>NW_028258142.1:54897500-64897500 GCF_053883595.1 Heterocephalus glaber | reverse complement strand
ACAAATCTCATTTTCCCAAAGCCTCCCTATTTAATGCTGGGACTACAGAACATTCCATTTCACTAAGTCCTCATCCCAAATAGGACAGAACAAATGAATCCAAACATAACCCACAACCCACTGACAATGTCGGGACAACTCAGCCCAGAAGAACAATGAGCTGCCATAGAATTTGCACTTGAAGTGCAAGCCACATTAGTGCTGCAAGAATAAGAAAAGTTGTTTACTGAAGGCTGAGATTTTGATTTAAAAAAAAGTTCTTTCAATTCTACCGAGAAATAATTTCAAGTGTTCATCTCCATCTGGAGGCCAGAATGCAGCAGACAAAAGCTTCTTTATAGAGCGTGTCGAACTCACACTGGCACCCCAGAACTCTCAGCTCTGAGAACGGCTTGCCCGGGAAAGCAAAGGGAGCTATTCAAAGCCCTGTTATTTACTGCTCCAGAGGCCCGGAGGGGGATTTGGAGCTGGAAAAGTGTAAACCATATTTATCTTTCTGAAAATCTTTATTAAAATTGTCCACAGCGCACTCAGTATGTGGAAGAAGAACAGCAGCAGACAGAATCAAGTTGCCGGAGTGCTTTCCACTGTTGAGTGCCGGCTGAAGCTCTGCAGATGCTTCGCCACCAACCTCCACTCTGTACTTTGATTATTTTCATCATGATGTTTGCCTCCAGCTGCAAGTCTCTGGAGGAAACATTTTTAGGTTTCTCTTTGTCAAATCATGGATGAAGTCGGATGAGAGGCAGAGTTGGTTCTGTCAGGTGTATGGGGATGGGGCTTTCTACAAGCAGGGCCAGCACAGAGCTAGACAGGCCAGTTTAGCTGGGCAGGCTACCTCTAACGTCACTTACTGACAGCAGCAGAAAGGTGTCCCTAAAATAGGCGTTGCGCAGCCCAGCCCGGGAGAGACGAATGGTCACAGATGCTGGTAACAATGACACCACAATGCTTCCAGGGAAGCAGATGCTTCTCGAGGCCCACATGACATATCCTTTCAGCGTGGCTGGAACTCCCAACACATGCCCTTTACTCCTCCTGCACCTCCCTCATTCTGATCTTCCTATGGCGCACCTCCACCACGCTGGCCACCCACCAGGGCTGGTGTCCACTTACTCGCTGAGTCAGGGAATGAACTGGGCCACCCTTCTTCCAATGCCCTGGTCCCAAAGCAGCCCCTGCCAGGCCTTGCCCTCTTTAGCTGGCTGCAGACACAGCAGCCCTGCGAGGCGGTGCCCAGTTCTACCTGACAGGAGCTCTGTTTCTCACTGCAAGGGACAACCGGTATCTGGTTTTCTCTCTCCATTCCCACAGTCCCTACCAGTGTGACTCAACAGTCTCAAATATGACTCTGAGCATGAGCAACTTAGCATCAAAGGCAGATGGTGTGAAGGGCCATGGTGCATGACCAGGGCCCATCTGAGGGAAGCGCTGCTGTCTCTCAAAAGGAGTGTAGCTCACATGTGCATGGTGTTCTCTCCATGCCAGGCACACTATACATGCTGCATGTGCATGCACACACGCACATACACACACACACACAATTAATTTATCCCCCAATAGCAGTACAGTGATTGGGGACAGGACCCAACACTGGAACTCCGCAGCCTGCCATGAACACAGCTGTGCTCCCGGGTCTGTGTCTGAGCAGGGTATTGCACTGTGAGTCTCTAGGTCTCGGTTTCTCATCTGTAAACTGAGGACAAGCACTTCCCTACCCCATATTCATGGTGAAGATGAGTTATTATATAATATGATAATCCATATATGTAGTATGTGTAGGACACAGTCTGGCACGTAGGAAGCACTGTCCTGGTTATGATGATGATTATCAACCACCAGGATTCCACCTTAATCTAGGAGGCCAGACGCCTTCTCCATGGTAGCATACGAATCTGGATCTAAGCCTTCTAATTGTGGTGCAGGTGCAGTTTCTAGTAAGTGCTTCTCTTAAGTTATAAATGTTAGTAATGGTGATTGCTCCTCCAGTTTCTTGTTATTGAGAAAGAACATTCTATAACAGAAATGCTAAAATTGTTGAAAAGTGAGGGAATGCATAGTTTGGGAACAAATGTAAAATAATAACATACAGGCAAGAAAACTCAGCCTGAGGAAAACAGGCACAGCCAGGCCTTGATGGGCACAGTTCAAACTGTTAAAAAGCCGCATACCACTGTGGGGTCCCTCAGTGAAAACTTGTCAGCAAACATCTCAGTAATAATTTCTTAAACTTAGTAAAATTTTTGATGCTGTAAAAACGCATTTCATATAGTCATAAAAAATGAAATCTATGACTTTTTCTAACTCCTAAGAAGTATGCATTCTTCTTCATTTCCGGTCCTGGGGATTGAGCCTAGGGCCTTCACTCTGACATACTTCCAGAGCTCTTTCTTTAGTTTTTACTTTGAGACAAGGGCTTCCTAAGTTGCTCAGGCTAGATTTGAACTTGCAATCCTCCTGTGCCAGCCTTTCACAGTGCAGGGATTACAGGTGAGCACCACCATGCCTGGCTGGAAGCGTGGCTTTTTTTCCTAAAAGGCAGATTAGGGCTATGTTTTCTGTTTTACTCCCAAACAGCTTTAAGTTTCTGACCAATGTGCAATTTTTAACTTGAATTCTTTTTTTTGTTTTGTTTTGGTTTTCTGAGCAGGATCTTACTATGTAGCCCAGGCTGGCCTTGAACTGCTGGTGATCCTCAGCCTCCCAAGTGCTAGGATTACAGGCGTGCCACTTGAGTTCTACAGGACAGGAGATTATTCAGGAAGGGATTGTGTGTCTGTGTGTGTGTGTGTGTGTGTGTGTCCACGAAACATCTGAAAGTCTACAAAAAGCAGTGGATATGGTACAGATGAAGTTTCTTTCTAGGGACAGGCTCTCTAGATTCTGCCAGCTGCTGGAAGTGGCTCTACATCTCCCAGAGGTGGGGGACCCCAGAGTACCAGAGGCCAGAGAGTCCCACAGAGAACATGGTGCAGGGGTCCCACGTGCACATGTGGCATCTGAGGAAGCTTGTGAGGCTCCCAAAAGTACTCTCTAGAGTGACCCACACGCTCAGGATATGCTGGGAAGCAAGCGAGACCTAGACTCAGGTCAGAACCCCAGGCAGGTGGCAATGCCGTCATACTAGCCTGGCTCAGAAAGAGGAGGATGGAGGGGCACCGACCCCAGGAGGACCGAGAGGTACGAGTCTCTGGTCTGGACCGGAAGTTGCAACATTTAAGACAGTTTTCAGTAAGAGGTAATTTTCCCTATAGCTGGATCCCAGAAAATTCACTTTTCTGTTGTGCTGTGGTGAGAAACGTCGCAACTCGGACGGAAGGGGCTCGCTGCGGAGACATTTTAGGAGAGACTGACGGTGCGGGTTGAGGGGTGGGCATGTAGCACACAGCACAGAGACAGCCGGGCCTGAGCCTCTCCCTGGAGCCTTCCTTCCATGCCTGGGCGACTCTGGAAAAGGCCTGCTCGAAGAGGGACAGGCACAGGGGCAGAGCTGGGGAGAAGGGAGCACTTCTCATTCTTCTCTGGGGATCAAGCCCAGGGTCTGGTACATACTAGGGAAGTGCTCGCTCTGGGGGCCGGCTTGGAATGTTCTGAGGCGAGTAGGGTAATTCTGGCTGACAACAACTGGATGTTTCAAAATAGCTAGCAGAGAGGCTTTCAGTGTGCCCAACACAAAGAGATGATAAATATCTGCAGTGGCAGATCTGCCAATTATCCTGGTTTGAACACTTTGCTCCGTAGGCATGTATTGAATCTCACACTGTACGCTACAATGCCTAAATTATTATCTCAATTAAAAATAAAAACACCACAAAAATTAGAGATAAGTAATAAAACTAAAGGTCAGAAAAACCAAAGAGAGGAGTTGGGGACGAAGGTCTTGGTGCTCACAGCCGTGCCAGCCAGACTTGCTGTGGCATCTCTCGGCCCACAGCTGCCCGCACTGCCTCTCCCTGAGCTGTGGAAAGCTGAACTCGCAAAGTCAGTTTCAAAATGAAACCAGTCAACAGAGCCCACTGCAGCCACACGGCCGCCCACCACCACCGTGCTGAGTGAGCTGCACCCTTCCTCCAAGGGCTGTGCTGGGGCCAAGAGTGTGAGTTAGGGCCCGCTCTGGGCTCCCTGCCCACAGCACAGCCCTCTGCCCTGCCGTGAGCCTGCGAAAGCCCGCTCTGCCTGGCTCCAAGGATGAAGTAATAGATTCGATTTCCTCTGCTTCAGTCCCCTGGTTTGCTAAATCATAAATCCTGAGTGTTACAATTGGATTAATGTCCGGTCATTCAGATGTGATGAAGTTAATACCAGGCCATTGATACATTAGCTGCCAGACTGAAAACAGCAGAACAGGGGAGACAGGAAGAGCATCCTGAAAAAGCAATAGATCTGGCTTGCAAGGGATTTTTGCAATTTGCAGAAATATTACCATTCTCATCAAAGGTCATGTGAGGGACTGGTAGGAAAATCAATAGATTTGAGAGAGTTGAGAAGAGGGTCGATACATGAATTCATGCTATGGGCCTTGTATCGAAGGAATATAGTGAAAATCTGTATATTACTATCTTTTGGAAAGAAAACGGGTCATAAATTGGACCATTCATGTAGTTCTGTAGGTTCCTGCTGTGAATAGATTTTAAAAGAATTATCTCAGTGCAAAAGAGCAAAGAAAGAGCAAGGAGAGATTTAAAAACTGCACCAAGCTGTTAGCCGAATCACCTATTCTGCCGGCTTCTCAGCATGGGCTGCTCATGTTTTTCCAAATAAGGGTACTCTGTGACATGTTCCACCTGTCCACAGCGATGACTGCATTATCAGCTATCTTTATCACTGGACCTCTGAGGCCATTAGTTACACAATGCTTGTGGCATCGATTAGGAAAGAGGTTCTAGCTTTCTAATCTGAACATCATGGTCTAAATGTACTACTTCAATCAGATATACACAGTCCCGACTGAATTTTAGATTAAAAGTATTTTCATTTTTTTTCTTCCACCTGCACCAATAGCAGTGATGTACACACTGCTGACTTAAGAGTCTAATCTGCAGTCTGCCCTGCACTGGGGAAAGGCTGCTGTGGTCAGGTGAATGGGGCACCAGGCAGGCCCGTCTCCATCAGGGCAGATCAGGAGTCCTGCAACTGATCCCACTTGCCACTCTGCAGCTCCCTGCACATGCACATGCTTAGCAGCACTGACGCAGGGGCACTGCTGAAGAGGTCTACTGAGCAATTAAGTGTCATCCAAAGTAACACTGCGGAAAGGGACTCTAATGGTATTTAAAGTATAAGCTCTCTCAGGGACAGAGGTATGGAGGGAATCAACTAATGGAAGCCTGCTGAGGGGCCATACATAGAATTTGGGGGTTTCAATCTCTACCTTTGCTGGATGTTTAGTTGCATCAATATAGGGGTTCTTGGTTGCTGAAAATGCAAATAGGAGTCAACCTTATGTTCACACTGTCCAGGAAAACATGGGTTGTTAATCAGGTCACTGGATACATCAGAAGCTCATAAGTATTTTGTATGTTTGACAACTGTCACATGCAAGTGACAACTGACTTATTAATAAAAGGCAGCTTCCAAATTATGATCATATGTACTAAACCAGATGTTATGATGCTTGTTTTAGAACATTTTTAAAGCCATGAGAATGAATTTCAAAGACCCAACAAGGTGCTCCTCTAAAGGAGGCACTGATGTGTTCAGTCTGGCAGCACGGTCCAGAGGTGCCCCAGTTTGGACCCGAAGTCCTTGTTCCGTCCCTGATGTGAGATCCTGGGCCAGGCTGTGCTCTGTGAAGATCCCGGTGGCTTCTGGGTAGGACCCGCCTCTCTTATATTCGCCCTGACACAGGACAGAAGACTGCATCTGCCTGGCACAGCGGCCTCGGAAGAAGCCATTACTGATGTCATGTCACAGGGGAGGAAAGGCATTTGGAGGTCCAGCAGGTCATCTGGCCCTGGCTGTAGACTCCCTAGTGTGACATGAGACCTTGGACTCTGGGCCACCCGAGCTCTTGGTATAGCAGTAGACACCAGGCAGGGAAGATGCCACAGTGTCTCCATCAGAGCCTCATCCAGTGTTTTCCACCCAAGGCTGCACTGTCCAACACTTCCATAGGGAACAGACAAATGTAGCTGTTTATATGGATATTAAAATTTAAGGTTCAGTTCCTTGTTCGCATTAACTATACTTAGGTACAGTCATCCCTCATCGTTGGAGGATTGGTTCTAGGACCTCCTGAGGATATGAAAATCTGTAGATGCTCAAGTCTCTTACATACACAGGGGAAATGCTTGCATAAGATCTATGCACATCGTTCTGTATGCTTTAAATCCTCTCTGGGTAACTTATAATCCCTAATACAATGTAAACACTATGCAAATGGTTGTTGAACTGTATTGATTAAGGAACAATGACAACAGAAGAAGTCTACACATGTTCAGTATGGACGTACTCTCCCCCTGGTATTTTTCCTCTCTGGTTGCTTGAATTGCAGATATGGGACCTACAGACACAAAGGGCTGAGTGCATACAGCACACAGTACCCACATGTATCTGGTGGCTACCATACTGGACAGAGCAGCTACAGAACACTTTTGCCATTGCAGAAGTTTCTAATGGACAGTGCTGCTCTACATGCTGAAATCCTGCTTCCTGGCTGTCACAGCCCTTCTACGCTGGCACTTGTCAAACGAACCTGGCCTCCAACCATTAGCGCTTTCCTCTTCCCATGGTGTCCTGGAAGCCTCTGATCTCCCAGCCTGGATTTTTCAGGCATGATTTTCTTGGCATGCTCTATTCTCTTTCTCTTGACTTCCTGTTATGCACCACTTCCCACTAAACCCTGACCTTTCGGGGGTCACAACCTTCTGATTTCCCTGCTCCTGTTTCTGGGATGTAAGGCTGCTATGATGTGGATCTGGAATGCACAAATGTATTACTGGAAATGACACAATCAGATGGAAGAACACGGGCTCTTCCACCTTAATGGGGAACATCATGGCTGCTGTGTAACACTTCTTCAGTTCATCTCACAGCGACTCCCTAACTAAGTCCTGCCTCTCTTGGGATCCTCACTCTTCTCAGATGACCTGCTTCACAGGCAGTAGAGAAGATTACAGGAAAACCACTGACGCGAGCTTCCTCAACATCTGCTCTAGTTTTCTTTTCGGCTCCCTTAGCAAAAGACCTATGTGCTGTGCCCACTTCGGAGCAGCATTTCCAGCTTCCTCATCTGCTATGGTTTAGGTAACAAATGTCCCTACCAAACTCTCATGTGCTCAGAGAGTTTCCAAAAGTTCGAGGCTTTTGGAAAGTGATGGGATCACGAGGACTACAGCTTCTCTCTAGTGAACTCCTTATTTCTTTCTCTGCTTGTTGGCCACCCCTGTCCTGACCCTTTCACTATGCTGTTTTGGAGCCAGGAGACCATGGAGTGATGCACTGAAACTGCAAGGCAAAATAAACCTCTCCTCCTTTATTTTGTGGGTGCCAGGAATTTTGTCCAGTGATGGGGAAAGCGACAAAGACATCTTTGCTCATGCTGTCTTATCATTTAGAGGTTCTCAATTCTGCCACAAAGCTGCTTTGGGTCATCCCACCCAAAAGCATCCCCTTTTCCCAGGAGATAGCAATCTCCTCCCAATTCCCCTAATACTGCAGATGCATTTCTTGCAGAAGTGACCAGGTTTGCAGCCACCCAATTACATACAGGTCATCAGCACCATCGGGAAAAGGGACTGCTAACTGGATCCAACTGGGCTCCCAGCAGCAATTACCATTTCTACAGAAAATGGATGTGTATATATTTATATTTGCAAATATCAGACTCATTCCTAAGGTAGATAGATTGAATTCACTCACGAATTGAACACATTCCTTCTAATGATCTCAATGTGAAGTTCTAGCTAAATGGTTGCAGCAGTAGAATTTCTGATGGGAAAAGGAGGGTGGAGCAGGCACGCAATGACAGAGAATGGCAAGTAAGCAACCGGAGGAAGACATGAAAGCTGAAATAAACTTACCTTGGGTAGCAATATAATGATTCGGTCGATGATAGCCCTAAAAATAAATGAGAAAGAATATCTGATAAACTTAAAATCAATAAGTAGCACAGAGGTCAGAGGCTGCGTCTGCGGAAATGAATGCGCATACAAACGCCGACATTCACGTTGCTTGAAAGTTCATTGCCAGACTGGAGACCATTGAGTTTCTCTTAATAAGCAGAGGTGCATCAACTGCAGCCGCTCTGGTGCTGCCGGAGGTGTGAATAACTCCATCACACGCGGGCTATGAGACGTTGGATGAGCAATAAACACTAACAGCTTATGGATCCGCTGAACTAACATGACCACCACTCTTATTAAGGTCCAAACGGGCTGGGAGGAGGTGATAGAATTTCATTTGTGTTTGGGATGTTATTGGCAACACGCCATGGGCTTAACACATATTCTGTTACATTGGTATGGACAGTTACATCAATAGTAATACTCAGGACTAGTCTTGAACACTGCGAATACCCAGATAGGATGCTGTACTGCAAAGGCAGGGAGTATAAGGAGGTAGAAATTCTGCAGAGCTCTTCCTGTTGTCATGACCTTGTGAGAGACAGGAAAGATTAAATTTGGTACTGAAGAGAAAGCAGGCAGCAAGGAAACTGTACGATAAATATCTGGGAATGATAAAAGCAACTCGGAACACTGCACTCACTAACTCCTTACATCATCACGGACCTCAATACTTCCCATCCTGTCCCAAGATCGTCCTACATACACTGTGCCTGAAACTAGCTGGAAAACAGAAAAGAGAAAATGGGGAGGAAACACAGATTTATCAGATAATTTCAACGTGTATCTGTTAGGTTGCTTTTGCTCTTAAAAACAAGACGACAGCAATGAACCACAAAAGCAGGCATTCTTTCAGACAACGGACTGGCTGTATGTTTCAAATGATAGCATGGTGGCCAATACTGCATAGGACGGTAGACAATTACTCATTTTCTGTTAGCTCATCCATCTTCCAAGGGCAAGAACTTCATGTGCCTTATTTGCTCTATCTGTCCAGCACCTAAGACAGTGCCTCGTGGCTAGGAAAGACACCTTTGACAAATGAAGTCACCACAGACTAGACAGGGCCACCAGTCACTGCTCAGTCCTCCCTACCTGACCTGCTCACCTGCACTAATACCATGGACCCCTTCAGATTCTTTTCCACTTGGTTCTAGGACACGCCTCCCTGCTGGTTTTCTTCCTGCCTCCCTCCCTGGCCACTTGTCCTCAGTTGCTCTGGTGGTTCTTTCCCTTCCCCTTGATAATGATGCTGGCATGTCTAGTTCTCAGGCATTTTCCTCCATCTACGCTTACTCTCCTGCTCATCTGACCCAGTCCCATGGCTCCGAGGCCTCCCGGATCCTGATAAATCCTATACTCTTATTTCCAGCTTAGATCTTTCCCTTGAGGTGTTAATGTGCGTCAGTTGCTGACACTTCCACTTGGATGTCTACTATGTGTTTACAGTATAACACATCTAACCCTGAGCTCATTTCCTTCCGGCCACACCTAAATCTGCTCCTCCCCAGGCCATCTGTGAGAGAATGGTAATTCCATCTCTGCAGGGCGTCCCTGACCCTCCCCTCCTTTCATTCCGTGGCCAATCTGCCAGCAAATCCCACTGGCGCAGCCTCATGGTAGACGAGGACTCTTCTACTTCTCCGCTGTGTGAGCCACGCCAGCATCATCTCTTGGGTGGTTTCCAGGAGGTGGCTTCCGCAGCCATCCAGCAGGTCTCCCTGCATAGCAGCCACGAGGTCTCTGCGGGGCTGCCAGACCTCGCTCCGCTCCAGTCCCTCCACTGACTGACTCAGGATGCTCTGGCTGGCTCCAACCTCTCCCTCCAGTGTCACTGGCCTCTTCGCCAACCCTTCTTCTCGCCACTCCACCCACGCACTCCCCGCCTGCCTGCTTGCTTTCCTTCAGACCCAACAGGCAAGCTCTCCAGCAAGGCCTGGGCAGGGGCTGACCCTCCCCGTCATCTACACAGCTCCAACCTCATCTGCGCTCCAGGCCGCCTTCCCAGCGGCGCCTGCTCTGACTCCAGCCACTCCAGCCTGCGGCTCGCCTGCAAACCTGGCAAGCCAGTGCCCTGACTTCAGCTCTCTCCACAGCACATACCACTTCTCAAAAACTGTAGGGAACCCACTCATTTTACTTATTGTCCATTTCTCCCAATTAGGTCATCAGCTCCGTTAGTCAGGGGTTTTGTTTTTAATATGAATTGTTCATGGTTACAACTCCAGCACCCAGAATGGTAACTGGTACATAATAGGCTGCATGAGATCTTATCAACTCAGTGAACTAGGGGTCCTATGTACGGCCTCTTCTCTCTTCTAAGATAAAGGAACACCCATCCATGAGGCATTTTCATTATTTTATAGTCTGGTGCATGCTACTTCCTTGGGATGAAACATCTTCTGTCCTCTGTGTCTGTACACATCCACCGTGGAACGCTTAGTGCAAAGCATCTCCTCCACCATGCCTACTCCTCCAGTGGACCATGCGTCACACATTTACCAAGCGCTCCCCATACCAGGTGCATGAGCACAAAGATGAGGAGGACACTGTCTCTGTGCTCAAGGACCTGGCAGGAGTCACGGGGAGCAGGGCCTGGAGTGTGGCCATGGTCAACTGGCATAGAGGGGAATGCAGAGACACTGTCTTCCAGCCTCCACACTGTGTCACTGTGGGGAGGAGGTGCCAGGTTGTGGGGCTCCGGGAACTCCCACGAATGGAAGACTGAGTGTAGTTCTGAGTGGAGGATATGCTCAATATGCCTGATGAAGAAATTCTGCTTTGATGCAAACAACAGTAAAATCAACCCTAAAACAGGTATGATTTGACCATTATTAAAATGGTACAGAGTCTTTGCGGATGAATAAGATATGAACTATTCTTTTAATAATGATGCCCAGGCCCTACCCACAAATCTATAACTAAACTGTCAAGTTTTTATAACTAACACCCAAAATAATATGATTATACTCATTTTCAGGTAACTCTTTCCTAGATATTATGATGCTAGCTACTTTCTGGTAGTATCTGAGTCACAGTCAACCAAGAAAATGAAACAATCCATACATATGCTGCATATCCCTTGTCTGAAATGCCTGGGACCAGAATTTTGGATTCCGGATTTTGGAATAGAAGCATATATGTGACGAGATACCTTGGGGGTGGGACTCATATCTAAACAGAGAATTTGTTTCTGCTTCCTGTACACTGTGTACACATAGGCTAGAGGTAATTTAATAATTCTGTGCATGAAATAAAGTTTGTGTGTCATAGTGGAAGGGGCTGGAGTCTTTTTCTCATGGGGACACTGAATAAGCTGTGTGTCTGCACCTGGGTTTTGACTGACCCGTCACAGGAGGTCAGGGGTGCAATTCCCCACCCAGGGCATCACACTGGAGCTCCCAGAGTTTCAGATTCCGGAGCACTGGGATTTGGGGATTAGGGATGCTTGACTTATATATGCATAAAACTAATTCCTAGCAGTACCGAGAGATGAAGAAACTGTGCATCTTGGGAACCACAGGAAGCTGAAATCTGTTTAATGTAGACTCGGGCCTTGCAGGGAACCACAGCTTTCCCTTGATTTTTCAGGCTACTTTTGATTTCATTCATTCTTTCAACTGAAAACATGCTGTCTCCTAAAGAATTTATCCTAATGTAAGACATTAAGTTAACACGATGCAGAATGAACAGAGGCCGTCTTCAATAATTAAGCAGCCTACATATTTAATGACACGTCCTGCTTGTGCTGGAAGTCCTGGCGAACAGCTGCAGATGACTTTGAAGGCAACTTAAAAGTGCACTGATGACAAGAGACTGCAAATCACTGCACTAGGAATCAGAGAGTTTTGTCCTATTAATATGCAAACAGATTTTTTAAGAGCGTCGAATAATTACAAGTTGTTGACAAAAAAATGGGAGTAATATTTTCTTAGTCCACAGAAGCATGCGATGGCAGAAAAGGTATAGGGCATGACAGAGGAATTTATCCACACATAGGCTGACGAGGAAAGAATGACCACTGCACTGCCACTGTGACATTCTGTGGGGATGGGGAGATGCCTGTGTTTGTCTTCAGACTGAGTGTGACACACGTCCACTAATGTCACAGCAGACGCCCAATCTGGTGGCAGGCATTGGAATGATCCAGGTTAATGACAGTTTCAAAATACTTACATCGATGTAGTTCCCATTGATGTAGTCTGAGTTAGTGTCTCCTTCGATCGTCTGCAACCTCACCCGGGAATGATCATCTGCAAAGGAAAAAGGAAACAACCACTGACCAAGGCCATCGCTCAGGGTGCTGTGCAACCACTCCCAGACCATCTGCATACTCGCTGCTATAAAAGTTGCTGGAGGTGGGGTCTTCAGTGATCACCAAAGGCCTGTGTGTTGGACGCCTGGTCCCTGCCTGTAGCATTATGGGAGGTGGGACCTGGTGGAAGGAAAGGAGGTCATTGGAGGTGTGGCCTGAAGAGGATGTTGGGACTCCGGCCCCTCTCTTTGCTTCCTGGCTGCCATGAGGTGAGCAGATTTCTCCATCATGTGCTCCCACTGTGATGTGCAGCCTTGCCACAGGCCCAAAGCAACAACATCTACTGATTACAGTCTAGAACCTTTCAAGCAGTGTGAGACAAAATAGCCTTCCCTTCTCTTTAGGTTTATTTCTCTCAAGTGTTTTGTTACAGTAACAGAAAGCGCACCAACACAAAGATAAAGAATTAAGTATCAGATGCCTTCTAAACTTCTTACTTTGGTGTTAATACTTGAATGGACTTATGGTTCTTTAGCTTTTATAGTAAATCTCATTAGCCCGTTATTTGATCATTGATATATACATAGCATTGGAAAAAGTTGGGGACTTACATGCAGTCATGTGATCCAAAACAGAGTTATGTCTGGGACTGAAGCTTGAACAACTTCACTCAATCACATAATCCCCTGGGGTGTCGCAGGCTGCCTATGACATCTGCCTTACACATGACAGTTACAGGCCCAGCCCACAGTCCTCATGGCAGTGTCCAGTTCTCTAAGCCTTCTCTCTGAGCCCAAGGACACCTGCAGGTCACAGCAATGCTGGGCCCATTCAAGCTGGGCAGTAAGGCCTTGGCCTCCTGCTCTGGAGGAGAGGATGGAGAGCTTGACAGGAAGGAGCTGTTTCAGGGATGAAATGAAGATGTGCACTGGCAACCATGATATCTGACACTAAGCTGTGTAGGAGGGGCATAAACACGCTAATAGCTGCACTTCTTTCCTGAGTGGAAAATTTCCTTTACAAATACTATCGAGACAGCTCAGTGACTTCCAAGCAAATCTATATTTTATAAGGAAAAAGTGCTAAAAGCTCCAGAAGGGCAGGGATTATCCTCTCTTCATCACTAGATTAGGGCTGGGAACATAGTATGTTTCCCCTTATCTCAAACGTCTTAAACATATTAAAAGCGAACCTACTGGTTTTTGAAAAATTATATCTGTCTGAAAATTAGTTTGATGTTAGATATATAGCTCACCGATAGAGTATTTGTCTAGCATGCTTTAGGTCCTGGGTTCCATTCCTAACACCAGAAAAAAAAATCAAAAACAACTTAAATTCACATTCTTTGTAGCAGGGGAAACTTTCCTTTACACACACATGGAAAACCAACATTTAGAAGAGATGAGAGCCAGCTCCCGTGAAAGGAAAGCTCCTATGGTTTCCAAGGAGAGCTAGGTGACCAGGCCTGCAAACTTCACTCCAACACAGAGGGCAGGAAGAGGGCCTGCTAGAGAACGGTTATTGTCTTCCTAAGGCTGACTGTACCCAACATTTCATTTGGGTTAGCGGGTTCAGAGCTACAGATGGTGGGCTTTCCGCCCTGATCACTGGGCCAGGTGCTGACCTGTTCCTTGGCTAGACAGCCTAACAGGTGGGAGCCACAATTTCCTATTGGTTCCTGATGTTCATCCTCCCGCTGAACATTTTGTTGTCAGCAGTGGAGGCAGAAGGAAATTGGTGTCGATTTTCTAACTTTGCTTCACTTCATGTGGCAGACAGATTATTTCATGTCAGAGCCTCACAGTGAGTAGGGCCTCATAACTTCATGTGAAATCTAGTTAAAAACCAGGCTGGAGGATCTAGAGGAAGAACCTAGCAGAAGCTGTGTCTTTCTGTTCTGCTCGAAAGAACATGGGATGTGGTTCCATGCGCAAGCTCTGTGGCAAGGAGGCAGGGCAGAATCCCTGCTGTGGGTGAGAACCCCTCCTGTGATTTCGGAAAGTTACTGTATCCCTCTGGGCCCCAGTTTCCTTTTCTGTGAATGGGGAAGAACAGTGCCTTCCTCGTGGAATTACTGTGAGCACTAAAATGATACACATAAGGAAAGTGGAAAATCTTCCCCTACAGTGAGTGTAGATAAATGCCGGTGGCTATCCTCATGTGCTGTGCTATAGGCTCCCACACATCCCTCCTCACTGTCTTTATAGATCATGTCCGCACAGCATGACAGCCGCCCTGGGAACTGACCCACATGCGGCCAGAATGCTCCCTCAGCACAACCTACTTTAGGGACTAGCTTCCCACAACACATTTTACTTTAAACCAGTGGATCCCCACAGCCTGTATTTTGCCTGTGCTGGGTCTGGGGGAGGTGTGTGCCAGTGCACCAGACATGTGTGGCTACAGCTTTTGTATTTGTGAGGAATGCAAGCACAACACACACACACACACACACACACACACACACACACACGCACGCACGCACGCACATAGAGCTATTCCAGAGGGAGCGACAAGCAAGCCCACTGGGGAAGCCATGTGAGCTCAGGATCACGGCTATTCTGCACACAGGAGGCTTTTAGTCATCTCCTGGGAAGGGAGGCTTAGTTATCCCTCCACAGTTCTGAGGAAGGCAGGCAACACAACAGAGCCTCCCAGGTAGCAGAAGCAGGCCTGTCTTCAGGACACACTGCACACCCGGTTAGAATCCCCCTTCATTCACTTTCTCTTAGGACCTCAGGAAAAGTGCTGCCCACGCCCTGTGATTCACCACCCATGGGCTTCTCAAGGCGTTCTGGAACCTCCTCTTGAGGGACTTCAATTCTGGGCAACATTAAATTCTCATCTTCTATACATGGAAGCTGTGAGTAGTTTCCCCATCACCTCCTATTGATTGTGCTTAGTTTCCTCATGATGGAGAATTCCAAAAGACAAATACACAGAGTACAGTGGTACTTCGGTTCACAAACTCTTTTGTTTGTCAACAATTTGGTTCACAAACAGAAGTGTTTGGCAAAAATTTGTTTTTGCTTGTGAACTCTGCATCGGGTGATGAACACGACTGTGGTCATCTTTCCTGCACAACGGGAAAACAAATATGGTCATCTTTTCCAGAATCATGGAACAAGTTCAGTTCATGAACCAAGGTACCACTGTATTTCCTACAGAGATGGAGGCTGTTTTTGTCTCTATATGCATGATACAATCTCTTCTTCTTTGAAAAAGTTGACTGTGCCAGATTATAACATCTTGTGGTCAAATACCATGTCATATATATCCTGAATGTCCCCCCCAATACCTTTCCCAAGGCCGTACTGCCCAATTCTCGGGGGTCCAATCACAGCCAGTCTGCCTACTTGTCATGTCTGTGAAGAAACGGAAAAGCCCAGCTCACTCATGGCGAGATGCTTCCACACACCCACTAGACAGTGACGATAACAACCACAGGTGAGGAATTAGAGTTCTACAAACCCACAGATGCTGATGGTGAAGGTGAAATTATCGCAACCACCATGGAAAGCAAAGTGCCAGTATGCAGTGAAATCAAGCACCACACCCCATGGCCCAGCAGTGGGGAAATGGATGGTGTGCACATCTTGGTATACACGTATGTGAAGGCATACAGCAATATGCCTACAATTGACAACAATGGAAACAGCCTGATGGAGTGTGATGCTACTTAGTGATGGAAGGGGATAAGATATAGTTACAACTGCAACCTGGGTGAATGCAATCCACACAAGGTTGAATAAGATAAAAAAGCAAAGTGTAAAAGAAGAGTCGGTGCCAGTGTCCTCTGGTAGCACCTCCTGTGTTGGTGGAAACATCCAGTATCTCTCTCCAGTATAGCAGCCACTATGCAGGTTCAGTTTCTGAGCATGCGAACTGAGGCTGAAATGATAAAGGAACGGAATTTTTAATGCATTTAAATTTAAATAGCTACACGTTGCTTGTGGTTACCATACTGGAGACCTGGTAAGACAAGCAGGATGTAAAATTTCTCATTTATAATTCTTATATTGATTAGGTATTGAAATATTAATGTTTAGGATATAGTGGCTCAAACAGCATATACTATTAAATTAATTTCATTCATTTCTTTTTGTTATTTAGCGTGGCTACTAGAGAATGTAAAATCGTGCATGTGGCTTGTGTTTGTGGGGACACTGTATTCTTCTTGGACACATAAGGCAGGAAAAACAAGAATAAGGACCGCCACCGTGACAGTTTCGCTGGGTGCTGTTCCGGTGGAAGAGGGGTGGCGCGGGATGAGCAGGGGTGAGTGGGGCAGCCTGGGGCGCCAGTGGTCGAGCTGGGCACTTGGGCAGCAGCTCAGGACGGTCTGCCGACAAGCCCACCTGAAGACACTGCGACACAGCAGCGATGGCGCACCTTTCAGAGACGAGTGCCAACGGCAACCCAAGGCCCACTTACTTATCACGAAACACCAACTCTGCAGCTAAACCTGAATACTGAGATCTCGGTTTAGAAAAAACAACTCATACATCAACATCTTTTGTCTTAAAAGAAAAAAACACAGTAACACACGTGCTGTAAATGTGGCACCACTATGATACATGAAACAAGCCAGACATGTGCAAAAGGATAGATTCTATAGGAATCAACTTCCAAGGTGCCCGGAGCTGAGAAATGCAGAGAGGCAGAAGCAGAATGGGGGTTAGGAGGGGCTGTGTTGCGGCCTGGGTGGGGAGTGTGATGAACACAGGCTTCTGGTGGGAAGATATGAAGAACTCTGGAGCCTGATAGTGGTGATGGCTGCTCGGCAATTTGAAAGCACTCAGTGCCACTGAACTGTACACTTAAAAGTGGTTAAGATGATCTGTTTTATGTTGCATGTGCTTTACCATAACTGGAGGAAAATAAGAGCCCAGTATCTCCATCCCTCCCTTGTGTAGCAGCGGCTCCTGTTCCCCGCCAGCCAGGCACATGCCAGGAGGTGGCAGTCGGGAGGGAAGGGTGCCGTGGACTTGCAGGCTGCTGTGCGAGGCAGACCCTCCTGAGATGGCCCCCTGCCCTCCCCTGATGAACCGAAGGCAGTGGAGTCTGTGCGTCTACTGCTGGCCAATGGATGACAACAGTCTACAGCCTTCATCTGGACTTGGCAGATACATGTACAGATTAGGAAAACGAACCTTATGAAATGCTCTTCCATCCAGTGGCAAAACATGAACAGTGAAAGGTGGCTCCATCATGGCCAAGGACACACAGATGCCTCTTGCTCTCTGTGGGGAATCGGTGCTAGGACCCCTGTGGCTACCAAAACCCACTTTCATGGGTGCTGAAGCCCCTCCTATAAAATGGCACAGTATTAGCACTTAAGCTACACACATCCCCCATATACGTTCAATCACCTGTGGAGGGCCTATGGAAGGCCTATGTATTAATACCTAATATGGTACAAATGCTACGCACACTATTGCTATGCTGTTAATTATGGAACAATGACAGGAAGATGAAGCGTGCAGAGGTTCAGTACAGACACAGTTTTTTTCAAGTATTTGCAATCTGAGGTTGGTATGATCCATGGGTCCAGGACCTTCAGCTATGGAGGCTGTGCCTGTCAGCACTGAGACTGGGCCAGAGTCCAGGAGGGTCGGGCTGTGTGGAAGCCAGGCCAGGGACACTGGCCCTGGAGCCCAGACTGGTGTCAAGTGACAGCAGCTTTCGGCTTCAATGGGTCAGCACCTACCCAGTTACTCTGTGCCTTGCTGCAGGCTGATGGGGGAATTGCCCTTCCCAGACAGGTACGTGACAGGACAGCATCACCACCCACACCTGAGTCCAGGAAAGACATAAAAAGCAAAAGAAGAAAAATGGTGGTGCCAGCCACAGAACCTGTGGATTCCCGGTGTCCTCTTGTGCTCAGCTGGTTAAAAAACCAAGGGATACAGGGGCTGGGATGTAGCTCAGGGCTATAGCGCTTGCCTGGCATGTGTGGCACCCTGGCTTCCATTCTCAGCACTGCAAAGAGAAAAGATACCAACTGCAGGGGCAGACACATGTGTATGAACACTCATCATTATTGTTTTGCAGTCTCATTTACCCTGAATCAGAGGCTTAGCTGCACATGGGTCGTTCTCCAATATAGACCACATACTCACTCATAGAACATGTTTAAGTAAGTGCAGAGGAACTGAAGTTATCCCCTGTATATTATCAGACCATAGTGCAATGAAATTGGAGATCCATAGCAAAAGAAACCGCAAAAATTTCATAAATACATGGAAATTGAATAACACACTTCTGAATAATCAATGGGTCACAGAGGAAATTAAAGAAGAAATCAGACAGTTTCTACAATTAAATGACAATGTCAATACAACATATTGGAATCTGTGGGACACAATGAAAGGAGTCTTATGAGGGAAATTCATAGCAGTGAATACACATATTAGGAAAACAGAGCAAGCTCAATTAAACAACCTGATGCTGAACCTCAAGCTTCTAGAAAAAGAAGAGCAGGACAAACCCAAAGCTCATACGAGGGAGGAAATTATAAAGATCAGGGCAGAAATCAATGCAATGGAGACTAAGAGAACAATACAAAAATCAATGAAGCAAAGAGTTGGTTTTTCCAAAGAATAAACAAAATTCACAAACACTTAGCCAACCTTGTCAAAAAAAGGAAAGAAAAGGCCCAAATCCATGCAATTAGGAATGAAAAGGGTAAAATTACAACAGATCCCGCAGAAATCCAAAGGATCATCAATACCTTTTTTTTTGGTACCGAGGATTGAACTTGGGACCTTGCACTTACGAGGCAGGCGGCAGAACCACTGAGCTAAATCCCTGGGACTTTATCAATACCTACTTTGAGAACCTATATGCCAATAAGATGGAAAGCACAGAAGAAACGGACAGGTTTCTAGATAACAAATGAATTACCAAGGTTGAATGAAGAAGACCTAAAAATTCTAACCCAATATCAATCAATGAAATCGAAAATATAATTAAAAACTTACCAACTAAGAAAAGCCTGGGCCCTGATGGCTTCACCTCTGAATTTTACAGGACATTTAGAGAGGAACTATTGCCACTGATGTTAAACTCTTCAATGAAATTGAAAGGGAGGCAACACTCCCAAATTCATTCCTGGAAGCAAGCATCACCTTGATCCCCAAAGCAGAGAAAGACCCAAGCAAAAAAGACAACTATAGGCCATCTCACTAATGAACATAGATGCAAAAATCCTTAATAAGATACTGGCAAATAGAATGTAGAAGATCATCAAGAAGATCATACACCCTGACCAAGTGGGATTTATCCCAGGGAGGCAGGGATGGTTCAGCATACGCAAATCAATAAATGTAATGCACTGTATTAATAGAGCCAAGGACAAAAACCATATGATCATCTCAATAGGTGCAAAAAAGTGTTCAACAAAATCCAACATGTATGACAAAAACCCTACAAAAAATTGGAATAGACAGTCTCCACTTCAATCTGATAAAAGCCATCTATAAAAAAGCAACAGCCAATATCATACTAAATGGTCAAAAACTATAATCCTTCACATTAAAATCAGGAACAAGACAAGGATGTCCACTATCACCACTCCTATTCAATATAGTTTTGGAAATATTAGTCATAGCAGTTAGACAAGAGAAAGAAATAAAAGGAATAAAGATAGGAATTGAAAAAGTTAAATTGTCGTTTTTTGCAGATGACATGATACTCTGTATAGAAGACCCCAAGAACGCCACCACAAGCCTTGTAAACTTAATAATCAAATTCAGTAAAGTAGCTGGATACAAGGTCAACACACAATGTATACAAACAACAGACTCAATGAGAGAGAAATGGGGCAAACAATTCCTTTCACAATAGCATCCAAAAAATTGAAATACTTAGGAATCAACCTAATGAAAGAAATCAAAGACCTCTACTCTGAAAACTATAGCACTCTGAAAAAAGAGATCGAAGATGATATCAAAAATGGAAAGACATCCCTTGCTCCTGGATAGGAAGAACAAACATAGTGAAAATGGCCATACTTCCAAAACTGCTACATAGATTCAATGCAATCTCAATTGAAATCCCAGTAGCATACTTCATGGTCCTTGAGAAAATAATCCAAAAATTCATTTGGAACAAGAGACCAGAATAGCAAAAGCAATTCTAGGCAATAAAGACAAGGTAGGGGATATCACAATCCCCAACTTGAAACTCTACTACGAAGTTACTGTGATAAAAACAGCATGGTACTGGCAAAGAAAGAGACCTGAGGACCAGTGGAACAGATTAGAAGATGCAGAAACAACGCCAGACACACTCAGCCATCTCATCTTTGATAAAGGAGCCAAACGCCCTCACTGGAGGAAAGACAGCCTCTTTGATAAATGGTGCTGGAAAAACTGGGCTTCAACTTTCCAAAGATTAAAACTAGACCCATATCTCTCACCATGCACTAAGCTAAGATAGAAATGAATTAAAGATCTAAATATTAAAACAGAAACACTAAACCGGCTGGAAGAGAAATTAGGTAGAACTCTTGAAGACATCGGTGTAGGAAAAGACATCATGAACAAAACCTCAGTTGCCTGTGAACTAGCACAAACAATCAACAAGTGGGATCTCTTCTTATTAAAAAGCTTCTGCACAGCAAGAGAAACCACCAGCAGTGTGAAGAGACAACCCACAATGTGGGAAAAAATCTTCACCTGCTCTTCCTCAGACAAAGGTCTATCTCGAATCTATAAAGAACTTCAAAACATCAGACCTCCCAAATTTAAAGACCCAATCCAAAAATGGGCATCTGAAATGAACAGACATTTCTCAGACAAAGAAGTAGAAATAGCAAATAAATACATGAAAAAATGTTCAACATCACTGGTCATTCGAGAGATGCAAATGAAAACAACGCTGAGGTTCCACTTCACTCCAGAAAGAATGGCTGCTATCATGAAATCAACCAATAACAAATGCTGGTGGGGCTGTGGGGAAAGAGGAACCCTGCTCCACTGCTGGTGGGCGTGCAGACTGGTGCAAGCACTGAAGAAGATGAAAATATATTAGTCATTCTTTTAGGAAAACTTGGTAATGCTCCTCGAGTTTCTCTTCAAGCTAAATTGTGTCAAATTTCCAAGTAGAAATGCCTGAGGGACACTCCCAACATGTGGCAAATACAAGTCATTCAGGCAAAGGACCCCAAGACATCCCGTGCCCCCACACTAAGCCCTGTGCTGCAGCTGGCTGGGGAGCCACCAGCTAGGAGGGGCATCTCGGGACAGGAAGCAGAACTCTGGGCTGGAAGGAGGATGTCTGGAGAACTCAGCGGCGCAGTTGTAGCTTCTGAGAAATCCAACGGGATTTGCGGGGAACAAGAAGTCAATTACTAAACAGAAACCCATGGGGTCAGGACCCGAGGACTTGGGATTTCTGGGTACACAGCTCAGTGAGCTGAGAGGACCTCAGCTTTAGAATTGTTAAGTCCCAACTGGGTTTTTCTCCCAGCTCGGGCATTTTTTCCTTGGATATTTCAAAGCCATTTCATGTTCTTCTTTTGTAGTAATCGAAAATAACAGGAGCCATGGCCTCCCAGAGACCCTGATTTGAATGCTGGCTCTGCCAGTCCCACAACCTTGGATCTTGCTGAGCTTCCTCCCTGAAACAGGGGAGACCGTGAGCTACCTTCCCAGGACTCCAGGGATGGTAAAGGGCAGTCAGACACGGTGAGCGGCGGAAACACAGTACAGTTAGTTCTCATCAAAAGCAACGGTCTCTTGCGTGAACGGGAGGCCATCCCTGTGGAAAGGCACAGTAGGATCTTCAGGGCAGAAACAGCCAAGCTGCTTGCTCGGGGAACAGCGGAGACTGCAGAGCTGAAAACTTGATGCAGCCAATCTCTGGCAAAGAGAAGAGTGATTGTAAAGGGGAAACAGGAAAAAGTTTGGAAACAGCAAATAGCGGTCCACTCCTCAGCTTCTCTGCAAAGCCTCTGCTGTCTGCGGCTGGGCAGCACCCTCCACCCCCCGCCCCGGCCCTGTGACTTTGAACCAGTTACTTAATTAGTGCTGCAGTTTCCCCGCTGTGAAAGGGGGACAGCAATGGCGCCAACACTTCCCACCTGGTGTGAGGATGCAGTGCATGCCTGTGAGTCCGGCGCGACACACGTCTGGTACAGAGTCAGGAGGAGGTGAAAGGGTCCTAGTGCTGCCTCCCTACTGCCAGTGCCCTCATTCGGGGCTTAACTGTTCACCTAGTCAGTTCCACTTTTGCCCGAGACGTTTCCCTCTCGTGGAGTCGCCCTGAAGATGCTCCCTAAAGTGTACTCTTTCCTTTCAGCACTTGTCTCAGCCACTCAGTGACACCGTCAGCTGGAAGTGACCCGTGCTGGTCCTGTGGGCAAGGGCCCTGGTATAGGCACTAGACGTGGCCACTGTGGCTCCAGGGTATTCATCCGGAAAGGCTGAGGTGCCACACGGTGGCTCGGCGAAGCAACGCACCTAACACGGGTCCATCTCAGCGCAACCCAGCGTGTCCACGGACAGCCGCCCTCCTCTGCGTGGGCTCCACGGCCGGAGTGGACCAACTGCAAATTGCAGATATTTGGGGGAAACTTCTTTCTGTCATTACTCCCTAAACAATGCAGTGTAACACTCATTTACACAGCATTTGCACTGTGTTAGGTGTAAGCACTCGGAGGTGATTTAAAGTGTCTGGAGAACGGCACCAGTTTTACCCAAATATGAGGGATGTGGGTATCTGTGGTTTTGGAATTTGGGGCCAGAACCCCAGAGGGAGGGAGCAGTGATGGAGGTGGAGAGCGATGCCCAGAGGGACAGGTGGAAGGATGGCACTGCTGCTAGGGGTAAAGTGTGGAGTAGTTTTTATTTTCATCTTTATGATTTCATGTACTACATCCACTGTCTGTCTACATGGTCTATTCCATTTTTATAATCAGAAAAAACCCACAAATGCATTTTTCATTTAAAAACTAAAGCCACCAAAATAAAATATTAAGAAAGATAAAATCAGTAACTTCAGGCATAGAAAAATCATTACGATGAATCAGAAACAAATTCTTAGCAGGGTATAAATTTACTTATTTATTTATTTTTTAATGTTTTGGAGACAGGGTTTGCTATGGAGTTCAGGCTGGCCTTGAACTCACAGTGAACCTCCTGCCTCAGCCTTCCCAGTGCTGGGATTACACGTGTGTGCCACCACGCCCAGTCTAGCAGGATTTAAAGTTAGATATGAGATTCTGGGCAACTTCCCTCTGGTTCTTTACTGTATAAATTTTCTTTAATGCATATGAATTGCTTTTGTAATTTTAGAAAAGAGAAGCCTATTTTCCATGCATGACTAGGATATGATCAAAATCCACAGGATGTTGATGTCATAATCACAACTCAGTGTTCCTCCCTCCCAAAATGTAATGGGCTCTGCCACTTTAACAAACTCATAAAGACTGCTTGCCATTCCTCTCAGAGCTTTGAAAAGCCCTTACTAGATAAAATATGGCAAAACTGCATTCTGGGGGGAGACATGGGCACATAAAAGTCACCGTCAGAACAAACAGCACTTACTGCTGAAAATGACCATGGGCTGCAGCTTTTCTGCAATCTGTATGTATGCACGCAGGCATGTAGCATGTAGCCTGCATGTACATTTGTATGTATGCATGGATTGAAGGTGGGTCATGTAAGATTAAAGCAGGGCTGGGAAAGGGAGGGGAGAGAGGGACGTTGGATAACAGGTACCAAGATGCACACAGACAGGTGGAAGTAGTTCTGATGCCTATAACATAGCTGGGTGACTGGAGCTCACAGAAATGTATTATCTGTTTTATTAAGAATTAGAAGAAAGGAGATTTGTTTCCCAACACAAAGAAATGGTAATGCCTAAGGAAAGGGAAATGCTAACACCCCATCTGACCATTATGCCCGGTATGCAGGTATCACATGCACAATTACTGTGTGTCAGTGAAAAGAAACTTTAGAAAACTGTTGGGCAATTAGGAAAAAATAATGAAAATAAAACAGGTCTTTATGCCCTAGGTCCCTAAAACATGGTACTTATGGCCTTTTCATTAAGTAACATTACATTTTCACACTTTCATATTAAACATAATGATATTGGTAATGGCTTCGCCACTTTAACCGGTGTGTGATTAGCTATTCCCCCGGCAGCAGGGGTGCAGTACGCCACTGGTACTCCAACCAGTTCTCTTTCTCTGCTTGATACTGGTGACAGATTCAAAGTAAACTGGAATTGACTTTAATTACCATTGATTTCTGCAAAGAAGGGCTCGCACCTTCCGTGGTTACCTGCTGTCAAGGGTGCTGCTGCGCTTGGTTTAGGCACCACATGCGGAGCAGCCGGCGTGAGCTGTGGGAGGCTTGGGTCCTAGCCCGGGGCCTCCGACCCTGCTGGTGCCCCTGGGTGAAGCCTGGCCTGCAGGCACCGAGCGGGAAGCAAAGAGGGAACCGCAGCTGGACGGCGTGGCTCTGCGGGGAGCTCCGCTCTGTTGGTTCCCTGTGCCCCTCAGTTAGAGACCCTGAAAACTCCTGGCGGGACTCCCGACTCATGTTTGGCTGATTTTCTAGATTTTCCCCTTTGTCTTCCTAAGCATCTCCTGGCAGCCTGTTTCTCCCTTCTCCTGGCCACCTGAATTTAATACCGAAGGCTTCCCTGCCGGTTCCTCCTCATCTGACTCACCACTGCTCCCCCTTCCCACTGCTGGGCTTTCTCAGCGAAGCCAGGCCCCAACAACTGCAGACTCCTTTAAAAGAGAAAAGGAGAGAAAGGCAGACACAGTTGGAGTCCTTCAATCAGCAGAGAGAGAACTTTGCTGCAATGTGAAATCCTGTGAGTGAACCCTTCGGCACAAGCCGGCCAGGTTGGGTGACTGGTTGAAGACTCTGGAGGGACAGATTAGGTGGAAAGCATCAGCCCCTCTGGGGTATCTTCGGTCAGCAGCGTGGTGGGAAGGTGGGGCTTGTGCCAATTGAGATAAAACCAGACTCAGAAGGGACTTCTTCCCTTCCTGGCAAGTCTGCACCTGCTGTGGTCCTCACCACTACCTAGGTCAGGACTGCATGAGATCTGCCCACAGGATACCACCGACACCCGTCTTTTCCCCACACGACACTCCTTTGTTCCGGCTGAGCACTCTGGCCTCCCTGCTGCCCACTGTCACAGCCCCTCCGGGTGGGAAGTGGGCTACCCATGCCCTTCTCCTCCTGCCAATGGCTTTAACCACCACCCACCTGCCCCTGGGTCACGGACTCACACCTACAGCCAGACCCCTCCACACGACTGGCTGTTTCCAAACATCCTGGTTCAGCTCATAAACGCCCGTGCCACTGCCCACCCGAGCTCTCCTTAAAACTGGTTCCTTCCAGTGCTGCCCACTGGAGTCAACAAGCATCTACCTACCATGTGTCTGTCTGTCCACCCGTCTTCCCGAAAGCTAGAATCACAAGCATCATTCCTGACCCTCCATCTGCCTTGCTCCAATCCCAGCCACCTTCTGGCTTGCTCAGTGACTACTGCTTTAGAATGACATCATCTCTTTAGCTTGCAGTCTAGCTTTTCTCATCTGGGCTACTGAGGATCTTTCAACCAGTGCCCTTTTCCGATCCACCCATCTCTCCTGGCTCCGAGGGTCACTGAAGGCCCTTTGGGAGCCAGCACTGCCCTCCTGGAGCCCCCTTCCTGCTGTACCCACTTCTCTCAGGTGGCTTCCCCGTCACCCCTTCAGGGATGCCTTCCCAGCCCCCTGTACAGGCCGCCGCACACGGCGATACTCCACAGAACCACGTAGCTCTGTGGTGCCCCCAACTGCAGTTTTGCTGTCTGTGCACCAGGTCTGACCCGGGAATCCATCCTGACTGCCATCTTCCTCCACGCCCTGGGGCAGACACCCCAGGGTGCCCACATCCCCCATCCCTCCGGCTCTCTGCTCCAGCAACACCAGCCCCATGCAGTCCTGCCCACACCGCCTCCCTCAGGCCACTTCCTTCCTGCTTTCCGTTCTGTCCTGCCTGGTGTCCTCACTGGGAGGCCTTTCTGGACCAGTCTAAATCTGCAGCTCCGGCCCAGACCGCCTCCTGCCATGTGTTCTCTGGCATCTCTCAACACAGTGCACTCGGACCAGGGATGGGCTCTGTCTCCTCCGCAGAGATGCTAAGCACTCACCTACCTGCAAAGTATTCTGCCTGTTTCGTTCCCTGCTCTTTCTGACATGGACAGTGGTGCCTGGTGTATCACAGGCACGCAGTAACTATCTGTGGAAAGACTGACTCCAGTTTGGCACAGTGCCTGGCACATGGCAGATCAATATGTATCTGCTGAGTGAATGGAAGAAGAGAGGACGCGGTAAATCTGCCTGGGGAGTGTGTGTGGCTTCTGGCTCCTCTTCGACCGCTAGCCCTCAGAGTGCGGAGCAGCTGCCAGGGGCTGCCTCGTTAGCTGGAGATTTGGTGCATGGCTTCCATGTGGAGTTAATTACAAGAAGGAGCTGCTGAGCTATTAGGAGGCGGTGGCTGCGTGTGGTGGCAGCGGCAATGGCAGAGCGAATGTTCATTTCTATTTGGAAAGGGCTAGCTCGGCACATTTATAGTGTAAATAAAGGAAGAGTTTGACTTACTTAAGAGCAAAAGCCAATAAACACTTTTTAAGCACCAATGACACCATTTTATATGCAAACACGGCTGCAAAACAAGGACTGCGATCGTTACGAACACTGTTATGTTCTTTGCAAGGCACTAGCAGGAATCTTTCAGATACGTGTCAGAACCGCCCCTCCTCGTCCTAGGGGGTGATGAGGTCCCCAGGGTCCTGGGAAGTGGACTTCCTGGCATCCGTCTGCAATTCCTGCACTCCCAGGGGTGGGAAGGTGGCAGTGGTCTCCTCTGCACCAGTAAAGAAGCCCTCACCGTGTACCTAGGGCAGACACCTGAGCAAGGGTTGGGTGAGCATTCTTATTTTTATTCCTCAAGTCCTGGCATGTCTGTGGAGAGCTGGCATTTATTTTCGCAGCTGCACAGAGGCTGTCCTCACTGTCACCAGTAGAGACAGCGATGGATGCTGCACAGAGAAGCACTCAGTTGTCTGGCAGGTGGTGTGATCGTTAGCTTGGTATATGCCAGCACGTGGGCCTATAGAGAATTACACAAAACTATACATAAAATCTGTATTTACGTAAATAATCAGTTACAAATAACACTTCGAGAGGGGTTTCCTGTAAAAGCAGTGAACTACAGGAGAAGTTAGCACAGATGCACAGCGTGAGGCTGCAGGGTGTCATGGGAGGTGGCGCGAGGAAGAGACAGTCTCTGTGACGGTGTCCCAGGAAGGGACAAGAGCCATGCGGCTGCGCAGGACCCGAGAGAGCACAAGGCGGGGTGGTGGAGGCAGCCGGCGGCTGGAGGCTGCAGCCCTGCAAACCCAGGCAGAGGCCCAGCCAGGCCAAACCACTACGCAGTGCAAGCCAGAGCCACGCCAGGAGAGCGGGCGGCTGCCGTGGGCAGCGGCTAACAATTCCAGGGCAGGATGCCACCTGTGACTGCTTACCAGCGCATTGTTTGGAGCTGGAGACTTCAAGGCTATTTCTTTCTTTTTAAAAAATTTTAAATGATCTACTGAGTTTACTAAGCTGAAGATGGGTAACACAGGAGGAATGAAGAAGAAAAGGTGTAATCACCTTTTCCAGGTAGCGATCGATGTCCTTTTGTGGTGGCATTTCAGTTCCATTTTACAGTGGGTCATGTTCTCAGCAAATTCACGACTTACCGAGGCCACTGGGCTAGTACGTGGTGGGACAAAGACTCCAAACAGTATCTTGTAGTTGTTATTAGTATAACTATTATTATGCTCTTCTCTTTTGTCCAATGGGTCATTTTTTTTTTTTTGAGACAGGGTCTCACTATGTGTTCCAGGCTAGCCTCCAACTCACAGCAATCCTCCTGCCTCAGCCTCCTGAGTCCTGGGATTGCAAGCATGAGCTACCACACCCACATTATGACAGGCCTTTCCTGATCAGTCCACTCCTCCTTGATCCTGCCTCCTCCTACTGGTCCCCAACAGTATCTCTGCAGAGCAGTTTCCACTCTGTGTGCACTTGAGATCTATTATCCCATGGATGTCTAGGCCTGGTCCGGCTGGCAGACAGAAAATTTATAGCAGTAGGGGTCTGCTGAAATCAGGCCACATTCAGGCCCCAGGTGTGGGGCCCTCAAACCATCAGTCCTAAGTGATGGTCCTGAGGGTTGAGACGATCTTGGCAGTGGGAGAAATGAGGTGTGCAGAAAGGAAAGGCAGCCCTGGGGATCTGATCCTCACCAACCGGGCGTCAGCACCTGCAGCCCGAAGCCCCAGCCTGGTGCACAGCTTTGCAATACTGCATTAGTGGGGCACAGGCCAAGGCTCTGCACCACAAAAGCAGCGCTGGGCAGCGCCGTCACCAGGGTTGGAGTGTTGTCCCCCCAGTAGTCAGGGTGCAGCTGAAGCCCCAGTGCAGCATTGAGAGAGGCCCTGAGGAGGTGACGCGGCTAGGAAGGACGAGCACTTCCCAGACAGGCTGGAGGGAGCAGCTGGGCCCTTGAGGCTCCCCCTTTATGGTGTCTGTCCCTGTGCTGGAGGACACAGCAGAGCAGCCCTTACCAGGCACCTTGATCTTGGACTTCCCAGCTTCCAGGACCACGAGAGATGCATTTCTATTCTTTGTAAATTACTCTGTTTGGGTATTTCAGTACAGCAGCAGGAACAGAGTAAGACCTGTAAAGGCTAAGACATCTCCTACTGGATCTTCTAACCAAAACAGTTGCCAAACCCAGCACCAGACTGTAGCTGCCAGGAGAGTGGCACCACTTATTTAATCATCTCCTTACAGGGGTGTCCGGCCTGGCATCTAGCAAAACAGGAAGTCATCAGTAAGTTTCTGCTGGAGGGAGGGATGGACTACCGGGGCTATGTAAGCACATTCTCTCTGTCCAGCTGCAAGGAGAGATGAGTAGAAGAGTGGGTACAATGTTCTTCGACAGTCACTGTCATGGACGCTGTCGACCCCAGGATTGGTGACTCAGGCAAACAGCATCCAACAGGACCTTCACGATCCAGAAAGCCCAGGGACTGCTCACCCGGAAAAAGTTAACCTGTTTGCTCTCTTGCAAGTAACAAGACATGATGGGCTCCAGGCCTTGTTGCTGTTCAGCTTATGTATCCTTAGAAACAGTATTCATCCCACCAGGGAGCTGCTGTGGGCCCTTGGTACCTTGGTGCCGTCATGCACGGCTAGGAGCAGTGTGTGCAGGGGATGGCTGGCTGGCCCCGGGAGAGGGAGGCTCATCAATCCAGCATGAGTCTCGGCCTCGTTATGGAACATTAATGAGGTTGGGCTCGATTTAAAAGCCGTCTGAGGCATTATGGATTGGTAACATTCAGTTTCACAGGCATTGGCAATTTCTGAGATATAATCCTAGTTCTTTTGCTAATGAGTACTGTGATATGGGGACTATCATTTAACTTCTGAGTTTCACTTTCCTGCCCTGAAAATGGGGCCATTACTGACCTACCTGACCCAAAGTCCAGAGGATTAATGAGGTAATGCTTTGTGGAGGACTCTGAGCTCCTAGCATGGAGGTGTGCTGTGTATCATTAGTTCTGTTTGTTCCCAGGCAGTAGCAGGGAACATTAGGTTCAGGAGGTTTATTCCTTCTGAAATGTGTTTTCCTTCTTGCATCTAATGTTACCTATGTTACTTAAGTCTTAAATCTAAAACCAGCCCCACAGCGAGTGCACACTGGCATAGTGAGAGGGTTCAGGCCATTTTTCCTTCCCGTCTGGGGAGCACAACACCGGTTCTCAGGGCAGAAGGAAGCAGTAAGAGCACCCGAAATCCTCCCTGTGTGAGCTCGCGTCAGCCTCAGCAGAGGCTAACAGGAAGCTATCCCCAGCCCGAGCACACTGCCAACACTCACATGCAATGATGTTCCCGTATCTGTTCTTCATTCTGTTCTCATCTTTCTTAGCGGAGTCCCATGGTGCAGACTGTCCTTCGAAGAAGCTCTGGAAGGAAGAAGAAGTGACAGTAAGCATTAGGACTGGGTGGGGTATACAGAGGGACCCTAACTGCAAGGGCCCCTGAGGTTAGTCGAACAGGGGCCAAACAGGAAAGACAGAGGAGCCGCGTAAGGGAGCCTCGGACTCTGCATACCCGAAATGCTTTCGTTTAGTGAAGAGCTGGTGCACACAGGGGTGGAGGGTGAGGCATGGGCCCATGATCTATTTGTACAATCCAGTCAAAAGTCAATGTTCACGCTTATCCTGCCTGCATATTTAGTAGAGAAAAATGAACACTTTTCTCAGTTTCTCATCATATTACCACTTTTCAATATTCTTGCAAGATATACGGCGATAAATTTTTTCTCCTTAATCACTAACTGAAGGATGTTTATTTCTGGTTAAAATGGTGAAAATAAGCAAGCTAAGACCTTATGATTCCAAGGCTACAATCCCGTAATGTACTGCACCAGAGTTTTTCTCTATATTTAATGGCGCTTAGATGTCTATTTGTTTAAGGACTTGACGTTACTATGCACCGTCTTTCATCTTCATGTTATTAGATATATATATTTTTTTCTGTTCAATCGTAATAAAAATGTCCTCTGCTACCAGTGGACAAGTGAAAAAATTCTGGGACTTTTATTTTCACTTTAGCCCATGTGCCATTTTACCTTGGTTACAGCAAGAAGAATTCAGTAGGACTGATTTCTTGTCTTCAAAGCCTCACAGTGGCTATTTAATAATTAGTTATTGAATGAACTACGGAATGAATGCTCTGTTTGGTTACAGTGCATTTAGGCTTTGATCTCAGAACAGAGTGCTGTTCCTCCAGCACGGTGTGAGGGGCTCCAGGACGGGAGAGCTGCCTGCTCCACCCATGTGTCAGTGTAAGAATGAAGTGCCCGGTGCAGCTATTCACACAGAGTTTTATTTGGCCCAAGGCTTTGGAAGCTGGAAGTCCAAGGAGAGTGACCTTTTCTGTTGGCCTCTGGTGAGGTCTGGTGCGGGCGCAATGTGGCAAAGATTCCCTGCCATGCCTGGAGACATCCACGGCCCTGCCACCTGCCAGGGGTGGTGCTGCTCCGCCCGGGTCAGCTGCAGCCAGCGGACCCCACCTCGGGCTCCACATGGTCACCAGTGCATCCCTGCCACCAAAGCGTGGGAGCAGACGCCACTTCATGACATGCCAGCGTGAAAGAACAAACCTAAGAGCTGAGTTTTAAATTGTCCCTTTCAATTGAATGCCCCTAAGTCAAGATCATAATGGTTTTTATATCATATCTATTGTGAAAACACACAGGGCAGACAGGTGGGACAGACTCTATGTGAGCAGCTGCAGTAGCAGAACCATACTGTACAATGCTAACTGGAGGATAAAATGCCATAGGATGCAGGACAAATGCACACATTTTCAGAGTATTGATAAATTAAGCCAATGGAATACTTGCAATCAAAATCACTAGTTAATTCTATGTAGATCATCAGGGACTTATAAACATGTAACATGTAATAAGCTACAAAACTTTCACTTCTATTCTGCTCTATAATATGCATTTAAAATTAGTTTCCAGGGATATAAAAGTCAGATACTCTTGTTCTGAATAGGGTCTTTGTTACTCCATGAATGACAATTATTTTACAGTTGAGTAATAACTATTATTTGACTTTGAACAATGTAATTCTACTTTGAGTTTGTCATGATTTAATTATCAATTTCAGTTCCACTGCCTTTTCCACCCATCTCAAAAGTTCTCAGATTTGTTTTTCTTTTTGGTTAGAAGATGGAAGAAGGGAGACTAGCTCTGAGGGAGACTTTAGAGTCTTCCAGTAAATCCACTGGCTCTCCTCATGGGAAAAATGCTCCTGGGCCATTCAAATCCCTTCTAACTCACACTACAGCAGTGTTCAGGGTAACCGCAGGTCTTCCCCAAGACCGCACATTTACACAGGGTTCTTGTAATTTCATTGCTGTCATTTAACTGGTGACCAAGAAACAGCCACGAACCAGCACACAGACAAGGACCCAATCGCTTTCCAAGTGAGCACCGTCGTTTCCAGGGCGCTCTCCTCAGGATGGGGCCATGCTCCCATCTTCACTTGTGGGGTGTGGTGGGCACCATCAGACGACTGAGCCACTCCTAAGGGCCACGGGTGGGCACAGAAGGAGGCCCTACCTGCTCCACGGTGAGGGGCACAGGCTGGAGACGGCTCAGTGGGTTGTGACTCCTATCCCTGCCCTTCCCAACTGCCCTTCCTCCAGCAGTGGCTTCAAAGGAGAAAGAAAAAAGTCTACATGCCTTTCATGCCTAGATCACAATTCCTTGCTTCTCAATGAAGGTTTGCAAGAGAATATCAAAGATGTCAAGTCAACCTCCTCTACCTGTTGATTACTTTTATAAAGTAGAGATTTTTCTTATTTTATGTAGATATCTGTTCACTGCAGGGAAGCAGCACCAAGAGAAGTTGCAGCTCGTGCCATAAGTCTCCCAAGTTCCTATCCAGGAAGTATGCGAACCACTATAAATGGAAACATGTATTAAAAAAAAGAAACAACAAAGAGACGCTCTGAGAAAAAGATCAGATACCACGACCCCTGGAGATGGCAGCTGCAGTCTCCTGGTGGATGTGGTGAGCATGGCTCGCATCTTCTGCGGTGGTTCTGCTTCCAGTTACGTGGCCAGACTCCCCATGACTACATCTGCATTGTTAAGACCATGTGTTCTAATCTGTGGCTTGGAAAATCAGGGAAATAACTATGGGGAGCCTGGAGAGAGGAGGCAAGGGCTTTCTGGCTCAGAGGCACTGGCTTTTGATTCCTTTTGTTACAGAGATTTAAAAAGCAATTCTAGGATAGACCCAGTCTTAAACGCTACGGTTTTTCTGTTAGCATATGCTTTGAAAATATCTGAAAAAAGATTTGGACTTTAGACTCCCTCCTATGCCTAAAGTAAAACAAAAGTCAATTATTTAAATTTGTAGTTAGAAAATAAAAGTTTATAGTTCTAGAGCCAGTAGGTTCTTGGAGAAGCTATGACAGGATTTATGGTTCTTTCAACTTGTGAGCCCTGGACTGCTTTGCTGATTTGGAATTCACTGGGTAAGAACAGGAACTAGGTCACTGGTGCTGTCGAATACTGCTTCACATTTGGTGCTTGGCCAGGCCTGGTACAGGTGTGTGACTGCAGGTGTAGGAGACTCAGTTCCTGCTTCCTTCCCTGAGGGACAGAGGCTTCTTGGACCCCCTGTCCATCTATTTCCTGTTTGGTTTTCCTTTTGCAGACCATGCAATCAAAAGGTACTCACTAATAAACCCACCAACTGGTGAAATCTGCCTGCAGAAAATCAGGCCCTGGGGTTATCTGTAATTATGCTATCCAAAAATTCTATGATGTCCTTTTAAATACACTTTTAGCTTTGAAATATCTTTTAATAAGTTAAGTCAAAGCATGTTTTGCAAGATTTTCTATGTATTTTCCTTTGGGCAAGAACAAAGATTCTTTAGTTATCTTTTCCATCTTAAAGAGGTCAAAAATTATACATGTTCCCTTAAAAGTACATAAATTGAACTATTAAATGCTTTGATTAGGATTCTGTGAACCGATATCATTGGGAAGAAAGTAATCATCACACAGTAACCTATGTCCTATGCAGGGGAGAACAGCTCCTACCAAACTTGTGGAAAGGTTTTGGGTCCTCCCACCAGTGTTGAGACAGACAGAACTCTGTTTCTTGAGGAAGTCAGAGTTTTATGAACACAGGTCAACACAGGCTGGTGGTGCCTAAGGGAAATTTTGCTATATGCTCCTTAAATTTCTATTATGTTCAAGTTTAAGTACAGCCCCCAATTCCCTCCCTGCCTCTCTCCTCATTGTTTCTGCTTGAGCAAGTTCACAAAAACCCAATTTAACGAAAGCATAGATGATTTGGAAAAACCAATGCCCAAAGACAGAGCATAGAAGCAATGGCTGAGGGACCCAAAGTGAAAATCAAAGGACTCGCCTTCCCAGAAGCAACGCCTTAAGGACAAGCCTGGGAGATGGATGATGCTGGCCCACACTCCCAGCACACCTTTTATGGGAGGAATTTTGAATACAGTGTGCACATTTAGGCAATATTTAGTGTTTAGGGCAGATTTTTAATATGCAGGTACAATTTAATGTACCAGCGATGGATTTTTTTTTATTATGAAAAAACACTGTATGTATTTTGGGGATTTAAGTTAATGGTCTCATTGCACCTTCTGTTAGGATTTTCATAAATATACTTATGCTTTTATTCTACTTAAAATGTAATTAAAGTATTTCCTCCGACTACCTAAGCTCATATATACTGAGAAAAGGCAGCAGACCTGGGAACCACTCTGAAAGAGTAATAAGTCTCTGAAACAATAAAAACGAAACCAGGCAAACTCCAGTGAATACCAATGACTTCTCTGTTTTAAGATGCTGCATTCTCTATGGGCACAGAGCAGAAGGAAATTGAACATCCCGCACACTGTCATTTTTTTCTGAATAGGAATCATGCTTTTGTGATTCAGTAACCTCCTCCTGCACCCCTCATTCCACCACCACTTTCCACAGCATGTAATTATACACCTCAGTTGCCTATCTCAAGAGAATGTTGCTCTGGAATGATGCAGTCTATTAAAAATGCCACAGAAAACCAAAAACAACCCCCCCCCCCAAACACACAGCTCTCAGATATTAAGAGAAAAGAAAAAGAAGAAAAAAAAATTATCTTCTGCAGAAAAGCTGCCAGAAAGAGAAGGACACAGGTCAAGGCTGTATAGGATGAACAGAGTGTTTCCAGGCAGTGCAGGGTCAAATGTTTCAGAAGCTTCTAAAATCAAATTTTTCCTCCCTTTGTCTTAGGAATAAAATTGTGCCCATAAAATGACTAAAATCATCACCCTGAAAGAAGGAAAATGAACTCACTGGGGCATACTGAGTCTTGGAACTTTCTCTTTTTCTGCCCTTACCTCTGCTCCTCCAAGCGTTGCATTTTATTAGGTGCATATAAACTATTTATTGCTATAGCACTAAAGCAACTGAAGACTCTTGACATAGCCTGATGGGCCACAAAGTGGGGTTTGGATAGGAAAGGGGCCCCAAAGTTCAGGCCCAGTGGCCACCACAGTGGTTGCCTATCATTGTCCTCTTCCAAGGCCCTACACAAAGCTCGACAGAGGAAAAATGTGACACTTCCAGGGCAAACGAGGTGGAGACTGAGTGAAAACAAGAATCTAGACAACAACTGTGTTATTCCTAAACAAACTGAAATCTAAATGTGAACTTCATGGATCCTCTTAAAGCTGCTGATTTTTCAGCATTTGGAATGGCCGACTCTGACTGACTTCATCCAGTCTGAGGCCGTGCAGCTTTTCCATGCTGCAGGATCTGGGATGGGGACGTCAGCAATCTTCATCCTGTGACCGGCTTTCTTCACCTAACACTTTCCTCTTCTGACACAGAATGGAGGTTTGCAGCCTTAAAAAAGTCTGTGGTGTTATGTACCCAGAAACAGCCCCCTGATGTTCAGCTGAGCTTCAGAACATATGTCTTCTGCTCAGTATGAGTCTCAGTGAAGGACTTGATAAGCGACTTCACAGCAAAGCTGCCCACTTTCTGTTGACAATAGCACATTCATGGTGTTTTAGGAAGTCTATCAGATGAGGCTCCTGCCCCTGTACGGGCCGCTGGACCCAGGGCTGTGAGCATGCCAGCCAGGCAGGGGCTCTACTGCCGAGCTACGCCCCCAGCCCCAGATGAGCATTTTTAATTCTGCTGCACAGATAAGGGAATTCAGGATCGAAGTTGTTCACTGGTTCCCCTAAGGGCATGCAGACAGTAAGCGGAAGAGCTGGGCCCCAAAACAGCAAGACCACGGAGCAGACTGAGCCAAGAACTTGTGACTTCGTGTCTACTGCACCGCACTATGTGCACAGCCAGGGGCCACTGGATGTGGGTCCCACGCCACCCAGCACTGCTAATTCCTACTAGGGAGGGGGGGGGCAGCGTGGGGACACAGTCCTGCCCACACTTGCACAGTGGCCCTTCTGGAAGATGTGGGAGGGTTTGCAAGGGCGGGGGGTGGTGGGCACCTCGATCTACTCCTTGTTCTTCCTCTTTACTTTTTCCCACCCTTAGAATCCCTGCAGCCGTCAGCTCCTGCTAGAGGAGAAACCCAACAAGGGTCCTGATGCAGAAAACTGGAAAGCCACTGATGAAGTGGAGAGAGAGAGAGAGAGAGAGAGAGAGACAGAGATAGAGGGGCAGGCTGAGACTCTTTCAGTGGACGACAAGGATAAAGTGGTAGAAACAGTAGCTGGGGGCACTTAGTCACTGAGCACTTGGGGGCTAGGCCAATACTCCACGGAGTTAGAGACCCAGTTCAAAGGGGCTGCTTTCTACAGCACTGGGAGCATCAATGTCGAGAGGCAGCAGAGCCCAGCTACAGATGTCCCTTTCTGGGCCCCCGGCCTCTCCCTTGTTCCCCAGGAGGCAGCTAAGCAGGACGCCCCAGACCTAGGGCAGTGCTGGTCTCCCTGTGGCCTGGGAGCGTCCTTGTGCCTGGGCCTCTGGCTTCCTCTATAGTGATGGGTTCTCAGCCTCGAGTTCTGGGGCAGCCCTGGCTCCTGGCATTGCCCCTGCAGGAGGCTTGAAACTTGATGCTCCAGCTCACAGAAGGAAGATGGGTGTGGTGAAGCTGGACAGCTCCGGGATCATAGTCATTGGTCATGATTTGCTTTCTGCAGCTGGGCCTCGCCTGTCTGCTGATTATGGTGCACATCGATGAGATGAAGCCAGCTTTTGAAGATTCTGGAACATGGATCTGCCAGTCCTCCATGTGTTACCCCTGGCAAACCCAAGGGATGCACTGGATAGGGTGTCAACTTAGTGATATCAAAGAGCAGCCTGTCACAAGGACCCAAAGAAGGACCGCTCTGCTTAAAGGCACTGAACATCTGATTCCACTGCCTTGTCTTTCCATGAGTCACACTGGGTGCTCTGATCACTAGGAGCCCCACCCACATTTCAGAGAGAGTGATTTCCACTTCCCTCCCATGCAGACCCAGTCGGCTGCTGGGCACTAGCATGGTCGGACAACTGCAATTTCCTCCACCTGTGCACCTGACTCTAAATGGGTTTGTCAGCGAGCCTATGCTTGAGGCGCCCAGATGGGCAGAGCCAGAGTGGTTCCTTGGAAGAGAGAGCTCAAACAGCTGGAGAGAAATGGGCAGTTCCCAGAAAGCCCTGGCTTATCTCCTGCCTGCCTTGGTGCAGAGTCCTAACCAGTTCCTGCGCTGCCTCCGTTCACACACTGTCCAAAGTGAGCTCCTGGAAATGCCAGGTCACTCTCCCGTCTGAAGACCTAGCTGTCTTCTCACTGGCCACGGAGCCATCAGCGGACCGTGAGACTTAGCCTGGGCAGTGTCCTGCGTGCAGTCATGGAAGGCTGCCAAGGGTGGGTCAGTTCCAATACTGCAGCCCAGACTGACAGCAGGACAGCTCGAGGACTGCACCATTTCTGTTACTGTCCCCTGACCTCCTTTGCAGGTTTTTCCTCCAGGGGCTCAGTACTTTTTCTTCACCTGTTCTAGACTGTTTTTGGAAGCCAGTAGGGTTTTTTTTTTGTTTTTTTTGCTGGAGGTTAAGCCCAGGGCCTTGCACATGCAGAGCATGTGGTCTATTGCTGAGCTACAGCACCAGGAAATAATAAAACACAGCAAGCATCTTCCTTTCCATGGAACTGTTTGGAGAGCTGTGACTTTCAGTCTTCACCTCAGAAATGAGAGCTCAGAAGCCACATCAACTTCAACTGAAAGTTACGGATCCTTTTTTAGAGATGACAGGCTTAGATATGAATAAATGTAGCAGAAAACGAGAATTTAATATGTGATTTGTGACTCTCTTTTTGACATGTATTAATTTATAAAATCTCTTGGCATAATTCCCAGGCTCTTCTTGTAAGGCCCAAGTGAGGTGATTAAACATTAAATTTTACAATGGAGAATTATTTTTAAAGCCTAGAAAACAAGACTAGAAGTACTTTTTCGAAGGGTTTGGTGAAAAATAATTACATCTGAGTTTGTTCTGTCAGAAAGTCCAGCATCTATTTAGGTTTTCTGAGAGTCAAACTCAGGGCTTTGCAAGTGCTAGGCAAATGCTCTGCCGCCAAGCTACGTTCCAGACCAGCATCTTCTCTTAAAAGCAAACATTTTTATTGAAAAGTACAATGGGCGTTCTTCCCGGAGGCACAGAGGCGCTTCTTTCTTGACCGGTTTTTAGCCAAAAGTCCTTTCCTCTCAAGGACTGTGGGCACCATCACTTCAGCACGGAGGCGGGTTTGACTCTGAGTGAGTCCAAGCCAGGAGCCCACAGCGGGCACACAGCAGAACCCTGGCCTGGCGAAGGTCGCCCGTCCACAGACACGGAGGTGGGTGGGCTCAGCCGTCCAACCCCAAACATCATCTTACATAGACGGCACGTGCAATGCCTCAGCCTAATGAATCCCCAGAACCTGCAGCTCCTTTTATCTGCATGCGCTGGGCCTGGGAGATGCAGGTAGCTGCCGGGAGCGAGGGAAAAAGAATTTTCAGACAAGTGACAAGGACTGGGCAGGGTACCCGTTGCAAGGTGCTCACTTTCAGGCACTGGTGTTTCACTGTCACTGTTTCCCTCCAACAACCGCTCTCCTCCAACTTATTTACTGATTTGAATTTGCCTACTGTGTTTAAATGCATTCACTTTAAAATGAAAATTGACATCATTATAATACATGGAAAGCCAGGGCAACGACTGTCAGGCCCCCAGAGCAGGTAAAGTAGTGTAGCAAACAAAAGCACACCAGCAGCAGCCAGTTCTGCTCGGCTGTATCTGAGCCTGGGGCCTCTTCTCCTAGGGGTCAGACCTGGGCAAGGCGACAGCTCTAGCCAAGGCTTATTGCTCAGTCCTCGGGGTTGGGAGGAAGTGGGGAGCAGTCCCTGGTCCCTGCGGTCAGCACTGCCTGTTCCCAGGAGTGGACAGCCCATCCCACCCAGAACACCGTCAGGGGTAGCGTGTCACCCAAGGGGTACACTGAGTCCCACCACCTCGGCTCAGGACACTAGGGGTACAAAGAAGAGTGTGGGGCCTGAAACTAGGAGACTCGGGTTTAAAGCCCAGCTCTGACTGATAGGTAACTAAGTTGCTGGGTTCATTTTCTATTTTTAGAATTTTTGTTTTCTGTAGCGCTGGAGATGGAGCCCAGGGCCTTGCTCATGCCAGGCAATGCTCCAGCGCCAAGCTACATCTCCAACCCTGTTTGTAATTTCTGTAATTGAGTCATTTAACAGGTTTTCTGTATTGAAACCTAACTGTCATAGAAAAGAACACGGTGAGGTTGGGCACAGAGATCCAGCATGGGAACGTACTCCGGAGGACTGCACGCAGAGTGTGCACAGCCTTCCTGGGAGTACATGGCGCTGTGGTCACAGCTCTGAATCCCTACCACGCTCCGAGCTGGGTCCTGCACATGGCCCCTGCCACACAGCATCTGCCCGGAACCCGAGAGCAGCTGTCAGGATCAGTGAATAAATGCATGGCTACTATAAATCAGAAGAATCGTACATCATAAGTGTCTTTAAACTTCATATTTACGAGGCCTGGCCTTTTGTGGGTATTCGTGTGTGTGTGTGCGTGTGTGTGCATGTGTGGGTGTGTGGTCCTGAGGCTTGAACCTAGGGCCTTTGCACTGAGCTGCATCCCCAGCCCATTTTTACCTTTTATTTTGAGTCAGGATCTTGCTAAGTTTCTCAGGCTGGGCACAAGTTTGCAGAGTGTTGGGATGATAGGCGTGCACCACCATGCCCAATTTGAGACCTAAATCTTTACAAAGTTAAAAAATTATAAATTCATACCTAGTTTTACATAAATTACCTTCATGTTTGAGGGAGTAGCCCTGAGTAGGTGCTTATGTGGAGGGTACTGTGGTCTGGATTTTTAAAATCCCTCCAATGCGCTGTAGGGCACTTGTCCCTTCAGAATCAGTCTGCTGAAAGGTAACAATTAGTTCAAGCGAACCAAGGTCAGATGCTAAAAGGAAGTAGCCAAAAGTTGTATTTAGAATCTGCTGACATTTACAGTAAATGAACAGCTGGCCCCAACTCAAGGAATCAGATATCAGATTAAAACCATGTGGGCACATGCCTCAGTTTTTTTTTTCCCATATAGAACTATGAGGGTTGGGATTAAACTAAAGCTACGATGCTTTGTGCTATTAGGTGAGCTGCCCCAGAGCATTTTAGAGAAGGCAATGCGGCTGGCAGTCAGTTAAAGCAAACTCAGGGGTCATTTTGAAACACAGACAACAAAGATCTCCTGGCCTTGGAGGACCTCGATGACCTCGATTACCGTTTCCACCCTGAAGCAGGATGGACGTCTACACAGTATCTGCAAGGCTGTTGTTTTAGCAATGAAAATTCCTCAAAGGGGATTTGAATTTTTGCCAAGAGGTGTAATAAGGAAAAAAACCTGGCTCAAAGATTTTGATTCTATAAGAACTCTTTTTAGTGCGACGACAATAATTGATTATTTCAGGGGTATAATAAGAACAACAGATGGCATGAATGACAGCACACAACAGTGAGGACAGCGTGCTTGCTAGTTTCCAAGTAGAGTGTTAAGTGCTCTACCCAAAGTAACCCAAGGGAAGTCAGGTGAACTGACATGAATCCTGCACCCCGTTCCTCATTACAGCCAAAACTTACATCAGAAGAGAGACCCACGCGTACTTTGCAATTAATTTTTAAATAATAATAACTGTTATCATTACAAATGAGGTAAGGAATCCTGTGGGTAGTTAAGCAGTTGGAAATAAAATTTAAAACATATCAAAGAATATCTTTTAAAAAGTTTTATGTTAAGGTAACTAGAGTCACAGGAAGCTGTAGAGACAGTATATGGAGGAGCCTCAGTGTCCCCCCGGTTATTCCCTTGTAACTGTAGCATGACAGCCCAGCCAGGACACAAACTGGCACAACGCGTGGTAGCCCCACCGTGCACCCTCCAGTATGGATCTGTGCAGCTCCACTCCAAGCGGATATGGAGCCTGCCCAGCACCTCACAGAACCTCCTCAGAGCCACCCCCCAGCCGGACCCCTGCCATTTGTTAGTCCGCTCCACACTTTTTCTATCCTTTCTATCACGTTTCCAGAATGGCCTATCATTGGAACCATGAACTGGCTGCTTTCTCTCAGCACGATACCCCTGAGCTCCATGAAAACTGAGGCATGTATCTGCTCATTCTTTTTCATGATCGAGAAATATCCTATGGGATAAGCATTAGTCAGTTTTCATGACTGTCATGATATAACTGAGATAATCAACTTACAAAGAAAAAAGGTTTATTTCTGGCTTATGGTTTAGAGGTTTCTGTCCACGACTGGGCACTCATTGCTTTCAGGCCTGTGTGAGGAAGCACATCACGGCAGAGGTGCGCGTTACTGCCAAACGTTTAGTTCATGGCCAGGAAGCAGAACAAGTTCCCTTGGAGGGCATGTTTCCAAAGAAAGCTGTCATGGATGCTCATGGGTTCGGTGGGGTTGTGGTTTTCATTTTCCTGGAATCAATGCCTAGGTGTGCTACTGCTGGAGCATGTGACACATCTATGTTTAGTTTCTACAGAGCCACCAAACTATTTCGCCATCTCCCATTTCCACCAGCAGAGCACAGGCCATGCAGTTTCTGTCTTTCATCAGTATTTGCCACAGTGGCACCTCGGTTCATAAACTCAGTTTTCTCCATGATTCTGGTCACAAACCAAATTGGATGAGAACTGCACCAAATTTCCCCACAAGGTCAACACTGAACCTAACCATTGAATTTGATTCAGTTCTCGCCCAAATCAGCTTGTGACCAGAATCGTGGAAAGAATCACATTTGTGAACTGAGGTACCACTGTGTCATCCCTCGTTTTCACTTGAGAAGTCCCAACATGCATCTGGTGAGAGTTCATGAGGCCTTAATGTGCCTCATGGCGGATCATGTTGACCACTTCTTCATGTGGCTACTGGTCATCCTATATCCTCTCCTGCAGTCTTTTACATCTATGTTTTTCAATTGGACTTTTTAAAGTTAAGTTTTGAGACTTCTATTTTCCAGATATACATCCTTTGTCAGATGTGAGGGTTGAATTTTTTCCAATATGCAGCTTGTTTTTCATCCATTTAACAGTGTCGTTCACAGATCAAAAATTTTCAATTTTGATGAAATACAATGTTTTGATTTTTTTCCTTTCATGGATCACGCTTTTGGTGTAATGTCTAAGAACTCTTCACCAAGCCCTAGGTCCCCAAAGGATAACTTTTACTTGATTTAAAACACTGCAAAATTCTGTAATGTCTGATAATTAAATTACTGAAACAGCAGTAGTTACTAGTAGATAACCATCCTCGAAACGAGGCAGCAGTGCCAAGATCAGCACTTCCTGTGCCAGGGACACCAGTCCATGCGCTGGTGACTCCAATCTGGCCAACTCCCCACGATGACTCTGAGTACCTTCTTTCCCTGTTCCACTTCTAGCTGGTGGAATGGCAGCGACATTCTCTCCCAGGGCTCCCGCCTGCTCGCTGCATCCCCCAAGAAAAGTCTGAAGGGCTGAGGCAAAGGAAGTCTCTGAGTCTTTGGCCAAGCTCCCTGAACAGCACCCACCTGGCTGGCTACTCCACACCTCCATCATCACAGTCATGTGGGAAGTGCCCCAGAGCCACACGTGGCTGGTGGCCATCAGCAGGGACAGGGCACAGTCTGTCACTGCAGGAGGCCATGGCCTGAAGCCACCCCTGCCACCAACACCCTGGTGTGGGTGGAAGAGGAGAAAGCAGGAATGGAGCAGTTCTGAAGACACGTGCAGGGAGGAGAGCTCTGCGGCTGTACCAGGCTGCGCCAGGGTTCACGGAGCCTGCACATGTGCAGGGCAGCTAAGAAGCCATGAGGAGAGTATGGGAGCACCTGTGTTCTCTGTGCCTGCCCCTCGGTGGCAGGTAACATTCCTCCCATGGGGGCCTTCCTCGGCAGCTCGACCTAACTATGCTCCTCAGCCCCAATCTACCTCTTCTTCTCTAGTGTCCACGGAGCTCTCCCCCCAGAATTCTGTTGTATGTGCCACTGAAGTTTTCTCGACAGATCCGGGCTGATGTGTATGTGCAACAGGTCATTTTTTTCTCATCATAATTCAGCTATGTGCTGCCTGAAGAGGTGACCCTGCCCTCACTTTACTCTTTCTATTATTTACTTTTTATTGAATTTGTTAATGTTACGGAGTTCTTGCACTGCCAAACCATGCCTGAGAATCCAAAGAAAGAAATGGTACAATGGACTGCCTCATCCACCCATCAGACAGTATATTAAAACTTGATTCATGTGCATTTTTGTAATTTCACAATCTTAAAAAATTATAACAAGAGCTGGAATTTAAATCTGCTGTAGGGCTTCAGATTTCCAGTACAGTGAGCCATTAAATAAAACCTCGTATTAATCTCACTCCACCTCTCAATATAACCCCCAACAAAATTTTGTGGGACAATCCATACTTTTCAAGGAAAATATGTGACTCAAGGTCCAAGAGATTACTTGTTTTTGGTTCCCAAATGAAGTCTTCAGCTTAACTAAGAATCTCTTATTTTTCACTTAATCATCCAAGGTCCTCTCACTGGGTCAGCTACTCATCCAATACACCAGAAGGCAGGCATCATACCTGCCACCTCAAATAATGTCGACATGACTGCCCACAGTGGCCAGCAGGGGCTCTCAGGAGGCACTGCGTGTAACCCTTCTAGGAGTCCGATTCCTGCACCAGCATGTTCATCAAGACTGAAATCCTATAAGAAAATGCCCCCAACACCAGGATAGTTTTACTGACCCACTTGCTTTACTCTTGCCAGTAGCATGTCTGCAACTCCTGCATTTGGCAAAGGGATTATAGAGAAACCTAGACTGCATCAAGTGGTCACTACCACTATGAAATACTTCTACTGAACCAAACAGACCAGACTAGGGAAAAACTGCTAGATTATCTCATTAGATGGAAAAAATTTCAGTAATCCGGAGAAGCTTCCTCAAGTCCCTTGTAAGAACTACTATATACTACTGGACAGTCTGTAATCTGCAGTTATTAAAAGCAAAAGTGCTACATCCGTGTCTTTAGCCTGCCTTTCCAAATGAACACTATGACGACACCAAGGGTTGGTAACAGAGCTAGTTGGGACAATCACTGCATCTACAGAATGGCCAACACCTTAAAAATCTGGATACAAGTATACATGGAATTCTCAAAGATCACGCAAGACCCATGAAACTGAACTAGGTGCTAGGTGAGGTTTAGCTTGTGGGGCTTTGATCTGTAGGACGTGTCAGTGAACCCCTTAGCCTCGTGACGGCAAGCCTTTCAGAGCTTTCAATGATAAACAGCCTGCTGCGGTGCACATGCCACAGGTTCGCCACCACTGCCTCAGCCTGAGCAGAAACCATACCCTTTCCACAGCAGTTTTCTATACCATTTAACCTGATTAGAGGAGGCTGTAGCAGCACCTGAAGTAAAGCCCCAGCATCCACTGCCCTTTACATCAAAGGCTTCCACTCTAGGGATTGGCAAATTCATGAGACATCACAATTCGAATGCATATTTCAGGTTACTTAACCAAGCAATATGCTCTGTCAAAGAACTTATTCCAAGTCAAAGCAAAAAAGGCCTTAGTGTGGAACACAGAAAAAGCACTATCCAAATTAAAAAAAACTACTAAAGGAAACTAGTTATTCCCCCAGCCCACCCCCTTTCTCACTTGGTGGACTCAAGTTTGGGAGAATTTAATTTGTAGTTACCTCAGACTATAACTAAAAATTGAAATTATAAATCACAGCCCTACTCAGATGATCTGAACACATCAGTTCTTTTGAAAGTGGCATGTTCCAAAAGTCTAATATAGCCACAGCTAACTACAGAGTACTCCTTAGGGTAGGGCACAGGACAGGATAATTAAGGTCACTTAAATCTTCATCTTTTTTATTTTTATTTTTTGGTACCGGGGATTGAACCTGGGTCCTTAGCTTGTGAGGCAGGCGGTGGAACCACTGAGCTAAATCCCCGGCCAAAATCTTCATCTTTTACAGCAGATCAGAACCCAGATGGCTGGCTTTCTGCAGAATTTCTGTTAGGAATTCAGTAGAGCTGGTTTCAAGGTTCACATCGACACTTTAAATAGCTGTAACTTCCTTATCCAGAAGTTGTGATCCACATGAAGTCCACAAAGAGTGCAGCAAATCTGAGATAGTCAACCCTTACAAAGGCTCAGTATCTGAACATAAAAAGATTTTCCAAATGACCACTGACTGCAGGTTTTGTTTTTTTTGTATTTGCAGAGTGATTATGAAAAAAGTGTTGAATCTAGTTCACATGTAACAATGAAAATTCCCCTAAATCCAATACACATAAAGAGCAGTTGTGACACTTTGAACTTCCATAGTGCAATAGGATGGTCACTTGCATGGTCGGCATCGGTTGCTGTAGCTCCAACAGAGATCAGATGACGAATGGCTGTTCGTGGTGGTTAGCTGTGGTCTAGTTATCTTACAGGGGTTGGCAAAGACCACTCCTTAACTGTACTGCGTGTGGCTGCATTTCTTGTTTCCAAGCACAGCATACTGGTTGTCTAGCTGAAGTTCAAGGGCCTGGTTTTCTGAAACCTCATCCCTACCTCTATTTTCGTGTCTTACTACTTCAAAGCTCTTCTCCGTTTATCCTTTCGGCTTTCTACATGCTTGGCAGTGGACTGCAAGGAGGGAAACTGTGTATCACTGTATATTTCTGGTGGTCCTTGGGGCGTTTCCCGTGTGGTGGCTAGCCTGGCCCCCGGAGGCCTATACACACCACTAGTCATTGCCGGTTCTGGGGTTTCTGTAACAATTCCTGGAGCAGGAGGTGCTTGTACCGGAGCTGTTTTGTTCCAAGGACCTTAAGATTTTCTATACCTGCACCACCTCCACCCTCTTCCCAGTTATCTCTTGGATCTTCTCTGTTTTTATTATCATCTTCGTCCTTTTCACTTCTTTGCACGGCCTGCGCTCTGAGTCCGCTGTAATCAACCTCTTTTTGCTCAAATTCTTTCCACTCATCTTCGTCTTTCCTCACGGCCTCGTGGCGGCCCGGCCGTTGCCCGGCCAGGTCCCCACTGCTCCGCCCGCAGCGTTGGCGGCGCGGCTGCTCCGCTCCTTCTTCTTGTCCCTCTTGGCGAAGAAGTTGTCCAGGCTCCGCTCCTCCGTCTCGGTCATGGCCACGGCCTCCCCGTGGCAGGGCCGCTTCTGCGCTCACGCTGCCCGGTGAGGTGCAGCGACGCCTCCGTCCCGCAGGGTCCCCGAGGCTTGAGTGGCGGAGCGGGCAGCTCCCCTCCTCCCCTCCGCGCGCGGCCGATCGGTGGGACGACCCTTCCCCGGGCTCCCGCACAGTCCCCTGAGCCTGCCGGGGCTACCGGGACGGCGGTGCGGGATCCTGCCTGCCCCATAGTCCGAGGAAAAGGAACGGAAAAGGAACGCGCCGGCCAGAGGCTCCAGCAAGAGCGCTCAGCTAGCCCTCACTCTACTCTTCCGGCACAGGGCTGAGTGCAAAGCAGGGTGCTGCTCAGGCAGTTAGGAAAGGAGTTTCCACTTGTGGATATTAAGCACTTGCAAAGAGTCTTGGGTGACTGAGGAACTGAATTTTAAATTTAATTTAAATGAATTCCACTTAAACAGCCACATATGCTAGCAGCCCCCACTGGAGAACTCCAGGTATGATTTATAGCACAACCACCAATGGGGCTGCGGGGCTGCCTGCTTCAACCTCTTGGGGAGATTCCTTGGTTAGATCTCACATTGCAGGACATTTCAGACTTCTCAGTGAGAAGCATGACTGTCTTAATGTTACGCATCAAACTGTCCCTATCAAAATTCATATGTTGAAGCCCCAACCTGCTGTACCTCAGAACAAGGCTGAACTTGGAGATATGGTCTTTCAGAGGCTATTAAATTATACTGAGGCCACAGGAGAGGGACCTAACCCAACACGACTGGCGTCTTGTCCCCCAAGACAGGGACACTGGGATGCACAGAGAGCAGGGCTGTCCATGCACCCATCATCTGCAAGCCAAACTGCGAGAGAAAACCAACCCTGCCAGCACCTTGATCTGGACACTCAGCCCACAGAAATGAGGACTAAGATTTTGCTGTTGAGTCATCCGCTATGCACACTCGGTTTCAGCAGCCCAACCACACAGATGCGATTAATGCTGAAGACATTGCACGTTTCCAGGTATAGATGCACACATTAAACACAGGTGGCTCTGATGTGTAGCCCAGAATGCCGACATACTAATTTGAAGAGGGGACAGTTTCTCTCCAGGTGTCTCTTATGCCCACTGTGGCTTGCACAGGGCCACTACCTGGGACGTGTAGGTGATGCAGGATGCTTCCAGGACAAGTCAGCTACATGCAGGACCGGGAAGAACTGGGCTTGGGCCAGCACTGTCCTCACTCTGCAGGCTGAGTCCATGCTGAAGGGATGCACACGACTTCTGCCCCCTGGGGTGTCCTTGCTGGAGTGGATGCTGGTACTCTTTATGCATGGAGGAGTCAGCACCACTGATTTCTTGGTGAAGCCCCTGGTTCATGGGAGCAGCAAGATGTCTGACAATACTACAGTGCTGTGAGGTACTGATGAAGACAGACCCTCCTGGAGGCAGATGCAGCCCTCCGCTGTGGCCTTGGGGACAGTGTCCAGCGACAGGAAGTACAGGCTGTGGGCTTTGCATGGCTATTAACCCACTCCTCAGGTAGAGTGTATTTTTAATGATTCTGCATGGGCCTTCTGGGCAGCCAGAATTAATTAAGAACCATTCCCGAAAAAGCCAGCAGCAATCTGCAGAGTTCTGGCACTTAATTAAGGGTAAAGGGTCAGCAAAGGGTGTCCTTTCTTCACTGGCCCTGCATGCTGCAGCCAGCTGCAGAGGAGAAAGCCCTGCACCAATGCCAAAGCCCTTCTGCACTGTGGCAGACCGGAGAGGGGTCTTTGCCACACCCAGCCTCCATCCTGCTCACAAACAGATCAGCCTGAACAGATGAGGACATTTCCCAGGACACATGCTCTTTGAAAAGGAGCATTTCACAACCCTGCTAAAGGGTTTGTCAAGACAGACATGCTTCCAAGAGGCAGTTATGAAATCCTTTTGAAAAGAAGTAAACAGCGTGGGTTACGCACATAAATATGTCTATGTGTGGAAAAACAGGTCAAGAAAAAGGGTGCAAATTTCCAGAGGGGAGAGCTCTGGACTGGCTCGGAAGTGCACATCAACACAAGCCCCCTCTCGCCCTGCACCCCAGCTGTGTGAGGAGGGTTAGATCCCGAGCTCACAAGGATGCTGGCTGACACAACCCTTTTTTAAATTTCAGCCACTGCATGCCATTTTGCACATTCCCAAGAACTTCAAACGGTCTTCCAAGCAATTATATTTCCACCGTAATGTATAACGTGATCAGGCCTTTCATTTATTTATTTTTTCATTTTGCCTCTGCTCTAACAATGCAGCGATCCCTCAATCAGGAGTGAAGGGTGAGGTTTAATGACTTTATGTATAATTTAGTTTTCTGCAATATGCCTGTTCACTTTCTGTTTCGCATAAGCTTAGGAGAGCATGGCAGTTTATCAGATCTACAAGGACACCAAAGATTTATAGACGCTTCAGCTCTTCCTTTTACCCTACAACGTCTTTCATTAGAATTGTGCATTCACGTTAAATGAGCTGCTGTAAAATATTATCAAAGTTCAACCCAGGAGACAGCAGATGCCTTTATACTCTATGATGCTGCCCAAATAAGAACTTTTAGAGAACTTCGGCTGTGGTGTGGATATTATACGGACAAAGATGCCTATGTCACTTTTTCATTAGATCTGCTTGAGATTTATTTAGATAGTTTTTTGGATTATATACAGAGCATGTGTTGACAAATAGCTAAAGTTTCCCCATAAACAAACTAAAGAAAATAGTTGCTACCCATTCAGGATGCTGCACTGAAATAGTATAGTGAGAAACCGAAGTCCTTCTTTGTAGACATGCTTATATTTTTTATAGGTTTTTTTCCTCCTTCTTTCCTAGTTCTCCCCTAAACTCACATGAATTTGTAGGGATGCACAGGCTTTTCCATTTAAATAATAGTTTCTATTATTATTATTTTGGTGCTGGGGATTATCAAAGGCCTAACACGTGCTAAGGATGCATTCTACCACTCAGCTATGCCCCCAGCCTAAATTACTTACTGAAGTCTTTTGGAGTATCTCCCTGTGCTACAAACAGAAAATATTTTTTAAAAGTGTGGCTCTTCCAGTGGCACCTATGATAATAAGCAGAATGCTTTTCAGTTCACAGCCAGGAGAAATTTAAATGTACAAAAATAAACATGCATAGAAAACAAGCTTTTAAACATTCTGATCACTTTAAGCTTTGCTTTCACCCCAGAAGATTTTAATTAGTTAGATTCTTCAACTTGGTATAATTGGGAGAATGGCTTTTTGACTTTCTGAAATACATTCATTTCTACACACTAAACACTGACAAATATATGAATGTCTCTTCTCTGCTCCTTGACGGGGGCAGACGCACCGCAACAATTGCAAAACCAGTGTCACAAGGGGGTTGGAATACGGTGTGGCTTAGCTCCAGCAGCCGGCCCCAAAGGAAAGCTGCCCACTGCTCTCCTGTGGCCTCTGTCCACAGCGCCTCCTCAGCAAAAACTGCAGCTAAGCTGCACTTAAGAGAGTTGTACAAACTCCACAAACAAAACTAGGTCACATAATATGCCGAGAGTTCAGCTATCAACATCCTATAGTCATGCAGTCAATCAACTTAATTTCCAACACTGTTGCCATTTCTGTACGTTCTTCGGTAAGAGGGGTTCTATTTTGACATGTCTCTAAAAACGTGCTGTCTGTGTTATTCACAACTATGAGAACGTTGACCAACTGCCCCTGGTGTCTGTCACATGGAGAACCCTTGCTCCAACATCTTCCTGTGCTCCCCACACTTGCGGGTTTCTCAGGTCAGGAGGGAGGGTCTACTTCCTTCTCATACCCAGAAGATGGCATAAGCCCTGGAGTCAGCTGTCTCAGGCTCAAGTCCCAGCACCCCTCCTGGTGACATGGTAACCAAGCCTCAGTTTCCCTGTGTCTGTCTATAGAGGAAGGAGCTGCATGAGCCTTAAGTGAGATAATGATGCACAGGGGAGCTTAGCCCATGGCTGATGCCCAGCAGATGTCAGCCGCCATCATGGTAAGAATGTTGATTATGAATGATTTTCAGAGCTTGGAAGTTATAGCTGGCAGCCACACTTCTGCCTCGTTGGCATGTGTTGCCATACCACAAGACCAGCCTACAAGGGGCTCCCTGGCTGGAGCACTCAACCCTCGATGCCTACTTGGTGTGGGGCATGGTGCCAAACAGAGGAGAAGACACAGTCTAGCTGTAACACTTGAAAAACAGACAAAAGGTGGTACACAGTAGGATGCAGAGAGAGGCTGACTTACACCAAGGGCTCTGCCGGGCTGTGAAGCTTTGGTGAAAGATGTTGGCAAGCACTGACGCGCTGGGGGGGCACTGGAGATGGGGACGGAGCCTGTCCCAGCAGAGCTGACAACACGGATGTGGAAGAGAAGTGTAGTGACCGAACCATCTGACCGAGTGAGGTTTTCATCCAGACAAGGGATCTGAGCTCACTGACAAAGGACGGACACCCAGCATTTTCGGCACTGTGGGGTCCTTCATGTAGGCAAACTGGTAGCATCTCAGTGACACTCAAAGCAAAGCCCGGGCATGTGTGAGGACAGACTCCATTAGATGTCGGCTTGGTAGCTCTGGCAGTGACTCCAGAATGGAGCTCCTGGCTCTGGACCACAGCAAAGAGATCTATAGGTACCCTTACACACACACATGCGTGCATGCACACAGATGCACACACAACAGTGTCCCTCTTGCATGGTCCTGCACGGTGGGCAGGAATCTCTTCTTCTAAACAAGGGATTGGAAGTTTGGGGGCCACGATGGAGTGAAGGTGAAACACAGGGCTGTCTCCAGAACCTGGGACACGTTCAGATTTCCTGACTTCCTTCATGCCTCGCTTGTACAACAGAACAATTCCTTTACTAATCTGCCAACCTGTGCACACAGGAGAGCCTACTGGAGCCACTGAAGTCTGTACGTCTTCATTATTTGCCTCCTCACAGTCAAACAGACACAGTTGAAAGAGGGCTGCTTTGATTTTTATTATCCATTTAATCAGCATTTCCAAATCTAGTTCCAGTGTTTTATGTCCTCTCTGACTGCACCTGCCAGTTGCAGACTGCAGAAGCAGCACATTTTTCCACCATGACTCTAGGCTGATGGGGGACCACACATAGATCGAGGAAACCCCTCTAGTGATCCAGACTCCTGGAAGGGGTCTGATGTCAACTGAAGCTCCACTGAGCTCCCCCTTGGTTAATTAATTGAAAAGCTCTTGACAGCAACATCAGAGGGCTGTGTCCTAGGACAGAAGAAAACCCTGACCCACAGCCACCTGATTCAAAGTTTTGAGCTTTGCCGAACAGGGTTCTGGTGCTTATAGTGGTGCATAGACTGTGTCTCTAGGCTCTGAATATCTAGTAGGACTCCTGAGAGTCCTTGTGGGGGAAGAGCTTAGAGGTCTAATTATTTACCAATGCTTAGGGGGGTCACTGTGAAAAATGGTCTTTTGAGAGGACTCCAGCACAACTCAAGTACTGATTTAATCATTCTGACATAATTGCCAGTTCCCAAGGACCATGTCAGCCACTACCCAAACAATTTGGGAGGGAAAACTCCTGGGAAGAGTTACACAGGAAGAGCATTGGAAAAGCAATTATGAGCAATCATTTATTTATTTTATGAGAACACTGATGTCAACTATTGGCATTTTAAAAAAAAAAAACAGTTATCTGACCAATGCAATAGCCATAACTAGAACTCAAACACATAAATTTAAAAGCCTATTTAGTGCATAGAAGATTAAATTTCATGTTCTGCAGCCTCCCCAAGGCTCCTTAACTAGGTTAGGAAGTCAATAATATTAATGAGACCCATGCCAACCTATAAGCAAGAAGTCCAACATGGAAACTGGACATCAAGGACCTACACAAAGCGCAAACCACTGAAGACTCCGTTAGATTGACTCCACCAAGTGAGCAGGAGCAGCATGACAAGGAACAACTGTACTCAGTTCTCCCCACAAGGGTGACTGCCAGGCCCACCCAGTGCTCCCAGGCCAGCAACAAGGGGCTGACTCAGCTGCCCCTTGTTGCAGAGGAGCTGCGGGTGGAGACAAAATGCTCAGGCCTGCGTGCCGACAGCCAGCACGGCTTCTTCAGAGGAGCCCCCAAAGGGCAGAGGGAAATGGGCAAATGCCACAAGGCCCTGTGGTAAAGTATTTTTTCATTGGCTTTCAAGTTGTTGTCAAGCTTCATTTTTCTCTTCCTTTCCACTCATCAGATGTATGGGGCAAGCTGTAAATATTAGCAGTTTGGATTTGAAACCTCTACAAGATACGCATATACCAGCAATCCCTGCTCTACCTGCAGAACCTGCCCAGCCTTGGAGGGCTGAAAACATGCTTCCACAGGGAGGATCTTGCTTAAAAATGAGACTCTTTCATTTTAGCACAGGGTGAGACAAACAGCTTTAGTTTCATTCTCCTACGTGTGGACAGCCAATCTTTCCAGCACCATTTGTTAAAAAGGCTGTCTTTCCTCCAGTCCTCCAGTCTATGTTTTTGTTTAGCCCCTTTATCAAAGATCAGAGTAACTGATGACACAGTCAGTAAGAAATGTGTCATACAGAAAATGTGTACAACAAAATTAAAAGCTCGATCTAAAGAATATATAGAAACTGCATTCAGTATTGTTAAGAATACCTAAATATCTAACAAAACCAATCATGTAGAAGGTTCTAAATAGTGTTCACATATTTCAATAATTTTCTATGATTATAATTCAATCAAGTTTGAAATAATAGATAAAAGATACCAAAATCTTTCTTCTTTAATAATCCATGGGTCAAAGAAGAGATTATAATAAGTTTAAAATACTCAATATTCAATAACAGTAACAATATTATCTATCAAAATCACTGGGTACAGGACAACTGTTACTTAGAGGGAAAATGAAGATTGCTAAATGCTTGAGACAAAAAGAATGACTAAAAATTGTGTTTAGAACTCCATTCAAGAAGAGGAACAGAATAAACTCAAAGTTTAAGGAAATTTAGTAAAGAACAGAAATAAAAGATTTTTTTTAAAAAAGTGTATTAAAAGTGTACAAAGACCTAAGTTATTTCTTTGAAAAGAATAAACCTGACAAGTCTCTGGCAGGAATAGTCAAGAAAAAAAGACAGAAGGCACAAATAAACAACGTTCATAATGAGAGAAAGGGACACATGAGCACAAATTTAAAAATTATTACAAATGTTTGCTTCTGAATAAAAGACAATGTATAAATTTCAGTGAAAATATTAACCATCAGTGTTAACTCAAAAGACACTAGAAATTGAGAACAGTTCTGTAGGTATTTTTAGAAATTAATAATTAAAAATTTTAGCAAAAGGAAATTCTGTATCTAGTGAGTTTACAGGTGACCTCTAAACATTTAAGAGAAAGATAATTTGAATCTTACATAACTTAAAGATAATAGGAAAAAATACGGAATGCTATGTAATTCATTCTAAGAACCAGATATTATTTTTATGCTAAAATCAGAAAACAAAAATACAAGAAAATAGATTAGACTTATACAGGAACACGAATGAAAAACTGTTAGCAAACAGTACTGAGCAATGCTTGTATGCCACCATTATCAGTTAGATGCAGCACAGGAAGGGCGGGCTCACTGGTATATACTAAGAACAACACATGTGTATATATAATATATAATGCCCATATGTTTTATACGATGTACACAATATAACACATGTCTTATATCTATATATGCATATAAACTCACTACATATATGCATATATATGTATACATAAACTTACCACACATATTGAGAAAAATCAAATAATTATTTTATATCTCAATAAATGCTGAAAAAGCAGTCCATCACATCCAATATCCACCTCTGGCAAATAATGCAAATAAATGAGGAATGGAAAGAAATTTTCTTAATCTAATCACAACTGACTATTAATCAATGAAAGCCTTTCCTGTTTAAAATCAGGCACAGACAGGGGCGTTTGTCAACCTAAGATTGATTTTTTAAATTAGGTTTATTGGTACATTTTAGGAATACATTATGATCACATTAATCACTGGGAATCTGTACCTGTACATGACGTATCTTGGTTCTTGTTTATTCCCATTCCCTTTCCCTCCCTTCCACTCCTCCACCCCTCCATATTTACAAAAGCTTTGTTTCCATTTTTTCCGTCTTAGCTCACATTTTTTTCTTTCCCTTCTTTCATTTCCCCCACCTCCCCTACTTCCCCTTCCCCTTTGAACCTTTTCTTCCTATTTCATGTTATCTATTATACATTTTGGTCCTCATTTACACTTTTAGTTTCTCACACCAGAGAGACAGTTTGGTATTTACACATATGTATCCTATTTATTTCACTTAATAGTATGGCCTTGATATGCATCCATTTAGCTATAAATGTCTCTAGTTTATCATTCTTTATGGTCAAGTATTACTCCATTTTATATATATTAAAAAAAAACCCAAACCACATCTTCTTTATCCAATCACCAGATGGCTGGCATTTGGGTTGTTTCCGAGATTTAGCTATTACAAACTGTGCTGCTATGAACATGGGTGCACATATATTGCTGTGGCATGATGCTTTTAATTATTTCGGGAAGATACCCAGCAGAGGAATAGCTGGGTCAAATGGGACCTTTAATCCTAGTTTTCTGAGGAATCTCCACACTGATTTCCACAGTGGTTGCACCAGTCTGCACTCCCACCAGCAGTGGAGAAGGGTTCCTTTTCCCCACAGCCCCACCAGCATTTGTTATTGGTTGATTTCATGATAGCAGCCATTCTTTCTGGGGTGAGATGGAATCACAGCATTATTTTCATTTGGATCTCTCGAATAACCAGTGATGTTGAACATTTTTTCATACGTTTATTTGCCATTTCTAGTTCTTTGTCTGAGAAATGTCTGTTCATTTTCAGATGCAAAGTTTTGGATTGGGTCTTTAAATTTGGGGGGGTCTGAGTTTTTAAGTTCTTTATAGAGTCTAGATAGTAGTCCTTTGTCTGAGGAACAGCTGGTAAAAATTTCTTCCCATATTGTGGGTTGTCTCATCACTCTGTTGGTGGTTTCTCTTGCTGTGCAGAAGCTTTTTAATCAAATGAGATCCAAGGGCCGGGGATTTAGCTCAGTGGTACCGTGCCTGGCTCACAAGCTCAAGGTCCTGAGTTTGAGCCTCGGTACCAAAAAAAAAAAAAAAAAAAAAGAGAGAGAGAGATTCCACTTGTTGATTATTTGTGTTAGTTCCTGTACAACTCATGAAGTCCTTTCCTACACCAATGTCTTCAAGAACTCTGCCTAATCTATCTTCTAGCAGGTTCAGTGTTTGTTTTACTATTTACATCTCCGATCCATTTCAATTTTAGTTTAGTGCATGGTGAGAGACATGGGTCTAGTTTTGGCAAGTTGAAACCCAGTTTTTCTAGCACGATTTATTAAAGAGGCTATCTTTCCTCCAGTGAGGGTGTTTGGCTCCTTAGTCAAGGATGAGGTGGCTGAGTGTGTCTGGAGTTGTTTCTTCATTTTCTAATCTGTTCCATTGATTCCTGGGTCTGTTTCTTTGCCTGTACCATGCTGTTTTTATCACAGTGACTTTGTAGTATAGTTTCAAGTTGGGGATTGTGATACCCCCTGCCTTGTCTTTGTTACCTAGGACTGCTTTTGCTATTCTAGGTCTCTTCTTGTTCCAAATGAATTTTTGGATTGTTTCTCTAGTTCTGTGAAATATGCTGTTGGGATTTTAATCCGGATTACATTGAATCTATATAGCAGTTTTGGAAGTATGGCCAATTATCACTATATTGGTTCTTCCTACCCAGGAACAAGGGATGGCTTTCCATTTTCTGATATCCTCCTCAATATCTTTTCTCAGAGTGCTATAGTTTTCAGAGTAGAGGTCTTTTACTTCCTTCTTTAGAATGATTCCCAGATATTTTAGTTCTTTGGATGCCATTGTAAAAGGAATTATTTGCCCCATTTCTCTCTCAGTGAGCCTGTCATTCATGCACAAGAAGGCTATTGATTTTTGAGTGTTGACCTTGTATCCAGCTACTTTACTGAATTTGGTTATTAAGTATAGAAGTCTTTTGGTGGAGTTTTTGGGGTCTTCTATACAGAGTATCATGTCATCTGCAAATAATGACAGTTTAACTTCTTCATTTCCTATCTTTATTCCTTTTATTTCTTTCTCTTATTGAATTTCTATGGCTAATGTTACCAGAACTAATATTGAACAAAAGTGGTGATACTGGGCATTTTTGTCTTGTTCCTGAGTTTAGCATGAAATATTTCAGTTTTTGACCACTTAGTATGATGTTGGCTGTTGGTTTTTCATAGATGGCTTTTATCAGGTTGAGATAGAGACCGTCTATTCCAATTTTCTGTAGGGTTTTTATCGGGAATTGGTGTTGGATTTCATCAAATGCTTTTCTGCATCAATTGAGATGATTACATGCTTATTGTCCTTGACTCTTTTAATATAGTGTATTACATTTATTGATTTATGTATGTTAAACCATCCTTGGATCCCTGGGATGAATCACACTTGGTTAGGGTGTATGCTCTTCTTGATGATCTTCTGCACTCTGTTTGCAAGTATCTAACCTAGGATTGTTGCATCTATGTTCATTAGAGAGATTGGCCGGTAGTTCTCTTTTTCAGTTGGTACTTTCTCAGCTTTTAGAATCAAGGTATTCATTGCTTCTAGGAATGAATTTGGGAGTACTGCTTTCCTTCTAAATTCATTAAAAAGTTTGAGCATTAGTGGCATTAGCTGTTCTCTAAATTTCATGTAAAATTCAGCAGTGAAGCCATCAGGACCTGGGCTTTTCTTTGTTGTTAAGTTTTAAATTACTTTTTAATTTCATTGATTGTTTAGAATTTTTATATCTTCTTGGTTCAACTTTGGTAATTCATATGTATCTAGGGATTTGTCCATTTCTTCTGTGTTTTCCATCTTATTGGAGTACAGGTTCTCAAAGTAGGAATTGATGATCCTCTGGATTTCTGCTGGGTCTGTTATAATCTCACCCTTTTCATTCCTGATTGCATACATTTGAACCTTTTCTTTTCTGTTTTGATAAGGCTGGCTAAGGGTTTGTCAATTTTATTTATTCTTTTGAAGAACAAACTCTGATTTGGTGATTTTTTTGTACTGTTCTCTTAGTCTCCATTGCATTGATTTCTGCTCTGCTCTCTTTTTTTTTAAAAATTCTTTTATTGGTACATTGTAGGTATACAACACAATTACATTTCTCATTGGGAACTGTACCTTTACATAATGTATCTTGGTTCTGATTTTTTCCCCATTCCTAGCCCTCCCTTCAAGCCCTCCACCCTTCCCTATTTACAAAGACTTTATTTCCATTTTGTCCATTTCTCAGCATTTGTCCTTTCCCTTCTTTCCTTTCCCCTGGCCCTCTCACTACCCCTACCCCTTTGGACCTTTTCTTACTATTTTGCATTATTGATTATTCATTCTAATCAATGGTACATTTTAGGTATACAATATAATGACATTCATCATTGGAAATTTGCACCTTTACATAGTCTCTCTTGGTTCTTATTATTCACCCTTGCCCAGCCCTCCCTTCAATGCCTCCATTCCTCCCTATTTACAAAGATTTTGTTCCTATTTTTCCATTTTCTCATATTAATCCCATTCCCTTCTATCCTTTCCCCTAGCCCTCCCACTTCCTTCCCCTTTGCCCCTTTTCTTCCTATTTCACATTCCCTATTATACATTTGGTCCTTATTTACACTTTCAGTTTTTCACACCAGAGAAACTACTTGGAATTTATTCATATGTGTCCTATTTATTTCACTTAAGAGTATCGCCTCAATGTGCATCCACTTAGCTATAAATGTCTCTAATTTCTTATTTTTTATGGCTGAGTAGTACTCCATTTTATAAAAAAACCACATTTTCTTTATCCAGTCTCCAGCTGATGGGCATTTGGGCTGTTTCCAAGTTTTAGCTATTACAAACTGTGCTGCTGTGAACATGGGTGCACATATATCACTGTGGTATGATTCTTTTAATTCTTTGGGGAAGATCCCCAGCAGTGGAATAGCAGGGTCAAATGAGACTTCCAGTCCTAGTTCTTTGAGGTAACTCCATACTGATTTCCACAGTGGTTGCATCAGTCTACACTCCCACCAGCAGGGGAGCAGGGTTCCTCTTTCCCCACAGCCCCACTGGCATTTGTTATTGGTGGATTTCATGATAGCAGCCATTCTTTCTGGAGTGAAGTGGAATCTCAGCGTTGTTTTCATTTGCATCTCTCGAATGACCAGTGATGTTGAACATTTTTTCATGTATTTATTTGCTATTTCTACTTCTTTATCTGAGAAATGTCTGTTCATTTCAGATGCCTATTTTTCGACTGGGTCTTTAAATTTGGGAGGTCTGATCTTCTTAAGTTCTTTATAGATTTGAGATAGTAGACCTTTGTCTGAGGAAGAGCAGGTGAAGATTTTTTCCCACATTGTGGGTTGTCTCTTCACATTGCTGGTGGTTTCTCTTGCTGTGCAGAAGCTTTTTAATAAGAAGAGATCCCACTTGTTGATTGTTTGTGCTAGTTCACAGGCAACTGAGGTTTTGTTCATAAAATCTTTTCCTACACCGATGTCTTCAAGGGTTCTACCTAACCTCTGTTCCAACTGGTTCAGAGTTTCTATTTTAACATTTAAATCTTTAATCCATTTTGATTTTAGTTTAGTGCATGGTTAGAGATATAGGTCTAGTTTTAATCTTTGGCAAGTTGAAGCCCAATTTTTCCAGCACCATTTATCAAAGAGGCTATCTTTCCTCCAGTGAGGGTGTTTGGCTCCTTTATCGAAGATGAGATGGCTGAGTGTGTCTGGTGTTGTTTCTGCATCTTCTAATCTGTTCCACTGGTCCTCAGGTCTCTTTCTTTGCCAGTACCATGCTGTTTTTATCACAGTAACTTCGTAGTAGAGTTGCAGGTTGGGGATTGTGATGACCCCTGCCATGTCTCTGTTACCTAGAATTGCTTTTGCTATTCTGGGTCTCTTCTTGCTCCAAATGAATTTTTGGACTGTTTTCTCAAGGTCCATGAACTATGCTGCTGGGATCTCAATTGGAATTGCATTAAATCTATATAGCAGTTTTGGAAGTATGGCCATTTTCACTATATTAATCCTTCCTACCCAGGAGCAGGGGATGTCTGTCCATTTTCTGATATCATCTTCAATCTCTCTTTTCAGAGTGCCATAGTTTTCAGAGAAGAGGTCTTTGATTTCTTTCGTTAGGATGATTCCTAGGTATTTCAGTTTTTTGGATGCTATTGTGAAAGGAATTATTTGCCCTATTTCTCTCTCAGTCAGTCTGCCATTCGTGTAGAGGAAAGCTATTGATTTTTGTGTGTTGACCTTGTAACCAGCTACTTGACTGAATTTGGTTATTAAGTCTAGAAGACTTTTGGTGGAGTTCTTGGGGTCTTCTATATAGAGTATCATGTCATCTGCAAATAATGACAATTTGACTTCTTCATTACCTATCTTTATTCCTTTTATTTCTTTCTCTTGTCTAATTGCCATGGCTAATGTTTCCAGAACTATATTGAACAAGAGTGGTAACAGTGGACATCCTTGTCTAGTTCCTGATTTTAGTGTGAAGGGTTTCAGTTTTTGACCATTTAGTATGATATTGGCTGTTGGTTTTTCATAGATGGCTTCTATCAGTTTGAGGTAGAGACCATCTATTCCAATTTTTTGTAGGGTTTTTATCATAAATGCATGTTGGATTTTGTCAAATGCTTTTTCTGCATCCATGGAGACAATCATATGGTTTTTGTCCTTGGCTCCATTGATATAGTATATTACATTGATTTGTGTATATTGAACCATTCCTGCATCCCTAGGATGAATCTCACTTGATCAGGGTGTATGATCTTCTTGATGATCTTCTGTATTCTGTTTGCCATTACCTTATTAAGGAATTTTGCATCTATGTTCATTAGTGAGATTGGCCTATAGTTCTCTTTTTCAGTTGGGTCTTTCTCTGCTTTGGGGATCAAGGTGATGCTTGTTTCCAGGAATGAATTTGGGAGTATGGCTTCCCTTTCAATTTCATTGAAGAGTTTAAACAGTAGTGGCAGCAGTTCCTCTCTAAATGTCTTGTAGAATTCAGCAGTGAAGCCATCAGGGCCCGGGCTTTTCTTAGTTGGTAAGTTTTTAATTACATTTTCAATTTCATTGGTTGATATTGGGTTGTTCAGAATTTTTAGGTTTTTTTCGTTCAACTTTGGTAATTCATATGTATCTAGGAATCCATCCATTTCTTCTGTGTTGTCCATCTTATTGGCATATAGGTTCTGGAAGTAGGTATTGATGATCCTCTGGATTTCTCCTGGGTCTGTTGTAATTTCACCCTTTTCATTCCTAACTGCATGGATTTGGGCCTTTTCTTTCCTTTTTCTGACAAGGTTGGCTAAAGGTTTATCAATTTTGTTGATTCTTTCAAAGAACCAACTCTTGGCTTCATTGATTTTTTTGTATTATTCTATTAGTCTCCATTGCATTGATTTCTCCTCTGATCTTTATAATTTCCTCCCTTGTATGAGCTTTGGGGTTGTCCTGTTCTTCTTTTTCTAGAAGCTTGAGGTTCAGCATCAGGTTGTTTAATTGGGCTCATTCTGTTTTCCTAATATGCGTATTCACTGCTATGAATTTCCCTTGTAAGACTGCTTTCATTGTGTCCCATAGATTCCGATATGTTGTATTGTCATTGTCATTTAATTGTCTGATTTCTTCTTTAATTTCCTCTGTGACCCATTGGTTATTCAGAAGTGTGCTGTTCAATTTCCACGTGTTTATGAAAGTTTTTGAGTTTCTTTTGCTGTGGATCTCCAATTTCATTGCACTATGGCCTGATAATATACAGGGGATAACTTCAATTCCTTTGCACTTACTTAAACATGTTCTATGTGTGAGTATGTGGTCTATTTTCGAGAATGACCCATGTGCAGCTGAGAAGAATGTGTATTCTGATTTTGTGGGGTGGAAGACTCTGTAAACATCTGTTAAGTTCATTTGTTCAAGAGTTTGATTGAGTTCTAGTATTTCATTACTTATTTTTAGTCTAATTGATCTATCTATTTGTGACAGTGGGGTGTTGAGGTCCCCCACTACAATTGTATTAGTGCATATATGACTTTTCATGTCCATTAGTATTTGTTTTATATAGGTGGGTGCGCACTAGTGTTTGGTGCATAGATATTTATGATTGTCATCTCTTCCTCTTGGATTCTTCCCTTTACAAGGATGTAGTGTCCTTCTTCATCTCTCTTAATCAGTGTTGGTTTGAAATCTACTTGATCTGCGAAGAGGATAGCTACTACTGCTTTTTTTCGGGTTCCCGTCGTATGCAGTATTGTTTTCCACCCTTTAACTTTCAGTCTATGAGTTTCTTTTTGAATTAAGTGTGTTTCTTGTATGCAGCATATTGTTGGATTTTGCTTCTTGAACCATTCTGCCAGTCTATTTCTTTTGATTGGTGAATTGATTAACGTTGATGGTTATAACTGAAACATATTGACTTGTTATTGCCATGACTTTTTCTTTTTGTTGGGTTCTCCCCCTTTACATTTAATTTCTTGTCATGCCAGATGGGTTCATTCTGCTTTGCTTCCTGGGGTTGTGATCCTCAATGTCTGTTCCTAGGATATTGTGTAAAATTCTTTGGAGTGCTGGTTTGGTATTCATGAAGTTTCTAAGGTGCTCTTTGTCATGAAAGTATCTTATTTCTCCATGAATTTTGAAAGACAGTTTTGCAGGGTACATCAATCTGGGTTGGAGGCTGTTTTCCTTTAGGGCTTGGAATATGTCACTCCAAGCTCCTTTTGCCTTGATGGTTTGTGTTGAGAAGTCTGCTGTGATTCTGATGGGCTTTCCTTTGTATGTGATTTGTTTCTTTTCTCTGACGGCTTGGAGAACTTTGTTCTTCTGTTGAGTTTCTGGAATCTTAACAATTATATGCCTACGTGTAGATTTTTTTTGATCAAGGGTATTTGGAGTCCTATATGCCTCACTTATCCGTATGTCAAGTTCTTTTCCCTTGCTTGGGAAGTGTTCTGCCATTACTTCTGTGAACAGTTTTTTTATGTTATCTGCACTCTCTCCTGTTTCTTCTTTGACTCCGATCAGTCTTATGTTATTCTTCTTTGCATCGTCTAGCAGCTGCTGAATTGATTTCTCATGTTCCTTTACAATTTTAAAGCAATTTTTCTTTTCCTGGTCACTAATTGCAATCTTGTCTTCTGTATCTGAAATTCTGTCCTCACACTGGCTCATTTTGCTGTGTAGACTTTCAATGGAGTTTTTCATCTCCTGGAAATCTATTTGCATCTGTTTTATGGATTCCATTTGTTTCTTATGTTGGGATTCCATCATGTTCCTGAGCTCCTCTCTAGATTTATTAATCATGTCTTGCACTAGGGGCACAATTTCTCCTGTTATCTGAGAAATTATTTCTGATTTCATTTTTTCCAGATCCCCTTTTGTTGCCAGTTCAGTGGGTCCAGGTGGTTGAGTATCAGAGTGTTCCATCTCATTTCCCTTTGGGGTTGCTGTAGGTGATCTGGAAGTCTGGTTTTGAGACTTATTTACGTGTTTTCTCATTTGGACTGGGGTGGGGGGCTGTTAGTGCCTGCACAGATTACCTCCTCTGAGCTGGGAGAGGTGGGACAGGGGCCGGGAGCAGCGGTAGGGATGGTGACCCAAAAGCCCTTTCCTGTGGGCTGGGAGCAGCGGGAGGGATGGTGGCCGGGAAGCCCCTTTCTCTGGACCAGGGGCAGTGGGATGGCGGCTCAGAAGCCCCTACCTCTGGGCCGGGAGCAGTGGGACTCAGTACCTTGGTCTGGTGGTCTGGTGTCCTCTGCATCTTTGTAGTGTGGAACCAGGTGGCTGCCTGTCTGCAGTGGGGTGATTCCGCATGTTCCATGTGACTCGGGACCTTGGTAGGGCATGGGCACACCTGCCTGTCTGCAGCGGGGTGATTCAGCATCTTCCGTGTGACTTGGCACCTCAGTAGGGTGTGCCCTTAAAGTATTTATAGGTTCTTACAGTCACATGCTCCTTTTCTCCTGCACCAGTTGCCCGTGCCACAGGGACCAACGGGGACCAGAGGGTGGGGCCGAGCAGAGACGAGGGGACGGGCTCGAGCTGGCTCCCCGGCCCGCAGGCCTGGGCGCCACCCTGCTCCACCACCTCCAGCAGCTTGCTCCCCCCAGCCACGCTCCAGGCGCCACTCGGTTACCTCTGCTCTGATCTTTAAAATTTCCTTCCTTGTACGAGCTTTGGGTTTGTCTTACTCTTCTTTTTCTAGACGCTTGAGGTGCAGCATTAGATTGTTTATTTGAGCTTGCTCTGTTTTCCTAATATGGCTATTCACTGCTATGAATTTCCCTTGTAGGACTCCTTTCATTGTGTTCCATATATTGTGGTATGTTGTATTGGCATTGTCATTTAATTGTAGAAACTGTCTTTAATTTCCTCTGTGACCCACTAGTTGTTCAGGAGGGTGTTAATCAATTTCCATGTGTTTATGAAGTTCTTATGGTTTCTTTTGCTATTGCTCTCCAGTTTCACTATACTATGATCTGACAGTATACAGGGGATAACTTCAACTGTTTTGCATTTACTTAGGCATGTTCTATGAGCTAGCATGTAGGCCTCACATACACTAATGTGTTCTCTACCACCAAGCCACACTTACTTCATACGTGTGCATGAAACAAATACCACAGCCATGCTAGGTAACCCACCTGTTACCTTGGTTAACATTTTTAGTTGAGGAGTGGATGGGGAATTGAAGATGTACTCCAGTCTCAGGAAATCTCAAGAGTACAATATGGTATAATTAACTACAATCACCACTTTGAACCATGGTGTACCTCAGGGCCCCAGAACTCATTAATCTTACAACCTGAAGTTTGCACCTTTTGGCCAACATCTTCGCATTTCCTCCTATCCCAAACCCCTGATAACCACCATTTTACTTTCTGTTTCTATGAGTGACTTGTTCAGACACCGCAGTTAAGTAAGACCATGCAGTATTTGTCTTTCTCTGACTCATTTCACTCAGCATGATGACCTCCAGGTTCTTCTATGCTCACAGAAGTGGTGAGAATGGGTACATTTGTCTCATTACTAATCTTAGAGGAAAGGTTTTCTGCTTCTCAATGTTGAGTATGATGTTAGCTGTGAGTTCTTATACAGCCTTTATTATGTTGTGGTACATTTCTTCTATGTCCAATTTATTGAGAGTTTTTATCATGAGCGAATGCTGGATTTTGTTACATGCTTTTTCTGCATCTACTGAGATGGTCATATACTTTTTATCTTCCACTCTGTTAATGTAGTGCATCATACACATCAATCTTCACAGGCTGAATAATCTTGGCATTCCACGGATAAATCTCACTTGATTATGGTGTGTGATTCTCTAAATTTGCTATTGAATTTGGTTTGCTAGTATTTTGTTGAGAATTTTTGTATCTATGTTTATCAGGGATTTTGGTCTGCAATTTTTTTTTTCTTGTAGTGTTCTTCTTTGGCTTGGATCACAGTAATGCTGGCCTTGTAAAATGAGCTTGGAAGCATTTCCTCCTCTTCGATTTTTTGGAAGAGTGAGAGAAGGATTGCAGTTAATTCTTCCTTAAATTTTTGGTAGAATTCACCAGTGAAGCCATTTGTCTTGGTTTTTGTTGGGAGGTTTTTGATTAGTGACTTAAAGTCCTTACTTATTTTTGGTCAGATCATATTGTCTGTTTCTTCCTAGTTCAGTTAGGGTAGGCTGCATGTTTTGAAATGTATATTCATTTATTCTTAGGTTATTCAATGTGTTGACATCCAATTGTTCACAATTGTCTAATGATTCTTTTTATTTCAAGATTTTAAACATTTCTTTTACTGGCCATTCAATTAATTGATTGTGCAGATGTTTGTTGTTTAAGTGTAAGTATTTGTAAATTTTCCAATTTTCATCCCATTATTGATGTCCACTTTCATAATACTATGGGGTAAGAAAAAATACTTGCTAAGATCTCAGTCTTTACAAATGTGTCAAGCCTTGTTTTGTGGCCCAGCATGTGATCTAGCCTAGAGAATGCAGGATGTGTTTCTTGTTGCTGTGGCTGGGATGTTTTGCACAGCTCTGTTAGGTCTCCAGTGCTTCTTTGCTGGTTTTCTCTCTGGATGATCTATCTATTACTGAAGGTATCAACCTCTTTACTATTACTGTTATTTATTTTTCCTTTGAGTTTAGTATTTGTGTTACGTATTTAGATGTGCTGAGACTTGGTCCAAGAATATGTACAACTGTTATATCTTTGTGATGAATTGATCCTTTTATTATTAAATAATGACCTTCATTGTCTCTTTGATCAATTCACATTTTCAGCCTATTTTTTCCGATATATATGTTAAGTGTAGCTCTCTCCTTTTCTTTTGCTTATTGAATATCTTCTCCCACCCTTTATTTTCAATCCATGAATATCTTTATCACTAACATGAATGAATAAACTATTGGATCTTGATTGTTTTCAAAACTCCATTCAACCACTCAAAGTCTTTTGATGAGAGGCTATAATTGAGTAATATTCAAAGTAATGATTGACTGGTAAGTACTTACTATTGCCATTTTGCTGTTTTCTCTTTTGTAGTTCCTTTCTTCCTCTTTTGCTGTCTTTCTCTGTCATATGATGACTTTTAGTTGTTTCATTCTTGGATGCATTTCTCTTAAATTTTGTAACTACTATGAGTTTCTGTTGTGGAAACCACAAAATACATTTATAGTATCCTATTGTAAACATAATAATTTAATTTCAATCTCATAAAAAAGCTTTATACTTTTACTTCTCAGTCTTCTCATGTTTTAGGTTACTGATGTTACCATTTACATAATTTTGTGTGTCCAATATCAAATTCTTATAATTACAGTTTTAAAATAAACTTCCTTTAACCTCTATCAGAACTGAAAGTTGTTTAGATAGCACTCTTACACTATTAGAGGATTCTGACTTTGAGTACATATATATCATTAATGGAGTTCTTCACATCCATGTTTTCCTGTAGTTCATCAGTAAGCTTTCATTTTAGTTTGTGAAACTCCCTTTAAACATTTCTTACAAGGCAGCTTAGTGGTGATGAACTCTTTCAGGTTCTATCTACTTGATAATCTCTTTATATCTTTTCCATTTAGGAAGGATAGCTTTGTCCAGTATGTTTGGTATAATATTCCTGGTTGGCAGGTTTTGTTTTGGTTTTGTTTTCTGCAGTACTGGGGATTGAACTCAAGAGTCTTTGCTCTCAGAAGCTACCTTGCCAGCCATTTATTTTTTATTTTGAGACAGAATCTCACTAGTCTCCAAGTTTTTTACTTTTATTTAACATTTTGGATGTACCATCCCATTATCTTCTGGTCTACACGATTTAGGCTGAGCAATCTGATAATAGCATTATGTGTCCTATTGGATGTGATAAGTCTTTGTCTTTTGCTAGTTAATCACAATGTGCTCAATGTGTATGTTTCTGAGTTCAATCTATTTGGCAATTTTTGAATCTCATAAATCTAGACGTTCATTTCTCCCTCCAAATTTGCAAAGATTCAGTGCTACTTTCTCTTTAAATAGACTTTCTGTCCTTTTATCTTCCTCTTTTATAATTTCAATAATAGGTAGAGCATTTCACTTGATGCTATCCCATAAACCCTAGAGGTTTTCTTTGGTCATTGTCATTCTTTTTTCTCTGTTCTTTTGCCTGGATACTTGTCAGATTACCTGTCCTCAAGTTCACTGACTCTTCTGCCCAACTGAGTCCTTGCTATTGAAACTTTCTGTTGAATTTTTCAATTCAGTCATTGCATTCTTCATCCCTAGAATTTCTGCATTTTTAAATGTTTTATGGCTTTCTTTCTCTGGTAAACTTTCATTTTATTTATGTGCTGTTTTTCTAGCTTTGCTTAGCATTCTGTGTTTTTTTGTAGTTTACTGAACTCCTTTACAAAGATTATTCTGAATCTTCTGTCATTCAACTCATGGATCTCTACTTCTTTAGGGTCAGTTTTTACACCTTTACTTTCCTTTGGTGTCCCATGTTTTTGACTCTTCACCATTCTTGTACCTCTGTATTTGTGGCTGTGCATTTGAGGAAGCAGCCACTTTTTTCAGCTTTTACAGGTTCACTTGGCAAGGACAGACTTTATTCAGCCAGTCTAGGAGGTGATGTTGACAGCCCCATTGGGAGCATCTATGGTAGATGAGGTCTGTGGTTGGGTCTCCAGTTGGGTGGGAACTTTTGCCTATTCTCTGAGGCTGGGTGGTGTGCTGGCTGGGCTCTGATTTCAGGCAGGGATTCTGGCTGGGCTTCCTGGTCACATGGGGTCACTGGCTCGGTTTTGCTCCTGGTTAAGGCTTCTTGCTTTCTTCTGTTGTCAGCTGAGGTCACTACTAGGCTTCCAGACTGGGTGGGCTACAGCCTCTTCTTTGCAGTTGCACAGGGTTGCAAGTGGGGCAATGGAATAAGGCAGGGCCACTGGCTGTGCTCTGTGTCAACCTGAGTTTTATTTACCATTGTCCTGGAGGGTCTCGTTGGCTTTATAATCAAGGAAACTGAACATAGAAAGGTTTAAAATGACAGTTGACATATTTCTCCATAGAAAACTCGAAAATAATAAATGAATGACCGAAATGAAATTGCTGAAAAATTTCCAGACATAAGGGTAATAAACAAAAGGCAATGCATGCACACATTTATATTTATATACATACTCATCTTTATAAATGAATATGTGTACATACACCTCTCTTTTTATCTATGCTAATAAATGAGGCAAAGACACACTTGATCTTCACACATCAGAGCTTGGCACTTTAGCCTGTGAGGCTAAAAAGACTATGTATCTATCCATCTACTTACCTGCCTTATGAACACACAATAAAAATAAAATGTAACTGTAAACAGATATCTTTACCATAACAAAAACTACATGGAAGTTGAAGGTATCTAGAATTTTAAGAAGATTTTCAAGCTTAATTGAAAAATATTAAAGAAGTTCCATATAAAAGACAACCTAAACCATATCAATGGATAGGAAGATCCACTATTGCTTGGAAATCAACTTTTCTAAGCTTTATAAATGAATCCTATCCAATTATAACAAAATTATACAGGATTTTTCATGAAGCTGATGGCTTAAAATGTCCACATTTCCCATGGACTAGGTGACTCTAACATTACAGAAACACACAGTTTAAGGATTACCAACATAGGAGGTGTGATAGAAAAATGCAGTATTATGTTTCAATTAAAAAATTATAGTAAAGGACAGATTGTTAAGTCCTCTCAAAATACTCTTCCTCGCTTCAAACACACTTATCCCCTCCTTCTTGCCACTCTCTGAAGCAGTTCTGGAAGTCACTTTCACGAGCACTTTATGGCATTGTCGTGACTGTCATATTCCAAGCTGTTTCAAAATGTTTACCTTTCATGGTCATTTTGACTTTGGTGAAGAGCCAGAAGCTTCATGATGCCAGATCCAGTGAATAAGATAGATAAGGAACACCATATGTGTTTTACAAGCCTGCCTTTCCATTGAATGATACTCAGCAGCAATAGTCACCATATGTTTTTTGGTACCAGGGATCAAACTCGGGACCTTACACTTTTAAGGCAGGTGGCAGCACCACAAACCGTATTTTTTATTATGTTTTTTAAAAACACTCATGAAAGAGGACTTCCAATATTATCTATGAAAGTGGCCAAAATGATGAGATAAGTGTGTTCAAGTGAGTTGGTTGGAATATTTTGAGGAAAACTAATGGCAATGTATCTTTTACTGTAATTTTTATAATTTAATCATTCACTATATGGCTTTCTTGATCAGCCTTAGTATTTCCAAAGGAGCACACAGGAGGCCATAAAAGAGCTCATACAAGTCAGTAAGAGACAACCAATACCCTCATAGGGAAAGAGGCAAAAGAGATGAATAATTCCAAGAACTTTTTCACATGGACAACAAACGTGAAGACAGGTCTCATTTCAAATGAAACATTGATGAGATATGCTTTTTATCCCATCAAACTGGCAGAGATTAAAAGAAGATTAATGCTCATTTTAGTGATTATCAAGTGAGGGGAGTGCTCTTGCAGAGTGCTGATAGAAATGTGAGTTGGAACAACCTTTCATGAAAGCAAGCTGCCAATGTATGCAAGTAGCTAAACCATTTTATGTACTCTGAGCCGTAATTCCACTGCTTGATTTATTCCTTCAGAAATAAAAGCTGTGAGTCCAAAGACTTGTTTACAGTAGTGTTCATGTCAAAGATACAGGAAATATTTGAGATATAACATTAAATGGGAAATAAGATTTAAAACTGCATATATTAAGATTTGCATGCATTAAAATATTAGATAGAAATTTACTAAAAATTGATAGTGATCATATGGATGATTTTCATTGGCCTTCCCACCCCATACACTTTTCTTAAAATTTCCAAATATCTTTCAAAAGTTATGTTCTGATTATAAAGGAAAATACCAATAAAATTGGGCTTGGGAAGCTTTAAAAACAAATTAACTTACTCTGCATCCTTACAACTGTTTTTCATCATTAAAACAGAGAAAAAAATAAAAGCAAGCATTCTCTTTAGGCAGATAAATCATGTTAATTGGATTTATAGTATATTCTCTTCATGTTTCAAGAAGTGAGCTTAAAATATACTTAGTAATCAGCCAAGTAAAATATTTTGGCCATGAAATTGGCAAGGAACTCAAATGCATAATTACCTAAAGCACATAAATACAATACATATAAAACATTTACTGCATATTTATAATTAACACTGAATACATTATAATTATTCAGTATCTCTTGTATAATTTCCCAGAAGTAAACAGATAAAAGGTTTTCCATGTCTCCCTAAAGGGCAACAGTAGAAGATAAAGATACTGAGAAAGTTTTAAAAATCTAGAAGAGACTGAATAATATGGGTGAATTCTAAACTTGTGTTTAAGCATAGACTACTATAAAACTACTGTATTTCATAAAATGAAATATAAAAAATTGGAAAAGTCAGCATGTTCCCTTTGTTTTCTGTGAAATGACAACTTAAAAATATTACCAGCTCTAATTCAGTGTTGTTCCACTGCATAATGCATGCAGCAATAATATGAATTTATGAAATATAAAATGTGACACAAATTAAATGATTCAAAACACTTAACCCATATATTTTCATATTGGTCATTATCCTTCAAAAGGGGGAGGGGCAATTAAGGACCCAATGGAAGTCTGTTCACAGCCACATTTCAGACACCATCGTGCCATGCCATTATCACATCCCCTCCACTAAGGGCTCCCAGTGGCTTGGAGACGTGGTTGGAGTTAAGCACGAGAGTGGGAAGAGGTGAATGGAAGAGAGGAGGAAAACATGGGAAGGGCACATCTGGAAGAAACCACTTCTTCTAGAAACTGGCCCTAGAGAAACAGAGGAGCTCTAAGAGATGGCAGTCTGCATGGCACTGATATCCAGACACAGTTCTCCACAAGTCCCCGGAAGCCACTGAGTGCTGCCCGTTAGAAACCCTCGCATGCATGAGAACATCGATCGCCCCAGAAGTCTGGCCTCCCTGAGGTACAGCATCCAAATAGCATCAGCAACTGGTCTTCATTTGCTGAAGCTGCTCCATGGAAACTGTATGCTTTGCTCAATGCCCAGGGTTACAGAGTCAGCAGAGAGGAACTGGCCCTACATCTTCTGATTCCTAATCTACTGTCCTTTCTATTACACTCCACTGCTCTTTGAAAAAAGGAAAATTTTTGGCTGTTTTGGGTTTTTTTTGGTATCATTTTAGTAAAGCTTAAGGGTTATGTAGGTTATGCCTTGATGTCAGAGAGATTCACTTGACCACATCATCACTCTGTTATATCATTCTGCGGACAAAAGATCCAGCAACTTTCAGAAGGGATCTTTCAGAAAGCCGTGGGCTTTCACACATGACTCAAGTTTCCCAGTTTGTCCTCCCTCTTCTTTCCTCTCCGGGGTTGGCTCATTGGCAGTCTGCAATAACCCAAGGAGGCAGTATGCCACCCTATTGCTCTCAGGAGGGGTAGCTTGATTTTAGCACATCACCAGTCATTTCAGATGTGCCAGGATGGCAGATCCCATCAACGTGACTGCATTACTTAGACAGTGAAAAGCTAGTGTGGGAGGAGTGATGCTGGACTGACCTCCAGTCCAGGGCCCAGACACGGGGCAGATTAATGGGCAGTGTCTGCTGCTACTGAGATGTTGAGCAGCATCAGGGACGCATGGGTCCTCTGCCAAAGGACAAAACACTGCTCAAAGCAAACAAAACAGCAGAGGGGGAAATAACAAGTCCAATCAATAAAGCACAAGGTTAATTTCCCTGGTGTTGGGTGTAGTGGGAAGAACGTGAGCTTTAGAGTCCACAGATGAAGGAAGAATGCTTGCAACTCCACAGAGAGATGGACTGGGCCGAGTTCCTGAAATTGAGTCACTTCATCACCTAGGAAGTGGGTGTGATCCACAGTGCAGGAGCACTGTGGATAGAAATATTTTTCTCTGGGAGTCTTGGTACAGCGCTGGCACAGCAGGTGCTGGACAAAGACCGGTGCCATCAGTGTGGTCACTGCACCCTAGGAGCCAAGCCAGACGGATGACAGGTTCATCCTCAAGTCTTGCTCCCCCCAGCTGTGTCCACAAACGCACAGACACCTCTCTGAACTACAGAGCTATACACTATGACAGAGCTTCCTTCCTGGAGCACGTATGGCATGCACCAAGTCACACCTCCATAGCTCAACAGCACTTCTAAGAGGAGCCTGAAAGAAGCAGGAAACACAGTTCTGACACACTCATCACAGCACGGGGCATCGGTGTGTGCGCCCAGATGTCTGGGACTTTTCTGCACAGAGTGACTCTCCAATGGACCCCGTTAAGTGTTCGATCGCTCAGTTCAATTCTTGCACTCTCTACCCGGAGTTGGTCAGATCCCGCACGACTGCCCCCACTCCAGACACCAATCTCAGGTATTAGGCTGTCGTCTGCACTTCTGATGGACCGGCATGCATCGTGGTTCCCAGAATCCCCCTCTCTGGGTCTGATTAATTTGCTAGGATGGCTCAAAGGACTCAGAGAAACACTCACGCCGACCTGCTTATTAGAGAGGATGTTGTACAGGATGAAGAGATGCACAGGGCAGGGGTTCACCACCCCCCACCAACATCAACATGTGGCCGGCAGCTGGGAGGCTCAGGAACCTTGTTCAGGATCCAGCTGGCCCTACTCCCCCTTCTGGAGGTGGCTGGGCAGGGTGCAATGTCCTACGCTCTCATCTTTCAGTTTCTTGGTCTTCCTGGAGCCTGGCCTGCTCCCAGCCTGGTGTTTATGGACCCACCTGAACCCAACTCATTAGCATAACTTAGATGTTAGGAAAAGAGCCTCATTATGAACAGAAAAGTGCTCTTCTCATGCAGGAAACACCAGAGGTTTTAAGACTTCTGAAACAGGAGTTAGGGATAAAGACCAAACATATTTCATATTACACTACAGAGTCAAGTAAATGTAAAGCAAATATGGAGTCACATGTCTATTCTAACATTTTAAACACACGGCCAGCACTGAGTACAGTGAGCAGACTGAGCCACAACCATACTCGCCATGCTTAAAGAATCAGTATCGGCTGGGTTCAAGGTTTCTCTAGATTGGATGCTGCCAGCTCACTTGATTCTACGTGATGACGTGTACCATCCTGAGCTTGCTCTCTGTTAACAGTTCATGCAAGAAAACACTGATGAAAAGCGCCGGACTGTGAAGCAACATTGAGAGGGGTTTCAGAGTGGGGTCGGGAGGCCAGGCCAGGGCAGGACTTATGCCCGTGTCCAGGTCCCTCCTGGAATGAGAACACTGGTCACCTCCGCCCTGTGACCGCGGGCATCTGAACAAATGGACAATGCACACAAGAGGTTCTCAGACTCCTGTTTCAGGCGAATGTCCGCCCTGCTCACCTGTTCTTTCCTGTCTCGGGTCTTGGTCACACTCCCACTCTCTTCTCAACACACAGAGCCCTCTGCTCCACTCGTCCTGCTTTTCTAGATCCCCAGCCCAGAGCTGCAGGGACCTGCGCCTCCTGAGCACCATACCCAAGACTGCAAATCAACTCATCACTGTCACAGTTTCTGGGTTTGGATCGATTGACAGTTCTATCCATGCAGTTTGGATCATTTCTGCATGTGGAGATATGTGTGTTTAAATACACAGCATCCATTCAGCAGGGAAAGGTGCCTTCCACTTTGCGGTACCCATCAAGTATCCACTGCAGAATCAGCTAACACATCGTCGCTGTGTTTCTAGTCACTGTGCATCTCCTATGCTACTGAGACAGAGAGCTGGAGCCTGGGCGGGGAACGGCTGTTTCCCCTCGAAAGCCTCAAAGTGCCAGGGTAGCGGCAGGGGTCACACCAGAGTTGGGTCTGCAGGAGGGTTAGAAGTCACTCCCTGCTGAGCCCACAGCATGTGATACAGCCGAGTCCAGAAGAGTCTGGAGCGTAGGGGCTGGTGAGTCCCTCTGGGCACGGGTTGGGAAGGAGCTGCTGTCCCACGTGCCAGGAAGGGCCGAGTCCCTTCTCTCTGGAGACTATTGGAGTCTGCTGGATGTGACAGCCTCATCTTACAAAGACAGCAGGTTGCTGGGCAGGGACGCCCTGGGGGCAGGGGGATGCAGGGAGCGTGTGAGGGACTCCCTCAGCATGTGGGCAGTGGGAAGGCCGGCGAGTGGGCAATGGCAGAGGGACACAGGCAGGGCTGTGACCAGCTGCTGTGGAGGGCAGGGGAGGGGGAGCCTGGTGTGACAGCAGTAACCTCACCCACGGCATGAGGACACCAGAGGCACGGAACACCCACAGAAGCTGGGACACGGGCACGCTTCCGTTCCTATGGGCCCAAGCCCTTCACAAGGAACTGGTGGCTAAAGGCATCTGACACTAAAAGCATGTGGACAAGTGGAACAATCACTTCACTTCTCTATGTTAAAGAAAATTCGCATAACTTGCTCCAAAATGGAAACAAGTTGCCAAGAAGTGTCTCACACAACCTGGAACATGTTGATGCCATAGCTATCGTGGGCTGTCGAGAGCACTGCGGGAAATAACAATCTGATCTAATTCTCCGAAGGGTGAGCTCGCCCAAGGTGTCATCAGAGACAAGGGCAAAAGGAAAAATGTGACAAACCACTGCACATGTTTGGGCTGCGGAGGCAAGCAGAGCGGCCACCGAAGCAGATACTTTGACATCAGGACTGCAGGCAAAGCCAGCCAAGTATCTGTGGTAGAACCAACTCTCTTTTGGACTATTTAAAAATACACAGAAACTTTTATCCACTAAGAAAGCACCTGCACCCCTACACCTGACTTGCAACTGCTTGAAGCCATCCCAGAATTTCAGAGGGAAGATTTTATCATTTTCATATGGACCTGGCTCAGCAGCAGCATGATCATTAAAGGAAAAAGAAAACACGTTAAAAATCACTTGGCTGCTACAGCGGTTGGAGGCGCAGCTGTTGGGATTCTTAATGCATTTGCAGTGCTTGCCAATGCCGCCCCTCCCACCCTGCCTTTCAATGGTTTTGTTTTGTGTGTTTTGGATCTTGTGGGATAGAAAATAACCTGCGCTGATTGTGGCAATTGACGGACTCAGCTGGTGCCTTGGAAGAGGGAGCTGGACTGAAAAGCTCATCTGAGAGCCGTGTGGGCTGGAGGTGCGGGTCGCGCGCAGGGATGCCGAGTGGGTGGCGCGCAGGGTGTGTTCCTAGCAGCTGAGTCACACCAAGCACCTCTGATTGCATTGCACCTGCCTCCATTTTCCAAAAGCCAACCAAGGGCTGCTGTGTCCTGTCCTCAAGCTTTTCTGAAAGCATGTGCAACTCTCCCTTGGTCCACAATCCCCAGCAAGGGAAACAGGAGGCACCCAGGGCAGAACATCTTAGCCTAAGCCTTGTCTCCCAGTGAAGGGCCTGTCCTGTCCTGGGGTGGAGAGGCTGGGGAATCTGAACTCAGGCCTCTGCAGAAAGCAGTCATTTTATTTGTAGGGTATGCTGGCTTCTCTTAGATGGAGGCAAGCAAATAAAACAGAGAGGTGTAAGGGGGCAGGAGGGACCTTGCAATGATCTTAGATTGCTGGAACTTGGTCCAACACAGGCAAAAGCACTACACAAAACCCAGTGCTCGCCCTGAACTCATTCAGCTGTTTTACTTAGAAAAGAGGGAAAAGATGGAGGGGTGTGTGTGTGTGTGTGTGTGTGTGTGTGTGTGTGTGTGTGTGATAGACAAGCCATGGTTCAAAAAGACCTACAAGGAACTATGTCTGAGGAGGATTATACATTTAAGGAAAATGCAGGTTCCTCAGCAAAACCCAAATGCTGTTCATAAGCCTGAAGAGTCTGGCATAATGTCTTCAATTTCCAGGTTTAAACAGCAAAAAAACAATCTTGATAATTACAAAATTAATCAGCGTTTGTGCCTGGAGAGATTCATGGTAGGCAGCAAAGTAGGTAGAACAAAGGGAAAACTTTTCTAAATGCACTGAGATATTCATGGACACATAAATGTTTCTGAAGAGTAGGATGCAAAGAGCTGCTTGGGTTTCTAGTAGTGATTGGCAAATCCGCTTTCCTGCCCCCGCGTGGCACTGGTTCTCAGAGGACGAGCTGGGCCGTTGGTGCTGTTTAGGGCCTCCTGTGGGAGGGTGCCGCACTGCCTTGTGGGAGCGAGACCTCAGTCACAGCGGGAACATTCTTGAAGAGCGTGGCTGTCGGCCTGCCTAGGTTGCGGTCCTTCTGCTCGGATCCCCAAAGGGACACTGGATCAGTCCAAATTTGAGGCAGAAATTAACTAAAGATCAAATAAAAGATAGATAATAGGAAGCAGGAGACAGAACGTTTGCAAAAAGGAGGGGGACCAAGACATGGAAGGAGAAGGAAAGGCGGAGAAAGGGACAGAAAATGACAATATTACGTCCATGCACCAAGTCCCCACGCTGATGTGCCATCGTTACGTACTGCAAACGGTGGGAGTAAAAGAAGGAAGACAAAAATGAGGAATAAAGAAGGACTTGCGGGGGGCAGAGAGTGGGAAAAAATCACTTTCCAAGCACACAGGGCCACCACTGCCCCATCCCTGCTGTACTGCACAGGGGCAGCTGTCATGCTGCTGGCACAGAGGGCATGAGTCTCCCCTCGCAACCCCGGTGGCAAAGGCCAGGAAGTCTGCAGACAGAGTGGCCGAACCCTGCTCTGTCCCCCAAGAGCTGCTGTGTCCTTTCCGCGTTCCTGGGCAGCCCACAGTCTGGCCCTCTGGGGTTGGCACAGGCTCCCCTCTCTCGGCAACATCCCCAAACCTGCCCTTTCCACTCGGTCTTCTCCTGAGACTCCTGCGGCCCTCCCGGGACAACGTGCCATTTTCCGCTAGTTCAGCATGTTTACTTCTTGATTGTGACTCATGCCACCATTTCTTCTGAATCAAATAAGCACGTCTCCCGTCTCCCGGTGCGCGTGCCATGTGACTGTGCTGTGAGAACCAAGTCACACAAAGGCCTGCCTCGGCGGCTCATCTCATCCTTCCTCTGGATGTCTTGTTTGGATGCACTTCGGTGGGTTCCGGGGCCAGTAACGAAGCTGCAGCGTCCAGGCAGATTTCCAGACACCACCATCTTGGGAAAGAGGGACGGGGTGGAACAGGGTCCACAGAGAGGAAGTCACTGCTCCAGAAATGTAAGATGGGCGACTGATCCCCCCTTCCAGTACACGGACAGGAGGAGACCGGAAAGACTGAGCGGATGATGCCGTTCTTGGTCCTTTCCCTCCAAGACACTCCTGGCCTGACGTCCCTCAGGGACAGAGCCGCACGTCCTATCCCCCTGCTGTGGTCAGGGTGTCTCCCGCTCCCTTTGACCCTTCCTCGGTATTGATTATTACCTATCAGCAGTCCTCGTGGGCCTCGGACAGCTGACATGCAGAGGCTGAGCTGCTTACCCGCACGCTGGGGTGAAGCTCATGTCTTCTGCGTCTTCTCTTCCAGTGGGACGTCCTGTGTCTCTCATGGTGGAAGCTGGGCCCTCCTTGACTCAGGCATACTGGATGGTGCCCTCTCCCTGTGTCCCTGCTCTCATGCTTCACTTCTACCTGGACTGTGTCCTCCTTCACCGTCCCGGCCCGACTCCCACTCATCCTGCCTGGAGAAGCCATCCTGCACAGGCTGGCTTGGTGCCCCCACTGGCCTGCAAAGCACCCCTGAACAAGTGTCTGGGGCAATGGCCGTCCAGCTGCTGGGCCCTTTGCCACGAGCTTCCTGCACAGATGCAGGCTATGGGGGCCCCGTCCCCCTGTACCTCTGGCACAGCTCCAACACTCCACCCTCCCCTGAACCCTACTGCGCCAAAGACACAAACACGCCCTTTCTCTTGAAAGAAGATTCTGTAGTTCATGAATAGTTACACACTTCCCTAGGCCTTTCCTAACTTATATATGGAAATATTATTTCAGCAATGCTAGGGGACAGCACAGACTTAAAATACTTTCTTAGTTCTTAAACTCCTCCTCCACAGAATCGGGCCCACGTATCTGAAGTGACTTTTTCCTAAGACATTCTGAGTGTGGGCGACGTGTGGGAAGACTTCACCTAGCTGCACAGATGGACACAGACACCTTTCCCCCCGGTGTGGCTGGCTCTGTGCCCTGGTGCTCACTCGGGGGTGGCAGACAGGGACGGGGCTCAGGGGATGTGGGCATCCTCCCTCGGACCTCAGCACCTGTTGGCCTTCTTTCCCGGCACTGCTCCCTCTTCCTGTGGATGGCTGCTGGGCGCCTGGCCATTCTAGCACTGGGGATGGGCCGCGCGATTCCATCCTGGTAAGGACCCGAGGAGGCCGGGGCTGTAATGACTCCACCTCACAGGCTCGCCTACGGTCAGGGTCAGGTCACACAGGCAGGGAACAGAGCCTGAGCCTGGGCCCTTGCGGTCATCAGGGAGGTGATCCACCCAGCAGCACCGGGACCCACTGGGCCAGGCCGCTCCTGGCTCTGGGCTGTTCGTGAGAAGGGCACACACGCCGCGGTTTTGTTACAGCTCTGAAATCCAGCCGGGCTTTCGAAAATAACTGCTTAAAGATTCTCCCGATTCACACTGAGTAAGAACTCCCTGGGGTCAGAGAAAACAGAGACGGGCCGCTGGCTGCACTGCTGGCCCCAGGAGCCCGGGGGCCCACAGAGACCTGCAGGCTGACACTCAGGACAAGGAGGGCCGGGGGGGGGGGTTTCCAGGCTTCCTGAGGTGCCCCCTAGACGGGGCACTTCCTCCTCTTGTCCCCTGCCCCACCTGGCCCTCCGGGCACCAGTGTTCCCCAGGAGGGCAGCGTGCGGACAGGGCAGAGGTGTGGGGATTATTTAATAGAATTTTCCTCAGTCCCCCAACAGTGCCTTTCCATGCGTTCCTGCTTCCTTCTCCAGCATGTGCTTTTGTTGTTCCTTCCTCCTCTTTTTAAAAAAAAAAATGATGATAGATTTGGAGCATAAATGTGTACTTTTAAAACATCCTCTCTGATCACCGAATCAGCAGAATGAGAGGTTTTTTGAAATGTAATTAATACCTCAGTTTATTTTAGGTATAAGGACTCCTAATGTTTAACTTAATAAAATGACTAAAATAAGCATACGATTCATTTTGCACCTATAAATCAAATATCCCCAGGACCCCTGCATGAGAAATAATTTCTGGCATACTTTCTAATATGCATCATTTATAGTTATAGAAATTGCAAGGTAGGTATTTTTAAATAGTGCATCAAAAAGCGGACTCAGGCTATTTTATGAATTGTTCTTTGAGCCTCTAATCTCTCTGACATTAACATCTTTAATAAACATTAGAGCAATATCTGCATTCAGAATATTAGATAGAACTAAGACATCATCTCTATTCATTAGGCTTGTATTTTCTCAATAACCTAATTTTGTCTTTCATAAGACATTAATGCTTTTGGAAGTCTTACCCTTAATCCTATTAATCCTTAAGCCAGTCTTTTAATTTTTTTTTTTTTTTTTTTTGGTACTGGGGATCCACCTCGGGTCCTTGCACCTGTAAGGCAGGCGGCGAAACCACTGAGCTAAATCCCCGGCCCTGCCAGTCTTTTAAAGTACAGAAGGCTACACGCAAAGCCAGCCAGTTTCACCGAATCATACACCCAGCCGCTGAGGGTAAATCTCAGAACCCCAGGGTTGCCAACATGTAGAAGTTCATCTGAGACTATTTTCTGGACTGAAATCAAACCCCAGGGTGTGATTTGGATCCGTGTCCTGGGCTCTGGTGTCTCCTGATCTGAAGTCACTGTGGACACACGCAGGTGCACACGGTAGTGAGCAAAGCACATGTCTGTCTGCCTCGGCCACAGAGCTCTTGAAAGAGGTGCTGCTGTGGCCGTCAACAGCGGTGCCATGTCACAGACCCAGCTAATCATGCCAGGGAAGGGGAGCTGGGCAAGGTGGCACTGGGCATGGCAGGACAGGAGGCATCGAGAGAGCCCCACGAGAGGGGGCAGAAGCAGGTGGAGGCCCACAGGCTGTGCGAAGCAGTCGGAGCCAACCTGAGAAACTCTTTAATCCCAGACAGGATGGTGCCCACTGACAAGAGAGTTAGGGAGACAGGAGCAGAGATGCGTCCTTAGAGGGAAAAGCCACACGACTCTCCCATCCTCTGCACCCTGGGGCAGCACGCTAGTGTATCTCCATCGGTGACTGTCACCTGCCTTTGACAGCACACGGACACGAGTGACCTGCCCACTCTGCACACTCAGGCGCCTCAGACCCCGCCAGACGCTTGAGTTTCCTCCCTTCTTGAGCAGCACCTGCTCCCAGCAAAGCCCAGGAAGGGATGAGCCCTGTATCCTGGAGAGTGGAGGCTCGCTCTGCCCCTGGTGCTGCCAACAGCTGTCCACAGGAGCGCCCAGAGCCAGAACCACCGTCACGGCCGCGACAACAGCCAGTCCCGGCACCGCAGGGATGGCGAACCTTTTAGAGCACTGCGGCACACGTGCCATAGTTCGCCACCACTGCTGTACTGCCTTCTCATCTGCACACGCGCCCTCCCTGCTTGGCCTAGAACTGCTGTCAGAGGACAGTTTCTTCCTGAGAGAATCACAAAGTGAGCAGGACCTAGTGTCCTGCTGAACAAAAGCAGCCACGGACAGTGACTGGTGGTCAGGCATGGGGGCCGCTGCTTTTGCAGCACAGGAGGTGGAGGGAGGGAAAGGGGCAGCATTTCCTGTCTACTATCATGGTGCTGACTCTCACCCCAGCTGCAGGAGGGTCCAGGAGGGGCTGCCCATTCCACCCATCTGTGCGCTCACCTCGTATTCCTCCTTGAAGCCGTAGCCCTCGGCGCACTTCATCTGCGTGATGTGCTGCAGCAGGTCCGCCACGCGGATGGCAGGGTGCAGCTGCCCGGTCTGGTAGGGCACGTCGGCCGCCTCGCGCTTCTTGTACGTGTGGGACTGCACCAGGCTGCTGGTGTCGCTGGCCATCGTGTGGGTCTCGTCTGGGGGGAGAAGGCGGGGGAGAAAGTGAGCAAGGTGGCTGATGGCTGGGCAGGGCCGCAGAGCACACTACGACGCTGGCACCAACATCCCGCAACCTACAGCAGCGGCAGTCCCGGGAGGGCTCGGCCAGAAAAAACCGTGTTTACTGAAACTTCAGCGGGGTGGGCAGTACTGGTGGGACGAGGCAGGAGTCTTTGCTTTTACAAAGCAGTCCAAACGATATATTGTGTTCACCAAGCTCATCAAGAAGAGCCTTTTATTCAGCCTTTCAGTTTGCAGAAGTTTCGATGTGAAACTTCCTCAAGACCTGGTACAGATCCAGTCTTGTGGTCTCCCAAATGTGAGTCAGTCCTTCGTATGATGAGGGAAATAAACTCTGTACAGATGTGCTGTGAGCAAAATAAAAGTGCACAAAATGGTCTGGCTTATGCAGCTCGCCATGGGAATGGGAGACTTACTGCGAAACAAAGCAGACAAACAAACACAAAACAAAGAAGAGTGGAAGGAGAAAAGGTAGCCTGGTTTGGAGAGAATGTCTCGATGAGTCGCGCTGCATGCTCCGGGGTCAGAAAGCGTGACAAGTACTGTACCATGGACCGACACAGCACACGTGGGATGCGCTAAGCGGCAAGCATGCAGCCGGCGTGCAGCCAGCTCAGCGGAGTCTAGGGTGAGACACACACACCCGCCCTCCGCGACTCCTGCAGGGCGAGTGGGGCACTTACCATTGATTGGCACTTTTAAGGAGACACATACGAGGAGAAAAGGGGAGAGAAAGGAAACAGGGCATAAGCAAGAGTACCGTGTCAGTAAGTACAGGTCGTCTCTACTTTGCGCTTTAATTTTCCGGTTAAGTTTTCTATTCTGAGGTGGTCAGAGGGCAAAGCCCCAATTCTCCCACCACGTTAGGATGGAGATGTTTAATTTAAGTGCTCAATAACAAAAAGGAGGTTAAAATTAGTATCTTAATTACTTTTCATCCCTCATGAACCAAGTAATGACTAAAGAAGGCTTATTTATACTCAGTATAGTCTCTCACTCGAATTTCTTGAGCTAGTCAACCAAATTGTATTACAAAATTAACATCAAAATTTGGTCAAATAAGCTAGGCTCTGTTTTAACGGGCAGCGACTAGTAGATTAGATTAATGAACTGCAGAAATGGTAGCTATTAAAAAATGTCTGAGGCAGTAAAGTGCTATGTGATTAAGAATTTCACATTCTGTAGGTGAACTCATTAAAATGGTGAATCCCTTTAGTTGCTTTATGATTGAGGGTGGCATTCCTCAAAATACAGTGCTAAAGTCATGAGAAGGAGAATCTGGTAGCAAAACTGATTTCAGGTGTAAAGAGTCCAGACGTATAGGAGAGGGCGTGTTCAATGCTGAAAACGTCCGGGTGTCCCATCCACAGGGAATCAGCTACGGCCATCGGTCACAGGTCTCTGCGCTTCCCCCCAGTGGCTCAGCTCCAGTGAGGGGAAGGGGCCTGGGGCCCAGGGAGCTGGCCTGTCCTCAACCCTGGCTTCCATCTGCATTGCAAAGCACCTGGGGATGCATGGTATGAAGGTGGCACACAAGTGTGTAGCTATGTCGCTGTTGCTGAAATGACACCTGGATCACTACAAGGCGGCTAAAGACACAAAGACAAAATAAAAAGGGGTGGCAAGTTGACTTTATGGTTTGGTTTGGTATTTTCATTTGGATTTGCTTTGAAGTTTAGTAACGCGTATGTTCCATTTTAACAGTCACAAATACACCTGGACATTTTCACATCTGACTTGCGGCTGGCAACTGCCAGGCCCTATTGAGAGGGACACAGGATCCCTGGGGCCAACTGGATCCACCAGGCTGTTGGGGCCTCTAGCAGGAAGCTCTGCTCTTTAGACTACAATAAACGGAATATTAATCAGTTTCCCCGGTGTGCCTCCCTTCATGTCTCAGTCTTGTCCCTTTGGGATGAACATAATTAATTCACCCTTCATTAAGAGCTCAACTTCTAAACTTGCCCTAAATGATGAAGGTCTTCCGAGTGGATCTATGTGTAACCTAGCAACATTCTGATCCCAAGCCTAGGTATACTTGAAATTTTAAATCCATAGAGCTATAGCCATTGTCACTGCATGGTGACATCTCGGCCTCACTTCTAGAGTGGAACACGCTTCAGACCGTTTAAACACGACCAGCTCCACCTAGAAGAAGAGAGCTATTACCTAGCACTGTACAGTGAAGAGGGGACAGGTGGCATTTGCCACATCTGTTAGGAAATTGGGTCATTTCTCCCATTAGGAATCCTCGATTCCACTATAGTGAGTGATTCATCAGTTTCCTATGACATCTTAAAAACTAATTATTAGATAAGCTATATAACTTGCCATCTATTTGTATTTGTTGAAAAAATGACCAATCAACACATTTTTAAATTAAAAACAGTCCTTTAAAAACAAAGCTTATCAACAATAGTTCTGATGCATTTCTAAGAACTAAAAATTAATTCTACCTATGCTCTTTAATGAATTATTTTGAATTTTTAAGAACTCAGTTGAAAGCTAGAAAATTGAAACGAATGCTATCTTTTTGACTTGGCCAAGTCCCACCAGCTGACTGCCTGTCTTTTAAGCAATGAGGTAAAGAGATCATTAAACTTTGGGGTTGGGGTTGGGCATCTTAGCAGGTAAGAATGAAAGGTTAAGGTACTAGAAATTTAACTGTGATGAGTTGTAATTCACAACAAAACATTCCTTCTTGTCTTGATGTAAATTTTAACTGCTACTACCTCTGAGAAGTACTGGAGTAGATGGACAGCTTATCTTCTCCCCGGGGTGCTGGACAAAAGCCTCACCCACTGATCCTCACTAAGCAGTGTATAGATGCACATTTGCAACAAGAAGTGGCTGAGGAACGTGATTCCTAAGTACGGCCCTTCAGGGCACTGGCACCCAGATGAGCTCGCTGCACCGGGGCACGGTTACTTGTCCATCTGGCTGGCTGATTTCTCCATGATGTGCATCTTTTTGCAACTTGCATTGTCTGTTCAAGTGATTCTCTCTCTTGTGAGGGGAAGCCGACTGAACCAACTTTAAAAGATGTCATTAGTGTTCATAATAACAAAACATCAACTCTAGAAAAATGATGTTTGTTTAACAAGCTTATCTGAACCCTGCTGTGAAATCTGAACATTTTCTTGCCGCTGACAAAGCATGACTCATGGCTTCCCGTGGTCAAAACATCTACTAGAGCAACCTGGGAGTGAAGGCCCTGCACACAAAGAAATCACAGTGTCATTTGCATGTAGATTACATTGTTCAGGTGCCCAAGATTAGCTTGTGCCCCTCACTCAGGAAAAGAATAAAAACAGAGCTTTTCCCTGGCATTGTGTGTGTGTGTGTGTGTGTGTGTGTGTGTGTTTAGTGGGGTTTCTTAATTAGCCCTGAAAATGATGATGCACAGTTCCACAATTTTGTTTTATGTTCATTCTTAAACTTGTACCTTGGTTCTTTGTCTCTTCTCAGGCAACAAACTTAAGCCCAGGAAACACCATAAGGAAAACAAAATGACCCTCTCTACAGAAATCATAACAATTTAGAGAAAAGGGAGGCACAGGGGGAAAAATCATGTTGCTGAGATATATGCCCTTTACAGAGAATTAGGAAGAGGAAGTTGACAGCTGAAGATGGAACTCTGGCCACGATGAATTGTTATATACCTGGAGGTCGCTTTTGTTGTGCTCCTTTCCGGTAAGGTTAGTAGTAGAAAGAGAACACAGCCGGGACACATTCTGGTTATTTATGCGTCTCAAATGCAACAGCAGCCCATGCTCGTTTGCTTATCACGGCCAGGTAATGCCATTTCTCCTCACCCTTCTTACACTGCACAAACGGGACTTTTTCTGTAACCCCCTGCTGGGAATATTTCATACTTGCAATGCATTCTGCCCCGCCGGGCTCACAGTTTAGCTCATTCCTAGTGACATCTGACACAGAATAAACCACATGGTTACACAGTGCTGTCGAGTCACGCTGCTGTTAAGAACATCAGCTCCTTTGAAATTTTGCTGAGTGACAGACACTTGGGAGGATGGGGAGGGGCCCCCCCATGCTACTGCGGTCACTGTTCTGCATAACAACAGCATAATTAGAAGAATACTATTGTTCAAATTGACATTTTCAGTGCTTAGCGATCAGTGAAAATAATGAAGTTATTTTCACTTTTATGGCTATCACACTGGACAGAATTCAGCTCTTGGAAGTACACAGCTGAGTGAGGACACATTGCTCTTCCCTCCCCCGGGATCAGAACTAATGCTACATCTTAGAACTAGAGAGGGAGGATGGTGGAGCTGGGACTGTTCCTTTGAACCTTTCAGTATCATCCTGGCACACATGCAAGCACACTCTAGGCTAGTTAGAGAAAGCCTTGTTATCCCTCCCCAGCCCCTCTGCGTCCCCATTTCCTGCTTCTCACGCCTTCATCATGCAGACGTAAAACTCCAGTCTCCCCCAGAGTGGCCCTGACTTTCTCCATCACTCCTGCAGAAACTACGGTAAAGGGAAATGTTCTCACCTAAAATTGCAGTTGGCACAAATGGGTCTGTCACACATCATGAGCAGGTCAGTGCAGAGAGGTAAAAAGAGAAAGCACAGTAAGTGATTGACAGACGGATCCCCACTCCCCGCCGAAAGCTGCAGAAAGCCCTGGGTTACAACACGTCAAGCAGAGGACGCTCCTGAAGTTTCGGGAGAGCAGGGTGGGGTGACAGTTCTGACTGCCAGGGGACTGCACAGAGCAGACGGTGGGAAGGCTGTTACCTGGGTAGTAGGAGTTGGGCACTGATGTGCTCAGCGTATTTGTCTTCATTGTGAAGGACGACGGGGAAGACACAGCTGTAAAGAAAAGCAAAGCTGCTCAGAGGTGCCAGAGAGCTTCCCCACCACCCCGTGCCCCGTTCCCCATTCCCCCCGACGCCACTCCACGGCTGCCGATACGAAGACATCCGGGGGGCTGACGTCTACACAGCAGACACCAGCACTCCCAGCTGTCTCCGGTAGTCACCTGTCCTTCTAGAGGACAAACATCCCTTTGTGACTTTTAAAAGTTTTCTTTCCCTGCAAGGGAGAGCCCACAACCACGGCCACCACCAGACTTCACTGGCCTTCGAGCCTCTGCTTGTGTGAATCTGCTCTCACACTGAGCTGAAGTTTACAGCGCAAACTATGGCAATGCTTCTGGAGAATACGGGAAATGCCAGCATTGCTGCAGTTTGCCACACCCTCCCCTTCTTCATGTTTGGGACACAGAGAACTTTTCACATGGCCACGACCTGGCATATAAGAAATACAGTGATGTGTGCCATGTTCAGTGAAAACGGTGTCCACATTGTTCTCCTCGTCTTCTAAATCCTTACAAAAATGCCTATATAGCTTTTGAAATGTTCTTCTGAAACACTCCCCCATCACTCCTCCTCTTCCTCTTTGTTTGTAAGAGGGAACGTCAATCTCACTCAATTCATCTGATTCCATTAAAGCGGGTATTTCCTATTTTTAAGGTGCTATGTTAACTCTTCAATATCTTAATTGGTTTGTAATATAGAAACACTTTAATTCCCCTAGAGTATAAGGATTTAAACGTGCTCAGGGTGGCTGGGCATATCCCCACATCTGCTGTCCTCTGAGGGACTCACACGACTGATCTGATGCTGAGTTCCTGACCAGGATGCTAATATGCAATGACATCACTGTATTTACGGGAGGCGCTGCAGGTCGCCTGGACACTGTTTGCTGTGATTATTCTGATGACAGGCTAATATCCTCTAGCACTCAGGAGCAGTCCTGTAGGACAGTGCTTTTACCCTTGAATATAGTTTTAAAGGGAGAATTAATAAATTGCAGAAGAACTGCAGCCTAGGCTGTTTTTCATTTATATGAATTTTTCTAAAATAGAGAAGGATCATATTTAGAATGCACGCTTGTGGTAAGCTGCCAGGAAAAGAGAGCAGTTGATGAAAATGAGAACCATAAAACATGCGTACTCATCAACTATGCTGGGGTCAGGGAGAGTAATACCTCTTGATTACCTGCAGACATTTCTACACAGCTGGTAAAAATGTACAAAGTGACATAAAACAACTATGCTTACTTTTGCCTTCTTGTTAAAGTAAGGTATTTTAAAATATGCTTGAGTTTAGTAGACAAATTAGGCTCATTTCTGACTATCCACACCTGTATCCTCTTTTTGTATCATTTTAAAGTAGATGATACAACTTATATTTGCTTTGGTTGGACAGGTTACTTCTCACTCTCACAAATGTGTTCATGCACACTCTCTGGTCTTATTTTTCTGACTATTTACTTGGAGCGGTGACTCACCTCGGAACTCACCGCACTTTCTCGTGGCCCTATAAAACCTCATTCCTAGGCATGGCTGTCAGGGGCCAGGCTGGCAGCCTTGTGGCCCAGTGAACGCCTCCCGGCAAGTGGCCTGTGCCGGAAGTGCAGTGGATTTTAGGGCAGTGAGACAGTATTATGACGAAGTCTGCCACCAGGGTTGTTCCCCCCATGGAGACTGGACAATGCCTGCTCGTGCTAAGAGAGGGAGGAAAATGAGCGTTCTCGTGCTGTGGCTCTCCTGCCAGCTTTACCGAGGAGGCATCAAACCATGCCAGACAGCAGAGGGGCCATGGAGGCCGAAGGGACCACCCGACAGCAGTCCTGTGCATGAGCATTTGGAACGCTCACAGAGATACTGATTTTTAAAATGTAACTTTCAAACTAAGCTTCCTGTCCAGATGTGAATGTCCCCTGTGTTCTAACTTGAATGCCTCTAACTACTAACGGAGTTTCTTGCTGTTGAGGTGGATCATTTGAAGTAAACTTATTCATGAGGAACTGTACCATGAAACAGAAAGTTTGGAAACATAATGGATTATCCCGGAAAGCGAGAATACACAGTATATCTGTGTGGTCCCTTTGTTTGTTTTGTGGTGCTGGGGATGAACCCTGGGCCAAGCACATGCTAGGGAAATGCTCTACCACTGAGCTACACTTCCCAGCTCAACTACGCTTCCTGTTTCTCAGCTTTCACACTGATGCTCAAGAAATAGTTGCTACTGTACAAATTCCAATCAACCCTGCATGAGATGTGACTGAAAAATAAGGCCAACGTTTACATTTAAAGACAATTTATTAGAGTAAAAGATACATTGCCATTCATCACTCAAAAATACTTCCCTTTGCTTAGAAAGCACCTGTCCCACTGTCCCTGCCACTCTCTGAAGCAGTTCTGCCAGTCCTCTTCCATGTCTTTGGTTGCACTGTCCTGGCTGCCGTGTGTAATGTCCTGAATGGATTCAAAACGTTTCCCTTTCACGGACGTGTTGACTTTGCGGAAGACTGGAAGTCACATGGTGCCAGATCCGGTGACTAAGGTGGATGAGGACCCAGCGTCACGTTTTTATGAGCTGCCTTTCCAGTGGGCGGTGCTCGGCAGCAGCCTTTCACACTTTTGACCACACCTTGTAAAGACAGTCAGGAAAGAGGACTGCAGAACTGCTTTAGAATGTGGCAAGAATGACAGGATCAGTGTGTACAGAGTGAGAGGGAGGATTTTGAGGGTATTAAAGGCAATGTGTCTTTTACTCTAGTCCTTTCTAAAAAAATTTAAACATTCACCATGTACTTTGATCACAATGCTTCTGTAGTCTTTTAAATGAAAAAAAGTTTGCTCCCAAATTGGAGTGGGAAGCAATTTCCATCTGCATGCCCCTTGCAGCTGTGAGGCCTGCCCGCCCTGTGCCTGGATTCCATACCCCGCTGACCACAGACCTGATGCTGGGTGGGAACAGCAGTCTGTGGGTGCTGGTTTCACCCACAGGGGTAAAGAAACCCCTGACCTGGAACACAGGATCAGGTGCCAGCACGGGGCCTGCCTGGGTCCTGGAGAACACCGGGGACTACACCACTGCTCCCTCTGCACACTGTATCATCAGTCTAACTGTTACTTTCCAGAAATAATCCTTTGTACCTGGATCGCAGGTGGCAGCCTGGGAAGGAGTTATCTGAGCTTGGCTTACCCACCTGGTGTGAGGTTAAATACGGCTTAATTTATTAATTGCCATGGGTAGCCCTGTAATAAAGGCAGAACCTGTCAGCTAAACAAACAATTAACTTGTTACTGCCATTTAGGGAACTGTTGTCTACAGGCTTCCCTCCTGTCAGTCTACACCTGGCTTTGTTACAAATGGGATCTGAACAACACAAAGCAAGCTAGGCAGGAGGTGTCTTCCTCCTGGACTGGGGAGGAAGTGTCTGCCTCCAGGAGCTGCTCTGGAAGAACTCACAGAAACTTCCCTTGGTTTCCCGTGCTCTGGGTCCTGGACCTATGAGCAACATCTTTACTTAGCAACCCGCTACACACAGTTTCAGGGTGATGGGAGCTGCGGAAGTAACATGGCCCAAGACTTTGGCAGGAATTTTATCTTGTTTTTCAGTTCCCCAGTGCCACCTGGAATCTCAGTGGGCAGGACAGGGGCAACTGCCAACAGCACGGGGCGTGTACACTTACATCTCCCATTCAGATTGTGCGTGTCCACAAACGAGAAAGCCTCGTCACAGTTTGTGCCCTGCTCAGCGTAGCTCTTGTCCATTGAGTTCACCATCACAGTCATCTCCTGGCGGGTGCTGCTCATCGTCTCCTTCCGCTTCTTGGCCAGTTTCCTTAGGACAAAGAGTTCAGTTATGTAAGCATGTGTGGGAACGGGAAACGGAGTGTAGGCATGCATGCTGACTGAGGCTCAGGAATAACCTAGACTGATCAATCAGTCATGCGTGTGGAGAACTACATACTTCTGTATGTCAGATTCTCCTGCAGGCTGCACACCTAGAGAGGAAAAATGGCCACAGCTTATCCTAAGGGAAAAATACAGCCAAAAACATCATGCTTTTCCTACGATAAGCAAAATTAAAATGACCAGTGATCCCTGTAAAATGCAATCATCATTTGTTTACCGCTCTTCTCCTAGCGTTATTAACTTTTTACTAAATAAAGATCTACATTGCGGTGTACAGTGTGAAACAGAAGATCCCAACAGACGTTTGCCAGACAAAATTCAAATTACAGGTGCTTTTTGATTTAGAATGGGGTTATGCCCCAGCATATTGAAAATGTCTTACATGCACGGAGCCTCCTGGCATCACGGCAAGGCTAAGTCCTCATTGTTCCCGCCCCGGGAGAAGAGACGCAAAAAGGCCTGGGCAGCAGTCCTGCTCTCTGTATTCTGCTCACTGATCTTGTGAAATAATCTAAATTGTAGCTACCTGTACAAAAGCCATAAAGCCTTACAGGAAGTGAACGTTAAATAAATAGATAAATTTTTACAGATTTTACCACTAGAGGTTGTTTTATGCACCCCAGATAGGCAGGCAAGAATAGAATTTGAGATGTTTCAGGAGAAAGGGATGAAGTAGGAAAGTTTTAGCACCTTCACAGGAAAAAGACCATGTCCAAAAAAATTCCAACTCTGCTGCAGCACCTAGAAACATTTACAAAGAAAAAATGGCAGCTATTTCTAGTAAATCATTCTGACACGGACTGACCTGGGGCACAGCAGAATTTAAAATGAGCCCCATAATCAAAATTGCACCTAAATTAGCTGATTGGTAAGGCGATGGGAGGTGCTACAACATGAGACCATCTGGATAATCTTTATTATCATTTCCAAATGATGCGGAATCCAAACGCTTTCTTGCCTGTAGTTATCATCGTCTTTTAATTTCATACTTTGAAGACTGAAAGATTTCATTAATAAGTCGCTCTTTTAATTGCTAATAGTTGGTGGGGGGAAAGATATGCTTTTCAATAGACGAATGAAAATCACCAATGACGTGTGGGCACGGTGTGCTGTAGCTGAGGTCTAGAATGTCCTGCAAAGTCTCTCGTAGTCAGAGCTGGAACTTTGGGATGGTCACTGGATCATGCAGGCACTGCACTCATGGGTGCATGGATCCACTGATGAGTTAGTTCACAGCTAAATGTGTGGTTAGGAGGTGGGCCTGGTTGGAGGAGGTGCATTGCTGGGGATGTGCTGTAGAGGGTGCATCTCCCTCTCCAGCTCCTCCCTTCTCTCCTTCCTGGCTGCCATGATGTGATCAGCTTTCTTCTACCATGCTACTTCGGCTTTGGAGTCAACCAACCATGGACCAAATCCCCCAAACGATAAACCAAATGAAACCTCTTCTCCTGTCGGGGGCCATTCTACATAATTTTGGGGAAAAGTCATTTCACAATTACATTATGATTAGGGGTTTCTGAGGCCTCAATGGTCCTGTGATGCTGTGACGCTCAACGGCAAGATTACATCAGCTGAAGACATCCTGGGTCTTTGAGAACTGAGTAGTAATACAGAAAGAGAAAGGTTTCACCTGGGGAGGGACAAGTTCCTTATCAGCTTAACTCATCCCACCTACTGTTGTAAGATCGTTTTGCTTATCTCACCGTCCTAATCAATATAAACTCTAAACTCCTCATCGACCTAAAATCCTCGTTGTCATAGGATTTCCACCACCCTCTGAGACATCTGATGCTCCCTCCAACGGTAAGATCCTTGTGACTTTACGATTGTTGCCACCGTCTGAGTCATCTGATACTCCCTATGAACCCAATCAATAGTGGCAGCTCGGGGTGTCTTTGTCCTTGCCCACTCTGAGGTGCTGACTTCCCAGCCCCCATACACTTTGAAATCACACACGTCTCTGCTGTCTTTTCTTCTTTAGCCTGCGGAGTCCCCCTTTCTAGGCAGTGGGAGGATTGATTGCCCTCCGGTATCCTCCAAGTTGTGAGTGTCAAGCATTTTGTTCTGGCAACAGGAAAGTAACTGATATGGGGTGAAAGGGTGAAGTTTCAAAGATTTTTTTCTTTCCTGGGAATGGATCCCTGGGGGTTCTCTATCACTGAGCCACATCCCTAGCCCCTCTCTCGTGTTTTGAGACAAAGTCTGGCTGAGTCGTCCAGGGTAGCCTCTAACTTGACATCCTCCTGCCCTAGCTTCCTGAGCAGCTGGAAGTACAGACGCAGAACGTGGAAGGTCAGCCAGGTGACACCTGGGCACTGGTGCGCTTCCCTCACCACGTGCAGCCATGATCTTCTTCCCCAGGAACCCTCTTGGAGCCAGCCATGCTGGTGTGGGGCTGGAGTCTGGGCCTGATGCACTTTCCCCTCAGGTGTTCTGGGTTCCATCTCCACAGCTGTGCTCACAAGAACACATTTTCTCTCCACTTCAGGATCTGCCAGTTCCTAGAAACATGCTCTCTTGCCAGGTCTCCCCAGGAACGCTCAAGGGGAGGACTGAGTTAATGAGCTCCATGATGCAGGCAAAAGACTCACTTTCTGCATGAATTTCTTTGATTTTCTATGGACTGATTTATGCAGATAATTGCTTCTCAATTTTTGTTGCTCTGCTTACGAAGGGGGGCAGAGTCAACTCTATCAGACTGCCCTCTGCCTTTTCTTCCTTGAATCCCTCACATTCTCAAGGTCAGAAAAGACCACTAACGTGCCTCTTGCATTCCCATTGGCCAGGTGGGAAGTGCTGGCAGATGGAGGCGCCTAAGTGAGCCTACAGTGGAAAAGATCTTCCTCCTTCAGAATCCTCCAAATGTGCATAAATGGATTTCAGTGATGTGACACCAAACACTTCACTGTTGATCTCTGAGCACAAATGAACCCCCTTAAGGAGCCATGGCACATGCGCAAGTCAAATGGAGCTAGAGTCAGAGATCTGCAGCTTTAGTAAGCGTCCACCCTCTAGGTCCATGAGTCTTCTTCACTTCTTCAAAACCCAGCTCTGAACCAAAGGCTTCCCGCGATAGCTCTGCCCTCTTGTCACTGACCTCAGGTGTCCTGCACAGAGGTCATGAGGGGTAAGGCAAGGAATCCAAGAGAGGGAAGCTGAGTGGAGAAAATAAGGAGCAGTGGAGACCGGAGAAATGGGGGTGGGGGAGATGATGACCAAGCCCCACCAGGTGAATGCCCCGCCCGCGAGGACCCAAGATAGCATACGATTCAGGAGAAGCCAAAAATCCAGGTTTCACATGAGCTCAACTCTCAAGTGTTGGTTAACAACTAAAACACTTTGTGGCCTAAATAAAGGATTCTTCTGCTCTCCATGAGTAACAGCACTTAGCTTAATGTATGAAAACAGAAAGGAGTGAAAACAAACACTATGTGACCACTACATGTCAGTACTGGGCACGCGTTGTCTTGCTCTGGCCTAGGAACTGTGGAAGAGCCATTCTTGCTTCCTGTTTTACAGACGAGGGATCGGAGTTTCAGAGATGTTAAGTAATTCATCCAAATGGCAGACCTGAGATAGACTGCAGAATAATGTGATTTCTCTTGTAAAGTATTTCGCTAATTTATATTTGCTTACACACTATATTACAATCATCACCAGGCAGCTTTCAAGCATGAATTCTCTATCACTCCAAAATTAGATATTAGACTTTGAAGAAGCTAGGTTGAGTTACCAGCACCTAGCCAAGGTACTCAATGCTGACAGCACCCAAAGGCTTATTCACTGATTTAATTATCATCATATCGAAGTATTAATGAGTTGATCAACTCAGGTATTAAAGATGCTTTTTTATTTGTAGGGTTTCTGAGATATGTATCAATTAAAAGAGATTGTCAGAGCTGATCAAAATATAAGACACAACTCTATATTACCATTAGGGAATGTATCATACAGACTGATATAGATTAAAAGTAAAGGAATGGAGAACGCTGTACCACGCAAACAATAATCAAAGGCAATATTAAATTCCATGCAAAACCTCAGAGCAAGGAAATTTACCATGAATAAAGAGAGGCATTTCATAAGGACAAAAGACTTAAAAATCCTTAATGTCTATGTACTTAGAACAGAATATCAATATCTATGAGGCAAAAGGTGATAGCACAACACTAAGAAATAGATGAATCCGCTATTACAGCTGGAGATGTCACAACATCTCTCTGTAGCACTGGACAGCTCCAGCAGGCAGAAAATCTGTAAGGACACAGTGAAGTCCACAGCACCATCCATCAACCGGATAAACTGACACCTTCAGAATATCTCACCCAACAGCAGCAGAATTCATGTTACTCTGAAGCTCTCAGGGAAGATTCACAAGGATAGACCACATTTGGGCACATGGAACAACACATCTCTATAAAAACTGAAAGGAATAGAATTTATGAAACATTTTCAGATAAAATGGAGTTAAACTAGAATTCAATTACATAAAATAGCTTTATTTATTTATTTATTTATTTTTTTTGGTGCCGGGGATCGAACTTGGGTCCTTGCACTTGCGAGGCAGGCGGTGGAACCACTGAGCTAAATCCTTCGCCCTACAATAGTTTTAAAAAGCCCCAGATATCTGAAGATAAACAACATATTTAAAATAACACATAGGTTAAAAAAGAAATCTCAAAGGAAATTTAAAAACAATTTAAATGGAAATGAACATACAGAATCAAATTTTGTGGAGTGTATCAGAAGTAGTATTTAGAGGGAAATTTGTAACATTAAATATACATATATCAGAAAAAAAGAAAATTTTACAATCTATAATCTAAGTTTCCAACTAAGGAAACTAGAAAAAGAAAATCAAATTATATGTAAAAGAAGCATAAAAAATAACTATATTAGTGCAGAAATAAGTGAAACAGAAAAGAGGAAATCAACAGCAAAAAAAATCAATAATACCCAGTTCTTTGAAAGATCAATAAAATTAGTAAGCCTCTAGCCAGGCTAAGGAAGAGAGAAGATATAAATTACTAATAATGTAAATAAAAGAGGGGACATCATTGCATATCCCATGGAAATTAAAGGATGATAAAGAATGTTACGAGTTAATCTGTGACTACAAACTTGATAATTTATAGGAAATGGGCCCATTTCTTGAAAGACATAATCTACCAAAACTCACACAAGAGGAAACAGACAATCAGAATAGGCCTATATCCCATTAAAGGAATTGACTATAATTAATAATCTTCCAGAAAAGGAAGCACCAGTCTCAAACATTTAAGGAAGAAATTGTACCAATTCTCTACAGTCTCTCCCAGAAGATAAAAGCAGAACCGGGTACACTTCCTAACTCATTCTATGAGCCACCATTACACTAATATCCAAATCTGAAAAAGATATTAGAAGAAAAGGAAACTACACCCGTATCTATCATGAACATGCATACAAACAATTTATTAGTGGAAGCATATGTCATGATCAATTGAGATCTATTCCAGGTATTCAAGGCCAGTTCAACACCTGAAACTCAATGAGCACAATCCACCAGATTACAGAAGGAAAAATCACATGGTCATAACAACAGATATAGAAAAAGCATTTGACAAAATTCAGCGCCCATTAATCATAACAACTTTCAGCAAGCTGGACATGGTGGCGTACTTCTGTAATTCCAGCACTCTCACAGCTGAGGCAGGAGGATTGCAAGTTCAAGGTCAGTCTGGGAAGTTTAGCAACTTAGCAAGACCTTGTCTCAAAAAAAAAAAAAAAAAAAAAGAGGTGGGGATGTAGTTCAGTGTGAAGGCCCTGGGTTCAGATTTTACTGCTGCAAAACAAACAGAATCTTTCAGCAAACTGATAGGAGAGGAGAATTTCCTCAACTTGGTAAAGAACATCTACTAAAATCCTATAGGTAACATTCTATTTAATGTTGATAAACTAAAGCTTTTCCATTAAGATCTGTAACAACATAAGGATCTCTCTTTTACCTATGCTTTTCAGTATTCTATTGGAAGTCTTAGTAATACAATAAGACAAGAAAAAAAAGCAAAACAGATTAGAAAGGAAAGAATAAAATTGTTTTTGTTCACTGATGACAGGACTATCTAAATAGAAAATCTGAAGAGTCAACCAAAAAACTCCTAGAACTACTGAGCATTTGTAGCAAGGTTGTAGGATGAGTTTACTAGACAACAGTCAATTTATTCCTATATACTAGCAATCAGCAAATGGGATTTGAATGTAAAAACAAAATACCATTTACGTTAGGACTTCCACTAGAGAAATAATTCAGTAAAAATCTAACAAATTATGTACAGAAATCTATAAGAAGAAAACTAAAAACCTCTGATTAAAAGAATTAAGATCTGGGTGTGGGGGTGCACGCCTGTCACCCCTGCACTCTGGGGAGCTGAGTGAGGCTTTGGGTCCCAGCCTGGGCAACATAGCGAGACCTTGACTCAAAATAAAAAACATAGAAAGGGCTGAGGATGTAGACTACTGGAAAGCCCCTGACTTCAATTTCTAGTACTGCAAAAAAACAAAAAACAAAACAAAACAAAAAACTAAAAAGATCAAAGAAAGAAATAAAAAGAAAGAAAGAAACTGAAAAATCAGTCATGTCACGATGTCAGCTTTTTCTAACTTGATCTGTACAGTCAATGTGACTCCAATAAAAAATCCTTGAAATTTATTTTGTAGATATCAACAAATTGATTCTAAAGTATATATGGAAAAAAAGATGCAAAATAGCTATTAAGATATTGAAAAAGAAAAGCTAAATGGTAGGAATAACATTACCTGACTTATAAACTTACTATAAAGCTATGGTAATAAAGACACCCTGGTGTCAGCAAAATAACAGACAAACCGATGACTGGGGCAAAATGGAGAGCCCAGAAAGAGCCCTACACAAATACTATAGTCACTGCATGTTGACAAGAGAGCAACGGTACACAAGGGAGCAAAATAACCCTTTGACCAGTAGTGATGGAACAACCAGCTATCTGCACGCAAATCAATATGCCTAGACACAGACCTCTTACCCTTTACAAAAATTATCTCCAAAATGGGAAAACAACCAAAGTGTAAATACAAAACTACAAACTTCACAATGAGAACACAGAAAAAAATCCAGATGTCCTTCTGCATAGTGGAGACCTTTTAGATAAAACATCAAAAGCGTGATCCATGAAAGACAGAATTCTAAGACCGACTTGGTTAGAATGATTAAAAATCTGCTCTGTGCATGACACTATGGAGAAAAGATAAGCCACACACTGGGAGAAACTCTTTGCAAAAGCCATATCTGATAAAGGCCTGTGTCCATAATATACAAAGAACTCTAAAAACTCAACAAGAACATGAACAGTAGGATTTTTAAAAGGACCAAAGACCTTAGTGAATTCATCACCGAAGAAGACACCCAGACGGCAATGGAGAAATGCACATGAAGACACAAAGGAACAGTACTGCCCATTTATTAGAACAGCCTAAATCCAGAACACGGACACTATCCAATTCCAGTGAAGATGGAAAATGGCAGGAACTCTTACTCATTCCTTGTGGGCAATTTCTTTCCTAAGTGATTTTTACTTTATCATATAGCTTTCAGACTCCAGAAGAGCTGAAAATATGTCTACACAAATATCTGCTCAGGCATATTTATAGCAGTTTTATTCTTATTTCCCAAAACTTGCAAGCAACCAAAATGTCCTTGGGTAGGTGAATGGGTAAATAAACGTTGGTCCATCCAGTGGAATATTATTCAGTGCTTAAAAGAAATGAACCATAAAGTCATGAAAAGACATGGAGAGAATGGAAATGCATGTTATTAACTGAAGGAAGCCAATCTGAAAAGGCCACATGGTATGGTTCCAAGCACCCAACATTCTGGAAAAGGTAAGAATATGGAGACATTCAGAGCATTAGTGGCTGTCACCTCTAAGAGAGAGGAGGAACAGGTAGAGCACATGGGAGTTTCAGAGTAGAGAGGCTGTTCTACATGACACCGCCATGGTGGAGACAAGCCATACAGAGTTGTCAGAACCCAAGCAACGACCATCCAAGAACCAGCCCTGGTGTGAGCTGTGGACTTCAGGTGATGGATTACAAAAAATGACCGCACGGTACAGGCTGCAGATAGTGGAAGAGGCCTTCTGCCTGTGTGTGGGTGGAAGGCTTTGGGGACCTCTGTATTTTCTGTTCAAATAAAGTCTATTACAATTTGTAATCTTGCTTGGGAATAAATTATAAGGAGGAAAAACAGTCATAGCCTTAAAATTGCAAACCAGAATAATGGTGAAAAGGGAGAGAAATGTACAATGAATTCAAATGAAAGGAATGGTTATTATGGTTAGTGCTTATTTATACTTTAGTACTTCTAATTCTTTCTTGAGGAAAAAATAAAAACATGGAATGAGAGTAAGGGAAATGGAAAAACCTCATTGGCCCAACACTGCCTACATGACAAGCGATGAAGAAACCTTAGTGAAGAAGGCTCTTGTCAGCAGTGTGTCCACGGAAGAGCGGGAGGACATGCGGCTGCCAATGAGGAGGACAGAGTGCAGCCCAGTGGAAGGAGCCGGAAGCAACCGCTCATCCAGGCTTCCCCTCGGCACTGTTGCACCAGCAAGCTGGAAGGGCACATTTGCCACCAGGACCAGGGAACTCCTAAGAATGAGCTCAAGGGTCACCTGCAGTGTGGACGCTGGTCACACTGCTGCATCAGGGCCACTCGGGCTACAGGACGTCGTTCATCATGCAACTCAACTGTCCCTGCCCACTGTCCTGCAGACCCTCCTGGAAAGGCTTTGTGGCCCTGGCCGGAAGTACAGTTGTTGTCCACAGAAAAGGTGTCTCCATGTAAAAGTAATCTTTTACTTTGACATTACAAGGATGGCAAAGCTTGTGGAAATGGAAATCATATACAGACAGAAGAATGAGAGGACAAATGGCTTTCTGGTCCCGGCTTTTATAATTAAGTGTGGGCTTAGACTTAATTAAGGGCTGAGGAAGAAACTAGATCCAGGAACTCTTTAATTTTTTCTCACAGAAGGGATCAAATAGTCATTGGTTGAGTCAAACAATCCGTACATTACACCAGATTGCCAAGATCCAGCTGAACAAGCTGAAATGAATAAGAGGGTGTCACCTTGAAGGCAGAGCTGTGTAGATTACCACACAATGTGGTTTTTAAAAGTTTAAACTTGAAGGAGAAAACACAGTGGTCGAACAACAAATTATTTCAATTCGAACCAGCACAATAGCTGATAGAAATACAATGTGAAAATAGTAATTACGAGAACCTTGCAGGACTTTGGATAAGCCTAGTGATTGATGTCCCTTATATACAGCCTACTGAGGGGAGTGCGGTTGTCGGCTGTACCATAGATAGGGAAACTGAGGCATGGGGCAGGGAGCTGTCCAAGAGCCCTGGCTAGAGAAGAACTTTAGACACTGGGTGGTATTTTCTCATGTGGAGATGAGAGCCTCTCTGCGAAGCCATCACCAGCACCCTGGGCTCAGCAGGGTCCTGGCTTCTGTCTCCCTCTGGAGATGGGGCGGGTTGAGGTCACCAACCAGAGTCCACAGCTGGTAAGTGAGGTAGAAGTGTTCTCCTGAACATTGACCTCTAACTGTACCACCACTAAGAAGTCATCAAGAAGTCAAGAAACAGCAAAGGCTGGCGAGGATGCACGGAAAAAGGAGCCCCTCCACACTGCTGGTGGGAGTGTACACCAGTACAATCACTGTGGAAATCAGTAGGGACATTCCTCAAAAACTGAAACTAGAAGTTCCATCAACCCAGCTCTTCCCCTTCTAGGTATCTTCCTGAAAGAGTTAGACATCATATCACAGGGATACATGTGCGGATGTATGTACGCATGTTTACAGCAGCACAACTTATAATAGCTAAATCTTGGAAGCAGCCTATATGTCCATCAATGGATGAATGGATAAAGAAAATGTGATACTTACATACAATGGAGTACTACTCTGCTATAAAGAAAGATAAGTTTGAGTTATCTGTAGGAAAATGGATGCACCTTGAAAGTACAATGTTAAACAAAATAAATCATCTTAAATGCCATATGTATAAACAAAGAGAAAAATGAAAGGCAGTTAAGAGGAAACAGTGAGAAACGGAGAAAGGACAAGCAATGGGAAGAAGGGGAAGTAGAAACAATTCAGATGTGTTGTATATGTGTACCAGCTCCACACAAGGAATGTAGACGTTACGTACTGCAAACATGGACTAATAAAAATTTTAAAAATAAATAAAAGAAGCCCACCCAATCTGCCCCAGAGCAATGAGCACCATGCAGAACACTCCTTCAGTTTGCACTCCTGCTCCTTCAGTCTGGCACTGACTAGGTAATGGGCCTGTGTTTGTCTCAAAGAAAAGTTTCATGTTCAGGCAAGTCAGAGACTCTGTTTTAGAGCTCGTCTCTTTCCCATGGGATGAGATAAAATGACAGGCTGAAAATTACTCAGCATGGAAAAAAACTGAAACCCTGTTATGGTCGCAACACAGATGGAGCATGAGGACATGAGAAGTGAGGGGAGTCAGGCACAGAGGGACACGGACTGTGTGTTCTCGCTTCCGTGTGGAAGCTGGAGACATTGGGGACCGACAGGGGCAGAGGGTGGAGAGGTGGTGACCAGAGCGGAGGAGTGAGAGTGAACAGAGGGTGCAGCTGGACGGGAGGAAAACTTCTAATGCTCTACAGCGCAGCATGGTGACTGTGATGTTTAATCTTTAAGCATAAGCTTTTAAGTAATTAGTACAGAAGATTTGGAATGTTAACACAAAGAAGAGATGATAAACATGTGAGGCCTTGGACGTGGCAATCACCCTGATGTGATCATTACACACTGTATGCATGTATTGAAATCTCAGTGTACCCCATAGATCTGTACAATTGTGTTAGCTAAAAATTTCAAGAATATTTTTGAAAATAATAGGTTGATGGGCTATGAGGGAGGATGATATTGCTAAAGGAACTAGACTTCCAAACTTATAAGTTGAAAACAAAATATTTAGGTAAGACTAATTTTCTTTTAAAACAAGTTGAAATTAAATGTATTGCAATCTGTGGTTGCTTTCTAAATCATAATGCCAATGTCTTATATATGATCAAGATGGTAATCACTATTATCTTAAGTTACAATAAAAGGGGATCAAGATGATTATGTAATTTATTGAAATAAAATTGATGCAATCCTAAGTCATGCTGACATGTGACTTATATATTAAACATATATTAAACTTTTTTTGGCACTAAAAAAGATTTAGAGCCTGCTGTTTTCTGGAGAGAGCGGGAGTATCAAAATTTTTCTAACCATGGGCTTTTGGATTGATTAAAAAGCAATTTTACTCACCCTGGAAAGAGATATGGGGTGAGTAAGCACAGCTTGATGAGGTTTGGGAGCCACTGTTGGAGTGTCCACCAAGGAGAATTTCACCTCAGCTGCGGCACACATCACACGTCTGCTGCGCAGCGCAGGGCTCCTGGCCTCTTTACTGCTCATCCCCTGTCCCAGAACGTCCTTGGCACATGGTAGGGGCTCAGTGGACACTGGTCTGTTCCCATGATTCTGACTGCCTGACAGTCACCATGTGTTGTTTTCCAACCACAGAAAACACATGAGGAACAGTGTATGAGAGAAGGGGGCTCAGAGGATGGATGGACAGACAGACCAACGTTGACTGGTGCACAGCCAGTGGGGTGGCTCAGCACCTGGTGATGAGCACACATCTCATGGGCCACGGGCTACTGCTGTCCAAGCTGGTGGATGAAGTAAAAGGGCGCTGGCTGTTGAAAATACATGATCACACGTGGATGTGGATATTCCATCTCTGGATTTTTCTAAGTGGCTGCAGGGGGTTCAGGGTGTTTCCCTCAAAGTTCCATGTGCTGGGAAGGTCATGCCCAAGTTCTAGGTCAGTGACGGCGAATCTTATGGAGCTGTCAATGACAACCAACAGCCTGCTGCTGAGCCAGGCTAAGGGCACTGGAGGCAGTGAGGGTGAGGCGTGCTTAGAGCAGAGACCGGAGCTTCTTCAGGGGGTGCTCTCTGCCAAGTCACAGCACAGCAAGGGCTGGCGCCTTGGCATCAGACTTTTGTGAGAAATCAGGTAATTTCCTCTCCAAATTGCCTGTGTGGAATTGTTTTATTGCAACAGAAAATGGGCTAAGACAGTGATCAAAGGGAATTAAAAACACACACACACACAACATAGGTATTTTGTAACTTGAACATTATTCACGTAACAGCTTGGAATGCACTTACTGTATTTCTCTCCACTCCTCCCTACGGGCACCTACTCTACTTTCCCGTCCTCTTTCCTACCCAGGAGACTCCTGAGCCTGCAGCCCTCTCCCTACTCAGCTTCTGCCTGGGGGTCAGAGCCCAGCCGTGCAGTGGTTTGTGGGACTGGCTCTTCTGCCCCACCCTGCTGCAGGACCGGGAGGCACACGCTGGCCCTCTGAGATCCACCTATAGGGGGATCCCGCCATCAAGACATCTTCCACTGGGGAGCAACTCATGGCTCTCGTGAGCATCCCAGTGTAATTTCCCAAACCTGTTGAAGAGTTTTAAGTGCTAAAAAAGTCAGTCATAAAAATAATAGATGCAGTACCTGTCAGCCTTAGTAGTATTTTGTTTAGTTTTATCTTTCACACCAGGACAATATGAATCCAGAGGGACTGAGGCCAGGGATGGCACAAGAAATAGGAAACTGGTGCAATCCACAGTGGAGCACAGCTGGGAATAAAGTGACACGAGTGGTAGTAGGTCCCCGCTCACAGTCAGCGAATGCCGCTGAATTCCATGTGTGCACGTTTTCTTGAAATTTAATGGTTTCTAAAATGTCACTCTGCAGCAGGATTAAATTGGTGTACTGCTGATCCTCTATCAGACTATAAATACAAGTAAGAAAGAGGGATTTGAATGCATGTCATGGGAATATACCTCCACTTCCCTCCTGATGGTGTCTGTTAAGTTCACTACACATCTCGGAATGCCCCTAACAAGCACAGAGCGAGCCAGAGCACCGGCAACAGAGGAGGAGCCCAGCAAAACTGCTCATTATGGATGCTACTGTAAGTACTGACACGACTATAAAATCCAGGTGACTCTTCAGATGTACAGAGCTGAGCAAGGGTTTCTTAAACATAAGGCTGAATGAAGTTTTTTTAAAAAAATTATATTCCACATTAAATGCTGCTGGTTAATTTACACAGGAGTAAATGCCATGTTTCTTAAGATGGCCCTAATAGAGCTGTGGCGAACCTATGGCACATGTGTTATTGTGTTTTTCTTATAAGACAAAATATGTTAATATATTAGTTTCTTTAAAAACTAAAACCTCATTATGCGGGTTTAATTGCAGCGTTGGCACTGTGCGAGAAACAAGTGGTTTCGGGTTTCAGTTTGGACACTTCTCCCGAAGCCTCGCCATTGCTGCCCTAGCAACTGGCACAGAACACAGTAATCAGCAGATGCACCGACCACCCAGGAAGGGCTGCCCTGGCTGGGTGCAGAGCTCACCCTGGGCAGACGGCCCGGAAGACGGGCACCTCCCGACTCGGGGGCCTGTGACCGCACACCAGTCACAAGGCCACCGGGGACTTGGGCTGCAGCTGGAATCCAGTTGTCAATGAGCAGAGCGGAGCACAGGGGTGAACTCTGAGCTTCGGGGTGGGGTGGGTGGAACAGCAGCACGACAGAGCAATGGAGTCAGAACCTCCCAACCCTCTGGTTGGCTCTGAGGACCAGGAAGAGGGAGGTTTCTAAAAGCAAGGCAAGGCTCTGGGTTCTTCTCTTCCACTTCCTCCTGACACTGTGACTTGAGCCCAGTGAGACCTGTTTCAGGCTTCTGACCTCCAGAACGATACAATCATTGTGCAATTTTAAACTATCAAGCTTATAGTAATTTCTTCCAGCAGCAACAGGAAATTGATACAACAGCATAAAATTATTCAGAGTTCCAAAATTTTATCGCCCATGGCCTTTCTAACATGTCTATCAGTAGCTCTTCCCCCTACAGTCCTACATTTGTGTATTAACTTACCCTACACGACTATTATTAAAAATATCATTTTCCCCTAGAAAAAATATAAAAACCACATTTAAGGGTCTTTACCTCTGATTCTGAAATTGTGAATTCCTCCTTACTACCAAGAGTGATCTTGAAGCAAACTAATTTTAGTACTTGGGTACGCTGGTGGTGAAAGGTTCATACTTGTTAAAAAAAAGTGTGAAAAGCAAATACTCTGGCCTCCCGGTGCTACCCATTCACTGGGGACATACTGTAGGGTTAGAGGACCAATGAGAATGTTGGGAAACTTAGAGATTGCTTCTTCCAAAATTAAAATGAAGCCTCAAAAGTATTCCCATAGTTGTACCTAAGTTAGCAGAGTTGATGTGTTTGGCTATACATTCATCAACACCAGAAACTCACAAAAATGTTTGCCAATTTGATGGGTGAAACATGGCTTCTTATAATTTGTTGATTTGCACATACTTGATTGTGTGTGACACTGAAAAACTTTCATGTTACTCATATTACAAAATGCATGCATGTTGTATTATGGAATACATTCCTATTCTGCAGTTGCCTATATTACTCATTTTTTTATTGGGTCATCTTTTTTTATCGATGTCTATGTATTCTTTACATTTTGGCCATTAATACTGTGAAATATGAATATTAGAAATATTTTCTCCTAACTTGTAGCTTGTTTTAAGCTCTGTTCCTAGTGTCTTTTGGTATACCGAAGATTAAAATTTTGAGATGTTCAAATTTATGAGTCACATGCAGTGCGGCCTTAGGGTGTCCCGCTCCCAGAGGAGATGATGGTATTGCCTTGGACCTCGCTCCCTCCTAGTGAGCACAGTGAAGGGGATGGGTGAGAGCAGCCAGATGGACGGCGAAGCAGACCACAAGGGAGAAGCTGGAGAAAGCAGTTGACACACCTCCAGAAGCAAGGGCTGATCTGGGTGAGCAATCACCCCTGCAGCCATTGTGTTTCTCAACGCCATTTTCCATGGCGAGACCCCAGGGTTTCCTGGAGAAAAGGTCGACTTCAGTTATGGGCAGACAATGCACAAGATGAAATGAGGACATTCTGTTGTCCCAGAAACTCTCAAAAGTTGGAGTGGCTCCTGTTGGCTGAAGATAAGGCATTCTGAACATTCAACACTAACTGCTACAAAATTTCCAACATATCACACCCATTAAAATCTGCAAGTTCATAGGGACACTATCAGCAATCTTTTAAAGCCTAATATCACTATTATTTCATCCTAAAACTGGTAAATAAAAGGAATGAACTTCAAATGGTTATCTTGAGTTTCCTAAATGAACTACATCTCAGGGCAACTGAACAGCTGAGTAGAGAAGGACACTTAATAAACACAGAGGGATGACGGAGTTGAGATGTCATCATTTTGAAACCTTAATAAAATAATGGATCTGAGTAATCATCACCAGTAGCTTAAAAACCCATTAAATGAAAGGCTGGTGTGGAACCTCATAAAGGATGGATGAGCCTGGCAAAACCCTAACCCACTCATCAATCTCAGCATTCTGTGCTTCCTGGCAAAAGGAAATAGGAAGCACAAACATGACCCATGAGGGATTCCACCAGTGTGAGACCCCAGAGTGTGACAAAGCCTGTGGCTGGACCCTGGTTCATGGGACATACAGCTAAAAGCACACGATTGAAGTGTACTGCCGAGCTCACCATGTAGGGAATTCTGCAGATCGAGCGGTGTATCCAACAAAGAAACAGGACAGCGATGGACCACATCCTTCCACTTTACAAAAATGGATCATACATGAAAGGTTAGGTGACTTGCCCAGGGTCGCAAATACATCAGGTGTGGGATCAAACCAAAACCCAGGTCTCCCCTACTTTCCCTCATTTTCTGCCGCAGATTTTGACCGTGACCTCTGGCTTGATAAGCTCACATTCAGAACCAACTTTCAGTGGGCAAACTGCTTTTCCCAAGTTTCAGTGGCAATTCCTGGAGAAACCAATTGAGCCGTACATTCCATAAGGAGTCACTACTGAGACTTTCCAAATGCAGAGCACAAAGAGCAACTCTAAGTCTGAGTTTTCAAAAATATTCAAATAGCTTTACTTGGAATTGAGTGTTTCAACCTGAATGAGGGTTCTCCTTTTGCTCACTGGCTATCTTTCTCCTTTCTTGTGATTAGAGTCACATGATTTAAATAAGAAGAGAAAAACAGAGCTACCTAGGTGATTGCTACATGGTTCTTAGACACAAAAGACATTTCCTGCAATGTATGGCAGATTTTCAAATTATCTTTCTCTAGCTCATTAGCATTTTAGAAAAATTAGATTTCATGATTAAAGAAGCCATCTGCTTATCTGGGAGCTGTCTGGCAAATAGGGCCAGTGACTTTCAGGGGAGGTGCACTCAGCATGTACCATGCTTTCTTTTCACTCCTGAAGCAAAGGGAAAAGCTGTGCTACTCTCCCCAGTACAAGGAACTGAAACAAAGTGAGGCGTTCTAGGCCATGGGGTGGCGCTCTTCACGTCCATCAGAGCCAGAGCGGAGACAGAACAAGCGTGGGGTAGCTTGAAAGTGCCCTTATGTTTGTTGTCCAACCACCAGGGGACTCACGGCTGTGCTTTGATTTTACCACCACCCTTCCCCATATTAAATGGCGTGGCAGCAGAAAAGACTGGCATTCCACGTAATCCACAGCCCCTAAACTGTGCGAAGTGATGTCTTGAGCACTTTGAACAGCTGAAGACCCCCATGGGGAGAGGACAGCAAAAAGGAGCCCACGTCATCTTAAATCAGACACAAATTTCTTTTCCATCCTGAGACTCTGAGGTTGCATTGTGTACTGCTCAGAGTCTGGTCTGTTCAGTGTGACTAGAAGGTTCAGCGTTTCATCCTGCTCATGATACATAGCAAGAACAGAAAGCGTTCTTTGAAAAATATCTGTAATACTTGAGAGTGATTTATAGTAAGAAGAATATAGTTGAAAGTCTTGCTAAATTTTCCAACTTGACATCACTAACTTGAAGCCTCCTCCATAGTTCATATTTAAAAGACACAAGAATCAACTGTTGAATTACTGTCCGATGGCTGTACAGTTCTGAGGTTCTTCATAATTGGTTGACCAACATTTTAGAAAAAGGTATGAGTGCCCTGCAGGGAAGCCCAGCCTCCATTCTGAGGAAGGCTTAGAGCAGAGTTGAGAAGCTGGATGTCACTCTCAGACAGGAAGTAGAACAATATGCAGGTACTGTATTTGGGGCAAACTAATTTTCCACTTCCTCTAATCTCTACCTACCTCTATTAGCTTCTACTTGTCTCTTTTCAGATAAAAACTCATTTCAAAGAGTACATGGCACCGGCTGGGGAAACCCTGCCCTGTGTCTTGCCATTTTGGCTTCTGGATAAAAGACATTGAAACTTTCTTCAGTCTTGGTTTCCTCATAGGAACCAAACAAGGAAGACACCACCTGCTTTATGAGGGTCACATGAAAATACTCGTGAAACACAGATACTGGTAAGGACTTCATAGACAGGAAGAAAATGAGGGCTCCAGTGTGGAAGGCTTGGTACCCATGCCGCCATCTTTGGAGGTGGGGCCTTTGGGAGGTGAATGGATCATGAGGGCCCTAACTTTATAAGTGGATTAATCCATGGATGGATTTATAATTTTATAACATTATTGGGTGATGACAGAGACTTATGAAGTAGGGTCTAGTTGAAGGGAGTGGACCCTGGGGGTATCCTTGGGGACTATATCCTGTCCCCAGCCACTTCCTGTCTGGCTCTCTCTGCTTCCTGTCTGCCATGAGGTGAGCAATTTTAGCTTGGCTCTTCCACATGCCCCTCGACATGATGTTCTGCCTCTCACAGGCCCAGAAACAAAGGACCCAGAAGACTGCGGACTGAAAGCTCTGAAATTGTGAGCCAAAATAAATCTTTCCTCCCTCAAAGTTGTTTATGTCAGGTATTTTGTCACAGTGACGAAGAGCTGACTAATATAATCACACTATAATGTTTTTTCCTGAGGAGTCTGGACATTCACAAGTCTGAATTCATTAAGTGTACCTCCCCACCCCCATGAACCCTGGGTGGAGTACAGGTGGAGATGGCAGCCCTGGCCTCTGGGAAGCTCAGTTACTTGGAGAGACAGGCGGAGCAAAATGCCACAGCAACAAGAACACATGAATACTTACTACAGGCTCCATAAAGCGCCAGTCAGCAGAGGAGAATGAGTGAATGAACTGCAGATAATGTGGATAATGCCTTTCTTCTGTTCATTCCCAGCCCACTCTTCCATGACAAATCCCTCCAGTTGTAGTTGGCAAAATAAACACCTGCTCAAGTCTGCAATAGCTCAGTGGGGGAAAATCAGAAGAATAAAATCCAGGTCCACGATATGCCAAATGCTGTATGTTTCAAGGGCAATCACTTGACTCTTACTGTGCCTGCTTATTCTCACTTTGTTCATTTGGATCTTACTTTCTGAGAGTTCTGCAGAGAACCCTCACTCTTTCATGAATGACAACAGAAGAGATGTAGTGTTTAGTAACATCCATCGGCACATAAATGCTTACACTTAACCCAAAGAAGCATTAGACATTAAACACATCCACGATCCTAGGATAGGTAATTCAAGGGATGATCAGAGAAAATACCCTAATTAAAAAGTGAACCAGCAATTACCGTCACAGGTGTCAAAACAGATACCTAAGAGTTAGGTAAAGTCTTGGCTCTTAGCCCTTTCCTCAGGCTCCTGATTCAGGAGAAACTACAGCTTTCCTAGCGAACAAATGCACTTATTGAATGGACCCATTTACTACACATTTTATTTTTTCTTGGTTTTCTCTTGACAACTGGTTCGAAATGGATAGGACTACACAGGGAGTGTCCTGATGTCCCAGCCTGCCAATAGGAGCATCAAGATTTTAGCCCTTTCAAAAGAGTAAAGCCCAGTGTGGTGCTGCACACCTGTAATCCTAGCACTTGGGAGGCAAAGGCAGGAGGATGACTTGGAGTTTGAGCCCAGCCTGGGCTACACAGCAAGACCTTGTCTCAAAGAAAAAAACCCTGAAAATCAAAACAGAAAAAGATAAATGAGTCTCTCTGTGAAGTGTGTGTGTGTGTGTGTGTGTGTGTAAGAACAGACTGTCTTATGACTACTCTGGCTACATAAAAGAATTCTGATAAATGGCTTGCATCGCGTAATGTCTGCGTGTCTAGAAAAGCAAGTTTGTGGGCCACTTAAAGGACATAAATTCAGAGCCAGTGAAATGACTAAAGTTTCTGAAATCATTCAGTTTCTGTATTTTCCTGGTCTTATTTTTCATTTCCCCTCTCATCTTTCATGACCTTCTTCCCCTTGAGTTCTCGTTGTTTTCTTAATGATTTCACATTGAGTGTTGCTAATCTTCTTAATAATAACCGAGCAGTCATGCTATGTCACCTCCTCAGTGCATTAGGTGGCAAGTATCAAAAGACCAGAAACTAAATACTGAGGACAGAAACCAGGCCTTCCAGGAGCCTGGGCGACTGCCACTCTGTGCTGGTTCCTGGGGGCGGGGGGGGGGGGGGACGGACGCCATGGCTTCCTCCACACCCTCAGCCCTCCAGGGAGGAAGTCCTGGCTGCCATCACACACAGAGAGCCGCCTCCACTTCTGATAACCAGTCGCCACTCTTTTCCACAGGGGAGGTCTGAAACAGCGGCTACAGCAACCAAATAGGACTTAGTCTTTGGGGAGTGCAGGCATTTCCATGCAGGAGCCTGGGGAGAACTTCAGGGTGGGGGATGCTTCACGCACAGAAACAACAAAGCAGAGACAGAAGAGATGAGAATCAGCATTTTTCATTCACTGAGCACTACACTGACCCCTCCCCAAAGGTCCCTTCTTCCCGCACAAAGTGCAAATGTTAACCTGCTGTGTGTCCAGAGCCACCTGCGGAAGTTACCAGCCAGTTCGGAGCTAACTGAGCGTGTCTGGTGCTGTGTCCTTATCCATCCTGCTGTTCCATGCAACTCCCTCTGTCGTCAGCAAGGCACAGGGTCCCTGCTGCTCAGAACTGGGGCTGGCTGCAAGAAAGGCCCAGGAACAACAGGAAGCTAATAGTTTAACTGTTCCTCTAAATTTGTTTGACAAAACTGACATTTAGAGCATTATGTCACATTGTCAGTAATCTTCAATTTACCCCTGGGCATGTGCTGGATGCTCATTTTATTTACCTCTCATAGTTAAAAGCGTAATTAATATTCTGCTCTGTAACAAAGATTAGAGATTTGACAAACATTGTAATTTAAATTCTCCATTATAGCAAACATTAAAATCAAACGTCTTCCACACGCCCCATTGCATTAAGGACACGTGTAGCTGTAATTTAACTTTTTAAGTTTTTAATACCACAAACTAATTTCTGCTGTCAGTTTAATGAGCTGGAAAACACAAATCTTGGGGCTCTCCATGTGGGCATGGGCTATAAGAGATGAAGCAAACAGAAAGAGACAGCACGCCAATTTCCTTCGAAACACACTTCTAGTGCCCCAAGATGAAATTGTATTTGTATGTCTAGTGAGGGCAACACAATCCTATGGATCTCAGAAACCATCTTAAGGGTCAAAGAAATAGGTGCGAGTTAAGACATTTCAAGAGAGAAACGAAGAAGTTACTTGGGTATTTTCAGAAGTGAAGGGACAGATGTGTAAAAGGTAGAGATATACATGAGTAAGGACCACAAGCAGAACAATACGGCACAAAGCCTCACTGGTGCACACTGACACTTGGAGATGCCAAGGTAGCCACAAGGATGCACACTAGTGACAGGGACCCCTTCCCAGATGCCAGACAGGGGGCACAGTGGCCAGTGTGCAGAAGTCACCCAAGGAACACCACAACTATTCTAATTCATGCTAATTTTTACCCAGTGTCATAAATCTTATGTGACTGATTAAAATTATTGTTATGTAGAATACCTTTAGGCAGCTAAAATGGCTCATTAAACAAGGAAACTGGCTGGGAATTGTCGGCCAGTTGGCAGATTTGTACACTGTGAGTTTGATGTCTTTGGGAAGAATGTGGGTGGCACTCTGGGAGTCCAGCCGCTGCCCCACCGATGGAGGACAGAGCCGGACATGGGGTTAGGAGAGGACAGGACAGGCACTCATCTGAGTGGCTCCGGCTCCTCCGCTCTTTCTCTTCATACGCAAAAACCCACTGACTTGCCAATTTCTGCACAAGACTTCATTAGTCACTGCCAAGTTCAATCTGCTTCAGTTATTTTACATCCAGATCCTAGGAGAAAGCGCGCTCTCTGCTGCAATTTCAGGCTAAACCAAAGATGAACTGATTCACTTTAGGAAACAACAGGCCATCATGTCCCAACTTAAGACTACCACCTCTGAACACCGAAGAGAGGACGTGCAAATATTATTAACCTTGCCTCAAGATTAAATGAAAGCAATACACATTTCTAAGGCACAAGGTTTAAACATGGACTGACAGTCACTGTACACAACGCCGTTTCCATGAACAGCGCAGCTCCAGGGTTAAATGCATCCGCTTCCTCCCAAGCTGTGCCCATGCAGGAGAACTCTGGGTAGAAGCGACTGTCCAGGGGAGGCCTGTGGTCCCCATGTCCCATCCCTGCTCCCCTCCTGAGTCTCTTGATCACGCTCAATGACCCGTAATAGGCTCCTGGTTAACAGCATTTAAAACGAAAGTCTGTCAAAGGCAGCACATATATCTATGAAATGCCCTTCACTAACCTTGAAAATGAGTCACTTCCATCAGGACCTATGGACATAATACCTTACCATATGACTCAGAGGCAGTTTGGAAAAAATAAAAAGATAGCTGGTATTTTAAAAAACCAAATGTTTTGCAAAGAGTAAACAAGTGAGAGATTTGGCCTTTCAGTGAGAAAACAGAACAGGAGAAATGATCGAAAATTATAAAGTACAAGTATATGATCAAAGTGATCCCAATGAATCAGAAACAAAGCATAAGAAATAAATCAGCAGGCTAAATTTTCTTCATAGGAGATGAGAACTGTTGGTAGGAGGCTTTGAGTGTCTCCGCTGTTCCTACGGTCGCAGATAGGAACCTACGGTTCTAAAGATGAGTAATTAATTATCAAGACTAAATACCCTCAGCCCCTGCTCTGGTCACTTTCCGAAGCAGTTCTGGAAGTCCAGCCCCACCAGCTCCTTTGGCCACCGCACACTTCCGGCTTCCCTCTATACCTTCGGGGGTCACTTCCCTTTGTCCTTAAGTCATGCACTAAAAATAAGGCCCTAGCTGGTTATGGCATTGTGTGCCTGTAAGCCCCACAGTCCTGGAGGCTGAGGCAGGAGCCCAGCCTAAGTAGCTTACTTAGTGAGATCCTGTTTCCAAATAAAAGTTTTTAAAATGGCAGGGGATGTAGCTCAGTGGAAAGGCCCTGAGATCAATGTTCAGTACTCCTGTACTTAAAAAACAAAATCAGCAAGGCCTTTCTTGGCCCTAGTACCTCCCTAGATTTGCTTTCCCCTACAAAACCCACAGGCAACTTCTTTTCTTAGGGTCTTTCTTCTGTTCCTCAGAATGCAAGTTCCACAGGAGAAGACACTTTGTTAATCCTGTTCTCCAGAGCTACTGTCTGGCCCAGAGCAGTTGCTCCTTTGGTATCTGTTACATGACTGGAGAAATACACATCCAGCATTTAACTATGCCCTCCCAAGGTGAGGCTGTTTGTTGCAGGACGTAAATAACTCACCCGCACTGAAATGTAGTGTGCTGGGTGGAGCGGCCCCACGTGACAGCACACACTAGGTCTATACCCACTCAGACCTGAGTTCGGATCCTGGTGCTGACCATGCCTAGCACTAGCTGGCTCCCTGGACTCCGAATTTTTTGTTCATTTACCCTGATGTTGGCGCTTCCAGTTTCTTCTACTATAGAGAATTAGAGAATGATCTTAAAAAACATATCTAGTTTGTGAATATTTGTTGATGAAAATACATTTCTCTCTAATAGCCACTTTTTTTTTAGCTTACAACATACCAACAAAACACACACACACACTGTCTTTATTCAGCAATGCCATTTCAATAGCTGATCTATGGGTAACTTTTATAATTACTGATGTATAAAATCCTCTCCTTGGGGCTGGGGATTTAGCTCAGTGGCACTGTGCCTGCCTCACAAGCGCAAGGTCCTGAGTTTAATCCCAGGTATGAAAAAAAAAAAAAAAAAGAAAAGAAAATCCTCTCTTTGGACTTCATCCTATTTCTCTTATTTGTCTTGTGTCCATAAATTGTCAGAATAAGTGAGAGTTAAATATAACTTTTCTAAAAATAATTTCATTGTATAAATTTTTAAAAACTTAGAGAAGATTAAAGAAAATATAAGCCACCCAATATTTTATTACTCAGAACAGTAAGTGCTAATACTTTAGAATATTTGCATCCAGCTTTCAAAGATATCCCTTGTTTAAGGACCTACCTGCTTAACAACAGTTTGGACTTACAATCTGCTGCTCAGACTCACAACCCATCCTTCTTTGTATAGCTCTGCATATCATGTTTGTAGAGCTTCAGTGTCTTTTTTTTGCACAGTATGCCTTATTGATGCAGTATTGTAATTACTGCTGATTGTACTACATAGTACACTACTGTAGTTTTATGTTCTGTTATACCTTACAGTACTGCATACAACAGTTGTGTAAATAACAGCAAGGTCATCAGGCTGGACTTCCTTTGACCATTTCTTTTCTCTGAATATTGTAATGTATATGCTGTACCCATTTCCTCATTTAGCAACCAATCCATTTAACGACCTAGCTGCGGGAGTGGAACTCTGTCGTTAAACAAAGAGTGTCTGTAAATATTTTAAACAAATTTGGATTTTAATGTGTCAGTTATTTCATGACTTTTCCATGTCATTTAAATTTGTCTGAAAACATAGGTTTTCATGACTAAGAAATACTTATCAAATGACTAAACAATACTTATTCAAAGTACCATCATTTACTCATAGCACCATTATTAGAAATTTAGGTAGCATCTAAATTTTTCACTGCCATATATAATTCTGTGATGATCATTCTTATCTATAAATCTGTACTGCATTGGAAAATTCCCTTAGGAGAAATTTTAAGTGGTATTGATTAACTGGTATGCATCTTTAAAGAGCAATGACTCACACTGTAAACTGCCTCCCCCCCAAATTGTACTAATTTTTATTCTCACAAGAAACACACATGAGGATGCCTTTTCACTATACCTTAACTGGATTTTAAAAGTGTTTGCCAGCTAATGTTGGCAAAATGGACAGTATCTTTAAAGTTTGCATCTCATCACTTATTAATGAAATCGAACAGCTTCACGCATATGTGGAACTTTTGCATTTTCTCTTCTATAAACTGACTGTTCATGTCCTTTGCCCATTTTTTTCTATTAAGATCTTTGTGCACCACTTATGCATTTGCATGGATTACACAGCCATTCAGAGCACCAGCCATCTGGTACTCACTGAGAGGAGATCAGGCTTGCTAGGCCTTCCTCTCCCTTCATCCCAGGCTGCATTTATTCTCTACTTCCATGACAGCAACAATCTGTTCTTGATCCCCTTTCTGGTCTTGGATCCTTGGCATGTATCCCGCCTTTCAGTCCATGGTTAGCTCACTTGTCTCTAACCTCCAAAGCAATCATTAGTGTAATCCCATACTGTCTTTTAAATTAATATCTTTCAATCTGTATAGTGTCCTATGAGGTCCATGAGACAAGAAAGCATTCCTCATATCTCTGCACCCCATACACGACCAGCAAACCACAGTGTGATCCTGCTTACCAGCCACTCCACACACACCATAGTGCCCCAAAGCAGAGGATGACTTTAAGGATGCCTGCAGTTTGTTTCACTGCAACACATTTTCTCTAAGAAGGAAAATGCTATCAAATATAAACAACTCTTAGATAATAGAAATTCATTATGCATCTAGATGAGATTACTTTATATTATATAGTAGGAACTGACATTCTGTCCTGAGATGAACAAGTGAGTAATTATGCATGAAAGCTAGCAGTGTGTAAATGGAAATATTTTTGGCAGACATGATATCCACGGAACATGTGTTATTGGTAGTGGATGTGTCGAATTATTTTTCTAACTCAAGCATAACAGATCATTCCAAATATAACTATATATGGATCACAGCAATATGGCATATTGCTCTACTCTCAAAATGCCAAAATATTGAAAGTTATAAAGTACATGATTAATTAAACATACAGCAGAGAAATTAAAAAAGCAAACCCGAAGAACTTGGAGTAGTTTATCCTAAGTAATGGAAACCATACGCATGTTTGATACATATGTTAAGAAATTAAACCATAAATATTATTCAAGGCTGCGCATGCATGTCAGGGAATAGGAGTATTTGTTTGGGGACCCTACAAGGTGACCGAATGGATTTGTGGGGGTGGAGGGTAATGAATGGTTAAACTTGATATCTATTAAGAGCAAAAATAGAATTTATAGCAGGAAGAAATGTTTCTTTGCAAATTAAGAGAATAGTTCTTAAAGAGTCCTACTAATTAAAATAGTTTAATATTTCAGATTTACAGTTTAGAATAATTCTTAATTTTTTAATGATGATTGTATGTTGTTCCTATGGCTAGAATGGTTGTCTTTCAAATCAGTTAGATCAACTGAAATCATTTAGCCACTCAATATTTTGTCTGATGGTATAAGAAAAGCTTTGTAACGAAAAATCTAAGTGTACGGCAGCAATTTAAACTGTATGATGTCATTTTATGTTTGCAAATGTACACAAAACAAATAGAACGTGGTACGGTAAACTCTTTCCATACTTTGAGCAGAAAAGTCATGAATCCAGATACACCAGAGAGACAATAAGGATGTAAATCCTAAAAATCCATCTGTGTCATGCTGGGGATTAGTCGTTTTTTTGCTTATAAAATAAGAATACTCCTGAAGAAGAGGGCCAGTGCAGCCATTTCCACGCGGCCCCGAAAGGAGGTTCTGGGGCTCCATTCTCACTGACAGAGGAGGCCCGGGAGGCGGCTCCCGGCAGGGCCATCACCCCCTCCACACCACGGCCTCCTCAGAGCCCCGAGACACACTGAGGTGCAGGCCCCTCAACTCACAAGCTGACACCGTCTGCCAAATGTGACTGCCAGGAGATAATTCAGGTCCGGTGACGTCGTGAGGCGGGCCCCAACCCCAGAGCACTGAAGAGGGTGAGTCCCCTCTGCCAGGGCGGGCCCAGCGTGGAGGAGGCAGAGACTTCCGGTCGACAGATCAAGCGGGGGAAAGGGTAGCACCTCAACTTACTTTGGTGTGACGTTCGTCAGTATATTTTATTTATTATTTATTTTTTTGGTACAGGGATAAAACTCGGGACCTTGTGCTTGTGAGACAGGCAGCGGCACCACTGAGCTAAATCCCCGGCCCTCATCGGTATATTTTAAAAGGTCATGAGTAATGACACTGGCCATTTACAGAATTTAAAAAATGGTTTCCTTGAAAAGAAATGGTCATCAATATATACGTAAAATAAAGAGACTGTACTTTAAATCTTGATTTTTCTAATCTTCATGCCATAGTATTAATAATATGAGTTAATAAACTTATTTTACTATTTTGATAGAGTAACCTAAATAGACCTTATTACTTCATTTATGTCCCGCGGTCATGTAAAGGAATGTGTCTTATTGTTTAGGATTCACTTTGTGAAATGTTTAGGAGTAAGAGGCACTGCGTTTTTGACTTTCTCACAGATACAAACACATGTGAACTTTCAATAATGGAGGTGATGGGGGTAAATCTGATAACATGTATATGACTATTTTTATATTATTCTTCAAAATTTTCATTAGTTTTAAATTATTTGAAAATGGAAAAAACTAAAGTTAAAATAAAAAATTAAAAACGGCCTCCTCGGCCTTGTCCAGCTGACGTGTCACTCCGTGCACGGCACAGTGGTGCCCACTGCCTGCTGCGGTGGTGCTCAGCTCCCTGCATGGGGCTCCAAGGTCCCCCGAGCAAGGCCACTGCCATGGCCTTGATGGAGCCCCGTGAGCAGTGCTGGGGACTGGTCACTCGCCGAACACGGGACAGCTGTGATGTCCTTGGGACAGGGCCCGTGTTATTTATGCCCACAGATTCTTCAGTAACCAGTGGGATGCTTCTGTCTGCTTGTAACCAGGTTTTGACTCAGGAAACTAGGATGCAATATATTATTATTATTATCATTCAGTGACACAGTGGCAATCCCGTCTAAGCTGCGCATGAGAACTTTGTTAGATGACCACCTCTGCCCGGGGCCAGGACTCGAACGCACCAGCTGGGCTGCCTCGCCAGGGGGACAGCGCAGGACTCATGGGGCAGTGTTTCCCTGTAGGACAGCTGGAGATGAGTACTTTCACTTCAGTGAATCCTGTCCTGGGTGTATCACTGTGCAAATAATAAATGACTCCTCCCGGGTGGCTCAGCTGTAGGGAGAACAGAAAGCCAGAGTGTGCACTTCTCTTGAGGAGACCCGGAGCATGCCCCACAAGGAAGCGCAACGCCTGAGCTTTGTCTGGGTTAGGATCTCCTATGCTTTCCACCAGAGCCCCGCTCTCTGCATGTCCTTCAGTCCACATTCCTCTCTTTCCCCAGTCCAACTTGCAGTGCCCGAGGCAGGGACACTGAAAGCCCAGGCTTCAGTGTCACAGCACCCACGTGAAGTCCCCGCCGCTCCATGCCTGCTTCGGTGACCTTAGCAAGGTTCTCACACTCCGCACTTTGGTCTCCCCTGCTGTAACAGAGGATATTACCTTCTGTCTGAAATGCTTGGGACAAGGAGTGTTCTAGATTTGGGATTAGTTGACATTTAAATGTTTGCATATCCCAAAGAGATATCTTGAGGAAAAGACCCAAGTCTGAAACAAAATTCATTTATGTGTCCTATACTCCTTATACACATAGCTCGAAGGCAATTTTACACAGTATTTTGAAGGATTTTGTGCATGGTGTCACACTGCTCCAAAAGTGGGGTTTGGGGAGTAGCTCAGACTGGATTTTTGCATGAGAGGTGCTGAACCTGTGCTAATGTCTCCTTCACGGAGCTGTGTGAGTGTCAAGGGACGTAAGACATGGGGGATCACCAAGAGCTCACACCCAGAATCATGTCAGCGCTCACGGAGCAGTCATCACTGTAGAAGACAAAGGAAGAGGCTTATGCACGGGGGGAGAGGGAAGATGAGCTCTCTGGGGCCAGGGCAGTGGGATCTGATCTCTGGACGAAAGGAGCGGGAATGGTCCATGCCTCCAGGCACCCAGGAAGCACATGCCAGACTCTCCTTGCTCACCATCATGGCAAGACCTGGATGCTCAACACTGGACTCAGACAAGCCAGCCACCAACCCAGGTGAACACAGTGTCTTCATGCTTTATTTATTCACCTCCTCCTGGTACCTGGCCTAGTATTTCAGGCTGTCTAACCAGGCAATATCACATCCCACGGATTGAGATGAACGGAGCTTATAAGGAAGGGAATGGGCAATCTAACTGGTTGTAGCCACAGGACAAAGAGGAAAGGATTCAGTTCGCAGCTCAGGATGACAGATGGAGTCTGCCCTCCTTTCTGTTAGAGATGTTCCTCTCTCTACTGCAGAACCTGTGCTGACCAACATGCCACGCACAAGTGGCCAGTACATATCTGCTGCAATGACTATCAGATACATATGGAGCCATTTCTGCAATTTAAAAAGACACAAGTTTAGTTTAAAATTATGATTCATTTGTAACCACCAGTGGCAAAATGTTATTGTAGTGACCCAAAGGCATAAATCTTTCCAGTTCACTATCTAGTCAAGGGAACCTATCTTGCAACAGATATCCAGCTCTGCAGACTCCAGAAGCTAGTGCAAAACAGGCAAAGAGCAGGGAAACTGTTTCCGCAGGCCCGCAGCACCCTCAGAACGAGCTTCCAGAGATGGGAGAAGTCAGCGAGCGATCTTGGCAGCCAAGTGCCTTGGCTCTAGTTCCCTATCACACAGTTAGAGAACATTATCTTGCGCACCAACCGAACGGAGGTGCTAAGCTCCATCTTCCACTGTGTGTGAGCATCTGCCTGTGAGGACTGCTTACACACTGCTCTGGAAGGCTTTGTGTGTGTGCTGTAAGGGCGAAAACGCTGATGTTACTGAGAACTCTATTAGTGGAGCCACAGGAAGGCAGGCGGCCCGATTAATCTCAGGAACTCAGCATTCACATATTGTTGGCACATAATGCAGAATATAAGTTTATGCATGCACAATCCTGACTCCCAATAAACAGAAAAGCTTCTTCCTAAGCAATTTCATAATTCTATTTCCCCTAAACTCGTCCCATGAACAGAAACTCCAGTTCCAAAGGAGAGACTCACAAAATCCCACAGCAAAAAGGTGTTTTTTGTCTTCCCATCCTTTCATTGTAAATAGGTCTCTCCCACAATTTAAAAGTTACAAGTGACATTAAATCGTGTATGTGGCAGCTGTGTGATTACTGATGTTTCATGGATGTTCGGCTTAGGGACACAGCATCTGGGTAATGTACTACTTTCCTAAAATATACTGAATAAATGGTAGTGCTATTACTGAAAATAAAACATTTTAGGAACCTTAAATAATTTACTGTATTACATAGAATACTGGTTTAAAGCTCATAAAATACTGTGTGTACAAAGTTATTTAATGGTTTGCTGTTCAATCATATACTCAACAAATTCTTCTGAACAGTTACTATGTGCATAAACTCTCAGAACAATCAGACTCCAACTCTCTTCATACCTCACAGTGCTTGGAATGAGCGCTTACTTGGCAACCTACATAATCCACTCCCAAGTGACCACAACCAAAACTCAGAGTTATCAGTGGTTCTCCTGGTCACCTGTTTTTGTATCTTTGAGTCGGATATTGGCTCAAGGTGGGATACATTTATACAAGGGCTATTTTCATCCACCACATACTTCATGCAATGTGTGAATTTCTGAGTGCCTCAGGCTGCTGGGAAATGAAGTCCTGGTTCAGCACAGTGGCTTCTCACCTGAACTCATGCCAGGGCAAATGAGGCCCATATCCTAGCAGTATGAAAACAGGGTAACATCACACAGCATTCGGGAACATCAGTGCCGCTTGCTGCCCCTCCAGTTGGCAAATGCTTCTCTGAATTGCTTTTTCATATCATCTCATGGTCTTTTTAAACGCAGCTGGTGCCCCATATGAACAGTGATCTGAATAAGACCTTTCCTGCCAGTCCCTCTACTGGGCACCATCCTGGGCAGCTGAATATTGAGGCAGATGCTTCATGGAGACAGCAGAGCCTCTGGCTTTGCAGTCGTGCGCTGACATCCTGTCAACCTGCACCACACTGCCTTGTGTGGACCCCGTACTTTTCTTCCAGGAAGTAAATGCTGCCTGGAATAGCACTAAGGAACAGGGGCCTAAGGCTTCATCCAGAAAGAGAAGGCATCTGACAGCTCTGGCAACAACTGCTGGAAGGGGCTGATGTGACAGGGTCCAATCTCAAAGAGTTCCCAGAAAACGCTGATGCAAGGTATTGCACACATTCCCAACCGCCAGCGACATCCATCCGAAAGCATGTTTGCACGCTAGGGGATGGCCATGTCCACAGAGGCAGGTGCTCAGCAAGGTGAGGCTGGAAGACCATTCAGAGAGACGGCTGTCAGCTGGCCAAATGCTAATGTAAGATCATTACCTGCAGGTTGCGAGTCCTCAATCTGAAAAGCCAAAGTCTGAAACTTTCTAAGTGCTGACATGATGCTACACATGGAAAATTCCACAGTTGACCTCCAGGGACAATGGGCTGCTATCAAAATGCAGGTACACTAGAAATATCAGATAAAAGTGCCTTCAGGTCACGTGTATATGAAACACTAATGAATTTTGTGTTTGGATTTGGGTCTCTTCCCCAAGACAGCTCGTTATGTACATGCACATCTTCCAAAAGGTGAGACAGTTCAAAACCTTAAGTACTTTTGGTCCAAACCACTTTTGAGAAGGGCACCAAGCCTGCAGCAACAGTACTTACCTGAGCAAGGATTCGAGTGTGTCTTTTCTATTTGTCTTCTTGTATGCTGTCAGGACTGACTGTTTCTTTCTTTCCACTTTGCCTTCATCCATTCCAAACAGATGATTACTAGGTGCTGGCAGAGTCTGCACATTTCCAGCAGCTGCTAAGCTTTTCAGAAGACAGACATTGCTATAATAACTTTATACCCATTTCCTGTGTGATAGAACTGCAAGGTAAATGCACACTTGAGCCAGCGATCAGGGCCAGCTCATGGGGCTCATGTGAAAAGGCCTCTGAAATTGGCTTTCTCAGAACAGAGAGAGAAATGAAATTCTGAGTTGAGAACTCTGACTTGATTCCACCCTGGCTGGTTCTCAGGAACCTAGCCAAAGTAGGGGTAACAGCACCGCTGCTCTTGAGAGGTTTCTGTGCTGTAACATCCTCACCATGAGAAAATGTGTTCAAACACAGAGTCCTGTTGGGGTGGAAAGAGACACTTATCAATAGATCTTGCTGTGACTCCCGAGGTGGAAGAGCTGTGTGCACAATCCTCACAAGAGGAAAAAGGGCTCCTGCAGCTCTGCTCTGAGAGAACAGAGAAAAGGACCCAAATCTCAGGCTGACAAACATTATATCACTCTAAGTACATGGCATCCCCAAATAAGAGTGTATAAAGGAATGGAGTATTTCAAAAGCAAAAAAAAATTAAAAGCAGCACACAAATGTCACTGAGAAGTGGATTTCTATGTTTCTTTTGAATGGAGAGGATATGTTGGAGAATAAAGCCCGGTGGAGCTGTTTTCCCTTCAGATTACTTCCAGACAGCCTATGCCATAAATCAGTGGGCTCCCATGATCACAAGTACAGGGGACTTATGAGTGAGCATGCTCTGTCTCGGGCCTAGCAGAAACTCCTATCTGTATGGGGTGGGTGTGTCTCCAGACCGGAGCCCTGCAGGGGGTCCTGAGTGCATGTCACTTTGGATGGCTTTCTGCACGCAGAACCTCACGTAGCACCTCTGTGTCGTGAGCATCTACCTTGTGACTGCTCTCCCACCAGTCTTAAAACCCTGTTGGCTAAAACAAGCGACACACCCAGCAGGGGGCGTCACATCTACTGTGGGACCATCAAGGCTACAGCCAGCTTCCAGGAGAGGGAGCAGCCAGGGCCGACGGTGGGGTGAAGATGGGAGCTCCAGCAGGAGGGAACAGCCCAGAAAGTTGTAGTGCTAAATCAGAGATCCCACATAAAGAAAACTTAACCTGTTGTGCTATCACACATAAGGAAAATAACAATGCCACAATACCATTTCATATAAGGTCTATGTGCAGGGATCAACTGATTCTCCCAAACATTCCAAGTTCAAATACTGAATCTGGTTATGTTTCTTCAGCCTTCTGGAATCTAGAATAATCCACCTGCATTTTTTCTCTTTAATAATAATGAATTTTTTCCAAGAGTCCAGCCTAGCTATAGTATATTATATATTCTAGATATTTCTGACTGTTTGTAAATTAAACATTTATGTTGAAAATGCTACAAAGGTAATTCTGTACCGAGCCACACATGCCACTAGGTTGTACCACCACCAGCTTTGCTACATTTGATGATTAAGCTATTCATTACCAGATCTCTCCACTGTAAAGGCTCAGTTTTCCTTCTAGTAACATAAGAAAGTGATCTATATGTGCTGCTTTACTGTCTAACTCCCAAAACCTCTGTTAGCTGGTCGTTCAGGCAGATGATGATTCTCATCATTAGTTCCTGCTTTAGGCTGTGGGGAATGGGGATTCTCTATTCCAACCTTTTCTACATTTACATACTTGCTGGGATTATTCTGTAAAGAAAAGTGTCTTTTGTTCCTCTTTTATATTTCTTTTTAATATTTTAGATTTTTCAAAGTTTACTTATGAGTGCATGAATGTTTGAAATTCAGTTCATTACAATCTATTGCTGTCCTTATTCTCTGGATGATCCAATTATCCAGAATCCGGCCTGTGGAGCGCTTTCTGGCTGGCTCTTGGGTCCCTTTGACATCCAGCTTCTGGTACAAACTTGCTCTCTGGCACAAGATGCTACAGGCTTCCCTGTTTTTTTCTCTGATCCAGATCTGGACTTAATTAGTTCTTCTTCTACAAACCCCTGGGTGCTTATATTGTGGGATGGCATTTAGGAGCTTCATCTGGTGTAACACATACTCAGTGCAACGGGGTTTCAAGATTTCCTGCACATTTCAATGAAAAGAGCTCAGACACACACACACACACACACACACACACACACACACACACACACACACACGAGTTCCTACTAATAGGACTTTGTACTGATATTTCCAGTTCAAATTGAACATCACAGATATTTTTTCCTATCTTGTTTTTAAAGTGTTTTTATCTCTTCTAGTGAAAGTTCTGACTCCTAATTACATTAACAATTGGCTTGCCAGGGATTTAGCGTAGTGGCACTGTGCCTGCCTCGCAAGCGCAAGGTCCTGAGTTTGATCCCGGGTACCAAAGCAACAACAACAACAATTGGCCTCTTTGGTTTACCCTGCTGTGTGCCACACAGTTTTAGAATAAAAATACCAATATTAATGTTAACTGTCAATTTACTGAAGTTTAAGATCATCGTAGTTCTTCTGCTGAGAATATATCCCACTAAGAATACATAGTCAAAGAGTTGTGTTCAGAAGCTAGTTGAAATAATTTTTTTCCTCTGGGTGACTTTTCTTTTTTTTTTCTTTGGTACCGGGGATCGAACTCGGGATCTTGTGCTTGCGAGGCAGGCAGCGGAACCACTGGGCTAAATCCCCGGGGTGATGACTTTTTAAAAATACATTTTCCATTTTGAATTGACACATAATAATTGTGCATATATTATAGGCTACAGGGTGCAACAGTCAGATAAGTGTATTTGATATATCCACACCTCAAACGTTTTCTGGGTTGGTAATATCAATTTGCTACAGTTACATTATTCTGTTTCCATTTGTAACCAATCTCTAGGTTAACCTGCTTAGTAATTGAATTTACTTTTGGATATGTAAGACATTTACATGGTTCACGAGTCCCAGCTCTGGCACTCTAAGCAAGATAGCAAGAGACACCTGTTCCTCAGCTCTCACCTTTTTTCCTTCCTCCCCATTCCCCACCCACCATCCCACATGGAACAACTTCAGGGATTTTGAGTTTACCCTTTCTTGGTTTTTTTTTGGGTAAAAACAGCATGTGTGTATGTTTATAGATAAACAAGACCATGAGTTTACTTAACTCCTTTCTTACACAAAAGGGCTCTCTCTATATACAGTTATTTTCAGTAGCTTTTTCAGAACAATGGCTTTCAAGCCCCGCTGTCCTAACTACACTAAGGCGCTGGTGTTCTTCTGCAAAGAGCAATGCTCTTCTGTCCATGTCCCAGTCTGCAAGCTGCCACTGCTGTCCCGAGAAGCCTTTCTCTTCTCTTCTGTAGCTGTGCCCCACTGTGCTGTGAGCAGCACAGTTCCAATGGGCCGGGCCATTCTGACCTGTACCCTCCATTCTTCCAACTGCTGCCTGACACCCACCTCCAGCTACACTGGGTCAGGGTGTGAGGAGACCCTCAGCACCCTGAAGGGCACCGTCCCAGAGGCCGGGGTGGGGTGAACAGGTGGTGTCCTGGGCTGGCTGGGCAAAGCTGGCTCCTTCTGCACGCGGCCCCTCTCACCAGCGTGCCGGCCTTCCCTGCCTGCTCCCACCCCATCCTCTAGATCCTCTAGGACCCTGGAAGATCCCCAGGCAAAGAGAGACCTTGCAAGAGGCTCCCCAGTTTCCTAATTGTGCCTTCCAGCTGACAAGACAGTAATTAATTAATCTTTTCGATGCGTATCTCTAACTGTTAAGGTCCGACCTATCCCATGTGACATTTTACACCCTTTTTCCTTTCTTGAGGAAATTCAGCCAGTTATATGGCCAAAAATCTGCCTTGACAAAGTAGTTTTCTGCATTTTTTTTTTTTTACAAATATTCTCTGAATTACAACTGACTTCCCTTAATAAACCAGTCATCTTACATACTACTTTTAACATCCAGGTTTCCGAAGTCTAATTTATCTTTTAAATTCACCATATTTTACATGGAATTTCTATTTATGGACAGAACATGAATTTATCATCTTCAAATAGATTGGGATAAAATAAAATAGTCACATCAACTTACTTAGTTCCTGACTCTTAAACATGCTTTGTTATCCCTGTCTCCTTGAAAGGCAAAGAAGACTAAGAGGACCACTAGATGGTTTGCAATTGTGCCGTCGATCAGAAAAATGGGACAAACTGAAGGAAAATTCTGTCACCTGTGACACATGCGTGAACCTGGGGGACCCGAAGCTGAGTGAAGTGGGCCAGGCACAGGAAGACAGATACCGCACAGTCTGAGTTACACGTGGGGTCCGGAGCAGGGTGAGGGAGGGACAGAGGCTACCAGGGGCTGGGGCTGGAGATGTTGGCCAAGAGGTGCACAACTTCCGCCAGGATGGATAGATCCAGGAGCTCTCTCCTGTGACACTGTGACGGGCGTTAATGATGTATTGTGCATATGAAGACCGCTGAGTAGATTCTGACCACAAAAAAGGTACACAAGATAATGGATGTGTAATCAGCTTGATTCAGCTGTGCCACAATGTGCTTGTGGTTTGAATATCATGTTGTACACCATGAATATATAAAGTTTTTATCATTCAAAATTTTTTCTGAAAAGTACTCTACAAATTGAAAACTAAAAGTAAATCCAGTCTTAATTTTCAAAGGGATGGTGTTAAATATGCATTTAAAATATATCATCATTGTTCATTTTACTTTTGAAGAAAATAAAAGTGACTGCAAAGAAAGATCGACAATTTCCTAAAAATTTAAAATACAACAAGTGTATATGTCAACAAAATAAATTTGTCCACAATACCATGTTGCATCTTGAAACGTGACTCTTGCAAGGTCTGAGTCATGGGTCCCCTCGTGTGTCCTGGGTCAGAGACCCCAGGTGCTAGGTCCCCCTGGCTGGTCCGGGCCAGCAGAGGTGGCATGTGCATGCAGCAGTGACCCGAGTGCTCCTCATGTGGTCAGTGACTTTCTCCTCCACCCACTCCATGGGCAGGGTGGAATGAAGACCTCACGTGGAATCCTGCAGGATGGCCCCATACACCAATACATCATTCCCAAAAATCTCTAAGTCATTACTCACTTTCAGCTGAGGATCTGGTAAGAAATCAAGTTGGACGCCTTTGCTTTGGTGAGGACGGATGGGCTGATGTGCTCCCGGCCACAGACAGGCAGAGGAGCGGAGGAGGGGTTCAGTCTGCAGTCCCCCACCAGCCAGAGATGGCAGTAACCAGAGGTTACGCCCAGGGAGGGGAGGTTTTCTCCATGCAGCTTCCCAGCCCAGGTCTCTGAATAACACAGAAATATATCGCATGCCCAGGAGCTTCAGGAAGGCAAGAATGGGCCAAAGGTGGCCACCACCGCTGTCTTCTTAATGCTAAGGCTTTTAATCACAAGTGGTACAACTCTTATTCATATTACAGATTTTTAGATTACTCATTCTCACATATCATCCCTGGGGATTTTAGGTAGATCTGGGGCAGAGTCTGAATCTCTGCATTAAACACAAAAAACTTACCCCCTCATTGTAAGGAAACTACATTTTGCCCATTAAGCTAGTTATGGTGAAATGAAGAGAGATTTCACAATGAACTGCATGTCTCATACTGTGAACTCATCTGGTGCTCACCAACTTTAAGTAAACGGGGTGTCATTTGGCTGGATGTAGATATACACATAAGGCACAAGGGCATGGGGCTAGCACCCAAGATGGGTATCGTTTTTAACACCATGGCCATGCCACCTGCTCTATACAGGAAGCCTGTGAAATGGATTCATTACTTAACTCTTTCCTAAAGAGCTGGCTTCAAAATCAGGGGTTGGCTCAGGGTGACAGAACGCACAGAAAATGTTGGTGCTGCTGCTGAGGAGGAGGAATATTGCAGATATGCTGCCTCTGTAGAACATGTGGGATGGCCCTCCTTCTCCACCTACACAGTATTCAAATCTCATGCACAGCCATGGTCAGCCTGCTGCTGACTACCTGCCTCTGGATTTTGTTTGAATTTTGTTTTGCCTTTTCAGAATGAGACACTCTGCTAAACATTTCCTTTCTATGGCTCCGTAGATATCTCAGAAATATTTAACATATGCATTTCTTTTTTTCAGAGTTAGGAACCTATAATTTCTGACACAGTTTCTTTTGCTTATGGAACGACATATATTTTTAGGTTATGGGACAAAAAGAATGTATGCTTTTAAGAATAGTTAGAAAGAAATAGAACAGAGTAAGATGTTATAGAGACGCATTGAAATTGCTGTGTGCAAACAAATCTCCAAAAGGTAAATGGAGCAGAGTGTGAAGTCTTGCTCAGTGTACCCAGTACGGCTGCTCAGCCTGGGCAAAGCTGCTTTGGAAGAATGTGTGCCTTGTGCCAGTCGACTTCAGTCTGTGAATGCTACAAGCGGGCAAAGGGTCGCCACCTGCTGTCTCCACCTGTTGCTGTCACCCCCTTGTGCCGCTGCCTTCTTTCACTGCCTAGATCAGCAATGGCGAACATTTTAGAGACGAGGGCCTAAACTGCAACTCCAAACCCACTCATTTATCACAAAGCGCCAACACTGCAAGTAAACCTGAATACTGAGGTTTTAGAGAAAACAACTCATACATTAACATATTTTATCTTAAAAGAAAAACAAATGACACACATGCCATAGGTTTGCCACTGGCCTAGATCCATGGCCCCTGGAGTTCACTCTTAATTACATGTACTCTTCCCACTGCCTCTGCTGCCCTTTGTACAATCTGTCTTCCTTTAGGTCTCTCCAAAGCCCCATGGGCCCCATTCCAATCTGCTTTCCACCCTGTCAAGGGAGAGCACTTGGAAAATGCAGCTCCAATTATGTCATGTGATAAACAGGGCACGGACTTGGTCATGTCTTTCCAATCTGCTGATGACCAGCAGATTAACAAGTGGGTAGCATATACAGCATGGACATGCTGGGGGGTGAGGAAGCAGATACAGTCAAATTCTGCTTCCAAGTGGCTCTCTGGTCATCCTGATCTATAGCATCTTGGAAGACAGGCATACAGACAGGGAGAGAGGGCTGGGGTTTGACCATTCTTCAGAGACCTAAGTCAGGCAGAGACTGAACTGTAACCCAAAGGGATCTCCTGCTTGTGGGCTAGACGCTGGCAGGTGCTGTCTTCTTTAGCTCTGCCAAGCTGGGGACAGTTGGCAGGTGGCCAGCAGCTCCACTGGGACCTAGAACAGATCACCCTGAGGACGAGGATGCAAGCAAGACTGGACACACTTTGTTCTCCCTTTGTTTTCTAACTGCAACCCTGAGAGTTCCGTGAGTGGTGAGTTCATCTATCTTATTCCTCCTCTGCTTAGCCCAGCGCTTGGGCCACCCATGCTCCTGCTGAATAGAGGGAGGAGACACTGCTGAGGCTCCTCAGGAGGAGGAGGACAGCGGGGGGCAAAGGAAGGAGGAAAAGGCAACCAAGGAAAGCTTTATGCAAGCAAAAGGAAGCAGTGATCTTCAGATGAACCCAGGGCGCTTAGCCACTCTTCCTTTCTGTCCCACAACTATCTCTCTCCCTTCCCTCCTCTTTATCTCTCAGATGGATGAGGAGCAACAATGGTGGGTCTGATAAGACTATCACAACATCAAATCTTTAGGAAAACAGTGACAATGAGGATTTGAGCCATGTTGCTGTTTAGCCACATTTAAAGGACTTGTAGAACTTTAAACATTTTTATCAAGAAGAAAAGCTACTGATTTGAGAACACTTTCAATATTTAAAACCATTTAGCAGCTATAATTTAAAATCTGATAAAATGAGCTTTTTGAAAGACATGTACATTTATCTCAGTGTTAAGGGCTGTGTGATGACAAATTCAAATTTCCTGATAAAGCTGAGTCTGGTGTCAAAGGTGATCCTTTGGTGTGACACGATGTCCAGGACACACCTCATGAAGAAAATAAGCTACAGCACAGCACACAAGGTGTCCTCCCCCTTTACTGATCAGTGCAAGCAGACAGGCAGACAGAGAGACAGAGAAACAGGCAGGCAGGCAGGCAGGCAGGCAGACAGACAAGTGTGTACCTGCATGACGCTGCCTGAAATGATGGTCATCAGTTGCAGCACTCATGGGTGGGCTAAGATATTAGATCATTTTACTTTTTGCTTATTTTTCTGCTATGATTGAAAATACATGTATTAGCTTTCCAAAGACAAGAAAGCTAACAAGGCTATCATTTAATCACAATGATTTCACAGGTATTGCATGTAGTTTTTGATACAATGATAGTTCTCAAATCATAACTTCTGTTTTTAAAAATAGAAACTCCCAGGATTCAGGGTGTAGCTCAGTGGTAGCATGTGTCCTTAGCATGTCTGAGGCCCTGGAGGGGAGGAAGACTGGGCAGGGGAGGAGGAGGAAGAAGGGGAAGAAGAGGAAGGGGAAGGGGAAGGGGAGGGAGAAAGAGGAAGAAAAAGAAGAGGAGGAAGGGGAGGAGAGTTCTAGTCATTCTCTGTTCAGGGCAGTTTAGAGTGATAGTCAAGTATCTGTACATCTAAAAATTCTTGGAGCTGATTTTGACTTGGAAGAAAGTTCAGCAACAAGGAAGTTCAAGAGAAAAGGGTGCTACGATGGGTACATGTTTTAGTTACTTTTCTCATTGTTCAGAGAAAATTCCTGATGCCTAAAGTTGAAGCAGGAAAGGTTTCTTTAGCTCACAGTTCGCAGAGGTTTTAGTTCATAGTTGGCTGGCTCCAAGGTGGGGTGGTACAGTAGAGGGGCATCGCAGAGGAGAAACAGTCCATGGCAGGCAGAAGGCAGTGAGCAAAACAAGATACAGTCTACAGATTCTTTCTTTCCCTTTATATTGTATCCAGGGCAGGTCGCACTCACACCCAGGGTGGGACACTCTTAATCCTACCCAGAGCTAGGTCAAACCAATCAGTGGACTAATTTAGTAATTGCACACCCTTAATCCCAGCGTCATACACTCCAGATTCAGCCACTTTCAAAAAAGCCCCATCCATGACTGCATGAGGCCTTGGGGTGACATCCAGAAACAAACCATAACAGTACATTTCTTATGGTTTAGATCTAAAGTGTCCCTCAAAAGTCTCATGTATTTGGAAAGTGATTGGAAGATGGGGTGCTATGCTCATCAACGGATTAGTCCAGCGATGAGTTCACTGCTGAATATGCTGTTAGTGGTGAGGCCTGGGTGGAGGTCATTACTGGGGGTACGGCCTGAAAGGGTTTATTCTTGTCCCCAGATCCTCTCTTCTTTCTGCTTGTTGAAAATGCCTTCCTCTGCCATATCCTTCCGCCATGCCATTTCTGCCTTGGAGCCAGCTAACTTTGGACTGAACACTCCTGAAGTGTTAACCAAATAAACCTCTCCTCTTTTAAGTTGTGAATATCAGGGGTTTCGTCCTAGTGATGGGGAAGCTGGCCACTCCACATTTGAAACAGCTCAGGCTATGCTAGGGTTTGGCTAAATATCCTCTAAAGGCCCACGTTGAAGGCTTGGGGGCCAGCCTAGGGTGCTGTTGGGAGGTGGTACAACCTTTAGGAGATGGGACCTAGTGGACCCCAGGGGGCTGGGGGCCCCTTGAAGGGGATACTGGGACCCCAGCCCAACTGTCTCTTTGCTTTCTGGCCTCCATGAAGTGAGCAACTCGCTCAGATGGGGACTCCCACTATGATGTGCCACTTCACCGAGGGCCCACAGCAATAGGACAGCTGACCATGGACTGAAACCTCTGAAGCTGTGAGCCAGAGCAAAGCTTTCCTCTATTTTAGGTGATTATCTCAGGAACTGTGTCACAGTGAGGGATGTCTACTAACATGCTCGAACTCAGACATATTTAAAATGCAGTAAAGTCTAGCTAAGGAATGTCTTGACTATTTTAAAATAAATGAGACACATATGATTCTGTAATATATTCAGCAACTATATTTACATCCCTGTTCAGTTCTGCTCCACAGAGAATGATGAGATGTGTTTCTAAGATGGCTTTCTTTCATGATGTAATGATGGTACTGGGAAAAAGAGTTACGAGCGGGAACTGAATGTATCAAAAGCAGCTCCTAAGGTGAGCCAGCGACCCACTGAAATAAGAGCCCCCAAACAAACACTACTCAGTCTCATCTGAAAATTGAACCAAGACCTGTAAAGGAATAGGCTCCCTCTGGGTTGCAGTGTTTCCTGTTTAGGAAGTATTAAAAGCTGAATATTTTAAGATGCCCAACAGCAAAGGCAGTGAACCCAGGCATGACCGGATCCAGGAACATCTTTCCCTCTCAGACCCTTGCTGTGTCTGATTCCAGGAGCATCCTGGGAAATTGTGAGCAAGTGCTTTTCACAAACATTTCCAAGATGCACGGCAACAGAGAAGCCCAGTGGCAGAGGTGGAGATGTGGCTGCTCGTGGTGGCCCCTCTCTGGCAGTCATGAGCCTCCTCCTGGGATCCAGCTCAGCCTCAGGGCCTTTCACTGCCATGGGTTGAGGCCAGGAGACCCTCTGTACATTGCAGCTGCTCTACCTGTCTCCTCCAATCCCTGGTTTGCCCTCCCAGCCCCACAGTAGCCCAGAGTCACCTTTGCCTCTAGGAAATGCTAGGAGTCCCATAGCCTGCTCTTGGCAGACTGCGTTCATTTAACCAACGCTAATCAAAATAAAGACGACTGGGGTGCATCTGGGGAAGACTAAATCACTCTGACTCACTTTTTCCTCCTTGGTGACTGCTCACTGAATATAATTTTGGATACAACTTTAAGATCTCCAGAAAGGCAAAGACTTGTTTATTCTGTTCATTGCTCTATATGCAATGTCTGAAGGGCATCTGACATGTAGTGTTAAACCACCTTGGACTTCGAGTGAGTCCTTGTGTAACAATTCCAACCCAACCGCTATGCCCTGAGTGCATCCCCAAAGCTCACATGACAGAAACTTAAGCTCCAAGGCCACAGTGCTGAGAGCTCGGACCTTTCAAAGATAATGAAGAAGAGACTGATGTCATGAGCCCAGGAGGGGGTCAGGTACTATAGGAGGAGGTTCCTGATAAAAGAATGAGGACTCCCACCTCCTGTCTCATGGGATAAAACAACATCAGGGCCCTCACCAGAAGTGGAATTCCCAGTCTCCAGAACTGTAAGAAATAAATCTGTTCTTTGCAAATTATTTAGTCTTGGTACTTTGGTACAGCAGCACAAAAGAGACTAAGATACTTAGTATGCAAAATAGCTGTAAGCCTAATTTTGGAATGTACTTTGTAACAAAAACCTGAATCTCGGCGATTGCAGCAGTCAACAGATCACACCACCCAACTCTTCCCATTGAGCTGTTTCTGCACCACCTTTGGTTTTTGTCCATACTACATTGTAGAGCAAAGCTTGCTGAACCCCTGGGCAGCAGGATTTGTGAATCATTGTTTTAAATGCTTCTAAATTTAATTGGTTTAAAGTTATTATTTTGTCAGCAGGTTTTCAAAAATGAGTCGAGTGAATAAACAAAGAGGCATAGAAGACTTTGTAGAGCTAAAGAAGCTCCTCATGTGATCAGTTGGATGATGGGCTGAGAAAGCACACACTGAGAGTTTAAGAACTGCTTCTCATATTTTTTAAAAAGGAGAAAATTTAAATCATTTAGCCTGTTTCAAAGGCATCAGCATTTGCATGAATAACAAGAAAACACATTCCCTCAGTCAGAAAAAAGTGAGAATGATAGAAAAAATATAAAAAGAAGTAAAGAATTGGAAAATAAGTATATATAAAAACAAGGGCAGGTAAAAAAAGGAACGGTGGGTTACATCTTTGGCCGGGGATTTAGCTCAGTGGTTTTGCCGCCTGCTGTGCAAGCACAAGGACCTGAGTTCAATCCCTGGTACCGAACAAAACAAAATAAAAAAAAAACAAAAAAGGAAGGGTGCCATAGTTTGAATCTGGAATGGTCCTGAAGGTCCATGTGTTAAGGGTTGGTCCACAGCCCATGGTGCTATTGGGATGTGAAAGAATCTTCAGGAGGCAGAGCATGGTGGGAGGAAGTGAGGTCACTGGGGGTGTGGCCTAGACCTCTGCTCTTCCTGTCTCTTGTTTACTGGCCACCATGATGTGGCCAGGCCTCCTCTGCCCTGGACTCCTGCCATGATGGACTATGCCATCACAGGCCCAAGGCAACAAGGCCAAGTGACCATGCACAAGAACCTCTGAATCTGGAAGCCAAAATAAATCTCTTCCCTTATGAAGCTGATTATCTCAGGTATTTCATCACAATGACAGAAAGCTGAGCAAGACAGAGGGTAAAAAAAAAATGGAAAAGAAACATTTTCTATTTAAAATGCATTTCTATTTAATTTGACCCACAAATAATAGAGCTAAAACTGTGAGCAGGGCTATGAAGATAAAGTGGACATGATCATCAAGTCTGTGTGAGTGGAGAGGGCTGGCAGAGAACAGAAGCTTGCATTTATGAGTGAAGCTGACTTCCTTCTGGAAGGGGACTGACCTTGGTCTTTTCTCCCTGTGTTGGTGCTTTGCTAATCAGAGCAAAACCCTTCATGAGTAACCAGTGGGTATTCTGCAGCAATCTTCGTGCAACCTTGATGTCCCTCTTCCTAGGTCGGCAGTCATTTGGACATTCAGAAGGCATCACAAATACCATCCTGTTGCTGATGATGGGCACTTTTCTTCCTCTTATTAACAAGGATGGCTCTTGGGGGGTAAGTGAAGGACTGAGGACAATGTTCTCTATAATGGGAGAACTGAATCCTAGGGAAATCTACTTTCTCACAGGAATAAAATCACATTGCTGTGTTGATACTGCATGAATAATTATGGGAATTAGAAAGGGACTTCAGAAGTAGTAGATCCAACTCCCAGCCTTGAGGCACTCACGGAAGATAGATGCTTATTTGACCTATTTTTAGGGATTGCAATAGATAGAGACACAGGCTCCCTTGTTTGTTCCCAAAGTGAACTTCTAGATTATGTCTAACTGTACGCTCTTTCTCTGTCTTTATTATACTGTCATACAATACGCAATTCATTAGCGGCTCAAAATATAGATGAATTTCCCTCAGGAAACTCTTAACAATATAAGCTCATAAATTTTTAAACTTCTCAATTTGACCCTGGATGGACTAAATCTTTAATTTTTAATACTCTGTGAGTATTGCTTCTCTTAATTAACATGCAAAGCCTTTAACACTTAAAATGGCATTCCCCCCTGCATGGTCACATACTGAACACAGCATGCCTGTCCTTCATCTTCAGAGTCTCCGGAATGGGAAGCAGGCAAGAAAATGTGGAGCAGCAAGGGACAGATGGTGCATCCATTCATCTCCTTTCCGTTTTCAGAGAGAAAACTACACTCTGCCTGTGAGACTGTCTTTACGCCAAAGCAGGCAATGCTGCAAAATAGAGACCCCAGCAATTCTAATTCTAAACTCTGTGCATCCAATAAAACTACCTTTGGGATGCCCATTGGACTCAGCAGGCTGAGCCAGGCCACCTTGAAGGCTACTTCTTTCTGTAAGCAGAGTATTAGTACCAGTTACAGTTCATTGTCACTGAGCATTTGGCCTAAAGTGCTCAGAGGCGAAGACCTTAAAACAAGAAAATTATATAGTGCCTAATTAAAGTTCCAGTGTGAATGCTTAATGTTGGGAAGTGGGTATTTAGAGACTGCCAGTGTGATTACACAATAGCACTGGCATATTTAAAAAGTGCACATCCTGGAAACAAACAAAAAAATACAAAATAATTACACACTAAAGCTTCTGTAGGAATTGAAGCCTCCTTGTTTCCTTTTTGCTAAAACTTCCAATGCACAGCTTTTATCTCAATCTGTCCAGCTGCAGAAGAGTATTTATTAGCTCCAGTTACAGAGGTCATTTTGAATGCACAAACACTGCTTCCTTACTTTGGATAGTACAGGTCAGTGAAAAAATGAGCAATATTACAAATTAATTTTTCTTGACTGTGGTATAACGACCATAATTAGCAGCAAATCTTTTTGCTCTATTTGCATGTGCTGAATTTTCCTTAATTACTCTGCAGTCTAATTATGAAGCTCCATCTAGAGAATTCACAAAAGCCAGTGAGGCAGAAAACAGGAGATGGTGGATTCCACTTGCTGGATTGACTGCTCTGGGTCCTGGGGTAAACCAGTCAGAACAGACTCTATCTGTGAGGGCATTAGCATGTAAACAGTGTCACCTCAAAGACGCATGGTTCCTAGCGGCCTTGCTAATGGAAAGTGATATTGAGTTTGCTAATTCAGATAAGGGTGCACGCACTGCCTTTTCTCCAAAGCACGGAGACTGTCAGAGAAACAAATGCATGGTCCATGTTGCAATTAATTTAATTCTTGTTCTTTTAAGGCTGTACTTGTAGATTTAATTAAAGCTTTCACATACTGGGCACATTCAGGAAGGATGTGAATTTAATGGCTTCTTTTGAATGAAAGCAGCAGTAGAAGCTATGACTCAAACAGTAGCAGGCAATCATAAGGCGAAGACATTTTTAATAAGAAAGTACGTTCATTTTCACTCAGGTAGCAAGTCATTTTTTATTTTAATAAGAGATAGCAAATTGCATGTTCTCCATCCGCCCTGCCTCCCTCTGCCTAGAGGGCTACCCCTCCCCTTGCTGATACACTGTGCTAATACTACTGGGCTGCGAATTTCTTTTATCAAATTGACTATAATTCTTAGGCTGTGAAACCCCAAACCCATCTATCCTTCTTCTGGTCTTTTAGGGTTACTTATAAAATCATACCTAATCTTGTCTGTTTTGTAAGTAGACTAGTATCTTTTGTCTAAAAGCAGTGCTTTTCTGACTTTGCCTGTTTCTAGGCACATGCACTAACAGGAAGTGAGAAAACTGGAGGAGGGGTCTGTTCATCTCAGGTGTCATGCCATAGTAATGAAAATAATTATTCCCACAATACTCCAACAGCCCATATATCATCATCACTCGTGCATTTTTCATATGTGAACATTTCAACCTAATTGCCATCTCTTCCGTGACACTTTCCTGATTCTTTCATCCAAAACCAAGTTCCCTCTCTGAGCTGGCGGTCTTTACCCTGCATACCACACTGCTCATCCTTTGCACCCTAACACTCTCGGTATGGATGTGGCATGTTTCCTACTACACCACAGGACCTTTGGGTATTCTGACATTTGTTGTCCCTGTAGCACACAGCTTAGTGGCTCGATGATGTAGGCACCTCACATATTCATTACATGTGCTAATGCTTCTCTCTCCCACTCCTAATCCCTGACCCGAACATGGTCCTTTGTTAAGCAGGAGGAAGTTGTAAATGTACCACAAATTAAGACAAGGTGGCCTCGCAGGTGTACATGAGTGAATGCATGCACACACACACACACACACACACTGGTACAATTAATAACAGCGCCAAGTGAGCCAGTTCATCTGCCTCACTCCAAGGCCATACCAAATGGTGTTCACTGGGGGATGGTCTCATGGCACCCATAGAACCAGGGCCACAGAACTGCATTCCCTTGAAATTCTTCCTTCCGCTTCAGCTGGCTCTCCCGAAGGTGGGCAGAAGGGTTTCTGTGTGCAAGTCAGCACCCGTGGTTCTGACCCTTTCTCAGAGGCGGGTCTCTCTTATCTGCAGGAATGCTGCTGCCCACCCAACCCTCCAGGCAGTGCTTCTTGAACACAGTAAGGACCACCATCATGGGGGACTCCAGGTCCTGACCCCAGACTCCCACTGTGCCTGTAGATACGACTAAGATGGTCTCTCCCAGAGCATCCCAGAGTGGTCTGAGGCAGAGGGTCTCGGGATGGCGCGTTTCTGTCTGAACACACATGAATTTCCCACGCACTGAAGACCTGGCAACCGATGGGCTATGAATAACAGCAAGACCACAAAACAAAGCTGGGGCAATCTATGCCTGAGTCCAGAGAGCAGGTCAGACAATAAGGCAGAAAAGGTCACACACAGGGAAAGTCGGGTTTATTTGTATCACTTGTCACCTCTCATCCATCCTATGAGGGTAATCATCTGAAATAAGTATTGATTGATCCTTTGTTTGTAAGTTCACGTTTCTCCTTTAAGGCAATGGAATGATGTGGATGATACCAGGGAGATGTTAAGTCCTTAGTACTCAAAAGAGAGTGGCAGAGGGCAAGATCAGATGCACCCGAAAATGCATTTAAAAGGTTTCAGACTTTGTTTGCTGCCACAGTGTACAATTCCACATAACAATCTCCCTTATTAACTGGAGGCTTCCCATCTGACAAGCTGCAGTGTATCTCATGGAAATTAATTAATTGCTCAAGAGTTCTCTTCTAAGCATTACTTGATCTAACTTATTCTGTCACAAAGATAAGTTAGGAATGTCAGAATCCTAGGAGAATCCCAGATCAATCCTGATGCCATTCTTCCTGCGCTATGGTTGGAAATGGGAATACAGCAAGAGCGCATCTGGTGGAATCACAGGGACATTCAGAAGACGTGGTCAATAATAGCAGCCCAGATAAACTTTGTCCCTCTGTCCTACCTCCAGATTTAGTCCATTTTCCTGGGTAATCAGAGAAGCCTGGGCTAACCCAGGTCTCCCATTTCAAAGGGGCACAGGAAGCAAAGCCATGGACAGCAGCCTACTGTGTTCCAGCTCTTGATTCTCTTTTACTAAGGCCCCCGCTTGCGCCCCCCTTACAGAGGTCTGGGCTGTTTACCAAGCACCATTTCCTCATTTCTCATAGTCCCACATCCATGGCAGACCAGTGGCATCTGGTTCAATATTTCATTAAATCCTCCTGAAAACTAACAGTTCAATCTATTACAAAACTACAGTCCCTGAGCCACATAAATTACCTCGCAGGCTGCGGCTGCAGCAGCCGTCCAGCCCATTTGCTTAGAGACTTTTAGAGCTGCGGAGTTTCTGCACATTGTGGATGCCAGAAGCATAACCCTTATGGGCCTCTCACATGGCAAACACTGAAGTTTAAAAAAATAGTTCCTTAGCAAGAAAAGGTTATTTCAGCCTGGGATCAATGAGTCCCATATTCTGCCTTAATTACCCATGGACTGAACCCAGTCCTTCTTGGAGGTTTTTCTGTCTGGCCAACTCTTCTTGCCTAAGCACCTTCCAGTCCTCTCTGGGGCCTCAGCAATGACCGCAGAGCATTTTGCCAGACAGACCTGTTGAAGGCTGTGCTCCACAGGAAATCCACAGCTCATTTATGTTTGCTGCAGGGCAAGTTATGCACAGAAGTCAGAATGGTGTTCCCCATCAGTGGCCAGTCCACCCCACCTTTGAATGTCGTTGTCTCTTCACAAGTTGGAGAAGCTGGGGACTTTTGATGGCCATCTGGAGCAACAGGAAGCTGTGGTCTCGGCGCCTTCTACTCCATTATGGTAGTAATGCCAGGGCCCAGGATGCTTACAGTTCCCCGGGGGGCTAGGACATCCATGTGTCAAGAATCTCCATGTAATTTGCTCCTTTAATGAGTTTTTCATCCTCCTCCAGGCTATGAGTCTAAACTTTCATCTGTGACAATTATCAGAAAGTTAGATAAATCTTTGTGTATTACCTCTAAGAGCCCCAAACAGATCAGCTGTAGGCCTACAAGCACTTACACATCCTAACTTGAGGGTGGCCTTTTTTTTGCCTTGGGTGAGTGTAACCCCAAGGTTTGCTGCACAGAGAATAATAAAATGAACCTTTAATAACAGCAAATGCTCAGCTATTCACAAACTGACTGCCTGATGCTTTGAGGGAACTGGCTAGAACGGCATGGCTGGTGGAACCACCTGTCACTCGGGACTTTTCCAGGACGGGGACTTTGTCCAGGCCTGTGGGGCCTGCCACAGATGAAGGCTTCTTGCTTAGCGCAGCTCATCTGGCTGGACATGGTGGTGGCGATGACAGTCTGTAACCTTGTGGCCCACGCATTGTCATGAAATCAGCGTAGTTAACATCACACAGTTAGAGACTCATCAGAAAGAGTCACATGGACGCAGTCTGTGCAGAAACTGTAAATTAGGGCTTGCAGCTGTGCGTCCCTCCTCCCCTGATGAAGCACCTAACTTATCTGGGCTGTGGGGTTTTTTTTCATCTACAAAATGAGAGGTTAGGGAAAAAGGAACTGCAAGACTCCTCTAGTTCTTGAAATTATATGTACTTTTTAGCCTGAATAATCTTGTGCATCAAATGCATTCCAAAGGATCAGAATTAAAAGGAGTATTTGCACACTAAAGCATAGTTCCAAACACCTTACACTGTTGTTCCAGAAATAAGTACTTGCTGAAAAAAATAAAACCAACATTAAAAAAAAATTACATTTAAGGCAATTAGTATCCATTTAGCCTGTATGGATATATATAGTTGGGACCAAAAAGTGTCACACTAGAATCAATCCAGGAGATTCTTGCAGACTAAAGAAAAGTGTACACATATAGAGGCAGAGTTCCTATCTTGGGTGAAATTCTTTCCAATCCTGTGAATTATATAGAATCTCATGATTGGTACAGATTAGACAGTTGAGGTTTTTCTTCCTTGTTAATAATGTTCTGAAAAAAGGTGCATGAGGCCTATTTTATACACTGTTTAGAAAATGTACTCAGCAATGGGAGCAACTCTCAATAGAACTGTTAAGTTTCCCCCACTCCCTGCCCCTGAAAAAAGATTTTTGACTGATTTTCTAAGTGATTTTCTGCCTGATTGAACATTTTTGATGATACAATGTTTTGGGCTGCCTTGCCTAACATGTCTGTGATATGCTGAAACAGGGCTTCCCCAATTTGCTTTACGAGGGGGGAGAGAAAGAAAAGGAACACAAAACAGCAGGAGAAAAGAGGACTTCCATCCCTTCCCACTCGGTGTGGTATCTTTCACCGTGATACACTGATGACATTTATCCTTTTTTCTGACATTTCTTCACCTAAGGAAACTCTCTTATGAGGGTTGATGTAATATTTATAGAGAAATTCAATTCTAAAGTCAAACAGGAAGGCAATATATTCTATTTAACTTCCTCCAGCGAGGGTGGGCAAAGCTTATGCAAGATGTTCCAGTGACTCTGGGCCGGCCTTCCTCTTCACAGAGACCCCAGATGCCAGGCCTTCTGTGCTGTAGGTAGGGGTTGTGCGCAATGGAACGGCCTCATGAAGGTCACTGCTATGGCTGTCATTGCACAGATTTGCTCTGATTAAATCTGGCTCCAGAAAATTTCGTAAGGGAGGACTGGATAATCCTAAACTTGCTTTGTTCCACAAAATTCAGCACTTTTCTTCTATCTAAATAATTTGTGATTATCTATTGTTTTAACTAAATCTTTTCTATCCTCCACTAACATAAATAATTGAATGTTGATTCTACTTATAAAGGAAACTTCAGAAAATAGTTATTTTAAGAAAAATGAATATGGGACTGACTTATTTTTCTCACTAATGAAGAAACAGTCTGCAAATTACCAGATTTAGCAAATTTGCCAGTGAATGAGCAAAAATATTAAAAGCCAGAGCACTGCAGGCACTAAATGCAGTCTATGCATTTATTTTTGCTAGTTCAATTTTACATATTTATGATAATACTTCAAAGTATATTTTCTAGGAAGTACAAAAGATGTTATACAGTTTTCTTATTACTTAGTCTTGGCTATAACGTGGCCTGGGGCTGCAAGGCTTGATGTGAAAATCAAATGGTCTGGCATTAAAGTAATATTAGCCGTGATCAAAAATGAAAATATGTCTTTGCCAAATTTATTTAAAAATATTTAATAGTTGGGCCAAGGATTTAGCTCAGTGGTTCTGCCGCCTGCCTTGCAAGCGCAAGGTTCCGAGTTCGATCCCCGGTACCAATAAAAAAAAATTTAATAGCTCTCAGGATATACCTTTCAAAGTAATACTAATACTGTGAAATACATGACAAAAAAGCATACTAATGCCAGTAAATATTTCTAACTGAGTGCTAGAATTACACTGTTTTTTACCAGAATTGAGCAGCAGAGACCATTTCCTGCTTGACAGATGATGCTAAAGAAAATACTCAAAACCAGGAAAAAGACCATCAGCCCCAGCACCAGCCCAGCTGGCAGGGCGGAAGTCCTTCTGAAGGCTCCCACTGTGCCGTGTCCCTACCTCACCGGAGTGACAGCTGCGAAACCACATGCAGGGTCAGAAGCTTAGAGCTGCCATGCCGCATCTGCATCCATCACGCTCAGCTTTCTCTCCACGCGTCCAAGGGCCAAGCCAATGCTGCCAGGCTCGTGACGCAGGGGCCCCGCCTGCATCAGGAGCCTGTGTCTGCCTTGCTAAAGGCCGATCCTCAGTACACGGTTATCTTTTCACTCACCTCTGGACCACAGAAGCTGCCCTCACAGGTAAGTGACTCCTCCGCAACACTATGGGAGTTGGCTCTGTCCAGACTGCAGCCCGCCTCTTCCCTCAGACCTGACAGGCAGACGGGGTGAGAACACAGCTGGGCGGCCTGCCGGTCCCAGGCATTCTGAGTCACTCAGGTGAGCCGGCCAATGAGGTGACGCTGGGAGTGCAAGGCCTGCTGCCTCAGACAGTGCGGTGAGCACACGGCAAGCACAAGCCCAATCCTGCAGGAGCCTGGAAAGCAGGACTTGGAGGCTGCAGGACTTTCAGGGACATAGGAGTTGGTACATGATTAGGAGAGCCAATGTAGAATGTCCCTGAATCTCAGGGGGCTCAAAAGCTACACATCTAAGATAGATGGGGCCTGAGACTCCAGCTGTGTTCCTATTCCGTCCTCGGGACACATTTCCAGCAGACTCCGATGCTTCTCATGGAGTCCGCGGTGCGCTGTCACTCTGCGTTCTGATCAGGTGAACAGGGACCTCACTGAGGGCCCCTCCAGCCGCTGAACCTGGATCTGGGGTGCAATTTTCCTCTTTCTCTAAATGCACGAAGTGAGAAGCACGGGATGCTGTGTACTGTGCAGGCAATGGGACTTTCCTGGGTTCCTTTCTGGCTCACTGGGCAGAAATCACATGCGTCTTTTCCTCTCTGTTCCATTTCAACTGAGGAACCGTGATAGTGGAGAATGGTGGCAGTGGAGATGGGCCTCTGGATTCTGCTCTTGGTTCTGTCACTTACTGTCCACATACTCTTCTCCTTCCTGGCTTCCTTGGAGTTTAAGCAGGGAGTGTGTCGGAGTTGTTACCAGGCCTTCCTGTGAAAGTGCTCATCAAAACCCCATAGTGGCGCCAGGTGTGAGACGGAGTGCCACCAGCATCATCATCATCCAATCAGTAACAAGTCTAACATGAATGACAAGGCTCAGGAGAGTCTACCACGCTCATTCACAGACATGTTACTGGCAATTTATATTTTATAAAGCAAATTTGTTTTTATCCATTTATTGATTTATCTAGGGTTAACAGGCTTGGTAGCGGGAAGGACAGGCTCTGTGAGAAATTCCTTACAGGCATACACATCGTCTGTCCCCAAATAGGGTAGGAAGGGCCAATTCCATCATGGGGCACTGTCTTCTGTTACAGAAAGGAAGCTGGAATCCAGAGAAAGGTGATTTTCAGGAAACTGAGAGCAGGAAGAAAGAACAGGGCTCGTGGGCCGTGGCGGAGCCTGGCGTTAAAGCGTTTGCCTAGCACATGCAAGGCCCTGGGTCCCATGCCCAGCACCCACCTTCTGCCCACGAAGGACTTGCTCTGGCCGCGGAATGGGACAAACAAACAGGTGGAGGAGAGCCCAGCCTCTGTTCGGAGCTGGGGAAGGACCTTCGACAGGCAGAGCACCAAGGGGGCCTTCCATGGAAGGACCTGCCAGTTCACTCTTGTGCCACACAGAACATTTAATGAGGCTTGCCTCGGTCAGGGAGCCCAGTGACAAAGACAACTACGCCGCGGCCCTGCCCTCAAAGTTTCTGGCCAGTGGGAGCCTCCGAGGCTGCTCTCTATAGAAAGGCAACGAAGAAACAGGAACTAGAGAACAAGTCAGGATCCACAATGCAAGCTTCGATCAGCCACGAGGAGCCATGGGCCTGCATTTTAGGCTGAATTTATTTCCCTTCTTTTTGCCAAACCCATAAGACTGAAACCACGTGATGCTGGGGGCTGCACATAGGCAGCCCTGAGGACTTGACTTGAAACCTGGAGCCTCCAGAGTGCTGCACACATTCATATTGTGTTTGTGGGAGGTCTGGGCCACTGTCATCACTAGTAAAAAAGCTAAAGAACTGACAGCTGTGGAAGCCACTGGCTTAATGTGACCCATGTTTCAGCGTCTGGAGCCAGAAAATAATGTGGCAGAACCTACTGATCTCTGCTCTTGTGGTTGCATCAGGTGGGCACCAGCAGGAGAGATGGGCAAACAGGGCTCTGGCTGGTTCAGGTTGGGAGCCACCCTGCTTGGGTTTGGAGAAGGAAGTCTCTGTAGCCGGGTCTCCTCGCTGTCACCACTGCTGGAAGACTTCAGGGTGCATACTTCCGGTGGGCTCACGTCAGCCTGGAGCAACCACACAAATCCATCTCCTGTCAGGTGAGCCACGTTAGCCCTGGGCCGTGCCACATCTCACTACGCCGCGCCCATTTTCCGCGGGGGAACACAGACGTCCCACATCTCATCACTTTCGCCATTTTAATAAAAAAAATTTTTCCCCCATTAAGTGTATTGGTACATTTAGGGTTGCAACACAGTTGCATTCATCATTGGGATCTTGTACCATTATTTAAGTATCTTGGTTCTTATTTTTTTCCCCTTCCTCTCCTCTACCCTTCCCTATTTACAAAGACTTTGTTTCCATTTTTTCCTTTTCTCATATTTTTTCTTTTCTCTTCTTTCCCTTCCCCTACCCCTCCCACTTCCCCTGCTCCTTTAGACCTTTTCTTCCTGTTACACAATATCAGTTATACATTTTAAAAATTACAATATCAAGACCTAGGAGACATTACCACAGATTTTACAGAATTTAAAAGGATACAGAAAGCATATTTCAAAAATCTGATTTGAAATAAATTTGACAACTTCTAAGAAGTACCTTGGAAGACAAATTAATGAAGCTAACTCCAGAGGAAATATAAAATTTGAATAGCACCTATTAAAGAAAGTATATTCCTAGCTTGAAAACCTACCTATGTGACAACAGCAGGCTCATACATTTTAACTGATAAATTATATCAAACATTTAAAGCAGAAAAAAGAAGGAACACTCTCCCCTCATTTTAGGAACTCAACATTGTGCTAATCCTAAAACTGGATAAAGATAATAGAAGAAAAAAGTATGAACATGGATAGAAATTTGGTTAACAAAACAAACTGTTAGAAGTCAGATCTGGCAGTATGTAGAAAGTGGTTTTGTTACAGGGATGGCAGTGTTGGTTCAGCATTGGAAGATCCACCCCCAAAAGGCAGCATTTTAACAGAGGAAAGGAGAAAGCCATATGATCCTGTCACTACTTGGGAGAAAAAGTATTGGACTGAATTCCACAGCTGTTCATGATAAAAGCTATCAGGAGACTAGAAGTAGAACAGAACCTTCTCAACAGATTAAAGACATGTACTCCATACTTCCAGCGAGAATGCCTTATATGAATGGAGAAGATACAATGCTTTCTCCCTAAGGTGGGGAACAAGGGCAGATATGCCTACTCTTCATCTGTCCATTAAACTTTGAAACCTTGGCCCAAACCAAAATAGTCTGGCAATAAAATGACACAATTAGGATAGGATTGGCAAAGTAGAAGCAAAATCTTTATATGTAGATGAAATGATCATCTACAGAGAAAATACTAAGAAATCTCTAGGAGCCCCTAGAACTTGTATTTGAATTTAGCAGGATTAGAAAACACAAGATATATATAAAAATTCAGGTCTATGTATACTTGCTATAAATGAAGAATTGGATATTGAAATTTAAAAGTTATGTAGGAGTACAAAGGACCTAGAAAAGTAAAAACAAACAAACAAACAAAGAAAAAAAACAGTGTTGGAATACGTTTAGTACCTAATTTTAAGACTTCCTCTAAAGCTATAGTAATCAAGGCAGTGTTGGTATAAGGAAAGGCATATAGATCATTGGAATAAAACAGAGAATCTAGAAATAGAACCACACATATATAGTCCACTGAGTTTTGAAAGATTATTTAACATTAACATTTTATAGAATATAAACTCAATTCAGGAGCCGAGGGAAAGATAGTGTTTTCAGCAAATGGCACTAGAACACCTGGTATCCATATATAAAAAATTAATCTCAACCCTTTATTTCCATACATAAAAATAACTTGAAGGGATCTATGAACCTAAATACGAAAACCTAAAAGTATAAAACTTTAAGAAGATATTATAAGGGAAAAAGTTTATGAATTTAGGGTAGCCAAGAACTACAGGTATCCTAGGATACAAAAAACATGATGTATAAAAGAAAAAAATTGATAAATGAGATTCCATCAAAATTTAGAACTTTAAATGACATCATTAAAATGAAAAGTAGTCCTTAAACAGAGCATATTTGCAATGCATATAACCTATGACCAGAATATATAAAGAACTCTTACAGCTCATTAATAGACAACCCAATTAAAAAGTAGACATAAGAAGATAATAAATAGCCAGTACAGCACAAGGAAATGTGTGCAACTCTAGAATCAGAAAAATACTAATCAGTACAATAACAAGATTGAATTATACACTCATTAGGGAGAGACAGTTTTAAAAGCCTTGTCATGACTTTTTCTTTTTGTTGGATTCTCCCTCTTTGTGTTTAATTTGTCACGCCCAATGGATTCATTCTGCTGGGCTCCTTGGGGTTGTGATCCTCATTGTCTTTTCCTAGGATATTATCTAAAATTTTTTGGAGTGCTGCTTTGGTATGCATGAAGTTCCTGAGGTGCTCTTTATCATGAAAGTATCTTATTTCTCCATCAATTTTGAAAGAGTTTTGCAGGGTACATCAGTCTGGGTTGGAGGCTGTTTTCCTTTAGGGCTTGAAATACATCACTCCAAGCTCTTTGTGCCTTGAGGGTTTGAATTGAGAAGTCTGCTGTGATTCTGATGGGCTTTCCTTTGTATGTGATTTGCTTCTTTTCTCTCACTGCTTGTAAAATTTTGTTCTTCTGTTGGGTTTCTGGAATCCTAACTATTATATGTCTATGCATACATTTTTTTTTTATTAAGGCTAGCTGGAGTCCTATATGCCTCACTTATCTGTATGTCAAGTTCTTTTCCCCTGCTTGGGAAGTTTTCTGCCATCACTTCTATGAACAGTTTTTTTTTATGTCATCTGCACTCTCTCCTCTTTCTTCATTGACTCCAATCAGTCTTATGTTATTCTTCTTTGCATCGTCTAGCAGCTGCTGGATTGATTTCTCATGTTCCCTTACAATTTTAAAGCAATTTTTCTTTTCCTCCTCACTAATTGCAATCTTATCTTCTGTATCTGAAATTCTATCCTCACATTGGTTCATTCTGCTGTGCAGACTTTCAATGGAGTTTTTAATCTCCTGGAAATCTGTTTTATGGATTCCATTTGTTTCCTATGTTGGTATTCCATCATGTTCCTCAGATCCTCTATTTTTTTTTTATCTGTGTCCTCTTTAGATTAATCATGTCTTGCACTATGAGCACAATCTTTGCTGTTATCTGAGTAATTATTTCTGATTTCATTTTTCCCAGATCCTCTTGTTGCCAGTTCAGAGAGTCCAGGTGGTTGAGTATCAGATTGTTCCATCTCATTTCCCTTTGGGCTTTCTGTAGGTGATCTGGAAGTCTGTTTCTGAGGCTTGTTTATGTGTCTTCTCATTTCCATGAGTGGGGAGGGGGGTGCTTCTGGCACCCACGTGGCTCACCTTCTCTGCCCTAGGAGTGTGCAATGGTGGTGGGGAAGCCTCCTTCAGGGTGCTGGGACTGGCTCAGCTTCTCCGCCCTAGGAGCGTGCAATGGCAGTGGGGGAGAAATCTCTTTTCTTTACAACATTCAAGTTGACATCTTTGGCTTGTAGGAAGGTGTAGGGAACAGGGAAAGGGGATGTTACTAGAACCTCTGCAGTTAAGTCCTAGTCTCCTGTGAGCCACGGCAGCACAAGGCAAATTAACTTATTATACAGGAAAGCTAGAAAAAATGAGACTTGGAGAAGCTGAGCTTTGGGCCTGATCAGCGCTGCTCTGGGCAACAGAGACAAAAGCCCCCGAGCTTGCTGACTCTCGCCATTTTAGGTGTACAGTTCAGTGATACTAAGTCCACTCACATAACTGCAACATCACCACCACCCACCTCTGGAATTTTTCATCATGGGAAACTGAGACTCTGTCCTCATTAAACACCAACTCATTTCCTCCACTCCAGTCCCTGGTGAACCCATTGTACCTTTGGTCGGTGAGTCTGACCCCTGCAGGTACCTCATAAGTGGAATCCTACAGTCTCCCTGTGTTTATGACTGGTTTATTTCATTTACCGTAATGTCAAGATGCACCCATGTCATAGCTGGGTCAGAGCGCCCTTCCTCTTTCAGGCTGAATGCTATTCCACTGTGTGTATACCACACTTTATCCATTCATCTGGCAAAGAACACCTTGGTTGCTTCTACCTTTTGGCTATTTGAATCATGCTGCCATGAATACTACAGGAATAAAACAGCTCTTTGTGACCCTGCTTTCAGTCATTTCGGACTTAGTTTAAAACCATAGAGCTATATTACTGGTCCCAGGGTAATATCTTTTTTATTGCATGCACACCTAAAAAAGGGATTGCATGTTGCCAGAGAAATATGTTCAATAGACTGTGTTTTCCAAATCACAAAACTAACTAAGACTTCTGGGCTAACAGCCTCATCCAGCGGAGGCCTCAAGTTGTGATACTAAGCTGCACTTAGAACCCAAAAATCTATTTTTATTTGTTTTTCCATATTCTGCTTAGTTTCTCTCTTAATTTACGGATCTTTCATTAGGGCTATTTCACTTACCTTAGCTTAATGTGATTTGTTATTTATTCAGAGCTGTAGTTAAACTGTTGTGAATTCTTCACATATTATCACTAAATTACCAGTGTAACATCTGAAAGAGAAATGATTGCTGAGTGCCCTCGAGTTAGCTAAAAAACACTAAAGCTAATGCAGTGGTCAGGGTGGTAATTAAAGATGTTTCTGAGAATTCAAAATTTTATAAATCATAGAACACATGGTATTTAGGATATGGTGAGCAATGTCCTTTTATGTCTTGTGTTTGGAAAAGAGCCTGAAAATCAGTGGAGAGTGCTACCCAGGACATGATCAGATCTATAATTCTGACCTTTGAAACTGTGAACTTGCTAACGATGCTCATTAATCAGCTGCTCTGTTCTCAGGTCAGTTTCTCCCCCCTCAGAACGAACAATCCTTTTGCTTGGATACTTATAACTTCAGCTAAATCAGGTGCTGCTGTTGTTTTTTACATCTCCGAGGACCATAAAAGTAAAAAGGCACACAGGATAAGAACCAGTTACTTGGGCTTCTTTGGTAAAATCCTGCCTGCCCTTGGCCAGTCTTCCTGGAGGGTCATCACTAACACCAGGTGGACGGCTATGGAGAGCAGGGGACACAAAGACTGATTACAGGGTGCCAGGCTGCACCCCCACTGGCAAGCGGGGGACTGAGGAGTGTGCCATTCCCTGAAGGGACATTCACACAGAGGCATTCAGGCTGGCCTGAGGCAGAGTACAGAGACTCAAACCAGCACTCCGGCATACCACGTTATAAAAAGGAACCATGATTTGGGATTTCATGGAGAAGGTTTGGGACAAGAGAAGTTGTCTGGGAATTCCAGGGGGTGAGTCACTGACATCCAGACACCTGCAAAGCAGTAAGGCATGGGTAGTTCCGTTGATGTTGACACCTAGCCTTTCCATCCAGGTCCCTGAGCAGCTGGGGATCTGAAGCTGACTCCAGCGTGGCCATGCGGCACAGCAGGAAGCCTTCCAAGGTGCTGGAGCTGGCTGAGGGAGGTGGCCAGGCTGGGGTGCTGGGTATGTGAGACTTGTGGGATGGCTGCAAGATATGCATCGGTCCAAAGCAGCAAGGACCAAGCCAGGCCATGGGCTGGTCACTGGGTGGCTTGGAGAGCTCAGGGCCCTAAAAATTGGCTAAAATTAGTATGGGATTGGGCAGAAGGGCACTGGCCACACAGTGGTCCCATGCTGTGCAAGAGGGATGGTTTCCAGGAGCCCCATGGACACTGAAGCGCACAGGTCCTCAAATCCCTTCTAGAAAGTGGCACAGCACCTGCCTGTGAGGTGACATGAATGCTGTGTGAGCAGCTGCTGTACTTCCCTGTTTAGGGAATGATGATAAGATAAGGAAAAAGTCTGTACAGATGCAATGTTTTTTCCCTAATATTTTCAAGCCACAGTTGGTTGAATCCTAGATTCGGAATCTGCAGATACAGAGGGGCAACTGTATAGGGCTATGTATCACTGTTTTATTCTTAGATGATATCAACGTGATAAATATTACTCATTTTCAAATCCAGCAGAGAAGAGAACATGAAGAAATCAACAGGCAGGTGTGTGGCAGGAGCCCTGCTCTTACAGGATTCCCAGGTCTTCGGCTTCCACCTGGGCAGGATGAGGCCGCAGGCAGCCCCTGGGCCCTCAGCAATCTGATTAATCCCAGGAGCAGGAGGGAGAACTCATAGGGAGGACGGGGCTGTAGAGATGGGCACTGCCAGGGGTGAGCCAGTGCTCTCTCCTACACCAGGGACTCTTTTCAAAGAGCAGAAAGATGATTCATGTGAACAGGATTTAAGAAATGTCGTCTTCTGGGGCAAGTGCTGTAACGGACACACTGAGGCTTAAGACTCCACGGCTTCCCAGGCTGCCCAGAGAGACACAGGCGTCAAGAGCAAGTCCAGTGCAGGGTGCACTGAGCTGGCTTACATGGGCGCCGCACGGCCTGCACAGACAGCCGAGGTCTAAGCTTCCCTGTACCCACAAGCAGGAACCACCCAGTCACCAAGAAGGGTGCAGCCCAGCAGGGCAGCTCGGGGGCTTCAGGGGACACCAATGAGCACGTGGGCAGGCAGCCAGCAAGGGCGAAGAGGGGTCTGCGGTGCCCTCCTGGCCTAACAAATACCTATGGCAGAAACAGGCAGGTGACACAAGTTCCATCAGACGGGGCCCCGTGGAAGGTACAGCTGTGACCCTCACCATGCCTTCCCGTATCTCAGGGCCGCAACTCCAAGTCAGCCCTAGTCTAGCAAAATACAAAAATCACGACTATTGTTGCTACTAAGCTATGTCACTAGCAGACGCTACTACGATGAAGTGTTTCCCACTGAGGACACTCACAGCTTTCTAAGGGTCCCCTTCACTTTCAGGGCCTCACCGTATCTCGCAACCTTCTCCATCCCTAAGAACTGGGCTTGATCACTGACCAGCTTTCCCTAGGGGAGACCAAATTCTCCAGCTCCTGGCTGCTAACTTTGACCCCACACTCAGGCACACTAAGCCCTTTCCTGACCTTTCCCCAATTAATGTCTCCTCACTCATGCAAGGACCACAAATTCAACATCAAACACCCTCAAAGAAGCGTTTCAGCCATGCAGTGGGAAAGGCGACTCTAGTGACCAGAGCTGCAAAGGAAGCAGAGAGGTCAGCAGTGCCCCCGAGAGGCGAGTTCATATGATTCTATCCTGGTCACGGCTCAGGGCTGGAAGACCCGGGACAGTGTCACTCCAGACTTAACTGACTTAAGACCCATGTGCATGGTCTAAAGAAAAATTCACCCTGAGGTTGTTTCCTCAGTGTTTTGAATATGGCTTGCTAATCTAAATTCATATTGCTTGTATACAAGGTGCCAAGGACAGCTTCAAAGCAGGCTTAAGAGAACAGCGGTTCGAAGAGCCCGAGGAGTGTGGTGGGGAAGGGAGGTGGCAGAGGACGGCAAGCGGCTGGGCCAGTCTCGGCCTGTGGCAAGTGAATGGGACACTTGGCAGAAACATGCCTTTCTTATTCAAAGAAATATATGATTTGCTGCAGTATTACATCTTGTGATGTGATATCATACCCCGAACTTCAAAACACTTCTTCCTTCTTAAAAATTATTGTTTTTACAGTTTCCTATAAATGAACCTAAATGAAGGATTCCATTTATAATTCTTTTGCCTGTTAAGACATCCCGCGAGACGCTGCTCAGCGCCTGGAGTCTCTGTCTCCACACCAGAAGGTGAAGTCCTCCAGCCCGACTGCAGAAACCTGTCCCGTGGAGGACGAAGAAAGCGTGCTCTGGAGAAAGCCACTGCGACACATGGTGAATTTTAGTAACAAATGTGCAACCGTCCCTTAACAGCCTTCCATGGAAGCGGGCATGAGCTGCGGGCGACAGCCACAGGAAGAACACGCTTCCACAAGCGCTGCAAATGGCAGGGGACAAAACAGGCTGTGTTGGACAGTGCCGGGCATTCAGGTCAGGAGCCACCAGGACAAGTCAGCCCGGAGGATGGGCTGAGGCCTGGCCCCAAGGCGGCACGAAGGCCACATCACATACACAGGTGGGGAGACAGATGCCGGCGCCTGCCCCCACCTCCTTGCTGTAGGCAGGTGTAGGAGCAGGACTGGAGGGCTGCATGCACTGCAAGCACGGCAGTGCTGCCCGTGTCCCCACCTCTGCAGGCAGCAGACAGACCACTGGGGCCCTTGGTAGCTCTGGCCTGACAGTTTTGGTCCAGAGCCAAGGTCACATACCCTCAGAAACTTCCAGACTCGGGGCTGAAGCCCGGCACCTTCTGTTTCTGACCCTGCAGAAGGTGCTTGCTTTCCTAGTCCCACTCGCCTGGCTGAGCTGAGCCCTTGCACAATGACCCCAGTGGTCGAGGAGGGCTGGAGATCCTGCTCGGTGCTCTTGGGCTCAGCTTCTGCACAAAGCCTGGCCTTCAGGACAGGCCACTGAGGTGGCTGTGCTCTTGCAGTCTTCACAGTCAGAGACCCAGCCCGGGTGTGCCATGGGGCCAAGGGACAGGGGTCTGCACAGCAGAGGAGGGGAGGCCCTGCTAACGCAGACATGGCACCTCGGAGGCACGCGTGCAGTGGGCACTGACAGGAGTGGGATCCAGGGCTTGGACACCCCGAGATTATGCACACAGCTAATGTAGATCATGTCTGCCGGGCTAGCACTGTGCACCTGTTAACTTGTCTTCTTCTCCTAACACTTGGTGATGTGAGTTCTATTATTACACAGTCGGTATTCGGGGGAAACTGAGGGACATAAAGCGAGGGGCTTTGTCCAAGGTCACCAGGTGGGGAGCCATGTGTGGAGTCCTTGCTCTCATGTATTCCTGAGGCCACACTGTCTCCCGGGAGGAAGGCCTGAGGCTCACACTCCTTTGTCCCATAAAACCTGACACATTCCCACACCCTACACAACTCCTCATGAGCCACCAGGAGTGAACTTAGGAGTCAACAGACGCGACAAAATATGCGGACACAAAAGGATTTAAAAGCAGAAAGTGGAAAAAAGGGAGTGGAAAAGATAGATATATTCTCCTCTGAAGGCTCAAAAAGACCAAGGCGAATACTGCATGCTGGCAGTATTTCAAATCTCTGCCGACTTATGCAGTGGTAAACTTAGCAAGCTGAGGACAGTACTGTTTTCCAGTAATGGCTACACAAAGACCTGAGTTGTACAGAGCAAGATGCATGTGTGAGTTCTTGTGGCAGGGAATTTAAGAACCAGACATGTCTGTATTTAGTGTAACCTCTGCCACTTACCACCTGTTGCTCTGGGGTGGGTTCTTGAACTTCTGAGCCCTTACGCTACTTTTCATCAAGCACCGACTATGTGCATACGGCATCTCCCTATAAAAAATGCAGCAGCAGCAGCAGCAGAAGCATCACAGTTCACACTCGGAAACTGGTTCAGAGAAGTACCTCACATTTTGATTTATGCTACTCCACAGTGGACAGCAGGAATGCAGAGCCAGGCTTGTGGGACTCTGAAGCCATGGTCCCCGACAGCCTTTGACAGCTTCCTTCTAACTGCTGGGAGACTGGTGCCTACATTCCCCGGGCTCTTCCTAAGATCATCTTCATACAGAGCCACAAAACCACTAATGGAGCGCAGTTACGTGAGCCACTGGGCAGAGCTAGAGTCAACGGCGGAGCTGGAGAGATCACCCGAGTGAATCCAGGCTGGAGCAGCCTTGGTACAGGGGCACCTCCTCATGCCGGGCTTTTCAGTTCTCATGACCCACACCCTTCGGGACAGGGGTGGTGGGCAGGCAGGGGGAGGTGACACGTCCCTACACAGCCGTGCACGCGTGTGGCCACTGGTGAGTCCCCTGAAGCATGTGTAGGCCAGAAGGACTCAGTGTCTGGTTCTTCTTTATGTGGGTGCCTGTTCAGTGCACGTATTTTATCTAACGTTTAGAAGGGAAAGTCTGCATGGGCTTTCTCCAGGTAGTTTCAGGAAGTGCGAATCAGAAGCAAGACTCCAAATGAGGCGTCCAGGCTTAGGATATTTTCTGCATACAGGTCATACTTAGCTACTGAGAGGAAGAATCGCATCTCCTTCGTAAACAGGCTGAGCAGGACTGCAGCTAATGTCAACTTGCCTCCAGCCGCCCACTTCAGTCATCTCTTTGAAAACAGGGCTTTCATCTTATTTTCCCTCTTATCTTTTTTGTTTCATGTCTTCAGAAATATTTCTCATTTTCATTGGGAGTTTCTTCTTGATAGTGCTAGTATTGTTTATAATACAATAGGTACTAAATATTTAATAACTTATGCTTCATTTGTAAAGCATATATCTGCTACAGTGCGATTTGGAAAGAAGAGGGGCCACTGTTTCAAGATTAAGTTAGTTATCTTTACCGGAAATTGGTGTTGATCTCATAGAGTAGGTACCACTTGCTATTTTGGTCAATAATTCATATCTGTTTAATTATTTCTCAGTAGTTGCAACTTTTGCAATTTCTAGATAACACAATGACTGAGACAGGTTTATTGTGATTAATACAAATGTTCTCCAACTTATGAAGGATCCACAGTAATTTTCAAAACAATAGTGAACATAATTAATCATGGTAAAATTGATGGTGCTTACATACCAAATTCTGTCAGATATGTTATTGAGATAAATTATTCTTTAAGAAAAATGTTGAAAATGTAAGAATTTTCATTTTATACAACTATGTTTAATTATACACAGATGAAATATGGTAAAAATATCTCCTACTCAAGTGGTTGTACATTAATTTTGAGAGTTTATCACCATGTGGCTGTGTATGAAACATTTATTTTATACATATTTATCTCACTTTCCCTTAATAGTTCAGCACCACGACACTGCATTCTCAGAAGAACATATAATTTTATAATAGGGAAAATAAGAAATCCCTTTGCCTATGGAATAAAGTAGAAATAAAAGTATATTTTTTTTAAAGAAAAACTTAAGAGTCCAGGCAAAGCTAAATGGATTAATGCCTGTCAACAAAAAACAACCAGTCATTGATTTGTGAGAGGTTTATGGGGCCAGTAGCCAAATGAAACTAAGGGTCGTGTGAGTGTTCATTCAGCGCGCTCTACTTGAACTTCAGGAGCCAGCACCACTGAACAGGTTTACTGTTCTACTAGAGGCTCACCTTCAGCAGCTGGTTTTTATTGAAGGCCAGTCCCTCAGAGAAAATATTAATCTAATAACCGACTCTGCGTCCCAGCAGAATGCCAAGCGCTCCTCCTGAGGTATGTTCTCCTTCCTGTTCCTCTCCAGGTCCCCCGGCCCCTGAGGCAGGGTGACAGACACACCAGCTGCTCCTACTGGGACTCAAAGAAGCACTGGTGAGCTTGTGGGCCCTGTCCTGGCCACTGCATGTGCTTGGGCTGCTTACCTCAGAGGGCCATGGGCAGAGGAAACAGGCTCAGTGTATTCCCAGCGGAAGGAGCTCCAGATAGGAAACATTTGGTTCCACCTGGCAAAAATGGCTCATTCTATACAGCAATATGCCTGAGGTAGTTCTGGTCCTTCCCCTCTCTCATCCTCTTTGCTCCATTCCCCACCACTTCTTTTTCATGGAAGCTTTCCTGTGGGATCCCGGGAAATAGGGCTAACAGACCAATCCTTGCTGACCAGCACTGGTTGCTCCAAAACACGCCAGGAACTTATCAATGGCGAGCCACATGTCTTTACTCTTCTGTCTAAAAACACTGCCTCTCAATTTGGGTAGACTTCAGCTTTGGTGAGAAACCCTGAATGAGCCAAAGCTTTAAAGATGACAGTTTGTGCACATGGCTGTTCAGGCCTAAACTTTACCAGTGTTATAGGTACGGTACACTGGCTAAGTTGCCTCATGGAGAACATATTCTTTCAGAGAAAGTAAATCCAGCAGCAGCACATGCTGTGAGGACAATCCTTTTAAGAGTATTGTGGAGCAAATAATCATGTAAAATCTGATAGGACTTAGGGCATTTACTCTGAAGTTGTATCAAGACCATATGTTACCAGTGGCGACCTCTTCGAATGCATAATTAATAACACAACCTCGGTGACTACCTGAGAGACCTAGGTAGAAAAATGAATTAAACCAGCAGAAATAGACCCTTGGAGGATTAGATAGCATTTAGCTAAGGTCACAAGGGCAACTGGATTATGAGTTTCAGGTTATTCCTCACAGACAGCTGGCTAGATGACACAAGATCCAACATATTCCTAGAATTTATAATAAATCTCTCTGAAATTTTCAGTTTGAATATCTAGGCATGAAAAAGCCTGCTTGGTTATATTATCAAAAAAAAAAAAGACAAACCATTTAGTGCCAAAAAGTAGGAATCTACATAAACATGGAGATGAAGAACAGACAAAGAATGAAAAGAGAAATAGAAATAAAATAGAATGAAAAGGAAGAAAGAATTAACAATCAAGAGAGCAATTAAATAATGGGTAAAAAGAGAGAAAAAGGACCCAGGACATAAAAGCCGCACGATGTAATGAGGGCCCAAGACCAGAGATGGACACAGGTTTGACCACAACACTGACCCAGATCCTAAGGGAACAAGAACACAGCTGGAGCAGGGAGCAAGAAAGGGAGCACCCGCAGCACACATTATCTCTCCCCTTACATGTCGGCGTCACCCGAGGGCTCGGCTTCCTTCACAGCATCCTTGTCCTGTTATTTGGTTCCTGCTCTCTCCGGGTGGCTACTAACATGCAGCCCTGGACGGTTCTCAAGTGGTCCCTCTCTTTGTTCAATGCCTTTTCCTGACCACAGGTCTTTCCCTCCCCACCTCACCCAACTTCCTAGGACTCAGATCATGTTGTCACCTGCATAAAGGCTGTCAGCAGATGCGGGGACACAGTCCCTCCTCCTTCCGTGGCCAGACATGACTCACACAACCTTCCTCTGTCCACATCTCCTCCACCTCCTCCCTCCGAGCCCTCATTCCACTTCCACCTCCAGTCATTCTTAAATTCCAGAGAACAGCAAGAAGACCCATGCGTTTGCTCTGGGAAAATTTATCACTTCTCACCATCTGTGTTTAGGGTGGTCATTTTCCTATGAATTGAAGGTTTTATGATTAAGTGTGGTTTTACTTATTTCCACAAAAGAAGATACTGGGTATTTTCCAGGTACAAAATATAAGAACAACTTATTATTGCCAGATCTATGTCTTTCTTTGCCACAGTGACCCCTTGGCTAGAGGGAGCCATGTCAGACGCTTCAGTTGCTCTGTGACTTGTCCTGACACAAGCCAGTGGTGTCCTGTATTCGCCTTTGGCTCCGTTCCTGGATTTCTTTTTTCATGGGCTGTTGTGTTCATGAACCAAATGGCTTACATGGTGCCTGCCCATCATATAAACTCTACATTCTGTACATTCTGTCACCACCTTCACCTTTAATAATTGCGAAGGGAGCCTTCTTTTCATATTCTCAAGACCATCAAATACAATGCCGTGTATGTACTGAGGACTCATGCTTTTCTACTGAGTGACTTCTAGAGCCCTCTAGAGCTGCGTGTACCACCCTGTGGGAAGGCATACCACGCCTCCATTATTCAGGCAGGACATCCTTTGTACATTCCTACACAGCTATAGCCATTTACTCTACATTTCTGTCCCACGACCTTGAATACTACTTGATAAAAAAATGTTAAGAACGGCAGAGTTACAGATATGCCTTGACCCTTGATGCCAACTCAATAACAGAATATTGTCGCACACACGAAGCAACCTGGCAGACAAAGGGCATACCATGTGCTGCCAACACCCGGTGCTCACCTCTTCTTCATTACCAACACAATTCCGAGGAAGAGAATGACGAACAGCAAGATGCCGGCGATGACTCCCGCAATTTTAACCGTGTGGTCTGTTTGTTTCTCGGGTTCTGGGGCAGGTTTTGGAGTGGCAGCACCTGAAAATGAAAGGAAATGAAAAAGGACAGAGAGTGGGTAAGTGAATAAAGACATTACATTTTTAAAACTTTTGCTGCAGTGAACGGAGTAATAAGAGTTATCAGAGCCAGCAGACAGACAAGCTTTGATTTTTTAAACAGCTTTCACATGCACTGAAAGGACTGTAATTGTTCGCGTTGTTATTCAATATTTTACTAAACCCTAGCACACCCACGTCTGACCCTTTTATAGGAGACTCTTCTCAAATACAGCTTTTAAATATTTGTATTATCTCTCTTGGCTCCTGCTCTTTCTGTCATTTAAAAACTTGCTGGCAACACAATAGCGATTCCTAAGCCTTTATCCAAATTTGATTTGCTGGAACATTTTCCTCAATTATTTTTCATAAATGAAGCAATAATTCCATAACATATTAGCCCAAACACCTGGAAAAGTGAGATAAGCTCATTTACCATGCATTTTACCAGCAATTGTTTTTTGTCACAATAGAGGTTTTTCCCCTTGCCTTTGGAAATCAAAATCGAGGTCACATCTGGTAGGCAAAGACTCCTCCTAAGCAATTTATTCAGAGTGGGAAGCAGCTGGTGATCACACCACTGGCACCCACATTTAATATCTGTTTAAATGAGATAACCGCGGCCTTGGAGTGGCAGCCACATCTCTGCTCTCCGGGCCACCCGTTCCCAGCACACTGCGGTCCTGCTCAGGGTACAATGTGATGGGACGTCAAATCTGGGTCTACTGAGACGTCCATTTCCTCTGCTAAACGAGTTCGGGATGAAAAATATTAGGACTGCGATGTTCAATTCATAAAGGTCCTCTGCCTTCCTCATCAGGAAGTGGCGGCACTGGCCAGCTGAGCCCGAGGCACCCGCTCAGGGCAGACAGAAGAATGTCAGAATAAACCTCCCATCTTAGGGTTTTCCTTGTGCTTTTCTTGGCGAAAATGTCACCCAGAGTGAACATTCACGCCAGTTCCTTCTTGCCTTCCACTGGGCTTTCCACTCATGTGTCCCTCACTCTCGTGTGCCCTGGTGCACCCTAACACGAGCCACAGCCCAGAGTGGGGAGGCAGGCTGTCACTGTCCCTCTTCCAAGCAGAGGGACAGCTGCTCGTCAGCACACCGATTAGGAAGAACTCTCCTGGTGAACCTCAGAGCCCATTTTTTTATTTCTGACAATGCCAAGAGTACGTCTTGCTATTTTATTTGTGTAAACATCTCTCAAACCAGTTGTCTACTTAAATGTTGAAAGCATTAGTGTCAATTATCTTTATAATGACCACATCTGAAATACACCTCTCTGAGAAACCTCCAGAACATGGAGCTGGGCAGTCCATTGGGAGGAAACTGTTACTCCACTAATTGCTAAGAAAAACCAAAAGATAAAATGTGCATGTGACAAGACAATGAACTGAAATTGTTTAAATAAAAAGGAATGCATGCAAAGAGAAGTAACATTTTAAATTTAGAAACTGAAAAAGTCTAACATTTCTCAGTTGTGATTTTGTGGCCAATTTAAGAAACATAACTTTTAGAAAATAAAACAGGTTTTATTCTTCCAAATGCTAACATACTGGAAGCCATTCCATTTATCTTCTTAGAGATTTGTTCTTCAAATCTATTTTCTAAACATAAATGACTTATGGCTATTTTTGGGTAACTAAATTATGTCAGTTGGGAAAGAAAATGTTTGGAAAAATTTTAGGTTAAAAATTCAAACATGAACAGTGCTGTGATACAAGCCATACCCTGCAGAGGGAGAGAAGGGCACAGCTTGCTGACAGTGACTGACCTGCTCCTACTACCCAAACCTCAGCGCCCTCACTCCAGCACTTCATTGAGGCCCCGGGGCAACGGGGAATGGCTTTTCTACTCCGACACAAGGACAGTGTCGCCGGCACCCTCTGCTTTGGGAGGCAGGCAGCACATTCTCATGCAGCCCGTGTGAGCTCGGCATTACCATTCCTCAGGACTCACTTTTAGCTCATTTCCCACTGCAGGTCAAGAAAATGAAACGTTCTCTCCGACTGACACAGCTGCGACGTGAGTATGGTAGCAATCATGCAAAGTGGGACAGTGACTCAAACCAGCTGGGACGACTGCCCACAACCAGACTTCTGCTGGGCTCGGGCGCTTGGGTTTATTGGGGCTCCTCTGGAGGGTCAGGGACTTAAGCCCAGGCTGGGTGACAGAAGCCACACGCCCAGCCCACTGGATGAGTGGCACTGCCGGCCTGGTCTCCCTGTGGGCACAACAGTTCTACCTCTCTCTGCCCACACACTCAGCCCCTCTTGCTCTTCCTGAAATGGGCACTGACCCCGCAGGCTCTCTTCCCCCACTTCCCTTTCTCTGGAAATCTGTGCCCATGCTTGGGAGCTGTCCGTCGGCTTTGGACAGAGGACGATCTGTGGCTGAATGTGGCTGTAGTGCCATAGTTTTCTCTTGCTCACCCACATCTATGAACTTGCAGTAAAATTTACAGACTGCTTGGCAAGAATTGTTTTTGTCATATTTTCCCCTCTGTATTGTTTGCTTCTTGCCAGGTTTCTAATGGTACAAAGTTCTGTACTTGTTTTTCCCTCTGTACAAATTCTAATTCTTCATAGAAAGGGTTTTTTTCCCTCCCCTTGTGTGCATTGTTTAAAGAATACTGTGCACTTTGTTCTAATGATAACAAGCTTTGATGTGCGCATGTGACTGTGGGCCCTGCAGTCACTGAGAGACTGAGGGGAGGCGCTGAAATCATGGTGCGTGGTCCTCACCACGCTCAGCCTATGGACCCTGCCATGAGTGCCGGCTGGTGATTTACTTTTAATGACCAAGGCTATAAAAAAGGGCAGTATTCCAGTCAAACTCCATCATTTAAGGTTTCAGATCTAACCTCTATAGTGAAAAAATTTCAGAAGGTAGGGAATGAGTATCCAACGTGGTTTATGGCTGGTTTGCAACTTGGCAGAAAACAGCTTTGGCCCAGTGTTTGGTGTTAAATTAAACACCAGCAGCAAGCCGGGCGGAGCACAGGATGTACTCAGCCGCCGGCCGAGGTCTGGCCCAACTCTGGCTACTGATCTGGCCACAAAGATTTCCCTGGAAAACACAAAGGGACTGGACCAGAGGCCACGAGGGCCACCACTGCCGCCTGAAGCATGCCAGGCTGACCTGGAAAATGAAGAAAACATCTGCAGTTGGCGTCATTCCACATGTTCTCCCAGGCACCCAACTGTGCCCTGCACGGTGTTCAGGGACACAGCAGTGGGCACTCGGGCCAAGCTGAGGCCTCCGTCCCCAGGGCCGACATCCGGGAAGCAGAAAGAGCTGAGAAGCGTAAGATGAGGCGGGAAGCCTGGTGGGGCTGGAATGCAGAGAGCTGGGAGGGGGCATGAGGTGGGGGCCCCACTGCTGAGGGCGGGAAGGGGTCTGCCTTTTCCCTGCTTGAGTTGGGAGCTTTTGGAAGATGTGCAAAGCAGGGATGCAAGCCCGCTGGTACTCCACAGGGCAGCAGGGAGCATGGCAGACTGCAGAGGGCACAGTGGGAAAACAGGGACGTCAGCTGCAAGGCTGTCATAGCCAGGCAAGCAGGTGGCTATGGGCGCTGGAACGAGGTGGATGCATTCTGACAGTGGAACCATAGGTGTTCACTATGGAGGGACAGTGTGTCTAGGTCCAGGTTTCTGGCAGGAGTCGCTGGAGAGGCAGAGTGGAAGCTTGGAGGGGAGGACCATGTCAGCAGAGCTACCCACACAAAGGAGGTATCAGGAGGCAGCTGGACAGGCAGGGGAGAGGGTCTGGGCTTGGGAAATGCATTTCAGGGACATTATCCAGAAGATGGAGAAGTAGCTGGGCACGCCTATCGGGCCAGGCAGGAGAGTCACAAGTTCCAGCCCAGCCCGGGCAATTTAGTGACCTGGAGAGAATGAGTGTCAAAATTTAAAAAAGGGCCAGGGAGGTAGCTTATTGCAAAGACTGTGGGTTCAATGCCCAATACCAAAATAAAAGAAGGGTGGAGGAGCTGTGACCCCCATTTAGGAAGTGAACACAGAAGGGGGGCGGGACCAGAAGGAGGGAGGAGGGAACCCAGGGGGAAAGGGAGGTCCAGGTCAGCACAGACCGAGGGAGGCTCCTTACAGAGGCACTTACTAAGGTGGGAGAAGCTGCGGCATCGCTGACTGTGGTCCAGTGCAGAGGGAGAAGCTGGCGATGCCGAGGAGAGGAGATGACGCCCTAGGAGGGAGGGCAGGGAGGGGGGCCTGGGCCTGGGCAGAGACCAGCCACACAGGCTCTGGAACACTCTCCACTCAGTCAGGATGAAGACAGGCAAGAGGAGGAGAGGCAGAGGGCGGCACCTTTGTGGATTCCGACCCCAAGGCGGGGGAGTGCCAGGGACACACACAGAGGCTGCAGTAGATGTGGGTGCAGCCCTCCCAGGGCGGCGCCTCACCAGGTCCTCTGAGGTCCCGGGCTGTGCAGGGAACCAGAGAGGAGGCCGAAGACCAGGCTGGCCTGCTGCACGAGCCACCACAGAAAGCAGTGCAAGAAGCCCTGAAGTGCCAGAGGGGACGGCAGGGGCTGTGGCAGGGAATGTGGAGGACACCGCATGGGCCGGGCCGGGCTCCCCGTCTCCCACCAGCTCCACTCTCCTGACCCCCTGCATGCTGGGCAGGGGTGGGCGTGGTGGCCTAGGGCAGAACAGCTCAAACTAAGCACAGGGAGTGCCTCAGGGAGCAGTAGGCAGGCCCAGCTCACTGAGCAGGAGGGAAGGGCTGCGGAGCAGCTGAAGCCCGAGGCTTCCCAGACCAGGCAGGGTTCCAAAACTGAGCTGAGAGCCACAGGAACAGCACCAGGGATCGAGCGGGGTGTGGCCGGAGCAGGGCGACACTCACACAGACAGCACCTGAGCGGGACCCAGGAGCAAGCCCTCTCCAACATGCACAGGGCCCAGGGCAAAGCCAAGGCCACAAGCACTCCTGGTACCTGGGGACAGGGACAAGCGGAACTTCTGAAGAGGGGGTGGAGAAGTCCATGGGGGATAAGACATGAGTAGAAAATAAACGGTGAAAACATCTAAGAATATTGCTTCCCAAGTGTGTCAGACAGCTCAGTCCCAGAGAACATTCTAGTGAGGTGTGGTGGCACACTTGTAATCCCAGCACTCTGAGAGGCTGAGACGGGACCATCTCAGGTGCCAGCCAGGGCTAGGCAACTTGCCAACATAGGGAGGCCCTGTCTCAAACTGAAAACGGGCTGGAGTTATAGCTCCTTGCAAAGGCCCTGGGTTCAACCCTAAATACTGAAAACAAAAATAAAAATAAAAGTAACATTCTGCTTTTAGAGGCTACTGTGAGAGTCCGTTTACATCTTGTGGCTCAGAGAATTAAAACTCCCAGTAGTCTTGGTTTTTCCAGTTGCGCATCAACATCACACATAATCACAAAACGTCTCCAAGATTTTTCATTTAAATTGCCCATCTCTGTTTCCCTTCCTGCAAATGCAAAGTCAATCACTACTCCTGGAATAATCTACTTTACGTATTATTTGTAACCTGATTATGTTCTCAAATTTATAACTCTTTCTTTCCTCATTTCCTCTCTGGGGCATACAGAGCACGTAAGACTTACAAGTAATAATCAGAAATGTAGTTTTTCATAAAAGACTGAGATACTGGATTGTTTGATATGTTCTCTAAAAATTAATCTACTTTTTTGTTTTTGTTCTAATTTCATGTCAGTTAATGCTCTCATCATTGATGCGGTTGAGGCCCTGTGCAGAAGATGATCCATCAAAGGCTTATCACTCGCTATCTGCACAGTGAAAGTCCCGAGAGAACTGCTAGTGCTATTACTGTTCTGATGAAATACTTTCTTTTTGCCATTTGAACTTTTCAAATCATGGTCAAGTAATAAAATGAGGAAACAGCTTGCCAATACTAAGATATTACCTTGCCCACCTTCCACAGGAAGTGGGTAATCAATCAAGGGGAAGTGAGTGGCTGCTTGGGACACTGATGCTTTTTTGGGGATGACTTAGCTAAGAGTGGAAGTTTCCAACAATCTGTTTGAAACCAGGCTCTGAAGTCCTTAAAATTGCAATCCACTGTCCCGCCAGGTCTCCTCCCGACTTTACGCTTTAGGCCACAGTCTGGCTGACACTGAGCCCTTAATTCTTCCTGCTGAAAAACTGTCTGTAAAACCCCCTTAGACCGTCTACTGCTACCTGAAATTTGTCACTCATTTCCTTATCAAAAAGCAAGACTTAATAAATTCCATATGCTTGCTGGAAGTATCAATGTTTTTGAGGTTCAAAAAATGTACAGAGCCTGGCAAACTGCACATGGCTGTGGAGGTATCCTCTGTGTGGCCTGAAAGCTGCACAGAAGTGGCCCCTGGGCTTGTTCTGTGGCTGGGGCATGTAGGGGTCCTATCCGCCTCAAGCTCCCATTTAGCAGGCATTCGGTATTTCCTTAATGACGTGCTGTAATATTCGAGGTTTATGTCAACTGTGGTATTCTGCTCATTCTAGAAGACTCTTCCATCACAGAGAGTGTAAGAATCTCATGCTGGGAGCCCATGAAACATGCATGTGGCTGGGTTGGGCATAGACTGCAGGTCTGAGGTCGGACCAAGGAAGCTACAGTATGGTGAGCCCTGAGGACCTTCCCTCCCACAACACGAATCACAACCCAGCACTGGGGGCACTGCTTCTACACCTGTGGTTCTCTGGTGAAGTAGACACAGACTGGCAAAAAGAAGAAGTTAATTACGTTATTACTTTAGAAACACCTCCTGATTATTATTTTACCTTGGGATCTGGCCAATTTCTACCACCATACTACTTGAAAATATCCTTTACACCATACAGAGGCAGACCTGGAATAGCGAAACCCTCATTTATGATCAGATCCAGTATGCAGGGATTGGATGACACCCATAATTGTAAAGGACTTTATGATGACCAACTGTTCAAGTGCTGCTCACTTAGGAGGGAAGAAGGGTAACCGTCTGAAGACCTACTATGCACCAGGAGCCTTATAGGAGGTATGAGATCTACTGCTTTACAGATGAGGAGACAGGAGACAGACGCTGCCGCCATTGCCCTAAGTTGCCGGGACAGGAAGTCGTGGGTACAGCCTGCAGCTGCAGGCTCTGACTGTGAAGCCCCCACTAGGAAAGAAAAAACTGGGGTGACGATTGCTAGCTCTGTAAGGCAAGACTCAAATTTAAAGTGATCTCCACCAGTTGCACAGAGAAGAGCCTAACGGAAGACTGTAAAGTAAAACTTCAGAACTGTGCAGTAAGAAAGGAAACATCCTGAAATAAAACTAAGATAAACATCTGAGGACTTTGCAGGGCAAAGCACAGGAAAGAAACGTGGTAATGGAGTTAGCAGGGTTCTGAGGCATTCCGAGATGACAGATGCTGGCCGGGTGGAGTCTTACAAGGAATCACAGAAAAGAAGCCCACGCGCTGGACAGGGTAGAAAAGGATGCTGAAGAAGGGGAAAAGGAATTCGGCGCATTTATCTACAAGGAGAGGACGGTCTGGCACCTGACAGGGTGTGCCACTGGAGACTTCCAAGAGCAAGCGCCACTTCTCAGCGTCTTTGACTCCCAGTGACCCACAAAGGGCCAGTCCTTGCTGAGCAAATGTCTCAAACTTGGGCGTTCTGAAGAGAACCATGGGGCCACATGATCTGCACATGGGTGTAGAAAAACACCTCTAGGTGTGTGAGTGCGCGTGTGTGCTGCAGGGAACTGGAACCCAGGGCCTGCACGTGCTAGGCAAGTGCTCTACCTTCAGCACATGAAAGTGATGAAGAGCTTTGCTCTAACGTTGGGGTGAGGAGCAGGGACACGTCAGGTTCCCACTCACCCTGCCCAGCCTCCAACAAGGCCAGTCCCGCTCCTGACTGGCAGGCTGCAGGAAGCCGCCTCCTCCCACAGAACCTGGCACCTCGCTTCTGAAGTTCTCTGGCGCAGCACTTCCCAGCCACAGCCCTGCCTTCAGTGCTATGGGCATCTCCTTTCTATCACGTACAAACCCAGGGGTCCTTGGGACAAACCGGTTGTGTTCCCCTCTGAGCTCCTGCCAGGTGTCCACCGCACAGGTGAGGACACGTTTGTCAAACCAAAGTCCTCAGAGGAAACCTTGCTGTACTTTCCTTCCTCCCTTATTGGCATCCTCTCTCTGCTTACCAGATCTAATTTCTATTTACATGAACATCTTCAGACACTGGGTGATGGATGTAAAAGGAAGTGAAACAGAGGGAAGAGCGGAAGTGGAACATGAAGACTAAACTCAGTCCACTTCCTGGTCTTTCCTCTGAAGATGCTCAGGACCCACAGGGAGGTCCATGAACAGGGGGGCGGGTGGCCTCCCTTGGCCATGAAGCTGACATGGGGCAGAGAGGGCAGCGTCTGAGCACAGACTCGCTGTGGAGGCCATGGGGCAGCCAGAGAAGCCTTGGTTTTCTCAGTTCTGCCATGACAGATAAAAGTCCTTACCAGGAAATTTACTGGCCAAACTCTCCTCAATGACAAAATGAAATTAATAGAAAGAAAGCATGAAAATAAATACTAGTGGCAAAATGTTCTAGTCCCACTAGTCACAGCAGTGAATTATCTATCCATCAATGATGGGAAAGTTAACTGGGTACATACCAGGGAGACAGGAAATGAGTAGCTGTCAAGAATAAAGTGCTGTGAACTCAATACTTGTAATGACTGAGTGGATAGAGACCATTTCTCATGTTCATATGTGGAATTTGTTTTAGAAGTCTTTAAGTTTTTGCTGAGAGTAATTAGAATGGTCTGATATCCTTGGAAGGGGAAAACAGAGAAGCATCTATACGATTAGGATAACAGAATGCAAATTAATAAGAATAGTTTTATCTAATACAATGCTTTCTTGAATGCTATAATTCTGCCTCGGAACATTCTCTGACTTCCTTATTACCTGCAGAAGAAGGCAGAAACGTGAATAATTGCCTTTAGGAGGACCCCACAATGGCCAGGAGACACACGGCACTCACTGTGAGTGGACGCCACTTGCGGGCAGGTGTTCCGTTTGTACACAGACAGACACCAATGTCTAAAAAAGTATTAAGATAGGGTGAATCTACCCAATTGGCAGTGTCATAAAGTTCACTTTGTCTCTCATCATGTTTGCTGTGACACACACACACACACACACACCCCTTCAGTAAAAGTTAAATCACCACAAACACAACACCTGCACAAAATCTCAGACACAAGTCGGTATGTCAATGCATTTTGATCAAGAGCTCTAACGTGAATAAACTATGTTATTAATTAATAAGAAACCCTAATAAATAGTTGCCCCATTAGCAAAACCAGTAAGTAAATTACACATCGTAAAGTGAGCATCAGTTACATCGCTCCAGTGATAGAGCCTGGATAACCACTGGGACCAGTGGAAACGCTCGTCAGAGGTGCTGACAGATGTGCTAGGCAGATGCCATTTATGGCTCCAGCCAGAGCCAGCCTCATCTTCAAGTACTGTTTCTCAGAGGCAGTTACTTACTACCTTAAGAATGAAGACAACATGGAAAAATCTCATGGCTATGCCCAAGAAACTGCTTCATATTTTAGCAACTTGGTACTCAGTGTCTAAGAACGTTGTTCCGTGAGCCAATGGGTCATCTGTGTTAATGGATTCCTTTAAAGGTCACTCTTTCACACTTTCTTTAGAACAGATGTGACTCAAGGACTAGTCTGAAGAAAGGTGTTCACATTGAACCAAGGACAATGGGGGACACAGGAGCCCCTGTGGCCAAGACAACAGGGGAGCCTGGGGGTGTTTTCAGGGCTCTGGCTACAGGGAAGGACAGACCTGGTTATTCACTGCTTTGAGCCATTGCTGCTTCAAATGAGTAGTTGTGTTTGCAAATGCAGCACCTGTCTGTCGCCATTGTCACCAGCCTGGTGACAGCCTAGGTCCCGCTGGTGCTGTTTCTAACCCCAGCACAGGCAGATGGGGCATCTCATCGGGGGCAGGGCTTGCTACGAGTCCTGACCTAGGACAGTGATGTCCTATGATGGTCAGTGGTCTTGGTGACCACAGCATCCACGTGGTGTTAATGAAGACAATGCCACGTGTATGCACCATGAGAAATCCACTCTCTCCTTAGAAGTTCACCTGTGAACCTCTCTGAAGGGCTGCAGGGTCAAACTGGATGTCTCCAGGGAGTTACTTAAATCTTCTGAAAGTCTCCAGGACCATAAAACAATCATATATGACAGTGAAACAGCCACACAAGAAGCGTGTGCCAGGTCCTCTGCCTTGGTCTGTGCTCAACTCAGTGTGCATTGCTGCTTTCGTCATCTTACAGTCCCCGGGAGGATAAAAAAACAGTGATCTCCTTGCATGACCCACATGGAGGCAGAGACTTCCAGAGACTGGAGATCTGCTGGGACCCCGAAGCTTCCACATGAAATGCGCGGCTTCTCAATCATGATCACGTGCGCCAGGACCTAGACTTGCCTTGGGCACCACCTGGTTAAAGTCAGGGTGGAGAATTTTAGGTTCAGATGCCTGTTTGACAGGCTTGAAATCTGCCCCAAGAAATGTGCCATGTGGGTTAGAAAATGACCCAAATCTACTCCCGAGGAGCCTCACTGTTCTTTGGGAGCTGGTGGAAGGGAGCTGGGAGGTGATGACCCCCCCACTCTTGAGTCATTTGTACCCCAGGGGCAGGAGGAAGGACCAGTGCTAGGGACATCAGCTGCACCCCTAGCGGCCAGCCTAAGCGTGAAATATCTCTGAAATCTGTAGTTTGATCTTTTAAAATAGACCATACCAAAGCTGCATTTTTTATATTAATTTTTAAAATATGAATAATGTTTTACATTATTTATTGTCAAGGAAAGGGGATGCTCCAGAAGATGCATCGTGTTTGGTGTCGCAGCTCCACAAGGCCCTGGCTTCCCTGTGGATGGCACCTGGGTGAGGACCCAGCGCCTTGTCTACTCTGTCCCTCAGGACAACCTTCCAGACAGGATGCCCGGAAAGCCTGGGTTCAGGATAAACAAGAGACGAGAGCCAAAGACCTCCTCCCTTAAAAGCATCGATGGCAATTCTAAAAGTGGAGTAGAGAACGTGTGTGTGTGTGTGTGTGTGTGTGTGTGAGAGAGAGAGAGAGAGAGAGAGAGACTCGGGGCAGATGTTTTTCACATACTGGAATTTTATACGTCAATTTTTAAAGGCTTCCGGACTCACTGAAGGCGTGGATGTTCATGTTTTGCTACCTGCTATGCTTGAAAGGGCAGAGGAAGCTTTCTGCACAAAGAACTCTGCTTTGCACCCTTTCACTCACCTGCCCTGAATTCTCCCGATTCTTTTACAAGGCCTGTAAAATATTTAAAATAAAAATTCTTTCTTCTAAAAGAAGTGCTGTTTTTTCCAGTTCCTTCCTTGATATTTTTCTCATTCGCTGTCTTTTCTACACCTGCTTGTCTTAGGATGATAAAAGGAATTCTGACTTGCTTTCCATTCTAATTAAATATACTGGATCATGCCCAAAGCGGGCTCACAAACACCATGCACTTACAGTAATATAACAATATTTATTTCCAAGAGAGACTCATCGAAACTCAGCCAAAAAGTTAACCACAAAGCAGCATAACTTGACCTTTTGCCTAAAATTCTGCATGAGACTCACTGGGATCCTTAGACACGAACCTGTCAGAATTAATCTTGGAGCCTTACATTTTAAACTGTGGTAACAATTTTTCTAAAGTAAATAAGGGGATGGAAATCAAAACATCACCACTGGTGTCTGTCCACAGCAACTGATAAGTGACAGGCCTGCCAGCCACTGGTGTGAAGGGGAACAAGGGGAGAAACAGACCTGTCCCTTGGTATTAGTATTTAAAAATTACCTGGGCCTTTCCATTTGTATTAACACCAAGGACAAGTTAACTTAATTTTATGACAAAATGGAAATAGTATATTTCCTTACAGAGAAGGCAAGAATACTTTACAATTTGATCTTCAGCTATTTTTTAAACTACAGGCATTTTGCATCTTTTACCAAGCTTAGCTTACTCTGAGCTCAAGACTTTCCTGCCAGCATCCTTGCTGGACATGCACAGCACACAGGATTAATATCAAAATGAAAAGGTAGGCTCCTCAAAATACAAATTTCAATTTCTGCCTTTCAAGCCAGAAGACTGTACAACAAGCAAAGAAAAGATAGTGAAGTATATGTTGTTTGGTTTTCCTTCATCACACTGCTGATAGGAAGGAAAAAGCACAAAAGGATATTGAAAAGGAAATTGTCTGCCTATGGTAAATATCTTTTACATACTATTCTTAGGGGTATGTAATAAAATCAGAAAGCAATACTCTTTCAGTGCAGTCTACAGCTTTTAAAATACATTATTTCTAAAATCGAATACTTGACATTTGACTCAGTATTTTATTTTAAAAAGTGACAAGCAGATAGGAACAGTCTCCCACGGCACTCCTGGGTCCCCTCACCATCTTGTTGTAACTATACTATTGTGTAGATGAAACTGCCACAGCAAAATGACAAATATAACACATAAAAGAACAAAAAAGGGCAATAAATCAACGTTGACACTACAACCCATTAAAATGCAGGCAGCTGGTGTTACAGAAAGAATAAAATTTTCCTCTCACTTTACATTCTTTCCTGCTGAAGAGCAAATTTCAGAATCCTCAAGCAACTCTTACAAGATGCTGAAATTCCAGCTATATTCTCTCTCACATCAGGTCCTGAGCTCTGGGGCCAAGACACATGGCACTGGTGTCCCATCATTAACACAAAATGCCCACGGCGGTGCGTATGCACTGATAATCACCATATTTATATAATGCTGCACCTGACCAAAAGCAAGACACCTAGGTAGTTGGAAAATGGTAGTTTTAATTCAACAGCTATTTCCAATCCATTCATTATCTATGTAGACTGAGAGTTTGGCCATTTTTATTTATAAGAAAGCATAAAGAGGAGGCAATTTCTTCCTTCAATTTTTATCCAAAATTCTTTTAGAAGGTTAAATAGAAGCATCTGATACTGGAAATGACTCCAGTATTGCAAACATGTTTTACAGTACAACTGAATTTTGTTAACTGACTTGTTTACCCATTTATGATTATTACTAGTAGTTCAAGAGTAACTCAGTTGAGGTGAGTTGTTAAACTGTTTATATTGGTTTTAACAAAGGCCACAAATATAAGTTCTTGAAATCAGAAGCATCCGCTACACTTAATGTAGAACTGATTGCACCCCAAGCTCTCCAAAGGAATGAGAACCTCAATGACATAAAGGATGATGATGGATGGATGCTTCCCGAGAAAAGCAATGGGCAGCACTCAGGGGACAGCTCCTGACAGCCAAGTATTTCAAGGACTCAAAGTGCAACTCTGACCTGGGTCAGAGCTCAGTGTTATGTACTCACAAAGCTGTGAGGGAAGCTGCCAGAGGTGGCCACGGAACTCTTGGTCCAGGGCACCTCCTGTCATCCCACGCTTCCTGACCAAAGTCATAGTTGGATGCTCCTTTCTGGCAGGGATGTTATTTTAAAAAGTGGCTTAGAAATTAGTTCATGACTTCTGGGGAATTTTCTTTCTTACAAATGACTTCATACCATCAGAAAATAATAGCTAGTCCTCACGTGCCACATATTGAGTGACAGGCTCTGGCAAGTTTAAAGCTACATAAAATATGGGCCCTGTAATAGCAGAGACAATATTTCCATGTATTTGTACACTTATGCTATAGTAAATGCAATTGACAATCTCACTTGACACACCTTCCTGGGTATAAAGACCTAGTTCATGGAAGGGCAGAATCTAACAGTCTGCAGCTAAACCAGGTGTGATTTCTCCTCAGCATTAATAAACTCAGGCCACACTGCTAAGTGTGGTTATCCTTTATCAGCTGGGACTCACACACACAGCCACATAGTAAAGAGCTTCTGGCCATTCCCTGTTGGAGGGATTCAAACAGTTCCCTGGCTATGCTTCGTCCTGTCCCTTAACTTCTCGTCACTTGCTCTTCCAAGCTGGCCGAAGATCTGCTACCCAGGCCCAGAGGTCTCAGTAGTGACTTCCAGGAGTTCAGCTCTTTTACTCACTCACAATCACTTGTATCTTTCTGTTTCCGTGTTGGATGTTCATCCATTTCTCAGGGCTCTACTTCCTGCCTTTTGGTCTTGTACATCTCTCCACTGTCCTGGGTGTGGCTGGAATGTATAGGGTAAACTTGCTTCTGTCCCTCATCAGAACTCCCAAATGCTTCCCTTTGCAGTTGAGACAAAGACCAAAGCTCTCAGGAAACCCACAAGGTCATAGCTGCCCTCTGCTGCCCGGACAACCTGGTGCTCACCCAGCACCTCCTCTGGATCTCTGACCTCCAGCCATAACGATCTTTCCATTCTTTACATCTGGCCATGCTGCTGCTCACCACAGGCCTTTTGAACCCACTGTTCCTGCCACTGCTGAGTTAAAGTCCAACTTACCATCCCACCATCCTTGGGTACACCAGTCTTCCAGCTATGAAGTATTGCTAAGATGTGATCTGAGTTGCATCTTCATCTCACAAATACAGAGCGCCCTGGGTCCACAAGACAAACATCCATATGCACCCCATCCTGTCACTGCTCATGACTGTCCCTGGGCTGGTCCCACAGAGGCTGGGACAATGCTGACTTGAGAGGGTGGGCTCATTTCTAAAAACCCACTCAAGTTTCCTCATGGCTCTTGCCAAAGAAGAAATAGCTGGGCCGGGGATTTAGCTCAGTGGTTCTGATGCCTGCCTTGCAAGCACAAGGTCCCAAGTTTGATCCCTGGTGCCAAAAAAAAAAAAAGAAAGAAAGAAAGAAAGAAATAGCTGAAATAAATGATTTTTTTTTTTTTTACTAGTGGGTTGAAAAATCATTGGTTTATTTTATGTACAATGGAAAAGTCCACTGAGTTAATATATATATTAAAATACATCTATATATCATAAAGAAGAGATATATTTCCCATCAGCCGAAGAGTAGAGAAAATAAACCAAATTTGAAAGATTCCAGCCCTCAATCAACCAACAACAGTGATGAAAGTTCTAAGAAAACCCGGAAATCCACTGAACAAGAAGGCCGTCGGCTATTACTCATTTAGAGGCCTGCCTGGGTGCCTGGGACATGCTGGGAACAAGACAGCTGCCTGGGCACACTCTGGGATGGAAACGGGCATGGAGAGAGCCAAGGACGAGGACTGAGGGACAGCAGGATGCTGCCCCTGGGGACGGCACAGGGAGCCTGTCTGCAGCAACAGCTTGAGTGCCCCGACCTGAAACCCTCTGAAGCTGGAATCTTTCTGAGCACCATGGTGCCACAAGGGGAAATTTCACACCACGAGACTTTGCTTCATGCACAAAATGACTAAAAGCTTTGTGCAAAAGTGCCTTCAGGGAGTGTGTGTAAGATGAGTACAGGAGATAAATGAATTCTGCATCTTGACTTGGTTCCCATGCCCAGAATATCTCATTGTAAGCATGTAAATACTCCAAAATCTGAAAAAATTGGAAATCACAAATGCAGCTTGTCCCAAGCATTTCAGATGAGGGACACTGAACCTGCAGGATGAGGCCTGGGGACAGTGTTTGCACGAAGGGCTTGGTGTTCTGGAGAAGCAGGAGGACTGGCATGGATAGAACAGAGTGCTGGGGACGGTGGCTGAGAAGGGCCACAGCCAGCATGGGAAGCATCGCATCTGTGATGGGAAATGTGGATGTTATTCTAACCAGAGAACAAGGCTATGGGCTTCAGGATGAGAGGCCACGTGACCAGATTTCAATTCCAAAATACTCAGACTACCTGTTCTGAGGCGGATGAATTAATGGGAGACCCAGTGTGATCAGAGACAGCTAAGGTGCTTGGCAGGGCTCAGGGTGGAGGTGGTGGCTAGGAGAGGTGAGAGACTTTTAGACCTGGAACATGTTTCGGAAGGAGACCTAGCAAGACTGGCTTTATGGAAAACTCCAAATTTGGATAAGAAACCTTCCAACAACATCTGAGTAATGGAGATTGCCATATTCTTCCATTGGAAGAGTCTCAAAGAATCTCAGTGGCCTTTGGGGAGGACTTCACTATGTAGTGTGCACCAGGACATCTGGGATCGGACCACAGTGACAGAGACCCTTGCCCTTAGGGGGCGCATAGCCTAACAAGGGGAGACAGACAGTAGCAGCCAGAAGGGGTGAGTACAGAAGGTGCTAAGTGCCCCCCAAAGAGAAGAAAGTCGCAGGGCAGGGACACAAAGTGCAGGAGGGATGGGGAGGGGTGTGGCAGGTGTAGCATTCGGGTGGCAGAGGAGCCAAGCCGACTCCTCTGAGCAGGTCATATCTTAGTCACTTTTCTCATGGCTGGGACACAACACCCAACACCCCGCAGTTAGAGGGGAAGTTTACTTTGGCTCATGGCTTTTAGAGGTTTCAGTCCATAGCTGACTGGCTCCAGGGCAGGAAGGGCAGAGTGGAAACGCGTTGGTGGGGGCTGCTCATCCCACGGAGTCGGGATGCACAGAGAAGGCAGCAGCCAGGTGGGGAGATGCGTCCTTCCAGGACACCCCACATGACTCAGCTCTTCCAGCCAGGCCCTGCCTCCTAACAGCACCTACAGCTCTGAACTCATGGGCGCCTAATCCAAGGATGAGTACTGTGCCCCATGATCCAGCTGCTGCCTGCCCAAAAGTCCTACCTCCGAACACAGGAGCCTGTGGGGGACATTCTAGATCCAATCCGTAACAAGTGGGATCTGCCTGGGCCTTCATGGAGACGGTGAGGGAACTGGACATCTGGAGGAGGGTTCTGAGCAAGCGAAAGTAGAGCCAAAGCTCAAAATAAACCTGGAGCATGGCTGGGGGCAGTTTCTGTAAGGGTCCCCCAGGTCCACACGCTGAAGTCTTGTTCCCCAGCCTGTGGCACTATGGGAAGGTGATGGAACCTTTTGGAGGTGAGCCCTGATGGGAGATGTTAGGCACTGTTGTGCTACAGGCTAAAGCCACTGGGCCTAGTGACCACGGACTGAACACTCCAAAACTGTGAACCAAAATAAACCTTTCCTTCTTATAAACCTGTTGCCTCAGGTATTATGTCACAGTACCTGAAACCTAGCAGAGCGAGCAGATGCATTCAAAGAACCACAGGGTGGGAGGTGGGGTGTTGCAGTTTGACTGCTGTAGATTGAAGCAGAGGGAAAGTAGATCAGGAGAGTTTGGAAAGGGAGAGGGCCCCACCCAGGCAAGGCCTTGCAGGCCAGCAGAAGGACCGATATGAACATACTGAAAGGTAAGTGGTGGCTAATTTCGACAAGGAATAAGAAAAGAGCTCTAGTTTTATCATGTAACTATCGTTAAGGAGCCTCTGTGGTCAAAGATGATGATAAATGTACGGGAAGACACTGAGGACCATAAGAGAATCTAATCTGGGAATGCTAGGTATACTTGAAGACTTCACATATAACAACGTGCACTGTGATTCTGTGAGGAAATAACTGCTTATTTAATAAAGCGTGCTGGCCAACTGGTTGTCTGGAGAAAGACACACCCATCCCCCAGCAATACCTCATATTATATTAACAGTAATTTCTTGGCAATTCAAGAGCTAAATATACAGAACACTATGAAACGTACGAAAATTCGTGACTGAGAGATGGGAAGATCTCAAGCAAAACAAGAACCTTGGAGAAATAGAGAAAAATGGGAGTACAGCACATAAAAATGGAATCCGTGCCAAAAGACAACGAAGTCAAAGTAACAGAGATTCCAGGAATAGGTTCTGGACAGATCTCTGTGACCCAGTGGGGGCGGCCCCTGGCACTGTAGGGAAGGACTCCCGAGCCAAAGCAGGACAGGGCAGGAAAGAGGGCACCATGGGAGAAGGAAGGGCGGCCAGGCCAAACCAAACCACAGGGCACCTGCACATAGCCTTGGTTCTGGGCAGGGGTGGAAGGTAGCAGTCTACAGCCCGAAAAGAAGGGACACATGGTGATGAGCGGGAAGCACACAGGACCAGCCATTTCTCCAGCCACACCTGGAAGGATGGAAGGCGGCACGCAGGCAGGTAGTGGGCTGTGCCAGGGCTGGGGAGCCTGGTGCCACCGAGACCCATGGGATGGAGCTCAGGGTATCCGGCCCTGTGGGAGTCAGGTGAGGCCTGGAGGGCCTAGAGACCTAAGGGTGGCAAGGGCCCCACCACCACAGTCCCCACCTCGACGGGATGTGGACTTCCAGGGCCCGTGCAGGGCATCTTGTCCCTTCTTGCCTCCTCTTCCCACTGGCAAGATGCAGCAGATGCGGTGCTTAATTTCTCCCTTGTGGGGCGAAGGCATGGGGGCCTCAGGGCTTCAGCATGGTCAGGACACACAGAGTCTCTACAAGGCCACAGCTTCCTGTCTCCCTCAGTCAGGACCTACTTCGGTGGCTTCCATGTCTTCATTTCTCTATCTGTCCATCCCTCCATCTCTCCAGTTGAAAAGGTCTTTGTCTTTGTTTTAAGAGCCATGCTGAGACATAAAAAGTATTCTTGGCTTATTCACTGAGGCTCTGATTCCAAGAGAGCTGCCCCCTGACCAAGCCCTGCACTGTCTTCACCACTAGGCCTCAACTCAGTACTCCACAGCCAGGCCTGTTCCTGGGACGACCTGGGCCCCCTTAAAATGCCTGCTGGAGAAAACGCAAGACTGCTGAGAATTTCCTTTGTTTCTGCCAGCATCTCAGGACAGGGGCTCTATCTCCAGCCTCTGAGGGAGGGAAGCAGTGAGGCTTCCATGAGCCCCAGGCAACAAACCCAGCCAGGTTTCTCAGGGACTAGCCGAGGCCTTTGGGCTTCTGTAATGTGCCCTTCTCTGGCCTGCCTGAGCCCCAGATCAGCCCTCTTCCCAGCCCCTATGCTCCCTTTAAAGGGCCCACTTCCTCCTTCCAAATTCAAACACAGCTTGGCCCCCACCTACTGTCAGCAGTTATGGAATAAAATCTATTTCCATTGCTTTAAGCACCAGTAATGCTGGCTGTGTTTAACTTTTGGCTGCATGCATATTTTTTTCAATCTTTGAGACTTTATGTGGGAATTATTGTTGGCTAGTTCTCTTTTTCTTTCTTAAAAGAGCTAATTTTCTATCTAACAAAAATTCTAACATGCTCTGATGTATGTGATTTGTATATGAATCACAAAAGTCACTTTGTTTATAAATACTTCAGACTACAGATCTTATATTAGATATATAGGTTAAACAAATGGAAGATAAAAAATTTGTTTAAAGAAATCATTTTCCACAGTATCTCAGAGTTGGTAGGGTTATTAAATCATAAATGGAAATAATATAAATAGCCTACACATTTATATAAAATTAATTTAAAAATTCCTGAAGGGCAATTACTAACATGTTTAGCTTTCTATTTTCTTTCCCAAGCAGTTTCATGTTATGAACAATGAAATCCCAAGGCAAAGGGAGTGAAGTACAGACTGGATACATTTCCGGTTTCTAGAACTTTCCTTGTGTACAAAGAAAGGAGTTCTGAGTGAGTTCTTTGGGCATTCTGAGGTGGGTAAGATACTTGTTCCAGTCAGACGTTGCTTCCCTTTCATCTCCTAAATCTAGTGCTTTGGAAAAGTGTTTTTAAAACTGTGGATGACAACTCAATAGAGGGAAATGAAATCAATTTAGTAGGCAGGAACCAGAACGTTTTTTACAAATTGGAACAGAACAAGAGAGAACAGAATAGAGACTTTAGGGTGCATCCCACTGTGAGCAGCATTGGAAGAATGGCTTCTAAAGTTTCATTCAGTTAAGCCGCCTGTGTGTGTGTGTGTGTGTGCGCGTACACACACGCACATGTATGTCACACACACACACACCACGAATGGGTGAGATGTGCTTCTCTTTACTGTTGACAAGGACGAGGAGTTTGAGGAACACTCCCCAGGCAGAGCCCCTCTGAACTCCTGGCGCTGGGCCACTCACTAAATGGAGTCTGTCACGGAGTACCTGTATGGGCAGGGGTGGACACCACAGTGCTCATTTTCTTGGGGGACAGATAAGCAGGGAGGCCCCACCTACAGCCAAGAACAGCCGACCTGCACACATTGGTGGAGGGGGGACCATGTGCAAAGGACTCACCTCTCGCCATACTTCCCATGGGACTGGGCTCAGGGAGGGGTGTGGAGGATCAATGTGTCAGCATGCGCAGAGCCAAAAGAGCAGTGGGAGAGCTAAGGTACTTCAGAACACACCCCTCCTGCACCCCATCAGCTTCCTTCTGCAAGGGGCCGGACTGAAGTACTAAACAAAAAGGCACCATTCACGGGGTCCCAGGTGTGCAAGTTCAGAGTGGACTCAGCACTGTATTAAGCTGTCAGTGTCATGGGACAGTTCTGAAACACCTTGGCTTTTCCCCCATCAGTTATAAAACTACTGTCTTCTCGTAGCTTTGCTCAGTGACAAGCAGGATACTCAGTTTTCATTCACAGTAGTATGTGTGCCTAGGGGCTTGGTGTTACTAATGCAAATGTACCTGAAAGCAAGATGCCCGGGCCACCAGGCAGGTAAGACTCTTGATAAGAATGGTCAGTCAACAGGTGCTACACAGAGGGGCTCAACATGTCAGAAATGACTCAGTGAACCAAGTGAAGAGACAGTGCTCCTGCTACCAGTCAATAGCTGATACAGACAGTAAATGCAGAAGAAATATTACTGCACTGTTAATGGAATCCAGCTATGAGGACCCATCATTAAAACCAGAAGCAAATATGGAAGAAAGAACAGGAGTAGCTTTTACTGGTTTCTGAGGCTTGCTCTGGCCCTCCATCATTATAATCCCTAATAAACAAGAGTAAATGAGGCGCACACTGCAGCTCTTAGGACTGAGGCTGCTGTATGCCGTGGTAGTACATGGTCCTTCATTTCAGTTCCCAAACCATACAATATGCACTGGGTTGGGTCCAAAATCCTTGGCAATGCTTTATGAGCTATCTTCTTAATCATGGAAGTATTAGATGAAGCAATATTCAGAAGCGTTGCTTATTTCACGCCTAGTAAATACCATGCTTCATTTAATGAAAGCAGATCGTAAGGAAGGCCCAAGATAGGGCCTAGTCAGCTGTCTTTCTCATAACTATGGGTTTCTCATGCTGAGGCCAAACCATTTGTAGTGACTGCTGATCAGACTGGCATCCGCTCAGGGGTTAGTTAGCTGACCAGTTCCACAAAATCCCTGAGACGGACATGTGATCCTACACAGAGCCATGGGCCAGTCCCCAATGTGGGGTGCAGAGAGGAGCGCTTATGCTAGGAAAGGCACTGTCTCGAGCACTCCTACTGCTGGGAAGAACACATCAGAAGTCAGGATAAAGAAGCGTCTGTGATAAGTCAAACTTCAATCAGTTAAATAAATTTATGCTTAGAGGAAATCTGAAAGCAAGGGAGAAATACCAGTAAAGGTACAGCTTTCAGGCCCTGGAGTAGGTAATGGAAAATATACACAGGATACAAGGGGGAAAGGAAGTAGAATCATTCTGTATTTCTTTACTTCATCAAATCAGTCCATAATTTTCCTAAGTTTCAGTTGCTCTATTTTCCAAAATAATAAGCTCAGGTAACAACCTAAACATTTGTGATTTCTTATTAGAGTTAACTTTTACTATTTCTTTAACTGTTTGAAAGTATTCCCTAATTTCATACACACAAAAAAACTGCTAGGGTGGAAGTACATGGAAGGCAGCTTGGTGTTTCCCACATGACTTTAGCCACACCTGAGCCACATGCAAAGGCTACAGGGTGCGGGTCTTCCCTAAGTCCTCTCTAAGTCCTCAACCTGGGTACCTTGACAATGTGACCTGCTTTTGTGGCAGGATAAGGTCTTCTGAGTTCACTAGCCACTCACCTGGGATCTGGAGTGGATTACTGGACTCTCCTCCTACCTGGATTAAAAGAGATGCCCATGCATCTTTAGAAGCAGGTAGCGTGGACAAGCTCCTCTCTCTCGGTACAAAGAGGCACCCAGGTCAGCTCCAATATGCTAAGTCCTTCAACCTTTCTGAATGTTCCTACGTGACTCAGTTCCTTGACTTGCAGATCTGCTGCTTCTCTATTTAAGGGCTTTTCTCTGAAACAACACTCTATAAGGAAGGCAGACAGCTCTGCAACAACTGTACATGCACAAAAAGCTGTCTGAACAGCAGCTTCTAAGCATCTTCGGGTGGCTTCATTTAATAATCTTGGCAGATATGATGGTGTGTTGCTAATGCATGTGCAAACTAGACCTGCAAGGTGAACAATAAGTCTTTCTCACCCTCAAATCTCAATGCCTTTTTAGATTAATTGGGAAAATAAGAAATTTGTACATTCTTATGAGTTTGCTTCAAACCCTGTCAATCGATGGTGTTACTATTGCAAGTCTAGCAAATTTCATTTCTGTATCACATTAGGCTACAAAGGAACAAACCAACAGACCAAACACACAATGGAAACATGCAGTGGAGTCATACTGAATGCATGGGTATCGATGTGCACACAGAAGAGCCGAGCATATCGATTGAATATGAGCACAGGTCTGTACCCGGGGTCTGAAACATTGTGAACAGGCCTTAAGCAAAGGAGGAGATGTAGAGGGAAACAAAGCTGAGAAAGATGAGCAGGAAATGGGCAAGATGACTCATCTATACTTGAACATCTGACCTGTTAGTTGGCCGTCGCCTGCAGCAGGGGCGATGCGAATGTAAGGAGTTGTAAGCTGAGTCACGATTATCGCAGCTAAGGCAAAGGAGGATTTCCAGGTCAGCATGCATGAGGGAGAAAAAAGCCAGACTGAAGCTAGGCTAGCAAGAAGAACCCATCAGCATATCAAATTGTCTCAACTCTGTTCCAACAACAACAAAAGGAAAAGGAAAAAAAAAAAGAAAGGGAAAAAAACATAGCAAGGCATTGAATTTTCTTTTCTCTTAAACAAGTAATAGTCAGGCAGTAGGATTTCTACATCTGACACAGCTGTGAGCTTCGGCTGAGACCTTGGACAGATCAACTGAAAGAAAAAAGTAAAACAAAACCAAAAACGTAAGCCCTAAATTCAGCTGAAGACTTCGAACTGTTTCTAACTGTTAACTGAAGGTGGTGAACAGAAGTTCACAGCCAATTGTGATAATCCAAACTTCAGGCTTTGCAAGTATATTTGGTTATTTAAAGTGATGTTACTTAGGTCACAATATTTTCTCTTCTTGGTCAAATTATCTTTGTGAGGAATATTATCGCCCTTCACTAAAATTTTTAATTAGAACAATTTCTCTAATAACTAGATTTCAGGCAGACTTCCATTTAAAGACCTTAATTTTTCACACTACGAGAATAAAAAATATTATCTCAAGGTACTGGTTAAAAACAAAATCGAAACTTCTCATTGCCTTTGCTGTCATTGTCATGGCTAACTTGTGACCAAAGAAAGGGACAAGATTCTTGAAAAGGACCACTAGGGCATCTTGCTTTGTTTGCAGTAAGCGGTTAACATTCATGACACACAGATATTGAAAAAAAATAGAAAATTAAAACATCAGTTCTAACATGATACAGCTGGAAAATGATGCAAAGAAAAAATATTGAAAAATTAAGGACAGGCTTACATGAAAGATAACTAATTTACATGGAACAGCCTGGGTGCTATTAGAAATGTGGCAGAGAGTAAGGAAAATAGATCATCTACCATCTGCAGACAATTAAACCCAAAACTGCTGCGGCGTAATATTTTGAAATAACCCCCTGCAACACTCAAACAGTTTGCTCCTTAGAACCAGACAACTACAGCAACTGAGTTTAAAAATGGTGTAGCAGTCTTATGCATGTTATTAATGAATGTACTCCATCCAGTTCTGCAAAGCGAGATAAACTGGTCGCTGGCAACTCTGGGTATAACAAGTTGAACATGGTAAATGTAATTTCTAAGACTTGTTACAAAGTTGGTGTGAATTCCAAGTTTGATACATGTTAACCTTTGGCTGGTCATAGAATACGGAGGTTCAGCCAGTCATTTTGCATCACTTACATCACTTACACTACTCTACTTTTGAGAAAAATGTCCTCTTATTAAAAAATAGGGCACTTATCTACTATCCAAAGAGGTAAAAGATATGAACAAACGCTACTTGAAAACATCTCTGGTGGGCAGCAGGCATCTGCAAATAACAAAGGATTCAAACGACAAGCTGAGGTTAAGCTTCACACGTAACAGGTACTTAACCAGACTTAACCAGATCAGAACTTCACAATGGTCTCTGTGTTCCAACCTGTGAAGTGTTTATTTGCAGCTATTTTTATTTATTTATTTGTCTATTTTGGTACCAGGGATCAAACTCGGAACCTTGCACTTAACGAGGCGGGTGCCGGAACCACTGAGCTAAATTCCCAGCCCTATTTGCAGCTATTTTTAGTGCAAGGACATACTCATGTTAGAAATTACTTTAAAACAGGCAGGGTAGGCCTCAGTAGCTATGACAGAAACTGTGTGGTCCACCGAGCCTAAACCATTGTTTGTATTCATTTTATTTGCAGTGCTGGGGGACTGAGCCCTGGAATTCACAGGCTAGGTAAGAGCTCAACCACTGAGCTGCATCCCCAGCCCAAAATAGTTATTATCTGGTCCTTGACATAAAAGCTCACTGATTCTGCCTTAATATCAGCAACGATCCACTATAGAAGAGAACATTATGGAATTTGGCAGAATAAGGTCAGAATTCCCACGCTACACTTCACAGACAGAATCGGGGGGTCTGGATCTGGGGTCTCAGGGACAGAGGAGCACCAGCAAGGAGGAGGGAGGAGCTTCCTGGCATGGGTTCTGTGCTGGGCCCTCTCAGTTGCAAGTCAGGATGTTCTAGAATCTACTGGGTCTGCTTTTACCAACACAGTGTTTCACATGGCCCTGGTGTTCCTTGAAAGATGAGTTTGGGTCACATAAATTTGGGAAACATAGGCTTTTAGGTTTCTAAGGTTTGGGAACCTCTTGGGGGCCTTCATATACTCCTGATGTACATTATGAAGATTATTATTATTGAGAATGAGAAAATATTTTCTCTATAAAATGCTGAACACTGTATGTGTATGTTCCCGTTTCTAAATGCATAGCCTGACTAATAGCACATTGGCATATATGAGTGATACTATGCAATTTGTTTTCTCCTGTATTCAATATGCACAATTAGAAGGAATATTAATTAGTTTTACATCTCAACAGGCATTCTTTTTGGTTCTTTTATCAATGCATTTCCATTCCGTAGCATTACAGCCCAGAAAGGATAGTATTTCTTTGAACAAAAGAGTGAAAAGAAAAACAGGCTGGAGAAACTTCTCCAAGAGCCTAGTGATTAAAAAAAGAAACATTCAAATTTCTGAATATAGTCAGAAATTGTATCAGAACAATAGGAATCCTTCAGCGCTTCCTCAAGGTCTTCCAGCAAAGCAGAGTCACATCCAGTACAAATCTGAGTTAAATGAAATACTAATGCTACAAACAGCAAAGCGTTTTCCATAGAAAATTTCCTCTAAAAAATAAAACATTAGAACAATACTTTCTTTTCTTCTTGTTTTATAGTTTAAAGTCTGGCTTCTCTGATAGTTTTGGGGAGAATTAAACTAGCATTTGCTGGTAGATATTTCTCGCTATAAAGCTGTGACCCAAGCTGTAGCAAGGAAAGGAACAAATTCACAGCTATAACCCCTATACACCAAAGCTCAACAAACATAAAAATCCCCAAACTTTAAGGAACTCAAGATCTTCAAAAGATGAAACATCTACGCTTTGTACTTGGAAGGCGTTCTAATAATTTAAAGAACACGTGGATAACAGGAAACCTTCTAATGGTATTGGAAGAGACATGAGTGACATCATATTAAGGAAAATATCACCTCATGAAAGATTAATGTATATGTTTAAACTGATTATCAAATCAACTAGAATGGCTTTTGATACAAGAGATCCAATTTACTAATAAGACATACTTTGATTTTTAACTTTATCTTGACAGTCTCAAATTGGTCATTCACAGTCTCTTTTTCTTGGTACAGGGGATCGAACTCAGAGCATTGTGCTTGTGAGGCAGGTGTCCGCACCACTGAGCTAATTCCCCGGTCCCATCCACAAAGTCTTTCAGAACTAGTGTAAGAGTTTCTAACCGTGCCAGCTACTATAAAGCAGCCATAATGAATAAAAAGTAAAAGAAAACACACACTAATTACTAACATACAGCTAGACCAAATGGTCATGAAAAGAACCCATATATAAAAATGTAGATTAGATATGACTGAAAAAGATTAAAAACTTTGAGAACTTAAAAATTATTACAAGCTCTTGTACTGCCTGCCTGCTATGGATGAAAGGAAGCCTTTGAATTGAGGGGACCTTCGAACATCATGCCGGTATCTATTAACATAACTTAGGTTCTTCCTGCGTCTAATTGTTATGAGGCTTTATATTTGAGATGAAGAGTGTCAAAATATATCTTGGGAATATGATTAAGATAATTACAACATTAAATGTATAAACAGTATGAACTATATTTTTAAGAGACATATCCACACTTGAAATTACAAACCACCTCTCTGTGAAAACACATCCACCTCCAAACCTTCCCTAAGAGATAGCTGTCAAGAGTTGTTTCATGCGAACATTGAAATCTCTGTCAACTGAGAACGCTGCTCAGGCAAGTGGTTTGGTGCCTGAGGACTTGATTAAGCCACTGTGCTGTCAGAAATATGTGGCAAAGCACACTCTGATGTCTGAAGTCTTCCCTTTCCAGCTTCTTTATTACAGAGTACTAACATAGTTATTAAACCTACCTATTTCTCTGTTTTAACTAAGTAGTCAAGAAGATATGGCTTCCTGTGCTGAAAAAAGAATTTTTAAAAATTGTCTCCTTATAAGAGTGATGAAACATTATGCTGTGCTTTAAAGGGAGATGCTGAATCTGTCCACGCAGAGCTCCATAAAATCACACCACACTGCATCGCTTTGCCTGGGGGGAGAGTGTCTCCCATGGTTCCTCACTGTACTGTGAGTTTATGACACAGAAATGACAGTGTTAGGCGGTGAGTATTAAAATGTGTTTTCTTTTCCCAAAAGGGGTTATTTGAACAGAGTGTGCTGCTGTGTAAATGTTTGTAAATGACTCAGAAAAGATGAGCGGGGAGTATCTACTCAGTTGGGTCATCTGATTGCCTAATCATCCTTTGGTGGATTGAACAACAAATTACAATATTGATGAAATCTAGCTGATGGGAGAAAATGGACCAAATCATCATCTAATTCAATCTATTGTGAAAACAGCAAACTTGTCAGGTTTGCATACTTATTAGTGAGTTATTTATATAATTATTTAACTACATGAATGAGCATGATGATGGATCTCTCATTGTTTGTACAGTGAACTGGGCAGTGACTCGGTCCTAATAGAGGGAGTTCAGATGCTTCTACTATACCACACCATCACTGGCCAGAGTTTCTGCCACCAGACACAGGCAGAGAAATCCTGGGGGAGGAGGGCAAGCGTGAATGGATGAATGAGAGTGATTTTCCAACTTTCAGCTGTGATGTTAAACATAAGGCATTATAAATTAGGCACCTGGGGACTAGATTCACCTTTCAGACCATGAGGGCAGGAGGGGTGTCATAAGGCGATACTTCAGGAGTCCCGTTCTGGACCAGGATGGAACCTGGGTCAAGGATCCTGGTGCTGTGATCTTTAGTCGCTGCTAGCATACGGCTGTTTATGAAACACCCTGACAGCTATCATTTCATTTACTACTAATTTATTGCCATAAATAAAGGCCCTTCATCAGGTACAATACGATATAAAGAGTATCTTAAAATCTACATCAATAGATTGTTGGGAAAAGAACTATAAGCCCCTGAGAACAGAGTGGAAGGCAGCGATCACCTGACCCATGCCTATCCCATATTATGCAACCAAGAAACACTCGCTAAGCTACCACTGAGTTTAAAAAGTCACGCATCTTCAGGAAGTGGGAATGCGATGAGGATTTTGAAAATGTTCACCCTTGACATGTTCCTACTGTTGCCTGAAAGTTAAGCCACAACGAAGTTAGTTCTCACCCACAGGACTCATCCAGCCTGAGCTTCTCGCTTCTCCTCATCCCTTCTCAGCTGAAGCACACAGAGGCGCTCACCGCCCTCCTGGCTACTCAGGTCTGCACGATGTATGCAACTGCAAGTGTTAATTTATAATGCCTCATTTTAAGACAACGTTCTGTTCCTCAAAGCACGGTCTCCCCGACTTGTGCATGGGTCAGGCAAAGTAGCACCGTGAGGCTGAGGAGACAGTGCTGCTCACACGCAGGACTCACAGCAGCAGCCTCTTCTTTAGGGGGTACTACGTGGGCAGAGCGCGGTGTGGCGCCCTATCCACCTGCACAGCTCTGCCCTGATGGCACTGGTCCAGGAAAGAGAAACAAGGTCCACAACAAGGCTGCCGGCCGGGAGCAGGAGGAGCCACACAGCCTGACGCCCTGTGCTGCTCTCACCAGATCGCTGCTGAGGGGGCACGGGGGTCAGGTGCAGCAGTGCAGACCCCGAGTCCCAGCTATTGGGGAGGCTGAGGTGGGAGGACCTCTTGGGCCCAGGGGTTTGGGGCCAGCCTGGGCAACAGAGCGTGATCCGGTCTCAAAAAAATACATAAAAAAGGATGGGGGTAGCATTTTAACTATACCTTCTACACGAAGAGTCACTAAGTACAGTTTTGTCAGGCATGGAACACTATGGTTTAAAACATGTATACTTGCATCGTAGAAAACTTAATATTTAAAAAATTAAAAACCCATTGAAAAATCACTTCAAACACAGCAGTAAGGCTTATTTTAAGAAGTATCTACATGAGGGCCAGGGATTTAGCTCAGTGGCACTGCGCCTGCCTCGAAAATGCAAGGTCCTGAGTTTGATCCCTGGTACCCCACACACCCAAAAAAGCATCTACATGAAACAGTCAAGGCTAACTGCCATAACATCCTGATCCATACATACATACCTGCATGCATATCCGTATGTAATACACTTGTCTACACATTCATGTCAGTGGAGTTACATTTCGAGCCATTCTGAAACAGTGCAGAGTAACTTTTAAAAGACATAGACCAGGAAATCAATGCACAGTTTCAACCTACCTTTTGTGGCCACTCGAACACAGTCGATTTTGGTTTCCTGTATGAAACAAAAAGAGGAGGAGTTATTCCTCATGTTTTATTAAGCACAACAGAAGAATCTGCAGTTCTGGTTAAGTAACTTGATACGGAAGGTCTCACTGTTGCAAGTGAGGCTTTTATCACCCTGATGGCTCTGGGATCCATGCTCAGCACATTTTCCCGTTCCCTTCATAGAGGCATTGGTATCCTGAACTGATAAGGGGCAAAAAGCTAGACCCAAGGCCCTGCCCCTGCCCGGTGCACCCGGCTCTCTCTCTAGACCGTGCTTGAGCCCCAGGAAGAACTCTGCACCCCAGAGGGCCCCTCCGTTCCCCGGCTAAAGTGGAGTGGACATGTAGGCCTGTGCTAGGGAGGAGGGAGACCGAAAGAGTCTCAAAAATGTTTCCTCTCCCTAAGCAGAGCGCTGGGTTGGTGCGAACAGGAAAGGGAGAATACTGAGACTCCATGAGAATTCTGCTTTGTTTGTAGCTCATCTTCCTAAAGTTGTTTTCTCTTAGAAAAGAAAAAAGACACCTAATTTAGTTGCAGCTATAGGAGGCATAAACTCTTTGGAGCTAAAGAAATGGCAGAGAATATGCCTAAAAGACAGCTGTTGTAGATCTCACAAAATTTTAAATGAGCTGAATATGTGTGTCATAACTGTGCTGTTTTCCCGTAAAATTAGTAAGCTAAGCAGAACGACTAGCCAACTTTTGGTAATAAGAAAATCTGAAAATAAAAACCATCATGTTGATGATATATTTTTCCAACTCCTCCAAAACACGATGAATATTCTCATTTCTTGCCATGAGTTTCTTTATATGAAAATAATTTTACAAGGAGAAAAAACTCATTTGCTTATGAGTAAAAACGTGCAAAGGCCTAACTTCATCCATCTACCACTGTCTTACTTAAGCCACATTCAAGTTAATAACCCCAAATACCCTGTCAGTGGTCATCGGTAAAACTTACCCCATTGGCTCTACTCGCAGCTTGGAAGTAAATTCTGTAGCTTTTGTGGGGGAGCAGGGGGGTGTTCCAGTACCCACTGTAGGTCTTGTTGTCACCGACAGTGAAAGGCTGGGCAGCTTGGATGCTGTCTGCCGGAAACTCGGCAGCAAAGTAGTACTGTGAGTTCAGGAGGGAGGCATTTTGGAAGTGGATTGGTATCGGGTAGCACTTTAAGATTTCTGTTGTCTTTTTAGTTCTCCGAGGACGTTCTTCCTCAACGACTATTTGGTAGACACTAAAAAAAGCGAGAGGATCATCAGTGATATTTGTGGAAAGAGCTGATCCACTCTGCATCAATGTGGTGGACCCACGGTGCATGTGACATAAACAGCACGCTGGACAGGGTCACAGGTACCACTGTGGGGCATGCAGGATGTGCTGAGGTGACAGGCTGTCACTGGATGCCAGCTCCTGAGAAGAGACCCTGCTTACAACCTTCCACAGAGCTCTTCGGCCCAAAGGAGCACGATTTTTTTGAGAGGAACAAAATTCACCATACTCAAAAAAATTATATGACAATTGCTACTGTTTATAAGCTGAACACCAAAAGAATGTCCTTTACCCATACAACTGCAATGATCCTGCAGGGAATTGAACTCTTTCTTTACCTGATATACGAAGTTTATTAATTGTGCATTTGTAACAAAAGGCAGTACATTATTACATAAAGAGAAAGGAGACAAACCCTTCCTTCCTAACTGCAGACACTTTGTGTCGGGAGTAGTCACGCAAGGTCCTCCATGCAGTTGGGGAAATGGCTCCCTGCAGAACAGATGCCATATTTAAAGACTTCCCCCAAGTGAGGATAGAGGAACACACGGGAGGTAAAACAGGCTTGTGACTCCTCTCCCCTTCTTCCTGACGTCAGGTGTCGTGATTTTCAAACATATCTATCTGCAAAGAACTTGATGCTTCTCTCGTCAAGATGCTGGCTTGGCTATGTGGAGTGACTCATGTGCCACCAACAGAGAGTGGCAGGAGGGATGTTGTATGTGCTGCTGGGAGAGGCACATCATCAAGGACGTGGTCCAGCGACCTTGAACCTGCCATGCTCGCGAGGACACAGATGGGCGCTCTGCCCAGTGTGAAGGTCATGTGTGTGAGATAATGCAGAAGGTTCTACGGCTGAGCCTCCCATGCCTGTGGGCCCCAGAGGCCCCAAGAGGAAGCTGCTGGTCGGCCCTTCCTCTGCTGGCCCATGACATCACGCAGCACTGAAAGGCCATTTTATGCTGCTAAATTTGGAGTGGTTTGAGCAGAGATGAGTGCAGTAAGCAGCCCCGTTCACAGAGTCACTGATTTGTTCCCCTCTATCAACTGCAATCTGAAACATTCACATTCATCTTTATTTTTGCAAGACAGAAACCACATTCCTATCACTTTTATTACAGCATACTGCAGTGTCCTATCTTTATGAGGTATGGCCGATAATCCTCACTGTGCCTAATTTATAAATGAAGCTTGGTCACAGGGGCCCATGTGTTGAAGACACAGGGTCCACATGGGGTTTGCATGATCCGTGGCCTCAGGCCTGGGGGTCCTGGGAAGGGGTGAGGGCTGCAGGGTACTCTGTGTATCAGCCCACACAAGGGCAGGAGCACAGGTCAAGGCCAGAGTCAGAGGCTAAATGCCACCTGCCTTCGCCCAAACACAGAAGACAGCAGGGCAGGTCCTTAACCCCGGACTCCATTAAAAAGGACGTCAGAGGGAGTGTGACCATGCTCCTGAAATCACTTTCAAGGGACTCAGAGTGGAGTGGGCCGTGAGGAGGAAATTACCAGGGGCAGGTGTTGTGGTAAGAGAGTCAGTGTTTAAGCTTATCCAGGGTAGCTCACAATTCAGTGACGAAATCTGAGGGAAGTAAATCTGTGTTTCTGTCACCTCTGCCACCCCGTCCTGTCCCATTTTCTCCAGTTTTGCTAGGATGTGTGATGTATGTGTTCACTCACTTATTAGCTCAAAGAGTGATTCCTGTTTGCATTGCTGGAGATTAAACTGGGGCCTCGCACATTCTAGGCAAGCCTTTTATAACTGAGCTCGAAGCCCAGCCCTCCTCACTTGTTCTTGAGAGAGGATCTTACTAAATTTCTCAGGCTGCCCTTGAACTTGTCATCCTCCTGCCTCAGCCTTCCAAGCTGCTGGGAGTACATGTATGTGGCACCTTCCTGGCTCAACAAATGCTAAGGACCTACTGCGTGCCAAGCACTACTCTACTTTAACTCAAATAATACAATGCCCTGCTCCCTAATGAAACAGAATTTTGTTTTGCAATTTAAATACCATCTAAATGAATATGGATGAAAAAAGTAATTTTTGTCCAAGCAGCAATTTAATAAGGACTGGGTAAAAATCTGAGAATTAAATGATCATTTAATGGGCCTCCCTTGCAGCCTGCCGGTCTTAGTGGCATTACACACTCGACTCCAGACATATTGCTTTTTAAATGGCGACCATCCACTCATATTCCCATACAGTCAAGACAGAACTAAGTGGACTGGGGCAGTTTCAAACCACAAATGTCTTTTCATCCTTGCTCCACAAGACAAATTAGCTGTGCAAGCATCCAGACCTCAAATCTATTTGCTCTTTAATAATTTAAGCACTGAAAGGTCAAACAGCTCTTTTCTATTCCCCTTTATCAAAGTCCAAGTGCTAATGAAAAATAGCTAAATCCTCTCCTCTGCCTACTTGCCACACACTGCTGTCACCCGATGGAAACCAACACGTTTCTAGCACCCAGGACAACGGTACCGGTGGCAGAGGGCTGGTGCGCTTCTCACCTACGCAAATGACCTCCTTCTACTAACGAATCTCACAAAATCATCCCAGCTGCAATCAACATCTCCCAACTAGCTTTGAAATCTCACTGAATGGTTTTTCTCAAAAGATTAAAGAAAGCAAATTCTCAAAGATAGGAAGCCAGTCAGAAGGTTCTAGCTTAGCATGCTGAATTAAAATTCTATTACCTTTTTAATGTATTACTCAGGCTCCTTTGTTTATTAAAACTGTACCACTCCTATGGCTGTTCCTCCACTGTCATGGAATATAAAGCAACATAAAAATCTTCTCATGGCATTTGCAATATTAAAGCGCAACTCAGAGCTAAGATGAGTCTGCCAGAAGTATGACATCACTCTATCAAAACTTTCTGACAGAATGAAATTTAATTTAAAGTTTAATCTACGTTAGACTTTTCTACAACAAAATTCTCAGGCCTTTAGAAGGAGAATAAGAAATCTGCATTTATATAGAATAGCACATGAAGTACAACCTAGAAAGGAACATCTGAACATCTTTCATGTACTTTTTTAAACTTGAAAGTTCAAATGTGATGAAATGTTTTCAGTTTTTTTTCCAACTCTGAGGTCTCCGAGAAGAAGCCTGCGGATCTGAAATTGACTTAAATTTTTTTGTCCTAATTCATTTCAAGATTAAACCCTACATCATTAAGTCCATTTTTCTTATCCTTTATTTCTTATCGGCATAAAAATAGTATAGAGTTGCCCAGCTGGTGAACAGAATGAGGACAGCGGCAGGGAGGACAGGAGAGGTGCAATGATCCCTCAGTCGTGGCTTTGCTAATCCTTTAAAACAGGTATTTCTGATCGCTTCGGAGGTTCACAATAGTGTTCCTTTTATGGCTCCTGTTAGTGACATCTGCTCGATTTGAAGCTGTTGGTACGATTTATAATTCTACATGTATAAAAAAGAGAGATCAGTACTGATATCTTTCTGACGACTTAACCTAGGCAGGGGACTGAACACCGGACTCGATTTGCTGCCATGCAACCGCACTCAACTGATGTTCTTCCGGCTCCTGGTCCCGACACCGCTCTCTCTGACTCCATAGGCATTTACTGAAATAATGCCCAAATATCCCAAAGAACCTGTTAAGATTGCACTGAGTTCTAAAAAGCAAGTCACCACTTTAGAATTAGGATGCAAACCTCACCAGGCTTGCCATCACCATGACTAGGGTCCCGTGGAGCCCTCAGGGGAGCACCAGGGCTGAGGACAGCAGACCCCGCTTGGTCCTCTGCAGGAAACTGTGGGCGATCGCTGGTGAGGCGTGTTACACAGATGACAGCACAGTGTCACTCACACCACACAGCATGCCCAGACCCGGGGCGCTGAATATTCCATGTCTAGCAGCTTTAATTTCTCTCTGTCCTGCTGCGATCTTAAGGCTGGCCATGAACTGTTGTGGAATACCTACCTGCAGGACAACACAAGGGGCCATACTCACAGCAAGGAGCTTTCCTGGCTTCAGTGAGTTACTAATGCGCTGTGTGTGTGTGTGTGTGTGTGTGTGTGTGTGTGTGTGTGTGTGTGTGTGTGTGCATGCTCGCATGCAGTTCAGTACCCTGCTGCTGTGCTAGTTAGTGATAAAATCTGCTATAATAAAATATTAATTACAACAGAAAGGTTGGGTGAGAAATCTGAACTCAATTACAATCCCATATTGTGAACAAAGGGTAGGGTGAAAAAATCCTTTCGTTATGGAGGTTTGGGATAGTAAAAAAACAACCAGCACATTAGGTCTGGGCTGAGCAGCTCTGTAAAAGGCCACCTGTCATTAATCTTGCCTGCAGGCAGCACATTTTGAGTGAATTAGTCCTGGATGGAACATCTTTCAGAGTGATTTCTCCTGCTCTAAGTGATGAAGACATTTTGCTCTGCAACCCCTACTTCACCCAAGTTTATCACAGTTTCATCATCACAATTTCATGACAAACACATGAGTATAAAAGTTCTAATTCAGGGTGAGTTACTATGGTGAAAATATGTTCTCTTAAACAGCCCTCGTCATTTGAATAAAAACAGGAACAGAATCCTACCTACCAGCGTCACACCACGTAAAGGTTGAGAGCACCCTTCATCTGAAAATCTTTGCAGAAACTTCTGGAATTTGGAGTATTTTTGACTTGCAGACTAGGGATGTTTAACCACTGAAGTCCATGCACACATCCCCAAATCTGACAAGATTCAAAATCTAAAATATTTCTGGTAGGCCCTAAAGGGGAGGCAGCCTCTGGCTTGGTTCCTGGATGTTCACATTATGTCCATTTGTAATCTTTCAATCCCCAAATGCTTCCCTGTTGCAGCCAGTGAGATGGACACAAGTGATGCCCACAAAAGAACGGGTGCACCCACAGGGCAGGGGACAAGAGACGCTGGAGTGGGCCACCATCCACAGCCTGGGAGGGGCCTTGCAAGCTCTGATGCTGCAGACCTCCCGGTCCAAGATGGAGCGGACTGTGACACCACTGAATGTGAAGGGCTTCATTTCTCTCATGTTTCCGCTCTCCCTTCTTTGCGGTCCTTGTCATGGGTCCAGCCTTGTGCCAGGCATAGGGGAGAATAAAAAGAGGAATTAGGAACAGTCTGTCTAGGTCCTCGAGATGCCCAGTATAAAGCTGCCACACACAGGTCACCACAGAGAAGAGGGACCCGAGAAGAGCTCCTGTAAAGTACAGTTACAGGTCTGTGTGCGTGCGTGCGTGCATGTGTGTATGTGTGAATCTTTATGCCAAAGTCTTGCAGCACGTATCATGTGGAGGGCATCTGGCTGGGACCAGTCCCTGGTCATTGTCACCTGCTGATGCCACTAGGTTGTTTCTGCATAACATTCTCCTAAAATTAAAAACAATACAACCCAGCCAGGTGCAGCAGCACCTGTGGTCCCAGCTACTTGGGAGGCTGAGGCAGGAGGAGCACTTGAGCCCAGGAGTTTGAGACTGGTTTGTGCAACATAGCAGGATCCTATCTCAAAATAAAACAAAACAAAAAAAACAAACAAAAACCCCTAACAGCAACAAAGAGAAAACCGAGGGCTTTGCTTCTGAACCCACATATTCTCCACTGACTCCAGTGGCTGGAGAGGCTCCATGTCAGTCACGCAGAAGCCCCAGCCTTAGCGCCCCAAGGCCCCCCGGCTCAGTCCCCACACTGAGCAGCTGTTGGCAGGACCACATTGCAGGGCACCCACTAGGGTTCACTCCCAAAGCGTCAGCACACAAACCCAGCTGCAGTCATGGGCCGCCACCCTCTGCCTCTGTCCCACTACGCTTTCCACCTCTGTCATCATGCCCAGGCTCCCAGCCCCTTGACATGAGTATCGCACTGCATATCTGTTTGTGGGTCAAGGCAGAATTCTGAGTGAGGTTTGGCCTGGTGGGTGGCAGCATTTGGCCCTGACAGCATCTTGTCCTTCCAGGCAGACTCTAAATCCCTCTGGACATGGGCCTGTGCCACTAGCCCTCAGGACAGGCCCATGAGCTCCTGCACCTGCTGGCAGCCTTCAGAATGAGCTTGAGCCCTGATCTCATACCAGGCCCTCGGGTGAGACTACGTGGAAGATAAGAAAATTTAAAACATAGGGGGAAGAAGGCAGTGCAGCATATTTTCATGCACTAAGCAAGTTTGAAATGGAGTTTGAGCAAAGTTAAATTAAGTTTTATTGTATAAATGCTCTGCTACATCTACTCTATTATTGTGATCTCTCCCCTGCCGTTTTCAAAGCTTCTTTCCACGGGTTCTTGAAGAAAAATCCTCGTTTCCAAAATGAATTTTTCAGAGATGACTGACATTGTCATCCAAGAAACAACATTAATAAAAATGATCTTTGTTTCCTGGCAGTAGAAGAATCTAGCGTCTTATTTTTTAATACAATAAAAGTCACCTAAAATGAGGCAGGGAAGGTAGGGTGGTAAGGGATTCAGCGCTTTCGATTAACACACCCTGTGGCCGCTGAGCAATACCAAGTAATGGCTCAAGCTGGGAGATAAAAACTGAGGTTTTCCCAAGCAATGACATTTTGATCTTTGTATGCGTGTAACAGTGGAAAAACCAAGTTATTAGGCTGGAAGTCAGAGCGCCATTCCTGAAACAATTTTAGCAAGGGATGGAAACTTTTGCAAACTCACATGGTTTAGGATGTTCCCACAGTGATGGACATCTCTTCAATAAGCAAACAGAAGTGGCTACAAAGCTACTTACAAGCATCTCCAATGAACTAGTGTTTTCTGACTAGCCTGTCTGGAGACAATTAAAAATGATCAAAGGAAAAAGAACATCCATTCCAACAACAAAGGACTGATTAGTCTGATTAAAATAATCCAATTCTCTAAAATGATTTTGTTTAAATTCTCAAGTTCTGTTTAATCTAAATTCATTAGTTCTCAAGTCACATGGCTAAACACTTAGGAGGGTGCAACAGAACTTGGTTCTACCAAAAAAAAGAAAAAATAGGAAGAAAAATATAACACAGTTTCTGAGAAGTAAGCAAGAGGGATAAACCTCAAAGATTCTATACTCATAATCTAGAAACACAGAGCTATTTTCTTAATACTGAGAAGACAGTGGAGAAAGATATTCATTTACAGAAGAGCCTTTTGCAAATGTCATGAAGGGAAATGTCACTAAGACTCGGCAGGGCCACTGTCTCCTGACCCAGGGGAAGGGCCCAGAGAGAGGACGTCAGTTCCTGCAGCGGGTCCTGGGGTCCCGGGGCTGGGTCTGCACCCAGGGTTTGCACACAGGCTCAGCTCCAAGAGCTCCAGGCTTGGGCAGGAGCCAGAGAGCTGGTGACACCGAATCTGTTCCTTTCAGCTGTCACGTGGGGCTGCTGGCATCTGATAAGCATGGCCTGGCCCGCCATACCTCCCTACTCCAGGCTATTATTTTGCTTTCACAGGCTGCTCAGGAGGACATGGTTGAGGTTCAGGAATACTACACTGGACCCAGAAAAAGTTCCCAGACGTGGGCAGAATTGTGGCATCTTCCTTCCCAAAAAGAGCTGCCCTTGTAACTACCGAAGCCAATGACGCTGCTCTTGTTGCTGGGTAATGGGGCTGAACAAGACACCTCCTACCACTTTGAGGGTTTCTCAGGATAAATGAACAATAATGGTGACAACAGACGTTAAAGGGCCATCCTGACTAGAAATTCTAAGCATCACTAAAATCAGGGAATACAGGAAATGAACACCGACCAGCAGTCTAGTTAACATGTTTTGTAGGCAAATCATGGTATGTGTTACTCTCCTTTTAGTGCTTGGGTTTGCAAAACGTTTTCACCTCTGCTGATGCTCCTGCAATGCTGTGAGAGGGGCGGAACGTGTCCGGAGGCCAGCGTGACAAGAGAAGAAACAGAGCCAGTTTTCAGGGCAATCTAAGATCACACAATTAGTAAGTGACACAGCCTCAAAGTCCACGCCAGGTGATCTTCGCATGTGCGACGCGCGCCTGAGAGATCGATCGCAGGAACAGTTTCATCTCATGCCTGGATGTCACTCCTCTCACATGAAACCGGCCATTTGGAGAGAACTCGGGGACGGCGCTGCCTCCCGGCTGGAAACCTAGCAGCTTCCACGTGTCTCTACCCAGTGACTGATCCCACATGCAAACCCAGTCCTCCTGTTGCCTCAGCAAAACTCCGTCTACAGTTCAGTCACTGTTATTTAAGAGAAGATTCCGTGAAGCAAGGGTCACATGCGAAACACACAAGATGGCCTGGAAGCACCCGGCAGGCTCCCAGTACTGAGCGTTCACAGCCTCCCTCCTTGTCCATGGTTAGGCTTTTTGCAGTGTCAGTTTCAAGAACACTCGACAGCAGATGTCAGGAGTAAACAATTCCTGACTCTCAAATTGCACGGAAGCATTCAGAGGCGGCAGCACAGCCCTGAGCCAGTGACTTCTGATGTGGCGATGGCTTCGGAGGAGGAGTCTCTCGGAACTTCTTGTCTCACTAAACAGACAGTGGGTGGATTAGGGTAAAAGTGAAAAGTGCGGCATTCTTTCACGTTCCTGGACTCTAAGGAAGGACCATGGGATTTAACTTAGGTAGGGATGAAAACACGAGTTTGTGACTTTACTTGTTCCTGACATGCATGCCTACTTAAACAGAAGTTTTGGGCTTTGGCCTCCTATCTTCAAAAGTTTTCAGGGGATAATTACTCCTGCTGGCAAGAAAAGGATGTGGTTCCATTCAGTGAACATTCACCGCACACTTAATTAGGCCGAAGGTGCTGAGTGATATTCAGAAAGAAATTATGAAAGCCATTTTGTGACCCCTTGGAATTTTCTATTACATTTACATACATTTTCCATAACATTCAGCCTAGGAAAACAGTCACTTTCCACAGTGAGTTCATAAATCTAATTAATGTTCCTGATCGTTGCCCGAAACCTCATGTGTGTTTTCAATCTTATTAACCAGGATGACCGCTGTTTACTTCTAACTCTCTTATTGTCTCCAACTTTTCTACAAAGTACTTGTACTTCTGCCTAACGGGCCTACACACCCCTCAGTCCCCTAGCTGGTGACTCCTCCCTCCCCGTCTGGTCTCAGCTCCCTTGTGACAGTCTCAGGACAACACTCCGGGTGCCTTGCTGAGATTCCCTGCTTCTTACAGAGCGGGTCCAGCACCCTGGCCATTTCTGGACAGCACTGAGCACAGCGCTGGCTCGAGGAGCTGGACACAAGTGTCCCCTAAGTACCTGGTGAATAAATGAGGAGGAATGAGCAGCAGTCGACTTCTAACCCTGCAACTTCCCCACAGGCTCCTCAGTGTTATGAAGGGTGAGGGTTTTAACTAGCTCCTGGTAACTGCAGAGACTCTTGGTGCATCTCAGGGAGCACAAAACCTCTCACTGCTTCCGGAAGGAAACCCTTCCTGGGTGGAAGCAGAGGAGGCAAGAGCTGAACGTGCAGAGCCAGGGTTAGCACAGGAGCACATGGTGAACGAGGAAAAGCTAACGCCACTCTCCAGTCTTTCTCCTCTACCTACCTTAAGGTTCCAGAATGTAACACTAATTTAATCAAGGGGCTGAAAATCCAGGGCAGGTAAGCATCACCAGCACAAGACAAGAATATGGTGAGCAAAATAGTTTTGGATGGAACTAAAATTGTATTAGTATTCTGGTGGATGTTCGCGTTCTCCTAATGAAGCACGCTGCATACAAATAAGCTGGCTGATGAAATGCTCTATGGAAGAGGAAGATGGGAAGAAGCGTTCATCACACAGCCACGGTCCCTCCCGCCAAATGAAACAGGATCAGGAAGTGCTGTGACAAGTGGAAAGCAGCTCTGCAAGTCAGGGTTCCAAGGCCACGTAGGGGGAACTGTCACTACCTGGCCCCTGCAAGACTCCATCAGCCTCTGGCCTGGGAAAACCCACAATCGGTGCTCATTTGGACACACACACTTTCAAATGGTGAGCACGAGGCACTCATGTCAGTCATTCAGTCTTTGTCACAGTTTCCAAGCTCTCTCCCAAAGGCTCCTAATCTTCCTGGAATCTCCTGAAAACACATCCCTTAGACTCTCTGGAACCAATAGCTGTGATTCCAACAATCGGATCCAGAGGTTCCTAACAGCAAGGGGTGTAAGCAGCTCACTCGGAGATTCATCACCAAGATGACACACTGGTTAATGCACGTCACTTGCAACTTGTTGGCTCTTTGGGTTCTTAATGGAAGCTCTTTCTAGGTTAGGTTATTCTACTGTTCACACCTACAGAGAAGTGGACCATCCAGCAGGCAACCTTCTCAACTGCGCACGGAAGAGGGGATCAGCCTTTGTGTCTCCCTCTGCACCTGAAAAATGGCCCTGAGCAGGCCATTGGCTCGAGGGCACACACAAGGCTGCCCTGCCCTCAGTCAGGGTCGCAGACACTCAGAATGCATGTTCCCACTGTAAATGACACTCAGGGACTTTGCTGTAATCTGGAGTTCCAGCCTCTGACATTTATCTTTCAGGGACAAGCCTGGGCCCCTTGGGGGCAGGAGGAACTCTGAGGAGTGTGATGAAAAGCCTGGTGCTCCTTGGCCCCCGCTAAGAGGCTGCCCACCCTGCTTCCGAGGCCGAGAGGGGCACTTTGTGGGTGGCTCCCGGAATGCAAAGAGAACATCTGCGAGTGCTCAGGCCCTGCAGTTGCAGCTCCTGCGTGGCGGGGTCCTCTCCACAGCGCTGCGGCAAAGGGACAGGCAATGGGGAAGGGAGACGGAAGCCAACAGGAGGGATTACGAATGCTGCACATGCTACTGCTCATGGACACTGGGATGTAAAAAGACTCCTACAGCTACATATTTCCAATAAATTAGTGTCCTTGCTAAGCTCTTGGTTCAATTTCTAGTGTTCTAGAATTCCCTTTTTTTTCAGAAAAATTACTATGTTGGCTTCATTTTGTCTACTTTACTTTAAATCCATCATTGAAATCATTCTCTATATGCAGTTTTATATACTTTAAAATTTTTTCATCTCAAATGCATTTTTCATCATTTATTCTCATTTTCGAATTTTTTTCCTAGAATGAAGGCCTATAAATGAAATAAATGAGACTTTCAGGATTCTTTTGGGTATGAAATGATGTAATAGATACAGAACATTAAAAATGGAAAGGCATCAACAAATATGAGCTACTGTTATATTATTATTTCTTCTCCCAAACTCCTTCTACTACCCCAAAGCAACTATGACCACCTGGACTAAGCACTTACAATGTGCTGTGTTAAGCTAAACACATAGGCATTTTTACTGTTATTATTATGTTCGCAATCCATAAGGCTCACATTCCTCATGGGGAGTTGGTACGTGTTCACAACACAGCTTCAACTTTTTTAGCATTCCTTTAGTGATGCTTTAAACAATGTTATTTTCACAAATTTCTTGGCTGAGTCAATGGTTCTTTGCATCTACATAGGACCAAGTGTTTCTATTTCTCTTCCTCCTAGTTCTACTGAAAGCCGCTCAGCATGGGTGAGACCCTCTCCCCCTCTCCTGCTCTGAGATCAGCGATGAGGCACCGGGGCCTGGGAGAGAACGGTGTCCTCAGCCTGCCCTTTGCCGCCCTCTCCCTCGGGTCCTCAGGGCCCGGGCTCTCGCCCTGCTCTGGTCCTCCCCCAGTCCTGGATGGGCTCCCTGGCAGGTGACCTGGCTCCTCACCTCCTCTGTGTCTGGCTCTCCCTGCCTGTGACATCCTCCCTCCCATCAGCCCCCGGGCCCTGCTCTGACACCCTCCCTCCCATCAGCCCCCGGGCCCTGCTCTGACATCCTCCCTCCCATCAGCCCCCGGCCCATGCTCTGACATCCTCCCTCCCATCAGCCCCTGGCCCATGCTCACAGTGCTCTGGTGCTCACTCCTCGCCCTTCTTTCCCCTCACACACCCCGCCTCCCTGTGTCACATACCTCCCCCAACACATCCATCGCCAAGATGCAGCTTCCTGGCCCCGAGCTCTCTCCTCTCCCAAGTCCTCACTGGCCCTGCCCTGCGCTGACCACTCTGCACTCAGGCCACTGCCCAGCCTCACAGCTCGAGGCAGACTGCACCGCATGCTGGGCTCTGGCACCCCTGACACCAGCCCGCGAGCTTCATCCGTATCCCCAGTGAGTGACATACAAATCAACTTAATTCTAAAGTAACCTCTGGAGGCAAAGAAGTGTTACCATGGTTCTGGAAAAATAAGAATACCTGGCTCAGGGATGCTAAGAAATTTATAGTGGCCAGGCACAGTGGTGTACATTTATCATCCCAGTACTCAGGAGGCTGAGGCAGGAGGATCACTGTGAGTTCTAGGCCAGCCTGGGCTACACAGTGAGTTCAAGGCCAGCCTGAACTACATCCTGAGACCCTGTCTCAAAAAATGAAACAAAAGAAATTGTAATGGTCATACAACCACTTAGGAATTTAGATTGGAAATTAGGTTTCGCTAACTCCAAAGATTGTGTCTTTTTCCCCGTGCCAACAGACTCATGTGAAAAGCTAGGTTCCCAATGTGTGGACTGTGTAAAGCCCAGTAGTTACCTGAATATTAAAGTTCCCAGGCCGGGGATTTAGGTCAGTGGTTCCACCACTGCCTGCCTTGCAAGCAGAAGGACCCAAGTTCGATCATCGGTACCAAAAAAAAAAAAAGTTCCTTCCTTAGAACCCACGGGAAGAGGACAGTGTGATTCTGCCTGTCCAACAGGTTGTGTGACGCTTGACATGACCTGTAATGATCTTGGCTGTTAATTATCGATAGATTCTGTAGTTTCTAACTAATGTACAGCAAATCTTTGGTTAGCTCTGGAAATCACATGTTGACTTATAATAGGCTAACTTAAAATGAAGCTACTTCACATTTATATTACAGAATATTGAGATCTTAAGATAAACCTTGCAGCATGAGGTTTTACATTGCAGAATTCTTCTTTCTCAAACTACTAGTGTCCTTCTAGCAAAGAAATGCAATAAAGGGATCTACTTCCACGTAAATAAATAATAAGAAGTATTTTCAAGTCCCTATTTAACCGGCTCCTGAGCTTGTACCAACTCTTAGAACTATTCTGAGTGAGAGACAAATGCTAGAATTTGGAGAGAAAACGGTAACATTCTCCTAAGGACTGAGCAGCCACAAAACGACAGCAAGGTCATAAATCTTCCTCTTCTAAGAGAGAGAGGAAGACCCAAATCATGGGAGGGTGCGTAGAGCACTGGACTTCCTTGGCTCGCACAAGTGACCTGTCCAGCTGCCCTCCCTACCAATGTTACACTGTGAATTGTGCTGTGTTGTAGAGTAATATTTAAAGAGTGGTTATTAACAAGATCGGTTTCCTTTGTTTTACCGCTAAGTTTCTTCAGCTGAGTAACTAGGTATCGATTCAAGAGATTAGCAGAGAGACACCTAACCCTTCTTAAGAGTTGTTGGACATAGTTGGGGTCTGTTCACTACTTACGCATAAAATCAATTCCCCAAAAGCTGCAAATGCATAAAATAAACAGGGAGCTACATGCACTCAACTTTTAAAATATGGAAATCAGAATTTATAGCAATTCTATTTGCGATTTTGCTAAGGCAACTGTCAAATCCTTAGTTTTTATGTGAAATTAGATTTTTCATGATTAATGCATTTGAATAAATGAGGCAAACATTGGAAAAGCCAGAGAAGCAGGGTGTGTCCTAGGAACCGGACCTGCTGGCAGGTCTGGAGGAAGACACTGCCAGGCGCGGGCTTGCGCAGCGTGGCTATAAGTGGCGTAAACGCGTGAGCTCCCTTAACCTCCCCAAGACCCTGATGTCGGGCTGCCCAAGGGTCCCAGCATGAGGAAGAGAACAGGAAGTCCAAGGAGGAGGTGTTGATAGACTCAAGTCTCTTTCCTTGGACTTACAGGGAGACAAGCAAAGGGGTTGCTACAGCTTTAAAAACAGGAAAATACCTGGCTCATCCTTTCTAACCTCCAAACCCTATACCATGACCACCCACCTGCCCGCTACTGCTTTGCTAATAGTGGGGCCTTCTTCAGCCCCCATGCACGACTGCCTGTGCATCCAGGCTGCCGCTAACAATCACTTTCCTGTGGGCTGCCTGGGCCTCGGTCCCTCCCTCCTGTGACCCCAGGACAGGGACACCGGGTGACTCCCAGCTGGGCCAGCGCAGACAGACTGACGGCCTGGGAAGCAACCTCATTTCCCGCATCGCCCCAGGACCCTATCAAACATGTCTAGAAAGCACAACACATTTTCTAAAAATAAATACAATTGCTTTACTGCCTATTTTTCCTTGAGGGAAGGCAAATGTGTCTGCTATTTTGTTCTAAGAACAGCGTATGGAGCCTTCAAAGGACAAGGTGGACGAGAAAAATAGCAAGCTGAATGCAATTTTAATTTTCTAATTGGTTACAAAAGAAGAGCTGATGAGCGAGCGGTTTGAGTAAACCAGGAAACAGTGAAAGTGAACAATGAGGTCTTAACAGCGCTCCACGTTTTCTGAAGTTAGCCAGGCAAGGCAAAACAGCCTAAGAAATATATTTAGTAGAGAAAAGTAAATGAAAACAGCAGATATTTGCCAAGTTTACAACTATAATGCTTTCACAGCAAAATGAATGTAACCAAAATTTACACATATCATATAAAATAAGCTGATTCCTGATTTATATATGAAACTGGAGTTGTTCTACAATGAGATTTTATTTTTAGTTAGAAGTTTTTTTGATGAATAAAACATTTGTGCTTCCCTTTTACTAACAAAATATTTCCTGTCTGACTTGAAATCTTACTAAGGATGCATTTTTTAAAAAGGCAACTGAAAGAATTCTTACAGTATGAGTGGCATAAGGAAATCTTTAGTGTACGATTTTGGTCCTGATTCCCAACAGTAGAGACTATTCCAGAATTGCTTTTTAAATATAACTAGTGAGGAAACATTCTTTGATAAGGATAACCTAAGTAGGTTACTAGTGATCATACAATAATCAGGGCTTCATTATTTGAAAAACAGTGTCCACCGCACACGGAAGTAATGCCTGCATGTTGAGGCAGGGGCTTGGATCCCTGTGATTACTGTTACCTCCTCCTCTTGCAGGCAGATGACTGCAATACCTTTTTCCCCACTTAATGGTTTCTCCAAAATGCATGAATCAGAGGAAGTACCTACACAAAACGGCCATCTTTTAAAATTTCACCAAAATGAATACGGGAAGAATTTAATTAGTGTATTCGAGTATGGAATTCTAACTGAGGAGGCAGACAGCTCTAAAACATTTAGGGACACAGTAAAGCAACAAGGCCGAGAAAAAAAAAACAAGGGCTGACTGAAAACACTGCCAGTAAAGCAGGAAAATGGGAATGAATCACAGGCTGTGGAACATTAGAGGGTAGGAAACATCATTAATGATGCATGTTGCACATGGCAGATTATGCACACACACAGGTGCATGTATGTGCATGGGTACACACATGAGAGTAAAACTGCAGAAGAAAAGCACAGCAGCTTATGTATAACCCATCCTTTATTTACAGTCGCCCTCTGCCAGATCACAAAGGTTTTCTCTGTTGGATTATGTCTCAATGTTCTCTATTGGACTGTGATTCTAAGTGAGTAAAAAAGATTAGTCTTTCCCCTGTCTTAAAGAAAAAACCCCACTGCATCCATGCATAGACATTAAGTTTGCTAGGTGCTACTTTGGTGGCTGGAATGATGGAATGTGTGTGCTTCCTGGCCCTCTCAGGATTTAAATAATTTTATGTGACACAGCTGATGTGTTGATCAATAAAAAGACAACAATCATTTACACTGAGCAGTGAATGCAATTTCAAGAATTTGCCTTAACCAAGCTGAGTGTCTGGAATGGAATCAATACGCAAGCACCTTGCTAGTGAGTGGCGTAAATGAAGTATGACTGAATTTTCAACACCAATAAGTATGGATCAAAGAAAAATCAAATCAATTGAGAATATGAGTTTTGGAAATCGCACAATGATGGTACTTTTGAATGCATAATACTGTGCAAAACCCAGGAAAGCAAACAGATGTTCTCTTCCATTTCCCTTTCTTTTCTATTTATCTTATCATTTGGAAAAGTTTTCTTGTATTGCAGTTTGATTACATGTGCATTTTGCAAATTTCCAGATGTGTTCAAATGCTTTAATCTACATTACGGCTTTACATTTTAGGTCCACATGATTCCCTAATCAGAGTTATTTCTCTAAACATTACATTAAACTGAGAATTTTAATATACCCCATTCAGTTTGTGGAGACTGTGGACATTTTCCCCCAAACTAGTCTTTCTAGATAAATTGGTCTTCCAACTTTTCAATAGATAATCAGTACCATTATGGTGTACTACAAAATGAATCTCTTGAAGAGAACATTCATTTTTCTGTGAAAAAAAACCACCTTGACAGGTGAAACTGAGATAATTTCCTCTCTTCAATTTGTGCAAAGATAATTTACCACTTGAGAGAGGCAAAGGCGGAGAGCGTAGTAGGTTTCCCTGGAATGTGTTCTGAATGCTGGCCCATAAGAACTGATCCTGATTTTAGCATCATGCATGTGAAGGATGAAGATGGAGAGCAAGTTTATTCATCTCGAGATGCTAACGCTGAGGAAGAAGGTACAATGGACGCAGAATGCAAGTGACCCTGACAACTTCAGCCAATACCGCAGTGACTTTTAATCCAAGGAGAGCACAGCTGAACTTGGAAATGGAGTGTTGCAACAGTGGTGGATGGGGCATGTCTACAGGAACCCACACCCTCACAGGCTTCTCAGACTGGGCCTCACGAAAGGCTGTGAAATTGGCAAGCCATGTATTTTGGACTCTGATGAGTGTTTGAATCTGCTATGTAAACAGAGATAAAAATAGAAAGGGACAGGGCCGGGGATGTAGCTCAGTGGCACAGTGCCTGCCCAGCAAGTGCAAGGCCCTGAGTTTGATTCCCAGTACCAGGAAAAAAAGCAAAGAGAGGGACAGCCTCCATGAACTAGTAAGGTCCCCCAATTTCCCAAGACAACTTGGCATGTGTAAAAGTAAACAAGAACAAAATAATGTGCTCCCAAGTCATATGGCAAGAAAATTACATACTGCTTCACAATGCACCTGACCCTGTGAGAGGACGGGAAGGCGCTTCAGAGACTCCCAGGGGAAATGACTTCCAAATGTAGACTTGGACAGAGCTAGACAAAGATGTGGACACAAACCAGAGAGCCCAGGTTTGAAGGTGGGATGCAACAAAAATAGAAAAAATGCTTTAAACATCTGCATAAGAATCTGAGCGAACAGGAAACAGGCAGTGTTTCTGAGAAGAGCCTGGGGCTGGGGCTTCCCTCACCTGAGGCCTCAGCCTGGGTGAACGCAAACCCTGCCTGCAGGATGGGCCCTGTGCAACTTTCAGTGGTCAGAGAAGCAGCGATGATGTTCTGAAGGCTGTGTGGCAGATAGGTGTGAGCAAAGGGCGCCAGGGCTCAGTCAGGTTAGCGTAACCACAGGCTCCTCAAGTAGGCACCCAGAGGGCCAGCGGCAGCCCCTGTCTGGCAGGGACACTGTCTTCAGGTCTGAACGGGCTGTCACCCAGGTTCCGGTGCTGTCACATGGCACCAACACATGGTGAGCCGAGCAGGAATCCTCCCATGAGCTACTACGCTGCACAAACAACAAGATGGTAACTGTTTCACAGAACTCTGAGGGATTTTCAAATAAAAATCTCCAGGATCCTGCCCTCAGCTGACTTCACTGCCAGCCAGCACTGGGCTGCCTTCTGACTACGAGCTGACATCGGCACACCCGTCTGTCAAGCTCAGAGGAGCCCAGCTGTTTGCTCGATGCTAACACAGTGAAAATGTGAGCCAGGCTTTAGGAGGCTCCTGAAATCAAAGTCTAAGAAAGGAGCCCAGAAACAAACCACACATGCCTCAATTGTGACAGCAACAGTTTTCGTATTTTATTCAGACAGAGAACTCTGAAGGGAATCTATTCTGATGAGATAAAGGTAAAATATCTCAGTCCCTCTGAAACTAGCAGAAATTACATTTTCCAGACTAAGGAGCTCTGACAGGTCCACACTTGAGAGAGTTCTCCTGCCAATCTCCTGCTCCTTCCCAGAAGAATAAATGTATGTTGTCCAGTCACTGCAAAAGTGGCACTTTGTAATTTTTCAGCCACGTAACTCATAATGGAACAAGAAACTGGCCCGAGATGTTCACAATGAACTTCAATCTGCTCCAATAATAATTTCACACTGTCCTTTCCAATCATTTGTTTCTTTTTAAGAAACAATAATGCATTAAATACTCAGCTGAGAAATTGGTCAATTTACTACAAGTTCAACGATATAAAACCCCAAGTGTTACAAACAAATTTTTTTTAAAAAACACCCATTTAAAGAATAGAGCTCAGGACAAAAATACTCTGTGCCCCCATGGAACAAAACAGCATCGATTTCCTTTTGGGAGAACAACCACCTTCTCCAAAGACCACAGGTTTGGCCCTTATCTTCTCAAGGACACACACTTGGTTCAGAGTAGGCCACTTCCAGCAACGCTGGATTGCCTCCCAGTGGGCCCTTCCTTCTCCTCTGTCCTTCCACTCAGCAGAGATCTGGCTTCACCGTTGACCGCAGACCACACCCAGGATCTGCCTGCCCTCCCCACCTACCTGACTGGGGCGCCCCTGCTCTGCGCAGGCTTCAGCATGACAGTCACCGTGTTGTCGGTCTGGTTCAGAGGCGTCTCCAGTTCATAGGCTGGCATGGACGGGGCTGGGGAGGAGGCAGTAATGGAGACGCATTATTTCTGCGCTGGCATCTCGGGACTGGTACATTCTCCCCCCAAGCACTGAGCCCACAGCAGGCTGCTGCCCATGAGCGAGTGTGACTGGACTGGTGCCTCACACAGAGGGGTGGGCGCTGCTGCTGCCCCTTCATCTGGCCCAAGCGGAGCTTGGACAGGGTTGGGGTGGGGGCCGGAGCTGCTGGCGATGTTGTTTCTGGGTCTGAAATCGGGCTAAATGGTTAGATGCATCATGCTGTCCACTTATCCTTTGTGCTCACTGTGTGAATCTGATTTCAGTAACACGCTGACTTTGAAGGCATGATTAAGTTTGGAGATGATCACTGGGAGCTTTGCACTGAACTTTACACTTTTTCCACCTAAGCCAAGGTTTCTTCCACACAAGGACCCAGCAGGGACCTGCAGAGGACAGCGGAGCCAGAGAGCCTGCGGATCAGTGAGGAACAAGGGTGAGCTCTCCGGGTCGTGGACCAGCAGGAAACCCGGGGACTGAGGAGGGGACCACCTGGGTCGGACTTCTGGTGGTGGGGACTTTGGTTGTTCTTATATTTCTGCATCTTTGCAGTACATAATGATGGCATCCCTCTGGGGCGCTGGTGCGGGTGCCATGCCCTCCCCTCCCTCCATCTCTGTGCCCTTCCCATATGAGAAAGATCTAGCTCCCTGTTTCCTTCTATCTATCATTTATTCTTTTCTCTAATGTGCTTTGTTTTCATCACCAACGTAGGAACTTAGGTGCATGAAGCATCTCTGAATCTTCAGTTTCTGTATCTTTCAAAACAGGGGAGCAGCCCTTCCTTGAAGGTTGCTATGGCAATTCTACGAGGGGACCCAGAGTGCCCACTAAACAGGGCTGTACAGATGTCTTTCTCCCCCAGCGTGGGTCCTGTGGCCACAGCTGTTTTCCGGGCTCCTTTCCTCTCTTGGCCGAGAAGTCGGACCACCCTAAGGTAATAGTGAAGCTCTTCACAAGCGCCACCTGACCCCAGCAGGACGATTCGTCACACGGAACTGCGATGTCCAGGACACTGCTTCCTACAGCCTACCTCTGCGGGCCTCTGATGGGAGGGCTGGAGATGGTCCTTGCAAATGCAGTTTTGACAATATAAAAAAGCTTTTGTGTAGCAGACACGAGCTATTTCTCCGTCTATCACATTACCTCAGCATCTGAAATAGGTACCAATTCCCCAACAGGAATGTGACCATTACGTACTACAAACACTGCTAATAAAAATTAAAAACTGAACACGAAGTTTAAAAGAAACTGACTTCAACTCCATTAAAATTAGCTCCCATTCTTAACAAAGAATTATGTTTTGTATATGAGAGTAATTCCTTCTCTTTGGTCCATGAAGATGGACCTATAAAATGAACTTGCTGCCTCCCCTGTACTAGGGATTGAACCCAGCCCTTTTATTTATTTTTGAGACAGGGTCTTGCCAACCTTGAAAGGCTTGGATCACAGGTTTGTACACACACCTGACTTACTCTAACATTTTTAGTATTATAAAAGTCAGATAGTTATCTTCATAAGCCTATGTCATGCAGATTTCTTTGCCTTTTGATAGAATTACATGAACTTGGTGTACCAACACTGGCCAGATTCATACGGGTTGGAAATTTTATCTAAAAAATGTGAGAGATGCAAATTCTTCTTTTCTAACAGAATATCTTCCTTAAGACAAAAATCTCTGAAGTGTTTCTACCAGGGAAATGTTTAGAAATTATGAGGAGGTTTCTGTATTATTTGGAGGTTTCTGTACTGGGACATACTTCCTCCTTAAGTTGCCGAGATAAATCGCCACACTAGATGTCACGTGAGCTCACACACAGGGCCCAATTTATTTGATTAAGCTCAGAGTCGAAGTACATGGAGGAATCATAACTGAAGCCCAATATTCGCATTCCAAGCCCACTGATTTTTCTTCTCATCCATTTGCATGGCCCTTGTCATTGTGTATCCTCCCAAGGTGACTTCTTTTCCAGTTGTTCACTGCTCTGTTCCCTAGTGCTTTATACTGGATGGCAAATGTGTAGTGAATTCTAAGGCGAGCTTGTGCTCATAAATAAAACCTAGAGGACTTAGGATACTCTAATTATAGATCTTCCTTCCTTCTATTCCAAACGTGAACTTTTACCAAGCTAACAGCGGGGCAGAGCAGATACAGTAGTCAGGCTAAATAGGGCTGCTCTGAGCCTCATGGCGATGGTTACCGCTGTCTCCCACCTCCAAGGCGCCTAACCCCCGGCAGAACAGTCGAAGCCCAAACTCAATACTTCCCCTCCCAGAGTGGGGAGAAAGGGAGAAGAAAATGTCCACGGGATATTGTTTACTGTGGTCACACACCCCACACCAGATGGCAACTCCATTTCCTCTTGTCCGGAGTACAAAGATGTTTTCGGAACTACTGAACACACTCAGAAATATTTCCCAAATGATGTCTTTTGTTGGATGGTGTCACTACGTCCAAAGGAAAGTCCCCAGAGCCCTGGGGCCCAGTGCCATGCTGCGTACCGCCTGCTCTTGTGGATGGAAACTGCTGGAGGTGAAGATCCCCAGGAAGGTGGGTCCTTGTGGAAGGGGACACCATGTGATTTCTGCCCAGCTCCCCCAGATCATGCAGCACTGCTGCGCTGGTGGTCTGGGGTTGCAGAGATGACCATGCCTTTTATCCAGGTCCTCCTGGGCAAACCACTTGCACTGCAGCCACTCCTACCTAAGCGGACCCTATGCTCCCAAAGGGTAGCTACTCATGGTTAGCTCATGCAATTCTGTGAATTTGAGTTTGGGGCACTCAGAAATGTTTGTATGAAGAGAACACGTTCGTGTGTCTGAGCTTTGCATTCTTGACCAGGGGAATGAAAAAGCATAAAATTGCTACTTCTGACAGAAGACAGAACTCCCAGGGTGCAATACCTGAGATTTTGGTGGTGAACTGGTTTGTGGCTGGGGGCCCGAAGCCCTTCGCTGTGCTTGCTCGGATGGTAAAGGAGTACGTGGTCCCTGGATACAGTCCAAAAAACAGAAAATGGGTTTCGTTTCCCAGTTTTGAAACTCTTCCACTTTGATTGGATAAATCAATTTCTGGGTCGAAGGAGCTGACTGCTTTGTAGGTGATCTGCAAAAGAATAAGACAGTGATAAAAATGTCAGAAGTAGGCAGACCCCGATGGCACCTCTGTCCTCTACACCCTTCTGATGTCTACAGTCAGACCTGTTAGGGTCAGCTTCCCTTCCTCCTCGCTGCGACTCTGCACACTCTGGAGCCAGTCCAGGGGCACAGGAACCTGGCCCAAACTCCTAACAGCTGTCACCTTTGTAGACAGAGGAACTGAAAGTCAGTGAGTGGATCAGGACAGGAAGGTCAAGTTTGGGTTTGAGCTGACAACTTGAAGTTGTTTGCTTTCAAAACAGCAGTTCGGTACAACTATGGAATCGCTGGTTTTGAACAAAATAATAAAACAGACAAGTAGCTCAGACAAAGAAGGCCCTGAGCATCCCTCATCCGGTGGCCCCGAAGATTCAGCACTGAATAGATTTATTGTCTACTGGGAACAAGGGCACATTTAAGTGTGTTCATCAATGTGGGCGAAGACAGCTGTTCCAGAAATAAACCACAGATACATGCCAGTGTCCCAGTGCTCCCAATAGAGGGTTCACCACATTAGTTTACTGTTTCAAAGCAATGCTGTCCTGTAGAACTTTCTGTCACGACGGAAACGGAAATGTCCCATTCTCCACTGTCCAGTATGGCGGCCACAGGTCACATGTGGTGACTGAACACTTGAAATCTGGCTACTGAGACACAGGAACTGCAGACTTCACTCGACACTTGATCTCAGCCAAAAGGCCGAGAAGCGATGCAGACTTAATTTTAATCAACTAAAGTTTAAATCTGAATTGCCATGAGTTACCAGTCATTTCCATCTTGGGGCATACAACTCTAAAAGTTTTCATATTTGCTACATAACATATTTGCATGGTGGATGAATCAGAAATGTTTGAAAATAAATACAACATAGGTGACTTTAAATTCTGCCCTTTCAAGTGATTTTTTTTTCAAAGAGAATTTCAATATGAGTAGTTCATCAGCTATTCAAGAACAAGTACTTTAGTGGTAATTGCCAACTTTTACTGGTTGTAATGACATAATTTTAAAATGTGGCATATTCAAAAGTTTTAAATTACAAAACCAAGCACTTTGCCTGCTTCTAAATAGGTAAACTTACTTGTAATTTATGTGCAGGAACACTAACACTGTTATTATACGAAGTGATAATTGACATTCTTTCTTCTTATATTTATACCATGTCATTATAATTAAGAAGACCTCTCCATGAGAATATTTAGATTGAATCAACTGAGCTTTGGGAAGGAAATGTTTGCTGTATGTTAGTCACTGGTGCTTGTGACAGCGAGTCAGGTGGAAGATCAGTGGTTAACCCTCTAACAGTTTCCCTACTGAGGCTAAGGAGTCAGGAAGAGGCAAGAAGAGATCTGGTACCCGGCTGCTTGGGGGGTGCCCAGTGCCTGGTCCTCCAGAGAAAAGGGGCGCTCAAAGGTGCAGGTCTAAACTGCACCGGTGTGGTTGTTCCCGAGTTCATTCATTCATTCATACATTCGCTGAGCGCCTGGACAGCACTGCGTAAGCCCTTCTGAGCTGAGCCTCTGTGGTGCTCCACAAATGCGAGGGGACCTGCATTGTGACCCAGCAGTTAGGGCCCAGGACAATTACAACAAGCAGCGGCGCTGCTGTCCCAGGCATGAGGTGCCATCTTCATGCTGACTGCAAACTTCAGGGAGACAAAAATGCACATGGGAAAAAATCCAATGCCTCTGCTTCCTGTTCAGACCCGCTTTTAGCTGCTTCTCCAAATTCCTCTCGCATCTGCAGCGCTAGACAGTACGCCACCCTCTGTAATGTCAGGGTATGAGGATCAACAGCCCGCACACCCTCTGACACTGCTACTGCCTTTTTTCCCCAGTAATGGGGATTGAACTGAGCTACATCAGCAGCCCCTTTTTAATCTTTTATTCTGAGACAGAGTTTCTCTAAGTCACCCAGAGTAGGCTCAAACTTGGAATCCTCCTGCCTCAGCCTCCAGGAAGAGTGAGACACTGCTTTTACTCCGTGCCATCTTCTCTACCCATTCAGATCGGCTCCTGAGCACCCGCACTCTGCAAGAAGCCTGGTCGCCAGGGAAACCAGGCTCTGCCTCCCAGAAGCTAAGAACCTGGCCAGGTGTGCTGGAGCTGTGGAACCCTATGAGAAGCAAATTCATAACTTTAAAACAATATGCACTGAAGAAACCAACAGGGTGTGGAGAGAAACAGCACCATGGGGAGGTCACAGCTGAGATCCCCATGGCTGTCAAGTGCACGGAACACGTGCATGCTTGACATCTGGACTGACAGAGGACCAGGCTGGAACGGGATCTGGGCATCGGCCCAAGTGACGAGCAGTGCTGGAATGTCTCAGGTGGACGGACTGCGGAGAAGGGGTTCAGAGAGCAATGGGCCGGCGCTGTGCTTCGTGAACACCGATCTTTGGGACAGGAAGAGGACAGAGAGACCACTCATGGAGCCCAAAGAGGAGCAGAGAGAGAAGGTGTTCAGGAGGGAAATGCTCTCAGAGAGATGGCCAGCCAGGGGCGTACACGGCCCTGTCCAGAGCTCCGGCTCCCCTCTTTCAAGCAGTGGTGCCACCACTAAGACAGTGTTGCCGTACATCGCCAGGCGATGGGTCAGAGCACAGTCACCTCTCTTGCTTAGTCTTAAGTCAAGATCTAATCTAACTGTGTCAGAGGCATCCCAACAGCTCATATTCCTGCATCCGGTTCCGAGGCCTGATGGATGCCTCTCCTCCCTTCTAAGCCCATGGCGATCAGTAACATTTGTCCCTCTAAATATGCTCCTAACAGGCCCTGGGGAGAGCAAGTGCCAGGGCAAGTGGGGTCCCTGCTCCTCCAGGGCAGACACAGAGCAGAGGGTCTCCACGGGACTGACACCGCCCGGGCCGAGGGACGTGCACTGGCCATGGCCCTGGAGTGCCAGGGGAAGCTACACTGGGCCTCCTACCTGCCCTATAGCCACAGCCCTTTGGAAGCTTGGTGAAAATTATAGAGCCTCAGGCCAGGGATTTAGCACTGCCGCCACCTGCCCTGCTAGCGGAAGGACCCAAGTTTAATCCCCGGTACCAAAAAACCAAAAAAATTATAGAGCCTCTTCCTCTGCTGCTACAACATGCACATGTATTCCAAATCGAATCCTGCTCCCACCTCTAACAAAACAAGGATGCTATGCATCCACGCATACAAAATGTCAGAAAGCCCTGCAGATTTAGTCCTGGGGACAGCCAGAGTCACCAGTTCTACTTCGTGCCACAGAGGGGACAGTTAACGGGCAGCTGCTGGTCTGGGCAGTGATGATGGAGGCCCTGTGTAGTCCACCCACATACTCCTTGGCAGCCACTCTGACTGGTTCATCTGCTCATTCAACAGATTCTTAGGAGGTGCCTGCTGAGTAGAGGGAAAGCCACAGGAAGCCCCCGAAGGGAAGAGTGGGGACGCTGTCACACATATGTGGATCGCTGGCTGAGGCCAAGGGACATGACCATGAAGCCCCCAGGAGGACACTGGCTGGACCCAGGGAATCTTACTGGGACAGCCCAAGACTGAGCAAAGCGACACAGGAGCAACACGGCGGGAGGCGTGCAACTCAGGCGAGACGAACAGGCCCTACCTACAATGGACGGGTTCTGAAGTTCAGGTAAGTTCCTGCCATTCCCCAAACCATCTTCCCTTCCCTCAGCAAAGCCTCAAATTCCAAACTGAGAGTTTCACAGAGAAGCAAAATGGAATAACATTTTCAGTAGCCGAAATTTTCCAGGAGTGTGAACTGATGGTAATTGGGGCCAGCGTAAAATACAGGCCTTTCGTGGAGGTCTGAGCAACTTATTCTGTGAACGCAAAGGACTGGAAAATCAAATTTGATTCCGGGCCTGGGGTGGGGGTGGACCAATGATGCTTCAGAGGGAAGCACAGTGTTTAAGCGAACTGCGAAGGATCAGCGGAAGGAGAGCGGAGGACGGTGTGGGAGGACAGGGTGCAACAGCAAGAGCATGGTGGCCTCAGGGCTTAGATCTAGAATGTCCCCCAAAGTCTCGGGGATCAGAGGTGGCTTCTGGAAGCTGACCAGCTCCACCGATGAGTTCACAGCTGAATGTGGTGTCAGGAGGTGGGTTGTAGGAGGTGTGGCCTGGAAGATGTCTTCTCTTTGTTTGGTTTCTTGAGACAGGGTCTCATTATGCAGTTCAGGCTGGCCTTGAACTCACTATGTAGCCCAGGCTGGCCACAAACTCACAGCAGCTCTCCTGCCTCAGCCTCCCGGGTCTTTCAATGACAAGCATGTGCCACCACACCCGGCTCCTGAAGGACATATTCCTGTCCCCCACTTTGCTCTGTTTCCCAGCTGCATGGGGTGAGCAGCTTTCTCCCCACATGCCCTCCCACCATGTACTTCTGCCCTGGAGCTGCTGACCTTGAACGGATTGGAGCCTTGGAAACCACGGGCAAATTAAACCTCTCCTCTTGTGCACTGAAGTGTCACAGATTTTGTCTCAGTGATGGGAAAGTGATTATTACAGGTGGTGTGAGAATCTAGAAGGCTCTTGACAAAAGAAAACTTCACGGGCATGCTCAGTAAATTCCAGGAGAAAGGCAATGGGGGATGAATAAACAGAAATTGAGATTAGATCCAGAACCCAAACTTCCTAACGCTGCCCCTGAGCTCCTGCCCTTCTACACTGCTCCCTGTAGGACTCAGTGGGGAGTAAGGAGCCCGGTTATCCAGCCCCTACCATGTGAATGCCCCAGCAAGGGACAAGTCCAGACCATTCCATCCAGCTTTATAGAAGCCTGAGCACTGCCTCACCCTCAACACTATCCGTGCATTAAGGTGAGTGCCTGGGCTTCTCTCGTCTTTCTATAGTTGCTGGTAGGACAGTTACTTCTGGTATAAAGGGACAGTACACTGTCTGCTTCTCACTTATCTTAATATCTTCATGTATTAAATGTCAAAAGCAAACCTGCTGAAGGGTTACTTGCAGGACTAGGAATCTCGACTTGCTCTCTTGGCCCGAGAGATCGTGAGTGAGATCCACTGCACACACTTGGGACACAGGCTGTGCATTTGGGAGCATTATTGACTCATCAACTCCTACAGACAGGTTTACTAGTCACTGCTTATGTTTTGATGGACATGCTCACCTGCCTACAAAAGAGCTTGGAGAAGACATCTGCACCCACACTCTACATGTACAGGTTTCTCCATGTCACCGATTAACACCCGATGTTACAGAAGTGCATACTCTCTGAACCGTTTAATTTCATGGCTGACTAGTAGGTTGGGCAGGCATAGTACCATATGTTTGCATGCCACTTAGATTTCTGAGTTGCCCCCTCTTTTTTATTCTTATTCTTTTTTTTTTTTTTTGGTACCGGGGCTTGAACTCAGGACTTTGCACTTGTGAGGCAGGCAGCAGAACCACTGAGCTAAATCCCCGGCCTGTTTATTCTTATTCTTAATGGGTTGCTTCATACATTACAACCTGCAGCCTATTGAGTGCAATAGTATTGAAAATGATTTCTCCACCAATATTAGACAAGAGGAAGGGGGAAAAAGGAGAAGAGGGATATAAGGGAAGTTAATAGGGGAGATGGATTTGACCAAAATATGTTATATCCATGTATGAAAATATCACACTGAAACCCAATAACATACACTAAAATAAGTAAAATAAAATTTCTGCAAGTATTCCACAATATTTAAAAGCCTGTTTATTTAGGTTTTCTTTGTTGTACTTTTCATCCTTCAGTAGTTTAAAAATCCTAAATGACCAAGACTGTCAGTCTTTTTAACATAGCTTCCAGGGTTCTCTGTGAAGCCTTGAAAGATGTATCAGAGAGGTGTCCTCTGTATTTCTCTCAGAGTGTTCTTACCAGCTTCACTTTTGTCCTTAGATCACAAATGTATCTGTTATTTATTTTTGCAGGATGTGAGGTGGCGATTCCACAGCCTGCTACTCTGCTAAGAAAGTCTGAGGTCTGCTCACCTTGGTAAGGGGGCATCTGTCTGTGTTTACAAATAAACTTGCACTGTGGTTTATTCCTTCCTTGTAAAAGTTTGGAAGGACTTGTATCTAATCATTAACAGTACTGAACTCTTAGAAGTAAAACTAAGAAGCAAGCATATTTCGTTTCGAATATTTCTATACTTAAAATGCTCTCAGACTACAGCATTACATTTCTAACTCAAAAAAAGGCGATTTCAGCGGCTACTGAAGTGGCTACTAAGGCAGGATGTAATGCTCAGACCTGGCTTGGGGAAGGGGCTCTCATCAGGGGAAACACAGGAAGTGGGGAACGAGGAGAGACAGGGCTGGGAGAGAAAACCGGGACAAGGAGAAAGGAGAGGGGCGGCTTGCGGGGGGATGGCCAGGGTTAGAGAGGAGAAAAAGGCCGGCAGAGGGCAAAAGCCAGGGGCACTGGGACCCTGTAGGCGGCCATGACTTCTGCCAAACAACGCAGCGCAGCAGCAGCTTCTGTCACCAAAGCCCCGGTGCAGGAGGAGGCCTCCAGAATGATCCAGACCTGGCAGCTTCACGGGTTCAGCCCACATTCCACCTGGCTTTACTTCTCCCCTTCAAACCCACCCACAGGGGTTCCCCGCCCTCCACAGACACCTGTGCCCCTGCCTACTTCAGATTTTCCACTGCGACCATCTTTGAACCTTCTAGCCTTTTCCCAGATTCCCGTGGACGCTGTGATGGAACCCGCGCGCACAGGTGTCTGACTTCCACAGCGTGACGTCTCTCCCAGGAGCCCATGGCCCTGCGGTAAGGGGACCCAGGCTGGCTCCACACGACCCTCGGGCCCCTCAAGAAGCGGCATCCACAGCAGCCCACACAGCAGCTGGGGCACGCCAGTTCTTCCGAGCCCCTCCTGAGACACCACCCAAGTCCAGGCTGGAGGACAGGAAACAGGGCACCCCTTCTCCCTGCTCTGAAGAATCGGGGGATGAAGAGGGCACCCAGAAAACTTACATTTAATCACTTACGCTTGATCCACACATTTGCCATTTCCCCTTTGGTTCAACAGAAAAATGAGCCAAGCTGCTCTACTTAAGAAATATCTGATTTTTTAAACCCTGGATTTATGATACATCCACAGAGTCCCACAGCAGCAGCATTTAGATCAGTGTTCCAGAGGAAGAGCCTGGCTGCTGAGCCAGAGAGATCAGCGGGGTCTTCCTCTGGGTTGTTATTACTCTGTTGTTTTCACGGTAAGGCTACTTGTCACACACAGATACGTGTCCGTGGGATTAGAAAGAGTCTTGCTATTATTTTCTGTCTGTCTAGACAGCAACATGTGGCTTTTCGAACAGCTGGATGTACTGCTTGAATCATTTTTTAAGGTATTAGGGATTAAACTCAGGGCCTTCTCACTTAGCTACATCCCAGCCTTTTTATTTTTTTATTTGTGACAAGGGGTCATAATATCAAAAATTTGAACTAAAGGGTTCTCATCACTGAGGAAAAAAATGTGAACTTGTTTGATTTGATTATAAAACTTAGCTCTGTAAAAGCCAAGCAATGAAAACTCAATTATTTTACAACAAAATAGTCAATCAACATCGACAATCACAGCTTGAAAATCAACTTTCTTCCTTTTGTTTTCAACTAATACACATACACACACACACACACACACATATCTGTATCTGTGCATAGGTATGTATACATAGGTATATATATTTTGCATTTCAATACCGGCGTTTCAAGGTCCAAGGACCCACAGGTTGAAGGGGCTCCCAGTGAGGGCTGCCTGACAGCTTGGGTGCGACTTCTGTCAGCTGATCCGAAAGGTATTCAGGCAGAGGCTGCCCGCTAGCATGTGAGGATCTGCCTCGGGTTTTAGAAACCTCACAACATATAATTTTGTTGAATTTGCATTCAAATAAGTGCTAGCTTGAAAAAACGCACCTGCCTGTTTCTATGACAATAGGCATGGGAATGAGGCTGGTGCAGATGTGATGATGAATGTCACCCTGTTATTGCTGTTCATTTTTTCCTTGAGCAATTCATCAAATTCTCCCATGCCATCTATCACTCAACCGTCTGATCCGCCTCAGCAGACAGAGCCGTGTCAACGACGTCTAACGAACACTTTGTTAATGCCAAGGAACTGGAGACATCATTCCACGTGTGCTCCCCAGACACCTTCCATTGACTGTGCTAATTGGACAATTGGTGTTCCTCTCTAATTCAGTAGAAAAATGTTTCATAGCTAAGGAAGAATAGGACTAGTGTTTGCCTCCTCATCCACGTCTGTTTCAAAATAGTTTTTGTTTTCAATTAAGGTGACTTCTTAAAATGTTATGCTGTTTTGATAGATGATAACACAGGCTCCAGAAATACCCATCCCCATATATGTACGCCTTGAAATGGTACGTGATTCTAAAACTCGTTTTTAAATTGGGGTTCTACAGAGCCATTGGGGCTACAGGAAGCCTTGGCGTTCTCAAAAGGCATTAGAGCTCACTGTGTGTTTTCAATTACACAGAGCCAGATCAACACAAGAGATGACATGAAAACTGCCCACCGCATGAGAGTGGACCCTACCTCGTACAGCGTGATGACGCCGTAGGTTTGTGTGGGTTCCCTCCACTGGAGAAATATCTTCTCTTCAAAGGTGCTTCCTTGGATGGACTCCGTCGGGACGGCACCTGGGACTGAGGGTGGGAAGAGGTGAGTCAGGGGTGACAGCCCCAGCCCAAGGAGGTGTCACCCTCTGTGGACACTCCATGGACCCTCAGACTGCGTCTCAGCACCTGAAATCTGAAGCTAGTCTGTCTGTGCTGCCCTTACCACTTTAAAGTTTGAGCAAAGGAGAGCAAGGCAGTGAAGAAGTTTCGACACTGGTGGGTTTAGACAATTCGAATTCCAGGCTCTGGGACCAGAACACTCGTGCAGGTCAGAAGCTGAGCGCACGAGGCCACACCCGAGGAAATCCACTAAGCCTGCTCCTTTGGCCTGCAAAATTTGTCATTGTCTGGTTTCCCATAGTGTCCAGCTAAGTATCTGTGCACTGTTAGTTTGTGGTGATATTTCTTATTTGAAAACAGTCTTTAATGGAGGTGCAGGTAAACTGAGAAAAATAAGCCTTTGGTTTCATTAAATATAGACGTGTGAAGCAGTAAAATCAAATGAGAGGTGTTCAAGTTACGTTGATCAAAGGCCATCCCAAAAGATCAACATGCTGAAGGTACTGGAGGAGATCTTATAACTTAAGGCTTCCTGGGAAAGTTGTTAGGGAAACTTTAATTGGACTTGTATAATTTTACTAAGGTCAAGAACAGATAAAATGAAGCTGGGCATGGTATGGACGCCTGTAATCCCAGTGAACTGGGAGGCTGAGGCAGGAGGATCCCAAATTTGAGCTCCCCTTAGGCAAGTTTGTCTCAAGACTACAAAGTGGGAAGACAGAGGTAGAGAGGTAGCTCAGTGCAAAGGCCCTTGGCTCAAACCCTAGTACTGGGAAAAAAAAAGAACAGATAAAATAAATTTCAAAATATAACCAAAGATTAAATCTGAGAGCAAAGCACCTCACAGGAACTTAAGCTTAATCACTATCTTTAGCTGTTCCAGGAATTCAGAATTTGGAATATATAATCGCAATATCTAACTTTGTAAAATGTAGCCCTATGCAGTCTACTGATACTCTTAGCACTAATAAAAATATTTAAAAATTTCTACATACTTTCTGATAAAATACACACTTCAATAAAATAGGATACAATAATAAAACAGTGTACAATGAATTACAATAAACAGAATAACCCTGTTTTCTTGTCTCTTCAAATTGGGTATTTTTGTTTCTTTGTTTTTGCTGCCTTTTTCAAGTCTGGTTTTTGTGGTTTTCTTTTTTGTTGTTTTGTTTTATTGGTTAGGAAATGTAATTTACAGTGATAAACTTCATTTTCTAATTAAAACAATAGTTTTGGGGGTGTTTTTTGGTGTGCACATGTGTGAGCGTGCATGTATGTGAGGCAGGGTCTCTCTACGCAGTCCAGGCTGGCCTCGAACTTGCAACCCTCCTCCTGCAGCCTGGCATGAAAACATCAGCTTTGTATCTAGAAATAACACATGTCCAAACTCTGGGGCTGGCGAGACAGCTGGAAGCAATGGCAGAATCACTGACTCCAACCTCCGACAGAACCTGAGAATGCCCAGCTCCTCCGAGTCCTCAGGGTCCACTGAGCAGTGTGGGGGTCCGGGCTTCCTCTAGCCCTGCATCCTCCTCTCTCCAAATGACTACACTGGCTCACTCTCTCACTGCCACATGCAGTAGTGTTTACTGAAACATTTGTCAGTAACACTTTACAATTTCAAATATGGACGAAGTCTGCACTTCTGAATGCCTATTACTCTATACCATGCAGATTGCTATAGAAGAGAAGCAGGCTTCCTACCATGAATCGTTTCAAGAAAATATGATATAAAACCCAAGGAGGGAACAAAAAGGATCATAGAGCTGCTCAGAATTAGCTACAGCACCAAGGACGGTCCTCTATTAGAGGGCCCAGGCTGGCAGCAACTAGGAGTCTGTGATTTTAGTCCAACCCTTCTGTAGCTGTTCTCACTTTTCAGATGAGGAAATTAAGGCAGAGGGGGTGGTCAAGGAAGGGGGGAGCCGGAAGGGGCCGAGGGACCGGTATCCTGGAACGTGTGCCCTGCGAGTTTTACATAGGGAGAGCTCTTCCCGCTCCAGGGAGAGCCAAGCATGCAGAAGGCCTGGAGAGCCATGGGTAGGGAAAAAGGCAGCGGAGCAACCTCAGAAGGCTGCTGAGGAGAGAGGGGCAGGGTGAGCGTGCCTCTCAGACCAGCTCAAGGAGCGGGCACTGCCAAGGGAGGAGGCTGGGGCCTCAGTCAAAAGCTAAGAAGGGTTCCAGAAATTTCATCATCAAATAACGAGGATCAGAACACAGGGAGTGGAGGTTGAGGGAAAAGAACAACTTGACACCTGGAGGGTAGAAACAACAATAAATGTAGAAATCCAAGGAGGGAGGGGCGCCCTGTTGACAGGGTTGGTGTCATCTTTCTCTGATCCTGAAGAGAGCTGAAGTGAGGCCTCCAGGCTCTGGCCTGCATGAGGGAGTGTCACAGCTGGCCCCAAACCAAGCGCAGTAAAACCCCTGCCCGAGAGCAACCAACACAGTGGGCGTGGGGCACAATAGAGGGGAAAGAGGCAGACTGAGCTCCTCCTCGCAGGGACAGGCATGGCCCGGAGTCAGAAGCACACAAACACTGGGCTCGCTCCTTCCGTGAGACAGGAAGTAGCAACATACACATTCCGTGCACAGTCGCATCAGTGGTCACAGTTGCATAACCTGTGGCGTGAAAAGATAAAATTGAACACCTCCTTTTGCTGGGAGTAAGTTCACCCATTTAGTGAGCTTCCCATGTTCTTTATCCTTTATTTTGTTGTTGACAAATGAACTTGAGGTCAGATGTAAGACATACAAGCATTCTGTTTCATGTGCTATTGCACACCTGGTTCTCCACTCCACCCTGGATGAAAGCATATTTATATCCATGCTAGGGCAGTCAAGGCATAATTTGACTATTTTAAGATTGTTTTAGAAGTTTATAACAATTGTGTATTTGCTTTTGTACTGTGAGTTACGGGTGACATATATGATTGATTTGTTAAGTCTATTAAGAGAATGCTCAATTTATTACACTTAACATTATGGCCTCAAGGTGCATCCATTTTTCTACAAATGATGCAAATTTACCCTTCTTTATGGCACAGCAGTACTCCACGGTATGTAAGTACCACCCTTTCTTCATCCATTCATCTGCCAATGGACATATAGGCTGTTTCCCTTCCTGGATTTAGCTAGTGGGAGCTGCGCTGCTATAAACATGAGTAAGCATGTGTCACTGATATGATGTGCTTAGCTCTTTGGAAAGATACCTAGAAAGGGAGCAGCTGGGTCAGATGGAATTTTTAAATATTGCGTGGTTTCAGTTATATGAGAAATCTAAGACATAAATAAAGAGCAAAATAAAAGATAAGATAGTGGGACCAGGGAGACAGGTCTTCTGTAAAAGGGCTGGGGACCAAGAGAGGCAGGCAGGGGGACCTTCTTCCTTCCTCAGTACTCTGGGCAAAGGGGATGTGCAAAGAACGCAGATGCGCTCTGTACAGGCACTGACGCCCTCTGTAAGGAATGTGGTCTTACGTACTGCAAACACAGGCTAGTAAAAATTTTTAAAAAGTAAAATAAAAAACCATTCCTTCAAAAATACTCAACTGGAATGTTATTCTTATGAGAAAAAATGACCGGTCCCATGCCCACCCACTGACTGAAGGAGTTTCTTTGTCCCGGCCTGTGCTGGAAATCAAGGGCAGCCTCTATTTTGTGCTGAATTTGTATTTAGAAAACACCTCATGTTGCCTCTGAAATATATTTTGAAAATACTTTATATAGCAGAATACTCAAAGCAATTTTTCAGCCCAACAGGATGCAGTAACAGGACTTGAGTCAGGAACTACTTAGGCCAGGGAGCAAGGAGTCCAGGAATCCCACACCTCCACCCCCTCTCTTGGAATCAACACTCAGGAGCGCAGGGCGCGGAGGCTGATCTGGCCTGTTCGTCAGCGCAGCCCCTTGCTCTCCATTCACAGAAAGGACAGGGCCCAGGTCCGGAGGACACTCACCATCCTCGTCCGTCTGCACCACCAGCTCCTGGCTCTCCTTGCGGCCCTCGGGGTTCATGAGGATGAGCTTGACGCTGACATTGGTGTAGGGCGCCAGGTTGGTGATGGTGTGCTGCGGGTGGGCGCTGTCCTTGTCCCAGCTCACCTCCTCCCGCACCTGCTCCTGCCGGCCCACCTGGTAGCAGTAGTGCACAGTGAGATTGTAGCTATGGCAACGAGTCACATTGTAGCCAAAGGGCTCCCAGCGGATGGTGATCTGCCGAGACTTGACCTCGACTACTTCCAGTTTTCTTGGCCCACGCATGGGATCTGTTTTTAAAAGAAAAGAAGGGAACATAAGAGATAAGAGACCAACAGTCCTACCTGTCCGGGAAACCAGGTCTCCTCTTCCTCAATAATAACATCTGGGAATGTAACAAGGAAAAGGCCCCCCTAGGACAGCCTCAACTTCCTATTCTCTGCAGCAGAAGGTGGCCACGTGCCTCATTTCTGAGGTCAGGCATGTGAGATGCAACGTGAAGAGGCTCTGGCAGATATTCTTCAAAGGAAGGGGCTCACTGTCTTCGTTCCTTCTTCTTGCCTAACAGGTGGACTGAGGATGTGATGTTAGGAGCTCATGATAGTGAAGTGATTGTGTCAACTCATGTAAGAAACACCCAAGTCAGCATAGTTCTGTGTGTGGAAGACACACTCGAGGGAAGACTGTCACCAGAATGACACACCCTAAAAAAGGAAATGAAGAAGGCAGCCTTGCTTCTCTTTCTTCGGAGGAGCTCCAGTCTCTGCCTTCACCTGGGACATCATGTCCTGGCTTTCAGCTCAGATCCTTCAGCCTCCTGATACCAAGTCACATAGGACTCTACACAGAGCTCCAGACCTTCAGCCGGATCCTTTGGCTGTGCAGTGCACAGATGGCCCCTTGGCCCTCCTCCACACCTGTCTGTGGGCAGCCACTGAAGCCAATCTCGTAAATTCTTGTGTATTTGTACATCTTGCATTAAATCTGTTTCTCCAGTCAGCACTGACGGATACAGGCTCATGCAGCCAGCATGGGCCGTGGAGTACTGAAATGTCAGGAATGCAAAGCAATGAGGAAGGAGGAGCTGGGTTCCTGCAATCACTGAGCTACCTTATCTGCCCCGAGCTACTCTACATATTTTATTAGGGGAATTGATGCCATCTTATTAAGTTTCTTTACCTCTGGGCCTCTGATATAAGAAACCAATCGGAACACTAACACATATGCTGCATCTTTAAAAATTAATTTGCAATCATACAATTTGAAAGCAAAAATAAAAGCTTGAGAATCCAGCATGAAGTAAGAGAATGATGAGCAAGCCCCAAGTTCCGGACAGAACTCCAGGCCTCTTTGGGTTCCCACTCGCACAGCCCCCAGGCTCAGCAGGAAGACATGCTTGTCTATTCCTGACAATGTCTTGGCAGCCTTCAAGCTTCAAGTGCAGAGTTTCAAGCTCAGAACCTCAGATGACACTCAAGGAAGATGAGCATTTCAAACACTAAATTAAAATATACACAGAGAAAGCATATGCTTATTTATTAAATGATGACAAAATAGTAAGACTAAATACACAGCGTTTATTGAGCATTTCCTATGCATATGCACCGTTCCAAGAAGTTCAGCTTTCTGGAGTTTGGAAATGTTCTGCTTTGGAACACCCATAGTGCCTTTGTCCATTCAGATTTTTGTTGTACTGAAGTATGGACATCGTACATGAATGCAAAAAAATCTGTAAGTAGTCAGGAGAAACACACACGGAGGGCTGAGAAATAAGAGCTCCCTTTACCACGTACTTCCCACATGATCTGCTTCACATATACATCCTCATTCCTCAGAATAATCTGGGGATTAAACGTTTTCCCCATATCTAGATGCAGAAACTGGTCAAGTGAGGCTCAGTAACAGGCCGTGGTGCTCAGGTCAGACAAGACAACCAAACTTCCTGCTGCTTCATTTCTGTAGCACAGTCTCCGCTGTACTCAAGAAATCACACGTAAGAGCTATTAGGGTTTCAAAGATGCCTCAACAAGGATGAGGTAAAGATCCAATGTATCTATTCTAAACGGAAACGGGAGGAAACCCTCCTCAAACCCCACGGGCTCTGACTCCAGGCCGCATCCCAGGTCTGCAGACCCCAACCCCGCCTGCACCATGGGGGACCAGTACTGAGTCTGGACCGGTACTGAAGCCATGGCTTATTTCTCCCTGGGCCTAAATCCCTGGTGTGGGTCGTCTCCACCATTCAGGATCCAGAGAGAACTCAGAACCAGTCTCCTTTCCCTGAAACCTCCAACCCATGAAAATGTGCAGCGAAGTAATGTTTTTGTTTCACAGATGCAAGGTAGGGTTCCTTTGCCGGACGCCTGCTCCGGCCATCCGGTGAGGTTAATGGTGACGGTTCACGCTGCACTGTCCTGTGATAGCTCTATGGACCGAGGACAGCAAGAGGACAATCTCCAAGGAATCCCAAGTGGTCTTCTCATAGGATGTTCTTTATTACAGAATTGAATTTTATATTTAAATTACTACTGTTAAGGAAAATATCATAAATAAGTTATTTAGAAGTAACACTGAGGGTTTTTTCCACATTAGTGAATTCTTACAATTTAAAGGAAACGTCTGATTTTATTTAATGCTTCATTAGTTGAAGGTTTGTAACAACTTTTAATAAACTCCAGATTCCTTATACATAAATAGATTAACATGCGTCTCTTTGCCCTTTTCCTTAATCACTGTCTCTGGGAGGACTGTTCTCAACCACTTTCCCAAAGTTTCCATCAGTTTTACTTACGAATAAAATGACTAAATGCTTCAGATACTAGTTCAAACAAGCGGCCAAGTTCTAACTTAATTTCAATGGGAAACTACTTTCCATTGCATAAATTAGTCTCTGTCATTTCAGTATTCCTTAGCCAAGAAAACACACACGTAAATTAAGCCCAGGACTAGAAAACAGAGGGTTCTGCTGGTCTGCGTGTCAAGTTTTCTTGAAATGCACGTTCAGTTCCTTTCTGCATATGCCTTAGAATTCACTCATTCCGTCATGGTACAATTACATCTCAGGCTTCCCATTTATCAGCCAAGAAAAACAGCTAAGCCTAGCACAAAATGGCCATGTTGTGACCAAGTCTCCAATGTCACCACTGTCTCGAGGGGCTCTTACCAGACTCTCGACTGTCGCTAAATGAGGCTTCCATTCACCAGTTCCACGTTCACCAAACCAAACTGTCTCAGAGGTACAGAAAAGACCTGGCTCCAGACGGCTCCACTTGTGCAACGCGATAATGTCACAGCTATACATTCAGCAGAAGTGAGAGTTTGAACCTAGCGCTTTCAGACGGAGCTACATTCCCAGCCCTTTAGAAAAAAAAATTTTTTTAAATTTTGAGACAAGTTCTCAGTAAGGTGCTAAGTTGCCCAGGCTGGGCTCAAACTTGTGGTCCTCTTGGCTCAGCCTCCCAGAGTGCTGGAATTACACGTGTGTCACCATGTTTGGCTCAGCAGAAACTATTTTGAACTTTAGTCTTTTGCCAGGTCAGTGATATGCAGGACAATCTTTCTCAGGATGTGGGCAGTGGCTCCCAGCCAGTCTTGAGCTCACAAAGGGGAAACAAACAAAACTCTCCCGTGCTGTGTCGCTAAACTGTGACATCTGGTAGGTGGGGTGGGTTTAATGCAGTTCAGGCATATGGTATTTTCAACGTATAGCGGGTCCACGGGGATGTCATGGAGCATCTGTATTTGTCTCTACATCACTTGTGGGCCTTTTCTGCTACCTGTGAAGACACCGATATGGATGTAGGGGTCAGGATCACAGGCACAGCTATGAGAACAGGGCTAGGGATGGAGGCTGCTTGGACTATGCTTCTCCACTCGTCAAAAACTTGAGAGAAGATCACAATCGACACATGGCCCAGGGGGAATGGGCCACCTCAGAAGGAGTGCTGTCATTGTCTTCTGGCAGGGCCCAGAGGTGAAGCTAAGAGAGCTGGAGAAATGGCTATTAAAAAACCTGACACATCAGCTGTGGGCGTAGCTCGGTGGTGGTCGCTAGCATGCATGCTTGAGGCTCTTGGGTCAATCCCAAAACAAAGCGAAACAGTAACAGCAGCAACAACGACAAGGATGACAACAGAGCCCAGATCCACCAGGATCATAAGCAATCTTGTCTGCCACCATGCACCTGCGACACAGGTCTCTAATGGCAGCACTAATGGGCTAAGTCCAAGGACCAAAGAAAGCCGACAATCCTTTAAACGTATCCCAAGCATCCTTTGTCTTGATATTCTTATCTTGTCTTCTCTTCTCTTCTCTTTTCTCTTTTCTTTTCTTCTGCCATCCTGCAGAATTTGGCTGTGAACCAGCCATGGGTGTATAATGATTGCGTTTTACAGTGCTGTTATTCTCCATGTTTCTGTGGCCAAACTTCCATGGGCGTAGGACATCCACCCTAGAGAATTATGGTCACTACAGACTCTGAAAGGCACCCCTATCCCTGCAGAAATCAATCACACTGTAGGAATGCACGGCAACTTCATAACCAGGAACACGTAATTTCTGTAGGCTAACTGCAACTCACACTGTGTTTCCAAGAGAACACAAACACTCCCAAGAAGAAAAAACCCCTCCAAACCCTTGGCATTCCATTACCACCACTCTATGTGCACAATGTATAAGTCGCAGAGTTAGACAACAGGGTAATCAATCACCTCCACGAGAGCACTAGTCACCAGGTATTTGTTCCTCCTTCCCACAACCCCAAAGGTGCTATGAGGACAGGTATGGAGTCCAAGGCGTCCTCTTCCCTGTCACGCCCTCGTACACGGGCACACCGGCCTTCCTGGGCTGCATCACTGGCAGGATGCATGGGGAACAATCTGGGGCTCCTGACAAGGGCTGCCATGGGCTTCCGAGGAGGGAGCTGGAGGTGTGAGCAGGCGAACTTGCTGCGTTCCCTCTCTGCCAGCCCGAGCAGGTTCCGGCAGGGCCCTCTGGGAGCTGTGTCCTGACCTGGGGGCCCGCAGGTCCAGCCCTCCCTGCCCGCACTCTCCTATCCTATTTCATCAGCAGTCCCAGCTCCTTTGACTTTCACTCCTGTTTTTCTCTGAATAAGGGCAGAAACTGACTGATAGGATCAATTTCCATTGCGACTGCAATTCACAGCTCATTTCTCTGGAACTCTACACTTTACCTCCTATTACTTCTCCAGTGCTTTTTCAGAAACTCAATTTCAGAGCCTGGGAGAGATATTTGGGTGTAATTTTAGGATCCTGTCATTGATAATCAAAACCACAGATTACAAGCAATATTCCTGCTAACAGGTTTCTCTCTTCTGCCTCTTCCTGAGCCACAGAGGTTGGCTCCAATAAGGGGAATCACCCCAACGCCTGGCAGGCCCTTCACCCCCAGCAGCTCCTGCAGCTGAGCTCACAAAAGAGGGTGATGAAATAATAAAGCGATTGCTGCATTTATAGGGCTATTCAGTGAAATTGGAGCTGAGACCTGATTAGCACATGTGACACTGGCCTCTCGGATGATTTAGTCTTTCTCAGCACAACGACCACAGATACACGGTGCGGTTGGCAGTGACATGGCTACAATTTCTGAATTAGCGCTTTCAAGATTGTATAAAGCACTTTTGTCAGTTGAGCTGAAAATTCGGAAACAGACTAGCTTTAATTTAGATCATCCTACAGGTACCTGTATATAGCACCTGAGCTGTAAGTGAATGAAAACTTAAAAATCATATAATTTAAATAATCTCTTCAAGAGTACTTTTCACAGATATTACATCAATACTTTTAATGGTTTATCATAACTAGAATCAAGAAATAGCCCTGAAAATAATCTCTTTTTCTTAAATATATCAGGTAATCTTCTGCAAAGAGTGATTTCATTTCATAACAAACAAGCTGAATGTCAAAAAAGTACTAATTTAAGAGATGAGAAAACAGACTTCTGGAATAAAAGAATGGAAGGGAAGCAATGCTAAATCCTACTTGGAAGCAAACATTCTGCTTTATTTTAGGCTTACGATGGACAGACTCAATGACTTTCCTATTTTCCAAGGGCTGATTTGAACTTGGGTCTAATTTGAAAAGGAAATTAACCCACCTATCCACTTACTGGGAAATGGGGCTACCCATGTATCAGTGCTATTGATCATTTCAATTTCAGTCACAGCAGAAAGCTGGGAATAGTATTCACACTTTAATGGAGGCATAAAGTATGGCCTTCCGTGACAGCTGATGCAGACCTATGTTTCCAGTAGAACATGGATGAGGGAGGCTGGGCTGGATCATCTCTCTGAACAGATGCCAGCCAACAGCCTGAAGGCACTCTGTTGGGGTATAATCCATTTGGGCTTGATTTGTACATTTAAAAATCAAAGGAAAAGAATATCCCTTAGATTCTGGGTTGTTTGCCCTGGTATGATACCTTCCTTGAGTCTTTGAAAGTAAAACAATTTTAGAGAATTTTTTAAGTTTGTATTTTTAAGAAAAGAGCTTGATGGGGCCAGGGATTTAGCTCAGTGGTTCAGGCGCCTGCCTTGCAAGCGCAAGGTCCCAAGTTCAATCCCCAGTACCAAAAAAAAAAAAAGAAGAGAAAAGAGCTTGATGGATGGAGGTTGGAAACAAAAAGGGGTAAAAATTTATTACTGACCCTTTCCAAATAAGGAAATATGGGTCCTTAAGTGGTTCTCAGTGACAACAGCATTTGGCATATTTTATTCTTTCGGAGTTGAATAATGGTACACAGTAAGGCTAGGGGTCCTACAATGGGTGAATGGTGTTATTCTTTTAAGTATGAGGTATTCTTTGGGGATGGTGATTAAGGGTTTTGAGATCTTTTTTTTTTGGTACCGGGGATCAAATTCGGGTCCTTGCGCTTGCAAGGCAGGCGGCGGAACCACTGAGCTAAATCCCTGGCCCTGGGTTTTGAGATCTTAAGTAAGAATAACTTTAAAGCACATTGCAAAGTACAAAGCAAAGCCATTGCCGTGTACTCACTAACATCAAAAGTCACATGTGTCATGCTTCAGACCATTTTTTATTAAAGCAGTATCACAGATATAAATTCCATCTACCTTCCTGCTCGCTGCTCTAAGGTTAGTATGTATCATTCCCAGGTGAAGTTTGAACTTTTACTGCATGTATGTGGGATTCTGAAAAATGTACACCAATATCACCATTCTTCAGAGCTGAAGGTTGCATTTAGCAGAGCCAGTTGGAAACACTGTTCCTAGGACTGGTGCCAAAGTCCAACTGTGTTCCAAAAGAAAAACAATGTTCACGTGCCCCATTTTCTCTGAAGATAATGAATGTGCTAATACCTGCTCCTAATGACAGACCTTGAATAACTAGTACTCGTTCAAGTTAAATAAAAATAGTCTAAAACAAGACCTTTTTATGAATTGCTCTATTCACTCAAAATGGCCTCTGAAATAGAAATTTACAATATAAAGAACTACTTTTTCCTTTGGCTATAGTCAGCAGCTCTGTCTGACCTGTGTATATTAAAGGTCTCTCCCCTGGTAACTATTCATTATGTCATTATGTTTGCAAGAAAGGAAAAATAAAATATTCAAACTAAACTCATAAAGAATTAGATTAATAAACCAATGGATGATACATTAGGATGAATGTGAAGGTTTCTCATAGGAATGAAATACTGTGTCATTTACTCTGAAGGACTCTCCCTCTTCAAAAAAGCTGGGTCTAGCAAGAGACAATTTCCTTTTAATACAGAGGATATAGTGCATCTCGGGGACATCTTACACTGTGTCCCTCAACAAATTAAGTGTAAATTGAAACTACCACTGTGTATTTCAGCTCTACAGTCAGACAACTAACCCTTGGGCCAGGGGAAGAGCAAAGGAAACTAATCTGATGGCCCTGGGCTAATTTCATACAATTATCAGTGGCTGAAGTATCCTGGGTTGGTATTGTTCCTGGATCCCAGCAGACACACAGATGTTCTAGCAACAAAATGGTCTTATACTAGGCTCTCTGTTTCCAAAGATAAAACTCAAAAAAATATAAGATCATTGGTAAAGATCACCCCAAATCCCCCAAACAAAGTACCATGAGTAAGAGACAGCACACCTAAATTATGAGATACAGAAGATAAAATTTTCAAATTTAAAAAATATAACCATAAAACTGACCATGCAATAGCTCACAATGAAAATGAATATATGAATTTTAAAAACAACTAGTATAATTTTAAGAAATGCACAAATTGCTGAGAAAAAAGAAAAACTAAGATTAAGAAAGAATTAATAAATAAGAATACAGATCACAAAAAATTATATAAAAAGCATCATGGAGAAATAGAAATAGGAAGTCACGCAAGCAAACACACGCACCCATGAACACGCACACGCAGAGGAATGAACAAGGGGAGCAGAACAGGAGGCTTACTATGTCCAACTTGCATTCCAGAGCCAGAAGAGACCAGAGGGGAGTCACATGATGTCCAGAAATAAGAAAAGACATCCATCAAGATACAAAGTCTAACATCAGAAAAAAAGAGGAAAAACTAAAATTAAGTCCATATTTAGACATTCTACAGAAAAACTGCAGACACTAACATCGAAGAGAAGATCTTAGAACAGAAGGACTTGTATAGAGTGGAGTGCAGGATAAGAGGAGACAGCATGCCAAGGGAGAACACACTCCAGCTCAGAATTAGAGCTCTTCACAGTTCTCTCTCAGGATGGAGATGGAGTAAAGATTCCCATGACTTGGCCCTGGGTAGCCGAGTGACCAAAGGATCAACTGCATGAAGAAGAATGATGTTATTTGAAGAAAGGTCTGAGATGCCAGGAGAAATGTGATCAAAGAAACATCTGAGTTTATGACTGTCACACAATGGCCAGGTCTAATTGGAGAGGTTTTAACAGCGATGCAGAACTGAACTATCAACAGCGAGAGCCACAGAAGCAGGCACTCTGAGGTGCTAAGGCCCTTCCTCGCCGGGAAGGGGTCAGAGCTATCAGGTGCAGACTGTGCCTGAAGTACACACAGCAGAATTCAGGGAGCACCTGGAGCACAGTGGTCAAGTGGTGCCTTTAGCAACAGTTAAGAAAATAACAATATTGGCCAGGGATTTAGCCCAGTGATTCTGGCGCCTGCCTTGCAAGGACAAGGTCCCGAGTTTGATCCCTGGTACCAAAAAAAAAGAAAAGAAAAGAAAAGAAAATAACAATATCATAAGTATCCTAAGTTACTTATGAGTGGGAAAAGGCAAGAGCAGAGGTGGTGTAGGAAAAGAAGAAAAAAATCAGCAAAGAAACAGAAAGGTGGTAAAATAAGTTCAAATGTATCAGTAATGACTATCTATATATCTATAAATGGAATCTCGCCAATTAAAAACCCAGATGAAAAATTTATATTGCACTACATTCTGTTAACGAGAATAAATTTAACACACACATACAGAAAAAGTTCAAAATGAACAAATGCAGAAAGATGAGTGGTGAATACTAACCCAAAGAAACACTGAGTATTGCACTAGGAAACACAGAAAACTATTGTATCATGATAAAAGCATCAATTCACCAACAATATCTAATGACTGTAACACTTCCATGCTCTCTGTCACAGGGCCTTAGGAAGGATGAAGCCACTGGTAATCTTAATACCAAAACCAAACAAGGATGTGCATGTGGACCACATATTTCCTTCATGAGCATAGAAATACAAATTCAAAACAAAATAGTCAAATCCAGGCTTATACATAGGCAACACTGCACAACTGAGTTACTTATAATGATTTAACATTTTAAAAATCCATTCATGCAATCCATCAAATTTACATGTTAAAGAAGACAAACATATAATCATTTCAATTGATTCAGGAACAACACTTGTGAAAATATCCATTAATAATAATAAAATTTTAGCAAATTAAGAATAAATGAAATTTTTACAACCCTCATTAGCAAACATTCTTAATGTTAACAAGGTAAGACACAACACAAGACACTCATCCTCACTGTTCATGAGCAACATTTTCTTAGTGTTCTGCTCAATTAGGAAATAAAAGGTAAAAATGAGAGAAGAAACAAAACTGTATACACAGACAATGTGCATATTTTGGCACACAGATATAAAAGTTATGAAATATAGCAAGTATTTAGCAAGGTGGTTGAATATGAAATCAGTATTGAAATCACACACACACACTGAAATACTAATTTCTTTTTCATTTACAATAAGACCAAAAGATATAAAGTACTCCGGCATATATCTTACAAGAGACCAATAATAGAATAGATAAATATCTGGAACTTTATTGAAAGGCAGAAGGATCAAAATAATTAAAGAGTTAAATACCATGTTTTTGAACAGGAAGACACATCTGTAAAAGTATCAATTTTCTCCAAGTTGTTCTCTGGAATTAGTGCAATTTCAATAAAAAAATTGGAAATTTGAGGAACTTGATGAACTGATTCAAAAATAAATAAGGCTGGGGGTGCTGCTCAGGGGTAGGACACTTACCTACCATGCACAAGGCCCCAGGTTTGATTCACAGCATTGTACAACGAACAAACAATAAACAAAAATATAAAAATAAATAGGGAAAAAAGAAAATCAAAGGTTTCAAAATAGTCCTAACACTCCTGAGAAAGAATTGAGTAGGAAAAATTTGTCCTATCAAATTAACAAGTTATTAACAAAATATTCATCAAGTAGAACAGAAATAATGTTATATTATAAACACAACAGGTGCTAGAAAAGCTGCCCACATAGGAAGAAAACAGAAGCACATTCCTACCATAGACCATACACAAAGATCAAGCCCTAGTACATGAAAGTCTAAATGTACAAAACTCAAAAATTTTAAAAAGGTTTACATAGAAAATGGGGTATTATTATTCTGATCTCAGGATAAGGAGATACTTCCTAACTGACAAACAAAAACTGTCTTATAAATGCTTGATGGTGTACAGTACGTACATTCAAATCATGAACTTGTATTTCTCAAAATATTCCATAAAGAAAAAACTAAACCATACCCTATTCTTGTAAGGAACAGAAAACCCACTGAAAAGAATAAGGACAAAAATATCCAAATAGGCATCTCAGAGGAGTAGAGGATTTTAAAGGACAACAATGTAACAAAGGAGGGATACCAAGATTATATATAGAATATCTATAAAACATAAGGAAAAGATGACAACTCAGAAGACAAACTGGTAAATGTTAAGAAAAGGAATTTCACAAAAACACAGAAAAAAGATGATGAACATGAAAATATGGTCAAGCATAGTATTAACATGGGAAATGAAGGTTAGGATCATTTTATACTCCTGAAACTGGAACAAATGAACAATTACGGCGCAGTGGAGCGCAGCAGGAGGCAGATGTACATGGGTGCTGGGCATGAACTGGGTCCACACCTGAGGACCACACCGCAGCGCCGTCTTGGAGGCTGGGGACAGAGCTCTCTACCCTTAGCTCTACATCCAGGACCATGCTGTCCTTCCCGATGAGACCACAACCTGGCACACTGTTTGGATATAAGGCTTCCCAGGGGTCACGCCCTGAGCTCAGACTCACTGCTCTTTAGCCAGTTTCCAGCACTGCACTGTAAGCAGTAGCCCAGGCCATTCTTGTCCCTGGAGAAGCTGAGGAGAGCGGAGTCTCACTCGGCCTGGAGGGCACCAGGAATGCAGATACTCAGGCCCTGCCCGGCTAGAGAAGCTGAGACCTCCCAGTGATCTCGGGAGCAGTGCGACAGGTCCCCTGTCACATGCTCCCAGCACCACTTGGCAAGAAAGGGAATGGAAAAGGAACATTTGACTGCGGTTTAGGTCAAAAGGGAGGGGTGATACTGTATAACCTGGTCACAAGGACACATTTCATGGTGTGTAGAAAGAGTCTGAAAACCAGGGCATATGTGCAGAAATGTCTTCAGCGGCATCGTTGTCAAAAGAACAAAAGAGAAAGGCAGGGAAACAACTCAACTGTCCAGTGGGTAGTTCACACATAAATATTCACACGATGGAAATTTATACTACAGTGAAAATGAATAAACTACAGTACAAGCACTACTGAACCTTGAAACACACAGCATTGAGTAAAAAATACAAGTTACAATCGACTACTAAGATGCAGTTTTATAAAGCAGATAAACATGCAAAAGGAAATTGTTTAATACATACATATATGATAAAACTACTAGAATAATAGAACAGGAGAAGAGCAAAGGAAAATTTGCATGAGACTTCAGGATATTGATTATCTCTCTCCTGGAAGCAGAGAGATAAGATGGGAAAAATAATCATACAGTTCTGTGCAAACATGGATATTCTGTTTTTAGGTTGGAGAGTCTATTATTCTTAGGCTGCACAATTTACGTAGGTTACACGTATATTATTTCGGTTGTGTCAATGATTACGTAACAACTTTAAGAAAAGATTATTACAGGAAAGGCAGGAGTACTCCAGACACATATGTCCATCTGTGACATATGGACAAAGGTCCACTTGGGTGGGAGAGGACAGTGTCTACCAGGCCAGCATGAAGCAGCAGCACCTTATGTCACTGAAGACTGCCTTAACCCGAGGTGCATCCAGAAGCTGGAAATGAGCCCTGTTAGGTGACATCCAGGCACAGCCCTCTCCTCTGAAGGCCTCTCAGCCTTCCAGCCAGGAACATCTACCTCCCAGAAACTGGGCTTAGGGTCCCGAAGGCTGGGCCTCAGCCTAGTTCTCATGCTTAGGGGACATCCAAGGGGACCTCATTCTTCATTCTTGGATGTTTACAGCTCCATTCAAAACAAATCTCAGGACATTCACCTCAGGAGAGACAGTCACCCAGGCAGCTAACTGTCCAAGGCCACAGCAGCTGGCCCACACGGGCCCTCGGGGCCACTAAGAGAGACAGAATTCCGTCTTTGTGACTTTCCTGTGGCTGTGACAAGACACCCTCCACTGCCATAACTTAAAGAAGGGTTTATTTCAGTTCATGGTTGCAGAGGGTTCAGTTCCTATCTGGCTGGGTCCAAGGCGGGAAGGGCATGGTAGAAGAGAGCTGCTCATGTCATGGTGAACAGGAAGCAGAGGGAGGACGGAGGAGCTGGAGGCAGAGGAGGGGCAGGCCCCTCGGGTCACTGCCCGGCGGCCTGCATCTTCTGCCCAGCCCCAACATCACACTCGGCTGGCTCTGATGAATACAGCACCCCAGTGGCCCAATCGCCTTACACAGGTTCCACCTCCAAGCACATGTCTCCTTTGGGGGTCATTCCAGGTCTGAACCCCAACATTCCCTCTGCCAAAAGTAGAAAGAGCCCCTTCCTATAGGCCCTGTTAGGGGTCAGCTGCTGGAAAACTGCCTCAAAAAGCTACAGCTCTAAGTTTTATGATACCAACGGGCGCTGTGTGTTCACTGTGTTTATGCCCCGAGTCGCCTGCACAAATGCATACAGTGGCTCTGTTTGAATCAGCGTGCATGTGTGTTAGTGCGCAATTCAAAATGTGTAAATTAAGTTAAATTGTGTACATTAGATCAAAAGGTATGCTTTCTGAGATAGATAGACAGACAGACAGACAGACGGATGGATGGATGTGTCTGTGTACGGATGCACTGCAATTCCCTAGGGAGCACACAGGTCACTCGTAATCCCACAGCTTATGATAAACCAGACCTGCTGAAGGGAATACACTGGCAGGTATGCATGTTGACAGAAGTGTATGGAGTTTCTCCCACAAAACAAATACCATCAACTCATCACAAGACTGCATTATGAGGACAGGCCATAAGTACTTAAACTGCATTTCCCCGGAGGTTCCAACTGTGCTTCTTCCTCCATAATCTAAGGTGGCCCTCATGCCACTGTCAGACTCGCCTCCGACGTGACACTTTGTCTGGGTCAAAGGGCATCTATCTGAAGCTTGCTTAGAATCGGAATGAAATAAAAAACGTTCCCATTACTAAGTCACAACTATTAAACTGATCACAATCCCCTTCTTGCTTTCCACACCAGTCAAGCAAACCGATCTGCTGCATTTCAAATACAGTTCTCTCTGGAAATTAATACCTCTGCTTGGCTGGGTCCATGTGCAGGCAGTGATAGTCACCCTTGATCTGCCAGAGAGTAGTCTTCAATTTCTTCCCATCTTGGCTGCAAATCAAACTGCTTTATGTTTCTTCCTAGTTGCAGTGAAAACTCAGGGTGTTCTCAGAGCCACATGTTCAAACCCCCGTGAACATGTTTTGATCACGCGCTGCTGTACGTTTATTCCCATGCTTTGTAACAATCAAGTTACAGAGCTCACCCCATATCTAATGCAATGTTCATCCCCAAAGCTGCCTTACTTGTCAATCCACATACTTATTAAAAGGTAATTAATACAGATTAATGAATAGTAAGCATCTTTCTCAGTTCTTTGGCTCTTATAAGTTAATTCAGGAAATAGCTCCATGTCTCCAATATTAACCTATTTCCTTTACTTTTTATTCTTTAAAATTTTTGATATAATTATACATATCATGGGGTAGTGTGATTATTCAGTATATGTATACAATGTGTAATGATTAAACCTGAGAAATCAGCATTTCCATTTTAAACATTTATCATTTCTTTGTGTTGGGAGCCTTTGAGCTCCGCTCTGTGTTTGCTTATAAAATACATAATAAAACATAAGCTACAACCGCTCTGCTTGGCTACAGAGCACTGAAGCTTATTCCTCCCAATTCACTGTTTTGGTGTCTGTTTTCCAGCCTCCCTTCCTGCCACTTTCCCCTACTCTTCTGCCCAGACTGGAGTGACCAGTACACTACTCTATGCCTCTATGAAATCAACCTGTTCTTGTGTTACTGCTCTGTTCTTTAATCAGATTATTGCAAAAATATATTTGGAAAATGTAATGTGTGGTAACTTAAGAAAAATAACACATTGTGTGGTGATTGTAGGATATAAAATATTCTTACGTTACCAAAATTTTGTCTTATACATGTAAGAGAGCATAGCTATTTTGCAAACTGTCTTTACTATCTTTCAAAGCAGTTTTTATATGCATTGTTGGATGTCTAGTAGTTGACCAAATCAATGAAAATGAAGCAACATTTTGGGTTTCATTAAGTGGGGAAAAAGAATGTAATTAAAAACCCTTCTAATTGCGCTAGCAACTACGCAATTTGTATTTTCTACATCAGTTCTATTAATTTTCAAATAATAAGATAATGTCCCTCCTACTGAATATAAAAATTTTTAAAAATCAACCTTTTCAACCTCTGAGTACGCATGATAGTATGCTGTATTTCTCTCTCTGCACCTGGCTTATTTCATTTAACATAATGTCATCCACAGCTATAGTACTGCAGTATGGAGGTTCCTCAAAAAACCAGAAGTGAACTTGCCTATGCTCAGTGGTCCCTCTCCTGGGTCTACAGCCCAGGGGATGAGCCCTGTATGCGGGAGACCTGTCTGCACTTGTGCTACCTGCAGCACTGCTCACACCAGCCACGGAAGGGCACCAAGTGAGGTGTCTGGCAAAGGGTGAACAGCCAAAGGATATGTGGTGGATATGCAGATTGGAGTATTATTCAGCCACAGAACAAACGGCATCCTGCCACTGGTAGGAACAAGGATGGAAGTGAAGTCGTGGCCTGGTTTGTGTGGAAGGCCCTTCCCGATTCCTGTGCTCTGACCCTCACCTCTGTCTCCTCTGCTGCTTTTGCCACGTCGCCCAGACACTACACACTGGCTCCCACCCACTGGAATAGCCCTGCTTCTGCCTGCGAGCCTCGGTGACATTTCCAAAATGTAAAGTTCATCTCCATGGAGGAAACACTGCTGCCGGCTCCAAATTAGAATCCTGAATTGTTTCCATGCCCTAGAACCAAAAGGCTGCAATTCATCCTATAGATGAACTGGACGGGAAGCTGTTGTGTGAATCGCAATGAGTCTGCAGCACAAGACTTCCTTGGTATTTATTTCAGACTATATAAAGCAAGAGGAGGAAAATGATTTTCACAGAGTTTTTCAGAACTGTCAAAAACTGGTTTGGAATGGGTTTTGACCTTTTGTAACCCTCATAAAGCCATGATACCCACAGAAAGCCTTAGAAATTTGGATCTAATATTTTACCCAAGGCAAAAGAGGACCAAACCATTCACTTTCTTATGGAAGTGATGTGATTAGTGAAGGGGAAAAAGCCAACCAAGGGCTATTTTAGTTCTACCCATAGGTAACCCTTCTCTCTAGTTCATACTAAGTGGATAGAAGGTACATAAAATCTGTCTATGCGTTCAGAGCTGCCTATGTTGGTGCTGCAATCTCTTTTCATTAGTTTTCTACTTGAAGTTGTTTAGGAATCTGGGCAAATGGTTTCATGTTCAACTCTGCTAGATGGAGGGCTATACCGTAATTATTCTTCCGTGTTTCATCAACATCTTGTTTAAAAGTGATTCCCTCCATTTAAAATGCACACGATGGATAAGTTCATCCTCACTGCAAACCTAGCTTGGGAGGTGGAGCTTAGTGCTGCAATGTGTGCTCAGGTGCTGGAGGTCCTGGGTCCAATCCTGGGCACCACAGAACCTCCCCAAACCTAGGCTTTCCATGTTGTTTACCTTCTTGGGAAAGTTGGAGAATGAGTGTAGAATGTGCAGTGCTGGTAGAACAGTGTGTCCTTGGCACGGCACTGGGGACTGAGGACTGAAGATCAGGGAGAACATGAACAGGGGCTCTTATGGTAAAGAGATGAGAAGAAGCTGGGCGTAGTGATGCACTCCTGTAACCCCAGGTTTCTGGGAGGCTGAGGCAGGAGGATTCCAAGTTCAAGCCCAGCCTGGGCAACTTAGTGACTTAAAGAGACCTTATCTCAAAATTTTAAAAAGGGGGCTGGGGATGTAGCGAAGTGTGAAGGCCCCAAGTTTAATCTCCAGTGTCTCTTGTGAAAGCAAGACGGAAGGAGAGAGAGAGAGAGAGAGAGAGAGAGAAGATTCTACTTGGAATGACTTCTATTCTCCAAATAAAACAGGATGCGCGGGTGCACACACGCGCGCGCACACACACATGTGCGCTTGTTACTTCGCCTCCCTGCTGAATGATCTTCACATTTTGCTAACAAATTACTCCATTTTCCTGTTGGCTCCCCCAAAGCAGGCTTTGTTCAGGATCCATCCCATTTTCCCAGCAAGGCCAGAAGATGCTGCACTGCTGCTTTTCAACCCTTTCAAGTATGAAGCCCAAGGTGACATAAGAAAGCTCAATTTCCTGATTGGAAAATGGAAAGGCGATGTGGATGTTTTTGTTGTATTCCTGGAGGCCAGGAAATCAATCCATTAGTTACTGAAGATGCGCTGGTGCATGGTCATTTATTCCAGCACTCTGGGGCTGCCCCTGTCCCCTACTCCTTCAGGAGTGGTCTGCGCCATTTTTTTATGAATGGCTGCCCAGAACTTCTCCTCCAAATGAACTTTTGTCTCCTAGTTTTTTTCACACCACTTGGAGAAAGCCCCAAACATTCTCTGGCCCCACTGTCCATAACTGCAAGGAGGAGGCGTGGGTCCTGCAGCCCTCGGCACGCGCGCGCGCGCACACACACACACACGTGCACACACTACCCACTTAACACTGGAAAGAGCATGCTGTGTGGCTGATCTGACACCCAACGATCATATTCTTAGGTTGCTTGGTACCATCCTTTCTTTTTGAGAGAAGGACTTGCTATATTTTCCAGGTATCATTCTCTTGAGTAAAATAGTAATGGAGCTATCACAAAATAAGGATAATTCTATAGTCAATTCCTTACTGAACTTCTAAAAAGAGCATGGACATTTGTTTCTTTTTTTTATTTCCCAAGGAAAACTTTTATTACTGAGAAGGATGGTCCCTTGACTATTGCTTACAAGTAACTTTAGACCACACAATACACTGAGAGATCTTAATATGGTGGAGCATTCACTTGTCATCCGGTGTTTGGTTTAGTTTAAAACAGTCATGCAGGGCATGGTGGCACACACTTATAATCCTAGCACCCCGGTGGCTGAGGCAGGAGGGTCACTGTGAGTTTGAGGTGTATACTGTGGGTGACATTGTGCTTGGGCTTGGACGACATCATGAGTGCAAGACAAGATCCTGTCTCGAAAACCAAAACAAACAAAAAAACCCCAGAGAAATAAAGAAAACAGTCACGTTTCTCAGCATGCTGAAAATTAGAATTTTCATGAGAATCCACAGGTAATAACTTTAATGCGCCACCGATATAATAAACAGTAAAAATCGAAAACAAAACCAAAAAGAACTTTTTTATTCTTTCTGAAGTCTAATCCTCAGCGAAGAGTTGGTCTTGCAAACAGAGGCCAAGCTCTTTGGTGCAGTGCGCGCCTGAACTCCCGGACACTGCACAGAGAAAGAGCAGAGCGCGGTGGTGGGACCAGGCCACACACACCTGAGCAGGGAGGAAAGGCAGCGACCTTGGCCTTGTCCTGGGCATCCAGGTCCCGGACTTTGCCAAGAGACACTAACTGTGGTCAGGCCTCTGCTCTGCATGTCCGGGCTGGGCCATGTTTAGCAGGCCTGGCTGAATAACAGGAGGTGCCTGGCCTCTGACTGATGTCAGCAGGCAGGGGACGCTGAGAATACAGGGTGCCTTCATTCAACCAGGAAAGCTGACAGCCGCCTGGATTTGGGCCCAAGGGGGCTGGTGGTACACAAAACACAGCTTCACGGCTGTTTTCATGCTAAACTGGAAACTAATTAAGAAAAACAAACACAAGAATCTCACTATAAGCTAGAGAAAAGACAGAAAAGAGATGCGAGATTAACACTGAGGTACACAGTATTCCTGGCTGTGCACATTTAAGCTTTACGAGCCCGGGGCCCCCTTTGGTCCTCAGCAGAGGGAGGGGGACCACTGTTGGAAGACAAGTGGACACCACTGCGTCAGACTTGCTGCCATCAGAGACACTAAGGACATCAAAGCTGGGACCTGGGGGAGTGTCCCTGGACGGCCATTCTCAGGGTTGCTCAGACTCTTTTCTTCAACACCCTTTACAGCCACAATTTAAATGCCACGAAGCAGCCCATATAACGTATACAATTCGATGGTGGTTAGCACACGCACACGCACACGCACACAGTTCTACAACCACTACCACAACTAACTTTAAAACGTTTTCATCCCTTCAAAAGAATCCCCGTATCCATTTGCTGTCACTCATTTCTCACCTCCTGCCCCTGCCAGGGTCATCAACTTCTGGTCTCTGGAGATCCACCTGTTTGGGCATTTCCTGAAACTGGGATCACACAGTACGCCGTCAGGTGTGATTGGCTTCCTGTTACTTAGTAGCATGTTCATTCATGCTGCAGCACATGTCAGAATTCACTTCTTTTTACATCCAGGTAATATTCCAGGGGAAAGACTGATTACTACATAGTTTTTAACCCATTCCTCAGTTGACAGGAACTATGAGCCGTTCCTACTTTTGGCCCTCATGCATAGCGCTGCTGTGAATATGCACACACAAGGTTTGCATGGATGTGTGTTTTCGTATGTGTCAGGAATGCTCTCAGGTAGGTAAGTAGGAGGGTCATATTGGGTCATATGGTTACCCTATGTGGAACCATTCAGGGAGATGCATAGTTTCCAAAGAGGTGATACTATTTCACATTCCCACCAGCAATGTATGAGGGAACTAGCTTCTCCACATTATTGCCAGTATTTGTGATTTCCAGCATTTTTTTTCTTGTAATAATGCTAGTGGGTATAAAGTAGTACCTCATTTTAATTTGGGTTTTCATTTTCCAATGATGTTTAGCATATTTTCCTGTGCTTATTGGCTATTTGTATATGTATTTTTCTACAGAAAAATTGCTACTCATGTTCTTTAATCATTTTAAGTGGATTATTTGTCTTATTATTGAGTTATAAGGTTTTCTTACCATACTCTGGATACCAGTCCTTTGTGGGAGGTATGATTTGCAAAACCTTTCCCCCTTTCTTTGGGCTGTCTTTTCATTATCTCAATGGTATCTCTTGAAACACAAACATCTTTAACTATATTCAATTTCCCTATTCTTATTTTTAACATTTGTACTTTTGTTATGCTATCTCGAAAGCACCTCACCCAAAGTCACAAAGATTTATGCCTGTTTGTTTTCCTAAGAGTTTTTAAGTTTTACTTATGTTTAGGTCTCTGATCCATTCTGAGCCATTTTTTGTACATGGTGTGAGGTAGGGACGAAGCTGTCCTCCTTAGCGTGTGGTGATCCAGCCACCCAGCATTGTGTTTTGAAAGGACTATCCTTTCCCCATTGAGTGGCGTCGATGTTACTGCTGAAAGTGAACTGGCCATAAGCATAACGGACGTGTTTCTAACCTTCCCATTCCAGCCCACCGATGTTCGCTGATGTTTGTGTTTATCCCATGCCAGTGTGGCACTCTCTCGATTCCTGCAGCTGTGTGGTGAGTCCACTCGAATTAAATGCTCCCTCCACTCTCTGGGAGGTCTGTGCCTCCCACCACACCCCAGGCAGGCTAATTTACTGGGTCAAATAATCTATTTCTTTTTCAAATGCCACCAATTCCATGAGTCTCTGCTCTTCCCAAGGGAAAGAGAGAGAGCTAACAGTGTCTCTCCCTGGTCAAACCCTCGCCAGCCTTCAGCCCTCCTCTGAGCAAGTCTCAGTCTTGGCCTGCAGGGACCCGAATGAGGAGGATACAGCTCCTAGCAGCTCAAGCCCCACCCCAGAGTGACCCCAACACCGGTACAGGGCCCACCCAGGAAGAGGAAAGCGGTCCCCACAGACTCTCTGTGCACAGGGTGTCCGCTGGCCCCTGCAGGAGGGAGGAGCCATTGCTCTGAGGCAGGTCCAGACCCAGAGGTGCCTCACACTTAGTGCTTGCTCCTTGTAACTTTTCACTTCCCTACTCTCCAGAAGCCCCACTTCCCCTCCCGCTGCCTTCTCCTTTCAAAGTTCTCAGTCACGCTGTAAAGATTCCCTAGTTCCCAGTCATTTCCAATGGAAATGTGTCCTTGGCACTCAGTGTCCTGGGGGCAGATCTCTGGTGGAGAGCGGGAGCGAGGGTTGGGGAGGACACGGATGAAGGGAAAAAGGACTCCAAACGTGCCTGGCTACACAGCATAACCTCCGAATAATTCACTTTACCCACCGCCCAGATTCCAGTGCCAACTCAAACAGCAAGTGATGGTATAAAGACCTTGCCATGGGACTGAGGGCCATAGCTGGGGACAGTCCAGGAGGACACACGACAGTGAGGAAGAAGCAACAGCCAGGGCCTCTCAGGCCAAATGGCCAGGAAATTCCGCCAGGACAGGCAAGGTCTCGGCACGGAATGGAGCCCAGGGCAAAGCTCAGGCTCATTATTGGGATGGGAGGTCAGGTACTGTGACAGGCGAGCACCTGTGTGCTTGGTCTATGGGTCTAAGCTGGAATGGGATCTGCTCATGGATCACTGGGGTGAGCATGCTGGAGGATCAGAAGCAGGCAGCCAGATGTGGGCCGCAGGTCCTCTATCCCTCCCCCACGTGGCGCAGGGCCCGAGCAGGACACAGCGACGTCTCTCCATGGGAGAAGAGCTGTACCCAGCCTGGGCAGTGGACGCTGACCCACTCGAGGGAGAGAAAGCCAGGAGGTGGGGCTGGGCTGGAGGTCCCGGGAAGATGGTACCGGCCATGGGAACTGGGCCTGGACCAAGCAGAGAGGCATCCTGAACACAGCCACAGGGTGTAGCTGGTGAGGCAGGCAGGGCCAGGAGAAACTCACACTGGAGGTGCAGAGCTGCGGGACTGCCCGGAGGGTCCCCTTGGGACACCCGTCAGACACCACCACTGACCGCTTGCACCCCGGCTCAGGGGGCTGTGGGGCAGAGGAGACGCGACTGTCAGCCACCCACACAGAAGACGTTGATTCCCAGGAGAAGGATCCAGAAAGAAGAGGGGATGATGGAAAAGATGACTTCATTTTGTTTTCGTTGGTTCTTTTAAGATTCTTCAAGGTGGCTGCCCTGTCCTATGAATCTGACAGTATTAAGAGTTATAATTTTTAAGCCACTCATTCTTTGATAGATGCTGCTTTCAGTATGTTATTTTACAACAGATTTCACTTGAATTTTAAAAGAAGATACATAGGTTTCTAGCCAAGTACGGGAATTTTAACTCTGAACTAAAGCCAAGTGGTTTGTGGGTTTTTATATTTGGTGTGTACTTAATAGTTCCACACATTAGAGAATGCCTCATTTAAATTCTAATGTATTTTAATAAGGAATGAAAGAAAATATCACCCAGTATATTTTTTTCTTAAATTACCCTAGTGCTTGATTACTCCTCCACAATCAAAATCATGTCTTAAACATGAATGATACAAAACAAGACTACAGACTGAACGTCTCACCAAGAGATTTTAGCTGCTTGTTTAAAATGACATACCTCGCTATTCAGTAATCACTTTATAATAACCCCTTTCATTTCCAAATCTACTTAGCCATCAGGCAGCAGTGAGGAAAAGGCTGGCAGCAGATTTTACAACTGCACATTAGTCTTGCATTTCATGACAAGCTAATTCTAGAGAGTTCTAAAGAGAGACAAGCACAGGTCTTTGTGATTTTCTTGCCTGTGCATGAAGGAAACATGCGTCCTGCTGTACGTGAAAGATAAAAGAACACAGACGTATACTTTTCACTTCACCCCGTGCAGTGGCAGTGCACCCCAACTGCGCCCAGGGGACACGGCCCCCATCTCAGTCAACAGAGGGGCTGGGTCTGCCACGGCCGGTCCGCTCCTGGGAGGGCTCTGCTGCAGGGCCACACAGAATGACAGCCACCTGCCGCTGAGCCCCGGGGCCACCCGCCATGACACCACAACGCAGGGCACCGCGGTCACCTTTCCAGAGGCAGAAAACACAACCACAGGGTACTGGAAATGACAAATACGCTTGGCTTTTTTTACACAAAGTGCATTTCGGGGCAGAGTAACCCAGGTTGTGCTTTAATGGGGCATCTAAATTCAAAGCCCTACCAAGTGTCCAGTGGGTGGGCATTCAGCACTGAGGCACTGGAGGAGAGCAGCTTTCAGGGCATTACTGAACCCTCTCCACAAGCCACACCTGAGCAATACTTCCTCGCCCCCCCCCCCCCCCGCCCCATGCAAGCACCTAAGATGCCATGGAAATCACCTGGTGAAATGATAAACCATGATGTCAGTCTTCCCAGATTTGAGCAGCTCCATCCTTGGCAGGAAAGCCTGGGCACAGAAGTTGTTTATAATGCTGTACAAAAATAAATGGGATCTGTTGTTTGATACATCAGACTGAAGAAGATGGAGGAGGACTTGCTTGCTGTCTCCACAGCCTATTGCTGTTGACAAACCGCACTGATTCAAAACCATTATCCCATCGAGCTTAGCCACCTCTAGAATGGGACACAGGCCTTGACTGAACCGAGAGGAGCCTGCACAGTCAAACCCATCTGTGCTACACAAATGTCACCAATGAACGCTGCACGGCTAAATAGCAGAGTTAATGCTTCTCTAAATGGTTAGATTCTGATAAGTGTAATCAGGCCGCACCAAAGAACGTAGAATGCAATATCCATTTTGGGCAAGTTAATTCTGCAATGCAGGGACTGAACTGCTCGGTGCATTTGGGCCCGGAATAAATAGAAATAGCTCTCACCAGGCAGTTATGTGTTAACTGTTTTCAACATCTGGCAAGAAGACAGAGAAGAGCACAGATGTGAGCACTGAAAACCCTGAGATTAAAAGACAACAAATGAAATGAAACTCACTTTTAGGTTTTGACCCAACCTTCTTTCTCTAGTTTCTCATATGAAAATACATCACTGTTCTCAAATGTATTTTGAGATTCTGTTCCTTTAAATCCAGTGACCTCGAACTATATCTTTAATTTCAAGTGAGCTTTTGGTTTCCTTGCTACATAACTTTAATAACAGTGTAAAAATTACCAGCTCAATGCAACCTTGCACCCAGAATTCAAACAGCAGGGTGAGCTGACCCAGGTCTGCATGACCACTCCCTGCCCAAAAACAATCTTGTGGGAAAATTGCTTGGGCACAAATCAAGTCAGCAAGGTTCATGCTTGGCTGCCACACAGAAAACAGGTAGTACAAGCCTGGGAATGTGGAGCAGTGGTAGGATGCTTGCCTGGCATGTGTGAGGCCTTGAGCTCCACCCCCAGTGGCAGAAAAATAATAAACTGTGAAATTCCTACTACGTATTATTCAAAGAAAGCACGCTGGCCAGCACCCATGCACTGTCCACAGGTCCCTGAGCTGAACCTCAGCCAAGCTGCCAGGAGATCTGCAAGCTCAGACCGGGTCACACCACAGAGGCAGCAAGGCAGACACAGCAGCGTCTCTCGAGAGGAGGCTGACCCAAGTGGGGACAGGATGGACGCACAGCCCGGTGTGGTGGACCCAGGAGAGAACAGGGGGGGTCTCCAGGCTGCCTGTGTGCTTTGATGCTCTGCTCATGGGGAAAATGCCCAGGGCTTTCTTTTCTTCCATCTCACACACACTGCTGCTTCTTCAGTAAAGCTGAGGAAGAAAATGAGGGCCCTCACTTGCCTATCACTTTGCAGTAGGTACGGCTTGCCATAGATTTGAAAAGGATTTTTAAATTGTGTTTTGTTTGTTTTTCTTTTTGAGATCACAGAAATGGAGCTGAGGGTCTACATGGTACGAAAGTGCTCTACAACTGAGCCACACTTCCAGCCCAAATGTGTTTGCTTGTTTGTTTTGAGATGGGGTCTTGGAGTATTACCCAGGTTGGTCTCTAACTCATGACTCAAGCAATCCTCCTGCCTCAGCCTCCAGAGTCGTTGGGATTATATGTGTGACATCATGCCTGGCCCCATGTATTTTAACTGGAATCTTCAGGTTATTATTTTTGACCAGGGTCTAGGTATGTATGCTGTCGGAAGGTGTTCTCCAAGACACAACATCTATAACCTTATCTAAATTATCTGCCACCTCTAAAAAGTGTTTATCCTGAAAAACAATACATGTAGATCTGCCATGAGACATGGGAGTAATTTCAAGAGCTCTACCGTACAACACAGTGACTAAATCTAAAAACAATGTATTGTACACTGGAAAATCACTCAGGTCAGAAAAGTAGGCTCCATTACCTACCTCACCAGGTATATATCTTTCAAAAGATACGTATACCTTAAATGAATATCATTTTTATCAATTTAAAAAATAAATAAAATTTAAAATACGGATCTAACCATGTATCAAATACCTCATTGTAAATAATACTAAATACGATCATGTTTTTGAATACTAATGTATTAAGTAGTATTCTAAGCAGGGGTGCTATATATTCTTAAGCAAAGGTATAAAGTGTGAAAGGAATGATTCTAAAATCACATTAAAAACTTGGTACGAATAAAAATTAAGATGAAACTTCCTTTAATTAACTAATTTTGTGTGTGTGCTGGGGCTGGAACCCAGGGCCTATGGCATTTTAAATACCTGCTTGACCACTGAGTTACACCCCAGCCCAAAATTTCCTTTAATTTCAGTAGGAAAGCAGAACCGAACAACTATCATATAATCGAGGAGAGAAACACAGTAATTTGTAAAAGTTCCCAGAACTTCTTAGGAAGTTTCATTTTCTCATGCATAGTTTATACACAAACAGAATAATATACAAGATGTAATGTGTATCAGCAACACTGACAAGTGCATTTCATTAACTTCAAAGGCTGGTTTCTAGACAATAAATCTAGTGGGTTCTAATAATCTAGGTATTAAAAATCTGCTACTTACAGAATTATGAATATGGTAATTACTTCTGAGTTGCACAAAATCATAAAATGAATCAGGTTTTAACATAATTCTGGCAAAAAAATAAGCTAAAAATGCTTCCATTTATTTACTAACACCAAGACCTATTGGAGATGTCGCAAACACGTGTCTGTTTCCCCACAATGCACCCCTCAAACTCACCCTAGTAAACGTTCTGCTTCTGGCCATGTGTGACTCCCGTCATTTCGCACTTCCCCAGAGTTAAAGGAGGGGGAAGATTTGCAAAATAGAAACCAAGAGGCTGACTCAATAGCTGCCAGAAACCCAATTAACACTGTCCAGACTGCGGTTCAGGGTATGTCTACCTGCTGAAACTCAAGAGGTAGCTGATGGCAAAAAACACCCAAAAACCAAGTGTCTATTTTTAAAACCACATGGGCTTCTTTTCTTCTCCTACTCTTTCAGCTGTTTGCCTCCTGCGGAAGCCAAAGAAAATCTGATTAATGTGACAAGTGACTTCCTTCTGAAATTCCCGAGATATAATCCCTTTCAGAGGTGAATCTAGGGATGCCAGGGGCACAGCGCAGGGCAGGGTCAGAGTCCAGGGAGGCACAGGCAGCCATGTCTCTCTACCCTAAAAGACTGGCAGTGGCACACGGGGAGAGCACACAGTGGCACAATGAACAACGGCTAGGCATGTATTACCTGTTAAGGACAGGAAGAGGACAAGGAGTGCAGGGTCTACGACCCCAGCCCTGCATAGATCATGACAGTACATGATAAGAGTTTCAGAAACAGAACCATGTTCAAGATCCAGTGAGGACTCGTAAACAAGAGGAAAGAAACCAAATTATCAGACCAATGTGAGCACATCAGAGCTAAAACGCCACAGTGCAGCTCCTGCCACCACAGCCAGACCTGTGGGCCTGGGCCTCTCTCCAGAGCTGTCTCTACCTCTCGATCCTCAGATTATAACAGCACTACCCCAACTCACACTGGGCCTCACTTTAAGAGTGCCAGAATTAATAAATCTAACTGCAATCGTCTGGCTCTGGAATGTCCCTCCCAGACCCTTGTGTTAGAAGCTTGGTTGCCAACTACTAGGAGGCTATGGAACCTTCAGGAACCTTCAGGAACCCTCAGGAACCTTCAGGAACCCTTAGGAACCTTCAGGAACCCTTGGGAACCTTCAGGAACCTTCAGGGAGTGAGGAATTTCTCATTGTGTGGGAGAAAGTGAGGTCACTAGGACAGTGACCTTGGAAGGGTAATGGGACCCAGCGTCCCCTTCCTGTCTCTTCCTTGAGGTGAGAAGCTTTGCTCTGCCATGAGCACTTGCCCTGATTTTTACCACACCAGAGGCCCAAAAGAATAAGGGCAACCAACCACTGACTGAAACTTCTGAAACAATGAGATCCTTTTAAGTTGGTTACCTCAGGCATTTTGACACAGTGACTAACATATCAACTCATTTAAATGTTTTAAAAATCTGAATTAGATTGAGAATAAAATGTAATCAGAGAATTAGAACCCAGAAGATTTGTGAAATTATATCAGGGGATGGAGAATTCAAACTGTTTTTATGCATATATACATTTAACTCATTTCTCAAAATGAGAAATTCAGTACCTCAAGGGGAATGGGTATTTTTCAATAATTGCAGTTAACTAAATATAGGCTTTCTCGCACTTCAGATGTTGAATCAGCAACAGAAAAATGACAGTTTGCTGCCTCAGTAATTAAATAGTAAAATCATGTCTAAAAAGCAAAGGGGAACTTTTCAAACATCTAAAGAAGCCATTATCTGAGGCACAAAATATACTGCTTCACAAGTTCATTTCTGAGAGCCTGAAAATTAGCAAGGATATAAGGAATTTATTTTGTTAAGTAGACGAGATGGTGATGTGATAATTCCATCTAATGAAGGCATTAAATGTGAGAGAGACCCAAAACTACTACAAGGAAAAACACACAAACTTAAAGTCTTAATCTAGTCTGAGAAGACAGCCTTAAAAATGAGACTTTTCCCCTTATCCTCCATGTGTTACTCACCCTCATATTTCACTTACACACAGCCTCCATATTTTGTCTAGATCATTCATTTCTGGACGGAACACTCTCTTAAGGCATGACACCATTTATAAAACAAAAGCTCATAATTCTACATCATAGGCAGAGAAAATTCCTCAAGCTTAAACTTTAGGGTTTGACAAACATTCAGCAAAGAGGAAACTTCTTGTATTTTAGAGTCACGCTGCTACAGGCCTGAAGAGAACATCTGCATTATCATCTGTAAATACAGAAACCTTTACATCAGGACAGCACATATCCAATCTAGATGGACCCACATGACACGTGTGCTCAGGTAAGGCATCTCAGTGACTCTGGTGTTACCAGAGCTCAAGCGACAGTGGAAGGAAGAAGCAACAGTCGAGAGCACAAGTCCTACCTGTGGGCCGCAGGTGAGGGTCCACACCGCACTCTGCCCACAGAAGTCCCGCGTGAGGCGCTCGGGTAACGATGCGCACTTTCCATATGCGCCATCTTGGCCCTGAGCTCCACTCTCCCTCCCTGAAGAAACTGAATGCAAACGGAAGTCTTCACCTGACAGCCTGGTTCCAATTAGGTTAGTGTTGAAAAAGGGATCGGGGAGGAATCGGGTACGATTCCCTCACCGATGCACAGATCTCTCTAAAAAATCTCCAGCCTGTTACTTTGCTTTTGCCTCAGCCTGCACTGCCTCAGAGCAGCCGGGTAGAAAGTTTTGTCTCTTGGGTCAGAACAGTGCCACAGAATTCACCCATTTTCCTCCTGCCTTCCGGAGGTGTCCTGATTGCGGCTCCCAGCTCACCTGGTCCTCAGCCCCCGTCTTCCTTCTTCCTCCCAGGGAAATGGCCCCATTTGGCTCAAAGTTCTGCGGGGTGGGGCTGGTCCCCCCCAAAACTCCCCGACTGTGCTGTACTTCCGTAATAGCTGGACCAGTTATTTCACTTGGTACCTCATTCTTCCAGGGACCTGGACGCGTCTCAAAGACTCAGCAAGGCATCATCAGAGCATAATAAATATACCATGTCAAGACTCTACAATCCTTCCAAGTGGATCATTTCCTCATTTTCCCTCAACCTCAATTCCTTCCTTTTTGAAACAGCTCTGCTGAGGTGTAAAATGCACCTACTGAGCATCCAGAGTTTGGTGAGTTTGGATGCAGGTGTTCCCCTGTGTGCTGCCATCAGTCACAAGGCCACCCGCCGTCTGTTTCCTTGTGTCCCTCTGGTTTTTCTTTCTTTTTCTGGTGGGTGGGGTGGATAAGAATAGTTAAAATTAGATGTACTCTCTTTTTACAGTTACTTTTCTCCTTGAAAAAGTTGATTTACAGGCTATTTTTCTGGATGGAGACCATATCTAAGGGTGGAACATCTTGTTTCCTCTCTGGTCTCCTGATATCAGACTAAATTCTGAGCAGACATGTACCGCAACTATTGTTTTTCATCAACATGCCTCATGTCCTCTCTGTGCCTTCCTTGCAGCTCCCATCTGGTCCGGAAGGTGCATGTGGGAGTGTGGACAGCGAGGCAGCCATCAGAGATCTTGGGCAGCACCAGTTTCCAGCTGGGTGACACTGGGCAGGAGGCAACTTTCGTTTCATTTCCAAGCTGAGCTCCTAATTTCTACTAAGGGGCTACACTGAAGCATGTACTTCTCCCGGTAGAATGCCCACTGCATATAGAAAGCTCTAATTTCTGGGCATACAGAAGGCACAATATCTTTTCCTGTGCTTTTCCTTTTTTACATTTTTGTAAGTGGCACACAGTACTGATACAATGTAATTCAGTGTACATTATTTATACATTGTGTGATGGTCAAATGAGGGCAATTAGCATTTCCATTTCCTTAAACATTTATTATATCTTTGTGGCAGGAGACTTGAAACTTCCCTAGTTCCATGTAAGGTACATAACAAGTGGTTGTGAACTCCATGCAACCTACTGTGCTGTAAACATTAGAATTAATTCCTCTTATTTAAATGGATTTAGGTACTCATTATCCAACATCCCTCTTCTCTGCTACCCTCTGCAGCCTCTACTCACCATTATTCTATGCTCGAATTCTATGAAATCACTTCTTCAGCTCCCAAGCCTAAGTGACCCATGTGATACTTGGCTTTCTGTGTCTGACTCACGTCACTGCAGATCATACCCTTCAGTCCCATTCACACTGCTAAAGACAGGAGGGCTGCATCTTCTATGTTTTGTTCCTGGACAATATTCCACTGTGTGCTGCACCATATCCTCACCCTCCACGCATTCCTCTGTAGCAGTGATGGCGAACCTTTTAGAGCTTTCAACGATACAAACAGCTCACTGTAGCACATGTGCCATAGGTTCGCCACCACTGATCTTAACATCACAGTGGATTCTACATCTCAGGTCCTCTGAGGGGTGCTCTGTAGACATGGGCACAGGCAGCTCTTGGATCTGCTCACTCCATTTCTTCTGGATATATGCCTGGGAGTGGATAGCTGGATCTTAGGGCACCTTCTATTTCCAGGGCTTTGAGGAATTTCCATAGACTTGTGGCCCCTCCCTTATTACTGCCAATTTCTCCTCTTTAGAAGTAGAGAACTTGTTTTTTTGGTTTCATAGGTCTACAGGTGGTGGGGGATTTTGTCCCTGGATAAATGGTGCCCAGGGTTTCAGTAATGCAGATAACGAAGACGATGAAGAACTGATGAAGTTGACTTGAGATTTAAGCCTAATGTGAGGAGTTGAGACTTTGAGGCATGTTGGGGTAGGGTGAATGTATTTCACACACAGAATGGGCATCAATGTTTGGGGCTAGAGGGCAGACTGTGTGGGTGAGTGGTGACCCCCCCCCCCCCCGACACATCTTCATCTCCTAAAATTGTACACGTGACCTAACTTGGAAAAAGTCTTCGTAGATGTCATTAAAGATCCAGAGATGAAGACACGCTAGATTTTGCGGTAGGCCCTACATCCAAACATCTGTGCACTCATTGATTCCAAAGGACAGATGCGACAGAGATGAGGAAAGGCCGCAAAAGGGGGCAGAGATCCCAGGGAGGTGGCCAGAAGCCCAGTAGAGTGCTAGCTGCCAGTACTGAAGACACAGGGACGGAACCCCCCACCCCCAGGCCTCCAAGGAGAGGAGTGACCCCACAGTGCCTTAATTTTGGACTTCTGGTCTTTGGGCTAGGAAAGAGCAATTGTCTGGTGGTTTAAGATACACAATATGGAGTAATTTCTTATGTCAACCACTACCATGTTACCATCTACCCATATAGGTACTTTCTTTAAAAGAAAAAACTTGCTAATTTGATATATGTCCAAAATTTATCCCTTCAATCTGTATGTTATCTATTTAGAACTGGTACTGACTTTAAAAATATTAAACATCTTAATATATTTTCATATCTGCCTACTGCAATTCTTTGACTGTTTTTATAGTATAGCATTCCTTCTTTTCTTACTGACTTTTCATGATGAATAATATATTGAAGATGTTATTACTTTTTTCTTTAAACTTCCAGTATTTACTTCAAACATTTTCTCTGGGTTGTCATTTGTCTTTCTTTTTAGATGATTTTTGTGTTAATCAACCCTGTAATAAGTAGTCAAATCTAGCACATTTCCTTTAATGGTCCTGGGTTTTAGTCCATGCTGAGCAGAATCTCATGTTCCTCAATGCCCAAGACTGCAAATACATTTACCTGTTCTATTTTTTTTCTTCCAGTTAAACCTTAATTGATCTTTGTATTTTCATAAAAATTAAATAAGCATCTAACAACATTTTTCCAAATGACAATCCTGCTGTCCCCAAGCCATTTATTAAGCAACTGATTTTTGTTCACCTAGATTCTGAATGCTACTTTATAAATTTCATATGCCTACATTTTCTATTTTTATCACTGAAGTGTATTTTTCTGAAAATAACTATATAGTATGTTTAGGGGTATGGTAAGGCAAATCATCCTCTCTCACTTTCGTTTCTTTTTTTAGTAATTTCACTTATAATCCTCCAAATAAACTTTAAAAATATTTACTTCTTACAGAAGTTTTAACTGATATTATTTACGTTAATAGATTGCTCTTCAGAGAACTGATACTTTTAATATATGAAATCCTCCATTTATTATAATATCCCGGTTAGGTTTCTGTCCAAGATATGTGCATTTATTGCTCTTATAAATAAAATATTCTTAGTTATGTTTTATGTAACGGCAGTGGGAGAAGAGGGACCAGCAATGGGAACGACAACAGTGAGTTCAAATGCGCACCTCGCACCAACTGTGCAGTGGGCGCTGACACAAGGACCTGCCTGAGCAGCTTAGTCAGTTCGCACAATAACTTGTTAATACCGATGAGGAGACTGAGGCAGATGCTAGGGAGTTGCCCAAGTTTACACAGCTGAAATCAGAGGAGCCAGAATTCGAATGGAGGCAGTGTGGTTCCAGACTTGCTGAATTTCATAATTTCACTTTGTAACTTTGTATTTCTCGGACCCCTCAGAAATACTTTGCATCTGTTTTGGAGGAAGACAGCACCGTGAACACAAATCGCTGCTAAGGGTGTCCAGGCTTCTCGGTATGCCACTCCCTGTGGACGGGAATGGACTGAGCTGCAGAACAGTTCCTGGGCCCCTGACTGTGAGCCCACTTTCTACCCAGGTGCCAGTAGTCGCGTGGCTGCCAGTGCTGTGCACTTGTCTTTGCTCGTTTTCCCTTTGCTCTCTCCTCACCCCGGCTCCAGGCCTGGCTATTCTTTACCAAGCTGACCTGGCCTTGATCAGACCACTGATCTACCCTGGCTCAACGACTCTGCAGTTCAGGTGCAATCTTGCGCCATGGCTCCCCACAAGCACACGCATCTGCTGGACACTGGAAGGAGCCTGCTGCACAGGGAGAGGCCAGCCTGGCTCCCTGGCCTGCCTTTTCCTATCCACACGAACATACTGCAGCAGCCTCCTCTCCCTCCACTCATCACCTTCTGCTGAGGCACCCGCTCACGGCGGGTAGGAAGACGCCTCGGTGCCCTGAGCTCTTTTGCAGAACTCGCTCACTGTCCAGGCGGCTTTGTTTCTGGCATTTTCATTAATTCCATGCATACTGCAAGTGACAGCCTTACTGCTGTGGGCTGACAGGACCCTCTGGCCCCCAAACATCACATGCATGATGTTCCTATCAAACTTGACACCTGTTTTTCATTCCCAAGCATCGATTTTCTACTCACCAGCCAACATATTTCATAGAAAAAACTGTTAGCACTATCTGCAAAGTATTGATTGCAGGGACACTGAAGTTCCACCTGAAAATTTACAGCCTTAATTTCCAGTCAGTTGCAACAGTTATGGTCAAGTGGGTGAGGACTGAGGAGTGTGATCAGCATGTATTAACTAAAATAGTTACTACCAAACAGCCTACACGACCTGCAACTTACAACAGAATTGGAAAGCAGAAATAAACATTAGGTAATTGTTTAAGTTTCTCATGGAGCAGATAAGTGGCCAACCGTTTTCCAAGGAGAGAGTCAAACTTCATACAAATCGTATACTCTTTCAAAAAGGAAAAAGAATCCAGAACAGAAAATGCAAGCAACCATGTAGTGTTGCAATCCAGAAACAAAATAATGAGGGAGCAGAGAGGTAATTTATGCAATCAGTAAGAGTAGACATTTTTAAGTCAGGAATGGTAGCATTCATCTGAGAGTCCCATCCACTTGGAAGACTGAGGCAGGAGGAACTTCTTGAGCCCACTCATAGGTGGACTTTGCGGAGGTGACTGGATTGTGGAGTGATACCCATCGGTCGATTAGCCCACAGTTGAGTATATAGCGAAACGTGATGTGAGGTGAAGACTGGGGGGTGGTGGTCACTGGGGCTGGCCTGGAAGGGTCCATCTCCCTCCTCCTCCCTTGGTATCTCGCTGCTTCCCATCTGCCTGCCGTGGACTGTTTCTTCTCTGTAATGCCCCTCTGCCAGGCCACCCTGCCTTGGAGCTAGAAGGCTATGGACTGAAACCCCCCCAGACTGTGAGCTGAAATAAACCTCTCCTCCTTAGAGGTGTGGGTATCCAGTCTTGTGTCTCAGCAATGAGAAGTAACTAGGACAAGTGGGACTCAGTGACTTTCTGCTCATCCATCCTGATGATCCTCCTTAGGTGCGTAATCACAGATCCATAGTCTGATAACCTGGTTTTAGCTCACAAACAGCTAAGAATTATCAAAGCTTATCTGGACCAAGACAGAAGTAGAGCCTCAGATGGGAAGTCACCCCAGAGGCCATGGCCCATTGCATGCTAGGTAAAGGACAGACACATCCACTTCCAGGGGTTCAGCCAGAAGACGATGCTCTACGTCCATTAACATGGAAGAGCACAAATTAACATGTATCAACTTGGCCAGAGTTTGATGTGTTATTGTCGAAGTATTCAATGGCACAGTGGTGAAGGGGACGCTGGAGACTCTGTTGATGGTCAGCGCATAGTGTGTCTGCCAACCCACACCCTCTTGGTACACAGTGCTGCCCCTCAACCAGCTGATAGGCTAGAGAGGCAGAAGGCCTTCCTGATGTCACCTATGACCCTCTGTCCTCCCTGGACATAATTCCTCAAGTTTGGGCCTTGATCTCCTAAATGAGCCCTGATGAACCCATTTTTCACCATGTCCACTTCCAACGCCACTACCATCTTTTACCTAGGCTTCTGCGATGCTACTTCAGATGCTGACAGAATAGATACTGGATGAATATTAGCTTAATTAACAAATAACTCATTGATAGGAGAACTATGCAGAGGTGGAACAGAAGAAAGACACAGGGCGTTGAGGGGCATGTTCAGGATGATACTTCATGATGATCAAGGCCATGGATTAAACATAATGAAGGTGCTCTGTCTACACACAGAAATGAACCTATGCATCCACGTTTACTTAATAAATTTTCCCAGACTACCACTAATGGCCAAGCATTGTGCTACAGTTTACTCCATCCGCTTCAAGAAGAAAAAGCGGGTTATCTGACTGGATCTGTGAGTGCAGACCTCAGATGGATGGGTAGGATGGACCGGCAGACTGGAGGGAACTGTCCTATGGAGAAGGACACCCAACCCAGGGTCAGTGGAGGAGACAGGAAAGGAGGATGGAAGAAAGGCAGGGTGGGGAAGACAGGGAGGAGGTGGGGCTGGGACGGAGTAGGGCACTGGGCTGGTGGAAAGGAACCAAAGAGAAATCTATCTTTCTCTTTGCAGTTGTAGTAAAACTGTCACTTTTCACTTGTTTCTACTTTGTCTTGTCTTCTATACCAATTCAGAAATTATGTTCTCTTAAAATCAAATTTCCATAGTGTAGCTTCTTCCTGCTTTGAGTTATTTTACTCTTTAAAAAATTTGCTATGTGGGAAGTCTGTTTAATGTGTGACAGATGAATAGGTATATTTACACACATATAGATTTGGCAACGAACTCTGAAATAAGAAGAATCAAATTAAATAAAAATCTCAAAATGAATTCCAAAGCTTATTACCTCACTGTGTACACATTTCCATACAAAACAGATTTCAAAGGACTGTGGACCCCTAACACCTCTCCTACGCCAACGCTGCAGCACTTCCACTTCCTCAGCAGGTAAATATCTCGTTCTATAAAATAAGAGAGGACTAATAATCAGGTCAACTCTCAGGAAAAAACGAATGCAGGTAGGAATACAAAACAAATGTCCATGTGAATGATTTACATGTAGATGATAAAACGACCGAACTACATATGGCTCAAAGGCTGAAAGGCTAATCCCCAAATGGACAAATCAAGACTGAACTTGAATAGCAGTTTTATATGCTCCGTTGTAAGTTCATTTTGCTTTTTGATGAAGAAATGAATACCACCAAATATTGGCAAATGCTCTTCATACCAATACATAAAACAGAAAGACATGAGCCAATACCAATATGCATCTATCACATTCATCTGTCACACATTAAATCTGTGCACTAATAGATATCAATAATTTGGGTATCTGGCATCTGTATTTTATAACTTTTTTTTTTTGGTACTGGGGATCAGACTCAGAACCTTGGACTTGTGAGGCAGGCGCAATGACACTGAGCTAAATCCCTGGCCCTAGAAAGATTCTTTGACGGAGGAAAGAGTTTATGGATTTACCACCAGCCTCAGAAGTGAGCGCCTCATAGTAGCTATCAAATGAGACAAATTATAAAACTGACATATTTTGATCTTGTTAAATATAGCAGAATTTGGAAAAAATATAATAACTGAAATACTGTTGAAACCATATGCCACATATTAGGAAGTCAGCATGAAATTAAAACATTACTGCTATTCCTGCTCACTGTGCTTCTCTTCAGACTCTCAAACTGTGTGGCGTTGGATCCCAGGTTTTTGGATGTAACATACTGTCAGCCCGTCCACATCTGACAGTTCTTCGGATTCAACTGCTGTGAACTGAAAATATTTGAGGACAAAATGTGTCTGTCCCGAATACACAGACTTTTTGTTATTATTCCCTAAATAACAAGTATAAGCAGTATTCATACAGCATTTGAATTATATCAGTCATTATGAGTAAGCCAGAGATGTTTTAGTAGATGGAAAGATGTACACAGTATGGCATATATCAAACAATACATGACAGTCTACATGAAACTTATGCATCCATGGATTTTAGTATCTGTGAACCTGGAATTGGTACCCCATGGATACCTAGGGTGACTGTAGTGTCCTGTTACTCTACCATACTACTATTACACTATTTTATATGCAAAACATTACTTAATTGTTCTAGCCCATTCAATACAGAACATCTAGACAATGCCAAAGGATTTATACCCTTGGATCATGTCTAAGCCAATGGAAAAAGAAGCTGGTGTTTGAGTCCATCTGCTTGCCTTTCTCTAATGGCCTCCACAGTCAGGGCATTTTCAGAATGAGCCAACCAGAGAGGCAGACAATTCCTATCAACTTGAACCAGAAGTAAGCCACAAGGCCTACCATTGGCAATGCCAAAGACATCATCTTCCATCCTCTGCTGTGGTCCAAGCCTGTCTGTCCTGTACCAGCACCTGACAAGTTCTCTCCAGATATTAAGGCTTATGTCTAGATGTCCCCCCGCAAAGCCCCATGTGGTCATAGGTGGAGCTCTCTGGAGGTGGCTGGATCTAGAATGTATAATGCTAGGATCAAGGATGCAATGCTGGGATTAATTCATGGTGCAGTGCTAGGATTAAGGGTGCCCCACCCTGGGTGTGCTTCTCTAAGGGTGAGTAGTATAAGGGACAGAAAGAGGGCTGCTGTTGTCGCTGCTTGTCCCATGCTGCTTGCTGCCTCCTGCCTGCCATGGACTGTTTCTCCTCTGTGATGCCCCTCTGCTGTGCCACCCTGCATTGCAGCCACCTGACGATGGACTGAAACCTCTACAAACTGTGGGCCAAATAAACTTTTCCTCCTTTAACTTTGAGTGTCAGATATTTTTGCCTCAGCAACAAGAAAAATAACTAAGACACTGGATTTCTGAGTACTTGGAAATACATGCTCTCTTCTCCGGCTGTAAGCACTTGCTCGATTCTATGTGTTGGCAAATACTGTGACTCCTCAAGGGCACAGGGCACCAAGATATCCCTAAAGGGCACCTTCCTACCATCGGTCTGCCTGGAAGATCTCTCACAGCCGCCGGAATCGCAGAGGCGCTGCAGAAGTTCTCCGGGAGTGGCCACAAAGACTTTATAACAGAGCCAGATATTGGAAAGGAACCCCTTGACCACTATGTACCCTAAAGCTCAGTCCTACCTCCTCTCACTGCCCCCCACCCTTACCTGGGATGGGTCAGCTCCCCTGTCCCCTTGTCACCTGAAGACCCACAGCCTCAGATGCCACATCATACTAAGCAGGTTACTAAGGTGCTTTTTGTAGCGAAGAAAGCTGCTCCCCTAATCTAAGGCCAACTATTAATTAACTCACTACTTAGTTTTGCTACTGTAACATGCTTTGTATATCTGAAACCCAGACAGAGCAAAAAGATGCAGCAAAAATACTTGTTCAATTAGTCAATGAATACTGTACTTTCCTGGAATCTCTGTAGCTCTTACAGGAGGCTTTGCAGACAGGACAGTGATAACCCCACGAAGGAACCCATGATGGCACAGGTCAGGCAAATTTTCAAGAGAGAGGCAGGGAGGCCTTTGTGCGGTTTCTGAGACAGCATCTCTGAGACAGGTGGGCCGCAGCAGCAGGGTGCGATGCTTCTAGAACACAGCCAGTCAGCTTTTCCCATCTTCAAATTTTAAGGGCACTTGAGTCAGCTCTTTGCACACATTTACACAAAAGCACTACTGGCAGTGGAGAGAGAATTAGAGCAAGCCAGGGAGGCTACATTAAGCAAGTTGCTACACATGAGATTTCTCTGAAGATCCCAAACTGTATCTTTAAAATACACACATATTTTGGATCACGTTCCATAAGAGAAGTTTGACTAGTACAGAAAGTATATTGTTCACTGTTATTATTGACTAAAAATGCTAGAAGGGACCACTTCAGCCCCATAGTTTTGCATATAAAGTAAGATTCGGGTTTTTGCGCAGTCTTATGTAAAAGAGAGATTTGCTAAAATACGGAAAATTTAAGACTTTGAACTATAATAAGAGGTTTGACTGAAAAACACAGTGAATGTCTAAATTTTTAACACTTATTACAGTAAAGGACACGTTGCCATTAATTTCCTTCAAAATCCTCCCCTCACTTGGACACATCAATCCCATCCTTCTTGCCACTTTCTGAAGCAGCTCTAGAAATCCTCTTTCACAAGTGTCTTTAGTACCGCTTTTGTGGCTGCCTCCATGTCCTGAATCAATTAAAAATGTTTTCCTTTCATGATCATTTTGACTTTGGGGAAGAGCAGAAGTCACACTGCTCAAGATCCGGTGAACGGGTGGATGAGGACGCTTTGCTGTGTTTTTACAATCTGCCTTTCCATTGGGTGGCACTGGGCGGCACCGTTCACCATATTTTTCTTTTTATCACACCTCATAAACACAAAGTGGATTAATGACAATGTGTCTTTTACTGTATAATACACGTATGTGAATACCAATTTACAGCACTGAATTTTAAAGAAAAAGTTTCATAGGTTCTTGTTTATGCTGAGTTAGGTGTACAAACTTATGTATGCTAGTTTTACTTGAAAACCATACCTATTACTCTCCTCAGTTAGACACAGTAATAGGACAGTACGGCATGTTTTGACACCAATCTGTAGATACTCAAAGTCTTTGGCATTCCTATAGATTGCAGCAGTCTGGGCTCCTGAGAAGATACAGTTACTTCATTGTTACCTAGAATTAATGGCCCTTTCAAATTCAGCCAATCAAGTCTTCAGTAACTCTAGTGCACCCGTTTCTTCCGGGCTTCTGTCTCTTCCCTTCCTGACTGTTCTTTCCTGCTGAGCTGGGGTACCCTGGATCACCCTGTCACTCACAACCCCTTGTCTCTTCTTTCTCTGTAACTCCCACATTGTGGAACCCATGTTCCTGTACCAGAGGCTGCCCCTAAATTCTGACTGCGCAGCCCTGTGTCAAGGACTTCCTGAGTCACTGGGCAGTGCTAGGGCGAGGACGGCGTGACATCACAACAGTGATACCCCATCTTCCGGGGACACGGTGCCACGAACAGCTTCTATTCTAACCATGTCCTCAGGAGCCTGCCAGGTTTCAACTCCAAATCTTAGCTCACCATTTTTAAACTCTCCATCTACTGCATCTACGCCGCACCCTGGAAGCTAAGGAACAAGCCTCATGACACCCATTCTAAGTCCCAGATGTCAGAACTGCATAAAACTGCAGCCCTGTGCAGGAGCCATCCAAGGGGTGTGCTACAGAACACATCGAAGCCCCTGTTCGACCGCAAACAGAAACCGTAGGTGAGACGCGTGGCTGACGGTCACTTGTTTTCTTCCAACACCATCCAGTATCAAAACCATAAAAAAAAGTGGAAGAAAAAATCCTGAAAGAAGAGTATGTAAGCCAATATAAATATTCCACAACTGGGCTTTAAATGCACCAAATAAATTCTACAAGACCAAGATGTGACTCAGCTGAGTAAGGGAAAGCACTCCCAAAGCACACTGAAAACATTTTTACAACAGTCTCAGGGTGATATAAATCTTTCAAAAGTCTTTTCACCTTGCTAAAACTCTCAGGAAAAAAAATCCCAAAACCAAAACAAACAAACAAAACGTGGGACACTGCAAAAGTCTTAGACTTTCCTCCACCCTAACATTTTAGTACCCACAGGATCAGGAAAATTCTGCCTATTCATATGTGTTATTTTTCAGACACAGAGCTTGTAGTAATACTGAAAAGACAGTGTCCTGCCCCTCTCCATAAAGACCATAAACCGATAAACTCAGAATTCCACTAATGTGATTCAAATTAAATGAATGGTTATTTGGGTTAAGGAAAAGGGATGGATTTTAAACTCTGTCATATATATGCAGGCAAAAAAGGAAGGGTAGAGGATACGGTTTTGTTCAAAGTGGTGAGGAATCAGCATAGAAACTTCACATACATTTTGCCATGGGTACTTTCCTGAAAGCAGCTAATGGGGATGGATACCCACAGTTAACCATAAATGACTCATATGTCAAAATCTGTCACTGACCCTTCTCCCTGCGAAGACTCTTGAGGTGTCAGTCCTTGTTACTCTGCATTCTTGAGGGAAAAGTAACTGTGCCCAGTCCACCCCCTAAAATAATAATCAAGTTTATCAGCACGCTCTTTTACTCAGTTACTTTGAGCTGGCAGACATTTAAATGCAGAGAGCCACAGAGACATCCAACATTTAGATACATGACAGTTTAAATACACAGCCTGGCCACTAAAGCTTGCTTTCTGTGATATGTTAAAGTATGTATGAACTTCAAGTCCATGTTGGAGAAGATTTAAAATCAACCTCATTTAATTGTATGATAGTCAGCAAACGGAGGGGGACGAAAAGTATTTTCTTTTCCTCTGTTGCAGGGTTTAAAAATGACCAACAAGAGCTATGCCCAACTAACCCTATGGACAGCCACACATTCCATCGGTTATACAGGAGAATATTGCTGTTTAGCCCTCTGGCCACAGAGGCACATAGAAAAGAGAGAAATTTAAATGCCACCATTTTCTGATTGTGAAAGAAGTCCCTTACTTTCATTTAATTCTTATGAGTCTAAGTTACTTGTGTTTTCGTTCTTACAGATGATGAAACAGGCTCCGTCAAATTAAGTAACTTGCCCCAAATCATAAAAACTATGGGTGACAATCTGCTCACTGTCCACCCCTCCTGTGTGACCCACCTTTACAGGGGAATCTTGCTAGAGAGGAACATCATGTGGGTCCCCTCAAGAAGCTGGGAGAGAACTGGCGATGCTTCCCCAGAATGCTTCTCTGTTACTTATTTTATTCAGTACTTTTCCAAGAAGCCCAAAGCCTGTCATGATACCACCTTATTAATCTTCACCATTTACCAGGTGTACTATGTGGGATGTTATTACCCTTGCCATTATGGATGGGAAAATTAATGTGGGCAAGTGTAAGCACAAATGTCAGCGAGTGAGTGGCAGGCAGGGCTAGAAGCCTTGCCACCTAATACATAATCCACAGCCTGGCCTCTAAATCTTGCTTTTTGTGATATGGCAAAGCACATACGGGTGTGCTACTATTAATCTTTAATGAAACCAAATGTCAACTACACTGTTCTGAATCATCACTCAGTTTTTAGGATAATATCCAGTGTATATTCAATCTTAAGACCACACATTCATATATAAAGGTTGAAACAAAATCCAATTTCCTGTCTATAATTACATAAATTATTTTTAACACGTCACAACAATTTTACATGGAAAGGAAAATTAATTACTCCAATTTACACTTGAATATGTTTCCTCTCTTTCAGGAGTCAATCCTCTATTATTGTGGATTGATTATTTTCCCTTTCCTTAAAAAATTCTTTAGAATAATGATGTTATCCTGATAAATGTTTCACTTCCTATCCATCAGCAGCAGTTGCCTCCTCCCAACAGAGGACAGGTCTAATGCTGACAGCAGGGGAATGTGACAAATGACCAATGCAACCCGAGTCTGCTCAAACTGGGTTCATCGGGCTGTTTCTCCTTTTCTTTACAAATGCATAGCAGATACGAAACTGCCATTAAAAGGTTCCTATAGGTCTTCTCGAAATCTCTAATGTTGTCAATAACCAGGCTCCCAGTGTACTGGGATCTGGATGAAAATGTTACCTGTTGTGAGGTCCCCCAGTAAAAAAATCAAAGAAACACTGTCAAGCCTGGGCTGTGGGCTTCTATGTCGGCAGACCCATGTACTCAGATGGCCTGCAACTGTACTGTACTTCCTTTAGAATAAGCACCAAATGCAAGCCCAGGTCTTCATGGACACTATGCTTTCTGCCTGGAGGGTCCCTGCTTTTCTCCTCCCTGGGCACAGTCTCCGTCTCCATGCCTGGTTTGGCTGACATTCTTGGGTTGCCTTGGCTGACAAGCTGATGCTGAGGACCTGGTTCAGGTTGCAGCAAGCATTTTCTGATCATCTGTACACTAGAAGCTCCTCAGAGCCGGGCCTGGCCTGCTTCATCTCCCCGCTAGCATGTTTCCCTCTCCTGCCTCAGGGAGGTTGGCTGCATAAGCTTGGGAAATGTTCTGAGACCCCTTGGATTAAAAAGTCCATGAGTGCAGGCAACCTGGCCGTGACCTTGTGCAGGGGATGCCATCTACATTCTCAGCTTCCACACCTATAAAGTGGGCTAATGAGATCTGCTCCTGGGAACCTGGTTTCTCAACCCCAACGTACAATGGAAAGCACGGATTGGAACCTGGTTTTTATTATAAAATTGTAAGATAGTGGTACAGTTTAGGTGAGTGTCCCCTGGAGCCGCATGTTTAAAAAAAGCCTTGGTCCCCATCTTCTTCACCCCAGGGAGGGGCAGAACCTTTGAGGGGTGGGACCTAGTGAATGGGTGGTCTTAGGTCGCTGGGCTGTGCCCTCAAAGGTAAAGGTGGCTACTACAGGACACTGGTCCTCTCTCTCTCCTCTCCCCCGCCCCCCTCCAACGTCTCTGTCTCTCTTCCCGGCCACCATGATGCAAGTAGCTATGCCTAGCAAGGACTCCCTGCCACAATGCACTGCATCACCCAACACTCAAGCATCAGGGCAGAAAAAAATCAACCATGCACTGAACCCTCTGAATCTCTGAGCCAAAAGAAACAATCTCTTTGTAAGCTGATCACCTCTGGTATTTTGTTACAGTAACGGAAAGTGACAACACTATCATACCCAATACATGTGTATGTGCTTTTGAAAAGGATAAAATAGAACACACATTTTATTTTATTTTTTCATCCCTATCCCTGCCCCTCCATCTCCTGGTCCCGTGCCTTTTGCAAAACACTTCTCTCCCTGATGCCTCTTATCTATCTTTCAGTTTGCTCTTTATATTTTGGATTTCTCATAAGAGAAACCATGTGATCTTTAAGCTTGTGTGTCTGATTTATTTCACTTAATATTTTTTGTGACCAGAGGTTGTTTTTAATTTTTCCTGGTTGTAAACAGAAATACAGCAAATAAACTAGCAGCTAAATATTTGCACATACCCTTATCTAGGGAAAAATATTCCAAGAGGTAGCTTTGCTTGGCCAAAGACGATCATAATGAAAAATGCTTAGTTAATTTTTTCAGATTGCCTTCTCAAGATATTTTAAAACATCAAGGTCATTTACTCAAAGGAAATTATTTGTATCAATATTTCTTCATTAGTACATCTTAGAAGTCTATAACGATTATACTCTGTGGGTAACTGGTACACGTATATGGCACATTCTAATTCTTTTTATGTCCTTTCCTCCTTCCTCCCCCCGTCTCCTGGTTCCCTTCTCATTTGCAAAAGATCTATCTTCTTATTTTCCTATCTATTTTACCTTTTATTTTGCTCTAATTTATTTATACTCCAACACAAACTTGTAACCCTGAGTATAAACTGGTTTCAGTGTATATGCTGTGTCTGTGTGTGTGTTTATGTTGGTGTGGAAGAGATTCACATATATATGTATGCATAGGTAGCATGCAATACATTTATAGTCTTAATTCTGACTTATGTACAAATTTTCAAACGGTACATAATTTCTCCTATACGTTATTTTGTACTTTTTTGTACAAAATATTGTATGTATCTATTTGGTACATTATTCCTTAGTCTAATATACACTTCTACATTTCATTTAGCAGTAAACAACTAAAGCATAAAGTATCCACAAAGGCAATTACCCTCACAGTTCTAATTATCTTGTAACACTTGCAGATTCCTCTTCCAGTGTATGAATACACAAATGTTTGCTTTCTTCAGAAAAGGAAAAGATAAAATAAACAAAAATGATGCTCTTTTTACCAATTTACTAACTCAGGAGAATGTCACTTCAAAATCTTTGGAATGAGAAAATATGAAAAATAAAATCTTCAGTTAAAAGGTGGTTTAATTATCTCTAAAAAACACAAATAATTGGCTTAAAAGGAGATATCTAAAAAGATACATACAAGTGTATGCATCAAGATACATCATGTAAAGGTACAAGATCTCAATGATGAGTGTAACTGTATTGTACACCTAAAATGTACCAATAAACTTAATGGGAAAAAAAGAAATACATAAAGAAAACCAAGTATATGTATAAAGCTGTGTTGACTTATACATGTTATTTTAAAGATTTTATGGCCTAAATTCCTGTTGACAGGTAGTTTTTTAAAATGGTCTAATATTAATTTCTAAAAGCCAAGAAAATGTTACCTCATTTCCTCGAAATCTAAATATGGCTGGTATGTAGCTCGGTGGTAAATCCTGGCGTGAGCACAGCCCTGCCTTCTATCTCTAGCGCCGAAAGGGGGGATCTAATTAAATCTTCTAAACCAAAACAAGACCTTATTGTTTTCCATTGCCCATGTTAAAGAAGAGGAAAAACTGGAACTAGTGCTGACAACTTGCTCTCTTCTTTTTAAATCTGAATTTCTGGATGACACTTAGACATCATTTTCACTAACGGATGTAAAAGAACTCTTCCCCTAAAACACACATTCACACTCTCTTTAAAAGCCTAAGTTTCTAACGCTGAAGACTATAATCTCTGTAAGGGGAATGATATAACTCCTACAGCTTGACACTTCTGAAGCTACTGAAAAACTTTCAGAAGCACAAGGGGATTTTCCTCCCCAAAGGGGGCAGGTGTCACCTTCAGCTGGCTCCAATCACCTCTGGGCCCTGGCACTCTCCTGCTTGGGGATCAGGGGATCACACTTCCTGAACTAAGAGACTGATCATAGGATCTGGGTTGCTACAAACGGAGATTTCCCCTTGTTTCCTACTCTTTTCATACTGATCTGTGAAGGTTTTCATGCTGCTGAAGACCAAACCAGTTCTTATAACGATGAACACGCTGAGAACAGGGCTAACCCAGGCAGCTTCGTCCCAGGTGAGATCCTAGTGTGGCTTCCGCCCTGACCAGTACCTTCCAGAGCCGGGCCAGGGCTGGGCGAAGGCCTTTTGTGACCACCCTTCTTCCTCTGCCTCCCCACCCAAGGAGGGGCTGGAGGTACTGGCCACGGCCCAGACGGCTCTGGCTCTCAGATGTTTCTCACTGCAGTAGTCTATACACATTTTGTGTGCGCAATATGCCAACCAGCAGATCATCTTGCCATCAGTTAAGGGGGAGTTTTTCAAAACGATGCAGGGCTCCTGCAAAGATCAGAGATGATACAAACAACCGGAAGCTGTAGGGTGCCACGGAGGTCCTGGGAGAAGCAGGCGCCTTCATTCCAGAGGAAATCTCCACAGCCTGTCCATCCAACACAAACACGGATCTCCTTTAGCGTCTCCAGAAACAACAAGCAGCTTTGCTAAAACGACTAAGTTCGAAACCAAAGCAGATGTACTATCTATCCCCCAGAGATGTATAGAATCAGTAATGCAGACTGTACATCTAAAAGTATCAACAACCAGAGGCCTAACAATTATTCTGAAGGATCTTAGAAGTCACTGACAGCCCAAGTCACACAGATCCACACTGCCGTAGGGCGGTGGCCCCATGCCCTGGAACTGTGACTGCACAGACCCTGTGGCAGCACAGACACGCCCACTGGAGAGCAGCAGGGTTGGGAAAGGCGAGTGTGGCCTCCAGACCTTGATTTTTCTTTTCTGAGACTTGGAGGGGTGGGATATGAGAAGCAAATATCTGCAAGGAAGCATCTCGTTCACAGCATTCTCCAAACCCAAATATTTGGGTTATGATTTTAGGATCAGTACTAGTAACTCTTGATTTCCATTTGTACAGGTGGAGGAGGATTTCTCCTACAATAAGCTGTTAGCCTCCAGTGGCTATGAGTCGTGTTACAGACAGGGCACTTTAAGCTCTGACAGCTGAGAACTCATTAGCAGCTGCGAATCCTCGGATCACTTTCGAGAGAAAATTTTCACTAGCAGCTCCAAAGGGTGCACCCGTGAGGTCGGCGGCCTCTGTTTGAAAGTTGGGATGGAAGGGTCACACGGGGAATCTGGAGACAAGTTTCCTCTCCTACAAAAGCCTCCTCCAGGTTGCAACAGTCTGCCTTGGGCAGAGAGTGACTTGGAGCAAAGCATCAGTGTCAGGTCGCACAAGAAATGAGTTAATATTTAAATGACTCCAAAAACTGGGGGAAACTTAGGGAAATGAAGTTAAAATTGTTTAGGTTCCAACTGGTGCGAATGGCCATGGTCCAGGCCCGTGAGTTCCGCCCTCCCAAGGACGCCCCCTCTCGCCCCAGGTCACCCCAGGCCCTGCTCCAGCCACACGGCCAGCATTTCAGCTGTGGCTTCTGCTGCCAATCCTGTCTCCCATCCACCCTCCAGCCCGAGCCACTCAGGACCTGTTCTCCTCTACTTTTCCCTCTTCAACTTCAACCTGAATCAAATCCTCTGGCACTCGGGTCCAAGCATTCCCCTGGCCTTTTCTGGAAAGCCAGTTCTGATGGGGGCCGATTCTCCTTTTATTGCCACCTGGATTTTCCTACATCAAAAGACTCTCCTCCTCCCAACCCTGAATGACAGGGAAGGATCCTGGCGTGGGCCCTGCAATGGCTCTTCCAGAGCCTGGCTTTTACACTGCCGTCCTTGCCTGCAGGGTGCTGCTGTGGGGCCATCCTGCAACAGCACACACCTTGCCCTGGGTCCAGCCTCTCCCTCTCATCTCTTCTCTCCGAGAGCTGCAGTCTCTACTTCCAGGAAAGCCACGCTAACCACGAATCTGGCTCCTCTGGAAAAAAAGTCTCCTGCCTCTTCCTTTGACCTTTGGTCTGAGACACCTTCAGCCTCAAAGTTTAATACCTCTGACACTGCAAATTCCCATCTGGCCATGCTTGATGCTACTTCCTGGCACCATCACATCCGACCTTACCTGACAGCCACCTCAGTCCTCCAGCATACTTCTGGGGCCCTGTCCCCAGGGACCCCCAAGCCTGACCCTCCTCGTTCGATCTTCCCAGTGGGCACCCTGCTCTGCAGCGCAGGCAGATGCACAGCATCCACATCTAGTCCCTTCCACCCTGCTCTTTCTCGTGCTGCGTCTGTCATCGCGGAGAGGTCTGGCTGGGTCGTGAGACCAGTTACGGCAAAACCAGAACACTGTGGGGATACGGGGCATTTCTGAGGTCTGTGAGTTACCATGGTGCTGGGAATAGAAGTTTCACATAGGAACACAGTAAGGAGGTAACACTGAGAAGAAGGGGAACCCAGGCACGAAGGGCTACTATCTCTATAGTACCCCGTGAAAGACAAAGTCACTGGCAGTTTTGGTGTGGAGGAAAGATCTGATCCAGGGATGGGGAACCTTTTAGAGACCAAGTGCCCGAACTGCAACCCAAAACCCACTTACTTACCGCAAAGTCTCAACACTGCAATTAAACCGGAATACCCGATGCTTGGCTGCTCGGGCGACTCCGCTTGTGAGCCTGCTCCGATGCGCATGCCACAGGTTTGCTACCACTGATCTGACCAAAGTGGTCTCAGAAAAATTTCTATGGTAATGCTATCAAGAAAAAGGAAGACAAGAGAAGTCATCTTCTATATCTGAAGAACCCTAAAAATGTCATGTAGTCTAGAACATTCTCCCATCTCTGTAGAACATGACCTTACAGGCTTTACATCTACTATTAGAAGAAAACATAAAAAGTAGCCATTCTGTGGCTTCCTATCTTGTTTATTTCTGAAAGGAGCAGATTCTAGTTTAACAAAAATGCCAACTCTCATCTAGCTCCCTGTGTTTGAAATTTAAGCCCCAAGCAATTTAGTATTTTACTATTAGTAGGAATGTAAGGTAAGTTTATATTTCAGGAGAAAATATGGTTGCCATGGAAAAATATCTCAGAAAAAAACTGGTAAAATAGTTTAATGTCTTCAACTCTAGCTTACCTCATTCATGAGAGCAAAGTAAACACCCTATACTTCAAAATGGAACCTACACGAGGTATCATGTAGTCTGACTGGCCCATGTTACATGGGAGAAAAAAGTGAGGCATAAAGGAAAAGGTGACAGATTTAGTTTCTCAGCTACTGGGTCACAAAGCCAGTACACTACATTGAGTCCATAAGGCTCTTTCAGGCTAAAATTTTTGGTAAAATTACAGAATCCAAGGAAATTTAAGTGCTTTATTCATTGTCTCATGATGCCTCTGCCTTCAACTACTTCCTGCAAAATGGCGGCCGATGATATTTGCTGTGCACCTGACCTGCCAGGCATCATGCTCCAATTTCACACCTCACCATGAATTCTCTCCCAGTCCACAAGACCAGTCTGTAAGTGAGGAAAGCTGTAGTAGATACACCTTTGTTGGAAATGTCCCTGCTCTCCCTTTTCCATCTAGGCATTTCTCACCCTCTAAAGCTCAAAGCCTCTGGTGGCTACTTGACCAACATCTCTCCACAAACTGTCTGCAGTACTGGACCACAGACTCTGGCCCGTAGCCACCTTCAACTGCTATTGCACATGCTGTGTGTATGCCTGGTTACTCCTCGTAGACTCTAAACCGGGCGGGAGACAGCACTCAACCTCTTCTCATCCCCGGTGCCCACTGAGTAATAACCGCATGGAACTGTGGCCCAGGGCAGGCATGAGGTCCAAGTGGTGCTCTGCACACACAAGCACCAGCACAGGGCTTCCAGCAGCAGCACATGCTTCCTGCAAAACTCCAGGGAAAGGCAAAGCAGTGTTCACAGCCAAAGCTATGGGAAGCCAAGAGAACAATTCATTATTTTTTCTCTGTCAGCCAAGCACATTATTAAACCCTAAAATACAAAGAAGTAACACTGATAGTTATTTAAGTTTGGAACCAATGTGCTCAAGTGCCAGGATGGAGAAACACGTTTTTCTCCCATTCTTTAATTATCTATTCCCCAAAACAATAAGTAAAGATCTTGTATTTAAAAATACATAACAAAAGGGGACCTTTTATTTTAAGACTTTAAGCTGAAAGATCCAACCTTTCGCCAGCCTTCGCATCAGCCTTTTATTTCCCCCTAGTTAGTCTTGTCAGCTGCTGGCTATTGATTTCCCAGAGATTTAGTTTGCATTGTACAGAACTGAGCTGCCAACTTCCTACTATCTGTACCTGATCTTCTTCAATTCTAGGGTGAGGAAGGGGACATGGGCTGCATAGGGGCCAACGTGGGAGGGACATTAGATGTCACCAAGCAGGTGCCCCTCCCTGTATGCCACCTCGGTGACTTTCCATTCTCCACACACCAGCCAAAGGGCACATACTTCATATGTATCTGAAAAGTAATTTCCACAGACTACTTCTCAGGTCTTAAATGGACTCAAAAGGACAGGCAAAAATGTGCTGCCACCTTAAAATAGAAGATGGCCACATAGGCAGGAAGCCACCTTACTGCCCAGATGCAGGGAGCCAGTCACTGTGGGGAATTCAAATGAACAGAAAGGATGGATTTCTCTCCTAATATCTGTAACCATGAGACAAGAGTCTACCATGGGAAACAAGCACAATGTCTGGAATAATTTAATATGCAGCTTCCACTCAGTGTTAACATTTCAGGCTGAATACTGAGTCCCAATGCAGGGGCCCATAGGACTGCTTTACCCCATGAGCGATCTGCGTCCTGTGCAATCCTGGATCTCAATCATGGTGTCTGGAGCACCTGAGGAATTCCAGGCTGCCGCTGTTTGTCTCGGTGTCAGGGCTTGAACCCAGGGCCTCGAACTCCCCCACTGAGTTACCTTCCCAGCCCCAATTCCACTTCCTTCCATATGATGATGTGAGGATGAGCAGCAGCTAATGCATCTCTTTCAGCGTCTCTTCCTACAACAGCCTGCTGGGCCCTGACCACAAGCCCCTGCCTGGACTTTGAAGTTTTTAACTTGACAGAGACCGACCGTTTGCTGTGACTCGCTTCAGAGTGCTCCCAGTGATAAAAACAATTCAGAGTGCTCTATGATTGACAACAGGCTCTTGCAAATAAGTGGGTGTCTTGGATTCTTGGAAGGAATGCACTCTGACCCGTATGATTCTCTTCGTGGCCCACAAAAAACAATTGAAGAAGTTCTGGTTATATTTATTCGTCATCTAACAGAGGTAAATTTCCTAAAATGAGACTTCAGAGCGTCTGTGTAGTCAGATGACTTCTCGGGGAACATCCACATCAAAATCTGCAGGAAGACGCAGGAACTGATTCCGGGTACTTGCCCCTCCCTGCCCGTCTCCGGGGGCCCCTGAGGCCCTGTGGTGGCCCTGTGAGAGTCCAGGGGGCTGGTACCTCAGTGACAGGACTCGCGCATGACACAGCAGCCCTACAACCCTGAGTCCATCTGTTGCTATGGCTCCAGGAATGGAACATCTTCCCACTCCTAGCCCTGACCCCACCAGAAACTGGACAGCCACACACCAGCTCCCAGGGCTGGGAGACACCAAGAGCTTAGCTCCACCCCAGCCCCTTTGAAATTTTGAAACAGGGTCTTGCTAAGTTACCTGGGCTGGGCTCAAACTCATGAACTCCCTGCCACAGCCTCCCAGAGTGCTGGGATTGCAGGCATGCACCCCCATGGCCAGCTTAGCAGGATGCTGTTAATGGCTGCCCTCCTAACAAGCTTTGTGGTCTATTACACAGGAAGGAAAGGAAGGATACCTCGTAGGGTAATATGCAGCCGCTTTCTGTAAACAATCACCCTGTGGACAGAACCGCAGTGGCCAGGTGGCTTCCACCCGAGCAGCAGAGATCAGGGCCGTGACTTCTTCCAGCACAGTGTTACATTTAAAGTTTTATAAGGAAATTAAAATTTCACTGAGCTCTCCTCCACATCCAACGCTTGGGACAAAGGGCACGAGCTAGCAATTGACGCAGGAGGAATAACTGGCCATGCAGAAACAGATTTTCCTATTAGTAATTGAAACACACACAGCTTGTGCTGGGAGCAGTGGCGCTGGCAGAGCTGCTGGAAAGGTTCTAAGTTCATCTCCTCCTCCAACAGACCATCCTGGCGGCTCTGGCAGCCACGGGCACCCATGAAGGAGGAAGGCCTCACATTCTGCTAAGTCACCCTAAAACCAAATAAATTAGATTCCTGCTTACACAGGGAGCACCGCAGAGCCAGCGGGACTGAGGGAATTTTCTAAAGGCAGTCCCTCAACTCCGGTGTGGCCCCTGAAACTATCTTTAGTAAGGAGCAAAGGCCACTGGTTGGCCAACAGAAATTAAAAGCTTTAAAATACAAAAGACAGATTGAGGTGAGGCTGACGTATACCTGGATTTCAGCTGTCAGCTCAGAACAACACAACTACTGAGGTCTGTCATCTGAGGGCAGGGAGCAAGGGAATAGCCCTGGGTGGCGGGAGGCTTCTGAGGCAGCAGAGGTCAGTCAGAGGGATGGAAAGGCACAGCAAAAATACTGCTGGAGGGGGGCATGCTGCGGCTGGAGTAAGGCTCCCCCAAAGGCCCACGTGTTAAGGCTTGGTCTCCCACTTGGTGCTACTGGGAAATGCGGGAGCCTGCAGGAGGCGGGGCCGGGTTGGAAGTCTTCCCTCTCTCAGGGGCGGGGCTCTGAAGGGGACACTTGAACTCCAGCCCTGGTCTTTCTCTCTCTGCTCCAGGCCACCATGAGGTAAGCAGCTTTCTCAGCCATCTGCTCCACCATGATGCACTGCCTCACCCAAGGCCCAAAGCTGCGAGCTAAAACAAACCTTTCCTCTAACTTGATGTTCTCAAGGATTCTGTTGCAGCAACAGAAAGTTGAATAACACAGGCTTGGAGTCTTGGATCTGAGTCTGTGTCCCACTATTCATCTGCTGTAAAATTCAAGGGGAGCCAACTTGGTGCTAAGCCACCATTTCTCCATCTGTACAATGGGGTTACGCCAACCTCCACAGGGCCCTGAGAACTAGAGGACCTAATTTATGTGAAGGCATTTGGAAAAGGATGAATCCGTGCCTTCCCAGAAACAAGACTCTCTAACGTGAACATGTCCCTTTTTAATTGGATAAGAGATGTGATGACATTCTGGCTCCGCAGGTATAAAACGAGGCAGGTCTCCCAGGCAGGCTGATGTGGAAGGTGACCTGGTTATGAAAGGGCTGCCTCAGCCGAGCCTGACTTATCTGGACTCCTGGCTCCCGGTGTCTTTCCATGCAGCCACTCCCCAGCCACACCTGAAGGACCATGCTCTTAAAAAGCTCTGGAATAATTTAACACTCAGCTACACACCTGGCTGCCATGCTTTTGGAAAACACAATGTAGCATACGGGCATCTTTCACACAACCAGAGAGCTGGAGTCTACAGAAATGCAAATGGTCTTCCCTCCAAGGCAATGAAAAAACATTCTTCACTGAAATGTAGAGGTGAAGGGTAAGCACTGGAGAGAAGAGTCAGCAACAAATCCAAACCTTAAGCAAATAAAATGCAAAGTCCAATTTTGTGCGGAAGCACCGCGTGTAGAGAGAGGGCTGGCTTCCTTTACAGGACTCTGGGTGGATTTGGATGGGTGCCACATTACCTCCATACCCAGGGCCCTCTGCAGGGTCCCCTCTGCTGTGTGACCTGTGGCAGTGCGGTATGGCAGCCCCTCTCCTTTCCGGGCACAGGCTTCTCTTCATTCTGTCTTTCCTCCCTGTGCCAAGGGTCAGTTCTGAAACAGCAGGGGCTCCCAGCAATGCCAACTCAGGCCCGCCCTGTTCTTCACACTCAGAGCCAAGCCCACCAGGACATTTTCTTATTTTTAAGCCCACTAGCTAGGCAGGCAAACTGCCAGTCAAAATATGCTAACTTGTCCCTAAGGTTATCAGTGTGACTCGCCCGAGCAATTTTCTACTCAATTTTCTACAAGACAGACACTACACATGTGGCAGACGCACGCATTCACACGCGCGCACACACACACACACACACACACACGTATGCACGCAAACGCCAATTTACATAAAAGCATAGGAAAAAAATCTATGAACTGCGAAATTACAGTGATTCTATGGATCTCTTTCATTATTTTAAAACAAGGGGCTTATCTACCATGAAACCTCTCGACCCCACTCTAAATAAGTGGCTGCTTTCAATTTAAACCAAATCACTTTTAGCCCTCAGAACAATCCTCAATTTATTCTCAAATCACAGAAAGTGATTTGGATTCTAGGCATTGCAGTGTTCAGCTGAGATCCCCTCTCTATCACGTTCCCGGGACACATTGGGCTTGGGAAGGTTCACAGGTCCGTCCACAAAGAACGGGTTGCTGTTTCTTCAGAGAGGCATGGGTGCTCTGCACAGCGAACACTGGGCCATCTGAGGAGCAAACCCACTGTCTCCCAGGGCAGGAAGAACACTCAGCTCCCATCTGCAGGACCCTGTGCTCTCAGGGTTCCGGCAGGAAACAAGGGACGGAACTTGCTGCTCCTACGGTGAAGAAAGGGAAACAGAGTCCTTCTCTTCCTTCTTCACTCGTATCTTTGAACAGAATGGTCATAGAAAGAAGGCCACAGCGCAGCACCAGGAGAGCATACTTCCGCACCGTCACTTGTATGTCACAGCCTCTGAGATGTGTATTAAATGAAGCTACCAAATTAATGCTGAAGTTCTATGGATGCAAAGAAATGCACCGTCTCTGAAAAAGCTTTGAAGAACATACTTATGGTAATTAACCCCCAGAACTGAGCTTAGGGACTGGAACCACAGCTGTGATGTCATTTTACAGCAGTGACAATTCTTGCTTTGTCTGGTCAATCAAGAGGGTTCCAGGGAAACGGCCCACACTGCAGCCACCGTGAGGGGCCAAAACCAGGTAGGGGCCCTGTCCTCCTCCAGAGGACACTGGTGCTGCGGTCTGCCCTGGGGATGGGATCCCCACCTTTGTAAAGTCTGTTTCTCAGCCTTGGCAAAGCAAGGAACACCGCATACCACAGCACAAAAGCAAACACAAGAAATGCCAGACTGTTTTGCCCAGTTCGCTTTCATTTTGGTCTTAGTGGAGCACTTTTAGAGGACTCTCTTGACATTTCAGATTTTAAAAGAAAACTATGAAATTAAAAAAATAACTATTTCCAAAGTCCCTTGAGTTGTTCGGCAAATTCTCAAACTTCAGAACACATGGGAATCACCTGCAGGACTGGCGAAAGCAATACTGATGGAGCCCCGCTGCCACAGTGCCCACTGGGAGCTTGGAGAATCGCACACAGCACAGCATAGCACGCATGGCCGCTCCTCGCGAGCACTGGGGAAGCAGGAGGCCAGTAAGTCGCTTCTCACCTGCCACTGCTCACCCCCATCCTCTCCGTCCCATGCTGGAGGCTGCATCTTTGCAGCTGCCTACTGAGCCCATCCCCTGACCCAGGTCCTGCTCACTTTGTCCTCATCCTCAGTGTGCCCACTGGGCACTGCTGAATTAGCCCATGCCCAGGGTGATCACGCCTCCAAGGAAGTGGTTCTTGCACTGCCCGGACCCTTTGTCCTCATGGCAGGCAGTCACTCCCTTCTGAATGTGTGCTTTTCAGTGCTGCCAATGGTTTTAGAAACCGAAGTAAACAAGAGGTCAGAAACTACATGATGTACGCACACTGAGCCTCCGGACACCTGAATGTCTACCAGCCACCCTTCAGGAGTATGTTTTATGTTTTTTCTGCTTCAGGGGAAGGATTCCTAAATCAAAACACAGGGTAAACATGAGTGAATGGATTACCCACAATTTCCCATGGCCTCATCTCATGTGGTCCTTTATCAGCCAAAATAATCAGGAGCAGTTTGCACCATTAGTGGCAAGTCTTTTTAAATTCTGAAACTTGATGGCTTCAGCTGAGGCAGAACCGTTCAGGGAAAGTGAAGGAAAATGTTCATTATAACACACAGCAGGTGCTGACAGTGAACTTCACGCTAGAAGTCATAAACCCAGGTCCCGATGTTAGCACAGCATTATTTGTTGAGTAAGGCCAGACCCAAAGCCTTCTGCCCACCAGTTTTCCAAGTGCCTGTCATTGGTCCTGATGCCGAGCAACCTCGGCAGGCCGTGGCTGGAAGGCAGCAAGGCAGGGCGGCCGGGGCCCCCGCCTGGTTCTTCCCTGAGAATGCCAGTGCAGAGCTTGGGCCAGCGGGACCAGGGCCCTGCAGATGTTCACTATGGGGCTTGGAGCTTTTTCTTGATTTTCTAAATCTATCTAAGGGCAGCCTTAGAAGTCACACAGCTGGTGCGTGTGTGCACAGGCTTGGGGTGGGGCGCTGATTAACAATCAAACCTCACCTCCTGTCTCCTAGCACCAGACACCTTTAGGCAGTGTGGCTGTCCAATCTTCCAGGGGCTTTGGTTAAATTCTGGTAGAACTTCCAAGAAACACGTGCTTACTGGCCCACAGGCACCAAAGTTCAATTTTCAGAGGAAACAGGCCAGCCTGCGGAAGGGCTGGACGCTGTCCTGCAGAGCCAGCAGCAAAGGCCCCGCACCCACAGGCACAACGGCAGCTCCACCCTGGTGTTCCAGAGTCCTTGCCATCTGCCTTAGCCGAATGCAGCTCATTCTTCTGCCTCCTACCAGCTATTTCGTTTCCTCTAAAGTGACATTTTTCACTCAACACTTTGGCAATGGTGCTCTTTTTTCTTAGGTGCCTACAATGCTCACCAATTTACCCCACCGCTGTTCTTCACGTACCTTCGAGTTGTTTGCTATGGTCCTAATTGAGCAGTTCATTCAAGCACCTGCCACTGCTGGAGAAGCAGGTGAATACGTCTTTGTCAAAGCACAAAGGAACATGAACAAATGTGAAAGCCAACTACCTGCCGACTTCCTAGTCAGGTGCATTTAGCCTCCCTGCCATCCAGGACTGACTGCTTCCTATACCCTTTCCTTGTGGCTTCCTGATAGATGGTTTGCAATGAGCAGGCAGTGACCAGAAGGTACAATTCTATGTTCCTATCAAACTCATGTAAAAAGATAGGCATCATGGTCATAAACATGCGCCTCTATTCCTAAGGGGCCTATTTCCAGCTCCATTATAGCAGGCAATTGATTATTTCCCTGCTTAACTAAGACTCTGTACCACATCAACAATTATCTTTGCATAAACACCTGACCTGAGGCCAGGCTTGCACAGGGAAAGAGAACTGTTATTCAAATATACTTGTAAAAGTCCAAACATGTTACTGCTTACTGACATGTAATAAGATCATGACGAGTCAGAAAGCGAGTCTCATGGCACACTGATCCAGTAACATGCATATGCCACTTCAATAAATGTACTTATTAAGAGTGTATTTCATTGTGGTCTTTTGTTTAAACAGAATACAATGTTTCACTTATCTATAAATTCAATTTACATTTCTGGCATTCGGGACTTGGATGATTAATTTTATGTGTCAGTCGGACTGGGCCACAGGGCACCTAGGCATTGAGCAAGCACTCTTCGGGTGTCAGTGACTGTTTCTGGAGGAGATGAACATCTGAATTAGTGATCATCCAGTAAAGTGGATTGGATTGCAGACACCCCCCCCCCGCCCCCGCCCGCGGAAGCCCCAGAGGGAGAGAAGTTGGCGGCCTCGGGAGTGCCACTGGCTTCCCGAGCTCTCCAGCCTGTCCAGCACAGACCTTGGGACCAAGCTCCTGTACGGCCTTAGCCCTTCCCTGCTAGGCCTCTCTTCACACACAGCTGCTCACAGGCCCCTGCTTCTGCTGCCCTCGAGCACCCTCAGTTTTCAGCACTAATACACGAGACCAATCTTGGAATCTTCTCTATTGCTAGTTTGCCACTTGCAGGTTCTATGAGCATCAACTCATTCTATATCTTGCCACTGTCTCTGTTCCCTGTGCGAATCTTAAGCAGTACCTCTGTGGCTAGACTATACGGCACCCCTCTGCTCTGAGAGGGCTTTCTTCTCTCTGGAAGTCCAGTGCAAGGCCTGCCCTCTCTAGGGAGCCACCCCACCCTGGCCAGCCTGTGCTGACACTGGTGTCTTCACTGGGGATTGGACATTCATTTCAAGTTCTTGTTATACTGTACTCCAGCATTTTTCAAGTAAATGATCTGTTTTTCAACTGGATTGCGAATTCCAATGCAACTCTGCATTCGCATGCTGGGGGACCCAGCGCCCCTCATGGCTCTGTGATGACAATGAGGGGCAGACGTTCGGAGGTACCTGCAAAAGTGGCCTCAGACTGCTGACCTCTGCTGTTTACATGGAAGGCAAGTGCTCCGAACCTTAAAGAAGCGCCGGGCAAAGCTTCGGCTGTGCTTGACACACTCACACACAGCTGTCCTTAAATTTCCCCTAAGGAAGCGAGTCTTTCCTCGCCTCCATGCTCAATACAGTGATGTAGGCTGGTGGTTCAAAAACTACAATGTTTTAGTCCAAATATTTTGTTAAACAAGATCATATCTAGAACCTCAAAAGAGAAAACAGCACTTCTTACAGTGCCCTAGAGGTCGCAGGAGGAATGGGGTCACAAGAACTCCCTGCCCACCAGGGCAAACCCCACCCTGGGGCTAAATCAAGTACCTGGTCCCCTCAAGGGAGGCAAGGATCCTCCTCCTGGGGTGGCTGCGGCTCAGGACCTGCACTCGCCTGAAAGTGTAGGGCGCTGGTGTCTGCCCCAGCACCACAAAAAGCCTTCCTCTTTTGGCCTGACTTTCTTTCCTGACACGACTCTTTCTGGAAGCTGATCAATTAAAAACACACGAAACCACCGCTTGCCTCACAAGTGCAAGGTCCCGAGTTCAATCCCTGGTACTAACACACACACACACACACACACAAATTTTCCCACACACAGCATCTTCTTAGCGAAATACTTTAGAAAGGGCTAGTTAATCTGAGGATCTGAAAAATCCCCACCTAGCTACACTAGGCTTTTGCCTACGTAAAGCTGGGCCTTCCTAGGCATATCCTGTAAGGTATGAACCTTTACAATGTCACTGTTCACTTTCTTCTGGGGGCCAGGAACAGCTTACTCAGGGACCACGGGCAACACCCATGTGTCACACACTCACTAACACAGTGACCAACAGCAGTGAGCTCTCCCCGGGACCAGTATCTAACACTATCACTTTCCAACTGAACCAAGCCAATGCCATCCTGCACAGATTTGCTAGATGAGGTGGCAACTGGCAACCACAGATCTACTTGGTACAGCTTGCTCCTCTCTTTCAGGAAATTTATTTTCTGTAAGACTGATAATGAAATTAGACCTTGGGATTCTATTATGTGCTACAGCCTTGCCAACCAGGGTATCTGCTATACAGTACAATACTCTGAACAGTGATTTCTAAAGATCACCTGAGATGTGCCTCTGTTCCTTCCCCTCCTTCTCTCTCTTTGTCCCTCCCTTCCTTCCCAGACAGTAGCATTTCCAGTCACAAAGCACAGTAATTTCATCCATAGTACTGTTAAAGCTAACACAATCATCAAGTGGTTCAAAGCACCATGTCCTTGGAAGAAAAAAGCTCCACACCCCCTATTTTGCATTATTCCTCACTTAAAGCATAGTTACCAGCAGACATGGTGTTTATCTTTAGCAGCGGATGGGGTGAGATGGGTTTGTAAAGTGGATTTTTTTACTCTTTAATTTCTACAGTGCTTTCATGAGATTCTCTCGGAGGTCAGGGCACAGGCAGAAAAGCAAATTAGGAACCTCATTCATAGTTTCTTCCTTGTCAAGAATACACTGTATTAACTGTAAGGATATAAATTCACTGATTCCACTGAATTACACTCAATTATCCCGGGTCAGTGAGCTTCAAGCAAACTGGAGGCTTAATTGGAATTATTTTCGCAAGGCCTCCATTAGCTGCAACAATCGCTCACGTAGGAAACCATCATGACACACTGTTGCCTGCAAAGCTAGCACGCTGAGACACTTCCTGTGTGCCCCTGCCATGCCATCATTTACACAGGGAGCCAGGCGGCTGTGCACCCAGGGCGTGTTCTGATGGGGGGGGCTTACAAAACGGCAGCGTGGAGGAAGGTGGCACTGGCGGGCAAGGTGGTCTGGGCAAACCATCTACACCCGATCCTCCTGGGGTTCATCCTCAGAAGGACTAAGAGGGCTCTGCATCGATGCCACCCAACCCTGCCTGCTAACTCTGGGAAGAGCGCTAGTTTCTTGGAAATAATGCAGGTGAAGATTTAAGATTTGTGGCTATATAGTAAATACTTCTACTTCATATTTAACATCGGTACTGTTGCTCCCCATATACACAGGCTCTGCTCAGTAGAATTAAGCAGCCCTAGGTAGAAAATATTTTCAAGAAAACACTGCATCTTTACTGCAAGGGTAGGGTGCAGTGTCAGCTTGACGGGCTCTAGAATCCACCCCGGGGTCGGAGCGACACACTCCTGGGTGTATCTGGTGGGTCAGGACGGCACGGCCCCTTACTCTCTGGCTGGCTTTCAGATGTCTGTTCATCCTCCCCGACTTCCTTGCCGCCATGAGCTAAGCAGCTTTGTTCCTTTCCACCATACTGCTCTCCCCTGGAGCCAGACAACCATGGACTGCAATTTTGCTTGGATTTAAGAAAGGTCACAGCCATAAACACTGTTCTCTCAAGTTTGTGTCAATGGTAATTCTAATAGTAAATAGACTTAATCACGAAACAACACTCGAAGGACATTTCCATTTATTTAAATCCAACAAATAGTAATACATAGATATGTATATTGACACAATGGTCAAGACATATATAAATACCTAATTAAAGTCCTATATTATGTAATCTTAGTTATTTTCTGTGAAAATAATTTGCCCCATGCTGACATGGAACTTAATCTCCAACCTAAAATTCTGTGGGACTTAAACATAACTTATATCAAAAGCCCTTAAAACTTGGATACTTACAAATGTTCACAACAGAAGAAATGCACAATAATCCAAATGCCAATAAAGGATGTACAAAGGAACAAAATGTGGTCTATATAATGGAATATGATTATCCACCCAAAATGAAGGGAGTTCTGATCTATGGCACAATATGAACGGACCTTAACACATTATGCTTAGAGAAACCAGCCAGCCACAGAAGGACAAATACTCCAGGACTGCATTTGTATGAGATTCCTGGTATCAGCAAGTTTACAGAGCTGGGGGTGGGAGATGTTTCTAACAGGTCCAGAGGGTTAGCTGGGGGATGAAGAAGTTCTGAGCAAAGACCATGGTGATGTCACACAGCACTGGGAATGTATTTCATGTGCCTGAACTGAGCACTTAGCAATAGTTAAAATAATAAATAAATATCATGTATACTTCACAACAATGAAGTTTTTAAATAAGCCCTCCTTTTAATCAAAACTAGAAAGGGTCTGTCCATTCCTGTCGAACCATAAACCAATGAAAAAACTATTTACCAAAAACTTCACATCACTGAAAGTGTCTAAATCATTTTTATTTCCAAAGACACTTGTTTTTAAAGACATCAATGATGAATGAAATATTTTTTACTTGAAATAAGAATAGTGAACAAAAATGAATCATAATGCTGACTCTGAAAACCACTGTTTTTAATCTTTAATGATATGTTTTGAAAATTAGTTAATGCGATATTCATATGCATCTTAAATCTACTTACTTTGCATGAGTCTTCTAGAATACGTAATATAAAATCAAAACATTCTCCAGGTCAATTTCCACATCAGTCCAGCTGAGTCCTGCAGTCTGGGGTCCCCAGGCCCCTCCCTCTGCCCCTAAGAGTCATCGAGGGAGACTCACTGGAGGCCACCCACGCATGCACTTGGAATCAGTAGCTGAGTGGAATGGCAAGGAGGCTGCTCAGAGACACAAAGGGCCTCTCTTCCTCCATCACCGCCTCTCCAGTCATTATAATAGTAAGGACAGTGGACCCTCAAGTTACAACTGGCCTGACCTACGAACAACTTGGGTTGATGGAGTTAATGGAAGAGTCATCTGCCTCTTGTTATCTACAGCGTGTACCTAGGTAAACATCCAGACCTCAGCTGTACTGACTTACAACCAACTTGAGCTACAGCCAGCTCTTGGGATCTGATCCCGTTTGTAAGTCCAGGGCCCACTTTACTTTGAAGTGAGAGCGTATGTCGCTGGTAACTCAGGCGTAAGTAACGCTAGGAAGCATTTCTCCACCTGTTCTTGACCCCGCTCTCAGCCGGTCCCACCACCTCACATAATCAAGGCCTCCTCACCCTCCCTCTAGGTCTCAGAACAGCTGCCCTTCTGGAGCCACAACAAGCCCCAAGTTAGGATGCTGCAAGTGAACAGTTCGTCAGCTTCCCAATGGTGTGGAAGCGAACCTGAGCAAGCACTGAGCTTTTCCCACTGGGCATAGCACTCAGTTACCTGCCCAAGATAACCAACACCCTGTACAGAACAGGTGCTGTGCTGGAGCAGTCTGCTGCCCGCGGGCCAGGCTCGGGGCGCTCTGTGTACACACATGCGTGGCAGGCGGGCTAAGGGACCGTGTTCAGCAGCCATGTATTAAACGCCTTTCTGGCTCGGGCATTATGGAACATAACCCATGGGAAGTTAGGAGAAGCTCCACATGCTTCTTAGGAGGCGCGGTGTGGGGGGAGGGAAAGAAGTGGATCTGGAGTTGGCAGAGCTTCAGCTGGAGAGCTGCTTCATGCACAGTCCACACGCCAGGGCTCGTGACCGGCACCACCTTTTCTCCTGGTCCTCGGGGGCTGCCATCTGGGGTTACTGGGGCTGGGTGTCTCTCAGGCCCCTCCTGGGCTTTCCGATGTCTGTTCATCTTCTCCATGTCCCCCACAGTCGTCTGTCTATATCCAAATGTGTCCTAATGTCCTTTTCTAGGGATACCAGTCATACTATTTTAGGACATTTTCACTTACTTCTCCTCTTACTGACTCGCTCAAATATAGTCACCATGTAGGCCGGGGATTTAGCTCAGTGGTTCCACTGCCTGCCTCGAAAGTGCAGGACCCGAGTTTGATCCCCAGTACCAAAAAAATAAAAATAAAAATAAATAAATACAGTCACCACGTGAAGGGAAATTCATTCCACCCATACCAACTCCAACTTCTACTATAAATGGCTGCCTCTAAGAACATTTTCCAAGTTTAAAAATGCTCCATGCCTCTGGCCTGCCCGGTGCACAATCTCCTTCCTGGCTGGGAGTGAGGGCAGCCCAGGCCTGGCTGCTGGGCCCTAAGAAGCCACGGCACTGGCCTTGACGGCCTTGGCTGGGGACATGGCCCACTGTTCCCCAAGTCAGGCACAGGCTTGCCAGCTTCTGACAGCCGGCAGGGCACGGCTCCTTCCCGGAAGGCACTGGGGGGGCGCTGTCCGGCTCCAGCGGGCAATGGCAGATCTGAGTAATTCCCTTGTGCTGCAGCAACAGCCAACCAGCACCAGGGAACAGAACATATGGCTAGGTGACCAGGTGCATTAAAATACAGAATGTGCTTTCTGCTTTCCTGCAAACATGAAACACATTTCTTTCTAGACCGTACAAAAGGCCCTGATTCCTCTGTGTTAGGTGGTGCTAAGCTGCTTTAGGCCCCATCCCACAGCACTGAGCGCTTGTGCTACGGGGGATCAGTTGCACACTCATTCCGAATTCTGATAAGCTCACTGGATTTTTAAAAAGTGTTTTCAGTCCATCTTTTTGAGCACTGGGCCTTAGAGAGCTCTCCTTTTATCTTCCAACTTCAAAGTATAATTTTGAGATAAAGGTTTATTTTCCTGTGGAATTCTGAAAGTTTCACACAGTCAGGAATAATGGGTTGGAGTTTCCACAAAAATGGATCTCAGACTCTGAAGGAACTTTCTCTGGCCCTGCCTGCCCACCCCTCCCAGTGGCTGGCTGGGCCCGTGCAGACTCTGTGGATGAGCCAGGCCACAGGACCCGGGCCCACTGTCCTAGCACACTGCACAGAGCCCCCTTTGAGATCCGCTCGCCCCAGTCGATTGCGTCAGTACCACACATGGGTATCATTTTTAAATGCCTGCTTCCCTAGCAATGCCTCAACAGTGCTGCAGCAGGAGCAGCCAACGTGGAGTCACTCCTCTACCACCCTAGCTTTCTGAGTCACTCACCCTGTCCGGTCCTCAGCCTCCTGATGTGGAAAGTGAAGATCTTCTTACCTATCTTGCATCGGCATGGTGATTAGGTCAGAAAATCCTTATACACTACAGTGCCCTAAAGAAGGGGTCAGGGTGACTTTTATGTTTTGATTGATCCGTGAATCTGTCACAGATGAGCAGTCGCCACTGTTCTTGCTTTTTAAAACAGCACCAAGTGGCTCCGTAGCATGAGGCTGCTGCACATCCTGATTTTATCAGGAGGCCGTAAACAGACTGCTTTCCAGAACACCGCATCCTGAGCATTTACAATTTTATTCATCAAGGTAACACTATTTCAAGGCAAACTGCTCATCTACCAACCTTGATAATGTCAATTTACAATTATGGGTGAAAACCTCAAACGTCCCTCATGCTGTAACATTAAATACTGAGTGGAGGTAGAGCTTTTATGGACAGCTTTAGCACTTTATTTTACTACCACACGTTCCTAGGTGACAGTAAAGCAGCTAAACACACATTAAGTAAGTGCCAAGATAACTTGATAATGACCTTTCAGAGATTATTTTCTCGAAGGTTAGTGGCAAGGGAGACAGGCAAATATATGGCAAGTAGCTTCGAGGTGACAGAACCACGAATAGTTATTTACATTCTCAAAACATTTCCTGGGCCACCAATGTGTACTGCCATGGAGCACAAGAGATAAGGAGAAATAAGATAAGGACTTTGCAGAACACAGTGTGGGGGCCTGGGACAGGAAACAGATTCATGGAATCTGAGACAACGACCACATTCAAAGTGTTACTGGGCACTGGGTTTTGTCTGGTGAGAAAGAGATCTCAGCTCTGCTCTGCAGAGGATGCAGAAGTGTTTGACAAGCAGCAAGAGAAGAGTGAGGTGCTTCTCTGTGGGAAAGAACAGGGGCATGAGGAGCAGCTCAGGGGGAGTTCGGGAAGGGAGCCCGCACAGGGCTAAGCCCGAAGTGCAGCTCTGTGGGCTTCGATGAGCTCCCGACTTGCATCAGCCTCAGAGGACCATGCATACCCCACACCCGCACACAGAGAGTCACTGTGAGGGGGGTACTGACCACCTCAGCCTCACCCTACTGCCAGAAGGGGCTCACGATGACCCTTCCCGCTCATGAGGCACTATCCAGACACTAAGTGACATGGAGCACCCTCTTCATCACTTGCTGTGTGCTCCCCCTGGGCGGTGTGTGGTGTGTGTGTGTGTGTGCGCGCGTGTGGTCGGTGAACACCACAGTCAAGTGGTTCCTCAGGACCAGAGGCTTCTGACACAGCAGCAAGAGAAAGAAGCTAAAATATAACTTCAGCCCGGCACTGTAGGACCTACCTTTCTTCCCAGCTCCTGATCAGGAGGCTGATGCAGGAGGATGGAGAGTTCTAGTCCATCCTGGGCAGCTGAGCAAATAAAAAGGGCCCAGGGTGTAGCTCAGTGCCTAGTATGCTTGAGGTCCAGGGTTCTATCCCCAGCACCACAAAAAAGTAAATCAGAATGATAACGATGTAATGATAATGATGCATTGGTCCCTTGTCCAGAGCTGGCTTAGGCAAAGCACCCCGAGGAATGGATATTTAAGCTGATAGTGCAGGCAATGAACTGGCCACTTACAATGACCTGTGACTACCAGGTGGGGAGACTGGGGAGACACAAGAGGAAGCCATAGCAGCCACCAGGATCCTGGGTGGGTCTGAGGCCTCACCAGAGGCATTGGGGAAATTCCTCCAAAAGCCAAGACATTCAGGAAAGAGAGTGGGTCAGATTTGGTGAGAGTCGGTGTCCTGAGTGAAGCAGGAAGAGTCAGGATCAAGTCTAGGTTTCTGGCAGGAGTGGGGAGACAGTGGGATGAAATCTACGCAGCTAAAGAACAGAGGCAGAGAAAACTTCGAGCTGCTTCCTGAGGGGACTCGGGCGTGGGGCAGGGAGAGGGACAGGTGGGTGCCCCAGCACGGGCTGTGTCCAGGCTGCATCCCTGCTGCCCCTGCCCACGGTCCTCACCCAGGAAGAGGAAGTCTGCCCACGTGGGTGGGGGGCTGCCAGGAGATGCCTGGCCACGCCCTCTGGTGGCCATCGCAGCTCTCGGGGGCCCCTCCAGCAGACAGCAAGGGCACAGGGCACACAGTGCAACACCAATACCAGCCTGTGCTTTGCCACTCTATCTCATTTCTTCCATGACCTAATTAATGTGATGTCATTTTCTGAGAATTAAGGCTAGAAAAAGATAAGACATGCTAATGTATCCTGTGGCCTCCACATTATCCCTGGGAAAAAAAGATTTAACTTAGGTATGTATTTTCATTTGGAAAAATACATATATAACAGGTTAGCCATTTGTCTCAAAGGAAACCCCTGAGATTCAAATCCTGCCTGAAGGAATAGCCTAGGTCCACCTTTCTAAATTCATTATTAAAATGCTTTCATGGTGTACAACTGGTGAGTTCATCAGGAAAAGGATCCACTGCCAACAGCTGGAATGTGTGTGTCCTCAGGCCCCTTTATTTATTTATATCCACACCTACATCTATTGCTGAGGTCTTCAGAAGCCATGCTTAGGAAGTGCAGGATTTCTCCCTAGCATGGAACACTTGTGTACTGCATTTCTGCAGACAGGTCTGACCGAGGGGCCAGAACAAAGATGCAGTGACGGAGGGTCAGGACTTCTGCTGCCAGCTGGACACGGTTCATGGGCAGAAATCATCTCTGTCCTTGTTTGTGTTTCCAGACACAGTGGCCATCGCAACAGCTTCAATAAGGCCAGCAATGAAATTAAAGTCCCAGCCAGCAGATAAGGTCGCCCAGGCAACATTCAATTTTCTTTGCCACAGGCCTACAGCTCAGTGGAAATCCAGGTACAGTGCCCACAGCCATATTCTGTCAGCTTCCAGGGTGAAGTATTGTTTTATAAAAGTTGCTGTAGGCAATTCTGTGGCTGGGAAGATGTTTCTGTCTTCCAAAAAAAATCATGACACTGTGCTGGAATGGATATGAAAGAATACTCTGTCACGGGTGCACAGAGCCTTTAAAACATTTACTATCCGGGCCTAAATATTATGATACAAACCTTTTTAATAATTAAAGCTGAAATGAATCACTCTGTTATAAGGGGCAGGTGTAACACTGATAGTGCAGAGGTCAAGAAGTACAATTTCACAGTACTACAAACTCTTTTTAAAGAGAAACCCATGTGTGCTGAGATGTCACAAGCCAAGATGTGTTCCCCAGATACCCCCTCAGCCAGCGGGATGGGCTTGGCTGTGAAAAAGCACGTGTGTGGACAGACTACGCAATGTGACTACTTTCCTGAGTCTCTATTTCCTTTGGGCCAAGAGGCCTATTTAAGACCTACTGGTCAGACCAACACCTATTTTATAATTTAAAATAAACTATCCCCTCTCACAGAATCACAGCAACAAGGTGACATAAGGGAAATAATGGAGCTGGTCAGTCGGCTGACCTTCCATTCCAGGTCTCAGGAGAACTGTGCTCAGGCAGGCCAGGCAGGTGAGTATCCGGTGGTGGTGAATGTCCCACACAGTAACGGCGCGACTCTGTTTAGGTCGCTCCCTCCACTTCTGGCCGGAGAGATTCTTACTGCCGGGTGAGATCCTTGCATGGCTCTGAAGCAGGGCCACAGAGAGCCCAAACGGAGTTCCCAGAGTTGTGTGTGTGCTGATTCTGAGAGCTCCTCTGCAGAAAGACTCACTCTCACTTGTGCAAGTACACTCCTTGTGCACTTGTGCAAACCAATTCACTGACGAGCAAATGCATGGCTCCCTGTGCAAACAGACTCACTGGGCAAGTCGCTTCTCTGACCCCAGCCTTAACTTCCCAGTCAACAAAACACAGGAGTCAGAGGACATCATAAAGAACTCGATTGTTTTCTCCATGGAGCACATCTGGCCAAGAAGGTCGAGAGCCTACCCAACCTTCAGGCTGGTAATGAGCTTGCCACCATGGCACGGGTGCTGATGGAAGCTTGAGGTGCCCGGGCCAGAGGCACAGGACATCGCTAATGTCACCGTGGGTTGCAGCAGGAGTATCCTTCCCAGTTAGGCTTCCTTCGAAGGCCTGTGGGGCCCTGGGGAGGAGGCCAATGGGCAACGCACAGGAAGGTGGTCTGCGTATCACTGGAGAAGCCGAGCCATCTGTTGTGGGCAGAAAGGAAGCACGCAAATGTCCTGGGAGCCAATCCAGCATGAAGGCCAGCTTGCAGGCATGCACAGGAGGAGCCAATGGGGACTGAGCCCCACAGCCTCTTAGCAGCTCAGGCGGCACCAGTTGCCCTCATTACAACTCTACTGAAGGTCAGAGCTATGCCGAGGATGAATTCTGGCTTGATAACTGGTCCCCATAGCCAAGATCCTAGTATTCCTGGGAAAGGGAGATTTTTTATTTAGTGAGAAGCAAGGCTCTTTGCAGATCTCAACTCCAACTCACAGACAGTAAACGTGAGCATTTACCAGAGATCAGGAATGGAGCTTAGCCGATGCCACGACAGTCACTGACCCCACACATGGCCTCGAATCACATCACCTGACACAGCCGGCGCTGGCAGAGGCTCTCCCCACATCCACTCTCTTCTCCTTCGCCAGGGTGAGTCATCTTTTTAAAACATAAGCTTGATTTTTCAGAAGAGTTTTAGGTTCACGGTAAAGCTGAGCAGAAGGCACACGAAGCTCCCTGCAGCTCCTGTCCCCCTCACACACAGCCTTACTGTCTCCAGTGCCCATCACACCGGCCACAGGGGACAACCCCGCCCCGACACGTCATTACCACCTGCTCTACGGCTTGGCTTCAGGTTCGTTCTCAGAGCATATGCCGAGTTGTGACAAATGCACGGTGACGTGTATCCACCACAAAAGCTTCATTAGGAGAGTTTCACTCCATGTCCCCTGCTCATCCTTCCCTGACCCCAAGCCCTAGCAACCACTCACTGAAACTTTATTTCCCTTTTTTGCATAGTATCATAGAGCTGGAATCTCACATTGCAAAACATTTTTCAATTTGGTATCTTGCTTTTAAGTTCCCTCCATGTGATGTCATGGCCAACTGATCATTTCTCTTCAATACGGAATAATACTGCACTGTTTGAGTCAACCGCAATTTATTTATCAATTTATCTACTGAAGGACAGCATAGTTGCGTCCAGGTATTGGCAATCATGAAGAAAGCAACTTCAGACGTCCGTGTACAGGCATCTGTGTGGCCAGTTTTCAGCACTTTGAGTAAAGACCATGTGGTGTGATCACTGGGTTGCACAGGTAGAGTCCAGCTGTCTTCCAAAGGGGCTGCACCGTCTTGTTTGCAACAGCAGGGAATGAGTTCCTGGTGCCAGCATCTGCTGTTGCCTGTGCTCTGCCCTCGCCCCACTGAGGCGGAGTGGGCCTGCAAGGTGCATGTTCATTACGACGCACCAGCAGTCCTCCAGCAGCAAGTCGGCATCACTTTGGGACTTGTTAGAAATGGAAATTTCTGAGCCATCCCTTTCCTACCCTACCCTGTTGCAAACACTAACCCTAACCCTAAAACAAACACGCCCCTCAGTGCCCTAGGTAAGGCAGCTCCTGAACGTTGAGTCTTTAGTGGGCCTGCAAGACTGAAAGAAAGGAATTCTACTCTAGGTTTGAGGAAGTGTTTCTCCTTTCCCTCTGCTGGCTGGGAACAGAGCATGCTTCCCTAGGTGCCTCTGAAGACACCTTATCATGGTGAAGAGGACCGGCCCTGAGCTGGAGCCTGTGTTAGTGATTTTCCTCCTCCCTGCGACACCATATCGGACCCCCGCAACTGAGAGGAGGAGGAGAGCTTCATCCTGGCTGTTTCAGTCCATGGTCAGCTGGCTCCAGGGCAGATATGGCATGACAACGCAAGAGCTTGCAGGGAGGAAAGCTGCTCACGTGATGGTAGTCGGGAAGCAGCGCTGGGAAGGGAGAAGCCAGGGAGGGAGATGCACTTTCAGGTCACGCCCCAGTGACCCTGGGCCAGCATTCTCACTCACTCAACTCCTTAGCACACAAATTCACTGGTAAGTCTAGTGCTCCCATGATCCAATCACCTCCCCCAAAGCCTCACCTCTGAATACAAGAGTCCTCAGGGGGATAACCAGGATCCAAAACACAGCAACACCTAGGAAGGAGAGATGTGGGAAGAACCTAGGTCCCTGGTCAGACTCCTGAGCCACTAAGTCAAAACCCTGACATGTGTGCCTTAGCTGTGGACTTCCTGTTAACACAACACAACAAAATTCTTTCTTAGTTAACCTGTTTACAGTTTTTCCTTGCAGCCTAAACATTCTGATTAAAACAATTTATGTGCAAACGTCTGTGGTTCTAATGCTATGTGCATTTTCAGATCCGCTTCCCCACAAGTGCTCTGAGAAGCCATGCAAGCCTTGTCTCAGCTAAATAAGTGTGCACATACGGTAGACCAACAGAGAACCAAATAAACCAGATAAACTCCAAGGCTGTGTCCATGGTGCTGGGGCACGCATTCATGTTTTGCACTGCTGTATCCTCAAAGCCGAGAAAGTAATTGTCAACTAAAAGAGGTGAGATCAAAACCTAAGGTGAATGTTTAAATTTGTTTTAAAAAGTTATTACAATAAAAGACACACTGCTACTAACACCCCTCTTGCCTTGAATACCTTTGTCCCATTGTCATCACCACTTTCTGAAGCAGTTCTGGACGTCTTCCTTCCTCAGTGTCTTTAGTTACGTTTTTGTGGCTGCCTCAATGTCCTGAATGGATTCAAAACATTTCCCTTTCATTATTTTGACTTTGGAGAAGAACCAGAACTCCCACAGTGTCAGGTCCAACGAATGAGGACACACTGTCATGTGCTCAGGAGCCTGCCTTTCCTTTTGATGGCGCTCAGCAAAAGTATTCACCCTGTGTTTGATCACACCTTGCAGACACTCCCAAAAGAGGACTTCCAGAACTGCTTCAGAAAGTGGCAAAAATGATGGGATAAATGTGCTGGCAGCAAGGGGGAGTATTGTGAAGAGGATTAATGCCAATGTGTCTTCTACTGTAATAACTTTTTATTTAAACATTCACTGTATATTTTGATTACACCTCATATTTGTTGGCTGGATTAATAAACAAGGTTATTAATTATTAATAATCATCCACAATGAGATGTGGAGAGGGCCTGAATTCAGCCACGCTGCCCTGCTTTTGTGAGGACTGTGGTTTCGGCTGGTTGACCTGAGGCGACCCCAGACACCAATGAGACGAGCAAACTCTCACTGGATGTCACGAAAGAAACAGGGCCTTCCCCCAAAGCAGCCCAGCCCCACGGTCGGCTTTTCAATGCTTTTTGACCAGAATTTTATTAATTAAATACTTAAGCATAAAAATAAACTCTGAAAATATGTTCAATGGGGAAAAAACTCTTTTATAGGGCCAGGGATTTAGCTCACTGGTTCTGCCGCCTGCCTCTCAAGTGCAAGGTCCCGAGTTCGATCTCCAGTAGCAAAAAAAAACCCTTTTATAATAAGACTGGAAACTAAAAACCCATCAGAAAAAAATGATGGTTAGCAAATGTAATTGTATATCTGGATATCGATCTAGAAAAATAAAAAACTAACACAAGTCTGCATGAATGACACTTTTATCATATATTTATAGGGTAGCCCCAAAGGGTATGATTCATAGATTGAACTATATAACGATTTTTCTATAAGAACAAACTGCATCCTGAATAAAGTCCAAGGCAAACAGTAGAAAGAAGAAAAATGTTTGAGAAACATGAAAAATAGTTAATAACCCTCCTATACATAAAAACCCTACATACTGAAAAGATTAGAAAACATAATTAGGGTAGAAATAGACAATGTGATAAAGAAGAACTGGAGCCCAAGCATTCATGAAGTGGTGAGATGTCCATTAAAATACCAACATGCCAGCTGTAAACCAACCAGTTGGTGGATAAAAGGTTATAAAAGATCATTAAAAGTCAATGTTCCAAGGCATGTTGGGAACTAATATTCTCACCCTTGTGGGCACCACATAACAGGATAGAACATGGACTGTAATCTGACAGCCTCTAGGAAAAACTTAAATGCACCCATTGTTGGTCCAGCAATTCTACCTCAAAACTGTAATCTACCAAAATACAAATATTTGAACACAACAAGATACATGTACAGATATTTATCGAAATATTCCTTTGAATAATGAACAACCATCTGATTGTTCATTAAGAGAAGGAGGGCTGAATAGACAAGGGTATCCATACTGCAGAGCAATAAATAACTGCTGCCCAAAATGAGTTGAATCTACGTAAGTTGCAGTAGACTCCAGCGACGAGAGAGGTTCAGAAAACACTGACAGATATGAGCACAAGATGCAGAGTTGCATGGACAGCATGATCCTATTTTGCTACAATTAGTAAGGAAGGGGCCAGGGAGATGTGCTGACACTCATATGTCTACAGGAGAAGGGAGCTCCATGTGCAAGGAGACACACGAGCGTCATCATAATGTGGCTGTGGAATCTCTCCCAAGGCCTGTGTGCTATTGGGAGATGGCGGATCTTTTTTGGGGTGGGGCCTAGCAGGAGGTCTTCTGGTCATGGGAGGTGTGCCCTGCAGGGAGTAGAAGACCCCAGCCTCTCCCCGTCCTGGACACCACGTGAGTGCTTCGCTCTGCCTGGCCACAGAGCCACAGCCATGGGGCCAACTGATCATGACTGAAGCCTCCCAAAATGTGAGCAAGATAACCCTCTCCTCTTTATAAGGTGATGAAAGCTGAACAGCATGAGTACTAACAGTGATTATCCCGGAATGGAGCTAAATGGAAGAATCTATTAGCTTCTTCATGCTGTATTTCTGTATTTTTTCATCTTATATGGCATCTATGACTTCAGTAATCAAAACAGACCATAACAGAGACATTAATAAGTAAAATATTATTTGTGATGAATTCATGATCCACATTAGAAGTAATACAGTCTAGTGAAAATAGTAAAATAGCAATATACAACATGTAACAAACATACTTTAATACTTATATCCACTTTAATAATAATTTTTGCTAGAAGGAGTTTCCAATGCCAACTGGAAAAATGTATCTGTAGTCACTTGGCTAGAACTACAAGAAAGAAATATTGCCATTTGGTCAGCAGAGATACATTACCTGGATAGTTACATTACTTCTATTACTCATCCTATAAGGGCAGTAACATGGATGGAAGTTCAGCAATTTTAGTATCGAGCAACTCTATTATCTTTTATTTTAATAATAGGTATAACCATACTTTCTAATAAAATGTCTTATATTTGTAGTTTTAATTTCATTTATATGCATTATTCATTTTAAAGCTCTCTATTCACTTCCAATTTATTCCAATAGGTAGTATAATTACTAGTTCTTTATTTTCTTAAAATTAATTTATAAAAATGTTACATAAAAGAAAATGGTTCGCCTCATACACTACAATTTTGACATACTAAGCTTTTATTACCTGTTGTTACCCTGATGTGCAAGTTTTAGCTGCCATTTATTTCACATCCTACTAATTTAGTTTTTGAAAAACTAAATTTTAAAAACACGAGTGGCATTATCCTTACCATGGAGTAAGGCAAGATTTAATGGTCAGCCAAATGACAAAGTACATGTACACGTGTCACGTGTCCCTGTGGATGGGGACAGATGGACTGAAGAGCTGGTTTGATGAGAGAAGCCAGAGATACGGCCACTTCTTCCCAGTGCACACTGGTTTTAGCCATGCTGGTTTGGTGCTTTAGGTACAATGCCTACCACACCTGAGAAGTGAGCAATGGGTGAGATTTCCCTGTAGTGTTCAGAAGACAGAGACACCCAGAGACCACTCTTCCTACTGTGGGGTGGGGGGCCAAGGCCCAGGGCAGTGAAGTCAGCCACAACCCCTCCCTGGGAGGCATTTCCTGTCTTAGCCCTGTGGCATCAGCCCTAAGTCTCCAGCCTTCTTCAACTAGAGCTCTTGCTCTACATCCCCAGGTCTGTTCATAATGAAAAAAAGGGAAGCAATCTCCCAGGACACCTCGGCCTGGCCACTCTTTGCCAAACTGTCATCACTCGTCTTCATGTGTTCTAGGTGGACTGGGAAGTTTTAAATATTGAGGTGGTAACCTGTAAGGGGTCACAAGTGCCCCAAACACACAGCAAGCCACTAAGAATTGCAGTAAGTCCACTACACAGAAGAACAACATCTTAATGGCAACAGAGTCTTCATAGTTGCTCTACTTTAATCTATTCTAATAATAATTTTGCAAATTTTTCAGGGTCCAAAATGCAAAGCGACTCTGGGCCACCATACCTTTTTCTGACCTGGTAACCTTTAAAAGAGTAAACATGAAAAGTTTTCCCAGATGCGGTGAACATGTGATCCTTTTTTGGCCTCAGCCTGAGGACACAGGAGTTCTTTTTTTTTTTTTTAGTTAACGCCCTGGTGTGTGTCAAATGAAACCCAGCCTAATCGGGTTACAAATCCTACTAGAAGATTTTAGCAGAGTAGTAAGAGCACTCAGTCATAATAAAAATTCACTGTATACACTGATCAGTGTCTCACAGCGGGCCCAGGAGGGACTCGGGGATGTCAGGTAATAAGGTACTCTTCAACTGGTCACCACACAGGAGCACGGCCATGCCCACAGCACTGGTCTGAAGAAGGTAATACTGTTGGCAGACAGCTGACCACAACCATGGGAGGCTTAGGGTTAGGAAGAGTGAGTGTTTGCTGGGGATTTTTAGCTGTCAGTGTTCCAGCCAGCACTCAGCCTCTAAAGCAAAGATGCTTCCCAAGAGCACATGGTCTCTGAATGTGCAGGCAGTGACTGAATTATGTATATAATTTTTTCCTAAATCTATAAGAGATTTTAGGAAAGATTTAGATGACCCAGGCTCTCTTCAAATTGTCTAAAGATTTGGAAGTTGTCTTCTTCTTCCTAGAAGACACTTCTGGGGAAGTAGATGCATTGGAAGCAGCTGACACAGATTTCCAAAGCAGGCAAAGAGGAACTGATTGCAGGCTCGCTTTCCCAGCCAGGGCTGCCTGACAGCTCACAGAGCATCAGCATCCCCGAGCTGGGTGACCAGGACTTCAGAAACAGCCAGCCCCACCTGACCCAACCCTGCTTTCCAGGGGCTCCCAAACTCTCCTCCTGGTACTGCCTGAGGGAAAGTGCTGAGGCTGGGTTTAGGCAGCAGGACTGCAGCCAGATGTCAGCTGTGAAAGCTTCGGCATGCACTCCAAAGGGAGGGCAGGTTATATTCCAATACATAGGCGCCGTCGCGCACACAGTCTGGTCCCAGGCACAGCACAGTCCTGGCCAACGCAGAGCACCCTATCTGCACCCTAGGAGCAAGACGCTTCTAATGCCTTTTAATGTTCCCAACTTTAAAAGGTTCTAAATGGTTTAATGTGTTAGAAATCCATTAAAAACATGTTGCCCTTTGGCAGAGTTGTTTCAGAATTAGAATAGTTTTAATGTTTTCCCTGGTAAATAAACTTAAATTAAAAATAAATTATGTTCTATTCAGCTAGGTCATTGGCCTTTCTTCCTTCTGAACACCAGCCATTATCTGCTCGACTCCCACCCAGGGCTCAGCAGTGTAGACCTTGATGCATGCTGTCGGGCTGGGCAATGCAGGAAAAAGACAGATCTGCCTATCCTTGAGTTGCAAAAAAATGAACCAGCAGATCAGGCCCATTCCAGCTAGGAGGCTTCTGTTTCTTGCACAAAGAGGGACAAGAAGTAATTAGCAAACTGAAGCAGAGAGGCAGCCTTCAGCTGAGTGCTGGCATCAGGAAGTTTGGACTTCACACAATGGTCCTGGCCAAGAACCTTCCACCACTCACTCTCAGATGTGAATCTCATGCAGGTGTATTGAAAATGACTTGATCCATCAACAGATGAATGGAAAAAGAAAGTATGAGATTTACACACCATGGAGTACTACTCTGCCAGAAAGAAGGGCACAGTTGGGGCATTTGTAGGTCAATGGAGGCACCTTGAGACCATAATATTAAGTGAAATCAATCAGACACACAAGCTCAAATATCGCTGGGTTTCTCTTATAGTTTATGAGAAACCCAAAATATAAATAAAGACCAAAATAAAAGACATTTAACAGGAAGTAGGGAGATCATTTTCAAATGGGAAAGGGAACAAAAGATGCAGGGGGGGAAGGGAGGGAGAGGGGATTACAAAAAAAAGAATTTAAGAAAAAACTGAAAGCAGAGCTTTTGCAAATGAGAAAGGGACCAAGAGTTGGAAGGAGCAGGGAGGAAGGGGAGGGGAGGGATGAGAAAAAGAATTCAGATGCGCTGTATCCCTGTGCCAACTCCCCTCAGTAACTGCAGTCAGCACGGACTGCAAAGTGTACTAATAAAAACAGCAAAACGACTCACTTTGGTGTCACAGGCAGGCAATACAGGAAGTAAATATTTCATAACCCGTGTTAGCCCTGTAACAGTGAGCTCACCTGGTGGACATGGTGAGCGCCACGTAGCAGGCAGGCTCTGGGCTCACTGGAGAGCTCAGGGCCGTACACTCGCCGTTAGCAGCAAACTCCACATCAGGCTGCTGGGCCCCGCCTGGAGGACCACTGCCCAGCCCATGTGTGCTGCTTGTTCACCAAAGGGCATTTCAAGGACACAAGAGAGCTATGCACAGATATATCTACTCAAGCGCAGCAGGATCCTTCTCACCAGAAGGAGAAGGAGGAGAGGCGCACGAAAACGCACATGCTGCAGACTGTGGACTGTGGACTGTGGACACGCACCCTCCCCAGGAGGAGATACCGTCACGGGCAATATGCAGATAAGACAGCTGTCCTGGTGTGTACTCAGATGCCGCCAAGGGTGGGATGTGCCCATAGGTGGGGCTTGTGGAGGGTAACAGCCAACTTGCTGTTAGGAGGTGGGGCCTTGTGGAAGAGCTGGTCCTGGGCCTGTGGCCTGGAAGGGTGCATCTCCCTCCCTGGCTACTTCTTTTGTCCCCTGCTTCCTGGCTGCCGTGAGGTGAGCAGCTCTCCTTCGCCAGGCCATTCCACCACACCTTCCTGTCTTGGAATCTGCCAACTGCAGACGAAAACTTCGAGTCAAAATAAACTTTTTCTCCTGTAAGTCTCAGGTGTAGGGAGGGTATTGTGTCTCAATAAAGAGGAAAATGACTAAGATAACAACTTTCCCTGCTTTTTATCAAAGGACTGAATCTTAACTGGTTTCAAAGTTTGCAGTGCACTTATGTAAAAGGCTCTCACCAGGCATACATAAGACAAATAAGACTCTATGCAAGTAAAGGCGGTAATATGGCACCCTTATGAGTGTAAAAGAAGATTATGAAAGTACTCTCACTGCTCTGTAGTACTCTGTTTCCGATCTCCCGATTGGCTGGGTGGCCGAGGATAGAACAGCCGTAGCATCCCTCCAACACAGTGCTCAGAGGACAGCTCAGAAACACCGCAGTGGATGCTGTACTAGTTCAAATGTCCCTGAGTCATACAGGTACTTTTGATTTTTGTTTTCACTACTGGGGACTGAACTCAGGGCCCTCGCACTGAGCTACATCTCCAGCCATGTTTTTTTTGTTTTTTATTTTGAGATAGGGTCTTGCTAAGTCACTAAGTTGCCCAGCCTGTGTTGGGATTAAAGATATGTCCCACCAAGCCCAGTTTAAAAATTTTAAACTTTAAGAAGTATTAATTTAATCAGATGCCAAAGTCAGAACTTAAATGTCTCAAAATAGTTCAAGAAGAGTCATCTGCAATAAGTACACATAATACAGTGAGCAGAGGAACTAAAAAAGGGCACACACAGTAGAAAGGGACGAACACAGCGCACACTGAGCTGAGGGGATGAAGCCACTGCTGAAAGAACACACACCCTGTGATTCGCCATGTAACGGGTCCAGGACTCTCAAATCTAGGGACAGGATGCAGTGTAGCAGTGCCATGGCTGGGGCAGGGAAGCTGAAAGTTTGTGTAATGGGTACAGAGTATAAGTTTGAGAAAATGAAAAAGTTCTAGAGATTGAGTAACAGTACTTAACATAGAAACAGGGGAGATGGCAAGTCTCACATTGGGTTTATTTTACCATGAGAAAAAAGAAAAATGCTCTCTATTCTGTCTCTGTCATTGTTTGGGCACTTATTATCTGATACTCCATTGTTTAAGATATGTGTGCGTTTATATCTTGATATCCACTCTCTCCCTCTTAAGATCTCAAAATGCATCAACTCTGAAGGCAGAAATCTCACCATGTCGCTTTGGCCTCAGAGCTTACAGTGGTGCCTGGCACTCAAATATTTTATGATTTTTCTTTTTAGGAAAGGTGCATTCCTTTTTCAAAAATGTTTAGTGTTATTAATCCTAAGGAACATTTTTGAGTTCAGCTTCCTTTCAACCTCAACACTCTTAGTGTTCTGTCACTAGTTTCATCATCCTCTGTCACTTCTGGGGCCAGTTATGGCAAGGCACTTAGCTATAGTTAACCAATAACCAAGATGCATAAAAAGCAATGTCCCCAAGTAAAATATATGAAAAGTCCACTGTGGAAATCAATCTAACAACATCACCCATTTCTCTATTTCCAGTAGTTACCACTTAATGGCTTGGGATACACAGGGTGCACAGCAGTGCAAGAATAAAAGACATAATAGAAATCACAAACTCACTTGTATTGTTTTAGTGGATGCAATAGTCAGCTCAACTCTGCAGGTCACCTGAGTACAGCTGAGCTACCCAGTTGTGTAGGTGTGTATACAGACACGTATACAAATCGTGAAAGCGGCTACTTACAGGCAGAGAGCTCACCATTTTAAAAATGCCTTTACAGTTAAGACCTAACCTGATCTTCAGAAACGACTCCAAGACAGCCAGGCAGGTATTGCTTCCCCGATTTAGAGACAAAAATGAGGAATCAGAGAAGCCAGAGGATAGATCAAGCTCTCACCTACAGAGCTTGTGCGGTGTTTGGAAATAATTTTCGGAAGTCTAGGAAGCAAGCGCTCTGGCCGTGTGGCGCATTCCCTGGTTAACGAGATTGCATCCGCAGCCACGGGAACCATCCAGGCACTGGACAGACACCGGGTGGTGATCTTGCCATTGATACAAGAAGCTAAATGCAGTCTCGTGCGTGTCACTGAGACACGGCAGGAGGGTCCCTGTGCCGCATGGGAATAAAAACACAGAGCTGGGCGAAAACAGATGGACTCAAAAGACGAGAGAACCACGTCTGTCGAGGACTCAATGCTGGATTGCTGGGAATTCTATGGGCTTATGAAAGAAAAAGAGGTTCTCAGGTTTCCCAGCCAAGTAACAGTTCTAAAAGATCTGGGGCAATACATCAGGTTGTGAATGTCAATTTCTTTTAATGAAAATGTTAAAATAGCCTTTAGTCGGAGTTAACTCTGAGCACTTGCTGTGGATGCGGCTCTGTTCTGGGCACCTGCGATGCACGGGGCCGAGGCTTTAGTCTGCGTAGGAGACGCATGACACGTTATCACCCTGCTTTACGGACAGGCAAGGGGTGCGCATGCGAGGACGGCAGTGCCCCCGCGGCCACGGGTCCGGCTCCAGCCAGAGCCAGCTCGGCGCAGGCAGCTGGACGCAGAGCTCCGTCCGCCCCCGCTGACGGCGGCCCTGGCAGCACCCTCACCGCTCTCATCAGTGACACGGTCTCCAGCATAACAACCGGGTGCCGCACCTCATGGGACGTCAACCCGCGAGTCCAGTGCAACCCGCACAGCTGCGATGAAACCTCCCTCCCTCCTGCTCCGCTCAGACTGCCGGAAAGGCCACCGTGGAGCACAGGGCAGGACTCCATAAGCATGGTGGAGGGGCCTCAGGGGCTCTCCGCATTGACAGATCTTCCTTCCGGGGAGCCAGCCAGCCTCTGAGACCGGAACTCAGTTTCTCCCAGGCCAGTTCTCACCAACCGACCCAGCAGCCCTTAGCAGCTCACTGTTTGCACTGAGCCCACCCGTCGTGTCCCCTCCTCAGGCCTGCCCACGTCCTACGGCAGCCTGGCCCACACCTCTCCCAGCCTGGCCGCTCCTGCCTGGGCACAGGTCTTCTGGCTGTGCGCCTTACAGGGCAGGGACTAGAAACAAACGGCCCTTACAGCAGCCGCGCCAGCACTGCAGAAGCCTGTCACCTCCTTCACGTCGGGCAGCTGGCTTTCCTAATGCCACCTAAGGTTACAGTGTGCTCTAAAGAAATTCTGGGAGGGGCGGTGAGGCAGTAGCCATGGAGGGGGGCTTACCACCATGTGGATCACACAGTAGCTTCATATGCATTTAAGCTGAATCCTCAACACCTCCAAGTTCGCTGCTGCTAACTGTTAGGGATCCAAGTCCACACCAGTACTCTGTGCTACACCACAGGCTGAGTCTACAGTGACTTCTTTCTCTTCAGCTGTGAGACTTATCCCCTACTCAAGCCTGGTCAAGGGCGTTTCCGTCCCGCTGTAAAGCTCAGTCTCTCCCATGACTCCCCTCTGTAAACCCTAGGAATGCTCACTCACAAGCCGCCTGCACACAGCTTGGGGCCAACAGGGAACTTCCAACCCTGCCTCCTGCCCTCAAGGCATCTTCGCACTGCCTCTTGGTCCTACTTTCCACTGCCCACGGCAATGAGCAATCCTACCCGAACATTTTCTCAAAACCCTCAGGCCAAGAAAAGGAACTGTACAGGGTTTCTTCCCACAGCAAAGTCGCATGTCACTTGACTTTCTTCACCCACCCATTTCTCCTCTTATTTCTAACTCTGACTCCTGGTTCTTTCATACAAAAGACTCTGCCTCTTTGAGAGCTATATATTCACACACCATGCAGCAAGATCAAAAGGCTTCTTGAGGAGATACTCATGCATTACAGTCAGGGGAAAGGCCTACTGCAACGTGTCAGTGGCTGAAATGCACAGACACAAACCTAGAGAAAGGACTGTGGACCTTCCTGGGGAAAAGAATGGGACTGGAAACAAGCAGTAGCAGGGACTAGAATGAGACAAGTCCCATTCTCTCTCCAGCCTAGACAGTGAAACTGTAACTTCCTTTTCTAGAGAGAGGGAAACTATGTCCAGTCTTGCCACATTCCCAACAAGGGTCCTTACGGTCACACTGCAGGGATTTCTTCAGTCCATGCTTAGAGGCGGAAGGGGACACCCCAGGGCTTCAATTCCCTTCTAGACCAGGGATCAAGTGCCCTGGAGACTTCACAAGGCGGTTGGAAAATTAACAGATTCGAAAGCAAGTCTTGCATCCTAAAAAGATCTGGACAAGTCACTGTTTGCACTATAAGAGGTGGTATACTTACATAAAAAATATTTCACAAAAAGAAAGGGATGCACTCCACTCAGTAAGAGAAATGACAAGATTTAGAAATGCAAGGCTGACCAAGGACTGAAGACACTCTCCTCCCTGGCACCAGGGGACAGGGCAGTGGGCAGCTCTGCAGAGACAGCCCTGACCCGGTCAGGAGGGCGGTGAGGACTGGAAAGAAGGGACTGGAAAGAAACCTAGAAGGGCCAAGTGCAGTCTGCTCCACTGCCCATCCGTACTCAGTGGCAGGAATCCCCAGCTGCTTCTAGCAAAAACAATTTCCCTATGGGTGCTGGACTCAGGGGCCCAGTATAACCCATGTTACAGTGAAAAAATACAAAGAACTACACCTGTTAAAAGATAATTTCTTCCACTCCTACAGGACAGAATCAGAAGGTGCTGAGCACAGTAGTCCCTGAGCTTTGGTGGAGTCAGGGTGGGTCCCAGGACCCCCAGGTAGCTCTCCTGGATGCTCAGGTCCTCCATCGGAAATGGAACAGAATCTACACAGCACCTACACACCCTCTGTACACTTCACACCATCCCTAGAGCACTCACAGCTCATACAATGTAAACACTATGCACAGTTGTTATGCGGCGTTGCTTAGGAAATAATGCCAAGAAATTAGCCTGTACATATTCAGAAGATGCAATTTCTCCTAATATTTTGATTAAATCTGTGATTGTGGAACTATAGATACAGAGGGACAACTGTACTTTTAAAACTTAGCGAAGAAGTGAAACATACTACTACTTGGTCTTCCTAAGGCTCCCTGAAGACTAGCTCTGTGCAACTTCACGGGCGGTCCCTCACAGCACACAGAGCCGGACACAAGGCTCTCCTCAAGTCCACAACAAAGTACAGCTCAGGACCCCAATACTCACTGCTCCTCCTACCTGAGAGCCCTGCACATAAGCAACCCAGGAGCATCCAACAGGAGTTCCTTCCTGCTCTGACCTTCCGTGCGCTCTCCGTCAGCCCCACCTGCAGGACAGGTTTAGCACAATCCGGACGCTGTAACCTAAGCACCCAAACGCTTCATGTTCTGTGTGGGTTCCCTGGCACTGGACAGTGATTCCCCAACACACACCCCGAAATCATGCGCCCAGAGCTCCAGCTGCACCCAAAGCCCCCAGTCACAGGGACACTCAATGCAGACCAAACCAAGGGGCCAGCAGGTGGCCTGAGTGCTCAGTAGACGTCACTGGAGCAGCGCTTTCTGTGGTCTCAGGGGTCATCCTAGTGGAACTGTGTGGTACCCAGAGTGAGGTGTAAATAAATAAAGAAGGGAGACTCGCCAGGAGGCACACGCCTCCAGATGGTGGCACCCCACAGTGCCCAGCTGAGATCTCCCTGTTCTCAGGGCCTTGGAAAACTCCCGTTCATATGCAGGACATGAGAGCCTGGGGAGACCAGGGGAGCCCCCTATTGAGATGAGCCCCGATCCCCGCCAGCTGGTGTCCAGAGAGACCACGAGGTCTGGCCATGGGCACCCTGGCACAGCACACTCACCCGCACACTTGGTTCTGGTCCTGAGAGCCGGCCCTGGAGACCCAGTGCCGCCCTCACCCGGCCTGGTGAGCAGCACGCTGATCTCATACTCTGTGTCTGGGTCCAGGTGCCCGATTTTGTAGCTGGTGGAGTCCACGGGCTGGCGGTCGCTCCAGCTGCCGCTGGCCGTGCAGTACTCCACCTCACGGGCCACAATGGGCCCGTCGCCGTTGATGGAGTTGGCGTTGAGCTGGATCCACAGGTAGGTCGCCCCCACCGAGGCCAGCTGGGGTGGCGCAATGGGGACCGGTGGCTCTGAAAGGAAGCCAGAGATCCATCTTTCAGAAGCTTCTCTCAGCAAAGCTAAGCATGCAGCGCATGGGCGGTTAGAGTGGAGAGGACGTTACAGGGAGAGGGGTGAACCGACAGAATGTTCTGTTCAGATAACAAGAATGTACACGCCAGCACAATTCCAGAGTCACGGCTATAAAGCAAACCTTCCTTTGAACAGGGTGTGGTGGTGCACACCTGTCGGCACAGCCTCTTGGAAGGCAGAGGCAGGAGGATCATTTGAGCCCACGAGTGGAACGCCAGCCTGGGCAACAACTACATAGTCATCAAAAAGTTTTAATTCCCCTCCCTAAAAGTAACTGGTACAAGTACACCAACGGTGCTATTTAGGTGCCAGTAAGCATTCTGGTGCCAGCCTCCTCACTGAGAGCTTTTTCAAAATCCTCAAAGGTATGACAATTCTCTACATCATTAAACTGAGCTTCCTCACACTTATCTTCCAAAGACACCCTCATTTTACAAACACGGCTGAAGTTATAATTCATCTCGCCATAAATGCATTTCTAGGATGACATTTTCCCAAAGCACTACCACAATGGACTCATGTAGCTGGAGAAGAACTGAGTGACCCGGGTAACAGGGTTTAGTGCTGCCGCCCGGCAGGGCACATCCAACTGCGACCCGAATTAAAGCAGGGAGTGGACCGGAGAGCTCCGAATCAAAGAGCAAGCACCGCCCAATGTGATAAAGGTCTAAGAAATCAATAGCTAGCACGCTTCCCAGGCCAAGAAAGTCTCTCTTGTTTACAAGCCGAGACCCGACTCCTTTCCCACCGTGGTCTTGTTCCAGTTTTCCCAGTGCACCAATTAGGCGCTAGTTGACTGGGCTCTGGGTACCAAAGGAAGGGATGCTATACACCCACATTACTGTGAGGGGGGCTCCTGGGACCAGCGAGACCACTGTACAAAGCAACAGGAGTCACAGTCTGCAAAAACATCAGCATGAAGATTTTCTGGAGTGTCCTGAAGGTGGTCTGGGCCTCCTCGGTGTGTTTTTGCCCCCTGAGCTTCCGGCTGCTCGGACCTGTGTGTGTAGAATAAAGCCTGTCCTTCCTGCCCCCAGGATGCAGGGTGGCTGGCTGCAGCTCTTCCTTCCCGCTCTGTGGCAGACAGCAAATCGATCCCACACTCATTTCCAGGCCTCATGGAGCAGGTTCTCTCCAAGGCCACCCCTGGGATCCTGAGATGACCCAGGTTGAGTCCTGGAACCCCTAGGAAGCCAGCAACACTGTTGTCCCCTCTCTGGGGTTGGGTGTCTGTTATTTACTATATTCAAGGTATAAGTTGCACTGACTATAAAATAGCAGGGGAAATTTCATTAGATTGAGTCAAAATAAGACACCAAATTCTGAATGAATTTTACTGAAGGGATGACAATCATCACGTAATCTTCTAAAACACTGTTCCTGTAGCTTTTACACTGAAGGCCTGTGCTTTAGACAGTTGTGACTGAACCCACAATGATTTAATATCAGTTTATATCATTAGGCAACTCCTTGAACCATGACAAGAAATGGGCCTTTTATAGGCCATCCTAAGGCACTGGCATCACCAGGCTGAAAGACAGGTTAATTACCTTCAAGCTGCAAATGCTAGCAAGGTTTGTTGAACTGCCATTCAAGATACAATTCAGGGGCAAAGGGACAGAGTCCGGGGTAGGGCCAGGCATCTAGGGCACTGCTAATAGCATCCTAACACAGACATGGCATTAATGAGGGTGTTCTCAGAGAACACCTTCTATACTAATTCCCCATTAGAAAAGTAATTCACATGCTGAATCAAACCAAAGATTCCACTAGAACTTGGAAACAACTGGGAAGCATACCGAACAGGACTTTTGCTTTGTGTATCAATCAACATAAGAGTAAGTCAACATTTAAATTAGGAACACATTTCCACAAAGGGAGAGAAGAAGGAAGAGGAAGGACGGATGTCAATCTCTCCAAAGTAGAAAAAAGATAAAAAGTAATTTAAAGTATTTCTTTCCCTTCTGAGACAGGGTCTCACTACGTTATGTTGCCCAGGCTGGGTTTGAACTCACAATGTTCTAACTTCAGCTTTCAGAGTAGCTAGGTTGACAGGTGCACACCAGTGCACCAAGCTAAAATGATTTCCTTCAAGTGAAAGGATGCCGTAAAACCGGTTCTACATCAAATCAGCCACGGGAGAACTTACATGCGTCTGCACGGTACACACACATCTCCAGTGCACTTCAAATTACAGGACATATAAAAAGTGTTGTTAGGGACAAGCAGCCTAGAAATGTTATTGATTACCATAAAGTAACTGTCTCAAGAAAACATTATTAAGCTAGTAGAATCCAACATGTTATCCCATTTTTTAGATATGAAGCCTATACAGGACGTGGCTATGCAGTTACACATGGAGGAAAAGACAAATTTCAGATGTGAGCCCTACATGACGCTGTCGCTGGCTCAGGCAGTGTGCAGAGAGAGAGAAAGGCAGTGACAACACACTTTCCTCCCTGAGCCCGAATGTGCCAGCTTGTCCCGAAACAGGAAAATGTGGCACACGGATATGAAGAAGAGCCCTTCAGCTCTGTCTGCATTAGTCTGGCAGTTCTCATTCTCTCATGGCTCCCTGAAATTAACTTTCCCACCGACACCATTTCTAGATTTGCACCTTAGGGGTCAGGAAGCACTGAGGCCTGATCAGCAGTGGGGACAAGGGAAGCAGACCAGCAGCTAGGAATGGCAGAGGAGAAAGAGCCCCAAAGAAACCAGCCAAGAAGAAAGCGCAGCAGCAGCGGCGATGATGAGGATGCCGATGGATCAGCTCCTGGTAGGCACCCGGGCCTGCTCTCAGGCTCGTACCGAGAGAATGCCCATGTTCCACACCGTGACTCCTCCCTCCCCGGGGGCCTGCCAGGGTTGGGGGTGGGGTGGCATGGGAGAGTTTAAATTGTGTGTAAATGTTAATCCTGAACTGCGCGTGTTAGCCAGGCGGGCCAGGTCAAGGTTCACTATAGACCAAAGTGCCTAAGAATGTGCTGCAACAGAACGCATGACTCCAGTAGCTGCTTCTGTGTGCACGCTCTCCTGCTGAAAGGGCTCACAAGTGTGTCCCTGATGGAGCCTGTGGCTCTCCCAACATCCCCAGCCTCCTGTTCAACTCGCCCCTCACTGTGTATGCTGCCCCAAGTCCGCACATGTGCCTTGAGCAATGGACACTCAGCCCGCACCGGCAGCCCTATGAGGAACCTAATGTCGAGACAGCTATCTTACATGCAAGGAAGCAGACACAGCCATGGCAAGCCCCTGGCCCTGCCCACCGGGCTAGTCCTGGGATTAGCAATCGGTATTTTTGGGGAGGCTAAGGCAAGGGGATAATAAATTGAGTCCAGCCCGGGCAAATTAACATCTTAGTAAGATCCTGTCTCAAAAAAAAAAAAAAATTTTTAAATTTATAACGGGCTGGGGATGCAGTTTAGTGCAAATGCCCGAAGTTCAATCCCCAATACTGGGGGGAGGACTTCCCTGCCAAGAGGAATTTGCTAGTATAAGTAGCCCACCCAAAGAAGATCAATTTTATGATCCACATTTAACAAATGCAAAAGAAAAGTTTAAAAATAAAGCACAGGCCTGGCTGGGCATGTGGCTGAGCGGTAGAACTCAGCTTGTATGAGGCCCTGGGTTCCACCCTCACCCCCAAATCAGATAAAATAAGGCATCATTCTACTCTCCTAGGAAAAACAGCAATGGCCCACCACAGTTGTCTAAAAATGCCTCACAGCACATCTAAAATGCTCAAATTATTCTGTCTGGGACCAAACATTGCCTTAGCAGCTTAATACTATAAACTCCATAGCCCACAAGAAAGCATTAAACCAGCTAAAGGAAATTATTTCTTTTCTTTTTTTTCCCTCATCCCCTACCTTCCTGAATATAATGACTCAATTTTTCAGTCATGCAAAATATAGTAACAGAACCTAACTGGGACATTATGAATGCTAACACAGTGACATCAATATGGCTCCTGTGATATGACAACATTTTATACTGATACGGCTTCCTTTTATTAACCACCCTGATATCCTAAACACCTTGGCTGGTGAATATTTGCATTTTAAGTGATTTTCTATCAGCAAAAAAAATTTTCCTTAAAAAAATTTATAGGTTGTAATCTGTATACAGAAAGCTAGCAGAAGACCTTGCCAAGAGCACATTCATTGCTTTGCATGTGACTAAAGCAACATTAATAACTGATATTTTTCAAAGAAAATATTGCTTGCTCACATGCACAATTTGTACTTAAAATGCAATCCATCAATATAGCCTGTCATAAAACTCCTGTTCAGAGAGAGGCAAGGATAAGTTTCAGCCTTAAACAAATAAGGCACTAACGACCATCTAACATATCTCTTTCAATAGCCAATTTTGCAGTAGAAAGATGTTAAATACCTTTAACTACCAATTCTGCATAGTTCGATATCCCAACGCCTCCTTCAGTGCGGATCATGCAGCGGTACTTCCCGGCGTCACGTTTGGTTGTGTTCACAACACTAAAGGAAGCTATGAACCTTCGGGAACTGGTCGCCTTCGTTTCCTTCAGCGGAGCATCGGGGACATCAATGCCCTGTAGCGTAGGGGTACCAAAAGGAGCAATGTCAGAAATCGCCAGACACCTGAGGGCACACTGTCAGGGTCCTCTCAGGCACATCCCTTTCCTTGTTTGTCACCAAGGGCAACTATATGAGAACAGTTGGCTGGAAAAACTACAATGCTGGTGTGATCCACTCTTCAAACATCCCAGGATGCAAATTAAAATGAAGTGTGCAGAAATGTCGAGATACTGTGTTAAATTAGTGCAAGTGGGGAGGGGGGACAGAAAAACAGCACAGGAAAAAAATGGTATTTTGTTCTCTCTTGATATCTCATCTTTTCATTACACTTCATCTTATTTTTTATGCTTGCCTAGGAAACAAAAGGAATTCACCTGGTATCCTATTACTCATTTTGTATGTGAACAAGTAATTTACCAAGAATAACAGTAAAATGTACATTAGCTATACCCCTAGTGACCATGGCTGGAGGACTAGTCCAGCTTTATGGTGTTCTTCTCAGATTAAAAACAAACAAACAAAAAAAACAAAAACCAGAGGTAGACATCTCATAGGTATTGCCTGACACAGACTGTAACGAGAGAGGGTCACCTCCAGGAGGGCCTGTATTCCCGGCCCCCATGAAGCAGGCTCATCCCTGGGCAGGTTTGTCCTTTTTCATCCCTGGACACAAAGTCTTTCAGTTATGCACACTTGGAAGTCCACTCTATGCTTCCAAGAGCCCCAAAAGAAAGCTGGGGATTTCCATTTTACACCCCCCCCCCATTACAGGGGAAGAAGCTACCTTGAACATGTTACTTGTAATTATTAGTAGAAATCGATAGATAAGGATCTGAAGGCTGATGAATGATGTAGAACATTTTGCCTACTGTTTACCCACAATGCTTCTGGGGTGCCAAACATGGGCTACCACTGCCAAGACACTAGGTGAACAGATGGGAAGGAAGCAGTTGCTGGTGCATGGGGCTTGCACTGATTGGGTGGCACAGATATGGAATGAATCCCTCACCTCCGATGATGGCAAAGGTCACAGGCCCAGCAGGCATCACAATGTGGACCAGCCAGCTGTGCTTGGACACGGAGGCCATGGGAAGCAGTGACACATGGGCTGAAGGCTGAGGGCGTGGTATGTGGACCAGGGAGAGGAGCAGCACACAGGAGGGTGTTCTAGTCACAGGAACCATTCCAGGAAGCCCAAGTGATCACAAAGAGCTGGCTAAGGTCAGGGCAGTGAGCAGAGCCGGGAAGGGGTGAGCCTGAGCGCTGAGGGGCTCTTGGGCTGTATGAACATGCTTCTATCTAGCTGTAAAATGCAAAGCTGCAGAAGAGTGCAGCTCAGCCGGCTCATCCGGAGTCTGCTATTATGCAGAGTCCTGAAAGCTTCCACTGCTGAGACCTTCCCTGGCAGCCTGGCCTCGTGGACACGGTTTGGGGTGAACCTGACCAGGCTGCCAGATCTACCCTATCCCTCAGAGGGACTTCCCTTCCCTGGGTCCACTACAACTCACTGGCAGCACTGCTGTGAGAAATGCAAGACAGAGCAGATGGAGCAGGAAAACAGCTCCATGACCGGCCCCTCTGACCCCTCCTGAGTCTGCGCCTATGAGCAGCGGAGCAGCAGAAAGGAGGGCAGGCTGCTGGGCTCCCAGCTCTGGTCCTGGTAAATGTGAGGCCCTGGCCTCTGGCTGGATATGCAGAGGCAGGGGCTTGCTCACAGGGGCACAGGACTGCACAGACCCCTCCACGCACAAACACACAGGCTGCAAGGGAAAGCACACGGCCCCCACACGTGCAGTGTGGCCGTGGGCCTCACAGGGCAGAAGAACAGGGTCCCCAGAGCCCCCAGGAGGGGCGCACTGAGCTCCTGCAGGGCAGTGCGAAGGAGGCGGCAGGGCTACACCAGTAGAGCTCCTGCCACATGCAAGGAAATGTCAGGAGCAGGGAGAAGAGTTCCTCCAAGGCTAGCCGTAGCTGATCTGTACAAACGGCTTTGTTTTATAACTTGAAAAATGCCATAATTTTTAGTCCCACACACATCTTTATATGGCTGTATTTTACCAATTGCCCTAAATTTGACCTGAAAAACAGCACCAAAGGATTTTAAAAAAGCATTATAGCCAGGGATTTAGCTCAGTGGTTCTGGCGCCTGCCTCACAAGCACAATGTCCTGAGTTCAATCCCTGGTACCAAAAAAAGCATTACTAATACAAGTGTTCTCTGACTTCCACACAGCAATTTTGCCCCAATAATCCAGTTCTACCACTAGGAACAACCTTAGACTTACTATGCTATAAAACTAAGAAAAAAAATGTAAGTCCTAGAGAAAGGTGGATTTACATCAATAAGTGTTTCATTTATTGTAACAACAAAAAGGCCAAAGGGCTGTTTATTTACCACTTGTGGCATAACACCTCGAAGGATGTACTGTTATAGTAACCCTGTAATATCTTTCCTAACAGAAGCTTATCTCCAAAGGATGTTCATTCAGGAGACTTTTAGTGCATGTATCCACTGACCCCTACAACTATTCGAGGCTGTGGTCGACCCTCCGGGGTCCGGAAGCCTCCCATTCATGAAAGGGATCCGGGGCTCTCATGGGACAGCGTTGCTTTACTGTAGGATCTGCGCAGAACACCACGCCACAGGCTATGCCACCCAGCAGGTCGCTGTGCATGAAATCATTCACCCCGGCGTGGGTCCAAGCATTCACTCAACCAAAACTTGGCGATCATCTTTCCTAGCTGCACACTGTCACATTAGGGAGCAGAGTGAAAAGCAGCAGCTTTACCTAACGGGACTTAAAGGCCACTTAGAGGAAGAGACAAGCAATCGCCGTGCAGAGCGATGCCCGCGTCCCGCAGAGCACGGAGGGAGGGAGAGGGCCTGGCCGGGGTGGTGTCGGGCCTGACCCAGGTGTGAGGAGGCACGGATCCCCCTGGTCAGGGAAGGAGGTCAGCAGAGGCAGGGGCCGAGGGGATTGGAGGGGAAGTGTGCCCGGGTGGCTGCTGAAGAGGCTGGAAAGAGAAGCACAATGCAGACCATGCACAGAGTGAGACACTCTGAGGGCGGCCACTTCTGTGGACACTAGGAGGAGACGGACGTTAGGCAGAGGGCCCAGGAGCACCTCCGTGGGTACAGGAAGGGGCCAGGAAGAGTCCAGTGGATGCCAAAGGAAGTTGGTGATCATTGCTGCCAGAAACCTAGTAACAGATGACGAAGAGGGGAGGACAGAGAGGACAGGAAGCACTGTGAAGATGTTCAGGAAACAAAGTCGATACATGCACAGTAAGTCTCAGTAAGCCTGTCTCCTGAGCAGACGGCAAGGTCCTCGAGGTCAGGGCACACATCATATCCATCTTGGGCACCCAGGTGCACAATGCAGGACCTGAGGACATGAACTGTCTCTGAGAACCACAGCCTTACAGGCAAAATGTTCCACAGGTAAAAGAGAAGCAGGGTTCTCTTACGGAGCAGACTGATACCCCGAGCCCTAGAACCAGTCCCCCAATCCCTAGGAACAAGGCAGACCAAGAGGAAAAAAGGAATATTTCGTTTCATTTTACTTTACATAGATGAAACCTTTCCATCCTTACTTCGTTTAAAAGTTAAACTTAGTGGGCCGGGGATGTAGCTCAGTGGTTCCACTGCCTGCCTTGCAAGCACAAGGTCCCGAGTTCAATCCCTGGTACCCACCACTCCCAAAAATTAAACTTAGGAAGGAAATATGGAACAAAGCAGCAGCTGGGGGGAAATGCTCCGAAGATGGAGTCAGAGGAGGAGCCAAGAAAGTGAGCAGCAAGCAGATTCCACATGGAGCTTCCACAGGGAGCCCGCCACACCAGACCACAGCTGCCTGAGTGTCCCGAAGGTAAGATCATGAGGCTGCTGAGGGTGAGCTCATCTGTTACAATAATGCAGTGGCACTGGCTGAGAAGAGATACCCAGCCTGCTGGCAGTGCACGGCATCAGTGAGAGCAGCACCGCATTTCTTGAGCTTAGGTTTGGTCTTTGTCCTGACAAGAGTTCTAGCCACAGGTGCCAGCATCACTAAAACAAAACAACAGAGTTGGTGGACTCACACTTCTTCCAAAGGAGCTAGAAAGCAACGGTAATCAAAAGGAGGCAGTGGTGAGGGCGAAGGGGCAGACACGGGCCAAGGGAACGGGATGGAGAGCTCAGAAATAACCCCTCACCTGTGTGTCCACTGATTTTTAACAAGATTCTGAAACCATTCAGTGAGAAAGGTCAGATTTCAACAGATAGAGCTGGGGAAACTGGATACCTGCACACAAAGGAAGAAAGATGGATCCCTACCTTACATCACATACAAATATAGACTTAAATACCTAATTCAAGAGCTAACTTTAGAAGTCTTAGATGAAATTTACAGAGGGGAAATGCTCTACCACCTGGGATTGGGAATTGACTTTTTAAGTATGACGCCAACATCAGGGGTTACACAAGAAAAAAACTTATAAACTTGACTCCATCAAAATTCAAAAATTTGTCCATCAAAAGTCATGAACAAGACTGCAAAAAGATAACCCACAGAATGGGAGAAAATATTTGAAGTCATTTATTTAATAATGGATTAAGATTCAGAATAATTTCAAAAGTCTTATACTTCAACAGTAACTACAAAATTCAATTAAAACTGGGCAAAGGACTTAAAGAGACACTTCTTTTAAAAAAGATATACAAGTGGCCAGCCAGCCCATAGTATGATGTCCATCACCCTTAGTCACCCTGTAAGTGCAAATCAAAGTCACAACGAGGTGGCACATCACACCCAGAGAGGCAGCTATTACTGAAAGCCAAAACCAGCAAGTAAGCATGAGGGTGGAGAGGAGTTTGAATCCTTGTATATTCCTGATGGGAAATGAGTCATTTGGCAACTGCTCTAAGAGTTAAAAATGGAATTTCTACAGGTTGGTGTTAATGGAGGCAGCTGGGCCTAGCGGGAAGTCTTCCGGTCATCAGGGCTCAGAAAAAAAGCAGCTGCCTCCAGCATCCGCTGCGCTGCCTCCTCCTCTCTTCTCTCTTCTCCTCTACCTGCCCCCTTTTTGCTCCTGGACAGGAGGTGGATTCAGCTGCACAAAAGGAAGGGATTCTGACATATGCTACAACCCAGGTGAACCTTAGGCTAAGAGACACAAAAAAGACAATGCTATATAATTTCCCTCACGTGAGGAATCCAGAGCTGACAAATCTGTGGAGACAGAATGGTGGCTACCAGCGCAAAGGATCAGAGCAGGGTGGGAATTACTTTTTAACGGCTTTTGCTTCAGTGATGGAAAAGTTTGAATCAGGTAAGTGGCAATGCTGAGCACGCACTTGTGCCACTGAATCGTACACTTAACCACCTACCAGTCCGTTATTTAAATACAGGGTGACCAAAAATTGCATATTTTTAATTTTATAAGATAATATAACAGGTAACATAAAAACGACAATTTTATCAAATGTATTCAATACAATAATCTACTGGTTGAAATAACACCTGCCCAAGCAAAGCTCCTAAACAAACACGCCAACCGGGTAAACTGTTCCATGGCTAACAATGATCGAAAGTGTAAATGTCATGTTGCGCATATCTTCCTAAAACTGAAGGAAAGACATCACTACTAACTCTACAACAGCACACGTCCTAGCTTTGGCACCTCACACCAGGGCTTCCCGGCAATGCACCGGTATGTGGGTTCAGTGTCTGCAGCAAAGCCGGGTGCAGTGGTGACGACCACGGAGCAGGTTCTTGGAAGGCCGCGTGAGCCCAGGAGTTCTAGGCCAGCCTGGCAACAGAGCAGGGCTTTGTCTGCAAAGGAAAAACGTTTGGAATGAGTAATTAAAATATGCTGATTTGAAAAGGCAGGAAGGAAAGCAAACTAAGAGACACAGGTAGAGCCGTCTGTCCAGAGGGAACCGAAGAGAAAAGCAACAGAAGGCTTGACCGAGCTGAGTGTGGAGCACGAGTCCGAGCCCCAACAACACATGTGAGATGCTACCTCCACAATGCAGACCTGCACAAAGTGTGTCCATCCATCCCCCGAGGACGATGCAAAGAGGAACTACATGTCCAGGCTTTTGATTCAATACAAAGGGTAAAAAATATATGTTTTTGAAACTATATCATTGCATCACTTAGAGCTAAGTATCCCTCATTATTTAGCATACTATATTTTTTTCTATGTTATACATTATTTTAATTTAAATAACACTTGAAGTCATCTAAAACACAGAAAGTTGTGTCTTTAATTGTTCTATGGTGCCTCTGGAATTCTCATAATACTAGATAGATACTACTAGATCACTGACAACAATTTCATGTAGATAATAAGAACTGTTTTTAATAAGAGAACAAGTATTCAGAGGTATATTTCTATTTATTTTGTGAGATATCCCAAGGCTTTTACAGAATGAAACTCTACTTACTAGATATCATTTTTAAATAAATCTCAGTTTCACTATGTTCAAAAATGATGAATTTGTTATCATACTGTGAATCTCAGGCTATGCTACTAACCTATTCTGAGGGCAGGACTACAGGGCAGCCTTGGAAATCCACACTCTCAGTAGTGGATATTTCTCAAAATGGAATATACAAGCCAAACCAAGCGATATTAAGTGTGCTGGAGATAATGAAGAGAAGAGCTTGCAGCACTACTAAAATGTAAACGCAGAATTAGGAACACATGACAACATTTAAGTATCTGCAAGATTAATCACTCAGGCGATGCATACATTTTAAAAGCAGAAAATCCATTTTGGAACCATGTCTGCAGCATTGAGGCTTCAGAAGGGGAAAAGAGCAGAAAACCAGCCAGCAAAGAGACAGACAGGAGGACTGAAAAATGGGAGGAACTGAGAAGAGAAAGTGAGACGTCCCTGGAGAGAAGCGGGGACAGTGACCTTGTTAAGACAGAAAATGGAAACGGGTGGGAAGAGCGGCACGCAGGGCTGGACAGGGAGAGGTTGAGCTCCCTGGGTTCACAGGTGGGTGTGGGCGGGGCGGATCCTTTTCAGAGCCACTCCCATCTGCAGCTGTCCTGGCGGAAGGGATCTGGGGAGGCAGCCCCCTTCTTTCTCCCGGTGCTGGGGGCCAGCCCGGCACCCAGTGTCCTGTCCGGTCGCCCCACTTCCTGCTCGGCAGCACCAGCAGGCTCCACAGAGGAGCACAGCCGGGACACCGCCGTTCCTAGGCCGGCACACAGAGGCCTCAGGGGGGTCAGCGTGGTCAGTGTCCGGGGCTGCAGGTACAGGCGGGGGCCCGTGGGACGGGCTGGGATGCCCAGCCCTGGGACCCCCGGACAGGCTGCCGGACTGGTCTCAAGCCTTGGTAAAGGCTGAGGCTCAGAGCTGGGCTGTTTTTAGTTTAACAGGTGTGTGCGCTCTTCATGGGTGGCACTCTCGGGAAGGCTGGGCGCAGCCCCCGTGTGAGCACCAGAGAACGTGCTGACCGCGCATCAGCACCCTCAACAAGAGCCCTGGGCAGAAGAGCAGCCGCCTAAACAGCCTCGTGTCCGCCAGGTGGGGCTGGGGGAGCACGGGGTTCCAGAAAGGGCAGGCTTGGTAAAGAGTCAGACGGAGGCCTGCGCACCCCAACAGCGCGCTGCACAGGCCCACAGCCTCTGTCCCTGACTGAAGTTTCTCCCCTCCTTCCCCACAAGCGCTCCTTCCCGCCCTGGGTGCAAAGCTCACCTGGGCCCTCAGCGAGGCCTCATCTGACCCAGACCGGAGGCTGAAATGCACCCCTCCAAGGCCGCTGCTCCCTGAAGGCAGCGACCCAACTCTGACGGTCTGCACTGGTTCCTCACTCCACAGCTGCTCTTTATTCCTACTTCCGGGACTCGGGGCCACGTGGGCAGGGAGCTTGGCCAGGTGTCTTAGGGCTGCAGCTTGGCACAGAAGCCCACCCTGGCCCATCCTCCTGGTCTTAGCCACGTTAAAACACATCACATTATCGTGATTCACGCATACCCATGCTTGCAGCAGCACAACTCCCACTAGCTACATAGTGGAAGGCCCTAGATGTCCATCAAAAGATAAAAAGGTAAAGAAGATGTGGTGTTTCCACCCAGTGGAGTACTACTTTGGCACGAAGAAGGACACGCTTGAGTCATCTGTAGGAAATGTACGCACCTTGAGAGAAAGGGAGACAGAATTGTGTGCAAATGGAAGGGGGTAAGAGAGAGAGGGAGGGGGAAAGGGGAAGCAAAAAGAAGGTGTGTGATGTGCAGGGACCACTCCCTGCGCTGCACACGGGGACCAATGAGAATAAAAATTCACAGCACACTGAGGGAATCTGAGGGCAGGGCCATGAGGCTGGCGGTGTGAAGCCTCTGGTCTCTGGTGCCCCTCGTCAGAGTGGAATTAACTGGTGCCCAGCCGAGTCCCCTGACGTGGGGAGCTGCAGCTGCGGGCTGACCCGTGAGCCCCGTCCAGAGGGGCTGTGTGCTCAGCCCCGGGCGGGCAGGCACCTCTCAGTCCCTAGGAGGCTGTCTGACGCTAGAGGATGTCCAGAGAGCAGGAAGGCACCACTGTCAGCGGCCTCCCCTGTTTCCCAGGTGCCAGCACAGCAGCCCTTGCAAGCATTGCCTGCCACCTCCTCCCGGGGGAGCAGGACACTGGGCAGGGAGCGAGCGGGCATCCAGGTGGCTCTTTGCCACATAAAGCCTCCCTGTGCAAGGCAGCCGGGACCTGCCAGGCATGAAAGCCTGAGGACTGCACATCCAGATGCCCTGAAATCGCGCTTTGATAGTGAAAGAACCATAGAGATGGTGCCTGAGAGCAAATGCTCTCACTGGGTGAAATGCAGGCTCTTGGGAAGGCCAGGGTGTCTTTAAACACATGCATCTTTTCAATGTGAGCAGGCTAGCAGAGTACTGATGGCTATTTAAAATAGACATGCAGCCTTCTTTATGTGGAGGGCTTCTAAATGAGCAGCCATGCAGCAGTCTAAAGACACGTATTAAGTCTTTCAAGAATAGTTCTGCCATAATCAGAGCAATGATGGAAAGAAACCAAGGTCTGGGAAGTTGGCAACACTCACAGTCAGTGAATCCATCTCAGGCTCTGAGGGCACAGGATTGCAGTCTGGCCAGCCCCTTCCTCAGCCACATAGGAGGGGACTCACCTGTGCCACTTCCTTTGGCTGTACAGCTGGTCTGTGCTTTGCCACTTGCAGACACGCCCGTATGTGTGACGCTGGCTGACATTCTTAGCCCCAGCTGCTAGCAGCATGGCAGGGCCAGGAGTAATTCTGGCTGAAAATCTTATGAATCTGAACCCAATGTTAACTGAGCACCTCCACCACTCTTTTGCTGTGGCCCATCTTTTTTATTTTAATAATTAAGATAGTCCTGACCTTTGATTTTGAAACCATAACCAAGCTAACCCAAATATTACCAGTTTGGAAGACCACATCCCAAAGCTGACTTCTGTCCTTCTGTACTATCTGTATCTACATCTATATTAATGAGTATACCTTAATTGGCTAATGACCATGCAGATAGCCAAGGAAATACACAGACACCCAGAGCAGTGCTATACTCTCTGAACCCTATACAGTTTTCATGTTCAAGTGGAATTTTATTATGAAACTTAGAACTGCTTTCGGTCAGTCATAGCTCAACTCGTACCAATATTAATAACATCTGATAATATTAATAATCTGTGTGAATTTTATTTGGAAGTTCATCCAAGTTAATATAGGATATACATAATATAGTAATTCGAACCCAGTGCAACTAGTTCTCTGGTCATAAAATCAAATATCCAGTGGTTAACTGGATTGAATCTCCATGACACACTGCGGTGCCTGACACTGACCAGAACTTTCTATCGGGTTAAAAGTTGGGGTTTGCAAGGTGAGGACTCCGCCAACACTTCACCACTGCAGTTCTGACTCTGTGTCCATAGCAGCTAAAGACGAGGCTAGTCATGAACACGGTTAGCTAAGAGCCCCGCTCCTGGCCAGTCACTGCCTTGAAATACAAGCTCCTCTTGAAAAGAGGAATGGAGGAAGGTAAAGACGGAAGACAAATCCCTCAGCTCTGAAGGTGACCCACAAAGGCCAGGTGGCGGGCGCCTTTATCTGCATGTCTGAGTGCAGCCCCACCCAGCCCTGCTCAGGCCAAGAAGGCCTGAGAAGGTCAACGGTGCTCGAGCCCTCTGAGCCAACCATACGTGTTAATGGCCATTTCCCACTGAAAAGAAGCAGGATTCCCTCCGGAGATGGCCACGCCTGGGCTTTAGGAGGGCAGTGTTGGAAAATACAAGCCTAGAACGTGCTGTCATACCGAGGAAAGCAAGGAAGCCAGCAAAAATGGCTCAGCACACAGTCACCCCGCGCATGGGGGAGGGTCGTCCAGCAGTAAAGACAGTCAGTGCAATGGGTTCAACGCATCAAATGTGTTTAAGTTTGTTTTTGAAAAGGCCTCTTATCACTGTCTTAAAAAAACAGCTTTACTGAAGTATAACTGATATGCCAAAAGATTCACATCTTTAATATAGGTAACTGAATTTGGGCATAGGCAGACACCCGTAAAACCATCTTCACCAGCAAACCAATTTTTATTTTAAACTGACATAGTCTTTGTACATATTTATGGGAAGCAGCGTGATACTTAGCAGATGTCATTTCTATGTGTTGGGAACCTCTGGCCAGTGAGGTTGGTTGGGGGTGCCAACATCCAGTTAGAGAGGAGGTTACCTCTCTTGCTCTATACCACAGCAGGACAGCTATGGGCTACAACGATTTATCCTGTGTCTCAAGGAAACTGGAATGGCTCTTGTCTTTCAGAGTAGGAGACTCACGCAAAATTCTGCCCACTGTCCGTTTCACACAGCTGAAAAGATTATAATGGTCTTGACTCAAAAATGAAAATAAATCAAAAGAAGAGTAACGTTTTGTAACAATGAGACTGCTGTTAAATTCAGACTTCCATGGCTGTAAGTACAGTTGTATTGAGCGCGGTCACAGTTGTTCACCTGCATACTGGCTTTTGCTGTCTGGTTCTACGTAGAAAGAGCTACGCACATTGGGACCACACAGTCTGCAAGATTTACTACCTGACGCTTTCAGAAAAAAAATGACCAAGCTTTGTTTTAGAGAAGCATTTACAGCTAAATGACAGGATGACACAGATTGCTCCAAAATCAGCAGAGGCAGAGCAGGTGAGACATACAGGAGGCACAGACATCTTGAGAGCTGCTGAAGTTGTAGACGGAGCTTATGAAGTTTATTATACTATTCTGTCTTTAAGTTTACCATTTCCTTAGCAGAGATAAAAAGAAAGCATTCAAGGGAACAATTAGAAAATGTGGCTGACACCCCCGCCCAGGTTACTGGCAGGCTGTGGCAGAGACCTAAGTCCTGATCTGTGAAGCTACAGGGCCCTGACTGAGATAACATGGCAGTTGAGGAAGGTGTGACACCAACCAAATTCCTTTCCTTAAATTATGGCCTCTCCCAGTGACCTGATGGTTACTGGTTACTTACAACTCAGTCCTGGTCGCCCTTTGTTCTTTCTGCAGGAATGCATTGCCCCCTTTTTACAAGACTTGCTTGTGATAACTGCTATTTGCCAGCTGTCTCACATACACCCTCCCCTATTTCTTCCCACGCTTATAATCAGTCGATACTGGAGGTCTTGGGTGCCTGGTGTCTCTGCTGCCCAGATCAGCTCAGATGATCCCAGACCCCTGCTTTCTGTTTAAGTCTCATAGTTTTTGTGTCTTTCTTTCACCTTGCATCATACTGCCTTGTAGGAGATCAAGACTCTTGGCCTGGACCTCAATAAGAAAACAGTCCCTCATTTCTCTACACCTGAATGACTATTTTCACCAGGATTCTTTTCCAGGAAAAGAGTTCTGTGGCTGGCTTATCAACAGCCCAGTGCTATATAACTGAAAGACCCACTTTATCTATGTGTCATTCAGTTGCTACAAAAGAACTAGCCCATTTAAAGGCACCTGCACAAGAGGAACACAAATGAAATTTGGCCAAGGGTGACCAGATCCAAGTGGTAACAGGCCCATGCTACAGCAACATCTGTTAACCCATAATCAAACACCTGCACACACAAAGTGTGCAATACAAAAACACAAATTTCTTAATGAAAGGTAATAACAGCCTTCTAAATTCTAAGAATAAACAGAAAGTCTATTAATTTGTCATTTGCCCTTTGTGCTTAATGGACAGCAGTTGTCATAACAGAAACAAATGACAATTACACTTGGACAGCAGCCAACTCCCTTTCCTTTGAATAAAGGGAGTGGAAGGCTGCGATGTGCAAGGACAGGAGGAGGAGAGAATCCTCATCTGCTCTAGGCTTTCACAGTTCATCCTGTTAGAACGGCCTGGCTGCTGCTACTGCTGCTACATGCCCAGCAGCAATGTCCACCCTCGTCCCACACTGTGTCACACCTGGGCAACAAGCAACCTGGTGTCACTATGCCACTCCTCGAGTCCTCAGGGCAGCTGCAAAATTAAAATCCATCAAGCACTACCCATTTTCTTTCCACTTCAAGGAAGAACCTAACAAAATGTCCCCCTGTCAAGACCTGTGTTGGCCTGTGTTTGAGGACCTGTACATGAGGACATAGCTCACTGTGTCAAGTTTCACATCCATGGATTCAACCAACCATATGTCAAAAATTTCTGAAAACAATTGTGTCTGTATTGAACATTTACAGACTTTTCATGTCGCTGTTTCCTGAATAATACAGTATAGAAATTATCACATAGGGTTACATTGCATTCAGTTTTATAAGTAAGCCAGAGACGATGTAAGTACACAGGAAGTTATGCACAGGTTACAAAAGAAGACCACACCTTTTTAGGTAAAAGACATAGGCACCCCTGGATTTGCGTATCTGCAGGGGTCCCAAACCAAGCCCTCAGGGATACGTAGGCACATGATTCCAGATTACCAGTCTGAAACTCACTTAGGACCCTCAGAGCCACCTAAACCAGACACAGAAATCATCTAGCTAAAATGCCTTCTATTTGTTAACTCCACTTCCAAAAGGAAGAGACAGAAGAGGAGAAAAAAAATTGAGACCTTAAGAATGTCCAAATTTCCCGGGTCCCCTGCGTCAAGGCCCATAACAGTGAAGGGAAACAGAGGCACAAAGAGTCTTGGCAGCAGCAGCCCTTCCCCTGGGAATTCCAGAGTCAGGGCCACCTGTGCCTCAGGTAAGAGGAGATCCCTGGGAGCAGCCTTCTGATGGAGGAAAGAAGAGACATAGAGGAAAGCAGTTCCTGGATTACAGTTCCTTGGGCCAAAGGAAACGGCTGACCCTTAGAAGGGGCTGATGCCTTTCTCCTGAGCCCCAAGCTACCCGGGGGACATCTCTTCCCCAGCTGCCTTCACTTCTGCCACATCCCACACAAAGACCAGCTGCCTGCACTAGATAATATCACAAAGTAAACTATTAATTTCTTCCAGAATCCCCCTGGACACACCATACAGTCTCACCAATATAAAATAAATCTTTACTTCTAAATCAAGGTAATCCAAAATCCTAATAAGTTAAAACACGATATAAGTTTGAAAGCATCCCCTGGTTTCAGTGTGTGTGTTCAATATTATATTATACAGATACAGCTGTAGGTAGGTAAGTAAAACAATAATGGATGTGATTTTAACCACTCAAAATTTTAGACACCAAATGGTTGCTATAGCAACTTAAGACCATCTGCTTTGTGTTTTTGATATTTTTTCTATGATAGTAAATGTTGTTAAATTTATGCTTTACTATATATAGTTTAAAATACCCAAGTTAAGTTTGTCAACGGAATCATAATTTTACTTCTTTTCAAATCATTCTGTGGGTTGTATACCTACTAACAAAACTGCTCTGATCCACAGCTGAGATTCTTTTCAGCATAGCCTATAAATGAGGTGACAGGCCACAGAGAAAGGCTGACCACACACAAGCATTTCTAGCACAAAAGGGCAACACCAGACACACACTTTAAATTTTAAATTGTGATGAAACTGATCATCTGTCATTTCAGAGTAGTGATTTTCAACCTGGGTTCACAGTGGTTGAATCACCTGGGGAACCCTTCATAAGAAACCGGGTTCACCCCAAACCAATTCCATCAGAACCTAGGAACAAGCCAGAAGCACTTGAAAACACCCCAGGCAATTCTACAGTGGAGGTACTGCTGAGAACTGCACATGTAACCCTGTATTTTTTCAAAGTGCAAACCAGCTTTCTCCTATAACATCACAGATTCCCAAAATAAATTCTCCCACTGTAATAGGAAATAATTAAAGATTCCAGACTTCAAATGCTCAAGTTTACTAAGCAGGAGTATTCCAAGTCCAGGACATGTGAAAAAACAAAAAGAGCAAAGTGTGACCTAAATATGCTGATAAATTCTTGGAAAATCTTAGGACTTTAGAGGTGGCAGCTTACACTTTCCACTGTGTTCTCTCCAGTCACAGTCAACAAATACGGAGAGTAAAAGCCTATTTTTTTCATGAAAAGTTAAGAATTAAAGCAAAGATGGAAAGAGCAGTTTTATTTTGTAAGATGCTTAATGTTTCGAGGAACATGTTAATAAAGGGTGTTTTTCCTGATTACAGAGCCAATCTGGATAATGTCTCATACATGCAACCGCTTACAGAGAAAATAAATCTGAATTCCTAGCATCAAGAGTTTTAAAATAACTGAGAAGTGAGATACAAAGAAAAAAATAGTTGAACACTGACAACAGTTTTTACCAGCTGCAAAAAGCTTTTAAAGTACTGGTTACAAAACTTTTAGAAACAAGGGAAAAAGTAAGAATGAATTAGGGACACACAGTCTTGGCCTCTTGCACACACTGCTCCTTCATGGCTAGGGAAGGCAAGGGGGACAGGATGTGAAAAGACAGTGACTTCAGCCCCAGGGCCCATCCTGTGCAGACTCAGGGTATTTCGGAAACCTCCCCTCAGATGACTCATCCTGGGGAGAACATTCTGATGCTTCCCATTGCTCCAGAAAGGAAGCAAGAAAGATGACCATCTACTTAAGTTCTGCCGATTAAGAGGGACAAAGGACTTAAAAATGGTAGTGTCACACAAGACAATACAGCACGATCATTATGTCCCCGCAGAAGGGAGAAGATGGGTGGACACAGACAACGCCAGCAAAGGCAGTGGGAGCTGGCTCAGAAGGAAGAGCAGGTGCAGAGGGGGGAAACAAAGAGCAGCTCAGGGGCAAACCGGAAATTCAAGAAAGAAATAAAAATAAAAGGGCTGGGGGTTGCTCAGTGTTAGAGAGCGCATCTAGCACACTCAAGGCCCTGGTTCAAGCCCCAACACCACAAAAAAGTAACCCCACACAAAACAAGGAAAGAAAGGGAAACAGATCAACTCCAGGCAAGACGAGGAGTGAGCAGCCTGCAGGTTAATACTTGGAAGAAGCAGGAATGGAATTGGAAGGAGGCACTGGCGCAGACCCAGTAAAATCTAGAGCCTCAAGAGGGGCTGGGGCTGGAGGGTCCAGGTCATTTAAATACTCATTCACCGGAATTCCTGAGAGCAGGCTGAGGCGCAGGAGACCACTTGTCACCCAAAATATGGAGGGTGGCATTTGAAAGACTGTGAGCAAGTCTCTCTCTGTCTGTATACTATATATATCCATTACAGATGTCTATATACTTCATGTCTATTATGTATGTCTCTATATATGTCGTCTATGAACTTTAAATGTTTGAAAGTAAAAGATGTGACATTCTGCAATTAGGACAATGACTTGGAAATTCAAATCACAAAAAGATCTAAGAACTGTGTGAGACTGGGAGTGTGTGTGACTCTCTGGATTTTCTCAGGAGGAAGAGTGGCAGAAGAGTAAGGAAAGTGCTCTATTTCGTGTTTGATATACTGCTCTGAACTAACTTGATCAAAGGTCTCCCAAACGAGATCACTAAGCAAAAGCAAGGGGATAGAAACTCACAAAGAGCATGAAGAACAGCAGCAGCTTACAGGGAACACCCAGGATCCGGCCGGGTACTGCAAAAGGAGAGAAGTCCCACGCGCGACCTGATCCAGACCCCAGGCCCGGTCCCCCTCCAGCTCACAGGTGTCGCTGGACACCTGCCAGCAGCTCCATACCTGTAGCCACAGTCTGTCCTCCTTGGATGAGGTCCTGCCAATCGCGCTGCACTGGAAGGTGGCCGACTGGCCAGCGTTTACCTCAACGTTCTGGATCCGCAGGAAGTGAGGAGTCCGGGCTACAGGAAGACAAATACATGAAGACATTGTTAAGTGGGGATACATAACAAACACACATCTTTGTCAATCTGCCTGCAATCTGGGGCCTTCCTATTGTGTTCCCTTTGGGAGAAAATAATGCTTTGCCTATTAGAGCTTTAAAGATTTCACTGCAGTTGAAAAAGATAGCATGGAAGGTTTTGGGTATGCGTTGTTGTAAGAAGAAAAAGCCAGTCTGGGACAGAATCAAAAAGGAAGATATTTTATTGTTCCTGCTGTGCAAATTATCATAGCTCAGCAGTCTTCTTGTAATAACAGATCTGTATTAATAAAGATTATACTGAAGCCTAATTGATGTTTTGAACAAAAACATATTAGATATTTATACTAGCAACATGAAAAGAACAGTAAGAAGTTAAATGATGTTGTCAAGGAAACTCTGAAACACAAATACAGAGCTGTGCATAATATATATTTTAATACAACTAATTAGTATGCAACATTACTTGTGTAACATTTTCCAGCTACCAAAAATACTATCTCTATATGACAGACTCTGCAGATGATGCTACGGCTGCCATAGCTTGGAAATTTTGGCTGATTCTTATTTCCAATTCCAGATGTCAAACGAGTCCAAACGGTAACCAGCACTGTTTCATAACATACATCATCCACAAAGGACAGCTCTCTAAATAAAGGCAGGTTTTACTTGATCTGAGACGCACAGGTGCATTTTAGCATCACAGGTGTCCAGGAACCAAAAGACTGGCTAGGACTTAAATGTTGTGCAGTTTCTTTTAAGAAAACAGTTATTCCAGATAAGAGGGAAAGAGGAGCAAACGGGCAAGGGGGAGGAAAGGGAAGAGAGGAGTAGGACCGTATTTTCTGGACGGGACAGATAACACTGGACACTAACGAGAATAAAGGCGTTACACTCTGCGGCTCTCTCCCATTGCCAAAGGTCTTCAGGCCAGGTCTGTAGACACCATGAGAGAATATCACCCTGCGCTTGGGTGCCCAGCGATTATAAACTAGCACTCATTTGAGCCTGAGCAGAACATAATTAGGAATGGAAGTGGGTTATAACCAAAGAACACAGAAAAATGTATTTCAATATCAACAACCCAGGAAAACTCCACTACCAATTTGGAGACCACTAATAATTCAACATATTCATGATCCTTAACATGCAAAGTGTTCTAAATGGCTCTAACAAAGTCACATAATTAAAGACCCTTGTTTCTTGATATTTATATATTAATGTACAACTCAATGAACTCTATTTTGCTGATTTAATCAAGACTCCTTAAGAATAGCATAATTCTATGGTTTTTAAAGCCCTCTTAAAAAAGTCCCTACATTAAATTTTTCTTCTACTCTTTCTTCCCGAGGAACTGGAAAATGCATCAGAAAATGGAAAAATAAGTAGCATTCACTGACTACTTATGTGCCAGAGACCTTTCCACTGAATACACAGATGTTCTGCAAGGTCAGTGTTTCTGCCATTTTTGCAGATGGTGGAACCTGGGGTACTTGGCTCAGTCAGAGGGACAGCCAACTCGGCTCCCAGGTCCAAACCCCGATGCAGGCCATGAGGGTACACTGCCTCTCCCCGGCTCCCACCATCTCTGCCTTCCTAGTGGCCTTCATCCCCCATGGGGTGGCCCCTCTGCCTGCCTGTTGGAATCCTGGCTTTTTCCACAGCCCTCCTCCAAAGCTGGTCATCCTGCGAAGCTTCCATGGATCATGGATCCTCCTACCTTGTCCATATACCTCCATCCCAAGAGCAAGGCAACTGATGCTCTTACGCACACCAGACCCCTGGCAGCTTCCTTATGTTTTGGGCATCTTATTTACAATTAAGAAAACTCTCATGCAACTATCCCCGAAAACTGTTCAGTTGAAATGTCAACTTCCATAGCAGAATTCTACTCTTCTATCTTCTCTCTTGACTGCTGACTTTTGGTTCACAAGCTTAATTCTTTCCATGATCTGGTCACAGAATTCATTCCATAGTTCTGGTGAGCTGAGATATGACTGTATGTTAGGTTTATCTACACCAACATTCCCGACAATATTAGAGAATTTTGAGATTCATTAAATTAAAAGGGCTGTTTCAAAAGCCAAAAGGCTGGTTTCTTATCAAGGAAATGTAAGGAATGTTGAGTATGGCTCTTGTTCTAATAAAACATAAATATAAACATGTTGAATATCATAAACTAAAAACCCCAAAATTTTTCAGAGCCAATTAGACACTATAAGAAAATAGAAAGTTCTACACATGGCTTCATGGGATAAGTCTCAGTCAAAACACGGACATGCTAAAAATATTGTATAAAATTAACTCCACGCTACGCGTATAAGAGTCACAAAACACAAGTAGAGTCCATGTTTAGACTTTGTCCCCAAGATATTCATAATGTATACACAAATATTCCAAAATCCAAAATAGTTCTGCTTTCAAGCACTGTAGACAAGGGACACTCAACATCTGCTTCAGGGCTTGGCAACCTTCTCAAATGTTCACTTCCTCTGTAAAGTAATTCTAACTAAGCACATTACTCTCACCCACAGGGCCATCAACCCACAAGTACACACCATTAGAAAACAAGAAGGAAAGCTAGAGCAGTGCAACTCCTCTATTCATCAGTGTGTTTGAACAATACAGGCAGGCACACACGCACGCACACACCCTACAGTGCTGGCTCCTGGGCCTGCTCCATCCACTTCCTGTAGACCATACCAAGGTCCAGGTCTCTGTCCCAGCATCCTCCACGCCTCCTCATCGCTGGCAGAAGGCCTCAGGCCCCAGCCCAGTAGGAAGCTGCTCTCTTCAGATCTCCAGAAAACATGCCGGGCTGCCTAGACTCTCCCTTCTTCTCCAGATGCCTCCTGGTAACAAGAAATGCCTTAGGCCACACACATCTTTTTTCAAAACTTATGAAACCACTTCCAAAATTCTTCTTTCTGTCCCATTTTCCCTGGGATCATCCTTCTTCCTGGGCCAGTCACTAAGGCCGAGGCATCTCCAAGCAGAACCTGTGGGCTCCTGGTAGCAGCACTCACCACCAAAAAGCCAACAGGCTGGAATACACCAGTAACCCCCAGCCAGATCCCCGAGTCCCACAATAACAAGCAATAGAAAATAACACTTCTGAGTCTCAGAAACACAGAGCCCATGCAGGCTGACACCGGGGACCAAGAAGCCAGCCACAGGGGCCAGCAGGCTGTAAGGCAACCCGGAGATGCGGAGTCACAGGAGCCCTGCAGAGGAGACCTTGGCACCAAGCTGCTCACTGGCCAGCAGCATGCAGGGCAAGGGAGGGATGGCCGCTGTGCCCATTACCAGGCAGCTCTTGCCTGAGCTGAGTTCCCTGCTGGGGTCGCCCAGATGCAAGGTGCCACGCCATGACACTGCTGTCACATGCGGAACAGAAGCAAACCCTGCAGTGCAGTGAGGGAAGTGTGGCAATGGAGGAGTGAAGGACCCGGGGACAGTCACCACGAGGGGAGGGGCTCTCCTCCTGCAGGCACAGAAAGGTCCCGCAGCCTGGGACAGATCCTCTGGGGGCCAGTGACAAGGCAGCCATCTGTACGGGCAGAAGCTGCAGTCTGTCATAGGGCGCACACACAGGCAGCCTGCGTCCATTGGGGGCGGCACCGTACCAAGTGCTGCCAGCTCTCAAGGGTCAGATAAAGCTGCTTGGCCTGGAAGGCTCTTGTCATCTCTTTCCCTACGGCCTGTGTGGCCGTGCTCTGCCCGTGACAGTGGCAGTCTTTGCAGTCTTTCTTGGAGCTCTCTATGAGATGGGGCTGTACCTCCTCTCCATCCCCTGGGGACGCCCTTTGTACCCACAAGTAAACTGTAGCCAGGGACCCTCTCAACAGCTAGCCTGGAGCTGGGCCCAGCCCTGGGCCACTTCCTCATGCAGGGATCCTGGGCTAGGGATCCTTTCTCAGGGCTATGGTCTGAGGCCTCTGTTCTCCCTGGGGCTTCATCCTGGATCTGGGGCCTCTCATGGGAGCATGGACTGACCAACGCCCTGTCAAGTCCCTGCCGGGCACCGGATCCCTGCTGGGCACCACCTCTGCCCACTTCCTGTTGGCATAACTTCACTACAGAAGCCTGGTGCTTTCCTGGCTCCTTCTAGAACCCCCAGACCCCCAGCTCCGGCTCCTCAGGGATCTTTCTCTTCTCACTCCAGTCCCTCAACCCCCAGCTGGGAGGAATGGCCCTGTTACCTCTCAGGGACCCCCAGAAGTAACCACCAGAAGAAGACTAACTGGAAACAAAATTCAGTTTACAGCCTCTGTAAGGTTCTACATCAGAACAAGAGAAAATCTTAAATACCTGTGCCACAAAAATTGATAAAAAAGACTTAGCCCTCCTGTTACGCAGGTCACAACTTATTTTATCTGCCAGAAACACAATTTAGATAAAAATATAAAGTGAGATAAAGTCAAGAGCCAACTTCCCTAGGTACACTAGTGCATTCGGTATCACAATGTTGATGCCTGACTTGTGGCTAAAGATTTAGAATAAAAACTGTAAGATGTCTAGATGTGTCTGCCTATGTCCTTAAATACATAAGAGCTATGAATACTGTAGATATTTATGAACCTCTGGATCCATCTAATTAACACCTGTTATTTTCTCTGTTATAACTAGAGAAAAGTTCGTGCTTACATAAACAAACATCGCTAAAACTCAGAAATAAAAGGAGGAACCCAAATGATCTCCCAGTTCACTTGACTTGGGTAAACTACTGGTATCTCACACTAGTTTAATAGTTTACTAAGAGCAGAACAGCTGTCTTCCTTCTGTTGGTATTCAGTAAAAACATGCATCTGTACTGTACACGGGTTTGGTGGTCAATAAAGCCAATGCTGTATGTAGTAGATGATAAGATTACAAATCAAATAGACTTTTAAAATCAAACTAACTCATTAACTTGGCATTTATTTTAATAACTATAATGCTTGACAATAAATTTGCCTAAAAATAGTTTCTAAAATCTTTTTGGTAATTTGCAACCTTATATACTCAATTAAACCTCAGATATTCAATAAATATCTAGATATTTCAGAGCAAAATACTGAAGTATTCATAATTTAAGTTCATGCATTTTGACTTCTTATTCTTACAAAGTGACTAAATATATTTGGATCTCTTGATAACATGTTCTTTAGCCACACCAATTTTTTTTTACTGTAAACAAACATAAAATGTTCCTATTAACTACAGAAGGCTGTCCTAGTTTTCTCTGTCAATAAGGATTACTAATAGTTAAAAGTTATAAGCAACTGGATCAGGGATGTAGCTCAGCGGTGCTGTGCCTGCCTGGCAAGCTCAAGGTACTGGGTTTGATTCCTGGTACTAAAAAAAAAAAAAATTATAAGCAATATATTTAAGTGGGGATACTAGAAAAATAAACAATGAGGGGAAGTAACAGAAAAAAAGGGAGGTAGGATGAGTTTTGTCGAAGGGACTAAAAGTAATTTTCCTCTAAACAGGATGATTGGTTGTTCAAAAACAAATAAGTAGAAAAGAGGGGACAGAGAAAAACCGAATGGGTGTGGACAGGACGTTATGTGGGAAAGTTGTCTCGTCGTGCAGGTTAGCACTTGGGCTCTGAAGGGCACTGTTCCTACAGCTCTTTTAAAGCAAGCGGTGCCCAGCAATCCACAAGTGCAAAGTGAGTGTGACTTCCTTGCTGATTTTCTATCAAAACAGTAAAGTTGTGGGCCAGGGATTTAGCTCAGTGGTTTCTCCGCCTGCTGCCAAGCGCAAGGACCCGAGTTCGATCTCCGGTACCAAAAAACAAAACAAAACAGTGAAGTTGTTGTTGGGATTATTTTGTTCTCAATAAAAATTTAAAAGATGGGCTTCTGAACCTGTTAAGGGGTCTCCTACAAAAGACAGATTCTGTATCACATCACACCAAGTGCCTGCGAAGGGAACTGAATCTGCTCACTTGAAAAGCTGAGGGTTTCTGTTTTCTATTTTTCTCTCACTCGTTATACCAGTTATACTTACTTGATTATTATCAATTTTAGGAAATAACTATTGTTTTACAACAGGCTGTAATCATAATGAATCAAATTGTTCAGATACTTTGACACCTTCTGAAATTCTGTTTTCCTAAAATCAAGTACTAAGCAAATATTAATCTTGAGCTAATTTGGAGATTTCTCAGTGGGTCCTTGGAAAAAAATCTCAAAAGGATTTTACTTTTTAAAAGAGGCAAGTTAAAAATAATAATTAGGTATACAGTATTTGCTATGTTGACTTGCAAAAGAACCATTGTCAAGTAAGATCAACCTCCGTCTCTAATATTTGTGAGAGCTGTTATTAATATAAATATTTCAGGAATTTCATAACATTTCTAGAAATCTCTCAATACCCTTGTCGTCCCTGAAGTCCCCATGATGCTCTAGCGGACAGTAAACAACTGTACCATGTTACCCTAATTCCAGTACTGAAAATGCTACTCTGTGTTAATAGGACAGATGTCCTTGTCGTGCTGCATTACTCTGATAACAAACTCTCATTAGATCTTTATGGTCACTTCAAGTCCTTCATCACTGAGTCACTGTCTTCTATGGATGTGTCCCTTACAGCTCTTGCAATCAGCTCCAAGATGGAGCTCTTCATCTTCCAAAAAGTAGCCAAAAGCCACCGACCCCCCAGGGCAGCTGGTGCTCTGGTTAACAACTTCACCATCCTGTCACAACACTGAGTGAGGATTTCCAGAACTCTGCCTGAAAAGCTGCTGAGACCATGAAACTACCCAGCCAAGAACAAGTGGAGTCAGACTTAATTAAATGAGACTGAATGAACCGATGAAGAACGGTTATCATTCCGATGGCTCTATTTGTTTAGAACAGTTCTGGTTAATTAATGTTCTATTTCCAGGGTTCAAGGAACCCTTTTCGCTTTTCTCTCTTAAGCTGACTATAAATCTTAACTATTTAGGTATGACTATTTAGGTATGACCATTTAGGTAACTATTTAGGTATGACTATACTTTTATTTCTTTTACTCCCTACCCAGTCCTGCAAAATTCTAAGTAACACTATTGAGCATTCCCATTTTTCATGGCAATATGGTTATTTACTTATAGTCATGTACCCTTTGTAGCAGGACATAGTGGAAATATTGCTTCTGTCATCAGGGTTTTGAGCAGAATGTCACACCTGGGAAGGATGTGCATAGAACCCGCTGAGACCAACTGTAAGGAACAAGGCCGACTTTATCCGGACAATGGTTGGAAAGGCGGCCCCACACCTGCATTACAGGTGAAGAGGAAGGGCACTTCCTGACAGGCCCAGTGTCCTCAGCATATCTGAGAGACTTCAAAACGAAAGGAAATCACCCAACCGACAGGTGCTGCAGGTGCAGGTTGGTGGAGAGTCCCTGGTTTGGCTTTGCAAAGTTAAGCCAAGTTTTTAGGCATCCAATTTGAGACTCCTTAACAAGTTTCCAAAAAGCAAACTTAAAAGGTTTATGTGATCCCTTATCATCTTCACTGTATTTGTGTAACTGATTTACCAAATTTAATGCAGAGATTTACTGTATAAACAAGAGTAGTATCACTTTGGTATCTTGGATCAGAAATGAAGTAGCTATGGAGACAAACCTGCTATTGAGGGTGCTCAGACTCCAGTGTTACTGTCTTAGAGCTGTTTTTCACCTCTTCTTATTTGGGTGCAGTTGTCTGGTGCATTTTGCCAGCAATTAGTATTCCCAAGCCCAAGTGGAAGACTTGGTATGACAGCAAAGGATTCATCACCAACCACTGTGGGCCCCCAGAAAGCTCTATGGGACAGCTGTTTCCTGTGTGTCTTCTGTGGGAACTGACCATGGCCATGACAGGCCCTGAGCAGCATCAGCATCGCCAAAGACATTCTGACCCAGTGGCGGGAGACTCTGTTTTGATACAGTAACAAAAACCAGACTGGAACTGGAGCCCCTGTGCTCGGCACTGTGGAGGCTGCGCTGTCCTCCAATGCTTGCTCCTTTCTGTTTCCTGTCCCAGTTAAAATCTTTCTCCTCATGGGTGTCTTACCATGCAGCTTTTAGTTCCAATGCCTCTCCACAGGCATTAGCACTGGATCAACCTAAACCTAGCTTTGTTTTTGGTAAAACTTCTAGAAAAGTTTCAGATAGGGAAAACATGGGGACCCCATCAGACTCCCAGAGTTGGTATAGAGAAAATTCTAAAGTGAAAACATTTGTGCTACATTAGATGCAGAAAGAAATCTTCTCCAGACTTCCTGTATCTGAATAAAGCACAGTCGACCCCTCAAATGCAGTTGCTGTTAACCCCTTTAAGTCGTCTCCTGCTAATTCAGACGCCATGGACAGGGACTGACATTCCCATCAGACTCCAGCAGTCCAGAACTTCTGACCTTCACACTGGGGCCCTGAAACCACTGCCCCCTTGACAGGTGTAGTATGATAAACATGGGTCCTTGCTTATGTAGCGACTTTACCATTGCTGGGAGCTCCCACCTACATGCATTGTTCTCCCCTTGATCTGTCTCTTGTCAGCTGACACGCACAACCCCATTGCTGAGCCTATGAGTCTCCTCCCACAACACCAGGGAGGCCTTTGTGCCTCCCTCCCAAAGCTGCAGGCCATGGCTCGTCTCTTGCACACACCTGTGCACTGGCGAAGGCTGGATCAGCCGCCCCTGGGCTGGCATGCTGCCCCTCACCCTCCCTCTCCTGACTCTCCTGGACTGCAGGTTCTGCTCTCCTGGAGTGCAGGTCGTCCTATGGAGCTGGGTCCTCAGCACAAGGCACCTGCGCATGTTATCTTCCTGCATGAAGCCTGCTATGGCTGCAGCTGGGCTGAGGCGTCCTCTGGGCTCCTGTGCAAGAAGCCTGGCCACCAAGGTGACAGCCCTTTGGCCCTCTGAAGGGAATAAGGCCGTTCTTGGGTGCTGCATTCTCAACAAAGTTAGTTATAAGAGCGAGCCTGACCCAAGTCATGCCCTGGCTTCCTGTTTATGATGCGATCGCCTATACCCACCTGCATGTCCACCTCGATGCCAATCTGGCCTTGGGGCTTCTGCCTCCCAACTGTGAGCTGAACACAACTCTTCTCTCTGTGGGGCTACTGCACCTCCAGAGCGGGCCTTAGACTCACCATGTAGCCCAGGATGGCCGTGACCTCACAGTGATCCTCCTCCCCCATCTCCTGAGTGCTGGGATCACAGGTGTGCACCACCATGCCGGTAGAGATCTGAAATAGCTGCACTTTTCTTCACTCTTCCTTCCAGTATGACTGATGTGTTCAAGATATTTTAAACTGTTTTAAGTCTTTTCCCTTTTTTAAAAAATATTTTTCACATTGAGAAAATATTTTAATAAGACACATTAAAATGGAATTTATTTCTGGGATGCAACCTCTGACACGTGCAGGCATTCATTCCTGTGCCCTTCATTTTATTTCTGGCTGTCCCGGAGGTGTGGTGGTGGTGGTACTACTGGAATGCAGTGGCAGAGGCCACAGACCGCACTGGATGCCCTAAAATGCACAAGACAGCCTCCCCAGGAAGGAATGGCCAGCCCCACAGGGCAGCAGAGAGACTGACCCCCACCTCTCCCGAGACTTCCCCAGCTACAAAACACCTAGGTTTCTTCCACTGTGCTTATTAACACCAAGGTAAGTGTCCCTAGTTAAATCCTTACATACATAGTACTTTTTAGCTTTCCTTACATTTTTATACATTGGATCACTAACACAAAAATATACATTTTAAAAGACTTTTGATACAACTGTCTTTCTTCCATAAAGCCTCTACCAACGTCCGGTTCTGACAGTAGGGTGTGAATGTGCTCTTCTCGCTACCTCTTCAAAACACCACTAGCTTCTGACATCTCTCTTGAGCAACTGGTGAGCCACACACTCAGCTCTGCCGGCTAACATCAATACCAGTAAAATATCTGGACACTGGGGTTCTCACTGGTTGGCTAACGGTCTGCTCATTAGAGGCATGCCCAGTTTCAGAGGACTGTTTCCCAACCCGGGCTACCTGAACCACAGAGAGGACATGGGTGAGCTCATGCAGCACTGCGAGCTACCGATGCTGTCACCAGGGTATGTGCTGTTAGAACGGAGCTCTGGTTTTTACTATGAGGGCCAAAGATACAATCGGGTAATGTCCGGCCTCTCTGTTTGCTGTCATCGTGCATACAGGCATCTTACAGAATGGAAAGTGTCACTTCTCTTTTAGAACCTCATGAGCCCACTGTGGCTTTCTCAGATTGCTGGTACTTGTCCCTTGTACAATGAGCTTAAGGATCTAAAGGATTTATGTGTCTGCATATTCAGAGAGAGCCCTTCCCTGGAACTTGATGACTGCCTCTAGCCTAGGAGATAGGCCCCTTTGGGAAAGAGACTGCCAGAAAAAAAAATTTGGTTAAAATAGCAAAAGCACACCTCAGATGGAGAGCAGATGAAGACAGACTACATTAGGAAGGATAAGATATATACTTTCATAAGCAAATTATCCAATTCAAGTGAAAGCCAATTGGCCCTAATGGAAGACACATTAACTCACTCACCAGGGGAATAAGACAAAGAGACCTGAGAATTCTATTTCCCTGACCAGTTCTTTCCAAGAACTTGAAAGCTAAACTTTCTGCTAACAGCATGCATAAGTTTTTTCAATAAACATCAAGGCTTATATAATTTTCCAAAGTCTTAATATGCCCAGATTCCACCTGGATGCCTACAGTTGTAAATCCCAGAACCATCTTTAGTTAACAGCAGTTGAAGCAGTTTAATCACGCTATTTTATGATTTGGATTTCAGCACATTTGTGTTCAGATATCACTACTTGAGTTTTTTACTAGCTCTTAATCCATGCAAAAAAAAAAAAATTCCTGTACCTGAGCCTTAACAGAATTTTCTTTTATTTGTAAAACAGTTTTTTTTAAAGTACCTCTTTAATAAGGATGGCAGAAAGATTAAAGAAAAAGAGGCAGACGAAGCTTTCTGTGGGCCTAGTACTTAGCCATCAAAAACCATTCTTCCCTGTTTAAAATAACTGACCTATCACTGGAAACTGGAAAAGAGCCCAACGAAAAGGGCTTTGCAGCCAGAAAAGTTTAGATCCCATGCTGAGCTAGAAGCTCCAACCCTTGCCAAACTACTTTAATTGCAACTCTAGGTAGAGCACCTTTAGAATGGGAAATTCCAATCTATCCCATTTTCAAAAGAAAATGTTCTCTCTCCTCAAATTTATAGGCCTATTTGTCTCCTGGATACCCTTTCAAAATGCTCTGCCAGCTTCCTTCCAAAACCTGCAGGAGTTCTACATACTAAATATCTTCCATGAATAACAAACAGGTTTTGGTGCCACTCTTCTCTCATCTCTGCCAAGTTCTGTTGCTTTTAACAAAGAAAGAAGTTTTGGGGTATTAATTGATCTCAAATCAGTCTTTGATTCCAAAGACAAGAATTATTATTGATCAAGATGCAAATCTTTCTGTAGATGCTTCCATTATTATCAATTCTTCAAAGCCTGCGTGGAGATACTAGGGTCAAAAGCAGAGAAGAGTAATTTTCGAGATCACAGGACAAACCAGAGGGGATGAGAGAGGAGTCTGTCCTAAACCCTTTCTATTTTGATTTACATTTTAATGTAATAGCACAGGTTGAAATGAACTGGAAAGATGCCCAACCCCACGAATAAACAAGTAGTGCTTCCCTCTACCTGTGTAACATCTGTAAATCATCACAAGCAAGAAGCCAATTGCTGCCAAACAGGAGAGCCCGTGCTGCCCACCCTACCACAGAAAAACAATGGACGAGGCATTGTGTACATTTTAACATGGACACAACTAAATTCTCCCGTCTAAGAAACTGGTCAGTATAGCTACTTAGGTTATTTCTAGTGGGTCTATCAAAATAGATCACCTAAAATTAATAATAAAGACTGTGGTAGAGGACACGCACATGTTTAATCTCCTGCACCCAAGATGAGGACAGCAACAACAACACTAAGTATCCCTCATCAGAAATGCCTGAAATCAGTATTTTGGGGGGTTTTAACTTTTTTCAGAGTTTGGAAATTCTGCACAGGCATAACGAAGAATCTTGGAGATGGGTCCCAAATCTATACACATAGCCGCAGGGTGATTCTAGGCAACAATTTCAGTGTGCCTACTGAACACGCTAAAGTCAGGTGGGACATTTCCCACTTGTGGGGTCAGGCTGGAAACTATGAAGTTCTGGGTTTTGGAGCGTTTCGGATTTTGAATTTCCACACTGGAGATGTTCTACTTGTACTAATCATAATAAACAGCTAGCATTTTCCACCTCTTAAACTGCGCTAGGTAAGTATGGTTCTAAGTTCTTTATGTACCTCCAATCTGGAATTTGCCTATGAGAAAAAGATCATTGTTATTACTGTCTCCACCACACAAATGAGGTTAAACATCGCAAAAGCCCAAGAAACTCTTGTGATTGAAGCAGAAAACTTCGATCTTAACATGTTTCAGGCCAAAATTATTTTTTACTTACTTGAAAGCATAGATATTAATGGCATAATTATTCAAGTGAAGAAATGAATTGAACATTCTTATCTGAGAAGAATAAGTTAGGCACTAAATATAAATAACTTTGAGCTGAGTGCACTTTGGAGAAGAATGATTTTCCTTTGGAGAAAGTTTCAAGTTCAGCTCCTACATTAATTCTGAGAACTGCAGGTCTCTATTGAGGCACAGGGTTCTGTCTTTATTCAACAAAACCTAAGTCCAAAAAGAATTCTAATGTGTTCCTTGTCACTGCTGTTCACATCTTATTTGTAGTGTTTAATAATCTTAATGAAGTCTAAATTTGGAAATAGTTAAGCAATGTTTGGCTGTGCAAATAAATTCATGAGCAAAAAATTTTGTTTTAAAAATAAGAATAATTTTGACTCTAGGATGTCAGTGGTGATTTATAATTTCTTAAATGGTAAACAAAGCTGCTGACTTATTTTCTATTCTTGAAGCAGTTAATACAGAGTAGTATTGGATTTTTGTTTTTAATTTATCAAATATACACAGCATATGGGCTTATAAAGGCCTTGTATCTTTTTCATTACATCATTATGTTTTTCAATTGGCAGCAAAATAATAGGGATTTTGAATAATTCTTAGACTTCAGATTTCAAGGACTGATGTATGCAAACAGAGAGTCAAGGATATCTGCTATTTCCACTTCTAATTAACACTGAACTGGAGGTTATAGCCATGGCAATTTGGAAAGAAAACAAAAGGCACCCCGACTGGAAAAACAGAAATCTTAATAGCCATAGATATCACGATTCTAGGCCAGGTGTGGTGGCACACACCTGTAATCCCAGCACTCTGGGAGGCTGAGGCAGGATGACCCCAAGTTCAACCCAGCCAAGACAACTTGGCAATTTAATGAGCCCTTGTCTCAAAGTGAAAAAAAAAAGGACTGGGGATGTAGCTTAGTGCAAAAGTCCAGGGTTCAATCCACAGTATCAACAGAAGAAGAAAAAGAAAAAAGATGTCATGATTTCCTATAAAAAATTTTTTTTGAAACTCTCAGGAAAAAAAAAAAAAAGAGTTGATAAACAAGTTCAGCAAGGCCTCACAGGATATGAGGTCAATTTACAAAAATAATTTGGATTTCTGTACACTAACAATGAATGATCTAAAAAGGGAAATTAAAAAGCAAGTTCATTTACTATCACCATGCATGTCCCAGCTGATGTATTCTGGCTGAGACTGATGGGCGGACCCTCAGAGTCACAAGGACATGCAGGGACACAGAACAGTCAAAACAATATTGAGTGAACGGAAACAAAGCTGAAGGATTCAGACCCCAATTTCAAAGGTCACTACAAAGTTACAGCAATCAAAACAGTGTGGCAATAAACAGTAGAAGAACTGACATACACTGAATAGAAATTAAGAGTCCGGAAATAAACCCTTGTATTTTCGGCCAGCCAGTTAATGAAGAAAAGAACAATCTGTGGACAAACAGCGCTGTAGTAACTGAATCTCCATATGCAGAAAGAATGAACGCACGACTGTTCCTATACCACAGATGGACAGTAACTCAGGATCCCTCACCAACCTATGAGTAGGACAGAAACTTCTTGGAGGCAGCTTGTATGTCCAAGGACAGATGAATGGATGAGGAAAATGTGAGGACAATGGAGCACTACTCTGCCATAAAGAAAGATAAACCTAAGTCATTTGTAGGAAAATAGATGCATCTTCAGAACATAATGTCAAGTGACATAAATCAGACACATAAGCTTAAATACTGCATGGTTTCTCTTATATGTGAAACCCAAATAATAAAGAGCAAAATAAAAGATAGGTAATCAGAAGCAGGGGAATAGATCTTTCTCAAATGGAAGGGATGAAGAGATGGAGGAATGGGGAGGGAGGGAAAAGGATAAAAAAGGAGCTAAGTTGTGGTTCGTACATAAGCCAACTCTACACAAGGATGTAAACATGCTCTGCAAATATGTACCAAAAATGAAAACTGTAAAACCTGGGAGAAAACTAGAAGCATACCTTGTGATTTCAGACTAGGCAAATCATTTGCAAATAAGCTATCACATGACACCAGTAACAAAATGTCAAAAGAAAACACAGATCATTTGATTTCATCAAAATCTAAAACTGTAAAAACAATGTACCGGGAAGGAGCCACCGAGAAAATGAAAACACCTACCAATTGGCAGGAAATATTTTCCAACCATGTGTCTGATAAGGGATTGGTGTTCAGATTTTTTAAAAAAAATTTTACAACTGAAGCATAAAAAGATAAACACTTGGGCTGGGGATTTAGCTCAGTGGTTCCGTCATCTGCCTCGAAAGCGCAAGGTCTGGAATTCAATCCCCAGTACCAAAAAAAAAGACAAACACTCAATTGAAAATGGGGAAATGAATGTAAATAGATGCTTCTCTCAGGAAGAGGTGCAAATGACCAGTAAGCACAGGGGAAGACGCTGGGGAACCAGAAGCACAAAGAGATACAACTTCTAAGATGGCTGACACAAAAGACCGATGTATGGTCAGGAACATGGACGCACTGAAACCTTCACCGCAGCTCCTTGGAATGTACATTTGCAGCCAATTTGAAAAATAATTTCACAGTTCCTCAAAATGCTAAACAGAGTGTTACCAGGTGACACAACAGTTCCACTCCTAGGTCTGTACTCATGAGAAATGAAAACAAATGCTACACAAAACCTGTACAGTGATGTTTAGACAGCACTGCTCGATGGTGGGAAGGTGGGAGGCCCCGGAATTCCCATCCACTGATGACTGCGCAGCAAATGTGGTACAGCATGTCCAGATGGGGGGCCTCACTCAGCTCAGAAAGGTGGAAGTACTAGGCTACAACACAAACGAAGCTTGAAACTAATGCTAAGTGAAGGTAACCAGATGCACTGAAGCCACATTTAAATTAAATGTGTAGGACAAGTGACTCCACGGAGACAGAAAGAAGATAAATGGTTGCCGGGGGCTGGACATGAGAAAGGTCTGTTGTAGGGAGGAGGGATGAAAATGCGTTAAAGTTGATCGCGGAAGTGATCACACAGCTCTGTGAGTCGAGGACCATCCACTGCATGGGACCCTTCACGTGGGCAACTGTGTGATTGTGAACCCTGCCTCCGTAACCCCTAGTCCACGTGGACTGTAAGACGCGAAGATGCGTAACACCACCACAAAGCAATCACGGAAACACCCACCCACACATGTGCAGCTCCCAATGTATTTAAAAATAGGACATGACATGAGAAAGCTGATAAATACTTTTGCAGTTTCTCCTACCAGGACTATTAAACGAAATTCGAAATATACCTGCAGTGTGCATGCCAAATGTGAGAATTATCCCCGTCTATTAGGAGTAGTTTTAAGGCACAGAGCTGCTGATTCTGCACAGCCAGCTCCACATTTCAGGCCAATCCCGCATCTTCTTGTCGCTATGTTAAAACCAATTTTATGAGTAACTGCATCCTTGTTTGAAAAGTTACTATTAAAAAATGCTGTAATGCCTACTCATAAAACCTATATGAACCCGAATGTGAGCCTTTATTGGGAACTAAATGAGATTTCACAACTCTGCGTCCATTTGGAAAGCACAGTTTTGGATATGAAATATTTATGTCCTTTTGGGATCTAAATTTAACAAGCATCAAAATTTCACAAATGATTATTACTTAGAAATCTTGATAGGACATCTTGTAACCTATTACCTGTAAAGCTTCCCATTTTAAGATCAAACTAATGCCTTAATCCTTAAAAATCTGTATTTGTATGCTTTCCCCATAAAGTTAAGAGATTCAGGGAAAAAAAACTACAGAAAGGCTATCATCAAAACCATTTAAAGCTTAAGTTCAAAGTGCCACTGCAGCATACATCACCTGGGTACAGAAGCTGTTTGGCAATTCTGTGCCTGCTAAGAGCAGCCTCTTGCAAAGCCAATTAGGTATTAGCAGAGGTATTCTCTGAAGGAGGCCCATAAACACTGTTTCTGTGGCCTGGGAAGCCGGCTCCCCAGGAAGACAGAAGAGACAGCAGACACGTCTCCAGAATGCACTGAGAAGGGTTAGCATCAGGTCTTTATGTTCTAATTTCAGCACAAAGCCTGAAACCCAGGGGGATGGCAGGGGCTGCACCTCAGGACTCCCTACCTGGGCCACAGGTAAGAGGGAGCACAAAGGAACCCAGAATATGGATGTGGGCCCAGCCAAACACCTGTGCCCCATGAGCCCAGACAGCCTCCTCCCAGGTGATGGACCTGAGGCCAGGGACATTCGTCTGTACTAGAAGACCCTGCGGCACTTTTCCAAGCCCAAAGCTATTACTCTGAGAACCTGGCCAAGCTTCAACTCAGGTAATTACACTCTGCTTCCCAAATTTGCCCTGCTGTTTCAATTAGGAACAGCATTGTTCATTTTCCTGCCTTTTCAGGAAAAAAAAAAGGAAGAAATTCTTCTTGAACTCTCTAGTATTGCTAACACCGAAGAAAAGGCAAATGTGACATGCCACAAGGCACGGCTGCCTGAGTACTGAACTCGGTGGTGACGACTGTATGTTCAGTCGCCCACATGTGGTGTTTCAGAGCCTGGATGAAGACATCAGAGAGCGCGACCCCTGGATGGAGTGGGACAGCTATGTCACGCTGCCCCTTGGGTAAGACCCACACAGGCCTGCTCCACCACCACAACAGGGAGTCATCGAATGAGCTGTTCAAATCTGCATAATAAAATGAGTGCAGAAATTCCAGCGAGTGTTTATATTTCTAATACTGTAGATATAACTGTCCTGTCATGATCTGGGTCAGGCTGTCTGCAGAAACCCAATGCAGGAACCAGCCAGCTTCTCTTGATGCCAGGGACTCAAAAAATAAAGCAGGCTGCCATCGCTCCCATGGCCAAAAATTTAAAGCCTGACACTATCAATTTGGGGCAAGCATATAGGGGAAATAAAACTTCCATGCATCACTGGTAGGGCTCTAAGCTGGTGCGGGCACTTTCTGTAACAATTTGGCATCACCTAATAAAAACCTGAAAGTGTCTCCTCCACCCAGCACCACCGCCTGAAGAGTATGCACAAACCCCACAGAGGGGCTGGCACACTGGACCAGGCAACCCAGGCAGGGGCACTAAATGTTTACAGAAGAATAAAATGTAGCTCATCTCTACTGCAAGGTTCCGTGAGTTGTCTTAAAAATGTAACACTAAGTGGAAGGGACAAATTCGAAGAACTCCGCACCCCTTAGGTGTGAGTTCCACATCTGTGGATTCAACCAGCTGCCAAACAAAAAATATCTGAAAGCCACACAGTGCCCCATCCTGAGAATGTGCAGGCACTCCCCTTCCCACCATGAGCCATCCGCAGCATGCAGTGTGGGATCTCACCGGGCACCAGGGGCGGCATAACGTGTACAGAGGCCGTGCACTGGGTACATGCGAACCCCAGGCCATGAGGGAGAGCAGAAGCGGGTCTGGGGCCTGGAGCCATGGGTGGCTGCGTGCGTGTGTGTGCAGTTGGACACCTCATTAGCATGCACAGGAGACACTTGGGTCCTTTTCGGTTTACATACACAAAGTAACTGATTACAGGAAGCAGTACAGGCACACATCTGCTGCTGGATGTCACACAGCAGCATCCTGGTAAATGACCGGGCCCTGTTGCTCCACACAGAGTGGAAAACCCTCACCTGGCTTCCCAGATCCCCACGGCAGAGCAGGAAGCCACCTCTGACTTCCTGGGTCCCATCAAGTGCCAGGAGGGAAGGGACCTGGCTGGGTCCTCCCACTTGACTCCCCCTCTGGGCTTCCCACGGAAGGCCAAGGATTCGGAGGTACAGAGGCACTGGAGGGCGTCAGGCCACCCTTCTGAGGGTCACAGGCCCGGCACTGGGCCTCCGCCTGGCAGTGCCCTGGGCACAGCCATGGGTCAGGGGCCTGCTCACGGTCTGAGCCTGGACCATGGTGTTTGGGGGATTCTGATCGCCACCCAACTGCCACTGCTAAAAGCTTTTCCTGCTGAAAGCCCACACCACCCGCAGCTGGGGCAGGGAGACCAGGAACCTAGGATGGAGCTCGGGGGAGGAGCAGCCTCCACAGTGCCCCGGCCAGGCAGGGAACTGGGCTGGCACCTCCACCACTGGATCTGTTTCCGGGATGGTGACAGCTGTCAAGGTTCATCAGATACGTGTTTGAAAAAGCATGTATTTATCATCATTATGTTTTTTTAAAGTACTAATTTGTAAAAGTTGAAGAGCAGGTCATTGTTGAGGTGCTGAGGTAGTACAGATAAAGCCCTTACACCAGACAAATCCCAAGCCTATTTTGACACTTTTTATTTTTATTTATTTTTTATTTTTTTGGTACCGGAGATCGAACTCGGGTCCTTGCACTTGCGCAGCAGGCGGCAAAACCACTGAGCTAAATTCCCGGCCCTTGACACTATTTTTTAAAACTATTTGAAGCCAGGTATGGAGGTGCACACCTGTGATCCCAGCACTTAGGAGGCTGAGACAGGATCACCGAGAGTTCTAAAAAAAAAAAAAAAAAAAAAAACTCTATTTGACAAAACTAAGGAATAGCAGCAGAAAAATACTTGACACAGGAACGAAATATACCGATTCCCATCACTGAATCCTATGCTTCTACTGAAAAGGGAAATCCAGAGCCTGGGCAGCAGGTTAGCAGGCTCACTACAAGGCTGCTCGAGTGCAGCAAAGTATTCCTCTACTCTCTAGTCCTGGTTTTCACTAAAAGATACCTGGAACCCATGCAAACTGAATTATACAGGAAATGCACATCTGGACTTCCGGGCTGGCAAAGCAACACCCAGAACTCGCAGGGGCCTCTTGGCAGCAGCACTGCCCAGGTCTCAGCCCCTCCCTGGGTCTGTGATGCACCGCTCGGGAAAAGCAGAGACAACTTACTGCACGGATGGCCCAGCACCTTCACTTCATCAATAGCAAGGTAGCCTTGGTGTCCAGAGGTAATCACTTCAAAAATCACCTGGAAGACCAAGAAAGATCTGCGTTATTCACTCATCTTTCACACTTCTACCGGGGCTCTGCCATAACACAGCCTTCTGTTGCTGCGGCTTCCACCCCCCGAAGCGCTGCCTTCTTCCTGGCGTCCTCTGCCCCTAGAGCCCGAGGGCTCCCTTCTTCTCCATCCTTTCCCACTTCCCACAGGCTGAGCTCCAAGTCCCCGGCTGCAGAGCCCCTCAGACCCAGCACTGCCTCCCAGGGACCTTGGACCCGGTGGCTCTCACAGGGCCTGTCTCAAGGATGTAGCTGTCCAGGATGGGGTGGCACAGAGGAGGACGGATGTCTGGGCCTCACGACGGGTGAGGAGAGGGGCAAAGCATCTGGGGCCTTGATCCCAGAACTTAAACTCGGAAGAGAAGGCGATCATTGAGCAAATAATCCCACAAAAATAATACTGCATTTTAAAGTTTAATTATATGTTAAATTTATGTGCCAAACACACATTAAGATCTTTTTTTAACCCTTAGCAGGGATGTTGAGATTTATATTCTTTTATATAACAGTTCTGAAAGGGATTCCAAGGCCAGGCCGTGAACTATGCAGGGTCCTAGGTTCTATACAAATGAAGAGAAGGGGAAAGGAAGCGAAGGACAGTAAATGCTCTGAATGAAGAGAACAAGGTACAGAAAGTACAGGTACCGAGCGGACCTCATAGAGCCGACAGCTGAAGGATGCTATGGCGCTAAGAGTGTAAAGAAGCTGAGACTCCTTCTGGGGTATGTGCAAAGGCCCTGGCATAGGCATGACCATGGTCATAAAGGGGGACTCAGGACCCACAGCTACAGAATACTCAGCTTGTGGGGCTCAGACACCAAGAAAGTTTCACCATTAGTAATGGAGTCAGGTATGGTGGCACAAACTTGGAATCCTGGCACTCTGGGAGGTGAGGCAGAAGGATTGTAAGTTGAAACCCAGACTGGGGAACTGAACAACTTAGAGTTATCTGTCTCTAAATTAGAAAAAAGAAAAACAAGGCTGGGATGCAGCACAGTGTGCAGGCCCTGGGTTCGATCCTCAGCAATGCCACAGATGCTGATGATGGTGGTGGTGATGATGGTGATGAGGACACAGAGAAGAGGCTGCTAACTAAAACTCAAATGGGAGTGGAACGAATTAGGAGGGAGCACGGCATGAAAATTTCCATTGTGATGAAATCCACAAGGCTTTAGCAACTGCTGGATCCCGGAGGAAGCCAAGAGGAAAAAGAGAGGCCTCCTGAGGCTCCAAGAAGGCTTGGCACTGAGATGAGGAAGCCACTTCAGGGCAACTGAGGCTGGAAGAAGCAGGAGGCCCGTCTAGTTTCTGAACCTGACTGGCTGGCTGACGGAATCGGTCGCCACCTGAATGTGCTTTTTAGTCCCATCCAGGAGCCGGGTCTGCACACACTGCCCATCGCTGTGCTCCGGGACTCACCCTGGGGACAGCGCCTTTCACTCCACCTAGAGCTGCAGGCATGGCCAAACCCTGCCTGGGCCAGGTCCTGCGCCTGGGGGACGGGCGGACGCGCCCAGCGGGAAGCAGCCACGCCTCAGCGGGAACAGCAACCGCCAGGGGCACTCATACCTTACAGGGTCTCCAGGGAGGGGGCCGGGAAAGCCATCCCCAAATAAGGAGAACCGCAGGCTTTCACTTAGTCACGCCAAGGATAGACACTTAGACACTTAGTCACGCCAAGGATTCCTGGGCAAAGGACAGAATAACCGATCTGGAGACCAGGGACAGAAGGGGAAGGGGCAGGAGGGGCAGGGAGCTTACACAGGGCAACGGCAGCCGCTCCTGTCACGTGGGGGCTGCGGAGCGTTTTCACTGTGGTGGTGGAGACACAAACTACTAGGGTGATGGAACTGTACAGACCTACACACACGTGGGCGCGCGCGAGCATGCATGAGTGCGAGTATGGATTCAACTGGGGAAATCTGAGCACCCGCACCCTGGTCATGCTATTAAGCTGCAGGCCTACACAATGGTGCCGCTGGGGAGGCTGGGTAGCACGCACATGGGAACAGCTACTATTGTCACTGGCTGAGCATGTGTGACTGTACAGCAGCTACCCCCAGAACACGTCCACCTACAAAAGCAATTATCAGTTCCCATTTACTGAGCACATATGTCCCCTGCAGTATGCAGCTGTCACTCTATTATTTATAGTTTGTGCAAAAAAATTCATGAGAGATTCCGTGTTTTATGAAACAAAGAACTACGGATACAAACTACCTATTCCCAAACCAGAGGGCTACTGTGGATATAATCTCAAAACTTTCTGAATAGTGAGGTCTTCACAACAGAGTTGCTAAATTTGGGGGGGGGGCAGAGGGGGGGCGCGATCAGCAGAGCCTCACATGGAATGCTTGGGGGCTTTCAGGACACAGGTACAAGAAGTCACTCCAGAAACCCTGGCCGGCCCAGACAGCACTGAGTGACAACACGTGCACAGCAAAATACAAAACGTTCAGGGAGAGCAGGGTACTGCAGAAGAACAGAGACAAAACCAAACTCCGGGCTGCTCCACAGTGGCTTCCTCACTGACAAGAAAAAAAGGAAGGGGCTGTGAGTACTCCTGCGAGGGGATGCGCCACCTGACTTCACACCGATGGCTGCAGGAGGACACGTAGAAGGACAGGAAGCGGGGGACTCCAGAGGGAGGGCAGGAAAAGCATCCCGTGGCCCACAGAGCAGGGCCCTGGACAACAGGGCATCCTGCAAGCAATAGGAGGTGTCGCAGGGACCTGCGGGCTGTGCTGATGGAAGGGCAGCTGCAGGGACAGCAGGGAGGGCTGAGGCCACTACCACAGCCACCCCGCAACTGCGCACACTGCTCAGACAAACGGGCTTGGAGCCGGGCTCAGGAGCACATACCCACGATTCCAGCTGCTTCTGAAGCAGGACGTTTGAAGTCAACCCGGGCAACTTAGCACATCCCTGACTCAAAATAAATAAAAAGGGCCAGGGCAGTAGCTCCGTGGTGGAGTATCCCTTATTCACTCCCCAGTACCTACCCCCCAAAAAGCAACAGATGAGTAGATAAAGAAAACGTGGTATTTACACATAATGGAGTACTACTGGGACATAAAGAAGGACAAACCTGAGCCACTGTAGGAAAACGGATGCACCTAGAGACGGTAATGTTAAGTGAAGTTAACCAGACGCCCGAGCTTAAACATCGCATGGTTTCTCTTATAAGAGAAACGCAAAGTAAGAATAAATAGCAAATTAAAGCTAAATAGTAAGAAACGGGGAGACAGACTTTTTGCAAGCGGGAAGGGGAGCAACAGACGCGGGGTGGGGGTGGGGGTAAGGGAGGGGCAGGGGATGAACAAAGGGAGACGTGTTCTGCGCGCGGACCGCCCCCCGCGGGGAATGTCCTCGCTGCCCACTGCAGACAGGCACGACGAAGAGGAGGAATTGAGGGGTGCTGGAGGATACCCCAGGAACGTCCAGTCCACGGGGACGCAGCCTCTCCTCCCTCTCCCCTCGGGCCCCGCACGCATGAGCACGCGCAGTGAGTCTGGATCAGAAGAAGGGGAGGCCCCTCTCCTCCCGGAAGCTGCCCTCCTGGCTGCAGAAATGGCCTGCTCCACATCCACCTGGGGGCTGCCGCTGCCAGAGCAGACAGATCCCCTTCACGGGGCAGGCATGCGCTCTTCTTAGGCCGTGGTCTGCGCACAGGGCAGACTCACGTGGATCCGTGGGATGAAGTGACCCGCGCATGCAAACGTGATCCGCAGTGCTTCACTCAGCCCGACCCAGGGTCACAGCCCTACAAGGACAGGCGAGGTTGCAGCGCATGATGACCACGGTCCTCACGGGCAGGTGCTGCGGGGACCTAACATCTTCCTTCTCTTTTACCCCCGCCCCGCCTCTCTACCTCCTCTTGCTCCAACTCGTGGTCTACTTCCCATTTGCAAAAGATCTCCCTGCATCTTTTGCTCATTAACTGACTTATACTCTGGCTTTCTCATATAGACAGACCATGCGGTGTTCTAAGTGAAGATACCTAAGTTTCAAGTCTGTCCAGCGGTCGTAGCTTGACTGCTAACTCTGTGTTAACTGCTCAGCCCTTAAAAAACTCGCTTTGTTGTTTCTAACAAATGCAAGCGTTAAAGCAAGCAGCCCAACAGATGAGCCCATGTTAAGTGGGTTTCTTAGAAAGGGATTACAGACCCCCATGAAAGCTTCAAGGTGAGCTCTTATTCTCCGGCAAGTTTCTGCTCTGAACTTCCCCTCAAAAGCAAAGAACAAATATTTTCTTCATCTCTCCTTGCCCAGTGAGGGACTACTGAACTACAGGGCCAGCACCTGCTAGAGAAGTGTTAACATGTGCGTGCAGAGCCGGCAGGAGCGCAGCAGGGTATGCAAACGCCAGTGTCCAGGTCCAGGAAAGACTGAGGTCAGAGATGACAGTAACAGGGCGACGCAGTGGTGCCACTGGAACCAGAAAACAGAAAGGCAAGAAACTGATCTGGGGGATGTGTGTCATGTTTGTCTTTATTAGACAGAACAGAGTATAGTGAAAGTCTGTATTAGGAAGCTTGGGTTTCTTTAGGAAACGATCATAGTGATTTTCCTTTTTAAAGTAATTCAGGCCCGGTACCAAAATAAATAAATAAAAATAAAGTAATTCAGTAACCAAAAAGTGTGTACAATATGTCTTTGTATAGGTAATTCTATGTCCTAAGTATCTTTTGTATACAATGTCTAGCTTTCCACAGCCAATCAATATGAGGTGGGTCCCACCTATTCCCTTTTAGGGATGATTAGGCTGATGTGGAAAAATTAAATAATTTTTCCAAAGTCACACAAATAGTAAGAGTCAGAATACAGTCCTGACTGAATTTACCTCCAAGTTGGACTCATGTTAGCAGAATGCCTTAACTACCAAGTATGAGAGATTAGACATAGAATGTACCGTATATATTGTGTGTAAACTGTGTTAGTCAGTTTTCCCAACGCTGATACAAAATACTCAATACCCACAACTTAAAGGAGGAGGAGAGGTTTAATTTGGCTCATGGTTTCAAGGGATTCAGTCAAGGGAAAGCTGGCTCTAAGGCAGAAACATCATGGTGGAAGGGTGTGGTGGAGCAGTTGCTTAGTTCATGGCAGCAGGAAGTGGAGCAGAGAGCAGCACCAGAGAGGAAGGGGTAAGGAATCAGATACAAATCCCAAGGCCAGGCCTCCATGCCCACCCAGACAGACCCAATGGTGTGGTCCACCCATCCCTGGATGGTCCCCAAGCCAATCAGTTGACACAATCAAGCTTAACTATCACAAAAATATACAACCACATATCATACACGTTCATATGTGTCTTCTAATGTGCACATTCTTACATTCTAAAACTTCTGCTTCTGGATTTAAGGGATACATAATGACGCATTTGACCTAGAAATGCAGATGCAAGAAAGTCCTGTGACAGAGTTTTCATAACATAAATTTCAAGAGCTGGCAAACTACTGCCTGTAGACACAATCTGTGCTGTCGCCTGTATTTGTATGCCTCCCAAGCTAAGGACAGTTTTTATACTTTGCCATGGTGAGAAAAAACTAAGAAGAAGAAGAAGATTTTGTGATACATGAGAACTGGATAAAATTCATATTTCTGCATCCACACAAAGTTTTATTGGAACACAGCCATGCGCCTTTGTTACAGCCTGGCTCTGGCAGAGCTGACTAGTTACCACCAAGGCCGCTGGCCGGCAAAGCTGAAATACTGACTGTCGAGCCTCCTGCTTTGAGAGAGACTTTGCTGCTTGGCTTTCCAACACACTGCCATTACTCTGCTTAACAAGAAGGCACATGTCAAGAGCAATACTTTTTCACAGCCAAATACAACATGCTTGGCACTCCATGTGGGAGCCGCAGATTCCAGCTACGGCAGTGAGAAAACCCTGGCCCTGCCTGAGTTGCTTTCAGTTGTGTCAGGTGGCCTACTGTGCATGCCTATTTAGGCTGGTGAGATCACCACCCCCATGTTTAGCCAATATTTAACTGCAATTTACCATGACAAAATACATAAACTAATTAGTCAATGGATCCCAAAATGTTACACAAAATAAAATAAAATCCAACTCATTTGGAAATGAAATCATCTATGGAAAAAAAAGAGCCTATAAAAAGCTGAAACACTTTAATAATAAAACTAGGCTCTTAAATTTATTTAATACCATATTCCCTAGGACTAGCTACATTAAAGATAAATATTTGTCCCCCGGGCCGGGGATTTACCTCAGTGTTTCCACCGCCTGCCTTGCAAGCGTAAGGACCCGAGTTCGATCCCCGGTACAAAAAAAAAAAAAAAATCATTCTACAAAGATAAATATTTTGCTTCCTATTACTGAAACAAAAACATTTTCAGGAAAAATGCCTTCTCTCCCTAGCCCAACCGTCTCTGTGATTATCTGAAAAGTTGCAGATCAATCTGAGAATTGCAGAACCACCCTTATTTGGAGTAATTTTCCCCTATACCATATTCTATTTTACACTGTCTTAAAATGTTTTTAACAGAAAATATAGTTTTCTTCTGATTATCCATAGGTTCCATACTTGTGAGTGTGCCTACTTCCTAAAATGTATTTGTGACCCCAAAAATCAATACTTGCAAAGCACTCCTGCTCTTTCGTGGCCATGTTAGGATGGCAGAGGATCCTGTGGCTCAATACTCATGCTCCTAGCTCACAGCTGCTCAAGGTCCTGCCGTCTCATTTCAGCTTTCGTACTGTTAAAAAGTGTCCTTGTCATGGTCTACTTACTCCTATGATTTTTGTACGTTTGTGCTTTTTTTTGGGGGGGGGACAGGGTCTCACTATGTCATCCTGGCTGGCCTTGAACTCCTGGTGATCCTCCTGCCTCCACCTCCCGAGTGCTAGGATCACAGGTGTGCACCCCCAAACCCGGCTAGTGTTTGTGCTTTTCAATGGTGATGCTTTGTGGTGCCTAACTGCTGCCTAGCACTTGCTCTGCGCTGCGCCATACACAGCAAAGACACATGCTGCACCAGTTTACGTGGCAGGAGTCAGTGCTGTCGGCCCTGGGGGCCTTGCTGCGGAATGAACAACATGAATCACATAGGCGTCTTTCACACAGAAATACACACAGAACAGTCATGGATAGACGGGGTGACAAAAACTGACCAGCGTTCCCAGAAACTTCAGATTTCTCAGAGACGTGACAGTGCAGTGGGTCAGCTCCCCACATCCGCGGCTTTCACATCTACGCTCTCAGCCATAATAGTGGGGCAGAGTCTGCACACACAGAAGCTTTTATAGTATTGTGGTGGTCACTATTTCATGGCAACACAGGCTGACCCTGTTTACACACCAGGGACACTATATCAGGGACTGTAAGTCACTTACAGATAACATAATCTATACACAGGGTGTGTGTAGCTTACACACGAATGCTGCACCAATTCACATAAAGGACTTGAGCACATACAGATTTGGGGATACACATGGGGTCCCAGAACAGTCTCCTGTGGATACCCTGAGAGATGACTGCGTGCACTAGCTCGGCTTCTCTGACTGAGGTACATAACTGTTGCAAATAATGAGTGTCAACTGTCAGAGCACATGCAGGGTCACCCCAGATCCCCATTTGTGTCGGTGAGTCTTTTCCTGGTGGCTCGCAGGTGTCATGTGCACCCATGAGTGTGTGAGAGAGAACGCTCACCCAGTCCCTGAACTGCTCTCCTCTCAGGAGACAGGCACAGCAGCCCCACAGCCTCTGCAGACCTGGGGAGAGCCCTTTGCTGCCAGATAGGACACAACGGTGAGGTGACTGACGAATGCTCCCCTTACTCACAAAACAGCCATGGACAGGGCCTGCGGAGCCTGCTGTCAAGCTGTCCTGTGGACGCCAGCCAAGGGGCGGGACGCAGTTCGCCTCTGCAGCAGCCCCATCTTCCCTGCTTCAGTGAAGAGCAAAATTAGCTTTCCCTGCTGCCACTTCTCCTCGTAGGGGCGAGCAGAGAAAAGGGATTTGCTTACCAACACAATGCTCAAGAGCCAAAGCCGTGTGCGGAGGACCCAAGCATCGGTTCCCCAGAGGGTGTGCGTCTGCTCTCTCGCACAGATTAGCTACGGAATGCTGTCTGGCTTCGATTTACATAAAAAGCACATGTGGATCCTATGCATTTCAAAAATTACATTTTTTTGTCAAAGAAATTAAATAAATAAAAATATATACAGGAAAAGTTTCTGTGGTATGAACAGCCCAAGCAAAACCACAAAATATGTCACATTAAAAAATGAGAATCAAAATTTTTCAGCATTTGTTTATACTGATGCATTACTGGAAAATAAAAACTCAGTTCTGGAAAGGTAAAGACATGCAATGGCCAGAAAAATCTAACAGAGCCAATTACTGGTGGTTTGTCATACCTAGTCATAATAATCATTCGCTGTATGTGTGCACTTGTGCATGTTTGTGTGTGTGTCTGTCTGTCCTGAGCCTCTAACCAAGGGCCTCAAGCAAGCTAGGAAAAAGCTCTACTGATGAGCCACACCCCCAGGCCCATGCCTATTCTTGAATGCCTTATCTGGCTTTCCTATCCATAAACATGACTCTTCTGCTTTTTTTTGGGTAAGAAACTCTTTCCCTGTAGGAAAGAATATGATATGATCACAGCTCAGTAATAATTCCCTAAAACAAGATATAGGAGAAAATTAAAGGAGAGGGAGAAAACCACAGGACGTTTTAGGGACAGTTCTGGTGAGCAAGGAGGAATAGTTCATAGGGAGGTACAAGTCATAGTCACCCTCAATCATCAAATAAGTTGAAAATGAAATTTCAAAATGAATAAACAGAACATGGTCTGTGAAGATGAAAAGAGCAGCGCGCAAACTGCTCAGCTTCCAAGATGGGTCTGAGTCAATAATGAAGTGACGGCCTCAGGTGTCCCACCAGGCTCCGAGGAGCACAGGCCACGGAGCATGGGGCCGCTGCCACACTGGCTCGCTGGCTCGGCACAGAGCCATGGATCACTGTCACCTCAAACTCCACTCCGTCCTGAGCTGTCTCGCACTTGGAACACGGGCCATAGCCAAGGAATTCAGAGTCGAGGTTTGCGCGCTCTTTTTCAACTGATACCTATCAGCAATTCCCGGCCCACTTCAGGAACCACCAGGCTGCAGAGATGCTCTGCAAGGCCCAACACGAAGCCTAGGCTCAGCTGGGCAGGGTTGCGGCCATGTGTCCCTTCCCAGAGACTCAAGGACATGCGCAGGTGAGAAACAGCCTGCAGAACAAGACTGCTGGGCTTCAACTGCATCAATCTCTTTCCCTCTGGCCAGCTCACACCTCTGAGCACTCCTCGTTGTGATGTAGCACACGGTTCGGTTCGGAAAGCTCTCACCCAGTGGGCTCTGGGACACTGCTTCGGAGCAGCAAGTGTGCTGGCTGGCGGCCTCACTCACTGCTGCTGCGGAAGCAAGTGGGCCAGAGGAAACACAGCAGAAGCCAGGGTGGCTGTGCGGGGAAGGGAGGTCGGGCTGCAGGTGAAGCGGTGGGTAAGACCAAGACATGCCTATTTGGGCCAGGGATTTAGTTCAGTGGTTCCAGCACCTGCCTCACAAGTGCAAGGATCCGAGTTCGATCCCCGGTACAAAAAAAAAAAAAAAAGACATGCCTATTCGCACCACCCCTTATTTACCAGCAGAGCTGTCAGCCCAGACAGGGTCAGTCTTGGCTTAGCCTCTCCCAGAAGTGCAGGCTCCTTTGCATCCTACAAATCCTAGACAAAGGATTTAGAGCAGGGCCCGGCTGGAGTCCAGGCCAGATCTCCCACCAGGACCCTTCACCTTACCTAAGGAATTTTTTTTCCTGCAGTGAGCCAACACCCTCACCCCTCCATCCTATGCCTACCGCTCCACACCCCCTTCACCGAGAGGCCTGGGACTGGGCATCCTGGCTCCCTGTGCACTCTTCTCTTTACAAAGCCACCCTTTCCGTTAAGGACCCTGCCTCCCCAGCCTCTAGCTGAGCCGTAATTGCCATCTTGCAGGAGGACCGGCAGGCTGTGTGGGTGAGAGTCTTGGCCTCTGTGCACACGTGCGTGATGAGAAAGAACCCAGGGACATGAATCAGAGACAAGTGTGCTTTGCAGCACACGTCTGAAATACGCTGAGACAGGGAGAGGAGGACCGGAAGCAAAATCACAGCCAGAAGCTGAGCTCTTCATCAGTGCAATGAAGCAAGCAGGTGAGTATGAAAAGGAAATGCACTTCTGGAAATGGCAGGAAGCAGATTCCTAAATCCAAGGCAGCAGGTGCCCAAGGTAGGTAGGAGCTGCACTTTCTGCCAACACTGAACCCCAGGGGGGCAGTGCTAAGGAGCAGCGATTAGGACAGATGCTCGTTAAGGAATTAAATTGGTGTTAATCACCAAATACTTGACACCTGATGTTTCTAAGAACAGCCATTAACCTGCCATTAAGCGTCATTCCAGGTGAGCACTGGGATGTGGACCTGCAGAATACTATTGTGCATCAGAAGAGGGAAAGGCAGACCCTGTGAGAGGCCTCACTCTGTAGTCTGCTGTGCCCAGGGAGGATGTTCAGCACTGGTGTCCTGGGTGAGAGACAGCTCCTCCGCCATGACCTGTCCCCCACCAGGACAGCTCACAGAGCAGACTCTGTGTAAGAAATGGATGCTCTGGACAGAGGCCCGGGAGGGAGAAGGAAAGGAGAACTAGGTGCTGAGGAATTCCTGTGGGTGTCCCCAAGGCCAGTCTCTGGAAGGACAAGCTCCAGGACCCTCCGGAAGCTCCCCGACCGGGCGCTGTCAGGGGACAGTGGTTCTGGAGCATTCGTATAGAAAGGAACCTGGAAAACTTTGTCTCCCCAGTGTTTCACAGAGAAATTTGTTCCTGGGTTCCTTTGCCCTCTGACACCTTGCTACCAAGCGGATCCAGGCAGTGCTTAGGCAGGAGAGAGCACTCAGCTATTAGCATTTCCCTTTTCACTGTCCCCCACAAATCTCCATGTTGGTTCAACTGTCACCATTTCCAAAGAGGTCAGCATATCCTAAGGGCATCTTCCTTTCGACTTCACACAGCTGTAATTAAGCAAAGGAGGCTCATCAAGTTTAAAGCACTTGTTCAGGCTTGTGAGGAAGGGCTAATACGGAATCCAATTCTGTCCAACCCCTGCACACGTCCTTCCATGACACTAGGATGCCACACCTTACATTATAATGTGAAATGCCCTTAAAACTGTTCATGGGTCCATCTCACCTTACAGCACAACACCAGGAATGGGTCAGGGCCTTGGCTGAGTAGCAGAACACACGGTCAGCATGTTCCAGGCTCTGGGTTCAATCCCAGGACCACAAAAACCCATAAACAAACAATAACAAAAAGCCGCAACTACTTATGTGATAAATACATTACACAAATAAAGTACTACCTGAATACACTTTAACATACAGATATTTCCAGTACATGGGAACCCCATAGTAATTTCTGCGATCTTGGTAATGTATCTGAGGAGGAACTGGACTCCCCGCACCGCTCTCTTTAGACACCTGCATCCCACTGCACTGTCTGCAGCACTCCGGCCCAGAAACAGCAGCTCTGCACCCTAAGAGTGCATCCTTAGGATTCTGACATTTATGCACCATGTTCATAAAAGAAAATGTCACACACATGCATGCATGAGACCAGAACAAATGTTCAGCCACATACAGATCACATCTCAGGACAGTATGGACTCTGCGTAGACAAGGCTACACTGGGAGTTACATCCACACAGCCCTGTATGACTCACCTACTAAGAGCACCAGGAGCTAACAGCCATCTCCCTCGCCAGGGCTGCTGGCCTCTCGGGCTGGGGCAAGTCTGCATGCAGCCTCAGAAGTTCCCCCCTGGCTGCACCTAACAGCCCTGGCTTTCTATCCCCAGTTAGCCTGACACCGCAGGGAAGGGTGGGAATAAGTTTTAGTAAGTGGTTTCTTTTTTATTTTCCTTAAATTCTTTTATTGGTACATTGTAGGTAGACAACACAATTACATTTCTCATTGGGAATTGTACCTTTACATAATGCATCTTGGTTCTTATTTTTTCCCCATTCCTAGCCCTCCCTTCACCCCCTCCACCCTTCCCTATTTACAAAGACTTTATTTCCATTTTTTCCATTTCTCAGCATTTTTCCTTTCCCTTCTTTCCTTTCCCCTGCCCCTCCCACTAACCCTACTCCTTTGGACCTTTTCTTCCTATTTTGCATTATCGATTATTCATTCTAATCATTGGTACATTTTAGGTATACAATATAAGGACCTTCATCATTGGAAATTTGCACCTTTACATAGTCTCTCTTGGTTCTTATTTTTCACCCTTGCCCAGCCCTCCCTTCAACCCCTCCAGTCCTCCCTATTTACAAAGACTTTGTTTCCATTTTCTCATATTAATCCCATTCCCTTCTTTCCTTTCCCCTACCCCTCCCACTTCCCCTTTGCCCCTTTTTTTCCTATTTCACATTATCTAGTATACCTTTTAGTCCTTATTTACACTTCCAGTTTCTCACACTACAGAAACTATTTGGTATTTACATATGTGTGACCTATTTATTACACTTAAGAGTATCAACTCAATGTGCATCCATTTAACTACAAATGTCTCTAATTTCTCATTTTTTATGGCTGAGGAGTACTCCGTTTTATAAAAAAACCACATTTCCTTGATCCAGTCTCCAGTTGATGGGCACTTGACCTGCTTCCAAGCTTTATCTATTGCAAACTGTGCTGCTATGAACATGGGTGCCCATATATCACTGTGGTATGATTCTTTTAATTCTTTGGGGAAGATCCCCAGCAGGGGAATAGCGGGGTCAAATGGGACTTCCAGTGCTAGATCTTTGAGGTATCTCCATACTGATGTCCACAGTGGTTGCACCAGTCTGCACTCCCACCAGCAGTGGAGCAGGGTTCCTCTTTCCCCACAGCCCAGCCAGCATTACTTATTTCTTGATTTCATGATAGCAGCCATTCTTTTTGGAGTGAGGTGGAATCTCAGCGTTGTTTTCATTTGCATCTCTCGAATGACCAGTGATGTTGAACATTTTTTCATGTGTTTATTTGCTATTTCTACCTCTTTGTCTGAGAAATGTCTGTTCATTTCAGATGCCCATTTTCAGATTGGGTCTTTAAATTTGGGAGGTCTGATCTTTTAAAGTTCTTTATAGATTTGAGATAGTAGGCCTTTGTTTGAGGAACAGCAGGTGAAGATTTTTTCCCACACTGTGGGTTGTCTCTTCACACTGCTGGTGGTTTCTCTTGCTGTGCAGAAGCTTTTTAATAAGAGATCCCACTTGTTGATTATTTGTGCTAGTTCACAGGCAACTGAGGTTTTGTTCATAAAATCTTTTCCTACACCAATGTCTTCAAGAGTTCTACCTAACCTCTGTTCCAGCCAGTTCAGTGTTTTGATTTTAATATTTAGATCTTTAATCCATTTTGATTTTAGTTTAGTGCATGGTGAGCTATATGGGTCTAGTTTTAATCTTTGTCAAGTTGAAATACAATTTTTCCAGCACCATTTATTAAAGAGGCTATCTTTCCTCCAGTGAGGGTATTTGGCTCCTTTATCGAAGATAAGATGGCTGAGTGTGTCTGGAGTTGTTTCTGCATCTTCTAATCTGTTCCATTGGTCCTCAGGTCTGTTTCTTTGCCAGTACCATGCTGTTTTTATCACAGTAGCTTTGTAGTATAGTTTCAAGTTGGGAATTCTGATACCCCCTGCCATGTCTCTGTTACCTAGAATTGCTTTGGGTATTCTGGGTCTCTTCTTGGTCCAAAAGAATTTTTGGATTGTTTTCCCAAGGTCCGTGAAGTATGCTGCTGTGATCTCAATTGGAATTGCATTGAATCTATATAGCAGTTTTGGAAGTATGGCCATTTTCACTACATTGATCCTTGCTACCCAGGAGCAGGGGATGTCTGTCCATTTTCTGATATCATCTTCAGTCTCTCTTTTCAGAGTGCCATAGTTTTCAGAGAAGAGGTCTTTGATTTCTTTCGTTAGGATGATTCCCAGGTATTTCAGTTTTTCGGATGCTACTGTGAAAGGAATTATTTGCCCTATTTCTCTCTCAGTGAGTCTGTTGTTGCTGTAGAGGAAAGCTATTGATTTTTGTGTGTTGATCTTGTATCCAGCTACTTTGCTCAATTTGGTTGTTAGGTCTAGAAGATTTTTGGTGGAGTTCTTGGGGTCTTCTATATAGAGTATCATGTCATCTGCAAATAATGACAATTTGACTTCTTCATTTCCTATCTTTATTCCTTTTATTTCTTTCTCTTGCCTAATTGCTGTAGCTAATGTTTCCAAAACTATACTGAACAAGAATAGTGATAGTGGACATCCTTGTCTTGTTCCTGATTTTAGTGTGCAGGATTTCAGTTTTTGACCATTTAGTATGATATTGGCTGTTGGTTTTTCATAGATGGCTTTTATCAGTTTGAGTTAGAGAGCATCTATTCCAATTTTTTGTAGGGTTTTTATCATAAATGCATGTTGGATCTTGTCAAATGCGTTTTCTGCATCTATGGAGATAATCATATGGTTTTTGTCCTTAGCTCTATTGACATAGTGTATTACATTGATTGATTTTTGTATGTTGAACCAGCCCTGCATCCCTGGGATGAATCCCACTTGATCAGGGTGTATGATCTTCTTGATGATCTTCTGCATTCTATTTGCCAGTATCTTATTAAGGATTTTTGCATCTATGTTTATTAGTGAGATTGGCCTATAGTTCTCTTTTTTGGTTGGGTCTTTCTCTGCTTTGGGGATCAAGGTGATGCTTACTTCCAGCAATGAATTTGGGAGTATTGCTTCAGTTTCAATTTCATTGAAGAGTTTAAACAGTAGGGGCAGTAGTTCCTCTCTAAATGGCTTGTAGAAGTGAAGCTATCAGGACCGGGGCTTTTCTTGGTACAATTTTAATTACGTTTTCAATTTCATTGGTTTACATTGGGTTGTTTAGAATTTTTAGGTCTTCTTCATTCAACTTTGGTAATTCATACATATCTAGGAATCTGTTCATTTCTTCTGTGTTGTCCATCTTATTGGCGTATAGGTTCTGGAAGTGAGTACTAATGATCCTCTGTATTTCTGCTGGGTCTGTTGTAATTTCACCCTTTTCATTCCTAATTGCATGGATTTGGGCCTTTCCTTTTTCTGATAATGTTGGCTAAGGGTTTGTCAATTTTGTTTATTCTTTTGAAGAACCAACTCCTGGCTTCATTGATTTTTTGTATCATTCTTTTAGTCTCCATTGCATTGATTTCTTCTCTGATCTTTATAATTTCCTCCCTTGTATGAGCTTTGGGTTTTTCTTGCTCTTCTTTTTTAGAAGCTTGAGGTTCAGTATCAGGTTAATTGGACTCATTCTGTTTTCCTAATATGTGTATTCACTGCTATGAATTTCCTCATAAGACTGCTTTCATTGTGTCCCATAGATTCTGATATGTTGTATTGTCATTGTCATTTAATTGAAGGAACTGTCTGATTTCTTCATTAATTTCCTCTGTAACCCATTGGTTATTCAGAAGTGTGTTGTTCAATTTCCACATGTTTATGAAATTTTTCCAGTTTCTTTTGTTATGGATCTCCAATTTCATTGCACTATGGTCTGATAATATACAGGGGATAACTTCAATTCCTTTGCACATACATAAACATGTTTTATGCATGAGTATGTGGTCTATTTTGGAGAATCACCCATGTGCAGTTGAGAAGAATGTGTATTCTGATTTTGTAGGGTGGAACACTCTGTAAACATCTGTTAAGTTCATTTGTTCAAGAGTTCGATTGAGTTCTAGTATTTCATTACTTATTTTTTGTCTAGTTGATCTATTTGTGACAGTGGGGTATTGAGGTCCCCCACTACAATTGTATTAGTGCATATGTGACTTTTCATGTCGGTTAGTATTTGTTTTATATAGTTGGGTGCACTAGTGTTTGCTGCATAGATATCTATGACTGTCATCTCTTCCTGTTGGATTGTTCCCTTTACAAAGATGTAGTATCTTTTCTTTGTCTTTCTTAATCAGTGTTGGTTTGACATCTATATGGTCTGCAAAGAGGATAGCTACTCCTGATTTTTGGGGGGTTCCTGTCACATGGAATATTGTTTTCCACCCCTTAACTTTCGGTCTATGCGTTTCATTTTGAATTAAGTGTGTTTCTTGTATGCAGCATATTGTTGGATCTTGCTTCTTGACCCATTCTGCCAGTCTATTTCTTTTGATTGGTTGAGACCAGTAACATTGATGGTTATAACTGATACCTATTGACTTATCATTGTCATGACTTTGTTTTTGTTGGGTTCTCCCCCTCTACATTTAATTTCTTGTCATGCCCGATGGGTTCATTCTGCTTTGCTTCCTGGGGTTGTGATCCTCATTGTCTGTTCTTAGGATATAGTCTAAAATTTTTTGGAGTGCTGGTTTGGTATTCATGAAGTTCCTAAGGTGCTCTTTATCATGAAAGTATCTCATTTCTCCATCAATTTTGAAAGATAGTTTTGCAGGGTACATCAATCTGGGTTGGAGGCTGTTTTCCTTTGGGGCTTGGAATACATCACTCCAAGCTCTTCTTGCCTTGAGGGTTTGCACTGAGAAGTCTGCTGTGATTCTGATGAGCTTTCCTTTGTAGGTGATTTGTTTCTTTTCTCTAACTGCTTGTAGAACTTTGTTCTTCTGTTGAGTTTCTGGAATCTTAACAATTATATGCCTATGTGTAGATTTTTTTTGATCAAGGGTATTTGGAGTCCTATATGCCTCATTTATCCATATGTCAAGTTCTTTTCCCTTGCTTGGGAAGTTTTCTGCCATTACTTCTGTGAACAGTTTTTTTATGTCATCTGCACTCTCTCTTGTTTCTTCTTTGACTCCAATCAGTCTTATGTTATTCTTCTTTGCATCGTCTAGCAGCTGCTGGATTGATTTCTCATGTTCCTTTACAATTTTAAAGCAATTTTTCTTTTCCAGGTCACTAATTGCAATCTTGTCTTATATATCTGAAATTCTGTCATCACATTGGCTCATTCTGCTGTGTAGACTTTCAGTGGAGTTCTTGATCTCCTGGAAATCTGTTTGCATCTGTTTTATGGATTCCATTTGTTTCCTATGTTGGAGTTCCGTCATTTTCCTCAGCTCCTCTCTAGATTTATTAATCATGTGCTGCACTACAAGCACAATCTTTGCTGTTATCTGAGAAATTATTTCTGATTTCATTTTTTCCAGATCCCCTTTTTTGCCAGTTCAGGGAGTCCAGGTGGTTGAGTATTAGAGTGTTCCATCTCATCTCCCTTTGGGGTTGCTGTAGGTGATCTGGAAGTCTGGTTTTGAGAGTTGTTTACATGTCTTCTCATTTCGACCTGGGCGGCAGGGTGCTGTTGGCACCAGCTTGGCTCACCTCCTCTGAGCTGGGAGCGGTGGAACAGGGGCTCAGAAGCCCCTTCCTCTGGGCTAGGAGTGGTGGGACAGATGGCGGACCAGAAGACCGCTCCTTGGGGCCGGGAGCAGCGAGATGGACAGCAGCCCAGAAGTCCCTACCTTTGGGGCAGGAGTGGCAGGAAGGATAGCAGACAGGAAGCCCCTACCTGTTGGCCAGGAGCGGCGGGATGGAAGTGGTTTCTTTTTATGTCACCTTTGTTAGTACAGTTTGTCCTTCTCACCTTAGCTGCAAAACATCATCCAGGTGGTGTAAGGCTATGGCTGAGCGTTGGGGAGGTTTCCTGCTGACATCTCTCTCACATCTTTGGCACTGTGCCACTCAGCTAAGGACCAATTCTGCCCGTGCACTAAGAATGTCAGGGTGTGACTATCCCAGAAGATAAAGGAAAAAGCTCAGGGAGACACTGCCTTTGGGAAGCTCCACAACCTCACAAACTGCAGCATGGTAAGTGATGGCTTGGGGATAAATGAACAGGCTTTGAGGTGGGTCTCTCCCCTTGCTGAGCAAATTCTTACAAACCAAAAAACACATCAGAGTCTTTTAAACTTAAAGGACAATGTGGTTCCTAATGAGTCAGTCCATGCTATGAACTGAATGTTTCTAGTACCCCAAAATGGATGTCAGAACCCTAATTTCCAAAGTGGTGGTGCTAGGAAGTGAGGCTGCGTGAGGCAGCTGGGCCATGAGAGTTGTGTCCTTGTGAGGGAACTGCTGTCTTTGTGGGAAGAGGTGTGAGAAAGGTTGGCCATGGGAGGACAGAGTATGAAGGGCCATGTGCACACCGGGGACAGAGCTAAGCCTGAGACCTGTACCTTGACCATGGACCCCAAGCTCCAGGACACCAAAAAATAAACACCAGCAGCCCGGCTCGTGATGTTTGGCGGCTGCAGCACAGCAGACTAAGAGGCCAGAGAAGCAACAAACTTCTGTGTGAGCCACAAAGCTATGAGAATAAAGTTCTCATTGAGCTCAGTAAGTGGCACGCTGCTCAGCACCGTGAGAGATCACAGTGGGAAGCAGCAGGGCTTAGGAGTCAGGATGGGGTTCACAATCAGAAATGCAAAATATTTTATCTAAAGGTGACCAAGAAAGTAAGATTTCATTGAAAATGACAACAGCCTGGTACCCAGGAGCAGGTAATTTTCAGCACAGTTCCATCCTTGCTTTCTCCAGTCTGGTGTCCTATCAGCACATGAATCAAATCATTCCCTGAAGGTGTCTGACAAGCCAGGTACAAAAATGTAAACAGGAATTCCAGATCGCCATGCAGCCAAGGGTGTAAGAAAGACATGCACTGCGGGCCCCGGAGAGAGCTCACTACAGGCCACGGTGGGCACCATGCAAGCCAGAGAGAAGGAAATCGGGGCACAGGCGGGCGGAAGATGCCTCCTGGTCTCCTGCAGTAGTGCATCCTGCAGGCCTCAACCAGCAGCTGCCTGTGCCCAGCAGAGGGCTGGTGTAAAGGTCCAGGACAGGGCCGGCCCTACCTTAAGAAGCTGCTTAATCACATAAGCTTCCCAACCAGAGCCATGTGGAGACAGCCATGGGAGCCCCGCTGGGCCAAACCCACCACCTCTGCTTGCTGTTCAGTTCTGTGAGGGGCAAATTCCCAGGGCCATGTTTCCATGACACTACTGACTGGTTGGTTACTAGTACGCTTGTATAAAATGAAGGTGCCCATTAAATGTGACCTTTTCCTTCTTGAGGAAAAACTAATTTTACAAATAAAAACTATATATGTATATTAGGGAAATTTTGCAATATGACAGGTGGCAGAAAGAAAAAAAAATTGTTATTCCACTACCTAAGCAGATATCACTTTTCATGTATTTATTTCAGAATATATTTTGGTCCATATTATTATTTTTTTTTAATTTAAGAATGGTACTTATGTATTGCTTTAATCCTGATTTTATCCATTTAGTAACATAAGCTTAAATATATCATTAAATGTTCTTTCATAACATTATCCTTAATGGTTGCAAGGTGAATTTTTGTACTGAGGTACCATAAATTAAATCCTCTATTGTTGGAAGTAATACTGTGTCTGATTTAGTATAAATAAGCAGCTATGAATATTCTGGCAGTCAATTATTTGCAATCACTCTTCATTATTTTTTCAGGACGAATGCCTAATAATAGATTGTTTAATTTAGATGTATGTACATTTTTAACATTTTAAAAATTTATTGTGCAAGTATACTCTTAAAAGGATTTAATAATTTACATGTATACTAATAGGGTTTTTCTACCTCCACACTTCTACTCAGGAAACATTTACTTAGCACTCACTAAATAGCAGAAGTTGTTGTAGATACAAGGATACAAACATAAATGAAGTGAGGAGCTTCCATCACCCCTGGAAGGTTGAGGGGCCGTGCTGGAAGGCCTCAGCTGGCCGCCAGGCAGAGTGGTGAGTGGATGCTGTTCATCCCAAGGCCAGCAGCCCCTCAGAGGCCCGCTCAGACTGCTTCTGCACCCCAACTCCGCTGGCCCCTGCTTCTATCTGCTGTTGCTTTAAAGGCCACTCACTCAACATGGGCAAAGAGGGTCTCCGGCCTCCACCAAAATACCAGGACAGGACACACAGTGCCCCACTGTGACACGGACTCAGTGAGGGCCCTGCGGGAGGGCTCACTTCTGGCTGGAACACATGGAGTCCCATCCAGGCTTTGTCTGGCCTGGAGAGCTCTGTGGCTCACTCAGCCCCCTAAGCACAGAAGGCCCAATATCTCACACACAGTACCACCTGCCCTGCTCCTCCGGTTACAGCTTTGTCCTTAAAACCTGAATGTCAGGCTTAAATACATGTGAGTCGTGCTTTGCTCACTTTACACAGCCACAAGACCCTCCTGATCACACACCATGGGCAACACTGACCATGATACTTACAGAGAGAAAACAGCACCTCACACATTCTCTGGTGAGTAACAGAAATAATTCATATTTTCAGAAACGAGGATGCTTCAAAACCTGAAATGGAAGGGAAGTCCATACCTGGTAGAAGTTAGGCCAGAAGGTGCTGATGGCCAGCTCTGCCCGATTCCATCTCCCCGTCGGGGCCCCTGACAGGTTCCAGATGGGGCTCCCCAGGGCCCCGTTATTGACCTTCACGTACACGTTGAGGAACCCAGGAGCAGAGTTGCTCTTGCTGGATACAAAGTAGTGGAAATCGATGCAGTGAGTGTCATTCTCCTTCAGCTGAGGGAGCAGCAGGTGGGCTCGCTGTCCGTCATGCCGCCCTGACCCATTCACCATCATGAAGGAGCCTGCGGAGGCAAAATGAAGGAGAGTCACAACCCAAATCCACGTTCTGGTCACCGCTGAAAACTGCCATTACGCATGGGGGGGGACACTGCAATCCATGCGTCTCTTTTAATCTTAGAACTTTAGCCACGCCTTGTCCATGCATTACTGCCACCCCCTCCGTGCTAGCTGGTCTCTGTCCATGAGTGGGACATTCCCCGGGTGTCGGTGCCTTGCATCTCCAGACCCCAGACGCAGTGCAATGTGTAGGCCCAGCCCCGTCAGCCTGGTAGTGAGAGGCCACCTGTGGCATTTACATGAAGACTAATTAAAATCCCACTCTGGGAAGCCCTCCAGTCCAACCCCGGGGGCAGCAGACAGGGGAGCCCTTGGCCTCTCTCCAGGGCCTGGGGCAGCTGTCCTGTCACTGCACCGCCATCTGTAAGCAAGCTGCTTCACAGCCCTGTAACCTGAGGGAGAACCGGGGTCCTCTAATGTGGAGTCTTGGGGTCACTGCATCTTCGAGGTTAGCACCCCTACCCCTGGTACTGCTGTGACAAGCAGGGAGCGGGCTGAACACACTGGTGTGAGCATCGCCCTTGAAGGAGGGCCACCTCAGAGGACCCCACAGGCCCTGAGGCCTGCACCCGGCGTACCCGTTTCCCAGTGGAACCTAGCTGTCCGGGGACCCTGTCCTCGAGCCCTACCTGTGTCTAAGACCAACGGGAGTGGTACCTGAAAAAACATATAATCAAAATGTTCTAAGAAACAAGGGAAAGCAAGTTATCAGAGTCCTCTCTGGCAGAGAGGAAAAACATACTGAGAGTTTAAGAAGGAAGCCCACTGACACCTGGGGCATAAAAATCAGAGCAAACAGTACTATGGGTGGGGCTGGATTCCCAACTCCTCCCCAGTTAGATGTTCTTATTACAACTCCCCTCACTGTGAGTCACAATGCTCAGGGTGTGCACGTGTGTTGGTGCACACATGTATGTTTTAGTGAGTGTCCACGCAAATCTGTAAGCAAACACACAGTACTAGGAAGCGTGAAGAGTTCTTCTCCACATGCTGTGATTTCCCAAACAACACACAGAAACTTGTTTTATATATGGAGCACACAGAGAACAGCGAGGCAGACCCCCACTGCACAGTAGTGGGCTTTGGGAAGGGATTCAGAGTGCAGCGTTTGCTCACGGTTCTTACCATCGCGGTGCCCTTGTCGGTAGTGTGCTACTTTTAATATCATTTAAATAAACAGGAACAAATTCACAGAAGGCTTAGAAGAAACAAGTCCAGGTTTCAGGATGAGTCTCTGGCCAAACCAGAACTCTGCGCCTCTCAGTTTCCAGCCCATTACTTACCTATCACAGTCAATAACCTTGTGTGTCATTCGAACACACATGGGAGGAGAAAGCCTCTCTACAACCTGAAGGGGTGTCACAGGAGCTGTTTTAGAACAGAGCAGTTTTTCAAGAGATGAATGCTATGTACCTGAAATATAAAAGCTAACTCAGAAAGGAAGGGTTATCTAGGAAGGTATATTTCAGCAAAGAAGGACTTCAAATGTGCCTTAAGAGTCAGGAGGCAGGCAGCGCGAGTGCCAAGCTGTGGTGGCCCCAGGCCGGGCAGCTGCTGCGAAGATTTGGGATGACTATGGAGGCGCTGCTGGCCAGCCTCTCCCACCCCACCAGGGCTCCACCTGTCTACACCCACTCAGTGAGCTCCTGAGCATCCCACTGGACCAGAATTAGCCCAGCCCAATCCAATCTTGCATGAAAAATCTGCTTTATGCCTTTGAGAGGAGGTTGAAAGTAGGTCATCAGGTGGTTCAGCTACCAATGATGATTTGGATCATCTAAGGCAAGGAAGTCGTGAGTGAGACGGAGCGAGATATGACAGATAGAAAAGTACAGAATGAAGACCTTGATTCAGATGAGGAAGAAAACTAGTCAAAATGCTACAAAATGGTCATATATACCAGAACGACCCAGCGTTAGAACCAGGTCAGAAAATGTTGTTAGGTTCTTGCCAGGGATGGAATCTATTGGATGGAATGCCAGCACTGCAATTCAATGTTGGAAATTGTTTGTAACGGACGATATGCTACCAGATATTTTGAAGTACACTAAAATGAAAACAAGTAAACAAGTAAAACATTCTATATGCATCAATAGTAATACTCAAACAAAAATTTATCATGATGCCTCACTATCTGAACTGAAGCCCTTCATAGCAGGACTTCATCATTCTAATTGTCAGAATCTAAAGGATTTATGGAGAAATATCAGATTTGGCATTGAGCTTTACAGAACAATACTGACATGCAAGAGATTTGCTTTCCTTCAAAACTGCCTACATTTTGATGACAAAAAGACCTGCCAAGAGAGGATGAATCTGACAATTTGGCTTATTATTATTATTTTTTTTGGTACCAGGGATCCAACTCAGGACCTTGTGCTTTTGAGGCAGGTGGTGGAACCACTGAGCTAAATCCCCAGTCCCTATATTCACTCATTTTTTGAAAGCTTTGTTTGAACAGTCAAGCAATTTATACACTGTCCGAACACATGACAACTGACAAACAACTTGCATCATTTTGTGTTTGTTAAAGCTTTTGGTAATATATTGCAAATAAACCTTCCAAATATGATATAAAAATAGATGCCCTGTAAATGCAAAGACATTTTACACCTTGAATTTATAAATGCATCCTGGAACTCTGCCACCAGGTCTGTACTTGTGGAGTATGTGAACAGAATTGTCCCACCTATTTCAAAAAATAACCAAAATGTCACATTTGACAACTGGTTCACAAGTTACCCACTGATGTTACATTTGCTAAAAGAACACCAGTTGACCAGCACAGGAACTACTCAAAAGAACAAAGGAGAGATTCGTGAAAAAAATGTTCCAAGTTCACAACAGTGAACTTGGTAGTGAAATGTGTAGTACCATCTCTGGATTTCAGAAAGATGTAACATTGGCCTCCTATATGGTGAGGAAAAACCAAGTGGTACTGATACTGTCAATATCACACCGTGATGAGTAAGTGAAGCTGGGCGTGGTGGTGCACATCTATAATGTCAGCACTTGGCAGGCTGAGGCAGGAGGACCCTGTGAATTCAAGGTTACCCTGTGCTACATAGTGAGACCCTATCTCAAAAAACAAAACAAAACATAAGACCGGTAGTGAATCCCCAACCCAAATGAAGTCAGAAATGATGACATTTTACAACAAAATGAACAGTGGGGTAGATGTTGTTGACGAGATATGCAGCAACTATGATGTCACTCAAAACAAAGGGTTGGCCAGTGGTTGTGTTTTACTTGATCCTAAAGATGCCAGCCATTAAGTTTCACAGTTTACAAAAAAGTAACAAACACAAAATATCACAGAGGAACTTTCTTAGAGGGGTGGGACTGGAATTGATAAATGATCAATGATAACAGAGGAAGGACAGTCTGTATCTGCCCAAAAACCTCTGCAAAAGAATTCTGGAGAAGACTGGTAAAGATAGGTGAACATCACAAGAACCTCTGAAGGAAACAGGAAGGCCAGCGAGATGTCAAGTGCATCCTAACAGAGGAGACAGAACAACAACACACCTGTGCTGGCAGTGTAAGTGATGCTTGTGTATGCAACATGCTGTTTCCACATGTGAAGACTGCCTTAGATGTGATAATTGAAGTACAGATTAGTTTTGTGGAAGAGTTTTAGTTGTATTTTCATTGTAGTTCACCTAGAAATTTATTTCTTTTGTTATTTTTTAGATTTAATAAGCAAATAGTCGATGTTGAAAATGTTTATTCTAAATGCTCATTATATATTTGATATTTTATTTTACTGATATTTTATTTCCCTGCTAAGCGCACACTGTTATAATGTAATAGGAAGCTCCTGACCAAAGAGGACGGCGAGACAGGTGACGAGTATGGCCTGCCAAACAGGAAAAGAAAGCTAAGCACACACACTGCCACTGCAAGTGAGACCTGTGCATGGAACACGCTGGTGTCGTGTGTGAAGACTGCCTTAGGTGTGCTAAGTGAAGCAAAGATAATTCCTGTGGCAGTTTTGTTTGTATTTTTATTGTACTTCACACTGGAATTTATTTCTGCTGTTAATTTTTAGATTTTGTAACCAGGTAAACAGTTGATGTTGAAAATGTTGGTGTTTATTCTAAACACTCATTACATATTAAAAATGTAATATTTTATTTTCCTGATATTTTCTTATTAAATATATATTGTAGGGTTCAATATAATAAAACTCAAAAAATTTTTAAAAAAGAAAGAGGAGCTAGAGTAGTGGCAGATACCTGAGATCCCAGCTCCTGGGGAGGATGAGGCAGGACAACTGCTGCAGCCTAGCATAAGAGAACAACCGAGGGGTAAGAAAAGATCACTGAAATATTTGGGGTGAGGGTCACAAAATGTTAAAAATCTAAGAAGGTTTTTGGAGCTGAAGATGAGCTAAAAACATATTTTTATGCTCTTAGTAAAACACAAGCTGCTCTACGGCACGTTTTGGCACATGGTCCGCTCCACTCTGCAATCTGTGACCAGTCGCGGTGAATTCCCACTGGTGGGGCCTTGAGGTCCCCTCTGAATCATCAAGACCCGACGTCCCACCACCTGCCAAGAAATTGCTCCTCCCTTTGTTTACACCAATAAACCCGGGGAACCTCAGTGACAATCGTGGTGATATGAACACGATGACAAAAACACGTGCTGTGAAGCACATCTGCACCAAGCTTACAGAGAGGCAATTCTTCATGCACACCACGGAAGTTAGTGCCTCTGTAACACTACTGTTTTGAAAGTCACCTGGGTCTCCAGAAGTGCTGTCTTCCTGGCACAGGGCCTGCGCCCTGTGCTTACCCACTGAGCTGCTTTCCAGGCGGCTCCCTGAGTCGCCCACAGCACCCAGAGCTGGCCCAATCTCCAGGGTGACCTGTTAAACACAGAGCAGCCCTCTCTGGCCACAGTTCTCCCTCCAAGTCTCAGTCATTTCCTCACTGTTGACACACAACACCCAATACCTACAACTTGGAGGAGGAGAGGTTTGTTCTGGCTCACGTTTCAGTGCATGGCTGGCTGTCTCCAAGACAGAAATAGCACAGCAGAGGGGCCCAGTGGAGGAAAAGCTGCTCACGTCATAGAAGCCAGGAGACAGGGAAGGGAGGAGTCAGGGACAGAGCTGCACCCTTCCAGGTTACACCTCCAGTGACCACCTCTCCCACCTGAAGTGCCTGCTAACAGCTTTGTTCAGCTGCTGAACTCATCAGTTGATGACTCAGCTCCCTCATGGTCCGATGGTCTTCCCAAATCCCCACCTGTATAAGCATGAGAGTTGGGGTACATCCAAACCTAAACCATAACACCATAGTTTCAGTGACTGGTGGTCAACTAAGGTCCAGAAATATTCCATGAAAAATTCTAGAAGTAAACAATGTGAAAAGTAGCAGGATGAAATTTCATGCTGCCTGGCTCCTTTCTACCCAGGCCATGAGTCATCACTCTGTAGTTCAGTGCATCCATGCTGTATATGCTACCTGCTGGTTAATCACTTGGTAGTTGGCTAGATTACCCAATGAACTATTGAGCTGTTACACTGCTTGTATACAGAGTTGGGTACTATCTGTACTTTCAAGTAGCCACTGGGAGTCTTAGAACATTCTGCAACATTGTGGGGGTATTACTACACTCAAGGGCCCCTAATTTTTATAGTTGTTTCTCCTTCTCTTTGTTCCTGTGTTAGGAAGAATAGTCTGCTTTGCTATGAACTGTCATTCACTCGTGCAGATTAGCAGAGCCAGGACATCCCTGTAACACAAAAGTTACTTTGCTTCCTGTGCCATTTTTTCGGTAAGACATCAACACTGAAGTGATCAGGAGCAAATCTTCTCTCATATACGGGGATGCGTCACCAACACGAGATGGCCTCCAAACACAGCTCACAACCCTGCAGAAGCACCTTCTCTTCCCTTAACGCAGCGAGTGAGAAGAAAACGTTTCATGGTCTCAAGAGCCAATCCTCTCTCCACTCAATAAAATTGTCTGGGAACACGTAAGAACAGCTGCCCCTCCTCCGGGTTCAGCACATTCACACGGGGCCATGATTCCTATGTCTTGGGCGGGGTTAGGAACCATCCACAGCCTGGGACAGACCCATCTGCTGGTTCGAGCTAGCTGGAACGTGTTAAAGAGAAAAAGAGCAAATGACTGATGATGCAGACAGACCCTGGTTCCTCATATTAAGCTGGCAGAAAGGGGTCTCATTAGAAGGAAAGACTTTGAGGAAGGCAACAGAGAGAGGGGAGGAGATGGAGACCTAGGGTTTAGGGCTAAGGACCGTTTCCCTAGGATGTGACCCTGGACGGTCTGGTGTTTTGGCAGGGTTTTCCTTGTCTGTGCTATTTCTCTAGCTACAAAACTGCACAGATTCTGAATGACCTGCTTCAATCCTCCTGTTTTTCTCCCCATCGTTTTCAACATGTAGTTTTATGAAATTAGTGGACATTTTTTGGGCACATACATGTGGTGTTGATAAAAATGCTTACTCTAGGTGTAGCGACCACGTCTTTGCCTCATTCGGATGGCAAGGATGGAATTCTGTCCGGACAGGCTCCACATCCACACCAAAGCTACTCTTCTCCCAAACAGTCTGGAAACCGAGCTCTGACCTGAACACACAGAATTTTTAGAGGAAAGTCTCTTTAGCAAACACTTTCCCTGGAGTGTGCTACCTGGAGTGGTCCGTTTTTCCTCTGCATCCCCTCAATTAACGATGAATACACTTAAGCTCGTTTAAACAGAGCTTGATATAAAGTACAAACTCAATACGTGCTGGCCATGATCACTACGATGACTTGGGTACCTCAAACCTGAACAAGCTCGTGGCACCTCTTAATTATCTGCCACCCTCTCCCATCTCTCTCCCTGTCTACCTTCCAAACCTTCGATTTCTACCCTAATTCACCCTGGTAAGAACTTTTAAATTTCCTTTATGTACTAAGATATTACGAAGGCTTCAACTCAATAAATCTTGTCCTTGCAAATTAGGGGAAGGGTGTCTTTATTTACATGTGTGGACATCACCTAACTCATGGTTTTGCCATGCAGAAGGTGACATTTCTGCCCACACAGTGGGTACCTCTGTCATCCACAGTGTTTACAGAAGCAGGCATGAGCATTTGTGCTGAGCAAAGTCTAGCAGCTCCAACTCTGCGGGAAAATTCCAGCTGGGCATAAAGGAACCGGGAGCAGGAGGGAGAAATGCCTTTTAATTGTTTGAATTTATCACCTATCTGCTATGAAAGGAAAGTCAACTCGCCAGCCAATGTATAAATAAATGAAGAATTCAAAGCACTGATTTTTAATTTTAAAGCATTATGTCTGTTTTTTTTTAATACCCCTCCCTGTATGGCTGAATGCTTAATTTTCACCTTCTACTTCAATGTTCTGTCAGGAGAGGCATTTCAAAAAGTAATTGGATATCCCTCTGTAGTTACTTCCTTACCTCCATTTTTTCCCCCTATATAAAGCACTCCAACTGAGCACATAAGTAAAAGCAATCATAATTCAAATTAGCATGGAAATTTTGTTTGTGTTCAGATAACAAAACACCCTTAAGTCACTGGTATATAAGTAGAAGATACAGCATTGCAGGCGCATGAAATAAGCTTCAAAGGAGACAGGCTTTAGATGCAGGCTCCAGAGGTTTTTAAGAATATTTATTTTGGTTTTCCCAAAGAGGAAAATTCTCTTGGAGAACATGCAATGTTCACATTCTGGAGTCTTTGGGAGAATTAAATTTAGCTTAATCATATCCATTGGCAAATGCTTTTGATGAAACTATCTTTGTCATTGTGGCAGCAGTAATAACTATGGAGGATTAGTTATTCCTTTCTAGCCCATCATTAAAATCTCCACTGGCATGGTCCAGGCTGAGGAAGCTGCATGCATTCACATCCTACATTTGAAGAACTATGCAAAGAGCAAGAAAAGGAACATTTTCCATTATACAGCAGGTGTTACTTCATACTTTGGCTGGCAGAGAAGTGGCACATTATGAATTTTAAAGCCATCACCAGCTTTATTTTCTCAACGCTTCTTAGTTTTAGCAAAAGTGAACAGATTATTCATCTTTCCTTTCTCTGGAGTGTTCTGTGTTCCAGTTTTCTTTTGTGGTCATGCCCTCAAATTTGTGGATTTGGGACCAAAAGCTCCATAAGGTGGTTGTAAGTCTCATCTATACCGACAGATCCTCAACTCGAGTTGAGCCTCTCCTGTCCAATTCAGAAAAAAACAGTGATGAGAATTCAGCTCAGCAGAGCCCGGCTTCTCAAACTATCTAAGATAAAAAGGCAGGGTTTTTTGTTTTTGTTTTTGTTTAAGTCCAATGCATCTCCCAGCCAATTAATGTAAAATACTATAAATGTGATTGCCAGTAAAATAAAACACAGATACACAAAATGCAATTGTTTTTATTCACCTAAATGAACATCATAGTAATCTGTCAAATTCCTATGCACATTTTCTAAAGACTTGCTGTCCATGTCTACCCTGGCGATTGGGAAGACCACATTTGGGTCCGCTCTGGTCTGCACAGCAAACTGTGTAGCACAGGATTTAAGTCAGAGAAAACACAACAGGCGGCATGGCGTGCTGGGTCCCACACACAGTGGACCCACACAGCATGCTGGGCCTGGGCCCGGGACCCCAGTGGACACGGAAATCCTGACTGCTTGAGTCCCTTCGATGAGATGAGGCCACATCACAGTATTCACACAGAATCCACACATACCCTCCTGGAAACTTTGTTACCTTACCCCTCCCCCAGGGTGCAGGCATCAAACCCAGGCCTTGCACAGCCCACATCATGTCTCCACGACTAAATGCTTCACACGATCACTGTTGTTCTGTGCTGTTTAGGGGACAGTGACTTGCAGGACACATGAAAATGCTGTTTCCAAATATTCTCAAGTACTCTGAACCGGCCATGTGGAGTGGCCCACACAGGGCTCACGGGACACATTTTTGCTCAACAGTAAATGAGACAAATTAAAAGAAAAAATGGGGAAAATGTCCTCCAGTTTCTTAACCCAAAGGTAACAGCTGTAAAACTTACGTCCTCTGATGAGGAAAGAAAATTGTAAAAGGAGAGGAGGAGGAGCATGAGAAGCAGGCAGATAAGCAGAGAACAAAGGTGGTCACGTAGACTGGAAGGGCCCCATGAGACTGGAGATCCAGGGAACTGGGTTCCAGGCCAGGAGGAAACCAGGGTGCCTGGCAGCCGTGGGAAACGAAAACCAGGAGAAAGCTCAGCGTCTGATACCAAGACAAAGCCTGGCATCTCGGCCTTTGATTTTTATGTCCCCTTTAGGACCTGACTTTGGGCTGGATGCTGATCACCGAAGGCAGGTCGGTCCTCAAGCTGCTGCTGCACAGCCCAGCCTGAACCCTAAGTTTTCCTGACCTGCCTCCCCCGCCTTGAAGACTTTCAGGGACTCTCAACTGCCAGTTTTACAGAGGTCCCCCTTCACTGTCCTGGACCTGCATCACCTTGGATTTCAGAAAGTGCGGAGCCCCTCAGACAGGTCACCCCACAATGGCACCACGCCACGTGGGGGCAAGGGCCCCGGACAGCAAAAGAGGCTGTCCCCAGCCATCTCCAGGCCCCTCCCGTGACAAGGGTGTCTCCAGAGCCACCCTGCAGAACCGGAACTGAAATGAAGATCAACAGGTCCCCAGCTTGGTGGAGACTGTTTCTTTACACATAGCTCTTGCATAGCTCTTCCCTGCCCCGTTCTTCCTCTGCTAAACCTAAAGCTCACACGAGTTCCCCTGAAAAAGGGTAAGGGTACCCACTCCCCTTTGCCTCCCCAATGTAGCTACATGGGTTGAATTCCGCTCCCACTTCTCCATGGCTTTTCCTGTTTGCTTCTGGGAGGTGAGTGGCTGGGACCCCGGGGTCAGGCCTCCCTCATCGGAATCAGCACGTCTACCAGCCGGTCGGCAGAAGACAAGAGCGCAGGAAGGGAATGTGCCGCCTAGTGCCTAGGCCAGGCACCCCACTCCACTTCAATAAATCCTCAGCACAGGGAGGGCCTGACTGAACTGCAGGCAGAGTGAAGCCCCGATGGGACCTGGGGAAGGGTCAGACTGAGCCAGGAACTCATGGTTCCTATCCTCCAGCTCCAAAGACAAAGCTCTTAAATCAGTATTTTTCAAATATTTTCTGTAATTCATAGCGGGAAATATATTATACACTGCATCCCAGGGCACAAGTGTGATTCCGTGTGTCTATACTCATTTATGGACACACACACACTCTCACACACACGTCATGCCGCTTCTGTCTGTGTGTGCACTGTACTCACAGCTTCTATTTGCCTTGATTTCATTCTGAAAGATGAATAGCCGCATCCTCATGGCTGCACCCTCGTACCTGACTTGCCAGCCCTCAGTGCTCCAAGATGCACTGCAGAGCTGGTCCGGGAACCAGAGCCCAGGAGCTCTGCATCCCCAGGAAGAAAGCGTTTTAGTCTCTGTCCTTTACTATTTGAGCTCATCCCCCATGTGTCAAAACAAGAGGTTCCACTCATCCTGCAGCTCCTGCAGCCGGGCCTCAGAAGGCCGCCAAAGAGAGTCATCTCTGATGAGAGACCACAGGATGCTGGAAGCCAGAAGCCTTTGGAAAAATAAATGAACTCATGGAACAAAGCTCCCAGGCAGCAGAGCCTCCACGGGGAGGTGAAACCCTCACCTTCAAGACCCTCGTTAGTGCCCATGAGCAGCAGACTCTGCAGTCTCCACCTACAGCTCCCAGCCCAGGTGCCAGGCATCAGCCTGCCTCCTCTCTGCCCTCTGCAACAAGCCTCCCTCCTGCAAAACAGGAAATACCTGCTCCATAGACCCCAGAAGTAAAACCTCACATAAGAGCAACTCGCACCCCCTCTTGCCTTTCTGTGGATTCTCAACATTACCCACCAAGGCCCTGGCTGACTGCTCTACATTTGCCACGCTCCTGCTATGCTGGCGAATGTATGGTAGGACAGCAAAGGGAGAGGCCCCAGCCAGACTCTGCAGCCTCCAGCTGGACCGCCTCACTTTGGAAGAGGCCAGGGAGCCCCACCAGGAGAGAAGTGGACGGGCTCATCCCAGCCTGTGCTGTTCCTATAAATCATGCTGGGGAGCCCATGGCACTCTGTACTCCTGGAGGAATTCCACAGCATTGTAAGTGCTTGCTGAAGTTTGCTGAAGTTGCTGTCTCCAGAGCCCTTGTGCTAAATGGTCCCAGCTTCACACTATTGGGGGTGGCTGAAAAAATGCTAGGTCTCTGGGGACATGCTCTTGCTGGGGACTATAGCTTTGCCTGGCCACATGTCCCCTGCCTTGTTCAAAGCAATGCTGCTAGCTGACTATGGACTGAAACTTTTGAAACTGTAAGTCTAAGTAAACACCTTCTCTTTATAAGCTGATTATCAAGGTATGTGTTACAGTAACAGAATGCTGACTAACAGTGCAGTAAAATTAATAATAAGCACAGAAATACATACCGGCTGTATACAACATGTGCTGTAAGACATTTATGTTAAATACCCCAAAAGATACTCAATTATCAAATCAGTGATTCACAGCACAACTAAATGGCCATTTTTATTATTCATAAAAATACTAAGCTGACAAGAATACACCCATTCACCTTGACCAGTCATTTTTCATCATGGCAAGGTTCCTCCTCTGGGCACCCTGTTTGTATGAGACACTTGGAGAACTACAAACAAAAAGCCTTCCCCCTGTCCCTTCAGCAAGACCCTCACAGCTCAGACCTGAATTCTGGCTCAGGGAGAATTTTTAAAACCACAGAATGAAGAAACCAGATCCACTAACTTTGCCAACGTTCACACATATAAAGCTAAGGGAGCTGTGGGAGCTGTGGATTTAGGGCTGCTGACCAACCCTGAACAGGAATTCAGAGGCCTGATTATGCCAAGAGAAGTTCCTGAAGAGGCTGCTGGGAAAGGGGGGAAGCCCTGGGAATTCCAATGAGAGCAGGAAGTGGTCTCCTTTGGAAGACTAGGGAGGCCTTTACCGAGAACCAACTCCTATTACTGTGTGTCATTCAGACAAACATCTTCAGTGACTTAGCTGGAAAGTATTAGCTGAGTGTTTTGTAATTTATAAGTAAAAAGCAAACACAACCTTTTAACCACCTGAGATGCTAATGACTCCATCTCAGGAATGAACCTCACATACAACAATGCGGGAGTGACAGGTAGGTTGTGGAGAACCTTCTTACAAGCTGGCTTAACTTCTCATACTTCAAGTTTTTTACTGATTGACAGCTTTAGAAATAGGTTCGTTTTTGTTCTAAATCTCAGAATGACACAAGCCATCACAATATACACTTCTGCTTATTTTTTCCCCCATTACTGTGGATTGAGGGGTCATTTTTTCCCCACACAAATATCTGGCCAAACTATCATTTGCCTAAGAAGAAATTAAGCAGTAAGCTTTTATATAAAATGCAGAACTAATATTTATGAGGTGCATCACCTCTGACATTTCCAACTTAACAAAAACTTGCCAGCTTAATAACAAGGAGTTAGCAAAATCCTCTTCTGTCATACAAAACAGTTCTCCCAAGAACTCCAAGGATTCTGTCAACACCCTGAGTAAGAGCTCCCATATTCCTGAAAAGGTAACAAAGGACCAGAGGGTCAGAATATAGACCCTCCCTGGCCTCCCCTGCTTAGTCAGAGGAGAGAAAGAGAATGAAGAAACTCAAAACTCAGCAAGCCAGCAGAGGATTCAAAACTGATGGCCACGTGAACCTGATGACACAATATCAGGTTTGTGAGTCATCAAAGCAGTGTACAACTTAAAGAATTTCTCAGATTAATTCATCAGAAAAGACATCAAGACAGCAATAATAATCAGCAAATGATAAAAAAGAAAAGGCAAATGGCTTTAGTAGAAATAAATTTAAGTGATGAGATGCCTTGGAAATATTTCTTCTCTCCACTGATCCACACTATTCCAATGAAAGTATATGCCATGTGTAATTTCAGTATGAATATGTTGTTCATGCATGGAAAATGCTCATCGCATTGGCACGTGCAGTTCCAGTGAAGCTCTCTCTGGGGTCTGGGAGGAAGTGTGGGCAACACGGAGCTCACGGTGCATTCCAGGGCACTCGGGACGGCAGGGCGACAGTCTCCCCAGGAGCCCACAGCTCCCTGGCCTGCTGAGGACCACGCCCAGCCTGAGCTGTGATGTGGGAAGGAGGAGAGGCCAGCTGGGGAGACACGACGGCGGCCAGCGGAGTCCCACTGTCGTCGGGCAGGGGCCGTGGGGAGGACCTCTGAGCTCGGTGGTAATGTAAATGCTGGGTGCCGTGGCAAAGGCCGGTAACAGAGTCTCCACGCAGCCACTTACGTGTGCCCTGAACAGTTAGCTAACTTTTCCATGCCTCAGTTTACTGCTGTATGAAATGGGAATGAGACTACCACTTCAAAGATGCTATCCAGTGAATTAAATGAGATAATTCACATAAAATGCCTGTTATGAATGCCTGGCACTGATATAAGGCATCACATAATCCAAAAATGGTATCTCAATAAGCAAAAATAATCCAAGCAAGGGAAATGTTATAATGCCAATCCTGCTAGATACCCGAAACCTGAGTTTGTGTTCTCTAAAATCAAAAAATAAATTCTAGGAACAACCACAGAGCAAGAAAACTTTATTGAGAGAAAATAGCTTCTAAGAGAGACAGAAGAGGGACCAGAAAGTGGGTTGCCCATACACCCCACTTTTCAAAGGTGTTTTATTGAGCAAAGCCATGAGGTGAGGCAGGTCCAAGGCGAGACAAAGTTATAAGACCACAAACCAGGGGTGCTGCTTGGACTTATCTTCAATATCTAAACATAACTTTCAAATGTAAACAATCACCTAGATGTAGCTTGGGATAAAAAAGATAATGTGATTTACATGTTGAAATGTTACCAAGATTGATGAATTTTAAATTTGGGGGGGTGGGCACAAATGGAAGTTGAACCTTGCTTCATACCAAGCAACATCCCACCCCTTTTGCAATGTTTTATTTTGAGACAAGGTCTTGTGAAGTCATTAAATTGCTTGGGCTGAGGTAGAATTTAAGATCCTCCTGGCTCAGGCGGCCAGAGTTCTGGGATTGTGGGCATGTGTCAACTCACCCAGTTTTAATGTACTATTTCTAATCACAGAAACGATGAAAACCAATATTCTGAATACTTCATATGCACTAATGAAATCTATATATCAAAACATTAAACTGCTGTAATAACTAATGGTGCTGATGAGAGCTGTTACTTCTATTTACAAAACCTATTCTTAAGAACTTTCAAATAATGAAAGAAGTAAATATGTTAACCATTACTATGAGGAGCAACAGGAGCTAACATCTAAATGCGGTTTAATACAGGCCAAGCGCTCTTCCCACCTCCACACCTCCCAGGCGGGGAGGCTCGGTTACGTAACTCGCCCGGGAGCCTTCAGACAGGGCTCAGGAGCTTGGTTTGGACCCCGGAATGCGTCCCACAGCCTGGTCCCTGCAGCAGGACACCAGGCTGCTTCTCAATCAGGCAGCCCAGGGGCTAGAGAGCTTCAGGAAGAACCCGGGGCCTCTGGAGTACACACACATGTACACACACACACACACACACACACACACACACGCACGCACGCACGCACGCACCCACCCACCCCCTAATTTTGATAAATCAATGGATGACTCCAGAAAAGGGGATGCGTGTGAGCCTGCACAGGAACAAGCCCAGAGCACCTTCGAGGACGGGAGACCTGGGGCAGGGATGAGCTTCCCAGCCACGCCCCGCTGCCTGGTCCCTGACCCACTGTCAGCCACACGGGTCGCAGAAGCCCAGCCCAGTGGCTGACCCCAGAACCCCTGCCTCTCGGTGCTGTTTTCAGCCATCAAGCTGGGCATAAATCTGGGTGCTGAGATTATGATGAAGTTCAAAGAACTACACTCTGCTCCTGTATATTTTGAACATTTTCATAATTAAAATTTTAAACAATTAAATTTTTTTAATGTGTTACCAAAATTTACATGGGCTGAATTGTGGATTATATCACTGAAAATGCTTTATAGGAAATTACTGTCTTTCCTGAGGCACTCAATTGGATGTGTGATTCAAAAAAAGGATCAAGTATTTGGAAATTTAATTTGATCTAAACTAATGTTTGAAATCACATAATAGTGAGTCTGGATCAATATGTACTGTGTGAATTGCACACACATATTGTACACACACATACAGAAGGAGGGAAATAAATAGAGAACGGAAAGTGGGGAGAGAAAATGTGAATGACAAGCAAACTTACTAAAAAAGAATAAAGATAATAAAGGTCAGGTTTTGGTTTTGGGTTGTTTTCTGGTTTGGGGGGAACAAAAATATTGCAGATTCCCAAGAATGTTCCACCAATATTCACGGTATCTGTGGCTATCCCATGGCTAGACATCACACATAGACATTTCATTCATTGTTTGTAAAGAAATTCTGAACAAACATCTAGCTTTCTCTTCCTCCTAATGTTTCCAACCTGTAGTAGTTGCAGGTTCATTAAAATAGCTTAATTTGTTGCATCTTGGTATTTCTCTCTTAGGTGGATGATCCAGAAACATTCAATTATTTATTTCTGTCACTGCGCCTCAGTTTAGTTGGAAAGAGAGTTACATTTATTGCATTTCATATTTAGTTTTAGGGTTTTTTCCTCTTTAGAACCCCACAGAATTTCGTACATTCCCAACAAAACCTCTTAAGGTTTTAAAATTTATCTTTCTTAGGATTCTAAAGAGTGCAGTTTGGGTCTCCTGTCTCCAGCATATTTTATTTTTCTCTTTGGGTAAATTTCACATTGCATAAATTTTAACTACTTTAAATTTTTCATTTTTATTACTTTCCCTTCAAAAGGTACTCATTTGGTGATGAATCGATATGCTTACATGGGGAATAACTATGTTGGGAAAACTATATATTAGCTCTGACAATAGAAAAGAACCAGACAGCCCAATTTTAGACATCTTTGAAAACTGTTTTCTATTTACACACAGACTTAGTTCTTTCTTTCCCTTTTTAAAATTTTTCTTTACTTTAAAAAAGATAACAAAAATGTTATTATAAAATAACGAAAAAGTGAGTTTCAAAGGAAAAATTAATCATTTTTCCCTCTCAAACACCCACAAAATTCTCCCAGAGAGCCAGTAGCATCTTTCCTTCAAAATTCTTTCTACACAAGCAAAAAGAGTTGGGTTTTGTTATTAACAGCCTTTTTCTATTTCTTTAAACAATAATAACCGACACACGGCTCTGTAGTTAGATTTCTCCCTCAGCGGTGGTTAGCTGGGGACACACACACCCCTCCACGTCCACATCCACAGGCTGGGGTTCTTCTCTCTGTAAAACAGAGTCCTACAACTCCCATTTCTGGACAAAAGGTCCATATATATATATATATATATATATGTATTTTCTGATTTTATAAGATTTGATCGAATATTTACTACTTGAGAAATACTAAGCAATCGCCCCAGCTATGAAAACAATGATTCCGTCCTCAGGCTCGGTCGGGGCTGGTGGTTTAGGACCAGCGGCCCTCACTGCAGAAGACAGGCCGCTGATGGGCACAGGGCCCGGCCCAGAAGCCCCAGCCCAGAAGCCCTGGCCCTCGGCCTTCCCCGCTCTGGGCTCTGGCCAGCATCTCGGCCCCCTCTGCCCATCGCCTCCTTCCTGCTGATGCTGCTGTTCCAGATCACAGAGCCCACACTAGGCGCCCCAGCCCTGCTCAACACTTTCTGCTCAGTCTTCTCCTCGGTCCCTGCAAGAAGCCCTGGAGAGGAGCCCTGTTACTATCTTACATTCCCCTAGGTCACACGGAAGGCAGATTTAAGTCTGGTCTGTCGGATCCCAGGACTAAGGTCTGGTGAGTAACCCAGTACTCACCCTCAGGGCATCCAGCACATCCTGGAGTCAGGTAAGGAGGAGTCTGTGCCATATGCTCTCCGGAGAAAGTTTAAAATAGAAACAATGCAGTAGCAGTGCTTAGGGTCACTGCAGTTTTGAATTACATCTCTTAAAACTCATCAATTCTCAAATTACAAGAGCAATTCTTATTTAAAAAGCAAAAATTAAAACCTACTATGCTTACAAGGACAGTAGGAAGTCAAAATTAGTTCTGTTATTTTCTCCCAAGTAAACAAAAGACTTGACAGAATGCAAGATAAGGAGATGAGAACAAAATCTATTTTGTTAAAAAACTACCAAGGTCCACTGAAAAACATGAATTTTAAGTAAGACATTTAATATAGTATAAACAACTAAACCAGCCAGTCTCTTCAGAAGCCCAGGGGATAATCTTTATTCTTTTAGTTTTCTAATGCAACAAAATGATTCAATAACACTCATGTGGCTCTATTTAAAAATGTGACTTAAGGTCAAATTATTCAAAACAGATGTCCGATTCCCTTAGTTTATGCAACCCTGGTGAAGACAAACATCGTCTACTAAGTGCTAAAAAAGTGTGGGTGTCAGAAACATGTATGAAACTCAATGCTAAGTCCAACGCGTCGTCTACCTGGACAGGGTTCCCGTTCCCAGGTTAGCCCAGGAACGCAAGGAATCAGCCCGACATTCATTCTCACACGAGCCACCTCTGCCGCTGCTGAGGAACCGGGAAGTGTACCGGTCAGCGTGCCCATCCCTGGGACGCGATACCCAACACCCACAGCTAAGGAGAAGAAGGTAACCTGGTTCCCAGACCCGGTCCTTGGTCACTCACTCCAGGGCAGAAATCATGGCGGGAAGGTGTGGCAGGTCAAAGATGGTTAATGGGGGCCAGGAAGGAGAGCAAGGGAACAGAACCAGACAGGACAGCTGCCAGAAACTAGATACAATGCCCAAGGCCGTGCCTCGAGAACCCACACGCACATCTAGAATGTGCCTCACCAATCCCTAAGTGGTTCCTAACCACTCAAGTCGACACATGAAGCTTCATCTCTACATTCCACCTCTGGTCAACTTGACATCTGAACCCAACTCCTCAAACTACATATAATCTCCAAATAAGAAGAAATGGAGAAGAATTAAAAATATTGATGATTTTAGGACCTTTTCTTCAAGACCAATTTATCTTTCATTTGTTGAACTCATATTTTTGCAAATAACTCATATAAGAAGTTGCTGTTGATCTAGATGGTGAGACGAACATGTAGACGTGTACACTAGAGGAAACTCAAAGGACTATGACCGTACATGCATAATACTGTCTTTTCCCACTAACCTGCAGATGAAATATTATCCTGGAACATCAGACAGGTGGAAATCCAAGGCAGTGATACTAATAAAATGAGAAAGGATAAAAGAAGTACTGTGCATTACATTCAAGGAGCTTATATCTGATCTGAATGGATCCTGGAAGGCTGGGAGCTCATGGCATCCAAAATGATACTGAGTCCAAATGACATAGGAGAACTAGGATCCCATGTTACCAAAGAAATACTAAGTCTTACATTTCTCTATCCCCAAACTTACATATTATCTGGAATTTGGCAGGCACTCATTTAGTTGTTGAATGAACTATCCCAATGCATTATGTGTAAGAAATGGCAATGGATGCATTTATAAACCACATATGTGTCTTACTGGTAGAAACGTTTTCTTCTTCATTTATATGACAGCACTAGAAAGAAAGAGCAAACTTCCGATATTTTGCAAATGCCTCTGAGAATCTCCGAGTGAGGCACTCAAGGTCTTGCCACTCTACCCTGGAAACCTCTCTCCCATCCCTCCTCCCATCTGTACCCTGTCTTTACTATCACTGTGTGCCCGGCTCTGTGCAAGGGTCGGTAGGTCCAAGTCCACGAGACGCCAGCCCCACTCTGGTGCAGGAGGACAATGACACTGCCCAGTGTGCGCAGAGACAGCTGTGCCATGCCGGCAGAGGCACCCAAGTTGACTCGGGGTGGTGGGGCAAGGGCTCCTAGGAAGGCATCTGTGAGCTGAGACTTGGCATGGGCAGTCGGCTGGAGGCACAAGGCGAAGACATCAGGGCTTCAGCATTCACTCATTCTACAAACTCGGCCACTGTGTGAGATGGGGTTACAGGAGGACGTGGCCATGGACCTTCAGAAGCTTCTGGTCAAGAGGTTTAAGCGATCACATGACCCACCGCTACCAGGCAGAGTTGCACTGTTGTGGCACAGACTTATACAGAGCCCTCAGTGGGAGAGGTGCACGGCAGGAAGAGCAGCTAATGCAATTTTAGGGTTACTGTCAGGGTAATTCAGAACTAAAATGGACCGCACTGAGAAGGTGTAAAGCACACAGAGTATGAATGACGATTACTGGGGGGATGGAGGCCCACCTGGGGCTCCCCCTACTTACTGTGCAATGCAGGAGGACTGGCCAGCAAACCAGAGATGTTGTGACATTTTTATGCATGCTCCTAATCCCCACACTCTACAAGTTTGAGCCAAGCCTGGGCAGCTTGGTGACTTAGGGAGACTCTGTCCCAAAATAAAAATTTAAAAGGGCTGGGGATGTAGTCAGCATCAAGGCCCTGGATTCAATCCCTGATCTCTCTCTCTCTCTCTATCGCGCGCGCGCGCACACACACACACACACACACACACACACACACACACATACATGCGTGCAGTAATTTAGCCACAAGTGGAACAGCATTTCCACAGTCACTGCAGGAACCCCAGCGGGGCTTTCTATGAAAGCAACTGGACTCTTCCAAAAGCAACGGCAGTTTGCATCAGACCCTTTGTTCTTCAAGGTTTGAGGCACTGCTTTTATGAAACTTCTCTCAAGAGCCGAGCTGCTGCCTTAAGCAGTATCTGGGAGCTGAACCTCCACCTTGAGCACACAGAGGTCAGACACTTCAAACTGACCAGGACTGCCAGGGTCGGAAAGTTTCTGTCCCCTCCTGGGACTTCACTGCCGGAGACACAGCTCTGCCAGAGCATGCTGGAGAAAGAAGCACCTTTGTAGGAGGCCCAGGGCAAAAACTGAAGTGAGGGCAAAGAATACAGCAAAACTGTGCAGGGGAGAAGGAAACTTAAATGGTTTATAATATCCCAAAGCAAAAGCATTCCATTGGTTTAATATTTAAAATGAACTATCAGATTGGTAATTAGTGAAATAAATAGAGGAGAGGTAAAAGTATTTTAGATTTAGGAGGTGTGATCAGAAAGAGGTGAATGTTTAAATTTTTAAAAATTATTACAATAAAAGATACACTGCCCTAAAAGTCCTCCCCTTCGCTTCAAACACACTTTTCCCGTGGTTCCTGCCACTTTCTGAGGCAGCTCTGGAGTCCTCTTTCCTGGGTGTCCTGGCTGCCAGGATGTCCTGAATAAACTGGAAACATCTCCCTTTCTAGGTCAGGCTGAGTTTGGGGAAGAGCCGGAAGTTGTAAGGTGCCAGATCTGTTCAAGAAGGTGCATGAGAACACACTGTCATGTTCTTACTTGACAGAAATTGATGTAAATGTCTTGAATCAATTCAGGACACTCAAAAAATAGGACTTCAAAACTGCTTCAGAAATTGCAAGAATGATGGGATAAGTACATCTGAACCAAAGGGGGCTATGTTTTAGGGCGAATAACAGCAACGTGTCTTTTACTATAATTATTTTTAAATTTTTATTTAAAGAGTCTCCACAGTTTTGGATCACACCTCTCAGCTTGTGAAAAATTAAGTCTTGGACAGTAAATGTAACAAAGCAAAAATCCAGAGCAGCCCAAACAGAAATCAAGTTTGTGTGTTTATTTTGGGCACTCTGAGCCTAAACTCAACCACAGAGCCGTACAATACATCGTCTGTGCCTTCAGACATCCCCGCTAAAGGAAGAGACGGCTAGTGCGGACCTGCACGGCAGCAGGGAGTCGGGAGCTGGCTCGAGCGGCACCAGGAGACCTGGAGGGCAGCTGGTTCCCGCACAGCTCAGGCCTGCAGGAGCGCCTCCTGTCCTGAAAGGTTCCCTGGCCTTCCCACAGGCAGTGTGTGCAGTTGGTCGGTGAGGCGGGGCAGTGCCACCAGCATTAGAGGAGTGTTCACTGATCAGCAATAAAATAAGCCCTGGAACTAAGGGTGGCCAGCTGGCTGCCAGTCGTCTTGAAAAGTGAGCTCCCTAGAAAAGCTCCATCTGCCCAGGACTAAGCCATGCAGTACTGCAATTCCAGCTTCCGTTTCTGCTTGCACTTCAGAGCGACCCGCTTTCCTGATCAGGTCCCAAAGAGTCACCTGCATGTGGCCCAATCTCTAGGGAAAGGGAAGAACAGGCCCTGAGCTCTCAGGATGCTACCAGTGCACCTTGTGCCCAGGGGAAGTGGAGGGCCCAGCAGTCCCTGGGCTCAGAGCCTCAGAGGGAGCACTTCATCTACAACATGACTGAGAAGCCTGTCAGCTTCATGATGGCCGCTACTGTGCACCTCAGCAAGTAAAGATCATTACTTTGAGAGGTTTAAAAACCTAAAAGACCTCAAGCCTCATCTGCCTACCCAAAACTCTGGGTAGCCCAACCAAACTCACAGTTTACACTACACGCTTCCAATAAAAAGACAAGCACTCAGCAAAAGAATAATGAAACTGGGAGGACCAATCCTTTTATCCAGCTTTTCTCCATTCCAAACCCCAAGACAGAAAACTAAGTCTGACCACAGCAAGCTGTAGTTGCCACAGAAATCGTCTGTAGCACATTTGTGTACCTTTCACTTCCTAGCCAAAGTTCCTACTGTGACTCCTGATAACTGAGACAGGAGCATCCCACCGACTGCCCAGAAAGTCAACACACCAAGGCCCAAGGCTGGGGACTGGGGTTCTGTATTCTTGCAAGAGGAACCTTTCCACTTAGACCCAAATGGAGGCGATGGGGTACTGAGGCCCAGTCATGTCTACTGAGCCTGATCAGAATCACAGGACAGTATCAGATTCACTTTCCACCTTCCTCCTTCTCAATTCTACTTTTCTCCCCTCCATCTCCTTGACATTATATTTATCTGATTACAAATTTCTACAACTCGAAGGGCATGGTGCTGCACACCTGTAATCCCAGCACTCTAGGATGCTGAGGACGGAATATCCCAGGTTTGAGCTCAGTCTGAGCAACTTACGTCAAGAGGAATAGACACATAAGAACAAGTGTCACATGGACTGTCTCACATGAGAAACCCAAAGTATAAATAATTTAAACAGCAAAATGAAAGACATATTTAAAAATAGGGAGATAGATCAGCTACAAATGAGAAGAAGAACTGAAGATAAAAGGAAGGGAGAGGGACGGGAGATTAAGGGTAAGTAGAAGAACCATGATGTGTCACATATACGGACCAACTCCCCACTAAGAATGCTTCTATTATGTACAACAAACACACACTGATAAATATAGACAAAATAAAATAAAAATAAAAAAGATTAAGGAGTGTAGCTCAGTGTGAAAGCCCTGGGTTCAGTCCCTAGTACTGCCGATAAGAACAACAACAAGAAAATCAATTTGTACAACTGAATCAGAGAGGACCATTGATAAAATTCAAGAGGTCCGTGAACATGGACTAGAACAGAACTTCCTCGTAACGATGACTATCTTCCAAGCAAATATAACAATCCCTTCAGATACGATGCAGGCAACAAACTAGTGTTAGCAGTGCTGGCCACTTGGTACCAGCAATGAGAGAGCTTTTCATGTTGCATTATTGGGCCATGGTAACTACTCGGAAATTTTCAGAGTGGAGAGCCATACTTGCTGGATGGTGCACTGATAGATGAAGACATTTTTTATATCACAATTTGATTTTATTTTTTAGATCTAGATACTTCCATTTTGATTTGATTGGTTTCACTTAAGAAATCTTAAAAGATTTTATTTGCATTTAAAAACTTCATTCCGAAACAAGGACTGCAGATTTCACCAGGCTGCCACAGGTATCCATGGTGCAAAAACATTTAAGGACTCGTATTCTGAAGGCTCCTGCCTTTCAGCAACCTACTTCTCTTTGATCATGTGCACAATAAAGAAGTTTCCACAAGCACAGAATCTCAGGCACCCAGAAGAGGTAGGAAGATGGAGAGGAGGGGTTCTCCGTGTATCCAATTAAACATATGGCCCACAAATCTCTTCTGGGTAAACAGTGCAGTCTGCATCAGAATTTCCTCACCTCCTCCTTCCTCCTCTTATGTGCACACACAGCCCAATATCAAAGAAGCTTTATGCCACTATCTCCCTATGGGGGGCGGTATGCAAGACTAAGTCACAAGACCATGTCTGGGGAGCTTCTCCACACATCCGTGTCCTCCTCTTGTCCTGAGGCCACCAGATGGACCTGGTCCACCCAGGAGAACCAAGCCCGACCTTGGCATCTGAGTAAGCATAACAGAAGCCTTCAAAGTCTGATGGTTTTCAGACCTGTTTGGGCTGTATTTTGTAGGGCTTTTAGGCTCATTTCAATTTCCCCCAAAGAAGCTGTAGAAAATGCTGATTAGGTGAAGTATAATATTGTAAAATATTACGTTGCCAAGTGCAAAGCCCCGCCACAACGAGCCAGACTGCATTCAGTTATTAAAGACGTGTAAACCCTCGGTGAGTAACTGCTAACGCTCACTTAGCTCTCATATTACTACAGATACTGAGTGTGTTTCATTTTAATCATTATTCTGCTTACTTTATAAGCAGAAATGTAAAAGCACAAAGCATTCATTTTTAGGGGACTTAGAGAACTGCAAATCTCCAGTTGAGGAACAAAGAAAACACATTTTCAGGGCAGGTTACGAGATGCCAAGAAATCATAGGTTCGGTCAGACAAAATGTGCTTATTCATGGCCTACACTGAGCTAACGGCCAGGGACCAGAATTTGAAGATGAGAAAGACGGGGCCAGGGCTGCAGGGAGCGGAAAGTCCCATCCTCAGGCAAGGCAGGTGTGTCTCAGGCAGCCCCAAGCATACAGCGGGCTATCAGGGACATCGGGACCACAGCTGAAGGGGATGAGGACAGATGAGGACACAGCTCCATCACAATGGCGCGTTTAAGAGTGAGAATTTTAAGCTGCAGTTGCCACCTGTGCCAGAGAATAACAGGGGTAAGGGGGGTAAGGGTCCAAACAGGGGTCTACCGGAAGGTGTGGTCAACGTAAGTTCCTTGAATGGCAGAGGCAGGAACAGAGGGTGCAGAGGGCCCGTCAGGTAAAAGGCTAGGAGCTGGGCCTGTGCCAGGCGCCACAGGCCCTGTGTGACCTTGCTACCAGTGCACATCCTCACGCGCCAAGGGACGCTGCCCCCCTGTGATGCACACCCCAGACGACTTCGCCGCACGCGGAGCCCTGTTGCTCCGTCTGTGTAAATACAAGCACTGAGCATTGCTGCCAAGTGCAGCTGGTCCAGAGGGACTAGACAGCAACAAGAAGTGGGGCAGGAAGAGGCTGAGTGGATGATGCTGCATCTGGAAGGGCGGATGAGCCCTGTGATGTCAGCACTGGTTCCCAAGGCCCATGTTCCAGTGGGGACTTCAGCTGGGACCAGAGATGGGATAAAAAAAGGCCTCCTTCCAGCCTGACCTGGCACATGGGTCCCTCTGGATTCATTGCACCTCCCTCCAACTAAAAGGGAAACAGAGAAGTCTGGTGGAAACGCACCTCAGGAAGGATCAGGATGCTCTCCACAACTGCCCTCAAACACGAGCCTCCTATCAACAAGCCCTGCACCACCACGGATGCCCAGGCTCCCTGGAAAATGCTGCTCCTCAGTTTCTGTATCGATGGCACCTTGGGAATCAGAAGTTAGGCCGAGGGGCTCAGCGGCTGGGAAGGAGAGTGGAGAGACTCAGGCTGGGTCCCGAGCTGACCGGAGTGTCACAGCAGTCCTCGGGGGGGCATGCAGGGCCCCAGGGGTCCCCGAAGCTGCAGGTGGCACCAAATCCACTATACACGACACGTTTGTCACTGTTCACACAGAGCCGGGAGAAGTTTAATTTATACATGAGGCACAGGCAGAGGGTGACAACAGTAACTAATAATGAAGTATGACTATGTGCTACAGTGAGACCACAGAGTTCCTACAGGAACAAGTAATAGTATACCGAGTAGATTTAAATTTATGTAAAATTCATGAATTAATTTTCTATTTAATATTGTTGGACCACAGGTGACTGCGGATAACTGCAACCATGGAGGCAGGGGATGGCCCTGCTGTGAAAGCCTCAAATCTGCATTTTCTGCCCGGGGGTCGAATGTACTCCCCAGCTCCAGTATCTGATGGCCAAGGTTTAAGCTGCTGCTTCTGATGGTGCTGGGTCCCTTTACAGTGGTGCCCCGGGCCAGTGGGGACAGAAGCTCTGTGAACCCAGGGTACTGGCGTGGATGGCCCTGGACCACAAGCTGCATCCACTTTGGGCTGTCAGTGCACCCGGCTGGCCCCGCTGAGGTGCCAGGAAAGGTCAGGGTGGAAGTCAGATCAGTGTTTCTGAAGAACACAGTGGGCATCGGGGATTCTCACTGAGGGGGGGGGGCGGTGATCAGAAAAGCAGAGCAGAAGGACAGCCAAAACGTGAGAGGCATGTCACCAGCATTGTGCACATTATAAGCAGCAGTGCACAGATGTGTGTCTAATCTACGCATCTCAAACGCATGGCCTCAGGTTTGTACAGAACTCATCTCACAGAGGTTTACACAAAGTAAGGCAAATCAGCAGACAGCAGAGAGCATAAGTGAAGCTGCTCGGTTTTCATGTACACACAAGAGATGATCAAAACATATAGTGAATGTTTAAATTTTAAAATCTTTATTATAATAAAAGATACACTGTCATTAATCTCCCTCAAAACACTCCTCCTCATTTCAAATACACTTATCCCACTGTTCTAACACTGTCAGAAGCAGTTCTGGAAGTCTTCTTTCGAGTGTCTTTCTGAGGGGTGATAAAAATTACACCCAATGCAACTGCTGAGAGCCGTCCAACAGAAAGGCAGGTTTGTAAAACCTGACGCTGTGTCCTCATCCCTCTTACTCCCTGGATCTGGCGCTGTGTGACTTCTGGCTCCTCCCCAATGTCAAAATGACCAGGAAAGGTAAATGTTTTGGATTGATTCAGGACATTGAGGCAGCCAGGGCAGAACACAAAAGACACTCAGAAAGAGGACTCCAGAGCTGCTTCAGACAGTGGCAAGTATGATGGGATACAGGTGTTTGAAGCCAGAGGGAGTATCTTGAGGGAAATTCATGGCAATATGTCTTTTACTGTAATAAATTTTCACTTTAAAGATACACTGTATTTTTTTTATCACACTTCATAGTTGTATGTTGCATTTTCTGCAATTTGGGGCAGGACTTTGGAATTCACCAAAGCGTCTCCGGGATGTCCTTCTGTAGCCACAGGATGCAACATATTATTAAACAGTTACATGACCAGAGGAACAAGTACACTCAAGCACTATTCCCGTCTATTGTCCCCTGCCATGTTGGCTCCAGGAAGGCCAGTTTATAGAGACCAACAAGGTCAATGTGTCTCCTGACACTGGCAGGTCCCCAGGGAGTGATGCCCTGTTCTCCGTGTGGCACACGGAACTCACAGAGCTGGGACACGAGGGCCATGACTCCCCTTTGTAACAGCCCCAGCAACCACTTTCAAGATTTCTCTCCGAACATTTCCATTGTGCTAGGTAGTTTACAAATATTAAGACATCCATTAAAATTAAATTGAGTTAAATTAATTTGATAACTTCCATTGTAACAATAAAAATGGAGTCTGCTTCAAAACCTACATCTTAATCAAGAAAAAACATAACCTTGCAGGTTGCCAGGCCACACTGTGAACCCGCACTGGTGGGAAAATCCTGTGCTCTCCCAAGTGGGGCCTTCCTTGTTCATCACCTTGACTTACCCTCCTTGATGAGAAAATAGGCTATGTAAAGATTTACATCTTCAGTGAGCTCCGAGATGAACCTCAGCTTAATGGGCTTCCATGCAATTGCTAGAATGCTGTACCGAGGGCCAAGCCAAAGGAGCCTTGGAACTCCACAAGGTGGAAAGGCTCAAGTGGAAGATTTGTCCTCTCCCCTGTCTGGGGTTGAAGGCTCAGTCCCCAGCTTGCAGCGTCTTGAGTTACAACCCAAATGCCAGCCGCCTGTGTTTCCAGATGGTCTCAGATACAGACTGAACCCTTAAAGAGCTCTGGAAGGAGCATTATAGCAGCCTTTATTGTGTGGGGTTAATCGAGAAATCCTGGGCCGATGTCTCTAAGGACACTGGGATCTGCCTGTGTGCAGGAGACAGGCTTTGAAGACTGTGTAGAGGAGCCTGAGCCTTCACTGGCCAACTTGAGTTACAATCAGCCCTCAGGAACAAATTGAGTTCTTAAGTCAAGGGTCCACTGTAATCCTACCTTGACTCCCATCCACACTTCAGATCTCTGTATTCAGGGGACTGGCTTTCACGTATTTGGCAACACACAAAAGCTGACTGTGGAAACAGCTGCAGGTAGGGACCAAACAATGGGTCGCTAATGGAAAAGGTAATGACCACAACAACCCAGGGGCCAGTCCCAGGCAGGAGGAGTGGAGCGGCTCGGGGGTGGGGGGCTGTATCCCCCAGCAGAGAGGGAGCCTACAGGAAGGGCCAATCGGAAGACAGAAGTCTCCTGACAAAGGCTGCCGGTCCAGAGCAGGAACCCCAAGGTGAAAGGTGAACGTGGCCACTCCTGTCATTCTTCTTTCATGAAACCCATGTGTTTCTTGTCATCTTTTGTTCTTGTAACTTGCAGCCTTTGCGTGAAGACTTCTTCCATGCAGAAGCCTGAAGCCAGCATTGCAGGTATAGGGTATGGGCACCTGCTACCCTGTGATAGGGTCACGATGCCACCCAGACAGTAGGCTGCTCATTTTAAAACCATTTAAAAACTTGACCTACTTACTTTATTTCAAGGTTTAAAAATCTAATTTCCAGTTGCTTACATAAAGAAGCCCAACTTCTTCAGCTGGGCACACGGGGCCCCTCACCCGGCTCGGCCACCCCCCGAGCAGGACCATCTGTCAGCCTTCCTGTCCTGCACCCGCCTGGCTCCCTCCACCCATGGCACTGTCTGCTGATTTCCCCCATCAGAGAGGAACCAGCAACCAGTCCTGCAGGAGGCAGGGTGAGCCTCCCACAAGACACTGCTTGTGAGCCGGAAAGAAGACCGAGTGGGTCCAGGGGAGAGGCAGGCGCTGTGAACCCAAGGCTCCTGGAGCTCATTTCAAGAGCAGCAAGGACAGAGAAGTCTGCCAGGAGAGAACGCACTCACCTGCCCGTCACCTGCAAGTCTAGAGTTGCGGAGTGGAGAACTGCTCCTGCATGAACACAGGGAATACGGCAGCTGTCCCTGGTCGCAGGGAAAGGCGTCAACTGTCTAGATGACTATGGAATCCCTCAAAGCATCCACCTTCTGACTCTTCTACTGGTCCAGTGCTCATGGACATTACTCAAAACACTTTCATTTCCTCTTTTAGAATTCCCACTGTAGTCATGCAGTCATAGACTCAAGTCTATGAGTTTGTATGCTTCTAAATCTTGCTATCCCATTAAGTCTCATTTTCAGAGACAGCATCACGTATGCAAGGAAGCACAGCGAAGAACACAGTAGGCAACAGAAACCTCTTTTCTTCCTGTAGAAGGCAGGTGGGAAGCCAGAACACTGGATCACCGCCTTCACTGATTACCTGTCAGCTATGGCTCCATGTTCTAGGGGCAAGGGCCAACCCTGACCTTCAGGCCTTTTCACACTGAGCAATTTCATAACCACGCCACACCAACAAGGATTATCATACCATGGTGCAAACACTAAGCCAAGGTAACCACCTTGGGTCTCCAAGGCGAACAGGGACCCAACCAGGGCATGGGACCCCACAGCCCACCCTCTGCAGATGCTACTTCCAGCCACATGGGGGGGGCGACATTAAACTCTTGAATTAGGCTATTCATTCTCCTTATTTTGATTCTGTGCTCCCTGTGACACACAAATGTCTCTTGCGTAGTCTGTGTGCAGGCCATAAGAAATGTCCCCTCAGATTAATGGCTACAGTCTTAGCCTGCAAAACAATACACTGGAATTTAACTTCTGAAAGGTTCTGGGGAGCTGAGTGCCCAAGAAGCTGATCTCTTCTCCTCGCACTGACAAATTCTCTCTTAGCTCCAACAGACTGCAAGGTGAGTTCAGTCTCGCTACTTCCATTTTACAAATGAACAAATCCTTTTAGCAAGAGGAAATAAACTGTCCAAAGGTTAGTCAACTACAAAGGGGCAGAGATGGGAGCCAAAGGCTGGTCAGTTTCTGAGTCTTGGTCACCAGGACTGTCCCACATCTTCTTCCTTCCTATGCTGCTCCACCTCCCAAGCATGGAGGACAGAGGAGGGATGGGACCATTCTACAGGTGCTGAGTGGACACCTGGGTGAGGCAGCTCTTCCCATGCACGTGGCCTCCTGAGCCACACAGCCCTGGCGGTCTCTCTCTAGTGAGAACAGACATTGTGGAGCACTGCATGCCAGGCAAGTTACAGAATGACCATGAGTCACTGAAAACACATACACAGCTGGCCCTCCAGATCTGTAGGTTCTGCAGCACCAAAGTCAACCAACGGTGGGTTGAAATTAGACAGAGAAAAAATGCTGCATCTGAACTGAACATACAGAGATTTATTTTTTAATCACTCTTCCCTAAACCACATGGTAAGGGAGCTGTTTACATAGAATTTACATTGTAGTAGGTATTATAAGTAATCTACACACAGGATTTAAGGTACAAGGGAGGGTGTGTACAGGTTATATGAAAATTTTACACCATCTAAGCTTTCTTAGATTTTGGTATCCACTAGGAGGGATCCCCAGTGGTTAACAAGGGATAACTGTACTCAGGAATATCCTGGGGGTACACTGTTCCTTCTCACTTCTCTTCTGGAAACTTTCTTCAGCCTCACACATGCTGGGCAAGTGCTCTACCACTGAGCTACATCCACAGCCTTTTTCATTTTCAGACAGGCTGTCTTAGTTTCTTTTCTCGTTGCTGAGACAAAATACCTGGTACCCAAAGTTGAAGGAGCAAAGGTTTATTTGGCTCACAGTTTGCAGAGGTTTCAATAATCAGCTGGCTCCAAGGCAGGGTGGATGGCAGACAGGCATTGTGGAGGAGAAACAGTTCATGGAGGGCAGAAGGTAGCAAGCAACAAGGGATGACCACAGCTCTTTCTAGCCCTTATATCTTACCCAGGCTACTTAGGGCGGGTAGCTCTCACACCCTTAATCCTAGTGCCCTTGGTCCTAGCACTGCACCAGGAATCAATTCCAGGGTCACATACTCTAGATCCAGCCACCTCTGAAGAACCCCACCCATGACTGCATGAGACTTTGGGGAGACATCGAGACTCAGCCATAACACAGGCTTTTATTCAGCTGTCCAGCTACCCTTTGTGATCTGGCCTTAGCCTCCTAAGTAGCTGGATTACAACCATACACTACCACATTGAGCTCTCCTAAAAACAATTATATATAAAATGCTCACATGCCTAGAGCACTTGGTTGGCAGGAGATACACATATACTCATACATATAATATTGTACAATATACATAATATATGTAATGTATATATAATATACAATGTATATATTATACCTATTGCATTATGCTTTATTACACACATATATAATGGTTATTTGTTTAAAATTATTTATTTGGAAACATACACATCAAAGATCAAAAGTCTAATCTGCTAGGTGAATTAATAAGAAATGAAACTTCTCTTTGGTACTCTTGAGTAACAACATAATGTTTACACAGGAACTTCTGGGCCACTAAAAGTCTCTTCTTAAAAAATGACATGTCAGAGTGAAAATCCTAACCCTTCAGGAGTTTATAAAGTAAAGATTAAAAGGCTCCCACCCTCTCAGCCTTTAATTTCACGCCTCAGAGGGGACCAACTGCTCATAATCTGATGTGTGTCGTCCAGATATCAGATTCACCTTTAAATAGTATTCTAAGGTTAGGAGCCAGCAAAGGGTATTTCTGTTCTGGTACCTGCATTTCAAGGGGTTGCCAGCATCTCATACTACAAACTTTCCTTCCACAATGGAGTTTCAAGTACAGTGAAGTTAAGCTCTATTACATTTTTACATGAAACTGTTTTTGGCAAGACCTGTCAGGATTTTACACAGAAAAATCACGTGATTCTTAGCAAAGAACCTCTGCGGAAGTGTAAAGAGGTGACATATCAGAGCCTCATTATTCCAACTGTAGCCAAGAAAGATAGAAAGTAAGAGATCAAAATCAGAATTTCAAAGAATTCTTTCCCTAATACGCTCTTACTGTCCACATGTCTCAGCAATAAAAACCAGTGGCCACACAGTAAAAGAATGGAAATTAACAACAATTTCTTTAAAAGCGACCATATCTATCATTTATTTTAGTTGCAAGAATTATTTTCTTTCAGCCTCTTATGATCCATAAAAATAACACTGCTGCTTAAATTTCTGTTTTGTGGAACTTTGGAGGGAAATCCTGCAATGTATCCTAATGGCCATTTCACCAACTCTCAATTCAGCGGTCTGGGTCTGGGTCTGGGTCTGGGTCTGGGAGAGAGACAGAGAGAGAGATGAGAGAGAGGGAGGGAGGGAGAGAGAAGAAGAAAAAGAAGGAGGAGGAGGAGGAGGAGAAGGAGGAGGAGGGAGAGAGGGGGGAGAGGGGGGAAAGAGAGAGAGGGGAAGAAGAAGAAGAGGAGGAGGAGGAGGAAGAGGAGGAGGAGAGGAGAGACGGGGAGAGAGGGAGGAGAGAGAGAGGGAGGAGAGGGGGGAGAGAGAGGGGGAGGGGGGAGGGGGGAGAGAGAGGGGGAGAGGGGGGAGGGGGAGAGGGGGAGAGAGGGGGGAGGGGGAGAGGGAGGGGGAGAGAGAGAGGGGGAGAGAGAAAGAAAACGAGAGAAGAGAGAGGAAAGAGTGAGAGAATATTTTACAGCTCATTTTCTCCCAACACCTGCTCTCATTAGCGAGGCTCCTCTGAATGAAAAGACAAGCAGACTAGAAGCATAATCCCACTGACTAACAATTTGCAAAATCAGTTTTCACCGATGCTCAACGCTGTAAACCTGATTAGAGAAATTGCTCTCTGATTGAGGCTGTTTATCTGGGTGGACAACAGCAGATCCCGAGAGAACCAGCCTGGTACAGAATATTATTTTAGGCTCTGTGAACACTTCGCTTTTTCCAAGTTCTACTTCTCCCTTCCTGAGGCACAAGGTGTCTCCCTCCCCTCTCAACCACGGCTGCACTCTTCCTGCAATGCCAATGAGGCACTGGGGCTTTTGGAACAGAATCAGGATTCCAAAAGGTGGCGGATTCCAAAAGGTGGCGGGGAGGCTGCCGCACTGGGTGAACCCCCAGCTGGGGTGAGAAGGTGAGGTTCTCACTCTTCCAGGCAGGCTTCTGCTTTCCCAGGCTCCTTCTGAAGCCCATGACTGCAGCAGGGCTTGCAATTCTGGCTCTACAGCAGAAGACCTTGCTGCCAATTTGGGACACCACTAAGAACTGGAAGTCACCCCACGCCACCTTTCACCTGCGGAAAGTTCCCCGAATGCTTCTCTGGAGTTCCCTTCCTCAAAGAGGCGGCTGAGGTAGCAAAGGCCTAGTGAAAAGGACTGGAAGGGTCTGATTTGCAAGCTACACCAACAAGAAGCCACTCACATTTTCCCCAAGCCCTGAAGGCACTGTGCTTCCCTTTAGCAACCTCTGGGGTTTTCCATTCTGCTCTGCTTTGCTCTGTTTGCAGTGGTGGAGAACAATCTCTGCTCTTCACAGACAAGCTGCAGGAATGCTGGTAATGCTCCATCTCAGGCAGAATTCGAGGTTATGCTACTATGTGGATAAAAAGTATGATGTTATCTCCTTGTTACACTGAATTTTTATTGGTGTAAATCTGCAGATTTGGACCTGCTGACCGGCAGGCAGGTCTAGTCGTCCTTTCTCTCTGGCTGCCCACTAGACTTCCTCTTGTCTTTGGTTTGTTGCCTTCCAACACAGTATGTATGCCAAGATTCTCTTTCCATTCATCATGCTTGGGTTTGTAGCTTTTCCTTCTGTTCGTTAGTGGCTTAAAGGTATTGGTCAGTTTGGGGAAAGTATCCACTGGTATCTGTTCAAATGTCACACCCATCCCTGTGCTACTGGGGCTCTGATGATGTGGCCTTGACCTTCTCCATCTTTGGCTCCTGCGTTCCTTCCTGTGTTCGCTATTCTTTTGTTCCTCTCTGTGTCTCAGCTAAACACATTTTTCTGTCCAAGTTCTGGCTACCAGTTCCCCCTCCTCTTCTGCTAAACCAACCCACTAAATTTTCTACTCATTATAGGTTTTCTTTCTCTAATCTCCAGTTGATGCTCATTTATATAATGAGTTCTCTGCAAAATTTTTCCATCTTGTCATTTATTCCCCAAACGTTTTAATCATGGTATATTAAAGTCCTTTGACTAGTGTTATATTAAACCCAACAGCTCCAATATCTGGTCACCTAAGGGCTTCTATTTTCACGATCTTCTGTTCTATCAATTTTCAGTTAAGTGCTATGTTTTGGCAACCTTACTGTTTTTAAGTGGCTAACACTGCAAATGAAAGGTTATAGAGGAAATCTGAGGCTCTCCTCAAGGTCACTTCTCGGAAGAGGCCACGTTAGGAGGGCTTCTCCAGGGCTGCACGCTGGCCACCCTGAGACCTGCTGTCTCTCAGGGCCACTTGCATTCCCACAGGCTGACCCTCCCAGGTCCTGAGGAAGGCCGGAGTCGTTTATCTGGGTTCCTCCTGTGGGGCAGAACACAAATTCCAATGCTCTTGGGTCTTCCAAATACTCCAGACTGCTTTCTGGGCAGATGACACTTGGATTCAGCAAATGCCCCACTGCACCCAATGCTGGGCTCAATTTGGGGGCATCTCCTCTCAGAAAAAAGAGCTCCTCAAATTCTTGCTGTTGTAGATCTCAATACTTTCAAATGAATAGCTTCACACCTCTCTGGTTTGGTGTCTGTTCTAAATGACGAATGGGGCCAGGGGCTGTAGAGCAGCAGGAGGACCACCTGAGTCCAGTTTCAGGCTAACCTGGGAAGCAGAGCAAGACCTCGCCTCAAAATTAATAAATACACACACGAGCATGCACACATAAATAAATGGTACAGTGGTTAAATCTGGGCCTCGAGTGTGGCACAGTAGTAGAGCACAGTCCTAGTGTGCAGGAGGTCCTGGGTTCAAAACCCAGCATTGCAAAAAAAAAAGTCTCATTATTAAATGAAAAATGGTCGGAAACAAGCTAATTGGCTACTGCTGGAAAAACGTCCTACACTGTCATTTAGAAACTCTAGGCCAGCACAAAGCCCAGAACCTTAAGATCCCATTTCACTTTTTCTCAAACTCCATACATTCTTCAATATACCGTGAGTCCAAATTGCTGTTAACTCGGCCTCAGAGGAGGAGCCAACCACACACAGTGCAGACTGCTGGGCGGAGCCTGGCAGGTAGACGCTGACAACCCCACAGCCTGGGCATCCAGCTCAGTGTCTGTAAAACAGGGGTCTCTACTGCCCACCTCCTAGGAGCTTCGAGGATGTAAACAAAACCAGACTGCAGGCCCCCAGCGCCTTCTCAATAGGGCGCATGCCCAAATGCTCCAGCCGCACCTGTCCTCTGCCTTCCACTGAGCACGGAGCTGGGGTAGCACAGACTCTTTGGAGCCCTGCTAGAACCTGGACGTCTCACCTGCACTTCTCTATGTTCAAACCCCGAGAAGAAACCAATCTAGGCTTTGTTCTCCATGGTCCCCGGGGGCAGTATGTGAGCTCGGGTGCAGGAGGCTGCGCTGTGGGGATGGCATTAAACACACACCAATGTCTTGGCAGCAGCGTCTCCTGATGGCCCCAGACACCTGGAGTTCCCGTTCCTTATAACACAGACACACGGGCCTGATCGGAAGTGAGGCACACAGAGCGGCATGGCTGGCCAGCGGAGGAAAATCCACCCCCTAAAAATTGAGGAGCGTTCCAGGTGAGATACTCCACCACAAACACAGCCATCGCAGATCTACTGAACCAGCCCTGTGCTCCACTGAGACGAAGGCAGGAAAATAACAGGACTGTCAAATCCCTGAACTGCGGTCTAGCCTGAGACACCCCCAGCAGGTATCCACCAGGACGCCTGCACACTCGCAGGGCAGCCACCTACTCCCCCAAGTTAATGTGCGGCCTCCCACAATAGATTACAGAGGTCTTAGAAGAAAATAAACGGGTCTCATCTTCAAAGCAGTGGGCTCATGCTGGCTGTGGGAAGCAGGCTCGTATTCCAACCACAGGTTAGACTGAGCAGTTTCTTAGAATTCACAGTTTAATGAAACCAAAGCCAGGACAGGCGATAAAAGTGAGATGACATCTGCACTCTGGCCCAGGCTGCACGGGGCGTTTCCAAGTGGCAGGAGCCTCGGGCCGAGCGGTTCCCACCTGTGAGGACACTTACTCTTTCCGCAGCCAAGGCAAGGTCACAAGTCCAGGCACACAAGACCCTGATGTTCTGCTTCTGGTTTCCTCCCTGGCCGGGCTCAGGGCCAGGGAGCAGCCACAGTCTGCAGTGGGTGGGAGAGGACAAGACCAAGCCAGAGAGAGTGACCCTGTGGCCACACGGGGTAGAAAAAGTGCTGGAGCTGGGTGCGAGTCTCGCTCGGCAAGCTGCCACTCACCTGCGGTGTGCTGCTTTCCCTTGCTCTCCACAGCTCACCTCTCTGCGCTCATCTCCCTCCTGTGGTGGATGACACAACTCCCCCACCCATGCACAGACTCTGGGTCAGCACCCTGGGAACAGTGAGTAACTCACCCAGGCATCCCCGACCTGCTCCACAGTGTGGCCTGGGTAACCAAAGAAGAAAGGTCTCCCCTCCTTCCCAATCTACAGTTCTGGGGATATAAGCATGGGGCTGTCATGAGCAATCTCTTGTGCCACACGGAGAAATCCTTCCTGACAATGCAGCCGCAGTAGAAAGAGCTGAATTCAGGAAAGTGAGACAATGTGGCTGGGATTGTTCCAGCTCCTGGATCTAGCTGTACCTAAAGCCAAATTGTACCTGTCCACTCCAAAGAATCCCAAAGATTAAGATTAAATACAGTACAGTAAGAAGAAAGGCAAATAAAAGGAAGAGGGACCAAAATCAACAGGTCTAGAAACCTGGTATGATTAGATGCTAAAATCAGGAGGAGGCAGCAGCGACTGGGAACCAATGGAGTAGAGCTCAGGTGACAAGGAGGACAAAGCCATGCCTTACGGGGACAGGCAGGAAGGAGCCAGCCTGAGAGCAATCAGTGAGCATCTCCCAGAGCTGGGGACTCTGCCAGCAGATGAGGGAAGGAGAATAAACACAGTGCAGGCCCTCCAGTTCACTGTGGGACACAGCATTACACACTAGTGTCACTGCTGCAGGGACAGGGAACTCTGTGACAGAAGGATGGGAAAGGGCCCAGCTGAGGCTACCAGTGGGTGTAATGTTGCTCAGCCATCCTAGACACACTCAGTGTTTGACAGTTGGCAGAAACAGAGGAGTCCAAAGTGCTTGAAATCACGCATGATTCCCGAGGAAAGGAAGTCACTGTTTTGCTCACTGTGTATGAATGTTGTTTATGTCATTTAGAAATGAAAAGAAACAAATGAGCCCCCCAAGGGCACCACGTCCAGCAGAGATCTAGGCCTTGCCTGTGTGAGCCACACGTCTGGTCTGCTTAGCCCCAACGCAAACCCTGGCTCAGTGTTGGTGTTAGGTGAGTGGAGGTCCCAGGCACGAGGAATACCTTGGGCCATCAGCTGTGGCCCCTGGACTGCCTCCAGAGCCAACTCCCGAACTCCAGAAGTTCAGAACGGGCCTGTCTTGCACGTCCAGCAACCGGTCCACACCAGGGTGTAGAGACAGAACCGGGCTGAGACCCAGGATGCTCTGAAGGGCCGTACAAGCTCCAAGAGCTTCCACGGGGCCAGTGAGGCTTTCCAGGCACACAGAGTGGCAGAAGCGGTGCTGTCGTGCTCCCTCCCTACATCATCCTCCCCCTCCTTCCCTCCCCTCCCCGCTCCCCATTCTCTCCCCTTCTCAGTCCCTGATCCAAGAGCAACCACAAAGGGGACAGCCCACATATAACTGGCACTACAGAGGTGGCCTCAACCTGCAACCTGTGTTCAGTGTCCACCATGGAGGTTCTAGAAAGAAAGAAAGGGAACGTTTCCTCTGATCAAATATGAAGAGCAAAAATAAAAAGGCACAGCCAAATTCTGACTGAAAGGGAACTTATCTATAACCATCAAAAAGAGAAATCAATAGCAATAGAAAAATACTGCTAATCAGACTGTATTACTCATTCTATAGTATGTCTCGACTTCAGTAAACAAAACTTTACATAAAATAAAAGCTTTTCTCCTAAGAAAATCCCAAAGCATGTACAGCCATAGCAGGTGAGATGCTTCTACCTGAGGGCAAATAACACATTGGTTATGTTGCTTCAAGGAAAAGTGACTGACCACACAATCTAACCTAGGTAAAGCAAAATTAAAGTTAGGAATCCCTGTGATCGGAGGACTCTGAACAGACTATTTGGCAATGATGGCCATATCAATATATGAGGTATGATCAAAAAGTACAGCGTGTGCTTAACAAATACTAGCACAGTAAAAGAAACAATCCCCCTCAGAATCCTCCCCTCACTCTGAACACACTCATCCCATCGTCCTTGCCGTTTTCTGCAGCAGCTCTGGGAGCCTCTTTCCTGAGGGTCTTTAGTTGTGCTGTCTCAGCTGCTTCAGTGTCCTGAATGAATTCAAAACACTGACCTTTCACAGTCATGCTGACTTAGGGTAAGAGCTAGAAGTCGCACAGAGCTAGATTCACAGAATGAGGTGGATGAGGACACAGCTTCACATTTTAAGAGCCACCTTTCTGTTGGAGGGCACTCAGTGGCAGCCGTCACTGTATTTTTGATCATACCTCGTAATGTAGCAATATGCAGAATGGAGCTTCAGAATGCGTGTCTTTCCTGACTACACAATGTCAGATTACCTGGTGATCACTTACCGTTCACCGGGAGCTCAGAGTTGCTACAAAGTCCTAGCGCCTGATCTGCGTCTCAGGTGGGGGAACAAGAAACAGTGCCCAGGGCTATAAAATAATAAGCCTCATTTTTGCACACAACTTCCCCAATTACTTTCCTTGTGTTACTTTACAAATTACTTCTTGTCCTTTCATCCCAAGCCAGTCCAGAACACACAAACACACAGACGCCAAGGCTGTCTTCCAAGCCAAGTCCAACTGAAATTTGCATCAGTTTTAATACAACAAACGAATGACCAAAGCATCTTGGATTTTCAAGGGCATGTCAAAGCCAAATAGCAGCAGCTTCTGGAGTTGCAACAAAACAAACAAATCCCGCAGCCAACTGCTGTGCCATATGTTTCCGATGGCTCTCATTCTACAGAAAGCCAATTTATCATCGAGGGAAAACACAGCATCGCAGAGGCTAGTCACAGAAGGCACATTTCGGGCCATTTGTCAGCTTCTCACAACAGCAAGCTCTGTGGTCCAAACAGGAAGTGGAATTTTTCCTGAAAATGACAGACACATTGGCAGTGGCAACGGTAGACCTCAGGGCAAGGAAAATTTGGATTGCTCACACTGTGGGTTTTGGATCAGACCTGCAGAGGGACTCTCTGTAGCACCCGTATCTTCTCTAAGAGCCTTGAGGTGTGATATGCTTTGAGGAAGAATCTGTCTTATCACTCTATGCCTGCATGTGTCCACTAACATGTAATCTATTTCTTAACCAATCGCGTATATGTATTAAATTTATTGTGGTGCTGAGGATCAAACCCAGGGCTTTGTGCATGCTAGGCAAGCACTTCGGGATGGAGCAGCATCTCCAGCCCTGCGTGTGCATGTCTTTCTTGCAAATTATCCAGAACAAAATGTAAAGCATCAAAAGGCTTCCTTTGCCAGTGATCCTGCCTGGAATGCTAATCGGGACATCCTGAAAATAAACACATTCCTGCACTGGTATAAGACCAATACGAGAATGGATAGAGCTTCTCCCTAAGGGCTGTATTTCAAAGTAACATATAAATAACCTCTGGCAATATTTAAGACCACTGCTCCACTTCTCCATACAGGTAATCAATAGTTCCAACTGTATATTTTGGTCAAAAACTAAGATTGTGTTTGTTTAGAACGTTCAAGAGACTTTTCTCCCTTCCTTATGCCAGAAACTGTGCCTACACACTCTTCTGAACATCATGGAATACAATGCCCTGCCACTCTCTGGCAAATTTATCAGGATGCACAAAATTGTTAAGTAACGAGAGGGGAGACTCAGAGTAAATTACATCCCATATGCAAACAAAATGCAATTTCTTTTAGTTCAGTTGTGAAAGCAAATCCAAATCAAACCAAGCTAGTGCAAAAGGGAACCATCATATAGGTCCACATAATTACCAGGTATAAGTGTTCCCGGCTCACAGTGAAGGAAGGACTCAAAAGATGCCTCTGACTCCAGCTTCTGTTCTTCAGCACTGCCCTCCACTGCTGCCTCCATTCATATGGGAAGGCAGGAAACTGCAATGGCTTCTCCAAGGACATTGAGAAAAAGACCATGCATCTTCCTAGCAACTGTGACGTAGTATTATGATTCATTCTGATTGGATGGACTCAGTCTTTAGTCACAGGGAACTGGGTCATTTCATAGACTTCCAAGATCTAAGTCAGACTTCCAAGTGTGAAGCAAGCATCATGGCTGGGGGAAACTGAGGCTCTGATTAGCCAGTTCTCAGTGACATTGACTGACTCCTACAGCTGGGGCTAGGGCTCCACCTGAATCAGAGGGGCTACAGGGGGGCAGAGGACAAAGGAATGTAGTCTCAGGGATACAAGAGAAGGGAACAGATATGGGGAGACAATGCACAACAGTTATTACTTTCTGTTCTACTAAACTCACTATGACAATAAAGGGTATTGAACTGTTCATGAGATTTCTTTCTCAAGAGCTGGGGATCAAACCCAGGACCTTGTGCATGCTAAGCATGTGCTGTACCACTCCGCCCCAATGAGATTTTAATTAACAAGAGTGGGAAGAAAGGAGGGGTCCCACTTAGCTCTAAGTTAACCGGAACAATCATCCCTCTATAAAGTACAAGACACTATCAGTTAAATGACTTAATTACAACCTGAACAAGAGAAATGAGACGAATCAATATTCAGATGATTGAGATTATAAATCGCCACTGGGCATAATAAGGGCAAAAGAGGAAGGGAAGTGGGGGTGAGGTGGAAAAGGAGACAGGGAAAAGAGGAAAAGAAGAAGAGAGGAAGAGAAGGAATCACTGCCATGACCAAATGAAATCATCCACTTGCTGAGATTCACAATGACTCATAGTAAAGGGTCTTACAAATGATCCTGAAGAACTTTTAGGACACTCTGAGATGTACATGTTGACTCAAAATATCTTTAAGAGTGATCTCATGGATTTACAGTTTTAATGATATAGCAAAAACTTGTATTTTGTTTACATATTAATAGTAGAATTGATATTCCCCATATCTTTGAGCTTAAGAGACAAAAATACCGCTTTAAATTGGCAATCTAGTTTCGCCCACCCCTCTCTGGGGCACAAATACCTTGATTAGCTAGGAAAGAATCTGCCGGTGTTTTCTTGGATATCAAATGTGTGTCTATTGTTATCCTGAATGTGAGAAGAGTGTCATATTGAATTCTAAGGCAGGCAAATATATAATTATTATGTACACAGTTACAGGTTTCCTAAAAATATTATGCACAAAATGTTCCTAACATTTATATCTATTATTCTGTTTGTTCCTCTCGATACAGGAGCACCATGAGTCATGCAGATGCTGACACACTGACATCACCATTAACATCATCTATATTCAGGTTTCTATTATTTACGAGAAAAGTGGCACAGATAATCCAAATGACAGATAATCTGAAAATCATTTCATTTTGATTTCAAAATACAATTGGTATTTACAGTAAATGTATGCCTTTTACACTGCGAAAATCAACAGCGCTGAAATGTGAACTATCAGAACATAGCAGAGGCCAGCAGAAAAAAGTGATTTTCATTGCAATAGTGCAATAATGCCATTGTTTATCTGTGTAATCAATTTTACCTTTAAAAATGTTTTCAAGCCCATTCCCTTATTTTTCCTCATAAGAACTCTAATCTAGGAAGGACAGGTATTCTGTCAGCTGTGGATGAGCTGGGTTGGTTCTCTGATTCACTTTTCTTAGACAGCTTTGGGATATTGTTTCTCTACTGGACTGGAACAATCCCTTTCACAGTTGTTCTTTGGTACTTGTGTACCAGAAGTCAGCTTGACACAACTGCGGCCATCTTGAGTCTTAACCCTGAGTAACCTGGGCCAGTTCCCCTGCACACTTTCCCAGCACTCTCTACACAAACCCAATCATTAGAGGGTCTGTGGGGCTTCACCCCAGGTCCCTTCCCCTGAGTGCTAGGAAGCTGCCCAAAGTCTTTGATAACAGCCTGAGAAAAACCAGGCCCATTCGGGCTTGATGAAGCCACATTTCTCCTGACCCTCTCTCCAACCCTACTCCCCACCAAAACTGTGGGCATCCAGCTCGTCTTGCTGCTGCCCAAAGCGCACTTTGGCAGCAGGCTCCCACCATGGCGCACAGGAGGTTCCTGGACCCGGCCGTCTAGAATGGCACTGGGCTGATTCTTCCAGTGGCAAATCCTGGTTGCTCTAGAGACTACTTCTTATTCTAGTCTAGAAAGCAAAGCAGCCATCCAAAGACACGCAGCGCAGTCACTCTCTTCCAAGGTCAGTGTCCGGAAGGCAGAGCCTCCATGGGTCAGTGCGGGAGGTGGGACAGGGTCAAGCGCCACACACAGCACATGGCCTCGCCATCCTGTCACTTCCGGGTTTCAACTTTCCCTCCTACTAACTTTTCCTGGTGTGAAGAAGCCTAACTCTGCAGCTCCTAAACTCGGTTACTCAGCAGAGCCACTTGGGGACGTCAGTCCCAGGGCTGTGAAAGGAGCAACAGAACCAGACAGGACACTGCAGGGGCCTGCTGGGAGATGGAGCTGTGCAGGTCTGCTAGGTGACAGGAAGAGGCTCCACCTGGGCCCCAGGCTCTAACACTGCTGCTGTCCTGAGCGCTGGGCACAGCAAGGGCAGGAGGACCCCAGCCAGTACAGAAGGACAACAGCTGTCTGCGAGTCACTGCTACCCTGCTCACATGAAAAAGACAATAGTGACGACCCTGGTGGAATCAATGTCGTGGGGAGTAAAGGAGTTAATAGATGCGTTCAAGCTGAGAGTGGCAACATAACATCAGTAATTCCTGCATTCCGGAGGCTGAGGCGGGAGGGTGACTGTGAGTCCGAGGCCAGCCTGGGCTGTACAGTGAGTTCAAGGCCAGCCTGAAGGGCACAATGAGACTATCTCAAAACTGTGTGCGCACACGCACACAAGAGCTCAGAACAATGCCTAGTACATACCAAGAAGAATGATGCCCACAAGGATTCCTCCCAGAAAGGCAGAAGCTTTGGGATGCGCCTGCTCTGCTTCATGCTGCCTCCCAGCTTCCAGCACAGAGGCAGTGTCCAGCAAACGTGGAGCGACGAACGCATGTGGGGTGTGCACAAGAGGCAATGCTCAGTCTGAGGGTCGGGGTGCTTCACTAGTAGGGAGCAGAGCCCAGGGCTGCTGCCAGCTGAGCCCTGCGCCTTCTAAACAGCAGTCAGCTGGGTCCAAGGACACCGACGCCAGACACGTGTCTGCTCGCCCGCCGCCCTCTGCACCTGTCCTCCTCTGCTGAGTGCCTCTCTTCAGAGAAGCTGCCAATGTCCTCCCCGCCGTCTTATTCTCCCGGTGCCAAATCCAACAGCCCGCTTTTCTGTTTGGAGCTGACCCCCGACAGCACCACATTTCCCTGGAAAACGTCCACACTCCCGAGCTCTGCACCCCAGATCATGGGCTCCGAGTGGTGGCTCCCAGCCACTCTCCCGACCAACTTCCTCCTGTGATTGCTGAACAGAAACCTGCGTCCAGAGAACTGACAGCCATGCCGCAGCACCGAGGTGGGAGAAGACCCACATCGCCAAATCGAAGACCAGCAGGCCTTCCAATGTGTGTTTTTAATTTATTTTCTGGTACTGGGGATTGAAAACTAAGGGTAGACAGAGTTGAATTTGGCCCTGGATTTCTCTATATCCTTCTTCCATCCAAAGGGAATCAGAAGCACCTGAACTATACTTCTCTCCCATCCACAGACCACAGCTAACAAACCATGAGCTACTCGGACCACACCTGGAAATATTCTACCATTCCTTCACTGTATTGCAACACCTCTGTCTAATCTCAAATGCAAACCCTAAGTACCATTCTTTAAATACCTATTATCTAAAGTACCAATCAGAATCAAAGCTATAGAGTTAAATACAAATTAACAAGTCCGATCACTCACATTGCCTTTCTTGGGGTCACCAGAAACAAAAATGTTATAGCTGGGAATTACTGTGACTCAAACGGCAGCAGGAAGAACACCACACTCACACTGCAGGTCGGGTCAGGCTTTCTGAGAATGCTTTCTGAGTTTCCCTCAGTAGCACAGGAGATAGATATATATATACCCAACAACACTGGGAAGAAAAGGAATAGTACTCAAGTTCAAGGAGAGGGAAAGTATAGTTTAAAAGCTCGTATCAGGGGCAGGTGTGGGCAATAAACACAAAAGCAGCAAATGAAGAAAGGAGAGGAAACTGTAACTGAAATCACCTCTCACGCAGGCATGTTTAACAATGGGAAGTGTCCATCCTTCCCCATCCATTTGTCCCATACATGAGACAAAAGCTACTGTACACTGGCACTTTTAACACCTGAACCCATTAGGTAACAAGTGGTCTTGGCCGGCCAGGGATCACACCTATAGTCCCTACCACTTGGAAGGCTGAGCAAGGAAGATCATTTGAGTCCTGAGTTTGGGGCCAGAGCAACATAGCTAGATCCCATCTCAAAAATAAAAGAGAAAGAAAGAGATTGCTGTCTGTGCGTTTCACCAGGATGTTTTTTCTAATTCTAGATAGAGATGGACTGCAAAGCACCCACCCCTGCCTGGCACAACTGCTCTGGGATCAGAACCCCCACAGAAACAGCAGTTTGCAGTCTAGCTAAGGAACCCAGAGCTGCCCATTCTGCTGCTGCAGCACCCTGTGGTGGCCCTGGGTGCCTCAGGAGTCTGTGCCCCTCACTGACACCAGCAGGGGAGGAGGGGAGATTAAGCAGGACTTCCACTTCCTTCCGGTGCCACGCCCCCTGCTCTGCATGGCCAGGAGGCTGGTGGAGTCAGCTGGAGACCCCACGGGACAGCCGGACTCCCGTGTCTGTCCACGTCCACGCTGCCCCTCAGCTGTGGCTGAGCCTGGGACACGTAGAGCTTGTGTGTTCAGGCGCCAGGGGTCCATCGGAAGCCAGCCGGGGCGCTCGAGCGTCGCACTCTCCCTCCTGCCCGGGCCAAAGCGCTGCGGGCCATGCGGTGCCCAGGGGACAGCGGCCCGGCTCCAGCTCAAGCCCAGAGTCCTCAGAGGGAGGAGACGCCCGGCGGGGACAGTCCCCTGAGGCTGGGTAGGCCGTTCAAGGCCAGATCTAAGTGTTTTCCCTGGGATCCCATAGAACCATGAATACATGGCAAGTTTGACTGGGCAGAGGGAACAGGTGCCCGGGGCGGAAGGTGTTGCGGAAGGGAGGGGCGAGAGCCCCAGAGGTACACAGGGTCCCAAGACGTCACAGCTACTCAGTGCAAGTTCACGTGCAGAGGGCTGGGACCTGCTGCGTGCCAGGGACAGGAGCCACACAGAGATGGATGCCACCAGGGAGTCAGCTGGAGGACAGGACCTCAGGGAGGTCAGTCCTTTCGGAAGGAACGGAAGGAGGACGCAGCCACCTACGCTGGGACGCAAGGTGCTCCTGAAGGGCTGGGCGGGGCTAGGCACGCTTGCAAGAGCTCACGGAGAAGCTGCGATACCCAGGTCTAGCCAAGGGAATTCCGGGGAAAAACTTAACCACTAAGCTACCTTTCTCTTCTTTTGGGGAATTAAATGTAGTGCTGTTGTACAGAATAACGGTCTCCAGAACTCGAGAGGCACTTTTCCCCTCACAACTGTAGTTAGAAAGAAGCCTCCCCCAAGGAGGCTATCAACCTAGTGGAAAGAGACGAATCCCGCTCCCGGGGAGGGAGGAGGATGACTTGGAAACTCCCGAGGCGGACGTGAACCCAGAGCCTGAGGTCTGGGCAGAGGCCTTTTCCCGGCACGCCAGCAGCCCGCGAGGTCTCCCGAAGGAGGGGCTCAGGCAGAGGCCAGGAGCCTTCTCCCTGCTGGCTGCAGGGCGCCTGGCTCCATGGTAGTACAGCACCCTTCAGAGCAGCCAGCGCCCTGCATGACAGCCAAACCCCAGAATTGGGAGAACCACGTGGACAAACGCAAGTCCCATTTTACAGTCTGACCCCAGTTATCCCAGCCGACGAGTTAGTTCTGTCCATCGTGCTGTTTTAGAAAACAGAAGAGTCGAAGTCCTGGCCTATTTTGAGTACATTATTTCATGGAGGTGAGAAAAAAAGGGGCGTGGAAATCATTTGATAAACTGATGCCTTTAAAATCCTGTGCAATAATAAAGCAACCCTATCTTGTTTTGTTCATGGTACAAGTGTACGCTGGTCAACACTTAAATACTAGAAAGGGGCCGGAGGTGCAGCTCGGTGGTAGAGGATGTGCTGAGCATGCAGGGGCCCTGGGCTCCATCCCCAGCACCGGGAAAAGACACACAGGGGTAATTCAAAAGTAACCTACACAGTGGCTAATACTCTATGATATTTCTACCTATATATGTCACACAATAGGTAAAGATGTTAAAAAGTTATCATCATAGGTTTCCTTAACATCAGGCTTAGACTGGACTACTGACACAGAGCACCAGAACTGGTCTTATTCTAGTAATAAATTTTCATCACCTAGAGTTTAAAAAAAAAAACAAAAACAAGGGAAGAAAAGGACCCTCTCTTTTTAGAAATGCATTTCAAATAAAAATTTCATTATTATGCTTTTTATTTATCAGTCTTTAATATATTTTGTTGTCTGGGGCAACTGTTTGCTACTAATATTTGTGATGTTATTTCAATTCTGAAGAACTTGATTTTAGAATAGAATTTAGTGGCCATGAGCAATTTTGAAAGTATTTATGCACATATTTTAAATGCAGATAAGCATGCAGAATGGTATGAAGGTGTCAGAGAACCAAACACGCGTCCCACGGGACACTGATTAAATTCACAGAGAGGACAGGTGAAAATGGACTCTGATAAGGAACAGGAATGTCAAATTTCCAATGTTAAAGATGAACTTGATCAGGAATTAAAACAAAACTAGTGAGCTTCAAATTGTTATGGTGTTTAGATTCCAGACAACATATTTAGAGGAATAGTTCTAACATTTTATTTTAAAATGTCAATATTTATAACCTACTGGGAATGACAGCCTTTACTCACACTGTAACTCATGATTTTTAAAAAAAATTTACACGCCCATTTACAGGAGTATAGAGGAATACGTTATCACTTTTACAGAATTCTTCAGGGGCTGGGGTATAGCTCAGTGGCAAAGAGCTTGCCTAGCTCAGACAAGGTCCTGGGTTCAATCTCCAGCATGGCAAATAAATAAGTGAAATAATAAAGTGAAACAAATACATTCTTACCGTACAGGCCAGTGATGGCGAACCTTTTAGAGCCTCCAATGACACAGACAGCCTGCTGCAGCGTGCGTGCCACAGATTCAGCACCACTGGTTTAGGGCACAGGCAAGGAAGAAGTCTAATGAGCACCAGCTGGAGGACCCATGAGCCAAGGGTCTACCCAGGCCAACCAGGGGCGCCAGCTCCCAACGGTTGCCCAACAGAGGAACATCCTCACCCAGCAGCACCTGATTCCCAGTCGGACTTGCGAGAGCACCGCAGGTCTCCTAGACCCGCTCTGGAGGAAAAGCTCCGTGCTCCAGGCCAGGAAAAAGCCCTACCAAAGTAACCGTGCACACAGCACACAGGGACCAGGTGTGTCCCATGTGGAACCGCTGAGGTACAGACCAGACAGGTAAGGCTGCAGCTTACCAGGTACTAGGCTTCAGGTGAGGAAGGACAACCAGCCTGAAAGGTGGGAAACCACAACTATCCAGCCCACTCCCTGACGCTCAGAGACGGTGTGGAGAGGCCATGGCGGTTAAAGACTTGGGGACGGAGTACCAGAGAAAGAGAGGGACCCGGAGGAATAGGTCTGTGGGGACCTGGAGCACCCCTGGATGTTAATCACCCACCGTCTACAGAAACACTCACCCAAAAGGATCAGTGGTGGCGATGTCCACACTGGGCCCGGGACACAACCAGACTGAAGAATTCCAAATTCCCAGGCATGGCCCAGAGGACTGAGAAGGCTCCAGGTGTGAGTTCTACCTAAGAAATCTTGAAAGCAGAAGGCAAATGGACTCTACAGGACCCAAATGACACATACCAGCAAACAGTACAGGAACCTTTACAGGAAACAAACATATCTGCTACTCAACAATGTAAAGTGCACTGTGTCTGGCACCTGATCAAATGTGGCCAAACATGCAAACAAACAGGAAAACATGTCTCATAATTAGGAGATGAGCTGAGCAATTTGTATGAATCCAGATATTCCAGAGATATTAGCCTGAGGACAAGGACATATCTAACGTGTTAAGTAGAGACATGCTAGATGTAAAAAAGACAATTTCTAGACATAAAACTCAAAATGTTTGAAATAAAAGCCAGACTAAAAGGAAAAAACTACAAATCAGACACTGCAGAATATAAGACCAATGAGCTTAATAACATAGTAATAGAAGCTCTCCGATGAAACACGGACAAGGGAGAAGTTGTTAAAAGATGAATAGAGCATGGATGACCCATGGAACATCTTCAAGAGGCATCCTGGAGAAAGAAGAGAAAAAGCCACCCAGAAAAACCATTTGAAGAAATAATGGCCAAAAATTTCTACATTTTATTAAAACTACAAACCAATAGATCCAAGAAGCTCACGAACCTCTAGCATAAGAAACCCGAGGAAAACCACATTAAGGTGTGTCATACTCGAGGACCCAAACCAATGCAAAACAGAAAAGCCATAAAAGCAGAGGGGCGCATATTACACACACAGGACCAAAGATAAGAAGACAGCGGATTTCTCGTCAAATACAAGACAGAAGAAAGCAGAACAACAGCTTAGGGTAGCCTGTGATAAGTTAAATATGTGTAACACAGGAATACCACTAGAGTTAAGACAGCAACAGAGATAAAGTCATAAGATAGTCTAATAGAAAACATTAAAAGAGGAGAAAAGCCAACCATAAATGAGACAAATCAAAAACAGCAAGATGATAAATTTAATCCTAATTATATCAATAATTATATTAAATATAAATGGCCTATTCAACAATTAAACAAGGAAAAGTACCTGATGAGATATAAAAACAAGTCCCAGCTATAACCTGCCTATAAGAAATGGGTGTCAAATCCAAAGATTCAAGCAGGCTAAAAATGAAAGTATAGAGAGAATATACCTGAAACTGATCAAAACAGCTGGAGTAGTGAGAAGACAAAGGAGATTTCAGAGTATAAAATATGACCAGGGAAAAGGAGGCCATTGCATGAGGCTAAAATGGTCAGCCATTGGGTGAGAATAATGTTTCTACAGTTGTGGATCTAATGCTAGAGCTTCAAGATGTATCAGGCAAGAATAGAACTGAGAGGAGAAATACATAAATCCACAATTATGATCAGGGATTTCAACACTCCTTGCTCAATAACTGCAAGAATAAGCAGCCAGAAAAGCAGCAGTAAAACATGCACTCTGAAGAACATCCTCTGCCAGCCTGACCCCACTCCTATTTACCTCAAGGACACTACGCCCAGCAACAGCAGGACACACATTGCTGTCAAATGCACACCGAACATTCGCCGAGACAGAACACATCTGGACCACACACAAACCTCCATAAATTTAAAAGGATTCGGATCATACGAAAGTATGTTTCCTCATCGCAACACAGTTCAATTTGGCAATGAGCACCATGATATCTGGTACGAACAATCTTCCAATGTCGGGAAGCTCACAGTACTTCAAGGTGACTCACAGGGCAAAGAAGAAATCTGAACACATTTTAAACTGCATGAAAATCAAAACACACAAATGAAAACGTGTGGGGTGTCAGGGAAGCCGTACTTAGGGGGAAAATGGTGTACACAGCAGGTGTGTACACTTTGCTAAGTCCCACGGCACAGAAATACGCAAACTTACTTCATCAGGAATCCTTTGGCTTTGAGAAAGCTGCTAAATCTTGCAGAACATAACCTGGGCCCCGAAAGCTCTCGTCGCTCACGTGGCACTGGCGACGTGCTAGTTGGTGTCACTGAGTTTTTCACTGGGACTTGTGTGATGTCGCCTACTGCATCAGAAGCTCTTCAGAGGGATGGGCGTAACATGTGCCAGTGTCTGCAGACGATGGGGCTCTCACTGACTACCCAAGGGCTGCTGTCCCCTCACATGGAGGAGTCCCATTAGTGTTACACTACAGTCCCTTTTCGCCTCTCTGTACTGATTTTCCCCTGCAAGCATTCAGTCAGAACTCACACTGCAAACCACACCTACCTTTGATGGTTTAACTTATGATTTCTAGGCTTCATGATGCAGGGAAGGCACTAAGCACTCAGTAGAAATCACATCGGGGTTTGGGTTCTGGCCCTCTCCCAGGATGGCAATGTCCTGTCTCCTACCCTCTTGCAACGGGTGGCAGCAGGGACCTGCAGCTCAGGGGAGCTGCCACAAGGGGAAAGAGCCCACACTGTACAGTGCATGGTGCGGCTGTCGGGCAGGTTACATGCATTAGTGTGTTTTCAACTTCTGGTATTTTCAGTGTGCAGCTGAGTTCCTCTCCCAGTTAGCATCATCACTGTCCCTCTCCAGGGACCGAGACAATGCAGGTCCCCAGGCCCTGTCCCATACCACCTGCCCTTTTTTCTACTCTGTCGCCTGCACTGTAGTTGCATCCCCTCATCCTCTCCTAGGGAACTGCCCAAACCTGTCTCAGGGTCCTTCAGGGAGCTTTTCTTACTGCCCGCATTTGAAGCCATGTTCCTTTTCTGTGCTCGAATGAAGCCATCATGTTAAGATGCTGCTCCACTTGTCGCCCAGTGCGTGTCCACGGCAGGGCCCAGCACTCATCTGCCTGCTCTCCAGAGGAAAGCCACTGAAACAAATTCTGCTTACAGACTGGGTAATAAACCCTGAGCAGAGAGATCTGCACATAGCACAAACTGCTAAACCTACAAGAATATGGACATAGAGAGAGGCGGCTAATACAACGTGCAAATAGGTGGTAGAGCAGAGAGGAGATTTTAAAAACAATCTGGACAGAGAGAGACTATCTTTTTTTAAAAGATGATCCTATTTTTTGAAATGAGAAACTGTATTAGGCATTCCTGGAACAAAGATGCAACTAAAGAATAAATTAATAATCTGGAAGACAAAGCAAGTTAACTCCCTCCAAATGAGACACAGAGGGAGGGAGGGAAAGATTCGAAGAAAGATAAGCCAGAAGTTTTAACGTCTCCAATATGAAAGAAAGGACACTTAAAGGGAGAAGTATTGAAAAGAAGAAAACATAGAGAAAGCAACAAAGGAAGGCCCAGGTTTGAAGCACACATCCTCAGTCCTGCGGCCTGGAAGTTCTGAGCAGGACAAGGGGAAGCTGGCGCCCACCTGAACAAGAAGCCGGGGCCAGGGCTTTTGTGCAGTACACCCGACAGTCTCCCGGGGGCCACCAGGAAGGGGGCATTTCAAGATGTTCAATCCCTGACTGTGGCCGTGGACAGAGAATCCAAACACAAGCCTGGCTCTGTCTTTGAATGCGAGCTTAAGCCCTGGGCCAGGCTCAGCACAGCAGGTTCTGCTGCAGAACCCTAGTGTCCACAAAACGGAGGCCTGCACTTGCCGCGTCCTTGCATGTAGCATGTTCCTTCTCTCTCTGCCTCTCCTCTCATGTGTCAATTCCTCCTCCTTCCATCCCTACAGGCCCTGGCCTCACCTATGTTTCCCTGGGGGAAACGTCACCAATGTGGCCATGGCCTAGGGTGGGTCACAAAGCCCGGGAGGTGATGTCAGCGCACTGACTCGGAGACAGGGTGGCTGAGACCTGGGCAGGCGCCTGTGCGTGCAGGTACACGTGGAGGGCCAGGCCGCAGCAGCAGCCTCCGAGCCCCCGAGGCAGGGGCATCTTGCACACCTTGGTCACACACACACGACATGTGCAGCCTTACTGTCTGCCCCTCTGGACCGCCGAGCCGCACTGTCCTTCAGAAGAAGCGCACAGCTGACAAGTAGAGCTGTTTCGAAGGAAAAAACTTCCTGGAGCTCTCATTTCCCAACACTCAGCACTAAATCTGGCACCCAGGTACTTTAAATTCCAACCTGATCACCCAGGTCCCCAAGCTGCTTTGTAGGGTTTTATGTGCATCCTGTGCAGTGACGCCCCATCACGCCGTGCCCCTCAGGGAAGAGAAGGTGTCCACCTTAGAAATAGCTGCAGGAGCTTTCGGGCTAGTCACGTCGCTCCTGGACCAAACCACAACCCTGGAGTGAGATCTAGGAGGCTCAGACCACTGCGGATGCCCTTCAGCCGGGGCTGCCAGGAGGTGCCTGTCCTGGGATGCAGAAGCATCTTGGAGGACAAAACCCTGGTAAGGAGGGAGAGAGGAAAGGAGACCGGACCAGCTACCCACAAGGCCTCTCATGCGACCTGCAGCCCAGGAACACGATTTTTCTAAAATATAAGGGCAATTGAAAAAGTGAAATAAAGGGAGAAAAGCTAGACTTAAAGACAGCGAGCAGGCGCTAGACTGGGAGGTGTCAGTCACTCCGTGTCCGGCCACCCAATACCCCGCTCACAGGGATGGGTGGGGTGTGAACACTGTTCAAGATAGATTCCATTCATTTCTGTCTTTTTTTCTAGTGAGACAAGGTTTCGCTATGGAGTCCAAGCTGGTCTTGAACTCAATAAGTAGACCAAGAGGCCTCAAACTCGCTACAGTCCTCCTGCCTCAACCTCCTGAGTGTTGGGATTACAGGCATGGGCAACCATGCCCAGCTCCCATTTTGTTCTTGATTAGCCATCAATAGACAAGGCCTTGATGGACACCCACTAGCATATATAAGTTTTTAGAACTAAGGTTCATACTCCAGTGAAATACCCTGGAACTTAACTGCACAAGAAGGAGCCCCAGGCATGAATCTATCCAGGGTTCTCATAAACAGAAGCTGCACCCAAAGCCCGGTTCCGGAGGCCCTTGGAACCTAGACAATCAAGACAATCACTGCCCGGCAGCGTTCCTTGACGCCCGATTTCCGATGCCCGCCCTCCTCCTCCTGTGCAAGCTCAGGGCACCCCAGCCCCTCAGGAGCACGGGGAAGCAGAGCAGGAGCCTCCCTCGGGCTGGACCACTCCACACCCTGGGCCTGGCCAAGCACAGCCAGCTGGCTGGAAGTCCTCCGGCCGCCTCACCAAGGCCCGCACAGACGGCCCCCACTGGGGACAGGGCAGGGCAGGGCAGGGTGTTCCAACCCGGAGACAGAGCGCCAGGGCTCCTGGGCCTCACAAGGATGCTGTTTCTTGGATCCAGTCCATTTCCACACATTTTTTTTCTCCTCCAAGACAGATTCAAGAGCCACACTGGCTGTCTACGCTACAACAGGACTTCCGGGGACTGGCCAGATACTGGTAGGGAACAAAACATCCCTGAACAAAGGGTAGAACAGGAATACAACTGCTCAGGAGGAAAATGGAAACTATGGATATATTCATGATAAAATCTTTAAATTAAATTGCTTGTTTAAAATATCCCTCTCTGGCCTAGCAGAAAGTCTGAGAAATACTGAGAACAGAGTTTTGGTAGAAATCTTTATACTGCTAAAAAAAAAAAAGAAAGAAAACCATGGAAGAAGAATAATCAGCCAGGTGAAGCCTATTTCACACGGATGGGTGGGCGAGCACAGCACACTGCCCTGAAGACGCACACGACGCACTTGGCGTAACTGGGGGAGATCGCAGAGCCCCTCTGTGTCAGCTCAGGCTCGGGTCTCTGTCCCTCCCGCCTCTCCTCCTGTCTGTCTCTGTCTCTCTCCCACACACACAGGGCAGTGAGTGGCGGCTCTGGGCAGGCTAAGGCACCCAGTTCACGCCACGTTCCTCTTGGCCCTCACTTTCTGAATGAACCCAGATGCACTCAGTCCACGCTTGCAAAAGGTGCTGCTCAAGCAATTCCCTGGGATGCAGACTGGAAATCACAATAAAGGCTCTTTCGGAAACTGTGTACTCAAAGTGAGCTGCATCCCGGGACTACTCATAACGAATCAACATACTGCACCCTCACTCCTGTCAGTGACTAACAAGCGCCCCACACAGGCTCACCCCAAGAGCACAGAGCCACCAGGGCAGGGCAGCTCTGTCCCCTTCTCTGAGACTGCCTCCATCAGTACCCAAGCCCTGCCTTCCAAAGGGCCGCCGAGCACAGGTGCAGGGAGCGGAGGGGCAGGTGGCCCGGGTCTTTGGCTCCAGGAGGTTACCAAGAGCAGACATCTCCCACCCCAACCTCCTGCACCTTGCTCCTGCCCCCTGTGATTCCAAAGTCACTCCAGAATCACAGAAGCTCAGGGACAATCACTTTCTTCCGGCGACTCACTGAGAAGAGCAGAAAGCCACAGGCCAGGCCAACCTCGGGACCTTCCTGCCCTTCCTTCCTTGGGACCTTCCTGAAACGCCTTCCATCTTTGGTTCCCAAACTTCTGTTTTCCTTCTCAGTTTTTTTCTCCACTCTCTGCCACCCTCCCCATCTCATCTCAGACTGCAAGACAGAGATGACAGTCCAGGAACGGCTCCAGGAACCTGACCCTCTGCAGACTGGATGGCTCAGGTTACCTGAAGATTCCCCAGACCAGGGGGTTCCCAAGTGGCCACTGGGACAGAGAATGCCCCCAAAGAACGTCCTGGGGCCTGTGGGAGGTGCTGCAGACAGAGGGGACACCATGGTACCTGCGGGAATGTCAGCCACCTCCATGCACTGAGGCCAGGTCCGACAATCCCGAGCCTCAGGGTTTGAGTCACCTCGACTGCTGCTGAAGTTGAGGTACCAGATGTCCCCCAGGGCCAGTGTGCTAAACGCTTGGCCCCTGGGTGGTATCACTGGGAGGAGTGGAGCCTTCAGGAGGTGGAGCCTCTCAGGAGGTCTTCAGATCATTGGGGTGTGCCTTGAAGGGACAGGGGATCCGGCCTCTTCTCTCCTTTGCTTTCTGGTCCTGTGGAGGTGAGCAGTTTTGCTCAGCCATCAGGCATGAAGAACCACAATGGGACAACTGGTCACCACTGAATCCTCCAAAGCAGTGGGTGTGTTCTGTTTACATGCTCATCATCCCGGGTACTTTGCTACAGGAACAGAACACTGACTAACACACTGCTGAGATTACATGCACAAACGTGTCCATCTAAGAGCAGACGTGCACTAGCAGCTGTTACTGTGAATATCTAGGAGTCTCTAGACTGCTGACATTTTTTCCAGTAAGGAATCTACTACAAATCAAGAGTGAAAATCTAAACTCATTGTACATTAACTTTGAATACTCCACATTAGAGATTTCCATTTTGCAGTAAACTAATGAGAAAGTTACAATGTAACTTTGTAAACAATGTAATACTAAAATAGCTAATAAAATGTTCCCCACTCAAAGAAATTCCTCATTTCTCATACTCAAGAGTTTAGCTTCATATCCAACTCATCAAAAACTTTTTTTAAAATCAACTGAAATCTTGTGATATTAAACATGTAATTCCTATAGTTCAACCTCAGTCCTTGGTCAAACAATAAAAGGGTGAATGGAGGGGCAAAAGTCTAAAGTATGCCACCGAACCCAGGCTGGGTTTCTAATAGTTGAATCGAATGAAGAACTAAAAATGAGGACACTCTTAGCTCTAATCCCCGAAAGGTGGATTCCTTTAGAGAGGCTCTGCATCCTGGGCATGGCTAGGTGCATCATTTAAATGAAGTAGAACAGGTTTCGGCCCAGGAATCTCACTATGAAGATTACTTTTCACCACTATTATGCTAGATCCCAACTGCCCATCTTGGCAGGGACTGGGCCTCTGGCCAGCAGGCTCACACAAAAAAACTAAGTTAAATTCTATTCTGTCAATTTTGTTTCCCGTTCACAGATTTGAGGAAATAGAGAAAAGAAAACAAAGGGAAAATATTGGCAAGTAGGAGTGTGGAGGACCACCCTTAATACAGCCTTTCAGCTCCTGCTATTGCTCATAATGAACAGGCTTCAGCATATTATGAATATGCATGAGGCGCCAGGAGCTAGGAGCATGCATCTTCCCTGGTACAGCGGAGGAAATTTACTACTTGATCTTCACGTTAGAATCTAGCAGAGAAACATGAAAGGTTAGGCCTCTGCCTCCAGAGAAATTATGAGAGGTAAAACCTGCACCTCCTTAACAAACAACAAAACTACATGGACCCTGCCCACACTGAGTCAGACATTAAAACAACAGTCATAACTTACATACATTCAAATATTACTTATACCTATTTCCTTCATCACATAAAACCACCAACATGACAATCCATGACCAGGGCCTTGGATTATGTTATGTTTATCTTTCATTTCTTAACATAGTGGTACACTTGATTGCTTACTTGGGGGCTTCCTGGATAGAAAAACTGCAAATAACACAGACTGTAAGAACAAGAAATGCAAGCAATTCACAAGTGCAGATTCCTTTCCCCTCATCGTCTTTTTGATATTTAAGCAATTTTAATGAGGCACCTAACACCAATCTTTGCTTCTTTGATACATACAATGGGCAAGCGAGGGTGAGGTTAAATGGATGGGTTAGTGTAGATAGCAAACAAGCTTTCTAAAATCCACAGAGATCAGTACTTACATGTGGAATTAACTCTTACTCAAAATGCCTGAGATCAGAAACATTTGGGATTTGGGTTTTTCCATATTTTGGAATATTTGGAAATACATAATGCACGGTCTCTGGGACAAGGCCCAAGTGTACATATGTAAATCATTTATGTTTCATATCTATCTTACATGCAAAGCGTGGAGGAATACGTTATTCATAGTGTGCCTGCCTTTTACTGGAATATACCACATGAAGTCAGCAGTGTATCTGTGGCTTCATATCAAGGCTCAAAACACTTCAGATTTTGGACCATTTTGGATTTTGGGTTTTCAGATGAGGAAAGCTCAACCTTTATTTCAGTCACATAATTTTCCCAATGAAAATATATTCTTGCCCATGTCCCCTAAGTGGTCTAAAAGAAAATAATCTTCACTAAAGGAGAATCTCAGTAGACATCTCCTAAAAGTCCCTGTGTCAGCACTACAGGGAAAATAATGGCACCACCAGTGCTTCTGCACGGAGTGCTGGAATCAGAGACGTCAGCACTCTGAAGCAGACCCAGGCTCAGCAGAGAACCATGAGAGGGAAAACCACTCTTCCCAGGCAGGCACCACGCTCCAAGGCAGGGCTGCCTGGCTCCTTAGATGAATGAGATCCCTGGGCGTCTACCTCCGAGGGCGGTGACTGGGAGGGAAGGACAAGCGGCACCTGGCAGAGCACACCCCCAGGAGAAGGAGAGGGGAACAAAGCAGGCGTGCTTTGGGAACGGGCTCTCCCCGCTCCAGTACTGGACCACGGTCAGCACCGCTGCACCTCCCAGCATGGTCCACACGTGTGACTTCCTGCAAAAGGGTTCTAACTTCACCTCCACATGCGGGCGGGCGGGCAACTGAAAGAAGGCTGCCCACGTCTGAAGGAAGGGGGCAGAAAGCAATCCCGCGTAGCTCCCACTGGTGCCTCCAATGCCCCTGGACAGCACCTGTTACCTCAGAGTGGCCACAGCCCAGTCACGCTCTGTGCAGATCAACCCTGCACACCGCTCTCCTTCGCTGGGCCTGGCTCACTTGGGGAGTGATCTGTTGATATTCTGAACAACTCACTGAAGGCCGGGGATGGAGCTCAGTGCAGAGCACTTGCGTGCACCAGGCCTGGCTTAATGGCCACCACTGCAGTCAGTCCAGCCAGCCAGCCACATTGTATTCCTTTAGCTCTGTGATCTGGAATTGATCAGTTTGATGTTATTTGTTGTGCCTACCGGCTACATCTCTCACCACTGGATTTTCTAATGTGCCTGTAACCTGGGCCTCCCTCTTCATTCCCCTGACCTATAGAAGTCTTGGGTCTGAGCTTGAGTAGGCATTTTAAAAACAGTTTTAATGTTAAAATTTTCAGCTACTTTTCTAGCCTTTCCTGGGATTGCAGCTGGGTTGCACAAGACACCCTTCTCACAGACCACAGCACTCTGTCGTTTACTCACTACACATCCAGGCACCTCCTTTTCAAGACTGGCACTCGGTTTTGTATAGAAAAAGACAAACCACACCTCGTCCCTCCACGGACAGACAGATGGACTGATGGACAACCCAAGCAAAAAGAGCATTGTGCATGGAAGACATGAATATCGAGTAAAGAACGCAGTCACCAAGGGAGAAGTTCAGAAAAACTCCTTCTCCATCTGCTGTCCCAGGAAGAAGTGGGACAGGAAGCTCATTTCCCAAAACTCCGAGAGTTAAAAGTATTTTGGAAAATCTTTATCTCAGTGGTACCAAGAGTGAAGGGGAAGAGCTCATCACAGAAGCAGGGCAGGCTCCTGGAGAGGCTCAGGAGTTCTCCAAGGAGCTGAACGGTCGGAGCGGTCATTCTGGAAAGCAGCGGGGGCTGGGGAGGAAACACCCGCTGAGCTGGGATGGCGATGACTGCAACACCAGTGAGTGCGTGCAGCGGTGACATTGCAACCGTGAGATCCACTAAGTGTGCAGAACAGTGTCATCCGCAGATGAGTGTTACAAAGCAAGACAGAGAGGCAGAGGCAGAAGAAGGCATCCGAGTCCTCTGCAGTGAAGGGGTGAGGCAGGCAGGGCACACAGTGCGCAGGACAGAGAGGGACCGCAGGGGTGTCGTCCCACATCTGTGCCACACAGAACCCACGCGGGCACAGCTGCTCTCTGACATGCTGCTCCTTTGCTGGGCCTGAAAATGTCCCTAAAAACAGGCGTCCCACTGACCGGTGTTACGGTACCCAGGGCTGAAATGCTGGGAGACGACTGTCACTCTATGTTCAATCCACAAGGATCGCAGACTTATCCTAACACACACATCTGCACGCAAATGAAGACAATGTGAGGCAAAGGATTTACTGGCAGCGAGATTCAATCTGCTGACAGAGACTGACAGAGATATCCAGTTGCTCAAGGAAAGAAAGTGATCTAAAATAAAAGCACACTCGTATTTTGTTACTATATTAGGTTTAACTAGGTATTTCCATTTTCAAAGTCAGGCAAATGATATCCATTACTAATGCCTCTGTGTTGATTTTAAATGAGAGTATAGCAGAACACAGACATCTGCATCTTAGGATTCCAAATCCACATCCCACTATAGAGGAGAACTGAGGAGCAGCAAAAGTATGGCAGATTTCAGGTCGCACCTTTTCACACTTACGGTAACACATGAGAAGTATAGGGAAAGAGCATGTCATCTGAGGTGGCCCAGGGGGTCCACGCCTGGGGCTTCCCCTTACTTCCTCTGCCCACTCCTGGACCTGGGGTGTCTGAGCTGGGGGTGAGAGCCTGATGTGGTGCTGGACACTGCGTCTCCACAGGGAAGAGCCAAGCTGGCGAGGCCCACCCCGCCTGACCACGATGCCAACAGAGGCGAGCAGCAGTGGCATCATCGAGCCCGGGAGATCACCTCAGGGATTGTCACTTACACGAACCAGGAAATCCCCATGTGAGTTTGGGTCTATTTGGGACAGGTATTCATGAGATGACAAGGTCCCAGCCCGAACCTTGATCAATATCGTGACTAGTGGGTCACAATCAATTCTTTTCAGAATTACATTTTTTGGTGTTGTGCCTACGTGGAGGGAGATTCATTTTTTTCCTATCTTTTATTTCAGATTAAACTCTGATAATTCTCAGTTAATTAGCTTCAATTTACAGTCAGTGAAGTAGACATGTATTACCAGTTAAGAACCTCCAAATGCAAGCAGAGGAAGTTTTCAATAACTCAAATCTAATTATTTCACTCTTTAATGGTCGTGTGGTTTCAAATCCAATCACATTTTCAGGCCTACTCTTTTCAGCCCCTGCTCCTGTCATTCACTTCCCCGTGGGCTAAGCTTTTAGCCATGTTGAGTTTCTTTTCACTCTTCAAATATGCTATTCTTTCCTCTCCTGTGGGGTGCAGAATAACAATGCTCTAAATCAGCTTCCGGTCTTAATGTCCACAACCCTGGAGATATTCACATTCCGCGCAAGGCAAATTAAGGTTGTAGATGGAATTAAGGCAGTGAACTAGCACTGGAGATGGGGAGATCGCCCAGGCAAGCCTAGTCAGCCCAAGAGGAAGGCAGGTCTCACAGTTAGATTTGAAGATGTCAGGTGCTGGCTTGAAGACAGGAGAAGGAGCTGCAGCAAAGCAAAGCAGGCTTTGCACACAGGAAATGCCAGGAGACTGACTGGCCTCCAGGACCTCAGGGAGGAGGGCAGCCCTTCTGACATCTTGATTTGGGTCCAGTGAGGACCATTTTGGGACTTTTGACCCCAAATATAAGAATGTTTCTTATTTTAAGGCAAAAGGTAGTTGGTAATTTGTTATAGCAACAATGGGAAACTGATATATCTGTCTAAAACATTCTCCCCTTCACCATCTTCCCACCGTAAATCTTCACTGTCCAGGGGTCTCAGACGATGTCACCTCCTCCCTGCAGCACTGTGTGACCCTACAATGGCAGGATCCCCTCTTCTGGACTCAGTGTTGGATTCCATAACCCTAATTGGTATTATATGATCAGAATCGCCTCTATTCTGGTCTACACGCCCAATAAATTATAACTTCTTTGAGGGTTTATTGTTAAATAGCCACTGCCCAGCAGAAGGCTGCTACGTAAGAGTTTTTCAGTAATTAGAGTGAATGAATGATGTAACTGATGAATGAAACAATGAATCAATACAGAGGTGTCAGACTTTCTGTAGGACTGAAATAGACACTGTCTAATTGCAGGTTAAATCCAATCCACAAGGAAGTTGGTTTCAAAGGAGGTCAACAGCATGAGTCTTTTCAAACTGTAATGCAGACTGAATACTCTTCAGTAGAAGTGTCAGAAAATAAAGCAGAAATAAGTCCATTTCCCTTAAATGCTAATGTACAGCGTTACAGTGTCCCCCTGTGCCTGTAATTTCAGGGATAATCCACCATGGCCAACACCTCCTCTTACCCTCCACAGTCCCCGCAACCTCACCTAGATGACATCACCGTCTCTACCTGACCCCTATTTTTAACTTTAAAAGCCCTGAAATCTTTTCCTGGGTTGAATAAAAGAGTCCTCTCAGCTGACAAGCACACACCTGATCCTCTCCCAAGTGCCATCTGGAAGGAGCCCAGCACCCTGGGCAGGCAGTAAGGAGGGGCAGTGGACGGGCGGACGGAGTCCCGGTGGGCACCTGCGGGAAACTGAGGCATCAAAGGAAACCTATGAGTTGCCTTTAATGTGAAAGGGAAGAAGAAAGTCTCAGTGAACAAAGGGAGGAAGAAAGAAAAGAGTTCTGTCTCTACAATGCCAGGCCTAAGAAAAGGAAGGCAACAGGATATTTCCAAATGTGGTTTATCTTCCACATGCTCCACCATGGCCATGCAGCAGCACACACGTCACCCCTGTGGACATTCCCACCGTCAAGGATGGCTCCACCTGGAGCGGAGATAGAGGCTACATTCAGTGGCTTGGTGGGTGAAGTCTATCAACAGCTCTCGCTGTTCTAATAACAGAGACAATTCATTTTAAGGGTGTGGGGAAGTTGGAACAACTTTATTGGTTAGTGTCTAGCTAGACTCATATACAAACATCCCATAATGCTCAACAGTGAGAGCGAAGTAGCATCGGTGCACACTCCCGGACTACAGCCCAAGCACACGTGAGACAACAGGCAGCATCTCAGTAAATAAACACTGCGGATTTAATGAAGGATTGGTGAGGTTTCACTGAAATCTTGCCTTTAATGTCAGGTATAAGACAAGGATGCTATATATACAGAATATCCAAAAGAACCTCCAGAAAAGCTCTTATAATTCCTAAGTGAAATTAACAAGATAGGATGTGAGACATACCTTATACACTAGAAAAAGTTAAAAAGTTAACTTTTAAAAGATAATTATAATAGCATTTTAAAAATACTAAGTTCTAGGAAAAAAATCTAACCAAAGTTGTTTAAAGGCTCTTATAAAATATATATGATTCTGTGTATTACATTCACTGTAAGATATATATGTGTGTGTGTGTATCTATATATATTGATATAGATGTGTATATATATTAAGATGTATTTTTTACTTCACTGAGAAAGAATATCTAAGCCAAGAGAGACACTTTCACTGATCAAAAAGCATGACGTATGTAAGATTAAATTATCCATACATTAAATACAATCAGAATCAAAGTCCTGCTCCACAGGCTAGCTTTAGGATATATATATGAAAATGCCAATGGTATCTGTAATGCTCAGAATGCTTATGCCCCTCCAAAATTCCTGTGTGGAAACAACCCCCAGGATGAAGGTGTTGAGAAGTGGGGCTCCTGAGTGGAGCTTAGCCAGGAAGACTCTGCCTTGGAGACAGGATTGATGACCCCATGAAAGGGCCTCAGAGAGCTGCAGGCCGCCTCCAGCCACAAGGCCTTCCAGGACAGGAGGACGCAGCAGCGAGGTGCCATCTTGGAAGGAGGGCCGTCCCAGATGCCCAGGCCCACTGCCCCGTGATTCTGGACTTTCCAGCCTTTAGAGCTGAGAAATAAATGTATTATCCTGTGTGAACTGCCCAGTCTCACAGTCTCACGTGGGTAGTTACAGCAGCACAAACAGAGTAAGACAGTATCTCGGGGTGACTTGAAGAATGTGAAGAAGGACAAGCTTGGACTTGAACAAAACCTACACAGGACTGGAATCACTGATGCAGGGATGGGCAGAGCACAGGAAGCAATCCCGGCTACACAGGGACATACATGAGGTGTCAGTGAAAATACAGTGGATACTTGAATTGTCAAAATTTAACTGAAGGTAAAACACATTGCTGTGAATCCTCTTCAATGCCCCCTGCTCCCCCCGCCCCGTCGGCTTTGAATACACTCATCCTGTCATTCTTGCTGCTTTCTGGAGCAGGTCTGGAAGGCCCTTTTCACGAGTGTCTTCAGTTGTGCTGTGATAGCCACCTCAGTGTGCTGAAGGAATTCAAAACCTTGACTTTTCATGTTCATTTTGACTTTAAGGGAGAGCCAGAAGTCTCACAATGCCAGAGCTGCTGAAGCAGGCAGAGAAGGGCACACCACGGTAATGTCTTATTCAAGAGAATGCTGTAAACATCTAACATGGTATAATCCAAAATACATGAGTATTTAAATAAAACATTGATTACAGTAAAAGACACACTGCTCTTAATTCCTCTCAAAACACTCAAAATACACTTCAACACACTTACCCCACCATTCTTGGCAAAGGTCTTATATTGTAGTAAGTTTCTTTTAATTTAAAAGGTCACATTATTTTTTCAATCACCCTTGTGTTTGTTCAATCACCTTGCATACATGTATGTATTTGTATAGATTTATGGCAAAGTGGTGTTGCAGAATAAAAAAGAAAGGATGAGCTTGTAAATAATAGTATGGGAAGAGCGGATCTCTGTATTAGAAGATAATAAGAAGGAAAGGAAGGAACAGAAGGAAAATAGAGAAAGAAGGAAAGGAGAAAAAAAGAATCTAACCCTATTTTGTGTCAGGTGCAAAATGTCTAAGTAGACAGACAAAATACAAAAGAAGATATATAAGGATTCTATAGTATAATACAGAATATCTTCCAAACTTTGGTGAACAGAAAAATTTCTTATATAATATGCAAAAGCTATTAACCATAATATAAAAGATTAATAATTTGACTAAAATGAGATTTCTATTCATTAGGATACCATGCAAAGAGTAAAAAGCAGACGGCAGAATGGGAGAAGGTAGTTAAGAAACAAATAATAAAAGACATAACCGTTATGTAAAGAATTAGTACAAACCAATCAAAACAGGGTTCCACAAAAGAGAATGGCCATGAAATTATGCTCCACTTAGTTGTTAATAAGAAAAAATATGATTTCCAGCCCTGATGAAATTATGCTGCATACCCATCTGATTGGTAACTTCAGCTAATAATTTAAATTGATAATACCCAGCATCAGAATGCCGTGGGACAAGAGTAGCTCTCATACATTGTCACTGGGAATGTAAATCAGTGCAATCATCTTAGAAAAAGTTTCTCACACCAAACATGAAGTGGAAGTTACACAACCTCCATCCTCAGCTGCAATTTGGTCATGGCTATGCCCATTAGGATACACACAAGAGCATTCATAGCAGTATTGTTCTGTGGTAATCCAAACGCCCAGCAAAAACAAAACAGCTAAAGACAGCAAGGTCTATACATACAGGAATATCATCATCAATGTAAATGAACTAGTTACAGTTACACTCAATATTTCTGAATCATAAAGAATGTTAAGAAAAAGGACTAAGATGCAAGCTCATATAAAGCATAGGCTTCTATGTAAATAAAGCTTAAAACCAGGTGTCTGCCTGGAATAAAGACAGATCAAGCAAAGGGTTTATTTGGGAATAGCAAGACTTGCAACTCAGAGGACACAGATCAGAATAGCCTCAGGGTGTGTTTGGAGAACACAGGAACGGGCTAGGGTTTTTCCTGAGGAAGGAGGAGGCCATGCAAGTCGTTTTGAAAGAAAGTTCATTGGTGCTGGCACCAGTTTACAAGGGCTGGAGAGTACTGACTGATGGGCGTCAGCAGTTGCTAGGTAAGGCTCCTCATCTTGGTCTATGGTCAGGTTCTCGCAGTCTGGGGTTTGAGAGAGTTTTGGAGGGGGCATATGCTCCCAATGGCCTCTGGACTCCATTTTTACAGTGCCAGGTTAAAGTGCATAGCTGTTATAACCATTTTTATAAAAACGATGGGTTATTAATATAAAACTCGAGATATTTACCTGTCGCGAGAGGAAAAGGGTTATGACTGAGGAAAGATACTGGGGCTTGTTAAACACAGGCAGGGTTCGCTTTTTGGATTTGGAGAATAGCCACTTAGAAATCAAGCTCATAACTATCTACCTGTGCATGGATACTTTATTCACTTTATTGTAAGAGTATTTCATGTCACAATTTTGCTAAATGCTTAACTAAAGCCATACGATCCCATAAATATAGCAGACCCTACACCAAGGCACCTTGAATACTACATACTTTCTCTCCATTTTCCTTGAGAAGTGAAACTAACTAAAATATACACAAAGTAACAAGAGCAATCACACAATCCATGGGCAGCACATGGTCCAGAAGTGGCTAAACTGTAGGGGTTCACTAAGGCAGCCCAAGGCCCTGTGTAACCATTATCATTATCCTCAAATATCACAATGTGATCTCCTTATCATTACCCCCAAACATTACCATGTACAAAATGGCTCACATTAGAACACAGCCTGTGCTGTACTTCAATTTGTCTAACACTAGGATGCATCACAGGACCCAAGAACATATACCTACATGCTTAAAAATAAATAATGAACAAGGGGAGCTCTGGGTGAAAATGGATGTTTTCAATTTAAACAAGAAATCTGTGTCAAGACAGTATGTTCTCCATCAACAATAAAAGGACTACGTACTCAACAGGGACCGAGAGCTGTCTTCCTTTTAATCACTTTGACACACTTACGGCTATGGTGTAAATCACTTTTTAGACTTTTTTTTTTTACATTAAAAGGGATGGGGCATGAGCCCTGAAATCACCCTGCCAGATAACTGCAGAATCAAACAACTTTACAACATGTGGTTACTATTTCCTTATCTTCCCAATTGTGGGGTCACCTGTTGTTTTCAGGGAATTATGTTAGTAGAGCTAATCTATACATCTCTTTAAAAATGTTTTTTTTTTAAATTCAGTGACCTTGTTTCCACAGCAGCCTGTGAGGACAGACTAAAGCAACCCAAAATTAATGCACCTGTGATGTTTCATTTTCCAAGCTATGTGGGCAATGAGGTTTTACCAAAGACAATCTTAATATGCTTTATTCAGGTCTTCAAAATACCATGAAGTCTTACACTAAGTATGAATGCTGATTAAGGAAACAAGTCTGCTTCTCATTTAAGTCAATGTTCTCATAAATCTGAAAGTTAATGTCTGGTAGAAAAATCATAAAGGAAACATCATGGGGAAAAATTATCCACCACAAACTAATGTATTTAGTAAATACTTTGGTTATATTGTTTTAGACACTATAGGGTTCTATATTTTTAGAAAACATAATCATACCACATAGTTTTGGAATTTTGACTTTTCCCTTAGCTGATACTATAAACTGTTTTTCTGTTTTGTTTTCCTGCATTATTAGGAATTGAATCAATGGTGTCAAGCCCACTGGGGAAGGACTCGACCACTGAGCTACATCTCCAGCCCTATAAACTGTATGAAATATCAATTACTGTATATCTACAGCTCCCCTTTAATGGTGGCCGAGTTTTCTAACATGAATATAGTCCAGGGAGACAACCACCCCCAGATTGCTAGGTACTATTTATATATTATATTTCTTATTTATATATTAAGTTTTTAACAGTCATAGTCACAAAATGACTGGGGACAGATTCCACTATTTGAAGACAAATTTAAGTTTGGTTTCAAAAGTAACACTTCTCGTGTTTAAGAAATTTCCAAAATAGGCAAATCCATAGAGACAGAAAACAGAGGAGTGGGTGCCAGGGTGAGGGGAAAGAAAGGGACTGGCAGGTGATTACTGGGTACCAGGTTTCCATTAGGGGTGATGAGGATATTCTGGAACTAAATAGTTCCGATGGCTGCACAGCATTGAGAGTGTATTTTACTCCAATAAAAATTAATCCTATAACTTAAACACAACCAATATTTTTCAAAACAAATTTCAAAAAGAATCACTAAAAATACTGCCCACACATTACGGTTCACTCACGCACCTCTACTTTTATAAATCAAAACCAAAACTGGGTACTTGCGTGCTAATTTTTAACTATATTGTGTCTTGACAAGTAGATGTTTTCGACAAATTTACCAGACTGACCAATACAAGATGGAACACAAACAGCACTGAACATCTTGTGTCTGCAGTATCTGTCTAGCAGGCTACTATAAATACAGCGTCACTGTGAAGAGAAATAGCCTCAGTATTTATAACTAGAAGCCAGACGCCCACTGGTAACAAAAGAACAGTGAAGTTTATTTGTAAAGTATTACTTTATTATAAATTCTGGCTAATATAAAATGTCAAGAATACTATAAAGAAAAGTTAACGTTTTAAATGTGTATTGAGTTTGAGGAGGCCTCTTCTATCATACTGCAAGGTTTGAAAACTATATTTCTGTATTCTAATTCATTAATCATGGGAAGACTGGAAGAGTTGTAAGGTGATTTTTGATTTGCAGGCCCTGAACTTGACATTTGCTAGCTACTCTCCAGACTGTGACTAAAGAATTCACTGGTCTGTCCAGCACCTCACAGCAGCCACTCAGTCCTTCTGCAGGAGAAAGGCAGTCTTCTAAGGCTCAGTGTGGCAGGGATGCCCTTCCTTAGATCACAGAGCATTCTCCTTGGTAGGGCTCTCTTGGATCTGGAAGCCACAGGAAGTAAGGATTAAGCTCAATTAAGCCCTTTCAGAACACCAAACAAAGGCCTAAAGACACAAGCATCCAGTGCCCCAGGAAGCCACAGTGGATGAGATGCATAATTAACTCTTTCCAATGTTGTCATCTTCAATTACAGATGACCAAGGCAATGATAAACAAGCTGCTGGTCCAAGGAGGAGGCTACTCTGGATGGAGGAGGACTGAATCTTAGGGCGGACAGGCTTTAGTTGTGGGAGCATTAAATGCAACAAATTAAATCAGCCCCATAGAAACGTGGGCAGAAATCAGTGAGAGCAAATAGGACAAAGAGGAACATCTGGTCAACCCAGGAGAGGAGGAGGCAGCTCACTCACAGGTGACAGCATTTTGAGCAGCAAAGGCATTGGAAGCAGGTGGGGACAGCCACCTGCAAGTACACCAGGACAGATGAGGCCACAGGCACAGATGGAAGCCTGCCCCAACATTGTAAGGTGTTTCAGCTACATTTTAGGGACTCTGAAGACCCAGTAACTCAGGAAAGAAAAAGGACAGAGGAAATTCTGTCCTTGACACTTGGCACAGCAAAGCATTTAACTCTGTCTGGTGATCTCTCCAGGGGAGGGGGCATGGGCAGAGGAAAGGGGGCTGAAGTCACTGCATTTGGACACAGGCAACAGATTTGAAATATAAAAATAATAAAGCATGCTCACGCCCATCTTGTTATGATACTAAGAGTGCTCGGCCCCTAGAGTTATAGAGGTATTACAATCATGCATCCAGAGGGTCTCAATCACTTCCCTCGTCTCTGGGACAAAATACCTGACATCCACAACTTAAAGAAGGAGAGGTTTACCCTGGTTCATGTGTCAGTTCATAATCAGCTGGGTCCAAGGCAGGACAGAAGGCACAGGGAATGGCAGAGGACAGCTGCTCACGGCATGGCGGGTGGGAAGCAGAGAGCTCAGGGAGGAGCTGGGGAGGGAGACAGACCCTTGCAGTTCCCAACCCGAGTGACTTCTTCTGACTGGGCCCCACCTCCTAACAGCAGGTCAGCTATAAGCCCCCATGATCCAATCACCTTCCAAACCCATGAGGCTTTGGGACCCATTTTAGATCTAAACCATAACACAGAAAAAAATGACAAAAAAATTACCCTTGGGGCCTGAGCTCCGGGCTCAGGACATCATGTGACAAGGGTTATCCTGAGCGATGGAGACCAAGAGCCACTAGCTTTGCCTAGAACCCTCTGATTTGACTGCAGGCCAACAACAATATCCAGAACTGTTGGATTGCACTGAAATAAAATAACCACACTCAGCCGTGAAAGGGGTAGGGCCTTTGGCCTACCCTACCCTCTCTCCTGGGATCAGCCCAGAGTGTCGGGACACTCCTTTGGGTGGATGACCATGTTGTTCCCTGCTGGTACCCGCTGGGGAAGTGAAGGGAACGTTTATTCTCCCTCTGGCTGAGGTGGCTCAAGAAAAGGCAGGGTAAAAACTGTGCTATCCTGGGCTGAACACACACAGTCATGCAACCTTTTTTATTAATCTGAAATTAGGCACATATGTTTCCTTTCCTCAAAACTCAAAGTGGAGGGACTGTCGTGTGATATGCAGCATTGCCGGAAACCTGAGTGGGGATAAGGGACACCCACCATACACAAGCACTGACCCAGCTCCACTCCACAGCTCACAGAGTAACCAGTTTACAGAGGTTCACGTGTGTTTCCATTACCTGCTTGTTATGAATCACATCTGTCATGTCTACGACCTTGCTGTTGTATGGCATTTTGATCTAAATTCACCAAAATGAATCCATGCTTCCAAAATGTTGGATTAAAATGAAAAGTAGTGACAGAAACAGTAATGAACTTCATAGTTCAAAACAACAGTATGTTGGTGAAAAAACCCTGCCTACCATGCAAGCATACAACGCAAGTTAGAAGATGCCAGTGCAAGACAGAGTCCAGAGGAGTGATGTGATCGTAAGTTTGGCACAAATAGAGGAAGGCAGATAGATGCTGTCTTAGTTACTTTTCTCTCACTGCTGAGACAAACTACCTGACACCCCAAGTTAAAGGGGGAAAGGTTATTCAGTTCACAGTATGTAGAGGTTTCGGTCCATAATTGGTAGGGTGGGTGGCACACAGGCATGACAGAGGGGAAACAACATGGTTTGCACAAGGTAGCAAAGGCAGTAAGTGACCTTAACAGCATCTCTCTGCTCCTTTTCTCTTATTCAGACTACCGGGTCTGGGGCAGTGCCAAACCAATCACTCACGTGCAGTGGTTTAGTACTCACACAGCCTTAATCCCAGCATCACACACTCTGGATTCAGCCACCTCTGAAAAAAGTCCCACCTCATCTGCACGAGGCTTTGTGTGGGCATCTAAACAGAAGCCACAACAGATGATGAAGCCCTGAAGGTCACTGTGACTTGACCAAAGGGCATTTGCCTCAAGTAAGTCTCAGGTAGCTGATCATCATCAAATTTTCATAAATGGTGACATCACAGAAAGTCTGCCCTGGCATCTCTGGGGTCTCCTACAAGGTTTCTCCACAACAAGCATGTTAATTTCCTATAACCACCTAATAAATGCTGTCAGGAAAGAAAGAAGAACCTTGAATTACAGAGGCACCATTCAAAATTGTTCTCAAAGGGGAAAAAATTACAAATCACATTTTGATAAGCTCTTAAAACCAGCTGCAAGGTTGATGAGCTACATTATAATGTTCAGGGCGCAAGCAGAGGAGTCTGCTGGCAGGCTTCCCACATCAAATGACACTGCAGGCCACCAATCTAACACCCAAATACAATAGTATTAGAAAGTCAAAGGCATTGGACAGAGAACAATTACTACCCACCATCCGTGCCAGTAGATAAACCAGAGTGCTGTCAGCAAATGAGCTTCTAGTGGACTTGAAGTTTGAAAGGAAACTGCTTGACAACCTGGGTCTTTTGACAGAAGAACATTTTCCTAATGCATTGGAGGGTAGCTTTGTCAGGCAGGATATAGCCTGGGACAAGTGTTCTAGGGTCAGTCCTACTGGAGCTCTGGCCAGAATTCTATCCAGGGAGATCAGAGGTGCACCTGGCTGCTGCTCCACACCCTGATTTATTCCCAGGGAACAGTTGGTAGGGGCAACTCAGGGTCAGAGAGTCCCATGCCAATGTTATTTTGAGGTCCCTGTCACATAAAAAATGAAGAGATGCAAAGACATGATTTTTCGGTAGTGTTATTTTCAGTATCTAGCATATTAGCACTTTAAGTAGTCAAAAATGGCAATGCAACGTAGTCATGTTATTCACAATGTAACAAATTAAAATACTAATTCATGGTACCCTAGAAGAGTGATCCAGCAGTGAACCATAGACTTGGCTGATAAAGTGCACATTTTACTGTCAATCATGTGCAAATGTCTGTGTGCCTAAAGGTTATTCCCCTGGGATAATGTCCAAAGCTGAGTGCGAGGCTCAGGACTTATGACCCTCTTATCCAGCCCAACACTGCCCCATGACCACACCCAATGGAATTCAGCATCTTATCCTTAAAACCCCACTGGCTGTTAAATAAAACAATGGGAATGGAGGCAATGACCAAGTTTTAGGCAAATAACCACATTACTGACACCCAGTACATGGAGAAAGAAATGTTTTCTCACCATGCTGAACACTGGAATTAGGAGGTCAGGTCCTAGCAGGGCTGATTTCTCATGAGGCCTCTTTTCTCACTGGGTCCACATATAACCTTTCCCCTGGGTGCATGCATCGCCCTGTTCTTCTAAGGACACTGGCCACACTGGATTAAGGCTGAACCCAAGGCTTCCTTTTAATTCAATCATCTCTTTTAAGATCCTACTTCCAAATATGGTTATGTTTTAGAGGTTGGGACTCCAACATAGGGATTATGGAGGTGGGTGGAACAGTTTTCATCCTCAATATATGGTGTTTTCCATAAATGAGGCTGTTACTACTGGATAGCCACTTGTAAAACAAATAAATGAACTTAGATCCCTACCTCACACCATATCCAATCATTAACTCAGTTATGGATCCTGGATCTCAGTGTCATTCAGAAGGAAAGTAACACAAAACTCACAAGAGAAAGTGCTCCTGATTTTGAGCTACACTGAAAACATGGTCCATATAATAAAACATATAATAAAATGACTAATTAGACTGTGTATCAGATATTGTTCTCAAGTCTGGACACATTTTCTCATTTTACTCTTACAACAACATTACGACATGAGCCATCATATTCTCTCCATTTTACAAATGAAGACACTGAGGCTCATAGAAGTCAAGTAACTTGAACATGGTTGTGGTCATAATAGGAGGTAGTAAAGTCAGAGAGCTCTTAACAAATGCCCGAACAGCTATCTTACTGTTAGGCACATTGCAGAGCCTAAGTAAAGCACTGAATGCAGCCAAAGGGTTTGAGATTCCATTTTCTCCAGGCTGAAACATCCAAATTTCCAGATTTCAAATATGGGACATTTCTTGATTTGGTCCTTGTACCGCGTGTAGGAAGAAGTTTTAATGGCTATTTAGATGGATAATTTGATAATAGTTTTTACAAATAATTAGCCCGACACAGAAACATATAATTCCAGTTACTTGGGAAGCTGTGGCAGGAAAGCTCAAGGCTAGCCTGGGCAACTTAAAGAGATCCTATGTCAAAAGAAAAATATTTAAAAAGGGTTTAGCTGGGTGGTAGAGTGCTCGCCTAGCAGGCATGAGGCCCCGTATTCAATCCCCAGTACAACAAAAAATTCTCTTGCTGGTAAAAAGCATTTTATTTTTGTCAATTTAAAGTATCACTTTTCAAAAATCATTTTAAAATTTTGGACTGACTTTTTAAAATTCTTTGCCAATCCTATAACCAGTAGATAAAAATGTTTGAGACGTACAGGGCTACATAAAGAGAGAGATCTGATTCCCAGAAAGCTGAGCACAGATGTTTTCAGAAGGGAGAGGAGAGGGCAGGAAGGCCACTGTGCAGGGAAGGGACGGGCAGGGCCAGCAGAGTCAGGGGCGCTACACCTTGTGAGACTGAACGTCTGGAGAGATGAGCCCGAATAGTCTTTATTTACCTCCACAATAAATCACTCCTTCCCAGCCCAAGGTGAAAACTAAATTAGATACAGCACACACCACCAAGATAAAGAATAATCTACAAAGTTATGATGATGTCATCTATAAATACCTACTGGTATCAATTGCTTTAAATTATGGGCTGGCATTTTGGTTTATTAGGGAGATCTTTCAGAAACATTAAAAATCTGTTTACTTTCAGTATTGATTTTTTGATAAATATATTATCCAGAGAGATTATATGCAGTGATTTCTCTGGAAAAGTTGACATTTATTCAATGATATTTGCTTTACTGAATTAAGTAGCAATGCATGCTCATATATCTTTGCTATATCTGGGAAATTATTAGAGTTAAGGTAAGTGGATATTTTATAGAAATCTTAGGGTCTAGTTTAATAATATGTAGCTTAGGGAAAGATCTCATCTCAGCTCTAGTAGTTAGGGATTAATCTTCACTGATTTTTATTCATATCACAGCATCATAAAGTTAAGTCTTAAAACATTATTTTATAGATTTGGGGGTGGGCCTTACACCTCCTAGACAAGTCTACCACTGAGCTACTGTCCCTAGACCTACTGGAAACACTTATGGGATAGATCATTTTATTTGCTTTTATGAAGATTTAGAAGCTAAATGAAAATGCCTGGCATGAATGTAATTCACGATTTTGCTTGGAATACAACACATCTGTAAATTGAATCTTCAAATTATACAGAAAGTCTTATAATAAAAAACATGACAAACTGCAAGCTCCCTTAAAATGTAGTCCCACTGGTTACAATTCATGGTTTATTTATTTGTTTGGTTAGTGAGTTTTGTGTATGTTTACTTATTTTTTTTATCCAACATTCATGTCCAGTTTTAAGGAGTTTGCAGCTACTCTCATGAATTACCTCGGAATGGTAGCTTTCTGCCCTTTTTAAACTTACTGGAGGAAAATTCATTAGCATAGCAAGTATTGGGTTTAAGAATTTGAAAACCATTAATTTTCCCAGGTGATTGGTATAAACAGCAAGAATGGCAGTAAGTTCCACAAATGGCATGGCTCTAAAGGGCTTCATAAGGACTATTATTACTGAAAGCTTTTACTGAGTTGTCAAAGGTGAGATCTTAGAGACCTCTTTAAGGCACTTAAATTAAACATAAGGGAACCAGGAAGGAACAAAGGAATTCACCTGAATCAAAAGACCTCCTTGAAACTAAATGCTTTAAAATTCCTTTTTCTCTGTGGGTGGGTCTGCAATGGGCCAAGTGAGGATAGCCTCCTCTGCTCCCTGTCCTGAGCCCCAAAATCGCATCAACATTTGCCCTGCTGCCTACAAACAGAGCCAACACCTGGGATTTACACTGCACCAAAGCCTGGGGCGGATGTGGCCCGTGAAGGGCCCATGGGATTTCTGTGGTGCCCTGGAGCTCAAGAGTTCTCTGCTCTGGGCTTTGCTGTGGATAGGTCCTTAAAAACAAGGTCTTATCTACTGGGGAAGGTCAGGAAGGACAAAGAACTTATGCAGTGCAAGAGTAAATAAGACTCTTAACTCGCCAAAGGCAGGGAGGGAAAGAAGGGCAGGAGGATACGGTCATTTGTCCATTCTTAACACCTGGCCCTGACCCTTAACTGGAGCCAAGCTGGATACCCGGGGCAGGTGGCAGTGGCCCCAGTAACAGAGACAGAATTGCATGTCTGCATCTGCTGGGTGACACGGGAATTATCCAGGTTAGAAGGCAGGTGGGGCTTCTGGCTGGCTTACTGGGAATCTATTAGAGAAACTTAAATGAGAAAAAGACAATGGTACCCACATTCTGGAGTAAAAAGGTGACTGCTCAAACCAGCCAGAGCTCTGACTTTAATCGCAGAAAGGCTGCAAGGAAAGAGCTTACTGTTTCCCCTTTCTGTATGAGGGTCAGCAATGCATGAAGCAAACAGAGACATTTCCTGAAGATATCCTGTCTGAGAGGGTAATGCCTCCGTTCCACCGGAAAAGGACAATGATGCCCTCAGGATCCTGTGAGATCTGCATTGGACAGCAACTCCAGCAAACAGGACAATGGTAATCTGGCTTTCTTGATTTCATCTCCCACGCTTCTTAGGCCAGCCCTGTTCCAGTGTTCTCAGCCTGCTCAGGCAGGCTCCAGATATCAAGATCTCCATGAAGTCAGCCCCAGGTTTCAAAGGCCACCATTACAGGGAGACAACCAGTAAACGGAATTCATCCTTAGCGAGTCTAGGCCACTCCATGAATTTAATTTTTCCTTCCAATAAGTGCATGGGTTCTGTTTTAATACTTGATCCTATGTCCAGTCAATCAAGGGCCTCCTGCACTGACCTGAGAAATCTTGTAAGTCCTTCAAGAAGTTCTTTATCAGAACCAAGATAGAATACATAAAGGTACAAATTTCAAATGATGAATGTCATTATACTGTATACCTAAAATGTACCAATAAAGTTAATTTTAAAAATAAGTTCTTTATCTCATAGGAGGCAAAAATAGTGCCTGTCCATGGTAGGTACTTCGTGAGTATTTATTTTTTTAAAAAACAAGACACCAGAAAGGTAGTCCACTTCTTTCTTCTTCCTTGAGTTTAAATATTAACTATAATAGCTGGACAAATCTATAAAGATCACCAGATTCCCCTGGGAAACTTTCTGCAGCTACATTAACATAAAATTCAGACAATGTTTATTTATCATACTTTTTAAATATTAGCAAACGCTGTTAGCTCTCATCTCTTCCTCTCTGGAAATAAATGGGTTGCCTTACATAATCAGGCTATTGATGGGAGATGTGTGGCTGCAAATTAACTTATGGGATATGTTATCGATTCATAGGTAATTTCCATCAAGCACCATCTCCGAGTCTCCCGGAAAGGTGTTTAGTCAGTCCTATATCATTTTGTCACTCTACACTTCATAAAAAAAGGAGCTGCAATGATTCCATCATCCCAATACATATGACAGTTCCACAGCTAAAAATCTCAGAAGCAGCACCACTGAATGAATTTAGACGGGCTCACTCCAATATAAGTTAAAATAATTCACTTTATCCCACCCTTGACCCCTGAGAAATCCTAAACTCAATCTCAAGTATATGAATATTAATCCTACTTTAAAATTTCTCTAGAGCATGAAATTTCACAAGCTCAGTCTTCAAAGAATTAATAATATTTGCATATAGTCATGTGGCATTATGCAATGTCATTTTGTATTATTTCATTTGCTACTGTAGTGAAATGCGCATGTTAGTATAAAGAAGGGCTACCTCTCAGTAACAGGAATGAACAATACTGTATTTATTCAAACAGAAAAAAATGAATTATACATTATAAAGGGATTTCCTTTTTGTGTGTTCCCAAAATCTTTTCCCTTCTGTGTTTTCTGTCCTGACTCCCCCAAGCCTTTAGCTATGGTCATCCAGGTAGGGACATCACTCAGGAGGGCCTAAATTTAGCAGTTCTCCAAGTGTCTCCCGGGGAACTGTGAAATTCCCAGGTCCTTTTAGTGAGGTCACAAGATCAAAACTGATCAAGATTTATAATAATAATAATAAATTATTTTACTTTATTATTCTCATTTCATGCTCAACTGCTGGTGGAATAGATGCTTATGAACTCTTGGGTTTTCAAAACTTCTCAGTTCTAATTTCTAATCCTGAAAGTAACAACTGATATTGCTCACATGAACAAAAGTTCTTTGGATAATTTTGAAACCTTTTTTTTTTTGGCCATTCTGGGGATTGAACCCAGGACCTTGAGGTACCTTCCCAGAGGCTTCTAAGGCCAAAGAGTTTGAGAATCAGTCCCCAAACAGGCCCACGGCCTCAGTGGCCTAACACAAGGAAGATTATTTCTCACTCGGGCCGAGGGAGACGTGGACAGCAGGGGATGTCATCTCCAACCTACCTTGCACAGGAACTCTCTTGGTCCATGTTCTGTTGCTACAGCAGAACATCACATGGTAGAGTTTATCAAGAAACATTTATTTCCCATAGAGTCCAAGGGCACTGGGCCTGTAGCCAGCAGTCACTTTCCTACTGTCTCACAACTCGGCAGAGGGCACCACATGGTGAGAACAAGGGCACCTATCTGCTTGGCTCTCTTCCTTGTCTTTCAAGGTCACTAATGCCATCATGGCTCCCCACCTGCCGTGTGACCTCGCAGACCCCTAAACTGCCCCCGGAACACCAAGGCAGCCGCCTCCGAGCACCATCAGCACAGGAAGCTGGGGCTGGAACTTCCCGTGAGCTGGAGGGTCACCTAGCTATAGCCAGTGCCCAGGCCACAAGCTTCTCAGCGCTTCCACAATCACCAAGCCGGAAACAGGCACAGAGAGCATGATGGAAGCTTCCACCAGAGAGTCAAACGTGCTGTTTCCATGCAGTCCACAACCAAAGCGGGTCTGTCTGCTGGAAATCACAGGCGACACAGATGCACAATCTCCCCGTGTGTGTAAAAGGTGTAGAGTGGAGCAGCCACCCAGCGTCACTCACTGTCACAAGAGCTGTGTCTTGTCACAGCTCACCTCTTCCCAGCCTCTTCCAGAAGCCTTTACCTCAAGAACTGCAGGGCCTCACAACACACATTTGTGCAGAGATACGATTCAATTTGACATGCACACGCTTAGTTATTTAAACTTGGACTTTCCCCCAAAAAGAACTGCTGCAAAATCCCAGTGTTAAGAAACTCTATTTCAGTGATGTTTGCCAAGCTGATATCTGCTGCCATTGTGTAAAATGGGCACTCTGAGAGCCGTGGTTTGACCAGAGCCTAAAACTAATTACTTCCTATCATTTGTGCCATCAACAAATGCCTCACACCTTTTTATAAGAGTAAGACCCAGACCAGTTCAAATAAATTAATATTTCTGGCTGAACCCACTCACCCAGCCCAAGTAACAAATTCAGATGTCACTGGGAGAAAGACCCAATGGCTTCCCCACTGAAAACTGCACTCTGTATCATTTTGTTTTCCAAATAACAAGCACTGATTGCAGTGCCAGAAAGGTCACTTGTCATGGGCTCAGTTGCTGACCCACTGGCAAATTGCTGCCTGTCACTTGACAGCAAGCAGCACCAGCGGTGGGAAGGGAGGGACATCTCGTTTTCAGCGTCTCCATGTGTACAAGGTGTGGGCTGAACAGGCTGTGGCTTAAATTAGAGAGAGATAGGAAGAGCACGCATCATGATAAGAATGGACACACAGAGATTTCATAATTTCCCAGGATTACAACCAGAAGTCCCACTTACATATATTTACTTTAAAAGGCACTGGATCAAATCCAGCCTATGTCTTATGGCAGGGATTTCAATATTTTATACATTTGCTATGAGTAACAAAATATAAAATGTGTCGGTTTCAAGTTCCTTAGAAGGAACCAGATGCAACTGAGAAACAACCTTGTGTTGGAGAATTTAAATCAGTCATTTGAAAGTTGGATCTGCAATGATGTTGTCCCTCCAAGGTGCCGCTGTACTGACATGCTGTCCCCCTACCGGGTTCAGACACATGCAGCACTGCTGCATAATCAGCTGTTTCACAATGTCCGCCCACCAGATACAGCATTCTGACTGTCCAGCAGACAATTCATTAAACAGCTGTATTTATTTCTCCCTCAACCGCTTAAGCTGTGAAATATCACATTAAGATATAATTTATCACAAGCTCCTAGAACAAAGTATTGGTTAACTAGGCATTAAAGTCCACTTATTTAAAATAATGATCTGCACAATCATTTACTGGCACTTGCCAAAAAATCTCACATGAATTTTTTCTGAATTCAGCCCTATATGATGGACAGAATACAAATGCACACAAGAATGTTTCTAAAAATAAAATTTAATAATTCCTTATGTGCCTTCTTACAAAGTCCTAGTTAACCACCAAAATACCTTCCAATAGGATAGGGATCTTTATTCTTGAGCCATCCATTGGGGCATAAAACCACAGCATGAAGTATTTGTCCTATTTTAGAAAGTCCTAAAATTACATCCCTGAAGTTAGTTGCTCCACATTGGTGTTACGCAAGCCCACAGGCTCCAGGGAGCATCAGGAAATGCTCAGAAAGGGAAGCCATGGCACAAGGGGGGTTTCCGAAATATAAAAACTTTCAATGCAATCTGACAGTGTAGCATTTGCCTAAAATGTTATCAGTGGATAAAAATCACGCTGGCAGGGCATAGTGAGAACCTCAACAGCGTATCCTTTGTTTCCCACATCTGCACCACAAATTTTGCTTGGATTCAAGAGCACAGAGAAGCTGGAAGGAGGGTAAGGAGGATGGACTTACAGACACCTCACCTCAACTGAAGGATGGTCAGCTCAACCCTATGCACACCGGGTGCCGGCGGGGGCTCTCATTTCAAGAGAAATGCCCACTCCCTCGATTTTATGCAGAAATCCAAATAATGGCTCCTTAAAACTTCACTACGCAATCTCCTAAAAACAAGGGCATCCTCCAACACAGTCATATGCTTTTCTGATACTTATTTACACATCAAATTTGCTTACTACATGTTTTCCTCATATACTCTTATCAGAACTTTGGACTTCAACTCTTCACGTGCTCAAATATTTTCTTTTCTGCTCCCTTTGCCAGAAATCAAGTCAGATACCCAATCCCCACCCTACAGCCCAGTTCCAGGTCTCTGCTGCAAACCTCAGGGCTTCTCTCCCTCAGGGACAGCTGAGGCTCTGGAAATCACCTGCACACTCTGGCTCCACACCCCCGGTCTGACGTTCCTCCTGCTGCATCCTGGGCCCTCACGGCCCTGTACCCTCTCCGGGGAGCCACCTCTTCCTGGAAGCCTGCTGCTCACCCTCACTGGACTCCTGACCCCCACCAGCCACCACCAGAGGACACTGCCACCCCACCGCGTCTCCCAGGCCCGGAAGCCCAGAGCCTGCCCTATCCCTCCATACCCAGTGCCCATGCTGTGCCACATACAGTACTGACGGGAGCCCAATGTCTCTTACTTACCTGTAGGTTCTTGGACCATGGAAAGCCCTGAAGGCCTTTTGGGAGCATCCTGTGCCCACTCAATGTGTCTGTGAGAAGCAGGAGGACCAGACTGGAATGCTCCAGCTGGTGCTGCACCAGCCTGACCCCGAAGTCCTGGAGGTCCTGAGCCCCAGCCACTGTGCAACTGCCCTGGACACAGTAGACATGGCTACCCCGAGCCTGGAGCAGTCCAGCCTTCAGGGAATTATCCCTAGTGGCCTCCTCATCTGCCACACCCTCCGCAGTTCTGAACGAAATCAGTGCTCAGAAGACCAAGGCACTGCCAGGTCCCTTTCCTGGACTCCACTGCCAAAGTGGGCTCTTCCCTGCCAGCAACCTGCCCCTGGCCCGCACAGGTGGAATGACCGCCCCATCGCCCCAGTGCTCTGGCTGGTGTTGTCAGCTCCACCCTCCTCTGCTCTGCCGGAGACCCACAGCATCTGTCACCAGTCCCCATTCATTCTACTGCTTGGCTTCACATGACCCTTACGGCGTCATCCTGTACAATTTTACAGGAAATTAAGCACATTTATACACTGACTACTTTGAAAACTTTTAGCAAATATTTAAAATACAGCTAGCCACTACTCTTTAAGTTTCCAACCAACCCGTACAGGAATTTCAAAGAAATGTAAAGGAAAACATTTGTTGAACACTAAATGTAAACTAATGAAATAAGCAGCCACATAATACAATGGCTGGTGTTGGCCAAAATGAAAGAGTTAAATATTAAAAATTGAGTACTTTACAAACAACGATGGCCTTCACCTTTGCAAGTAAAAACAGAATCTCTGAAAACATTGAGAAGACACCAGCAGGAGCACACTTACATGAGGTGCTTCGGAGTGGTCAAGTTTATAGAGAAAGAAAACGGGACTGTGGCTACCCGGCCTGAGGTACGGGAAGCGGGTCTGTGCTTTAAGGGCAGAGTCTCTGTTTGCAAAGACATGGAAGTTTTAGAGATGGATGCTGGTGATGTTCCCGCCACAGTGCGAAGGCACTAAGGTCAGCGAACTGTACTGAAAGACAGTTAAAGTGATCAATTTTGTGTTCTGCATATTTTATTACAATTCTTCAAATGCAGGAACCTCAAATCAGATGCAGACTCTGAGGGCTACTGTGATCCACTGCTGAGACCTCCGCGGAGGGCAGCGTTCCTCCAGCTGGCTCTTGGCTTCCAAGTCAGCGTCCTGCTCCTCCACAAGTGGAATCAGAGGGGACACAGACTCGGCTGCTGCAGTCCAGCACCTCTGGCAAGCCCCTGGTAGTCATTCCATAAAATGTCGGCATCACTGCTTCCAGAATCCTCAAGAACACCAAAATCCAAGAGCGCACCAGTCCTTTTGATAAAATGGCACAAAATTTGCTGTGTGTGTCCTCTCGTGCACTTTCACCCATCGCTAGATGACTTACAATGACCAGCACAATGTCAGTGCCATGCAAACCTTGTCACACTGCACTGTTTAGGGAATGACAAGGAAACAGCCTGTGTGAGCTCAGTAAAGACTTTCACATCGGTAGAATTCAGGGGTGGAATCAGTGGGTGTGGAACCTCAGGAAGCGGAGGGCAGACTGCATTACTAACACTTTACAGAAGAGGAGACTAAGAACGGGGACTTGGCCATGGTTGACCGCATGACAGTGTGGAGCAGCAGCTGAGCGGGCACGTGGTGTTCACCTGATGGGATCCAGGCAGAGGACACCTGAGAGAAAAGACTTCCGGCACCCGCTCCACTACCACAGCTGCACAACTTCGAGGGTCACCCAGGGGCTCTGGGAAGAGCGACAGCGCGGGCTGATTTTCTCACAGATAAGCCCAGGCAAGTTTTTCTTCTTTGAACTTTGGTTGCACATGGTATAAAACACGGATAATGCGACCCAATCTCTCAGAAGCATCATGAGGACCGAATGATCTAAAGCAAAGAGGCCAAATTTCAAGGGCTGAGCGTCACTTCTGTTGCAGGGTTACCTGGTTTTCTAGGACAGACTGATCTCAAAGTGCTGCTTTGCCACTTGCTTGCAGTCCAGACATTTTCTTACCTTCGCTCTTGTTTTGTTTGACTGTTTTAAGGGACAAAGCAGACAGGAAAGCTAAATTTGACGCTTCTGTTTGCAAAGTCTGATGTACTGCACATTGGATTACCTTTTAAATATTCACCACCTCATTAATAAATGAGGGCAAATACGATTGACACCATATAATCTTTTACCCATCCAGGAACAATCAAATCAGACAGAGTGAGGCTGGAAGGTGCCCTGGGGAAGGCATCGTATTTGTTTCACCAGCGCAGAATTCCAAGCATCTATAACAATGCCTGGCACATAGCAGGTGTTTAATAAATATTTGCAGAACGCTGACTGATTGAAGAATGAATGAGATAATTAGACAACTGTCTGGATATTCGGTGCCAAAAATGTTTCTCTCTGGATACACGCTGAAATTTAAGGCAGGAAAAAATCATCTTTTCTCGCTCACAGTCTTTTTCTCTTCATTACTCACCAAATTCTGTATGAGCCCTGAACTGTGAATAAATAGGGAGGCCTTCCCAATCGCAAGGAAAATAAGGCTGATACATACAGCTGAAGAGAAAACTTCAATTACTTTGTCGGCCAATCTATCATCTTTCCCACATGAGTAGCCCATGCTAAGCAAATCTATTTAGTCATTTTTCTATTCTCTGGGTCATCACGGTCCTTGCACCAAGCATGTGGAGGGCTGGTCCGCCTGGCACTTTCATCTCGCTGACTGTCATCTAGCACCCCAGGACGTGACTCAATCCTCAGTCGCAGCATGGCCCTGAAGATGAGCAACCTCCCAGGCCTGAGAGGCAACGGAAGACTCAGAAAGTAATGTGAGCTTTCTAGACCTTCAAGCCACGCTACCAGCGTAGGAACTGAGAGAATTCTCTTTGCCCAGCACTAGGACCCAAATTCACTTCGCAGCAGTGCTTTTAGAGATCAGATATCCTAAGAGGGCAATGTGGCACATAAATATCAACTCTATCAATATCAAATAGCTATGCTATAAGCTACCTTTACATTTTCAAGACTATGGACAAGTTTATTATTTAATTCATTTTCTGTTTTATGGAACAGGGTTGCCTTTTTATACAAAAGCTATGAAACTTTTTAAACATCAATTCTATAGAACAGGACAGGTGAGGGGCAAATATTACCCAGCAACAAAATATAACTACATCAGGTTGCTGTCAAAGTCGGCAGGTATTTTCACATCATAAAACACTTCAGAGTCAATACTTCATCCCTATGACCATTACACAATGTGCGGTAGCATCCAGGGGGAAAATGCAGTGGTGCTCACAAAGCGTCCGGGTTATTATTGTTCAGATCCCTAATGTGGGTTTCTGTGCTCAGGGTGGTAACCTTTATGATGAAGCTTAACAAAATCTCTCCATGGATGATGGAGAAAATCAATTGAAATGAAATGAACTGCATACTTACTAATAAAAAACAGACTAGAGCCCAGCATGACATGATGGTGCTCACGACTGTAATCCTAGCACTTTGGAAGGCTGAGGCAGGAGGACTGCAAGTTCAAATCCAGCTTAGGCAGTTTAATAACTTAGCAAGACCCTGCCTGAAAGTAAGAAATAAAAATCAGGTTTAAGATGGAGCTCAGTGTGGAGGCCCTGGGGAGGAAAGGGAGGGAAGGAAGCAATGGAGGGGAGGAGAGAGAGGGAGGGACACAGGTTGGCTGGCTTGAAACAGTTTCACAATTGGAAAAACTGTCATAGTTCAGCACTAGATGCAAAAGTCTAATCTCCTGCTACATAGATGCTGAGTTTAAGCACAAACATTTAAATGGCATTTGGTATTTATGTGTTCTAAATATGCATTTCAGAGAGAGCATCACTGCCTAAGCGTGGCTATCAGTTCAGTCTGTACAAAGCGCCAGAGTGTATTTAAATTCTTAGGATTGTGGTTAAAAATAACCTCACACATGAAAAACAACACAGAGAAACAAGTTCAGCAGCATTTGATTTAAAACATGGGAACACGGACTTCAAAAAGGGCACGGGAAAGGTAAAAAGCTAAAACTTTGGGCAAAAACTTTAGTCTCTGTCACCATTTTTAAAACGCATCTGATGGATTCTTTATTTACTAGACTCACACCAGTGCAACAAACACTGGGTACTAAATGAGAACGAAAACTGCAATGCTTTTTCAGCAGACGAAAAGCTGAGAAAGAGAATTCCTAATCTTGCTTATTTTCTTTGATTTTAATAGCCCAATGTTTGGAAAACCAAAGAAAATGTGAAAGAATGCTTGTATATTAATAATTTAATATGGAAACAGAAAACTACACCAGAGTCCCAAACAGCAATGTTTTGCTGATGCCAAAATGGTGTGAGACAGAGGTCACAGAATTCGCCAGTGAAGAGCCAGGGAAATCGCAGCAGGCTCTGCAGACCAACCTCTGTCTCAACCCCCCAGCTCTGCTCTACAGCCTGGATCTGCCACGGGCAGTGTCTAAATACGCAGGCCTGGCTGTGTGCTCATAAGACTGTTTATGGACACAGAAACTTGGATTTCGCATGTCACAAAATGTGTCTATTATTCTTTTTCATCATTTAAAAACACCAACACTATTAGCAACTTGCAAGCCAAACAAAACTGGCAGCAGGCTGGCTGTGGCCTGCAGCCCTTGGTCTGCCAACTCCTGGTCTGCAGCTGGGGAACACAAGGGAGAGCGAATCCAATGCTACTGGAAATGAAGGTTTAAACACATGGACCCACCACCCAAGTACTCTGAGAAACTGGAAAACTCAGCTTGTTTATGCAGGAGAGGAGCAGCTCTAGAATGTGTTTTTGAAAGGAATCAATCACAATGCACATATTAATGATAAGGGGAGAAGGTAAGAGGGCAGAAAGGAGGGGGAGAAAACATCTTGAAACTAAACACTACTGAAAACTCAGGGCTGTCTACAGGGTCGCTCAGTTTTACAACCCTTGTACGTATCTCAGCATAGGACAGGAAGAGCATCTCTTAACTGCAGTATTAGAGATTCCCCATTTTCTTGTATTTTGGAGTATTAAGATATACCTAACGAAATATCTTGGTCTCATCACGAAATTCTAAATCAAAACACGAAATTCATTCACTGGTATACCTTAAACATTCAACCTTTTCTTAGTGCACCTGCACTGTGACTGCAACCTGTCTGTCACATGAAGTCAGGTGCAGAATTTCCCACTTGTAGGGTCAGGTTGGCATCTGGAACTTTCAGATTCTGGCCCATTTCTGATTTCTCATTTTCAGGCTCCACCTGTAGAGGTCAGTTTACAAGCTGAGGATGCTCACTGCTGACAGCTCTGTGTGGAGGATGTAACTCCTCTTTTGGCACGTGGGTCGCTGGGCATAATTCTGCTTCCTGTCATAACCCGCTGGGCTTCTGCTGGGAAAACTGCTCCAGCACACGTCTAGCTTGCCCCACATGCAATTATATACAGCCTCATGATTTTGATTTTTTTACTTTTTTTCCCCCGTGTAGGTAAATTCCTAGAGGCATAATCATTTCTTATAATCCTTCCTCTCCCACAGTAATGACCATCATGTTTAGTTTATGCGAGAGTTCAAGAAAACTACAGTGACTAAAGTTTACTTAATTAATGGCAAAAAGAAATACCAGTATTTGGGATTCTATGTTATAGCAAAAACTGAATGTGACCAATGCTCGGAAACCACCCCCCCCACAAGCACGGGCAGAGGGTAAAGACAGTCTTTCCACACTGGCACCTCACACCCAAACTACCCTGCACCCAAGCAATGAGCCGCACCATTTGGGGGTGCGGCTGGTCGAGGTCCAGGGCACAACCTCTGCAACCAGCAGAAATCACCTGGATCTGACAAAAATGGTAGAAGACAAAACATCCTGAGACCTCACATTAACTATCAGGTATTCATTCTGTCAACAGACAGAGGTGGAATCAATGGAACGTGCTACCGGCCACACTTCACTACTCCCCAGGTGGAAGGCCCCCCAGGCCAAGAGTCTGTACATGCTTGCCCTCTGTTCCTTGCTGGTGACACCGTGCCTGTGACCTTTCCTGCCATTCTGCAATGGCCCCTGCCAGGATCCCATCCTGTCCATGTCTCAGAAGCAGACAGCTTAGCCAGAGGTGGAAGGCTGGGACATGGGAAGAAAGAAAGAGACAAGATGGGCCCGGGAAAGGTGGCGCTGGTGTCTTTCAAGGGAGGTGGGTTATCTTGTGATTAAAAGCAGAATCACCAGAGGCTAAAGATTCTGCAGTTTTCACACTTCTTTTACACAGTGTATTTTTCCAATTCAAGCTTTAATCTCAAGGGCTACAATGATGAAATCAACTACCTGATGTGAAAAATTACAAATAGGGCAGCTGGGGATTTAGCTCATGGCACAGCACCTGCCTAGTGTGTGCCGGCCCTGGCTCCAATCCTGAGCACTGCAAGAAGGAAAAAAATCACAAATTCTCATCCCATGAGAAGACCATGAAGCAGCAGTGAGTGTTTTGTGACGCTGTCTACCAGGACTAAGTCTAGCACCCTCCCGACTGATGGCGAAGCCACAGTGCTGAAAGACTCAGTGCTCCTTTCTTTCAAACCATAAGGAGATTCAATGTGGGAAGGCGGGCTAGGAATGTGATGGGCGTCATGATAAAGCTTAGTCAGAAGAGCACCGCACTCTCCCTCATGTTTCAAAGCTACTTTTAAAAGCTTATTTACTTACTAAATGTAAACACTGCAATTACTCTGTGTACATTAGTGAAAAGCTTTACATTCATTAAAAAGTACGAACTGCATTGCACCTGAAACCCAAATCAGAATGTTTCACCCATTTGAGCTCCACATCAACCTACAAATCTGAAATTTTAAAGGGATGCCCCAGTCACAGCCTGAAAAGGGGTCCAGTGCACGGTCCAGCTCCAATATGATAAGAGGCCCCTAGTCTCCATCTTCCTACTCTTCCTTCCAAAAGAACTTCAATTCTCGCTGGTGTTTGTGAAATACACATCTTTTACTGAGCAGAAAATCCACTAAGCCCCATCTATGCATCGCCATTGTTTCTTCCTTCAGAATGCTTCTAAGACCCCCGACTTCCCAGGAACAAAGGGAGCCCTTGAGGTGAAAGAGGTGAATTCCCCTCCAGGGTCTCCAATCTGTGACAACTGGAAACCGTTATTGGGATTTTCACACTGGAGTTCCACATGTGCGATACACTGGCCAGAAAAAACATCCATCTATTTCCCATATCAGCTGGAAAGGATCCATAGGGCAATGCTGACTATCCAGCGAAGATATCCCCAAAGATAAAGGAAGCTAACTGTGACTCAACTTTGAAGGCGGATACAAAATTAAACTCCTGCGGTCATTCCTCTTCATTATCCCCTCCTCACCAGCTACTCAGCAGCTGGCTGTCACACGCCTGGACCAGCACCTTCCTCCGCCCACCACCCTCCAGAGAACACTTCCTTTGACCAAGAAGCTTGTGTGGCTCCATTTGAAAAAGAGAACCGAAAGCTGAAAGCAAACCTGAAGGCATCCACGGGTCAGGAGCCAGCTTGCCCAAAGTGTTCACCTGCTCCCAGTTGAAGTCATCATCCTCGGCTTGACCATATCCACACGTGCTGTAGGGCTCATCAAAGAGGCAGCCACCTACAGAGTGAAACAACGAAAAGTAAAGTGAATGACAGCGGAGCTCCGGGAGAGCTACGATTAACTGCAAGATGCATACACCGATCCATGCCAGACTGTATCTGCTCGGACCCTGCCACTCAGGAACTGTGGAGCTGACCCTTACCATACATACCCATGCTAAGTGTCCACAAGTACCAGCCATGCCCACGCTGTATGACGTCACTTTCCCAAAGGAATCTAATATTGCTAGAAAACAATAGTAAGTACAACTTGAGCAAATTTAAAATTCACACTTTCTAGATGGAAAATTCGTCTTGCATTCAAAACTTCAATAGGCCCTGAAGTTATTCCATATATTTCCAATAGGAAGAGTTATGATTTGTCCCAAAAAATGTAAAAGAGCAACACTTTCACCACCACATGAGCACAATGGCCAAGGACAAGAAGCAGTGGGAACTATGGATGTAGCTTACAAAGTATTCTTCAAAAGACTAGTTTAACTCTAGCATAAAAACAGGTTTCACTTTAATAACTGGGAAATTTGGAATCTCAAAATTAAGAAAGTATAAATTCACTTTATAATCCATACACGTTTTAAAGACAAAATTAATTTCAAGACCAAACATGGGATAAATAAATGCTTAATTTTGGTACTAGGAATGAAAGCTTTGTCAATTAACAAAAAATAACAGAACATAGCATATGCATATGAATACAGCTGTTTCAGGCCAACAGCATTCAGAACATCCACAGACGATTTTAGGTTCCACCCCCACATCCTTTAAAATGTCTTAGAATTATTATAGTATCAGATCTTTCTCAGACTGTTTTACATGGAGAAAGTGAGTGATTACATTGATCATATTAATGATTATGAAAATTCTACTATGCGTTATACAATGGATGACAGATACTATATAACCCACTGCATAATATTTATTAATTATAATAATAAATGATATATACTAATTAAATATTCACCATATCAATTCAAAATATTAATTATAATTGCTGGGCAGTGATGACAATTAAGGATTTGGTGGAAGAAAACACAAATTTAAGAATTCTCTTACACTGTCTGTGGTGGAAGAAGATAAGTAAACATGGTGCTGAGCCTGTGACTCAGGGGTAGAGCTCCCACCCAGCGTATATGAAGCCCTGGGTTCATTTCCCTGCACTACGGAAAAAGGTAAGTAAAAGAGCTCTGAACACCCTCCTGAGGAAAACTGGGGGCAGGGTCACTTGATCCAACTTCACCCAAATTTTTATCAATTCTGCTCCCTCCCAGACAGTTTGTGAAGATGTAAGGCCCTGAGAATTTGGGGAAGTGCACCTTCTGTGTAGAAAATTCCCCTCCAAATGGCCACACTCTGAATCCTGAGATGTATATCCTTTCATCCTATCTCCACCCTGAGAAGAAATAGTAAAACTCTCGGCTCTCACACAGGAAAGCTGATAATCCGGAAAGGGCGGTCATGTCCAAAGTCTTCACAAGACTGGGCAAACATTCTGTGCTCCTGTCACTTCCGCCTACCAGGTAGGCAGGCCTGTCACCATCCTGACAGGTGTTCCCAGCACTGGTCCAGCAGGACAGCAGCCCGAGCTGGAGCCCGGATACTCCTGGTCCTGCTCTCCACCTCCTGTAAGCGCAGCTGTTCCAAAATCCAAACAAATCAGAGGTCTGAAGCATTTCTGTTCCCAGGCATTTCAGAAGGGGGATATTCAACCTGCAAAAGCCTCCAAGGTGCTGATAAATGGCCACCCGCATAGAGTCAAGGAGCCATGGACTGTTTTAGACAGTACAGCCAGGTCTCCAGCCTGGTCTTAGTTGCTAGCCCCAGCCATGAAAGTAAAGTCAGTACAGTGTCTCTTGTCACACTTGGAACAGCTCTGGTCTCAGCTACACCCTCCCCTAGGAACAGAAAGCTGACTACAAAAGGTACAGCAGCAAACTCAACATTTCACCTAAACAGCAATCGCTCATTTATATTTCCCTCTTCCTGAGTGTTACTAAGTTCAGAAGCAAAGTCAATTCATTGGATAATGCTAAGAACTTTCCAATGTGGGACAGGAAATGTCAGAAGACTATGCAAACGTTTATGAGAAATATTTTCCCTGGTTGCAAACACTAATTTTAATGTAGAGAATAGCTTTGGTGCTGAAGGAACAAGCCTGAACAGCAGTAGTCCTAATAACGTCAAAAAGAATGAAATAATCATCAATTTTGACAGAAAAAGGGACCCGGTGGAAACACAAATAGCTCTGTGATGAAAGCCCCACAGCGCAATCTTAAACGGCAAGAAACAGGGGTGTGCGTGTCCAGGACAATGAGAGGTGGCTATGGGTCTGGTTTCTGAAACAACTGTTGGGTCTGGAGGCTGAATCAAGGCATGGCAAGGGTGTGAGCAGCCAAAGGCAGCCTAGAAGACCAGCTCGGGGCTGACGAGAGGGCAGACTGTTCCCATTACACACAGCCATTTTTATCACCTGAGAGGAAGCACAAAATGCATGATATGGCTCTTCCTGGACTCATGTATGATTATAGAGCCCTTCAAAGTGGGATCGACTACGAATTCCCTCCTGCCCCAGGATGTAACCATCCCCGTGCACAACTATCTTTATTGCCAGGACTCCCAAATTAGCAAAGACGGTTTATTGAGCTAAAATGAGATTAAAGGGAACTACTCAGAATTGAGATAACCAATTAAAACAACAACAATTAAGCTTCTGGGTTTCAAAGTAGCTTTATGTAGTTTCAAAGTATTCAAGTTCCAGAGTCAAACACCCTAGAACAGGTTTCTCAAAGCCCCCCAAAAGGGCAGGAACTGGGTTGCAAAGCAATATTGAGTCTAACTGCATCTTAGTCACCTTGGAATTTCCTAGGGCTAGTACATGGTAGGCATCCAATAAGTGCTTCTGAAAAGAATGGGCAAATGAATTTCCCCAAATTCTGTATAGAATCTGGGTGCATTTGTGCCTGAAAATTTTTTAAAGGAAGTATAATATAAAGCCACCTAAACATGAAAACAACCTTCATACAGCCCCCACAAAACATCAAGCTGGGTCCTGATAAATCCCAAGACAAAACAGCTGCAAATGCAACCAAATTACTGGAACATGTTCACTTTTTATTGTAGTTAAAAACTGTAAGTCAGTTAAATGTGAATGAAGTCTCTATGAATTATAGCTTTCACACTTTTTTTTTATCCTAGCAATAATTCGACAGCAAGGCTAGTTGTCTATAAAGGTCACTCTTGATTTGTGAAAATAAAATACTGTCAGTTGCACAATGGAGGAAATATATCTTTCTACTTTCTCTGAAGTAACAGAAATGATACAGATGATCAAGAACAACATGAAAACATCAAAGGAAACCTGTAAGATCTTTCACAGGAGCATTTTAGGTGCTACTGAAATTCCTCTGAAGACAAAGAAAGCAAAGTGACAAGGGTTAGAGTCCACCCACCACTTAAAGATCTTAGCAATTTGCTTTGATTGTAACCTCATGTCATGCCATCTTGACCCAGGGCATTTTACAAACCAAGTATGTCTCTGTTATGATACATGAATATTTTTCATTCTGATCTACTTGGTTTCGTAAAAGGTAACTCTATACCAGCTAAAATGGTTTCAGGGGCCTTCAAAAGTTGCCCCTGTAGTTTCTAGGGTTCGTAGGAAGAGCCATTACCTAGAATAGTATACATAGCTTGAGTTATTAATCAGCACTCAATATGTGGGTATACTACCAAGGGAGTCATAAAGCAACTTGAGATCTACAATAGTGGTCCCCAGTCTTTTTGGCACCAGGAGCTAGTTTTACAGAAGACAATTTTTCCATAGGGGATGGTCTTGAGGTGATTCAAATGAATTATATTTATTGTGGACTTAGGCGAGGACAGAAGTGATAAAATAGGTGGCCACCTGTGGACTAAAATAGGTGTTGAATTTCAACTTAAAAGTCTGCCACCAGATGTAGCTTGTCACTTGCCTCTCACGGACACGGTTTTGATAATGAGTCCACAAGCAGTTGATTTATGACGTCTCTGGGCAGTCAGACCTCTCTGCTGTGTTAATATGTATTTGAAGCTGCTCCCCAGTTCTAGCATCACTGCCTCAGCTCCACCTCAGACCATGAGGGATTAGAGTCTCATAAGGATCAACCTCGATCCCTGCAAGTGTAGGTGACAGGAGGGTTTGCAATCCTATGAGAATCCAACACTCCGGTCAGGTGGGGATGCCAGTGAGGGGGAGTGGCTGTAAATGCAGACGCAGCTTTGCTGACTTGTTTGCCACCTCCCTCAACTGTGTGGCTCTGTTCCTAACAGACCATGGGGCCGGGGACTCGGGACCCATGATCTACATTTCCTAAAGGTAGACCAGGGACCAGCCACTAAATCTAAAGGACAATACCGTAACATTATTATTTTACTCCTCACAACCAGTGTAAAACTTCTGTCCCCGGTATGTCTGATTCAAAGAACTAATTTCATGACAAAAACCACGAGAGTATTTACATGCATTAACTTCTTTAGTTTTCTTTAAAAACCCAGCAGGAAGCATCCAAGTCCCTGCACCAGTGACCAAGGCATTGCACCTCTCAGCTCTAAGTCCACCTTACATAGTTTTCCCCTCGAAAATACATCCTGGTCCTTTACCTGCTTTTCCTATTCATGGACACAAAGTTAGGCTTCCCTGGCAGAGGGTGCGGGAGAGACCCTGCAGAAGGTACAGCCTTGCTGAGCTTGGGCAGGGTCGACCGGAACACGCTGCAGGGCCTGCTCAGGGCTGGGCTTCACCTGGTTCTGCAGGTGTCACCTGTACCACTGTCCCTGCCCTACTTCTCAGCCAGGAAGGCTCTGGTGCTTGGCCCAGTGTCTACACCAGGGCAGCGCTGCTCCAGGAAGCTGTTCCTCCTTTGTTCTCCAGCGCTTCCTTTAATCTGCTCTACCAATTTCTCCTATTCCAGTCCCCTAGTATAGTTCATTTTCCTCATATTAAATGCTCCCTATTGAAGTTATCCAGTTGTTTCTGTTTCCTGATTAGACCCTGATCAATATATTCCCGTGTCTGCAAACAGCAGTCTGGAGTGGCCAAATTTCTGGCCCACAAGTTGCAGTGCATGGCTAATAGTTCAACCAAGTCCTGCCTCCAATGTAATGCTCCTTCTAGGCTACACATCGTCACCTGCCTCTGCAAAGTAACCAAATAATACCCCGACCTGTTGTTATATGAGCTGCATCATAACAATCTCCGGAAAGTGGTTTTCTAAGAAGTCAGCAAAGCACAATTAAATGTTAATTTCATAAACTTGTAACATGAACACATATTTTGAACTGTTCTTCTTGAACAGGTTAGACTGACTTATACATTCTAGCAATCATTCTTATTGCTGTAATTATAGTTCATTTGAAGTTATTTTATAAAAGGACTGCAATACTCCTTGTGGAGTTTTCTGGAACATTCTTCTCATTTGTTCTAAATACAGAATGACCCCATTTAAGGCATCTTTATGAAATGCGTAAAGTATTAAATGGGCCTCTCCATAGAGAACACAGATCAAAAAAGAGTGCTGAAGTACCATCCAGAAGAATTAATGTTTTGCGTTCTATTTTCCTAAAATACATGAAATCTCAGGTGGTCTTGTCCATTTACTTCAAATTTAAAAGCTGTGTAAGATAAATGCCTATAAGCTACACAATTCAAAGGATAAACAGAAAGTGAGTGATAACAGATATAACTGTTCTAAGATTTAAAGAAAAAGCCTATACCAACATGCCTAAGCTCCACTTTCTTCTTGTAAATCACACTGACATCAACATTTAATTGCCTGCCAAACAATAAAAGTATCTAATGCCTCTTAAACTCTTAGTGTGCAGGTGATGTTTAGTGCATCAGACATAAAGCATTACAGAAATGCTCTCCTCCATAATTTAATCTAGCAAGCAGTTTTTACACATTGCACAGGCATTTAACTGGCAATGTGATGCTCCAGTGTAAAAAGTGCTATTTGCCCAAGGATCAGTGGAATAGATAAGATGCAGAAACAACTCCAGACATACTCAGCCACCTCATCTTTGACAAAGGAGCCAACCACACTCATTGGAGGAAAGATAGCCTGTTTGATAAATGGTGTTGGAAAAACTGGATTTCAACCTGCCGAAAATTAAAACTAGACCCATACCTATTACCATGCACTAATCTAAAATCAAAGTCAATTAAAGATCTAAATATTAAGACAGAAACACTAAACTTGCTGGAAGATAAGTTAGGTAGAACTCTTGAAGACAGTGGCATAGGAAAAGACTTTATGAACAAAACCTCAGTAGCACGGGAACTAGCACAAAGAATCAATAACTGGGATCTCATCTTATTAAAAAGATTCTGCACTGCAAGAGAAACCACCAACAGAGCTAAGAGACAATCTACATTCTGGGAAAAAATCTTTAGCAGCTGTACCTCAGACAAAGGACTACTGTCTACAATATATAAAGAACTGAAAAAAATCAGACCCCCCAAATTCAAAGACCCAATTCAAAAATGGGCATCTGAAATGAAGAGACATTTTTCACACAAAGAAGTAAAAGCAGCAAATAAATATATGAAAAAATGTTCAACATCACTGGTCATTCGAGAGATGCAGATGAAAACAACACTGAGATTCCACCTCACCCCAGAAAGAATGGCTGCTATCAAGAAATCAACCAATAACAAATGCTGGCGGGGCTGTGGGGAAAGAGGAATCCTTCTCCGTTGTTGGTGGGAGTGCAGACTGGTGCAACCACTGTGGAGATACCTCAAAGAACTAGGACTAGAGGTCCCATTTTGACCTAGCTATTCCCCTGCTGGGGATCTTCCCCAAAGAATTAAAAGAATCTTACCACAGCGATATATGTGCAACCATGTTTACAGCAGCACAGTTTGTAATAGCTAAAGCTTGGAAACAGCCCAAGTGCCCATCAACTGGAAACTGGATAAAGAAGATGTGGTTTTTTATAAAATGGAGTACTACTCAGCCATAAAGAATGAGAAACTACAGACATTTATAGCTAAATGGATACATATTGAGGCCATACTCTTAAGTGAAATAAATAGGACACACGTGTGTAAATACCAAATAGTTTCTCTAGTGTGAGAAACTGGAAGTGTAAATAAGGATTAAAATGATTAAAACAAATAATTGATAATTTGAAATAGGAAAGTCCAAAGGTGGAGGGGAGGCAGGAGGGGATGGGGAAAGGAAAGACGAGAAAGGAAAAATTATGAGAAAGAAAAAAAATGAAAATGAAATTATGTAATAGGGAAGGGTGGAGGGGCGTGAAGGGCACACAGGGAATGGGGAAAAAAATAAGAACCAAGATACATCATGTGCAGGTACAAGCGCCCAATGATAAATGGAAATGTGCTGTATATGTAAAACGCACCAATGAAAGAATTTAAGGGAAAAAAAGTGCTATTTGCCAATGGATGTGTCCTAAGTAAGACAAAGGAAATGAGTCGTCTCGTTCTTAAGGTTTCTATGGCTTACTACATTTACCATATACTTCATTTCCTGTCAGTGTTTGGATTCATAATTGTTTAAAAGGCTGCATTGTTACAGTCATGTATTTTTCTTAAGATCTGTTCTTTAAATGGGTCATGGTGCTATTCCTACACCTAAATACTGTACAGATGCAGCCAGCGTATTAGGGACTTGACCATCTCTATTTCTCCATATGCAAAAAAGCCCCTAATAGCGCTGCTTTTGGATTTAATTAAACCACTTACATGAATTCGCTGTGTCAATCTGAATCTACCTGAATAAAACACTGATGCTCTTCTGGTCTAGAAATCAGAAAAATTTATTGTAGTGTAAAAAAGTCTGCCTCCATCCTAGAAATGGGACCAGAAATGAAAACAATGGAGCAGTGCCCAAATTCTCCCAGGAAGAAGACAAGGGGACCCAGACAATTGTTTATCAGCTGAGCTCTGGAGTCGCTTGTGTCCTCAGTCACACCCCACTATGAAGCAGTGATTCTCAAAGTGGGTCCCTGGGCCACCCAGGACGGACCTCATTCTAAATGCAGACTCCCAGGCCCCACCCAGAACTCTTGAGTCAGAAACTCTGGGGGCAGGGCCTGTACCTTTTTCTCCTAGGAGCCTCCAGGTGATTCTGATACAGGCCACTGTTTGAAGCTGATGTTTGGTAACCACTGTTCTGGGATGGCCTATTTAATTGGAATCTTCTGGGAGCAGTCCTAGGAATCTGTGACTTTAAAAAAAGGTCCCAGAATCACTTAGTCACTGACTTACTTTAGAAAGAGTGCTCCAGATCAGTAGTTTCGAATATGCTCAACACAATGTTTTGGGTTTTTTTTAGAAAGGTACAATGACCCTCTATTTATAAATCATAAACATGTTGTATTCTACATACACAGATTATGACAAGCATGTATAGAGTTGATGGGTTAATACATTACTAAAAATATAAATGTATACATCAAAGTTCAAATATTTTCTCCATACATCAGTAGATATATAGTGTATTCCTCAAGAAGGAAATGAAGAAAGCTTTCTGGAGACTGCTGCCCTAAACACCTTGATGATCTAGTCACAAACCACTCTCAGGGCATGCAGGACAATATAAACCCATGCCTGGAAGGGGTAGTGAACTCCTTGCTCTAAGATCCTGCTAAGAAGCTCCGTCATTTTTCTTCTAAGAGGACTTGCTCAACAAGAAGAGGTATGCTCTGCAGGAAATGATGCTGGTTACTGGTCAGATACCCAGGAAATTAATAAAAAGCAGAATTTCATTGAGTGCCCAGCAGCTCTCGTGCCTGTTTAATAGGACTCACAGATCTGATTCTTGATAGTTTTACCAGCAAAACTCATGCTGCAGGACAGCTGACGAAATGAAGTCCTGAGGCACAACCCGACACAGTGGCCCAGACTGGGCAGCTCAGCTCACAGCAGCCAGCCAGTTCCATCCACTGAATGCAGATTAACCCGGGCTCAGCTAATGCATTTCTCAATGAGCATTTTTTTCCTGCCCATTACATTCACTGGGTAGAATCAAACTGTAAGGGAAAAGTAAACACAATTTCATACACCCTCCAGGTAGACCACTCTAATCTCCCATCACTGGGAGGACAGCTCACATAACGTAGCATCAGGCAGCTTGTACAGCTGACTGTGGGATGGGGTCAGAGACCAGGATGCAGTCAGGCCTGGGTCGGCCCCTTCTGCATGCCTCCCCGCTGTACTGGAGCTCAGCAGAACTCACATAAGAGGTGCACTTCTCCCAAGAAGAGGGCGGGGTATGTGACCTTGAAGTCACTGCATTTAGTCCCAGAGCCTGACGACCGAAGTCCAGAGGAGCTGCAGCTGGAAAAAGAAATTGGTCTCCTTCAGCTGCCCTGGCCGGGTCTCTGTTCCTTCATCCTCTGCCTTCCTTAGTGTGGCTCTGCACTGGGGGGAGCATAAGTCTCAAGTCTAAAGAGCTAAAATTCTACTGAAAGGTAGATCCCGACTCCACATCACTCAATCCAGGGCTCAGATGAGCAAGGAATGGTCTATCCCAGTACCCTGCAGAAGTTACTGAGAAGCAGCACAAGGGTCTTCAAACCCCAGGTTCCCTGAAGGACTCTCGGGGATAATTTTGCCATGGGCAAATCTGGGAGGGTTCATACCCACGGGACGAGTGACCCTTCACAATATCCACATCCCTGTGAAAAGGGGAAGGGTACACTTGGTGCATGCAAAAGTGTGGTCTCGGATGCAAGGTGATGAACACCAAAGGAAGTCACAGCTAGGTTTGGTTCATGTGAACTGCAACAGGAAAACAAGGTACAGGAATAGCTATTTCTTCATCTGCACTGCCTGAGTTGGCCGAGTCACCTAACACTCCATCCAGTGTCTTCTGCCCAAACTACTTCCTTCACGCCGTGCCCACCCGTTTCCTCTCCTCCTTATTCCAGGATTAGAGTTTCAGCTCAAGTCCCCACTTGATTTGAGCCATCCCCTACGATCTGTCCCCTCCAGTGTATCCCACACTCTGAGCAGGATGACTTTATAAATACTGTCCCTGCTGGGAGATGCCCTCCCGAAACCAAAACCCATTCGCAAGCTCCTCACTGCTTATGGGTAAGAGGTGACCTCTGCTCTTTGCCTTGCCTGTCTACCTTTTCACCACTCCTGCTGGCACTGCTTCCCCTTCATTCTACACTCTGGCCATTCCCAGCTCTCGGTGGACTCACCCCAGTGACCATGCTGCCCAATGCCCCCCTCTGCCCACTCAGTCCTCACCTGTCGAAGGATCTCCCCAGCCCAGCCCATCCACCAGAGACTCCACTCCAAGCTCTCAGGCATCGTTCAGATCCCAGCAAACTGGCTGCATCCAGAGGATGGACTCCTGATCCCAAAGTTCGAGGCCTTTAGATCTGCCTTGAGCACCTCCTCCCCAAGGATCTCAGTGCCAGGCCCTGTGTCGAGCACTGGGACTGGAGAGAACGGACAAGGGTGAAACAGAAGTCCTGCCTCCATGAGGACTACTGGAGGGACACAGGGGTAGAGATACAGAAACTGCTGTGGGAGCCAAGAGAAACAACAAAAACTCGTGCCGAAGATCTCCTTTTCCTAACTGGTCCAGATGGAAAGGAAATCAGAGAGTCAGCAACTAGAGGCAAGAGCCCACGAAGATACCCCGGCCACCATTCTGAGAACTAACTGCATGATGGGTGCGGTTTGTGATTTCAGCAGAAGCCATGCCAGAGCACGGAGGGAGGCGGGCCTGTCTCACACTGGAGCTCAGCTCCAGGCCTCAGTCTCAGTGTTTGGTTTGAGGCTTTAAACAGGACAAGCAATGTTAATGATTATGTACTATGCAGCTTTCATGATTATGAAACATAAAAATAGCCAATACTCAATATCAAATTTCAGCACTCAGGCTATAAAGGACACTTTGAGGAAAAATAATTTGTTACATAATTTTTCAAATGAGAGAGGTGGGTTTCATGCAAAATTCTTCAAGCTAAGAGCATTACTTACAAAGCACAAAAACCTGTCAATCGGCTTTCCCTCCAGTCATTTTACATGACCAATTTGTTGCTAAAATATAGGGAACAAAGGCCCCTTCTCAGGGGCAACAGAACTGAGGTGTCTTTCCTGTTCTTAATGCGCACTTGCTCCATGTTCTGCTCAGGCTTCAGCGTGGACTCTACCAGGCTCCAGGCAGCAGGCTGGACAGGAAGCAGGAGGCCAGGGCCTAGTCCCGTGCCTGCCCAAGTGTGCTGTGGGCGAAGCCACTGGGCGGCAGAGTGGAGGTGTGAAGGGCCAAGAGGACCCCAGCCACCAGATGCCCTAAGGCAAGTCCCAGCCCTGCCAGCTAAAAGCTTCCAACATCTCTTCATTCATAACCATCCACCTTCACGATGACGCTATATGTATACATGTGTTACTGCATATGCGCATATATTGTGTACTCCATTTTCTACCTACTCCCCGACCTATCCACTTCTCCATCTGTCGAATAAGTGAATGTTGCATTCTTTTTGGTCCAGTGCCCTGTCTGTGAAACAGCATAGATGTGTTTGACGGTTTTTCAAACTACAGTCCTCAGAACTTCCGGATCCCTTCTGAACGTGAAAGTGAGCCCCCTGTGGGCCACCTAAACCCTGCCCCCATCTCATACATTCAGTTACTTCTCATTTATTCTCTGGAGAGTGGGCACAGGGTCTTGCTCTGTTGCTCAGTTTGGTCTCAAACTCCTGGGCTCAAGCGACCCTCCTGCTTCAGCCTCTTCGGCTAGGACCATAAGTGCATGACACTGCACCGGGCTCATTTACTTTAGATACTGGAAGAGGCCATAGGCAACAATAGAATTGGGCTGCAAAAAGTCTTTATTCAACAATATTTGATGACTACAATCTAGATTATCTCTAAGGTGTTATTTCTATCTAAAACTACACTCTTTTCTCTCTTCTCTTAGAGAGAATAACTTATATCATAACACGAAGGAGGTTAAGTTATTTTGTCACAAAATGTGTTATGATAACACGGAGGAGGTTAAAATGCAGGTGTATCACTGGGGAGAATTATTATAATATAAAAATTAAACGAGTAACGATAAATAACACACAGCACAAAGGGTGGCTGTGCGTGCTCAGTGTTCAATCAAGAAGCTAAGGCTCAAGAGGAGGCGGAGAGATCCACTGTGTGACGCTCCTTGCAGGGCTAGCTAGGCTCCTGCTCTACAGCAAAGCAAAGATCCCCAGGCCCAGGATTGGTGTCCTCAATCCTGTGCGGCCAGGACAGTCTGGTGCCCCTTCTAGGCACGGTCAACCCAAGATGACAGGACCACGGGAGACCACCTGCTAACCCTTCAGTGGGACTCTGCTAAACTCCCTTCTCTCCTCAGCATCTGCTTCCCAACATCAGAAGTTACTGGAATATATTTACATGTCTTAGTCTTCAGCAAACACGCTGGAAACCCAAAACTAAAAAGAAACAAAACCCCACTGTATGACAATGGATCCAACCACCAGTTCTCAAACCACATCCACCACAAAAGGAGCTTGTGTAGACCTGCTGTGTGCGGGGGCTCATGAACCAAGGCTCTTAGGTATTTCTTCTTTGACAGCAGTTACTGAAGGACATTTGATATATGAAAAGGGAGGGGGAACGGGTTCCCAAACAAGAAGACGCTATCAAATTACATTACTTCACAGTGAGTTTGGGAAGAGCTCCGTGTGATTCCAGACTGGACTCACTGGGATGTGTTTAATAAACAGCCTGGAGCATGGGGAATTCTGCTCCTTGTCATACTTCCTTATTTTTTCATAGGGCTGACTTGTAAGCCATGCCTGCCGGTTTTAACAGTCTGACCATCATTTTATTGTTGTCATTCTGGGGATGGACCAGGGTCCTGGGCGTGCTAAGCAAGTGTTCTGCCACTGAGCTACTCCCCAGCCCAGTCCTGAGAGTAATTTTATACTTGATTACATGTGGCCTGGATGTTCTCATCAGGATGCTCTTTAAGTAAGCTTACAGTTGGCCTGGGCCACATTGGACACGTACTTTTACAGTGTCTAACCTAGTGCTAGTACTCCCGAACGAGATGAAACCCTTGCAGTGCAATATGCTATTGATCAGGCTTACAGATCAGTCCCCCTTCCCGGGGCCATAAATTCTCCGCAGCCTCACAGACAAGCTCAATTCCCGGAATGCTTAAGCCAATGATCAAATGGGAGTGGTAGGGCCGCTGAAGTTACCTGCCGCTAGGGAACCTAACAGAGCACAGAGCCCCTCTGCTCGAGCTGCCACCTTCTGGGTGTGGGACCAAATTGCCAGGGTCAGCAGATGCCTGGAATCTGGGGAGAACACGGGAGCGTGCACCACACTTCTGCAGTACACTTGGCTGAGGCAAAGATTCTGACGCTGGGAGCAAAAACCAAGCCACAAGAGTCTCAATTCTGCCCAGGAGCCCTATAAATTTCAGCGAGATCTTCAACACAGAAATGCAGATGTGACCTTAACCCCAGGAAAGCTAAGTGTGACACCATCGCTAATAAGTCTCAATAAAGACCTTCATTCTACTTCACTTTTATATATTGCTAAATTCAGAACTAAAAAATAAAACCCTGGAGGACACCAGAAGATTTAATTAGGTCAGGAAAAAATGTGCACTTGAATGGTTCCTTGGGGAAAAAGAAACCTGTTCTAGATAAACAGTTAAGTCACTAGGATCAACTAGACACTGTGCCTGCCCTGAACACTGACACGGTCACACGCATGATCCTGCTTCACAGACAGGCTGGGAAGCCCGCACAGACCCTACTGCAGCCAGTGGAGGGCTCTTGGAAACACCAACTGTCCAACTCCCCCAAAGGCATGACTGCCACTGGCGTTACCCACTTTCCTCCCAGCTCACCAACTTGGGGGAGCCCCTGAACCTCCACATAGACCCAGCCAGTACCAACGCAGGTTTTCTAACTCTGCATTTATGAAGTTCCCAGGGGCAGTTCAGCATTTATGCAAAGTGGACTTCATGGGCCATCTGCATAAGAACTGCTGGGCATGCTTATCAGGACACAGATCCTGGGGCCCCTGGAGATCTCTGGGATCAGCAATGTTGGGAGTGGGGTTGAGCTCTGCATTTTGGACCCTTCCCCTGAGACCCGGCTGCTGGAGGAGGGCAGGGACCCGCTGCAGTGCCCATTTCCTGCCCTCTCCCACCGTCATCTGGCTCTGATGCCCACTCCATGCTCCCCCAGAGCCCACGTGAAGTGCACCTGCACCAGGACAGCATCCACGCACCCACGCTCTACACCCCGCTCTCGTGGACCCACAAGCCCACCCCTGGGTCCCCTGAGTGCTTCCAGCAAGCTCGTGCTCCATGTCCAGTAGCTCTGTTCCATGCCAGGTGGACCCACCGTGTAGTATGGGAAGACTTACAAGTGCAGGATCCTCACCCTCCATGTTAATGTGTTAAAAACACAGAACACACACATGGCCAGAGAGAGCTCAACTGTGTGACAAGAAGGTGATGCAAGATCAGAGGATCCTGAGACAGGCTGTTGTGAATTAGGAAGGGCTTGGGAGCTGGGAGCTGGGAGCTGGGTGGGCTATGGAGCACAGGGGCCACTGCTGAGAGCATGCAGCATCGTGAGGATACCACCAAAGGTGGCTCAAAATCAGGCCGCAAAGGCAGCCAGGAGCAGCGCGGGGCAAGGCTGGGGCCACACCAGGCAGCACAGGATGAGGTTTTCATCCTGCAACGTGCATGCATGAGTCGATGTGGCCGTCATGACAGCCTGGTGACAAAAGCGGGCAAAACATGATTCCCCTCTTAGCGACAAGGGAAGCAGTCCAGGCAGTGCAGCTTGGCTGTGGCTGCAGAGGCAGAGCAGCCCAGAGGAGCCTGACCTTGGCATGCTAGCTCTGCAGAGACAAGCTTTCCTCGTGCAGTAACTGTTCCACAGTCACGGCAGGATGTCAGGGCCATGGATGCTGCTTAGGTGTCAACGGCATGAGGAAACTGCATCCCTATTAAAAGGGCACCACTCAATGCCAGCTGTGAACTCTACTGACAAACAGCAATGAATCTCAGTGCCAACGAAGATCCTTTATAGACATACTAAGCGAAGATCTGACGATAACAGAAGTGAGCAAATGAAAGAAAGACACAGAAAGGAGATGAATTTCCCCAAAGAGCAGAGAAAATCCACTCCTCGGACAACTGTCAAAAATCCTGCCAAACAAAGCAATGTTGTACAAAGGAAAGCATGTGATGTGACAGCACCAGGAAAGGCAGCAGGCTGCAGCAGGCAGGTTTCCGGGACCCAAGGACGGACTGCTTGCTTGCTTTTCAATCTGCACCAAAAGCCTGGCTGGAGAAAGCTAACCTGACACTGACAGCCACGGAGGTGGCGGGGAGGAGGCCTGGAGAGCAGCAGGGACAGAGCCCGCACTTCCACATGCAGGGCCCGAGGTTCTGTCCCCAGCACTGCAAAGGAGAAAAGGAGACAAGGACTACACGGGCACGAGGCAAGGGTGACCAAGGTCACAACCTCTCTCATAGCTGGAGGACACTGACAATACACCCAGCTCAGAGGGCTGGGCTAGAGAGGAAATTACTATCGCAGCTGGAGCAGCAGCTGCCACCCCACACTGCGCCACGAAGACAATGAGGTTCAGCCCCAGGTACAATGGGACGTTGGATCTAAGGGAGCAGAGGAAATGGAGGCAAATATGACATGGAGTTCGAAGTGGAACAAAGACGTGCGGCTGGTTTCTGCCAGGGCGAGATGAGAGGCAGTGACCACAGGAGCCCAGTGCACGGCTCCACACACGCCCAGCTCCTCCTCTGTCTTCCCAGCACCACGCAACAGTGCAGAGTAAAGATCTGCGGCAGAACACAAACGCCATTCATTGCAATCTTCCCCTGAAGATTTCTGAAGAAAGGATTTTTTTAGTGGTGCTGAAGACTGAATCCAGAACCTTCACATTGAATTCCATGTCTGTCTGTCTGTCTGTCTTTCTAAAAGGTCAGTGCTTGAATTTGCCAATCCTGCCTCAGCCCCCCAGAGCTGGGATTGCAAGCATGCACAACCACCCCAGCTTGGAGACAAGACTTTCATATAAAAGATTTTGTTCCACTTTGGGTCAAGGATAGTTAAGAGAGACCACAAGGAGCTGGGATAGGTTGTTTTCTCTCACTCTATTCTGAGTCACTTTAAAAGTCAAATGACACACAGCAAAAATTGAAATTCGTGGACTTGTCCTTAAGTCTTTTTTTTTTCTGCTTTGTCCCCCAAATCAATGAGCTGCTAAGCATTTCATCCACTCCTCCACACGGCCACACACCCTTCTCCTCCTGGTCCACAACCCAAGGGGCTGCAGCATCTTCCTATCCCTCTTCTCACTCCAGATTCTCCTCCTCCTCCTCCTCACTGTGTAAAAACCCAGGCTGATACAGCAAATCACAGCATCCAACTCCTCAAAGGACCTTCAGCACAAAGAGCCTCACTTATTAGTTCACGATGGCGAGATCACTGCAGACCCTTCCTGCTAGCTTGCAGAGACGCAGAGTACAGGTCTCCATCCACAGCCACCCAGCCGGACAGCTCTGCTCTGTCCCCTGCGAGGTGGACGTGGGTGTAGGATGCACTGGTTTCCCCTCTGCCTCCTGTTCTCCATCTCCCGTGTCCTTCATTGCACTCTCTACTGGTATAAAATCGACCTTTTAGATTCCACACAGACACATAACCAGGTGCTACAGGGGTTTCGGTGCCTGCCTTATCAAACATAAGGTAACGAGCTGCAGTCCCATCCGTGTTGCTGCAAATTTCATTCTTTTTATGGCCAAACAGTATTCTACTGTGTGTGTGTGTGTGTGTGTGTGTGTGTGTGTGTGTGTGCCTCGTCTTATCTGTCCTGAGCTGAGGGACACGGAGGCTGTCTCCATTTCTGAGCTGCAGTGAACACGGAGTGTAGACATCTGTTCACCACACTGATTCTGATTCCTTTGGATAAATGCTGGATCATATGGTAGTTTCATTTTCATGCTGTTCTGAGAAATCTCCATCCATTTTCCAGAAGGGCTGGACCACTTTAACCTCCCGCCCACCTCACATGCCAGAGATCCCTTTGTCCACTTCCTTGCCAGCTCTTTAGTTTTTTTGTTTTGGATTTTTGTTGTTTTTTGGGGGGGTTGTTTAATCAGGTTCTCACTATGAACTCACTTGAACTCATGACAATCCTCTTGCCTCAGCATTCTGAGTACTGCGATTGCAGACGTGCGACAGTACTCCTGGCCCTGGACAGCTCTTTTTACCTTTCATCTTTTCCATCACAGCCATTCTAACTGTGTAGGCAATGCTTCATTGTGGCTTTGATCTGCATTTCCCTGATAAGTGATATGGAGGACTTTTTCATATACCTGTTGGCCATCTGTATGTCCTCTATTAAGAAACGTCTACATACTTCTACTTTTTAATAAGGCTGCTTGGTTTTCTGTGGTTTTCAGAGTTCCTTATATATGCGAGACCTTGACTCATCATATGTGCAGTTTGTAGATATTTTTTCCCATTCTATAGGTTGTCTTTTCACCTTCCAGACTATTTTTTTTGCCGTTTTTGCAATCCCAAGAAAGGATTTTGAATATTTTTTATCATAAATAAGTGGTAAATGACTGAGAATATGTTTAACCTGGTTACAGGTTGTACACATCAAAATGCCATATTAAAAAAAATCATATGAATTATACCATTAACAGGTATAATTTTTGTTTTTATGTAAGTTACAAAAATAATTTCTATAAAGCAAAACTAAATGCTTACTTTGTTTTCTTCTTAAGTCCTCTAACCTTCAGCCCTCTTAGCTCCATCTGAGTTTGCCCCAACCATCCCACTCTTCCCGTGGGGCTGCGTGTCCCTCCACAATGACCAGTTGTTTATCTGACCGTCATCTTCAGACTCTCAGCTCTAAATGTCACACAGTGTACTCTGGTAAAGTTACACAGAAGAGCATCTCATCACAAATGAAGTTAATAAACCTGAGCCTGGAGAACAGCTCTGCAGGCCTGAAGAGGGAATCAGGCAGGCCAGGCTCAGGAATTCTGGGTCCAGGCCCACACGCGCAGCCGCCAGGGAGGGACCCTAGCTAGCCCACTGGTCAACCCAGGTCCCAACACTGAGCTTCAATTGGCTGCAAGGCTCTCAGATCCACAGTGGCCACGGAGCATCCCCCTCTCCCTGGGAAGAGGAAGCTAAGTTCTGTCTCACATGGCTCAATCCCCAGGCAATTACTGTCCACCCTTCCTGCGTATTTCCACAGAGTAGGATGCGAATGGACAAACCTACGATGCTACCCAGATGCTCTCACAGGGACTGCCACTTACGCTTCAATCAGAGGACTCTTTACCCGCGCTGTGCCCGGCAAAGATTCTGGGCAGTGTGGAGAGATGGCAGACATTGAACTCCTCAGAGACAGTGCACACAGGAGGGAAGGTCCCAACCGGCAGCCATGTCTACACAATGTGCTGTTCGGCTTTTCTGTCACTGTGACAAAATATTTGAGAACAAAACCTAAGGAGCTAAGGTTCACTCTAGTTTACAGCTTCAGAGGTATCAGTATGTGGTCAGCCAGCTCCACTGCCTGTGCAAGGCAGATATACCATGGCAGAAGGGTGTGGTGGAGGAAAGCTGCTCACCTCAAGACAACCAGGAAGCAGAGACAGACAGAGAGAGAGCGCATGCACCAGAGAGGAAGGAGCTGGCAGCAAAATACAGCCCCTAAAGTCACACCCTTCAACCAGTCCCTGTCTTCTTATAAACCATTCAGCTATAAACTCAGCAGTGGACTGATCCACAATCAGCCCTCTAGGGCCCACTTCCAGACACTGCTGCACTGGGAATCAAGCCTTCAGTAATGAGTCTTTGAGGCAAGCTTCATATTGAGACCATGGCAGAGGCCCACTCGTTCTGCATCTTTGTGCTTGAAGTATGCATTCACATTTGTCTTAGATTCAGACTCCTAAAAAATGACAATTAATATCTTATGAAATTCCGCCTCTCACAGAATGTTGCACTATTTTACAAGGTCCCATTAAATTGTTCTGTTGGAGATAAGATCCAGGGCAGGGCTGTGTATATTAACATTCTTAATAATCACTCATTGATCGCTAACACCATTAGGTGGGTGCTAACAGGGGTAAAGAAACAGAAACCTGAAGCACACCCATATGACAGTGGTTAGGGTTCAAAATGTCAGCCAATCTCTATTCTACAGGAAGTTCTCAAGCATTTTCACACACTTGAAATACAAACTTTGTCATTTTGAAAAACCAGAGGCTTAAAAGGAATACTGGGCAGGAGAGCTGGCTGGGCAGACCTACTGCACACACATCCGCAGTGCCAGAATGAGGCACGAGGCCCAGGGCCAGAAGAGCAGGGAGCGGAGCGAAGCCAAAATCCAACAGTGCAACGGGCCCTGCGATGGAAGGGCCAGAAAGTAAATAGAATTATAAATGCAGCCAATAGAGAACACTATGATTCCACCACGAACACTAGCAACCACAGCCAAACAAAATGAGACCCACAAGAATGGCATTTTAAAAAGAAACAAATTTAACCACTTTGAACTTCCTCAGGGTCACGTGGCAAATCTGGATATACACGAACTCGCTCTGTGGATCTGAGCCTCGTCTGTCTGTATTACACAGGAGCATGAGAGGGGAACCTAGTGCTGCTGGTCACCCTCACACCTGCCTCAGTGCTCACACGGACAAGCCAGCACCTAGGAAGCACTGCAGCCATTCGACTGTGGACCAAACTAAAACTTGGAGAGGGAAATAAGTTTCCCGGAATTACGCGAGGAAGCCAATGATAGTAAATAGCACTCATACCAGGATGGGCCTGTTCTCAAATCTCATTTTATTTCATTCTTACATGACTTTCTACTCCCCTTTTAAATTTAGGAATAGAAAATATACACATCTATGTATAAATACCTACTTAAATGAAAATATGTACCTCTATGTAAGCAAAATGACTTGTTTAAAAAGGAATTCTTATCCACTTTTTTTTCACTCACAAATATTAAGATGAACATGCAGATCACTGGCTAACTCTTCATGGGTAATTTAGAAAACTGTAAATTTTCCCGAATCTCTTCAATACATTTTTTATGACTAAAAATCATGTCTCCACTTCTGTATCATGGTTCACTAGAGAAACAGATTTAATATAAAGTATATGATATTTAACATAAAACACCACGGCCGCCCGCAGAGTCAGGGTAGAAGAATGCAAAGGGCATCTGTGTCCGGAGTCCGGAATCCCAGGCCTGGACCTCCCCGAAGACTCGCTGTTCCAGTCCGAACCAGGAAGCTGACCGGTCTGCGCTGGAAGCCTGGAAACGGACGTCCAAGGGTGACCGCACGGACCCGGCTCCTCCAAAAAAGCAAATGCAGGACTTCCCTCTTCTTTGCCTTCTCATTCCTCCCAGGCTCCCAGCTGGTGCTGCCCATGCCCAGGGTGGGTCCTTCCTCCCCGTAAGTCCATCATCCAGATGCACCCAGAGCAGTGCCAAAGCTACAGCTCAGCTTTTTTACTCCAGTTCTCACCACAACCATCACACCTTCCATAGCGCTTCGATATTCTAGGAACCAAAGATCTGTAAGACTGCTCTGCTACGGCCTGTTTACCACATTTCCAGAACCCGTCCTTCCCCACAAAGCATTCAACTCCTAAGTAACTTTTTCCTTTAAAGACGAGTTAGAAAATTAAGAATACTTAACAAAAAAACAGAACAGATTTTAAACCAAGAGTATCCATCCAAGCAACAAACAAACTTAGGACTTTCTTTGCTATATGATGCTGAAGGACGTCTATGCTGAGTAGGTAGTTTTCAGAGTGTTGTTTCCATGAGTCGAAAGTTCACACTACACATTACGAAAACTAAATTAGCCATTACTGTCAGGGACCCTACTTGGAGAAATCATGGAAATATTTTTAAAAATAAAAGAAACACATACTCAAGTCTCATCCCAGGCACTTTCCTAAAACGTCACGTTGGACAGCACCGATGATGTCCAGCATTTCATGGCAAAGACCTCCAGATCCCCAAACCACAAAAACACACTTGGCAGAATTCAACCTGGTTTATTGCTTTAGGAAAGTTGGCTAGTCCTTAACAGATCTTCAATAAAACAAAAAAAAAAAATATTGAGCTCATTTGATGATATATTTATATCTGCATGAGAGTTGCAGGGGGAACAAAAGAGATGCTGAAAAGTTTGGAAAATGCCAGACAACAGTCAGCCAGTCAACAAAGACATGGAAGTAATGTGTGGGCACCAGGCTGTGTGCCAGCCATGGACTATGTCTGCTGTCGTGAGCCTGCTAACTGCAAGAATCCTTTGCCTAGGGGACAAGACCAGTCCACTCTCAGAATGTCAGAAATGAGACATCTGGGCTGCCCTTGGAAGGTTTGCCACAGTGAAAAGAGAAAAACAAGATGTAACAGAGAGGCTGTTTGCTGGCCGAGTGGTAACACAAAACGAGTTCAAGGAAGGGGCAGGACACTCCCACCGTCTCAGTCTCTGCGCCTGTGCCTCTCGGCTGTGGCCTACAGCACAGTTGTCACCCCTGGCTTCCTCAGTCCTCTGATATTCCTCCTCCTGGAATAACCCTCACCCTCTTGTTCCACAGCAAACTCCTGCACCTTCAGATGTTGGCTCACACATCGCTTCCAAAGCAAAGGCATCCTGCCCGTCCTGCCTCACCCAACAGTAAGGTCTCCATGTCCTCAGAGCAGAGCAATGACACTTCTCATCAGTAGCACTCAAAGCACTAGCCATTGTGTACTCAGAGTCAGACACAGTAAACATTGAGCGTGGACGCTGGGAGAAAACATTCCACAGAGGCAGTCACACGCCAGGACATGAAACAGCAGTCTGGGGGCCTTGCCAGCTGCTGCACCGACCAGGTGTCTGCTAGGTGCCTGGCAAAGAGTTGGTCATGCTTCAAAGGCAGGCCTCATTTATTCCGTGAAGCAAGTCCAGCAGGCACAAACCACATGTGCTTCAACAATGAAACTGGGCTTGGAGAGATTCCAGTTTCCACCCAAAGCCTCACGACTTGTACATGAAATCCCTGCTTTCTACATACAGGTCTAATTGTAAAATTATATTGAAGACGTGATCACCAGCTCCCTTCATTCTCAGACAAGAGAATCAAGACCCCAGGACATGCAATCTCTTTCCCGGGGTGGCCTGGTCAGTGGAGGTAGATTGTGGCAATCAGAATGCATAGAAAAGCTGAGGCGTAAGTATTGATGGGGATGAAAATCCAACCAAGTTAAGAGCGGGGGAAGAACCAAGGCCAGGGGAGTCGCTAACACAGGAGGTACTCATGACAGGCAGAGTAGGCGAAGAGGGTGAGCGAAGGCAATGGGAGACCCACCCAGCACACCGGACAAAGGTCAGATTCACCTTGGAGGTGAGGAGGAAAAGCCTCAGCTCCTGGGGTCAGCAGATGACAATGGAAAGCAAAAGTGAGAACAAAGTGGTACTGGCCCGAGATGTCAAGCAATGACTCCTCTAAGCTAGTGCTTCCCAGCTGTCCCCATGCCACGGTGCACACACAAAGAAGAAAGCTGCACGTCTCACTGGTGTCCAGTGATAGGTCCAGTGTCTGCCTACCAGAGGGACAGTTTCCCACGGAACCCACGCCAGGCACACCAGTCAGAGAGCCAGGCTCTGTCACAGGCACAGGGAAGACCTCCCTGCTCCCACTTCAAGGTGACCCGCTGCCTTCCCATCTTCCGGGCCTCTGGAGCTCGGCCCTGCATAGCACACTGGCAGCTCCACTCGCTGACTTCGGAGGCAGAGGACCAATTTCAGGTGAGCATGTCCTCATCCTGACACACGGAAATCAGCTGGGTCATGACATGGAACACATTCTACCGGGAGAGGTAGGGAAAAGAGCTGTGTGAGAGTGACCAGCTGCGGGAGAGGAGGAAGTGAGGGTCTGGGGCATGGCGGTGACGAGGTCTTTAATGTGGAACAGCGAGGTCTTGCATGCTCTGCTGGCCGATAAAGAGCCATCCCGCACACCTGAGCAGCGGTCAGGAGGAGACACGCCCACCTACTGGCAGCTGCTCAGCACATACCACAACAGGAAGAGACCAGGCACAGCCACTCAGTGCACAGGTGGCAACAAAATGAGAAGGAAAGGTCAGATCCACCGAGAACTGTGGAGGAGGTCTTAGCGCTGGGACAGATATTACAAAGTAGCCTTTAACAAGCTTGTTTTACTAAGAGGGTTAGAAATCATTTGAATATTATTTTTTTAAAACAGAACTTAAAAGTGAACAAAGGATGTGAGTTTAAATTTAGCCTATCAGAACTAAACATCTCCATGGTATTTTGTTTCCTAGTTATTAAATCGATCAGAGAAAAATATGCTTCAGTAGTAAAATTGTCCTGTGATTCCGATTTTCCTATCAAAACCTAGAAAAGCATTGGACATTTCTGGATTTATACGACTTATCAAGTAGGATACCAGGTTTCAAAACCTAAAGTAAACTAGGACTTTGCTTAAGAAGAAAAAAGAGGCAACAGTTACAGTTAGCACATGCTTTATCTGACGCGCTATACATGAATGTTTTCAATGCTTGGCAAAGCACAGACAGGTCTGGTCTTGGGGGCCAAATAATTTCATTTCAAACCAGAATTATCTAGGGATTTGCCAAAGGTGGTTGGTTGTTTGGGCTTTTAGTAACCCTAATACAAACACTGAGAATAGGAGAACATATAAACTTCATAAGCCACCGTGCTCTGGTTAAGTGTGAGGGTCCATGAGCCAGGTCAGTCAGCCTGTGACCCAGGAAGCAGAAGGGTCACCTCGTGCAAGGGTTCAGACTTAGGAGCAATGGGTGAGACCCCATCGCCCCTTCACAGGGCTCGAGATCCCACAGCAGTCAGGACACTCACTTTCCACAGGAGGCCGAGGAAGTCTTAAAAATCACACCCGTAATATCACTTGAAATAAAAATATTACTGGCTCCTATCTTTGGATGTTCCAAAGTATGCAAGGAGATGAGGAAGGCTCTGGATTGTAGGGAGAAAGGCAATTAATGAGCTATTCCTATTTAAAGACCAAATCCCTGTCAAAACAGCTTTGCCAAAAAAAAATGGTGGTTTTTACACACAGCTCACAGTAGCACTGCCAGCACAAACAGTGGGTGGGAACCCTGCCAGCCACAGGCACTGCACAGGGGAGAGGTTAGAGTGACACTGCCCGCCTGGCACTCCCTCCTGGGCTGGGCCACATGGGTGGGTCCAGTCATGGCAGTGACCACCAGGCCCTCTGGGGGTTCTCTGGGCAAAGAGCCCCAAAGGCAACCTTGGGAGGAGCTGCAGACCTAAAAACATGTCACACGTGGGTCAAACTGCTTCTCAGATGCAGTTGTCTAAACAAACAGGCTATTTAGTTCTAATCAGGAAAGATCAATGGACGAAGTCTAAAATTACCCTGGACTTACAACTGGCAAACTGGTCTCACTTCTTTACAGAAGGAAACTCTCCAGGCATCCATGTCTTGGCCGCCCCTCATGGGGAGGTCTACTCCACCCCAGTAACAGGGATGGAAAGCTGGGGGCCCGGGTCAACCTGGTTTTTGGTTTGCAGAATGATCACTGAGGGGTGGCAATGAAGACTTTTAGTGCCATAGCATGTTACTCTACCACCAGCCAATGATGCCAAGATTCACAACTGGCTTTTGCGTCCTGATTTGCTTTGGATGAAACTGGCCAAGGCAGGCAGGAAAATGCAAACAGCAGTGGGTTAAGCAAGCTCCTACACCGGAACATTTCTCTACCGGGAACTACACTTGTGGCTAAGCAGCTGATTCCACGGCTCTGCCTCATGGGCTCCTCTGAGACCCACAGCCTCCAGCCTGTGGTGCCAGGGTCCCCTCAGAGCTGTCCTCACCCCAAGTCAGCCTGGGGCTCCAGCCAGCACCCTCCTCTCTCCTGGAGGACAGGGAGGAAGAAAGGGTGTCCACCTCCACCCTCCACAGGCCTAGAAAGGGGCCCTGCACCCCACTGTTAGACGGACACAGTTCAACACAAGTTAAAAGCCACAAATGACTACCTTTAAACTGAAAGTCATTTAACTCCAAGCAGTCTTTCCTGAAGGACCCTGGCCACATTGCAGGTGCTCAGCAGTCTCCTGTGCCGAGGGGCTACTGCACCAGTCAAGCCCTGGATGGCTCAGACGTGGAGACGAAATCACACGGCCACAATGACTGTAAGAGAGGCTGGGAAATGTGATCTTGACAGCGGGAAACCACGTACCCAAATAAAATCAGACAATCTGTTCCCAAACAATAAGGGGAGAGTGGGGTGGAAAGGAAGGATCTACAAGCTTCAAGGTGTAACATACAAAGAAACAATCCTCAAATACAGTGTTCTGAAATATTTGAGCACTTCATACAACAGCCTCCCGGGAAACGCCAGAGGCTGCAGCTCGGCTGTGGGCTCCTCCACTCAGATGTTGAAGCCCCATCCCTCAGGGTCTGGGCACACAGCCACATTTAGAAACAGGGTCACTGCAGATAGAGTAAGAGGAGGTTGCACTGGAGCAGGCTGGGCCCTTACCCAGCTGTGTTCTGATTAAACAAGGAAATGTGGACAAGGAACCACCTCACGGGAATGTGAAGGCAGCAGAGGGCTTCACTGTCTCGTCCTCTCACTAGACGATCAACACACCCGGGCAGGCCACCTGCCCACCTCCCTCCATCCTCCTAGGTGGAGCCAGCTGGCCACAGAGCAGGTCACTATCCCACCACATGGTGAAGGAAATGTGGAAAGGGTGCCTGTCCTACTGCCAAGCTTCATGGGACAAAAGGGCAGCAGGAAGAGGTGTCCGTGTGCCCAGGCAGAACTGTGAGCATATGACTTTACAAAAGATCACTGTTTAGGGTGGTGAGGTTCCACTGATTTCACACAAGCACAACAGGTCTATCCAAGGGCTCTATGGATTCCATTCCATTCACTACGCTGATAAGTTTTACATATCTGAAAATACTGGAATTACATTATCACATCTGAAGAGTGTCATCACCGGATATACAATTCTACACTGGCAAAATTCTTCCAGGGCTTCAAAAATACCATGTCATTGTTTTCTGGGTTCCGTCGTTTCTGCTGAGCAATCAACTAGAATTCTTATTGTTGCTTCTTTGAAGATAATGTCTTTTTTCTTTCTAGCTGTTCTAGCGTTTTCTTTTGTCTTTGCTTTTCAGCAATTTCACCATGTTGTGCCTAAATATAGTGTCCTTTGTGTTTCTCTTGCTGACAATTGTAATTCTCCCAAACCTCTGCCCAATGTTTTTTTTATCAATTTTGGAAATTTGCAGGGCTTATCTTTTCAGACATTGCCTTTATTGTGACTTTCTCTCATTTTTTTTTCTGCTTCTCGACATCCATGTTTGTATCTATCCATCATGGGAATATGTTCTTCAGGCTCTACTCCACATTCTCTACCTTTAGTCTCTCTTGACTTCAGCCTGGACATTTTATTGTCTTGTTACCACTTCTGTCCTCATATGTGCCTCCTGTGCAATTTAAATCCTCTATAACTTCTAGCTATTGCATTTTATATTTTTAGTATTTCTAGTAAGTGATACCAAGATCCCAATCTTGTCTTGAATTCCTTTGCATTATGAACCACAGTCGAAGCTCTTATCTCTCAACTCTTTTTTCCTAGATATTCCGCATCTGTTTCTATGGTATTTCCTTTTGGGTTTTGGTACTGATTTGCCTTGTCTCCATGTATGCCTGGTTATTTGTGACTGGCTTCTGCCAAGCAGGCAGGGGTGGGGCACCAGCCATCTCAGACCACTTTAAACTAATCAGTGATTGATAGTCCCAAGCTTGTCACTTCCTGTTTGCCCTACCACCTAGGATATGACCTTTGGGATTGCAAAGTCTGGGGTGTTTATCTCTACTTTTCCTGGCTCTGAATCCTAATTTTGTTGCATCACTTGCAGCTCTGTGAAACTTCTGTAAGTTCTGCTCTTTGGTATCTATTGCTAGTAAGAAGCAGAGGCACTCATCTTCGAGGAGAAAAGTGCCTCAAATGCAGAGCTCTCTATGCTGGACTTCCTGGGAACTCCTTTTTATTTTAAAAATACTTTTATTAGTGTATGTTTATAATCATAAATACATTCACTGTGGCAGTTGGTACAAACATTTTGCATCTTAATCCTTTCCATGTCTTCCTCACCTCACTCTCGCCTCTCCTTCAAACTCTAGTTCCCTTCCTAACTACAAAAGGTTAGAAGTCATCTGAAGATTGGCTGTCTTACACTTCCATTTACTGATTGTTCTCCACAACAGGAGTGGCCTAAAATGACTTAGTCCCATGCCAGTTCCTGATAGGCTGACAAACCTTTACTTCTATTATCGTACATAATCTCTACAACAACCCTAAGAACTACGATTCATTATCAAAATTTTACAGCAAGAAGAGATGTGTTTAGAGATTTGGGGAACTTACCCAAATTTATCAGCTACCTCAGTTCAACAAAATTTAACCACTTAAAATTTCTTATCCACTAGAGATTATTCATTCTCTGATTGAATCCTTTATACAACCTAAGTGACAGAAAGAAATGACATGTTGGGGTTCAGATCTAGTAGTTTGACTTCAAAATCTCATCCTCTTGATTTGCTATTATAGTTTGGAATCTAAATATACTGTATTTAGCTTTTGTTCTTCTTTATAGGAAAATATATTTGCATTTCAAACAATTTTTTTTTTTTTTTTTTTGCACCGGGGATCGAACTCAGGTCCTTGCGCTTATGGGGCAGGCCGCAGAACTACTGAGCTAAATCCCCGGCCCTCAAACAAATTTTGTGAGAAGGCTTCAGTACTTGTCCAGCATGTATGAGGCCCCAGTTCTGACCCCCAGCACTGCCAAGAAAAAGGAAAAAGAAGAAAATTAGAAGACAATGTCTATCATCAAAATTATCTTTATAGTAGCGCTTTGGAAAATGTTGGAAAAAAAATGTTGTTGGAGTAGTGGAGGAGGAACGTCCAATGCTTTTCTCTACAAATAAACCAAGGGTTAAAAAGATGAAGAATGTAGTTTTGGTTCATTTATTTTCAATAAATACTCATTTATTATCTACCATGTGCCAGGCATTGTTTTTTCTAGGCACTTGGGAGATATTTTAATAAGTGAGATGATAGAAATAATAAATGTAACAAACCAGCTACACAGACCTTATGTTCTAATATGTATTGAGAGTACAGGGCAGGTTTTAGTTTTTTACTTTTAAATAATCCTTTCTAACATATAGTTGATAATTATTCCACCTCCTCCCACACTATTCTCCATATCTCCATGAAGATATACTTCTCAGAATAACTGCACCTTTTTATTTTTCACCTGTCAATTCCATTTCCTAACTTTTACCACATTTCAATGCCCTGGGACAAAAACCTTAGCACTCAACATTCTGAGTACCTATCTCCCCCTCTTTGTGACTTTAGGCAAACAGAGTCAAACCATTCTTCCATAAGAAAACCCGGTATTCTGCATCACAGTTTGGCCTTTTTGAGCCCCAGCACTGCACACATTCATGGTCTCATTTTTTTCAAACTTGATTTTACTTCCTTTTCAGAAGACCCTTCTAAGAAGCTCTACTGAGTAATTCTTGCAAATGTATAGTCTGCTTTAGGCTTTGAAAAGGATTTCCCCCAATCAGACTAAATAACTAAATCCAAGTATGATGCTTTCTTGTTAATTGCAGAAAAATCTAAGTCAGAAGCCTGATTTCATGGTAATCATCCCCATTTGTTTGATGAATTTTGCAGTTATTTTGGAAACTCATGAAGCCTCTTAGACAAGAGCACACTGAGCACAGAATAAAAGCTACTAAATAATGCATTCCTACTTTTATGTAAATGAGACTATCATTAGTTTTGAGCACTGGTATGTATGTTCCTAATCCACAGTTTAAAGAGGTGCACAGATTTCTCTATGAAGCAGATGATAGACCAAAACAGACAGAAAGAATAGCTGCACTACATATAAATCTCTCCTTTTCCATTTTATGTCCAAAATGTTTAAGGGCAAACAACTGACATTAGCCAATGACAGACTAAATCCTGTACTGGTGAAGCTCTGCGTCTGCTTCTAAACTAAGGCAAGAGTCCCATTTGTGTGAGTTGTTAAAAGGCCACATGTCTTTGTTACTTTTCTTGATGCTGGGACAAAATACCCAACAGCCAAAGGTAAAGGAGGAAAGGTTTATTTTGCTCACAGTTTGTAGAGGTTTCAGTCCATAATCAGCTGGCTCCAAGGCGGGATCAACGTTAGGCATTGCAGAGGAGAAACAGTTCGTGGTGGGTAGAAGACAGCAAAAGCAAGCAAGGGATGACCACAGCTCTTTCTGTCCCTTCTACCTTCGCCACCCACTTAGGCCAGGTAGCACTCACACCCTTAACCCCAGTGCCCTTGACCTGGCATCCCACCATGAATCAACTCTATCGTCACACACTCTAGATCCAGCCACCTCTGAACAAAACCCACTATGACCACATGAGGCTTGGGGGACAAATACACACAGCCATAACATTCCACCTCTGGCCTCCCAAAGACTCATACCTTTTTTTTTTAGACTCATATTCTTTTAGGCAAAAGGGATTTAGTCCATCTCCAAGGGTTGCTAAAGTCTGAATAGTTTCAGCACTGCTGAAAAGTCCAAGTCCAAAGTCTCCTCTGAGACGTAAGGCAAACTCTTAGCTGCAGGCCCCTATAGTCATGGAAAGAAAGTTGAACACTTTCAAACATTCAACGCCACAAGATAGAAATTTCCATTCCAAAAGTTAGAAACGGGGATATCGAGGAATGTAAACAAAGCAAGACCAAAATGCATCAGGGGAAATATGAAATCCCACAGGTCCACTTCCAGCATCCCCAGCAACCTGTGGCAAATTGTGAACTCCAAAGGGCTGTGTGGCTCCACCCCTATGGCACTTGTAGTGGTTGCATCTCCCATGGCTTCTCTCTAGGGCTGGCTCTGTTCCCTCAGATGATCCATGCTTCTGGTTTCTGCAAACTTCTGGGGTCCCCAATGCCCCTTCAGCTTCACACTGAGCTTCACACACCGCCCTGGGCCCCCAGGCCTTCTTCTGAAGTCTGGGTGGAAGCCTTCCTGACCCCACAACTCCTGCCTTCTACATGCACCTAAAACCAGCACCACGTGGATGAAGCCAAGTCTGCTGCCAGCAGTAGCCAGGCCTCCTTCTCTCTCGGCTGTAGGGGTCGAATGCCTGGATTGCTGAGCTGGTTTGGTTAGAACCCAATTCTGAGGAATAAATTCTCTAGGCCACTGCCATTCTGGAACAGGGTGCGCTGGGGCTCTCCTCTCACAGCAAAGTCTTTCACCTTTGTAACTCTCAGGCTGTAAAGGCTGCCGTCCTGCTGGTTCTTGTGTTGCTCTCAGGCCATCTTTTCTGTTGTCTTCTACTGAAAAACTTGGCTTTTTCTTGCTAGTTTTTTTCAACAACTAATTTTTTCTCTGTTCCTTCTTTGCAGGCCACAACTTTACTGGAGCTTCCTTTCTGGCCAAACTCACATTTCAAATCATTCTGCTAAGGATTTTGTTTTTGATTCTCAACATAAACCTGGCTAAAAGCCCCCAAAAGTAGCCATGCCACTGCCTCAACATTAGACCACCTTGAAATTTTTTCTGCCAGATTAGTCTGGTGTGCTTAGTCTCAGTCTCAGGAAGTCCCTGGACACGAGCAAAATGCAGACAAACTTTCTGCCAAGGCATAACACACACCCTCTGGAGTCCAGCAGCCAGTGCAGCCCTTCTTTGCAGCAGACTGGTCTTTAATGGCAGAATTTCTATCAGCTTTCTGGTCTTCTGAGCTCTGACCAGAATCTCCCATCAAGTACAGCCTCAGGTGTTCCAGCTCTGCTTTTTCAGCCGGCATCTCTGAACCTTTCCTAATTCTTCCCCTTTCCACAAGGCAGCTCCAAAGGCTCCTAAACCACATGGTCAGGCACAGTCACAGCAATGACCCCACTTTTCTGGTACCACATTCTGTGCTTTGCCACCTTCTGCCTCTTCTCTGAGATACCTGTCTGCCATGCCACCCTGCCTTGGAGCCAACAAATTATGGACTGAAACCTCCCTCCTTTAACTTCGGGTGTCAGGTATTTTGTCTCAGCAACAAGAAAAGTAAGTAAGACACCAGGTTTCAACCAGTCCTTGCCTTTGCAATTGAAGAATATATTATTCAAATTCTGTCAGGTAGCCGTCTCTGTTTCCACCGTTTTGGTATTTCACAGTAACCAGCCAGTAAATGCTTGGAAACAAATTGACAATTCACTGACAGTAGCTACGACAGTAGTTTCTTATACTGTTATGAAAGATTTCATTCAAAAATGCAATAGAGTAAGTCTATCAGCTTTCATTTATGTAACAGGATCCACTGCACCGAACATTTTCACACCCATTATCCCACGACATCCTCACAACAGTGTATTAAATCTGATAGGACAGGCACTACAATTCCCACTGTTGTGGCTGAGAAATTAGGCTAAGAAAAGTTAAATGACAACCATTGGCCACACAAGTGGGGCCTTTTCTCCTTCCTATTCAGAACAATTTAAAGCTAAGCACTGAACTCTATACAACTTGCACCAACATTTTAATCTTTTTTAGGTGACAAATGCACACATCGCTTAACATCTTTGGCCCTCTGTTTTCTCATCAGTGAGGCCCAAGCTGGCCTCAAACTCTTGGGTTCAAGCAAGTCTCCTGCCTCAGCCTCTGGAACAGCTAGGACTGTAGACTTGGGTTCTGTTAGGAGAATTACATCAGATAAAGTAATAAATATCTCCTACGTATATCAACCCACGTTCATCTCCATTTTGAATTTCCACTTTCAAAGTTATAGTTTTGTTTTTATAGCTAGTAGACTCTATTAACGAGTTTATAAATGTATGCTTACGACCTTCTATTTTCGGCTCCTCCTCATCCTTCTGGCTAACAAGACTCAAGGACGTGTCCAGCTTGTGTTCAGAGCCAGAACTCGGCCAGCTGCACAGATTCCCGGAGTCTCCTCCAAACGCAAGGTACCCTTTCGAAGACAGCCCTGGATTCCTCAAATACACATTTTTTTATCCACTCACTCCTTGGCGCTGCCCCTTAACCCTAAATGATCACTAGACGGCTGGGTGAGTGGCCGGAGAGGACATGGATAGGGAAAGGTCCAGCGCCTATGCTGCACGGTCAGACTGAAAAATCCCAAGCACCTGTGCACCACATAAGAAAATGAAGCAGCAGTACCCACCCCTGGCATCCACCTATCCAAATTCTGTGCGGGAATACTCTATGTAGTTACTAGAAGTCACCATCCACTTTGGGGTTTTTTCTTTCTTTTTTTTTTTTTTTTGGTACCAGGATCAAACTCAGGACCTTGTGTTTTCAAGGCAGGCAATAGAACCACTGAGCTAAATCCCAGGCCCTTGTTTTTGTTTTTCACTCACTGTAATTTAAAGCCATTCTGCTTTAAATGTACAAAATGCCTTAATATAAGAAGATGAAAATTAAATGTAAGATTCCTTTACAGCCTGCTGTCCTGGGCAATTCCCATGTTTGAATATTTGAACATATCCATGTATGACTTCACACATGTCCACACCCTGACTTCCTTCCAACCCTAGGGAGCCTCAGTGGGGAGCAAGGTGTTAAAGACACGAGTAATTAGGTTCCACAAGATGTCACTTCCGAGCAGAACAGAGGGACCGAAAGTGACACATTAGGAGAACCACAGCTCTTGGCAAATGAGTGCAGAGCAGGTCCAGTACACAGGAACATCCCTGCAAAGAGCGTCCTGCCCTGGGACCCATAATTCAGCTCAGCCTGGAGAGAGCAATCCCAGAGCTGGGCATGGTGGCGCAGGCCTGTGATCCCAGCACTCCTTAAAAATTAAACAATTTAAGAAAAGCTGTCATGGTTTTGATACAATGGCCACTTTTAGTGCTTCATGCAAGCCCTAGAGAAAACACAATATAATTCCTGTCACTACCGTGACTAACAAATACAAAGTTTTAGAAATCATTCATAAAGGAAATTGGGCTTGAGAAAATCAATTCCTCGGTGCCGGTGTTTGGAAATGACCCTGCCCGTTGAGTCAGCCTGCCAGGCATCCGGACCATTGTTCAGTTCCAGGACAAGTATTTCCCTAACACACTCAAAGTGGTGTTGCACACCTGTAACCCCAGCACTCAAAAGGCTGAGGCAGGAGGATCCCAAGTTCAAGCCCAGCCTGGACAACCTAAGAAATCAGTGAGACCCTGTCTCAAAATAAGAAGTAACACAAGGGCAGGGGAGGAAGTTCAGTGTGGAGGCCCTGGGTTCAATGCCTAGTGCTGCAAGGAAAAGACAAAGTGAGGCAGGGACAGCAATCAGCAGAATCCACTCTCTTCCTCTCCAGCAAAACCCTGTGGTCCCCAGGGCCAGGGACCCCGCGGCTGCCTGCTTCCTTGGGCAGCTCAAGGGCAGTCAGGACAGACAGGTGGCACACACGTGCGGCTGTGACGCCCACCTGGTGCCCACGGCAGGGGCAAAGAGCCTTTCCTGAACCCCACCGTGTTGCCCAGGACTGTGCAGAAAGCGCTGGATTTTGAACTCAGGACAGTGAATTCTGTATATTAAGACTGACCATTTGCCAATAAAAACGGAAGCTAAGGGGCACTGCTAACTGGCTCCAGTCACAAAGCCAGACCCGTAATATCCAAGAGTCTACACCTTGCCGCCATCCCCCACAGCCCCTCTGCTGTGGAGCCTACTGGAAATTGGAGAGGTTACAGACAAGAGGCTCCATGTGGGGCGGGGCGGGGCGGGGCAAGGCAGAGAGGACATCCGGCCCTGGGGACCGGAGAGCAGCAGCCAGGACTTCCCAGGGAGCCGTGTTCCGGGCTGGGACAGGGTACCCGCTGGCCTGGACGACTGGCACGCCAATCCACAAACACTGCCGTGAGGAATTTATTTTCTCAAGCCCGATTTTCTTTATGAATGATTTCTAATGTCACCTGGATCTCACCTTTGAGGTCACCTGTTTGTGACTTTAGGTGTCTGTCCTGCAAAATGGACCTGGCAGCCAAGATAGGAGCTCAAAATGAAGCCAAAATAAACACCCAAAGACAGACGGGGAATTTTTGTCCTAAAATGTAGAAGTATCACTCTTTAGAGAATTCATTTTCCCCCAGAATGCCAATCAGCCCACCACAGACTATTTTTAATTGACCTCAGCAATGTCACAGTGCTCTCCTGGAACATGAACAAGAGGACTTCTTTAAAACCTGGTAAAATTCCATGCCATTTTGTCCTTTTTTCTAATTAACATATATAATAGATCTGTAGTCTGCTTCACTTCTTAAGAAACTACAACTGTGATGAATTTTAAATATCAATTCTACTAGAATCCAATTAGCCTGCCCTCTCCCCTAAACGTCTGCCTACCGACCAAATTACAAGGCAATTTTGATTTGGCACTCAAAACACTAATAGGGACTTAATTATAAAATTAAACTCTTAAGTATATGTGAAATGCCAGCCTCATAAATAGATTCCTGATTTATTAATACAGCAAGATGAGGTTTAAGGCAGAAACTGCACACAGCACAGGTGAACGTGCTGTCGAAACAGGTCACAGGAGCGCAGGGAGAAGCAATGACCTCGGGTCCCTCCTCGGGAGACCTGTGCCCAGACTCCGCTGCCCAGACGCGGGAGATCTGCACCGGGCCAGACTCTGCTCTGGAAGTCACTGAGAGAGTCAAGCTCACACGGTGATGAAATGTTCGCTGCGGAGCACCTTCTTTTCCTTGGAGCAGGTGGTGTTGACACCCTGTATCACTCACTGGACACAAAGCTCCTTCCACGTGCGCCCAGAGATCCGGGTCTGTGGATCAGTTAGGAGGCCCAGGAGTCCAAAGTGAGGACATGTTCCCAGGGGTTTCTGTGGATCAGGTGGTTCAAGGAACAAAGCTGCCAGCCACTAGCGGTACACACCTGTCACCCGGAACTCTGGAAGGCTGAGGCAGAAGGACTGCAAGTTCAACTCCAGCTTGAGTAACTTAGTGAGACCCTGTCTCAAAGGAAAACAATAAAAAACAGGATGGCGATGTAGCTCAGTGCAAAGGTCCTGGGTTTAATCCCTAGTACCGAATGAATGAATGAATGAATGAAGCAATGCACTGAGGCCCCGTCTGTCAAGGACATCAAAGATGAAGTCAGGTTCCAGGGCACCATGGAGGTAGAAGAGGCACTGAGAAGGCAGAGCGTAGACACAGGAGAAGGGGTCACTCTTGAGGATCCAAGAATCGGGCAGGGACAAAGGGAGGCTCGGCGAAATACTTCACGCCTCACCCCAGTCCGGTGACCCTGAGCCTCTGCAGAGGCCCCACTGAGGGCCACACAAGGGCCAGGCTGAGTCCCAAAATGTGACCTTGCACCCAGCTGTGCCGTCCACTCCAGTCAGGGACATCCAAGGCAACTGAAAACATATAGGTGCTCCAAACCACACCACAACCCAAGGTCCCAGGGCATGGTTCATGCTAGGAAAAACTGGCCGAGAAGAACCCCGGTGACAAATGGACTTTCCAGAGAGAACGGGAGGTGAAGGCTGCATTGGCCATCATGGAGCTGTGGGACCAATGACAAAGTCGACACAGCACTGAAAACCTACGTTAATAAAAAAATGGTCCATTAAATGTGCAACTTCAAACATGACTTATTAAAACCAAGTACAGTGATATACTCCTGATGTCAGCTGGATGCTTGGCCACAAAGAACACAGGCTGAATATTCCGGCCCTCCTGGAAGGCGGAAGTGTTGTTATGAGGAAGTCCTGAGCCACGACCAGGAGACCTCAGCGGAAATGCTGTATAGGTACTGCACACTCCACGACACAGGCGGCCTGTGCTGCCCCTTGCCTTCCAACTTCTGCCCCCGTCGCTTACCCCAGGGGCCAGCAGAATCAGGATGTGAGGGCTTCAGCTTGAGCTCCAGGTGCCACAGCAGGAGATAAGTCCCAGACCAGTCTGTGCTGCTACCAGAAGGTGAGGCACCTTTAGGAGGAGGGGCCTGGAGGGAGGAAGTCAGGCCCTTGGGGGGGGGGGGCAGGACCTTGGGCTTTCTCCCTGGACACCATGAGGTGACCACCGGGATGTGTGCCGCTGCTGGCCCAAAGCCACCAGCCCAAGTAGGGTGACTGAGACCTCTGAAACAATCAGCCAAAATAAACTTTCCTCCTTACAAACTGCTCACCCTCAGGGGTTTTGGCACAGCAACAAAACACTAAGACAGAATAATAAATCAAAAGAGGAAGAACCTGTGGACTACTTACTTCTGGGCTCCTTTTACTTGAATGAAAAAATGCATTGTACTTTTTCACAGCATTTTTCTGTTCTCCTTTGTCTGGTGACAGATTGAATCCTGATTCACACATAATGTTTTGTAACGATAATTTTCAATTTCATTATTCATACAAAATGTTTTATTAGATATTCTTACTCTCAAAAAAAAAAGTACTTGTTTTTTGCCTTTACAGACATAGATGATCCAAGACGGCAACACACGGTCACTGCATCACCAACGCTTACCGTGAACCCAGGTTTAGCAGCTCTCCAGCATTCTGTGAGCTGCAGAGACGCTCCAGCAGAGGGCGGCCTCTTTTCCCTCACTTCTTCCACCACGGAAGCCGGTTCTATTTCCCACCATGTCACCCTCCTTCCCTCCACTCCTAAATCCCCAAGAGCCTGACAAGACTGAGGTCCCCAGAACCCATGTGGAATCTGTGCATGCAGATCTATGGTCAGAAAAAGGAAACGCTGCTCTGGGTCAGGAAACCTGTTTCATCTTTATCTTGGTTCTTCCATGGATCACTTAGGGGCCTTGTCATGACGGTCACGTACCAATTAGCACCCAGCTTTCTTCACGGTAGACTGGTGGGACTGGATGCATCCTTTGGGGCGCTTTAACTCCAAGATTCCATGGTCCTACTATGACGGTATCTCCTAAAGCATTTAAAGGGCTTCAATCAACACTAACAATAACAACCAAGCTAATTTCAATTCAGGGCATCCATACATAACAATAAGCTACTATTTTTACTAAATCACAGCATCCTAACAGTACATTTCCATTGCTATACAACTAAATCTGAAATTCATTTTTATTTCTACCCATAAGTATAAAACTTGGGGTAGAGAGAAATTAAGGCCTGTGATGATTTTTGAAAATAATTTAGTAGATATTGAATGTTTTAGAGCAGCTTTCAAAATATTAAGTCAATAAAGCAACAGCTTGATGCAGAACTGTGCTATTCCCTTTTAGAGTGTGTAAATCCTGCAAGATAAAAGTTGTTAAATACAATTTAATTCACTCTGGAGTACAGTTAAGTAGATATGATGGATGGCAAGTTGTCTTGATCTTCTCCATTGGCTAAATTATGATAGATGAGGGATTCTCACTCCTGAATTCCCAGACAGAGTCTGGGTCTGAACTCCTTGTCTGTATCAAGAGCTTCCAATCAACAACTGTTCCAAATCCATCTCCATCAGACCAATGTGACACTGGGCAATTATGATAAAGGAGAAGGCCAGAACCCTCACAAAATAAGTCCCTCAGCATTGTGTGTGATGTGAAGTACAATCAATGTGTCAGGGAAGTGAGACTGTCTCAACAAATCTGCAGCATTCTGCACACTGAAGCAAGCTTTCTACCCAAGCCTCTCCTCAGCACAGAAAAGGTGTTTCAGGCCCTGCCATTATTTGCCTGTGGGGAAGAGATTTACTATGAGTCCGTGGGACAGAATGTCATGCCTTGGGTTACATGTTTCCTGAGATAGAACAGTTGCAGATAAATGGCTTCTTAACTAGTTTTTCTAAATGGAATGATGAGATAAACTGAACACAGTTTGAGAATAATCATGTGGCCCTTCTGCAACAATCCGGGTGGTTTTGAGTGCTATGTGTATGCTGCGCACTTCTGTTTCAATATGGTGGGGTGTAGGCTCATGTGGACACTTCTCTGCTGCCTTATATCATTAATCTATAATTTTGGGGGAAGATGGGAACTTAAAAACACAAGAAGACACTCTCACAACATACAAACGGCTATCCACTAACTACTCAGTGAGCTCGAGGCAACCATGTCATTAAATCTGCAACTTCAAACATTACAGCTTATTAAAACCATTAAATTTATGAACAAGCACCTTTAAACAGAAAAAGTGAAAACGTGATGTTGGCTGCCCTCAATGTCACGCATCCGTTAGGGACATCCTCCCCCGAACCTCAGGACAAAGAGGCGGCGAAGTTCCCAAGCATCAGTGTAAAGCGGAGATCCCACTTGGATTTACCAGGGCCCACCCTCCTCCTGACAAAACAGATTTCACTGACTTATGCGCCAGATCTGGACTGTCACTGGACCAGTCACTTCCACACCACCCCAGAACCACGCCGCATTTCGCAGCAGGCCTAAAGGTGGTTCACAGAAGCAAGAAGCACAGGTAGAATATATTTTTCACTCATGGAGTGAAGAGAACCTCACAATGTCCAAAACATTGATTTAAACCCATTATTTTATCACCAGGATCAAAATCAGAGTAGGGTAGACGCGTGAGCTAACCTTGCATGGCTCTATATGACTCGATTTTTTTTACTTCTTCAAGTTAGAGGCACTTTTAAAATTGCAGCAGCTAATGGGGACAGTAACTGAAGTAATGAACTCAGATGTGTGTCTTGGGATGGCAAGGAAAGAACGCCGATGAGTGGCGCAGACCTGAGGACGGGGTAGGTGACCCTGGGCGTCTAAGGCGATCTTACCCTGTCCTCCCTTCCTCTGACGCCACCATTTTCTTTTGACGTGAAGTCTACTTGACTATTATCATTTTCCACTTCTTTGTTTTATTTTTCTTCGGGCCTTACTATTTCTAAACACAACAGTTCCACCTGCAGCAGAAAGTTAAAAGAACTAGGAAGAAATAATATTGCACTCCAATAGCCAGGAGCATGACTACCATCACCCTCCCTGCCCAGGGGCATCGAGCACAGTCAGGACAGGTGGGTGGCCCTGAGAAGCCCTGGGTAAAGAAGTGAGGTTCTGAGTGCGAAGCATTTGTTCCTCTGTTACTCTGGTGTCCAAGAAAGGCCGGGGCATTGGATTTGGGAGTATCTCACTCAGAAAGCTGGAGGAAAATTAATTTTAAATAGATTAACAGCTAGGTTCTTGATGATGTTTCAGATTTTTACTTAGGAAAATCCATTCAAATTGAAGTAGTTTTTTCATAAGCTGGGGGATGAACCCAGGGCCTTGTGTATGCTAGGCAAGTACTGTATTTTGAGGCAACGTCTTGCTCAGTTGCCTAGGCTGGGTTCGAATTTAAGATTCTCCTCCCCCAGCCTCCTGAGGAGCTGGGATTACAGGCATGTTCCACCGCACCTGGTTGAGAAGACATATTCTTAAATACCAAATTATGTGACTGTTACCTAACTTCTTATATATGATGGTACAAAACAACTGAAAGTGGAAAAACTGAGGGAAACCTTCTAAGAACAGGCTTGAAATTGGAGTCAAGAAGATTTGGGTTGTAACCCTAAATTTGTTATTCATACTTACTGATTTTGTAAGCTTGAGAAAACTACCTTACACTGGGATGCCCCGGATTTTAGTGCCCTCAACACACAAAGTGATTAAAATGCTACAGTGGGGTTGGGGATCACACAGATAATATTTACAAGAATACCTGGCCTAGGGCCTGGCACATAGTGGATGATCCCAAATGATACATGTTTTTCAACCACTTAACATTCAGGGGATTAAATTTCCCCTATTTAGATTTACTGCACATGTAACACAGCACACAGGAAAAGCTATTTATTCATCCTCAAGTTAGTCTAGAAGTAAAATCCAAGTACATACTCACTTTCCCACACCCAGACTGGGGAGAGATGACAATCTGGCTGCTTATTTGGATTTCTATGTCTGCAAAACAGTCTTCCAACATAAATTCAAACTTGACATGCTGTTGGCTTGCCACAAAAAATCAGTTACTTGGCTGTCTCTCAGAAGACTTTACTAAATACAGCTGTGCAACTTGACAACAAAAAGTAGGAACACTTAACTAAGCAAAAATGTCCCCAAGTGTACAGTGAAAATCAGCTGGGAGGGCTGAGCTGCAGCGGGCGGCAAAGCACGGGCTCGGCCCATGAGGGGCTCTGGCTTTCATCTCCAGCACCAGGAAGACAGGAGCAAATCACTGACGAGCAGCATTAAGGAAGCATCATTTCCCTACAAGCCAAAACAATTCAGTGAAGAATAAAAGTAAACTTTTTTTTTTTGGTACCGGGGATGGAACTCGAGACCTTGCGCTTGCAAGGCAGGTACCGGAACCACTGAGCTACATCCCCAGCCCTAAAAGTAAACTTTTGAAGTTAAAATTATCGACTTGAATCAGAATAAATTGAAAATATGAGCTGAAGGCACGTATGCCCCCAGATTGGTCTTTCTCTTAGGGTATTAGCAGATAACAAAATCAGAGGTTAACCGTAAAGAGAAGCTTCAGACTGATTTGGCTACGTGTGGTCTAACCAACCAATGGCCCTTCCCACCGTGTCACACCTGGCTTGTCCACCCAGCCCTACATACTGTTGGAGACAGGGACATCACTCTTTCAAAGCACCCATTTCATTGCTTCACAGCTCTGACAGGAAGCTCTTCACTAAAAATAAAACCACCAAGAAGAGTCAAACAACAACAATGAAACAAAATAAAGTCTAACTGCTGAATTATATATAATTAACTTTTTATATGAAGTACTGTCAAAGCAGACATCCTCCATCTTCTCCGATTCTCCTTAAATGAATGGTTTTATGAAACCGAACTATTATTCCAGCATAGAATGCAACAACTCTCTGACTTGCAATAAGCAAATAAATAACAGTTGCTTCTAAAGTCATGGAATTCAGGTGGAATGAATATAAAACAGGATCAAGTGCGAGGTGGTGACAGGCCCAGGGTGCCTACATAGAGGGGTACCCAGAAGAGTCCCATTTGGGGCACCTCCTCGGTGAGGCACAATGGCCGGCCGGGTGACTTCCAAGGAATGGTCCTTCCCTCTCTCAGGAGAAGGGGCCTAGAACCTGAGTGCACCCAGTGTGGTTAGAAGGTCAGAAGGGGAAGGCACACAAGTCCTTCACTCACGAGCCTCTACTGAAGAGCTGGTCCCAGCACAGCTTAGATCACATTAACAATCTTTATTCTGGAAGCAGTATGAGAGCAACACACACACACACACAAACACACACAATATCAACAACTCACAGATGGGACAGATATGTATAAATCACATTTCTGATAAATGCTGAAACTCAGTAGGAAATAAGCAACCCAGTTAAAAATGGGCATATGCCCTGAAAAGCTATCTCAAAGGAAGATGACGAAAGACAAGCACGTGCAAAGATGATCACAGCATTAGGCATCAGGGGAACCTAACTCAGACTCGCGAGCACCACTTCACACACACTCAGCTGGCCGGAGTAAATACACGGGCACCATCAAACACTGGCAGGCGTGTGGAGAACTGGATCCCCTTCACAGTGCTGGTGGGAATGCAAATTATGCAGCTCCTGGGGAAACATGTGGCAGCTCTTCAGAAAAACAAACAGTTAACACATGGTTCAAGAATTTTACTCCTCCACACAGCACCAAAAGAAACGAAAATATGTATTTGCACGAAATCTTGTATACAAATGTTCACAGCAGCATTACTCATAAGCCAAGTGGACACAACACAGATATCCATCAACTGACAAATGGATAAATAAAATGCAGCATGAAATATTATCAAGCCATAATAATGAATGAAGTGTTGACCAATAAATATCAAGACCTGGACAGACCTTATGAACACTCTGCTACGTAAAAGAAGCCAATCAGAAAATACCATGCACTACAGGATTCCATTCATCTGTGACATGCAGAATAAGCAAGCCTGTACAGACGCAGTGGAGGAGTAGATGCCAAAGGGCTCACGTAGGGCGAGGGTAGAAATGGGTATCGGCTGCAGGATTTCTTTTGTGGATGATGAAAGTGATCTAAATTAGACTGCAGTTATGGTCTGAGAGTTCTTTGAATATACAAACCCCACTGAAACTCAAACTTAATGTCAGTGAACTGCATCGTACATGGGTTGTATCCCAGAAAGGTCTCTTAGAAAATGACACACTGTACCACTTCAGTCGGGAGGCCAAAACATCAAGGCTTAGAAGAAAAAGGAAGTTAAACCTGGGGGCAGAATGAAGCATGAGGGTCCATCATTTTGCTGCAACCCCAAACCAAAGAGCTCACTACGGGAGCCTCTGGATCCCTGCATGTTCAGGGGAAGCTCCGGAGGCTGCGAGCTCGCTGCCGGGGACGGCAAGCCCAGTGGTGAGGAAGCACCAGGTCTACACACTACTCTAAAATCCCACCTGTGTGCCCAGGGCTGCAGCGCTTGCCTGTTACGCACCAGGCCCTGGGTTCCATCCCTAGCTCCACCACAAGTCAGAAACTAGTGAATTAATCAAAATACTACTAGACGGCAACTGATAAGTGTGTGCAGACAAAGAACCTGAACATTCGATTCAACACTTCCTTTTCAAACTAGAAAATGACACTATGATAATAATGAAGAGTTTAACTTAAATAAAAACAATCAGACCCCTGTCACTCTTTAAAGTTTATTTTGAATATCTGTACATTCTAGGGACAGCCAACCCATCTTGAATACTGCTTTCTTAATCTTTGCTAATCCCTCCTTCTTCCGTTGAATAAGCCACCTTCAGCCTCCCTGCTAAATTTATTCTAGTGTGTGTCCTCTTACCACTGGGAATTGGACTCGTTCTGAATCCCCATAATGGGGTTAAAATATTAATAACAGAGGGTCGGGGATTTAGCTCAGTGATTTCGCCACCTGCTGCGCAAGCGCAAGGATCCGAGTTCAATCCCTGGTACAAAAAAAAAAATATATATATATATATATATATTAATAACAGTTCACACCTACATTCTGAAAAATCTTTTCAAGCAAGGTCAAGTAACCGATCCTTGTGGAAAACCATCATAGGGTGATGCCAGGCACCCGCAGCCTGCAGGTGAGCAAAGGGTACAAATAAACCAGTCTTCTCTTAGACTGTCACTACTGCTCAAGAGCTAGGCCCCTTGTGGGCGTGGCCTACTTGATTTAAATGTCAGTTTTTACTAGAACCATGTTGACATCAATTTTTTATCTTAAAATCAGATATCTAGCTGTGTCGAATACAATAGACACACGAGCTTTTCCACATATAAAGAAATAAAAGAGCAAAATAAAAGATAAAACAGGAAACAAGGAGACAGACATTTTGCAAAGGAGAAGGGGACCAAGGAGATGTAAAAAGAGTAAAGACGCATTATGTACATGTAGCAACTCCTCCCAGTCCATGTAACTAATCTGTACTGAGAACATGTGCTAAGAAAACTTAAAATATGTTGCTACAAGAAAAATAAATAAAATTAGAGAACTAAGAAAAAACATAGTGAAGGCCACACTTTTCTAACCATCATGATTGTCTTGTTATCTTCCATTCCTAAGATGAGTTGATTAGAAGAGAAAAAAATATAAGAAGGTCTATAAATATACAGCAGCATACTTAAGAATTTTAAGATGAGAACCGGGAAAATGTTTCTGAGAGGACAGATTACGTACTGCGGGGGTCACACACTGGGTCCTCCAGAAGTTTATGCCACACATTTTAAAAAGAGAAGGCCTGGGATTTAGCTCAGTGGTTTTGCCGCCTGCCGCGCAACTGCAAGGACCCAAGTTCAATCCCTGGTACCAAAAAAATAAAAGAAAAAGAAAAGAAATGACCAGAACGTGCAGCAGGCACATGAGAGCAGGCCTCCGGAAGTGCTCAGTCAGCTGGGATTCAGAAGCGGTCACTGGTACGGGGTGAGGTACTATTATGCCCATGCACCAAGTCCTCAGGATGGATGTCATCACTCTGTACTGTACACATGAGTGGATGAAACAAAAAATTAAAATTGAAACTAAAGTATTTGTGAGGAAGCTTCCGACGTGAATTCCTTCTTCGTGAGGACGTGCACAAGGAAAGGAGTGAAAGTGGACCGCCTGGGGCGCACAGGAAGTGAGCTGGGACGACCGAGGAAGGGGCTGCCACTGGAGGGGTGCGGAGGAGATGCGGAGAAGGCGCTTGGAGGCAGCTCGCGTCACAGTCACAGCCAGACAGTGAGCGACACCGCGGGCTGGCGGGCTGGAGTTCCGCGGGGCGCTGCCAGTCCGCCCACCGGCGATGCCTTGAGGGCCTGCCCGCCTGGCTTTGCCAACTGCGGGAGTCAGGGTTCTCTAAGGTGAGAAAGGCAGGTGGCCAGCCAGCGCCACTCCGATGTGCGTCTTTCAGGACAGCGACCGCCTTCGCTCGGCTCCAAGCGCCGTTTGCCTTTGCAAAACCATTTCTGTGAACTGTCTGCTCCTATCTTTTGCTCCCTTGTCTCAGACTTGACCTTCTTGCCCTTTGTTTTAAGAATTCTTTACTACTAAATAAACTATCCCTTTGTTTGCAATATGATGCAAATATTTCGTCTCAGGGAATCATTTGGTTTTCGGTTTTCCTCATATAAATTCCCAGGTGCTTATACTGTTATAAACTCGTTCACCTACCTCTTCTTTTATTCCACTTGGATGTTGAGTCATAGACAACCATTCCCTATATTCAGTTTATTAGTGTCCATCCATATTTTTATGGCTTTATTTATTTTCTTTTCCCTACAATGACGATCTCTGACCCATTTGGAACTACAATGGTGGATGGTATAAGGAATGACTTCCATTTTATATTTACCAAATGATTGCCCAGTTGTTCCAGCACTACTTATTAACTCTTTATCTTTTCTGATAAAAAGAAAGGAGTAACCAAGCCACTAAAGGATATGGGGGAATCCTTAATGCATGTCACTAAGTGAAACAAGTCACTTGGAAGAGGATAAAAACATGGATTCCAACAATAAGACACTCTGGGAGAACCAAATGATGGAAACAGCAAAAAGAACAGTGGTTCCCAGGGCCTAAGTGAAAGGAGGGATGAGCTAACTGGCAGAGAACAGAAGATTTTTACAATAAGGAAACTATTATTCTGTAAGATACCATAATGATGAACAACATGTTCACACTTGGCAAAACCCATGGGATATACAACACGAAGAGCGAATCCCAATGTAAACTATGGACTTTACTAAGAGTACTAAGATTACTAAGATTACTAAGAGTAATCAATACTGGTTTGTCAATTATATACATATATACCACACAAATGCTAGAAGTTTAAAAAATAGGCAAAATTAATAGAGAAGAGTATATGATAATTGTCTGTACTTTTCATTTTTTCTGGAAACCTTACTTAAAAAATAAATTCAAACCAAAAATACTATGCCAAAATATTGTGACATAAACACAGATATATAGAAAAAAGGAATACAGTCTAGAAATAAACTTTCACATATATGATCAAAGGATTTCTAACAAGGACACCCAATATATGTAACAGGGAAAGGCCAGTCCTTTCAACAAATGGTTGCATAAATTGAATATCCACATGCAGATGAAGCTGTAACCTTACCTTACACCATATACAAAAATTAAATCCAAACAGATCAAAGACCTAAACAAAAGGGCCAAACTCAAGTCTTAAAATTTAAAAGAAATCTTAAAAGAAAGTTTCATAACACTAGGTTTGGCAATGATTTCTTCAATATAACACTAAAACACAGGCAGCAAAAGGAAAATTTTTTAAATTGAATTATGTCAAAATTTAAAATTTATGTGCCTGAAAGATTGCAAAAAGAGAGTGAAAAGCCTACAATCTGAAAGAAAATATTCACAAATCACATATCTGAGAAGAAATCAAAATACGGAATGTAAAAAAGAACCCCTAAAATTCAACAACAAAAAAAGTAAAACAAGACCAAAGGATTTGAATAGAAATTTTTCCAAAGAAGATATACTGAAGTGGCCAACAAGATTATGAAAAGATGCTGAACATCACTGATTATTAGAGAAATGCACATCAAAACCGTAACAGGTCCCTATTTAATCCCCACTTGGATGGGTACCATCAAAAAGTAGAAAACAAAAAATGTTGATGAGGAATGGAAAAATCGAAGCCTTGGCTCTAATTTTATTTATGGGAATGTAAAAAGGGGCAGCCTCTGTGGTTAGACAACATGGCAGTTCTTGGCAAAAACCAAAGTTGAATAACCAAGTAGTCTAGCAACTCCACTTCCATGTGTATATTCAAAAGAATGGAAGTGGGGTCTTAAAGAGATACTTATACACTCGTAGTCACCACAGCACTGTTCACAGCAGCCAAAAGTGGGAGCAATCTGTGGTCCACTGAGAGAGGAATGGACAAACTAAATGTATACGTATATACCCCACATGCAAAATGCAGTATTATTCAACTGTTAAATAGGAAATTCTGACACACGCTGCACATGTGAAAGTGAGGATATTCGGCTAACATGAACCAGTCACAAAGGACATACGCTGAATGAGTCCGCTTTCAGGCAGTACTTAGAGTCAAATCACACAGACAGAAAGTGGAATGCTGGCAGCCAGGGGCTACGAGAGGAGGAAGGGGCATTACTGTTTAAGGGATGCAGGGCCAGGTAGCAAGACCGAGTTCAGAAATGGCTGTACAACAATTCAACACTTAACACTGCCAAACTACATACCTGAAAAAGAGCTATGCTGGTACATTTTGTTATGTATATTTCGCTGCCATGACACATAAACAAAGGCAATAATTTTTAAAAACTCTATCTCCTCCCATTGATCTGAGAAGCCACTTTAGTTCCTCTGAGTTTCCCTGTGTTCATCCTGGGGCTCTTTCTGAGACTTCCCCAGTGGCCATGGGTGAGCCAGCACTGAGCTGCGTCTCTATTCCACAGGCTCCAGAGGGTGGGCCCCGGAAAACAAGAACCCCCCCATGCCTCTTCTCTGCTCTGGTTCCCTAGACACTCCTGTGTGCTTATTTTCCACATGAATATTAGAATCAGTCTGCCAAGCACTAAGGAAGAACTTGTTGCTCTGATTGGTACCGCTTTAAATGCACTGACTTGAAGAGATCCAACACCTTAGGGTGACAAATTGTCCTACCAAGGACAGGTTATGGCTGTGCATTCAAATCTGCTTTGGGGCTCTCTTTGGAAGTTGTAGAAATGCTCTTATTTAGATGCTAAAACAGGCTTAACTTTACCATGCAGTATTGTGTTTTGCGGTTATTGCTGCTGTTACAAGTGGAACTTTTCTCTCCCTGTTGTCTATCAGTTGACCTTTGCCTACTGAAGACGACCGATTTTTTTAATGTTAATCTTCTATCCTGCTATCTTCCTGAATTCTTTCATTGAATTAGTTTTGTCACTGCTTTTTTTGGATTTTTCAAATATCATCTGTAAAGACATAGTTTCACTGCCTCTGTGTAATTTTTAAGCCTCTCATTATTTTTCTTTGTCTGATTTTACTGTTATTATCTCCAATATCAGGTTAAACATGAATGAAGACAGTGTGATCTTTGTCTCTTTGGAGTTTAGTGGAAACGCCTCTCCCATCTCACCATGAAGCAAGTTACTGACCTTACTTCTGCATTCTAAATATTTTATCTAGTGTTACAAGAATTGTTCACCAATTACTCTTTGAATGAGTGTGGGGGTTTTTAAAATTAAAACCCAAGAATGGGTGTTGAACTCTGTCAAAGGCTTTTTCACAAGTATAAAAAGAATTATAATAAACATCTCACCACATCCCATAGAACCAATGGAAGTGGCAACCCGGATGTCACTATCTACACATTGCTAACACCTAAAGATCCACATTATTTTTAATAAATGGTTAAGTGAACAATTTAAGCACCCAATTATGCTGTACAATATATTCATTGTTCTGTTCTGTTACTCTCCACTGTGTATAATATACAGTGGACACATTAGAACTATCAGACCATTCATATTTGCTCATCTGAAGAGATGACTCAAGAAATAAAGACAAAGTACTAGTGGAGGCGACAGATGCCACCTGTACAATTTAAGCTTGAAAGCGTTTGATAAAAACCCTACCTCTTTACCTTGGGAGCTTGTTTCTTTTCTCTTTCTGGAGGTCAAAAATGGCAACAGAGAGCTAATCTACACTTTTTAAAATAATCTACACCAGTTTCAACATCCATTATGTTCTCATTGTGGAAGCGTTCAGGTGCAAAGCTCTGGGGCCCTAACAGCAGGGCGGAAGCTTAATTCCAGGGGAGGAAGGGACACAGGAAGCCAGTAACTCAAAAGCCTTTTAACAAAGGATGTTATTCTCTTAAAGTAAATTTATAGCAAATTACACACAGAAAGCTTGATTATAGTCTTTTTTTAAAAAGGGATAATTTAATATGAAGTTAAAAACCAATTCATTTTTGCAAGGGGTTTACTAGCTGTAGATTATAATCTTTGTGAATCATCCACTGAGTTGATGTACAGTTCAACACAGACTGGAAAACATTACTTGGTTACAATTAAGGCTCTCCATGTGACACTGTAAAAGTCACACAGACTACCAAAAATATATGCTCCTGAACTTCTATTTAATTCATATTTCTATGAGTTGCTTTATTTTAAAACTTTACTGCATGCTTTCTACAAGCCAATTCAAGGGCTGAATAAAACAGTTGTGTATAAATAACAAATAACCTGCTTTTCAACAGCAGATTCTGCAATATCCTCCTGCTAATGTGGCCCTTAAATAAGGGAGAGTCAGGGCCTCAACTTTTGGGATCACTGTCTGAACACAGAAACAGAATACAGGGGTAGTAAGGAGTTCAAAGATCGCCTACTAACAAATTCAACTCCCTCACATAACAGAGGCAAAAGGGAACCAAGGAAGGTGAGCGCTTTTGCAAATGCACAGCCAGCTCCCTGCAGGGCTGGCGCGCAGGCCATGTAACTCCTGATTACCTGCTCCCCCAAAACCACTGTTCACAGAGGGCACAGGACGCACCTGATGAAGATGGACACAGGATGCTTTGAGACAGCTGGCCCTGTATGGTAGTTCATATCTCGCTTAGAGAACAGAGATAATGTTCCCTCCACTCAGTTAAAAAAGAGCTTGCAGGTGATTGCTAAAATACCTTTCTCTCTTGCATGATTCTGATTTGTATAATCTAAGGTGAAAAGGGCAGGACTTCAGGTAACTAAAACTGCTTTACATTTTCCTGTACAGAAACTCCTAAAAGTTCCCTCATGGACGACACAGGTTTTAAAAAACTGATTCTACAATCATTCCCATAAGGAATTCTGGCCTCAAGAGTCATTCAATAGCCATGTTCTAAAGTCTACCACTTTAAAAGTCGATTTCTGTATTTGTTGCACTTCCACCCCCCAATCTTAAAATACTTTTAACATGGCAAGCCTCAAACAGCCACAGAGTCTCAGAAGGTTCGAAGACCAGGCAAACAATTTACACCTCCTATCATTTGTTTTCTGTTTTAAATCAGACCTCATCGCAGATTAGCTCAAAATTCCCAATGTGCAGTACCTGTCTGCAGGTGAGCCCCATGACAAAGGTAGAAGCAGTCCCTTCCTTGCCTGCACAAAGTCAGGTGTGGCCTGCATGGTTTCCCTGGGCCCTGTTCCCTCATACAGAAGCTCGGCCTCCAACTCCCCCTGAATTGCTTTCCACTGGGAAGAGCCACTCTTTTGAACTATTTTTAAATCTCAATGAGAGGGAGAAAAAAAAAAGAACACTGCCCCAAACTGTGTAATCCCATTGGGAAACTGTGTTACTGACGTGTATTCTATCACCCACTAAAGCCACTTCTACGTACGGGTTCATCAGAAAATAAAAATGGTATTAAGATCTTAGAAGCCTTATCATTACTGCAAGTATTATATAATGCAAACTTTACACTTAATGATGTATTTCAATCATGCAAAAATTTTAATTCATGTGATACACTTCCTTTTGTCATGATTCTGTGTAGATAAAAGTAATTATATTGATTTTAAGATGTTTACTGAATTGAATAAGGTAAAGCACAAGGGCTAAAATACATAATTTGAAGTGAACATTATTTCTCTGAAATGCTATTACAGGGGAAAAAATGATAAGGGGAAGAAAGCATTACCTCCAAAGCCATTTAAGAGGATGGGTGGACTGAACTGGAGGGGGGCCCAGCCAGAGGAAGTGGGGAGGGGCATGGGCATGGGCGGGTATCTAGCCCAGGCCCTTCCTCCTGGCTCTTTCCAAGCTCTGCTTCCTAGTGCCATGAGCTGAACTTTCTTCTGCCATGATGTTGCCTGCCTTGGAGCCAGCCAAGCCTAGACAGAAAGCTCTGCAATTGTGAGCCAAAATAAACCTCTCCCCCTCTATTTTGTGGGCACCAGGTACAAGGTAACAGCAACAGGAAAGCTAACCCAGTGCTTTCCATCTCGAGCTCTGCATCAGATCTCTACATACCAACAAAGCAGGGCACTGAGGAAACCCGAAGGCCCTCATTTTGACCTCGACCTCTGACAGCATGACTGCAACCCAGCCGACTCCCACAGCAAGCTCCTCGGGGACCTGGCAATACACCAAGTGAGAGGTACTTCTGTGGGGCATCCCAGCATTCTTACTAACTTTTACTGCCACTGAAGTGCAGCACAGAGAAATAAGCAGAAGACACTAAATCCGTAAGGCACTGAAATCCACAGGGAATGTTTAGATGAGGTTCCAATCGGCAGTCCAAGAAACTCACGTACAGCCCTTCTGTCGACCTGTACCGAGGACCCAAAGCCAGGTGGAGGCAGGGTCAGTGTCTGGCTTCCCTGGTCACAGGTCTGAGTCCCATCCCGAGACCACCGCGCTGTGCACTGCTCGTCCTCTTTTAGCGCGGTCAGGTCTTTTCAACTCAGTCGCCGGAAACAACAGACAAGGAACAGGGCCACCGCTCATAGTGCAGAGCAAAGGAGGGGACAGGACGGGGAGAGGCTGCGGACACAAGCAGGAAAGACAGGCAGAAAGGACGCCTACTGTCCACGGGGAAAACACCCACAGCCTCTCCAGATGCCCCCAGGATGCCCCCAGCCGCAGGTCCTGACTCAGGGTCTCTAACTACAGCTCCCCAAGTATCCTCCTGTCTTCAGGGTGGAGACCTGCGATCGATCGGACATCTCAGCTCCTCTTGCTCAGAGTTACACTTCATGCAGAAGCAGGAATGTGTTTCCAGATGCTCTGACTAAATACTTCTGTAATGCAGGCTGTACGTTTTTACACAGTACATGGGAACCACTGAGGCACTGATGAAGGGGCTTTCTAAGACCGCATGATAACAGTCAGAAATAAGAACGTCTGCAATCAAAGTGGGTAGAAAGCTTTAGAGTACCACTTGCATAACTAAGTTTTTAGAACAATGTGCATTTAGAGACTGAGACTTATAACATGGTAGCAGCCCTTCCTTCTAAACTCACCCACAGCCTGCTTTTCCATCTACTCACAGAAGCCGCTTCTGCTAAAACAGTTACATAAGTGAGGGCCCTGCTTGAGTTTGCCTTCATTATTCCTCCCTGATAACTCTATTCCTCCTTCAAGGACGACTTCACTTAACACCTCAATTTTGCATTCACTCCACAGACACTGCGGTATACCCCAGCTTGAGGACCTGGGAACAGAGCTGAGCAAGAGACATCCCCGCTTGCAATGAGCTCTACAAACACAAGGAGAGAGAATGCTGGAATGCTGCATGATCCCTGCACTGCTGGGGTAGGTACCAAAGCGAGGAAGGAAGGGCCATCACCCAAAGGTCAACTGTGAAGTCTGGACTCCACCCTCAAAGGAATGCTAGCAAAGCACTCTGGAAACAGTACGGACAGGCCACAAGAACTCAAACTAGAAATTCCATTCCACCCAGCTTTTCATGCCCCACCTAGGTATCTTCCCCAAAGAGTTAAAGGCATCCTATTCTAGTCAGACATGCAAAAGAACACCACCAGGGCAAGTCATGTTGTTTTACTGCAGATGACTTAGTTCGTCCAACAGCAACTTCAGCCACTCATTCCATTCAGTGCCCCTGTCCTGGCATGTGCCTCTGTCATACTGCTCCGGAACTACTTGTGGACATTTTTGTGACCATCAATCACCGTAAGAGCTAAATAATGACTAAGTTCTTACTTGGTCTTACTCAGGACTTGGCAGTGATTGACACAAAGGAGAAACTGTGGGCATTCTCTCAGGACCACTCACTTCCCTGTTCCATGAAACACTGTCTTAGTACAATTTTTGAAGATCTTCAAGTCCTGCCGCCATTGCTGGCCATAGGATGTAGACTGGCATGACATCTTCCATGTGTGCCTAGGATGACATTTAGCATGTCAGGCTGTAAACAATCTGAATTGTTATACGCATCTTATAATCTAATAAGGACCACCTTCCTGGCTTAAGATCCTTTTTAAGATGCTTTCTTTTAAGCAAGGAGTGATGAGGAATTCAACACCACCCCAAGAAACCTGCCAACCATACCACAGTGCTCCTTTATCTTCCTATAGAACAAGATTCCTCCTAAATTCCTCAAGTGTGGACCCTAATTTCTCAACAGGATGGAATACACAGTGGGCCCTAAATGAATTATCTGCTAATCTTGTTTGTTAATAACAGACTTTGCCTTTTTTTAAGATTCAGAGACTACTAACAAAAAAAACCTCAACAGGACATTTATGAAGAAGTACATTTTAATTCTGATGAGGAACTAAGCAGGGACCCCGGTATCTAGAACCCCTCTCGATGAGTGACGACCATGATTTTTAGATCTCTAACAAATGGTTCATGGGGCTACAGTAAGGCCGGCTCCGAGGCGCAAGCGTGAGTGGGATCAGCGCTGGATTCTGCTCCTCTCCCTGCGCACTGTGCTGATGAAGCGGCCCATATGGATAATGCCGCTCAGTATATGCTAACAATCTTGGCAGGTTTCCCTTTAATAAACCGCTCCAGATGTTCGTCTCAGTAATTACGCCTGACATCACTCAGCTTTAGGAATGAAATACGGCTGTCACAATTCCTTGTTTGTGTTTCTACGGATCATCTGCAATCATAAAGCCTGCATGTGCACGGGCGCTGCATAAGACTGCACGACCCCGCCCGTCCAGACAGCAGCACCAGCCAGGAACCAGGCAAACTCGGCATAATTCGTGGGCATCTGCGCCTCTGTCACTAATGAAGCACATTCCTATCTATGACTCTTCCCAAATTCACTGGAAAAGTGACAAATCCCTTCAGAGACTGATCTGGGACACAGACACAGCTGGGTATCACGCATGAAAAGAAGCATCCCCTGCAAACCTGGGCCCAGGAACATCACAGTGTGCACACTGTGCCAGGCCTGCCAGTGTGTTGTGAGAATCAGAATACCAAGAGAAGGCTTTTGCTTTCTGAAGGCCTAATTTTAAAAAAGAAAGAAAGTCCGTGTGAGTGCAAGGTCCAGAGATCAATCCCTGGTACCTAAAAAAAAAAAATCAAAAAAGGAAAGAAAGAAAAAAATTCTGATCCTGTTAAGAAGTAAATCACACTAGACCTATATAACTCAGGGTCGGGACAGTAAGTTACAATGACTTGACTCAAAGATATAAACAAAAGGAAGGCACGTGCGATAACACAAGGTGGCCCCATTCTTCCTTTAAAGTGAACCTGCTTGGTGAGCCTCACTCCCATCTCCTGGAGGGATATTTAATGGTGACCCTGCTAAGATGCCTACCTTAACCAGCAAAGGGTCCGCACTGGTACCCAGTGACTGCTGACATCAGCACGCTGGATGCACAAGGAAAGCTGCCCCGGCATGGGCAGCACTGAGAAAGGACCATGCATAAAAACTAACTTTACATGTACTTTTATACCTGTTCATCTTTAGGCCATTGGAGAGCAACATCGGCCTTCCTGTCAAAACCCATCCGTGTCGCTGGATACACAAAGTGAAGATGGCACTGGGATCGGGCAGGCTGCGGCCCTGGCCATGCCCCAGCCACCTTCCCAGGCTGCATGGCAAGGACTACACCTCTCCCTGGAGGCCCAGCTGCTGGAGCCCTCGCTCTCTCCGAGAGACCACTGAGGAGACAAACGCCCAAGCACAGCTGAATCAAACGTACACAAGGATGGGCTGTTTCAGGCTCTGGAATTACAGAACCACTCAGAGAGAGCAAGTACACTGTCCCCACCTGGCGGAACCACACCCGAGCTGATGGCAACCCTGAAGTGAGGAGAGACAATGTGCTACGGCGGCCCAGAGTCTGACCCGCTAAGTGCTGTGTGGAGGAGCCTGAGTGGGCTTCGGTGCCCTTACCGTGGCTCTGACACCTGAAACTCACCTTTCACCATGGCAGCACAGCAGGCCTGCCACTCCCCTTGTTTCGCAGAGTCTGCGTTGTTGCGTTTTGTGCCACTGCTGGGGACTGAACCCAGGACCTTAGCACTGAGATACATCCCCAGCCTTTTACTATTTTTAATATTGAGATAAGGTCTCACTAAATCGCTGACTTGCCCAGGCTGGCTTCAAATGTGTGATCCTCCTGCCTCAGCCTCCCAGAGTACTGGGATTCTGGGCTTGCACCACCACACAAGGCTCACATGTGTTTTCACATGTGATTTACTGCCATTTACAGGGGCAGCAGCCTGGGGAGCAGGGTGGGCTGAGTTCTACCCTCCCGGGGCTGCTCACTAGCCACCTTGCCACATCAATCAAGCCAGTCACCCTGCCAGGCCACTCTCGCCTCTTCAGCAAACGCCCTCCTTCCAGAGCTAAACAGGAATATACTGGGGATAGCACAAGAACAGCTCTCCACAGTCTTCAAAAAGATTCGTTTCTTTCTTTCTTTTAAATCGATGGCAGTTGGTTTTTAACTTCGACTTTATCAACACTGTTTTACACATGTACCCTGATCCTTATCACAAACTCACCCCACTGCCTAAAAGAGGTGTAAACATTTCATGCACACGATGGCCCGTTCTTCCAGCCCAGCCCCTCTCCACTTTGTTTATGCTGCCGCGGGAAGGAGCATCCCAGCATGCTCCAGAATGGTCCACACCTGCTCGGACACAGCGGCAGGCTCAAAGCATCCCCTGCAGGACTGTGAAGCATTGCCAGGCATGCCCAGCAGCCTCGAAGGGCGTTTCCGGAATGGAAGATGACTTCCGAAATGTGAGCCACCTGGCTTCATTAAGACTACACAACACACCCCGCGCCCCCTCTGCTGGGGCTGGCGAGGCCTCAGATTTAAGGGACACTGACAACACGAGGGAAAAACAGGAAGAGCGGAGGTTTCAGGACAAGCTGGGGGCAAGTACTCCAAGAATGCAAACCACCCTGCGCTGGGATTCCTGGGGCCACGCGAATCACAGCACTGCAGAAAGCAGCTCCACCTCAAAGATTCCTCGACACCTCATGGCCTATCAAGTCCTCAAGTGCCAAGATCCAATGACAACCTCTCTCTCTCTCACCCAGCAACACCAATCAAACGGTATCTCTCATTTTTAAAACACCAGTCTGTTACACATGTGTATGGAATGCCACAAGGAAATCCATTACCCCGTAGAGTCGATACACACTAATCACATGTTTTAAACACACCAATCTGTCCCCTCTTGCTTTCCCCATGCCTGTCCCACGAGCCCCAGGATGCCGTCCCAGGCTGCCCCAGTGTCATTACCCGCTTCTTCCTGCAGCCTTTAAGAAGCACCTGTGCTACGCTTTGCACCAGAAGGCTTCAATGACACTGCAGAGCACCTGTTACACCCCACTCAGCCCTGGAACCTAGAGTCGGCATGGGACTGATGGCATGTGGCAGACACTCAGCACATTTCCTGGGCAGAAGGCGTGGATTACATTAAATGTGGAGTGTCAGCCATATCTTGCTGGTTACCAGTACACCACGTGTTTATTTCTGTTCATGGGCCTTTCATAATCTTGGAATGGGAAGACATTATGAAATAGTCAGAAGCTGGTCTTTGGGATTTGACTACTTGCTTTGTGATCCTCTCCTGGCCCGGTTTCCACCTCTGCCATAGCTGTGAGAGTGTAAACAAGTCAACCACAACAGAGGCACATGTGAAAATGGGTGATAGTGTTCCTTATTCTCACAGGACACTGGGGAGTGGAGAGTGCCCACATGGAGTGTTGAGCACATACTATGCCCCCAATGTTAACGGTTAACATTTTTATACAAACACACTCATGCAGATGCCATTAGAATAAAACAAGCAAGGTCAACAGCTGATCTTCAACCCATCTCAGCCCGTTAGCCAGGAACATCACAGATCTGCTCCACAGAGAGAGTTCACAGTGGTTCTGGGCAAGGTCAGAGGATTGGAGATGTTGGTATGAACTGGGTACACGCAAAAACTACTAATTAATCCCAGAAAGTCTTACTGCTTCAGATTCCTTTGTCATGTTTAAGATTTTGTTCTGCAATTCCTTTCTTACTGGCAAATTCTCCAGTGTCGACACTACACAACGATGCCAATTCTAGAAAGCCACCATGCATCTCTCCACCCTTAGGTGAGCCACACATTGTGATGGACACAGGTATAGGATGTTGCTGGTATCATTTAAAAAAATGATTTGATTTAATCCAATGAAAAGAGAGGAATACAGGATGCTATGATAATAAAGAAAACCCAAGAATGAGTATGGTTGGCCTCATGAATCACGTCAATATTTCCAATTCCTCAACTGTTTCACAGGATTATTCCAAATTAAAATGTCAGTGGGTCATTAATAATTAATTCCTTGGCAGCAATACATCGTCTGAGCCACTATCACAGATTTTATGGCATACTTGGAACTGCAAGAGATACAAAGTTCCAGAAGGACAAGACGAAGAATACTTAACAAGGACTTTAACATGCCCATCGCACAGACATCACTAGTTCCTACTGCACACTGGGCTCTGTAAGAGCTGCTTCGAATCACACAAAAAAAAAAGAAAAGAAAACTATGACAAAGTCTCTCCTCAAGGATGCTGCAGTCAGACAGAGAACAACAGAGACTTCCATTTCAATATATAACACAATTCAAGCTTTCATTTAAAACACTGCTCAGACGCTTCCATGCTAATCCCCATGTTCAGCACAAATATTTTAGAGCTTTGCTTCCAATATTTCTAAAAGCAATCTTATTTTCCCTGAGATAGAGTTGGTTAGAAGCAATCTGACATCCTAAAAACACTAGAACGTACCCAGCACTAAAGGAAGCTGAGTCAGGAAGATCACAAATTCAAGAACTGCCTGGTTAACTTAGCAAGACCCTATCTCTAAATAAATAAATGGATGGATGGATGGGGGTGGGGATGTAGCTCAGCGGTGAATCATCCCTAGGTTCAATCCCCAGTATCAAAAAAAAGAAAGTCAAAACATTTGTTCAACAATTTGTTTTTAACAATCACTCAGCCAGGAGCACTGGCCTGTAGTCCCAGCTACTCTGGAGACGACCCCAGGAGGATCACGTGACCCAGGAGTTTGAAAACAGCCTGAGCAACAGAGCAAGGCCCTATCTCAAACAATAAAAATTAAAAATTACTGAATCAAGATGTCACATATAAAAAATAGGCAGTCCCAAAGTGAAAAAAATGTAAGTATTCTCTGGATGAGAGGACCTGGCTGTTGAGATACACAGTAATGGCAGCCCTCACATTCCACTGACATGCCAGAAAGCAAAGAACTCAACAGCTAAGTCATAATCTTATTTCCTTTTGGATCAGAAAAGAACTGCAAACTTACAGAAGACCTGTCCTGAAGCTCAGCACTGACTAACTCTGATCCCTCTGCAGCTAAAGTAATGTTAGGCTTTTCCCAAACGCCTTTATCAAGGCTGTAAGAGTCCATGAAGTTTAGGTAACAGTCACAATTTTAAAATACCGGGCTGTATGGCATGCAGACATTCTTCCAATTACATATACCAAGAGTATGTCTTAGCTTTCAGACTTGCAATTCTGGACAGAATTGAAAACATGTATCATACACAGAGTTCTTTAGAACCTATTAGAATATTTTCATTCAACAAAGAATACTTGATAAAACATGTGTGCCAGTGATAGGGACTTGCTGAGACACTTTCCCTGCTTACAAAGGAGCCCCGGCCAAATAAGCAGTAGCAAAGAATAAAAACAAGTATAATATAATGCAATGTGTATAGATATAATATCGCACAGGGCAGAGTAAGGGAAGAACACATTGTAGGTAACTACATGCTCTGGAAGCTGAAGGTGGAACCCAATTGCAATGTAACTGTGACTTTTTTAAACAATTTCTACTCCAAATAAGAAACTAAGAAATTACTCTCTAGAAATGCAGCTTTTATTCCTTGCTGGGAACTGTCTGCAACAGGAAGGCCTCTGTGCACAGGGTTTATTTAGGAGTGCACGTCCAGACAGGAAGTGTATGAGATCTCTCCCGTCCTGGGCCTTCTGATCCAGAGTTCTTCTATCACAATTCCAGGTTTGCAACTGGAGGAGCTCAATTTCTACAGCTACTCATGAAGGCTCTTGGATCGGGAGAGTAGCACAATGGTAGAACACCTGCTGAACATGCTAAGGCCTTGGGCTGATCTCCAGCACCACAGAATAAGTTAATGAATTAAATAAAAGGTCTTGATTGTATCCATTTGGCAAATGGTTCCCTCCCTTTGATTTCTGATGAGACTGGATTGAAAAAACAATGTGTTCATATGATGGTCTCTTCACAGGGTATATACATAATTAAGGCTCCTGACTATGAAAGATAATGCCAACAGAGCTATTGAAAAGACAATTATTTAATCACACTCTTTGTAGTGTAATGAGTGGTAAAGGATAGACTTACCATTTCATAGTAAATTCCTTCTAGGAAAGCACATTATTCAGTAAAAATGTAGGGTATAAAAGACTCATGTGAACTAAAAACATTATTTTTAAAATCTTGAAAGGTACTTAGTACTAATTCCAACTTTAATGAGTATCATAAGAATAAACCCAGTGGCATCCACTGACAAAATCAATGAACGCTGCCATTACCACTTGCTGCTTATTTTCTGACGTGAGTCTGTACAACCCGAGATCACTGTTAAATTTCCAGTGTGTCACTGCACTGCTGACCCGATTCCCTGGCGGAAAATCAGTATACAGCCACGGGCTGGCTACTTTCAGAGCAAAGATCACGTCAATGAAAAGGTGATGGAAGTGATGTATCGAGTATTCCCTCTGCATGGGGAGGCTGGCATCTTTAAGGGGTGGCGAGAAAATACAAAAGCTGACTCTAGGCCAGAGATGCTGGGGTGGGGAGGGCTTGCCACAGCAATCCCAAGGGTGGCATCCCACATGGGGACATCCGCAAGAAGGCAGCCAGCCAGGAGACCTCACTCTAGCCCTGGAGTCCAGTCTTTCTCAGCCTGAAGTCTCACTGCCCAGAACTCAAATTGCACAGCTTCACACACTTTGCTTCTTCTTGCTTGGCTTCTCTACATGGACACAAATTCTGTTCAATTCACCTCCAACAGGAGCAGCTCTTTCTACTACTATAAACTCCACTGATTTTACATTCCATTAATACAGCATTTTTACTGGCATTACCTGAGTATTCCTCATTTTATTTCTGAGGAGGCCCTTAAGAAGAGCATAGCCACACTCCTGGTTCCGACAAAGCAAATAATGAATAAATATCACACTTTCTTTATCCATTCATCTGTTGATGGTCACATAGGCTGCCTCCAAGACTTAGCTATCCTGAGTTGTGCTACGACAAACATGGGTGTGCATGGATTGCTGTAATAGGCCATCTAACTCTTCTAGGAAGATACTTAGAAGGGGAATAGCTGGATCGAAGGGAATTTCTAGTTTCAGTTTTTTGAGGAATCTCCATTCTGATTCCTAAGTGATAACATTCATTTATATCCCACCAACCGTGCAGAAGGATGACTTTTTCCCCACATCCCCACCAGCATTTGTTATTATTTGATTTCTTGATGACAGCCATTCTTTCTGGAGTGAGATGCAATCTTGTGCTGTTTTAATCTGTATTTCTCTAATGACCAGAGATGCTGAATACCTTTTCATGTATTTACTGGCCATTTGTACTACTTCTCAGAAGTTCATTTCACTTGCCCATTTGCAGAACAAATAATGAACAACTAACTCCAGAAATGATGCTGGAAACCAGCACAGGGCAGTATGCACTGAGTGCCTGGAACCTCCCTCCGAGTCCTGAGAGAGAACCCCGCAGCTCTCCGGGAGCACTGCCCACCCCCTCCCCGGGACCTCAGCTCAGCAGCTGTCTGCATACAACTTCCTGGTCCACAAAGCCACATTCACAAGTAGACAGACCCCCACCACCTGGCCATCACCAAGTGGCTGGGTATTGTGACAAAAGTCAGCAGCCTGGGTCAGCTATGCCTGAGGCAACCAGTGTCACCATCCAGCAATGCCCTGGCTAGACTGTGCCCTTCGGTCCCCTGCATGCCCCCTGTCACGTAGGACCTTGGGAGGCTCCAGAAGGCCATCCTGAGCTTCACTTTGTCCAACACCTACCTTGTGCTCAACCTATGCACACACAGGGTCAGTGATGCTCCACAGCCTCAGGTTCGGCCAGGCAAGGATGGAAAATGTCACAGAAATCACATCTTTACCCAGTATGTGCACACCTTTTTCTTGTCAGTAGTGCCTGAACAATGTCCTGCAACTATTTACCTAACATTTACTTGCACTAGGTACTTTAAGTAACCTAGAGATCATTCAAGCTACCTGAGAGGATGAGTGTAGGGTATGTGCAAGGACTCTGCCATTTTGCGGGTTGGGGTACCCAAGGTGGGCTCTGGAACCATGCCCTGTAGGTACAGGGATCTGGTATCCTACAAGGACTGGCGAACAGTACACTGAGAAAGCAGGCTCAGAAGTGTGCAAAGGCTACCTCTGTACCTCCACCACACACCTTCTCCATCGAAGGTCTCCGTCATTCTGTCTCCTTCTCCAGCCCCTGTAGGGTTCCTCTCTGTGGAATGAAACTCCACGGCCCTGACGAAGAGAAGGATGTGTCCCTGGTATGCACTGAGCTGAAACAGGCTCAGAAGGAACCATTCTGCTCCCCCCCACCCACTGTGTGCCCAGGAGAAAGCCAGGCACAGCCTTCAAAAGTGCCACCCAGTGTGGAGCAGCTCGGGGAGGGAAACGCGTGCGAGCTGACACTACAATGCTATGAGCTCAGTCTGCCTCCACGGATGCACTTCCGGGGTATGTTTTTAATTTTCTAAACTCTTACAGCTCCTTGTTCATGTGACACACAACACAGAAGGTAACACAGTAAAAGGCAATGTTAGTCCATCTCCATGACCATAAACTATGAAGCCTCACATTGCTGTCCATTAAGGGATTTATCATTCTTCGTGAACATAAACATTTTCTGTTGCCGATACATACTTCATAGTGTGAGAAGTGCATTTTAAATGGAAAGTTAAATTATTCCAGGGAATAAAATTATCATTAGGAAGGTTTCCTAAAGCAATTACGGTAGCAGCAGATTTTTAAAGTATCATCTAACAGGCTGCCAATATCAGATAAATTAGAGTAAATCGAAATAGGTTAAATGTGCAAATAATATATTGCTGCCATGCCACTGGAGGTGTGAGTCATTACTTGGGAGGGTATTTAAAATGAGAAACATTCACCAAGATTGTCATTTTTGAATTTCCCTGCTGGCTTTATACCATTTGTTTTATTGCCTTGCAAGAACACAATTAAATCTTAGATTTTAGCTCACTCATCACCAGAATCCTTTTTGCCTCTTTATCCATTTGTAAATCTCCATTTTAGGTGTACAATTTCTGTGCTATCAAAAGTAATGATTTGGTCTTGTCAAAATTACATTATCAATATTTAAAACATTTTTTGCAATCTAATAGTAAAACTGGTCAATGTAGTTCCCCAAGTATACATTAAAATTTTACTTTAAAATGTTTCTTATAAGATTAGTTGAGGTTATAAACTCGAAAAAATTATTTTGAGTAAGTCAGAAGCAATAACCTTATTTTATACCCATTTTTTTTCCCATAACAGCTTATATTGCTTTTATAACACAGTCACAATCTTTTTGAAACTATTATTTCCTTCAGGAGCTTTCTCTTTGATGTCATTAACTTTGGCCTCTTTTTTATCTTCAATCTTAAATTAATTCCCTGGGAAGCCTGTAGCAGGTTGGCTGGTTGGCAGGATTAAATGTAAGGGTTTATAAAGAAAAGCAGCTTTTGATACAATGCTATTACAACACGATCACTTACCCATAAATTTTCAGATACAGAGGGTTTTTTGTGTTAGACATAAATGTTGTTCATTTTAAAAGCTATTATCATGCAATAAATAGAATGGGGATTATTTTGCAGTTTGTATTCACTTTACAAATAAATAATCAGTTAACGTGACTCCAGAGCTACAAATGATATTGTTTGCTTGCTACTGGGTATTTGCTTGCTGATTTGAGGGGCTGGGGGTGCTGCATCAATTTTCATTGTGATACATTAAAGGGAGCCTTTCTGTATACTTAGTCAAAGGGTTTCCTGGATATTATACAAATAAGAACATGCATGAAACAGTCAAGATGTGTAGCAGTAAAAGACTAATCTTTTGTTTAAGGAAGAAGTGTGTTTTTAAAATTAGGACTCAATTCTTTTGTAGAAGAGCTTGCCAGACAGCACATGAGGCGACACTGGATTGTGGACTGAGTATCAGTATTGTGTTTGCAGGCTGTCCCCCAGCACCTGCTCCCTCCTTGCTTTGTAACAGCACCCAGGGTCCCTTCACAGACTTTTCTCAGAAGCATGCTGAAGCCTGACTGGTTTGGGGCAAGGACAGAGGAAAAGGTTCCTTCCAGATCCCTGCAGCATGCCCTAAAAGACAGGCCAGTAGCAGTGAGGTAGTAGATCTGGCTCCCCAAAGCCACTCTGGGTCTCCTGGGCTCTTTATTCTGTGCTTAGTATCTTGGCCTGAGAGCTTCCATACATCTGTAGACTAAATCCCATTTCTGCTTTAAGGGAACTGCAGTCCAATTTCATTGCCTGCAACCAAAACACTCCCACTAATTCAATTCAGGTGCCCTTTTGTGAGATGATCTGTGAGATAAGGTAACAGACAATGACTCTTGGTTTGGGCCACCGGGTGCTCTTTCTAGAGATGAATTACTGCCTGACCTTGCCTACTGCCTCCGAGTCCTTAAAGGAAAGCTCAAAACATCCACAGCCTTTGGAGGAAAACTTCCGTGTTCTGCCACTGCTCTGCAGGCCTAGGGTCTTCTGACAACCAATCTGCATGGCAATGCTCCATGTGTCCATTGATATGAGAGACCTTCTAACTCATAACCTAGAATCTCAATTGTATTTGTAGAAACCCCAAGGAACCCAATGCGGCAGTCTCATCCCCACAGCAAAATGAACAGGGAACTGACCCATAATGCGTCTGTCTCACCTGCCCAACAGAGTAAGGGTCTAAACAGGTCTGTAAAGCTTCAGCAATACTGACTCCTTTCCTAGTGCGTTTATTCTCATCCTCAGGAATCTCAATGCCCTTTGGGCCCTAAAATACAGTGATCAGGCACAAGCTGAAATCCCTGTTTATAAACTCCTTAAAATCAAATGAAAGTAGCCATCACTACTGAAGAAGGATGCCTGCTGTGCCAGCAAGCAGCAGGATAGGCATGGTCTTGTTCCAGAAGGGTTCACACAGGACCAGGGTAGCTGCTGGCCCCTGGTGACGAGTGAAATCCTAATCATGCACCCACACATTCCCCAACTCCATGCCCCACTTAAGCTGTGGATGTGCTATAGCTCCTGTGATTCTGTTTATGTTCGCACCTATTGTCATAAGCACAATTATGACTGTGACATAATTATCCCATGTCACTAGATGGCACAGTTGACCTTAAGAGTGGGAGATTCTAATAGGAGCCCTTGTGCTTGGATGGAGAGAATGTAAATTGGTTCAGCCATTATAGAAAACAGTATTGACATTCCTCAAAAAAATAAAAAATAGAACCATAGGATCCAGGAATCCCACTTCTAGGTACGTATCCAAATCAATTAAGGTCAAGATCTAGAAAAGATGACTACTCCCAAATTCATTTCAAGATTATTCACAAAAATGAATATGGAGAAATAACCCAAATGTCCATCATCAAATAACTGGATGAGGAAAATGTGGTATATCATACAATGGAATGGTATTCAGCTTATAAAACAAAGGAAATCCTGCAATGCACAATAACATGCATGGATGCACCTTGAGCACAGTCTGCTAAACGAAGCAAGCCAGATACAAAGGACAAATTCCATGTGACTCACTTATATGAAGTACCTAAACTATCAAACTCATGGAAGCAAAAATGGAACTGTGCTCTCTGGGGCGGGAAGCATGGAAATGGGGAGCTGCCGATGTAGGGGCATGAAGTTTCAGTTATAAGAAATGAGTCAGTTCTGGAGACATGGTGCATGCCTGCAATAACGATACTGTATTAAACACTTTGCATTAGTACCATGATTTTTAATAACAAAAGAATGGAAGGTTCTGGTCATCTGAGTCTCAGATGTGGAGTGTTCTCCAGGCTGCTAGGAACAGGATTCAGAGAGATCTGACCAGACGAGCCCCTGCTGGGCTGACTGCCTCCAAGGAGTCCTTAGCAGCCAGCTCAGAAAAATCACTAGCTTTCTGAGGACACTTCTGCATTCTGCCACTGCTCTGCAGGCCTAGGGCCCTCTGATAGGCAGTCGGCATGGAGGGGCCTGAAGGCTGAGAACCACCATCTGCCAAGGCATCTCGAACCCAGGACCACAAGCACCAAGCCTGACTCACAACAGACTGCACTGCAGTGGCATCCTTCCCAGAGCTACAGATGCCTGCTGGCCTGCTGGGGTGGCCTGGTGAGCTTGAGAATGAGGGTTGTTTACATCTGTGGCAAGGACGGAAAACTGTAAGAAACTCTGGGTTAGTTCCAACCACATCTCATACCAGGGCTCCTTGCTCCTCCTGTGGGCAAGAAAGTCCCTTTGAGAAATCACTCTCCAGTTTCCTGTGCCAACCTCCCATGCCCACTTGTACCCAAAGGGCACAAAGGAGGGGAATCAGGGACAGGGATGTCACAGCAGCTTCCACCAGCCTGCTCTCGGGCCCCATGGCAGGAAGTCCGGCCCCGACCTGCAGGCAGAGAGGCCTCAAGGACATCAGGGTGGACCTGCAGGCAGAGAGGCCTCAAGGACATCAGGGTGCGCAGCTCCAGTGGCAGCAGCAACAAAAAAGGGAAAGCAGGCGGGTGGCCCAGACCTGTTGTCCCAGCACTCCAGGAGGACGAGGCAGGGGGACTGCAAGTTTGAGCCCAGCCCCGACAACCTGGCAACTTAGTGAAACCCTCTCTCAAAATGAAAAAGGCCTGCCTGGGGCTACAGCTCGGTGCAAAGATCCTAGGCTCAATCCCTAGAACCAAAAGGGGAAAAAATCAAATGTGGAACATGCTGTTCTCCTGTAAACTGAGTGTGTACTCTTAATTTATGCTCACCCTAAAACCACTGCAGGACGCTAAGCCACAAGGACAATAAAGAAAATGACACAGCAGGCTCTGATGGCAGAGTCCTCGGCCAACATCAGTGGCACCCAGATGCCCAAGGCACCCTGGAAGGAGTCGCATCATACTCAGTGTATTTAAGGTGAAATCTATCAAGTGACTTCCTCCAAGCCAAATTATTTATCTTAAAAATGTGTGATTTCTTACAAATAAATACTGCCTAACTTTTAAAGCTACATTTAACATCCAATTTAAGGAGGTCATAAATTTCATCAGCCCTCAGTTACAGTGCAGTGGGTATTTTAGGGCCTTCTTGAACAAACAGCCTTTTAAATACCCACCCCTCCCAGATGCAAACGAAGTAGACGCAGCACATATCCCATTCCTGGGGTGGGCAGAATAAATCAGGTGCAGCCTATAAAAGTCAGGGAGCAGAACTGAAGGAAATTTAAGATGCTGAAGGCTTTCTTCTCTCTATTCCCTTTTCTCCAAGAAAATTTATCGTCTTGAATACATGGTGTTGGGAGCAATTCCACACAATTTTGGAGAAAAATCATTTCACAATTAAAATTATGATTAGGCCTAGTTCTCCTGTCTACAGGCCAGCTATGGCAGGTTGAGACATAACTCCATGTTCGCCTCCGGTCACAGCTAAGACCTCAGTGGTCCGGTGATGCTGTGATGCTCCAGGGCAGGATTGCACCAGCTGAAGACATCCTGGGAGGAACAAAGTCTTCATCTGCATAGTTCCTTGTTAATCTAGGGTTTTCCAGGCCACTGCCCCTCTTACATTTGTTCTCACGGCTGTACTGAACTGTGCCCTGAGTCACCTGTTACATTTGTTTCTCCCGATGTACTGAATAAAGGTGCAGCAAGCTGGGGGGGGGGGGGGGCTTTCATCTTTGCTGCCCAGCGCAGCATGGATCAGGCTCAAAGCTCAGCTTCTTCTAGAAGTCTCATTTTTCTATCTTTTCTGTCTAATGAATTAATTCACCCTGTGCTGTTGTGGCCCACAGGAGACTAGGACTCACCGCAGAGGTTCTAGTAATGTCCCCTTTCCCTGTTCCCTACAACATGGAACCCATGATCAAATGACTGAATAAGACTGCAGTGAGTACGTTTTCTAACTGTAGTTTCCTCATCAAGGTGCTTCGCACACCTGCCCAGCATTCCCCTGGAATGGAACCAGCCAGACTCTTAGGGACAGGTGGTCCAGGACAAGGCTAGAACCTGACCCACACCTGCCCTCCTGGGCCTATGGCCCCGGCGAAAGGGATCCACTGAGCCGCAGATGCCAGGGGCTGCAGAAGTGAAGGGAATTAACACCCTCGCACCTTGATGGTCTGTACAGTACACCAGGCTCGGTCCTAAGGGGCGCTCTCCTGGGGACACGCAAGGGACTCCCATCCCTGTGTCCACAAACCATGGGTTTCCCCACCTGCATCTGTAAGTGTGAGAGGACCACACGCTTTATGCAAATGTGAAAAATGGTGTGAAACCAATGCCAAAACTTCAGGGCTCTTGTTAAGGAAGTCACTGGGAATCTGAGAAGCGATGCGGCTGGAGAAACAGTGGCCCCTATGTGGAAGGCAGCACAAGTGAGCACTACCAATGCATCTGAGAACATTTCCTGATCAAAAATACAGCTTGTTTCTAAGGCATGTGTAGTGTACACCTGTCATCCCAGTACTCTGGGAGGCTGAGGCAGGAGGATTCTAAGTTCCACCCCTGCTTGGGCAGCTTAGCAAGGTCATGAGGACCCTGTCTCTGGGGATGCAACTGAATACAAAGGCCCAGGGTTCAATCCCCAGTACCACCACCACCAAAAAAAGAGAATGACGCTGCTGCAATTCCCAAACACAGTACAGACCCGCATCGCAAACAGACATGAAAACCAAAACTGTAACGTGAGAACCTGGTGCCCTGCACGTGAGTGGCCCAGACATTCTCAGGCTGCACCTGCCCTGAAACCAAGGACCACAAGCCTGCTCCTCTCACTGTGGGCTTTGCTCCCGGTAATCCTGCTCCTGACTGGCTGCTCTCAAGGCCACGCAATCCAGCAGCAGAAAGGAAGCATGAGCACCTCCCCCAGCATGCGAAGATTAACTGAGCTGCTGCACAGCAGGCAGTGAGAAAGGCTTGTTCAGGCTTCCGCGTGGTCATCGTCTTCACTCAGGCGGCTCCCGAAGACTAAAATCACATTCCACTGCCCAGCGGGGCCTCGGGACCAGGGGGCACTTCTTCTCTGACACCTGCCTGGGGACAGCCTCCCACCCCCGCCCCGTCTGGTGGGGTGCAGGGCGTGGCTCCCCAAGCGCTCCTGCTCTGACTCCTGCGGGTCTCCCTCCCTGGACACGGAGTCTTTTGGTGGGCAACCATTCAGTTTATCATGGAAACCAAGAAACCCCTGAAAATGGAAGCGGCTGCTACTACACCCTGGCCTGGGAGGTATCCCGTTAAATGACCACGAAGCAGCCACACTCGGGCGGCAGGTGTCTGGCCAAGGAGTGCAGAGCCTGTCTCTGGAGGGGAGCCTGTGCCTGGAGGACAGAGGGTGAAGAAGCACACAGACACCTGACGGGTTGGGGCCAGTGCCCGGCGGGAGAGGACAGAGTGGGGCTGCGTGCTGCTGTCTCTTCCTCTGGGGGAGGGCCGGCCTCTGGTAAGACAGAGGGGACTCTGCCAGCTCTAAGGCATTTCCAGTAGGAGAGGGCTCCAGAGAAGGAGCGGATGCTCAAGAGGTGACCACATGGTGTAGGCTTTGGATTTCCCCAGAGAAAGGAGCCAAGTCAGGCCACCGGGACTCAGCCAGGGGCAGGCACACACGGCAAACGGGGCCTCTGCTGCACGCGACAGAGGAGGGGCGAGCGAGCTGTGGACCAGCAGGAGAAGCTCGCCCACTCCCTTCGGGACTAGTGCCCCTGCTTCTGCTCGGGAAGAGCAGGGACACTTCAGCTCTGGCGATCGCGATCACCACAGGTGGACACTGACACTGACCGAGGCTGGATCTGCTGAAACAGGGCGCCTGTTACACCAGGAGCTGCTTGGTAGCAAAAGTCCAAGGACACTGCTGAGAAAGCAGTCACGCCCTTAAACCACGCATCTGATAACCTCACAAAAGCTCCTATCAGGGAAGCCTCCCTTAGTTTCATAAATTGCAAGAAATGTGTACATCGTTGGCTGCCCACAAGGAGTTCTAGAAATAACAGATAGGTTTCACTCCACTGCTTTGTCAGATTTGATGGAGAAAGATGTTCTAAGATGAAAAAAGAGAGAAGGTATTTGGAATGAGTAGAATATTAAATCAGATCTGTCTGGAAAGTAGGAGTACACTCCATTCTTTAAATCCTAAATTTAATTTTCCCAAATGATTTCTATAGCTGGCCCTAGACTTATATGTAACTTCATTGGCAAAATGGCACAAAATGCAGAAAATTAGTATTAGTTCAGAGAATTTAAGTGCCTCTCAAAGAACTAAAATAGCACTTTCTAAAAATACATTCCTATACTCAGGACTTAGCAAAGATCATCTCTCTTTCGTTGTTCTGGTTTGTAGGTGATCGGCACATTGGAATCAGTAAACAACCCTATGGTGAGAGGTATGCAGGGAAATCGTTATGGATCTGGCGTCCACCAAAAGCCTGCATCACACAGGGACCAAGAGCACCTCTGCCCTGGAGGAAATGCTGCCCAGACAGATATCCGTCCACTGCTCATCTTGGAGCAGCAGCTGAGACACGCAAGGCCAATGAGGGCTGGGGGAGGAGAGACACAGATGACAAATCAGCAAAATGACATCCGTCTCGGGCGTCCTCTGTAAGCCACATCGGTACAAACCAGGCCAGAGGATGAGGACGAGAAGGGAGGTTAAAGTTCACCGAAGCGTGGGCACAGCCGGGGCTCATGGCAGCCCCAAAACTTTCTTCCCTACTCACTGGGGCTCCAAGGTGACCGTGATGTCACTGTCCACTGATCTGCCCCAAAGAAGCTAAGCAGGAGACACGGTGCTGAGAGGTGACCTTCCCAAGAGGCGTCAGTCCTATCATGGTGCGCTGAGGCAGCGCTATGGGGAGTAATTAAGGTTCAGTGAAGCCACAGAGCGGGGCCCTCCTCTAATGGCACAGGGGCTTCACAGTGAGCAGAACACTGAGCTGGGATGCCCAGTCTCACCATGCGTAATGGCTGTGTCCAGATGTCACCCCAAAGCTTCGTGCAGTCATCGCTGGGGCTTTTCCGAGGTGGCTGTATCTGCAGCGTGTGATGCTAGGATCAAAGGTGATTACTAAACCAGTTCACGGGATGGTTCGGCATAGTTCTGGGTAGGATTAAGGCTGCCCCTCCCTGGGGGTGAGTGCTACTGCCCCAAGCCTGGGTAGCCTGGATTAAGATGTAAGGGACAGAAAGAGGGTCTTCGCTTGCTGCCTTCTACCTGCCTGCTCTGCACTGTCCCTCTTGCACCCTGTCTTGGAGCCAGCCAACTACGAATGAAACTTCTGTGAACTGTGAGCTAAATAAGGCTCTCCTCCCGTAACTGTCTCAGCAACGAGAAAAGTCCCTAAGCACCATGTGAAGAGCCGGCCACCTCAGGACCCTGCAGAGTCCCCGCAGCAAGAAAGACTTCAGCAGACACAGCCCCTCAACGCTGGGCCCCAGGGCCCCCAGATGAACACGCCTCACTTCTTTCTAAGTGACACGATCTGTGTCATTCGGTTACAGCAACAGGAAACAGACTAAGGTGGGAGAGGAAGGGCTTTTTCAAACAGTCCCTACAATGAACTTCTATTTTCTATCAGCCAAGAATACCGTGGACACACAGAGGAAAATAAGCCAAGAAAAATGCCGCTGCTTCCCCAAACTTCTAAATACTTAAAACATTTCTCAAGAAAAGGGCCAACCCTGCATTATGGCTCTATGGCACAAATTTTTTAAAGAATTGGAATAAAAAGGTAAAACAAACATTGTCCCATGGAATGGCAGGTTTACTGCGATGCAGGGTCGGCATGGCATGAAGAGCTGAGACTCGGTGCTCCTGCGTCCGGGGTGGGGCGCTGAGCATGCAGAGCCTGCACAGGCAGGTCCCGCGCAGTGCAGAGTGCATGGGCACTCGGCTCCAAAGAGTCCTTGTTTATTCTCACCTCCGCAAAGCAAAGCCATCGGTGACATCAGCGAATGCCCCAAGATGCAGGCTCACATTATTATCAGTGTCTCTTGTTTTCCTCCAAACACTCAAGTCCCCCGTGTCCCCCCCACACCAGGACCATTGGGCTTCCCCTTAAACTGTCACAGTGTCCTCAGCGCTAATTGCAGTTTTCAGCAAGGGACATGTGAGAATTTAAAATGCAAACTCTCTGCAAACAGAAACAGTGTTGCTAAAAACCTACAAGAAGGGAGCTCTTAACATAAACAAGATTCTCTAGTGCCAGAATCTCACCAGAAACATCCGAAAAGAATCAAACCTTCTGTGATATCCACAAAGCAGCACTGTATTAACACTGATTTTTTTTATGTTTTCCTCCAAGTTGACTCAATGTTTCAGCACTTAATGAGTATTACACCAACACACAACACTCTTAATCACACACTAGATCCCCAAGATATGCTTCGCCTTAAGGAGAGTCAGGGCTTTCTGCCCCTGCTATTGATGTTCTTCAATAAGAGGACCGAGAGCCATTTCTTCCCCACTGAACTGAGCAAAACAGTAAGGCCACACTCATGGCTATGCACGTACAGAAACAAAAGGAAGGGCCTACCGAAGCAATTTAATCTGAGGCATCACTTCTATGTACCTATTCTGTTTCTATTACTGTTGGATTCCCTGTGCGGTGTACACAGTAAGAGAAACTCCCCAGTTATGAAATTCTTACTCCTCGCTAGAAAATCAGCTATGCCCTTCTCTAGATTCTGCCTCATTTCTAAGTGGGGAGAAGGAAGAAAACCTCCAAAAACTGCCCTCTCCACACTGCCGCCCACTCCCTGCTGAGCCCCTCCGAGGAATTCTGTCTGCCCTCCCTGTGTGTCCCCAACCCCACCCTTCCATGGAAACCAGAAGCCAGCAGGGCCTCGGGGCTGAGAACAGCTCAGGATGGCCAGGGAGTCAGCCCCTCTGCCTGTGTCACATCTCCCATCTCTGGGAACCTCCTTGCATTGTTTACTGGCCTCAGCTTCAGCTGCCTTTTTGAATCCAGTGAGCAGCCTTGAAAATGTCCACGCCAGCCATATCCAACATCCTCCACAGGACTGAGTGTGACTCGTTAGCACTGGCACTGAGCTGGGTCTGCCTGTGCCAGGGAAGCGCTCTCCCACCAAGCTACAGCCCAGCCCCTTCCCTTTCCTACTTCCTTTGAGACAGGGTCCTGCTAAACTGCCCAGGCTGCCTCGAACTTGCCGCCCTCCTCCCTCGGGTCCTCCTCCCTCAGGTCCTCCTCCCTCATTACAAACTTCTCAGCATAGTCGTGATAATTACAAATGTCTCCAGTTTGCAACCCTGGCTGAGAAACCCCTCCTCTGCTCTTCACATTCTCTCAGGGTATTTAAATACTTGTAGCACCCCCAACTTGAAAACATAGCCTATTAGGGGGAAGACAAGAACAACAGAATGCTAGTGAGGGTGCACAGGAAGGAGAGGCCCACACACTGCTGGGGAGTGTCAGTAACACAGCCTGGCAGGAGCAGTGGGAGGTTCCCCAAGGAAGAGCGGATGTACCAGGAGGTGGGCTCTCCCAGGACGGGTGCCCACAGGGAAGTGAAGGACAGCGGTACCGCACACCCACATTCACTGCGTGCAGCTCACACCAGCAAGAAACGGGCACAAGTGACCGGCCTTCCCAGGTGACCAACAAAAGATGGCACAACTCACTTCGACAATAGACACTGTTCGCTGCACAGGACAGAGAAGCCATTTGCTGTGGCTGTGTCTAGATGCCCCCAAAGCCCCGTGCAGTCCTAAGGGCGCTGAAGCTGGAGTGTGTGATGCTGGGGTTAAGGGCGTGTGAGTGAGTGGTCTGGCACCGCCCCAATCCGGGAGTCTGGATGGGATCAAAGGGGCAGAAAGACGCCCTTGAGGTCCGTGTTGCTTTGCTACTGTGTGAGTGCCATGAGCCGCTTCTCCTGCGTCGCCCCTGCCTCTTGTTGCCTTTGCTGTCTTCCGACACCACGAGCTGCTGCCCCTCTGCCTGCCACCCCGCCCTGGAGCCAGCTGATTTTGGACTGAAACCTCTACACACTGTGAGCCAAATAACCCTCCCCCTGTAACTTCAGGTGTTGCGTATTTTGTCTCAGCGATGAGAAAAGTCACAAACACACCGTTATGTGTGGCTGCACACAGAAACGCGCAGGACATGACATTCAGGGGAAGACGCCGCGCTCAGGAACACAAGCGCTGCCTTCTCATTAGGAGTGGGAACACAAAAGCCTGGGATCCTAGACAGAGTGGGGCTGAGGCCCCCCGAGGCTTTGAGGGACAAGGGCAGCTGCACGGAGGGGTAGGCTCCACAGCTGGGTGGCACAGCGGCTGACATCCGCTCACCATCCCTGTACACTGACTGTCCCGCCGAGCTCCTTCCACTCTGCACACCCTCAGCTAAGTACCACGCTCTCCAGCACATGGGCACGATCACTGGGTCCTCCACTGTCACGGACCACCGCCTCTCTCTCCTCCTCTCCAGCCCGGGGTTCCACGCCCCAGTGCACCCCGAATCCTGCCCGCTGTGTCCCGTTGTGACACATTTTTTGCCATGCAGCTTCCAAACTTCCTTTTCCTAGCGGACAGCACGGCCTTCTGACCTGCACGGTGTCACCTTTCTCCTTCTGGATCCTTTCGAAGGTTTTCTGTTCCCATCTGAAATTCTCCTCCTAGAAAAACGTAAACAATCGATGGTTGCCTGCTTTGCCCGTGGTCTCATCCTCACAGGCGTTTCTCAGGTCCCTCTGCGCCTGTGTCCGCCCCACTCACCGGATTTTAGGGTGGTTCTCTTCCTCCACTGGGCTTGGTTCCCCCTCTTCACCAGGGGGCACCGCCTGGCTCCTTTTCCATCCCCTCTCTCTCTCCCCTTTCATCATGTGTATCTTCTCTTTAACCCTTATTTATACAATCCCCTTGTCTTTATTCCTTAAAGGGCTTGAAGAACAGAGTCTGCATTTTTCTTCTGTCTGCGAGATAATTCGGCCTTCTGATTTGTACTCTTCCTTTAGTTTTCTGCTCCCGTCTTCTATGAAATGGTCTCACCTTTGCGCAGGTGTGGGAAACGGAAGCATGCACGCTCCCAGGAGACAGTGGGCCACTTGCTAAAGTGCAGAGTAGCTCAGCACTGTCATCCCAGCACTCTGGGAGGCTGAGGCAGGAGGACTGCAAGTTCAAGCGCAACTGAGGGACATAACAAACTGTCTCAAAATAAAAACTGGGCCAGGGATGCAGCTCACTGTGAAGGCCTTGGGCTCCATCCCCACTCACACACACAGGCACACACTGAGGGTCAAGGCTGGTCCTGACTCCTCAGTCCACGCCTGGCCCAGGGAAGAGTGACCCCCTTCGACTCCAGCAGGGAGTCGATGGCAGAGAGACAGCAGGCCTCCCCGGGTCCCACTGACCACCACGTGCCTGCCCCTCCTCCCGCTTCACTCTGAAGAGTCGCCCACATGGCGGAGCCCGTGCTGGACTTGAAGCGGGTACCCGGTCCCCACGGTAACGAGGAGGCACAGGTTTGATCTGAGCCAGGCGCGTCCACTCATGACAACCTGGCTGTCCATGCGGTCTCATTTGTTCAGTTTACAACCCGTGCCACTGAGCAGGGAGGCTCTGCTCCCCATCAGCGGATGTCCAGCTCCCACAGGGTCCCCGCTCTGCCTGCACCTCCTCTAACTTCCAGACTCCTGGCTGCCCCAGGACACGCCCTACCCAAGTCTGAGCATGGGACAAGCTCCCCGCACGCTGGTCTTGGCTCCGAGCGTCACTGTGTTTGGCAGATCCCCAGGAGAGGCTGTGGTCCCAGGCGGCTCTAACATGAGACAGCATTTCTGCCCTGCTCGTCCCTCCTGCTCCTTCTTCGGCCTTCCAGGCGCAAAATGGAGTCAGAAAATGACAGGGTGCCCATCTCTGACTGGGTCTTTCTTAAGCAGCCTAAAGTAAGGCTGAGAAAGACTTTTCTGTTCACAGAGCCAACCAAATACTAACCGAAGCACGAGTCTTGAGTCAATTCCGTGTGAAACACAGAACTAACTGCATAGCCTGCCAATTGCTAAGTATTTCCAAGGCCAGGTCATCTTAGAAGACAGGTGAGTATTTCCATTAAAGCCCGCTGCTATCTTACACGTTCATCAAAGTTTTCCACACATGAAAACCACAAGGAAGTGGCCCACCCATCTCAAGGGCCCAACATTTGTTGAATGTGAGAACTTCATTTCAAAAAAAAGAATTCTTGAAAGACATGCTTGAAAACTATGATTCTCACCCAAGCCGTTGACTACTGGGATTCACTGAATCCTGAATAAATGCAGGCTCAAGACTGCAAGAAGGGTGGCTATTCCCTAAGAAATTACATTTGACATCAACCCTAGGGCTAGGACTGTGTGTAGCTCAGTGGCAGAGCATGTGTCTAGCATGCAGGAGTCCCTGGGTTCAATCCCCGGACCACACACACATATACACACAAAAATTACAGTGATCCACGCATACCTATGGTTACAGCAGTGCAACTCATAATAGCCAAATCACAGAAGTGGCCTAGATGTTCATCAGATGAATAAAGAAAATGTGCTATTTCTACACAATGGAGTACTACTCTGCCATAAAAGTATAGACTTCAGTCATCAGTAGGAAAATGGATGCACCTTGAGACCATCATATTAAGTGAAATAAACCAGATATAGAAGCTTAAATATTGCATAGTTTCTCTTATATGAGAAGCCCAGAGTAGAAATAAAGACCAAAATAAAAGACAGATGATATGAAACAGGGAGACAGAACTTTTATAAAAAGGATGAGGACTAAGAGATGGAGACAGGGCAGAAGGCAGAGGAAGGAGATGTAAGAAGAATTAAAATGCGTTAAGTAAATGCACCAACTCCTCATGAGTGTGATCGTTCTGCACCATAAACGCGGACTAGAAGTGAAAAAGTTAACACTAATAAAAAAGAGGCTGCCATATAAAATTCAAATCTTGCCCTCATTTTTTCTTTCTAAATCAACAAAAAACTCAATCATTCTGAGTTTCACAAGGTGTGATCTTCTCTTTGGGGGGGGCACTTTCCCCGTTACACTATCAAAACATCAAAGGGCCAATGATATATTTAACTTATAAAAAATGACTTTTCTCTAAATCAATTTTTTGATGGGGAGAATAACTTATAATCATTATGACATTACTCCATCCTGTTACACATTTCTTTCATGCAAGTAATGAGACATTCCCCCAATGTGAACACTTTTATCACAAAAACATAGCCATCTAGGCCTAAAACCAGTGAAGCTTTTACATTTCCCCTCCTAATTGGAAGGCAGAATGATTCACTGCTGCACGGCCACCCTGAGAGGTGGGGTTGGCCAGGGAGACGGGACCAAAGCCTCGGCCCCCTTAGAGGTGGCCACGGCAAACGCAACCTGACAACTGTCCCCAGACTGCAGCCATGTTCCATCAAGCGATTTTATATTCAGTTCCACACAAGTCAACTCAGTTTTGCCTGGAGGTTCTGCCAGACACTTACTGGTGTGCACAGCATCGCCCATCTCTGGGAGCAAGGAAGGGAGGGAACGCAGCAGCAAGAGGCATGCCGAGTGTCCCCAGAGGGCCACCAGCTCAAAGGCCCCTGTGTGAGACAGCTGAAGCCGGGCCTAGTTCCAACATTCGACTTTTAATCTGTATTCAATATTTTAAAAGAAAAATTCTTTAAAAAAAAAATCTGAAGGTGGTCACCATTATTTTGCTTAGATAGCTAAAGACAAAAATATAAGGCTATTTATTCCTAATTTCGACAGCTGCCCTCTGTCTTATTTGTCCTGGGTACCGAGGGTCAGGTAGGACTCCTGGTATGTGTTATAACTTCCAGTCATCTTTCATAGTTTAATCAAGTCCCACTTACCACACTGTAAATAACCTCGCTCTCTTTTTTCCCCCAACACCGAGGACTGAACCCAGCACCTTCACACTAAGCTACAACGCAGCCCTTTTTTATTTATTATTTTGAGACAGTATCTCACAAAGCCACTTAGCTTCCCAGGCAGGGTTCAAACTTAAGGTCCTCCCACCCCAGCCTGGAGGATGCTGGGAACACAGGCCTGAGTTGCCAGGCCAGGCTACAACCTCACATTATCTTCAGAATCCACTAGGGCTGTTTGGTTGCTGAAATTTATCAGAAAGCATCCAAGATGAAAGTACTTCATACACTTCAGTCCAGCTTTGAAATGAAGAAAGTGTTTTAATGTACAAAAGAGCAAAAGTATGCTAATTCTTTTTTGGGGGGGGGGTACCTGGAATCAAACTCTCGCACTTTCGAGGCAGGTGGCAGAACCACTGAGCTAAATCCCCAGCCCAAGTATGCTAATTCTTAAGCCAGACCTCTCTGAAACCTCCAGTAGCAAAATTCCAACATGTCAGACTGCTGCTGCGTGTATGTTCCTATGGATCTCACTTCCTATCTTCTCTACTTCTACTGTATATATGTTTGTGACTTGATTCACCAGGCATTGAGGGGAACATAGAACTGACACAGCTAATAATTTTGCTGGTGATCATCTGCACAGTAAGGCACATTATCTTTCTGTGTTCCACAGTCTGACTTCGTAGCATCCAGCCTGCTACAGCATGTTTTTTCTGAAAGTATGCACTGGGTAAAAGCACTGTTTAATAGGGGCCAGGGATTTAGCTCAGTGGTACTGTGCCTGCTTCGAAATGCAAGGACCTCAGGTCCTGAGTTTAATCCCCAGTACCACAAAAAAAAAAAAAAAAAAAAGCACTGTTTAACAAAAGAGAAAACACATTCTTCTGTGTGTGAGTTTGTATTCCGTCTCTCTCTTTCTCTATGATCTCTGCTTGAACAGAAACTTTGTCTCTGTTCAATGGTCTGTATCAAATCATGCAAATAATTCCTGGCACATGAATGAGTATGAGAGATAGAGGAAGAGAGAGAGAGAGAGACAGAGAGAGAGAGAGAGAGAGAGAGAACATGCAAGCACAAGCACACACATGCACCACGGAGCCCCACTTGGAAAGTGGTCAAAATACAAGTATAAAATAATCCCAAATTTTGAAAGCTTAGTTTAAAAAAATAAAATGTATCAATAATAAATTTTATATTGGTGACTGGTTGAAATGATAATATTTTGGATAAATGAGATGGAATATATTATTAAAATATATTAAAACTTTATTTTTAAAATACGGCTACTAGAAAATATTAACATATAAGTGTGGCTCACCACCCCATCCCTCTATTAGACAGTGTGGGGTTGCTTCTGCTTTGCAGTGCTGGGGACCAAGCCCAGGGCAGGACACACGCCAAGGAAGCACTCACCACAGAGCTGCTCTCCCAGCCCTGGACAGTGGGGTTTGTGAGGCTGACATCGAGAGAGCGAATGAAGCAGTTCAACCATCATTACCTGAAAAGTGAAGTGGGATGCAGAATGGTTCTCCCCCTCGCTCGCACACACACACCTTGCAGAGGGAGGAACAGTGAGGCCATCCACCAAGCGAGAGCCGAGGCAAGTCTTCCAGGGAGGCGCATGCGGTATGCGCTGGTGGTGCTGCATTCACCACTGCCTGGAAAAAGGCTGCCGCCCAGGTAGGTGTGCAAGCGAGCAGGAGGCCAGGAGCCCGTCGGCCGAGACGCACACATGGGCCACCCAAGCCACATGTCGGGCTCCCTCCTATCACACAACTGCTAGCAGAGATGCTGTCCACGGGACTGGTAACCACGAAGCGCTGGGAAGGAGTTAAGTGCGGGGAACTCTGGCCCTACTGCCACCCTCCCCAGGGTTCACTGGTAACCAGAAACCCCTGCTAGTCCCCTCAGGATGTGGTGATGGCTCCTCTCAAAGGGACTTGGGGGCAGCAGATTAAACACTTCCCTGCAAGAGTTTCAGTGTATGTACTCATCCATCCATCCATCCATCCATTTATGCAGCAGGAACTTGGTGAATGATTTGGTACAAGTCATTGAACACAAAGGTCCTCTCTTCAATAGAGAATTCGATGACAACATATATAATAGACAGGTAAATAATATACCACTCCCAGGAGGCAGTAAGTGCTCAACACCCGCTTGGGGAAGGAGGCTGTGGAGCTGTGGGTGCAGGAACAGCAGTGCAGGTATACTGGGGAGGGGACCAGGGTGCGCTAGCAGGTGAGACCAGCCCAGAAGAGGAAGGTGCGGGGAAGCGTGCTGGCCCAGTGCCCGCAGGAAGGAGGCCGTGGGGAAGGGGCAGGCTCAGGGGCAGTCACACCTGGGCAGCGGAGCTCACCTTGAGGTCTGTGGCTTCTGGCTCTGAGATAAGAAACTGCTAGGAGAGGTGGAGCGAAGAATGAAGGGCTCTGCCCTCCCACAGAGAGGAGCCCTGCCTGGGGGCTGAAGCAGGTACCAGTTCACTAAGAGGTGGAGGGTGGACACAGGACAGGCTGTGGTGATGCAGGAGTGTGGGGTGGGACCCCCATGATTACCAGGACTGGAAAGGCGATCATTCTCACTCTTCCTGCAAGAGGGGTGTGCAGGGTGTGGCAGTGTCCACAGGTGTCATGCACAGTGCCACTCTTCCCTGCACCTGCCCTCTGAAGGACAGTGGTGGTGTGGCTTGGGCCCAAAGAGTCCCCAGGTGTCTCAGCGGAGTGGAGCTTTCTGAAGATCCCCGGATATGGGTGCCACCTCATCAGGAGATCAAACACTCAGGAGTTCGGGGTGCTGCGCTGTTAGGAGGCGGGGCCTGGCCACTTCGGGTCCGCCTGCAAGGCTGTCAGGTCCCTCCCCTCTCTGCTTCCTGCCCGCCAAGGGGCAAGCGAGTGGCTTTCCTCCACCAGGCCCTTTTGCCTGGCTGTTTCCGCCTTAGAGCCAGACAATCATGCAGGGACTGGGGCTTTTGAAACTGTGAGCCAAAATAAACCTCCCCTCCTTTAAGTGGTGGGTGTCAGGCATTTTGTCCCATCCACGGGAAAGTGACTAGCACAGATGGCGTTAACAAGAATTACTTTCCCTGTTACACGAAATAAACTATTTCTCTAAAAGCAAAACATTACAGCAACAACAACAAAGACGAAAAGGTGAACACAATTAACCTGGCCCTTCTAACCTGATGTGACATTTAGTTAGGAAGATGGCAGGCATGTGGATGGCCTTTAGATTACCTCTACTCGTAGGAAAATGTGAGTATGTACAAAAAAAAATCGTATAAATAAACATTAATACAGAACTAATTTTCTTAGTTCTCATTTCACTGAATAATTATACCTTTGGGCTAACATGAATAATGTATTAAGTAGCGCACAGTTTATATGTAGCCTTGCGACTTTCTGCTCTCATTATGCAACCATCTGAAATCATTCCAAGGCAAATGGTGGCTGGAAAGTGACTTCCATGCAAAGGTTCCCCCTTTCGCCTAGGAGCCTGTGGATAGTTGACTAAGCGTCTCTTTAGGTTAACAGGAGCCATTCGGGAAGCTGTTCAAAAATCTTCTCTCTGAAATATGCTCAATAATTCATTAAAGTTCTGAAAGGCCAAACTCCTTTTCTGCTTAGCTTACTACGCAGACTAATGCTTACGTCAATTAAGCTTTTAAGGAAAGCAAATGCATATATTTGCTTCCTGGTTTCTGCAGCGATGAGAAGTAACCTAGTCTTCAATGAGAACCATTGTTACAAAACAATCTTCATGAAACACCACAGTCTGGATGAGTCTCACTTCCCACGAGCGCCGTGTCCGCGCTGAGCAGTCACACTAAGAAGCCGGCGCGCCATGAAGCCTCGACACATTAATCCTGAGTGCCAACCTGTTTTGGTGAGGCTCGCAGTGCACAGGACACCAGCTACACAGACCCAAGAGGTCCTCCTTACCTTTCTTGCTTCTTCATATTCTCTGTCACGTTGTAGATCATCACACATGGTAATCTAATTACTACACCTATTAATTATGCTCATGATTAATTTGAAATACCTGACACAAAATGTAAACAGGTATGATGAGAAACAACACACAGCCCTAATGAAATCCTAACACCTGAAACTGTTTGCATCATTATCAGTCAAGTAACTGCACTTAATTTCCTCTCAGCTGGGCAAACTGATGGAACTGAGTCCTGGTGTTATTCACTAAAATTGTGCTTCAGCACACAGCCACTCGGGTGTGTCCAGACTATGGCCTCGAGCTGCACACTCATGGCCAGCACTGGCCTTCCAGGCAGCTGGCTCGACATCCCCAGTGCCCACGTTTGACTTCCTTCTGTACCTGCCAAACACCAGCCCCCTACAAGCTCGCTTCTGGGAGCTCCAAATAGAACAGGGACTGTAAGCCTCTGTCACCTGCTATGCAAACTGTGGCTGTCAGAAAGGAGGAGGAAATGTTGGCTGGAGCAGGAAATGAAACCAGGACGCCTGGCCAACAACACCGGGGCTGGCTTTCATCTGACAACTGCACCCTGATGCGTGGGCCCGAGACGCGCAGAGCCCAGGACGGCATGACCTCCTGGCCTTCCGAGGACAGTCCTGAAAGCCTGGAGTGCAATGACATCTCGACAGCAGCTTGCGTGTCAGGGCAAAGGGTCACGAGGACTCTCCCGCACTGAGCCTTTCTTATGAAAGCAATGCAGAGCTGGTGACCAGGCCCGAGGCTGCCTCGGGGTACAGGACAGAAGCTCTGGAGCCTGGGACTGAGCCATGGTGGCAGGCGGGAGGGACACTGACTCCAGTGTGAAGGTGGACAGGAGCGCCAATGCCTTTCCACCTGCTTCTCAGCCTCCCCCGTGCAAGCAGGGCTCCAGGCCTTTGTTCTGGAAAGAGAAGGCAAAGGAAGAGAAGAAAAAGTAGGGGAAGGGGAGAAGAAAAAGAAGAAGGGAAGGAAGGGAGAGAAGGAAGGAAGGGAGAGAAGGAAGGAAGGAGAGGGGACCAGAATGTACATGGGTGAAAAGAAAGTTTCATGAAAGGCAAGGAGAGCCCTACGTAAAAGAATAGTGAATCTAGGAATAAGGAACTTGGAAACCAATTTTTTCATTAAGAGCCTTTCCTCTGAACAGGTTTTTAAATGAAAACATTATTCAATGAAATGTATGCTAATGACCTATCTTTAAATTATTTTATGATGGCATGTCTCTCCCGAGATCAAACACAGCCACTTTGCCATCAAAGTCACTTTGCCATCAATCAATTTGTATCATTGTTTGACTCTAATAGAATATTTGCACTTAAGATTCAGAATGTTAATAAAAGTTAAAGAAATCTATTCTGCAAAGTCCTGATTCCAGTATTGGTAGGCTATGCATACTGATCCAAAGAATAACTCTGAATATGCTAATTGAAATGCTCTTTTAATTCATGATCCCCTCAAAAAAGAATCAGATCCCTAGAAGACAGAGGGAGGAATAATTTGGCCTCTCAGTCTTTGAAGCGCTATTAAAGATAGATACTCAGTTTACAAGTTTAAAAATTTACATGTTAATAAATAAAATGCATATAAAAATCTATTAAAATAAAAATCTGAATATCTTAAAATATATTCTCAATCAAAGCCATAAATTGTACAAATCACAAAGGAAAGACCACAGCTGAGGTTTCTAGGATGCAATACATACAGATGCGTGTCCCAGGAACACACATAAACACACACACCCACGCTACTATCTTTTAAGGGAAATGGTTTGGCCATGCAGATGTACAAGGAGAGGAAATGTCATAACAACACTCACTGAGTCATCCGTCTCCATGGAAACGGAGCCTCTGCCCTTCGGCGGTGACCCCCACCTGGACACACATCCGCATCCCCATGGATCTCAAGACGACCTCTCCCCAGCTTCACCGAGCCCAGCCCTCCTCTGTGACCTTGGCCTCCATGTCCCGCTGCACACGCACATCTCCACTACGGAACCTCCCTGGCATCCCCAACCTCTCCCAACCCCCGTGCACCGCAGACTTTCACCCCGGGATCATGGCCAGGCATCCATGCAGTCACTTGGGCCCAGGACACCGGAGTCACTCCTCACCCATCCTCGGATAACTTCAATCCAGCCTGTCACCAGACCTGCCCTGAAAAATGCAAACAGACCGATCAGTTCTCATCAGCTCCACTATTAGCACCTGACCCAAGCAACCATCTGCCCTGTACTGACTATTCCAACAGGGTTCTAAAGGGCTCTGCACCACCTCCAACCCTGGACAGTCCAGCCTAGGGACAGCAGGCAGAGTGATTGTTTTAAAAGGTGAGTGAGGCCAGGCGACACCATAGCTCAAAACCTTCGGAAGGGGCCTGTATGGGAGCAAAAGCCTTAAGCAGCCTCCAGACATGGGCTGCTCAGCCCCTGGTCCCTTCCCAGCCACTTCCCCTGCTCTGTTCCACTGATTCCACCTCTTGGGTCCCTGGGTCCGGGAGTGTGAGACAGAGGCCTGCTGACTACTAACGGCCAGCATGCTCAGGAAGGGTGAGGCCGGTGGCTCAGGAAGAGGGCACTGAGTCAGGACTGTGCCCACGAACTGCACCTCCTTCCTGAGCAGCCACCACCCCTCAGGGCAACATCAGTGGACACAACCACGCACCCACCACAGACCCGTCTGGAGGTGCAGAGAGGATGATGCATTTATCCTGCAAACAAGGATCCAACACCCACTAGACAGGAAGAAACATCCTGAGCAAATGAGGGGTGAGCGGCACGGAGACACGGCCCTTGGCCATACTGTTTAAGACTGGGTGCGAACACACTTGACAGCTATACCACTCAGAAGTAAAGCCACTGATGCTGCCGATGATCATCACGTGGGCTTGGGCCAGTGTTCCTCCCACGACTCCGACAGGCCCCTCACCCTCAGCCACCAGGACTGACCCTAGCAGGGCAGAGGCGACACAGCAGGCATCCATCAGGAGCAGCGTGCGCTGACAGTGTAAGCAGTTTCCCACGTCCACCTCTCCAGGGACCACCGTATGTTCCTGCACCGGCCAAGTCGCCTTCTCCATGACTTCCCTTTGATGGCCAATTTGGTGGAAGACATTCTTCCACCTGAGCCGGATGTGTCCTGGCACCTTCTAGGCTGTACACTGTGGGAGGCCTTCTTCTGGCCCTCCCGGCACACGCACCCCTGCTGTCCCGAGGAAGCCACTTGGCATGTCCCCAACTGAGAACCCGGAAGCAAGATCCTGAGAGCAGCACGTTCACAACAAGAATCCACACAAGCAGTCCGAACACTCTGCACATGGAGTGGATCCAAGAATCCAGCAAGTGCAGACCCCAGGCAGCTTCATGGAATGCAGAAATTCAACCACATGTGTAACAAGAGCTCTGAAAAGTGACATCCGTGCCACATTAGCGGATATTAGGAATATTCCGAGTGTCAGAACACTAAATATGAGTCTTAAGTGTCATTTCTCATAGGAAAATGGTTTTTCCCTTGTGTTGCAAAGGAGCTGACGGTGGCCTGCACAGATCTCTGGCCCTGCTTCTTCACCTTTGCTAAAACAGCCCGCTCTTCAAAAACATATTTCTCCGATGCCTCCAGAGACTTGTCCTGCCTTCAGCTGACTTTGGCACATGGTCTCCTGAGGCCAGCGGCTCCGACTGAGGGACAACGGGGCTGCAGGGGTCCCAGCTCCCTGCACCTGGGGAGGTCATGGCCTCCAGGGGTTTGGTGGTGTGCCTAAGAAAGCCACCTGGCCCGTGTCTCTGCAGAATCCCTTGTCTTCTCCCATCTGCACTCCTTCCCTGGCTCTTTCCCGCTTTGCAGAAGCAGCAGTGGCTCCATTTTCTCTGTATCTCCTCAGATCTTTCTTCCTGGGAGACGCACTGCACATTCTCATGCCTTCTGCCACTTACTAAGCCCACCCGACACTAACCAGAGCCAGGCCCTGGGCCACACTCTCTCCGTGCCTCACGGCAGGCTGCAGGCCCAAACTCCCATTCTCGCACAGCCAGCCACGCCTGGCGAGGAGGGAGCAGGCCCTCCATCCTAGAGGCTGATGGTGCCCAGCAGGATGGGAATGAGGAGGCAAAGGGGCCACTGCCCAAACCCAGTCTGAGGCCGAAATCTGACACCCATCTGCAGCCACCCAAGCCTTCTGCTACCTCCTGCAGAAACATGTTCTTGTTAACATATTTCTGCCAGCGGTACATGCATAACTGAACCCTCAGACGGTGGTACAAATGGATCTAATCACTTTAATCAGTCTTTTTACTAACAATATTAATATGGAGCCACCCGATGAGACAGTCATGCATACCACTGGGGATTCAAGCCACTCAGCTGTGAGACACATGAATTACAGCCCCGCCAGGAATGTATAAAAAGTGTATGTGCATGTATTTATATATATTTATTTTTTAAAAGCTTTAAGGTATAAAAAGATACTCAGACTTTCTAAGGGCCATGCTGGCAAGAGATAGGTAAATTCTACATAGCTACTCATTTGAGTTTTCCCAGAGCTCAGAGCAAGATTTAAGAATGAAAAGACCAGGAGATGTCGGCCCATGGCACGAAGTTCTACCTGTGCAGGCTGAATAAAGTCCGCTGGGCTAGGGCACTGCGAGTGACCACGGCCTTGACACTGCAGTGCACACGGGCACCGTGCTGGGAGCCGATGTGAGACGTCCTCACCACCACAAAAGGCGGCTCTGGGGGTGACCAGTGGCAATCTGTATACAGTGTGCCAAAGCATCGCGTGGCAAGCCCTGCACGGCCTGAATCTCTACTTCAATTACAACTCAATAAAGCTGCGGGCGGGTGACAGATGAACAGGTAGCAGCAACATGTCATTCTTCCCATGGGAAGGTGATTAAAAGGCCCTCCCCACTGTTCCCTGGGAAACAGGCTTCCTGATCAGCAAGGCAAGCTCCAGTTGGTTGGAGCAGACCATAACGAAGCACCTCCATTTCACCACCACTTTTCTGAACGGCAAAGCTTCATGAAAATTTCAGCCGCCCAAGATGAGGCCTGCACACGCCCCTTCCTCGCTCTGCTGGTGGAGGCACTCGGTGTAGTCTGGCCGGAAGACAGCATGTGAAATGGGTGACGGGGTGGAGCGTGCGCGCTGTCATTCCACATTACCGCTGTGCACAGAAGAGCAGATGCAAACCGGCCGTGATGAGCGAGGTGAAGGAGGGAAATGAAAATGTCAGCCGCGGAGAAGACTGTTAAATGGCACCAACTGCCCAGGCGAGGTGTCAGTCTGCCCATGTGCTGCTTGTCACCCTCAATCCATCATCAGAAAGGACAAGCCACCTCCGGAGGAATGAATGTCCCGAGCCAGGAGGCCGGCTAGGCCCGGCTCCCACTGCCTGCAGCAAGGCCTGCTCGGCCCCCTGTCCCTCTCCGGGCTTCACTGGAATCGGGCTGCTGTCAGGGGCAGCTCCAGAAATGGGCAGGCATGGAGCCTCCTGGCCTTCAAACTCCGGGGCAGCCGCCGACAGCTTGGCAAGCACCGGGCCGAGGTAAAGTGTGGTGACGCCGAGCATCTTTTAACGGACAGTCACTGAACAGGGGCACAGCTGCCTTCATGCAGTCTTTTAAAGAATGAAGAATCCAAATATTAGCAAAGAGGGTCACTGCAGGTGGCACAATGCAGGCTGAGAAGCAGCAGGAAGATTCCCCGGGGAAACGCAGGGCAAGTGGAATGGGCCTCCTTTCAAGAGGGGAAGAGGACACGGCTAGGGAAAAACAGCGAATACAGAGAGGCTGAGAAAAAGTGGTTGCCATTATAAGCTGTCTTCATGCTCAGGGAGAAGGGGAAGCTTTAAGTGTGGGAGAAGGAAAAAGACTATTTGTGCAATTCACTCCCCTCATGAAAAATGAAACCCATGAGAACTTTTCCTACTTCTCTCCGGGAAAACAGAATAGCCAAATACAGCCTATTTTCCCTCAAAAAGGGGGCAGGTGCTGAACCGGGCCCAGGAAGTGAAGGTGCCCACCACAGGGGGGTTTCCAGGCGGTTTCCATGGGGATGTGCTCCAGCAAGGCCTCGCTCGGGGTCTGGGGCTGTGGGTGTCATACATGGGTATTAACAGTGCTGATATGAAACGAGCACATTCAAAAACATTCGCATACAGAGCCTGGTACTTCAGGTAGTACATTTTGTCCAGACTATCTCTAGAATATGAGTCATTTCAACTACTCCAACTGTACTAACTCCACTGGGCTCCTCAGTCCCATGCGTTTCTAAATTTCCTCTTTTCCTAAAAAAAAATTAATACTTAAAATTTGAGAGTAGGATTAGGTTTATAGAACTAGGCACAAAATATTAAATGTCATACACTCTCCTCCCTCTCTCCTAGCCTCAGTTTCCCCAGTTGTTAATACCTTGCATTAGTGTGGTAGGTTTGTGACCACTGATTAACAAATACAGACATATTACTAGTAGTAACTGAAGCTCACATTTTATTTTAATACACTAAAAACAATTTGCATTCACCCCACAATTTGAGTTTATCGTTGGAATTCCTGCATATTCCTGCATAAACAGGAGACCAGAGACTCACATCTCATCAGTTTAGCTTTATTTATTTTGATTTTAATTTTGATTTTTATATTTTTGAGACAGGGTCTCACTCCGTAGCCCAGGCTGGCCTTGAACTCACAGTGATCCTCCTGCCTCAGCCTCCCGAGTGCTGGGATTACAAGCCAGTGTCACCACGCCTGGCTCTTTGAAGACAAGACCATGCCATCCTAGAAGGCAAGGATGAGCCACTTCCACCCAAAGCCTGAAGGCAGGGGGAAAGGGGCAGGCATTCCCACCACGGCTGGACTGCCAGCGGAGGCAGCCCCTGAGAGGGACCTTCCAGCTCCATCCCTGACGCCTGACAAGGAAGCTAAATAGTAAGAAGGATCCAAACCCAAAGCCAAGACCCCACTGTGCTGGCCCTGGCCACCAGCATCACTGATGTGGATGCTGGGTGACAAACTGTGGCACCCAGCGCAGGAGGGCATCGCCCCGTGGAGGCACCGCAGAGGCCCTGCCCAGCTCCCTCCATCCCCCAGCATGGCTGCTCCTGCATCCCTGGATAGCCGAGCTACTGCAGGCCTCTGCAGGGGCCTCCCTCACCCCCTTCTGCTCTCGGGTGGGCGCAGGTCCTCCAGGACCGCAGACTCGGTGCTGCCCAGAGCCTGGGCAGTGCTCAGGAGGCCCCTGACTGGGTGGACATGGCTGGGCAGCTCTCGGCCTGCTGTGCTCAGCACGGCCGCTCTGGGCCTGGCCCTGTCTTCACAGAGCAGCGGCACCGTCCAGGGCTCACCAAAAATAGCGTGGCAAGACAGGTGCCAACAGAGCTCCCAGAGAGACCTCGCCACATGTGGGCTGAGTCCTCTGGATCAGGGCAGTTTTCTCAAAGCAGGCGATGCAGGCCTGGGATCCCGGCTACTCCAGAGGCTCAGGCAGGAGGATCCCATGAGCTACGAGTCTGAGAGCACCCTGGGCCACAGAGCAAGCAAGACCTTTTCTCAAAACATCAAAATAAATGGATAAAGCACCAGTGCCCATTTCGGGAGAGACCCAGTCCTGATCAGCTGAGAAGCCAGGGGAGGGCCTCTCCCCAGGGCCAAGGAGCACTCTGGACCCTAAGGCCCGGGCAAATTCCTGAGGGTGAGCTGGGCGGTGGAAGGGTCCGTGTCCCTACCCCGCCGCAGTCACCAGATGCACCTCTGCAGGTGTTGGTCAGCCAGGCGGAGCGTCCTGGGCTGGCCGTTATCTGTGCTGTCCTGAATGGTAGTGGGTCGGAGACAGGCAAAACGAGCAGCCTCCGAAGGGGCGGAGGATGTGCTCACACCTCTACTGGAGGGTCTCTTTCAGCACTTTCGCCTACAAAGCTGTGCAAGCACCAGGCGAGGCTTCAGCATCCTGCAGGGAAGTGGCTTTGACTTTTTACTTCTACTCTCAAAATGCTTTTTGTTTGGTATGATCAGAAGTGTCAAAAGGAAAATCCTTTAGATCAATTAAATTCAGCAGAGTTTGAGCAAAGTAAACAAAATACAAACGACTCACAAATGGGACACTCCCAGAACTAGAGCAGGTTCTGAGAAGGTCCAACAACTGCCCAGGCAGGATTTTCAGGAAAATGGAACCGAGGCACAGAAAACTGGGTATAGCCTGGTCAACCAGTCACCTGGTTACAGCTTAGCTAGGTGTCTACAACTTGATCAGCTAACTGGCCAAGGGCTTTCCGGGCCCAGCCAGTCCCCAGAGACTGGGATGGAAGGCTATGGTCTGTTAGACTCACACAGGCGCTCAGTCCAAATCCGTGGCCTCCGAAGGGATCTACCTAACAGAAGGGTCCAGAGAAAGCCAGAGCTTGCCACTCTGAGAAGACCGGTGGGCCACGAATCCGTTTCATTTCTAAACAAGAAGGGTTTTCCTGGAATTGCTAGATGGTTACATAACTAGAATGTGAAACTTGATTATAACACAGGCACAAAAATGTGCCTAATACTGAACTACTGCCCTATAATACGGCAAATGAAATTGGTTAAAGTTCATTTTTAATACAAATTAATTAAAAGCCAACTTTTGTTTAAAAATTTAATATTTAATTATTTCCTGGGTTGCACCTAAAAACATAACATTTCTGCAAAAGTATTTTAAAGTCCATCACCCAAGTTTTTACAGACTTTTAGGAACAAATTCTTTCTCTTTTTACTTCAATATGACAAAATATACACAACTGTATAAAACAGCTGACAAAAGTTTTATGTAGACATATGAATTGAAATGAAATCTATGAAGCAAGTATATATTAAATATATAATAATAACCTTTGGCGTTAAAGGTTATCTTGTTTAACCTTGAGAAAAGAATAGCTTCTTAGTTACAGTGGACAGCTGCCTTGCAATGAGAATCAAAATATAACTTACTTTGAGCTTGAATGATGCAAGTGGCTGTCACTGTCCGAAGCTTTAATGAAGGCCGGGTCTCTTCCCAGGCAGGTGACTGGAGCACAGCTCATCTGTGTGGAATGACCTTGAATTATGCACGCTTTCTCTCAGAGTTCGAGTCCCAATTCTTTTCTAATTTTTCGTCTCTGGCTTGCCTACCCTACTGCAGTAGCACTTTCTCTTTTAAAGCAGTCCATCTTTAGTCTTTCCACAGGACTCATCTAAGATTGTTACGGGGATTTAGCTCAGTGGTTTCGCCGCCTGCTTCAAAGTGCAAGAACCCGAGTTCGATCCCCAGTACCCCCCCCAAAAAAAGATTGTTAGGGAACAACCTTTCTAACCCCCCCCATATGCCTTTAATTTTCTTGATAGAATAATTCTGTAAATTAATTGTATGAAACGTACAATCAGCTCAAGCAGGTGAGAACCTGTGCAACTGGTTCCTCTAGACACGCTCACTGTCTGCATCCACTAGGATGTCCTACAGGAATGCAGCGCACTGGTCACGTGTGTTTGTTAAAAATGTTCCACAGTACGTAAGGAGATCCTGATTTGAAAATTGTTAGCAGCTTTCCATTGCTGTGACACAATACCTGAGATAAATCAACTCCAGAGGACGCAAGATTTATTCTGGCTGAAGGTTTCATAGCCTTCAGTCCACAGTCAAAGATTCCTCTGGGGCCTTAACAAGGCAGAACACCATGGCAGGAGCAGGTGGGAATTCAACGCTCAAAGTTGCTCATCTTACGGCCGCCGGGAAGTGGAGAGATGAAGGCTGGGGTCCCAGGCCCCCTCCGGGGTAGCGCTCAGTTCCTGACTTTCTTCTCCAGGCCTCCTAAGGGTCCTAGCACGGCCCTGCATCACCTCAGAATGGTGAACAGATTCCCGTGGGGGCCTCTGAACCCTAACAAAGACAAGTACAAGTGCCCCCCGCCTTAAGAAAGGGTAATATGGGCTGGGGATTTAGCTCAGTGGTTCTGCCGCCTGCCTTGAAAGCAAAAGGTCCCGAGTTCAATCCCCAGTACCAAAAAAGAAAGAAAAGAAAGAGCAATGAAGAGTATGTAACAATCCACATTTCTAAAGGCAAACGGCAAAGTGTTTATTTGGAAAATCCCTTCCTCGTTTTGCAAAAAAGTATTCTTAGAGCACCTTTACCAAGTAAAAACCTCCAAAATATTATAAAATATTTCTTTTATGGCCTTCCAATACACAGGCCTTTAAGAGAAAAATATTATTATAAGTATTCTGAGGTACAAAAAATATTGAAAACATAACATTTTACGGAAATATTAGGTTTAAATATGTGCTGCTTGTTTAGTACAGGTTTTTTCCCCCTCTAACACTGAACTTGATTTCACTGATACTATTCTGGTAATATAATGATGTTCTAAAATTAATATATCATTCATGAATTGCACACATGTCCTAATGCGCTGTATAAAAGAAACACACAAAAGAATGATCTGGGAAAAAATTTACTTTCCTTTGGGCTGCCTTTTTTTTTTTAAAAAAAGCTCAGATTATTTTAAACTGCATATTTGATTTACTATTTAAAGAAATAATCATTTGGATTTCATGGTTCATTGAAATAAGCAAAAGAACATGGATTCATACCAAAAATGAAGAAATGTAGATTTAAGCCTTATTAAGAAACAGATTTTCCAGTATTGGGTTTTATTTCATCCTAGGCCAGTATGTAACGTTTCATTTTATAAAGTACGACTTGGGTAAAACAAAGCCCAAGCAATGAGAAGGGAGCAGGCAGGGACATGTGTTTTCACTTGTGAACACTCTATCTCATGGTTTCATAGAAGAATTTTATGTCTTTGCTCATGTAACAGGCCATATCTATTTTAAGAAAAGAAGCCTATATTTCAGTTTTATAAAATATTATGGTAAAAGTGTTTCCAAGTACTATGAAGAAATCACTCTATATACCCAGCGAGTGAAGTTTACCCTCCATCTCCTTTCATCCCAAATATGAAAAATTTATGTCACAACTAAAGGTAAACATTACAAAGCTGAAGAATTTTTTTAAGGACTAAAATAGGAATGAGAGGCTGTGACTAAACTCAGCCCCTTTACCTTCCCAGTGTGTTCAGCTAATTGGTCACATGCTGTTAAACCAGGGGGCAACAGCCACTCGAGAGTTCCCAGTGGGCATTAAAGCAAGCAGAGATGGGCACACACATGCCCTCAGCTTTCCACCAACAGGATCTGCTCCGAACATTTCTCTCTCCCACACATGATGCTGCTATGAAAGAGGAAGTGAAAACTGGGGAAAAAAAGAAAAAGAAAACAGAACAGAGGCTCGGTGCAGTATTTCCCACACTGTGGAATAATTTCTTTCATTCCCAAGATGATTCAAGTTGACAACTTGGTTCTTCTGGTTGCTTAGCTTCCTGACCTCAAAAAGTCCATTTTCTGACTTCTGTCTCCTCCAGCTGTTGACAGGCTAATGCCACCAACCCGTGTAATAAAACCTCCACCGGGTCTGGGATTAGGAGAGGAAATTGTAATGACAGGAGAAGAATTAGATGTGAAGTCTGCCCAACTTTTGAGACCACATCTTGTCTCTACAAGAGCACAAATAGTTCTGTGGAGGGAGGTTAATCCTGATCCTCCCGGGGCACAGCGCTGCAGAGCGCTTCCTGGGAAAACACAGGGACCTCTGCTTGCCTAGAAAACACTTCTCAAAACTGGATACAATTTAAAGTCATCCTCTACTTAGGAGTAATTTTTCTCAGCAACAAATATTCCATTTTCGTTCTTCACAGAACCGCAGCAACTAGCACGACTACTTCCTTTTCCATCCTCAACTATGTGGGGCAATGTGGACCACAGACGGTTGGGTCAGATGCCTTTGTGTCCCATGTGGTCACCGATCCTTTTGTGCCTTCTTCACCCTGCTGAGCCCCCAGGAGGATGGGGTCAGACCTGGGAAGGCCTCAGCCCATAGGCTTACCCTCTCAAGCCTCAGTTTCCTCATTCCTCAGATGAAAGGGAAGATTAATTAGAAAGTACATAAAGCTCAAAGCTGGACCAAGAGTGAGGAGTTAATAAAAATTTCACCTGTTTTTTACTGCCGTGTTCTCTGATTGTGACAGATTAATGCCAAAAAATTACCTTTACTCAATCACTGTGTTCTCAGTATCATATTAAATTCTGTAGGAAAGATTAATATAGGGCGTCATGCATCAGAGGCCAAAGCCCAGCTTTGAGAAACAGCCCACCCCCTAGGATTCTTGTTATCCCTCTGCGCATGTGCGCTACAATGAAAGTAAATGCATGTGTTCAGGCACGTGCGCTTCCTGTGGAGAACTTAACTGTCCCACTGTCATGTGTCAGCAGTCATATTCTGACACATAGTTCCAGATTTACTGAGACTTTCCCTGTCTCTCCTTTCCTCTCCTATTACTGTATTTCTGATCACATTTTTAACAACTTTCTAAGAACGGTTACGGAAAAGTAGATGTAAAATTTAACTGTGCATACGTATTTACTAAACATATTTCACACTAAGACGAATCTAGTGCTGCAATGGAATGTATCTATGAACTGCACTTCAGGCTTCAAAGCTCACACCTATTGTTAGAATTTATCCCCCATGGGTGGGAGGCAGATACTGTGTTTTCTAGTTTACTTGACTGGCTTCAGCTAGGGATTCTTTTACTTGCATCTGAAAGCACTGAATACACAAAGACCTGTAAGTTTCTCTGGCCCTCAGTGTCCTCCACACCACAAACTGCCTCACAAAAGACGATCTGTAAACTTCTGCCATATAATTTCAGATTGTGTGAATACCAGATCATTTGAGAAGGTATAAATATTTGTAATTAATTCTCTCCTTCAGACCCTGGAAGTTTTTCTGCAGTGAGTTCTGGTTTTCCGACAATCTGTTCTGAACAGGGGAGAAACCTCAGCAGCATAATAAAGTGTGTAATACTTCCGTTCACCTATGATGTAAGAAACCTGTTTTGGGCATCATCTCCCCCTCTTGTCAGTATCTGTCAATATCAATTATTTCCATTCTACCATTTTCTTCAACTACAGCTCCTCTCTGCCTCCACTACTCCTGCCAAACAAATGCATTCCCTGCAAAAGACTAGTTACGCACCTCCTGTAAGTAACTCAGGACTCACAATTAGTTACAAGTAGAATAAAGCATGATGAATGCTGTTTCCTACTTTACCAACTTGTTAAGATGTGGCAGCCTTCTTTGAGTAAATTTTCAAGCACAGAAACAGTCTAACTAGAAAGAAAACTAATATAAAAACACATTCTATTACTGGAAATGAGCCAAGGGAAATACAGCAAGAAATTGCATGTGCTACACTGTAAAGATACTATCTGCTCGTTCAACATATATGAGACCTCAAAACTTGAAAGTGTATAATCAGAAAATACTGAAAACCGGACATGAGATACCTAGTTTAAATTCATCACCCAAAAACCAAAAAAACTTACAAAGTAACATGCTACAGTTTTAGGGAAACAATTATTGTTTAAGATGATCCATTTCTCCACTGTGAAGAAAAGAGATTATATTTATTACTGCCGTAGAACTTAATTTTTCATTATTTTTTAGAAGTGTTATGCATATGCCTTGCACCAAGTGATTAAATCAAAAGAAAATCATTTTCTAAAAGACCCAAAAACAATGCACCTGCATTGTTGACGATACCAATTATTGCAGGATCAAGAATAAAAATAATCAACAGACTTGAGCATATTGTTAATAAATCTGAAATTAACATAAGACTCAACCTATTAATACTAAATTAATGAATGCATGAAAACTACAATTCTAATTTAAATTAATACCGTAATGTAGTATATACTTCCTGGGTTTGCCTCAGAAGATGGCCTTCTGAAGACGGTCCAGATAATATTCTGGGCCTTAAAAATGAACTTGAAATCATTAAAAGACCAGAGTAGTCAAAAATGTAGATGTTTTCAAGTACATGTCATTAGAGCAATATGTTTAGAAAATTATAAGCCACTGAGAGGTTTATACAACACAAGATACAAGGGCAGGCCTAGGATTTAGCTCAGTGGTTTTGCCGCCTGCCTCAAAAGCGCAAGGTCCTGAGTTCGATCTCCGGTACCAAAAAAAAAAGATACAAGGGCAGGTAGAAATATTGATAGCTAATGTCAAAGACTATCAACTGCTTTAGGTTTAAACCTTAGTCTTGTTACTACATTGTATTTTTCCAAAGCCTTAGGCCTAGGACAAAATATTAAAAGTATAAATTTTAAAACCAAATAAACTAGATCAACCACATAAAGTCAAAATTATGAAATGTTCAACTTCTGTCTTCCAAAAAGAACTTGCTCTTATAGACAGGATCCTCCTTATTACAAACACTACTCTGGTCCCCTTTCTACTAATTCCCTTTGCTGGGCCTTCTAAGGAAAGGGCCGCTTGGATGGGATCCAGGGAACATACCCTCTGCCAGACTCAAACTACCCAATCTTCAGTTTTTCTGCTTGATAAGAAAGGTTTCCATGTAAGAGCTGAAGTGTTGTAAGAAACTTTTATCATTAATGAAAGCATCAAGAACTTTAAATATCAGCTTCCCTGGTAAAAGCTAAGAATAATCCTTCATGCTTAAATGTATATCAAAATAATATAATATAACGGTAAGGTTAGCGTAAACACAAAGCTGGATTCTTGAACACTGATCTGATTCAGCTGTAGAATTATCTGTTAAAATAATGCAAAGCACCAGGAAAAGTTCAAAAATAGTAAACATCACCCGTTCTAATGAAGTTATAGGCTACACAGAACTTAATATTTGCATTCAATGCCAAACCTGTAAGGATATGTTCCACATATCCATCTTGCTCATCAATGCCTGAATTCCCTTCCAAGATTTTTCAATATGCATACCCTTGATTAATACCCCATTAGCCAGATGAAGCAGGGGAACCAAAAGTTTGAGCCTACCCTGGGCAGCTAAGACCATGTCTCAAAACAAAAATAAGTAAATAAATAAATAAATAAGGGCTGAGGATGTAAATCAGAACTCCCTAGGTTCAATCCTCAGTACCACAAAAAATAAAAAATAAAAGAACTTACTATATCCGTCAAAGAAATTTTAACAGAGTAGAAGGATATAAAGTCTGCCATAAAGAATATAAGCAAAAACACACAATTTAAGACACTAGACAGTGCCAGGCACATAGTAGGTGCATAATAAATATTTTTGAATGAGGAAGTAAATGAATGGTGCATAAGAGGCGAGGTATAGACATTATTACATCAACTTACTGTTCCTTTCACTTTCTACTGAAGACCCTGTCCAGCATAACTTCTAAGGAAGGCACTACAGGCAATTATGATCTCCTTTTTTATCTTGATTATAAAGAATCCCAATGTTTAAAAGAAATTAAAGAGTACAAGGCCAAAAACCTGAACAAAACAAAATTTTATTTTGAACAATGTCAAAAGGAAGGTAAATGAAATTTATCTTAAACTTGATAAAAATTCATCATTTTAACTTAAATATACATGAGCAAATTAATAAACTTTTAATTAATATAATTTTGTTGATATGACCCTACAGCTCTCAATTCCTCTGCCATTAACTTTCTCTTACTGCAATGTCCTCACTCCAAATCTCCAATCCTGCCCTTCTTTTTGGCCGTACCAAGGATGGGGACCCCAGGGCCTCATGCCTGACAGGCAAGGAGTCCACAATTGCATATCCCCAGCCTCTGGACCATTTCTTTTAATCTAATATCTCCAAGGCTTTGTTCAGAATGCAGCTTGTTGGCTGAAGTCTTCCGGCTCTCTCCACACTGCAGAGCCCATTTTCCTCCTCAGTGTGTCAGCGTGGCACACCCCTTCTCTCCTGCACGGACAGTAGTGTGGCAGGCATCTGCATGGGCCCACCTCCTCATATTTTAGCCCATTTATTGCCCAGGACAGGGCTCTGCAACTCTGAGATACACAATCTTTTGGAATCACTGCGAGAATGAATACAATACAATCATGACAAGGAAGGCTGGTTTACTTATAAGTCAATAAAACACGATACCAATGTGAAGATCAATGCCATTCATTGATCTGAAATTCACTTAACCGCCAGGCAAAACTCTAGGCCTTAGGAAAACCAAAGAGGCTTGGACTGAGCTATCTCTGTGAGATGAGCTCATCTCCAGCCCCAGGATAGGGTCTCTCCCAGGCTGTTGTCTATCCATCCAAGGCCTCCCTGAATGCCTACAGCACTTTGCAGCCGCAGTGGTTAATGGGCAGACGGAAAGAACGTGTCACACCACAAGTGCCAGCTCTCAAAGATGAGCGGCTCTCAACACATGCTTCCTGGAAGGCCACCTTTCTCCCTGTGCCCACACAGTGGGGAAACAGAGCATTATCTGCCCTGTGCAGTGTCTCACATTCTTGCCATTAGTCTTCCCACCCTTCCCAAATCAACAGAAGCCAAGTGAGTCACTGACCATAAATAAACTGAGTAACTAATCCTAACCAAATGGGGAACTCTGCCAAATTTGGTCCAAGTGGGGCATTCTATGGGTTTTAGGGTGCCACAGAGGTCTCTCCACATGTAACACATCCCCAGCTAATTTAGTTCAACTGCCTCAGCAAGGAAGCCATAGACAGGCAAACGCGACTTCTGGTTAGTCCCCAAAGACTCCTCCTGTCTCCAGTGGCTTTTCTGGGATTATTTCAGGCATTAACTTGTCTGTGCTCAGAAGTCTCTGCCATGCTTGGGCTCAGTATTATCCAGCTTCAAATAATCAAAGCTACTTAAATTTTAAAAGAACGTTCACACATTCATTATTGATTCCATGCATAAATAATTTATTAATCCCTCACAATGTACAAAGTCCTCTACAATCTTAAAGTATACTTAGAAAAGACATACAAAAACAAGGATAATACAAGGCAAGAAGGACTCTGGAAGGAGAAGAACATCATTTCCTAAATGATAAAAGCTATCATTTATTGAGTGCTCACTATGTATTAAGCACACAGTACTGTGCTAAGCACTTTATGCAAAGTATTAGTGCATTATATCATCAAGAACTACTTATCTTGTAGGAGGACAGACAAGAAGGAAATGAGACTTGGGCCCTGCATTATAAAATTGCCTTAGCCATAATAATGAGAAGCATTTTAAATATGGAACTATAAAATTAATGTTAATTTAACAATAAACATAAGTCTATTTTTTTCTGTTTTTCCATAGGCTTTTAAGACTCCAAAATATATGAGGAATACATTCCAAATAGACAGTATAATTTTAGAAAGCACAATGCAAGTTCATTTTTTTCTTTGTAAATAGTGATATTTTATTTTGATTTTAAGCAAAGAGATCCTCCCTGAAAACCTAAAACCCACCCCATGAGCTTTCAATAACACTAATTTAGTTTTACTTTTCTGCTTTAAAAAAACCCAAAGAAATAAAAAAGCGCCTGATACATTAATAATTCATTGTTTATTATCTCAGGGACATTTAATATGAAAATAACATCCTAATTTGTTACCATATGCATGTTATTTCTTGTTCATGTAAATAATTCATGCCAGAGACATTAATAAAAGCTTTCCACACTAATTGAGAGCATTTGAAATATGAACTTCAGAGCTCTTATCAGTAATCTGGGTAAACAGTGTACAAGGTGATGACTAATGGTAGAACTAAGTCAAACTGGAAAAAAGTCATAATCAAGAATTTCACTAGGATAGCAAAGAAAAAATGTTCACCAATGACCTGTAACGCGACAGGTGCCAAGTACTGGCAGCAAGTATCACAGGACAGAGGGAAGATATCTACTGGGTGACATCTGAGATCATTTTCTGTGGGCAACAACCCAGGTGGGGATTAAAGATAAGGAACAGGACATCAGTGAGGAAGGACGAGGAGAGAACTCCATGGCCAACGGAAGGACTGGGGCAGATTCCACAGCACCTCCAGGACAAGCAGTCTGAATGTGCCCGGCACTGTGGGAAGCCACTGGAGGGTCTGACTCACATCCTGGAAGCATCAGAGCAGAACGTCACGGGAGATGCTGAAGGTAGAAAGTGCAGTTGGTAATGCTGTCATTTACAGAAGAATCAGGCCAAGCAGAACTTGTGTGAGGGCAGACAGGGGCTGGAAACAGGAGAGAGGGGGCACAGGATTTACCAACTGGTTTAACGTTGGCACCAGAGAAATGGAGGAACCAAGGACAGCTGCAGGTCTTCCTGCTGGAGGACTGGACGAAGGGTCATTTCCTGAAGTCGGGGCATGGAAGAGCATCTTCAAAGAAAGACGGCCAATCAAAGATTCTAGTAAGACACTCAGAGGAGGCTGCACCCGAATCAATCTGTCAAACCCCAAGGGCCAATGCGCAACCAACAGGTGAGAACAGGAGGGATTCTGAGAGCTAAGGACATGAAGTCAAAGAGGAGGCATCCAGGAACTCAAAGAAACCAGAAGTAACAGAGGACAATTGCTGATGACTCCAACAGAGAACCAACCAAAGATGAATGGGAAGAAGGGCGAGAACAGGGAGCCGCTGCCCAGGTGGGACAGTAGGACTATGGATGCAGGAAGGAGAGCCCACACTGTCAAGCCAGGGAGCCAAGTACAAGGCCTCTGGACTCAGCAGCAATAGGCTTCCTTCCGGGGGCACTTGGAGTGTCCCAGCTCTGCAACACAACCAGAGAGCCCACTGACACGTACAGAACGGAAGAGCCCAAGACCCACGGTGTTCACAGTTGTGTGGCTGTGTCACAGCGCTCAGAACTGAAGTCAAGAAAGGAATACTTGGATGCTCACAGAGAACGATCACTCGCCGGTCTCCCGCCCGACACCACGGCTGTAATGACACACTGCAGCACCGTGCCTGTGTGGCTAATCCTGAGGATTTTCTATTATCCCCCTCGTGAGGATGTGCAGCATCAGAAATCTGATGGATTAATGAAACACTGTTACCACTAATTGCTGACATAAGACTATTTAGGGCACCTCGGCAATCACTGAATTCTCGCAGACATTTTCACAGCTTCTCAGAGCAGTGTCCTCATCAGCCTTGCTAATTCCCACGGAAACAGCACGCAGCTTTGGCGAGGGACTATTCTCTCTCCATCATTTCCAATCTGCAGCTCCTCCCCAATACTGTCCCTAAATCTAGATCATTCACTGGATGTCTCAGGTCCCCTCCTCCAGACTCCAAGCAGAATCAATGGCTGGAATTTTACATCTCCCTAAAGAGAACAGATATGATCAGGCCAGGGAGCCTTTCTCAGCTGTCTGGACTAGGTCATTGTCTCACAAAGTGAAGCAGCAGCTCTGCTCACAGGAGGAGCAACAAGTGGGGAGGCTCGGAGGTGCCCAGGCTGGAGATGCGGTGAGGCGAGCTTTGTCCCAGGACTCAGCCTGTGGAATTCAGCACAAGCTCTGGCCCAGCTGAACCCTTAGTGTCTATGTAAGCCTTAGGTCAACTCCGAAGCATCTCTGAGCTCCACCTCCTCATCTTCAACATCATGCAATCATGCCCCTTCTCTGCATGCAGAACGTCCAGGAGGGCTCTGCTGGAAACAGCACAGCTGCTGACTCAGAAAGCACCACAATGTGGTTCATGTCACAGCTGTGTCACTTCGAGGAACATGGACACACTACCCAGACAGCCCGATGGCAACTGGCCGCTGACCACCCTACCAACTCCCCCGACGCTGGGTCCATGCTCAACCAAGCTTCTCTCACTCGGCTGCAGCTTATACAGTTCAGGGCCCAGCGCAGAGCCTGGAATCATAGTTATCCACATAAGCTGATTAACCAGGATTTAGGGTTTGATTCACCCATACCTCATGATATGTTTAATTTGAGTCAATCGACACATGAACTTTCATAACATGCACAGTTAGAACTATGTCACCTTGAGGGATTTGCAGTGCTAGAACAGCAGGAAGAGCCACCCCAAGCCCAGGGGAAGGGCAGTAGTAGGGAAACCACCATCTAATGCGGAAAATTGCTCTGTATCATCTCTAGACTATTACCTAACCCCAGACTGGATCACACTCAAGAACACGCCCAGTGAATGCTCTGATATATGATGAAACTAAAAAGTCAGCCTTGTATTCATTAACCCCCTGTCACTCTGCACACAAATGCGCTACTGCTGCAAAACCAAAGGAAAGAAATATACCTTATCACAGTTCCTAACATCAAGAACTGCCGTGGCAGAAAACCAAGCTTATTGATTCTTTAAGAAAGGAAGGGTAAAAACAAAGGCAGAAATCAGCGTAGGTCTTGAGGAGACTAGGAAATGTTTTCTCCCTGGGATTCAGTTTCAATTTAAAGCTGAAAGGACACTGTGAGCTTGAAGATGTTGGGTGATTTGGTTAAAAGTCCAGAAGATTGGATTCGAGATTACTTTGTAATCTCATGACTTTAAAAGCTTCTTAATTAAGGACTTACATGTGTTTTAAATGAAACAGGACACAGATTTGTAGAAGAGAAAAGCAAATCATTATGAGAGACGATGTTTCTGACCTCATCCCCAAGACCCCTGAATTTCACGTGATCTTCAGGTCAAAAGGCAATCGGTCCAGGCACAATCAATCTGAGAGAGAGGCCCCTGCAGTGTAAAGCCCTGGCTGGACACATCTGGAGCCCCCACCAGATGAGAAGGCGGAAGGTGCCATTAATGGTGGGGGTGTTTATCTTCTCCCAAGGAGAGAACAAAGCTTTCACTTGGCAAAAGCTGCCTCCCAAGGGTCCCCGTGTGAGACACTGGCAGTGTAGCCCATCATTCACTCAAAGACGCTATTTCAGAATAACAAAGATGAAACTTTAAAAGCATTACTCCAAATTTCATTCTCTTATTCCCTCACATACACTTCTCAAATAAATCAGTAAATAGACCTAAAATCTACTCCATCTTCAACACACACTGTAAAATCTCCCTTCTGCATTCAGCAACCTGCCTGCTCTTTCTGAGCTCCAAACCCAAGCAGCAGGCCCCAAGGGACCTCTTGGGGCATGGTGGCCGGAGCCTCCAGGGTGCCCTGGACCAGAACTGGCAGTCACTCCTCCTCCCAGGTCCCCTCCCTTGCCCAGGCATCAGCTGTCATCAGGCCCACATGATGTCAGCCCCAGCTACTGTCCCACTGTTGCTGCCCTGGCATCTGCAACTGATCTGCTGCCACCGGTTCCTGTGCCCCCACCCGTGCTGTTAAATTCATCCTCTTCACAGCCTGCGTGATCTTTAAATGTACTGCATGTGTGCCTGCACATCTGCACACACGCACCATCTTGTCACCCAAGGTGCTCCAGACTACGGCTTCCAATCGCACCTAAGGTCTTTGATGCAGTTCAGCCCATCTGCAGTTTCCTGCTCTCATCTTCTTCTCCTCCAGCCTGCTCTCCCTCCATCCTCTCACTAGAGCCACAAGCTGGCCTTTCAGTTTGCAAAGCCTCTCACACATTCTCTTCACAGAGATGCTTCTACACATCTGTGATCCCTGCTTGGTGAACACACAAAACCCCTACCTGGCAACAGGTCATCAACTATGCTGATTAAACCTTAAGATGGTCAGGCTTCACCTTAAACTGAATGAATGAAGACACCTCGGGGCAACCAAAAGTCACCTTTTCAGGAGTGCCTGGATCATTCTGAGAGGTTAATGTCTGGATAGAGATGATCATGCACCAGATGCTTGAATTCTCTCAACCACATAGGTAGGCTCAAGATCTTCAGTTCAATCCAAGATCTTACTCCAATCCGTGGTCCCTCACTGGGGAGGCCTGGTGACCCCTTAGCTCAGTGGCTTTTCTCAGAACAGTCGCGCTTATTAAAGGTAACTCAATGAATCGAAGGGACTTTAAAGAGGTCCAATGCACAGTGGTTATAAAACCAGCACTAGGGTAGATGGAGACAGGCTGGAAACCCAGCCCACCCTCCAGGGGCCTGAAACTGCAAACCCACCCAGCCTCAACTGCAACAGTATTATGCCTCCTCCTATCTGGGTGGACGTAAGAATTAAAACTGCTCACGCCTGGAAAACGTACTGCCTAGTGCCTCCCCTATGAAGGTGCACATGGATAAGTGTGTGCTGCTTGAGTGCAGGCGCTTTGTGTCTGTTTTGTTTGCACAAAAGGCAAGGACTGAGGGTACAGCGCAGTGATACAGCACCTGCCAAATGATTCCCAACACTGCATGGGGAGGCAAGGGCAGGAGAGGGGAAGGGAAAAGACAAGAGCATCATCTGCCTTACTGGGTATTCCACCAGCTGCTGAATGCTGGAATTATTAACTGTCATGGATAAAGCTACAATTTAACTTTAAAATTTTGAATGTAGTTTTAAAAAGAGAACAGAAGATAGAAATGATGAGGTTAGTTTTCCCTTTAGTTCAAATTAAAGCAGATTCTTTAACTGACTCTTAAAATTTCTAACTAATGGCTTTGACAGATTACACAGTGATTTAAACATCTCATTCTTTTAAATAAAATAGCACAGGACATGTGTGATTTAAAATCAAATTGTTGTACCATAATTGCAATTTTCAGAAAGTGATATCATCTCTTTAAATTCTCATTTCAGAGACAATAACTGCTGTGCAGTAACAGTACACGGGGGATAATAGCAATACATTAAATTAGCTGCGTTAATTTTAAATAGAATCATTAAACTAATCATTTTTCCTGAGTTATGTTATGCTTGATATTAAAGTGAAAAAAGTCAATGCTTCAGACACTTTTCAAAATCGTGTCTGGTACACAAAAACTGGTACATAGAATATGTCCTGACATATGTATATTGCTACATATTACTAATTAAACTCCTATATTTGTCATGCAACCATCTGAAAATTCCTCAACTATTTTAGAAAAAATCAAGGTGATATTTTCAGTGTTCATACAGGGTACAGGAGCGCCACCCACCAGGAGGTCCGCACAGGACCTGTGCACAGGATGTGTGTGTGCACGTGTGTGTCCGTGTGCACATGCATGTGATGCAGAGGATGGAACCCAGGGCCCCGTGCATGTTGGGCAAGTGCTCTGTCACTGCGTAACACACCATGTGCACAGGAGCTCTGATTTGGAATAAATGAACCTCTTTTTGACTCTAGCTGTTACAACCAACAATCTCTTTCTAACTTCTTCTATGTTGCAATCCTGGGTGCTGCTGCTTGTAGAGGTCCTTAGGGTTATCACTGGGTCAGAGACCAGTCCTACTCTCTCCCACCAAGCCCCCATTCTCCATGCTTAAGCAGCTAAGCAAAGCCCAAGGACCCAAACCTAGTACCTGTGGTGCCCACCCTAATGTCGCATCCTCCTGTCCCCCTAGAATCAAGCACAAGACCTGCAAAGTGCTTGCTAAATCCTGCAGACTCAGTCTGCTGGGCACTCTGTGTCCCTGAGAGCTGCTTCCAGTGAATTCTAGGCCCTGAGACACGAGGACCAAGACCTTCACCCAAAAGACAGGTGTGACCAGGCAGGGCCAGTGCTCCCGGAAGCCAGCATGTCACACAGAGGCACGGGGAGGTCAGGCCCAGGACGGGCTCAGGATGTGTGCCCACACCAGGGAGACTGGCTTCCCCAGAGCCCCAGGGCAGGGGTTACAACCTGGAAAAGCAACAGGTCTGTGTGGAAGGCTCAGAGGGACTGAATGTTGGTGGCCAAAAGCTGAAATGGGGAAGGGTCCTGCCCAGAGAGGTGACGGGCAGCGCTGCGCAGGGTGTAGCGTCAGGAGGTAAGGGAACAGCAGCTTCAGGAAGGCCTCTGAACTCCACCCGTACTCCAGGGGGAGTTGTCTCAGAACATTCAGAAAAGAAACAAGCCAGGGAAGCCCCTCTGCAGGGAGGAAGGACCCCAGGTCATGCACGGGGACCTCAGGTGTACAGCCGCTGTCCAGGGAGGAGCCGCTGAGTCCCCAGCACGGGGACGTGACTGGACACAGTGAGGAACCGGGTCAAAAATCTCCCAACTCAGACTCCGTGTGGAGCCCAAATGACAGGCTTTCTGCTCACAACACCGGTCATGTTCTGTGCATGGACAGGGCAGGGGCCACACTAGCACTAGTCGTCTATGTGCCCCTTCCACCTTACACACACGTGTCCCACCAACCCCGTCCAGCTTGGCATCGGAGTCATCAAGGGAGTCGCTGGCCGGAAGCAGTTTCCAAGGCCTCTTTTATGAGATTGAAATACGAAGTGTCCCATCTGCTCATCCGCATATCAGCCCTGCACTCTGCTGAAGCAGCTGAAGCCCAAAGGCTGTGGATCCCTTTCAAAGGACAGTGGGACAGCAGCCTTTGCTAAGGCCAGGTGCACGCCTCACCGAAGGTATGGCATTTCCTGTATCATACTGCCATACTGGACAGCACAAGGACATAGCCTAGTGTAAACTCCGCTCTAGAATAAAGGCCTACTTAGGAGCAGAAAGTTCAGAGGATGGGTCTACACCACCTGTCCTTCTGCCAGCATGATCCGGGAAAAGATGCCAAAATTTTAAGAGCTTCTCATTCATAGCTTCCAAAGATGCCCCCACCCCAGTCTCCCAAGCGAGAAGCATGAAAAATGAAGCTGCAAGGTGGAAGTGACCCGTTCCAGCTGCACGGTGCAGACCCGAATTTCAGGCCAGGCTTGTGACCGTGACTGTCATTCCCTGTCCATGGTCACTGGTGTTGCTGCAACCATCCCGGGCCTGACAGAGACAGAGTAAGTACACCTGCAGTCTCGGACCCGCTGACTCCCTAGCTTTCCCTCCAAGTAGGCATGGGGGATTATAATAAAAAGCCTAACTTTCTGTCCTCTTACCTTGCAATATAATTTCACCATAGGGCAAGGATTAGGCTGCAGTCCTCCTTCATTCTTCAGCCAAAAATAGCAAACTGAATCAAACAGTGTGGGAAACTAGACTTCTAGAAACATCTGTTTGTATTCAATATGATAAGAGTTAGGACATTACTAACTAAGTGAAACCAAATCAGGAAATCTGGAAACCTCTGATTTATTGATGAGTTATTAGGTGCTTTTCTTGTAAATACTTTTATATCAGGAAAGGAAGGAAGCACATTTGAGATGACTTTCCAATCCCTGCTTTAAAAAAACAACTTTGAATTTGGAGTTTTCTTAGCCTTCTAAAAGCCTTTTTTCCCCACAAAAGCTTTTATCTCATTACTCTCCCTAAATATATACTCTCGAATGACAGCTACAGGTGCACTTCAAGCTCTTGCAGTGGACTTCCTGTAAATTTTGTTAGAGGAAAAAATGATTCCTCTAAGGTCCTTCGAAGCCGCTGCTCCCCCCGGAGGAGCTGGAGGAGTCTGCCTGCTTCCTCAGACAGCAGCAGCATGGGCCACGGCCTGCACTGTTCCAGGGCTCCACACGCCCTGACCCCCATGGCCTCACAGCTACTCCTGTCCCACTTCACAGACGAGGAGACCGAGCACTTAAGCAACTTGCCCAGGCTGCACAGCTGGGGGAACACAGGGAGGGTTCAGATCTGCCAGGCCATGGACTTTCCCCCTTCAAGGGATCCAGGCTGATTTCTAGCCGAGCCGGTGGGGAGGAGTCCCTTCAAGGGTGTGAACAACTTCCCTGTGAGGGGAGAGGAAGGCTGTGGAGTCCAGCTCCTCATTCTTTAGGGGGCCGGCTGAGCCCAGTATGTGGAAAAAACACGGAAGCCCATCTGCCAGGGGTCAGGTTCTCATTCAGAGCTGTGAATTGTAACTGTGGGGCCCTTGGCAAACCACTGGGGACCTCAGTTCCAAAAGCTAAAATCCCAGAAGCCGGGGAGAGAGCATCTGCATGGTCGTTTCCAGTCTACAGCTGTCTCCCCCGTTTCAGACCCACCAGGATTGGCGGTGATACCAGCTTCTCCTGTGGGGTTTCCACACCTCCCTCCCCACGGGCCCCACAGCGCTTTGTGTTCCAGGAGCTGGGAGGAGCATTGCGCAGCGCAGCGCTGGGCTCCGTCCACCAGCCCGAGCCGGCCTGCAGCAGCTCCCTGGGGTCTGTTGGACTTGGCTGGGGGAGTGAGTGTCAGCCCCCGCCTGCTTGTTCTGGGTAAGTGCACAGTGGCTGTCACACAGGGGCTGTCTGTCTCACTCTCCAGGTGAAGGGTCTGTAACAAAAGTAAGTTTGGCCTGCTCTTGCTGTCTTCACCACGAGACACAGCCAGGGGCCCTGACCACACGCAGCCCTTCAATCCTGGACTCCGCAGTGAGCCACATAAACTTCTACAGTCTGAAATTACCCAGCCTGCAGTGTTTGCTGAGGGCAGCCCCAAATGCAATAAGACACCAGACCTTCATCATCTCTCCCCAAAACTGCTAAGCCTCATCAAAAGGTAGAAGCAGAGACGCTCAACGTCTCATTAACAGGGAAAGACTGCTTGCAACCTACAAGACCAAAGGCGCAAAAAGTCAGAATGCACAAATTACGGACTGGAACAAAAGTCGTACGCAGCTTTAAAAATTACATTTTCCAAAATAATTTCCCAGCATGGAAAAATGAGGACAATCTAAACAGTGCAAACTCTGGGCTGTAAAAGCTGCACATGGACCCCGCTCCCTGCTCTGCACAGGAGGAGGTGACCCACGCGACACAGGCATCCATGGCCGGAAACCTGGGAGAGACATCGCTTATCGCCTTCTTGGGTAATCAGATTATGTTGTTTTCCTTTCCATACTTCCAGGTATTTCCTAGTTTTTCCTACAGTTGTGATAGAAGACTTTCGTATTTAGAAAAAAGGTTAAAATGAAACTGATTTTTGACAAAGAAGAAACATATTTTTCAAATAAAGGTAAGACCTACATCAAAAACAAAATCACTGGAAGTAACTAAATCATAAAATATCACCCCGACAAGCAATTACCTTAGGCCAAGGGAAAGAACAAAACAGAATTTCCAAGAAATAGAATTACTAAAAATTCAAATAGCATTAAAATACACAAATTTAACATACTGAAGATTTAGGAATAAAAAAGGCATCATAAAAATTTACACCAGTTTTACTGCCCAGAATCACAGAAAAATCAGAAATGGAAAGTTTTAGAAAATAATTTTTCCTCTTACGCCTGGAAGAAAAATCTTGGCGGGGTTTTATGGTTAGAGAACTTGGCAGAACTGCGCCTGTTCAAACAACCCCATTTTTCATTCTCTTTCAAACCCAATACAAACGTACAGACGTGGCCGGGCTAAGGGCTCCGTCGCCCTCCACACTCAGATTAAATAAAGAAACAGAGCCCCGCTGACCAGCAGCCTCCCGCTGCGGCCTTCCATCGTCCAGGCTGGCTTGGGCCACCATGAGGTCCCTTCCTCCTGTCCCCAGCAGAGTGTCCCCTGGTTATAAGGGCCTCGCCCTACCTCTATTACATGGTGTAGCCCATGGGACCTCGTGCCCAGCCTGGCAGGCCGCGAGGACCCCTCAGAGGATCCCAGATGGCACCTGGCCATGGCCGGGGACCCAGACATGCTCTCGCGAGTCCACCACCATGCCTGTCCTCTGCTTTCTTTTTTCACAGATAACAACCATGTTACTGCTTGATTTTGAAGAATAAAACTGGTAAACTAGGGGGACTGGCACAGACTACGAGAACCCAGTACAGAACAGTAAGTGCCACTACAGACCACCAGGAACCCAACAGAGACCATTAAGAGCCAGAATAGGACAAAGGGAACCCAGTGTCAAGCATCAGGAGCCAGTATAGGCCACAGGGAAACCAGCACACATCATTAAGAGCCAGGACAGACCACAAAAACCCAGTATAGACCATCAGAAGTGAGCATGGACACAGAGAAAGCAGTACAGACTATTGTGAGCACACCACAAAGCACTGGAAGCCCAGTACAGACCACTGAGGCCCAGTAGAAATTCTTCCCATTGGGCCGGAGATTTAGCTCAGGAGTTTCGCCGCCTGCCTCGCAAGCTCAAGGACCCGAGATCAATCCCCGGTACCAATCAATCAATCAATCAATCAATTCTTCCCACATCATTAAGAAGCCTGACCCCTACCAGGAACCAGGGACTTTAGAGGGGGAAGGGGGGTTAGAAGCTCAAAAGATAAATAGGCATGTACACATTTTAGGATTCCTAAACCAAACAGTGTTTTATGAATCATAAAAAATCAAAAATACTCTTCTGACCCATTAGTGACCATAATCCAAACACCAACAAGCCCAAGTGCTAGCAAGGATGAGGCTCGGTGCGAATGGTCACCACTGCTGTGGACTTCAGCCTGGAGTTTCCCACAGACTCAACTTCCTTGTACCACACGACCCAGGAACCACAGTGCGGTACTGACCCAGAGGTGCTGAGAACTACATTCACACAAACACCTGCATCCAGGAGTGAACAGCAGATGCCCATCAGGAGGCAAATGGACACATGTACTGGTCCATCCTGACAACAGGGTATTATTCAGGGCTGAAAGAAATGAGCTTTCAAGCCAGGAGAGACGTGGAAGAAATGTGAATGTGTGCTGCTCAGTAAAAAAGCCAACCTGAAAAGGGTTCTAACATTACAATGCCCTGCAAGGGGCAAGTCCCAGAGCCATACAAAGATCAGGGGTTAGCAGGAGCTGAGGGAGGGAGAACGGGGGACACAGGGCTCCTGGGGCCGTGACATGACTCAGTATGAGACTGTGACGAAGCACACAAGTCACCATACATCTGTCCAAGCCCATGGAATACATAACAACACCAGGCATGGACATGGACCTCGGGTAACCATGCTGTGACCACGCAGGGTCATCAGCTGTCACGATGTGCCATGACCACGAGGGAGGCTGTGTGCAAACGAGGAGTATACGGAACATGGCTGCACCTTCTGCTCAATTTTCTTGTGAAACTAAACTGTTCTCTAAAAATCTTTAAAAAACAAAACAACAACAGAACTATATCCTTCTCGTCTTCATTTAACAAAGTGTAAAACTGTTTCTTGAGAGTGAGAATTCTAGAATCCCTGTTCACCAATCAGTAGCTGCATGACCTTGGGTAAATATCCAAACCTTTCTGTGCCTCTGCTGCATCTAGTGAAGGCCAACTTGCAGTGCCATGAAGATTAAATGCACTAATAAACCTGAAGCTCCTGGCAGCATCCAGAGAGTAGGCACTACGTAAGTTCTAGCTCCTGTCACTACCTCTCCATCACTGTCCTCTGTCTGAAGTGGCCCTCTCCAATTTCAAATGTTTCTGTCTCTTTCAACTGTGTCTGTTTGATCATATTCCAAAGCCCTGAGAGGCCCAGTTCAGAATGGGAGGGGCTACAGAGCTGGGCCAGCCGTGTGACAGTCCTGCAGATGACCAGCCATCACCTAACTCAGTGGGCCTTGGCTCCTCCAGACTGAGTACACTCCTTGCCCGGCCTCCTAGGTTCTCTGGACAGCACAGGAAGAAGCAGGAGCTTCCTTCCTGTTCCCTGGAAGCAGGTGCCTCGCTCTCGCTAAGCCAGAGCAGGGACCGTGCTGGTCAGCTCTGGGACAGAGCCTCCTCCTGGTCTGCACAGAGGAGAGGATCACGCGTCTGATAAGGAGTAGTCACCCTCCACCCTGCACTGGGAAACTGGGAATCCCACCAAGATCCATGCAGAGGCTCAGGACAGACTTCGCTGCTGGGAGGAAGAAGGTGAAGAACGCTGGTGCAACTTGAGAAAAGCCAGCACCTTGGTGCACTGTTCTTCTTTAGAGCCCAAGGGTGCATTGTCCTCACGTTCCCTCCACAGGTCACCTTGGGAATTCCGCCTCAGGCTGCATAAGGAGATGCTGATGGACTTCCCAAGTACCTTTCTTCTCCTAAGAAGATAGGCCAGGAATTTAGTTCAGTGGTTCCGCCGCCTGCCTCGAAAGTGCAAGGTCCTGAGTTTGATCCCCAGAACCAAAAAATAAGAATCCAGCACCTTCTGGGTCATGCAAGTCAGCTAGGTGGACGTACACTGCACTAACAAGGGATCCAGCACTTCACCCTGAGCTGCACACCCACCACACCTATCTGTGGGCTCTGTTCCAAGCCATCCTGAGACGTGGTGGAGCCCATGCCCACTCCAGATGCTTCTGGCCAGGCCAGACATGTCACAGGCCTATCACAGGGCCACACCTAGGTGCAGGTAGACAGGGAAAGACAACCATCTATACGCCCCGGAGAGTCGAGTATTTGTGAACATCTACACATCCCAGAGGCGGTCTCCACACCTGTCTCCCACCTGCTCATTCAAGAACTCTTTCAGACGACGTCTCCACTACAGAAAGCCCAGGGGAGAAGACAACAGAAGGTGACAGAAGTTCTAACTGGCTATCAGACTGTGACTGTGTTTCTCCTACTTCTTCAAATGCTTTCTTCAAGCTCGCCTATTAAACACTACCGACCTTAAACAGTTTCTTCAGACCCCAAGCAATCAGCATGCATCCTTTAAACACACACTTATGTGCACATGCGCGCGCGCGCACACACACACACACACACACACGTGGCAAGTACAAACCATCTGTATTGAGAATAAGATACTCTTTTGTTTTATGAGTTGCACGTCTCAGGGATTGGAGTCCCTGGTGGCATGCGTCCTTATGAAGGAAGTCGCGCCCAAGTACAAATGCTTTCTCTCTTCCACAATGTCACCTCTGTAAATGTTCCCTTGGGCCAAGCTCCAGGAGGCCTCCAGAGTGTCTCCCAGAACGAAAGCTCCCCTGAACCACGCTTTTAGATACTCTCAACACCCTGGACACACAGACGTCTGTACAACCCTGAATTATTTATTCACCAATCTTTTCACAACTTCTACAACACCGATGGAGGCTGGGACGGTTCCAGCGATTTGATGTTACATCTTCTCAAGTGGCTAAAGAGGCTATAAAGCACCCCATTGCTTAAGCCTGCCATCGAGGTTCCATTAGCAGTAAAGACCTCTCTATTCAAACTGCTAAGCAAACCCTCCGAGAGCCCAGGGACTGTTTCATGCTTGAAGGCAACTGTTAAGAATTTGACAACAACCAAACTGTTCCTATTTAATCCTTCTCCCAAGGTAAAAAGAATTATAGGTAAACATATGCCTTCATTATTTGCTTTGCTGCATTTCAATACCCAATCCCACACAAAATTGCCAGCCGAGGATTTAATGCAATCACTGCTGTATTTCAGATCTGGTGCTTTTGCAGAATGGAAAGAGCCCAAGGAGGACCCTGGAGCTGGCTGTCCAGGAGCCGCATGGATGGCCAGCTCTGAAACGTCACCAGGGTGGATAACAGGATGGGCATACAGCTAACCAAAAAACAAAGAGCAAAGGAAGCTGCTGCAGAATGAAAGCACTTCTTATTTGGCCTGAAAATATAATACACATGGAACATAAGGGCTTGGGGATTTATTTTGGGGTTTTATCTTTCGATTTTCTTGTTCTGTTTTGAGCCTTGTGCGGCTTATATGCTTGTCACATCCCCAATCTATTGCTCCTCCTAATGGCAATTTTATTAATACATTAAACAGATGTTCTAACATGTGATAAGCCTGAGTTAAGGTGAGGGAAATAAACACTCTTTAAAAATGTATTAAGAATAAATAATCAGGACAGCAGAAAAAGGGAAGCAGAAATCATGAGAAGACAGCAGCCTGCAAGCCTGCTGGCCCAGGAAATCTTTCTATGTTTAAGTGACTAAATCCACATTATTTCCCTTGGGGAAGAAACAGCAACATTGTCTTTATCATAGCACTTTATTCAACTGTCTACGAAATGTGCACTATTAAAGCAGCACTTCTAGAAGAGTTTTTTGGGGGGAGGTTTTATTTTGTTTCAACATTTTTGGCTGCATCCTGAAGAAGCTGTGTGTGAAAGTGAGACAGTACTGTAACAGTGGAACATGACTTCCAATGCATAGCTGTCATCAGCAAGTCGGTCTCGGGCGTTGACTCAGAGGCCAGGTTCCAGCCCCACTTCTCACCAGCCTGCCTCTGGGGCTCCCCAGTCCAGGGCACTGCTCCTCCACTCCTCCTGGCTCCTCCCTCCCCGCTCCTTGGAGCCATCACCACAAAGCCTCCAGGCAGGGCAGCTGTCCAGCCTTCCTGACCCAGGGTAGGTTAAACAATTGAGACCAGAAGCTCACTAAGTATTCAACAAGGCAGCAGCAGTCCTCAACCTCCTAGTCCCAGACATGCCGCGACCCCACCCAGGTGCTCAAAGGCCAGTCAATCACTTCTCAGGAAGGCCCTGGACTTGTCTGTCTGTCTGTCCTCTATCTACCTGATATCCTCAGGGTTCAAGCCGGGGCAAACCCTCTTAGCAGGAGGCCTTCCAAGGGGCTGGGTGTGGCTCAGTGGAAGAGCACTTGCCTGGCGTGTGCAAGGCCGGGGGTTCTGCCCCCAGCACCACACGCACACATCAAACAGAAATCCACAAAAGCTGTCATTAAAAGTAAGCTGTTTTTGTTTTTTGATTTGGCTTATGTTTTTCCAGCTAGATAAATAACTTCTAAATTTACTTGGGAAAACAAAGTTTTTCCCAAAAATGGAAAAAGGAGATATTATCTGACACATTTTGATTCAATCTGATAAATTCTTACCGAGCAAGTAATATTTGCTCTAGAAAAACAAAACAGAAAAAGGGAAGTTTAGCCTTCCAAGAGCTTACAGATTAGTAGAGGAAAAATCATTTAGACAAATAAGCAAGTTCTGCCGTGCACACATTCTGGACACCAAGGACGGGGCACTGGTTCTAGTCAAGGGCAGCTTCAGAGAGTTCAACGTCAAGGAGGTTTGCAGCGCTCGACCCACACTGCACTGAAGTGGCTGTCCACCTCTCGGCTCCCTCCCCAAGTGTAAACCGCCCTGGGAGAAGACCCTGCGCCCCGCTGCCTGGATGTCCTGCTCTGGACAGAGGCCTCTGCTGAGCCCTCTGTGACCAAGGCACCTACCCGGCTGCGTTCCTCACAGTATCCCTGCTCTCCGTGAGCACCAACCACCCACCCTCCGCCCTCCTTTGGGTCAGGAGGAGCTCACAGGGAGCGAGGCCTCCCAGCGGGGGAATCACTGAGTGACTCTGCCCTGGGCGTGGCCAGGAACTCAGGGAAGACAGGAGAGACAGAAGCAGGCCCAAACAGCAAGCCCTCTCCTAGAAGCCAGCTCGGCGGGAGGAGGGTGCAGGGGCCACTCTGAGGCCATGCTTTCCTCATGAGCACAGAAAGGCTGCTGCCTCTCTAGAGGCCTTTGACCAGGAAATCAGCCTCGAGAGGGGACAGAGAGGAATGGTGCTGGCAAATGAGGGATGTGGGCCAGCACGACAGCCAGGCCCCAAATCTGCAGAGAAACACAGGCCCTTTCTAAGACGCAGAACCCAGCATTTTCAACTGCTCTAACAAAACACCCGAGGCCGGATGTTTTATAAAGAACACTGGGGAACCTGGTTCACAATTCTGACGGCCAGAAGATCCCAACGGCACAGCAGTGGCAACCTGGCAAGGGCTCCTAGACTGTGCCACAAAACGGCAAAGACACAGAAAGGGAACCCGACATGGGCAGAGCATTCCCGCACACGGGTGGCCTGGCTTTAGCATAGCCTGTCCAAGAGGCGGCATGGAGCCCTTCCGAGTGAGAGCCTGTGACCCACTCACCTCGCACCAGGCCCAGCCACGCCTCCAGCAGGAAACCCTTGGGGCTCACAGAACACACACCCAAGCAAGCACGGCGCATCTCTGTGAGAGCCGTGATCGAGAAGGATGGAGCGAGTCCCTGGCAAGGCCGAGGGCCGCCCGGGCCGGGTGTGCAGACCTGCAGCAGGACATCTGTGTGCACATGCTCAGGACAGGGGGCCAAGTGCAGCCCCACTTCCTTCTGCTGCCCAGGAGCGGAGCCTCCCCTCCCCTCTAAGAAGGCTTAGGTGGCAGAGCCAGCAGGAATCAGCTCCTAAAGTGAGTCTGGACCCTGGACAGAGGCTGCCCACTCTCCACCACACAGCCCTCCTCATCAGCTCCTCCTCCTAGCCAAGCTCCCGTCAGACTCTGAAAAGGGCCCCGGGGCCACCCTCCCCCCACCCACAGCAGGCCAACAGCCTTCCCGCAGGCGCCATGAAGCCGGTCGGCCCTGCTTCCGGTCACTGCAGCGCACACCCCGAAGGGCACCCGCACCCCGGGCTTTTTCGTGAATGCCTTCAGGACACTCTGTAAACACTGCAACCTTGGGCTCAGGAGCACACAGAACACAGGAACCCTCTGTAAGGAAACCTGTTTATTGCCTCGGTTTAACCTCTCTTTCAAAAACACCCTCCACATCAACAATCAAAATTTTCCGTCCAAAACCTACTCTATGTCCCTCAGAGTGGCCCAGGAAAAGGAGTCCATTCCAACAACACACAGATGACACTGCCACAGAGCTTCCTGATGCACAAGCTACAAGCACCTCTCCTGCCTCCCCGAAACCTGCCGGCCCTAAAAGAGCCAAGCAGAGCAAGGACCCCCTCTCCAGAACAGCTGCCTTCAAACTCCAGGGATTATCATGTCCCTCTCAGTGCTGCCGGTGGTGCTGGCTTTCAATGTGTGCAGTGCTCTACCTGCATCAAGCCTTTAATAAACTGCACTCTTATTAGAGTATTAAAGGGAAAAGAGGTCAACTCTAAGAAGATGAAGTCATCTCAAACTGCTGCCAGCTGCCCCCTTGTCCACAGAGATCGCACCCCAAGGCCCTCAGTGCTGCCACAAACAGTGATAGCACCAAGTGCTGCATGCGCTGCTTCCTGCAGTCACAGGCCTCTGATAAAGTTTAATTTATAAAGAAGGCACAGTAAGACATCAACGGTAACCCATAATAGAACAGGTACAGTCACAGAGGTCACGCGTGTGCGGCCTCTCTCTCTGCAGACTCTGGGCCACATACACAAGGTCAGTGCCACCCTCGGTGGGTGCCTGGGACCCGGGAAGCACAGCCCCGAGAGGGAGGACTCTGCCCTCTCCCCACGCCCACCTGGGCAGCTTGGGGAACCCCACAGATGTCTCAGAGCAAGGCCCTTGGCTCCGGGGAAGGGGACCTACTTGGAGCCAAGCAAGTGAGGCCTTCTCCAGACCTCTGCTTCCCGTGCTCCTTCTCAGCAGAGGCTGCAGCTGGTCCAGCCTCCCCACCAGGGCTCACTCCTTCCCTCACTGTGTCCACAACCCCACCTGCACAGCCTCTGCCCAGCCCTGATCTCTCTATGGTGTCTGCAGTGGACGGAAAGAGCTCCAGGGAGCTCCAGGAAGGGGCAGAAAGCTCCCTGCTGGCCCTGTCCCACTTCTCCTTGTTCAGGGGTTCCCCACATGAAGCCTCAGTGGGTCACCTGGCTTGAGGCCGATGAGCTTGGCCAATGAGGTCCTGCAGCTCCACCACAGTGGAAGAAAAGATATTTAAAACAATTATCAACAGACGGGTGGTGCTTTACACATCCATAAAAATGTGAAGGTCAAGATTATTTTGTGAGAAGAGAGACTTCCAAAGAGCACTGGCCCGGATATACTCTTCCAGGGCACCTGCCACAGATGGACAGCCTCCTGGTGTCCCCCGTGGGGCTAACGATTTGCAGGGGAAATCCGGGCCTTCTCCCCCTGGGCCACAGCCCTCCTGGTCCCAACCAAGGTGTCATCCCTGCCCCACATGTGAGGGTGATGGTGGAAGAACCACGAGGCCACAGCCTGCTGCTGGTTTGTTACTAAGAACAAACCAACCCAAGCAGTGGGGGCTGCAACGCAAACCATGCTCCTAACAAACACCACGACTGCAAACACACTAGCCATGACAATGTTCTTACTCATCAGCAGTAGAAGATCAGGGGACTGTTTTCCTTCCCAGATTTTGCCTATTGCTACACCAAAAGGGCAATTAAAATTAATTATATAAATGACTTCTTTTTTGCTCTTTCAGCAAAATTAAACCAGCTCCCCAAACTAGAAAACGATCAAGGTTGAGTCACAAAGGATTTTGAACAAAACCTTCCTGAAGCTCCCCGATTTTAATCTCTTAGAACATCAACGCAGTTTTAGAACAGAGGACAAAGAAACTTGCTAAATTTTATTCTGACAGTAGGTATGAGCAGGTGTGTGTCCAAGGGGTAGACAATAAGGAGAGTCACATTTAAATTCTTAACTCCAGTCTCACCCAGAATAAAAGTTAAAAACTCATCATCCCTCCTAAACAGTTTGATGAAACTTATAAAATTAGCTGTTAGAGTAAAGTGTGTTTGTAAGTTCCTCGGGGTGAGAAACAACTCTTTAAACCCCCGCCTGAAGAAGCCACCTGACAGGACAACAGGGATGTGCTGGAGATGACGGCATGCGGACCCATCACTCTCATGACCTGTCGGTCAGCAGCAGTGGACGATGCCCCAAAGACAAAGGAGAGGAGCACTGGCCAAGCCCTTCTGTGAGGCAGGAGGAGGAGACGGCAAGAAACGCACCTCAAGGATTTGGCCCGGCTGATGACACTGGACCAGCTGCCTGTGGCAGATCCAATTCTCTAACAATGGGGACAGCCTTCAATTACAAGGAGCTATCTTATTATACGATCACTTATCACTCACTGCTGACTTCTAAGCTTGTAAGAAGTGCTAATCACCTCACACCCAAACACTCCCGTTCCTTTAAGAACCCTTCAGTTCCTGAGCTTCTAAATGATCTTTGATCATGGAGAATCAAGCTTCCAGCATCTCCTTCTGACGTGGAAGCTGGCACTCCAGAGGCGCGCAAACCACTGGCTCCTGCACGCCAGGGCCACACTGCCCTATGAGCCCATATTGCTATGGCAATGCAAGTTTGGCCCGTGTTTGTGCTGCTTTGTGCTGGGCTGGTGGTTTACATAAATTTCCACAATCATCCTTACATCATTTGTACAACCAGCAGGCTTGATTTGGATTCCGTTTCACAAGTGTGTTCACTGGTTCTGCTGCGTGCCCTAAACTCCTCTATTAGGGAGGACGCAGGAAAAGTCTCTTCTTCCTACTGAGACGTCTCACCATCTGCAGACCCTCACCTACACAGGCAAATCAGCAGTCCCCACTCAATCATGAGCATGTCCTCTTGTTTTTTCCAACAACTGTCTTGCAGCCCAAATAAAGATATAAATGTTACCTGGAAAAGCACAGATTCCCATTCAGTTGGATCTTTTCCATCGAAGCAATGCTACAATGTGTCCACCTGGTTCAAATAAAAAGTAGGAGCTGAGCTACCAGAGCACAGCTGTAATCTCTGCTGGCCCAGGAGAGGCTTCCACAGGGTCACGCTCCCTGGCCCTGGAATCAGCCAAGCACTTATGTCCTGGTCACCAGCTGCATGGGCAACATGGCCCTGCTCTCAGGGTACTTTCAATGTCTTTGAAGAAATAAGTTCCAGAGCAGCTGTGTGAATTATTCATGAAGCACTTATCATGTGGAACAAAAGTGGCTAGAACAAAATATAACCAAGGGTGAAACTGGGCCGTTCAGAGGCAATGAAGGACCATGCCAGCGGTTGAAGGCAACCGTCTCCAACATCTCCAGGCCACACTCCTGCAAGATAGTTGGACACATGATGCATCTGAATGATCACAGGCACCTAGTTTGCGAATGCCCTACTTGTCCTCAGAGGCCATAAGCAAAGCTCTCTTCCTGTTCATATGGGCCAACGCTCCCCGACACGTTCCAGAGACGAAGCACAGACAGGACACGGAATTCTGAGGCCAGGCAAGAAGGCACGGTCAGGGATGTCACCTTGTGGGCTGTGTCCTGAGTAGGGGCTGTCTGTGGGGAGAGGGAGTCAGTCAGGCAGGCACCTGAGCAGCACACACTCTCGGAAGGAAACCCCTTCCCTCTGCTGGAAGTGAGTCCGCCCGCCTGTTTTGCAAGCCTGGCTAGCTGTGTGGTGTTAACAGGCCTCCCTGCAGAGCTCCTGCCCCTAGGGCACCAAGAGGAGCGAAGCCCCCCTAGGTGAGGACCAAGGGGCAGTGAAGGTGAGCAGGAACTCTGAGGAGGCGGGCACCTCCAGCCTCTGGCTCACTCAGCCCACCTCGGGGGCCTGACCAGAAGTCTTACCCTCATTACAGCTGCTCTGCGTTCACAAGGGGGCTGTAAATGGTCCCAGCAACACACCGGGATTTCGGTAAATGGAGGAAAGCACATTTCAAACAGGGGCTTTAATCTGAACCGAGGTGTCCGGGTGTTGAGACAGGGCCTGACCAGCACAGCCGGAGGTGGGTGAGGCTGGAGAACAGGGGAGAGGGCAATGGACTGGTTGGCAGAGGTCACCGAGAGGGAAGCCCAGAACCGAGGCATCAGCCCCCGACACAGTTCAGAAGCAGCAGGGGGAGCTTCCGGCCAGAATCAGGGTCACTTATGCTTGAAAGCACCTGAAAACGGGATCACCCCTGAGCGACACGGTTCACACACAGTCGGGACCATTACTCAAAGCAGAGCACGAGGACACAGGGTGACAGGTGACTACACACGTGCACGCCCCCCCACACACACACACATGCACACAGTGCCTGTCGGCACACTTTCTCTTCTTCAATCAAAAGATACTAAAAATGAAAATATTGTTCTGAACACACAAGAGAATCTCACATAACTTATGATCTTATCTACCTCAACCTGTCTCGAATCCCATGTTTCTCAAACCTGAATAAACTTTTGAGGAGATAGAATTATCAAATACCCAAGGAGTGTCTCACTGAGGGTTTCTAGGGGACCCTGGCTTGAGAAACACTGACTTATAACTTATCTGACTTTTTAAATATCACTTTACGTGCACGTTAGACCTGCACCTGGATACCCCAGCTCACCTGGACCACAGTAAGGGAACAGGCACTGTCCTGGGCCCTATAAAATACATGATGTAGTTAATGTGTATATGTAACCAACCTTCCTTTTTAAATATATATTTTTTATAACATAGGCGTGTCCAACCCACAAGGTGTAGGCTGCCCAAGACATCCAGATGAAAAAGTTTGTAAATTATAAAAAACTCGTGTTGACTGGGAGTAACCATGGGAACCCAACTTTGAAAACTGCATTTAGAACTACTATGTAACACCCAGCGATTTCATCCAATAAGCTGCTCTTGTCAATTTGCCCCAATTCTAAGGTTAGCATCAACGGCTTCTCCACCAAGGTGTCTTTATGACCAGGTTTTCAAAGTGCTCAGCAGAGTTTGCCTGTCTTTTCTGCCCTGCAGCTGACACATCTCCTCCTTGGTTTTGTTGTGTTGGTTTGTACTGATTTAGAATATTTATTAGCTGATACATAAAAATAAAAAATCTACATACTAATAGGGTACCATGCTATGTTTCGATACATGTATAAACTGCCAAATGTTTACATCAGGATAGGCTCTTTGATGTCTGTAGAATTATCACTTCCAAAGCTGCCCTCCCAGCCCCCAACACTAACAAACGGTTCAAGTCCTCTGTTTGGGGCCTTCCCACAGGAACTGCCCAGGAATCTCCATAACTCTCACCACCAAGGACATGGGAAGTGAAGCATCCCTCACCTGAAAGATTCTCACCTCCTGGTGAGGCCAGGCCCCCTAGGCCATGGGAAATCCACCGGAACAACCGTTTCACCTCTGTGGAAACATGCTGCCTAACTGCACACTGAGGGGCACTCATCAGCAGTGATCAGAAATCCAAGGGATCCGAAAACATGTTTCCCCTCAGCTGAAGATGATGCTGGGGGACAGGGCTGTGGGGACAGGAGAGAGGGAAGGCGAGGTGGAACGGGTGTGCGGACACATCCTAAGCTGAGGCTCTGTGTCACTGTGCCTGCAGACAGGTCTCCCCTTTTGACTGCACCACTGTGCCATGATCCAAGTCTACAGAAGAGGATCCTTCCTGACTCTGAGCAGGAATTCCAAGGTGCAGGGCAGCCAGCAGCAGCAGCTAGGGACACCTCGGCCTGCTCCCCAGCCAGCACCGTCCTAGGACTGACCCATGTCCCTAGCAGGCAGTGGCTGTTCAAAGGACAGAGAACTCCATCTTGTCATCAAGGACCCCTCATCACGTACAGCAACACAGAACAGGAGGGCAAATGTCACTATGATGTCAGGAGCACAAGACCCCAGAAGAAGGGGAAGGCTGGGCAGGAAAATCTCAGACACGTTAGTTAAGGACAAGAGAATTATTTTTAGCTTCCAGTGGCATTAGCTAGAAAGTCTGCACTAGGAAGGAATGAACAAGTATGTGTAATCATTTAATAATAGCACGAGCTGCGCTGGGGGAGAACACAGGAATCGAGAGGGCGTCCCAGACTGCTAACCGTGACATCTGCCACTGATCTGAGCCCTAACGGGGCGCCCAGGGGACAGCTGTGCTGGCCGAGTCTTCCAGATGTTTCCGGGCTTGCAGCTCCTCTGATAGGGAGGGCTCTTCCCCAGCTCTGAGCTCCATAGTCCTTCCCAAGGGCTGGGTCAGAGCAGAACTCCGGCAGGTGGGTGGTGCACTCCACCCATTTGTGCTCCATCAGCAGGGTTCAAGACAGGAAATGGGAACAGCACCCTGGGGGAAGTCCCTGCCTTCTCCCCAAAGCTCCCGGTGGAAGAGAAAAGCCAGAGAAGTCTGGGCTCCTCCGATACCTGTGTGGCCACATCATGCGCTCTCCCAGCATGGAAAGACAGCCAGAGCCCTGGCTCACTTTGGAGACCACAGAAGCTCACTCAATGGATTCTAGAGATCCACATAGAGCTTCCAGGGAAAATTGTAGTGGTTTCTTAACAGAGCAACAGCACTGTCTTTTCCATGGAACACTGAGAACTGTTCACAAAAATGTGCTTAAAGCATCGGTAGAAACTTCCTTTCTCCTCCTAGACAAGCTGGGTGTGTGACACCTCTCCTGGGCATGCCTGTCTTTCCAGTGTCTAAGGAGGGAACGGCAGGCTTCAGGCTCACTCATCACTGCAACAGGTGGCAGTGAGATCGAGTCCAGCATGAGGGTCTGATGTCCCTACAAGGCTACCAGGGAGCAGCTGCAGGCGAGCGCTGCCGAAGCGTCCACCCTCCGTGTCCTTCAGGATTACACGGAACTGGCAGGGCAGGGGGAACCAGGTTCGTGTCGGGGATGGGGCGCCCGCTGCAGGATGACCAGTGGTCTGAGGAAGGCAGCGACACTTACCTCAGCCATCAGGCTGCTTATTTTAGGAAAGTGACATCTCAGCAATGAGCGGGCTGCTGCACTGTCCAGAAATTGCCTGCCCAGAGCATGTCCCAGAGCGGCTGACAGTGTCCTCTACCACATTATCTGCACAGCAGAGGGGCATCCCTGCCTCAGTGCTAGGAATTCCTCAACCTGCACTCAGTGCTCAATTTATTAATGCATATCACGCACAGTGAGGCACAGAGGGGATACGTTGTTTAACCGATGTCACACAAGAAGGCGCATGCACTCTCAAAATTGGAACCCATGGCTGGGCATGGTGGTGCGCGCCTGGAGTCCCAGGCACCCTAGAGGCTGAAGCAGGAGGACTGTGTGAGATCATGAGTTTCAGACCAGAAACTCCACCCACAAGGAAAAAACAAAAACTGGGAGCCAGGAACCTGGCTCCTGAGGATAAGCTGTGGTCTGTGCCGAGGGGGCTGACCCCGCAGCAGCTGTCTGGAGAGGCAATCTGCACATCTGAGCACGCCTCGCCAGGGCATGAGCCGAGACACCATCAGACTGGGTGAGGGTCTGTGCACATTAATGAGATGATGCTGCAACCACATCCCTGGGCCTGGCACCCCTGGGCACTCAACAGCCTCGGTTCCCCTCCCAGGGCGACGGACTCCAGAAGCAACCACGGTAACACACGGCCTCTTTCCTGGCCCTTGAGGGTTCCCAAACCTCTGCGTCCAGGGAATAAGGGTGGTGACTGATCGTCCAGCTACCAGCGTTAGCCAGGCCCTCCCCCAGGAACCCCACATGGGCCCTGCCCCTCACCAGCCCTGCTGTGCTCTGTGCAGTTCAGAGACAGAGCCAGGCTCAGCCTGCTGAGTGCCCCATGAGCCGCCGCCCTGGCCCGGTCCTGAGGCTCTGAAAGATGGTGCTGGTCTCGGGCCACAGCGGGGGCAGGGAGCAGGCAGGCAGAGCACCACCCTGACTTCCATCTGGGAAGGGGCTCGGGCCGCTGCCTACCTTGGGGTGCAGAGGGCAGGTGAAGAGATCAGCGACCTCCAGGAGGGCTCCAGAGAGCTTCCTGCCTCCCCACTTCCAGGCTCGGCTCATGCCCAGCCACAGCCTCTGCCCGTCCTACTCTTCGGCCCTCCGATCATCCCTGGGTGTGTGCCCAGCAGGAGGAGTTGCCCTGGAGAGGGTCAGGTGACACAGGAGACCTCCCCCAGGTCACCCCACAACTCCACCCTGCAGTGGGGTGTGCGTATCACATGCCGAGCGACACGAAGCTACCTCAGGATCACACCTCAGATGAACATGGACTCCTCCACCCCAGTGAGAGTGCACAACAGCCGGAAACCAGTCCTGCAACACGCAAGGAGTCAGGCCTGAGCCAGCCCACCAGCTGGGAGGCCCTGGTTCCTTTCTGAGTCTACGAGAGAAGACGATGCGGACGTGCTGTAAGAATGCCTGTGTTCCTGGAAACTTTCAGCTATGCAGCAGGCTAACAAAAGGGGGGGGCAGTGACACATGCTGACTTCTAAAATAAAAAATGACAGGATGATAACACAGCCAGTTTCGAGGTCTTTATCGCTAAAACTTTATATAAGCACAGACTCTCTACTACATGATATGTATTAGTGGTCTGGTGGGTAAAACTGACTTGGTTAATCCCACTAAAAACGCATGTGTGTTAGATTGGAACTTTCTTCAACATTCCAAGACCACCAAATTTTGCCATAAGAGAAGGTCCAAAACTACTTTGGACAACTATGACAGCTTTTTTCTGGTTTTTGTTTCTCTGTTGAGGTAGTGGGGATTGAAGCCAGGGCCTCTGCACTGAGCTACATCCCCAGCCTATTGTTTTTCTAAGACAAGGTCTCACTCACTATGACAGCCTTAACGGGATGGCAATTGTAGAGTAGTGTCCACCACCAGAAACTGAGTATCAGGCTGTTGGGTCACCCGTCCAAACTACATCAAAAGAGCAGCCCATCTCACCGCTGGAGCACCCAGCCCGCTGCACTCCCTCCTGCATTTCCATGGAAGGCGGGTGGCACCAGGGGACAGGACACTTCCCAATGTCCTTTGAAAGCCAAACCCTGAATGGGTAGTTGAGTACAGTCACAGCCGACTACATATCTCCCCAGGTGCTGATGGTGAAATGAAGTTTATAATCAGTGTGCTCCTTCCTCCTCCTCAGCGCACACATTCCTCCCACGTTCAGAAACAGCATCGTTGACATTCCCCAGAAAAGCCCACTCGCAAACTTCCCCTGCAGCCAGGCCCCCTTCAGAGTCACTGGCACTGAAATGAGCATTCCCAGGCGCTACTGTGGTGCACAGACTCCCTGGATTTCCTCTAGCACAGAACCTCTGCTTTCTTCATTTCAGCACACATTGCTCATGAAGCAGGTTTCTGTTGCTGTTGTTTTTGCAGCAAAGCAGCAGCCTCATCCAGACCCCACCACCAACTCTGGCCTTACCTCCTGCGTCGCGTCGGGCGTGTAGCCAGGCAGCCGTGTGTCTTGCTCTCAACTTGCCAGGTCCTAAATCTGAATCCTGAGGTCCCAAATTTAGCCTGAAACCTTGCTCGGCATGAAAAGAATTGGAACAACTCATTCGCAGCCTGGATGATTTTTCGGTCTCCCAAAGAAAGTCAATTTTAGTAAATCTCAGAAGAAGTGGATCAGGCTCCATTCTTGAACCATCCCGATCAATACACGCACTGAAAATCATTTCTCATGCCTCTGATAAACAAAAATCAGCACATCTGATATAAGGGGATGATTTCATAAATAAATAGGCTGGCATCAAAAGTCTGTAAGGCGCTTAACTCCCTTTCCTCAAGAATGAGGTAAGGAAGATGTGTGCCCCCACGCAGCTACAGACCAGAGCCCGCGTGTGGGACCCAGCGCTCATGACAAATTCACTCTGGCCTGAACGTGTATTTGCTGCAGGCGCCGGGGCGCCACAAGGCAGTGGGGATCAATGCTCCATTGTGAGTCACAGCCTCACGGACTCCACAGGCTGTGTGTGCCACAGCAAGATCCCTGAAAGGAGACGAGTCTCCAACTCTGAACTGGAGAGCAGATTTGCCCGGCTGAAAGCCAAAGCTACCAGCCAGCAGTTACAGAAAGGTCGCTGGAGGAGTAGATGGAATCAGCAGGTCCTGGACAAGCAGATGCCCTGCCAGCTGAGCAGAGAGGAGGGACTGGTCCCACCCCAGCCCCACAGGTGTCTGCCAGGTCAACAGGCCAGGGCTGCAGCAACTGCCGACCTGACATCCAAATCACACTCACTCCACATAGCCGGGGAAACGCATCTCCCCACACAGAGCTGCAAGAACGTGCTCTCGGGGTTCTGCAATGAGTCTCAACCTAACAAATTTGATAGTGGAGGAAAGCCCCAGGGACAGCACAAAGGAAGGAGGGTCAGTGAAACAGCTCTTGGGTGTTTCACAATGCCTCTTTTTCCTAATATTTTAATGTCAAGTATTCAAAAATATATTTAAATGACTGAAGCAATAATAAGCATCTTTTTTGCTCAACAAGATTATTTTTAAGATACATGGTCACAGTGCTGGGGAAGTAGGACTGGTGGAAAACAGACTCCTTTAACATCTGTACCATGCATTACAGTTACATTGCTCCTCATAAATATCTCGTCAATTTAAGTTCCCCGGCTCACCCAGACTTCAGGATTAGATTCAACCAAAGCCAACCAAATCTTTGTCCAAAGCTTTCTGCTGGCCCCTGACATTCCCCTTGGCATTAATTCTCCCTGAAGAGTCCTGGGTCGGGCCAGGCTGAGTCAGGTTCACAGAAGTGGACCCCCTTGGCCACAGTCTTAGCCCGAGTCAGAGGAAGAAACCAGGACACCAATCCCCCCACCAGGCCTGATGCAAGGCCACCACTTTGCTGCCTGGCTCTGCAGCTGACCTCCAGGAGCCCACTGCTGGCTCCATCACCCACTGGCCAAGCAGACCCGCTGTGAAAATCACCGAGCATTCCACACCGAGTCCTCGCCTCAGCACAGGGGCCGTGGGGCACCAGGACAGGCCAGGGGAGCCCGGTCCTTGGCCCACTAACAGCCCGAAGACTCACCTCAAGAGCTGCTGTGCCCTCCCTGTGAAAAATCCCTGGCAGCAATCAGATCATCAAAATTCATGGACTTGAAATTATCTTATAAAACTGGTGTGATTAACTGACTGATAAGCATAAGGTCCGCTACTATTACCTGGGTGTCCCAGGCCGAATAATGTTCACCCAGACACATCAAGTCCTAGTCCCTGGAACTTGTCTTATTTAGGAAAAGGATCCATTCAGATATAACTGAAGATTTTGAGATAGAGAGAATCACTGATTATACAGGAAGGCCCTAATCCAATAACAAAGATCCTTAAAAGAAACACACAGGGCCAGGCATGGTGCAGGTGCCCGTAATCCTGGCACTCTGAGAGGCTGAGGCAGAAGGATAGCAAGTCTGTGCCCAACCTTGGCAGTTAGTAAGACAGGAGAAAGAGAGAAAGAGAAAGAGAGAGAGAGAGAATAAATTGATAGATAATAGACAGATAAAGGGGGTGTGCTGGGAATGTAGCTCGGGGTGAAGACTCCACGTTTACTCTTCTGTACTGCAAAAAGGGAGGGACAGAGGGAAGAAGGGAGGGAGACACTCAAAGAAGGTGGCAATGGAAAGACCCAGGCAGGGGCTGGAGTGCTGCACTGCACGCCAAGGCCCCACGCAAGGCTGGCAGCCCAGGAAACTGGGAGGCGGCACCGCCAGGGCCTTGACCCCAGACTCCTGGCCTTCATGAAGACTGCGCAAGACTAAACTTCTGTTGTTCGACGCCAGCAGTCTGTGGTCACTTGTTACCGAAGGCCCCAGGGAAACGACTACTCCAGGGGAAATTAGAGATTTGTAGAGCAAGAAGTAAAGGGAGAAGAGAAACTTCCACACCTGGCTCTGCACTCCTGCAGGAACTGCTAAGGGGAGGAAAGCCCGCCTGGCCCCTGGACTTAAGATCCATGACATTGTGTCTAAACTGCACAGCCGGGAGAAGCCGTCATTCAGACATTACAGCCCGCCTTCTGCCTCTGACAGGTGGAGGCCTGTCCCCGGGGTGAGTTCCTTTTGCTCTGGGAAGACGCCCGTGCAGCCCCAGTGAGTGAGTCCTACCCAGGACAGGGCTGGGACGGTCACACGGGCCCTCATAGGCGCAACTGCCGTCTTCTCCAAATGTGCACTGGGCCCCAAGCATCCCGGGGGATGAGCTTGTTCTGAACAAGCAGAGCCCTGCAGGTGGACAGGCGATGTCCTCTGGACCCCTGCAGCTCCTGGAGGCCCAACAGCGCCCAGGGCAGCGCAGTGGTGCTGGAGACACAGCACAGCCTGGGGGAACACACTGCATCTGGGGTGAAGGCCACCGAGTTCCCGATGCCACCCTGACCAGCAGCCCACTGCTTCGTCCTGCAGCTAGGAGAGCAGGCAGGAGAAGGGAGTGCAAGGGGTGGTGGCCAGGAGGACATGGACTCTGACTTGCTACGGTCAGTGTGATGTATTTCAGTCACAGACCACCGAGATGCATGTGCAGTGAGGTCAGTTCCCCTCAGTCACATGCGCAAGGCAACTTGGGAAGCAGGAGGCCAACCTGCCCTGTAGGTTTCTGGGAGCCCGGCAGAATGAGATGGAAACGCCACTGCTGAGGTCCTAACGATGACAGTGTAGCCTCCACACACGCTGATGGCACAGCGGCCACTGCTCCAGGGCCCGTGTGTTTGGTGCCTCTCCTGGTCCTGGCCACAGCCTGGGCCAGGCCCTGTTCCCCCACTTTGCACCATGAGGCATCCAGGGCTCCGAGAGACTACGTGACTCTCCCTGGTCAACAGCTAGAACAGCAGCCAGGCAGGTTTCAAGCCCAGGAGGTCGGGCCCCAGAGTCCCACTCTTACCCACTGCAATGCCTGTGAGGAGTACAGAGGAAGGCGGCTCGGGTGACGCACTCAGAACACTAAGCATCACAGGCGTCACGCCGCAGAAGGGTGTAGGAAGAGGAGGGGTCCCGGAGGGAAGAGGGCTCCACCCAGCGCCTCGCTGAGAGGTGAACGGTCAAGTTGCATGGGAACAGCAGAGGTACACTGGGGAGGCCCTGGCTCAGGAGGAGCCGTGGGCACAGAGCCAAAGGACAAGGCCTCTGCGCTCCCCCATGAGGGCTCCCACCACAAATCGCAGGTACCCTGGGCCTCCTGCCGCCCATGGAGTCCACAGCCTGGTGTGTGTCGCTGTACTTCTGCAAGCACCTGGGGTTCCCACAGGTAGAGGCTCTGCCGGACAAGGGGGGTGGCTCAGACTGGTCCAGGGGTCGAGCTGGGGAGCAATGTTCCGGGAGAGGAGTCGGGGGTTGCAGCATGGTCCGGCAGGAAGATAGAAGCATCTCGATTAGACAATTCTCATGCAGGGCCAGGGATTAAACTTGCACTTTCATGGGCAACTGGAAGGCTCACCTGAGACTACTCAGACTAGTGCTAATCCTAGTACCATCCACGTTCCAGCTCTGGCAGCTTAGCTGTGCACTGCTAACTCAACCAGTCCAGGGGTTCTGAGCCTTTTTTTTTTTTTTTCAATTTTAAGCTTGAAAACTGCTCCGTGGCAATTTAGAAATATTTCAGCCCTATCTCAAAACATAAAGCACAATAAGACATCTTCTTTTCTAATCAAGACTTCAAAGGTCCTTTGGTTTTTTAGCAGCTCTTAACATAACTTGCTTTTACAAAACCTTAGCAGCATCTAGAGAATCACTAAAGAATCATCTCTGATCTGGCTGAATCCCACAAATCCTAAGGACTAAAGCAATACACACCACAGAAGCCACGGAGTGTATGGAAATGGCAAAAATCTGAATGAGACAGAGTATCTGTATTTGGCCTGAAGCCTGATATTAGTGCTTTAACATTTCTCGAGTTCCAGCCACTCGAGCGTATCCTTTAGGAATGAGACTTTATCGCTAAGTGAGTATAAATCATCTTAAATTGGCTACTGTACCAAGGGACACACATTTGCTTGCTTACTCTAAGTGGCTTTAAAAAAATAGAAACTGAATTCTCAGGCCACAAGCCAGTTCAAAAAAAATTTAAAAACAAAGCTAAGACAACAGCAATGTTTAGCAGAAAAAGAATCTAACAGGAAGCAAAAGTTGAATAAGCAGAAGCACTTCTCCCAAGGAAAGTGCTGACACCAACAGTACCATTAATGCAACAAACCGGCACTCTGGTTGGGAACCCTGTCATAACAGGACATCAGGTTAGCATTGCTTTCAAGAGAATGTCACTTTGTTTCTGGAACATTCTCTCCAATCACCTAACTTCTGTCTTCTCCCCCATCCCAAGAACCCGAGCTCTGAGCTGAGCCTGCAGTAGATGATCAATAAACACATCGGTCTGATGGGTGGTGTCAGTGCAAGCCAAACATGCTTATCTTCACTTCAGAGCTACACTGTGTTCATTCCTGTGTAAGTATCGAAACTTCAAGTACAGTCACAGGCACTTAACTCAGATTTCAGTTATATAAACACAGGATCAGAATCTGGAGCCATGCTGTTTACTGAAAGACAACTACTGTTGCAATAAACATTTGAGTTTTCCAAATCCAAGATTTTCCAGATAATTCTGAGCTCTAAAACAAGAAATACCAAGCAATGTTTACTTGGATTAAGATAAAAACCATTTCCTTTTGTTGTACTTGTAAGTAGAATTTTTTTGGTAAAAAGCGGATCTTTGTTTTATTCAAGAATCTGGTCTAAAATTACACCAAAAACTTCTAATTTCAAAGGACTCTTTCTACTGGATATGGTGGTGCACACCTGTAACCCTATATATTTGGCAAGGCCTGAGGCAGGAGGATTGCAAGTCCAAGGTCAGCCTGGGCAACTTAGCTAGACTCTGCCTCAAAATAAAATAATTTTTAAAAGGACCAGGAGTTGTAGGTCAGTGGTACAGTACTCCCCAGTTCGGTTCCCACAAATGGAGGAAAAAGAACTCTCTATTCAAGCCATTTTTCAAAATGTGGAATATTGTTTTTTTTTTCCAGATGCAATGCATTTTGAAAATGCACTGTTACAGGCCTGGAACACGGCACTGTTCACGAATGCTATAACGGGAGTTATTTACATTGCTATGACACACGATCTTGACCTGCCTCTATGTGGACAATGTTAAAGGAAGAGTCTTTCCACCTGAGTTACATTCTCATACTCTTCACAAATTCACATGCTGTTTTAAATAGCGTGCTTTCCAAAGTCTTGTGGAAAGTCCAATGCTGATGTACATTTACCCAGCACTTCACACATAACCTTAGGACAGGACAGCCATGGATGCATGACCCACTGGCTTCTCCGCCCTTCCAGCCTGGCCACTTACTGTAGCTGAGTGGACAGAGGGAGGAAGGGGACAGACTTTAGTACCAAAAAATACTTAAAGAAACCAGCTAGGGGTCTAGTGCTGTTACTTAAGCTCGAGCCCCGGCACTGGGAAAAAGGAAGCTGCCCTCAGGTCAGAACAGTGTCTACACTTTCCTACCTGCTTCTCCCCATTAAAATCCAGATTCCCAGCTGCTCCATCAGTAACCGTCCAACTAGGGGACGAATCATTCCCATAACAACACTCAGACTCCACTTTCGGGAGAGAAGAGAGGGCTTCCACCCACCACAGATGACGACAGATGCAGGCCACCACCACCTTGACCACTGCCTCAGCGTGACTTCTGTTACAACATGCTGGGAGCTCACAGATCAGCGTTCCTAAGAAAGAGGGGAAGGCCCCTTGGGTCTGCATTCAAAGTGAAGGGGAACATTTCACGGGCAGATAATAGCAATGTGTCTTCTCTCGCAATAAATCCGTTTAAACGTTCACTGTACCTTCTGATCACACCTCCTACAGCCCCTACGGCCCCTGACGAGGTCCCTGTCTCTACAATACGGGATTTTTTTTTAAATAGGGGATTGCTTTTTTAAACAAAACAATGTTTTGAGACAGAACAAAACAGAAACCACAGAGCTATATGAATGTTGTTTTATTCTCATCTTGATTAGTGAAACTGCAACCAGCTTTCATACAGAAACTGCACACATTAAACTATTCCCCGATGAACAGAAGAGCAGAGCAAAGACCCCAAATGAGGCCTCAAGGAGATGACGCAGTCCCCAGAGATCTCCACTGGAGAGCAACGGTGAGCACAACACAATAGAGAGTACCGTTCCTCCCCAAGTCTGGGTGCTGCCACCTGAGGTGTCACTGTGGGACAATGCAAGGTGACACGGCCTCAGGACACAACGACGTGACACCATGTTCTCAAACACAAGTCATCTAATGAATGACCCCTCACGCCTGCACGTTGTGCCAGGACAGAACCACTGTGTGACAGACGTCCCCAACCCTCAAAGAGCCAATAAGAGGCCACAGTGTCCCCATGTCAATCTGCTTCTTACAGTGAACCCTTGACTTAAGAGCTCAATTTGTTCTTGAGGGCAGAGTGTAACTCAAGTTGGTTGTAAGTCAAGACTATTCTTCCCATCAGAAATAATGGAAATACCCATGATGCGTTCCAAAACTCCCAAAGCACCCTTACCTGACTTTTTCATATAAAAAGGGTTGCATAATGTGCACAATTTACTAAAAAGACCTAATTTCCCTAGTGTATTCACCAAAGAGTTATCAAATGTGCCTAGTTTACCAGAAAGAACAATTTCATATGTCCTCACCACTCAGGCTGACGTCTTTGACTGGCAGGGAGGGTGAAATGGAAGGTGGGCTATTGTGGCCCCTTCCATAGGAACATCAAGCTCTCTGGTGTCCTTCTCTCCTGGGGAGAGTCTGCAGCCCACTCGGACCTGCTTCTGGCTCACTAGATCTCAACCTTCTCAGAACTAAAAACTGGTCTAAGGTTGTCTGTTTCTGTCTTTTCTTTAACACTCTTCTGTAGTATGACATGACATAAGCAAGTGAATGCAGCAATTGGCTTTATCTCTATCTGGGTGGGTCTTCTCTACAAATGTTTGTAGCTCTGTCCATTATTTTCAGGATTTCCCTTATTTCAGAACTTTGCTGCACTGGTTGTTGATACTCCCGCTCCTCCTCAGAAAGCTCCTCAGCTGCCATTTTCTGTTGCTTAGCCAGAAGTTGCTAACGTTCCTCTGTGGACAGTTCCTCTGCGTGCTCCTCCACCAGCTCCTCAGCATCACCACTGTCAAGCTGCAAGCCATGGACTCTGCTATAGGGAGAGTGTCATCCACCACAGGGTCAGTGGAGGCTCAGGTTCCTCTACACAGCCTTCAGAGTCTCTCTCCTGCACAGAGGCAGATCTCAGTGTTCTTAGACACTGCCCCAGGATTTCTCAGTTAACCCCACAAAGGAAAGCCCAGCATGCAGATTGTAACTCAACACTTTGGTCCTAAGTTAAAACTAATATGCCAGTCGTAACTCAAGTTATTCCTATGTGAGGCTGGTTGTAACTTGAGGGTCCACTGCACTTAGAAGTGCATTCCACAGCCAATCCCTCCTTGGAGGCACATCAGGACCATCAGGGCGGTTGCTTCAATTCTCTGCCTCCCTGTGGTTGGTTTTCCTATCAGCATGGTGGCTCCTGGTCCACACTTGTTCCAGAAAGCCCCAAGCAAAACCCACCCCGTCATAGAACCTATGGGCAGCTCTGGGATCACAGTCCAGCCCTGTGCACACCCAGGAGATGGCCCAGCTCCTGCTCATATGCAGCCTGGCAGTCGCCACTGCATGGGCCCAGCATCATGGTGTTCCCAGGTCCTCTGCAGCTGGGAAGACGCTGCCCGGGTCCATGCCCCGCTGACCTGACTGCAGGGACACAGGGCAGAGACCCGGGCAAGGAGGGCAGAGACCTGGGCGAGGAGGACGATCAGTTAGGAAATAAGCTACTGTATACCCCACCGGGTGTGCCGAGATCTTCCCTAAACTAAACCAGCTACTGCTCACTGCCGCCTCCCTCGGAGCTGCTCTCACTGGACGGTTTCTTTTCTTCTCTTTAGAGAGGCAGTATGTGGTGTATACCGTAGCATGTAGTGCACGGCTGGCCTCGGACTCACTGTGTAGCCCAGGCTGGCTTCAAACTCACAGCAATCCGCCCACCTCAGCCTGCTGAGAGCCAGAATTCCAGGCATGCACCACCACACTCAGCTTCTCACTGAGCAGTTTCAAGTGATTCCTTCCATTTATAAGTTTTGAAAAAGAAAGCTACAGACACTGCTGCCACCCTGATCACAACACTGTCGCAGTCAGAAGAAACCATTCACTCTCACCTGGGTGGACACCTGGAGCAGCGACCAGAGACCAATCCAGGCTCACAGAAGGGTCCCTCCCCTTCCCTGCTAGCACAAGCACCGGGTGGCTGCGCCCACCGTTAAGGGTGCACACGCCTTCTCTTCCACTCTGACGCCAGGCGCGCTCTTATGTCCTCCTGACGCACTTCACTGAAGTGCACTGGAACTCGGGCCACTGTGCCCTCCACAACTTGAACTGGCTTCCCTTGCTCAGCTGAAAATATCTACTACTTCCCTAACATGCATGGGAACTAGCCTAGAGGACAGAGAGAGAGAGAAAGGACTTAACTGAATCCTCCAAGAACTCTCTGACCCCTTAGGAAAATGTGTTCAAATCCCTGAGAAGTCCTGGCCCCACCTCAGCTCTCCCACTCACTTCCTGCAAACCTTAGACCAGCTGCACAGACTTCCAGCACCCCGGTGGCCATCTCTGGGTACTGGGACACATGGCCACCCGCACCAAGAGGCCGAGTAGGAGGGGCAAGCAGGCATCTGAGCAAGACCCTGATGTCATTCATCCAGAGGGTCAAGGTTAAAGGCTTGCAAAGGAAAATTTCTGCAAGGCCATTTCTTCACACTGGGAAGCAGCGGGCAGAAAGTGGACGTAACTGATTGCTAATGCACTAAGGACTGACATGTGGCAGCCACCGAGAGACACACAGATGCAATGTGACATTAATGGAGAGATTTGCCTGTGGTCATGCACGTGGGGAGGCCGCAGCTCCCCCGCCTCTTGCCTTTAACTTGGGTATGAAATCAAACGTCAGCCAAGATTAATTAGAAGCCTGGAGTTTCATTCTTCTCTGCTGATAGGAAAAGTACATTTCCATAATGCAGGCAAGCAGGTCTCCAGGGCGCAGGTCCAGCGGACGCCCAGGGAAGGGCTGCTTCATTGTGGGTGCTGCCGGGGTGGCGCCTGTCAGGGCAATTACCTTCTGCTCAAGTGGCTTGCTTTTTAACATTTTATTATCTTAACAACAAAAACCCTGCAAGCAATAATTATTTATTATGTTAATTCTTTAGTTTTCTTCCTGAAATTTCTATCAGACCATTAAAAGCTCGCTGTGCCCTTGAAACAAACCATGAGTTTATTAATACTCAACCAATTAAGGGGGGAGCAGCAGAGGCAGAGAAGGCTCCACACCAGCAATTATTAACTAAGCTGTCCCTTCACACAAGCTCCTTGCCACGGATTTTACTCCAGGAAGCATCCTATGCATTTAACAGACTGAAAAACAATGGGAAATGTTTAAATCATTACAGGGAGACAGAAAACCTAAAAAGAACAGAAGGAACCTTCTGGAAAGGTCGAGAAATTGTTCAAATCCAGGTCCTGCTGGACACCATATTCCTTTTCCTCCTCTCACAAATCTGGAAAGAGCCTTCAGATGCTTTCTTCAACCCACTGGAAAGGCTCCAAAGCAAAGGGCTTTTTTATCTTGCCCCTTCCAACTCCCACTGGTATGCCCTGGAAGACAGCCTCAAAGGCCCGTGTCCAAGGCTCAGTCCTCAGTCGTGGCACCATGAGGTGGTGGTGGGCTTTTCAGAGCTGGGGCCAGTGGGCGGTCTTAGGTGTGAGATCTCTCTGACAGTGTGCCCTGCAAGGGCACTGTGAAATCCAGCACTCCTCTCTCTCAGGCAGACACATTCAGGGGAGAAGAAACCCCAGGCCTGCACAGCAAAGGACAGGACACGTGTGGGGACACCCTCGGACATCACCGTGCATCGGCTGACCCGGCGGATGGAAGGGCAAAGAACTGGCACTCCCGACACCTTGTCCTCTTTTTCCTCTCCACCCTGTTTTGACTCTTTGTATTGGTCCACTCTGTGCTGCCACAACACAATACCTGAGGCCGAGTGCTTCACACAGGAAGGTTTCTGTAGCTCACAGTTTTGAAGTTGGAAAGTCCAAAATCAGGTGGCCTCGTCTGTGTGGCATTGGCGGGGGAGCCCTGGCTGCCTCACAACACAGCAAAGTGAGAAGGGGAGGGTGGTGAGCATCGGGGACACAGGAGCCAGAGCAGAAGGCTGAGAGACCAGGGGCCGCACCTGCTCTTCGTTACCTGCCCTCGGGAGCTGACCAGGTCCCTGGAGGGCCACATCCATCTCTTGCACGGCCGTGCCCCAAAGACCCAGGCCCCTACACTGAGCTGCCCTGGGGACTAAGCTTCCGTCCAGCACATGACCCACTGGGGACGCATGCAACATGCAAACCACATCACTGCCAGCCTGCATCGCCTCAGCAACATGGATTCTAGAAACCATGATTCGCTAAAGATTCACGAAAGCCTTTATTTTTCTATTGCCCAGGCGGCTCTGAAAACGTCTGGGATCCCCCCGTTGAAACCAACAGTGACGGCCAGGAAACACTTCCAGGGAGGAAGAGCGGAGCTGCTAAGAAAGGAGGCGATCTGGCTGCTGCTGGGTTGGACTGGTTTCCATCCTTTCAGGTACTGCAGTATTTATCACTGAAAAATGCTCAAATATACAGTAAAAGGAACAAACAACTTTAAATGAAGCAAGCAGGCTACTAAACATTTTACTTGGAATTCCACTGCTGTTATGACAATGTGGAGTAACAAACCCTAAATCGAGGGAAGGAGCAGGTATGTACTGTACAAGGCATGGGATGGATATAGAAGCAATGGGACCCAGGGCAGGGCCCCCGAGGCTGGAATTAGCCTCCTGCCCCCTTCCTGCCTGCCTCCACTTCTCAGCACACAGCAGAGTCTGAGAGGTGGGGTCCAGCACCCTACTGCAGAAGAGAGCAGCTGTCAATGACAGTTCCAAGGAATCAGTATCTTCCAGACCATGATCCTTGGTGTTCAAAATAGACATGGCCCAATTATACTCTCTGAAACTTTTCTGCTCCTCCTTAAAGCACAGAATACCTCTAGCCTGGTGCCTAAACATAATCAAGAGAAACCAGAATTTTTTTTTAATATATATAGTACTTCTGAGATTTTGTTAATTCTTGCTTATTTCTTTTCCCCCAAATAAAAGTAAATCCCCACAGATCTAAATAAAAAGAGCAGGCTGGCTTGCATGTTCTCGCCTAAATGGGCACTTAAGACACAAGCACTGACACTGATGTGTGCCTTAGAACTTCTGAGCCCATGGCGGTGGGGTTTTGCTTTGTGGATGGGGAGCAGAGGTCTTAATTAGTGCCCGGGCTCGCTGTCCGCCTGGAGACCCTCTGGCCACTGGCACACTGCTCCCCTAAGCTCTCGGATCTAATCCTGCACAAGCGCTTAATAAGGCTGTAGAGATTTAATACAATTAGGAGTGTTGCTCACAAATTAACCAATCCATTAACACCCCGGCAAAGAAGCAATTCCAGAGGAAAACCAGCCAAAGGAGGGTGAGAACACAACCAGCTAAGGGCAAATTCTGCTGCAAAAAAAATCACACTGCAATGAGTTTTCACACCTCCATCTGTACGCTGCATCTTTTGTGTCTTATACATTTCAGAGAGGAGAAAAATGGACATAAATTCTGGCACCAGGAAATGTTCCTCTTGCATTGTGCAGTTTCTAAGCGTGGGGCATGATCATCCCTCTTTGCCAGTTCATACTCACAAAACCACCATAGCTCTGTACTGAGTAAAATACTCACAGATTCTGCCTTACATAATTACTATTTTAAATAACTTTCTCTCATCATAAGACAGATAGCTAAGCTACTGAAGGAAGACTGGTAAACACAGAAAAGTTGAAAGAAAACAAAAATACCAACACACACTATTAAAAATCACCACTGCTGGGCCGGGGATTTAGCTCAGTGGTTTCGCCACCTGCTGCGCAAGTGTAAGGACCCAAGTTCAAACCCTGGTACCAAAAAAAATCACCGTTAGTCTGCGATCTATACATTTTCATGTTTTTCAAGAACATGTTAACTAATTAAGCACAAGAGGCATTTTCCTATACACGTGATTTTTGTCACTAGGTTTGGCCCTAGATCACCGTATTGTGTTACCTCACATCCTTTCTCTTTGTCATCTTCTTAGTGACTGCATAGCAATCTACTATGTAAATATACCGTGATTTATTGAATCCAATGTCTACTGTTGGATATTTAGGTGTTTTTCCATCTCCAAATAATACCTTCATGCAGATGGCACCAGGGCACCCTTTGAGTGTATTCGCTCTTGTTTCCTCAGACACACTGGTCATATTTGGATAAGGTTCCACTCTGCTGAGCATCCCAATGGGCCATCTTCTCACCCTATTACAGGATCCATCACCTTGGAAACAGCCACTGCCCAATGGATGGGCCTCAGTGACCCAGGACATCACCCTCCTCCTCAGTCCACTAAAGCACATTACTTTACCCTCATGCACAATTATTCAGGTACTTACTAGAGGCCAGCCTTGTTTCCTGAAAGACAACTGAAGACAACACTGGACTTCCTGTGAGTAGAAAAGACCAGCATCCAAACCCGTGTTTTACTGCCTTCCCTAGCATGGTGACAAAGGCTGTACTACTGCTCTGTGGAACTCACAAGATGCTGAGCTCTCAACATCACCCATCAGGTGACCCACCACCCATGTCCCTGGTGAGACCCAGGAAGACCACACTGAACAAAGTGAGGTCCCTGAGTGACACCATGGCACGCAGGATGTTTTACACATCTCTACAGCTCTGTGTGCTGCTTGTTCTCTCGAAGCTCTGCTTTCTGGAACAAGGTGAGAATTCAGCTAGAAACTGTCGGCTGCCCAGAAGGTAAACTCACTGAGCTGCACGTCTCTCCAGCCCCATGCACAGTGCTCATAGTGTCCTGGCTCATACCTAGATGTCACCCAAGCCTCACAGGCTCATAGGTGGGGCTTTGGGAGGCACCGGGATTGCAGGTGTGCATACTGGGAGCAAGGGTGTGTGGCCCCAGATTAGCCCACTGATTGGCGTAGCACAGTTCTGAGTGTGGACAACGGAAGGCCCACCTTGGGTGTGAGCAGCACCATCCAATAGATTTGCAGCCTGAATGGAAAAAAGGGAAACAAAGAAGGAAGGCTCACTTCTGTTTCTGAGGGAGCTCCTGTCTTCACCTTCACCTTGGACATTGTCTCCTGGCTTCTGGCGCAGGCTCTTCAGCCTCCTGATGTGGACTCGCATGGGGCACTGTGGTGAGCTCATTTAACCTCTGACTGGATCCCTCAGATCTCCAGTAACCCTTTCGCTCTCTTCCACACGTGACTCTGCAGGTGGCCACTGAAAGTCTGCCTTGTAAATTCTAACATATACTTGTCTATCTTACATTAAGTCTGTTTCTCTAGTGAGCAGTGACTGATACCACCACTGCTGAGTGTCCATCTAATTGCATCGGTCCTCCCTGTCTGCAGGCTCTGCATTCATGGGCACAACCAATCTTGACTGAAAATATTCAGAAAAAAATGTTGCATCTATGCAAAATATACAGGCTTTTTATTCTCACCATTATCCCCTTCAAAATACAACACAGCAGCTATTTATGCAGCATTTACATTGTACTAGGTACCCTAAGTCACTGGAGGATATCATCCTTGGACCCTGGCACCTGTGGGAGTCCTGGAACTGAGCCTCCCAAGATACTGAGGGGTGAATGTACTGGTGATTCTACACTAAAGTCTCACAGCTAAATAATCTTAAGTCATAATTACTTGCTTTGATTCCAAAGGGGTAGCTGAGGCAGAAGGGCATGAAATATTTGCCAAAGTCACACAACTGAGTTACTGTGAAGCAGAGTTCACCATGGCTTCTCCCTCTTGAAGGTCACACTTTCCAACAGTAAAGTCTCCATCTAGACAAGTCAAGGCTACACGCTATGGACCCCAACTCTACCTGTACTCCACTGAAGGATGGAACTCTGCACTGAAGACAGAGTATCTCAGCCCACCACAGGTGCTATATAAATAACCCAACCACCTCCCTTCACCAGCCATGGCCAAAGGGTGCGTTTCACAGCGGAAAGCCACACAGAGAAGGTGACCAGCAAGCACTACACACGAAAAGCATGTGTAAGTGCACCTAAGTGCAAGGGTTCTTTCTTGTGAGCATGGGTACTCAAACTCAAACAGGACACTAGCTGGAAAGGAAGGCACCTTCGAGAAACCTAAAAAGTGTAGATTCCCGACAGTGACACTTTTCAGCCCAATGCTTCGTAACTTTTTCAAATTATACCAGAAAATCTCACAAATAAAAATATGAGACTTGGTTTAGATTTGGTGTGTGCTGTATTATAAGATAAAGTCTGCTTGATTAAATACTCATTTAAGTAGTAATTTTTCCAATGATAATTAATGCTCATAAAATGTTTGTTTGTACTTCTTAACCAGAATATGCTGCCCGCTCTGACAATCTGTTCTTGGCAGCATATACCGACCTCTCTTTTATTTAATACATCGGAATCACATACAAAGTTGGATCCTGAAGTCTTTGGAAATGAATGCAGTTATTTCTGAAGGTATGTACAGGGTTCTTACTCAATTATTCTCAAAAGTCAGACACCAGAATTCACTATATACATTCACACATATTTAACAGAAAAACAGCCTGTTTTGTCAATGTAATCACTTTAAAATATTTCATAAGTTTAGGTGTTCATTGTATTACATCCATATAAATTCAAGTGAAATAATAGATTTGTTATGCTTTTATAACTTATTGCAAAAATAATTCTCTTAAATCTGTACCATTTTTATATGGCTGCACCACAAACTGCTTTAAGTAGTCTGTCATTCTTTCTTAGCACTTTAAATTTTTTCCTTAAAACACCAATTAAAATGTACTCGAACTTTAAAAGCTGAAATCTTCTCTCATAGAATGTAAGACCAGCGTGACTGGCAAACTTCAGGAAGGCCGCTTTGCTGATCAGAGCAAAGGCAGCTCTTGTTCATGGACAGCCTAAGTCGTCTCTTTGCATAGATAAAATATATTACAATATAAACATATGTATACTTGAAGCATGAATTTGCTAAAGTACAAATAACAACATTATTTTTGATTTCACTACCATTTATATGTATTTTATAAACAAGCTGCCTTTAAGTTAAAAAAAATAGGAACAGGTGCAATTAGCAGTGACTATAAATTTGGCAGTTCTTGGTGTAGTTCCCAACAAATGAGAAGAAGATACGGTACAGGATTGGATGTGAACCCCTTAGACTAGCTGCTTCCAATAATTTTGAAAATTAATGAAATGTCAACTTGTAGGTCATTAAAAATAATTTTTGATGTTAAATAAAGATGTAACTTTTGGTATGCAACTTGAATCTGAAGAAATGGTGCCTCCATAACAAAATTCCCTCTAACCCTATCTGTCTTTTTATAGGAACAAATGTTCTCAGCACATATTTATGAAAAATGGAAACAGACTTGGTGCTTAATCCAATTTAACTCTAGCAGTAAATAATATCTATCCACAGATACATGAACTAATTTTTTATAGCCCAACCGATTTCTGAAACACTTTCCCAATAAATTTTAACAATGATTCAACTGTGCATTAATAATTTCAGTGGTAATTCAACTGGAAAAATGTAGCACTTAAAGCTTTATACTCCCATAAATTAAAGATGGAGTTAAAATTTCAATTTTCTACATATTTTTGCTATAGTGAAGTTTGGCAAATAATCAGTAAAAGACTTCCAACCTTAAAAACATTATAATATGATACAATTCTATGGAGAAGTAAAATGGAACTACCCATTCAAGGAAAAATAAATGAAGTAGTAAAATTTCTCTCAAATAAATAAAAAGATTGTTTGTGTTTTCAAATGGACAATGCAGGGTATCAATCTGTCTTCTCTTTCTGTGGATACCTTTAACAGATCTTTGTAAAAGTTTTATTTTAAAAAATCAGCATTCACCATGGAGCATGAATTCTCTTATTCTGAACTATAAAAACATGATGAAAATTTCAGATGCGACTAACTTACCAATGTGCAAAGACAACTCCTAATTTTTTGTTCTTTGAGGTGCTGCAGATGGAACCCAGTGCCCAGTGCGTGCGAGGCAAGTGCTCCACTGCTGAGCTAAATCCCTAGCTCCAGAATTCTTTTACTGAAGATACAAGCATCAAAGTAAGGAGAGCACCCAGCATCAGGGCCCCAACCCAGCAGACTTAGCATCTACCAGCAGCCTCCTACCCGGAAAACCATTTCACTAGGACCAGGTCCGGTGCTGAGTTATCTACTCCAGTTCACACCTGACCATACATAACAGCTTTGGTAGCTGTGTCACAATACAGCCTTCAGAACTAGCAAGCTTCTCCACTGACTGTCTGAAAGTCCTCCTGCAAAACCAAGAGAATGAGCTGCAGAAGGGTCCCCAAGGCTGGTGCTCCCCTCACCCCACCAGGCAGGTGCCCAAGTGCTCTGCACCCCAACCACTGTCCACACTGACCAGACTCTTGACTGAACAGTAAAGGGAAGCGCACAAGCAAGCACAGGACCTGGAACCTGCAGCAGGTAGCACTCCCAGTGTATGCAGAGTGGTGAAGTACTCTACACCTGCTCAGTACTCCTTACATTCTTGGGACCGGAAGTATTTTGGATTTCAAATAGTGTTGGATTTGGGAACATGTGCATTTATATAATGATACATCTTAGGGATCGGACCCAAGTTGCAACAGGAATGTTTCATATAAATGTTGTACACACAGCCTGAAACTTTACACAATAGTTTTAGGGCACCTGAGTAACAACTGCGACCCACAACGTGATCCCAGGTGTGACATTTTCCAAGAAGGCATCCTACTGGGACTCAAAAGGGTTAGAATTTACGTTTTTGGGTCAAGTATGCACAACCTTGTACTGTAGCATAGTTGCTTCGGAGTCCAGTTGGTCAAGTTCAAACCTAAACTCTGCCCCTTACAATCTCCCTGCTTTGGGTCACTTGGCTTAGCCTCTCTGGTTACTTCTTGGCTTGTGACAGAGGAGTAACTGAGGCTGCTGCGAGTACCAAGTCAGGCAGTACATATGAAGAAGCACTTCAGACAGTGCCTAGGAATGGTAAGAGTTCAGGGAGCATCAGGTGTCCCGCTGCTGTAGGACACAGTGATACTCACGTACCGCTGCGCAGAGGAACGCACGGACCAGCACCGCACACAGGCAGTGCAGCTGCCCCTGCACCAGCGCTCACTGCCCACCCCACCCTGCAGGTGGCCTGTGCACTACTCAAGGAGCAGCAGCAGCTCTGTGGGGACCCGTACCACTCCGCTTCATCCCTTTCTTCTAAAACTATTGCAAGAGGTAGTAGAGAAGAGAGAAAGAAAGTGGGGGAAAAAGAAACCCCAGGACCTTGCTATCAAGCATAGGAATAAAAGAGCAGCCACACTTTTCACTCAAAAACCCCCACAGGTTTCCCACTTCTGGCCAAATTCCAATCCTGCACAAAGCCACCCCTCAAATGCAACAGCAAACGTGTCTACAGGGGACAGAAGGAAAGGGGGCCAAGCCGCCAACATCAACTAGCTGACGAGGTTGAAAAAATAAAATAAAAACTATTCAAAGCCTATTCCTCTCTGCGCCTTACTGGGCCCTTCCCCTCCAGCATCTACCCCAGTACAGGACCCCAGCCTCCAAAATCTCACCCAGAAAGCAGCACGGGAGGAAAACTCAGCTGCAGGAGAGGTGAAGACTGGATGTGTCCCCTCTGGCTGCACTGCAGGATGCCTGTGGGCAGCTGCTCCCTGCAAAGCTGCAGCCAGGCCTCAGGTTGGCCCGGGCCTTCCTTCCTGCGGGCTGGGCTGCACCTGCCTGGCCTCTCTCATCTCTGCTCTATTTCCAAGCAAAGGTCAGCTGAGCAGGTACCCCTGCATTCCTCAGTGAGCTGCCTTGGGGCAAACCCCAGGCTAGGCACCCTCCCATCATCAGCTTCTGGCTCGGAATTCACAAGAGAAGGCTGCGGGCATTGCTTACAGCAGAAGTATTATTTTTGGAAAAGAACATGCTTGCAACCAGTTCTTGGATCCTCTTCCCATTGCTAAGGATTGTTCGCCACCAAGTTCAGTTTTAGAGCATGAAACTGAGGCCCAGTTTCTCTACAGCAGGGGTGGCCCAGCATGGACTAAGCCTCCCACTTTCAGAGGCACCCCGAAAGGAAGAATGCCAGCTTAGCAGCAACCCCCACTTACAAGGAAACAGAAGGCAGTGACCGGGGCGCGGGGCGTGTTTACCTGAAGGAGAAACAGGCCCCACCATGTTGAACAAAGCTAAGGCCAGAAGCAACAAGTCCAGGGAACCGAGGCCAACCATGGGGACACCGGAGGAAGTGACTTCATGAACGGGTCCTCTGAACTGCCCAGTCCTTCCAGGTTCCTGGGGGTTACTCTAAGGCCCACTCGCCTCTCCAAGGCTTCCATCCCAGCTAGCAGACCGGACGCAGGCCACAGGCTACCCAGGAGCAGAATCCACTCTCAGGGCTCCAGAAACACTACTCCCGGGCCTTTCCGGTCCTCAGTGAGAACAGCCACCTCAGCCTTCTCCGCCGTCAGGGATCCTCCCCAAATAAGTACAGTACTTACATATAAACTTGCATCCGTTGAACATCATCATTTCTTAAATAATGTTACCAAAAAATCTAAATCCATAACTTTTCATAACCCACTCCGCAAGGTGCTAATATTCCTTGATCTTCACTAATTCCCCATCTGTTATAACACATATTATTTCAATGTAATTCTCCCCAATGATGCTACCAACACAAGGGGTTTAAGTAAGCCAAGTGCCTCGCCTTTGCAGACTACACCGAGCAGCGCCTTCCCCTGGTGAGCACACTCACACGCCGCACAATGGGCTGTTTTAAATCCTTCCAATACGGACCTGTTGCTTCTTTACTTGGATCAAGTCTCAAATGAGAATGCATTTGGGCCTAGAGAAGGCGGCTAGCTTCGGTCTCCTGGGCCTGCTCACTTCCACTTGAAGTAAAAGGCCTTTAAATAGACGAGCACTGACCTCAATGCTCCTCTGCACCGAGCCATTAACACAAAATTTAAACCTTTCATCTAACCAGACATCCGATACAAAACACAAGAAATTACAAAACACTTTTATCTAGAGGACTCAAAACTACAAAGACAACATTCTGCCCTCCTCTGTTCATAAAAAACATGAATAAATCTCTAAAATCAATTAATTGTATTCCAGTTCCTAAGAACCTAAGTACTCTTCCTCCTCATGTGCTACTTCAGAGGGCTGTAAAACAGCAGTGAGTACACGGTGCCCGGGGCCAGGACAACTTGACAACTGTTTTCAACATCAACATGAGAAACTGTACTAAATATAAAGCCACAGTTAACAATTATGACAGCACTCTGGGCTCAACAGGTGGGAACAAGAACACAGGCTCTGGACCCAAGAGGCCAGAAGGAAAAGGTCACCGGGATCCGGACCAGCTGTGCCCATCGGGGGACTCCCTGACATGTGCTGGGGCCTCGGCTCCTCCAACCCTGTGGTGCCACTGTCACCCTCTAGGACAGCTCTGGGAAGTAAATGTGTCATGAAAAGGACCTGGCAGCAAGGTGGCATATAGCTGTCCTATGTCCTTTTCCTCTGCTTCTGGGAAACCAGTAAAAGCAGCAGCACTTTATCAATCAGGATTACAAACAAAATGAAACCTGAGGCTGGGAAAAACCATCCTCTTTGGGGTTGACAGGCAGGAAAACATAAAGGGCAATGGCTTACACAATCTGTGACAGCAGCTACTCCAGGCGCTGACCCGGGAGGACCCGGGAGGCAGGGAGCACCCTGCTCATGGAACACAGACTGGCCTGAGGGGCCCTGTGACACTCACAGCTGGACCAGGCACTCTAGCACATGGCTCGATCTGGCTATCACAGCTTCACAAGGCCCCTGAGACACCGGGTTTGTGAAAGTCCCTTCCTGCGACCTCGGAACCACACCCAGGACTCACAATGACACTGAATGACCATACTTCAGATGAGCCACCAAGCTCAGGGGTTTACAACTTCCCCTTCAGATGACAGCAATGGCAGGGGTGAGTTTCCATGTGTCTTCAAAGCCCAGCGTATTTTTCTCATGTTGCCAACAATTCCCTGACTGTGCTCTTCCAGGCAGGGTGTCTCAGGTCCCCAGGCAGACACCCCTGAGTGGGGCTCAATTCCCACCTCTCCTTCCCCATGCAGCCCCACAGCCCCAGCCCTGAAGAGTGAGGTCTACGTCCCCCATCGTTGATTCTAGGCTGGTCTTGGGATCGGCTCTGGCCAGGAGAAGAATGTCAAAGGGACAAGGTACCCTTCCCAAGCACAAGCCACGCAGCCTTCTTGCACATTCCTCTCTCTGGAAACTCTACCAACTGGAGAATGAATAATCAACCATCACAAGGAAGAGGCCAGCTGGGTCCGTCAGCCAACCCCAAAATTTCAAGACAGCCCAGCCAAGATCAGCCAAGCAGAGACCTGTACACGAGTATACCAAGCTCAGCTTAGCAAAACCACCCATGGAACACGTATAATAGTCAGTGGTGGTGGTTTTAAGCTACTGAGTTTTGGGGTGGTCTGTTACACAGCAATAGCTTAACCAGCCTTTCATTGAAAATTCTGTCCACATAAAATACTGTTTAGCCAACAATCTTTATGCTTGGCTACCTATGTAAAAGTCTGCTTAACCAAAAGATTGAAAGAGATTGAACAACTTTAAGAACTACTGAGCTGAGCTATAATTAACCTCTGTACCCAACCTGTGCTCTCCACCTTCAGTGAGCTATGGATGTGTTCTGTGGCAACATTAAGAAATGAAAGAAACACACACACACACACACACACACACACACACCCTGCATTTGGAACACTGACTCAAAGGTAAGATTAAGACCTCATTTAATTTCTGCCACTTCCACCCAGTTCCAAAGAGATTCAGTGCATTTATAATGACTGATGAAGCACAGCAAATATATTAGAAGGAAGAGAGAAAGGGAATAGACTAAGAATCAGGCCAGGAACCAGGATGTATAGACAGGTGACAGCTCGGGTGTTTGGGGGTTTCGCCAGACACTGTCACTTCACTCTCTTCCACCGGAAGCAGAGCCTAATTTTCCTTGGAGCCTAATCAGTCACAAGACTAGTGGATACTGCTGGGAAGGGCTCCCTCTTCCCAGTGGGATTTCCACTGAGAAGAAAGATGCTTGGAGAAGAAGACTCTGAACCCAAGTTCACAGTGTCGAGCCCTGGGGACCGTCCTTCTCCAACACAGAAGTCAACAAATCCCACTTGACACAGTAAGCTTCGACTGAGGTCTGCTGCTGAACAGGAAAGTTCTAGATGCCACACAACACACACTTGAACCTGGCTTTCTTTAAAAAGGAGGGAAGCATGGTGGGTTATGTCATCCCCTGTGTCCCCGAGAAGAAACTTATTCCCCAGGAGGAAACATACCTCTCTCTGGTACCAAGGCAGAGAAAGAAATCTGCCCAGAAGCTCATCATAGAGACCGTACATCATGTCACACAGCAACTCCACACCACTCCAACTATATAACCTCTGAACTGCTTCTTCTTACAGGTCGGTGGCCTAAGTCAGGAAAAGGTGACTAACTCTGTGCTCATGATGGGGGCTCAGGTGGCATGCACTGGTGAGGGATGCAGTCGACCTGCCCTTCCAAAGCCTCTAACCATTCTCTCAGGCATAACTTCAGTAGCTATAGAGCAGCAACAAGTTTGAGAATATCCTAACACACCATGAGTGCCTGACATATGCTAATCAGCGATTATTTTCAATTCTAAGTCCCTGAAATGAGACTGATCCAGGTTAAGATGTACAATGAAAATCATAGGCCTTCCCAGACCAGTTGCTGCAGAGCCTGGGGTGGCGCCAGTGAATGTGACTACAGTGTCGAGTACGGCTGGCGAGGGTGGACTGCTCTTAGAGGCATCTGCATTGGCCAGCTTTCTCGTCACTGGACACAATGATCTCACACCAGCCACCTAAGAAAGGAGGGGAGACGTATTTGGCTCACAGTTTCAGAGGATTCAGTCCCTGATCAGCTGGCTCCAAGGCAGGAACAGCATGGTGGAAGGGCATGGCGGAATAAGTTCGTGGTGGCAGAGTAATAACACAGAGAGGAAGAGGCCAGGAACTAGATAAATATCCAAGGTCATGCTTTCATGACCCACCCAGATGTCCTCAGAAGTGTGCTTTACTAATCCTCTCAGTGGCTCCCAACCCAATCAAGGTGACAGTCAAGCTCAACTGTCACAGCTCTGTGGAGAGCCAGCCTATGCAACTCCTCTGGAAAGTGCTTTGCTCACACTTCCTCCTAGTAAGCCACCCTACACTCTACCAAGTACTCACTCAGATGGGTCCCAACGTTCTGGACATTTCTCCCCTCCTCACCAATCAAACACCACCCACAGACCCAGGTGCCAACCTCTCCCACTGTGCTGTCTGACACATGAATCTGCAATAAGATATAAGCACTTGATAATCCTCATGCTGTTTAAGTGACTGGAGAGACCTTGAGTCCAATGTCATCATTTTACGAGTAAGAAACCTGAATCCAAAGATGTCAGCATATCAAGGTGACAGCCTGTTAGGGATGTCATATGAAAAATAACTTAATGAGCCACCTCTCCCAGAGACTACATCTTGACAAGCCCTGTCTTCCTTGACCAAAACAATAGGGAAGTGGAAATTTCAAGTGCTGTAACAGACCAGTATGCTCATTTTGACGTCAGTGAGACTCAATAGAACTCAAAGGACCACGCTTTTGTCCATGCTCAGAGGGGCCCTAAGGCAAACTGTTCTCCACTATCCATATGTTCCAGTGAACCTGAAATAAGGGAGTACATGCTGGAAAATAATCTTCCCAAAATACCTTGAAGATTATCTTGTCTCCTGATCTCCCCTGAATGAGTCATCTCAAAATGCAGCTCAAATCTGCAAATTCAGAGATTCAAAATCACTGGTTTTATTACCCCGAACTGCATTCTTTCACTGTATCTCCAAAATTCCAGATTCATATCACATTCACTGGGGGTCCTTGAGCTAGAAGACAGGGATGGAGCACGTAAGCTCCTGTGAAATGCCTTGTTTCGTAATGCATTTTCTCTACTGACACCAGAAAGCCTCAGGTTGATTGCAGCAAGAGATGTAATAGTTCTTCCTTAACACGCAGAGACATGCAGTCCATTCTGCACAAGGCCAGGTTCTCCAACTGCTGCTCTTAAGACAACCAGGGTCTCCTCAACCAGAACAGGCTGCGGGTCCTTGCAGTGGCTCCTCTGGCACTGAGGGGTGCTGGGGTGATCATTTTGCTAATCAGGGGTTTTGTTTTCTTTTAAAAGACTGGCCACATGTTTGAAAACACAGATATGTGTACGTGTTACATGCGCACACACAGGTCACTTACACAGCCTGCACCCACCCACCACACCACAGCTACTGACCCTAGTTAGAACAGCACAACACAGTGCTGACATTGGACCTTTTCAGATGAACCTACCATGGACCTGAAGGGTGAGCCACCGGGCCGCTTCCCACCAGTCCTGACCCTCACACACACAGCTGGCACCTCAGAGACCCTGAGGTCACAGTACCATGCTCAACTGGGTCCTCACAATAATCCGCAAGGTACTGTTTCAGAAAAGGAGACTGAGGCTCAGAAAAAGGAAACGACATGCCTAAGGCCACCAGGCTGCTCCGTGATGGACGTAGAGTTCCACTGCTGTCCCTCCCCTGCCTCTCTAGCCAAGTGCTCTCAAGCCCCCGCCACCCAGGCAGGCCCAGGACAAAAGGACAGAGCCTCAGAGATTGGAGGGGAAGCAGGGAGGGACCAAGGGAGTGTGGCTTGGACCCCGGTCACAGGGACAGGGCCTCAGAGACTGTGTCTTCCCCCTGGGCCCTTCCTCCACTCCTCCCCTCTCTCTGCTCACCAGGTGCCACTGGTCAGCAGCTTTGCTCTCCACATCTTCCCAACATGATGTTCCTGCCTCATCTCGGCCCGAGTGGACCTCGGTGCAAACCTCTCAGATAACTTGCCCGCTTTTAAGTTGTTTCCAGGTATTTTGTCACAGTAACGCAAAGCTGACGGACAAAGCTTGTGTGAGCTCAGAACTGGATACTCCAAAGCAGACACTGACTCTCCCCCAGAGCCAGCCACGGACACCAGAAAAGCCACTCCAGCCCTTCCCCACCCTCATTCTGGAGGGCCCTGCCGAGCCGGAGGGAGGATGCCACACGGGGAGGCCTGCTCCCAGCAGGCCACACCCAACCTCCAGTGGCAGCCATATGGCGGTCCTTCCGCCCCAACCCTCAAGCCACAACACAAAGCTTTCCCTCATGGCTGAAGGCTCTCAAGTCCCCTCAAACTTGAATTCAAGAAATGCTTTTGCTTTCCCATTGTCAACCTGTCTTTTGTTCCAGGAGCGTCACCCAAGACCCTGGTGGCAGGCCTGGGCAGGTGTCCGGCCTTTCTGTCCCCATGACACACGAGTGTGCCAGTGGATACCACTGCCCGGACTCACGGTGGAAACTCCCCAGCACACCAGCAGGCTAGCTCTCAGAAGTCAGGAAGTAGAAAGCAGTGATGACACTGTGGTCAGAGCAGCCTCTTTTTATGAAGAGGAGACCACACGGGATGAAGGACGAGGGGCAGCAGACCATAATGAAGATGAGCCCAGGCTACCCAGACATGGTGGGAGATTCCTGCAAATGCAATTCATTTCGCTCCACATCCGAGTAAAAGGAACCTTCTTAGCAGAGATACCATGGCTCTTTTATACTGTACTAGCGACGAAACTAAGCTCTCCTACAGTAGTCAGGATGAATCTGCCACACAGGAAAGTCTACTTTTGAGTGATCAGTACTCCATCAAAACCCTACTTTAGAGCAACAACTGATTTATAAATTTTTATTATACACTATAAAATCATAGGCTTAATGACTTAAATATTTCATTAACAAAGGAAAACACTTTTTTCTTTAAATTTAGCAATTAAATCTCAATAAGCCCTTGAATTGTTAATGGTACCAAGCACTGAACCCACACCTGGTTCTCTTGATAAGGTTATTCCAAATGGTTTTTTAAAAAGTCAAAATTGATAGAACTGATGGGGGAAAATTAAAAACCCAACATTGAGCAGAAGTCGTTTGATTTTTCTTCTCCAAGGGAATTTCATCCAGTCCTGCCTACTCAAATATTTCCTCAGTGAATACTACACGCTACTCCAATAATTTGATTTGATAATTATCAACATACATGTTACAAAAAATGCTTTAAACTATTTTATAATTATTATCTAGACAACATGAGGAGCCAATTTCAAGCATGTGATTATTACATGCTGTAGGAGGTGTGATCAAAAATGCAGTGAATGTTTAATTTTTAAAGTATTAGGGTAAAAGACACATTGCCATTAATCTCCCTAAACTCCTCACTTTGAACACTATAATTTCCATTGTCCTTGCCACTTTCTGAAGCAGTTCCAGAAGCTCTTTCTCCTGAGTGTCTTTGTGGGCGTGATAAAAAAATTCAATGAATGCTGCTTCCCACTGTCATCCGACAGCAAAAACATGACATGACAGTGTCCTCATCCACCTTGTTCGCCGCATCTGGCACCATGTGATTTCTGGCTCTTCCCCAAAGTCAAAATGACCCGGAAAAGGATTCTGAAAGGATTCAGGACAGCAAGGCAGCTAGGACAATGCACTAAAGACTCTCATGAAAGAGGACTTCCAGAACTGCTTCAGAAAGTGGCAAGGAAATGGGATAAGTGTGTTTGAAGTGAGGGGAATATTTTGAGAGAGATTCATGGCAAACTCAGTGTAGTGAGTTTTTAAACATTACCGTATTTCTCGATCACACCCAATAAAGTACCCCAAGCTACTCAAACTGAGAGATCAAAGAGGCCCTTTAGGAACAGACTTCACAAAGCCTTCTCACCCCCTGTCCAAGCCCACCTGTGGACCCACTGCGACTGCACAGTGGGAAACGGAGAAGCAGTGAGACCTCCGACTTCCACAGGTGCGCTGACTAAAACATACTCTTCTCACCGCCTGCCATAAATCTGCTTTCCGCATACTGAATAGGAGAGGGAGATTAAATTGAATATTCGCCCATCTGAAAACAAACGGATGCTCTATAAGCCTTTATGCTTTGCTCCTGCTCCAGCTGAGGCTGTAGCGTGGTGAGATAAATCACTGTAAGACAGTGGCCTGTTCCTGGAGGGGAGTTCTGAGGCCTTAGTGGTTTTGACGTCTCCGACTGCTCTATTCTCATTCATTTGCTCCTGCGTGTCCCACAAGCACTGCTTTCAGCCTGCCAGGCCACTTCCCTCCCTCCGAGCCCCAGTCCTAAGGTAAACCACAGCCTTCCTCCACGCTTCCAACGAAGGCCCCAACACAGTGCTTCAGAGAAACAGTTTTCAGTGACTCATTAATCTTCAGGCTTAAGAAAGAAAAATAAGTGAGTCCCATGTCCCTGTAAGTTTTAATGACCACTTGAATTACACACCTAAACCTCAATGCCATCAAAGTAATCTCTCGCGAATGTGAGCACAGTACACAAGAGTCACTTCTGAACACGTTGCACACCACAGCTGCGCGCTCCGGCTCCCGAGGATGTGCTACAAGAAGGCCCCACAGTCTGTCATACACTTTTCCTTGGCTGACAAACAGGACCCCTTCCAGCGGGGTCTCCCCAGTACACAAAACAGCAATGTAACACACGGCCAAAGCGGAAAAGAAAGCAGATGAACCAGATCACTCCAGAGGGCTCCATGCTGCCCTCATTGAGTGCTGAATCTCAACACTGTACTATGTCTGGGACTAGTGCCACTAGGACTCCCACTGTTCTCAACAGTTAGAGATGCAAGGGCCAGTGAGAAGGGTCTGCTCACTACTAGCTCTTGAGAGCTGTGAAGGAGCTGAGTCCAGGAGGCCTTTAGGGCAAAGCAGGTGGTTGGGGAGCAGCCACGCCTAGTGATCAGCTGCAGCTCGGAAGCTAGGTGTTCTGGGTAAATCCGTCCAAGGACATCACAGTCACTTTCCTTTACCTGGAGTGTTAAATGACAGGTGCACGGTGGCAATGCCTTTTGTGCCTAATGGAAAAGCGAGGCTCTAATTTAGGAGATGCACTGTGAGACTTCAGACATACAAGGAAAACCTTTTCAGCCTGGAAGTTGAGTGTATTTCTGAAGGCAAAGTTTCACATTTCCGCTTTAAAACTCCAACACTTACATAATTCATTCCCAGTTCTTTTCTGAGAAAGTCCCTTCATTGCATTTTAGTCGATTTGGAGACTTAGTAAGTAAACAACTTTCCAAGACACAGCAACTGTATCTTCCTTATCTTTGGCCTTTACTACTCCACAAGGGCCCTTATAAACAACTAATACAAACAGATGTAGGGCCGGGGATCTAGCTCAGCGGCACTGTGCCTGCCTCGCAAGCACAAGGTCCTGAGTTCGATCCCTGGTACACACACACACAAATATATGTGGGGGGGGATAAACATTTACTTGCATTGAAGGCATTATTTTCATAAGCCCACTGGGCTCTACACATATTACAACAAGGCAACAAATATCTTCCATACCAAGTATCAACCCAGGGAAATCCCAATACTGAAGCAAAATTAAATTAGACTTATACATTAACTAAAAGCATAGGAAACTTTTGTATTAGTTTTACAATTGGCTGGATCCCGTGCCTTTTCCAGATAAGACTACTATCTGAAATACTGCATGGGTGGTTTCCCAGAAGTCGCTGCACAACGCTGCGCATCCCTGTGTCAGCACCAACCGAGAGGGTAACAGGCGAATGAACGCACACCATATTCCTACGCAGCCCCCCTGCCCCCCAAGGCATCTGGGAGCACCTCAGGAGCCCCAGAGGGCTGTCCTAGCACCCCAGGGCCCTGGCCCCAAGCTCCTCCTTCCACCAGGGAGCCTGGGAGCCTCACCACTGACTCTGCTGCTGTGGCCCAAGGAACATCTCGGGAACTCCTCTTTGGAACAAGTCCTCTCCAGGATGACCCTAAACCTGGCTCACCTGCGGCTGCTGTGCTGTGGGACCCGCCCCCAAGGAGACTGTGCCTGGGCCCTGGGAAGCAGTGACTGGAGGAGGACTCCAGGCAAGCTCGTGCCTTTGCCCTGCTCTGAGAAGCCTGGCACAAACCCAGCTTCCCACTGCCCCAGCCCTCCTGAGCTGCTGCGACGAAGGATGGCACAGCTACCTTCCTGCTCAGCGTCACTCCCGACAGTCCGCCTCACCTGCTTCACAGCACAGAGGGCTGAGGGATGGCTACCTCCGCCTGCCAGGGCGTGCAGAGCCTGCCCGGCCGGGCCTGCATCCTCCTGGACACATCCTGTTTTCTTCTTGGATTTTTCTTTCGGACTCCAGCCCCTTAATTATGCCCTGGCCTTGCCAGACGCCCCACCAGCAGGAAGGGGCTGCATGACGGACCAGGAAGTAGAGTGACTAAATCTTTCCTCCTCTCCAGCCCTGTTTATGTCTCTCTGCTGAGATTTCTGGGAGCTACAGTATAACTCAGGCTTTCTGATGACTAAACTGAAAAGCACCACAGTAGTTCACGAACCGGAGAAACTGCATCCTCTCATAACTCAGGGTTCGATAGTATTTTGTATTTCTTAAAAATGTTTCACTGGCAAATTGCATGTTCATAATTAAACCATCCCAGGCCAGGGATTTAGCTCAGTGGTTCTGGTGCCTGCCTCACAAGCACAAGGTTCCGAGTTCGATCCCCAGTACCAAAAAAAAAAAAAAAGAAAAACATAATTAAACCATCCCTTGCTTATGAAATAAGCCTAACGTGCTACATTGTATGCATGAAACAGCACACAAAGATGTATAACTAAAAACGTCTGTGAGAGAGCTGGTTTTCAAAGAGAGGAATCTTAGAATTAAAGCAAAATGTGCCATAGACACACACCACCGTTAAGAAAAATTTTACACTTAAAAAAATGTTAAAAAGGTATATTACTCATCAAAATGTATGGCTCTTTAACTAAAACTATCCACTAGGATATTCAGATAATACATCATTCCAGGAAACAAAACCTGTAACTATCTAAAACATAGTTCCTTCACCAAAATAGATACCCATAGCCTAATAATTCCAAGAATATATTACATTCTATGAAAAATTTAAATAAAGCCAATTTAAAGAATTGTTCCAGATATGCTTAAATTCTAAACCAACTTTTCCCAAATTTGAAAGGTTATTTTCATTTGAATAGGGTTTATGTAATCTGAGGACATAAATTACTTGTTTGCTAAGGAAAGGTCATTTACAACCAACTCCTCAAGTAATATACACATATCCATATATCACTGCCTGTCAGGAACTTCTTATTTGAAAATCTATAACGTCACCTCCAGAAAACAGAGACTTAAACATATAATCACTATGCTCAAGCGATCCTTCTTTACAAACAGGTAACACTAACAATATTAGGGTAATTTCCTGGCATATTTCTCCCCAGCTCACTGATTCAAACTTGAAGTATTTTCCTCGTATCAATTATCTAGAATAAGCATCATAAAAATGTAAAATGTCATGACTAGTTACCTGAAAGAGAAAAAAAAGATCAGACTGCTAAACAAATCTATCCCCACTCTTCTGAGTCTTTTAAAAGGTTTTATTTTTTAATAATTTTAAATGTATAAAGAGTTGGAAAAGCTGTCAGAGTTCAAGTGTACCTTCATACGGCTTCCACAGGGCCAACCTCCTACATAACGAGCCGAGCGCCCAGCTATTAACTACGGACTTGATTCAGATTTCAGCAGTCTTCCCGTAAATGGCTGGGAAAGATTATTTTGAAAAATAATCTCTGCGAGAGTTACAAGGTTATGTTAGGGTTTAGCATATTACAAATACTGGAGCTGAAAGAAAAGGCCAAGTCTGTATTTCTATTTCTGCAAACTAAAGCTTAATAAAACTGAGAGCATCAGCCCCATTATAATGCAGAACTAAACACTTAATTATGCATTATACAGCACGGCTTGGCTTTTAAGAAGTGAGGTCAAAGAGGAATAACTGGCCAGCTCTTTGGCTTCTCACTATGGCCAAGAGAAAGTTTAAGCAAAAGTAAAATGATCTAACTTTCTTCCTCATGTCCTACCTGTTTTGTTTTGTTTTACAAAAGTTAATAACATTCAAGGCCTGAAGACAGGAAGTGAACTTCTATTTTGCCTAGCAAATTAAATATTGTGAAGATGAAAAATACTTTCTATACTTTTTTTAAAAATTTTTTTAAAAATACTTTAAAGTAACATATTTATGGTTAGTGGGCCAAATTCCCAATTCTTTTCTCTTCCAATGAGTTTAGCACTCTATTTCAGATGCTGGTAACCGAAAGATGTCTTGTCCACCTCTGGAAATGATTAAGGCTATTTCCAAATCCACTCCAAAGGTGGCCAGGAGGGCACTGCAGAAGGGGAAGGGCAAAATGTCCCAAGAATGGGGCTGGGGATTTAGCTCAGTGGTTTCACCACCTGCTTCAAAAGCACAAGGACCTGAGTTTGATTCCCCAGTATCAAAAAAAAAAAAAAAGAATAAATCTTGGCCAATTACAAAATCCCCCACCGCTTCCCTAAACCTCTCGGTCCAGGCTCCAGGCCATTGGGGGGGGGGGGTTCCTCTAAGGAGACCCCAGGTGGAAAATGCAAACCAGGCCTAATTTTAAGAGTCCCGCCTCTTTGCTCTCAGGTGGGTCCATTCAAACACAATTTAAATATCTGCAAATGGCCCAGATTCGCACTAATAATTCACTCAACAAACTGGCTGTGTACCTGGTGGGTCTAAAGCCCTATCTTAAGTGTTTTACAGGAAACTAAGAAGGCAAACAAATGGGCTTTGCTCTCAGGGAGCTTTCCAATCTAGTTCTTCTGTCTCTCAAATTGATCCCCATGTCAGCTGAAAAGCAGCCAGATATTGCAATTACTGGAAGAATACTAAAAAACAAGTACCAATGTTGTTCATAGGATCAAACTAAGTTTCCCAGCATTCCTCCCCCCCAAAAAAACAAAAAAAAATAACAACAAAAAGAAAACCTTGGCTTTTGCCAGGCTGTAAGTACCTACATAAATGCTACCTAAAAGACGAAAAAGGGAAAGAATGATAACTGCAACCCGTCTAATCCTTCTTCACATGAAATTTGCTTATTCAAATTTTTAAAATTTCACCATTTCTAAGCAATTGCATGGATACAGTCTTTCATTCGTCCTTGACCCACTAACTCCTCAGGACAACTCTGCTTTCCAAAGAAAAAGGAAAAGATCCTTCAGCAATGGTATAACTCAAACAGATGTATTTCCTCTAAAAGACAAAAGTCAGGATAGATTTTAGTGAACACCTATTTTGTTTTGACTGATTTAATCAGCCCTAACAAGGACATGGGTCCGTACTTTGGAGGCTGAAATCCTTTTACGAAATGAGCCCCGTGGCTTCAATTAGGCTCATAAAGGCTTGTTTTCACCTTCTTACACACAATTTAAAAATCTATCCTAGTGCATTTGAAACAGCTAACTTTAAGCAAATCCCAGGCAAGGAGTTGCGGATCTTCACGAGGACAAAACGTCAGGGCAGCCCTCATACTGGGCTCCTTAGGAGTCAGATGGCTCCCAAATTCACACATGCAACTCCATTCCTGGGCACCAGGCGCCCAGCGTGGATCTGAGAATCCTCCGGCCTTGCGGTCAGCAGATAACTAAGGGGGCGCGGGGCCCGGAGGGTATTTCTCCACTGAAGTTGAGGGCTTGGTGCAGGGTCCCGCAGGCAGCTAGGCAAAGCACAGCACAGCCTCGGTGCCTGTGTGGACAGGACCGGCACGAGCCGCCTGGATCCCCCGCCAACGAAGTGCAAACGCTGCTGCTTCCCCGTGCCAATGTCTTCAATGTTTAAAATGCGCTCTCTGCTGTTAATAAAAGTCTCCTTCATCACACTGAAAATGTTGTAAGTCTGAGTCATTCCTCCCGAATAAACACAGAAACCTATTTTGCAACCCAATTTTAAGGCCAAACAGCGGGCTTTTTTATTAGATGGGAGAAAAAGTCCGCTGCCACCACTGTGCTGGCCCGGCGCGCCCCAGACCCACCAGCCAGCCAAGCTTCGCAGGCCGGGGCGCGCGGGAAGTGCGGCCGGCGCCCCCTCGCGCGTGCTCCGCGTGAGGGGCGGCGAGCCGGGCCGGTGACCGCCAGGCTGGCCCCGCGCGGACCCTCGGTCCTGGAGCCTCCGCTGGTCGCGCCGGAGCTGCTCGGGCTGCGCGCCGAGGCGCGGGGACGGGCGGCTCCGGGCCGAAGGCGGGCAGGGTCGCCAGGACGGCGGGGGCCGGGACGACGCCGCCCGGGTCCAGCTGGGGGACCCGCCGGCCAGGCCGCCGCTCCCCGGGCGCCGCGAGACCGCCGGGGTCGCCGGGCGGGCGCTCGGGCCGCGCCGCGCAGCAGGCTCGGGTCGCAGGACCGCGCTGCCGCCGGGAACTTCAGGCAAAGTTTTCCGCCGCTCCGGGAGCCGGCCCGGGCTCCGGCGGCGGCCACGACCCGCGCCCCAGCCAGGCCGCGGAGGGGACGCGGGAGCCGTCCGGGAGCGCTGCCCGCCGGGCGCCCCGCCTGCCCGGCCCCGGCCCCGCCGCCGTCCCGGGCGCCCTCTCCGGCCGCGGGGCGCCGCGCTCACCTGAGAACGTGTCCCCCGCCGCGGTCAGCAAAAGTCCGGCCAAAGTCGCCAGGCAAGTCCCGAGGCCCCGCATGGTGCCGCGCGTGGGCCCGCGCCGCCCGCCCGCCGCAACAGTTGCCCAAGTGCGGAGCGGCCCGGCCGCCCGGCCCTGCGTGCTCGCCCGCCGGCGCCCTGCAGGAGCTGAGGGCGCGCCCGCCCCGCCGCTCGCTCCGCCCGCCGCCGCCGCCCGAGCGCCGCGAGCAGCGCGCCCCGCCCCGCGCCCGCACCACCAGCCCCGGGCGGCGCCGAAGGCCGAGCGCGCCGGCTGCGCGGGCTCCGCTGCCCGACTGCGCGCGGCCGGGGCGGCCCGAGCCCACGTCACGCGCCCGCCGCGGCCGCCGCTAGAGGGCGCAGCGCGGCCCGCACCCCGCGCCCCGGCCCGGCCGCGGCATCTGGCGGAGGCGCGGCCACAACGCCCCGCGGCCCGCGCGCCCGATCCCGGCCTGGCCTGGGGCTGCGCCGCCGCCACAAGCTCGGCGGGGTCGCGGCCGGGCGGAGTTAGGCTGGTGGCGGGGCGCCCCGCGACTGTAGCTCGGTCCCGGCGCGGGCAGCCGCGTCTCTGAGTGGGGCCTGCACCGGGGCGGCGGGGACCCGGGGCCGGGCCGAGACCGGGCGCCCTACCTGGTGCACAGCGCTGGGCAAGGAGACCAGGAAGATGGGGAGCGAGAGGCGAGTCGTGTCTGCAAACACCTGCGATTGGCATTTGGGGTCTGAGATGACTGTTTTTATTAAACCAAGAAAAACACTCCTGGTGCTTCGGTAAAAAGGAAAAAATTACGTTGCAATTTCTCAAAAAGTGATGCTTCCATTTCCTTCGTAGTAAGCACACGGAGCCAGCACCGCACAGCTGCCGACTCCTGGCCCACGCAACCGCAGGCAGCGGCGAACTGGAAAGGACCGCGGCGCGGGGCCCAGCTGTGACCAGGTCCTCGGCCCACTCGGGATCCCCGCACAGCGCTGCCCCGGGCGCCTTCGAAACCCAAGAGATGAAGAGACCCAGGAGATGAAGTGACCCTGCGCAAACCCCACGGGGAGCTGGGCTGTCACCGCCCAGGCAAATCTGGGGACCCGGGGCTTTGTTCAGGAGTTCCTGCAGTTGGGAAGTCTTCGTATTAATCACTTCTTACTAGGACCCTCCCCGCCCTGCTACTTCACCCAAATGCGCACCTGTTGGGCCTCCTCTTTAATTGCAAAATGAAATTTGATAGGGAGGGAAGCTCCTACTTCAAAAGGCTCTCCAGGAGAGAAAGTGGTCTGTCCAGTTTGATCAAAACGCCAACCAGAGCTCAGTTGGATTTTCCCTGCAGAGTTTTATGCTGATGGAAGTACAGAGGATCCAGATGAGGAGGTACAGTAAGAGTCAGTTTAGCGCCATTGCTTCCGCAACACCTTTTAGGGGAGAGAAGAGATTAATATTAGGGTAGGAGCTGATTCACAAAAATGCCGACCAGGCAGCAGCGAAGCGCTGGCCGCTCTGAGCCTGAGCTCCCTGAGAGAGGGAGATGTAACTGGGGAGTCGGGATTTAAGTACAAGTGATTTCTAACCAGGGAGGCCACCCCAAAAGGGAGAGCCAGAAAGGGAGCCGAGGACAGATGCAAGTCAACACAAGGGTTGGGCAAAACACCCTGTGTTTAAATTTAAAAATTATTACAGTAAGAGACACGTTGCTATTATTCACCCTTAAAATCTGAACACACGGATCTCATTGTTCTTGCCCCTTTCTGGAGCAGTTCTGGAAGACCTCTTTCCTGAGTGTCTTTATGAGACATGATCAAAAATATGGTGATCTTTAGCATTTGGGAAGTGAACCAAGAGATAGAGGAATGGAGGGGAGTGAGATTTAAAAAGGGGATTGTGAAGTGTGGGGTGAGTGCATCAAGTCCCTCTGAGGAACATAGGAACATGATCATCATGCACTACAAATATGTGTATGTAACATATACATACATATGAGACACATGAGAAAGGGTCCAAGACGCGCAGGGATGGGAGGGAGAAGAGGGGAAGGGGATTTTTAAAAACCACAAAAATACCATGAATGCTGCTGCCAAGAGCCACCCAGCAGAAATGAAAACTTCTAAAAATATTGTGGCATGTCTTCCTCTACCTCATTCACCAGAGCTGGCCCCATGCAACTTCCGGCTCTTCCCCAAAGTCAATATGACCATGAAAGGGAAACATTTTGACTCCATTCAGGATATCAAGGCAGCCAGGACAGGTTAACTGAAGACACCCAGGAAGGGACTCCAGGACTGCTGCAGGAAGGGGCAAGAATAAGCCAGGGCATGGTCCTCGTGCCTGTCCAGCACTCTGGGAGGCTGAGGCAGGAGGACCACAAGTTCAAGCCCAGCTAAATTAGGCAATTTAGTGACACAGTGAGACCCGGTCTGAAAATAAATAAAATATGGCTGGGGATGTAGTTCAGTGGGAAGGCCCTGGGTTCAATCCCTGAGTATCACCCCGACAAAAAAGAGTGGCAAGAAGATGAGGCAAGTGTGTTCAAAGTGCAGGGAGAATATTTTGAGCGGGATTCACAGCAACGTGTCTTAACTGTAATAAATATTTTTACATTTAATCATTCGCAGTATATTTTGATCACACCTCAGCTTCAGGAGCCCAATGTGCCTGCTCTGCCACAGCTTTGCCGAGCTCAAGCAAGGACAGTACCTTTGGCAGCAGTGACTCTGTTCCTGACTTTGCTTCTGAATCCATTAATGCCAAAACCTATACTAAAAAATGAAAACTAATCTGACCACAAGCCACCCTACCTATGCCAAATGCGATATGAATTTGGAGGTGAATCACATGTGGAAAGTTCTGAAGCCATCCAAAGTATCACATCTGCTGCCAAAAAGCATCTACAAGAGGATTCTTTAAATACCTCCAAGGCCACTCAATCGGCTGTCACAATCCAGGGGAAAGGACAAGATTGCCACTCTTCCAGCATCGTGTTTTCCTCCTAGGCCCTGCTAAAATGATTACTTCCCAGCTTTACGTGCGTGGGGATCATGTAAGTCTGTTTGAGATAATAAATACAAATGGAAAAACCTACACCCTGTGCAGGTTTCCGCAATGATGCATTCTCCTCTGTTTACCAAGGATAGTGTGTTGAAAGGAGGAGGGAAAGAGAGGAGGAAGGGAGGCAGGAAGGAGAGACAGAAAGAGCTCAATTTGAATTTGGAGGGCAGCTCAGTTTGACTTTGAGCTTGGGGGTTAACATAGTTCACTCTCCCTTCCTGGCCCCTGGCAATGGCATTGTAGGTGAAAGCTCTGCATAAACTCCAATCCCTGAGCAAATGTGGCTGTTCATTATGTCCATCTCTGATTAAGCACAGCTTCAAGTGAGCAGTGCCCCCGACTCTCCACCCACCCCACTCCCAGTTTTCTTCGCCTAGGGACCTGTTCGAGCCACTGGGACACCAGAGGGGCTCAGCCACGTGACGGGCAGATCGCTGATTCACTCACACGCACCTTGTGCATCTGTCTGACTCTGTGTCATATTTTAATTTTGGCAGTGCTAAGAATAGAACCCAGGGCCTCACACATGCTGGACAAGTGCTTTGCTACCGAGTTGCACCCCTAACCTCCTAATTTCATATATGAGAGGACTGAACACAACTTTTCACCAAGAACTTTCTTCATTTCACTCTCCTTTTGAACGCTGTCTTAGTCCATTTTCTGGTACCACATTACCACACAATAGTAAGTTGAAAGAACTTCATTTTGGCTCATGCCTCTGAGTTCCAAGGTTGAAGTCAGTACATCTGGGGGTGCCCTCTTGCCAATGGAGTCCTGAGGTGAAGCAGGGCATCACACGCAGGAAACAGGGTGCACAAGTGGGTGTATGTGCCCCCTCTGGTCTCTCCCTCCTCTTAGAAAGCCACTGGGATTCATGGGGATCCACCTGTGTTAGTCACTTTTGTGTTTCTGGGATAAATTACCTGACACCTGCAACTTAGTGGAGAGGTTTATTTTGGCTCACAGTTTCAGAGGTTTCAGTCCATGGTTAGAGGGCTCAAAGGCAGAAACATCATGGCAGAAGGGCCTAGCAGAGGAGAGCAGCTCAACTCATGGCATCCAGGAAACAGAGGTCAGGAGAAGGGCCTGGAAGGGAGGGCCTAAGGACCAGAGAGAATTGCCAGGGGCCCACACAAACACACCAGAACTGTGTTTTACTAATTTCCTAGGTGTCTCCATACCCAGTCTAGCTGACAATCAAGGCTAACCAGCACAGTTCATGCCTTGTCAACCTAACATCCAAACACATCTTCAGCCATATACATCTCCGTACACATCTGCTCTTCCATGCAGAGACAATAAAGGTCATACTTTCACCTAACACGATGTAACTACCTTGAGTACAACTGAAAACATATTAATTCTTTTTCCAGTCTTAGAATTGCTCAGAAGCTCAAGTCCAAAGTCTCTTTTGAGACTCAAGGCAAACTCTCAGCTGTGAATGCCTGTAAAATGCAAAACATGAGTTATATTCTCCCAAGAAACAATGGCACAGAGTAAACACTCCTTTTCCAAAAAGGAGGAATGAGAAACTAGAAAGAAATAGGACCAAAAAAGTCCTAAACCAAATCACCTCTCAAAGGTCCGACCTCTAAACACCAAAGTCAGGTTAAGTTTCTACCCTCTTAATACCTCACAAGGAGGCTAAACTCCAACATGAGTGTCAAAAGAGACAAATCATATGCACACCACCGAAATGTGCATACAGGGAACCAGGAAGAATGGAAATGGAAATGGGAAACACATCCCTGGCTTTATTCAGGGATAAGAAGAAGCCCGGTCATCTAAACTTTCACCAGGGAGACCCTGTTCTCACCTAGACAGAAGAAACAGTGTGGGTAGGTGTCCTTTTTTGCGGTTATTCGTATCCTGCTAAGTTCATAACCTGCCACTGACAGAAAACCAAAGCTCATCCAGGCAGAGTTTAAAACCACTGCTGTACAAAGGTTTAGATCACTAGGTTGAATTTTAAAATATGCCAGGAATTCCATCTCATAGCCTGAACAAAAGGGAGAGGTAATAGGGTTTAGTTTTTTGTTTTGCCCATATTACCCTCAGAATATAAATTAATCTGCTGCATTGCTGGTACTGAGGCAAGGCATTTGCATACAGTATTCCTTTGTTTTTATGGTACTGGGGATTGAACGTAGGACCTTTATACTAAGCTACATCCCCAGCCCTTACTTTCGAGATAAGGTATCTTTCACTGAGTTGCTAAATTGCCCAGGTTGGCCTCAAACTTGCCATCTTCATATCTCAGCCTTCCAGAGTGCTGGGATTACAGGTGTACACCACTATGCATGGCCGCATGTTCTTTTTTTTTTCATATTAACTTTCATACTGTCAGACTGTGTGACACCAGGCAAGTCACTTAACCCCTCTGTACTTTAGTTTTGTATCTGTAAAATGATGATAATAATTGTACCGATTTCACAGTTATAAACGGCTCCTGGCTCATCACTACTGATGTACTACTCATGGGTCTTGGGTCACCCTGTAACAGAACTGATGGTGTAGCTTTGCTGTTTATGAATGTGATTTGTGCTCCAGAGCGGCATGTGCTAGAAGTTGGTCCCACCATAATGGTCCTGAAAGGTGTTGCCATCTTTTGTAGGAGGGACCTATGGGAGGTGGCTGGGTCACACTGCCTGTTTGAAAGGATCCATGCTGGTCTCATAGAAGTGGACTGGCCCACAAGAGCACGTTGTTAGAGAAGGTACACCCAGCCCTCTGGCCTCTCTCATCTCCTGCCACGTGGCTTTTCTCTGTCACACACTCCCTCCATGAGACGCTGTCTGTCATGAGGTCTTCTCCCAAAGCCAGCACTGGTGACATGCTTTTGGACCTGCAAAACTGTGAGCTTGCAAGCCTCTTTTCTCCATAATGTTCACAGTCTCTGGTGTTTTGTTATAGCAATGCAAAACAGACTAAGACAAGCTCTTGTATTTAGTGTCACCAGGTGGGACTGGAAGGTCACAATTTACAAACAGGCTCTATTTTTATATAAAAAAAAATTCTGATTGGTATTTTCATCTATTTGCAATTTTAGGTAAAAGTGGTTCAGTAGGTTGATATTCTCCAAAATTTCCCTACATAGTCATGGAGATGGCAGCAGCAGGGTCCTATGAGGCAATCTCTAGATAGCAGAAAACAGTCTTTTAGCTATGTCTGAACCTGTGTCCCTAGGAACAGCGGGTTACAGCCGCACCCTGCTGGAGAGTCGCTCCAGCATCCGGCCCCTCTGGGGACTCTGTCCCCTCTTCAAGAGTGACTCAGGTCAGCCGGTGACCCCCTGCCCTGCGTCCCTCTGCACCACAGGTCACCTGGAGTGCTCTCCACCCCTCCCTCCTGCCTACACAAAGCAGTCATCTGCCAGAATAGCCTGTCTTCCCTGTCCTTCCTGGAGGGACAGGCTGGACGGGCATTTTCCTGTCCAGACCGAGGGCCCCATCCCCGTGACCACCAGCACCAGTGGTGGCAGCCACGCAGACTGTACCCACCTGCCCACGCTCATCAGCAGTAGCTCTCAGGCTCTTTAATCATGGATGGAAAATGAGAAAGGAAAAAGCTAATTTCTGAGGATTTGATCAGAGCCCTCGGGCAGCTACAGTCACTCCACTTCTTTTGTTGAAGGTCCCCAGAAGTCCTAGAAGAAAATGCTTTCTGCCAGCTTTTCAGGGCTGGGAAGTTTGAGAGATCTGCTGCCTCTCCAAGAGTGGGAAATGCCACTTCGCAGCTGGAACCGCAGTCAGTTCAAAGGCACTGGCTCGGGCTCCCCATGCAGCAGCTCCTTCCACGTGGGGGTTCATTAAAGGAGACAGCGGCTGTCTTTGTGTCCCTCTCTCTGCCCAGAGGCTTTGAACTAACGTTTTCTATTAGTTCTTGTGCTTTTGCATGAGACAACTTCTGTTCTCAGAACACGGTTTGGAGATTACTCAGATTTTCCAAAACTCAGGTAGAAATTATGGTCCTCTATCATGTTCCTGTGGATTCTTATTTCCTTTTTATTTCACTTTCTTTAAAACAAGTCCTTTGAAGTTGATAGGTATGTTCCTTAAAGCTCAGCTTGACTAATATTATTAAGAAAAGTTATGCTAACAATGTCATTTCTACTTCAGATTAAATTATTGCAACAATGGTCTCCTAGGTCCTGTGATCTGTAATAAGGTTGGGTTTCCAGGAGAATATGAAAAAAAAAAGATTCAATGCTCACATCAAAGAAAACATCGTCTTTACTTTCTCTTCATCTTCCATATTTTAAAGTTTCGAAATGTTGCAGTTTGAATTGATGATTTCTAGACAGGCATTACTGTCAAGATGAGACAAGCCACAGAGGAAAGCATTCAAACTTATTTTAGTACATTTTCAAGCTAACATTTACTGGATTCTTCCTGTGAACAAAGCACTGTGCTGGAACATTGAAACTGTGAAGGACATGTGTAGTCATTGTGCCCATTTTAGAGATGAGGAAAGTAAGACTTAAAGCCAGACTTAGATATTATAGGATAATTGAGGTCAGAGTCACTCAGCTAGTAGTTACTGGTAGAGCCACAATTTGTATGCAAATATTCTAATTCCGAGAGCCCACTTTCCTAATAACTTTGCTGTATTTTCCATCTTCATCTGTGTCTCTTCTATTACCATAAATTCCCCCTCAAACTGTTGTCCAAGTTGTCATTCTCTGGCCCCACACTACACTGATCTCATTTATATAAAGACTTAAGCAGCTCATCTAAACTGTATTCATCCTGCCAGGAGGTAGAGGAAATATGATCAAGATTTCAAGTGAAAGTTTGAATTTTTAAAAATTTATCACAGTGAAGACCCAATGCCATTAATCCTCTTCAAAATACTTCCCTTCACTTTGAACAGATTTATCCCATAGTTCTCGCCACTTTCTGAAGCAGTTCTGGAAGTCTTCCTTCATGAGTGTCTTTATAAAGTATGATCAAAGAGTTGGTGAATGCTGCTGCCCAGGGCCATCCAACAGAAAGTAGACTCCTAAAAATAAGACAGTGTCTTTGTTCCCCTTATTCGGCAGGTCTGGCACTGTGAAATTTCTGGCTCTTCCCCAAAGTCAAAATAACCATACAAGATAAAAGTTTTGAGTCTATTTGGGACACTGAGGCAGCCACAACAGCAAAACTAATGACACTCATGAAAGAAGACTTCTAGAACTGCTTCAGAAAGTGGCAGTAATGGTGGGACAAGTGTGTTTGAAGTGAGGGGGGGTATTGTGAGGAGGACTCATGGCAATGTGTCTTTTAACATAATTAATTCTTTTTATTTAAATATGCACCAGATTTTTCTATTTCGTCCCCTAAGTTAGGACTGAGGTCATCTGTAGGTCACAGTCGGTGCTGACGTTTAGAACGATGGTTAAGGACACACAATCTACTAGCACACAGCTTCACAGCGTATTTCCAACTCTAGCTTCTCTAAGCTGAGTAAGCTGTTCAACCTTTCCATAGCTCCACTTCCTTCTGCAAAGGTTAGGGTAACAGCAGTACTCAATTTTACAAGTTCTCTCAAGAATTACCTGCGAACTCATGTGTCCAGCTAAGCACATTTGCTGCAATTACTTCAACAAGTAAATGGGTTTAGTTTCTTTCATTAAAGAAGACACAGGAGGCAGGCAGTCCAGGAGGTGAAGCCACATCAGGGTGCCCTAGGGAAACTAGTGCCTCATGACTTCCGTCCACTCCAACACTTCCGGCAGGGGTCAGCTTCGTTCTCAGGGCTGCAGAAGTGAATCTCTCCTTTGCGTTCCAGGCAGAAAGAAAGAGGAACAGCGAGGGACAGGATGACTTCGTGTGGGCTTCTGGCTTTTATTTGGGAAGTCTTCCTAAGTGGTTTCTCCTCCAAGTCATCAGCCAACCTGATGTCACAGGGGCATTCCTGGCTGCAGCAGAGGCTGGGCAGGTCACTCACCAGTTCTCAGGTCCAGGGAGGTGCAGGATGGGAGGAGTGGACTGACCTCCTGTACGCTCAGTGGACTCGGCCCCAGTGGCCCACATGCGTCTTCCCTAATGACCTGCACAGCCTGCACCGTGGCCCTCACACATTCATGCCTCTCTCCCTGGGAACCAGCATCTTGCACAAGGGGCTTCTTGGCCTTCAGGATCCATGTACTGTCTCCTCCTTAGAAAGCGATTCTCTAACCACCCCACTGGACACTGGTCCCTCTTTTCACTTTCTTTCTCAGTACCTCTTATTCTTAATGCCTGTTTCTTTTACAAGGTTAGAGAGACCATGATCTTTGTATTCTGATAAGCAGGATCTTGTTGCTGCCCTTGGAACACCACAGGGGCCCCAGAGAGAGAGAGGAGGATGCCCTCCCTGCACCTTAGGGAAGATGGCAAACTGTGCAGCCACATTCAGGAGATTAAGAAGTGCATGATTGTCCTCCTCCTGCTGCAGGGGAGGATTGGAAGGAAAAAGAGAATGAAGGTAGTGTGAATGGTCAGACATTAAGGCAGCGCTGCCCGAGAATATTGGGGTTAGTGGCCCGTTTCAGAGCATAGCCTGAGAGAACAGCACACCTTCCACGGAAATTCCAAGTTCAATGTGGCTCTGATCTGACCAGGTTGGCTACTGTAATTCAAAGCTGCACAAGAAAGGAGCTAGTGAGAGTCTGTGGAGTAAATGAATGAATGACTTTGAAGGATACATTCAATGGGATGTGAGTTCACCATATTTTGATGGGACATAAGTCACCATATTTAATGGGATGGGGTGAATGGGGCTTACTAGGATATGGCTACAATGTAACATTCTGCAACACTCAGAAGGTGAAGACTTCAGGCAGAAATGCTCTTTTACTCCTTTGCACCCCTAGGGGCTCCTACAGGACATTTCTGGGTACCTGTTAATTGGTTAAATAAGGGGATGAAGATAAAAATACAGAATTAGGAAGAAACAAAGGATTATAGGTCCCAAGGGTGCCCATATTTTTCTTATTGCTCAATAGAAAAGAGAGACTCCACTGATGGCAAGGATGGTGCTGTGTCCTTGCTTCTGTGGTCCAGGGCTGTTCTTGGAAGAGTAGCCATAGAGGTAGAACCCTCCTGGGGGACAGCTGAGATAAGGAAATCAGTATTTAATCTTGAGAAATGGCTTTATGCTTAGATCGTGACTTGTGTCATACACTTCCTTCCTGGGGGATTTAATCTGATGTCCTGAAATCTTGATTAAGTTTCTAGGATTCATTCTGTTTCCCTACCAATAGAATTATCTGTATTTAAAAAGAACTGTTTGCTCAGTAGAAACTTGGGTATTGTATTGCTGCCTAGTACTCTTACTTTTATCAAATAAGATAGACATTTAATCAGCAACCAGAATGGAGGGCAGTGCTTTCTAAAACTGGCTGTTCTGAGCAAGTTCCAATAGCTCCATGAGGACTCGCAGGGACACTGCAACCCCAACCCTACCACCTGGCTGGAGTGTGCTCTCAGGATACACAAGCCTCTCTGAACCTCTGTCTCCTCTTAGGTCCAAGCCCAACAACACAAAGGGTTATACCGGCTGACTTTCACAAGAGACAGAAGAATGAAATGAGACACATGCAACCCTCTACCTGTCAGGTAAGTATCCCTTATGATATTAGAATTTGGGGGACCAGAAGTATTTTAGATGTCAGGGGTTTTTTCCTTTTCAGTGTTGAAATATATGCATAGAACTCACCACTTTCACATTCCAATTCTGGAAAATTCAAAATCAGAAATGCTCCAAAACCTGAAAAATTTTCAACATCATGTCAGTGCCCAATAAGTTGTACATTTGTGATTTCTGACTTCTGGAATAAGAATGGTCAACTTGTACTATAAAGTGCTATATTAATGAAAATGTCTATATCTTATAAACAGTATCATAAGCCTATATTTCTTCCCCCTTTAACAGGAAAAGATATTGAAGGCAGAAAGGTCCAATAATTCATCAGTGCTTTGGGTTAAAGATGGCAGAGTGTACCCACATTTTTACATATGCCTCTTCCTCAAAGCCCAAATTAATGACAACAAAGGAATATGTGGAGGAAATGCAATTAAGCCATAAAGAGAAAGAACAGAAGAAGAGGCAACAGTAACAAAAGTTTGAGTGTCACACCCCCATGATCCAATCACTTCCCAAAAGCTCCACCTATGAATGCCTGAGGGTTTGAGGGGACAGCTAGGTATGAACCATAACCCATAACACATCATGTCTCGGCTTTGAATAGCATTTGGTTGGCATGACGACGTTGACAACAGTTATCTGACAAAAAGGATGACAGAACTCTTGACAAGACAGAAAGACAGATGTGTGGAATCTCTGCTGTGTAGGATGGGAGGGGTGGGAGGAAAAAGAATAGAATCCTTGTCTTCTAAAAGGGGAGTCAATGGCAAACTCTTAGATTGACAGAATAAACATGGTAGTGATGAAGAAATGGCCAAGAGAGTGGAAAGTGATTCTAAGAATGAGCAATGCTTGTGCGTGTGTGTGAGTGTATGTGTGTGTTTGGGTTGTAGGTGGTGCATTCATTATGAGAAAATTTCTGTGTCTATAACTTCAGAACAACTAAAGTTCCTAACAAGTCAATGAAATTGCCAAAGTAAACTTTTGGCACAAGGAAAAGAATTGTGGCTTCTTGCCTCTAATTCTTTTCTTGTTCATTAGAGTATGCAACCTGTGCCATTTTGAAGTATTGAGAGTACTAAATCTACAGACATGGCCAGAATATATATAAAAATAGATCCTGGCCCACGAGCTGTAGCACCCAGGTAAGGTAGCTAAACCATCGTCAGTAGCAACAGTCTGCTCAGCTAGACTTGTAGGAACCCAGACTACACTTTCTAACAACTGGTAGAGGAAATCAAACAGTTATATCTGTAACTTTTGGCCCCCAAATGCCAGAACTTGAATAATGAATGACAGCGTCCCTAATTTTTGTCTCTGCTTCCAAATTGGACCAATCAGAAAAGCCAAATCTACCCCTTTAACCAATCCTATAGGGTGCCCTGCTTCTCGTTACTCGCCACAGCTTCCCATGCCAACAGCTGCCAATCACACAGCCTGGAAGCCATTCTTTTTCCCAATTCACAGTTTTCCCACTCCTCTGCCTGTGTTTGACCAAATAGAAGTGATGGTAGCTGATTCCCTTGCAGTAGCAAGCTCTGAATGAATATCCTTCACTTGTTCCTCTTTGGTTAGTTTTCATTAATTTCCACACACTATTTTGAGGCATTGCAAATTTTTGAAGGTTTAAAACCACCTTATTTGTTAAGGATGGATGCCTGCTAAACCAACAATGCAAGTTCAATAAGATGTAATCATTTCTGAAACAGAGCACCTGCCTAGCATTCATGAGGCCTTGGGTTCAATCCCAGCACTGCAAAAAAACCCCTGAAAACATCACACTTACATTTATTCACTCACATATTATACCCCATTTTCACTTCCAAAGCGCTGCCCTGGGTATTAGAGGAGACACAATTATAAAATTGAATTTAATAATTTAAATTTTTCAAATCAGATAATCAAAATTATCCAAGTTTAGATAACACAGTAAAGCTTTATTCGTACTTTCAAGAACATGTACATAATTTTTAAAAGCCAGTTGCATTAAATAGGGAGCAAGTTATCCTTTTATACATTTTATTTTAGTTGTCGCACAAATTGCCCAATTTAAATTTTCTTACTTAGCTGTCCTAATATATGTCTAAAATATGCTTTTTCCTCCCTTAAAATCTTCTCTTATGTTTATTACCACTACTACAAATGTTAAAAGTATTTCATTTAGTCACATTTTCCTCTTTGTGCTTTAGAACTGACTTGCAGATGTCCTATGAAGGGGCACATATATGATTATGGAAATTATTCTATTGAAAATAACTAGTTTTTATAATGATGTAAATCTGAGAAAGCAAAGGAAAATTGTAGTTGGAGAAACAGATGTATTCAATAAAAAGCTACTGTGTGCACATGGTGAACTAGTCTTTAGCAAGATTCAAATAATGCAATCAGTAGGAACTTGAGTGGTCTGTAGAGTTGTCAAAGGCTTGTGGGGTGTTTGAATAATAGCTGGAAATTTGTTGTGGACACGAGGCTATTAAGTCTGTCTCCTGCTGCATTCAATATGCTTGTAAAAACTATTATTAAATAACTGATTTTATAGCAACTGTTAAAATTATTTGGCCAAAGTATAAATTAAAGTTTATGATAGATGCAAATATATGTCTTAAAATGTGTAATACTAATTTAGGTTTCTTTCTCACTTTAAAATAACCATTCAGATGAAAGAACAGTGATTATCAAAATAAGGGCAGATTAATAAGGCTGCCGGGAAGCCTTCTCAAAAGGGCAGAACATTAAGAGTGACTGTGGACACAGCATCTCGACATTGCCGGGGCCTCTGGCTGTCATCCGCAGGGATGCAGGTGAGTCGCGTGAAGCCCCAAGGCAGATGAGGGGGCACAAGCGACAGGTCAGAGTTACCGGAGCCTTCTAGGTCACAAGCAGGTGTGCGCAGGGTCTGTGGCACCGGCAACCCGAAGAGGGAGAACCCTGACTAGCCCTGGTACCCCTTCCCAGCTGTGCTTTCTACCTGCACCCTTTCTCCTTGGCAGTCCCTACAGTAAAACTTGCCCATCTTCTGAGGCAGCCTCGGTCCTTCTGGTGTCAGCACAAGCCTCGATCCTAGATCCTATCTTATCTCCTAGCCCAGTGATGGCGAACCTTTCAGAAACGAGTGCCCAAACTGCAACCCAAAGCCCTCTTACTCACCTCAAAGTGCTGACACTGCGACTAAACCTGAATACTGAGGTTTGAGTTTAGGAAAAACCACTCATACATTAACATCTTCTGTCTGAAAAGAAAATAAATAACACTTGTGCCAGAGTTTCCCCACCACTGACCTCATCTGACTGCTATGTCAGAGTCAAACCTGGGGAGCATTTCATCAGGAAGCATTTCAGAAATGTCTGCATCCCAGGTCCCTCCCTGTGTTTATGGAGCCTGTGAGGCTGGGAGTTGTAGGACTGGATTTCTTGAAGTTGGGGCTGGGTAGGGGTACCCGAAATACCTAACTCAGGATTCAGCTGTATATCTGAGGAGTTATTTATTATTTTCTGGTTTTTAAGTTTTTATTGGTACATATTTGCAGTACATAATGACGTCATTCATTGTGGGGAGTTGATGCAGGTACATAACATATCTTAATTCTTTTCATATCCTATTCCATTCCCTGAGGATGGATCAATTTTAAGGCACATTTAAAGAACATGTAGTATACATTTATATTGTATATTTGGGTACCACTTAAAGACAGGACATAATCTGAGAGATGCTGTCAGACAGTTTTGTCATTGTGTGAGCATCATAGTACACTTATGCAAACTAAGACGGCTAGGATGTCACTGGGCCATTGAATCTTAGGTGATCTCTGTCATACTCATACATGTGCCTTGTTGCTGAGGGAAATGTGTTCAGGCAGTGTTCATTGGAAAGTAAAACAAAACTTAGGAGCACAAAATGAGTTGGAAGCCAGCCTGGAATTAATATAATCTAGACTTTTGAAATAATCTGTTTAGTCATCAGGGTCACCCAGAGATTCTAACAAAGGAGGGGCTTCTAAAGTCTCCCCGGTAAATAGGAGGCTCCATTTCTGAGGACAAACACATCCTCCACTGCATATAGGATTCTCATTTTTTCCTAAGCAGGCTTGTCGGTCCAGGCCATTTCAGGGAGTGGCGTCCCACCCTGACTCCGCTGGCCCCTGTCCTTCATGCAGATATCTTCTTTGTTCTCAGTGGGCACCCATGGGCTGCAGCCAAAGGCCGCCATCTTCCCCTGCTCCCAGCCTGACTGCCAACACCCAGGCAACTGTGGGCAACTTTCCCACATTTTCATCTCATGTCGATCAAATGCTAAGGCTTCCTTTTTCCCTTCAAAAAGTACTAGTAAGCCATGGTTTCCCCATCTTGAGCTTGTGAAGTTGAACATTAACCTAGCATAGAAGCCATTTAAGTAAGGCTGGTCTTGCTAGATTTAAATTTAAGGTCCAAGGTGTCAAACTCACTTTGGAGTCTGTCAATCAATATATTGGAATCTCTCTCTCCAAGTTCATGTGATAGAGTTGATAAACAAGCTACTTCTGGACGTATTGAAGTTATTAATAAACATCAAATGAAAGTAAGCTGTAGCTCCTCAAGACCGCCCTCTACAGAGGCCTGGTGGCCATCCACTCCAATCTAGTTCTCACCTGGTCACAGACAGATCCAACTGCTCAGTGCAAATTTCCTCATCTTTATAGAAACCCCATAATAAACAATCTAAAGATCTGTCTCAAAATCAAATCTTGAAGCCTTCAGCGTTACCTATTACCTCAAAGCTCTGGGCTTCCACATATTTTTATTCCATTCATTTGGTATATTGCATATATAGAGAGTTTAGTAATGAGTAGATGCATTCCCCATTTTAAAACTTTTCAATTTTCTCTAGAAGCATCTTTTCCAATGTGAATTTCTCATGATTCTTTTTTTCCAAACTTCCACCAACATACACTGCTTCCTTTCATGAGAAATTCTAGCAGGTCCAAAGGCCACAGTGTCTGACAGTAATTCACCAAGGTACCACATTTCTATTGCTTTGGCACATTTCAATTAGGAGAAGTTTGAAGTGAGAAAGAAAAAGAAATAGAGTGGAAATCTCAGGTGATGCTAAAAGAAAAACAACACAAAAGGCCAGGATCAGAAAAGGAAAAAAAGGAAAAAAAACTCAACAAGAATCCTCAGGAACAGCTTGACTTTGCCTTGGACTCAAAGTAAACGTTTTTAAGATGTACACAGAGTATTTCAGCATGCTGGGTTTAAGTAGCAATTTTCCAAAGTCCCTGTGATGATGAGTGCACCCAATATGAGGTGCTTTACCGGAAGCTACATTCTAGGCATGGGAAAGTAATTTATTTTAGTCTTAAGGTCAGCAAAAAGAAAAAACAAATTTGAATTTAAGCAAAAAGGGAATTGGTTGGGCCTAAATAATGTATAGTGACGAAGGAAAAAGAAAGCTATACTAATTTTGCTGTCACAAACGTACCCCCCCCACAAGAAGGGAGACTACTTTATTACAATCATTCATATTATTCCAAATGTAAATGTACCATGTCACTGGGACAGGTTAATATTTTGCTATTTACTTCCTAATATTATTTTCAATTATGTCTAAAAACCATATCAACAATGTCTGTTGCGGTAAGCGTTGAGGCCAGAGCAATCCCAGGGAGTCAGCAGCTCTTTGTCCACCTCTCCTTGGCTTATAACTGGGCCTTCCAACTGGAGACTGCTCAAGGGTGGCTCTGCCTCCACCAGCTGGGCACATTACACTTTCCAAATGTTGATTTCTTCACATGGAAAAGGCAGATAAATACTTTTGGAGCATTGGAAGATTATCCGAACAATATCTGTGAAAGCATTTGACAGGATGCACAATAAAGACCCTAACAATCTTAAGTGGTGAACTCATAACCCATTGAGCACTGTTCAGCCCATCCCATTTCATTCATCCTCGCGTTCTTACCCACTGAAGCTCTTCCAAGGTGGACTTTCTGTTGCAGAGATCTTCCCTGGTTTCCACTTGGCTCAGCCCGCTGATTGCCCAGAGCCTGCCGTAGAACACATGTGAGGTCTTCTGGGAAGTTCTCCCCCACCTTGAGCCTCTGTAAAATTTAACGTAAGATCCTAGTCACTGCTTGCTATGATTTCAGTATGCAGCGCGCCTCAAGACTCATGCAGGGAAGTTCAGAGGGAGACGAGAGACGGGGCTGGCTTGTGGGTTAATCCATGGATGTGACCAAGATTTGATGGCACTATTAGGAGGTGGAGAATAGGTCACTGGAGTGTGACCTTGGCCCTGTATGGGTCTGCTCTTGTCTTTCCCCTTCCTCTCTGCATCCTGCTGCCATGGGGTGAGCAGCTTTCCTCCCACTGCGCTGTTCCACCTCACCTTGGGCCTACCAAGACTGCAGCAGCCAGCCATGGATGGAAGCCTCTTGAAACCATGAACCAAAATCAACCTCTGTCCTCTAAGTTGTTTTTCTCTAAGTTGTGTTTGGCCAAAGAAATGAAAAGCTGACTAGCACAGTGCTGAACCATCTGGGAATAGGTCTGTTTATTTAATCCAAAGCAAATTTTGGGGCTAATAAAATACCCCTGATAGGACCAATAGCACAGCCCATTTCCCCCCCTGAAATGGTTCGTTTGCCCTTGTGGTGAAACTGTGAGATTTTATTTTGAGGGTTCAAATTAATTGGATCGATTAGTTTTCCCTAAGCTTCCTCATTATTTACTTTCAAAGCTCCTAGTAGGTAAGTGAGGCCCAATTTCCCTTTATGGCCATTCTGCTGAAGGGATGAGGAACAGGCGCATCCTTTGATCTGCAGGGAGGAGCATGGCCAATTGCCTCCAGTTGGTAGCTGGGGCACCCTTGAGCCAGGGCCTCAGAGCTGCCCCTGGCTGGCTGGAAATGCCTCAGAGGCTCTGGCCCCTGGGGGCCTTTGGGAAACCCAGGGCCTGGTTAGACAGACTCTGAGGGTTCCTGTTACCCTACCTCTGTCCTGGAAATGTTAGAACCCTATTGCAGGGCCATCATAAGCAGGCCTTTGTTACTTAATGAGTATCTGCTTTCTATTCAGGGCCCTTGTCCTGCCAAACACTATAAACCACATCTAAAATGAATTTTAACTAGGCTTCAGGGACATAGGGAGGTAGAGAGATGAAATACAGAGAGATGACTTTTATAGATATAATTTAAATATTTGCTAAAATTTAAATAAAGGAAGCCTACCAATTAATGAGGAATTTTACCCACCTTGTATCTATAATTTATAACTTGTTGAATATCACAAGAACTCATCCATCCTACATAAATACCCTGCATTGTGGAAGTAGATGTGCCAAATTGCCCAATCATACAAGTGGTGGTGTTATGAACAATTTTTCATTTCCTCTCTATGCCTGGGCAAATTTCCTAAAGTTCTATGTTTAACAAATGTCATATTCCTAATAGAAATATTTTGATTAATGTTCTCAAAAAGAAAGAACTTTTGGAAAGTAATAATCGTGACTATGCATCATAGTGTTCATTTTTAGTAGGGTAAGCCTGGAAATATAAAATATGTCTAATAACAGAAAATCATTCAATTAACATTTCATATCCATACAGTAAAATGCAATTGCCCCTTGCTTTAATAAGCATCTGCATTTCAGAGGAAGGCAGGAAATCCACCTTTAAAAATGTTTACCAATTTTCCAAATTATCTGATTTTTTTCATTATCTGGTCAACAAGCTGTCCTTTTATCTCAATTCTAGTCTTCACTCAAAACAGTTGTATTCTAATGCCCAGATGGGAAACTTACATAATGAGAGGCAGGCATGATGTTAATTAAAAGACACCCAGTTACATTTTCACTCGGCCCTTCTGGGGTCTGATATTCCCACCAACGACCACCTGGAGGCTTAGGCATGAGTCCTCTCCAGGGTGTGGAGTTAACCGTGGAGCTAGGAGCACTCCAAACACAGCTGAGTGCGGAACTCGCAGTGTGACTCTGAGGACAGGCTGTTCACAAATCTTTCTTATATGTCTTACATTCTTACAATTAAAATTATATTAAATGTACTGATGGCAGTCAAAATTTAAAGATTATAAATTTTACTTTGTCTTAGTAATACATATTTTTTAAACATTGCCCATATTTTATCCCATTTTCTGCTAAGAAATTCACAATAGGTGTAAATATGTCAATGCTATTTCCATAGAATAATACACATACAGATGGTGATTAGATATGTCATATACTGTGTTCTTCTCGCCTTCCCCTAGTTGCCCCCCAACAATCTAATTACTGATCTTTGTGACCAAAGCCAGGCCTCATCATTCACCCATGGAGAGTTGGGCCACACATCAGGAATGGGGTGTAGCTCATCTTTCTTGTTTTACCAGAGTGGTTCTTAAGCCACCAAGCTGCTTAGGAGGGATCTAAGTAATTCGTCTCTGTGATCTTTTTAATCAAAACTAAGAGGCCCTGGCTGGTAGAGCCTGGCACGGAGTTGTTAGCTCACTGGGACTGTCTGGAAGTCGTTCTGCCACCTCTCCACCTGGACTGAGTCTGTTCCCTGCCACTCCATCAGCTGCAAACCTGCAGACCTCATGTGCAGTGAGAGGTCACAGCAACACGCAGGAAAATCCCCCAGTGTGGCAATAGATCAAAGAGAAGCTGCTCTTCTATTTAAATGCAGATTACATCTGGCTTCCACATCCACTGCATTCCTAAACACACACCGCCATGTTGAGTCGCCTTTTGTGATGTGAGGTCACAGTCTTCTGTACTGAGGCTCCGAGTTACCAAATTGGCCCTGAGAGGGCCTTTGCTTCTTACTGGAAGCAGAGCCGGGAGCTCACACAGGTGCTCTGGCTGCAGAACGGTGTCCCTGTAAGGACAGGCACGTCCTAAAGGCCTGTCTCAGGAGACAGTCACAGAGAAGAGCACAAACCTGCCACTCTGTGGACCGGCTTCCTCCAGGCTGACACCCCAATTCTCTACTTCCTCCTCTCCCACATGCCTCCAGGTTTTACACAGCAGGCATAACTCAAGTTATACCCCACTTCCACGATGTTCACGAAGGATGGGCTCCTGTTAAGTGCTCTTTTTTAACCCTATGATTTCTTCAGAGGACAGAACTTTACTTTTGCTAAAACTTTGAAATCGTCAAATAAACCAAAAGACAGAACTGTGTGTGTGTGTGTGTATGTCATGAGATACAAATGTCAAGATTTTAAATATAAAACCTGAACTGTTTGGGATTTTTCCTTCCTTTTTCCCCCTTCTTTTGCCACACTACAAAAATAAAGCAAAAAAGTTTCCCTCCTCTCCTGGCAGATTAAACCCCTGCCTCTTGAGGAAAAGGTACTAGTTTCAGGGGTCACCAGTGGTCCGGGGACCAGATATAAGGAGCAAACATGCTGCGGAAGTCACAGGGAAGCGTGTGCTCTGGAGAAGGGGATGAGTGCTCCCTGACAGAAAGGGACGCAGGCCCAGTCCTGCTCCCCACACCCCGGGTCTGCCTGAGTAGGAAGAGGATCCCGAGGGGCTGTGTGAACCACACAGGGAGGGGCAGCCACCGACCTCTCTTTCTCCATAATGACGTGAGAGTCAGAGAGATTACATTAGTGTTGCGTTCTTAGTCTACAGGTCTGATACTATGACACCTTGGGGCCTTGCTGGCCCTGCAGGGCTGACCCTCGGGCTAGCCAGTTCTGGGAGAAATGAGCAACTCACCTGCAAGCGCATCTCTCTAGTCCAGGGCCCACACCCCAGGCAACCTCTTTATCGGGCCATCACACTCTAGGCACTGTTGCTCTGCCCCGATCACCCCAGGACTGGGTAGCAACCAACTGGGAATAGCCAGTATGCCCCAGAGCCCTGAAATCATTCAGACTAGCGAATCCTAACAACATGCGTACCCTGCCCTGCCATGCAAATCGGTGTAGGCTCTTGCCTTGCAGTCTCCTCCTGTCTCCTGACTCACCCTCCTGCTTCCCCATATGGACCTACATGGTGTGCCGGACCTCCTGCCCCCAGGGGACTGTATAAACTGCTTCCCTTGTGACAAACATTTCCATGTCTGTGTTTACCACACCTGATCAAAACCAGCCCCAGGTGCCCATAAAACAGAGCCACTGGACCGAAGAGACCATGGTGAGAGGGCATCTGGAAGGGTTGAGTGAGGACCTCCACAGATCCCTACCTGTATAAAAGCAATGCAAAGTCTCACGAAACTGTTAAATTAACTTTCTTGGGAAAGTCTGAAAATTAATGATAGATTTGTAACAATCTGAGGCTCGTTTATCCTGTAAAATCTGGAGGATTGTGGTGAGAATCGTCAGATCTGTGGCTGTCAACTTGGCCTAGTCTCATTCCTCTCCTGACTCCACAGCCACCTCAACATTAGTTACCTTATGGAGGTAGAATGGGTCTGAAGCCTCTCACTGAGTCCCCCTCCAGAGGTCCTAGCTGACCTGTCCCTCAGCTCCTGGAGCAGTTCCATTCGCAGGGCATTGCCATTGTGTGGCCTGACTCAGAGCCCCCAGAGTTTAAAAATACCAGCAGCAAATGGTTACTATCATGTCTGTCCCAGTGACACTACCTGTTAGCACAAACAAAAGCCTGGACAAAACGTTAAAAGGAAAATTTGAGAAGTGTGGAGTCCAAAGGGGGCTTTGAAAAGTTTCTTCCCATTCCTGGAAATTGTGCAGGCCATGCACAAGGGCCGGGCTGTGTGCATGTGCAGATGCAGCAGGCAGGAGATGAACACTAAGGCAGAGTTTTAAATATGCATGCACATATAGAGGAGAGCTGCTGAGCAAAGAGCAGAGGGTGTGTTGCTTCCAGCTACTTAGCAGAGTCTCTGAACAACTTCATCTGGTGCTAAACTAATCAAGCAGAGACTTTAGTGGCCACTCAGTGCAATGAACAAAGAGCACATTGTATGAGTCTAGGAAAGTCACAAAACAAACAACGAAACATCAGCAACAACAAAAACTCAGCACTAGCAATAAATCTGGGTAGCAATCTTATTTCCAGTGTTAGCACATTATATGATGTAAACATCTCATTTTTAGAAAACATTGTAAGACACGCAAATAAACAGGATGGATAGCCATATACAGAAATACAGCCTGAGAGGTCCTACATATTGGCTGTACTAGCTAAGCACTTTAATTACTTAAAACTATGTTCACAGAACTAAAGGATACAATATTTACTAAAGAATCAAAGAAGGGTATGGCAGCTATGTCTCAAGAGACACAGTTATTCATTTATTTAATTTGATTTTTTGAGACATAGTCTTGCTGTGTATTTCAGGCTGGCCTTGAACTCACTATATAGTCATAGTCCAGGCTGGCCTTGAACTTGTGGCAATCCTCCTGCCTCACCCTCCCAAATGCTGGGATTACAGGTGTGCACTACTATGCCTGTAAGTAATTTTTTTAGAAAAGAACCAAATAGAAACTCTAGAGTTAGAAAGTACAATAAATGGGCTGAAAAGTTTATTAGAGGTACCCAGCCACAAATTTGAATCGACAGAAAAAAGAGCCAGCATGCTGGGGACTAAATCAGTTGAGATTGTAGAGTTTAATGAAGATAAAGAAAAACAACAAAGAGAAACAGAGCCTGAGACCCATGAAATAGCAATGAAAAGACAAACATATGCTCAATGGGAATTTCAGAAAGAGACAAGAGAGGAACAGAAAGAAATCCCAGACAAATAGAAATTGAATATTCGTTGACAACAAATTCATTCTACCCTGCAAGAAAAACTAGAGGCGGTTATACAGGCTGAGATGAAAGGGCACTGGATGGTTACTTGAATCTGCATGAAGAAATAAAGAGTATCAGTAAAGGTAACTGCACAGGTGAATATAAAGACAGTGTACATGTACTTTTTGTTTTTCTTCTGTGACTCAAAGGCAAGGCATAAAGCAATTGTGTTGATGGATTTACAATGTATAAAGATGTAATTTAAGTGAAAACTATGGCACAAAGGAAGGTAAAGGGAATTGGAACTATATTAGAGAAAGTGTCTGTTGTCTCACATCGAGTTAATAGCAGATCTTGTCAGTGATTATATCAAATAGATCAAACACGCTAATTAAAAGGCAGACATTGGTAGAAAGGATAAAAATCATGAGTTGACTCTCATTTGCTCACAGAAGACATATTTAGGACTACGCTGAATGTAAAAGGGTAAAGACAGATGCACCAGGCAAATAGTAATGAGAAGGCTGCTGGGGTCTGTTTCCATGAAGAGCACACAGAACAGACTTCAGGGTAAGGAGCATCCGCGTGAAGGTGATTTGCTTCACAGTGATAACATGGTCACTTGTCCGGAAGATATAAAAATTGTAAAATATGCATGCACCTAAAGCAGAGACCCAAAACACATGAAGCAAAAATTGGCATAACTGAAGAGTGATATAGACAACCCAGTTAGTTGGAGACTTCTCTATCCCGCTTTTAATAGTAGATAGAAAAAAAGGCAGAGAATTAACAAGGAGCTGAAGGCTTGTGCAGTATTATCAGCCACCTGGATCTAAAGGACATTGGTACGTAATTCCAGTCGAGTCCAGCAGGTGCACATACTTCTCAAGTATACATGTAACATTCTCCAGGATAGATCCTGTACTAAGTTATAAAACAAGACTCAGTAATTATAAAGCGATTAAAATCATACATAATATGTTCTCCAATTATAATGGAATTATAACCAAAATCATAAGAGAAGAAAAATGTGGAAAATTCATGAATATGTAAAAATTTAAAAATACCTTCCTAGATGATCAGTGAGTACAAGAAAAAAAATCACATGAGCAATTAGAAAATGTATTTAGTTGAAGGAGAAATTAAATCACAACATCCAGAACTTGTGACATGCAGCTAAGATAATGTATTAAGGCAAATGTATCCTATGTGTATATTTAAAATAAGAAAGATCTGAAATTAACAACCTAAACTTCCACTTTAAGAAACTAGAAAAAGAAATAAGTAGAGGAATAAAAGAATAAGTATTAGAGCAGAAGCAAATGAAACAGAGAATTTAAAAAATAGAGGAAACAACAAGACCAAAAATTAGTTCATTGGAAAGTTATACAAAATTGACAAAACTTTAGCTAGAGAGAGAGAGGGAGAGAGGGACAGGGAGAGGGAGGGAGGTGGAGGGAGAGAGGCAGGGAGAGAGAGAGAGAGAGAGAGAGAGAGAGAGAGGATTCAAATTATCATAATAAAATAGGGAGCACGATGACTGTTCTGACAGAAATAAGAAAGACATAAGGGAGTACTGAAAGCATGATGCACCCACAGAGCCACGGGGTGAGTGACTTGAGTGGTCACTGGTAGCCAGCTCAGACAGATGCCTACTGATCACAGGGTGCTCCTCTGCACACACACACACCTCGCCACAGTCATTTGGGTAGAATTACCTGTTTGACAGCGCAGGTGCTTACAGCCTCTTAGGGTAAATAACCAAAAATACAGTGTTTCCCCTACATATAAGACTCATACCCTGTTATTTTAACAGATAGAAATGGTAGACAATGTCAGAGAATAAAATTACGATCACTTGTAATGGTAGCATCTAGGGAGACAGCCACTGTTGCAGTGAAAGCATATCTATTTCTCTCTGTTCATACATTATAAGTAGTAATCTCAGATATGCAGGAATTGAAACTTTATTATCATTGAACTTCATTTGTGTTTCTTTCAGTCTACCTATAGCAAAACCAAACTCAGTCAGTTTGCAGTTTCCCTAACGTAGGCTTGTATCTGAAACTTCTGGGGGGCTTGAATGGATTTGCTTTCTTACTGACCTGTAGGAAAAGCCGGCCACATGGCTTCTCGGGACCCCTGGGCAGGTAACCTGTGTTGCTATGGAGTTATGAGAACCTCCCGTAGTCTAGGGTCTTTCACCACCACTGTGCTATAGTCGGGCACAGGGAAACCATGCTGCCCGCTGGCTACTGGACCCTTGGAAATTGGGCCTGGATTCCCCATGCACATGTTTTTTCTGCTCCTACATTTATTGGGCATGGAGAAAAATCTGAGACCCTTCTAGCTCCTCCAGGCTTGGCCTGGACTTGCAGACATAAGTCTCCTATGAGGTCACACTGCCAAACCTGGGTGAGAGTTTTATCATAAAACATTATTTCCCTGTAGGAAAGAAGCATAATTTATCTAGCTATTCTCTGGTATATTTACATGGCATTAATCTTTTTATTCTCATATATTATGTTGCCTTGGATATCTTTGCAATAAAAAGCTTCATCCCTAACCATTATATTTTAAAGAAAAATTCCTAGAAGGGGATTTTATGTGTCAGAGAATCTGCATATTTTAAGGCTTTTCTATTTGTTGCCAAATCACCCTCCAGAAATGTGACAATTTACCTCTCACCAGCAATGCTTAAGAATTTTCACTTCTTCACACCTAAGAAGGCTTAGTGATGAATTAGTAACATGGGTCATATCCTTGCTGTGTATTTGTGTGCAATTTCTGTATACCATTCATGATCCCATAATGAAAAATACGCTCTGATAAACTGTAAAGTAACCTATGGAGAACCAATAATATAGTTAAAATTCTTTCCAGATAAGAGCACAGCCAGCTATACCTTGACTTCCATCTGAACTTCCAACCCACATAATTGAGCCAATGCCTTCATGTTGTTTAAGTTGCTGAGCTGGTGGTATTGGTTGCTGCAGTGGTAGGAAACCAATCACTGGGTGGATAAATAGATGAAGAAAAAATTAAATGAATGAATTAATGAATCAAGTATGATTTCAGAGTGGGAAATGCTACATACTTTGGCAACAAGAGCCACGGACTCAGAAACCCATTTTATCACAAAGATTCTTTCACCATTTTGCTTCCCTGTCCTGAGTTATGTCAGTTTTGTTACATCTGTGGCTTTCAAGAGGATATAGTGATTAGTGACGTGATGTAACCACCGCCCAGCTGTGAGGACACTTACTATCATTTTAGTGTGTAGTAACTATTTTAGGCTTGTGATTAACTGTGATTATTATTGAAGAATGTGAGCATTTCCCATCCAACATAGAAACTATGACTGTTCCTATCCAGTGAATTAAAAAATAAATACCTGCACACATTCACTTTTCTCTCCCTTCAGATATTTATTAAATGCCTGACCTGGTATAGTTTTATCCTAGGCTCTGAAGCTACTGGAAAAGAAATTCAGATAATTCCTGAATTAGAAACTGATTTACATTCTAAATCAACTTATAGAAGTTTAATTCCAATTTAGGGGTTCCTCACTTAGAACAATACTAAAAAACTTCACTCTGTATACAAACTGGCCCACAAAAGTCCACTTAACTCAAAATTTACTTGAACTAACCCTGAAAGAATTTAACTGCATTTAAATACTATTTATTTTATCTATTGGAAAACAGCTTTCAGCTTCCCAACTTGTAATGCCAGAAGCTCAACATCCCACCTAGAAAACCTGGCCCTTTCCACAGTGACATTGAGGACCAGAGACTCCAGTAACAATGGAGTGCGTAGTCCTGCATTTCAGGTATCTTGGGGCTGAGCCTGTAGCTCAGTGGAACAGTACTTGCCCAAGCACGTGTGAGGTCCTGGGTTTGATACGATCTGCTTGAACCACCTGTGTTTGGTTTTGTTTTAGTTCTCCGGCTCCTCATTCTCTCTTCCATGTTTACCACTTTCTCTCTTCTTGCTGTTGTTATATCCAGGTTCTGTAAACTGTTCTTGTTAACTCTGGGTGTCTGGACAGACGCTACCTTAGATATTTTATTTCCTAGAAACCCTTAACTGAGAAATAAATGGCACTTAGCTTCACAGAAAAGTCAAAGCTCAGATCCAGAGCCCATGCTGGCCTGTATCCCCATTAGCAAAGGTGATGCTGCTCACTTAGACACCATCAGTGGCCTGTGAGACTGCCACTCTGATGGCAGCTTTAACTCGGCAACTTCAATCACATGTATGAACCGTTCCAATAGGTAGGCTGGGAGCCAACTGATGTAAAATGGTGTATACAGACGGATACAGATTATATGTATTATCTAGGTAGAGGTGTCAGTTGCATACAAAATCATACAGACTGTAAATATTTTAGGAGGTGAGAACATGTGGAACTCAGCTTATGCCTGCTTATCCATTCAGGAATCCTCAAATCTGGGTGATTTCTTTGCTCACAATTTTCTCTTTCTTGTCTGCAGCTCTGCACCCTCCCAGCCTCTTTTCCATCTCTTGTGCTGTAGGACATGGAAGCATGCAAATGGATAATGCGTTAAGAACGTGGTGAGGATGGAATTAAAAAGCCAAGTGTTGAATGACTGAGGTTAGTTAAGATTTGCATCGAAGGAAGAAGTAAGAAAAACATTTTAGATGTGGTGGGGATGATTATAGAAGACGAAGACCACAGGCTGCAAGTCAGAGTGCTGGCTTCGTGGAGACAGGATTCACATCAAAGATGGCTGAAGGGAAAATGCTGAGATGTAGCTGGGGAGCAGGTGGTGTGGGACCCTTGCAGTGCCTGGGAATGAAGGGTTTGGGCTTCATTCAGAAAGCAACAGGGAGCCGTGGAATGTATTGTTAAAGTAGGCATTTAGCAAGATTCATTTGGCAGAAACATGTAAGACAGACACAGGGAACTCATTAAAAAGATATTTTTCTCATTAAAAAGATGCTTTGCTCATTGAGGGCAGCAGGTACACATTTTAATGGCCCTAATGGTGTACAACAACACAGAGAAGACCATAATGGTCTTAGAATTGATCTAAATATCTGGTGTTAATTCTCTATTCTATTTCCTGCAGAAAATGAACTGTAGTTGCTTTTAGGTAAACCAAGTCCACGTCTATTTTCTGAGGGTTTTGAGTTGCATCCATGCCGAGGAGGTGGAGTGGGAGGGAAGCGAGAGGGGCCTCCTGTTTCAGCCTAATCCCAAAGTCACTCCCCTGTGTGTCCTGTACCCGCCTTGGGACAGTGCTTCCTAGAGGCGTGACAGCCCCTGGGAGCAGGGACTGTCACGGGAGTCCTTAGGAGGGGCTCCTCTTGCTCTCTTGGAGACCCCAGAGGCCCCTCTTTTAGGCAACACTGCTCTCCAAGTGAGGACCACGGGAGCTTCGGGAGGCTCCACACCACCCAGCCCCTGGACACCGGGTGAATTGTTTGCAGCTGGCCCCGAACGTGAGCCACACCAGCAGTTTTATCTGCAGCTTCTTCTCAGAGGGCCGGACAGTATGGAGGGTGGGACTCCCTCCAGCTCTTCCTGCCCGGTGTTTTCAGCCCCACCCCATCGAAGACCTCTCTTTCCTTGGGCCCTACACTTTGGTACGGGGATCTATTACGTCTTTTCTCAGGTCCCATCATAAGGGGGCAGAAGGCAGGTTACAATCTCCCCATATTCATGTTTAACGCTGCTTCCTTTTCTCCTTCAATCACTTCACTCATTTCCCTTCCTTCCAGCTTGGAGATTCATTTTCCCCCCTGGTCTAGGTGAGGAAGTCATGCATGTGCATTTGAATCTCTCTGTGTCACTCCAAGACCATGTTGTTTGGGACTTACGAATCAGGTGTTTGTTGACTTTGTTGTTTGCTGTTTCTTATTCATTCCATGAAGAATTCCCACAGTGATCCTGAGTGACTCCTGTCTTACTCTTTGATTGAGGTGAGGGGGTCTTAGACAAAAAAATAAAGAATTGTCTTTAGTGAACACAGACATGGGCATAAGTAATCACATCAATTGGTACTTGGAAATACGTTGGCACCCATAGTTAGGGTTTCCTCAGGGTGCAGACTCAGGAAGAAAGGTAAGAAGGGAAAATCCATTGGGCTTAATTGCAGCATGTCCTGGTCCATTCCAGGCTGCCATCGCAAGACCCGGGACTGAGTGATTTATAACGAACACAAATTCATCTCTTACATTTCAGGAGACTGGGGAGTCTGAGAGAGGAGCCAGCAGCTGGTGAAGGCCTTCTCACTGCTTTACCCCATGAAGGCAGAAGGACCGGAGAAATCGCTTGCGCAAGGGACAGAGAGGGTCTGAAGTCATCCCTTGTATTTCCAACACACTTCCACGGCAACAGAGCAGCTGTGCATTACAGCCTTAGCCCATTCCTGAAGGCAGAGCCCTTGTGGTCTCACTGTCTCTGAAAGGTCCCACTGCTTGAAATTGTTGTGCTGGGAATTAAGTTTCCAACGCATGAACGTTGGGAGACATGTTGAATCCTCAGAAGTATATTAGGAAGTGGTGTAGACAGAGAACTGAAAGGCTGTTTTTAAGATTTGGAGCCTGAATGAATGGAAGAGAATGACATGGAGGGGACTGCAGAAAGGAAGAGGCAAATGACTTACTTGCGTCCCTTGGCTTAATCTCCTTGAATGTGGATGAGAGCACCATGGTAAACAAGCAGCATGCATATTGATTTTATTAGAGATCTAAGATGGGCAGGCTCTGGGGGATCCATTCATTTGATCCCACTCACTAAGAATGCTTTGGAATTGAGGGTATCCATTCACCAATTATCCTGGGAATCAGGTTAGGAGGATGACTGTGGGCCTCATGTATACCTGACCCATGGAAGTTGACTCTTGGCCAACAATGAGATCAGGAGGTTGGCCAGTGAGTATGGAATAGGAGCAGACAGACTTGGCTGTGACTAGGCACCTTCAACTATGGAACAACATGATTTCTTCTTCATAGTCCTAGGGGTATTCATAAGCGATCCTGTAGACCTAGAGAGTGTGAAAATACACTGGCAAATTCTACAACGCTGTTCATTTTCCATACCTTATCTGTCATCTAAAACCTCTGTCATTTCCTTAGGATGGTTTGCAATCTTTAAAATTACTGCTAATCTTCCACTAGTTACATTTTAAATTGATGGCTTCTCTTTTAGGGAAGAATACTGGACCCCTTGGTGAGACTCAGAAAGCACCCTCAAATTGTGAGCAATATGCTTGTGAATCATCTCTGGAGCAGCTTATTTCCTGGGGTGATTTCCGCAGCTGGCTAATCTTACCCATTTTATGTCGATTTCTGGTAGCTCTGACCTCTAAGCATGGCAGTATCTGACTGCCCTAATTTTAGAGTATGTTTTTATTGTTGTTCTTATTCTTTAGCCTTCCTTTCTAAATTTCCATATTTCTGGCATTTTTCAGAATTTGGAAAGGAAGATAATGGGATAGTGCTGACTTCACGTTGCGATATATTGAGGATCTGATACCTAGTCCTGATACACTGAGATGATTAGAATATAATATATTAATTGCAGAGGCTTAAGGAGGATTTGTACATAATGCTTTTTTCTTTTTTCTTTCTTCTTTCCTGTTTTTTTTTTGCATTCCCCAATGAAGAATAAGACCCAGAAATTGGACAGGCAGAGATAACATGACAATTTTTTTTACTGTTTCAAGGGCTCAAAACAGTGCCTGGAGTGTAAGAGGTACTTAAAAATATTTGGTGGATGAATGAATAAATAAAATTGAAGGGAAGAACACAGCTCAGTGCACAATCAAAATGGTGTCCTAGTTCTTTACTTCAGAATTAAGCCAACCCACACCCTTCCAGGGAGATCAGGACAACTCCAAACCCCTCTGTGAGATGGAAAAACTTCTTCCTGGGCAGCTGGTGGAGGTGGAGGCAGGCTGGTGTGGAAGGAGCCAGTGGAGGCCAGTCACTCCTTGTCCCTAGGGAAGGAGACAGGGTAAGGAGAGAGAGGCCAGGAATGCTATTGTGAAGGGAAGGCCCAACGTGGGACCAAAGCCCACTTCACACAGTGAAGTGTCCTTTAGAACATTCCCAGCTTTGGGCTCTCTTAGGTCACTGAAACTGATATTTACACATACGAACAAGCAGAGGCCACCCAGCACTTGGGAGCATAGGTATAAGAATGATTTCTCTATTTCAAAAAATGTGGTAAAATACACATATACATTGAATGTTTAATTTAAAAAAAATTATTACAGTAAAAGACACATAGCCATTAATCCTCCTCAAAATCTTCCCTCTTACTTCACATGCTCTGATCCTATGGTTCTTGCCATTTCCTGAAGCAGTTCTGGGAGTCCTCTTTCCTGCTTTTACAAAGCATGATAAAAAATACAGTGAATGCTGCTGCTGAGTACCATCCAAGAGAAAGGCAGCTCCTAACAACATCACTCTGTGTCCTCATCCACCTTAGGGAAATGTTTTAGATCCATTCAGGACTCAGAGGCAGCCAGGACAGCAGCGGATGACACTCAGGAAAGAAGACTCCAGAGCTGCTGCAGAAAGTGGCAAGAGCCATGGGAGAAATGTGTTCCAAGTGAGGGGGAGTAGTTTGAGGAGCAGGCATGGCAATGTATTTTTTCTGTGATGAAATCTTTAAAATTTAAACATTCACTGTATTTTTCAATCCCCCCTGGTATGATTCACCACCTTCACTGTGTGTAAGAGTACAGTTGTGTGGTGGTAAGGACTTTTTTTTTGCTGTGCCACCATCACCACCATCCGTGGCCAGAGCTCTTTCAGAGTGCACACCTGAAACCCCACACCCAAGGAACAGTAACTCCCGTTCCTCCCTCCCTGTAACCACTGGCAACCGCCATTCCACTTTCTGTCTCTATGAATTTAGCAGTGACAGAGAAGATGGTTTAAAATCCGCATTATCACAAATAAGTGCTGGATAGAAGAAAAAAGCTTGGTCAGAATAAGCTTAACTCTAAATAACTGCCCTGAATTGAGCTCATGTCTCTCCCTGCCAGCCCCAGTCCTTCGTACTCCCCCACCGCTCCTGCAGAGAGCGCTGGCCCCGGAGCCTGAGTTTAGTGGGACCACTCCTTGCTCAGAAAGAGCCCTAAAGGTGCCCCAAAGGACTTTGGTGGGCAGGCTCCGCTTCCCTGAGACTCCAAGGGGAGAGGCAAAAACTCTCATGGCTAAGAAGGGGTGGGATGGAGGTAGGTGAGGCTGATGTGATTCCTTCATGGGGACGTGAGTCAGATGGATGTCAGGATGCGTGGAAGGGAGGCCTAGGAACGTACTCTCACTCTCAAGCTATGCAACTTGGGAGGGCAGTGGCCATTTAGCTATAAGTTAGGTCACTGTATCATCAAGTCATGTTATCTACCTGTCTCAGGCACTTTCTTCGCCCCTGAGTCACATCACTCAACACACATAACAGAAGGAAGGAAAGGTTTATTTTGGCTCACAGTTTGTAGAGTTTTCAGTTCATAATCAGCTGGCTCTAAGGCAGGACGACATGGCAGAGGGGCCTGGAAAAGGAGAGCTGCTCATGGCATGGCGGATAGGAAGCACAGAGAGAGCTCAAGGGGAGAGCCAGGAAGGGAGAGCTAAGCTTCCAGGCCACACCCCCAGCAACCTGGCCCTTCCAGTCAGTCCTCACTTCCTAACAGCAGCTGCAACAGTAGCTCTAACAACAGCTCCTAACAGCAGGTCAACTCTAAGCCCTCATAATCCAATCACCTTCTGAAGGTCTTGCCTATGACTGTGTGAAGCTATAGGTGGACATTTAGACATAAATCACAACACTACCTAAGTTTAAGGAAAGGCAGTGGCTGCCTTAGAACCTTACTCCTGACAATTTGCATACTTACGTTGGCTCCTAAGTTGATTTTTCATGTGTGTCACAGACAGTGAGTAACAGTTCTACTACCCTAGCCTAAAGTGATTATTATCCTCAAGAGTTCACTTTGTCACCCCAAAGTGAATTGTTGGCCTGTGTCAGGTACAATTTGCATAAGCTGTGTTAAAGCATTTCCAGAAATCTGAGGCAGAGCTGACAGAGACAGGGAAAGAGCCAGATTGCTGTGTCTTTCCCTACCGACCCTGCCAGGCAAGAAGGGTTTCTGGATGAGCTCAGAGGAACTAGTACTAAAAGGCTGCTTAGCACTTCTGTTCTCTGAATTTTGGCTAATTTCGAAATGAAAAACTTTTTTTCAGAGTCCTAAAGAATTTTTTTTAATATATATATTTATTGGTACATTTTAGGTATACAATACATATACATTTATCATTGGGTGTTTGTACCAGAACATGATGTATCTTAGTTTTAATTTTTTCTCCTATTACCTGTGCACCCTTCACCCCCTCCACCCTTCCCTATTTACACAGAATTTGATTCCAATTTTTTTTCTCATAATTTTTTCTTTCCCATCTTCCCTTTCCCCTTTCCCTTCCACCATCCCCAAACCCTTGGACCTTTTCTCATTTCAAATTATCAATTATTCATTTTAATCATTTTCATCCTTATTTACACTTTCAATATCTCACACTAGAGAAACTATTCAGTATTTACACATGTGTGTCCTATTTATTTCACTTAAGAGTATGGCCTCAATATGCATCCATTTAGCTATAAATGTCTCTAGTTTCTCATTCTTTATGGCTGAGTAGTACTCCATTTTATAAAAAAACCACATCTTCTTTATCCAGTTTCCAGTCGATGGGCACTTGGGCTGCTTCCAAGCTTTAGCTATTACAAACTGTGCCACTATAAACATAGGTGTACGTATATCATTGTGTTATGTTTCTTTTAATTCTTTGGGAAGATTCCCAGTAGGGGATTAGCTGAATCAAATGGGACCTGTAGTCCTAGTTCTTTGAGGTATCTCCATACTGATTTCCACAGTGGCTGCAAAAATCTACATTCCCACTAACAATGGAGAAGGGTTCCTTTCTCTCCACATCCCTGCCAGCATTTGTTATTGGTTGATTTCTTCATAGCAGCTGTTCTTTGTGGGGTGAGGTGAAATCTCAGTGTTGTTTTCATCTGCATCTCTCGAATGACCAGTGATGTTGAACATTTTTTCATATATTTAGTTGCTGTTTTTACTTCTTTGTCTGAGAAATGTCTGTTCATTTCAGATGCCCATTTTTGAATTGTGTCTTTGAATTTGGAAGGTCTGATTTTTTTCAGTTTTTTATATATTCTTGATAGTAGACCTTTGTCTGAGCTACAGCTGCTAAATATTTCTTCCCACATTGTAGGTTGTCTCTTAGCTCTGTTGGTAGTTCCTCTTGCAGTGCAGAAGCTTTTTAATAAGATGAGATCCCAGTTGTTGATTCTCTGTGCTAGCTCCCGTGATACTAAAGATTTGTTCATAGTCTTTTCCTATGCCAATGTCATCAAGAGTTCTACCTAACTTATCTTCCAGCAAGTTTAGTGTTTCTGACTTAATATTTAGATCTTTAATCCACTTCAATCTTAGTTTAGTGCATGGTGATAGGTATGGGTCTAGTTTTAATCTCTGACAGGTTGAAATCTAGTTTTTCCAACACCATTTATTAAATAGGCTATCTTTCCTCCAATGATGGTGGTTGGCTCCTTTGTCAAAGATGAGGTGACTGAGTATGTCTGGAGTTGTTTCTGCATCTTCTAATCTATTCCACTGATCCTCGGGTCTGTTTTGTTTTTGCCAGTACCATGCTGTTTTTATCACAGTAGCTTTGTAGTATAGTTTCAAGTTGGGGATTGTGATGCCCCCAGCCATGTCTCTGTTGCCTAGAATTGCTTTTGCTATTCTAGGTTTCTTTTGTTTCCAAATGAATTTTTGGATTGTTTTCTCTAGTTCTGTGACGTATGTTGTTGGAATTTCAATCGGGATTGCATTGAATCTATATAGTAGTTTTGGAAGTATGGCCATTTTCACTATATTGGTTCTTCCTACCCAGGAACAAGGGATGTCTTTCCATTTTCTTATATCCTCTTCAAACTCCTTCTTCAGAGAGCTGTAGTTTTCAGTATAGAGATCTTTTGCTTCCTTTGTTAGGTTGATTCCTAGATATTTCATTTTTTTAGATGCTATTGTAAAAGGAATTATTTCCCAAATTTCTCTCTCAATGGGTCTGCTATTTGCGTCTAAGAAGGCTATTGTTTTTTGAGTTTTGACCTTGTATCCAGCTACTCTACTGAATCTGTCAATTAGGTCTAGAAGACTTTTGACTGAGTTTTTCGGGTCTTCTATGTAAAGTATCATATCATCAGCAAACAATGACAGTTTCACTTCTTCCTTTCCTATCTTTATTCCTTTTATTTCTTTCTCTTGTCTAATTGCTATGGCTAATGTTTCCAGAACAATATTGAACAGGAGTGGTGATAGTGGGCATCCTTGTCTTGTTCCTGATTTTAGCGTGAAAGTTTTCAGTTTTTGACCATTTAGTATGATGTTGGCTGTTGGTTTTTCATAGATAGCCTTAATCAGGTTGAGATAAAGACCTCCTATTCCAATTTTTTGTAGCATTTTTATTATGAATGGGTGTTGGATTTTGTCAAATGCTTTTTCTGCATCTATTGAGATGATCATGTTGTTTTTGTCCTTGATCCTGTTAATATAGTATATTACATTTATTGATTTACTAATGTTGAACCATCCTTGCATCCCTGGGATAAATCCATCTTGGTCAGGGTGTATGATCTTCTTGATGACACTCTGTATTCTGTTTGCCAGTATTTTGTTGAGGATTTTTGCATCTATGTTCATTAGGGAGATTGGTCAGTAGTTCTCTTTTTGGGTTGAGTGTTTCCCAGGTTTTGGAATCAAAGTAACACTTGCTTTCGGGAATGAATTTGGAAGCCTTGCTTCCCTTTCAATTTCCTTGATGAGTTTAAAGAATAAGGGTGATAGTTCTTCTTTAAATGTCTTGTAGAATTCAGCAGTGAAGTCATCAGGACATGGGGTTTTCTTTGTTGGTAAGTTTTTTATTACATTTTCAATTTCACTCATTGTAATTGGGGTGTTTAGAATTTCCATATCTTCTCCATTTAATTTTGGCAATTTGTATGTATCTAGGAATCTGTCCATTTCTTCTGTGTTTTCCATTTTATTAGAATACAGGTTCTCAAAGTAGGTATTGATGATTCTCTGGATTTCTGCTGGATTTGTTGTGGCTTCACCTTTTTCATTCTTAATTGCATGGATTTGAGCCTTTTCTTTCCTTTTTTTGATAAGGTTGGCTAAAGGTTTATCGACTTTATTTATTCTTTCAAAAAAACAACTCTTTGATTCATTGATTTTTTTGTGTCATTCTCTTAGTCTCCATTGCATTGATTTCTGCTCAAATCTTTATAATTTCCTTTCTTGTACGAGCTTTGGGTTTGTTATGCTCTTCTTTTTCTAGGAGCTTGAGGTTCTGCATTAAGTTATTTAACTGAGTTCTCTCTGTTGTCCTAATATGGGCATTCACTGCTATGAATTTCCCATGTAGAATTGCTTTCATTGTGTCCCACAGATTCCTGTATGTTGAATTGGCATTATCATTTACTTGTAGAAACTGTCTAATTTCTTCTTTAATTTCCTCTGTGACCCATTGGTTGTTCAGGAGGGTGTTGTTCAATTTCCATGTGTTTGTGGGTGTTTTGCGGTTTCTTACATTATTGATCTCCAATTGTATTGCACTGTGGTCTGATAATATACAGGGGATAACTTCGATTCTTTTACATTTACTTAGATATATTCTATGAGCTAGCATGTTATCTATTTTGGAGAATGACCCGTGTGCAGCTGAAAAGAATGCGTATTCTGATTTTGTGGGGTTGAACACTCTGTAAACATCTATTAAGTCCATTTGTTCATCGCTTCTCAGCCTTTTGGCTAAAATCAAGTGTAAGTCCATTTGTTCAATAGCTTCGTTTAGTTCTAGAATTTCATTGTTAATTTTTTTTCTAGTTGATCTGTCTATTTGTGATAGTGGGGTATTGAAGTCCCCCACTACAATTGTATTAGTGCTTATTTTGGTTTTCATGTCCATCAATATTTGCTTTGTATAGTTGGGGGCATTCGTATTTGGTGCATATATATTTACGATTGTTATCTCTTCCTCTTGGATTGTTCCTTTCACAAGGATGTAGTGACCATCTTTGTCTCTCTTAATTAGTTTTGGTTTGAAATCTACTTTGTCCACAAATAAGATTGCTACACCTGCATTTTTCTGGGTTCCTGTCTCATGGAGAACTGTTTTCCATCCTTTTACTTTCAGTCTATGGATTTCCTTTTGAGTTAGGTGTGTTTCTTGTATACACCATATTGCTGGGTTTTGCTTCTTAATCCATTCTGCCAGTCTATTTCTTTTGATTGGTGAATTGAGACCATTAACATTGATAGTTATAATTGACAGATATTGACTCATCCTTGTCATGATGTTTTACTCTTGTTGGCTCTTTTATTTCTTATTTTCCCCCCTTTCACTTTAGTGTCTTACCTTGCGTGGTGCCTTGTCTCTGCTGGGCCTCATGGAGTTGTGACCCTCACTGTCTTTTTCTAGGATATTGCTTAAAATTGCTTGTAGTGCTGGTTTGGTGTTCACAAAATTTCTCAGTGTTCTTTGTCATGGAAGTATCTAATTTCCCCATCGATCTTGAAAGATAATTTTGCAGGATACAACAGTCTAGGTTGGAAGTTATTTTCTTTTAGGGGTTGAAATACTTCACTCCAGGCTCTCCTTGATTTGAGGGTTTGTGTTGAGAAATCTGCTCTGATTCTGATGGGCTTTCCTTTGTAGGTGATTTGTTTCTTTTCTCTAACTGTCTGTAGAATTTTGTTCTTCTGTTGGGTTTCTGGGATCTTGACTATTATATGTCTAGGTGTAGATTTTTTTTTTGGTCATGGCTGTTTGGAGTTCTATATGCCTCACTTATCTGTACATCCAATTCTCTACTTCTGTCTGGGAAATTTTCCACTATTTCTTCTGTGAACAGTTTTTTTATGTCAGCTGTACTTTCACCTGTTTTTTCATGGACTCCTATGAGTCTTATGTTATTCTTCTTTGCATCATCTAGCAGCTGTTGGATTGATTTCTCATGGTCCCTTACTATCTTTAAGAAATCTGTTTTCATGGTCCTTAACTGCTATCCTGTCTTCGATATCTGATATTCTGTCTTCAGATTCTCTTAGTCTGCTCTGCATGCTTTCAATGGAGTTTTTAATCTCCTGGATATCTGTTTGAATCTGTTTCATGGATTCCATTTCCTTCTTATGTTGGATGATCATGTTTTCCATTTCTTTCTTATGCTGGGCATTCATGGCTTCCAGCATGTTTCTGATCTCATCTATTTTCTTATCTGTTTCTGCTCTAGAGCTTCTAATCATGTCTTACACTCTGCTCACCATGTCTGTATTTATCTGGGAGATTATTTCTGATTTGAAATTTTCTAGAGCCTCATGCATCTGCTTTGTTACTTCCTGTGCTATCAGTTCAGGGTGTCCAAGTTGTTGCTTATCAGACTGTTCCACCTTATTTCCCCCAGAATTTCCTTTTTGTGGTGTGGAAGCCTGCATTTGTGCCTTGCTTAAGTATCTTCTCATTTTTGTTTTTGGTACTGTCCTTGATTTAATTCCTGGGTTGATATTTCAAGATTGCTTAATGTAGGTATCTTTGTTGCTTGTGTTTAAAACCCTTGTGGAATGATTGCTTTTCAGAGGTGTCTTCTAGATATGGCTTGTGTTTGGGTTTTGAAACTCTAATGACTCTGAAGCTATTATATTTTTCTTATACCAGGAGGGAAAACTAATTAGATCAATCACAACATGTTAGCCCAAATGATACAGTCAGCAATACCATAGCATCAAGCACAGCTTAGAAAATGACAATTCATGGTAGTTATTAAATCGCTTTTAACTATGTGAGTTAAATTAAAACCAAGGACCAACCCAACATAAGTTTATAATGAATAAACTCTTCAATATAGCATCTTTCCCCTTCAGGGTGGGGAGTTAAAAGGAGTTGGGGAGGGAGGGACAGGTAGAAAGAACAGGTAAGATTGACAGTGAGGCCAGAAGACACAGAAAGATCACACAAACTCTAAGAAGTTATTAAAGGCAAGAGAAAATGGCAGAAAGAAAGAACAAAGATGTGAATAGAATCACCTAACAGCAACAGGGAGGCTAGATACCAAATTTACTTTCCTTTAAACTTAATGATAATCAAGAGAAGGAAAAAGAGAAGAAAAGAACATTAAGGGAGAAATCCGAATTCAGTGCAGAAAGGAACAAATGGGGAGATGAGGGGCAATGTGGGACAGTGAGAGAAGGCGTGAGAGAGAGAAAGAAAAGATAAAAGAAAGAAAAGAAAGAAAAGTAAAACTTTGAAGAGTAGAAAAGAAGTAAAAATTAAGAATTAAAAATAAGAAAAAAAATTTTTTTCCTTTTTGCAAATAGCAATAGAAATTATGGGCCTCCTTCAGGGTATGTCTCTGCTGTCACAATAGGCAACGTAGGAATCCCTGTGCATATACAAGTCAATGAGTCTCAGCAAGCCAGCAGCAGACCAAGTACAGTGGTCTGATGTTCCTTTATTGCAGAGGTTCTCTTTACTTTTCCACTGAGCTTCAGTTTTCATCAAGGAGCCTGAGAAGCCCTCTTTCTGTTACTAACTTCTGCTCTATCTTGTGGCGCTGAGGACAAGGGTCTTTATAATGTCCTGTGCCTCTGTAGTGTGGGACCAGGTACCCGAAAAGCCAGAAGGTAGGCGGGGCACGGGGGGGGGTAGGGGCGGGGGCTGAGACTTGGAGGCGCCTGCGTGGCTAAGCGGACCTCACCGTGCCATGTCATGGGCGTGGCCCGGGACGCCCACAGGAGCGTCAAGCTGCTTGTCTTGTCTCACCTGGCCGGTCGCTGCAGCTTAGAGAGCATCATTTAGCATTCTCCTAAGGAGTTTTTGCAACTCTGCATGGTGGCAGATGCCTCTAATCTCAGCACTCAGAAGGCTGAGCCAGGAGGATTGCCATGAGTTTGATGCCAGCCTGGGATACATCGAAAGGTTCTGTCTCAAAAAACAAAACCAAACAAAACAAAAAAGAGCACGATTTGGGGGGCTTGTACAAGTGGGAATTCATGGGCAGTCTAAGGCTGGAAACTGGGCAAACAAGCAGTTGGAGGATGGGCTTTCCAGAGGAGTTGCCCAGTGGCCCTCCGTCTCCCCAGCAGTCTTTTCACAGGTGAACCATCAGTTTCTCACCTGTTTTCCACCTCTTTTCTCAGAAGACTGTTCCACTGGGTATTCCAGCAATCTTAGGCACGTTACTGAGGTGATAATGTCACGACTACCTCTGCCTCCAAGGAAAGCTGTTCCCACGAAATCCACCCTTGTAAGTTGGCCAGGATTTCACATAGGCTCTTCTGACATTTGGCCCTTGAATGCAGTTCTTACACTCTGCTACTCACACTCGTGTTACATGGTCTTTACACAGAGATGCATGCTTTGTGCTTTGAACACTGGCTGGGAACAATAGGAGTTCTTGCCTAAAACTTAGGTACAACCAAGAGGAGTCTGGGCTTTGCTGCTTTCAGATAAGGGCTCTCTTCTCCTCCTTAGAGAGGATACCCTGTGTGGAAGGGGAGGGAGGATAAAGAAAGCTGCCTCTGCATCCCTCCCTCCCTCCCTCCTTCCAGAAAAAGTGTCCTGATACAACTCTGCCTATTCCCAAAGCCTCAGGGCTGGCTCGCCATGCTGAATGGTTCTGAAGAGAACCTGGGAGCTTTGAGGGCCTGACCTACTGCAGGGAACTGCAGGTCCACCCTGCCTCCCTAGGCCCAGGTGGCAGAAATCTCTGAAGGCAAATCTTGTTGAGCATTTTATTCTCTGCAAAGGTACTGACACAATTTGCACAACTGCCCTTACGAAAGAGGTTATTTCACCATTAATGTACTTTTTAAACTAATCTGCAATTCAACTAAATAAATGAGTGGTGAAGAAATGCAGGCTCAGAATGCATTACTTCTGGCAGGAACCTAATAGATGCTTCGCAAATTTCAGCTTCTGGGAGGGGTCTTGGCAGTTTCGTGGTCTACTAAGCTGAGTCCAAGAATCATAAACAAATGGAAACGATCCAGCAGGAGGATTGTTCAGTGGTAGGATATTTTCCCTGGCTTGGAGGTGTCACTTCTCTGGCATGGAGCTAGGTTTCTGTGTAGTATGAAGATTGCACTAAGTCTGTGTACTTGGGCTCAGCTACAGCCTGCTCACCTCGGTGCAGGCAGGTGGCCTTACTTGTGATGCCATGGAAGAAACATCAGGCTTTCAGCAAAAAGAATAGTTTGAAATTTTACCAGTTCACATAGCTTCTGTGAATATCAGGGGGAAGTAGAATTTACATCACAGCCATTATTTTGAGAAATAAATGGCATCATCTGTGAACAAGCTGGTCATTCAATGCATAGCAGAATCCAAGAGGTACGGATTGGCACGGAACTGGGGCTCAGCTTTCCTGCTCTAGTGCCCACTCTGTCACTTCCTGGCAGTGTGACTTGGGGATTTAAAGCCTCAGTTTTCTCAGCCAGGTGGGACTGAGCACACCTATAACCCTAGCGCTTGGGAGGCTGAGGCAGGAGGATTGCCGTGAGTTAAAGATCAGCCTGGGCTACATAGTGAGTTCAAGGCCATCATGAACTACATAGCAAGACCCTGTCTCACTCCCCTCAAAAAGTCTGTTTTCTCATTTGCAAAAAGGGGATACAGAAATGAGGTATTTTCATGTACACTGTTTAGCAGTGCATTAAACTCATGGCAAAGTTTTTTTAAAAATGGCTTTGCTGAGATATAATTTACATACTATACAATTAACTTACTTAAACTGTACAATTCAATATTTTTCGACATATGTAATATTTAAACATGTGTAACTATTAATATAATCTATTTTGAATATTTTCATCACCTTGAAAAGAAAACCTACACTCTTTAGCTATCTGCCTTCTAACCCCTTATTCTTCACACCTAATCCTCAGCAATTCCCTTATTTACTTCCTTTCATTGTATATTCCTGCATTCTGGACATTTTATGCAAATGGAATCATTCAACTTGTGTGTCCTTTTACTTAGCATTATGTTATTAAAATTCATGTGTGCTATAGTATGTATCAGTACTTTAATCCTTTTTTCTGGCCAATCATATTCCAAAAAGGATTCCTTTCCTGGCCATAACATTCCAGTGTATGAGTATATCATGTTTTGTGTATTTATTCTCTATGCTTCCATCCAAATGTTGATGGATATTTGGATTGTTTCTACCTTATGGCTATGATACTCCTGGAAATATAGTAATACTCCTATAAACATTTGTGTAAAAGTTTCTGTTTTCATTTCTTTGGGGCATATACCTAGGAGGGAAATTGCTAGGTCATATTGAATTGTAAGAATTTTTTATATGTTTTGGGTACAAGTTCCTTTACAGAACAGAAACACACTTTGCAAATATTTGCTTTCATTCTGTTGGTTGTCTTTCACTCTTGACAACATCTTTCACAGCTCAAAAATTTTTTAATTTTGATGAAACCCAGTTGATCTACTTTTTCTTTGTTTCTCATGCTTTTGGTGTCACATCAAAGCATCCTTTTCAAATCCAAAGTCGTGAAGATGCCTCCCTATGTTTCATTCTGAGATTTTCTTTTAGTCGTAGCTCTTATGCTTAGGTCCTTGATTCATTTTGAGTTAAACTATATCTATAGCATAATGTAAGGTCCAACCTCATTATTTTCCATGTGGTATTCAGTTTTCCCTTCACCATTGGTTGAAAAGACTCTTCTTTTTTTTTTTTTTTTTTTTTGTACTGGGGATCGAACTCGGGTCCTTGCACTTGAAAAGACTCTTCTTAACACCCTTGTTGGGAATAATTGGCTAGAGATGCATGGCTTTATTTCTGGGCTCTTTCTTGTCCCACTGATCTAAGTGTCTCTCCTTGGGGCTTGATTAATGTTACTTTGCAGTAAGTTTTGAAATTGGGAAGTATTAAGTCCTACTTTATTCCTCTGTTACAAGATAGTCTGTGCTATTCTGAGTCCTATGCGTTTCCATGTGAATTTCAGAATTAGCTTGTCAATTTCTGTAAAGCAGTCAGCTGGAATTCTGATTAGTGTTGCATTAATCCTGTAGATCAATTCAGAAGGATTCAAATGTTAAGGCTGCTCATCTATGGACAAGGATGATTCTAATCATCACTAATTTCTTTCAGCTGGTTTTGTAGTTTTTCCAAGTATAACTTGTACACTTCATTCATTTAACTTAATTCTAAGTATTTTAGTTTCTAGGATACTATAGTAAATGGCATTGTTTTTAATCTAATTTTCATATTATTCAGGTGTATAGTAATGTAATTAATGTTTGTACATTGATCTTTTATCCTACAACCTTGAGAAGTATGTTTTCTAAATGTGTGTGTGTGTGTGTGTGTGTGTGTGTGTGTAGTGGATTTCTAAGGATTTTATATATACACTCTGGTGTTATCTGTCAATGAAAATGGCATTACTTCCTCCTTTCTAGAGTGAGTGTCTTTTATTTCTTTTTCTTGGCTTATTGCCCTGGCTATAACCTTAAATACAGTGCTGAATAGAAATAGTAAGAGCAGACATCCTGGTCTTGTTCCTGATCCAAGAGGGAAAAGTGTCCAGTCTTTCAACATAAGCATGACATTTGCTGCAGGCTTTTCATATATGATCTTTTTTTTTTTTTTTTTTTGGTACCGGGGATTGAACTAGGGTCCTTGTGCTTGCGCAGCAGCTGGCAAAACCGCTGAGCTAAATCCCCAGCCCTCATATATGATCTTTATCATCTTGAGAAAGTTTCCTTCTCTTCCAGGTGACTGAAGATGCTTGTCATGAAAGAGTGTTAGATTTATTGAAATGCACTTTCTATACCTATGGAAACAATCATATGCTTTTTGTTTTTTATTCTAGTGATATGATGTATACATTAACTGATTTTTCAGACATTGAACCAACTTGGAAACCTTGGAATAAATTCTTCTTGGTTATGCTTGTGACTTTTTTTCCTGTGTATGCCCTGCCTTCAATTTATTATTGTTTTTCTGAGGATGTTTGTGTCCATACTCATAAGAAAATTAATATATACTTTTCTTTCACTGTGATATCTGTTTGGATTTTACATTGTAATAATGGCCTCATAAAATGAGTTATTATAAAATAAATGACTATAAATTCTTCTTTAAATGTTTAGCAGAATTCAGCAGTGGGCTTTTCTTTTCTGGTAGTTTTTTGATCATTTTTATGGCTCTTCACTTCTTAGATTTATTTGGAATGTCTATTTTTCTGGTGTCAGTTTGAGACTTAAATAGTTTTTTTTCTTGCCTTTCTACTAATTTGTCCATTTCATCTAGTTTATCTAATTTATGGTATATAATTGGTTACAGTATGACATTATGATCCCTTCTATTTCTCTAAGGTCCATAACAATATCTTCTCTTTCATTTCTGATCCTAGTAATTTTAGCTTTGCTCCATTGATGGGGTGATCTGCCTAAAGATTTGTCAATTTTCTGGTCCTTTTCAAAGAACAAGCTTTTGGTTTCATTGATGCTATTCTCTGTTTCATTAACTTCTGACCTTTCTTTCCTCCTGCTTGCTTTGGGTTTTGTTTGCTCTTCTTTTCCCAGTACCATGAGGTACAAGTTTAGGATCTTAATCTGACATCTTTCTTTTTTCTTAATATAGGCATCTTCAACTGTAAATTTTCTGTTAAGCCCTGTTTTACCCTTATACCATAAGTTTTGATATGTTTTACCTTTACTCTAATTCATCTCAGAGTGTTCTCTGATCACCCTTATGATTTGTTCTTTGATGCATTAGTTATTTAGAAATTTGTTGTTTAATTTCCGCAAACTTGTGAATGTCCCATCATTTTTTTTCCTGCTACCACATTTTAATTTCATTCCATTGTGGTTAGAGAACATCCTTTGTATTATTTTATAACATTTTAGAGTTCTTGGGGTCTATTTTATGAACTAGCATACAGTACATTCTGAGAAATGTTGCAGGTTCCCTGAAGAAGAAGGTACATTCTGTTGCTACTGGGTGAAGCATTGTAGGATGCCTAGGTCTAGGTGGTCTATAGGGCTGCTCAAGTCTCCTATTTTCTTGTTGACATTCTACCTCATTGTTCCATCTATTGTTGAAAGTGGGATACTAAAGTCCCAAGTATTATTGTTGAGTAGTAAATTCCTCTCTTCCATGATGTCAGTTTTGTTTCATGTTTTCTGAAGCTCTATTTTAGGTGCACATATGTATATGATATGTGTAGCTCAAATATATTCCTATTTATCTCTAGCAACATTTGAAATTTTAACATCTATTTTAACTGATATTAGTAGAATCACTCCAGTGTTTTTGCTTCTTGTCTATTTTTGAGACAGATCTTGCTATATTGCCCAAGCTGGTCTCAAACTCCCGACTCCTTGACTCTCTGGGATGACTAGAGTGCAACATTACACCTAGCTCCAGGTTTCTTGTGATTTCTCTTTGCATGCCATGTCTTTTTCAAGACTTTAACTTTCATCTACTTCTACCTTTGAGTCTAAAGCTTGTCTCTATAGGCAACGTACAGTTTGACCTTCCTTTTCTTTTTCTGAGTCAGACAATCTCTTCTTAATTTGACTATTTAATCCCTTCACATTTGACGTTATCATTGACATAGTTGACTATATATCTGCCATTTTTCTTTTTGTTTTCTTCGTGCCTGTGTTCTTTTTGTACTTTGTATTAGTATGTTTTCTGTTTTATAAGGAAACACCAGAGGCTGGGAACTTCATAAAGGAAAGAGGATTTTAGTTCATAGTTCTGGAGGTGCAAGCCTTGGCACCAGCATCTGGCTATGGCTGGACTTTATGGCAGCTGGTATCACCATGGTGAGTGTGTATAGGAGAGGAAGAAATAATATGGCCAGACAGGAAGCAAGAATGTGACTGAGATTCCTTCCCAAGGCACATCCCCAGTATGTAATTATTTTGCACTAAGCACCACCTCTCAAAGGTTCCACTTCCTCTTAAAATTGCCACAAGCTTCCAACACATACTCTGGGTGACAGATCACATCCAAACCATAACTTCCTTTACTGTTTCCTTTTTTAATAAGTATTTTCTAGTGTAGTACTTTAATTCCTGTGGGAGATCACCCTGTTGATTCTGCCCAAAGCAAGCTGTAAGCAGTGCAGGCTGTAAAGAGTTAACCACACAACTGGCTTGTTTTAAAAAGTGAGTCTGATCCAAGCCTATGTGACTCATAGGGGCATTGAGGTGGTGCACAGATTAGCATTATTCCCCCACCAACTGCTGCAGCAGAGACCAGAGAAATGGTCCATCAAGCCATGGGGGTCTGATATCAGATAACATGATAGCTGAGATCAGAGTGACTCTTACCCAAATTCTGTTCCCAGAACTGAAACCTTCTTAGCTGTAAAGACAGGTTAATCATTAACCACAACCTATATCTAGTCGGTTCTCTTCCTAACGCAAGAATGCTTTGTCCCTTCTTTTACAAACCTTGCCTGTGTCAGCAACTTATCTCTAGCATCCACACCTACCTCCCTTACCCCAGCTTAACAATCATTGTGTCTCCAATAAATATCCATGGTTCTGGCTGTTTCAGGGTTTTTGCTTGCTCAGCTCTGACCATCCTAGTTCCCTGTTTCACTTTATTTCTATCTCTGAGTATTCTTGCTTGCATTGCAACACCCAGCAGGAGATCGGGATACTCTGCTAAGGTCCCTGGTAAATTTCCTTAATGACTTTGCCACTCTTTTTTTAACCTTTATTGTTGTGCTAAGATCATATACATCTTAATTTATAAAATAACACTAGGGTGACAGTCATTTTGATAGAGCTCTATTTCTCATTTTCCATGACTATTTGCCCAGGTGGTTTATTGTCCTGTTGTTTCCAACAATGCCCAGGGCATAGCAGTTTAGTCTGTGTCTCGACCTCTTTTCCATTGGCTCACCATTGACTCTGTTGCTCTTGAATGTGCCCTTAGGCTTGAACTTCTCCATGCTCTGCTGCAAAGGAAGTGCAGTTCCTTTGGGAAGAGAGGGAGAGCTATCCGCTTGGTAGCCTGCTTCTTCTCCCAGCCACATTCTTTAAGCCAGTGTGTTCTGGAACTGGGAGGGATAAGAGCAAACTGATACCTCTGCTCTAGAGACTGAAGGCTCAGTAGATGGGAGGGTTGGAGGGAAAGGTTAGAGGCTTGGAGGAAGCAGCCTGAGGTCCCCTCAGCTGATTCTAGCACAGAAATCTACCACTGTAGGAAGAGGGGCAAGGTGGATCAGGACCCCAGAATTCTCAGCATGTTGTGCCCGAGGGAGAGCCTTGGTCCTATGGGTGAGGTTTGGGTAGAAGACAAGTGATCACCCATGCCCATGACTCCACCTCAGCAACAGGTAGCTAGTGGCAGGCTAAGAAATGCTGAGGTCCTACTCCTCCAAGGAAGAAAATGATGGAGCTGGAGCTGGGGGAGAGCAAACCCTGTTTCTGGCTGCAGCAGTGTGCACTGTTTTGCTGAGGAGAGCGGGGGAGAGAGCTCTGTTTGGGCAGCCACCCACCTTCTGATGTTTTCATAGATTTCTCTTGAATAGATGTTTCTTTATTTGCTCCTTATCCTAAAACCCATTTGTAGAAGTTTAAATGGTTGTATTTCAGAAGTAAATGTCTCATAAATGTCCATCAACCTTTCCTGTGCCTCTGTATCCTCACAAAATTCTGAAAGGATCTCTCAAGTTTCTGCTAGCCAGCAACTTTTATTTTAGTGTTTCACAACCATTCATTGTCCTAGAAAGACTTAGATCACACACTATTTTAGGGCTTAGCTTTTTCAAGTATAGCAGGTAGAACCACAGATGGTGAGCAAGGTTAATTTAACAGTGTCTTTCCCCAGAACCTGCACTACCCTGCAACTCTACATTTTTCCCAGCTCCTTGGGGCATTTCTAATTAAACAATGGCTTGGTGTTGCTCCTGGGTCCTCCTAAGGGCAATGCCCATCAATCAGTGATTTATTCTCAACAGCTAGTTCTCAAGAACTAGGGACAGCCATGCTAGATTTCCATCAGCACTGTCTGGCTATTCTGCGGGACTTGGGACAACAGCATAATTAGCACAACTCCCCACATGCCAGGGATCTGTTGACCTTCTACCAACATCTCCAAGTTAAACTTTGGTGTATGAAAGTCTCTTGCCCTCTGGCTTCATGGTTCTAAGTTCTGGGGATGCTCTGCACTTTGCTCTCTGCATAGCCTGGGGACTGTCATGATGTGACCAAGCATCAGTCTGAACAAGAGTGTGGCACACGCTGTGTCACCTTGTGGTGTTCTGCATTGAGGGCTTTGAGTTCTTACCAAGCACCATGGAGTCCTTGAGGACCCAAGCTGAGCTGTTACGAATATTACCTTTCTGACTTCCAGTTCTGACAATTTGCCTTTTAAAAAAATCTCAGAATATAGTAATGATTTCCTGAGATTACAGACTGATATTTTCCCCCAAAGGCTAACAATTCATGGACTGATAAGAACCAAAAATGGGGGAAAAAATGAAAGAGGAGATTTAGGTGTACCTGATAGAGACACAGTTCTAAAAACAAATGTGATTCAGAGAATAGAAAAGAGAGAGGAAGAAAGGTTCATATAAGAATAAAGGAAATGTTATATCAGCTGAAAAACTAAAATTAAAAATAAAAAAATCTCTGAAATTATATAATAACTTAAAAAATATTTCCAAGCAATACCTTTTGCCAGATCAAAATGAAATTCCATGTAATGTGGATGGTATGAGTACTGATGTCTGTTTATGACATTTATCTTTATGAATTCATTGGGTTCATGAGGGAGAAAGGCTAAAATAGCATTGGCATTATCTTCTCTTCATGAAAAGAAATGTCAGTGTCATAATAAAGACACGGTATCATTCTACAAATACACACTCCTTTTTATATTATTTTGTGAATTTTTAAATTAGAAAAAATCAGCCTACTTTAAAAATGTCCTGTTTAATAGAAGCATGAGGAAAAATGTCTTCATTTTTATTGAAAAGTTAACAGAATTAGAGCTCTTCAAGATTATTCCTATTTGGCTTTAGAAAACAAATTTGGGACTGCAATAAGCATTTGGGTATGTTTGTTATTCAGGGCATTCATATCAAGTGAGCCACTTAAGAGGAATGAATGACATCTCCATATTTCACCTCCACTTCCCTGATCAGCTCTTGCATGCAATTCACTCCAAGTTTGCAAAACTTTCCATCACCTTTCAGTCCTAGGCAAAGCACATTTGCCTTTCTGAAAACTGTTGTCTGTCAAGCTCTCAGCTTCCCTGGGGTTAGAAGAGATAAATAAGTGTTTTTCTTTGTTTGGAAAGACTTTCCTGGTAGTGGGGAGCAAAAGCCTAGAATCTCTTTCCTTCCAGGGTCCTCAGGCTGCATAGTAATCCGGGGAGATGAGGAGTAGATAAAAGAGTTCAAGGAGGGAGGGCTCTGGGAGAGAGCTTTCCTGGGTGTGAGCTGGGGTCACCGAACATGTTAAACTGCCCTTCTGTGACCTTCCAATGCACATGTCTGGTTACCTGTCCACTTCTGCATAGTGTTTCACTTCTGCCAAGTGTTACAGTGACAGATACTTCTCCTGACAATGAAAGAGGAAAGCAGATGGATTTAGACACAGTGACCTGCATAGAATGGCAGAGTCCTGATCCACAGGGGCTGGCTTTCCAGAGGCAATCTTGCTGAAGAGCTTCACTCTCTCCAGCTAGCTCAGCCTCTCACTGCTTGTTAATGACCACAACCAAAGACATTTTCCATTTTTTGGAGACACACTGATCCAAAGTCATTCTATCAAGAATACATTCTGCTGTTCTATGAGGAGCTAAGTATGGTTATGATAGCAAACAATAAGTATGGCATCCTTAAGTTTGATTTTCCTCCCCTTGGACATCTTGCTATATTTTCCCAGGTGATCTCTCTAAAGCATATGCTTTTCATTTGCATCAGAAGGTCTCTCATTAAGAGGACTGTGTCCAGCCTTCACTCCAGCTGGTACCTACAACAGCCCCACCGGCTAATGGCATGGGGAAGGCTTCACTCGGGGACAAAGATGATTTCTGGGCCCCCCCCCCCCCGCTTTTGTGATTTAAGGACAGAATCGGTGATATTCAGCTTCTGTTCCCAGTGATTTGAAATTGAAGCACATAACACAGACAGAAGCTGAGCATGAGAACAGGGACAAAGGATCTATAAACCATCACAGGATCAAGAGGAAGTGCCAGGGGGAAATAGATTGAGAATAAAGAAGAAAGGGGAGAAGCAGGCAGAGGGAGAGGCTGCAGGGGAGACAGGAGCACCCTGCCCACAGGAGAGGGTGAAGAGGCACGCGGAGGGCACCGAGGATGCAGAGGCTGAGGGACACAGTCCACTGAGCAAACAGTTTCATGGCATTAGACCCGCAAAACGCACACCATACATCCCACTGAAATAAGGAGGAAGAGGAATGCATGAACCCTAAGACTGGGTCTGCGAGATGCAGGAGGCAGTCCTCAGGACTGTGGGCAGCTCCATAGCTCAGAGAGGCAGAGCATGAATCAGGGTCTCCAGACTGTCACTTTCAGAGCATGTCCCCAAGGGGTCAGGATGGCAAACAACAAACTGATCTCACAACCAACTCGCGGAAGCCATTTTTCATCTTCAGGTCCTGACAACCAATGGCCTATAACATACACGGCGGGCCTTGTGCAGAGGTGAAGGAAGGGGTGCCTGTAGAGCTCACTTCGAGGAAAGAAGGGACACTCCTTTTCAAACACCAACGACTGTCATTTGGGTCCCCAGCCCACGGCGCAGAGAGAAGGGGTCTTTAAGAGGTGGAGCTCCGTTGGAAGACTTCCCGCCAGAGCGGGCGTGGCTCGAAGGGGACAGTGGGACCCTGGCCTTCCTCTCTCTCTTTTGCTTCCTGAGTGGTGCAAGCTGAGCAACTTAGCTCCACCTTGTGGTCCGTGCCATGATGTGCAGCCGCGGCACAGGCCCCAAAGCAACAGTTCAACCAGCCATGGACTGAAACTCCCAGAGCTGTGAGCCGGAATTGACCTTTTCCTTTTTTAAACTGATAATGGGAGGGATCTTGTCACAGTTATGTAAAGCTCACTAATACGCCAACTTACTTAACATCATTCCATTCTTAAGGCTTGGCTCGTCTGGTTCACGGCAAGTCTTCCTTTGTTGTTACTGGGAATTGAGCTACAGCCTTCTAGAATAAAGAAGTCTGAAGCAGGGAAGGGGAGGGAGGGGGCGAGTGGGAGGAATCCCCTTAAGAAAGTGTAGGCCGTTGCCTAGAATTTAGGGAGGGTCCCATGTGTTGAGCATTTTCTTTCTATCCTTGATCCCAGTAGACCATTGTTACCATCCTCCTCTAGTTTCCCTGTTGTAGGAAAATTTGAGAAATCAACGTTCCAATTTCTCACCCAGGGCCATCTTGCCGCTTGTCCTACAAGACACACACTTAGGTGGCACCTGGCAATACCGGAAACATTTCTGGCTGTCACACTGGAAGCGTGTTACAGGCTCCTGGTGTGCAGAGGCCGGGATGCTGCGGAACCTCCTCAGTGCTCGGGACAGCAAGAGAATCACCCGCCCAGCGGCAGGGTGTCACGGCTGGGACCCTGGGCACCACAGCCTGTAGACGAAAGAGAACCGCTCCGCTCGGATTCACTTGTTCATCCATCCATTCGGCAGCAGCTATTCGGCCGCTTCCCCGCCCGCGTGTTCACCGTGGCAGGGCAGGGCAGAGATGCTCAGGGATCCACAGTCCCGGCGTCAGGGATTCGCCAGTCTGATATGGAAGGCAAGCATTCAGAGCCAAGTGAGGTCTTTTCCACGGGTGGATCCGAGGGGACCCGGAGAGGCAGCAGTGTAGGAATGGACGGAGGCCGGGTGTGCCCAGGAGGGCAGAGAGGAGGAGGAAGAGGGAAAGAGGAAAGCGAGGGGGAGAGGAAGAGGAGAAGGAAGGAAGGAAGGAGGGATGAGGGAGTAAGAGGAGGAGGAGGAGGAGGAGGAGGAGGAGGAGGAGGAGGAGGAGGAGGAGGAGGAGGAGGAGGAGGAGGGAGAATGAAAAAGAGGACGGTAGGAGCGGGTGGGAAGAGGGTTTTCTGAGCCGTGGCTCCAGGCCCGCCTCAGGGCAGTTCTGATCCTGCACATCCACACCGGAGTCTCTTGGGGCTGCGCGGGGCGGACGGAGCCAGGCTGTCGGGTGCCCCCAGGACGGTGGGGCATGTGGTGGCCTCTGCGTCCCACTTACAGGCTGTGTGCTCTGTTGCTTTCTACTTCAGAGTTGCGCTAGAAGCCAGGCCCCACGCTGGGGAAGCTTCCCCCCTGGCATGAGCTACACCCCAGCCCCTCCACTGCATAGAAATACAGTTCACCGCACATCACAGACCAAGATGAAAACGGGCGAGTCAGCTTCATTCCCTTAAACAACTTTGGCCGGGCCTAATTCAGAAGTATACTTTGTAACGGAGCAGCCAGCGCTCAGCCAATCACAGGCAAGCACGGAACTGTAACCCCTCAAGCGGTTTCTGCACCTCACTTCTGGTTTCCACCTGTAGATGCGGCTGATCCTTTTGCAGGGTCCAGCAGAGCAGAGCCCTTCCGCCTCTGAGGACTGCCTGATCTGGGTTGTGTGATCACTTAAAATGGGCTAAGTTTAACTTGCTTACAGCTTTTAGGAGTTCTAAACGTGTTACCTGTATATTAACTTATGAATGCTTGTAGTACCAGTGAGCTGGATACATCCTGAACTCCGCTTTCACTTCGGGAAACCGAGGTGCAGACTGGTTAACCAAGCGGTGAGGGCAGAGCTCCGTCCAGGCTTCTAGCTGCAAGGTCCTGTGTAATTATCAGTTCCCTACAGTGTCAAAGGCCTCTTCCTCTCTGACCTCGGAGAAAAGGAGAATGAGCAGCCGTCGGCGTTCAGGAGCTGGCCTGCTGTTATTTTCCTATTAGACATAAATAATCTTACAAGGCACCAACCTCCGACAAGGGTACACTGAGACGTGTGAAACGAAATGAATCAAAGCAAGGCCACCTCATCACGTCATCATTTTGTCTAAGAATGGATAAAAACAAGGTTACCGTGCTACACACAAAATAGCAGACTCCCTCTCTCCTGGCCAAAATGAGTGGCTGCTGCTTCTTTGACCCTTACTGTTTCAACCTCCTTCTACCTCCCTCCCTGAAGGTCAGGTTTACGGAATTCACCCAGTTCAGAGTGAGCCCCTGTGCCCTCAGACTCCCCCCAAATCAGCTCTAAGCCCAGGTCCTGTAACAGGCTGTAGCACTGTCTCCCCGAGACACCTTCCCTCCCCACAACAAGCAATGACCCACTCGTTTGTTCCTGGTATGCTCTGCTGGAGCCATTGCAATGTACCTCTGGGTCACATATATTTTCACTTCTTCAAAATCTCTTCCTTCTTGCCTTCTAGACAGCATTCTCTCCTAATTTTCCTTTTTTTCTTTTGCAACTTCCAATGGTTTCTACCTCTTGGTCTTCATGTCTTTGTCTAATCCCCTCTACTACAGTATGAGCTTGTGATGCTTGAGCTTGGTTGTGTCCGGTTGATTGGCTTGGGATCCACTTACTGAGGGCATTGGTGGGGCCCACTTCTGGGCGTGTTGGGTGGGTCATGGAGGTGGCCTTAGGTACTTTATCTGGTTGCTGGCCCCTTCCTCTTGGGCACTGTCTCCCTGCTGTGCTTACCAGTTGCCATGATCCTAGCAGCTTTTTCTTCTTCTATCTTTGTGCTTCCACTATGATGCATCTGGTATGGACCCAGGCAACCATGGACTGAATACCCTCAAATCATAAGCCACATTAAACTTCTCCTTTACGTTGTGGGTGTCAGGTATTGCATCTCATCAATGAGTAAGCTCACTAACACAGACCCTAACATAGTGACTTGCCTTTATTGAATGGAACCCACCAAACGTGATAGGGTGTCCCTGAGGGATTAAGTTAGGCAAAGCCTGTGGCTTCTGTCTTGCTTGTTGTCTTGTGGTCTCTCACTGCTCACTCTGGGAGCCACATTGAGCTGCTGTGTAGAGAAGCTCATCGAGAGGAGCCTTCTGTAAGAAATGTCCAGGAACTGCGGTAGGGCTCCAGACAGCAGTAGCTGAGCAAGTGAGGCCCCTGGTCCCAACTCACAAAGAACTGAATTCTGCCAATAACCACTTGAGTTGTGTTGGAACTGGAACGTCTCCCAGTCAGTCCTGGCTGACCCTTCAAGAGACTTGTAGAGAGACATCCAAGTAAACCACGCTGTTCCTAACCCACAGTACATTTTTGTTACTTTGGATCTCCACATCTTGGGACAAGTTGTTATGCAGCCATAGATGACTGTTGCAGACTTCCATAATAGAAAGATTGATTATTCTATAACATAGGCCTGGTCGTCTCGCTTTAGCAGGGACTCAGAGGCTGCTTTTGCTAAAAGCACTGCCTTTCATTCGGCCCACAGATGTTAGATGGATAACTAAAGGCAGGATAAAGGCTTGGCATCTGTTCATTCACACTGCATCTGTGTCCTTTGCTGCCTTGCTCTTTGGCTCAGATTCCTACTCAGATCTGTACATGGACATGTTCGTCCTTTAAGAAGTGTTCTTTTGAGACTGGTCCTCCTCCCCTTCAAGGCTGAAGATAAGCATCATTAAAGTATTTTCAAGATTTGCAGGGACATCATGATCAATAGATTGCCAACTGCCAACTTTTACAGTGTCCTGTTCCAGACCACTGGAATGGCACTGAGGTGTCTCTAATCATCATTACCAGATGGAAGGTCCTTGGAACCCCAAACAATTGGACAAGACACACAGAAAAGGCAGAAGAGGGAAAAGAAGTACACTCTGCAGAGTGAAAAAGCTCAGTCACCCAGAAGAGAAGGGAAAGGGATCTCTCGTACTCACAATTCCTGGATTATTTCTTTTCCATGTGTAAACTGTCCTATCAAAAAGCTCCTTTGGCTTCCTGTTACATGTAAATGAAGGGTCAGGAATAGTGTCTTTTGATTGGTTGTGTGCCCTCATGCAAATGAATGATTGAAAAGAACATCTTCTGATTGGTCCTGTGAACCAGATTCAAATGGAGGATTGAAAATAGCAAGTTTCTGATTGGTCCAAATAGCGATTTTCTGGCAGTCTCACTGTACTGAGAGTGTTCTTCCTCCTGGGAGCGCCCTGCATCCTGTTGCCTGTCTTAATTGCCCTGAACCCCAGCGAGGGCCCAGTCATTGCCCCACTTAACTCCACCTTGCTCCTCTGGGTGGGCCATTCCTCCTCTCCAGCCTATCTCAGGAAGAGTGTGGCTGGCAGGAATCATCCCCTTGTTTGCAGCAGGACTGGCCCTGAGGTCATGACTGCCCAGACCACAGCCCAGCCAGGAATCCCTGCGTGTGCATGCTTCTCATCCCTTGCTTCTGTTCTTTTCTGTATAACCCCAAACTTATCGTTGACCACAGGACTTTGGGTGCTGCTGCCCCTGTCCCTTCCCAGGATATCTGTGCAGAATAAATTCCTTTCCTGCCTATACCTGCTGCCTCCTATTTAGTCTATTGGGGTGACTGGCTGAGCCTAGTTCCAGGTTCCTGGGCCTCTGGTCTGGGACTAGTGTAGAACCCTTCAAGCTGGCCACTGTCCGGAAGATAAAGGTTCGTATGTGCCTCAAGCTATGCAGTCTTTTTCTTAGCCATGACTAACTGCTTATAGGTTCCATAACACGTGAGCTGCATTATTCTCTGTGTGACTCTGATTTCCTTTCCCTGCACGTGAAGTCTTCCCAAGCACTTTCATTCTACTAGAACTGGTGCTTTCCCTCGAGTTCCAAAGCCCGGAGACAGAAGAAGAAATAGAGGTAGCAAAGGTGGAGAAAGAACACAGAAATGAGGAAGCAGTGAGAAAAGGCAGTGCATAGATAGAAGAAGAGAATACGGAAGAGATAGGAGAATGGTAGCAGAAATGCATTGGCTTCAGAAAGAACGGAGCGAGGCTGCAGCTCGGAGGCTTGCCCACGGGAGGGCCCGGCCGGCAGTTATCCTTCCTAAGAGAAAGGTCTGATCCTCAGCTCCTGAGTTACATTGTAGCTGGGGGGGGGGGGGGGGGATGATGGAGAAGCCTGAGGTGAAACAATGCTGCTGCTATTTTTGGCCAATCAACACAAGCCGCCTGTGGCACAGGCAGATGCCGAGGGCCTTGCTCCCATGGGCGAGGAGCATGCAGTAGCCTCTGGGTACATTTACAAATATTATTTTTAGATGTCATTTTTGGCTCTCAGAACTTCTGGCTATTAGCGCTACTTCCCTCTCTACCCTTAAATTAGGTTTCTTCCCTGTGGAATGTCAGGGATGCTACAATGAAACCAACATCCACTCTGCAGGAAATTCCTATTAAATCTGCTGCTGTTCAGAGCATTGTTTTTATTTTCCCTGTGAAGGGCCGTCACTTGGTCTAAGAGAGTTGAAAAGGAAAGGGACTTTGCTAAAAGCCAAAGAGCTGAAACATATTTAATGGCATGCAAATCCAGCAGGGAGCTCCTGGACTGCAAGAGGAGGGGAATGTTCCCCTCTTTAAAGAAGAAAATGTATTAAAATGCAGCCATTAACTGGTGCTGTTTCTAGAACTGGCGGCTGCCTATGGGAATTTGGGCTCAGTTTCTCTGGGAGGATAACGACCTGGTGCCCTCCCTGAGGAAGCAAGACAGGAGGCGGCACAGTTCTCCCTGCACCAGCCCTTTTCTCAGGTGCAGAGAGGGAGGAGGCCCTGTCCATGGCCCCAGGAGGATGAGGACAGGCTGCTGCCCGAGGCAGGGACAGGGAGGTGTAGTTAACAGCTGGGAGAGAAGTTACCGGCGGCTCAGCAGCGGCCCTGCATTCCTCATTTACCCTGCGGGGGAGGGAACGTTTGAAATCAGCACTGAATCACTGTTTAGGGCTGTGTAGCCGAGGCACTGAGCGAGGAGATGGCCCTGGGGTCTGTGGATCTTATCATCACCAAACCACACCTTGCTGGGACCTGGTAGAGGCCCCCCCCCCCCCCCCCCGGTGATCGCGAGGTTCCTTCCTTCGATCGTCTGAGGTCTCAGAGAGGCTTCTTCATAGGAGAAGCTTGTTAGGGTTTTATCTGATTTATGCACTTCCAGCACTAACCGATGCTAACATAGTTATTTCTTGCTTGTTTGCTGCCTGCCTTCCTCTCCCTTCTTCTCTCTCTCTCTCTCTCCCTCTCCCCGGCCCCCTTCCTTTGCTCTGTGGACTAGAAGACCCCGTGGGCAGTACCTGTGCCCAGGAGCTGCTTCCTGAGCAGGTGCAAGAGGGGCCAGCCCAAGGTTACTGGCAGCAAGTTCCTGGGCAAACTGGCCTCCCAGGTCTTCTTAGCTACAGGCTCCTCCCGCTCCCCCCTCCCCCCTGCAGCTCTGCCACCGGGGGTCCTAAGCATCTGGGCCACCCAGCCTCTCCCCTCCCAGTACTGTGGTCTGAATGGGTGCCTCCAAAATCCAGGTGTTGTCAGGTGAGCGTATTAAGAGGGGCTGCTCAGGAGGTCCCCGTGAAAGAGGCTTCCGCAGCATTAAGCCGGTGGTCTTTCTGCTCCTCTGTCACGGGAGAACACAGCAAGAAGCCCGTCATCAGGTCCCTGCAGTTTGACCTTGGACTTCCCAGCCTCCAGAACTGTGAGAAATAAGTTTTATTCTTTATAAAGTCCCTGGTCTCAGGTATTTTGTTGTAGCAGCACCAACTAAGATACCCAGGATGCCTCACCCATAGAAATCCAAGCTTCTGCTGGGTCATGGTGATGCACACCTGTACTCCCAGCCCTCTGGGAGGCTGAGGCAGGAGGATTACAAGTTCAAGCCCACCCTGGGCAACTTAGCAAGACTCTATCTCAAAATACAAAACAAAAAGGGCTGGGTATGTAGCTCAGTGTGAAGACTCTGCCAGTCAATCCCCAGTACCAAGAGGGAAAAAAAAGCTGCAGGCCTCAATGTCACCATCATTAGTGGGGTGGGCCCCTTCCAAACCCAATGCCGTTTTTTCCACCCTTCTGCATCCTCTCAAATCACTCCAAAAAGCCCCTCTGAAATTCACAGAGTGGCAACAAACTTCAGTGTCTCTTCACCTGAATGCTTAACATTCTGTTCCTTTTCTTGCCCTAACTCTGGGATCGGCCAACACTTTCTCTAGAGGGCCACATCATAAATCATTCGGGTTTTGTAACAGGGAGGCTAACCAACCATTGACCAAGACCTCTGCAACCAGGAGTCCAAAGGGGACTTCTCTCCTTAGAAGGTGACACTCACAGACATTTGGTCATGCAGCACAATGCTGAGAGCACGGAGCCCTGTGTGTCTGCCCCACCTCCTGGCCAGTCCGGCACAGCATCCTCTGCTCAGCCTCAGGGCTGAAGGCAGGAGCAGGGCAGGCCACCTCTCCCTGCAGGCTCATCTGGGGAAGGTTGCCCTTCCGTGCTCACACAGGGCACTGCAGGGTTCAGCTCCTTGAAGCAGTGGTGCTGAGCTCCAGGGTTGTTCCCTGGTGTCAGCTGGGCCTTTGTGCTTATTAGGCCACGTGGCATTCCACAGGCTGCAACAGCACGGCAGTTTGCTTTCCTGAGGCCAGCAGGAGAGAGTGGGTCTATTCATGTTGTGGTTGGTTTCCTGTTGTTATAACAAAACACCTGAGGCTAGGTAGTTTGTAAAGAGGTTGCTGAGTGAGAGCTCCTGCTCCTGTGGAAATGCATCTGGCCCACAGGAGCTGACCACTGAGTGAGGCAGCAGGAGTGCAGCTGTGAGGGCTCCAAGATCTCATTCCCATCACCGGGCCCCATGTCCCCCAGTTTCCACACTGGGGACCAAGCTTCCGGGATGGGAAGCAGCCCACCCACGCTGGAGTGGTTGGTGACATCACCACTTTGCTAACTCTGTGTTATAAGCTGGCCACAGACCTCACTGCCCGAGGAGGGGACCTCACCAGGGAACATCCAGGTGGGAGGGTGACCCCATGCTAGAGGCCCTCTGCCTCGAGGACTCGGGTCCCAAAGGGACTCTGCAGGCCCTTTTTGTGAGCACTTTGACTTTCTCAGAGACAGGAGGCCCCTGGACGGCTTTGTGCTGATAAGTGACCTGCTGTGACTTGTGTTTAAGCAAGGCCGGATCAGATGATGGCTGCGGAAGTTCGAGGGCCCAGGGGCAGGCTTGGGGGATCAGATAGAAGGCTGTCCGGAGGATCTGGGAAAAGTTGTGGTGGTAAGTTTGGGTGGTGGCCATAAGGAAAGAGAAGCCAGGTTCTGGATATGTTCTGAAGGCAGAGCCAACAGGATTTGATAACAGGCCAGATGCAGGAGGTGAAACGAAAGAATCCAGAGGTCCTGACAGGTGTTTCGCCTAAGGCGCCGGCAGGATAGAGTTGCCTTGAGCTGTGGTGGGGCAGAGTCAGGGCAGCAGCCCGAGGGAGAGCCGATGCTGAGACGCTTCCGGCTGCCAGTTTTCCGTGGGAGGAGTGAGTTGCCCCTGTTGGAACTCGGCCAGTTCCAGATGAGGGTTTGCACTCCACACCTGTGCGCAGCAAACACAATGGTCTGAGTGTGACCCAGGGCTTCATTTACAGCATGGGACCCTGGGTAGCATCCTCTGGCATCAAAGGATGCATCTTGTGGCAAAGAAAGAATGACAACGAGCACGTGACCATGACAGCCAGTGGATTCCCTGCTCTTCTCACTGCGGCAGCAGGAGGAATGTCAGAGGGCTCCTCCAAGGTTTCAGAAGACTTGAGCTTTCGGATTCTGTCCTTCGGGGTGGGGTGGGGGGGCTTGTGCATTGAACTCCTGGCTGATAGAGGGCCATGTCTCTAAGGCTGAGCCGCTAGGCGCTCACAACTGAGGTGGAAGAGCAGGACTGGCCCTTTTGCCTTTGCTCCTAGTGGCTCATCCATCCTGCAGCTCCAGGCTCCAGTGAAGTGGAAATTATTTCTAGCCCCAGGAATGACTGCTCGCACTTGGGCACCACGAGGTTTCCATGGAAAGTGACAAAGTCTGCCCAATTTGGCTTTGTCAAGAGGAGAACTAGCAAGGAGCCCCTATTTTGGTAGAGAGATTAACTCTGATTTCCATGAGAACTGCAATGTCGCGAGGCTGGGGGATGCATCTGGAACTGAAAGACACTGGCCAGCAGCCCCCTCTGCCACCTCCTCTTCCAGGCGCAGTTACGGGGTCTGTCCCTGCAGCAGCAGCCTCGGGGCTCATGCGCCTCCTGCATCTCTGTTTCTCTCCCTGAACTTTCTCTAAAGCTGCGGTCACTGACTCAGCCAAGGACTCATGACTGGAAGTTCAGGGATTTCAGGCTTTGAGAGGCCCCTGCAGCCGAGGGTGACAGGACTTGATGGGGAAGGCCAGCCTCTGGTCGTAGGGCGGGGTCATCAGCCCCTTTCTGTGAGGTCCTCAGAGGTTTGCCAGTGGGACTGAGCCTCAGGTGCCTAGAGCAGCAACGCAAGGCGACACAGACCCTATTATTGGCTTTCGCCCCCGTACCCCTCCTATTTCCCCTTCCCGGCCTCTGATTCTGGGGCTCCCCTGTCTAATACACCGTAGAACCCCAGCCCAGTCTGAGACAGCAGCCCCATCCTCCCCAGGCCAACAATGCGTGACAGTGCTCTGCAGGACGGACCCAGAGGTGAGGAGCTGGGGCTGAGTGAGTTTGCACTCACAGGGGGCCTGTACCCTGAGGCTGCAGGCTGAGGCCAGCTCCCCTGCAATGTGCCGAGCCCACTGGCCGCCTCCTCATTTCTTTTTTTTTTTTTTGGTTTTCTGAGACAGGGTCTCACTATGTAGCTCAGGCTGGCCTTGAGCTCGCAGCGGTGGTCCCCCTGCCCCAGCCTCCCGAGTGCTGGGATTGGAGGCACACAGCTCTCCTCCTCATTCCTAAGGGCTCCCTTTCCCTGATAGTCATTTCAAAAGACAGCTTGCTGTTTCAGGTGCAGCTCAGTAAGGATAGGTATTGATTAAAACTAGCTTTCAGGACTTCCTCCTGACTAAAATTGAAGTGGCATCCTCAGCTTCCTAGCCCTGCCCCAGACAGGCTGTTATTCATAATCCTTGTCTTTAAATCACCAGGGACTTGAATTCGATGTAAATAAGGCCTTGCATATTCATGCACTGGTTTATTGCTCTTAGGCTGAAGTTCCTGTTGCATTTACATGATTTCCACTCAGAATGGGCACCTTCTGAAAGACAGGAAGTAAGTTTGTGTCAGTCTCTTTGATACGCAGTTGGGGGCTTACTGTGTATTTTTATGCCAATGGCGAAATTGTTTCTTTCTCATTTAGGATGAGGGCCCCTCCTCCTGCTCATTCAGTTATGACTGAGGATAAATAAATACATCATGCGTGGAAGAGAAACCTTTTCAAATCTGATGGGCCCTTCCTTATCTAAATCGGTTGAGAACTTTCCTTTGACAAATGTCAAAAGGGTGAACAAGGCTCATTTTCCAGGGGTTGGAGTGTGGTAGAAAGAGGGATGAGAAGGGAGATCCGAGGTCCACGGCCTCCCAGGCCTAGGTGGGGAACGGAGTGCTTCATGAACAAGGATGACTCACAGGTCCTCAGGCGGCTCAGATATAGAAGACGCCAACTTCCCCTGCTCTCTGGTGGCCGGTTCCCAGGTCAAGCAAGTGCTGTCCATTTCCAGGACCTTCCTTTCCAAGAGGACGTTCCTTCTCTTGCTGACAAATCGTGCTCCCTGGTAAGAATGAAGCTGCTAATAGAGCAGCAAGACTTAGCCGGCTTCCCCGGGTCAGTCCAGTCACTGCTGCCACCTAACAGTCCTTCTGTTAGCAGTGATCCTATAACTTCATGGCCAGAGTCCTGAATTCGGGCTGAGCTTTATAAGTAAAGACAACTCTTTAAAGTCCTGGTTCAAATTCTGCTGTTTTTCTCTTGATTCAATGACATATTTTTACTTACCAAGTATACATATCTACATATGTATATAAATAACAAATACGAGGCTCATTTATGAATGAATGGTGAGTACCTTGTGCATTTAAAACAAAGGTTAAGGCAGCGAAGATCAGAGCCAATATCAGAGCGAGTGGTGCACTGAGCTTCCTGGTGGCCTGGCTGGGGACTCTCCAGACCCAGGAAGTGACCAGACAGGAGGGGCCTCGGGTCCCTAGCAAGGCGACCGCTGTCCACGCACCCTCTCCAGCGTCTAACCACGTGCTCTTTGTATTATTGTTAAATGCTTCATGCATTTCTGACTCACTTCCTTGTTCAAACTTGTGAGGTCCCACAAAACTGGATCTGATCTCCAACCCAGGACTGGGAAAACCACAGAAACCTGACAGCAGATATTTGAGTGGTCAGGAAAATAAGGCAGGAGTGACTGCAGTGAACACAAGCCAAGGAGTTGCGGGGTGCCTGGGCGGTTGGGAGTGGTTCTCTATCACCACACCCCAACAGTGACTCAGGAGCTGCTCTGAGATCACTGGCATTCAGGAAGACACTTCCCCAGCCGGGAGTGACAGATTCCCTGGACAGGGTTGAAGGAACATGTCCTTGACACCCTCTTGAAATGAAATCTCAGTAATCACTGAAGGAAGCAGGCTGATTCTTTTTTTCCCCTCCAGTCTGGAAAATGCAAAAAACATGCATAAAAACTTTGCTTACGTATTTCCCATCTTTTCATTTATTTCTCATTCTTTTGAGAGGTGCAGTAAAATTTAAAAGAACGGGAGCGGAGACATCATCACTGGCTTTCTCCCCATAACACCTGAGGATGCTGGAAGTGTCACCTTGTCATTTTGTTGCTGTGCCTTCTCTAAGGTTGATGCAGAGGCCAGACCGCTGCTGGGCAGCTCTCTGGTCACACAGTTCCATCTTCTCAAGGTTAATTCTCCATTTTGAATTCCTGAGGCTCAAGTCACGTACCTCCTCCTACTTATGTCAGAGTTTCATGGAACCATTTGATCAAAAGATGGAAAGGAGGTGGGTCATCAACACTGCGACAGAATGAAATATTTACATAGCATTTGTTTAAAAACTCCTCCAGATATTTGTTTTAAAAAGATCCCACACAGTTTCGATTCAACTGTGGTCCCTGGTGTGTCTGAATTTTAAGATCTGGTGTATTTTGAGGTTTGCGTACTTGGCGAGGGACATGACATATGGATCATATGATTAAGACTTATAAAAGTAGCACTTCGCTGTATGATCCTGTTTTAATCGGGTCTTTTGTAGTCTCAGCCATCTGCATACGTGCTGTCTCAGGGATCCACAGGCTGACCGACGCACTACAGCTGGCCATTGCCTTTTTTCATGGCACATAAACTAAAAACAAATTTTAAATGGTATTTTTTTTGAGATAGGGTCTCACTATGCAGCCCAGGCTGACCTCCACCTTGTGGCAGTCCCCCTGCCTCAGCCTCCCAACTGCTGGGATTACAGGCCATGTGGCACACCACCATGCCCAGCTAGTTTTTTGTTTTTGTTTTTGTTTTTTTTGGTCCCGGGGTTGGAACTCAGGACCTTGTGCTTGTGAGGCAGGCGCTGGAACCACTGAGCTAAATCTCTGGTTCCCCCACCAGCTAGTTTTTAAAAAATGTAACAAATACTTTTTTGTGATACATAATGATTGTTTAAAATTCAAATTTCCATGTCCATAAACACTTTTCTCATACGCAGCCACGCTCATCTGTTCATCATCAGTGGCTGTTTGCACATGGTTGTGGCTGAGTTGAGTCGCTGTCACGAAGGCCGGGTGTCCTGGAAAGCCCAAGAGACTGACTCAAAAAGTCCTGTGTTGTCCACCATGGTACAGTGGTGGCCCCTCCTCTGTAGGGACAAGTCCAGTGGACGCCTGAACCATAGAGTGTGCCAAATCCTATACCTGCTATGTCGCTTCCTAGATATACAAACCTATGATGAATTTTAATTTATAAATTAGGCAAAGTAAGAGATTAACAGTAAATAATATAGACAGTAAAGGTGTTTTTCCAGTTCCCAGGACTGAACTGAGTTGCATCCTCAGCCCTTTTTGAATTTTTACATTTTTTTAAAATTTAGAGACAGGGTATTGCTACATTACTACGTTGCCCAGGCTGGCCTCAAACTTGTGATCTTTCCTGCCTCAGCCTCCCAGAGTGCTGGGATCATAGACATGCACCACCATGCCTGGCAATAAAAGTTATTTAATACTTTTTTTTTTTGGTACCGGAGATTGAACCCGGGTCCTTGCGCTTGCGCAGCAGATGGTGAAACCACTGAGCTAAATCCCTGGCCCAAAGTTATTTAATACTTGAGAACTGTTTACTTCTCGAATTTTCTATTCAGTATTTTAGGACAGCAGTTGACCATGCATAAATGTAATATGGAAAGCAAAACTGGAAATGAAGGGGCTGTGGAAGTGTCTTCCCCTACTCTGGTGTGCAGTGGGTTTTCCATCTGCAGTGTGAGTTTTCTTTCCCTATTAAGGCTCTGCCTCATCTGGGGGACTTGAGAGTTGAACATCTTTCCTTAACTTTGAACTTTAGCTTCTCCCTTTGGCTTGGCCTTCCGAGGCTGGCACTTTAGGGCTTGGGCAGACGTCTTGGTTCTCCCTGCCCCCAAAGAGGAATCTGTTTTCCCATGTTGCTTTCTTTCGAGTGTGGACTCACCGTTGATGTGAAGGTCTCTCAGTTAATACTTAAATAGGAAAAAAAGGCACAAAATTCCCCAGGGAAAAAACATTTGGTATGGCTTTTGAATGGCCATGCTAATACTATCATTGTCTTATTTTTATTTTTTCAGAGGAGGAGAGTAAGAATATAAAAGGATTTAGAAGCAGGGAGGAAATTTAGAAAGGGCATAATTGGAGCACCCAATTTGCACACGATGAAGATGAGACCCCAGAGGTTACTGATGTTCCCAAGGTCACTCAGCCAGCCCCAACTCCTTTATGCCATGAGAGATCACCTAAGAGGAACAAGGGTGTAAGAGTGTAACTGAGGCTGAATCAGTCTTTTGGGGGATGCTAGAGCTGCTCTGTGTGTGTTCCGGTTCAATATGAGAGGTTGGATGCAGAGGACATTGGGCCTTTCTCTACTGAGAATTTGCTGCATGTTGAAGTCTAGGGGTTTGCATTTCTTCTGGTGCTACACAAATATAAGCACAAAGTTCTGATCAAGTCTTGTGGACAAAAGTTCTAGACAGTCTGGCTGAATGGCTAGGTACAATCGAAAGTATAGGTGGCTGGACCTGAAAAAGGTGTGGGGGAGAGGGTATGTTAGTGTTTATTCCATGTATTTCTATATTCTCAAACCTTGCACCATTAGAATGTGCTTGAGCATTTCTTATATAAGTTTTATCTTTATTATTGTTATTATTTTTGTGCAGTGCTGGGAATGGAACCCAGGGCCTCGAGCATACTAGAAGTGAAAGCCAGAGGCAATAAATTCACTTATCATGATCCTGCCAGGAAGAGCGGGGTTAAATTACGGCTTGTGTGGTTTGAGTTAACTGTAATGTAGAGATTCTTTGTAGTAGAACTGTTAAGAGCAGGAAGGAAATTTAGTACAGAGTATTTAGGCAAACTGGGACTCTTCTCCCTTGGATATTTTATAAATGGAATTAAGAAACACTTGTTTCTGACTAATTAGTTATCATTCACCTTGGGGGCTGAATTAGTCAACATCTTCTCTATTTGGTTATAAAGAAGAAAATGGATAACAACTTTGGCCCTTGTAGTCAATGTGCAATTATTTTAAAAAATACATTTAGAGCAATAAATCTGTGTGTCCCAGCCACCTAAACCCTGGAAAATGAGCCCAGATTTAATTGAAATATCTCTTGTAAATGTTTCCATTTTATGACTTACATATGGTTCAGATCTCCCTATGTTTTAAATGTTTTAGCAATGAACTCTATTTTCTACAATGGATGCATATTTTTGTATGGTGAAAAATAAAGATGCAAAACTTAGCCAAAGGAGGGGCAGATATTCTAAAAAACTTAATAGAGTAAGATCTCACTGCTTTGGACTTTGTTAGAGAAAAAACCAAATGCTTTACTCTAAATGATTTAAAAACCTTAAAGTAAGCATTATATATAACATAAAGTAGAACAAACAATGGTTGCTTTTAGTGAGTGAATAAGAGTTAGCTTATTCCAGAACTATGCCAGGCAAGCTTGTTATTACCAATATTTCAAGCACTTTATCTTGATTAAGGTAGAAGAAGTAGTAGGGAAAAAAGACTAGTTTAAGGAAATCAGCCCCTACTGACACCTAGTCACCCTTTCCCAACAGTGGAATACGTGCGTGTGACACTTGCCCTCTCTCCCCGTGTGAAGTGACGATCTCTGTTTCTGATTTCTGCATTCAGCGAGGCCAGCGTGGAGAGAGGAGAACTAGCACTGCACATCACTTAGGTATCGAGAGCAGCAGCCCCAAATGCCAGCAATTAGATATCAACACTAGTTTTCACACATGATGAATTATCAGGCACAGGTGATTTGCTTCAAAATTCATCCCTAAAAGAATACATTTATCACTCTCAAATGCTTAGGTACTGGTTGAGGAAAAAACAGAGTAAAGGAAATTTAAGTTAATCCAAGTGTCATATTGAAATCCCGCTTTACAAGAAACATTAGAAATTATTTAAGATAATACCTGTATTCATTTGAGATCTTTTTACAATTCCTTTTTCATGAATTGTGATTTTTAGATGTGATATTAACTACCCTGCTTAATTTGCTGTAGTTTATTTTAAACTATTAGATAGCTATATAATGTGTAAGGATTAACTAATGCTATGGTAGGATTCCAAATATTTAAAATTTCTTTTTAATCTTTCATACTTTTACATGTTTTTGGTTTTAAAGTAACAAACATTACCTTTGTAATAATAAATAAACTCCATATTTTGAGATAGAAAAAAACCCCTATTGTTTTAGAACCTGTGTCTTCTCAGAGAAAGGACGCTCACTTGCTCTGCACCCTGAAATTCTATCTCCAGGAACATCTGGAGGAGGATTCTGCCAGCCACCTCCCTGGAGTCATGAGGTGACAAGACAGTTAATTTTTAACTATTCCATTGGAAAAATATTATAAGCAAAAAATTTCTGTTCATCCATTCATCATCTATCCTTCTACATTCATCCATCCTTCATCCATCTGCCATCTATCCTTCCATCCATCCACCCACCCATCATCCATTCATCCATCATTCATCCATCCATTCATTCATCATCCATCCAATCATCCATCATCCATCCATCCATCCATCATCCATCCATCCATCCATCATCCATCCGTCCATCCACCCATCATTCATCCACCCATCATCCATCTATCCATCTGTCTATTTATTCATCATCCACCCATCCACCCACCCATCATCCATTCATCCATCATCCATCCATCCATCCATCCACCCATCATTCATCCACCCATCATCCATCTATCCATCTCTCTATTCATTCATCATCCATCCATCCATTCATCCATTATCCATCCATTCACCCGCCCATCATCCATCCATCCATCCATCCATCTATTCATCCATCATCCATCCATCATCCATTCATCCATCCATCCATCCATCCATTCATTCATCATCTGTCCATCATCCACCCATCATCTGTCCATCCATCCACCCATATTGTCTACATCCAGGGAGGAAAACTGTGTGGTCCAGGCAAGAAGGGAGAGTTACTTTCTCTCATATACCCTTTATAGCTTTTGTTCTAACATAAATATGTAAAACTCATTTAAAAAATTATTACCTAAAGAAAGAATGTAAGAGGAAAAATACTTTTTCAGAGAACATCAACCACATAAGAAAATCAACTAAAATTACAAGTATTTAAGAGTACTATACCAAGACGTGATTTTTTTCAGATAAAGAGATGAGTATGATTTTTCTTTTGCTTAGTTGAAATGTGTATATGGTTTTTCTAAAGTGAACTCTTCTGCATGTATCATTAAAATAAAAATAATTGGAGAAAGTGTGACAGTAGAAGTAGAGGCAGAGGGTTGCTGTGAGGCTCCCCCTTCCTGCACCCCTGCTGACCCATGTGTCTGTGGCCTGGGCACTGTGAGCAGCACCCTGGCCTCACAGGGGGTGGGAGAGATCAGGCACCTGCCTGGGTCATGGAGCAGTGTGTGGACAGGCAGTGAGGCTGTAGAGCCCGCGCTCTGCCCAACATGCTCTGCTGCCCCTCAGCACTCCCCACCAGCCACTGACATTTAGAAATTATATAAGAAGAAAACAATGGAAAGATCATACAACTCGACACAAATGATTGGAGGGGGCATATAAAATAAAGCAGGTAAACTTTTTTTGAAACAGGAGGAAGAACCTAGAATATGCTTTTTAATTCAAGCAGAAAGTTTTTCTTTTACTGGTAGTTTTGATTTTGTAAGAGTGCTATTTTACCGTTAGAGAAAATTCAAATCATGCAGAAAAGGTCCAAAGGAGAAATTTAAAATGTACCTGAAACCTTCACATGCAAAGTAGTCCCAAGAGGCATCCGGGGGACCCGTGCCATGTTCGGAGAGCAAACAGGAGGCGGATGACTTTTGGGATGCCAACATGAGCTCAGAGCCTCGGGCAGTGCCACATCCCCACCGCCCTCCTAGGCTCTTCCCTGCCCTGGGTGCCACCCGACCTCCTACCTGCTGCCCGGATGTTAACAGGAGTCTCCAATGTCAGGGGCCCCGTGCACTTCCAGCAGAGTACAGAATCCCACTGCTCATTTCTAAGGTGCTCAGCAAACTTGTGGTCAGTTTTGACACCTCTCTCCCTCTCACCTCTCAAATAAAACCCACTGATGAGTCTTGCCAGCTTTACCCCTAAAGCACACTTCAGACACCACCATGCCCACCGCCTCCGCAGTCCACATCACCGTCTGAGCCCCACTATTTCTCGCCTGGTCTCCTTGAACACGTTTCTCTGGTCCTGAGCTTCCATCCTTCCTCCTCTGTGGCCCCACATCCGGGCTGGAATGACTATCTTAAGGTGGCAGTTGGGTCACCAGACTTCTGGGCTAAGACTGTGCCCAAGGCTCGTTGCATCCCCAGAACGGAGGGCTGGCTCTTTCCTCCCCAGCCGATGTTTTCAGTTGGCCGGGGATGTTTCCCTGCCTCTCACCTCCTGCGCCTGTAGTGATGAGCATCACTCTCCTCCCCGAGTAGCGCCTCAATGGTTTGCTTCCTCATTCAATCGGGCTCTGCTGTCCTGTACTCTGGCTGGTGTGGCCTTCTGCTCCCTCTGACCCAAGTGGCAATGCCATTCCCCCAACCCCTGACCTCTTATCCCGCACCCTGTTCTTGTTTCTTCTGGCTTGAACTTGCTTCCTATCTGTCTCACATACTGGCATTTAAGGCCTGTGGGAGGAGGCACTGCTATATCCTAGGAGCCAAGAACCATTCTGCTGTATGGCTGGCTCCCTCAGTGGATGAATGGATGGATGATGAACGAGTGAGTGATTCTCACCCTTCTCTCTGGACCTTCTCCGTTCCCACAAGTTGAGTATTCCTTATCTGAAATGCTTGGGACCAGAAGTGGTGTGGATTTCAGATTTTACTCAGATTTGTAATATTTGCATAGGGGTCCTAAAATACCATGGGGATGGGATCTAAGTTTGAACATGAAATTCACTGACGTTTCCTATGCACCGTACAAAGGTGATTTTATACAATAGTTAATGTGCCTGCGTTTGACCACCATCATCACATGCAGCCAGATGTGGCATTTTCCACTTGTGGCATTTCTTTGGTACTCAAAAAATTTTGAATTTTGGAATAGTTAGGATTTTAGATTTGGGGACTAGGAATTCTCAACTGACATTATCTGTAGAGACCTCACTCCTTTTGTGCTTCTCCCTTCTTTCATTTTGTTACAACGATCCCGGCTCCCTTCCGCCTGCACAGGGGTCTCCAGCATCCAGGTTCTACTCAGCTGCTGCTCCCCTCTGCCTGAGCCCTGAACCAGTTAGTAGTCCAAAAACCATGTCCACCTACTGCAGATGCAGACACATCTTTAGACATGCTCCCCATCTAGGGTGCCGTCTAGTATTTGAAAGGCCAACTTACTCTCTTTTGCCTTTTTTTTTGGTACCAGGGATGGAACTCGGGTCCTTGTGCTTGCAAGGCAGGCGGCGGAACCACTGAGCTAAATCCTTGGCCCTCTCTGTTGCCTTTTATATAAACACAGACTCTTTCACTTGATATTTAATAGACTTCACATTATGATGCTAAAATGTTTTCGCACTTTCTTTCCAATTATTTTCCTAAATAAAGCCCTCCTTCCACTGTCTCTGGACTTTGAGACTCACTCTGAATTAGTCATATTCACATTCTTGCCCCAGGCTCTACAAATTTGGCTTAAAAGATATGGCTGAGCAAAAGCCCTCTGTTTTGGGCCCTTCTTTTCTGTATGATTCATTTCCACCTAGTCATGTGATTCAGCCTCAAGAAATATTTCTCTGTTTTTGAAAAAATTACTTAGCTTTTCCAATGCTAGTTACCTTTTGATTTGCTTTTGCTTTGTCACTCCCTGCATGTGATAAATGGAGGCATTGGTAATTCAGGCATCTGATATGAATATTAGTCAGGATAGACTAGGTTATGCTGCAGTAAACAAAAACTCATATCTCTCAGTGGCTTCTTTTTCATTTGTGCTGTTTCCTCCATGCAGAAAGGGAGAGCTTGCTCCTTCCTTGCTTTTCAAGACCCTGGCTGACTGATGCTGCCATATCCCACGTAGGGGCCTGTGGTCACTGCAGTGGGCATTAAGAGGTAAGAGCATGGAGAGTTAATTCTGGGTCTTAAATACTTTTCATCAGATGTGATGCTCATCACTTCCACCCACAGCCTTTTGACCTGAGAAACTCCCCCGACTCCTCCTAAATGTAACGGGTCTGTGAAAAAAAAGAGCTCAGAGTTATCAGCAAAATACTCACATCATGAATAACAACAGATATTTACACAAATTGGTCTGTGCTGCCTAGGTTGGACTGGGAAGGAGATAAATTTTTGGTTAGCAGTTGACCATGTCATGCAACTGAGAGATGGTGTAGTAAGGTATTGTGCATTGGAAATAAGTATCATCTGACTGTGATCTAATTTAAGGTGAACGCTCCATTCAATGCCAAACCATACCAAGCTCATTTTTATGCCTTCGAGTTAAGAATCAACTGGTGTTGATTCTTCTGTACACAAAGCAACTATTTAAAAAATTTATTTGCAAAATTTTCAAAGATTTTCGTGAATCCCAAGATAACTATGGAAGTCACCTCCTTACTTAATATTTGGCTGATAAGTGCTTGGAAAGAAATGCCACTTCCTTAGCATCTCTTGGTTCCCGAATGGGAAATTGCAACACTTGGTGTGTGACTCAATCTCTGCCGAAGGATTTTTGGGTCAAGAGTGGACTTTCCAGTCTCGCTGCTGAAGCGACAAGATCTATAATCAGTTAATGAAATGTTTTCGTGAGTCATGACGAGGGTATTTCACACAAATGTAACAACCCATTCTGACTTGAAAAGATAAAAGTGGTGGGCAAACTTATTATGCAATAAAGAATAGTTTCATGTTCATTATGTTCCAACCACACTCTGTGGGCTTGCTTTTGGATAAGTCAGATTAGACTAACAGCTGGGTTTCTTTTGGGGATGTAGATTTTTGGGTCTAAGTCAGGCTTTTAGCAGATACTGCTGAAGTTCTATTGCTCTTCTTTACTACAATATTCGCCTTGCCTTTAGGGCTGGGATTTTTCAATATGTAACTTTGAAAATACTTTTCCCCATCATGTGAAGAAAGTTCAGAAAGGAGTCTTGGTAGTTTGTATGTCTCCTAGATACCTGTAGTACCTTCCCTCCTTTCCTCCCTGTCTCCCTCATCCTTCTGCTGCCTCCTTCTTCAGTTTGAGTACAGAGGCTGAGCCTAAGCCTTCACCAAGCATGAGCTGTCATGGCCATCATTACCATTGGCTCATCAAAAGCTTTCCTCTTGTTTGCTAATTAGTACTTTGTTTTTATATCAGTTGCTTTTTATCAGCACACCTCATTGCCTTTCCCGCCTCACTATCACAGGTAAATATTTCAATTGGTTAAGCATCTCTCTCTGCATGTGCACATTTTCTTGCAAAATGCGAGTCTTAGTAGATATCTTTGATTTTTGTCAATAGCATTTAAACTCTCATTCTAAATCCTACCAGTGTCTTAGGTCCATAGTATATTGAAATGTGAGCATTCATTTGTTCTGGTCATTGTGTGGCATCCTTGCCCAGTAATGGAATCCAGGGTCCCCCTGCCACCACAACCAATGTTCCAGTGAACGTGCTCATCTGTGTTTCCTGCTGGGAATGCTGAGAATGTTCATGGCAGTTGTACCGGACTGGAAGAAATCAGTCACACAGAGCTTGGCTGCATCCTGTTACTCTCTGAAACGCCTGTCCAGCACCATGTACCATGCGCTGTCCCTCTTCCCCCCATGAGTGCTATTGGAGCCAGCTATGGGTATGATTCGGGGTTCCAGCCTGGCCTCAGTTGGTTTGGTGAGGGATCAACAGAGGCTTCACACTGGAGCATCCGGTTCAACCCAGGGGGTTAGGGTGCAGTGAAAGAGGAACGAATTCGGGGCAGAAAGAACTTGGGTGGAGGTCAGAGAATTGAGACACAAACCCAGCTAACTAGAGAAAAGACTCTCAGGGGAATGAAGAGGAGTTGAAATGTGATGGATGGGAGGGAGCCAGGGGCCCAGTGGGTTCCTAGCTTTGGGGGTGCAGACGGGCCACCCCCCTCTAAGAAGCCCCTTGTGACTTAGCAGTCGGCTCCAGAGCCATGCAGTGAGCAATGATCCAGTTTCAGCAAAACATCATCATCTCTCACATTAAATTAATGATGTTAATTTGAATGTTATTGCTTTTGTAGTTCTGCTTGTAATTAATTTGTAAATTTGTTTTGGTTTTATAACTGTAAATGAGCCATAATCATAAGGAGTTTATACCTAATTTAATGTTTCTTTATTTTTGAGTAGCAATGTAATAAAAATATTTAAAACCAACCCTGGCGGGGGGGTCCCTTTGTTTCTTCAAAGTGTCTGTATTTCCCAGCTCAGGTTGGAAGCGTTGAACCAGGTCAGATCTGGTGGTGTTGGCTTTTGGGCCTCACATTGGGCACTCACATCTATCCCGCTTGGTGTCTCTCCTCTGCAGCCCTCAGCGGTCTAACTCTGACCCTGCCATCCACCAGACGGCTTTCCTTCCAGCCTCATGCATTTGGCAGGTTGGAAAAGCAGGCCGTGGTCAGTATGCTCAGTTGCAGGTGCCCGGAGACAGCCCAGCTGTGAGAAGCAGACAAGCACTACCCGATGGCCATGGCTTGGGCTGGCTCCCTGGTCCCCTGGAGCAGGGGAACGGTGGCTGGGCAACAGGAAAGATGGCACCACAGGCGCTGTGAGCAGCTGCTGCCCCTGGTGCCTGGACGGTACTGCCTGCCCATGTTTGCCCTGGAGGTGGGCACAGACTCCAGCGGTCCACTGCTGCCCCGGATCCCGGAGCTGCTGCTTCAGCCCAGCTGTCCACTGCGAGGCACCTACCACTGTCACCTCTCCGAGCTCCCATCCTCCTGTGAGCAGGGTTGCTCCTCATCCCCTACCCACACCCCGGCTGCAAGGAAGCCTGGGAATACAAGCAGCTGCTACTCCCAGATTTATTTTTCGAGGTCAGCTCTGCTTCTCACTAGGGCTGATTATGCAAGCAATTCTCCAAACACAAGAGTGAGATTTGGATGCCAGGTGGGGTGAGCGGAGGAGGAGGAACGTATACTGTCCTTACTTTCATGTCTTTGTCCAACTAATTGCTAAAAATGTAGACTCGGACCAGGATGAGGACAGCTAGCGCCGGCAGAGCCCTTCCTCCTACCTCTCTGCTCATATGGACGCCTGGCAAGACAAACGCCATGGGGTGGAACCAGGCAGCATCCGACAGACGTGTGTCCCTGCCTCCTCCCCAAGTCCACATTCATGAGGGGAGGGGGAGGAGCATCATGTTAATTCTTGTTTCCTTTTGTTCTTTCATCTGGCTTGATGCATTTCCAGAATCATGTAAATCAATGGATGTTTTCATTACTGCAATAAAATTTGCCTTTGTACCTGATTCCCCAAGGATTCTGAACATAAGCAGAGCTCGCACTTCACCACACTCAGCCGACGTCTTTGTTAAGACTCTGTTTGATCATTTTGCGTTTGATCTGCCTGTCTGCTTGGAAAGCACCATCCCAGTCGGCGGAGGGCGCTTCTGCACCAACCCCCGAGGAGCCCTCTCTGGACCCACGCCAGGGGCAATGTTAATTTTACATGTCAACCTGACTGGGCTAAGGGATGCCCAGGTAGCTGGTAAGACATTATTTCTGGGTGCATCTCTGGGGCTGAGTCCAGAAAAGCTTTTGGGCTGAGTAAAGAAGTTGGCCCTCACCAATGTGGGAAGGCATATATGCCAATCCCCTGAGAGCCCAAATAAAACAAAAAAGCAAAGGAAAGGCAAATTCATGCTCTACGTGACTGGTGTCTTCATCTTCTTCTGCCTTTGGGAATCCTTCGGAGCCCCTGGTTGGACTGACTGACTTTCTCTCTCTCTAGCTCTCGGCTTTTGGATGTGGGTGGTGGTGAAGGAGGGAGTCTGGGGAGATGAGGGGAGCCCCACAAATGTGAATCAAATAAATGTATCTAAATAAGCAATGTTTAAAACAAACAATGCTGAGCCAATGAGATTTACAAGCAGCAACTGCAATGTTAGACACGGCCAGGCAGGCCCTTACTTGTACATGGAATGAGTTATAAAGCCAGTCTCAGTACACTGGTGGGGATCCCAAGAGAGCCCAAAAGATCACCATAAAAATGCTTCAGTGATGGCTCCATGGGGACTGTTTACCCAGGAGGTCTGCAAGGCTGGCGAAGGCTCTGTATTTTAGGAGGCTCCAATAGCAGCCAGGAGTTAGGGTGGCCCTGGAGGACATCTGCTACTCAGGGAGGCAGCCCCACCCTCTCAGGAAGGGTCCGACTCGTTCTCTCTCCAACCGAGCCACTGAAAAGGAAGTAAGCACATAGACATGCTATGGACAGCGAAGGCATCTTCGAAGATGAAGAGGACCTCAGTCTATGGTGCGGTGCTGGGTTGGTCAGCTTTCCAGGACTGCCACAAATTATCTGAAACAACCAGCTTAGAAAGAAGAAAGGCTTATTTGGCCAGTTTTGGGGAGTTTCAGTCTCTGACCAATGGGCACTTTTCAGCCAGCGGCTCTGTGGTGGCCCATCCTTCCAGACCGTGTGGGGCAAGAGCTGCATTCACCTCGTGGCCAGGGGCAGAAGAGAGAGGAAAGATGGGGTCCTGAGGGCTCCTTCAGGCCATGCCCCCACAACCAGAGGACCCCACTAGACCCCACCTCTTAAAGGTACCACTGCCTCCTATAGCACCTCGGTCTGGGGACCACAGCTTTGAAGTATGGGCTTTTGGGACCACTTATCTAAACCAGAGCAGGTGGTCAGCCAGGTGCTAGTATTTAATTAGTGCGGGATGTTAAAATGTTGGCCCCGGCGTGGTTTCTTAATTATTTTATATGGATTAGGCCTGGGAAACTGGAACAAGGCTTCTCTGGAAAACGCCTGATGTTTTAAGGGACACACAGAGGCAGCGCAGTGTTTATTTGTTGCACTCTCATCAAATACTAAGACGCTTTGATAAGAAAGCCTTTTACCACCCCTTTTGAATAGAATTGGAAGCAGAGAGAAAGGAGAGCTGAGCCTACACAGGGTCACCTATCTGGTGTCAGAACGCTGGGATAATTAGAATCATTGCTGTTAAATACATTATAGGCACACTAATCATGTGTAAGGGAAAACACATTTATTCTCTCTTCACAGAGAAGCGAAATAATAAAGTTTGACATTAAATCCTCAGAAGCCAAGGCTGCGATCTTCTCTCCCACACACATAGGTAGGGTCTGTGCGTTTGTCCACCTGCTCTGAGACATGCTTTATTCCCATTCCGTCTTGTCATGGAGGAGGCGGGCACAAAGCCCCTTCCAAGGCAGGGCAATGAGATCAGGGCTTCGCTCCAATCCCTCGGCAGAAGAGGAGCAGAGCACTGCTCAGCACTCAGCCTGAGGTATTGTCCCAGCTCTTGTGAGGGGCTGTGAACCCTCGTGTTAGTCTATGATTTTTTATTGTAACAAAACTTCTGTGGCAGGCTGCTTTATAAAGTGTATTTGGGTCATGGTTTTGGACATTCAAGGGCCTGGCACCAGCTAGGCTCTGGCAAAGGCCCCTTGGCTGTGTCCTACGTTGGCAGTGGAGACCCTGGGAACACATGCCCCAGGAAGGGTCACATTTCAAACAGGAAACCAGGGAGCCTGAATGGGCCAGACTTGGGGTCACTTCCTTTTGAGGACATGCCCCCAGTGACCCGAGGAGCTCCCGGTAGGCCCCACCTCTTAGGGGCTCCACCACCTTCCAGTGATGCCTCCCTGTGGGCCAGTGTCACAACACATCAGCTTTGGGGGGACAAACAGCATCAAAACCATAGCAACCTTGGAAGGGTTAGCCTCCAAGTTTCCTCTTTGGTATAATGAAACTATAAACAGTACCTGTCCCTTAGTTTATAAAATCATTAAGGGAATCCATCTAGAATACCGGGCAGAGGACAGGGCACATGCTAAATTCTCCATCAAGGTCATTTATTATTATTTTTTAAAATCCTCCCTACATGCCTGTAATCCTAGCACTCTGGGACATTGAGGCAGGAGGATTGCAAGTTGAAGCCTACCCTGGGCAACTTAGGGACTTAGCAAGACCCTGTGTCAAATTGCAAAATAAAATGGTTTGGAGATGTAGCTTGCTGTGAAGGCCCTGGGTTCAATCCCCAGTTCCAGGTAAAAAAGAATCTCTATTGTACCCTTTACTTGGCAGATGAATAGATCTAGGGATAGTCATGCCTTTGTGCTGCAAATATGAAAGGAAGATGCCCTCAGATGCTTGAGGAGGAGGATGCTCTGGCAGCTGTGATAGGCCTCCGCACAGTGTGGCAGCATGTCTTCCTGACAACAGCGCAGGCCGAGTGGTACCCGCTGGAGCACATGCTGTGATGCGTTCTGTAGCTGCTACCACATGGAAACACCTCTTGTGCTGTTAGCTCACCTAAGCACAGGTTCAATCCTCTTTAGTTAGCTTTTCTGTGCTATACTGGGTCCACTCTAATCTGTAGCTTCTGAATTTTGAATCCAAAATGCATCTTTCTCTCTTTACTAAATCTGATACTATGACCATGTAATTCTGGGTGCAAAGCTGGTGTGTGTGGTTTATATCTTCATGTCCCACAAGACCCTTACATGCTCATATGTGGAGCTTTTGAGAAGTGACTAGGTTTGGGCGCTCACCGTTGGCTTCCTGTTAGGAAGTGGGGTCTGGTTGGAAGAGGTGGGTCACTGCCGGCTGTAACCTGGGAGGGTTTGTCTCCTTTCCTGGCTCCTCCCTTCACTCTCTCTCCTTCCTGTCCACCATGCCTTGAGTAGCTTCCCTCCCTCAGACCCCTCTGCTGTGCTAAGCTGTCTTGGAGCCAGCTGACTATGAATCGCAACATGAGCCAAAATAAATCTCTCCTTTCATGTATTGGGCGTTGGGTATGTTGGGTATTTTAATCCAGCAAAGAAGGAAGTAACAAAGACAGTTGCCTTATTTGTTGCTTTATAGGAAATGTTTAAATTTGAAAATGCTCTTTAACAAATTATGTTTCAACAGCAGCAATGCTAATATTTTTTTGTTTTAGAAAAGATGAAAGTGTTTTGAGGAGAGATTTTACTTTTACTAATCTGTTTCTTATTTTGAGAATTCTGTTAATGTGACAGTTTTAGAAACTTTCTATATTTTTTAAACAATGAAAACACCAGGAACAACTAAAACCCTGTGCCTAAAAACAAAGTGACAGGTTTTCATTTTCCATTGTTTTGAACATTTGAGTTTAGACCTTCAGGCATATTTATGTCTCTTGGTCTTTCATGATGCTTCAAAAATATACGAATTCCAAATTTCTGAATCTAGGGCCGAATCTGTTGAGAATGTGTGTCTGTGATGATATCTTCCTGACCGATGGGTTTTTGTTAAAAGTGGGGATTTTAGATGATGTATTTTCATGATATATTTCAAGATTCAGGGGTTCTGCAAATATATTTCCTTCAGTTAATAAAATAATTTATTCAAATTATAACTTGTACCCAAAAATATTTTGGTGGCTTCCTAAAAGCTTTTATCAGTGATAGGATCAAGAAAGAGAAACAAATACCATGCAATTCAGTCTAACTACTTCTCATGTTATTTTCCTGGGACTCCTCACAACAACCAAAAAGGTGGAAAACAAGGTCAGTAAGAATATTCACATTGTTTTTAAATCTAAATACCGACAAGTTGCTTAGGAGAAGCACATTTTGTCCTGGCCCTGAGATCCGGGAGAAATTTTTCTTACTGGGTTTTGAAAAGAGAAAGAGAAAATAGAAAGCTATGTGATATAATAAAAAATACGTTTTCAAAAGCTCCCTACAGTGAATGCAATATTGAATTTTATACGATTGTTCTTATGTGGGGAGAGGAAATGATGCAAAGCCACAATTCGATAAAAGCAGCTCTCCAAAAGGTCAAAGCAGAGACAAGTACAGTAATCTAGACCCACAGGGCATGGGTGGCCGCCTGCCTCCCATCATGGGCCAGAGTCTGTCTCAGGAAGCACCCACAGATAAGGAGGCCGAGCCCTGGAAAGAAGCCACACAGACCCCAGTCTACAACAGGCTGGTGTCAGAGCCAGCAGAAGACGGGACTTCCTTCCCCCTCAGACCTGGGAAGGCCTGGCCCGGCGGGCATCGGCTGGACACGTGACTCCTCCCAGGGCCGGACTGTCCATGGGAGCTTCTGCAGCAGTGAAGACCTTCCAATATGGCAGCCCGTGGAGTGATGACAGAGAGGAACTAGCCTTGGAACTTTATTTATGCCTAATGCATTTAAATTTGAAAAGCCACACGTGGCTGGTATCAGCTTTATAAGACAACAGAGTTTTTGAGCACCATGGGGCGAGGCACCAAACTCAACACATCCTGCTCTGCCTGTGGCAGGAGGGTTTCCAGGGACCAGGTAGGGAGCAGAGAGAGGAAGACCCAGCGTGGCATACTTGGGAGGATGGCTCCAGAGTGAGCCTGTTCTGGGCTGGGTCAGGGATGCTGGCAGGTGCGTGAGGCCCCCCCAACACCCAGGGCCAAAGCCCGCAGCAGTGGTGGGGAGGTTTGTACTCATCTCAGTAGCCCCCCAGGGGTGGTGATGCGAAGCTCTGACTGGGGGTTCCCTGGGGGCTCTGGGGTCAGGCGCAGCCTTGTGATATTTCTATGTCCCTCACCCTTCCAGGCCCGGGGCGGGTGGGGTCCCTGAAGGTGAGCCACAGTGCCCATATGAAGTCTTGTTACAAGCGCATGTTAATTCTGCTACTTCTAATATAATTCCTGAGTTTGAAATTAGAAAACAAGAGAGTTTTTAAAGAAGAATGCATACGTTAGGGTAATAAGTAGCAATTCTCATTTCACAATACAGGTCCAGTTGAGGGAAGTAAATAGAAACCAGATTCCATCGTGTCTTTCTCAAGAATAAACTCTGTTTAAAGGGTAGCCACTTGACAAATCGTTCCAGTCTGTTGCGGGAATTTCTGAATTTTAATCCCCCAAAGGATATTCCTTGGTGATTCAGAAATAAGAGTTTTGAAACAATAGCAGATGTTGCACTCATTATTTGAAAGTATATACTTTTAAAACGAAGAAAAATTGTACCTCTAAGACTTTATTATTTTTCTCAAAAACATTTTTTCTTGGGATAAAATGGGCCAGGATAATGGAGTCCAAGTAAAAAGGTTCTTACACCAGGGCTCTACTAGATGTGATTTTTCAGAATGATCCTAAACATTAAGGTAAATGAAAAAGTGCCTCTCTCTTTTTCACATTAATATAGTGTGTTAGCTAGAGAAAGCAATGTCAGATTCAAGTCTAATTACTTCTATTTTACTTCTGTTATTTTTCTACTTGTTTTATTGTTCTGTTGTCTGAGTTTCCAACCGTTTCTTAAAAGATGTAATATTTCTTTATCAAGTAGCAATAGGGACAATATGAATAAATAATTCCCTACAAATTAAATGAAGCCAGGCATGCGAGTAAAGGGGAAGAAGCAGAGGCATGGCTGGGAGGAGTAGTCTCTCCTCAGCCTCTCCCTGGGCACAGTCACCGGAAGTTACCTGTGGTCACTGTGGGCGGACCAGTCCCAGGTTCCCATGTCCCACCTGCGGCCACCAGTGTCACCAAGCTGTGTCACACCAGGAGCCCACAGCACAAGACTAGCTCAACACTGGGAAGTGTCCCCAGGGCCCCCTGACATGGGCTACCCTGCTCCGGAGGTGGACACTAGACCTAGGACCTCTGACAGCCAGCGGTGACACCAGTTGGAATCGAAGCTCATAGCCTGGGCCCTATGTCCTGGGGAGTCCACTCTCTGCAGGCCTGGGCCCTGGCAGGATCTGGCCAGAGTTCAGTTTCAGCAGTGTAGCACGAATTCCAGGATGAAATCTGTGCTTTCCCCACCTCCAGCAATGGGGTCTTGCTCGCACTTCGCTGCCCTGGTGGAGGTCGCATTGATGAAGGCAGACCCTGAGCACACTCAGCCAGGTCACACTTGAGGCTCACAGCTGCAGGAGCCTGCACTGTCTCAGGAGGAGGACGGGGTGACCTGGGCTCACCCCAAGGCTGGGCAGGACACAGGTGCAGACTCCAGTCTGTCCCTCCCTCTGCAGGTCTGTCTGCTGTGGGCCAGTCTGGGGCTCTTCTGTGAGCTCTGGGCCATGCACAGTGCCTGCAGGATGCACCAGGTACTGAGCGTCGCCCCTAAAGGCCTGGCCCAGGGCTCTGAGACAAAGCCTGGTGCTAGTCTCAGTGGCATTCTCCCCATTCTGTCCTCCAAGTCTGGGGCCAAGCACGATTCAAGCTGCCTTGACAGTCCTGGGCAGAGGGGCTGGGGTGGGGCCAGCTCAGGGCATCAGGTCCAAAGCCTGGGCCAGAGTCTCTCCCCCTCCCGGGTGGGATGCATCTTGGACGCTGGGCTGCTTGGGCTTGGTGCAGCCTGAGGGGTAGCTCCTTCCCCCACCGCCCCCTTCAATACCATCTCTGTTTTGTTACCTGAAAAGCAGCACCAGGGACTCTCGCCTGGCCCCTCAGCTCCTGGGAAGGTGGTCGGGTGTGGGAACAGCTGTTTGGCCTGGTGATTCTGTAGGGAGCTGCTTGCAAGGGGAACACAGCCTTGCTCCCATTCAAGAAGGCTCTACACTCTCAGGTCGAAGTACATCGGTGAAGCTGGGTGTGGTGGAGCACCCCTGTGCTCCCAGCACTCCGGGAGGCTGGGGCAGGAAGAATTCAAGCTGGAGCCCAACTTGGGCCATTTAGCAATTTAATGAGATCCTGACTCAAAGGGAAAAAAAGTGCGCGGGCGGGTCGTGGGGATGTAACTCAATGCAAAGGCCCTGGGGTCAACCCCCAGTAGAACCAAAAATAAATAAATACCTGGCCAGCCCCATTGAGGAACCTCTGAGCTGAGACTAAAGTAAGTTGACCTGGCCTCGTGCCTGGTCAGGCAGAGGCCAACCAGGGTGGCACTGAGACCCCGAGAGATGGGACTGAGCCCCCGTGTGCGAGGAGTGAGCCTGAGGCCAGAGAAGAGGGCAAGGAAGGAAACTGGATTTTATTTCTGAGAGGAAGGCAGTCATTGTGAGCAAGACACAGATGCTGTCTGATTTACCTTGCACAGCATTTATTAAATAAGACATAAAAAGCAGAGCACAAAGGTGAAGATTTATGAATCTCACTCCGTGAAAATAAAAAACCCTATTACGAAAAGCCAAAATTTAAAAAGCAAAGGGACAAACCACCATAAAAACCAAGCAATTATTAGTATCCAGAATATATGTGTTGCTTTCCACCTGAAAATCAATAGGAAAGGAAAATGCAATAGAAAAATGGAAGTCAATAAGCAGGAAAAAGAGGCTCAGTGTGATGGTTCGAGGGACATGGAGAGCTTGAGATCTTATTTCACACCCACCAGGTGGGTAAACACAAAGAGATTTTCAAAATAAAGTGCTGAAAGGATGAGGAGGAGTAGGAACCCCGCACTGGCTATGGACGAGAGTTTGGTAAACTAGAGTTTGGATGCTGGTTGGCAAGGTCAAGATGAGTGGAAGAGTCCATTGTCTGGAACAAAATAGATTTGTGCCCACATAGGCAAGGAAACACCTCAGATGTGTTCATAGCAGGCAGTTCTGTTTGCAATAATCAAAGAGAGACACTATCAACAGGAAAACGGGCGAAGTATTTAATACATTGGGAATACTGTTTAGCAACAAGACTGAATGAATAGATATCATCAGTATCAAAATAGATTGTAATGGGAAGTGAAAGGCATAGAAAAAGTACACTAAGTATAATCACCTAAACATTTAAGTGTGCAAACATTTTATATTGTTTAGGAAATTGGGCACAAGGATAGAGCAGTGGTAAACAAGTGATGGTCAACAAGAGTTCTGATAAATGTTTCCTTTTCTGGGGAAGGAAGAGGACTTAATTAGGGGGCACCACTCAGGACCTTTGGCAGTGTTCATGATGGTCCACTTCTTAGGCTGCATCTCGGCTCTATGAGATTTGCGGTGCTGTTTTTACATTACAAAATATTATTAGAAAATACTAGTCATAAAGGGGGAAAAGTCCCTTAAGTGGCTGTGGAAAATGGTGAGCAAGAGGGAAAGCAGAGATGCCCCGGGGAGGACGGACTCTCTTAAAGCAGCAACAAATGGTGGAGATGGGGGAGAAGCCCAGGCAGTGAGCAGGGCTTGGTGTGGGTCGGATGAGGGGTAAGTTGAAGGAGAGAGGAGGAGGATGCAACTCCCGCAATGCTGGCTTGGAGGTCAACATGTGAAGCGGTGGGAGCAGACCAGGAGCAAGGTTCAGAGCCTGCTGAGAGGTGTTGGGCAGACGCCTGGTCAAAATGCCAAGCTGATGCTCAGCTAGGAGTCAAGCACTCAAGGAGGGAAACCAATGGTAAGGATGGAAGTCCGGGCATCACTAACTTGTGGGTAATGTGAAAGCATCTGGAAGGGGATGGGATGAGGAGCTATTAGCGGATGAGGAGCTAACCCAGGATGCTGAAAAGAAGCCAAGTAACTTTAGAAGTCAAGGTGGGATGACCTGGGGAGGAGGGGAGGGCTTAATCCTGCTGAAGTGAAGGGAATGAGGGCAGAGGAGCTCAGGGGGATTTGCTGGGTGTCTGCACTAGATGCGTTCAGCAAGGTGATATGAGCACCATCAACACGTGGACAGAGCTCAGAGTGAATGGGAGGGTGGGAGACAGACTCGCAGGTAAATTAATAAATCACAAATATGACACAAGTACAGTCGAAGCCCTTTTTTACCTCCCACCCCCTTTGCCTTCCATCCAGAATGAATCAATGTTCTGAATTTGGTGAAAATCCTTTCCATCTCCTTGTATACTTTTATTACGTATCCATCTTTATGGAATTAAAATGCTTTGTGTTTTTCAAGTTTGCACACATGTTATCACACTAATATTTTTACCCCATATTAAGATTTTGAGGTAATACATTGGTAACTGTGGATTGGCCACTTATTTTTAGCTGCTTTATAGGACAGTAAGTCATACAGTGGTACCTAGGTTTGTGAACTTAATTTGTTTTACCGTTCTGAGGAAGACAGGTGCATTTCTTCTTGTGTGGGGAAGATAACCCCAGTCACGTTCACCATCCAATGCCGAGTCCGAGAACAGAAGCAAAATTTTTCAAATGCTTCTGTTTGCAAACCGAATTGCGGAACGAATGAAGTTCATGAACCGAGGTGCCACTGTATCCCCTATGACAATAGAAGACAGCCTATGTCCTTGTTTTCCCATTCAGGTATTTAGACGAGTTTCCACTTTTGTTGCGTGGGACCCCATGGCCTCATGCTCAAAGTCTGTATTGTCCACATACCGAAAAGCTGACTTTCTCAATTTTTAGATGATAAGTTTCTTAGCCTGCTAAGACTGCTATTTAAACAGGGCATAGATAACATGGTTTAAACCACAGAAATTCATTTTGCTGCAGTTCTGGAGGCTGGAAGTCCAGGATCAGAGTGCCAGCAAGGTTGAGTGCTGGTCGGGGGCTCTCTGAGGGCTCGGGCCACCGCCGAGCCACAGTCCTATTGGGCTTGGCCCAGCTCTCCGCCTTCATTGAGCTTCATTACTCCCTGGAGACCCAGCTCCAAATATAGATGCTCCGCATGTTAGGGCTCCACCACGTGGCTTTGGGGACAGGAGTGCCTGGGGCTCCATTCCGCCCGTGACCACGTGTTCTGGGGAGTCTCTGCTGGCCTCGACATCCCCCCTTCTCTCCACAGTGCTTACACCAGTTCGACTCTCACACATGTGCTGCTCACCAGGAAAACTGGAAATCCAATCAAACCCTTCACTTTGTTAACTTTTCAGTACAAATTAGAATCTGACATTGGGGGCTCCCAGGACATGAGCAGGAACAAGATTCCAGGTTCCAGAAATCCTTAAGTCACAGCTCCTGACAACCTCATCTTGGGAGGCCCATGAGGCGCCATCTTGTCTGTCCACTGGGCAGCCAGGCGGGCTCCGCCCCAGTGCTGACATCGGGGGAGCACACAGCGCTCCCGAACACCTGTCCTCTGCAGAGATGAGTTAGTCAAGGACTCCTCTTTGTCATGTTAGGAGCCTCTGCTCCTTGGCATACAGCCCGGGAAGCCCTAGTACAGGGTGCTGTGTGAGGGCCACTGGCCACATACTAGGACTCACGCTGTCTCTTACTGATCAGTCACAAACTCACGAAGCTCAGCTGGACTTAGCTGAGGTGTTGGGCCTTCGGGGGTCAATATCTGGGTTCTGGTGCCTGGTCTCTTGCTAATGTTGTGGTTACTGGTAGCTCTTGCCATTCTTTCCAGCTGGGGCGCTTGGTGCTGTGTCTTTCAGTCCATCCCTGTACGTAAGCCACTGGGTGGCCTCGGTACTCGAGGCCCACTGTGAGCTGTCCATTGGCCTGGACAGACCTATCAGCTCCCCCAGACAGCTCTTACTGCCCTGCTTAATCTCTTCCTTTTGTGTTGTGCTTTGTATCTAGATGCCCTAAGAGCCTCATGCACTCATAGGTTGGGCTTTTAAGGGTGATTTGCTTATGGGGCCTTATAGCTGACTTGCTGTTAGCAGGTAGGGTCTGGTTGGAAGAAGGGGTCACCAGGTGCATGGCCTGGAAGGGCTCATCTCCCTCCCTGTCTCTTCTTTGATCTTTCTGCTTCCTGTCTGTCATGCCATGAGCAGCTCTCCTCCACCAAAGCCAGTGGTGGCAAACCTATGTCACACGTGTTGCAGTGGGCTGTTTTTAACATTGAAAGCTCTAAAAGGTTCGCCATCATTGACCTGGGCCCTTCCACCGTGCTGTTCTGCCTTGGAGTCAGCCGACTATGGACTGAAAAGTCTACAGACTGTGAGCCAAATAAACCTTTCCTTGAAGCTGTGGGTGTCGGGTATTTGTCCCAGCAATGGGAAAGTGACTAAGACATTTTGCCATTAGTGTATCCTGGCTATCTTTCATCTGTGCACACTTCAATCCTGTCTGTTCAGTGAGTATTTGTTGAGTTCTTACTAGACGTTGTAGAGACAGAAATGAGCAAAAAACCTGCTGGAGGAGTGTGGGAGAGAGGAGATGGCATTCCAGGCAAGAGGGATGCCAGTCGAACAGGGTCACATCTCTGGAATAGACGTGGCATGCTGAGTTGTTTAGAGCTGAGTTACTTAAAGCAATAAGGGTAAGGGCAGGTACTGAAGGCACAGACCCATTCTTGGGGTCACCAATACAGCGTTAGTAGAGCACACATCAAGGGAGTAGCAGCAGTGTCAATGGCCACCCTCGCAAGAGGAGCTTGGCTGAGGGAGTGTTGTGTGAAAACAACATGGTGCAGTAGCAGGGGCCCCAAGAGGCAGAGAGAAATCACAGCCATGGCATGGATGGTGGGTCACTCTCAGGAAGGCCTGGCAGGAAGGCCATAGCACAAGACGACCTGGGGCTTTAGAATGAGTCAGAGGAGACTCGGGCCTGGGCATAGAGGTAGAGGCCTACAGCAGAGCTGCACTAATCGGAGTCACAGCAGCTTCCAGGAGCCCCTTGTCTAAGTAGGAGCAAGAGGCCTGGGAACGACGGGCCTCAGCATTAGAACCACTGCGCCCTGCAGGAGCATAATTAATGCCGAGTCTGCAAAGAATGTTTATAATTTTTTTGCATTTGGCTTCATCCCAGGAGGATGGGGATGGCCTCTCCTGCAGGCAGGAGTCAGCAGGGCGTGGCTGTGCTTCGGAAGAGCTGCCCAGGTCAAGGAGCCTGGTGGGATGGAGGAGAAACTCTGCTCTGAGGTTCCAGACCTGCGCCCAAGGCCCAATCCTCCCAAGGAGGGAGTTGAGCTAAGCAGAAAAAGGAGAAGGACATGGAAGCGAGGTCTCTGTGGGCACCCTTTCCACAGGAGATGTGTTCTGCCCGTGCCCTGTGGGGCCTGAGACTGCAGATGCATGAACCCCACAGTGCTTGTTCCTCCACGGACACACCCAGGATGAAGACTAGCTGATAAAGTAGGCACAGTGGCAGATTAGCAATAACTAATAACTGCATAGAACAATTACCCCGTTATACCTAAGTAAACTTAGGTGGATGTGGTCTCTATTTTATTTTCGTCTCACAATTTTACTTAAAGGAAGCACTTTTGGCTTCTCTTCAGCGTAGCTGAGTCATCAGTGTGGCTCTCCTTCTGCTTGGGGTCACTGTTATGTAAATATGGGTGACAGGAACTTTGGCCCTGGGTTACTGGGGCAGCAGGTCTCTAACAGACACGGCAGCTGTGAAGTGCCTCCAGACAGGCAGCCTGTACAGTGTGACAGGGGATGTGCTGGATTAGCTAATGGTCAACTTGTAACGCCCAGCTGAACTGAGTCAGCGTGCTTGGGCATGGAAGACCCACCTGGGGATTGTTGCCAACGGCATAAAAAGAAACCTGGAGGGGAAGATCTGGGGCTGTTGACTTTTTGGAGAAGCTTGCTGCGGACGGTTTTCCCGATGCAAACTCAGCTATTCTCACCGGAGGAGGAGCTCAGGGTCTCGCTGTCGCTGGGAACGGCTGCTGTTCTCATCAGGGGAGCTCTGACCTTCACCATGAGCATCTCTTCCTGGCTCCAATGTGGATCCCTCAGCCTGGTGGCACAAATCCTTCACCCCACAGGCGCAGGTTTTCTGGCTCCCACCACTGGCCTTTGGGACTTCCTGGTGCAGATCCTCGATAGGACCAGCATGGGACATTGCTGTGGGCTCTGGGCCTTCAGCTGGACTTGTGCAGGACACTGCTGTGGGATCCAGGCCCTTGGCTGACTTGTTTGGGTCTCTAGTGTGTGGCTAGATCTCTTGCACTCCTTTGCATTTGACTTTTTGGGTGACTATTCTAAAGTAATCCTATAAATGATGTGTCCTGTTAAATCTATTTCCCTTGCAAAACCCTGACCACAACAGGGGACAGAGGGACAATTTACCACGTGGCACAAGATTTCATCGCATGACTCTGAATGGTGCAGTGGAAGGCTTATGAACTATTTGTGAAATTTTCCACTTAATATTTTTTGATCACAACTGATTGTGGTTTACTGAAACTGGAAAGAAAACCACAGATAGCGAAGAGTGGCTACGTTGGTAAATGTGGGTAAAGGTGACTAAGTTGAAAAATTTGGAAACCAAATTACTTAAAAACTGTACAATACTTATAGAGGCTGCTGCCATGATCTTATGGTTGCTTTCCAAATGTGCTTTGATCAGTGTAGATATAAGTATGAATCATATGTTGACTTATAAAACATAGAAAAGGGAAATTAGACAGGCTCTGTTGACAGCTGCACCAATGAGTAGAGTACTAACAACTTCCGTGTCAGTGTGCTGTGCTGCCGGGCAGACAGGTCAACATGTAATTGACCCTAGAAGAAGTAAATTGAGCTCTTACTTAAAAAGAGCTCGTTAAGGAAGTACTATCTGTGGGTCTTGTGGTGGCAGGCTCCTGTGAGATTCCGACAGCCTCTTGTACCAGCACCCCACAAAGGCTGGCATAGACATCATCCCACGCAGCAGGTGTTTGTGGGGACAGTGTTATAATAGGACTTTTGGCAAGCAGGAGTCCCTTTGCGCCTTACTGAAATTCAGGTGTTTCGGTGCCTTTAAGTAATTGAGGTAATTATAGCACATATAATTATAGTCTAGACAGCAACTTCCCCTCCGTGAGGAAGAGCGTGGAGCCCTTTGCCGCCTGTGTTCATGCTTCCCCTGGGAATAGGAGAAGCCGTGGGTGTGGTCCCCAGGCACCGTGTCCCAGCATCTCCTAATGCGTCAACTCTGTCTGGGGCCCAGATGCTGTGCACAGGGATGGGGTCGGGACCCGCCCTGGGCCCGGCACTCCTGTGCCTCAGCAAAGTTGCTGTTATTTTGTGAAATCTAAGGCGTCACCCATTTTGGAGGCACTGCTATCTTACGTACCTCTAAGTTTAGTTGCTGGTGATTCCAGATCCCTAACATGGCCAAGAACACCCTCATCGTAGTGAGGCTACCGTGGGAAAACGGAGTGGGGCTGCACCACCGGTGGATGGAAAATGGTACTTGGACCCCGTGGAGTCTTCTGGAAGAAAATGAACGGGAACATGAGCACAGACCTGACCTTTTAGAGAAAATGAGGAAATTGTACGACAAGCTGTATATGTTGGAAAGCCCTCAGGACGCTGAGGAGAGCTCACGGGGCAGGCCAGGCTCTCGGGACCTGTCCTACCAAGGCCCGTGGGTCCATGCGTGGTGGGCAGGAAGCGTAGACAGACCCTGGGGCTGCAGGAAGGAGTGGAGCTGGCATGGTCTCTCTCTCTGCCTGAGCAGGTGGTGGGTGCCAGGAAGACAGAGTGGCCACCTCCTTCCTGGGCAGCGGTACCGGGCCGCATGCATGTTTGAGGAGCTCCGAACATTTAGGCAGAGTGACCCCCGACCCCAGGAGGGCCTGGGATTCTTGCTGGAGGGCAGAGAGTTTGTCACTGAGCTGCCTGTCAGCCCAACCTCACTTATACTCGGGATGGCAGCAAACCAGGCCCGTACTGATCAAGGAGCCCGGGACCAGCTTGATGGTGTCTGAACACACGGGTGTGGTAACAGAGTTGGGTAGGAGCAGTGTGCACCGGGATCTAGGATCTCAGGATTTCAAGGGGCATGACAGGAAGGCTCCCTAGAACTCTCAGGAGGTGCAGTCCTCCCCACAGTGGCGGCTCAGAGAGCTTGGGGTGGCTTCTGACAATGCTAGTGTCCTGATCACTGCACCCCATAAGGTTCACCTCATCCGCACTCCTGGCTGTGGGGTGGGGAACGAGTGTGAACACACAGCCAAGCTAACCTATGGAAGGGCATTGATTGTGGTTAGCATGGGGGGGCTGGGTCAAAGTTCAAAGGGCATGAAGGGGTGGGTGAGAAGTGGCATATCTGAAGGAGATAATTCAGAAAATGGGGAAACAATATATGTGAATTTGAGTCCTTGGTAGGAAAATGGATGCACCCTGAGACCACAATGAAGTGAAATAAATCAGACACACAAGCTTAAATATCACATGGTTTTTCTTAGATGAGAAACTCAAAGTATAAATAAAGAACAAAATAAAAGGTAGAGGATAGGAAACAGGGAGATAGATCTTTTGCCAATGGAAAGCGGACCTAGAGAGGGAGAAAGTAAGAGAAGGGAAGGGTAGGCCATGAAAACAGAATTAAGATGTTTCAGATAAGTACCAGCTCCCCGTGAGGAATGTAATCATTATGGGCTGCCATCGTGGACTAATAAAAATTTAAAAATGAAAATAAGGAGGAAAAAGAAAAATTAATGACAGACTTTTTCAGAACTGATAAGACTGAATAGAAAGGAAGATGCATAATTACTAAACTAATCAAAGGAAAACAACAGGAGGGTGAGGAAGAATATTTTCAAACATTACAAAAGAAAGCTGGGGGCAGGAATTTAGAAAACACAAGAAACACAATGTACAGAATAAAACGATAGCCGTGCATCGGAATATCCAAGTACCCCCATCCTGGCAGTCCTTTCTAGGCTGAGAAAGCACAGGCGCCCGGCCTTGTGCAGTTTCTAAGTCCACATCTCCATGGCAGGGCTCAGAAGCCTGCAGGCCCCGGGTGGTCAGAGGAAAGGTACCCAAGTTTCCCTGGGTGTACAAGTGGCACTTCACAGAGGGGACCTGGTTACCCTGGAGCTGTGGCTCCCATGCTAGTCCATTTTGAGATGCTTTGAGATTTTAGAGGTTCCAGGTTTTTTCTGTGCTCCTGTACTGACTTTAAACATTAACCTAACTAGATCAGCAACAGAGCAGAAGAAGAGCTGGTTTCTTGATTTCTGGAGGGCACTGTATCCTGCCTGAGGTTCCTGCTGCCCTGTAAGGACTCGTGCAGCCAAGAGCTGCTGCCACAGGGGGACAGACAGGGACAGTCACATGGTGACCGGATCCCACAGGTCCCCGAGGCTCTGCCTGGGAGGTGAGCTTCCTGTCCAGGTGCGGCTCTGTGGGCAGCCTTCTCTGATGACATATACACCTGGGTGCACCTCCCACTGCAGATCCTGCAGCCAGCAGCTTAGCTTTCCTTGGCAGTTGACTTCCCTTTGGTCCTCTCCTTTTGGGCCAAGGTGTACACAAACTGGCAAAGGGGATAAACTCCAAACACATCCTCATTTTCTCCAAGAGAAAACATTTCTCCAACTAGGGAGCAGCAATGCCAGACCATGTGGCTTTGTTTGGAGCAGATTCCTGAAGAAAGTATCCTGCTCTATTCTCTGCTTCGGAGGCTTTGGAGCTGAGAGGGGACAAATGAGCCGATCACCCGGCCATGCTAACACTAAGGGAAAGTCCTCGACTCAGTGGAAGTCAAAGAAAATATATGGCAAAAGCACTAACTGAGAAGGGTTCTGTGGCAGGAGATGAGTAGGCGATGAGCGGCATTTCACACAGATAAATTAGCACCAAATCCAGAGGAGTCACAGGACTCCAAGTGGCGCGGGAAACTGCACACACATTGATATGACTGCAGCCCAGAGGGCAGAGGTGGCTGGGAAGAGGTCTGGCAGCACTTGGCCCTTGTCCTCGTGTGGGTGTGAAAGTTTCAATGTAACAGCAGTCCAAAGCAAAGCCAGCAAACCCCTGCTCACCAAAGAGAAAATCCCAGACTTGAGCTCCGTGGCTTTCCATCAGGTGGGAGCAGCCACATGTAGGCCCAAGAGGACCAGGGGAAAGGGCACACGGCCCTCGGGAATGGGGCAGGTGGCACTGAGCTCTCGGCCAGACAGGCCAGGCTCTGGATCTGAGCTCTGCCACCTGCTGCCTGAGTCGTGCAAATCTCTTCATCACCCCGTGCCTCAGTTTCCCCTTCTGGCCAGGCTGGAAGATGGTCATGTCTGCCCCCCGGGGCTCTGTGAGATGGACGCTCAAGTCTCTGGCACCAGGTGTGTGTATCGCCCACTACCGAGTGCTGCCCCCAGACCCACCTTGCTTCTGTGGACTGGGGCAGCATTTGCCATGGTGCTGGTAGCAATGACAGTCAGGAAAAGCTCTTGATTACCTGCCATCCATCAAAGCCTTCACGGATTTTTGCATGAAGTTTAGATGCCATTTAAACTGTGGAAAATTAAGCACAGTGGAGTTGTTCAGCCACACTCTCACTTGTATGGTCCAAAAGTTACTAACTTCCTAATCCTCCTGGATCCTTCCTGCGCTGGGTGTAGTTACTTTGCTCACACAGAAATGGACTGAGTGACAAGCGTTTCTTTCTGCCAGTAAGATGACGCTCTATTTTGTCTTCAACAATGACTGTCCCTCTGAGAGCCTGACAGGCCGCCGGATAGCTGGTGAATTAACTTGTCAAAATACAATCCGACTCTCAACTGTACTTCCTTTCTTTCCCTCCTTTGTCTATACCATCCCAAATTTAGACCCAATCAGGAAACGTGAAAAGAAGTCCGTAGAAGAAATCAGCTGTCCTGCCCCCATGGGGTGCGTGGGTAATGTGACGTCAAGTGCTGCTACCTGCTGGCGTCTTGGGCTCACCCAAGTGAGGCTGCAGCCTCCTCCGTTGTGAGGCGTCCTTTGCACGCTTGTGTTAGCCTGACTCACCCACCGGGCACACTGATACGACCAACCCAGGGCGAGCACCGTGCTGAGAGTGTGGACACAGCATAGCAATGGCCTTAATCCCCAACTGGTGGTGGTGCTGTGCTTCACTAAATTGCCTAGGGAAAACCGAATTTCCTTCCCTCTGCCTTTCCTCTGACAATTATGCATCCCCCATTTCATCTATTTCTATATTCATCATTTGTCGAGTTTGAAGAATTTGAAGCAAGTCCTAAAAAAAGCCATTATTATCCAACACGTTTATTGTTAGAATCACATATAGAAGAAAAGAAAACTTTGGCATAGGCTTCAGGGATATAAATCATCACAGCGGCACAGTTTCAGGGTGTTTTGTATTCAAAGCCTGTGTCCATACTGCGAGTCCTTGCCATACCTCTGGACACAGGGCTGCAGCCTGCCTCGGTAGTGTGGCGCCTAGCCAGAGGCCAAAGAAAATGGAAAGTGCCAGCATTTCCGGTGGAAAGGGCAATGGGTCAGCTTGGTGGGGACAACAGCGGCCCCTGCCCGGCTGAGCTCCCTCCTGAAACCCCATAGGCAAGGCTCCCTGCTTTTCCTCCCCTGGCCCCAACACAAGTTCTTCTATGCCGCAAGGCTGAAAACACAAGCGAGCGCCAGAAAAGAAGGCCCCTCTGGTAATCCCGTTTCTCCCCGGGACAGCAAAGGAACCAGGACAGGGAGGAAGCCCGCACTGGCTCGGTCCCAAGCGTACCTGTGCACGTAGACTCTTCCCCGGAGAGGAGGGGAGGCTTCGCAGATCTGGGGACCACGCCCTTTTGTCCACCACGGAGGCCCTGGCAGACCCGCTTCACTGTGGAACAGCAGCTGATGTGACGTGTGCAGGGCCAGACATCCGACTGTAAAGACAGCCGGCTCAACAGACAGGTGGGGTCCGGCTCTCACTTTTAGCAGAGGGGAAGTCCTGCTAAAAGCCGTCTCTGGGCCTTTTCTGAAACTCTGAATAATGGTGTATCTGGGGCGTTTGGTAACATTTTCTGCTAACTGGAACCCAGTCTGCATTATCTTTTAACTCCTTCAAAGCACAAGTCTAAGCTGACTTTGCCAAGATCTTTCGTTTCTGCCAGGTGTTCAAAAACTTCTATTTATTCCTCTTATTTCTAAAAGATAGTCAGAATGTCCTTGTAGCAGGTTTAATATTTTGGATCTGGGCTAAAGCAAAATGAAACAGCATCATGCTGGCCAGAGTTCAGACTTTAACAGTTGAGGAAAGTTTTTAGCGAGTGCGTGCAGCTGAAACAGACAGGAATCTACTGGTGGGGCCATCAGAGGGACAGACAGCTGGCCCCAGCCTGCAGCAGCCTCAGAGGGGGCAGGGAGAGAGGGAAGCTTTCTGGGGGCTACAGCCACAGGGTTGCCACCAGTGTGCCACAGACCAAGACTCTGCCACATCCAACCCACCTTTGGAATCTGCTTGAAGTGGGTCCTGCGGCTCCCAGCATGCAATGGGTGGGAAGGACATGGCTTCCACCGAGCACTGAAGAAGAGCATGGATGTGTAGGAAACCTGCACCTAACTCTGCGTGGTGCCAGGATGTGTTGGCAGTGAGACCAGGGGAGACCCATGCAAAGGGGTTGGACGAGATGTCCCGGGCTGCAGGGGCTGGCAAGGCCAGTTCACCTGTCGCCTGTCCTCGGGGGCAGACTCTGGAGTACATCAGCTCTGAGTTGGCAGACCAGGAACCTCCCGAACTGAGCCTAGTCTGATGCTCCTCCCAGGCTGGGCTGTCGAGCTTCGGAAGGACAGAAACTGGAGGCTGAGGACCCAGGGTCTCTCAGCGTGACTCACGCTGGCCTCAGACTGGAGCGGGCAGAGGATGTGGAGAAACAGCCTGCAGATGGCCTGCTGGACCAGGGGCCCTGCTGAAGGGGAGGTGCCCCTCTCCTGGGGGAGATCTCCCACCTCGCTGTGTTTGGCTAACAGAAAAGTGCATCTTTATTGACGTCCACAAGAAAAGATTTGACGATGCTTGCCAAATAACTAAACATTAAAGAAACACTGAATTTAAATATCAATGATTTTAAAAGGTAAAATTAGCTGACCTTTTAGAAAAGAATTGAGATGAGATAGCAAATGCCTACCTATTTAGAGAATTCGCCCAGGAGGATTTCAAAGGTTTTTTTGTTGTGTTTTTGTTTCCCGTAATGACGGTTCTATCAGAAGTAATGTAAACTATGAATAGAAATAATAATATTTAGTAATGCAATCACAAGGAGAACTGTCAAAAGCTCATAGTCCTATTTATTTTTGGTCCAATTTTAGATTTTTCCTACAAAAGAGAATAACAAGGATTGTGATAAAAACTTGCTTTCTCCCTTCTTTTGCAAAACATGTGTTCCATGATTAGAAGTAATTTTTGATTCCATATTAATGAAGCGATATGGATACAGGGATATTTTGAAATACCCAGCTAGTTCATGAACATTATCTTGCCAAGAATGTCAGCCCTTGTCCCAGCCAAGCTCTCTGTGGAGAGCTTGGTAAGAAAGCAAACCTGTGCTGAATTTTTTGGGGGTGCTTTTTCTTGCCTAGTGTGGGGTGTGTGGACTCAGGGACGAATCCAGCAGTGTTGGCTGTTGCTGTTTGAGCTGGAGGGCGGCTCAGGGACTTCTTTGGGTGTCAGGAGACATCAGTAGGACATTCCTGGAACCTGAACCTAGTGCCAGCTTCCAGGGATTCTGGGAATAAGGAGCTGTAATCAGTGGGAGAGGCCAGCCCAATTGTAACTTGAAGCCATTGAATAGCTATTTCCAAAGGAGGTTGTCATGAAAGGGAGCACTGGCACAGGGCTCCGGAGTTCTGAGCGGAGGTATATTTTCTTACTTCCTGTACTCTCCATACCCTGGCATTTGGGGCCTTCGTACTGGCCAGGCTGTGATACAGGAGAAATAAAACTCCCAACCTTCTAGATGTCAGATACACCAAATTTGTGTTCCCCAAAACCAAAGAATGAATTCCAAGGAACAACAGAGGTTTAGAGCAGGAATGGTTTATTGAAAGAGAGCTCCTGAGGAACAGGAGGGGTCCCAAAGTCCCGAAAGTGGGTCGCCACCAAGGCCCTTTGTCCAGGTAATTTATACAGCAAAGTCACAATGTGGGCACAGTGTGGGTCAGACTACAACCAGCCTATAGCATTCCAAGTGTAGAGAAGTGAGTCATACAGCAAGGGTACATGGAAAGATCCAAGACATTTTGGGGGAAGGATGGGTCTGGATGCTCTGGTGACCCACCTGGGTACCGATGTCTATCTAGACGTGGGCCAGGTGATACCAATCACAGTGCAGTCTCAAGTTACTGCTGATCCCCCAGGGAGGCACATAGGCCTGGTCATCGCACCTTTATCTTGAGGCCTGGCCTTCAATTGATGCACCTCTAGCTTCACTTTTGGTGAGTTTTTGTCTTTTGCACTGACTCTCGAGGGCCCATCCCTGTCTGACTGCCTATAATTTCTATCTAACTTGGCTGCCTATAATGCCAGAGCTCCTTAATTCCTAGAGGCAGCAGCCACCCTTCCCTGTGATTCCTGCTTTGATAAACCAACCAACCAGTCCAGAGCCCACAGCCCCAAACAACTCCTTTATCAGTCTCATCCACCAAAGCAATACCTCCTGCCCTGGCTGAACCCAACACATGGTCCTGGACCACTAGGGAGACTTGAGGCCTCCAGAATTATTTAAACTATTCAAACCCTAAGCTAACTCTGCATATCTACCCAGACTTGCTGTTCCTTCCCTTATAAACCCCAAGAAAGGTCTATGTCACCTTCTCCCTCTTCCTCTTCTGTCACCCGGCCAACCCCGTCCTTCCCCACATGGCCCTGCCTGGCATGCTGCGTCTCCTGATGTAGTAATCAGCTTCTTCCTTTGAGACAGTCATTTCTGGGTCTGCAGTCTGAGAATGGCTGACATTAAGACAAACCCCAGGTACAGTGGACCCTCAAGTTACAACCAGCCTGGCATTCAAAGATCTTGGGTTACAACTGGAATTTTAGTTTTAACTTATGATCAAAGTCTTGAGTTATGACCCACATGCCAGCCACTTGTGCTTCAAGATGGTCTCAGATACAGATTTAACCCTTAAGGAGTTCTGGAAGGAAGATTACACCATCCTTTCCTGTGTGGGGTTAATCAAGAAATCCTGGGCCAATATCTCTCTAAGGACACTGAGATCTGTCTGTGTACAGGACAGAGAAGTTGAAGGCTGTGTAGAGGAGCCTGGACCTTTATTGACAAACTTGAGTTACAATCAGCCCTTGGGAATGAAGTGAGTTTGTAAGTCAAGGTTCCACTGTACACCTTAAATGCGGCAGGGTATTGTTTGTGGAGCTGGGTGGTGGAGCTGGGAGCAAAGGGCGTGGAGGGGCTCAGGTCTGCAGACCTCTGAGCTACAGCTCAGTGACTGCCAGGAATCTGCATCTTAAAGACCCCTCCATGGACTGCTCTGGGTGGTCTGTGCATGGGAATTGATGGATCCAGAAGTAGAAAAGTAACCATGTGCTATGCTTTCAATGTCCCACCAAAACTCATCTTGAAATTGTATCCCCACTGTGAAGTCTCGAGAATGGAGACCAGGTGGGACCTGTCCTCATGTGGAGATCAATCCTCTCCTGAATTCATGGGTTCACAAGGTGATGGGCAAACGCTCTCTCTTAAGAGTGTGTCTGTTATCAAAGCCAGTTGTGTTCCATCTCTCTTACCTAACCCTCTCCACCTCTCTAGGGGTCCCTGCCAGCAAGAAGGCCCTCACCAGATGTGACCCTTCACTTCGGACTGTCCTGCCTCGGGAGCCCTGAGCTGAATAGACCTTTATGCTTTGTAGATTACCTAGCCTGTGGTATTTCATTATAACAACAAAACGTGGACTACCACACTGTGGAAAGCAGAATTGCTAGAACCAGGTCAAGGGGAGAAACCTCACTTTAAAACTTGCTTTTTGATGCAACAATTCCAATTCTGGAAATTCATCTTAAGGATATGGCTAGATATGCACAAATACCCTTGGAAATCTTTATACAATGTCTGTAATTCATGATGAAAAATTATCCTAAAGAAGCAGTATTTGGTTTAATTATGTAATGATAAAGCCATACACTGTACTACTTAGCAGTCTTCTGGTAGTGTTTCATTTCATAAGAAACTAATGTTATTAATTTTAAAAATCAGTGAATGAGACACCGTTATGATATAATCCCTTTTCATCAATTATACATAAACATAGATACAGAAGTGAAGACCTGGGGTTATCTCTGGGTGATGCTATCACAATTGGTTTGTGTGTGTGTGTGTGTGTGTGTGTGTGTGTGTGTGTGTTTTCTGGCATGTTACAGGTTCAGTGCATTGAATATGTACAATAAATTAATGTTGTTATTCTCCACCGTGTGCACTGTGTTCTCTTTTAGGGTGGGGGAACCCTGGGGACCCAAGATTTCCATGGAAGGCCAGGAAAAGCCAGATGTCCCTCCCCCAAAGATTGGAGCAGCTCTACATGACAGGAAATGCTTTCCGTGCTCCACCTGCTCTCAGCGTGCGCCAGGTGGCTCACTGGGTAACGGGGCGTCAGGAGGCGGGAGAGGGGCCACAGGTGCTGCGGCTGTGGTCCAGAGGCTGCAGAGAACTCATAATCAGCAACAGCAGGGTCACAAAGCAAAGAGCGAGAAGCAGAAGTAACCTACCAGGAAGGGCAAGAACCATGCCCTCATGAGACCAACGGCATCATCGGCCCTCGGTGACCCAGCAGGAGAGTACTTAGGTTCAGTATGCTTTACACAGAATGGGTGCAGAGGTTAGGATTAGAATAAAGCACTCTGTGAACAAGATAAACAGACACGCATACCACAGTTAATACCGCGACCAGAGAGGAAATCAGGATTGATCAACTCATTCCAGGCCTTGGATTTTATTAGGAAAAAGCCTGAAGTCCTTCTCAGTTGAAGGATGAGGCAGCAGCGCTTGAGACATTTCAGCCCCTCAAGGGTGCTCCAGGGAATGACAGTGACAAGAACACCCAGGGAACTTGAGTGCATTTGAAATGAACACGGTGAAAATACTTGTTGCGTGTAATTGAAGTCATGTAGCATTTTTATAATTACGGAGAATTATTAGTAAAACGCAGGTACCCCAAATTTCCCGTCTGCCATAGTCACAAGGCAGCTGCTTTGGGACAATAATCCATGACAGTTTCGTAACACAGGGTTCAGAAAGCTCATTAGGCCGCTCGTGTGGTGCCGCTGAAGCACGCAGTGGTTTCCTGTGGTCTGTGAAAATGTAATTAGGCAAACCACAGGCATCTGCAAATGTGGGGCTCCGGCTCCAGATGGGCGGAATCTCAGGGTACCCCAGAGCTTTCATGGGGATGGTTTCTCTCAGTGTCAGTGCCTCCAGCACATACCTAAGATGGTCTTTTTGCTCTTGCAGGAGAAAATGTTGCCAAATGGGTAGATTAAGCCCTAGACAGCTGCTAGCTTTTGTTCTGTCTCCCTGGGTGCCACCGATTGCTGACACGGAGATGGGACACTTTGCAGCCGACACAGTGGCCCCAGACACCCATCGCTTCATGGGCCTGGTTACTGACATCTGGACCTCACAAGATATATGTCTGCAGGGTTGGCCGTGCACCAGGTACCCAGTAGCATCACCCCACCACAGAGCTGGTCCCCGCTTCTGAATCCCACTCAGCCACAGCGGCCCCTGGAGGCCGTGTGGTGGCCACGCTGGTGGCATCAGCGATGAGCACCGCCATGGATATTAGAGCTACAGCCATGCGACGCCGAGGGTCATGGGAAGATGCAGAGGACACACCCACAGGCTATCCGGACAGAATTTCTGGAGAGAGCCACTGGGATGTGGCATGGTGGGAAGTAAGAAGGCTTTGGCACCACAAATAGGAGCTTGGTCCCAAGATACACCGTCTAGCACTTCGGTGGGTGGGACCTGCTGTTAGCATCTCTGAACCCACCTCAGCATACACTTATATGAAATCAGGGCACGTTATCTCCTGATGGGGTCTTAGTGAGGATTAAATACTAAACAGCTAGTTTATTTTTAAAGTTTTAATGGACTCGTAGCCCCAGATTCACACACACACTCTCATACCCTTTTACCTTGTCCATGCGTACATGAGCTACAACCATTGAAGTGTCTTGACCTCCAATGAAAGTAGAACCAGGGGAAAATACATTGAATTCTTGGCCTCCAGTGAAAAAACAAAGCAAGCCATGCTGGTCAAGGAGTAGTACTGGGAAAGGTGAGCTTTCTCTGGGAGCCTGAAAAGCAGACCTTCTCCCCAAGATCCTAGAGAACTGTGCCGCTCACCTCCAGCTCTTCCTGTCCATGTAGAGATCCTGTCCCAGGAGGGAGGAAGAGGCGGGAAGAAGCAGGAAGCTGGGGTGCAGTGGGGCTGGGCTTTCTGAGAGCAGCTCCATGAGGGATACCAGGTGCTGGGCTGGGTGCAGATCACAAGTACTGGGTGCAGTGGACCTCAGAGAGAATCAGAGTGGAGGAAGGATTCTGGGAGGCCAGAAACCAGGCTTGGAAAATGGACAGGGCTCCAGAAGCTGGACACCAGAGCCCCACCAAGGCCTACTGCAGGAGACTGCTGACTGGGCCGCAGATGCCAAAGTGGGACTTCTGACTGCCGATGTCACCACGGTTGGATGTCACAGATCCCAAGTCCAGGCTGGGGTGGAAGTGACTTTTGTGGCACTGGGTGTGGAGTGAAAGCCCTGAGGGTGGTGGACACCGGCCAGTGACCCCAGGTGCCGGGACAAGGGAGCTGAGTCTGACCTCTCCGTCGTCTGTGGTGGATGCTGGGCCTGTGTCCCACCAGCTCCTCCATGGTCCCCGTAGGCAGGGAGGAGGGAGGCTCAGGCTCCAGGAAGACCCTGACAAATGACCACCCTGGCCCTGGGGTCAGCTGTCTCCCTGGATGAGTGCCCAGTGTACTGGGAGGACGGAGGGGTGCACCTGCTCTGGACAGCAGCCAGGCCTCACCGAGTGGGTACCGCGGGAGCCGTGTCAGGGAGCCCGGACCAGGCGGGCAGGTTACAGTCAGCTCAGCCTCCAGGGCCAAGGGCAGCAGGGATGGCGGATGAGTCTGGGCTCTGCTGGGGGAGAAGAGCCAACAGAGTGCCCTGTGGAGTCAGGGAAGAGGCGACAGATGCCCCCAGGGGTCTTTCCTGGTGTTTGGGGACATTTCCGGTTTCACACCTGTAGAAGAGTTGTGAGTGGCTCCTGGCTTCTAGAGGCCAAGGGTGCTGATAAACGTCCCGCCGTGCAGCAGCAAAGACTGCTGTGGTCCTGAAGGTCAGAAGTGGGAGGCCGGGCTGCGCTGAGCGGTGGAGCTGCCCTGGGGCTTCAGGGATTCACCTGCAGCCACATGCACAGCAGATCCCGTCCGAGTCCTAAGCCTGGACACTCTGGGACGTGCCAGGGTCGTGCCAGGATGGAGGATACCTGTGGCCACACGCTGGCCCGTTGGAAAAGGGAGGCCGGGAGGAAATTTTAGGCCAGAAATGAGGGAGAAAAGTTGCAATTGCCTAAGTTGGCATTCTCTGCTGTTGGGCAGGAAGGGGCTTGCCGTGGAGACCGAGGCTGAGAGAGATGAGGTGTGGTGCACACACAGGGGAATGGTGAGAGAAGGCAAAGCTGCCACATCCTCAGAGCTCGACGTGTCTCCTGGACACGCAACACTGCAGCTACCGTCACTGAGGGAGCCACATGGCTGCGGCCTCAGGGCGTTCTGCAGGGAAGTGAAGAGTTCCCAGGCACACGGCTCGGAGGGAGGCTGCCCCTGCACGGTCACCTCCATGTCCCCACGCAGAGTGCCCCGGGCGTGCCGTCTCCCAGGGAGCCCTGCTGCAGACGCACTGGCCTAAGGGCCTAGGGAAGGACAGAAGGGCCGGCTCCACCTCAGCTTCTCTCCGTCCACATCCCCTGGGCACAGCACCCTCCAGAGGTGCAAAGGCTCGAGGGTGTGAGGAAGCTTTGTGCTTGCACTTGGATCTTCCAAAAGGCGAAAACTCCTCATTGCCAAGTGAGCATGGGCCATGGATCTCTCCTTGCAGGTCATGTAGGCAGTGCAGGGCATTTTCCTTCCCCTGCTAGTGGCCTTGCCCCCGGCAGCCTAAGGATCAATCAGGCCTTCCTGGAAGAGCATCTCTCCTTTCAGGACCTGCAGCCTTTGCTGATATGACATAGGTTTAACCCCCACTCCACGGGCTTCTGTGCTCCTCTGCTAGAGGAAGCTCCTTCCATGGCTTGGTCTCCAAGGTTACCCAGTGCCCTCTGAGCCCTCTGAGCCCCATCTGTATCTATAACTGCCCTTCAGTTCCTTTCTGTCCTGGGAGTGGAAGGCTTTGGACAGGCATCCAGCATTAGCTTTCTTGGGTTATTCCAGGGCAACATGCAGTTTCCCCTTAAAGGTGTACAGAAATGAAGGTTCACTGCACCGGGCAGGTGACACTCCAGGGCCCCTGGGGACACTGGAGACGGGGGGTGGTGTTGGAGCTCTCAAGCCCTTCTCTGCTTCTGAGGACTAAGCCCAGCGATGTTCTATCGCCAATGTTTCTATACAGCGGAGGAGAATGACATCGGAGAGGGGAGACTTACTGCATGCTCGGCTTCTCCCTCGCTTCCCTGGTCTGTCTGCACCTGGTGTTCTGAGCATCCACGCACACCATGATCGAGTCGTGCATACTTGGCTACAGAGCCATGAGGATTTTCACCTTCAAGACCAACCATGCTGGCTTCCCCTCCTGCCCTCCTCAGGCCCTGCCAAGGCGAATGGCAGTGGGAAATCATGGTTCCCCTCTGTGGAACACCCCCCAGGCCATGCACTCCCCGGGAACATGCTCTGAGCTGGCCCTGAGAATAGTCCCACTAATCCACAGAGGGACAGGAGCCCATGCCTGGGTCAGGCCTCAATAGCCACTGAGAGGGGACGTCAGAGCCTAGGCTCGGTGTCTGCACAGTGCTTAGGAGCCTCCGTGTTCCATCTTCCTCCATTAGAACCTAGTCCTTCCCGGGTTGTTCTGTTTTGTTGTTGTTTCTGTAACCTGCACAGGCATTTCCACGCCCAGACCGTTTCTGTCCCTCCAGCCGTTCCTCAGCCCCTCCCTGCTGGGTCCTGGGTCTGATTTGGGTGGGTGCAGCGAGGCGAGGGACACCAGGACAGCTGGGGTCCACGCCGCTGACTGCCTGAGCCCTCATCCTGCTGATCCTGCAGCCCCGGACACAGTTCTCAGCAAACCCTCCCAGCGAATGTTTTCTTTTCTTCACCCTAAAGCAAGGCAAAGAAGACACGTTAGTGAAAAACTAGCCTCACAGCTGACCTCCAGGGCGAAGCATAATTTTTCTGTCCTTGTGGGCTGAAGCCAGCACTGAATAAGAATGATAGCAATTATCATTCTGCGGGGGCCACAGCATCAGGACCCAGAGCCAGGAGACGACGCAGATGCCCGGACTCTGGGTCCCTCTCCACCCTCACTGGGAGGCTGAGAATGGATGTGGCAGGGTTGGCCACCCAGGGCTTTGGAGGAATACTCAACTGCCTTTATAACAGCGACTGTCGTTGGCATGCTCGATGACTAGCAGTGGCCAGACACAAGCAAGACCCCTGCTTCCCGGGCCCCTCAGTGTAGGCCCACTCAGAGTCGTGCAGGGGCTTCGTGCTTTGAAGCACAAGCAAGATGTAGCTCATCCGTAGATTTTTTACCTTCCTGTCTGAGTGTTTTTATACTACTCCAACACCACCATTGTTGAACTACAAATCCAATGAAGGTTTTGAAAAAGACAAAAAGACACACACACACACACACACACACACACACACACAGAGCCAGCTAGTTTCAGCTTCCTTTATTTCTTCCCAGAGTGATTGCTCTTTGGAACACAGGCTGGTTTTGAATGGACGCGCCATAGCTGTCTACACAGAGGAAATTAATGTCGAGTGTGGCAGCCAATCAGTGGGCCATTTCAGTGTTTAATATTCCACAAGCATAACCATTTCTCAAGACTCTATTCCTAAAAGTTTGTGAGTGCTGGTGTCCATGTCATTTTTATGGGCTAACGGATACTTCTCAGTCCAGTAGCACCTCACACTTCAGCTGGCTCTGGTCATCTCTAAAGTGCTGTCACAGCCAGGTCTCACCTGCTCTGGTAACCCTCCTGCAGGACAGGCAGGGTGTTCTGCCACCCTGCTGGGCAGCACAGCCAGAGTCCCAGGCGATTCGAGCGCCTACTCAGCTGGTGAGGCCGGAGCCCCAGTTCCAGGCCAGCTCCCCTCGTGGTGATTCTCCAACCACCGCGTCATGCATCCTGGAAAGCACGCTGGATTTAGACATCGGAGGCTTGGCTTTCAACCCGGATTTGTCACTCTGGGAGGCTGAGGCAGGACTATTGCAAGTTTGAGCCCAGCCTGGGCGACTTAGCAACTTAGTGAGACCTTTTCTCAAAATAAAAAAATGTTTAAAAGTCTGAGGCTGTAGCTCAGGCCTTGGGTTCAATGTTTAATACTAAAAAGAATGAATTTGCTGCTTATTACCTTTACGAACATGTATTTCTCTGGCTGTTGTGGTGAAAGTGGGGTCCCAAATGTCACACACAGGGACCCCAGCTCTGCCATTGCCTCCTCCAAGCGGGCTGGGTTTGTGCAATTCCGTTGCCACATCTCCAGCGAGATGCTGGTGGCGGCAGCGGGCAGTGTCTGAGGCCCGGAGACGCCTGCCTGTCTCACGGGGCTGTCGCTGCTGGCCTCTGAGGCAAGGAGCCCAGGGATGCTGCTCGGTGTCCTACAATCCCCAGAGCAGGTACAGCAAAGGCTCTGCACCCCAGTGCCAGTAGCTCTGAGGTGGAGCTTAGTGTGGGACCCACGGCCTTGCCCATGCACTGGGAGGACCCAGGAGCCCATCCTGGACTGTACAGGCCCTGGGGCTGGGCCATCTCCCTGTGGCCAGGGTGTGAGGTGGTCAGTCGGTCCTCACGGAGGCTGCATTCTCAGGGTGGGGGGGACCCGGGCCTGAGCCAGGTCTTGGCACCCAGGGAGGGGGCGCCCGCACGAAGCCTTTGGGGGAGCAGTAATGATACGTCATAGAAACAACACAGACAGTGCATCGACCTCCACTGAGGAGCAAGTATGCCACAGAAAATGTGGGGGTGGATGCAGCAGGTAGAGGACAGCCCACCACGCTGGGGCAGGTAGAACGAGGGAGCGAACAGGGAACCATTCCGGCTCTCAGCTCTTGTGCACTCTGGCCAGGGAAAGCCAGAATGAGGCTGGGCCTGGGCATGGTGGTGCATGCCTATAATTGCAGCACTTGGGAGGCTGAGGCAGGAGGATCTCTGTGAGTTAGAGGCCAGCCTGAACTACTATACATAGTGAGACCCTGTCTCAAACAAAGCAAGACTAGAGAATGTTCCTGACAGTGAGCTGCTGCTAATTTGTAAAATTTGAGCCTGTTCCCCAAACACTAACCTGTTGAGAGTTACGCACTCATGTGACAGTGATGAGAAGTGGTGGTCCTTTAAAAGGAGGGGCCTCGTGGGAGTGGCAAGATTGGCCCTGCCTCTCACTCTGGCTTCTGGTCAGCAGGGGGATCTGTCACTCCTGTCTGAGTCCCTGCCCCGCTGGCACCATCTGCCAAGGGGTGACTCGGCCCCTGAGTCCTGCACTATTTGGATTTTCAGCATCCAAATCTGCGTGCTCCAAACCTCTTTTCTTTATAAGCACCTGGCCTCGAGTGCATCCTATAGTAATGGAAAATGGACAAACGAACTGGTTCACCAGGTGCAGGAAGAAACCACTTCAGGGCAGCAACTCCTGCTGTAAAGTCTATTTCTTCTGCCCGAGGGAGATCAGGCTGCTCCCGTGGGAGAGCTCAGACCCCTGGGTCCAAGTCGGACTCGCTGGCCGGAAGTTGGAAGCTCCGTGGGTCAGAAGGTCTCGTTCCTGACCGCAGGTGGACAACAGAGTGTGCAGGTTCCAGCCCTGGGTGGAGCGCTGAGCTGGACCAGCCCTTCGGTGACAACCATCTGTCACTCTGAGCAGATCGTGGGCCTCTCCCAGGGAGCTGCTGTGTCCCAGACACCCCGGAGCCTGTCTTCCTTCCCACGACAGCAAGGGTGACTGCAGATGTGGCTCAGTGGAAGAGCACTCGTCTGGCTCATGTGAGGCCTGGGTTTGACTCCAGCACTGTGAAGGACGAAGAAGGAAAGGCAGCAAATTCCACCTTCTCTGCAATGCACAGCCCCTCACGTCATGATGGGAGCATCAGGTGTGCCCTTGTCCCCATATCTTGTGGATCTTATTTTATTAGGCTTTAACTCACCTCTAGCCCTTTTCTAGATCAACTTCTAGATTTTTTTGGCAGTTAGAGAGAAAAAAGATAAAAGAGAATAATAATTCAGGCCAACTTCAGACAGAATGGTTTGTTTTAATGGCTATGGACTATTAAATTGTAATGCATTCTCATCTCTAATATCTCTATTGAACATGTCTGAAATGTACATAGTTATTGCTGGTGTTACTGCCCGGGTCCTATTGTTGCAGTGTCTCGTGAATTTGATGGCTGAAAATAACCTGCTCCTCCCTGTCGATGTCAGACCATTGCTCAGAAAGGCCTGGGGGTGGATTATAATCCTCATCTTCAATGCTGCTCTGGATTATTTTGTTTCAACTCCGAGGCACATTCCCAGAACATGGTTGAAGTTTACTGCAAATGACACAGTTGTAAAACTCGAACGAAGACGGTCTTGATGTGGAAGTGATGCTTTAGAAAAGTGAGAAAGCTAACCAAAGCCCATATGGGGAATGGCCCAAAGAGAAGAGCGCTCGTGGGTCATGGGGTTCACACCGTGGCTCACGTGGCCCAGTCCTGTGGTGCTGAAAGCATCGACTTATTTCACGAGGTCTGGCTCTTGATTCAAATGTCCTCACCAGAAAGCTATCGCATCAGCACAGCTCAGGAGGGGTGGTCACAGGGTTGGGCTCTTTCTCTTTCTTGCAAGGGGTCTTCAAGGGTCGAGTCTGGCTCGTGAGCTGGAACACGGTGTGGCGGAGAGCCTGAGAGGGTCCAGGCGCACCGTCCACTTGGATGCACAGACTGAAGAAACCTGTTCCTCATGAGACCTCCGTGCAGCATCTGTCTTTAGAGCCAAACTGGCCCAGAGACACTGAAAGAAAGGACACCCGTTAGCAGTAATCTGGGCGAGGGTGGGGCTCCCCTCAGCAAGGGCAAAGTGGTCCCAGGTCTGTCCTAGCATGTCTTCCAGGCTGGCTCCTGCACACCGCTCAGCTCAATCTTTGCAGCTGACTCCCTCACAGATGAGCAAAAGGGCAGACAGAGAACTGTGAATCCTGAAGGTAATATCGTCAGACGGTCAGAGCACGTACAGTCAGTGTCCTAGAAGTAGGGGAATCTGCGGGGAATCAGTCAGGCTGTGAGAGGTCCACAACAGAATGAGGTGTTGTACTTCGTGTGTGGGAGTGTGCAGGGCTGGTGATCCCGGATAATGAGAGTCCATGCACATGGGGTCAGGAATCCTCTTGGCCAGCCTCTGAATTCTGGGTCTCTCACCCCTGGACTAGGTGTGATCCAGGCTCACTTTCTTACTTGTCTGTGATTCTCATTTCCTTATCTGTAAACTGGGGCATGCACTGGAGCTCTGGTATTTGAGATGCTGAGATGCATTTTATTTACATTGTCTGGCAGGGCTTGAGGCAATTATTCATTCAACAAACATTTATTGTGTGCCAATTATGGGCCAGGTGATGTTCTTGGCACTTGGGGTTCAGCAATGGATCAAAGAGACAAAAATCTCACACACACACACACACACACACACACACACACACACACACGCGGCTATCAGGGGAACTCACGGCCTTCCCAGTTTATAGTGAGTGCTCAGTGAAGGAGAGCAGCTGTTAGTGTGATGAAAATCTCCTCGGTTTTGTGCAGCGAGCCTAAATCCTGCTTCCTGCTTCCTAATGAATCCTCTCTCTTCTTCCTTAACATTTTTAATAGTTCTTAGAATTCAGCATCACTGGTGGCTAAGGATGTGGCTGAGGACTGGGCAGCTGAGTGATCAGCCAGAGTGGGGAGGGCTGGGCACAGAATCGAAAAGCCCGCAAGCTCATCACAGGCTGCTCTGGGCACAGTGGCCGACTCTGGGGACCAAGACCCAGATGGCCAGAGGCCTGCCCTGGTCTAGAAGCTGTGCCGGGCTTTGGCTCTGGCATGACACTGGAGCCATCTGCCTTGCTAGCCAGGCCCCTCTCGCTGTCAGTGACCCTGTGCCTCTACTCCACAGCTGGCAGCGGTGAAAGCTGGCATTGTTGGTGCCCGGGCTGGTCTGACTCAGCACCTCAGAGTCTGCAGGGGTGAGCTAGCGGGAGAGGAGGGGACGCCTGCCATGGCACCCCCTTCTCCCGGGTCAGGGGCCCCAGGGCGCTCCATTCCAGATGTTAATCTTCCTCACATTTCAGACTGCATGCACAGCTATGCTAATTAGCAGAGGCTCCTAAGCCCAGGATTTGAAAGAAATTGGGTTGATCTAAAATGGTAAAATGAATAAAAGGCCAAGCCAGAACTTAAGTAAAAATGCAGAATACACTCCAGAGCCTTGGAGGAAAGTTGTGCCTACTGCTAGGGAAATAAGTGGTTAAAAATGTGCATGGTTAGAAACATTTGTTTGGAAGATACTTTGAAAGGTACCTGTGCAGCATAGCAACATTATAACATATATATTATGCCTGTACCTAATGTACAAGATCTAATACTGTATCTAGATATACACATATAAATACAGATACACACATAGTCATTGAAATGACAATGTTGCTGTATGATCACAATCCAAATTCACTTAAACTTTCAAAAGTAAAATCTGCATGGTTACCTTCTGAGGGTAATGCAGCTCTAATAACGTTTAGATGAGATAAAGAATGAAATAAATCTACACATTTGTAGAACTGAAAAGTAAGTCAAACAATAATCAGTTTGGTTCAGGTTCAGAAACTATTTTCATGTTCCAAATGATTCTGTGAGAAAGTACTTGAGTTTGTGTGCAGGTTTTTCTTTGGCTTATTGGATGGATTAAACTTTTCAAAATTACGTTATTTAGCTTACTTTAAATCTGCCCTCTAGAAAACATTTATAACTTCTTTTGGTTCCATATTTCATTCTAATAAGCAGATTTAAGTTTTCTTCCCTCAGATTTTTTTTTTTTTTTGGTACCGGGGATTGAACTCAGGACCTTGTCCGGCAGGCGGTGGAACCACTGAGCTAAATCCTTCACCCTCCTCAGATATATCTACCTGGCTAGTAACAAGTTGTAAAGGGGGCTCATTTTAATTTTCACTTGAGCTATCAGAACATAATTGTAAGGAGGGGAAGAAAAGTAATGTAATTCACAGATTGGGTCTGAAGCCCCCAAATAGCTGAAAGCTGAATATTTAAAAGATATGTGTCTCCAAAGTTAGACACTGTATGGAAATTAGAAGCAAATGTAGAATTATCTTTGCAAAAACAGAAAAATGTTTTTGAGTTTTGATTTCCCTTCCCTTGAATATGTTTCCATATTGAAAGAAGGCAAGCATGCTACATAACCCCAGCTCTAACCTTAGTTCCACATCACCTTGGGACTCTGTTATAATGGCCTGTAATAGAACAGAGTATCCTGAAAGGGTGTGACTCCTTTTCTCTTTCACTTCTTGTTGCTAAAATAAGTCTGAGAAAATTACAACTTTTTGTATTCATTGGTTTAAAAAGCCATTTAAAAAATAAAAGTGACTCAGCAGCTGTGTTAAAATATTTCAGTCTTAAAACAAACAAGAAAAGTAACCACAGTACTTCTTCCAGGAAAACAGTATTTTTCAGCAAGAAATAGACAGTAATGCTGTTTACTTTTATGCATTTGCCTCTTAATTCTCAAAGGGAAATCACAGTGATGAAGTCATTAAAGTCAAGGTTAAAGAAGAGCCAAGGGAGGTAACTGCACAGGGCTGGGACCAGACCCCTGGGCTAACAGCTCACTTCGGTGAGCGTTGTGGAGTCCCGAGGCACCTCTGCCGCACACTTCCAGGGCTGGCTTCATTCTAAGTGCTTGTCCGGCCTTGGAACAACCACAGTCCCAGTGTTTTAAGGGTCTTCACAGGTGAGCACGGATTTGTAGACCAGGAAGGGGCTTTCGAGAAGATCTCATCCGCCTTCTCGCTTTACAGTGAGGAGAAAGAGACAAGGACGCTGGGGGCTTTAAGCGGGATCACAGGGGCCTCCCTTCCTCATGCAGCATTCTCCTCGCCCTCTGCAGACACACCGTGCCACACGCGTGTGCTCTGTGTGCACACTGCCAGGTGTCACACTCGCCTTCCGGCGGGAGTTGGTTTCGCTTCATATGCCCGAGAGGAGACAGAGACAGAGAGAGGGTCTCACCTCCCTGCTGAGCTTTGTCCTCTTCTTTCCCTTCCCTCCTCCCTCTCTTCCTTCCTCCCTCTCTTCCTCCCTTCCCTCCTAGCTTTCTTCCCTTTGTTTCCCTTCCCTTCTGTCTCTTCTGCTTTTCTCCTTCCTCCTTTCTTTCACAGAGGGCTTTGTCACGTTCCCCACACTGGCCTTGAAGTCCTGGGCTCAAGTGAGTCTCTTGCCTCAGCCTCCTGAGTAGCTGAAACTACAGGCTGACTTCTGTTCTCAAACACTCGGGCTGCCTGCTTGCCTTTAGCCCATCTGGCCTCAGGAATATTGAAGAAAGGAGTTCAGAGTGCCTCTCTAACAACATCCGTAGCTAGTCCGAGGACTGCAGAGACTGGGGCCTGTCGACACAGCTCTGGGGTCTCTTGCTCTCAGAAGAAGCAGAAACAAACTTGTTTCTGGCTTCCAAAAACCAAAACCAAAACCAAAACCCCAGCCCTGTGGCTGCAGGAGGGACTGAGAGGGAGCAAGTGAGAGGGCCAAGGTCTTGTGGCTGTGCTTTCTCAGGTGCACAACTGTCAGAACTTGTGAGATCCTACACTTCAGCCAGATTTCATTTTTGGACAGAAAGATTTTTTAATAAAGATGAGTTTTAAAAACTTGTGTGGGTGGCTGGGGGGTGGAAGCCAGTGGCAGAGCCTTGGGGATCCAACCCCAGTGTACATACACGCGCACACGCGCACACACACACACACACACATGCTTACATACACAGCATACACACAGAAACGCACACATGGACACACACAGAAACAAAAACAAAAATCCATCGTCGGGATACAATATGATGGGAATCTGAAGAGAAAAGCTTCTAACGGTATCTTCTGTTGTGGTCTAGTGAGACGTGTACATAGGTGTTACTCTTTTATGTGGTTTTAGTAAAATTGTCATAAGGTAATGTCAAGAAACCCCCTACTTACATGAGAGGGGGTGAAAGATCCCTGAGAAGCAATACAGCTTCCAACAGGAAAGGTGAACCCTTCCCCCCAGGAAAGGCCTGGAGTCTGATCCTCGTGAATGTGAGAAGGACACGGCCCTGTCTTTCTCCCTCTTTGCTGACTGGAATGTCTATCCTGGTCCATGGGCAAAGAGAAGAAAAAAAGAAAAGCTTAATATTTTGCTTCTGTTCCGTTTGACCTGGTGTCCAATGATACACAGCCACAAGCCGTGGTTGTCTGTCTTTCTCCATCACATGAAGAACTAAGCTCCAGCGCTGGCTGACTGTCCCAAGTCTTCCACTTCACTTCTCTCGAAGGTCACCCCTGCACACCCCCTGAGTCCCCAGGAAGCAGGTCTCAGCACCATGCCCTATTTTCATGCAACCAGATGCTCTTAAACCAGATAGCATCTCCTGGCCTGGGCTGGGCTGGGCTGGGCTGGGCGAGGAAGGCATAGCGCCAGCTGCTGAGAAGGCCTGGATTCTGCTTAGGGAGAGCCTGGAAAATTCTCCTTCCTGGTGGATGCTGTTTCTCTGCTTCTGTGGTACAGAAGGGAGGAATTACAGGTGTAACACATTCAATGGATGGAATGTCACAATAGCAAATAGGAAGACGCTTTCTTGGCCTTGGTGATACTATTCAGCTTTTAAATCCCAGAGCAGGGTGCTGCCTGGGGAAGACAGAACGCAAGGCCCTGGGCCAGCCCCACAAATCCCAGCTGACCCATGGTGCCCGTGGGGGGCCTGTGTCCCCCAGCCCGAGGGACGGCTCCTCTGCCTCTGCAGAGCCCCTCCTTCCTCCTCCTTCCTTCCTTGCCTCGTTTCTCCTCCTCTAGAAGTCCTCTTGTTGACAAGTGTGGCCCCAGGAGAATGCAGGATGATAAGTGATTTGATGGCCAGAAATTAGGGAAAGACTAGATTTTTCTCTCTCTGAAGTCCTTCCCCTTGGGTTATCATGAATTCCTTGTGTAATTTTTTTCCCTGTTTGATCGGGTAGATTTCCATAAAATATGGCAGTGTTTTATGTAATTTTCCCTCTACAGATGCCAATTTCATCGGTGTCTATAAACAACAGAAATAAACAGGAGTGTGCCGGAGGGTCAGCCGGGGCCCGAGATGGGCAAAGCACAGGACTCGGAAGCCAGACTCTGCCATCTCCCTGCTGGGTGACCCTGGCCCATGCCGTAGCTTTTCTCAGTCTGTCTCTGGAATTCCAGGGAAGTTTGCTGCCCATTCCATGCAAAATTGTCAGAACAATGCACGGCACGCAAAGCCCATGGGTGATCTGTGCTGGGTGGTATTCAGCCCCGAGCTCCATCTCCAGCCCTTAGAACTTGACTTCTGAACAGACTCTTAAATTCTGCGACCAAGACAATCAAGGTTGGAGTGGACAGCACAGATTTGGAGTAAAACTATCTGGTCCTGCCTTAAAGCACCAGCATCTTAGCAGTGTGACTCTGCAAAAGAAGGTTGCATTTGTTTTACTTTTTTTTTTTTTTTTTTTTGGTACCGGGGCTCAAACTCGGGTCCTTGTCCTTGTGCAGCAGGCGGCGAAACCGCTGAGCTAAATCCCTGCCCCATTTGTTTTACTTTTTATAATAAAATTTTGGGTTCTTACCCCTCTCTGAGACAAACCAGAATTTTGATCTACAGGTTTGGTTTTAAGAAACCCATGTTGAACTGAACAAGTACAGCTGTTGGCTCTTCAGTGACATCTTAGGTCAAGCTCACGCAGAGGTGTGTGAAGAGGAGTGACACCGTTCTGGGGGACAACAGAGGTTTAAGCTGCAGGAGGAGAAAAGACATGGGAGAAGCCCATGCTGGGAGAGACAAAGTGGCTGCGTGCGGGGTGTTGGTCACGGAAGCCCGAGGTGCAGGGGTGAGGGAAAGGGAGGCCGGTGCTGGGCTCAGGACAGCAGAGCATCCTGGGGGCTGGGGCCAGTGACACAACTAGTACAAGCGACTAGGGCAAAACCTGTTTTTTATTCACTAGAACAAACAGCACTTGACTCAAGGTTTGGAAATTTAAGTTTTTCACCTTGGAATTGAAAAACCAAACCCAACATTACTTAGTGATTGCAGATAGACCCCAGTGGAGGCAGAATGAATGAACAGGGGAGAGACATGGCAGAGAATGGCAGTAAACAAACAGCCAGTCAGGCCGAGGAGTGTGTTGTCATCAGAGAGCTGAGTACCCAGGGTGGTGGCTTGGGAGTCGCCATGCTACACACCATCACAGTTGACAACAGCTGCATGATTACTCTGTGTCCTGCCCTGGGCTAAGTGTGCTGTATTTGAAAACTTGTTTAATCCCCAAGATAACTCAGAGGTACAGGTTCCAGTTGCGTTCCCAGTAAAGAAAGGGTTATGTTGAGCACTGGGGTAGGGCACGTAGTCCCCCAAACACACCTGATCAAAAGAGATTTGGGGTCAAGCTCACGGCTGACTGCAGGAGATAAGGCACCTTCTTGAAATCACATGGCTTTGAGGGAGAGTCATATAAGAGATGTGCAAAACTGCAAATGAAACAAAAGTTCCCTTTCCAATATGCATCATACGCATCGCCCGTTGACTAGGTGCTGATTCTATGCGAGTGGAAAACAATTTAAAACCTCTTGGAGACTCGAAGATATTATCATTTTAATGTTAATTAAAACATTTTCATACATGTTCCTGGTCCTCAGGTAGCTTATTTAAATCAAATAAATAATTAACATGGTTAAACTATGAACATTTACCAATGCGAATAGATCTCGAAAACATACTGTTGAGTGAGAAAATAAAAACCAGGTTGAGGAACGCTGTGTACCATTTGTTCAAAACTTTGAAATACGGAGCTGGGGAAAGGGTACATGGGATTAAAAAGACCAGAAGGAGAGAAAGGCGAAGGGTTCCTAGCACTGCGTATTAGCAGCCTGTGGCCTTTTGCTAAATGTGAGCTGGCAAACTAATGCCCACAGATGAAGAGGAGGTTTTCACATCTTTAAAGGATATTTTTAAAAAGGAGGAGGAGAAGACTGTACATTGCCCTCAAAGCCTAAATATTTACTCTCTTACCAACTTCAGAAAAAGTTTGCCGATCACCATGTTAGAAAAAAAGTATTGTTTACTGTCTTAAATGCATAAGTCAAGTCTCCCTGTAAGGCAACTGCTGCTCCTCCATGAATGTTTTAAAAATTTACTACAACGGTGCTGTTGAGAAAGTAGAACAAGAGCTCGAGAGGTTGGGCTACCTGAATGACCACACAAGTATTTGAACCTTGGCAGTCCGATTCCAGACGACATGTTTTACTACAATACCACTTTTTCTTCCTAATTTGCTTTTTGATGTCTCAAATTTAAGAACATTTTCTGAAGAAATGAAAATTCCCATTCTATTTGATATTTACATCTATAGATGTTCATGTCCACATGCCCGTATTGAGAGCTGGCGATGCTCACAGTGAGCGGAAACAGGACACCCCAGGGAGGGGGCATGGGGGATGATGGGACAAGGCTGGGCGAAGCAGGAAGGGACTGCTGCAGGGGCCCTGGCAACAATCCACGGGACACCCCCCCCCCCCCGCCCTGCTCCTCTGTACAGCCACCTGGTTCCACACTACAAAGACGCAGAGGACACCGGACCACCAGACCACGGTACTGAGTCCCGCCACTCCCGGCCCAGAGGTAGGGGCTTCTGAGCAGCCATCCCACTGCTCCTGGTCCAGAGGAAGGGGCTTCCTGGCCACCATCCCTCCCTCTGCTCCCAGCCCAGAGGAAAGGGCTTTTGGGCCACCATCCCTACCGCTGCTCCCAGCCCCTGTCCCACCTCTCCCAGCTCAGAGGAGGTAATCTGTGCAGGTGCCAACAGCCCCCACCCCCAGTCAAAATGAGAAAACACATAAATAAGTCTCAAAACCAGACTTCCAGATCACCTACAGCAACCCCAAAGGGAAATGAGATGGAACCCTCTGATACTCAACCACCTGGACCCACTGAACTGGCAACAAAAGGGGATCTGGAAAAAATGAAATCAGAAATAATTTCTCAGATAACAGGAGAAATTGTGCTCCTAGTACAAGACATGATTAATAAATCTAGAGAGGAGCTGAGGAACATGATAGAATCCCAACATAGGAAACAAATGGAATCCATAAAACAGATGCAAATAGATTTCCAGGAGATGAAAAACTCCACTGAAAGTCTACACAGCAGAATGAGCCAATGTGAGGACAGACTTTCAGATATAGAAGATAAGATTGCAATTAGTGACCAGGAAAAGAAAAATTGCTTCAAAATTATAAGGGAACATGAGAAATCAATCCAGCAGCTGCTAGATGATGCAAAGAAGAATAACATAAGACTGATTGGAGTCAAAGAAGAAACAGGAGAGAGTGCAGATGACATAAAAAAACTGTTCACAGAAGTGATGGCAGAAAACTTCCCAAGCAGGGGAAAAGAGCTTGACATACAGATAAGTGAGGCATGTAGGACTCCAGCTAGCCTTGATCAAAAAAAATCTACACATAGGCATATAATTGTTAAGATTCCAGAAACACAACAGAAGAACAAAGTTCTCCAAGCAGTGAGAGAAAAGAAACAAATCACATACAAAGGGACTGCTGCAGGGCACGGAGGGAAGTCGCCCTCCTCGGGGAGGAGTGGCAGTCGGTGTAGGTGGACGTCTTAGTCACTTTCTTGTGGCTGGGACAAAATACCCAAGACACCCACATCTTAAGGAGAGGGGGTTTATTTGGTCTCACTTTAAAAAATTGTCTTGAAGAGCTTCTTCAAACGTACTTGTCATTAATAATTTAAACTTTATTTCTTTTTAAAATTTTAACACATTTTTACTAGTCCACATTTGCAGCACATAATGATTATGCTCACCATGTGGAGTTGGTGCATGTATAAAACACATCTTCATCTTTCTTCTTCTCCTTCCCTAGCCCTTCCCTGTCCCTCCATCTTAGTCCCCTTCTTAGGGTTTGAGAGTTTTCAGTCCATGGTCAGCTGGCTCCAAGGCAGAGCAGCATGGTGGAAGGGGCTGAGGTGCAGGGAGCTGCTCCCTTCATAGTGACCAGGAATCAGGGAGATAAGGGAGGAGCAGGGAGGGAGAGGAACCTTCTCAGGCCACACCCCCAGGCCAGGCCCCGCCCCCTACAGCACAGTGAGCTACAGTGGGCCCCATGATTCAGTGACTTTTGCCAGCCCCATGTATGAGCGCATGAGATTTGAGGAACATCTAGATATAAATCACAGCAATGTGGATGGAAACAAGCCAGAGAGGACGTCATCATGTTTAGACCTTGGGGCTCACTTTTCTCGAACACTAGGAGGCATTTTCTATTACAATTTGGAATTATCTAAGGACCATTTTTTTTTAATGAATTCTTTCATCAGTTCAGACGGTGTTTCTCAGTTTTAACTGCACTTTACCAGTGTCTGCATGAGTGGGTTGAGAGCGTAAGGATGTAGAATTTAGTGTTTAATAAAGGACAAGCAAATTCCAACACTGAGCGCTGCTTCTGTGAGGTGAGGCACTTGGGCAGAATTGCAAACAATAAATTTCAAATACTATTACCAAATGGTGTGATCTCAGATGAAGAGCTTTCATGGGAGGACTGAGCACTCTGAGAATAAGATGGGGGAAGCAGGACCCCAGGAGGGTGTGCATCGCACCTGGAAAGGCCCGAAAGGTCGGGTGAGTCTCTGATTCCATTTGAAGATGAGAAAACGAGGCCAGCATGTGATGAATCCTGCCTGGGGTCACAGCGTGGCAGGGAGCGGGGACATGAGAGCTTCTTGTCCTGGTCAGGGGCATTGCCTGTCTGCCCTCACCTGGCAGATTTAATAACTTTTGAACAAGGTCTTCCATGCTCACAGTTTGCTTCCCATAATGATAGCCATTTTGCCGGGATCCAGCTGGAGGGGAAGAGAGTCCCAAGTCTGAGACTCGCACATTCAAGGCCTCGGTGCTGTGTCAGTGCACTCTGCTGACATTCTCAGTGCTGAGCGGGTCCGGGCCAGCGCTGCAGAGGTGCTCTGTCTAACGAAGGGCTGTCCCTGGGAGTGGCCTCCTCTTCCTGCTGCTCACAAGTGGCTGAGCATACTCTTGTCCCATCATCCCAGGGGAGACCAGCCTGCCAGGCCAACCCTGCAGACCCTGCAGCCCACAGCAAGGGAGCTGCCTGCCACGTTCCCCACCAGCCATGCCCCATGCTCAGGTCACTCTGCTTTGGTGTCATTTCCCCTGAACCCCCACTCCACTGGCCTCTGCGTCTCTGTCATACTGACCCAGAGCTTGAGAGCACAGCTCCCCTCCAATCCCTACACATGCCCTTCGCCGCAGGCTGCCCTGTGCTTCCCAAATGCCCACTGTTGGCGAGTGCCCAGACAGGCCTGGGCTCCCACAGTGCACAGAAAAGACCTTGTCTCGCCACCCTGGGTTTTATAATCTGGTGGGAGGGAAACTGAAAAAAACGTATTACAGTAAAAGGTACATTGCCATGGATGCTGCTCAAAATCCTCCTCCTCACTTTGGACACACTTATCCCGTCGTTCCTGCCACTTCCCACAGCAGCTCTGGAGTCCTCTTTCCTGAGTGTCTCTCGTTGTGCTGTCCTGGCTGCTTCAATGTCCCGAATGGATTCGAAGTATTTACCTTGCATGATGATTTGACTTTGGAGAAGAGCCAGCAGTTGCACAGTGCCAAACTCGGAGAATAAGGCACACCTCTGGTTTTTACTTGACGGAAATTATGGTAAACCGTTGACCAATGAAGGGTGATTGAAAAATACCGCGAATGTTTAACTTAAAAAACCATTATAGTAAAAGACACATTTCTGTTCACACCTCCCTCATTTTGAATACACATCCCATCATTCTTGTCAATGTGTCTTTTACTACAGGTTTGTACAAACTTGAAACATTCACCATAGTTCCTGATCGGCCCTCGTATCTAGGGTGCCAAACACACACCTGTGCATGGAAATATGCAGACACTGAAGGCTGTGCACCAGGTTCCAGCAGGCCATGGGGTGGGGGCTACAAAGTCCCCCGAGGAAGGAGTGTTGTGGATGATGACATCAGCATGTCTGGGGTTCTCAGGGAGAAACCTGGAACTCCAGGCCCTTGCAGGCTCAGTCTCTAAATGGCACGTGGCAGGTTGCAGGTACATGACATGTGTTCTTGAACACCCCAGAGAGGTTTATCCAGCAAGTCTGAGTCATCTAGGAAGCTGCGGTTCTCATTGGTCGAAAAATACATCTATAGGAAAAATTCAGGAGCACATAGAATCATGTGCTTTTACCACCTCCAAAATAGAAAAACTAAACAAGAATTGGTTTTTATCTTCATCATTGAATTTTATAAGCATTAGACAAATAGCTGGGAGAGTCACTTAAGCCTAGATTATATGTTTTATGGGAAAACATCAGAAGTGGAAAGAGCCATGCCACTCATGTGTGAGTTATTCCTTTTAAATTTTATTTTTTAACATCTCTAAGAACTGTGTTTAATAACCACAAGGTGGTATTTAAATAGCCAGAAGGAATACGAAAGGAAGTGATGCAGAAAAGGATTTCAAAGCCAGAAGCTGGGTTCCCTGGAGCCCCAGCTGCGGGGCAGGCAGGGAGGGCTGTGGGGTCCTGGGGATTCGGCATCACTGCTGTGTGTCGCTCGAGAGCCCTCTGTGGGCCCCAAACCCTTCCGACCCCAGGTGAAGTCTGGGAGAAGGCCCTGTCTTGTCTCAGAGCTGTCACAATCCACCCACGTGTTTGCATTTCCTGCATCCCAGTTAATTTACCCAGAGGCCCGCCTCCTGGACTGGGGACCTTGAAATGCCCATTGCTTACTTCCTTATTACCTTGATGTCCTTCATACGCCGCTATCCCTCTTGAGCAAGGATCCTCCGTGTCCCCCTTTTATGGAAGTGGTCTTTTCCAGGGTTGCATACTGAAGCTTTGGTGGCCCCATGCCCAAGGAACTGAAGCTATGAATATATAGACTACGAGACCTAATCTTTGACTCCTATGATCCCTACTACAGACCTAGAGCCTGGAGAACCCCAGGTGACAGTCGTGTACCACCAACTGTAGAAACACCAGTCTGCATCCTCATCTCATCCAAGATGTCTTACACTCACCAGCTGACCTGCTGCAGACCCAGGCACCTAAATCAAGCAGCCTAACAACCCGCCTCTTTTACCACCCCTACAACAGGCCCACCTACTGCTATTCTAGTGATTTCATTCCCCAGTATTCTCTTCTCATCCCCTAGCTTGCTCATAATCGTTTCCTTTCCTCCCAGCGATGGACACTCCAGCTACTCCAATTACTGCTTAGACAAACAGTGAGAATACAGAACATGGAAGAGTGAACTCGACTGCTAATACTAATTTCCCTTGTTTCATTCATCATTTCAATTGACCTGCTAGGGTTCTTACCGCTCTTTCACCTCTACCACTCAACTATCAATAAATTTAGGCGTTGCTCTCCCTTTAGGAGCAGGGGCAGTGCTTACCAGACCCTGACATAAAACCAAAGCATCCTTAGCCCATTTCCTCCCCAAGGGACACCTACGGAGCTAGCGTGTCCCTGTGACCCCCGGCTAAGCCACAAGCTGCACATCCTGTGGGCCACAGACAGACACATGACCGTTCCTCTGTTCAGCAAGTAGGAATTCAGCTACATTTATTTTTCTTAAATGAATAGCAGGTAGCTTGAGAGCTTTAGTAAATGTTAAGTATGTGTAATTAATGGCAAATATTTTGCTCGGGGGCTCTGAACAGATCATTTGTGATTAATCAGTTGATCCTGAGGGCTAATCAAGTAGAGGACTTAGTGGGCACGTTTGTCCAGACCAGACCCTCAAACCCCACTACAGGACGCAGGTGGGACACGCAGACACACACAGGCCAGGCTCCAGCACATAGACTCGTGCGCGTGCACAGTGGAATTTTTGTATTTGCCCCAAAGAGGTTCATTTCCTCCCGGGTTTGCCACTTGAAGTGTTTCTTGAAATCAGTTCATTTTTGCTTTCTCCATTTTCCATTCCTAAGTTCCTCATCTTTCCTCTGATTAAGCATCAAACATAATGGTATGAAAATAGCATGTGACATCAGAAATAGCTTTTACTTACAGCTCACAGGTTGACAGCATGGACGTCAGATCCCAGCCACAGATATCTCAGCCAGGATTGGTGGCCACGGCTGTGATCCCAGCACTCTGGGAGGCTGAGGCAGGAGGAGCAACTTTGAGCCTAGCCTGAGCAACTTAGCGAGACCCTGACTGAAAAATAAAATTAAGGAAAGGGCCAGGGGTGTAGCTCAGTGTGAAGGCCCTCCACTCAGTCCCAGTACTGAAGAAAACAACCATGCAAACAGATATTTCACCCACCACACCCGTGTTCCTGTCCAGGGTGAACACAGGCTGGGTGGTGCTTGAGAGAGTCCAGTGCTCAGGTGACTAAGATGACAGGATCCATTCTTGTTTTCTTTTCCCTTTTTGAGACAGGGTCTTGCTGTGTAGTTCGGGCTGGCTTTGAACTCATGGTGATCCTCCTGCCTCAGCCTCTGGAGTGCTGGGATCACAGGCCTGACAGGATGCGTTTGAGGCCCCTGTTCCTCCTACCCCATGGATATGACCGTGAACTCATGATCCTGAGATTATTTTATCAATCCATTACAGTCTGAAGGAAAAATGACTATGTTGGTTTTTACCCCTCCCTGGTTTCCTAAGAAGTACCCCGGGGTAAAAATGAGTGTTTCTAACCCACCACACTGGTATGAAACACACCTGCTAACTACCTCCTGGTTCCCAGTGAGGCTCCTGGGCAGTGGGGTTAGACTCGAGTTTATGTGTTGTGAGTGACTCAGACACGAGGGGGTGGTTTCCACTCTCCAGGCTCCTGCTGTCTCCTTTGCTGCCATTGTGGCTGTGCGGTTGGTGTCATCCACCGCCAGCCACAGAATATACCCTGCAAGAAAGAACAGACCGCTGTTCAAACCTGAAGACAAGGACACCAACAATCTTCTCCGCATCTTTCCTCATTTTTCAAAGAGCCCAGGTGCAAGCAGGGCCCACCATGGAGTTTTACCCAAATCACATCAGCCAGGAGCGCTTAAGGCAAATGTTGCACGGCAATTCATTCGACAAACATCATTGGGTAGCTGTGTATTAGGCCCAGGGATAAGCGAACAAGTCAGGGAAAATCTCTTCCGAAGACAGATGGTAATCGACTCCAATTAAATGCAAGTGATCGGTAGTCTTATAGAATAATAAAGAAGTGTGAAAAAGAAAAAGAAAGGTGAAGTGGGGAAACCCTGGCTGCGTGTTGAACAGGATGACCAGGAGAGGCTGAACACAGCTGCTGAGTGGCACTGAGCACAGACTGGAAGAGGAGAGGGGAGGGAGCCATAGAGACTCCAGACAGGGCCACAGGCAGTGCAAAGGGCCCGCGGTGAGCAGCTGCACTGCCTGAGCAAGGGGCAGCAGCAGCTGAGTGAGCAGAAGGTAGAGGCCAGGTCAGAGAGGGCTCTGCATTCCCCTAGCACAGGACCCGTTCCTTGATACTTTCTCTTTATGAATGCAGAGCTGAGATTATGGGGAGAAGAAGCAGCATCATGGGTTTGTCCTCTAAGGGGACCCTGTGGTCAGCAACAGGAGTGTGACCAAGACTTGCTTCTTCATCCCTCCCTTCTTCAACTCTTCCCAAGGAGTCTCACGTTCTAGGAGATCAACAGTTACATCCCATATGTGAGCGAAGTCATGTGGACTCTGCCTTTCTGTGCCTTGCTTATTCACTTAACTTAGTGATCTGCAGTTCCATCCGAGTTGTAAATGGCGGGGTTTTGTTCTTTTTATGGCTGAATAGTATTCCACAGTGCATAGGTGCCGCATTTCCTTCATCTGTTGACCATCAGCTGATGGACACTTCAGTTGTGTGGATTTCTTGGCTGCTGTGAACAGTGCTCCAGTAAACACAGGAAGACAGAGGCCTCTTCAACACACCGGCATATCTTTGGATCTAGGCCCAGGAGTGGGGTTGCTGGATCATGAGAGTTCTATTTTTGATTTTGATTTTTTTGAGAAATCTCCATACTGTTTCCCATAATGGCTATAGAATCTCAACTCCACCCTGTGCAAGGGTCCTTTTCCTATCTCACCTCTGCGCGCGTTACCTTTTGTCTTTTCAGTTAGAGCCATTCTTCCTGCAGTGAGGTGCTATCTCACTGCGGGTTTTATATTTCCCTGATAATTAGTGACATTGGTCTTTTTGTCAGTCACCTGTTGGCCACTTGCATGTTTTCTTTTGACAATGTCTATTTAGCTCTACGGTCCATTTTAAAGTCAGGATGCTAGTTTCTGCTATTGAGTTTTTTGAGTTCCCTATGTATTCTAGATTTTAACCTCTCAATAGGAGTAGTTTGCAAATATTTTCTCCCATTCTATAGATGTCTCTACTCTGTTGATGTCTTCCTTTGCTGTGCAGAAGCTTTTTAGTTCTATGTAATCTCATTTGTCTATTTTCCTACATTTTGGGGGTCCTGCCAGAAAATCCTTGCCCATTCCAAGGTCCTGAAGGCCTTCCCTGTTTCCTTCTAGGAGTTTCATAGTTTCAGGCCTCGTGTTTAAGTCTTTAGTCCATTTTTAGTTGATGTTTCTGGCTGGTGGGACAACCGGTCCAGTTTCATTCTTCCGTTTCTCAGCACCATTTATTGAAAAGACTGTCCTTTCTCCACTATGCTTTCTTAGCCACTTTGTCAAGATCATTTGGCGGTGTGAATCCCAGGCTCTCACTCTGCCCCACTGGTCTATGTGGCTGTGTTTGCCTTAGCCACCAGCCTGTTTAGCTCTCAGAGTCTGTGGTATATTTGGAAGCCAGCAGTGCAGTGCTTTCTGCTTTGGTGCTTTTGCTTTGGGTGATGGCGGCTCTTCCAAGATTTTTTGGTTCCATACAATTTTTTGGATTGTTTGTCCCATTCTGTGAAGAATATCATTTCTCACTGTTCCTCATTCATCTCACTTTTTGATTCTGAGTTTAAATAGGGAACACTGTGTCATAAGAAAATAAGAATAACTTGGCCGGCTGCTTTCCATCATCGTATCTTTGTTCAGTTGCATTTATCTGGTTGTCTATGTTAATGTTTGTGCTAAGTGAAACCTGATTCTGACGTTAACTGAAAAGATTATGGTTTTGTTTCATTATGCCTGCTGTTTCTAAATTGAATATATGTATATGTGGACATACATATATATATGTATAACAATTTTTTAAAAAATGATAAGTAATTCAGAAGTTGGCTTTTTAGCCTCTGTTAAAATTATCATTTTTATCTTTGACTAAATGAGATGGTAAATTGTATTAATAGTGTTAATTACATTGATTATCTTTGTTTCGGGACCTTAGGAATTAATCTCATTTGGCTAATCATGGGTTTTAAAAGAAAGTCATCTTTTGTTTCCCGCTACAAATAATACTTGCCACACCAAGGCAATGGGTACATTTCTGTCTTGTTTCCAGTGTCTCTTGTTTATTACATTCATTGTTACAATGAACTCAAAACAGGCAAGATGCCACGTGATAAGTCCCATCACAGACTAAGTTTAAGTTTACATTTCAGAACATTCTGAAAATATAAGAAGATGATTAGCAGCAAAATCTAAATATTTCAGCTTTATAACATAAACTAAGGGATGAGATGGAATCCACTTTGGGATTTAGATGCAACCGCTCATAGGTTTTCCCAGGGAGATGAGGAAAATGAACCATATTGGAAGAGGGCAGCTGCTGGGGGCCAAGTGACCTGCCTTCCTTTCCCAAATATCTATGTTCAATTGGAAAATTTGAGTAGAAAGATATTGAGTTGTTTGACTGTACGTTGTTTTTATTTTTTTAACCTCAAAAAAAAAGAAAAGAAAAGCCTCTTAGAAACACTTTTATAGGAAGAAAACTGAATTAAACTCATTTTCTCTCATTGTGTGATTAATGACATCTATTTTCCAGGTTTTTCTAGGTTTCTAGGCTCTAGGTTTGATTAGAAAATAATAATAATCTTTTAAAAGAGAAACCAGAAACAGTCCTCACCACATGTGGAAACACAGTAAGCTGATGTCCTAGAAGGAGAGAGTGGAACTGAGGCCCCCAGAGGTGGGTGGGGGACAGAGGAGAAGGGCTGAGTGCAGGCCGGAGCTGGCTCTGGTGACCGCAGCTCCCAGGCATTCACTGCACATTCCAAATCGCCTAGAAATGTTCCCAAGACAAAGAAACACAAGTGTTGGAGGTGATAGATTACAACGCATTGCTCACACAGATCCAGTACCGCACTGCACTCCATCAGTTATTATGCATCAATTTAAGAAGACAAAACCCTGAATCGCCCAGCAGGCTGGTGAAGAGTGGCCTCAGCCCCACACTGTGCAGTTGGCCCAAGTCCTTCAGCCTCCCCCTGCGCTCCTCTGTCCCAGTTCCTCCTCAATCCAGTGCCCTGCATGTGCAGGTTCCGTCTGCTCCTGTGAGAGGCTCTACCCCAGGGATGGCGAACCTTTTAGAGACTGAGTGCCCAAGCTACAATCCCAAGCCCACTTATTCACGCAAAGTGCCAGCAAGGCAATTAACCCTGAATGTCCGATGCTCGGCAGCTGGGTGACGTGGCTCTGCGTGCCCCTGCGGCAGGCGTGCCATAGGTTCGCCACACAGACCTAACCTTTCAGCCGTCTCCCTCTTCGCACAAGCCCTGATTTTGTGGACTTTCTGACCCCTTTTGGGGCTTCCTTTGGAGCCCGGGCTGGAAGGAGAAACCAGGCACAATCTCCTAACACGGGTAGGCACGGAGCAGCTGGGGAGGGCGGAGAGGAAGGAGCGCTCGAGTCCGATTCTAAAACTATTTCAATATTTGTAGAGCTAGAAGATGAATTCAGTCCTTTAACCCTGAATTTAAAAACTGATCAAGACAAAGAGGAGCGGGTGGGCTGAGCCCTTCAAGGCCCGGGCTTTATGCAGACATGCAGGGCCCAGCCCGGAGCCGGTGGGCCGGAAACTGGACCGCCCATCGCAGCAAGCTTTGCTCACCAGCTTCTGTACAACCGGCCGCCTACACGTCTTCGCCGTCTTCTGGTTCTAAACGGTCTCTGCGTTCTCTCATCCATCCGAGGGTGGCCTCTGCGTTTCTCGGGTTCAGCAAATCACCCGCCCTGACGCTGCCTGCCCGAGGCTTCGAGATCTTGCTCGGGGTGAGAAGCCCTGGGACGTCCGTTCATCCTCATGGCTTTCCTCACAGGGTGTGTGTCCTCTCTACTTTCCATCTCAACCCCAGTGACACCGTGAAAAGGAGCGACCGCAGTAGATCCTTTACAGGATGAAAGAGACGCCCGCCGGTGGCCTCAGACGGCTGGTGTTTTCCCAGTGGGCCTGTGGCGAGTGGCAGTCCTCTCTGCAACACGGGGAAGGCGCTGTGTCCTGGGCACCATGTGGCGGGAAGGAGGGAGGGAGCGTCTTTCCCTGTTCTCCTGCCCTTCCCTCTTTCTCTCCTACCTTCCTCACTTCCCTTTCCCTGTCTCACCCTGGTCTCTCTGCTTCCTTTGTTCTCTCCTTTCCTCTGCTGCCAGACTTTTTCTGGGGCCTTGGACGTGAGGGTGAGCAGACTTTCTGCTTCTCTGCCCTCCTGCTGCTTCCGGTCCAGGGAAGAAATAGAAATGAGCCGGGTGAGTACACAGAAAAGCGTAAATACAGACTAGCAGAGACTCGGGAATGAGGGGACCCTCCCTGCAGCGGTGCACTGTGTTTGAAGGCCATGAAAGCTAAGCAGAATTGACCTGGCAAAGAAGGGGACAAGGGAAGAGCGCCCAGCCCGCGGGCCAGTGGGTGCCCCAGGGCCAGGGCCAAGCTCAGTGGGGGTGGAGCACAGCTGGCGAGGTGGGGCCTGCTCCTGGGGCTCTCAGACCACACTAAAGGTTTTGGTGGGGAACTGCTGATGGGCTTAAATTGGGGGTGAGGGTGGCTCGCAGGATGAGATTTGCATCTTAAAGACGGATCAGTCTCGCTGCTGCGTGGGGGGTGGCGGAGAGACTGCTGGTGGGGGAGCTTGTAGGTTTCTAGGCGTCCCCAGTAGCGGAAACAGAGCAGTGATGGTAGATGTGTGGCATTCAGAACGAAGTCAGAGGGGCTGGGCAGGGGGCTGGCTGAGAGGCAGGGAAGAGACTCCTCCGGGCAGGCGGCCTGCAGGACTCCACACTGACTGCTAGGCTGTGCGGAAAGGCGGGCGGGAGTGAAAAGGGACGAGGTGAGAGGAAAGCACGAGGCTGCCGAGCCAGGAAGGAGCAACGGTTCCGGGACCCAGGGCAGAGCAAGTTCAGCAGGGGCTGACTGCAAGAGCACAGCTTCTGTCTTCTCCTTTCTTGGTTTTGGTGCTGAGGTTGGAACCCAGAGCTTTGCACATACCAAGCAATTGCTCTGCCATTGCCTACATCCAAGTCCCCCCACTCCCGCCGAATTTTAAAAAGTGCAAACTTAGAGAAGATTCTGATTGGAGGGCATCAACCAATTTAATAACCCTATTTTTCAACAGTGCATGCCAGCATGTTCCTAGTGACTTGAAGTTCCAGCCCCCAAATATTTTTCCTCTTAAAGCGATTGATGAAGTCTCATTTCCTGTTTTTCCAGATGGATGGGAGTTTCAGTGAGCATTCTTCCCTCATCCATTATGCCGGGACCCTCGAGGGTTCAGTCCATGGTCACCTGCATACCCCTTACCTGAAATGTCCCTGTTAGAGAAGTTTAAAGCTGTTCTTCCTGAAGAGTGAGTGGATTCCCAGGTTTTGCATCCACATCTCTATGAGGCACCTTGCCATACTGAAGATCTGGCCAGTGGTGGCAGGATTCCTCCAGGGCAGGGATTGGCAAACCACAGTCCCTGGGCCAGTCTAGTCTGCTGTTGGCTCTTGTATGGCCTGCCAATTAACAATGTCTTCTTGCAGTTTTAAGTGTTAAAAAGAAATAACATTTTGTGACATGGAAATGTCATGAAAGTCAAATTTCAGAGGGGTTAAACGAGGTTACAGTGGAGCCCAGCCATGTTCACTCACTTGTGGGTGCTCTGTGGCTGTCCTGCTCTGAGGAACTGTGACGGAGCCCACCCCGTGGCTCCCAAAGCCTAAGCCACGTCCTCTCCGACTCTCTGGCCTACGCTGGACAGTGACAGTATCGGGCCTTGACTCCTCTGGACACGAGTTGGCATGGAAAGTGGGGATCATGGCTCCCTTTCTTCCTTCTTCATTTTCCCTTCCTCCTTGCTTCTTCACCTCCCTTTTCCTTTCTCCTCTTCTCCTTCTTCTTCTTCTCAAATTAAGCTATTAACTCTGTAAATAGGTATTATTATTTCCATTTTAAAGATGGGAAAATAGAGACTCAAAGAGGTCAAGCAACTTGCATAAGTTCACTCATTTTGTGAGAATAGAACTTGAACTCGGCCCTTCCAACCCCTGATCGAGCTCTCTCCCTACTATGCGGCTGATCCTTAGCTGGAGCAGCTGGCAGGCTTCTAAGCTATTGTTTTTACAGAGAGATGTGTCTCTGGCTTCAAAGGACTTCACACTTGAACAGGCCCTGCGTCCTTGGTCCTGACTGGGATCTGGAATAGAGGGAATGCTACCGAGGTTTCTTCGCATCCCCTCTGTCCACCTGGGGTAACTCTGACCTCAGTCTCAGCTCCAAGATGGCGGCCTGTGCTTTGCTATGGAAAGTAGAGTCCATGCTGTCCAAATATTTGAAGAGCAAGCCTCTGGTATTTGGGGAGTTTTCATTTATCACTGGCTACTTCCTGCTTACAATCTTTGGCCCTTTTCCTTTCCTTTGCTATTCTCCTTTCTTCCCTTCCCATCTTTCTCTGCACACTCCCTAGCTGAAGGTGTCCTCACAGAGCCAGCAAACAGAACAAAGCCATTCTAAGCTCACACGCTGGAACTGCTGAGGTCATGCACAGTCTCATGCGGCCGTTTAGCTCAGTGTTCAGGGCACTGCTGTGAACTGGGTTGTCCTTGCCATGGCCCAGAGATTCCTTCTCCTTGGTCTCACTCTGTCCTCTTCCTGCTTCAGAATCATGGCCCATGTTATTCTCTTACTTGGAATTCTCATCATGAGAGCAACCAGGTCTCAGCTAACAGCTGATCACCTGCTCAGAGCTCAGTGAGGCCTCTGGCCACCCTGTATGTCACTGCTCCCCCCTGAGCTCTTTGAAGTCATTGGTTACTTTATTTCAAGCACTTCACCCACAGTCCTATCTTCTCACTGTACACACTGGGCCTGAATGTAGGCTCCTGGACCTTCTCTGACCAGTGTATACCACAGGGCCCCAGCACCCATCACAGTGCTGGGCACAAAGTGGGTAAATGGAGAGTACTGGGGGATATCATATAGAGTGAAATAAGCCATGGGGAGAAAGACAAATATCTCATAATCTCAGTTTCATAGGAGAAACCTAAAGAGGTGAGGTCACAGCAGCACAGCATGGATTGGTAGCTACCACTGATGTCTTCCTAGGGACATCCTCCCTCCTCTATCTAAAAGGCTCTGGATCTAATAGCACATTAAGCCTGGCAAGACTCTGAGAGGTGAAAGAGGCAGAGTGGCTGGGGTACTTGGCATCTGAGCAACAGCACTGCCCCTAGGTGTTCTTTTACCTCCTGTACATCCAGACAGGACACTAGAGAAATCTGCAGCCAAGAACTGCCAACAGGCACAAAGACCCCAGAGAGGCCACATCTGTTTTGACACAGGGCTGAGGAAAGGGCAGCCCAGCAGAAGAGAACACTGTCTGGATAAAAACCACCCTACTCCAGCTGAACACCTGGGAAATCTATACCACACTCTCCCTCCTGTGTTGTTGCAGGGCCAAGTGAGAGTGAGGTTTCCAGCCCTACCTGGCAGCAGCAAGGCAGGGAGGTGACATCAGGGGTGTCCAAGGGACAGACTGGGAGCTGAGCTCTTCCTGGGCCAGTGGCAGTGAGATAGACCCAGACAGCACACAATGCTATTCTCCCTTTCCCCTGAGGCCAACAGGCCCAGTGAGAGGTTAATATCTTCCCCCCCTCACCCTGGACAGGGTGACATTTTGAAGAAAAATGAAAAGATTAAATGGGCCCACGGCATAATACACTAAATGTCTAGGATGCAATAGAAAAATCATTAACTGTACTGTTATGGTTTATATCTAAATGTTCCCCTAAAGCTTCATGGGATTATAGGCAGGACCTCTGGAAGGTGATTGGCTTGTAACTGACTTATTGTTAGGAGGTGGGCCTGTTTGGAAGAGTCAGGTCACTGTGGGTGTGACTCAGAAGCTTATGGGTCCCTTCCTGGCTCCTTCCTTGACTTTCTCTGTTTCCTGGATGGCACAATATAAGCAGCCCCCTCTGCCACACTGTTCTGTCTTGGAGTCAGCTGACCTCGGACAGTAACCATGAGACAAGTTAAAATCTCCTACTTTAAATTGTAGGGATTAGCCATTGTGTCTCACTGATGAAGAAAGTGACTAAGACACCTAGTGAGAAACAGGAAAAGCACAACATATTGAGAAGTGACCCTCAACAGGTGCAAGCATAGAGAGGACACAGATGTTGGGATTATCAACGAGGATTTTAAAGCAACACCGTAGCAATGATTCAATGAGCAGTGACAAGCCCATTTGAAACAAATGAATAAATAGAAAATCTTGGCAAAGAAAGAAAAAAATGTAAAGAATCAAATGAAGGGCCAGGTATTTAGCTCAGTAGTTTTGCTGCCTGCTGCACAAGCACAAGGACCTGAGTTCAATCCCTGGTACCAAAAAAAAAAAAAAAAAAGAATCAAATGAAAATTTTAGAATTAAAAAACATAATATGTAAAATAAAACTCACCAGATGGGTTCAACAGTAGAATGAGGATGGAAGAAAGACTCAGAAAACTTGAAGAGGGAACATTAGAAATGATCCAATGTACACAACAGAGAGAAAAGAGACCAAAAAGAAATGACCACAGCCTCAAGGGCCTGTGGAATAATGCCCAGATTTAACATTTGTATCACTGGAGTTTTGCAAGAAGAGGAGAAATAGAATGCACTAGAAAAACAAAGGCTTAAAAGTTCCCAAATTTGTCAAAAGACAGAAACTTGCACTCTTAGGAAATGAAGAAAATTTCCCCAAACAAAATAAATCTCAAGACAGTGAGGCTAAGATACATCATAATCAAACTTCAGAAAACTAAAGATGAAGAAAAAATTCTTTAAGCAGGAAGGAAATGATAAAAGAACAAAATGTGGAATGTAAGGAGTGAAGAAAGAACAATAGAAAAAGTAAAAATAATGAAAATATAATAGACTATCTCCCATTTGAATTTTCTAAATATGTCAGATGACTGAAGCAAAAATAACATTGCCTGATGTGGTTCTTAATATATGTAAAGAAAACACTTAAGCTAATTAGACTATCAAGTAGCAAGGACAAAAGGATGAAAATGAAGACAAGACTTCTATACTTTATTCAGACTGTAAAATGTTGACATCAGTGAACAGTGATAAGTTATATATGTGCAATGTAATACCTAAAGCAACCACTGAAGTATTTATACAAAAAATACATCAAACACTGGCCACTAGGCATGGTAATTCATGCCTGAAACCCAGCTATTCCACAGGCTGAGAATAGGTTCAAGGCCAGCCTGGGTAAATTAGTGATAACTTGTGTGAAAATAAAAACATAAAAAAGGCCAGAAGTGTAATTCAGTGGTAGAGTGCCTCTGGGTTTGCTATCTAGCACTAAGAAAACAACAAAAAAAGTGAGAGATATATCTTTATCTCTATCTATCTGTCTATCTATATTTTTTAAAACCTTTTTTTTCATAGTGCTAGGGATTGAACCCAGGGCCTTTAAGCTGAGCTACAGTACATTATATACTGAGCTCTTTGAAAAACATTGTTAATATGGTCTCATTAAGTTACTAAATTGTCTAGTTTGGGCTTGAACTTGCAGTCATCTTGCCTTAACTTCCCAGAGGCATGTGTCATCACGCCTGGCTTCAAAAACTTTAGATAGATCAGAATGGGATTCTAAAATATGTTCACATAACTCCTAGAAAGGCAGGAACACTAAAACAATGAGAATAGACAAAATACTAATAAAATGGCAAGGCAAAGTCTTAGCCTATTAATAGTTAAATTAAATGTAAGTTTCATTGGTCTAAAAACAGAATTAAAAGACAGAAAGTGATAGGCTGAATTTATAAAAATGGCCCAACTATATGCTGTCTGAAAGAAACTCACTTCAAATATAATAAATTTGAGGATAGGTAAATTGAAAGGAAAAATGTGAGGAAAAATAACATTATATAACACTAACAAAAAGAAATAAAAAATTATTAATAAAAAGAAACTAATTATTAACACCAGATAAAATAGATTTTACACCAAAGAAAATTATAAGGATGTTACAGAATGTAACAATGTTTACGAAAAGGGTGTTACATAATGATAAATGGATAATCAATCAAAAAGACATGGTAATCTTATGTCTACGCATCACACAATAGATCTTCAAAACACGCAAAGCAAAAATTATTATAAGTGACAGAAATAGACAAATGTTACATCTAGAGTTGAAATCTTAAACATCTTTCTGTTAACTGATAAAACAACTAGGCAGAAAATCAGCAAGGATATACAGGGTGTGATTGAAAAAATATAGCAATAATTACATTTTTAAAATGTATTATAGTAAAAGACACATGGCTGTTAATCACCTTCAAAATACTGTCCCTCATATTTTCCCCATACTTCTTTTTTTTTTTTTCTTTTGGAACCAGGGATTGAACTCGGGTCCTTCTGCTTGCAAGGCAGGCAGTGGAACCACTGAGCTAGATCTCCGGCCCTTCCCCATACTTCTTGGCACTTTTGAAACAGTTCTGGAGTTCTGTTTTGTGAAGATCTTTTGTTACATTGTCATGGCTACCTCGGTATCACAAATTGATGCAAACTGTTTAACTTTGGTTATGTTGACTTTGGGGAAGAGCCAGAATTATCATTGCGCTAAATCTGGTGAATAAGGTGGCTGAAGACACACTGTCATGTTTTTATGAGCCTACTTTTCTGTGAGATGGCATTTGGCAGCAGCATCCACCAATATTTTTGGTCATACCTAGAGGAACACACAAGAAAAATTAAATTAAAATAAAAATAGAATTATAATGTCACCCAGCAATGTATATCCAAGGAAATGAAATTAGTATGTTAAAGAGATACATGCACTCCCATGTTAGCTGCATTAGACACAAGTATTGAGATATGGAATCAACCTAAGTGTTCACCAACAAATAAATGGATAATGAAAACACTGCATATGTACACAAGGGAACAGTATTCAGCTTTTAAAAAGAAGAAAGTCTTGCGATTTGTGGCAATATGGATGAACCTGAAGGACATTGTGTTTGGTAAAATAAGTCAGATACAGAAAGACAAATGCTGTGCGATCTCACTTACGTGTGGAGGCCAAGCATTGAAGCTCAGAGTAAAATTGTGGTTAAAGAATCTGAGGGAGAGGAGATGTTGAGTCATGTAGGTAAAGTTAGAAGGAGGATATCCATATTGCTCAAAAGATAGCACATTTCTTTTAAACACTAATAACTTCAAGAGATCAATCATGCAACATGGTGATTGTAGTTAAAAGCAATATATTGTTTTCTTAAATACTATTAACAGAGTAGATTTTAAGTATTGTTACCATGAAAATGATAAATATATGAAGTAATGCATATGTTATTTTGTTAGACTTATCACATATGTGCACATATTTTAAAACATATTGCACAGGACAAATATATATACAATTTTATTTATGAATTAAAATAAATTTAAAAAGAAGAAACTACTTGTGCTCACTTTGGCAGCACATATACTAAAAGAAGAAACTACTACTAATACCACAAATGAAATAGGGACTATTATTAGGGACTCTATAGACACAAAAAGAATACTAGGGAAACTACAAACACTCTACATGTATAATTTCAGAAATAAAAATAAAGTAGATCAATTTGTTATAAAGCATAAGATGCTGAAATTCAACCAATATGAAATAGATTATTCAAATATCCCTAAAATTATTAAAGAAGTTCAATTTACAGTTGAAAAACACTAAAAAATAAGATTAATATTACTGGAAAATTTTACTAAACATTTAAAAAATAATTAACATGAATTCTCTACAGTCTCTTTAAGAAAATAGAACAATTTCTAACTCATCTTATGAGGTTAGTATTACTCTGATACCAACAGTTGTCAAAATAGTGGAAGAAAACTACAGACCAAAACTTTACATGAACATAAATTAAAAATCTTCAGCAATATATCAGCAAGTAGAATTCAACAATATGTAAAATTAACTATATACCATATCTGAGTGTCATTTATTTCTAGGATATAAGACCAGTTCAATATTTGAAAGTCAATCTGTGTAATTTACCATACTGACAAGCTAAAGAACAAAAGTCGCATAATCATCAACTGATATAGAGAAGTAATTTAATAGAATTCAATACCTACAAATGGTAAAAGCTATCAGTAAATTGGGAATAGATGAGAACCTCAACTTCATAAAAATTATCAGTGAAAAACTTCCATTAACATAGCATTTAATGCTGAAAGACTGAATGCTCTCTCCCTAAAATTAGTGCAACTAAGAATGTCTACTCTCCCCACCCTCATTCAACATAATACTGGAAGCCCTTGCTAATACAGTAGGGCAAGAAATGAAAACAAAAGACAGAGACTGAATCAGAAGGAATAAAAGCTCTTCCTATTTGGAAATAAAGAATAGTTTGCATTTTTTAAAACCCCAAAGGAATCCACAAAAACAAAACAAAAACTTAGAACTAATACTTGAGTTTAGCCAGGTCACAGGAGATAGGATTGACATTAAAGAACAACTGGATTTCTATATATAAGCAATGAAAATATAGAAAGTGAAATCAGAAACAACTTTATTTATGGGAAAGAAAGAATGAGAGAGAAAAAAGAGAGAAAGAGAAAGGAAGGAAGGAAAATAAAGATGTCTTAGTTACTTTCCTCTCATTGCTGAGACAAAAATACCCGACACTCAAAGTTAAAGAGGGAAAGGTTTATTTAGCTCACAGTTTGTAGAGGTTTCAGCCCATAATTGTCTGGCACCAAAGTGGGGTGGCTTTGCAGAGGAGCATTGCAGAGGAGAAACAGTCCATGGCAAGCAGAAGACAGCAAAAGCAGCAAGGAAGGGAGAAGACAAGCCTCTTTCTGTCCTTTATATTGTATCCAGGCCAGTGGTATTAAGGTGGTGCCAAACCAATCAGTGGACTGATTTAGTAATCACACAACCTTAATCCCAACATCACACATTCTGGATTCAGCCACCTCTGAAAAAGCCCCACCTATGGCCACATGAGACTTTGGGGGGATATTTAGACCCAAACCATAACAAGAGGGAAAGGGAAGAGAGAGAGAGAGAGAGAGAGAGAGAGAGAGAGAGAGAGAGAGAGAACAAAAGGAAGAGAGAAAGGAACAGAATAATAGTAAAAGGAAAACAGGAAAAGAAAGAGATCCAAGAAAACATATACAGAATTTCTATGTTGAGAACTACAAAATGTTGATAAAAGAAACCAAAGTTTTAAATAAGTAAAGATATACCATATTAATAGGAGATTTCAGTATAATAAAGATGGAATTATTTCTGTCAAATTAATTAATAGATTTAATAATTTAATTACTGCAATATTCCTTGCAGATATAAACCAATCTATTCCAACATGTATACGAAAGACAAAAAAATCAGAATAGTAAAAACAATTTTGTAAAAGAAGGGTAATAGGAAGCACTCTACTTGATTATAAGGCCCAGCATATACCCACATTAATAAGTATAGTGTGGTACTGTTAAGGCACTGGAGCAGAATGGAAAAGCCAGAACTCGACTCACACTGTGCATAGCCAATTGATTCTGATAAAGGTATGCAATTCAACATGGAAAGGACTACCTTTTCAACAAATGGTGCTAAGCAACTGGACATTCATAGGAAAAATAAATAAATTAAAATGTCCCAATCTAAATCTTTCGCAAAATTCACTCAAAATGGACTTAAGAGTAAAATATTAAATTACAAAACTTTTAGAAGATAACACAGAAAATGATTGGGATCTGGCACTTGGTAAAAAAGTTTTTAGACATGACATCAAAAGCAAGATTCATAAAAGAAAAGAAATCATAAATCAACTGGACTTCATCAACATAAAAACTTTGCTAGTGAACAATCTTGTTAAATGAACAAACAAAACAGAACAAAACAGTACCTCCACCACTACCAACAACAACAACAAGAAACAAGCTCCAGACCAGAAGAAATTACACTCTGACAAAGGACGCATGTATAGAATATATAAGGAGCCTCAAAAGTTAGTAGTAAAATAATCAAATACTCAGTTACAAAATGAGCAAAAGACATGCTCAGACACTTCACCCAAGATGATATCCAGATCACAAATAACCATGCAAACATATATTCAATGTCACGAACCATCAGGGAAAGGCAATTAAAACCAAGAGGGACTATCATTACATACCTGCTTCAATAACTAAAACACAGGGACCTTTGATAAAACACCTTTAAGGAGCCCCAGTGATGCTGAGGTCATAGAGAAACTAGGTCTCTCTTCCAGGGCTGGTGGGACTGTCAAATGGCACTGCCACTCTGGAAAATGATTGGCAAATTCTTTAAAAACTGAATGCACTTACTGTATGAGCCAGCAATCACACTGCTGAGCAACAGATCCTGAAGAAATAGAGACCTATGTTTGCATAAAAACGTGTACACAAATGTTCCCAGAAGTTCATCTGCAATAGTAAAAAAATTGAGGATAAGCCAGACATCCTAAATCAAGGAATGACCACAAAAACGGTGGCATAACCATACCATGGAATATTACACAGAAATAAAAAGGAACAATTTATAAAGACAACAAATAGGAAGGATCTTTGTAGTGATGGAATTGTGGTTGCACAAATGTATACACATGATACAGTTGCATAGAACTAATTGTGCAAGCATACAAAGCTAGTGAAGTCTGGACCCGCTGTGCAGACTGTATCAATGTTAATCTCCAGGGTGGGAACTTGTCCTATAATTACTTTTAATGTTCCCATAGGGAGGACTGAGTACAGGGCTCATGGGATTGTCAGCACTGTTTTCAAAATTTCTTATGACTCTAGAATTATTTCAAAACACAAAAAATGAATACCAAGAGGCAAAAATAGAATTAAATCATCCATACTTCCTAATACTCAGATCTCAATATTACTTTTAAAATGTATTCATTTTTCTTTTCATGAATAAGTATGAATATATTTTCAAAAAGAGCTAGTAATGTTCACACTTCTTTGTTACCACCTTGACACTACGTCATGAACAGTCTCTATGTTAGAAATATTTTCTACAATATCCTTTAATGTGTTATTGGTATTAAGTAAATGAAAACAACTCCATTGCTTTTAAGCCCCCTTAAATAGCTGAGTGCTTTTTCTCTTTTCTCTCTTTCTCCTGCTCGCTCTCTCTCTCTCTCTATCTCTGTCTTGGTACTGGGGATTGAACCTAGGGCTTTCACAATGAGCTACATCTCCAGCCCTTTTAAATTTTTTTTTTTATCATGAGACAGGGCCTCACCATGCCCTAATTTGCCCAGGCTGGACTCAGACATGATCCTCCTACTTCAGCCTCCCAGAACACTAGGATTACAAGCATGCACCACCATGCTCAGCCTAAACATTTCTTCCTTAAATCCTGTACTGTCACAGAGGGGAATGTGGGGCCGCCAAAAGCTCAAAGACAATCTGTATGACCCCAGTTACTTCCTATAATGTCCCTGTTCCATCTCTGGCAGGTCTTCAGGTTCTGGGAATGCAAATTGAAAGTTGTGTCCATTTGAAAAAATGATGACAAAACTGCCATGTCAAATATATTCAGTGCCAAATTTCTAATCACCCTGGACTCTTTCACCACCGTAGTGGCCACCTTCACCTCATCATAAGAAAATGACACACATAAATGTTTGAGATGCACTTGTTGCGGTGATAAACAGAACCCAGGAAATGGACTACCTGAACTTTTGTGTTCTTACACAACTTTTCTAAACTATTTTCCTAAGCTGCTTCATTACAGACCAAACTTCTACCCTGACCGTTGAGTTTATACAGCGATGTCTTTTCATCTGTAGGAACTGGTTATTGGCCCAACACTCAACGCTGGATTTCTCTTACCCAAGTTGAGAATATGTCAAGGCCTCCAAAATCATTTTGACATTAATTATTCTAAGCATGTCCTATGCAGTTTTTGTTAGCACAAATAATTCATATACATGGCATCATTCCTTTAAAAGCTAAAGCATTTAATAAAATAGTTAACTACAATGTATAGATCCAGCTACATAAAATGCTTCTTACAAGTGCACGTACTAAAAAATTATATTTAGACTGCAGCTTCCTAAGAAAACAATTAATGCACCATATCGAGAAACACATATTTTCTGCTAAAACTGAAAGAAAAGGCAATGTTCTCTCAGTGAGACACGCCTTTGGCAATTCATTCCATTTGCAGGAGTCTCAGGTGCCAAATTTGCTGCTAATCAGGTTTTCTGTCTCAGCTGACAGTCCTGGTGGAGAGCCATGATTCTATTTTCTTGTCCTATTTAATGTCACGATTCAGAACTTTAGAGGAAGTGGGAACGTTTCTACGTGCTACACAAGGTAAAATGACAGCCAGGTTTCAATGGCCCATGTTTTCTGGGGAAAGCAATTATTGATACAAGCTTTAAAAATCGCTCCAGTGGACTCTAACAACCTTGCAGATTTTAAGGGTACAATCACCGCGAGGAGCACCCCCGCCCCCCAGCCCCTCAGCAAGCCCACAGACACTCACATCAGACCATTCCTTGTGCAAAGCTTATTGACTTTACCCTTGGACTGAATGCAGTTCCTAGACCTGAGCACCCCAAGATAGACGAAAGGCATCTCAGCCTCCTTGTTTCTTGTGAACTTCCACTCATTGTGCTCAGTTTCGAGCACAAATGCTTTTGAAAAGCAGCCCAATTAAGTGATTAACAAAACGGAAGCTTAAACTCCACATGTTTCTTCCAGATCTTGAGTGGCTGGCAAAAGTGAGTCAGTAAGAAAGGAGAGTGGGTGAAGAGAATCACGTCTATGTGGCTGGGATCTGCTGGACTCCCTGTTAACCTTCTTGCTCCTCACGGTAAGACGACCCTGAAACTACGCTGTGAAGATGCTGGAAGAGACATTTTACCTTATTGTGTGGATTCAAAATTGATGCGTGTTGTGTTTGAAGTTTATTTCTTAGTGTCTTAGAATCTTCACTTCCCGTGCAAGGCAGGCAGAGAGTGAAGCGATTTTTCACTTGTGAGGTCCGGGTTTGCTCTAGTTTGGATCCTAGGTGTCCCCCAAAAGCCTGTGCTTTGGGCTTGGTTCCCAGCATGGTTCTACACGAGATAAGGGCGAGTGGGAGGTCTTCAGGTCGTTAGGGGAATGAGGGGAGGGGATGCTGGGACCCTGCTCCCTCGTCTTCCTCTCTTTCCCTTTCGGGTCAAAGAGGAGAGTGGTTTTGGTCCTTCGTGTGCTCCTGTCAGAGTGGTTTGTCTTGCCACAGTCCCCTGAAAAACGGAGCCAATTAACCACGGACTGGAATGTCCATAACTGAGCCACGATAAACCTTTTCTATGTGCAGGCTGATTGTCTCAGGTAATTTGTAATAGTGACAGGCCTCTTAGTGTGGAGTCTGATTCCCAGGTAAGATGCATGCCAAAGTTGAAAGAGGGCCTGTGTGTTCATAATGAAGTAACAAAACGGAGTAGCTGGGTAATCTGGATCCCGCTAAGAGGCCCTGACCACTCTGGCTGGGATGTGCGTGCGGGGACCAGGCCACATGATATGAATTTGATTCAGAGGCTTGTCTCCTTCTGCTGAGCTGCCCCTGATCTACAATATAGGGTTGTCAATTTACAACCAGCACATCAGGTATTCTGAGCAGGTCACACTGGCTGCAACACAAAGCCCATACTTATTAGTGACATAAATCAAGAGTTCCTGCACCTGAATAAAGATGAATCTGTAACCCATACCCAGGACAGGAGAGTTGGGAGCAGCTCTGGCTTTCCCTGCGGTGAACACTAATCACTGCCTCCCTGCACACCAGCCATGCAGCGCGCATCTGTTTCCATGGGAAGAAAGAGCAAACAGTCAAGCCTGCCTGTGGTTTAAATCAGCCAGGACCTCAGAGGACCCAGATGCAGAGCTTTCTTCTCCTTAACTATGATCCATTTTCAGGCTGGAGAGGCAAGGCTGGGAAGGCATTGTATGCAGCGTCAAAGATAACACAGGGGCTTCACACGCAGATAGAATCCTCTGTCTGCTGGGTCTTTGGGGGCAAACTGCGGTTTGTTTCTGCAAGAGACAGGCTGGACCCCAAGCAGACACTTCAGCTGAAAAGTGGTGATCTCCAGGGCAGCAAGTGGGTTAATTGAAGGTGAAATGCTTTCTCGGGGCCAGGTGAGCCTTCTAGGTCCCAGATGCCCAGGGTTCACCCCAGAGAAGCGAATAAACACTGGGCGGTGGCTGACAAGCATGGAGGTTCCTGTGGGTGTAGGGGTTCGTGAGAGGAGCCGGGAGCCCAGGTTCCTAGTGCTGCCTGGCGACCCTTGGAGGGATGCGGACAGTGCCAAGCTGTGGTGGCCGACCTGGGTGACTGGACACGTCACGCTGGGGTCGGCCTTATCTTCCCCAAGGAGGCAGGAGTCTGAGGGTTGAGTTGCAGACTGGAAAACAGTAGGTGTCTTGGGGCACTGTTTGGCCTTGGGTGAGTAACTTGCCTTTATTTCTAAGAGGCGAGCAGGAGACATGCCTTTGTGACTGGCACGTAACACCTTCAAGGTCAAAAGAATAAGCTGCCTGCATCATAGGACCAGAAACACAATCCCCAGGTCTGTGATCCGTCGGGGTGAGGGGCTGAGCGTTAAGTGCCGAAGTGTGTGTGTGTGTGTGTGTGTGTGTGTGTACACATGGCTCCTCCTAAACCACTTTCTCAGAAGTCTCTTGGAGGTGATCAAGCCTTTCCTGCTGGAGACAAATGCTGAATCCATGGTTTGTGTGTGAGATTTCACCCTTTAGGCTACTCTGGAAGATGCTCGAGCGTGTTTACTGTGATCCCACTCCGCTCTTTCCCTGCCCACATGCAGGTGCTCCCAAGATGGTGTGAGCAGCTTCGCCAGGACCCCCTCCTCCTCCAGTTTACATGACTCCATTTATAGGTGCACATTTCTTCCTTCAAGTTTCCTTCTGTTACAATGCCTTGCCAACACCACAATGGAGCCGGGAGTCTTTCACATTGCATGGATCAGGTCGTTGTCTCTGATCCAGTCGAGAGGCAGAGGCAGCCTCGGATAGTGGAGCAGGCTGCACCATTGCTTCGGGGAAGCAAAAGAGGGCGACAGGTCCACCTGCTCCCACTGCCAGCCGCATGCGATGGGGTGACCGAGGTCTGCACCTGCACTGTCTGTTCAGTCAGCTGCAATAAGACACCAGACACTGGGTAACTTAAGAACCGCAGAAATAGAGTATTTACATCAGAAATGCAGAGGTGTGTGTATTCAGGATGTGTCCTAATCAGGTCTGTGGGAAATGCAGACACATGACTGCCATGAAGGAAGAGATTTATGACACTCACTGTCCCTAGAATCGGGGGGGCACGGCTGCCACTCAGGGGGTGCCAGGAAGCTGGGAGGCCCAGGTCACAGTGCCAGCTGACTGGATTCCAAGTCCGGAGAGGAACCGCTTTCCAGTTCAGCCACGGCTCCTTGTCCCTCTGTCCCCACGGTGGAAGGGACAAAGGGCGAGCTCTGAGGTGGCTTCTGGAAGGGCACAGGTCCCACTCCTGAGGGCAGACCCTTGAGAGCCCCACCTGTGATGCCAGCACAGCGGTGATCCAGCTGGCACCCATGAGCTCCAGGACGCGAGCTGCAGACCACAGCTCAAAGGCCAAACTGACCACCCACCAATCTGAGGTGGACCCGCTCCCTTGCCTCTGTGAGGATGGGGATGCTGGGTCTCAAATCCCGTCTCTGTCCTCTCTGGAACCCAGTTCATCGACAGCCCTGCTCCAGGTAAACTGCCTTTGCCAAGGTCGCAGTGCCCGTGTTGGCATTGAGCACAGGGTCTCACTGACTCCGCCAGGGAACTGGTCATGTGTTTCGGGACACCACATTCTCTGGGCTTCCCTTTGGGCTCTATGCTGTTTGTTTAAGAATCTGATTTGGTCCTGGATCCTGCTCCAGCTGACTCCTTGCTGATCACTCAGGCGCTGACGCTTGAGGATCTTATCTACGTCCTGCGTGGTTTAAGTGCTGGTCAGACCCCCCTGCTGTCTCTCCTTGTCTGAGTCCTGTGCGTTGACTTCTGTATCCTGGTTGACCCTGCAGGGACTGACTCCTCTTCCCAAGGGTCAGCCAGTGCCTGGGGACAGGGGACACCTGTGCCCTGGCGTTCCTTCACACTCTGTCTAACCAGCGTAGAGCCCTGTGCCACCACATCCTCCACCTACTGTCCACGCGGTCAGATGACCCAGGGCCAGGGGCCAGATAGCTAGGGACAGCCGGACACCCAGCGCCTGTGGAACTGCCCTCTAGCGCAGCGCAGGCTGTGCCTGTAGTCCCAGTCCTGGGCCTCCCAGCTTCCTGGCACCCCTTGAGCGGCAGCCCTGCCCCCCGATTCTAGGGACAGTGAATGTCATGAACTTCTTCCTTCGTGGCAGTCATGTGTCTGCATTTCCCACAGACTTGATTAGGACACATCCTGACTACACACACACACACACACACACACACACACACTCCAAGCTCATTTTTCTACCCTGATTTCTACAGACTCCAGTCTTGGGCATCTGTCTGCCTTCTGAGCGTCTCCACTAGATGTCCAAATAGCTTCTCATCCCTCCTGCTCTCCCCATGCCTGGTCCTCCCGCAGCTCCCCCCAGATCTGCTAAGGACCATCCCAGATTTCCTGTCACTCAGGCCAAGCACTAGGAAGTCCCTGTGTCCTCCCCGCTCTTCCTTGTACTGCGTTCCTATCCAGCAACAAATTTCTTGCTGTTACTTTCAAGTGATTCCTGGGGCCCCTCCTCCTTTTGTGAAGCCACATCAGAACGAAACCTGCTGGTACCACCCACCTCCCACTCATGAGAAAGTGCCTGGAACACAGGACACACACAATAAATATTTACTGGATGATTTTCAAATAAATGTATGGACTTATTTTATGATCGGGCTAATTAAGTGATAAATTAATATATGTCTTACTTTGTTACAAATGAGATAATATTATACTTTATTTCAATCTTACTAGGCTTGAAGGAAGATTAAAATTTATTGCCCCCATGGAAGCTGAGTCCTTGAGACCAGATGCAATTGCTTCACATTCAGTTCCACTCTCTGCAGAGTTAAAACACTTCCCAAGGTACCCACGAAGCCCCAAGCATCCTAGACCAGGCCTTTGATCAGCTTAGACTGGGCTTCCATGGAAATGGTTTAGCCCATGGACCGACTATTTCCACACTACGGAGTGCACACTTGATTCGGTTTTCATTCCCTCCAATCAGACCGAACAACTGTTTCACAGCCAAGGGATTTATGTTCACAAACTATTTCAAATGGGTTGCCATGAATCACTGTTCTTCTGCCACTGAGCACCAGGGGTTAAGTGGCCAGTCCACGTGGTCCTCCGTGTCCAGGGTTCCTCTCCCCGCCCCCATGACCTTCATCCTGGCTGCTCTCTCACCCCTTTTCATGGTCTCGTTCTTTTCAGGAGCAGAATAAATAAATGGGCGTGCCAGTTACAAGATCCTCCTCCACAGACAGTGCGTGTGGGCAGGTTTGTTTGCTTTTACTGTGAATTGTGTTTTATTAAGAAAAATTTCAAACATAAAAAATATAAAGAACAGGACAATGAATAGCCACATCTCACACCATCTAGATGGAACAATGGTTAATACTTCGTGATCGTTGCTTTGTCTCTGTTTTTGCTGAACCTTTTAAAATTGACTTGTGAGGGGCCAGGGATTTAGCTCAGTGATTTCGCTGCCTGCTGCGCAAGTGCAAGGACCCGAGTTCGATCCCTGGTATCAAAAAAACAAAGTGACTTGTGGGTGTTATGACACCTTGTGCTTTTGGCATCATCTTCATAAAATGAGGTCAATTGGTTACACAGCCAGTGTGATTTCCACAGCTAATGGATTAAGAGTTTTCCTTAATATCATCTAATACCTATTCATTTTCAACATCCCCACTCGTCCTTACACAGTGCTGGTTTACAGTAGCATCCCCCAGTTAAACCTGTATTTAAAACAGCACTGCCCCATGCCAAACATCTTAATATGGTGGCACTGCTCCCCAGTCCTTCTCTTTGCAAAAGCAGAAACAACCAGAAGCTCTCTGTCAAATCACCTGTTGGGGAACACCAATACCATGGAAGTGGGTCTCTCTTTCACTCAGCTGTTTAATGGCACGACATGCACGGACTAATTTGTTAAATTGGCATCTGTAAACAGAAACAAATGGGAGGAAGAGCAACAGAGACACAGTTTCCAGATTGCAGAAGCCAGGGCTTTAGTGGAAAATATATGCAGCCCAAGGAGAGGTTTCCGGGGTCCCTGTGGCTGTTACCTAGCAACAAGCCCATTACCCAGGGGCACACTGGAGTCCAGTTTTCTCAGGATAGAACATCCGGGTAACAGGACCAAATTTCTTCTTTTATCCTATGTTAATAGCTCAGGTCTTCTACAGCCGTATGGCTGAGTGTCTGAAGAAATCATCCCCGGATAATGCTTCCCCCTGTTAAGTCCCTGATGGAGGAAAATGGCTGAAGCTTAATTTACTGTGCACTTGTCATTACTTATTTGTCCACAGATCCATCTGATAAGAGTTTAATATACCATAGGAGAAAGAAGATCACTCAGGCTCAAATTAGTTTTGATCCATGGTATAAGGCTCCAAGACCCAACCAGATTCATCTCTAGCAGCAAATGAAGTCTGGGTCACAGATTTGATGTGATTATTTTTTCTTTTGGCTTTAAAAACTGCTTTTAAGTAAATTACTGCATTTTTTCAGCTTTGCCCTCTTTATTCTATTAGAGTGTCAATCTGAGCTCACTGGATTGCTTCTCTGTTGTTTGTTTTTGCCTGAAATTTGTCCAAGATAGAGGTTTGTTTCCATAGTACAGCATTTTAACAATGCAACGGTATCAATGGTTTTTAGTAACAATACCATCCTTTTTTATGCAGAAAGTGTTTTTCTAATTTTGCATCTCACTTATCTTTTAGCTAAATCAGGCTAAGATATGGGTTAGCCAGCATTGGGACAAAAAAGATCTATATTTCCTGATCCTAGGTCTAGTTTTAAATTGATCAAACTGTGCTTTTTGGATATACTGAGGCTGCAGAAACGCATTTGCCTGGTATGGTCCTGTACTCTGAAAGTTATGCAGACAAAGAAAGTAGGATTTAAGATTTACTTAAAGGACAATTGTACTCTACATGGCTGTACATTCATTTTTGAGAGATAACTCTCCTTGACATTCGAGAAGACTGGGATATTCCAGAAAGACAGCAAACCTCTATATGAGGCTCGCTATGTGCCAGGGACTCTTGTAGGTGCTTTAATGCCTTGACAGTCGATCCTCACAACCCAGCTCCTAAAGGACAGAGGCGAGACGTGGCCCTACGCTACAACTCCTTGCTCTGAACAGCGACCCCTTCAGTGCCTGACCCTCTTCGCTGGGGGTTTGAGCTGTCTGTCTTGCAGGCTTGTCCTCAAGTCTGCTGGATAGGAGAGCCAAGGGCCACAGGCTGGGTGCTCTCCTGCAGTCACCCAATTTAATCCGAATCAATCCACAGCCCAGGCAAGGGGCTGCCGAATTTCAAAGCCAGCCTTTCTGTCTGAGACCAGACTCACCACTTGCCTATCGATTCACTTGCCAGGCAGTTCCGGGGTGCACTCGCCCCATGGGGTTCCAGACACTAGGTCCAGGTGTGCAGGGGTGCAGGTCAGTGGTAGGCCACTGGGTTCAGTCCCCTGTCAAATGAATAAATAATAAATTAGTGAAACAAACAAATAAAAAGTGCGCTCTGGGGCCTTGAGGAGCATAGTGAATACTCCAACTTCCGGGCTTTAGGAGAGGCTGTCTCTTCCATGTCCTCCTCTCTCCAGCCTGTGTAGGAATGAATGAACATACATGCAATCAGATCGCGGCTCTGGTTTTCTACTGAAGGACCTATAGGAGTCCCATAAGACTTACAGGAAGACCCTTGTGCTCCAAACTCCCCTCAAGGGAGGCTCCCGAATCCATGGACCACTCAGCTATGAATTCACCTAAACCATTCGTTCTCCTCATAGCCTTTGGACCTTCCTCTCCAGTTCCTTCAGGCTGATGAACCTGGGTAAGACAGTGTCTTTCTCCAAAGGCATACCCGGCTTTCCTGAGAAAAGTCTGAGGACCTGTGACAGAGCCCAAGCGGCATGGGGCGCGGGAGTCTGGGACACCCCAACAAGGACACACGGTGGGGCCCTTGGACGTTGCACAGTGAGCGGAGCCCCAGGCACCCACGGCGAGGACTTCCTTGACAGAAGGAGCCCTTGTGTGGCTCCCTGTCCTTTCTGCTTGCTCGCTGTCCTACACTGGCTTTCTGGGCCTCATCCTGGGGAAACTAACTGCCCTCAATCCTGACCTGGGAATTATTTGTGGGGTGCCCAAACTAAGGTGGGGCACAGTGGCTGGACAAGGTCATGGTGCAGCTCCCAGCAGGCCCTGTCATTCCCAAGTGTGTCTCAGCCACATCTGTTGTGCAAGAGGTCTTCACGCAGAAAGCACCACGCTCTTCACAGACCGGGAATCGCAAGCAGGTTTGAGAGCACATTTGCCTTCCAGAGCCTTTTGTTCTCAATCACTTTCACCAGGACTCAGTCTTCCCGACGTTTGTTAAGTCCTCTCACCTGACACCTCACTCTGAGGCCGCCGTGGACCTGGTGCTGTGCTTTGCATGTGCTCCGCAGAGTCTGCGTGGGAAACTTAATCTTCAGCGTCGCAGAGGGAGAGCTGAGGCCTCAGAGGTGGTCCGGTCATGAGGGCTGTGCCTGTGTGAACGGATTAAGGTCAGAACTGTAGGACTCCATGATGGAAGTGGGTTCCTGGTTAAAGAACAGGTTTGGCCCCTTCAAGTCCCTTTTCTGCCCTCCCCTCCCCCTCCTCCCTCCACCCCCTTCCCTCCCCTGCTACCGGCTGCCTCCTCCTCTCCCTCCTCCTCTCTCTCTCTCCCCCTCTCCCTCATTATGATGCCAGCATCTTGATAGTGAACTTCCTGACCTCCAGAACAGTGAACAATATCTTTTTAGTACATCTTTTGCAGTATATGATACCTACATCCGTTGTGGGGAGTAGGGACATCTGCATAACACATCTTCATTTGTTTTATTCCTCTTCCCCTCTGCTCCCCTTTCCTCTATCTCTCGGCCCCCTTCCCATTTACAAAAGATCATCTATCCTCCCTATCCTCCTGTTTCTCTAAATTATTTATACTTTAAGTTTCTCATATAAGAGGAATTATAAGCTTCTGTGCTTGATTTATTGCACTTAACATTATGGTCTCAGGTGCATCCATTTCCTAAAGTGACTCAAGTTTATCCTTCTTTTTTTTTTTTTTTGGTACCAGGGATCGAACTTGGGTCCTTGCACTTGTGCAGCAGGCAGCGAAACCACTGAGCTAAATCCCCGGCTCAAGTTTGTCCTTCTTCATGGCAAAGTACCACCTTTTCCTTATCCGGTCATCTGTGGATGGACATACAGGCCACTTTTAAGATTTAGCTCTTATGAATTGTGCTGCTATAAATGTGGACAATTGTGGATCACTATAATATGATGTCTTTAACTCTTTCTGGAAGATACCTAGGGGTGAATGTGTGCAATACACTGGATTGAATGAAATACCTTATTTTAGTTCTTTGAGGAGTGTCCATACTGATTTCTATAGCGGTTGTACCAGTTTACACTCCCACCAACAATAGAAGGGTTCCCTTTACCCCTCAGCCTTGCCAGTATTTGTTCTGGATTGATTTCTTGATGATGGCCATTCTTTCTGGAGAGAAATGGAATCTCAGTGTTATTTGCATTTCTCTCATGGTTAGCAATGCTGAACAGTTTTTTCATGTATGTATTGGCCTTGTGTACTTCTTCTGGAAGTATCTGTTCATTTCAGTTGCCCATTTTTGGATTGGGTCTTTTATTGGGGGGGTGATTTTTTTTTTTAGTTCTTTATATATTCTAGATATTAGTCCTCTGTCCAAGGTGTAGCTGGCAAATTCTTTTCCCATTCTGTAGATCATTTCTTCACTTGGTTATTTTCTTTGCTGTGCAGAAATTCTTTAATTTGATAGGATCGTGTTTGTTGGTTCTTAATGTTATTTCTTGTGCAATTGGGGGTTCTCTTTATGGCATCCTGACCTGGAGTCAGTATTTATTTTTACTGGGAGAGTGGATGGGAAAGTGTCGGGCAGGTTTGCTGTCTCAGCTCCTGGTCCTCGGTTAGCACAGCCTGGGGTTCAAGGCCCTGAGAGTCACTGTTCTGTGATTTTGTCACAGGTAAGACCTTGAAGCTCCTGCCTGCGGTCCCTGTGTGTGCACACATCTCCTCTCACAGGGAGCCTTCTGCGGGGTCGGGGAGCAAATCACCACCTCCCAGGACACACTGCTGCTTTTAAACCACAAGGGTGCGGCTCTAGGGGAGAGAGGAGCTGCACTGTGTTGTAAGCCAAGGAAGAAGGCTGGATCCAGGACAGAAATGATCGCGTGGCATGCAGTGGGGGAGGCAACGTGCACAGAGGGCCGGAAGAAAGCTGACAAACAGAGCAGCAGGAAATGGGACAGAAAAACAAAACCGGACAATACCCACATCACCAGCCTGGCTGGTCTGCATTTGACCTCTCTGCTCGGAAACCAAAAGCGGAAGAGGAAAACACAGGGACAATCAGACGTCCCCGAGCCACTGTGGGTGACGGTCCCCGTTTCTTTCCTCCTGGCCTTCGTGTGTTATGATTGTCACTGCCCAAGGGCTGCTCTGTACCTTGTTTCTCCTCACCTTGCCCACATTTGACGATGTCAGAATGAAACACCATTTGTACTTTCCGTATTTTGCTGCTACCCCTCTTTTTCCCTGCAGGGCTGGAAAATGACACAAGGAGCTCTACCCTCCACCTCTGAATATCCCTCACCGAAAGACAAACTGCAACCAAGCTAATGCTCTCCTGTTTTCCATCATCAAAGCGGAGAGGCACTGTCCACTCTGACAGCAAAGGTGCCCAGATCCGAATGGGCGCCGGCCGGGGCTCGCCCTGTCCTGGGTGGCTCTTGTGCCTCATCATGTCTAAGCCACCCGCCTGGAGATGCCACTTGACCTGCTGCCCAGCTGACTCTTCAGGGCTGGAGAGCAACAGCCAGGGACGAAACAGCTTACAGCCTGCCGCGCGGGATCAACTTCGCTCTGCAGAAATCGCCCAATATTAAATGTCCACAAAGAGCAGATGGGAGCCCTGCTTCTCGGAGGTCTTCTTCCAAAGACCCCTCCACTCCCAGTGGCGGGGATTAGCCTGGAGTTCCTGCAGGGAGGCTGAGTTGGCCTGGTTTCTGCTCCAGCCTGAGGGTTTGGCCCTGACTGCAGCCAGAGGGTGGTGAGCAGGTGGACGCAAAGGTTCTTTTCACATCCCTCTCTGTCCTCAGGCCTCTCCCCATCCGTGAAGTGGGGAAGGGGTGCTGACCTCTGGTGAACGTTGCAGATTTAATTCCCGAATGCGGGGCTTTGAGATGGAGAACAAAAGGTATAATTTGAACGCACAGCGTTGTTATTATTTCTCACCCACTTCTGCCAGTGCCCTATTGTTCCCGACGACAGAGTCTTCTGCAGGGTTTTATTCGGAAACTGTCACTGCTGTCTGACAACACCCACGCGACGGAGCCTCTGGCTTCCAGGGTTCTTCGGAGGGCGGCTGTCTCTCTAGCACGGGGTCACCCGTTAGCTGTTCAGATAGTTTTGCCGTTAATTAAGCAAAAACTCGAAAACACACACAAAGAGAGTGATTCCCCATGCACACCACCGCACTCTCTGTTTACAGTGACAGCAGAGCCCGGGCTCCTTGTGCCATCACGTCGCCCACGCACCGGTCACCGCCCTTGGGAGGGCAGGGCCAGGCCGCAGGAGGCTGCTGGGAGCTCAGGATCCCCAGGCCCAGGCCCACGGGGCCAGGGAGTCTCTTTACCTCTACTTCATCACCTCCATAAATGTCTTGTTTATTATTATTTCTGCTGTTTGTAGGTTTAGTTTATGGATGCAGCTAATGCTGCCTCTGAATGTTAAGAGAATTACGAGGCTTGTTAAGATTCTGACCAATTGGGGAGGTTTGCCTAGGCTTTTTATTTTTTCCTGCAGTAAACACATCTGGCGGTGCAGGGGCTTATTTTTCCCGGAGCGCCTGCAGAGCGTTTGGTGAGGGTGTCGTGAGCGGGAAGGAGAGTGGGAACCCCGACCCTGAGGCGCTCGATGTTGGCTGGGGAGGCGTCACCCAGCTGCAGGCTGCGGAGGGCCGAGCGGAGCCCCTCAGAACCACGGAGGAGCAGCAGAGGTGAGGCCCAGTGGGGTGCATGCTGCTCCCCAACCCACTGTCAGTGCCGTCGCTGCTCGCCCTTGGCCCCATCCTGCCTGAGGGCGCTCGGTCAGCGTGCTGCGGATGGGGTGTGGGGTGCATGTACTGTGCTCTAAGAGGCCCCCGTGCTCAGGGACCAGGCCTGCCGCTGGACACCGTGACAGGAGGAAGACGTCCTCGCAGGGCGGTCGGAATCGCAAATCTGCCGGTACTGCGGTGGTCTGGATGGTCACAGTGTGACCCCAGGCGTCCTCAGTGTGGCCGTGTGGCCAGGGGCCCTGGTGGGGTGCCCTTGAAAAGGAACCATGTGGTTCTTGTGGGACCCTGAGCTCTCTGGAGAGGAAAATACTGTAAGAGGCGCCAACCCCTGAGTTGCTCCCTGGCGTCCTGTTTTCAGATGTGATCGCTTTCTCCCTCTGTGACCCCATGAGGTCCACGCCGGGGCCGAGCAGATGCTGTGCCACGCCCTGGAACCCCCAGAACTGTGAGTGGGTAAAGCCCATTTTGTCATGAACTTAGCCTGCCTGGGTGACTCAACCTGGCCAAGTGGACTCCTAACGGGCCTCCGAAGCCTGTCCCACACAGTCTCTCCTCAAATCTGCTCCTTTCTTTTCCCTTATTAAGAAAATGTATCAGTTGGGGTTCTCTAAAGGAACAGAATCCACAGAAATATTAGGATAACTCTAGGGGGATCTATTAGCCATCTCACAGGTCTGTGCCCAGGGAGTCGGAGGCTCCAGTGGCTGCGCAGCCTGATGGAAGCTACAGAGCAAGAGGGCTCAGGATGCAGCACCCCCCCAGGTTGAAGGCCTGGAGGCTCCCTGGAGAGTCACGGCTGCCTCCTCGTTGGAAGGCCAGGGAAATGGAGACCAATGTCCAAAGGGGATGGCAGCAAAAAGTGCACCTGGTCAGGAAGACGGGGGCTCTTCCACACAAGCACCCGCCCTTCCTCTTTCCCTCTGAACTCCGTCCAGACTATGAGCCTGTTGGCTGGAGTCCCCATCCTGGGTAGGTCCCCGCCTCAGTTGCTGGCCTGGGCGTCAGTCACCCACAGTCAGGCCCAGAATGGTGCTTTACTCATCTGCTATGCCTTTTTTTTTTTTTCAAATTTCACTGGTACATTTTAGGTATACAATACAATGACACCCATCATTGGAAATTTGTACCGTCTCGCGGTTCTTATTTGCTATGGCTTTTTAACCCATTCGGGTTGTGATAGCGTGATTGATGGTCACAGAAGGCAGACCACTCATTGTCCAAGTCCGAAACATCGATGTTTGCTCCACCTCCTGCTTCTCCTTTTGCTTCCACCAACTGAATCACCCAGTCACTGTGGTTCTGACCTGCCAGTGCCCTCTCAAATCCCCTGCTTTCCCTATTGCGGCCATCAGGTGCCCGTTCTCTCCTGTCCTGGAGCCCTGGAACTGTTGCCCCCACAGCTTGCCTGGCTCCAGTCGGTGTCCCCTCCTCCTGGTGAAGTGGACAGCGACACTTAAACAGCACGGCACCTTCCTGGGCTCCCTGTCATCTCCAGGTCAGGTGACAGAAGGGCCTCTGCAGCCTACTTCCTGTCTCCAGGCAGCTCCTCAGCTCTGCCCACCTCTCATCGGCCCCTGGGTGTGTCCATGTTGCCTGTGTCCCTCTCCATCCAGAGCCATTCATTCTTAGCTTAGGTGCTGCTTCTCTCGGGGCTCTTTCTAGACAGTGCCCACTCCTACCCAACAGCACAGCTTTAGCTCATCAGAATTTACACCCTAATTGTACAAAACAGCCCTGAGTCTTTTCACTTAGCCAGCTGAGTGGTTCTCAATATACAGTTCGTCCTCTTCCTCTATTTTTCCTATTGAATTTTGAACCCTTGTTCTGTTCTGGTGAGTGCATTTTTGCAGACCCACAGTTTTCTACTGGACACAAAGCCATGGCTCATCTGACTTGACTACAAAATGGTTGTTGTGCAGCCACAGAATGGTGAGACTCCCTGGAGCGCTGTGTGCTGTGCCCTGCCCTGAGCTCAAGTGGCCTTACGCACCAGGAGCCTGTGGAGGAGAAGCGGTGAGTGATCTCCTTCTGCAGATGAGGTGTCCCAGGCCCACAGCAGTGACTCTCCTTCCATGACCAGGAAGCAGTGGAATCCGGATGCAGCCCACCCAGACTGACTTCAAAGTCCAGGCTTTTAGTCCATTATGTTTCCTTGAGTTGAAATTGGGCCAAGCTGTGAGATTGTGAAAGTTTGCTCCTAGGAATTTTGTCCAGGAAGTATCCATGGTTCCACTGGCTTAGTATTTGTAAGGGTGCATAAGAAAAAATGGATTTCAGGAATTCCTTTCTTCCCTCCAATTTTCCTTCCTCTCTGAGGGCGCTGGGCCTGGAGAACCAGGTGTGCATTGTGAAGCAAGCCTCTGGAAGGCTTTTAGGGAAGTCTTTAGAAGCAGACTTGACTCCTTCTCCAGGGGATGTTGTGTGAGGGTTCTGAGCAGTGATCGTCAGGTGCAAAGATTAGCAGTGAGAACTTTACCTTTGTTTACTGCCAAACATGTTGGCCAAGAAAGGCATTTGCTTGGTGTGGTAAGCAAAGCTGGGGCCTGCAGCCAGAGACAAGGAGGGAAGCTGTGCTTGCTTAGGAAGCTGCTCTGTTCCGCTAGCCCTCAGGGCTCAGACTTCTGGGGGTCAACACTGACCACTTTGGAGGAAGGTCAAGGTCTCCATTAGGGCTTCACCAGCTTAACCAGTGGTTCAGGCTCCGATGGAAACCACGTGGCCTGATTCCTGGTGTTTTCAATGCCAAAGTGCTGGCCGACATTTCCACCAGGGAAGGACAGCTTCCAGAGGAGGCAGCTGGTGTGGAAGCTCACAAGGGCTTGTGTGTTTACTGCGTCCATACAAATCAACGCTTTTACTGAGGACATGCCCTGTGCCCAGACAGGCTGGAGTCAGCTCTGAGTGCCGGCAGTAGCAGCGTGTGTTGTCCTAGCCTGGGCACAGCTAGCCTGCAGAGGCCAGGAGAGGGTGTTCACGGGGAGGAGTGAGCTCCTGAAGGTCTCTGCAACGTGGGCGCTGGGCAGTTTGGTGGCAGACCTGCTTCCTGCGGTGCATTTTTATTGCCAGTCTTACTTCCACACCCTGTGGATTAGAATAACCTGTAGAGGGCCCACAGGACTCTGAAATAGGGAATAGGGAAACTGGGAGAAGAAGCAGGTGGTGGGCCTAGCGTACTGGGCCGGCAGGCATTTACTCCATTCTTAAAAATTACTAATACACATAGTACTTATTATGTGTCCAGTCCCTCTTCAGTGTTAAAAATATACTCATTTGGCTCTTTACAACCCTATGGTGCTTGTTTCCATCTGATGGATATGAGAATGAAGGGATGCAGAAGTTAAGGAAGCTGCCTGAGGTTGCACAAATGTGGATTTTATTTGACCAGCATCATGGGCCGAACTCAGTTACCAGCATTTACCAATTGGGAGATTTAGCAAAAAAAAACAAATCTGTGATGTTTCTTTAAAAACCATAGGTCTGATACCAGTGGCTTTATGGCAGCATGAATTAAGCTGTAAAAGGTAAAGATTTATTAGGGAGCACACACGGACAGTCCCGCAGTCTGTTTTGTACATTCTGTGAAGTCCCCGTTCTTGGATCTGAAGAGTGTTCGTGAAAGGTCCCCCTGAGATGAAAATGAAACACTGTTCTATGAGAAAACCCAACTCTCCTGGTGGGATTATCATCCAACAAAGGGCAAGAAGGTGGACCAAGCAGGGGCCCAGACCAAAGGTGTTCCTCTCATGCTGTTAAGCTGTTGAGTTTGCAAGTCCCCGAGGGTGGAAGTCCATGAATACAATTTTTTCATTGCATCAATAAGAGATTGTTTCTAAGAGCCCTTATGATCCAGGCATCTATGTGATTTGCTGTCTACACCAGCACACCCTTAAGAGTGAAGGTAGATGTTCCACTTCTCAGTGACCTGCATCTTATCCCCACATCTGCCCTTCACCACCCACTCTGCTATAGTGCAGGTGGTTCCTAGGAACACTTCTCCTTTGCTAGCTAGAATGTGGCTACACTTTGTCAGCAGAGGACAAGGAAGGCTCCTCCTCACCACTGCTGTGTCGCTCCCCAGGCTTTGGGAACACACGCTTTCTTGGGTACTTGGTTCCCAGAGCACACAGTGGCTGCCAATGCCCAGTAGCCAGCAACTCTGCTAGGACTCCCTTGAGCAGCTTTATAGTGAGTGTGACCAGGAGGCCACTCCCTGGAATGGCCTCCCTGAAAATCCCTTCTGGTTTTGCAGCAAAGTTTGGAGGTGCAGCAGCTCCTGATGGAGAGCTTCCCAGCCCTCCAGAGAGCCCACCAATTCCCCCTGCACAGCACCACAGCCATTGAGTCCCCTGCAGCCAGGGAACCACAGCCTGCAAACCTCCAGAACTGTGGGCTAAATAAGCCTCTTTTTGAATAAAGTATGCAGCCCCAGTTATTTTGTTACAGTAGCACAAAGTGGGCTAATGCACACAGGGAAACATTTGAGACCAAATTCTAACAGTGCTAGGCCAGGAAGGGGGAGCTAAAACCAAATTTATTTACTAGAGGTTCTGGATTTCATGTGTTGGCTGGTGTCAGCTGGTGTCATCAGAGGGTATCTAGTAGATTCTTCCTTTGATTGACTAAATCTGGGACCCAAGAGTGGACCAAGGAAGGTGAGATGCCTGAGTTTTCCCAGCATAGGCAGAGGAGGGAATCTGAGGACTTGGGGAGACAGGATCCTGGCAGGGAGTCCTATGTGCTCTGCATACTCTCCATCCCCATGGCCACCACAAAATGGTTCCAGAGACACTTCCTTATCCAGGTGTTGACCCCTGAAGCCCTGGACTTCCAGAGACTAAACTACAGCTCTGATCTGAAAGACAAGGTGGGGTCCATCTACCAGGCACGATCACACCTGAACAGCAGGTGTGAAACAGAGACTCCAGGTTAGGATTAAGTCCTCCTGCTTAGCACTATTAATGAACCATATGGAGCAATTCTGATGGCAATATCTGAAGTGTTTAAGAACAATGACTTCTGATTAGGGTCTTTCAAATGGTGACTCACTGTCCCTGGAGTAGGGATTTCTCATTTGAAGAGTGCTTCAAATGCTAACTGACTGGGTCTAGGACATAGATTAACATTACATTCATGCACATGTACCACACTGAATTTGCTGAAGTATTTTAAAGTATATATAGGCAATATACTCAACAGTCTTTCTCTAGTGAGAAGGGTCAGTGTAGTGCATGCCTGTGGCCCCTGCTTAGGAGGGGCCTGCATCTCCCTATGACCACAGTCCACACCCTTCCTAAAGCCTTCCTGGGGTAGATCGAGTGCTATTCATTTCTCACTGTGTTTGTCTGTCACTTTTCTCATAGATGTGTAAAGATTGGAAAATGGAATATGTACTGTTCTGTGTCTCCACAGAAAGCAGAAAATTGGAAAATAGACCTGGGAGGATTGTGGATTTAAAAAATAGGGAGCCTATACTAATCCTTTGTTAGGTAACCCTCTGTGAAATTACCACATTTCCCTGAAAATAAGACCTAGCTGGTAAATAAGCCCTAGCATGATTTTTCAGGATGCTCATAATATAAGCTCTACCCCCAAAAGAAGCCCCAGATAAGATGGTCAGCCACATAGAGACATTTTTGTACACATATTACAACACATGGCAGATGTATTGAATAAAAAACAGTATTAATATACAATTAAATAATATTATTGACATTAATACTTTAAATGATAATATAAATTCTAATTAAGTATTTGTAAATACCCAAGTGGGCGCCTTTGGACAAGAGGTGAATGCCTATGTAAACAGATGAACTGAGCTTGACATGCCCACCGGCAAGCAGCTTAGCTTCGAGGACTGAGAGGTCCCTGGCCTTCTGGAACCCCACTCCATCCGGCTCACCACGCCTACCTGTGACCAGCAAGGTGGTGAAGACCCCCTCGACATGCCCACCGGTAAGCAGCTTAGCTGGGCAGGTGCCGCTACCTGGTTCCACACTACAGAGGCACAGGGGGAACAAAACAACCATTGTCCTGATCTGCAGAAGTGAACAACAGATATAGGCCTCTCTCAGGCTCCTTGATGAAAACTGAAGCCCACTGGAAAAGTGAAGAGAATCTCTGCAATAAAGGCACACCAGATGACTGTGCTTGGTAAGTGGGAGGGATCACCACCTCCCATTTGAACCTGGACTATCTTCAGGGGAAGGGCAGCTGGAACCTGCAGTAGAACCTTGCAGAGTTCAACCCTGCAGGAGGACAGGGAGCTCAGTTTAGGACTTGCAGCCAGAAATGTATCTGAGTCTCATGGATCTGCTACTAGCTTGCTGAGACTCATTGACTTATATATGCACCCTGCTGCCCATGTTGTCTATTGTGACATCAGAGACATAGCCTGAAGGAGGCCCTTCATTTTTATCTTTTATTTATTATTTTAAAAATTATTAGTAGTATCTTTTTCCTCTTATTTTTAATTTTAATTTTTTTTCTTTTTCCACTCTTCAAATTTTTTATTGTTCTCTTTTTTCTTTCTTTTCTCCTCTCTCTCTCTCTCTCTCTCTCTCTCTCTCTCTCTCTCTCTCTCTCTCTCTCTCTCTCTCTCTCTCTCTCTCTCTCTCTCTCTCTCTCTCTCTCTCTCTCTCTCTCTCTCTCTCTCTCTCTCTGTCCCTTGCTGTCCCACATTATTGTTCTTCCTCTCCCTTTGTGTTCCTGTTCCGGCCCTAATTCATATTTCTTCCTTATTTTCATTTTCTTCTCTTTTTCCTTCTCTTGCCTGTGTCCTCTGGCCTCACTGCTAACCTTCCCCTATCCTTCTACCTACCTATCCATCCTTCAACCAACTCCTTCTAACTCCCCATCCCGAAGTGTAAAGTTGCTATATTGAAGAGTTTATTCACTATAAACATATGTTGGGTGGGTCCTCGATTTTTACTTAATTCACACAGTTAAAGATGATAGATTAATAACTACCACAAATTGTCATTTTCTAAGATGTACTTGATGCTATGGTGTTGCTGATTTTATCACTTGGGCTAAGGTGTTGTGATTGATCTAATCAGTTGTCCTTCTTGGTATAATGAAAATGAGATAGCCTCAGAGCCATTAGAAACTCAAAACCTAAAGACCAGCTATATCTGGAAGACACGTCTGAGAAGCAATCATTGCATAAGGGTTCTAACTTCAAGCAACAAAGATACTTACAATAAGCAACTTTGAAGTATCAACCCAGGAATTAAACCAAGGACAATACCAAAAACAAAAATGAGAAGACATTTAAGTAAGGCACAAACTCAGACTTCCACCCCATAAAAGGTAAATTCTGGGGGAAACGCGATGGAAAAGTCTGATAATCAACCACCTGGACACCCTGAACTGATAGCACAGGAAGTAACAAAACAGATGAATGAGGTGCTCGAAAAATTCAAAGCAGAAATAATCTCCCAGATAACTACAGAGATGGTGAGCAGAGTGAAAGACATGATTAGAGGATCTAGAACAGAAACCGATAAAAAAAAATAGATGAGCTCAGAAACATGTTGGAAGCCATGAATGCCCAGCATAAGAAAGAAATGGAAACCATGATTGCACAACATAAGAAATAAATGGAATCCATGAAACAGATTCAAAGAGATATCCAGGATATTAAAAACTCCATTGAAAGTATGCATAGCAGATTAAGGGAATGTGAAGATAGACTATCAGATATAGAAGACAGGATTGTGGTTAATGACCACAAAAACAGAGATTTCTTAAAAATAGTAAGGGACCATGAGAAATCAATCCAACAGCTGCTAGATGATGCAAAGAAGAATAACATAAGACTCACAGGAGTCCACGAAAAAGCAGGAGAAAGTACAATTGACATAAAATAACAGTTCACAGAAGTAATAGTAGAAAACTTCCCAGACAGAGGTAGAGAATTGGACATACAGATAAGTGAGGTATATAGAACTCCAGCTAGCCATGATCAAAAAAAATCTATGCCTAGACATATAATAGTCAAGATCCCAGAAACCCAAGAGAAGAACAAAATCCTACAAGCAGTTAGAGAAAGGAAACAAATCACCTACAAAGGAAAGCCCATCAGAATCAGAGCAGACTTCTCAACACAAACCCTCAAGTCAAGGAGAGCCTGGGGTGAAGTATTTCAAGCCCTAAAAGAAAATAACTTCTAACCTAGACCATTGTATCCTGCAAAATTATCTTTCAAAATTGATGGGGAAATTAGATGCTTCCACGACAAAGAACACCTGAGAAATTTCATGAACACCAAACCAGCACTCCAAACAATTCTAAACAATATCCTAGAAAAAGACAATTAAGGCCACATCTCCAGGAGGCCCAACAGAGCAAAGCCACCAGGCAAGGTAAGAAACTGAAGGGAAAGGGGAAAAAACTAAGAGATAAAACAGCCAACAACAGTAAAACATCATGACAAGGATGAGTCAATATCTATCAATTATAACCATCAATATTAATGGCCTCAATTCACCAATCAAAAGAAACAGACTGGCAGAATGGATTAAGAAGCAAAATCCAACAATATGGTATATATAAGAAACACACCTAACTCAAAAAGACATTCATAGACTGAAAGTAAAAGGATGGAAAATAATTCTCTACATCACAGGAACCCAGAAAAAAGCAGGGGTGGCAATCTTATTTTCAGACAAAGTAGATTTCAAATCAAAACTAAGAGAGACAAAGATGGTCACTACATCCTTGTGAAGGGAACAATCCAAGAGGATGAGATGACAATCATAAATATACATGCTCCAAATACGAATGCCCCCAACTATACAAAACAAATATTAATGGACATGAAAAACCAAATAAATGCTAATACAGTTGTAGTGGGGGAATTAAATACCCCACTATCACAAATAGACAGACCATCTAAACAAAATATTAACAACAAAATTCTAGAACTGAACCAAGCTAGTGAACAAATGGATTTATTTTTATTTTTTGGTACCAAGGATCGAACTTGGGGCCTTGCGCTTGCAGGGAAGGCAGCAGAACCACTGAGCTAAATCTCCAGCCCTGAACAAATCGATTTAACAGATGTTTGCAGAGTGTTCCATCCCACAAAATCAGAATACACATGCTTTTTTTTTTTTTGGTACAGGGATCGAACTTGGGACCTTGAGCTTGCAAGGTACGAGCCAGAACCACTGAGCTAAATCCACACCTCAGAACACACATTCTTTTCAGCTGCACATGGGTCATTCTCCAAAATAGACCACATGCTAGCTCATAGGACATGTCTAAGTAAATGTAAAAGAATGGAAGTTACCCCCTGTATATTGTCAGACCATAGTGCAATAAAATTGGAGATCAATAATGTAAGAAACCACAAAACCCCCACAAACACGTGGGAATTGAAAAACACCCTCCTGAACAACCAATGGGTCACAGAGGAAATTAAAGAAGAAATTAGACAGTTTCTACCAGTAAATGATAATGCCAGTACAACATATAGGAATCTATGGGATACAATGAAAGCAGTTCTATGTGGGAAATTCATAGCAGTGAATGCCCATATTAGGAAACAGAGAGAACTCAAATAAACAACCTAATGCAGAACCTCAAGCTCCTAGAAAAGGAAGAGCATTACAAACCCAAAGCTCTTACAAGAGAGGAAATTATAAAGACCAGAGCAGAAATCAATGCAATGGAGATAAAGAGAATGATACAAAATATCAATGAATCAAAGAGTTGGTTTTTCAAAAGAATAAATAAAATCAATAAGCTGTTAGCCAACCTTATCAAAAAAGGAAAGAAAAGGCTCAAATCCATGCAATTAAGAATGAAAAAGGTGAAGTCACAACAGACCCAGCAGAAATCCAGAGGATCATAAATAACTACTTTGAAAACCTGTACACTAATAAAATGGAAAACACAGAAGAAATGGACAGATTCCTACATACATACAAATTGCCAAAGTTAAATGAAGAAGATATAAAAATTCTAAACAGTCCAATTACAATGAGTGAAATTGAAAATGTAATAAAAAATTTACTAACAAAGAAAAGCCCAGGTCCTGATGGCTTCACTGCTGAATTCTACAAGACATTAAAAGAAGAACTATTGCCATTACTCTTTAAACTCACCAAGGAAATTGAAAGGGAAGCAAGGCTTCCAAATTCATTCCTGGAAGCAAGTATTACTTTGATTCCAAAACCAGGGAAAGACCCAACCCAAAAAGAGAATTACAGGCCAATCTCCCTAATGAACATAGATGCAAAAATCCTCAACAAGATATTGGCAAACAGAATACAGAGGGTCATCAAGAAGATCATACACCCTGACCAAGTTGGATTAATCCCAGGGATGCAAGGATGGTTCAACATACATAAATCAATAAATGTAATACACTATATTAACAGAGCCAAGGACAAAAACCATATGATCATCTCAATAGATGCAGAAAAAGCATTCAACAAAATCCAACACCCATTCATGATAAAAACCCTACAGAAAATTGGAATAGAAGGTTTTTATTTCAACCTGATTAAGGCTATCTATGAAAAAGCAACAGCCAACATCATACTAAATGGTCAAAAACTAAAAACTTTCACACTAAAATCAGGAACAAGACAAGGATGCCCACTATCACCACTTCAGTTCAATATAGTTCTGGAAACATTAGCCATAGCAATTAGAAAAGAGAAGAAAATAAAAGCAATAAAGATAGGAAAGGAAGAAGTTAAACTGTCGTTATTTGCTGACAATATGATACTTTACATAGAAGACCCAAAAAACTCTGCCAAAAGACTTCTAGACTTAATTGACAGATTCAGTAGAGTAGCTGGATACAAGGTCAACACTCAAAAAGCAATAGCCTTCTTATACACAAATAACAGACTCACTGGGAGAGAAATTAAGGAAATAATTCCTTTTACAATAGCATCCAAAAAATGAAATATCTAGGAATCAGTCAAACAAAGGAAGCAAAAGACCTCAACACTGAAAACTATAGCACTCTGAAAAAAGAGATCGAAGTGGATATAAGAAAATAGAAAGACATCCCTTGCTCCTGGGTAGGAAGAACCAATATAGTGAAAATAGCCATACTTCCAATACTGCTATATAGATTTAATGTGATGCTGATTGAAATTCCAACAATATCCTTCACAGAACTAGAGAAAACAATCCAAAAATTCATTTGGAACCAGAAGAGACCCAGAATAGCAAAAGCAATCCTAAGCAACAGAGACTTGGCAGGGGATATCACAATCCCCAACTTGAAACTATACTACAAAGCTACTATGATAAAACAGCATGATACTGGCAAAGAAACAGACCTGAGGATCAGTGGAGTAGATTAGAAGAAGCAGAAACAACTCCAGACATGCTCAGCCACCTCCTCTTTGACAAAGGTGCCAACTACCCTCACTGGAGGAAAGATAGCCTCTTTAATAAATGGTGCAGGAAAAACTGGATTTCAACCTGGTAAAGATTAAAACTAGATCCATATCTATCACCATACACTGAACTAAGATCAAAGTGGATTAAAGATCTAAATATTAAAATAAACACTAAACTTCCTGGAATACAAGATAGGTAGAGCTCTTGAATACACTGGCATAGGAAAAGACTTTATGAACAAAATCTCAGTAGCACAGGAACCAGCATAAACAATCAACAAGTGGGACTTCATCTTATTAAAAAGCTTCTTCACTGTAAGAGAAACCACCAACAGAGCTAAGAGACAACCCACAATGTGGGAAAAAATTTTTAGCAGCTGTACCTCAGACAAAGAATTACTATCTAGAATATATAAAGCACTGAAAAAAATCAGGCCCCCCAAATTCAAAGACCGCATTCAAACATGGGCATCTGAAACGAACAGACATTTTTCACACAAAGAAGTAAAAGCAGCAAATAAACATATGAAAAAATGTTCAACATCACTGGTCATCTGAGAGATGCAGATGAAAACAATGCAGAGATTCCACCTCACTCCAGAAAGAATGGCTGCTATCAAGAGAAATCAACCAATAACAAATGCTGGCAGGGCTGTGGGGAGAAAGGAACCCTTCTCCATTGTTGGTGAGGGTCCAGATTGGTGCAACCACCGTGGAAATCAGTATGGAGATTCCTCAAAAAACTAGGATTAAAGGTCCCATTTGACCCAGCTATTCCCCTGCTGGGTATCTTCTCAAAAGAATTAAAAGAATCATACCACAGCGATATATGTGCACCCATGTTTATAGCGGCACAGTTTGTAATAGCTAAAGCTTGGAAACAGCCCAATTGCTCATCAACTGGAAACTGGATAAAGAAGATGTGTTTTTTTGTAAAATGGAGTACTACTCAGCCATAAAGAACAAGAAACTAGAGTCATTTATAGCTAAATGGATACATATTGAGGCCATACTCTTAAGTGAAATAAATAGGACACATATGTGTAAATACTGAATAGTCTCTCTAGTGTGAGAAACTGAAAGTGTAAATAAGGATTAAAATGATCAAAATGAATAATTGATAATTTGAAATAGGAAGAAAAGGTCCAAAGGTGTAGGGGTAGTGGGAGGGGAAGGGGAAAGGAAAGAAGGGAAAGGAAAAATTATGAGAAAAGAAAAAAATGCAAAAGTCTATGTAAATAGGGAAGGGAGGGCAGAGGAATGGGGAAAAAATAAGAACCAAGATATATCATGTATAGGTACAAGCACCCAATGATAAATGTAAACATATTATATACCTAAAATGTAGCAATAAAAGAATTTAAGCAAAAACAAACAAACAAAAAAACAGATGAATTGATCCTTATTGCCAAATAACCAACTGAGCACAGATACAATGCACGGACGAATAACGTGTGCACTGGATGACAGACAGAAGTGGTAGTATCTAATATGGATCTTCATAAATCAGTATGTGCTTGTGTGTTGTAATGATGTGGTACAAGCAGGCCACATGGACAGGAAGTGTCATTTAAGGAGAGTTCTACTGCTGAGCATCAGATTGGGGCCAGTGGTTCTACAGGAAATGGAGCTGCAAGAAATTCAGGCTGGGTCTGGGGGTTTGGAGAGTTACGATGATGTTCTAGAAGATGACAGGACCGTATCTGAATAAATGTAGATTGCTGTACATGAATAAGTGTAGATTTTTGTACATGAATAAATGTAGAGTTTTGTACATGAAAAAGTAAAAGATACCCTGAAAATAAGCCCCAACGTGTCTTTTGGAGTGAAAGTTAATATAAGACCAGGTCTTATTTTCAGGGAAATACAGTACTATGGGAAGCAAGGTGCATGTGTGTGGAAAGACAGCATCTCAGACACTGTCAATGCGCAGGTCACAGGCAGAGGGGCACCAGAAGTCAGCTCCACCCCCCACCCTGTGATGCTGGGGGCGGGCAAGATGTGGGGTTGAGGGGCTGAAGCTGAGGCTGAATTTCAACAAGCAGATTGGAGATAAAGGTAAAGGTGAGAAGGTCAGCAGCAAGAATATGCAGGGAAGAACCAGAGGTACCGGAGTCGGAGCCACCCTCAGGGACTGGCCTCTGCATGCAATGTGGAAGTGACATGGGGGTGTTGGCGGCTGGGTCCCCTGGATTCCGGAGCCCAGAGGAAACGGAGAGACTGTGACAAACTGCTACCGTGAGCCTGCAGCCGTGGGCATGGCTTGTCATGCGTATTTGTTTTGATTTGATAATGAAACCAGACTCCCTTTTGCAAAGATCCTGGTTTTTACTTACTACATCCTGCCAGGGTTGTGACCCTGAGATTTCCCACATCGGGGTTTTGTCATTGTCACACTGAGGTCACACATGCTTCCCAGCCAGCCTACAGGGGGATCTGGTGCAGTAACGCACAATCAGCTGCTTGCTGTTGAGCAAACATTTCTTCCCTGCAGGAACAAGGACCGGGGAGAGCTGGTAGCAGCCTTTCTGCCCACAGTGCTTGGCCTCCAGGGCTCCCAGGCCTCCAGCTGAGTCCCAGAGCTGTACGGTTTACAGTGAGGAGAGGCAGTTCTTGCTTCTTCTTTTCTCTTTTTTGGGGGTGCCTAATCATTACACCCATCCTGGGGAGTTGGCCCACGTGCACAACACATCTGAATTCTTTTCACATCCCCTTCCTCTCCCTCCTCTCTGTCCTCCATCTCTAGGTGCAAGATCTACCTCCCCACTTCCTACTGCCTTTTATTTTGCTCTTTATTTATACTTTGGGTTTCTCATATAAGAGAAACCATGCAATATTTAAGCTTCTGTGTTTATTTTACTTAACACTATGTTTTCTTCTTTTTTTTTTGTCCTGGGGATCGAACTCTGGTCCTTGTGCTTGTGAGGCAGGTGGCGGAACCACTGAGCTACATCCCCGGCCCTCATTTAATACTATGGTCTCCAGGTGCCTTCATTTTCTTTTCGTATATCCTTTTATTGGTACATTTTCGGTGTACAATATAATGACATTCATCATTGGAAACTTGCACCTTTACATAATCTCTCTTGGTTCTTACTTTTCCCCCTTCCCCTGCCCTCCCTTCAACCCCCTCCACCCCTCCCTATTTACAAAGACTTTGTTTCCTTTTTTTCATTTTCTCATATTAATTCCATTCCCTTCTTTCCTTTCCCCTCCCATCTCCCCTTCCCCTTCCCCTTTGGCCCTTTTCTTCCTATTTCACATTGTCTATTATACCTTTTAGTCCTTATTTACACTTTCAGTTTCTCACACTAGAGAAACTATTCAGTATTACACGTGTGTCCTATTTATTTCACTTAAGAGTATCACCTCAATGTGCATCCATTTAACTATAAATGTCTCTAATTTCTCATTTTTTATGGCTGAGTAGTACTCCATTCTATAAAAAAAACCACATTTTCTTTATCCAGTCTCCAGTTGATGGGCATTTGGGCTGCTTCCAAGTTTTAGCTATTACAAACTATGCTGCTATGAACATGGGCACACATATTTCACTATGGTATGATTCTTTTAATTCTTTTGGGAAGATACCCAGCAGGGGAATAGCTGGGTAAAATGGGACCTCTAGCCCTAGTTCTTTGAGGTATCTCCATACTGATTTCCACAGTGGTTGCACCAGTCTGCATTCCCACCAGCAGTGGAACAGGGTTCCTCTTTCACCCACAGCCCTGCCAGCATTTGTTATTGGTTGATTTCATGTTAGCAGCCATTCTTTTTGGAGTGAGGTGGAATCTCAGCATTGTATTCATTTGCATCTCTCGAATGACCAGTGATGTTGAACATTTTTTCATATGTTTATTTGCCATTTCTACTTCTTTGAGTGAGAAATTTCTGTTCATTTCAGATGCCCATTTTCGGATTGGGTCTTTAAATTTGGGAGGTCTGATTTTTTTAAGTTCTTTATAGATTCGAGATAGTAGACCTTTGTCTGAGGGACAGCTGGTGAAAATTTTTTCTCACATTGTGGGTTGTCTCCTCACACTGCTGGTGGTTTCTCTTGCGGTGCAGAAGCTTTTTAGTAAGAAGAGATCCCACTTGTTGACTGTGCTAGTTCACAGGCAACTGAGGTTTTGTTCATAAAGTCTTTTCCTACACCATTGTCTTCAAGAGTTCTACCTAACCTCTGTTCCAGCCAGTTCAGCATTTCTGTTTTAATATTTAGATCTTTAATCCATTTCAATTTTAGTTTAGTGAATGGTGGGAGATATAGGTCTAGTTTTAGTCTTTGGCAAGTTGAAACCCAATTTCTCCAGCACCATTTATTAAAGAGACTATCTTTCCTCCAGTAACGGTGCTCCTTTGTCAAAGGTGAGGTAGCTGAGTGTGTCTGGAGTTGTTTCTGCATCTTCTAATCTGTTCCCTGGTCCTCAGGTCTGTTTCTTTGCCAGTTCCATGCTGTTTTTATCACAGTAGCTTTATAGTATAGTTTCAAGTTGAGGGTTGCAATACCCCCTACAATGTCTCTGTTACCTAGAATTCCTTTTGCTATTCTGGGTCTTTTCTTGTTCCAAATGAATTTTTGGATTGTTTTCTCAAGGTCCATGAAGTATGCTGCTAGGATTTCAATTGGGATTGCATTGAATCTATATAGCAGTTTTGAAAGTATGGCCATTTTCACTGTGTTGATCCTTCCTACCCAGGAGCAGGGGATGTCTTTCTATTTTCTGATATCCCCTTCAATCTCTTTTTTCAAAGTGCTATAGTTTTCAGAGAAAAAGTCTTTGATTTCTTTTGTTAGGTTGATTCCTAGTTATTTCAGTTTTTGGATGCTATTGTGAAAGGAATTGTTTGCCCTATTTCTCTCTCAGTGAGTTTGTTGTTCCTGTAGAGGAAAGCTATTGATTTTTGTGTGTTGACCTTGTATCCAGCTACTTTACTGAATTTGGTTATTAAGTCTAGAAGACTTTTGGTGGACTTCTTGGGGTCTTTGATATAGAGGATGATGTCATTCTGCAAATAATGACAATTTGACTTCTTCATTTCCTATCTTTATTCTTTTTATTTCTTTCTCTTGTCTAATTGCTGTGGCTAATGTTTCCAAAACTATATTGAACAGGAGTGGTGATAGTGGATATCCTTGTCTTGTTGCTGATTTTAGTGTGAAGGATTTCAATTTTTGACCATTTAGTATGATATTGGCTGTTGGTTTTTCATAGATGGCTTCTATCAGATTGAGGTAGAGACTGTCTATTCTGATTTTTTGTAGGGTTTTTATCATAAATACATGTTGGATTTTGTCAAATGCTTTTTCTGCCTCTGTTGAGATGATCATATGGTTTTTGTCCTTGGCTCTATTGATATAGTGTATTACATTGATTGATTTGCATATTTTGAACCATCCCTGCATCCCTGGGATGAATCCCACTTTGTCAGGGTGTATGATCTTCTTGATGACCTTCTGCATTCTGTTTGCCAGTATCTTAGTAAGGATTTTTGCATCTATGTTCATTAGTGAGATTGGCCTATAGTTCTCTTTTTCGGTTGGGTCTTTCTCTGCTTTGGGGATCAAGGTGATGCTTGCTTCTAGGAATGAATTCGGGAGTATTGCTTCCCTTTCAATTTTGTTGAAGAGTTTAAACAGTAGTGGCAGTAATGCCTCTCTAAATGTCTTATAGAATTCAGCAGTGAAGCCATCAGGCCCCAGGCTTTTCTTGGTTGTTAAGTTTTTAATTACATTTTCAATATCATTGATTGATACTGGGTTGGTTAAATTTTTTACTCCTTCTTCATGCAACTTTGGTAATTCACACATATCTAGGAATCTGTCCATTTCTTCTGTGTTGTCCATCTTATTGGCATATAGGTTCTGGAAGTAGGTATTGATGACCCTCTGGATTTCTGCTGGGTCTGTTGTAATTTCACCCTTTCATTCCTGATTGGGTGCATCCATTTTCATACAAATGACTGAAGCATATCTTTCTTTGTGATGAAGTAGTGCTCCATTGGCTGTAAAAGCCACATTTTCTTTATCCATTCATCTGTTGATGGACATAGAGACTGCTTCTTAGATCTAGCTCTTATGAGTTGTGCTGCTACAAACATGAGTTTGTGTGGATCACTGTGGCATGATGTTTTTAACTCTGTTGGCAAGATACTAGAAGAGGATGTATTCGTTAGGGTTCACAAGAGGAACAGATGTACATGAAAGACGTATGTAGATTTACAAGGCCAGCTTACAGTGGCCGCCCACAGAGTCAGGTGTGGAAGAGTGCAAAGCGCCATCTGTGCGCTGCAGATCCACAGGATCCAGTCCGAAACTGAAGGCCCAGAGCTTGCTGCAGAGTCCGGTGTGAGTCCGTCTCAGGAGGCTGAAGATTCTGGGCTGGAAGCCTGGAGATGGGCATCCGAGGCGAAGGCGAAGACCGGAGCTCCTCCGAAGAAGCAGCAGTGAGACTTCCTTCTTCCCTTTTTATTCCGTCCAGCCTACGGCCTATTGCTTGCTGCCGCCCACGCCCAGGCCTTCTCTCCTCAGTAAGTTGTCACCCCAGGGCCCCATGCGTCACCACCGGCACCGCACCCAGCCTGCACCTCTTAGTCCGAACCTGGCTTTGCTCCTTACTCTCCCCAAACTCTGGTCTCCACCTCCAATCTGCCCTTTAGGGTGGACCACTGCTGCCACCTGTCTTCCCCTCCACGAGCTTGCCTCCCACCAGACACCCCCGGGCAGGCAGCCAGCCTGCGGGGCCTTGGCAGGGAGTTGAAGCCAGCCCGGGACCCGACTATGCCATCGGCGTACTGTGTGGCCTTGGAGCTAGACACCTCCCCTTCGTTCATGGTCTGGAGATGCGAGGGAGCGGCCCAGTTGCTGACTTCCTGTCCCTGCCCTCCATTCACCCTTCTCCTCCCATTCCGGCCTCTGCCAGCCCTGCTAGGCTGCTCACCGCTTCTGAGCTGCGCTTTCTGTGGCTACCTAGGGAAGCCATTATACCACGAGCACATTTTATCCTTTTCTTCTTCATGTATTCATAGCACTTTGCCCTTAACTATTCCAGAAATCTCACTGAATATCTGCAAAGATGAGGTCCAAGCTCGCTATAATTTTAGTATTTCAAAAGCACACTTTCATCCTCCAAACTTTAGCTCAGTTCTACCCTAATCAGATCAAAATCACATATTAACCTTTTTCCATAACTTGACAAAACAGTTGAGTTCGAATAACGCCTTCCCCAAGACCCACATCTATTGTTCCAGACAATTCAACAGCATTCCTATCAGGGAAGGCCATCTTTTTCCTGCCCGGGCCAGTGGCCCTATTTGTGGGTGTCACACACAGACAGGAAACCACTCCTCTTCCTCTTTCTCCACCTGCTGCCTTCCCCAGGGCGAGCTCTGGAAAAGGCCCAGGGGTCCCAGGTGCTGTCCTGGCTTCGGTACCATGGGCGGTGCACAGAGCTCCGCCACTTGAGGTCTCCTGCAGGAATTTGGCTCGAGAGGCGCCTTCCCACTGGAGCGTTTATCTTGTTCTTTTCCTGAGACCCAGCCAAGCCAACTTAGCTCACAAACGCTATCAGGATTCTGCTTCTTTCCCTGCAGATAGGCATGGGAACAACCTCGGAATATAAAGACTTCAAACAATGAGCATTGTTTGCCATAGAATTAGGGTTAAGTCCTGAGCAAACAGCTGGGCGAAATACATCTTTATCTGACACTGTCTCTAATTTAAATAAGGCATACAATGTTTGTTCATATCTGGCTATCCCTTTCCTTACAAATTTCACCCCAGCCCCTCTTGTCAGCAGCTGGGAGAAGATGACGTCTTTTCCCGAAAGCAGATGACTTTATTGTCTTCCCAGAACGCTGACACCCAGAGCAGGGCTGCCTGATTTTCTAGGACTGCTGCTGTGTCCTGCTGTGTGCGGGGGCAGCAGTGACCAGGTGGCCCCATGTCTGAGTTCCCACCCAGCAAGGCATCATGGTGTTGTTCTTCGTGTGCTGGGGCCTTTCTGATCTCTAGCTCAGTCTTAATTGAATCCTTTGCAGACCACACCGGGAACTCTTACTGGAGAAAGTCCTGGGTGTGACACTTCCCTGTCCTCCTTCAGTTAGCAAATAAGGGTGGAGGAGCCATAGGGTGCTGCAGAGAGGAAAGAGGTGCTGTCCTTAGACCATGGCGGGGAGCATCTAGGGCTTGGGGCTGATCCTGGGGGGCCCTAGACTCTCACAGAAGAGGAGAGCTCATGGTTCCCCATGCTCTGCTTCGGTCTCTGAGCTTCCCTAGGATTCCCTTGCCTCTCCCCAGGAAGAGGAGAAGGTGTCTCTGTGTGTGCATGAGCATGTGCTCACCTGTAGCCCACCTGTTCACCCCAGAGCACAGGGACACACTAGGTGCTCTGAGAACCAAGGGACAAGATGAGGACACTGAACCACACTGATTGGGAGCATTGTTCTGGTGGCCTCCTGCATCCCTTTTCACTTCACCTGTAGTCATCTCATTTCTAAATCTTGTCTTCTTTAGTGCCGGGATAAGAGGAGTCCTGATGGGGTCCTGCAGGGCCGCCTCCTGCTGCAGTGTGCAAGGGCCATAAACCTTCCCTGCCATCGCACAGATGGAGAACGGTTTCCAGGGCCGAGTCTGGCTGCTGGCAGAGTAGCATGCACCCAGACACTAGGGGACCTAAGGTGTGGTGCTGCAAACCCATCCCACGTCCCCGTGGCTGGTCTGTCATGCTGAGGCGGCCACACCCGAGGGGCCACCCCGTGAGGGTGGGTTTTGCCTTCCCTATGGGAATGGTGCTCAGCTCTATATGCATGGCTGCAGTTACCCAGCACCCTGCTCACACATTAGTGGCGCGGCAGAAATATGCATGGCCACTCCATTGCTAATTATAAATGTGGGCCGCCAAGCCCAGCTTCCTTCTATTCTTCTGGCATCCTGCAGATGGCCAAGTGGAGGATGGAGTCACAGGATTCCCCCAGAGCGGCAGCTGTGGCCTGGTACACAGAGACTGGGGTGTGGTCTAGGGTAGAAGCTGTGGTCCCAGCCTGTGGTGGAGGAGGGTCCCTCTTGAGGGATCAGGCCAATGCACCCCGTCCCTCTGGTCTCTGAGAGATGAGGCATCTCTGGGGCTGCGAAGCCCATAGGGGAGTGGCCCCATGCTCCCGGGTGTCACTAGAGTTCCTACAGTTTGTCCCTAATGAGCTGCCCACCTTTAAATGTGACTCCTGAGAGTGTGGGGGGTGCTTGGAAATTGTGAACACACACACAGATAGATACATGGCAGATAGGTACACGGTGTGATGAACAATTACTGTGAACGTTTAAAGCTTCTTAAAAAATTTATTCCTGTAAAAGACATATTGCCATGAAACCCCCTCAAAATGCTCGCCCTCACTTTGAACACACTTATCCCATAGTTCTTGCCACTTTCTGAAGCAGCTGTGTAGTCCTCTTTCCTGAGCATCTTTATGAGGAGTGATCGAAAACATAATGAACCCTGCTGCCGACTGCCACCCAAGGGAAAGGCAGCCTGGTGAAAACGTGATGCTGTGTCCTCATCCACCTTATTCACCAGATCTGGCACTGTGCATCTTCCGGTGTTCCCCAAAGTCTACATGACCATGAGAGGGAAACATTTTGAATCCATTCAGGACATCGAGGCACCAGGACAGCACAGCTAAAGACATTCAGGAAAGAGGACTCCAGAGCTGCTGCAGGATGTGGCAAGAACCATGGGATAATGATCTTTGTAGGGGGTGAGGGGTGTTAGGGGATCAGTGTGTCTTTTACTGGAATAAAATTTTAAAAACTTGAACTTTCAGCATATGCTTTGATCACACAGTATAGAAACAGGCGGACTTCATCTAGGACTGTCTTTTTTTTAAAATTTGAGCTTGGCATCAACTTACAAAAAATGGGGGAATCGGCTGCTTCCAGTGTACATGGTGACATCTCAGCTTCTCCTCCTCCCCACACAGCGTTGGCCCTACAGCCTGAGGGACACAGGGCTCCACGGGTCTGGATTTGCTGTTGCTGTGTTTTGAATGTGGCTGGAAATCTGTCAGGCTGTAGGCATCCAGCAGAGAACCTGAATGAGAATCATCTACTCCGATTGCTCTGGGTTTCTGAGCGGTTAAGGGACAAAGGGACGGGGTCAAAGACAAGAGTTGGAGGTTGCTTCGCCCTCCCTGGCTGAGCCACCTGGGCGGGGCCCTGGTGCGCCGGACTCCAGCCATTCCTTCCCTTCGGCGTGGACCATCCGCTCAATGCTGAATCACCCAACAGCTGTGCATTGCCCGTGCTCTCCTGAGAGGCAAGGGGGCAATTGTAGGACCGACAGCGTCTGTTCTCTGCCCTCGAGAGGCTCAGCCTGCAAAGTGGGGTGCACACAAGTCCGTGAGCCAAGAGCCCCTGCTTTGGTGCGACACACACTGGGAGCTGGTGTGGGGTGGGACCGGAAGAGCAGAGCGCCACCTCGCCAAGGCCTCCGCTCCTGGGCAGTGGGACTCAGCGACTCGGCCAGGCCAGGGCACGAAGCCCGGCAGCCTGCCAGCTCCAAGTCACCCAGCGCCGCCCCACGGCCAGTGTTTGCTGGGAGCCACCGGGGCCAGCGGAGTCTCAGGCCTGAAAAGCTGAGTCCTGGCCCGCCCTGCCACGTCCTCCCGGGCCTCACCATAGCAGGCCCAGCTGGGGTCTCCCAAGCTCTGCCTGGCGGCAGGGGTGTGTGGAGTGGCGGGGTCTGCGAGCGGCCAGGCCCTGGCCCCGGCCTGTTCTCTCTGCAGGAGGGACCGAGACAGACAGGCCCGGGGCGGTTTACACAGTGAAGCCGGGAAGCAGGATGGGAGCTGGGGACCAGGGGAGCCACACAACGCGGCCTAGGACAGACTCGCGGGCAGGGAGCAGCCTTGCGGCTTTGGTGTCCCTCCCCGCGGATGCCAGGGCCTTGGCGTGGCCCCCGTCCCCGTGGCCTGTCACCCACGCCATCCTCAGTTGCTGCTGCTCCCTTTGCCACGGCTGCCCGGCTTCCTTTGGGGACTCTGCGCTGCTGAGGCCTGGCTGGAGGGATGGCTGCCGGCACGGGGCAGGGGCACAGGGGTGCCGCCCAGGCCCTGGTGGGTCCAGGCTCTGCCGCCAGCTGACCACGGGCCTCGCAGGAGTCCTCCCCTTGCTGTTAGATGGGGACCTCTGAGTGCTGCCCCCGGAGGTGCTCGTGAGGTTTCCACAGAGTCCTGGCTGGAAGGAAGGCTGCACCCAGGGCCAGCAGGAAGACTGAGGCGTCCAGGCTGGGCGTCCCTGCTCTGAAGTACTTTGGACTAGAAGCATTCCAGACTTCAGATGTTCACTGGGACTTTGGAATATGTGCATGCACATGAGGAAATATTTGGGGCCCAGTCATTGAAGTTTTATATGCATCTCTTTTTTAAATTTGGTTTTTGGTCTCGCTATGTAGTCCAAGCTGGCCTCAATCTCATGGAGATCCTCCTGCCTCAGCCTCCTGCATGATGAGATCACAGGCACATGCCACCACCCCCAGCTATATATGCCTTATGCACACAGCCTGAAGGGAATTGTTTACAATACTTTTGCATCTCCACTTTGGCTGAGACCCATCACCGATGTCAGGTGTGGAATTTTCTACTTGCGGCCTTAGGTCAGTGCTCACAATATGTGGGATTTTGGATTTCACGTCTCGAAGCACAGAGCTGCCCCAAGAGCTGCTGGATGTCAGCACAGAATCACCAGCTCTCTCTTCCCCAGGGGGAGCCGGACACTGTGTGCTTCCTCCCTCCAGCCACACCCCTGCTGTGGGCTGTGTGCATTGTCCCTTGTAATAACCAGGGCCCAGCACGGGAATGTGGCCCCTGTCCCCACAATTGTGAAAAATGCCTGAGAGGTATTTCCTTCCCCTGGGTTGAGGAAAGGGGTGTGCAAAAGGGCAAAGGGGCATTGTTGGTGCGAAGAACAGCGGGCTGCAGCTTTGTGCGCCAGCCGTTGCTGACTCTGTTTCTCTCGGAAGTCACTTACATCTATAAGTGCTTAGGGAGCACTATTTAAATGCTTGCTCCCAAATCACCCTTTATGCTCCACAAAACAAACTGCTTTAAAGTCATCTTTCAGCAGCTTTATTTTGTGTTTACTAAATGACTTATTCTACAATAAACCGGACGAGCGGCATGCTTCATTATTCTTAAGTTCTGCCCTGGCAGAAATGTCATAACTGTGGACTCTAGCACTTCTGGGTTGCTTGAAGGCTTCATTCATTTCCTCCCTTCCTATCCCCTGCACTCTGGCACCTTCTGCTTTCCCTGTGACCAGGGCCGCTGTGTAGAAAGAGTGACCTGCTAGTTCCTGGCTTCCATCCTCTCCTCCGCAGGTACAATGTCAACATAGCAGCAGAGAGTCACAAGACAGCCAAAGCCAAGGACCCTGAACAAGGTTCAAGGACTGTGATGCTTGGGAAGGAATTCATGGGGGTCAGTAATGGTCACCCCATTGTTCCAGGCACCCACACAATTCCTGGCAGGTGTTAAGGTAAAAGGCGAGCTTTGTTTCAATTAGAATGAAGGTTTCTGATTCAGATGTGTGGCTGATGGGCCATACCTAGCACGTCTTGTGCTGCATTTCCAATATGAATCCATGTTTTTTGTTGTTGTTGTTTTTTAATTCATTAAGTTTATTGGTACATTTTAGGTATACAATATGACATTCATCATTGGGAATTTGTACCTTTACATGATGCATCTTGGTTCTTATTTTTCCCCATTCCCCTGCCTGTTTACAAAAACTTTGTTTCCATTTTTTCCTTTTCTCGTATTTATTCCTTTCCTTTCTTTCCTTTCCCCACCCCTCTCACTTTCTCTACCCCTTTAGACCTTTTTTTCCCTGTTTCACATTATCTATTATACATTTTGATTATCTTTTACACTTTTAGCTTCTCACAGCAGAGAAACTATTCCGTATTTATACACGTGTCCTATTTATTTCACTTTAGAATATGGCCTCAATGTGCATTCACTTAGCTATAAATGTCTCTAGTTTATCTTTCTTTATGGCTGAGTAGTGCTCCATTTTATATTTTTAAAAAGCCACATCTTCTTTATTCAATCACCAGTTGATGGACAATTGGGTTGTTTCCAAGTTTTAGCTATTATAAAGTGTGGTGCTATAAACATGGGTGCACATATATCACTGTGGTATGATTCTTTTTTTTTTTTTGGTACCAGGGTAACTCAGGACCTTGTGCTTTTGAGACAGACACAGTGCCACTGAGCTAAATCCTCAGCCTGATTCTTTTCTTTTGAGAAAATACCCAGAAGGGGAATAGCTGGGTCAAATGGGACCTCTAACTCTAGTTCTTTGAGGAATCTCCATACTGATTTCCACAGTGGTTGCACCAGTCTGCACTACCACCAGCAGTGGAACAGGGTTCCTCTTTCCCCACAGCCCTGCTAGCATTTGTTATTGGTTGATTTCTTGATAGCAGCCATTCTTTCTGGAGTGAGGTGGAATCTCAGCATTGTTTTCATTTGCATCTCTCTTTCCTTCCTAACAGGTGTCTCTCCCAGCCCAAAGGAACTTAAGAATAAATCTAGAACATGATCAGAAGCCAGGACCTCTTAGAATGCTGCTCACTATTTATTACTACTACTGTTAATTCCTGTGCCCCGGGCCTACAAAGGAGAGAAGAACCCATGTGTGTTGGATGCAACAGCCAGGAGGGAGGGGACCCAGCCCCTCTGCTGTCCCGGGGTCAGAGCTGGCACTGGAGAATCCTCCCCAGGCAAGGCCAACCTAAGCAGCCTTGGAGTGCAGACAAGATAGCCGAGTGACCTTTGGAAACAGCAAAACTGGCGAACAGGGAATGAATGCCTTTGAGTTTGGTCACCATGGGTTAAGTGAAAGCCAGAAGCTTGGGGTTTGGGTTCCAGGGGTCAGAACTGCAGCCTGTGACGGTGGCCTAGTTAGGGACCCCCATGCCTCCTTCTCCAGGACCGCTGTCCTGGAGGACAGCAGCCTTCCAAGGCTGTCACTCAAGGACAATCCCAGGATGGCCCCTGTTGCATACACCCCAGATGGTAGAGTCCTTTGCCTCCAGCTTTGCTGATGAGGAAAAGAAGGAAGCCCACCACCAGGCATTTGATGACCAGCCCCCGGGTGCAAGCTAGGCTGGGAAATAATGTAGTCTTCTTGAGCACAGGGCCTGGCATTGGTGGGCTGGCACTGACTCTGCCCACCTGATTGGGAAGCCAGCTGTTCCTTTGCTAATAGTGAGCTCGCTTCTCTGCAGGGATCTCAGGCAGCTTGCAATGGTGAATTCATGCTCAGGGAGGTGAGGGAGATGCTGCATTCACAGAGGTGCCCGAAAAGGTAAAACACATGGCTTTCCCAACGCTCAGTTGTATTAGTTGGACAAGGAGGCAACACCACGGCAAAGGCCTCCAAATCTCAGCTGCTTAAAACACAAAGGTTTCTCTCTCTCTCACCCTGGCCCCTGATTGCAGGCAGCTTGGACTTCCTGGCTCTGTCCACCCTGGGGGAGAATCCGCCATCATGGAAGATCGACCCCAAGCCCTGCCACCCACCGCCACATGCATGATTCCTGTCCACACGCCCTTGCTCAAAGCCACGAGGACACCTCTCAGTCAGGGGCAGCTTGAGGGTCTTTGCGCCCCAGGAAGGAAGAAACCTCCGTGAGCATTAACCTGCTTTTTCCCTGTACAGACGGAGAAAGGGGGTCAAGAAGCCTGGTCAGGCCTAACTTCAAATGCCCTCTTTCACTGCTTCTTATTTCTTTTCCCTTTAAATTCTTGGTTTTTGAGACAAGGTCTTGTTGTGCTGCCCAGGCTGGCCTCAAACTCTTGTGCTCAAGTGATCCTCCTGCCTCAGCCTCTCAAGTAGCTGGAAGCACAGGTGTGCAACACTGCAGCTGGCTACTGGCTATCATTTCAACACCACTTTCCTCCCAGAACATGGACCTTTGACAGTGTCTTGGCCACTAGGCCACGAGGTGCTGTTCCCTGGCCCGGTACCTTCTCTCTACTCAGGGTCTCCACTTCCTCCCAATCCCACTGCTTCTTGCTGGTGGGACTTTCTATCCTGCACTTGGGTGTAAAACACCAAGCCCACTTCCCCATGGAGTGACGCTGTCTGCGGTGGACAGAACAAGGACAATGACAAAGTGGGACAAAGCTGAAACAGACAGACACACGCAGGTAAAGAGAGGGCTATGACATCAGGGTTGGACATTGGATCAACCACATCTGATCCAACCTCCCTTGGGCTCTCAGAGTTATGGGACCCAGTAAAGCTCCAACCGTGCAGTTAGATCTGGGAGTGGGCTGAAGTTGAGCTTCCTTCACGAACAAGTGAAAATGTTTGACGAGTGACTTCATGACCTACAGGGTTCTGGAGAAATGCAAAAAACTACTGTGTACTGAGTTTCCACCCTGCCCTATATGTCTGCTCTCAAAATGTAATATTTAAAACCCTGTAAGTATTCAAGGATGAATACTTCATACACAAAGAGACCGAGGCTAAGCATGGGCTAGTGGCCAGCCACTGTTTTGCAGCAAGGCTGGGCTGGAGCAGGCTCTGTCTGGTCCCCACGCCTGTCTGACTGTCCCCTGTGACATTGCCAGGCTGAAGCCAGCCCCTCTCAGACCCACAGTCCCCTTCCCAAGTGCCACAAGTTCCATGACACAAACTTCAATGCTAAAAGCTTGCATTTGTATTTAAAAAGCAAAACTCTTAGATTTTGAGAGAGAGAAAAATCCCCATTATCAGGAAAGCTTGGGTTCCCAGTGGTGTCAGATTTTATTGCTGTGTATATTTGGGGTTGGTGGCAAGAAGTCACAAGGTCAAAGGCCAGGGGCCACCGCTGACGGAGTGGATTGCAGCTGGGAGGAACTAGCTAAGCTGGAAACACACTCGGGCCGATGGGAGGCCGATGGGAGGCTGGGCGTCAGAGGAGGCCGGCGTCTGCCCATGCAGAGCGGTACGGAAGTGGGAGGGCTAGCAGCAGCCACATGCTCACATGCTACACTGCAGTTCGGTGCTTCTCTCTGGAAAGACTCCAGGACCACAAGAGTGGACAGACATGGGGGAAACTGCACCTCCCGGCTTCATTCAGGAAAACAAACGTGAGAGGTGAATCGCAAGAAGAAATCCAGGGGGAAGCCAGGCAAAGGAGTACTATATAGCAGTGAAAAGAAACAAAGTAGAGCTATGAGTGGCCACATGAAGAAAACTCAAAAAAAGAATGCCGAGCAAGGTGTACACATATATCATCTATACAAATTTAGGAAAAACCATACCAACCAGTTTGTCCCATATATTAAGAGGCACATGCATGTGTAACATGAATATAAAGCCACACGTGGAATAATAATTATCAGATCCAGGGCTGTGATTACCTCCAGGTGGAGAGGGACAGGGTATTTGTAGTGAGGAAAAATTCAGGGGTTGCCCACTGCTTCTGTGATATTTGTTGATTAAGCTGGGAGGTGGACATTGATATTTGCCAAATTACATATTTTTAAAGTTCTGAAACATTTCCTAACAAATAAGAGAGAAGGAAGTAGTGGAGATTAGTGTGGTGAGGGGTTGAGGGACCTAAAGCAAGGGAAAGGTGGTGGGGAGGAAGAGCCCTGAGATTCCTCAGCAGGGTTTGTGCTGCTGAGTCCTGCTGCACTGCACATCTAGCTGAAAGTGGCAGCACCGGCACAGATGGCATTTAGAAGTCGTTCTTGCTGATGCATTGAACCTTCCTGACTCAACCTCTCGTTTATGCAAATGCAAAGCCAGTCACATGGGGAGAATCTCTTGTGGGTCTCTCATTATGGGACACAGAGATGTTTTCTTTTCTAGTCTTTTCTTCTTTTTAGTTTGGCCAAATTATAAATGTTTTAAATGTCGAAAAGGAGGAATAAGAAAGTCACATGCCATCTCGTAGGGGAGCACAGATAGTTCAGCCCTGGGAGCTGATATTCAGGGTGAAGGGAGAGCAGTGTCATGTTTAGTTGCAGCCCCTTCCCAAATTACAAGCTGAGAAACTTGTGTTGTAAAATAGGAAAAATAAACGCCTCCTATTCATTTCTTTAGACTTTTTAACTATTAAAATATCACAATAGTCTTCAGTGTACTCGGAGCTTTTCTAAATCCATAAGAAGACTAAAATCTTAAAAGAGGACAATTTACAAAAAGAAATCGAGAGGGCCAGAGATGCATTAAATGGTTCTTTTCTATTAATGGGCAAAGATGAGCATGGTAAAACCATTGAGCATTCATTTCCATTTCTCATGTGGCAAATTGCAAAAGACGAGAAAAATTTCAAAGCACTCCTCTTACCATGAGACTCAGTTTTCCTCGGGACAAGAACCAATTTTGTACGTAGCAGGCATTGTGCCTTCTCTGTCCTCTCTGCTGTAGGACTTGAAGTGTACCAGAAAATCTCTGCAAAACACCTCCAATTTAGCCTAATGCAGGTGATTAAACTTCTTCTCTGCTCAGTCTTTAGATAAAATGTCTGAGGAGATTATTAAAATGCAGCATATTATCTGAATGTGGCAAGCCCTCAGGCATTATCAACTATAGCAGCAACTGTTAAAATCAGTTTATCAGATTAGCTACTGATACGCCATTGACACACTTTTTGTTCTAGTTTTTTCTACTTTTTAGTAGAAAATAATACTGCAATTGAAGAGACCCTAAAATACGTATACAACAAATCTTGACAAATACATAGAGGTGTGTGTATTATAGACATGTAATGCACCTTTATAGAAATGTATTAACTAATGTTTCTTTTTTGTAACAAAATGAAACATAACAGAAGTTAATTTCCATAGTCCATGAGATTCGTGGTTATTCGTATGCTGTGAAATCTTAGGTATAAGTGTAAGGAGCCCCAAACAAAACAGACAAAAATTTAAATTTTCTGCTTTCTTATTTTGTTAGTTTCAAATATCCAGAATCAGCATCGAGCCAGCGTTGTCTCCTAGTGTGATTAATCAGAGAATGTGTGCTCTCCGTGTGCACAATATCACTCAGGGCTTTCCAGGAGACTTCACAACCCTGCCGTGCCCCAGCTGTGGCAAATGCCAGGAAGCGAGCATCGCACGCTGCAAGTTCTTGGGTGTGGAAGGGCTGGGCGGAGGACCCGGCCTGCAGAGTCGGGGTGTCGACGCTCCCACCAGGGAAGCTCTCAGTAAGGTCCCCGCTTGCGGGAAGACAGGGGTCACAGGGGGCAGAGTCTGAGCTCTGGAACCTGAGTCAACAACATGCCGAATCGTGCGGAGGAGGAGCGAGGCCAGGCCACACCGCCTCCTGTTGCCGCCCGCATCCTGGGCAGGCGTTCACACGCCGGGCTGGGCTTGCCTGTCTCTGGTGTCACGAGACCGGTCCCGCTGACACCACAGTGTCCCTGCCTGTCTCTCAAGAGCCAGGTGAAGCACAGGGCTAGGCAGGTGCAGGGACGGGAGTCCATGTGCGGCGAAGGAAGAAGGCCACCGCGGAGAGGCCACTGGCCCTGCCAACCTCAAGTGGGCGAGAGGAAGAAGGCTGAACAGAGGTGAGGAAGATGCTCGGAAGGAGGAGGAAGCTCCCGCAGTTCCTCACCTCCCACCGTCAACACTCAGCTCCAACCAAGTACTTCTCAAATACAGATTTGCTGGAGTCTTAAAAACTCGGTAAAATACATTCCGTGCTCAAGAAAAACTTCATCATCCACACGGACCAGAAACAAGATGGACAGCGAGCAGGGGCCAGGCCGCCGCCCACCGGGAACCAGGAGGGGACAGAGAGAGGGACGGAGAGAGGTCCCCAGCACAGCCCAGCGGGATGCACCGCGCTCCCTGCTGAACCCCGTTCCTGCTCTCTGGAGCCCCGAGAAAGGGGTGTCCTCCCCGGGGGCGGAAAAGAGCAGAGTAGCCTCACAAAGGGCCTGGTTTGCATTTGGAGTCTGCAGCCCCAGAGCTCCGCCCATCGGGGACAGAGGCCTGGGAGTTGCACACCAGGAAGGGAAGGTCGGGCTGGAAGGTGGGCAGGAGGGCAGGGGACAGGCGCTCACGGTCAGAGCACAACACTAAGAGGACGGGAAATGGAGGAAAAACGAAAGGCTCCTGGGCGTCTGCCTGTGTCCCTGAGCGCACAGAGAGCAGACAGGGGCAGGGCGCTGCTGAGGGTTCCTGGCTGAGGAGTGTCCGAGTAAAGAAGTGCACGTGGCCTCCAGATCTGCACATGGTACCTGGAAGTAAAAGCTCCTGATGAAGTGAGCTCTATTTTTGTTTGTTTTGAAGACAGGGTCTCACCGTGCAGTTGGGCTCACTTTGAACTCACTGTGTAGCTCAGGCTGGCCTCAAACTCACACCAGACTCCTGCCTCAGCCTCCTGCTGGGGTGACAGTCAGGCACCACCCATACCTGGCTAAGTGAACTTTAGTACTCTGTCGGGGTTGGGGGTGAGCACGGAGAGATGGGAGAGGAAGCAAGAGGGGTCCTCCTGCCTGTCCCTGGGGAAGTGGGGAAGTGAGTTGCCCCAGCGGCTGAGACCCCTGGGTGCCCCCACCCTGGGGCGTGTGCAGGGAGGCAGGGGACACAGGGAGGTGAACAAGGCACTTCCGGCCCCCCGGGCAGGCATTCAGCCCCAGGGAGGGGGGCATTCTGGGAGAGGACAGCAGGCTGTACAGAGGCACAGGCAGCTGCTGCACTGCACCAGCGGGGCGAGGGCCCCACCCAGCGGAAGGGGACAGTGTCAGAAGGTACCGTTCTGTAAGGAGCCGCCTGCCTTGGAGGACACCCCTTGGGCCTGGTGTTTCAGTCCGTTTGGGCTATTACAAAATCCCCAAGCCTGAGTAATTTATAAAGAACAGATTTTATTTCTTATAGTCCCAGAAGCTGGAAGTCAGGCTGGGCGTGGTGCCCACCTGGAAGCCCAGCATTCTGGAGGCTGCAGCAGGAGGACCGCTGCAAGTTCAAAGCCAGCCTGGGCTATATCGTGAGTTCAAGGCCAGCCCGAACCACATAAGGAGGCCCTGCCTCAAAAAACAAAACAAACAAAGATCTCAGCAGATTCAGTCTCTGTTTCCAAGATGCCACCCTTCTGCTGGCTGCCCTTGTTGGGGAGGCTGACAGAGGACGGGAGCTGGTCGCCTCCGAATGCCCCAGGCCTCAGCTGTCACCTCGGGCTCCAGTTCCAACACAGACCCGCGCTGGGAGACAAGTTCTGGTGCGGTGGGCACCTGTCTGCCCCTCTCCGTCGGGGTGGGAGAAGCCTTGGCAGCCACTCTGTGGTCCATGTGGGAGTCTGGGGAGACACAGAGGGGAGGGAGTTTTCACAGCTTTGCTCAGTCTGTGAATGCATCCCGCTAGGGCCTTTCTGGGACTCTATTAAGATCGTATGATGGCCTTTCACTGCCTCTTTGGAGAGCTTCACGGTGTTTCTTTTCACAGTGACACTGCCCCCTTGACATGGAAGGTTCAGTCCCTTTTGGGTCACACATGGTGTGGGCTGCCTCACTGTCCCCTGAAGGAGGAGCCAGCCGGGTGTCCCGCTCCTCAGTGAGCTGCTGTCCCTGAGGCAGATGCCACCATCCCTGGAGCATGGGGCCCAGACAGCTTCGGCTGCACCCCGCCATCTCAGGGGTCCCGACGTCCCCTCAGCATCTTCCTGGGCACAGGCACTTCCTCTGCTGGGGCTGCTTTCCTCGGTGGGCACGAGCCCAGATCAGAGGCCTGTGCTCACCCTGATCCAATCTCCACCAGAGGAAGGGGCCTCTCATTGCTGCACTTCCAGCAGAGAATGGTTCCTAAGTATTTGTTGACTACAATCACATAAGTAGAGAGATATTGTTTGGCTGGGTGTGGTGGCACACATCTATAATCCCACCATTCTGGGAGGCTGAGGCACGAGGTTGGCAAGTTAGAACCTAGCCTGGGCAACTTAGTGACTTAGTAAGAGTGTCTCAAAATTTAAAAGAGTGGTGGTGGGGGCTGGGAATGCAGCTCAGTGCAAGGCCATATGTTCAATCCCCTAGAGGGCAGGGGGACTTGACACAGTAAGCTTTTCTACGAGCTCTTCTGTGGATATATTTCAAGGCCGACAAACCTGCATGTTGCAGAGGGTACAGATAGGCCAGAAGAAAATGATTTAGAGACCCGCACGTGTTCCTGAGTGCATTTTAAGTGGAGGAACGAAAGGAATCATTGCTGTTGGCTGCCTGAGAGGTTTAGTCTAAGAAATATTGCTGTGCCGTGAAATTAATTATTATCGGAAGAGAAAGCCTCCAGTGATTTAAAATTATATCACCTATATCTATGTAGTATATTATAGCGTATTAAGAAAGTTAAAGTAAATTAAAAGCCCTAAAACAATCCATATATTATTTCAAGGTCTCGGTGGCATATTCATTATGCCTTTTCTATTCATTTTGTCCTTTCTTTGTAACTATAGGCAATCTCAGACGTAGCCCCTTGCCTTACGGGTAGCCCTTGTGTGGAAACAGCCATTGATGCTGTCCCCTGGGTGGACACAGGCAGCCATGGGCCCTGGCGACCCCCAAAGGTCCTCCCTGGCTCTTGCTTGCTGATGTCCCAGAGCCAGAGCTTGTGGACGTCCCAGCTCTGGCGTATCTCCTGTGTGCTTTAAGGATTCCAGGAAGTGGGTCTTTGGAACACACGTGGGGTTGCATTCTAATGGCATCGCACGGTGAGGCTTCTGGGGCCGGCCTGAGAACATCCGGAGCAGATGTGAGTCGGATCTGTGTGATTATTAGGGATGCAGGCTCTGGGATGGTCAGAGGACGGGCTATTGGCCCCAGGCTCTGATACTTAGGCAGGTGTGACTGTGGGCACCTGGACTGCACTGGGCCTCAGTTTTGCACCTGTAACACAAGAACAATAACGACAGCAACCCGATAGCCTGATGATTACAGGCCGAAATGTGCACTAAGTTCAAGTCTCATGACCTTCGCACTCAACTGCATTTCCAAGGGTGAGCCAGTGAGGTGGTCAGGGTGGACCCGAATCCACACAACTGGGTCTTTGTAAGAAAGGGGCCCTGGGGCACACAGAAAGGGTGACACACTGACACAGGGACAAGACACCTTCTGTGAGCCGTGGGAGAGGCAGTGGGAGAAGCCAGTCCTGCCCATGCTTAGTCCCAGACTTTAGTCTTTAAAATTGTGAGAAAATATGTTTCTGGGATGAAAGGCACAGTCTGTGCTACTTTGTCGTGGGAGTTCCAGTACAGGGATCTGGGGACTTTTGATGATTCCAGGAGACATGTAGGCCAATGCCTCAGAGGAGGTTGTGTCAGAGATCATTACTATGTGGGAAAGTAGGCTGCTAATTCTACACTTGATCTTGGCCAAAAGGCCGAGAAGCGATGGCTGCTAATTCTAAACAACCCCCTAGAAGTTATTTAGACCACGATCTGCTTTCAGTCCTATTAGGAACAAGGGTTATGTGGAAAATACCTTCTTTACGCTGTGCGTTCACTCATTCATACAACAAGTGTTCATTCATGGCTGATTCAGAGCCGGGAACCATGCTTGGTACCAAGAGGAACAGTGTTTCTGGGATCAGCAGTGGATCTGAACTGGGTCCCGCATGGTGACCCTTGGGGCCCCGTGCCGGTGCAGGGAGGCAGAAGAGGGGCTCCCTGCAAAACCTGGACCCAGCCTGGCTCTCGAGGGTGCAAGTTTTTTAGGGAAGCTGTGCGCTCACCGTGAAGCAAGAGGCAGCTAAGGAAAAGGCCGGGGAGGAAGGGAGGTTCTGCCCACCTTGGAGGTCAAAACCTCCAGCTCCGAAGGAGGGACAGAGTCAGACCAAACCCTCCAGCCCACCTCAGACCTAAGGCTTGAGACCCTCAGCTCCGAGCCCCAGGCCTTGGGTTCTTCTCTCTGCCCCCACCCTGGCGTGAGCACCTGGCTCTCCCCTGATCCTGGGTGATTACACTCTATCCTCTACTTTGGGTGTCTCGCTCAGGTCTTCTTTCAGGCCAACCTGGGTGGACTCAGCACCCAGGTGCAGCAGCCATCGGAGCCCGCTCCATGCTGGTCTTGAGGTGACAGGTGGGACCAGTGGCCAGCGCTGCTGGTGAAATACGCACAGGGCACCTGGGCCCAGCTGACATTCAGTGCAGCGGGGGAAGTGTCGCTGCCCTACTGCCTGGCCTCACTTGAACTAGCAGACAAGGACGGAAGTTATCACCTCTGCCTGTCTGAGAGGCTGCCTACACAGCTGGGTCAGGTTTCTTTGAAACTACATGTCAGCCCAAGTCTCCCAGTAGCTCTCTTTTTTATTTTGTGCTGCTGGGGATCAAACACAATATCTCTATTTTTAAAAGCCATGTATTCATCTGTAATTCTCATATGATAAAATATACATATTTAAATTATAAAATGGGATGCGTGAACGTGTGTGTGAACACCCACCACAATCAAGACCCTATACATCATCCTGTAACGACTGCTCCTATCCCTCAGTGACCCCTCTGAGCAAGCCCCCAGCACCAAATCCGCAGGACACTGTCAGCTGCTTTATGTTAATGTAAGTTAGGTGGCTCGCCTAGAATTGTATAGAAACAGGAGCACACAGCATGGACTCTTCCACCTGGCTTATTCATCCAGCATCCCTGTGGGGACATTCATCCATATTCCTGCAGGTATCACTAGTCCCTTCCTTTTCATCGCTGAGCAGTGTGAGTCTGTTGAGACCTGTTTATCCCATCACCTGTTGAAGGCCATGCAGTTGTCTCCAGTTTGGGCTTTTGGAAGTTAAGCTGCTGTAAACATTTGTGTGCAGATATGTCAGTGGATATATGCTTTCTCTTCTCCAGAGTAAATAGATACTCAGGAGTGGAATCATTGATTATATGGTAGGCACAGGTATATCTTTTTTTGTCCCAGATGGTAAGGGAAATTTTAAAAAATTTTCCTCGTTTTTTTGTTAGTCCATGTTTGCCTAACACTTACATTCCTTGTGTACAGTCGGCACATGTGTATACCACATCTTCATTCCTGTTTTCATCCCCTCTTCTTCTCCTCTCCTTCCTCCAGCCTCCCTCCATCTCTGGATCTCCCTTCTATTTGAGAAAGATTTGTCTCCCTACTTCCGGTTATCTATCTTTTATTTTGGTCTGTCTTTATATTTTGGGTTTATCATATAAGAGAAACCAAGTGATGTTTAGGCTGGTGAGTCTGATATATTTCACTAAACATTGTAGCCTCAAAGTGCACCCATTTTCCTACAAATTACTCAAGTTTATCCTTCTGTAACTGTCATTTTTTTATCCGTTCATCTGTTGAGGGACACACAGGCCGCCTCCAAGGTTCAGCTATCATGAGTTGTGCTGCTACAAACATGGGTGTGCCTGGATCACTGTAATACGATGCCTTTAACTCTTTCAGGAAGACACCCAAGGGGAAGAGCTGGGTCAAATGGAATTTCTAGTTAGTTTTTTGAGGACTCTTCTGACTGAGTTCTGCAGTGCTTGTACTAGTTTACATTCCCACCAACAACGTAGAAAGTTCCTTCCTCCCACCCACCCCCTCAGCCTCACCAGCCCTTGTTGTTATTTGATTTCTTGGTGATGGCCGTTTTTTCTGGAGTAAGATGGGGTCTCAGTGTTGTTTTAATTTGCATTTCTGTAATGGTATTTCTTCATGTATTTATTAGCCACTTATTGTACTTTTTCTGAGAAGTGACTATTCATTTCACTTGCCCATTGGGTCTTTTATTTTGGGAAGCTCTAACTTTTCTTAGTTTGTTATATATTCTAGGTATTAGTCCTATGTCTGAGGAAGAGCTGGCAAAGTTTTTTCTCATTCTATAGGTTTTCTTTTCACAGTTGGTTGTTTCTTTTGCTGTGTAGAAGATTTTTAATCTGATACGATCCCATTTGTTGATTTTTGGTGCTGGTTCCTGTACCACCTGGGTTCTGTTCAGAAAGCACTTGCCTACTTTTTAAAGAAACTATAAGCTGTTTTCTGAAGTGGTTGTTACAATTTATATTTGTGCCAGCAGCGGATATGACTTTTACTTCCAGCCCAGCTCCAGCAATTTAGCAAGACTTTATCTCGAATGAAAGAAAAAAAGAGAGAAGGAGGAAGGAGAGAAGGGATGAAGAACTCTGCAAACACAGAACAAAGAGCTAAAGCTAAGGAGCCAACAGAGGGGATAAATAGTCCATGACGTTAACCTGTCTGTCTTGACTGCCAGGCGATGCCACCCCATTTCACATGTACAGCATCACGAGAACATGCAGAAGTGGACTCCATTTCTCCCTGCCAGGTTTCGTGTCTGGGTCCTTACTGTCATATTTTTACCTTTGTATATGTTACAAGGCTCACAAAATATTATTATTGCTTGCTAAAATAGTCAGTTATCAGTCAGGTGTAGTGTACATGCCTGTTATCTCAGCATTCTGGGAGACTGAGACAGGAAGATTGGAAGTTTAAGCCCAGCCTGGGCTTTTTCTCAACTTAGCAAGACCCTGTCTCAAAATGAAAAATAGGCTGCGGATGTAGTTTAGTGCCAAAGCCCTGGGTTCAATTCCCAGTACCACAAACAAAAGCAAAAGTCAATTATTCTTAAAACATATTTAAATAATAAGAAAGCAAACATACATTTAATCGTAGTTATCATCTCTCTGGTGTGTTTCATTTCTTTGTGTAGATGTAGGGTGTCCTTCTAGCATCATTATCCTTCTGTTTGAAAAACGTCCATGTTTTTAATAATAGGGGTCTGCTGAGGTGATGGACTCTTACTCTCCTGTATCTCTAAAAATATCTTTGTTTGTAATACATACTTTTTTAAAATAAAAACTTTATTTAAATAATGCATAAAAACATAAAAATTATTAATGGACTATCATGGGATATTTTGATACATGTTTACATTGTGTAACATTTAAATCAGGTTATGTCTTCAAACATTTATCATTTCTGTACAGTAAAAAATTCAGAATCCTTCAAGCTTTTGAAATGTATTGCTTTCCGCTTAACGATGCTTTTCCATTATCTTTCTCCTTACGTTGCCTTCCATACAGATTCTGCTGTCACCCTTGACCATGTGCTTCTGTCTTATATATTTCTCCTCCCTCTGGTTGATTTAAAACTTTTCATTGTCCCTGGTTTTGAGCATCTTCCGTTTGCTTCATCCTCATGGAGTTTTATGTCTGTTTCTTGTTCCTGGATCTCATTGAAGTGGGAATGCTTGGTTTATTGTTTCACCAGTTTGGGTAAATTGTTGGCTATTGTTTCTTTCAATATGCTTTTCCTGTTCTCCTTTGGGAACTCCAATGACACAGAGCTTGGGATGTTTTTAATTGTCTGACTGACCATCTTTTTATTTTAAAAACTATTCGTTTTTACCGTTATGTCTTCAAGTTCCTTCAGCCCTTCTTCTGGAATCCCCAACCTGCCACCAATCTCGTTATATCTTTAGAAATTGGGTTTGGTCATTTTATATCTTCTGTGTCTCTTACTTGACTTTTTGGACCCATAGAATATATCTATAAAAATAACTGTTCTAATGTCTTTGTAACTAATTCTAACACCTGTGTCACTTCTGGGTCATTTTCAATTGAATAATTTTTCTCATCATTATGAATCATATTTCCTGCTATTTTGAATGCCTGGTAATTATGTTAGATACCAAATATGAATTTTTCCATTGTGAGTACTGGTTAGTTTTGAATTGCTGTGAGTCTTCTTGAGCTTTGTTCTGGGATGTAATTAAGTTGTATGGAAATGTTTTGGTCCTTCAGGTCTTGAGCTTGAGATTGGCTAGGAGGGGCGGGGGTAGCTCAGCTCTCGTGCATGGCTGATACAGGGCCCTTCCAATTGCTTCTGAGTACTCTCTGGGCATGGGCACCGTGCCTGGCTTGTGTTGACCACCCTTCCTTCCTATCGTTTAAGATAAGAACGGGTGATTTCCCCCATTCTTGGGTTGTCTACACACACACACACACACACACACACACACACACACACAAAGTGATCAGAGCTCAGCTGGACACTGAGTGACTTCTGCAGACCTCTGGGTCTCTTTCTCTCTTGCCTTCCAACCTACAGACTCCAGCTGGACTCTTGGCTCTGTCTCCTAAACTCAAGGATTTTCTACTCCTCGCCTCCCTTCCTGACTCATGGCCTGGATCTCTCAGAGGACCCTGGGCCCAGGCAGATGTGGCACTCACATCACATGCATTCTACCACACAGAAGTCACTGTCCTTGGTGACTGATGTCCAGGACCTTGCCAGTGTGTCACATCTCTACCCACAGGAAGTAGGAAGTCTTTTATGATCCAGCTCAGAACTCATCCCTGCCATTTCCATGGCATTCCTCTGGTTAGAGGAGATGGCCCTCTTCTACAGCACTTTGGAGAGGAGGAGTTAGGCTCAGCGGGAAGTCTGAAGCCAGGTCACTGGGCATCAGAGAGCTGGGACAGAAGTCATTCCTTCTGCCTTCTGTTTTCTAGAGTCACCTCTGTCTGTCTCTTCACATCGTTTCACTTTTAAGTGCTAGCCTCTCCCAGTCAAGTGAGAACTTTCAGAAAGCAGAAATGATCTCATCTCTCTGGGGTCACCCAAACATTTAGCGTCCTTTCTGGACTACAGCAGGTGCTCAGGTTTCTTAAGTTGAACCAAGTAGAATGGGCTGGAACAATCGATTTACCAGTTCTCATCAGTGGAGGCAATGCTGAGATGCCCTAAGCTGGTAGAGACACAGTGAACAGTCAGGAAAGTGGACTTGAACCGTGGGGTTAGGGACACAGAGCAAGAAAGTCTGTTCCAAGAATCTGGGTAATGTGGCAGTTCGGGAATAAAATGGAAAGGCTTGGAGTAAGTGGGAATAAAGCAGAAGGTGAATCCCAGGGTCACATAAAGAAAAAAATCAGCAAGATGTACTGACAGTTAAGTTCAAAGGGAAGGAAGGTCCAGCATGACCCTTGGTTTTTAAGCCAAGGAGACCTGAAAATTGAGGTTTCATCAACAAATTGAGAACTCAAGATGGATATGTTGACGGAGCCCGCTGTCACTCGCCAAACAACACCTGAATGGAGGAGTGAGGATGAAGAAAAAGAAAGGCAAAGAGACAGAGTTGGGGGAGCTCCCAGCATCCGAGCTACTTTATTGACTTTACTGTTCTCTTTTATAGTACTCAAGAATAGAAAACATCTTACATAAGGCACATCTGGAAAGTCCCCAGGCCTTGAGACAGTCCCGTGTTTTCTTTTCCCTAGCTCCGTGTCCTTGTGTTATTCTTATCACTTTCTCCTACGCCCAGCTTCTTCAGAGCTGGGCAGCAAGCTCTACAATATTTCACTTAACCCTTTCATAGGAAATCCAAGTTGTCCACCTTAATACTTATAAAGCTGTTGGCTCTCCACAATATGTTCCTTCCCTTCCAAAGTCATTCTTCTTTGTTTCCTACCTTAGTGGCCTAAGCTGTAAGTCTTGGAATTCTTTTTGAATTTTCCCTCTTCCTTACCAATGGATTGAATTGGTTACTGTGATCATTTGGATTCTGCAGGAAGTCCAAGCACACAGAGCTTATTATGGTTGCTCCTGGGGCCGGCCCTGTGAAAGGGAGGTTGGAGGGCTCTGGGTCTGTCCGCCTCTATCTTTTCTCTCGTGGCATCTTCTGCTTGGTTCTCATGCCCTGGGACCAGGTTTCTCTGTGACCAGAAGAAACTGAGGCAGGAGTAGACAGAAGGAGAGGTTGAGCTCATGCCAAAGGCAGCTATAGGTGACTGCACAGGAAGCTCCTCTGGGGTGGCCTTCACAGTGGCCCACGTTGGACCGAGGTCGCCGGGTCATCGTGCGTGGTCATGGGGCCACACTGCAGCCCAAACAGACCCTGCAGACCCTGGTCACAGCATTCCCAGACACATGGGTCCTGCATCCACAGCACTGGGATGGCACGTCACCACCTGCATGTCATGCCATCCTCAAGTCCTCTTCCAGCCCCTGCAGGCTGATTATTTGGGGTCCCTCTTACTTCGTTCCCAGATCACTGCAGCAAGGCCTGGCTTCCCCCCTGTTCATCACCCTCACCATCCTCAAGCCCACTGTCCACGCTGAGGCTGTGATGATCCTTCTCGATGCTGCCATAATCGTGGGACTCTTGGGACCTGGGGTCAGATCCTCCACCCCACCTGCCTCTGAGCCTGCATGTGGAGTTGGGCTGGGCTTTCACATGTCTCTGGTTCTTTCTCTGGCAGATGCCCTCCCTCTTGGACCTGAGGTTTTGCTTCGCAAGCTCCTCCTGCCTGGTCCTTCCAGACCCTGCTTCTTCACAAAAGCCTCCAGACTCTGCTAGCCCAGCTCAGTGTTGTCAGGTCCTTCTTGAGTCCCTTCTATTCTTGTTTTGATTGATTGATTGATTGATTTTTTGCAGTACTGAGGACTGAACCCATGGCCTCCACTGAGGAGGACTGAGCTGCAGCCCCCACCCTTTCTATTTTCCATTTTTCACTATGTCACTGGGTCACCCAGGCAGGGCTCTACGGGTGCTCCTCCTGCTGCAGCCTCCCAGAGTGCTGCGGCTGCAGGTATGTGCCACCACATCTGACTTCTTGTGGCTTTTGGTAGCTTTTATTATGCAAAGCTCCAAATACCTGTTAGCAGAGATTCACCCTGTTCAGAGTCTGGACAGTTTTCTCTCTTACTCAGCACCTATCACAGGGCTCTCAGATGTTTGGTCAGTAAATGAATTAAATAATTTTAAAAGCTTTAAAATATTCTTACTCCATTTTATTCTCCTGATTGACACACCCATTTTCAGTTATCTGTGACTGATTTTTCTGAAGTAGGACTCTGTCTCTGTCTCTGAAATGAGGGTTGCTTGTGGATGAACCCTGAATGCCCTGTCAGAGTCTTGCAGCTTGGAGTTGGGCTGGGGAGATACACTGGCCCTGCAGTGAGGCCCCTTCAGCGGCCGCTGGGTACGGGGCGAGGGAGGAAGGAAACTGCACGGCTCTGACACCGGCCTCCAGTCCGCCTCTGTCTTCTCCTTCTGCACTCCATGGAGTGGCCCCAGCAGCACACGTGGATGGTGGCTGCACACCTGTGGGGACAGGGTCCTCCGCCACCGGTTCCTGGGACCTGGGATCGGGATGCTGACTCCAGGGCACCCTCACTCCTCCCCACCCAGCAGCACTTTCCACACACCAGCCCTTGCCTGCTGCATCTGTCCACTTCCTGGGCTATGATAAAATGCTGCTGCTGGATATCTTATACAGAAGAAGCTGTTTATTTAGCTCACAGTCTTGCTGAGGGTGTGGCCCTGGCATCTGATCTCCCTGGTGAGGGCCTTGGGCTACACCACCACATGGCAGCTGGCATCATGGTGGGAGTGAGCACAAGAGCGAGAGATCGTAAGGCAAGACAGGAAGCAGGAGGCAGGGGAGCCTAGGGCCAGGTTTGCTCTTTATAACCACCTGCTCTCATGGGAACGAAACAGGTCCCAGGAGAACTGCGTGAATCCCGTTCGTTTGAGGGCAGTGTCCCAGGGAGCTGATTGCACTCCACCAGGAGCTCTTCTTAAAGGGTCCATCGCTCGATACCCCACACCAGGGGCCAAGGTTCTAGCACTGAAACTCTGGGACACAAACCCAAATGTCCTCCAAACCGTAGCGTTTGGCGTCCTCCCTGAAGTGGGAGGTCCTAGCAGCAAGACGCAGGGAGTCTTCCTTGTCACTCCTCGTTGCTGGTGGGTGTCAGGTGCTCATCTTGCCTCAGGATCACTGGGGTCTGGGGTGTTGGCACTGTGGATTGCAGGAATTGCTGCCCTCCCGGAGCTTTCCTGAGAGCCCAGGACTCAGGAGCTTGGGATGTCAATGGATGGCAATTTGAACAACACATTCCCACACTTTATTCGTCTGAATTCTGTTAGGTCTGCTTCTGAAAGGACTCTCCCAGAGAATCCCAGGTTGCTTCAGATAGAATAGCTTTTGGGAAACCACACAGACTCTTTGGGGAACTTTAAATGATTTATTGCACAAGGCCAACCCCTGTCCTGGGAGGTTTTCATGTCGAGTTCTGTTAACAGCTTTTGTCTTCCGCTATCGTGCATATATTAACAATTAAATCCATTTAAAATAATTGATTCAATTTGCTAAAGCCAACAAATTAATTAACTGATGCATAATTAATTGGAAAAGTAAGGCATCAGCTCTTCGGGGACCGGGTAGGACAGCTGTGATTTGTGTACTCATGAAAGGAGGAGACAGCGGTGGGCACTGCCCTTGACCCAGAGGCTGATGTGATCGGGGTCATCATTGAGGAGCCCAAGGGCATCCACGAGGACATGTCACGCTATTGATTCGTCACCAGCACAATATGGTGAGCCAGGCGGCTGGAGGGACAGCCGCATGTCCTTGCCATTCCGAAAGCTGGGAGCCCAGGATCAAAGGCTCGATCGCCCCATGCAGATACTGGGTCCTTACAGGGTGGGGGAAGGAGAGCTCAGGTCTCATTTCTTCTAGGGCTGCGAATCCCGTCAGCGAGCCCACTTTCACTCCATCATCTAACTTCAGTAACCTCCTGAAGACTCCACCCCAAGTACTGTTATGGCGGGAGTTACAGCTGCAACACATAAATCTGAGGGAGACACGGACATTCAGTTCACAACAGTCACACTCTGGCCACGCCTCAAAATACAAGGTGTGGTCGAAATATTTGGTGAATGTTTAAATTTTAAAAATTTATTAGAACAGAACACACCCTGCCATGAATCTCCCTCCCTTTGAACATATTTATCTATCCCATCATCCTTGCCATTTTCTAAAGCAGTTCTGGAACTGCTCTTTCATGAGAGTCTTTGGTTGTACCGTCCTGGTTGCCCTGATGTCCTGAATCAATTCAAAATGTTACTCTTTCATGGTCATTTTGACTTTGAAGAAGAGCCAGAAGTCACATGGTGCCAGATCCGGTGGACACAGTAGACAAGGTCACACTGTCGTGTTTTTAGCTGCCTGCCTTTTCACTGGATGGCAGTTGCCAGCAGTATTCACTGTGTTTTTGATCACACCTTGTAAAGACACTCAGGAAAGGAGACTGCAGGAACTGGTTCAGAAAGCAGCAAGAATGATGGGATCAGTGTGTGCAAAGCTAGGGGAGTATTTTTTTTCTGAAAATTTTTTTTTTATTAAATTCTTTTATTGGTACATTGTAGGTATACAACACATTTCTCATTGGGAATTGTACCTTTACATAATGCATCTTGGTTCTTATTTTTTCCCCATTCCTAGCCCTCCCTTCACGCCCTCCACCCTTCCCTATTTACAAAGACTTTATTTCCATTTTTTCCATTTCTCATCATTTTTCCTTTCCTTTCTTTCCTTTCCCCTGCCCCTCCCACTACCCCTACCCCTTTGGACCTTTTCTTTGTATTTTGCATTATCAATTATTCATTCTAATCATTGGTACACTTTAGGTATACAATATAATGACATTCATCATTGGAAATTTGCACCTTTACATAGTCTCTCTTGGTTCTTATTTTTCACCCTTGCCCAGCCTTCCAACCCCTCCATTCCTCCCTATTTACAAAGATTTTGTTCCTATTTTTCCATTTTCTCATATTAATCCCATTTCCTTCTATCCTTTCCCCTAGCCCTCCCAATCCTTCCCCTTTGCCCATTTTCTTCCTATTTCACATTACCTTTTATACATTTAATCCTTATTTACACTTTCAGTTTCTCACACCAGAGAAACTATTTGGTATTTATACATGTGTGTCCTATTTATTTCACTTAAGAGTATGGCCTCAGTGTGCATCCACTTAACTATAAATGTCTCTAATTTCTCATTTTTTATGGCTGAGTAGTACTCCATTTTATAAAAAACCCACATTTTCTTTATCCAGTCTCCAGTTGATGGGCATTTGGGCTGTTTCCAAGTTTTAGCTATCACAAACTGTGCTGCTATGAACATGGGTGCACATATATCACTGTGGTATGATTCTTTTAATTCTTTGGGGAAGATCCCCAGCAGTGGAATAGCTGGGTCAAATGGGACTTCCAGTCCTAGTTCTTTGAGGTATCTCCATACTAGCTAGGGGAGTATTTTGAAGAGAAGCGATGGCAATATGTCTTTTACTATTAACAAAAATTAAAACGTAAACCTTCACCTTATTTTTTGATTACCCTTTGTAGACACAGAACCACTGGTCATCAGAGCAAGAAGCTGCTCAGAGCTCATCCCATCTGCTGCCCAGCACACCCTGGAGTCACACTGCTGCCCAAGGAAGGTGCCGGGCTGCAGTTTGTTTCTGGTCCACCAGGAGACGAGCCCAGAAATCCACAGGAAGCAGATACAAATAGCTTTGAGAGCAATGTAGCAGAGTGATTTTATGTCTGCCGAGTGTTATATTTAAAATTTGGGACTGACATTCTAATGTTCCTTTTTCATTAAAATTTTCTCGTAACTCATTTTTGTTGTGTTAAAAAGAAGTGTCAGCATGCAGTGTGTTATAAATTTTAAAAAATGAATCAAAACAAGAGCAAAGTGGTGCTTTTTTCAGAATCTAGAAGCACTGCCTGTGTCATTCCAGAAATCTTTAAGCCCAAACCCTACCAAATGCGACCTTGGCCCAAACAGGTTGTAGGGAGACAGCAAGAGCTCTGAGGTTCCTGCCTTACGAAGGCGACCTGAGCCGCTTGTCCTTTCTCTGGAGGTGCTGGCCTGCTAGGCAGTGCTCAGTGCTGTCTCTGGAATGAGATCCACAAGGATGCGGGAGACCCACGGGAGCTGTAAAGGCCACGGCTTCTCCGATACTTGTATCAAACCCGTGCCTGCTGCAAGGTCACGGGGGAACTGTGGAAAGTCAATTTTTATACAATTGCCAGGCACAGCTGTGCATTAGGGCACATGAGAGCACAGTACGCTGGATGAGTGTCCTCACTCAGCTACCAAGTGGCAGGGACTGGGGAGCCTCTGGGTGAGGCTTTTAGGGAGGAAACAACAGAAGAGAAATCCAAGCACCATCACTGTGGATGGTGAGATGCTGACGAACGGGTGGGAACAGACGGTGTCCTAGTCTGCTTTGTGTTGCAGCTAACCCAGTACCACGGACGGGACAGGGTAAGTTACAGAGAACACAGGTTGATTTGGGCTCCTGGTTCTGGCCCAAGGTAGAAAGGATGCTCTGGGGACGCTCGCATGGGCAGGACCCTGAGGTGCTGCAGGGCAGCAGGTGGTGAGAGATGGAGGCGAGGAGCCTGGCCAATCAGGCTTCCTGGGGGTCCCACCCTCCAGATGACCATGCACCCCTCGCCCCTTAGTCTGATGAAAGGCCTGCATGACAGCAGAGCCCAGGCACCACTTACGGGTCTTTAGAGGGGACAAACGACATCTGAACCCTGGCAGGTAATGAGCCAGGCCCAGAACTTTATTAAGAAAAGCAGAGAGAGCACTCTCAGGGAGTGCAGCTCAGTGGTTAGCATGGCTCAGCATGCATGAGACCCTAGGTTCATTTCCTAGCACCACCCTCAAAAGTGAGAGAAACAGGCCACAGTTCTGACTTGAGGTGGGATGGGCAGTCCCAGGGCTTGACCTAGCTGCTCTGGAGTTGCAATGCTGAGATCACCTCCCAGCAGGCCTGCCTAGGGCCTCTTCTGTGTTGTCCTAGGCCTAACAGCTCCTACAGCCCCGGATGGGACTCGGGCGGGCCTGTGCTGGTGATTTATAGGTTACCATAGATGCACATGTAGGCCACATGCAATGACTCCCAGTGAAGCCATTCATCACCTCCCTTCCAGACCCCTGCTGTGTGCAAGCACCCTGACTTGGGAATGAAGGGGCCTGTGGATTGGCTTTTGTGCATCAGTGGTTTTTGAAATATGGTCTCAAGATTTTAAAAGTGAAACCGCTATTCTGAGAATAAGTTGCTTACTGCTGAACAGCTGCCATATTACTTTGTCACAGAAGACGAAAGGGAAGAAAGAGAAGAGAACATCATTCACTTGAGACTGGATGCAAAATCCATGTAGTCATATGAACAGGGACAAGTCTAGTTCATTTTCTGATTCTCAGTTTCCAAATCTGCAAAAAGCGGAAATAAGATCTACTACCAGATGTCTCCCTGCTGTACTTTGGATCATGAATGTCCTTCAAGGGTCGTGTGCTGCAAGGTTAAGCTCTTGGGAGGTGCTGGGACCTTCAAGGAGGCGGGGCCTCAAGAAAGGAAGTGAGATCTTTGGGGACGTGGCCTTAATGGGGATAATTCCAGCTCCTTCCTGTTTCTCCTTTTGCTTCCTGGCTGCATGAGGTCATGTGCTGCCACCATGGTGCCATGCGCTTCCTCATCACAGCCCTAAAGCAGTGCACCAAAGGACCATGGGCTGAAGCAGTGGCCTACAAAACTTTTCCTCTTTAAGGTTTCTTTATCAGTCGTTTGTCACAGTGTAGGAAAGCTGACTAGCACACATTTACACAATGCTTTTTCTATGTCAGTCTCCCTGCTAAATGTTTACATATGTTTGTTCACATGACCTCATAGGAAACCTTTAGAATTATATACGGTGATAACCTGATGGTCAAGGACTCATCCATACAGCTTTGGAGGAATGAGCATAGTGCTTAACAGATAGAGTCATTAGTCTCTTTATTATTACTGTTTCTATTGTGCAGGAAAGAAAAGCAACAAGGGCAGTGAAGATGCAAACATTTGGCCTTTGCCCTGGCCTATCCCCTCTGCTAGCGGCATCTGGGGTTCCTTTGCCTGAAGGCTGCTGGAAGGAGGGCGCCTTCTTCAGGCCGGTCCCACACATTGATCAGTAGGAAAAGCCAGTTTAGCCATGGGCAGTGGCCATGCTTACAATCCTAGCACTGTGGGAGGTGGAGCCAGGAGGACTGGAAGTTCAAGCCCACCCTGGGCAACTTAGAGATTTAGTGAGACCCTGTCTACAAATGAAAAATAAAAAGAAACAGGAGTTCAAACTCCAGGAAAGGAAGGAAAGAAGGAAGGAAGGAAGGAAGGAAGAAAAGAACTGGGACTAATAAAGGATGGAGGGAGGGGGAGGGAGGGCAGGAGGGAGACAAAAGAAGAAAGAAAGAAAGAGAAAAGCAGGGCAGGTACTAGGCAGAAGGGGGTCACTTTAGGAACAGCTGGACACCCTTCGGTCTCACCCACATCCCCTGAGGGCTGCATATTGTCCCAAACTCATTTCAGGAGAGCTAATGTCATTCCTTCCTCTGGGGCAGCAGCAAAGCTCAGATGCGGAAATAATAGAGAGAGAGAGCACGCACAAAAATGTGACTACATCTCAGGCTGACAGAATAAAACGACATCAGATCTTCAAAGCTGCGTCAGAATATGGAAAAACAATGGTCACCTGGCACGGGTCAGAAGATCCTACTGAAAGAAAACAAGGGCTGAAAACCACTGCTGGCGTCTCGGCCTTACGCCTGGCCGGCACCACTTAGGCTCCCTTGAGCGCAGGCAGGTGGCACAGGGCGGGGGCTAGGAAGAGGCCTCCACGGCCCTGGTGGGAGCCCTGCTGGCTTCCTCGGCAGCCTTGCCCTCCTCTTAGTGGGGTCCCCGCCAGCCCTCCCTAGCTCTCAGGGCACGGGCATAACGGCCATCAGGAGTGGGCGGCCTGGGTTCAATCCCCAGCTTAGCACTGTCCTGCTGCCCGGCCTCTGGCAAGGGCTGGGTCTCCAAGGCCAGGAGCTCGGAGGCTGTAAGGACCTCCTGGGCCACGCCCTGGCCTCTGTTCCCCCCAGCCTGGCAGGTGGCTTCCTTCAGATCCCCAGCCGTCAGGGCCTTGCACAGATCCGGGAGGAGGTACCAGATGTGTCTCTCCCGCCGTGTGGCTGGGGACTGCAGGACCCCAGGAGGGGGGCAGGGGTGCTGAGCTCTGGGCACTGTCCCCCAGGTCCCTGACCTGCCCTCCGTGCCCTCTCTTTTCTCTTTCCCTGGGTGTCTCATCTTGACAGACGCAGCATTCACATGGCACACGCTCTGCCTGTGAGAAAGTTACTCCTTCTCAAAGCTCTTCTCAAAGCTTTAAAAATGGGTGCTTTCAACTTAGCCACAATCAAACCAGGAATGTGTCTCTTATGTAAATATGGGTCTTTTAAGACACACGTCAGGCCTGCGATCCCAGCCCTCTGGGAGGCTGAGCCAGGAGGATCCCAAGTTTGAGCTCAACTTGGGCAACTTGGCAAGATCCTGTCTCAAAATGAAAAAATAGTACATTAAAAAGCCTGCCTAAGGTAACTCAGGAAGTAGACTTTTAAATGCAGCCAACAAAAATATTCAAAAGACCTATAGTCAATGAATAGCCACTGAGCATCTTAGGGCCCTGAAGAGTTCCTTGGAGAAACTGAGTTCATAGCCTTGCTCTGGAGGAATTTACAGCATTTTATGGAGAGATGAAGTGTGAATCCATTTACTCTATGTAGTGGTTTGGGTCTCAAATATTCCCCCAAAGGCTTATGTATTCAGAGGTGGGGCTTTTGGAAGATGACTGGATCATGGGGTGCTGTATTGGTCAGTGGATTCATCCACTGATTTTTTTATGAGTCCATGTTTGCAATACATAATGATTCCATTCAGCATGGGTAGTTGGTACATGTACAAAATACATTTGATCCATTGATTTCTATCCACGTTTAGTTCACAGTTGACTGCTGCTGGGAGGTGGGGCCTTGTTGGAGGAGGGGTCACTGGGTGTGACCTAGGGGTGTGTCCTGTCCCTGGCTGCCCTCTTCACTCTGCTTCCTGCTGCTGTGGTATGTGTTGCTTTCCTTGGCCAGGCCCTTCCACCATGCTGCCATGAACTGAACCCTCCAAAACCATGAACCAACTAAACCTCTCCCTCTCGAAGTTGCAGGTGTCCGGTATTTTGTTCCAGTGATAGGAAAGTACACTTTAGTTCAAAGAAGAAGGGGTGAGCACTCGACAGAGATACAAATCTTCATTGCATGCGTGAGTGCAGAGGAGAAAAACTGTGGCCAGGAACCAGGCCACCCTTGCACCCTGCACGCTTCTGCGTGAACGGCTCTGGGGAGAACCAGTCCTGGGAGGTGGTTCTGGGGTGCGACGGCCGTGGACCCCTTAGGTCGAGATGGAGGCAGAGGGAGGGGAGTGGAGCTGGGCAGGGAGAGGCACGGAGGGGAAGCCTGGGCGGGGCCACGGCACTGGGTGGTGCCATTAGACCGGCCAGGTACTGAGCAGTGTGGTGACAACTATAAGCTGAGACCTCAGAAAGCCCTAACTCCGACCTCTCTTGCTAAATCACCGGAAACCACTGCAAGCTTTGCAGCAGAGAATGGCATGCAGAAAGGGGGCAGAAGGGGAAGGCGCTCTGGGAGGAGGATGGGGCACTGATTTGAGTCAGAGGGCGATGGCGGCATAGGGAGGGGAGGAAGGGTGAGAGACAGAAGGGCCAGCATGTCTGCAGGTGGCTGGGACCTGGCTGCCTTGTGCTCATTCCCACTCACCACTAGTGAGCAGTGACACCCCCTCACCCTACAAGGGGCCCGCGTGGACAGCAAGCTGGAGTTGTCCCTCGGGATCCTTGGGGGCCTGGCTCTAGGGCCCCCCGACCCTAGCTGCTCTGCCCATGTATAAAATGGTGCAGTGTTTGCATCTTCTCGTATGTTTCAAATCATCCTTAGGTGGGAGATCACTCGTCATACCTAATGCAATGTAAATGCCATGCAAATAATTGCTCTGGTGTATTTGTGAAGGGAATGATGACAAGGGAAGCACAGTACGCACACCCTCGCTACAGAAAAACATTTTCCCAAACATTGTTTGTCCTTGGTTGGTTGAATCTGTGGCTGCAGAATTCATCATAGGAAGATAGCGGGCCATGTGTGAGCAGCCCTGTGAAATCAGGGGATGCTGGGCTGAGAAGTGGGAGCTTGGAGTGGGAAAAAAAGTAATGAAAGAAACAGGTTTTGGAGGAAGAGATCTGTGGATACACTAACCTGGAGGTAGTGTTTGGGCCTCAAAGTGAGAAAGGTAACAGTAATGTGAGAGCCAGTGAATACTGAGCGCTGACTCTGGGCCCAGGCGAGAATTCACTCATTTGTTCTCTGTCACCTAATGCCACAGCTTCGGTTCCAATCCTCATGTTGCACGTAATACAGCCTGGCGGCCGTGTCCAGGGGTCGCCAACTTCTGGAAACCCAGGCTGGTCTCTGAGGGACCTGGACAGAGAGATCAAGACCAGCCAGGCACTCGCAATGACAGCGGCAGGGCGGTGGGGTGCTTCGGAGCAGGAGCAAAGGATGAGAGGGGGTAGCAGGAGGGAGAGGGGGCCAGGGGCGCCAGGGTGGAGCAGGCAAGCAGGGAGCCCGGAGTGAGGCTCAGTGGGTGCACTGATGCCCTAGGGCTCCTGGTATTCGGTGTGCAGATCCCCAGCGCCCGCTGTGGGTGCTGCAGGAAGAAGTAGGATGCAATCCGCTGGGTGGGAGGGGCAGGTTCTTTCCCCTCTCGGAGATTTCGTAAGTTACTGGGCTCAGCGACCACCACTTGGGAAGCTGCACTGGGCCAGGACTCAGGCTCTTGCTCGGCTTCCCCTTATGTTCTTCCTCTGTCTTCACCACCTTCGTCCTAATGGAATTTGGTCCTGTTTCCCTGACTATGTCTGTAAACCTCTCCTTCCTCTTCCTCTTCTTCTACCCTCTTCCTCCTCCTCCTCTTTGTCCTCCTCCTCTTCCTCTTCCCCTTCCCCTCACCCTCCTTCTCCTTCCTCTCGCTCTGGAGCAGGGTTGAGAGTTTCTCAGCTTCATCCCTGCTGCCACTCGGAGCCAGATGACCCTGCTCTGGAGCTCTGTCCCTGAAGATGCACAGGAAGCACCCTCTTCCCTGAGCTGTGACAATCACACGTGACTCCACCCCATTTCCTAAATCCCCTGAGAGCAAAATCTCCTGTTTAAGAACCACTGTGCTCAGCCCATTCATATTAAGGTGCTAGTGGCTTCATATATTATCTCTTCATTGACTTTTTCTGCTTTCAAGGGGGACTGAGGACAGGCAACGTGGGAACACAGAAATGTCGGGGAATTGCTACTTTAGGCTTCCAGATGGCAGAAATGGAATCCAGGCAATGGATTGCCTCAGTTGCCTTCAGGGCTGGAACTGAGCGGCTCGGCTCTGGGCTTCTGCCTGGGTCCCGGCTGTCTGCCGACTCAGGCACGAACGTCTGCCTGGCCGTTTCCTTTTCTCTGCCCCCCAGCCCCGCAGAGCTGGGGGACAGGCAGTGACAGCCCTCTTGCTTTGACTTCATCTTCTTGCTTTGCATCATCTCAAGCTTGGAGCAGGGAGGGAAAAAGAAGCATTGAGCCGAAAAGCCAAGAATGTGCTGTCTTTGTTTGCCGGTTGTGCAGTGGCAGCCTCCCTGGGGCCAGTGGTGGGTCCCTGCGGGGGCCAGGCTTGGGGAAGGCCTGGAGGAGTCCGCCGGACCATCTTCCAACAGCACAGTGAGCTGTGAGCCCATCCATGGGTGGGCATCGCGACCATGACTCAGATGTCCTCTAAGAGCCTCAGCACAGGAGACCTCTGTGGGGCCACTTCAGATCCAAACTGCACGGCGCCTAGGCAGGGTTCTCTAGCGTCAGATGCGCACTTGCGTAACATCCGTCTTCAGACCGACGCCTCACGCATCCCCGGAATTCCCCCTGTAAGCCGCAGTCTTAAACCTGGGGGCGGAGGGGCAAGAGAGCAGGGCAGGAGACTGCTGACGCCTTGGGTGCTCTCTCCCGTGGCCTGCCCACGGGGTGTCCTCCTCCCCAGCCTCTCTCCCCTCTCTCGGCTTCCCAGCAGCCAAGACAGGAGCGGCTTCCCTCCCCCAGGCCCTCCACCCACCGTGGTGTTTCCTCCTTGGAGCCAGGACCCTGGGCCGAATCCCCGGAATCACAGCCCGAATTAAATCTCTTCTCCTCGCAGTTGCGCGTGTCAGGTACTGGGCCTCAGCACTGAGAAAGTGATGGAGACAACGAGGAACACAATCAGACGCAGGGAAAGGTATCCCAGCTTTCCACAGCAAGATTTAAAAATAATAACATCAGGTATTCACCCCGCACCAGGAGTGTACCTCCAGGCGCCGTGGTTACCTAGGTAACGATGTCATTAAGCTCTGGCACCTCCTGCCCTGTCCAGACTCTCAGAGATGAGCTGGCTTCATTACAGAGAGTGGTGGCAGAGCTGGCCAGTCCCTCCACCTGCGCCCTGTCCCTCCTTTACTGTGGAGGAACCACCCTGGCTCCTGGCCAGACCAAGGCCTCCCCTCCCCAGACGCCTTCCCCTCCTTAGCACTTCCTCCTGCGAGCTATTCTCTGGCCCTTTCTTGCCTTATCCTGCCTGCAGGGAAAAGTCCTCTCCCCTAAAAAGGGGGGGATACATATGGTGCTGCACGGGTATTTCAGAGTCCATCCGCACGTCTCTCCAGCTTCCAGCCTCTGCGCTGAGCTTCCCTTGGGCCAGGCACCTGTCCGCAGGATGGATGCCCTGCAGCCTCTGGAAAATGCCGCCACACAGCAAAAGAGAAGAACAGGAGGGGAGTCTGTCTTATCACTATTAAAAAATTTGACACATAGGGACCCAGCCTGCAAAGGTCTCAGGCTCCCCCGAGTCCCTGGACTCTACTTTGAGACATCCTGGTTCCAGGCCGGGCGTGTAGCTCTGTGCAGAGAAGGAATGGGAACCGCCTTGGACCCTGAGTCCCTGCTCCAAGGGAGAAGTACAAGGACAGGGGTCACGGCTGACTCCGTTGCCCAGCAGTGGTTTGGCGAGACAATCTGCCTTCAGAGCCATTCATATTGATTTCCCCCATCTACACGGATCGACAATGTTAAGCGACACTTTGGCTGCCTGGCATGCTCTCAGTGCAGAGAAATGCAATAGGGTCTTTAGTTTCATGGCTGGGGACGGCTCAGGATGCAGACTAAGGTAGCACTGTAAGCCGAGCCAGTTTCCTGGGGTCAGGGCCTCCGCTGCGGACTCAGGTGTCCAGAGTTGCTGCTTGACCTGCTCTTTTCAGGGCCAGACACTGACCACTGTGTGCCTCCTCTGTCCCAGACACCAGGCCTGGGTGCACCCATGTGCCGCTCTGTGTGCTGCTTGGTGCAGCCCTTGGAGCTGGGGACATTATTCAGCTGTCAGGCTGCAAAGGGAAGGAGCTTGGTTCCTGGAACAGAGCAGACTGCACTCTGATTCCAAAGCCCATGCTGCTGTTGACACCTTGCAAAGTGGGCTCCATGCATGCATGCGCTGCTCTAGGTTCACAGGGGACATAGAGGCCCAGCCTGCCAGTCACAGCATGAGAGGGAGGCCAGGTCCCCCAGGAGGAGAAAAAGCAGGCTCAGCAGGCAGCCGGTTCTCTGACTTCTCCTTCAGCTTCTAAGGCAGAGTTTGAAGCTATCAGATTTGCTTAGAAATACTCCAGGAAAGAAAGCGGGGAAAGTCTGTGAAAACAGATGTGAAACAAGACTGACAAAATATTGACGATTTTAAAGCTAGACAACAGAGATGTTGAGAATAGTTAGACCATTCTCTTCACCTTATGCATTCTCATAACTCAGAGAAAAAGATTCTGCTAAAAGAGATCCCATTCTATGGTTATGATATTCAAATATAGGACATATTCTAAATAACAACAATAAGGGGTAAGTTAAAGAAAAGACATTGCATCTGCTCTATGCATTTATCAACTACAATGATGTAGATGTACTTTCAATGTGCTAACTACAAATAAAAAGTAACTTCTAAGGTCTGGAGCTGTAGCTGAGTTGTAGAGCACTTAGCATGTGTCAAACTTTTGGTTTGATTCCTAGCTCCAAGAAAAGAAATTATACAAAAGGTTTGTAGAGAGAATATCCCCTATCCTAAATGCCTGCAATTAGAAGTGCTTCAGATTTGGGTTTTTGAAAAATCTACATATATATATATAATGAAATATCTTCAGGATGACCCAAGTCTAAACACAGACTTTATTTATGTTTCATACGTACGTTGCACACCTAGCCTAGGGTCATTTTATACAGTATTTTAAATAATTTTATGCATGTTGACTGACTCATCACACAAGGTGAGAAATTTCCTACTAGAGGCTTTTGGAGCCTTTTAGATATTCAGGCTAAGATGTTCAATCAGCATTAAAATTTCATGGTGATTTTAAGTGCAGATTAATATGTTTTATCTGGAAATCCCAGCTCTTTCTCTGAAGACAGTCCTTTGTCTACTAGGTAATATATGTATTTTCAAAACAGGGGAGTATCACTATTGCAATTAAAATGTTGTATAGTTTTTAAAAGCAGGTCATAAAACAGCATGCAAAATATCATCACATTTTCTTTTTAGGAAAGCAAAAGAAAGCAGAAAAGAGAGCATGGAACCTAGACAGCGGTCCACATGCGCCCTCCTGCTCAGAAGGGAGTGCAGATGGTGCCCGTTCCGTGCTGGGCTTCATGAGCATTCAGCTTTTAAAAAGCACTTCTCTGCTCTGCAGATATGAGCTCTCTGAACAGAGGGGAGAGCTGAGTTCACTGTGTTTTAGGTTGGAAAGTTCTGATGAAAGCAGGTCTTTGAAGAGAGAAAGGCAGCCGGGACTAGAACAGTGGGGAGCCAGTTCCTGGCAACCCCCCCCCCCACCGCTTTGTCTCCTCTAATTGACAGCTCTACTAGGAATGAGGTGCAGCCCTTCTGGGGTAACAGAGCAGACACTGCCCATTTGCTTTTACTCCAAGGAGAGGCCCAAGCATAAAGCAAACAGCTGCCTTAGAATGCCACGCGCACTCGGGGGGGCTGTAATTGGAGACATAATTGTAGCAGCAGATTCATGTTGTCCAGCTAAATGGAAAATCTGTAATTCAGACCATGAAGTAGGCAGCTGGGTTTGTTGCTGTAGATAACATAAATCTAAGGTCAGAAATCTTACCCCGTGTGTGCTACTGTGTGAGGCTCCCAAGCGTATCCTTTGCCATCAAGCCCAAAGATAAGCTAATACGTCAATGCAGCACTAATGGGACTCCGTGGGTTCTACTCCTCAAGTGTCTCCAATCAATTAGGGGGTTAACTTAGTCAGACCAACATAAATATCCTTTAATACCAATTAAGGCCGCTGTTTGTCATCCTGATGGCTGTATCACAGTACGCAGGGAGTTTTGCCTCTGAGATTGCAGCAGGGAGAAAGCCAAGCCATTCTGGCCCATTCGTCGCCCTTGATCCATGGCAGTGTCAGGGACCAGGACCACTCCAGGCCACGCCTGTCCCATCTGCAATGCTCATGGGGCTCAAGGGACAGATACTGCTCAGGAACCTGCTTTGAGTGGGGAATTCTGCAAAGGTCTGGGTTTCATTTGTTACACAGAATGAATAAGAAAAATGAAACCGTATTATCTTCTGATAGGGTTTGGAAGTTGAACAGCATCTGTAAATGTCTAAATGCAAAAGAAATGCTGATCAGTGTTAAAAATTATGACTTCTGATTTGGGATGGGATTGAGTTTACGATGAGGAGGAACACAGTTCTTGCCATCACAGCCCGTCCCTTCTCTCCATCGTAAAGTTCTCCAGCAGGGGTTTGCTGCCGCAGTGGCCCCAGGATACACAGTCCTGTGACAGGAGCCATCACAATGAATATGATTCAAAGGGCAAATGCTTTCACGCTCCTTGAATGACGTGAGGTGATAGAAACATCTCTGAAGACTCGCCCCACATCTGTGGCAGCCATGGGGTTTGCTGTGCACAGTGTGAGTTCTCAGGTCCCTGCCACCCACGAGACCCCAGCAGAAGTGAGTGTGAGTAAGTGCTATGTGTCTGTCTGAGTCACTTCCCGTACCACGGGGACGGAGTGCCTGATACCCCCACTCACGGAAGGAGAGGGTGGTTTTGAGCTGTCTCCCAGGCAGGGTGCCATAGCCGAGGAAAGCTGCTCACGGCATGGTAGCCAGGGATTAGAGTCAAGAAAGGAGCAGGGAGGGAGATGTACCCTTCCGAGTCACACCCACAGGGCCCGCTTCCTCCCATCAGGCCTCATTTCCTAATAGCAAGTCAGCTGTGCGTCCTCATGATCCAACCACCTTTTCAAAGCTCCTATTGGGGGACATCTAGTTATAAAGCAGAACACCATCCATCCACCCACCCATCCATCCATCCATCCCTCCATCCATCCTTCCATCCTTCCATCCATCCATCCATCTATCCATCCTTCCCTCCATACATTCATCCATCATCCATCCTTCCATCTATTCATCCATCCATCCATCATCCATTCCTCCATCCATTCCTCCACCCACCCACCCATCTATTCATCCATCCAGTCCTCCATCCATTCATCCATCACCCATCCATCATCCACCCATCCATCCAACCATCCATCCTTCCAACCACCCGCCGTTCATCTATGAAATTCATTTTACTCATCTTGTGAAGAGGAAATTACCCCAACAAGTTACAGATGACATCATACATGTATTTTAAGTATTTATTAATACCCACTCAGGAGTTATATACAAGTCAGAGGCTGTATGTGAATATTCAAGTAACATTTTCCAAATATTTGTGCTGTATACTCCATCAGTAATGAATTTTTAGCACCCTTGATCTGTATAGACACATGCTACATATTTAAAGGTCCACATATTTAATAAGTATATCACAAAATATATATGAAACATACATATTTTTAAAAGATGATTTTAAACGAAGTACAAAGCCGTTGCATTTTGTCCCCTCCCGGTGATGACCATGCTGTAGACCATGCTGTACACACCAGACCGAGGCCTGGAGTTTGGGGCTACTTCCTGCAAATCCGTTATTCCACACTGAGGTGACTGAAGAAGCGAAGAGGCCTCTTTGCTCACGTACTTGCTTTGTGCTTTGGGGAAGTGATGTTTTCTTTGTGTTTCACAAGCACAGAGAGTATTTGCCTGAGATGTCTGAGCGACCAACCTTTTTGTCTCCACAGTCTAGTCCAACAGGCCCCGGAGACACTGCAGTCAATGGCACACTGTCCCAGCACTCAGGGAATCAGAGGATGGCGAGGAGGTACACATGCAGCAGTAATCACGGCTGGTGCTGATTGCGTTTATCTTGGAGCACAGTGGGAAGAGCTCAGAGGGCCGGTAAGACCCAAGGCCACAGCAAGAGGTGCTGACAAGAGGTGCATCTTTATGAAGAGCCAGTGTAAGCCTCTGCTAGGTCACCAAGTAGCTTCCAAACTGGAACTTCAGTGTTGCAGCCTCTGACAGTCTCAGGAGCATTACACACATGTGCACATACACAAGTACACACACACACGCACGCAGAATGTTCTACCTAGTGAACTACATTCCCATGATTCTATCCATTCACTAACTTTTTCTCCATTGTCAAGGCTACAATCAAAAGCCCACACCCTTCCCCAGCGAATAGTGGCAGCTCTGCATTATTGTATCAATTCAAAAAAGAAAACAAGGAGGAAAAAGAGAGAGAGAGGGAAAGAGAGAGAACCATTGACTTACAATAAAGCAGAGAAGAGCGGCTGCCTGTATTACCTCTGGGAGAGATAAGAACTGTGTGGCTCCTTTTCTTCCCCCTCAACAGGTACCTGGTGGGATTTCTACAAAAACCAAATGAAGGCATCAGAGCTGCAGAGATCGCATGGCACAAAAAGCTCTTAGGGCAAAAGTGCAAGGTTAGGTTGGGAATCTCCAGAGACAGTGATGAGCTCTGGATACTAACTGAACACAAGGAAAGATGGAAAGTTTTTGAAGCAAATGTGGGAAAGAATGAAAATTGCTTTTGAGACAGAAAACAGTGATGATATTTATCTCCTGCCTTCATGCCCCTAAAACTATGCTATTTCCTTCATCTTGATTATCTCAGCTGATCTTCCCAGCAACTTTTGTTATTTGAGCACTTTCATTGTCTGATAGATGGGAAAACGAAAGCACATAGACGGTGAATAACTGTATTAGTCCATTTTTCATTACCATAACAAAATACCTGAGCAATTAACTTAAAAAAAGAAAAGAGTTATTTTGGCTCGCAGCATTGGAGGTTTCAGTCCAGAGTGAGTTGGCACTGTTGTGTTGGGCCTGTGGGCACATCAAGACAGGAATGTGGTAGAGGAAGCTGCATACCTCATGGCAACGGGAAGCAGAAAGGAAAAAGAAGGGATCAGGATCCCATAATCCCCTCGAAGCCACACCCCGATGATCTCACTTCCTCCCACTAGGCCCCATTTCCTAAAGCTTCCACCAACAGCAGCAACACAGGATGAGGAGCAAGCCTTCAAAATAGGGGCCTCTGGGAGACACTCCGGATCCAAGCCATAGCAGTCTCTTGGACACTGCAGAAGGGCAATGCACTCTTTTGCATCCCCACCCTGGCCTCGGATGGATGAAGGTGAGGGTGTCTGTGAGGAGACCCCAGGAAGGAGGTGACAGAGAGCCTTGGGCTCTTTGGTCACTGTGATGACAGGGAAATGGAGAAGGCTAGAAGGCCACTGGTGAGCATCTACCAGAGTGAAATAAGGTCCTTCCTGCGGGCCGTTTGTTGGTGTAGTCGCTGTACAGATGCAGGAGGCAGGGCTCATCACTGGGCCATGAGGGCAGCATCCACACACAGTCCTCCCCAGCCGTACAGCGCATGGGCAGAGTGAGCCTGCGAATCCAGCTCTCGTGTTTTCCTGGAAGGTGGCAGCCGCAGGCTGGGAGAGGCGCTGCTCCTGGAAGACTTGGAGTACAGAAAGGTTTGATTGTATTTAAGTACGCTCCGTCCAGTTTGACCTCAGCAGTGCTCAGGGTTGGAAACGTGGAGGTTAAACAACAGCGCGCCCTCTAGGCAGCAAGCAAACCACTCCTCTGGGGAGAGTGCTGCTCCTTGGATTTTCCAGAGTGGATCAGTGTGGATTTTTTTCTGCTGCTGATGAAGTGATCTGGAACCACATTTGCACATAGATTTAAATGCCAAGGATGGTTCTTTTATTTCTTAAGAAAATGAAAGCAACCTAAATCTTTCTGTTTCCTTTTCACGGGCCCTTAGGTCAGAATGCCAGCTTTGTTTTGTTTGTTTGCTTTGTGTTTCAGAGTGTGACACACATGCGAAGGAACTCTGTAGACCGTTGAGCCCGTGTTAGGCCCTGGCAGGGACGTGACACATTCCTTGCATCAGTCTGCTTCACATTACTCTAACAAAATGCCCAAGGCTGTGTTCTTATGAAGAAAAGAGGTTTACTGCACTCACAGGTTTGGAGGCTGAGGACCTCTCTGGCTGTTTCATTGTGGTCAGAGGCATCGAGGCAGAGTGTGGGAGCAGGAAAAACCTTGTGGCAATGTCGGGAGCCAGAGTGAGGCCAGGGCCCTGGAAACACACTAACCCTTGCCCAGGGCAGCTCGCCACTGACGTAACCTCCACTTACCAAGCCCCTCTGCCTCTAACACCACCATGGGGAGCGGGCTCCCAGCAATGAATCACGTGAAGACACAGCATCTGAGACCGTGTGGCCAGCCTTCCCCAGGCCCCACAGAGGTCCAAGGAGCTTGCAGCCAAGTGCAATGGCCAGCACCCCTGTCAGCCACGTCACCCACCCGAGTCCTGGCCAGCTCTGCTCCTCCATCGTCCCTGCCCCTGGGCCTCTGCTCCTCCCATCCACCACTGCTGTTCAGTGTGGGGTGCGGCTGGAGGGGACAAGGGTACACTGGGTGGGGCCCCACAGGATGCTGGCATTCTCAGCTTGGCTCAGGACCACTATCACCTTTGCCTCCCTGAGCGTGTGTCCTCCAGAACAGCAGGTGAGGTGCTGGGCGCTGGTCCCCTCTCCATGCCACACTGGTACCCACATGACCCACGGGGCCCTGGGCCCCAGGAGAGGACCCCTCTGGGGAAAGAGGGAGCCACCCAGCCTCGAGAACTTGCCCCACCCCTGGCGGCCTGTGGTGGGGGTCCCCAGAGCCTGCCCTGACAGTGACAGCAGTGTAGTTGAGATAAGAAATAGCACCATTCTCCTGCGGAACTGTAGCCTTGCAGCCCATATAAATGATTCTTTCAGTGATTTTGCTGAAGATTATGCGTTATGTGCGCTTAGGGAGCCTGCAGAGCCTGAGAAACTGTCAATATTTCTGGAGAGGGGCGAGAGCCATTGGCCATAAGTCAGGCAGCACAGAAAGGATGCAGTCAGTGACTTTAATAGCAAGGGGGTTCACGGTGAACAGATTCAATTATTGTGATTTTTTTCTTTTTTCCTAAGAATCACCTGAGCAGTTTCATAGAGAATTCAAATGGAAAGCTCTACAGCAACTAATCCCCCGGTCTCATGGCTTGGAGCTGAGCCCCTCAACCACTAATGGGTCTGGAGCGGTTCTGGAAGATTCTCCCGCACACCACAGGGACCCTGCAGCCGAAACAACACCAGACCTGCCAACACAACATACCCAGAGCGATTGAGAAATAGGGTGAATGTTTAAATTCTTTAAGCCATTATTACAGTAAAAGACATTGAAAGTCGTCTCTCAAAATACTCCCCTCACTGCATTTATCCCATCACTCTTGCCGCTTCCTGAAGCAGTTCGGGATGTCTTCTCTTGTGAGGGTCTTTAGTTGCACTGTTAGGACTGCCTTGATATCCTGAATCCACTCAAAATATTTCCCTTTTATGGTCATGTTAACTTTGGGGAGGATCCAGAAGTCGCATGGTGCCAGACCGGGTGGATAAGGTGGACGAGGATGTGGTGTCATGTTTTACGAGCTGCCTTTCCACTGCACGGCAGATGGCAGTAGCATTCACTGTATTTTTTAATCTCACCTCATAAATATATTCACGGAAAAGGACTCCCAGAACTGCTTCAGGAAGTGGCAAGAATGATGAGATACGTGTGTTTGAAATTGTGAAGGGGATTAACGGCAATAAATGTTTTTAACTGAAACACTCACCATATATTTTGAGGACCTTATAATTGTCTGGGTTACGTATGGCAAGATTTAATTCTTTTTATGACTAATGTTTCATAGTATGGATATCAACACAAACCTCATGTTTTCTTTGTCCCTTTCTAGGTGGCTCGACACTAAGCTGATACTACGTCTTGGGTGCCATGAACAATGCCGCATTACACAGAGGAGTTCAGATGCCTTTTCAACACACGGATTGCATTTCTTTCGGATATATACCCAGCCATGGGACTGCTGGATCCATGGTCGTTCTATGCTAGTTTCTTTAAGGAATCTTTGTACTGTTTTCCATGAGTGTGCTACTTTACAGTCCCAAAAATAATGTACGTGAGTTCCCTTTGCTCTGAATCCTTGCCAGGATTTGTAATTTTTTTGATAGTACCCATTCTAACTGGGGTGAGATGATATTTCAATGTGTTTTTTACTTGCATTTCCATGATGATTGGTGATATCAAGCATTCTTCCATATACTTGTCCCTTTGCATATCTTTTTAAAGAATATCTATTCAGATCGTTTGAAAATTTTTAAGTGGGATTATTTGGGCTTTTTGCTGCTGTGTTATTTGAGCTATTAGTCCTATGTCACATTAATAGTGTGTAAATATTTTCTCCTGTTCTGTCAGTAGTCTCTTAGTCCTGTTGTCACCTTGGCAGAATTTTTAGTTTGATGCAATTCATTTGTTAATTTTTGCTTTTGTTGCTTGTACCTTTACAGTCATAGTCCCCAAAATTTTGTCCAGATCAATGTCCTTAAGCATTTCCTCCATTTTCTTCCATTTTGAGTGGATTCTTGTGTTTGGAGAGAGGCAGGAGGTCTGGTTCCATTCTTCTGCGTGTGGAGATCCAGTTTTCCCAGCGCTGTTTACTGAAGAGACTTTTCTTTATCCTGTGTGTGTTGTAAGTGTCTTTATCGAAAATCAGTGCACTGTAAATTTGTGGCTTTGTATCTGTGACCTCTATTGTGCTCCACTGGTCTGTGTCTGATTTATGCCAGTGCCATGCTGCTTTGGTTACTAAAATTTTGAAGCTTTATTTATTTATTTATTTTTGGTAGTGGGGATTAAACTCGGGACCTTGCACTTGAGAGGCAGGCAGCAGGAACACTGAGGTAAGTCCCTGGCCCTTGTAGCTTTATTTTGAAGTCAGTTGTTATGATGCGTCTTGCTTTCTGCTTTCATTTGTAAAACATCAAGCACTCCTTCTTATTAAAATACACCAATTAGTAACAGAAGGAAACTTAGGAAACTTGCTCAACTTGGTTTGAAAATAAAGTCCACTGGCAACACCATAAATGGGAAACACCGATTCTTCCTCTTTCCGTAAAATTAGAAGCAAGATACGGTTTTCCACCATCCCTCCGTCTATTTAGTGTTGTCCTTCGGCTCTTAGCCAGTGGCAGTGGATGTGAAGAAGAATCTAGATTGAAATGGAATTAAAACTAGCTCTATTCATGGATAACATGGTCTTGTATGTAGAAGATCCTAAAGAACCCATGACAATTCTGTTACAATGAATAAAATACATTTAGCAAGGCTGCAGGATACAAGATCAATACACAAAAGACAAATATATTTCTAGAGACTAGCAGTGAGCAATTAAAAGTAAAATTAAGATGACAATTACAGTTACCATAGTATCAAGAATATATTTAACTCGTGAAGTACAAGATTTATACACTGGACATAACATCATTTGAGAAATTTAAGAAAATCTAAATAAACAGAAAGACACTCCACTTTCATAAGTTGGAGACTTAATATTAGTAAGATGGCAATATTTGCCAAAATGAGCTGCAGGTCTAATGTTGTTCAATCAAAACTTCAACTGCATTTTTTGTGGATATTGACAAGTTGATCCTAAAATTCACATGAAAATACACAGAACACAGAAGAGACAAAAAAAGTCTTGAAAAAGAATTACAATGTTAGAGAATTCACCCTTCCCAGATGAAAACTCCCTATAAAGCCACACTGATTAAGATTTGAGGTCCTGGGACAAGGACAGATATCTACATAATTGGGCAGAATTGAAACTCTGGAAATAAATCTCGCCCTCTATGTTCAATTGACATTTGACAAGGTTCGAAAGAATGGAAAATAATGAAGTTGTACCATTATCTCACATGCTACATGAAACTTAACTCAAATGTACAGTATACCTAAATATAAGAGGTAACACCATAGAACCCGTAGAAGGAAACAGGCGTAAGTCTGTGTGACCTTGATCAGGAGCAGTTTCTCAGATTCGACACCAAATGTATAAGCAACAAGAGAAATGCATATAAATCAGATATCATCATAATTGAAACTTTTGGCTTCAACTGAAGCTATCAAGAAAGTGAAAAAACAATCCATTGAGGAGTGTGACAAAATACTACTTGTAAATCAGACAACTAAAGGACTTTAAACTCACAACTCAAACAAAAAAAACCAAAAATGGACAAAGAAGAATTGGAATAAACCTTCAGAGAGGACATAAAATGGCCAGCAAGCATGCGAAAAGACACTCAACATCATTAGTCATTAGAGAAACACAAATCTAAACCACGAGCAGATTTTCCAGATGCACTAACATGGCTAGAATGAAAAAGACAGAGGGTAAGAAGTATTGGCAAGAACTGAGAAGGTGGAATGCTCACACGTTGCTGCCAGGCACCTAAATCGGTGCACCTTCTGTAAAGGGGCTCAGCAGATTCTCCAAAATTTCACCACAGCACCAGAGTAGTGGTATATGCCTCTCCTCCCAGCTATCGGGGAGCTGAGATGGGATGGCGCTTGGGCCCCCGAGTTTGACACCATAGTGAGACCCTTTTACAAAGAACACACAGACAAACAAATAAAACTGAGTTGCTGTATGACTGCGATTTCATCCTAGGGGATTTCAAAACAAGAGAATTGAAGACAAACACCTACAGGAAGTACGAATGTTCACAACAGCATTTTTCGTTATAGTAAAAAAGTGTAAACAAATTCCAAAGTTCACCAACCACGTAATGGATAAACAAAGGTGCTGTTTGGGTGATGCATACGCTGCGGGGAAGGACTGAGGTGCTGCTCCATGCTACGTGACTCCCGAAAACACTGTGCTCCGTGAGAAGCCGGGGCAGAGGCCACACAGCTGTGTGATTCGTCCATGCGGAACACCCGGAGTAGCAAAGACTGGAGCCGAGAGTCGTGTGGTGGCTCCTGGGGGTGGTGCATGCAGAACATCGGCTTCTGTGTGCGTATTTTGAGGGATGACAAAATTGCTCCATGACTGGAGAGTAGTGATGATTATACAGCTCTGTGAATGTACTAAAAATACAGAGCTCACACTTCAGGATGGTGCGTTTATGGCATGAGTTACATCTCAATAAAACTCTTTTGCATTCATTTTTTAAAGCAGGAGGCTCAATGCGTGCTCACCCGCTTTTAGCTCTCTCTTTTTCCCAGCCCGGATCACCCCCAGCCCCCCGCCCTACCTCCTGCACACCCCTCCGTGCCCAGCGGACTGCTGTCATCATCATGTCACTTCTCCACCTTTGTTCCCACGTCTCCTGGCTCAGCACAGTGGCCAGGTGGCTGGGCAGATCCGAGCGTCCTTCACACTCTGGCAACCCCAGAACTTTGCAGGTGCGGACCAGGGAGGGCCCGGCGGCCCTTCTCAGCAATGTGGCTCTCCTCTGCAGCGAGTTTGACAACACCAGCCACTCCAGTTGTCTGGCTCCTCCCCTGTCCTGCTGGTGAAGCAGCACCTTGCAACTGGGGGCTTGTGTGGGGATTTGGGGTGCAGGCTGGCTGAAGGGGCAAGGGCAGGTGGAGAGATGAGGGCCCAGACAGGCCACAGGGTGAGGCTGAGCCCGGGAGAGCAGAGTCTGGGGTGGAGACGGAAAGCAGACCAGAGCCAACCTGCCGTGTGCTGGGCCCACTGAAATACCCGGGGGTGGGAGAGGAACTGGCTGAATTTGTGGGCGCCTTAAATGCCGGAAAGATCCCTTGAGATGCCAAGGTTGAGCCCCAATCCCTGCGGGAAATCCCAGGGGAGGGGCTGGCAGCGGAGCGATCACAGTGGCTGTGGGGTTGCTGGAGGCCAGGGGAGCCTGGCTGGGGACCCTGGAGGCCGGGGTGCAGCTGTCTAGAAGCACTGACTCCCCTTCCTGGGAGGAGTCCTCAGAGGGACCTGAGGGGATCCCGGAAGATGCAGCCCAGCCTGGAGGTAGGCAGGTCCAAGGATCCCCACTGAATTCCCAAACCAACCCACCACCACTCCGGAGAGAAAGGGTGGAGCTGAAGTTCCAGTTCCTATCTAGCTCGGTGGGGAGGTGTGGAGCCAGGGAACAAGAAATAGCAGTCCCAAAGAAGTGTGCTGAAAACTCAAACCTCTAGCCACCCAGAAAGACCGAGCTTTGAGTCCAAAGCAACAGTTGAATTAAGCGTGTTTTAGGGTTAACAAGGACAAAATGGATCAGCTTATAATACAATGCACATGGAGTCTAGAAGGAAGGGGGAAAAAATCCAAGGACAGAATTGACTGGAATCTCCTTTGATTCTGGTAGGTGTGTTTTGAGCTCTGTTTTCAGAGAGAGAGAGAGAGAGAGGGAGAGAGAGAGAGAGAGAGAGAGGGAGAGAGAGAGATTGGTCATGGGAGTTGGTCAAAGCTGTTTGCTCTGCTGTGAGTTGGCCTATTGTTCCCAGCCTCCATGTGCATCTCCCCAAATCCCAGGGGTGCCTGCCAGGGCAGGAGCCAGGGGGAAGTCAATGGCGCTTAAAGGATTTTGTTGTAATCCTCCCAAAGCACATATCTGAGTTCATGATATCGCACTGAAAGCATGTAATCCGTCCTATATTGATGTTTATACGAAAGGTATCACAATACAGGGACTCGTGTGGCTGGGACATGTAATTCCGTGATTAAATGATATGGATTTCACAGCAGAAAATTTATTTTCAGATTCTAATTAGAGCCAAAATGAACTACGTGGATTCTTGTTAACGCATGTGGATTATCCTGCACATTATAATCTCAATAACCTGTTTCCAAAGGAGTGGTGGCGCCACGGGGTGGCCAGAGGGGGCCGGAGACGCTGCCTGGGCGCTGGGAGGGGACTCCGCCTCGCAGGCTGGGTGGTGGCCTTGGGTTCCCTTAGTGCACTGTGATGCCAGGACCGCTGTGCTCGTGCAAGTCCCTCTGTGGCCTCCTCCCGGGGAGCCCCCTGCTCCACAGGCACAGGGTCAGGCCTTGCAGTCCTGCCTGAGAGAAGATCCTCTTCCACGCTCAAAATGAGTGGTTGTCCGATTGCTATTGAGCCGAGTGATTGTGCCGGCCGGTGACAGGGCCTTTCTGGCTTGCTGCCCCTGCCCTGTTACGATTCCGGCCGTGAGGGGAAGTGCCCTGTGTCCAAGCGAGCCAGCACCCAGCTCCTGCAGCGTGCAGAGTCCTCCCTCCTGGCTAGCAGCACCAGCGGGGTCAGCTCCTGCCAGGCTCCTGCCCAGGTATGGGGAGATGCATCCCTGGCTTCACCTGGGAATCAGAGAGCCACGGGCCTGTGCCACCTGGGCACCTTAGACTCCAGGACAACGCGCCCTTCAGCCCGGGCAGGAGAGAGAGAAAACGTGCACGGCCTGCAGTGAGGGCTCGGCCTCCACACAGCCTTCAGCAGGGCGAGAGGATGTCTGCGCGCTTCTGAGGAGGCCCCGGGCATCCCACTGGGAAGAGATGCAGCCCAAAGCCGAAAGGAGGCCCAGCAGAGCCTACCCCCCCCCACCCCCCGCCCCGGGCAGCGTGTAAATAAGCAACGGAGGAAACAGTTCCTCCTCAAGTTTGCTTAGCTTCCTGCCTCTCCACAGTGAGAGCGCGTGCATTGTTCTTCTCTGCTCAAGACAGTTTCGTATAAATAAAGGATCCCTGGTGACTCCTTTCACCCAAGTTACAATTCCATTTAAAAATACTTCCCTGAGATGCCGGCATAGGCAGCGGCGGCCACTGGAGCTGGCGTTGTGCTCACGTCTCTCGTGGTGGTGTTGGCTTGACAGGTTCCGCACTTCTCCACACACAAACCGATAGAGTGGTGTTTGAAGAACTCGATCTAGCTTTCCTGGCTCCCCTCCAGCCCCCGCATCCTCAGGCCCATAAAGAGTAACTTTCTAGCAGGTGTCGTTTAGTTGGGGAGTGTTATTTACAGCCTTTGCTGCCAACACCTCCAACTGAGAATTCAGACAGGAAATGCCAGAGGGGAGAGCCAGGAATTTGCTTCTGAAAAGAAACAGTCCACTGATTAAAGAAAAAACTCTGTGGGTGTTTGTGAACGTGTGTATATGTGTGCAAGCGTGCACATGTGTGTATGGGCATGCACATGCACGTGGACATGCACAAATGTATGTGTGCGTGTACTCACAGGTGTGCGAGTGTGCACGTGAGTGTGAACGTGTGTGTGAGGCATGCATGTAGGCATGCACGAGTGTGCGTGTATATGTGTGTGCTTGCCTGTGTGTTGTGAGTCCAGCAGTGTGAGATTCCTCATCCCTCCCGGCCTGGCCCTGGTGAGCAGGGGAACAGGAGCCTGCGGAGGTAGAGCCCCAGGCCCCTGGGCATGGAAAAGCAGGTGTGGTGAGGGCCCAAGGAGGTGGAATCTGTCCTTCCTCCTGAGCAGCACCGCTTAAAGTGAACACTTTTGCCCTGGGAACTGGCCTTCGCACTCAGTAACGCCCCACATCTTTATTTTACATTTTGAGACAGGCCGTCGCTAAGTCACTAAGTTGCCCAGTCTAGACTCGAACTTGTGATTCTTCTGCCTTAGGCTCCCAGAGTGCAGGGATTATAGGTGCTTGCCACCATGCCAGCCTAGGATCATTTTCTTTTCAGTACTGGGGTTTGAACCCAATATCCACCCCTGGCCCATGCATGCTGTACAAGTGCTCTGAGCATTTGACCCAGGAAAGGAAAGCAGCTTAGAGCCCCACCGGCTCCTGCACTCACTCGCAGAAGCGTCAGGATCCGCACTGGTCACCTTCCGGGGGCAATGTGGCCTCCTTTTCTAGTGGGTGGAGCTCGAGGCTTGACATGAGCTGCTGTAGAGAAACAGGGGTTTCGAATCCCATTCATTTCAGTGTTGCAGGAAGGTAAAACTTAGGTAGAATCTTTTTCATTTTTTTAAGAATGACAGTATGTTGTTACCATAGCAGAATGTAGCAGGCACCCTTGTTTTCCATAACTACTTAAATGAAGGGTAAGTCAAGAGCCCCTTGGGACCTTTATTTACCATTTGAGAGGAAACCAGGACATTGAGGCTTGGCAGTGCCCCCTCCCCGCAACAAGGCCATCCTGACCATGCAGGTCCAGAGGGGGAGGCTGGAGAATCCTGTCCAGGAGCTGGCCCATTTTCTCCTGTTGGCATAGCCCACAGGGCAGCCAAGTTCAGAGCTGCTATCATCATTCTAGTATTCCAGAAGGTCTTCTCTCCAACTTCTTTTTGAAAAATATACTTTTATTATAATCTGAAACAATCAGATTGCCTACATTGATAAGATGGGATCAAAATATGCCAAATGGTTTAAAAAATTATTAAAGTAAGAGACATGTTACCATTAACCCCCCTTAGAATACACCTTCCCACTTCCGACACACTCATCCCATCAGTCTTGCCACTTTCTGAAGCAGTTCAGGAAGGGCTCTTTCATGAGTGTCTTTATCAAGTATAATTAAATAAACAACGAATGCTGCTATCAAGGGCCACCCAATGGAAAAGTAGGCTCATAAAAGCATGACAGAGTGTCCTCATCTACCTTACTCACCAGATAAAGTACTATAGAACTACTGGCTCCTCCCCAAAGTCAAAAACGTCATGAATGGGAAAGTTTTTGAATCCATTCAGGACACTGAGGTGGTCATGACAGCAAAACCAAAGACCCTCATGAAAGAGGACTTCCAGAACTGCTTCAGAAAGTGGCAAGAACAATGGGAGACGTATGTTTGAAGCCAGGAGTATTTTGAGGGGCTTGAATGGCAATGTGTCTTTTACTGTGATAAATTTTTCTTTTTTTTTTTTTGGTACCGGGGATCGAACTCAGGTCCTTGCACTTGTGAGGCTGGTGGCAGAACCACTGAACTAAATCCCTGGCCCTACTGTGATAAATTTTTAAAAATTTAGACATTCACTGTATTTTTAGATCACATCTCATCTAAAACTATCACAAAATTCTGTCTTTCTGTGGATAGTTCAGTGTAGATGTCAAATTGACTAGGTTAAGGAATGCCCGGATAGCTAGTAAAGCATTATGCCCAGTGTATCTGTAAGGATGTTTCTGGAAGAGATTGGCATTGGAGCCCACAGACCGAGATCCCCCCATCCTAACAGATAGTTAAGACCAACAGGAGAATTCAGTTAGCCAGGAGGCATGGCTAAGAGTTGAATCTAAGGAACTTCGCTTAGATTTGCAGGCCAAAGTAAAGGCACTTGGTGAAGACAGAGGATTGCACAGCAGTCCCCTCACTGTCCTCTGAAGGCTCCAGCTAAATTCTCTCCAGCGTTGGGACAGGAGTAGTTACCAGCTGTCTGGCTCCAGGGTGTCTCTGATGAATTCATCAGGGTGCTTTATGCTTTCCTTTGCCAGAAATGGTCCCCAAACAAGAACTCAGAAGGCAGAGCACACAGCACTGATCACCACTGCCCAAATCATACTCACTCTAGATCCAATTCCAGGCCAAGGTCTCCCCCCTGGGGCCAGGTCGGGACCACCCTTCCTGACCCCTTCATCACAGAGCACCCCTGTCTGTGTTGTTGGTGGAGAATGTTTTTATTTGATATGATTTCTCTTCTCAATTATGTTACAACATCTGCAGAGGTGTGACCATGGTCTATATTGTCCCATGAATTCCCCCCAGCCTAGCACAGTGCCTTGAGCATAGCATATTATTAGTGCATTGTTAATTTATTAATGCACACATATTATTAGTGCATTTTTGAACTAATAATCTAAAAAAGCCCAGTGATGGATCTTCATTTGCTTGGTTTTTCAATGAAAAAGAAAACTAACTTTTCAAAATTTCATTAGGAAGGCTGCTCCTGACTGGCCATGAGAACTTCTTTGACTCTTTCTCCGGACCTATCATTCCTACCTGCTCATTTTTAACTGCACTATCACTTAATCAGAAAACAATCTAACTTTGGAAAGAATGCCCAGCGATCGTTAAACTTTTTTTGTCATTGTTAGCATTCAAATTGTGATTTTGCAATCAATGGCTCTTATAATTGGTAGGACTTTCCTTTTCTTAGGATTCTATAAAATAATGGTGCATCTTGTAGTTGACGGTGATTTAAAGCTGGTGAAATACAGTGTGTTTATAGCTAAAATTTACCATGTAACTATGTAGTAACACATCTATAATTCCATACAGTGGCCTTTCCTTGATAAATGAATGTACAAGGAGTTCATAACTTACATCAAACTCTGACAGCCCCCTTCCAACTCCTGTGCTGCTGCTGGGCACATTCTCAGGGGCCCCTTAGGGCTCTACAGCTCAGCAGTCACAGAAGTGGGGCAGGGAGTTTTCATGAACAGAAGGAATAGTGAGGAAAGCATCCAGAAAAAGACACTCCGCACAGCGGATCCAATGTTTGGCTGTCTTCTCTACAGCCATTGTATCCCCCTTGATTTTTCTTTATGTTGACAATGCCTGAAATTTCACCAACTTGCAATGCATTGAAATGTTGGGAGTTGAAATAACCTTCTGTTTTAAACCCACAAACATCTGAGTTAGTGACTTATCGACCTGAATTTCTTTTTCTCTGCTTACTAGTTAAGGGAAGTCAGCAACACTGATGTGGGAAGGGGGAGGAAGTGGGGAGAATGGCATGGGGCCCTCTGGGGAACTGGACCCATCATTCACCCTAAGTTTTCAAAACATCATTTTGGGTGTGAGCTACCTGGCCTCCACAAAGACATGAGGATGCTGGACAGAGGCAGGATGGGGGAAATCAGAGGTTTGCAAGCTGGCCTTGCACAAGGGGAAGCAAAAAAAACATGTCTTCCTCTCGCTTCTTTCTATGGCCCAGGTGTGGTGAACAAACTGCTGCATTTGGCTATGGGCCCAGTGTCCATCCTCCCTTCGTTTTTCCTTACCATTGCGTCCTTATGCCCAGGAGTTGCTGGGAAAGCTTAGCTAGCCCTCCCCATTCCCTGGCTGACTTAGGTCAAGGAGCACCTCCCATCCCAAAGAAAGAGGAAGTGCTTGGAAATGGACATGTGTGGCCCCCTCTGGGGCAATGAGGTGCGTGTGTCTGAGAATCTTCTCTCCACACCAAGGAAGCCTTGGACTGTGTGATATAGCACCAGCAGATCCCAGTCTCTGCTAAGGTCACATAAATTTTTGTAGACTAACCTAGAAACCTAACCAACATATATATCATTCTTATAATATAAAATTTTCAGTTTGGCAAAAACCAGTTGACTTCAAACAAGCTTTTGGAAACTATCCTATTGATCAATTAGAGAGGAAAACTGGCCATTTTTTAGTAATAAGAGTCATTGTATGCACAAAGGAGGGAAGAATCTTTTCTATCATATTTCAAAAATTTTAGAGCGACATCGCGTCCTGAAGTGATATATTAGAATTGAAGGGAATACGACACTCCGATATAAAAATGCAGGAAACAAGTAATTTATGAAGCGCCAGCAGCCAGCTTCCTTAACTCTCACTGTGGGTACTAAATTACTTTGGACGTCTTGGTGAGAAGCCTCAGTGCTTTGTGTCTTGCAAGCACCTGGTTCAAGGTTCAGTGTTAGAAATAGGCTCTGGCTCATCCCTGGAGAGGGTCTGCCCAGGCTGGTCTCGCTGTATGTGGACTGTGGGCCTCTTTTGGCCCAATCAGGTCCAGGAGGGGCCCTAGAACATGTGAAGGTTGAGACACATTTAGGTCTAGGGTGGCCTGGAGGATCTACTACTCTGTCTGTGGGTAATCACAGTCATGTGATGAACAAATAAGATAATAATAGCTAAGGATTTTAGAGGACTTCACCATTTGCAAAATGGTCTTACATATGAGATACGATAGAAATATATGGTGAATGTTTAAATTAAAAACATATATTACAGTAAAAGACGCATTGTCATTAATCCCCTTCAAAACACTCCCCCGTGTTTTGAACATGTTTATCCCATTGTTCCTGCCGCTTTCTGAAGCAGCTCTGGAAGTCTTCTTTTATATCTCTATCAGATGTGGTCAAAAATATGATGAATGCTAAGGCTGGGGATTTAACTCAGTGGTCCCGCCACCTGCCTCACAAGCTCAAGGTCCTCAGTTCTATCCCCAGTGCAAAAAAAAAAAAAACAAAACATGAGTGCTGCTGCCAAGTGCCATTCAACTGAAAGGTAGACTGATAAAAACAGGACCGTATCCTCATCTGCCTTATTCACTGCATCTGGGACTATGTGACTTCTGGCTTTTCCTCCAAGTCAAAATGACCATGAAAGCTCGAGGTTCCGAGTTAATTCAGGACATCAAAGCAGGCATGACAGCACAGCTAAAGACACTAATGAAAGAGGACTTCCAGAACTGCTGCAGAAAGTTGAAAGCACAATGGGAAGAGTGTGTTCCAAGTGAAGGGGATTAACATCAATGTGGTTTCTATTGGAATAAGATTTTTCAATTTAGGCATTCACTCTATTTTTCGATCACACAATGTATGCATCTCTTTTGTGCTCAGGGTAAGTAGAAGCCCTGCTTCTGTGAGCAGCCAACAGGTGAGGGATGATGGCCCATTGTGCTCAGGGTCTCGGGGTCTCTCCACAGAATCTGGACTCCCTCCGTCTTCTGATTTCCAAACACAACACTTGAGCTTATTAATGAACCAGATGTTCCCTCTTCATACTGTCTTGAGCTGTAAAAAGACGTGAGAGCTCTTGTTTTTCATCCTCTATGTGTGTGTGCATCTTTGCAATCATTTATCCTTGCCATTTTTCTCTAGAGTAACTAGGAGGAAGAAGCCCCCATATCTAAGGCCAACCAGTTGGCTCCCCACATCCCCAGGCCTTGTGTTCTCTTGTCTCCTGCCTCCTCCTTCCTGTTCGACTACAAGCATGTTGAACCCTGTCCTATGCAGACAAACAAAGCCTTTCTCTGCAGTCACTATCCTGAGACTTTTCTTATCTCTCTTTCTTCTCTTGCTTTTTAAAAAAAGCAATCTCTCTGGGTGCCTCCAGCAAGGCCCCTGCTTTCCCCAGGCACTCAGCTCTGGATTGGTCATGGCACCAGGCAAAGACACCATCCTAAGGCTTGGTTGGTCCTGTATGGCCTGAATTCTGCCACCCAAAATTCATTATGTCATTAAGTCCAAACCCCAGCACCTCAGAGCGTGATTGTATTTGGAGTCACAAATAGGATCTCTGAAGAGGCATTTGAGATAAAAGGAGGTCTTAGAGTGGGTCCCAATCCAATATGGCAGATGCCATTTCAAGAAGAGGGGATTGGGACAGCACAGAGGGGAGACTGTGAGGGGACAGAGGGAGAAGGGAGCCACCTGCTGCCCACGAAGATGCCTCAGAAGAAACCAGCCCTGCCCGCGCCCTGACCGTGGACCCCCAGCCTCCTAAAGTGAAGTAATGCCTTTCTGTTATTTAACTCACATCGTGTGTTAGGGTAGCCATGGCAGCTCTAATTCGCTCTGTAGCCATTTTCCACGCTCCCACTTTCTTCCTTCCAACAATAATGTCCATCCACAAGACGGGGGAAGAATGATTTCCCTAAATCACCACAATAAAGTTGACCCTCCTCTTCTCAAAAAAATCCAATGGCCCCTTCTTACCTGCAAAATAAATTTGAAAGGCCTCATCCTGACATTTAAAGCTCCCACAATTGTGTTAGTGTTGCCCTTTTCTGCTCCAACTCCCTTAACTTCCTACCTGAAGTTTCTGCTTCTTTTGTACTCTACTCTTCTTGTCCTGTGCATATCCCATCCCACCCCTGCTACCCTGCAGCATCCCTGTTTCTGGAAGTCCTGTTCACCCTTCAAGGCCAGGGCCAAACAGCACCCACAAAGTCTTGCCCTCATTTTCTTTTCTTCTAAATTGCAGAGAAAATAGTAGTATTCTACTCATGGGACGCATAGACACCAGGCCTAACTGTTTTAGTCATGTGTATCTTGGATAGAAATCAGCTCCTCAGCTGGCCTCTAAACACCTGGAAGACAAGGAACAACATTTTATGCATGTTTTTGTATTCTCTCTACTTGTTGCCAGACTGTTTTATACATAGCAAGGGATCGGTAACTATTAGTCATAAATTAATAAAATCCAAGAACAGGTTAAAACAAGTATCTATTTTTCCTTACCCCAAAGTTATAAAAATGACAGAGGGTAGGGTCCAGCTCAGGGCTGAACCATGGTCCTTCTCTGCTTTTAGGTTCCTGCTGTCCTTTTTATTTACCTCTCACCTATGTCTTACCCTTGGATTGTTTTGGTGCTGGTGCAGAATCCTGCTCTGTTACACTTGGCTCCTTAATTACTGTTGTAATGCATTCACTCCATTATTTGAAGTCAGCTGTTCCTGTGTAACTTCCATGATTGAGTATATTCATTTCACGAAAATTGGAAAAATGGGTGGCAAGCCACCTTTTTCTATGTTATTAAGGAAAGCATAATATTCTTCCATCACGTTTTATTCAGAGATAACTTCTTTCTGTTTGCTGTATCGCTGAATAATTCCCCTGCTCTCCACCCAAATGGTCTGCAGAATGGTGAGAGCTTTGGCAGAGCCTGCTGGCTGGACAGATATATCACTGCAATTGGGAAAATATCACAAGAGGGCCGGAGCCAGGCTTGAAAATAGGGCAATTAGCTCTCAGCATGAGAAGGTGTGTCAGATGCTCCTGACTGTGAGCGACAGATAATGCTGGCTGAAGCTAGGCATAATAGCAAGGTGTACCAGTGGCTGGCTCCCTGCTGACTCTGGCACACACGATCACACGGTATCACAATGGAGCTGATTCCACTCTTTACCCCAGGAGCATGTGCCAGGGACACTGCAGAAGTGTGTGTGCATGTGTGTGTATATTCATATTGTTATACACATATAGATAGGTAGATACGTGATAGATAGATAGATGGATAGATAGATAGATAGATAGATAGATAGATAGATAGATAGAATCAAATATCCATTCGGTTTCATTGCTTCTTGTACTGTTATGAGGAATTCTGTGGCACAAATACCCTGCTGTCTGTCGAGGAGAATCATCACAGTGAGCAGTGGGTTCAACTTTGGAGAACGGCCTTGCCTCAGCTCCTGTTGTTCTGGAGAGGACCTCAGCCACAGTTGCTGAGCACCTGGCCCACTGGCACCAGGCCCACATCCTGTGACTCGCTAAAGCAGGGAGCGTGTCACTGAGCCAAGTGGACAAGAGACCTTGCTGGAGTTGCATGGGCTGATGCAGGAGCAAGAGGCTCCCTGGCCTCCAGGGTTGCTGCTCTTGACGTAGGTTGGGGTAGCAGATCCCCAAGACAAGCACATCCAATCTGTTTGGATGAGAAGGGAAAGAAAAAACCACCTGACCAAGGGCAGCAGAGAGAAGATGAGAGCTGGGCACCACCTCTCCCACCATCTCCCCCACCACTTGAGTGAACACATGTTTTCATTGTATTCATGTCTTGGTTACACTCACCAGACCAAGATGGCGCTGGGGATGGGTTGTGGAGAGGTGGGATGCTACCAAGCACATTGGCTCTCTGCCCTCCCTGTGAAGCTCTTATGCTTGGGTGTGCCAGGGAAAGCTGGCAGGGCAGAGGAGGTCTCCTGGTGTCCTGGGTCCTTGCCCTCCATGTTAAGCTACCAGGTTTGACAGCCAACATGGCAGAGTGTGGCTCCTGGTACTCAGCTTCGGTTCCCTAATTCCTTCAGTCTGGTCAAGGAGAGAAGACAAAACACTGGAGTGACAGAGAACAATTTGGGACACCTGGTAGCATCTGACCACCAACATCCCACCTTCCCTTGGTGCTTCTGGTCTGGGGGAGATGGAGACAGTGGGGCTTGTTGAACCACCAAGAGCTTCCTGGTGGTCCTCATTGAGGACCAGCTTGGAGGGCTGGCCAGAGTGTGCAGTCCAATGGAAACCTAGCTCATGAAGTGATGGAATAAATTGATTATTCTCTTCATCCTTTAGACACTGGAAGTGTCTGATTCCTACTTTCCTAGAAGGTTTTTCCTTTTGTCCTGACTCTAATTCTTAGGGGGATTATCTGAGCCATGCCAACGGTGCAGGTCAGAGTCTGCACTGAGTCTGGTCCTGGCTGCACAGAGACCCTGGCTCACACTGCTAAGATGAAGTGTTTCTCTCCAGAGGGGCCCGATGGATGGGGAAGGTCAGTGCTTGCTCTACTCACCTCTCAGTGTTCTGGTGCCCAACCATGGGTCCACCCATGTGGAAACACCACAGAAAGGCAAATAGCATCAGATGAATGCTAGTTAGTACCTAGTAATTCATCTGAGCTCCAACACCAGCATATATCACCCGTGTGTGTGGACCACAGTCTTACAGATTTGCTCTGAATGCCTCAGATTGGGCCTCCTTCAGCAAGGTCAAGGCCAGGTGGCCTTGGGGACTCCACGCAGACTGCCATTCTGGCTGGTGGTCCCGACAGAGGCGTTTGTATGCCCCTCTTAACATGGAAAGAGCATATTCAAGAAATCCTGACAATAAACACTTCTCTCACCTTCGGCAACTTATAAAGCTATGTTATGTTTATAAACTCATGAGGTAATGCATTACAAAAACACATTACAACTTTTCCTAAAAGATGCAGTGAGGGGAAGAGAGTGAAGAGAAACAGAGAGGTGTTGTTCAACGTCTCAGGGACTAAATACTTTTCCTGCATTACCAGGGACCTCGGGGAAGACAGAATCGATGTGACCACTGCAGTCCCTCCTCTGAGTGCCAGCATCTTAAGGGAAATAGTGAGAAACTTAAAAAGAAGAGTCTTCATTCTGGGGATGAATATGAAATTTCACATTTCGTAAAAGACTCGAGCCAGATCTACTACACGAAAAGTGACTCTCAGTTAATGTCATCCATAAGGAGGGAGGAGACCTTTTCTGATTTCTAATTTGCATTGCCTGGCTCATATCAGATAAAGCAAAAGTGGCCATCTTCTCCTTACAGCCACCTTACTTGTCCCATGTATATGAAGGGGACCTCAAGGATGTTTAGATTCTGGACCAGTTTATGCACCTCTCGATATTTGTCCAAATCTGAATTTGATCACCAAAAAAATGAAAAAATAATCCCTTGAGCTTCTCAGAACTTGCCTAGATAACAAGCATGATAAAATAAGACCAGCTTATTGGGCAAAGTGACTTTTTGGTGGAATGTGCCTTCTTGCGTGTATAGTCTTTCCCCACTATCCTCAGAGAATTGCTTCCAAGACCCCATGCAGACACCAAAACTGGATGCTCACTCACACTTCTCATATAAAATGGTACTGTGTTTGCCCACAAGCTACACCCATCCTCCTGTGGACTTTACATCATCTCTAGATGACTTATACCTAACACCGTGCAAATGTCATGTAAATTCTTGTGTGCTAGTCAGATTTCCACTGCTATGACAAAAACCTGAGAGAAGCAAAGGAGGCAAGACATAGTTCAGTTCAGGGTTCCAGAAGTGTCAGTCCCTGGTCAGGTCCATTGCTTCTGGCCTGTTGTGAGGCCAAAATGTCATGAAAGCTGCTCACTTTGTGGTAGCCAAGAAGTAAGCAGAAATGGAAAGAGCCAGAGGAAAAGAGACCAGGAATGGCACAGTTCCCAAGGTCCTGGACCCACTCCCTTCAACGAGGCCCACCTCCTGTTTCCATGACCTCCCAGCAGTCCCATCCAATTCTGACCTCATTCACCCATACATGAAGTTAGAGCCCCTAGGATCCAAGCGGCTCCCCAAAGCCTGTCACCAACCAAGCTTCCAACACAATGAGCCTTTTGGGGGGCATTCAGGATCTCAAGCATAACAACTTCCTACACTGCTTTGTTGAGGACTCACCAAAAGAGAAACATCTGCACATGCTCAAAACAGATGCGCCAGCGCAGATGTGGCTGCAGAGCTCATGCATGGGGTGCAAGGTGAATGATGCTCTCATGGCACGTGCGGGACACTGAGCACCTTTGAAGTGGGGGGAACCGGCAATAAACAGGTGCATCTGTGTGCCACCACTGATGTGGAGTCAGCATAATGTCCTGTGCGTGGAAACTCAAGTTTTGCCTTTTGGCACTTTCTGGGATCTTTTGCCAAATATTTTTGATATGTGGTTGGTTGGATCCTTAAATGTGGAACCCTCAGATGTGGGAGGTGCTGGCAGTACCTCTGAATCAGCATGGGTTTGCTCAGGAACGCAAAGCCCATCTTCAGTCACCCAAGGCCAGAAGGGACTATATGGGAATTAGGTGTGCCTGAGCCCCAGTGGGAGCCTGAAAAAGTGAGTGTTTAGGGTCTGCCATAACATTCAGGGTTTTTAGCTAAGAGCTGATGCTGCCAAGAGTCAGGAGTCTACAGGAAGGCTATGGACCTTCTCCATGCCCGAGGAGGAGCAGATGGTGAGGCCACGCCTTCTGAGCAATTCATGTCCTGCAAGAGCAGAGCCATGGCTTCCTGTGGAGGTACCAGAACGGCTCCTATCACCTTCCCCTTCCCAGTTTTCAAAGGACCTCATCTTACAGACAGAACTGAAAGTGTGCTGAACACTCCTGGCAAGGGACAAGGAGGATGTAGTTTCCAAGATTCTAGCCTGTGAAATATAAGAACAAACACAGAAGGCAATATATTGCCAGCAGAAAATAGATGGCACAGCCTCTGAATTACACGTTTCTAGTTTGATATCTTTCCTTCACTAACCATCTGCCCTCCTGTCTTCCAGGACTGTAGAGTTCTCACTTACAAGCACTAGCCAGGCCCGACCCTGCTTCCCTTTGAAGATCAGCTGAGCTCAGGTGCATATTCAAGGTGATACAGCCTAGTACAGTGGCAGAGTTCTTTCTGTGCTTGCCTATTGCTGCTCACTACTCAGTACACACCCTAGATAAAAGGCAAAGGCCAGGCTGTCTTGAAAATAATTTCCCACTCACTTCCATTTTCTCTCCTTTGGACCCAAAGCTCCCAATCTCTTCCACTTCTACTTTTCTTGAATTAAAAATTGCATACGTGAACATCCTAACAAAGAAAGGGAATACCAACATGTCAGACTTACTAGGTCCAACAGCGGAGTTGTTACCATTATAATGAAAGTTACTGGGAAGTGTAGCAGCTGTGCCTAGTTTACAAATGCATCATTCAGTTCCCCATACACAGGTACACTTAACAGAAGACCTGCCCTGACATTCTGATATTGGGTCTGACGTGTGTGTGTGTGTGTGTGTGTGTGTGTGTGTGTGTGTGTGTGTGATAGACCGAATGCATTTTATACGAATCTTCTCACAAAAGAGAGAAAATAAATAATGCTACAGTTCGGCACTGTGTGAAATTGTGTGCCATGTTGGAACAGTCAGAGGAAATGATGACATTCTGCCCTCCAGCCTGGGAGCCACATGACAGGACCAGCTTCACTCCCAGTGGCTCTTTCTTCGGAGTGTCCGGGGTGAGCCAGGGGAGGGAGCAGCCGTGCATATGATGGTGTCTCAGCCATTTGCCCTGGGTGCCCATCTCCTGCACCGTGGCCTGGGAGCTACACATGTCCCCGTGGGCCTCCAGCTCTGGCTCGGTTCTGGCAGACAGGCTCTGGGGGGAGGCAGGAGGATGGACTTGACCTTCCCCCCAAGCCCTGGTGTCCCTTCTGAGTGCACCCTGGGGACACTTCTCCGTGGTGATGCCTGACTGTGGGCAGTTCGATGTGGACACTCACAGAGCCCAGCTCGTCCTGTGGCTCAGGGACAGCACCAGGCAGCTGCCTGAAGAGATCCACAGCACCCCCTGCTGTTACCACCTCCTGAGCCCTGCTGTTCTCTTGTTGTCTTTTTAGTTCCCTAGCTAACAACTGTAGGCATAGTTTACTATTTTTTGTATTAAATTCTCTCTTGTGACAGTAGGCACGCTTTCTATTCCCTAGCTGGACCAAGAGCAAAAGGGAGTGTTAGGAATGTGGGAGGCTTTGTAGAAGTTTTTGCTGAATGAGTGAATGAATGAATGAATGGATGAAGAAAGGAATGAATGGGCCAATGCTCCTAGGGGTGTTCGGTAACTGTCTTTGTCCTTTGTATGCACAGCAGGTGTGAAGAGAGGCCCTGCCACTGGCAGACCAGCAGTGTGTCTGGGGAACGCACCCTGGTCACCCTGACCTCCGTGCAGGGTTCCAGGCAAGCCCTTTGGGGAGGCTCCTCTTCTAGGCCCTGCTCGCCCCAGCCAGGGCAGCACAGCCTCCCACCCTGGGATAAACACTTCCCAAGCCACACATGCCCTGCGTCTACAAGAGGCCAGACGAGCCACCGAGAAAGACACCAGCTCTGCAGGTGGTCACAGCATTTCTGTTGTCTCTGCCAGGCCCAGGCTGGCAGCTCCCAACTGAGGCACATCTCAAACCTCATGCCGGGCTCCAGGGAAGAAAGTGGCCAGGGGGAGAAGTCTGGCTGAATATTACCCAATTGAAGTCACACAGTAGGAAGCAAATGAACCTGATTAAAGAAAATGGAGTACATTTCTGCCTTAGTAGAGAAAAAAATATATAAATAAATTGAAAAATGCACCTGAAAATTTCCCTAGCTACATTTTACTCCGGAGCTGGACTCCTAAGACCAGACTGCCACCTGCTGTCCACTGTGAAACTTGCACACCATGTCTTTCTGAGCAGTTGAGGAGAGCAGTTTTGAACAGAACAGCCTACCCTATCTCCGTATAGAGCACCATACCAAGTGAATGCCTGAGCCTTTTCATTCCCCTGAAATATTTGGCCCTGTGTAGAGCAGACAAACTTCCCACATGTCTGGAGTAACTCCAGACTTGAGTATACAGCACCGCTTGGAAAGGTGCCTTCCTGAAGATACGAATTACACCACCGTTTCTGGCAAAACCCTTGGGAGCTGAAACCAAAGCTGAGCAGTTAAAGTGTGGAAATAAATAATTGTGGCTGTGGATTAGATACAGTAAAGAGTCTAGAAGCTCATTCCGTGGAATCTGTGAGCCATAAGATGTTGTAGCATGAAGAAGGCCTTACAATATTCTTTAAAGTGGCTGACAGTTTATAGAAGTCATTGAGGGTGTTGGAGAGAGCAGTTCTTATGTAAGAGTTTTGAACTGCAGAGTGGTGGTGGTGATGGTGCTTATGGTGACAATGGTTTTGGTGACCATGGTGATGTTGGTAACCACGATGGTGTTGGTAACCATGGTGATGATGATGCTGTCAATGGTAGTGGCAATCTTGGTTATAAGTATCTGTTAACCCACTCAGCGAGGGGATGGGGTTACCTTTCTTAATCAGTTTCTGAAATCTTCTATAAAAGACAAAGCTCTTCCAGGCAAAATTAGAGGCCAGGGATAAGATACAAATGCCATAGGAAACACAGACTCTCATATGTTACTCCAAAGAGTAAAGAATTTCCAATTATGTAGTCTCCTGAAACAAATCTTAGAGGGCCACGAACTTGCACAGGTGTGCCTGACATGGTGAAGCCAGAGGGGAAAACCAGAAAGAAATGGTGCTGAGGATCAATTCAAGGGACCAAAGGAACCACAAAGGCAGAGTCCACCTGCAGACCATGGACTCAGCATGGCTGATCTCAGACAGAGGCCATGGAGGGGCCACCTCTGCATTTTCTTGCCGGTGCTGTGTCTCTGCCCTCCTGCCTGGGGCAGTGGGAAGAGGGGCTCGTGATGGCTACAGCCCTGCCCCACAAAGCCAGCAATCTCCAGAGTCTGCAGGGAAATAGCATGAGGTTATGGCCTCCAGTAGGGTGTTAGGGTCTTTTTCTGTTATGTTTTGTTTTTTCAAGTTTTTACTGCTTCATTTTTATTTCATGTGAAACTTACTTCACAACTTTATGGTAGATGGATGATTTATCTTCTGCCCTACCACCAATAAAATTCCCCATTATGACCCACAGGCATTCATGCCAACTCTCTGTACTACAAAACTCACCCTATCAACAGACACAAGACTGCCGTATTGGGGGAATCAAGCGATATTTGCAGCAGGACAACTCTGAATCATCAATGATCAGGTTATGTGCAGTGAAATCTTAGTGTCAAGGATAATTTCGTGCACCCAAATCTCCTAACGTTGAACATCCACATTGCTAAATGTACTGTATGGTGACTCACTGTCAACCAGGAACTCAGTTGACCAGAAACCCTCTTCCAAGTATCCTGGCACATCACTCACAGCAGAGGCAAATGAAGTCAAATTAGTTTCTATGCTGACATAACATTTCATTTCAGTAAAAGTTGAAGGCTTTCTGGGCAAGAGAAATGGACCTGAAGGTAAATCGTTAAAGAGTTGTCAAAGCTTGTCAGTGATAATGGCTATTTTTGTGACATTGATTACATTGACTTAGCACAATTATCTGGAGCATCTACGTGACCTTAGATTTCAGCCTCAGAACCCAGAGGAAGAAAGAGCCAGGGAGAGCTGGATCTGGTTTCTCAGGCATTCGGCAAAAATGGTTTCCTCAATTAAATAATTGATCAATGTTTTAAAAATTAAAAGAAAAGGTTGCCTTCTTCCGGCATCCTCCCATGCCACATGCGATCAACAGACTGCACCATTGACGTGGATTTATTTTTCTGTATAGCAGTAAACTCTGGAGTAATACATGAGGTTTATATGGCAAAATAATGTGATGAATACCCACAAACTCACCACAATCACGCATTTCCTTCCTTGTTTGCTTTCTGTCTCTCCCAGGAGAACATAGGGTCTGTGAGTGGAGACATTGTCCTGTTCTCTGCCGAATCTTCGGTGATAATAAGCATAAGGAAAATGTCCAATAATTACTTGTTGATCGGAGAATGATGATTGAATCAATCTATGCCAATATACACTTTGGCTTTATAGGCTGGGGTACTTTTCCATTTTAAGGAAACACAGATGTTTCTGATTTATGCCAAATGATTATCGAAATTTAGAAGGTGCTTTAATTATTATGCATGATACATTTATAAAGATGAAACATTTTATAAGCCATATAGATCTTCCTAATTCATTCATTTCCTACCAAATTATGTGTCTCACATTATTAAGCACATCCCTTAGGTGACTGTCTTTTACTTTTGAGTCACTGTGGCCTTTTCACATTGAGATATATAAACTCCAGAAATCATTAATTTGAAACAGGTCAGGTCCTGGACAGGTCTGTTAAGTGATTGCTGTGCAGCCATTTATTGAGTAAATTCTGTGCCAGGCTGGTGCTGACCCTTTGCATATGTTTAACTACACGAAAACTGAAAGGATGTTATCCTCATGCTGCCGATAAGAAACCTGAGCTTCAGACCCTAGTAATACCCCCAAGTTTAACAAGGGCAAACTCTTCTAACTCTCGCATCCAGGCCTTTTCATGTCATACATGTGGAGATTCTTAATTCTTAATTGGATAAATTAGTGCACAATAAAAATATCTTTTCTCACACAAATGTAGAGCACAAGCCGTATTGCTTGAATGGGTCATCAGTGCCACTTTTCTGCCACTGACTAGATATTTAAAGATTAACTTGTGACTTGGGATCCCTCAGGGAGACGGCACAGGTGGGCACAGGGTAGAGTGGGGTTTGGGGTCTCTGACATCAGGGGTTTAACCACACCAGGGCTCTGCCTCTGGGTGCAGTGGGCTTCAGTGCTATAAGTTTGGTACAGAAATGACTTCTGGGATGCTGTGACATCAGAGATGCAGTGAGACAGGCCGCGGAGCTGGGCTGCTGAGCTGGCCAAAGCCCCAGCGCTCCCAGTTTATTCCAGGCCCACAATATGACATCTGTGAAGCCTAGGCCTTTGTGCTCCCATGTGCCTCTCCTGCCTACAAAGTCTGGGAAACTATACTGTCAGATTGTGTTGATAGAGACAACTCGTGTTTATATATTTGTGGTTTTATATTCTGATTTTAAAAGAAATCATTAGTGAGACATTTTCATGGGCCCTTGACACCACTGAGGACTCTGAGCCAGGCCCGGCCATGGGCCGGCCATGTGCCCTACACAGGGAGGGTGTGCGGTCTGCTGCCCGAATCCCCACCGCTGGACAGCTGCTCATCTAAGTCAGCTAAGTCATCTAAGTTAACCATGAAGGTAAAATGTGCTTGGAAGAATCCGCCCTGAGTTAGGGCCGCACCAGCGAAGGCTGGTGTCCATGTGCTCTGCTGGGCAGGTGCAGGGCGGGGTGCAAGGGCTGTGCTCAGGAGGCCCTGAGCAGCACCCTTTGGGGGGCGCCTCGGACCCATCATCCTCCCACTGTTCCCTAGGATTTGCCTGGCAGTGTGATGGGTCTCTGTCTCACCCTTGTGCCTCTCCTCTTCCTCCTCCTCCCCCTCCTCCCCTCCTTCTCTTCCTCTTCCTCCTGCTTCCTCTTTTGTTCTATGGTTGGTTTTGTCAGGATACAAAGAGACATAGGTTCTTACAGAAACCAACACATCTCTGGCCAATTCCTTCTGGTCAGTCCTTTCTCTAGCGTCAGTACACACACATGTGCACACACCTATATGAAAATCAGCATTGTGTTGTATATGTGACCTTGTAATAGTCCCTTGTCTTTAAAAATTGTCCTATTTTCTAGGGTTGTTCGCTAAGTCTGTTTTGCTAATGTTTAAATGTTTTGCTAATGCACTTGGTTTTGCCTGATTACACATTTTACAAAGATTGAGAAGTCCTAACCTACTATACATCTAACAAGAGCTTACATTTAGCATAAATACAGCACTTCATGTCTATTTCTGTAAGTCCAAGAGTAAAGCCATGGTACAATCGCGACCATGTGATCCACATCAGAGGACAAATTTAGTATTCTTTAATTCAGCATCCTCTCCCATATCATACACTTTAATAACACCTAGTGTTTTAGACCAATTAGCTCACATTAAATTACTATTTTTCAGGCTGGGATTTAGCTCAGTGGCACCGTACCTGCCTCACAAGCGCAAGGTCCAGAGTTCGATCCTCGGTACCAAAAAAAATTTACTATTTTTCTATCAAATATAATTCTATGTTAAAATTGAAATTTTTCAGCACACTCTTAAACTAATTTTATAATAAGCTTAGCTTTTATTGTATATTTAGCTTTTATTCTATATTCTTTATTTAGCTTTTATTCTATATTTAGTAGATTTTCTTGCTGGCCATTAGTCCTTTTTTTAATAACAAACTTTAGTTGCTTATATTTATAGGGTACAAAGTAGTGTTACTAGGTTTGAGTACAATGTGAGATTATCAAATAGAACTAATTTTATATTAATCATCTCAAATATTTAACATTTTTGTGATCAGAACATTTAAAACTTTCAGCAAAATCTAAACTCACAGTACTCAGTTATTACCTACATTCACCATGCTATGCAATTGATCCCAGAAAGAAAGAAAAATCAAACCTACTGTTCCTAAGAAAACAAATAATCCAGTTAAGAAATGAACAAGGAATTTGAACACACATTTCTCCAGAGAAAACATAGGCATGGCTAGCAGGTACATGGAAAAGTGCTCGACATTGCTAATCATCAGGGAGATGAAGATTAAAGCCACTGGGGTTGCGATCTCATACCTGTCAGAGTGGCTGTTAGCAAAAACACCGGAGTGTTGATGGGAACACAGACAGGAACACGGCGGCACTGCTGGAGGGAGTGTGAATCAGCACAGCTGTTATGGCAAACAGTCAGAGATTCTTCAACAAACTAAAAATAGATCTGTTTTCTGACCCAGGAATCCTACTTCTGGTAATTACCCATAAGATTTGAAATCAATTTGGCACAGAGGTGTCTGCACACCCATGTTTGTTGTAGCGGCAATCACAGTAGCCTATTGACTTGAGTGTCCATCATAGGATGAATAAAGAATATGTGGTACACCAATGCAATGGAGTACTACACAGCCTTAATAAAGAAAGCCTGTCATGTGCAACATCACAGATAGAATTGGAGAATATTATGCTAAGTTACATAAGCAGAATACAGAAAGACATGTGGAACCTAGGACAATTAACTCAGAAGCAGAGAGTAGAAAGGTGGTTACTGGGGACTGGAGTGGAGGGTGGGGTGACCAGAGTCGTGGGGTACAGATCCTCATTTGGATGGGGGCATTAGTCCTTTCAGATCAAAATTACCCACTCACTGGTAGCAGTTCATTTCTTGGATGACTAGCAGATATCTGAAGCCAAGTCTAAGAACATAATACACGATGCCTATTCTTGAATCTTGCATATCTGAGATAATCCTCACATGAAAAATAACACAACTGATACATATTTTGGGGTCACACACTTTTCCTCAAAATGGGAAATACTGCTTCCTGAGAATCTGGCTTGCAATGATGGGTCCACGGCCTTCTTCCTGGGAGCAGCCTCAGCTTCCGGCTCCCTCCCTCTGGCCACGGTGAGTGGTCGCCTGTGCCTGCTGCTGTGCTAGATTCTCGTGCATTTCCTCGCTGTCCCCCTCCACAGTGCTCAGGGGTGTCGGTTCACTGTTTCTCAGGAAGGACCAGCCCTAGTTCACACGCACAGTGAGTCCTGGGGCTGAGTGCAAGCCTATGTGAAGCCCTAAAACTCGGGTCTTGCACCCCACACCATACTGTCTTCCTTCTGTCCATCTTCCAGCAGCCCCAGCCTCCTCCCGTCATTTCTTTTGCTCTCCGTTCTAGGAAAGAGTCTCAGACTTGTCTCCCTCACTACAGCTCAGGCTCCCCAAGGTGTCCTTTCTTCGGTCTACCACGTCCACGCAGGTCAGCTCAGCAATGGGCTTCTCGTTTCCTCTAATACGTCCTGGCTTTTTTCTATCCCTGACTTTCACTTTCCATGCTGTTCCATGTAATCCTTCCTCCTTTTGACATTTTCTTCCTGTTTCAATCAAGTATTGGAATTTTTTTTCCTACTGAGGATAACTTTTTTCTAAACATTTCAGTGTTTTTGGAAGAAAATATCACTTCTGAGTGAACATTACCATGAAGTTTGTTTCATCCAGGCTGTGAGATTTTTTCCTAAAATCCTCCCTCATTCTGCTTTACTTGTCCGAGAGCACAGAGCTCTGTCCAGACCGACCGTGTGCCCTGTCCTCACCCTGCCCAGGCGGCCATCCTGGGAGGTGAGGAGACACACAGGATCCCTTCCTCAGTTACCCGTGTCTGCCAGCCTTGGGCCTCGTGTGTCCTTGCTGAACTATGAGCGGAGCTTTCCCACCATCTCTGTCGGGCCTTCTGACCACCTAGAAAGTTTGGGGACCTAAAAAGCCTTTGCCCCCCGGGCTCTTCTGCATTCTTTCCCCGTATTTGTGCATCATTAGAAGTAGGAGACCCTTCCAAATACAGAGTTCTCCCCTGTACCCCAGAGCTCTCCCATGAGATCCAACAACAGAAGTGTTTATAAGCAGAGGAGGAAACGAAAACCTGGCTGTGACACAGGAGCTCTGGAGCATCGAGGCCTGATGGGCTTAGTTGAGACAAGGGCAGGGCTTCACTCGTGGGTGGTGAGGGACGCCAAATCTCCCCCAGAGGTCTGCGTGGGAAGGCCTGGTCCCGAGCTGGCGCTGTTGGGAGGTGGCTGATCTGTAGGAGAAGGTTCCTGGGGCCCTGAGGCCATCGGAGGGGACCGAGGGAACTGTTCTCTCATCTTTGCTCCTGGCCTGTAATGTGAGCTGCACTTCTCCATCCTGAGCTCCACCCATGAAGGGCTGCCTCACTGGAGGCACAAAGCTGGAGTCTGCCTAAAGCTGGCCTCCATGAGCCTTTTCTCTGTGTGAGTCACTTACCTCAGGCATTCCAGTACAGTGACAGAAATCTGACCATTACAAGGGATCGCAGCAGGTGTGCCCTGATCCCGAAGCCCAGCTGGGTCGGGGCAGCTACTGCATTTTCCAGCGAGCTGCATCACCCCTCCAGTCGGTGGACACTCCAAATTCTGGCTGGGGACTGACTGCCCTTCCTAACTGGGAGCATTCTGGATTATAAGATTCTTTTCTTATAAATGGACAGTTACTTTCATAGGAGTTTGGCTAGGACTCCCAGGAACAACCTCATGAGGCTCTGGGCCAGGGCTGGATTCAGGCATGTTGTGCTGATGAGGGGGGGCAGGGGGGAGTGGAGTCCTCGTGCAGGAGATGTGAAGTACGAGAGAAGACAGCTGTGGGCATCACGGATCTGCTCTACGAAGTGGGTGTGCTGACTATGACCAGGCCAGGATTTAACCTTCTTTGACTTGGACAGTGTCATAGGACCATAACACAGAGTTGAGGCCGTCACCTTACAGAGAGAAAATGCTTATTTTGTTTCGAAGTTTTGGAAGTTCCGATCCATGACTGGCTGGCCTGGTTGCTTCTGGGCTTATTGCAGCACAGCGTGGAGGGGCCACATGAAGAGAGAAACTGCTTAGTTTATGGCCAGGAAGCAAAGCAGAGCAAGGAGGGAGGCCAGAGTCCCCGTGTCCCCTTCAGGGCTGCCTTTGATGACTAAGCTCTCACCAGGCCATGCCTTTTAGATTTCACTACCTCCCGGTGGCACCACGCTAGGGAGCATGTGGACATCTCATGCCCCAGGATTCTCTCCATGCAGTCGGCCCTTCAGCAGCATCATTGGCATTGCCCTTTATTTGCCTGTTGGTTAGACACAACTTCCCACAGCGAGCCTCTGCAGTCAGCCAGGGACTCAGGATGCTTTCTGTTGGGAGAGGAAGTGCAGAGAGGGTTGGCATTTACTGGGTGAGGGGCTGTATGAAGCAGCAGAAAGTGCTCGTGCTGTGTGCTATTTGAGTTAAACGAACTATTCCAATGAGACCCAGAATGATGACAAAGCCCCTCTGCTGCCTGGTGACGAGCCACTGCCTGACAAGGTGGAATCGGTGGGTCCTCTAGTCAGCTTCAGCAGCTCTAATCCAGAGCACTGGGCACCTTCAGCCTGCTCACTCACCCCAGGTGGTGCCCAGGAGCCTGGCATCACAGCTCGCCTGCCTGGTCCTGGACCTACAGGGAGACAGGGGTCTCTCAGACATCACGGGCTCCATCCCCTTGCGCCCAGAGAGATGGAAATATTTATTGACCTTTGTTTCCACTGGACTCTGGTGATGAGGCTGTACAGAGATACATTTCATTGGTGTTTGCAGGGGCTGGCTCCCGGAGTCCCTGCAGATACCAAAGCCCTGGGTGTTAGAGTCCTTTGTATGAAAAGTGTTGCACTTCATATCACCTGGTGACATCCTGCCATACACGTTAGGTCACCCCTATGTGACTCAGAACACCTGATACAACGGAAACCGGTGTTGCACTGTTCTTTAGGGAATAAGGACAAGGAGGAAAGTCTGTCCATGACCACTAAAAGACATTTTCCCTGCACATGGCTGTACACAGAACCCCTGGATACAGAGGGCCCACTCTATATCAAACTTCTCCTTTCTCGAGAATTTTTCTTGATAATTTTCTATTTATTTTTGCGATACGCTTGAGAAGAGATCAAGCACTGGATGAGGTAGAAAGGGGAAGCCAGGAGGAGGATGGAGACTAGAGACACCGGGTGGGAACACCTGGCGGGGCAGGGCTGTAGCAGGAGCCCGCAGGGAGCGCTGGGAACAGCAGGAGCACAGTAGACCGGAAGTGGGCAGCTGCTGTGCCGACCCCACCTCCTCCGGGCCAGGGCAGCCTTATGGGGCGGGTTGTCGAGCCAGGGGAGATGGACACTGGAAATAAACGCTCCCAAAGTCCATGTGTCACGTCAGAACTCTCCTGCCATACATGTGACCAAGAAACCTTGATTCCTTCTGGGGATCTTGAGCGAAAACAACAAATAAACAACAAACAGAAAACTGGGTGTGGCTGTGCATGCGCGCTCACTTCCCAGCAGTCCGGCCTTGGGGCGCCTGAGGTCCCAGGAGTCATCTGCACCCCAAGAAGAGTTTTGAAACACCGGCTTTACATGCTTCTGCTGAATAGGGGAACAGCGGTCCGGCCGGTTCCTGATCTAAATAAAAACATCTCGGCGGTGTCAGTAAATGCTCTGCAGGCTTTGACCTCTGGAGGCCGGGAAAACCCTGCTTTCCTTGCCAGGCACAGAGCCGAGCACCCTCCAGCCTCTGGTGGATCTGTAAGACCGAGGGCCTTATCAAACGCTCCGAGGAGCTGACTGCAGTGAAGAACACCCCGGAAGGAACACACCGGACAAGTTGAAAAGTAAAACAGACCTTAGTCTGGCCAGACGGCACTCCCAAAGCAAAGTAGCTTAGAGAGGCGACTAGCCCAGAGTCTGAGGCTCTTTTTATAAGGGGTTGCAGGAGAAGTTAACAGGCGAAATTTACAGAAGAGAAACAAAGGTTAGTGGTCAGCTGACACGTACTGATGGTCAGCAGATGTTTGTAGATTGTTCTATAGATAGCGGTGTCTGGAACATCAGTTTCGAACAAAGAGTTGAGTAATTTACTTTGGGACCTTATGGCTGATACAGATCTTATCTAGTGCCCCTGAACTAACAAGCATCTTTATCTATTTACTCACATTCACAGTTGGGGCTAGGGGAGTTTTATGATTACAGAGTTATGCAGTCCCACAGATCCTGAACTGTGTCGACTCAAAATGCCAGCCCAAGCTCTGGAACCACACGACGACCGCGGGGAGGATTCCACTATCTGAGGCTGCTGAGGAATGCTCATAGCCTGAGTGCATTGGCTGAGAGCTGAGGATGCACCCGAGCTTGGAAGCATGGGGTGGTGACTCGCTGAGCCATGAGCGAGCTCTCTGATCCCCCTGGCTTCCAGCTTTCCTCTGTGCCTGGGAGCAGGAGGCGGGAGGACAGGTAGAGCGGCCCATGGTGACTGCCAGGTGACCGGGCCACTCCTTGCTTGTGACAGAGGATTTCTCAGGCCCTTGGAAGTTTCAGCTGCACGGTGGGAAGGCTCAGCAGCCTGAGAAGGGGACCAGTGGGCACAAGGACAGGCATCGTCTTTGTCTCCCTTGGAGGTGGTGCTGTTTAATTTTAGAATGGAAATAATCCAGAAATGGATACCATTGTTAATGTACAAATTAATATCCACACCATGAGTTGATAATTTAAGCAGTTTGGTCTTGAATTAACAGCTCTATCTGGTGCAAGCCTGGGAATTCTGAATAAAGGTTTTCTATTCTCTTTTTTGACACTAAATAGAAACCTGAAAGTTGACAGTCTCAGTGGATCCCAGTTTTGTGAACAAGCACACTAACTACCAGGCCAGGAAATGTCTATGTACAGCTCCTCAATTTGCTGTGGACACCAAATTACAAGGTTTGAGATAAGCAGAGGCATTTTACTAGCCTCTGAGACCTAGAGAGAGAGACACACACACATACAGACAGAGAGAGAGAGGGAGGGAGAATGGAGAGAGAGAGATTTTCTAGGGTCCTTGAGCCCATCCTTTGCTAATTAGAGGAAAATAAGAGGGATGAATCCCCCTCCGGAGGACCAGAATGAGGACTGTCCCCCTGGACTGGAGGGGAGCTGTGATTTACAGAGGAGCCCTGCCCCAAGCCCAGACACTCAGCTGGATCATCAGGGAATGCTGTCCAGGAACAAATGTGAACATTCTAACATGACTGTATTGCAGATAGGTAACTTAATTAGATATTTTAGGCAGCTAGACAGGGCCGGCCCTGGAGGCGCCAACATGGAGGACAATCAAGACACACTCACTGAAGGCCAGAATTGTAAAAGGAGAGAGACTACACACCCTTGTGCTTCCTCTGGGGATGAATAGCATGATTGATATTCTAACTAGGTTATCAATCACCTGGGTGGGGGGTCAAGGTCCTAAACTAGCCTCTCCAGGAAATATTCCTGACCCCCACCCTAACTGAAAATCCTTGTACGCTTGCTACATGACTTGCTCCCCTATTTGATCCCCATTTAATCAATATTACCTGGGAGACTACTTGTGATCTTATTCGTTGGTCATGGTTTTGCCCCACCTCGTGCCCACCTTGTGCATTTCCATTGGGTCGTATAGTTTTGTCCCACTTTGTACCCACCTCACCACATGGCTTTGCTGTATAAAACATCTTTGAAATGTGGGGTGGGCGGGCAACCCACTTTCCAGTCCCCCTTCTGTCTCTCTTAGGCAGAAGCTTTTTCTCTCAATAAAATTTTCCTGCTCTTAACCTCTGTTGTTCCTAGAATTCATTCTTTGCTTTTAGAGAACACGAACTCGGGTTTCAGATATCTAGCAGGTTTGGGAGTTACATCTTTTCCCCCTATATCAACTGGAGGGATTATTACATTGTGTTAAATATTTCATTTATCTGACTTACCCTGACTGACTCGCTGCTGTAATTCATGAATTCTACCTCCCAATAAAATGATTTGTTACTTCTGCATGGTGGAGCTTGACTTTCAATGTCCTCTCCTCTCATTCCTGGAACTGTGCCTTTTCTCCATGTGCGTTCATCTCCCACACGTGGCCTCCACCCCCTGGTGAGGTGCCCCTAAAGCTCCATGTCCCCAGGTGGCACTTGTGAGAGGCTGCTGGAAGCTGGTAGGGTGCACCCTGCAAGGGGACTGTGGTGCCCAGCCCCTCTCTAGCTCCTCTTCTCAGTCCTGGAGGTTGGAAGATTGCTCAGCTGTCTGCTCCTAATAGGATAAGCTCTCCTTGACAGAGGGCTGAAGATGGGCCACTGGCTCATGGGCTGGGACTCCCAGAGTCAAGAGACAAAATGAACCATTTCTCTTTATGTGACAGTGGTCTCCGGGAATTCATTATAGTAACAAGAAGCTGACCAATGTAAAAGGCAAATGGAGGAGAGAGGTAAAGGTAGATGAGGGTCAGCAGAGCTATTGGTGGTGGATATTTTGGTCCATCCCATCAGTCTGGTGGTCAGGGTCGGGTTCTGATGTTGGGGTGCAGAAAACGACACCCCAAAGTACAGTGGTTTGACTTGATGAGCACTTTTGAATGAAAATAAAGTGGGAAAACCTTAGAAGCTCCCTTCACACCAAGGACTTTCTAACCTCATTCTCTTTGGCAAGGCAGGGAGGAAGCGCTCTCAAATTCTCTTTATCTACTGAGGGAAGCTTCTTCCAAAGGAAATGCAACTGCACTCTCTAGGAATCTCAACAAATAACTGGGAAAGATAAACTGCCTGAGAGGAGAGAGACTTAAATCCTCGCAAAACCCAGACACAGTTCCCTCCACCCTTCCCAGAGAAGTTCAGAGATGTCACTTGGAGTCATCACCTGCATCACACAGCACCCGTGGTTCTGGGTGAATTTCTAGCCCTCACCTTCTGTGAATTCCTCCAGAGCACTGAAGAACTTGGTCCCAGGCTGTCATCTGTTTTCCAGGCTCACTCATAGTCCTCTTAAAATCATATTGTTGCTCAGAATTGCCTGTACTCCTCTACTTTCTTCTTCCCTGAGGCCCATTCGATCATTTTAGTACTCTTTCTGTGGTGATTCCTTTTCCTCCTGTTAATCTGTTTATTGTGGGTTGGTTTCTGCAAATCTGCAAAGGGCAGAGAAGAAATTTCCCTCACCCCTACACAGGCAATAAACTTAGAAGGAAGGGATGGTCTGCAGACCCAGACCTGGGCTGGAGCAGACAGAGACTGAGCAACTTCCATCCTGAGCATCCTTTTTTTGTTGTTATTGGATGTCTTATCAGGGTCATCAGCCAGGGCAGCCCCATGGAAGGTGCCGTGGTGGAACTGCAACATACCTTTGCCCCAATTTTCCCAATATTGACTCATTCAATATCTGAGCACACTATCCTTTCAAATATTTATAGAACAATTACCAAATCCTAGGTGTTTCAGAGGCGTTGATGACCAACCTTGGTGCCAGAACGCCCAAGACTGAGGGTCAAGTGAAATAACTGCCATTTGCTGGGTACTGGGGCATTGCAGATGCCATTTTCTACCTTCCTGTGACTCTGAAATGATGGGCATTATAATCAGCATGTTATAGAGGATACATCAACTACGTTTTGTAAGTTCACCCAGCTAGGAAGTTGTTGCCCAGTGCTTGGGTTTACACCTTGCAACACTAGTGCCTGCCCTATTTGTTGTAGAAAGAAATCCTATTCACGCTAAGCAGAGCACAACAGCTGTTACTATTCACTTGGCCCTGCAGAGTCAAGGGTGGTGGACACCCATCTAGAACTGCTCATTGAAAGAGCTAAAAGGAAAACTTACATCATCTTTCTACTTAGTGAAGTGTGGTGAGAGGTGTTCAAAGTTTCCTTGGCACTACTGGGGTCGTGGCTTGGGTTCTTTCATTGGAATTCTTCACTACAGTGTCAAATACCCATTCCATTGCCTGGAAACGGGGTCCATGTTTGCTCTAAAGGGCTTTCTTTCAGGCTGTAGTGGAGAGAGAAGCTTGGTTATGGACCAAGCCACTCCAGATCAATATGTGATTTTCATCACATTTCAGAGATCTTAGTAACTTGGATTAAAAAGCCTCTGGATACCATGGTCCATCTGTAAGAATCAAGATGGCCAGCCCAGGCCTTTCCATGGGTCTAGGAGTGTGCAGGTCCACCTCAGAGGCAGACCCGCTGGACCTAAGCTCAGTGTGAAGCTTAGTAATGAGGTTTATGTAAAACACAGTGACCATTCATTCCCAGCCATAGCTTTGTTTTTCTGTTAGCTGTAGCTCAGATACAGCCTACAGTGGCACTAAATGATGGCCGTGTCATTGCTGCATGGCCTTCATCCTTCATAGCTGGACACTTTACCCCTCACTGAGAGGCACTATTCCTTCAATTATGATGCCCTTGTAGTTTTTTGAGTGAATTTTTTTGATTAGATCCACCGGGATAGATTACACTAAGGAATATAGTACATCTTACAAGTAGTTAACTGATATTCAGTGACCTCAGATAGAAAGGAAGGGAAAAATGTTATCCTGAGGCTTACATCTCAAAAGAATTTTCATCTTCAGAGTAAATAAGTGTAACTGGAACAATGATTTCTCGACTACTTAAAAACAGACAGCATACCCCAAACTGGATAAAAGTGTATAAAACAAGATGTGAATTGTGGTTACTTCTGGATGGTGGGACTAGGAGTCATGCTAACTTTACTCTTGATGCTTCTCTGTTTCATTTAATGTCTTTAATGAACATCTAATATTATAAGTGGAGCAACTACCACAGACATTTTGTTCAACCTTAATTTATGAAATGTTAGCAAAACATACTCACATAGAATCTGTTTTCGTGTTACACGTGCAGGAAGTCATGTAAAAGCTACAGATGTAAGGGGCTAGGGATTTAGCTCAGTGGTTCTGCTGCCTGGCTTGCAAGTGCAAGGTTCCAAGTTTGAACCCCAGTACCAAAAAAAAAAAAAAAAGCTAAAGATGTAAGATAACATTTCCAGAAAGTCTCTGCTCAAAGCAGGCCAGTCAAGGACCAGCAGAAGCGAGCACAGGTCCTTCCCAAAGGAATACCCTGTCCCTCTCTCCTTCAACCGAGGCTTCAAAGGGTTCTCTCAGCTAAAGCTCCACAGTCAAAATTCACGAAATTTGCAAAGAAGTAAGGCCTATGAACAAGAGGCAACAGAACAAAAATTAGATAATCAGGAATAAGATATTTAGTATCTGAATTATCAGACAGTGGACATTGTATTAGTCTGTTTTCTGTTACCACAAGATGTTTGACTTGGGACTTGATTAATGTATAAAGAAAAGAAGTTTTTACTTAGCTAACAGTTCTGAAATTCCAAAATCATGGTGCCAGTATCTGCTTGGCTCTGGTAAGGACCTTGTGGCGGATGATATCACACAGGCTGCTGCATGACATACAGTGATCACATGGTGACAGGAAGGTGGAGAATGAGGAGGGGCCAGTTGTGTTCATTGTATGACAGCTCCACTCATGGGAACTGGTCCCTTGGGATCAGCATTAATTTCTTCTGAGGACATTGTCCCCAGTGACTTCATAATCACTGTCCACCAGACTTCGTCTCTTAAAGGGTTCCGCCCCTCTTAATGTTACTGTACTGGCAACCAAGCTGCCTACATATAAATGTTTGGGGAACGAACCACATTAAAGCTAGAGCAGGCATAGAATAAGTGGTTTTAATATGTTAAACAGAATTAAAAGGGATTCAGAATATTTCTAAGGAAAAGATTAGCGCAAAACCCTGGAAGATTGGAATAAGAACCAATAAGAATTTTTAGAAATTAAAAATATAATGACTAAAATAAAAAAAATCAATAAATATTGTTTAACTGATCAAACTTTGCTGAAAAGAAACTGGAAATAGACCTGAAGAAATTTTCCAGATTTTTAACCTACGTGAAAAAATTATGAAACATAGGGAAAAGATGTTAAGATGTAAGATAGAGTATGAAAAAGCTAATAAATGCTGTATGAAGTTATAGACTGGTTAGAATAGAGACAACCATACAACTGCTGAGAATTTTTCAGAACATCAACCCAGAAATCCAAGAAGCTAATGAATCTTCATAAATACAAATAAAACACTAAGACAACATCATGATGAAAATGAAGAACAAAGACAAAAGAGAAAAATCATGAAGTCAGTCACAGATTTTTTAAAAAAAATGTGTAGAAAGAATTAGCAATTAGACTGACACCTGACTTTTCCAAACATCAATAGAAGGCAATAGGCAGTAGGGAATGTGCTGAAGAAACTGGCAGCCTGGACTCATGTAGTTGCTGGAAATCTCACTTGGGGCTGGGGTGCATCTCAGTGCTAGCACACTGGCCAACCTGTGCAATGCCCAGGGTCCAAGCCTTAGCATGCCACCTCCCCCAAACCATCTCATAAAAAGTAGAAAACAAAGAGACTTCGAAGTAAATAAAAACTAAAAGTACTTTTCAATAATAGACTCTAACCAAAAATTCAAATTCAAAATAATGCACAGTTGTTGAAAAGGAATATGATTTCCCAATGGGAGGTCTGAGCTAGAAATTAGAATGGTAATGCAAAGGTTGGGCTAGACATAGTGGTAAAAACTAAATAGACTATAAGGAAATCGTAAAACATGTTTGTGTAATTTTTTTAAAAGAGAGAATTAAAATGCAATAGATGACTGAATTGCATGCTAAGAGGGGAAATAGGTACAGCAGTCCCCGTCTGGAGTTTTGCTTGCCATAGTTTCTGTCAGCTGGGATTGATACAGCCCACATGCATTAATGGGAAATTCTACAAATAAACAACTCATATGCTCTAAGTTGCCATTCTGAGTAGTGTGATGAGATCTCCCATCATCCCACTCAATCTGTCTATAACACAAGTGATGCCTTCCTACAACACCACCTGCCCCCCATGGCAATTGACAGAGAAAGAGAAAGAGGGAGAAGAGCGAGGGAGAAGATCGAGAGAGAAAGAAAGAAAGGGAAGGCTCATTCAGGTAACTTGATTACAGTATGTTGTTATAGTTGTTTTGCTATTATTAGTTATTGTCAATCTTACTCTAATTTATTAATTAAACTTTCTGATATGTGTGCACACACGAGAAAAAGCATGGCATAGAGAGTGTGTGTGGCATATGCCTGTCTCTTTGGGATGGATCGACACTATGAACCTCCAAGCCCCTCAGAGCTATCCTGAAGCTCCTGCACCACCATTGAGGGTTCCCTGTGGGTGGTTTGGAAGTGGTTTGTGCCCACCAGAATCATGCTGAAATTTGATTCCCACAGTGGCACAGTTGGGAAGTGGGGCCACCCAGGGTAGCACAGTGCCCATAGATGGACTCCTGTCGTTCTTAGGATGGGCTCAGGGCAGGGAGCAGGCCGTTCACAAAGCTGCTGTGTCCCCTCCTCTCCTCTTTTGTTTACTCACCCCATCATGCGTGAAGCAGCGTGTCGCTGACCAGGGGTCAGAGCCAGTTCTGTGCTTTCAGACTGCTGGAACTGCGAGCCAAAATAAACCTCTCTCCTTTATACATTTATTTATACATTCTCAGCCATAAGTATTTTGTCGAGGCAACTGATAGTAGACTATGACATTTGTGGTCATAAAAGAACGAACTTCAGAATCAACGACATCGTTCAGAAGCTGGAAAGCTTTCTGAAAAGAGCCAGATGGCAAATATTTCAGGTGTTCCAGGCCACCTAGGTCTCTGTTGCAATCACTACTCTGGTGTACTGTGAAAGCTATAACAAACAACACATAACCAAATGACTGTAACTGTGTTGCAATAAAACTTTATTTACACAAACAAAAAACATAAAACTTTATTTATACAAACAGGCAGCAAGCTGGACTGGATCTGTAGGCTATTTGTCAGCCTGACCTACTTCAAACAGTAGAAGGAAAGGCTTGGTCTCATCCAACAATAGTAACTCCAGCTTTTAAATAGCCTTGGAAAATCCCTCCCGCCATGTGGTGACAACTGGTCCAGTGGCCATGTGTGAGGAGCTATTTTAGGCAGCCATGGAGCTGGGCCAGCAGCTCACACCCCACTGTATGGCATTCGTAATGCTACAAAGCTACTGTCACCAGAAGGCATGAGAGTCTGGCCTCTCAACTGGGTGCCATTGTTTGACAGCCACCCTTGCAGTCTCATCCCCACAGTGGGCGTGGGCAGAGCTGGGACAGAGACCTGCTGGGTGGTGCCCGGCACACAAGGGCTGGCCTGTCTGGTATATTAATGAGCACAGTGGAGGGCAGACAGGGGCTCCACCCCATGGCTCTGTAACTTGGAAGCACAGTGAGGGCGTGAGAGTCGAGTGACGTTGACCCGCAGCAGCCAGTGGAGCAGGGCTGCCAAGACAGGGCTTCAAACCCACTCCTCCAGGGCCGGGGCCCCAGGGAGCCCTGGAGCCAGGGAAGCCAGAAGAGCTGAGCAGAAGCTGGACCAGGAAGCTCTTCCTTCAAGGCCCTCCCGGAACACAGAATTTGTGGGGCCTGACAAAGCAAAACCCTTGGGACATGGCCAACTAAAGAACCGAGGAAACTGAGGAACCAAGCTTGATCTGTTACCTGTGGGATGATAACCTGAGACCCCACTGGATAGCTCCAATCTTGAAAGACCCGGAAGTGAGGAGTGTGCACAGGTGCTGAGTGTTTGAGTGTGAGAGGATGAGTGAGTGAGGCTTGAAGACACAGCAAACTGAAAATCCTGCCACGGGGGCTGAGATCAACTTTGCCCTACACCTCCCTGTTGTTGTTTTATCTTTTGCCTTACACACACTGCAAGAAGCACGCGCTGTGTCAGCAGCCCGACAGCCCATCTGGGACCCCCAGTGACATCCATCACACCCAGCAGTTCAATCCACCATCCCTGTCTGAAGCCTGAGATGCCAGAGCTGCCACCTACGTGACAGCTGCCTCACTGTGTTTACTGTTTCATTGCACCCTTGATTTGCTGTCACTTTTAGGGCGTTAAGCACATGATGGAAGGGCTGAGTGGATGGCTACAATGAGCCTTCTTCGATTTGCATGGCCAGATGTTGTAAGAGTTGCTTCAGCTGAAATCCGTGTGAAAACGTTTGTATTTGTTCACTGGGAACAGCCACCAGTGAAATATTACCACCATATCGGAAGGCCTGTTTGAGTCAGAAATGGCAGAGCTCTGTGGGGATGCGTGGGGATGCCAGAGCTGAGGAGAAGGAAGATGGTCGCAGTGTCTAGTGTGGACTGTGGCCGTGCGGCAGGTCACACTCAGAGTCTGCACTGGGACACGGCTCCCATCCTCAGCCTGAGTCGGCGAGGGGGAGGACCGGACACTGGCCACAGTGGGGGTCCAGCTCCAGAGGGTCCCCAAAGGGGGACTTCTTTCTCCAGCAAAAGCCAAGAAAGGCACCACCCTTGCAGCCCAGAGCAGATGCCCAGATGCCCCCGGGTCGGGTGAAGGGTGCTCTGTGCATTGACTTTGGACCTCAAACAGCCACAGGGGCGAGAGGGAACAGGGCTGCCTGCTGCACGGTGGAAGTGCAGAGTCCTTGGTTGGAGTACTTAACTTCAGGCCATCTGGATGCCATGCAAGACTGATGTTATGGCTCTCGGGGGAGCACGCTAACTTTGTTTCAGGATGGAATGATTTGCCCCATGGCAGCAGGGCCCCCACAGGAGAGAAGGGACAGAGCGGAGCAGGGTGTCAAGGCAGAGGCGCTCCCAGAACCAGCTGTGGGCTCTGCTCAGAGCTCCTGGTCAAGCACCCAGGGCAGGATGGCTCTGCCGCCCACCTGGACTCCCCAGTGCATGGATCCACACTAGAAGGCGACTCCACCCTCCCTCCCACCTCTTGTCCCTCCTCCTCCAGCTTCGAGCCTCACTGACTCGTGACTCCCCAGGGCCTTTCCCCTGGCAGCGCCCCTGATGGATGAGTCTGGTGCTGCCCTGGGGGCCTTTCCCTGAAGGGTGACCACAGACTCATTCTTGCCCCACTTCTCTGGGGATGGAAGGAGAACCAGTTAACAGTGTCTGCAAAGATGAGGGAGTGTGCACCATTGTGGCGTGACGGACATGGGTCACCTGCTCTTCCCGCCACTTTCAGAGAAGTGCCCATGGTACCCATTGGGACTGGGTGCCGACAGCACTGTGCCCAGAGGACACGTGGTGGCAAACCGAATGGAGCCGTGGTAGTGGTAGCTGTGCACCTCTCTCCCTCCCGCTCCCATGAACCCCACATCAGAACTCTTGGGCTCGGCGTAGGAAGAAAGGAGAGGGGCCACCTCTGCAGGAGTCCCAGTCCGGATACACTCCGGTGGCCAGGGGAGCTCATGAAAGTCAGCATGGTCAGGAGGGGAGAAGCCAGACCCGGGGTCAAGGCCCGGCTCCGTCAGTGACCCAAATACACAAGTGATTTCAGCTGGCTGCGTTTCGGGGCCCAAACCTGTAAAACAGGGTAATAATGGCAACCATGTAATAGAGACCTGGTGAGATGGAAACACCTGACTCACAGTAAGCACTCAGTAAGTGCCCTTTATACTTGTGTTATTATCATTGCTTAATCATGATTATTATTTATCTCACACCTCCAGCTAAGAAACATATGTAGCTAAACTGTAACAAGTAGATAATGTCCCCTCCTATGAAACAGTGAAGGAGATGCTACTGCCGGGGTGGCCATCCTGTCCCCGGGCTAATCATTTATTTATTTAACTGAGGACTGCAAGTTTAATTATGCATGTGCTGTTAACGTTAACGGTAACCTAAATAAGTCATGAGTGCTTCATGTGTTTGTTCTTTGGCTCTCCAGGACAGTATTTCTAAATGGAATGTGAAGCTGTTTTGCACTAAAGGTTATTCATTCATTCCTTAACATGGCAGTTGAGGGAGAAAACAAATTTCAACTAAGGCACAATTCACAAATTAGTGAGTTCTAATGGTGAGATAAGAATGCACTAAGTACTGTGCATTGAGTACCGAGTGTGGGCTGGAGAGGATGCTTTGTGCTGGGTGCCATGAAGGCAAAGGGGCTGGCATGCTGCCCATTGTCACGGGTGGGAGACAGACCCGGGACCAGCAACAGTTGCGTGTGTCTTCATGTATTCACACAGCACTGAGTCACACTTAGCATACACACACATGTAACACACACAGTGCTACCTCTGTGCTCATCATTAATTGGTTCTGGGAGACACACAAGTACCAAAGATCACCAGTACCCACAGATGGTTTGGCTGGGAAGGGCAGTAAGGCAGTCGGTACCCACAGGTTCTAGCTTGTTGTCCCAACACTGGGACAACATTTTTGAGCCAAAATGCATAGAGTACACAGTGAGATCTAGATTCAGTCTTCTGCATGTGCACAGTCATCTCCTATCTGTCCTCCAACATACGCTTTGGGCCCCTTTGTCAAAGATCAGGTGGCTGAATGCATCTGGGGTTGTTCTGTTGCACTGGTCCTCCTCATATCTGCTTCCGTACCAGTACCAAGCTGATTTCATCACCGTAGCTCTATAATGTAACTTGAAATCTGGGATTGTGAGCAACCCTGCTTTGTTCTTGTTGCCCAGGATTGCTTTTGCTGTTTTAGGTCTCTGAGTCATTTGCAAGAAAGTGGATACACCTTGAAACCATAATGTTAAGTGAAATAAATCAGATGCACAAGCTTAACTATCACATGGTTTCTCTTCTGCTGTATAAAACAACAGAGCTGGGGGTGGTGAGGTGTGCCTGTAATCAGTCTCAGCACTCAGGAGGCTGAGGCAGGAGGATTACTGAGGGTTTGAGGCCAGCCTGGATTATATAGAGAGATTCTTTCTCAAAAAAAAAAAAAAAAGCAAAACAAAGGAAACCAAAGTTTAAATAAATTAAAGAGCAACATAAAAGATAGATACTAGGAAGCAGGAAGATAGATCTTTGCAAACAGGAAAGAGACCAAGAGATAGAGGGGGGAGGAGGCTGGGATTTTTAAGAACTTAAGATACGTTATGTGCATGTACTGACTCTCCCTGTGAAGGTAATCATTATGTACCATAAATGTGTGCTAAAGAGGGAGGACAGTGCCAAATTCGAAGTTCCAAAGCAATCAAGTACCAAGTTATGATTGTATATACATGAAAATAATTGTAATTTAATTACATTTAATTATACATTCATGTAAATATATACATGTAATGCAATTACATCTTATTAGACACCTATGTGTGATTTACTTTGAATCATACACATACATGTGTGTAGGCATGCCTGTAGACAGACACACGTGTGCAGGTGATTCTAGTCATGGTAAGTACTAAGGAGGAACAGTAGAAAGTGTGTTTCAGCTGGACCCTGAATGGCGGAGGCTTTAGCCAGGCATGGTCACTCCAGGGATGGGGACAGTGCATTTAAGATCCTAGGGTTGGACACAAGGAGGGGACGGTTGTGCAGGCAGTGACTTGGAAGTCCTCAGAGCCAGAGCCTGTGAGGCATGCAGGTCATATTAAGGATGTCAGATGTCCTCGCATGTGCACATGAACCAGTTTTAGGGCGGGGTGTAATGCAGTGCAGCTCACACTTTTGAATCTCTCAGTCCACACTGGAATGGGGAGGAGGCAGCTGGGTGTCCAGGGTAAGGGTTTGGGGGTGGACTTCGGAGATGGGCAGGTCAGGGACTGGAGCTGGAAGACACTGACTGGCTCAAGAGAGGATGGCCTCTGGCAGAGACAGAGAACAGGAGACAGGAGCATATTTAGAGGAGAAAGATGAAGACATCAGCAGCCTGGACTGTGTGCACCCGTGAGTCCTGTGCTGCTGTGAGCTCTGTGTTTAAATACACAGGTGGGAAAGAGGTTCCGATTGGGCAGATCTTCAGGTGTATTGTAGTTTGTGTCTGGAGTATGAAATCAGTGGACGGATGTCAGCCTGGTCATGTTAGGAAGAGAAAATCACAAAGGCTTGGCTATCCCTTAAGTTGTGGAGTTGAATACAGTGTACCATTTTATCACCTTTGGTATCAAACTAATGGGCAGTTCTCTGCATTATGTAGCATCATTACATTTTAAAGACTGAAGTGGTGTGTTAACATAATAAAGTCTCAATTTAAAATAATGTCCATCTGCTAAGTTTAAAATATCACAGGAACTATGCTTTCAATGCCGATAAACACTATGAAGGTTGAATTATCTTTATGATTGTATGGCTGTACCATTTTCATTAGTAAACAGAAATGCTCCTCATTCTTTTCTAGAACTAAAGATGAACTGTGACAAATTTTGGGTCCATGAGGTAGATATTTGCTTGCAGTGGCACTGCCCATGCAGCAGAGTTACAGCATTTTAGCTAAAAAATCGTCTCACCATTCCCCACAATGCTATGTGCTCAGTTGAATTTGTGAATCATCTTCCAAATGTTTCACATAGATCTGCAAATGTATTATTGTAAGAGTTTTTTCTCTTCCCCTTTGCCTCTCGTTCTCCCAAAGTATAGTTTTAGAAGTAAATTGTTAGCAAGTTTGTAGAGTTTTTAAACTGCAGAGATACGTGAGCAGAACACCAATGACCAAATCAGAAATTATTCTTTATATTTCTGTCCCCCAAGGAGGTGGAACTGCAAGACGAGGAAAAAACTGTCATCATCCAGTGCAGAAGGGACTGACTCCCAGGGAGCAGGCACAGCCTTGAGGCACTTGCTGCCTCTCTGCGGCCTCAACCGGGAGGGCAGAGGACCTCCTATTAGCAAGGGATAAACAGCAACCAGGATATCAGGCAAGATGTGAAGACAGTGAATGCATACATGCTCATAGAACTTTTTCTTTGATTTTGAAAATTGCTCATCATTTTGTGTTATTTTCCTTTAGCTCTCCTGTGTAAAAACAAACAGCAACAGAAAGAAACAGTGGCTCACACCCCACCTCCGGAGGGGAAGCAACCCTCTCTTGGGGAGTAGGGGAGGCAGATGGCAGCCTGGAGCAGCTCCCTCGTCTGTCCTCCCTCCCTGATCCCCTCTCGAAATCTGTCTGTGGACAGGACGCAAAGCTAGGTCAAAGTAAAAGACAGTATCACTGAGAGTTCCTAAAGAAGGCATTTTCGGTTTGTGCATCAACTGGAGACATGAGTCACTCAGAGGAGAAGTGCAGTAGAATACACAGAGGGCAGAATAGAGGGACTCTCCGAAGGTACAGAGGGAGTGAATATAGGCACAGGTAGACTCCTCAATGGTGTTTATCCAGCTTCCCATCTAAACTGTGTTTATGAGAAGGACGGATAGAAGGAAGATTTTCCTATGAGAATCCTGAGAGGAAATAGGATGTGATTGTTGGTTTTGCTATCCTTTCCTCTAATTTAAACATGAAGTTTGAAAACTCAGTGACAGTCCCTGTGCCTGGGGAGAGCAGGGAGCTGAATGGAGACTTGAGCCCCCGCTGATGGCTGATGCAAATAGCTGCCATGGGAAGAGTGGGGAGCGGGAGTCATAGCTGAAGACAGCCGGGGGTAATGTTCACCCAAAACCCCATTCCTTCTAGCTCAGATCTCTGTGGCACGAGAGAATGCCTTTCTTCCCATCAACCAGTGATTTCAAGGATCTTCACAAATACAGACGTGGGATGCAGATATAGTAATATCTCATTCGGCCAGCATCTGGAAGAAATAAGCACTCTGGAAAATTTTCAAATGACTCAGCGTAACACTTTGAGCATCACCATATAAAGAGAAAACAATCACCATTTTTTTATTCAAACCCTTCACAATAATAACCTAACACGGTTATTTTTTACTTTTTCCTGTGTGTTTTGCTGGTCTATTTTTCTAGATCTCACCCGGGTCCAGAATTCTGCCCGGGACCATCTAAGTAGACCCATTTGGGAGTCTACTTCTCATCACACCTGGCACACTGAGAATGGATTCCTGACCTTCTGTCCTAAGCTCTTTCCCCTCAGTCAGGGATGACTTTTGCCCCTAGGTGCTGGTGTCAGCAACTGCGTAGCCAGTGTACCTGCAGTTCCTGCTGCTACTGATGGGGCTCCGCCCCCGGTTCAGCACCCAGCGGTGCCCAGAACCCTGCAGTGGGTTCCTCCGTTTCTCCACTGTCATCTTGTCCCCAAAGCCTTTTACAACGCAGCAAGCAGTTCGAGTAACTCCTCTAAGAAGCAACTTAGAATGGAGTTGTCCTCTACTTCCAGCCTCCTATGGCTTCCTCCTCACTTGGGGGGACAGCCAAAGCCCTTCCCAAGGCCCAAAGCCTCCCCGGTGCCTGTCCCAGAGTCAGTGTGACCTCAGGACTGTCCCCCACGCTCACTCCACTCCGCCATGCTGGCTTCCTTCCTGTTCCACAGACACACCAGGTACCTGGCCACCTTTCTACCTGATTTCTCTTCTGCCTGGGATATTTCTTCCTGAAATGTCTACCTGGCTGAACCCTCCCTGCCTACAGATCTCTCTCCAAACATGGTTTTCTCAGCTACTTTCCAGAATGCCCTAGAGCAAACACCTCTATTCTTTTTCCCTACTTTATTTTTTCTCCATTTCTGACATACGGTAATTGTCCCTTCTGGGACTTCCAATGGATGCCAGGGACTATAGACAGTAACGAATCCTACACGTACTATTTTTTCCTATACAGACTTATCTATTATAAAGCTTATTTATAAATTAGTCACAGGGGAGAATTAACAATAACTAGTAATAAAACAGAACAGCTGTAACCATACACCATATTAAAATCGTGCATACACTGCCATTCCATTCTGGCGCCCAAGTGTGTTCACATCGTCTCTCTGTCTCCCGAGGCAGTTGTCACAGATCGTCTTGTGTTTAGGGCCGCCTCGCCCTCTTGGCCCATGGACGTGGAAGCACCTGGGAGCAGCAGTGTGCTCCATCCGGTGTCCCCAGGCAGGGCTCTGCAGGGCCTCAGGCACAGTCCTGTTTCAGTGCAGTCCCGAGCTCTCCCACCGCCCTGTAGAATCTTTCTGGTACCTGCGTGGGGATAGGCGATGTGTGCCGCATCAGGAGACCCCGCAGGGGCGTGTCCAGCACTCTGATTCCTGAGGAGCTCAAGTCCCTGGAGCACAGAGCACACGGCTCCCAAGGACAAGGCCGGAGCTCCTACGCTGTGGGTAATGTACACTTCTGTCACTCAGGAGTCCCAGGAAATACTCAGACCACTCCAGTGGGCCCTTTGTTTTCTATTCTGTGCAGAAATACAAAGCAAGTTGAGAAGCAATAGGAAACCAGCTCTGTCCTTTCAAGTTGATTCCTATGACACTACTAAAAAAATCTGCAAAGCAAGCTTCATGCTAATCGCTTTCGGTTACCATGGCTTAGTGACTCCCCATTCGTTATGAGCTCTGCCCGATTCTTTAGGAGCCCTCTCTGCTTCCCCATGTTATTACTATCCTATTCTTTTTTTTCCTTTTAATTAGTAATACTTTGGCTTCAACATGTGATTTGACAGATACCTTAAAAAGAGCACTTGTAGAATTTTTTTTTTCTATAATGTCAAGGTTGTTCCTATTATTGCTTATAATAGCTTTTGCGTTCCTCTGAATCTTATTTTGTTTTCTTATACTATATGAAAGAGTTGAGTTTTGGTGTTCCTGGATTAATAATAATTATAAAGTTATACCAAAGGTACTGAAATTTATTTGCACATTAAATCTAGGCTGACAATTTTGTGTTTCTCAAGCATATGTTATAGAGTGCTGAAAATAATTCCTGGAATAAGAAGTCCGAGAGCACTTGGACATTTACGATGTAGATATTGATGGCATAATTCAGTACTTAGATTCTCCATATCAGCTTAATATAGCAGCTTGCATTGTTTTTCTCTTTTGTTTGCTTCTTTTTCAGGTCATTTTCCAAATTCATTTGTATTTTTTTAGCCTTTGTGACAGGATATCAGTGACTCCATCCAGTCCAGGGACCCCCCCCCCCAAGCCGGTGCATGCAACGGAAGAAACCACGTGGTCCAGTCTGCAGCCTCACTGGACCCCAGAATCTCGGACTGCTGATACCTGAATAGGTTTGCGATGGATGCCTGAGCCCACAGTCATTCTATCCTCCTCTGTTTCCTGAGCTTGGCAATCAAAATGCGTATTCAGCAGGCGCTTTGAGGCATGTGAGATGGACTTCCAAAACGCAATCATCTGTGCCAAAAGAAGAGGGCTCCTTTTAGGGCATTCCTACAAATAATGCCAGTGTGCCCGCCTCCTTCCTTCCCCAGCTCCGGCATGGCTTCATTGTGAAATCCAGGCATGCAGTGAAGTCACTCCATCTTTGGCTGCTGCAGAAAGCCAGTCTATTACCCAAAGCCCAAGACTGGAGTATATTGCTCCTATTAGCCATGTATCAAGCCAACAAGCTAAGCAATGACTGCATTTTTCTTTCTAATATGCAGCAGTGTGGTGCACTTAGCAGTATTATTCCTTGAACAGATGTGTCTTTTCACAGTCTTCTTTTCTTAGGAACATAAGATTTTTTTGCTTCTGTGCTTATAAGATGCAACTGCTTTAAAAGGTATTTCTGAACTCATACTGACAGCCCTCTGTGCTGGGGGCTGAGTGACATGAAAACCACAATCCCATCACTAGGCTCCCACTTCAAGCACCCAATTAGCACATACTCTTTGACTAAATACACTCTGTGGCCAGTGTAGCCATCCTCTGGGCTTTGATTCCAGAAACCCTAGGATATCTGGAAATTACTCGGATGGGGTAGCAACCAGCATACAAAAGATAAGCAAGAAGCCTTTCCCGGACAGTGAGCACACTGGAGAATCTTGACAGCAAAGACATAGAAGGTTATATCAAATCCCCTCCATGCTAGTGTTTTGAATAACTAAGCGAGTTAACCAGTGTGTTGCTCAGCACTTCCCTTTATCAATAAAAAAGTAGCATTCACAATTCACAAAGAATCAATATATAAAGCGCAACAGGCAACTACTACGCTTTTATGACTTCCTCGGTGCTGAGTGTTAACAAAGAAAATCTTGCTGTTCTACTTCTGAAAAACACTCATGGAAGCGGGCAACCAGACTGATACCATTTTTTTCTTATAAAAAAGTATAATAAGCTCTTGGGTCACCTTCAAAATATGGTTGCCATGCCGAGGATTTAGCTCAGTGGTTTTGCCACCTGCTGTGCAAGCGCAAGTACCCGAGTTCGATCCCTGGTACCAAAAAAAAAAAAAAAAAAAAAAAATATGGTTGCCTTCATTCCCTGGAGTCGAGTTACTGAGGGATCAAGTGGCAGAGAGGCTGGGAGGGAAGACAAAAACAATCGCTCAGCCGGAAGGGCGTGGGGCTGCTGTCCTTGCCCAAGTCTCTGCCCAGAGCAAGGTCTTGGAAATCCACAGAGCCCAAGGGTTCTGCAGCAGCAGACACGAGCGGGCATGACCCTGGCACACGTGGTGTCTGTTCTGCCAATGCCTCTGCGAGTGTCCTGCCCAGTTCCACACAGGAAATCTCACACAGGTCCCCACTGAGTGGAGAGGTCCAGTGAGAACTCCCCTGAGAGCTTTGAACAGCCTGGGCCCTGCAGGCTAAGGCGGCTGAGGATCTGGGAGTGTGCCTATATGCCTGGCGGGATGCGTAGCTCTCCAGTTGCCTCTGGAGTGGGCTTTTAAAGAGACTACTTTGGCGGCCTTCACTTTGGCAGTACTGGTAAGGTCCGTTGGCAGCGGGTTCAGCAGAGGAGCTAGTGCACAAATGTGCAAATGCAGCTGTGGCATCTGATGATCACAGCAGGAATTAGTTTCCTTCTTTTGGGTAGGAAAATTGACTGTGGTTTGTTGGGAAAAATCACTCATTCCTATGAATAAGCTATATGGACCCCCTTGGGACAGCTTTAAAAAAAAAATAAGAAGGCAGCTGCACAAGCTAAGATGGGCTAAACTCAGAAGCTGCAAAGGTGCTGCACGCGACCCCAGCCTGCTGCTGCCTTTCCAAATGGGGGCAGGGTGGGGAGGTGAGGGTCAGAGGGCTGAGGGAAATGAAGGCTTTGGCTGATTCATCTAACTGTGCTCTTTGCCTGCTGTTCGTGCCTTATTGAGACTCTGGCACACAGGCTCGGCTACCCCACGCAGTGTGGTCTTTGCTTCGCTCTCTGGTTAGCAGGCCTCGTGATTCACTGCACCTGGTAGAAACCCATGTGGGTCTGATTCCTCCACCAAACCCTGAGTGGCTTGGTAGAAGGAACAGGATGTTCGCTGCTCCTCTCGAGTTCCCAGCCCAGGGTCCACTGCCTCCTTCCTGTGCCTCTGTATTCTGGGGCTCTGGGCTGCTGTGACAGCAGGACGATCCAGTGACCTGGGAGCCGGAGCACCGTCACTCCTTCCCCCAGGTCGCTGTCTAACTGTCAGCTGTGTACTCTTAAAATCGAAAGCAAAACAGACCTAAGGAAAACACAGACGCTTTTGGGTAAAGAGCTTTCAAATGTCACTGAACTCATTTTTTTTTAAATGCCAAGATGTGAAAGCCAAGTAAGAAGACTCCCCTTTTCTAGAGCCCCTTTCTAGTAGGGTCATCACTCCCTGCTTGTGTCTTATCTGTGCCACACTTCCTGTTCCTGCCCAGTGATCAGCTTATCTGGGCAAATCCAGGAAGTGAGTTTCAAAAGGGCACATTTGGCCATGGCCTGGTATTTCTGGCAAAGATGGGCCGGGATGACTCCTGGAGGGAGAGGTAGAAACTCCTGGAAAAGCAAGTAGAAACTACACACTGAAGTCAGCTTGTCTTTATTGTCTGAAAACCATCACCCCACTCCTGATACAACCAGACTTACACATGAGCAGCCTGATCATTACCCTGTGGGCATTTTGAAAGGAAAAAAGCCTATGGCTGTTCCCCCAAACTCCAAGGGAAAACTCTGCCTGTTTTGGTCCTTGGCAACCTGGAGCCCAGCTCCATCCTGCCCTCTGGTCCCAAGGATCCTCCATAGTGGCAGGCAGAGGACCTTGTCTTGCAGTTGCCACCTGGCTGTAGGTTGCCTCCGATTCAAGGGTAAAAAAAATCTGAAAAGGGGTGGTTGCTATGCTGCACACCATCCTGAGCATACAGTACACACTTAGTAAATATTTGATTTTCAAATAGCATTGAATTCAGACCTCTTATCCTACCACTGTTCCTCAGAATTAGAGCAATGCATTCTCTTTGGCAAAAACCAAAAGCCTGCTTCAGTTTCTGTTTAGAATGGGATGAACATGCTAACCTGGAGGTCACTGAGAACACACAGTTAAAAGCAGATACCTCCCAAGGACAGATGCTGGACAAGGATTTAGCCAATGGAAACAAAACAATGACTAACTCTAGAGCGAGAGCACAGCTCAGACTGGAGAGTACCCCAGTGTCCCAGATCCAGGCGAGCTGGCTCCTGTCCAAGCCTTCCGTGTCCAAGTCAGTTGTGCTTTTTGTCCTTCAAGTAGCTGAAGAGCATCTCCAGGCCACCCTCCACCAGCTCCGGCAGGGGCTTGGATAACGGGTTATGGGAGATGTGGAGCCCTTTGTTCATGGGATTCCAGGCAATCCTCCCCAGTCTACACAGCAGGTAAAGCTCCTCCGGGAGGGTCTGGATGTCGTTGTTGTTCAGATTCAGTAGCTCCAGGCTCGAGACGAGGCACAGCGACCTGGGGAAGGAGTGGATGTTGTTGTTCTCCGCGATGAAAATCTGCAGGCTGGACAGGCACTGGATGCTCTCGGCAATGTTTTCCAGGCGATTGGAGCCCACGTGCAGGAAATCCAGCTCCTTCAAGGAGAACACGCAGATGGGGATGTGGACGAAGTGGTTGTTGCTGAGGTTCAGCTTCCTGAGCCTGGAGAGGTCGGCGAGGCTGGCAGGGAGCTGGGACAGGCAGTTGTGTGACAGACTCAGCACTTCCAGGCTTCTGCAGAGGCTGAGCTCGGCGGGCACCTCTGCCAGGCAGTTCATGTTGGCGAACAGGACCTTGAGGCTCTGCAGGCGGCTGAGTTCCCGGGGCAGACTCTTGAGCCGGTTCCCGCACAGGTTCAGAACCACAATCCGAGTCAGCTTCCCCACCTCGGGCGGGAGAAGCCGCAGCTGGTTGTGGGACAGGTTGAGTTTCTGGACCTCGGACAAACCCCACAGAAAGTCGGGGATGTCTGTCATTCCTTTGGTGACCAGGCTGAAGCTGACATGGCGCATGCCCCGCTTCAGCAGGGACCTCGGGTCCTTGCCCGAGAGCAGGGCGTCATCCCAGGAGGAAAACTTCTGCCTCCTCCTCGACAGCAGCATCCTCGTGGGGTCCTTGTCCTTGGCGCTGGCCCTGGACTTCCCAGCCCCCATCTCCCCTGTCCTGCCCCTGTCCTCTGTCCTTCAAGCTCAGAGCTTGTCCTGCCCCGGCAGCTAAGCCCAGGCTGCTGCTGCAGTCAGAGACAGCGGAGTGAACAGCGGGCAGAAGGCTGGTGGCGGAGCCTCCACCAGGCCTTGAGGTGTCCCCAGGGGGTCCACGTGCAGCCAGGGAGCGCCGTGCTCACCCCAAGTGTGGGCTATGTGGCCTCTCTGGGCAGCCGAGCTGTAATGATAAACGGGCTGCTGAGGCCCCAGACAGAGCTCACTGCTCAATTCCCTCTGAATGCCATGAGGCAGCTGTCACTGTCATTCTGCCCGAGTTTTATTGACCTGGTATGTGCACACGGGTCACAGGGTGGCTGCATATAACTTTACCCGCTCAGCTTTTCTTGGGTGTCACAGCTGAGCAGGGTGATTAGCAAGCCAGCCTCGAAAAAGCAGCACAGTGGAGAAACGCAGCAGACTGGCGTCTCATCCTGGACACATGGGAGTGGGGCTCAGCTGGAAGCTGGCCAGGGCCCTCTATCTGCAGCTGCAGATCTTTAGGCGGTCATCTTCTGGGTTGCACTGGTCTCCTAGAACCTCCAGGAAGCAGACTTTACAGGTACCTGGTAGAGGTGACTTAGTGACCAAGGGGCGGAGGGACCCTACGTCCTGGTGTCAACCAGAGGAGCTCTGGTTCCGCCGATTCACAGTGGGCTCCTGAGATTTCCAGGGTGACTTGAACAGCGCAGGACTGGCCACCCTAGTTAGGTCAGCATGGGACACCTGTGATCTCGGGAGGATGCTCAAACTGCTTCCCTCAGCCACACCCATTCCTCTGTCTCTTTCTTGGAAAATCTACTTCCACCCTAAGAATCCAGAGTTAATTGTAGGCATTTGCAGGCGAAGACGGCCTCCCGCAAGTCGACGAGAGAGGCCTCAGAAGGCACCAGCATCTGCTGTCCAGAACTGTGAGAAAAGTTCGTTTCTGTTGTTGAGGCACCAGTCTGGTACTCTGTCATGGCAACCTTGGGGAGTGAATGTAGCCAGGAGGCCACGGCCTCGTGCATGGGGTGAAAATTCCTAAAAATAGCTGGTGATTAAAGAGAGAATGAATGGCACACTGATGACCAGGGCTCTGAATAAAGGGCAAGGGAGGACTGGGGCCTGGAGCTGTGGGTGCTGCTGGCAGCGGCCCTCCTGGGCTGGGGAGAGAAGCTGCTCTGTGACTGTGACGATGCCCAGGACCTCCAGCAGGCCCTGTGGGGGCAGGAGGAACCGCCAGGGCTCTAAGACAGCTGGGCACCCCTTCCGACCCCTGCCACTGGGAAGATCTGACACCTGTGGACCAGGTCAGCCCCAGGGTCCTCACAAAGATGGAGACCTTGGAAGTTGTTCTCATGGGGCACTGGAGTGTTTTAGCTTTAAGCAGGGAGAAAACAATGGAGCTAAATTTCTAAGCTAAGTTTTCGGTGCAGCCCGGGCCTTATCGGTGTGGCTCTAAGACAAGGCAGACTCTTCGTATGAAGTGAGCCCCACCTGGTGCTTCCTCCAGAGTCTGAGATCCTGGGGCTGCCGGACTCGGAGGGTCCGTGGAGCTGGAGCTGACAGCTTTCTTCTTGGTAGCAGTTATCTCTCTTTCCTCTTCATAATTTTTCCAATAAATATTTTGGAGCACTCATTGCTAGCCAATATTTATTGAATGTTTACTACATGACAGTTTTTGTACTAAGGACTTCCTGTGTAGGATGGGAAGGACAATCATCACTACTTCGCAGATGAAAAAGCAAAGACAGAAAGCTCCAGACATTTAAGGAGAATTAACTCCCTCGTTCAAGGTCAAGTGGATCATCAATGCCAGAACCAGGATCCAAACCTGGTCAGTCTAATTCCACAGCCCAGGCTGGAAACCCTAAGCCCTTAGTCATAAAATAACTATGACAGGGTTCTTTCTTTCCAAGAGCTACCTGCTAAGGCTGGAGGGAACACAGATGAAGAAATGACTATGTAACTGTATGCATGTGAATAACAACATAATTAGTCATTAACCCGGCTCAGTCTGCTGCCAAAACAATTAGAAGAGCAAGAGTCAAAAGATCACTCCAGAAAAGTTTAGAGGACTCAATCCCTGCCTAAAATAGTTCTGGTCTTCTCCAGTGAGATGAGCAGAGTGGTTGGAGGGCCTGGTCTCTTCTAATTGTTTAAAATACACGTGGGCCCCACTCAGTGAACCACTGCGATGGTCAGGAAGGAGTTCACCCAGAGGATGTTTGTCATCTGGGGAGTCAGTTTCCCCATCTGGGAAAGGGGCTGTCTGGTGTGGTCAGGACAATCGAGTTGGCTTTGGGGCCGGGAAAGCCCCTGTGACCTTTGCCTGGTGAGAACAGGCCACATCAGGACTGCTTTCATGTTGGTGGCCCTGATGCTGGTTTCTGGGAATAAACAGCACCAGGCGTGATGCTGGCTTCAGGACTCTCCGTGTAGCCCACACCTTTGGCCTTTGCCAAAACAGACTTTTCATGAATTCCTGAGCAGATCCCAGTTTGGAATAAGCCTCAGGATGAAGCACTGTTGGAAGCACTCTTAAAATTCCAGGATATCGTGAGGAGTGTGATGGTCTTTAAACCCAGGAAAGTCACTGAATGCCTGAATGTGTTGAATGGGCCCAGAGCGTCCGCTGCATTTCTGCGTATTGCTATTGATGATAGGAAAACCACCATGCACTCTCACTTTAATCCTAAGTAAAATAAACCTGAGATGATGAGAGTGTGAAATAGTAGCTTCCAAAAGCCTCTGAAGCGACTCCTGAATTCACAATAATGGACCGTCTATTAGAAAGAATTCTTTTTATTCTCATTATGAGTTTTCAGCTTATGCCTACGCAGTGTCTATGGAGTTTAGAAGAAAGAAATAGGTATGTCTAAACAGTCTATTAAAATAGTCTTACTGATTAAAACTTTTAAAGACAGGAAATGTAGACAAATACAAAGAGGAAGAATTAACATTTTGCGTATGTCAATCTAGATCTTTTTCCTATGCGTATCTATTTCAAGCTGTTTTCTCTCACCAAAAGAAAAAAGAGATTTTAAAATCCATCTTAGTTCAGTGCTGTGTTTGGATGCAGCTAGTTCCCCAGGGTCCCAGTGCCAGGAGCATGGTCCCCAGGGTGGAAACATCTGGAGGTGTGTCCTGGCTGGGGGTCCTGAGCTCATGGAGGATGTTGTCACAGGGACAAGATTGAAGCCCTTCTCTCTGGACCCCTTGCTAGTTGCCAGGCAGCCGAAGCCAGTGCTGCTCAGCTCCTTTGCTTCCTGCCTCCTGGGGTGGCCACTTGCTGTACACTGCACCACCACTGCCCGTCTCTGCGCTGTGACGCAGCCCAGAGCTCTCACCAGAACTGAGAGGTGGATGCAGCCACTGCACCCCTGAGCCTCCACATCTGCGAGCTAAGTGAGCCCCTTTCCTTCCTAAGCAGTCAGTCTGGGGCATTTCCTCATGGTACTGAAAAGTGAACTGGTGCATCCCCGGCCACCAATCAGAGATTAAGGCAAAAGCTTGGCCAGTGTTGACCTTGGAGCCCAGCCCCAGGTAAGCAAGGGTTAGGGGACACCGGAAGCAGGACAAGGAGGGACAGCAAATAAGCCGAGCTTTCTGAGCAGCTGCATCTTCCCACCAAACTCAGTCTATGATCAGCTTTTGTGGACATCTGTGTCTCTGAACAGCCTGTAGTGAAGCAAAACCACGCTGCAAACTGCCCAGCTCGTGGTTGTTAGAGGTCTATGACCGTAGTACAGAGGTGGTGTACGATGTGACAGCTGTTCCAGAAGAGTAACTTCAACACACGTCGCCGCTACCCCTGCCCCAGGGTTGTTCGAGGAATATTGTCTCTCATTTGATTCTTATTTTATTCTTGTCCATGAACTTGACACTCTCTTCAAGGTCAGTCAAAACTATGGTTCTGCAGAGTCCCTTCTGAATCTTCCTGCATATTAAATCGGCGCTGGTGGCTGAGGGAGACGTTCATGCGCTGTGCCTGACACTCCTGAGCTTTGTAAGGTTGCTACTCTCAGCCTCATGCTCCTATGAGGAGGCCGGGCTTCCGTGGGGTTAAATGACAGTCCAAGTCACAAAACCAGTTGGTATCAGCGCAGGCGGACACCGGATCTTCAGCTTCTCACTCCTATTCTCTCTCCACCACATGGATGCCCTGTGTTCTGCAGGGCTTTTAAAATGTATTTTAGCCAAGTAGCTGGTTATTTTCCTGATGACTGCATGCCATAGCCTTCCGGCACAAGGGACAGCCTGGCCTGGCAGTTACCGTCCCAGCCCAGGCTGCCTGACTGCCGTGGGTGTTACTCCTGACCCCCGACCAAACCAGGTGTGACCTTAGGCAAGTTGCTGATGTTGTCAGTGCTCTGCTTCCTCATAGGTAAAACCCAGAAAATCACAGAAACTGTCCGGTAAGGCTGCTGAGGGAATTAAATGACTCCAGCGCAAACGCAGGGCACAGGGACATGTGAGGGAGGCGGTGGATTCCAAGGCCTCCCAGTGCTGCAGGGCTGACAGCCTCGCCAGCCCAGAGTCAGCAGTCCCTTTCCCTGCCTGCAGGGTCCCCCGTAACCATACTGCACCCCAGTTGCTCCTCCAGGGTGCAGATGGATTGGGCCAGCCTGCCTTGAAGAGTCACCCTGCTGGAGTCTCAGCGGTGTGTAGAGGAGGAGAGCTTGGTGTACGGGTCCCGGGCCCTCCCATGCCGCCTCCTCCACTGGACTGAGACATAGGTTTAGGGAGGGGTTCAATCACATGCTCTGTTGGCTCCCCTAGAGCCAGGATGTGGCCCCAGGCACAGCTTCCCCACTCCATCTTCTCCCCAGGGCTCTGCCCACTCGGCTTGGAGAGGCCCCTTCCTTCTACCCACAGGGCCTGAGCAGAAACACACATGAACCTCGCTATTTGCCAACTGCCAACTTCTGTTCATCCAGAGGGACAGGGCTGACGTCCCAGGAAGAGGACCCACAGCCGGCTGCTGTCTCTGAATCTGGTGGTTAGGTTCTCCTATCCCCAAACGACCCCAGAAGGCACCTGACCGGAGCAACTGGAAGAAAACACCCAGTCTGCTCTGTGCTGGCCAGAGAGCGATGAAATCATCTCCATTAATTCAAATTTACCTTTTCAATGTGTTACTCCCAGAAAGAGATCCATCTTGTTATTCTGCACATCTTCCTCCTGGAAGTCCCTCTTTTGGGGTCACCCTGGTCCTCAGGCCTCTGTTTCCTCTGTGTTTTCTTGTTTGTCTTCAATAGAGTAATCACCGAAGGACTTTAATCTGCTCCTTGAGCCTGTACTACTGAGCTTTCGCTTTGCTGGACATAGTCCCTGACACCCATAACCGAAGGGAGGAGAAGTTAATTTGTTCAGAGATTCGGTCCATGGTCAGCTGGCTCCAAGGCAGGAGCATCATGGCGGAAGGGCATGGTGGAGCAAAGTTGCTCAGCTCATGTTGGCCAGGAAGTGGAGCAGGGAGCAGCTCCAGAGAAGAAGGGGTGAGTGCCATATAGTGGACCCCAGGCCGCACCTTCATGACCCACAGAGACCCACCCGGAGGGTGTCCATCCACTGTCCACAGCAGATCTCAAAGCCAGTCACAGTGGCACCCCTCCCCATGGCCCAGGGGCAGGATCCATCAAAATGCACATCATGCTCAAGGCAGTGAAGGAAGGACGCAATTAAAGCTGCATTGATTACAAGTCGGGTGAGGAATCAAACATCACATCAGCATTCTGCACATTGAGTTTATATCAGACAGCAAGATCACAACCTCAAGAGCAGTGAGATTCTACCCATCCTCAGACCAAAGTGCAGAGCTCTGTGAAAGATCAGGTCTCCTTTTAATATTATTGTGACATTTTAAAATAGTAATTTGATGAATGACTTAAAAAAAAAAAAAAGCAGAGAGATCAAGTTTGGTCCATTGAAGTGTACAGTCCCTACCTGAGATTTAGGCCACTCTGATAGGGAGTCTCACATGTGCATAATGTGTATTTTACTTATCTATTTGATAAATTATAAGTTAGCATATCACTTTAATTTCTCCAAACCACCCATTATTATTTTTCATTCCAGATTTGATCTGAGCAACTTCAGAAGAAAGAAATTCCCCTCTGCGCCGACATGGTGAGAGGAACACGGGAGTTCGAGGCTCTGCAGTTGGTCAGAGAGGTTCCTGACCCAGCCCCGAATCCTGGGTCAAGCATTGGGCTTTGCCGTTAGAACCTTGGGGGCAGTTCTTAGCTCTGCCACCATGTAGCTATGTGGACCTGGGCTAGTTTCTTGGCCTCTCTGATCCCCGGTTTCCTCATGGGGATAATAATAGCTTGGGGTGGCTATGGGATTAAGGTGAGATGAACAGGTAAACTGCTTAGCTTGCGTTGTAAAGCAATTGGTTAAGAGTTAATGGCAATGAGCACTGCTGGTATTTGTACCTTTAGGTAAGAGTTCTGCCTGGCTCAGCCTTGTTTGGGGGATCAGAAACACAATATGTACGACACTGGTCCAGAGTCGGAGGTCTCTAAATGAGGGTCATTGTCATCGTAACAGGGACAGCACTGTCTTTGAAGCTACTTGAGTGTGAAGTGATTGCACTTTAGCTGAAAGAAAGGAAGTTAAAATGGCTCAATACTTAGAGACAGCTACAGAAATGATTGCAATTATACAAAAATTATATATGCACGTGGGCAGGGCTGAAAGGAAACAGGGAACAATGGAAACTGATTTATTTGGGTGTGCAGCATGAGGATGGATTTTTAAACTTTTCTTTGTTGTTTTAACTAAGATCACTGCTGTGAGTAATGACAATACTTAAATTTTTTAAAATTGCATCAAAAGTATTCTGAGTCCCATCTGCCTATCAGGTACTTTCAGTGAAGAATAATTATTTTAAACATGAAGGATGTTATGGCTGGGTCTAGATGACCCCCAAAGCCTCATGCGGTCATAGGTGGGGCTTTTCAGAGGTGGCTGCATCTGGAGTGTGTGATGCTGGGATCAAGGGTGTGTGATCACTAAATCAGTCCACTGTTTGGTCTGCCATAGCGCTGGGTGTGGATCACAGGAAGGCCCCCCGCGGGTATGAGTGCTGCCCACAATAGGGATGGGCATCCTGGGTAGAATAAGGGACAGAAAGAGGGCTGCTGCAGTGACTCACTGCTGTTGCTTTGCTACTTCACTGCTAGTTGCCTTCTGTCTATCCTGCTTTGCCATGAACTCTTTCTCCTCTGCCATGACCCTCCACCTTGGAGCCTGCCACCTGTGAACTGAGAACTCTGCAAACTGTGAGCCAAATAAACCTTCCCTCCTTTAACTTTGGGTGTCGAGTATTTTATCTCAGCAATGAGAAAAGTAACTGTGATAAAGGATAATTCAAGTCAGCACTGCCGCCAATTATAATAATTTCCATGAGCAAGTTAAGCAAAAAAGTTGACCTGGGAGATGCAGGTGAGGGGGTGGAACCGGAAATAAAGGGATACAGAAACTTCCGGTTGGCCCATAGCAACCAGGAGCAAACTGAGCAAATTCATGTTTCTTGCCTGTTCATTCACTCAACAAGCATTTGGACAGCACTGACTGTGCTGAGCCAAAACAACAGAGGCCAGAGGCAGGTGAGCCATGAAGTATGGTAGGAAAGACATAGGATAGGCGTCTGTCCATGGGGTCTCTGCTCCCCAACAGCCCCTCTCTGGCGGGAGCCTTGACTTGAGTCAGTCAGTGACTCGTCCTGGTTCCCTCAGGCCTGAGAGGACACTCGCTGCTCCAGCCTCACACTCTCAGCAAATACGTGACTTTGGCTACCAGTGCCCAGTGGTTCAGTGATGGAGATATTTAGGTGTCAGCAACATTTAATGAATTAATCCTGCAATGAGTTTAAAATATCTCCTTTAGAACATTTTAAAAGGAAGAGAAAGAAATTATGACTAGTACTAAACATGCTTGCAGTTCCACATTAATTCCAACCATGTAAGCTGTTTCCACGGGATGGGTTTTCTGTGGTCGCACAGTCTCACCTCTGTGCTCACCCTCTGCCGGCTCTACCCAAGCACCCTGGCCCTTTCCTTGAGCACACCAGGATGAGCTCCACTGCCTGGGGTGCCTGTCTTCAAGTCCCCGAGGAAGGCTGCTGGTCACTGCCCGCTGGCCCAGCCAAGTCCCTGAGTGTGGGGCTCTCAGGGCCCCCGGGGGTGGAGGGGATTCCCCCAAGCAGTTTGGAAGCTGGAGGGGTGAAGCTGGCCTGCCCAGTCTCCTGCCCACTTGCCCTGTGGGATGTTAAGTCCAACAGAGCCCACCAAAGTGTGGGAAGGTAGCAGTTTATGACTCCGGTTAAGTTTCAAGTAAACATGACTGCAAAGTCGCCAGATTAAACTACCTTGGTATAGATGGGTTTGTGTACATTTTTAGTTATCAGGTGGCTGTGAGAGCTTGAGGTAGATTTCAGTTTTGTAGTAAAAAAAAAACCTGATTTTTTTTTTTGCATTGTTTGATGTGGCTAAAAATCAGGCATTACTATATTTACAGAGCTTCTTTAAAATTTAAAAGCAAAACTAATGAAAATGTGGGAAAGAAAGCAAAACATGCTTTTTGATTGGTGAGTAAAGGAAAATCAACCATTGCTTTGGTTCATGGCTCTACAGAGATTTGTATATTTGGGCTCAATTTGTTCTGCAACATTTCAGTAAATTGGAACAGTTTGTATTGGCTTTGATTCAGTTCACATCCTGGAAAATAAAGCTCCTCTTTGAGGAGCAAATACGTCCCACAAAAGGAAATCTGGAAAGTAACTTCTACCCCCAAAATCTTTTTTTATCAGTTTGTAACCACACGAAATACTCACGCATAGAATCAAATTTTCTTTCAGAGATGTGTTAGTCAGCCTTCCATCACTGTGACAAAATACTAAACCGACTTGAAAAGAGAAAAGGTTTACTTGGGCCCATGGTTTCTTCGCCCTGTTGCTTTGAGCCATTGGCAACACAGTGCATCTGGGCCGGAGCTCATGGTGGAGGAGGCTGCTCACCTCATGGCAGCCAGCAAGCAGAGAGAAGAAGGGGCAGGGTCCCCAGCCCCCCGCATGACCTCACTGCCTCCCTCTAGGCCCCACCTCCTAAAGAGTCCATTACCTCCCAGTGATGCCCAAGGGTGGGTACCAAGCCTTGGGCCTTTGGGAGACATTCCAGATCCAAGCTCTAGCGAGAAGCATCTATGTACATAGACTGACAGTCAAAGAAAAGTCTTCTCTGAAGCATTCTCACTGACTTCCATTCCAGGCTGAGGTGGCTTTACTAGGCAGTCAACAGGGCTTAAACTTCAGAGCTCCCCATTTTCCCTTCATCTTTCCAAGGCACTAGGTGGGATCCTGCTGTCTTGCATTCATGTTGTGAATGTTGTCAAGTAAAGTGTACAAAAGTAAGGAATTTTAGTTACAGTCCACTTGGACTCCTCTCTACTTGTCCACTTTCCTTTAAGGCTAGGTTATACATAAAGAAATCAGGTTTATTAGCTCACAGTTTTGGAAGCAGAAAGTCCAAGATGGGCCAGCACAATCTCTGTGGCCTCTGGTGAGGGCTTCCTTGGCTCCATGGCAATATGGCAGATGTCATGCGGCAGGAACACACTGAAGAGGGAACACGGGGCAAGACATGAAGCCTGAGTGCTGAGAGGGTCAGGTTCGCTCCTTTATGGCAGCACACTCTTGAGGGAGCTAACTGGGCCCCCCGTGACCTAACCATCTCTCAGGAGCCTCTCCCTCAAAGATGCCACCTCTTCTCTTGCTGCCACAGTAGGGGTCAAGCTTCTAGAATGTGAAACTTTGAGGGATGAACCAAACCATAGCACTTTGCACCCCACACCCCTCTGTTCAAGTGGCACAAGACTGGCCAGGTACTCTTTGGAATCTAGATGAGGGGAACTGGCCTGGGCTTAGTGAGATATATGCATATGACTGTCATTTCTGTGGATAATTAAGTTATTCCTAGCCACCTGGTGCCAGTTAGACTCCAGGACAACTCTTGCTATTCACACCACATCTCCATTGGTGCTATGACGGGGGTACAGCCAGAGGACGTGCTGAGATACAGCTCCTGGCACCAGAAGTAACTTAATGGGAAACTCTTCCAGCCCTCAGATGTGGTGGTGCATTGGTTGCATAGTCAGCTGTAGGAACTATGGCGACCACGCACATTGCTCCTTTTGCAGTGTACCCTTGCAGCTCCTCTCCCCAGGAGGATATTTCACCACACCTCCAATCTGGGCTAGACTTGGAATTCGGTTGGACCACAAATTGTGAAGCAATGGGTTCAATTTTCTCTAGTTGAGTTATTTGTCTAGACCCAAGCTTAAGAGGCCAGGGAGCTTCCAGTCTCACTCTAGTTCCACCATATGAAGAGGCCAGAGAGTCCTGAAGGATGGGAGTCCGTGAGAGAAGAGATGTCCAGTGGAGAGCTAGGTGCAACCACCAGATACACGAGAGAAGGCATCTCAGCCCACCTGGCCCCAGCAGAGCGTCCAGATGGCTGCAGCTTGGAGAGGGATCGCTGGTGAGACCAGAACTACATGCTTAAGGCCAGCTCACTTGCTGGTCAACAGAGTCACCAGCAAACAAAGGAGCTGTTGTTTACAGCCACTAAACTTGGGGATGGTTTGTTATGCAGCAGTAGATAACTGATATAGGCATGTATAGTTGTAAGCAGTGAGCTTGGTTCCCATCCCTGCCTCATCCCTGGAATTTTCTTCTGTCAGGAATGGACTCAACAATGCAGCATGTAAGGCTATGAATGGGCAATGTATTTTTCTTTTCCTTCCTTCCTTCTTTCCTTCCTTCCACCCTTCCTCCCTTCTTCCTTCCCTTCTTTTCTTCTTTCTTTCCCTTTCCTTCTCTCCCTATTTTTATAGGATGACTTAACTAATAAAACTTAAGTACATCTTTCAAAATGCAATTTGGAAAGCCGCTTTGGAAAGTTTCAATATGACAGCTAAGACACCATAGACCTGATTTGAATGTATAGGAAAAGTACCTTCTTTGTCATTCTAACTCTGATTATTAAAGAATGCAGAGAACATTTAGGTTTTTAAAAAAGAAAGGAAGAGTCAGACACAGGGTGCACATCTGTAAGGGAAGCTGAAGCAGGAGGATCGCAAGTTCAAGTCCAGCCTAGACAACTTAGCAACTGTGACCTTGTCCAAAAATCAGCAAAAAATGTTTTAAAATTTTGAAATAAAAGAAAGAGTCCCAAATGAGCACTTTTCCATAATGTACATGGTCCATGTGCTTCAAAACGCTCATGATTAAAGTAAAAAAAGAAAAAAAAAACCCTAAGGCATTGTTCCATATTTTTAAAAAATCGTAAAAAGAAATGACAACTAAATGCAACACGTGATTGCTGATTCGATCTTGAGCCAGAAAAAATATTATTTTCTTACTGATATTAGTGAAATAACCCTGAAACTTGGATATGGTCTATGGATTACATAATACTTGTGCCTCAATGTTCATTTGACCCTTTGAAAATTGTACTATGGTTATATAAAAGAATTTATTTTTTTAAAGAAATATTGAAATGTTTAGGGGGAGGGGTATGATATCTATAGTGCTCTCTGAAGTGGTTAAAAACATGTGCATACTCTATTAAAGATAGGCATAAAACAAAAAAAAACCAGGCACGTGCCGTAAAATGTTACCATTCCTCCTCTGCTTAGTACTTTATTTGTTGCAGAAAACTTTGGCAAGAAAACACTTGGTTTCCCTTTACTCCCGAGCTGGAGTCAGAGAGAGCAGAAGCTGCAGGGACTGAGCTCCACCTCACCAAGCCTGAGCTACAGCCCAGGGCCTGGGGACCCAAGTGAAGGGCGTCGGGAGGTCGGGCGGCCCCTGGGAGGCAACCGGATGCCTGCTCTGCACCTTCCCTCCTCTGCCCTCCCGGGGGAGGGGTCGGGGCCTGGGAGGCCCCGTGTGCAGGGCAGGAGGGGGCCTAGGTGGAGCTGTCCCCAGGCCCCACTTGCCCTCCTTGGCAGTGTCAGTCAGCGCCGCTCGAGCAGGATGCATGCACGTGGTGTCTCCTGCTCTCAACTGCGCTTTTGAACAACACAGCATTTTTACTTTTAAATACAGAACCACTGCTTTCGAAAAGAATGATAAGAACATGCAGAGAAAAGGCTTAGAAGTGGCTCAACAGCCAAGAGAAAGAGAGGAAGGAACAAAGGAAGGAAAAGAAGGAGGGAGGAAGCAGGAAGGGAGAAAAGAGGAAGGAAGGAGGGAGGGAAGGAAGGAAGGAGGGAAAGAGGGAAGGATGGAAGGAAGGAGGGAAGGAGGGAGGGAAAGAAGGAAGGATGGAAGGAAGGAGGGAAGGAGGGAGTGAAGGAAGGAAGGAGGGAAGGAAGGAAGGAGGGAAGGAAGGAGGGAAGGAGGGAGGGAGGGAAGGAGGGAAGGAAGGAAGGAGGGAGGGAGGGAGGGAAAGAAGGAAGGATGGAAGGAGGGAAGGAGGGAGTGAAGGAAGGAAGGAGGGAAGGAAGGAAGGAGGGAAGGAAGGAGGGAAGGAGGGAGGGAGGGAAGGAGGGAAGGAAGGAAGGAGGGAGGGAGGGAGGGAAAGAAGGAAGGATGGAAGGAGGGAAGGAGGGAGTGAAGGAAGGAAGGAGGGAAGGAAGGAGGGAAGGAAGGAAGGAGGGAAGGAGGGAGGGAAGGAAGGAAGGATGGAAGGAGGGAGGGAAGGAAGGAAGGAGGGAGGGAGGGAGGGAAGGAAGGAGGGAAGGTGCGTTTCCCAGTGGCTTCAGCCTGGGCTACGCTTCCTCACTCCTCCGCAGTTCTGATCTGCTGGGTCAGGACCCGGGTCAGGACCTGTACCGGGAGGTAGAAGCCTTTCCTGGAAGCCCCAGGAAGTGAGGAAGTTCCTGTAGAGAGATGGCCATCCTCAGATACGTGTCGGATTCTGCTCACTGGGACAATGTGCCTTGTTCTGTCACTCACGTCCCAGATTGACGCCCGTCCTCAGGTGACATGGGGTGGAGTTCCAGGCCTCTTACGGGAACTGTGAGTGTCACCTTCCTCGTCAGGGCCCCTTGGGCAGATCTGTCCCCAGAGGAGCCACTGACTTCTGGTGAGAGTGGAGGGACTGATGGTTGGGAGGATTCATCCTGTGCAGAAGCGGCAAGAGGTTCTGTTACACACCCTCCTGGATGCCCCATTTCTGTTTCTTTTGCTCCTCTGGATGTGAAGACCCTGATTTTTTGGACATGTGAACATGCTCCTATGTTCCACCCTTGCCTTGAGAATTGCTTCCCTACGAGTTGATTCCGAACTCAAAGATCCCACTTCTTCCCCGCCTGGAGAGGAGCAGCCTCCTTGCGAGGGCATGGCCTGTGGGCCGGAGCCTGGCCTCTCTCCACAGCTGGAGAAGCGTTGTCCCTCAGTGTGGAGTCCGGCGCTCCAGGCAAGCTTGGGAGGCGAATGCCACTGCCATCTGCAGTCCCTTACTTCTGCAGAGGCAGTTTGTCAGCTTGTGTGCATCCAATGACAGGAACCAGGCCAGGCACCTGGGAAACCAGGGAGTGTGCTGGGGACATGGACAGTGGCATCGCCGGAGTTCGGTCCACTCCTTTCCCTTGTCCTCTGCTTTCGCATCTGCATCCCTCATGACGTCACTGCCTGGTGCTTCCATCTGTCTGCCTCCCACCCAGTCTGACACCTCTGCATTGTCCACAGACGCGGTTGCTGTGGGGGAGCTCTGGTGTACGGCTAAGACCCTGAAGCAGCTGCTTGGGGAGGGAGGTGGAAACTGAGGCTGCAGGTGGATTTAGGAGGGCTGAATAGACTTTCTGCAGTGTAGTGATTTTTATTAACTAATTGCGAGGCTTAGCCTAATCCCAGGGATGACATTTTGCAGGTTGAATAGACTCAGCAGTTCTACAAACCAGCTAGATTAGCCCCAGTGACACCATAAAACTCCTCTGTTTACTGAACGTCTACAGAGGAGCCCTGGCACTGCCCCAGGAGGAGAAGGGCAGCGAAAGTGAACGGAAGCAAGAAGAAAGGAGGGTGTTATGGGCTGGGTCCTCAATGTCCAGAGCCTCGTGCTCTGCCAGCACCACTGGGAGGCGGCGGAACGTCTGGGAGCTGGGGCCTAGTGGCAGAAACGGGGCGATGGGGGTGCACCCTGAAGGGCGTGCTGGGGCTCCAGCCCTGTGTTTCCCGCTGCCAGGAACGAGCAGCTTCTCCCACCCCACGCCACCCCAGCGCAGGTCGGAAGGCACGGGGACCACGGACTGAAAACGTGAGCCAGAACAAACCTTTCCTCCTTGGATGTTGTCGACCCCGGGTATTTTGTCACAGCAATGGGAAGCTGGCTACCACGGGGCGGGGGGGGGAGGAAAGGAAGGCAGGGAAGGAGGCCAGGAAAGAGGAAGAACAGAGAAAGAAGGAAAGAACAGGGGAGGAGGGAAGAAAACGATGCCGAGGAGAACTCAGGCTCTGCTGGGTGCTGAGGAGGAGCTGGAGGTCGGGGAAGGTGGCTGTCCTTGAGAGCCTCAGTGGGGATGCCGAAACACACACCGAGTGACCTCCCCAGCTTCTGTTTTATTTTGAGACAAAATCTTGCCCAGTAGCTAAATTGCCCAGGCAAGAGTCAAAATTGCAATCCTCCTGCCTCAGCCTCCCAGAGTACTGGAATGACAGGTGTGTGCCATGACGTCCCGCTTGAAAGTAACTTCTTTTTTTTCTTCTTTTTGGTGCCAGGGATCAGACTCGGACCTTCCACTTGGGAGGCAGGTGGCGGAACCAGTGAGCTAAATCCCCAGCCCCCTGGAGGTAACTTCTAACCCTCCCTCCCCTTGCAGAAACAGAGGAGGCCCTGGGAACAAGTGCGGCCGTGGCACTGGGCACCGGGTGGAGGACTTGCTCAGCACCCCAGGCCCCTGCACCCCGCTCCTCTTTGCAGAGCTGAGACACATGGGGAGGTCGTGGGAGGGGCTGCATGGGGTAATTAAAGTTGTGGCTGCTCGTGGGAAACCACGATTCACTCTCCAGATGTAAGTGATGATGACTATTAACTGGCACAGAATTTCAAAACTTGATCGCTCCTCGGACTCCTGCTGCTGAGCAATCCCTGCTGTGGAACTGTTCAGCATGGCTTGGTGAGCACAAAGCAACAGCTGGAGAAATACTTCGGCACTGGCAAATCTGGGTTTCCATGCTGGCTCTAGCTTTTCAACACTGTGGTACCCTGGACCTCTGATCTATTCTTTCTAAATCTTGATGTCTCGAGTATGAAGTAGAGATGGAAACCCCCACTGCTCAGGGGGGATTTCACTCCTGTGCCAGGCCTAAGTCATGGCTGACACCTGCTTTACTGCCTCGGTACCGCTTGCTGGGTCTGTTCATAAAGAGGTTGTGGTAGTTTTTGCCCACAGAACGGACAGACGGAACTTGGTCCTGAAGGTGGAATTGAGGCTGGACAAAGTCCATTCTAAGGAGAGGTTTCCCTGAGCAGGCCACACGGCCAAGCTGACCTGGGCCTGCAAGTGCTCAGCGCCTGGACCGAACATTTCCAAGGCATTTCATTCACAAGGAGCTAGTGCCGCTCGTGGTGGGAATGGTGAACGGCTGGACCCCACACCTCCCCGAGTCTGCTTCCCCCTCTTGGGTACTCAGCCTCACTGCTCAACGTAGGGCAGGGCTCATGGCCCACACTGTGGAAAGGGGGCTCTACAACATGCAATCGAGAGTATAGAGCATGCTCTGTTCATATCGTCCAATTGCAGATGTTCTTTAGCTTGGAGATTTATGATCTGGTGACTTTAATTTAAATGGAAAGCCGTCCTTATTTTTTTAAAGTGGCTGTCACGGCAGTATGTTCCGATGAGGCATTAGGCAGTGATTCGCTGTAATGAGTGCAGCCCTGGCAGGCAGAGATGGGGAAGCCAAGCGGGATGCGCAGCCCTCACTCAGGACCTGAACGCTGGCTGCCAGGGCAGGAACAGGATGTTTGGGAAGTGCTGACAGCCCGGCACTCCTCCGCCCCAGGTGGGCTGTGTACATGTGCGTGTTCGCATGCACACGTTTTCTGCATCACCAAAAAGATGCTGGCATTGTGCTGGGCAGGCAGGAGCCATGGCGAGGGTGTGTGAGACGCCAGATGGCACGAATTTGCAGCCACAGCTCAGAGGGGCAGCTGCCCAGGGCTCCAGGTGACATCCCTGCCCGGCTGGCCCTCCTGGGCCTGCGTCCCTCGCTCCTTCCCAGGGGTCTCCCGCTGAGCTTGCCCCTCCGTGCCCTCCTTCTCCTCCTGGACCCCTCTCTGCATGCCTGCCTCTCTAACCTCAGGGCTGCCCTCCATACAGACATTTGTGTCTTCGGTGGGCTTTCTCCGACTCCGTAATCTCTTTGGAGCCCCAAGCAGCCAAGAAGGAGCTAAATACATTTCAGAAATTCCCCACCGTAATCTGTTGAGGCTTGGATGAAAAGATGTCATGCTCCATAAGGTTACTTTTGATATTCTTCATTGGGTTTTAAAAATCAGTTAAGGGCTTTGGGGTGGGAAACAGGTCAGAAGTCAAAAGCCACCATCCCGTTCTGTCTCATGGTGCTCTGCCCGGGCGCTTTGAACTCCGACCTCAATGATGATTTATTCCACCAGAATTCCCTTTGGAAAATCACAGTGAGTGCTTGGAAGGAACGCTCTGGGAATCTTGAATTGAAAGCGATGTCAGAGGGGGTGAACAGGTGACAGCCCACGTCCCCCACCTCCCTGTGTGAGGGGCCAGCGTGTTCTAGAGAGCTCCTAGCTCTGCCGAGCTGTGGAGCTAGGTCTGGGGGCAGCAGTGGGGAGCAGTTGCTGGCCCCAGGTAGAATTTCTTGCCCTGGTGGAGGGAAAGGCGTGTGAATCCCTCTGAGGAGAGAGCTCAGTGAGTGGAGACCAGAGTGGCTGCAGTGGGAGGAGGACCAGTGAGGCTCCAGTCAGCTCCGGACCAGGAAGTGACTTGAGGACCAGCACTGCCCAGCGAGGACGAGGACAATCGCGGGGTTCACCGAGGCACGAGGATTGTGACTCCTCCTCCCTCCTCCTCCGCGTCCACCCACGGCGACCCCTTGAGGTCACAGCGCTCCTCCTGCGTCCCCTGAGCCAGAGAAGGCATCGGGGTGGCTCTGAGACAGGGGCAGCACACACAGACTAACGGGGACCCCCTCTGGTTACATCAGTGACACTGAGCTTGTGTGTGTGTGCGTCTGTGCATGTGCGTACACTTGTATGTGTGTGCCTGTGGATTTAGGTTTGTATGTGTATGCATGTGAGCATGTGCAAGCTTGATTGTATGTGTTCATGTGTATTTTGTGTGTATCTATGCTTGTATGTATGTATGCATGCATGTGTGTATGTGTATTTTTGTGTGTATGACTTGTGTTTGTGTGCTTGTGTTTGCATGTGTGTGTTCATGCAGGTGAGTGCGTGTGTGTGTGCATGTGCGTGTGAAAGAGCCGCGCCTGACCCCTGGCCACTCACCTAAAGCTGCATCTCCCAAGTCTCAGCCGTTGGTCTCTGCCTTGGGGAGGAGGGGCAGGGAGCAGACCCTGGAGGTCCTGTCCCGTCCCAGCTCCCCTCTGAGTCCTGCCTGCAGCAGGGGAGTGGGGAAGGGCCCTCCCCGCCTCTCAGCCCTCACCGGGTCCTGGGGGCACTGTGACCCCTGCACTCCCCCAGGCTTCCAATCAGGATGCTTCCGTTCAGTTCACTTGGCGCTCCATAGGACCAGCAGAAGTCTGAGAACCGAGTGGGCAGACTCAGGCCTGCGGAGACTGCCAGGGTCCTGGTGGAAGCTGGCGGCCCCTCGTAGTGAAACATCTTCAGGACTGTGACTTCTCAAAGGGCCAAAGGAGGCAGAGCTTGCTCCTTCTCGGGGATGGAGGGGCATGGCTGGGCCTGAACCTCCCAGCAGGAAGCTGCTGCAAGGGCATACCCTGGCTGGCTTCCCTGTCTCTTCCGATCAGGGCTGGAGGGCCCAGTGGGCAGAGCAGGAAGCCTGCAGCAAGGAGGGAAAGACCATGGGCCCACAGAGCCACCTTGAAGCCATTGAGGGTGGTCTTGTTGGGGAATTGCTTATAGAGGGAATGGAGAGAGGAACAAAATGAACAGGGAGAGAAAAGGAAGGGAAGGAGGGAGGGAGGGAAGGGAAAGAAAGAAAGAAAATGCTAAAGACAGTCTGTAGGCAGGTGCTCTTCAAAGCCGCTTTCCATGATGCACTGGACGGAGGTCCCCTTGGGAACTGTGGCTTATGAAAATGAGTGACAGGAGCTTGGGGCCTGCACAGCACCGCAGGCATAGAAGGGACTCAGGTGTGTGGACCTATTTCTATCTTTAGCTTTCCGAAGTCTCTCTCCCTTCTTTCCTCCAGACCTTTGGTTCCCATGTAATGCGGCTTTGGTTGCATGAAATCCTAACACCTGATTAAGAAGTGGACAGGCAAGTGGAAGACAGAATCACAAAAACATAAACCAACATCAGGATACATAGGAAATTTGGGACTCTGGATTGTAGTCAAGATGGAGTGTTTAAAAAGCAGGATGAAATACGTGCAGCACAGGTTTTCAGACAGTAGACAGAGCTGGACTGCCAAGGCGGGTGAACACAGACAAGGTGAGCCCTGCCTACCACTGCCGAGTGCCCAGCTTGCTGCCCGGAGAGCTCGGCCAGTGTCCCTGAGCACAGGGGACTTGGTGGGGTTCCAGGAGCATGGGCAGAAGGAGGCTGGAGCTGCCAGTCTTGCTGAGATGAGGGCTCTGTACACGAAGAGAGCGGCCGAGCTCTGCAAAGGTTTCCTGGGGACACTACTATGGTCAGCAGGAAAGTGGGACTAACAGGGCCTTGGGGAAACACTTCCGGGCCCCTGGGCCCTGCTCATTCTGTGGACTGTGCACCCCAACAAATCACTCACTCTATGCACACACAGTGAAGTGTATGTTGACTACACCTCTATTATGTTTTGCAAAAAGTATATTCCTCTCCTAACTTGTCCAATTTTTTAAAAATACTTTTTAAACACGAAACCTCTAAGTTTTCAAGTGAACACTGCTTTCGTTTTCTGATCTCTAGAGCAGTGGTGTGGATTCAGGAAGGCAAAGGCCACAGTGTCACTGTAGGGAAAGGTACTGCAGAGCTGGAGCCAGCTCAGGTCTGGGTGGCCAAGCAGAGGCAGAGCTGAACTGCAGCCCAGGCTTCCTGAGGGCAGGGGAGATCTCAGTAGCTGCTTTTGCTTAGCTACAAGTCTCAGGGGAAACACGGGAACTGGCCTGTCGGACACTCTGCTTCCATCAGCCCCAACTCAGCCAAGAGGTCTCCACAATCATTGTTCTTAAAGAGTTAACTGGATTTGGAATAAAGCCAAAGATAAAAGTGGCAGTTTGAGGGAAATTTCAGTCACAGCACACACAGCCCTGGAAGAGTGATTGGCAGGTTATTGATCACGCTGTGAGGTCTTTGTCTGTCCCTAGAGCTTCGGGGCTGAGCTCCAGGAAGGAGCTCTCCTGGTCCCACTGAAAGAGGGAGTCCGTAAACGGAGGCTCCTCGGAGTAATGAGCTCTCCGTGGCAGCTCTAGGCTCCTGGCCTTGAGCCTGCTGTCACTAGAGATATGATTCCTGCCATACCTTTGAGTTTCCCTTCACCTAAAATATGCCAAACAGCCTGGGAAGGGTATGGGTGGCTCCTACAGCTCTGAGTTCTACACCAACACACACACGCACACACACACACCACCACCACCACCACCCAGGCCCTCCGCTAGCCTCACCAGCCAGGGGTCTTGCCCAAGATCTTCACACGAGTCTTCACGCTGTATCTAAGGAGGGGCATGGGACTGTCAGCAGAGGATGGTGCTGCCAGTCCAATCCAAGTTTTTCTAAGAAATGTGTATAGATGGTCACTGAAGCCATTGCTTTTTTTAAAATTCAATTTTCTACCCTTGACTGTTACTCTCAGAATTTCTGAGCTAGACAAAATACTCACTCTCTGGTGTGGTTTCCGATGAACTCCTGCATGCAAGAATGTGTTCTCTTCTCCAGGAAAACTGGAGTTCACCTGCCTCTGTCTCCCCTTCCTGACTTCTGGCCTCGGTCCTGGTCCCAGGCATCCTCTGAGGAGCCCACCCAGCACCATCAGAGCCCTGTGTGCACCCTTCCTTCTACCCCAGGCTCCACTTGGGCTTCACAAATCTTCTGACCACTTCGTCCCTTCCTATTTTCATCCTCTTCATTATGTATCTGTTTCTATTTTATAATTTTTGCTCTTACCTGACTCTTCACTGACCACTTCTCTGACCCTGTTTGGCACTCTGCCCTCTACCTTCTCGAATTTTTGAATGTGTATCTTACAGTCTGTTTTACATCGCTGTAACACAGACCCACAGACTGAGTGATCTATAAAGGAAAGAGCCCTGGAGGCTGGGAGGTTCAGCATCAAGGGCCAGCCTCTGACAGGGCTCCATGCTTCATTGGCCTTGGGTGGAAGGTGGAAGGGCAACAGACAAGCCCCTGTGCCCCCGAGACTGAAGGAGCAAGCGGGCCACATTTATAAAGAGCCCACAGGCATGGGCCTGGGAGGGCAGGAGGCCGTGTGGGTGAGGATCTGTAGGACCAGGGCCACTGCAGAGACTGACCAAGGCACCAAGTCTGGATGAGGTGGGCCGTTCTGGCCTTGGGAGTGGGAGGCGGATGTGGTTCAGTGGGTACCCATTCCAGAAGGTAATGTACCATATTTACACGGTGGACTACGATTCTGCCAAACTAAGGATGAAATCCTGTCATTGGTAGCGACGCAAATGGAAGCAGAGGATGTCAGGCCAAGTGACATAGGCGGGACTGAGGAAGGCATGCTGTGCATGTGCTCACTCGCTGCTGGAGAGAGAGGTCAGATAATCGCACCTTCCTTGTTTAATGACTGAGTCCTGTTCCATGACCAGGGATTAGGTAGTTAAATGAATTGGCCGAGGAATCACATATAGCGATGATGGCAAACCTTTTAGAGACGAGTACCCAGACTGCAACCCCAAACCCACTTACTTATCACAAAGTGCCGACACTGCAATTAAACCTGAATGCGGAGGTTTTAGTTTAGAAAAAGCATTCATACATTAACATCTTTTGTCTTAAAAGAAAAACAACACACGGCCATAGGTTTACCGCACTGGAATACAGCACACACATTACAATGTTCAAAACAAGAAATGGCCAAAGGAAACTCCAACTTGATGCCTTTGCTTTTATTTATGGAACTCTTACAGGTAGTACTGTAATGTACAACAGAACATAAACCTACAGTACTGTATACAGTAATATCAGCAAAAATACAGCACTGTATAAACAAGGTATGCTGTGCAAAAGATGAATTGAGGCACTGCAGAGGACCGTAATTCTGATTACGCCCAAGGCAGGCTGTGAAGAGCTAACCCCACCACTGGCTTGTTTATAGAAGCGAGTCCGGCTGAAGCCTACGTGCCGAGGTCAGAGTAACTCGAACCCAAATTCTGTTCTCACAACTAAAACCTTCTGACTAGAAGGACACTGTTCCAATTACAACCATATATTTTGTCTATTCTGTTCCTAATTCCAGAATGCTTTGTCTTGTCCTTTATGAGCCTTGTTTACATTAATTTTCATAGAAACCACATGTTGCCTTTACCCCAATTGGTTGCCAATAAAAGTCAGTGCCTGGGCCTGGCCAGCGCCTTTGTCAGTTGCACTGGCATTGGTCTCCCTGGCCCCCACTCTCTCTCCTAGTTCTGTCTCTTAGTGCATTCTTTTTCTCAGGCCTGCATCGCACACTGGGAAGGTGGTGACTGGAACCTGACTACAGGGGTCCCCAACAAGACACTATAAACAAGATGTACAGGACTGTACAAAAAAAAAGACAGGTTTAAGTCTGAACAGCGTACCTTAGCCATGAGTCCAAACAATCATCAAACAGGTAGTTTGCTAAATCTGGACAAAATGCAGTTGGATGAAAAGAATTTGTGTAAGTGCTCTGTAACACGTGGGATGACTCTAGTCTACAGTGATGTATGATATATTTCAAAATAACTAGAAGAGTCTGGAGTTTCCCAGCACATGGAAACAATACGTGTTTAAGAAGATGGAAACGCTAATTACCTTGATTTGATCCTTACACATATCAAATCATCAAACTCTACCCCAGAAATAGGTACAAATATCACATGTCATTTAAAAATAAAAATTTAAATTTTAAGTGGATCACCCAGGATGTTACAAGCAAAACAGACTCAAGGGCCAATGGTAGAAATGAAACAATTAGAAGCCATTTCCAGGGATCCAGGCTGGAAGAGACAGTGGCTCAGGGCGGGAGATGGGAGCAGGTGGCAGGGAGAAGTGGTCTGGGAAGTGGCTGCCATTAGGGTCTCCCAAAGGCCCATGCGTAACCCATGTGGTGCCACAGGGTGGTGGTGGAGCCTTTCAGAGGGTTCTTCTTGGGGAAGAAGGTCACTGGAGGACATAACCTTGAAATGGGTATTGGAACCATGCCCCCTCTGTTCTCTCTCTCTCTCTCTCTCTCTCTCTCTCTCTCTCTCTCTCTCTCTCTCTCCCCAGCCACAATGAGGTGAGGAGCTTCCTCTGTCACAGACTCCCACCATGATGGACTTTGTGCCACCAGCCTAAGCACCAGGTCAGGAGACCATGAGGGGACCATGAACTGACACTTCTGAAACCATGAGCCAAAATACATCTCTCCTGCTTTCAAGTCCTTTATGCCAGGTATTTTGTCAGTGATGAGGACTAAAACATAGGGTTCTAAGATCTGCATCCACACTTCCTGATGGATTGAGGATGAGGTATTTGGCTCAACTGGAAGGACAGAGTTAGGACAGCTGACGAGTTGTTACGATTTGAACTAAAATGTTCCACAAAGACCATGTGCAGGGGACGTTGGACATGGTGGCACATGCCTGTAATCCCATCCCTTGGGAAGCTGAGGCAGAAGGATCATGAGTTCAAGACCTGCCTAAGCTACATAGCAAGTTCAAATCCAGCTTGAATACACAGCGACTTTGTCTCAAAAACAAAGAAACAGACAAACAAATAAAAAAGAGGATGTGTTCTGGGCTTGTCAGTGAAGGATTTGGGGGAAGTGGTTGGATGAGAAGGGCTCGAACTTCATCAGTAAATTAATCCATTGATGGACTCAGAGCTTGATGGCATCACTGAGTGGTGAGAGAACCTTAGAAATTGGGACTTAGTTGAAGGGAGTGGATCGCGTTGGGGTGTCCTTGGCCGTGATATCTCATCCCCAACCTTTCCCCTTTGGCCTTCTCTCTGCTTCCCAGGCTGCATAGGTGAGCGGTGTTGCCCCACCATGCCCTTTCACCATGATGTTTCTGCCTCACCTTAGCCCACAGCCATGGAACCAGCTGACCATAGACTGAAACCTCTGAAACCATGAGCCAAATAAATCTTTCCTCACTAGGTTCATTTTTCTCAGGAATTTTGTCAGAGTGATGGGTGGTGGAACACAGTGGAATGAGTTTGTGTTTGTCTTGTTTGTTGTCATTTGTTTCTTTGGGGGAGTGTTCTTGCCTTTGGGATGTTTTTTCAGTACTGGAAATCAAGCCCTGGGCTACATCCTCAGTCCTTTTTATTTGTTATTCTTGTTTGTTCTTTGAAGGTAGAGAGGAAGATGAGTTAGGTTTAGGACATGGTAATTTTTTTTTCCTTTTTTCCCTACTAGAGATCAAAGGTAGAGCCTCACACCATCTAGGGAAGTGAGCTGCCACTGAGCTGCCACCCGAGCCCAAGGACATGGTAATTTTGAGTTGCCTAGCAGACACCTGTGGCGATGTAAAGTAAGGAGTTCAGTGTGTGAATCTGGAGTTTAGGACAGAGGTCTGGACGGAAATTTGGAATCTTGGAGTCTCTGGCATATAGGTGACATTTAGTGACCACCTTAGATATCTTAAAATGAGTGTTTAACTCAACCAGGTTTAAAATTAATTGACACCTCCTAAAGTTTGAAGAAGGGTAGTGTGCCCCAAAGCCCTGTGTGTTAAAGGCCTAGTCACTGGGTAGGCCCTGTGGAGGGCTGGAACCCCAGAGGTGGCCGAGTGGGAGGTCCTCAGATCATTCGGGTGAGCCCTCCAAGGGGTGTGTGAGCCTCAGGTCTTCTTCTTTCCTCCCAAGTTCATGGCATAACGGCTTTGCCAGGGGCTCAGTGACATGGGATCAATTGATTTTGGACTGGACAGATTGAAAACCATGAGCCAAAATAGATCTTTTCTCTTGCCGAGTTAATTATCTCTGGAATTTTGTTATAGTGATGGGAAGCTACCTAATATCTTTGCAGATTTCCTACATGTCCAAGGAATCTGGAATGCATAACGATTATTTCTCCTTTTGCAATGTAATTCCATCCTTCTTTGATTTGTTGAATCCTGCAGGATTTATTGATACCACAGTCCGAGCTGATGTCTCCCTACTCGTCCTCCATTCATGCCTCTTGTTTCCACCTTTTGGAGGCACTTCTGTTTTCATGAAATATATCCATCAGAATTTCCTCAACAACAGTTGGTGACTGGAAAACTCTGTTTTTATTGATTTGAAACAATTGTATTTTACATTCATTTTGGAGAGATATGTTTGCCAAGAATATAGTTCTGGGTTTGCATCTGTCCTCCCTTGGACACCGAGAATGCCCCAGTTGCCCTGTGCTGGGCTCCCAACTGAACGGTGGTTTCTCGCCAGCTTTTTGAAAGATCTCTTTGACTTGGTCTCATGATAATCGAATCAAATGTAGATTTCTTTTTTCTTTTGATTGTGTGTAGAAACTGTTGGGCTTATTAATCTGTGGATTGAATTCTTTTATCCACAGCTATTGTTTCTTCAAATATCACCCCTCCTGTCTTTGACTTTCTCCCTCCAGCCTTGCATCTGCTGACCTCTCTGTCTTATTCTCCAGCAGGTGGAGAAACCTCCTTTCTTATTCTCCATCTCCATCTGGTCTCAGGTGCAGAACTCTCCAGAACTTCTTCACAACTAACTTTCATTTTGCTCATTCTCTCTTTAGTTCGGTATAAACTGCTGCTACCCTTTCAACTATTTGAATGTGTCAACCATTACACATTCCTCATTTATAAATTTTACTTTGATTTTAGACTTGTATTCTTTTACAACCTTAAGCTCCCACTTTCACTTCTCTATTTTATATTCTGTATCTGGTAATTCCAGTCCTGGCCAACTTGGTGAATCTAATTCTGCTCTTTGTTTTTGCTGGGTTTCCTTGCATGTGTCATGATTTAGCACTGAGTTACTGTCTCCTGGAATCCTACTTCAGGGAGTTTGTAGAGGCCTTACCTGAACTCTGTGCTGCCCAAGATAACTTTGGTCTGCTTTTGCCAAATAACTCTGAGCTTCGCCACCTGTGGGCTTCTGTACACTACATGCTGGTGTGGAGAGGCAGGTGGAGTGGGTTTAGGCCACTGCAGACCACCTCATAGGGATAAATGTCTGAGCAACAGTCACTGCTGCTCTAGCCAAGGATTTAAGCCAGGCAGGCAGCCTTGCCACCCATGCAGGAGACCAGTATCCCTAGTCCACCCTGACACCAAGTGAGCATCCTTGTGAGGCTCCAGCTTAGTGCTGGGGGTGCCCTATGACATTCTCCTTGGAGCAGCCATGAAAATCAAAGACCAAGACCCAGGATTAGCAAATGTCCTCAGGTTTACCCTGCCTGCTGCCTACTTTCTATTTCAGGTTCTAGTTTCATGTAGGTTTTGGCCCTGTGTATGACTTTCTTGTTGGTTTATCAGTACATTATGATATTTTATAATCCAGCACACTTAGCATGTATGAATAGAAAAATTGGCTAGGGCAGCTAGTCCAGACTGTTGATGCATAAGTCCTTTATTGTCTTTTCTCTCAAACTTAAAACTTGTCAAATGTCCATATAGGGTCATTACAGAAAAGATGCTACTTTTGCAAAATCTGCTTCCTTTTCAGGCCTCCACAGTTTAGTTTTTACAGGCATATCTAGGAAGAAAAAAAAACCAGAATCAAAAAACAAAAGTCATTCAGGAATCTCAGAAGGGTAAGAAGCAAATGGTAAATGTTATGAATTAATTCTTCAGTCAGAAATGGAGAGTTTTCCGCACTTCCACACTCTTTTCTGCCTAGAATGAGTATGTTTTAAAAGGCTGAGTCAGGATAGCTATCTTCCAATAACTACTGCTTCTTCCCACCAGGACACCAAAGTTGGATCTCGTTCCAAAACTTACACACATTAAGGTGTATTTTTTAGAGCCATCAGCTTCTTTAATGAAAACTAATTCCTTTGAGAATTGTTTATCTAGGTGCTTATATCAGAAATCCTGTAGCTAACCCTGGCTTATTGGATTTGTATTTCTGCTTGCAAATTCCAACATTTTTGAATCTTTTGGTTTCTCGTTCAAAGCTTAGCTTTCTCTTTGATCGTTTTGTTGAATGCAAAAAAAAAAAAAAGGTGTGTTAGTACTAATGTTAGCTGACTCTCTCTGGCTTAGATTTTTAAATTTTACTTTGGTAGTAGCTTTCTAAGCATATTAAGTGAATGCAATTAGACTGTGATTGCATCCATTAACATGTATTCTTATCGAACTACTGATAGGACCAAAAACTGTGAATTTCTTTTCCATCTAGCTTTTTCCATACATTGTCAACCCTTTATTAATTTATCTTCTCTGTGCAATTTGTTGCTCCATGTAATTTTGGTCTCTGAGTTTCTTTAAGTTAATTTTCAATCTTCCAGGTATCTGTTTTTCTCCTGTCTTATATTAACTCACAAGTACCCAGGATAATCTACCACTTAGATGAACGAAGCAGCCAGGAAAGAAAGCGAGCAATGCTACAAGTCTCTTTGAAGCATGGCTGGTTCAGACTTGGAGGAAATTTTGAATAGAAAACTTGGCTTCTCAGCATTTTATCATTCCCTCAAAACACATTAGTGGCAGTTAATTAACCATATTTATTAATTTCTCAGGAAAATTCAATCCAAATATTTTGGCCTTATCAGTCTTACATCAATATCAGCCATCCTTTTAATACTTGTATTTTGATAAGTTGAGTGATTATCCTGAGATCATTAAACTCACTTTCATCTGTGTGTTTCGTTTTTCAGAGATGATGATGATGATGAGGAGGAGGAGGAGGAGGAGGAGGAGGAGGAGGAGGAGGAGGAGGAGGAGGAGGAGATTAGAATCTTTCTTCACTTGCAATTTTTGCTTCCGCCTGTAGAAATCTGCAATAAAAGATATTGAACCCTGAATCCCTCCTGGCTGCTGCAGGTTCTTGCTTTGCAGCAGGTAACCAGTACCCACGTTATGCCACCAGGGAGCGCTGTTGGGCCCTGGTTCTCCCTCCAGCCTGAGAAGCGGCCTTACCGCCGAGCGCTGGGCCCAGCCATCAAAGAGTCCTAATCAACCAGCCAGGCCAGGCAGCCAGCGAGAGAAGCTGATAAAGCCCCTCGGATTCCTTGAAAACTTCTGAAGAATGTTCAGCTACCTGGAGGCTCATTCTCAAATACCAACAACTACTCTAGTAGAGAAAGTAAAACTACAAAAATTCCGTACAAGCTTGACGCACGTTTCATCAAAGATAAAAGGGAAAGGAGGTAAAGGTACATGATGAATGGCCCCATACCGCTTATTAAAGAACAAACGGCCATGAAGATGCTGTCAGTAACCAAGCCTTTTCTAAATAGCCCTTTCTTTTCCCATAAAACCCAAAGAACCCATGCACACCAGCCCTCACGGGCCTTCCGCGTGTTCACACTGGGACTGGCCTTTGCGGGCGAAGGCGCTTTCTTCCGGCTGGGGTCTGAGCGGTGACAGTGTCTCCCCAGAGAGTGGGAATGGGGAGCCGTGGTCCCCAGGCGACCACCAGCACGGCCAGCTGACCGCACACTTCCGCCCCGCCTGCTGCTCCTCCTGCACGTGCAGTTCTCATCAGCCCTCCTTTCCTTAGCTCCCTTTGCCAGACCAACCCATGGGCGCCCTCTACCTCCGCGTACAGGTAAGGACCGGGGCGCTCTGGAAATGGAACTAACGGACTCCTCATTTCCCGCCCTGGGAGCCAGGTCCCAGGGCAGCCGTCCGCAATCTTGGAAGAGAGAGTGGATCAGGAAGAGGAAGGATGTGACAAACTCCACCCAGTCGGAGCTGCTAGAAGCAGTAGAGAAGGTCCTGTTAAGGGCTCAGCTGTGACCCCAAAATCCCTGTGACAGTTTCCTAACTCCCAGGAGCTGAGAAAGTGACCGTGTTGGGAGACAGAGGTGGTTTGGGTTCGATGAGCTTGTGAGCGGACTCCCGTCCAGTATGATTTGTGTGCTTTTTAGAAAGAGGAAATCCAGACCCAGAGACACAATGGAGGGAAGAGGATGTGACACCACAGAAAGAGTGTGACCACCACAAGCCATGGGGAAGGAAAGGCCTTGGACGAGACCAAGCTGCTGCGGGCATGAGCCCAGCCTCCAGGCCTGGTAGGAATCTGGCAGGTTCATTGCTGGCGCTCAGGCCACCCAGCCCCTGCCTGGTTTGTCCCTCTCGGCTGTTGTGCTGGAGGAAGGTAGACATGGTGAGCAGACCTAGGAGCACTGAGAGCAGAGGACTCTGTCCTGCTCCTATGGGGTACCGGGAAGGAGGTGCCTCGAGTCCTTGCCCCAACACAGGAAGCCCCATCTGTGTGCTGAGTTGAAGAAGGAAGACAAATGTCACCTCCTCACTTCTCCCTCACCTCCCATGAACCTTGGGAAGTCCCTAATGCTGGGGGTGCCATGGAGAGGGTGGGGAGTCTGTCACATGCCCAAGGAGCCCTGAGCAGGGTCAGAGCTGCTGGGAGGGAACATCTGGACTCTGCACCCCAAGTCCACCCAGTGCCCCAGCTGCTGGGGTGGGTGGGGTCTATCACACTGTCCCTGGGAGGGCGCCAGGCCAGCTGACACGAGAGGGCTAGGGCAGCAGGTGGCGTAGGCAGAGGAAGCCGTGACCCGCTGGCCATCACAGCAGAGACCCTGTGGGATCTGGGGGCCCCTCGCCCACCTCCAGAGGCACGGATGCTCCCTTGCCTGGGCGCCACTTGAGGGGAGAAGGGGACTGTGCAGTGGGACCTAAGAAAGCCCAAGTCCAGACTTGACAGAGGCAGCCGTCCTTCCAGGGCAGCAGCGGGGAGCCTGGGCCACTGCTTCCCCCACTAAACCCGCAGATGCCCCGTGTACGGTGTGGGCACCATGCCTGGCCAGTCACTACCAGGACGGGCGGTGAAATGTCTCCACCGCCCCCTGCCTTTCTTTTGCATCTTCTTTTCTTCCTGTATTATCAAACGCTGACTCCCTGAAGTCATGCCCAAAACGTCTGCTGAGAAGGAGGCGAAGGCAGGCTTGCTCTCACTGGGAGGGACAGGAGTCAGACGAGGGCGAAGCTGTGGCCCTGCTGAGATTCTGAAGCCTGGTTAAGGTTTGTCTTTCCGCTGATGGGGCGAGGACCAGGAGCGAAGTGATGTAAGAGGGCGGGGCTGTGGGCTGGGGCCAGTGATGTTCGGGCAGCACGGGGGAGTCTGGGGACTTCAGAAAAAGTTTTGCTCCCTCAGGATGGGGCGTCAGAGGCAGGTCCACCCTGAGGCGCCAAATCCAGGTGTCCACAATGCCGGCCATGGCTGTGTCCCAGGTGCAGCCTGGCCCCCAAGCTTCCAACCCAGCCTGGCGACAGATCCAAAGCCGGGGGGTGAGGTGTGTGTGTGCATGTGTGTGTTTGGGGTGTGGTGTGCACACGTGCGCACTGTGCGTGCTGTGTGTGCCCCAAGTGTTGTGCAGAGCTGGTCTTGTGGGAGGGGAGGACTTGCTGATCAGACCTGGGACAAGGTGACATCAGAGGCGCCGTGCACTGGGAGGGAGGGCGGGTGCCCGGGGCTGGGCCCTCCATCCCCGACGCCGCCTGGATGCTGAGGTTTCCAGAGTTGTTTTCCAGGCGCTTGGAGGCGCTCCTGGGTAGCTCGAACCGGCTGACATCCAACCTGAGTATTTGGGACAGCGCCAGGGTCCCTGAAGGCTGCAGCTGCTCCCCGGGTGTGCCGTGTGCCGCGCACAGACCCAGCCTTGCCCCAGCTCCCCACCTCTGTCCGGTTTCGGGTCTCAGGCTCCCTCACCCTACAAACACCCCCCACCCTGACCCCGGGAGGCAGCGTGCAGACTCGCTTCCTCTTGTGCGTGCTTAGCGGTCTGGTGAATACAAAGTGTGATCAAAAAATATGGTGGCTATAGAAACTTTAAAAATCAATTACAGTAAAAGACACATTGTCACGAGTGTCCTCCCAGGCCTCCCTCACTTCGCACATGCTCCTCCCGTGGTTCTGGCCACTTCCTGCAGCAGCTCTGGAGTCCTCTTTCCCAAGGGTCTTCAGCTGTGCTGTCCTGGCTGCCCTGATGTACTGAATTGACTCAAACATTCCTCTTTCACGGTCATTTGGACTTTGGGGAAGAGCCAGGAGTTGCACGGTGCCCGATCCGGTGGATGAGCAGATGAGGGCCCTGCCGTGTATTTACAAGCCGCCTTTCTGTTGGATGGCACTGGGCAGCAGCACTTGCTGCATTTTGATCACACCTCATGAAGACACTCAGGAAAGAGAGTTTTCTGATTTAGGTCTCTGCACCTTCGGGGCATCACCTCCCTCAAGACGCTGGGTTGCTGGGATTGCCAGGCGGGCAGGAGCAGTGTGCTGCTGTGCAGTAGGCAGTGGCCAGGTGCCCACCCGGGAGGGACACTGGCCTGACGTTCTCTGCAGAGCAAACTTCAGGTGGGACCGGCAGGGAAGGGGTGAATATTTAGGGAAACTAGAGTACAGAGAGGGCCAGAAGTGAGGCCGTGATGGTCCCTGAGGAAAGCAGCAGCACAGTGACAGGTACAGAGCCTGTTCGGCAGTCAGAAGGTTTCTGTCCACAGGAAGGGTCACAGGACACCAACGGGAGAGTCTGTGTCAGGGTCCGCTTGGTGTTTCTCCTCTCCCTCTCTCTGTGTGCACACGTGCCCCGGCCTCTGTGTAGCACTAAGGATGGAGCCTAGGGCTCACCCGTGCTAGTCAGCCGAGCGCTCTACCACTGAGCTACACCCTCAACCCTGCTTCCTTATCTCTTCTCCTGGCTTTTCTAGGGCTGCTTTTGTAGGAATAAAAGGCCACCTTATCTAAAGAAATAAGGGAAACAATTTCCCTGAAGGAAAAAGAGCTGGGGCCCGAGGCTGGGACCCGCCCCCCCCCCTTCTTCCCACTTCCTTCCTCCCCCGCCCCTTGGGGCCTCGACTTCCCCAGTCCGGAAAGGCGGCCTCCACTCCCCAAAACCCAGCCGTCTTGCTGTGGGGGCAGTGGCCTGTGTCCCATAGCCCCGCTCCGTGTCCCCAGGGTGCACCTCTAATGGCGGGCGCCCAGCGGTGACACACACAGAGGCACTGGCATGCTCACGCGTGCTCGAGTCACCACTGGCTGGACTGGGAGGTGTGGCAGCTGAGGAGCTCTCCCCGCCCTGCTGGGCACCCCAAGTCTCCATCAGCGACTGGAAAGGCCCAGCGTGGGCCCCAGGGCGCCGGTCCGAGGGCCGCCTGGCCTCCTCTGTCCTCCGCGCTCCCTGTGCCTGTGAGGGCTGGAGCCCATGCCTCCGTGTCCCCGGCGGCACAGCGGCACCCTTTTCTGCACCTCTGTCCTGCCCACATGAGTTCCTCCAGCCTGGCCACGGGCCGCAAAGGGGCCGCTGTCTCAGGGGGACGTCGGACTCCGACACAGCCACCCCTGGGGGCCAGGAGGGCAGGGCCTGTGTCCTGGTCTCCACACCCAGCACCATCCTGACCCTCCGGAGGCAGGTGGGGCTCTGCGCGATCCACAGGAGACAGAGGCAGCAGAATGGAGCTCTGAGCTGCCCTTCCGGGGACACTCGGGACAGAGGTGAAGAAGGGAGTGGCGGGTGGGAGCTGTCCCGGGACCCCTGAGTGGTGGGCGTGTCCCCGTGGCCATGGCTGGGGCCCTGGAGGCTGGGGGGGGGCCCTAGTGGCCACATGGCCACATGGCCTGGCGGCCAGCATCAAGACCGCACGCAGGAGTCAGGGAGATGCCGTCGGGAGCCTTGCAGGTAGGAAGAGCCCAGGCCTGGTGGGCTGAAGAGGATGGCACCCCCCTGGTCCATCCCCAGCTCAGCTAGCCTCAGAGGGCCGCAGGGCACCCAGGGGTCCCTCCCTAGAGATAGCACCCCAAGAGCAGAGCCCCCAGGACAGCTGAGGGGCCTCAGAACTACATCTGGGCCCCAGAAGCTCAATGTGGCCCCAGCTGAGTCGCCCCAATGGTAGCAGACCCCAAGAAAGCTCAGGACCGGGCGTGTTAGAGTAGAAAGGGGAGCCCTTGGCCACTGTTGCCCAGCTATCTTCGTATTGCTAATTTGAAAGAAAACTCCATGAGCACGTGACGATACGGCTGGGGACCCTCAAAGGCCTCAGAAGAGACCCAAGTAGGAGCGCATCCCGAGGATGCCTAAGGAGCCAGCTGGGCGGCACTAAAATCCCAGAGGAAGCTGGAGGGACAACTGCTTTCCTCCCAATTCTGTCTCTGCTCAATTCTGTTTATTAAATCCAAGATGGGCTCTGTTTGGAGGAAGCATTAACCGCTGTGTTCGAAAGGTAAAGTAGTTTGTAAAAGGCCACATCTTCATGAGTTAGAGCTTCTTTATAAAAATCTCATCATCAAAAATTCAGTGAGAGGGCCGGGGATTTAGCTCAGTGGGTCTGCTGGCTGCTGCACAAGGGCAAGGACCCAGGTTCGATCCCTGGTACCCTAAAAAAAAAAAAATTCAATGAGGGGCAGACTGAGACAGTGCAACTTACCCTCCAGCCTTGCTTTGGAAACAACGCCTGCAGGTCATGAGCGTCAGTCCCAGGGCCGGGGCTCCGTATTCCACGTGTAGCTGCTGCTGCTTTCTCGGGCTCTCTGACCTTTCCTAGCCAGGCAGTTTGTTGTTACAGGGTTTCTTGCTTTATGATGCAGTTTTGTTTGTTTTAATTTTTAACTACTTTGGGGTGGCAGATAATTTCTTATAATGGTTTCCGAGCACAACCTCTGGCAAAACAAAGTCACTGCAGGTGAATTAAGAAATTTAGAAAATTCTTTCATAGCCAACTCTGTGCCCTGAGAGGAAAGGTTATAATTAAGATAGATTCCATGTCATTAGGATCATTTAAAACGCCAACTCTTAAAAAAAAAAAAAGGAGATAAAAAAGTCAGCAAGGAGAAGACGCACTGTTTAGCTGGTTTGGGAAGAGGAAATGTCTTTCGTCCGTGCCTGGGCCATCCCTCGCCAGCCGGTGCTCCCTGACTTCTGCGGACACACAGCCCCTTTGCAGAGCCTGGTGTGAGTCTCCTAGGACTTCCTGCAGCTCAGGCCTGGCCCTGGCCGGGGCACCGAGGGACCGAAGGACGCGCACAGCGCAGAGCCAGGCATCTGGCGAGGTCTCCTCCTCGGAAGCGGCGCCCGTGAGGACCGTCCCGCAGGGGTGGGGCCCTCAGCTCCCTGGAAGCCCTTCCACTCACTCTGCTCTCTCCTCCTGGCCCGACCTAGAGGCTGCTTCCCCTCAGGACACACCTCTGCAGAGCCTGCCTCTGCCGTGGGAGTGGGTCGGGCCTCTCAGGCCACCCCATCTCGTCACCTTCTGCTCCCGTTCAGACCGGAAGTGTCAAAGGGACGGCAGGCAGCTCAGAACCAGAAGCAGTCTGGGCCCAGCTCTGCCAGCTCCGCTGGGGGCCCCGGGTCCCTCTCAGGCATGTGGGGGACAAGTTCTCCCACTGATTGCAGCGTTCTGCCTCACTTGAAATTCTTGGACAATAGGATCCACAAGAAGGAATGCATGAAATTCGTGCTTTACTACAATCTGGGGGAAAGTCTTGACACAAAAAAGTCACAGCATGCAAATTCCTTTTGCTCTGATATCACTGACCACAACAAATACAGGGAAACAAAAATAAAGCTATCTCTGCCTTTAGTGACCACTGGCCAACACTGAGCCCTACCCCTCACTGACACCTGGTCCCCCATCGTGTCACTTCTCTCTACCCAGAGAGACAGATGGCAGCTTCTGGCTGAGGACAGAGTCACAGACACCATGTGGCTTGCTCAGGGTTACCCAGCCTCAGTGGCAGAGCTGGGGCTACCCACCCATGTCCCTCTGATTTAATCAATTATTATAGAAACATCAATTATGCTAGTGCCTGGGACTGCTATCCGTTCTGTTCCCTACTTCTTCTAAACCCTTGTATGTTGGCCAGTTTTCTGCTGCTATAACAAAATGGTGAGGCTAGGTATTTTATAAAGAAAAGAGGTTTATTTAGCTCCTAGATTTGGAGACTGAAAGTCTAATCCCCACCAGTTCTGCCTCTGGAGAGCCCCTTGGCTGGGCCCCAATATTGCAGATAGGTAAGTTAATTAGATACATGGTGGGCAGCTAGACAGGGCCAGCCCTCGAGGAGCTAGCACGGAGGACAGTGAAGACACATTCAGGGAAGGCCAGCACTGTAAAAGAGGAGAAACTACCACACCCATGTGCTTCCCTTAAGGATGAATAGCATGATTGATATTCTAAATAGGTATCAGTCACCTGAGGGGAGACCAAGATCTTCCAAGAGGGATCCATGACCCAGCCCTTACCACCGAAAATGCTTGCTCATTCCTCGTACTCTTGCTGTGTGACCTGTTTCCCCATTGGATCCCCATCTAATCAATATGACCTAAGCAACTATACTCGCGATAATCTTCTTGGTTGATCATTGGTTGTCCCACCTTGTGATTTCTCACTGGATAAATATTATCTAAGGGGCTGTACCTGTAATCTCACTAGTTGAATAGTTTTGTCCCACCTTGAACCCACCTCACTTGTGGCTTTGTCCCATAAAACACCTTTGAGAAGCAGGGTGGGCAGGCAACCACTTTCCAGTCCCTTTCGGTCTCTCTTAGATAGAAGCATTGTTTCAATAAATTTTTCCCACTCTTAACCTCCATTGTTCCTAGACTCCATTCTTCGATTTTAGAGAACAGGAACTTGCATTTCCGATACCTAGCTGGTTTTCGAGTTGTATGCCCCCCCATCACCAACACTGGAAACCCAATCACCTGATCACCTCCTGCTAGGCCTCACCCCTTAAAGAGCCAACCATTTGTCTACACGGCCAAATTGGAGACCAAGCTTCCAGTACATGACCCTCTGAGGGACACCTTCAACCCACATCCAAACCAGAGCACTCAGGAAACGGAGTGCAACTCACAAGAAACTGAGTGCGGCTCAGGGAACACGTTAATGATGGAGGCTGAGGAGCCACAGGTCACACACAGCCCCGGGTGGGGGCAGTCCCGTGCTGCAGCGGAACAGCAGGGGAGGGCTGGGTGCTGCTGGGGCAGAGACCTGGCTCCATCCCCAGCACCGAGCAAAGGGAAAACAAGCAGGTTCTCCCCCCCGGGCTGTGCGGATGGAAGGGACAGGGCGCAGCCCAGTCTGCAGTCCGCGGTCCCTGGCCGAGGAGCTCTGAGGGCACAGGTGGGGCGGTGGAGGGGCCGAGGGTCCTCCAGGTGGGAGTGGGTGGCCAACAGGGAGTCCCCGCCGTGACAGGAGCGCCGAGGGCTTTCCTTCCTCCTGGTCTCCCTAGCACAGCGCCACAAGCTGGGCCGCGGACACCGGTGCTGGGGCAGCGGGGAGACCCTGCTTTCACCGCCAGCACTGAGGAAAAGCAAAAACCGAGATCGTTCGTCGCACAGTTCTGGAGGCCAGAAGCCCCAGACGAGGGGCGGCAGGGCCGCTAACCCCACTGCGCGCTCTGCTCTCGCCTCTTCCGGCCGCGGCGGTGCGGCTGCCCTCGGCCGTCCCGGACGCGCGTCCTTGCCGTCCTTCGCATCCCCGAGGCCCTGCCCCGGTGGAGGCCGAGGGCCCGGCCCGGACTGGCTCCCTCCCGGCGTCCCCAGGCGGCTCCGCCTGCTCCCGCTCGGCCTGGGCCTCGCTTCACCTCCCCTGCGCCCAGCCCGGGTGTGCTCTGCAGGGTGCGGCCGCCCCGCCGTGCAGTGCTGCTGACTCCCCGCGGCCCTTTTCAGCCCTGCCCCGGGTTGCCCGTGGGTGACGGGGGCGTCAGGTGGTGGCCGCGCCCCACGCCTCTCCCTAAACCCCCAGGATCTCCAGGCGAGTGGGACGAGCCCCGCGCCTCGGAACCCGCAAACAGCGCTGTCCGCCCTGAGGCAGCGCTGCCCTATCCGGCCCCGAGATCGGGGCACCTGGCCTCTCCCAGCTCGGGCAGGTGGGCGCTCCAGGCTTTCGCCGGGGGACACCGCTGCCCGACCCCACATGGGGATTTACGTTTGTCGCGGGACGAGGCCGGGACAACAGAGCAGCTCGCTAAGGCCCGGTTCTCCCGCCGAGTGGGCCGGCAGCGCCCTCTGATGGGCGCGGGCTTACAGTCCTGGTTCTGAACACAAAGGACCGGGCCTGATGGTCCCAGACTGCAGGGAGCGCCTGGAGGCCAGGGCTGAGTCCGGGCTGGACTAGGACGCATTTCAGCAGCCCTCTGGGCGCCTCGGGACGCCAGGCCCTGGCACGGGTGGCGGGCCCGCCCGGGACAGCAGGGATGCCCGTGGCCCCACGTGGGGAATCCACCTTGGCACCTCGCAGCCAAGCCTTGACCCCATGCCTTTTTTTCAGAAAACGCAGAAGTTTCCCTTTTGGTTTTAATTTTAAGGAAGTAGTAAATGTCCCTGCCGTGCCAGTGACAGCTCATTTTGTTTTCCCACCTCTCCTTGACCACAGGGCTCACCAGGAGCTGTCCTCAGCCCTTGTCCCTCTGGCCTATATACCACCTGCACACCACCTGTAGACCACCTACATACCACCTATAGCCCACCTGTGCACCACCTATGCACCACCTATACCCCACCTATACCCCACTACATACCACCTATACCCCACCTGTACATCACCTACACACCACCTATACACAGCCTATACGCTACCTGTGTACCACCTGTGTACCAATGGCGTCTGTCCCTCTCTGTTCCCCTGATCAGGGCCTAACCTCCAAACCTCTATGAGCACAAATAACACGAATTATTCCTGCTGAGTCTCATTGGCTGAGATTGTTAAGTACCCAGGTCTAACATCAAGGGGGTAAGGAATTGTAATCCTGCCATGGTTCCTGAAAAAGGAGAGACTGAACAGCCCATAATGACAGCCATGGGGCTGGGTATCTCTGATAAGGTGGGGAACACGGGACTCAAGCCCGGATGCCAGCAGCTTGGCAGCAGGATGAAGGCTCCTGGGTGAGCTGGTGTCCCATGGTGCCCGGAAGTGGGTGAGGGTGCTGAGCAGGGAAATAGTAGTGTGGCTTTCACAGCTCTCCGCATGCACCCAGCATTGCATACAGCTAGTCACTAGGCAATAGATGAGGAGTGGCAGCACCCTCAGGAGAGTCCCACCTGGACGGCTCTCAGTATCAGCTTGAGTCTTCTTTCCCCTGTCACACTTTACCTGGATATTGTGCAACTTTCTGAACCCTTTGACCAAGACAGATGGCTGACGAAGCACATTCTTTTGCAACAAGGTGTCCTGGTTTGGGGGAACCCAGCGGAGGTGACCCTTCCTCTGATTTCCATTCCCAATGCTAAAGAGCAAATCGGCCAGTGCTGTCTCCAGGACAAACATGTGCCTCCTCAGGTTTGCACTGCAGCTGAAGAGCTGCTAAGTAGAAATACACTGAGCTTGTCCATACTGGGCACAAACATAAATAAATATGTCTTATGGAGTTGGGTGGCCTTTTCCAGATTGTAAGATAGTGGAGCCCCCAAGAGAGAATTCAGTCAGCAAGTGAGCAGGGGGATAGAAACAGAGGAGAGCCTTTCAGAGTCTGCTCCAGTTTAGATCTGGAATGTCCCCAAGATATTGTGTATTAAAGGCTTACTACCCAGGTGGTGCTGTTGGAAGGTTGTGGAACCTTTAAGGGGTGGGGCCTAGTGGAAGCTCTCCAGGTCTTGGGGCCATGGCGTCTACAGGACTGGGGGATCCTCCACTTTTCCTCTCTTTCACATCCTGCAGGATGAGATAAGGAGCTTTTCTCTGCCACGTGGTATGTTTTCCTCCACCAGTGTCCTAAAGGCAATGGGGCCGATGGACCATGAACTGGACCTTTCACAACTATGAGTCAAGATGAACCTTTCCTCTTTATACGTTGAGTATTTCAAGTGTCTGTTATAGTTATGGAAAGCTGACTAACATGGTGTCCTAGGTGCAGTGATGCTCAACTCAGCCATCCTGTGGTGCATTTCTATGCTGATGAGTAGGGGTTTTGTGTGGGACTGAAAGTGACAACCCGGAGGAGAAGTGGGATTTCAAGGCTCCAGCTGTGGAGCAGCATCCTCCTAGAGCTGCCTTGCTCTGGCTTCTCAGAAGCAGTGAGAAGACTGCACCATCATCATTATCACCACGACTAATACCTGTAGAGCTTTGCATGGTCCTAAATGTTTCACATATGCTCAGCACCACAACCTTATGAAGCAGGCCTAACCCATGTTTCCTGTGTAGATCAAGACCTTTGGGCTCAGAAAGAGAAAATGACCTGCAAAAGTCACACAGCTGAAGGGTGGAAGAGTCGCATTCCAGCCCAACCTGGGGACATTTGTGAAATCTGAACATAGGTTGAGGACTGAGATTTCCCGAGGCAGGGGAAATTTTTTGAAGGAAAAAACAGAAGAGCTCTTTGTGGTTATATGAACTGGCTTCATGGATTCAGACCCAGAGAAGAACCAAGTGAATGGCCAGTTTTTCATTTCCAGGCTGGTGTGTGATGCCGTAGGACTGAACTAGAAAACCATTAAAGAATCCCACATGACCTCAGCATTTCTTGCGAGACAGATTCCAGTTGGTGGGAGAGTCCTGCAAGAAAAATGTAACAAAGCTCTGTGGTCCTCCTCCCAAAAACCAACAGCAACACTCTAACCACAGGAGAACACCAGAGAAGTTCCGACAGACGTTCATCTCACAAAATATCTGAACAGCACTCCTTAATATTATCAAGTCCATCAAAAAGTTGTCTGAAAAATTGTCACAGCCAATGAGATCTTAAGAAAATATGACAGTTACATGTAATGTGGTGTCCTGGATGGGAACACCAAAAGGAAATTAGGTAAAAACTAAGGAAATCAGAAAAGATTACTGACTTTGTTAATGTTATCTATAATGTTTCATGGATTTTAATCAGTGTGCCTTCCTAATGTAAATGATAAAAATAGTGGAAAAAGTAATGTGAATATGGGAATTATTTATACCATCATCTCAAATTTTCTGTACATCTAAAAAGTTTATAAAAATACAATTTAGTTTGAAAAAGAATTCTGATCAAAAAAAATAATGGTGATGCATATGAGATTTATAATCTACAGGAATGATCTATATATCAATAATGCCATGAAGGAGGAAGGAATAAGTGGGAAAATACTATTGTGAGGTTCTCATATTGTTTGGTAAAAGTGGTAAAGTAAAAGGGAAAGATAATTAGACTTTCTTATGAATATATAAGGTGCAACGATGGACTGGATATTTGAAAATCAGTCAGTATAATTCATGACTTTAAAAAAAATAGAGAGATAAAGGGCTGGGGATTTAGCTCAGTGGTTTCACCACCTGCTGCGCAAGCACAAGGACCCAAGTTCGCTCCCCGGTACTGAAAAAAAAAAAATAGAGAGAGATAAAATCCCTATGATAATCTCAATAGTTAAAGAAAAATGATTTAATCAAATTCAAAATTTTTATGATATAGACTCATAATAAATATAAAGGAACTTACTAACTCAGATAAAGGATATATCAAAATCCTCCAGCTGGTGTTACTATTAATAATTACATTGTCAACATTTCCCTTGATTTTCAAAATGAGGCGAGAATGTTCTTGTTGCCACTTCTAGTCAGTGTTTTATTGGCCGTCTTAGTCAATGTAATAAGCCAAGAAAATGAAAAAAAAATTGGAGAAGTAAATTGTCTTTATTTCCAAGTGATATGACTTGTATATAAATAAAGTATGAGTGACAAATCATTGCAAACCAAGAGTCAAAAGAAATGTTATTTATAATGGCACCAAAAAGTGAAATGGTCATAAATCTAACAACAATTTTCTAGATCTCTACACTCAAAACTGCAAGTATTCTAAAATTCTAGTTTTCTAAATGAGTGGAATGTATAACATATTCATCTCTCAGAAGATTCAACACCGGTAAAAGGTCTGTTCCCCCAAGATGATCTTCAGACTTGATTCAATCCAGTCACAATTGCAATAGAATTTTGGGGACACATGCCTGTAATCTTAGCACTCGGTAGGCTGAGGCAGGAGGATCATACTGAGTTTGAGGTCAGCCCGGGCTGCGTAGTGAGTTCAAGACCAACCTGAACTACCAGGAATTGTGAAACCCTGTCTCAAAAAAACCCCCACAAAATAAACAGATAAACAAAATTTGTATGAAAGTGCAAAAGACCTAGAATAACTAGGAAAAAACATATTAAAAACATACATTCCTGGACTTTAAGAATTACTCAAAATTCATTAATCAATGTGAAATATTGTTATAAAATGTCCAAATTGACAGATGGAACAGAATAGAGTTCAGAAATAATTCCACACATACACAATCACTTGATTTATATCAAAGGCTGCACAGTAATTCAGTAGGTGAAAATAGTCTTTTCTACAAATGTAGCAACTGGATAGCTCTACCAATACCTACATCCGTACCCATATCTGTGTCTATATATGTACCTATGTCTGTGATGAATCTTGAATCATTTACAAATATGTAGTAAATCCTAGAGTTAAATGTGAAAAGTAAAGCAATAGAGCTTTGAGAACAAAATCTAAAAGCATCCTTGGGACACTTAGGTAAGTAAAGATTTCCTACAGTTCACAAAAGCATTAGCCACACAACTGACTTACATGTATACATATAATCAGAGAGAGGACTCAATAAAAAAAAGAACTTCCATAAGTCAGTAAGTAAGAGACAAAGCATATTCAAAATCAACACACGCATGGGAAAGTGCCAGCCATGATTACTGATCAGGGAAATGGAATTAGATCACAATGTGATGTGTTTACACACCCATGGGAGAAGCTAAAGTTAAAACATCTAAGAATACTGTCTTAGTCACTTTCCCATCACTGGGACACACTGCCCGACTCTTGCAGTTAAGCAGGAGAGGCTTATTTTGGCTCATGGTTTCAGAGCTTGGTTTCCGTGGTTTCCATGGCTGGTGGTCTCCAAGACAGAAATGGGTGGAGGAAGGGCATGGTGGAATGGAGGTGCTCACTGCATGGTGGCCAGGAAGCAGAGAGAGAGAGGGCAAGAGCTGGAGACAAGAACACAGCCTTCCAGGTCACACTGCAGCGACCACCTCTTCAGACCTGGCACCACCTGCCAACAGCACATTCAGCTGTGAACTCATCCATGATGAATCCACTGACCCCCATGAGCCAGTCAGCTTCCAAAAGCCCCACTTTTGAATGCATGAAACCTTGAGGGAACATTTTAGATCTAAATCATAATGCATATCAAATATTAGTGAAGATGTAGGGCAACTAGAACTCGCTTACATGACTGCCGTAGGATAAACTGGGAAACCACCTGACAGCAGGTCCTAAGTTAAACACACCTATTTTATGACCCAGAAATTGTAATCCATTCTATTCCTACACATATATATGTCCACACAACAGTATGTATCAGAGCATTCTTGGTAGCACTATTCCTAGTAGCCCTAAACTAGAGATAACAAATATATTCATCAATGGGAGAATGAACAAGAGAATTATTGACATCCACATAATGGAAGACTACTCAGAAATAAAAATGAGTGAACTGCTTGTACACTAAATCTGAGTCAAACCATTATGTCGAGTGAAAGAAACCAGAAACAAAAGAGCATCTAATATATGATCATAGTGATATAATTTTTTTAAAGCAATATTAATATCTAGTAAGGGTGAATATTAGAGTAACAGTCACATATATTGGGGGAAAATCCTGCCTGAGGAAGGATACCGAGAACTTCTGGGACACGAAAAATGCATATATGTGAACCTGCCCGTAGTTACATGGGTGTGTAAGTGTGTAAGACTTCACAGCCCTACATAAGTAAGACCAACACCCTTTACTTGGTTTAGTGCATACAGGTGACGTCGATGAAAAGCTTAACCAAACGTATGCTTAGTCAAATTGGCAGCATTACCAGGCCCTCATCTCACTTTTCCCCAAAACACACTTCCCTGAGATTTACAGAGGGAAATTCTGCCACTCTTCAGAGAACAGCTTCTTCTACATTACTTCAGCAGTTTCAAGACAGAAAGCTACACGTCTTCCCGATGTGTCATGAGAGCCCAAAGAAAGGGAGTTAAAGCCAATTGCGCAAGTGTGGATCAAAACAAGATAGTTCTTCTCAGATGATTAAAAGAGCTGGCCTCATACTAAATTCAGAGCCCGTGTCCACTTTCGGCGTGCAGAATTCGGATTTCTGTTGTAGTAGATACAGCAGGAACTGCATCAGTATTCAGCCTTCTCGTCAACCCACTTCTCCTGGGGACCACGGTTGCTGTGGGCATAGGCAATGTGCTAGGGGTTGCAGAAGGAAGATTCACGTCCCACTTTAAGCTCTTGTCTTCAGTCCACAGAAGAATGTTCTTTGTGACTATCTACTTGGGCAACATCTGGAAAGGTAAAATAAAGACAAAATCAAGGTCGATTTGGTAAATTACTGAATTATGTTCTATCCTCCCCTGGGAGAGTTTTTTGGGTGGGTGGGTGGGTGGGAGAAATTCCTAGGTTTGGATCTGCTATGATTTGGGCCCTCAAAGCCTCAGAAGTCACAGTCTTGGTCATCAGCTCTTGGACCCCAGGAGGTGGCGGAACTCGGAGAGGGAGGGGGAGGTTTGGGGTCACTGAGGGCATAGGCTTGAGGAGGTTGGGGGACCCTGGTCTCTTCCTCTCTGCCCTTAGCTGACCAGCTTTGCCCCATGACCACTCCTGACCATTATGTGCTGCCTTGCCACTGGCTCGAGGAAATGGGGCTTGTTGTTTGCAGACTGAAACTTCCAGAACTGTGAGCCAAAGTGAACCTTTCATCTTTATAAGTTGGCTATCTTCTGTGTTTGTTCCAGTAATGGAAAGCTGACTAACATACCTACAATAAATTTATTTAAACTGTATATAAAGTAAATTTACTATAGTTGAATGCAAATGACCATGAAGGCTTTTGGGGGCAGAGGGTGGTGATAGAAATATTCTAACAGTAGTTTGTGGTGATGGAAATACTGGGGATTAAACCAGGGCCTTTGCACTGAGCTATATCCCCAGCCCTTGTACCCCTTTTTCTTTTTAAGACAGGGTCTCACTGTGTCTCAAAGTTGCCCAGGCTAGGCTTGAACCTGTGATCCTCCTGCCTCAGCCTCACAGAGTGCTGGGATTACAGAATGCTCCACCACATCCATCAAGGTTGTATAATTTCAAATTTGCTAAAAGTCATTGCATTGTACACTTAGATGAATCTAATATGCTTGAATTACGACCCAATAATTCTGTGAAATAAATAAGTGTATTCTATATATAGATTCGTGTAGATTTGGCTATAGATACAGATATTGCTATAGAGAGCTATAGACACAGACACTGCTACCCTACCATTGAGATAATGGTAAAAATAACTTTCTGATCCTTATATATTGATGACAATATATAAGTACAGACATTATTAGTCCCTTTTACAGATAAGAAAACTGCAGGTTGGAAACAGAAACTCACTTGGGGACTTGTAACAGGCAGTGGCAGGGTTAGATGTGATCTCTAGTAATCCAAGCTACTCGGCTTGGGAGATTTGGGTGGAGCTCTGGCGAGGTGGGGACCCTGGCAGCCGATGGGGCAAGTTCTCTGAAACTCGCCCTTCTGAGGGTCAGACCTAATAGGCACATGTGATGGTTGATTTTTAATTTTATTTACTTATTTATGTTGCAGTACTGGGGATTGAACCCAGGGCCCCTGCACTGAGCTGCATCCCCAGCCATTTTTAAATTTTTTATTTTGAGACCAGGTCTCTGTAAGTTGCAAAGTTGCCCACACTGGGCTTGGACCTGTGGTCTTCAGAGTGCTAGGACCACAAGCCTCTGGCAGCACAGTGGGTTGATCTCTGAGCAGCGAAAGATCTCGGAGCAAGCGGCTGAGGAGAGGGCTGAGGCTTTGTGAGGAGGTGCGGGGACGCAGCACCCAGAGCCCTGCTGGGCCCAGCCCTCCTCGTCCTGCAGCCAGAGCTGGCCAGGCCCAGGCTGTGCTCTTGTGATAGCGGGCTCCTTATCAGGAAGGAGAGCCTTGCTCTGCTTTGCTATGGCTTTTATCCAAAGATAAGCTGGGGAGGCTGAGGAGTCACCATGCTGACGCTATCTGGACAGACAGACAGACAGACAGACACCTGGCCCTCTCCCGGTCCTGGAGCTGGGAACCAGCAGAGCATGCACACCACGGCACAGACCTTTCTCTGTCCATCCCTGGCTTCAGAACTGAGCTGTCTCCCCCCACACTGTCTGGAGACAGGGACTCCCAGGGCTGGACATGGAGCTGCCCTGCCTGGTGGACTGCCATCCCGCTGTTCCCCTGCCCTCTGGCTGTGGGGAGGCCGGGACAGCCTGCCTTAGGGCCCTGTCCCCTACTTCCGTCTTCCCATGCCGTTCATCTCATCCTGTCACACGTCTTCATGACTTGGTCCCGGGGAAGGGGATAATTTGGTAACTGGATGAACTAACTAGATGAAATCCCAGGAAGTGACGGAGTCCTTAACGGCTTCGTTTTGGGCAGTGACTAAACGCCCCGAATGCCCAGGAAGGCAGTTGTTGGAGCAGTGACTGTCCTGCTTACAGTGTGGCCGCCTCTCTGCTCTTTCCTCACCTCACATTAAAACTTTGATCAAACACTGCTCTTGGACATGGATCAATACAGCTGCTTTCAGTAGCCACGCCACGTTGCAGGTAACGCTCTGAGCTCTCCCTCATGCCGGACATTTGATCCACAACTTGGCCCTGGGGTGGGAAGCACAGACAGGGTGTCCATTTCTTCTGCCAGGCACACCAACAGGACAAGGTCAGCAATGCCCAGTCCAACTCTCTGCAGGTCTGCCCTGGAAACCATAAAGATCACACACCAATGGCTCACTTGCATCGCATTCCTACCGTAGCTAACTGCACAGGGAAGGAAGTAGCAAGCTGTGAGGTTGGTTATCCCACTGGCTGTGGCTTGGGTGTGCCACACTGGAGTCCTGGTCCCCGGTGTCACCATGTTGGGAGGTGGCAGAACCACTAAGAGGTGGTTTCTACTGGGGGTCCATAGGTCAGTCAGGGAACTGCCTGTGGTTCTCCTAGTACCTCAGTTAGTTCCCTAGGAGGGGCTGCTCTTCCTGGACTCTGGCTTCCTGTCTCCTGAGCTCCCTCCCTCTCACAGTGCTCCTGCCACAGTGCCCTCTGCCATCCTGTGACACAGCCAAGGGGGACATCATGGAACCAAGCGGATGTCAGTGCAGGGCTCCTGGGGCTCCAAAGCTGCGTGCTAAGTAAACCTCTTTTCTTACCAGTTACCCAGTCTCCAGTATTTTGTTAGAGCAATGGGAAATGAGCTAATATGCGTGCAAAGAAAAATAGATTAGAGAGGAAAGATACTTCGGGGACAAACCAGAAACCCAGCCGACTAGACAGGCTCAGGGAGGCAGCAGGAAACTACACTGAAGTCAAATCAGGCCTCACTGTGGAGGGGCAGAGCCAGACCCCAGGGTTTGGACTCAGCTGGCAGGCAAGGGGGAGTACTCAGTAAGATGCACCTGGCAGTGGGTTATAGGAGGGATGAAAAGATGTCTAAGAGGTCATTGCTGATATCCAGGCCCGGGCAGAAATCCTGAAGAAGGGATTGAGAAGGGATGGAGAGGGGTGGAAGGAAGATGCGTGGATAGTCCTGCATTCAGAGACAGGGCAATGACACAGTCCCGGCAGACTGTGTGCCTATTTGCCCACCTTGCAATTATTCTCCTTAAAAAAAAAATTATGACTCAGTAAAGGAATTTTGATTTTGCTTGGAGTGAAAATGTCCCCACCTAAAAGACTACATTTCCCAGACTCCCTTACTGCCAGGCGTGGCCTCCTTCTGGACAATGATGTACAAGTAAAAGGGAAGGACATGGAGGAAAGCTAACTTACCAGGGGTCCAATCCGGAAGCTGTGCCTTTTCATCCCTCTGCTCCTTGCTTTAGCGAAACGCAGACACGTGGGTTGGAGCCCCAGCAGATGTACAGGGCCAAGGTGACCTTCAAGAAAGAAGCCTCAAGTGAGAGTGGGAAACCAGAAAGACAGAAACAACCTGAGCTCTCGAAGATTTTCCACAACCTGCTCGCCAGTTCTGGGCTGGCTGCCTCTAGAACTCTTCTGTAAGAGAAAAGGAAACTCTTGTTTGGCTCCTGTGTGAAAACCAGGATTATTTCCTGTTATATGCAGTTGGAATTTTTGTGACCTGATAAAAGACTGAGCAGGATAAATGACAGAGAAGGACGCAGGAGCAGGAGAGCGTGTGGGCAGCACTGAGGCCAGGAGACAAGCCCGAGGGGAGTGCTCTGAACGTCTGTCCCACTGGTCATCCTTCCTCCTTTGGCCATCACTTCATCCTCCAAGACAGCACTGAGTGAAGCATCCCCACCGCCCCGTGAACCCGAGGAAGCCTCTGCCCCTCTCCACCTCCAGTGCTTCTCCTGGAGGCTCCATCAGGGTCCCTCGGCCACTTCCTGTTCTGAGTCCCCAAGCTGAGGTTCTCAGGGTCTCGTGGGGCAGACGCCTCCCTGTGCCTCCCCGTGACCTCCCCTGCTCCCCCAGGACATCACCTTCTCGTCCTGTCCTCTTCCACAGGGCAGATTCAGGGGACTCCTGTGTTTACACCGAACAGGGTGCATCGTGGCACCCAGCCTCTCCTCCTGCGGGTGTGCAGTCTCCTCCAACTCCCCTTCCTTCACAGCCCTGCCCTGCCAGTCCCTCCCGCCACTCCCCTCCTGTCCCATCCCTTCTGCGTGGCCCCAGACATCTCAGAGCTCTGTCTTCCCAGGCTCGGGGGGAGACTTCAATTCTGCATGATTATTTCTTTAGAAAATAGTCTCCTTAGCTGAGAAATGCAGTTTCAACCCCGCCTCACTGGAGACCACCTCAGGGAGAACTCAGCATGGCCAGCAGGCTTGGGGGGTGCTTTCCCAAACCACAGGGACAGGAGCCCAGCCTCCATCCCAGGGGCACGCGGAACTGGCTGAGGCTCTGAAGACACACACGGTTTTCTTTGAACGTGAGCCAGGCTGTGCACTTGGGCACACACTTTCTCTCCTCTGAGCAGAGAGCCCAACAGGCCGTGCTGTTTCCATGTGGCCAGAGCGGCCTTCCAGAGCTCATGACTGTCTGACCCATAAATGACAAAGCATTAATATATCTCAGGTGACAAAGCCTTGCTCCTTGTTAAATAAGAATATTTTAATAGGAAAACAGCTAAGCACGCAAGTCAAAGGAGAAATACACATGGGCAATAATGTTCTAACATTATGCAATAAAAAACGCAAATATTTAACTCTATGTACTTTTTATCATTAGGTTGGCCAAGATGAGAAAGACGGGCAGTATTCAGAGCTGATGAGAATGGAGAGAAAGTGGACATCCTCACATCCTACTGGCAGTGCGCTCTTTATTGTGTTTGTCCCCACATCTTCCCAGGCCTTTGTCTTGCTCTGTGGAAAGCTCCAGGTCCACGAGAGGGGCCCCGTCCTTAGCAAGCAGATCACCTGGCCGCCCCACAGAGAAGCCCAGCTGGAACCAGGGGGCCTTCCTGCCACTTCTGGACAGAGAAGACACACGTGGGGTGCAGGTCCTGCCTCCTTGCCCCTGCGGGCACGAGCGCGGTGGCCCCACTAGGTACTTTGGCCCAGGAGAGGGGCAGCTGTCGTGCCTGTCTCTCCTTCCTTCCAACACAGCTGCAAGGCACAGTGGCTCCATGACCAGCTCAGAAGTGTCCTCATCTGGAGGGCAGTGACCCGCCGGAGAGCGTGTCTCCCTGATCTGCCTGCCTGCCTTCCTTTTCCTTTCCTATCTCTTCCTTCCTCCTCCGGGCTAGCACCGCATCCCTGGTGCAGTATTCGCACCAGTTTGGGTGGCACTGGGAATTAATCTTAGGCCCTTCACACTGTGTGACATCCCTGGCCCTGTTTACATTTTTTATTTTGAGTCAGGGTCTAAGTTGCTAAGTTGCACAGGCTGGGCTCCAAGTGAGAGCCTCCCTCTTCAGCCTCCCAGAGGGTTGACAGTGCAGGAATCCACCACTGCACCCTGCTGGCATTCAGGTTTAGGGTTTGCTCAGACTCGGTTTTATAGGAAAGCTAGAAAGGCGGTGAGATGGTGTGATTCTGTGTGTGTGTGTGTGTCCTGGGGATTGAGCCTGGGCCTTACATATGCTGAAAACACACTTCACCACTGAGCTCCACCTCTAGGCCCTGGAGGGACAGTTTGTCAATATACATCAAACTGTGAAAAATGTATATACACCCAGGCGTGGTGGTGTACACCTGTTTTCCTAGCAATCAGGAGGCTGAGGCAGGAGGATCACTGTGAGTTCAAGGCCAGCCTGAATTGCATAGCGAGACCCTGTCTCAAAACACCAAAAAACCAAAAATGAAAAATGTATATATATCTGTTGTTGAGGCAAGGTCTCACTGTGTAACTCAGGCTGGTCTTGAACTCACTATGTAGCCCAGATATATATCTATCTCTTATTTGGAATCACAAATCATTTGTATTTTATGTTTAATTTTTTTAGTTAACTGCCACGCCACAGTGATTGCTTCATGAAAAATATACATACTTCCAAGCCCAGGAATCTCACTTCTGACATGTTATTCTAAGGAAAGAAAAGATGTATGTGCAATGTTTTACATAGATAACATCTAATATTCAATCTTTACGGGCACCTGTACCTCTCTGTTGAGATATACACATAATGTATTTTTGTATAGATGCATACAGAAAGCTCAATATTCTTTAGACAAAAGATACATAGCGAAAGTCCCGAGTGACATTCTGAAGATGATTGGTCGAGCATCAGCTTTCTGTGAAGGCCTCTGCCCCGTCCAGGAAGCGTCAGCAAAGCAGCGATGCATCTTCGGAAGTTGCTGCAACTAAGAGAATCATCAGAGCAGAGCGAGTCACAAGCCAGCCGTGTTCTGGGTTTGTCTTCAGAGTGAGATGTGTTAAGCATCTTACGTCTTACCCTGAGAACCTGGCTGGCCTCGTCCCAGTGCCTAGGAGGCCCCCCTGGACATGGCATTTCCGGGGTGGCGGGGCAGCCTTTGCTGTTCCGGGTTGGCCAGAGAGGCACAGTGGAGTTTCTGCCGCCCAGGGGACCTGTGGTGTGGTCTCGGGGCTTCCCACCGAGGAGGTGACTGGGGAAGGGGCCGTTGCATCAGAAAGCCCAACCTCGCCTCGGAGGAGAGCACCTCCGATCTGTCTGCCCTTCAGGAAGGGTGGGAGTCTGGAGGGGGACAAGGCGGGGATCCAGTGGGACACACCACCCAGCGCCCCGTCCCTGGCGCTCGGCTCCGCTTCCCTGGCTAGGGTCCCGGATGGCTCCCAACGAACGAAGCTACAGCTCACAGTGTTTGACCTTGCGATGGCATGGAAACGACACACATTCAGGAGAAACTACACTTCGAGTTTTGCATTTTGATCTTTCCCCAGCCCGGTGACCTGTGGTCCAGTCCACTTGGGATGCAGGGCAGGGGCAGCCACACGATCACCGGGGAAACAAGTAGTGCTCGGCAGGCTATTTGCTAAACAAGGGTGCTCGGCAGGTTAGGCGCCTTCAGCGCGAAGAGCTTTGGCCTGTGCCTGGTGTCTGAAGGGAGAACAGACCGGGGGCAGGCGGTGCCCTCATCGGTGAAGTCCGGCCTCATTCCATGCTCCATGCCCTTTGTCATTTATTTAATCCAGCCACTCTGACATCTTTTAGTTGTTTTTTCATAAGCAGTGGAGATTTGGTAATGATCTATGATAACCAATATTAAAATAAGAAAATGTATTTCCAGTTAGCATTTTCATAAAAATGTTTGGATTTCAGGTCTAGATTACCACTAAATCACTCATATCTGGAGAAGTTGTAAATATATATGCTTACGGGTGTGGAGCACAGACCCGCTGAGATGCAACTTTGGAAACAACGCACATGTTCACTTGCGCAGGGCGCCAAGCAAGTGGATTTGGAAGAAATGCAAAGAGCACAAATGGGCCTGCTGCAGCAGACACTCTTTCCAGGTGGAAGCCAGAAAAGAAATGTGGTTTAGAAAGTCTTGGTTCCGGGAAGGAAAGAGGGACTTCAGTTCTCTATCTGTCTTTCTACTCCGCTTCCCTGGGACAGGCAATGCTGATCACAGAGTTCCTGGGTTCCATTTGTGAGGTGCTCTGAGGTGCAGGGAGCTAAGCACCAAAGGTCTTCTACTCCCTGAGTCTCCAGCCCTACTGCCCCGGGCAGCTGGGACTCTTAGGGAAGCCGCAGCTCCCCCTTCTCTCTTTCTTTCTTTGTCTCTGTCTTTCCCCTTATGCTAATTCTCCATGCCCTGACCTCCATCAGCAACCCAAGCATGGGTGTCCTGAGGCCTGCTCTCCCTCCCTCCCCTCCTCCTCCCTCCTCCTCCTCCTCCTCCTCCTCCTTCTCTCTCTCTCTGTCTCTCTCTCTCTCCCCCCCTCCAATATGAGCTTCCTCATCATTGTGGAATTCTAAGACTCATCCTAGCTGGAACTGTAGGACAGGATGTCAAGTGCAATAAGGCAGACACAAAATGACAAACACTGCATGTCTCTCTCATATGTGGAAGCTAGAAAATTTGCTCTCAAAGTAGAAGAAAATAGTGACTACTACAGGCTAGGAAGGGGAGAGGGATAAAGGATAGAAGGGTGTTGGATAACAGCTGCCGAAACACAGTAAGAGAAGAGGGACAAATTCTAGTCTCCCGTAGCACAGTGGAACGGCTATAGTTCACTGCCCATTATATATTTTCTGAAAAGCCAGAAGAGCGGAGCCTGAAGCCTCCAAACATAAAGAAATGATAATGAGGGGAAACTGCTAATTGCCCTGATTTGATCAATACTCATCGTAAGCAGGTGTGGAAGTAACACCTTGTATCCCATAAAGAGGTACAATGACCACATTCATTAAAAAATGATAATAATTTTAAAAAGAATAGTCCTCAGGAACCCTTGCTCTTGTGGGTGAGACAGAATAGGAGATGTAGCACAGCTGTGATTATGTTCTAAGGCCACAGAGGACAATCCAGTGGGCCTAACTTAACTGTGTGAACCTTTCAGATGCAGCGCATTTCCTAGGGCTGGCGGCAGGAGGGGCAGCCAGGAGGTCTGAAGCCCAACAGAGGTGCCCCGGTGCAGCTGTGGACCTGGAAGGGACCATGTCCATCCTCTAGGAACAGGACCAGAGAGTGGCTGCTAGGAGCTGACAGCCACCCTCGGCCAACATGGCACTGAAGATGGGGGCCTTCGCCACAGCCATGTGGAGCCGAGTGCTGCCAATGAGCTCGAAGGTGGCTCCCCACCCCATCCCCGGATGAGAGCTCCTGTGTGAGGCCCCACGCGGAGAACACAACGAGCCCACCCAGACTTAGACCCCAGCGCTGTGACTTCTTAGAGGAGACCATTGCCAGCTGCTAGGGTTGGGGCCAGCTGCGCACAGCAGTGAAATACGACTAGGGCGACCTTACTCCCCGGAGAGTGCGACTGCACTGAACCTCAGCTTTCCCACCTGGAAGTAGGGGTGCTGACCCCAGGGCGCTCACCATGGAGAATGGGGAAGGACCTCAGATCAGAGAGGCCCACAGAGAATCTCGAAGTCCTTCCCTGGCCATGGCCCAGCACACAACTGTACTGGGCCTCGCTGGCCCAAGTCAGCACTTTCCCAATTCAGAGTGGGGCGAGGTGGGAGTTGTAGCTGAGGACACCAGGCCAGCAGTCTTCCTGACCTGTCCCGAGTCTGCACGGACCAGGCCAGCCTGTCTGTTCACCTCCTTCTCTCCTGCTTGCAAAGGCACAGCGTTCCTCTGCGCATCGGAGAATGGAGCTCACACCAGAGGGTTAGAGCATCTCCAGGCAGTAAGTTGTTCTCAAATGCTTTGTCTTCCTCCAAAAGTGTTGGAAGGCAAGAGTTCCCCCTTGCATTTCAGTCATGTACGTCAGCAGTGACCTCTTCATGGCCTGTGTCCTTGTGTCCTGCTGGCACTGGTGCCAACGCACCTTCTACCCGCACCCAGCATCTGCATCCCAGGCCAGGCCTTCCTGCGTGTCCCTGCTGCATGAATAACTCTTCTCCCAGCCCTCGGGTGTTGGAAATAGTTCCACTGCACTTAGGACTCTGCTGATTTTCTGTCACGCTTTCCACAGTGTCTAAATCCCATTCCCAGGCGTGTTTTGACCAGTTATAACACAATAGGAAAAGAAGGAGCATTGTTAGGGTTAGATTCTTTAGACAAGCAAAGACCAACTCTCAGAGTTTCTTCAACCAGATTTTTTTCCAAAAAAGGATCATGATTTTCTGAAAATAAATGATATTCTTGCCTATAACCTAATTTAGAAAACACTGAGATACAGTAATGAGTTCTGAAATAAAATGTTTATCTTTTATCTCTTTAGGGTTTTTTCATTAATAGAAACAAAAATAGGAGCAGCAGAAGGAAATACATTTGACCCTGACTATATCTCACTGGGTATATAGCAACTGATCTATCTATATCTACAGCTCTCCTTAGCTATGTAAATATTTAATTACATTATCATGTCAATACATATTTGCAGTGAAAATCTATTATTACTTTGACTCAGCTTATTGTTTGGGAGGGCTACGTGTTTTTCTGTCACTTTGTTTACTCACTTAATTTAAATATCCACATTTTGAAATAGATTGTTCCAGGTAACACAGTGGAGGTTCACTAGGTGTCATCTCATTTAGTGTCACCCAGTGTCTCAACCCATGCAGACGCTGAAGATTAAACTGGGTTCAATATATTATTTATGAGCCACCTCCTTTGTTTTTTATCTTTCTTGTACGTATTCTCCAGTCCCTTGAGTGTAGCTGTTAGTTTGTAACCTTTTTTTCTCCTACATAAATGCCTTCAGAGCAGGAGCCAGGTCACAGCCCTGGATCTCCTATAATTCAGTGTCTCACTCAAAAGGATTTTATTCAGTTCAACTTTCAAGAAATCAAACTGATCAAACAACGTAGAAGAACAAAAACTAGCAAAAATCTGGCAATGGTACGTTAGGAAGTAGCGTCTATTAGGATGCTCTGGACCTCAAATAACGGAAAATACAACTAAAACTTGTTTACACAGTTTGAAGTTAACTGCTCACATAGCCCAAAGCCCAGACGGAGCTGGCCCCAGGTGGGTTCACTCAGTAGCCCTGCAGCATCACCTCAGGTGTGGCTCCTTGTTTACCTCTGCTTCCCACGCTCCTTGGGCTGGGCATGAACCTGTGTGTAGAGGTCACAGGCGGCTGCACCATCAGACTCGTCTTCACAGGAGTGTCCGAATGCTGGGATCTTGGGTTCCTCTTCCTTCTGTCCCTTTTCAGAGACTAAGGATAACCAGATCTACTCCTCCTATGAATGAGGATAAATGCCCTGTGCTAAAGGCTGCTCTGGAGCTGCCCTGAGAAGCCTGAAAACAAATTTTGACAAGGTCAAGCTGATCTTAAGGAACTCAAGTATCAGCCAAACAAAACCAAAACACCATTTGAGGAAATGTAACAAAGTCTAGCACAAAACAGAGTAAGCTACACAATAACTCCATTTAAAATTTACCTGGCATGCAAAGAAAAAGGACAATAGGATCTGTAATAAAAAAAGTAAAACAGATAAATAGAAACGTATTGAGAAATGAAAGAGAAGAGGGTGTGTAAAAGTGCTTTGTATGCTCAAAGAAATGCAGGGGAAATGAACTGATAAAAAGAGAGATGGGTGACATGAAAGGACCCAAGTGGAATTTCTAGAGATGAAAAATGCGTTATCCAAATGGGATTATCAGCAAATTAGACAGTGCAGAAGAAAAGCTCAGCCATTATATGGACAAAGCAAACTATACAAAGATAAGGAAAGAGGAAAAAAAGACTAAAAGTTACAAAGAATCCATGCCCTCTAGGGCAATATCACACTGAATAACCTGCACGTCATTTGAGTCCTAGAAGAAGAATAAATACAGGGAGAATATTAAACTATTTGAAAAAAATGGCCCAAATTGCCCCAATTTGATGAAACTATTCACAAAACATTTAAGAATCTCAATGAACCCCAAGCAGAATAAAAACATAAAAAAGAAAAACACATCAAGATACATCATACTCTGAAACTGCAAAAAGCCAACAATAAAGACAAAATTGTGAATGCAAGGAGAAAATCAAGATATATTACATAGAGAGGAGCAAAGACAAGAATTACAGCAGAACCTTCATCTGGACATGTTCAAGGGAGAAGAGAGTAAAGTCTTTAAACTTCTGAAAGAAAACAGCTGTCAACCTAGAATTCTATTCCCAAGGAAATTATGCTTAAACAAGCAAAATTAAACAAATTCTCCAGACAAACTCAAGCTGAGAAAAGTCGCCACCAGCAGATCAGCAAAACAAGATGTTATGCACGTGGACCAGCTCTGCACAAGCAACACAGTAGAATTTATATTAATCATAGACAGTGTCAATCTACAAAAAATTTGAGCAGGTGCAAGTGGGAGATTTTGCAGCCAGGAAGCAGTCTGTTCACTCAGAGGATGTAAAAGCCACATAGCTCTGCACTCCTAATGCAAGAGTTTCAACATATGTGAAGGAAAAACTGGTAAATCCACCCCTCTGGATACATCAATACTCTGTTTCCAATAATTAACAGAATAGACAATGAGTCAAGATGAGAAAGTGAGGAAACATTATCACCAATCCAGCTGAACCGGTAATTATTAAATAATCTGCCTAATAGCAGAGCACACACAGCATTCTTCAAAATTGACCATATTCTGGCCATAAAACAAGTCTCAATATCTTAAAAAAATTGCAGTCACATGAATTATGTTCTCCGATATGAGAAAACAAACTACATTGAAATAAATTAGAAATCAACAGCAGAAAGATATCTGGAAAATACTCAAATATGTGGAAATTAAACAGTATGCTTTTAAATAGCCCAAGGGCAAAGAAACAAAATGAAAACAGAAAAACATATGGGACACCTCTAAAACTTAGGTAAAAGCTTATGGCAGAACAGATGAAACTTCTTGAATCAATAAGCTAATTCGGGGCTGGGAATTTAGCTCAGTGGTTCTGCCACTTGCCTTGCAAGCACAAGAACCCGAGTTCGATCCCCAGTACCAAAAAAAAAAAAAAGCTAACTCTCCACCTAAGTAAACTATAAAAAGAACAGCAAATTAAACAAAATAAGCAGAAGGGTAAGAAAATAAAGAGAAAAATGAGCCAAAGACAAAGCAATAAAACAATACAGAAAATCAAGGAAACCAAAAGATGATTCTTTGAAAAGATGAATGAATATGAAAAAACCCTAGGCTGACTGATTTTTTGAATATGAGAGAAATGATTGATATCATGAATGAGAGAAATAATAGTCCTAGAAAACCTATCAACATTAAAATAATAATAATGGAATTAATGTGAATAATTTTATGCCCCTAGATCACAACTTAAATGAAATGGACAAGTTTCTTAAAAGTCATAAACTACTTAAGTAAAAATTGATAACTGCAATCATTTTTTATTAATAATAAAATTTAAAATTTAAAACATTCACAAAGAAAACTCCTGCTCCTATGACTTTGCTGGTGAGTTATACCAAACATTTAAATCAGAAATACCAGTCTTTTTTACACAAAGTCTTCCAGGTAGTAGCAGAAATGCAGTGTAATTACTGAGGTCAGCAATATCTTAATACCACAACCATAAAAAAGTCATAATAACAGAACACTATCAACTGGTATCTCCCCAAAACAGAGACACAAAGTTCCTTAACAAAATGCCACAGATTGAATCCAATAATACATAAAACGAAGACTACATTATGGCTAAATGGAGCTTCTTCAATAAGTACAAGGGCAGTTTAACACACTGGAAGGCTTACAGAAGACAATATGCATGATCCCCTTGATAGACACAGTAACAAGCATGGCCCGGGACCCATAGGACACCAAGACCACAGGTGCTGAAGTTCCTGGTGTAAAATGTCATCACATTGCCTACTGCCCAGGCACAGCCTCCTGTATGTTCTGAAGGGTCCTTAGGTTTCTGCCACCCTGCTACTTAATACGGTATGCTACCCTGTATTGCTATTCTGCATTACTTAAAGAATTATGATGGAGAAAAAGTCCATACTTTGTGTTCAGCACAGTCACATTTTTTCCTCAAGATTCTGAATCCGTAATTGGTTGAACCCATGGATGTGAACCCACAGGTTCAGAGGGCAGACTGTACGTAAGAATAATTGACAATAGTGACATAAACCAGGACAGTGGTTTCCAGAATGTGTGGGGGTTGAACTGGCTGCAAAAAAGCAACAGACAACATTTGGGGATGAGGACAATGTGTCCTATCATGAAACAGGGTTGGGGGATGCTCCCATTGCATTTGTCAGTCTTATTTAATCAGATGTTTAAAATTTCCAGATCTTCCTATTCACGGATGATAAAATATATAATGAATGTTTAAAAGTTTAAAATGTATTAGAGTAAAAGATGCGTAGCCATTGATGCCCCTCGAAATCCTCCCTCTTGCTTTGAACACATTTATTCCGTCATTCTTGGCACCTGAAGCAGTTCTGAACGCCCTCTTTCCTGAGTGTTTAGTTGTGCTGTTGTGGCTGCCTTGATGTTCTAAACCTGTTCAAAACATTTCCCTTTCATGGTCATTTTGGGCCAGGGATTTAGCTCAGTGATGCCACTGCCTGCCTCGCATGCACAAGGTCCCCAGTTTGATCCCCGCTACCAAAACAAACAACCAAAACAAAACAACAACAAATAAACACCTTTCATGGTCATTTTGATTTGGGAGAAGAGCCAAAATAACATGGTGCCAGATCCAGCGAGTAAAGTGGATGAAGACACACTGTGATGTTTCTATTTGACAAAAATTGCTGTAAATGTTCTGAATCAATTAAGGACATCAATGAGCTACAGCAGCACAACTAAAGACACTCATGAAAGAGGACTTCCAGACCTGCTTCAGAAAGTGCTAAAAATGGTGGGATAAGTGTGTTCAAAGGGAGGGGGATTAACGGCAATGTGCTTTTTACTGTAATAGATTTTTAAAATTTAAACACACACTGTATTTTTTAAAATCAGCCCTTGTATATCAGATACACTTCAGTAGTGCTGATTCAGAAAAAAAATTGGGCCCAAAGACGGTAACTAAGCCAATCCCCTGATGGGAGAATGGGATTACCTTGACCAAGAATCTCTCCCTGGGGGAGAAAGAGCCCCACCTTAGGCAAAGCCAGGCACAGCTGGCACCTGGATGAAATGAGGTCTCCTTAGGAAAGTGGGGTTACACCCACCAGGGCTTTCTGCCTGGGGTCATCCCTGGGCAGGCTTTAGAGAACAAAAATGCTCTTATTAAAAATTAATCCTACATAATCTTGTAACTGAAGTCCAGCATCTCAGGCCTAAGAAGGCCCTACTGAACCATTCCTGATGACCCAAACTGTACAGAATGTTAGCTCGAAACGGCTCTGGACTCCAAAGCCACATACCAAGCAAATCCTCTGGCTCAGTGAGTGGCAAACCCAGGGAAGAGACCGCGCTGTGACTCTGTGACCAGCACATGTGGTGTGTGACCTCCCTCAACCCCCCTGTCTCTTGCCTCCATATGGACGACTTCATTTTCAATCCTTGGCTGCATAGCTGGCCCTTCTGACTTGGAAAGGGACATTTTAGCCCAGTTCTCAGAGAGGAAAGACATTCGAGGCTCTGCTCCTAAAATGCTTATTTTCCCCCACTCCGTCCATGTGTTTTTCTTCCTTCTCTAATGTCCCCTGTGAAATTTAAGAGGCCTGCCTTAACCAGTGATTCTCATTAAAGTGGGCCGAGGCTGGATTTCTGGACTGCTGGCTTTCATGGGTGAGTTACAGAGCTCTGCATAACTTCTCTTCGCCACTCACCCACCCTGCATTATCGATACTTGTTGAAGAATTCAGGCGTAAGGGAACTGAGATCTGGTATCCGCTCGCTCCAAACATCTGCCATTTGTAAGACCGAGGGCCTTACCAAACGCTCTGAGAAGCTGACTGCAGCGAAGAACACCCGGGAAGGAATACACCGCACAAGTTGGAAAATAAAACAGACCTTTATTAGTCTGGCCAGACGGCACTCCCAAAGCAAAATAGCTTAGAGAGGCAACTGGCTCAGAGTCTGAGGCTGTTCTTATAGGGGGTTGAGGGGGAAGTTAACATATAGAATTAAAGAAAAGGGACAAAGGTTAGTGGTCGACTGTCACGTATTGATGGTCAGCAGACATTTGCAGCTTGTTCTATAGATTGTGGTGTCCAGAACATCAGTTCCGGGCAAAGAAGGAGTTGGGTAGTTTACTTTGGGACTTTAGGTCTGTTACAGATTTTATCTAGTGTCCCAAAACTAACAAACATCTTTATCCATTAACTCACATTTAATCACAATGGGGCTGGAGAAAAGGAACAAAGGTTGTGCAGTCCCACATTCCCCACTGATTTTTGGAACTTAAGTAATCTTACGCACAAATGTAGGCATCCATTGTATACAACAACATGACAATAATAAGCATGTACACACAACTATGATGACAAGAAAAAGTTGTTTTAACCATTGTAGGTTGGGTAACCACGAAGTTAACCATTTGAACAAGTCCCCGCCATCTTCATCATGTACTCTTTGAGCCAGATCTTTTAATTGTTTTACCTTTTCTTTGATCTTTGGACCATTATCGGTAAGATTGAAACAACACATTTTTTTACTCTTTCACAACCTTGGTGGTGGAAGAGCAACAAATAGTCTATTGCTGTTCTATTATCTAAAATTGCCTGTCTCTGTTCCTGTAACTCTTGGTTAATTAATGCCAAGGCTGATGAGGTAGCATTTAACCCTTTGACCACCTTGTAAGCTAATTTTCATACTGCCTTTTCAGCATGGACTCCTATAGAAGGCAGGGCAACAAAAGATGCTATCATGGTTATTACTTCAGCATCTGTTAACAGACCTACGTCATCATCGCAGCCTGGTGCAGTGTAAGGTGACCAATGTTCAGTTCTGTTAGGCACAATCAAATCAGTTCTGTCTGGCAACACTACAGCTAGACAACTCAAACAGCAACAGGTCTTGGTTAAATTTGCTGGAATATAATTAAAGGTTATTCCTTCACAGGTATAAAACCATCCTATGGGCAGGGAGATATGGCAATTGTTATACACAATTTTTTGTTTTATATGGCAGGACATCCCTTCTGACCGTTTTATCCTCAGACATTTGGTTGTACAATTTTCATACATAGCACATTCAGTTTTGTTTGACATAATTACCTTGGGTTTATATAATTTGACAGCATTTTTAGGTTTATGGCAGGTGTCATGCCCCAATTATAACTATCCATGTAAGTAAGATTTTTTTCCTGGGATGTCCTTAAATAGGGTATAGGGTCATATTAATTCTAAAGAGGTGCATACCGGAGTGAGACAGCTTCCCAGCACATGATGGAAATTTACATCAACATTTAAGCAGAATTCAGACAAGTTAAGTGAGTTTGTCAATTGAATCCATACATTTTTTGTGTGATCTAGTCCTCTTGGGGGCAATAATGCCAGTGTCCCCGAGAATATTATCATTAAGGTGAAACATCTCCAACCTGTTCCAGTCTTAGCTTTTGGTCGCCTGGTTGGCTGATAACCTTCCATTTGTCCTTTTTGACATCCGTGGGGGGTCCTGCTTTCAGAAGGTTGTGATGTATTCAGGCAGAATGTCTAGCCACCTTCACCACCAAGGGAGTTGACAGGACAACAGGAACCGCTCTCTTCCAACGAGGTTCCAGGGTCTTGGAATCAAACCTGCAAATTAAAACCAAATCTCCCAGCTTATAGGGTAAAGGTTGTAAAGGTTTTTTCACTGGGACTAGTCATTTTTTCTTATAATGTCTCATGTAGCTCTGACTGAAGCTGATGAACTGCTTTTAAGGATTTAAGGAGTCAAAGGTGGGAGAACTTTTTTTTTTTAAATCTACATCTACTGGTGGGATGATTGGGGGAGATCGTCCATAAGCAATCTGGAAGGGGGACAGATTCAGGGGAGGTTTGGAAGTACATCTAGTTCGGAGGAGGGCAAAAGGGAGAAGCACTACCCAACCTAGTTCAGTCTCCAAGCATAATTTAGTCAGACTCTCCTTTAAAGTTCACTTTGTTTTTTTCACCTGTCCTGAGCTTTGAGGCCTATAGGCACAGTGTAGATTCCACTTTATTCCAAGGATATTACTAATTAATTTAGATATCTTAGCTGTAAAGGCTGGACCATTGTTGGACCCCAGAGCTAAGGGCAAACCAAAACGGGGAACTATTTCTGTCAGGAGCTTTTTAACTGTTACTTCTGTTGTCTCCCTCTTAGTGGGGTATGCTTCTACCCATCCTGAAAAGGTATCCACAAAAACTAGCAGGTATTTGTACCCATACATGCCAGGCTTTATTTCAGTAAAGTCCAACTCCCAATGTTCTCCTGGAGTTAGTCCTCTGTGTTGGACCCCAGGGGAGCCGGTTACCCGATTAGCATTTACCTTGAGGCAGGTGGGGCATCGTCTCACCATGTCCTGGGCCTTTTGGGCTAATCCCTGGCTGACGAAATGGAGCTGTAAGGCAGCCATCATCCTTTTCTCACCGAGGTGGGTGGACTCATGTAGTTCTCGCAGCAATGTGTCTGCCACAGCAGCTGGGAGCACCACCTTTCCCTCCTTAGTCATCCACCACCCATGTCTTCCTCGAGTCCAGTGTCTCCTGTTTATTTCCGTTATCTCCTTGTCTGTATATTTAGGTTTTTCTGGGAGTACCGGTGTGGGAAGCAGAACCATTTGCTTCCCCACTGATTTTTGGGCGGCTTGTCTTGCTGCCTGATCAGCAGCATTATTACCAATCACCTCGGGGCTTGACCCCTTTTGGTGCCCACGGCACTGGATGATGGCAACCTCTCGGGGCAACCAGATGGCTTGTAGCAGTGCCAATATCTCAGTCTTATTTTTAATTTCCTTCCCTTCGGAGGTTAGCAGCCCTCTGTTCTGATAAATCTCCCCATGTACATGGGGAGTGGCAAAAGCATAACGGCTATCAGTGAATATATTTATCTTTTTTCCTTTTTCTAATTCCAGAGCCTTAGTTAAAGCAATCAGCTCAGCCCTCTGTGCTGATGTCCCTTGAGGTAGCCCCTGCTCCCATTCCACCTGTTGGTCCTGGTTGACCACCGCCGCTCCAGCATACCGTACACCATCACGAACGAAACTGCACCCATCAGTATAGAACGTTATCTCTGCGCAGAGGAGGGCCTGGTCAGTCAAGTCCAGACATCCTCCCCTCGAGTTTTCAAGGGTCTCGAGGCAATCATGGATGGGCATTTGTTTGTCAGATTCTGGCAGTAGAGTAGCCAGATTGAGGCCAGCGGTGGTGGCAAACTTAATGCATGGCTGTTCTAATAAGAGTCCTTGATATTGTAACAGTCTGGCATTAGACAGCCATTTGCTAGGTGAGCTATTCAACAAGGGCTCAATGGCATGGGGAGTGATCAAAGTTAAATCCTGTCCAAAGGTCAATTTGTCAGCTTCTCGGGTTAAAGCAGCTGCTGCTGCTACTGTCCTCAAACAAGTAGGCCACCCTCGGGCCACTGGGTCGAGCTTCTTGGAGAGGTATGCCACAGGCTGCTTCCATGGCCCCAAAAGCTGAGTAATCACTCCCTTAGCTACCCCATTTTTCTCTGTCCCATACAAGGTAAAGGGCTTGTTTAAGTCTGGCAATGCCAGGGCTGGTGCCAATGCAAGTGCAGTCTTAAGCAATTGAAATGCCTGCCGGCAAGCCTCAGTCCATTCGAGGGGTGTATTTCCTCCCGCAGTGGCCTCATGCAGGGGTTTGACAATCTCAGCAAAGCCAGGACTCCAAATCCTGCAATAGCCAACTGCCCCTAGGAACTCTCACACCTGTTTCTTTGAGCCTGGCTTCGGAATCTGGAGAACTGCGGATACTCCCAATTCTGCCAGCCTCCTCTTTCCCTTTTCAAGAATATAGCCCAAGTAGGTTACCTTGGTCTGGCAGAGTTGAGCTTTCTTCCAGGACACCCGATATCCCATTTCCTGGAGGGCTTTCAGGAGGCCCTCGGTGGCTGCAATGCATTCTTTATCGGTTGAAGTCACCACCAGGAGGTTATCGACATACTGAAGAATAGTCTCCTGGGGAAACACTTTTTTTACCTCTTGTAGATCTTTGCTGAGAGCTTCCCCGAACAGAGTGGGGGAGTTTTGAATCCCTGCAGCAGCCGGGTCCATGTCAGCTGTCCGGTTGTTCCACCGTCTGGGTAGTCCTTTCAAAGGTGAACAGGGCCTGGCTCACAGGTGCTAGAGGCAGGCTGAAAAACGCATCTTTAAGGTCTAATACTGAGTACCACACATGACCGGGAGGGATGAGACTCAACAGACTATAGGGGTTTGGTACTGTTGGGTGAACTGTCTCCACTCAGCTGTTTACTTCCCATAAATCCTGTACCAGTCTGAAGTCTGAGGTGCCAGGCTTCCTCACAGGAAGCAGGGGTGTATTCCAGGCTGACTGGCAAGGGACCAAGATGTCGGCTTCCTGGAGTTGGTGGATGTGTTTGGAGATCCCCACCTTGGCCTCATCAATCTTTTTTATCTACTAGAAGAACCCCGTCTCTTTCTTTCCTAGTCTCTTTTTCTTTCTTTCTTTTTAACTTTTCACAATCCCTTTTATAATGGCCCTTTTCTTTGCAATATGCGCATTGATCCTTTTCTAACAAGGGCTGTACTTTACTTTTATCCTCTTTTTTATTTTTTCTGTATTCCTTTTGGATAAAACCTCCATCTGCCAAGGCTGTAATGTTCGCCTTTCCTATCTTTTTAGCCATTCTATCCTCAAAAGGATCCCTATTGTTAAACACCTTCATCGCCACACTCATCAACTTTTTCCTATTCTCTCCCTCAAATCCTTCCATCTGCTGCAGTTTCTTTCTAACATCTGGGGCCGACTGAGTAACAAAAGCCAAATTAAGTGCCTGTCAATTTGCAGGGGCATCTGGGTCAATTGGAGTATATGTACGGTATGCTTCCAACAGACGCTCCAGAAAGGCAGAAGGGGATTCCTCGGGTCCTTGAAGGACCTCGCTTACCTTGCTCAAATTGGTAGGCTTTCGAGCGGCTCCCCTCAAGCCAGCTATGAGATGCTGATGGTAGTTTTGGAGAGCTTCTCTCCTGCCCGAGGAATTAGCTTGCCACGGGGGATGGGTGGACGGAAATTGCTCCTCAATACGGGGCCCACTGTTGTTCATCAAGGGGGCCCTCTGTTCCCCCTAACACCGACTTTATGGCTTGCCCTCGGATCCTTTCTCTTTCCTTGGAGGTAAAAAAGGGCTAGGAGAAGTTGTTGACAATCATCCCAGGTTGGGTCATGGGTATGAAAAACAGATTCTAGGAGGGAGATCAAAGCCTGGGGTTTTTCTGAAAAAGGGGGATTTTGATGTTTCCAATTATACAAATCACTGGTAGAGAAAGGGATATAGGCATAATGACCCTGTTCTATTTCCCTTAGAGGCAGAAGAGGAGCTGAACTAGTCCCTTCAGTGAGAGCTCCGCGGGGACCATAAGCTGCCCCTGTTCACGTGTGGGAGGGGGAGGTTACAGAATCTGGAGATTTTCCTTCTTCGGGAAGAGGAGGGAAGAGAGGGTTTCGAGATCTGGGGCCGATTTTATCAGAGGAGGAGGATGGCTCCACATAGGGTGGAGGTCTTATAACAAGATCTAAGGGGTCAGGATCTTGTGAGAGCACCGGCTTGGGAGCCCGGGTTTTGGCCTCTTGGGGTTGCCTTGGGGCCATAACCAGAATGCGAGAGTTTGTTCACAGGGAACAACACTGCAACCATGCCGGAGGCTCTTGACAAGCCCGGACCCATATATTTATATATGGAAACTGATCAGGATGGCTAGGGTGCCCGGTGACCCTTTTCCATACTGCCCTGCAGAGACCTGGGTCAAAAGAGCCCTCAGCTGGCCATCCAACTCCAAAGGCAGGCCATTCCAATTGACACAGGGAGCGAAGTTTTCCGCGAGAAAATTTAACCCTATATTTGTTCTCCTGTTCGGGGCAAAAAGCCAATTTAAAATTAGTGAGAAAACAATACAATGGGGTATTTCTGGAGCAGGATCCTCCCATCTCTGCCCTGATGGTTTGGAAAGAAATACAAAATTAAACACACAACGGACAGGACACTAACATACGAATGACAAGACGAACAGGCGCCACAACAAAACTGAAACTAAATCTTCCCTTGTTCCTCGTCAGGAACCTTGGGGTCAGGGGAGGCTTACCGGCCCGTCAGCCACCTCACTCCTGACAACAAACGGTTGCAACCGGCCAAAAACTTACCTCCGGAGGTTTTCTGAGATCTGTGCCTGAGAGTCTCCTGCTGGATCCCGCCACAGAGTCTTGGCTGAACCAGGGTTCCTTACCTGGGGGTCTCACTGGGGCCTCCAAAATATAAGACCGCTGGCCTTACCGAACTCTCCGAGGAGCTGACTGAAGCGAAGAACACCCAGGAAGGAACACACCGGACAAGTTGGAAAGTAAAACAGACCTTTATTAGTCTGGCCAGACGGCACTCCCAAAGCAAAATAGCTTAGAGAGGCAACTGGCTCAGAGTCCGAGGCTGTTCTTATAGGGGGTTGAGGGGGAAGTTAACATATAGAATTAAAGAAAAGGGACAAAGGTTAGTGGTCGACTGTCACGTATTGATGGTCAGCAGACATTTGCAGCTTGTTCTATAGATTGTGGTGTCCAGAACATCAGTTCTGGGCAAACAAGGAGTTGGGTAGTTTACTTTGGGACTTTAGGTCTGTTACAGATTTTATCTAGTGTCCCAAAACTAACAAGCATCTTTATCCATTAACTTACATTTAATCACAATGGGGCTGGAGAAAAGGAACAAAGGTTATGCAGTCCCACTCATTGAAGACAGATAATCTAATACAACAATAATCAGTGCATTCTCCAAGAGTCTTCAGGTCCTAAACACCTTAGGAATGTGGGTAATCAAAAAACAAACAAGCCTGTCCTCATGATCTCAGCCTCTTTCCTGGAGGGAAGCCCTCCCTCAGTTAATAAACACATCATGCAGTGCCCCGGGCGGAGCAGAGCTGAAAACCAGAGTCTGAAGAAATAGTGCTGGTTCTTGGAAACTTGTAATGAAAAATACAGTGCATTATGTTGATAATTTACAGATGATCAACTCACTTTTGAATTTATTTATATTTCAGTGTTGGTCTCTGCAGATACATTCTTTCTTTTGGTAGAAATGAAAACTATGTAACCCTAAGCACTTTTCATTTCAGCCTTAGTGATAGGAAGCCTGAAAGGCAGACCCTCCACTGTCGGCCTTTCTTGCCCTGAGAGGAGCTCTGAATTGCTAAGCACAAGATGGAGATTTCCTGGATCTAAAGGAGGACCCTCTCCAGAAGACAGTCTCCCAGAGTGGGGGCCCTGGGAGAAACCCCACATGCGAATGCTTTAATAATTAGCATTCCTGTTTGCAGCTTTTTTTTCAGTACAGGGGCCCTTAACCCAGGAAATTCACACTGAGCTACATCCCCAGGTCCACTCCCTTCCCTTTTAAAAACATTTCCAGGTGAGGCCTCGCTAAGTGTCTAAAATGTAGAGGCTGGGCTGGAACTTGCAATCCTCCTGCCTCAGCCTTCCAGAGTGCTGGGATTAAAGGAGCAAACTAGCACTGTGTTGCTTTGCAGCTCTTTACTGCTCTCTCCATCAGCACCAGTTGTTTTGTGGGGCATCCTGATTGCCTAGGGTGCCTGATCTTGCCTGTCCCTTGCCTTTCCCTTTCCTCCTCGATTTGCTCGGCTGGGATTCCTGACTTGGGTCCTTGCTGCACAGTCTCCCCACCGTGTGGTAGCTCAGCCTCTGTGAGTGTCTCCGTGATCCGTGCTCATGCCAGCCCCCACTATTTCTGGTCCTGCCCCACCCACAGGCACAAGGCAGCGTTCGGCTCTTGTGCTTTCTTAAGAATGGCCAGGTAACCTGATGGCGTATAAATGGCAACTTCTGGGGCCAGAGTGTGACTTCCTTTCTTTCCTCCCTCAGTTATCATGACAGCATATGTTGACTAGCAGCCTCCAGCAGCCCAGATCCTGAGCAACATGGTAAACAGCCTGCCACTTACCTACAGACATCAAGAAAGGCATCCGGGTAGTTTTCAGCCTGTCAGGAGCTGTTTGCTTCTGTAACACAACCTGGCATATCCTGACGATACACCTGGCGTGTGTGTGTGTCTTTAATTCTTCTGTTTCACAGTATCACATGATGTTTTTCACATCCTATGTTTCACTAGACCCTGTGGGACTTGGTTGGCATTGCTTTCTTATTTTGTATCTTATTATCCACCATGATTCTTACAGACTTTACCATCCAAGTTTAAGACTTCTGGCATCTCAGCCTCATAGTGCGTGCCCTCTTTACCTGTGAATATTTTTTTCTTTAGATTAATGAAATCATGACATCAAGCCTTGGCTCTAAACTCCAAACCCAACACCCGTCTCCCTGGTTTTGGTGTGAATCACACTACTTAGGGATTTCATGGCTGCTTCCTGGTTGAAAAGTCATGCTAGTGAGCAGACCTGTCTCCTCGTGTTGCTGTGGGATTCCATGAGAATGCACTAAAGCCCTTAGGACAGTGTCTGGCCCACAGCAAGTGCTCGGAAGCTGCAGGTCTAACAATCACTGCCATTATTAGGAGCTTCCCACCCAACTCGGTGTATCTGCTCTCCATTCCTGCTATTTGGGGTGTCCAAATTCTAATGATGCAATCTCTTCTCCTCAATGTCTTCGCTCCCTCTGCCTGTGGTGGACGCCTGTGTCTCAGGTCCCTGCGTTCCACCTGTGGCCCCAGCACCACCTGTCCTTAGCCTGGAGTTGACTGCAGACAGATGAGAGGGCCCCAGAAGGCAGCGGGAAGAGCTGAGCCAGGCCCACTGCCAATCACAGCATCATTTGGGCGAAAGTAAACGACTGCTGCTCTGAGCCATCAGGTTTGGGGTGCATTGTGACATTGCAGAAACGAACGATTTCTGCCCAGGTTTGAATACGGTTTTTCACTTCTGAAACTCATGCAGAACTGTTACTGTGCTTTGTTGGTACTGAGAGGAAGAGCTTGGGAGAGGTGATGAGGTTGTTAACGCCTGTCCCACGGGAGTGGGTTTGTTCTCGCGGGGTTGGGCTGTCCCAACGCAAGGGCACCCAGTGTTCTGTGTTCTCCGCATGCACCTGCCCACCCTTCTGCTTCCTGCCAGGAGTAGGAGCGGCATGAGCCTCGCCAACCTTGCTCTTGGACTTCAGCCTCCAGAACCACGAGCCAAAGGAAACGTCTGCTTTTATAAATGACATCTGGGATATGGCAACAGAAGATGTGTAGCGTTGTAACAACAGAAAATGGACCACGTCACGGACTGAGGACACCTTCTAGCAGCACAAGCTGAGCATGGCAGTCAGCCTCTCCGAGCCTCTCACTTTATTTTACCTGGAAATGAGAATAACATTCACCTCGCATGTGAGGACCGAGCAGCTGGTGCAGTGACCTGCAGTGTGGTGCAGAGCACTGCGTATGTTCTGGGTGACTTTTGGGCCAGCCTTTCTGCCTCTCCCATCCAGCTCTCCTGCCCTGGCTTGGACCGGACGCCCTTGTGCAGGAGCCTCTGGCCGCTGAGGAGCCCCTGCCTTGATGCTGACCTCATGCAGTCCCCACCTGAATCCGGGGGCAGAGGGGGTTCGTGATCATGCAGAGAAGCCTGTGTTCTTCTTGGGGGCTGGGTCCTCCGGCGCCATCTGTCTTGAATTTCCCGCTGCGGCTCTTCCACAGCCCGCTGACTCTGGTATCCTCAAACCATGGCAGTCAAGCGGCTCTGTTTCCTCTCCCACCAGCACACCTTCCTATCTCAGTGGTTTCATTCTGGGGAAGGAAATGTTAAACCCTCGCTTTGCTTTTTCATCTGTGTCCAATTTGGGACTAAGGCGAGTTTCTTCTTTTGTGATCTCTGTTCTCCCTTTATCCCCACCACCCCTGTGGCTTTAAGCCCTGCTTCTTGACCCAACGTATTGGGAAAATCACCCGCCTTTGATTTCTGTTGATTCTACTCTGCTCACTGCTGGTAGATTTTTCTTATGGAAAACATAAATTTTTTCTCTATGTCTCTGCTTTAGGGTTCATAATTTCACACTGCTTCTGCTTCGAGTTCAAGCTCCTCATCCGCTGTCTTCAGCCAAGCCTGGTTCCCATTCCCCATTCCTTCTTAGTCTAGTGTCTCCATAAACAGATCCTGGGGTGATGATTAAAATGTGAGTGCTTTATCTGAGAATTGCAAATCCATGGCAACAGAAAAGAGGGAAGTGGAAGGAGGAGAGGCAGGAAGCAGCCTAGAGCACCGGTGTCGGCCAGGATGGCTGTAATGGACATTGGGGAAGCCCGCCAGGGCTGGGCAGATGCCTCTTGGTGTGGGGCTGTTCCAGCGGCTGCCAGGGTCTTGCAGTAGCGCGTGCTGTGGAGAAATGGGGTTTCCAGGGCGAGCTCTGCAGTGTCACATTCTCCTAGACCATGACTCAACCCCCAGGAAGTAAAGTGCCCCCAACCGCTGAGTTCCATTATCTGGCCCTTCTGGTTGCTGCTGGGTGCCTGGTCTCACCCAAGCCCAGACCACAGGGAAGGGGAGAAACTGCACAGCTGCCGGGGGGGCCTGACAGAGGACAGAGCTGACAGAGCTGATCTGTGTCCCAGCAGCCTGGCCAGGGCTGTCCTGCTTCCTAACCTCCCATGGCTCTCTGTTTCCTCACCTCAGCTATTCGCCACAGCCTTCAGTATTTTGTTCTGCCTTTCCAAATCAGAGTGGTTCCTCGGTAAGCACGGGGGACTGGCTCCAGGACATCCATGGTCACTGTGGACCCAAGCCTGTCACACACACTGGTATGGCATTTGCATTTCACCTACATACACCCTCCCATACACTTGGACTCAACTCGAGGTCACTTATAATACGGAATAGATTGTCAGTGTCACATACACCTCTGTCATGCAGCCTTTGGGGAACCATAACAAGAAGAAACAGTGTTCAGGAGATGCAACCCTCGGTGGCCTAACTAGATGCTGCGTCCTCAACCAGGTGCCATTTTGTACCTCCAGAGGTTCGAATCCGAGCTGAAATGTGCACAGGAGGGCCGGCTGCGCTTACCCTCCAGGGACCCTGAGTCTCGGTCCTCCATCCAGTGTTTCTGGGCCACCTTCCCAGGATGTGCACTCTTTAGGTTTTGCCTGGCACCCTCCTCCCCCTCTGCTTAGCGTGCTGCTGTCTTTGGGGAGGATTCCCCACTGTGTGAGACCCCACTTTCTTCTTTCTTGCTCCCAGTTCCTCTTACCAGAGAGAAGGAAGCCATCTCTTTGGGCTCCCAGCTGGGGTGACCGATTCCCAGGCTTTGACCCCTGCGCTGGTGAAACAAAGACGCAGGGAGCAGCTGAAGGTCAGGCAGCTCCCACCCGCTTTGTCTGCTCCGCTGCCTGTTGTGGCGGGTGGCCTTGGCCGTGGATTCTGTTGCCTGACATCTGGGACTCTCTGGTCCTTGGGTGTTTTCCAAGCCCAGTCCTCCAGGCTCCTGTGGATTCGGTGGATCCCATGTTCCCTGAAACTCTGTTTTCTTTCCAGCTGCCTTGCCTTTGCAGAGGAGCTAGAGTCAGCGTTTGTTACCCGTAGTCCAGGCTGTCCGTTTATACTCTGTAGGTCACATTACTTTCTGTCACCTCAGGATGTTGAGAGCACTTGGAGACTGTCTCTGTCTCATGCTTGGCATCGCCGTGGACAGTAAACACACACCTGAAACCGGTAGCATACGGCCCCGGTCCACAGGTGCTGGTCCGGTTTCAGACATGGTGGGAAGCGCTAAGGGCAAATGCATGGAAGGGGCAATGGGGAAACAGGTGAATGAAACCCGCAGGACCACCACAACAGAGATCAGATGACAAAGCATACAAAGGAGCAAATGGCCCCCGACTGTCCTGGAAGAAGCAGAGGATACCTGGGGAGATGCTGTGGACAGGTGGCTAGGGAGTCCGAGGAGGAGGGAGGAAGCTGGGCACCAGGGTCAGAGGGAGAGGCCCCTGAGCGGAGGACAGCCCTGCTCCGAGTCCTGCTCTGAGCTGAGTGGCAGGGCCCCAGGCAATTCTAAAGGTCCTTGTCACCCGGGTGAGCAGAGGGGAGCTGAGATGTCACCATGACTTCCAACCACATTGGCTACCAGGGTACTTAGCTAGGATTGGGGGAGCTAGAGACTTAAGCAGAATAAGAGACCATGGGTGCAAAGTGCTATCGGAAGATTTGGTACACAATGACTATTATTATTATCGCTGGCATTAAGATAGTACAGTGGCTACTACTTCTAGAAAGAGCTATTGTTTTTCAGATTTGACCAAGAGGTCGAGAGAAGGCAACTGAGCTGTGTGGAAATCCAAGAGCTAACAAACTTTAGGGGCATGATATGACCCTGGGTCTTCCCTCTTTCCAGTATTGCACATTGCTTCTGAGGGTTACATTCTTCCTGAGTCCTGCAAAAATCTCTCTTGATAGAAGAATACTGTCTATTCAGGAAAAAATTCCATTTCCTCATACTAATGTCTTCTTTCCCACATTTGAATATTGTCTTTGCCACTAGACCAATGCCAGGTTTATAAGTTATTTGACTCTAAATTGGCTTTTTGACCAAACGTGGAAAAAAGCAGCTCTCAGAGAACCAAAAATATAGAATATTCTAAGATATTTGCCTTCACCAGAAACAACTGGAGATGCCGACAGCAGAAGGAGCCCCCGTAACAGGCTGACAAGCATCTCCCCCAGACATGCAGCAGATGAAAATGACACGTGATGGCTGATAACAAGCAGCTTCCTAAGCGCCTACTTCAGACTTTACAGCTAATTGGTGTCCAACTATAAATTTCTTGTGCGCTGCTACTACTGCAAGCTTTGATTTCCCTGCCCAACTTTCCTGTTGCAGGCTTTTATTGTTCCAGACACCCGCAGGGAGAGATGTCCTGGAGTGCCCAGGGGACAAATGATGTTCACAGGCCCCCACCAACAGCTGTCTTCTGGCCCCCTCCAATTCGGCTTCCTCTTCCTCTGTCCAAGAAAAACACGCTCACCATGTCCCCCAAAGACCAATTCCCTGCCAAAAAGAAAAATAATGTAACCTTTTTAGTTTTTGATGTAGCTGTTTGCGATGCTGTGCTCACCTCAGTTTGCTACTTGGCTTTCAGGGAGATGTTCTTTCCCGAATTCCGCTCTCCTGGGGTCTCCTGCCTCCTGCCTCGATAAACAAGGAGGCACAGGAGAGTCTGTCTCTGTGCACCCAGCTGACTTTTAGAACCACATAGTCAAGGCTGCCCCTTGGCATTAGGGCCCCTAGATAAGTCCCACAGGAGGGGCGAGCGCCTGCTTCCTAGCTGTGGATGACAGCAGATGAAACCAGTTACTGAACGCTTGCTTGGCACTGTGCTAAACATTATAAGTCCATTTGCTTCCTACTTTTTGATGTAGGTCTTATATTTACCCCCTTGCAATACATGAGAAACTGAGGTCCAAAAAGTTACATAATTTTCCAAAGATCACCTGGTAGAGTAAATGTGGGAGCTGCTGTCTGTCCCAGGCAATGTGTGATCACCGCACTAGAAAACATTTTTTATTAGTACATCGCAGTGCAAAATGATGACATTTATTGTGGGAAAGTCAAAATTATTAATAAAGAGCAGAATAAACGACAGCTAATAGGAAGTAGGGGAGTCTTTTTCAAATGGGCAGAGGGTCAAGAGATGGAGGGAAAAGAAGAGATGAGGGAAAGAGAGGAAAGCATGTGAAAACAATGAATCGAAAAAATCCTGTGTTTTTCACCATGGCTTTTTTCCTGTGTGAAATTCTTGTTAAATTCTATTTAAATACATTATACCCTGGAAACTCAGATACATAATTGTGAAATACTCTAGGCCCCTTAAGCAATCATTAAGTATTAGAAAGCTTTCTAACGTTAAAGCATTAGACTGGAACTGTTAAAGAAAGGGAACTGTATTAATATTTTTTAAAAAGATGCTTTAGGGGCCGGGGATTTAGCTCAGTGGTTCCGGCGCCTGCCTCACAAGCGCAAGGACCCGAGTTTGATCCCGGTACCAAAGAAAAGATGCTTTAGGACTCAATTTCAAGTGACATAAACCCAACTCAAATTAGGTAAAGAAACAGGAAAGCTCCATGGCCTATGGACATAAGGGAGGGCTGAAAAACCAAATGGTAACCGGCTCGGTGACCCCGCCCTACCAGGGTCCAGGTAGGGAGGGATCCGCAGGTCGCAGAGGTGCGGCAGGTGGAGAGGGCCAGGTGAGGTCAGTGCGGATCCGCATTCTTGCGGCCACCGGCCACCGCAGAGCCCTGGAGGGACAATGTGGGGAGGGAGGAAGGATGGGGGCGTGGTTGACCGCCTGCAGGTGTCTACGGCATGGAGAGCTAAGGAGTCTCGGCGGACAGGGCCAGAGAGAGGGCCCACTAGGTCAGGCCCGCGATGCTCCTCGCGCTGGTCGCTCTGCACCTGCAGAGAAACAGAAGCAGTGTGGTTCGGAAGGAGGAAAATCGCCCTGCCGTGGAAGCCAGACACGAGACAGAAGGTGTAGGGCAAGGAAAAGCCACGGATGCACAGATAAAGGACAATCTTGTGAGAAATACCAACATGAGCACAAAATACACACATCAAAACTAAGAGTGAAGTTTCGGAAGAAGTGACAGCGAAGCGTCTGCTCAGGTCTGGAACACACGCAGGGTGTGAGCGAGCTTGGAGAGGCATTTTCTTTTCTTTTCTAGCGACTTCATTTTTTAATGAAGCTTAGTACGGTTGTTTTTAATTTTAAAACCAATCACCTGCCGGAAGGCCGTGCGATTAGCCGAGCTGGTCATTCAGGTGACAGAATGTGGGAGAGTAAGGCCTGGTGACTACAGCACAGTGGCTTAAATGAAATGCAACGCAGTCCCGGCAGCAGGGCGGCTCTCTCTGGAGTGGGGCCATTCCCTCCCCCATCCGTCCTCCGGGCCTGGCCGAACCTGGGCTTGGAGACTGCAGGGCAGAACCACACTCTGTGTGGGCGGGTAGAGAGGAGACGTGGCCGGCGGCCGGGCAAGCGGTTCCTCCTCAGCCTGCCTCGCTCCATTTCCATGCTCCCACGAGACGCACCCTTGTCATGCTCATGCTGTCATCCCCACTTTCTGAGTGTTGGGGTAACTTAGATACTTTCCAAGCATGCTAAAACATGGACAGATTTGTACTGCAAGGCTTTAGAGGACAGCATTCTGACATTTTTACCACTGTATTTTATCCAAGGCCTTCTGGAATTCTTTCACAGAAGTCTTTCTGCTTAACTTTGAGCAGTGATAAACTGCACCATAACTTCTGATGTTTCTTATTCACACCCCCAAGTGCTGACCGCCAGCTGCCCTTGAGATCACAAACATGAGGTGCCAGTCTGCAGCTTGAACACAAGGTCTTAATCCACACTGAGGCCGGATTTCTAGGAACTCAGGTTCTAGGGAGATTTCTACCCTGTATCTCATCCTCCATGACTTCCAAGGGTTGCTGTCTCGGACACAGTGGGGTCTGGCCCGTTTGCTAATATTGGGACTTTAACCCCTGAAATCACTGATTTAGCTCCTACCAAAGGTCGCCATGTTCCCTTCTCACAGATCTGGGAAGAGATAGGAGACAGTGTGTATAAATGCACTTTAAGATACTTTAAAAGGTGGGTATGTAATATAAACGTGTGGACACCCACGGTTATTTCAGTGCAGAAACACTTATAACTCTGTATTTAATACCTAAAGGATTACTACTTTATCACATACTACTTATTTCACTTCTTCAATAAGTATTTAGTACCTTAATATTTTAACAGTGAAAAATGTTTGAATTCAAAATAGGCAGTGCAGCCCCAGCTCGCTAAACTGCTTGGCATTCCTTTCAGAGGACCGGACCCCACCGTTTCTTTCTGTACTTCCACGATGTCAAAAAATAATCGCCAAGTGTTGCAATTAGATTTTACTCGTTAAGGACGCCGTGCTTAGAAAACGGGGATTGGCAGAGTTGTCAAACTGATTCACACAGCTGATATAAAATCATTTCCCTATCAAATAGAAAAAGAATGAGAGTGTGGGTTCACAATAAGTCTTATTGGAATGAGAAACTTACCATCGTGGATGATTCCTTTGCGAAAATGTGAGATCGGCAAAGTGTTATGAATACTTTTCTTAGCAAAAATCAGGAAATTTTTTAAAAATTTAAAAAGTCAGGAACAAGATATGATTTGACAAAAGGGAGGAAAGACTGAAGCGTTTGACACCTGGAGCACTCTTTCTCTGGCAGTAAGAATGAGTAACAATAACGGCGGCCTAGCCACCTCCTGGCCAGGCTAGGCACACGGAGTGGGAAATGCGTTAAAGGGCGTGATCAACAAATCCGGTGAGCGCGGAAATTAAAAGTGCACTAAAGCAAAAGGCACGTGCACGAGGCGTCCCAGGACCTTCCCGCCGGGCTCGGCCCGGGCCCCGCGGGCAGGGGTGGCTGGGTCAGCGGGCGCGCGCTCTGCAGCGACCCCGGCCCTCCCGCCCCGGCCGAGGACGCGCCCGGCTGCCGCAGGTCCCCGCTCAGGGCCGGGGTCGCGCGTGCGGGGGGGCGGGGTCGGGGCGGGGCGGGGGCGGGTCCGAGGCCGCGGCTGGGACTCCGGACTGGGACTGGAGCAGGGACTCGGGACTCGGACTGGCGCGCGGAGCCGGCGACATGGCTCGAGCGCTGCTGCTGGCGCTGCTCTGGGTAGCGGCGCGCGGGCAGCCGCGAGGTGAGCGCGGGGAAGTCCGGGCGGGCGAGCGGACCGGGACATAGCCGGCTGCGGGCTGCGGTGCAGCGGAGCGCGCGTCCCGCGCACCTGGTCCCGCGCGGGTGGTGCTGCCAGGGGTCACCCAGGTCCCAGCAATCGGGGCGCGGGAGCGGCGGGGGAGGTGCGGGGTGGCCGGGGACCCCGACTCCCGTGCCGGCCGCGCAGGGAATGGATGGGGCCAGTTCCCCGGAGTCGCGCCATTGTCCGGTGTCGCGGCCGGGAAAGCGCGGGCTCCGGGGCCACTCGCGGCCGCGTGGCCGGGGTCAGCGGGGCCAAGGGCGCAGACGCGCCTTCCCGAGCTTCGCGGTCCTGGCCGCCGGAGCCACCTCGCCGGCTGCTGCCCCGCGCGGCCCGAAAGCGCGGGCGCCGGCGGGGCCGTGGGTGCGGGGCGGTCTCCCTGCCCGAGAGCGGGCGGGCGCAGGAGCCCGCGGCGAGGCGGCGACGTCTGCCGGGAAGTCTGCGGCGGGGCAGCACCTGCCAAGAGGGTCTTCCCGCCCGGGAAATTAGTTTCGCAGAACCCGCGGTCAGAAGTCGCGGGGGCCCTCTGGGAAAGATGCGCCCAATTCGTCCCGCTCGCTCCGCCCAGCCGCCCGCCTGCCTTGGACTCGAGCCCCGCCGTCTTGTCAGGTCGCTGAAAGCCACGAGCCCCGGTTTCCCACAGGGAGGGGAGAGGCCCGCGGGCCTGAGTTTATTGTTCCACGAAATCGAAAGTCTTGGACTCCGGAGGTGCCCGAGTGCTTTCGGTGCCCTGGGCGCCGCACTCGGCCAGGCGGAAGGATTGGTGTTTGGAGAAAGTGAGGCCGCCCGCACGGGCTTTCCGGCCCCTGGGAAGCTGCGGAAGCCGGCAGGGCTGGCCGGAACCTTTCCGTCGCTTTGCAGCCCAGGCTCGCCTGCCACACCCCGCCTCTGCGCGTCCGTGAAGTTTTTAGGGAAGAGTTCTTGTCCCCTGTGCATGTCTGAATGATTAGTGAGTGTGTGATTTGCTCGTAATAAAATAACCATGAGCTGCAGGTCACCCGCGTTAGGGTTTCCGGTGGAGAGAGGTACAGATGGAGAGATTGAAAACCGCAGCGAATGTTTAGAACTGTTTGTGACAGTAAGGACACGTTGCCATGAGTCCCCCCCTTGACTCAGACACACTTATCCCAGGTTCCTGCCACTTTCCGAAGCAGTTCTGGAAGTCCTCTTTCCTGAGTGTCTTTAAAAACTATATTGAAAAAACACAGTGAATGCTGCTGCTGAATTAACGGCAATCTGTTTTTTTACTGTTATACATTTTAAAATTTAAATATTCACTGTACTTTTAGATCTTACAGTGTTTGTGTGTTTGTGTGTGTGTGTGTGAGTGTGATGTGTGGCACATGTATTAAAGCCATCCTGGGTCTGGCTACTTTGCCCGCATTTGGAACTCGTGGGTTCAGATTATCCTCCTGCTTCAGCCTCCCGAGTAGCTGGGACTACACCCTATTATTGCACCAGACTTGGTGCTTATATTTTTGAAAGCAAACATTACCTAATAACTTATTAGAAGTTCTCCGTCATTTCTGTGGCCTTACAGTATATGATCTGAGGGCCGGGGATTTAGCTCAGTGGTTTCGCCGCCTGCTGCGCAAGCGCAAGGACCCGAGTTCAATCCCCGGTACCAAAAAACCCCCAAACAAACAGTATATGATCTGAGGGTTGCAGTGAACCTACTTAAAGTGAGCAGTTCCTAAGTAATGAATAATTACTGTTGTGTTTCTAACAGTAATGTGACAGATCCATAGCTGGCAATAACGTAGAACTACAGTCTCTTCGTAGATTGGCTCAGGATTAGTTCTTTGTTTCAAACCATCCGTGTTTCTGTGTTTCTATTTTTTCAAGTACAGAAAAATATCCGAGGATATTCACTCCATTCTCATAGGAGACCTGTGCTGGGATTTAGCAAGTAGAGACGTACGCAGGCAAAGTGTGGATTTCTGTGGCTGTATTCTCAGAGGAAGGGTTGATAACAAGTGTTGATGGCAATCAGAAGACAAGTCATATGGGATAAAAACTGCCCACCTCCTACGTATCTCAGACTTTTTCCTTCCTCATTTCTAGACATTAAATACGAAGCCTACATCTGCAGTTAATCTTGTGTGATTCAGAATTCAAGGGCAACCAGGACATGAAATAAACACACATACCATTCTTTGGTGTCCTGTTCCCACTCTTAGAATTGCACGACTTTAGCAACTAGTGTCATAAAATACTTCTGTGACCGCTTATTTCAAAGTAATCATCCTTGAAACACCCTCCCATGTTATCAGAATTTATCCACAAAGCCCTATGGATATTCATTCGTCATGCCCGGTAGATTTTTGTGAGGCACTGACAGGAGGCTCCTGGTGTTTAGCTCTCTGGCTTTGTTGTGTGGCGGATGGGGCAAGTTGCTGAGCCTCTTTGCTTTGGTTTTGCCATCTGTAAGATGGGAAGAGTAATGGAGCCTGCCTGGAAGGGGTGGTAATCATTCAATGAACGAATGCAGGACAGCGTTTTAGTGCAGGGCTGGCGTTGTCTAGGATCATCATTGCTATTTCACACAGAACCATATGGGGGAGGCTTTATCCCAGACTGTGCCCTCGGGGCTGCATAAACCTTTGGGGACTTGGAGCCTGGACTGAAGTCGGTCTTGGGCTGCAGTGCCCAGGCCCACCTGTCACTTGGCTCAGCTGTGATGGTGGTCAAGTTTCTTACCCTGTGGGGATGTCAGAGTTCCTTCTCCCTCCCCACCTCTTCTCTATTCTCAGCGATGCCGCCACTGTGATTTTCCCCACTCTCACTTTGCAGGATGCACCCATAACCCGATGGCACCGTGTTGTGTGTCACACTGGGGTAAACTGAGGTAGCCCAGCTGGCCCGGCCCAGTCTGGGGGTCATGATCTCATTCACACTCACACCTGTTGTCCTACATCTGTCCCTAGCTTGTGGCTGTCTGCAGGTGCTGGGTCAGTCCCTTCCTCTTGGGGTTCTGAACCCCGAGATGGCCTCCCTGATGCCTGAGGCTGCAGTCATGGTTCGGCCCTCCCGGGCTCCTGGCGAAGTGCTCTTTCCAGGGATGCTGTTGTTTGCTTATCTTGTTTGGGCGCAGGGACCATTGGACTCACAGCTGCATGTCTGTTGCTTTCAGTTCCTTGAGTAGCCTGGCGTGGCTTTTTCCTCATGGAACGTTAACAAGCAAATTATTTAGCCGAGCAACTCCTCCCACAGTAAGAGTAAGAGAGGTCTCATTTACTTCCTGACAAAACTCAGACTTGGAGCATGCTCCTGTCTCCCTGCCCACCCCATGCTGACTCCTTCAGTGACCTTGTGCAGGTCTAAATGTCCCTGCTTGGATGCTATCACCGCCTGCTTGTCCTTTTTGTCTTGGACAGAAAGGCAGAGCTGTTTCTTAGATCTTTCCGACTTAAGAACTAGATCATCGATTGATTTCATGGCATCACAGTACTTCTAAAAGTATTGTTTACTGTAGTATTAATAAGCTCTTTTTAGCCAATAAAGAATTTTTAAAAACTATTTTAGAAGTTGGGTGTGGTGATACATTCTTGTATTCCTAGCACTCTGAGAGGCTGAGGCAGGAGAGTTGCAAGGTGGAACCCAGTCTGGGCAATGTAGTGACTTGCAGGGATCCTGCCTCAAAATTTAATTAATTAATTACAAAGTCTGGGGAAGTAGCTCAGTACGAAGTCTCTGGATTTAATCTATATTTATAATTTATATTAGGAGAAAAAAATACATGAGGTTTATGATACAGAGAAATCCAGTTTGAGAATAAGTCTGTTCAAAATTAAGGGTAGTGTGTCAGTCAGTTTACTAACAAATATGATTTATGATTGCAACACCGTAGCTGGCCCTGAAAACTTGATTTGTAAGGAAAAAAACTCCCAATAGATAAAATAAAGCCTGTGTTTTGGATTCAAAAATCAACTGGAAGCAAGAAGAAAGAGAAATCTGGAGCTTAAACCTCAATCAAGTTTTAGTTACATCCCTCAGAAACGCTAACTGCAGGCTCCTCAGAAAGAGGAAGCTCATTTACATGATTGTAAATAACTCCTCTACTTACTTTACTTCTAAAGCACTAACTTGTGTCCACGGGGATGGAGGAAATGTGTGCAGTGCAGAATTAATGGGGACGGGGGGACTCCGTGGCAGTGGTCTAGCAGAGGTCCTGAACTTTGGCACTGTTGGAACTTGCCTGTCAGGGCAGCTTCAGCAGAAAACACCACGCCCCAGTGGGTGTCTGGCTTCACCACATTGTCGTGCTCTTTTTGCTGATGTGACAGTCGGTGCACGGAGACACCATGTGATCGCCAGCAGCACAGAACGAGTCTGCCTGTCCTTTTGTTCTGTCCAGCCTGGCCAGGAGCCCTTTCTCCTGGTTGACTTGTCTCCAGGGCTAGGCAGAGTCCATCGGGTCGGATAGCATTCTTGTCTAGTAAGCATGTGTCTCCAAGTGTTCGTTCAGAGGTACTGGTGGAGAGACAGCGCCAGGACATCTGGGGATGGCTGCGGTGTGCGGGCAGTTTGTAAAGCAGCCGCTTGAAGTCTGAAACTCTTCACGCTGGAAGTCATCTTTGGAGTCTGACCTGCTGACCCAGCGGGCAGTTCCACTTGGACCCGGCTGCCCGAGAGCCTCCCATGTGGCCGGGGGATGTCGGAGTCAGCTCCACGGGCGTTTCTCCTTCCTGAAAGCATTTACTGCATTTTCTTCCAGTTGCTCTGTGATTTCCCACCTGAATCTCAGGAAATTCTCTACAACACTGATGTTAAAGAAGATGCTTAAATTTGGCAGATCACTTGTAGCTAAAGTAGAATATTTAGAGGTTGCACACTGAGCACTAGGCTGGTTGTTTTAGGCCACACTTCCATGTCTTCCAGACTTCCAAACTGACAGTTTCATCTGTGAAGTGTGCTTACCTTGTTCTCTCAAGCCCAGGATAAAGCCATCTTTCTGAGGGTGTCCCCGCCCCAACTTCTGTCTGTGTGTGAGTGTTCCCTAACCATGGCTCTAGCTTCCTTTTGTCTTTTTTTTTTTTTGAAACTCTTACCCACCTTGTCTCTGAATTTTTATTTCTTTCTTTAGAAAAATTACTGACTTTGTTTCTGTTTATTTCACCTCTGCAAGTGGCCACCAACGATCGCAGTCACACGGCCACCTCTCAGCAGGTTTCTGATGCCAGTAGTGTCTTCCCTTCTGCCTGGTCCCACACTGCCCTTTCACTAATCCTGCTGAAATGCTCTCACAGTGTGTCCCTCCACCTCACGAGGTCCAAGCCCTACTGCCAGGGCCCTCGTCCTCCTTCCAGATCCAGCCCTGCTGGGGTCCCCAGCTAACCACAAAATACAGTGCAGATTCAGGATGGTGGACACAAGCCATCAACAGTGGTGCCAGTCCTTGTCCGTGCCTCCTCTGTGCCAGATTTCCATTCCCTCTCAGAGCCCCGCTCCCTGCCTGCTGTGAACTGGAAGCTGTGCGGTTTCCTTGTGTGGCTTCCTCATCCCAGATGCACCCCATTTCCCCCCTCAAATCCTCCCTGACCTCTTGGGTGGGAGGTCCCTAGTCATCAGGGGCAGCCCTGATAGGGGATATGGGACTATGAGCTACCTCCCCTGGCTCCATTTAAAAACTTGTTTATTTGAGACAGGGCCTTGCTTAGTCACCCAGGCTGGCCTCAAACTTGCAGGCCTCCTGCCTCAGCCTTCTAGGAGCTGGGATTATAGGTTTGCAACCCCAACCCACAGCCAGCATTTCTTAATCTACCGATAACTTCAGGGCATGAGGTCCGGGCTCTGGGACCTGAGTCATTGGGGAAGAGGGGTGGTCACGCCCTCTGTCCCATGCGGTGCAGATAAGATAGGGTTTCACAACCACATGGTTTATTAAATGATTCTCAGGCTGGTGGTGCTTAAGGAGTGGAGAAGAACAAGAACAGACCTCAAGGGGAGACTCCGGGGGTCAGGATCGTGAGCCATGGAGGAAAGGAGCGCCCTGTTGCTAGGGTGGAGCTGCGGAGTTAGAGGGCAGCCCCTGCCTGATTCAGTCTGAAGGGCATCTTGCAGGGTGGCTCTGAGAGATGCCGCCAACAGGGGTGACAGGGCCTTTCCGTGTGTTTTAAAGTCCAGTGGTTGAGGTCAGTAGCTCACATCTGGGGACCCGTAAGGCCTGTCGTACGTTCCAGAGGTAGAGGGGTCTCATACATGAGGTCCCGTGAGATATCCACGCTTACACAAAACACGCAAGACGCAGCCCGGAAAACATCCTCCCGTCCTTCTGAGGGTGCTGGGGCATGTGGGCATCATTAGCCCATCTTTCATCACCACGCTGAAGCGCCAAAGGAGACACCCACCCCAGGCCCTTCCACCTGACGCCCGGGGGTGCTGGGTGGTGGGGTGGTGCGTGCTTACTCACCTTCCGGGCTCTGTGGGCAGACTTGGTGACCGTGCCAGCTCCAGTAGCCTCCTTATTCAGTGCTGTGATGGCCCCGCCATGAGCCGCTGTCTCTGCTGTGAACCGTGTGCAGTGACCCAGGGGACAGAGACGGTCCACACAGCAGGGGCCCGCCAGGCCCGGCACCCACAGGGCCTAAGAGCTTGGGGTCACGTCCCACCTGTCCCCTGAGCAGTCAGGCCAACAGTGTGGAGCCCTTCATGAGCCTGCCTGGCGCCCTTCTGCAGGCACCACTTGAATCTTCCCCTGTTGCTCCCATAGAAAGAGGGTTCTGGCGAAACACCCCATTTGCAGGGCATGGGGCTGTGCTTTACCTTACAGGGCGTGACTTTAGCGAACCTGTCGGGTGGGACTTCCCGCTTGGCCTTTGTTGGCCACTTGTTGGCTTTTGCTGCGTTGTCCTATTTTCATATAAAGTAGGAATTTCTACGGGAACCCTACCTGCCTGGTTTTCAGGGACTGTGTTTAAGTTCGGGAACAGCTGTGCCCCTCCAGGCGTTCTGGGGCAAGACATCCTCCCTTTCTCCAGAGCAGAACAAAGGTGTACAGAATTTATGTCACAGGTGGATTCACGTTGATAAAAATCACTTTTCACTGAATGAAAGAATGCTCTATTCTCTTTAGAAATATGAGTATAATATTTCCTGTGTCTTTAGTGGTTTCTCACTTCGTTGGTTTAGTTTTAATCTTGTAAATGGACTGAATTAAAATGGGCCTCATTCTTTATGGTCAAACTTTGCCTGAAAATTTGTGCATACAGTGGTTTTCTGTAAATGAAATCATTTTAGATTCCATATTAAAATAATATTTGAAGGAATCGTCTAGGAAAGAAAATTAACAGCTCTTTGGGCTACTGCTGTTGGCTAACCTGAGCCTGTTTAGTTGTGCGGTGTGCTGTTTTAGGGTCTTGTGCTTAGTGTTCTCCCTGAAGAGGTTGGAGGGACATTAGGATTGGCTGGTCCCCTACAATCTGACTGCTAATGATGGCGAAAGCATAGTTTGTTGCAAACCATGGACTTGCATGATATGAGTTGTTTACATCCTTTTGTCACTAGACAAGTTCAAAATAAGTCACAGGGGGCCTGAAGCGGCCAGGGATTTAGCTCAGTGGCACTGCGCCTGCCTCACAAGTGTAAGATCCTGAGTTCGATCCCTGGTACCAAAAAAAACACCCCCAACACAAAACCTGAAATAAGTCACCGGCAGTGTCCTTTAGATTTGACAGCGCCACAGCTCTGTGGTGATGTCTGGTTGATTCTTTAAGACAGCACCAGGCAGCACCTGGACTAGCAGCTGGGTGCCATAGCCTCCTTTTCGACACGGGCCTCAGGCCACGTTTTATGCCCTGTCCTTAGCAGGTGAGGTGGGATGTATATACCACAGACTCCTCCTACCAGTGGAGCTGTACATTTCTGTCCTTTTGGGGTGCGTTTAGAGTGGGACACAGCCACCCCCACAGTCTGGTGTGGGCATTTCTGGGACCTCACGGTGTCACCTTGTCCTTGGTGCTCACTCCCAGCCCCAGGCCGTCGGCTGCCTGTCCCGCCAGGCTCTCAGTGGTTTGTCCCCTTCTGTTGCTGAACAGTGTTCTGTTGTGCACGGACCCTGTGTCGTTTATCCAGTTTAGGGTTGAGGGACCTTTTAAGCATTTTCAATATGGACTTTTTAGAGTCACGCTGTAAATGTGCAGGTCTAAGTCTTTGTGTTTGCATAAGTTATTTCTCTTCAGTGACATTCTTAGGAGTAGTATCTGTGTCATGAGGTACGTTTGTGTTGAAGTTTTTAGAGAAATTCTTAGACTAGATGTCCTATGTTGCATTCCCACCAGTAGTGGATAAGTGTTCCAGTTTCTTTATCTCCTTACCAATACTGTGTCCTGTTTTTATAGTAATAGACATTTTATTGGGTTTGCTCTGGATTCTCATCGTATTAATTTGCATTTCCCTAATGATTAATGACATTGAGCATCTTTTCATGGGCTTATTAGCCATTCGTCTTTGATGAGATATCTATTCAAACATATTGACCAACTTATAATTGCATTCTTTGCATCTTAGTATTGACCTGTGTTTTCATATTTTCTGGATATAAATCTTATATCAGAAATATGATTTGATAGTATTTTCTCTCTGTCTATGGTTTGTCTTTTAATTTTCTTAATGCCATATTTTGAAGTACCCTAGTATTTTGTTTTTGATTTTGAATGAAGTCCACTGTATCAATTGGGGTGTGTGTGTGTGTGTGTGTGTGTGTGTGTTACTCATTTTGGCCTCATAACTAAGAATTGTTTGCCTAATCCAAGGTCGTAGAGATTTTCTCCTATGGTTTTCCTAGAAGTTTTGAGGTTTAGCTCTTGCATTTAGGATCCACTTGGAGTTAACATTTGTGCCTGGTAAGGAGGCTGGGTCCACGTTTATGTTTTGCATGTGGATATCCAGTGGTCCCAGCAGTAGTTATGGAAAAGGAAACATTGCCTTAGTACTTCTGCCCAAAATCAACTGACCACAGATACACTTATCTGTGACCTCTGTTTTATTCCACTGATCCACATGTGTGGCCTTAGGCTAATGTCACACTGTCTGATTTCTTTGGCTTTGCAATGAGTGTTGAAATAGTTGGTGTAAGCCATTCAACTCTGTTCACTTTTTCTACATTGCTTTGACTGTTTGAGCTCCTCTCCATTTCTCTTAGCCTTCACCTCAATTTCTGTAGAAAAGCCAGCTGAGGTTTTGACACCATCTGGATGGACTCTACAGATGGGTTTGGAAAGATTGCTGTGTAGCAGTATCATCTTCCATATCTCCGAATAAGAAATATCTCCGCAGTTAGTTCTTCTTTGATTTCTCTTGAAAAAAATTTGTAGATATTTAGTGTACTGGTCTTGAATTTCTTTTGCCAAACTTTTTTCTTAAGTACTTTTTAAAAATAGAAGAATCAGCAGTGGATGGAGAGTTGATCTAGCCCTTCCGCGGCTCTCGTGTTTTCAGGGTTTCCTCGTTGTAATTTTAGAAGACCGAGCCATTGTCACGTACACCTCCTGAGACCAGAACTTGAGCCCAGCCCACCTAGCTGTGACCGTTCATTTTCTAGAGGTGATGACATTTGCTGACAGCGTCACGGACACATGCTTTCCCTGTCTGCTGGCTTTGGGGGCCAGCCCTGCCCAGAACCCCACCTCTTGGGTGAGGATGCGTCTTCCACCACCGTCTTCACCAGTCTTGCCTGCAGCTGTGACAACAGTGCTTCATGCAGAAAAGTTCCCCAGCTTGCTATTTGCTTTCACTCGATTTTCAGTGTCCTAAAATGGTTGTGTTTGAAAACATTCTCCATTCACATAATTGACTTTGGAGAGGAAAGTTTGTCAACCTCTTTACTCTGCTGTAGACAGAAGCGCCTCTAAAATATTTCAGTTGATATAGATACTTTGACTACCAAGGCTTTCTCCACTGAGAATCCTTTGCTGTCATTCATTATGTCATTAACAACCCTCTGACTTGAACAAATGACTCATTGCTGAAGTTCTCCATGCTCATCAGCAAAGTGCCAGGTCCATGGAGGTAGATAACAGATGCTCTGGGAGGTGGGCAGTGTTCCTGAGTGGAGCACAGCTGATTTTAACTCTCGCTGTATGTTTAATACTGGCTGTAGTTTAATAATACTGGCTGTAGTTTAACTAAATAAGTATGTGTTCCCCACCCACGTACTATATTAGGGTCTTCATACTTCATAAAGTATCTTCAGGTTAATTTCAGAGATAGCCCTAGTTACCATTTATGCTTAACTAAATTTTCACCTTGAGTTAAACCACAGTTCCGAGCCTCAGTCTGAATCACTGCCAGCTCCACAAGTGAAGAATTCAGTGGGAATTTTGGTTCCTAAGAGAACACAGATGTTGGATTCCAAGTGTCCTAGGGGATGCTGGGACCCTGTGGCCAGCAGCTTGGAAGGGTGGAGCTCTGCAGTAAACGAGCCCCAGACTCCCAGCCAGCCTGGGGACATCGTGGTCCCTGGGAAGGGGGCAGCAAGGAGAGGTGTGAGCATGCGGAGGGCCCCATAGCACTTAAAAGGGGGCTGGGCGGGCCCTTTGGAGGGGTGTCAAGACAGGCCATTTGGCTTTTACTAGCTTATTTTAAGAGTGCTTTAAAGAAGATGAAAGAAGATGTATGTGGATGGTGGATCATAAAGAAATGTGGCTCCTCGCGGTCATCTGGGAATGCGGAGCCTGGGTTTCTGTTCATTCATCACTGAAGCGTAGAAATCAAGTGCAGTTCCCCGCCTGTATATTATAAAAATATAATATAGAGAAGGACTTCGAAAATCAGGTGAAATTAATTTTTAATAGCAGATTTCAGGACTTCGTCCTGCCCTTGCGCTGGACCTCACCACCTGCCTTTGCTCCTGGTGAACCTCTTGAAAACTCCTCACCTGCTCTCGTCACCTGGACCCCCACCCCCACCCCAAGGTGAAATTCAGGTGTGGAGCAGCCAGCACCCGGCTTCTCCATTTCTACAGGAAAGCTGTCCCGGAGACCCAGCAGCAGTCGGGTTGAGTCCGAAGGTCAGTTAAAGAACCTCTGTTTCACCAGCTTGAGCCTTCCTATCCATGAATAAAAATAACCTCTTCTTTCTCTTAGTCCTTTGGCTTCTCTCAGAGAATCTTTGCATTTTTAGTTCTTGAGCTTGAATTTATTTTCTAGATTTTTTTCTTGCCTGTTTTATTTCGGATAAAAAAGCCCAGGCTGTGTGATTCCAGGTGTGAGCTCTGGCTTAGTGGATGCGTCCTGAACCTCACTGGCTGCTGCGGTGAGATTCCCTGGTGGTCCACCCGTTGCGTGTGTCTTTGTTGAGGAACTCTCCAGGGTGTTCTGTCTTAACAGCAAGCCCCAAACCTTGGCTTTCATGGAAGCACCGCAGTAAAGTTACCGAAGATCTCCCCAGATGTGGGTGCAGAGTGGGACTGGAGTGCCGGTTAAATAGTGACAGGAAACTCCTGGAGCTCGGAGCGCAGGAAGGAATGTGGTGGTCAGTGTGCTATGTGGCTGAATCGGCTGAACTCCCAGGGTTAGCGCTGGAAAAAGCCTGAGAGAGAGCCAGACCCTGAGCTCCAGGCCAGCACCACCTGGGGCAGCTGGTCAGACCTGGAGCCACCGGATCCCAGTCCACATTACTGCAGGGTCCCGGGGGGGGGGGTCGGGTCTGTGAAGATGAAGGCCCAGAAGCCTTGCTGTAGCTCTTAGCTCCCCACTTTGGACAGACTGCCACCAGTTACCACACTTACCCACCCAGGCCATCTTCCTCTGTCTTCAATCCAGTGGTTATTGTTAGCACAATCGTAGATGGGACTAACGGTTTTCACAGCACTCATCCCATTTTGTGATCAGAAGCCCCCCCCCCCCATCTGCAGCAGATACTTTCCAAGACCCCTGAGGCCTGGAGAGTTCTGAGCCCTGTATGTGCTATGGTTTTTCCTATGCATACAATTCCCAGCATATGTTTCACTTATAAATCAGGCACAGTAAGGGATGAACAATAACTAATAAAATGGAACAATTATAACACTATAATAACAGTTATAATAATAGTTATTTAAAACTTATGAATTGATTATTTCTGGAATTTTGCACTTAATATTTTTGTATCACAGTGGAACATGGTTAACTGAAACCATAGAAAGCGAGCCTCTGATTGGGGGTGCTGTGTGCCATGGCAGGGAACCCTAACATCCCTTCTACCTTTGCTACAGTTGGGCTGGGCTTGTGGGTGAATTTGGGGGAGAGTGGAAAGGGCTGCATTTATCCCTATAACATTTTCTGTGGGTTTATTTTGACTGTTGAGAATCCTTTAATTGCATGACGAGGTATATTCCTTCTGATGTATTTGGTGCTTTTTTTATATTGTTACCTAAGTCAAGATTTTTTTTTCCATTAAGCTTATTGGTACATTTTAGGTATACAGTACAGTTACATTCAAAATTGGAATCTTATACCTTTACATGATGCATCTTGGTTCTTATTTTCTTCCCCTTCCCCTGCCCTCCCTTCCCCCCTCCACCCTTCCCTATTTACATAGACTTTGTTTCCATTGTTTTCTTTTCTCATATTTTTTCTTTTCCCTTCTTTCCTTTCCCCTACCCCTCCCACTTCCCCTACTCCTTTAGACCTTTTCTTCCTATTTCACAATATCAATTATACATTTTAACCCTTATCTACACTTTCAGTTTCTCACACCAGAGAAACTATTTTTTATTTACACATGTGTGTCCTATTAATTTCATTTAAGAGTATGGCCTCAATGTGCATCCAGTTAGTTATAAATGTCTCTAGTTTCTCATTCTTTATGGCTGAGTAGTACTCTATTTTATTAAAAAACTACATCTTCTTTATCCAGTTTCCAGTTGATGGGCACTTGGGCTGTTTCCAAGCTTTCACTATTACAAACTGTGCTGCTATGAACATGGGTGCACATATATCGCTGTGGTATGATTCTTTTAATTCTTTGGGGAAGATCCCCAGCAGGGGAATAGCTGGGTCAAATGGGACCTGTAGTCCTAGTTCTTTGAGGTATCTCCATATTGATTTCCACAGTGGTTGCACCAGTCTGCACTCCCACCAACAATGGAGAAGGGTTCCCTTCTCCCCACAACCCCACCAGCATTTGTTATTGGTTGATTTCTTAACAGCAGCCATTCTTCCGGGAGTGAGGTGGAATCTCAGTGTTGTTTTCATCTGCATCTCTCAAATGACCAGTGATGTTGAACATTTTTTCATATGTTTATTTGCTGCTTTTACTTCTTTTTCTGAGAAATGTCTGTTCATTTCAGATGCCCATTTTTGAATTGGGTCTTTATATTTGGGGGTCTAATTTTTTTGAGTTCTTTATATATTTTAGATAGTAGACCTGTGTCTGAGGTACAGCTGCTAAAATTTTTTTCCCACATTGTGGGTTGTCTCTTAGCTCTGGTGGTGGTTTCTCTTGCAGTGCAGAAGCTTTTTAAAAAGATGAGATCCCGGTTGTTGATTCTTTTTTTTTTTCACTCTTTATGAACTTTGTTTTAATGATTAAATTTATTTCAAAAGTACTTATAAATGAGTGAGACGTGACTAAAGCATTTACAGTGAATTTTTCAAATAAATCATTTTAATACCTACATCTTTATAGGATAACAATAGCATTATTATGGTTGTATTTGTTTTGTTTTTATTACAACTAGTTATTTTCAAGATTGATTATTACTAGCAAGTAATGAGTTTTAGTACAAGTAGAGTATCCTTTATCCAAAATACTTGGTAGTGTTCACCTTCTGATCCCAGTACTTGGAAGGCTGAGGCAGGAGGATTGCTGGCAAGATTGAGGCCAGTGATCTACTGTGGAGTTCAAGGCCATTCTGAACCACACAAGACTCGGTCTTAAAAAACCAAACCAAACCAACAACAAAAAATTGGAACCAGAAGTATTTTGGAATATGTACATATACAGAATGTGTTGTTTTTTGGATGGAACCCCAGTCTAAGCATGAAATTCATTTATGTTTCATAAATACCTTATGCACATAACTGGAAGGCAAAAATATAGTACTTTTCATGATGTTGTGCATGAATTATAGTTGCGTGGGGTACAATTTTCCACTTGAGTAATCATATTGGTGCTCAAAGTTTTGGATTTTAGAGAATTTTAGGTTTTTGAACTAGAGATGTTACACAGGGTGTGGTCCCAGCACTGGGAAGGCTGAGTTAGGAGGATTTCTGCAAGTTTGGGGCCAGCCTGAGCTACACAGCGAGCTATATAGCTTCAAAGTGCAAGTTCAAGGCCAGCCTACAGTGTGAGACCCTGTCTTTAAAAAAAGAAAAGAAAAAAAAGAATTAGAGATATTAAGTCTGTCCTACACCAAGGCAAGGTAGAAACAGGATTTTTTTGTGGTTGTTGTACTGCGAATTGAATCCAGGGCCTTCACACTGAGCTACATTCTTGGTGTAACTTTTTAATTTTTATTTTGAGACAGGGTCTGGCTAAATTGCTAAATTCCCCAGGCTGGGCTTCACCTTACGGTCCTCATGCCTCAACCTCCCAGAACACTGGGATTATGAAAATGTGTCACCAAACCCAGCTCAAAACATAATACTTGTAAAAATTAGTTTTTATTTTCTACGCACTATTTTATGGTAAAAAAATCTGATATTAAATGTTCCTATAGGCAAATAATTTGTGCTGCAGATGGTTTTTATTTTCCTGACATCTACATTATACAGCTCTAATCACTGAATTCTTCCTCATCACTAAAGTATGTGCTCTTCTTTATCCTTGGGCACCGTGAGTCCTCTGACATTGAGGGGCCCCCTGCACTGGGTTCCATTGGTTCTGTTCTTCAGTCTTGGCTTGCAGGGAGACAAAACGGCTTGGCTGAGACTCTCAAGAGTGGGGTCTTCCCCTTTGTCTTCACTTTCTGCTACGTCCTCAATTTCTTCCTGTTCGGCAATTTTCTTTTTCTTCTTTATTTCTTTCTTCTTTGGAGGCTCACGTTCTCCGAGCTTGTTTTTTGGCCAGGCATAACTTAAGTGTCCACTTTCCCCACATTCCTAACACTTCTATTTATCAAAGTAGTTTCGCCTTCGGATGAATTCAGCTGCTCTCCCGTTGTCAATAGCAACGCTTGCTTTTATCACTCTACCAAACAACTGTTTGTTGTTTATGGCTCTGGTGCAGTTTTGTGCAGAGTCTTTATCCAAAAATAATATAAATGCAACCCCTTTACTCTTCCTCGGATCTTTGTCTTTCATTATAGTAACCTTTACAACTTTGCCATACTTGGAAAATACTCGGTATAAGTCGTTATTTGTCAGGGAGAAGGGCCAGTTGGACACATACTCTGTGCTCTTACTTGGAGCCAAGCCACCACTCATTTCTGTGATCTGTACATGGATTAATCCAAGTTCAGATTTTCGAGGTAAATCTTGGGTGTGATGTACATCGAGGGTGGGGAGCAGATGATCACAAACAGCAAAATCCGGTGCTAAGTCCCTCCAATTCTTCAGGGACAGCAGCTCCGGTGCAGCGGGGCTTCAACCCTGACTTTTCCTCGCCCCTCGCAGAGGCCTGGGCATCCCGCACCTAGTCAGGGTCGGCGCAGAGCCTTGGGGTTGCAGCAGCAGAGGGGCTCTGTGCAGCTCCCTTAGGTCGGGGTTGTTGATTCTTTTTGCTAGTTCCCGTGCTGCTGAGGTTTTGTTCATAAAGTCTTTTCCTATGCCAATGTCTTCAAGAGTTCTACCTAACTTATCTTCCAGCAAGTTTAGTGTTTCCATTTTAATATTTAGATCTTTAATCCACTTGGATTTTAGTTTAGTGGATGGTGAAAGATAGGAGTCTAGTTTTAATCTTTGGCAAGTTGAAATCCAGTTTTTCCAACACCATTTATTAAATAGGCTATCTTCCTTCCAGTGAGGATGGTTGGCTCCTTTGTCAAAGTTGAGGTAGCTGAGTATGTCTGGAGTTGTTTGTGCATCTTCTAATCTATTCCACTGATTCTCGGGTCTGTTCTTTTGCCAGTACCATGCTGTTTTTATCACAGTGGCTTTGTAGTATAGTTTCAACTTGGGGATTGTGATACCCCCAGCCATGTCTCTGTTGCCTAGAATTGCTTTTGCTATTCTAGGTCTCTTCTGGTTTCAAATGAAGTTTTGGATTGTTTTCTCTAGTTCTGTGAAATATACTGTTGGAATTTCAATAGGGATTGCACTGAATCTGTATAGCAGTTTTGGAAGTATGACCATTTTCACTATATTGGTTCTTCCTACCCAGGAGCAAGGGATGGGTTTCCATTTTCTTATATCCTCTTTGATCTCTTTTTTCAGAGTGTTGTAGTTCTCTCTTTTTAAAATTTATATATTAATTGGTACATTTTAGGTATACAATACGTTTACATTTATCATTGGGTGTTTGTACCTGTACATGATGCATCTTAGTTCTTATTTTTTCCCCATTACCTATGCACCCTTCACCCCCACCACCCTTCCCTGTTTACATAGACTTTGTTTCCATTTTTTTTTTCCTTTCTGATAATTTTTCCTTTCCTTTCTTCCCTTTCCCCTTGCCCTCCCACCACCCCTCCACCTTTGGACCTTTTCCTATTTCAAATTATTAATTATTCATTTTAATCATTTTCATCCTTATTTACACTTTCAGTTTCTCACACTAGAGATACTATTTGGTATTTACACGTGTGTCCTATTTATTTCACTTAAGAGTATGGCCTCAATATGCATCCATTTAGCTATAAATGACTCTAGTTTCTTGTTCTTTATGGCTGAGTAGGACTCCATTTTATTTAAAAAAACACATCATCTTTATCCAGTTTCCAGTTGATGGGCAGTGTTGTAGTTCTCAATGTAGAGATCCTTTGCTTCCTTCGTTAGATTGGTTCCTAGATATTTCATTTTTTTGGATGCTATTGTAAAAGGGATTGTTTCCCTAATTTCTCTCTCAGTGAGTCTGTTATTTGTATACAAGAAGCCTGTTGATTTTTGTGTTGACCTTGTATCCAGCTACTCTACTGAATCTGTCAATTAAGTCTAGAAGTCTTTTGGCTGAGTTTTTTGGGTCTTCTATGAAGAGTATTATATCATCAGTAAATAATGACAGTTTAACTTCTTCTGTTCCTATCTTTATTGCTTTTATTTCTTTCTCTTTTCTAATTGCTGTGGCTAATGTTTCCAAAACTATATTGAACAGGAGTGGTGATAGTGGGCATCATTGTCTTGTTCCTGATTTTAGCATGAAAGTTTTCAGTTTTTGACCATTTAGTATGATGTTGGGTGTTGGTTTTTCACAGATAGCCTTAATCAGGTTGAGATAAAGACCATCTATTCCAATTTTCTGTAGGGTTTTATCATGAATGGGTGTTGGATTTTGTCAAGTGCTTTTTTTGCATCTATTGAGATGATCATATGGTTTTTGTCCTTGACTCTGTTAATAGAGTGTATTACATTTATTGATTTACTAATGTTGAACCATCCTTGCATCCCTGGGATAAATCCAACTTGGTCAGGGTGTATGATCGTCATACTGAATGAAGAAGCACTGGGCTCCCAGTTGGAAAGCTGTTTGAGTAAACTTGTGTTGCTTCTCTGAACTTCTGAGAGAGCATGTTTGGGGGCTCAGGCTCCCTCCCACCTTCGCCCCGCGGCCCCCATCTCACCTGTGCCTGGCTAGGGAGCGCACGGTCGTCTGCCTCCCTAGGAAGTTGGTTCCTGAGACTCCAGGTCAGCTGCAGAAGGGACTGGGAACAAGGTGCTGTGAAGAGGAGGAAACTCTGAGTCTGCAGTATGACATGTGGTGCACACATGTGATATGTTGTATGTAGTATGTAGAACAGGGACTGAAATAAATAGAGGTTAAGAGAGAGAGAAAGGTCATTTTTGACAAAGGCTACTGGGAGGTCAGAAATGGAAAGTGAAGTGCTGTTGGGTTTAGAAGCTGCTGGAGACCTTGAAAAGCGTACTGTGTGTTATTAAAAGGGGGAGAATCCCAGTTGGAGTGGAGAAGACGAAGGCAGAGTTGGAGACAGGGAGTGCAATTCTTATATACACGCCTAATCTAGTGAGGGTTACTGGAAAAAAGAGATAAACATCTTGCTAAAGCTGTATGTCTGTAGAAAGAGGTGGCAGCCTGATTTCAGGGGAAATGGACCACAACTGAGAAAATCCAGTGTTACCAGCCCCAGTAAGGAGAACAGCAAGATAGTGAACCTGCATGCCCGTGGTTGGACCTTTTACTGTAGCATTACACGTTTGTCTACTGTTAGTCCACAAGGGAGAGATGTCTCGGGTGATTTCTTTGTTAGGTGCCTCTCTGAGATACGTGCTGCAATAAAAGTAGCTCCAGTCCACTGGCTCTCACCCACCTTGCTCTGAGCGTTCTGGTGTTTAGTTAGAAGTGGAGACGCATTTGGCAAAAAGATTTGAACAGTCATCCTGGTCCAGGGACATTTATAAGGACAATTCCCCTTAAGCTACCACCAGACACATTCATAATTACATAATTTGGCTGGACACCGTGAGTTCCAGGCCATCCTGGGCTCCATAGGGAGTTCAAGGCCAGTCTAGACTACCTAGTGAGACCCTGTCTCAAAAAACAAACAAAAGTTATATAATTTGATATATATATATATATATATATATATAAAATATATATAATTTGAGGGGCTGGTGCTAAATGAAAATGGGGCCCCTTGTTTACATTTTTAAAAATTTCAAGATAGTTTCAGCCAAGCACCTTAGCAAGCAGCCCTGGGGTAACATAACACAGATGCTAAAGTTCTGAAGCACAAATCAAGTAAAATCTATACAGCAAAGTGCAGAAATGGCAAGAGAAATGGGGAGAGAGGACTAAGACCCTGGAGGGTTTGTAGAAAAGTTCATAGCTTTTGAAAGTGTTCAGGGCTGGTTTTCAAATACTAAATTGAGATTTTTACCTATTTGGGTAAATGGTATAAATGCTGCAAACATAATGATAGAATCAGCTTGGAATGAGCTGCGTTTTATCCAGCAGGGTTGTCTGTATTCCACCCAAAGCCTGTCACCCCCGCATTTGGGGTGCGGAGGCAGGAGGGTCACCGTGAGTTCAAGGCCAGCCTGTTGGTGTTCAGCACAAAGGTGGCACTTGCTTTCTGACCTTCCTGTTAGCCAACTCCATCCCTGACAGGACAAGGAAGAAAAGAGGGACACGAAGTTTAAAATTGGTGTGGGCGTCGTGGCGCATGTGTGTTCCATCTCTGTACAGTCATTATTTGGATCTGGTAGAATATTAAAATTTTTGTCCTTGGCGACAGAAGAGAAAACCACTTCATGATGAATGAATTCTACTTCTTTTCTCTTCAACTAAACTTGTTGCCGACCAAAACCTGCGGTCACCGATGTGAGTGTGAAGGCAGCTGCCTGGGGAGGAGTCGCAGATGCTGTCTTTCTGCACGCAGTCCTTGTACCTGACTGGTTCCCCAGCTGACAGGGCAAAGCTGTCCCTGTCAAGGACACCCTGAGTCCATTGCTATGGAGGTGGGGCTCTTGACAGCCCCCAGCCCCGCTTGCTCGTTTTCTGAGAAGAAACTTCTCTTCCTCACCCCACCTGAGGGAAAAGTGAGCTAGGTTAAATGCCAGATTCCCAGGGGCTTGGGTTTGGCCTTGCCTGGGTCTGTGTGTGTGATCTCTGGCGTGTTCTCTGATTCTCTCTCCCACTCTTTTTCCTCACTTCTTCTTTCTTCTTTCACTGTCTCTCCCTCCCTATCCCACCCCCTCTCCTTCCTTGCCTATCCCTCCCCTCCTGTCTTCCTTCCCCCACTTTTGTTCTTCCCTGGAAAGGGTGCACTGGAATCTCTCCAGCATCTTCAAGCCTTTCTTTCCTAGCAGCCATGAGTGATTAAATTGGTTTAGCCCCAAACCCGAGGGTTTGCTTTGGGCGGGGAGGGCGCTGTTCTCTCCCTGGGGCTTCGTCTCTGGCAGAGCCTAGGAGCTTAGAAGCAGTGACTCGGGTCACCTTCGTCAGACAAAACAAAACAAAAACTGTTCAAGTAATAAAATAACTAAATACTATTTTTTGAATAATTCTCCTTTGATGTAAAAGCCTAAACAAGTAAGACTGGTGTCTATCACATATTTAAACGTTAACTTTGATGTTTTAGGATTTAGCCATGTTGGAGTTCTGGTTTTTGATAGTACAAAACAAGTGCATTCGATAGTGATTAAAAATAAAATTTAATGTGTAACAAACAGTCACCACTACCTACCTGCGAGGGCAGACTCTGGCTGCCTGAGAAGTGGGCGCTGAGGCGATTCTGTCCTGGGACACCTGCGGTGCGGGCCAGACTGGGAGATGGGCCTAGCTGCGGCTGTCACCAGCCGACTTCTGGCACAGGAAGTTTTTAAATTTGTTTTCCAGGAAGTAGAAGGAATACATGCTCAAGTGATGATTAAAAAGGGATGAAAAAATAGCACGAACATTTGAATGTGAAAATTCGTGTTGCCCATTAATCCCCCTCCAGGTCCTTCCCTCCCTTTGAACACACACAGCCTGTAGTTTGTGCCGCTTTCTGAAGCAGCTCTGGAGTCCTCTTTCCTGAGTGTCTTTCGTTGCGCTGTCCTGGCCGCCTTGCTGTCCTGAATGCATCCACAGTGTTTCCCTTTTACGGCCCTTTAGGCTGTGGGAAAAGCCAGAAGTCGCACAGTGCAGCTGGTGAATAGGTGGATGAGGACACAGTGTCACCTTTTCATGAGCCGCCTTCCTGCTGGATGGCAGCAGCCTCCGCCGTGTCTTTCCTCCCACCTGATAGAGACAGGCGGGAGAGGACTCCAGAGGTGCCCGAGAGAGGGGCAAGAGCAATGGGACAAGTGTGCCGCAGTCAAGGAGGAGTGCGTGAAGGAGGATCGATGGCAGCGCATCTCATCCTGTAGTAAATGTTTAAGGGTAAACATTCTCCCTTGTATAACAGAGTGAACACAGAAACCCGGCATGCAGTTCTTTGTTACGATTGTGAGTGTCACGTACCATTCGGAATTGCACGTGCTCTGTTTTACACAGCTGGCGGGGTAGTAAGTTTATTTATTTACACCGGCATCGGCGTGCCCAGGGGGTTTCCACTCGGGACCTCCGTAGGATCTGTGGTCGGAGCGACTGCCCACCACAGGGCAGGGCGTCACTGTCACTCGGGGTAGAGTCCTGCTGGGAGGACTCCTGTGGTCCCCCGCGTCCCGGGAAGGGGCGGAGTGGTGGAGCTCAGTGCTGGTCCGTCCGTGCTGCTGCGGCCTTCGGGTGTGTGTGGCCCACGGGGAGGAAACGCGGTTTTGCTGATGCTTAATTTTTTGTTGTTGTTGTTGTCACGGCAAAATATTAGTTTCAAACTCAATCTTGGTCACTGATTGGTTAAATACATTCTCAGTCACTTTTTCTTTTTTTTTGGCTAAAAATAGTCCAAAAAATGTTGGTATTGGTAGCTGTATATTTATTTTTAAAATTTTCCTCTGCTTTCTCTCATCGTGACTGACCACACGAGGAAGTGCGTGTGTCTGTGTATAACGGATATGTTCCCCAGGGTGGCTCGAAGGACATATTAAAGGGCAGTATTACTTGCATCATTCCCTCCTTGCTGTGTACCGGAAGCAGAAGGACAGAGACAGGACAGGGTCGCAGGTCGAAGGTCGCACTGACGGTGTCCTCTCCATCTCAGAGCGGGGAAAGGAGGTGGAGTGTGAGGGCCCTTGTGCTTATCTTATGTGGTGTCATACAATTCTACATGAATTCTGTCAAGCTTGGTTTGGTAATTTTGTTTTGATCCAGCCACTAACACAGATTATTCAGATGTGAATAATTTTGGTGGTTTTTTTTGGTACCGGGGATCGAATTCGGGACCTTCCGCTTGCCAGGCAGGCAGCAGAACCACTGAGCTAAATCCCCGGCCCGTAGATGAGATTAATTTTAAGCGTGCCTCCTTCGTGGTGTGCCTGCGGTGTATCACTGCTTTTGGTGGAGGCAGTGAAGATGGGTCGGCCCCTGGAGGGACAGTGTGCTAGGACCTGCATGACGAGGCACGCCTGCAGTCGGGCAGAGGCTCGCTTGTCCTGAGGTGCTTTCGTTCCTCTCCCACCTCCATGACCTCTTCCTCCCCTTAACTCCTTGTTCTTCACCACTGTTGAGAAAAAGCAGAGTTCTCGGCCTGTTCAGTGCGAACAGGCATCTTTCGTTTTGCTTTTGTTGTACCCAGGATTGAACTTAGGACTTTCACCCTGAGCTCTGTCTCCAGCTCTTTTTTATTTTTTGTTTTGAGTCAGGGTCTTGCTAACATTGCTGAATTACCCATGCTGGGATTGAATTCATGATCCTCCTGCCTCAGCCTCCCAGAGTGCTGAGATTACAGGCATGTCCCACCACTCCTGCAAAGAGGGATTGTTAGCAACACTGTGTACCCATTCTTGGCATGTTTGTACCCGTAAAAACGTACATGACACAGAAAACCAACACGTGAAATACAGCACCACCCCTGGGTGTCGGGCTCCTTCCTGCTTTCTGAGTAAACCCTTCAGCCAAGGCCAGGCTGGGAACCCTGGTGGGCCCGGGACTGAGCTCAGGGCTCCCTGACTGCTAGTCCTGCTCCTACAAGGCCTGCCCTGCCCTGCCCTCTATGAGCAGGGCAGCTCCACCAGACCTTGGTTCTGATAGCATAGGTGGAGCACGTGTGACTGTCATCAGTGGGTCACACCAGGGCCGCACACAGATGGTGAGACACGGAGCTGTCTTCCCAAATCACCCTGCGACTGTCTTGTGCATGCTCCATGATCGTTCATCCATTCCCATGGGAGAACAGAGTGATAAAACCGGATTCTTACCACTCAGTTGACTTACAAAGGGATGGATTTAAAGGCTTGATAACTTGAATTTGATTTGTGCTCCCTCAGCCAGGACTTGTGACTCCTACCAAAACTGCCGGTCCCGAAGGCACCTTCGTCATCCTTCTGAGGAGTGTGCAGAACTGGATGGGCTCTTCCTTTTCCCCAGGAAAGGGTCAAGTTCAAAGTGAAGAAGCAAAGAAGAGCACGACAGCTTTCCATTTGTTTGGTTCCTTTATCCAGGAAGTCACAGAACAACGGCCAATTTTCTGTCTTTACTGTTCCGTTCACCGAATGGAGAAGAAATTTGATTTTCTCCTTTTCAAGTGATGAGAGAGGGCATGGAGGGCAGAGTTCCCTGAGAGTCTGTTAAAGTCGCATTCCCGACTCGCAGCACCTGCGACAGGGATTCAAGGTGCTCACTGACTCGCTGAGGAGGCAGAGGCTCTGAGAGGCTGATTTGCAGAGACAGAGTCCTCAATGTCTGGACTTCAGACCTGGGCTCTGTGCTTATCCCCGAAGTAAGAGAATGCGCCTGCCTCCGTCTGTTCATTCCCTCACCAGGCACTGCTGCGTGTTCACGTGGGCCAGGTGCCCACCGAGGGCAAGCAGAACAGGACTCCTGCCCTGAAGAAGTTCACAGTTTAGCCGCAAGTTGTTTTTATTTGGGGGGTGGGGATAACGGAGGGGAAGAAATGGGGTGATGGGTCAGTAGATTAATGCTTTCTGCATAAACGTAAGTGTGGTGGGGGGCCTGACCCAAGGTAGTACAGAAAAAGGCCATTCACCTTAGCCCAGGCTTCTAGCAAGTGCTGAGCTTGGCGTCAGAGATGAGAAGGGCATGAGTGGATACAAGAGAGGGAGGGGTAGGAAATTGGGATGGGTGTGAACCGGTGAGAGGAGCCGATGGGGGATTCTGGACTGGCACTGTCCGAGCACAGGCCCTGGCCGCCATGTACCACGATGGTGCCATAAGAATATTAATATAATAGGCCACAAAATTCCCACCCTTGAGTGGGACTGTAGCTGTCCTGATGTTGTAGCCCAGCACCTTCTGGGTTTCTGGTGATGCTGGTATGAACAAACCCACAGGCCTGTCAGTAGGATAAAAGTGTAGCACCGCTATGGTTTATGTCTAGATGTCCCCTGAGAGCCTCATGAGTTCACAGGCAGGGCTTTGGAAGGTGGCTGAGTTATGGGAGCTTATAGCTGACCTGCTGTTAGAAGATGGGGTCTGGTGGGAAGAGGCGGGGACCTGGAAGGGCTGTCTCCCTGCAGGGCTCCTCCCTTCTCTTTGCTTCCTGTCCACCATGAGGTGAGCAACTGCCCTCCGCCAGGCCCTTCTGCCATGCCACCCTGCCTCGGAGTGGCAGGCTGTGGACTGAAAATGTGAGCCACGGTGAACCTCTTCTACTTCAAGTTGTGGCTGTTGGGTATTTTGTCCCACCCATGAGGAAAGGCTGAGACAAGCACATAGAGTTACCTAGAGTACGTGGTAGTTGACAAGGATAATAGACGACTGGCTGGTGTATTCACTGTACTTGTATCATCCTTCTAAAGTGTGTGCCTCGTCTCCTCACTCAGTTTTATAAAAGGTTGGTAACACAGTGTGCTGGCTTCCAGTGGCAGCTTCATGTGGTTGCGAGGCCCTGTCCCAGGAAAGGCCCGTGGTCCAGGTCTGTGAATACTCTCTATGAGGGCTGCACAACCGCAGAACCTCCCGGTAATTCCCTTCTCGGAATTCGTACCCGTCACGAAGTGACATGGACTGGTTTTCTGCCTGGGTCATACCTAAGGGGTTTCCTTGCTTCAGAATCTCTCCTCTAATCCCTCTGCATTTCCAGTCTTACGCACAGCAAAGTCTGTCCTTCCCCCGATGGCAGGGGCCTTGGGGTCAGGACGAACTCGTCACTGACCTTAGTGTCCCTGCGAGGGACAGCGTAGAGCTGTCCCAAGACATTCTCGTGAACCATGCATTGGGCTATATCAAAATTCCTACCTGCCTTTTCTAGCATACCTGTAGTCCACAGATGCGTTGTTAAATACGAATTTACTCATTCCCCTACAACTTGTCATTAGAATATCTTCATACCGTGAGCCTGGCCTGTTACTTTACTAGGACACCTCCATGTCCCTGTCCTGGGAAGTTAGTCTGTGGCACCTGTCGTGTCAGAGGTGCCGGTTTGATTGGTCAGGTGAAGGCCAAGTTTCCAAAGAAACTCTGGGAAGCCCCAGGAGCCCCTAGAGAGGAATCATTAACCCGGCCAGAGGGTGTGCAGGAGGCTGCGTGACCACGTGGTAGCAGGGTGGCCAGGAACTTTTCAGCAGGCCACCGTGGTCCTGAGAGGCGGGAGAGAGAGGCCAAGCGCTCTGAAGAAGAACCGTGGTGCCCGGGGAGTGAGGAGGAATTTATTTCATGCTCCATGGACTTACGTGTCCTGAAGTCTCCCTGCTGCTTACATCTGTGCTTAGAGCGGTGACTGTTGTGTGTCTTGAACGGAGAAAAAGGTACAAAGGCAGCCCTATGACTGAAAAAATGACAGCTGTCACCAAGACCGCAGGACTGCGGGAGGGCCCCTGGATCACAGGGCCGGGCCCCGCCCTCCCTCTGCTGTGGCTTGGGTTTTAGGTGTGAAACCAAACTTCTCTTCTTGGTGGGCTCTTGATCCTCCTGCCCTTCCTGACTTTGATTTCCGACCCTACCTCCCGCCTGCTGCCCTGCAGTTGCTCTGTGTTGAAATATTTCCGTTCCGTCGTCTTTGAAATGATTCAGCAACCTGGGGGACTTTCCCAAAAATCCTCTTTACAACATGCTCTCTCCAGTCTGTTTCCAGCTTGCTTTCATCTGACACACGGGGGCCTAGCAGCAAGGAATCAGAGTTATCTGCGGAGTGGGAGTGAGTGCAGTATGTGTGTGATGAGTCCTTTTTAGTGAAGCTCCCCACCCCATGCTGGCTTCTCTGAGATTAAGTTTTAGTGAAAGACAACCGGATATTTTTATGAAATTAATCAGAAGGTTTTCTGCACAGCCAGTGCTAACAAAGTCATCTTTTCCTTCTCCTCCTCCTTCTCCCCTTCTCTTTTGCCGTGCTGGGGACTGAGCTCAGGGCCTGGCGCAGGCTTAGGCAGGAGTTCCACCACTGAGCACACCCCAAACTGGAGGACTTCAAAACCAACCCAGCACAAAGAACCACCCGGTGCTGATGGCTACAACTGAGATGTCACAAACTGAGGTGATGTTCGGTTTATGTTCTGAGGTGTAAGCCGCTTTCTCTCAGTGACCTGGGACAAAGACCGTAGCATAAGAGATGGGGCGGCCCCGTGACTGCCTGGCCTCCTGCACCCCACCCCAGTGACTACAGGGTGCTCTGCATGGGAAATGGAGAGTTCTCTGGAAGTCTGGCAGCCCTGTGAGGTGAATAAAGAGGAACCGGGTGCGCATGCTGCCCAGTTAGGTATTTGCTGTTGGTGGAGAAAGGCATTGTTAGTTCCAGTCCTGTGACCTTGGTTTTCCCCTCACTGGACCCGTCCACATACAGGGAACGGATAGGGCTGATGCTGCCCCAGATCCATGTGCATGTGGAATACGGAACACAAAAGGTGACCTTTGCTGCTTGGATAAAACACCACTTTTGGAAGCATGTTCTGCTTTTGATTAGCTCAGAAGAAGAATTTGAACCAGAGCACTAGAATATTGTGTTCATACAGGGCGGAGGATCTTACTTATCTCACAGTCAGACAATAAATATCACCTGCTGCTACCAGGCAACTACCCTGCTCAAGAGTTTACATGTCACTTTAGCAGCCGCGTCATCACATGAAATACATGTGTCAGCTAGGTGTGGTGTAAGCCCAGCTATGTGGGGGAGAGGCTGGGCAGGAGGGCCCCTTGAACCCAGGAGTTCACAACCAGCCGGGGTAACACAGTGAGACTACATCTCAAAAATCCAAAACAAAATCGAGTATCTAACTGCTGGTTTATAAAATTAATAATTTGGGGGAAATGGCACAATTGAGCATGATTCATTTGGTTTCTCATAAACTTTTTTTCTTTACTGTTTAATTTTAAAAGAAGTCCTTTTAAAGAAATATGATTAATGTAATGAACTTTAAGTTAAAAATGAAAATAGCCAGGCATGGTGACACACACTCGTGATCCCAGCACACAGGAGTCAGGGGAAGAAAGATTGTGAGTTTGAGGCCAGCCTGAACTGCATATTGAAAACTCTGTTTCAAGAAAAAGAAAAAGAAAATAAACATATTAAGCGTAGTATCTGATGTAAATCTGTGTTATGTTCCAAATTAAGAATAATACTCTAGAATATTAACTATTTTCTATTCAGGGGCGTAAAATCCAGCCCATTGACTTGAATAGGATCCTTCTGTCATGATAGAACTACTAATGGGTAATTCTGTTTTATATGAAAATTTTTTAGAGACCACCTAATAAAATTTTAAAAAGAGATGCATGGTAAGTTTGTTTTTAACATAGAAACTCTTGCAAAAATAAGTATTTTTAAAAATAATTTAAACGATTAAAATATTTTAAGAGAAAATATCATTGAGCAAATTAGTCACTACCTAAAAATGTAAAAATTGAAGATACAAATAAGGCCTTCTACAGAACTGAAATTATACTGTGCTATTTTTCAAATTTTACTGGAAAACAAATATTTCAGAAATAGTCTAACCAGAGCCAGGGATTTAGCTCAGTGGTTCTGACACCTGCCTTGCAAGCACAAGGTCCTGAGTTCGATCCCTGGTTAAAAAAAAAAAAAAAAAAGAAAAGAAAAGAAATAGCCTTGACCATATGTCTTTTATAGAAGACAGTATTGTATTCTGTAACCTTTGAAGGTCAAATCCTAGTAAATGAGAGAAACCCCACCGTGCTAAACCCCTCTCCATACTCTGTGGTGTCCATTCTGTAGATGCCTCCTCCACATCAAGTACACATAAGTTTCTAGATCTTTTTGGAATGTTCCCTCCTATTATCTCCTTTTTCCAAGATTGAGTTAAAGCAGCGCTGAAGAACTTAATGGAGATACTTTTCTCACAGTCATGCGAAAATTATTTTTGAGCAGTTTGGACCTGGTACTGATCCCATCTGCTTAAAGATAAAATCAGTGGAGACAAAGGAACTCTACAAATGCAGGGATTAAGAGAGAGTTGAGAATTTTGAAAATTGGGTCTTGTGTTCTAAAGTTTTAGTCACCAAAGAAAACTGGCAGTGATGAAAGTGAAGAGAGACAAAAACATCTTAGATAATTACAGGAAGGCCCGGGGGATGCAGAGGACACGGAGCTGGAGCCCCTCATGGCGGGGTGGGGGTGGTGGTGTGCTGTTTCCTTGGTCAGTGTGTGCATTTGCATCTTGACTTTAAACCTGTCTTCCCAACATGTTATTACGAAAATCTTCATCCCATGTGTGGAAAGCATGGTGCAGTGAGGCCTATCCCGCACCTCGCTTCTATGGTGAACATTTTTCTGTTTTCTTTATCAACTGCCTATCCATCTCTCTATCCATCCTTCAGGCTTTTTATTTATTTATTTTTTGGTACCGGAGATCGAACTCGGGTCCTTGCACTTGTGCAGCAGGCGGCGAAACCACTGAGCTAAGTCCCCAGCCCATCAGTCTTACTTTTGATGCTTCCCAAAATGAGTAGAAGGCATAAATACTAAATTTCTAAACATTTCAGCATGTGCATCGATACTTGTTGATGATCCTTTTTATTAGTTGAGATAACATTTACATGTACTGAAATACCCGAGTCTGCCCAAATCTTGGATGTTTGGATTCTTTTTCACAAGCGCATCTGCCTGTGGCTAAGACAAAGAACATACATCTTCTCCCAGAAAGTTCGCTCGTGTCCCTTTTCGAAGGGGTGCGTGCCCGGCCCTGAGACTGTACGTGCTGTTCTCATGGATGAGCTCTGCCTGTCCCAGAGCTTGTGTCCGTGAACCCTTCTGTGTCCCCTGCCTGTGTTGCGTCAGGCTCCTCCATTTGGCGCTAGGGTCTGCAGTCTGTCTCAGATCCCCTGTGAACTGGGTCGGGCAGTTCTGCTGACCAGATGAATTTTTGACTTGCAGGTTTGTTCCCTGCCATTCTCAATCTGGCCACCAATGCTGAGATTAGTGCCAATGCCACCTGTGGCGAGAAGGGACCCGAGATGTCCTGCAAACTCGTGGAGCACGTGCCTGGCAGGCGTGTACGCAACGCCCAGTGCCGGCTCTGTGATGCCAACAGTGCGAGCCCCAAAGGTAAGTGTGCCTCCTTCTAGTCCAGACAGTTTGTTTTGTTATTTTGTGTTTATGTCATGTTATGTTGTGCTGTGCTATCTATGCTCAGTTATTTCATTCACTGCTTTATCTTAGCGTTTCTCCATGCACCCTGGCCTTGCACCTGCTCACGGAGCTGGTGCCTGCCCGTGGGAATGTGACTTTCTGAAGCGCTCACTGAGGCTTTCATTGGAGGTCGTGAACGTGGTGTTCACCTTGAGTGGTGTTCATTTCCATTATGAGTTTAGAAGCTGAAAGATTGAAAGCAAGAGTTGGGAAGAGTGCTTGTTTTTATTTTCTTGTTAACAGAACACCACCCGATATCGAATGCGATCGATGGCACCAATAACTGGTGGCAGAGCCCCAGTATTCAGAATGGGAGAGAGTACCACTGGGTCACCATCACACTGGACCTAAGACAGGTAGGTCAGGGCTGCTGGCAGGGCTGGGCTGCTGGCAGGGGGTCGTGGTGGCTCCTGGGAAGTTCACCTTGCTTCTCAGCACGTGCACATGCCGACCTCACTGCTCTCCACCGGGGAGGTCCCCTGATGTGCAGGCCCAGTGTGCGACACCATTTCTTGTCACCTAGGGACATGGCTGAAGTTGCTTCCCTGTGGCTGGTGTTCTGCACACCTCCGTAGCCGGATGTACTCACGGTTCAGGGTGCCAAGCCAGGCTGTGTGCTAGATGCCCGGGGAGGGTACAGGGCCAAATGCATCCACTCCTCCCATTCAGACTTACTGTCTTGCTGTCTTCCTCATGCAGTTACTGTACGAGGCCTCGGCACAAAAGAGGTGCTGTAACCTCTTGGCTATGCCTCAGCCATGTCAGATGCACCTGTCAGGGCCGGGGGCAGATGGGAGCTGCTTGGGACTAATGTGGGCAGCACATTCAGCATGCAGTGAGAAAGGCCAGGTCCATTCGGTTCTGGCCCCACCTGTGTGTTCTCACCTGGCTTCAAGGCCACAGGGGAGAATCAAAGCAGACATGGGCCCTGGTTGGCCCAGTATTTTTAGAAAAGATGAAAGGAAAGACATCTGAACAGAAAAGATGAAAAAGAGAAATAGGAGGTATTTTGTAGCTTCTGTCACAGTTTTTGATTTGAGTTCTTTGTAAAAGCCACCGCATTCTTATTTCCATCTGAATTTTCTTGTTTGAACTCCTAGATTCCACATAAAATATTTAGATGAATTGAAAGAGATAAATGAGTTACACGAACATTGTAGGAGTGAAATAGGAGTTTTGGAGATTTAGTGATAATCAGAATTCCTTAAATAAGTGGTAGCTTTAAAAATGTATAGGATTTTAAGTAGAAGACAAAAGGATGTTGTGCATATTTATGTATAAGAAACTTTTGATCTCTGGTAATTATAGAGAATAAGGTAGCAAAATGGGAAGCACATATATGCTATCATACGGATAAGTGTCCCCCAAATGGATGAATGTCATGGTGGTATTATTGGGAAGTGATGGAACTTTGAGGAGGTGTGGCTGTATGGTAGGAATTTGGGTCACTAGGGGTATACCTTTGACAGGGATATTGGGGCCTTGACCCCTTCCTGTCTTTCTCTTTCACTTCTGGGGCACCCTGAGGTGAGCAGCTTCCTCTTCCACACACTCCTGCCATGATGTGAGACCTCACCACAGGCCCAAAAGCCAATGGGCAAATTTACCATGGACTGAACCCTCTCCAAGTGTGAGCCAAAAAACCTTTCCTTCTTATCTTAGGTATTTTTGTCTCAGTGATGGAAATCTCCACAAGACAATGAGTTTAGTGAAATTAAGAGCTGGTTATTTTCCATATAGACCAGACCCTTGCGAGACTGTTTTGTCTTGTTGTAGGTCCAGCTGGACTTTCTCCTGAAGGAAGCCATGTGAGGGATTTCAGAAAAGAGTTTTAGATTTTTGAGGCATATTTGAAAAACAAGCACGGTGCCTAGTTATAGTCTCTTCTAAGTAATGCCTGGTGTTTTGAGGTGAACTTTTAGAAGAAGATAATTAAAACAGTTACCACTCAGAGGTTTCTTTACCTTTTGCGCAGTACAAAAATCCTTCTGTGCTTTCTTTTGAAAAGAAAATTGTGTTAAGCTTATGCTTTGGCAGGCCTTTCTGAAGTTTATTTATTTACTTATTCAATTATGACCTTTTCTAATGTGTAGAAAGCACATTACAGTGAGCACACAGAGACCCACTCCGTGAGGTACAGGGCACTTTCAGCTTTGGGCCTTATTTGTTTCAGAGTAATTACAATCATCAGGACATTTTACCAGCATTTCAGTTTATGTGTTTAAAAGATAAAGATATTTGCTCTGAATAGACACCATGCCATTAGCCCCCTTAACAAAATTAACAGTCATTTCCTAATAATTGTTTCACTGTCCAATTTTGCCAATTTTTCCATTAAGGTCTTCTGTAGCTTTTTTTCCTTTCTGACCAGGAATCCATAAGGGCCACTTACTACATTTGACCATTATCATTCCTAGTTCTCTTCTAATCTGAATTGCCCTCCACTTTTTTGTAAACAGTATTGAATTTCTGAATAGACAAGGCCATTTGTGTTACAGAACATCGCACAGTCTGATGTGCTCGCTGTGGTTTTACCTAAGATGTTCCCTCCTGCCTTCTGTTTTCTATCAGCTAAATTCAGCTTCAGGTGCCTGGTGAGATGACATGAAATCTCTCGGGCAAGAGTGCCCCTGGGAGACCCTGGGTGCCTGGCACTGCCTGCCCTCGGAGGGTGCCCAGGGCAAGCCCTGTCTGCCTGCTGCCAGCCAGACCGTTTCCTGCCAGAGTCACGTCCTTGTCCCTAGCACATCCTCCCTTGTTCCTTAGGTCTGGCTGACGCTCAGATGTACAACCTGGCTACCTTCATCTGACTCTGTCCTCGTCCTGAAATCTGTTTTCCGACAAAGCCAGTTGGCACCTAGGACCAGGTTATTTCTAGATTAGAGCAGGCATGATGGAAAATGTTTAAATTTTTTTTCTTTAAAAATTTATTACAGTAGAAGACACATTGCCTTAAGTTCCCCTCAAAATCCTCCCCCTACTCTGAACACACTCTTCCCAGCGTTCTTTCTACTCTGAGCAGTTCTGGAGAGCTCTTCCATGAGTGTCTCCTTGTGCTGTTGTGGTTGTATCAGTGTCCAGAACTGACTCACAGCATTTACTGTTCCTGGTCATGCTGGCTTCGGGGAGGAGCCATAAGTTGCACAGCCCTGGATCCGGTGAATGAAGTGGATGAGGACACATGGTCACGTGTTCAGGAGGCTGCTGTTCTGTGCAGTGGCCCTCGGCAGAAGTATTCAGTGACAAAAGAGCCCTTCTAGAACTGTTCCAGAAAGGGGCAACAACAATGGGAGGAGTGTGTTCAAAGCGAAGGGAGGGACTCTGAGGGGTAAATGCAGTGCCACTTGTACTGTAATTGTTTTTAAGTAAAACAGTCACAGTACATTTACGTCTTATTGTCTATACTTCGGGAGGGGGAGGGCGGGGACACAGCTGTCTTCCTCCTTTTCTTTCTTTTCCCTTTCTTTCCCCGTTCATGTTGTTGAGGGATGTCTTCCTTCAACAACACCCAGACATGGATGCAGTTCAGGCTCGGGAACAACACGGCGGTGTGGACTGGCATTTTTTTCTTACTTTCTTCTCCTGATGAGAAGGTGACAGTGGGCCAGCAGGTCCTTGGAGGCCCAGGTGCAGTCCTGTAAAAATGGAACATCTGCAGTCAGATTTCTAAAGTAAAATTGTAGGTAGGCTTTAACATTATCAGGATCTGCAGTCAAACTTGCTGTAAAGGAGTTCGTGGAATTCCATAAATGTGTCAGTTCCCGAGGTTTATGACCAGTGCGCCTTTGTTCCGTGTCGCAGTGCTAAAGACATTGACCTCGTTCTTATTTCTCTAGTGGAGGACAGATACTGAAATCAGCATTTTAAGACTCTGTGTTTGGTTTTCTGAAAGATAAATTAAAGATACAAAGTTGTGCTGTCAGAAGGTTTATAAATGTTGTATGGTTTGCAATACAGTTTAACTACAGTGTTTGTCTTAGTAACGTATTACAAGAAGAATGATTAGATTTATTTCTCTACTTCTTATAAATAAGCCTGATATTCATTTCTTTCATTGATTTATACTTTAGAAGTTACATTTACTTTTAAAAAAATCCATGGGAATTGAATGTGTGTGGTATTTTTTTTTTCTTTCTTTTTGGTGCCAGGGATCGAACTTGGGTCCTTGCACTTGCAAGGCAGGTGGCAGAACCACTTTGTGCGGTATTTTTATTTAAATAAAAATAAAGCTGAATCAACTTTTTACAAATGTAAAACTGACATTAACACGTTCATGTTGGGGCCATAATTTGTATGTCTCGCTGTGGGGTGACTGTGAACCACTGGTGGTACGTGCATGACTGTCCCATTGAGTGGCATGGAACCAGCCACCCGGTTGAACAGTCATGCATGTACCCACCGGTGGTTCAAGCCAGCAGGGACGTGTTAATGTTGTGGCCTGCATTAATAAAATGCTGATTACTGTGCAGTGATTTAGGGCTCATTCATTAACACTGCCACTGAACTGAGTCAGTGATCTTTGCTGATGACTTAAAATTGAAAAGAAGTCATTCTGAGAGAAAAAATGTATTTCATGGATCTTGAATTTTACAATTTTCAAAAATCCCTTTAGGCCCCTCTAATTCTATTAAAATGCATTCTCTATGGTAGTATGTCTCAGTAGAAGAAGTGTTTCCGGTTTGAGGCCTGGGAGGTCAGTGGTAGAGCACTTGCCTAGCATGGACAATGCCCTGGGTTCCATCCCCAGCATCAAATCAAATCAAATCCTCATTCCAGTTTGAGTAACACCATATTAAAATTTAATTACTAGGTAGATGAAACAATGGTCAACATCATTAGTCATAAGGGAAATGAACATGAAAAGCAGAATAAAATGTAACTTCATATCCGTTAGGACAGCTGTAATAGAAGAAATGGAAACTAACAAGTGCAGGCAAGAATGCAGAGAAATTGACAGCCGTCTGTGCTGTTGTTAGTGTGTAAAACGGAGCAGCTCCTGTGAAACCAGTATGATAGCTCCTCCAAAATCAAGTGTAGAATGGTCGTATGACCCACCAGTTCCACTTGTGGGGAAGAGAAAGCCAGGACTCAAACAAACGCTTGTCCACTAAAGTTCATAGCAGCCAGAAAGAAGAAAGGGCCTAAATGTCCATCAGCAGGTGATTAGGTAAACACAGCATGGTCTACACTTGATCTTAGCCAAAAGGCCGAGAAGTGATAGAGGATCCTGTATCCAATAGTATCCAGGCTCAAAAAGGAATGAAATTCTGACACAACGCTCTAGTAAGGATATACCTTGAAAACATTATGCAAAGTGAAATAAGCCAGACACAAAAGAAAAAACACTCTGATTGCACTTCTGCAAAGAATCTAGATCAGCCCGGTTGGTAGAAACAAGGAGAATGTGGGTCCCCAGGGGACCGGGACACGGGGAAGGGGAGGCCTCATTCAGTGGGCACAGACTTTCAATTTGAGATGACGGGACGGTTTTAGAGATAGACAGTGGTGGCTGTTCCACAGTACCCCTGCACATAATGTCACTGAGTTGTACGCCTAAAAATGCCGAAATGGTCTTTTAATGTTAGTATAATGCTAACACAGGTAAAGCTAGTGCCCTGTGAAGTGCTTTGTCACTGCATGATTCAGGATCAGGCAGGAGAACAGGAGAGGGACCTGCCGGGAAGGCAGTAGGGTAAACAGTGTCAGGGCTCCGGGAAGGGGGCTGGCGGGAGCTCAGGGAGGAGCTGGGGTAATCGGCACCCGGGGCCTTGCACAGGGGGGAGGCTGTCGTCAGCTCTGGCAGGAAGGACTCAGTCCCACCTCCCTCCTCCAGCCTCCCAGCCACCTCCTGCTAGTGGCACCGCTGGCAGGCGCTGGTGTGGTTCTCAAGTCCCACTCCCAGCCTCATGAAGCAGGATCTAGAAAGGTGGGCTGGCAGTTGCATAGCAGCCAGCACACGCCCTTTCCTGGTGGGTGATCACTTGCACCGGGGCAGTTTTGTGAACACAGAGCAGCAGACATTCCTGCTTTGTGATTACCAAGGCCAAGCGCATCCTGAATGTGCTCTTATTAAATGTTTCAGATTAACTTTGAAATGAAAATGCAGAGTTTAGAGTTTTGGCGAAGGTGTGGATGGCCTGAGGGCATAGCCTGGGTGCCGGGACTCCAAGAAGCTTGGGAGTGGAGCAGGACACACAGAAGCAGTTCTGTTCACGCGGGGACGTGTTCGTCCACTGTTAGTTTCTGGTTGTGTGGTGGCCTCGCGACATGCTTTGATACGGATTGCGGAGCAGAGAGTGGTAGCATCAAGACTGGTGTAGAACCTCATAGATTCCTTGCACTCACTAAACCTGAGCTTCCTTACTCGCCAGGCTGTGCTGTCTCCAATCCACAGATTACTCTGATTCCGCAGAACTTCAGCTAGCACCAGGAGAAACATTAAACAAAATCTCAAAATAATCTAATCAGAGTTTGCTAATAGGATTAACTAAGGAGTGCCATTGTGTAGATTTTTAGAAAATAAACTCGATTACTTCTTTTCTGACTAGAGAAGTAATGAAGGATAATGGTAGAACAATCAGAAGGCATAGATAAGTGTAAAGAGACAGAAGAATGTGCAGCCCCTTCACTCTGAACACCCACTAATTATATTTTGTGGTATTTATTTTTAGTTGCATCTAACAACGCTGCAACAGTGCCATCATTGGTTACCTACTTACGGGGCCAGACCTGGGTACACGCGTAACCCAGGTGATGTCACTGGTCCTCGTAAGCACCCTGTCAGCCTGCTCCTGTGATCCTCCCTTTGACAGGTGAAAGAGCTGAGCCTCAGAGGACTGAAGGGACTTGTTCCAGGTTAGGACTTCTGACAGTCAGGACCCTGGTCCCCGCAACTGAGGTGGTGTGATCCGTACATTTTTGTCCTGATGTGTTGCCGTCAGAAGGACTTGGTAAGGGAATATATTAAATACAGGATACATAACTTACAAGGTTATTTTTGATAATTACTTAGAGTCAAATGCAAAGGAGTACAAGAGATTAACCGCACCTAGAAGCCCAAAGGATTCACCTGAGGGCCTGGATCCCAGCAGTTTCCCACACAAGTCCAGCTGAAGGTCTAGAGTCCAAGGCAATGTCCTCCTCGAGTCCAGCCAGAGGCCTAGAGCCCATGGCAATGTCTCATGCTTGTCCGTATTGAGGATCTGTACCTGGAGGGCCCAAAGGCCAGTGGTGGAAGCCAGGAAATTTACGCTGGTGAGATGAAGGATTTCTGCCACCAGGCTGAGGGGTCCACACTGGAGCCAGGAAGTGATGCTCATGATGAAGATCAGAGCTCCCCTGATCAGAGCAGCCGTTCCCAGCGACAGCGAGGCCCCGAGCTCCTCCTCCAATGAGAACAGCCTAGTTTGCATCAGGAATACCATCCGCAGCAAGCTTCTCCTAGCAAATCAACAGGCCAAGATCTTCCCCTCCAGGTCTCTTTTTATGGCTATGGGTAACAATCCTCAGGTGGATCCTCCACGCCCAGACCACCCTGAGTCAGTTCAGCTGGGTGTTATAAGTTGACCGTTAGACAGTCCACCACACGATGTTTTACTTAATATTTTAGCGTGAACGTTTCCCAATATAACTTCTAGAGCTGCTTCTGTATGGCTCATCTGTCATTCACCTAATAATCCCCAGACCTGACATTTTGGTGATTTTGCAGTTAGGGTTAAATAACATGAACCTCCAGTGGAAAAGTGCATTTCAGTGAAGTAACACGGTGAATCCTTACTTGAGTTTCATAGCACAGATTCCTGCTTAGTTTTGTTTTGAGGATCCCTGTAAGAAGGAGTGTTCATTGTCATGCACGTGTGGGAATTCATAGGTGTGGGCTGTAGACACTCAGCATTCCCTCCCTCCCTTCTGTTATTTGGTCTGCCCTCCCTACGCCTGGCCTGTGGGTTGCTCTTTTAGGAAGGGAAATGGGAGCAGAGTGGGAGAGGTACCTTTGCCAAAGCTGGGATTGGAAACCAACAGCTCCAGTTCTTTCAACACCATGCAACCGAGTGCACCCTGTGTCGCTGGTCTCCGGTCACTGTGACTTTTTGGGGAGACTGGAGCCCCCAACAGTTTCCTCCTGGTGCTGGAATGTTCCATTCAAGGCCATTCCTTTGCCCCCTTGTGGCGTAATGGGCCCTTGTCCCCTAGAATTGGGTGCTACCTGCCATGTGTTTTTTGGCTAAGAAACAGGAAAATGAATCAATGTTTTTGTATTTCCTTTAAAAAAAAATCTTCAACTTGGGCAAAAATTTTACTAGCAGGGTCAGATTTGTGAGTAAAAATCCTTTAGAAGATAAAATCTGTTTGGCAAAAACGGAAGTGTTTCCTATGGTGTGGACAATAAAGCTGCCTTTTAGAGCCCTGCTTGCTCTCTGTAGGTTTAATTAGGAAGTGGTACTTGGTTGTGGGAACACAGTCACAGAAGGCCTTTGTTGTAGGCAGACCCTGAGACAAGAGTGGCTTGTTCCGAGTTTTGTGAAACCTCATTAATTTGGATGTCTGTTGTGTTTTCCCCTCCAGATTTCTGAAAAGTTGACCAAAACTAGGAGAGGTTTGTTACTGTATTATCCAAATACAGTATTTGGCGAGGTCGAAACAGCACGTCACAGTCTTCATCTTTAAAGACGTTTAGGCCAAGAATGTCGTGCAGATTGTTCCCTTGTGACCAACCAGCCTCCTGGTCCCTCAGAGAGGCAGGCGGAGACTCTGCCTGCAAGGCTCCGTAGAAGCCACCGTCCCTGTGTACTCGCATTTGGGCACATGGCCCTATTTCACGTTTTATTACTTCAGACAGCCTCGACCAGTTTCAAGTATTAAGTTTCTGTAGAATTTTCTTAGTGTCATGAATGGGTTGGAAGAAATCCTACCACACTGTATCCCTGCCTTGTAGACTTTTTTGCCTTGTCATGTTCTCTGTGAAACTGCTAGTCCCAGAATTGTGCCTTTTGTATTCACAGTGTTATTATCTCATTTTATTTTTTATACACATTTTCTCTCCTGATTATCTATTGCTGTGTAAGACATCACTGCAGAATGCTGTGGCTGAGAAAAGCAATATTCACCTCATACCCTTGCTGGGTTCTCTGGCCCCAGGATTCATACCGGGCTGAGGACTACGTCAGAGTCTGCAGGCCCTGGGGCTGGAGGAGGAGCGGCATGGGTGGGTGGGGGTCCCCAGGGCCAGGTGTGCGGGCTGGCAGGTGTCCATCAGTCTCCTGACACCTCAGAGCCTCTGATCTCCCCGCAGGGCCTGCACTTCCTCCCAGCATGGCAGCCGCAGGCAGCTTTACTTAGGGCCCTGCCCCTGTCCCAGGGAGAGAGAGAGGCAGGAGGAGCCTCCTGTGACCCTGCACTCCTGGACCACCCGCAGTGGGGAGCGGCTCCTGCGGGGAAGGGTGGAGGGATGGAGCTTCCTGTCCTTGCTGAAGTCTCCTGGGGCTTCCTTTGGGGCCTCTCGGGTCCTCTCTCTGAGGGCCCTGCACCTTTGTCTTTCAGTGAGCCGTGGGGTTCACATCAGGTCCCAAGGGCTGTCGTTCAGGCTGTTCCAGGTGAACAGCAAGCCAGGTGAGTAAGTGAAAATCGCCAAGGCCAGGTTCTAGAATCATGTGGAGTTTCATTTCTTGACAAGATTTATTTTTAAACTTTCTCATTGCGCATGAGCGAGGTGATTTCCCAAGCGCTCGAGGATAATGATTCTGCCATGTGCTGAGCTCGCCGGCTGCCTCCCTGTCCCTCTCTGGCTGTGCGTGGCAGAGGCCTGGGTGTCCTGTCCACAGTGTCCCTGCCCCGCTCGCTGCAAACTGTCCCAGTGTGGTTTTCATCTCCTCAGCTGCTTTGGCATCAAAATAGAGTGTCTTGTATATTTAGGGAAAGAAAGAGAAGTCCATTCTGAAATCATTATTTCTTCCTGTTATATTGAGACTGAAAAAAAAAGAGACAAGTTTTAGTTTCTGAGGAAACATTCTTTGAGACCTACAGTGCCATTTGGAATCCATTCTAGCTTTTTTGTTTTTGATCACTCTATGTGTAGGCTGAGCTTCTATTCAGACTGTAGCATTTCCATCTTTGGAAAGAAGACTATAACAAATTTTAAAAAGTGGCCAAGGAATACCTCCAGTGTACCTCAAAAATATCTCATATACTCAGTGTCTTCAACGGGCCTTTTGTCTCCATAGAACTTCTTTTACTCTAGTGTAGAAGTAGCATATGATAACTGCAGATTTAGAAATACAGAAAAGTATAAGGAAAAGGTGTTTTTTTAAAAACAAACAAACAAACAAACAAACATCACTTGTGTGGATAACAGGAAACAGAGAGATAGATGGTTTGCAAATAGAAAGAGGACAGAGGTGGAGGAAGGAGCGAGGGAGGGGATGGAAAAAGGATAAAGACGAGCTATGTCCAGGCACCGGCTCCCACGGTGAGTGTGAGCACTATGAACTGCTAACTGTTCTAATAAAATCCAAAATCAGAAAAAGTCACCTGTGGTTCTAACAAGCAGGGATTGGTCACCTTTGCATCTGAGGAAGCCGTGTGTGCTTAACAAGTAACGGAATCTGTGCTTATTGCGGGGCAAGCACTCGGGAGGTGTTGATGAAGAAGACATGAACATCTCTGCGGAGACTGTCAGCGCCCTAACTGTGTTAACGGCCTGGCCACATGGCCAGTGGGGTCTGGTCCATGGCAGAGGATCCAGGGCTGGGGACGGTGGAGAACACCCAGAAGTGGCAGCCCAGGGTTTTGGGGAGGCGCCCCAAGGAAGGCTTTGGAAGGAGGGGAGGAGGAACCAGGGAGGAAGCAGCAGCAGATGGCAGCATGGGAAGGGATTGTGGAAGACAGGGCTTCGTAGGTGCGTGGAGCTGAGTCCAACACTCAGCCCTGAAAGAAACGTTTTCTTTTGGTTTTGTATTCATTGAGATGTACAGCCACCCCTTGATATTGATTCCGAGGTGACCCCAATCAGGATACAGATACCAGAGTCTACCACCGGTGCGCAAGAGTCTGGCTTAAAGGCGTAGAGTTTGCACATAACCCATACACATCCTCCTTCCGTGTAGGCTGAGTTGTCTCTGGATGACTTCGGATGCCCGCCCGTGGCAGTGCTGTGGCATACTTGCAGAGTTTAGGGATGATGATGAGAAAAAGTCAGTTCCCGTTCTGTTAGACTCCTCCATCACCAGCTGGCTGCACAGCATGGGGTTCCCGGAAGTGGTGCTCACTGGCTCTTGGGGAGACCTCGGGTCTGCACAGTGGCAGAGGACAGGGCCGAGCCTGCCGGTCATCCCGGATGTGGTCAGCACAGTGCTTGCTGAGAAAGGAAGAGCCCAGATCCTGCGTGTACAGTGGGCAAATTTTGACGACTACAGAGGCAGGCACAAGCCACTCCAGATACAGTGGTGGCACACATGGCAGGTGTGTTGCAGCAGGCATGAGGAGCCCTCTGATGGCACAAGAGCCAGGTCACCCCCGTGGTCGAACACTGGGTATTCAGCTTTAATTGCTGTGTCGGCACTCTGTGGTGAATAAGTGGGTTTGGGTTGCAGTTTGGGCACTTGGTCTCTAAAAGGTTCGCCATCTCTGCGCTAGAAGCTCTCCATCACCCCAGCATGCGCCCTCGGCCCTTCTCAGTGTGCCTCCTCCTCCCTGCGCTCCTCCATCCCACCAGCCAGAGGAAGCACTGTTCTGAATCCTTTCCACTTTTGATAAGTTCTGCCTGTTACACGTGACCTCCTCCAAATGGAATCCGCCGAGGCCTTCTGCGCCTGTCTTCGTTCTCCGGTCAGGTCACTGTGTCCATGAGCTCTTGCTGCGTTTTGGTTGTTCCTTTCTTCCTGAGCAGTATTTCACTTTGTGAATGTACCGAAATTTGTTTATTCGTTCTCTTGCTGGGTTGTTTCCAGCTTTTGTGTATTTTGAAAGGGTTGCAGTGAGTGTTCTTGTGAAAGCCTTTTTCTGGGGTATGCTTTGTTTCTCCAGGACTGGGACTGGCCAGAGGATCTGTTCACATTTAACTTCACAGATACTGACAACTGCAGGCCAGAAAGCAGCTCAGGACCGGCAGCAGCGCAGTCCTGGGCTCTCCTGGGAGCACTGTGCCGGGCCGCCCACAGTCCAGTGCTTGAAGTAACCTTTTGTGTACTTTCCCCATTTCTAGTTGTTTACCTTGGAGGGCTCAGGCGGTGCGGTGTCTTCATGGCCTGCACCTAAGCTCCTATGGTCATTTTAAGTGGAGGAATAATATTTCATTATCTGGATACACAATGAACTTTTTAACCTGCTTCCACTCCTGGAGATTTAAAACGTGTTTCTGGTTTGGGACCGTTATAAATCGTGCTGCAAGAACTATTTAATATTTTATGGGCCGGGGATTTAGCTTAGTGGTTTTGCTGCCTGCTGCGCAAGTGCAAGGACCCAAGTTTGATCCCTGGTACCAAAAAATTAAAAAAAAAATTTATGGCTGTGCTGATTTTCTGTTAGTGTACAGTCTGAGAAATGGGATTACTAGGTTAAAAACCTTCAAGATTTTTCAAATGTCGTCTTTATTGCCTTTTTTCCCCCAAGCCATTTTTCGATTTACGTGCTCACTAGCAGAGACTGTAAGTGCACCGTGAAGCGCGTCGTGGGCAGCATGAAGATTAGAATTTTATTTTCATTCCTCCCTTACTCCTTCCATCCCTTCTTCCTTCACTTCCTGCCCACCCCTCTGTTCTTGTTCTCTGCTACTTGGATAGTACAGTGTTAATTGATTAATGATGAGCTTTTACATTGTGTTTCTGTCCTGGACACACATTTGAGAGCCCTGGGCTGACCTTCATGCTTCAGCAATGTCGGGTCTTGGTTATTGGCTTCACACATGTAAATTGTGTCATGATTATTAGTCTCTATGGAGCCATCCAAACTGCTTTGTAACATGGTGGTGACATTTTTAGATATTTAAGTATTAGCGTCAAAGGCTGCACAGAATTTCCAAGTCATATTCCAACAAAAGAGAAAAACTTGAATTAGCACAAAATGTCATCATTCTGAGAGATACCGGATATCGGAGAAATAACTCCCGACCCTGGGAGAGGATTTGTACTCGGATCTTGGGCCTGCATGGTTAGTTGGTTGGTGGTCCATTATTCTCGGGGAATGATGTGCTGGGATGCAGAAGGCATCCCTGGAGTTACCATATGAAGACTGAATCATGGGAAGCGTTATGTGCAGTTTTGTGCTTGTAGGAAACTGCTAACCACCTGCTGCTCACTGCCCTTTGGGGATGCAGGGAGAGCAGCTATGCGAGTCTTGCTCCGTCCGTCGGCAGGAGTTCTGGTGAGATGACGGAGTCGCCAGGGCGGAGACAAAGGTATTCATTGCTTCATGACGGGGACAGCTGCCTGTTGGAGCTCGTGTTTCCGCGGCCTGTGGACCTTTGCAGCCCGTGCCCAGGCAGCCACGGGCTGCACCATGGCGCTGCAGCCACAGGCGGGGCTCGTGGAGGGCAGTGGCCCCATGAGACGAGAAGGGAGCTGAGAACTTCCTACGCTTGTATCTCATCTCTGCTGGGCCACTAGGAGTGATCAAATGCATGGCGAATGTTTATTTATTTTACATTTTAAAACATTCAGTGCATGTTTGCAGTACAGTGATTGCGCTCATCGTGGGGAGCTGGTGCTTGTACCCGACACATCTTAATTCTTTTTACTTTCCCATCCCCGTTCCCTCCCTCCCCCTGTCTCCTGGTTCCCTCACCGTTTGCGAAAGATCTGTCTCCTGGCTTCCTGTTATCTATTGATGAATGAGTAGATTGAAGAAAACAATTTTTACAGGGAAAGACATAGTGCTGTTGGTCCCCTTCACAGTTCTCCCCCTCACCTCGAACACACTGGTCCCATCATTCTCGTCACTTTCTGGAACAGCTCGGAGCCCTCTCTCCCGAGTGTCTTTATAAGGGGTCATCAAAAACATAGTCAGTGCTGCTGCCGAGAGCCCTCCAATGGAAAGGCAGCTTGCTCGAAAAAGCATGACGCTGGGTCCTCATCCACCCTGTTCACTGGATCTGGCACTGTGGGATTTCTGGCTCTACCCCAAAGTCAAATGGCCATGAAAGGTAAAAGTTTGAAATGGATTCAGGACATTGAGGTAGCCACCACGGTGCACCTAAAGACACTGACGGACGAGCACTTGCAGGTGTGCACTGGCTCTGCCACCGAGGTGCATGTGAGTCCACACTGATGTTCACACAGTGAGGTCGGCCCAGGGAGACATGTGTCAGAACGTGTCCCCGACATTAAGTGACGCCTGACTTCCCTCTGGGCTTAGTAAGGTACGAAGTGAAGCCTGGAAACCATGAGAGCAAATTAAAACCTGCAGATGATTAGCTGCGTGGCACCGCTGTGCAAACCAGGGCACGCGGAGCAGTTTGGTGAGGCCTTACGTTACCTATTAGTTCCCGAGCCATGGGACTGCAGCCATGTCACCTCCCGGCCCCCTTTCACTGGGAAGCCCTGGCCAGTTTGGTCTCTGATGTTGTATTTTGTGAAGTGTCGTGGTACCTTTCTGGGTCCTAGTGAGAAACAGGGTTCTGGGAAAGGCAGAGTTCTGAGCATCACGCCAGGCGCTTACTCTGTTGGAGCACCAAGGACTCCGTGCTCTGTGGAGTTGGCCTGCCCGGAAATGCTGGGTCCCAGCTCATCTCAGTGCCACTGCGCCAGTCTTCCGCCCAAAGGGAGTCTTCATGGTGTTCACTTTTTCTCACTCTCCCCTTTTTTAGTTAGCCTTGTCACACATGCAAAGTGTCAAAGTTACCGGTTTAACCAGCTGAAGTGTCCGTTCGGTGGCAGTTGGATGGTGGCCCTTGGTCTTCTCTCCCACCCTCAGAGCATTTTCATTGTGCACAAGGCACACTTTGTACCCAGCGAGCACCAGCTCCGCATCCGCACCCCTCCCCATTCCCCTCCTGCCCCTGGACTTGAGGCTCTGCAGAGTAAGTAGGGCGAGACTCGCCGTGTCTTTTTGTGCCTTGATTATTGCTCTCAGGGTACCTCTCCTCAAGGTTTATCCATGCTGCAGTGAGTGTCCAAATTTCTTTCCATTTTGAGGCTGATTAATGTTCTGTTGTATGTATGTCTCAAATTTTGTTTAGCTAGTATTTCATCAGTGGACATTGGGGTCGTTTTTGCTTTTCAACAATAATGCTGCTGCCGATTTTGATGTATAAATAACAGTTTGAGGGCCAGGGATGGAGCTCAGTGGGAGAAGGGTAGATTTGCAAGAACCTGGGTTCGATCCCCAACATTGCAAAAAAAAAAAACCCCAAATGCAGACAAGCAAATAATGTTTGAGTCTTTGCTTTTATTTCTTTGGGGTATATACCCAGGATAGAAATTAGTGGACCATATAATAATTCTGTGTTTAAATTTTGTTTTGTTTTGTTTTTGTTTTGTGAGACAGGGTCTTGCTATGTAGTTCAGGCTGGCCTTGAACTCACTATGTAGCCCAAGCTGGCCTCAAACTCACGGAAGTCCTCCTGCCTCAGCCTCCCAAGTGCTAGGATTATAGGTGTGCACCACCATGCTCAGTCCCTCTGTATTTTTTTTTTTGGTACCAGGGATTAAACTCAGGACCTTGTGCTTTCAAGGGAGGCGGCAGAACCATTGAGCTAAATCCCTGGCCCTCTGTGTGTAATTTTTGAGGAAGTGCCATAGCTTTTATATTTTGATAGTTCAATGGCTGTACCATTTCACTTTCTCACCACTAGTGTGTGTGTGTGTGTGTGTGTGTGTGTGTGTGTATTAAGCATGTGCTTATGTTCTACCACTGAGTTACAGCCCAAGCCCCAGCCACATCTTTTTTGGTTTAGTAATCAAAAACCTTTTGACATATTATGGATCTTAATGTATTTGAATATTCCTTCTTTAATATAAATCGTTACATGTGATTATTTGTTATTTCAATGCCTGGCAAATGATAGCTGCTCAATGAACTTAGATATTTTGAAAGAAAACAGAATCTTCAGTAGGATGAAAGATCCATGTCTGCAGTGAAATCTTGCACACGCATACCCAGAAAGTGCTTTCTAATCTAACTTGTGCAAAAGCTACACCGAGTCAGTGATCAAGGGAAAGAAACCATATCGTTACGGGAGTTCTGAATGTCTAACTAGTCGGGTAATGGTTAATAAGGTGAGTGTAGGAAAGACTTTCCCAGCGTTTCTGGGCCTTGTCCCCGGTTGGATTTGCACGGCTTAATGATTAAGGCTCTCTTGCTTTCACTGGGTGTGCAGCCAGTGAGGGTTCCCACGAGAAGGATAGAAGGGATGGGAAGGCCAAGGTCCTCGGCACTGCCACAGGCACTGGGGCAGAAGGAGGTCAGTGTGTGGATGAAGAGAAGCAGAAGCCAGAAATCCGCTGGGCCTGGGCGAGCCTGGAAGTGTGGGAGAAGGATCTGGCCCCAGCTGGGAACTGCTGCTTGTCTCTGTGTTTTTTCTCATTCACACTGTGACCTTTTAGAAAACCTTCTTGACCCTCTTGCAGTCATCTCTGTCCTGGCCATCTGGCCTTTACAGAGCCAGTAGCACCATCTCCTGTGATGTCCAGGTTCTCATGTCCCGTTTCATGACCTTTCATCCCCAGTGACCCTGTAGCTCCTTAAGGTCCTCAGTGGCCCAGGCTTTTAAGGTGGAGGGCACAGACCTGTGGGGTGGTCACGCCCTGTCTATCCCCCTGGAGCTCCCGGTCCCTGGGCTGCTCCCTGCTGCGGTCTCGGCCGTCCCTCCCCTTCCCTGGTCCTGGCTCCTGTGGCCTGGACGTTGCCCACCCGTCTTCTCCGCCTTCACAGGTGCTGTGGAGCAAACGTCCCTGACCAGCCCCATCTTCTCCAGACCTGACTGGCTGCCCCGCCACACCCAGACACCCTCCCGGCCTCTGTCCCTTTCCTGAGTGACGTGGGCAACTCTGTCTGTCCCACTCAGGTGCCCAGTCTTCACAGACCACAGGTCATGTCCTCTGTCCACCGCTGTCCCTCCCGCCGTAGTCCCTGTGACAAAACGGATGCTCAGTTAACACTTTTTGGATGAGGTTTGAAGGAGGAAGCCCTTGTTCCCAGTCTACTATTTGGACTCTCGAGTGCCATGCATTGAATGGATAGAACTTACACTGCGGGGTGATGGGACCTCTGGGGGGTGTGGCCTGGTGGGAGGAAGTGAGGTCATTGGGGGCATGGCCTTGGAGGGATGTTGCATGATCTGCAAGGCCAGCAGCCTCCTCTTCCATGCATTCTGGCCATGAGTGTCAGACCCAGTGACCATAGACTGAAACCCCCCAAACTGAGCCAAAATAAACCTTTCTCCTTGTTGAGTTGGCTCATTTTGGGTATCTGTTACAACAGAAAGCTGACAGACACATGTCACCTCCCCACGTGGGTGCGTCTCTTCCCTCTAGGGGTTCCTGACGGAGAAGCTATGCTCAGAACACACAGACCCTGGCCCCAGGCAGAGCTGTGCACATCCCTGTTGGCAAGACAGGAGGAAGGGTGCAGGGTGGACTCCAGCACTCAGCTCAGCAGGCCTCCCTTTGTGCTTTTCCCCAGAGTGTTGCTGACTTCTTTCTTTTTCAAAATCCAGGCCAACTTTTAGAACCTTCATCTACATTGACAGGAGAAGAAAAGGGTGCTATTTATTGCCACCTCCCTTCCGGTGTAAACAAAGGGCAGTTGCATCTTGGAGAGAAGTCTAGCATAATTCCAAAGGCTGAGACGTTCACAGTTGCAAACTGGGAAGGTCTGGCCAGGCCATGTGAGGAGTCAGGCTATGGAAAGGCACCTTTTGCATGGCTTGGGCCTGAGAATGCCCGTAACTGCATTTGACCTGTGGTTTCATCTCATTTTAAGGGATGCAGGACTGCTGCATGGAGCCTGCATAGAAGAGCCCCGCAAAGGGCATGTGGTGACCTGCCTGGTTGTGTTTTTGACTAGTCAAGACTAATTTCCCACAGACTTAGCAGTCATTTCAGAATACTTGGTGAATCTGAGCAGTGTATATGGAGCAATACATGGATGCTAGGAATGGAAACAGAATTAGCCAGCTTTCCTGTTGCTGGAACAAAATACCTAACACCTGGCTCTAAGGAAGAAACTGCATGGTGACAGTGTGGTGGAGGAGAGCTGCTCACTACATGACAGCCAGGAAAGGGTGGGCGGGAGGGAGAGAGAGACACACACACACACACACACACACACACACAAACACACACTGGGGCGGGGGAGCGAGAAGCCCCGGACTAGAACAGCTTCAGTGACCTGCTTCTTCTGATGGGACATCTCCTCCTAACAGCACATTAAGTGATTAACTCATCAGTGAATTAATCCAGTGATGAGTTTAGCAGCCCACGATCCAGTCACCTTCCAACAGTCTCAGCTCTGAACATGTGAGACTTTGGAGGGACATTTCAGATCTAAACCATGACAGAGGCCAACCTCTTACTCTTCAGTTTCAACTTCTTAGGTAAAATGCATGGCTCCGTTCTGTGTTTTTGAGATCAGTTAGTCACCCTCATTTGAAATGAGTGGTCCCCGGGCCATGAGCTAGCTTCCTGGTGGGCTCTTTCTGAAAAAGCCTTCCAGTTGATGGAAAATAGAACTATTCTGCAAGGGTTTGAAAAAATTCCTTTCCCATCTTCAGATTACTGATTACAAGTTACTATTTACTTTGCAAATGGACCTCTATCTCAGTGCCCTCTGTTGATAATCGTCTTTGGCTTTCCTCACTGTTTACTTATGTATCTGAGCATGGATCAAAAGTAAGCATTCCTTAAAGTTCTGAGCCACGAGTCTTAAAACTTTTAAGGAAAGAAACCCACTTAATCTGGTGGCCAGCTCCTCCCTCCCCACCAATAAAAGAAAAAAGCAAAATGAAAAGACAGAAGGGTGAGGGAAAAGTCACTGGAGTCTGACTCATTTGTTTTGGATGTCTGGTGTCAGCACCAAAATTAAAGAAAAGTAAATCTAGTTGAATTCCGAAATTCTCTTCTTATTCTTGGAGCTGTTTTTCTTTACCTTAATTGTGAGCAAGGGGTGTTCAAAATATATGCTGAAAATCAAATTTAAAAAACTTTTTCAGTGAGAGACACATTTTCATTAATCCCTCTCTAAATTCTCCCCCTTGTTTTGAATGCTTATCCCATCATTCTTGCCACTTTCTGAAGCAGCTCTGGAGTCCTCTTTTGTGAGGGTCTTTATCAAGTGTAATAAAAAATACAGTGCGTGCTGCTGCTGCTGAGTCCCATCAGTCAAAGGGATTGTAAAAAACGTGACACTGTGTCCTCATCATCTTATTCAGCAGATCTGGCCCCATGTGACTTCTGAATCTTCCCCAAAGTCAAAAATGACCATGAAAAGTTAACGTTTTTGAATCCATTCAGGACATCGAGGCAGCTAGGACAGTACTACTAGCGACCCTCACAAAAGAGGACTCCAGAGCTGCTGCAGACAGTGGCAGGAATGATGGGGTGAGTGTGTTGGAAGCAAGTATTATGAGGGGAATTGATGGTAATGTGTCTTTTACTATGAGAAGTCTTTAAAAGTTTAAACAGACATTGTATGTTTGGATCAAACCTTGTGCCACAGTCTCAGATAAGGGGATAACAGTCAACTGAAATGTAACAGAAATGAGGTAATGAAGGTAGTTGCTCACGAGAGCTTTATCTAAAATGTATACTGCACGTGTCCTTCCCTAGAAACTTCTAAGCTCCTTGACTTACCTTGTTCTGCCTAGTGTTTTTCCTTCTTCCCTCACTGTACATCTGATGCTGCTGTGGTAGTGAGTGCTCTATAAGCCAGAAGTGACTCACGTGTACTTCACTGATGAGCCTTCTACTAAATAATTGTTTCTTTATCCGTTTTTATTCTTGTGGTGCTGGGGATAGGACCCAGGGCTTCTCGCTCGTGAGGCAAGAGCTCTCCTACTGAGCACCACCCCCGGCAATACTTGCTTCTTTATTCTTCATAAATACGATTTCAAACATTCATCTTGGATGTCATTCTCGGAAGAATTCATAGACAATAAAACAAAGTACAGATTTGCTGCTTTCATTGAGATAATCAAGCAATATTATTTCTCACACACCCTTAATCTAAATCTCTTTGTCTCCGAGAAGCTCACTTCCTCCAGGTAAGCTAGGAAACACTGTGTTGGGGTCTGCTGTGTGGTGGCGACAGGGGGTACCCCAGAGACTTTCGGGAGGGCTCAGGCTGGTCTGGGGCCCGTGGACTCCATGAGAACGCCTCTGTACTGGGTGTAGCGCCCTGGCCTTTCTCTGGACAGGAGCGACCTCTCGCTGCCCTGCACATGGGAAACAGGCCTCTGACCTTAGAAAACCGGGCTCTTTGTATCATTTGGACATCTGTACTGAGATGAATTTACTGTATTTACGTTAAGATGGAGGCCCACATGAGAATTCCTGTCTGGCTTCCTCTGGAGAGGTGGCATTTGATGTGTGTCTCCTTTATTTATCTGACATGGTTTATGTGCATTCCAGCAATCATTAACAAGGCCACTGGGTAGAAAACCGCTATGCTGCAGGATTTCACAGTGGCTGCATCAGCTGTGGGGTGGGCTGGAGAAAACTCCCGAGTCAACAGTTTGTGCTGGGGCAGCCTTTCTTCCGTCTAGAGGACAGGCCGTTAGCTCAGTCAGCTGAAATGTTTCGGATTTTATGCGGACAAAGGCTCAGAGCTTGTTATCTACTGCCAGGGAATGCCTGCCTTTTTCTGCGGGATATAGAAGACCCGCTTGTTAGCATAGGTGATTTAGGGCCGGTGTTAATCAGCTCAGACTGCCGGAAGAAACACCCCCCCAGCCCCAGTGGCTGGGACAAAGGAATTTCTTTCTTTCACTGCTGGAGGCTGAGATGTTCCAGATCAAGCTGTCCATAGTTAGTTTTTCTGCAGCCTGTGTTTGGCTTGTTCGTGGTCACCTTCTCCCTGGGTTTCATGTGCTCATCCTTCTGTGAGTCTGAGTCCTAATCCCCTCTTCTTGGAAGGACACCAGTCACACCACATTAGCCTGGTCACCTCTTGATCCCCTCTCCACAGGCTTATCTCTGGACACAGTCACATTCCCAGATTCTGGCATAAGGATGTTAGCATGTGGCATCGTGATTCCGCCCATCCCAGGGTTGAAGGAAAAGCAGATTGTTTTTAGCCTCCTCATAGCATCCTTTTCCTCTTTATCAGATGTACAGCTCCAGTCCTCTTGTAAAAAGTTCGTTTCCTGGTCCCCAGTTTGGGGACCTTGAAGACTATTGAGAGAACTGTGAGAACAATGAGCAGTAAAGACAAGTTGTATTTAGATTTTTCATAGCATCCTTTTCCTCTATCAGACGGACAGTTCACGGTCCCTTTTTAATTTGTTTCCTGGCCCCCGGTTTGGGGACCTTTAAGACCACGGAGGGGTTGTGAGAACAATGACCGTTTCATTCCAGAAGGCTTGGAAGATAAGCGTGGTGGGTTCCTTCCTGGGGGGCTTGTCCCGAGGCGTTCCCACTCTGCTTGTCTTTGGACTTCGTACCCTTTCCCCATGCATGGCGCATAAACTCTTGGTACAGAAGCCCACAAGGGTTTGGTAAGACACTGACACATGGAATTGAAATAAGTCCTGCTGGTACAGTGGACCCTTGACTTACAAACTCAATGTGATCCTGAGGGCTGGTTGTAACTCAAGTTGGTCAATAAAGGTCCAGGGTCCTCTACACAGCCTTCAACTTCTCTCTCCTGCACACAGGCAGATCTCAGTGTCCTTAGAGAGACTTTGGCCCAGGATTTCTCACTTAGCCCCACACAGGAAAGGATGCTGTCATGTTCCTTCCAGAGCTCTTTAGGGTTAAATCTGTATCAGACCATCTGGAAGCACAAGCGGCAGCATTTGGGTCATGAATCAAGACTTTGCTCCTAAGTTAAAACTAAACTTCCAGTCATAACTCAAGATGTTCATGTATTAGGCCTGTGGTAACTTGAGGGTCCACTGGTATAAGTAAGAGGTTGGAGAAACTGGGTTTTATCACTCGTCAGTTGCCTGAGTCTAGGCTTCCTTTTGGCCTGATTTTTTGCAATTTGTAGATATGATGTAGCAGAGAGGTCACAATGAAGGCTGCCTGGCTTCAAGCTCTGGGGTGAATAGCTTAATAGCTCAGTACTCATGGAATCTCACCTTTCTGTGCCTCAGTTTCCTGATCTGTAAAGTGCAGGAGATAACAGTACCAACTTGCTAAGAAGAATATAACTGTAGGGTTTGGAAGTGTTAATGATAGAATAGGGAGTTTTACATTGTCACTGACTACAGTAAGTACTCTGCATTTTGAGTTTGAGTTTACTACTCAGATTAACTACTACTTATTAATGAGTACCCATTAGTCAATTAATATTTATTAATTTCTGTTTCTTGTCCAGTCTCCATCCCTTCCTCTCTCTTCTTGAGCTGTCATAACAGGAACTGCAGGATTGATGGGGAACAGCTGTCACCCTGTGTCTTTAGGTCAGGACCTGGTTACAAGTGATGGCAGGAGAACTGCTGCTGCTGCTGGGCTGCAGCTCAGAGGTTGGTTTTGGTTGCTGGATCTCTGTCAGGCCGTGTGATGGGGCTGAGGACCCAAGGGAGAACACCTGGTTTCTTATTGTAACCTACACCTCAGTAGGTTGTTCTTTGACCTCCTTGACATCAGTTTCCAAATATGCAAAAAGGACACCGAAGTAGTAATGGGATTGTTTGGGATTAGATGAGATGAATGAATATAACTCTTAACACACATGTGGTGAACCGGTTCATCCCGTTGACAAGTGGGAAACTGGAGGGCAGAACGTAACTAGGTGCCGGTTTAGAAGCCTTTGTAAATTACCGGTGACCCCTGCAGTCAGCTTCCAGTCCCCACCTGCCCAGTATACGATGCAGGCCTGAGAAAAAGAATACACTAAGAGACAGATCTAGGAGAGAGAGTGGGGGCCAGGGTGACCAATGCCAGTGCAACTGACAACCGCGCTGGCCAGGCCCAGGCACTGACTTTTATTGGCAACCAATTGGGGTAAAGGCAACATGTGGTTTCTATGGAAATTAATGTAAACAAGGCTCGTAAAGGACAAGACAAAGCATTCTGGAATTAGGAACAGAATGGACAAAATATATGGTTGAAATTAGAACATTGTCCTTCTAGTCTGAAGGTTGTAGTTGGGACAGAATTTAGGTGTGAGTTACCCTGACCTCAGCACGTAGGCTTCAGCCAGACTCGGTTCTATAAACAAGCCAGTTGAGGGGTTAGCTCTTCACAGCCTGCCTTGGGCGTAATCAGTATTACGGTCCTCTGCAGTACATGACCTTGCCCCTCTTCCCTCCAGCAGGCTGCGGGTGCTCTGCCTCCCTGGCAGCTCCACGTTGTAAAGTCTGGTTCAATCCATGCACAGGGGAGAGCGATCGCAGCGTATGTGCTTGTAGGGTTCTGTTTTTATGATGAAGATATTTGCAAGACAGTTGGACAGCAGTGCGTACATAGGAGGGTGTTCTCTCTTGTCCTCATTTATCAAAACTCTGCAAGCATCACTTTGCTTCTGGTGGGCTTTAGAATCAGTGGTGGCCTTCCAGAGTGACCAGTGTCACTTGCAGGTGCAGATCTGTTGAGGACACTTCTTGTAACTGAGCAGAGTTATGCAGAGAGGTAGGATTGCCCATTCCTCTGCATCCCCTAGAATTATGAGGTGAGTGTCGTCACTTGGTTGGTCAGGTGGGTTAATTTTTTTTTTTTGGTACTGGGATCGAACTTGGGACCTCGTGCTTGCAAGGCAGGTGGCGGTACCACTGAGCTAAATCCCTGGCCTCTATAGTGGGTTAATTTTAAAGAAATTGGTGAGTGCTAAAGTGGGGATAAGTCAAACAGAACAGAGAAAACCAAAACAACCCCCATGCAGTGAGACTCAAAGTAAAGAGCAGCTACCTTCCCCATGGGTGTGTCCATGTATGTGCATCTGCACAAGCGTATGGACTCACAGGGATATTCAGGTGCACACGGACATGTGTGTATGTTACACACATACGTGTGTTATGGGCACAGACCTCCCTCAGTAGCAGTTGCCATTGTGTATCGATTAGGGAATAAGACAAGAAAAATCCGTGCATGCTCAGTTCAGATGCAATTTTTAAAAAATGTTTTCGAGCTGCAGTTGGTTGAATCCCTGGATGCAGAACCCATAGGTACATTGGACTGACTCTGTGTTTAAAAAATAAAAAGTACTGGGCTTTGGTTTCAAAAAGAAATCCATCTGGGTTAGAGGAAACCCCGAGTAAACACGGTGCACGTGGACGAGGGCATTTTGTTGTTGATTGCAGCCCCCACCTGAGTTAGAAATCTCAGACAGAAGGGCCACTTCTGTTGTTTCTTCCCAGTTCATAAAACATGTGGGACTTTGCATTCAGCTCCTGGAACTGCACTTTCTCACATGGCTGTGTCTGAAACATCTTGACAGGGAGGTGACGTCATGTTAAATAATGAACGTCCTCAGGAAACCAGGATGTTGAAGCTAAAAATGAAAAGACCTTGGGTTCTGGCAGCAGTGTATGAAGTTATGCGCTAGTATTTGAAGGATAGTTGCACAAGAGTGGAAACAAACATCTTTTCTATATAGAAACTTATGGAGGACCTTGAATCAATACAAAATAAATTCTCTCCTGGGCAGCTGTCCTGAAGCAGAAGGGTTGTCTGGAGCGAGTGCATTTCCTGTCCCTGTTGCAGTGGGGCTGGAGAGGTGATTCAGCTTCAGTGCTGGATAAAGTTCCCTGCAGATCCAAGATTGGCCTGGCTAGTTTCCTCATGCTGTTAATAGTCCTGGACATCCTTTTTCTCCATTGCCTTCCTCCCTACTCTGACTTTTTCCTTTAGTTTTCACAGTTTTAGGTTTACAGCAAAAAGGGCAGAAAGTATACGGTCCTCCTCTTCTTGAGCTTCCTCTGTGGGTAACATCTTGCATTAGAGTGGTGCACTTGTTACAGTGGAGGAGTCCACGTTGCTACTTCATTGTGGCTGTTGAGTCCGTTGTTCACATTAGCGTATGGCGGCGTACACTCCATGGGTTTTGACAAGTGGATGTCATATACCCAAGGCTTTACAGCACTGCAGAGTGTCCCTCCACCACCTGACAAGTGCCCTGCGCCGCCCGTGCATCCCTCCTCCCCCACCCACTGGCGGCCCCTGACCTTACTGTCTTCTGGAATGCTGTAGAGCTCCAGTAGTGCAATATGTAGCCATCTCGGCCTGGCTTCTTTCGCGTAATATCTTTTCGTAGCTTGGTGATTTGTTTGTTTTGTCACCGAATGATGTCTGTGTCTGGAAGCCCACGGTCCATGCATCTGTTCACCTGTTGAAGGGATTCCAGGTTGCTCCTCATTTGGGCATTTATGAACAAAGCTGCCATAAATGCCTTTGTGCAAGTTTCATGAGTTTTCTGTTTGTGTGGGTAAATACAGAGAAGCACGATTACTGGCTCATGCGGTGGCTGTGTTTAGTTTTTCTAAGAAGCTGCAGAGCTGCCTTCCAAATGGCTGCTCCATTTTGCTCTCCCTCCAGCAGCGAGCGGGACCTCTTGCTCCACATGCTCCCACCATTTGGCACTGTCAGTTTGGTAAGCTAGCCGTTCTAATGGACACACGGTTAGCTGACTTTTCTCATATTCAGATGTTTTGACTCCAGAAGTCCCTGTGACTATTGTAATATATCACTATGATTGTAATATATCAGTCACAGCCAAGAGGGAAAAAGACATTGGAGCCAGTACCACCAGCCCTTATGTGGATACTACACTACTGTTAATAGTAATGCAAGCTTCTTTGTATTTTTTTGAGTTTAGCTTGAAAACAGATGTCATCAGGAGGATATTCATATGACATTTTTTTTAAATTTAAAATTAAAATTATTTATCACAGGGACATCATGGAACACACTAATCATAGGATATATATCTTAATATAGTTATCATAGAACTACATTTAAAAAATTAATTTTGGAACACAATTCAGTATCAAAAAGCCATTCCTAAAATATCTGCAGAGATAAAAGATACAATACTTTATAAATTTTTATCAAATAAGCCATATTAGGTATTACATGAGTAACAGAAAATTTTTTAAAAATCATATTTAGCATAAGGAGATTCTAAACCAGGAACAGTATCTTGAGAAATGAATTCAGTGTAGACAAGATATGTGAAATATTTTCTTTCTAGTAAAATGTGGAACCTTTTGAAATTAGCTTTTGTTTCCATAATACTATTTTTCCTATAGGTATTCACACACACAATTAATAACTCTACAATCCTCCCATGCCTGAAGGTATAATAATGTGTGTCTATTTCAGTAAAGGTAAATTATTAATACCAAGGACTCTATGTGTTTTATATCTCCAATGGGTAACATGTAAAAAATACTTTATGGGTAAAATTTCATAAATATTAATTAAGGATTCAGAAATGAAGGGCTTATCATTATATATGTATAACCATCATAATTTCCCAGTCACTAAAAAAATGAATAAAATATGACAGGAATAATTGTATCCAGATTATTTGAAGTTTAATGACCCTAGGTAAAAAATTACTAGAGAAGTTATTGTGCTGTTTATCCAGTAGTATATTATCATCTGTTACCAGCAATCTTCAATAAGGAAGAGTTTAATGCCTAGGTTAGAGTGACATGTCACTCAATATTCAATATTGTTAACACATTAGGAATATTTAACTTATTTCTTTAAAAACTTAAAAGTTTATATATAGTCTCCAGAAAATTAAAAATTCATTCTGTATTCTCTGAGAAACAATTTAAAGACTTTCAGAAACCTATCTTGTTCTGACACAATGTCCAGTTTGGAAGATATTCTTTGTCCAGTTTTCAAAAATGAGGCTATGTAATAGACAGGGACTTCTAATCAACGTATTCCTTTAGAGATGAGTAATCTGTATTGTTCTCTGATATGTGTGGATATGTTTTACTTTCTATCATGCACATGACGTATTTCTAATTAAAGTCTATAATTCATTGATACACAAGAGTATAAGAAGGCACTGATGATCACTGCATTTTTCTCAATAACCAGTTTGAACAGTTGCCACTGATTCTGTTTTTCGATTTTTACAAGTTTTACATATTTAAAGTGCACAACTTGCTGATTTGTATAAATATACACTGTAAAATAGTCCACACTGTCAAGATAATGAACATTAACACAGCCATGACTTCACAGTTACCTTCTTCGTATGTGTGGTGGGAACACATAAGTTTCCTATATACAGCTTTTTTTCTTCAGTTTTCATCAGTACGCGCATTCGTAGTACTTAGTGGTGTCACTCCTCAGGGATTCTTTTGGTGTCTCCTTCCCTTCCATCTCCTCCTTTCCCTTCCTGTATCTCTTGCACAAGATCCGCCCTTCCCATCTGCACAAGATCCATCTCCCTGTGCCGTTGTCTGTAGTCACGGCTGCAGCTGAGACACCGGAAGGATGGCTCTCGCACAGCTGGAGTTGATCGCTCTCCCAAGCCTCCCCTCCCTCCAGCTGCTGGACCCCAGCATCTGCTCTCAGCGCTTCTCTCTCCAGCCGTTGGAGCTCACACAGCTTCCCTTTCTGTGTCTGCACTCCTGAGTCCGGATTGAGATTTCCCTGCATCTTTCTTTCAGGTCTTTCAGGTGGCCTACATCATCATTAAAGCAGCCAATGCCCCGAGACCTGGAAACTGGATTTTGGAGCGCTCCCTGGACGGGCTCACGTTCAGCCCCTGGCAGTACTACGCAGTCAGCGACTCTGAGTGCTTGACACGCTACAACATAACCCCAAGGCGCGGGCCGCCCACCTACCGAGCTGACGATGAAGTGATCTGCACCTCCTATTACTCTAGACTCGTGCCGCTGGAGCACGGAGAGGTAACGGGGCTGTTGCATCTGACCCACTGCCACGAATGTCAACAGCCCCTGCAGGAGCCAGTGTTGATGCTCAAGGCTGGTTGCTCTCAACACAAAGCCCTTTTCTGAGGCCCCAGCTCAGCCTGGCGTGGTGTCCATGGTGGTTGGTTTCACCGTGGCTCCGTGTTCCCTTATGATCTCTCCCTTCCCAGAGGTCCCCGAATCTCCACCACTGTGACCCAGTCACTCTCCCAGGTTCTCCTTCAGAGCTTTTTTCCAGGACTCGAGGTCAGGATCAGTTGTTGAAATATTAAAGAGCCAGGCTTTCCTCCAAAAGATTCAGTTCCCACTTTTCTCCATGTCCTCCTCTTTGGAGGGCACTGAGGATGCGATGACACCCAGGAGGCGACACAGTTCAGGGCCCAACACGCCCAGCCTGCGCACACGTCATTCAGTCCAGTGTGATGGAAACAGCCCTTGCTTTCTCACGCCTGGCTCAGTGAGGGGAAGCTACGCAACCCTCCCAGTGCTCTTCACGGCAGGAAGTCTGCAGAAAGCCTGCACTAAGAGCAAAGATTAAGAGAATGGGTATCTTCAAGGCTGTTGCCAGCTTCACCTCTAATTCCCCAGCATGGGTGTGGCGTTTGAAAGTTGCTTCTCCCAAGCTGTAGCCTGAGGGTAGATGCTGAAGCGTCCTCCCCACTCTGGGAGGAGAGGTCTCCAGCAAGCTCTCAGACGCTGGCCAGATGGCCTCATCGGTTACAGGCCGAGGACCTGGTGACGTATGAGTAGTTAGCACTTGTTGACACATTCTTACAGGAGCTCAGCTGTTTGGTTTTGTCTGTAGAGCTTACGTCCTAAAGTTAAGCAGCCAGGGCTCCCTCCTTGCATGTCTAAAGCTGACGTTTCCGTTGCTGTCTTCATCTTCAGATTCATACGTCACTCATCAATGGCAGGCCTAGTGCTGATGACCTTTCCCCCAGGCTGCTGGAATTCACCTCTGCCAGATACATCCGCCTCCGCCTGCAGCGCATCAGGACGCTCAATGCAGACCTCATGACCCTCAGCCACCTGGACCCCAGAGACATCGACCCCATCGTCACAAGACGGGTGAGTCTGGCGGTGCCTGACCATTGGGCAAGGTTAGTTTGTTTCAGAGAACATTCTCCTCTTTCCTTCCTGTTCTCTTCCTGAGTTGTCTGTCTTCCTCCAAGCCATTACATCCTTACTTCATGGAAGAGCATTTGTCACTTGCTGTGGATGCCACCTTTAGGTGATGCACTGGAGTGGCAGTCTCAGGAGCCCGGGCCCTGTCCAGTCCCCGTGGGACCCTGGTGCGGTGAATGAAGCTGTCTTTCCTCTTCACCCCCCACTCTGGCTCCACATCTGGTTTTCTGCGAGTCAGGAAACTTTGTATTTTAATTTCAAATTTTGAAAGTTTAGGAACATTTAATACAGTCCACAGGTTTAATTGTACAACTAGGTGTACCAGACTTGTGGGGATAAATATTGTCATAGCCCTTCATACCTGGGGTGTGGAGTAGCATTTTAAGAAACTGGTAAACATTTATCGGAAGCAGTTGCACCATTTTCCAATCAGACCAGCAACGTGCAAGAGCTCTGGCTGGTCAGGTGTATCCAGACTCTGAGTGATCTTGGTTGTCCTCCTGTCCGCTGCCATGACCTGCACATGGCGCCCTGTCCCATGATGTCCTTTTGCATTTCTCTGGTGACTAATTTTGAGCATTTGCGTATTAGTATTTGATCACATTTTGTGTTCACTTTGAATTGGGCTACCTGTCTCCTTACTCCTGAGTTATAAAAGATCTTCATCCATTTTGAGCACAAGTCCGTTTTCAGATGTGTAGATACCGTTAATATCTTTGATCTGTCTGGAACTTGCTTATTCATTTTCCTAACTTGGACTTTTAATGAGCAGAGATTTCAGTTCTGATGAAATTCAACAAGATGATATGATTGTGTATATAGACAATCTATAAAACAATACTAGAAAAAATGAATTTGGCAATATTGCAATATACAAATCAAATGAATCACATAAGAGAATTATATTAGCACTCATGCAAAAATTAAAGAAGTGGCGATATCAGATCATAAGAGGAAATCACCTTATCCTATTATTGATTTTTTATGTTAGGCCAGTGATGACGAACCCTTTAGGGGTTGAATGCTACACTGCAACCCAAAACCCACTTATTTATCACAAAGTGCCAAACTACAATTAAACCTGAATATTGAGGTTTTAGTTTAGATAAGACAGCTCTACATTAACATCTTTCTTTTGCCTTAAAAGAAAAACAAATGACATGGGTTTGCCACCACTGTGTTAGGCTGTGTCCTGGAATAAACCTCACTGGTTCGTGATGTATTGTCCTTTTCAGATACTTCTGTATACAGCTTAATGGTATTTTTAGGGGTTTTGACAACATGGGTTTTGAAGACAACTACTTTGGTTTAAGATGAAGTCAAGTTGGAAAATGGTTTTAGATTCTTCTGGGTTCTGTTGATGAACTGATTTGAGCATTTATTGATTTCAAATGAGAACAAAGATTCTTTGCACATGAAATACAGTTTTAGAGTGTGTGGATCATCTTAGATTACCCATGACTTATACACTGCCCATTTGTGCCGTGCCAACATTTTCTTTTCACTGAAACAAAGGTTTGAGTTTCCGTTTATGACCTTCTTTCCCCGCAGTACTACTACTCCATCAAAGACATTTCTGTAGGAGGGATGTGTATCTGCCACGGCCACGCGAGCAGCTGTCCGTGGGATGACACCAGGAAGGTAAGTCGCGGGACTCCCACCCCTGAGACTCCACCGGAAGCCCTCACTGCAGTCCTCTGCATTACTCTCTGCTCATTCAGGCACAAGTGGCAGGGTATGAAATCACCCACAGGAAACAGAATACAGGATTCTCAGAGGATTCAACTGGCTTCATATTTTAAACAGTTTCATCATTTTGCTTTGTTTGGAGGATATATTTGTAATTAAGTCCTTGCTGTGACTTTTTTGTGGAAAGACCTCCATACCATACCATGTATCATGATTTAGATCTGTTTGGCCTAGACAGATCGAACCAGTTTTAACTATTCCCCATAATGATAATAAAATAAATGGGTAAGCTATAAAGTTTGTTAAGGGATGAAGTAATTGTGAAATTCGTTTTATTCCCTATCCTCCTGATTTTAGTAAAAGAGCTGCAGGGACCATTGAATCTGCACTTGGGGGTCTGAAGTTTGAAGCTCTTCTCTACAGAAGAGTCAGGCAGAAACCATGTACAATTAGCTGCTATGTTTACACTTTTTTCCAAGAAGGGCTCCTCTCTTCTGGTTTTCTCCCTTTCCATTTTTGTGATACTAAACCGAGATAAAGTTTCTGGGGTTAGCATAATATGAAGTAAGTAATGTCTTCTCTTTTTAAAACACATGAGGTTACTTTTTTCCCCTCCAATCTTAGTAGTTCTTTATTGAGTAGGATTGTCTTTTTTTTCTTTTCTGGAGATTGAACCCTAGGGCTTTGTACATGCTGGGAAAATGCCGTACCCCTGAGCTACAGCACCAAATTGTTCTATTTTTTTACTAAAAAAATCTGTGAGTGCATATCAGCAAGCGATTTATGAGAAAACATTGGGAAAATCTCCTAATAGTTAAGAAAGTTACTAATAAGAGCTTCCAACCATTAAAGGGTATGTGTCTATGAAAAAACTTCTGTTAGTTAACCCATGTTTTTTTTTTTTTTTTGGTACTGGGGATGGAACTCGGGTCCTTATGCTTGTGTAGCAGGCAGCGAAACCACTGAGCTAAATCCCCGGCCCTGTTAACCCATGTTTCATCTTTGCTTCAGTCTGCCTCACTGTTGTTTGTAACCAGATTGTATGCATGCATTCTTCTCTAAAACTGAAGCGCAGCATGTCTGCTGCAGCCACAGAGCAGTTCAGTCTGTAGCTCAGGGGTACGCTTGTCAAGGCCTGTCATCATTTGCCCGTGACAGGTTCTGTTCTTCAATAAAATGTGGCACAGTTTTCTGATCCCATTTTGCACCCTTCCTGCTCAGCGACTGCAGTGCCAGTGTGAACACAACACCTGTGGGGAGAGCTGCAACAGGTGCTGCCCTGGGTACCACCAGCAGCCCTGGAGGCCGGGCACCGTGTCCTCCGGCAACACCTGCGAAGGTCAGTGCCCTTACCCGCGGTGGTCAGGGTGGTTTCTTCCTCTCTGCCTTGGGTTGTGAGGTCCTGACAGAGTTTGCAATGAGTCGGTGACTGTTTTCTCAGAACTTTAGATGGTGCTCCGAGCTGCAGATGCCAATAACAAAGTCTAAAGTATCGAGGGCTAAATGGGCTCCGTGGATTTGCTATTGCATCTAAGGTCTCCTTCCCATTTACCCATTTATTCTTTATTAATTTGGATTTGATATTTAAATACGCAACACAGATAGAACATTCTGACATCTGAGAATACATAGAAACATAGGTGGAAAGCATCCCTCATCCCCCTCTTTCCTACCTTTCATGATTTCTGAGTGAGTTATGCAAATGAGGCTTACATTAGCACATTCCTACTCCCTGTGTGGTTCTTACCCAGCAGATGGTGCAATATGCATGGCATTTAATTGCTATTTAGACATTTTCCTGGGTGCTGAAGATTAGACCCAAGGTGTCATATATGCTAAGCATGCTCTCTACCACTGAGCTGAGCCCCCAGCCCCACACGTTGCTTTTTCGTTTGTTTTTTTGGTACCGGGGATTGAACTCGGGTCCTTGCGCTTGCGAAGCAGGCAGCGACACCACTGAGCTAAATCCCTGGCCCACGTTGCTTTTTATTTATTTTGTTTTAATTAGTACCTGTGTGCAGTACACAACGATGACATGCGTTGTATGGAGTTGTTAGGTGTGCATAACTCATCTTAGTTCTTTTTATTCACTGCCCTCACCCCTTGGTCTCCTCATTCGCAAAAGATCTAGCTCCAAGTTTCCCACTATCTGTCTTTTATTTTGCTCTTTAAGTTATTTATACATTAGGCTTCTCATATAAGAGAAACCATGCAATATTTAAGCTTGTGTGTCTGATTTACTCCACTCACCTTTATGGTCCATCCACTTTCCTAGAAATGACTCATGTCTATCCTTCTTTATGGCAGAGTAGTGCTCCATTGTGTATAAATACATTTTCTTTATCCATTCATCTGTTGATTGACATGTGGGCCACTTCCAAGATTTAGCTATTGTGAGTTGTGCTGCTGGGCATAAACATGGGTGTGCATCAACCACTGTAATATGATCACCCTGCTTTTTAATACTTAACAGTGTATCTTTAAACTCTTTCCATGCTAGCAATTTGAAATGCTGTTTTTAAAGGCAGTTACACAGAATTCCATCATGTGGATATAATAAAGTGGTTTAACAGCTCCCTGTTGGTAGAGGTTTCGGTGGATGCCAGCCTGTTGTTAACAGGGCCAGTGACGCTGTGTTGAACCCTGCCTGGGTCCTTGGGAATTGTCGGGGGCTTTCAGGGTATAAGCCCAGGAGATGGCTTGCTGGGTCAGAGGGATGTGCAGATGTACTTTTTGAGCAGCTTTTCCTGATTGTCCCTCAGGGTATTGCCTCTGCCTTACGAACATTTTTTATTCTGGAATTTCAGTTTAAAGTGTAGTCGCAGCAGGTCACTTTATACAGGACCCACTGTGTGTGCTAACTGAGATGCCGGCACACTTTTCCAGAATGTAACTGCCACAACAAAGCCAAAGACTGCTACTATGACGAAAATGTTGCGAATCAGAAGAAAAGTCTGAACACCGCAGGGCAGTTCCGAGGCGGTGGCGTGTGTGTTGGCTGCCAGCAGAATACCATGGGGATCAACTGCGAAACCTGCGTTGACGGCTACTACAGGCCGCACAAGGTGAGCGTGTGCTTCCCACGGCAGGCCGTCCTGGATCCCCAAGGTGGAAGTGACTCTGCCGAGTCTCAGCCTCTCCGTGACAGCCCGACTTCCCTCCGTGATGCCCCATGGTGGTTCTTCTTTTGCTGGAAGTGTTCTTGCCATCTCTGTCCCCACTCATCCTCTCTCCTGGCTCACAGTGGGATGTGTGTGCGTGATGTGACTTGGATCATGAGCCTGCGAGCCCTGTCAGCTTGGGTAACACTCACCTAAACGTGGAGATGAAGCCGAGGACCAAAGCAGCAGGCTCATGGCCATAGGATCCCATAGGATCCCCGCAGGCGGACCCCAGTTGACTTGATATGTACTTGTGTTGTGGGTGGCTCGGGTGTAGGTAATGCCTGCAAATGGCTATGAGAGAGAGCAGAGCTGGAAGGCAGGCAGCAGGTCCTGGGGAAGGATGGCACTCAACTGATGGTACAGACTGCTGTCACCATCTAAAGATGTTGGGGCCTTCTACCTCCCTGAGACCCATATCCCTCACTACACGAAGTCACTGTTACGGTGTCTTTGGCGAAAGCCTAGCATCGTTGATGTCATTGGTGCCAGCATCTCTGTTATCTCTCGTAAGCTAACCCAGGAACACCTCTGTCTCACAGGTTTCTCCTTATGAGGATGAGCCCTGTCGTCCCTGCGACTGCGACCCGCTAGGGTCCCTCAGCTTCGTCTGCATTAAGGACGATCTCCAGTCGAACTTGCACGACGGTGCGTACCTGATTCGCTTTCCTCCTGCCGATCTCCTTCTGTGGTGGAAGATTTGTCTCGCTAGCACTATTCCTGTTGCGTAGCCATCTGGGAATGCGATTCTTATTCAGCAGAACTTCAGCAGGCGCCTGCCGTGTCTCAGGGTGTCTTCTGTGGCCGGGGATGTAGATGTGAACAGCATGGTCAGGGGCTCGCTTTCTGGCAGCAGGCAGCAAATAGGTGCACAGGTGCAGTGCCGGGAAGCGCAGTGCTGTGGGCATAGAGCAGAATGAGGCATCGTGATGGAGGGGAGGTGGACATGGAGGGGCTGGCGCTGGGGTGATGAGATGCCGTTTAGGGAGAAAATCGCTGTAGGAGCGTTGGAGCATTCGCTGTAGGGAGACAGGGCTCAGTGTGAGCCAAGTGTGGAAATGTCAGTAAATAGCAGTAAGTGGCAGTCGCTCTGGGTAGCTCAGAGGAGGTGCTAGGAGGGCTTTTGCGTACATCACCTAGAGAGCAGCAGGTCTCCCAGTGCACTGCGGAATGTCGGTGCTCTTCCTGTTTCCGAGACTGGGAAATGGGCCTGCAGATGCCCGACTTTCCTGAATAGGCTGCTTCTGTTCAGAGGCTTCTGTGCCCCGTCCTGTGCCCAGCCGGGGGCAGTCCTGGTGGCCGTGGACCCGCAGGGCGGGAGGGGAAAGGACACAGCGGGACTGAGCCTTCTGTCCACTGAGAGCTGAACCTGGACGGGTACTGCTCCTGCTGCTGGTGACAGGGACCCTGGACTGTGTTCACTTAAAAAAATACCACCTAAGCCCTTCAGCCAGGACAGAGGGAAGTGTTTAACCCACCTCAGGGCGAGGAAGCCGTGGCTCAGAGCAGTGAAGCACGTGGGCAGCGTCCCGCGCCGGTAAGAGTCAGAGCTGCTTTAAACACAGGTGGTGCCATTGATCTCTACAGGTGATTTGCCTCTGTGCTTTATTTTAAAACTGTTTTGCAGCTTACGATATCCCCAGCTCTTCTTTTAGTTTTTCTTTTGAGGCAGGGTCTCGCTAAATTGCCAAGACTGGGCTGCAACTTGCAGCCTTCCTGCCTCAGCCTCTCAGAGTGCTGGGAGTACAGGGCCCTGTCGCAGTGCCTGCTTGCCTTGTAATTCACCGCCATTCTCCCATTTAAATTATATGACTTAATATGTAATTATTTAGTGTGTTATATAGTTTAATATAATTTAGCTCACTGCCTTCACCAGCACAGTCTAATAGCAGAACACTTTCACCTTCCGGGGAGGGAACTCCTTAGATCTCTGTTCATCAGTTGATGGATACTTGGCTATCATGAATCATGCCGCTGTGAACATTTGTCTACACAGTTTGGGGGACACATATCTTCATTTTTGTGGGTATTCCATTGTACCATATGGCAACTCTATACCTAACATCTTTCTTTTTGGGGACAGGGTCTTGCTGCATAGTTCAGACTGGCCTTGAACGCAGCATGTAGCTCAGGCTGGCGTCAAACTCGCTGCCATCCTCCTGCCCCAGCCTCTCCCATACCTACCATTTAGAAGAAGTGCTAGTGTTTTCCAGGGTTCCTGTGCCGTGTCCCATTACCACCAGTCCCTGTAAAGTTCTTCTTTTGTTTTTCTTTTTCTTTAAACCGGACTTGGACAATGGTGGCCTGTGTACCAGAGCCACACGCTGGCTGTTTTTGTGAATACGGCTTTCTTAGAACCAAGCTGCGGCTGTCTGCTTCTCTGCCGTGGGCAGCCGTGTTCGAGCAGGAATGGCTGAGCTGCATAGCTGCGGCAGAGGCTGTGGCCAAAGCCCAGAATGTGGGCCCTGAACCTCACAGGAAAAGCTGGCCGGCATTTGCCGCCAGCCTCTTACCTTGCTCCGGGTCTCTGTCCGCAGGGCTCTGGCCGGGGCAGTGCCCCTGTAAAGCGGGTTATGGAGGAGAGAGGTGTGACCGCTGCCAGTTTGCCTACAAGGGCTTCCCGAGCTGCGTGCACTGTGACTGCAGCCCGGCGGGCAGCGTGAACGACGACCCGTGTGCGGAGCCGTGTCTTTGCAAGGTCAGTGCGGAGGCCGGGGCGCCCCTGGGATTCTCTGGCTCCTCAGGAATAGGAGCGTGTTCACTGGCCCAGATGGTGGTCCTGGCGGGGAGGTTTCCGCAGAGCTGGCCACACCACGTGTGGCGCGTCCGGGCAAGCAGCTGTGTCCACATCCTTGGACTTGGAGATTCCTGGGTTTGTGTTTTGCTGCTCCCGGTGGTGGGCCTCTGTTCCCGATGGATCTCAGTGACTTCCGAGGTGACGCCAACCCTGCACGCCTTGTCTTTGACCTTGGCTTAATTCTTCCCTGACTTTCTTCTCCAGCTTGGAGTCTGGAGTAGAGCTGGGTCAACACTGCATTTCCAAGAACATTAATTAAGTGCAGGTCTGTTATCTGGGATCTGCTAAGAAGGAATGCAGCAAGCATAAGAAATGCATTCCTCTGGTACCCGGAGGGGGCTATTCGGTCATATGACACGAATAACAATTTCCCTGCAGTTCTGAGGATTTCCCGCTGTACCTGTGTGCTTGTTCCCACACTCGCAGAGTCCTAGGCACCTGTTGATGTGACTGAAAATAATCCTGAGTATTTGTGAATAGGAAAAGCACTTGTACAGCCCATTTTATTGACCTGTTCTGTGGCCTGTCAGCCCCCTTCTCCATGTCATGCATGTGTCCTGTTCTGTCTGGTTTCCCCAGCTAACCTTTGATGGTAACTTGCAGGACAACGTCGAGGGCGAAGCCTGCGATCGCTGCAAACCAGGGTTCTACAACCTACAGGAGAAGAACCTGCAGGGCTGCTCTGAGTGCTTCTGCTTCGGCGTGTCCGGCGTCTGTGACAGCCTTTCTTGGGCCCTGGGTCAGGTGGGTGCGGCTGTGTCTGGCCGGGTCTCAGGAACAGGCGAACCTCCTGAGCTCTCCCTGTGGATTCCAAGCCTGCCCCTGACCGGCCAGACAGCCAGGCCACTCCCAAAAGTGTCCTGAAGCTTTCTGAGTTGCGGGTTTGTTCCTGCATACCTTTTCCTACCCAGTGAGCAGGCTGATGCGGTATTGCAAGGTGCTTCTTGTTTCATTTCTTCGCCCGGGAGATGCTTCAAGTGGGGTTCGGAGCGAACCTGCCTGCCCCCTCTGGTCTCCAGCAGGAGGCACACGGAACCAGGTCCTGTGACTCCTCTGGCTCTGAGAAGCTGAGGGTGGGAAGGACGGCACAGCAGCGGGTGGCTCGGGGCGGTAAGGCTAGGAAGGCTGCTTAGGAAACAGGAAGTGGAGGCACCTGAGTGCCAGGGAGGCAGCACATGGTGCCAGGGGAGGAGCCACCGTGTGACTGCAGAGGACAGGAGCTGCCGGGCACATGGATGACCCCGGAGACTACTGTGACCACCACACGGTGGGGCAGGGCCATTAGGAGCACTGCATCTGAAGGTTGGGACGCATTTTGCAGCATTTGGGTAAAAAACAGGAAGGGGGAGTCGGAGTTTACGAAAACATTCATTCACTGCATGTACAAGCTGAGATGCTGGGGACTGGAAGTGTTTGGGGCTGCAGATTTTTTTCAGAGGTTGGGCTGCTTGCACATGCACAATAAACTATCTCAGGGGCAGAATCCAAGTCTAAATGCCAAATTCGTTGACGTTCTACATGCACCTGATGCACACAGCCTGAAGGTAATTTTACGTAGTATTTTTTGTGCACCTGCATTTTGACCTAAACTCTTCACACGAGGTAGGTCAGGTGTGGAATTTTACCCTTGTAGCATTGTGTTGGTAAAAGTTTTGGTTTTTGGAACACTTGGAGATAGATATAGATAGATAATTTCCCACTTCCTTTCTGGTTTTGGCTTTTTATTTGCATTAGCTGATTTGGCTTTGAGGTACATATGTTTTCTTGGCAGGGTCATGTGTTGTGCCCTTTGGTAGCAATCATTATTTGAACTTCATCCCTAGCTAACCTTTGTGAGTCCGCCCTTCATCACGAAGATATTTGCACAAGACTGGGTGGAACTCAAGGCAGCCTCAGTTGCGTGTCGTAAGATTCTCAAATTCTCTTTAAGGTGAATGACATGTCTGGGTGGCTGGTCACAGACCTGGTCAGTGCCAGGGAGATCAAGTCCCAGCAGGAGGTGGCAGGCGGGCGCCGTCAGATCAGCATCAGCCATGTGGAGGTGACGCAGAGGCTGGGCGCCAGGTACTACTGGTCGGCCCCCGAGGCCTACCTGGGGAACAAGGTACGTGCGTGTGCTGAGCAGAGACTGGTGGGGCAGAGGGCACAGTGTTCAGAAAGAACTTCTCTGGGCACATTTGAAGGAGTCCTGCGGGCCAGCGTGGAGCAGCTTATGGCCTTTCACTTAGACCGGACGCTTGCTCGGGTTCTGCTCACTCTGAGGAGTGAAGTCCCGGCCCCCTGCTTCCCTCCCCGGGTCCCTGGAACACAGGAGCTCTGTGATGTGTCTGTTCAATTCCAGCCTGGAGGAGTTAGTGGGACTCCGAGTGGAGGGCCTAGTGCAGGGAAGACATGCAGGCCGCGTCCCACCAGGGTCCTGAGATGCCCTGGGTGTCGGGAGAGGCTGTCACATAGTCTGCAGATGGGAGCCGGCAGGGTACCCACAGTTTCAGTGTCAAGAAAGCACCAAACGGTGACCCACGACGTGGAAAGCGATTTCCTCTGCTGCCAATTTCCCCCTCCGGGTTCCTTATGCCCCTTCCCTCCAGATTCTGCTGGGTCAGAACATCTACTAGGGGAACTGTCTTGGTACCTGAAACTCCCTCCTCGCCTGGGGGCTGGGTGTGTTTTAAGGCCACCTGCTTTTGTGGTAATGTGATTGTGTCACTTGGTAAGCTTCCCATTAACACGATGATTGCATTTTCCAAGGAGTGTATGCTTCCGAGGTGTACTCATTTTTGAAAATGATTTTTCCATTAAGTTACAGCTGTAGACCATATACTCTGTAATGGATTTTTATCACCAAATTTCGGTGATTGTTTTTCTCTTGAAACCTTCTGTCCAGTTTTCGGATTGCAGATTTGTGTTCTGAGCATTATACTGTGACATGCTCGTTGGGAAGAAATCTCTTTGCACTAAAGCACATCTGGTGGGGAAGAGACACTTCCTTTAACTGGCAGAGCGCGTGTGATGCTTCCTATTAAGTAGGCAGTGGAGTCAGTATGTTGGGATTACAGTCATGGATCCGACTTCCCACCCCGAAAATTACTTAGGTAAAATAAATGTGGAATTAGCAGAAGCTTACAGTCATTTTCCTTAGGGTCTCCGAGAAAGACTGTATTTCTTCTGTGCGTATTCTGCAGGGATATGCTGTGTTTCAGCAACAGGGATTAAACAAAATATCCGTGTTGCCTGCTTTTCCTGCCTGCAGTGTGAATTTCTCGCAGCCTGGTATTTCTGGGTGGGCTCTCGCAGCCCCTTCTGTGCGCCCTGTCATTCTCACACCCACATAACCTTTCCAGCTGACCGCGTTCGGTGGCTTCCTGAAGTATACGGTGTCCTACGACATTCCAACGGAGACAGTGGACGGTGACCTCCTGTCTCACGCCGACGTCGTCATCAGGGTGAGCTCTTGGCTGCTTTGGCTGTGGAGCTGAAGGCTTGCGGGGGTGACGGCCTGGTGACTGGAAGTGGCCAGGGGGCCACCCCACCATCCCTGGTGTGCTCTGACCTCACGGCTGCCCTTGGGCCTCACAACCCCCTTCCCTCCTGCCATCAGCCGCCCCTGGTGGATGGATTAGGCAGCCAACAGTACGGGAACAGGAGATGCACAGCCACTTCTGTCCTGCGCGTCCTCACTCCCCACACAAAAGCCCCAGCTCAGCCTCACCCAGGGCCCGGGCACATTTGGGTTCTCATCTCCATTGTCCTTCCACCCTAAGCACCTCCACGTCCATATTTGTGAAGGACGATTCCAGGGAGAGTTGGAGGTATAATTACTGTCCGTCCATACTTTTCCCCACTTTCATTCTTTAAAGATGAGGGATTTCAAGCCAGATGCAGTGGCACACACCTGTAATCCCCGCATTCTGGGAGCCTGACACAAGAGGACGGCAAGTTCGAGCCTAGCCTGGGGAGCTTAGCAATTTAGCAAGACCTTGTCTCAAAATAAAAATTTTAAAAGGGCTGAGGATGTATCTCAGGGCAAAGGCTCTGGGCTCAGTCTCCCATACTGAAGGAAAAAAGTGACGCGCAATTCGATGCTATTTTTTGGTTATTCAGTGGAATTACAGATGCCTTCCCTCCCGTTTTGAATGCTAGGGAAATGGACTCATGCTAAGCACCCAGGCTGAGGGTCTCTCTTTACAACCCTACGAAGAGTACCACAACATGGTGAGGCTCGTGCCAGAGAACTTCTGGGATTACAGCACTAAGAGGGAGATTGACCGCGACCAGCTGATGACTGTGCTCGCCAACCTGAGCCACCTCCTCATCAGAGCCAACTACAACACCGCAAAGACGGCTCTTTACAGGTGCGTGTTCAAAGGGAGAGGACTTATGGTGAAGGTGCTTCTGTGCTGTTGTATATTTTAGGCTTAGTATGTTTCATAGCTGTTATATGAAGGATACCGTTAAAGGTACTAGCTCTAGTAAGTTATTTGTCTAAGTTATAAGTGTAAGTCTATTGAAGAGCGCAGGCTAGTTGGTCACGACAAATATGTCCAGTAGGGGGCAGTCTTGACCTGAGATTCAGACACTGCGGGGTATTTCCAAGGAAGGCTTGAAGAGTTCACAGTCACCCATACCACGTGGCATCTAGTTCTCTGTCTCTTGATGTTCATAGACTTCATTTTGCGAAGTTATTTGAGCTACTGTGTTCATCTTGGTTATTTTATTACTCTGAAGAGCCCAGTTTCTGGCACTGCCCACCCAAGCATAAAAGTTGGATGCTACTAAAGCAAACATGGCCTACTCATTGAAGGATCGTCTCTGCATTTGGGATAAGGTGACTCAGTGGATGAATTTTTATGAAGTGCTTCAACTCCAGATAGGCCGCCTGTACCAGTAGCATGTCTTTGCAACAAACACTGAAGACATTTCCAGGGAATAATGATTGCTGGCTTCCCGAGAGGAGGTGTTGGGGAAATCTGCAGTTACTTAGAAACACTGACTGCATGGCCATTTTGTTTGAATCGAATCCTTCCGGAACCCATCTTCATTGAGGTGAGGGGTGGCCCTTGCCATCACGAGCTCTGTCTCTTTGCAGGTTGGATTCTGTCTCTCTGGACATAGCGAGCCCCAATGCTATAGACCTGACAGTCGCCACCGATGTGGAGCACTGTGAATGTCCCCAGGGCTACCTGGGGACCTCCTGCGAGGTACCGCCTGCCTCTGTCTTCCTCCTTTGTTCTTATAAGAAATGTAATGATGAGTATTTGAATTTTAACGTTAGAAACCCAGTGTTTGGTTCAGATCTCATTGGATTGTACGGACATTGGAAATCGTGTTGTTTAAAGACGTTGGATTCTTGTACCAGGAGTGGGTGGGAGCAGCAGAGATGGCCTGATTTTGTGGAGCACCCTAGCCTTAGCACAGGAAGCCTGCAGTACCCATGTCAAGACTCTGCATTTCTAAGCAGAACTGAACATTGATGATCACCTGTGTCAGACCAGGATAGCTTCAGGCAAGCCTGGCCCATTTTGAGGCCTTTACATCACCTGGCTGCTTTACTTTTTGGGGGTTCTGGGCTCCACCTTACATAGCACCTGTAGGTTTGGGATCTGTGGAATAAACCAAATGCAGGTCATATATGTTCTAGAAAAGAAAACACTGCAGCTGTATAAATGTACCAGTGTTTTTCTTCTCATTATTCTCTGACAGTAGTTTGACAACCATCTACCTAGCCCTGACACTGTGTTAGGTATTATAAGTCATCCAGAGGAGATTTAAGGTCCTTAGGAGGATGTGCATTAGGTTGTATGCAAATACTATGCCACTCTGTGAAAGGGACTTGAACATCAAGGGTTCTGATGTCCCTGGGCCCTGGAACCCGTCACATGTGGATGCTGAGGGATGGCCTTCTAGGAAAATGCACTTCCTGCCATCAGTGAAAGTGCTGAATGGTTTGGACATTAGTGTTGGTAGTAACTCTCCCACGAGAGTGTCCTGTGTACACAGCAGTACTCTGGGCTCCTTCTGGCGTTACCCACTCGGGTCCTGACAACAGTGGTGGCTGCTTGGTCGGATATTTCTTTTCCAAAGATTAGGAAACTGAGGCACAGTGAGATTCAGTACCTTGACCTTGGTCCTGCGGCTAGGAAGTGGTGGTCCCATTGGAGTTTGACCTTCATCCAGCAGGATGTCAGGAACACCAAGGGAGGGAGGAGGAAACCAGGAACTGGAAGCCAGGCCGGCTAGACTGGAAGGGAGCAGCAGGGAGCAGCTGCTGCTAGATCCCTCCCAGGCCACTGGGCTCCGGAAGAAGTGGGGCTGCTGAACAGGTCCAATGGACTCCAGCAGGCAGGAGGAGCCTAGTGCAGTTGTGCCTCAGGATGCCCAGTGCTCATGTTGTCCCTTATATAAAGTGGCAGAGTATTTTATAACCTGCTTACACCTCGTATCATCTCTGGTGACTCACAAGGCACAATCCAGTCAGATGCTGTCTCAGTTGCTGTTCTCCTGCACGGTGCAGGGCATACTGACAAGAAAGAGCCCTGCGTGTTCAGCACAGGGCAGCTCTGTTCTGTGGCGCCCCGAAAGCGCGGCCGAGGCCCCTGAGGATGTGAGGCCTGGCCAATGATGTTATCATGCAGAACTCATTCTATCTCTACGGGCTGAGAGAGGCAGGCGGCTGCAGGCAGGGCATGGGCTCTCTGCCACCCTGTGCGCCTGGTGCCCCACAGACCCAGGCTGGTGCCCAGTTACTGCCACCTGCAGCAAGCCCAAGTGCTCAGTGGTGTGGGTGTGTTAGGGACTTGCACAGAGTCTGTGCCCATGAATGTATTTACGATCTTTGTGTAATTAAAATTCTCTCAAAGAATGCTCTTAAAAATGCTAACTCCCCATGGGGAGACGCTGACTTTAGTCAAGTCACAAATCCAGTGAACCCCACCTCTGCTTTCTTGGGGAGTTTTGTGTCTGAGGTCCCTGGCCTTGGAGCACACCTGGCTTTGAAGCGTCCCATGGACAGACGCTGCCCTGTCCAGCCTCCTGTCCTCCCGCTCTGTCTGCAAGGCAGAGACTGCTCCTCGGGTTTCCATGGGTGTGAGGCCCCTCCCTCCCACGTTGGGTGACAAGGAGGAGTGGCCTGACCTTGCCACCAATGGGCTTTGTGCTGGTGGCCAGTTAAAGTGGCACAGGGCGGCCCAGACCTGCGTGAGAATGTGTGCACTGTTGGGCTTTAACGAACGGTAAACGTGAGACAAAAGATACCATTGAGGGAAATGGATCCTCTTGGAAAAACTTGGGCCAGCTAGCACTGCACCACTTCCGGCTCGGGAGGACCCTGGGTCACCGCTGCAGTGCATCCTGGCTGGCGACGAGGCACTCGGCTTGTGTCACTGCTCCTGCCCTTCTCTGAGCCAAGGGGCTAGATTCCTCAGCTGGTTCCATAGCTCGGCAAACCTACAAGAAATCCCCAATTGCACACTTGAAATAGGTGAAGTTTGCGGTATGTCAGTAATATCTTGATGAAGATGTTCTAAAAACTAGAAAAAAAGAAACACATTTCTCTGCTCGGGCGAAGTCGAGCAGTGTCTTTTCCAAATGAGTGGGAGAGGAGGTGATTTGCATCACGTTCACAAGTTCGGTCGCCCCCTCTTACAGTCCTGCCAGCCTGGCTACTACCGCGTGGACGGCATTCTCTTCGGGGGGATCTGCCAGCCCTGTGAGTGCCACGGCCACGCGTGGGAGTGTGATGTTCATGGCGTTTGCCTGGTGAGTTTATTGCTCAGCCCTGAGCTCTTCATTGCCCAGAAGTGACTTTTTACAAAATGCTTTTTCCGCAGAATGTCCAGACTTCGAAGGCTCCAAGAGGAATTAGGAGCTTCAAGCCCATGCCTTGAAACCTTTCCTGCTGCTTTATAACCTGTTTTGTTTCGGAGCTGATGTCCTTTAGTGAAGTAGTTTGAACATCCCTTACCTGAAAATCCATACTCTGAAACACTCCGAAATCTGCAGGCTTTTGGAGGGTACCATGATGCCACAGGTGGCAAATTCCACACTGACCTTGCGTGAGGAATTAGAGTGGAGATGTAGGCGTGCTAAAAGTACTGGGCAGTGGTTCCTTCGGGCTGTGTGTGCATGTGACACAAATTAATTTCACGCTTACTTGGTCTTGGGTCCCATCTTCAAGGGATTACATTATGTAAATAATATATTTCCATCTCCATCCAAAAAAAAAAAAACCCAAATCCAAAATCACTTCAGATCCCAATGGATCCTGGCAGCAGGAAGGGGATGTGTGATATCATTCCAATTTTTTATTAGTAGAACAATGACAAGGAATTACTGACAGCAAAATTATAAGGCAATGTAAAGGTAGAAACACTGTCCACTGATTAAATTCAAAGCATCAGGTCTTCTCAATGAAAGTGCTTTTTTTGACATTCAGTGCCACAGTATGCCACAGGAGTAATAAAGCTTCTCATCGTCACGCTCTTTTGCACAATATAATGCTGTTTAGTTAGTTTGGATCAAATCTTCCAATACATACCTCTTTCATTAGCAATATGAGTCGAAACAGGGCTTCACAAATATGTAGTTAATTTCGGAGCTGGCACAGAGTGAGACTTGTTTTCTAGCTGCAGCCAGGAGTTTCGAGGCCCTTCTGCCTAGAAGCTGGGCGCCCTGTGGGCCTCCTAGACTCGCTGCTCAGAGGAGGAAATGTGTGTGCTGACACCCAGGAAGATGGGGAGATTTGTGTGCAGGTGCAGGGGAGTCTGAGCCCCAGAGCCAGCTACTTCTCCTCTCTGGGCCTAGTGTGTCTCTCCTGAGTGATGCTTCCCTTTGTTCTGTCTTGGTTTCCCCATTCTGGAAGTAAAGGGTTTGTAGGAATCAGGTTGCAGTCGCTCTAGGGTGGCTTCCCAGGGTGCAGGGCTCCTCCAAGCCCGGGTTGCTGTTGCTTCCTACTCTTCTCTCCCCTGCTGTTTGGATCTGCGAGGCCGCCCTCTCTGGCCCTCACATGTGCCCAGTAGTCAGGACGTCTTGGATGTGCCATCCGTGCTTCTGTGATAGCCAGTGTGTGCGTGTGTGCTTCTCATGCTTCTATAAGTATGCGTTCACAGAAATATATACTACATGTATGAAATATATGTGAAATGTGCTCATGGTGTACACTAGACATGCTAAATAGACACTAAATATGCGCATGTCCAGTGAGTAGCTTATATTTAGTTATCTAAGTAGCTCTTTGCACTTCAACACGTTAATGTCTCCTTTCAATCTTTGACTATGTTAGAATAGCTTGGAAATATTTTGACACAATATTTGTACATATTTATGGCCTACAGCGTGGTTCCACACATGTAAATAGTGTGCAGAGGTCACATCGGGGAGGCAGCGAGCACTTCCATCTCTGCAGCCACTTAACCACTTGTGTGGCCTCTCCTGGCCCCTGGGTAACATGCTGTAGACTGCTGTAGACTCCAAGTGCTGGGCTAAAGAGTGGGCAGACTCGTGCTCCAGTAACTGGACATGGGTACCTGGTGGCTAACCCCACTTCTCACCCCTCCCCGCTCTCTGGCAGCTGCTCCTTTGTGAAAGTGACGTTTTGCTTCACAAATGCGTGACACTGCGCAGCGTTGGCCTCCTGGTGCCTTCCAGTTACTCCTTCCATGCATCTGGTTCCACCATCTCTGCCATCTCTGGGTTGTTCCTGAGGGCTGATTTCTCTCCCATTTGTGGATTAGTGCATTCAGACCTGTGCTAGTTGTACAATTGTCTAAAACCAGTCGTTTGATAAACAGTGGACCCTTGAGTTACGACCAGCCTGACATGTGAACAACTTGGGCTATGACTGGAATTTTAGTTTTAACTTAGGACCAAAGTCTTGAGTTATGGCCTGAATGCCAGCAGCTTGTGCTTCGAGATAGTCTCACATACAGATTTAACCCTTAACGAGTTCTGGAAGGAACATGACAAGTGTCCTTTCCTGTGTGGGGTTGAGAAATCCTGGGCCAGTGTCTCTCTAAGGACAAATCTCTGAGGTTTGCCTGTATCAGGAGAGAGACTTTGAAGGCAGTTGACCAATGTGAGTTACAACCATCCCTCAGGAATGAATTGAGTTCGTAAGTCAAGGGTCCACTGTTCTTTGCTCCGTTTTCTGGTTGTTTGTTACAGGTGGACAAATCTGGTACCAGTTACTCTAATGTGGTTGGAGCAAAAATCTTAGGTTCTTCTTTTATACAAATTATAATTTAAAGTTAGTTGATCTGGAAACAGATAACCCTTCCTCCTATCACTTGTTGCTGGGCTATTGTTTTCGCATTTGTCTTGTTTGTGTATTTGAACTTGGGCTTCATATTGTCGGCCGATGAACCTGGAAGTCCGTAAAGGAAACTGGCTCTGACTCCTCGCTTCATGGTGCATCCTAGGACTGTACACACAACACCACTGGGGACCACTGCGAGCAGTGCCTGCCCGGCTTCTACGGGGCACCTTCCCGGGGGACACCGGGGGGCTGCCAGCGCTGTGCCTGCCCCCTCACCACACCCTCCAACAAGTAAGCTTCGTTCCTCCTCGCAGGTCCTGCCTGGCATGGCCCACACTGGCACTGGGCTGTGTTCTGATGACTCTGAAGCCAGGTCTGTACCTTACCTGCATGAGCTGAGCCCAGTGGTCACTGACTAGTATTAGACACAGAGGCCACAAATGATCATCTGCTTAAAAAGCTTGCGTATTGAATTATGCAAGAAAAGGTGTGGTCAGAGGTCAAACACATGCACGTTTGTCCTCCGGTCTAATGTTGCTCATGGTTTCTCTCACCATTGTACCTTTGGTGCCTGCCAGCAGGCTCAGAGGTGGAGAGGACAAGGAGATGAGCAGCGCATTGTCCCTGGGCTTGCTGTGTTTTGATCTAATGACCAAAATACGACAGTAGGAGACTCAATAAAAGGTCTGAAGTCATCTGTCCATTCAACATGCATTTACTGCGTGCCTGCAGGGCACCCAGCGCCACGGTGGCTGCTCTGATTAGCTGCTGGCCCCGGGGACCCTGTGTGGTCACAACTGTCGTGGACACCTGTCCCCCACGTGGCCTGGAGGTAGGGGGAGTGCCACCTCACTGGGCAGGGCCAGGATGACTGAAGGAGGAGGACCCAGGGGTGCCCGGGTGTGGTCGTGTGGATACCACTTCCTGTTCGAGGACTCTCAGGGGCCCTGGAGCAGAGCATGGGAGGCAGGCGAGGACGCCTCAGCAGGGCCTTGTGTCCCGCAGGCAGCAATCAGAAGGCTGTTCACCTGCTGTCCTCTCCCTCCACCCCCCCTCCCTAGCCAAGTCCCCACAGGGATTTTGATACGAAATTCTCAAATATAAACATGATGCTGTATCAGTCTGTATTGGGTTGCTGTAGTGAAATCAGTGAGGCTGGACAACTTATAAAGCGAGGCTGATCGGTTCTTCGCTCTGAGGCTCTGGGCACGGTGCCAGTACCTGGGGAGGACCTCGTGGTATCCCCTTGGTGGGAGCATGCATGAGAAGGATGGGGCCGGAGAGGGCTTGCAGCCTGGCTCGCCCTGGTCTAACAGCTTGCTCTCTAACTGCCTGGCAGCCACCTCAATCCCACCCAAGGTTTGCACTTAAGGTCCCACCACTTCTGGAGAGTGCCACCCGAGGAACCGAGCTTCCGGCAGGGACAGCAGCACAGGCTCAGCCACACCCAGGCAGCAGGAGGTGCTCTCAGGGTTGCTGCTCCTCCGAGAGCCTGGCAGCGAGCTCAGGCTTGTCCCTGCCGCGTGGGGCTCTGCAGGGTGGAAAGCTCAGTGCCAGGGGTTACCAGAGAAGAACCTGGTGTACCAGGAGCATTCTGACGGCTTCCTGGAAGAAGTCACTCCTGAGTGGCAGCAAGGATGAGCCAGTTACCCCAGGCAGCAGCAGGGAGGATAGAAGCAGGGAGGGCCCTTGCCACAACTCCACATGGGGGGAATGGAGCAGGCTCACAGGGCAGGTTGGTACCACAGACCCTGGGTTCTGGCCAAGGGCTGAGGACCTGTTGAATGCTGTTGTAAGGACAGGTGTCGGAGAAAGTACTCAGTTGTGGCTGAGCACAGCGGTGCACGCCTGGATCCCCCCTCTCTCAGAGGCTGAGGCAGGAAGACTGTAAGTTCAAGTCCAGCCTGGGCAGCTAAATGACTCAGCAAGACCTCGTCTCAAAGTATAAAAATGTTTTTAAAGGGATGCAGCTCAGTGCACAGGCCCTGGGTCTGATCCCTAGTACGAAACCAGAAGAACAAGTTTGTATTTGGGATTTGACAGCCTCCCCAGAATGTGGCACTCATTTCTGATGTCCCCACAGCTTCAGCCCGACCTGCCGTCTGGACGAGGAGGAGGACATGGTCTGTGACCAGTGCGGCCCGGGCTATGCCGGAACCTGGTGCGAGAGGTGCCGTTGTTTTAAAGTTCTCTTTAAACGTCAAGGGTTTATTTTTAATATCTTTCTTAAAATGTTTAACCAGCACAGAATCATGGTGCGTGCGTGTGGGAATGCGGGTGACTCTGCACGGGAGGGCAGTGGGTAGGGACCAGGTTAGTGTGGTTTGGGAGCTTGCATGTATAATTACCATTTCACAGAATTATAGAGGAAAACCAAGACACCTGCTGAGAAGCGGAGGGTAGGTGTGGCTGAGGCCGTGTGGGGAACAGGATTCCACCTCCTGCGGGAGCTCACTCCGCCTTGGGAGCAGTGGGGAGTAGTGAGGAGTTGGGATTTATGCTGCACCCATCTGAATGTCCCGCTGCTCTGGGTGACCGTGCAGGTGACAGGTGGCTTGATTTGACATGGGCTCCTGAAAGCCAGGGTGGTTTTTTCCCAAGTGTAAGTCTCAGTGACAGACGCTGGCTCCGCCGGTCCTGAGGGGCAGGGGTGGGAGACAGGTGCACATCCGTGGGACTTGTGCTGTCTGCTGGAACCGCTCACTGTGGCCCCCGGGTGGGGAGGAGCTGCGGCTGCCTGAACCTGGAGTCGCACCCTCCCCGATGATGCCTGGGAAGGAGCCGGTCTGCTCCATCCGCACTCAGGCAGCACTGCGCAGTAGGCCAGTGTCTTGGGTAGCTGCGTGGATGCCAGCCCGCTTCTCCTCCCGGATACAGATGCGCAGACGGTTACTATGGAAACCCCACAGTGCCGGGGGGATCCTGCCTTCCGTGTGACTGCAGCGGCAATGTGGACCCCTCCGAGCCCGGTGGCTGTGACCCGGTCACCGGGGAATGCTTGAAGTGCGTGGGGAACACAGACGGCGCCCGCTGTGAGAGGTGCGCGGACGGGTTCTACGGAGACGCGGTGGCTGCCAAGAACTGCCAGGGTGAGTGCCCAGGGAGGGGCAGTGTTGCTCGTCTCGAGCCACGGGGCCTCCACCAGCACGCGTCAGAGAGGGGCTGTGTTCCTGCTGCGACTGCGCTTGACCAAACGCAGCCCGAGGCCGAATTCTCCGCTCTCCGGGCCACTGCGGATGATTTGTTACTTAGAGCTGCTTTCCAAAGCCTCAGCTCTGCTCTCAGCACTGAAGGGCTGGCGCGCAGAACGTCACCTGGTGGGGGGGGGGGCGCAGGGGGCGGTGGGCTTCCAAGGTGAAGAGTGGGAAACCGTGAGATCCCATCACCCTGGAATGACTGAAGCGAGGTGCTGGCCCATCATGTGGCCCACGGTGTCTTTGATCTCTGGTTTTCAACGCTGATTATTTTCCTCCTGGCTCTTATTTTTGGGGAAACACGGCTGTAATTTTTGAGTCTTGATGTCAGTGCAGGTCTTTCTATGACATTACAACATGGAGACACAAGAGGGCGCCGGAGGTGCAGAAACATAGGCCCTAGACAGCTGTTAAAGGATTGGAAATGGGTTCCCGCACTGCCCTGGCTCTTCACCCCAGTCTTCTGCAGCTGCACCGTCAGCTTTGGAATTCTAGGGAGACAGAGCTCAGCGGGTTGCTTTCTACCCAAAGAGCCAGTAAGATGCAGACTGAAATCTGCCCATGAAATTGAGCAGCTGGGACAGCTCTGGACTTCAGCAGACCAGGGCTCAGGAGGACACAGAGCGGGTGGGGTGGGAGGGACATGCTAAGAAACGGGGGCTGCAGGGGCCGGGAGCCGGGCGTGGCTGTGCTGTGTGCGTGGCTTGTGATTGGTGGGAGCCAGGTGAGAGCCTGGAGCTGAGAGCCAGGAGTGGTGTGGCAGCCGGGCTGCAGAAAGAAGGGCAGCCACGAGAGGGTCCACAGCCATTGGGGCTCCTGCGGAAGGGGTGGTCTTGGTCTCTTAACCCACATCCGAAGCTGAGGGGGGCCCTGTGACTCGGGCGCGGCTGCCTGGGTCGCATAGGGACGCTGGGTTCCAGCACCTCTCTGGCCACCGACCCGGACTCCAGCGCTGTCCTCCTGCTCCTACAAGGTTGTGCAGGCTGAGCATCACTGCTCTGAAATGCTCGGGACCAGGAGTATTTGGGATTTCAGATGCTTTTCAGAGTTACGAACATGCATATGTGTAAGGAGATGTCTTGGGAAATGGGGACCCAAGTCTACCGTGAGACCCACTGAGGTCTCTCACGCTCCTTCTACAGGCAGCCTGGAGGTGACCCACTACAATACTCTCAGCACAGCAGCATTTACTGCCCTTTAAGCTTCCCAAGGCATTGCAGATTTCTGATTTTCCGATTAGGGTTATTCAGTCTGTGAGCTATGGACTGGCGTACATTTTCTGAGGCCAAGCATTCATTGGGATATTTGGTCAGTGAAAACATCAGATACTATGAAAATTAAATAATACAAAGCACATATGGACAGTTATCCTGTGAATTTTGATCTGACTCTTTTTGAACCTGGTAACTTGGATCCCTTTTGAAACAGTAGGGTGCTTTAAATATTAGTATTGTAATTGGAATGTCTTGCTTGAAGCCACAAATCATTCACGACTTACAACAGGGAAATATTCTTCATTAAGTTATAGAATAAAATATGAATGCATACATTATCTAGATTATGCTGTAACTGAACTTTAGAAGACAACACATTGCATGTTTGAAATGAAAGCAAGTGCCTAAATTGATTTTGAAATCACCATTGATGTTTTCAATAGAAATTTGCTGATACACATCAGCAGCTCCATTTCAAAGTTTCGTGGCATTCATGAAATTTGTCAAGCTACTTTGCTAATGATCGTCTTAATAGTTTCAATATTACCATCTATTATTATCTTAATAGCTTCAATATTTTTTTCTCTGAGGGTTGCTTCCACCAACCAACTCTGTTTTGGCTTACTCTTCATAAAAATGCTAAAATGTTAGTTATTGCAAAGTGGTATGTATATACAGAGTCCGCCAAAAAATGTATACACACTTCAGGAAAAGAAAAACTTGTACATTTATTTTAATGCTAAATTATTGAGACATCATGAGGTTAATACAAGTGACCTCTGGCCTCTATGATGACCAGAGCTGCTCAGAGTGGTGGCCCTGAGTCTCCAGACCTTTATTAGCACGGTCAACTGCTGCTTGGGTAACCTTGGCCACTGAGATTGCTGCACATGGATTTTCAATTTCTTCTCTAAGGGCCGGCGGTGTAGCGGGTTTCCTGCGAGGTACAACATCCTCTAGGGTTCCCCATAGGAGGGAAGCACCATCTGTTGAGAAAACGTCATACTGTTTTTATTTCCCCGAAGTGTATATATTTTTCGGCAGACTCTGTTACGTATGTGTGTGTGTGTTATGTTTTTAGTTTTGTGGTGACATCTCCACTGTTCAGACTTTTCCCGTTGGCCATTAAAGGCTCTTGCTGCAGCCATCGCCCCAAATGACCGTGAGTGTGTGCTTCGTGTGTGTGCATTAGCCTGTGACTGCCACGAGCAAGGCTCCCTGTCTGGTGTGTGCCACCGTGAGACCGGGCGCTGTGACTGCAGACCCCACGTGACCGGACAGCGGTGTGACCAGTGCCTGGTAAGATGCCCGCTGGTCACTGCCTGCCCTTCCGTTGCTGTTGCTGAGCTCACGACTGTGGGAAAGCGCCCTCTCCGCTTGGCTTCCTGTGTTCCCCTTTCCGAGGCCTGTGTGATAATATGAACACCCCGTGGTCTGTGGGCCACCCCGCGGGTCACCTGGAAAATGTCCCTGTGCGTGAGGTCGCTTCCTGGCTCACGAGACCTTGCCCTCTTGTAATGCAGCCTGACCACTACGGGCTGGACGCGGGGCTCGGCTGCCTGCCCTGCAACTGCAGCGTGGCGGGCTCCACCTCGGAGGCGTGCACGGCCCAAGGCCAGTGCCACTGTGTGCCAGGCGTCGCCGGGCGAAGGTGTGACCGGTGTTCGCATGGGTTCTACGCGTACCGGGATGGCGGCTGCACACGTAAGTGTGGGCGCTCGGGGCTGCTTGTTCTAGGCTTTCGGGCGCTGTCAGGGCGCAGGCCTGAGTTTTGGGCTTGGCCCGCCATCTGCTGCTTGTGTGAGCTTAGCTTTGACTCTCGACTTCAGGGAGCTCTTGTTTCCTCATCTCTAGATGGAGATGCTGACTGGTGGCCAGCAAGTGGCCAGCGCCAGGCTGTGGCCTCAGGCGTGTAGTGAGGGCTCAGTGACAGCACCACCTGTTCTCCTGCCCTCGGCCCTGTCCAGTCCGGCCCAGCTCTGGCGTGTCAGAAGGGTCCCTGGGATGGCGAGCCATCGCTCAGCGTGCAGAGCCCGGGCCAGGGTGCTCACAGTCCGGGCTCTGACCATGGTGTACGGCCGCTTCTCTGTTTCAGCCTGCGACTGTGCCCACACTCAGAACAGCTGCGACCCCAAGTCCGGAGAGTGCACCTGCCCCCCCCACACCCGGGGCCCGAAGTGTGAGGAGTGCGTGGCCGAGCACTGGGGCTGGGGCGCAGAGCGTGGGTGCCAGGTGAGTGCCAGGTGGCCAGGCCTTCCCGCCGGAGCTCCCGCAGGCACGCGCCGCTTCCGCTGTCTAGCGGCTCCTATACCCCGCTGGACGGCTTGGCAGCTTGTGTCTAAGCCAGTAAAGCCTGGCACAGCCGTGGGCGCCTGCAGGCCCAGCTATGTGGGAGCTTGAGGCAGGAGTTCAACACCAGCCTGGGAAACTTAGGGAGACCTCCTCTCCATCGATCGGTCGGTCATTCAGTCAGTAAATCTGTACAGACTGTAGGATGAATAGGGAAGGTGAAGCAGCCTTGAAAGCTCTTTATTTCACCTTGTAAGAACCGAGTTGTGAAGTTGATGTTTAGAAAATCTCTTCCAGCCAGCCCCGCCTCCTACCAGCTGCAGCAGGGAGCCCCCGACCCAGTCACCTCCACAAAACCCTGACCGTGAGCACAGGAGGCTTCCTGGGGTGTCCAGATGTGAACCCTAACAGTGTCCTTTAAATGCACCTGCAGTGTGAGCAGTTTCCCAAGAGGAGGTTGCAGCCACATCACGGGTGATGTCCAGTCTGGGAAACGTCTGCTTTCTGTCACTTTCTTAGACTGGGTTGGATACAGTTTGTGTTCTGGAGCAGTGGCAAGCTTACGTGACCTCAGAAATAATTCTGCTAGACCTGTTGGGTTTGGTTTGGTTCCCAGCTTTGGCCTGGTGTGCCGATGGCAAAATGACTCAGTGCAGCAGGTGCCTGGAGGGCAGGGCTCATTGATGCCAGCCCCTCCGCTGGTGTCTCCTGGCATGCACCCGCAGCACCTACAAACTCTCCCTCCCTCTCTCCCTCTTTCTCCCTCTCTCTCCCTCCCTCCCCCTCCCTCCCTCCCTCTCTCTCAGGTCTGCAACTGCAGCCGCCCGGGCTCTGAAGGCTCACAGTGCGACCTGCTGTCTGGCCAGTGCCCCTGCAAGGCTGAGTTTGGCGGGCAGAGCTGTGACCAGTGCTCCCTGGGCTACCGGAACTTTCCTGACTGTGTCCCCTGCGACTGTGACCTGAAGGGGACTCTGCCTGCCTCCTGCGCCCTGGACCGGGGTGTCTGCAGCTGCATGGAGGACACTGGCACCTGCTCCTGCAAGGTACCCACTGCGCCTGCCTGCAGGCTCGTCCTCCGCTCCAGGCTTCTGCCGTGGGAGGCACAGCCAGGCTGAACACTAATCCACCTGTCTCATGCTCCTGAGTCTGGGTTGAAAGTCTTGAGTGTGCTCTTCTAAAGCAAGGGGGAGGCTGGGGATTAAGCTTAGTGGTTTCGCTGCATGCTGCGCAAGCACAAGGACCCGAGTTTGATCCCTGGTACCAAAAATAAATAAAACAAGGGGGAGCCCTTCAGAGGGAAGAATTATTACAGACGTCAGGTGATGCACCACTTTGGAGACTGGAGACGCTGGGTGCTCCACTGGGCCATGGAGCCATCTGGCTTGAACACAGGGCGCCTGGCTCTGAGGAGCTCAGGCTGCTGTGAAGGGCAACGATGGTCTTGTTTGTCCGCAGAGGGAATTGCGCTGTGTGATTTCTCAGCAGCAAGAGCCCAGTGTAACCTAACCTCATGCGCATCATGGCCTTTCCTGGAGGTCGTGGCCACCTTCTCTGGGCCTTTCTTGGGTGCTGAGAGTGAGGCTGGAGGACAGTGGGCTGATGCTTGGCTGGAAGGAGGAAGGAGAGCCCTGTAGGTACTGTGGCCTGTGAGTCGGGGAGCATCATCCCGTGATGGTCTCGATGCATCTCAGGATAGCAGCTGTGAGCACAGAGCATGAGAGCAGCGGGACTCGCCTTAGTAGTCACCTGTCCTTGCTGGATGACCACCATCAGGATCCCTGAGGGCAGGTCCACTGGTGCACACTGATCAGGACCTGTCACAGGTCCCGCCCACACCCGTCATTCCAGCTAGTAGGAGGCCGAGGCAGGAGGATTGCAAGTTCAAGCCAGTTGAGGCAACTTAGCAAGATACTGTCATAAAATAAAACTTAATTTAAAAAATGAAACAAAATAGCTGGGGATACAGCTCAGTGGTAGAGTGCTTGCTCAGCATGTGTGAGGCCTTCCTTAGGTTCTATCCCTGTCACCACCCACACACACGCATGCACACACGCACCCATGCACACACACCCCCACACAAGAATCACCCCAGGGCTCCAGGCTGATCCTGGGGCATCCTAGGAAATCCTCTTCAGGGGATGTCCGGGAACCTGTATTTCCTGAAGCTTCCAGAACGATCCTGATCATCAGCCGTGCTTGGAGTCGCTGGCTGAGTCTTCCTAGGACCTTGGCTCCTGAGACCGGTCGGGGCCTCGCCTCCGGACCTTTGTGGGTCTCAGATGATGCCCGTGTCCGTTTCACCTCGGCCCACACAGCCCGCTTCTCCCTTTCCCGAGCGCCCATGAGCCACTCTTTGTCCCCTGTAGGAAAACGTCATCGGGCTCCAGTGCAGCGAGTGTCGCGCTGGCAGCTTCGCCCTGCGTGCTGAGGATCCCCAGGGCTGCATGCCCTGCTTCTGCTTCGGGCTGTCACACGTCTGCAGGGAGCTGGAGGGTTACGTGAGGACCTTGGTGAGTCGCCCACAGGGTCGGGAGTTTTAATCCTGACACCTTGGGAACCAGGTCGGGGGGGCGAGGTGGTCACGTACTTACAGGGGGTGATGGGGAAATCTAGTCAACATTTAAATTTTTAAAGACTTAGTACAGTAAAAGGCACCTTGCTGGGGACAACGGGATGAGTGTGTTCAGAGGGATGGGGGTGTTCTGAGGGGGGCTAGTGGCAATTTGTCTTTTCCTGTGACACATTTTTTATTTAAACATCAAGCACCGTTGGTCAAATGTTTACGGCAATTTCTGTGAAACGAAAACAAAACGGTGCGTCCTCATCCACCTTACTCACAGGGCCTGGCACCGTGTGATGTCTGGCTCTTCCCCATCACGGTGACCATGACAGGGAAACAGTCAGGATATCCAGGCAGCCACGACAGCACGACTGAGGAAGAGGGCTCCTGAGCTGCTGCAGAAAGCGGCAGGGTGATGGGATGAGTGTGCTCCAAGTGAGGGGGCGTAGTTTGAGGCGATTCATGATAATGTGTCTTCTATCTTAATCATGTTTTAAGTCAACATTCCCGTGCTTTCTGCTCAAAATTCATCCCCTCCCTCTGCCTCTCGGCTGCAGAGCAGATCCATATGGGAACCACAGCTCAGCTCTGCTCTCCGGGAAACCAAGGCAGCTTCCAGCCTGGCCCCTTTGCCGAGCTGTCTGTGAGCAGCTAAACCCCGACTGCTCTCCTGCCTCCTTTGTGCTTTGAGTTTTGCCCCAGTGTAGCAGAAGCTTGACCCGAAATGCAGCCATGTAAAACCCTTGCCATTCATTTTAGTCTTGCTGTTAGTTCCAAGGAAAAGTCCTCACTATTCCTGTGTCAGTCCCAAAGCTGCTCCTGAATCCGATGAAGACGCGGTGCCCCCTCCTGGTCTCATGTGCATCTCCCCGTGGCAGGTGACGCTGGGCGTCCCTCCGCCCCTCCTGCATGTGGTCTCCCAGAGCAACCTGACGGGCACGACCGAGGGCGTGTATCACCAGGCCCCAGACATCCTGCTGGATGCTGCAGCCGTCCGACAGCACGTCCACACAGAGCCCTTCTACTGGCGGCTCCCAGCGCAGTTCCAGGGAGACCAGGTGAGGGCACTGAGGGCCGCCTCCCCCGGGATGACGATGTTGATGTAAAATCCCGGTGTTCGTGCCGGCTGTCACTAACGGTTACCAAATCCCTCTTCTAAGTGGAGGAGGAGATGTTTAACACTTATAAAATTCTCCTCAAATGTGTGAATCTTTAAAATTTTTCATGATTGTTTTAAGTCTTTGAAATCATGACTTTCTTCCTTTCTAAAGCAGTCATTCAACAAACATATTGCATTTTAAAATATATGCCCCATACAGGGCTGGATGCTAGGACCTGGGAAGACTTCCCAAGAAACTGTCACTCACTTGGGCCGGGTGGGACAGGAGGGGGACCCCTACTATTAAAGAGCCGTGGAAGGCACTGTTTATGTTTTTGTTTATATACTGCAATCCAGTATATGCGTGAGTTCCACCTGATCTGTAAAATTTGCAAACATGATTCAAAGGAGCTTAAAATAATTAGAATTGTTACTATGGTGATTTAGTCAGGAGCTCACCACTGCTGGTGTCACTGGGAACTACACCTTGGAGCAATTTAATAATTCATAATTGAGTGGTTAGAAGGAAGCAGATGCAAAGCACGAATCTCACCTGTGGATATGTATTTTTAAGAGACGGGATTTCTTTGACCTGGTGGCGATGGCATGTTTTAAAGCCACAGTGTGCCTGCCAGGGCAGTAAGCGAGTGCGTTTCCTGCTAGCTCCTGGCCTATGGAGGCAGGCTGAGGTACAGCGTGGCCTTCTATGCCTCCGATGGCACCGGAACCTTCAACCTGGAGCCTCAAGTCCTCATCAAAGGAGGCCGGACCAGGAAGCAAGTTATCTACACAGACACCACCGTGCCGGAGAACGGAGTGCGGCGGGATCAGGAAGTGGGGATGAAGGAGGTGAGCAGAGGTCTCGTGTGTGGGCCTCACGGTGTGAACTTCGCTGTGTACCAAGAGCTCCACGTGACAAAAGAGAACTGGAAGCCTGGGGCCCCACTCCAGTGGGTCTAGCAGGATTTCCAAAAGCTTTCTGAATTTTATAGCCTTTCTTCTAGTACAGTTTTGCTTTCTAGGTTGCAGTTACCCGTGGTCAGCTGAGGTTCCGTAGATTAGTGGAAAAGTCCAGAAACAAACATTGCATAAGCTTTAAAATGCATGATGAAGCCTTGCTCTGTCTGCTTGGCCCCACCCAGGAGGGGCCCATCCCCCTGTCCGTGTGCACACACTGTGCCGCCTGCCATCTGGGTTATCAGCCTGTCACAGTGCCACTGTCCTTGTGTTCGGCTTCCTCTTGATGCACTTCACAATGGCCCAAAGCCCAAGGGCAGAGATGCTGGGGATTGTATCACGGTACATTGCTGTCATTGTTCTACTGTGTTGTTATTGTTGTCTGGCTCTTATTGTGGCCGATTTATAAATTAAACACGGTCGTAGGCATACGTGTGCAGGGATTGGTCCTGGAATGGATCCCTGGATACGGAGCGACTTCCGACTTAGGCTTCTGCTGGTCTCCTGGGAGCTGCGCCTTAAACTCGTTCTCTTGATGCCAGGCTTTGCCCTGTGTAGAGAGAATGGCTCAGGAGTCTGGGGCTCACTGGAATCAGGGCACTGTCTCCTCCGCCTACCCCCGGGGTCGCTGTGGCTGGCCCATCTTGGCCGACGGCAGCAGCTCCTGTGGTGAGGTTGACGCCGGCCCAACCTGGGCCCTCACGGGAAGTCTTCCCCAGTTAGCTTCGACGGCACACCCAGAACGGGGCATTTCCAGTGGAAATTATGAAAGAAATGTGTGTTCTCTGTCGGGCCCTACGCCTGTGAGAATTTGTGCTTTGAATTTGACTGAATGTGTTGCTCATCCACAGGATTTTTGGAAATACTTTAATTCTGTCTCTGAAGAACCTGTCACACGTGCGGATTTCATGTCTGTCCTTAGCAACATCGAGTACATCCTCGTCAAGGCGTCCTACGGTCAGGGACTACAGCAAAGCAGGTACAGAAGCTTCTAGAACTGTGTTTTCCTTGTTTGACCCAGAACTGAAAGGATTTGACTCATTTCACTAGGATGACGAATGTGTTCGGGAGCATATGCACCTCAGTCCCTTATCCAAACCTGGTTAAGTATTAATATCGTTATGGAACAGTGTGTGAAGTGGAAATTAGCCATTGACTGTACTAATGTGGCTATGAAATGCAAGTCCACCAGGTGGAATCTTAGATGGAGATAAAATATTTTAAAGTGCTGTTGTCTTCACTTGAAAGCTGCAGTGACGTTGTCTTCACTTGAAAGCTGCAATGACCATTTGTTTGTAAAGATGTATAAAGAATTGTCACCAACCCAGTTAAGACTTTACCCCACAAGGAAGGCTGTTGAGTCTTGGTCAAACCAGAGAAAGACCCGGAGGGGTCTTCCTATAATGTTTGTAGGTTCTTAAACATTGGCCAAGTAACACCACTAATACACTTCATTTAACTCATTTTGTTTATAATCTTCTTGGGGGTGTGCTGCACCTTGAACCCAAGGCCTTCACACTCAGCCCTAGCCCAGACTCCTTCTATTTTTTTCTTTTGTGACAGCGTTTTGCTAAGTTGCCAAATTGCCCAGATTAGGTCAGAATTTGCAGTCCTCCTGCCGTGGTCTCCCATGGTGCTGAGGTTACAGGTGTGCGTCACCACACCTGGCTTTGTTTATAATCTTGAGGAGTAGCAGCTGTCCCCAGCTGGGAGGAAACCTCTGGTTTAACACATATGCAAATGTTTGTCACTGTCTGTTTCTGTAACATGTTTTAAGTGTTCATGTTTCCTCTCCCGCTTCCACGCTCTGTGGTGGCACAGGATCTCCAACATCTCCATGGAGGTTGGCACGAAGGCTGGGGGCCAGCAGCCCATGGGGACGGTGGCATTGCTGATAGAGCACTGTGTCTGTCCTCCCGGCACGGCTGGCTTCTCCTGTCAGGTAGGGGCTTCAGGGAAACCTCTTTCTTGGTTTCCAGTTGAAATGTGCATGTTAATAGCAGCTCGGTGTGAATAACAGAGCTCGTAGTTATCTGTGTCATTTTTCCTTTCTTTCTCAGTTAAAAACATTTTTAAATTTTGGTCATAATGCTGTATAACATCTCGCTCTCTGTGTCTCGCTCCCCCAGGAGGAGAGCCCTTCAGTGCTTGTGTTTCTGTGTCCGGCTTATTCTCCTCAGTGTAATGTTCTCTAGGCCCATCCAGGTCGTAGCATGGACCGAGTGCCTTCCTTCGGAAGGCTGAGTAATATTCCGTTGTATGGACATACTTACTTTGTTTGTCTTCTCCTTCTGTGGGCATCTGAGCTTCTTCTGTCTTTTGGCTGTTGTGCATATTACTACCGTGCACAAGGGTGTGCAGTACCTCTCCACATTTCTGCATTCTGTTCTTCCGGATGTACACCCCAACGTGGAATTCCTGGGTTGTGTGGTAACTCGTTTTCTGCAGCTGCTGCACCATCTCATGTCCCACCAGCAGTGCAGAGGGCTCTGGTTCTCTCCTCCTTCTCCAGTGCTTGTAATTCCCTGTTGTCTTCCCAGGAGGCACCCGAGGGTGTGGGCGGCATCTCATTGGGTTTGGCCTTTCTCACCCTTGACAGCGCCATGCTGGGCTTCACAGGTGCCCGTGCCCACTTGCCCTCTTCCCTGGGGAGTGGATTCAGGTCTTCTGCCCAGGTTTTAACCCTAGGGTTCCCTGCTGGTCCCCTTTGCACCCTGCAGGACTGCGCCCCTGGGTTCCACAGACAGAAGCTCCCGGAAGGTGGCAGAGAATCCTGGCTGCCCCTCGCTCCTTGTGTGCCCTGCAGCTGCAGCAACCACAGTGATGCCTGTGACCCCAAAACTGGGAAGTGCCTGGTACGTGAGTGTCAGGGTGCCGGCCCGGAGTGGCAGCTGGTATAGACACTGAGCGCTTCCGTTTCTGGTCTGCAGTCACCGAGTCCTTGGCACAGGAGAGGTGAAATTCACCTAAATATACCATGGAAGATGTGATCCAAAACTACAGGCACTGTTTAAAGTTTTAAAAATTTATTTCAGGAGGAACAACATTGCCATGAATCCCCCTCAAAATACTCTCCCTTGCTTCAAGCAGGGTTTATCCCATTGTTCTTGAGGCTTTCTGAAGCAGTGCTGGAAGTCCTCTTTTGTAAGGGTCTTTAGTTGTGCTGTACTGGCTTCCTGGAAGTCCTGAATTGATTCCATCATCCTTTTGACTTTGGGAGAGAGCCAGAAGTCACCTGGTACCTGATCCAGGGAACAAGGTGGATGAGGACACAGCATCATGTTTTTATGAGCTGCCTTTCTGTTGGATAGTGCTCAGCAGCAGCATTCACTGTATTTTTTTTATCACATTTCATAAAGACAAAAAAGGACTTGTAGAACTGCTTTAGAAAGTGGCAAGAAAATGTTCAAGGCTAGAGGAAGTATTGAATTAATGCCAATGTGTCTTTACTGTAATAAATTTTTAAAAAAAAATTTAACATTCACCATATATTTTGATCACTCTTGTGTATTCTCTTCAGAAAGGCTTAGCTAAATGGTCTGATGTCACCAGTGGAAATTCTTGTACCAGTTTTATTCCATGCTGAATTTGTTAGTGGCATTGACTGTGAATCAGTGACCTGTGTCTAGTTTTCACCTACTGTACTGGTGACTGGAATCAAAGTAGATGAGAACTTTAGGTCGGAGTTTGAAGACAGCCACAGAGATTTTAAAATAAGTTCATGCACAGTTTATGTTTCAGTTTATTTCTTTGCGGAGAGTGGTGCCCCTCTCCTTTTGTTTTTCGGAACAATGCCTATTGTCCTGGGGAAAATGACACCATAAGTTGTTCATGTCGTAGTAAGCATTTGTTCCTTGGTCCCCTTCCGTAGACCAACTTTGGTCTTGGAGACATGAGGAAAGCTCTGGAAAGGACCAAGCAACCCAGACAGAAGCTTCGTGGTGGATTCTTGTGTCCGGGACTTTGCTTAAGTTCACCAGGACTAACTGATGATGTGAAATAATCAGAGACACGTTCCCAATTTCTGTGATCTCCTCCTTCACCCCATAACTCATGGAAGCATGGTCAGTGTGTGAATCCTGCCAAGACTCCCTCGGCTCAGGTAGAAGAGACATGGAAGGGAAATGAGTGCGGAAGGGGCTCGTGTAAAGATCTGAGGACAGTGGATTTCAGGCAACTGGCGTGGATGAAACTAGCCAGGAAAGTGCCGTGGCCCAGTCACGGGGGCCGAGGTCACGCCAATGAAGACGCTGGTTGGTTCTTTCATATTTTGCCTTTTCCTCGGCATAGCTGTTTTAACAAAATGAGTTCTTTCTACGACACTGAATCATTGCCTTAGCTTTCTTGGCCCAAGTCTACCGGAAGGAAGTGATCAGTTCACTGACCCATCTGCTGACACAACCTGCTTAACCCAGGGCACTGACTGTCTCCTTAGACCGTGGCAAGACGTCTCCCTGGGGTAAACAGAGGCAGCAATTTGCCTGTGCTACTGGATGCTGCTGGGAACCCACCTGAGAGCTTGGGCCCGTTAGTTGAATGTGGCAGGATAGACAAAGGCCACACTCACCTTCAGAGGGCTGGACACAGATGCTATATTTAGACTGCTCTCTTCCAGGCTAGTGGTGCTGAGCAGGACACATTTTGATCCCAGCTTCTCCTCCTCCTTACAGATTTGTATTCTGTGTTTGTCTCTAATGACTTCTTCAAGCTACGATCTTGTGAACCTTTATATATCTCCAATGGTGAGGAGCTCACTCCCAGTGAAGCTCAGCTTTGGGCAGCTCTGATTTGGGTTGGTCACCTGTGGGTACAGTTTTATTCTTTGGAGCCATTGAGATAAAGCACTAGTTGGGATTTATTCACAAAGAGCAGCAGGATCTTAACTTGCAATGCAACTTGATCCAGTCCCTGTCCCATGTGTCCAGAGAGACTAGGTTTTCACCCTGCAGGTGTTCCACGGTTTCTGTACCTGGTGCACCTGGAATGGCTGTGGTTCTGCCCGCACCTGAGTTTCCATCTCACCATTCATCTTTAGAGGCCAACACCTTTGAGATGTGAAGGGCCCATGAGAGGCACCCTCTGGAACTTGGGGGCCTCTGTCTCTGCAACATAGCCCAAGTGTTGCCTGACCATGGAACCTTACATTCTTCCCACCAGTCCCGCCCCTCAGCCACTTCTTCCTGGCTCTCTGGGCTGGCACCTGACCTTTCCTCCTCCGGCTTTTCCTTGAGAAGTTCATTTTGTGGCTTAAAAGCTGTAACAATTTTTTTTTTTTTTGGTTGTCATGAGGATGGGCACCAAGACATCTAAAGGTCTGGTTCTGTCATCGGTTATATAAAACAGTCCCCCTGCTTCACGTCCCTGGGACTTTGGTGTTATTAAAAAAGCCATTGTCTTAGATATGACCCGGAAGGGAAAGACTGAGGGACCCGGAAGCTATTCTGGAGTCCTGCCATGTCCACTCCCTGCCATTCCGCTGTGAGAGATGAAGCTGAGCCTTTTCACATGTCAGAGAAAATGGCAAGCATGCCATGTGCGTCCCCCCAGCAGCTAGTGCATCCCACACCTCTGTCCTCATTAATGTCAGGCCTTGTTTCTCCACCACTCACTGGGGCAGCTGGGTCCTCATTTCTCTAGGAAACCAGGAAGCCCAGCATCCAGCATCCATCCTGTGCTGGGGGTTTTCCGCACAGTGGATGTCAGCCATGGAAAACCTGGAGCTCTGCTTCCAACCTCCCCTCACACGTGTTCTGTGTCACCTCTGGGCTATGTTGGTAAAATAAGTATTCTACAATGTTTTAAGAAGGAGGTCACACATGTCACTTCTAAAGCGATGTCCCTTAAAGAGTCAGCTGGATCCCAGTGAAATCACTTTCATCAGCTGAAGTTGAAGATGAAAAACACTGGGCTATTTTTTAATTCTAAAGGGACTTTAGCATCGCTTTTTAAACACTCCAAAAGGTTTCCCTCCTTCTTCTCCACCCTGGAGGGAACAAGGGGCAGCCTGAGCCAGCTCAGGGACTATGGCCTCCGTCCCTCCCATTGCGTCAGATGCACAGCGGTGAACTGAGCACAAGAAGATTCAGAATCAGAACCAGATGGCAATTCGTGCTCTTCCAGTTTAGAAACCACGCGGTCTTCTCACAGCAAGACCACAGGTCCAACTGTGGACGTCGGGTTTCCCACAATCTCCTTGGTTCTCGCTGAGCTCCTGGTGGTGCTCTGAGCCGTGTGTTTTCTCCCCTCCTGTCTGTTTCCTAAGCCTCCTGTCCGTGCACTTTTGCTGCTTCAGCTCCCTGCGTGGGGTCACTGAAGCCCAGGTGGCACTTGGAGACGTTTCCTGGGTACCATGTATTTTAGGTTGCAGTGTAAGCTTCTGAAAGCTGCCTACCCTAGGTCATGGGTCTGAGTTCCTTGGGAAGAATGTACTAGTGATTTCTAGGCTAGAGTGGATGAGTGCAGTCTTGGGATGCACGGAGGCCACAGAGCTGGAATGGTTCCCAGGAATGAAAAATGAAAAGGAAAATACTCCTCTTTCCTTGAGAATAATAATAATAAAAAAGCAGCAGCGAGGTGACAGGAACGTGACCGTGCTTCAGCGGCACCGACCGGTGTGACTCCTAACTGGTTCCCATTGTTTCCTCTGAACCCCAGAACTGCAGGGACAACACGGCTGGGAACCACTGCGAGCTGTGTGCTCCCGGCTACTATGGGAGGGTGACCGGCACGGCCCAGGACTGCTCCCCGTGCACCTGTCCCCGCCAGCACCCTGCCAGGTGAGCCCGCAGGTGCCGCCCTGCCCTACTCGGAGTAGCTCCCCAGGCCTGTTCATCAGTGTCATCCCTGTGGACCCAGGCTGACTTTAGGAAAGAGCCTTTCCTTCCCATAAGCACTTGAGGGGAGTCTTCCAAGGCAGGGCATCTATGAAGCTCTTAGGTGTTAGCATGGAACAAATTGAAGACTAATTTTAGCCCCCAGCTATGTAATATCCAGTCTGCATAGAGATAAACAGTTGATGTTAATTTTGTGAATAATGATACAAAAGAATCCAGTTTCTGTTTAAGGGAATAGGTTTAGAATTTATATAGAGTGGTGCCTGACAAGAGTGTGGAAGTGGGGCCTAGTGATAACTCTGGGGCTGGTTTCTACCTCCTGTGAAGGATACTAGTCTGGAATTACAGAGATGCAAAAGGGAACCAGAACTTTGCATCGGAAGTGGAATATCAGTGGACTCTCATTCAAATGAAGATTATCATTCGTAAATAGCATGTTATTGTCACTTAGAGTATATGGCAAGGGCATCGAACATAAACACCAACTTTGGGTAGTCTAAATGAAACTTTCTTTTTAATATTTGTTTAAAGCTTCTTTTATTAAGCAGTGTTTGTTCACAAGGACAAAGAGAGAGGAACTACATCCACTTTCCTTGTAAATAGCCAGGCAGCCTAAAATTCACTGTTGTTTTTACTTATTTGTTTATTAAATGTGTATATACCTTTTGACTCAAGCTCACTTTCTGTGGTCGGTGCTACAGAGATACTTGCATGAGTGTGTAAAGATGGGTGTCTTTTAGCATCGCCCACGCTCAGGAGAAATCGGGGGGCAGCTGCCAGATCTGCCCAGAGGGACGGTCACATACATGCTGACATGTTCCAAGAGTGAGTATTGTCCCCTCACGGAGGAGGCGGTGACTCTGTTAGTTCAGGGTCGGCCCAGTGCTCACCGGAAGTCTGTAACTGAACACACAGTGTGATGCCATTTCAGAAAAACTCATTTCCACATGAGTATCTGTATCCACAGGCACATGGCTGTGTGTGTCCGGAGGAATGCTTGGAAGGGTAGTTTACCTTTCTGGTTTGCATATTTCTGTGCTGTCTGAATACTCTATTTTACTTCTTCCGTCAAAAAATTGTTAACTGTCCCCCAAACCTGCATGATAAGTTAACCATTAGGAAGAAATTGTTATGCTATGAAGAAGAGAGTGAGTGTGTAAACCTTCTGTGTTGTCTGAATTGGCTTTATTTGTGTTCCCACTGAAGTCTCTCCCCTTATTATCCAAGGAGGAGGAAGTCAGAAGCAGAGCAGACCTGAGGAGTCCTCCTGGCCTCTATCTATCTATCTATCCTGGCCAACAAGGCTCCAGATCACACTTATATTGATTACATGTTGATCTTCACTGGTTTCACCCAACAGATTTTAGCTCAAACAAGCTTGTCCGGTCACCCAGTGTCATCACTTAACTTTAGAACCCCCACAGTGTATCCAAACAATGGATAAGCATATCGAGGAAGCTTTGAAGTTGTGTATCTCACAATTCAAGAGCAAACCTCTGTTCTTCCAGTTTCAGTCCCACCTGCGTCTTGGAAGGTGACGGTGGCTTCCGGTGCAATGCCTGTGTTGTGGGCCATGAGGGCCGGCGTTGTGAGAGGTACGCTGTTGGGCTGGGGACGCCCGCTCCTCCGGCAGCATCCTGGACATAGTTACAGGGCTGCTCTGGGAGTCACTGTGGATTTGTATGATTGGCCGGGGCCTCGTAACTGCTCCAAAGCAGTGTCTCCAGCGGTCATTGTGTGCTCTCGGATAATGACAGTGCTGGACAGGGACTGGTGTTGAGCACACGGCTGCACCTAATGTCTGTACCTGGCATCTCTCTGCAGGTGCTCCGTGGGCTACCATGGGAACCCTGGACTGTCGGGCGGCCACTGCCAGAAGTGCGACTGTAGCCCCCACGGCTCCGTGCACAGCCACTGTGACCCCCTGTCCGGGCAGTGCGTCTGCAGGCCGGGGGCCACGGGGCTCCGATGCGATGGCTGCCAGCCGCGGCACGTGCTGGTGGACAGCAGCTGTGTCTGTGGGTGTTTCTCCTCCCGGGGTGAAGGTGGGGCTCCCTCCAGGTGCTTCCCTTGATGAGGAGAGCGAGGCTGCGGGCCCATCATCAGCAGGCTGCTCTCGTCCTGCTGCACCTTCTATCTTACGCTGTTGTTTTAACGGAGCCTAGATGGTGGTTGCATCTGCCGAAGGGCCCTTAGCTGTGCATTTGCAGGCCGAGGCAGGAGGGCCTGGGGCACTGGCCCTTGTTTCTCTGGCCCCAGAGCAGCACAGGGATTTCGGCCCTGGCTCATTTCTTGGGCTTTCGTGGCCGGAGGCTCAGTCAGCACAGGAGAGGGACACTGATGGTTTGTGGCTGGTGTTACCAGTTTCACCGCAGCTTCAGTGCTTGCTTGTTGGCTTTTCCAGTTCTGGTTCCTGTCACTGCCAAGTGCAAGATGTGGTTGCCCAGGGAGTCGCCAGGGCTCCTGGGGAGCATGTGGGGGAGATGTGAGGGTCACGGTGCCCAGGAGCCTGTTCACTTTTCTGTGTTTGTCATAAGCAGAGCTGCCCGGCTGCTTCCCCGTGTGCTTCCCTCAACCTTGCTTGCGTTGGTCTCAGCTAAAGATGAGCAGGGCGCTTCGAAGGTCAGGACAGCGGAATGGGCCATGCTGGGGCCGCTCCCAGGCTCTGCAGCTCCTTTCTGCGTGGCCCAGGACGTCCCTGCTGTGATCTGAGCCTCAGGGTCCCCCGTGAGAACGGACGCAGGGCCACTCTGCGCTAACACCCACCCTGCCCTCTCCCAGCTTGTGATGACCAGTGCGTGGGTGTGCTCCTCGAAGACCTGGACCGCGTCCACGATGCCGTTCTCTCCGTGAACCTCACCGGGATCTTCCCTGCCCCATACGGGGTTTTGTCAAACCTGGAAAATACGACTAAATATCTCCGGGTAGGTGTGAGGAATACAGAGACGGAGAGCCCCGCGTGCTGTAGGCAGAGTCCCTGTCGGGGGAGTGCTTCCCTCTGGGGCCACCTCCCATCGTCCCCGGGAAGTTTCCAGCCCTGCCTGGAGGGGACCAGCGACGAGGCCGCACCCTCTCCCTCTCAGCCGCGTCCCCGTGGTGTTCAGAGACCTCCGTGTACCTCCGCCCGTGGGCCTGATGCACCCACGGCCCTCTCTGGGAGAACCTCAGGTGCTGGAAGCGCAGCCGTCTTGGCACAGATGTGGCAGATCTGGCAGGTTCTCCCGCAGTGCTGGGTTACAGCAAAGACGAAGCCATTTCCCATTCAGTGTGCTAGTCCTACCTAGAGTCCAGGGGTACAAAATAGAATTCTTAGGTTGTGCTTTCTACCTGTACCCTAGGATTTGAGATAATCTATTCCCTGTGCCGTGCGGTAATAAACAGGATGCTCAGCCCTCAATGACCGCTGTTAGATAAAAGCCTGTTTTAGACTGACTGTTTCCAGAGCCATCTGAGATGGGGCTGGTTTGGTGATCCATTCTCCTGTACACTGGTCCTTTCTCTATAACAGCAGTGAGAAAGGATAGAGGACTCTCTGGGGGGAGGGGCCAGGGCCTCACTATGTAGCCCAGGCTGGCCTTGACCTCGTGGCCGGCCCCCTGCCTCAGCCTCCCAAGTGATGGGATTACAGGTGTGCACCACCAAGCCCAGCTAGGATAGGCAACTCTTAAAAACTTTTTTATGCTATTTTTCCTTAAATAGAAAAGCATGTTTTTGAAAGAGAATAACTTCTGCCTCCATTAAAAATTCTAAAAAAGCAAGCACAAGGCCCTGAGTTTAATTCCTGGTACAAAAAAAAAAAAATTCTAAAAGAGGGAAAGATTTAAATTTCTTTTTCAACCATTATATACACAATAAATTCTATTTTCTGCTCATTTGGGCCCCGGGGTTATAACTTTTAAATTTATCAAGTGAGGTAATACTTGATTTAAATGTTAACTATTCTCGAATGACTCTCTACCTTAGACCAATTAGCCAGTCCTTTACATGAGTTCTTCTGTTTACATAAAGTCCCCAGTGGAAGTAAGGATGAGAACTCTGTTATCCTCACTATTTGCTGACCTGATGACCTTGAACAGGTGACTCACCCCAGCAGCAGTAATACAGCTACACCACTGTGCTGTTGTGAGGTTTAAAAAAGCCACACAGGCAAATAAAGTGGTGGCATAAATTAAGCACTTTAATTATTAATAAAGATAAAGCTTTTTCTTTATTGAATACGTTCTTAAGTTTTAGCTGAGTAAGCATTTTTGAAAATTTTGGCAATCATACTTAAAATGCGCGACTTTGAAATAAAGCCAGACTTTTCTCTAAGAGTTACAACAATCTCCAGTTGTGCTTAATACACCAGATTTTAAATGCATACCCGTTTAGTAAATATCATGCCAAGTGGCTGTAAATGAAGCTAGGTAAGGCGATCTGCTTTATTTCTAAATGACAGTAGGAAAGTAGGCTTTCTTTCTGTGAACAAAAAGAAATAACAGGTGATTCTTTGTTAAGAACAAGAACATTTTGTTTTGAAGCATTGTAATGTTTCCTTTGTTCTTCTTAGGAATCTTTATTAAAAGAAAATGCCCAAAAGAATTTGGTAGAAATCCAAGTTGAAGGTGTTGCAAAGCAAACAAATGACCTGCAAAGCGAGGTACAGAGCCCGCTCCCCACTGCCTCAGGCGGCTGCTTGGGCTGGGTGGGTTCTGACTGGGTCGGGCTGGGTCCCTGTTCCCCCACTGTGCTGGGTGCTTTGTCATCGAGTGGCTTTGAATCCTGCCGGTTCCGTGGTTGGTGGGGAAAAGCCTGTGACTTGATTCTGTTTGCCTCTCTGCTGAGGATGAGCTGGAAGTCACTTTGCTGTCTGACTCCCGTTGTCTTCTCTCAGCCCCGGGCTGGTGGGGTAAAAGGACTGCAGCCCCTCCTCCTCCTGAATTCCTTCTGCAGCTGAGCACTGGGAGCTCCACGTTCTCCACTGAACGCTGCTGATGCTCCCGAAATTGCAGGCAGGCGGGGCACCTGGAGCACTTCAGCGTGTGGTCTCTGCCGCATTCAGACTTTGGCCCGGCGGTTTTCATCATAGCATCTGGAATGCCAAGGAGGGGGTCTTGACAGCAGCGAATTTTTTGTTCTGTTTGGCTCAGGCCAGATGAACAGCTTTAGTGATCCGCCAGAGTCTCCCCAAGTGCAAATTACAGCTGCCACTTACAGATCTCAGCACACACACACCGTCGTGCACCCCCAGATTAACGGTTAATTCAGCATTAACTAAGGTTTGAGAAGAGTCTAAGGGGTTAAGGGGGCTTTTCCAACCTCATGAAGCAAACATTGGGCATTAAGCGAGAAGCTGATTAAAATAAGTGCTCTGTGTCCATGAAAGAAGATTTTCTTTGGTCTTGAGTAGAAAACACCTTTAGACCTAGTCTGAGTTACTTTAGATTCTTGGACAGACAGAGAACTGTTCCCTTTACCAGTTATGAAATTCCCAATAAAAATAGCAGCTGGGGGCGGCCGGGTCTCAGCCTGTGGGCTGGCGGCTTTTAGGCAGCAGCTCACTGTCATTTCTGTAAGGACCCGTGTTCTGATGCCCGCTAGCTCTGTCGCTTGGGGGTGCCCAGCTCCGCTGCCTGGTGGAGCCGGGTGTGCAGTGTGTGTGCCCCACCCTTTTCCCTCGCCCTGGGGACTGGCTCAGAGCCACGCAGATGGGGATGTTTGGCGCTGCGTTCTGTATGCAGTCATGCGCTCACACTTCTGGTGAGTGGTGCCCAGCACACGACAGCAATCCCTCGGATTATCAGAAGCTGAGGAGCCCTAGCTGTCCTGATGTTGTAGCCCATGGCTTCGCTTGTGTTTGTGGTGGTGCTGGTGTGCAGAGCCCACAGCTGTGTGGAAGTGTGTGGTAATGACAGCGGCTGGCTCTGGGCCTGGTTAGAGTGAGCTGCTCCTCGCCGGTACAGCGCGCTCCTCTGGGCCGTCAGCCTCTTACATGGCTCCTCGACTGAGTATCTAGAGTGCGCCGTTTTCTCTTGTGCTGGATTTAACCTCAAATGATTTTGTTCATTGTGGTCCAGGAGCATCAGGTGAGATACGCTGTACGGAGGTGTGGATCCTGGTGTGTGCACACATGAATACATAGTGTATATGCACGCATGAAGCTGAGGTGTATGTGGCAGTCCACACCATCCAGACATGTTCAAGCACACTGGGGAGATTCTGTGGCATGATGGTTAGGCTGCTTGTAAAAGCACCGTGTCTTCTCTTGTGTTGAATGAGTAAATTAGTTCATTAACCTCTTGGTCAGTTTCCATCCCAGAAGTACTAACCTTGGTTTCCATGACACTTACAGCATTACTGTATGTTCTGTAATGTGTATCTTTGGTGCCACTGAGGATGGAAGCCAGGGCCCTGTGTTCTGCCGCTGAGCTGCACCCTAGCCTTGGTTATGTTTCTCAAGAGAGGCGGCAGCTGCGGTACCTGTGTTTGCACATTATTGGAGGTCCCACTAACCTGAGACCTCTTTCCTCAGTTGACCAGCGTGCTCACGCGAAGCCAGCAGGTGGGCAGGGCCGCAGAGAGGAGCCTGCAGCAGAGTCAGGATCTTGCTGCGTTTGTTGAGCGGCTGCAGATGAACAGCAGAGGTAGAGTGGGAGGGACTTGAGTGGGATCTTGTTTGGTAGGAGGAGTCATGATCCCTCCCATCCTGTCCCCAGAGTTGGAGCTCACAGGGTTTGGGGCTTTGGTTCAGTGCCCAAGCACACCCCCACATTCATGGGTATAAGTCATCCACTCTCACTTAGGTGTCTGGCTTTCAGCAAGCTATTGCTCTTCTCCTAGCTATCAGAAACATATTCTTGCTTTTCTTTGGGGATTATAGTGTAAGAGCTTAAAAAGTACAGAATCCAATGCAGATCTGATTTTGTAGGGCAAAAAGGGAGGAAATTATTGAACAAAAATATTTAATAAAAAGAGTAGTTTATTCATGCAGAGGAGCTTCCGTGTCTGTACCCGACGTGTCCTGGGAAAATGATGCGCAGGACCCTGCCCCCATGGGAGCTGAGTCCACCAGCAGCCCCAAGTTTGTGGGTATTGTGTTGGGGGTGCCCAGCCCCGCACACAGGTGACAGAGTGGTCCTCAGGGGAGAAAGTGCTGAGCACTGTCCACTTTGCAGAGACTTACTAAAGATTCGGTGAATTTTCTCCATAGAAATCCTTGAAAAGGCCATAAATCTGAATCAGACTCTAGATGAAGATGTCTGGCTCCCCAATTCTACTCTTCAGAATATGCAACACAACATTGCATCTTTGCTGGAAAGGATGCAGAGAAGGCAGTTCACGCAGTTGCTCCGTAACATCACCCTGGAGCTCAAGTAAGTTCCCGGGTTCCGTTCGCAACCCCATCTCCAGGCAAAGACAGGAAGCTGGGTGCTGGGGAGAGGGAGGAGCCATGGGGAGAACGTGCTCACGGGGTGCCCTACGGTAGGAGGGAGAGGGCACCCGAGACCTGTGCTGGTCCCGCGTGTGGACAGTTGGTACAGTCCGTCTTGGTACTGTTTGGTCAGGGTTTTCCTGCGACTCAAATCAGGCTTCACCTGCCACAAACAAAAGAGCTTTGTGGCACTGTTTATTATACATCAAGTACAAGCCAGTCATTCCTAGGAGGAAATACAGTCTGTCCGTACTCAGGCCATGGACTCTAAGACAGACACCAGACTGGATGACCGGGCTGTCTGCACAGACCCTCTGAGAGCCCCCATGCGAGAGGACGCAGACCCAAAGCACTGTGGTCCACAGTTGCAGGGAGCTGGGATCTCTCGGGCTTTTTCTTGATGTTTTCACACAGTTACTATGCGATGGGAGAGCAAATGTTGTCTTTCTGCTGGGTTGTGATGAGGGTCCTCCTAAGGGCTGTTTGAGCAATATGGACCTTCAGAAGACCTCTGTTCTTTCCGGACTGTTTTGTTTTGTTTCATTTTGTTGAGACGAAGTCTTGCTATGTAGTTCAGTCTGGTCTTGAACTCAGAGATCCTCTTGCCTCAGCCCCCCAAGTGCTGAGATTACAGGTGAGTGCCACCACACCCAGCTTCTAGTGGTATATTTAAGCTATCATTTTTTTGCTATTTTAAATTACGTTGTAATAGATGTCTTGTTCAATTTTTTCTATATTTTTCTATATATCTTTATTTAAATTTAAATAATTATGCATTTATACTATATATATGATTTTTCCTGTCTTTCAGGTCATTATCTTATCAGGGTAGATATAAAGAAGTAGAATTGTTTAGTCAAAGAAGTTGCATTTTGAGGATTCCTGATATGCATTTGCAAATCATTCTTTACAGTTAATTTATTTATTTTATTTTATTTAATTTTGATACCGGGGATCTAACTTGGGTGCTTGCGCTTGCGAGGCAGGCGGTGGAACCACTGAGCTAAATCCCTGGCCCTGCAGTTTATTTTTGAGAGCAATGTGCACTTCCCGGCAGCACGCTACAGGGTTAGGTGTGGGCCTTATCTTGGCATCGGGCATCCTTTCCAGCATTCTGGTGCTTTGCTAGGTGGGCCCAGGAGGGGTGTGCTTGGGGGGGTGCACACAGAGCTGGTCATTGAGCCCCCGGCAGCATCCGTGAGGGCCTGGAGGCGGTAGCCCCTGGAGGATGCCACAGGAGGATCACAAGTTTGAGCTCAGCCAGGGCAACTGAACAACTTAGTAAGAGCCTGTCTGAAAACAAAAAATAAAAAGGGGTTGATGATGTAGCTCAGTGCAAAAGGCCCAGGGTTCAATCCCCAGTATCAACAACAACAACAAAAAAGAAAGCAAGCTAGCTCTTATTTACAAAAATTAACGGTTTAGATTTGTGTTTTGCATGAACTCTCCTTTAGTTTTTGTTGCTTGCTTCCTAGCACAGCATGTTCATTGGAGTTAGAAGTTGTAAGAGTTGAAAAAACTCCTGATGTCAGAGTGCAAATGCCTGTCGTTGAAATGCTTTCTGCTGTGTTTTAACCCAGTGCTCTGATGCCTGGGAAGCCGGGGGTGTTTGCAGGGCCTTTCCAAGGCTGTTTTTAAGGTTATCGGACACACTGAAGCAGAGAATCCATGGGGTAGATCTAACCACTTCGAGGATATGAGATATAGAATTTCATTATTCAGCTCTGCAGCTGTACATTTAAAATGGATTTAAGAAAGCAATTTAATTACTTCTGTATATAAAGGAATTGGAAAAAATCTTTTGATTTCCTAAAGCTTGTGTTTACTAATAGCACTAATACATCTTTTAAGCAATCTGAACTTGAAAGCTTTTATAAAACATTTACTACCCAACTATGGAAAACCCTATGTTGTATAGATAAATGGATAAACTCATAGAAAACACTGAATAGCCTTGTACTTTCAGTTTCTTGCCACATTATAATAATTAAAGATTACATCCCTAACAGAATAAGTCCCAGTTTTTTAAGCCCAGTAAGCTGGTGTGCAAAGATAGTTGAAGGATAAAGTAGAAACCTGCCGTTCCCATGGCTGTCTTTGACACTGTAGGAAGTGCTGATGTATCACAGGGTTTCAAGAGGAAACTGGGCATGGATATCTTTTGAAAAGTCCCTTCCACCTCCATTTCAGAGAAGATAGGTTTGCTGTCCGTTGACTCACTGTGTGAAGTGTTTGCATTTGTCAGGGCTGCTGAAGATGTGCTGTCTGTGGTTCAGAAGAATTTCCAGCAGCCACAGGAAGAGCTGGAAGTTCTGAAGGAAGCAGTGGGGCGCCTCCTTTCCAAGCACGTCGGTGAGCTGCAGGCGGCGGGGGAGCTGCTGAGGGAGGCGGAGGCCAAGGTCCGGGAGGGCGCCCACCTGCTGCTCCTCAGCGAGGCTAACCTGCGAGACTTCAGCGTGAGTCCCCTGCTCTCCTTCTGCGGTAGCACTGGTCATCTGATGCCCTGAGACAGGAGAGCTTCCAGCTTCTCACAGAGTCAGCCCCGAGGACGCGCTTTGGCCGGTGGCTGAAGATGCTGACTTGCTCTTAGGCAGCATCATTAAAAAGTGATTTTTGCTGCAGGATACAAAGCTGCATATTCAGGAACAGCTCAATGTGACCTCAGAGCTGGTTGCTGAAGGAAGGGAGCTGATGGGCGCAGCCACTGCCCAGGCCGGCAGTTTGCAGGCCACTCTGGCGGTGAGTTCCAGCTGGGAGGCCGTGGGTTTCCCAGGATCCCTGTGCACACGTGTACCTTCAGATGGGCACATGCTCGTCCGCAGCGTTCATCCCTCCATCCGTGCAGCAGGGGGAGCATCAGCGCGATGAGCTGCTCTTGTGGACAGCCCAAGTGAGGAGCCACGTGGATGGCCTGGTCATGCAGATGTCCGGGAGGAAGGTGATCGACCGGGTCTACGGAGCCGAGGGTCATGCCGCTGAGCTCCAGAGGTTAGCAGGTGTCCTGGACAGGTGAGACATACTTTGTCACACTTTGTTTTACCTACACAGCACATCGCATTTCCTCCCGTGTCTGCTAACCTATTTTACCACTGGTGTAAATATACCATGGGAAACGCAAACTGGATGGGTAGGAATGAAACACGTAGTGCGTGATGATACCCAGCTGCCCCTGCTTCAGTGAACAGCTGCTGAGTGCTGAGGGCTTGCTAGGTGGTGTGGGGTTGCATGAGGGTGCTAACTTCTCTGCAGCCCTTGCCTCTAAGGAGCTGATAACTTGAATGAAAGACACGGCAGCCCACTGTCGACCTGTAGAAGTGTCGGTCTCTTTTCTGAGCCCTGGAAGATGCCACCCCGATTATTCTCCCCTGTCTGAAGGCCTGCCACTGTGATACAGTTATTTTAACTTGTGACTTTGGACATGGGTGAAATATGTCCCAAGTACCTTTAAACCTGGAGCACAGTTTCAGGCCAGTGGTCACCAAACTCATGCACATGAGACTGACCAGGGCTTTTGGTGAAATGTTGATGCTTTCGTCCTTCTCCTTTGTCCCCCAAGGTTGTGACTTAAGTGCTCCGAGATGTGGCTTGGGCTTTGTTATGTTTTAAAGATGTCCAGGTGATTTTAATATACAGCAACTGGAGGAACCAGTGTGTCTTGGTTACTTTTCTCTCGCTGCTGAGACAAAGTACCTAACAACCAAAGTTAAAGGAGGAAGGGTTTATTTGGCTCAGTTTGTAGAAGTTTCAGTCCATACTCAGCTGGCTCCAAGGCAGAGTAGCACACAGCAAAGGGGCTTCTCAGAGGAGAAGCAGGTCATGGTGCCCACACTGTAGCAAAAGCAATAGGGGACCTTAACGGTGTCTTTCTGCCACTCTTATCCCATCCAGAATGCCAGGATTAGGGCGGTGCCAAACCAATCAGTGGACTGGGTTAGTAACCACACGCCCTTAATCCCAGCATCACACATTCCAGATTCAGTGACCTCTGAAAAAGCCACCTATGACCTCCTGAGGCTTTGGGGGTCATCTAGACCCAAACCATACATAAGACAGTGTTTCAGATCTCATTTGTGTTTTACACAATCTGGGGTGTTAACTGGTAAATTTATTTCTTTAAACTTTGGTCCAAATAGTGGATGCAGAAAGTCCAAATACACTGGGACACGAGCGTGTGTGTTTGTGTGGGGTGTATTCTGCCCCTGGGAAAGACATCTCCCCATTTGGAACACGCTGCCATTAAAGATTAGCTTACGCCGCCAGAGAAATTAAAAATGATCTAAGGTGGCCCGTGGCGTAAATTACCTGCTGGATTGAATGCTGCTCCCTACCCATGCCGCAGGGAGCCGGGATAGCAAATGGAATTTGATATTCAGCTTCTCTCTTTTTACTCATCACTTCTCGAAAGAGGAAAAGATTCGGACTCCCTAGCTAGAAGAAGATCTTTATTACTTAGCGTAAGAGTGGTGAAGGCAATTTGGCAGGCTCCATGATGTTCGATAACATTCTTATCTTTTATTGGGAATCGCCAAATCTTGCCCCTGAATCGTAACAGACAGTAACGGCAGTGTCTGCCCTGGGGATTGTCCGGCTCGATAACTTCGGAAAGAAGATGAAGTGAGTTCCGCAGTGGCAAAGTTGTGCTGATTGTCAGATTTCATTTTCCAGATAAGGAGAGCGGGGTGAACTTGCACTGCTATCAGCAGGCAGCCCCTGGGCCTTGCCACGCGTTCGGATTCGGTCGGGCCGGTGGAACCTTATCTAGTCTCCCGCCACGTGGAGACTGCATTTCATCCTCTGGGCTGTGCCATTTGAGGCAGGAGAGCCGGCACCCCTGTGTGGGTGCAGGAAGGCTGTTTGGAAATTAGCAGGTGCATTGCAGCAGAGCTGAGAACCAATGCGGTCTCACCATGGTCCCCCAGCACCTGCAGGGGTGACTTTGGAAGGTGACAGGAAGGGACACAGCCATAGTCCTTTCCTTCCGTAATGGGAGGTGACGGGCCGATGCCACAGCTGCTTCTCGGAGATGACTTTGGGCTTTAGAAGGAAATCCATTGCGTGCCATTCTTTGCTGCTCAACTAGGTGGATTTCAGTAGTGGGCCCTTGTCATTTTTACGAGTGACTACAGATTCGGGACACTTCACCACAGCGTCTCTAAATATGCTGATTTGACAGCGGCCTTGAAAATGTCCGACACATGTCCCTGAACGCCACCAGTGTGGTGCGCGTCCACTCCGACATCCAGAGCCTGATGGGACAGTCTGAGAGCCTGGCCATAGATGCGCAGGAGACCGCAAGGAGGACGCAGCTGGTAAGAAGGGGCAGGCCCGGGAGTGCAGTCCCGCTCCCACCCTGCAGAGGAGCTCCGGGGGGCTGGGACCACCACTCTGCGCCGATTCTACACTCCTCCAGCTTCTTTGCTCGCAGAGTTACTCATGGTATCTGTTGGCATGTGATAGACATTTTAGTTTTATTTTTCAAAACACGTGGTCTCACTGCATTGCCCAGGCTGGCCTTGAAATCCTGGGCTCAAGCCATCCTCCAGCCTCAGCCTCACTGGGAGCTGGGATTGCAGGCGCACACCAACAAACCCAGCTCGTTTAATTTTCTTAGTCATGAATGCTCTTCATGAAGACCGGATCCAGCATTGAAGAGACGAGGGAAATGTCACAATTGCTTAAGATAGGAATGACAGTGTTGCCTGAATTCTACTGGAGATATTTTTCTGTACTTGTGGTGAAGATTCTTTTGTTCTGTATTCACTCACAGAGATTTCTGAGTCCTTGCCCCTCCCTCACCCCGAGCCTTCCCCATCAGTTCTCTGGCTGGCGATCTTCCTGGAGCTCGGCTGGCGGCCTTTCTCTGGGCTGCCCTCTCTGTCCCCAGCAGGATTCCTTGGTGTCCTGCGGTCACCGAATTTAAGTCCTTCTCTTTCACAGTCCTCGGCGTCCCTCGTCTCCAGGGGGAAGGAGGCTGTGCGGCATGCCTCTGGCTTTCTAGAGGACAGCAGCAGCCTGAGCGGGAAGCAGCAAGGTCAGTGTATGGCTGGGGTTTTGTGGGAAGGAGCCCTCAGACTGCTCTCCTTCCCTGGGGCCTTCCTTTGTCACATCAGCATTCCTGTTTTTCATCATCTGAGCTTCGTGTAACTCCGGCGCTCACTGATTTGGCGGTGTATGCGCCTGTCTCTGCACCTTCCTTGCTTGAGCTTGGACCTCCCTCTGTCCCTCCTGTGTTTGTTGACTGACCCCTGATCTCAGGAGCCCCTCTGCTTGGCCCTCTTTATTTCCTGCCACCTTGAAGGCTGTATTGTGTTTGGTCCTGCTTTTGCCCTCTTCACAGCCTTGGCACTGAGTCAGACTCATGGCAGATGCTCCTCAAGTGATTACTGGATTAAATCCTAAAGCATCTAACTACTTCAAAAATGCCTGTGCATTCAGTTTGTCTTAAAAGTTTCAAGAAGCAACCACTTGCCGTATATAAGAGGCATTCAGTAAGCATGATGCAAAGTGGCAGCAAAACTCTGCTGTGTAAGAGCATCGATACAGGCTTAGTTTCTCTTTATATACTGTGTGCTTTCCCCTTACTGTCTTCTACTGAGTCAGAAACATCAGAACTTCTGCTGCAGGGTGAGCAGGGACCATGCACAAAGCTCCTATCCTTTTCGGACTGGTTCCAAGTCCAGGACTGGATCCTCCCACAGCTGCCTGAGTCCAGAAGTTAGATGTGTTTCTCTGAAAGCCAGTTTAGAACTTAGGTCATCATCTCATGGCCTGGATGAGCATAACATTCAGTCCAAAACTGGCGTCCGTGTGGAGGAGCTGTGGATTCTTTATACACATAGAAGTATTTTATCATCTGTGAAATCATGAACTTCCTGACAATTAAAATTCATATTTTAATTCAAAATTCAAATGTGATCGAGTATTAGGGACAGAAGCTTTGGTCACACAGCCTTGATTCAACTGGAAGGAGGTTCACTGAGTCCCAACCTGGTGGGCAGAAGGGAGTGAGAAGGGTCAGAGGGTTGCCAGGGCAGGAGGGGGCCCGAGCTGGGCAGATCCCCAAGGAGGAGCCTGCACGGGGCTACACAGTCTGGAGGAGGAAGTGGCCATGACCAGGCATGGACAGGGAGTGGCTCGTCTGCGGGCCACTGAGTGTTGGGCATGGTGCTTCACCCCAGCTCTAGTCTTGGGGGTGAAAATCAAGAAGAAATCTGTGAGAAAGGTTACAGGCGAAGTGGAAAAATGGTCAAGGGAGCTGAAGACACACTGGTGATCTCCGTGATGAATGGTGCCAAATCTTCCTGGAAAACCTTTCAATATTGGGGCATCTGTAAAAGCTATTGACGCGGAGGGTGGATTGGGAGTGGCCAAGCGGTTGCCTAGGAAACATGTTAGTGAGTTAACCTAAAAGGGAGCATTTTTCTGCTCTTTAAATAGGTCTTACACGGAAGCTGAGTGAATTGAAAAGCACAGCAAGCAGAGTTCAGGAGACAGTGGGTAGACTTGCCCGGCAGACCAGTGAATCACTCTCAACACTGAGAGTGATCCCGGAAGGTGAGTCCAAAGCAGTGTCTCGGTTTCATTAGTGCCTTCTTCTGAGGCGCTCCTGCCTCCGATCTGATTAGGGGCCCTAACTGATCAATTAGGAGGCCAAGATTGATCAGGGTTTCCCTTGTGAAGAGATAGGATCTGAAAGTGAAGATCACTGATGTTTTTAACACAACATCTGAACACCTGCATTGAAACCCAGAGTCTACTCTTAGAAACAAACGTCTTGGAGACATATGCTGCTCTCTGTACGCTACTCTTAAATGCTTGCTGCTTAGATGACAGAGGATCATTCAAAGAGGTCAACAGGTAAAAGGGGATAAAATAAATGTGTCTTCAGAGGAAATGTCAGTCTTTATAAATGTGGGAAATTAAAGAACTCTTGCCTAGTAACCTTCCTTCCTGAAGCAGTAAGCCATGTTCAGATAGGCCTGTTGGTTGTTGTAACATTGAGGATTTGGAAATGTAGTCTTCATCAAAATTGTAAATAGGATATTTTTTTAAACATGTAATACAAGTGAATTGTGCTGCTGTGAGCTATTTACTTTACCTGGGACCTCTTACTCCTTTATTTGTTGTTGTTTAGTCCCTTTTCCAGTACATGGTGTTTGCATCCATTGTGGGGAGCTGGCACACGTACATGATACATCTTCATCCTTCTCCCTCCATCTCTGGGCCCCCTTCCCTTCTGCCGAGACTCTGTCCCCCATTTAGGCCTCCTGGGCGCTCAGGTGTGTGGGAATCTGCTGCAGGTCCCTCTGGAGGGAACTGGGCCGGGGTGCCCTGGACCTCCTTCCTTTATTGGTCGGGCCTTTTATGATCTGGAATTTTATTGTCCTTTTCTTTCTTTTTGCCCCCCATGGTTATACTGTATGGTATATTGGGAGTAAACACAACTTTTTATCTGGAAACAGTTTCAAACTTACAGGAAAGTTGCAAGAGGGTACAAAGAACACCTGTACACTCTAGCCAGCTTTTTCTAGTGTTAATGGTTTGCCCCATGTGTGATTAAACATTTTTTTCAAAGGGTAATACTGCCCTTAAATACAAAAAATGCTTTTGTTGGAGGGAATGTAAACTAGTACAACCGCCATGGAAACCAGTATGGAGAGTCCTCAAAAAACTAAAACTAGAAATTCCATTTGACCCAGCTCTTCCCCTTCTAGGTATCTTCCTGAAAGAGTGAGTCATGATATTACAGTGACCCATGCATACATGTTTATAGCAGCCCAACTCCTAATAGTTAAATCTTGGGAGCAGCCTGTGTTCATAATCGATGAATGGATAAACAGAATGTGGTGTTCATATACCATGGAGCAGTACTCTGCAATAAAGAAGGAGAAACTTGAGTCATTTGAGGAAAATGGATCCACCATGAGTCCATAATGTCAAGAGAGATAAATCAGACACACAAACTTGAATATTGTATAGTTTCTCTTATATGAGAACCCCGAAGTATAAATAAAGAGGGAAATAAAAGATAGATAATTGGAAATAAAGAGATAGATCTTTTGGGAAAGGGACAGGGACCGAGAGATGCTGGGAAGGGGGAGGGAATGGAGGGAAAGGGGATGAAAAAGAGCTGAGGTGTGAGTTATGTACATGCACCGGAGTCCCCTGAGGAATATAATCTCTATGCAAACGTGTACCGATTTTAAAAAGAAGTAATAAGAGCAGGAAAAAACTCCTTGCCAGATCTAGTAGCACACACCTGTGATCCAAGAAACTCAGGAAGCTGAGGCAGGAGAGTGCAACTCAGTGAGATCCTATCTCAAAATAAAAAGGACTGAGGATGCTGGGGGTGGGTGTAGCTCAGTGTGAAGGCCTTGGATTTAATTCTCATTAAAAAGCCTCACCTGGATTTTTCTTGAATAACCGAATTCCAGTTTACCTTTTTGTGGCCATTTGGTCTCTATTCTGCTGTTATTTCTGGCAGCCAGGGCATGCTGGGGCAGACGCCATTTTCTCTAGCGCATAGCACCTCCCTCTCCACCGAGATGGAAGTTCCGGCAGCTTCTCATCCGGACACGGAGCAGCGTGGCTGGACAACGTTTCACCCCGATGAAGTTAGGCGTGGTGGTTCGCACCTGTGATCCCAGCCCTCTGGGAGGTGAAAGGGGAGGGTCTCAAGTTCAAGCCCAGCCTGGGCAACTTCACAACTTAGCAAAATCCTGTCTCAAAATAGAAACTTAAAAAGGGCAGGCTGGAAATCTAGCTCCATGCAGAGATCCTGGATTCAATCCCTAGTACAGAAAAAAAAGAAAAAAAGAAAACCAAGACGAGAAGATGTAGTAGAGAAGGGCCCAGCCCAAATAATGATGCTTTGATGATGACTGCCTAACTGACCGAGCACATGCCCATTAGCTTCTGCTTTTGTGGTTACACTGCATTGAAATCTCACTGCAAAGAACTGCCACCCAGATTATTTCGTTTGTCCCTGAATGGGGCCACTGGAGCATAGACTGTGCAGCCTGCATATTTGCCATGAAAAGCAAGAAGCGCTATTTTGTGTTCAGCAGTCAAGAAAGTCACCGCTGCGTGCTTCTGTGCAGAAGTGCGTCGGCTGCACTTCCACACCGAGTGCGTCCTTGTACTTACATTTATTTCAGGTGCCAGAGACCAGGCAGCTGGAAGCAAAGAACTGGCCGAATCTGCCAGTCAGAGTGCAGCGAGGGCAGTGCAGAAGGTCATGGGACTGAGCCGGAAGCTGTTGGACACGGCAGCTGGCCTGGCCAGAGTGAACGCCACCATGCAGGAGACACAGGGGCGGCTGCGGGACTCCGCGGTGACCAGTACGTTGCAGCCTCCAGGCTTGTGGGTCGGGCTGGCCTGTTCCCAGCTGCTGTCCTAAAACCTGAGAGCAAATGTGCATGGAAAGAGGGAGAGAAAGACCTTGGAGATCTCTGGGGCATTTGAGAGAGTTTCTAAACTGCAGGGATTTGATTCTTAGGAGATTTGGTTTTATCCAGTGCACTACTAATGAGCAATTTATTGATCTTCTTTTCCTCCCGCCTCTGCTGCCACCCCTTCGCCCATTGCATTTGTTAGCTCTGTTGGCCGGAAAGAAGGTTAGAGACGCGGAGGCACAAGCCAACCTTTTATTTGATCAGTTGAAGCCTTTGAGAACGTTAGAGGAGAACCTGAGCAGAAATTTATCAGAAATTAAACTGCTGATCAGCCAGGCCCGGAAACAGGCAGCCTCGGTGAGTGGACCCCCGGCTTGGTGACCCCACAGCCAGACGCGGCCCCTGTCACACGGGTCCCCAGACCTCTGCAGACCTCAGCTCTGTAAACCCGGCCCCCTCTGGCCTTGTCTGAGCCTTTTTGAAGCCTGTGAGGAGCCGCTTTGAAGTCTGCCTTGGTCCGGGCTTCATGACTGCCGCCCTGCGGGTGTGGACGGCACTGGCCTAAGTGTTACTGTCACTCTGTGTCTCACTGGTTGCATAGGGTGGTCTTTCTTCCACCATGTTCATTTTAATAATCCAAGCACTCTTCAGTACGCTTGCAGTATGGGCCTCACCCTCTGGGAGTCTGAGGAAGCAGTTTGTATCCACACAAATATGACCCAGATTCCCATCACCAGACGCATAAAACATTGGCCCCTGGAGAAATTCAAGGGTAAGAAAAGGGTTGATAGACAGCTTCCGTCACACAGGCTCCGGCTGCGCTCCAGAGAGGAGCTTTGACAATCAGCAGACGCCCTCTGGGGTCAGGTGAAAGGAGTCCAGGGTGTAGGCCCCTTGTCTTTAAGGAATTAAATAAATCACATTTCCTGTATAAAATACCCTGTTACAAACCAGCTGAACTGATTTCTCATATTTAAATACATCACTAAGTACAGTTATTCCAGCCGTAGTCTAACTTCTTGTTTCATGAAGCCCAAAGCATTCTGTATTTCAAGACGGGGAACTGGCCTCACGGTGAAGATTGGCACAGTGCCCCCGTGCCCCGCCGGAGAGCTGCCCTGTGTGTCACTGAAGGACTGCACTCTGCTTCTCCTCCTGCAGATCAAAGTCGCGGTATCTGCAGACCGAGACTGCGTCCGGGCCTACCAGCCTCCGATCTCCTCCAGCAACTACAACACCCTGACTCTGAATGTGAAGACACAGGAGCCGGACAACCTCCTCTTCTACCTGGGCAGCAGCAGTGGAGTAAGTGACCCGTGGAGGTGTGCGATTCCACAGTACACTTTCCTGATGAACAGAAGAAAACCGAGCATCCGTGGAGTCACTCATTCTTCCACAGGAATACACTTTGCTGAAGTGCTAGCTTTCACTTAAGTAACCTGCACCATGCAGGGCTGTAGGAGGAGTGTAGCTTTTCCCATCCATGCTGCCCTCTGTGCTCCAATCCAAGCCATAGGCCCAGAACACGCTGCCCGATGCCCTCTGGGACCCCAAGGTCACGGGCATCGGAGTCGTCAGCGTCCCCAGGCTCCTCCAGCCAGCAGCATCCTGGGTTCCCAGAGGGCGGGCTCCTGGGGAGGACCCCTGATGCCGGGCTGTGGCCGAAGAACAGGTCAGGGCCCGGGGACAGGCTGTGCCCGTCGGAGCGCACCCTTGGGCCGATTTCCACACACCCTGGCTCCCACCTTCTGCACTGGGCCTGCACATCTCCATCCGCTGCCTCCTCCCACTCCTTGGGGACTTCATGGGAGACATTGGGAGGCCCTGCCTGCTAGGGCAGGCGCTAATGTCCAAGCTGACTGACGCCTGGCCCCAGGGAGGGGAATTTACAGGCAGAAGAGCAGAGTCTTTTGGGCTTGGGAGTAAAACTCCTTTAGTAGAGGGCTGGGCTACCCTGCACAAGGCCAGAAGCCTCCCCATCACTGCCAAAAAGGGCAAAAAACCCTTTGGGCTTCTGCATTTTCTTTTAAGGGTAGAGAAAATGCTATAAGAACTCATTCTTGAAAGTCTTTGGAGCCAGGCATGATGGTGCACACCTGTAAACCCAGCACTCTGGGAGGCTGAGGCAGGAGGCGTGAGAAGTTTGAGCCTATCCTGGGCAACTTAGCAATTTAGTGAGACCCTGTCTCAAAATAAAAAGTAAAAGCTGAGGCCAGGCATGGTGGGGCATCCCTATAATCCCAGCACCCCGGGGGCCGAGGCAGGAGGATCGCTGAGAGTTTGAGGCCAGCCTGGGGTACATAATCCAAGGCCAGCCTGCACTATGCAGTGAGACCCTATCTCAGAAACAATTCAAAAAAGCAAAGCTGAAGAGGTAGCTCGGCGGGGAGGGCGGGCCTGGGTGGCAGGCAGACAGCAGGGTGTCGACGCCTTCCTCTCACACTGTCCCCAGGCCGACTTCCTTGCAGTGGAGACGCGGCGGGGCAAGGTGGCCTTCCTCTGGGACCTAGGCTCTGGGGCCACGCGGCTGGAGCTCCCAGACCTCCGGATGGACGACGGCAGGTGGTACAGCATCCAGGCCGCCAGGTAGCCCAGCTCCTCCCTCTCTCTTAAACATCGTAATAAATAGGCTCCGGAATCCTGGACAGTCAGATTGTGATCAAAGAACACTTGGTTAGATTAACTATGCACACGAGGATTTGGTTTTCTTCTTACTGCAGAGGAAATAAACTTCCTTACCAAATCAATGATCAAAAGAAGGAAATATTAGAAGTTCAGATTCTTTTTATAGTGTTATTTTTAGAAAGTCTAAATCTGAGGCAGCCAACCTGGAAACATGCTTCGTCCTCCCTAGTGAAAGGAAGTGAACAGAAACCTGGTAGGAACTCTGTGGGGTACACACCTGCAATCCCAGCTCTCTGCAGGCTGAGGCAGGAGGATCACCATTAGTGGGGTCTTCTTATGTTTTCAGAATTCAGACACGTGTGTGTGTCTTTGTGTGTGAGTGTGTCTGTCTGTGTGAGTGTGAGCTTCTGAAAATTCCTTCTGCCACGCTTCATGACTCAGGTTTGGGAACGTTGGCTCATTGAGCGTGAAGGACACAAGCTCGACTCAGGAGCCACGGGTGAAGACAAGCAGGTCCCCAGGGGCGGCGAAAGTTCTGGATGTGAACAACTCCACACTCGTGTTCGTCGGAGGACTCGGAGGACAGATCAAGGTGACACTGTGCAAGCCAGAACAGCACTGCTCGGCTGGTTTCGCCTGTGCATGGAAATGAGACGTGAAATCGCTGCACATGTCGTGGGCACCTGAGGCTTTCACTGCTCTTCTTCCTGTGCTTTGCGGCCACGCACGTGCAGGGCTGGGCTTGTTCTGCCGGGGGTGGATCACGCTTGGTCACCATGTGAAGGGAGAGAAGCTCATGTTCAGTTTGCTATTTGGCCTTCCCTTCCAATGTTGAAACGGGGAATTCAGTATTTTGTATTAATCTCTGTGACGTCTGTGTCTCTGCTGCAACTCTGGTGCTAGACTAACACTGATGGTTGTTTCTCGAAAGAGTGCGTGGGGTCAATTCCATGCCATCCATGGTCCTGGCCCCCACGAAGTTGAGTGACAAGGACCTGGCTCTGGTGGGCGAGCGAGGTTCTCTCTCCCTTTTGGGTCTTTCTCTCCAGCGACCCAGCTGGATCACTGAGGTGTGATCTCTAAGATCCTGTCCAGTCCTCAGTCCTTTAGGGTGTCACGTACACACTCCTGGTTTTTCTGCATGCCGTCCTCTCAGAACTCGGATCTGTTAGGCAGGAGCTCCCGGGGAGAAGTTCCGTGTACTTAGAGAATTTCTCCCTCGGTTTCTGCATGTTTGTCTGCCTTAGAAATCTCCGGCCGTGAAGGTCACCCACTTTAAAGGCTGCATGGGGGAGGCCTACCTGAACGGCCGGCCCATTGGCCTGTGGAACTACATTGAGCGTGAGGGCCAGTGCCAGGGCTGCTTCCGAAGGTAAGGCGTCTGCACACTGTCGTCCTGCTGTCCCCTGAGGACTTGGGGAAGAACTTACGAGGAGGGATGGGGTTCATGACGTCAGCCACCTCAGTGCAGGGGGCGTGATGTTAATGGCAACAGGGTGTCATTTTTAGTGTCAACATTTTTGCTGTGTCTTGTGTGTTCTGATCAGAGACCACACTATCCAGAAACTTCAGGTATCTTCTCAAACACCGTTCTGTTTCAGAGAGCCATAGTTAAACCTTGGGTAAATCATCGTAGATTTTTATTTTTGCCGGGTGTGGTGGCGCACGCCTGTGGTCCCAGCACTGTGGAGGCTGAGGCAGGAAGATCATCGAGAGTTTGAGGCCAACCTGGAAGACATAGTTCAAGGCCAGCCTGAACTACAAAGAGAGACCATATCTCAAAAAACCCCACAAAAAATAGACAAAAAGATTTTTATTCTAAACATGCTTGAATTTATTGTGTATGTATATACAGTTGATTTTTTTAGATAAGTACTTTCTTATTCCTAACCCGGTTCTGTAACCCTGGAGATAAAATACCTTTGAAATGCAGAACAGCTAGCGTCTTTCTGGGTGTATTGACCCAAAGGAAGGCATTTAATAACCGTCGTAGTGAGCTCAACACCTCTCCTTGTAACGAGGTATCTAAGACCGGTTTTCCAGCGTATGGGCTCCTCCTCTGGGGGGAAACGCAGTGTCCCATAGGATTTCTCTGGTGGCCACCGCTGTGTCAGATAGGCGTCCCTCACTGACAGTGAGGGTGACCAGGTCAGTTAGACGCGGCTTGTGTTGTGCAGGGAAAGAAAACCACGGTGAGTTTTCATTGTTAGGTCTGTTTTCTGTCATGGCTCAAGCTTGGGGTTTTGTGATTTAAGCCTTTTATTTGCACCCCCCCCCTTAACTTGCCTAAAAATGTATGGCCTCGCTTATTGCAGCCTGAGGAGAAGGAAGAGCATTGGGTTTGGAGCGGGAGTTTCTCAGGCTCTGGGCTCGGGTCTCTCCCCAGATTTCTCGCTGGGACTCTGCATCTGTCTCTTCACCTCACTGAGGTTTGGTTTCTTCCTCTAGAAGAGGAGGTGATTGTATTTGTCTTACCCCCCTCGCAGAGTGAGCCTGACGAACACAAAACCCGCTGTTCCTGAAAGTACTTTAATGCAGTTAAATCTGACACGCAGCTCCGTTCTTCACTGTTTTCTTGTAGTGACAGGACGTTGCTTCCTAGATAAATATCTAGGGTTATTTTCTCAACAATAAATGTAAGGTGCAAGCTACAGTTTTGTCCTGGGTGAGTGTTGGAAATCCCTGACCTTGGGAAGTCCCGCCGTCAGGGGAGCACGCTGTGTGTTCCGACTTGGAGCCGTCAGCTTCCCAGCAACTTGGGGCTTCCGACGTGGATAACGCCCAGCCCTCGCTCTGTCCCTGCTCTGGGTCCAGATCACTCGCTCGCTATTAGAACACCTTAAAGCAGCGGCGAATTTCCAACAGGGCACATGGTCCTGTGTTAGCTGTGAGGGGCAAGGTTCCTTCGTGTTCACGGGCACTCCTTCTCATCCCGGGCCCTTTACCTGAGGCGCAGGTAAGGCCAGCAAAGAGTCAGAAATGCCAGCGTGCAGGCTGCACCAGCAGCGATGAAGGACAGTTACGTAGCAGGAGAGCAGAGCGAGTTGACACATGCAGCTACTGATGAGGGGAAGTATTGATAGCAACCATCTTCCTGCTAAGAAACTTCTTTTTATTGCAGTGAACTCTGCCCACGTTAACTTTCTTTTCTTTATGAAGCAGCTGGGCATTTGTGTTGCATAATCTTATGGCAAGTATATTTTCAAATATAGGTTGAATATGCCTTGTTTGAAATACTTGGGACCAGAATTGTTTCAGAGTTGGATTTTTTTGGGTGGGGGGGAGATATTTTCATATATATAATGAGATATATTGAGGAGGGTTCCCAAATCTAAACATGAAGTTCATTTATGTTTCATATACCACATGGCCCAAAGGTAGTTTTAGACACTAATTTTTAATAATGTGCATGATACAGTTTCATGGTGTGGAATTTTCCACTTGAGACAGCACGTTGGTGCTCAAAATATTTCAAATTTTGGAGTGTTTTGGATTTCAGATTCTCAGATGAGGGACATTCACCTTGTGCTGTATTTTACTCTTGCTGTCAAATAACGAAAATAATGGCTCTACCATCATTTTGGGGAGGGAGAACCGGTAAACAGAGTGCTTGGCTCCTCAGCCTCCCTGGAGGGTGGGATTTCATTTCTTCTGCTCTGCAGCCCACAGAATGAAGACTCGTCCTTCCACTTTGATGGCAGTGGGTACTCCGTGGTGGAGAAGACCATGCGGGCCACCGTGACTCAGATTGTCATGCTCTTCAACACCTTCTCCCCCAGCGGGCTGCTTCTCTACCTGGCTTCAAATGGCACCGTAAGTCTTCATGGGGCGCTGAGCCCTCTGCAAGGGATATTTGGATGGCCGTGAGGTTGTTTGTTGGAGGAGACAGACTTTGCTAATGAGTATGTGCATATTTATGCTATGCGATTTTTATGAGCCCATACAATACAGTATACTCATGTATGCTGTCCAGTCTCCCTGTGTAAAAGCATTTCCTCTATCAATGAATTCATGAAGAACCTTTGGGAAGAACTTGGAAGATACCAAGTAGAAACATGGCTTTTGGTCACAGGTGGCAGTTAAGCACTTGGCGTTAAATTTGAGTTGGATAAAAGCCTCAATCTGTTCACTGTGACCACAGTGACTGCACTCGAGTCCCAAGGCCAGGAGCCCGCATTCCCATTGCACCTCATGCACTGGCTGGTCCTCCCGGTCTCAGTCTGCAGGTTTCCTTTTTAGGATCCGTCCATTTGTCAGGCTAAGTGAACAAGACTGAGGAGATTGTATGTCTGAGTGAACTGCGGGCTTGTATCCATGAGCAGTGTCTCCTCTGTGTTTGGGTGGTGTTCTAGGAAGCCATGGTGGACATTTTTAGTTTGGCAGCATAGATCTCTTGTTACGGGACCCACTGCTGTTTCCCCAGTTTGACTTCAGGTTTCTGCCAGCCCTGACTGACAGGGAGAGGGAGTCTTGGGATAAAGACGCAGCTGCGGGATACTGATCTCTCCTTTGCAGAAAGACTTTGTGTCCGTCGAGCTGGTCCACGGCAGAGTCAGAGTTATGGTTGATCTGGGTTCAGGACCTCTCTCTCTTACCACGGACCGGCGGTACAACAACGGGACCTGGTACAAAATCGCCTTCCAGCGAAACCGGAAGCAAGGTAGGGCGCAGGTGGACTCTGCTGCTGGTCGCCTTGTAAGGATAGATGCCTTTCCAGAATCAGCAGTCTTACTCTGCACTAGCTTCCTGGTGTTCTCGAATGGTATTCCAGTCCATCACCCTAACCGGTGGGCCACACAACATTCTCAAATGACGTAGCAATTGAAAGCCACTGTTGGCTTTGGAATGCATTTTGCTGGAGGAATATTATAAACTCTGTCTATGGGTTCATATAAATGCTGAATTGGAGTCAAGTAAGCAAATCTTCTGTTTTCTCACTTAGCAATGTGTAGTCTGGATTTACAGAGTTTTGTAGAATAGGCGAGAACATTAGCTGCTCGAATTTGTAGACTTTAAAATAACGTGGCCTTGGGGCCGGGGATTTAGCTCAGTGGTTTCGCTGCCTGCTGCGCAAGCTCAAGGACCCGAGTTCGATCCCCGGTACCAAAAAAAAAAAGAAGAAGAAGAAGAAGAAAAAAGAATGTGGCCTTGTAAAATGAACTTTGTTGACGGAAGCTTGCATTTACTGTAGTGTAAAGGTGACTGTCCCCTTACCTCTTCCTCTTCGGCTCCTTTCAGGGCTCCTGGCCGTTACCGATGTCTACAACACCAGCGACAGAGAGACCAAGCAAGGCGAATCCCCAGGAGCCTCTTCTGACCTCAACCGGCTGGATAAGGATCCAATATACGTGGGCGGCCTGCCTAGGTCGAGAATTCCCAGGTAGGATCGTCCCCGGTGAGCAGATGTATTAGTTTCCTAGAGCTGCTGTAACAAAATACCACAAACAACAGAAAATGTCTCCTTTCGCAGTTCTGGAGGTTACAAGTCCAGAACTGAGTTGGGAACAGGCTGCTTCCTTGTTGAGGGCTGTGAGAGCGAATCTCTCCCACAGCCTGCCGCGCCCTGTCCTCGAAGACGGCGTCTCCCTGTGGCTTTCCCTCTCTGCCTATGTCCTTCTGTTCCCTTTTTATAAGGACGCCTGTGGAGTTAGACCCAGCCTAATGACCTCATCCTAACTGACTTCAGCAGAGGCTCTGCTTCCATATAAGGTTGTATCTGTGGATACTGGGAATTAAGACTGAACATTTGTGGAGAACACAGCTAAACCCGTAACATTTGTGTTTACTCAAAGTGTTACATGCCACATTAATTGGGAATGAAGCAACCTCAGCAGAGTTTGTATTTATTGCCTTTAGAACATCCAAACCTTGTTCCTGCGTGGTATATAGAGACCCTGCCTACCTGCTTGCTGTCACGCTTCATCTCTGTAGTAGAATCTCTTTGTGTGCCGAAAAGAAAAAACAAAAACGAAGAACACCCAAGTTATGCCTTCTGCAGGCTTCTCTGGATTCTCCCTTGTGTAATTAGTGAGTGGTGTGCGTGACAGCAGAAAGGCCAGCACCAGCAGCTGGGTGGCAGAGCGGGAGGCCATGGGACCCTTGTACAGCACTCACTCCTGCTTCACTTTCTGACTTTGATGATTTATGTCAATGCTTTGGGTTTCACTGTCTTCGGTTTTGTAATTTCGGGTTGGACAAATGAAGCTGTAAGGTTTTTGCACACTATTAAGAAGGAAAACCTGTGTGAGAGACCAGCAGTGCAGACAGCATAGCCCCAGGGAGTGGGAGCACCGAATGTGACCAGCTCAGTGGATATTTACAGCCCAAGCCTTGGTCGGCTCAGGTGTCCTCAGTGACACATGGAAACGGCTTTTCCACTAGTCTTCCAGAAGTGGGATTACAATCCCCAAATTCCACTGCAGTTGTTCTCCTGTCCTTCCCTGTAGGAAAGGTGTGATGAGCAAAAGCTATGTGGGCTGCATCAAGAACCTGGAAATATCCAGGTCCACCTTCGACTTGCTCCGGAACTCCTACGGTGTGGGCAAAGGCTGCGTCCTGGAGGTGGGAACGCTGTCACTAATACGGGGCTCACTGGAAGTCAGCCACCGGGTGGGTGGAAAAGAGGCAGGCAGAGTGGGCGGCCCCCACCTGCAGCAGGGCTCACCCCCTGCCCTCTGTCCCAGCCCATTCACAGTGTCAGCCTTCTGAGAGGTGGCTACGTGGAGCTGCCACCCAGGCCCCTGTCCCCAGAGTCCGGGGTGCTGGCCACATTTGCCACCCAGAACAGCACCGGCCTCATTCTGGCTGCCATCGGCCGGGCCTCGGAGAAGCAGGGCAGGCGGCCCACAAACGTGGTGAGTAGCTGCTCCCGGGTGTCTGTCTGTGCATTGTAAGTGGGTGGAAGTGATCGCTGCCCAGCGGCTTCCCTTCCCAAGCCAGTGATCTCTGGCGCTGCTCATCTGTCTTCGTTGCCTAGTGACCAAGAAAAAAAGTCTTTTCCATCCTGCGCCGATTAAAGTGACTTCACGAGTTGCATGTTGTGAGTCGTGCATTGTGTTCGTTGCTCTTCATTTTAAGGCTCACAGCAGGTCCTTCAGTTCTGCTTGGACTGTGATTGTCTTTCTCTGCTACAAGCTCAGAAGAGGCAGACAGGAGCATGACCCGCGGTGAGCACCGCAGCAGCCGGCCTCCTTCCCCTAGTTGGAAGGGACACAGGGGACACTAATGGTCCTCCCACCCAAGGCAGCCACACACCTGCAGTTCCTGCAGCAGGAGGCTCTCCTGGGGAGGCGCTTGACAGACACTGCTGCCTCATTATCACCACGGGGCAGAGCACAGGCAGCTTCTCCTGTTTGTGGCCTCCAGAGAGGCCAAGGCCACACACTGTTAAGCTGGGCCTGGAGCATCGCTCTGCGGATCCCAACTGCAGCATGAGGCACTGAAGAAGGGCTGGCCAAGACTGAGATTGGTTTGTGGGTGTGAGTGCTCATTTTTTAAAATTGAGGTAAAATTCAAATAACATAAAAGTCACACACACACACACATACATATACATACATTTTTTTTAAGACAAGTTGGCCTTGAACTGACAGTGACCCTCCTACCTCACCCTCCCTAGTGCTGGGTTACAGGCACGTGCCACCACACTTGGCTTTAAAATTAATCATTTTAAAGCAAACACTTTAGTGCACTCACAGTATTGTGAAGCTACCTTCACCATCTAGTTCCAAATATTTGTACCCCCCAAATTAATAGCCTGTGCCCCAGAAAGTAAGGGGTTACTCCCCACCTCCCCTTCCTGCCCCAGACAGTCAGCAGTCTGCCTCCTGTGGCTACGGCTCGATTTAACCTGTCCCGGATATTTCATGTGGATCGGGTCACACAGGATGTGACCTCTGTGTGTTTCACTTAGCACGTTTGCAAGGTCTGATCACAGTGTCACTCGTCTTACACTTCGTTCCTTTTGAGTGACTGAGTCATATTTCCCTCCATTTACACAGCACGTTTTCCACGTTAATCCTGAGATGCCCAGTGGGTTATTTCTGCCTTTAGGCTATTATGAATAACATGGCTGTGAACATTTGTTTGAGTCCCTGTTTTCAGTTCTTCGGAGTCTATTCCTAGGACCAGAATTGCTGCTCATATGTTAATTCTGTGTTTAACTTTTTTTGTTTTTTGGTACCGGGGATCGAACTTGGGAACTTTCGAGGCAGGCACCGGAACCACTGAGCTAAATCCCCGGCCCTGTGTTTAACTTTCAAAGGACTTGCCAAACTTTCCTTCTACCAGTGTGTGTGTGTGTGTGTGTGTGTGTGTGTGTGTGTGTGTGTGTTTGTGATACAACGCAGCAGAAACTTTATAGACCTTCAGACATTTTCAAACCCATCAGCTCCTTAATGCTGCTTTTAGAAACGTGAGAAAAATTCCCCAAATTACATCCACTTGTTGGTCCATTATGAAACAGTAAATAGTGTATGTGAGGCTTCATAACAATGGGAATCTGTGACATGGTTAATGAGAATAAATAGCACATGAACAATATAAATGATAGGAGAGGGATTAGAAAGTAAAATGCAAAGTCTGAAACAGCTGTGAGAGTTGGTAGAGTCTGAAGAAATGGCTCACTGTGTGCTCACATTCATTCCTACACCACCTGCGGGAGATGAAGGCTTCAGCGTCGTTCCATGATGCGTTTGTGTGGGACTCTCTTCCCCGCAGCCGTTCTTTGCCATCATGCTGGTCGATGGCCACGTGGAAGTGCACGTCAGTCTCGGGGATGGAACAAGCCTGCGGAAGGCCCTGGTGCACGCTCCCTCGGGCTCCTACAGCGATGGCCAGGAGCATTCGGTCTCCGTGGTGAGGACACAGAGGTACGGTGGCCCGCAAGGCAGGAGGGGAGGGCTCGAGTGCAAAAGTGGGCCCCGTGAGGGCTCAGTGTGCCCCTAAATGACTGCGACGAGCCCAGTGTGGCATGGTTGGCAACCCGAGTTTTTATCATTCTAAAAACACTTCTAGAAACTTGCCAAAATACTTCTTTGCAGTCAGTTTCCTCTGCTTTAGAGTAAGATGGTTGTAGAATTTTCAAAAGCCTTACCCCTGCCCTTTGTCTTTTCTTTGGGATAACTGGAAAATTAGCAGAAGGATAGTGCTAGCTAGTGGACAGTAATATATATACAGGGCTGGTGGTAAACAAGAAATTGTATTATATCGACATTCCTATGTATTTCCCTCCAAGATCACGTTTTAAAACCACAGATTTTTTTTTATTGTAGGTAGAGGTGAAAAGCAGTAGTTTCCATGACATCTCACAGCATTTTATTCATTTCTGGAGAATGTTCAATTATAAGTTTTACTTTGCAAGATGCACCTTTTATTCACATGTCATGTCATGTTAAACGTCATCTTCGAGGAAATTTATTATTAAGAACCTGCTGGAAATGACTCGAGTTTATCCTTGTTTATTTTAAGTGAAATAAATCAGACACAAGCTTAAACACTGCTTGGCTTCTGTTATATGAGAAACCCAAATATAGAGAGAGAGCAAAGTAAAAGATAGTAAGTAGGAAGCGAGGAGGTAGATTTTGTTCACATGGGAAGGGAATCCAGAGATGAAGGGCGGGGAGGGAGGACACAAGAACTAGATGTGCTGCACGCCTGCTCCAGCTCCTCACAGGGACTGCGCTGTGCACTGTAACATGCATGACTATTTAAAAGTGCTGAGTAAGAAGGAGCTCGCTGGAAGCATGCATTGAAATGGGGCAGTGTTTTCCTTTCACTTAGCAGACTCTGCTCTGCCCGTAGAACTGTCACTGTGCAGCTGGATGAGGCGGAGCCTGTGGAGATGCGGCTGGGCCCCTCGGCGGAAAGCAGGCCAATCAGCGCGTCCAGCCTGTATGTGGGCGGCGTCCCCCAGGAAGAACGGACTTTGGTGCTCAAGACGAGGAGCTCCTTCTACGGCTGCATCAAGGACCTTGTCTTCAACATGGAGTGAGTCCCCGGGCTCTGGCCGGGCTTTGCCGTTGCTGCTGTCTCCCGGCAAGCACTGGCCAGAATCCGCAGCCTCGCGTGGCTGTGGCTGCCGAGGAGGAACAGCAGGGGAACCTTGCTGTTCTGTCCTGAAAGCCCCCTGAGTGGATTCCACTAGGTTAGAATGATCCGGTCACCGTGCTGTGTATGTACTAATCACTGAACATCAGCCTCATGGGCTTGTCAATAAACTGCTGAAGTTAAAATACAGTTCTGACATGCACTTAGGACGCTGATGGCAAACCTTTTAGAGACCAGGTGCCCAAGCTGCAACCCCAAACCCATTTATTAAGGCAGAGCGCCGGCACTGCAGTTAAACCTGAGTGTCTGATGCTCAGCTGCTGGGGTGATTTGGCTCACATGCCGACAGAGAGGGTTCTGCGTACCCACTGTGACACGCGTGGCATGGGTTCACCACCACTGACCTAAGGGGAACCTATGAACCGGAAGTCAGTGGGCGCTGCTGTGCAGCCCGTGGCAACCACAGACAGCACCGAGGCTGGAAGAGGCGAGGCAGCACTGAGCCGTGGAGCCCTGGCTCGCTCGTGATGCTCAGGAATGGCCCTGGCACGCTGCGAGGACCGTGGGGTGGGTACACGTACACATGGGACTGTCACTGAAGGATGCTCAGTTTCCAAACACCAAGATGGCTTTCAGTGGGCATTAATTGCTCAGTAATCAAATTCACTTCTCATCCAACTCGGTTTGTGACCAGAGTTGTAGAAGGAATTAAGTTGAAAAACCAAGGCGCCACTGTATATATGATCCCCCATTCAGAACATGAGGATCGAACTTCCACAGCATAACAGTCTTTATGTAAAAGTACTACTTCATCTCCTCCTAAACAATTCCAAGGAATGTAGTATTTCTTCTATATACATTTTATATTCTTTAATCTCTTTATACGGAGCAGCAGCGCTGGGCCCATGGACGGCCAGGAGGTGGTGCCAGGATTGCTCCGGCACCGAGGCCTGGGAGGCGCACCACACTGTGAGAACTGTGACTGCTTCACCTTGGAGACGACGCTCTCTTGTTTTCTCCAGACTTCTGGATTTCACCCGGGCAGCAGCCTCAGAGCAGGTGGAGCTGGACAGCTGCTTGCTGTCAGAAATGCCCGTGCCGGCCCCTCAAGTGGAGGACGAGGAGCTGCTATCCTGGCCCCAGGCTGCCCCGAGGCCGGTGAGTGTGGCTTCCTCGGTGCTCCCAGCTGCCCTCAGAGGGACACAAGTGCCACTGCAGGTGACGGGCCCAGCCCCAGGCCTTGGGGAAGCTGGGCCTGGAGCCGGCCTGGAGCCAGCCTGAAGCCCAGTGAGGTGGTGGTGTCGCCAGGGCCAGGGCTGGCACCTGGGAGAGCAGAGGAGGGCCAGAGAGGCCACAGGAGCGGAGCGGGACAGGGCCAAGGTGCTGCCGGCCGAGCTGCAGGTGGCAGGCCAGGCGTCCACTGGGCCCCCTGCCTGCTTCCGTCACGTCAGCCTCATCCTCCTTTGTGATTTATCTGGAGAAACACAAAAATAAGCCCTTAAACGTCAGCCGCTGTTGCTGAGAAGGTCCGGCCGCTCAGGGAGGCCAGGCCCTGCTCTTCTTCATGTCCTAGTTCCTGATGCTCCTCAGTCCTGGCTGGAGGCGGGCCCTGCAATACCACAGGAGGCCCCTGGTCCGCAGGCACTCCGCTCTCAGTGTCAGGGACGGTGTTCTTGGGGCAGCTGTGCACTTTGCACTGGAGATGGGACGCTGTGGGCCAGTGTGGGGCCCTGGAGGGCGCCGGCCAGCACCCTGGGACTGCCCTGCAGCTCTCCCGTCCTGGGTCCCCTGGGATCTGCCACCTGCAGGCACTGGTGTCCAGGACACCCACCCTGGCGTCCTCGGCGATGGCGGTGAAGACCCGAGTGGGGCGCCCTCAGGACCACTGAGACCGAGAGTGGGAAAGGGTGGAAGATGGGAGCCCGTGCTTGGAGAGGAAGTGTCAGCGAGCGCTTCCTCGAGCCAGCTGCGGTGCTGGGTGCACCCCGTGGGCAGGCTGTCACTGCTGGGTCCCAGTCCCCGCTTCCCGGTCCTGGGCTGTGGCTGAGGGCCCTGCGTGGCCTCTTGCAGGGCCGGTGTGCGGTGGACACGGCTCCGCGGTTTGTTCCCGGTGCACACCAGTTTGGCCGCTCGCAGAACAGCCACCTGGTGCTGCCTTTTGACCCCACGGAGGTCAGGAAGAGGTAGGCACTGCCCCCAAGTCCCCGAGCACGGGCCATGGGAAGGACTTCGGGGAGGGGGACCCCAGGCCCTCGGAGCAGCGGTCAGGCGCAGCCTCCAGCACACCGGGGCGGACCTCATTTCGAGCTCCTTGATCCCGTCCTGGACCAGGCGAAGGTTTTTCCCGCTGGGCTGTGCTGGGCCTGGCCCGTGGGCCACTTGGAGCTCAGCGGAAATGCTGCCGTGGCAGAGCCACCTGCCCCACCTCTCGGGACCCCACAGTGGCTGTGATGTCTTCCTGGTGTTCCTTTTGCAGCACAAGGGATCCTCCTGGCTCACACTTCATCCTGAGCAGACCCCAGCAGACAGGAGCAACACAGCAGCTACCCTTTCAACTATTTTGAGAGAGGGTCTCACTAAGTTGCCCCAGCTGGGTTTGAACTTGCAGTCCTCCTGCCTCAGCCTCCAGCATGCTGGGGTTACAGGCGTGTGCCCCTGAGTGCAGCCGGATCCTGGGCGTTATTTTAAGCCCTGTGAGCGCAGCCTGTTCCCCTGGGGTGCTGAGTTCCCCTTCTCCTCCAGGTTCCTGGTCCAGCTCAGCATCCGGACGTTCGCCTCCAGCGGCCTGGTCTTCTACACGGCCCATCAGAACCAGGTGGACCACGCCGTGCTGCAGCTCCACAGTGGCCGCCTTGTCTTCGTCTTCGACCTGGGCAAGGGCCGGACCCGCGTTGCTCACCCTGCACTGATCGATGATGGCAGGTGGCACACGGTGGGTCCCGGGGGGCTGTGGCCGCTGGGTCCAGCTCTGTCCTGAGCCCCGGGAGCCCCTTGCATGACCTCAGCCGCTCTTCTCTGCTTCCTGAAACGCCGCAGGGCCTTGCAGGGTGCACGCAAGGTACAGAGGCAGCCTCGGCTTGAGCAGATGCACATGGTGCCCACTCGCGGTGCAAGGCCCGAGCCACCATCGTGCAGTGTCCCTCAGGCGTCACAGCTGTGGACACACACTGCCAACGTCCCTCTCTTGCTTTCCTGCCTGGCCTAGAAGCTGCGTGTGTTTTAGCCAGCGGTGCACATCTGTCATCCCACACTCTGGGAGGCCGAGGCAGGGGGGGTCACAAGTTCGAGCCCAGCCTGGGCAACTTAGCTTATTTCAAAACATAAAAAAGGACCTGGGAATCGTGCTCAGGGCAAAGGCCCTGGGTTCGACCCCCAGAACCACACACAAAAAGAAACATTACTCATGTCTTCATCTCTCTAGGTGAAGGCAGAGTACTTTAAAAGAAAAGGCTCTGTGACTGTTGATGGCCATGAATCCCCCACGGTGACCACGGTGGGCGACGGAACCTCGCTGGATGTGGAGGGGAAGCTGTACCTCGGGGGCCTTCCCCCCGACTACAGGGCCCGGAACATCGGGAATGTAAGTGGGGCCCTGCTCGGCCCGGTGGCCCTGGGCACGGCAGTTCCTTCCCTGTGAGAAGGGGAGGCCCGGCCCTCGCCCACAGGAGGCCCCGAGAGCCTGGCCAGCCCTCCTGCTGGCCAGTGCATGAGCACGTCCCTCCACAAGCATGGCCCACGGCTCAGTAGAGTGCAGAATTCTTAATGTGCCTGGTACTTCACTGAAATGACAGGAAGCGGCGTCACTGTGGCATATTCAGCAGCACTTCTAAGTCAGGCACTCAGGGAGGCACTGTGACCATCACATTTTAAAAGCCGAAAACCGAGAGGCCGCGCTGTGAGGCCCTGTGACAGGGCAGATTTGAAGAAGTGTAGGGACTCTGGTCCTGGCTGTGTCAAAGCAGTCTCCGTCTGCTTGTCCAGGTCACACACAGCGTTGCCGCCTGCATTGGGGAGGTGGCAGTGAACAGCAGGCCCCTGGACACAGACGGCCCGGCAGCTGCCTTGGCAGTGGACAGGTGCTACGTGGCAGCTGAGGAAGGGATGTTCTTTGATGGCAGTGGCTATGCAGCTCTGGGTGTGTATTACCAGGTGCCAGGAGGTCCTGCGGCTCACGGTGGCTAGGAGACAGCACGGACCTAGGGGGTGGACGGGAAGACGGGGCCCAGCTGGACAGGGCTGCAGGAGGCCAGCTGTGGCTCAGTGTCCTGCTGTGTCCCCGACTTCCTGTGTGGTCACGTGGCATGGAAGCCTTTGCAGTCCTGTGCTGTCCAGGTGACCTCAGCTGGGGCTGCGTGATCCCCCAGACTATGTGAGACACTTTACTATCCAAGCTGACCAAGGGTCTTGGGCGCTTTCTCCTCCCTGGGGCGAAATACCGGACGTATGTAACTTAAAGGAGAGGATTATCTGGGGTCACAGTTCCCAGGCTCTGTGCAAGAGAGGTGTGGTGGAAGGGCCTGGCAGAGGAGAGCAGCTCACAGCATGGCAGTGTGACGCAGAGGCGGCAGCTCGGGAGGGAGGCAACCCTGCACCCCACACGCGGGACCTCCTCTTCCGGCCAGACCCCACCTCCTACAGCTTTGGGGGACATCTAGCTCTCAAGGTCAACATCAGGGTCTCTGCATTAAAGTCAGCAGTGTGAACGCTCCAGGGCAGCCAGAGACCGCATGGAACCTGTCCCCTTTGGCCTGGGCTTCCTGTCGCCTCAGGCTGGTCAGACTCCAGTCCTCTCCAGGGCCCAGCTGCCAGGCTCTGAGACACCACCCTCTCCCACCTGTCCTTAGCCCTGGCCACACAGCAAGTGCGGGCCATGCAAAGCCCCCCAGTGTGGTGTCTCGGCTGGCTTCTCTATCTCCTGAGGGAAACAATCATTCCCCATGGTCCCCACTTTGAAAACCTTGGGGCTCAGGGTGCTGGCGGGGCGGAGCTGCAGCCGCAAGTGGCCAGCAGTCAGTCTCCGCCTGCACTAACCCGAGTGGACCCCCCCACCCTGCCCTTGTGCTTTGCAGTCAGAGAGGGCTACAGGGTGCGCACGGACTTGAACATCTCGCTGGAGTTCCGCACCTCCTCGGAGAACGGCGTCCTCCTGGGGGTCAGCAGCGCCAAGGTGGACGCCCTGGGCCTGGAGATTGTCAACGGCCAGGTAGCGCCCTCTCCACCGGGTCCCCTGCCCCTGACAGACAGGGCAGCGAAACACAGCCGCTGCTCCTAGATCCAGACTGGCCCCCTCATGCTTGGAGTCAAGAAGGGGGCTCTTGGTATTTTTACCTTTATTAGTTCACAATTGTGCACATATGGTCACACTCCTCAGGGAGGGTGGGTGTGTGTGCAGAACACGTCTTAATCTTTCCCACATCCCCTCCTCCGCGTCCTGATCCCTTTTTGAGGAGTGTGGTTTAAGACAGGGTCACTGTGTGGCCCAGGCTGACCCCTACCCAGCTGACTTGGGGTCTCCGGTGTTTCCCCACCCACCCCAGTGGACTCCTGCCCCAGCGTGTCCTGGAAGGTGTGGGGTAGGTAGGCCCTGTCTGACCCTGGGCCCTTGACTCCCCTGTTCCCCTCACCGCAGGTGGAGACAGAGCTGCCTCCATTTTGTATTGCTGCCTCCACACGACAGCTCACAGGCAGCTTTCCTCTCAGCTATAGTTTACAAGAATTTTTAAAAACTTTGAATCAATTTTGCATATTTTTATGTGACCTCTAAGAAACGTCAGAAGAAGAATAGCTGCAAAAATGTACTTTTCTGTTGAATATCTTACTTCCATTATTGACTTACTACTTACTGATTTCGGTCACCTTTTTGAGCGGTTGTAGTGCACATCTTTGTCACAGTCTGCCTTGAAATAATACTAAGGGGCTTCCTAAAAGCACAAGAACCCCACGGCGGTGCCCTGAACCTGCTCGGCTGCGCTGCAGGAACAGGCGTCTGTTCACTGCTCCCCTTCCCGGGCCCTCCTTCTCCCAGGGACACCCCGCCCAGCCCGGTCCTGCCTAAGGACCTCCCGACACAGTCCCTGTCACTGTCCGCAAGCGCAGCACGTGGGGCGCGGGTTCAGGGCCCCAGCACGAGTCAGTGGAGGCAGCTGGGCGGCTGGGGGCACATGGCCCGGGCGTGGGCCAGGTGCTGAGCTGCCGGCAGGGGCTCCGGGGGTTCCGCTGCACTCCCATCTCCGCGGCTCGGCTCCCTTGTTCCTGCCCGAGGTGGGGCTGCTGCAGGCCCCACGTGGGTGTCCCCTCTCCGATGCCCCGACAGCGGGGGTCCCCGCTCCCATCCTCACCACGCGCGCGCTCCGCTTTTCCAGCTCCTGTTCCATGTCAACAATGGTGCAGGCCGCATCTCGGCCGCCTTCCAGCCCGCGGGCGCCGGCCGGCTGTGCGACGGCCGCTGGCACTCGGTCCACGCCAGCAAGAGCGGGCCGCACCTCCTGCTCCGCGTGGACGGCCGCGCCGTGGCGGCGGAGAGCCCGCATGCGCAGTCCACCTCGGCCGACACGCACGACCCGGTCTACGTGGGCGGCTTCCCGGGTGCGTGCGGGCGTGCGTGCGTGCGGGGCGGGGCGGGGGCCGGACCGCGTGCCCTGATACCCGGCCCGGCCTGACCTGACCGCCGCTCCTCTCCGCTCCCCTCCGCAGCCGGCGTCAAGCAGAACTGCCTGAGCGGCCCAACTCCGTTCCGCGGCTGCCTGCGCGGCCTCACCCTGGCCCGGGGCTCTCAGGCGCTGCCCCTGGACTTCAGCCGGGCCTTCGAGCTTCGCGGCGTCCGCCCGCACTCCTGCCCCGCGGCTGGCCGGCGCCCGGAGCGCGGATCGCCCTGAGCCCGGATCCCAGCCTCTGCCGCGGCCCGGCCGACTCCCCTCCAGCTCAGGTCGCGCGTCCCCAGCAGTGTTGCCGGTAAACTAAAGCCACGTCTACAAGAGTACCTCCATGGGCAGCCTTCGCAAGCACGGACTGCCTTGGCTCTCTTTTCAGGTTTTTTAAAATGAATTTTTGTGAACATTGAATGTTCTTTTGAGTACTTTACAGTATTATGTTTTGTATTCTGAGCTCTTAAAAAATAAAATGTCACCACTAACTGTAAAAGATTGGAGCAGAGTATGGGTATTTTCATTTCTTTATGAAGTTTAAAATGTATCGGTACTCGTTTGCAGTGCATAATGGTTACGTTCGTCGTAGGGAGTTGGCACACGTACATAGCACATCTCGTCTGTGTCCTCCCCCTCCCTCCCCTTAGTCCTCTTATTTGCAAAAGATCTTTCTCCCTGTTTCCTATTATCTTTTATTTCCCTCTTTAATATATTTTGGATTTCTCATATAAGAGAAACAATGTGATATTTAAGCTTATATGTCTAATTCATTTAACATTATGGTCACAGGATCCATCTGTTTTCTTATAAATAACTCAAGTTTATCCTTCTTCGTGGTAGAGTAGTAGTCCATGGAGTATAAATACTGCATTTTCTTTATCCATTCATGTTGATGTAGATAATAGCCACTTCCAAGGTTTAGCCATTATGAGTTGTGCTGTAATATAGTGTAATAGATTACACTGTAGTGTATATGTGCTGTTATGTGGTGTCTTCCTGTAATATAATGTCTTTTACTCTTTCGGCAGGATACCTAGAAGCGAATAGCTAGGTCCAATAGAATTTCTAGTCTTGGGGGTTTTTCGGGAGTCCGAAGCTCCTTCTGCCATGCCCTTGTTCATTGTGGATCTGACCTGGCAGTGTCAGTCAGTTTTGTTTTCACTCTTTATGATGACAGTTTGCCTGGATCCGCTACTTTTGCTGAGAGAATGTGTATAATCTGAAAGAGGCAGATTCTAGTGGACTAATCGCTGTCAGCCCAGATTCCCAAATCCTGTTGGTGGCCTCCAATTGTGGTGCACGTAAGGCCTGCACGGACTCTCCCTGTGGGAAGAGGATAAGCTCCCGGCTGCCTGCGGAGACTTCCGGTTGGGACAGGAAGTTCCCTGTGAGCCGGGCCCGCCCCGCTCTGCACCTGGCTGATGTTCTGAACCCGGTGCTCGCCTCCACCTCTCCGAGAGGCGTTTGAATGTCTCCCTCCCAGAACCCTAAGGCATTGTGTTTTACCGTGCATAATGGCTCATGTATGTTGCAGCAGGCTGGGAGTCGCCTTCCTTTGTAAGTCTGAACAGCACTTGCTGCCCATACCTGCACGTTCCTCTCCCCACTCTCCCGCGGTGGGTGTGTTGGTGGCTCCCACCCTTCAGCTACTATGGTGGCGCCGCTGTGACCAAGTGCCTGTGCTGAGGCCCTGCTTTCGGATCTCTGGACATACGCCCAACAGGGAAATTGCCGGGTCGTACGGTAAATCTACCCGTAGTATTTGAGGAACTTTCCAAACAGCATGTCCAGTAATGTTTTTAAGCCTCCATTTTCTCACATGTAAAAAAGGGTCATAATATCAACCTCAGAGAAGTTTAGGAAATATTATTAAAATTAATTTCAAAGAGAAAGAGAACCCTAGCACCGGCCTTCATGAAATTTAATCCTGTCTGTGAATATGGTGGATGTTTCGCCTTAGTAAAACACATGAGATTTATCCTCTTTAACATATTTTGTTTGTTTACTCTTTTTCTCTAAGAGACAGAGTCTCTGGTGTCGGCCGCAAAGTTCTTAAATCCCGGGCTCAAGTAATCCTCAAGGCTTGGTCTCCTGAGCAGCTGGGACCTTAGGGAGAAGCCACCACACCCAGCTCCGTCTCCACACATTTTTTAAATGCACATACATGTTGCCAGCTGAGGACACTGTACAGAAGAGCTCTGCACCTTGCCCATCCTGCATACTTGTAGCATCAGCCTGCTTAGTCGCAACTCTCAACTACTCCCCCCAGCAACTGTCATTCTATTCTGCTTTCTGAGCCTGTTTCAGATGCCATATTTAAGTGGAATTATGCTCTATGTGTCCTTTTGCAACTGGCTTGCTTTACTTAGCATAGTGTCCTCCAAGTTTGCCTATGTTGTCACACATGACAGGATTTCCTCCTTTTCAGAGACAGCATAATATTCCATTGCATGTTTATAACACCTTTTATCTATGCATATGTTAGTGGACGTTTGAATTGTTTCTGGCTGCTACTTATCTTTGCTGTTGTGAATAATGCTGCAATGAACATGTGATACCTCTTCAGGACCCTAATTTCAATTATTTTGTGTATGAACTCAGAAGTAGGCTTGCTCGATCTTATTGTAGTTTATCTTTAAATTTTGAGGAACCTTCATACTGTTTTCCATAGTGGTGACACCAACCATTCTCCATCTGAATCTCATCTGATTTCTCTATATCCTCACCATCACGTTATCCTTTAAAAATAATAACCGTCTTAGCAGTTATAAGCTGACATCTCCTGGTTTTGATTTGCATTTCTATGATGATTAGTGATGTTGAATATCTTTTCATATTTTTGTTGGCCATTTGTGTGTCTTCGCAGAAATGTCTAAGACCTTTGCCGATGTTCTGATTGGGTTTTTATTACTGTTCACGTTGTAGGAGTTCTGCACATAATTTGGATACTCACACCTTCTCAGATACATAGTTTGCAAATACTTCCTCCCGCTCCACAGGCTGCCTTTCCACTGTGTCATTTCTTTGGCTCTCGGGCATGTGGTGAATTTCTAAGGGGCTCTTTGTGCATCTTTTCAGTTGTAATTGCGTTGATATTCTCACTTTATTCTGATATTACAAGTGGGCTGGTCGTTTTCAGATTAGTTCATGGAGATAAAACCTGTCCTGGGTGAGGAAAGCATAGCTGGGGGGTGATGATCATACTGATTTCAAAATGTAAAGGAACGGAGCAGTGAAAGGAAGCCAGGTTCTGCTGCAAGTCTCCTGTCACTTTCTCCTAGTAAGCTGTGAACCAAGTACTTGCTCCTAGAAGAAAACATCACAGAGGTCCCATCACAGTTTTATTCTGTGGCAGAGGCGGTATGGCTGTGGTGGTTACGAGGCTGGGGTGCAGCTGGGAGAAGCAGGTCTGAGCACACAGTCGAAGCTTGGATGGCATGGTGATGGTAGGAATCACACTGCATCACATGCGAGGGACTTGCCAGGACGGTGAGGTTGACCACACACGTGCACGAATCAGAGCAACTGCTGAGGCAGGGCGTGTTAGTGAGCTTGATTATGGCACTCATTTCACAGTGGGTGCTTATGTCAAGCTATCATGTCATGGACCGTAAATGTGCATAATTTTTATGCTCAATTCTTACCTCAATAGAACTGGGAAAAGACTCTGAGAACAAATGACACAGAGCTGTCTTCATCCTATTGCTCCACTCAGTATCAGGACTTGGGCAGAACTTCTAAACTCTTTTCCCTAGAAAAGTGCATAAATCACCTAAGTTTGCATATAATTCCAGAGAATTCACGAATTTTCTTATACTTGTGCGAATATCACCTAAATAGTGATCGATTACACAGTGCCCAACTTTATTTAATAATGCCTATGTGTCACGTCGACCTTTTGTTACATGAACTATGTGTTATGGTTCATTGTTTAAAAGCCACAATAAACAAAAAAAATTAAAACAAAGCCTGCTGTTTGTTGACCTGGAGATGAAGACATAGGTCACTGACATATATATATTATCATTGATTTTTTTCTGTTTACCTACACAATCATCTCTAAAATAGTGTGTTGTATTTAGGGATGACACACACGTGATGGAGTGTGGGACATTTACCTGTCAACACAGGCATATGAATAAAATGCTAATCTAGTGCCCAAGCCAGATGCTGAGGTAAAAGTAGAAAATGTGCTCTGTTGGGATTGTTAGGGCAGCAGCGTGCTGTGAACCGTGGCACCAGGAGCCTGGTTAGGAAGGTGTCAGCGCAGGTGTGCAGAATGGGTAACAGGCATCTGTAGGCTGGAGCCCAGGTTACAGGGGCCTGGCCAGGTTTGGATGGGGAAGGGGGAGTAGGAAGGAGACACAGGTCCAAAGCAGCCGCCCCAAAGCAGGGGCACAGCTGGGAGGAGCAGAGGGGACAGAGTGGGTATGTTCTGGTCGCAGGGTGGCCAGGAAACCCAAGCAAGTAGAAAGGAGCCGTGATACCCTGAAGCACCTGGATTTCCAGCAGAAGTGAGCTGGTATGAAAGGAAGGATTTGGAGTTCTGAACCTTGTGGAGGGTAAGCCTGAGTCTGTGGGCTGAGCGAGACAGAAGTGGTGGCTGAGAGCCAGCACAGGAGTAAGGGACAAGAGGAAACGGACTCGTTAGTTTTAGGTAGCAAAGGACCAGGGGGTTCAGCAGGAAGCTTGGGGTAGTGGTGGTGCTGTGAATGAATGAGGTATCGCTCTGAGCTCAGCTTGGAGTGTGCTGCGTTTGCGAGCACGGCAAGAACATGTGAAGGTGATGTCCTAGCTGGTGACAGAGGATGGGGTCAGATGAGCCCACAGAGCCGGCTCATGGGTGGAAGACGTGGCACTGCTGCTGGCTGTGTGGCAGGGTCACACAGAGCCTGTTGAGGATGCAGTCAGACAGACCTTACAACCACAGCTGAAGCCAAGCCCGTAAGCAAGCTCCCTGGGCTGTGCTGAGCCCCAGCGTTTTCTAAGCACGACTTGGTTTGTAGGGTCACAAAAGACACCAATCAGCTTCTTATTTCTTTTGCATCCTGCAAATGGCATCCTTTATTGTGATGGTTAATCTTGATTGTTATCTTCATTGGAGTGAGAGAGGCCTCACAGATTAGTAAATCAGACTTCTGTGTGTGGCCTTCCTTGAGGGCGTTTCCAAAGATGATTGGCTTGTGGGCCAGCCAATGTAGGGAGAGACTTGTCCTGACTATAGGTGATGCTATCCAATAGGCAGCCCAGATGGCATGAAAAGGGAAAGGAGGAGCAGGAAGTTAGTCTGCACTTGCAAGCTTGACTCTGCTTGAGCATGGATAGCTTTTGCTGCCATCAACTACGGATGTCAGACTCTAGCTTCGTCAGCCTTTTTCTTTTCTTTTCTTCTTTCTTTCTTTCTTTTTCTTTTCTTTCTTTCTTTTTTTTTTTTTTTTTTTTTTGAGACAGGGTCTCTCTGTGTATTCAGACTGGTTTTGAACTCACTATGTAGCTCTGCCTGAGGCCCTGCCAGAGTCCTCATGGCCCTGGGTTCACCTTGGTTTCCTCCTGGCTGGGACGTGCCTCTCAGAGGTCCTCTACTTCTTTTATAGCTCCTTGAAGGTCTGCATCATATTGGATTTTTCTTTGCCATTTCTCCCAGAACTCACACAATGAGGACCTGGGGGAGGTTATTAGTAATTGTTGAGTTGAATATTATTAGTTTATCATTTGTTTTCTACAAATACCTCAGCAATGTAGCTCTCCTTATAAATTTCACAAGTTCCTTGAAAATGTAATCTCTCTGAGTCATCTAATAAGCATAAAACAAATGCAGATTAAGCTGCTTTTGCAAGATATTCCCACAAGAAGTTGTATAGACCTAACAGTTTTCATAATATGCAGGAAAAACTGTTTAATATACTCTGAAATTTCAGTATGATCAGTATTTTTTTCAAAGCATGGCAAGACCATAGCTCATATTGTTCTAAGACTCCAGCAATGGTCCCATAGCAGCTGTCTGAATCATGGGCATAAATGAAAACATAATGAGAATCATTTATTTCTGAGTAACAGAATCTTAAAATGATATTATTTTCTCACAGTATATGTAATGTGTAATGCTTACTTATGAAGTATTAAAACACAAATTTCAGTAGGAATATTGAAGAGCTTTGAGCTCTGTTTGCGTAATTAGAAAATCATAGCTATGAAAAAGTTTATGGCAGTTCATTCAGTTGAAATCATTATGTGCATCAAGCATTTCATCAATAATTTAATTTTTAGCATGTGTTCAAAATCCATATGTAATTGCCTATTATAAAAAAAACAGTAAAAGCCTTGATAAAAATTGAAAAATGCTAAGTTGTATCCCTGTGGGGCAATCAGAAGGAACAGTTAAGGAAAGAACATCAGTTACAGGAGCAGAGAGGGGAGGCTGAAGAATAGATAAACGCCAGAGGCTCTGTGCTTTGCTGCCTAGGTGGAAAGGTGAACAAGATGTAGGCAGGGAGAGAAAGTTGCTGAATATGATTAATATCGGTGATTGATGTGCAGTTCTATGTCCTTGAGGTATGACTGACTTAAATATAGAATTTAATTTAAAACATGAGCAAGGCTGGAAAGGTTTTGATCTAAGGTGGTCAGGTGTGAACTGACAAAAGCATGTCCTAGGAGGCTAACCTAAAAAAGAACTTTCCTCCTTTTATTACATGTTACACTGGAAGAAAAACAGAAAGGACTCCTAATCCGATAAAAGGACTACGTAAATCAATGAATGACTACTAATTCTTACAGAAATTCTCAAAGTTAACTGGAAAAGAATGTGTGTGTGTGTGTGTGTGTGTGTGTGTGTGTGTGTGTGTTTAAATTGATATAACCATAGAAGGTGGAATAGAACTCATGGCTCATGGTCTGAACATAGCTTAGTTGATTTACTAAAACAGAAAATTTCAACTGTCTTCATACAGCTGTTATAGGGACCAGAGCCTACAACAGATAATCTCCACAGTGTCCAAGATACAATTCAAACAGCTAAGAAAATGGGACCAATTCTCAAGGTTGAGAAAAAAATCAACAATGCCCATCTCAACGGGGAATTATGAAAGATCTTAAAGCAACTGTTTTATGCATGCATTATAAGATCAAAAAAACATTTAAAGTATTCGAGTGAATGAAATGATAGAAATTCTCAACAGAGAAATGAAAAATAGAGGAGCTGAACAAAAATTATTGAACAAAAATTATTGAACTGAAAATACATTATCTAAAGTGAAAAGGTCACCATTTCAGTAGCAGAATGGAGGTGATAAAGGAAAGGAGACTTGAAGATAGAATGATGAAAATTATCCGGTCTACACCCTGAGAGATGCAGGACTAGAAAGATCATAACTCATAGAATAAAGGACACATCTCACAGCCACAGCCAAAGCCACAAGAAACAGGGAAAAGCTGAAAGCACTCATTCTCACATGTGGAGCAGGACTGGGATATCCACCCTTACTGCTCTTATTCAACAGGGTACTGAAAGTTTTAGCCAGAGCAGGTAGGTAAGAGAAAGAAACAAAAGGCATATAAAGTGGAAGGGAGAAAGCCAAGCTATCCCTGTCTGGATATTGTAGAAAATCTAAGGACTCCACCAAAAGACTATTAGAACTGATAAATAAATTCAGTGATGTTGCAGAATACAAAATCAACATACAAAAATCAGTAGCACTTTGTACACTAATAAGATTACTGAGAAAGAAATCATCAAAGTAATGCCATTCAAGAATAGCTAGAGGGGAGAGGGCCAGGGATTTAGCTCAGTGGTTTCGCCGCCTGCTGCGCAAGCACAAGGACCTGAGTTCTATCCCCGGTACCCCCCCCCCCAAAAAAAGAATAGCTAGAAAAACACAAACCCATAGGAACAAATATAACCGAGGAAGTGAAATGCTTGTGAAAACTACGAAACACCGATGAAATAAATTGAAGACACACATGCACATACATGGAAAGATCTCCATGTTCATGGACAGGAAGAATTAGTAGTGTTACAATTCCATACTACACAAGCAATTTATAGATTTCGTGCAAACCCCATCAAAATGCCCGCGACAGTCTTCACAGAACTGGAGAAAATACCCTAAAATCCATGTGGAAGCATAAAACACCCAAGTAGCCAAAGCAGAATTGATAGAACAAAATCAGAGGCATCATCATTCCTGATCCAAGACAGAGCTGCTGCCGGGGCTTGGGCTTGAAATGTCCCCCAAACTCCTTGCGAAGGCTTGGTTTGGATGGCTGGGCTCTGCGTGTGACTGGCCCTCGAGGGCTGTGACTTCACCCGACAACATAATCAGATGGCACCCTGGGGAGTCGTGGACACAGGGGCTGGGGCCTCATTGAAGTGAGTGGGTCACGGGGTTGTGACCTCGCAGACCCAGTCTCTCTGCTTCCCAGCTACAGACAGGGTAGCAGCCCCGAGGCTGTCCCGGCAGCCAAAGACCACGAGGAGCCGGGTGGCCAGGGGTTACCCTGGAGCACCTGCAGCAGCGGGGTGTGGTCCAGGAGAGGGCTCGCCGGGGCGGGGTCAGAGGGTGGTGGGCGTGGCTAAGAGCAAGGGGAGTGGAGTCCCAGAGAGCACCACAGGACAGAGCAGGCTGGCCTGAAGGTGGGCGGGGTTCTGCAGTGGAGGGGCGGGGTCTGGGCCTGCATGGGCGGGGCTCACGGTGGTTGGGCTGTTGGCGGTTGGGCCGTTGGGCGGTGGGCGTGGTCAGAATCCAGAGCCCGTTTATTATAGCCAGTGGCGGAGGGGGGCTAGCGCCCAGAAAATTTCCTCAGCAATGGGAAGTGGTTTGATTTCTCCTTTTAAATCATGCTTTCAGTTGGGGAGGGTTCAGGGGAGAGCAAGCGGAGTTTCAGGGAAGCAGAACCATGCCAGGTCAGTGGGGGGTACAAGGAAGTTTCACACACTAGGTGAGCTACACAACATCGTGCAGCTGCAGCAAGTTTACTGCCAAGCAGGATGTGGGGGTTTTGGGTGCTTTGTTCAAGCGCAAACACTTTGTTCCAGCACAGATACAAACTGGCACTGAGGCCCAAGATGGAGTCGGGTTGGCCATCATAGACCCTCATACAATTAGCGACTTTCCTTTAGGACCTATATGTGAACATCCTCAATAAAATACTGGTTAATTCAGCAATTATGCAAAAGACAAATGAAAAAGTATACCCACCCTAGAGACTTGTTTTTCTCTAAATCTTTCTCCAACTTTTCGTCCAGTTCCCCTGCAGCCTTAAATGTAGTTGATTTTCTCTTTTTCTCCTGGAATTGCAAGTAGGCTGTTTGCTCCCGAGTTCCTGAGGGAAGATGTGTCCCAGATAAAGAAAGGGTGCCAGGTTCCACATTGCAAGATGAAAGCAGCATTCACTCATCGTCTTTCCAGCCCTCAGGATGGGCTGAAAACAGTAGCACTAGAAGGCCAGGTGAGAGCCAGGGATTTAGCTCAGTGGTTTCGCTGGCTGCTGCACAAGTGCAAGGCCCTGAGTTCAATCCCCGGTACCAAAAAAAAAAAAAAGAAGGGCAGGTGGAACTCACTTGTGTCAGAGCTCCTGACCAGGAAGATGCAGCTCAGCCTGGAGGACGGAGAGATAGGCAGGTCCTCTGCAGCAGCCTCAGGTGCTCCTGGCCATCTGTCCCAAACACAATGGTGAGATTCAGGAGTGATACCTGACTGCATGTGGGGCATCCATTTGTCAAATGCTTGTCACTTAGATGGCAACTTAGCACCTGAATTGGGCATTGTAAAGTGCTGAATTAAAGGGATAGGTGGAGAAGCACTCTAAGATTCAGGGTTAAACTGCAGCACTGAAGAGGGGCCCTATCAGTGACCTAATGGACTCCGTTAGGACTCTAGTCCCTCTCTGACCCCATTTTCCTCTTCTGCTCTTTCCTCCCTGAGCCCCTCCCCTGTGGTCGCCTTGGACTCCAGGAATGGCAGGTCTGATATGTGAACATGAGGGACCAAAATTACCCAAGCAGTCCTGAGCCCCAGGGAACAGATAACCCAACCCCATAAGAGATGGTCCCCAAGCTAGAGCCATTACCCCAGGGTGGGAACAGAAGAGGCACATCAGCTCCTGCTGTAGGAGCTAAGGGCACAGAGCCGGCTGGCTCAGCTCTCCCCAGGCCCTCAGCTGTGGTACCCCCAGCAGGCGGATGGAAAGGGAGGGACACCTGGCCCAGGAGCAAGATAAGACTTCTCCAAACAGGAAGCAGGGAGCTTTGCGGGCTGGCTCAGGCTTTACAACACAACTCTGCTGTGGGATCTGTCAAGGGTTTGCTCCAGAAATGCTTATTCCCTTCAGAGAGCAATGTCCCGCGGCGGCCTGCCTCAAAGAAGGTCTAACCTCCGGACCTCCACAAGGAGCGATCAAAATATACAGTGAACTTAAGTTTAAAAAATGAATTGCGGTGAAAGACACATTGGCGTTAATCCCTCTCAAAATGCTCTCTTGCTTCGGGCACACTTCACCCGTTTCTCTCTCCACTCTGCAGCAGTTCTGAAGGCTCCCTCTCTCGATGTCTGTACCACGCGATCAAGCCTGTGAAAGCCACACTGGGTGCCACCCAGCCAGTGGGAAGGCGGCCTCACAACGTGACACTGACCCTTGTCCTCCTTATTCACCAGGCCTGGAACTGCGTGACTTGCGGCTCTTCCCAAACTCTGAAGGGGAAATCACTGAATCTTTTCGGGGCACAGAGGCCTCTACTACCCACAGCAGAGGACCCCAGAGTGCTTCACAAAGCAGCTCCTTTCAGGTGTCTTCCCACAGTCATTTTTCCTGCGTGGCTCTTCATGCGAGTGCAATCAGGAATTGTTGAAGAAAAACGACCCCTTTTGCTTGTTGGACATGGCAAGCCAGGCTTTATCTGGGGGGCTACTATCACAGGGTTTCACAATGGGGGGCAGAGATGGGGCTCAACTCTGAGCACAAGCACAAGTGAGAACTGATGGGTAGCAGAGGGCGGTCCCTGGTGGGAAAGCGCGGGGAGGAAACTCAGATGGTTGCCTGTATTTTACACCAATCCCTTTTCATTGCTGAGTAGTACACTTTTATACAAATTAGCCATGTGTGTCTAACCCTCCTCCCAAGTTTTGTGTATTACGAATGAAACAGTGAACGAGTGCTGCTGTGCTATGTGAGCTTTAATTTCTCCTGAGCAAATACCTAGGAGTTCAATTTCCAGATCATAGCATCGATGTTGTTACTCTTCTTATTATTTTGCCAGTTTCCCAAAGTGGTGCCAGCGTTTCACCATCCCCTCAGCTCTGGAGGCGGGTGGGTTTCCCCTGCCCCTGCTCCTACTTGGTACCTTGTCTCTTTTTAATTTTGAGGATTCTTTTGGTTTAATTAGCATTTCTCTGATGACTGACGATGTTGAGTACATTTCTATGAAAACTGACTCTACTGTTATGGAGTCTTTAAGTCTTTTCTACCCACTTGAAAAATCAGTTGTCTTTTTCTTATTGAGTTGCTTAGTGTTCTTACAGATTCTGGTCACAAGCCTGTCCCCACATATTTTTTTCTGCCAATCTGCAGTGAGTCTTTTCCTGACCAGCACAGGTGTTGAGCAGACATCAGTTTATCTGTGGCTCCTTTCTGCAGTGAAGGTTCGGTTGTCTTGCTGTAGTGTGACATGCTGACGGCTGTGTGGTAGAGAAGGCTGATTCCAATCCTTCACCCAAGTCCTGGAGCTCAGGAATGAAAGCCAACCCATGGCTCTGCAGTGAGGAAAATGTCAGACAAATGCACACAGCTCCTGAGCATGCACTGCTAGTTTTGTTTTAACAGAGGTGTTTGTAAACAAGATGACTTTATCTGTGGGAAATGCCAGTGATTGTTAGTTTCCAGGGTGCCCTGGTCTCAGCCCTTTCTAGCTTCTGTCTGGAAGTCAGGGTGGGTGGGCAGGGCATCCCTCAGACCTCCTTCTCCTGGCTGATCTGCTTCTTTGTTTGCTGCCAAACCACATTGTGCAGCGGTCTTTGGAATGGAGACAGGCTCTGGCCCATTGGGACAGCAAGCCAGTTCCCAAGTTGACCTATGGGAAGAAACCATCATGGGGCTCAAGGTCAGGACCTCCGGGCTGGGTGGATGGCAGGGTGTGCAGTTCTTAGCCAAGAGCACCGGGGCTGATAACCTTAAAAAGCCCTGAAGTCATCAGCAGATAACTGGCCCCCCGGGGCAGACAACCTCACGAGCAGGAAGAATACCTTAAGATGGGGCAGGAGCTGTGTTGTCAGATGACTTCCATTACCTGGCCAGTGGAGGCCCAGAGAGACAGGGGATGGGAAGGGCACGACTGGTCAGGGCCAGGAGCACATCCTGGGGTGGATGACGTGACGAGAGATTTGTGTGGAGTGCTGACCCTGAGTGAAGCGCTGATGAGGACCAGAAGGACCCTGGGGGTGTGGGGGACAGAGGTGGTCTGGAAGCTGCAGAGCCCACCATCAGGGCAGGCTGGGGTGAGGAGGGACAGCACACAGCCACACTGGAGGCCGAGAGCCCAGGGACCAGGCCCACGCGCCAGTCCCGAGGCAAGGCCGGGACGGGACCCAGCAAGGCTGCAGGATGCAGCTGTAGCCACCCCGAGGGGCTGATGGCCTTCTCGGGCCTTGGCATCACAGCGAGATCCTTTGCTGCAGGCTAGGGACAGATACTGGGAAAGCAGAACAATCGCATATGGACTGGAAAGACGGGGCTGCTAAAGATCAGGCAGAGAGTGATGGGGTCCACTTGTCCTAAGTGTGTGATCTCACCCAGTGAAATCTACAGAGGGATCTCCAGGATTGGAGGGCAGGATAGGGTTACTGGGGGAGGCAGGTGGGGAGTTGGTTACCAGTACTATCCAGAGTCGGAGAAGAGGGATGCCATCTGGTGCTGTTTATTACTGTGCAAAGGCTGATTGCAGTGAGCAGTTACGTACTGTGTATTTCAAAATAGCTGGAAGGGAAGATCTGGAATATTGAGGAGCAATGATAAATATTTAAAGCGATGGCTGTGCTAGTGGGCCTGATTTGATCCTTACATAATGGAGACATGTATTGAAACACCGGGCTGCATCCCATAAATATGCACCTTTATTATATGTCAATCAAGAATAAAATGAAACCCTAAAAGTTGCAAGCCAGGGAATCCGGGCCCGGCAGCATTCTCTGGGGAGCTGTTGGGCCTGTGCTTCCTATCTTGATTATTCTGAGACTTAGCAATGGGCTGATGTGGACAAGAGAAGTGGTCAAGGATTCCAGGATTGATATTCCAGGCTTGAGATTTGGTTATAGTGGCACACACCTATAACCCCAAGCACTCTAGGAGACGGAGACAGGAGGAATGTACGTTCGAGCCCAGCCTGGGGAACTTAGCAACTGTCACATACGGTTACTTAATGTAAATATGCCTATAATTCCCAGGGTAAAAATATGGGAGTCCTAATGGAATGAACTGGACATATATAACCGGGTGCGTCCAGAGATGAAAGGGAAACTATCATTCCTCTGAAAAAGTCAAATCTTTGTGCTCATGTGTGTACTACTTTGCATATACATTTGTAAGTTAAGTGGGTTGCAAATACATCTAGCAATGGAAGGACAGAAACGAGGATTCACGTAACCTTTCTCCATCTGTGCGGATCTGACTTCTGGAAAAAGTTCTAGCTCCTTTCTCCTGGGGACCTGGTTGGCAGGAGACCATCTTGGTAGATCTGATGATATGTGTGTGCTTTTTAAACTATGAGTTTTGCAACCCTAAAATAGAGAATCTTTCCCTCAATGTGGGCAGTATAACACACTGACTCGAGGTCCTGGCTCTAACAGGCACTGAAGGAGAAATGAGTATAATTCTCAGGCACATCCCTCTGCATGACTCGCTGAGGTCATCCACCTGTGCCAGTCACCCACAGCCCTGCTGCACTCCTGGATGAGTACTTTGGCATCGTGCATGACGACTTTGCCTGCTGTGCGAGATGAGCAGATCACTGCCCTGTGGTGTTGCGAGTGAGGGAAACTTGAAACTTGTTAAGTTCCTGCAGTCTACCAAAGGGAGGTGGCTGAGAAGTTTGGGACCTTCTCCGCCTTCAACTATGGATGAAATGGCCTGCAGTGGATGTTAACTTGCAAATGATGTACAGGATGCTAACTTTCCATGATCCGTATATTTTGCTATCACACGCTGTGAACTACTTCATTGCTGAATCAAAAGTTGTAGGATTAGAGACAATGTAACTGACATATAACTGAAAACAGAATAACCGGATTACTCGTGAGAACTGAATCACACTGTGATGATTTCTAAGATCTGTTTTGGAACTGAAAATGTTACTCCTCTGAAGCAAGCATTGAAAGATTCATGAAACTAGAAAACAGCGTCCCCAGAGTCTGGCAGTAGACCTTTAGGTTGGTAAATTCACTAGTGACAATGGGCACCGTCTCACTGGTTTGGGACATGCACTTGTGAAAGCTGCTGTGTGACTAGGGCTAGAGGCCCTGGGTGGTGACACCGTGACAGAGCTCACTGATGGCATAAAGGCTCTGTTACCGAGGACAGGCCTTACGCTCCAGGACACTAGAACATATTACCACACAACAGGGCGATTACTTGGAGTGAATTATTGCCCAGTACAGGTTCATAAACAAATGATAAGAGCATGCATGTGTTTGCTAATTAATAAAGCAAAATTCTATTATGGAAAATTTCAAGCATAGGGAATAATATACTGGCATATCCACCAGCACAAACCATATATGTTTGACTAGATTCCGCCTGGTATCTATCTATCTATCTATCTATCTATCATCTATCTATCATCAATCCACCATTTATCTACCTATATTACTCATCTTTCTATGCAGTTATCCATGTATCTTGCTTTTAAACACATTGCAAAATAAGTTGCAGCCACCAGTATCCTGCTCCCTAAGTATTTCGCCATGCATATCATTACCATATTTGCAGATGTCTTTCTTCTTAGGAAACATTTAATCTGAAAGGAATGCATAAATCTTACGTGACTACTCATTGAGTTTTGAAAAAGGGATACACCTATGCAACCCCAAATCCCTGTCGAAATGTGTAGCACTATTACCCCACAGGACTGTTGTTTTGGTCACTTTGTCACAGACACAGATACCCAGCACCTACAACTTAGAGAGGCTGAATTTGCCTCCTGGCTAAAGGCCATGGAAGGGCCTGGCGGAGGAAAAGCTGCTCACATCATGGTGGCCCGGAAGCAGAGAGGGAAGGAAGGAGATGCCCTCTTTCAGGCCACGCCCTCGGTGACCCACCTCCTCCAATCAGGCCTCACCTCCACTGCCACATCAGCCTCTGAGCTCACCAACCGCCAGTGAGTCCAGTGCCCCATGATCCAGGCACCTGCCACACACGCACGAGACACTGCAGGTCGAACTATATGCCATGACCTTGTTAAATTATCTTAGACACTTCAGGATTTTCTATATAAATAATCAAATCATTTGCAAATAGACATTTTATTTATTTGGTACTGGGGCTCGAACCCATGGGCTCAACCCATACTAGCACACCTTCTACCACTGAGTTACAGTCCCAGCTAATATTTTTAATCTTGAGACAAGGTCTTGTTATATCGCTCAGGTTGACCTCTAATTTGCAATCCTCCTGTCTCAGCCTTCTGAGTAGCTGAGATTAGAGATATGCACCATCATAGCCAGCTGAGACTATCTAATTTTTATGTGTTTTATTTCTATTTTTTCACCTTTTGTACAGAATACACAGTAAAATGTTCAATTTTAAAAAAAATGAATATTGCATTTTGTCAAATGTCTTTTTTCTGTATTTAATTAAAAGATCATGTATATACCTTTGCATATATATAATTTCAATCACATACTAAGAACCCACCTAGACAAAGCAGTAACTTGAACCAGTTTAGGAAATAGTTGTTGCTTACTCAATTCAACCTATCCTCTACCCTATCCATCACCATTACCAGAGTGTCAGGTGGCTTTGCCCTGCCACCACGTGGCTCATAAATGACAGACACATGCCCAGTCTGAGCCTAATGACTTCACAGCTCAAGTTCTTTCTCCAGTCCCACTGCCCTCAGACCTGCCAAATGTAACAATTCTTGCAACAATATTTTCAGCTTTTCTCTTTATTCTTAGGAATAAAATGCAACATACATGTTCTACTTCAGGAAAGCTGAGAGGAGGAGAGTCAATATTCACTCTTGAGAAAGGAGAAAATGTACAGCATTGGCATTTTCCAGTGAAATGTGATTTTTCAAATTAGTTTTAAGAAATAGTTGAAAAAGACCAAAAGATGTTATTTTAAAATTAGGTGTGTATGCGAAAAACTGTTGAAATGCTTGAAAGAAACATTTTAATTCCATGTCATGTTATTTTTTATTAAGTGATATTTATGGAAAACACTTGATAAATGTGAGTCAGGGGAACTATTCAATCCCATCATACGTAATCTTTTCAGGCAAGTAATGCACACATGAAAAGCAGGCGAAATGTGCTTGCTGGAAAGGGACATTTCAATGTCACGTCATTTTTCAGTCAGGAAACGCATGGATGGCAGCTGAAAATGCTGGAGAGGAAAGATGGACATCAGTTCCCACCTTTGGAAACCCCGACCACACAGCTGGACACCGAGACCATCACCACGGGCTCCAAGTCCACCCCAGTCACACGACACAGCACTCTGTGGTTTAAAGCTTTCAATAGAGATATTTTACATCATTAAATGTCTATTACCCAATGTACACTGAAAGCTGACTGAAGCAACTTAAATAAGACTCAAAGACAGGCTGCAAGAGACATGTTAAAGTCTTCATTTTCTTCCCAGAAAGGCACATGAGGTAGTTTATACTGCGGGTGCACTGTAAAGAACGGCATTCCAGTTTGTTCAAACGTCACTGACTGCAAGAAGCACGCACTATTCCCAAGTGAGCTGCTTCACACAGAGATCCTCTTTTGCAGAATGGAGGAATAAATGAGTCAGTTCTAGGAATTTTCCTGAATAATATTCCCAAAATGTTAATTTCCTCTGATACTTTCCTGGAGGATACCATGTTCCTGAACAGGTACCAAGAGCACTTGGGACAGCATGGGAGAAGCCATTAAGAATAATATTTATACCCAGGTGTGGTGCACACCTGTAATTCCAGCACTCGGGAGGCTGAGACAGGAGGTTCACTGCAAGTTTGAGGCCAGCTTGGGCTACATAGTGAGTTCAAGGCCAGCCTGAACTAGGTAGGGAGACCCTGTCTCAGACAATCCAAAAAAGAAAAAAAAAGATAATATTTATGAGCTGGGTGTCTGACCTTCCTCTTGTTTGCAAATATACCATTCGCTTCATAGACTGGGTACTGAAGTTTGAAAAAACCAACTCTGCTGTTTTCCAATCCTTTAAGTCTTTAGGTGACAGGCAGTTTAGGGTTTATTTATTCTGTAAGAATTAAATTAGGCAAAAGAACTTTAACCACAGAAGTATTAGTTTTTGTGTGTCTGCAAATGTTTTTCTTTAACCAGTTAATCTTATGATGGGGAATAAAAGTTCTAATGGTTTGGCAATGTGGACATGGTTCTCCATATTATACAGCTGTCTGAGAGCTGCCACTTGGCCTTGGATGAATGGAAGTGTCCACCCAAAACCACATGGCAGGGGTAAGAACTTTAGAGAATTCCTGCATTTCACCTGTCACCTCCGGGGTCCCTATGTAAACAAGCCTAGGGACCAGGAGTAAACCTGGGACTCTTTATGTACAGGTTCTAATGTGTTGTCAGTCAGAAGAAAGGAAAACTCTGAAATAAAAATAATGAATGAATAGATTTGTGAGTTTTAAATAAAATCACAACAGAATTTTAACCCTTCTAATGAGATACGGTGAGAAATACCAGGTACAGATGTAGGGAGAAGTGTAAGGTAGCTATTTGAAAATTGTCTTCCACATGTGGGTGTAGATTCCTACCATGTAATGTGTAATGCCTTGGAACTTGGCAACCACATGAAGGGGAATGTTTATTCTGTTGCAATGTTTATTTTGCTTTGTTTTGTTTTTCATACTCTAGAAATTCATTGTGTAAACTCACATGCCATCAAGTTAGCATATGCTGAAAACTGATGAAATACAGGCAGAAATATAAGCTTATAGAATTCTTTTCTAACTGGTTATCTGCCAAAGGAAATAAAGATTCTCAAATAAACAAATTAAATGAATACATCTTTGTGTTTCTTATAAAAGTATAACAAAATCCCAAAGGCTAGAAATACAATTACCTGGATGTGGAATATAAATAATGTTTTGTAGAGACATCAAGGCATAAAGTAACATGCACAGGATTTCTTCCATAAATGCAATTAAAGGTATTATGTTAAGTTGACACTTGGTAAAATAAAAAATGTTTTCTGTGTTTGTGATTCCATGTTGAACTGCAAGTGAGAGTCATGTTGGCCTTAACTCTTATGAAAACTGATCTAAACCCATCAAAATCTCAGTCTGGATTCCACCCTGAAGTATATGCTTTGGGGAAATGAGAACTCTATCCCCAGTTGGGCTGGTCCTAGACGGACAGTATCTGGGACCCCAAGAGGGAAGGCAGAGCCAGCCCATCCTCAGCGTGTTCTAGACTTGCCCTAAATCAGAAGCATGAGGACCGAGTGCTGTGGCCAACTGCAGAAACTCAATGGAGAGACAGCTTCCCAACACACATCTGATTCCCCAGCCCGCTGCTCCTTCACAGTGCTCGGCCATGTCTACACTTAATGAACAAAAGCAAAATCTGTGTGTGCGGCTTGTAACAGCTGGAGCTAAGGGCACTTTTCACCACACGTGGATACAAGCAGTTTTGTATTTTTAGGTTGGGGCTGCAGAAAGAAATCACTACCTACAGTTGTGAACTGTAAAAAAGAAAAATGTGTGTGATCAGAGAGGGAAATCTGAGTCTGGCACAAGGAAGGATGTTCACTGAGCACCATGAACATGGAGGAAAACCAGAGACTGTGACTGCTGACCCCAAGGAAGGGTCAGGAGGGTCAGGAAGGGTCTGGAAGGGTTGGACACCTGATGGGCACCTGCTCATGAGACCATGAGTGACAAAATATCACCTCAATACTCAACGACACAGAGTGCTCATTGGAGAACGATGACAGCCATCACTCAGCACGACATTTGTAGCAACAGTTTTTTTTAGATGGAAGTTCCTCCTCCAATCCAGGAGCCAGTCAGAGCATAAATATTGTCTGTTTCACTTTAGAAACTGATTCCCTTTGGAAAGTAGATGTGGAGTATTTTGTAGGGCAGAAATTAAGGCTGTTTCTGGCATTCTTGCTAAAAAAAAAAAAAGAGGTCAATAAATGTGTATAACATAAGTATAAAAAGAGTCTCTTCCCCTTGTTGGTGGCATTGGCTATGAAAGGAAGAGCTGCTTGTCCCCAAGGTCATGTACAAGGTCATGTTCACATCTGCTGCAGAAACAGAACTGGAGCAATGATGGAGCTCGCATCCTGTAGAGCCTCACTTCTGGGAGGACCCAGGCTCCCTTCCTCATCCAGGAAGAGTGGAGAGCGTTCAGCTCAAGTGGTGAGCCCCTCCTTCACACAGTTCACGCTGACGAGGCTGGCGATGCTTCCCCTCAGGACAAGGACCCCTGAGGGCTATGGGACAGGCATGTCCAGGGAGTCTTGTTTCCCCACCACAAGCAGCGTCTCCTTGGAATATAATATGTGATCACAGCTGCATGGGGGTTATTTCAAGGACTTGGTTCTGGCTTAATGACCCATTCTGCATGAGGATTTACACGATATACATCCAATACGTATGCATCTGGATCCAAGCAATGCTGTCCTGAAAGAAAGAGAAAAATCACAGAAGGTTTCAAGCCTGCAGGCCTTTCTGGTGCAAACCATGCATGGTTCGTGTGTGTGAGGTTCCACGGAAGCCAAGAAGAGTTCTCCTTGACAGAGGGAAGTGTGTGTACCTTTTAAAGTTTCTTAACAAAGCTCCCCCCCACCCCGCTTTCTCTCTGACTTCGAGGTAATTCAAATAAATCTCATATGAAATTGGGGAAAAAAACCAGACACACCAACCACAGGAAAATTATTCCCTGCTTTACCACATCAGATGGAGAAATGCGACAAGAGTTTGTTTGTGGTCTAAACTGATTGTTCATATGCTGACACAAGTCCTCTCTTGGCTTTACAGAGAGTAACCTCAGCAGCACTCGGCGGGCACAGTGTGTTTTAGGGATGCTCACGCTGTTGCTTTACTGCAGGTGATGCAGGACAGTTACCAAGATGTCCTGGGCACTGTTTGAGCCCTGGCCTCGCACCTGTCAGCCTGTACAGTGAACAACCACGTGAACACAAAGTGAGACTGGTGGTGAGAAGCACATTACAGGAAAACAACAAAGAAGGCTTGTGGAGAGGGTGTGTGAGCCCGGGAACCGTGGCTGGAAGGTGATGGACCGCCAGAGGCGTGGCAGCGGCGAGGAGACTGGACGATGTGGAAGGGCAGGGCGTGCATGCGAGGCCCCAGGCAGCCGTGAGTGGGTCAGCAGAAGCTCCCGGTCTGAGCAGAAGCCCAGGCACGTTTGAGGTGCCTCCCCATGCAGGTGTCCTGAAAGTGAGGCCGTGGATTGAGCCCCGCAGGAAGCGCAAACACCCCGAGTTCAGAGGGTTGCACCCTCCAGCTCTCCAGCAGAGGCTGAGGGGAGAGGGCAGAAACAGAGGAGGCTCGGGTAAGCGGAAGGAAGGAAGGCAGCAGCTGAGAAGCGGGAGGGCTGGGGGGCGGAGCGTGAGAGTCCTCCCGGGACCTGGGGGAGAGAGGGACTGTGCTGAGGGCCAGGAGGGACCGGGACCTCAGCTACGGCTGACAGAGGAGCTTGGCGCAGGGGGCGCAGAGAAATGGGAGTGGGCGGGCGTCAGGAGTTTGTGAGGTCCGATGACGAGGACTTGGGGCCGAGGTGTGAGCAGAACTCGCTTTTCTCCCAGTCGTCCACCCCCAGCAGGGGACTAGGAGTGAAAACAGGGAAGTTAAACAAAAAGGACTTTCAACTTCGGAAAATCCTGTCCTCTTCCTTTTTTATTCTCCATGAATCTTCAGGAAGAGACTTTCCAACCCCACGGGAAAGATCCGAAAGTCTACCCCATCTCCACACTAACAAATCCTCCCTTAGATCTGGAGAACAGTAGACAACTCGTGAAACTTCTTCCATGAGGTTGGGAAAAAACCCAGAAATGCACTCCTGGCTTTTAATCTAAGAAACCTGTAAAATATGCCTCTATAACAACAGCAATATATTGTTCTTAGAATGATCAGAAAATTTAGAAGTAGAAATGATTAATAAATGCTTACCTATATTTCCTCCAATTTCATATAACCTTTGGTTCTGAATCTTAATACATTCTGATGAGCCATGGCTAAAAAGACAAAAAGGCAGCACAATTTTAATCCCATTTCATGATCTAAAGGAAAATTGTGTATTAGACAACACAGCCACAAATAATTCATTCTGCCTTGATGAAATATATGCCACAAAGCCCTGTTATGACTGAAGTTAACAACTTTCTTTTTTATTCGACTTGGACAGGAAGCTGAAAGCCAGGGCGGCTGGGCTGGGAAGCATCGGGGCAGGAACAGGCGCTGAGCCTGAGCGGCGTGCAGGAGGCAGCCTGCTCCTGCCGTGCCCACTGGGGCAGCTCACAGGCAGGCAGCAGATGCTGCACACAGGCCTGGCCTCGAGCAGCTGCCTTGTCCCTGGCCACAGTTCTCTGCGAACAGGAGTCAGGTTCACTGCCACACTTGCCAAATGTTGAATGGTAGGCTCTCCTCAGCCTGCAGGTTTCCCAGGCTGCCACTGCTTTGCAAGCTTTGACTTCTTTGAGAAACTCTGCCTTATAAAGAAAGGCAAGCCAGAGCGAGCAACTACCCTGTTCATGTTTTGCACCCCAAACTAGAATGTTAGGGCAGAAGGATCTGACAGACCAGTGCTGATCTCCATCCGAATTTGGCTACTTCAGCTTGGTTACTTCAGACTGTCCTGGCCTTTTGGTTGTGTGGAAGCAGGATGTGTGCCCTATTTTTCTGTTTGTTTAATCAACCTTCTTAGATAGTGGTAGATTCGCATGTAGTAGTAAGATAATATACGCAGGTCCTCTGCACCCTTGCGAAACTCCCCTGCAATTACCAAGACCAGAACACTGAGCTTGACTCCACAAAGATGAAGAAGGTTCCCGTCACAAGGAGCCCTCCTGTTACCCTTTCATGACTCTGCCCCCACCTACTGTAGCCTGACCTATGGCAGCCACTGCCCTGGTCTGCATTTCTGTACATGTGCTGTCCTCATAGATGTCGTGCGAATGCAAAAACACAGTGAGGAACCTTTTGCAGTGCTTACACCCACCCGCTCAGCATAAATCCTTAGCCACGCCCCTAGGTGTTTTCACTGCTGACGGCGACACCTTGGCTGGCACATATCATAGCCTGTTCAGGGATTCACTTGTTGAAGGACAGCTAGGTTTTATCCCGTTTCAATTGTTTAGATGAAGCTGCTGTAAGTTTGTATAACAGTTTTTGTGTGAGCATAGTGTTCATTTCTTTGAAATAAATACCCTGGGATAAGAAAGCTGGATTATATGACAGTTGGATACGTAGCTTTATAAGAAACTGTTGAACCGTTTTACAGTTACTGAACTATTTTGTATTCCCATCAGCACTGTATGTATGAGCGGCTCGGTTTTTCCACCTTTGTGTTTGGTGTTGTCACTATATTTGACTTTAGCATCCTCATAGGTGTGTGATGCTCTGTCAATGTGGTGTCTTAATTTGCATTTCCTTACTGGCTAACTTTGTGTATCTTTTTATGTGTGTCGGTCATCTGTAGATCTCTGGTGAGATGTCATCTGCTCATCTCTGCTATGGTTTGGCTCCTGACACTTGTGGGAGGTGGTGGAAGGTTTCAGACATGAGGACACCAGACAAGAAAGCATGCAAGCAGAGTGCCAGCTTTTCCTACCTCCTTTGCTGGGGCCCATGTGGAGACTCTACTCCCCAGGGGCCTGGCTGGAATCAGGGGGGCCTGTGGGAACAGGATGCTGATGGCCTCTGCCCCAACCTGCCTTGTTCTACTCTGAGGATGGGGTGGGGATGGAAGCCCAGCTTCACATGGGCCCTTATTACATGGAGGGAGGAAGCAGAGCCTGGGGCTGGTCACAAAATACAGTGTGTATTTAAGTACAAAAAATAAATCACGGTAAAAGACACACTAATCCTCACAATGCTCCCCCTTACTTTGAACACACTGATCCCATTGTTCTTGCCACTTTCTGGAGCAACCCTGAAAGTCCTCTTTTGGGAGTGTCTGCAAGGTGTGGTCAAACACGGAGAATGCGGCTGCTGAGCGCCATCCAACGGAAAGGCAGCTCGTAGAAACATATGGTGCATCCTCATCCACCTTAGTCACTGCATCTGGTACCATGTGACTTCTGGCTCTTCCCAAAGTCAAAATGACCACGAATAGAAGACGCTGTGAATCAATTCAGGACATCCAGGCAGCCATGACAGAAAAACTAAAGACACTCAGGAAAGAGGACTCCAGAACTGCTTCAGAAAGTGGCAAGAATGATGGAGTGAGTGTGTTCAAAGTGAGGGGAAGTAGTTTTGAGAGGGATAAATCACAATGAGTCTTTTACTGCCATAAATTATTAAAAATTTAAACAGTGTAGTTTATGATCACCCTTCGTAGCCTGCCTGAATACTTCCTTGCTGCAGTGCTGTGCCTGCTGAGTAGAGATGCAGGCTCAGCTCGGTGGGGATGTTACCAAGATTGGGAATCAGTTCCTCTCCTGGTTCTTCCAGGTGAAGGACAGATCTGTTACTCACACGGCCCAGGGACACCACAGTGGCATGCTGTTTCTTCCCAGTGCCTGGTTGGAGAAGCAGGTTCTCTGTGGCTAGGGCAGCCCTTTCCAGGAGTACAGGCTTTTCTTGGAGCCTCTTTTCATGTGTGCCTGATTCGAGGCCCAGGAGGCAGTAAGGAAGCTTCTGCAACTTACTGTGGTACTGTTCCAGAGACTTCTTTCCAGCCGCCAGAGCTTTCCTCTGCTTGTGCTGGGTTAGGCCCAAGAGGCAGGACCTGGTAGGAACGGGGCTCCTCCCTACTTCTGTGACTTCAACCAATGTAGTGCGTAGACAGCCAGAAGGCAAGCCTCTGCCCAGACCGGCAAACTTTTAAATTGAGATAGCCAGCGTTTTAGTAAAAGGCTGGACTCCTCCACAGGTTCTTTTGAAGTTGTTTCAAAGGATTTGAGTCAGTGGTCAAAGGTTCTAATTTCTATTAGAAGCATTTTCTTTCTACAAAAGGTCTACTTGAGATTATATTTAGTTTGGTAACACACAAAAGAAACCAGGGCTCCGCTGGACACCCTAGTCCTAGTCCTTGAGCGACTGCCTCACCATAATTCTTTTCAGTATTTTAAGGGTCTGGCCAGCAGGAGAGAGGAGTAAATGCTCAGGTTCAAGGCTCCTATTGGCCTCTGGTGCCTCTTCTTTATTTGCGTACATTTGGATACATCTGCATGTACTTGCATACACAAAGTGCACCAATCTTTTTTTTGGTACTGGGGATCGAACTCGGGACCTTGCGCTTGTGCGGCAGACGCCGGAACCACTGAGCTCAATCCCTGGCCCAAGAGCACGAATCTTAAGTATAGGACCTGATGAATTTTCAAAGAGAGCACCCCACGTGGCCAAGTCCCACATCCACGTCGAAACAAAGAACTTCTTGGGATCCCTAGCCCATGCCTTCGGAGGTATGGTGTCTTTCACCCCCACCCAAAACACCATTCTGACCTCGAACATTTCACACTGTGGATTACATTCATTTAAATCCTGAAAGTTTTACTGAAATAATCCTAAGAAACAGTGCAGACACATTCTTTGTGCTCTCCACCGAGGGCTCACTGCTGGCAATGTGTTGCAAACCCGTGGTACAATGCCACAGTCAGGATACTGACCTTGGTCAGACCTGCCAATGTCATTCCAGTTTCCCAGTTTCACTCATGCTCACTGGTGTAGGTACCAGGTTCAGCTTAGGGTTACAGAGGTTGGTCTGTGCAGGGCCAGGGCTGAGTGACCACAACACAGGCCAGCGCCATGCAGGCCTTCATCCTGCCCTTGTGTAACCAAGCCCCTTCTCCTCCTACAATCATCCCTTCCCAACCTCTGGCAACCATTACTTTTTGTTCCATTTATAAAATTTTTGTCATTACAAAAATGCTATGAGTATTGTATAAATGGAATCACACAATATGCATCCTTTTACGACTGGACTCTTTTTCTCAACAAGGTTACATCTTTTAATATGACTGGAATGGCCTTTAAGGGCATCCATGTATTTCACTAGAGAGCATCAAACTCTACCTGCTTTCCAACTGATAAATTTAAATGAGCATTTTTCAACACTTGAAATCTCCAGGGGAAATGTTTATCCTTGAGTAAGGATTTCTAGACAAAAAATATTGTGATCTATTCTTTTTTATGGTTACTTATGGCAGATGTGCGAAAAGAATTGTATCATTCTGATCTTAAGGATTATTAATAGTATATTTTAAGGAAAATTAAAGCTATGGTATCTATGAAGGAGCCTAGACTAATGATATTCCTGGAAACTTATCAAGATAACTACAAAACTAACTTGCTGTATTTCTCGTTCTAAAAGGCATTGAGCAAATGAAGCTACCAAGACAAAGCCTATGAAGAACCCCATCTGTTCTTTCCTTTAAAGAGTCAGCTTCTGATACTAATGGTTCTGTTGCCTAATTTTACTGTAAGCCTGGCGATCTACTGGTGAGGTCCCCTAAGTGACAGAGCTGTCTTTTCGGATGGCAGCCTTTCGGGGGCCTGGAAAGTCATGTTGCCCTTCTCGGGCGGTGACCCTCATGCCGTGTACTTACCTGTTCTCAAACTGGAATTTGGCCAGTATGTCTTTGGCTTTGGTGTGACTGTTCAGTTGAATGGCCATGGACACCTTGGAGAAAAGCGGGGCGTGGACCCTTATGACTCCTTCCGGCACATCAGACTGCCAACGGGAAGAGATCGGGACATGCGGTCAAGCTGGTGACAGCAGCTCAGTGAGCGCGTGAGCTTGATGTGGTCAGCAGCACCGGAACGAGGACAGCGCATCCACACCATCGGTGTGCAAGCACCTCGGAGCGCTGCCTCCCTTTTCACCAGGAGACAAGCTAGTGACTAAACTCACCTGGCAGCTTTACCTTCGCTACACACTGCAGCCTTCCTAAGACGCCTTAAAATCATGAGAGGAGTAAAACTGGGTTCTGATAAAAATTGAATGCTTCTATCAATGCCTTTATCTATCAATACCATAACAAAGCCTACTTTAATCAAAATTCTGTACTTACATAAGTTTTAAGAAGAACAACTTTCAAACACTTTAGGGATCAGTTAGAAATACGGCCGGTTAAATAGTGTCATTTTTAGCTGGTAGGCGGGGGTGGCCCACCCCAGGGGGCTCAAGCGCTGTCCTCAGCCGGCGCCCATCGTACCATGCAGGGGATGAAATTCTACTGTCTTAAAGTACCTTGCTGCTACCTTGTCATGGCATCCCCAAGAGACTAAGCCAAAATATGTTTACACAGGGTCAGCTCTTAATATATTTCTCTAATATTCCCAGCAAGAAAGAAGGCGGTGCACCAGGGAATGAAGTCGAGGGACTTGGATGTGAGTGAGGCAGAGCTCCTGGCTCGTGCGCCCCTACAACACTCCAGGCTCTCCTGGCCTCACCCTCCCAGCTCCCAGACACCTCTGTAAGATGAACCCCATTTTCCTGTTCTTAGGGCTGAAGATGACAGTCCCAGGGCTGAGGATGACAATCCCAGCTCCCCTGCACCTCCAGGTGGCTGTCACACTGGTCCACAGGATGCCTGACCACACGCTCGGAAATGTCAGTCAAGTCCTGTAACCCAGCTGTGTGCACCGCACCTAGAGTACTAAGCGGAAGGACAGATAGAGCCCACAGGAGAATGTGGTGGCTGCCACTCGGCTACCGCTTACGTGTGTTAGTGACCTCCTACCTGGCTAGGGAGGGCGTTACTATTTAGGGACAAAGGGAGTTGTTTGCTTACCATTCTTCTGGCAGAAGGTGACTTTTGTAGTACCTTTGAGGCCTTGGGGTTTGCAACCTAAAGAAAACATGTTTTGTCTTTAGGATTCATGTTGAGAAAGCAAAGCTAATCTCGTAAGTCTTTATGCAAAACATTTTGGCAATATTTATAAATTATAAAATATATATGCTTATCCTACAAATGCACTTCACTTGTGCAAAATGACAGATATACACATTTATTCACGGAAGCACAAATTGTCATGGCAGAAGAGACGCCATCTAACTGTTCAGCAACCCGAGTAGGTTAAATAAATTCCTGCGTGTCTGTGGAAATGAGGCAAAAGTGCGAAGAAGCCCACTTTGTGAACTGATAGGGAATCACCACTGCGACTTCTCCCATCAGTAAAGCAGATAAAGGGCAGTGTTTCCTGTGGGCCTCCATCGTGTAAAACAGAAGGACGCACACGGGCTCCTGGGAGTCACAGGGGACGTGGCCACTGCCCTCATGGTGCCCAAATCTACAGACGCTCAATTCCACGGCACAAAATGACATCACACTTGCACATAACCTATGCCCCCTCCTGTGTACTTTACATCATTTCTAGATTACTTAATGAAACTTACTACAACGTAAATGCTACATAAATGCTGTAAGTAGTGTGTAGTTTAGGGAATAATAGCAAGAAAAAATGTTGGTACAGGTTCAGTACTGCTGCAATCTTCTTTGTGTATATTTTCAGTCCACAGCATGGACCTGCCGGTACAGCAGGCCGACTGCATTCCTGTTTTCTTCTGTGTGCACAGAACATCTCTGAGTGACACACAACTGCACATCCTGTGTCACCTGTCCTGTTATTGTGAGGGGAAATCAGGGGTGGCTAATTTTTTTCTACAGTCTTTCCGAGTTTTAACATTTGTAACTTCTTCCTGAACTGTCTTTTCCAATAAAAATGAAGAATTAAAAACCAGCATATTAAGATAAACTAAAGAAAGAATATTTTTATGTGTTTGCTTCCCATGGTGTTTCTAACCTTTAAGTTCTCTCTTGATTCCACTGACAACCGCAACATTGAAATAGCTGACATTCACGCCCATTGCAGAGTATGTGAGTCTATCCCGGTGACAGCTTGGTCACACCAGGATCATGGCTTCTCTTCCGACTTATAAGACAGAACACTGAGGCTCAGGGAGCAGACCGAGTCTGCCCAGCTGGCAGGACTGTCACTGACACCCTGCCGTCCGCTGTCTCCACACATCCTGCACTTGGGCCAAGAGCCAACATTCCAGGATGAGTGGGAAGAAAGAGAAGTCAGTCCTTGCACAGAAGCAAAGGCAAAAACCATCAGCATCACCTCCTTCAGCAAAGGTGGCCAGGAGGGGGGTCCCCAGGGAAAGAGCAATGGTGGAGAGCAGCAGTCTTGTGGCACTTTCTGTTCGCTTCCACGATCCCTGCTCCGGGCTGTGTCCCCGCACAGTGTGGGAGGAAGCGGAAGGGACTCACTCACACAGGATGCTGAGGGCTCCCTGCAGGAGCTCCTCAGTGGGACTCGGTCAGCGCTAGGCATGTGATGTTGGAAACACTCACAGGCAGCTGCTGTGGTCCCAGCTGCCAGCCAGGGTGGACAGGAGCTGGGGGAAAGGGGAACAAGCCTGGGGAAGGAGGGGCACTGAGCAATAAAGGCCTTGCACAGCTGGTGACATGTTTCTGAGAATCCAGAGGGCCACTGCATGGCCAGGGCTGAGCACAGAAAAGACCTCAGAGTGAGGACTGCCACTTCCGGCTGAGTCCTAGCCTCTGGCGAGTAGGAGGTGCAGAGTCCTAGACAGGCTGGCTCAACAACACCCAGAGCTCATCGCCAAAGATGGGAGAGGTTCTGGCTCCAGGCACTGAAGAGCATCACTAGCCGATGGCAGCTAACCAGCAAGCTAATGCAGCAGAGGCCTTAGCGCCACATGAAACACAGACTTGGCCAACTCAGTTCAGCTCCAAAGCCGCTGAACAGAGAGGGACGATGAGCAATGGCAACACGCCCGAGGGAGGGAGGAATCTGACTTCCATGTGGCCACGTTAGAATATTAAAGAACATAACCCAGATGCACTGAAAGTACCGAAAAGGGAAATTTGGATAGCTTCAAAATAATGGTCCCTAAGGTAGTCCAGACGGGATTTTAAAAAAATCCTCCAAATGAGTCATGTTCAACACTCAGAACTAAGGAAACCAGGTTTGCGCGTGCCGGTGCACAGCATCATAAAGACGCTCAAAACCAGGGACCCGTTCACTTTAATGCTACAATGGTGAATTTTATATTATGTGAACTTTTTCTAAATTGAAACAACTTTTTTTGGTTCTCCTTGATGTGAAGTCACTTTGCTGTAAGGAATGAAGTGTGCAGCCGCTGATCCTGACTGTGATACGTCAGTCGGCAGGCGCCCTCCTGCCTCCCTGTCCCCTTCCCTGGATAAACATCCCCTCTTCCCTCCCTTCCTAAAGAGACAGATAGCTCAAATGTCACTTCCTCCATGCAGTCACCCACACCTCTCCATGCTGGGCACACACCTGCATCCTCGGGGCTGGGGCAGTGTCTGTACAGATGGTCTGGTGCCCACCCAGCCTGCTGGCATCGTGACCCTTAGACACATCTGTCTCCTGAGTCGGGTGTAAGTTGTCTGAGGGCCAAAGTGAGTTTAAAGTGCGTGTGTGCCGCATCCTCAAGCATGGATGCAATCAGTGCCTGGCATTCATGAGTATTAATGCAATAAAGATAATTCTTCTAAAACCTGCTCTCATCATCTGTCTGCATACAAAACCTGTGCCAAAGTAAACATCCTTGGGAGTGCAGTGAATTTACATAAAACAACGTGAGGGTTACCTATCCATCTTCTATCACAAAATGAGTAAAGAAGTCTCTCTCCCGATGTATTTGATACACCTGGTACCAGATTGCCCTAAATCTAGTTCACAAGAGCTAAAATGCTGACTTTCAGCTTTTGTGACAATTCTTTTAGCTGTTCCAGTGAGTTCTTAACAGAATCTCAAACAATCTTCATGAGATAATTATTTCAAAAACTTTAACCATAAAGCACATGATTCAACACCATGGAAAACACTGTCATGGACACACTTCCTGATGCTGAAAGGCACAGCATGGAATACATTTACTTGGCTCTAAATTACAAGCTAAGCTTCCAGCGCCGCCCTCCGAGGAAGGAAGACGGGTGGGCCACCTTTCTGCGCTCACCTCCCGCTCCATGGTCTTCCTCCTGAGCAGCTTCTTCATGCTTGGGAGTTGCTTCTTCAACAGCATTGTGGCTTCGTTCATCCTGCGGACTTGGGTGATAAGGAAAGATGGAACCTGGAGAAGAAAAGTAACTTAGCTAGAGGGAAAACACTTGCTAAGACCTCCCTCGAAGATTCTGTCTTCCAATATGGTAACATCTCCTGGCCACTCAGCACCTGGGAACCAGGGGCAAGGGCATTTATCCTTGTAAAATTTATAAAACCTGAAGAGAATTTCTGTGTAATGGGGAAAACATGTTAAAGAGGAGCTCTTAAAGAATGTCCAGCCATGTCGAGGTACCCAAGGGGGATTAGCGTCCAGGACGGCAGGCTCCCTTCTGTAATAAAATGGTGGAGCTTCCTCTCAGACACTTGGAATCATTTCTGGATGACTCATAATACCACCACCATGTGAATGCCATGGAAATAGTTACACTATATTGTTTGGGCAATAATTACAAGAGAAAAAGTTTGTCCATCTTCATTTCAGACAAAATATTTTTGAGGACTATTCTCCATCGGTGGTTGGTTGACTCTGGAGAAGAACCTGCACAGGCGGAGGCTCCTGTGAGGAGGTCACAAGCCACCTGGGCTGGACTCACTTGATCGTGGTGCCTTTACGTCTCCTGGAGTTGGTGGACTTCAGAGGGGGCCCCGACAGCCTCCCCATGGCTACTCACCTTCCACAGGATCTTCTGGTACTTCAGCATCAGGCGGAGGATGTGGGCTGCAGTGTTGGCCAGCAACAGCTCCTCACAGTCGGAGTGCTTGCCCCGGCTGAAGAAGAGGTTGGGTGCCATCACCGTGGAGATGTTCCACACACTCATGCGGTTTTTGGATTCGTTGGCTATCACTTTATTGAAGAACGTCATGAGGGCCTGATAAGAAACAGCGACACATCACACTGCTGTACACGGCCAGCGGCTCCGCTGATGGCTTCCCTTCATCTCTGCCCCCACTCCCAGTGTGCTGCAAGTGGTGGGATGCAGAGAAGGCCCCCCTAATTGCTTAAAAAGTACTAAGGAGAAAGGCGATGTCTGATTCATAGAATAACTCTGTTTTTATAGAGTTTATTATATTAGAGTCACTGTAAATAGTTGACATTTTCTTCTTTTCCTTTACCCTAAGCAAGTTTGACAAATATTAAAATTTAACATAAGCCAGAGAGAGAAAACACGGCTGCTCAAATAAACACGAAATGGAGTTTTGTTATGAAGAAAGGAAAGTAACCCTAAAAAACACCTTTAACTTACAGCATCACTGCTGGAAATGATTTACTGTTTTCCTGAGGCAAAACCTCATCTAAACAACACCAGTCTCCTTCCTCAGCCCCAAACGTAAAATAAAGGCAGCTGAAAAATTTAAAAATTATTTTTTGGGTGACATTTTTCTGTTTCGTTTTTCGATTTTGAGACTTCCAGTTTGTCACAGATAAATGCTTATGTGGAGGTGTTCTAAACATTAAAAAAGAAAAATAGAAGAACTTGATAAAGCTTAAAAGTTTACTGAGCCACCAGAGAATAGATATTTATCAGAATCAGCCAGGGATTTAGCTTAGTGGTTCCACCGCCTGCCTCGCAAGTACCAGGACCCAAGTTCAATCCCCGGTACCAAAAAAAAAAGAAGAGGAGATGGCACAGATATTTATCAGAACCTTTAGAAATACACCAAGAGGACAGAAATCCAAAATCCACAAAGGAGGTGTGCTTTGGTTTTTCAAGTTTGAATTCCACTACAGAATTTGTGATAGGAAAATGTGCACACACAGTGGTCGCAGTAGTTAAGATCTGAGAGTGTATGACAGGGCACAGATTCCTCTGAGTGAGATGCACATCTCCACTCTTCAACCCTATGAGGTCGTCACTGTCACTGTGCTGTTCTACACGAGGAAACTGAGGCAGAGAGGACTGGGCAGCTCTGCCAGCCCTGGCAGAGTCAGGACCCGAGCTACGAAAGCCAGTTCCTGAGCTGGAGTTCTTGATGCCTACATCACACTGGCTCCAGTCTTAGTCTTGGGCACCGTTCAGAATGGAAACAAACAGATCATGTGCAGGCATGTGTGCATATGGATGTGTGAGTGTGCATATGTGTGTATCTGACAGCTTCACCTGTCCCCTGGTGCTTTTGGGGGGATCTTTTTTAAAAGAAATGTATACAATGATTTGACAGTTTCTGCACCCTCAGGTTTATGAGAGAGTAGATGACATTTTTACCTACTGATATCAGGTGGATTTTTAAAATATAAAGTAACATTGTTTTGATAAAGCTGAAAAACCAAGCTCATAGAGCTCTAGCTTTTGAAAAATTACCAAACCATATTGGAAACAAACATTTCAATGTCTGGAAATCCCCACCCTCATGTTGAGGTTATGGTATAAATGACATATGTAAGTGGCATAGAGATTTTCATCATGAGGGCTAAGATCCTCACACCGGAGATGTCTGCTAAGAGGTAGCACCACGAATCATCTTGTTCTTAACATTAAGTTTACTGGTCTCAAAATTAGGGGTTATTGTAATGGCTGTGTCTAGATTTCCCCCAAAGCCTCATGTGGTCTTGGGGGGACTTTTCAGAGGTGGCTGGATCTAGAGTGTGTGATGCTGGGATCAAGGATGTGTGATCACTCAATTAGTCCATTTATTCATTTTGCACAGTTCTGGATGTGGGCAATGGGGAGGCAGATGCGGGGTGAGGTGCTGCTCACCCTGAGGGCATGGAGCCTATACAATACAAGGGGCAGAAAGAGGGCTGTTTCGGGCACTTGCTGCTTGCTACTTTGCTGCTTTGCTGCCTCCTGCCTACCATGAACTATTTCTCTTCTGCTATGTCCTTCTGCCATGCCTTGTAGCCAGGCAACTGTGAAGTGAAACCCCTACAGCTGTGAGCCAAATAAACCTTTCCTCTAACTTGGGGTGTCAGGTATTTTGGTTCAGCAACAAGAAAATAATTTAAGACAATTATTTTCAACTCATCTTCATCTCAATTTCATTTTGAAGATTCCAAATACCTATTGTACTTAACCAAATTTCCTGTTTTACACAGAATCATTATCAAAATGGCAAGAGAAATCCTTATGAACATATAGCACAGAAATAAATTTGAAACAAAGGGGAGACATTTGGGAGGAAGAACTATGGTATAATTCTATCACATATTGTACATTAAAGGCCAAATCACTTCTTGGAGCTTATTTTCCTAAAGGTAAAATGACCAGATTCTATCAAGTGATGCCCCAAAGTCTAGAATTACTCATTATCTTCATACAACATGAAAATTTTAAAAGCTTGACAATTTTATAACAGTTTTTAAGTTTTATAGCAATTTAAGTTTGAAAGTTTTATAACAATTTTTTGCAGTTTCAAACTTCCTCCCCAAGACACTAAAGCAATCAGCTGAGGCTCTGCAATCATACTGTCTTATGTTTTTCGAGTCACAACATAGCCTCATTTACTTCTGACCTTGTTCCATTTGAGCTGCCCATTTTCGGGGGAGGGGCAATATTGAACCCCGGCCTTTGGACTGAGCTACGTACCCAGCCCTTTTTAAGTATTTAAATGTTGAGACAGGGCCTCACTAAGTTGCTTAGTTTCCAAAGCTGGACTTGAATTGTGATTCCCCTGCCTCCACCTCTCAGAGTGCTGGGATTATAGGCGCACTCCACCACAGCAGGCTTTCCTCTTCTCCTCCCAGCACTCAGTGTCCCCGGAATGAATGGGATGTGGGAAGCATCAGTGTCTAAAGAGGATCCCAGGCTCCCATCCTTGCTGTCTTGCTCAGCTCACGACAGCAGGTCTGCAGCTGCACAGATGGTGCTGTGAGCTGTCACCGCGGCCTCCATTTCCCCACACAACACACCCCTTGGGGCCGCAGGAGCCCGCAGTGCAGGGGGTGTGAGGACGTACCTGGGCCGTGTCCCTGTTGGCATCCGGCAGCGCCATGACCATGAGGTGCAAGGCCTGAAGCTGCACTCTGATGTGGGACCCTCCTGCAAGAAAACAGACAACCACACACATGGGACGGCACCCAGCCTGGGACAGCGCTCTCGCTAACAGCTGGGGGCACAGGGGGTGCCTGACAGACCTGGGTGGTACCGATGGACGTGGCTTTGGTGTCTGACAACCTCACTGTGATCCCTTGGCTAGTGGCCCCACTCTGTCACTTCCCTTCTCATCTGCAATACCACTGCCGGCACAGATGGCCAAGAGCCTCAGGAAAATGCTGGATGTGCCTAATATTCCCTTGTTGAGGCATTTTCACAGGCCTTGCCTTGCTTTTGTACCATAAAGAGAAGGTCTGATGGTCAATTCAAGAGGAGATTAACCTTGCCTTCACATACAGAGGCAGCAACATACAATTATTAGGAACCAGGTTTAAGTCCTGCATCTCCTACCCCGTCCTTCTGTGAGCCCAGCCAGATCCCTGAGCCCTGTCGCTTCTATTTATCCTCTGTAATGTGGGAGTGGTCAGGTGTGTACTGCCCAGGGCTGGCCTGAGGATTAAGTGAACTCCTGTGGACAGCATCTAAGTCAGCTCGAATGGCGGTCCTCCTCGTTTGTGTGCGTGTGTGTGTGTGTGCGCGCGCGTGCGTGCGTGCACTGGTTTGTGAGTCAGGGCTGCTGGTTCTGTGTCTCACAGGGACGTTCAGAGAAGGCGGCTGCAGTTTGGTCTTCCCTGACTGTTGAGTGTTTAATTACTTCGTGACACAAGGTGGCGGCAGAGGGCTGGCAGTGACAGGAGGGTGCTGCGCCCCCTGGAAGGCCACTGCCAGCCAGGCTGAGAATCGGAATATGTGCCTGCGGGCTGGGGAGGAACAGCCTTGTCAGAAATCGAGCCACACAGGAGCGGAGGGAGGTGTTCACAGGACTCCGTCATGGGCACCAGCCTTGGGGTGGTGGATATTTGTGTCAAATGTGTAAACCAAACCCGGCGCAGGGTCCCAGGGTTGGGACATTACTGAAAATAGCAAATGCGCATTGGTGTAAGCCTGCCTGAAAACAGGGCCTGAAAACAGGACCCGCCTGAAAACCAGCTCAGCCCAGGACACTTAGGGACAGAGAAGACAATTTTTAAAGCACACACTGTAGGCTGAGGCCTCTCCAATCCCAAAACATCACGAGTGGAAAAGCCCAATAGGTGTCGTCTTGGGAGCGAGCGCTGTATTCCCGCTGCTTTCAGAGAAACAGGGAGGCTCTCTTTGTCATTAAAATCGAATTTGGCAAATAACCCATTTTCATTTTACTTAGAAACCTGGCCCTACACGGTTTGGGGTTAATACTTTTGTAATTAATTTGTTTAACGCATCTGGGTAGAAAGCTGGCTTCATCCTGAGATCACTGTTTTCCCAGAAAGTGACTACACTTTTCCTGAAGGTGGTTGAGGCTTGATTCGTGAACCATTAGCTCATTAATGGTGCAGGCAATTTAGGGGCTGCGACTGAAAAGAGAAAGTCATTCAATGGGCCGGGAAGGAAGCTGACTATCGAAGGGCAGCTTTCAATCTGCACCCCCACACATGCACAGTGCTCCCCTTCCGGAACAATTGCTGCTGAGCTACAGCTTGCTTCAGGTGACAAGAAGCCCATTATTTCCTGTGAGTCGCAGGCCAGAACTCTGGGCTTCCTGCAGAGTTGGCGGGTATCAAATCAATCACCTGCAATCTAGGATTTTTCACTTAGAAAGTCCTACAAAGAAGTAGGGTCCTGCACGATCCCCTCCGGAGATTCATCAGACCCCTCTTCAGTGCAATGTGCCAGCCGCAGCCAGAGGGGAGGATGGTGTGCAGGAAGCTCATGCCGTCGCCTGCCTTGCAGGAAGCCCATAGTGCTGCTCTGGACAACTCTGGCTCCTTGCATAACTCACCACACCAAACCCCAACCAAAATTCCCCTATGGCTCCAGTTTGTTTGGATGCATTGTTTAGCATACAAACCGCAGAGCAAGAGGAAACTCATAATTCTGCAGCCTATTTTCCAGGAGGGCAAACATCATGGAAAATCTTGTTCTTTTTTTTTTTTTTTTTTTTTCCTGCAAAGTAAGTAATTTTGCTTTTGGAGCAGGGGAGTAAGCTCCCGCCAAATCAACTGTCCTGAAGGCACCGATAATCTCTGGACAAAGTCCCTGCACAAAGACCCGGGGCAATGGAGAGTGAATGAGACAAGCAGATGCTGGAGAGGACTGGCACCCGGGACAGGGCATGGCACAGGGAGAGGGACACTCTTTTCTCCTGGCCTTTGGCTTAAGGTCCTGCCACGGTCAGGGCTGCCCGGGATGATCAAGGCTCAATAATAAATTACCAAAAAGTCCTGGTCTTTATGGCCTGAACCAGAGTTCATGGTGGAATCCTGGAAAGGAGAGACTCTGAGGGGGAAAGCCTTAATTGTGGAATAAAGTCCAGTGGAATCTCACAGGCCCACGAGTGTGCCCACGAGGGGGCAGCAAAGGATGAACTCATAGCGCGGAGACTTACTGAGCCGTTTGTTGGCCTAATGACCACTGGCAATTGAGTCTAGCCAAGCAGATTACCTGCCTAAAACAGCAACAATGAACAGAACGGATCTCAGGTAGAATTTCGACTTCCTTGACGTACAAAGTCACAGGAACCTGAGATCCAACCTCTAAGACAGAGACCAGTCCTGAGATGACTCAGGAACTGGAACTACTGACAAGGGTTTTGAAGTTGGTTATCAAACTATCCCCAAGGATGTAAAAAATAATATGCCTAAGGAATAAAAACGATAGGGCCTTGCAGCAGATAAATAAAAACACTTTAGAGCATCGCCTGGAAACTCTAGAACTGAAAAAAAAAGAAGGGGACGAGCTTTTGTCTGCTTCTCAGCAAATTTTTCTCCGAAAATAAAAACTCGAGCTCTTACAAAGAAAAGACATACCTGCCCCTGATGGCATGGGAGTTACAGCTCAAAGACTGCCTTGCCTATCATGGTCTCTTATTGAAGGAAAAAATATCTTTGTGACTCTGATTTAGTGAAAATATGAAAGATCAGGAGCTAGTCATTTTTAGGATAAGTTTGGTCACACAGCTTGGGGTCTACTATTATTTTCTTTCGTTAGGGATCTGATGACCTCACAGCTGTAGTCCACCTGCAGAAGGCTGCGAACGGGCAGATACAGATGCCGCTTGCTAAGCTCGCCGTGTTCAAAACTGTGAAACGGAGGCTGACATTTTCAAACGGAGAGTTTCCCCGTGAAGGCCTGGTTGTGGCTCTCAGTCCTGCATGGAGCCATCACGGAGCACTGTGCATGGCCAGGCCACTTGTCGAGCTGGCCAGGTCCCTTTTCTGTCCACCCTTTTCTGTGGCCTTGTCACCTACTCAACACAGCTGTCCACACCCTCATCTCCTCGGGTTGGACACTGGAGCCCCTACTCTACTTCTCTACGTTTTGTCTTTTGCCATATCCTGTACAATATCCAACCTTTACGGTCCACCTGTGTCAGACTGTTCCCCGACTGTCAAGTACAGAGCTCCAATGTCTGTGGTTTCAAACATGTCACCTAAGACCAGACTGATAAGATCTGGTGACTTTTCAGAAACACAACCTGAAGTGATTCTCAGAGGCAAAACGTGCAGCATGTGCGGCAGGTGGCATCTCCAGCCCCAGGACCTCGGAGGGAGGGAGGGACCTCATGCTTTTCAGTGGATTCTTACACACGAGGCACTTTCTAGATGATTTCATTCAGCACCCACAACAGCCCTGACAAGTCCCTGTCACCTGTCATTACAGGGGCAGCAGCTAAAGGTAAAAACCTTGACTGCATTGCTGACAGGGCACACTGGAATCCAATCGCCACGGCTCTGTCTTTGAACGAAGACAGAGCCCTCTACATCCTGTCTACCAGACTTCAGTATGGTGGTGTGCATGTGGGTGAGTGTTTACCATCAAACTCAGCTTTTTAACTACATGGTGTCAGGAAGGAGCTGCTCTCTCCCCTACGATCCATTTCATTCTGCGCCTCGGTTCTGCTGCCACTTTACCGACCCTATTTATATCCAAGCCCAAGAACATGTAGTGTCTTTCACCTACTTTCCATCAGGGCGACGAAGGCAGGTATGTATTCCACAGGGAAGAGAGAGGTTGGCAGTTCTCGGAAAAATGCTTTCAGCATCACTGCAGCTTCTCTGTGGCACATTTTGTCCCATTTAAATTTATCGGCATTGAACTTGGTATCCAGCTCTTCACGGTATTGCTGCAAAGCATGGAAGATGGTCAACATTCAGTGGGTTTTTATCCCTGGGCCCCCTTCATCCCTTTGGAAGCTCTCATTAATGAACCACTTTTGCAAAGGCATTCATCAAGGCAGCACTGTCTAAGCCTGGTTTTCAACCTGATTAGAGAACTGAAATAGGTATTTGGGGTTGAATTTTTAAAAAGAGCTTTTGGGAAAAGTTTTCAATTAACAATAATCATGCCTTGGATAAACCCCATTGGCTAGGACACTGCCACTGTACAAAGCTAAAAAGAGCTTTTGTAAAAAATAATTTTGTGTGTGATATTGGGGTTTGAACCTAAGACCTTCACATGGAGCGCTACATTTCAAGTCCTTTTCATTTATATTTTGAGACAGGGTCTTGCTAAGTCACTAAGTTGTCCAGGCTGGTCTCAAATTCGAGATCTTCCTTCCTCAGCCTCCCAGAGTGCTGGCATTACAGACATGCAGCACCAAGCCTGGTCAAATATATTTAAAAAATAATGTTAACCTTGAAATAATTTGCTGAACCTACACAAATATAAAAGTTCTTTACTTAAGTTGCAGTTTCATGTGTGTGGCTTGGGCAGGATCCCACTACTCCTCATGTGAGGAATGCACAGCTAGCTTGTGACAAACCCTCCTTCCTCTTTTTCACAATCCCCTCTGCCACCCTGGCTTCTCTTTCTAAATTAGACTGAGACTGTGCGGCTCTCCACGGGCCGCATACAGAAAGTCCCGGCAGAGCCACTCTGACCTCGCTGCAGACCAAGGACATCTTCCTGGAGTACAGACAACACACACACAGCTTTTACATGTAAAGTTTTGGCTCCATAAGGTCAGCAGCACTGTGAAAGTGCTTTAAAAAAAAACAACTTTTAAAAAAGTGCTAAACCTCCTTAAGTTCTGTCTTTCAAATTTTACATTATCAATTTGCCTGATTATCAATACCAACCTTCTCCATGTTTCTTTTCCAAAATTGAACTAATTTTCTTCTAACTGCTCCCTTCAACTACAAGGTCCTCAATGGTGCTAGGAGTAAGTACTCCAAACAGGGTGGCCACTTGGACTCTCCCTGCTTTGTCTTCTGGAGAAGCCTGATTCTTCTGGCCTGAGCACACACAGACAGTCAGCTTGCTCATCTCTCCCTCTCCTACCTAGACCAGCTCTGTAACGTGCCAGGCACAGAGCGCTCCTGGATCTCAGAGCCTGCAGAAGAAACCAGTGTCTCCACAGACACCTGTAATTCAGATCTGTGCCCCACATCTACTGATAAATTCGAAGATTTTCTTCTTGTCCTGTACTAATGGAAATACTGCAGCTAATCAAGCAATCCTTTGCAAGTAAGATGCATTTGATAAAGCCTTCCACACACATGTGAAGTTCATCCTTGAGCAAAGGTGATCACGCCCTGGACTGGGCTCTGGGGAGAGGAAGATGCCTGAGACCTGCCTTGTGCCTGTGGGCACCTTGTAGCTTAGCAGAGGGGCCTTTTTGAGTGGACACTGCTAACTCAGACTGCAGAGGCCACACATCGCTGCTGGGCAGCCTGCAGAGCTGGGATCTGGGCTGCTGGGGCCAAGTCTGAGTCCTGCTGAGGAGCTTGCAGGGAGAGGGCACAGGAAGGCACCACAGCCAGGAGGAGGCACTGTGCAGGCAAATGCAGCGCATGGAGCTTCAATGTGACAGGGTTCCTGGACTCCCAGGGGACTGGGCTGCATCCTGCAGGCACCGAGGCAACTTGGAACATTTCTAAGCAAAGGGGTGGTGAGGTTAGACTCATCTTATCTGACAGCTGTATGGAAAGATGACTGGGAGAGTGTGGAACTTGGGGCGGGGTAGGGACAGGGAAGGGGCCAGGAGTCCAGTTATTGGCTATGACACCACTTCTGCTGATGGGTGACCAAGGACTAACCGATAAGCAGTTGTAGAATGGAAAGGAGGGGGCATTTAAGAAATGCCGAGGAGGGAATGTGCCCAAGGACCAGTGATGGTCTGAAAGTGAGACTCAAAGTGGGAAATGGTGGTCCAGGATGATTTCCGGACTGTGATGGGCTGGTGGAGGTGTTGCTAACAGAAAGCATGAGCAGAGGGGTGAGCAATGCACACAGTGCCTGTCCCCCTGCTACAGAGCAAAGGGGAGATTGTTCTTCAAGTGGGCAGGAACCATCTGCAAAAGCAGAAGAACTAAAGTTTATTTCTCATAAATAGGAACCTATTTGGATCCTGACTGTGACTCTGCTAATCAATGAGTGGTGCAAAGTCATCCGAGAGACAGCATGGCCCCAGGCCAGAGTCTGGTGCTGTAACCAGGTCGTTGAGGCGTTGATGCCAACTCCACAGCAGACGCCTGGCCTGTGCCTCAAAGTTCTCCCCGTACAACAGCACAGCAGGGACATTAAAAAGACTTCCCTACCTTGGACAGCCAAAACCGTCTTGAGTAAAAAGAATAAAGCAGGAGCTATCACACTAACTTCAAAGCATCCCACAGAAGTATAGTAATAAAACATATGTTACTGGCTGAAAACAGACACATAGGCTAACAGAACAGAATAGGGAGCCTGAAGGTAAACCACACATCTACAGCCAAATGATGCTCGGCAAAGGAATGAGGAGCGCACATTGGAGACAAGACAGTGTTTTCAATACATGGTACTAGGAAAATTTGGTATCCACACGCAGAAGAGTAAGAATAAGAGACCTCTGTCTCTCACCAGCAGCAAAATTCAATTCAAAATGGATTAAAGAGAACCCATGGTAAAACCTTACACTATGAAACTACTAAAAGAAAGCATAGGGGAAATGCTTTGGGACACTGGAATGGACAAAGATTTTTTGACAGAATTCCCCAAAGCACAGGAAACAGAGACAAAAAGAGACAAATTGAATTCTATCAAACTAAAAAGCTCCGGCTTAGCAAAGGAGAGAAATCAGCAGAGTGAAGAGACAACCTACAGACTGGGAGAAAATATTTGCAAATTGTACTTCTGACAAAGGGTTAATATCCAGAATATTTAGGGAAACAAAGAAACAAACAAACAAAAATGACAGCAAGAACCAACTTGATTAGAATGTAGGTAATAGACCTAAGTAGACATTTCTCAAAAGAAGACATATGGATGGCCAACATCACCATATGAATCATCAGGGAAATAGAAATCAAAGCCACAGTGCAGCATCACCTCTGCATGAGTCAACCTTCCATCACTGTGACAAAATACCTGAGGATAACAACTTCAAGGAGGAAGGGTGTCATTTGGCTCATGCTTTCTGAGGTTTCAGTCCATGGTCAGCTGGCTCCATTGCTTTTTGGCTTATGGTGAGGCAGAAACGTCATGGAGGAGGAAAGCTGCTCACCTCATGGTAGCCAGGAAGCAGAAAGAAAAAGACAGAGCCAGAGCCAGAGTCAGAGAGGAAGGAAGGGGTCAGAGCCAAGATGTAATTCTCAAGGTCACACCCATCACAACCTACTTCCTTCCACTAGGCCCCGGGTCCTCAGTTACCATCACCTCTCAGTAATGTCATTGAACTGAGAATCCATTGGTGAATTAATTTTCCAGAGAAGTTACAGCCATCATGATCCAATCACCTTCCAAAAGCCCCATGTGTGAATGCGTGAGAATTTGGAGGAATGTTTTAGATGACCACACTGGAAATAATGGTTATTCTAAAAAAGATCAAAGGTAAGAAATGCTGATGAAGATGTGCAAAAAAAGGGAGCCCTTGTTACTGTTGTTGGGAATGTAAATTAGTACAGCCATTATGGAAAACAGTATGGAGGAGCCCCCCAAAATTAGGAACACAATTACCGTATGATCTGGTATTCCACCTCTTGGGTGTACATCTGAAGGAAATGAAATCAGTGTGTGAAAGACACATCCACACTGCCAAGTTGATTACAGTTCTGTTCACAATAGCCAAGAAATGGAAACAACCAGTGCCCACCAAGTGATGACTACACAAAGAACAGTGGTACACACATACCGTGGAACACCATGCAGCCACAAGAGGAAGGCCTGTCACTCGTGACAACATTCATGGAACTAGGATCGCTATGTTAGGTAAAATAAGCTGGGCGCAGGAAGACAAGTGTCACGATCCCACTCATAGGCAGTCTCACAGAAGCTGAGAGTACAATATAGGTGACCGGAAGCTAGGGACAGCACAGTGGATGGACGCTGAGTCACACTCACCTGTGACTATGACGTAGGACTGTGAATTTCTGGTACATTATTGCACAGTAGGGTGACTATAGCTAACAGTCAGTACTGTTTATTTCAAAAAGCTAGAAGAAAGGAAATTGAATGTTTTCATCATAAAGATGCTAAGTGTTTGAGATGGGTATGTTTCCCCTGATTTAAACATTGTACAATATATCCACTTATCAAAACATCGCACGGTACTCCAAGAAGTATATAGAATTTCTATGTTTTTAGGTATCTGTTAAAAATACACTTTAAAAAATGACCTTGCCGAGATGAAATCAGATCGTGTAACACAAAGCTCTTCACACCAATGCCATGGGCAAGCCTGCGGCCAGCAGCTCCAAGCAGGGACCACACACCAGGCCCTGAAGCTGCCCTGCACTTATAGCTGCTTCTGGATTACAGAAACAAGGCAACACAGAGAACAATTGGCTTTCTTTGTGCAACACTTGCCCAGCATTTGGCATTTCTGCCATGTTTCTCAAAGAAAATCATTGAACACCCAAAGCATTGAATTAGTTCCAAATGACCTGAGGCCTCAAATGCAACGCTGGCTCCACAGTCATGTCCCAGTTTGGCTAAAACCTAGCAGCTTCTTCTCAGAGCTGCTTCTCTGTGGGTCTATGTTTCAAGCACAAGGCCAGGCTGGATTGTTTCTTAGTGGATCCCCAAATAGCTGGTGTCATTTACTTGGCATAAGTAAGGACAGTTGTAATGGAGTTTAAAAAAAGAAACTCTCTTTCTGCAAGCACATTCCTACAAAAAGTAGTCCGGCGGAGGAGATTTTTAAAAAGAAAAAGAGAGGTTAAGGTTTGAGCAGAGCACATCAGTGAAGATCTCTTTAAGATACTGCATTCCAAGGCCTTCCTAACTCCCACCTGCCTGGCTCTGCTCACTGGCCCAGGTTTCTTGCACATCGGCTTTTCTGCAGTGTAAGCCATGAAAACATCTGGATGACATTTTTCAGATGAACAAGAGGTGGGATAAATAGGCTGACACTACATAAAACTGATGGAGGAGAGGGGCACTTTGACCTCAGGGTGGCTCGGGAATGTGCATGCCCGTGAGGACCCTTGGAAGGTACGATTCGCCTTGGATAAGCATGTCTCAGTCCAAGAGTAGCTCAAGAAAAATAACGTCTGCTAGAATGTGAATCACAGAGGGATGGAGTCTAGGTCTGTTTAGGAAATTTGTTTCTTTGACTTCCTTTTGGGTCTGTGATGCTACTGATATCCACAGATTTGACCACACTGGCAGTAGTTTTCAGTCTCCTTCCCAGGCATGCTGGCTTAGGACTCTATCTAAGGAGCAAACACGAGAGAAACTGAGACAAAAAGTAGATTCTGTGTAGAAACCATGAACTTTAGGAGCTCTAGGAACTGAGCTGTTTTTCAAATGAAGTTGTGCCTGCCTTTAGCTTTGGCCAGCTCTCTCCACACCCGATTCCTGGGGTAGCTGGTGACATGCCGGCTCCCTCAGATTTCCCTTCAAAAGAGAACGTGCCACATTCATCGGCTGCTGACTTGATTTGTGCAGCTGTTGGCCCTCTGGGGCCGCCTCAGCGGCGTCCTTTGAAGGAAGCGCAGGCCAGGCTGAGCTGGGGACGGTGCAGGCCCCAGGGGAGGAACAGGCCAGCCTGCACCGTGGGCCCTGCCCCTTCTTGCCCGCTTTAGCTTCCACAGGCACCAGCCCCCGGGGCTCTCTTCCAGGGCCAATCTGTGTCAGTGTTAGGCCTCTGGAGGATCCAGGAGACTCGGCTTATTTATTCTCCATTTCCACTTGAAAAACATCTAGTCACACTCCCATATAAAAGCCCCGCAACTTCTGATAACAAACAAGTTCCCGACACACACAGCAAAATGAAGTGATGAAGTATCTTCCCACCCTGTGGTTGCCGTTGAGTAGTTCTAAATACAACCGAATTAATTTTTCCCTCAGCTTCATGCTTTCCCCTTGGGGGTTTATCATTTCACATCTGCGAGAGGGGGGAGCTTTTTGCTTGGTGTATCCCCCGCCCCCAGGAGACACAGCGAGATTTTTCACGGGGGATTTAGGAGGAGAGCTCTTCGTGTCAGTGCCTCTTTCTTCACCAGTCTCCAGAGTTTACTGCCCTATGGAAGGGCGAGGACAAAGGGAGAGGGTTCCCAGGGCGGACACCAGCATCACCACACATGGAGTTGGGATTTTGACCCTCTGAATGAGTGTTCCTGTCGCCATAACCTCTGCTACCAACCCTTATACAAACTTTGGTTAGAAGGAGCGCCGAAGAATGCTTCCAAGCTTAATGCAACAGGTCATGGAAATAACGGCTTGTATGCTACTGGCTTGGTGGCTTCTGTGACACAAAAATGAAGATACTTAACCCAAAACAGTGATGGGCATCTGGAGACTAAAGATAAACAACAGTTCTTGACATGCACTGACTCCATGTTCTATTGTAGGTTGTTTATTAATTGTTTTGATTTTAAAAGTTCATGGAACAAACATAGAATTCTAGCTGAAGACAAGTAATGGTATCAAACACATAAATAATGTCAACAACGAAGACTAGAGTCCTGGTCTCATCTGAGCGGGGTCTAGACAGCTGATATCTCTAATGAGGAAGAGAGAAAACATTGGATACCTTGACTTTGGCAGTACATCCTGAAAGCCGAAAGATTCCTTCGGATTCCAGACCTGACTCCTCAACTTTCTCAAAGAACTGCAAAGCAAGGATAGATTACAAAATAAGTACCTCACAGGACCACAGACACTTGAAATAACAGCGAGGACAACAATGACGGTAAAACCCCAAGCCTGCATATCTGCCTGGTACTGAAAGTCTTGGCAAATGCTCACCATTGCCATACAAGGCCAGCGTTATCCTCCAATCTGCAAAGGAGCAACTGGAGACTTAACTTCTCCAAGAGCCACCTTGTGCCCTATTAACATGCTGCCTCTTAAACATTTTAAGTTCCGATGGCAACACTTCTCTCTGCAGACTGACCGTATGGAACAGTCTGAATTTGCTGTCAGGAGCTGCAGCCACCCTGGCTGTGAGCCTGTGAGGCCAACCAGGGAACTGCAGACTGCAAAGGTTAGTTGTTCTCACGAGTCCCCAAGCGTGGTGGTGATACACAAACTCATGTAATCCCGCCAGTAATCCTGTAAGTGGGTCCTATCATTATCCCCGTTCTACCGCTGAGCAAACGGAGGGATGGAAAGGCTAAACACCTATCTTAGCTTCCACAGTGAGGAGGCTCTGGCATCTCTGGGGTCTTAGGCAGCACTCACATCAGCAGTGGTAACAGCTCACACCTGCGGAGTGGCCGCTGGGACACAAATCCAGATTTACTTTAGCTTTTTATTGAGCACTTTCTGTCTGTTTCCACTGGCTAAGTTCTCCACTAGGTTCTTACACCTGCAAAATAACTTACATCCATGTGTTGAATATTCTGTCTTAAATTTTTATAGATTTTCTTCAAACTGACTTTACATCCAGGACTAAGGGCATAATTCGGGCTTTAATCCAAAGAAGGGAAGAAAGTCTTAGTTGCCTGGGCTTTTGACCTGGACACAGGCCCAGCCTCCTGCTCCTCAGCTAGTTCCTCAGCAGCAGGCAGAGGACAGCCCTGAGCTGGGTGCCCGGTGGGTGAGATGGGATGTTTATCATGTGACAGAGGGGGTTCTGAGTGGCCCTGGGCACAGAAGTGTCCCCTGTATCCTCTGGCCATCTGGTTGCCAGCCTCCTGCTCACATGCAACAGTTCAGAAACATCATTTTAAAAACTTTGTTCCACCAAAATTCTAGGTTTAACTGCTATTGGCCTGGTCACACCTGAAAAATCACCAGAACAAGCTGATTTTTAGATTTTATTCACTTCTAGTTGGAAATTTTAGGAAATAATTACACATCTGTGTTTAAAAAATTCAGCCTAGGATGTAACTCAACAAATATTGTATGATCCATAATTATAGCATTAATAATTAATGTTCCTCTTTAGCCAGGCACATGAGCAAACACACACAAACACAATACACATGCACAAATGACATCTGAAAAAGCGTCAGAAAAAAACCACAACTGAAGGAAGCCAGGAGACAGAGCCTCTGTGCCTGTCCCCTGATGGCTTTGGGTCACGTCACACAACAGGTGCCATTGGTCTCCAGTGTGCTGTGTGGAGGTGGTAGGACCCTACTGGGAGGTCGGGTCTGGCCCTCCAGTTCTCTGGCTTCCTGTCTGGGCATGTGACTGCTCCCTGTGGCACACCCCCCTACCCCAGCCACGTCACTGCCACAGAGTGATCCAGCTACGGGCGACTTTACCCGAGCTGGTGCCATGCTTTGTGGACATTCAGCCTTCAAAACTGTGTGTGAAATAAATGCTTTCTTATAAAAATTCAGCCTCAGGGATTCTGTTACAGTAATGAAAGGCAGACTAAAGGAAGGCCACGTGGCCTAAGTACTTGCAGCCTAAATTATGTGGAAACGTGAAGTGAAGCGGAAACTCACGACGGGCCTGGACCTGAACGGGACTACAGTGCATTCAAATCAAAAAGCAAATTCATTAGTGGGCTTACTAAGTACCAATCCAAGCAGAGGCTCGAGTGGCTCCCTGTTCGTTTGCAGTCTACTCACTTTCTGTAATATAAGGGGAACTTTCACCGCAGGGTCTTTCTTGTGGTCATTGTCCAGGAGCACGGTAAGTGGAACTCCAAAGATCCCATTGTCTTCATTGTGGGATAGTCAAGGTAGAAAGAAAAAGGAATCAGAAAAGCACTCTCTTAATCCAGCATGCCAGGGTCAAAGCCCAAAGCAATCAGTCCTCTCAGTTACCTCGTCCTTTTACTTTCTCTGTTTTGTTTCTTTTCAGTTGAATTCCAAAGGCATCAAGAAAGGCAGTCAGCTCGATCAGAGAGAGGTGGCGGATCTTCTTCATGTCTTCCGCTGACAGGTCTCCTGCTTCAGTGAGCCCAAATCTGGTCTTCTGAACAATAAATTTCTAAAATAGATAGGGAAGATATTGGGTTTTTATGGCCAAGGAAAACTATTACAGCTTCATTCAGGGCCATCTGGACCTTCTACATCTACACAGATGTTACGGTTTATGTCTAGACACCCCCACCCCCCCAAGGCTCAGGTGCACTTAGGTGGGCTTTTGGGGAATGATTGGCTCATGGAGGCATGATACTCACAGGGGATTAGTCCACTGAAGAGTTTATAGCTAACTGTGATGTTGGGAGACAAAGACTGGTGGGAGGGGGTGGGTCACTGGGTTCATGGCCTGGAAGGGTCTATTTCCTTCCTCCTCCCTTGATCTCTCTGCTTTCTGCTGCCATGCCATGGACTATTTCTCCTTTGCCATGCCACCCTGCCTCGGAGCCAGCCAAATTATGGACTGGAACCTCTACAAACTGTGAGCCAAACTAAAGCTCTTCTCCTTTAATTTGTGGATGTCAGACAAATTGTCTCAGCAAAGTAACTAAGATAACAGCAAAACATGATACTTGCAAAAACAGGAGAAGAAAAAAAAACCTCTGAGGAGAATGTTGGGTCAGAGATTCTATGAATATGTATGTTTTATAAAACATTTGCAGACTAGTACTGTGCTAATTAGAAGCAAAAATAGCAGTCTGAAGTACCTGATGACTTCACTATGACAATTGTGGAAACTGCTTTCTCATAAGGGTTATCCTGCACTGTCAAACAGCAGAGGAGCTGAGCACCACAGGGACTTTGCACACCACAAGCTTTCAATCCGAGTGACACATGGTGTACACATATGAGATAACATACCTAGGTCTAGTCCAGGAGAGCTGTTGGTGGTCTTAGTATAGACAGTCCCTCTCCTTAATTCAGGCTTCGCATATTGCACAGTTGCATACTTTAAGAGACTCTTAGTAACCTCCCCATTGGCCAGATTACCCATGGTTACTGAGACAGCAGTTACTCTACCTTAAAAACTAGATTTAGATGATTCAAATTCTTAAAAGAGTAAAATGCAGTAAAAGTGAGAATAGTCTTACTAACTTTTGGAAGACAACAATATTATTACATTTTCCATTTCCACATGAAGAAATAAAATGCACTGAAGCAATACCCACAGATCCATGACAGAATCTAAAAACATGGTAAAGAATTCAAGGGGCCAGTAAAAGATGATTCTTATATAATATCCAGAAGGTATTTCCTTTCAGAGAACTGGACAATGAAAACTATGCTAAGGCAATAAAAATCCCACAGTCATTTAAACTACAAAGATTTAAAACACACCTTCCACAGGGGTTCCTTATGTTGGTGATAACTTGGGGATACCACACCATCTACTGATATGCTGGAAACCCAAGTACTTAAAAGCAAGACAGCAAAAAAAAAAAGTAAGACAGCAAAATGTAGGATGTAGCTGTGCTCGTAAATGCTCTTCATTGTCTTCTGTTCTTCCGGAGACCAACATCCCCTGACAATAACCCACCAACAGGAACCGCTTCGGCCATTCTGCAAGCACTGCATGGCGGATATGCACCCCAGAGGCCATGAGTCAGGAGGAGGCAGCTTTGATGAGGAGACCTCTCTTGCCACTCTCTAAAGAGACCTATAAGAAGGGCCTGTCTCTGACACTAGTCTCCGGGGCTTCTCTCTGCGTCCTGGAAAGTCACTGTGCCCTCCAGTGTGGGGACTTCCTGGAGACTAGGAAGGGTTGGGATTTTGACACACAGGTTTGAAATCCTGTTCCTCTGGGCCTTTGGCCACATGACTTAGCCAGGGTCCACCTGGCAGCTGCAGCCCCTGGCTCCACATCAGGGCAGGGATCGGTGGGTCCTAGTGAGTCCTCCCTCTCCTCTCCTCCATCTCAGAGTGGTTGTCTGGAACAGTCCAGGCCACCTGGTGTGAAAGGCCTGCTCCTGAGGACTTACTTGCTCTCTAGCTCTGACACAGCCCAAGCCCTGAGCATGGAGCCTGTAGTTCAATCAGCAGAGGACATGCAGGTCTCCAGGTCATAAATTCTGCAAACACCTGTTTACTTAATGAACAGCAAATAGATGCGTGTGACCTAGTTCCAGGTCGGGCTTCTAGGACACACTGTCACAGACACACAGGAAGAGGCTTTCAGGGTAACAGGGTGCGTAGTCCCACTGGCCTGTCTTGTGGTGACACCAATTCTTGCGTCTCCTGAGTTCTTAGCAACTGCCCTCTGAACGCTCCCTTCTTGGACTCTGACTCTCTGCAGCGCCCCTTCTGATGTGTGATGTACACACAGTCAGTGTCTGCACTGACTCACCAGTGAAGTGCAAGAACACTCACAAGCCAGGCTGATGCCCCAGTTCTGTGCTGTGGTTGGGATCTATATGGCCTTTGTGCAGCAGGCTTGGTCCCCAGTCTGTGGGGCTATTGGGAGCTGCTGGGACTTTTAGGAGGCGGGGCCTAGTAGGAGGAAGTAAGGTCACTGGGGGCGTGGCCATGCAGGGGATACCGGGACCCAGGCCATTTCCTGTTTCTCAATATACTTCCTGCCCACCCTGAAGTGAACAGCTTGTTCCACATGTGGTCTGCTGCTGCACGCTCCTCCCAAACACAGTAGGCCAACTGACCACGCTGAACCCACTAACTGTGAACCCAAATCTATCTTTCCTCTTTTTAGGCTGAGTTATCTCAGATGTTTTTCAAAGCAAAGGAAAGCTGACTAACCCAGTCTGTGAAACGGGATTGGGTTTATGTACATAACTTGTTTTCCACACAGGGGTGCTAGGTAGAGCCAGGTAGGCTGGGCACGGCTCAAGACATGCTGCTCCTGTAATACCCACATGTGGCAGGCAGTGCTCATGCCCGGCCTGTGTACTGACAGAGTTTTTTTTTTTTTTAAGTCCTCAGTTTGGCCCATAGAGAAGTTCCAGAAAGTTACCAGAATGATCGCGAAGGGTTGTACTTACAGTTAAAGCGTAGTCTTCTTTCTTAATCTCTGATTTCTTCAATTTGTTTCTTTTTGGAGCCTCTGTCACCAGTTCTGAGTATGACACTTCAAAGGACAGCTCCTCAGCCTCTGCTGGAATGTTCTTTCCCAGATAGTCATTGTCTCAAAAAAAAAAAGATGTAGGGTATGTAACATACCTCTCAAAAAACACTATTTACTGTAAAAAGCCACAAAAGGCTCACAAGGTGACCCACAAGCACATGAGGACGTTTACATCCAGAGACAGGCATCAGCTCCCCCAGGAGTTCAGTGAGGCAAGCACACAGTGAGATCCAACTTGACGTGAATACATTTCTATCAGCAGCCAAACAAACTCTCCATTTCATCTGATTTTTTAAATGTTAGATTTTTATGTCTCAGAAAGTTTGCTGCTGATAATTATTTGCAGCCAAAGCCCCTAAACAGGGAACTTCTATATATCCTTATGTTCTTAATTAAACTCCATTAGACTCAGTGTTATTGTTCTTGGGGACCAAGAGGAAGGAAGGGGAGGTCCTGCTAACTTTCCTCTCTACTTTATTCTTTTGTGTTTCTCCCCTAAAACTGTGGAATATTTGCCTCTTACGATTCATTTCCATTCAATTTAGAAGCTCCTGCGAGTTTGCTCAGGTGAATTAATTGGAACTGGTGTCATGTGATGCTGGCCCCCGACTTGCAGGACACACATTAGGAAAAGTGGACTTGCGCCCAGTAGTGCCTCACAGAAGCTCTTCTCTCCGGCTGGCCTGAAAGTTACACAGAAGATGCACAGCTCTGACCCAAACCAGAGGGATTCATAAAGTGTGTGCGCCACCCTGCTCTCTGATTTCTGCCTTTGGCTTGTCATTTTGTTCTACTGTGTGGTGAAACTGCTCATATGCCAAGTAAATAATTACTCATATCTTTTATTTTTGCTAGTCCATGTTTGCAGCACACAATGATTACATTCACCGTGGGGATCGGTGCGTGTACAGGACACATCTCACTTCATTTTATTTTCCCTCCCTCCCTCCTTCCTCAATGTCCATCTCCCCATGCCCATTCGCAAAAGATCTGTCTCCTTGTTTCTTATTATCTAGCTTTAATTTTGGACTTTACTATTTATACTTTGGGTTTCTTATATTAGAAAAACCATTCAATATTTAAATTGTGTGTCTGATTTATTTCACTTAACATTTTGGTCTGGAAGTGCATCCATTTTCCAACAAATGACCAAAATTTATACTTCCTTATGGCAGGGTAATATTCCACTGTGTATATATACATTTCTTTATTCCTCAAAAAACTAAAGAATTACTCATATTTGATTACAGAAAGAATACTCTCACTTTCGCCTCTTCTATGAACACTGTGTGATGAAATAGGAAAAAAGGAACAAATAGCAGAATTAAAAGATTTAATTCATTTTACCTTCAAAGTTGAGTGAAGAAATTGATAAGACAGCAGATTTAAGAAGTCTGAACTAATTGAAAGTGTAATAAGTGGATACAGTAAGAATTCAGAGAATGGCAAAGGTAGAGGTATACTTTTTTAGTGGGAATATGGAGACCTGCCCTCAAAGCAGATGAAGGAACGTTATTAAATAGTAGGCTAACTTCGCAAGGACCTAGGCACAGACTCTGTGAGACCAGAGGTTAAACAGGTGGCTCTCCTGAGTGCAGGATCACCATGCCTAGACTTCTCTCCTTTAACAGCAAGATTTGAGTGCACTGTGGTACACTAGCAAGCAGAATGACATGGAATAATTCCTGGTGAGTTCTCCTCTCTGTTTTCCTTTTTCCTGGTGTTAACTTTATTGTGATGCAATTCACACACCATCCAATTTACCAGTTAATCTAAAGTGCACAAATCAGTGTTTCTGGTATATTCGAATCAGCAGCCATCAGCACAGTAGACTTCAGAGCCTTCTCATCAGCTCAGGAGCTGATTGCTGCTGTGGTGGCTGAATGTACAGACACCGAAAAAAAAGTTCACAAATGTGGGGGAAACAGGGCAAGCACAGAAGTATGGCTTGCAGCATCTGGCCCACAGGAAGGGTGAGATCCCATTCTGAGCCCGTCCAGGGAGCCCCTTTGTCCCGTGGAGGGGCCCAGACCCAAGCTGGCCCTGTCCCTTGCTGTCACGAGCTGCTCAGGGTAGCTGCAGGTTCACTGCCCAGCTGAGCAGCTTCCCCTGGTGTGACTGCAGGGGAGGAGGTAAGGGCCCCTTCCCTCGCCTGGCTGGATTATCTCGAGTGACAGAGCAGGGTGTCCTGGGTGAGTGGGCAGAATGGGTGCTGGATGCCGTGGACTCATAACGGGGAGAAAAACACACTTTTGCTTTCAGAAGTTCACTCCTGGGAGAAAGGAGGGTGGTCACGGGTAGTGGTGCAGGGGCACAGGAGGGTTTCCATGACAATGACAACTACACAAGCTGGGGGAAAGGCTTGATCGGGCCTTGCCATAAAGAAATGGTTCGAGGGACAGAGAGGTCCAACCTGATGTAAGCATCGCACGGGGTCTGCCTGCATCATACCGGCACGTGTGCCCCACTGATATGGGCAAGTTGATGTTTTATGTATCAGCTTAAAATATATTAAAATAAACCGTACCAAAGATACTCCCTGTTCACTGTGTTGGGTGTCAGAACAACAGCGGAAGACAGCGCACACACAGTGGCGGCCACGACACTCACCGCTCAGCGTGCTCGGAACAGCCTGCCCCGGCTCCGTGGACCCGTTGGCGTGGATGGGTACATCCGGGATGGGCCCGAGGATCGACTGCAGGCAAGGAGATGAGCACACAGCAGCTTACCAAATGCAGCCTGCCCTCACGACAGTCTGACTTCTACTGCACTATGCAGGAGCTCTGCTCACGAGGAGACCCATTCGGTAATTTCATAGGTGGCCTCCACTGATTTCCTTTGTTTCTGCATTCAGTTTAGACAGGGAGAGCTCCCAGGGTTCTCAAAAGGGAACCACATCTGGGTCAGTGTAGCTGAGCCTTTATAGTGCTTAAATATTCCCTGGCCTACATTTGCTAAGCTGTACAAATGACAATGCTTGATGTCATATAATTTGATAATGATGTTATTTGTCAAACTCGATGCATATTGTCTCAGCTATATTAATATTACCACAGTCCCTCGGTGCACACTGCAGAGCGATAAGAACTAACACAAATGATGCTTCCTAATTTAGCTCCCTCTCAATTATCTTTCACGTCTCTTCTGCAGAATCCTGCCCAAGCATGGCACACTCTGCCCTCACATCAGAAGCTGAGTGTCTCTCTGCAAAGTCCTGCATGGCCACTCTGGATGGGCACTGGTAAAGAAAATCACACAGAAATCCTACCCAGGTTGTATAGGTGAGTCCTATAAATGTTACGGTGGAAGTCATCCGTGAATGGTGTGACAATGAAATCCGCTATCCCATCAAGAATCTTTTACCTGCTGTTCACACATAAAATGTGCTCATTTCCCCCTCCCAGTGCCTGATGTGGTTTCTTTCATTCTCATATTTATTTAGCAAGAACTGAACACCTGCTTCATGACAGATCTTTTATCCTGTGCTACAAATTGCACGAGGAACTCTCAAATTTGGAGCCTTGTGTTCTCTTTTTATTCCTATTTTATTTCAAAGGAGATGATACACTTTTGACTGTGTGAACAGCATGCAAATAGATGGCCGCTTATGAAAACATGGATACCCAAATAGTATAATGAGTGAAAGAAGAAAGAAGAACGTGGGGCCATTCTGCTCTTGGTCAGTGGGACTTTTCATAGCGCCACAAACCTCCACAGGAGGATGAAGGTGAGCCACAGCTGTGGCCCGCATCTGGAGCGTCTCCTGGGAGCACATGGGCAGGTGAGGCCCTTGGCTTGGAGGAACCCTAAGCACTGGGGCTTGGGGAAGGTGGCGCTCACTGGGCTGTGAGCTTGGAGGGAAGGCACACGGGGACCCCAACCTCTCTTATTCCTATTTTCTTTGCTTCTGGCTGCCCCGAGGGGAGCAGCCACCCCATCTTGCATTCCACCACGATGCCCTGCCCACCATGGCCCCAGAACAACATGGCCAGCCCACAGAGCCTGAAACCCCCTAAGCCCTGAGCCAAGATAAACCTCTCCTCCTTATACACTGCCTCCCTCAAGAGTTTGCTATAGTAACAGAAAGCTGTCTAACACACCCATGCATTAAAATCCTTCAAAGGAGTGGACAACTTTTCAGTGGCTCCTTTAAGTTTTCCCACAAAGGAATACTTTGTCAGACGGCCAAGGCACTCGCTGTGGGAGAGAAGGCTCTTCTGAGAATCCAGAAGCTGTGAATTGACTAGCCCATAATGCTGAAGGTCTGGAATTTGAGAACCTACTGAATGTCAATTTCTTAATCTGAAGTGGAGCTGTATCTTGCGTTGCTGGCCTGCAGCAGCCGACTGTGCCGATGAGAAGCATCATGTCGCAGACATTACCAAAGGACAGAAATCAGAGGATAATCCCTGCTCTTGAGCTACTTCCAACGGGGAGAACAGAAGAGCATTTGTGGCACATTGTTAAAAGACACGAAATCCAGTTGAGGGCTAATTTCATAACACAATCTGCACCACGGGCAAAGGCTGAGGAGGGGGAGGGCTGCCTGGAAGGCTGCTCCAGATGAAGCGGCTGAACTGGATCTCGACCTCAGGGGACAACAGAAAGGATGTACAAAAGCACAGGATGCAGGTGAAAGCACTGGACTAGAGTTGGAGACACTGCAGGAATTTCAGGTGCAGGTGTATCTGAAGCATTCCAGCACGAAAAATCACGGGGACACTGGAGTGCTAGGAGTTCAGTTGTGGGATTAGAAAAATATGAGAATTAAGTTAATCAAGAGGTCCATTCACATTATGGGAGGGGTTGAGAGCCAGGCAAGGCACTGAGGCCTAGAGTCATAAGGGGCAGAAGCAAAACTGGATAAGGCAAAGGAGCACTCTCCTGTCAACACAGGGGAATCGTGTGGTGAGGACGGAGAGAGGGGAACAGGCTGCCTGCCAATGGTCCTCGAGCTTTGAGGCAAGAAGGCCAGAAGCCTAGGTTTACGCAGTTGCTCCCGGGATCCATGAGGAGGGGTTCTAGGAACCAAGTGGACCACAAGTCTGCACACTCAGGTCCCTTCCAGAAAATGGTGCTGTATTTGTGTATAGCCTACATGCATCCTCAAAATACTTCAAATCATCCCTAGAGGACTTACAATAATATCTAACACAGTCTAAGCAGCTGTTATACTACAGCATTTAGGGAATAATGACAAAGAAAAAAGTCTGTACGTATTCAGCAGAGGTACAAGTTAAAAATATTTTTGATCTGCAGGGGGTTAAATCCACGGTTGAATCCACTCACTTCAATAGATGCTGGGTGATCATTGATATAATATAACCTCCATTCCAGATTACAGCAATTACAAGGTGCAGAAACCTGTAACAATTATTCTACTTCATGGTGAAACATTGGAAGAAAAGTCCTACTGAGATGGTTAAAGGGGTAGCTGTAACCTTTTCCTAAGTTCATGTGGGAGAAACAATTTTTTAGAAGAGAAAAAGGAAACTGATGCTGGTTTTGGTGAGAGTGAGCTGATCCTGACAGATTTCAAAAACCAGCCCCAGAGACCGGCCCTACACCTGTGGGGATTCTACCTATCACAAAGAGGGCATTCGAACAGGTAAAACAGGTAAAAGGTGGAAAAATGCTACTGGTCACGTCAAGGCTACTCCTTTGGGAAAGCTCAAGTTGGGTTATCTCCTTCCCAGCATCCCACAGCCCCAGGTCCAATAGGGCAAGGCGTTGAGGCTGGGGAAGTCCTGGCCATGACGCTCAGGTGTCCCTGGGACTCACCCTGGTCGGAGAGATCTACCTGTATCGCTGTCCAAGCCAATAGCCCCACAGCCCTGGACACTGAGTCTCTGGAAACCCCACCCCTTGAAAGGACCTCGGTGCCTGAGGTTCCTGTAACCAGGAGCCCTGGGCCTCAGGCGTGGCCCCCTGCCCAGAAGCCTGCAGTACTCTCAGAACAAGTGCAGGGGGTCCAGCTGGCATCTGCGGGCTGCTGTGGCAACGAAGCAGAATGTTCAAGGTCTCTAAAGAAAGATGTTCTGAGAACCAAGGAATCCAAGGCAAGTCAAGTTGGAGACTGGTGCCGGTCAGGTGAGCCCTCTGGAGCCCTCTGTTGCTTTCCTGCCTCGGTCCCAGCAAAGGAACAGTGGACTCTGGGTAATTAGCACACCCAGGACAACTCTCCCTGCATGTGCCACCACAGCCACCTGCTTGGTTTCATACCCGCAAACCTCCAAGAATCTTATTTGCAGACAGTCTGTTCTCAATAAGGATTTGTTGAATGAACGACAAAACGAGCCAAAGATGTGGCAAAACTAGCAGCCAAGAGTGAATAAATGGAAAAACAAAACCAGCAGCAGTCTTATTAGAAGTAAAATTGAGATCACGGGGCTGCCATGGAAAAACCCACAGAACAAGGCAAGCCTGTCCCCTGGTCTTTGCAACACCATCACAAGACAGTCCTACAGCCCCTACTCAGGGGCACATGAGCCCCAGCCCCCGTCCTGTGCTGCTGCTTCTGCGGGAGAGCCAGAGATGCCGTGGAGAGGAGAGGATGCCGGAGCTCTCATGTGCACTGAACTGCAGGGAGCTGAAACACTGCAGCCCGCAGCTCTGGTGAGGATGGGCAGAGGGCGCGGCTGACACTGCTTCAGCAGCACAGACGAGGACGGTGAGTCCCTGCTCTGGAAACACGGCTGGAAGAAAGGAGTAGAAATATTCTACAGCCGTTTGCAGGCCAAAACCCACAAGTGCCAGACAGGCATGAAGAGGTGGAAGGGCAGGCAGAGCTCAGGCTGAGGCGAGCGGATGAGTCTTAGGCTTACAGCTGCCACCAGCTGTGCTGGAAAATAAAGGCTCCTAGCCAAGGGCTCAGAGCTGGAGCCCTTTGTCATGGGGACACGTCACTGCTGCGTGAGATGGGATGCAGGGAGCTCCTTTGGGGGTGGAGTCAGGTCTCAATGTGTTGTTTTGGCTGGTCCTGAACTCACGATTAGCCCGGACTGGCCTCACACTGACGGTGATCCTCCTGCATCAGCCTCCCTAGTGCTGGGATTACAAGTGTATGCCACCACTCCCGGCCAATGCAGGGAACTGTTGCATTTAATAATTACGGGAGAGTTTGTGAATGACTTGTTTTCATTAATAAAGATGGTGGGTTTGAGACGAGCTCTAAACAGAGATGCTCGCACTCATTTTCCACTCAATGCGCGGCCTTATGGAGGGGAATAAAAGCTTGACTTGAAGCCGGGGGGCAGCACAGTGGGTTCCCTCAGAGCATCTATGCCATAACCTGTAGCTATTAAGAAGCTACTCATTGGTGAGCCCCCCGCATTATTCTATTCTTCTCACATACTAACTACACAGCAAAGCAACCCATAACCCCAAAGCCAGAAACACCACGAGAAAGCTGATCTACAGGGGCTTGCAGTGCTGTTCCCCAGGAAAATGCGGTGTCCTGGGAGTGGGCCAGGCACGGGAGGGCTGGGTAACCTGCGTCACAGGAGGAAGAGGGAGAGGCCACTGCCCCGGCACCACCTGAAGTGTCACCTCCACCCGGCCGTCTGCCGCCTCCCTGCTCTCAGGGCTGCCGCCTGTCTGCTGGGCTGAGGTCACCGTGTCCCCCGCCAGAGCCCGGCCCGGAGACACTGGGCAGCGGGGATTCTCGGGGCCACTGGAGGCGAGGGACGGGAGGTTTAGACTCAGAGAACCAAGGTTTCTGAGCCCAGAGGCCCCGCCGTCCAGGTTGTACGGAGGCCGGGGTCTGGCAGCCTGTTTCTGCGTCACCCTCGTGGATTTCTGCGCCCCATTTCTCTCTGAGAAGTCACGGCCTCCATCCTCCCACACCGGGGGCCACACCCTTGGTCCTCGACGTTGTCCCTGACTCGCGACTGTGCCCACACGGGGACTTACCGTGGAGCTGCTCCCAGGGTCCGAAAGGCTCCCCTCCTCCTCCCGCGGCCCGTTGCACAGGGCAGGGCTGTCCAGAGGCGCATCCTGCGGCTACACGGGGAGACCAGAGCACGCTCTTACCGGGGGTCTTCCCGGGGTGTTCCCGCACTGCCTCCGGACACCGCCGCTGCTCCCCACAAACCTCACCTCCTCAGCACCACCTTGGGCTCCTTCCGGAGAGTAGGCGTTAAGTTGAAACCCCTGTTTCTAGGCCTGTCTGCAGCCAAGAGGGGGAAGGGACAAGGGGGTGCCTGGGTTGAAATGCCGCCTTAGCTGGGGGGCTCTCCTGGCTTAGCAGAGGTGGGCCACGCTGTGCACAGGACAGGGCCTTGGCTCGCAGCCTGCAGCCAGGTGTCGCCTGCGCACAGGGCTCGCAGGCACCGCGGGGAGAGCCGAGACCGCAGACCAGCCCTGGTCATGTCTGTGCTAGGAGGGTGTCCTGCGGCTGCCGGTCAGACCCAGGCCACCTGCCTTTGGATGACACGCAGCCAGAACCGGGTTTATCTCACTGCCTTTTATTCATTTTCTGGAAAGATCCGTGAGGATTTTTTGGCGGGGTGGGGTGGAACTCAGTAGCATGGTACCCAGTTATTTTTGTCTTCCACTCATAAAACAGATTTGAGAAAGACTTTCAAAGAGAATTTTTTTTTTGGCTGTAGTGTACAATGACCCTACTGAAATGAAGGCATGAATACTCTTTCCATTCCTAAAGGAAATTTATTGCAAAATTGAATATATAATATTTATGAAAACATTGAATAATTTGTCTTTTAAAACTTGTCATCCTTCACTTCGGTTGACCATATTTTCTCAATTTTGTACAGATGGTATGAATTCCTTTATGAGACGAACAAAAATCTTTTCTTTCAAGAAACAAATATAACCAAAGAACTAGCACAAGAAATTTAAATCAAGATAGCAAGTAATCATCTGCTTCCCTTCCTACCCCAAATCACTGCAAATGGCAGGAAAACACAGATTTTATTTCAAGGAACAGATTTTTAAAAACATTGGAAACCAGAAAGGAATTCCATAGCTGACAATTGACAGCAATTTCTAGATGTAAAGCAAATGGGATTGGTTTGGTAAGATAAAAACCTTTACCTAAAAGATGACTTACAGGAGAAGAAGAGAAAAATATGAAGAATGAAGAATGAACAAAGGTAAGAAAGGGACCCAGGAGAACATTTAAGAAATATCTGCAATACTAGAAACCACGAAAACTTCCCCTTCCTTAAGTAGGCAGACTGTCTTGAAATACAGTCCAAGGAACACTTCAGTCCAAATAAAACTGAAAACTTCCCCGGGGTGGAGGATTGGGTCCCAGCATGAGCGCAGGGTCTGGGGCCAGGAGGCCCAGAGGCCTCGGGGAAGACAGAGGAAAAGAAAATGGAGTCAGCTTTGCCCACAAGCAAGACAGGAGCATCCTCTCCCTGCCCGGTTGATTTCTCAGCCAGGTGTGTCCCACCCATAACCCTCACACTCCATGAAGTGCAGGCTGCATACTTGCAGGACACAAAACCAACAATGCTGGCTTTTTGAAAAAATACATCTACTGAATTGCAGAGAAAACATCATAATTTCCTTTGTGAATCAATAAAAACATTCACACAGTCCAGGTGTGCAGAGCACTGGTCCCAGGGAGCTGCAGAGCAGACTCCTCCTGCCTGAGGACCCTCTGCCCTCTCCCAGGGTGGTCTTGGGCAGAACTGTCACCCTCCTCTGTGGCTGAGTGGGGATGGAGGATGGGGTCGCAGAGCCTCGGAGCTGGACAGGCAGACACTCCTAGGGCCCTGTCTTCCTCAGAGTGCTTCCTCCCCTAAAGCCTGGCATCCGTGTGGTTTCCTGACCAGGTGGACTCACGATAGGGTGGATGCGTCACCATGTGGGCCGTTACCGCCACACATGCAAAAGCTAACGTGCTCTCCACACAAAACCTTTACGTGTAGAAAATTACTGGAAAACACTAAGTATGTATATCCACTTCATACTGGAAACACCAAAAAATATTTACATGGTGTTTGTTATTTTTCGCTGTGAGCTTACCCCGGAAGACTGAGGCTTTGTTGACAACACCCTCAGAGGTACAGGATGTACATAAAAATCTATTTTTGTTGCTGTCTTTATGCCTCAGTTTTTTAAAACACAGAATTCAGTTACTTTGGATTTACCTGTGAAATTATCCTTCACTGAGTGGAAGAGGGATGGAGGATAGGCTGCCTGTGGCTATGTTTGCTAATAATCGGAATCATGTGGGATGTTTATAGCAGCACAATTCATGATGGCTAAATCTCAGAAACCGTGTGTATTTCCATCAACAGATGAATGAATGTGTATTTATACACAGTGGAGTACTACACTGCCATAAGGAAAGAAAAACTTGAGGCATTTGTAGGTAAATGGAGACAACGTGAGAACATGATGTTAAGTGAAATAAGTTAGACACATACTCAAATATCACGTTGTTTCTCTTATGAGAAACACAAATAAAGAACAAAATAGAAGAGAGATAAATAGGAAATAGGGAGAAATTCAAATACTTTCCCAAATTACAAATTCCACTGTTTTAAAAATATTTCAATGTATATGCTAATTGGTTCATTTATACTACTAGTGTATTTTAGTTCATTGCAAAGAAAGATTAGTGTAATTATCTGTGTGCTTCTTCTTTGCAAGAATCTTTTTGGTTGATGTCCTGTAGAGTGAGTAACTGGTTTGAAGATGATGAGACACAGTCTAATAACTATTATTACTCCTTTGTTATTTGATTATGAAATTTTTATTTTTTCATAAACTAAAAAGAATTTAAAAAGAGAAATGAGGATGCACATCGCTTATGCTGCATGAACGTTCGTGGCCCCAACCTGGAAAGACTCCAAATGCCCGCCCTCTGGTGAACAGATGCACCAACACTGGCGTATTTACATGGTGGGATATTATTGGTTGCAAAAGGATGACATGCGACAGGTAGGTGAATCTTGAAATCATGATTATGATTGAAAGAAACTGACACAAAAGAGCATCTTATATTTACAGTTCCACCTGTATGGAAGATGACAGCAACCTCGGGTGTCGGAAATCGTGGCAGGGCTGTGGACTCTAAGAGGGAGGCGTGGATGCAGGAGGGCCTGAGGGAGGCTTCAGAGGCAGTGGACCTACTCTGTGTCTTGGTTGACTCTCGTTACCTGGGTGAACACTTTTGTTAAAACAAATGGAATCGCACACCTAAAGTACATGTGTTTATTACTTTTAAAAATTTGCCTCAATTTAAAAATAATTTGATTTCTGAAAAACGATTTCATTCTTACCTTCAGAAAGATTGAAAGACCTATTTCTGCTTTGTATCAGAATACAGTATTGTAACAATGAGTAACTCAGAAATGAGACTACGTTTGCTGAATTTGACAAAAAGAGATAATACAATCATGGCTGAGATAAAAATCACTGATCTGGAACATAAAGTTGAAAAAAGCTAGGACACAGGCCAAGCAGACCACAGGAGAGAAAAGTTAGGAAATACTAGAAGCCAATTAAAGCAAACCAGTGAGTGTTTCATATGTGTTGTTGAAGTATGGGGCATAGGAAATGGGAAGAAAAAATAATTCAAGACCTAATGGAAGAAAATGTGTAGAAATCGAAGGACAGTTCTTACAGAAAGAACCCACTGCACACTGGTAAGTATGAAGGAAATGTGGACAGATCCATGGGCAAGTTCAGAATTCCACGCTCAAAATTCATAAAATTCAAAAAGTTGTGCAGAGGGCAAACAAAAAAACCCAGGAGAAGATTCTTTGTAAAGGAATGAGGCTCTAGGGCTAGGGATTTAGCTCAGTGGTTTCGCTGCCTGCTGCGCAAGCTCAAGGACCCAAGTTCGATCCCCGGTACCAAAAAAAAAACCCCACAAGGAATGAGATTCTGACAACTAAAAGAGGAAAGGGAAAAAAGGACACAATGTCCTACACCAAGGGTGTCATAGTCTGTCAATGAAAAATATGAGAAATTGCACTGTGTAGGTTTTGCGGGAAAGGTGAGGTTCTGTGTTAAAAACAGCCCATCGGCACAGGCTCCTGAAAGAACCAGCAGCAGGGATGGTGCTGCCAGCAGGTGCACGTCAGAAGTGGCACCGTGGACAGGAAGAGGTCACAAGGCTGCCGGAGAAGCTGCTGCTGTGTCTGTCTGCGGTTGTGCCAGGCTTGGTTTGCCCATCATCAGTTTCTTATTTTGCGATTAACACAAACTCCTACTTGTTTAACTCAAGGTTCCCTAGATTTTCTTTGGTAAGAAGCAAGCACAGATGTAAGTGAGGATTTCTAGCAGATGGTGTGATTGTATTGTGCAGTGAGTTATGAATCAATAGCAAGCGCAGCTATTTGATTTTCACTGAAGCCATTGGAAATAAACTAGATTGATCACTTTGCCTTTTGAATAAGCTAACATTGCCATTGAATGTTGCATTTATACCGACTGAACATAAGGACAATGTCTTCTTTTATCTAAATAAAAAGTGATGGGCAGGCCAGGCCCCTGGTGAGTGCAGATGGGGTGTAGGTGCCCCGACCCAGCAGCAATTGTGTCTTGGGGTCCAAGACCCACCTCATGAGGTAAATGAGCAGCTATTCTTTTATTGCAAGGAGTTTACTGCCAAATAAATATGTTGGCTATTAGTGAAATCACAAAACTTTATATGGCCTTCTTTTTAACCTGTTTATTGAGATATAGCCAACATACATTAACTGCATGTGAAGCTATGATATTTAATGGGCACAAAGCATACAATGTCTATGGAACATTGACTGTAGTCAAGATAATGAAAAAAGGCAGCAATCCCCTAAAATGTCCTCATGTCCCTTCAGGGTCTGTCCTTCCCTCCCTTCCTCAGCCGTCCTAGAGCCCCAGAAAATCACTGGTCTTTCCCTCACTCTGGATTTGTCCACTTCTTCCATCATTTTGTATAAATTGGAATTTTTGGTCTGGCTTCTTTCACACGGCATGATTATTCCGAGGCCCGTACGTGGGCTCAGCACTGCTCCACGGTGCGGAGCCCCAGCCCTTGTTCATTTACCTGCACACAGACATCTGGGTTGTTCCCAGTTTGGTGCTGCTACAAACGACGCTGCTATAGACAGCTGCAGACGGTCTCCATGGGGCTGTGCACTTCCTGCCAGTGGGATGCCGGCTTTCACGGTGAGTGCACACCCTTAGCATTTTCAGAAACTGTCCAGTGTCTTTCAAAGTGGACCAACCAAGGTGCATTCCCAGTGTGTAATGGTGCCAGCTGCTCTGGTCCCTGGCTCTGCTAGGCAGGTTAGCCTGTCCTGTTAGCCACTCCGAGGGGCTGAGGGCTCCCATGGTGACTTCTTTGCTTTATTTCTGGGATCATTCATGCTACTGAGCATATTTCCTTGAGCTGATTTGCCACCCACGTGTCTTCTTTGGAGAAGTGTTTGGTCAAATCTTTTGCCCATTGTAAAAGGCAAGGAAAGACCTAACATGATTTTGACAGAGGAAAACTCACAGCATATTCCTGAGAGAGGGAGGTGATTTGTTTTTATAAGTAGCTGTGGAAGGTTTAGGATCCAAAGAAGGAGCTTTGATATTATTGCTGTCAACAAGAGGGATAAAAACTGAGAAAAGGGGGAGTTAAACCAGTTGAGCAAGGCTCTTTGTCCTAAAGCCTAGCAGGATCACCAAGATGGAGGAAAATGTGGAAAAAATCAGAAGCAGCCTTCACGCAAGTGCCGGTCAGAGAGAGGCTCTGGGAATAATGTGGATTCTTCTCCCAAAGCCACCTAATGCTGAAAGCAAGTGCAGAGGATTCTGGAAGTAACTCCCATGGCCTCCTGGATGCTGAAGGAAGATGACTGGGGGGTGGGTGGCCACCCTGTGTTCCACCCACCACTTCAGAGTCAGTTTCTCCCCAGTGACCACAGCAGGGAGGAGAGAGCCTGCTGGAATTTGCGTTACCTTTTTTCTATCTGGGAGGAAGTTAGGAAAGGAGACATGAAGATGGAAAAATATGCGACATAACTCTACCTAAGGAGAGAAAAGACAGCTAAGAACAAGGCTGCAAGTAGAAACAGATGTGGCACAAGGTGCTGTCCTGCCCTGCTGAGCCTCGGTTGAGGCCAGATGCTGTCCTTGGCCTGTTTGGCCCAGGGTTCCGGGTAAGTGGGACTGTGGGGAGGTGAGGGACTGGACACCAGGGTGACTGACTGGTGTCCCCCCGCACCGACGAGCAGAACATTTGGGACGCCCGCCACAGCAGGCACACTTGCTACTCGGTGGAACTAACACTTCCAAGAGAATTTTGTAAACAAAACAAAAGTAAAGACACTAAATATGCCAAAAGGGTAACGCAATCATCCCGTTCCTAATGTATTATTTTTATAGCCTAGGATATGCAGTTATTTGTGGATCAACCCATTAGGCCATTCACAGCTGTGTATTTTTCTTACAAATTGAATAAAGGTAGCCAGGTACCTTGACAGCCGTGCTGCTCAACCATCCTAATCACACTGTTCACTTTTCCAGCTATGCATACTGTCTTTGGAGAAATGGCTTCTTCCACCCCTACCCTCAGGTTCTCTTCCATCACTTACCATTGGATCACTTGTGTTGATGACTTCTGGTAGCTGCTTTTCTTCCGGGGTGCCATCCAGCTGCGTGGTATGCTCGTCACAAGAAGCATCCGGCTAATGAAAGAAATAGAAGCCATTGTCATGCAAGCTTATCTTTGTGCATGTGACCTTGTGCTCCACAGTGCATGATTCTGGGATTTGGAGCCGACTGTGGCCAGCTGTGCAGAGATACACAGGGCCAACAGCTGGCACCGGTGACCTAGCTTTCGGACTCACCCAGAACCATACTGATCCGCATAGTGTCACGCACTGCCACAGACTTGGCCTCAGAGGCAGACACTGCTAGCTGCCTGCTGAAATTTCCTTTCCTTTTCCTTTCTCTTGACTTATGAATATCATGGCTTTTCTCCAAGGTCCCGTGTGCAGCTGAAAAGACTGTGTGGCCCTGCGATGGTGACATCTGATACGGGGAAAATGCGTTCTGCTTGGTGGGGTGTTTTCTGGTGGAAGTGGACAGAGTGAGCTTGTCAGTGCGTGTTCAGGGAACATGGCTCTGTGCCTGAGATGCCTGGACACTCTGTAACCATTAAGAATTAGCCCGTGTGCCACAGGGAGCAGAATGGGAAGTTGGACGGGTTGGTAGAGCCATGCTACAGCAGCCATGCAGCCTCTGCCTTCCTACCTTGGGCTATTTTTTATAAGAAACATAAACCTGTAACTGCCTAATGATGTGACTTCCTGATAAAACCATGCCTTTTAAAACCAGACCTTACTTACAAAACTATTTTGGAATAGTTTATTATATGTTCACAGCAAGAACGGTTATTCTTTAGTTAGGAAGCTGGAAATACATTAGCTTAATTACCTCATGAATAACTAGGACTGAACCAAATATTTCTTTCCCATTCAGTGAATACTGAGAAAGCTCTGACTTTCATTATGCAGAAGTGTGTTTGGAGACTAGACACAAAGCCTGGTGCATAAACTCTAAGATTTAGTAGCACTTTTAATAAACACATTTCCCCAAATGAGAAGCAAATAGTACATCCCATGGTTGAAGCAATTCTTTGAACAATTAAACATACTGGATATTACTGAAATTAAAAACTGTTTCATGAGACCTTAGGAAACACTATTTTTAAAATTTTATTTCTCTGTGTTTTCAACCCCTCCCCCAAATTCTATACTATATTAATAAGGACGATGCACATCTATTTCTAAATGGAAATAATGCTCAAGAGGAAGCAGAAGAAGCTTGGATTGGGCTGGAGACTAAGCCTGCCCTGTCACTCAGTATGGAGCGCATTTTACTAAGAACCGGCCCCATGGCAGTGCTAGAACGAACACTGTATCCTGCAACAGATCAGAAATGGATAGGAGACCCTGGAAAGTGTTTGTCTGATAACGGTGGAGGCATCCTCAGCCTAAGGATGGCCCAGGATGACACTGCTGTTCAGGAAAGAAGAGACCTGCGGACCATACAGTCACCAAACATCTCCGAATCCATGGGCCCTGCCAGTGTAACTCATGGGTCACACAATGTCGTCTCTATGAGGGGGCGGACAGGCCTGCCACTGGCCCTGTGTCAAGAGCAGCAGGCAGGAGCTGTGCTTAAACCAGAAAATGCTCACTGCCTTCTTGGGCAAGATTCCAGGCAGCTGTCCAGGCTGGGGACCAAAAAGACCTTGCTGCCAGATTGTGCCTGGGCTCTGGGAAAGGCACGGATGGAGAATGCAAGGAAAACATCGGCTCTGTGTGAGATGGGCAGAAGTGAAGACACTGGCTCTGCCCTCTTTGGTGTGAAAGGTGTGTGTGTGGGGGGCTGTGGTTTGAGTGGGTCCCCCCAAAGCATGTGTTGGACCATCTTCCACCATGGGGTTCGCCCAAATCCCAAATATGATGGGGTGAAGCAGCTCAAGAGCTCCTGCCAGATGCCAGCCCAGCCCTCAATACTGGACATTCCAGACTCCCGAGCTGTAAGACATAAGCCTCTGTTCTTCATACATTGCCCACCAATGTATGGGTGTGCCAAGCTGTGGCACTGCTACAGCAACACAAATGGACCAAGACTGCATGTGTGTGCCCATGCATGTGCTATTAACTAACCTGCATTCACACACTGTGCACACAACACTGCATCCGAAGTCAGCCCAGTCCTCTTATTCAAGAGCTCGGCCTTTGGGAAAACGTCTACATAATGGCAGAGAGGGGGCAATACGAGGTCTTACATCATCAATTAGCCCATTCAATCCATGCGTGGATGCCAATCAGTCATCAAGGGTCAGCAACCACTGGAGAAAATCGACCTCTGTACAAAAGAAATGTATTGATATATCTTCTGGTAGAAACATAACTGAGAGAAGAAAGCTTATAATGATTTTGTGATTTCAGAGAGATTAGAGTGGCTATTGTGGCCATAAATCAAAAACTGTAAGAAGAAAGGAAAATCAAAGAAAATAGAAGAGTTCTTGTGAAGGAACAGTATGATTAAAAAATCCAAATTAAAATTTAAAAACTGAATCAAAACCTAATAGTGGCTAAATTGTAATCCTTCATGGCAAAAATCAGAATTAAGGATCTACAAAGTGATGTAGACAAAATCTCCTAGGATACAGAACAAAGAAACAAAGAAAACCATGGAAAATATAACAAACAACTCAAGAAATAGGTAAATTTAACCCAAGCAATGAAAGGAAAAGCACAGAAAATATAGAGAAATCACAGGAAGAACACCTTCAGAATTAAGGAATCATTTTCAGTAAGAAAAGGCCGAGTGCTGAGCACAGTGGGGGAAAAAAGATAATTTCATGTCCTGATGACATTTCAGGTCTCAGCAATAAAGAAAAAGCTTCCAGAAACATAAAAGTGAAAGTGGGGTATAAATGAAGAAGTAGGATTTAGAGACCATTAGACTTCTCAGTAAAAAGCAAATGGCCCCATGTCCACAGATTGCAGAAGGAAGCAGATTTAGGGCCCTGTACTTTCATACTGGTCAACATAAGCTTTATATGTGTTTTGAATATGAGCATTTAGTGTTCAGAGATGTTTTTTCCAAGATATGCTCTGAGGGCTAGAGGCTGCGAGAAGGCAGGATTCAGTGGCACGTGTGACCCTGGAGGCAGAGACTTTGACTATTCTCTGTGGTCTTCTCATTTTCCTGGCCTTCCCTTGTCTTTCTCCTAAAATGCTTCCACTCAGTTTTCAACCTCAGGATGGCATGAGAGTGATGGGCCTTCAGTAGAAACGGTCTGGCGAGTTTGCACTTAGGTCTTTTCCGGAGCTGGCGCGGTGGGGTCTGATTAGCTCCCAGTCCCCTGGGACCCTGGACAATGAGCAGAGGTGACCCACACTCTGGGTGCTTGGGCTGCATGAGCTGCTCAGCCAGGGTGTGCACCAGGCGTGCTGAGCGTGGTGCATTTTGGGTGACATTTCCCACTCAGGGTGGGTTTAGCAGAAGGGACCCACTGAGTGAGGAGCGTCTGTCCTTGGGTTTGAATCCTAGAAACTGGAGAGCAGCCCGGGGTGTGGTTGGAGAGTCGCAGGAGGGTCTGCACCAGCTGGCCTCGGGATGGACCATCAGAGGCGCCATGAAGGGGGCTTATGCAGAAGCAGAGGGAAAGCCAGGTGGCCAAGGGGTGTGGGGCAGGGAGGTATGGGGTGGGGGTGTGGGAGAAACCCCCAGTCCCACTTGGCGGGGTCCAGGCGGTGCAGGGTTCCCTGACACCCAAAGGGTTCACCGTGAGGAGGGGCTGCAGACAGGACACATCTGGGACACATCGGCCACAGCCAAAGGCAGGGTGGGGAGCACATGAAGGACGGCACTGGGTGCATTCATATTCTCCGGGCAGGTGCAAATCATCTCCCAGACACTCACTCAAAGGCTATTATGCTGGTGCGCACCTGTAATCCCAGCACTCTGGGAGGCTGAGGCGGGGCGCTGCCAGTTTGAGCCGAGCCAGGGCAACTTAGCAAGCCCTCATCTCAAAATAAAAAGTGAAAAAAAGAAGTGGGGACGTAGCTCAGTGTGGAGATCCTGGGATCGATGCCCAAGAGTGGAGAGGAAAACAAACACCCCCTAGCCAACGGCCAGCTGTCATCCTACCCAGGACTGTGAGCAACCGTGTCTCTCCTTCTGTCCATCGTCACTGCTTCCGACTGTGCACTGAGCTTGTTTCTAGGCTCAACTGTTGAGATCTGGTGTGCAGGGACTGTGTGTGCTCACTCTGCTGCTGGTGCTGCAGTGCCAGGCACTTGGGCTGGTGATGCTGCCGTGGCCCCCTCCTGACGCCCCACGAAGTCTGCTCTGACCATTGCTTCTTGAGGGGCAGAACAGATAAAAGGGCAGCTGGATGGGGCTGACTCCCCACACCTAGAAGTGTGGTCCTTCCTGTGGGAGGCTGTGGGGGCCAGGTGCATGGGTGGCTCCCGAGGGCAGCTGGTAACTGTCAGGTCCCCGACTGCCCGGGCTGCATCACTGCTCCCATCCCTGAGAACATCGCGGCAGAAGCTGAGCACCTCCTGCCCTTTGGGGCCCATCTCTGCTGTAGAACGAGCCCGGGTGGCGTGAGCTTCCGGGCCCTGGGAGTCTCAGAGGAGCAGCCCTGCTGGCGTGGCTGCCTCGGGAGAGGACTCTGCCGGCGCCTGTCCTGGGCGTCCTCCCTGGCGCTGGATCACAGGCGTGGGCGTGGCTGCTCCTGGGTCACAGTCCCAAGAAACCTGTGACCCCATGTGGGGAACCCAACACTGGAGCAAACCAGGAACTACAGATTTGATGTTTAAATCGACATCCACTAAAACCCAGTTTACAAGTGTTTGCTGAGAAGCACGCATCTAACCAGCACATATACGGGATGCCCTTTTATAACGGTCTACACTTGCATGTCCCTTCTGATGCTCGGACCTGAAAATGGGGACAGATCTATTTTCCAGCCCTTACAGCTCTCTGCTGGCCAGATGTGAAGTCAGCTGTCCAACGAAAAAACCCAGTCCGGGAGGAAAGGTACCTGCACGCCCTTGGGGCACCAAATCCCACCCCCAATATCACAGACAGGGGACATCTACGAATTGTCACTACTGTGTTTTCTCTGGTCTGGAAGAAGGTAAAAGCTGAGCATGGGGACAAAATGATCAAAGAGAAAAGAAAGACAGGAGCTCAGGCTACCGAGAGTCCAGGGCTGGATGACACCTGATAAAAGCTGAGATGTGAATGGCCTGGAGCAGCCCCCTCCCCACGCTGCCCCCTCCTTGGGGTCCCCTCCTTGCCTGGAGACAGACAGTTCCTGCCTGGCCCTGAAGGTGACAGGGCAAGCGGGGGGCAGCGTCTGACCCCGTGGAGCCCGCAGCCCGGTTGTTCTCTGCTCCTGGCTGTGTCCATGAGTCCAAGGCAGGGCGTGGTGTGATCCGCCAGCTTCTCCCCGAAGGTGGGCTCTGCTTCTCAACAGTGTGGCGAGGCAGAGGCAGTCACCACAGTAGGCTGAGTCAGGGCAGCACGCGGCTCTGGAACCCATGCTGGGGAAGGTGCACCCTCTTCCCACTGAGGGCCAGGCAGTGCCCACTGTGAGGGGCTCGGGGAAGGCGGAGGGGATGGAACTCCTCAGGTCACGTGTCTCACTGAGAAAACAACCCCAAACTCGAAGACCCCTGCTGCGAACGTGACAGAGAAGGCCAGACCTCTCACCCAGAGTCAAGCTTTCGGGGGAAGCAGATGAGATGACGAGAGGTCAGATCTGCAAAGAAGGACGGCGCCTGGGGTCTGTGACCCTACTTCCCTCTGGGGCCCAGCCTGGCCTAAGAAGCAGAAGAGCAGCAGGAACACAGGCTGCCCACGGCCAGGCCTCAAGGCCGAATCCATCACAAAGCGATCTGGAGCCAGCCAGTTCTGGACAATCAAGATCCATAGATGCTGCCTTGCAGGAAATACAGGCAGGATGGACAGGAGCTAAAATCACCACCAGCGCCATCATCTTCCTCACTGTGGGCATCGGATCGGGTGCTCAGGGGCTGCTCCAGGAGCAGAAAGCAACCCCATTCCTCGGACAGGAAGGGGTAAGAATATCGAGCTAAAAGGAAGGAAAAGCACACAGGCAATAGCAGAAATGCACTCACTGCTGCCAGGAGTCCAAGAGGGCTAGGGGCCATCCATCCGACCTCCCAGAGCTCGGGCTTCGCGCAGGGCACCACTTCCAAAGGAAGATCCAGCTTCTGCACAACATGGCACAAAGACAAAGGCGGCCTGCTGCTGAGTGAGCTCCTGGGATTACAGTCAGGCGAGCACTCTTTGGAACCGTGCAGCAAAATGGACCAGGTGGTGGGCGGGCTTGGACTCGGCTCACGGGGAGAGCACGCATTTCACACACGCGAAGTCCTGGCGCCCATCCCAGCGGCACAACTGAACAAATACAAATCCATACACAGTGGGCATGGTGGCCTCTAAGAAAGACTTATTTACCTGCTCTGCTGCATAGCACACTTTTCCCCCGACTGCTACACATTTAAGAGGCCACGGTGCTGCTTCCCTAAGAGAGCCACACCTGCAATGGTACGGTGCTGACTCCCGCTAGATGTCTGTGTTTGGAAAACAGATGGAACTTCAAAGTACATCCAGTGGTGAGAGTTAAATGATCTTGGTAGCATGAGATCTTCTACTACACGCCCGGCCACGAGCACAGGACCTCCGTTGGTTTGGATTCCTCGCGTGGCTGCAGCCGCAGATGCTAGTTTTATTACTGGAAGTGCAGTAGGGCATAACTATTTAATTATTCATTCCCAAGTGTAAGCCTTTCCCTTTTCTTCACTGTTTCAAGGAACTAGGTAGCCTCCACCAGGTCTTCCTGAAGGCCTTGGAAGAATGAATTTTTCTAGCCTCCTTACACCAGGTTCCCTTCACTTGACCTCTCCAGTTGCCAGTTTCTTTTTCAGGTTTTTGTTAGTACGTTTGCTGTCCATGATGCTCTCCCTCCACCTCTCAATCTTCTTCACATTTGCAAAAGAGCCATCGCTCTGCTTCCTATTATTTATCTTTTGTTTTGCTCTTCTTCTATAATTTGGGTTTCTCACACAAGGGAAACCATGTGATATTTGCACTTGTATGTCTGATTTACTTCACTTAACATTATGATCTCAAGGTGCATCCATTTTTCTGTAAATGACTCAGGTTTATCCTTATGTCAGAAAGTACTCCACTGTGTGTCAATGTCATATTTTCTTTATCCATTTCTGCAGAGGAATATTGATGCTCTCCCCACTTCTATCCAGGGTTTCTTTCAAAACAAGGGTTGAAAAACAATGAGAATCATCTGAGTAGTGACAAAAATAAAAGTCCATTGTTATTCAGGAAGTTCCCCAATGTAACTGTGCAATGATTCATGTATTATGCATAATACGTCCATTCATACCAATTTGTGGAAACAGCCCTGGCCATGACTGGCTGTGTAGTCACTGACCATCGTGTCCAGTCACTGTCAGCTGATCCTGGGAGACCATGAGATGCCAGGGACATAACAAACATGTCCTTTGTGCAAGTTCTGTCAGCCATGTATCCCAAATCCAGTCTTCTATTTCCTTAAGGGTATCCTGATTTTTTTCAGGAAGGTTCATATCCAACTAAATAAAAGAACCCATATCTCACCCTCCCTTGTAGCTGAAGCATATAGCTCTGGGCAATGAGGAACAACTGGAATTCTACTGAGTGAGGTTTCTAGGAAAGTGACATCAGAGACCATGACACCAGTCCCAGGATTTGCCAAGAAGGTGAAGACAGGCCTGCTGTGGGCCACCTGGCCTGGACAGACAATGATGAGGGGTGCATGTGAAAGACAAGACAGACAGAAGGAAGCTGGATGTGAGTTAGGAAAAGGGATCACCCCCCTTCCACTTCTTAAAAGAGAAAAACAAACTAATAGTTGTGTGACTCAGGATTTTTGGGGTTTGCTGTTACCTGGAGTCAAATGTGTATGGAAGTGATACAATCACACTTTTAGATGCATATTGGACGATAGATTTATACGATCAGTTGTAAATCAGTTTCACCTTTAGCTACCTGCTTATAAATTATGAAATTGGAGATAAATGAGATCAACTATTTTTCCCAATTAAATGTGTTACTGAAAAGGACATTTAATTTGCATCTTCTGAATATTAGAAAAATGTATTTGGGTACTAGAATTCTGCTCAGGATGGATAGTACTGTAGACCATGTACTATGTACCCTAAAATTGACTTAGCATATTTGATTTAGTGAACAATGGCTCTGCTAAAATAAGGGCTAACTATTCTATTTCTTTATGTAAGGACTCCATGGAAATTTTTTTTTTTTTTTGTAGTACTGGTGATTGAACTCGGGACCTTGAGCTTTTGAGGCAGGCGGTGGCACCACTGAGCTAAATCCCCGGCCCCACTCCATGGAAATTTTAAATTTATTGGCTATTTAATGAAATCATAAAATTTATTTGGGCCTATGGAAATTGTTATTCTTCACCTTGCCTGGATGTCTTCTGTTTCCACTAATGTATTACCTTTGTAATAAAGGAGAATAAAGCTGATTTATTTATGAAGAGAAAAGTCCTATTGAAAAGTCAGCACAAGGAAATTGGATCAAGATAACAAAATGCACACACCACTTTCTCCTTTCCCTGCAAATAACTCTGTCAAAAGAAAGATCTTTTTAAAGGAGTAGATCTAGACACCACTCAACATTTCCATTAGACAATGGAAATTGGAGGAAGTTCCTGGAAGATAAAAAATCCAGCAAGAATAGTTTGATAAGGGGAGAAGAAAACCTCAGCCTGAGAGAAGGCGCAAGAGAAAAATGGTGGGTGATACACACTGATCCAGAAAAGGCTCATATCCAGAAGGAAATAAAAAGATAGGGGGCATCGCCAACTCGAAGACAATGGCCAGAGAAACTGAAAAACGCTTTCCTCAGCAGAGACCAGGCAGGCCATTTTTCTCTGAGAAGAACAGGCGACAGAGTGACCACCTTCCTTGGTGGGCTTGGCCATTGTCTTGGTTAATGGTGTGGTGGCTGTAGACAGAAGGAAGGTTTGGGGTTTCCTAAAAGGATAAAGACAAAGGGAAGTTTGGTTTGCCTGTAAAGGAACTGAAGTCTAGTTACTGAGGACGTCTGTCAGTGTGACCCTGATACCTTATTTATGTGCCTTGAAATGAAGTGTGGCAACTCAAGAGACCTCACTACTCACATGGCCCAGAATCCTGTCTATAGGGGGTTCTTCAAAGGAACAGGTCTACACAACTGTATGGGAAGCAGAGTCATTACCTGTGCTAATCCAGCAGATGCATCTGTCCAATGAGAGACCTACGCCAACACCCAAGAAACAAAATCAACTCAGCAATGGCAACAGAGAGAGGAAAATGATGATGGTAAAAATAAATGTGTCACCTGAAGGAGACGGTAACTCAAGGAGAACTCTGGAATGTAAGGTTTAGCTAGTGCCCATGAGTGCTGGGGGCTACTGCAGCCAAGAAACGAGAACAGACTGCTAACATAAAGGGTGTTCTGCTAACAGAAGGGTGCACTGGCATTATGACTGCTATGTTTAAAAAAAATCAAATGTCATATTATTAAACCATAGTAAAGTTACTGACACAATAAATGAAATTGAAGAGATGTCCAAGAATGGAGAAAAATGCACACAAAAACTTGGAAAATATAAAGGAACAATTAAGAAATGTGGAGGCTCAGTGATAATTTAACAGGGGCTCCAGCAGACCACTGAGAAAATGGAAGATACAAAAACCCATTTTATAAATGTTCTATGAAAACATGCAGAGCCTCAAGAATGAATTTGGTCTCATATTTGAAGGACTTGTTTAGTACCAACCAAGATGATTTTTTTTTTTAATGTAAAACTGGTGGGCCAGGTGCGGCGACCCATGCCTATAATCCCAGCACTTGGGAGGCTGAGGCAGTAGGACTGTTGAGAGATCAAGGCCAGCCTGAATTACAGAGCAAGACCCTATCTCAAAAATCCAAGAGGGGGTTGTGCAAAATTGGTTTCCCAACAATAAAAATAAAACACAAAAACTTCCACAGCTGTTACCGTGATGGTTATGTGAGAGAAGAAAATGGAAAGTATTTTTGAAATTCTGAAGGAAAATGATTTTGAGTATGGAATTCTATATGTAAAAGAAAAAAAAGAAAAATCTTAAAAAAACCTTAAAAGTTAAGAAAATTAAAATTTTAAAAAGATTAACAAATTAAGGAAAAATTAAGAACGATCATCCTCTCCATATCTATTTTTCAAATTGTTGAATTTCTATCCTCACTGGCTCAAATTCCAATGTCTAAGGCAAACACAAAATCTCCTTATGAATCTTACCATGACTGATCTCCAACCAAGAAAGGGAAATGGAAAACTTTCGGTACTTATTCAATTAAAGTAGCCGAAGGAGGCTGAAGAAGGATACAAAGAGTGGGAAGGATGAGAAAGAAGGGAGGGGAGAGAGAGGAAAAAGGAGAAGAAGGGGAAGCGAGGGAGGAGGAAGAGGAGGGGGAGGCGCACACAGAGACAGGCAGGGTCCAGCCACAGAGCTGGAAGAGGGGAGGAGATCTTGGGATCTACGGCGTGGGTTTCAAACAGGAAACCGGAAGTCATCTTGGTGACCGGAACACTGCATTGTGCATGCGTGTCCCAGAGAAGCAAAGGACTCCTTGTTTCTATTTACCCTGGACGACCCAAGAGTAAATGCCCACTTTCTCCTTTTCTTCAAGAAGGGTTAATGTGAAGAGAAGAGAGTTGCATCAGAAGGTCTCGCCTTCCTTTTATGTTACTAGAAGTGCAAAGTCCTAGGGAACCCAGAAGGGGTAGTTATGCATTTCCTGAAAGACCTAAGGTTTCCGGAAGAAGTCTTTTGCTCTTTGCTACAGTAGAGCCACAATTTTAGTCTGAAGATATGGGAAAGTAAATATGTATGTGGAATTTATAGGGCCTCACAAGATGATCCCAGAGAAAAACTGACTGGGGAATTTAAACCATGAGGGCAAACCTTTTCTTTGACAGGTTCTTGTCCAGAACAGCTTAGCCAAAGTCCTGATGTCAAGTTATGGGTCACTTGTACTCAGTTGAAAATCCTGCCCTCCAGAAAGACGGGTTTCAACTAAGCTGAAAGTTCAGACAGTACAGAACTCAAAATGCACTGCCCTCAAAGTATGTATAGGTCAAGCAAAGATTCTAGAGCTGTACTGTTCAATTTGTAAGTTCAATTATACGCCACATGCGGCTGCTTAGATGAAAATAAATTAAGATTAAGGAGAATTGAAAATTCAGTTCACATGAGCCACATCTGAGTTGAAAACTGCTGCATGTGACAAAAGGTGGGGGCTGCATTTTAGACAGAGGACGACAGATCATTCCCACCAGTGTGGAAAGTTCTAAAGGACGGTATGATTCTAGGACTCTGTTGTCACAAATACAAAGGCTACCCAAGGGCATGCGAGTGTATGTGGCAGCTACTTTTTGAGGTTAATATAACTTAGAAAGAAAATGAGAACCTACAGTAACTCAAATCAGAGACCGTTTTAAACCATGATTACTACTCAACATCTTGGCTAGAATTTATGTCATTATTGATATTACAACGAAATAGATGAGAAACCTAAATCAGAGTGATTAACTAACTTGCCCTGGGCAACTTATCCATAACTGCAACAGAATATTAAGTTGCCTTTTTTCTTCAGACTCATGACCTCCAAACTTCCAAGAAGTCTATCTGCATAGACTCTGTCAGAGGTTCTTGCACACAGAATAAATTCAGTAAGTCTTTGTTGCAATTATTATAATGCAACATCGCAATGAATAAAGGAACAGATAAGTTGCAAGGCAGAGCTAGCAGTAAAACTCAGGTAGAAATAAGAGGAAACAACTAATAGCCTCAGAAGACCACGGAACTAAGGGTGAGCTGGAACTTCAACCATTTCTCACAGGACATGGGCTGCTTCTCTCAGAGGTTTTTGAATCATTCTCTCATCCACTTAATTCTGCTATCTTTTTTGTACCATGTTGATTTTTCTGAACACAAAGGCTCCCTTCCCTTCCCCACTCCCCCAGCACTGTATTAGCACAGTGCACTCGGACTTGCTTACAACCCTTGGGCCATTTCCCTGGGACTCTTTGGCCTGACCATTCCGAGCCTAGGTTTACGGAAGGATCTGTGCTGTGGGGGACACACATGTCCCTTCCGAAAGGCCCAAGAGGTGACTCTGGCTTCCCCACAGAAGGGAAGGAAGTTGGCAGGGTGGGTGAGCAGAGAGGGGATGATTGCTTAGGTTCAGCTCACACGGTGTTGCACCGTGCTGTCTGCTTTAGTTTTCTCTGGAAGCTTCAAAGAAGCAGCCTTCCCTGACACCACTCTTCCCTCCCTGGACCCCCTGAAATCAAAGCCAACACCTGTGAGCTGTGGCCACCACTTACCAGAGCCTTGCTGACCCCAAAGACGTCCCTGACGTCCCTCACGGGCTGCTTGCTCTTCTTCCGAAGAGTCTGGGTGTAGGTGTTGTACCTCTTCTTCACTGCGGCTGCCTGGGTTCGAGTCAATGTGGAGAGCAGGGCTTTGCCGTCTTCCTCTTCCTCCCCAGAGATCAGAGTTGACAGCCCCACGTCTTGAAGCCACTCTGCTTCCAGCTCCCCTTCTGCAACACAGGGCGGACTTCGAGGGTTAGGACTTGGGCAGCTGCAGGTCTGTGCTCATCAGAGGACATGAAACACAGTGAGTAACTCAAGACTGTCTCTCTCTAGGGTAAGTATGAGAAAGGGCTGTAAGGAGGAGTGAAAAGTCCACGTTGTAATTGATTGAGTGATTAAGACATAGGCTCACTGTGTTCTTCAGGCTGGCTTTGAACTCACTATGTAGCCCAGGGTGGCCTCTAACTCACAGTGATCCTCCTGCCTCAGCCTCCCGAGTGCTGGGATCACAGGAGTGCACCACCATACCTGGCCAGCATTGCAATTTAAAAATAAGTCAAACTGTAAAATGCTGCCTAGTGGTGCAAGGTTGATTGGCAGACTTGGAAAGCTTACTCTCCTTGCCAGGGGTTAAATGTAAGTAGTATCTAGACTACCAGTTTCCAAAAAATGATGCCATGTTAAATACTTCAACTAAAGCCGTAATAGGAGATACATGGTTTAGGGGAACCCGAAGGGGTTTCTTCATCACTGAAATGCAGATTCAAATCCCAGTTGTCACCATATACCAGCTGAATGACTGGGGTGCGTGCTAAGAGGGCTCTGGGCCTCAGTGTCCCCTCAGAAAAATGGGTACCGTGAATTTCTGTTTTTCTGTTGCCTGGACATCCATTTTGAAGATAGGCTGGACCTTCCCGGGCCAGGGGCAGGCTCAGTCACCCTGGACACAGCGTCCGGTTGCCCATCTCCTCCCGCTCCTCGGAGTGGTCCATCCAGGCTCTGCCTGCACCACTCCCTGCTGGTGCCCCCTCCCGTGGGCAGCTGGATGCGGCTCGCTGACCCACACCCCAAAGGGACTGTGTCAAGACAAGTTGGGACACCTGGCAGACGAAGCCGCACCCAGGAAGCCTGAGTCCCCTTCCTCTCACCACCCTCAGCTGGAACTCACGGGGTGACACCCGGGACCCCAGGAAAGGCTCCATCTCAGTGGCTGAGCCTGTGGGTCCTTCAGGTGTCCCCTCCTCCCTGGGTCCCTGCGAGGTGCACTGCCCTCTTGTCTCTCACGCCACTTCTGTTACTTCCTGTGTCTGTCTACTCCGGTGTCTCCCTGCCAACACACGCAAACTTAACTTCTTTTCCGGTCAGGAACAGACAGGTCACAGCTCAGACCAGTGCCACAAGGACACTGCTAGTATAAACAAGTTTCCTGTCAAAAGGTCACCCGGTCACGGTAGGGACACCGCACATCAGGCCACCCAGCAAGAAAAGAAGTCTCCTGTAAACCGTACATGGTAAACATGCACAGCCACCTCCCCTGAGCGAGACTGTGACATCAAATGAGAGGAACACACAGCAGGAACAATAAAAACAAAAGTTTGGGGCTATGAGGTTTTCTTTTAAAGCAGTGTTATTTATAAAGACTGCAAAGAATGTGGAAGAAAATTAGGTATTCAATAGACGTTCATTGTCCTTGTTCTGGACATGGGCTAATCATTTTGTTTTTCAAAAGGCAACTAAAACACCTAAGATTCATCCATGAGAATTAATTGCTATTGTAAACTAGATAAACAGAAACAAAAGGAATTCAGGATAACAACGTCCAGGAACAGCGAAGGCACGAAACATTTGTGTCTGGGTCCTGTGCTAAACAGGCTGTACCCAAGTGCGGGATGTTTGCAGAGAGATCAGAGCGGTTTGTCAACACAAGCTGCAGCTCAGGTCTAGGAGTCCTGGCCCCTGCTTACATACAGCATTGGCGATCTACAAACAAAGCCTCCTAATAATGTGCTCTGCAGGTTCAAGTCTTCAGCTAAGCAAATATTTTATTTGCTATCTTGTTTTTATTGTTTGTTTGCTTTGTAAGCTTCCCCTTTAACAGAAAACGAAAGGGGATTTATGCTGACTTGGAAGTCTTCCTTTATTAAGCCTTAGGTAAGATTTTCATTTCTGAAGACAGTTTATGAATGTACGTTAATATTCAGGTTTGGAGAACTGGGTTTTTTTCTCTCTGCACCTCCGTATGGAGGGAGGAAAGGGTGGGAGGGGTGATTGCCCGGCTGGTATTGACATCCACTAGGGGTGGGGTCGGTCTCAGTCCTGGGAATCAGCCTGCGCCCGTGTAGAGCATTTTCCCAGTGAGAATGGCAGACAATAGCGGGCCTCCTGTGTGCCGAATTCTGTACAGTGCAATCCTGTAACAAACAGGTCCCTCGACACGCAGCGCTCCTTTGAATTTCGGCTCTGCCTACTGCCCTGCCTGCTCAGTACCTGCTTGGCTGCCTCAGTCGTGTCACATTCAACAAGTCCAAACCTGAGCTCGCTTTCTTCATTCCCGACTCTGGGCCTCTTCCACTGATCCGCATTTCATCAGGCAAAACCACTGTTCACGTAATGAGGCAAGAGGGTAACTCAGGGCACCTCCGACTTCCCCTTCCTGGGACGTCAGCCTCAGTGCGTGACCAAGACTTTCTGACGTTGCGTCTTTTTTCGGTTTTTTTTTTTCCCCCATTAACTTTATTGGTACATTTTAGGTATACAATACAGTTACATTCATCATTGGGATCTTGTACCACTACATGATGCATCTTGGTTCTTATTTTTTTCCCCTTCCCCTGCTCTCCCTTCACCCCCTCCACCCTCCCTATTTACAAAGACTTTGTTTCCATTTTTTTCCTTTTCTCTTCTTTCCTTTCCCCTACCCCTCCCACTTCCCCTGCTCCTTTAGACCTTTTCTTCCTGTTACACAATATCAATTATACATTTTTTAAATTACAATATCAAGATCTAGGAGACATTACCACAGATTGTACAGAATTTAAAAGGATATAGAAAGCATATTTCAAAAATCTGTTTTGAAATAAATTTGACAACTTCTAAGAAGTACCTGGGAAGACAAATTAATGAAGCTAACTCCAGAGGAAATATAAAATTTGAATAGCACCTATTAAAGAAAGTATATTCCTAGCTTGAAAACCTACCTATATGACAACAGCAGGCTCATATACATTTTAACTGATAAATTATATCAAACATTTAAAGCAGAAAAAAGAAGGAACACTTCTCCCCTCATTTTAGGAACTCAACATTGTGCTAATCCTAAAACTGGACAAAGATAATAGAAGAAAAAAGTATGAACATAGATAGAAATTTGTTTCACAAAACAAACTATGAGAAGTCAGATCTGGCAGGATGTAGAAAGTGGTTTTGTTATAGGTATGGCAGTGTTGGTTCAGCATTGGAAGATCCACCCCCAAAAGTCATCATTTAAACAGAGGAAAGGAAAAAGCCATATGATCCTGTCACTAGTTGGAGAAAAAGTATTGGACTAAATTCTACAGCTGTTCATGGTAAAAGCTATCAGGAGACTGAAGTAGAACAGAACCTTCTCAACAGATTAAAGACATGTACTCCATACTTCCAGCGAGCACACCTTATATGAATGGAGAAGATACAATGCTTTCTCCTTAAGGTGGGGAACAAGGGCAGATATGCTTACTCTTTATCTGTCCATTAAACTTTGAAACCTAGGCCTAAACCAAAATAGTCTGGCAATAAAATGACACAATTAGGATAGGATTGGCACAGCAGAAGCAAAATCTTTATATGTAGATGAAATGATCATCTACAGAGAAAATACTAAGAAATCTCTAAGAGCCCCTAGAACTTGTATTTGAATTTAGCAGGATTAGAAAACACAAGGTATATATAAAAATTCAGGTCTGTGTATACTTGCTATAAGTGAAGAACTGGATATTGAAATTTAAAAGTTATGTAGGAGTACAAAGGACCTAGAAAAGTTAAAAAAAAACCAAAACAGTGTTGGAAGATGTTTAGTACCTAATTTTAAGATACTTTCATGATAAAGAGCACCTCAGGAACTTCACGAATATCAAACCGGCACTCCAAAACATTTTAGACAATACCCTAGGAAAAGACAATGAGGATCACAACCCCAGGAAACCCAGCAGAATGAATCCATCGGGCGTGACAAATTAAACGCAAAGGGGGAGAATCCAACAAAAAGAAAAAGTCATGACAAGGCTTTTAAAACTTTGAACTTCATCTCCCTAATGAGTGTATAATTCAATCTTATTATTGTACTGATTAGTATTTTTCTGATTCTAGGGTTGCACACCTTTCCTTGTGCTGTACTGGCTATTTATCGATAATCTTCTTATGTCTACTTTTTAATTGGGTTGTCTATTAATGAGCTCTAAGAATTCTTTATATATTCTGGTCATAGGTTATATGCATTGTAAATATGGTCTGTTTAAGGACTACTTTTCATTTTAATGATGTCATTTAAAGTTCTAAATTTTGGTGGAATCTCATTTATCAATTTTTTTCTTTTATACATCATGTCTTTTGTATCCTAGGTAGTTCTTGCCTACCCTGAATTCATACACATTTTCCCTTATAATTTCTTCTTAAAGTTTTATACTTTTAGGCTCTCATATTTAGGTTCATAGATCCCTTCAGGTTATTTTCATGTATGGAAATAAAGGGTTGAGGTTAATTTTTTATATACGGATACCAGGTGTTCCAGTGCCATCTGCTGAAGACACTATCTCTTCCTTGGCTCCTGAATTGAGTTTATATTCTATAAAATGCGAAGGTTAAATAATCTTTCAAAGCTCAGTGGACCATATATGTGTGGTTCTATTTCTACATTCTCTGTTTTATTCCAATGATCTATATGTCTTTCCTTACACCAACACTGCCTTGAAGCTTTAGAAGAAGTCTTAAAATTGGGTGCTAAACGTCTTCCAACACTGTTTTTGTTTTTGTTTTTTAACTTTTCTAGGTCCTTTGTACTCCTACATAACTTTTAAATTTCAATATCCAGTTCTTCACTTATAGCAAGTATACACAGACCTGAATTTTTATATATACCTTGTGTTTTCTAATCCTGCTAAATTCAAATACAAGTTCTAGGGGCTCCTAGAGATTTCTTAGTATTTTCTCTGTAGATGATCATTTCATCTACATATAAAGATTTTGCTTCTGCTGTGCCAATCCTATCCTAATTGTGTCATTTTATTGCTAGACTATTTTGGTTTAGGCCTAGGTTTCAAAGTTTAATGGACAGGTGAAGAGTAGGCATATCTGCCCTTGTTCCCCACCTTAGGGAGAAAGCATTGTGTGGCTCTATGTCCAGATTCTCTGTTGTATTCCAGTGGTCTCTGTGCCTTTCCTCACACCGACGCCGCCGTGATCACTCATGTTGCATCTTTACTGCAGCGCAAACCTTCTTCCTCCCTCTGCCTCTTCTGTGGCTCTGCTCAAAGCCAATATCATCTGTCATCTGGACTGCAACAGTTAACTCCCAGCAGGCCCCCTTCAGGGGCTCTCAGTCTCCTTCTGACCTGTTTTCCACAGTGAAACTAGATCAATCCTTTTGAACACAAATAAAAATAATGCTGTGACCTTCCCATGCTTTAACCTGGTCTACAAGGTGTAGGCTGTCCGCCTTTCTGGACACACCCTTAGCAGGCTCTCTCCACCCTCAGCCCTCCAGTGGTGCTGGCTTACTTTGGAGTCTTCCAGGGCTCTGTCCTCTGCTTTGTTTGACCTTGTTTGTCCCCCCATTTGGCCCTGTCATTACTGCCTCAGTCTCGGATCTCAGTCCTGACATCTGTGCCCCAGGGGAGTCTTTGGTTCCTGAATCCATCTGCCTCAGTGGTGTCTAACTGCTATCACGTTTTCTTTTTCCTTCAGGAAACTTCCAAATCAGATCTACTTATATTATTCCATCCATCACTGTCTCTTCCGCTAGATCATTAACTGTGAGAAAACCCTCTTTTGCTTGTAACTCTCTGGGAGTGCCTGGCACAGAGTAGGTACACATACTTGCTGAATTAACGAACTAACCAAGCAAGTTTCCACCGAAAATATAATTAAGCCGGATATTCTAGTAAGCTGTTAAATGCTGACTATGCAGCCAACTTTTAAAAATAAATCTAGCTCTCATTCCATACCTAAGTCCGTCAGCTTACTGAGTTTGTAGGGTAAATATATCCAAAGGCAAATCGACTTTCCGTGAAGGATGGGATAGCTTATATTGAAATAACTGTCTTATGCATAGCTGTGGTGGACCCCAAACACAAATATGTACAATAACTATTTGCAAAACTGGAGAAGAATTAAGAGCAGAAAAAGAACTTCTTATGAAAGAAAATGTACTCAGTGAGATTTATATTTATATTGCAGATGTAATTATGATGTGAGTTAAATGCATATGTAAAAGATATCACATTGTATACCATAAAGACATACAATTTTATCTGTCAGTTGTACTTCAAAAAAGAGAACTTCCAAAGGACTAGCATGCACACATACACACATGCACATGCACACATACACACACACACACACACGCACAATCTAAGTTGAGAGCTAGAGGTGTAGGTCGTGGTAGACTTCTTGCCTAACATATGTGGGACCCCAGGATGGATCCCCCCAGCACTGCATCAAAAAACAAAACAAAAAACCCTGGTTCACTATCACACAGGAGTGGATGGAGCCCCTCACCCAATATAACCAGTGTCTTTTAAGAGGAGGAGAAAGGACACAACACAAACACAGGCCCATGGTCCATGGCCTTGGAGGCAGATAAGGTACAATGAGCTGTCTATAAAGCGAAGATCACCAGAAGCCCAGAGAAAGGCATGGGCCCGATCCTGCCCTACAACCTGTAGAGGAGACACAGTGCTTTAGACCCAGGATTTCCAGATTTCCAGAACTGAGAGTAACACTTTCTGTGCTTTGAAGACCTAGTCTTGGAGTAGTTTGTTGAGACTGCTCAGTAACCATGTGATACACATTATCCGATCACAGCAGAAATATTAGAACTACAGTTGCCTCTGGCAGGATGGTGAGTCCGGGGAGGGATGAAACTGGGGTAAAGAATGAGAGGGTTTCTGGATTGAAATATTATCTGTTTCAAATACACATATTTATTTTGATCAATGTTAAATTATAAGAGGGCATGCACTTGCCAAATTCATTGAATTGCGTACTAAAATTCTCTGTGACTAGTTCAAGCACAGATACCTGTAAATAAGCACTGAAGTCTTTTTAGTAAGTCTGCATTTTGTAGTTTAGTCTGGCAAACATGAAAATGTTTTCCATGTACTCTAGTCTTGAACAAATGGATAATCACACAGGGAGAGCCGTGGCTTGATCTCTCACTGGAGAAAAAGAAATGACAGCAAAACCTGGATTAGAAATGGGAGTTATCAGTCTGAACTCAAGGCTGTAATGTAAATCGAGAGCTAGGAAGAAAAAGGCAGGTAGGATACCCTTTTCCCTTTATGTGTCTTTCTGTCTTTCTTGATCTGAAAAGGCAAAATACAAAGAAGGAAATAACAATGAGAAGGAGGAAAGGGGACTGGCGGTGGTTTTTCCATGGCCAACAGCCCTGCCTGCCCTAAGTGCCTTGGGGCCAGCTGAGGTTCCCTCAGATGTGGCAAGCTTCAGTCACTATCCGTCCCAGATCCCTCTGCCTGGCAGCATCTCCGGGTGACTCAGTCCCTCTCCAGCTGCTTCAGATGGCTCCACTCTGTCCCATAAGGAGCTCCTCACCTGGCCGTGCCCAGGTGGAAAGTCAGCGTGGCGACAGCCAGCGGAACACTGTGTGTCCACCTTTCGATTTTCTGCCTGTATAAATCACCCTCGTCTCACCCTTACTGGATCAGTCCACATACCGCTTCCCCTTGTGCCACGGCATCGGCCCTACTAAAGCTCCTTTTGGGTGGTTTTATTGCCTTTTCATGATTCCTTTCTCCAGGAGAGCAGGCTGAGCTGCTTAGACTGAGCTGGTGAACCTCAAGGCGGCTGGCAGCGAGAGCAGCCGGCAGCCAGGGCTCGTGACACTGAGGGTGCCGAGCAGCCCGAGACAGGGATGACGCAGAGTTGACAGCAGGGGTGGGCTGCTAACACAGAGGGGTGGAAGCCACCGGACCCAGAGTTCAGAGCTGCCGACACTGGGGGGGCTCTACTTTGTCATTCATGATTTCTAACTGAGCTGAGCAAAAGAACCCTTGGCTGACTGGTAGGGATGGGAGCAAGAACACACTTCATACAGGAGGATGCTGCCCTTGAGTGGGGCCTGACACTTCAAAAGTGCATCAGAGCTGACTGTCTTACATCCAAACTATCATTCTTAGTGCTGAGAAAGGCAGACTTGTAGAAAGTAGAATAAAGAACAAGAAGGCTTTTTAAAATTTCAGTTTACTCTGGTAATTCTCCTGAGGCTAATCACTTTCTATGGAAAACCTGCTTAGGTTTACTCACTACCCTAGCGTCCACCTTTCTTGGGTCTCTTCTCTACTCACTGGTGACGGCAGGGCCCTGGAAGAGATGGCCTATGCTTTTAGTCCCAGGTGGTAAATTTGTTCTCTTTGAGAACTAAGGACAATTATCATCTTGTTTTTGACTCCACCCTTCTTCTGTTTCACTAAAAAACAGAATTTTTAACATAAATTTTATTTTGGGGGAATACCAAACATTTTAATACATTAATAGAAGTGAATGCTTCACAGTCATTTTTTTCCTTCCAAAATTTTTCTGACAAGTTCTTTCTGTCTCTGTCTCCTTGCTTGCTCTCTGGTAATTAATAGTCCAATATACAAATGTAAAAGCCACCAAAATTAGAATGCTTAGTCGGATGATAGTGACCCAAGTCAGCAGACAGTCACAGCGCCCCTAAGCAATGAGGAAGAGAGGACTGATCTGAATGCTGTTGAGGCCCAGCCCCTGCATCCCAGCAGCTTGGATAAGGCACCTGCAGCCAGTTAAGTAGGCATCGGCTAAGCAGGTGCTTGGCCAGATGGTACTGATTCATGCAACTACTAGTGAGGCAGTTTCTACTTCCACAGAACACACAGGAGCACACAAAGGATGAGAAATCCAGCCCTCACCATCCACCGGCTTGATCTCGGAGGGCAGCTCTTCCCCCCGCGCTCCAGTGCTGCTCTCATGGATGCTTTCTATTTCCCGCCAGAAATCCTCCATGGATGCGCTGTCTACGGAGGCCTGTGAGTTGGAGCGGCTGAAGGCTGGAGGGTGTAGGGATTCGTTGGACAGCATCCTGTTAATTCTTCGGCAGCGGGGAATAGATTTTCTGAGGAAAGAATAGTATTTATGAGTAAACATTGGCATCTTTATGTTATAAAGTCACAAAATTAAAGTTAAGATTAAAATCGGTGGAGAAAAGTTATGCAGCAGAGAGAGCAGCTTGACGGAATGAGCTCCATTCAGTGGCAGACCTTTTTTCTTATTCTCTGTACTTCAGGATAACTCTATGGTCATATAAAAATTAACATGAAAGCATTTTCACAAGTTCCTCACACTTGTAAGTTATCTCTACCAGCCAAAACATGTATGGAAGAAATTTATTTCTATAAATTACCCAAGATAATGACAGAGAAAGATGTAAAAAGTTATCTGCTTATATCCGTAGGGTAGTGACTATTAAGTAAAAAAAACCCAAAAGCTGAATGTGGTGGCACATGCCAGGGAAGCTGAAGCAGGAGGATCGCAAGTTCAAGACCAGCCTGGGGAACTTAGCACTTGCAAAAAGTGATCTGGGATGGGGATGTGGCTTAGCATGAAGGCCATGAGTTCAATTCCCAGGGCCATAGATAGATAGATAGATAGATAGATATTAAAACAGAAAATAACAAGTTTTGATGAGGATATGAAATAAAGAAAATGGGAAATTAAGAATCACTGCATGTTGTTGGTGGAAATGTAAAATGGTGCAGTGCCTATGGAAAACAGTCTAGTGGCTCCTCAAAAATATTTTTAAAAATACAATTGCCCCATGACCCAGCCATTCCTCTTCTGTGTGTATATCTAAAATAATTGCAGCATTATTCACAGTAGTCAAAAGGTGGAACAACTCAAGTGTCTGTCGGATAAGCAAAATACAGTGCACATACACAGGGAATATTATTCACCCTCGAAGTGGAAGGGCATTTTGACACATGCTTCAATATGGATGAAACTCAAGGACATAATACTAAATGAAATAAGCCAGTCACAAAAGAACAGGCACTGCATTACTACATTTATGTGAGGTTCTAAAAGCAATTAAGCTGAAAGACAGGAAGTAGAATGGTGATTGTCAGGGACAGGAGGAGGGGAAATGAGGAATTAGTTTGCTGATTACAGAGTTCCAGTTTTACATGAGAAAAAGCCTGGAAGAGGGATTCTCGGGATGGCCGTGCAATGATACACACATATATAATGTCACTGACTGTACACTTAAAAATGGCTAAGGTGGCCCCTTTTCTGTCATGTCCATTTCTTAAAAGTTTTACAAATTGAAAAAACACAAAACAAATGCATTTCACAAAATTAGGTGCTGAGGTTATGAGACATGGAGAGGAAATAAGCTGTAACATCAAGGGAAAAACATTCCGGCGGGGAAGGGAGCAATGACCTTGGGCACCTTGGTTGGTTTGGGGCCAAGAGCGTCCCCACTACAGGGCCCGACCACCAGGAAGGACAGGGAGGGTCCTGTGGCCACCCCTCCCCCAGTCCAGGAGAAGCAGCGGAGCCAAGCATGGGCGCTTCATGCTCAGCATGGGCGCTTCATGCTCAGCATGGGGCTCCCACCAGGACTGATCCATTAGCAGGACCTCATGTAAAGCACTCAGAACTTAAAAATATCCAACATTGTTTGCTTTTAAAAGCAAGAGGCACAGCAGGTAGATGGATGCCAAAATGTTGGAATTTTAAGTGATTATATTGTTACATAAAAATCAAAATATTTGACTTTTACGATACATGATGGAGAAATACCACATTTCTTTGGAGCAGAATGCTTAAATAACTGCGACACTTTGGTCTCTAACCATGAAGACTGAGTTACTTTATGCAGTAAAATGCTGTTTTTGGGTAGCAGTTTGTATCTGAAAAGTTCCCCAAAGGCTTTCATCCCCAGGTGATGGTGCTATCGAGGAGTGGAGGAAGCTTTAAGAGGTGAGCCCTGTTTGTAATTAGGCCTTTTAGGAACCCTGCCTGCACCTTCCTGTCTTTGATTCCTGGCTCCCATGTGGCTAACAGCCCTTCCCACCACCCATGTCCCCAACATGATGTACAGGCTCACCACAGGCACAAAGCATCAGGGCCAAGAGACCGTGAACCATGACCTCTGAAACCATGAGCCAAGGTAAACTTTTCCTTCTTTTAAATTGATTCCCTCAGGTATTTTGAGACTGTAGTGGAAAGCTGACTGACACGTTGGTCTTACATGATTTGGTTTTTGCTTTTATAGTTTCCAAAATTGATGTGTGTCAGTCAGCTTTCCTATTGCTAGGAGAAGATACCAGACACACACAACTTTAATGGAGGAAAGGTTTACTTTCGCTCTTGGTTCCAGAGTTCCAGTCTGTGGTTGGCAGACTCCAAGGGAGAAACACCGTGGTGGAAGGGTGTGGCTGAGGAAAGTTGCTCACCTCATGGCAACCAGGAAACGGAGAAGGGGAAAAGAGCCAAAGAGGAGGAGACCAGAGGAAAGGCAGAGGCCCCAGCCTTGGCCCATTCTCTTCAACTCGAGACTATTCCTGTTTCAATCACCACAAAAATGCCATCAGATTATGCCTCTCAATCCAGTCCCTTCCCCAAAGGCCAACAGCAACCAAATCTTCAGGACCATGAGGTATTTTGGGGGACACATTGGACCCAACCACAACAGTTTGCAGCTTTTTTCAAAGAATCCCCCTGAACTTTTCTTCTCCATGATAGAGGAGGGATTAAACTAACGAGGGTGTGGTCCGAGCTGAGCTGCATTACCTGAAAGAAGACTCCTGAGGTGGAAAAAGGTAATGAGAACAAAGGCGAGGTAAGGTCCAACTGCAGGCAACCCGGACTCACTTAAGACAACTAAATTCTGACGTGCTGGGCAGCAGTGGATTGTTAACACATTCGGCTGTGGCATGTGATGTACGTAAGCACACTGGTATGCATGAGAGTACAAAAGAGAGGGGAAATGGAGTTTCCATACATAAGAACCAAAAAATATTCCATTCAATACTTTCCATACCTTTAGGAATCTGTTCAGATATCTAACTCACCCTTGGAGGAAATTATGGAATTAAATCATTGGTCCTTTCACAGTACCTGATTGGAAGTCATTCTAGTTTTGATATTAACTGACAGTACCATTTCAGGGAAACATGAAATGTGTACTTTCTTATGTGTTGTAGGGTAAGAATTCAGGTAGCTTTTGTTCGATAACTTGGTGATGAGAGGTTTTCACTGAATTAGCTGTAGTCACACAAGGCAGATCCATTCTAGTAGCTGAGCCATACATGAGATCAACAGCTAAGATGACTTTGCCCCTTTTCTTGTGCTCTAAGCCTTTCACGAGTTCTTTCCTTTCTCCACAAGACCAGATTCAGAAGTATACGGCTGTCCAACATTTTCTATAGTTCTGTATTTTGTAGATTAATTTTTTTTTAAAGTGAATATGCAGGGCTGGGGATGTGGGTCAGTGGTGCAGAGCCCTGGGTTTGATCCCTCACATGATAAATAAATAAAGAAACCCCCCAGATATAATGCAATATAGTGCACATATAAATGTTTAATGAGTAAATATATAAACAAAATGCAATTGAAGAAAGCAAAAATGGAAGGTCTTCTCCTATCTGCATCGTATCAATACTGCTCCATGAACTGCTTTGTTTTGTTTATGGACATTTTTCTACACCACCTCCATGGCTGCATTAATTTTTAAAAATTGAGCAAATATACCAACATACCCAAGCCCTGTTTGGAGAAGAGAGAAATCTGGGAAATAGCAAATGAGTGACAGAAGATGGGAGAAGGTACCTTGAGGGCTAATCCGATCATCCCAGTTGCAGTTCAGTTTCTCATTCATGCACAGGGTCAACTGATAGCATCTCAGAGAACAGATCCCACAAAACCCCGCGGGGGGCCAAGGGAGCGGGTGTTCAGCATTCGCCATGACCCGCTGCATAACACCCGGGTTTCACACGAGGCAATCCAACTGAAGAATCCTTTGATTGCAATGAGCAACTTTTTTGGCAGCGAAGTCAGACAGCATTTTTGAGACAAACACACTTGGAAGGGCTTTTGCTTTCTTACTTAGTTAGGGATGCAGATATTTCTCCTCATTCCAGGGCAGAGTAGAGACCATGACCTTCCACTCTGGCCCCGTTACATAAGACTGGTCCTCAGGCCCATGGACAGTCTGATAGGCGTCCGTCTGCACTTCATTCCTCACCATATTAGGAGAAAATCTAGGCTCCAACAGCTGTTCGTATTATTTTATTCCCAAACAATACTAGGAAAATGGTACATGCGAATAGAATGCAATTGTGTTACATAGCAACTTTTCCTAGGAGAACACCACCGGGTTGAAAAGTAGATTGTAAGTGTATGGAAATTACTAGATATTCAAAGTGGCACTTAAAACATAACCAGGCAAGATTTTATTGCTCTGTATCTTCTTCCATCATGTTTTCAGCTCTGACTTGTGGTATGTTTTAGTGGCTACCAGAGACCTGTAACTCGGGACTACCAATACTGCATGAATATTTTACAACTTCCTGGCTATGTTAATACCTCACAGTGTGTGAGTCTCCATTTACCCTTTGGATACTTTAGGCCCCTTCCTCACCTGTTTACATGCCCCAATAGTTGTTATTGGTGATTTTAAATAGTCAGTATATTTTTTAAAAGCTGGGATGTTCTGTTATATTGATCCTTTCTGCAGTTCTTCATTCTTTCTTGCATGTCTGTGTATCCACAGGTCGGTTCAGCTTGGAGAACTTGCTTTAGCATTTCCTGTCTTACTGTTGCACTATAGAAGTGTTAGCAAAAAATTCCCTCAGCTTTCTTTCTTGGTTATGTTTTTGATTTATTTTAATCTTGACAAATAATTTTCCTGGGCATAGAACTCTAGTGTTTGTTGTTGTTTATCTTTTTAAAGAAGCCATTCCATTATCTCGTGGACTCTGCTGATTCTGATGAGATGCCAATTACCATTTTGATTGATGTTCTTCTAAAGACAGTGTCTTGTTTTCTCTGCTGTTCTTAACAAATTTTCCTCTTTACCTTTTGTGTGGAGCAGTTTGAATATTACGTGCCTAGATTACAGTTTTCTTTTTATTTATTTTTCTTGAAATTTACTGAGCCTCTTTATGTCCTGCATGATTTGGGGGATACTCTTATCCATTTTCTATTCGAATATTTCTTCTGTCTCTTGTGGAACTCCAATAATATGACCATTAGACCATTAGCTATCGTGCCTAATTTCTCTCATGATTTGCTCCCCTCCTGCTCCCCCATTCTCTAGGCTTTAATCAAGAACTTCCTGTCTCTCGCCCTGTGTCTGTCTGTCTGTCTGTCTGTGTCTCTCTGCCCGGCCCCTCCCCAGGCTGTCACCAAGCTGCCAGGCTGGCCTCAAACCTCATCCTCTGGCCTTGGCCTCCTGAGGAGCTGAGACAACCGTGCACTTTTCTGCTGTTCTCCCCTTCAGTTTTCCTTCTGCTCATCTAGTCTTCTGCTAAAGTCCATCCAATGAATGCTTCTCTTCCAGTACCGTGGGTTTTTTGTATCAAGCATATCCAATTAGTTCTTCTTTAGGGATTTCATTTTCCTGTTGACATCCATATTTTTATCCACTTTTGTCCATCTTTTCTTCCAATTTCTTTAACATATTTGTCATTGTTAATTTTTTCAAACTTGTCTCTTCGGGCCACCACCTGGGCCATCAACATGCCTGCTAACAGCGACTTCAAAGCAGGGCCTGTTTCCTGGGTCACCCTCTCCTTTTTCTTCACATCACCACACCACGTTTTACTGTATGGCAGATGTGCTTTGTAAAAGCTCCCTGGAAAGCTGGAACAAGCACAGCTTCCACTAGAGAGGGGAGCCTTTCCTGTCCACGGGAGCTGGAGTGAAGGACGAACCACTTCAGTGGCATCCGGGCTTGAGCTGGGTCTGGGCCAGGCCGGCTTTTCTTGGTTTTACTTCACCCCTGGTCTCACAAGCACCAAGAGGGGACCTATCCTAGCCAGGTCCTGCTAGGTGGGCTTGGGGACCAGCACGCCAGGCCTGTGGACTCTGTGTTTCACAGCCCCGCTTCTCTTGTGTGACTGGGCTCTCAGCAAAGGTCTCAATGTAGGGAGAACAGCTCTCCACATGGAACGGCCCCGAATCCCAGGCTTCTACAGATTCCACCGACAGCTCCCGACTAGAGTCCCTCTATAGAGGCAGGGGTGATCTGCTGACCTCACATATGCCCAGCAAGGACTGGGGCTCCTCCTGCTTAGAAAGAGCTCCCCCTCCCTGGAGCCGGGCTCCCTTGTGCTCTCCCTCACATGTTTAAAAAGACAGAATTCTCCCATTTGTCCTTTTTCCTCTGCGGCTGTTACAGTGGGAAGGATCATCTTTCACACGAGTCTCCATCCTAGCTGGAGGCGGGACTCCCACAAACACCATAAGAAGCTGTTCTTGTTTAGGCACAGGCAGGCACTGTCCACCCACCAGTTCACGTGAGAGTACACCCTGAAAAATGTTTTCAAAAGACATTTCTTGCTAAGGAATACTCTAAGGGCCTTTATGAGCTCTTGTTTTATGGAGATTTTTACATGGAACTATGTGCTCCCATCCACACAGAATCCTTTGAGCATTACATTATCCTAACAGCACCAAAGCCAGCGCACAAAGGAGTGAAGCAGGGACACAGGGCTTCCGGCTGCACCTGTCATTAATGCAAATCCATCCCCGACTCCACAGCTCAGCATGTTCTGTCCCAAACTTCAGTGCCACCTTCCAGCGCTGCCCGGGGCATTAGCATTCCACTGCTACTGTCAGCTTCTCTGAAAAGCCATGCTCTTTCTTCCCTCAGGAAACCTGCTCTCTGTTCTTTTCTGCCTGGAACATTCTCCTCTGCGGTTTCTGCAGCAAGATGCTTCTCATTACTCAGCCCCCATCCACAAAGCATCTCCGAGTCAATTCCCCTCTCAGCTGCCCAAATGTTGAGTCCTGCTGGTTGCTGAGGCCCCAGCCTCACTGGTCCTTCCCATTCCCCAAGAGGACACACCGGCTTGCGGATTTGGCTCCTTCCCTGTGGGGGCCCATCTTCCCCATCAGGAGAGAAAGTGTCTGTCTGCGCTGCACAGCGTCTGGGAAATGTTAGAGGAGCTCCGGGGAATCTGCTGAGAGAACAGTCAGTTATAGTGGAGACGGCCTGCAAAGTCCGGTGGACTTTCTGTTGTTAGCGTTTTGAGGAACAGCCTTACTGACTTCCATAGGGGTTGCACTAGTTTACCTGCCATTCGAGCCAGCTATTCCCCTCTAGGTGCCTTCCTGAAAGAGTTCAGACATCAAGCCACAGTGATCCATGCACACCCGAGTTTATAGCACCACAACTCCTAAGAGCTAAATCTTGGACGTGGCCTGTGTGTCCATCAGCAGATGAATGCATAAAGAAGTGTGGTATTTATATGCAATAGAGGGCTACTGGGCTATAAAGGAGGAAACACTCGAGTCATTTGCAGGAAAATGGATGCACCTTGAGACTGTAAGGTCAAATAAATTAGACATACAAGCTTGAACACGGTTTCTCTTATATGAGAAACCCAAAGTATAAGTAAACCAAGGAACAAATTTTAAAAAAAGATAATAGGAAACAGAGAGATAGATCTTCTATGAATGGGAAGGGGACCAAGAGGTGGGGGAGGAGGCCATAAAAAGAATTAGGATGTGTTATGCACATGTACCAGCTTCCGCAGTGACTGTACTCATGACGTACTGCAAACACGGACTGATAAAAGCTTCAAAAGCCACTTTCTCAGCTCTGTCCCTGGCCTCCCACAGCCCTTCTAGAGGCCGCAAGTCCCCTGGGCAGCTGGACTTCTGCTTTAACAACATGCGTGCATCGTACCAGGGAAGGAATATTATGCGTGGACTTAGAGAAACTCTTGCAGTGGCAGCCCCAGGCTGGAACTCAGCCCCAGTGGCTTCTCAGCCGCACACCTCAGGCAAACTGTCGGACTCTGTGCCTTTCCTTCCTGACATGAGGCACAGGGACACGGTCATGTACACTTCGTGGAGCAGTTCAGGTAGTGAAATGCTTGCCACGTAGTAAGCCCGTGTGCTTACAACAACCAAAATTTAATTCCTTAGCCAGGTCACAGCGCTGGATTTAGGGTCAGACTATGGAGGGTGTTAAAATATCACAGAGGCATTGAAATATCTTTAGAAATATAATGAGACCAACAAAGCTGTGTTTATCAGAGCTCCTCTCGGACCCAAGCCTGGCTTCCCGTTCCCTAAGGCTACAAGTGGCCACACAACTCAAAGTCACATCAAAAGCCCTTGCCGTGCGTTCAGTGAAATCTTTGGTTTTCCCGAGCAGGCGCTGGCCCTTCTCCCTTCTGGAAGGCTAACAGGGGAGAGGCACCTCTGCACCCCCTTGCCAGCAGGAAACAAAGCCGAGGCACTGCAGTGCTCAGCTCCCGAGTGTCAAAATAACAGCAGATGCCTGTCTCTGCAATTCCAGAAATGTGAGAAAAATAAAACCTATTTTTAAAGACTACTCCAGTTCTGGTTATTTTTGTTATTGTTAATTGCAGCCCAAATCTCTTCTAACTGCTGTCACTGGCAGGAACACTTCAGTGGTCCCCAGGGTAGGGGGACAGGAGGCGCCCCCTGCACCCCACCAGGGGAGGGCAGCACTGGGCTTCCCGGCAGCCAGTGGCTCCCAGCACTGCCCGGTGTGAGGGGCTGGGTCTGGCTCCATCGGGACATTGTGGCTTCACATGCCTGCGGAATGCACAGGGAGGGCTTCCCGTACATCTTCTCTCTAACTGAACATATTCCAAGAGGTTCACGGGGAATACACCAGAGCCAGAGATGTTCCTTGCCCTTTCTTGCAGGGCTGGGCTCTTGTGACATGTCGCCATCCCCGAGGATGAGTGGACACCTGGAGACTTCCGGAGAGACCAGGACAGTCACACAGCTGTCTGAAGAGGAGGACAAGTCCCTTGTTTTCCTTGCTCTGGCTTCTCAGCAATCTTTGGATTCTCATAAAATTATAAACAAGCTCAACTTGGACGTCTGGCAACAGGTACTTGAAAGGCAGTGGTGATAACAGCAGCGAAGGTTTCGGGTAATAAAAGCAGCGCACAGAGGAGGTCAGGCCGTCTGTCCCAGGCCCTCTGACTTGGTCCTTTGGTGTCATTCTGCCCCCTCGCCTCAGCCCTGGGGGAAGGAGAGGCAGATGAGGCCCCTGTGCAGGGGTAACCAGGGCTGCCCGAGCCTCTCGCTGGTGATAAAGGATGTGAGGAAAGCCGAGTTGACACAGGAGGGAGGCTCAAAACAGCAGCTGACCCTGCAGTCACATGGCAGGGAGCACTAGCAAGTTGGATTTTGAAAAACAACCAAAGAGGTTCACATTAGCGACTAAACCCGGGTGTTTGGCTGTCACCTATGAGCAGGTCCGAGTGCTCGGCCGCGCGGAAGCTCGACTGTGCATGTACAGAATGGAGGCCGTGCGGACAGAACCGCCTCAGACCTCTGCACACCGACCGCCAGGGACACGAAAGGCAGAGGCTGAAGGACAGGAGACTTTTGGAAAGTTGACTGAGAGGCTTTTATGAGGGCAGGGCAGGTGGCCTCACCTCTGTCTCTGACAGTAACATGACTTCACATGCCTGACTTCGATAGTAAGCATGTGAGAGTCTCCATCAGCTGTCTACCAAGAATGCAGCAAAGGCCCCTAGGCAGGCTCCATGTTTATACAGTTATACACCATCAAATGCACACACCGCACAGGTAGTCCCCAGCTTAGGATGGTCTGACGTAGTGATGTTTTTGGCTTGATAGTGGTGCAAAAGCAGGATGCATGCAGTCAGGGACACTTCAGACTGTGAGCTCCAGGCTTTTCTTGGCCCAGCAACAGACACACAGGAGGATCCTCTTTGCTGGGGTGGATGAGCCCTGTGATCACTACAGGAAACAGCCAGCACTTCAGTGGGTGCAAATATTAGTGTCCCAGTGAGGCGTATGAAAGGCACTTTCAGCACAGGATGTTTTGAACTTACAATGAGCTTGCCAGGAAGTCAAGGAGCACCTGGACCAGTACCAAGGGACAAAGGACAAACTGCTCCCTGGCTCAAGATGAGGTCACATCCCTGAGATGCCAACTGTCCTAGGTGGAGAATGTCATCAGTGGGAAATTCAGGGGACACCTGACCTCCAGAACATCCTCACTCGGCCTACCGAGCCTCAGCCACACACAGGACAACTGCAGGACCTGCAGCTGGATAGGATCATCTACTGCAAAGCCCATTCTGTAGGAAAGTACTGGATATCTCATGCAGCTTACTGAGTAAGTACTGTGCTGAAAGTGACAATCCTGGTTATTCAGGGATGCTTTTGCACAGCACAACTGTAAAGCAAAACACACATCGTAAGTCTGGTGATTGTAAGTCAGGGACACCTGTATCCTCTATTTCTTAAAATTCCTCTACTTTGGCTGCTGAGAAAGCAGGAAATAGAGAAGGACAGGATTAGGGTTAGGACGGTGGTGGGAATACAACAATTTGTAAATACACCAGACAGCTCCAACCTGTACGCAGAGTCTTACGTGAATTGTATCTTGATAAAAAATTGTCTATGAAAATAATTATCCCTGCTTTAGTTTTTAAAACCTTTTTGATAGTTAAAAATACTTTGAAATTTGAAATAACTTTAAGGAAAGGCAAAAAAAAAAAAAGAGTTGAAATTTTTAAAGCAGCCATGGGTGTGGAAAGGTTAGAAGACCGACCAAGGACACAAGCACGGAGGGGGACTGGTCCCGCTCCTGTGCCGCTCAGCCTTGTTTCCACTGGTGACAGACAAAACGCCTGCTTTTCAGGCAAAGCCGATCACCCCTGTGAGCGCCTTGTGTCCTGGGTGCATTAATCTAATACGCAGTTTATGAGCTTGACGCAGGTATTGATTTTGGTGCAGCTCAGTCAGTGCTGCAAGGAACTCTCATTGCTTTAGCCTCCAATAGGAATTAAAGTCGTGAGCAGAGAAGTAGCTCAGTGACACTAATCACTGCTCAGAGGCTGCATTTTACCCAATGAGGTGATTCTCAGGAAGGAACCTGTACAACAGAATGTGGGCAAAAAGCAGCCTTCTCTCGCGCTTTAACAGAATTCTACCCTTCATCTGCTCAGCGACAAAGGACAGTCTTGGCAATCTATAAGTTTTATGCTTCTGAAGTCATACTTCACTGAGTCATCTGGATAAATACTTTTAAAAAGGCAGTTTATTTCAAAATAAGTTACGCGTTCTCTCTATGGCTTAGTACCACACTGCAGTGTATATTTCTTAATGCGGTCTTTTGCAGGCCCTGCAGCTGCTGGCTTTACACAACCATGTCTGACTTTCAAAGTAAAGCAAATTAAACTACACTGAGACACCATCTTACCCCAGAAAGAAGGGCCACCATCAAAAAATCAAATGATAACAAATGTTGGCGAGGATGTGGACAAAACATTATTGGTGAGAATGTAAAGTAGTGCAACCACTATGGAAATTAGTGTGGTGAGTCCTCAGCACACTGAAAGTAATTGCATTTGATTGACCGGCCTATCCCCCTTCTTGGATCTTCTGGAAAGTTAAAGACATCATGTTACAGTGATCCATGCATACCCATGTTCATAGCAGCACAAGTTATAATAGCTAAATCTTGGAAGTGTCTTATATGTCCATCAACAGATGAATAGATTAAAAAATGTGGCATTTACACACAATGGGGTACTACTTTGCCATAAAGAAGAATAAACTTGAGGCATTCATAGGCCAATGGATGAAACTCAAGAACATAATGTTAAGTGAACTAAGTCAGACACACAAGCTTAAATATCACATAGTTTCTCTTATATGAGAAACTCAGTATAGACAGATAGATAGTTAGATAGATATTGAGAGCAGAATAAACGGATAAGAGTAAAGAGAAGTTCAAATAATTCCCCAAATTATCTATTTCCTTGTTTCAAAAATATTTTAACATGTATATCAATGTGTTTCATTTATACTACTACTTTCTCTTAGTTCATTGAAAAGAAAGTTTGGGGCTGTTATCTATTTCTTCTTTGTAAGAGATAGACTTTTTGGCCTATGACTTCTACTCCGAGTAACATTTTGGTCATTTTTTTAAGATTATGATACACAGTGTATTAACTATTGTTATTATAATTATTTTGTTAGAAAATTTTGTTTTACATTTTCATAAAAGTAAGAAGTATGTTTTAAAATATTTTCTTCATTAATATCTACTTGTGGTAGACTAAAATAAAACAAATTTTGGAAAAAGAAAAGAAAGATGAGTCCTGCACCCTGGTGTCTCCCAAGCTCTGCCCTGATTGCTTGCTCCCTGCCTGGCCTCTGAGGCTGGGATGTACCCGGAAGGAAGCAGCCAGCTCTCCCACATCTCTGGTCTCTGCTGCCCTAATTAGCCTGTTGTACAGTGAGTTATGACCGCTCTCACATATGAACAACTTGGGTTATGACTGGAATTTTAGTTTTAACTTAGGACCAAAGTCTTGAGTTAAGACCCAAATGCCATCTGCTTATGCTTCCAAATGGTCTCAGATACAGATTGGACCCTAAAGAGTTCTGGAAGGAACATGACAGCGTCCTTTCCTGTGTCTGGTTCATTGAGTGGGCCGAAGTCTCTCTAAGGACAGAGATCTGCCTGTGTGTAGGAGAGACTTTGAAGGCTGTGTAGAGGAGCCTGGGGCTTCAATGATCAACTTGAGTTACAACCAGCCTTAGAGAATGAATTGAGTTCATAAGTCAAGGGTCCACTGTAATGCTCAGCCACTAATTGGGAAAACTGCTCCACTGTATCCTCGGCTGGCCATTCTGTGGTCTGTGACCCCTCAGCTCCATAGTGAATCATAGCGAGACAGAAGCAGGGAGGGGAGGACAGGGTCCCTGGCATTCTCCCGGCCTCGTCCCATGTGGACATCCATGTGTCGCAGGGCTCAGTCACCCTTCTGGACAAAACTTTCTGGTGTGGTACTGGGCCTCCTGACACTGCTCCATGAGAGCCAAAGCGATGGCTTCCACCTTCCTAACTTCCAGCGTGAGTTCATCACCCCTTCTCCACCCTCCCCTCGCCAGCCTGCTTTGAATTCCCCTCTGCCCCTTGAGTCATGGCCCTCTGCACGCCGTCTGTTTTCACTGGCTGGCTCTGAGGTGTCTGCTTCCTAACTCCCGCACAAATGGCTCTGCGCTGGAAAGCCCTCACTGGGGTTTCTACGACACACAGGATCCTAGCACTGGAGTGCTGAAAGGAAATTTGAGAAGTGCCCAAATAAATCACCGCATTTCATAGATAAGAAAGGAGAAGATTACAAGGTTAAGAAACAAGCCCAGGATCTCCAATTCATTTTTGAGAACTAGAACTACAAGCTGTGACTCCCGATGCTCAATTCTATGCTCTGCATGGCCCTGAGTTTTGGTCTCTTGATCTATTTATACTTTATATTCTTCACTCACTTGCCAAAAGATTAAAAGCTTCTCACATTTACATTAGAGATGATCTTCTTTGCTCTCTTAAAGTATTTCTGAAAAATACATGATAAAATAAACAAATTGATTTTATATATATATATATATATATATATATATATATATATATATATATATTTTTTTTTTGGTACCAGGGATCGAACTCGGGTCCTTGCGCTTGCGCAGCAGGTGGTGAAACCACTGAGCTAAATCCCCAGCCCCAAATTGATTTTATTTTAAACCATAGATATGTTGGGAGTTGTATCCATGGTCAGAATCTTTATCAAATAACAAAGAGAGCTCTTACCCCAGAAAGAATGAGGATCATTGAGAAATTAAATAAAATACTGGAGAGGCTGGGAAGGCTGAGCCCCTGTCTGCTGTTGGTGGGAATGTAAACTAGTACAACCACTATGGAAACCAGTGTAGAGAGTCCTCAATGTGCTAAAACTAGATTTTCCATTGGGCTCAGCTATTCCCCTTCTAGGTGTGTTCCTGAAAGAGTTAAGGACATCATATTACAGTGATCCATGCACACCCATGTTTATAACAGCACAATTTGTAATAGTTAAATCTTGGAAGTGGCCAATATGTCCATCAGATGAATGGATAAAGAAAATGTGGTATTTACACACCATGGGGTACTACTATTCTGCTATAAAGAAGGATAAACTTGAGTGATTTGTAGGAAAATGGATGCACCTCGAGACCATAGTGTTAAGTGAGATAAATCAGATGCACAAGCTTACACATAACATTGTTAATCTTATATGAGAAACCCATCATAAAGATATGGAGCAAAATACAAGGTAATAGGAAGTAGGGTGGTAAAGAGTCCTCCAAGGGGAAGGATCGGGAAATGGGGCGGGGTGTGGGGAGTGCAGAAAGGGACTGGGAAGTGGTGTGTTCATGATCCAACTCCACACGAGGAGCCAAGCCTTATGTGCGTCACACATAAACTAATACACTAAACAATTAAACAAAATAAATAGTACTTTGATGTACAAAAAAGAACAAAGAGGGCCCGGGATTTAGCTCAGTGGTTCCAGCGCCTGCCTCGAAAGCGCAAGGTCCTGAGTTCGATCCCTGGTACCAAAAAACCAAAAAACCAAAAAAAAAAAAGACAGATAAATGTAAAGGGTAACGTAAGATAAAGATGTTTAAAAAAACTAAAGTTCTCTAAGAATTTCAAAGTGAACTAATAAAATTGGCCTGAGTAATAGACCAAATAACCTGGATATAGAAGGTGTACACGAAATACAGAAAAAGACCACACATTATTCAGCTTTCCATGTAGTATGAGCAAACTTTTCCAAAGTATTGTAGCCAGGTTACAATGAAATAACAAATTCTACTTTTGTATTTTTATCACTGATCCTATTGATGATTGCAATAATAATATGGCTGAAAGCATTTGAAATTTATTCTCTACTCCATCCTCTCCAGTTTTCTAAAAACACTGCTTTGCATCAGATAAATTTCATGAGCAAAAGTAAGTGCTGGGAGTCAAAAGCATTTCATGCTATCTAAAAATGTCACTGCAAATGACTGTCCAAATTAGGGTCTGCCAGGTCTCTCACAGGTGCTCAGGACAGTGGTCCTCACTGCTGCTCACAGGCATGCTAAGTGGCTACACATCAACACCTTAAAAGCCCATGGAAAACGTGAATTTTGAAAAGGCAGTAGCTGTAAATTCCCCCAAAAGAGAATCAAGTAAATAATTTTGCACTGGTGACACTCAGCACTTTGGGGGCTCTTGTCATCAGTTACTCTACGTCACTCCACAGCCAGATGAATCGCTTTGGTAGTTCAGTATCTAATTCCTGACAGCAGACAGGAAGCCACAAATCCTCTATCAATAGTTCACGCCTTGGGGGACAGAGGGTTATTTCTTCTCTGTCATCTTAGCTGAAGCCTTTTATTTCTAAGAGGTTCAACCCAGGAAGTTTCTCCTCCTCTAAGGCTTACGGCCTCCTCATCTTCCAGTGACTTTATTATCTTCCTTTACCACTGGCCAGGATTAGTTATGAGACCAGTCCTGCTCTGAATGCGCTCTGTTGTAAGCAAAACTGGTGAACTTCATCCAGCTTTTAAAAAGCTCAAATGAGGCAAAGGAGTTAGGTCTTTCATTTCACTGTGTTTACTTTCATTTAAAAAGGATACCAGCATTTAAGATTTTGGCTTTGGTGAACAGGCAAGCCATGGAGTAAGACAGTTTCCATTTTTGCTTCTATTTTCCATTCTAAAGCCCATAAGTAAAGAAAAACAGGCCATATTCCACTTATCAGAATATCTGTATTTCAGTAGAGTTGTAAAGGAAATCCGTGTGGGCTTCTGCCTCCTCATAGCCACCTTTGTAAGAGTTCACTGAAGTCATGTTCTCTGGGGGGGGCACACACGGCTCAGCTCATGGTTTGAGGATGACCCTGAGCCCCACCCTGTCCCTCTTCGTTCCCACTCAATAAACAGTCTGCACACTATATTCACTGACCCTGAATTCTACTAAATGGCTCATTGTTTCTCACTTCTTTTCATCACAGAATTTTCCTAGGAAAATGTCTGCCTCCAGTAAAACTTTCAGGATCACATATTTAAGGGAAAAAATTTCTTTTCTTACATATTTGGTAAAAGTGAATTAATACTAATTCACTGATGAAAAGTTAATCAAGACAGAAAAGGTTGTAAATGTCAGTTATGTAATTCTAAGTAATCTTTTGAGAAGTAAGCTCTTCCACAAAATTTATTACCTTATGTTAATAAAAAAAGAAAAGATGCACTATGTAATTCTCAAAAGAAGGTCCAAAATACACTGTAATAGAATAAAGAGATATGGTATATTAAAAACTCCAAAAGAAAGGTAAATGGAAATTTGTAGAGCTCTCCTATACCCTTTGAACCTTGAGGCATAGTAACCATGGACAGTTAAATGCTACTCCACTTGGGAGAAAATTTTCATTTTCAGGCATTCAATAACAGGCACACAGTAGGTGACTTGTAACAGCAAATTTTCAGAAAAGGTTTCCTGAATGAATTAGTGTATTTGGAAAAAGAATGGTTGCAAAGGCCATCAGCAGTCTTGAAGAATGTGTTATGTGACCACCAGGATTCATAATAATGCCAGCTCAGTGATTAGTGATTTATTTATAATGGCTCATGCCAATAATATTTTAAGTGATTTATGCATTGAGTCAATGAACACTTATTATCTAAAGACATCACTAAATTTGGAAGGAATTTAGCACAAGACCTTATTTACAGCAGCAAGAAGATCCAGGAACATCCTATGAATGACCAGACATTGTGGATATTTTTACAGTCCAGTTAGACTAGAACTTTAATACTATAACTGATGGAGCTAATGGGCTTTCATATCTTGAAACTCTACTCCAGTAACTCATTTATTTTGCTAAAAAATTTTAAAAGAACCTCATAAAATGCAGTTCTTTGGATCCTACTCACAGAAATTTCAAGTCGGAAGGTTTGAGGAGGATATGCATTTTTATAAGCACCCACACCCATATCACCCCTAAGAGTTTCTAGTATCTCCTATCTGTGAGTCACACTTTCAGACACGTTTGTCTTACAGCATGAGACCACACTCTCTCCTAATTCTCATTAAACCTCTCTAAGCAGTGCTCCTCTGTCTACTTTCTGAATCCTCTTTCCCTACCAAACTTGGTACACTGGTGACTCCCAAGTTTATATCTTTGATGTACAGCCCTCTGGATTCTACATGAACCAACCTTTCTCAAAGCCCTTCCACCTCAGAGGTAGCTTTAACCTTTATGTGGGTGCCTTGCCAGTATCAGAATCATCCATACCCTTATCATGAGCCATCAGAAACCCTAACCCTACTTTTGACTACTCCTTCAGCCTCACATCCGACAGCTCACTGGATATCTTGAGGCTTCAAGGCAAGGATGTGTTGTTCCATGACCACATCTCCTGGAGGTGGATTTCTGCCTGCCTGTGTTCATGTGAAGGTGAAATCTTCTCTCTTTCCCAACTTCATTTATGATTAATTTTACAGGCTTCTCCTGAAGTAAAGGGCTCCCCAAATCCATTCTCCATTCCTCTAACCAAGGGCCGTTGCAGAGCATGACTGGCAGTACAGGGGATGAAAGATTACTCAGAATTGAAGTTCACCTTACACTCCAAGAGGCCCAGGGGGACTGGTGTCGCATGTGAGGAATTAACATTGACACTTCTATTAATGCACTACTGGTATCTCATGAAACACTTAAAAAACAATTTGTATGTGAGTGCTTTAAAATACACACAGAGATACAAGCTGAGACATTTCTCCTGCACTCCAACTTTCTCAACAATCTGCTGAAAGCTTGGATTGATAGCAGAAAAGAGAAAACTGTCTTCAGGGTATCTATAACAAAATTTAATCTGAGGGTAATTCGCAGTGGAATGTGAATTAGGGAACATATTAAAAGTGAAAATATTTCTAAAGAAATTTCAATAGAATAATGATGATTAGTTTATGAAATATTTATTAAGGACCTGTGAACATTAGGTGCAAGGTTCAGGACACCAGACACCATTCTAGGTCCTACAAATTTAGGAGCAAACAAAAAGGTCCAGCCTTCTCAACAGACTGTCACACAATACGGGCAAACAGTGCCAAAACAAATACTGTGTGTGGTCATGTCTACAAATGTGTGTGTTAAAAATACATCGAGTAGACTTTGGTTTCCAGTCATGAAGGCAACAGGGTTCAAAATGACCCTAAAAAGACTGGATAAATAAAGGAAACAATGGTTTTTAAACTTGACAGTAATCAGTACAAGACTCTGCACTTGATCTTAGCCAAAAGGCCAAGAAGTGATCAGTGCAAGACTCTGATGCCATGGAGAAAGGAAGCAAGTGGGATGAGCCCCCTATTCCATGCAGCTTTCCCCACAGAGGCGAAGGAATGGCGATCAAAGCAGGATCCACTGGCACTCACTGATCACAGCACTGGGAAGCACCGGGAAGGCAGGATCAACTTCTCCAGGAATCGGCACAGAGATCCTCTTGATTCACCCTGAGTCTCTATCAGGCTGCATTAAATAGAACCTTCAAAGATCACAATAAACCTAACTTCTGGGAAAAGAACCAGGGAGCTATAACTGAAAAAAATCCCACAAGAGCTCATAAAGAGATAGGAATGTGTCCAAACACTGGTGCATATATTAAAAATATAACTGGTAGACTTCTTTTATCAACCATGACAGAATAAGAGAATTCATATCCTCCAGTGTAGAGATGTGGTCCACCTTTGGTGTCTTGTGTCTTACTAGTAACACAAAATTTGTGCTAGGTAAAGACTACTCTAGAATGGACCAGCTGACTTCCTAGAAAAACTCACAATTTACTTCCTACCGAAGTAAAGCTGTATACTCTTTAAAGACATACAACAAAAACCCTTCAACCAACCACCAGAATTTCCCAAGTTTCAGAATACAATGAAAATTTCTAGATATATGAAGTAGGAAGAAAAAGGGACCCATAGGCAAAAGAAATATCAGCCAAAAGAAGGCCACAGAAGTGATGGTATTAGACAGAAAAAATGTGAAAGCAGCTATAATAAAACTCTTCAAAATACATAAGGATGTAAAATACATGACCATAATGTGAAACAAATAAAAATTGTAAAAGATAAAATTTCTAGACATAAAAATGCAATAATAAAGTCAAACATTCACCAGATAGATTTAGCAACAGAGTAGCTACTTGAGATAAAAGATCAGTGAACCTGAGGACATAAGCAGAAGCACACAGAGAAAACATAGTGAAAAAGATCAATAAACAGAGCCTCAATGACCAACAGCAAGCTTTCTAGTGGCCTAATAAATATGTCAACTTCCAGCCAAGATGGAGTGACAGGAACCAGATCTACTTCCCACTTGGAATAAAAAAGCACACACACACAGTGTACAAAACAATTTTCAAGACAATGAATGTCAGGAAACTACGATCAGTGATCCTGCAACCACAGGAGACAAACATGTTGAGCCCACACTGCCCCCAGATTGGTGCCTTCAGAGCATTTCCGGGACACAACAGGCCCTGGGAGCCCAGCAGAGCTCAGCAGGCTGAGCATAAGAGAGGGATCCAGGGAGCTCCCACAACAGGCTACCAGTTGGGAGAAAGCACCAGGCTCTGGAGTCCTCAGGGAGCCTGCTCAAGTCTTTCCCTAGCACTGATCAGCAAATTCAGGGATGGGTGGTTCCACAGGACAGGGAAAGCACCCGAAGGATGAGAAACAGGACCCAAGCAGCTGCAAATGGCTGGGAATAGTACCAGCCTGGTGGCAAAGCTCCAGATGTGTAGGACCTTGGACAGGGTGGTGCTCAGAAGACGTGGGCCACCAGAGTGGGGAACACTTCTTAGACTAAATGACATCTGCTCTGGTCCCTGCTACCAGATTTCAATCGAAAGGTATAAAAGGGTCAGTTTTCAAGAGCCAAAACAAAGCCAACAGATGTTTACAGGAACAGAAAAATACCCAACCCTCACAGGGTAAACTTTATACTGTGAATTCCAATGAAAAATTACCAGGCATGCAAAGAAACAGGAGAATACATATGATCCAAAATGGGGAGGAAGCCCCATCTATGCAGACTCTGAACTGACAGATGATAGGATTAATCGACAAGGACACGAAGACAGTCATTGTAATTTTAGTCTGTACATTAAGAAGCTTGGGGAAATACTTCAGTAAAAATACACAGAAGGTTTCAACACACACAAATAGAAGGCTGAAGTTTGATAAAAACTCAAAAGCCCCAGATCCAGGAACACAATAAACCTAAAGTGTAAGAAACATGAAGAAAGTCAGGCATGGTGGCACACACCTGTGAACCTAGCACTTTGAGAGCCCGAGGCAGAAGGATCATAAATTTGAGACCAGCCTGGAACTTAGGGAATGAGATCCTGTGTTAAAAAACAAAAAGAAAGAAACAAGAAAGATGATGAAAACTATACCGTGGCACATCATAATCACACTGTTTGAACTATTGATAAAGAAAAGAATCTTAAACTCAGAGGAAAGCACAAAATGTTCGTATAGAGGAACAAAGAACAGAATGTCAGAGATTTTTTTCAGAAACAGTGGAATCTGAAAGACAACAGAACAGCATCTTACTTAAAACACTTTCAATGTAGAATGATGTACCCCGTGAAAATATCTTTCAAAAATGAAAGGGAAATAAAGTTTTTCAAACATAAAAAAAGGGAAAGGAGACTATTGTGTCTCTTCACAGTAGCCCACCTTACACTGAAGGGTGTTTACTTTTCTTTTTATTTCTTCCTCCCTTTTCCCTACTTTCACTTGGCCCTCTGCAGAGCTCCATTTTTCCCCTTCCTTTATTTTCCCTCCTACCTTTAATAAATCTGAAACTTTGCCACAGAAAAGATGAAAGATTAATCAGCACCAGGCTTTCCCTACAAGAAGCGTTAAAGGACATTCTCCAAGTAGGAAAAAAAAAAAGAAACCAGATGGAAACACAAATCTATACAAAGGAAAGAAGAGCACAAGAAATGGCTACAAGGCTAAATATAAACCTCTTTTCCTGTTTCTTAGTTCTCCTTAAGAGCTAATTGGTTGCTTACAACAAAAATAATGATAATAACATATGATAATAGCAGAGAGACCTAGAAGGGAGATATAGTATGCTGCTGTACAATCATATTTTCAATCTTTTTTATTTTTTAATATTTTCAACTGACACATAATAATGGTTCATATTATGGAGTACCGTATGATTTTTTTCTTTTTGAGGAGAGTTCTTGCTATGTTGCCCAGGCTGGCCTTGAACTCCTGGGCTCAAGAAATCCTCCCACCTCAGCTTCCTGAGGAGCTGGATTACAGGTGTACACCCACACACCCTGTGCGCAGTGTGATATTTTGGTATATGTAACAATAAATAGCGATCACATCATTAGCATATCTATCACCTCAAACAATTATCATTTATTTGTGTTGAGAAGATTCATTACCCTCTTTTTAACCTATTTTGAAATATATACTAAGTTTTTGTTAACTATAGTCACCTTATTATAGAACACTAGAACTTAATCTACAGATTTTAAAGATATTAAGTAAATGTATTATAATATTATAAACAACTTTATGCCAAGAAATTGAAAAATTTATATTTAAAAGATAAATTCCTTATAAGATACAACCTCTTAGAAAGAGCAAAAACAGATAACCTGACAGCTTTTTATCCATGAAAGAAACTGAATTCTTCCCATGGAGAAAACTCTAGGAACAAAAGGCTTTATCAGAGAACTCTAACGATGAAAAAGTAATATCAATTTTTTACAAACTCTTCCAGATAACTGAAGAGAATAACATTATCCAAAAACAAAACAAGACAGATACTGGAAAAAAAGAAAAAACCGCCAAAAACCAATCCTGCCCATTTATGCAGACACAATATTCTAGAAATTTTAGCAAATTGAATCCAATGATACATAAGATAAATAATCAATACCAAATTGGGGTTTATTTTGGGACAAAGTTGACATAAAATTTGAAAAGAAATCAATCAGTGTAATTTATCACGTTAACAGATGAAAAAATGAAACCTGCGTGATCGTTGAAATAGTTGTCAAAAGTTCTTTACAAAATCCATTATTCATTCCTATTACAAAAGGCTCTTAGCAAAAATAGTACTAGAAGGGTGCTCTCAACCTATATGTGGCATACAGCAAAGACAGCACCACGGAAAATTCTTTCTCAGTAAGATTAAAGACAAGACCTGGTGATGGCTCTCACCACCTTTACTTAACGCTACACTGAAGATTCTGATGAATGCGTCAAGAAACACATGACGCCCACATTGGAAATCTTCATGTGCAGATATTGCTGACCATCTTTGCAGAAAACTTCTAAAATACAGAATATAGAACCAAGCTACTAAAACAAAAAGTGAGTTAGCAAGGTTACAAGACCAGTATACAAAAGCAGATGTATTTCTGCATCAATGATGGCAACCTTTTAGCGCTTTCATGATACAAACAGCCCAAGTGGCACACATGCTGTAGGTTCACCACCACTGTTACGTCAACAGCCAGAAATCAGAAAACACAAATTTAAAATGATACCAATTACAAAAGCATCAAAAATATAACTATTTAGAAGGATAAATCTAACAGAAAATGGGCAAACCTTGTATTCTGAAGACATTGCTGAGAGAAAACCTAACTTAACTGAAAGATGTAGCATGTTCAAGGATTAGAAGATTCAATATCTCAAGATGACAAATCTCCCTCAAATTAATCTATAGATTCAATGAATGTCTTTCAAAATCCTAGCAGGGTTTCTTCATAGAAACTGGCAAGCTTTCTAAAGCTTGTATGGAAATGCAAAGCACTTGGAATAGCCAACAACAACAAAATGAAAAAGAAGAAAATTGACCCACTTGCACTACTTGCACTCAGACTTTGTATGAAGCAAAAGTACTGAAACATTGTGGCCTTGTCCCCGTGTAGACCCACAGAGCAACAGAGCAGGTGAGAGCCCTAAATATACCCACACATAGAATATCATTCGTTTTTAACACTTTTTAAATACATGGTGCTCAAGCAAAGATTCGAAAGCAAAACGCCATCCATTCATGCCACGTACCATATACCATATACAAAGTTAATTTGAAATGGATCATGGATATAAATATAAAATCTAAAGCCCTTCAAAACTTTTAGAAAACACAGGAGAAAATAAAAATCTTCATGACCTTGGGCTAAGCACAGTGGGACACGGAAAGCATAATCCATAAAACAAAACATTCATAGGACTTGAATTTTTCTGATCTTCTAAATACCAGGTGGAAGCCTCGAGATTAGCAAAAAAAAAGATAGAAAAGATAAAGGAACAGATGATAAGAAAGCACTATCAGATCACAAAGCTGAGAAAGCACTCATGTCCAGAATACATAAAGAATGTTCAAAACTCAGTAACAACAAAACAACTGAATTCTTAAAATGAATTAAATATCTGAGCAGAAAAGATATCGAAAAAGAAAACTGTTCTTACTGTTATGTGAAAAAACTAGAAGGAAATGTATAAACCAGAAAGAAAAGTTAGTACCACTTTGTCTAAGATATTGTCCTGAATCTTACCAGGTGAAAATGGACTGCTAAGGAAGAGCACTTACAATCTGGTATCCCACTGACTTGAAGATAGGATTCACCTCAACTGTTAGACTTTAAACTCCCTAAAGATCCCTTCTGACATCTCATGATGGACTTAAAATTCCCCAGACTAAATGCATAATGAATTGTAGGTATATATGGAAATGCTTTCTCAAATGAATGTTGTATTGAAGAAACATTTCAGAAAATTATTTAATAAACTTAAACATTTAACATTAGTTTTCTTTTTAAAATGTTTTCAGGTTTCAAAATAAAAGACAGATGATAGGAAACAAGGAACTGGATCTTTTGCAAATGGGAAGGGAGCCGGGGGATGGGGGAAGGAGAGAAGGGGAAACAAAAAGAATTAAGATGTATTGCTTCTCGGCCTTTTGGCTAAAATCAAGAATTAAGATGTATCACGTACTTGCACCAACCAACTCCATGTGACGAATGCAATCATTACGGGGTACAATCATGTTCAGTACTAATAAATTTTTTTTTAAATTCTGGGTTTTATTAAACAAAAGACTTTCTTCTTCCTCCTTCCAAACTTAATCCTTTTCCTTCAGACAAGGTTCACTTAAAAAAAAAAAAAAAAAAAAGCTTGTTTTTAAAATCATTATCTAAAGTGAATCACTGGTCTCTAGTTTCCCTTCTCTCCTAGGCCAAATTGCAGAAATCTGTTCCAGGCAGCGCCAGCTCCAAAAAGATAAGGAAGCTATGCTATTACGGGATAGTGAAGGAAGCAGAGGCCTGGGAGGGGGACACCCTCGACTTCCAGGGCGACCCGGAGTCCTGCAGTCCAGGCACTGTGAAAGAGTCAGCAGCCAGCACCATCTGGTCGCCACAACATCCGGGGCACAGGCAGAGGCCTTGGCGCCTGGGGAACCGGAAAGAGGGAACCGAAGCTGGCAGCCATCTTTCCTTCCAGTGTAGAGATCAAACTCCGAACAGCATCAAAGAGAGCTGTGTCATTTTTTTCCCATTTCTCAAGTCTAAGGGGGCGGGAGGGGGGCGGGAGGGGGGCGGGAGGGGGGCGGGGAACAAGGCTCTCTTTCAAAAAACAGGAAGGATTTCCCAAGTGAACAGTCCTTACCACAAAAAGCTAATGATAAATAACACCTTAATGGTGACAAACACGCAGGGAGTGATTAGGCCCCCAAGTCTATTTTCAGTAAGTATCTTTGTCAGATCAGTATACATTTCCCCGCTCTGGGGTCCACCTAAATTATTTTACCACTCTGCCCAGTTTACAGAATCCTCTGTCTACAGGACACCTGGCAAATGTTTCTCATTTCCCATTTGCTATTCTTGTTTATCAGTATTATTCATGATTCCTGTTAATCTAGGAATTATTTCAAACTTTCTAATTATTTTTGCATGAAATATTAAGCCACAGAAGTGTGTGTGTTTATGTACATGTGTGCAAAACTGAGAAAAAAATACGCATTTTACACTGATGTGGAACTTTGCTTCTTTTAACTTCACTTCTGCTTCACCAACGTCTGGTAGGACTTTGCCAAATAGGTTAACCAGCCGAGCTCAGTATTTATAAGACCTGAAGGGTGTTGAGAGGGTGTCTCTTGGGGGAAATGATAACAAAGCCAAACTTAACAGAACCCAGAGAAGAGAGGAGAGAAATTAACTACCAAATGCGTGCAGTGGATTAGTTACCAATGAATTTCTTAAGTTGCATGACAACCTACCACTTATAAACCTGACCACACACTGAAGGGAAAATGGTGTATCCATAGCAATGCTGATATAGGATGAGGGTATGTGACCTCTTTGAAGGCAGGGGTAGGAAGCTTTTAGGGAAGGAGAGGTGTCAGGCTGTAGTCAGGAGGGACCTGGCAGCCACTGCAAGGAGGCATGGGTCCAAACTTATAAAAGCAAGGCCCGTTTTTCCCAGTCAGGAATAAAGAGAGGGAAGGTGAAGTTCCTAATGGAGAGACTCATCTTGCGGAGCTTGTGGGGTCTTGATAGTCTATAAAAATGTATCTGGGGGTTGGAGGGTATCTCAGTGATAGAATGTTTGATGAGAGTGCAGGAGGCCTTGGGCTCCATTCCCAGAAACACAAAAAAGTATGCATGTGTGTGTATTTTTGTGTCAGTGTAGGTGTGTGTGTGTGTGGGGGGGGTACTGCTACTAAACAAAACCTCTTCCTTTCGGTACATCCACCATGCCTGCTGCTCTTGGCAGATGCCCGGCTCTCGCTAGGTTTTTATTATTAAGTACTTGGAATACCACCCTTGGACAGTGCCACACAGTTTGATGAGCATTTTCATTCATCCATTTGCTAAAATACACTCCTCTCAACACAGAACCCCTTGGGTCTCTAGATATGACAGTCTAGTGTGGTCTGAATTTGGACTCCAATGTCACACATGAGCCACATGGGCACACCTACTTCCTGGCTACGTTTTCAAACTTTCCTTGGCTGTTCCAGGCAGCAGCCTGGATGCCACAGTGCTCACGTAAGCCTGGAGTGGGTTGCTTTCTTTGAGAACTGGAAGCTGGGCCATTCGCAGGAGGAGCTACACCCCGCTTTCCCACCAAGAAAGTGGTATGACCCAGAGCGGGGCTCAGCCTCTGCACTGTGGACAAAGCAGCCTGCTGCTGGTTTCTGAGAAGGTGGTATGTGGACGCTGGCCATTCACCTACGGGCAGCTATGGAAGCGTTTGTGGCACCGTGGCAAAGTTCAACAGTTATGACAGAGAGACAGAGACCTAAGGCCCACAAAGGTGGAAATATTTACAGCTGGTGTGTTCGGGAAAAGAGCTAGAGTACGCTGCTGCTGTGTGCCTGCCGAGGACACATGGAGAGGAAGCCCAGGAACCCCACGAAGAGCAGCAGTCTCTCCGTGTCTCCCCTCCCTCCCACAGTGTGGGCCCCCCTGCAGCCCGAGAGACTCGACTGTGCTTTCTGCAAAGAGCTCTTCCCTTTTCTTCCTCACTGGAAAGATGGGGTGCAATTAAATGAGGTGTTGTTCTCACCTCACCGTGCCTCAGCTCTCTGCATAAAGCTCCACTTGCCTAGACAAAGAGGGGCTCTAAGGCTCCCGCTTGGAATCGGAAAGCCAGTTTTTAATAAACCAAATGCCCAGGAAAACACTCTCATGACCACCTGAGAAAATAAAACTTCAATGTTTCTGTTGATGTCTTCTGAAAATCTCTTTAAATTTGTTTAGCCTTTCTTTGTGCAACTAGGGAAAACTACAATGAAAAAATTAAACTGATCATTTGATGTTAGAATTCAGAGGTTCAAGTTGTGTGAATCAGAAAGCAAGATCTGCAAGACCCTTAAAGCAAATCTACAGCATTTCCAACAAAAACTGAAAAGCAGTGGAACACTTCTTAGATCAGACGTTCCAAAAGGCAGGGCACTCAAAACAAAATGATTGGCACCTAGCTGAGTCCTGCAAGGATGCGTGGAGGGACCTCGGGGACCATTCCATATGTTCCTGTCGCATGCTGAAGGTCAGCGAGCCAATTTTAGAAAGTGGCAGTTTCTTTAGTGTTTTTGAAGTTAGAAACATGAATCAAAAGCCACTGCACTTTGCTGCATTATGAAGGAAAGAAAGAACGCAACAGAACAAAACTTGTGAGTCTGTCAAGAAAGTAAAGTTTGGGGGAAGACCGGGGAGGTTGAAAGGGAGTATTTGCCCTGTTTTTTGAGACATGCTGTGGAACAGCTGTCAAGAACAGACATGGCAGCTGTTTCAACCACAATCAATTTTCCGTGCATATGCATTTTCTCGATGAGAAACGGCTGACGTTTAACTGGACACACAGCTTAGCAGCATCTGCATCTAATATGTTTATTTTCCTAACCAAAAGTGAATAAAGCAACAATTTCATCATTATAAGGAATTTGCAGAGTATAACCTCTCCGCTGCATGTCCACTGTGGGAATGACCTCTCAGCACCTTTGGCCTGGAATCTGGGGCCCACCATACTGAGGAGGGGGGCTGGCTGTAAAAGTTTCCATTCACACTGAGAGTGTTCTAATGTCCTTCTTCATTACCTTTAACTGTATGGGGACTTGGAATTAGTGGCAAAATAAATCAAATCCTCAGCATAGCAGAGGCCAATAAGTATACTGTATACCCTTACTGACAAACACAGAGAGTAGACTCCCATCTGGGATGTGGCTGCCAGGTCTAGAGGTGTAGCTCAGTAGTAGACCCCTTGCCTAGGAGGCGGGAGACCCTGAATTCAGTCCCTAGCACACACACACACACACACACACACACACACACACACACACACACGGCCAAGAAATGTTTTTCAACAACTCACAGTATAGATTCATGTGTGGGTCAAGATGGGGGAAAGACATTCAAAGAGTTTCCTGAAAATCAACTGCCATTCTTTTCTCTTCTATTCAAAACATAGCCTCCAGCTTTCTCTGAGAAGGAACTGCACTTTGTATCATAACCTTCCATAAAACAACAAAACAAAAACAAAAACAAAAACAAAAACAAAACCGCCTCCAAAGCCCTAAATGTAATTCTCTTCTTCTGTACTATTTCCATCTACCCCAAACCAGTTCCATTCCCTTTGGGTGAGGAAAGAGGAAGGAAGAAGAGCAAAAAAATGAAATGAGATGGAAGGATGTATAAGAAGAGCATCCATGACCTGAATACTTGAAACAAAACAAAACAAAAACAGTTCAAAGAAATACTGGAGGAGTAACGTTTCCCATTTTTCTGTATTTTGAGCATAAAAAGACCTTAATACCTGGACACACTCAGGTCTGCGACATTCAATATGGGCCGTAGCAATGATGGTATAGTATTTTAAAGATTTTCATTTATCATGTCTCATAACTACTTTAAGTAGGAAGAAATGGAAAATCCAAATGTTGAGTAACTTGTCCAATGTCAAAGAGAATGGACTTTTGGGAAGAAATAGGGAAAATTTTGTACGCGATATGATCAGCCTAAACGCCACACAATCAGCCAGAGTAATGAAGGTGTTTCTTTCCAGGTCCTCATAATGCCCCGTTCAATGTTAGAATGCTAGTTTGAGGCAAGTGAAAATAAGCAAGAGGTCAGAGGGCTGAGGGAGTGGCTGTTCACTTCTAAGTGGGTTGAGCCATTGCCAGTGGGAATGTGATATGCCTGCATCTAATAAGTTAACCTAAGAACCTACGGCCAGAGAGGAAGCAAGGGATTAGAGCAGTTTATGGAGTTACGGTGGGAAAATCCATGACTCCACAGAGGTCCCCATTACTACACCATTCTGCTATTTCTCCTATTTCTTGTACTCTACACGATCAGAGAAACTTCTCTAGCAATGAACTATAGAAACGATCCCTGAAAGTATAGCCTTTATTTCCCCTATTTCTTGCTTAGCCAGAAGTCTAAGGAGGGGAATTAGGGAGGAGCATGTGACAAGGTGAACTCATGCTGGTCCCTTGGACCTGGTCCCCGGCAGGGAGGGCTCTGGAATGCTGTGGGAGAGCTTTCTATGTCTTGTGATGGTAGCATTTAGTGGGCAGCACCAGGAATGCCAGCGGTCTCATGCAGTGGACAGCGCCATGCAGGAGAGGACCCCTGTGAGACATTCACCAGGAAGGAAAAACCTGATCTTCATTGCCTCCACCCAGAGCTTGGTTTGGTTTTGCACTGAAATACAGACTTTTTTAGACATAGAATTTTCCATCAATGCAACCACAGTGTAAATGGAAGGAAAAGCATGCGTTGTTTAGTTCAAATGTTCACCATTCTGGAAATCTGGGTTGTTTGCAGTGGGGCTCTGTGGACAGAGCTGCGCTGTGCTGACAGCTGCCCTGTGCGGGGTCTCTCCACAGCCCAGCTGCCATCCGACCCCTCCCTGCCTCACTGAGTCTTGGCCCCAAGCTGAGACATGGACACACTGTCCTCTTGATTGATTCTTTATGTGCCTAGGGAGAGTACACAATCTATAAATTTCACCTCAGGAGGGTGAAAGAGGACAACATGTATCTGACAGCACCGAGAATCTGGGCTGCAGATCATGCTTGTTTTGTTTTGTTTTATGAAAAATCTCTCACAATGTAATCTCTTTATTTTCTTGATCATTTCTTCTTCTTCAATTTCACCAGCAATCCCTGGACCAATGCAGAGAACCAGCAGTGTCCCTTAGAGTCCCATCCCCTGCCACTCTCTTACCCACTCCTGTCACCTACTTCTACCACTTCCGTTGGCACGGATTTCCAACAGCACACAAGTCCAGCCTGCAGTCTCCTACCTCTCTTGTGGGTTACACAGCACCTTCTCCTGTGCTGCACGGAGTCCCACCATGCAGACTGCAGCTGCAGCTGAGTGACAGTTCTGAGCTTGTCACCTCTTGAGGGCAAAGCCTGCCCTCACTGCTCTCCTGCATTTTCTTTGTTTGCAATGCTACCATTTTCTAATTCTTCCAAACAAGAAAAGTAGAATAATTTTAGATTAAATTCATTATCCTCAAAGAGCAAATGCTGACAAAATCCAAACTCTCTCGTATATTAAATATTTCTAAAATCTAAAGCATCTGCTTTATATTTTCACTGAAAAGCAATACAAGGACATTAAAATCTTTATGTTTAGTGTGATTTAACTCACTAATTCTACTTACAGTAGCTAGCCTATGAGAATAATAGTTTTAGACAACTGTGTGTACAAAGGAGTTAAAAATAAGTTCTTCATGAAAATCTAGAAAGAATCAATGAAGGGAAGGATTTGGTGTTTTTATGTACATCCACACAAAAGTGATTTTGAAGCCATTAAACTCAGGGTAATGGTGTATCTTTACCATAAGAAGAAATGCTTTTCATAGCATTACATAAGAAAAACAGGATCTAAAATTTTCCTGAGTACATAACATACACATAGAATAATGGCTGTGGTGAAGGGTTAATGACCGTTATTTGCAGTGAAAGCATGACAGACTCTTTGTATTTTCTTCCTCATGTTTTCCCTGTTTTGTCTAGATTTTTGCAGTGATTGTGTGTTCCCCACAAGCGAGTGGACTGTCCCCAGCTCTGCAGGACCTCGAAGCATGCAGAAAGGCGCCCCACCCCTTCTAGACTGATGAGGGCCCCCTCCCAGAGAAGCGAGGTCACTGTGCTGAGCGCTTCTCCCACCCTGCCCTCGCTCACCCACCTGTGACTTGTGTCCTCTGCTCGGGCTTTGTCCTGGCTCCCTGTCTTCTGCTCTCAGACACATGCTGTGCAGTGACATTAAACTTCTCCAGGCATGGCTTTGTCACAAAACCAACCTCCTGCAGGCTCCCTGTGTGCAAAGACTGAGGGCCACACGGGGCCGGCCACATGCCCCCAGCAAGTCTCCACCCTCTCACATCTGCTTGCAGCCGGACCCTGGAATGCCTCGCTGACCTGAACTCCTAAGCCCTTGGCATCCACAAGCCAGAGCTGGGTCTGCTTTTTCGGGGCTGTTTTCTCTGACAAGAAGGTCCTGTGATATATGACAATTGACTTGCTTATCCTTTAAGGCCCAGTTCACACGTCAACATCTTAGGAGCCAGTTGCCCTGTGGCGTAGATGCTCCTCGCTCACACTCTCTCTTGGTAGGAGCGAGAAGCAGCCACAGGAATTCCTGTCTCTGTCACCTCTGCATCCCTGCCAAACTACAGGTGCTCAGAAAGTTCTGAAGAAACACCAGATTCGAGTGCACAGCCCAAAGCTATAATATACGAAAGAACCAGCAAGCTGCAGGGGCCTGGCGCTGCCCAAGGCCAGGAGACACTTAAGCAGAGCAGCCTTGCAAAAGGAATGAGAATGCGTGGCAGAAAGGGAACCACTGGCGTTAGTCAAGGAGGAAGTGACAGGTGCAGACGCAGCTGCTGCTGATAGATGGCTACAAAGGAGGGGTTAAACCTTTACATTAAGGGGGGCGCTGTAGCTCTGTGGCAGAGCACTTGCCTAGCACATATGAGGTCCTGGGTTCAATTCCCTAGCAGAGTAGATTTTTACATTAAGAAATCTCAGCCAGGCACGGTGGCGCATGCCTGTAATCCTACTACACTAGACAATCCCAAGTTCAAGCTCAGCCTGAGCAATTTAGGAACTTAGGGAGACCCTGTCCCAGAATAAAAAGGGCTGGAAATGTAACTCAGTGTTAGGGCTTTGGGCTCAATTCCCAGGGCTTCCAGGAAACCAAAGCAAAGCAAAACTATGAATCTGTAAGAAAAATTTTCCCTAATTATAGATCACATCCCTCAAAAAAACGATTATCTTAATGATCATAATTGCTTTCTTTGATAATTTCACACATAAAAGTGAAAGTGAATGATAGTACAAAGGAAGTGTCAATAAAGATGTTGCTTAAAGAACTTTTTAAATTCCTGGGATGCTGGTTTTTACTTTAGTTGATTTTTCCTATTCTCGATATATACTTTCAATACAAAATTTGACTCTGAATAAATGATCACATTGGAAGGTTTCAAAAGTCTTAGACTAAAAACAATTCTGGAGTATAAAAATCCTTGCTGATAAGAAATTGAGCTCTAAAAAGAAAATTTGATAATTTTAGGAGTTTTCTCCCATTTCAAATTGCTCTAATAGCTATTAACATTAATATGTTAGCAGCCATATCAAACAGCTTTACAATGGCAGTTTCTGCTATGAGGGACATTTGTTTTCATCTTTTTAATCAAATTTTTGTTCGTTTTTTGAGACAAGCTCTTACTATGTAGCCCAGGCTGGCTCAGCCCTCCTCCCTCTGCCTTTGCAGAGGCCTGGGATTACAGGTGTGAGCCACAACACCCGGAGCCTTTTAAAATTTTTAAGTGGTACCATATGAAGTCATTTTTTAGGGATTCAGTTCAGCTGATATAAATGAACAACTCCAGACTCATCACATTGGTCATTTGATGTTAAAATTCTGTTTTGTTCTACTGACTCTGGCTCCTCCATTTACAGTTAAATACCTACTTCCAAATAATTGTTCTGCTCAAAAAACTTCTCTGCATCCAAAACAGTGTATATTTCCTAGGTGAGTGTTTTTCAAAAAATGTTCACTCTCAATCCATATAAATTAGAAATGTAATTTTTATCTATGCCCAGTACGTAGCGCATCACACACATAACAAATAAGAATTTCATGAAATAATCTCAGTATGTCTGTTGTGCTCTGACCCATCTCCTCTTCTATTTCAGTTTTTCAAATGCTGATGTGACCGTGGGAACTGATTTCTTGAGCCACTGCGGGGCAGTATTGAGTCGCTCGGAAACTGAGGCACGCAAATGTCCGTCCCTCTCAGGCTAGTTCTCATATCTTCTTGGAAGCCCACTCCTACCTCACCGACACAGGGCCTTGCTCAGTGGCTCAACACCACTGCTTCCCTGGAATTCTCAGACCTGCTGCTGGTGCAGTCATTTCCCACACGCTAGGATCACAACATACCAGGGGTCTGGGAATGGCAGAGCCACCACGGGGTGTCAGCTCCTGCCAGTCTGCACTGACTTAACCGAAGTTGCTGCTGCTCACAGAGGAGCAGAGAAGCAGGAGCAACCCTTAGAGGTCAGAGGTGGACTCAGGACAAGAAAAGGACAGGTGAAGGGAGACAGGAAGCTTTGGAATCCAGAATGAAGCAGATGTCTTATCTCCAAATTCTAGGGCCAGGGAAGGTGAGGAAAGAGGTCAGAATAACACACTAATGTCCCTTGACTGGATGGATGAAGGACGGATGGATGGATGAATCAATCAATAATAGTCACAGTCCTAAGCCAATGTTTCTTTTAAAATGTCTTAATGATAAGATGTAGTGTTTTTCCATTGATGCTTGAGTAATTTGGAATCTGTGCTATTTCACGTATGTTAATTATGCAGGGGCTTGAATGGGAGTATTGCTTACAGGTAATAAAAGTCTCAACCTAATTAGGAACTCCTATGAGAACCCTTCTGAAAGGGGATTGAGATTCTTTAACAAGTACTAAGATTAATTCCAAAGATGGCTTATGAGGTAACATTTTGGGGTTTTTCTCCATGAATTTCCTTTTGGGGAAATGAAAACGAATCCAGCCCTATTTCTTAGACTCCAGCTGACCACAGGCATTTGCTGCCGTCACACACAGAAGCAGGAGGCCACAGATGGCCAGATGTCACCAGGGGAGATGCTGCTGTTTGTCAAATGTGACATTAGAATTAAGTTTTTGGACAGGGGGTTCTAATCAAGTATCTTTACTCAAGATTCCCAAATGTGACTAAAATTAGAAAACACATTACTTTTCAAAGATTGTACAGACAGATTTCTGTCCTTCATCAGGCACAGTAACTTTAATTTGGGTAACTTTGGCCTTTGGTCCCACATAATTTTGCTCCTAGCTCTGACACGGCGCATGCCTCCTACTGTACTGAAATTGACTATGACTAGTGTTCGTTCCTTCTCTAAAATGAGTGGAGCACAGGGATGCGTCACTTTATTCCTCATATGTCCAACGTCCCCCGCAGTGCCTGGAGTTCAGCATGGCTCCGAGAGCTAAGGAACAGACAAGGAAAGAGTTAAGAGGAACTCAGGCTGGAGGGGAGACAGCTTGTGGGCTTTCCCTGGAAGTAAAAGCGATTCTGTTAAGCATCAGGCAGTTGGCAACCTCGCCAGACCCTGCCTCAGAGCTCAGTGGAAAGGCTCTGGTTTCAATGTCCAGTACTGCAAAACGAAATAAGGGAAAGTGGGGGGAATGGAGCTCTCAAACCCAGCCAGGCCCCTGGCTATTTCCTCCCTAGGAATGCCATTAAGTTCCGAGCTCTGAATCCAAGTCTGGGCACAGCCCAGGTCTGCGTCTCTACCAACGCTTCCGGGCCTTATGGGCCTGGTGCCCTTCGGTCAGACGGCCATCCAGCAGCAAGCAGCACGGGGAGGGGGAGGGCCTGGGCCTAAGGATCCACAACTTCGTGGACTCGCTGAGGTCCTGGGGGGCAGGACAACCCCAGGAGAATTAAACGAAGGAGAATGCAATCAGCAGGAGAGGAAGCCAGCAATAACACAAAGGGCCTGGGAGGAGGCAACCCCAGTCCTAGAGCAGAAGGCCCGAGGGAAGGAGGGGCTGGCAGAGCCACAGAACCCCATGTGGGAACAGGAGCCACAGGACAGAACCATGGGAAGAGCTGTGGATGCCTGTGTGACACCCAGGCCCCTCTGCACCCCTAGCCGCCCACTGGCTATACCCAATCAAGGAGCAGAAAGCCAGGGAGGCTGGTGGATGAGCCCTGAGTACCGCAGGGCCTAGGGAGCTGTCCAACCTGGGTGCATTGCATTCACTCGTTCAGCAAGTGCACATTCCCTGGGGTGAGCAGTCAATGCCCTTAGAACTGAAAGGGTCTGGACTTGCCCCAGGGGCTGCAGGAAGAGGAATGCACGCTCAGCTCAGGGCTTCAAAGGCTGGGACCTCCAGGGCTCCAAGCAGGGCCAGTTTTAAAGATGAAAGAACAAGCTGAGTGCCTGGGGCACAGGCATAAAGCAGCCTGGGAGGCCGTCAAAGCCCAGCCCCAAGCTCAGGGGACAGTGGCCTCCTGGCCTCCTGGAGCCGCAGACTGGAAATCAAGGCTGCCAGGGGCAAGGAGACCAGGTCACACTGTGCACAGGGCCCTGCCCGAAACCTCCAACTCCTTTATACAATTTCAGCACAGTGCCTCGGGAAAGAAAGCAAACCCAAGGGAAAGAATGGAACTGTGCACTGTGATACAGCAGCTGCCTCCTAGAAAGATCCAGGTGAAGTCTGTCCAAGAAATGTGTGTGTGTGGGTACAAACACTGTATAAATACAATATCCACAGTATACATTAAGTTTATGACCCACATACACAACTATCTACACATGTATTTTATACAGACATATGCATGCACATTTATATTCCTTACATAGAAATGTTATAGGTAATTAATCCCCTGGTCTATGCACAGGTGAGCTTCAGTATCCATGGGGCAATGGCTCCAGGATCCTCTTGGTCACCGAAACTCTGCCGCCCACGCCTCCTACACAGAATGGAGCAGCGTTTGCATGGAAGCTCCTGTGCACATGGGTCTCCAGGCCAGTTTGATACTTAATGCAGTGGAAATGCAACGTGGGTGGTTTTGTACTGGGCTCTTCACAGAAAAATGACCAGAAACAAAGGTGGCCTGTGTCCGAACAGGCACAGGGTTTTTTCAGAATATTTTCATTCTCATGTTGGTTGAATCTGAGTATGTGGAACTCTACAGATTTAGAGGGCCCACCACACACGCACATACACGCGTTCGGATGCACGCACACGCATGCACGCACACATGCACCAAGGGACCCCTCATGAATGCTGTAAACAAATTCCTTAGGAAAACATTTTAAAACTAGAAGTCTGGCACGGAGGTGGCAGATGGTTATAGTCTTAGCTACTTGGGAGACTGAAGCAGGAGGAATCTTGAGCCCAGGAGTTTGAGCTCAGCCTGGGCAACAGAGCAAGGCTGTCTTGGGAGGGCCTTGCACGTGGCTGTTGTTTCAGGGAAGGAAGAAACTCCTCTGGACCTGGACGGATGAGTCAGGGTTGGGGGCTGGATGCCAGCATGGAGGTCAGGATGCTGACGGACACCCCCTCTCCACCCTCCTTCCCCATCCTCCCAGAGATAGGGCGTGGCCAGTTCACCGCAGGCCCAAGGAGGATTGCCGGGAAGGAAAAAATCAGCAAACAAAGATTCCAAATTCTTGGCTGCAGTTCAAATGAGAGACAAAAATAGTTCTGGAGAGATATGAACTGGTAGAACAAGTTTTACACCATCCTGCTCCAATCCGAAGAGTAGGGAAAAAACTGGAGAGGAAGAAGATCATGGTAGGAGGACAGAGCCCGTGGGACAGGGGCAAGAGGAACGGGTAGAGGGCAGCTTGGGCTAGGTTATGGTGTTGGGGTCCACAGCACTCCTAAGGGATGCAGAGAGAGGCGCTGATTGACTCCCTGAGGGCAGGGACAGCTGGCTGGGGACAAGGGTGCAGATGGCAGGGCCGTGGGGCAGAGGGGCCAAGGAGCTCAGCTCAGGGCAGGCAGCTGCCCTGGGTCCCCACCCCCAGCACCTCCTGAGTTTCCTGCTGACCTCAGCCTCCTGGCTGCCCCCACCGTGGGGAAGGGACAGGAGGGCCCCAGAGGGAGAAGTCGTTCATATTCCTCAATTTTACCCAGAAGCAACTTCAAAAGTGATAAATTGGATCGAGCTGGCTGGTTTTGGGTTGCAGCTGGATTAAGTTTCTTTGCAGTCTGTTCAAATGGAGGGCTCAGAATTACAATATAAAATATATGACAAGAAATAAAGAAAATGACATTCTGCGGTGTGAAATCCACATGCACTGCAAGACTGATTGATTTTCTCAGCCTCTGCAGCTGAAATGGTTTGTGAATATTGGGTTAAGGTGCAGTTCCATGGGAATGGGAACTGCTGGTGCTGGCAGCCATCCGGCCTCGCCACTGATGTACAGCTTGGCTGCCTCATAGGTCCAGCTCTCTCTTTCCCTCCTTCCCTGCCTCCTTACAGGGCTGGGGATCAAACCCAGGGCTTTGTGCATGGCAGGCAGGGGCTCTACCACTGAGCTACACCTGGAGCCCCATTCATCTGTCTTATATAAGCTAAGGGCCCGAGGTTCGCCGTTAGTGACATTTGAGCTCTCCTCTACTTACTTCTGCAGCAGGATGGTTGGATTTCTGCCGGAACTTTGTTAGAAAGACACATAGGTCAGGGTAATTTCAAAGCAATAAAGAATTGCCGGAGGCCCGCATGAGCCCCCCGTTCCCTGACACATCTTTCCTGAAAATGAGAAAGATGTTTAAAATGCCCAACAAGCACGGACAAACACTCCTACTGCATAAGAAAACTATCGAGCAGGTGAATACAACTCCACCCACCCTGGGACCAGGGTGGTCCAGGTTCATGAAGTCTGTTTAGGGGATCGTGGCATTTCCGAACTTGGGAATTACATACAGAGACTCTGAGGAGTTCTGCTGGAAACAGAATGGAAAAGCTGGAACATGAACATCGTGCTCATATTTAATTGAGACACATGGTAAATGTTTAAAATTTTAAAAATTTATTACAGTAAAGACACGCTGACAGTAATCTCCCTCAGAATGCTCCCTCTCATTTCTAACACACTTCTCTCGCTGTTCTTGCCACTTTCTGAGGCTATCCTGGAGTCCTGTTTCATGAGTTTCTTTGTTGCACTCTTGTGGCTGCCAGAATGTCCTGAATTAATTCAAAGTGTTCACCTTGCGTGGTCATTTTGCCTTTGGGGCAGTGTAGAAGTCACTTGGTGCCAGATGTGGTAAATAAAGTGGGTGAGGACACATGATTGTGTTTCTCTTTGATTGAAATTGCTGAGCGGATTCAAGACATCAAGGCAGGCATGAAAAGACGCTTGGGAAAGAGGACTCCAGAACTGCTCCAGACAGTGGCAGGGATGATGGGATAAATGTGTTTCAAATGACAGGAAGCATTTTGAGGGGGATCAATGACAACATGTCTTCTACTGTAATAAATTTTTAAAATTTTAAACATTTATTGTATTTTTCAATCATACCTTATAAATATGAGCGTGGTATAATAATTTTTTAACTTTTTACTTAAATTTTTTATCATACTTCAGAGCTTGTGAAAACCAAGCACATGCAAAGGTGGAGCCTCCTGCTATCTGGTCTATGTGAAGAAATGTAATAAACATAATGAATTCTGGAAAATGATTATGTTGGCAGCACCATTATTCATTTTCTATCATGTAAATCCCACAACTCTCATGAGCAACCCAGGGAGGACATCATCTGTCTTAACCCTGTGCTTTGGAGGATTTCCAGGAGACAATGGGCAGGGTTGCTTTACTTTCATACACAGAGGACCCTTTGAGAGTTCCTGGACCCAAGTGAAATTCAGCGTTTATCACACAGTGTCCTGCTGAGAGGCCAGACCCTCAGGCCTGCATGATCCTACATTATGGGCTGTGGTGAAACACTTCTATGATACTCAGGCAAGCACCCTTTATGCACCAGCATGAGCAAAAGAACAAAGCTAACAAACATGATATACCCTCAGGTATTCCCTGGGATACTCTGAGACCTGTCTAAGCTGCAGAGTCAGGCTGGTGCACCACCAGAGGGGTGGCGAATCTGAAGGGAAGAGAGTGATGTGCCCAGAAAGCACAGTCCCCTGATCCATTAGGATGACCAGATGTGAGAGTCCAACATCCCTCCGTGACAGAAAATCTATTCTGCACAGTACCACCTCACAAGGAACTGCAGTGTATTCAGGACAGACACATTGAAATGCTTCCAGGGCATGTAGCACTCAATGAAGTCACTGGAAATGGAATAAAGGAGAGGACTGAGTCTAGTCAAGGTGCATTCAAGTTAAGTAATTATATGCAACACTGGCTCATGGTCCACATTGGTACAATTCCTGTTGGATACCCTCAACAATTCCATGAGAAGTCCTGTAGGCACTTATAATCCCCTTTATAGATAAAGAAACAGGCTAAAAGAGCATTTATCACTGGCCTGAAGACGCCTTGCTGGTTAAGAGGAAAAGCTAGGATTTGAACTCAGACAGTCAGACCTCAGAGTCATGGCTGCACCACACCTGTCCTGGGCACTTTTCCACAGGGTGTTTGCAGTATTTTTGCTTCTCAGACAGGGACCCCGGCCCGAAAGCTGCCTGTGAATGGGCAATGCAAACAATGTATTCTTCTCTTTACTGAAAGACAGCACCTCTGTAGAATCAAGTAACTCGATAGTTTTAAGATACACAATGCTGCCAATAAACTTTCCAAGACATCTTATAGGAAACCCGGGGCTCGTGGAGTGATTGTCAGTCGTTTCATGTGAATTCCATCATTTCACTAATTTATTTTGAAACTAAAAAGGTAACACATCAACTTTATGGGAAAGAAATCCTGAAGAAAAGCTGAGTTCTAATCAAACAAGTGAGTTGTGAAGGCTTATCATCCCTATCGCTTAGCTGCTGTCCAAGGGACCTGCCCGAAGGATGATTAGGGACCGTGGTGATGCTTGGAAGATAGCTACATCCAAAAGGGGTCCTTAGCATGGCCATCGGTTGGAAGAAAGCTAAGGAGAGTCTTAACCCCCAAAGGAGTAGGTTTCTTGGATTTTTTCTTCCACTGTTTTTCAGTGCCTCTCTACTTGTAGCAACCCCAGACCCTCCCATAACCCTGTCCATTCCCAAGGCTATGCTCCTCTCTCTTCTTTGAGCTTCATATTGGACAGGTCTCCAAGTCCACACGAGTTTCCCTCAAATCTATCTCTAAAATTCATCTTTTTCTGTTTTTATTGGACACCCAGAGTCCCAGTTTGTGATATATTATAGCATCATCTCACTGGTCTTCCAATCTCTTGTTGCTTTTCACACACCCTTGTATGAGTTAGGTTGTCAAAAGGAAAATCTTAGTGTGCTATTTTCATGCTAATGATAATTTAATGAGGCTTCCCCAATTGTTGGGAAGATGTCTCAAACTTCTTAGCTTGTATAAGAGCTCCTTAACAACTCATCTGTGTTTGCAAATTCATCTCTGACCCCACTCAAATAAAATATGCTGAAATTCATCTGTAATGATCTAGTTGTGGATCTCATATGTAGAGTGAGGAATAGGAGTCAAGGAGGACGTGAGATTCCAGAAGTTTAGAAAGAGCTTTGCAGTTAGACTCATGTGAATCCAATCACAAACCTACCGCTTACTGATGAAATAACCCATGTACCACACTGTGAGATGCAGGGTCCCTCCTCTCCAGATTGGGTCAAGATAAGCCTGGGATCAGACCCAAATCATGTAACAGGTTTATATATAGAGAAGACATGATAAACACGTAACTATTACAGTTCTCTGCCTTTTCAGATGTACTTACGTCCACTATTTAATAAAAAACAAACTCTCAGAGAAGCACTCTCTACAACTATAAGATTATTGGCTAATTGTGTCTTTTGGTCTCATGAGCTTCTGGAAGTGACAGTTGGGGAAAATACTGAAATAGGGTTACAACAATTCAGAACTAGCCTGTGTCGGCTCCCTCTGTACCCAGTTTTCTACACCCCTGACTTAGTGATTCGGTACAGAACTTCTTTATAATGTACCTTACATTATTATTTTATTCACTCTGTGTAACATCTCTAAATAAGCTTGCGATACAGAAATTTCACCTGATCCTTAACATTTCTACAATTACCTGGCCCAAGACAAGATCCTTGGTGGGCTTTCCATAAATGCAGAGGTCTGCATCAGCTAACAGGCCAGTGATTGCTCATCTTCACGATAAAAGTCAAAAGTTAAACCCAGGCACTGCTGATTCTCCTTGACAATGATGTATTTTCAAAGGAAAAGGGATTATACTTTATAAAAGGAAAAAAAGCTGTTTCATAATTTTGTTTGCCACTCTACACAAAGCAAAATGCAAGTTAGCATGATGCCATGAGCACCTAAGTTAAAATTAGGCTTTGTATGATTAAACATTTTAATTACAATGTCAATACTGATTTATGGTCCCTAGTCTAAAATGCTTGGAACCAGAGGGTTTTGGATTTTATTGTTTTCCAGATTTTGGAATATTGATATCTACATAATGAAATATCTTGAGGATGGGACCGAAGACTACACAGGACACGTATTTATGTTTCATACACACCTTATATTCCTAGCCAAGGGTGATTCTATAAATTTTCGTGAGCCTGCGTTTTGACTGGGACAGGTCCCATGTCTTCAGGTGTGGCATTTTCCACTTGTGCTGTTATTGAGTCTTGGGTTTTGGAGCACTGAGGAGCTGGGTGTCCAGCTTGAGGACGGCCCTGGAGTCACGGTGTCAGCACGGACGTTGCTAGAGAAGATTTATTAGGAATTTGTAAGCCTTGGGATGTTTTGTTTTCTCGGACCCTTTTCCCCATGCGTCTAATAGGCCATTTTGATACCAATCAAAAAATCAAGAATTCCTCAGTGAGCAGGGCTGGTGAACTGAAAATAGCTGGATGAGATTTGATGGGATGAGTGTGAAGTCCAGAGACTTCAGCAGTACGTGTGTAAGACGGCTGGCTGCTTCCTGCTGGGTGCAGGGATTCGGTCAGCAGGGGCCAACAGCAAACAGAAACCGCCAGGAAAGCCAGGTGCTCTCCGTGGCGGACAAGTCAGTCGGGATCCCAGACGGGTCACACACGGATGGGGAAGAAGTGCCAGTCAATTTGGATCCCTGAAGAACTGTCTTGGGGAAGAAGAGTATGCACTCGTGTTAGAAACAGAAGCAACTCGAGGATTCCTAACCAAGGAATTAAATGGCCCAAAGGCCAGCTGTGGCCGAGGGAAAAGAAGGGGCGTCCAGGGCAGAGCCGAGGACGCCAAAGGCGGCGCTAGGCTTGGGGCCACCTCCCCTTGCCGAGGAGTTGGGGGACGCCGGGAGGGCTGGGGTGCAGTAAGGACGGGCAACTCCAGCTGGACTTGGGCAGAGGGACCCGCTGACAAGCCCAGGTGGTGACAGAAGAGTGGACAGCTGTACGGTCAGCCCGCGAGTGCTCCGGCGGCATGGACTTAGGCTTATGGACACGCGATCATTCTCTGCAATAAATTCCTTCTGAAAATGTGAATCCATTCTCTTCTCACACGGCACCCACCTGAGTGTCCCTCAACAACCACACAAGCACACACACACACACGCACGCGCGCACGCCCCACGAGCTACGCTAGTGGGGAAAAGGAAAGGGTGGAATTTCAAATGGACTCTGGGCCAGGCACATAGCTTAGTGGCAGAGTCTACGCTGAGGGCCTTGGCCCCCTTCCAAGTTCCCCTGCAAAAGTACTGGAAACCGAGCCCCCTTCAGGAAAAACACAGCCCACCTGCATCATTCAAAGCCCTGCAGCCCTTCCACCACAATGGCAAAGAGGTTTTCTACCCTGGGACAGAAAAGCACAGGCAGATGACAAACTTCGTCCTTCATTCAGCAGTGCATGGGCAAAAGGACCGAAAGTCACACAAATTGGTTTCCCCTTCTTGCCTTGACACTAAACTGTATGAACTTGGGCCAGACACCGAGCCCCATTGTGCCTCAGTTTCCCTACCTTCAAGCTGTAGAAATCCTCTTTTGCGTGGGGTCTGTGTGAAGATTAACAAAACTGGGTGCGTAAAGCACCTGTGCACTGAGGGTTCTGAGTGACTGTAGCTTCCTGTGTGTACCTGGGGGCTTTATACCATGAACTGACCCCTACAGGAGCACCCTCCCTGCAAATGCAGAAGCGAGACTTGAGGAATGGAAGCAAGCGGGGACCAAGAACGCAGCTCTCCGGCATGGCCAGTGGTATGTGAACAACGGCACTTGTTCAGCAGTTTCAAACTGGAGTGAATTAGGATTTTTTAAAAAAATTAAATATGGATAGAAGCCCAGAGTTTGAAATGGATACAAGAGCTGGAGATGCAGGTCTGTGGCAGAGCAAGGGCTTAATATGCACAAGCCCTGGGTTCCTTCTCCTGCACCACAAGATAAGCAAAGAAAAGGGACTGGAGGTACAACAGCCCCGCTGGGACGATCGGCTGAGGCCCGAGGCTTCTTTTTTTTTTAGCATTTAGTATATTGGCCCTGGGCTTCTTAGATTCTTCCCTCCCTCCCGCTCTTCCCTCTGCCTCTCTGTGCCCTACACTTCCTAGAGCCCTGTCTGAAACCCTCTGTACCAGGGTGTCCATCCGGAAGACGCCTTCTCGTCCCTTCTCCTGAAACACCTCTCCTAGCACACCCACAAAATCCTGCACGTCTCCGTCTCCAGCCACAGATGCTTTGGAGCCTCAGGCAACTGGAAGACTGAAAACAGACACTTCTCAAAAAGACCCAAGACAGGTTTCTCAGTAATGATTTCTGCTTTCTTTTATCACAGGAATTGGAAAGCTGTTTAGAAGGGACTAAAGTTGATATTGGTAAAGACATCCATAAACTTCTCTAGTTAAAAAAAACAGCATTGTTTTAGGGTGGTATTTTAAGGTACTTCCAGAGGCAGATCGTATGATAAGCCCCATGATATCTTCAGAAAATTCACACTTATCGAATAATGTACAGTTGCTGAAGCATGCAATGGAAGACAATGTGTAACATGCAATTATGATTTTAAAAGAATCTTTAAATGTGAATGCAGGGCTTCGCCTACATTTTCACTCTTATTTCCTAAAGAGCCCCACCCAGCATACCCACAAAGCTGCTGTGGGTGTCTACACAGAGCTTCAGGTGCTGGCCAGCTAGGGGCTGCAGGAAAGGGCCTGGCGGGTGACTTCTACCACATCCCTGCATTCCATTGCAAGCTCGTGGAAGCCCTGCCTGGAACTGTGGAACAGAAGGAAAAACAGGGTAAAAGCATCTCCATCACCAGGCACCTAATCCGGAAGGTACAGATAGCCAAATACCACTTCAACATACAAATAACGGAAGGATTACATGTTGCAGCAATCTTTTAAAGCAAAACAATGGACTGTTTGGATCCCAGAGAGTGATTTTCGGGCGGCACCCAGTTGGACTCTAAGCTGGTATGATCTGGAACCCAGCAGGAAACGTCCTTACCTGTCTGGCCCAGGTTTCACCATGCATACTTTCAAGGGAAAGGAAAAGGGTTACATCTTTGTGCTCATTTAATTGAGTGCAGAACTGTTCAAGACTAAACTTCAGAGCTACAGACAGCACCTCCTGTTGACTCTGCTCACTTCCTGAAGTCTGTAAACCCGTCATCCACCAGCTGCTCAAGTCACCCAGCATTGTGTCTGTCTACTCAGCTCTTCCGTTCCTCTCCGTAGCTTCCCTCTGCCCTTCAATACTCGACAGGCTTTTGTGTCCCTAAGAAACAACTTCCCTTCTCAGTTTCTCCTTCCTTCTGTGCAGATGTGTACTTGGGATTGTTCTAGGTTCAAGCTTGCCGTGTCCCGTCTAGGACTGGTGACACCTTCCGGAGGGCCCTGGGCTGCCCTTGACATCTTACTGTCCCTCTTGTATGAACTATTCATCCTTGCTTGGAGAACATCCCAGTGGGGCCTGTGTTAACTCCAGCTGGGCTGATTCAAAACACCACCTCCAGGGTTGGAAGCACGCCCTAAAACCCATTCCTGCACTTTTGCTCACCAGGAGTAAGAGGCGCCTTTTTGCTGCACTTTGTCATTCTGCTTATTATCCCGAGAAACCGATTTCTTTTTAGTTCATCTCCTGGGATAGTTTGGATTCAGGCAGGGTCTTGGCTGACAGATCCTCCCTTTATTGTGCCTGTTGCCTTCAAATCCCTTATCTGGAAATGTTTCTGTTGCTCAGGTAGCTAAGTGTTCACTGTTTGTCTGATCCATCCCTGCTTTAAGATCAGGAAAATACAGCCCTTTGTTTATATTTCCCAATCTAAGCATGAGAAGACTTATCTTGTTGAACTTGCTTCTGATTAGCCCCCTGGTTTGGAGTTTAGCAGCAGCCTCACAGAACGTGTCTGTAAGGGACAGTCACACGGACAGGGGCAGGTGGCTGAAAGGGAGCCAGAGATTATATTCAGGGCTATCAAAAAGGAAACCGTGGAATGGGAAACTTCCAAACAAATTCTAAATATTTATTACTTAGGAGATTTAAAGTCTGCCTATTTGGTAATAATCATCAAAATACATCTCTATTTTCACATAGGAGCACATTGAGGAGATAAGACACGTCGTGGTGGAAATGTAGATCCCATCATGGGCAGTGGTTGGCTTTATCTACAGCATCTGGAATCCCAGGTGGAACTAAAAGAAAAAAAAGTATCTTGCCCACCTTCCAAAGGCTGTACAAACAAGCAGTATTTCACCAAGGCAGACTTGGGGTCAAAGTAGACTTTACTTTTTGGTTACAAAATACACTAGTAAAGCAATTTACAAATAGTAAGGAACCAATACAGACAGTTTGGTAAACAGGAAGATAATCTGACTTAAGTAAAAAGAATTGTCACGCTCTGAAGCAGATGAGTCAAAGCTAACAGAACCAAAACGAAACCCAAATGAAGAACAGCCCCCAGGGCCCCTCCTTCTCTCTCATAACTCACACAGAGGACAAGACCCAGAACAAAGATGAAGGACAACTAAAGGGTCATTGACTAGGGCCACATGGATCACAGTGCTCTGAAGATGAAGCCTGGGTCTCCGTGCGCCTTGGTGTTTTGCACACCAGCCTCTGCATCGAAGCCCACGGCCTCTGGAATAACTCTTCCAGGAAGCTCTAAGGTTCAGGAGGGAGGAGCAGGCTGCGGCCAAAGAGCCAAGACAGGGACTGCTGCAGGCCCACAGCCAGGGGCACAGCTTCTGCAGGCCGCCCCCTCCCTGCCCACCTATCTACTGCAGGACCTGGTAGTGGTCACTTTCGTTCTACTGCAGGACCAGGTGGTAGCCACTTCCACTGTACCTGATATTCCTGGACAAGCAGAGGAAAGGCCGGAGATCCCAGAAATCCATTAATTCCATTAAAGACTGAAGTAGCTTGCTTGGATAGTGGAGGTTTACTCTGGTAGATGTCCTTAAAATTAGACAATTATCTGGAAAGATTGGATTAGTAAGTTCAAAGCCTCTAGCATAAAAAACAGAAATTGAAATCCAAAGTCTTCCGAGCTCTTTGTTTTTCCGGCATCTGCAATGATCCCTTTTTAACTAGTCTTTTCACATCAGTATCAGGACTTAGTTATTTTCCTTCTATTTCTGAGCTTTAGAAACTCACTTCCACACCATAATAAAAATCTGCTTCAAAGATTAAGAAAAAAATACAATCTATTACCATGGGACACAATGCACCTAAAGCTACTAATGTAACCATCTGCAACTCTCATGCATCCTCCTTAAACAGGAGTTTTAAAAAGAGCTTTTGCAACCACGTGTACCCTTTCTTCTTCTTTGAAATGAAAGAACCAGGATGCAGAAAGAAGTCACTGACTCAGGAAGTGGGCTGAACCTTACCTCTCAGCAGGTCAAAAGTCCCTGGGAGTGGGCAGGGATTTAGCTCAGTGGTTTTGCCGCCTGCTGCGCAAGCATGAGGACCTGAGTTCGATCCCTGGTACCAAAAAAAAAAAAAATAAATAAACAAAAAAGTCCCAGGGAGGATATTCTTAAGGGGGCAGTGCAGACCCCCTGTGGCAAGGTGCCCCCTCGTGGTCTGGTGGCAGGGAGCTCATCTCCAGCTTCCTCCTCGCCAGGCAGCTACAGGGCAGCATGGGTCACCTCCAGCCCCGCAGGGCCACAGACAAAGGGCAGCAGGAGGAATTCCCACTGCACTGCACTGCACCGGGTATTTAAAGAGGCGGTGCCTGCAGGCAGAGCTTCCTGCCTGTGTCTCAGCTGCAGCTTCCACCCCTTTCCTAAGGAAGTTGCAGGGTCTATCAGCCTGGGAGAGGCTGAGGCTTAGAGGCAGGAGGACAGTTCTCCCAAACGGTCTCCCCTCCCTGCTCTTCTCCACGAAGTAGACAAGGAAAGGCTTTAAAAGCCAAACATAGACGCTGGGTCTGTCGTGATCTGATAGCGAGTTCAAGGCCAGCTTGAGCTGCATGTTGAGAGGCAGCAAAACTGCTACACCACAAGATACAGGACTGCATGCTCGCTCTATGGGGTCAGCCTGTCCAAGCATCTCATTAAGGTGGTTAATGGACACAGAAACATTTTACAGAATGAACGTTAGGAACAATATTTAATATGGTTTAACTTTGGCGTGGTTTAGAGCGTCCCTGACACCCCCCTTCAAGCCCTCATCCCTGAGACCTGGAACCTCTGCTCTGCGGCCCTGGCTGTCTCCCTGGCAGCAGTGGACTCACTGATCGTTTTAAGCGCATTCCCCAGACAAGCAGAATAAAGATGCGTGCACCCCTGTGGATCTTATGGCCCACGCCAATGTTTAATATACAATAACAGTGTTCTGGGAGACAGGATGAGCTCCAAGGTCCCAAACAACATAGTTCGATTTGGGCTCTCCTGTCATTGCCTGAATCTAGCTCAGACCGCTAGGGACTACAAATCAATTCCTTAACGGTGTTGCTTAATCCTCTATGTGAGGAAGAAAGTGACATTAGGGGAGACTTATCCATTTTATAAGATTAAGTTCTTGAATCTCAAAAGATCGTGTGAACATAATTCCATCCCACTTGTGAGCCTCCCCCCCAGCTCTCCTTAAGAATCGAAATCCCTACCTTGCTGTTTACTTCTTCTCTCCCCTCCTGTGGCTCTCACTTTTAAGATAGGACAAGGACTGACCCGCTACCGGCATCTTTGCGAGTACTGATAATGGAAACTAAAGATTTAAAGTTGCTCGCTCTGAATGAAGTCCTTTCAGTTCCAAAACACCACAGTGTTTCATGGGCTGGGAACCTGAATATTCTATTGATTTTGGTGAATGAAAAGGAATCTCTGAAGAACACAGCAAGGTCCTATAGCAGTAGAACGGACTGGAGTGCAGGCCTAGCTCAGCAGTAGACCTTTCGCCTACATGCCTGAGGCCCTCAATTTGATCCCAGCACTGCAAAAAGCAAAACAAAACAAAAAACCAGTATCGACTGCCTTTAACAACTGCCCATTCCCCGCATGCTTTTCTGAATTCCAAGTCTGAGCGTTGATGCAGCCGCATAGCACGTCTTAATTTCCTTTCTCATCCCCTGTCCCTTCCCTTTCTTTCCTGCCCTCCAACTCCCGATCCCTCCCCATCTGGGAAAGATCTGTCTCCCTGCTGCCCATTAGCTAGCTTTTTTAGAGTAGTAACATTTACTGGGGACAGGAACGGGGAGTAGGAATAGCTCCTGAGAGACAGGAGGGGTCCCGAATGGGTTGTCGCTATTATCTACCTTTTATTTTGTTCTTATTTATACTTTGGGTTGCTCATGTAAGAGAAACCACGTGATATTTAAGATTGTGCATCTAATTTATTTCACTCAACATTACATTCTCAAGGTGCATCCATTTTTCTACAAATGACTTCAGTTTATGGCAGACTTCTTTATGGCAGAGTAGTGCTCCGCTGTGTATAAACATTTTCTTTATCCGTTCATCTGTTGATGGGCATAGGCTGCTTCTAATATTTAGCTGTTGTGCATTGCGCTGTTATAAACAAAGGGGATGAAAAAGGAACTGCAATGTGCTGTATACAAGCACCAACTCCCCACAAGGAACGGAAACACTATGTACTGCAAACACAGAGCCTGGAACAAGGATGCTCCCAGGTCCCTCCTCCTACCTCTCCCACTCAGCTGCCCCAGTGCTGGAGGCATTTTTTTAATTGAGTAATTAAGGCTTCTAAAGAATCCCCTGGGAAGGCAGGCTCTCTCACCTCACTTAGACTCCAGCCTGACCCAGGCCATTCTACTGCAGCTCCTGGGTCCAACCAGACTGTGATCAAAAGTGACTTCCACCTCCCAGAACAGGGACATTTGACCCCGGGACACAGGGATTGAGGGATTGTGGAAACCGGCAGCCTCTTCTTCATTTAACAAAAGAAGGACTGGAAGTTCTGCGGTCCCCCCGGGGCGCTGGGGTCCCTCAGCCAGTTCCTGTTTGGGTGCTTTATTACCTGGCTATAGACAGACTTCATCAAAACAGGGCTCTGTATCTTCTTTGTCCAGTATTTGGTTATCTAATAAAAAGAAACCTCCAAGTTCCCAAACACAGGGCCTTGGGCTATTTCTGTCATTATTTGAACCCATGTATCTGACTTCAATAAAATTTATCTAACAGTGGCTAATTGTCTAGCATTGCTGGCATTTGCTAATAAACGTTTGTTACAGAAAACGTAAAAATCAATCTTGTGAGAGATGGTAATTTATAGGCACGACTTAAAGGAACAAATATCATAAAACACATTATCCCCAAATCTGACGTTCATAACAAAATAGACATTATTTTTTCCTTGTTGCCATTTGCTACGTCACGGAAGGACAGAGATGTACTACAGCTGATTCCAGCAACCTCGATTTGTGAGGACAAAAATAAGACAAAGTCATGTGGGAAAGTTAATTTTTTTGACAAGGAAGTGTTTTGTTGTTGGTTCTTCTCTTTTCTTTTCTTTTCTTTGTGGTCCTGGGAATTGAGCCTGGGACTTGTGCACTGAGCCACATTCCCAGTCCTTTTGAAAATGCCTTTAGGTTTGAGACCAGGCCTCACTAAGCTGCCCAGGTTAAGCTTGAACTTATGACCCTCTTGCCTCAGCCTTCCAGGGTGTTGGGATTACAGGTGTGCCCCACCAAGCCGAGGCAATAAAGAAGTGTTTTGATTACAAGTTAATCCCAAAGAGTTCAGGGCTGATTCTTTTCCAAGTGAGTAATAGGAGGACAATATTTCTGACTCCTTCCTCCCCTGGACTTGCTGCGGACAAGGCTCTGTGTAAGTGTGGAGTTCCGACTCCTGGTCTCCTCAAACACTGGTAAGACAAGCACAGAAATAACTCCAGTACCACGGCAGTACATGATGAAGGGGAAATGCAGCCTGATGTTGTGAATGCAGGGTATGAAATGAGAAGGGCACAGGTTCAAATCCTGGCTTTCCCCCTTCCAAGCTGTGAGATGGAAGGCAAAGTTCTTCAGCTCCCAAGTGGTGCCCACCCTGCAGGTCAGGGGAAGACGGAACGAGGAAGGAACCCCAACCCCATAGCAGGGTGCCCTGCTTTCGGGAGTCCTCGGCGGGCAGCTCTGTGCAGAAGCAGAAGAGTATGGAGATGGTTTGAGCGCCATGGACATTCAGTTGGGAAAGAAGCCACCTCACACGTGACACAAGGGCCTGGAAGTTTCCAGCAAGGAAAGCGCTGCCTCGGAATACTCTGAGGGCATGGGCCGCCCTGACCTCCTTTCCTGATGCGTGAAAGGCTTGGGAAAAGGCTGAGGAAAGAGCAGTGCCACAAATTCACCGTGTCTCCCAGCTGTCTGTCACACCTTCCTTCCTTCCCGGGGTTCTGGGTCCAATCTCAGGCTGATCCCCCACACAGTGAATGAGCTTAGCATCTCTCCTCTTCCTCTCACAAAACTGCTTCTCTCTAGCAACCAAAGAAGGTCTCTGTGGCCACCTTCATGTCCAGGAGCAAGTGCTTAGAGTCTTCACGAGAAATACAACTGTTTCTGGCCAGGATGACGGGGATTGGACTAGCCTTCCCACGGAAACTGCACTCCAGGAGCAAGTGCTTCCCGATAGCCAGCAAAAGGCAGCACGAGGCATGATCCCCCAGAGAGGGGACAGCTGGTCAGCCCGGCCTCTGCCGACATGCACGGTGTAGGCCAGCAGTGCAGCGAGGGAAAAGCCTTGACACAGGGGCTCTCTCGAGCCCAGGGGACACAGGACAAAGTTCAGGGAGCCTCAGACAGATGGGATTTGCTAGGAAGAGCACCAAACAGGAAGGAGCCTTGTGGACAAAGACTGCAAGAAACACAGATGGGGTTCTGTTGACTTTGTCACTGAATTTTATGTTTCCATGTGCAGGGTCCACTTCACAGAGCTGGGGAACAAACAACAGAGGATCTGGAAGCCAAGGAATTCTCCAGACTTCCAAGGGGCCTGGAGACCGTGGAGATCAGAGCAGTGTAACAGCAAGTGTTGAGGAGAACTGGGCCTGCAGTCACCCGTGAAAGCTACACTAAGCCTGCCCACCAACACTGAGAAGGAAAATCAACAAAACCCTGCACTAGCCTCACACCAAAAACCAGCGCCAATAAAATGAAAGGCCCAGCAATGCTCAAAACTCACTACCTGGGCAAAGAAGCAAGAAATGAGACACAGGCTTAGCCATGACAGAGCTGAGAATTCACACACAAGGACATCAATGAGTGGTCATAAATATGCTCAGTTACTTAAGGGTTGCAAAAGAAAGATACAAAGTAATAAATGGGAAATAAAAAGCAAAAAATAAGAAAAACATCTGCTATGACAGTGGTACAAGATGGGACTGCCACTATGTTAATTAACTACAAAACTCAATATCAATAGATTGGAAGCCAAAGCAACAGAGAATACCCAAGCTGAAACTCACAAAGGAAAAGCAGATTGAAAAGAGGGGACAGAGCCCAGTGCTGGGGGATGGCATCACGTGATCTGACACCTGTTACCAGAGTCCTGGGACGGGGCTGGGGTGAAAACAGATTACAACAAATAGTGGCTGAAATTTTTCCAAATCTGTTGAAAAGTGTAAGTCACAGATTCAAGAAACCCAGAGAACTCCCCAAAAGCGTACCACCAAGAAAACCACAGCCAAGCATACCATGATGAACTTGCCAAAGAAACCAGTTTAAAGAGGAAATACTCCAAGCAGCAGAGAACACAGATCTATGGTGTGTGGAGGAATACTGAAAGAATAGTGAAGACCTCCTCAGAACCAAACAGTGGCAGAGGGCACAGGTAGAGAAGAATGGAAAGCACCCAGCCTGAAACTGCACTTCCGGAGGCATGATCCTTCAAAGACTCTAATGAAAAGGATGCATGATCAGGTTTGTGACATGATGAAGTATATGGCAACAACAGCGAAAAGAACAGGAAGCAGAAAATGAACTCACCAAGTCATAAGGCTCTTCCATGAAGCAACAGAATGCAGTTTGAAGGTGATATGTGCTAAGACAGAGGAGCATAATGCAAACTCCGAAGTGATCACTAAAAATAATGAACAAAGAACTATGAAAGTAGTGATAAAGTGGAGTACTTAGACAGAACACTGTGCCTCTGTCAATCCGAAGGAAGACTAGAAAAGAGGGAGAAAAGTGGGAAGAGACAAAACCAGGCAGCAGGACAGCAGAGTAACCGAGGCAAACACAGCTACAAGAAACACCTTTTCACCCCCTACCCAGGCACTTTACAGTGGGCTCAGGCCCGCCTCCAAAGCCTGAGCTCAGGCACGCCGGGGCGGCCACCTGAGCTCAGAGGGGTCTGACTTCCCACCAGCTTGGGTCCTGAAAAACGCAAACATCAGAGCGGGTGCAGAGCCCGCCCAACAGGAGGGCTGGGTGAGCACAGGACAGGCACCAGCTGTTCCTGCTGCCGGTCCACTGAGGGCTCTGGTGTCAATCTGCATGGAAGCCGTGAACAGACCACACGCAGCCCTTGCAGTGCGGGGATTGCCAGGCCCATGGTACCAGCGTTCTGCCCCTCTCTTGGAAGGCGGGGGCAGCACTAAGGCAGCCCTGGGAGCTCTTCAGGACACTGGAGTCGGTCCTTCCTGACCAATCTCTGTCACCCTCCGTCCTTCTCTGCCACTGGACACCTTCCATATCACCAGCCCAGCCTGTTTTATGCAAGACAGAAATCATGAGTGGGTCTGGCATGGTGGTGCATGCCTGTAATCCCAGTGCTCAGGAGGCTGAGGCAGGAGGATCACCTTGAGTTTGAGGCCAGCCTGGCCTACACAGTGAGTTCAAGGCCAGCCTGAATTACACAGTGAGACACTGAGTCAAAAAACCCCACCAAAAACCCAAAGTAAAATGGAAAGAAATCATGAGTGAGTAAAATTACATCACTTGCAAGAGGCTTTGTAGCTAAGACTCAGGCTGTGGCATCAGGGAGAGCGTGTGCAGAGGGAACCCCAAGAGAAGGGGGCTCATGCACGCAGTGGCCCAGTGGTTGCAGACTTCCTGGTCGCCTGGGACAGACCCAGGGAAGATGTGGTGGCAGTCACAGCAGCAGCAGATGGCACCCTGGCCAGCCATGGGGCGCTCTGGGCAGAAGAAGAAAAAGGAAAGGAAAATAAAATGAGAGAGAGACAGAGAGAGGGGGGAGAGAGAGAGGAAAGGAGGAGGAGAAGAAGAAGGAGAAGGAGGAGAAGGAGAAGGAGAAGGAGGAGAAGGAGAAGAGGAGGAGGAGGAGGAGGGAGAGGGAGGGGGAGGAGGGGGAGGGTAAACAACAACAACAATTCTCGGGACTCTGGGGTCTCCCCCAAGAGCAGACACAGCCTTCTCCCCTCTCGGGCAGAAACAGCAGCTCGGAGAGAAGGCTCTACAGCAGGCCAGACACAAGTCCTGCACTTCAAAGATGGAACTCATACAGAGAGTGTGCTCTTGACCACAACAGAATTAAAGGAGAACTTCACTCGGAAAATCCCCAAGTATTGGCATTTAAACAACACACTTCAAAACAACCTGGAAGTGAAGCAAGAAATCTCAAAAGAAATTAGAAAATATTTTTGAACTGAATAACAAGAAAGCTCCAACATATCAGTATGTGCAGGATGCAGCAGGAATAATACTTAGAGAGAATTTTATAGCAATAAATGCTTATATTAAAATGGAAAAGAAATTTTTAAAAAGCAGTGATCTAATCTTCCACCCAGGAAAATTCAAAAAAGAACAAATGAAATCCAAAGTAATTAGAGGCAAATAATTCAGACAAAAGCAGAAATCTATGAGAATAAACAGGCAAATGATAGAGACAATAAATATTTAAAAGGCTAGATTTTGGCAAAAATGAATACAATTGATAAATTTATAGCTAGACTTGATTAAAAAAAGAGAATAAGCAAAAGTTACCAATGTCAGAAGGGAAAAAAAGATTGTTCAAAAAAATCCTAGAGATAGAAAACAGATAATAATGCAATATTATGGCAACTTAATGCTAAGAAATTCAACACCTTATATGAAATAGAGAAACTCCTTGAACAATAAATTACTAGAACTGACAGAGGAAGAAATAGAATCTACCTGGACTCACTAAAGAAACTGAATTCATAATTTATAACCGCCCCCAAAAGAAAACTCCATGCCCTGATGGCTTCCCTAATAAGCCGGCAACCCTAAGACACAACACCAAACCTGCACAGAAAATAGAGGTAAACGACACTTCTAATTCATTGTAAGCAACCAAGATTATTGTGATAATAAAACCATGCAAAGATATTACAAGAATAAAAACCTACACAGGAACACTCTGTAAACAAAGACACAGAAATCCTCAGCAGAGCACCAGCAAACCAAGTCCACTGTTATCCGCTGACGTGTGTGCCGATACTACAGTCTGCAGCAATAATTACCGTTGAGTCATTTTTACCTTGTATCTGGATAAGTTGTTGGAGATAGAGTTAAATTCCTATTGGTCACTGGGTTTCAGCTCAGCTGCACAGGACTTTTTGGTTAGGGACATGGTGACACCCGTAAGTTCATGCAGCCCGATGGCAGGTGGCAGCACCCAGCTTGGAGGCCTAATGTTCACATTGTCTAGGCCGTCAGGGGGGTCACCTGTGGTCCAATAGCTGCACAGACCCGCGCTGACTGGACATGGACACTGGACGCACAAACCCTTACCAGTGGTCGGGATCCATCTGAGTCCTGAGGCAGACTTCAAGCACGTCCAGCCTCTTCGCTGGCTCCTGGGCGCACATGTATTTCACATCCAGTTGGACTGCAGCTGCCGGAGGCTGGGCGGCTGAGGGCCTCTGAGGACGGGGCACTCAGAGATGTCACAGCCAACCCAGTCCCTGGTTCACGGAGGCGAACTCCCTGGCTCCCTGTACTGAGAGCACCTGCACTCTCTGGCGTTGGCCCTTCCCGGGCTGACAGGAGCGGCGTGAAGACAGACATTACACCTCCTAGGTCGGGTCTGTGGGCTCAGGGCAGTCTCAGGGTGTGCGGGGCACATGGCTGTGGCTGGGGACCCTGTCCTCTCGCCTTCCCGGTGTGCTTCCCACAGGGCCGTGGAGATGCGCCCCGTCTACCAGGCTGCCCTGACCCATGACAGCCTTCTTACCCTGATATCACGGGTTAGTCGCTTTCTCGAGGTTCACACAAGTTTTTCTCTTTCACTTACTGAAAAAGCCACTAAGAAAATTAAGTCATCACTTTCCTCATTTAACAAAATCCCCTCGGACTTGTTTCCAGAGGGTACAGAGAACAGAACCCAGAATTTGGATCCAGCTCTCTGGCTGGGGCTCTTCCTGAGTAGAGCTCCACTTCGCCCGCTTCGTCCTCAGCACCGTTAGTCTTGAAAGAGCTTTTGTTCTTTAATTTTCTATCATTTCTTTCTTTCTTTGATAATAGAGATTGAACCCAATGGTGTGCTACATTGAGGTACATCCACAGCCCGAATTTGTTTATTTTTAGTTTTAAATTTTTATTTATAGTATTTTTATTTTTGACAAGGTCCTAAGTTGCCCAGATTCTGCGCTCAAATTATCCTTTTTCTCTGTCTTTCTCTTACTCTCTCTCTCTCTCTCTCTCTCTTTCCCTCTCCAGTGCTGGGGATTGAACCTAGGGCCTTGCACACACCACCCTGGCCCTGGCCTCATACTTTTGATCCTCCTGCCTCAGCCTCCAGGATAACTAATCTGTGCCACTGTGCCTGTCAGTCATGAAAGTTTCTCAGAACTCAAACAGCAGAAAAAAGAAAAAAACCATAACTCTATGCTGGGATTGCGACCCTGGGCAGGAGTGAGAGTCAGCCTGCAGCTTGGTGGTGCCCTGCAGTGTGCGTGATAGCTTCCTGTAAAATGAAAATATACTGCGTTTTGAAGAATTTCCAACAGACAGCAAAGCCACAATAAGTTCAGGAATGCCAATGGTGAGACCAATACTACTGAACATGAAGATACAAGCAGTCAGCATCCTATCTTTATACATCCTGTCTTTACACATGCAAGTGAGGAATCTCCAATGCAGTGCAGCAACTCGGAAGGTGGGGATTCGATAATCTGCTTCGTCTCTTAGGCAATTTCCATATCACAGAGGTTTTCTCTCAAGATCGGGACCAGGCTCTTGTCTTGTCCAATAAAGCCAAAGCCCACACTATTTTAAACAGAAACCACAGTGAGTCGAATTCACAGTGCTTGTCTCCTGGAACACCAAAAGACTAGGTCTCTCTATTTCCTTGCTGCCCTGTTTCTCTGCACTGGTAACAGTCACTGCCTAACCAGCAACCGAGGCGATGGCTCAGTGAGCTCTGTGGGGTGAGCACAGGGGAGGCCGGAGCTGCGGGAGAGCGCTCATGCCCAGGCAGGACGAGAATCTTTGGATTCAGTTGCCCGAACCCAAAAGCCTATGTTCTGGTGCGGAGACATCAGGAATGATGCCTTCGTTCAACAAATTCTGCGAGAATCTCCCGGGTACCAGGCCCTGTGTTGGTGAGAAGAGACAGGACTGTGAGGAAACACGGACATTCTCTGCTCTTATCAAGACTGCTATCTGTGTAAGATGAACGCAGCGAGGCCGTGGAGAAAACCCCTGGCGGGAATGAAAGTTAGTTCAGCCACTGTGAAAAGCAGCGTGACAGTTCCTCAAAAAATTAAAAATGCAACTACCTTAGGATCCAGCAATCCCACCCTGGGTCTGCATCCGAAAGAATTGAAATCAGGTCCATCGACACCATGCACATCAGCCAAGACACGGAGCCAGCCCGGCATCCACCGGCTCCAGCTGAGTGAAGACAGTGCTGCACGACACTGGGATGTGTCAGCCTCTCAGGAGGGTGAAATCCTGCTGTCACTGACGACATACATGGGGCCGGAGAGCGCTGTGTTAAGTGAAATAAGCCAGACACTGGAAGATAAGCACTGCGTGATCTCACTCGGGTCGGAGACTGGATCTCAGGGCCAGGGGCAGGGAGGGACGGTGGACGAGGGCATCAGCGGAGAAGTCTGCGTGTGCTAACATGCAGCAGGGTGATTACATGCAGCCACGTGTAGTCTAATGTCAAAACAGTTAGAAAAGAAGAGTGTAGAAATTTCACCTCAGAGAAAGGAGGACTGAGGAGACGGAAATACAGGAGGACTTGGCCAGGCGGGCGGGAACATTACACAGTGCCCTCGGGGCGCCCATGTGTACAGAAATGTTATTCCCTGGTGGAAGACTGGTAACAAAGTTGCCAGAATCCACAGCCCCGGGGAAGGGAGGGCCCTAGGGAGTCAGCACTGTTCCCTGGTGAGCAGCTCTCAGCCAGGCCTGGGGTGCAGGGAGGGATTTGGGGAGCGGGGGCAGGCTGCGGGGCCATTAGAAACGTCACTGCCCTGGGCCCCAGAGGCCTGGGCACTGGGCTAGCTGAGGAGCGTCAGACAGAGCCCTCCCGGCCCTTCCTCAGCAGGACACTCTGCAGACGGGTGTGCAGGATTTCAGTGTCGCCTCACCCAGACTGTGTTTGTGCAAAGTACACGAGGAGAAATCATGGAAATCTGAAATAAATGAAAATGATTCCACAGAGCCTTCGAAGGTGGTAAACTGCACGCACAGGAGTCCTTTCGGCATGCGGCTCGGCAGCTCGGCCTGGTGCGAAGAGAAGGCAGCCTCAGCTGTCCTCCACAGGACCCTCACTGAGCACCGGACAGTCTGCTGGGCACCATTCCAGGTCCGGGGTGCTGCAGGGAGCAAGACAGACAGATTCTAGTGGCCTCCGGGTGATAAAGAATAGAGGCAACGAATGGAATTCAGTAAATCATATGCGCTGGGAAGGAAGCAGCTAGAGGACTGAGAAAGCTCAGGAGGGGAGCAGAGAGGAAGAAGCAACTTGTAGATTCAGCACAGCTGTGCCTCCATCGGATTTGCCCAGTTCGGGTTTTTATAAAACCTCCACGATTTCTGCTCAAATAGAAGAAGTCCTGCATGGCTGTCCCTGGACACACGTCCAGCTTGAGGTCTGGGCCAGAGAGGAGAGGAGGCCTGGTATTTGCTACCTTCTTCATAGCAAGCAACAAACCCCAGTGCGTAGTTGTGGGTGATTTATTGGACCTTCCAGGAGGCCAGGACTTTGCAAGGACAAAGGAAATGTAGGCCGTTGTGCTTTTACCTTCTTTCAGGTAGAAAATGGTCAGAGTTTCATTCCCGTGGTGCAGGGGCTGAACCTGGGACCTCATGCACGCTGAGCGAAAGCTCTGCCACTGAGCTTCCAGAATTTCACTTTTGAAAAGTCCTTGTGCCTGAAGGATTAAAAAACACAAAACCCGAAAGGTACTTCAGGGCACCAGAGACAGAGCAAGCAGGAGGGGCAATGAAAGGCAAATGGGATTACTAAGTTATCCTTAACTAGTACCTTAAGGGCTGGGGAGTTTTAAGTAGATTTAAATACAAACACCATGATCCTGAGCTGTCTTTTTTTTGGAGCGAAAGTACTGCTTCTCAGACAAAGCAGTCCTCACATGGTTACTGGGAACAGAATAGGAGCAGACAAGCTCCAACTCCAGGCTGGCAAGCCCTTCTGTTCACAGCAAGTGAGGCAGACACCCGGACCATGCAGCTCCCCACCAGCGATGATGACCCACGGAGGGGGCACTGTCGCAGGCTGGCTCTGGCTCTGCTGCTGTATTTCCATTTTCTACGGTGTATGCTGTAAACCAGTCCTCAGTCACTCTCTACAGGAAGCAAACCTGCAGCCCATGAATGCGGCCCTTGCTATTAAACCCACTATGCATCCAGCAAGGAACAAATACCAAAGCCCAGTGAGACCTGTCTGCAAGGCCAACGTGTTGGCTGGCTTGCCTAATGGATTACGCCTTTCCTTTGGGTGATTAGTGATCGTTAATAAACAAAACCATATTTAAGTGGCAAATGTTAGAATGCCAATGCTCAGCCCACACTTTCACGAGGAGATGTGTACCACGGAGATATCACACTGGGGTTGAACTGACAGTAATAACACAGTTTAGCCCCTGCTGGGGTGGTAGATTGTGTTCGGAGGGTTTCACGCATCCTAACTAATCTCGTCTTCATGGTGAGATTGGACGATTACCACTGTCACTGACAGACGAGGAAACGGAGGCTCAGAAGGGGTGAGCTGTCTGCCCACGTTGCACAGTGAACCTTCGGCGCTCTAAGCCAGGGAGTAACGCATACTGGTTGTTACCTCCCCTTGCACAAGCGGGAATTGCATTTGTATAGGGCTTTGTCTACTCTGAGGATGATATTCGGTATCTGTACGGGATTTTTTGTTTCTTTATCTACATGAGTATAAACTGAGTTGGGACAAATGCAGCACAAGGAAACCCCATGGCAGCGTGGCAGGTGGTCAGGGTGCAAAGCCTTTGCAGTAGCCACACACACGCACGCACGCACACATGCATGCACGCACGCACTGGCACAGCCCCGGCCGCCTGGAAGAGGAGGTGCAGGCTGGGGAGGCCCCGCTAGCTCCTAACGAACGGCAGCAGAAGTCAGTTGGCCCACAGCAGCCCACGTCCTGGAATGGGAAAGGAGAGCCAAGGAACGCGGTCCGCGGCTCATCTCACAAGACAAGAAAACTCATCCTTCAAGTTTCTCTGCACAGATCTGCAAGCCGAGCGTCCTCCCTGGACGACTCTAGTGTCACCTGTGGATCCAGAAGGGAAGAGACTGAATATTTGTCAAGCTTCCCGGTGGGCCAGGCGCGATGCAGTGCTGTTGCCATTTCTTGTTACTGAATCTTGACAAGATTGGTAAGGTGTTATTTGCTCCATTTCCAAGGAGCAGAAAGACAGAGGTTAAAAGAGGGCATGTGAGCTGGGTGTGGAGGTCCACGCCTGTGATCCCAGGTCTCTGGGAGGCTGAGGCAGGAGGACTGCAAGTTCCAACCCAGCCTTGGCAATTTAGCAACTTAGTGAGACCCTGCCTCAAAATAAAAATTAAAAGGGATTACCAAGCATGCCGCTTGGTAATAAAGACCCAAGAAAACACAAGGAGAGGTCAGATGTGCCCCGGACCCAGCAGATTCCATGGCTTCCCTGTCCTGGGCCTCAGGGCCATCATTCCACAGCCGGCCCCTTCTTGGAGCATCGGACCTGTTTCCCAGATGCGGACAACAGTGCCTACCTACCTCAGGTCGTGCTGTGGGCATCACATGGGTTAGTACATCTCTGAAGACCTCGGGGCAGGGCCTGCCAGGGAATGCTCAATACTTGCTCTGGATTGTATGATCATGCGGCAGCTGCTACGGCCTCAGCTACGTGGAAGCAAACACAGCCAGAGCCCCTGAATGCCAGGGCTGTGCCCGGACACGTACAGTTAGGGATCTGCCACCGTGTGGGTGTCCTGGAGGGCACGTGCACACGCTAAGGCCCCCGTGACCTCACCCCGGGACCACGGTCACATGCGGTCCGTCCTGGCTGAGCCATGGTCAGGAGTTACACAGCTGCTTCTCACAACAAGGCAGCTACTGCGAGCCTGCTGTTCCTGCCTCTGGTAATGCCCAGCACAAAATAAGGCTCACTACTACGTTTGATGAGATAATGTCTAGACCCAAGGGCTGTCAATAAACGTTCTTAAAAGCATGCACAAGGCCTGACATTATTTTCCTGCTGTTGCCTCTCTCTCCGCATCATCTGCTGAGACCCGTGCCTTGCTGTCTCCACTCAGAGCTGTTTTCCGGGAGAATCCTTTCCCACCACCCCGGCCCACATCCCACGTCATCACTGTATCCAGTGCACTTGTCACAGAGCACTATCGCCAAGGGAAACTCCGGCTCATTTATTTCACTTACTGTGTCCCCCTAGAACATCAGCTGCAAGAGGGCAGAGATCATGGCTTGTTTGTTTTGTACACTCCTGGATTCTCAGCCCAGAGAAGAGGGCTCTGCATCCTCGGCTTCAATAAATATCTGTCCAACAGTGGATGAACACAAGCCATTAACTTATTAAAGATTCTGCATTCAATGTTGTGAGTCTGTGTATAGAAACTCAGGGAGATTCACACCAGGAAAATAATAAAAGAACTGCTGTGTGGGTAAGACAGGGATGAGGTCACTAATAAAACATAAATCCTCCTCTCTAGAAAGCTGCTGACTTTGTATGTGAATTACATGGGAATTTCAATCCCTGTCTTGCATCTGTGCTAGTGGAAAGTAGGGGAAATTATGTCTGTTTTATAAGAAATGAGAAGATATTATTCTTTCTTTGCAAAACTCACATGGTAACTAGACACTGGTTTTACTCTGTCTGAAATGCTGGTTAACTCTGTAGTTCACCTAAGTTAAATGTCATTTACATTTTTTAAAATTAGCAACATATGATACTCTTTTCGTCTTTGCTTTCTTACCCTAAGTTCCTAACAGGAACAACACATAATTATCTGCTCCTTCACAGGGACACCAAAATTCAATGTGGCAATGGACAGAGACATCCGGCACTCTAGGGACAATGACAAAGGTTTGCTTTCCTTACCTAGATTATTGATTATTCACGTGGATATAAAGAACCAAGGTAATACAGATAACGCTAATAATCTATGCATTTTTCAGATCTCTCTGAAGATAAAACAGACCCAAGTCCATATGCTGCGGCTCATGTAGGCACCACGCAGCACCTGGTGCATTTGGATTTACTTTGATTTTATACACAGGAATCTTCCATAAATATTGCCTATAAAAGTTTGTGCCTGGCTTCTATTATTTCATTTTGTTTTTTAAGTAACTCCAGCTTTAATTATCTTTCCAGACTTTACCCAGATGTTACCAGCCCAAGAAATCTTCCTTGGTTCCTTCACTGATTCTTTGATGTGGTTTACACCTGTCTCCGAAATTATTTATTTGCACACACATCTCAGATGAGACAGCCAGGGAGCAAGAAATGTCTCTCTGTGTGCTGGCCCAAGAACAGCACTTGGCAGCAGCTACAGGACGAGCTCAATTCAGTTAACTCCACAGTGAACTGCTGGGTCTGGATTCTAAATGAATGCGTTTAAAGCACAGGAACCACAGCAAGAGTAAAGTAACAGAGCACTCCAGAGGGTGCTCCGAGAGCCAGCAGGCGCATCAGGTGTGTTTGTGTCGCCTCTGAAAGTCATTTTGGACGACCTTTTGCTTAGAAAAGTTGCATTTAGTGTGCCAAGAGAGCTGTCTGAAATAGCTAGCTTCCTTTCTAAGTGCTGCCTTGGGCTACGGGTTTCTCCCTCCAGCTCTGTCCCTCTAACGTCTTGCTGGGTCTCCAGGCTGTCCTGGCTCAGCCTCCCCTGTGCCCCTGGGCCTGGAGCTCCTGTCTGCTCAGCCCAGTCTCCTTCCTCCAGTTTATCTGCTCCGCTGTCTGCCACTAGCTTGAAAACCCTTTCAAGGCACAGACTTTCTTATTATCTTCTTATTCTAGTAAGTGCTTAACCGCCAAATCATTAAATCAATCAAAAGCATTTCCGAGTTTAAAATCTCTCTTCTGCACAAGCGCTGGTGTGATCCAGCTGTCCCTGGGGCTGGAGGCCCGGAATCTGGCCCTAGCCTTGCACACTGATAACCACGGACCCTAGACTGCAGGAAGTGCTTAGAAAGTTCTAGAAAATATGCCAAGTGGCATTAGTATCTTTCTAATATCAAAAGATTCTGCAGGGCCGGGGATGTAGCTCAGAGGGAGAGCATTGCTGAGCGTGTGCAAGGCCCTGGATTCTATCCAGAAAAAAGCAATTGAGCTATTTGCCCTTTATTTCACTGAAATCAGCCAGGCTTTCTTTTTTCTTTAAGTACTGGGGATTGAAAACCCCGGGTCTTGTGCATGCCAGGCAAGGGCTCTACCACCGAGCTGCATCTCTTTTTATTTCTTATTTTGAGACAGGGTCTCCCTAAGTCACTTAGGCTGGGCTCTAATTTGACTCCTCCTGGCTCAGCCTCTTGAGCAGATGATAGGTGTGCCCCAGCTAGTCATGTTCTTCCCGTCTATGAGAACTCTTTCCACTGAAAACTTAGCTTACAGAATTAGATCTTCTCATTTCCAACCAAATAACTGAAGAATACTGTCCTTATTTAAAGTTGTGATGGAACGAAATAGCCGAGAGAGGGCCAGGGCAATTGTAAGGATAAAGGGTGGACATAGTGCTCTCTGCTTCACTACTCTCCTCTCTTAGCCCAAGTTAAACAGAACTGCAGAAGCTGCAGGAGAGGAGGGGGAAGACCAGAGCCCCTCTCCGCACCCTTCCCGTATCCCCCACACATCGAAGGCTGAAGGCTGGCAGGTGGTCCAGGCAGCACCCTGGGGCCAGGAGCTTCCATCCATGGGCCCCAGGCCTGCTGCATGCTGGCTCACAGCTGGGTGGGGAAGAGCCAGGGACAGGGCACCTGGCAAGTGGCTGTCTATGCCACAGACACCCCGAGAGGAGCACTGAGCTCACCCTGCTGAATGTGAGTGTATTGATAAGCAAGCTGCGTAACAAAATGCCTGGGTACTTAAACAACAGGATCTTTTCTTGCACCCGGGAAGTTGGATCCAAGGCATTGGCAGGTCCATTTAGGTGTGAACCTCTCTCCCTGGCTTGGAGACAGCCATCTGCTCCCTGTGTCCTCCATGATTGTCCCTCTGCTGTGTCCTGACCTCCTCTCCTTTTAAGGTCAACGGCCTATGGTATCAGATCCCACTTGGCTTCCTCAGCGCCTCCAATACAGCCACATACTGGGGTCAACACCAGACTCTGCAGAGGGCTCCAGGAAGGACTCACTTAGCCCCGCCTGGGAGAGGGCGGAAATGAATCCAGACTGCAGCAGGGACAGCAGGAGCGGAGGGAGAAGGACGTGGGGGCAGAGTGGCCACATCTGATGAAACATTAGAGGGGGAAGCCCGAGGGAGGGTGACGGAGCAGGCTGGACAAAGTGGCGCCACCGAACCTGTGGGCTGAGCGTGGGCGAGCGGGGTGGGGAATCAGTACCAGCAGGACAGGCTGGCTGCTGGGGCCGCCACTGAGGTGATGAAAAAGCTGGAAAGCTGGTGCAGGCCTGGCTGAGTGCCTGAGGAGCAGGCGAGGCCAGGCTATCAGCAAACGTGTGGGTCAGGGAGGACCGACTGCAAAGTCAAAACTGGATGTTTTTGGTTTTTCAACTAGAGATGCAGTTCGGGCCGGCCTTGAACTTGCTACGTAACCCACAGGCTTTCCCGAAATTCAAGATCCTCCTGCCTCAGCCTCCCAAGTGCTAGGATCACAGGCAGGAACCACCACATCTGGCGAATTGGAGGCACTCCCAGAACCAGCGGTAGATCACTAGACACCGCTCACTGGATGCTTACTGTGTACCACGAGTGTGCCGGAGCCTCCACGCATACCACTCACCTCTGCAGATGAGGATGCTGGGCCTCCGGAGGTAATGTGAGGTGGCCAAGACTCACAGCTAACAAAGGGCAAAGCGGAAAGGGGAATTCAGCCGGGTGTGGTGGTGCACGGCACCTCAGGAGGCTGAGGCAGGAGGATCACCACAGCTGGAGGCCAGCCTGGGCTACATAGTGAGACCCTATATCAATCAATCAATCAATCAATCAATCAATCAATCATAAACATAAATGGGGAATTAAGGCTTTCTAATTGCAGAGCTTAAGCTGAAATCCACCACGGGAGGGGAAACCTCAAGGAGGGGTCCGAAGATGGATGTGAGGGTCACATGACAGGATGCGGGGGGAGGGGGGCTGCCCCACCGCTGCCCCGCCCTCCCGCCCTCTACCCTGGAGCCTCTCCTGCCTCAGACCCTTCCGGGTGGGTGGGAAGCGGGCGCGGTCACCTGTCCCCGCAGTGGCTCTGCACCCCTGTGCTCCCTGAGAGGCCGCCCCGCCCGCTGTCCCTGGCAGGGTCTGCTCTGCACCGCGCACCTCCGCAGCGCCCGGTGAGGCCCAAGGCCGAGCTGCCCCAGGACCCGCTCTCCGGAGCTCCCTCCGCCGGTCGGCTTGGTCCACCGAGTCGCAGGAGGGCAACCTGCACTGCTTTTAGGTTTCTTTCTAAATATTTATTTATTTAGTTAATTATTTAGTTTTTAAAAGGCATCCCAGTCTTCGAATTGTTTTTAAAAAGTCTAGCAAACTTTTTCACAATTTGTTTTAAGGAGTTTTTAAAAATTATTACGTGTCGGCGTCCACAGCGCACAGTTTCCATTCCGTGCGGGAGCTGGCGCACAGGTCTGGCACGTTCAGTTCCTCTTTTCATCCCCTCTCCCTCCCTTCCCCCGACCCTCGCTCCACCTCTTCATCCCCTTCCCTTTTAAGAAAGATCTATCTTCCTGCTTCCCATTATCTACCTTTTATTTTGCTCTTTATTTATAACTTGAGTTTTCCTTGCAAAAGAAACCGTGTGACTTAAGCTTGGGTGTCTGATTTCCTTCACCTAACATTTTGATCTCAAGGTGCATCTACTTTCCTACGGCTCAGGTTTATCCTTCTTTGGCAGAGCAATACTCCCCTGTGTAAACAGCCCATTTTCTTTATCTGTTTATCTGTTGATGGGCATTTGGGCTGCTTCCAAGATTAAGCTCTTGTGAGTTGTGCTGCTATGGACGACTTGGGGAGTAAAGAGGCGGATGGAGGCGAGACAGGTACCACGCTGCGGTCTCCTTTTCCCAGGTTCAAGGGCCGGAAAAGGACGTGTGTGACCTGCAGGTGTGTGGGGAGCTGGTGCTGGGGCGTGATGGCTCCTCACTGCTGCGTTCTCCTGAGAAGACCGAGTCACTGACCCAGACCAGCGCATCACATCCCTTCGCATGAATTAGATAAGAAGGCAGAGTAACAGGAACAGCGATGGCGACATGAAGGGAAAGTTCCCCTGCAGTAGCTACCCAGAGATAAACTTGGGGTAGGATACATTTGAAATCACTCTCAGTACTGCTTTAGCAAAATAATTCCTTCATCTAATGAGGAATGCTTTACATTAGTAAGGGGCTAACAGTTCCTTTAGCAAAAGACTTTAGAAAGTGTTTGGAATGTGAGTTTAAAAAAAAGAAAAGAAAGAAAGAAGCCAAGTGTGGTGGCGCAGGCCTGTGATCCCAGCACTTGGGAAGCTGAGGCAGGAGGATCACTGAGTTCCAGGCCTACATAGCGAGGTCCTGTCAGAAAAGAAAAACAAAAAAGCAAGCAAACAAACAAACGCAACAGAAATGTCAGTAGAAACTTTCTTTACTAGTTAAAAAAATTCTCTTCTAAAACAATTTCACAGAAGTTATGCATTTAACTTTCAATGTTTTATTGTACTTTCGTTATACTGTGTGATTTTATGTGGTTCTTGCTGAATTCTGAATTTGTTTCTTAACTGAGCCTAGGAATTGCCCGGTCATTTGTGGACGGTAATCCGAGATTGACAATAAGAGGAGGTTAGCTAGGACAGTTCTCTAACTTGTGCAAGTTACATGACTTTTGTTTTCACAGCACAAATCTTTAAAACAAATTTTATTTGGAAAATGAAAACAATCGTCTTTGCAAATTTCCTGCCACGAAAATTTAAAGTTGCCCAATGTTTCTACAGGAGACAAAAATGTACTTATTCCCTGCAGACCTCTGAAACGTGACGCCTGTGTGTGTGTGTGTGTGTGTGTGTGTGTGTGTGTGTTACAGTCAGGCTATAATTTCGCAGGAAGAAGACTCACTTCACATTGTAGCGTGGTGGAGACTTTGTGTGGCTCCTACTGTGAACATACGGGTCACAAGTTCCTCCAGCACCCCTACGGTTGGTTCCTGAGTGCATCTTCCAGTTCCTCTCTAGAAAGCAGCCAACAATTAGCTTGGCCTTGGGATGAGCCAAACAGGCTCTGCTCCCACTGAATGAACAGCTTTTCGGAGAAGACTGGGCCTCCTTGGACAGCCACCTCCCCCGTGGGACCTGTGGCTTCAGTACCGCGGGAGGCAGTGACTCGGTTAAATGTAGTCAGGCTGTGGTCCGAGGCCGGCCTGGTGCTGGCTGTGAGGCCTCGCATCTAAGACGGGGTCGGAGTCCGTGAGTGTGCAAGGCTTAGGTACTTTGAGTCTTCACACTCGCTGCTGTGATCTCCACGCTTGCCCGTCTTGGACCATCATAGGCAGCGGTTCCCTCGCTCTTTGAAGGCTGATGTTCCGTAAGCGTCTCTGGCTCATTTAAACCCTCCTGTCAGGTGCCTGACTCTCGCTCTGAAGAGGTATTTTTACAAATTAACTCACTGTGCTCTATGCAGCTTAACTGCGTACAATTAGTAACATTTAAAAAGCGGAGAATCAGAAATGAAGATGTCATTGCCGCTTTCCATACAGTGCAGAAAAGATGTAAAATGCTATGTTCTGAATGAGAAGTCCTATTTCTGTATTCATTTTTAAGCTTTTCTTTTTGAAAAGACCAATTCTTCCAAATTTGCCTACCAAATTTTTAATAAAACTCTGACACCTGAGTCATGCTGTATCTAAAAGGATTTGAGATGAAGAACTAGATTCCCATCTGCCACTAGATCTGCATTTTCCTCCTTTCAAATTATTTGTAAGATGGGGCTGGGGATTTAGCTCAGTGGTTTCGCCGCCTGCTGTGCAAGAGCAAGGACCCAAGTTTGATCCCCGGTACCAAAAAAAAAAAAAAAAAAATATATATATATATACATATATATATATATATATATATATATATATGTGTGTGTGTGTGTGTGTGTGTGTGTATTTGTAAGACGTCATTGGTGAAATAAAGGCTATAAGAAAATGGAAGCAGTGTTTAAAAGGAAAAGTCCCCCCAGCACATACTCAGTATTAAATGTAAATTGATTTTAATCAATTATTTTCTTTGAACATACATTCTACTATGTCATATATGAAATGAGTATGATTTTTAAACCTCATTAATAAATAATCATAATTAATAATCGAGCAACAAGTTCTATATTATTTTAGAACAAATACAAAGCAATACTATAGCTTAGAATCTGTAAGTGACCATTCCCTATTTTGCCTCTGATCCTCTCCAATTGAAAACCCCAGCTCTTACTTATCTGAGGTAAATGGACAGGTAAAGAGAGGGAAAAACATCACAAATACCACAGAACGTCACTTTCAGGTCGGTCTACCTACGTCTGTCTTCACGGCACCTGTCTTTAACTAGTGCCTCGCCTGGAGGAAAGCTGAATAATTTGTGTATCCCTTTCTGCTTCCAGTGCAGAGCTATCAGACCAGGAGGTAATCAGGGTCCGGGAGCGCGGAGGAAAGAACCGTCCCAGTGATGCCTTGTGGATTTCAAGCCCTTCTCCAGTTCTCGGCTGATGTTTAATTACAATGTTTGCCACAGGGTTTTACTTGAAGTCTTCCAAGTAGTATTTCTGGACAACCTACAATTCCAGGCCGTGACAAATGTGTAAGAAGGCTCCCTCAAGTGTCATATCGCTTTCCCAACCCGCTGTCCAGCGGACTGCACCAGGGGCTCCCCAGCAAAGGGCTCCCAAGTCAGCAAGGAGCAGCCTGCTCTGCAGGGAATGCTGAGGCCTTCGGAGTGGACAGGAGCCCAAGGAGCGGAGCACGGGAATCGTCCTCTGGGACAGAGAGCTGGATGCCCAGCTCTACATCCCATGGGCCATGTGCATTGGTTCTTTCTATTCAACTCTAGAGAAATCCTGAGACTGATGTTTAAAGAACTGACCAAAGTTGCTGAAAACACTGGACATTCCATCTGTTACTGTGTCTCAGATGTGCTGGTTCCCATTAACTTTGGAAGATTCGGGGAGAAAGAGAACATAACATTTTGGAAAATTATATACTTATAACCTTGTTGCTGCTTAATTCTTAACAGGATGGGGAAAGAGAACACTGAGCACCACTTCAGTGTTTGTGCTGCTACATCTGTATGAATTTTATCTTCTGAAAGCAGTAACATAATGATTGTTATAAAATCTAAGCATGATATTATTCCTCCATATGCTCCTTCATTCCTGATTTAAATACCTTCCTCTCAATATTTAAAGCTGGCCAAGTTTCTGTTCTCCTGTATCTCTCCTGTGGACCCATCTTCACAGAGATTTTGTTTTTCCAGGTTTATTTCCTTCCCTTCCTGTCTTTCCACTCTGCCCTGGCTCCCATTCTCCCCTGTACATCTCTATAAAATATGTAACGTGTTTCTCCTGTTTCTCAGACTTCTCCAAGTTACAAAAAGAATGCTTTATTTCACTCCTCTGTTTCCATATTTCCCCAAAAACCACTGCTGTTTCCCATTTGTGATCACTACGAGACAGGGTGTACTCTCTGCAAAAGGCAGGAAAGGGCATTCTCTAAGAGGTGTCTCTGAGACTCACCGTCATCACTTAGATTTTCAGTGCCTTAAAGCAAAGTGGTGGAGGAGAGGGAAGGAGGACAAGAAAAGAAGAACCAAAGGATGGGGGAGGAAGAGGGAGAGGGTGAGGGAGAGAGATGCTTCCTGAGAATACAATAAGGATAATCCATTCTTAGCATAGATCCTGTCCCGAAGTCTTCATATTGCTGTTTTTAATGCTCACAATAAATCTGTGAGATGAACACTATCATCCCCAGGGAGAAGACTGGGTCACAGACAGAAGCTGGGATCTGGGCCGCCCAGGCCAGCTGCAGAAATCCTGCCCTGCACCACTGCCAACCAGGTTGGTTATACACCAGCAAGGCTGAATGTGAAAGCAACAATGACTTACAACCAAAATGCTCCGATCCGTTTGCGATTCTACACGGGCAGTACAGTAGTTGAGAAAAATACTGATTTGATTAATATTTGTGGTGTTTATTGGTGGACAAATTGCTCAAATGCTGCCCAAGAATGATACTCATTTTAGCAAACATGGATAAATTTCATGGTGTGTGGACTCAGGTATGAGACAAACACATGTCTGGCTTGCTGAGAAGATCAGTTTATAGCTGCCACCCAGGCTCATGAAGCCTCCTTTTCCTCTCAAAAGCATCCCGTTTTGAACAATTAAATGTACAGTCATGACATTCATGCATGGCCAGTGTCACCGTGTAAGTCTATCTGGATAACTGAGACCAATCTCTTCTGCATACTACTTTGCAGGTCACTATGGCAACTCTAGGTGCCTCGGTCAGGGCCAGCAGCAGCCATGGCTGCCCCGTCCAGCATGCTCTGCTTTCTTCATGTACATTGTTTCTTGTCCTGAGGTCCCAGCCTCAATTTTCAACTTAGCAAGACTATTTTATTTCATTTCTTCGGTCTATAAAACTCACTGGGGCTACTAATTAAATAAAAGATTACAATAACACATGCTCTTTCCCCACCTCTTAAAAACTAAATTAGTAATAATAAAAAACAAAGCTTCCTGTGTGCTTAACTCCATAAATGTTAGTGGGCTGTCATAAAAGGGAGGAGCCTGTTGGCTTTTCGTCTCAAACATTTTATAGGATTCGGTATATCACCATGTGAAATTTAAGTGATCTTTTATTCATTTTCTTAGAATCATTACATAAAAGTTGACAAGTGCTGCAGCTGGTTTTAGTAATCCCGATTCTTGTATTTTTCTGTTTCATTCCTTTGCTTCCTCACCTAAAATCAGTTGCCGTTCCTTGACAGGCTCCATGGTGCCCTTCCCTGTTTCTCTTTCTTCCGCCTCTTTCTCTCTTCCACCACCTTACTACTCCCAGGCCTTTCTCTAAACCCCTGCCTCTGCTTCCGCCAGTACTTTCAGTCTATAATCATTCCCAGTGACATTCATGTTCTGAAGGATTTGCATGGTTATGGTTCGAAAACCACCCACTGCTAAATCCACTCTCTCCCACGTGCTTCCTAGGCTGCCCCACTTGAGCACTTGTCTTAGGAGTTCTATGCTTTTCTTGTAACACTTCCAAATTCTGAAGAATCACTTTCTTTTGGTTTTCTTACTGAAGCCCTCTCACTTTCTAAAACTTGGATCACATTCATGTGGTCACTCCCATTGTCTTAGTTACTGTTCTCATTGCTGAAACAAAATACCCAACATACACGAGGTGAAAAGGAAAGGTTTATTTCAACTCACAGTTTGTAGAGGTTTCAGTTCACAGTCAGCTGGCTCCAAGGCAATTCAACATGGCAGAGAGGCATGCCAGAGGAGAAACAGTCCACGGCAGGGGAGGCAGAAAGCAATAAGCAGCGAGCAGGGAGCCTCCCTTTCACTTTTATCATATTCAGGCTACAAGCTTTTTGGACAGTGCCACCCACACCCAGGGTGGGGTTTCCCCTTGTCCCCACCCAGAACTATGATCAACCAATTAGTGGACTAATTCAGTACCACAGATCCTTAATCCTGGTATCACACACCCATGATCCAGCCACCTCCAAAAAGCTCCACCTATGGCTGCACAAGGCTTTGGGGGAATATTTGATACAAACCTTAACACCAATGTATCATCTACTGAGGGAACTCAGTTAGCAAATGACAAACTAGCAAAAAGCCAAGTCCTAGGCTTCCTTTTGAACCACTCAGGAAGACCCTTGGGGAAGAAGCTGACCTGCAGAAGAAGGGAGGAAATCCTAGCCCCTTCTAGAGAGGATCCAATAATACATGCCCTCAAGCTTTAGATTTCAGGACTTGCCCCACCGCCAGAGATGGGGATGCAAGGTGTGGCCAATCACTAGCCCTGGAAAACTGCCCCAAGCCGTGGAGTTAGTCTGAAGATGACCACAGCCCGGTCCATCCTGGTTAGTGATTTGAAAGTTTTGATGATGTTCTCTTTTTCTTAAGCAGGATCTTGATATTTAAACTTATCCTGATAATGATGCCCAGTAAACAACTGAACTTGTCTATAATTTCCCTTCTTCTATTATGATTTAACATCACTAAGAAGTCTTAGTGGTCCAAACAGGTCTCATCTCAAAGTGCTAGTGCGTATGTCATAGGGTTCTCACGGCTACACGGTGCCTTTTGGGGATGAAGTGTAACAAGAATTAAAGACCACATTTGATGGAAAGAAGTAAGGTTTAACAAAGATTTAAGAGGAGTAATTATAGCTCCAGAGTCTCATGGCTGAAAGTTAATTATATACAACCTCCACCACACTGCTCTAAACTTTCATTTCTTCAGAATCTCTTGTTTTCTTGCCCCTTCATGGAAATGATCTTGTTTGAAATGAGTAGATGTCAGTAACAAAGATGAAATCACCGAGAATCGATTGTATCGTACACTTTAAAGCTACTCATGTGAAACTTAAGGACACATTTGTTAATGTGGGGCAGAATTTGAGCAAATCCCAGTCACAGAAAGTTAGTGTGGCTCTGTTTCCGCTTTGCAATTAGACTTATGCGAATTTCAGCTGTGTCTTTTGTGGGCAGAGACTGTGTTCCTAAGACAAATATCAGTAAGCTTAGGGTAAAATGTTTGAGGATAAAACTACTCAGATTCAGAAACACGCAGTGGCTGTGCCTCAAAGGACCACAGAACTCAAATTTTAAAAGCAGCAAAGAAGACCCCCCCAGTCCAGTCAATCCCATTTCTCTAAAAATGACCCTTTGGTTTAAATAAGAAAGTATCCACTTTATTAGAAATAGTTTTTTTAAGCCAGATTGAAACCAAGCTTCATACCTATGGTAAAGCTGTCTGTATCGTGTTCTTCCAATTCTGGCCTGGATTTATAGAATAAACTGAAACTTTATGATAAAAAGTAAGTCACAAGATTGCATTAACCCCACAGAAAAAACTAGAATTGATCTCAGATTGGTTTCACAGAACCACAGTCATGGTCCTTTGTGTCACCATGCATTAGATAAAACAGGAGCATCTTCTAAAAACCATTTTAAAAACCCAATTGGAAGGAATTTGTTTTTAGAGAAACGCAATGGCACCCGTCTCAATGTTTTTGCTTTAAGTTTTTATTATTGCAATATTATACTGGCCGTGAGCAGAAATATTTAATGGTCTCCTTCGAGGACTCTTTCTGGTTTTAAAAAAAGTGCAAAATCAAAGTTACCTTTTAGACTGCACCTAGATGCAGTATTACAAATCCCTTATTTCACAGTTCCCTCTAAAATTAGAGTCTAGATTCAGAAACACTTGACTAAGTGACATTTCAGTGAGATGCTTTCAAAAAAAGGGTTAGGAGGAGACGCAGAAAAACTAAACCTTCCCTGAGCGCGTTTCTCAGAAGCCCAATGTCTGCATGCCTGAGCCATGGCCAGGGGTGGGCGTCAGGGGACAGGGGCCTCACTGTGGCCAGGCCCTGTACTTCAGTGGAGAGGAGGAAGGGCCTCTCCTGTTACCAGGCTAAGAACCGACCTCCAGTCTGACATGAAGCTCCCAGACCTGTTCACCTCAGTCCTCTCCCCACCGTCCTCCTCAGGCAGGGGCCGCAGTGGTGTAGTCCCTGGTAACTGTGCTGAGCCTGGAATCTCCATTAAATTGTACGAGGATCATATTACTTGAAGAGACATATGTCTTGAATACACAAGAAGCCATTGTGAGAAGTCAAGATAGAGAGAAAGAGGATTTTAAAAAAACACTTGTAAAGAAAGGTGAAAGTTATGTACTATGATCATAAAATACAGTGGGGGTTTTAAAAAAATTTTATTATAGTAAAACACACATTGCCATTAATTCTCTTCAGAATAGTTCACCTTGGGCTGGGGATTTAGCTCAGTGGCACTGTGCCTGCTTCGAAAGCGTAAGGTCCTGAGTTCAATCCCTGATACTAAAAGAATACAACAACAACAACAACAATAGTCCACCTTACTCCAAACACTCTTATCCCATTGTTCTTGCCACTTCCTGAAGCAGCTCTGGAGTCCTCTTTCATGAGTCTTCAGTTGCGCTGTTGCAGCTGCCTCAATGACCTGAATTGATGTGATATGTTTCCTTTGACTTTGGGGAAGAGCCAGGAGTTGCACAGTGGCTAAGCCAGTGAATAGTGTAGATGAGGGAGATGCAGACACACTGCAGTGTTTTTATTTGACAGAAATTGTAAAGCAATTGAATCAATTCAGGACACTGAGGCAGCCACAAAAAGACACTCACTAAAGAAGACTTCCAGAGCTGCCTCAGAAAGTTGCAAGAAGAGTAGGATGAGATAGTGTGAAGGCTAGTATTTTAAGGGGGACTCATGACAGTGTATCATTTACCATAATAGCGCTTTCATTCTTTGTAATCATTCACAGTATATTTTGATCACACCAGGTACACATCAGTTGTGTACTGACTCACGAGGCCAGGGATGCAAGTCATGCAGGCAGCAAAGGCATGCTTGGCTTCGCTGTCTGGGTTTGGGTCTCCAGACCCAGGACTTCCTGACAGTGCTCACTTTCTGTTGAAAAGTTCCAGAAATTGTCATCATGGAGCTCAGGAGGGGAAAGCATTCCATTTGGCCCTATTCATGTTTTTCGTCTAAGAGTAGTAATGAGGACTAATGAAAACCACAGCAGAGAAGAGATCTTATTAGTCTACCAAGCATGAATGGGCATTGGCTCATTTGTAGAGGAAGCTAAATTAATTTTTTAATATAATCTAATGTCAATTGGATGCATGTAGTAAGGAATGACCACTCTGATAATTAATTCATTTAATAGTTAAAGTATAATCAAAATGGTCTGCTCTACAAATGTAGCTCTCCTTCCTTTCTAATTAAACATTAGGTTATGAAGTTGGATTTTCCAGATGCCTGGAATATTTTTTTTTAAGCTTTGTAAGCAAGTTTCCAAAAACTGCAAGGCCTTTTGCTATGTCTTATAAGACATTCGGTTTATTGTCTTAGCAATGCCAATTACGTTTATAACCCAGAATGTTTCAAGGACAGAAAATCAAACTAGAATCAGGAGGGAAAATTAATAGGCCGGACGCTGCAGCTTGCACAATTCCAGGGAGGCAGCACTGCTGCATTTGAGCTCTGCGATGCTGGTGGGGGAGCGACGGCTGCTGGGGTGCCGGGGGCCTCAGGGGCCAGGGGAGCCCTGTGGCTGGGCCACCCCAGGGAGGGCTGGTGTGTGGGTGTCCAGGGCTGGAGACACTTTCATCTCATCCGCCCCTTGGCACGGACGGTGCTTTTCTTTGCTGCAGCCCCAACTCTGTCAACTCCATGCGCATTCCTTGTGGCCATCGTTTTCCAGTCTTTGAAATGACATCCTCTGAATCATTCCACAGCCCCAAGCCCTAAATTAGATGCTGCACTTGAGCAGGAGACAAATGATCTCCAAAAAGGAGGGCTGCCTCACCATGAGCTCATGGAAACTCCAGTTTTGCATTTGGAAAAACAAAAGCATTTCCCTTTCTCTTTAACCTCCCGAGGATTTTTTTTTTCCAGAGATAAAATCTGACAAAGTAAAAATATAAGCAGCTGGCCATGTGGAACCTGACCTAGAATAGCATTTTCTCCTTTTCTATTTCTCAATGTAAAAAATAAAATTGCAGTCTGTCATAAATTTTAACCAGAGTCAATTACTGCATTTCCCAATTTTGGAAAAGAAAGTTCGTACACTGCTGCCCTGCCTCCATTCCTTAGGCATTTATAGGCCAGACTGCTAGGCACTGAGATCATAAAGATAAACCCTGACGCTCACTCAGAGTCTGCAGTCCAGTGCGGGGCAGGGGCAGCCACAAAGAGGCTACATTGGAATTACCAGGTGCGCCTGCCAGCCATCAAAAGAAATCTGGAGCTGTAGTGGGCCCGGGTTTACTGGGAAGAAATGGGATAAACCAAGGCAGATGGAGGGCATAGAAGAGGCACGAGCGAAGGTTTTCTGGACCAGGTAACCTCCAGAGGCAATGGGGCTCACCCATGTGAAAACCAGGGTTACCACAAATAGGGTATGCACGGAGCAGGATGGTTTAGAAACACGGACTCTGTCATGAGACATGAATTTTACCACGGCAGTGCGATCGGCATGCTCCACTTAGGTAAAGTACTCACCCTCCAAGCCTCAGTTTCTAAATTTGTGAAAGCAGCAGCAAAATAGCAGCATGGGAGTAAAACCCTTGGGGGTAGAATACCGGGACTGTGCTCGCTGTGTCAAAGCACTCAGAAAATGTTGGCGATTATTATCACCTACCGAGAGGCAGAGAGGGCGAACTTGGGTTCCTAGAAAGGCATGGTGTGTTTGAGTTACCGTCTCCAAAAGGAAAAGACCAACAGGCAGAAGAGATGAGCCCAAAAAGGAGGAGTGTGCTGGAGGTCTTCAAAAATGACCTTGTGAGGATATCCCTCTTTCCTTCTCCGAGTCCTTGCTAAACTTTAAAATGTGCAGAGAGGGTATATCCCTGAAGCTGCTCCCGCTGTAACTACTGCTTGGGGAAAATCTGTCAGTGAAAAATACTTATGTCTTCCACCTCTGCCCATTTATTTTTTTTATTATTATTATTATTATTATTATTATTATTATTATTTTTCAGTTGTTGAGGATGGAACCTAGGGCCTCATGCATGCTAGGCAAGGGGTCTATCATTGAGGTGAGTCTCCTGACCTTCACTGTACTTTTACAAATTAAAATACTCCTTTCCTTTAAAGTACTCCTTCCGAAGCGCAGACCAGTGATTGTCCTGTGAATGTAAGATCTGTCCCAAGATCTGAGGAGAAAGAGAGCTGTCTCAAATCCACAGGTGCCAGCCATGGGCACAGCACCTGCTATGGTCACACACAAGTCTTCTGGGTGTCTGCGGACGGAGTGTTGTTATGCCCTGGTGCCACATGTTCTTTGGGAAGCAATGCAAGAAAGCACTGTGACAAAACATGAGGAGTAATTCCCATTAAAAAAATGATGTAGAAATTGCTATGGTTTGGACCTACACCGCCCCCTGAAAGGCCAGTGTGTTAGAGGTGTGCCCCCCCCCCATCCCGGCGCTATAGCAAAGCAAGGTGGTGGGAAAACTGAAGAGGTGGAGGCTGGGGGAGGCCTCCAGGTCACTGGGAGTCGGAGAGGATGCTGGGGCACTAGTCCCTTTCCATCTTTGTTTTTGCATCCAGCCCTATGGTGAGCAGCTTGCTCCCTGACAGGAACCCACCATGACGCGTTGCTTCTCCATGGACCAAAAGGAATGGGAGCAATCCTTCAACGATGGACTCTCCAAAACCATGCATCAGAATAAAGTTTCTCTTTTTAAAAGTTGATCGTATCAGTTGTTGGTTACAGCACTGGAAAGTGAACTAACACAGAAACGTTAGAACACGAGACTTAAGTTGCTTAATGTCTTCATCTCCTTATTTGAAAAGTAAGTCTAGGTGTTCTCTATGGACTCTTCAGGCTCAGATGTCCTATAACTGCTTAATGAAAAGGCTGTCTGAAACCTAAGCAGAATACAAAATCCTCAGTAAGAGGAATCATTTCTCTCCCCGGAAATTTGGCAGACAACATTACTATGGAATGTTCGTAGGAGACAGTAGAATCTGCCTCTTACATTTCTAACTTTTCTGTGAAGACCTGACCCTACTGCCTCACTCATGACCTGTCGTGAATTCACTCTTCTGTGTTCTCCGAGGCCTATGGAACACAGAATGCCTAACACACCCAGCACTGGTTTGCTCTGACATTGTGAGCTCCTGTCATTAGAGATGTGGCAGTAGCTTAATCTCCGATCTCAGAAATGCTTCCTTTGCATCCACAGACATTTCCCCCCACCTGGGTTGGCACACAAGTGTAGAGCCAGCCGTCTCTCCTGCCTGGGGTTCCTAGGGAAGCCCTAGAAATGGGGATAGAGGCCCGCGTGTGCCACCGGATGTGAGTGTGGGGTTAAAGACCACCCGTTCCCCTTGTCTTCGGAATGGGCAACAATGAATGCTTCCATTACACATGTGTGAAATACTGAAAGGCTCCCATTCCCTCTGTGCCTTTCTTGAGAACTGACCAGAACTCGATGTCTTCTTGGGCCTTGACTCCATTCAGTGTTTACTGCCAACATCTTCCCCTCTGCAAACAGAACGATGCGATTCACATGGATTCTGCTGCACACCCAGGCCTTCCCGTCTCTGTTCTATCAGCTTCTCACTTCAGCTAGAATGTCACAGCCGCAGAAGCCGCTCACCCTGGCCGCACCCCCAGAAGCAGGCTGGTTATAGGGACTCAGCACAGAACAGCAGGCATGGTGGCTGGCCTCTATTTTAGCCTTGAGCTATTTTTATGTTAAACTTGTCCTATACTTGTTCCAGGCTAATCCCTAACTGCTAGAGAAGCACTCTTATAAGAGAGCTCTCTCCAAGTATAGGACATGGTAATGACAGTTACACACACACACATGCAGAGATCCCAGATGTTCAGTAGCTTCCTGAAATAGGTAAATGGTTCCTCTGACTGAATACATGATGAATTTGAGGCGCAATCCTGTTTGGAAAAGCAGAGATTCCATTCTGAGGTGATCTTATTCCAGGAAGGTGGGAAACCTCTCACTGAATCTCTTTTAGGACTTTTCCCAAACAGGCGGTGCATCCCAAAATATCAGCAGTCACCAGTACACCCGAAGGGGTATGAGTTGCACTCCAAAATCTGCTCCATGTTAGTGACACTTTCCCTTCGTGGAATCACCAAAGGTAGTAGGAAGGTCAGGGTTTTGTTACAGCTGATGGAAAACCTCCCCCCTCTGGCTGCCCTGTGTGCTGTGTGCACAACATCAGGAAACTCCGTCACCCACAGTGCCCAGCTGGGCCACCCGACCATGAGCCAAGTTAAACACAGAGCTGGCATGAGTCACTGGAGCAGGAGCTACAAGCCTCCACGGAATGTGCAGGCTGCGTGCTGGAACTCAGGCTGAGCTTCGAGGATCCCTGCATATGTTTATAATTAGTTATGCTAGCTGCTAGCAAGCCAGCTACTTCCAAAATGCAAAGGAGTTTCTATCAGTTATATGGGGTGGGGTTTTTTGGGGTTTTTTTTTGTTTTTTTGGAGCGAGATAGGAGGGAGGAATACACTTCAAGAATTCTAAAAGAAAGAAGGTTTTGCTTAAGTCTAATTGTTTAAAAATGCTTTACTCTGATAGATTATGGTATCTATAAAGAATTAAAGTTAAACAATTTTATTAATTTATTTTATTGCTTTGGATGTTTAATGGACATTTCTTCTACTCAGCACATAAAATTGTCCCAAATTGTCTACTTATCCTGGACATAAAATTGTCCCAAATAAATCTACATAAACTACTACTACTCTCCCGACTCCCCGACACCTCCAGCCTCAATTATTGGCCCTTCCCACAGCCTCTGCCTGCGCTCCACCCCCTCCAGACACCATTATACGTCCACACGCCCAACTTGAAGAGCAGGTGCCCAACTGCCTCCCTGATTGAGATCCTGTTTCCCTTCCAGGGGCTGCTTCAACACAATATGGCACCAGGCCCTCCGGGGCTGCAGGCTAAGTGCCTCATTCACAGAATGGAGCCTTTAGCTTTGATCTGTTTGTGCCTTCAAGGGGGCCCAGTGAATGTTTGCTAAAGCAAAAATTAAAAAGAATGAAGACAAATGAACTGAATATCAGAGAACCTACAGGTCTCTATTTTCGCACTTAAAAATCTACTTATTATTTGGTTGTCTCATATACATCATTTTAAAGCAATGATTTGGACAAAGACAATATAATATGCTCCCCCCTAATAATCTACTTGCTAACTGCATATAACGCCTATCCTTTCTTGGCTAACTCTATGTCTGCTTTTCTTTTCTCGCTGTGTCTCTTGCTTTCTCTCTTATTCTTTTAAAATACATGAGCTAAGATAGTTTCTCCAAATCTCAATCTGAAAGTAGCTTTGAGTTAATGTGACTTGAACCCACCAAAATCCAGGCAGGGCAAACACTGCTAAAGGCTTAGGAGACTAAATTATCTGAGCTCTCTGTGACCTGAAAAATTCCTACTCCCAAATCCTTGTCCTCACTTAACAATACGAGGTTGCACCAGGCCCAGCCCCGGGTTCCCTTCAGCCTTCTGCATTCTAGAGAACCAGTGCTGGGTATTTTGCTATGCAAGCTTCAGGGGGTGGCAGAACAGGATGCTGCCTCAATCAGGAGTTGGTTCGTATGGTCATGGGCCAAACCCAGCCTGCTACCTGTTTCTGTAAATAAAGTTTTATTAGCACACATATCTGTTTAGCCATTGTCTATGGGTGCTTGTGAATTAAAAAGAGCAGAGTTGCAATAGAGACCATATAACCAGCAAAGCCTGAAATACTGATCTTTGCAGAAAAGCATCTCCAAGCCCTCTTCTACATCATGTGCACAGCAAAGGGTGAGTTCCTGCCTGAAGAATTCTCCTCTATTCCCTGAATAAGACTTAGGGGTTTAAAAAGAGTATATATATGCTTTGGAAAAGTAAAACACCTTAAGCCCTTAAACGCTAAAGCAGATAGTTTCTTGGTAGGAATCAAACAATCCCCACCTGAGCACTACAGGGAAACTAGAAAGACTCCAGGAAGAAAGAGCAAATTGGGCAGGCACAAAAACAAACTTGATTACACCCCAATTTTGCCTGGCTCTACCACGGAGAGATAAGTCTCCAGATCCAGCATCCTGACAGTAGAATTGCGAGTTCAATTTTCTGGCATTGTAATAGGTTTTCATCTAAACCTGCTCTCTTGTCAACAGCCAGTACCTGCAAGGCAACAGGATGACAGAGGTGCAGTCATAGGAAGGAAAACAAGCAGGCTGTACACATGACCATCACCTTCAAGTCCTGCTGGAATGGTAGGTTCCAGTCTCAAAGACCATGACAATGAAGAAAGGAAGCCAGAGACAAGATAATGTGGCCTTTCACATTCTCTTTACATCTCCTCTAAGAAGAGGTAACAGTAATCTATGGTGACAAAAGTCCAAACTATGTCATCTGGCAGGGAGGGGGAAATTGGCTGGAAAGGGACACATGGCACTGCCTGCGATGACGGCACGTCCTGTATCTGGTGTGGACGGTACCTATGCGGGTCAAAATTCATCAGACTGTTTTCTCCTATATTGCATGTCCTTCCATCTAAAGAAAAGTGACCGATAGAGCTAAATAAAGAGTTTGGTTTTTGCCTCTGGGTGTGTCCTCAGAAACCCTAGAGGTGTTGAGAATCATTACCTCCATGTAATTCCCCTCCATAGTAACGGCTAAGAGGGAAGAGAAAGAGAGAGAGGGAAGAGGGAGGTGCAGAGAAGCTGCTATCCAGCCTCTGCGCCCATGTCCTTCGAGACACCTTGCTGCAACTCGTTATCAGCTGTTATCAGGACCTAGTAGGTCGGAGAGAGTGCCATAGCAGAAAGTGAGGAAATTTTCTTTAAATTGTATATCTGAATGTTTATTGCAATATCCAAGAACACTGAGACTATATTCAACGATATGCTTACACACACCTTGGAAGTCTCTATTGAAATTATATTAAATTTATTCTAATTTTGTACCCAAGTGAATACAAATTAAGATTTTAATTAGATTAAACATAAACCTAATTAAATCCAATTGAATTAAATTATGCATTATGTCTAATGCATACTGTATTAACAAAGTTTATCTTTCAAGAGGGAGGTTATTAGTGAGTATTCTCTTTAACCTTGAACCAAAAAGTGAGCGAGCCAAAGTGCCATGACATTTTGAAACAGTGCCCAACACCCCTATTAATCAAGCTGTCCACTCACAAGCATCTGAAAAATCACCATCGGTTCTGCTTCTCAGGCTATGTTTTTTAGAGAGAAGTGTAAAGACAAGCACTTCACTGATACCTAACCCTAACTGTTGCTGCTGAGTAGAAGTAAACCAAACTCAGAATATGGATGCACCAGAAATAAGGTGAGACTCATGCTACGGGAGAGACAGCCTACACACCTGAGAAGTCCAGTAAGTAAGCCAAGTTGTGTAAGTGGAGAAAGATGTTGTTGTTGTTATTATTATTATTAAATTAGTGCAGGTCTAAATCAAGGCTTGGTTAAAAATGTAGGATTAGCCAATTACCTTAATAGCCAACTTAATCATGGGGGAAACCGGAACTTCACTACTAGAGGAGACTCCCGAAGTGAGCGGCTGGAGCCCCGGGAAAGAACGTGGCACATAACTGAGCGCAGTGTGACACTCACTGTGTCCCCAAGGTGCACCCTAAGTGGTGTCCAGCCCCGCACCTGTCCCCATGTCAGGACCCCTAACACCAACAGCTGTGGCTTCCTGCTGCCATGCTTTTTGCTACACTGGGTCATCACCAGAAATGCTCTTCCAACTTGTGAGTCCCCTGCCAACTTGTGGTCATTCTCCAAGACTTAACTGCATCATCACCTCCACCGAGAGACGCCTGGCACCACAATCTCAGCACCCGAGCCGGTGTTGGGTTGGTCTCTGTTCTTCCAGGGTCTCTTGTGCACTGTTCTCCCTCCCTTCCTCCTTCCCTTGCTTCGACTCTGGGCCACTAGGCAGAACTCTCACAGAGCCGACAGACACACGGTCCGTTCCCAGGGCACTGACTTTGGTTGTAGCTGAAATCCATCCTTCACGCATCTATGTATTCTCACAACCAGTCTCAGCCACTGACCCTTTCTGTAGCGTCGGCACCCGAGACCGCGCACAGAACACAGAGGGTCAGGAAATGCTCGCTCAATTTCACTTTCTCTGGGAGAACTGGAGCTTCTATCTCTTGTTTGATGAGTGGTGCAATCCTTAACCCAAATGTAATCCTACAGCACTCAGTGGGGCATGCTCACCCTCTGTCATGCACCTCCCTGAGCTGCACTGTCCTTGTGTCCAGGTCAGACTTCTTTTTACAGCTGCTCCCAGCTTTGCTGCTCACCCACTGGTCTACCCTGGACAGCACTATGGGTGCAGGCAGATCGAGAGCCCCGTGTCTTCTCAATGCACTAACACTGGAGACCGCTCTCAGTGCGTGAGCCTTGGGTCATACTCCAACCACACCCAGGAGCCCCTTCCGCACTCTCAGCTCTGCCTGCACCTGATCACCACACTACAGACTTAATCGCTGGGTTTCCACCCAGGACCCGCTGCCCCTTCCTGCCCACACACCCCCCGAGCCTACAGCCCAGATCTTGGCTTGGAGGAAACTTCTCAGCCATTTCTCTCCCCTCTGTAGCCGGCTATCATCTGTATCCCAGAGGAGCAAGCAGAGGGAGAGGCCCTGACACAGAAGCAGCACACAGCTACGAGACCACAACTTTGATTGTATGGATTTGAAGCCAGTGTCTCTTACAGCAGATTAAACAGCAATGAGCTAGCTGGTTAGGGCAGGGTGTGGGAGAGTAACAGACAGAAGGAAGACAACTAGGGCGAGATTGGGCTAACTGGAGAGAATTCCTCTATTTCTGCTTGTTTTTGGTTTTTTGAGACATGTCTCTCTATGCAGCTCTGGCTGGCCTTGAACTCACTATGTAGCCCAGGATGGCCTCGAACTCTTAGATCCTCCTACCTCAGCCTCTTGAGATCACAGGTGTATGCCACCACACAAAGAATTTCTCTTTTAAGATACACTTTAGAAGCCCTTTGACTAGCAAAGCGCTCCATGAACTCTTAAGAGACACGGTGCTACCTTTTTTTCTAAGAAGGAGGATGGTGTTTAGGGGCTGCTGTAACAGACCTGCTCGCTCTTTTCGGGCTGCTAGTAAGCAGTGACTCTGGCCGTTCCAGCTGTGTCTGCTCACTGCCTTGGGAGGCACAGCACAGGTCCGGACCTGCAGGGCTCAGTGGCTTCTCCCAGTTCCTGCTGCCAGCAACCTGCAGAGCTTGTGGCTGCTAGGCTCGATGCAGGTTTTTCCCCACACAGCTGCCGAGCCAGCCTGGTCATCGAAGAGCGGGACTGAGGAGGGACAGGAGCTCAGCAGGCTGCGATCACAGGGCCAGGCATCCTCTGCTTTTCTAAAAGGCATCTGCAGAAACTTTCAGTCAGCTCTTTTCTCCATTGATTGCTCCACTGAGGTCAGTCCATGTGTTTTTTTAAGATGCCAGTGAGAAGTCACTGCAGGCTCGGCCGCCCTGGGTCAGATAAGGGCCTGGGGTGGGGGGTGGACAGGGAGCCTCCTTCGCCTCCCTCCGGGCCCGGCTTCCTGGTGCAGTGGGTTCCTGGTCCTGCAGTCCTGCAGCCTGTCCTGACGGAGACAAACCCAGAGCCCGGCCCATCGGGTCCGTCCCTGGCCCTGGCGTCCTCCTTTAGGTGTCCTCCAGGCTTAGATCCCAGCAGCTCCACAACTGGACCCCTAGGCCACGCTGTGGCAGGGAAGGCTGGGCGGCTTCGGATGTGCAGCTCACAGGCCTGTCAACCTCAGCGTCCGGCCACCCGGGAACGAGGCCTTGAGAGGTGGACAGGCGACCGGAGCCTGGAGGCCCTCCCGACTCTGTGTCTCCGGAAGAGTCAAGGCCAGGTGAGGGTGGACAAGGATTTGTTTCCCAAAGGGATGCCCTTGGAGCCCATCACTGAGTGCTCACTAAGTAGGGCAGGCAGGCCTCAGTCGACAGGGATCCTCCTGCCTCAGCCTCGTAAGTCCTGGGATGACAGGCATGCAGCGCTCCGCCCAGCTCAGGTGGTGAGTCATATTGAAAGAAATTAAATGAAAGCTACGTTTTCTACTCTAAATGTTGGTAGTTAGTAGTGAACATGTTAATAGTTAAAGAAAGCAGCTAAGAAAACTTAAGGGACTAAGGGACAAATTCTAAGACCTAGTTATGAAGAATGTGATGCTAAGGATTAAAGGATTAAAAATCATCCCCTTTCCAAAAACAAAGCCGCAGAGCTAGGTGTCCTGGTGCTCACTGCTTGCATTCTGCTGTCCTGGTCGCCCTGAATGCCTTCTCTAGGGACTCTGCCTCCCACAGTAAGGAGGACCGTGCTTGTTCAGGGTTGGTAGAATCAGAATTCGCCTCTTTGGGCTGCTCAGGAGGGAAGCACCCTTTTGCTTTAGCTGGAGTCCACTCACTGGTGGGGAGAGGGACACAGCTAGGCACAATGCTGCCCCCTGAGCACCGCTTTTAAGCAGAATGCGGGAGGAACCCCATGAATGAACTTCTGTCAGTGGCAAAGAAGTTTCTCAGATAAATGACTGACACCCATTCGTGGTCACCCCACTCTGCACTTGTTCTACCAAGACAGAAGAGAAACCCTGCAGAAAGCGAACTCCAAGCTTGGTATCTGCAGCACGAAAATTGCTACCGCGAAGTGCTGAGAGGATTCCAGTGACTCCATTCTTCCTCTCAATAAACCTTAACAACTGGAGGGGCAAATAGTAAATCCACAAGACACGGACTAGGGTTACAAACCTGGAGCCATGGGTCAGGGCACCAGCTCTGGGAGGAGGCTGGGCTGCAGGCTTGGCTCTCTCGTTTCCTGGCTGTGTGGTTTGGGGCTACTTCTCCGGGTCTGAGTTTTGCAGGGACTTTCTTCCACTGCTAATCACGTGTCACAAGGCAGGAGTGCATGACTAATTCCCAAATGACCACTGCAGCATCAGACTGTGGCTCAGGAACTGTCCTTGCTTCTACCGTCAAAGAAATCTTCAGAAAGTGAGTTTAGCTTTACTTCATTTACTGCAGCTACCTTCTTGTGTGTTGTCTTTCATCTCTTGCCACTTAGATATGGTTTTAACCAACCATGCCCATATTAGCTTTGACCACTACATGAAAAAAAGTGTTTTTGTTGGTACTAAGTAAGGGTTGAACCAGGGCATGTGGACTGAGTTACATCCCCACCCCTTTTTAAATTCTGTATTTTGGGGCAGGGTCTGGCTAAACCACTGTGTCACCCAAGCTGAGCATGGACTTGCAGCCCTCCGGCCTCAGCTTCCCAGAGTGCTGGGATGACAGGCGTGTGGCACCACACCTAGCTTTTATGAATTTTCTTAAAGTATAATAGTGAAGGTGAGTGGAAAAAAGAGAAAAAGGACCAAATATCATATTATTAGTTATCGTGTCATTTCTGGATATTTAATTTTTTTTCTAGCACCAGGTTTCCCTAAAGATCTGCAAAAAAACACAAAAACACACAAACACACGAGTGGACCTCTGTGTAGAGGCAAATTCACTGGTGAGGGTTTCCCACATCGATTTTTCATAAATGAATTCTGAACCGGAAACTTCAAAGGGATTCTTTTCCTGATACATTACAGATGTTCAAAAGAAAATTTTGTGGCTAACCACAAATTTTAACATAGAGATGCATCTTTATACGTAAAAGATAATCAGTACCACAGCTTAGAATAACTAAAATAGTACAAATGCTGTACATCTTCTGTGTTTGACAGTTTAAAAATGAGTCCACACTGCTTTATCCCTGGTCTACAGATTCTCCTTCCTGTCCTTTGTGTTGGCTTTGTATGCATGCAGCACCTCTTCAGCCAAGAGGATGAAGCAGAATACGCAGATTTAATGAGTTTTTAAGAGGAACACGAGCCACCCAGCTGGCTCTCTAAGTGCAGCTTCCCCTTGTCTACACTATGTAGCCCTTACTGCCTGTCATATGGGTAGTTTAACTCATTTATGGAAGAGTGATACAACGCCTTTGACGCTGAAAGTCCACGTCATAAACCCCCTTTAAAGAAGATGAATATGTAGAAAAACAATCTATTTTCTTTACACCCCATTTTAGAGAATAAAGAAATTTGAAGCTTTTGGGTACATTACTATTTTGTTCTGATACATATCCTCCAGAATTCACAAAGAAATAGATACATGAAACTTTATGTAATAATGATACATTACCCAAAACTAACAAACTCATCAACCAGGATCCAGTAGGAAACTAAAAGGAATCATATTAATGAAAATCTTTCAAAGAAACAAAAACAAATGCTATCAAATTCCTTAACAAAAGATTGGAGTTCTTTGAACTACACAAGCTTGGTTAACTAATAAAAAGTGATTTATAAAGCATGTTAAAGGTAACAGTATTAGAAGAAAAAAAAAAGTAACAGTATTAGGAAAAAGCTCTCTTGTGGACTTTCAGGGCTGCCTGGAAACAAGGGTGAAATAACAACAATGAATAATAATCTAAATTGTAAAGTAAATAAAACAATATGCCAATATAGGCTACTTCTATTAGGACAAGAAAGCTGGCACATCTGAAAAGATGTGTTTAGTATCATACTTCAAATCATGTTGCCTTTAGGGGATAGTCATTAAGACAAGGTTAATTTCTACACTATTTAAGGGTATGTTTGACTTCATATTTTTATCCGAAGAGGCTTACATACAATGCACGATCCATTGCTTAAATGGACAGAATTTGTCTCCAAAATTTCCTTCTGAGAAACATTCCACTCACCTCTCTTGCACTATAACATTTTATTTTTATCCTTGGGGAGCGCTGATATCTAGAGACCACATGTCTGAGAAGTAACAGAATGTAATTCAGAAATTAAATGGGGTTGAGGCTAGAACGAGAAGAAATCCGGATAATATGCAAATTCGAGTGTGTGCCTGAGTTAAATACACGTAACAAAACATTTAATATAGCAACGTCCTGATTTTTTCCTCTCTCTTTTTTTTTTTGGTACCGGAGATTGAACTTGGGTCCTTGTGCTTGCAAGGAGAGCGGCAGAACCACTGAGCTAAATTCCCGGCCCGATTTTTTTTCTCTTACACCTTTAATAAGATTTTTACCTCCAAAAATATCAAGGAACTCTGTAAATTAGGGAATTGATCTTTATAGTTTTTATGAATTCAGACCAGGTAAAATTAAATCATTTTACTGTACTTTGCGTCAGAACTGAAAAGAACAGATTAAATTACTATTGATTTGGCTATTTATATTTGGTTGACTTTTTAAAGGTAAAAGACATAAAAATAACAAAAATAGAGGGAATACTGAATGAGTAGTTTATAGTACATAAAATAAGCCAAATGTAGGAGAAATTAATAAATTTTACTGGCAAGGTCCATAGATGATACTAACATTGGTAGGGGAAGGTTTGAGGAGAAAGAGGATATTTGCATAGTTTTAAAGCATTTCTTTAAAAAAATTACTAACTATAAAGGAGGAAATGTAACTTTATAGTATGGAAATCTGGCATACACTACTTGCATCAGGGGATCAAACTTAACAACAACATTAAGACAAATCTTCATCAAGCCACAAGACACCAGGCCAACTCAAACTGAAGAATTTCCTACAAAATCACCACCCAGTCTTCAAAAGTGCCAAGGCCATAAAAGATAAGGACGGGCTATCACAGATGGCAGGAGCCTGGAGGGGGGGCCATAAATTCAGTGTGGGATCCTGGATTCAACTCGACAACAGGAAAAATCCAGTTCTCACAAGAAAAGTGGTAGAACCAGCATGTAGGCTGTAGTTTAGGAAACAGCATTGTGCAGGGGGTAACCGGCGTAATTTTGACAATGGCAACTCTGGTTATGCAAGACAGAAGGTTAAAATTTGGGGAATCTGGGTGAAGATTACTTTTCTATAAGTCAAAAATTATATCATAATAAAAAGTTAAGAAAAAGTCAACATCTCCATTTGCATAAGGGAGAGTGACTTGACAGCACTGTAAATCCTGGATTTTTGTAATTATCAGGGATTAATGATCAGGGAAATCTGAGCCAGTTAAAAATGGATGGAGCAACTGGCCAAATATTTAGCCAAATGACAAGATCAAAAGCAACGTGCCAGATGTTCCCAACAGCTGTGCACATGGAGGGACCTATGCTCAGCAGGGACCCTGCCGCAAAAAGAAACCAGAGGCAGCAACTCTTTTTCCAGCCATAACACAGAGAATGACCCATAAATACCTATTCTCTCCCAAGAATCCAGTTCCAGTTCCCATTACTATTTCTGAAGCTACTAACACAAGTGTGCCTAATATCCTCCAGAATTCGGTGCCCCGTGTGCGTGTACAGAAGCTCATACAGACTTAGATAAATGTTTCATTTAGCAAAAGATGGCACCTTGAGACAAATATCTTTTAGTTAACTACTCTCAAACCAGAAAGGTAACAACAAGGACATCAGTAGAAGTTGCTAAATTTAGTTTTGCCTCAAAACAAAACATTTATTTCTTAATCATCATTAATTCCACTCATTCTAGAGAACAGTTATGATACCAGGAAACAATACCCCCTTCGCCAAAGTTGGAACCCTGCTGTGGAATGAGAATTCCAGGGGTAACCTTGGTTCACATCCGTATTTGTTTTTGAGGAAGAGTCAGTTCTTTGCCTCCTCTATTTTTGTTCTTTCAGGAAGCTTATGTTGTAACTAGATACACATCAAAGATAATCATGGCCATTTTATACTGTACCTTCCCACCAAATGTTGTACATCTTTATTTGTATATAACAAAAGGAAATCCTTGAAAAAGAACCCAACATCTAGCTTCGTTTTCATATACTTCTCAACTCATACTGACTTTACAAGTTATTTTGTATGAATGTCAACATTCTCAGGATTCTGAGGAGCCTAGCCTTTCTACAAATCATGCTTTCAATGACAATTTCAACCATTTCTTTTAGCAGAACTGAGAATTCATGGAATCTTGATGGCTTTCTTGCCTGCTCCAAAGGATGACATCGAAGGTCAATGGTACAAGGGCGGATGTTAAGAATACTGAAAAGTCAGAGCAAAGGCAGACTCTGGAGCTTTTCAAATGCATTCCCAAGGAAACTCAAAAGATAAAAATATGAGAAAATGAAATTAGAATAAATAGCAACTAAGTCTGTCCGTCCTTGGAGGTACAGATTGTAGATGAGCAGGATTCCTAAAGAAATCCAGAAGCAGGGGCGTCCCAAAGGCTCAGGAGGAAACATAGCAGTATTTGACTGTCCCAGCGGATCTCCCTATGCAGAATGAAGGAGCAAAGACCGAAGAGCAGCAGCATGAGCTGTCTTTACCGTGGAGCCTCTGAACTCCCACGAGGGTGGGACAAGACAGACTATGGGTGATCTGTGTAGTGAAGATCAAGGAGTCTATTTCCCGACACTGAATACTGAATTTTAAAAATGAGTGAATCTGAGGCGGACTTGTTGATCTTTCCCAACCGAGAATCCTTTAGGTCCCTGTAACTCCCTCAGAAGGCCTTGTATGTATGTGCTGTGAGATGGCTTCATTCCTTAGCCCCAAATATAATTACATCAGTCTATCAAATGAGGTAAGGATGAATGCTCTCTTGAATCCTCCCAAACTCTGAGATGGGAGCTGTGAAACTCAGATACTGGAGCTTTAAGGGATGCCCCTTTCTCTTGAAAAAATAAAGCTCTTTTGACCCTGTTTCATTTTCTTACTCCTCTGTTAGTGAGATAGTACCGAAAATGTTTTATTTCTCTCTTTACAGCAACTACTCAACAGTGATAGTCCTCATAACACAACTTAAAAACATAATGGTGCGTCCTTCCTGTCATCAATACAGCGGAAGTAAAGTGCCAGGGCCAGAGGGTGTAACTGATCTGCTAGATCTCAAGCATCTTACTGGTTTCTTATTTGGATAAAAAACCCCGACAGACCCAAAAGAAACTGCAGCGGACACAGCCTCAGTGCTGAGGCGCAGTTGGAAGGCTGTGGTGGTGAGCGGTCCCGCGGTATTGTACAATGGAGCAGCCTGCAAGATCATCAGTCCAGACCCACACTGTGAGGCAGCAGTGAGGGCCCAGGCTCCTGAGCCCTTTGAAGTGTTTTTAATGGAAATCCAAAAATCCAGGTCAACACTTCCAGCCTCTTGATTTAGAAATATTGCTACTTATTTCAATTTTTTTCTAAAAATTCTATTGGTTGGCCCATACCCTCAGGGTAGGAACTAAGTCTCATTCATCTTTGTATCTCTGATGCCTGCTATCTTGCTGGGATATGCAAACAAATGGATGAGTTCAGCAGACAAAATTTCCATTGTTTTATCTTGGCCATTTTATAATCTCCATGGAAAGTCATACATTTTTCTCAAGAAATATTTATTGAGCTATTACAATGTACCAGATGCTGTTCCAGACACTTGGGACATAATAATGGGAAAAAATGGAAAATAAAAGCAACGAGGGAGAGAGAGAGAGAGAGAGAGAGGCGAATGAATATTTTATTTTAGTAAGAATAGGCCAAAAACACATCATCTGATGTAGAGTGGAAATAAGAAGGAACAGAACCTAAGCTACCAAGGGCTAAAGAATGATTCCACTGTGCAGGCGCAAGGACCCGAGTTCGATCTCCAGTACCAAAAAAATAAATAAATAAAACAAAGAATGATTCCACTTAGAAGAAAGTCAGATACAACAGCCATGACTCCAGGACCGTGCTGCTCATTGTTCCACAAATAGGCTGTCACAAAGAGACAGTGCTTTCTTCAGGAGAACAATACCATCTTGCTTCGTGGCTTGAAAGGAAGTATTGGTCAGTAGTTAGGGAGTCAAAGGTTAATAACTTGGGCTGATTATTTCTGTTATCAGACTCATGATTGATGAGGTGGTGTCCTCTGGCTCCCTGTGAACACAGGAACCTCTTTTTCAGTGCGTTTCCTGGGGCCCCGGGAATGACACCATTCTCCCATGACTCCATTGCAGAGCCATGGGCCTCCTCCATCCCCGGCACCAGACAGTGAGCAACAGAAGGGCTCCAACAGAGTGCAGGGCAATCACCAGAACTGCAGGCTTGGAACAGCATAAATCTAATTGGCATCTTGCTCTAAATCACTAGCTATGGCCCAAAACTCTGTTGCTGTCATGTACGCTCTTTCCACAAGACCACATGCTGAGCTAATAAAACTCCCTCCAGTTCCTTTGGAAATGGATGTAGTTCCAGATATCTGGTTGAGCTCCTAGACAGCTGCTGGGACTTGCAAACAGGACAGCCGCAGCGGAGCCATCCAAAAAACTACAATCTGGCCCTGGCTTTTCATCAAATTGCTTGGATCTGTTTAGTTACCCAGTCTATGACGGCCAATGAGGATGCTTGTGAAAACAAAAATCAAATGTAAGTTTGTATCTCTAAGTAGCCTTTAAAACAATACCCCTACAGTAGAAAGGAATATGTTAATTTCCCATTGTCTTTATATGAAACAAGTTCTACTCAACCTGCTTTTTTTGTGTGAAAGAAACAATACTTTCTTTGTTAGCCAAGCCCAACATAGATCTCATACCAGTGGAGTTTGTTCCTCCTGGTGGATACCAGCCAAAAGAATATTCCGTGAAATAAAGTCTCGAACTAATTAAACTAGGAAACAGAAGTAATTATTATACAACTAAAGATAAAAGTGTGCAAAAAAAAGAAATCTTTGCGCACATCATTCAAACTGCCTGCTTGTAAATAAGGAGGATTCACCAGGCTGTGCACAGCAGACAATAATATTTAACGATGAACACCTCCCTGAAGTTACGCGTCAGCCCTACAACCACAGCTCTTACTGTAATGCTTTTGTCTGTCTGTCCGCCTAGACATTTTGATTCGGTTAATGGACATCGAGTAGGCCTTGGTCTTGCGTCAAAGAGTTGCACACTGATAGAGTAACTTGAGACAGATCCCTGATTTGTTAAATCTGGAAAGCACATGAGCTGAGGGTCGCAGACCTCCTGGACCCAAAGAAATACACTGTAATCGCATTTACGGTACAGAGCCGACTGGGAGTAAGCAAATGACGCCACCAAGTATTTAAAGGACTGAAAGGTTTTATCAGCTGGACGTAAGGTAAGGTTGTTTCCGGAGTCGCGGAGATGTTACACTCTCCATCCGCCCTGGCGGAGTTGCGCTCGCTCTCGTCCCGCTCCGCTCCCCGCGGACGGCGGCCCACTACAGGAGGCGTGCGGAAGCCAATCCGCCTGCGCTCAAAGTTACGTGCACGGTCAGCTCCTCGGCAGCCGCCGCGGCCCGCGGACGCGCGCCCGGCGGGGGGCGGCGATTCCCGTCCGGACGCCGATCGCTGGGGCGGCTCGGGCCCAGCCCCCCCGGAGCCCCCGGCCCCCGGCCCCGCCCGTCCGGTCCCGGTACCTGCTCAGCGGGTGGCTGGCGGCGGCCCGGGGCGCGCAGCGCGCGTCGGAGGCGGGCGGCTGCGAGCGCGCGTACGAGTGGTAGGCAGTCAGCACCACGCCGCCCGAGTCCTCCACTTCCATCGTCGGCCGCGCCTGCCTCGGCGCCGGCCCCAGAGCCCAGGCCGGGGCCAGCGCGGGCCGGAGCCGGAGCCGGGGAGGAGCGGAGCCGGGCACCAGCCCCGCGCGTCCTGCTTTCGGGCTCCGGCTGTCAGCGCGCGCGGCTGGGCCCCGCCCACGGGGATTAGCATACAATGGGCCACGCCCACCGGCGCGGGCAAGCCTGAGCACACACTGGACGCCACGCCCCCTGGTGCTGGATTAGCATACAGTGACGACCACGCCCAGAGGGCGGGGAGGGCTAATTAGCATACACTGGAAGCCACGCCCGTGGGTGCCGGGCAGGCCAATCAGCATACACGGAGGGCCACGCCTTCGCGCTGGGCGGGGCCGGGCCTCTGGCTTCTAGGAAACTGCAAACGCGCCTGAGGCGTGGAGCTCTAGTAAATTTGGGTTTTTCTTTCTTTGTTCCCTTTTTCCTTTCCTCCCCCACCGGTCTCCTTCCAAGGGCGGCTTATCCCAGGGCTGGGACTGCTTCCTGTCTGACAGCCGGGAGACGCAAAAACCGGCCGGGCCGGGAGGAGGAGGCCGGGTCTGACCCAGGCTGGGAGGGCGGTCGCTGCTCCCGGCCCAGGCCGCTCGGCCTCCCTGGCTCTGAGGCACGGAGGCACCCACACCTGCCCTGCTGCTGCCCCGGCGCTGCCCCAGGTCTGGTGCCGGCGGGGTAGGGGATGCTGCGGATAGTGCTCAGCAACAAAGGAAGAGCAACATCCTTGCAGCGGATTCCGGAGGTAACCAGAGTGTGCTGGAAAGGCCACGGTCCGGGTAGTCGTCGGCCGTATCTGACATTCGGGGTGTGATCTGAACCTTCAGCGAATGATCACAGGAAAACATTATCACAGCAAGGACACGTGGCCATTGACCCTCCTCCCAGGCCTCCCTCACTTCAACACTCTCATCCCACCGTCCTCGCCCGCCGCTTTCTGCAGCAGCTCTGGAGCCCTCTTTCCTGAGGGTCTTTTAGTTGTGCTATTGTGGCTGCCTCGATGTCCTGAACTGATTCAAAACATTTCCTTTTCGTGATCACTTGGACTCTGGGGAAGAGGGAACAGTCTCACAGCGCCAGATGCAGGGAATAAGGTGATGAGGACACAGCGTCATGTTTTTATGAGCTGCCCCTCGGTTGGATGCCACTGAGCAGAACCATCACCGTGTTTTGGGTCAAACCTCGTAAAATGCTGGATATCCCCACTGTGTCTCTCATCTCTGTGCTTTTAAATGTTGAGAAGTCATAACGCTTTTATCCAAAACACTTAAAAAACATGTATTGATTAAAGGTGTAGAGAATAATGACTAGCCCTGCTAACGTGCTTGTGATGTGCTGGCTCTTACACACTGGCGCTTACACACTCAGAGCAGGAGTCGCCTTTTCCCAGTCGGAAGCAACAGGTACTGTCCAAGCCTCAGTGCTGGAGAAAGCACACACAAAGAACACATCATTCCCCAACAGTTTTAGACCAGGGGCATCTGCTCATCACTGTGCTTTATACCAAGTGCATCAAAATTAAGGTAATACTTTCTTTAAATGTGAAATAAAGAAACTGTGACTATTGATGAATGTTCAAAATGCTTCATCTAAAACCTTGGGGCTGGATGTGTGTCAGGATATATATGCAGAGTCTGACAAAAAATGTGCACACTTCAGGAAAAGGAAAACAATATGATGTTTTCTTAGCAGATGGTGTCACCCTCGAATGGGGGACCCTAGAGGATGTCATATACCATAGAAAACCCACTACACTGCTGGCAATCTCAGTAGCCAAGGTCACCCAAGCAGCAGTTTGCCGTGCTAATAAAGGTCTGGAGACTCAGGGCCACCACTCTGAGCAGCTCTGGTCATCGTAGAGGCCAAAGGTCACTTGTATTAACCTCATGATGTCTCGATAAATTTAGTATTAAAATATTTATATGAGTTTTTCTTTTCCTGAAGTGTCTATATACTTTTTGGCAGACTCTCTATATATTAAAGGTAATTCAGAGCCTGCATCTTTTAATATACAACTTCCTCAGCCCAGCACAAGTTGGGACAGTATCCTGGATTCAACCACATTATTTCTGCAACAAAACCAGTGAATACTGGCCCAGGGGCAGGGTGAAGTACAGCTTCACAGTCGTCCAACTCAGGTTTATCATGATGAACATCCTGAAAACTTATGATCTTTACAACAATTTGAATTTTGGAATTAGTGAAAGAATTTATAAGTGGATCACTCTCTGGGTGTGGCCACCCCCCAATACTTCCAAATACCCGTGGGACCTTCCTTCAAAGGTGCCACTGTCCCGAGATGCGAGCAGCACACTCCCTCCTTCCCTCCTGGTCTGACTCTTCCCTCACCTGCTATCCATCTGTCATCTGTCCCTCAGAATGTCTGTGGCCTCCGGCTCTGGCCTCAGCTGACATCCTGCTTGGACCCACGTTACTTTCCAGCAGGTTCCCCTGCAGCCCTTCCTTTTCCTGGCTCTGATGGAGCCATTCTCCTGGAACATAGGACGACCTCTTTCTGAAAGCCCACGATCCTAGCCCTCAGCTAAATACGGTCCCGACTCCGTAGCCTCACCTCCCATTGCTCACTTTCATTGCCCCGTGCTGTCACCACAGACTGCGGTCCACTGTAACCGGTCCTCACGTGCTCGGACTTCGCCTCTCTCCCCACCTGCCATGTTCTTGTCTGGAAATTCCTAAAACCGTCTCTCTCCCCCAGCAACCTTCTCTCAGGGGTTCCCTATTCCGAGAGACTCCTCCCCGTCCTCTTCTGAAAGTTGCTCTTATTTTGCTAGCCTGATTCTGCTTCGCAATCGGAACCGAACCGCTCTGTGTGTGCCTCTCCTCCGGCAATGGTCAGAGGCTGCTAAGCGTCTCAGCATTTCCCACTGAGCCCAGATGGAGGCCTGAAGTCCCCTCCAAACAGTCCCACGCCCCAGGACAGTTCTGAGAGGAAAATTCTTTGCCACCCCAAGGTCATGTTACTGTTTTCCAACAAGTTAGTGCCTCTTTCTAAATTGTGAGCTACAGGCGGGGCTAGTGCCCTGCTTCACGCTTCACGCCCCAGAGCCACAGTGCTTCTCTGACCCACACTCGATCGTAGCGGTGGGACTCTCTGAAGTGGCTCATGAGTCTCTATCACACGAAAACTGCAAACACAAATGTTTAAGAGGTGTGACTGTTTTTCCAGTGTATACATATGCTGTTGGCTTGATAAAATACAACTCCTGAATGTGCACTGGAGTTTTCAGGTTTCAGAAAGTCGGTGGTGTGCACATGCGGATGTGCAGGAGTGCGCTGCGAGGTGTTTCCATTTGCTCTCCACATCTGCTGGCCACTGCCACTGCCCTATAGTCACCGAGAGGCCTGTGGTGAGGGCTGCCTGGCCCCAGGCTTCAGGAGATCTTTGGCAAAGAGAGAAACCAGCAGGAGACCTACAGGAGGGGAAGCAGGGTTGGGCGGTGACTTCCTGAGCGCCTTCTCTGTTCCTTTTCAGACGGGATGCTCTGACCCGAAGCCCGCCCTGTGCCAGTCTCAGGATTCTGTGGCTGCCACTCCAGCCTTTCCATTCTAGCAGGCCCTGGCTCCGTCCTGCACCATCCCTGGCTGCACCTGCTCTCCTGCCTTACCGTCAGGGACAGTCCCTCACTGAGGTCATCCTCTCTCCTTCTACCAAGACCCTGGCTGTGACCTGTGCCCTAGCACCAAGATCAAAGGCAGGACCAGGAGGCCCCAGTGCCCAGGCAGCTCCAGTGAACTGTAAACAGGCAGCGCGTGGGGCACAAAGACAAACTTCATCTGCACGTATCCATCCAGGTGTTTTCTCATGGAACAAGCTCAGGTCTAAGCAGGTTGTGCAACCCAGTGAGTGATGAAAGAGCTTTCAGAGTGAGGGTCTTTGTGCGCTAGAGCTGAGAAGATGGCACTGCGGACCTGGCAGAGTCAGCTGACATTTTGGCATCCCTGGCAATGCTATGGTAGCATGGGGCAGTGCCAGCCAGCTGGGCAGAGCAGGTAGGGATGGGGACCCTGGGAAGATAAACTCATGCCTACAACAGGCTTTGAATACAGGGATGGAAGCAGCGCTGTGAGTTTCATGGAGGAAGGGGCATTCTAGCTTCCTGAGCGGTACTTCCATGGATGTCGCTGAGCACCCAGCACCAGGTGGAGATAGGGCCTGGAGTCTGCACTGATGGCCTTCCGGGGTCAGACAGAGATGAGGGCTCCAGCTCTGCGGCCTGGCTAGAAACAGCTGGGCTGTGTAACTTGCCCGCAGACACGGGTGCAGGGTGTGGTTGGACTTGGATCCGAACCTTGCCAGCTTGACTCCTGATCTCAGCTCCTAAGCATTGTCTCTCTCTTTCATAAATGGCAGGATTTGATTTATATGTCTTTGCGGTAGCTTCCCTTAAACCTCTTTAGCATATGGAGGATAAATATCCCTTGCATATAATAATAAATGAAAGATGAAAATAGTAATAAATCAAGTGGAAATGGCCTGTGTTTCCAATGAACAGTACTTTTTTATGTGTGCATGTCTAATTATTTGTTTTCTCTAGATGCTTTTAGGATGTGTTGAGGTCTAACTCAGTCTCCTCCTGCCCTGTACGTTTGTTTGTGGCTATCAATAAATAAGGTGTTAGGTGCAGAACATGAGAGCCAGGCACACAAAGATTGCACTTCTCAGGGGGAAGAGTGGAAGACAAACCAAGGTCCGACAGTGAAGTTTCAGTTTGAATTATGAATCTGCTACCGCCAGATATGTCACCTTAATTTCTCTCTGTTTCAATTTCCTGATTTGAAAAATGAGGACCAATGATGTCTCCTTCTCTGAGAGTAGATGGGAAGACAGTTGGGGTCACATCCGTGAAACATCCCCTGTCCTGCTCAGCACAGCACCGGCCATGCTCGGCGGGTGTCGGTTCCCTCTTGTCTCAGTCCCCTGTGCCTGGCCTCTGTCTCAGCCCTTCTGGAAGCATCACTGGAGCTCAGCCCTCAGGAGTGAACCGTCTGGCCTTGGAGTCTGCAGAGATGTACCAGACTCGGTGCCCACAGTGGAAGCCCTGGGACATCTCTAAGGATGAAGGAACATGGAGACATTCCCGCCCACTTTTGCCACCGGCAAAGGTAGGAAGACAGAAGCGCCACACAAACCCTAAAGTGAACAAAAGAAAACCCCAAAAAGGGCCTCTCCCGGCCTGGGCTGCTTACCTGGCAGTGCTGCCCTTGGATAGCCACTGAATACCAGAAGAGGAAGACAGCTGCGTGGGACAGAGCTCTGACACGTCACCAAGCCTGGGTCCTCACCTACCTCGAGGACCAGGCTAATGCTCTCAAATCCCACCACTGCCCCCAAATCCTCAGATGACTGAGTAAAACTAGGGAGAATGAACTCTCAGCTGCATTTAGATAAGGAGGAAATACTTCAGGCAAGGACTATGTTCAGAAGTATTTGGAAAGGTAGGCATGGAGCCTCATCCTTTATGCGGTTGTAAAATCTTGACAGCTGCCCTGCAGTGTTTTCCCCACATTTTTATCAGTGCCTATGGGCTGTACAGATGAATGGATTTCATTTTGGCAGGTTTGTGCAAGGACACAACACACTTAAGTCATTCCCCCCTCCCTTTCACTACTCTCCCCCAGTGTCATATTTTGCTACACTGAAATATTTTAAAATTTTTATTGTCACTATTTGAATTATACCAATTTATTTCATAAGTCCTCTCACAATGAGAGAAAATTTAGATCCCCCCGATTTTTATACTCCTTTCTTAGCATCAATTTTTAAAGAAAAATCGGGGCTATTTTTCTTCATTAACCTCTCTGGGCTGTGTGATCCATTTGGTAATTGGGTTGGACAGATTATGTCACCAAGAAAGCCGGTCAGCTAGGTCAAGACTCGTGTTATTGATGGGGTGGATGTAAGTGAGTCACATACGTGACTTCCACAAATAAATTGAATCATTATTGATTGGAAATGAATCACTACTGATAGACCAGGTGGGGTGGGGGAAGGGCATAGACCAGCAGCAGGTGTCCACTTTACTCTAAAAAGACCTGAATGAGGGCCAGGGATTTAGCTCAGTGGTTCCGCTGCCTGCCTCGCAAGTGCAAGGACCGGAGTTCGATGCCCGGTACCAAAAACAAAAACAAAAACAAATAAAAAGACTTGTGTGAAGGAATACTTTCTCAGGGCTGTGGTTTATAATTATAGAAGGGCTTTGTTAATTCCTTTTTCCATGCAACCATCCAGCAGTCCACCCATTCACCCACACATTCATCCATACATCTCAAGAACCTACGGTAAATCTGTAATATCACTGGATACTTGATGCTCAACACACATAGATCGGTTCCTTTTTGTTCTGTTGCACATTTAAGAAATTGTTGTATCAGTGTCTACTTCAATACCTATTTGAGGTTCTGGGGAATTCAGCAACCTCTAATCACCATTAATCAGCCAGTAAAGAGATCTCAGTGTACTCTGAAGGCTGTAACTATTTCCACAGAGAGGGCCCTGACTGTGTTAGTCGAAGCAGCCTCGAAATTGAGCTGGGATGGGTGGCTAGCCAGAAGTGGGTGTCTGAGAGTCAGCAGGAGCAGCTCTGAGTGCTGCTGCTCTTCATCCTGGTGAGCATCCGGCCAGATGTCCCGGGAGGCTGAGTGCCTCCGTGTCACGCAAGTGCGGCATCTGTGCCCCTCAGGAGGATGTTGACGCAGAACATCGCACTGCAGACCCTCACTCACGGTCAGGGTCTCGGATCTGGTACACAGCAGGCTGACACAGCGACTTCACGAAGGAAGGGCCCTTCCCGCCCAGCCTCGTGTCACTTCCAAACCTGCAGCTGTCAGGGGTCCCTGCAGCACTGTGACGAAATCTGTGGCTTTCCTGAGCAGGAGGGCTTGAAAGTCCTGAGGCCCAGAGGCTTCCACACCAGAGGCAAGGAAGCACAGACACTGCCCCGGGTCGTGCCTGGGGGTGGCTCTCCTGCTGCTCTCCATGGCTGCACCCCCAGAACCCAGGAGGCCTCTGCACAGGTATGGAGCAGCAGATGCATTTGCAAAGCTACGCTTACCGGGTGAACGCAGGAGTAAGGAATCAAGCCACAAGTGGAGAACCGTGTGTAGCAACCTCCCCACCAATGCTGCAGCTTTAGGCTCAGGCAAACGATTCAAGCCGATTGTCCCTTCAGCCAGGTGTCTGCCCAGGAGTGCCCCACTCTGAGGACAGGGAAGGAGAAAACAGTCAAGAAGATGGAAGTGCAAGTTTGTACTGCATCTGCGGAGGACAGATCTGTGTAACGGGGTAGCTGCGCACAAGAAGTAGATTGAATGGCTGTATTTGCCTGAAGATAAATTGCTCCCAATCACATTACCTTTAGAATTATATTTCACTTGCAATCTCTAGCTAAGAGGCGTTTCTCTGATTAGGAAATGTACCCTTTTCCACCTGCGTAGCTGAAGTGAATTCAGAACAAAGGGACCCTAAATTCTTTGAAGTTCGACAGGGAAAGGTATAATAATTAATTCTCAAGCATCTCATCATCATCTTAAGCTTCTTTTCAGTCACTTTGAGGGAAGCTTTTATAAATAGCCAGGCCTCAAATGACCATTTCTTCCTCCATGTGACAGTGACGAGTCAGTCGAGTCAGCAAGTCCAAACTGTTCCGTGTGAGGTGGAACCAAGCTGTTGCTTGCTTTTAGGAAACAAACAGTCATGATGCTCAGAATCCAGCTTTCACCTCATGGGTGCAAAGCTACTTGTAAATATAAACTCACCTATTCCCACTCACCAAGAGCCCCAGAGACTATGGGAGTGCAGTTATAAAATAATTAGGAATATGGCCGTTGCTCCTGTTTACCGAGGAGTGCCTGCTACACCCGTGGTGTGCAGCTGCTGAATGGTTCACTGTGTCTGCCTGGGCGGTCCAAGGCTGCTCGCTGCTGAGTTGTGGACTCCTGCACCAGACACCAAGGCTCAACCCCGCGAGGCCCTCTGCCTAGGCCAGTGACTCTCAAGAGGTACCCTGACTGGGCCCCTGGTTCCCACGAACACAGTGGCAAAAAGGGAACCAGCGGGGCCGACTCATGGGATGGCATGGACCCCAGGAGTCAAGGGCTTAGAACAGTGCACAGCCCTGGGAACCCTGGGAAATGCCAGGGTCAAGCTGCCACCACTACTGTTCGCCTGATCGCAAATCACGTTGGCTTCAGCTGCGAGAGGAGGAGTTTATATTTGCTTCAGGTACTCCTTAGGGTAGAATTTCAAAGGCCACTAGCTAGCAGGAACCTTCCTAGCATCTCTGCTGAGTTTCCTCTTGCCTTGGAGGTAGATCAGTTTATAGCAGCACAACTCACAGTAGCTAAATCATGGAAGTAGCTTAAATGCTCATCAACAGATGTATCTATATATCTATATCTATACTATCACATATATGATGGATTTATTACGCTGTCATAAAGAAGGATAAATTTGAGCCATTTGTAGGAAAATGGGTGGATCTTGAGAACATATTACCAAGTGAAAAAAATCAGACATGGGAAGTTAAGTATTGCATGAGTTCTCTAATATGAGAAATCCAAAATATAAGTAATTGAAAAAGCAAAATAAAAGAGCCATGTTAAGAATCAGGGGGGTAGAAAGGAAAAGATCAGACAGGCTCTGGGGCCACTGCATGAACTCATGGCCCCAGGGCTTTGCCGTCCTGACAGAGGAGAAAGAAAACTCCCATTAGGAAGTTCTGGCAGAGGACCTGAGCAGCCCGGCTTTGGTCCCAAAGAAGGGGCAGGCGTCCGGTGGTGTGATGGGTCCTGAGACAGGAGGGGTGGGTTTGCCCTGCACCAGCCGCACAGCCTGGGCGACTCTGGGTGATGTGGAGACTCGGGGAGGCCACAGGAAGGGAATAGGAAGGGACAATTCACCCGGTCCCATGGGGAGCAGTGATACCGTGAGGGCTGGAACCGTCTTCCCCTCTACCAGAAGCTTCATGGCTACGACTCCTGCTTCATTTGGCTTTACAAGCCTGTTTTCAGGGCTGCTCTAACCAGGCTGCGGGTGCAACTCCAGGGGCATCATTTGTGCAGCTTCCTCTTCTGTAGTTTTGAGGTCCCTGGGTACCACAGTCTTAGGACTTTGGAGATCTCTTTTTTTCTGCAGAGCCCAGGATTGAGGCTAGGGCCTCATTCATGCTAAGCAAGAGCTCTAGCACTGTGCTACACCTGCAGCTCCCATCTTTCTTACAAGAGCCGTAGTGAAGTAACATTCTGAGGTTTCAGTTCACAGTAACCACCTTATTGATTCATGTGCAGTTGTAGAAACTGATCTGCATCATAGGTGGAACGGAGAAAGGGCTAAAGCTGCTTTTGTTCTTTCTTTTTGGCAGTGCTGGGGATGGAACCCAGAACCTAGGTACCACTGAGCTATAATCCCAGCCCCTTGGCTAAAGCTTTAATGGTCAGATTTTGATTTTTAGATCATCTCTGGAAGAACTTTCCAGAAAGAATAGTCAAGAAAGCTGGGCTTTCAGTGACCAGAGCTGGATACATAAGAGTTTCCTAAATTCTAGAATCTTTCCATTCATACGTTACTGGCATTGGAGGTTTTAAACCATGACACGGAAGGCTGCAGACAGCGATGTATGTCGCTTCCACACAGGGTAACTTGGGAGAAATGGCAAAGAGAACAGAAAGTTACATGTAGAGGGATCTCCCTGAGCAGTCATGTCTGCCTCTTCCTGAGTTAAGTCTCTGGGATGCAGGGGAATGTGAGTGCAGGTGTGAGGGGCTGGGGGTGGATAAGCTCATTGCCATTCCCACCTGAGACTCTGAGGTGAGGCCCTGGTGCGGCGACCCAAGGTGGCCAACAGCTCCCAGCATCCTTTGTGAATCCAGAAATTCCCAGGTCCACTGCAAGAAGTGGGTCGATTGTCCAAGCTGAGAGTGGAGTCAAACAGTGGTGAAGCCAGGCTGTGGGAGATCCCACTGGGGGTCAGACTGGGCAGGTCAAAATGTGGGTGCACACAGGAGTCAATGCTGCTCACAGCAAAGGTCAGGATTCCCACCTGCAGCAGGGCGGTGTGGACAGAGCCCCGCTCCAGAGAGGCAGTGCTGTCCCCAGTCTTAGGCCCTGGCCCTTGTACCAGGACATCACCTTGGAAGGTCAGACAGAAGATTAAGACGGGGGCAACAGTGACAGAAGTTGGAGCTTTGCAGGACCCCACCTTGGGTGAGTTCCTGAAAAAGCCTGCTCCCTTCTGAAGAGACCAGAAGGAGAGCTGCGTAGCCCAGGGGTGGCTAAATAAAGCCACACATTCTCTACACCTGGCTTGTGGCTGTGTCGAAATGTAAAAGCCACTTGTGGAGCCGAACGAGATTAAATTTGTGCTGTATAATCTAGGGATGTGTGAGGAGGGAGACATGGAAGAAACCAGAGGTTTCCACCTTCTACACATGACTGGTCTCATGCCTTGTGAATGAACACATTTAATGTCATTGTCAGGTGTATGGGACTCAGGTAAGGTGAGATGACACCTACTGCAGGAATTGTGACGCCAGCTGAGAAAAACGTAGCAGAGCAAGAGGAAAGCCCACTGAATCGATGACAGTGATACATTATGAAAAGAAACATGGTACATCAGTCCCTAAATGCAGATTTGCAGAGGGCACAGGGGGAACCCACATCATCATGAGCTCTTACTTGGTGCCACTCCAAGAAGATAAAGATGGATTGTGTGGCTCAGAGTTCTGCTTCGCGGTGGCATTATTTTGAGCCAGTCAATCCCACCGGAAGTGGTAGGATCCCTGGCAGGAATTTTCCTCCAAAACACTTTAGAATCAGACACAGATATCTTAGCATGGGGAGAGAGGGATAACCACTCGCTTTGTAATGCTAGTACTCTAGGAGGCTGAGGCAGGAGGATCACAAGTTTGAGCCCAGCTTAGGTACCCTAGCAACTTAGTAAGACCCTGTCTTGGAGTGCAGATTGGTGCAACCACTGTGGAAATCAGTATGGAGATGCCTCAGAGAACTAGGACTAGAGGTCCCATTTGACCCCGCTATTCCCCTGCTGGGGATCTTCCCCAAAGAATTAAAAGAATCATACCACAGTGATATATGTGCACCCATGTTTATAGGGCACAGTTTGTAATAGCTAAAGCTTGGAAACAGCCCAAGTGCCCATCAACTGGAAACTGGGTAAAGAAGATGTGGTTTTTCTATAAAATGGAGTACTACTCAGCCATAAAGAATGAGAAACTAGAGACATTTATAGCTAAATGGATGCATATCGAGGCCATACTCTTAAGTGAAATAAATAGGACACACATGTGTAAATACTGAATAGTTTCTCTAGTGTGAGAAACTGGAAGTGTAAATAAGGGTACACACAGATGAAATGGCCTAATAACATATTTCTCGGATTGTGTTTCCATCGCGTGTCATATGACTGTATCGAAATTTAAATTAGGGAGAAGCTTGGCTTATGTGGACTTTGCTAGCTAACTGGAGTTTTTTTCCAGACCACTATTTGTTCAATGTTGGTTCTGGGGATCTTTCTGAAACAAATCACATCCTCTGGTGTCTTGTTGGTGCTTGAGATGCTTTTTTAAATTATATGGAAAAATGTTTAAGTGCTTTTCAGTTTTGTTTTGGTTGAGTTCTACTGTATTTGAATATTATTGTAGTTTTTTGTTCCCTTGCATTGTTCTTCTTTGAATGGTTTTAATTTTTGTATGTGTGTGTTTGATAATAAGTTCTTTAAAAAAAAAGAGAGACCCTGTCTCAATATAAAAACTAAACAAAGGGTGGGGGTGAAGCTCAGTGTGAAGGCTCTGGTTTCAATCCCCAGTACCTCAGAGGGGAGGGGATTCCAGCCACAAAGCAGACACCAGGAAGAGCAGAGATGGGGAAAGGCTGACTGTCTTCAACTCTGTGCCTCTCTAGTTAATCCTGCCTGCCGTGGAGCTCTTATTACAGAGTGGTGTATCCCTCCTCCGTATACCCTTTGATGCTTCTTCGAAAATCCCAGTTAAACACCTCTCTCCGCCTTCCTGCAGACTGCTTATTACGATCAAGGCTGTGGACCAGGGGCTCCTGCAGGCTTCTTTTTCGTGTTGATGAGTGTGCTAAACGGGCTGTACTTGCTGATGAAGCCCAGCACAGTCCCTATAGTCTTTTTTTTTTTTTTGTACCAAGGATCAAACTCAGGACCTTGCGCTTGAGAGGCAGGCAGTGGAACCACTGAGCTAAATCCCAGGCCCCAGTCCCTATGGTCTTTCCCAGCACTCGGTCTGCAGGGGCCCTGGGGCCTTACCTGTCTAGGCGGGCAGGGTTCACTCCGAGCTGGGGGACTCCTCCACCCATCAGCACCTGAGCTCCCTGCCAGGCCAGGGGTGTGTGGGGCTGGTTTGTGTGGGCTCCTAAAAGCTCGGGTGAAAGTTCCAGGGATCTGGGGAGCCAGTTATTAAACAGAGTTGTTATTAAAAACTGAACTGTGTAAGTGTATAATTAAAAAAATAACATCAAGGCAAAGGAAGAAATGCTTTCTAATTAGCATATTGCACTTTACTCTTTTCTGTGGCTGGAGGTATTTCCTTCTTGGTATCTTTTCATCTTGTTGTTGTGTTTGTTTTTTTGTGACAGGGTCTGTAGTTCAGGCTGGTCTTGAAGTCATTATGTAGCTCAGGTGGCCTTGAACTTGGAGGAATCCTCCTGCTTCATCCTCCTGAGTACTGGGATTAGAGGCATGTGCTACCATGCCTGGATGCCTTGGTATCTTGGAATGGTTCATTATTCAAAAACAATTTTATGATTCAGCAAAATGACTTATGCTGACAGTGAGCCTATATTGAGCATCTTCAGGGTATCCCAGTTGTTTTCTTTGTTAGCAAATGGAATAACAATGGGACCACATCCTTCATCTGTTGCTACCACAGGTTAGCTACAGACTCCAGGGTTCATGCAAAAAACAAAATACAAACAAACAAAAAAACCCCCAACCAAAACAGTGTGAGAATCAACCGGCTGTATAGAGTTTATGAGAAAGGATATAGTATATTTTTAAATTTTATTGTGTACATGTCATACTGCATATAAAATTTATAGAAAACATTATAAAACACATCGTTTTTCCAGAAAACCCATTGTTAAACATTAATGAGCACAGCTCTGCGTGTGAATTTTCTTATAGGAAAGGGGCAGGGACTGATTTGATTGGACTGTTTTTACTCTTAGGTCTTTTTACCTCTCTCTGTTGAGGAATTATGCACTTTCTTAGCTCCTCTTCTGAGCACTTGCAGTTATCCAGCATAAAAGGCGCTTACTGCAGGGCTGCTGGCAGGAAGGAGAAGGCTGTGACCACCTTCTTTACAATTAAAAGCAATCTTGAAGGATGAGGACACACAAATGACATTACCCACGCTAGAGAGAGTCATTGTGTTTATCCAAAACTTACTTGTGGTAGCTTTGCAATTCTTTTCACACTTGTGAAAAATACTTAAATTTGTGATGTTTGAAAGAAAACAGTAGCTTAATTTTTTTCTCAATTTTGAAGAAAACAGGGTAGTTCTGTGGTTAAGGGATAGAGACCAGAGTCCTTGCATTTTAGTTCCTGAACTGCAACCTACTGGCTCTGGCAGCTGCTCAAATAATGCCGTTGTCCTGTAGTTTCTTGATCTGGGAAATGAGGGCGATGATGCAGAGGGTGATGTGACCTCTACTTACCTAAGAAACATAAAGCATCTTGTGTTTAGGGCAGAGCTGGACACACGGGGACTCCTGCATAACACTGGGTGTTGTCATTACCACTCCATCACCACCGACTCGGTCACTGCCCTGCTGGGGCTGCACATCAGTCCACTGACTTAAGGTCCTGACAGTGAGCTGCAGAAGGTCCTGACCTCAGACCACGCAGGCAGAAACTAACTCCTCAGAGAGGCACAGCTTCGAGCAGTAGGACCCAAAGCAGAGGTCCCTTCATCCACATCCTCCCTTGTTAAGTTAAATGGCTTCTTCCCAAGCTGTCCTTGGCCATTTGTCTTGGTCACTCAGTTTTCAGAAGCTGTCATGTTGGCTCTAGAAAAATTCAAGACAGAAATAATTTCCCAGATAACTACAGAGATGGTGAGCCAAATGAAAGACATGATTAGAGACTCTAGAACAGAAACAGATTAAAAAAAATAGATGAGCTCAGGGCCATGGTGGAAGCCATGAATGCCCAACATAGGAAAGAAATGGAATCCATGAAACAGATTCAAAAAGATTTCCAGGAGATTAAAAACTCCACTGAAAGTATGTGCACCAGAATGAGCCAACATGAAGACAGAGTATCAGGTATAGAAGACAGGATGGCAGTTAGTGACCATGAAAAGAGAGACCTCTGGACCATGAGAAATCCATCCAGCAGCTCCTAGATGTTGCAAAGAAGAATAACATAAGACTGATAAGAGTCCACAAAAAAACAGGAGAAAGTACAAATGACATAAAAAAACTGTTCACAGAAGTAATGACAGAAAACTTCCAAAACAGAGCAAAAGAACTTGACATACAGATAAGTGAGGCATATAGGACTCCAACTAGCCATGATCAAAAAAAATCTACACCCAGACATAGCATAATCAGATCCCGGAAACCCAACAGACACTATATTGTTCCTTTCTGACACGAATGCTTTCTCTACCTCTGAGAGCATGCTCTGCACTGTCCAACACGGTAGCCATGGGCCGCATGGATCTGTTGAGCACTTGCTATGTGACTGTGCATACTGAGATGGGCTCCAACTGTAAAACATAGCAGATTTCAGCTGGGCACAGTGGCGCACACCTGTGACCCCAGCACTCTGGAGGCTGAGGCAGGAGGATTGCCACAAGGTCAAGGTCAGCCTGGGCTATACCATGAGACCCTGTCTCAACCACTCCCCCCAAAAAAGACTCCATTTGAAAATAAAAATAAAATGTGAGCTGCTCCTTTAATGATTTTATATTAGACTATAACATTTTGGATATTTTAAGTTCAATACAATTTAGTGAAATTGATACCACCTATTTCTTTTTACTTATTTTCATGTGGCTTCCAGCAAAGTTAAAATTATCTATGTGGCTTACATTTTATTTTTATTGGGCAGAGCTGCTCTATATAAGAGAAATCTCCTCATCCAATGGTGAAAGCTACAAATATTGTTTCATTTAGTGAATCCTGAAGTGGTATTTGCCCCAGCGAAGGGTAGAGTTTTACCATTGAGCTAGCATCCAAGTCAGGAGTCTGAAAGGTATTTTTGATTCTTCTCTACCTGACCCAGTAAGAGGCCATTCACCTTCAGACCCATCTCTGTCTCCATCCTTTCTGCAGGGACAGGCCTCTCCACTCTCGATGTGGAGGTCATGCAAGCGCGAAGCTCAGCTCCCTGGTCACCATCCAGGCTCCCTGCATCCATCCTGCACACGGCTCTGAGTAATATGCCTGAAACACACAACCAGGCCAGGTCACCAGGAAGGCTTCCAGGGTCCTGTGCCCAACCTCAGCCCATAGTATGGCACAGGCACACGGCACTGGATGTGGACACCGACCCTCAGCCAGCCTCATCTCCACTCCTTTTGACACAAAAGGAAGAAGTTCTTCAACTGTGCCTGTTTGCTAGAAGCTGGTGTGTGCTGGGGCTGTGGGGAGCAGAGGACGGGCCATGCTCTGCGATGATTGCTAAGCTCAGGAGTAGTTTTTGGAATGCAACATGAAACGCTGGTCCAGCTACTTTTCTATGTCCCAGGGTATGCACTGAGTGAGGGTGGAAGCAATTCTCACGGCTGTCCCAGTCACAGCTTGACGTGGCACCCCATGTCCCCGGGAATGGTGACCTCCTGCACCTTCACACGGGGGACAATTGCACAGGACTGGGTATAACCGCTACAAGACATCATGTTTGAAAAGAGTTTAAGGTGTTCCCCGGGACGCAGTCCATATTTAATTCATAATATCTGTTAGCAAACAAGCTGAGAGCCTTAAAACATGAAAGAGTCCATCTAAGCGGGCAGTGATCCAGCCTGGGCTGGGCCCTTCTGGACCACATGCATCGGAACTCCGGGGGGAAGGCTGTTTAGGGGGAGCTCAGAAACAAGGCAGGGAGAATGTTTGATTGGTTAAGGAGGAGCAGGAGCCTGATTTCAAAGGCCCTGTTAGAAGTTGGTGGTTTCAGACTGGCTGCGTTTAAGCTTCATCTCCTCGTTCAGCTCAGTTTGCCTGTGTAGGAAGCCAGCCCGGGTCCTGGTGGCCTCCCTGCTGATTAGCTCAGTGTCACCCTCGGGCCTTTCACCCGACCTCACCTATGCCTACCCAGTCCCCTTCAGCTTGGGGCTCTGGGTGGCAGCCAGGGCATGAGAGGGACTCACCAGTGGTGGCCTAATGGGGTCACTTTCACGTCCTGCATCCAGGTCACAGACTGCAGTGACGGAGCCACTGCATGGAGAAGCCTCCTGTGTGGAGAAAAGTGAGGCAAAACACAAGCGGAAGACCTCAGGAGGCAGCAAGCAACCACTGGTAAAGAAGGGAAAATCACATTTCAGGCCTGCCTCTTTTCTGACAAATGAAACAAATAAGAAACAAGAAATCACTCAGATGGCCGAGTTGCTTATCTGTGTATTTCAAGAACAGTCTATCAGCAGGGATGAGGACATGCTGGAGAGGCTCAGGTTGTCTGTCACAGAGTGACAGGAACCCCTCACTCACTGACAGCTAATGATTCCGCATGACATCCTCAGTCACTTTCCTGTACAAGCCATCTTCAGTCTCCAGCGAACTCTAAAAATTAAAATGTGCTCTATTCTGTCTCACTTCAACACGCGCGCAAAAGCCAGTAATTAGGAAAAATCATTGACTGATGAAAATTACCATTATATTAGCTGGGGGTGCTGGTGTGCATCTGTAATCCCAGCTCCATAGGAGGCTGAGGCAGGAGGATTGAGGATTGAGAGTCCAACGTAGAAAGACCCTATCTCAAGAAATGAAACCAAAAATGACGACCACAAAAAGAAAACAACCAAATAAAACGTGTGCATCAGAAAGGTGCAATGAACAAAACAAAAAGACAAAGGAAAGAGTAAATGAAAAATAGCTGCAATTTCTACCACATAGAAAAGAATAATCGTGAATATAAGGAGTTTCTAAGCAGAGAAGAAAGAAACGACATAAAAAGTGATTGCAAAGTGAGCTAAAGGTAATAACAGGTAAATCAAAGAAACAAATGGAAATAGTTCTTAGCTTTGTAAAAAGATGCTCAACTCACTCTGATAAGAGAAATACAAATTAAACTACAGCTGTGTAAAAGCATTCCTCACCTAATACACTGACAAAAATTTAAAAATCTGAAACAAGTCCGCAAAGCCTCGGGGAAAGGCACTCGGACCTTGCCAGTGGGACTTCGAAGGGCTCCACACCTGCGCAGGGCCGGTTGGTACTTTCTAGCGAAGCAACAAACACGCTTATCTTTTAGCCCCGCTGCAAGCTCACAGTCAGCTCACAGCGGTGGGAGTGGAAGGTCGCAGAGGGCTCTGCGTTCCTCTCCACCCCGCCCGGTTCTGCAGGTGGGAGGAAAACAGCGGGTGACACAACACAGAAGGAAACTGGATGAGAGCCCAAGACAGACGGCCGGAATAAAACTTCTGAAGACGAAAGCGCCAATGCCTGTAATTAAAAGCACACGGGGCAAAAGAGCAGCAGATAACGCACTGCTCAAGAAGAGATCGGTGAACTTGAAGACGGTGACAGGCCTGCTCGGCAATGAAACACCAAGAAATGACCGAAAAAATATTCACATCGGGGACTTCAGGAGACATCCGATGCGCACACGGGGCTGTAGCCAGAGCGGACAGAGAAAGGATTCCAAGTTTACTGGAACTGTGAGCCTTTGGTTCCCAGAAGCAACAAGAAACTCGAGAGCAGAAAAAACATGGGAGAGCCGTATCCTAAGTATCGTCAAGTTTCTGAAAAGCAGTAAGAGAAATCTCAAAAGCAGCCAGATAAAAAGCACGGATTGCTTAAAGAAAAACAAAAATAAAAACAATGGCTGACCTCTCATGGGACATTTTGCAAGCATAAGATGACTGTGAGACATCTTTACAGTTATGACAGTTTTAAAACCTGCAAATTTACAGTTCCTGTCCAAAATATCTATCAAAGTTGAAGCCGAATAAATTATTCTCCAAAAAAAGCTTAAAATATTTATCTCCAGTGACCCGTATCTTATACACAGTTTATGAAATTTCTTCTGGCAGAATAAAAATGATATCAGATGGGATTTTTAATCATCATCATCAACGACAAATAAACAGTGCCGGAGATGGCAAATGTGCCTGCAAACATGGAAAGTATTTCTTCCATTTTCAATCTCAAGATAATTGCTGGGGAGGCTGAGTCAGGAGGATTTCAAGTTTGAGTCTACCTAGGGAGACATAGTGAATTAGTGAGAAGCTGTCTCAAAATAAAAAGTGAAAAAGAGGATTGGGATGTAGCACTTGGGAGGCCCTGGGTTCATTTGCCAACACCACAAAACAAACAAAGGAACAAACAACAAATAAACAGTTAAGCAAAAAAGTCCAAAACCAAACCAAGCTCAACTAAACACATGAAAAATAAGTGCTGAAAAAAAACAGTACCAGTGCATGGAAAGATGAAATGGACATACAGTGTGGTCAGGTTCTTATACCATACACCAAGTGTTATTACATTATTTGAAGATAGGCTATAAATTAAAATTTGTTTATTATAAGCTATATATAAATCTCTGAAAATGAAAATGAAAGAGATGTGATTAATAAATCAATATCAAAGACAAATTGGAATCATTAAAAGGAAGAAAACTCAGTCACTCCAAAGGAAGGCAAGAAAGAAGAAAAAATAACATACTGGAAAAGGGATAAATAATGATCATGTAGCAAGATGGTTTAGATAATTACACTAAATTTGAATAATCTAATCACAGTCAAAAAGCAAAGACTGGCAAACTGGATAAAAAAGTAAGAGCCAAATATATGTGGATCATGAAAACCAAACCCAAACAAAAATAAAAACTCCATGTTTCAAATATAAGGACAGATAATTTAAAAGTAAAGAGATAGAAATAATACAATATTTAAGCACAAATCTAAACAAACTAGCATGGTGATCAGACAGAATAGTCTTTAAACAAAGACTATTTCCCAGGAATAAGAAAAATCGTTTGTAGTGATACGAAGATTAATTCATCGAAAGAGTATAATCTTAAATGTATGTACACATAATACCGCTTCAAAACACACAATGCCAAAATGTGCAGAATGAAAAGGAGAAACAGACAAGGGGAGTGGTTAGAGATTTAACACAAGTCTGCCAGTAACTGACTGCACAAAAAGGCAGGAATCAGTAAAAGTAGAAAACATTTGAACAATGCTGTCAACCAACTTGACCTATCAGACACTGCAAACCATCATGCGGTAATTTTATTCTACATTTCTAGTGGGACATATTAACATGTTTTTAAAAGTTTCTTTAGAGTATTTTTTTTTTTGTGGTACTTGGGTTGGAACTAGGGGCCTTCATTTGGGGCTACATCCCCAACCCCTTTAAGATGTTTTTTATTTTGAGACAGAGTCTCACACCAGTGAGTTGCCCAGGCTGGCCTAGAACTCACAGTGATCCTCCTGCCTCAGCCTCCCAGAGTGCTGCGATCACAGACTTGTGCCACAGCACCTAGCTGTAATCATATTGTTGATGCACGTATTGTTACAGTGCAAGCTCCTGTGACAACTACTGGACTTTATGTAAAGACAGGTTCAGGAGCCAACCTGAATAATCCCAATTTAATAAAGATGAAGCAATATTACACAAATAAGGGCAATAACTGCAGTACATTAAACCACACCAAATATCTTTAAATCTATGAATTTGACAAAAATATCGTAAAAAGGGTAAATAAAGGAAAATAATTTAATATTAATCTTACCTTTATGAGAACTATACACAGAAAAACCAAATAATAGATGAGGGAATCTTTTCTTAAAGAACAGTTCTACTGGGCATGGTGGTGCATGCCTGTAATCCCGGCACTGGGGAGGCTGAAGCAGGAGGATGGACACTAGTTCAAGGCCAGCCAGTGATACATAGCAGAGTCAAAGCCACCCTAAGCTACATAGCAAGACCCTGTCTCAAAAAACAAAACAAAACCAAAAAACCCCCTAAAAACTAAACACTAAACACTAAAATGAACAATCAAAAAACAATTGTAACTAATAATTTAAGGAGAACAATGGAGTTAAAATTCTACTGCTTTGAAGTGATAACTCTAACATGAGGGCTGTCCGTGGCTTCTAACATCTGCAAAGGAGAGAAACTAGAAGTGTATTTCCTGGATACTGAGAACAAAATGCTGGGGAAACAGACCATAAAAGAAGGGCTGTGGACCCAAGGGCTCTGATGATGTTGCTGGTCTAACACTTAAATGGAGTACAAATCTGTCTCCAAAGACACACAGGCAGAAATGTTTATAGATCGAATGATACAGCACCTGGGATTTTCATCCAGACCTGGAGGCAGAGGGGGTCTGGGTAGAATGGAAAAAGGAAATTAGTCATGAATTGGTAATTGTTGAAAGGTGGTTGGAGCTCTGCATTACGCTATTCCTGTCCTTCGTGCATCTTTTGACATTTTCCAAAGTTAAAATAAAGGCGGAAAGACCCGTGCTTTAGGGAAGTGGGGACTATTGATTCATTGTAAAGTAGAACTTGGAATGATGTTAAAATACGTTTTGGAAGCCAGATGCAATTTCAATTTCGTTATTCCTTCTTCAATTATGAGTTGGCATCGTTCCCTGTGAAAAGATTCCCCCTTACCTAGCATATACAGAACGAGTACTTTAGCAAGAACTGTCACAAATCATACTCCCCACACCAGATATGGGAAAGGGAAAATTTTAATGAGAGAATCAGAGTTGTGTATGCTAAAATACCTTCCAGAGTGAAATCAGATTTCTTATCATGAAGATAGGAGCATCGGGAACTTAGGTAACAATTAAGTTCTTATAAAGCCAGTCCGTAATCATGCTATTGCCAGCATAAGACTGTTTCGTGTACTTCTATACGGAAGGAAGCACTTATCAGTCAGCAGTACCAGCAAGACAAACTACTCTCCCCGAGCTCCCCTGAGAGGAGAGAGCCTGGGAGGACAGGGACTTCGAGGGAGAAAGGGGTGCCGAGGTGGGGTGTGCACAGGGCGGTGTCCTCAGTGGGCTGCTCGCTGGCGCTTGAAGCTCAGCTACAGGCTCAGGGCTGTCTTACAGGTGTGAGTGATGGGCAACTGCGAGCCTTTGTGGTTAGCAGGAACTCCGCAGCTGCATGTCCTGGAGCAGTCAGTCTGGTGACCTCATAAGCCAGCGGAAGAGGGGATGCTGCCGAGTTTACCACGAGGAGCACTGCAAACCGACATCCTCAGAGCAGGCATTATTGGCTGGCTTCCCAAGCTGCCCTTCGTTTCTTGGTAGCAGCACTGTATTGTGTTGTTGGCTACTTTTCAGAGAGTTAGTTTTTTGGTGCATGTTTTCAGTACACAATGATCACATCTATCACGGGGGGTTGCTATGTGTACAAGACACGTCTTCATTCTTTTTCCCCGTTTCCCCTCCCATCTATTTGTCCCCTTCTGCTCTGAGAATCATCTATCTCCCTACTTCCTATTATCTATTTTTTATTTGCTCTTTATTTATACTGTAGGTTTCTCATATAAGCTTTCTGATATTTAAATTTGTGCATCGCATTTATTTTACTTGACATTGTGGTCTCAAGCTGCATCCATTTTTCTACAAATGACTCATATTCATCCTTCTTTATGGCAGAGTAATACTCCATTGTGTATAAATACCACAGTGTCTTTATCCATTCATCTGTTGGTAGTTGTGCTTCTTATATCCACACTCCTGCAGTACACACACACACACACACACACACACACACACACACACACACACCAGCAAGAGCACCCGGCCCTTGAGGAGCCCCAGCTGGGTGCCTATGTTCACTGTGAGTCACCGGAACAGAGTGACGCGTTCTCTACCCCTGCCTCTTTCTTGGAGCTCTCAGCGACCCTCAGAAACTCCAGGCAACAGGGGGGCATGTCATTCACCCCTCGATTGACACCTGACATGGAAATGGAGAGTGCTTTGCACACCAAATGGGGTTAAATCTTTTCATAATCTTCCATTGCTCACAACTCAAAGCAGGGCTGGGTTTTTCATGCTAAATCTCCAAAAGCTAATTTGGCCACTGGATATTTATCCAAATAAATGGCCAGCTGACATCCCATCCAGTGTTTCCCTGCTGATGATGGAGAGAGTTTTACTTAATCTCATCCTATAGCCACACGAGCTAGGCGCTGTTCCGAGTATTTATAAACATTAATTTAAGCTCTTAAACCCATGAGGCAGTCACACCTGAAAGATTCGTTTTTCCAGGCAGGCAGATGCAGGGTGCTCAGAGCAAAGTGAGAATGTTCCCAGAGTCAGGAAGCAACTGAAGGGAATGTAAGTGGGCTCATAAGGACAGTCTGGGTGCAAACGTGGGGCCTGAATGAAGTGAGAGAACCAATCCATCCTCCCATACGGACAACCGAAAGTGGGCTTTGCAGAGAGAGAAATACAAACATCACTTCACCTGCTTGTAAGACAAAAGCTAATGATAAAGATGTATTTCCACTCAGCATTCAAGTTGGCCATGGAGCTCGGAGACAGAAGGAAGCTGCTCGGGGATCCCCAGCTGTCACTCCACGAAGACTGCGACCACAGGTGGTGATTTTCCTTATGCACTGTTCTGATGATTTCCCAGGCATTTCTGGTTTGGAAAATGTCAATGGACTCACCCATATGTGGGCTCAGTTCACTTCTGCTGGGCTTCCGGCTCCTCCAGCCTGACTAGTGCCCACACAGCGGCACCCCTGGGTCCCTTTTCTGTCACTGCCAAATACCCAATGCCCCAGCTCTGGTCTGCAATGCAATTGCACCTTCCTCCCCTGGCGATAGCCAGGGCCCCCAACCTTCACCTGCAGCCCCGAAATGTCCCTGAGCCCTAAACCCACCCTACCCCCCTTCAGTGGCACAACATGAGCTTGCTGGCCTCTGCACCCCTACTGTCCGCAGGGTGCCTTTTGGGTCACAAGTTTTCTTCTCACGAACTCAGCAACAACAAAAATCATTTCTTGTGTGCTTAGCTTTGGTTCTCTAGCTCATTTTAGTTCCCCTTCTCTGTAGGGTTCTCTGTCTTGCAGTTAAGATGGAGAAGTACAGATGGAAAAGCCAGTTTATGTCTCAGACATCCACTGAGCCCCCATGATATATGTTTCATGCAAGCACTGAAGCCTGCTCCAGCCCATAGGGATGGCAGTGATACCCCTCAAATGGACAAGACCCCCTCCGCCTCCAAAACCCTTAGAATTCAGTGGGTTGGGACAGGGATAAAAATTAACTACATAAAATTAAGCGGGATCAATTTGGCTTCAATGGCAGAGGGGCCAAGGAAGGAGGAGCACAGGAATGTGCTGTCTCCTGCTGTGAACATAAGAGAGGAAGCTGCTGCCCTCCCAGAGACGCAGAAAGCTATGTGATGGCAGAGGCCTCTGGAGCAGCCTGGGAAGGCAAGTGGAATTTCAGCAGTGAGCAGTGCAAGTCCAGTCCTTGCGTCCTACCATCTAGCTGGCTGCTTTCACTTGTTTTCCAGTGGGAAGTGTGTTTATCTGCTAGGGCTGCCCTAACCCATACTGTGGTCCTTCATTATTCTTAAAGGCACACTTTGCAAGACCCCCATGGTGTACGGGGAACCACAGTTAGTACCGCAGCACACAGTATGCACAGGTACACGCAGAACAGCTTTCACAAAGCACACGGCCTCCCATCTGCAAAAGCACTGCGGATTAACTCCATACTTAGAACAGTATCATATGCATTTTGCCCTTTACAGTACACACATACTATAATAAAGTTTAACTTATAAATTAGGACAAAAAGATTAAAAGTAACATTACTAATAAATAGAGCAACTATAACAAAATAGTGTAGTAAAAGTTATATGAATGTGACCTCTGACTTTCTGTCTCCTGAAACATCTTACTGTCTGTCCTACGCTTGACTTTCCGGGGTGGTCTGAGATGATAAACGGTTCCATTGTGGGATGAGGTGGGGTGAGCGTCCTAGGTAGTGTGACGTGGCACTGGGCTACTACAAGCACTGTGATGTCTCGACCATTGATCTGGTAACCCGGACAGTTACTAAGTGACTAGCAGGCAGGTCACATATACACCATGGATAAACTGGAAGAAGGGATAGTTCCCAACCTGGTTGAGTAGAACAGGATTTCACTGCACTACATGGTTTTAAAATTACGTTTCTTTATGGAATTTTTCGTGGAAATTTTTGGACCACATTTGACTGAAAGTAACTGCAACTTCAGAAAGCAAGACTACAGGTCAGGGAGGAAGACTATTCCACCTCCTCGGCGGTCAAAACGGCAGAAATGTATCGTCACACGGCTCTGCAGGCTGGGAAGTCCAAGGCCGAGGTGGGAGGAGGAGCAGTGACTTCAGTTGGCGGAGGAGAGTCTGGTCCTCCTTCCTAGCTTCTTGTAGATCTTTTGGCAATCTTTGCCATTCCATAGTTTGCAGCAGCAGCAGCCTTTGACTGCATCTTCACACATCATTCTCCCTCCATGCAAGATGTTCTCCAAATTCTCCCCGTTCATAAAGACACCAGTCATGGTGGATTATTAGTTCCTGTCACTGTGGCAAAATACCTGAGAATCTGAACAACTTTAAGGAGAAATGGCTTCCTTCGGTTCACGGTTTCAGGGATTTTAGTCCATGGTCAGCTGGCTCCACTGCTGTTAGCCATGGTGAGGTAGAGCATCACGGTGGAAGGAAGGGCAGAGGAAGGCTGCTCAGATCAGGGCTGCCAGGATGCAGAGAAAGGAAGAGAGCCCCGAGGCAGGGGTTCTGGACTAGATATCGCCTCGAGGCCCCACCCACCTCAAGGACCCATTCCCTTCAACTGGCCCGTCTCCTAGGTTTCCAAGCCACCCAAGGGTGCCATTGGATGATCTCTTCAGTGGATGATCTCTTCACTGGTAGAGTTAGGGCATCACCTTCCACACACCCGCCTCCAAACCCATGAGCCTTTGGGGGATAGTTTAGATCTAAATGACAATGGATTGGGACCACCTTAATGACCTCATTCTCACCTATTTATCTCCAAATAACTCCTTATGCTGATACTGGACTTCAGATTTCAACACAATGAATTTGGTGGAAATGAGTGGCACAATTTAACCTACAGCAGCAGAATACTAAAAATGCATAGTAATATATGAAAATTATGTTAATTTCCTAACACTAAAATATAATATATTTATAGTATGTTAGTTGATAAATTGACTAATATAATTATATTAATACTAAATACATAATAAATCTATTATAAATAAAATATATAATATAACGATAACCATTATCTTATTGAACTCTCTTTATGGGCTAAGCTACTTTTTCCATCTTATTTAATTGACTCCTCACAACGTTAACATCCTATGAGAAAATTAGATTAATAACTTGCACATTCATTACACTGTTGCAGAGAGCAAAATTGAACCAAGATCTTGTAACTTTTCACCCTGCACTAAGTACGGTCTTCCCAGACGTGTGCATTTACACATGGATGGATAGCTGTCAAGTCATAAAACATATCCTCTCGTGTGGTTTGTGAAAAGCATTCTCTATTTACTATACATATTTTGCAGGGAAAGCAGAAAGATATTTCATACAGAGGCAGTTTCTTTCTTGTTTACAGCTTCTGGGGTGAAATATTGGTCACCTCAAATCCCATGGCACCTTAAAGAAACACTTAAAATTTCATGTTTTTGGATTCTCTATTTGAGAGTACAAAGAAGTATGCATTTCACACCTACGGATTCTAAGTTCAAAAATGACCCTTTTCCTTCCCAATAGAGGTGCGTGAGCAGTGTGGAAGCAGACAGAAACCAAACAAACTCACGTGGGAGGTCGGCTATTGAGCATGGAAGTTCCCTGGCAGTCTTAGTTACTTTTCTTGTTGCTGGGACAAAATACCCGACACCCACGAGTTAAAGCAGCAAAGGTTTATTCTGGCTGGCAGTGTGTCGAGGTTCTCCACAGCCAGCTGGCTCCCAGGCAGGTGGCTCGGCAGAGGGGCCTCCCAGAGGATCCGTAGCAGGGCAGGCACAAGGCAGCAAGCAGTGAGCAGCAAGCAGCCAGCTGCCTTTCCCTTTTGTGGCTTCCAGGCTACCAGTCTTTGGGTCCAGTCTGTGGGCTAATTTAGTGTCAAACACCCTGAATGTCAGTGTCACATGCCCTAGACCCAGCCAGCTCTGTAAAACCCTGCCTGTGAGTGCATGAGGCTTTGGGGACACGGGACACAAACCCTGACACCGGGGCCTGCCGGTGTGGGGAGAGAGGCTGACAGAGCACTCATCTCTCCGTGCAGGCACAGGCGTCGTCCTGAAAAGGCACTGGAACAACAACAATCCTTCAGATTTTCAGAGTGCTTTATAGTTTCCAAACTGCGCTCACCCGTTTTACTTCATTTAAGTGTAAAGACTCTGTCTTACAGGGAAGGACACCGAGACTCGCAGAGTTTCAGAGGTCTCACACGTCACTCAGCTAATAAATAATAGGAAATGCAAATATTGCATTCTACACTCTCGGAGCAGCTATGGATTGGCCTTTGGGAATGCTGGCTTTTGGAGACAGCAAGTAGTTATTAGTGTCAAACTGAATTGAATTATGAAAGTTTTTGTGGTACTAGAGATTAATGCCTAGTCTTTAAAAAAAAATTTTTTTTTTTTAATTTGAGACAGGATCTCACTAAGTTCCCCCGGCTAGGCTTGAACTTGCCATTCTGCTACCTCAGCCTCCCAGGGTGCTGGGATTATGGACCTGTGCTACCACACGTGGCTTGACTTAGGCAACTTCCTGGGAGATATTTTTTCAAAGGTACTGAACTCTTTGTGTTTCTGAGATTTCATTTTTAAAGAGCAGTTTTAGGTTCATGGCGAAATTGAGAGGAAGGTAGGGAGATGTCCAGGTACTTTACTACCTGCCCATACACCCACGCACCCTCCCCACTTTTCCCTTGCACACCAGGAGGGCATGCTTGTTACAACTGATGACTCTCCCCTGATATACCACCACCACTTGGACTCCACAGTTTGCAACTTGGGCTCGCTCTCGGTGTCGTAACTACAGGTGTAGGCACACCTCGTGGGGGGTGATGTGTGCTCCCATCCCAGCACCACACAGATGGGAGCCACTGCCTTGTGTCTCCTCTGTGGCCTCCCTGCTCATCTTTTCCTCCCACCCAACCCTGGAAGCCACTGATCACCCCCCTGGGTCCACACTTATGCTTTCCCAGAAGGTTGTCCTTGGAACCCTAGAATATGTAGCCTTGTCAGACTGCTTCTTTCCCTGGGTACCATGCATGTGTGTTTCTTCCATGTCTTCTTAAGGCTCGAGAGCTCATTTCTTCTTCATCACTTGATAATATTCCATTGTTGGAATTGGACCCTGGCTTATCCATTTACCTCATGAGGGCCACGCTGGTTGTTTTCAAGTTTGGGTAATGACAAAACTGCTGTAAACCCTCACATGCAGGCTTTTTGTAAACACATTTCCAACTGTTTTGGGTAAAAGCCTGAAAAGCTGCACCCTATGGAAACAGAATATTCGCTTTTGTGTAAGACTCTGCCTAGCTGTCGTTCACAGTGGCTGCTCCACTTGCATCTCCACACAATGGCTGAGAGTTTCCGTTGCTCCGTAACTTCACCAGCATTTGGTGCTGTTGGTATTTTGGGTTTTGCCCTTTCTAATAGGTGTATGGTGACTTCTCATTTCAATTCCCATTTCTTTCATGATGTATGACACAGAATATTTTTCCATATATCTATTTGCCACCAGTATATCAGTTTTTGCTAGGCATGTAAAGGTCATTGGCCCATTTGAAAAATCTGGTTCTCTTCTTATTGAGTCTTAAGAGTTCTTTGTTACTTTGGATGATAGCCCTTCACAGCTGAATCCTTTGCACACGTGTTCTCCTAGTCTATGACTTGTGTTTCCATTCTGCTGACAGTGCCTTTCATGCAGCAGATATGCTCAGTTTTAATGAAATTTGGCTGATTGGTTTTTTTCTTTCACATATTGTGATTTTGTCATTATCTAAAACATTCACCACTGAACTAAGTTCATCTAGATTTTCTCTTATGTTACCTTCTGGTGATTTTGTAGCTTTGTTTTACACTTAGTCCTGTGGTTAATTTTGAGTTAATATTTCTGAGGAATATAATTCTGGGTATATAGATGTCCAGTAATTCCCACACCTTTCTGAACTGTTTCTCAGACCGGAATATTTAGTAGCTATTCTTCAAGGAGCTCCTGACAGAACTTTGTTTGTGTTAAGTCTTGGGTGGCTGCCAAGGTCAACTATGAACTACAGAAAAATGAAATAGCTCTGGACAGCCCCATCCATCCACACACTTACTCAACAAATGAACAAATGGCAATCAAGGGCTACTTGCTAGACCCTTGTATGTCCGGGCCACACCCTGTGGAGGCAACAGTATGTGTTTCTTGTATAATACATGTCTATGTGGGGAGAGGTGGATCCCAAAGGTATATAATTATAAACAGGAAGGGTAGTAGAAAGAAAGTGACAGCAAGACCTCTTCTAAGCAGATAGACAGGGAGAATCATGAAAGCTCTTCTTGAGGCAAGGCTATGTTAAGGTTTACATCGAGATTTCCCCAAGCCCTTCCATGCTCATAGGTGGGGCTTTTGAAAGGTGACTGGGTCACTGTGACTTAGAGCTGACTGCTGTTGGAGGCGGATCTGGTCGGTTGGAAGTGGCGGTCCCTGGGTGTGGCCCTGGAGGGTGCCTCTCCTTGCCCACTCCTCCCTTAACCTCTCTGCTTCCGGTCTGCCATGCTGTGAGCTGCTCTCCTCCACCCGGCCCCTCTGCCAAGCCACCCTGCCTTGGAGCCAGCTGCTTATGGACTGAAATGGGAGCCAACATAAATCTGTCCTCCTTCGTGTCCCAGTGATGCGGAAAGTGACTCAGAACTGAGAGCTGAGACTTGAGGTGTGTGTGTGAGCTAAGTGGGCCCATGCTCAGCCCGAATGAAAAACTGAAAAGTGGGAGCCTATCCCTCCTCCGGGCTCACCTTCTCTGTCTTCTCTGCAGGCCCTTCTTTTGCGTGACTTCTTGATATTGGAGCCCTAGAGTTTGACCCAAGGCCCTTTGTTTTCATTTTTTTTGGTACAGGGGATTGAACTTGGGTCCTTGCGCTTCTGCAGCAGGCGGAGAAATCACTGAGCTAAATCCCCGGCCCAGCCCTTTGCTTTTTTACCTACATCTTTAGGAGACATCATTCAAGACCTGTAACCATAGTCCACCCAGGTGTGATCTAGGCCTGGCTTTTCTATGAGTTGCAGGCTCATGTACACAAACACCTTCCGGTCATGTGTGCTTGAATACCAAATGGGCCTGCCAAAATTAAGGTAGAAAACCAATTTGATTCCTGTTCTCTCGAATCTGCTTATTTTCCAGCTTTTTCTATCTCAATAAACAAGAGACTCTTTCCTCATTCTTCTCTTTATGTTAACTTCGCATAAATATGTTCACAAATTTGTGTTTCCAAAATACACCCTATCATCATTCACTTCTCTCTACCCTTGTCCAACTAACCAAACCAGACAAACTGACACGTTTTCTAACTCATTTCTCCTTTTTAAGTCTAATTCCATGTGGCAAACAGAATGTTGTGTTTAAATGTGATTCAGACACATAACTACCTTGCTTAAAATCCTTCGATGCCTTTTCCTTTCCTTTGGGATAGAATTCAAACTTCTTAGCCTGTCCTACACGCCTTCAACACTGGCCCATCCCGGCTCACTTTTTGAATTTCTTTCTGTACTTTTGTACCCACGGTACACAGAATAATGCCCCCTTGTATACACGTGCTAGTCCATGGGCACTGTGAGCATAGTATCTCATAAGGGTAAGAGAAATTGAGGTTGCAGATACAGTCAAGGTTGGGGATCAACTTGGAACATGATCCTGGATTCTCTAAGTGGTCAGAAGCGTTCATAAAAGTGGAACAGAGAGGTAGGAGAGTCAGTCTGCCTCCCACCTTAAATTCTTACATTTCAAGGAAAAAGAAATGTTTCCATTTACTTATTTGACATGTAAATATTATATTTACCTAGTGCCGTATGATGTTTCAATACATGTGTACATAGCACAGTTAAAATCAGGGCAAACATATCTATCTCCTCAAACACATATCATTCGTTTATGGGAGAAACATTCACTATCCTTTCTTCCAGCTTTTTTGAAACATCCAGCACAGTATTATTGTCTGTTATGACTCTACTGTACAACACTGTACCAGAACTTACTTCTGCACAGCACCCTGACCAGTCCCACTCTCCCCAGCTCTGGTGACCACCAATCTGCTCTCCACTTCTGTGAGATCAACTCCGTCAGATTCTACTCACCAGTGAGATCATGTGGGCTCTGGGCTGCTGTCTTGTTTCACTTAACATGCTGACCTCAGGTTCCCTCTGTGCTGTCCCAACTGAGAGGACTTCTCCTGTGTGTTGGAGGCTGAGCCCAGTACTGTGCAGAGACTATGAAGGAAATAACCTAAGCATCTCTGAAGTGCGTTCCTAGGTCTGATGAAAAGTCGTTGGCAACCATGAGAACAGTATCCTGGCAACTGTGCAGTAAGTTCGAGGACTCTCAGAAGCTTACCAATGCTCCACGCCCGTCAGAAACTGAGTGTGGCACATGGCGTGTTATGTCAGGCGTCCTACCTGCCTTGCATGGCTGTTTGAGAATGCAGCAAGTGATTTAGACAGCTGGGTCACTGCATATGTGTTGACACTTCACCCTACCGGATTACAGATGTCACCGGGCACCATGGACAGTGACACAGACCCTGTGGGATGTAGATGGATGACTGTGCTCTTAAAGAACAGAAACTACAAGAAAAGGCAATTTATTACAGACTGCTCTGCAGAGTTAGCACCGCTCGGGGGCTGACGTGAAGCTTGGGGACCGGGGATCGAGTACCAGTTTATACAAGGGAGGATTCTCAGTAAATGTGAGCTGTCCTGGGGTCTGCCTCTTAGGGTGAGCCTTATCCAGGAATGAGTGATGCCAAAGGTGAGTGTGGAATGGAAAGGGGTCAAGGGAGGCAAGAAAGAGTTGCACCAGAGAAGAAAGCAGCCTTCCTGTTGCTTAGGCATTGACAGGCAGGCCAAACTGACAGCACGTGGCTTCGGGGAAGACCGGAGGTGCTAGGTGTGATGGCTTTGGTGGATACTGGCTTTGTCACTTGTCAGAGCTGCAGACTGGGGAAGTTAAGCTCCACATGGTCACTAGGAACGATCCCAACAGTGGCATGCGAATTAAATGAGGAGCTGTGTGCAGCGGCTCAGCTCAGAGCCTGGCCCTCCACGCACGTCCTTGGAAAGCATCACAGGAGGGCACGGAGTGAGACTCAGACTGAGCCCAGGCCCAGAAGTTACACTGCACACAACCTGGCCCCATTGGGCCAGGCACAAAAGGAAGACGGTCTGCAAAGTATGGTTGGCCGGCGCAACCAGAGAAGTGACAGGATTGCAAATGGCAGAGCAGCAGAAAGCAATGGAGGAGGCTCGGAGCACAGATGTGAGCTCAAGTCCAGGTGGCAGTTATCCCAGGCTATGTGGATTCCACGGGAAGGGGGAGTTGGCGGGGCTCGATTTCCACAGCCTGATGCTTGCCCCAGTGCTCAGTGCACAGAGCCTGAGGATGTCTCTGAGATCGGCCTTCTCGCTCCTCCCTGCTGTCCTCTTAGCTGGCTTGACTTTGGGCGTGCTGTCAAATCTAGCTGCTACCTCAGCTGATCAAAGGAAATAATAGAGTTGTGACCATTGCTTAACATATTTTGATAAGAATATAGACATCATGCTATGAAACTATTTGGGGAAACACGAGTTAAAGGGATAGGGATGGAGGGAGAGGGGTGGCAAAGAGGCAGGAGAAGGAGAAATAAGAATTAAGATGCAATGTGCATGTGTAACCAACTCCCCATGATGAATATATTCATTATGCATTGCAGACACATAATAATAACAAAAAAAAGAGAGAGAGAGGCTCAAAGCTATAGTTCCAAAATCTGAGTTCAGTAACTAACTGTTCTTTGAGCTGAACAGAAGGATTTGCTGCATCCATCTATAGATGCATCTCACAGCATGCCTGGCCAGAGCTGTGTGTATTTATGCAGAGCTGCAGACTTGGAAGGAGCTGCTCTGGGTTCCGGTTCCTGACGTGAGTCTACCTGGAGTTCTGACTTTAAACCAGTTAGTGAACCCTTCTTCTCTTTAGTCTTCTCGTCTGAGGGACACAGACAACACATTCCTAACTCAGCATCATGTAGGAAGTCAAATGGGCAGGACTGAGCAGTTTACAATGCCCTCCAAAATAATGTGTCTGCTATTACTATAAAAACGCTAAAGTGAATATTTTTCCTTCTTTTTTGATGTTCATTATTTGGAACTAATCACCTGCCCCAAGATATTTTAAGCTCCCCCTCTTCCAGCTTTTATATCTTTCACTGGAGCTCTTTTGTCACAACCAGCCTGATAAACTCGTTCCTTACACCAGATGTGACTCTGCTTTCTTCTAAAAACATCTGGTTAAAAAATGAAGACCATGACAGCAACTGTAACAGGTTAGCGCTGTGCCAACCTGACATAAAAAGCATTTCAACCAATCCAGCATGATTGATGGTGGAAGCTCTTAATGTAGCTGTGCAGGGAGAGATTGTGGTGACTGAGGGCCCCTGTCACGGTCTTCAAAGAAAAGCCATTTTCCACAAGAGGTACGGTGTCTGTGATTATAACTGATAATGGATTCTGGTGCTAACATTTACTGTCCCTGCTTTTACCAGGAAGGAATGTTGCCTGCAGTATAAAGCATATGTTTCATCTTTGCAACTGGATATAGAAATAACATTATCCAAACACACATATATTTAGATCATTTATAAAATGTAGTACTCCCTGAGTGTTTTATTTCAAGGGTTTTAAAAATATCTTTCCTGTTCATGATTTTCCCTCTTTGCTTGTGAAAATACTTTTATTCTGCTTTCAATCTCACTGCAGAGAGAGTGTTTAAAGTTTGTCTCAAATCTTTCAAAATCATTTCTTAGAGTTTGCATTGAAAACAATTCTCCATAAGGATACCTTGCTATTTCTCAGTTTGTTTTTGCATGAGGTTTGAACTGTTTCTCACAGGGGAAATGTTTCGATACATGGAGGATGAGATGAATTTGAACGAGGATCAAGATCGTCCTAGGGAGAAGTTGGTCTCCTGTGGTGATGTTCTCTCTCACAGCTGCCATCAATAATTTTCTTGGCATATTTTAGCAAAAGGCATGAAGAATGCAAAGCACAGTGTGGGTGAAGACTGGTGGGATTTTCCCCCCTGCACAGTTTATCCTGGGCTCAGGTGGGGGTGGGCTGCTCCCACTGCACACAATCCAGGGAGTTCTGCCCTGGCCCAGCTGCCAACTGGAACAATTTGACCACAGGCGCCATATTGGCAGCTGCTTCGTTTCAAGGCCATGCCTTTGCAGTGGCTTCTTCTCTCAAGGATTCTTTATCTGTGGTGCCACTGGTCCCTCTGGGAGAGAGGAGCCTCCTTCAGCAGAAGGGCAGAAGTACGTCCCTTGCAGAATCTCACTATGTTCCAAACCACCACCACATACATTGCTCCTCCACCATCCAGGAAGGATTTGCTGAGTTTAACATCTCCCTGCCCCAGGAAATGGAAGATTCCTGCACCGCCCACTTGTACAGGCTTTTCTTCTCTCTTTTTAAAAACTGGTGCATGTTTGCAGCACAGAATGATGCTGTTCCTTTGGGGGGATTGGTGCTTGGGTATATAAGGCATCTTGATGGTTATCAATTGCTGTAGTGTCATTCCTCACTTCCCTGCCCTGGGGCCCCTTACATGGCCAAAAGTCTGCCTCCTCATTTCCCATATCTCTCCTTTATTTTACTCACTCATATTTCTCATATAAAAGCAGCCATGCAATATTAAACCTTTTCTGTGTGACTTATTTCAATTAGCATTATGGTCTCTAGTTCCATCCATTTTCATGCAAATGACATGGTCTCATTCTTCTTGTGGGCTAAAATGTATTCATTTTGTGTCACAAAGACACATCACATAGCCCCAGTGTGTACGTATACCACATTTTCATTGTCTATTCAACTGCTAAAGGCCATCTAGGCTGTTTCCAGAGCTTAGCAACTATGAATTGTGCTGCTACAAACATGGGTGTGTGTGGACCACTGTAGCATGATGTCTTTAACTCCTTTGGGAATATATTCAGGAGAGGTGCAGGTGGTTAATAGGATTCCTGGCTTTATTTTCTTGGGGAATTCCCATACTATTTTCCATAGAGCTTATACTAGTTTGCATTCCCACCAGCAGTATCGAAGGATTCCTTTTTCCCCACAGCCTCATCAGCCTGTGTTGCTTTTTGGGTTCCTAATGATAGCCATTCTGACTGGGGTCCAGTGGAATCTGAGAGTTGTTTTGATTTTCATTTCTCTCATGGCTAAAGATGCTGAGCATGTTTTCAGGTACTTACTTATTTGCCATTTGTACTTCTTCTTTTGAGAAATGTCAGTTTAGGTCACTTGCCCATGTTTTGATTGGATCAGTTGCTTTTTTCTTTTTTCTTAAAACACAAGCAGGCCTGGCCTGTGATGTTTGGGAGGAGGGAAAGATGGTTCGGTTTCCAAACACCTACTGGACCAGCCAATGGCTACAGGTCTTTTCGATCACAATGTAGATATCAACGCTAATACTTTTAATGTCACATATTTCTTTCTGATCAGCAGAGAAATTGCATCCTATTGCTTGTCATTGATCCCAGGGAAAGAGTTTGATATGTGGGTCAACATTTACATACAATGGTATTCATCAACTGTATGCATCACACCATTGATCTTTTCAATAATTATAACATCAAAAACTGGAAATCATCTTGACAGCGATCATCTTTATGCTAGTACTAGGGAAGCATCCTGCAGTACCTGCCTTTGTTAAAAGTGTTGTTTGGAAAATTAAAGATAGATGAAAAAGCTCACCATACAATATTAAGTGAAACACATACATACACACACACACACACACACACACAACCAAAGCAAGATACATTCACATCCATCTTTGAATGGACTGAAGAAAATGGAAATGAAACCCAACCATGTGTTCATGGCAGCTTCCTGTATGTGGTGGATGGTAGGAAGTTTTCCCTTTTTCCATATGCCTCGTTACATTTCCCAATTTCTCCACCATGGTTGTGGATTGGTTTTATAATCAGAAACAAAAGCTTTTAAAAATGCATGCTTGTCATAAAAATTTTGGAAATTATCCCAGAAAGTAATAAAAATAAAATTAAATTACCTATAGTCTCACTATCTGGAACTAATATCCTTTCTTTAAAAATGTATTTATTTTCTTTTGAACTTTTTTCCACATACATGTCAGATGCAGTCACACTGTACATTTGTTTGGCTTGTTTATTTTAATTGAGACATGATGCTTGCTGCCATCTGCCTTGCTGAGCATGGCCCTCGGCACGCGTGTCAGAAGGGGGACCAGAGGCTCAGCTCCCTCGTCTCCGGGGTCAGGGCTGCCTGAGTGAGCTCCGAGTGCCTCCCTGAGCTGGATGTTGCTCTAGGGTTTGCAGTCAGACTCCGCTGCGTTGATGTTGTTTTAATTCAGCATAGTCCCCGAGGAGGGGCTGGCTAGTTCTTGCTTGTGTAGTTTTTGGGTGCTGGGATGGAACTCAGGACCTTGAGCACACAAGGCAAGTGGTCCTCCGCTGGGCCACACTCCAGTCCAGCAGGGGGCTGACTGACTTGCTGTTCACCTAAGAAACAGGAGTCTGCTTCAGTGCTGGCCTCCCAGCCCATGGTGCTCTGTTTGCTTCCCAGGAGACCAAAGCAAGAGGGATTTTCAAAGGTTATTTTCTTGGTAAGTAGGGTTCAGCTTGCATACCCAGCATGGCCATTGGCTTCGCCTGAGCTGTAGCTCACCTCCTGCAGCCTGGCCTCCTGGATGTGACAGGGATGTTGGGCATGTGGCCCTGGATGTGCTTCCATTTGAGCAGGTCCAGGACGCCCAGGAATCCTCCTCCTTCGTTATCCTGTCCCATGCTTAAAGTTACAGCTGGAATCCAGAACCTCTGGAAGCCTACAAGTGCTGTAGGAAGAAGTATGGAGCCCATTCAGGAGTCAGGATCAGACATCCTCAGATCTGTCTGAGGACTGAGAGGGGCTGAGGGGAGCCTGAGTTCAGGGAGAGACTAGAGGGACCCTGGGGGACCCCCGAGAGGGAAGAAACTTGGAAGGTGAATCCGACTCAGGGACAGGAAACAGTGTTGGAAGAGCCAGGTTGTATGAATGCATCTGTGGACGAATCCATCTGTGAGTATGGCACCCCATGATCCAGTCACCTCCCCAAAGCCCCACCTATGAGCACAAGCAGCTTTGGGGGAGCAGCTACATATGAACTACAACCAGTCATATGGAAATGGAGACCTGCTGGGGTAACCAGTCAAAGCTAAATTTGTAGAAAGACTGAAGAGCGACTGTGTCCTTTTCTACTGCTGCTGCAGCACAAACCAGGTGGCTTACAACAGCACCGATTTGTTACCTTGCAGATTTGGAAGTTAGAACTGCATGGAGTCTCAGTGTGCTAATGTCAGGCTGTCATCCAAAATGCATCCTTTTGGGGGTCTGCTGTACAAACTGCCCCTTGCTTTTCTGGTCTGGAGATGCTGCAGGTAGCCCTTGATCAAAGCCTACAGGAAGCAATCATTGATCCAGCCTTTGCCTATCATTGATCTCCTCCGACTCCAGCCTTCCTGCCTCCCCTCATAACCTCTTAGCAACCCTTGGCACTCCATGGGTTCCAGCCAAGTAATCTGGGCTAATTTCCAGCCTCCATATACCCAGTATGTCAACAGCTGAAGAATCTTTTCCGACAGATTTAAGGGTTAGGATGTGGGAATATCTGGGGCTATAGTTCTGGCCACCACAGTGATTAACCATCAATTTATGTGAGTGTGAAAGGCACCAGGCCTCTGAGTCAGCATACCAGGAGACTCAGACCTCCTGTAGCTGGGAGGCTGAGGATTAAACCCAGCCCGGGGATTAGAAATCTATCAGAGTTCTAGAGAAGGTCAACATCTCAGCCCTGAACAGGCTGCCACACCCAGGCTGGGGCCTTGGTTGAGAAGGAGTGTGACATGTTACAGGGTATCTGAGGTGAATTGCGAATTCCAAGGTTCCTTTGAGGCCTTGAACCTGCCCAAGGGGCCACTTCTCTCCATTAGTGTTGTCCCTTTACTTAAAGATGGTGGAGAGAGGCCTCTACCCAGCCATATGGCACAAACCATCCTATGTGTTCACCCTCTCCTTCTGCCTGGCCACCAGTGACCTAACTAGAGTTAAGCAAAGTATAATTCACTAGGGAAAGGTTGTACCTATTAGAATAGGAGACACACTCTACCCCCAAAGAGCTGTAGAATGCGGCCAATACAGGCAATGTGGGGGCAATGAATATGAATGGCTCTGTGTCCTGAAGTGGTGGACTAAGGAAGTCTCCCTTTACTTTAACAAAAAGTTAGATAAAATATGGTGCTAACCTCTGCCTTGTGCTGCTAATGCAGCACTCGAAACCTGGGAGGAAGCACTGTGTGCAGTAAGTGGATGAGAAACACCAAAATCATCACTAGTTTCCTCTGCTTATAGAAGCACAGGGATGTCTGATCAGGAGACTAAAGGCAGCCACCCAAACAGGAAGTTACAGTACTTTCCCAGCTTCCACACGGACTATCTCTGTGCCCCTAATCCACTGGCTGAAGAAGCGCTCAGGTCCACAGGAGAAAAGACTGTGTAAGAAGTCTGCACAGTGCTAGGTCTCCCAGTTCTTCCCCCAAGGAGACATATGGCCATTTACTCAAGTACCTTGCGTTGCAAAAGGGAATGCTAAATATTTTCAGGATTGTTGGATGCAGGGTCTGTTTTGATACTGAGACTGACAGAGGAGTCATCTTGGTTTCCCTATACAGTGAGGTACGAGAGATATGGAGACCTAGCCACAGTAGGTCAAGCCCCAGACCCAAGCAGTGGCCATTCCCCCGTCCCAAAGCGTTTAATGAGGGCGGACATATACGGCTGTACCGGTGAAGACATAAATGTCCCCCAAAGTATGGTGTGTTCAGAGGGGGTTTGGAAGATTGTCGGGTTACAGGCCACTCTAGCTGCCTTGCTGCTAAACGGTGAGTCTGGTCAGAAGAGGTGGCCACTGGGGGCGTGGCCTGGAAGGACGCGGCTCCTCCCTGGCTCCTCCCTGTGCTCTCTGCTTCCAGGCTCCATGATGCCAGCAGCTGGGTATTTTGTTCCAGTGACAAGAACGTGACTAAGACAACGGTTGATTGCAAGAACCTCACAGTAATGCCTTAGCTTGTGGGTGAGAGCTGTCATGTGTACAAGGTTAAGTGGATGCCTTTGAAACAATACCTTACTTGACCCCACCTCCAATGGTGACACCTCTCTCTCGCTCTCTCTCACTCTCCCTCTTCCTCCTCCGCCATCACAAAACATTTGGCAGAGAAAGCAAGACCTCAAAGACACAGGATGTCCTTCACACACTTGGTGTGTTTACACATTCATACCTCACGCACATGCCCCTACACATACCACATACACACTCACAAGCTCCCGAAAAGACTGATGAAAAGAACTACTGAGTTTCCTTGCTACCTCACCCTTCAGTTTAACCAGTGATGGTTTTGCCTTCTTGTGCTAGTCAGCTTTCCATTGCTATAAGAAATACCTGAGAGAAATCCAATTACAAAGACAAAAGGTTGCTTTTGGCTCGTGGTATTGGAGGTTTCAGTCTATGACCAATTAGCCCCATTGTTTTGGGGCTATAGAGACACAGGTCATCAAGGTGGCACTGTGTGGTGGAGGAATCCCACTCACCTCAGGGCAGGGGCTGAAGGAGAAAGAGGAAGGGGAAGAACTGGTGTCCTGTTCCCCTTTGCACACATACCCTAATAACCTAAGGCCCCTATTAGACCCCATACCTTGAAGCTTCCCCACCCTCAAAGGTGACAAGCTGGGCACAAAGTCTGTGACCACCTGGGACCTTAAGGACATTCTGGAGCCAAACTACAACACTCTTCTATCTACTGGTTAATTTTCTAGGCCAAATATCCCTATCACACATTCTGTACTTCAGTTATTAATATTAACTAAATTCTGGTTGAAGATCAATATTAATTAATTAATATTAACTAAATCCCAGTTGCAAAGAAATTGGGTGGCTTAGTCTCACCAGACTCAAATTTGTCGTGATTTTAAACTTTCCTGTAATCTACTCTTCACACTTAACTCAGAGAAATTTCTCATTTCTTATGAGTGGCCATTTCCAATTTCAGTTGGTGACATAGCACTGACTTGTGTACTAGGAAAAGCTATCTGACCAGATGCTATCCTGATTATGGAAAGGGAAACAATAAGAGTAATAACTTTTTTAAAAGAGAGTAGTAACTCTTCAATAAAGAACAACATGAACTTAGAGTGTGCCAGGGTACAAAATCAGAGAGAATGGAAAAGGGTGCACTACATTTCAACCTTTAAAATCTGTCAGTTTTATCTTTGGGGGATAAAAGCCCTCAAGGACTCTTCACTGGGGATCTAATATAATTTCTAGTGACTTGATGTCAAGTTGCTTACAGCATTGTGTGATTTACAGTAGTGGTTATGTCTGCTCATCGGAGTCCAACAGACCTGAATTTGAATCTCAGCTCTCCTGCTTAGTAGCTGTCTTACCATGGTCAGGATACTTAAATGCTGCAGTTCTTACTTTCTTACATAAAAAACGGGTGTCTACTCATTCTACTTGCCTCACCATGTTTATGCAAGGACTAAAGGAGATAGAGTTTGTGAATACTTAGCACAGGATCTGTACATAGTAAGTGTTTAGTTAAAGCTACAAAGGGTGAAATTCCTCTGATAATGACAGTGATTTTCCATAGAGACGTGAAGTTTCCAGTCCAAGTATCTTTTGACTAAATGCAGGAAATCGAGCTTTTGATTGTAATTATTAAAAACCACATCATTGCTTTTTGATCTGCAAGAACATTTGAGAAAGTAAACCTTTTAATGCGAGTAGAATGCAATTATGTGAGAGGAACGGGAACTCCTTGCTAAAGCAAGTCTGTGGAGTCGGAGCCCTGAAGGCCGGCCCTGTATAAATTACTCAGACTGGTCGTCTCATTCACTTTAATGCTCTAGATAAAAGTTGGCACGGAAATCTCAATATTTTCAGCTTGCATCCTGTAGCTTTTTGCTTCATGTAGAAAATCACTGGGACCACCAGGAAATCAGCTTTGAGAAAGTGTTTGGCTCCTCAAGAAGATAATATTTCTACTTATGGATAATTAAAATGCATCTTGAGTGGCCAAAATCTTCCTTCCTGAAAGCTGAGGGCCAAGTTAATTATTAAAATGTTTTATTGTGACACATAACACAGACACAACAATGCAACAGCAAGTGGCTACCACCCACTGCGAGAGACGTGATCATTCCCTGGGCAGCCGCAGGTTAGGACAGAGGACCCTGGAGTCCCCGGCCACCTCCGCCTCCCTGCCCAGTTACACCTTTCATTTTCTACTGGGGGAAACTTCTGATTCCCAGCCCTTCCCGGCAGGGTTGGTCTCAGAATCTCGCCATCCATTTGTGGACGTGGAAGGCCCGGGTGACTTTTGGGAACCTCTGAACCGATCATTCGGTGAAGGGGAATAGGGGCCAATGCGAGGGCCCTGGGATTCGTACCCCTGGTGTAAGAGATTTCCAAAGGCTGTCTTCTGAGGACATCAGATGAAACTCAGGGGGCTGAAGGGAGAGAGCAACCCTCAACCCTGCTTAAGTGGTGCTCAGAAATGTTCCTGGGATGACTTCCACTTGGTTGGGAATCACCCATGACCCCTTCTTTCCACGAAGCTGCCTGATGAGACCTGCACCCCTCTCCTCCCCCTCCCCTCCCCAAGTCCCTCTCACTCATCACTTGCACACTCAGAAGTTCTTCAGGGGGCTCTAAAGACTTACAGAATTTTACTTCTGCATTTCAAGTTCCATTGTAAACAAAGACACCTCCCCCCCCCCCCCGCCTTCCTATTGATTTTGTCCCCAGTTTTCTGGAAACTAAATGACTCTTGGTATCTCGACGTCAGTCTCAGAGTGGTCTCTTTCTTTTCCCTTTGGAGCTTTTTAAAACATCAGCATACTTGTGTCAACTTACTCCTTTAGCAGAAAACCTTCATTCTGGCCTTCAGAGTGGCTCAGTGATCTTGGAAATATTTTCTTTAGATTTTTGTTGACTCTTTATTTGTAAAGTAAGCCATCCAAGTATTGAATTTATTTTTGTTAACAAGAAGACCCAGAAAGAAAAAAAAAAACCTTCCTTCCTGAGAGGTAAAAGTCTGACAATAACATTATTGCTTCAAACATAATTCCTTAAAATACAAGACTTTTTCAGGAGACAAGCATAATCAGAGCTGTCATTATGCAGCTGAACTATGTCAGATGAAATACATCTCCTTTTCCCTCCAAGATCAGTATAATACCATGCACCAAAGGAAAATTATCTCTATGTAAACAAAAGAGAGCTTTTCAGAGGGAACTTGAAACATTAGCTGCTCTGTTTCTGTTGTAAATATATATTCTCCACTGGGAAGGGCCCGAGCACCTTTGCAGCAGTTGCTTAAGGTCATAGGTCAAGACTGTCAATCCCACTTGCCAGGGAAAGGAGAAATCACTGCTCAAGTGTGTCCAAGGGTTTCCAGCCCATAAAAGGAATTTTCAGAGTTTCCATTAGACAAGAAGTCAGATTTGCAAAGAAACAAGAATGTTCACCATAGGTATCTTTTTATAATACAAAGTTATTAAATAAGCTACAATCTAGCTACATATATATAAGAATAGTAATGGCGCTTGATTTACAGTGGGGCTGTATTCTGAGAAAGCCATGGTGAGTCAAAAAAATACATTTTGGCAAATACCATAGTGTAGCCGCCAGCCACAGACATGTCCAGAATGCTCTCATTAGCCTGAATCTGGGAAAAACTATTTAACACAAAGCCTATTTTACAGGAAATCACTGAATGCCTCATGTAACTTATTGAATATTGGACTGAAAAAGAAAAACAGAAGAGTCACCTGGTTATATTTCCCCACCTCCATAGAGCTGAAAAATTGTTAAATGGCACCAACATAAGCCAAGGACCCTCTGATATGTAAGTATTTGGTTCAGATGATATATGTCTCTGTTGAGAAGCCAAAACTGATCTTCGTGGCACTGATTTAAATTGTAGAGTATGAAACAACACATGTGATTTTATTGTTTGAAGCTGTGAATTTCTATACACATTTTCGTGGGCATACAGACAAGCTTAGAAAGATACCCTCCCAAATATTCAGGCTACCTTACTCTCGCTGGTGTGATTAGGAATAATGTTTACTTTCTTCAGACTGTTTTGAAATTCCTCAAAGTTAACGTCAGCTGCTGACTGTTCTGCCACATGGATTTTACCAAAATTAAAATTCAAGGAGAACCACTTAGCTTGAATTTTCTACATATATATGCATATATATATATACACACACACACACACATATATATCTGTATATATAATGTTTAAATAGTAAAGTTACCTTTATTACAGGAAATAAGTGTCTGGCTATTTGATTTAGTTGTTTGTTTTTCATCAATATTGTGACATTGGCCAAAGGAAACAAGGTATAGAGACTTAGCAAAATGGCCTTCAGTGCAGGCTGTGTACAATGTCACATGAAAGTTCCAGTTCTCTGGTTTCCCAGGAATGTTTTACAGAAGATTTTGATTCTGATTGCTACCAAAAGTTTTAAAACTTGTATTGCATGTAAAACATAAAATGACAACCCAATAGCTAATCCTTTCTTGGTATTTCTTGGACTGCCTCTCTTCTATATTATAGCAAAGCAGAAACTTTGCACTAAAAATGTCCTCTTGATGTTTCTGTGAAACTATTTTTGGAAAACGGCCAAGCATGTGTTCAACAAATGTTTTACACTGGAGATGTTTGGCCGTAATCTCAAACTGATTGAATAACCACTATAATGTAAGCATTCTTTTGTCCGTATGCTTCAGTGTTTTGTTCATTTGCTGGAAATATGTGCTTTGTTTTCAGCTAAAATCAGGTTCACATGCGCTGAAAAATGAGGATCTGTGTATTTCCATAGCCGTATTGTTGTAGCATGAGCTCTGTAAGAGATTATAGAAATAAGTTAATAAACATTTGGCACGAAGTGAAAAGAAAGCTATATATGGGATATGTTTTCATAGCAAAAACATTTGATTTTGGTCAAATCCATGTCAAGGAGGAATTAGAATTCATTTCAGCTCTGGTATGCCTGGCATACTGACAGCCAGATTATCTTAATTGGAAACATATTTTCACATTCAAAATTACTTACTCAGACACAAAGTTTCCATTTCAAACACTGTAGCTCATACAGCAAACCCCCCATTTATCTGAAAATCCTGAGTATCCAGATCACTACTGACAATCAGGAACAAAGTGAAAAGGCTCCCAGACTCCAAAACACAAGTTTTAAATCCTCTGCATGCCAGCCCTTCTCTTAGAAGTCTATGAAAGGTGAGGAACCACAAACGCAGAAAGAACTCTTAAAAGTCAAAGTGAAAACAGTGGGAAGTAGTGACTGCTGGCGTTAAGATCTTCGGAGGGGAAATGGCAAAGCTATGCAGCAGGCACCCAATCAGACATTGAGGTGAGGGGCCAGTGCTCACAGGAGCAGCATAGGCTTTAAGGGCAGTGCTCATCAAAATACCAGATACTGACTATCTCCCACATCCACGTCCTCCAATCACCGATGGCTCTCAATGCCCTTGGGTATAATTTGTCACTTAGGAAACACATGGACAGAAGTTCTAAAGAGAATGGTCACCACATAATCGGCCCTCATCATTATCCTGGTATTATTCTCATTGCTGCAGTTTATAGGAACTAACAGGATGGAAATACTGGAACACAATTCTAGCAGAATGAAAATATGACTCAATCAAGTACATGCTAAGCATCCTTTATCCAAAATTCTCAGGACCAGGAGCATTTGGATCTTGGAATATTTGTATATACATCATGAGGTATCTTTGGGATGGCATCCAAGTCTGAACACAAAATTTATTCATGTGTCCTGTACACGTTTTGCACATCACAAGCAGGTGATTTTATAGGGTATTTTCACTGCACCTCTATTTTAACTGTGATTCCCCACATATAAGACTAAGTAAAGAATTTTCCATTGATGTCATTGGGTCAGATTTTGGAGCATTTCAGATTAAGGGGCTCAACCTGTATGATTTTGGCCAGGGCATTTCCATACTTATGTCATGAGACATTTCTAGGTTTTCTAATGGGAAAAACATTGGTCAACTAGGATGTAACTAGTTTTCTAATGTAGTAGAAAGTAATACAGTGATGTTGGAAGGTAATATCAGGTTCCATTAAAGGAACACTGACCTAGGGGAGCTTGCTTTCTAACTAGCCAAAGCATTAAAGGGGTAAGAAAACACAACTGGGGCCTGGTTTGCAATTTATAAACAGGACTTTCTTGTTTTGCAATAACAGAAGGGAGAGGTGTAAAGACTGTGAGGGCTGTCACCTCGGTAGGTGTCACAGGCAGTAGGGCTGGCCCCTTGCTGGGAAAGTCGTACAGCACAGACCTGCTGCGCCAGCCACAGACTGCAAAAAGCAGAAGTAGGAGGGAACCAGAGATGTAAAACTTGGAAAAAGTGAGGCAGGTCTCACAAGGACACTGTGTCTTTGGACTTCTTAAAAGCACAAGTCTCTCTTTTTTTTCAGGTAAAAATAGATGAAATGTAACTTAAAAATCAAGTTTGCAATTTTACAGTGAAACTGTTTACATTGGCCTTTTTCTCAGGCTGCCGGGCAGAAGGATGATAACGTCTCTCTTACAGCAACTGGGAATTTCTTGCTTGTGCTACCAAAAGCAACACATTGTCATTTTGCTTTTGTGCAGCTTGCACCTTCCTGGATGATGTGGGAAAGGAGCAGCTCATCCTGCTAAGAGGGGACCTCAGGTCTCACAAACCTGGGTTTCAGTATCTAGGGTCAGGTTGGAGCTCATTACAGCTTTGATTGAAATCCTGTTAGTTTTGTTTTGGATGAAGATGTTCTATTCTGAATAAGGAGACTTTTACACAGAAGGTCATAAAATGAATGAAACTGCTGTTGCAGAATTTAAGAGATTGGAGAGACCAACAGGTGAAACGGGAAGATTTATGTAGGTGTGCACCAGCTCAGTGGATTCATATCCAAAGGCTGAGCCCTGAACAAAGAAGAGGCTCTAGTTTTATACACATGGTGGAAGCGGTGGTTTCCAGGAGCAGGACAATGGCAGTTAGTCAAATAGTGACAGTTTTGCAACTTAGCATATCTTGGTGGAAAAAAACTGGACCTTATAGAAGCAAGGGGTCCTAAAACCTCACTTACAGGAACAAAGTTAAGAACAGCCATGGGGAGGGGGAGTCTGAGGGGGACTGCTTAAGATGGGGAGGCTTGTTTTTCCTTTTTTGTAAAATTTCTGCTTCATCACAGCCTCTGCCTGGCAGAGCAGGAGAGAGCCCCACCTGAGACCTACAGACGTCAGCATGTGCGAGAAGAATCCAAGCCCTCTGCCTGGTCTCCAGAACACAGATTCCTTCTCCTGCTTCCAGTTCCTCGAGTGACCTTTTCTCCCCCGAATCTGCTGGAAACACTGAGAAGAGAGAGCTTTACGCCAGGCACTTACTCCTAATATGAGCTCTGTCATGGGGCAGAGCAGGGGACAGAGGCAACGGGAGGAAACAGAGTAGGAGGCCAAGGTCGGGATGCTGAGATGGAGCCGTTCACATGGCAGTGTTTGGCGACAGTCCTCGGGACAAATTACTTCTAAAGTTCCTGACGTTTGAAATGCTAATTTCAAATTTGTTGATCAAGCACCTGTACATATTACTTATATCTGTCAAGTAGACCATTTCTGGGCTCCATAGTCAGGAAAACATTAGCGAAGACCTGCAGTCCTCCCTGAATTTACCTTCTTCATCGCCAGCATCACTGGTGGGTCTGGGGTGGAGCTCACAGCCTTACCCATGCTAGCAAGTGCTCCAGACTCACCCACACCCCAGCCTTTCTGATTGTCTTTGACATAAGTTCATGTCACATGGCCCAGGCTGGTCTCAAACTTGTGATTCTTCAGCCTCAGCATTTCAAGTAGCCCCCATGCCTGGTTGAATTAAATTTTTTAAATTTATGTTTCTTGGACACAATCTGCCTTTCCTGAGCACACTCTCAACTTCACAAACCCTTGGCTGGCTTCCTGTTCCTCCTCCTCCTCCTCCTCCTCTCCCTCCCCAGTCTTTCTGCTTAGGCACCCCTGCCCCTAGCAATATCCCCTGGGCCACCCAGTGTGGATCTAGGACTCCTGCAGCAGGTCCCCTTTGCATCTTGCTCCTTTCTAATCTCAGGCCCTAATTCATGGCATGGCAATGCCCGGTCCATTGGCCTTGGTTCCATTCAACTGCAAGCTCTGTGACAGCTCCAACCACGGGCTTGGCCGTGATGCAATGAAGTTCACAGTGCACACAATAGAGTCCCACAGCACTGACCCACCTCATCTTCAGCACAGTAGGGACCCGCCCCAGAGGCAGGCTCTCTCCCCAAGGCCTCCCAGCCTGAAAGCAGCAGGTTCAGTGTTACTGCTGGCTGGGCTTGCTTGCAGAGACTGCGCCCTTTGCCATAATAAGGGGTTGGCTCTGAAATCCAAGAGTCTTGGTTTCTAGAGCAAGGTCAGCCACTCACCCCCCTTCCAATCACTTACCCTGAGTGACCCTGGGCTTTCTCATCTGGCCAGTGGGAGTGGACAATAGGATTTATTTCAAGGGGCTGAGAGGACTCAGTGAGATGGGGCGCCTCTGGGAGTGCACTTGGCATTGTTGGGTAATGAGTGATGAATGTTATCATCTACTGCCATTCTTTACTTACCCTCTTCTTTCTGTTTCACCTCTTGCTTGCCTTTTCTTCTCTCTACTCCTCAGACCTGTGTCCACACCTCCAAGCAGAGGGGTGACATACAGTGGACATCAACGAATATCTTAGTAATAAAGAAAAGAAGGAATAAAACCACAGGCAGATTTTCTTTGAAGCCAGGTTGCATGCGCCTTCCTTGTGTCTTCGCTGTTTCTTGTTTTGTTTTCTTCTCTTTAGCAGATGGAGGGTGATTTGGCGATGATGCCTGCAACCCCAGCAGAGATGAGGTCCAGGACTCGCAGGCTCAGACACTTGGGCCTGGGTTAAAAGAGTGGGAGTTGCCAGGCTGCGCTTCGGGGAACACAGACCTGCCAGTCAAGATCCTCTGCAGGGGCTGAGGAGATGCCTGCTATACAGACAAGCGCTACTCACTCAGGGCCCGAGATATTTACAGATAATCTCAAGCACTCACATGTAACTGACATTGTAGACATATCACAGTTTTGCTCAGGTAGGCTAATAAAAGCACCCTAAAATACCATTACGGTGGTATTCCATTCTTAGATATTAATTTAAATAATCATAACGAAAATAGTTACGGTGGCAATTGTTTTGCTTTATACAAAATCTTCATTCTTGGGATTCGTAGCTCTGAAATGTTAGGCTGCCAGGCTTTCTTGTCCCAAACACGCCAGCAGACTTTCTCTGCTCCACCCGCCCAGTAGGTAAACATTAGCCAGAAACCAATGCCAGCGCACTGCTCACATTCCTGAATCACATACCTCGCTGATGAAAGTGATAAAATCTCAGGTCTTCTCATTCTTGGCAAGGACGTCTACATTTTCCTCTCTAGTGTTTGCTTTTAGGGAGGACTCTTACAGAGTAGGAATTTCCTAGAAAGTGGAAATTTCACTGCTTCCTACTTTCTGCTCCACTGGGAATTCACAAAACTTGTCAATCAGTCCTGCAGATACTGGGCAGTCACTCCAGCGCTCCCGTCCCCTGCACATGTTGGAGATGTCACTTGGCCACAGCTGGTCATGGTAGCCTTTGCCTGTCCCTTTTGTCCCTTAGCTTCCTCCATAGCCCTTATTTTTAACATGTGTCTATGGCCTTCTTGTGCTTGAAAGTGTTGTGGGTTTGGTTTTGAGGAATATGCAATTCCTAGCTTTCTCTTTTGATGTTCTTCATCCTAAATGACAGAAAGGAACCAAAACAGTGTGAAAGCCACAGGTATTTGAGAAGCATCCTCCCTAGATCACTTCCAACATCCAGGCGACCGTCAGAACTCACCCTTGTTGACAGAGTTAATGGGTCAAAGGTGGTGAATCCTCTGCTTCAACTGGATTCTTTGGCATTTTCTTTCAAGAGAGTTCACTTGCCTTAATAAACTTTTGTATATTACCAAAGGGATTTAAGATTTTCCTTCATTTCTAGTTTACCTTTGATTTTTTAGCTCCATCCAATACTTTGAAAATATGAAGACAGTGGAACATAAAAAAAGAAGGAAAGAAAGAAAAGAAAAGAAAAAATGTCAGTGGATTCAGTTTCAAACATATCAGGTTGAATTCTTGGCTTTTTTTTTTTTTTTTGTCTGTAGGAGGTTTTAGGGTAAATACCTCTACTGTTATAAGGTTCTTATACATTTACCAGAAATCTGTCCTAATATCCACTGAAACTTATGCAATTTCCAAAGCCTCCATAAATATATAGATGTTTACATTTTATCTTTATTTCTGGAAAATAAGAACTGGGTTAAATAAATAAACCACACTGATGACTTATAATTGAGTCACTGCAGCTTTATGTATAATTACCAACTCTTGAAAGCAACCCAACCAGGAGGTTTTCAGGAGGTCAACTGACAAACTGGTGCATCCAGACAATGGAATATCCTTCGTTAAGTAGAAAATAAGCCACAAGAAGATGCAGAGGAAACTTCGTCGGAAAAGACTCCTCACTGCGGAATTCCAGCTCTGTGACTACTGAACTGTGGTTCTCGGGATAACCCCAGGATCCCATGCGTGCTGCCAGCTGCCTTACCCGGGCTGCGCTGCAGCCGTGTGACACTGTAGGGTGGGTTAATCTGTGGACAGGGCACAGATCAGCGGTTACCAGAGGCTAGAGGGGAGGCAGGATGAGTGGAGCAAGCTCGTAAGACCTGTGGGATGGGGAGGGTGGTGTCGGACCCCACTGGAGGGCATGCGTCTCTGTATCCAGCCAGCACGCACGGCGGGTGACAGTGTCCTGTCCTCGCAGGCTGTCAGTGCCAGCATGTGCCAGGCTCTGGCGCAGGACGCTGGTGATGAGATTTCCCTCTCCTCCCGCTCTCCTCCTCCAGTTTAGTTAGGAACTCAAAGCCACTCTAGAAAAGGAAGCCTACAGTGCTGGTGGGAATGTAAATCAGCACGGGCATTATGGAGAGCAGTGAAAACTAGAAACAGATCTACATGTGAATCAGCCACCCCGTCCTGGGTACATATCCAAAGGGAATGAAACTAGCACCCCAAAGAGACACCCGCACACCCGTGTTCACTGCACAGTGCCCGTCAACAGATGAATGGCTAAAGAAAATATGACACATCTACACAGTGGAGTATTATTCATCCACGAAGAAGAATGAAATTATCATTTGCAGTGAAATAGACGGAACTAGGGGATATGATGGTAAGTGAATTAGACACAGAAAGACGAGTATTGCCAGGTCCTCTCTCATACGTGGGAACAACAACAAAAGTCATCGACCTGAAGGTAAAACAGTGATGACGGAGGGTGGAGATAAAGGGGCACGGAGACTCATCAGTGTACACTGTAAGCGTGTATCGAAGTGCTACACGGAACCTCATTAACACGTGCAATTAATTCACATTAATAACACTTTTCAAGATAAAATTATTTGGCCAGGCGTGGGAGTGCTTGCCTGCAATTCCAGATCCCCGGGAGGCTGAGGCAGGAGCATCACAAATTCAAATCCAGGCTAGGCAATTTCGAGACTTAGTGAGACCCTGTCTCAAAATAAAAACATTAAAAAGGGCTGGAGATAGAATTAATTATAATTAATGGCTTGCATTTTATTTATTGATGGCTCATATGTTACCACGATCTAGGCCTATGCTAAGCTTCAAGCTATATTTTATTTATTTTATTTTTATTTTTATTTCAATGTAATACAAGTATATATTAATAAAGAAAATATTTTTAAAAACCACTTCTATGAAACAACAAAGTGAAACTTCATTGAAAAGAAAGTTTTATGCTATTATCTATTTGTTTCTTCTTTATAAGAGTCTTTTTTGTCTATGACTTTTACTCTAATATTTTGGACATTCTTTTAAGATTATGGTACACAGTGTATCAACCAATGTTACTCTTTAGTTTATTATGAAATTTTGCTTTGTTTTTTCAAGCTCTATTTTAAAAATTGTTTAGGAAAAATGGGGTTCAGGAAATTGGAAGAAATATCTTTAAAAACTTGCTCTGGAAAGTGGCAACTGAAAAAGTCCAACACTTTACCGCACTGTTACGGAGCACGGAGCAGGCTCTTAGAAAAGGAAGGATTCCTTAAGTTGGGACGATAGGTGGGAAAGAGATGGACGGACTGCACCCTTTCCACGGCACCTAAGAAGTGTGCAAAACTTCTGCTCAGGATGAGAGGTGTTTCGAAGGAAGCGCTAGCAAGTGATCGACACAGTGCCGTCAGTTCAGCAAACGCCTTCACATAAAGCTGCATGCGTTACCTTGCGTGGGGCGAGGCCCAGCTTGGAAACCAGATCTGTGGCCAAGGCGTGGGAGAGCAGATGTGGGCCCGAAGCAAGAAGAGACACGCTGCAGCGGCCACGGGTGAGACGCTGTGGGTGAAGGGCAGGTGCATTCCATGGGCTCCGGGGCCCCTTTGCCACCGTACGTCACTTCCTGGTCCTCTGGTGACTCCTGGCATTTGGTGTCTCTTCATCTCCAGTCCCTCCAAACTCCCGAATTCCCATCTGCTGTTACTCGCCTCATAATACACATTCTTCCCCTTCAGGGCCCGTGTATTTATCTGAATGTTCTTCTATGCCCTTTCCATTTGGAACTTGTTTTAGGCTGTGACTTAACCTTCCTCTCTTTACAAATTTGATCCCAGTGGTCCTCGAGTCCCAGTGTCACCAGGGACCATTGAAGTCATCTATCCCATTCGACCCCTAAGGAAGGTTGTTGGGAATTTGGCCTGGTTCCTTGGAGAAGTGAGAAGTCCCTCTCCCTAATGCCCGCCCAGCTGCTTGGTGGAAAATGTCCACAGCTCCCATCGCTGCTCTTACTGGTCTTTTTGTACTAAGTTTTCTTAAGGTGATATTTTTTATAATAGTATTGAACATGGACCATTCTTTCTCTATTTCCTCTCCTCCTATTCTTCACCACTTCTTTGAAGAGGCTTTGGAACCAAATCACTATGAACGACACTGTTCCAGGAGGCAGTTTACAACAGCACGTGCCACTTGGAATCTGCCATGCACGGCTGCGTTCCTGCGGGATGTGTGTACGCACACAGCACAGGAGGAAATGGGAGTGGGGCCAGATTATCGCCCAAGGTCACACAGACAGGAAGTGGCCATGCCCTGACTCCTGGCTGTGGTTGATGAGGACCACGCTCCCTACCACAGTAAGGTGCAGCTTCTGAATCCAAGCTCCTCCTAGAGAGCAATTCGGCTACTTCGTCCTTAGCAGCCATCCGTTTCCTACTGAGGAGCATTACAGTTTTTGCCAACTGTCTCTTTCATTTTTATCCATGGAAAAAGAACTTCAACTTTTTCACACACATCTGGTATTGGTAACATTTGTAAAAAGAAAATAAAATGCCTTAGTGCTCGGCACTTGGTGTTCTGAGGCCGAATAACCTTGGCAGAGATGGAGATCCTCGAACTCCCAAGGCACAGGCTTTGAGGAACCAGGGATGCCTTTCACCTGACTCGGTAGGGCCTGGGGCTCTGTGCCCTGGTTTCCCCTGAATTTTGCCTCTGTTCATCAGGGCCAGAGCAGGAATGCAGAATTTGTAAGATGGTAGTGCACAAGCGGAATGTCCCCCTGACTTGTGCATTTTGCAGAGATAAAGATAGTTTAGCTGTCAGTGTAGAGAGGACACAGGGAGCGCTTCGACTTTGGGCCGCGCCCCTTCCTGGAAGTTTGGCAGGGCCTCCTGGCAGCTGCCTCCTCTCTGGTGGAGGGGGGAGGTCAGCACACAGCTGTCCCTCATGCGAAGCATTTGAACCTGGCTGTTAACTGACTTGAGAGAAACAGGCCAAACCCTATGTGAATCACAAGAGACACTTGGTGTTGCTGGTGAAGGTAGCGGCCTTGGAGACATGGGTAAAATAGAATCAAATATCCAAAATGAAGAGCTTACTGCCCAGTGGGGTGAATTCCTTGCAAATAGCCCATTCATCAAAAATTGCTAATATAACAAAGATGGAACATCTAGGGCAATGATGGTGAACCTTTTAGAGCTGTCAGTGACAGTAGTAGCCCCTGTGATATGCGTGCCATACGTTTGCCATCCCTGATCTGGGGCAACACACTGTGAGGCCTCACCTGCAGAGAGGTGTGCAGAGCCCAGGGCAGTATAAAGGCTGCCATTCCAGACTGACCCAGCGCCCAGCCTCCACGGACATGGAGAGGGCTCCAAGGACCTCGAAGCAAATGAAAGAGGGGCTGAGTCCAGCAAACAGCCCAGACCTGCCCCACCTCTCAGGTCTCATGGCGATGGATCTTCACCTTGAAGAAGTCAGCGCTTGAAGTCCATTTTGAGAGGCTGAGATTTGGGGATGCTTATTGTAAGTTAGCCTCCCTCAGGTAATTCAGGAGGCTGCCGAGAGCCAAGTAAGAGAGAGATGGAGGAACACTTTCCTGAAGGTAGAAATAACAGCTAATAAGCATGCACGAAAATCCCAACAGAGCCCTTGGTCTTCAATGGGCTGGGACTGGCTGTGTCCATGTTCCAGCCCCACAGATGACAAGCTATGCCTGGATCTAGGAAATCTTTGTCCACAGTTGCTCCGTGAAGCCGTGTTTCATCTCCCCACTTGGGGAGGAGCACATCAAGGGAAAGCCGTCGCTCTGGGGACTGCCAATGTGCCCAGGCTCCTGGGTAATGCACACCTGAAGAAGGGAGTACTGAGACCAGAAAGATGAGACCCGATTCTGTTTCAGGGTAGTGTCTGACACCCACGGCCCCTAGTGGGATTCACGACTCCAAGTAAGAACTCTTCATTTCAGTGGTTTCATACCATTGAGGTGTTTGGAGTTTTAAGCTTCTGGTTTACATTAGCCTTAAACTTGTGATAAATACTTCTAACCACACATTTTCTGGGGTTTTTTTTGCAAAGATTAAAATTTTTCACTTTCTTGAATGATACTTAGAGAGGTGGCAACTATAGTGATGATTTCCAAGGTTTCAGCAATCTGTTGAGATAATTAGGAATAAGGGGAGAAATGGCACAATAACCAGCTCATTACTTTAATGTGTGTGTGTATTTTTTTCTTTTTTGCTCTGCTTGTGGGGTTGTTTGTAACCTAGCAATTTAATATAGAACATCTTAATGTTAATGATCATATTTCCTGGGTACTTGCCTCAAATGAGAAAGTTGGTTCTTAAATGCTTGCAGCTTGCCTAATGAAGCTTGAAAGTGCAGAGAATTGAGCCCGAAGCTTAGTAAATTTGGGTCCCAGGAAAGGCATGTATATCACAGTGACAGGGCTGGTGACTAACCCACCCCAGTTGTACAGTGACACAGACTAATGCAGAGTTGGATCTACCCCAAGGCATTTGAGTCACTCATTTTAAAATATATCCTCTGCCTCCTGTAATGAGGAAGCTCAGAGCAAAGACTTAGATTGAGAGGTGAATGCCAGAGAAACAATCAAGGCTAAAGAAGAAGTTTTCCATAATGTTCTTGTAATGGGTTCATGACGGCCACTCCGACTGAATCCAAATTGGCTCTGAACTGGCAGTGAGAACGGAGAAGACAGGGATGATTATGAAGCTGTGCTTTTACTCAGTGGAGACTGTGAGTCTTCGAATTCTAATAGAAATTCTAGTAGGAATTTTGAGGAAATTCTTCCTCAAATTCTAATAGAAAGTTTGAATCTGGAACTTCAGGTGGGCATTGTGAAGTACAATTTTGTTAAAAAAAACAACACAAAACCTGACAACACAGCTGAATTTGCCAAGGAAGACACATGATTGCAATTCACTGGAGGTAATTTACAGAGGAGAAGAGCTGATCATTCCACCATCTAAAACTTTTCCCATGATGATCCCCCTAAAATGCACATGGACACTATCTCCACTGCTCTTCTGTATGGCATCTGAAACAGGATAAAGAGCTACTCATTAGAATATGATAAGAGAAAATTTTAAATAATTCGAGGATGCTCCTTTAAGCAATTGCAAGTGTTGGGGAAATATACTTATGTTTAACTCTTCGACACTATAGTGGCACCTCTACTTATAAACTTAATTATTTCCACAATGCTGGTTGCAAACTGAATTGGATGACAACTGAATCAAACCTGAATCAAACTCGATGGTTGGGTTTAATGTTGACCTAGTGTGGAAATTTGATTCAGTTTCCATCTAATTCAGTTTGTAACCAGAACCGTGGAGAGAATTGAGTTTGTGAACTGAGGTACCACTGCTTAGAGAAAGGAGCAGAGAATCGTGGAAATGGCAGTGATGATGCTGTATCTACACACCATCTGCTTTATCTGCCAAATCCCATTGGCCACAGGCAGCCGGGCGGGTGAGGGGTGACAGCCATGCCTAGTCCTCTTCATACATGTAAGCCACATGTCAGGGGAGCCGTGTCCAGAATGCAGAGCCGAGGCATTGTGACTTTTAGTTCCAGGGCTCCCAGCTTGTTTACAGTCTCTGTGGATTCATGAACACTGAGATAGATGCTGGGTGCGGCTTGAAGACAGTGTCGACAGCTACCATCTACTGAGCTCCTCTCCAGAGCCCAGTATGCAGCCCTGAATGCACTGTGTTTCACAGACCGCTCTCAACCCTATTAAGGTTATTAGCATCTTTGTATAGAAGAGAACTCTGAGACAAGAGCCCTGGGGAAAAGGGAAGTGGAGACATCAAGAAACAGCAGCAGCTTATGAGCTCAAAGTCATCAGTTCAGGAGCAAAGCACTCCACTGTCCCTCATAGAACGGAGCGCATGCTCATATGATCTGTACTAAACTCTCCCCTCCCCTAGCCAAAAGAGTCTTATGCTGTAAGAAAATCTGTAGTTTATCATAGCTGTGTACAGGTGTTCGGACTGAGAGTAGCATCACATTTCTGAATACGCAATTTAGGGGAAAGTGAGGGCGAAGGAAGCAGACTGCTATGCCTCGTGTGTCCCCACCCAAACTCCTGTGGAACTTGACCCCATCATGAAGCACTGAGGAGGGGGAAGCTTAATTCATTGATGGTGTTTGGAGTTACAAACTTCGGGACATAATTTAGGTTCAAACGCAGCACGGGTTGGGGCCCTGGATCAAACAGGACCCTGGCCTTGTAAGAAGAGGAGCGACCCAGCGGGAGGCTCTCTCCTGCCCCGTGATTCCCTGAGTCTCCTCGGGACTTGGCAGTGCTAACGGGGAGAAGGGCCTCACTCTTTGGGACTGCTCCACCCGGAACCCCCCAGCCTCAGAACCAACCTCTACGCTCTGTAAGTACCTGGGCTGGCCGCTCAGCTACAGTAACAGACACAGCCAGGAAGAGGCGGAAGCGGAGGAAAGCGGAGCCCTCGAGACTCTCAATCCTCCTCTGCTGTCTCTAGCTCAGCGGGCAGGCTTCCGCTGGCCTTACGGTAGGACGGAGGCTCGGGCCGTCCAGGGGACCTCACTGCTCTTTGGCCTTATGAAGAGACTGGGATCTGAAGACTCTGCTCCTCCGTTGGAAGGAACCTTCGAACTGCAAGTAGATTATACATGCGGGGAGATTTAAAAGCCTTTTCTGTGGGCTGGGAAGTGAACCAGTCCCCAGGAGCCTATGACCGTTCCCTGTAAACATAGCTTCCAAGGGTTAAAATCAGGTTTTCGTGACACATGTTAAATGAACATGCCAGTGGGCTTGCACGACATTTCCACGCAGGCACTCAGCATGTACTGACTCTATCCGTCCACTCCTCCCACACCCTGCCCAGTCCCTAGGAATCGCTATTCCACTTTCAGGTCAGTGTTTCCAGAAATCAGGTTCTTAGTGTCTGCAAAATCAAGATTTTCAGCTATCTCAGGGTGAACTAAAGGATGGCTGCTCTCTAAAGTTGAACTGTCTCCTCCGCTGCTTACTCCCGGGAGCACACTCATCTCACTGGTGTTTGTTGGTGGAGCACTCACAAGAGCACACAGTGCACCCTGCGCAGCGAGGCGTGGCCTTGGGAAGCAGGGGTAAAAAATGCAGATTTAGGAGTCAGGTGTCAACACTGGGCCCCTGTGTGCACCCTCAAAATGTTTTGTGTTCACAGAATCCTGAAATGGGGTCGATGCCATGGGAGAAACCAGAGAATCCTTTACCAGTTTCCGGCCACAGCCGTTCTCGGAGGGGAAAGATCGAGCCCGAAAATAATGAAAGGAGAAGCCGAGCTGAGAGCCCAGAAGCTTAGCCAGCAAAGGTTCATCTCAGAGGTGGTGAAGGACAGCAGGAGAGGGGAGGGGAGTTCCAACGTGTGGAAGCAGACCCAGACCAACCGTAGATGTGCCTGTGGGGAAAGAAACCGAGGCAGGCAGAGAGAACTTGGTGAGCAAACGCAGGGAGCAGAAGACAAGGAGCCAAGGGGGCAAGCGAGGTGATGCGGAGTCTGTTTGTGGAGCTGAGGAAGCCAGGGCCCACCCGGGTGCACAGGTAAACGTGCAAATCCGGTGGCCGGGAGTTGCAGACTATCGTCTGTGATGTGCCATTCCAGTACGGATCCCACCTGGATGGCATGCGGTCTGCTTAATCCTTGCAAGTCAGCAACTCAGACAGCATACTGAGTTTACATTCCTTTCCAGGACTGCAGTTCTCTGAAGAAGTCACTCGGTTTCCCTTTTTTCCTTTATTCTTTCAGGTAAAATATTTCTTTTGTGCTCTTGACTTTTTCATCTGCTTTCAGAGGACTTGTGTATTATAGAAGAAATGCACCCTTTTCAAAGTAAGCTGATAACATCAGATAAAAGCCTATAAAAAGCAGAGAAAGAAAAGAAACAGTCTACATTGTTGCTACCGTGTGGTTTTGGTATTTTACCTGAACCAGGTTGTAAAAAATTCACATTAAGAGATCTAATGCTACTATCCTGCTGTTCTTTTTTCTTTATTTTTTTTGGTCCTGGGGATCGAACTCGGGACCTTGCACTTGCAAGGAAGGCAGCAGAACCACCGAGCTAAATCCCCGGCCCCTATCCTGCTATTCTTAATCCCTTGTAGCCTAGGATCTCATGGTTCACAGCAGGCTGCGAGGCTGACTGATTTCAATGACCCGAGCTATGGAAACTCATTATCGGAGGGGAAGGTGGAAGAAGCTACTTAAGCTCCAGGGTCTCAGCTGAGGAGGGGACAGGCGGGCTGCCCTGGGTGTCTGTTGGGAAGGGACTCATGCAGACCCCTCACAAAGCACAGGCCGCTGCTCAGATGCTCCTGAGAGTTGTTCCAAGGAACGTGTAGCTGTATGTTCCAGCTGATCTTACACATCACGTCACATCCAACCTGCGGTCTAAAAATGAATGTTTATGCTTAGAAAAGGTTCTGAGCCAATGCAGTGCACAATGGAGCTCTTCTGTGGGCAGTTTGATGCTGCCTCTCCACACCTTTTCTGTTTTGTTTTGCCTTTTTAACTGGAATTTTATTCTGTGAGGTTTGTTTCCACTTCTGTATTCATGCACGCCGTGGAGCTGGTCTGCTGAGGCTGCCCGGGCACTGCGAGCTTTGTGACTTCTAGACACTAGCTCTGGCCCATGCCCGCTCCTGTCCACCCACCCAGCGGTGCTGCTCTGGCCTTGTCCCGAGGCTGACAGAATTCCAGGGTGGCCTTCTCTCCCCACTGGAATCTGGCCCTGGACTCTTGGGCATGAGAGTCAGCCCTCTCCCATCCACTGTCTCACCCACAGGACCCTGGGCACAGTTCCCCAGGGGCCAGGTCCTGGGCTGCCACCCAGGGGCCCCGCCTAGCTGGAGGTTTGAGGAATCCCTGAGTTCCAATTGCTGTTCTGTGATGGAAGCGTCAGGAACTGAGTCAGACCTGAGTGCTCAGAGCCCCTTTGAAGCTGAACAGCCAGAACTTTATTGGAGCAGAGAAGGAGCTCAAAAGTTCGAGTCTACCGGCTCCCCCAGGAGGTTCCTTATTCCGGGGCTCTCCCTGTCCTAACATCCGTACCCCTGTGGTCACCTGCTCTGCCTTTGTTCACCTTCCCTCCTCTTCCTCCACTCCAGTCACCAGTTTCCTCAGGAGGCCTTGTTCTGACTCCTCAGACTTCCGTGTCTTCTATTAAAAGGACCACACAGCCCACTGAGAAATGAAACTACTGAAGTAGCTCAGGGGATAAAGTAGCACAAGCTCAAATGTACGCTTACTTCCAACCAAGAATGGCTGGTGTCTCACGGTGCAGGTCTGGCTTTGTGTCTTGTTGAAACACTTGGTCGGGTGTAAACAGGGAAATGGCCCTGGGCTCCTCCACATTCTGGCTTTCATGACCTTGTTCATGACCTTGTCATGCTGAGCTCCGGCCCACTGCTGGCCAGCCCATGAGCAGCTCTTTATGCCCTCTCTGGGGATCTGTGGCCTCTCACACTGCAGTTCCTCAGTGTTTAATCCTGAAGTGCAGCCACTTCATCGACCATTCACACGGTTTTATGACCTAAGACTCTACCAGCTATTTCACAAATCCCTGCAAATCTCAAACTTAATTGCATTTGTTTCCACCAAATTACCCTCCGCAAAACATGAGCGGGAGCTGTGTTTTACCCAAGGACAGAGTCTTGGCTCTGGGCTCTCGGCTCTCGGCTGGATTCTGTTTAGAAAGCTCCTTTCGCCTGACACTTTGTGAATCTCACTACCAGCAAGTCTCTGGCCCAGCAACTGTGGTCTTGCTACTTAACCATGCATGACCCTGCTTTTCCTGCCTCTCTGGAATTCTGTTTCTATCATTTCTTGAACTGGGACTGGCTGCTTGGTGCATGTGGTGATCTCTTTGTGACCCTGTAACACCTCTCATTTTCCCACATCCTAAGGCCCTACATGTGCCCCTGCCACCACCTCCCCTTTGCTCCTGCCTTTTATATTTCTAAGAATACAGTGACTTTTTCCACATTGTTAAGAAAACACCGTGTGTATTTCCAAATGGTCGCATGTTCTAGAATGTAAAATACTGGATCAGGGACCTTTTAGATACTACCCAACCTGCCTCTGCAGCTTGCTTTTCCAGTTAAACTGTCTCCATACATAGCCTGCCAAATGTATGCATGGTTTATAATTTGCATTTCAGCCTTGTGTGGTGGCATACCTCTACAATCCCAGGTGTTTTGACTTGTGTCTAGACGTCCCCCTGAAGCCTCTTGCAGTCATAGGTGGGACTTTTTCAGAGGTGGCTGGATAGAGAGTGGGTGATGCTGGAGTTGATTTACAGTGCAATTCTAGGCTCAAGGGCACTAGGATTAAGGGTGTGAGTGCTACCTGCCCTAAGTAGTTAAGGTCCCTTGTTGCTTTTGCTACTGTGTGGGTGCCATGAACTGTTGCTCCTCTTTGACACCCCTCTGTCATGTGCCACTCTGCCTTGGAGCCATCTGACTATGGACTGAAACCTCCACAGACTGTGAGCAAGAAACCTTTTCCCCTTTAATGTTGGGTGTGGGGCATTTTGTTGCAGCAATGAGAGAACAGTAACTAACACACCAGCACTCTGGGAGGCTGAGGCAGGAGGGTTGCAAGTTCGAGTCCAGCCTGGACACCTTAGTGACTTGCTGAGATCCTGTCTCAAAATAAAAAAGTAAAAAGGGCTGGAGATATAGCTCAGTTTGAAAGCCCTGGGCTCAATCCAGGAAAAAAAAAATCCATTTTTATGCAAACTAGCATACCTTCTTAAAAACCAAGTGATTACTGTTTATATTTTTTGGTGTGATTTTATATCTTGCCACCACATAGTATGTGTATAACAATGACAAAATGCAGTTTGGAGGTAAAGGCTCTTCTTTCCAGAAATATTCCATCAGGAACACACTGTGGCACTAGGCACAAATCATGCTAGAAGTCCCCACCTCAGCAGGCCGCTTGAGTACTGGAAATAGGAAGCGGAAGCACACAGTGTTCTGTCTGAGAAGAGGAATGAAGAGGGCATCCAACCCACAGGGTGCCTGATCCTCAGCTGGCCTAGCTCTTCCTTGCGGAGGTGCAGCTGAGGGCACTGTCACCAGGGAATCAGCCAGGACTCGGGTTGAAGCCACTGTGTCAGTGGGGAGAAGGAAGCTGTACATCTGAGCACAGGCTTTTCAACTCCAGCCAAGAGGAGAGCCCAGCCAGGAGGTCTTAGCCAGGAAGCTCAGCTCCCTGCACTTCCGGGGACATGGGCTTGAAGTGGAGAGCTCTAGAGGCCTGTGCTCCTAGGGGTCCCAGTGAAGCCGACTTGGATACTGTCACAGACGCAGCACCTCATGCCTCAGGGTAGGCCTTGCATCCCACCAGTGCGCAGAAGGCTCCTGGTCAGAAGGCGAGGGATGACCAGGCAGCTCCAGTGCTTCAGGAACAATGGGAGGCATCACAGGGCCACACAAGCCCCCCTCAGAGGCCGGGCAGGCCAGCTGGGTCCCAGCAGAGCTGGGGAGTGGAGCATTAGGGTTATGTCTAGATGTCCCGAGAGCCTCATCCGAGCACAGGCAGGACCCTAGGAAGGTGATTGGATTATAACTTGCTCTTCTGCTTGGAAAAAGCGGTCACAGGGCACCTGACACAAAGGGCTTAGCTCCCTCCCCGCCCTCCCTCGATGCTCTCTGCTTCCTGCCTTACCCATGAGCAGCTTCCCTCCCACCCACAGTCCTGCCTGGGGCTGGCAGATTAAGGACTGAAACCTCTGCAGACTGTGCCAAAACAAACCTCCCCTTCCTAGGCTGTGAATGATGAAACAGTGAATAAGGGAGATTTGGGTACCAGGGAAGTGAAGTCAGCGCTGGGATGCTATCTGTCTGTGTGGCTCAGGAGCCTTTGGAACAGGCTTGCAGGAGGAGTTTGGAAAGGTCTGCAGATGCCAGTTGGAGAAGCAGCCCCGGAATGCTGTGAACTGAACTTGACGGGAGATTCTGGTCAGTGCTCAGAAGAGCAGACTGCTGATAGCAGTGCAGACAGCAAAGGCCAGGCTGAACAGGTCTCACCTGGGAGAAAGGACTCCACTGGCAGTAGAACTCCAGGCAATGTGTGTTGTGCCCTGGAGGAAAATTCAACTACAGCTTACTCCTGTCTTGAGACTGTGGGTGACTGAGAGGACAAGGGAGGTCTCATATGTGAGCAGAGCAGGACATAGGTACTGCTGACCCCTTGCTTTCAGATATGTGACTTTGAGAAGGTCAGATCACTGCTAGAGGAGAGGGAATAACCCCAACAGTCTCCTTGTGGGTGGGAAAGGGAAGAAGACCCTTAGACTCACAGCTCTGGAAGATTTTCTCTCCACCTGGGGTCAAGGGCCTAGATCTGCCCAAGGTGTCCTTCCTATTCATGGTCCAAGACACCCTATGGGTGCCTACAAACATGAATGGGACTGAACCCTATTGGCCTACATTTGTTCCTGGACATATGCACCTACCAGAAAGCTTAGTTTATAAGGTCAGCAGAGTAAGAGACTAACCACAGTAACTAATAAATAACATAGAACATTTATAACAATAGACTAATAAAATTGCCAGAGTCACTATTCCTGCACTTGGGAGCCATTCTTAAGTAAAATCAGAATCACATGAACATAAGCACTGCAGTATGTGAGGGCCATCTGTAATGGATGGCTACTGAGTGAGTAGTGGATGGGTAGCATATACAGTGTGGATGTGCTGCATAGGGGGATAATTTGTGACTTGGGGACGACAGAGCAAGATTTTGTCATGCAACTCAGAATGTGTGCAATTTAAAACTTGAGAAGTGTTGATTTCTGAACTTTTCCATTTCATAGTTTTGGGTCTTGGCTAACCTCGGGTAATAGAAACCATGAGAGAGGGGGCTGCTGTACTTCTATCCAAGCATCATTTGTGTCTGGCAAAGAACTTTCACACTTATCATCTCATTTGGTCCTTTCCACAGCCCTCAAATTAAATTTGGCAGATACCATTGTCTGCATCTGACTCTGAGAAATGGAATCTTTGCATCCCCACTCCAAAATAAGGGTCTTACTATTACTCCTTTTGTCCTGTTTTCCTGGGTCCCCTTTCAGTTCAATGAGATGGGAGTTTCTGTGGCATTTGAATCAACTTGCACATGTTGTCTGAAGAGCCTTGCTGTGATTTGGATCTTATTGTCCCCAACAGCTCATGTGTTGATGTTTTGGTCCACAGAGAAGCAATGTTCATGGGCGGGGCTTTGGGAGATGATTGGCTCACGAACACTCTGACTTCCTGAACCAAGTCATTGATCCATGGGTTACTAGCTTAATGGATTGTTGGGAGATGATAGAAACTTTAGGAAGTGAGGCATTGTTGGAGAAAGTAGGTCATGGGGGAAGCCCTTGTATATTTTTGGTATGTTTTGTCCCTAGCCTCGTTCTCTCTCTCTTTTTGTTTCCTGGCTGCCATGAGGTGAGCGTGCTTCTGCTATGATGTGCTATCTCCTCAACATTTGGAAAGCTACCAGGCTAAACGACCATGGGACTAAAGCCAAAATAAGACTTTTCTCCTTTATGTTGACTCAAATATTTTATCACAGAGATGCAAAATGATGAACAGAAGCCCAGTGGTTTCTTCTCTGTTATGTCTCATGGTAGACAATGAATTGTACATTAAGTATTTTAGATAATGTGCTTGAGCTATGCTTCCCCACAGGTAGGGTGGGTTGGCCCAAGTGGTGACAGTCCCATGGGCTAGATTGTGACAGAAGGAAAGCCAACTTGTCATCGGCACTGGATACAACAGCAAATGTTGGCTGGGACCAACATAGTCTGCCAAGAACCAGATTCAGAGAACTATCTTTCAACAGCCCATGGAGCACTGAAGACAGCAAAGCCAGTGGTAGGTTTTAGTGGCTGGATGGCAGAGCCAAGGGCTCGCAGAAGAAGAGGCCACGGAATAAGTGGGTGAGATAAGAGGGGGACACAGATCTAGGCAAACCACCAGGATGAGATGGGGTGGGCTTTTGAGATGTTCTGTAGTGCAGAGCATGGCTGAGGCGATTTGGAGGATCAGCCACCAAACCCCACGACTTAGTGGAAAATTCCAAATTGGACAACTATTTACATAGTGCTTACTTTGGGCTAAACAGTGGAAGTTCAACCCTCAAAGTGCTTACATTACATGCAGAAATATAAACTCTGTACATCTTGGTAAATCACAAGACAGTCTAAGTTAAGTACCAGATGAGTAGTATAAGCAACATGCTCCAGTTATTTAGAGGGGCAAGAGCTTGGGACTTTAAATTCTAAACCGCAGGTTTTCATAGAGAAGAACTTCATGCATTGTGAAGATTTACCTGGAGACAGACTACAATAGAGATCAAAGGTGAAGTAGCAGAGACACAGGAGTTGAAGATGATGGGATAGTCCCTGAATGAGGAACAAGGGTTTGGTGTGAGTGTTGGCACTGGATATAATTTGGATTTACTCAGTACAGTACGTCTTATTAGATTTTTTCTTAAGAAATGATACAAATACATGTATAAGGTAGACTTAGCTCATTAAGTTGCCAACTGAATATCTTTTGAGTTCACCTCTATTTATATCATATACTGTTCTAGCTTTGTTCACAGAAGCTAGAAATTAGTAAGTAGGCAATAATAAGAAAGAATAATGTTTTACGGAGGAAATGGTATTGTATTATATTTGTGTCTACAGGAGCATCAGAATCAGTCAAGCCTGAGTCCAAACTCCAAATCTGGTTTCCAGTATGTAATCTTGCACCCATTACTCTGACTATCAGTTTATTCATCTATAACACGGTAAAAACAATGTGGACATAGTTGTATTAAGGTTGGATTTAAATGACACTGAATGGAGGAGATCGAGCTGGAGACCGAGCTGGTGAGGACTCTTGGGCATGCCCACCAGCCTCCAGCTTGGCTGCACGGGCACCCGCAACAACAGCCCCCGCCCTGGTTGTATAGCTACTTGGATTCACACTACAGAGGCACAGGGGAGCATAAAGGCCATTGTCCTGAGCTGCAGAAGTGAACAACAGAGAGAGGGCCTCTCTCAGGCACCCTAATAAAAACTGAAGCCCACTGGAAAAGTGAAGAGAATATGCAATAAAGGCACACCAGACCACCATGCTTGGTAAGTTGGAGGGATCATCACCTCCCATCGGAACCTGGACTATCTTCAGGGGAAGGGTGGCTGGAAACTGCAGTAGAACCTTGCAGAATTCATCACTACAGGAGGACAGGGAGCTCAACTTGGGACTTGCAGCCAGAAATCTGCCTGAATCTCACGAGTCTGTGACTGGCTTGCTGAGACTCATTGACTTATAACTGCACACTGCTCCCCACATTGTCTATTGTGACAGCAGAGACATACCCTGAAGGAGGCCCTTCATTTTTATCTTTTATTTATTATTTTCAAAATTACCACTATTTTTTTGCTCTTATCATTAATTTTTTTCTTTTTTGCTACTCTTTTAAAATTTTTATTTTTCTCTTTTTTCTTTCTTTTCTCTTTCCTTTCTCTCTCTCTGCATCACTCCCTTGCTGTCCCACATTGTTCTTCATCTCCCTTTATGTTCCTGTTCTGCCCCTAATTTGCATTTCTTCTTTATTTGTCTTTTCTTCTCTTTCCTTCTCTTGCATGTGCCCTCTGGCCTCACTGCTAACCTTCCCCTATCCTTCTACTTACCTATTCCTCCCTCCCCAACTCCTTCTAACTCCCCATCCGGAAGGGTAAACTTGCTATATTGAAGAGTTTATTCACTATAAACATATGTTGGGTTGGTCCTTGATTTTGATTTAATTGACACAGTTAAAGGTGATAGATTAATAACTATCACAAATTGTCATTTTCTAAGAGGAACTTGATGCTATTGTGTTGCTGATTGTATCACTCGGGCTAAGGTATTGGGATTGATCTAATCAGTTGTCCTTCCTGGTATAATGAAAATGAGAAAGCCTCAGAGCCATTAGAGACTCAAAACCTAAAAACCAGCTATATCTGGAAGACACCTCTCAGAAGCAACCATTCCATAAGTGTTTTAAATACATCAACAAAGACACTTACAATAAACAACTTCAAAGTATCAACCCAGGAACTAAGCCAAGGACAGTACCAAAAACAAAAATGAGAAGACATTTAAGTAAGGCACAAACTCAGACTTCCACCCCACAAAAGGCAAATTCTGGGGGAAATGAGGCGGAAAAGTCTGATAATCAACCACCTGGACACCCTGAACTGAGAGCACAGGAAGTAACAAAACAGATGAATGAGGCTCTAGAAAAATTCAAAACAGAAATAATTTCCCAGATAACTACAGAGATGGTGAGCAGAGTGAAAGACATGATTAGAGGCTCTAGAAAAGAAACAGATAAAAAAAATAGGTGAGCTCAGAAACATGTTGGAAGCCATGAATGCCCAGCATAAGAAAGAAATGGAAACCATGATCTCACAACATAAGAAAGAAATGCAATCCGTCAAACAGATTCAAACAAATATTCAGAAGATTAAAAACTCCATTGAAAGCATGCATAGCAGATTAAGGGAATCTGAAGATAGAATATCAGATATAGAAAACAGGATTGCAGTTAAGGACCATGAAAACAGAGATCTCTTCAAAATAGTAAGGGACCATGAGAAATCAATCCAGCAGCTGCAAGATGATGCAAAGAAGAATAACATAAGATTGATAGAAGCCCATGAAAAAACAGGAGAAAGTATATTTGACTTAAAAAATCTGTTCACAGAAGTAATAGTAGAAAACTCCCCAGTCAGAGGTGGAGAAATGGACATACAGATAAGTGAGGCATATAGAACTCCAACTAGCCACGATCAAAATAAATCTACACCTAGACATATAATAATCAAGATCCCAGAAATCCAATAGAAGAGCAAAATCCTACAGGCAGTTAGAGAAAAGAAACAAATCACCTACGAAGGAAAGCCCATCAGAATCATGGCAGACTTCTCAACACAAACCCTCAAATCAAGGAGATCCTGGAGTGAAGTATTTCAAGCCCTAAAAGAAAATGATTTCCAACCTAGACTGTTGTATCCTGCAAAAATATTGTTCAAAATTGATGGGGAAATTAGATACTTCCATGACAAAGAACACCTGAGAAATTTCATGAACACCAAACCAGCACTCCAAACAACTCTAAGCAATATCCTAGAAAAAGACAATGAAGGTCACAACTCCATGAGGCCCAACAGAGGGAAGCCAACAGGCAAGGTAAGAAACTAAAGGGAAATGGGAAAAAATAATAAATAAAAGAGCCAACAACAGTAAAACATCATGACAAGGATGAGTCAATATCTATCAATTATAACTCTCAGTGTTAATAGCCTCAATTCACCAATCAAAAGAAATAGACTGATGGAATGGATTAAGAAGCAAAAGCCAGCAATATGCTGTATACAAGAAACACACCTAACTCAAAAAGAAATTCATAGACTGAAAGAAAAAGGATGGAAAACAGTTCTCCACGCAACAAGAACCCAGAAAAAGCAGGGGGAGCAATCTTATTTGCAGACAAAGTAGATTTCAAACCAAAACTAATTAAGAGAGACAAAGATGGTCACTCCATCCTTGTGAAGGGAAGAACACAAGAGGAAGAGATGACAATCCTAAATATATATGCACCAAATATGAATGCCCTGAACTATAAAAAACAAATATTAATGGACATGAAAAATCAAATAAACACTAATAAAATTGTAGTGGGCAACTTCAATACCCTACTATCACAAATAGACTGATCATCTAGACAAAAAATTGCCAACGAAATTTTAGAACTGAACCAAGCTATTGAACAAATGGACTTAGTAGATATTTACAGTGTTTCACCCACAAAATCAGAATACACATTCTTTTAGGCTGCACATGGGTAATTCTCCAAAATAGACCACATGCTAGCTCATAGGACATGTCTAAGTAAATGTAAAAGAATTGAAGTTACCCCCTGTATATTATCAGACTATAGTGCAATAACATTGGAGATCAATAACATAAGAAACCATAAAACTCCCAAAAACATATGGAAATTGCATAACACCCTCCTGAAGAACCAATAGGTCACAGAGGAAATTAAAGAAGAAAGTAGACAGTTTCTACAAGTAAATGATAATGCCAGTACAACATACAGCAATCTATGGGACACAATGAAAGCAGTTCTTCAGGGGAAATTCATAGCAGTGAATGCCCATATTAGGAAAACAGAGAAAATGCAGATAAATAACCTAATGCAGAACCTCAAGCTCCTAGAAAAAGAAGAGCATAACAAACCCAAAGCTCGTACAAGAAAGGAAATTATAAAGATCAGAGCAGAAATCAGTGCAATGGAGACTAAGAGAACAATACAAAAAATTAATGAATCAAAGAGTTGGTTTTTTTAAAGAATAAATAAAATTGATAAACCTTTAGCCAACCTTATAAAAAAAAGGAAAGAATAGGCTCAAATCCATGCAATTAAGAAGAATAAAGGTGAAGTCACAACAGACCCAGCAGAAATCCAGAGCACCATCAATACCTACTTTAAGAAACTGTACTCTAATAAAATGGAAAACACAGAAGAAATGGACAGATTCCTAGATACATATGAATTGCCAAAGTTAAATGAAGAAGATATAGAAATTGTAAACACCCCAATTACAATGAGTGAAATTGAAAATGTAATAAAAAATTTACTAACAAAGAAAAGCCCAGGTCCTCATGGAATACTGCTGAATTGTACAAGACATTTAAAGAAGAACTATAGCCATTACTCTTTAAACTCATCAAGGAAATTGAAAGGGAAGCAAGGGTTCCAAATTAATTCCTGGAAGCAAATGTTACTTTGATTCCAAAACCAGGTTAAGATCCAACCCAAAAAGAAAACTACAGGCCAACCTCCCTAATGAACATAGATGCAAAAATCCTCAACAAGATACTGGCAAACAGAATACAGAGGGTCACAAAGAAGATCATACACACTGACCAAGTCAGATTTATCCCAGGGAATGCAAGGATGGTTCAGCATTCATAAATCAATAAATGTAATATACTATATTAACAGAGTCAAGGACAAAAACAATATGATCATCTCAATAGATGCAGAAAAAGCATTTGACAAAATCCAGTACCCATTCATGATAAAAACCCTACAGAAAATTGAAATAGAAGGACTTTATCTTAACCTGATTAAGGCTATCTATGAAAACCCAACAGCCAACATCATACTAAATGGTCAAAAACTGAAAACTTTCATGCTAAAATCAGGACCAAGACAAGGATGCCCACTATCACCACTCCTGTTCAATATAGTTCTGGAAATATTAGCCAGAGCAATTAGAAAAGAGAAAGAAATAAAAGCAATAAAGATAGGAAAGGAAGAAGTTAAACTGTCATTATTGATGATGATATGATACTTTATATAGAAGACCCAAAAAAACTCAGCCAAAAGACTTCTAGACCTAATTGACAGATTCAGTAGAGTAGCTGGATATAAGGTCAACACTCAAAAAACAATAGCCTTCTTATACACACATAGCAGACTCACTGAGAGAGAAATTTGGGACACAATTCCTTTTACAATAGCATCCAAAAAAATGAAATATCTAGGAATCAACCTAACAAAGGAAGCAAAAGACCTCTACACTGAAAACTACAGCACACTAAAAAAGGAGGTGGAGGAGGATATAAGAAAATGGAAAGACATCCCTTGTTCCTGGGTAGGAAGAACCAACATAGTGAAAATGGCCATACTTCCAAAACTACTATATAGATTTAATGCATTGCCAATTGAAATTCCAACAATATACTTCACAGAACTAGAGAAAACAATCCAAAAATTCATTTGGAACCAGAAGAGACCTAGAATAGCAAAAGCAATTCTAGGCAACAGAGACATGGCTGGGGGTATCACAATCCCCAACTTGAAACTATACTACAAAGCTACTGTGATAAAAACATCATGGTACTGGCAAAAACAAAACAGACCCGAGTATCAGTGGAATAGATTAGAAGATGCAGAAACAACTTCAGACATACTCAGCCACCTCATCTTTGACAAAGGAGCCAACACCCTCATTGGAGGAAAGATAGCCTATTTAATAAATGGTGTTGGAAAAACTAGATTTCAACCTGTCAGAGATTAAAACTAGACCCATACCTATCACCATGCACTAAACTAAGATCAAAGTGGATTAAAGATCTAAATATTAAGACAGAAACACTAAACTTGCTGCAAGATAAGTTAGGTAGAACTCTTGAAGACATTGGCATAGGAAAAGATTTTATGAACAAAACCTCAGTAACATGGGAACTAGCACAAAGAATCAACATCTGGGATCTCATCTTATTAAAAAGCTTCTGCACTGCAAGAGAAACCACCAACAGAGCTAAGAGACAACCTACAATTGGGAAAAAATTTTTAGCAGCTGTACCTCCGAGAAAGGTCTACTATCTAGAATACGTAAAGATTTGAAAAAAATCAGATCCCCCCCATTTCAAAGACCCAATTCAAAAATGGGCATCTGAAATGAACAGACATTTCTGAGACAAAAAAGTAAAAGCAGCAAATAAATATATGAAAAAATGTTCAACATCACTGGTCATTCAACAGATACAGATGAAAACAGCACTGACATTCCACCTTACCCCAGAAAGAATGGCTGCTATCAAGAAATCAACCAGTAACAAATGCTGACGGGGGTGTGGGGAGAAAGGAACCCTTCTCCATTATTGGTGGGAGTGCAGACTGGTGCAACCCTTGTGGAAATCAGTATGGAGATACCTCAAAGAACTAGGACTAGAGGTCCCATTTGACCCAGCTATCCCCCTGCTGGGTATCTTCCCAAAGAATTAAAAGAATCATACCACAGTGATATATGTGCACTCATGTTTATAGCGGCACAGTTTGTAATAGCTAAAGCTTGGAAACAGCCCAAATGCCCATCAACTGGAAACTGGATAAAGAAGATGTGGTTTTTCTATAAAATGGAGTACTACTCAGCCATAAAGAATGAGAAACTAGAGATATTTATAGCTCAATGGATGCATATTGAGGCCATACTCTTAAGTGAAATTAATAGGACACACATGTGTAAATACCAAACAGTTTCTCTAGTGTGAGAAACTGAAAGTGTAAATAAGGATGAAAATGATTAAAATGAATAATTGATCATTTGAAATAAGAAAAGATCCAAAGGGGTAAGGGTGGTGGGAGGGTAGGGGGAAAGAAAAGAAGGGAAAGGAAAAATTATGAGAAAAGAAAAAAAAAGGAAATGAAATCATGTAAATAGGGAAGGGTGGAGGGGGTGAAGGGCGCACAGGTAATGGGGAAAAAATAAGAAACAAGATACATCATACACAGGTACAAACACCCAATGATAAATGTAAACATATTATAAACCTAAAATGTATGAATAAAAGAATAAAAATAAATAAATAAATGACAGTGTAGCCGTCTTTCTAGACAGCCAACACTCCTGGAAATGCGACCTGTTGCTACTATGTGGCAGAGTTATAAATCATGCTTCTGTTTGTCACTTTACACTCTAGTGAGGACACAGGGAGATGACTTGCAACTACAGAGCTCCTGGAAGACATTGAGCTTTACTGCATCTGTGTCCTGTTACACACAATTAAAACGGTTATATAAACAAATACTGCACCCACCTGGTCTTAAGATGGGCCTCACTGTTACACTTACAATGAAGACTGTAAACTCAGTGTACCACGTACATCAATGTGAAGTAATGTTTGAATCCATAATTTATTGTCAAATTGAAAGCTCTCACATTTAAAAAGTAGTTTCAAAAGGCTTAAATTAAAATAGCAGGCACAAAAGTAGTATCTCTCATCTGCACTTATCAAATCAAAGTGGACCAAAGATTTAGACATAAACAGAAACACTGAAACTGCTGGAAGGTAAATTATGGAAAACACTGGAAGCCATAGGCATAGGCAAGGGCTTCCTGAACAGGACTCTGATAGCACAAGAAATAATAGGAAGAATGAACAAAGGGGATTGTATGAGAAGCCTTCTGCAGAGCAAAGGAGACAATTTATAGAGTGAAGAAACAACCTACAAAATGGGAAAAAATTTTACCAGCTACTCTTTTGATAGAGGGCTAATATCTAGAATACAGAGAGAACTCTAAAAACTTAACCCCCCCATACGAATGGCCCAATAAAAAAATGAAATGAATTGTCGGTTTTCAGAAAAAAAGCACAAATGGTCAAGGACATGAAAAAATATTCAGCATTGTTAGCCATTAGGGAAATGCAAATGGACAGTAGGCTCAGAGTCCATCTTCCTCCAGTAAGAAGGGCTGTCATGCAGAACACAAAAAGTAGTACATGCTGGAGAGATACAGGGGACAAGGAACACTGCTACACGTTTGGGAAGAATACAAACTCCTACTGCAGCTATGAAGATCAGTGTGGAGAGTCCTCAAAAAATAAAAACTAGAAATTCCATTCACCCCAGCTATACCTCTCCTAGTCCTCTTTCTCAAAGAATTAAAGGCATACTATTATTATAGTGATACATGCATATCCATGTTCAAAGCAGCACAATTCACAATAAACTATGGAAACAGCATAGATGTCCACCAACAGACAACTGAATAAAAAAACTGTGGCATATGTACATAATGGAGTACTACTCAGCCATAAAGAAGGATGAATTCTTGTCATTCACAGGAAAATGGATGGATCTTCAGACTATAATATTAAGTAAAATAAATCAGACTCTGAAAGATGTAAAAATTCACATGATTTCTCTTACATGAGAAACCCAGAATATAAATAAATCCAAGAGTAAAGTAAAGTGGAGAACATAGGAAACTAGGAGGCAGACTTTTTGGAGCTGATAAAGGGGATCAGGGGAGAGGAAGAAAAGAGAATAAGGAGAGGGATAAAGGGGATTAAAAATGATCGATTCCTCCTAAAATATAATTATTACATATTGCAAACATATGCCAATAAAATAATTTAATTTTTCTCTTTATCAATTTATTTTACTAATTTTCCACAATGAGGATGCTCAAGTTGTATAATGAAGAATAGCTTGATTTTTAAATGTTCTTATTCTACGTGTATTGAAACACAAAATTAGTTTGAATTATTGTTTTGGAAAAGCAAACGTTCGTGTTAGTGTCTTATTTAAAGAAATTTCTTCTGTGTGTCTGGGGGTGTAATTGTGAATGCATAGTTTTGGTGATTAGCTCTAAGACACGCCTGGGAATAATTAGGCCCCAAGAATGTGGCTGAGGATTACCTGAGTCTCCTTTGGCTTCATGTGACTAAGCCACCAAATGAGGTAGCTCTTGGGCCTGTAAACACTTTGATGCCAAATTCCCCTTTGAGGAAGGGGACGGTACATAAAAGTCAGGCGAAGCGGAGGCTGGAAGCAGAAGTTGGTGGCAGCTGGGTGTGCTGATCCTTCAGGCCAGAGGACTCAGTAGGAGAGGCATCCAGCAGAATTCAACCATCATATTCCGTGTCCCCAGGACCTTCACTGGGGAATATTTACGCACCATCCCTCTGCTTTTCCTGTCCCCCAAACTGGTTCTAAATATAGACAAAATCCCCCCGTGGTCATATCAGCTGAGACTAGAGCGCTGTTTGTTTGTTTTTGTTTTTTTTTTATAAGGCAGTGTTAGGGTCCATTCAGAAAACCAAAAGAATTACCTCCAAGAACCTAGTTTCTTAACAAGTGTTGTCAAAATCCCTTCTATGAAAATAATGAAGAAAATCTCCAATATATAAAAATAAATGGGGCCAAGTCAGGATGACTTCAAATAAGAAGAAGTTAATCACGTTGGTTTCCAGCCCCTCTCTGGCAGGTATTTATTTCGGATCAGGACGGACAGAGAGCAGGGAAAATGCCTCTGGGACAAGGCTGGCTTATTAAGCAGCTCACTGAGTGGGCGGATAAAGTTTAATGATCTGCGACCACCAGGCCCAGACCACCTAGTTAGCGTGTCCAGTGCCTTTGATTAGCGTGGCCAGGAGAAGTAACCTGCTGAACCCTGAGTAGATGTGGCAGACAGAACTATAAACATCACCCAAAGCGGCAAAGTCCCGAGCATTAACCTTCCAAATATTTATTGAATATCTGGCAGCCTAGACATGCTCTTGGGAGGGGGTAACTAACAAGCGAGGAAGAAAGAGAGGCCTGCCTGTGGCTAGCCACAATTTATTTTCACAAGCGGCACATTCAAGAGCAAAGACCCAGGAGAACGCATCAAAAAAAGCAGTGTATTCCAGGGAGGGGCTGGGGTGGTCTGGAAGAACTCACAGATGCGATGACATCCAAGGGCAGCCTTAGCACGGAGAGAACACTAGAGAAAGAGGCAGCAGGGTTTACAGGGGAGTGTGAACAGCAGGGAGAAATGATGGCCTCGAAGCACAGATGGAATATAAGACGCAGCGATGGGAAGACAGAGGAGATGGAAAAGTAAGAGCCTGAATGGCCAGGAACAAGTTGGGATTTATTCTGTATGCATCACAGCTGATATCTTCCAAGACCTTGGTGTGTGTATTCTGTTAGCCTGAAGAGTGAAAGAAAACGAAAGGCCAGTCTTCCTCCAGGGGCTCAGTAGGGTCTAGCAGGGAGAAAGACAGACAAGCACAATGCAGAGCGCAAAGGCCAAGACAGAGAGCAGTGTCCTGGGGAATGGCGGAGCTTAGCTGAAGTCTGTCTAAAAACTGGGGAACAATAACAGCAACAACCACTGCTTTTAACCTCCCAACAACCAGAAGGTAAATTCTGCTGTAGGATTACCCTGTTTTCCAGCTGCTGAGTTGGAAGCAGAGTTCCAGAGGAGCTGTTGGTAGGGCCAGGGGGCAGGAGCTGCAGGGTTTGAAGCTAGTGGGCAGCTGATGCCCTCACTCTGTTGTCCCCCACTGAAAAGGTAAATGGATCTGAGGGTGGTAAAGGCTTTGGAGCATGAGGACGGGTGGCACTGGGCATCCCCAGGGACCCTGGACTCTCATGTAAGCATCTACCAACACGATCAGACCCAGAGAGTGTGTCTGGAGCAATGAACTCATTTACCAACTTGACATTTGTAGATTCGCAGGGTCCTGATTGCTCTTTCTTGTGCGCCACCAATACAAAGCCTGGGAGGATAGCTAAGGGAGGTAAGGAGTCATGGGGACCCTGGGCCTAGCCTAGGTAAAGCTGAGACAGGTCGAGATCCACCCCTCTCCCCCTGCCTTCTCTGCTCTGGGCTTTCTGTGCAAGGCTGGAAGTGCTGCTCAGGCTGGGGTGTGTACCCACTCACATCAGGCCCCCGGGTAGGGACCCTTGCCAGTGTCCTGCGTGGCTCTGGGCCACAGCAGGACGGAGCCCCAGCTGCCTGCAGCAGAAGCCAGTGGCTTCCCAGATTTTCCATGTGACCTTGAGTCTCCACCTGCTGCTCCTGTCCCCTTAGGTGGCTGCCACCTCAGGTACCTGCAGCCAGAGGTGCAGGGCTCAGGCTCTGTGTCCAGGACGCTTAAACTGAGACCGTCACCGGTGCCCTTGTAGAGTTTCCCACGTCACCTGTACAGGGGGCCTCAGGCTGCACAGATGGGAGAGGAGAGCCCAAGTGTCAGTGACAGAGGAGGAGGGGAGATCCTCCCACCTGGGGCGGGTGACCTGGTGGCCCCTGGTATCAACAGCGAAAATCACCAGCACACTGTCGTCATTTCCAGCCCTGGCCCTTGAGACTTCTCTTCCTCAAAGAAAGACAATGGAGAATGTTATGCCTCTTGCCAGGCCAGGTAATTCTGAAGCTGGGATGCAGTTTCTGCCACCCTGTCCTCCTAGGGCTGCCGGGACCTGAAGATCCGGAAACACTCTTGCTCCCAAGACTCTTTTGCCACATCCCTCATGGCTGAAGGGTTCATGAGTGAGAAACAATGGTGAGAGATTAAGAAACTTAAAGAACTAGATCCAAATCTCTCACCATGCACTAAACTAAAATCAAAATGGATTAAAGATCTAAATATTAAAATAGAAGCGCTGAACTGGCTGGAACAGAGGTTAGATAGAACTCTTGAAGACATTGGTGCAGTAAAAGACTTCATGAACAAAACCTCAGTTGCCCATGAACTAGCACAAACAATCAACAAGTGGAATCTCTTCTTATTAAAAAACTTCTGCACTGCAAGAGAAACCACCAGCAGTGTGAAGAGACAACCCACAATGTGGGAAAAAATCTTCACCTGCTGTTCCTCAGACAAAGGTCTACTATCTAGAATCTATAAAGAACTTAAAAATCAGACCTCCCAAATTCAAAGACCCAATCCGAAAATGGGCATCTGAAATGAACAGACATTTCTCACACAAAGAAGTAGACATGGCAAATAAACATATGAAAGAATGTTCAACATCACTCGTCATTTGAGAGATGCAAGTGAATACAACACTGAGATTCCACCTCACCCCAGAAAGAATGGCTGCTATCATGAAATCAACCAATAACAAATGCTGGCGGGGCTGTGGGGAAAGAGGAACCCTGATCCACTGCTGGTGGGAGTGTAGACTGGTGCAACCACTGTGGAAATCAGTATGCAGATACCTCAAAGAACTAGGACTGGAAGTCCCATCTGACCCAGCTATTCCCCTGCTGGGTATCTTCTCCAAAGAATTAAAAGAATCATACCACAGTGATATATGTGCACCCATGTTCATAGCAGCATAGTTTGTAATAGCTAAAACTTGGAAACAGCCCAAATGCCCATCAACTGGAGACTGGATAAAGAAAATGTGGTTTTTTTAATAAAATGGAGTACTACTCAGCCATAAAAAATGAGAAGTTAGAGACATTTATAGCTAAGTGGATGCACATTGTGTGCATCTTAAGTGAAATAAATAGGACACACATGTATAAATACCGAGTAGTTTCTCTGGTGTGAGAAACTGAAAGTGTAAATAAGGACTAAATGTATAATAGGTCATGTGAAATAGGAAGAAAAGGGGCAAAGGGGAAGGAAGTGGGAGGGCTAGGGGAAAGGAAGAAGGGAATGGGATTAATATGAGAAAATGGAAAAACAGGAACAAAATCTTTGTAAATAGGGAGGACTGGAGGGGTTGAAGGGAGGGCTGGGCAAGAGTGAAAAATAAGAACCAAGGGAGACTATGTAAAGGTGCAAATTTCCACTGATGAATGTCATTATATTGTATACCTAAAATGTACCAATGATTAGAATGAATAATCGATAATGTAAAATAGGAAGAAAAGGTCCAAAGGGGTAGGGGTAGTGGGAGGGGCAGGGGAAAGGAAAGAAGGGAAAGGAAAAATGATGAGAAATAGAAAAAATGGAAACAAAGTCTTTGTAAATAGGGAAGGGTGGAGGGGGTGAAGGGAGGGCTAGGAATGGGGAAAAAATAAGAACCAAGATGCATTATGTAAAGGTACAATTCCCAGTGAGAAATGTAATTGTGTTGTCTACCTACAAGGTACCAATAAAAGAATTTAAAGAAAAAAAAATTTACAGAAATTTCTGTCAAATAAAAACATGGCAGTGTGTCCTCATCCACCTTATTCAGTGCATTTGGCACTGCACAGCTTCTTAGCAGAGACCTCTGCAGTAGGTTCTGATCTCCTGCTCGGTGCTGTGGTGCAAGGCTGAGAAAAACCCTAAAAAACAGAACTAGGAGATGGAGAAACCAAGGGGGGCCAGGACGACCCGGGCTGCTCATCCAGCCAAGGCCCTGGCCAGTGCAAGCCACTGATTTTTATTGGTAATCAACTGGGGTAAAGGCGAGCTACGTGGGAGAGTGGGACAGGTGCAAAGACACGCAGCCGTGCAGTTTCTATGGAGACCAACACAGGCAAGACTTGTAAAGGAAAATGACAAAGCCCTCTCAAATTAGGGGCAGAATAGACAAAATAAATGGTTAGAATTAAATCCTTCTCCTTCTAGTTGAGAAGGTTTTAGTCATGAGAATGGGCGTTGGGTGCAAGCTACTCTGACCTCAGCTACTATGTTATCTCAGGTTGAGCCCCACAGCTTCGTGGCCATTTCTCTGGTCCCAGCTGTGGCCGTCAGCGGGAAGGTCCTGCTAAGCTGTGTGCTACCGCGGTGCTCAGGAGGTGCTTCTGTGAGTCACATGGCTTCAGTCAGACTCGCTTCTTAAAGTAAGCCAAATGAGGGATTTCACTCTTTACAGCCTGCACTGCTTGCTGCATGCTTTGTGCATACTCGGTACTGCGGTCTCCTGCAACTTCTAACTCTTCACCAAAGTCAAAATGATGATGAAAGCTAAACATTTTGAGTGGGTTCAGGACATGGAGGCAGCAGCTAAAGACTTTGCAAAGAGGATTTCCAGAATTGCTTCAAAAGTGGCAAAAATGATGGCATAAATGCGTTCAAGGTGAGGGGAGCATTTTGAGGGGGGCAAAGGCAATATGTCTAAAACTATAATGTGTAAAAACCTTAAACATCCACTATCTTGTTTGATCACAGCCGGGACCGCCTGAAAATCAGTTTCTGCGGAGGCGCCACCCACTGGGCTGAGTGCAGATCACAGCGTTTCCTGGGGCCAGGAAAGACGACTTTGTAAAACACTGCCATGAAGTACTTGCAGCACGCTGTGCCCCATGACCAGGTTGGATCCCCGACTGCGGACACCCGCGTCAAGCAAGATGCTCACTTCAAGATCCTGGGTGCTTACGGGGTGAGGGGGTGCAGTACCAGTCATGAAAAAACAAAAAACCCTGCAGAGATGAACCATCTGTTTTGCACCGCTGTGACCATTTTCTGTGTATTCTAGCGAGGCGGCTAAAATCGTCCTCACTACTGGAATGCACAAAAGCTTTTAGCATGGGGTGAAAGTGACACTGGTGGTCACATGGGGCAGAGAAGGGAGCTTAAAGGTGTGGTACTGGTTCCTTACATCAACACCTCCCTGGCTCCTGCATTTCACGAGGTCCTGTAATGGTGAACACATTTGGAAAACACTGCATATTCTGACCCAGGCTGCATTCACAGAGCATACTTGCACGGAGAAAAGGTTAAAAGCACTATAACTTTGGAACTCTAAGGTGATATTTCCCAAAGTCACATGACCCCAAAGCCCCGTTCCCTCCTGTCCCTTTTGTTTCACCAGTAGGATGTCTTTACCTTCCACGGAGCAAACTTCAGGAAATGCTACTTGAAACGAAAAGCTGATTAAACCTCTGCCATCATAGTCCCTTGCATTCTGCCATTACACTCATGAAAAGATGATGCCCAAGACAGCTTTGATATAGACTTTATCTTAATTCAGTGATTGCAGATCTGCAAGAGTAAGGTAGAGATGCACATACAAATGAAAAGTTGAGTTTCTCCTTGTAGGCTTAATTTTTCAGGGTATCAATTTTTAATTTATCTTCATAATCTGTCCATTTGCAGGTGTAGATCCACTGCCCAAGTGCCCATGTAGACAAGTGGTCCATGCACGGGAGGAAGCTGCTGCGGGTACCGAGCCCCTGGCCTGGAGAGGCAGAGCTCGCACATGGGCCGGTTTGCAAGGGGAGCCTGGGCCTCTTCACTGTGTGTCTTCCTTGGTACCACTGGTGAAAGACACTATTTCAGGCATAATTTTAAGGGCAAAAGCAGGAACATTAGGAACATTCAAGTAACATCTGATATCGCCCCAAAGATTATCATTCTAACGTTCATCCTTTTGTAATGACTGGCAGAAACTTGTTTTGGCCTAAAACCATTTTTTAAACTTTCAGAAGTGCAAGCATGCCCACTAGTGCAGGTTTATTCTGAGTCTTTGGTTTCGTTTCTGAGGAGGATAAACAGTTTCCCTGTATTTATTTATCTCAATGGGCTAGATATGTAATTTGGTTAAGAGGTATCAAATGTAGTTCCATGATTTGTTTGTATGTATGTTTTTAATTTCAGGATCAGTTCATTACAATAATGAACTAGCTCTTGCCAGGGGCTTTGGAAAAGCATTAACTCCATAAAGGAATAGTCCTGTGACGACCTGAACACAAATGTTTAATACAAGTCGGAATGTAAGTTTGACTGCATTTTTCTTTCTTATGTCTCTAAATGTCTGTATTTACATAACTGGAGTAAAAATGACCAAAATATGTTCTTTAAAGTTATAAGCAACTAGCTAAGTTAAAACACTCAGAATTCCCAGATGTCCCGGGACCATGGTAGGTGTAACCTTGAATTTTAAAATGTTTATTAATTAACAATAAATATTAATATTGAAAAATTCACTATGTAATTATGATCATTGCCAAACATTTCTGTAGCTCTCAGCTCACTCCACAAGGAGGGAGAGCAGCAACTTACTGGGCAGAAGGTGAGAGGCATCAGGGACTGGCGGTTTTTGGTATTTCAGGTTTCAGGACACTGATGCTAAGGTATGTGGGCCTCATCCTTGTCGGATGGAAATAACATTGTTTCCATCCATGGAGAATGTAGAAGAATTTACTTAGGCCTTGCATTTCAAAAATTGTGGACAATTCTTCCTGACCCTTAGAATAGCAGGGAGATCACTCCCTTTTGAATGCCACCAATGGGTGGTTGGAAAGAAGGAAGACACAAAGAATTAGCATTTTGGACTCAATGTTGGTTATAACAGGATTTTCCAAAGGACTTCTTAATTTAAAAAATGCTTACATTTTTTATTGCCGCTGCTGAAATGTGCTTATAATTACTCAGTTGTTATTTTGTGGTCACAGTGGTTTTTAAATGATATGCAGCATGCTGTACATAGTTGCTTTGTTGTCAACACTACCCTGACTGCTCACCAGAAAGGCCCAGGAAGATTTGAAGGGAGACCTCAAGGCCTGGACCCACATGGAATAATTGGCCCCAAGCCCAGCAAGGTGCTCTGTGTTGGTAAAGATCCACAGGGCTGCATGACTCTGTGCCCCAAGGAAACAGAACCCCAGAGCACAATTCTCTCCACTCCAGAGTGGTTCCATACAGTCTCTGCGATGCTAACAATATGTATGTCTGTTTGAGACAATCTTCATTAGAGCAAGCTACTACACATATTAAAAATAAATGATGCACTTGAGTTGATCACAAGGGAAAAATCCTTAAATACCCTGATAATTACCCTCATCAGTTTGTACTAGATCAATTTTCAAAGAACTGAAACATATATGTTAATGTGACATGAGTCTATGTAAATTATATAACTGCATAATTAGCATCTTGAAGTTCTGTTGGGAAACTTTCTCCTAAGTGGTAGCTATGAGGCTAAAAGTCTCAAAGCTCCTGCAGGGGAAGGGTGATTTCCAATTAGGGTGTTTTCTCTTAGCTAAATAATTAAAGGCTCAGTTGATTTTAATACCCTAAGGGTAAGAAGAGAGAAAAATGGTAATGTCCTCATTAGGGAATAATATGTTCATGCAGGAAAAAAATTAACAAGAATTCACAAAGATGAAATAAAGAATATTAGAAATGGTGCCTAAAGTATGATAGCCCTTTAGTTGAATTCTGCACCATGCCATCACTTAAAGTAATGAAGACATTTTTGGTGTCTCTATATATTTAATTTTAATCCAAAGTGATTCATTCTAATTCAGAATGTGCCACTCATTTAGAACTGTAGAGATTTAAGAAAAACACCATGTTAGAAATAGACTGTATTCTTCAGTCTATTCTCTTTTGCACTAAATTACTATCCTAATGGATTCCTAGCATTACTTAGCTTTGACCATGAGTCACTTAAAAAGAACACCAAATAATCCCAAATATCACTGTTCCAACTCTAGGCTGTTCTCTAGTTTTTGGCATTGGAGGGTAGGGATCATATTTGTGCCAGCTACCTTTGAAGGTTATAGAAGCTCACATAATCAACTGTAAATTGAACTACTTGAAACGTTATTTATCAACTAAAAATAATTTTAGGCCCCAAACTGTTGATACTAAAAATCTGTGAATATGTCAGTTTAATTTCAAGGATGATTTATTCATTCACAATGTTCTGCAAAGGACTGTGGGCTAACGAAGTTGCTCAACTAGTAGAAATCCTGGAATTCAGAGTGCACAGTTAATCCAAATTTTGAGTAATAAAAAATAAGTTAAACGGAAGGAAATTGAAAATAAATGAACATAAAATGATGCTGAACTTTCCTCCTATAAACTGGTCATGGTTCTCTCCAAATGTCACTTGCTATCTTTTTCATATTTAAGAGGAAAAGATAGGACAAAAGCAGAAAACACGATCAAGTGGTTCAAATTAAAATGCTTTGGCCCTTTTGAAAAGAGGATCAAGCTCACTCAGTGCCAGTGTGTGTGTCAAGATAGATACTTAACTAACAAACATCCATTGTAGTGTTGGGGGTTTTGGTTCTCTTTCCTCCTGAAAGCTCAGGAAAGGAGAGAAGACTATTTATAGAAGGAAACAGATCCTACCCAACAATCCTTCAACAACATTTATTATGTTAAGGTAACCTTGATTAAAGAGCCACATAGACAAATCTGAAGCATTTAGAATTAATTGATGAGATTTGAGACTTACAAGGGAGTTATGTAATGGCTAAATATGAAGTGTCTCCCAAAGACTCATGTATTTCGGTCACTAACCTCATGAATTGATTACCCTATCGGTCAGTTGGTAGCTGAGCAGGATACAAGGAGAGGGGACCTAGCTGAGGGAAGTGGGTCACTGAGGGCATGACTTTGAAGGATGTGTGTGTTCTCTGGCTCTTTCTAACCCTCTCTGCTTCCTGGCTGCTATGAGGTGAGCAGTTTTCCTCGGCTACACCATTTTGGCCTCAGAGCTAGCTGACCATGGATGGCTATCCTGAGCCAAAATAAACCTTCTTTCCTTTAAGTTGTGCGTGTGTCAGGTATTTTGTCCCAAATTGGTACTAAGAAATAGGGCTGTTTCTGTGACTACACATGATTTCAGAAGAATTTGGAACTGGTTTATGAGAAGAATTTGGAAAGTTTTGGAGAAGCAAGTTAGAAAGAGGCTGGAATGCTATAAGCAGGGTTTGATGGCTGATGCTAGTCTGAGCCCAAAAGACCAGACTGTTGATAGGAATGTGAACAGTAAAGGTGGCACTCATAAAGTTTCAGATGGAAATGAGGACTCTATTGGGCACTGGATTAGAGAGGATGCATGTTACATTCTGGCAAAGAACTTGTCTACTTTTTTCCATGTCCTCAAACTTTAAAGGAGGCTGATTTTAAAGGCGATGGACTAATTAGTCTTGTGGAGGAAATGTTAAGACAGCACAATATTCAGGCTATGGCATGGGAATTGCAGCCAGATTTGTAGTATGATTCCAGACCAAAAACAGAGCAGAAAGACTTGAAAGACTTACAGTTTGGCCAGAGGAGAAGCAAACATAAAGCCAGAGCCTGGGAAGGTGGTTGCTGAAGAGATCAGCACCAATAAAAAGAAGTACTTTACACAAGGAAAATAGGAAAGATGCCTTGAGGACATTTCAGGAATTGGCCAGACCCTAGCCATCAAGAGTTAAGGGTGTAGGGGCCAAGGATTTAGCTCAGTGGCACTGTGCCTGCCTCAAAAGCACAAGGTCCTAAGTTTGATCCCCAGTACCAAAAAGAAAAAAAAATAAAGAAAAAAGTTAAGGGTGTAGAAGTATGAACTCATTTGAAAGACTTTCCTTTGAGAAGAGAGAGGTGAGACACACTGATTCCACATGGCCTCTAGGAAGTTATTTCCCCAAGATGTATTTCACTGTTCTTAGCTGTCCAAGCACTTAGAAGCCACTGCACCCAGGATCCAAGGGGGCCTGGCCAATGCTCAAACTGGTGGCAGACCTTGGCATTATCCATGTGATGCTGGTTTTGCAGGTATACAGAATATAACAGTTACCAGGTCATGGAGGTTTTCATCCAGATTTCAAAGGAAGGCTGAGTAGTCCAGGCAATTGTGAAAGGGTCAGAATCCCTACCAGGAGCACCAAAAAGGGCCATGTGTGACATGGTAAGAGTGAGGCCAGAGCTGTAATGGAGAGCTAATGAAGCTGCAGATGCCAGGCTTGTGGAGCATCTTCTATGGAGAGCTACAGACAGTGAACAGAGAGGCTATGTGAGCTGCAACTGGTAAGGCCGTGGGAGCAGGACTGCCCAAGCCTTCTGGAGCTCCTATCTCACCAGAACATGCCCCAGATGCTGGACAGGGAGCCACAGAACCTAATGTTTGCCCTGCTGAGCTGTGGCCTTGCTTTGGTCTGATTCCTGTCTATCCCCCATTCCTTCCTTTTGGGATGGGAATGTTTACTCTGTGCCATTGTATTTTGAGAATATGTGTCTTGTTTTTTGATTTTTTCACTAGTGCTCCCAATGAAGAGTTTGTCCTGAGTCTCAGAGGAGAGACTTTGGGCTTGGACTTTTGAGCAGTGCTGGAATTATTTAGACTTGGGGAAAAGATTTTGCTTTTCAGTTGTATACAGGATAGCTACATGGGATTATACCTTGTTATTTACCCACTTTGGAGATTAAATATGATTTAATGGATGTGTTAGAGCATCAAATTGACAAGGGGTGGATTTGTGATTGCTAATCTTGAATGGCAACTTGATTTTCTTTGAACTAGAGTAAGGATGACATGTGAAATAGAAGGTTTTGCACACTCCAGACTTAATGGGGTTCCTCTATGCTCTGTCTTAGTTCAACTTGTAGTCCAGTCCTTCTCCTCCTTTTTCAATATAACGTCATACAATTGACTTTAGATTCAGAATAATTCACTGCAACAATATCCATTCCCTCTTCTCATCTATATTTTAAAAGTACCATATGCCTGAAAATTGGGTTACAAAAACTTGACATTATAACTTTTTCTCATTTTCATAACCTGTAAATTGTGGGAGGACTACAGAGATGATGAAAATAAAATATTGGGCACATGCTCCATAAACGTTACTTTCATTTTTGTTCTTGAAATGAAAATGTAGGCTTTTTCTATACGAAAATATGGAGATGATAGAAGAGAAAATTGGGATTTGAGTCATATTGCATGAATATGATGAATGGCAGCATTCACAGTTGTTGCTCGAAAAGATACATTGTTTGCATGGTTTTGTCAGCTCCGTCGTGAAATTTTCTTCCCTAATATGACGTAGCAATAAATCTGCTGCTGTGACATAGAAAGCAAGAGCAGTTTAAGTGGTAATTGATGATGCTAACAATGGGAGTCAAGTTTCCCTCCTGGCTTCATCGAGTAAGAGTGATTTTGAGTACAGGGCTCAGACTGAAACAGCATTAATAATGACACTGGCCAGCTCTCAGCCTCACCCCTCAGCAGTGTAAAGATCACTGGGCAAATCTGTGGAAGGAATCTGAGCATTGATATCTAAGCATCATTTTTGGTATCATATTTATCAGAAATTATTTCCAAGATTAAAGACCATTTACTGCCTAGTTCATGGCCTAATTCAGAATAGACTTCCTCAGCATTCTCAGACAAGATAGCAGATTGAATTTGACACCAAGGTCAAAGGAGTTTCAAAGTTGGCTTGACTGAAATGCCATAGCTAATTGGTTGTTCTCATAAGACTCCTCCACCCTATTTTCCATTCCTCCACAGGTCAAATAGGCAGTGCTTCCCGACTCACACAGCACCTCCACTTGGCTGGCTGGAACTGGACTCTGGGTCTGCCAGAGCAACGACAAACACTTTGCCTGTTTTCCAAACACACAAGACATGAATGGCTGCTCTCAAGGTCACTTCTCTTTAATAATTACACATTTAAAATTTTTCAAAGACAAGATTTTCTTCTTATGATCTTCAGTAAATGGCACTTAAGGGATGGAACAAGGGCATCTTAAGGATGAAAAGGCCTCAGGTTGAGCCTAGAAGCTCCAGAAAACCCACCTCACCACAGAGAAGTGATGGGATGTTCCAGGACCTATGGGAAATGTCTCCTTTCCTACTGTTGAGTTGTGGCAGCTCACGTTCAGTATAGATGCTATGAGGAGACCCTAATCCCAGAGCCATTCTAATGAGATTTCAAGGGACTCATCCTCTGGCCACTCTATTTTTGTCCAGTTTCGCTCATGGTAACCACACTTTGGGAAGCCCCTGATGCCCTCAGCTGATCTCTTCCATGTGCATCTCCAGGCAGTCGGAAGGTTCTGGAAGGGATATGCTGAGGCAGCTGGAATATATGCTGACATTATGTCTCTTGTTGCTGGGTTTCCCACCCTTCCTGACTGCAGGGTGGGAATTCTAGGACGATGTGTTTCAAAATTCTCACATCAGAATTTGGGACAGGTCAATGGAATTGGAGGGATCAATAGCTAATATAGTCTCAAAGAAATGACTGCTTGAATGTTTTGGTAAGAAGAAATCTGTAAATACATTCTACCTTAGTGCATATTTATTTTCCTTTTCTTTTCATTTCTTCTTTTGTTCATTAGTTAAAGATTATTTGTTTCTCTTATGGTTCTGGGTCTGAGGGCACAGGTATGCTTTTCATCTTTCAAATATAAAATTTTTAATATGGAACTTGCTTCACATTGAGTATATCTTTTCTTTTTTAACAATGGATGCACATTGTGTTACAATTTTATATTATTTCCAGACACATTTCAGAGAATGTAGCTCAAGAAATTTTCTTGAGAGGGGGAGATGTATAGAAGGTATTTTTACATTTGTCAGAAGAATGTTTTTGTTTGTTTTGTTTTGTTTAATGAAAAACCTTGATGGAGTCCATATCTTCATTTCACTGGCAGCCAATAGAGCATGTGATCAGAGAAGTAGCTTCACCCATGGGAAAAATACTGACCCAGGAATCCAACCAGAGTTTGAACCCCAAGATGTTGTTACACACCTCAGAATTGTTGGAGAATAATGATGGAGCAACTGTGAAACCCCAGCACAGGGCCTGATGTCTGTGGATATATAATACATGTGTGCTTCCATTTGGGAACCAGCAGTACCTGGGGGGATACAGGCGAAGATCATTAAATTCCACATCTATACAGAGGACCTGGGAAACATCCTGGATGCTAGCTGAACCTGAAATATGAAATAGAAATGGTCTTCAATAAAACTTCAAATTCTTATGTTTTCTTGCCCTTCTTTTTAATTTTATTTTTTATTTTTGGTACCGGGCATTAAACTCAGGACCTTGTACTTTCAAGGCAGGCAGCGGAACCACTGAGCTAAATCCCTGGCCCTTGCCCTTGGTTTTTAAATCTACAATCAGAAAGATATTTGATTGGTTGAAGTTCCTTGTTACTTAGACTCTAGATTATTTAAGTTTTAGACATCTGTCTGGAAAGAGATGCCAGATCCACTGTAGCATGTGCTTTATGTGATGGCGGTGTGCTCAGAAAGATCAAAACTGTGCTTGTGGGGCAGGAAAGGGGACGTAAGGTAGGGGTATTGGCCTGACATCCTGCTCCTGCCTCACTGGAGCTGGGTGGTGGTCTAGGTGGAGAGTGGAGAATCACTGGGATTTGGACACTCCCCAGGTTAAAGTAATAAACCTGTTGGGATTCACGTTTAAACTGGAGATGCAGAGAGGGGGAGGGAGATATCTGAGAAAACGCAAAGCCATGTGATGTCTACAATCCTGCTTTTTGGCTTCATTTCATTTTTTAACTCAATAAGGAGTCTATGAAAATTCAGTCTCAAGTCAAATGAAAAGGTCTGAAAAAACCCCTGAGCTTTGCCGGATCTGGTGACTGCAACAATGGCTCGGAAGTCCTCTCTGCTTCTGTTACCACCTTCCACTGTTGGGTTTATGATTTTATTCTGCAAATGTGCTCTGGTCCAAACCCCGCCAGCAGATAAGGAAGCCATGAGTTTGTACACATCTTCAGGCAAAGACAAACAAACAAGAAACAAAGGAAAGCCATGTCAGAGTATGCAGAAACAAACGCTTTGGGGTGCTTGTATTTGCATGTAGGCAGCCAGACACTGACTCACAGAGGGTCCTTGCCCTCGCCTCAGCCAGCGAGCACCCTGTACTCAGGGACTGAAGCTGATGTGTCTCTCAGAGGCCCTTTGTTCATTTTGATGTTAGTCCCATCTCTCACTAGTTAAACATTTATTCTTTAGGGCAGGATTTTGGCAAAGAAGAATTCTGATATCAATTCAGGGCTCAAGACTCTGTGTACTCGATTGCAAATGCTGGTTACTTTGCCACATTCTTTTCACATTTCCTTCGATGAGAATTCGTGACTTTTGTTTTAAAACAAATACTTTGTGATCAATTCATTTTTCTTCCTTTTTCTTTGCTTGTTCTTCCCTACTTCCTTGAAACAAAAAAGCAGTTCATTTGGATGGTTTATTTTTTAGTTCAGCTTCTGTCTCCTTTATGTAAACGGGCTGTCTTTAGCCTTTTCATTTTTCTATTCTCTGAAAGAAATGAAGAAAGCTACATCATTTGCTAAGCATAATTTATTCTTACAAGAATCTGATTTTCTGCTCCACATTTTAAAATTATATTTCAAAATCTTAAGAGGCTTGCACATTTTTATCTCAGCCTCACATTTGGAAACCTTAGTACATTTATCTTTGCTGCAGCAGCAGTTTCCAAATGTCAGGTACAGTTTATTCCATTTTAAGTAAAGGATTTCAAGCTAATGTATTTTTTCAAATCTTTATATCTTTTGGCCAAAACTATGGCTCTCTTGAATGAGTCCTAGATGTGAAAAAGTCTTTCCCCAAGCTTGCCGTATAACTGCTGACCCCAAAGCTGTCTTCCCACCTCCCCCTTCCCTTCTTTTTTGCGTGGCAGGTGGGACATCCCTTCACTCAACCTCCTCTCAGTTCTTAGCATTTGTGTTCGTCTACTACTCAACGCAAACCTGATGCTGTTGCCGGCAGAAAGCTTGTAAACCCAGCTGCAGTTTTTAAAACTCAAAAGGAGGCTAAAGTCCTGGACTCTCCTGGAGAGACATAACCCTCTCCACCGCTGAGCTGTTTACCAGGTGGCGTCTGGCCATGGCACAAGCTCCCTGGAGGGACGGGGGAGAAGAAGGTTGAAAGATGGAAAAATAAAAAAGGGTCCAGAGGCCAAGTAGGCAAACATCCAAGAAATGAGAGACTTGTCCGGAAAAGCAGAAATCTAACTTTGAAGATTAACCATTCCTTGTCTTTCTGTGTGTACGGCTCATTTGTTGGTTTGAGTCCCAAAGAGGCCAGAAGAAGAAAGGTTTCCCTAACCAGCTGAGTTCTGTCCTGAGTCTTCCCTTGGAGCACTGATTCCGGCTCATGAATTTGACAGGACTTAGCATTACACATGATGTCATTGCGAGTGGCAGATGCAAAGGATGTCCCTTCACACTAACCCCTTTAAAGGGAATTCACACTTCTCAGTGGACCAGTGGAGAGCAGCTGGAAGGGCAGAATTCCCTGACGGTTGGCATTTCTGAGCCTGGGGTTTCTGCCTCCTGTCCTGTTTGGGGTTGTGCTTCTCAAATTTAGTTACAGACCTCTGGGGTATGAAGCAATCCACAGGATAAATGGCATCACTTTTCCTCAAAAATGTAGAAGGATGGAGAGAAATTAATACCACTTGTAACTTAGCATGCTACGTAATTAAAAACACAGTGGTTTTATTTTCAAGAGGAATGTAAAATTCCCACTGCTGTTGTCTAAGAGAACACAGGCCACAGAGATTTTGCTGTTGAGGTGATTGCTGTTGCCTTGGTTCATTTGGTTGGTAAGTGGCTTTAGCAAAAACATCTCGGAGACACTGTCTTAAATCAGCAAAGCTGTGTGCATGTATTTAATTGTATTTATCTATGAGTAAGCCGAAGGTTAAAAGCCCTATTTAAAAAAGACATTGTAATCACAAAAAGGACATAATTCTTAGTGAAGAGTCAAAGTCCCCAGTGTTAAATAAAAGGAGAAAAGAAAAGAAAGGAAACAATTCTGGTCCCTGGTACACTTGGACACAGAATCAGTCTCCCCAATGATGCCACTGTCCTTCCTTTCTCCATCTCTGGGTTTCACTTTCTTTTGTGTACATTTCACTTTGACTTTCTAGTCAGTGGCCCCTCACATCTCCAGGTGTTCATTTCCCTAGAAAGACATTTCTGCTCACAGCACATCAGCAAAAGTGTGCTGTGGCCCCATCCATAGCTCAGGGCCTGGGATAGGCTGCTTGGCCATGCTGGATTCTATGCCTGTCTTTGGAAAGGAGGGGAGGGACCAGTGACATGGAAGCTAAGCAAACTCCATGCATAGAGAGTACAAAAGTAGGACTAGGTGATTCAGAAAAAGTGGGAACAGATACTATCAGGTAAACACTGCATAAATCCACTAAGATCATGTTTCAAAACCTCCTTAGAACTCTGAGACTCTTTCATATGATAAAGGTAGTTCCTTGATTGGTAACATTGAATTTATTGGAGAATGGGACTGACATTGACCAAACGCCTACTTCAAAGCTTCCAATCATCTTTGGTAGACATAAGTAAATCTCACTGTATAGATGAGAAGACTGAGTCTCAGAGAGAAGAAGGGGATGGTTTCAAAACAATTGCCACAATAGCAATTCTACCTACTGTGGCTTAGCAGAAGCAGGCTGGACGATAACCCAGCTTGGAGGAAACTGTACATCGTAGATTCCAAGATAGAGTAAGAGGGAGAGAGAATTGAAGATGTGTATTCAGGGCTGGCCTGCAGGTTAGTTACTTTTGGGGGACACATTTCCTTTCTTACTCCTTACCAAAGTTTTCATGGGTCAGTAATCAATGTGTCCAGAAAAGTGTACTTATGATGGTGCGACTTACAATTTTTCAACTTTATGATAGTGTGAAAGCTATACACTCTTAGAATTTCAAATTTCTTTTTCCAAGCTAGCAATATATGGTCCATTCTCTCCGATTCTGGGGAGCAGCAGTGACCTCGAGAGGGGAGCAATCAGCACTCTACAGTGCGCTGTGTTGCTCAGGTTGGATGGTGCGTAGCTTAGGTATGTTACATGCATGTTTTGCTCACTGTATTTGCAGTTCTGCATGGGTTTATTTTCTGTAATTCCACTGGAAATTCAGTTGCATCTGTACAGTCCCTGGAGAAGCGTCATTGCTAATCGGTTGTTAGGATGTATCCAGTTGCTCTGCTGTTGTTCTCCTGGCAGCTGGATGAAATTAATGCATTCTGAGCAATGGATTGTTCAAGTGTGAGGAGGTAGCAGGGCCTACGGGGCTGGGGTGGGGAAGGGACTGTAACAGGACTTAGGGTGCCATAAAGGGAAGAAAGAGACCAGTGAAAACCAGACCCCAAGGGGGGCACGTAGATCCCAGTGATGAACTCCAGGTCCTTCCAGATTCTGAGTGGAGCTGGCCCCGATTCAGGAAATTGTACTTAAGCAGAGGGGCTCAGCTATTCTGTGATGTCCCATGACCAAAATTCCTGTCTTCTGTGCTTTATTCACAGGCTCAAAACATGAATGCAAGGGTTTTTTTTTCTCAGGAAACACATTAAGTAACTTGGCTGTGACCCAACTGCCATTTGCAACACCATCAAGTGGTATTGATGTTTTGGGGTGCTCTCAACATGGGATACCTTTCTGGTTTCTTTTACTCTCCCATTCCACAGATAACATGAGATTCTGACCAATGCGCAGGGGTGAACACCAGCTAGAACACAGCCTAAGAGCAAGGCTCCATGGTAAGAAGGAAGGAAGGAAAGCAGAGGGCAGCCAGGAGCTGGGTTCCTTGAGCTCCTGGCAAAGTTCCCACTTGACCAACCAGTTTCTTCCTCTCCACATATTTTACTAGAATAACTAACTTCCAAGGACTAGGTTTGTTATGCACCTGTGTTTGCTGATTGAGCCACCCAGAAACTCCAAGAGGCTGGGGAAAGACCCCGCTCTGCAGGAGATGCTGTTGGTAAAGAGGCCAATAAGACAGAAAGCTCCACCGAGAACCATGGGGTTCTCCAAGAACAGATCCTTTGAGACTGATTTTTGTGTCAAAGGAGAAATACAGGCCTGCAGGTCCAAGCGGAATGTAGGTTTTCCCTGTTCACAGGGTTTCTGGTGGTCTAGGTTCTATTTCTCTACAGTCTTACTTAACAGGGTGTGTTAAAATATTTCCGAATACTCTTCGGCTTAGGTATGATTGTAAGTGATTGAATGCATTGCTTTGGTCTTGAGGCCAATTTCATTTCTCTTTGTGGAACACGTTGCTGGAATTAATTGCCAGTGGAATGTGAGATACAGTTTATAAAGATTTATTCTCTATTCCTGGGAAATTTCCTCTGTGCAAACCAAGATGGCCAAGAAGTGGCTGAGCTTTCCCCCTTCCCTGCTCTCCCGCCTTCTCCCTCCGCTCCTAGACCTTCTTCCCATCTCCATGTAGTCTGGCTCCATTTCTTATTATCTATTATTTTGCTCTTTATTTATACTTTGGGTTTCTCATGTGAGAGAAGCCATGTGATATCTAAGCTTGTGGGTCTGATTTATTTCACTTATTAGGATGATCTCAGGGTGCATCTATTTTCCTACCAATGACTCAGATTCGCCTATTGATGCATGCCAATACTGTATGTAGTAGTTTTTTGAATCCTCACGGAAATGCTGTAAGATCCACGTGGTCACTGACATTCCAGCTTTGCAGTTGGGGAAACCAAGGTTTCAGGACTCGAACCAACATGCCTCATGTCGGCAAGTTGGTGAGACAAAACAGACTGCAGTGCTGCACAGGGGCTGGCAACCACACGTTGTTTTATGTTTGCCTGGCAAATGACAGATGCACATTTCTGTCGGCATTGAGTGACAATCGTGAACTGGCCTCCTGACATCAGAACGCAGGAGGACAGAATGGGCACAGGGCTGGGGAGGATGAGGTAAGAATAGAGGAGGCAAGGTCTGCAGACTCTGTGCCAGCAGGGCTCTGCTGAGCACGGGGACAGCGCTGGCAAGGGACCTGGCTGTCTCCTGGGAGCTCCGGGTTGGGGGCTTCTGCAGCCTGCCCAGAGAGAAGGAGAGAAAGCCTCCATCTTCAGGAATGCTTCCACCGTGGAAATGAGCACCCAGACAGACCTCCTTCAGGTGCCTCCACTGTTTCCGTGGTAGAGATGGCCGACGTCAGCTGTTACTGGAGGGAGGTGTATTTTCTGTTGGAAGGACTGAGATTCTTGTTCTAGCTAAAGGTTTTCATTCATCATGTGTGATGCTCCTGAGCAGATTTAGCCTTTTATTTCACATGAAACTCACCCTGTCACAGATATACAAAATTAAAATTATTATACCAGGCTACTTATGGGTGTTGTGCTTGTTTATATGTGTATCATGGAATGCACTGGGATGTCACATTGTTCTAGTATAGTGAATAAAAACATCAAGCCATATAATAAAAAGATAGAAAAGACAAGAAAGATGTATAATTTCAAGTTACATACACACATAATCATACATATATTCATGTATTACATATATGGACTTTTAAAACATTGGTCTCTTCCACCTGGTCTGCTTTTTCATATGCATATCATCATAGTGTCTGTATAACTTTATACCACCCTTTTTTTTTACTAATTATATTGAAAGGGGTCCATTTTGGTACATAGGCTTTATGTCATCATTTTGAATTATTTAGTGTGGTGTTGAGTAGCTACTTCGTTTTTCTTAACTATTCTATTATTGGAAATGAAGTGGTGAAGCAACTTGTGATTAATAAGAGTTTGTGGCATTGTAAGAGCCATAATGACTCACATTTTGGATCTCACGTGTCCTGCAAAGGCTCATGGGGTGAAAGCTGATCCCTAGCTGGAGGTGCTGTTAGAAAGTGGTTGAACCTTGAGGAGAGAGGACCCAGCAGAAGGAAGTTAGGCCATTGGGGGTGCCCTTGAAGGAATACTGGGACCCTGGCCAGCTTTCCAGCTGCTATGAAGTGAGCAGCTATGCATACTTTCCACCATGATGTGCTGCCTCCCACAGGCTCCAAAGGAACAGAGCAAGCCATTGACTGCAACCTCTGAAGCCATGAGCCAAAAGAAACCTTTCCTCATTTCAAGTTGAGTGTCTTGAATATTGTGTCACAGTAACAGGAAGCCGACTAATACTGTGACTTTAAGGCCAAGGGCAAAACATTGTCTCTTAGCTATATGACAGATGACTGGTGCAAAAATTCTTTTAAAAATAAAACCCTAAAATAGTTCTGTAGTTATCTCTGTTATTCAGTAAGAAGCTACCAGAAATTATAAACTGCTAATGTTTATCAGCCACCTGTTATGTGCCAGGCTGTGATCTAAGTGCCTTACAATAATATCTCATTCACTCCATCCTTGCTGTCTTTAGGGAAGGCTGTATTTACAGGCCATTCAGAAGGTTGAAGTCATTTGCTCAAGGTTGTACAGCTAGTGGATTGGAGGGCCGGGACTCCAACCCATGCTCTCTGACTCCACAATTCATGTTCTTATCTACCATGCTTTTATTTTATAATTGACAAGTGAAAATTGTATTTTGATGGCATACAACATGATACTTCGATGTATGTATACATTCTGGGATGTCTAAACTGAGCCATTTGACTTATACATTATCTCAGATACTTAATATTTTTTGTAGTGAGAACACTTAAAAATCTACCTTTTAAAAATTTTTATTTTCTTCTATTTATTTATTTTTTGTGGTACTGGGGATTGAACTTGGGGCATTCATATTGATCTACATCTCAGCTCTTTTATTTTTATTTCGAGACAAGGTCTCACTAAGTTACTAAGTGGCGTGGGCTGAGCTTGAACTTATGATTCTCCCATTAACTGCATGATATATAGTAATGCTCTTGAACTTATTCCTCCAGACTAAGTGAAATTTTGTGTTCTTGACCAAGATCTCCTCAGTTCTTCCAGCCTAAACCTCTGGTAACAACTTTTTTACTCTCTGTGTCTGTGAGTCCAACTTTTAATGCTTTACCAGTAAGGGGGGTTGACTGATACTTGTCTTTCTGTGCCTGGCTTATTGCCCTTAACAAAATGTCCTCCAGTTGATCCCTGTCTTTGCAACTGACAGAGTGTCCTTCCTTTGTAAAGACTGAGCAGTATCCCATTTGCACACTTTCTTTATCCTTCAGTCCCGATGGACACTGGGGTAAATTCTGCATCTTGGCTGTTGTGAGTAGCACTGCAGTGATGATTAGTGATTCAGATCTACCTACTAGACGTTGTATGTCTTCAGGGAAGGGTCCGTTCCAGGCCTTTTGAGTTATTTCAGTTTCTTACATATACTTGGATATCAGTCCCTCATTATATGTATAGTTTGCAAGTATTTTCTCCCATCCTGGAGGTTGTATTTTAACCCTGTTTATTATTTCTTTCACTTGCAGGAGCTTTTTAGTTTGATGTGATCCCATTCTTCTATTTTTGTTTTGGCTGTGTGTGCTTTTGGGGTCATAGTCAAAGAATCTGCCACAACCAAATATCATGGACTTTTATCCCTATGTTGTCTTTTAGTAGTTTCACAGTTCAACTCTTGCACTGAAGTCCTTAATCCATCTGGAGTTGGTTTTTATACAAGTGTGAAATTAGAGTATAATATCACTCTCCTGCACGTGGATGTCCAGTTCTCCCAGCACCACTTACTGAAGAGGTTGCCCTTTCATCAGTGATGTGTTCTTGGCATATTTGTTGAAAACCATCTGACCATAAATGTGTAGATTCATTTCTGGCCTCTCCTTTCTTCTCCAGTGCAGTAATTGTCCTGTCCTTTTTCACACCAGTGCTATACTATTTTATATACTATAACTTTGTAGTAGATTTTAAATTCAGGTATTGTGATGCCTCCAGCTTTATTGTTTTTCACTAAGGGCTGATTTGACTTTTCAGGGTCCTTTGTAGTTCCCAAGGAATTTTACTATTATTTTTTTCCATTTCTGTGAAAAAATATCATTGGAATTTTATTAGGATCAAACTTGCACATTGTTTTTAAGTAGTATGGACATTTTAACAATATTAATTCTTTTCACCCAAGAACATGGATACCTTTCCATTTAGTTATGTCATCTTCAATTTCTTTCACCCATACTATTTCCAATGTATGGATCTTTTAGCACTTTGACCTTTTTTAGGTATCTGTTATAAATAGGGTTGTTTTCTTGATTTCTCTTTTGGATAGTTCAGTGTATTGAAACACTGCTGGATTTTTAATGTTGAGTTTTTTATCCTGTAACTTTATAGAATTTACTGATTGTTTTAGTATCATATTTTTAAAAATAGCTATGTATTTAGTTGTACATATTGCTTTTACAAAATATTAGGTTTTAGTGTGGTATTGTCATACGTGTATCTAACATATTTTTATCATATCCATCCCTCCTATTACCCTCCCTTACTCCTTCCTTTACCACCTCTATTCTCTTCCTCTGTCTAATAATAGTTTCCCTTCTACTCTCATCTCATCTTTACTTTTTTTATTCTGCACATTAGGGAAACATGCAATACTTGTCTTTCTATGTCTGGCTTATTTTGCTTAACATAATGACTTCTAGTTCCATCCCTTTTTCTGCAAACAACACAATTTCATCCTCTGTAGCTGAATAATACTCCATTGTGCAATACAGCACATTTTTTTATGTATTCAGCTGTTGATGGGCACCTAGAGTGGTTCATTACTTCACTATTAAACAGCATGTTTTAAATTAGCAAACAATTCATTCCCATGGGTGGGAAGAGTGTGATTTGAGAGGTTAGACACATTTGGGTCCAATTTTGATCCAACCCTTATCAGATGTGTGTACTTAGACAAATTACTTAAGGTCTCTGAACTTGAGTTTCTTTATCAAATAAAATCCATAAAATGTTATGAGATGCAAATGAGAGAATATAAGAAAAGTGCTTTGCAGTGGAGCAGTGCTCAGTGTGAGTCCCCTCTTCTCCTCTGATCAACAGTGTGGTGAGCAGGGAGAGCAGGAGCACAGAGACACCCCCTTCCCTGGACCCCAAAAGCTGATGGTGGGTGCTGCAATTGCTCACATGATCCTGTGAGCTGGAGTTTGGCTTTTCAGCCTTCAAAGCCTATGGATGCTTCAGAACCGAATCAGGTGACATGGGAAGTAGGGAAGGGAGAGACAAAATGGTAGGAGATAAGGCGTGATGGAAGAGGTTTAAATTAACCATCTGCCTTCCAGAGCGCAGACCCCCCCCCAGGCAGTGGCAGCCCCAGAACTGCTGTGCCCCCCCCACAGCGGGTGCCACCAGTTCACCTGAGACACATGCGTCAGCGAGGAGGCACTGGTGTTAATGACACCGATCCTCTCACGGGCTAACCTTAGGAAAAACTGTGGAGTGGATGAAACTTATCTCTTTTTATTGAATAAGTTTCTAGTTTGTAAATTTTTCTTTTTCTTAGTACAGGCTTGCAATGCCTGATGATCACAGTCACCATGGGGAACTGGCACCTGTGGATAACAAATCCTCATCCGTTTTACTTCTATTTCCCCTCCCTACTGCCACCTCTTGGTCCCCTTCCGGCTTGCAAAAGATCCATTTCCCTATTTCCTATTAGCTCTCTGTTATTTTGCTCTTTTGTTTATATTTTGGATTTCTCCTATTAGAGAGAGCTGCTTAACTTGCTGGAGGGGTCCTTGCCCCACGGGTCCTGCTGGGGATCTGACCACCTGAGCTGCACCAGAGTTGCCTGGCTGGGGGTGGCCTGAGGCAGCTTCCTTCCTCTCTCTGGTGTGGCATCCCAGTGCCTGGAGGTGACCTGAGAGGATATTCTGGAAGTGAGACTTTTCTCTGCACTCAGTAGGAGTCATCCATTCTCTAATGACTTACTTGTCCTGGTTGCTAGAACTCCCAACAACTTGTTCTCTCTCCAGGCTGCAGAAGTGATGGAGACAAAGACAACCAGACAGTTTCACGGAGATTCATCAAAAGCAGTTTAATAAAGATAGGAAATTCCTGCACTCACAGGGGGGAAGTGAGGGTCTCTTGCTTGTGCATTTGCCCCTTGCCCCTGGGAGCAAGCCAGCTTGTTTGCCCCAATCCCTGCCTGTGGCTGGGAATTCTCCTAAGCGTATGCATGTTTTCTTCAAATCCACCCCTCCTAGTTCCCACCCTTGCCCTCAGGGAGGTCAGGGTTGCTGACCTCAGAGGAGAGGGTGTGGTCAGGTGCCTGGGCCTTGGCTTCCCGGCACAGCATCAACTGCTCCAGGCCATTATGGAAGGAAAATGTGAAGTCCTTTCCTCTCGTGGTTCAGACGACGCATTTCTCTGAAATGACTTCACTGTGGTTGTTCCTGAAGCTAAGTGATGCCTTTGGCATTTTTTGGTCCCAAGATCAGAAGATTTAGACCAATGTGAAGAGCTCTAGGGCATCAGGTTCCCTGGTAACCCTAGGGGAGCAGCTCCCCTGAGTTCACACTGTGCTGAGGGATGGGGAGTCCCTAGAGGGAAGGAGCCCCCAGCACAGCACCGAGTGACTGCAGTGCTTCCATCTACCTTCACTCCACCCTGCTTTGGAAGGCAGCCTTGGCCTGCAGTGGCCCGGGCCATCGCCCTCTTCTGGGATCAGCCCACAGCCTCCTATGGGGTTTTCCTTCTCCTCATCAGACCTCCAACTTCCACTTTCAGCGGGGGCCTGAGTAGCACTTGAGGTATCTCTAGCCTCCCCAACCTGCCACAAAGCCAAGGAGATGTTTCCCAGCTGCGCCTTGGCTGGCCGCTGTTCCTCCCAGAGATCCCCTGCTCCTGCTTGGCTGAGCCTTCAGAGGGCCCTCTGCTCCCGCTTCAGGCCTGGCCTTAGCTCTTCCATCCTGGGAGAAGCTTTCCATCCCTGACCTCATGAGCTCAGCGTGCCCAGGCCGGCCATTGGTGAGGAACAGCACCTCGCCGACTCCTGACTCCTATCTCTTCCATCCTCCACCTCCCCCATGGGTGAGGAGAAGTGCATGCTGCGAAGGCCTGGAGAAGAGCTCGGGCCACAGCAGCCCCTGGCTGCCTGGGAGACATTGCGGGTTAGAAGCTTCGGGATCCAGGCTGGTGACTCACTTAGCAAACTTGAGTCACTAGCTTTTGATTATACTCAGGGCTTATTTGGTAAACCGAGGGAACGGGGGAAGGAATGTTTTGGTAACTCATACATTCCCACAGACTCTTCTGCTACAGTCATCATTTTAGACGCAGCTCTGATCATGACCATTGCCCGAATCTGTGGTGATTTTCCGCGGCCTGGGGAGGCGAGTGTGACACCCAGTCCTCCTGCCTGGCGGTCAGCAGGTCCTCCTGGACATTGCCCCTCTGCTTTGCTGCCTAAAGAAGCCTTTTGTCTCCACCTGCTGATTGTGCTGCTGGGGCCGCTTCCAACACCAGCTCTTCTCTCCCCCTTTCGTTCCAGTACCTGTTTGTTTGTGAGACCTAATCAGTACATCATCACGGGGAAGTGCTGCATAGCTGTACTGTTCCTCAGTCCTTTTTACTTCCCTTCCCACTCTCCCTCCCACCTTTCCCCATCCTCAAAACCCCTTCCTTTCTCCACAGAGTCTCTGTTTCCTGTCAACTATCCTTTTTTTTTTTTTGGCATCGGGCATCAAACTCAGGTCCTTCCGCTTGCGAGGCAGGCGGCAGAACCACTGAGCTAAATCCCCGGCCCAACTATCTTTTATTTACACTTTGGCTTCCTCATATAAGAGAAACCAAGTGATATTTTATCTTCTGTGTCTGATTTGCTTCACTTAGATTATGACCCGTTCTTCCCCTGCTAGGTGTCTTCCTGAAAGAATCAAAGACATCTTGTTACAGTGACCCATGCACACCCATATTTATAACAACTCACAATAGCTAAGTGTTGGAACCTGCCCATGTGTCCACGGACAGATGAATGGATAAAGGAAATGTGCTACTTACACACAATGGAACACTACTCTGCCATAAAGAAGTGTGGATTTGAATCATTTGTAGGAAAATGGATGCACCTTGAGACATCAGCTTTTCTTCGAGTGGTCCTGATCCTCGTGGGGAAGGGCAGGGCTTTCGCTCTGTGCTCTCACAAGGAAGCAGCAAGGGCCTGATACTCACAGAATAAGGAAACATCTGGTCACTGAGCTAGGAAGCAGCAGACACTGAAGGAAAGCCCTGAACATCCATGCACCTGACGCCACACTCCCTGGGGCACCCTTACCACCTTCCCCCACAGCTTGAGGGATTTCTGAGGACCTAGACTGTCCCTTCTTCAACTCCTTTTCCCCAGGAGAATATAACAGAGGTGGCCCCAGCATATGCTCACTAAGGACTTCCTACCCCAGTGAGTCCATTGACAGCCTAGGAGAAACCCAAGGCAAACTCAAAAATCACAGGAAACACTCAATCTTCAGGTCAAATTTCCCATTACTTAGGATAATTCATTTTCTTTCTCCCCCAGTTCTGCCCCCGAATAGCTGTTCCCAGCCCAGATGATGAGAAGGAGCGGGATGGAGCCGTGGGGCGTGGTCCCTCTGACCTCTCTGGAGGATGCAGGACTTTGATTTATAGAGGGTGGGGAAGGAAGTTTCTTTACACACGGGCCTTCCCGTGGTCTGAGTGTGTTTGTGTCCTCCCCACATGCCTGAGGGTCCTTCCACAAGGGTCACCTGTGGCTAGAAGAACCCACTTTGCATCTCCACACAGCATCCCAGAAATGCTGGGGAATTAACCATTAGTGGTGAGTGGCAGGTGGCATTGGTGTATAAATACCCCACTCCCTCACCATGCAGGTGTGGCGTCTGTTTAATGCAGCTCCCGGAGGAATTATGCTCGACCACTTACTTACAGTGGCTATTTGCTGGGTTATGAACCTTTACTTGCTTTTCTTTTTCCTCCCTTACTTCTCTCCCCACCTGAGATTGCCTCCCAAATGAACCACTTCACTCAAATGGTGGCCTTAGGGTCGGCTTCTGAGGGAATGAAACTAAGACAACGGCTATATCAGGAGTGTGCGGGAAGAAGGTGCTATCATAGCCCTCGTCACGCTCCAGGAATGTTTACAGAGAGAATAAGAACTTGTCGTACTTCAGCTGGAGGAGACAGATCATGAGGTGTGTAGCACAGGAGCAGGGAGGCACCTGAAGCGAAGGACAGAGAAAGAAGCACTTTGTTCGGGGAGTTGGCTCTGTCAAGGTCTCCAGAAGATGGAGCAACAGCTGAGCTACGTGAGGAGAGCTATGAGGAGGGACAGGAAGCTGCCTGTAAATTGGGCCACCCCGAAAGCAGAGACTTGGGACTGACACAGACATCTGTCTGCTATGGCTCTCTTTGTGCAGTGCTCTTTATTCTTGAGAAACTTGCAAATTGCTCAGCTAAAAAGAGAGATATAAAGTTTCTTAAAGATCCAAAACTTAAACCACTGGGCAAGGTCTTTAGATTTGAATAGTAAGGACCCTATTTCCCCATTTCCTTTGGAAATAATTGAATATTCCTTTTGAAAAGGTGCTTGAGGAAAGTGCTTAAAATACCTCACTACCCACTATGTTCCTAATGTTTTCTTGTCATGATTTGCCTACGTGGAAAGCACACAGATCGAAGCGATGACCCTGCAACAGCCAAGAGAAACTGTATTAAGGTTATGTTGATTTGCTATATTGAATGTGTTATTTTTACTGCAAAAGAAATTACCTAGGCCCAAATAATTACCTAAAGTCATTAAATCTGTTGACATAAAATGGCAAAATGTTTTAATAGATGATACACTGAGACCAAGGATAAAGTGAGCTCAACAAAAATCAATTGCTGTGAGATTCAGTTTGTCGGCTTTGATTTTCCTTGTCATTGCTTCTGGAAAAGGAGCAGGCATTGCTCCAGAGCCAAGGACAGGGAAACCAGTGGAGAAGTTGTCTTTCTTCTTTCTTTCCTGACCCTCCACAGGGGCCTTTTTCCTCCTGTGTCTGAGGCAGGGCCTTGCAGAGGCCAGGACCCTGTAGGAAGGGTGGTAAATTAGTGGGCTTTCTGTCACTATAATGACTACCTGAGATCAATCAACTCATGAAAGAAAAGAGTGATTTGGCTCCTTGTTTTGGAGGTTCCTGCCCATGACCAGTTGGCCCTGTTGCTTTAGGCCTGTGGCAAGCAGCACATCACAGTGGGAGCACGTCAAGCAGGAGCCCCGCACAATAGGAGCGCGTGGCAGAGTAAAACCACTCACCTCGTGGCCAGCAAGTGAGAGAGCAAGAGGAAGGAAAAGGGTCCCACAATCCCCCTGGAAGTCACCTCAGGGATCCAAATGCCTCCCACTAGGCCCGGCAAGGCTCAGATCTAAAATGGCCCCCAGAGCCTCATGCTTGGAAGGTAATTGGATCATGAGAGCTTAGAGCTGGCTGCTGTTGGGAGGTGGAAGCAGATGGGTCACTGGGGGTGTGGGCTGGGGGTTCATCTCCCTGCCCTCTTCCTTCTTCATCGTCTCTGCTTCTGGTCTGCCATGCTGTGAGAGGCTCCCCTCCACCATGTCCCTGTGCCGTCCATGCTGCCCCGCCTTGGAGGGAGCCATCTGGACTGAAACCTTCACACACTCTGAGCTAAATAACCCTCTCCTCCTTGAAGCCAGAGTTGTGGGTCTTGTGTCCGAGGGACGAAGATAGTGACTAAGACAGGGCCCCAGTTCTTAAGAGTTCTACTACTTCCTGGTAGCACCCAGCTTGGGACCAAGCCTCTAACCCATGAGCTTGCGGAGGCTGCTCAGAGGCAACCACAGCAGGCAGCTATGGAATTGCACTTCGGAAGGAGCAAGCTGGAGCTTGGCAGGAGAGGAGCTCAGGTGGGGGTGCTATTCATGCCAAGGAGTGAAGGTGGGCGGCCTGGGGGAAAGTGCTCCGCAGTCAGGCAACACTTAGCAGCTGGGAGAGTGTAAAGAAGGGGAGGGGACCAGCACCCGAGACAGGGGCCACTTCAGAGCAATTTCTGCAAGGCCAAGGGAATTACCTCTGCAGCTGCCGGCTCCAGGGGCATCTGCTTTTGAGGTGCCATATGGAGAAAGTAAACATGTTTGTGTACTGACCCAGTACCTTCCTCCCAATGCATCCAGCGCTACTTGTGCATGAGCTCCCAGAGAAGTTATTCTCTCAGTCAACACAGCGTGGAGAGACACAAAGAGAGGCAAGGCAGGGCAAGCTGAGCTCCTGAGGCGGAGTGGTCAGTTGGGGCCAAGCCTGTCAGCATCTCAGAAGTGTCAGGCGACCCCAGAGCCTCCAGGGAGGGAAGGGTTCTGGGTTCCCAGCTCTGGAGTGCTGCAGGAGAAGCCCAAGGCTGGACTCCACTTCGTGGTCCACACTGAGCCTTTTGTTTTCCACAGCAGCTGCAGAAGCTGACTCCAGATGGTCTTGGGTGCTGCACACCCAAGCCTGAGGCAATGAGGAGTGTGTGGCCCATTTCTCCAACGCTGGCCTGGGCAGTGCTGCTCTCCCACCATGGGGCCACCGGGAAGGGCCAAGGATGTGGTTTCCCCTGGGGGACAGCGGCAGGCAGCACAGGAAGGAGAAGGAGCCCTGGATGTTTCCTCAACCCTCCTGGTGTCAGTCACCCAGACTGGAGCTTCATGCTTGGCCTTCTGCCTCCTGGGCATTCTAACTTCTCAGCCCTACGCACCAGTCTTCCTGGGCCCCCAGCTTGCTGGTGGCAAATCCTGGAAGTCTCCACTGCTGTAACTGTGTGAGCCAATCCCTCAGAACAAACCTTTTCCAAGAGAGCTTGTGGTTCTGTTTCCCTGCAGAACCCTGACTAATACACCTCGATTTCACAGTAAGGCCTCCCACCCCATGAGAGCACACAGCAGCTTTCCCACGACACTCAGGCTCCCAGGAAACCCACTGAACAAGTATCCTCATCTTCCTCTCTGGTTCTAAGCACTTCATCCTTGACTCACCATCAGGTTGTTGTATGTTTATTTGCTTACAGCATCTTTCATCCCCTAGAACCCTTGGTCAGACAAGGAGTCTTTGTATCAGTAGCCCAGGACATGGACATTTTAAGGAAAAAATTAATAGCCATTAAATTAGTGGTATCATGCCCACAAGTTGCTTAAAACCTGTCGGGTAGGTGAGGGAAGACAAGAATATTGCAACCCAACCATACCATGAGTGACAAAGCAGAGTGGATCCACTGCCAGCCAGGAGATGCCTGCAGAGCTCAGGAATCCTGGGGAGGCCTCTGTTTCCCCAGGAATCCTGGCTCTTTGCTCTCTGAGTCTGCATTGGCACTGAGCTCTGGGGCCTGCTGTCCTTGTCACCTCGGATGCAGCTGAATCAAGCAGCGGCTGGCTAAGCCCTCAGCTGTCAGGTGGCTGACAGCTGCTATGCTAGAGCCTGCCAGGAAGTGGCTCTGCCAGGTGGGAGCCAGGAAGGAGGAGGTGGCCCCACAGGAATGTTGTGCTTAAGGGCCCTTGTCCTTTCTGGCTCTTCACATTGTCTACTAAAAACAAAACACCCCCCCCCCAATAAAAAGCACCTGCAAAAACCATAATTCTGCCGATGTCCATTTGGGGTGAGCATCAGACACATCTCAGTCAAAAGCCAGGCCAGGGGACATCTGTGGTAAGGAAGAAGCAAGGCTCATCCCTGAGGTGCCCCTGTGGTGGGACAAGGCTGTTTCGCACACATGGTGGTGCCCAACACTTCCGGGTAAAAGTTCGACCCGCTTCCTTCTCCCAGTTACATGTCTTCATGCTGTGGAGCAGAACAAACCACTGAAACATCCTCCACACAGTTTTAAATCCTCATAAAAGGATGGGTTTGGCCTTTGGTGATTTGGAAACAACAGAACCTTCTTGAGACAAACCCGAAAATAGTAGCTAGGAAGAGAAAGCAATCCCTGAGGAAAAACACTGATTAGAAACAAAAGAAGCTGCAGTGTTCCTGAAAACAATAGGGGAGTTGTTAGCATAATGAGCAGCTAAAATCTCTTTGCTAAGGCTGATGGAATAAACAAAACTGAAAGGTGAAATTATTTCTCCCCTTGAAGTTAGAAGTTGAAAGATAGCCAGCAGCAAACTCCAGAAACTACTGGGACCTGTACTCAGGGTACCTCAGGTCCATCCAACCTGCCACGGAGGCAGAGATCCAGCCCCAGAAGTTGCTGCTTCTCCCTGTAGCACATAGATAGAAAGCTTTCTACAGAGCCTTTTTGGGGATCTGCCTTTCCCAAGCTTCCATCCTGGGCAGGAAGTCAAGACCTAGGACTTTAGATCAACACAGGATCTATATAGTCCAGATGCTGTGTATTTGGTAAAAGACAAAAGATTTATATGATCTGAAGAGAAACCAGAGTATATAGATACTGTATATTTGGAATGAGGGGGATTTACCAACCTCTTACTGGAAAAATAAAATCCTATTATACTGTAACCAATTCCAAGTAGTCCTGTGGTTCAGCCTTTGGATATATTTGTTCTTTCTAGTTTCAGATTATCCAAAGAACTTAACAATGCTTGGCACAAGCTAAGCATTCCTACACAGCAGCTGCCTCTCCAGTTTCAGATGCCTTTGGACCAGAGATACAGGGATGGGAATTTGGCCAAGACTTCTTCTGAGGACCTGGGTATGGAGATGAGTTGCTGGGAGCTCTTGCCTCTCTGTTTTCAAACTCTGGTGCATACCCCAAAGTCTGCCCCTGCAGAAGCACCCACTAACCCTGGCTGTGCAGAGATTTCTCTTTCCTGATCATATGGGGGCTGGATGTGCTGCTGAGGTAGATTAGGGCATGGCAAAACTGGCTGGTGACCTGTTAATTACAAGATCCTGGAACACATGCATAGAACAGTTCCCAAAGCCCTGGATGTGGATTTCTTGGGAGAACTCGAGCAGGTTTTCAATAGGATGGCCTAGATCTGACCTCAGCCTGAGACGTAGGATCCCAGAACCACCTCTCAGGACCCATATGTAGAAGTTCTCATGTGTTTCCTTGAGATTTAGATGGCATAAAGGGAAAGGTAAGCCATGAAGAATTTGCTATTGCAACTTTCCATGATAGTCTATGCTGTGTTTCCCGGACACGGTGTGTAATTTTATCTTTGGTCTTACCTTCTTTTTCTATTTATGCTGCCCAAGCTCACTCTGCAGAGCCAATTTCTCCCCTACTCTTCACTTTTACTTGGTCAAATAAACTTAGTTCCTTTTTTTTTCTCTTTTCATCCAATTCTTTGCTCAAGATGAGAAGAACTTGGACTCTAACTCCAGAGAAAGAACCCAATAATGTTTAGTTGGTGAACTACTTTTAGAAGCAGGCTACTCAATGGCATTGCTGTCTTGAGTTGACAAGAGAAGAATCCTCTGACCTGTGCATTCATCTCTGCTCTGTAAGGAATAGTACATGGAGAATAATAAGACCTAGCCTATAGGGCTGTTAGGAGAGACAAATGAGACAAGGTACAAGGTATGATCGCAAAATACAGTGAATATTTAAATTTTTTAAATGTATTACAGTAAACGCCATACTCCATTAATCATTCTCAGAATATTCTCTTCAAACACACTTATCACATCTTCCTTGCTACTTTCTGAAGCAGTTCTGGAAGTCCTCTTTCACCAGTGTTGTGCCATTGTGGTCACCTCAATGTCTAGAACTGATTCAAAACATTTCCCTCTTGTGGTCATTTTTACTTTGAGGGAAGAGCCAGAAGGCTCATGGTACCAGATCTGGTGAGTAAAGTAGATGAGGACACCATGTCATGCTTTTATGAACCTGACTGTCTCTTAGATGGCCCTCAGCAGCAGCACTCACTGTATTTTTGGTCATACCTCTTAAAAGCACAAAAATTGATTTCCAGAACTCTTGCAGAATTTTAAGATACCAGAGAGACCATCAGGTGAAACAGGAGGATTTGTTTCTTAGGTGTACACTAGCTCAGGGAACTCCTATCCAAAGGCTGAGCCCAGCACAAAGGAAGGGCTCTAGTTTTATACATGTTGTTGAGGAAGTTTGGTCTACCTAACAATGCAAAACTTGTGGACAGAAGCAGAACAAAGGCAGTTAGTTAAGTTTGTGTCAGTTTGGTAACTTAGCATATTTTGGTGGGCTTGGTCAGGTAAAAACAGGATCTTATGAGAACAGGAGATTGTGGAACCTTACTTACAGGGACAAAGTTACTAATTTAATTTGTGATAGAATAAAGAACAACAGCTGTAGGGAGAAGGAAATCGAAGGGGGAATTTGCTTAAGTTAGGGAAATTTATTTTTCCTTTTTTGGTGAGTCCTGCTTCATTCCCCATTTTGATGCTTTCTATAAATAAGTTTCAATAGGAAGCATCATTATCATTATCATTTTACCATTATGGGTAGAGGTGGCTCTCTATTGGACACAGAGAGAATTATAACAAGAAGGAAAAGACATTTATGCTGTTGTTGTAACTCCATGTTGATCCTCAAGCTTTGGTTGTGTGTGGACTGGTCAGCTTTATGACCAGAGCAGGACTGTTGTCTCCTTAGGCTTCAGCCCTGCATAGACTAGTCAGCTCCTGGGCTACTAGAGCAGGGCTGCCATTCCCAGGGGCAGCTCAGCTGTGCCATAGGATCACCCAGTTCAGATGATTTGGATCCTGTTGGCTGATCCACTTGTCTTGGGCTGCCAGTTTTAGCTGACTGTGGTGAATCCAAAGCACAGTTTAACAGCCTTGAAAGTGGACAGTTTGTTTAGTGGGTGTGCACCTTACTTGGAGGAAGACCATGGACAAGACTTGATCGCATCTCCAGTGAATTTCTTGGCAATAGTTTTTCAACAATTATTTGAGTGTCCAGTTCATGCATTGCACCTTTCTTGAGCTCTGTGGTCAGTAGGCCGTGTGTAGTTTCCCTTTCATTTTTAACATCTGTGTGAGTCCCTGGATTATCTTGGCTATGTATGGTGGTCCACTGCCTGACACCATGGTCAGGGGTAGTCTGAATCTTGGGATGATGTCTCTGAACAGTACCTTTGTCACTGCTTGTGCCTATTCTGTTGAATTAGGGAAAGGCCTCAACTCATCCTGAGAAGGCACCAACATTACCAATAACCTCCTGCTTGAGGCAGTTCAATGAAGTCCATAAACAAGTTTTCACAAGGGGTAGCAGCCATTTCTTGAATACTCTGGGACCAAGTGGGCCCTTGCCTTGGGTTGTTTTGAGCACAGTTTAGGCATTGCTCAAAAGCAGTTTAGGTGATGGCAGTGAGCCACGGCACATAGAAATGATGGCCTAGTGATATTTCTAGTGCTGTTTTTCTCATGTGAGACCCTTGATGGAATTGTTTACAAATTTGGGGCTCAGTACTTTGGGAATGGCCAGTCTCACATCAGAGAACTTTCGCCATTCTCCCTTTATATATTTTCCAGATTCCCAGGCAAACCAGGCTTTACATCTGAGGAGTAGCTTGGGGTCTCCGGGAGAGGTGGCTGTGGGATGAGGAACATGGGTAGGAACACTCTTTTGGTTTGTGGAGTTTTCACAGCACCCTGTTTTCCTTCTCTGTCCACTTTTTGGTTTCCTGTGGCTTCCAACGTTCCAGTTTTGTTGATGTCTCCTACAGTATGTAACAGCCACCTTTTTCAGGACCCATACAGCATCTAGGAGTTGTAAAACTTTTTATTTGTACTTGGTCTCTTTTCCCCAGCTATTAAGAGCCTTGTCTCCTGATGTATAGCTCCATGCACATGTAATGTAGCAAAAGCATAATTGGAATTGCTATAGATGTTGGTCTTTTTTATCTCCTGCTAGCAAAAGAGCCCTTATCAAGGTTATCAGCTCTGCCTTCTGGACCTAGGTCCCAGTAGGCAGGGGCTGAGCTTCCACCACAGAGTCTAGCATCACCACTGCACATCCTACCCATTGGACCCCTTCTAGTATGAAATTGGTCCCATCTGTGAAATATTCAACATCTGGATCTCTGAGGGGGCAATCTGTGAGAGCTCCCTGGCCTGAGAATACTTCTTCCATGGTTTCCACAGTCATGAAGGGGGGCTCCTGGTTCAACCAGGAGCAAAGTAGCTGGCTTAAGAGTGTTTACTGTCTCTAGAGTTATGTGGGATATTTGCATAGGAGCCAGTGGTACTGAGTCATCCTCAGGTTTGATAACAAATGGTACCCTTTCTGGTCCATTAGTTATAACTGAGTGCGGTACTCAAATAGTCAGTTGTTGTCCCAAAGTCAGCTTATCAGCCTCCCGCATCAGCAGGACAGTGGTAGAAAGTGTCCTAAAGCATGGAGGCTGTCCTAGGGCCACAGAGTCTAATTGGTTTTGACAAATATGCCACTGGATCCCATGACCTGAGTTAGGACTCCTATGGCCATTCCCTTCCATTCATGGTCGTACAAGAAAAATGGGCTGGTTATATCTGGCAGCCCTAAGGCAGGGGCCAGGGTTTCTTTGGTTTGTTTCAATCCTCTTTCATGGTCAGTTTCCCAGAGGAGAGGCTCTTTTTTCTCCCCTTTGGTAGCTTCATGTAGAGGCTTAGCCATAAGTGAAAAATTTGGGATCCAAATACAATAGAATACTGTCCCCCTGCCACAACTCTTATTTGTGTCAGGAGGTTGGGATTGGTAAGGCACAGACACCTTGTTTCCATTCAGTGCCCAGGTGGTGTTCCCCCATGTCACTATGAAGCCTAAATACCTGACTTTTTGTTGGCAGATTTGTGCATTTTTTCTTGGACACCTTATATCCAGCCTTCCAAAGTAGATGAAGGAGGTCTTTAGTTCCTTGATAGCAGTCTTCATGAGTTGGGGCTGCCAAGAGGAGGTTATCTACATATTGAAGTAAGGACAACTGTCCTTGGGTGTGGTGAAGGCTTTAAGGTTGGTACCCAGTGTCTCCCTAAAGATAGTAGGAGAGTTTTTGAGTCCCTGGGGAAGCCTAGTCCAGGTGAACTGTTCCTTTGTGCCTGTGACAGAATCCTGTCACTGAAGTACAAAGATGGGTTGACTGACTGGTGCAAGGTGGAGCCAGAAAAGGGCATCTTTTAAGTCCAAGTAAGTAACCAAGGCAGCATTTGCTGGAAGGCGTCCCATCAATGTGTAGGATTTGACACTGTTGGGTGAATGGTCTCAGTGGCCTGATTCACAGCATGCAAGTCCTGTACTGGTCTATATTCATTATTTCCTGGTTTGAGAACCAGCAAAAGCAGGATGTTCCAGGATGACTGGCTAAGATTCTATATTCTAGGAGCCATTTTCAATGTCCTTGAATGTCTCATGTGGCTTCCCAGGGAGCAGGTATTGGCAGACTCATACTGGAGTTGTTCCTGGCTTTACTTCCACTGTCACTGGTGTTTGATTTACAGCTAGCCCTGATGGATTATCTTCAGCCCAAACCCCAGGAACTTTATGTGTCATCCCATGCAGCTCATCTATTCCTGGCTTTTTTGGTAAGTCCTGCTTCAGAACTGCTTCAGAAACTGGGAAGAATGATGAGATAAGTGTATTGGACATGAAGGGGAGACTTTCATGGGGGTTAAAGGCAATGTAACTTTTACTGTAATTTTTAAAAAAATTTAAACACACACACCTTATTTTCTAATCGGACTTTGTATTTAGAGCCTCCAGTACACACTCCTAGCCAAAGTCCCTTTTCTTTTGCTGTCATCTATCTGCAGATTCCTTCCCACCTCCATTTCTGCCTGCCCCTCATGGGAGATGGGGTTGTAGCTCTAGATTTACCTGCTCCAGTTTTAAATGCTGCCTTCCCCCAAGTGACTCTGGCTTATCTACTACTGTAGATTAATGAGGCTCACAGGAGGAAGTTCTCATGCTTTACAGGCAACCAAGAAAGCCAGTTACCTAGTTTTAGTACACCGTGTTTACATACCAGGTTACATTTTTATATTGTCTTGTATTCAGAAATGATTTTTTAAAATAAGAGGCAAGATTTTGACCAACTCAGACTTCCATATTATGGTTTCAACATCCCAAATCTATGTTCCAACTATATCTCTGACACTTAAAAAATAAATATTGCTCTTGGGAAATCTACAATCACTTTGGAGACTTCAGAGATGTGGCTAATGCAGATGAGGTGGGGTGGGGCTGTGTACCTCCCTGTCCCAGGCTCTGCCAGCAGTTCCTGCAGGATCCACCCACTGAGGTCACTTCACTCTTCTCAGGGGTTATGTCCCATCCCAAGGACATTTCTTTAATTTCAAAATGTTCACTGGAAAGTATTACAAGCATGGCTGGTGACTCCTCATTTCATTTTGTAAATTACATTCCTTAGTTATTTAAAATTCCACGGTAACCTCAACTCATATGAGAGTAACCATCCAATTTTTTGAAAAAATAAACCTAAGCAGAAAACGTGATGAACTACGAGATAATAGTGAAAGCTTTTCCTCTCCTGGAGTGTTGGGCAAGGGTGGAGACAGCTACAAGTGCAGGTGTGTGTGTGTGTGTGCGCACGCGTGTGTGTGTGTGTGCATGTGTGTGTGTGCACGCGTGTGTGTGTGTGTGTGCATGTGTGTGTGTGCAGCCCTCACAGGCCTTTTTTTTTAATCTCTCCTGAAAACAAGAGCAGAATGTGTTTGGTTCGAGAAGGAAGCTGCTAATGTACATGCACATTCACAATCTCTGATAGCACAGCCAGGAAAACAGCTCATCTCAGTGTGCTCTGAAGGCACAGATCATTTGTTTATAGTTTTATTGCTATGGTTTAGATAAGCATCCCTCAAAAGACCATGCATTGTAGGCTTGGTCCACCACTCATGGCACTACTATTGGGAAGTGGTGGAAACTTTAAGAAGCAGGGCTTTGTGAGAAGATGTGATATCATTGTGGGTGGTCTTTAAAGAGGATGTTGAGACACTGGCCCCTTCCTCTTTCCTGTTTGCCTTCTCTTCCATGGGTACCACCATGATGTGCTGCTTCATCACAGGCCCAAAAGCAACAGGGTCCACTGACAATGGGCTGAAATCCCCATAAGGTTCTTCAATGTAAACCTTTCCTCTTCATAAGTTTATTACCTCAGGTGTTTTGTCACAGTGGTGGAACATTGATTGCTACATTTACATAGTATTATTCTTTTTAATAGAATATGTTCAACATTTTACAATACATTTGTTTTATTTGTTTTTGTTTAAAGAATTGTTACTCTCAAATATTATCTGGGGCTGTCAGCTGCCTAATAAATGTAAGTTCTCAAAGGCTCTTTCCTAAATGACATAGACAAACTAACATTTGAAGTTTTCAAGGTTGTCCCAGGATTTCAGCTGAAGGGTATTTCACAATTGGAGCTGTAAAGCCTATTTATTTTCAACTGCCATGCAGTATAAGTTATAGTTACATTTTATGTAGCATATCAGGGCTGATAGATGATATTTTCATAGAGTGCTTATTAACTTTTACATGTTGGGCAAAAGGTCACTATATTAGCATTTTAATTGTGAATGCAAAAACATTCGGCATTGAAGTCCAGTAGGGTTTCTTTGGGGTACTCACCTATGTCTTGGGTTCATTTGCTTTGGAGTTTACCAGCACACGTCAGAAGAAGTTCCTTAGAGGGTACTGATGCCAACCTAATGGAGCACAGGTGTGTGGCATGGGAATGTTCCAGCACAATCTTAGAATAACTAATGTTCAGTGTGGCTAGATACATAAAGTTTAATTAGTTGGAGAACAAACTTTAAAGCTCTCAACAACTTAATTATTTGCTAGCTATTGGTGTAATAACTGCTTTCCTAAGCAGGCCACCCTGCAGGAAGCTGTGCAGGTACTGAGAATAACAGTAAAAACAGCCCTGTGGAACTTCTGAACCCCCTTCCTCCTGATATGCCCTGTGGGGTTCAGACCTGCTCCCCGGGGCCTGATGTCTTCTCCAGAGGCCATCTGCTCATCCATTCACTGGCTCAAGCATTCGTTTGCTTAACATACATGTACTGAGCAGCTCCCATGAGCCCACTCCCCAGACCCTGGTTTCGTAGAGTTTGCAGTGTGATGTGGTCACAAAGCCACTGCAGCCTCACTGCTTTGAGCCTGCACTGAGACAGCATGTCACGGAGGGAGTGCATGGTGGTGGGACTCCACTTGCCTCCTGGCTCAGTGCGAGAGGCAGAGGCAGAGGACAGGGTCCCGTGGTGCCTTTCACGGGCACATCTCCTGCAATCTCAATCTCTACAGTCCTCAACTCTGAAAGTTCTCACCATCTCCTAGTGGTGCCAGGGGCTAGGACCAAGCCATTAACACACAGGGGCAGCTGCAGATGTAAACAGCAGTGAGTAGGAGCAACTGGAGCAGAGCTCTGCAAGCTGTTGGGACTATCACACTGCCTTCCTTGTCCTTGCCTGCCTTCTGCCTGATTCCAGGTAGGAATGTCCGTGTGTTGGTCCACAGCCACACCCTGAGTCTGTACCACAGTGTCACCTCTGCGATCAACCTGCGCCAGGCATCCTGGGGTTTTTGTTCTTCTTTCTTCTATCAGAATAGTAGAACAATAATAGTACTTTACTCTGCACAAAGCCCTCAACACAATCCCTAACATCAAACAACAACAACAACAATAATAATAATAATAGTGCTTCACCCATCTTATTTTAAAATCTACCTAAGCATAGTAGCACATGCCTGTAATCCCAGCACTCTGGGAGGCTGAGGCAGGAAGACTGCACATTCAAGTCCAATCAGGGCAAGTTAACAATATAATGAGACTTCAATCTCAAAATAAGAGAATAAACAAAGGGCTGGGGATGTAGTGCAGTGTGAAGAGCCTGAGTTCAAACCCCATTACTGGAAAAAAACCCAACTCCTCAACTACTGTCCAATTTTGCCATAAACAACTCTATTCTTGCCCTCCCCCTCTCATCTTCCCATTTTCCCTTGCTCTTACTTTGTCAGTCCCATCCCCACCTCCATGGACACCATCTCATCCAGGCCACCAGTGGGCTCCACGTGGCCAAATCCAGTGCACAGTCTTGGTGATCGATCAGCAGCATCTACTGTGGGTGAGCAGCCTCCTCTTGAAGTGCTCTGCTCCTTCACCTCCCACAGTACTGTCCCATGCCCTCCTCCCTCCAGACTCTGGAGGAGGACCCTTCCCATCCTCCCAGCTTCCCAGCCCAGCACACCTGGGGCTCAGCGCTCTCCTCTAACTACACACAGACCCTCTGGGACCTTGTCCAGCCCTCAAGCTTTAAATGGACGCTACAAATCACCAATTCTCACATTTATAGCTCAGTCTAGGCTTCTCCTCTATATGCTGAAATTATTCCTAAATGCTAACTCAATGCTTTCACTGGGATTTTCAACAGGCATTTATAACTTAAAAGACCCAAAATTAAACTTTGCCCTTCTCCAGTGGTCTTTCCTGTGCTTTCCGATATGGGTACTTCTATCTTTCTAGCTTTTGGTTTAAAAACATCATTGACTTCTCACATCCCACCTCCAATTTGTCAACAGTCCTTGTCTTAGTTACTTTTCCCATTGCTGAGATGAAAATACCCAACACTCAAATTAAAAGAGGAGAGGTTTATTTGGCTCACAGTGGGCAGAGATTTCAGTCCATAGTTGGCTGGCTCCAAGGCAGGGTGACACACGGCAGAGGAGAAACAGTTCATGGTAGGTGGAAGGCAGCAAAAGCAGTAAGTGACCAGCCACAAGTAACAATAGCAGCTTCTTTCTGCCCCTTTAAAATTCTATCTAGGCTACCCGTTTTAGGGTGGTGCCAAACCAATCAGTAGACTAATTTGGTAACCACACACCCTTAATCCCAGCATCACACACTCCACATCCAGCCACCTCTGAAAAAGCCCCACCTATGACCACATGAGGCGTTGGGAGGACATCTAGACATGAGCCATAAAAATCCTTCCTCCAAGTAAGTCCAGAATATGAAGTTTTCCAAACAAGTTCTCCACTACCTCTTCTTAGCCACAGTTTTCTATCACTTAGAACCTCCCTACTGCACGTGTGCTTGGGGGACTAGTAGAGCCAGCTAGCCTGAGTGCTGATTAGAAATGCAAGAGTTCAGCTGCACCTCAAACAAAACAAATCCAAATTGCATTATCCACATCCTTCAGTGGTCCATTTGTACATTAAGTCTGAGCTACTTGGACCTAGCCTACTGCAGTAGTCTATTAATAGTCTTCTGTCCTTCTCTCTTTCTTGCTGCACTGGGGATTAAACCCAGGTCTTCACACTGAACTATATCCCCAGCCCTTTTAAATTTTAAGACAAGCTCTTGATAAGTTGCCCAGGTTGGACTTGAATGTGTGATCCTGCTGCCTCAGCCTCACAACACAACAGTCAGAGCAATCTTTTAAAATATCACTTCTATTCTATTAATTTGTCTTCCAAGGTACTTCTTAGAAGTTGTCAAATTTATTTTGAAACAGATTTTTGAAATATGCTTTCTATATCCTTTTAAATTCTGTAAAATCTGTGGTAATGTCTCCTAGATCTTGATATTGTAATTTAAAAAATGTATAATTGATATTGTGTAATAGGAAGGAAAAGTCTAAAGGAGTAGGGGAAGTGGGAGGGGTAGGGGAAAGGAAAGAAGGGAAAAGAAAAAATATGAGAAAAGGAAAAAATGGAAACAAAATCTTTGCAAATAGGGCAGGGTGGAGGGGGTGAAGGGAGGGCAGGGGAAGGGGAAAAAAATAAGAACCAAGATACTTATGTAATGGTACAAGATCCCAGTGATGAATGTAACTGTATTTTATACCTGAAATGTACCAATAAACTTAATAGGAAAAAATATCACTTCTATGTCCCAAACAGCTCAGTGGCTCTTTTGGTGGTGGGAGCTAACATTCTTACTGCAGCCCATAAGCTTTCCTTTGACTGACCCCCCCCCCCCCTTCATGCTCATCTAATAACTACTCTCTCGATCCCTTTACTGCAGTGACAGTGGCACCTATGCTATTCTGCCCACTGCATAGAAAATGTGTGAACATCAGGATCTTTGCACTTGCTACCTGGAAACTCTTTGCTCTGATATGAGCAACCCATTCCTTCATTTTATTGAGCTCTCTGCTCTAATGTCACCTTCCATGACATCCTAAATAATATCCACCACCCCGTATCCTTTATTCTTTTCTATTTGTTCCTGCATATTTCTCCATAGAATCATATGCTTGTTTATTCTCTCTCTTTCCCTTCCAGAATATAAGTTCCATGCAGTCAGGGACTTTATTGTATTATCTGTGTTAGAATAGCCTATAGCACGTGATACATTCTCCTTAAACATTTACTAAAAGAATGAATCTCAAGTTTCCCGCTGAGCACTGTGTGCACTTTAAAATGGCATGAATCTTGGGATTCTTAGATAAAGTTCCCTGAGGCAGCCATGGCTGGGAAAGCAGAGATTTCTTTGGAACATTGGGGTTATTCAGTGATGCATTCAGTACACATTCTTCCCCAGCAGTCTCAGCACTGGAGCAGGAGGGGAATCCAGGCTGATAGAAGAGGCAAAAAGTGACTGGAACACATGCTGTGTGATGCTGTCCAGTCAGCTGTAGTGCTTGCTCCCTGCTCAGCAGTTCCTGGAGTACCAGGCCATCCTCTGCTTGACTCTTCATTGTGTGCTTAGCTGCAGGTTTGCATCTGGCAGCTCCAGCTGAGGTTTACAGCCCACAGCACAGGTGAAAATCCTGAGCCACCCTGTTGGGCAGCAGAAGGTGGCTGGTGGTTCGCAGCTGCAGAAAGTCCAGTAACTGGAGGAGATGCTACACGGTAAGCAGTCTGTGCTGTGACAACCACAGAGCCAGGGGTCCTTGTGGCCTCTCAGTGACACAGAGGACCAACGTCAAAGATGACAGATTCCATATGAAGTTTAGGATTTTTTTTCTCTTGTTCTATGAGGAATGCTGTTGGTATTTTGGTTGGGATTGGATTAAATCTGTTTTGGAAGTATGGCCACTTGGACTATTTTTGTGACTGTGGGTGATGGGATCCCACATGGTCACAAAGCCTAGCATGGAACTGCACCCTGAAAGCACTTCAGTCTCCCGTGAGTGCTGGCCGAGGGCAGACATTGAGGAAGACTGCATTTGACTGGGTACTGGAGGGCTGAGCTCCCCCTATGCTGGATCCTGCTCCTCACACTCTGTGACAGGCTAGCCTCTTACGGGCACTGTTCTACTCAATAGCCTTGTGAGTGTCTCGGGGTCACTGCTGTCATCCACACACAGCTCCCCAGCCCTTGAAGTGTTCATGCCCAGACTCTCAGTCCACAGATAACAGAGCAGAGGGGCAGCGAAATGAAGCACTCACCCTGCAGCTGTGAGCAGCTACAGCTGGGACTGGATCTTTGGCCTTCTGGTTGGTTCCTTAGCCCATTTGCCAGCCAGCAATGAAGCCACAGGTAGATATCAGCCACTCAGTGTCCTTCCTTGAAAGCCAAGGTCATATGTAAAGTCTTCAGCTCCCAGTCTTGCTCCACCTTCATTTCAAGTCCCCAGAGCCCTGATCCCAGCCCTTGGCCCAAGACCCAGGCCAGTCAGAGTTCAATCCCTGCATCCCCAAGATTCACTCTGGGAAATTATTTCATCACTCAGTTCCCTCCTCAAAGAAATGAGAGTTAATGCTGCTAACCTTGTGGGGTTGCTGCATGTGAGTCCACTAGAAAGGAAGGGAGTTTCCTACGGCCTTGAAGATAATCCCAAGCAACTCCTCCCCTCCCCTGCCAGCTCCTCTCTCTCTGTCTTGCCTCAGCTCTTAGTAAGTAGGAAACGGCCTGATGAAAGAACCCACAGCCCATTTGACCTTGAGCAAGGTGCAAATAAGTGATAAAGCTTAATGTGTTTAAAAAGCCTGAGGCTGTTTGAACCCTAGCAGAGAGAGTTGGCTCTCTTACCTTAAAGCTCCAAAGCTGCAAGACTGAGTTGCCCTGGCCATGATGGTAGCTGCTAACTGTCCTAGGAGAAGTCCAGGAGCGGGTGATGCCCCGCCAGGCCCTCGAGTGTTTCTCTTGCCTGGTACCTTCATGAGGGTTCTGCAGCAACATTATCCAAGATATTAAAATGGGCAAAACTGAGTGTAAGACATCTCGGCCCCCTTTTATTGCTAAAACAGGACATTTAGGACTGGGTAACTTATAAGGCAAAGGCATTTATTTCTTACAGTTTGGAGCTGTCCCCAGATCAAGGGGCGACATCTGGCCTGTCATCAGCTTTCCATTGCTATAACAAATACCCAAGACAATAGTCTTTGGCTCACAGTTTTGAAGTTTCTAGTCTGTGATTGGATTCATTGCTTTCAGGCCTGTGCTGGCGGTGGAAGAACTCTCCTCATGACCTGGAAGCAAAAGGGAGAAAGAAGAAGGGATCCGGTCTCACTAACCCCTTCAAGGTCACGCCCCCAGTGACCTGAAAACCTTCCATCTCTTAAAGCTTCTGCCCCCTCCCAGCTGCCACCCTGGGGGTCAAGCTTCTAACCTATGGGCCTTTGGGGGATGTTCAGGATCCAAAGTATAGCATCTGTTGAGGGTTTTTATGTTAATGGACTCTGCAGAGTCCCGGTGTGGCCCAGGGCATCATAGGGGAAGACATGGACTGAAGGAAACTGGCTTTTATAGCAGACCCACCCTGGAGAGAGCCATCAGCCCATTCATCCAGGAAGGGCTCGGCCACATCCTAGCATCCACCTCATACCTCACAATGGGGTTAAATCTACATGTGACTTTTGGTAGGGTCTTCAGACCACAGCACGTGGCCACCTTTCAGTGGAACGTGGGTTACCTCCAAGATCATCTGATTCTATAGGATCCACACTTTTCTTGTCTATACTGTATACCTTACAGAAACCCACAGTGATCCTAGTAATTCTTGTGCCTAGAGATGGTATGAGTGGATTTTGCACTGGTTGGAAAGGCAACTTATTTCCCACCTGGGGAAGAGGCCAGGTTTGCATTGTGGGCAAGTTGAGTCCAGTGTTCCCGGATGCCTGTATGCTGTCAATGGAGCTGCTTTAGGGTATCCTTTTAACATTACAGTACAATGTTTCCATCTTTCATTAATGACTGCAATCAAATTTTGGACAGGTGTTTAGTAAATATTTTTTGTTTGTATGTTTGTTTTTGGTACCGGGGATCGAACTCTGAACCTTGCACTTGCGTGGCAGGTGCCAGAACCACTGAGATAAATCCTCGGCCCTTTAGTAAATATTTTTAAGAGTGTCATGATTTTACATTTTAAAAAATTGCCCTTTGACATGAGGGACTCCTCTTCCTATAGAGCGAGACTTCTTGTACCTGAGCTCCAAGAACACTCATCGTCCGAACCCCGCTTTAGATGTCTTTCTTCCTCCCAGCAGACTGCTTCTGTGTCCCCTCCCAGACAGACCATGCATCCCCTCAAAGCAAGGAGCACAGCGCACAGTGTCAGGCTATCCCACGCCTCCTGTCACAGGACAAAGGTTCAGTCAACATGCTCTGCCTAACAAAGCCCTGGAGACCTGGGAATCCTCGCATCCACTCCTGATGGGCATCCCAGAGTTGGTCTTGGTCAACATAAACAAATAAATACATACATAGGGGCTGGGAGTGAAGCTCAGCAGACAGCAGGTGCTCAGCGTTCGTGAGGCCCTGGGTTCCATCCTCAGCACCAATACATAAGTAAATAAATAATCAGCAGGGGAAATGCTTGGCCCTTGTGTGTGACTTTCCAGGTGCCAGACGCTGCTGTCAGCATTCTGGCCTATGTCTGCTTATTTGAAACTCACAGCAACCCTCTGAGGCCATCCCACTCTAATTCAACTGATTATTGAGGAAGCAAAGCAGAGAGAATGGCAGCAATGCATTGTGCACAAATGGAAGCAGAGACAGGGAGCACTGGGCCAGGCGACAGCCTCGGCACCTCTGGGAGGGACACGGAGGTCCCGGCAGCCCCATCTCTGGGCCGGCAGTGCTAGGCTTGTTTGACTCACTCCTCACCCATCTACCCAGGTCCCGAGTGATGAGGGTGCAGTCGTCTAGCAGCACACGTGCTGTACCCAGTGGCTGTTCTGGGCCTGTGGGGCAGGACGTGGTCACCTGGAGTCTGCACTCAGGAGGAGGCACATTTAATGGCAAAGACAAACACTATCCCAAGTCCAGAGTGGGCTGAAAGAAAAACAGAAATATTCTGAATTTCTGCAGTTAGCAGCACTTTCTTGCTGCTCAGTGGACAACAGCCCACATTTTCATTTTGTACTGTACCCCACAAATCTTGTAGCCAGCACTGGCCACAGAAGCACGTATTTGTCACTCTCCCATGCTGGGATATAATATCTGACACCTGAAACTTGAAGGGAAGTTAATTTGGCTCATGGTTTTGGACAGTTTAGTCCATGGCTGGCTCGCTCCAAGGCAGGAACAGCATGGCAGAAGGGCATAGCGGAGCAACACTACTTACTGTGTGCCAGCCAGGAAATAGATAGAGAGGGAGGGAGACAGCGGCAGGACACGTCTTTCCAGGTCACGCTCCCAGTGACCCACCTCTTCTGACCAGGTCCCACCCCCTGCCAGCACATTCAGCTGTGAACTCATCCATGAATGGATCTACTGATGAGCAGAGCACCCCATGACCCAGTCACCTCCCAAAAGCCACAACTCTGAGCACAGGAGACTTTAGAGGAACATTTTAGCCATAACATGTTTTACCAGATGAGGTGTTTCACCTGTCAGATCACTGACCACTTGATTATGTCCTTACGCATACACACACACACAGACACACACGCAGAACAGGGTTGGTGCCTGGCTGCTGTGTTATGAAGTGGTTAAACACACAGGCTTTGGAGCTAGGCCCCTCAGTATGCCCAAACTCTGTCAGTTACCACCTGGGTGAACTTGGACAATTTCTCCAGATTTATACATTAGAATGGAGATTTACATAGCTCTGTTTTCTTGGGCTGTCCTGAACCATGCTAAACCGTCAGCAAATGTGGGCTGATTTCAGGAATTTATTGAGCATGTATAGATATTGGAGCCAGAGAGTTAGGATGTTGAGGTAGATGAGACACAGATGATGGAGGTCTAGATATACATATATGTGTGAATCTGCGAGGACTAAATTGACTGGGAGCAGAGGAACTCTTACAGAGTGAGAATAAAAGAAACATGGCCACCCAAAATACATTCGCATCCAATGCTTAGAAAGAAAATACCACGCCACCAAACAACAAACATTGTAAATGTCCTAGGGCATATTCTCCCCATAAGCCACCTATAAGCAAACATGCATTTTTTTTTGAAAGAGAGGTTTCCTAACTTAGGGTTTCTTTGTTATACCAGAATAATGTAGTAAGGTAGAACCTTGAATTTACCATTCTGGACAATACAAGTGGCCTGAAACCCAATAGCATGCTGAGAGATTTTTCCAGCGTATGAGAAGAAAATAAATGTGTAATATTTAAATTCTTTAATAATGCACATACAGATTTATAATGACTATATTTTTATTTTATTTAGTGAATCTGTGAACATGAATACAGCTATAGTTTGGATGCATGTGTCCCATCCAAGTTCAAGGGTCAGAGCCTAAGATTCAATGTGGTCCTCCTAAGAGGTGGCCCTTTCAGAGGCCATTACGTCATGAGGATGTGAAAGCAGCTTAAGTAAGCACCCCCACCCTCTGCCTTCCACCAGGAGGGGACCAGCATGCACCCCTCTGCCAGTGGGGACTCGGCAAGGAGGCACCATCTTGGAGAACTGCCCCGAGCAGACACGCAGGTGCCTGAGCCCTGGTCTTGGACTTCTCAGCCTCCAGGACCGTGAGAAGCAAGATTCCAGGATTCACCGGCTACCCAGGCCCAGGGATTGTGCTACAGCAGCACAAATGGCCTACAGCAGACACTGTCTTTCATTCTGACCGCAGGGACCTCCAGTGAGGGACACTGGCAGCTGAAGATGATGCCAGTAGGCACAGAGGGAAGTGATTCAGGCCCAAGCCTTTGGACTCCCATCTCTGTCGGAGGGTCACACTCTCAGCTCTGCACCCACCCAGGGGCCCCCCACAGACTACACAGGGGGGTCACCAGACTCTCCCTGCCTTCACCACCTTGGCCTTGGCTCCTCCTGCCTACCCAGCCCTGTGACCACAGCAGGTGAGTTTACCTTTTTCTGTTGTTAATTAGCTACTGACGGACTATACTTTTTACTCCCAGAGCAACATTTCTAAAACCCAACATTTTTTTTCCCCACCCGTACTAGTTATTGAACCCAGGGCCTTCACCCTGAGCTACATTGCTAGCCCCTTAAAAAATGTTTTTTAAAGTTTGAAATAAGATTTTTCTAAGTCACTAATGTCCAGTGTGGGTTTAAACTTGCAATTCTCCTGCCTCAGCCTCTCAGAGTGCTGGGATTACAGGCTCCAAACCCACCATTTTAACACACCCATGAGATCTGTCTTGTTAATGCAAAGAAAAATAGCTCCAATGGACATATGATGGGAGCAAGCCTGTGCATTACCCCGAAACACCATGTATCGGATCAGCACCTCTGCCATTCGCTTCTGCAGCTCACCATGTAGAGCCATGTATTTATGTACAGAAGCCCAAGTAGATATTCTGAAATGCAGGGGATGTTTTCTAGCTATAAATATTTAAGTGAGAGAGGGTGTGTCAACTGATGTCCAACTGTTGGGTTTGAAACAATATCATTTTAAATAAAGATCCTTTCTTTGATGGGAGTGTTAAGCGTGAAGAATGCATGGCTGATAAGATAGAGGATAAAACAGGCAACAGATTACCTCGGAAGGATGTTTCCACTCGCACAGGATATGGGGGAAATTCCTGAAACTTTTAGGGAAAGAGATAAAACAATGCATTCTCTACTTTGATGGATAGGATGCTAATGTTTTCTCTTCCGGCACTCGCATTCCTTAGGAAACAGGAGCAGAAGGTAACTGGTTCAATTTTTCACAAAGTTGCTACCTCCCACTGCTGACCTCCATGGCTCTGGAAGTTAGGTTTGTTTTGCTTACCCACTTGCAGAGGAAATCCACTTGAGAGATGTGGAAATGGCCTTGAGAATTCTGTATGGTTGCCCAGTGCTGTGTTAGCACGCTCCTGTATTCCTATGTGCACCACTCATGAGCATATGTGCATGCACACGCATACAGAGCAACACACATCCCTGACCTTGGACATACACTGCAGACTGAAAAACACACACACACACACAGACACACACACACACAGACACACAGACACACAGACACACACACACACACACACACACACACACACACACACGGTGGCCTGGCTCCAACACTCCTTAGTGAGATGAGGAAGGAATGTGTGGTCATGTTATGTCAACTGTTTGGCGTGAGAATGAACATTTGCAAGACGGAAAAGAAACACAGGCCAGCACCTGGCTCTATAGGAGGAGGTGGCTGTGCGGAGCAGGGACTGGGTCTGCTTCGGGAGTTAAGGGACCTGCCAAGCAGAGCACCACAGTTAGTCACTTCCCCACTGGGCACTGAATTCCCTCGCCTCCTGCCTGGGGCTCCGATGGCCCCACTTTCAAGGACCTGAGGGCTGGCAGGAGAGACGACTTCTCCTAGGTTTTCTGAGCCACCTCTGCTGCCCTCGAACATCCTGTTTTCAGAGGTACCAGTTCTGAGCGGCATCCTTGTATTGTAGGGAGATGACCCAAGGTTGGTATTTAGAAAGTGTGAACAAGGAGAATTAGAACAACATTGTCAGCGATGAGTCTGGGAATATCCCCATCTCTTCATTCACCATTTTGCCGGCTGGAAAAGGGAGAATGTTGTGATTGTAACAGTGCAAGATTCAAACAAAAGAGTGGCCATAAATATCTATGTATACCTTGGTAATATTTTTTGCTTATAAAAATGTGAAAAAATGTGAAGTTTATATGTGTATTGCAAATAATCCTTTGCAATAAAAGCACCAGTCTGTATTATTTTATTTCAAGTAGACCCACGTGAAGTCATCTGTTTTAAAAATCAGAGTTCCATTAAATATTGAAGAATAACACAAGTATAGTTTTTCACAACCCAACCATGAAGTTACATCAGTAGCCAAAACAATGTGCAGAAAGTACAGCAGAATACTCCTGTATTGTGAATGCCTTTTATGTACAATAAGGGCCATTTTTCTTGTTCTTTTGCCTCATGAAACAATGTCTACTCTGCAGTAAGAAATTTAGATAGTTTTAAGAACACTTCTGCATTACCATTCCATTACCTTTCTTTGGTGGGTTCAGGCCAAAATTGCTTTTATGGACACACACACACACACACACACACACACACACACACACGTCACACCTGCAGAGAAGCAGAATATCCAAAAGCACGGCATTTCCAGGGGGAACTATTGACTCGGAAAGTGCCTAATGGACAACTAATGCTTTCTCACTTTGAGATTTATTCCCTCTGAATTCTTATCAAATTCTTTATGCAATAAAGTGGAAGAAAGGAAGGAATAGAAAACAATCATAAAAGGAAATAAAATTTAGGTGTCTATTTTTTTCATTAAGAACTGGGAGGTGACCTTTATCCAAAGCACCCAGGAACCGTGTCCTTCGGCCTGTAGTCCTGCGAGCAGGGAGTCGCTGCAGACCAGCACCCAAGCATGTAGATGCTGATGCCCGACTGTTCCCTGCCTCTGCCTGGCCAGCACTTTGGCCTCGGATAAGCTCTTGGTCTCCGAGCCCCTCGCTCCCTCTGGAGTGTGGCCCATCATGTGGACGTTTTGAGGGGACTAAATGGGAACACGGCGACGGCTTAGAGGAGCACCCGCCTCACAGTAGGCTCCGCGTCCCCAGGGAAAGGCAGTAGGCACTTTGCTGGCGGGCAGGGGGGCTCCGTACCTGAAGTTCCCAGAGAGATGCATAGTCCCAGATGGTCAGCGACTGGTTAAGAGCCAGATCCACAGCCCGAACCTGTGGCTTGAATTATGAAGAAAGAAAACCTGAGTATTTTGAAGGTTATGCTGCTCTCCACCACTGTGCTCTGCTCCGTCTCCGTGAGAAGCCAGAGCCTCTCTGCTGTGGCAGGGCTCTGAGTCCCCACCACACTCTGTTGAAGCCTTGGTCCCCGGTGGTGGCAATGGGAGGTGCTGGAACCCGAGGGGTCATGTGGCTTCTGGGTCACGTGGCCCGGAGGGGACTGTAGGATCCCGGCCCCGCCTCCTCTCCTCTTCTGCTTCCTGCCCAGGAGGTGAGCAGTTTTGACCTGCCGCTCGTTCCGTTGGGGTGTGCTGTTGCAACAAGGCCCTGAGACAAGGGGCGGAGCAACTGTGGACGGAAGCTCCGCACGCGTGAGCCCAGGCAGGCTGATGCGCTCGGGTATTCTGTTGGAGTGATGGAAAGTTGTCCCTCGCAGCGTCCATGTGCGTAAGCCACAGGGCAGCCTGGGTGCCTGCTGCCTTACCACGCGCCCAGCGTTGGCTACAGAGGCGTGAGGGCTTTTCTGATGACTGAGTCCTTGTCCTCTGCAAAGAGAAACCGACTTTCCCCATGGTTTTCACTACGGGCTTTCTGGGTTTTCATGATCTCTTCTAGACCCACATTAATTAAATATACTTTATGTAATATAGGAGCATCTTGAGCTCCGTCTACCTGAATTTCCACTGTGACCCATCTTACTCTGTCTTCCACTCAGTTTATGGGATGTCTCTTGGCGAGAGCATGGCTCTATCCTTCAGGATCTCTGTGGTTTTGTGCACCATTTCCTCACTTGTTATGTCATTAAGAAGCCACTGGTGGTTCTAACTGAACAAGCTGGAACTGAGCAGGAAATACAATAGAAAATGCTAGTGTTAAATCAGATGGTAGCTTCCTGAATCAATATGATGGCAAGCATGTCTCAGAATGAAATTATTTCTACACAGTTATAAATGGAGACTGGGCGGGGCTCAGAAGTAAGCTCGCTGGTGGATGCAGACCCACCTAGGTTCTGATCCCTTTTTAAATGTTCAAAGTTCCCCCAAGCTGTGTGATTTCAGAGCAACTTAATTTTTTTTTTTTTGGTATCGGGGCTCGAACTTGGGACCTTTCATTTGTGAGGGAGGTGATGGCACCACTGAGCTAAATCCCCGGCCCCAGAGCAACTTAAATTTTGTGCACTTTAGTGGCTGCATCTGCAAGTTGAGCCTAGTTATGCTTAGTCTGATAGGGATTAAATGAGGAAACATATGTATCCTGCTATGCACTAAGAAAATGATGGTTTATTATTTGCATTATTATTTCGAGCTCAAGAGATATTCATAAATGAGTTCTGTACTTTATTACATGACCCTTGGTCTAAAATTCAGCTTTAGGGACAATTTTATATCTATACTATACCAAAGTTGAGATATTGATAGCTAAAAATGAAAAATCATAAAAATGGACAATGATAACCACCGAAATAGTTTTTAGAAGAAATATTTGCTTTTGATGAAGTGTTTAGGGTGCTGTCTTAAATCAAGGGCTCTGGGCAGTGACGAGACAGACTAAGTGAAAATGAAAACTAGGAAACACACATAGCAAAAGTTAATTTACACAAGGTCTGTGCAGCTGACCTGTACCCTGAGACCCACAGGGACAAAGATGAAAAATGAAGCAAAGCAATCCAAGGGTCTCTTTGAGAACACGACCCCGAGTCTGTGGAATCCTGGGAGTGTGAGCCAGGAAGCTGTGACACTAATGGCCAGGCTAAGAACCGTAATCCCAGGGAAACAGTGTGTGTCCTCACTGTAGCTACAAACAAAGGGATATTATTATCACCACCAACATCGATATCAGCAGACATTACTAGTCAATATCGGCAGACATTACTATTTGCTAAACGCACACTGAGTGCCAGGCATGAGGAAAGCACTTGGCAGAAATAGTCAGCTCTCAGCCCTCTGTGTCTGCAGGTTTTACATCTGCAGATTCAGCCAACTACTGATTGAAAATGGTCAGAAGAGAATTACACCTGCATTAAACATGTACTGACTTTTCTCTTGTCATTATTCTCTACATAATATAACAGCATAGCATTTGCACTGTATCAGATACAAATCATCTAGATTTAAATTGTACAGGAGGATGCATGTAGGCTATCTGCAGATGCTGTGTCATTTGGGAAAGGTACCTGTGGAAAATCCCGGAGCCAGTCCAGCCGGATACTGAGAAGCCCCGTGCTTCCTGATGCGGTGGTGATCAGTGTCATCAATCCCAGCGCAAATGGGCACATGAGAGTTGGAGATCAAGAAACTTGCCCATCGCGGGTCTCCGTGGCAGAGCCGGTCGTCCTGGGTCACACAACAGTGGCCCCAGGAGACACTGCCTGGGATGCCATGGCTATCTCAGTAAGGACACACCTGTGTGCGCACAGGGAGGCGTCCCTCACCACACACCCAACACTTGGCCTGAACTCCACCTTGGTCTACACCAGACTCCCTCCTCTCCACCAAGGCAAACCACACAGAGAAGCAGGGTTTCCGGAGCCTTTTGCTTCCCCCTCAGGGTGCTCCCCAGTCCTAGGGATTCTGGTGTGGACTTGTAAGGGACATTGCTGTGGGCTCCTGGCTTCCATTGGATCCTTCGAATCTCTAGCGAGTGGACAGATCTTTTGCTGTCTTCTGCATTTGACTCTGTGGGCAGCAACTGTAGGCCGATCTTCCACATTTCTGTGTCCTGCATTAAATCTGATTCAGAGCATCTGCAGTCTTCTGAAGGGCCTTGCCCCAGCCCTACAAACTCTTGTAAGCAAACTCTTGTAATACAGGTCTACACGTGCCCTTTGGAGGGAAAGTGCTGGTTATTGTTGTATCTCCATCATGTATCCTACATCTGTGGGAAACACCGGAAGATTTTAGAGAGCCTGACCCTGACAATGAACATTGCCGCTGTCGGGTCTCAGCAGACCCACTGTCCTGGCTGCAGATGACATTGTTTCTTCTCCCGTTGCCTCTGTCTCTGTCCCTGCCACCATCAGAGCACAACTGTGTGCTCGAGAATAACTAAGCCTTTGCTCCAAGGCCTGTGATTTTTTTTTTTTTTTTTTTTTGGTACTGGGGACCGAACTCTGGACCTTGAGCTTGTGCAGCAGGCTGCGAAACCACTGAGCTAAATCCCCGGCCCAAGGCTTGTGATTTTTGAACTTTTCCTGGATGAAGGAAGTGGCTGCCCCTAAACCCTAACTGAGAATTTGATTATTGCGGGTATTTGTCCAGCTTAGCCTGTAGTCATAGCAACCATATTGGAAAGTTACTGGGAGATTTTATTTTTTTTTATTTATTTATTTTTTATTTTTTTTACTGGGAGATTTTAAAGGAGACGATGCTTTAAAATCTTTGGGGAATAAGGTTTGAGAATTTTATCTGCTGAAACAGGTGACAGTAGGCAGATTAGCAGGAGAAAAGGCAGACAAATTTATTGACTTAAACGTGCACATGGGAGACATACGCACGTGGACATTCATACTTTGTACATGTAGGCTGGGGAACAAAGCTGCATCTGCCCCAGGACCGAGGAATGTACAGTTGTTGCAAACCTCCCATCTGGTACAGTGCACCCTCACAATTCATGGGAGTTACATTCTCAGAGCACCAGCGAATTGTGAAAAACTACAAATTTCAGATATGGTCAGAAAAATGGCTATAAATGTCAATTTTTATAGTTTAAACCCCAAATATGCTATATCTCCTGCAGTTATGTAATTTAATTTAATAAAATACTTTAATAATTAAGCCTTAGAAGGTGTATGGTGTTTAGAGGGCACCTTAGGGATCTTAGGGCTTTAAGAACAAAACCAAGAACACTTCAGACAGCTACACGCCGTACAGCACCCTGTTATGATGCAGAATGCTGGTGCATCTGCCAGGAGGGGTTGCAGGGCAGCAGCCAATCAACAGCAAGGAGAACTGAATAACACTCTCGGATTGCAAAGCTCTCAAAAAAATCGCAGAGAATACTTGTGGTTTCCACAAAATTTCAGGATTTTCTGGGAACAATTATTAGTTAAGTTCTAAGGAAAAATCTGCAAATGACTGAGGCTGCAAACTCTGAAAGGCAACTTCATAGGAGTGCACTGTATACGTTCTCACATGCCTCCCCGCCCGTGTCAGTTTGTCTTTGCCATCTCTCCAGTGTAACTTCCTCCCATCTTCATTTCATCCTTTGCCTGGCCACTGTATCTGTCTGAAAATGCACATAAACAAGTTAATTCCTGAGCAAAAAATATAAAAATAAGATATCTGGCATCCAGGGAGAAGATACAGGGATGTGGGGGAGAGGGGAGGTGTAGAGGACTCTGCTGAGAATAGGGTCCCTGGTGGTGTGGAATCCAAGACCTGGATGTGCTGTGTGTGAGAAGCCAGGGTATTGCCCCTGTGCCATTCACAAGTGAGTGGGAGAGGGGGCTTTCGCCAGGGCACACCTGGAGGCGCGGCCTTGCTCAGCTGGAGGCGGTGACCTGAGGGAGTGGAGGGAGGGAAGGTTGTGTCCGTGGGGTGGACCTTCAGGTCATCTCAAAGCCTCCTGCCATGTGCCGCCACCCTGCCCACTGGGAAGCAGCCGGAAGCCACTGCCCGATTCCCAGCCCCGCTGGTGGAGCCTGGTCCATGGTGTGATGCAGGCAATTCCCCCTGGCCGAAGCTGAGCAGTGCCCACATGGAGCAGGAGCAGGGACACGGGGCCCAGAGGGCTCCTGGGGCACAAAGGAGTGAATGGTAGGGCAGCACAGCCCATTGTAACCATCTAAGGACAAAGGGCTCTCACAGGAGAGGGGAACAGCACAGTCTTAGTTATTCTGAAAGCTCAAAGTAGCCAGTTCCTTTACTTCTCTTGGAATAGCATCCCTGAAAAACCTTTCACAGCCAGAAGCTACACTTAATGTTCTCAGGGATTTGCTGTGAAATGTGAAACTTTGCCTAAGATTTCTTGAATATAGGGGCCATCGTAGCGATTTTCTAACACCCTTCCTGTCCCCCATTTGTGAAGCACATGGGGCAAGGGGACAGGGGCCTCATCCTCATGCCCACGGGGGCTTTGGTGGCTGGAACTTGGTCACAGTCATCCCAGCGCACATCTCACAAAGACAGGCCCAGGGCACGCAGGCTGATGCCCATCAGCCCCAGAGCGTCACTGTGTGTGGCCCGTGTGAGTGGGAGGTGCCGGATTGTCCTCCCCAGGACAACGGGGAGCAATTGGTGGTGAGGCTAAGACAGCTTAGCTCAGCCACGGCTCACTTCCTGCACCCTCACCAACCCTCACTGCCCTCAGCCACAACGCAAAATTCAAATATTTGTCTTGATTCTTGCAAGAGAGAGAGAGAAAGACCACATACACATAACTTTTCTTATAGTACAGTATATGCTATAATTATTTTGCTACTATTTATTGTTGTTAATCTTATACAGTGCCTAATTTGCAAATTAAACATCATCATGGGTATGCACGTATGGAACAAGCAGTGTACCCGGGGCTGGGTGCCACCCGTGGGTTCAGGGTTCCCCGGAAGTCTCGGAGGTACTGCCTCAGATAAGGAGGGAGGCTACTGCACTTGGTGCTGCTCCTGATAAACAATCCTGGGGAAACTGGGAGGCAGCTCCTAGGAGCTACCACATCCGGGACTCCAGTTGTGTGAATACTTCTATCACTTCAGTCATTATGCCTGGGAATCTTCACTGCCACTTGGGTAGTCTGTGTCTCTGCAACTTTTAGCCAGTGACTGAATCTCACAGGAAGGTCTTCATCCTGAGGAGGAATCATTGTCCCCCGTCCCGGGCAAGGGCAGATTTGCCTCTGGCACACTTACTAATTTGTTTGGAGTTGCATTGGTTTGATCATCAGGAAATGACCGCTCAGGGTTAGCCCTTGCAGAACTCTCAAATCATCACTTTTTTTCCTTCCTAAAATGTTTTACCAACTAAGCTTCAGTTTGCCTTAGAACATGTTTCACTCATCATCTGTGTAATTAGCCTGGGTTGATGGGGAAAAATTTCAAGGCTTTTTCCAAAGAGGAAAAAAAGTGGAATTCTGCTACTTTTTCAAGTCTAGCTTATGTGGTTAAATAAATCTCAAATTGCTTTGCTATTATCGTATTCCTAGCACATCCACAGTTCACAGCCCAAGGGCTGATGTTGTTGACCCCAAATTTGTAACAGGGTCCTGTAGAAGCTGCCCTTAAGGGTGCAGTGGTCTGCATAACAATTCCAGGAAAGCTGTACGCGGGAAGTTTTGGAGGAGACCCGGCCGTCTCAGCTTCAGAAACAGCTGGATCTGGTAACCCATGCCCCACATCTCAGCATTCTGGGAGGCTGAGGCAGGAGGATCACAAGTTTGACTTCAGCCTGGCTGGTGCAGTGATTTAATGAGACCCTGTCTCAAAAGAAATAATAAATTTTAAAAATGAGCTGGGACTGCAGCCCAGTGTGAAGGTTGTTCCTTTGATCCCCAGCACCAGAAAGGAGAGGAAGAAGAGGGAGAGGAAGAGGAAGAGGGAGAAGGGGAAGAAGACAACAGTGGTGTGGCTGACACCGTCTATAGCCGTGTGTCTCCGAGCGTGGCTCAGCTCAGACCCATCAGAAGTACAACAGAGGACCATTCCGGGGGCAGGTGCAAGGACTACAAACCTGACATGCGTCTAAATGTCCCTGACGAGAACACTTCCCAATTTGCCAAGCCTTTGACAAGGCTGTCAGGCCTCCCCTCTGCTGCGGATTTCCCCCGGTGAATGTGGCACTCAACTCAGGTCTCCTGTGATTTTCTGTCAGGTTCCTCTTTGTAATCCCAGGTACCTTTGTCTCTGGATTCAGAAAAGCTGATGAATCAGAAGCTAACGAATGTCAGCACTTTGCAATTCATCAAAGATGGGTTATGAATATTCACTTCCCCTCGATTCATATTTAATAAGCCTTGCCACATTAAAACCAATTTATTCTCAGGACTCTTTCAAGTTGTACTTTCTGAATCCAGATGTGTACAAACCACTGCATGTATGAAATTGAGGCTCACACAAACACACGCTCTGTCATTTAAAGCCTGTGCGTCAAGCGGCAAAGCTCACCCATGCAGTCTGGACTTAGACTTGGATTTTTTTCCAGGACTAAGAAAAACACGTGGCTTCCCAGTGATCCAGCCGAGAAGCACAGATTTTAGCATTTTTGATTTCAGTGGAATTGGTGAAATTATTGTGCAAAGTGCACTTCGTAATAATTCATAGCAGTATTTTCAGGTGTGCAACAAACATGAATCTTCACATTTTATTCTCTCTCATCTCTCGGCAGAGGGGAGTCCGCACCAAATACGAGCAAGTCCAAACCTGGACCCTGAACTGTAGGCGATGTGGCATCTGAGTGCTCTTTTCTGAGCCTCAGTTTCTCTCTTGGGGAATACAGATAATACCCCAAAGATTGTGGAAGGAATTAAATGAGAAGACAGCAGGTACTAAATTCCCTGCCCACTTTTCCTTGGGTAGAAACACTTTCAGAGAAAGAAAATTGAGGTTTCTTGATTTCCAGCATCTCTTGCTCTTCCTGTGTGGATTCCACCATGTCCCCTGACCAGCTATGACCCACAAGCAGAGGATCACACCTGAATTGTAAACAAGCTGCTGAAGGATCGATTTTGAAATGTCTTCCCATATGTGCAACTGGCTGCCCGAATTAGGCACAAGCAGTCTGAAGTTCATGTTCAGCAAACACACATGTTGGAGACTAAAAGGCAGTGGGTGGGGGTGGCCTTTTTTAGATCTGTACACATTTCTTTTAATGCTTTGCCATCACAAAGTCTTTTTTTAATGTTGTTGCAAACCAACTATGCAACTTGTAAATTTAAAAGTATACCAAGAAAATTACTTTTTAAGTACACAAGGCTGGAATGCGTTCCTTGGAATGGAGACTGGATATCTTCCTGGCATCATGCTTTCAATTCTTTTTCTTCTTTTCAGGCCTCAGCTTATTTCCTTGGTTTTGTTCAACTTGAGTTTCATCTGGGTATTTTTACGACTTTGTCTGGGAACTGCATGAAACAAGTATGTCAGGAGAAGGATCCAAATCCTGCTTCTAAGGTAAAAATGATTAAAGCGTTCTTGACTAATGACTTATCAGGGGATTGCTTCTCTCAGAACACATGACAAAGTTCCAAGTAGTTACGACTGCAGCATTTGGGGTCAGACACAAAGGTTGGAGGGGTCTTGGGAAACCTAACCAAGGACATACACACACAATGGCCAGAATATGAAAAGTCACCAGTCCATATCAGCCTAAAACCCCTGGAGGTGGAGTCAGTGCCTGTCTGCCTGGTGGTCTAGTGTGGGTTGACTGAAGCCGGGCTTGCGTGGCAGCTTAGAATATTCCAACAATACCTCTTAGTATAGGCAATTTGAGAAGCTTTATGGAGAAATGTCCTTTCCAGAAGTTCTGCGATTTGCTCTGGGATCATTTGGGAGTTTTGGAAGCTGGGCAAAATTTTCCCCAGAGCTAAAAGATTGAGAATGATATAGGGAAACCTGGAGGAGACAGTGTGGGTTTCTTCCACGTGGGCGAGGCAAGACAACCATGACTAAGGCTGGATCTCTTCCTCCTCTGCTGACAGCAGCGTAGACTCAGAGTTGAACCCAGAGTGAAAGCAGGGACAGATGTAGGCAAAACAACAGAAGGGAGAGTTTGCTTAAAGTTTGACTTTCCATCTCAAATTCTTACCTGCCATATGCCCACACACAGACAGGCAAGAACTTTCTGCCCCAACCTACTGCAAATGTAAAAAGATGAAAACAGATCTCTGTCTTTTAGCAAAGTCTTTTTCCTTATTACTTTCATTGCCTGGCTTATGGATTTCAGTAAATGTAAAAAACATTTCTAATTCTAGAAATCCATAAAAGGATATGTGTGGAGTTCACAAAAATCATACTGTTCTAGAGCTCGAAACATTCCACCTTTAATTTCACAAACCAGGGAACTGAAGGGCAGGGAGGGCAATGATGTGGGTAAGAGAGGGCCTAAAATTGGTAGCACTGATGAAGTTAAATCATGCCTCCCCTGGCCCTTTTCCTTGGTCATCCTCCCAGCATTCTCAAAATGCAGAGCTGCTGAGATTTCTTCACCTTGTGAAGAAGTCTGTGTCCTGCGAAATGGGCACTTGAAGGTCCAGGCCAGTTAATTAGACGTGAATGTCAGAAACGGACTTTCTTCAGACACAGCAGAGCCATGCAGAGATGGGCAACCTACAAGTGCTTTTCTCTGCCCTTCACACCTTCTACCAGGTTCCCACGATGACTGATTCAGCGCCAAAACTAGAGCCCAGGTGGCTCTGAGTCATCCCCACCCAGTATCACCCAGAGAAGGAAAGAGATCTGAGGTTTCAACATGGATTAGGAAATGAAACGAAGGTCACTTTCCTCTTCCTCCACAAAACAAGTGCAGTATCGATATTGGGTTGCATCTGGTCCAAGCAAGAGAGGAGAACCATATCTCAGCAGCACCTTCTGCTTCCCCTCAAGAACAATGGAGCTCGGTCTGACTTGCTGCACAGGGGGTGATTCTCGCCACCAGGTTGGACTTCAGTCTAATCTCAGCTGAGATCTCTATTGTTTCTGGCTGTAAACACCAGAGGGAGTCGGTTGGAAATACAACAACCAGGCATTCACCTCTCCCGGGTGTTCTTTTCCGAAGCTGAGTGTTAGTGTGTGTCAGGAAGACAGCAGAGCTGGTGGACCCAGTTCTGAAATCTTACCAACCATGATCATGACCATCTTGCTTGCCTCATGGAAGCAGAGCTCATCTGGCCTCCCTTGTGCTTCCCTATATTCTCTTTCGTTTTGGGGAGATTCCACCCTGCTTCTAGGACTCCCAAATAATCCCAGAGCGCAGTCCAGGAGAGCCAGAATGTATTTCTCCAACAAAGATCTCAAAGTATGTGCTGGTAAGACTGTTGGCCAAAGGGCAACTGAGCATCCAAGAACTCTGCTTGGAACTTTCTCTGCCTCTCAGTGTCTCTCTCTGTCTCTCTCTCTCCTTCTTCCCTGTCTTTCTTCTTTCCTTCCTTCCTTCTTTCCTTCCTTCCTTCCTTCCTTCCTTCCTTCCTTCCTTCCTTCCTTCCATTCAAATGGGGTTTTGCCCTGTGACTCAAACTCTTGTGCTCAAGTGCTCCTCCTTCCCCAGGGGGCTCCAGAGTATCAGAACTGCAGTCACACACCACTGCCCCCAGCCCGCCTGCAGTTCTCTACAGCTGCAGTGTCAGCAAAAGTAATTTTGTGAACATACTACAAAATCATCAGAACTTTAATGTGTGAAAAATAAAATAAAAAAAAATAAAACTGCTTCAATGTAATTATCAAAATTTAGATTAATTACTTTATTTTGCTGAGCTTATAGGTGATATCCTGCACAGCTTAATGAAACCTATAGATATCACAATTCTGTGGCTTCAAGGACACATCAGTCTTTGGGAGCAGGCTTTGTGATGGCCTCATTTTATGTCATGATTTGTAAGAGGTCCATCTTTGGGCCATTCCCTAGGGGCTTCACTCAGATCTATGCAGAGTTCACGTGCTGAAGTTTCTCAGGGAGGCCCTCAGTGGACACCGTTAGCAAAGGAGGTAGTTTGAGCAGAGCTGCATGGATGCCTATGCACCAAAGCAGTCCCTGTGAGCCTTTCCCACACGAAGCTCTGGGGCTGAGGCCAAAGCTGTCCTACCTTGAGGCAAGGACAGCGGACATAGTCTAATTGTCCACTCCGTCACTTCCTCCTGCCTTTACCCGCCCCATCCCTCGGCCCATGGAGGAAGCCATGTCCTCATGCAGGGCAGCCTGGGACAAGGAAAGGAGGAGCTGGGCTCCCAAGGGCCAGCAGGATGGGGGCTTCCTGCATCCCTCAGGAAGGGCTCAGGAGCAGCCCTGGGGGTGAGCGGTCTTGGCAATGCGCCCAGGTGCTCATTGGGGGCTCAAACCTTTCTCTGCCTACCCTGTGTCAAAAGACAAAACAAACAAATACTTAGCTTCAAGATCTTAATTGCCTTTATTTGTGATTCAAGATGCAGCAACATTTCCTTTCATAAAACAGTGTTCCCATGAGCTGAGGGAAGGAGGATGCTCTTTAGACAGAGAAGGACTGCAAGAGCAGAAACAGCGAAAAGTGAGTTGAGCCCTCCAAAGTTACTTTCTTTGTAAGGTAGGAACAGAGACAGACCACAGAGGAGTAGTGCGCTCGTCAACACCAGGCTCCTTACTTTCTCTGTAAGGATTAAAGCAGGGAACTCGGTGGTAACCAGCCTGTTTGGGAAACTGGGTTATTATCTGTCTTTCCTGATTTCTCCTAAGGTCAGATAACAACTTAGATTCGGTTTGCTGCTATGGAATTATAGTGTGAATGACCGGATTTTTATTTTTGGTCTGGTCTGTTGGGGCCCAGTACCAGCATTTAGCCCCAAACAATGCCCTCCTCAACTTTTACTTAACATATCTAGGAGCCCCGCATTGTCTCTACAGCCCATCAGTTAGTGGACTCGGTTTTCTAATCTGCTCCTTTGTGCTCTCATGAATCGGAACTAAATACATGACAGGCAGTTCCTCCCCCACAGTTTCATGGATGCTGTCAGACAGGAGACTCCAGGGATGAAGACAAAAGGAGGTTTAGTTTTCAAAACAGTCAGCAGCTGAAGTATCAGTATTTACGTTGGTTCCCCGATTCCCAAGTCCTCTAAACCTGGAACATTTGAAGCAAACTTAAAAAATAGCTATTTGCGTGGTATAGGATATGCTTTTTGGAAAGTATACTAGTAGTTAATCAGCTGTTGTTCAGTGACCTTGAAACTCCAATTTCCTTTGCTTTTAAAAGCATAATTTGCCCTCACTAAGGTCAATGGATTGTATCAGTGTTGATTTTCTGGTTATGATATTGTACAATAGTCATGCACAAACTAGAAGAAAGATCCGTGTGACCTCCCTATATTATTTTTTAAATGCATTTCATGTAATTTTATGTATTATATATACATATACCTAGAAAATAATTTGATTACTTCAAAATAAAAGTTTAAAATGTGTTCTCTGAGTAATGCAATAGAGATTATAGATAGATAAGAAGACAGATAAAGCCTTTGTTTTTCTCAGTCTCTTCATCCACTGCAATAGAAGACACTGTTAGTTAATTATCTTTTCATGCTCCATCCTTGTTTCATTCTGAAGCATTAACAGTTATCCCTTGAATGCACTCTTTCTTACACCTAAAAAAAAAAATTAAGTTTCCTTGATTGACAAAGGCTTTTATCATAGCCATCAAAGATAATGGATTTATCTAATTTCCTTGCTTTTTCCAACCAAAGTTGTAAATATTTTGGTTCTACCTGCATGGTGACAGCTAGGTTAAATGCATCTCTATCATAAGTCACACTAAAGTAGATTTCAAAAACCTTGCCTCTATATATCTTCATTAGAATTTATTTTATTGGTTTAATTCACCTACATAGCTTCCAAACTTACAAACTGAACTAGACTATATCTGTTTTGTAAAAACTTATTAGGTGCTATTGATATAGGGAAAATAGATGTAACTCCCAAACCTGCTAGATATCTGAAATATGAGTTCATGTTCTCTAAAATTGAAGAATGAATTCTAAGAACAATGGAAGTTAAGAGTAGGAAAAATTTATCGAGAGAAAGGTAGCTTCTAAGAGAGACAGAAGGGGACCGGAAAGTGGGTTACCCGCCCACCCCGGTTTTCAATGGTGTTTTACATGGCAAAGCCATGAGATGAGGCGGGTTCAAGGTGGGACGAAATTATAAGACCCAAATAGGACACACGTGTGTAAATAACGAATAGTTTCCTGGTATGAAAAACTGAAAGTGTAAATAAGGATCAAAATGTGTAATTGATATTGTGAAACAGGGAGAAAAGGTGTAAAGGAGTAGAGGAAGTGGGAGGGGAAGGGGAAAGGAAAAGGAAAAATATGAGACAAGGAAAAAATGGAAACAAAATTTTTGCAAATAGGGAAGGGTGGAAGGGGTGAAGGGAGGGCAGGGGAAGGGGAAAAAAATAAGAACCAAGATACTCATGTAAAGGTACAAGATCCCAATGTTGACTGTAACTGTATTATATACCTAAAATGTACCAATAAAGTTAATGGAAAACAAAACAAAACAAAACTGTAAGACCCAACAGAAAATCACAAGGTGGGCATGAGGTGGGACAAAACCATGATCAACCAATAAGATTATAAGTACAATCACCTGGGTAATATTGATTACATGGGGATCAGATGGGAAAACAAGTCACGCGCAAGCAATTTCCCCGTTTAGAATATCAATCACTGCTGTCTGTCTCTAGAGGAAGTGGGACCTCTTTGCTTTGATTATAATGCTAACCAGTGAGTTGTTTCCAAGTTGGCTCCCCACCCTGTTGGCCCCTTGAGGGCAGCGCTAACTGCCTACAAGATATTTAATTAACTTACCTATCTAACAGTACTATGATAATATACCAGTACTTTACTTAGAAGCAAAAAAGCCATTTTGTCCCTTAATTAAGTAATCTTCAAAATATAAATGTTTAATATCTTTTTATCTTTAAAGTAATATGGTATACAGTTTTTCCTAGATATGTTTCTAAATTTTTAAATAGTTAACATTTTTATTTTGAGATACTTGTAGATTTGAGCCAATTACCATGGTAGAGAAAGTCAGTTTCTCCCAGTGTGAATGTCTTGTTAAAACTACAGTACAACATCCCGGCCCAGAACTACACAGACACAGCCACGATCTTATTCTGGCTCCCCCAGGGGTGCTTGTAGTCATTTGTAGGTGTATTTATCTCTACACACAACCATTCAGACTTCTTTTCTCCCACTAAGTTTTTAATCAGTGGACATCAGGCTTCCTGTGTGTTTTTGCCTCTGGTGATGGGAGATAGAGACGCTAGCCACAGAAATCAGAACCCACCCTGGACTGTGCTGTTTCCCTGTGATAGTGGAGGGAAGTTCCATTTGAAAACTGGACCTAAAGTGTGGCCAACAAGCAGAGAGAGCCAAGGACAGCTGCGGTAGCTCCTGCCGGCCTTCATCCTTCGGGCCGTCCTCTGCGTGTTACGGGGCTGCCCTCTCACTGCTCCCCACCACCCTGCACTCCCTCGTTCTTTCCTTTCTAGTTGTTCTTAACAGGGAAGCTAAGAACAGTCTTTGGGAAATCCCAGCTTCTGTAAGCAAAACTACTCTTCAGAGAGGTTAGCAAACAGTTAACTTGGAGAAGCTGTGTCATGGCAAGTACTGCAGGATCTAATCCTGATGAAAAATCTAGAAAAGTGAACAGTAAGTTAATTCTTCAATGCAAAGTGAAAGACATGAAGTCAGGACCGGTCTGGGGAATAAACATGTGGAACTCATTTGTCGTAAACAGTTGTGGTGGTTTCTCACATCTCTGATAGAGTCCTCACCATCGGGTAAAGCCCTCCCTCCCTATTCTCATACACACACGTGTGCCCACACACATCCCCGCGAGTGCCCGCTCACACTCTAAGAACTCAACAGCAAAGGGTAAAACTAAACACGCACCCCAACTCTAAATCCTACAACAAGTGGAGAAGGAAAACTGTTGCTGGGAAAATGTGGCGGACAGTGATTATGTCCTCAGGGAGAAAAAGGTTAGATGTCAACTTTCCTGTTTTAACACAAATGACAGAACATTAAGGAAAAACAAAACCAAGATGCCTAAATCTCGTTGGGGTAGGTAATCTCATGTTAGCTTAACAGTGAAACCCAGATTCTGCGGAGCCCAGATTCTTTTCCATCAAAGCATGTCGTTATCACTTGTACACTTTTCCCAGCCGGCTCTGCTCTCTCCACACTTCCTGAAGCAGATATGCACGAGGGGAAAAAGTAGGAGCCAGACTGAAAAAACGAAGTGGTCTCCATGGAACTGTCCACACCAACCAGCCCATGTGCAGGGCTCACTCTCTCTGAATACTGTGAGGATTTCTGTGGCATGCTCTTTAGTCTGATGCTCCTCCCTTACTTGTGGGATGCCACACCCTCCTGGAGGGTGCCTGAATCCACGGGGGAGGGGTAGGAGGGGTGGGCACTGAGCTCTCGCTATACTATTTTCTTCCTATTCCTATGTAATTAGGGTGAAGTTTAATGTACAAATGAATCACCCCACGAGGTTATGCAGTTAGCTAATTGTAAAAGAGAACAATTTCAGTGATACAGTCTAAGAAAAGTTTTGTGAATGCAGTCTTTCTCCTTCTCACTCTTAGAATATCTTTTGCTCTCAGAAATATTTTTCTTTCCTTATTAAGATAAGAAGGGTCAACTTTTCACGTCAAGGAAGCACTCGTAGCTCCTCTTGGCATCTGACTTGCCAGTGGCAGCAGGCTCACGTGTTGGGGCCAGTGCTAAGTGTGAGGAGGGTCACTCCCACAGAAGCACTTTGACCTCACTGCAGCAGCCTACTCTGTGTCTCACAAGGCTGGAGAATGAAGTCAAGGACAAAGGAGGTAGACAAGAGGGATGGTTATGGAGAAGAGAGAAAAGGCTCCTAATAGTTTGGAGGGGACCCAAAAGTGAGGTTCACGGGGACTCTGTCTGGGAGTTTTTATACCAGAAAATGACCCGGGCTTGGATCACTCCCAGTCAAGCTGAGGTCCACCTCGAGGATGAAGACAAACTGACTTAAACTTGAAAGCGGTCTGGGAGGAGTGGAGGCACCTAACAAGCCTATGCCTACAGGGGCCTGTTGTCCTCTATCCTATCCAAGTGGTTCATTAGAAGAGCAAAGGGAGAAGAAAAAACCTTTTCAGACAGGGAGGAGCAGGAGTTGTCAGAGTGAGCCTCTCTGCCTTCTTTGTTACCTTGCTCCTTACGTCCCCGGACTTGATGTCCACCTGGCTCTTGTTAGCACTTCATGTCAGGCTCCTGCTCCTCCAACCAAATTCTGGCCATCCTGACTCTTCCTTGAGCCCAGGGCCTCTCCTGCTGCCTGCTGTCCTCTGCCCAAGTTGCCAGTCTATAATACATGGCGGTGGAGGTGATAGTGGAGATGGCCCTTGGAACTAGCCAGTAGGGGTGTGTAGAGCGGGGATGCAGTAACCGAGACAATGAGACAATGGCGGTGGCCTTGGTAGGCGGAGCAGGAGGACACAGTTGTCATCACTCCTCAGAAGGACGTGCCTCTGCCAACTTAGGAGCTCTTTGTGTTTGGAATTTTCACTTAGTAGTTTTCTGACCACAGTTGATCCTTACGGACTGGCTGGATGGTGACCTCTTCTGAGAGATTCCTGCTATGTGTTCCCGAGCACGGTGAGCCTGCATTGTTGTAGGACTGAGCTTTCTACTGAAAGCAAGCAAGGAGAAGCCCCAGACCTCCTGGTCCTGGTGTGTGTATATGTGAGTGAAGAGGGACTGGAACCATCCCCTCCTGCTGCAAGAACTTTGCAGTCAGAGCAAGCGAAACCTCTCGGTCAGCCCCAGGGGCCTGAGGCCACTGAGAGCCTCACAGGCTGGGAGCAAATGAGGTTGGCGGGCGGATTTCCACAAAGAGCTCCCTGCCAGCAGGCAGGTCACGAAGGCCAAGCGCTGAGGCGGTCCAAATTGTACCTGAGCGTCTGTGGTAGACACTGCAGAGGCAAAGACATCCACTTGTCTGCATCTGTCCTTGGGAAGCCTTTCTGCACTCACAGCCCAGCAGATACACTTTCAAAGCCATGTGTCCCTCTTAATCCACAAGCACGTGACAGAGAGCCCTTTGTAAGCCAGCAAAGTCCTTTTCCAATTAGGGTTACTCAGATGTGAAGGCCCTCCCTGGGACAGCCTCTCTCTCGCCTGCTGAAAACCTCCTGTGGGGGCCATGAGAACCAACTTCAACAACGGTAAAATAACTCTGGTTTTCAAGTTACAAAGTAAAAGCTACGCAGATAAATTGGAGACTAAGAAAAGAGTACTTCAAGAATCCTGGAAATGGTATCCTTCTGAGTTGATAAGGAGAAACATATGCCACTGACTATCGTGAAAGATAAAACAATTTAACAGTTTTGCTTAAATCCAGTAGCATCCTTCCTTTAAGTCTGCAGGCTTTTCCTTAATCCTCAACAATGTGGAGCTGGGACAGTCACAGTCTTTCATTTCTCCTGGTTCCCTTCCACAGGAAACAAACCCGTGTCACATTAGAAGGAGATCCATGCTGTTCACAGGTGGCTACATCGACAGTCCTAAGAGGATGCAAACCTCATTTTAGAAAAATATACACTGAGGCCACAGTGATTAGTAACTACTGATTCAACTACAGAGGGAATCAAGGGAAAACCATTTTGTTTAGAATGTATAATAAAACTAAAAGTAGAGCCAATTTTTAAAAAGATGAACACTTTACAAATATCAAGATATGTGAAAGAAAGCAAATGAAACAAGAAGCATACATATTTATATTTGACATTACAGTGTAAATATATAGTGTTTGCTTGTACTGAAGAAGCAATGAGAGAATAAACAAAAGCAAACAAAACCAAAACAGATGAAATGGGTACCAATAAGAGGAGTGAGGGAATGGGAAGGGGAGAGACTGGATTTCTGTAAGTATGGCTTGGTACTGTGGAGATAGTTTATGAGCCATTACACAATGTTTAGCTCAATCAAAGCCAAGATTGTGAACTCTAACAGTTACACGCACCACATGCATTTAAATGTAACTCTGTTTGGTGGTGTGCCATGCGGAGCACTAGATCTAGGGACCTGATTTTGAGTGACTCCAATAGGACATGCAGAAATAATTAAAAAAAATTTTAAGCCTGGTTTGGGGGTATACACCGGCAATCCCAGCACTCTGGGAGGCAGAGGCAGGGGAGTCACAAGTTTTAGCCCAGTCTGGGCAGCTCAGCGACTTAGTGAGAACTTGTCTCAAAATAAAAATTAAAAGGCTGGAGATGGATCTTGGTATCTGTGTTCAATCCTGAGTATCGAAAAAAAAAAGCAAAAAAGAGATCAAAAACCCTTTTCTAGTAATAATATTTCTGGTAAGAGTGACAATATTATTGTTCAGATATGATTGTGTAACATGAGAGAAGGCAAGTGAGTCATTATGCTTCTAGCTTTGAGTACTGCTAGTTTGTGTGTGGGAGAAAGAGATAAAGATGTAGGCTAGATTAATTACTGGATTTAAAGTGGAAAGTAAAGATAAATGCAAGTCCTTGAAGTATTTTCTCTCAAAAGCAATGCCAGGCTGTGTTCTTTAAGTAGCATCTCTCGCTAAATTAGAATTGGGGCTTAGGACTGCTTCTCAAACCTAGCATAAGAGAATGTATCAGATATTCCTAGAAGCACTGGATATAAATTAAATGAGCTTCCATGGGCTAAATATAGGATGATTTGAGCACCAGAAAGAGTGATAATGCACTGGATTAAAACATATCAACAATGTTCAGTGTTGGTTATATTTAATGACATCGGGGAACCAACTCGATTTGGAAACTAGCTAAAGAGAAAAGAAATTAATCATTCATTCTGTTTTTCCAATACCAGCTTTACCTCTGGAAGCCAAGACAAGAGGAATCTCTCTCTGTAGGGCTATCCTGCCTAATAAAGGAGGGTTAAATGATAGTGCAGCATCACCTTGCAAACTCTAGTCCATCAGTGCATCCAGAAAACAATCATCAATCAGTGTGGCCAGCAGCAGGTGAAGATAGCCAGACATTATTTGCCTACACACAAAAGTGAACAGTGTAATGTGGGAAGAGTTCCTGGAGGGCAGCAAAGAACTGGAATCTAGTCCAACTCTGGAAGCAACTGCCATTTTACAGGAAGAACAGGTGGTGGAGGAGCAGAGCTAGCAAGCCGCACAGAGCGAGGTGTGCAGGGTAAGAGGGCAGCTTTTGAGGGGAGGCGAGGGGAGGCAGAGCAGGAGAGGCTGAAGCCAAGAATGCCTCTAGACACATCGGTCAGCAGCTACAGGTGCACCTCGCTTCTGTCCTCAGCTAAACCAATGAACAATAAAAACACACACAGGTGGACATCGAAAGATGTGGTAAGTGTTTAAATTAAAAAGAAGAACTTATTGTAGTAAAGATACATTTTAAGAACAATGGGATAAGTGTGTTCAAAGAGAGAGAGAGAGGGAGTAGCTTGAATATTCTTAGGGACATTCATGGCAATGTGTCTTTTATTGTAATAAACTTTAAAATTTAAACATTCACAGTATGTTATGATCATTCTTTATTGATCAAACGTTTATGGCAATTTCTGTCAGGTAGCAACATGAGGCTGTGTCTTCATCCATCTTATTCACTGGCTCTGGCTCCATGTGGCTGCTGGTTCTTCCCCAAAGTCAAAATGACCATGAAAGGGAAATGTTTTGAATTGACTCAGGACATCAGGGCAGCCATGCAGTGCAACAAAAGACACTTATGAAAGAGGACTCCAGAGCTGCTCCAGGAAGTGGCAAGAACAATGGGATCGATGTGTTCAAAGTGGTGAGATTCTGAGAGAGATTAATGACAATGTGTCCTTCACTGTAATAAATTTTTTAAAAATTAAAAATTCATCATATTTTTATCACAATACATATGTACAATTAAGAAAATGTGAATCCTGGTTGCACAGTTGACAGTCTTGTGGTATTAGTCTTTGGGAAGTGGTTATTTACATTGCGGTGATGTTTAGAAAATCTTTATTTTCTAAAGATAAATAAATACACATATGGCACATAGATATTTCTCTACTAGTCACAGATGATACAATATCTGAAATTTGCTTAAAAATAATTCCAAGAGGACTCAGATCGTGAGTGGCAGTGCAAAGCAAAGAGGTAGGCCACAGGTTGATGGCTATTGAAGTCAGGAGGTTGTACATTAGATATTGCCTCCTGAACACGGAATTTTCCATAATAAAAACGTAAGTAAATAAAGCATTCCAAAAAGAAACTACCCGTAGAAGCTTTCTAAAAGATAAAGGACTCTAGAATACCCATAGGAAAATATGATGGATTTTCAGGGCTGTAATTTTGAGAGTAATAAAGCTTATGGCAAAAACAATATATCCCTCTAACAAAGACAATGAAACTTTTATTTGTGTTAATGTGTGTCTGTTGGCTGACTTTCTGAAAAAGTCATTTAGAAAAATTTTCTCAAAGTAACTAAAGAATTGAATATGCCCGGAATTGTGACACAGTATGAAACTGGACTTGTACCGAGTTAGACATGCCTAAACAAGATATATAATCTTCACTGTCCCCAAGTTCATGCTGGAAAATTAACCCAGTCACTCAAATGGATAAAAAATGTGATATCTTGTCACATGTTATATTTTTACAGCCAGACATTAATAAACAGATATGTTTATTTGTACAGTTTCCTTTGAAATGAATGAGGAAAATGCAAAAGAACTGAAATATGTACCTCTGCCGTGAATGTGTTCTTGGTGTCACGGGAATCTGTTGTGTTTCTGCAGATAGAAGGGGGTCATTGATTTCTCATCCTCCATCAGTCAGCCAAGCTCTTGAAAGTGGTCCCTGGTACTGCCAGGAGCTAACAGAGCAAAGCCCCCAAGACAGTCCTCCCGGCCCCACTGAGACTCAGTAGACCAAACTTCCTTTAATAGCTCTTCCATATGCCTAAATAACTCCCCATGGAATATTAACTTACCCACCTACAGAGAGAAGAAAGAAAGCATAACTTACAACTTATGTCCATACACTCAGTCCCTCAGCAAACCCTAAGTGGTACCATGTGGCGATGCTGCCTCTTCAGAGTGGCACAGAACTTCGCCTTCTCTTTTGTAGGAAGCAGAGCTGAGGAAAGCACACTGGGTTGGCATTTAGATACTTGGCGGAGGGCCAGGATTCTCCCACTTCTTAGCTTTGTATCCTTGAGCTGGTCTGCACCATCCCCATCTGTAAATTAGGACTCCAGGAGAGGAAGGAGAGAGGCACGCAGGGAGAGTCTGGTTATTGCTCTGCACACGTTCCCAAAAGGTTTCGTATCCGTGAGTTGGAACGTGACTGATGCCAAGCTTTCATCCGTAAGAGCAAACACTGATTAAATGGCCATGGCTCCCAGGTCTGGTGCTCAGGGCTAGCCTGCAGCGGGAAGTGTGGAGCCTTCCTTTCCCCAACCCTTCCTGGCTCACCAAGGAGCAGATATAAATTGCAGAGCCATGGAAGTGCTTTGACCAAGGACGCACTGTCCAACACGGATCCTTCCTCGGTAGGAAAGAGATGGAGAAAGGACATTCAAGGCAAAAGAAAGACTCAGAGATGAATTATGGGAGATCCGAAGACTGGGAGTAAATATCACAAGGCAGCTTACAAACAGGAAGAGGGGACCGAAAAGCGTGGGTGGAGACCGGGCTCAAAAGGGCCTTGACAGTCTCCTAAGGACCTGGGCTTTGTCCCAGGCACTGCGGAAACCATCCGAGATTTTCCAACCCCGGAAGCACATCACCAGTTTGTTGTTTCATATATTTGATGGACTGATTGATCCACTGACCCTCACTGCCTGGGCCTCCTCTTTTGCCAGTCACTGTGGCAACCTGACCCAGTTCTTACACAGGAGCATCACAGGCAGCTTCTTACACAGCCCCGTGGGGAGTTAGCAATTGCGATTACAAAAACATAGCTGAAATCGCTCCTAATTTATGCTACTACTATTTAGATGGGTCTTTACTTTTGATCTTGTGTGCACAAAACGAAAGCGAAGTCCCCCTCCAGATTCTATCTAGACAGATCTTCACACTGCACAAGCCCTGCCTCCAGCTGTTTCCGACCTTCAAGACAAATTGCTTTTCCCAAGTCACAGACGGTGTATTTGTTTTCTTAAAGGTTCATGTAACTCCCAAATATGTCAAACTATTTCTGAGAAAACCTGAACTACCCTGGAAGAATCCTTCTCACGGCAAGCTGAGACGTTTGCGTTGGTCTAACGTCTTCAAACGCGGTCCTGTATGAGCTCTGAGCTTCCTGGAGATTACAGTGGAAGCTGAGCCGGAGAAAGGCTGGTTTCTGTCATGGAGGACTGACAGTCAGGGAGGAGAGGCTGCGGAACCACGAATGAAGGGGTCAGAAATGCATTGCTAAGAATCCATTAAGGAGAAATTTGAATGTGACATCCTTAGAACTATCTCTCCAAAACAAGATTCCTGACTTTTTAAAAAGCAGTATGTTTCTAATAACATGCCATTGTACCTCTATCAATTTTTTTTTTTTTTTTTTTTTAGAACTGGGGATCAAACTCAGGACCTTGCGCTTGTGAGGTAGGCGGCAGAACTACTGAGCTAAATCCCCGGTTGTCTATCAATGTTTTTAAGATAAAGTTTGCCAAGAAGAAAAATCATAAATAACATTTTATTCAGTAAATGCTACCACTGCCATTTTGAGCTCTTCTGTACTAATAGAAGCCCTTTTCATCAAGCATTCTTATGCTTGGGTACAGAAAATTACCTATTTTCTCTTTTATTTTATGCAGTCATTTTGCCAGATGCAAGTGCTGGAAATAAAGTCTGACAAGGAGAGCAGTCAGCATTGACAGGGAAGCCGACAGAGAACAGCTCAGCATCCTCTCGATCCCTTACAGCCCCAATGTCAGGGCACCCTTGCCAACAGCTCTGTAGTGATGCACAGGGTCTTGCAGAAATGATTATAAATGGGAAGTTCAGACCCACCGTCCTTTCTCTACAATCCCCAAAGCCCAAATCTCTGAAAAAACAAAACAAAACAAAATTCTTACTCTTTGGGTAACAAAACTGGACCTGAATTAATTTTTGGATCTGTTGTTTATCCTGTTGATTATGAATACACTTTGGTACTGGACCAATGTGTCCGATTGTAGACCGCTGCCCCAGTCCATACTGAGCACAGATAATTTGTGCTTTATTGTGGAAATGGTGAAAGGTTCAGACTAATTTAGAAAGCATCTGTCATAGTCACTTATTCAGTACCTTCCACATATGAGGTGGTCTACGTAGAGCATCTCATTTGGTCCTCGCTGTGCCCAAGGAGGAGGTGATATTGTGGCTGTCATAACGATGGGGAAACTGAGGTCTGGTACAGTTATGAAATTTACCTGAGCTTCTATAACGAGCTGTAATAGAGCAAAGATCCCTGTGTGGCCTGTTGGATTCCCCAGGTCAAGCTCTCTCTGACTTCGCCTGGTGCTCCCTGGTCACCTGACCCTATCCAGAGCTCCTTCCAGCCTCCACCTCAATGATAAACAATGGCTTTCGGCTCCCTTCAGGGATCCATGACAGCCCATTTCTCTTGTTGCCCCTTTGGACAACATGGACATCCTCTTGACCGATCTGCTTTTTCATGCCCGCTCACTGCCATCTAGTGGTCTGTTACTATCAGTTTTGCATAAAATATTAGGGTGACACAGCGCCATTTCTAATAGACTGGAGAGTTGGTCTTTAGGTGAAAAATGCAAACAAGACTTGCCATAAAAGGGGAATTGATCTAAGTGAATACTTATGCAATGAAATATATTTTCATTTCTCATGTCTTCAGGTAAAGGACCAGCAAGATGGAAGGGCATTACTCAGGCTTTATAAATTCTCTGGCTGTGAGAACTGACCTAGATAGTCAGGTTGAATCTCTGTGTAGGCTGGTTAGGGAAATAAGAGCTTTCTCGAAAAGGTTTCCCCAGCCCCTCTCCAAAGATCACCAGGGATCGTCTCTGTTTTACTTAGACTATCTACAATGCGAATTGCTGATTACAATGTACATTCTATGACATTAAGAGCAGCCCTTCATATCCTCTTTTACATATGTTTCTCTCCAAGACAGATGATCTCGCCTGCATCCCTGGTAACCATAATATTTATAAATTTGAATTTGGAAAAAAGAAAATCATAATAGTACTCATCAAAGAAAAGTTTTTAGGTATTGCAAGCCTTAATTTTGTGTATTTAGGTTGGATAATATGTACTGAGCTTCTAGAAAGCCCTGCAATAGATTCAAGGACTGTATATTTTCAACAATTTCTTAGCCTCAAGTTACTCAGGAACTAGAGAAAGGAAATCCGCAAATGCATAGCTAAGGCAAAAGACAGAATCTGATGCCAGTCAGTCCATCCACTATATTGGGAAATTGCAGTAGCATAGAATGAAGTCCCAAAAATGTTCTCTAGCTTGCTGGTTTCTGGGGTCAGGGACTAACAGCATCTTAACACTAAAGCTTTCTCTGGGGTAGATGGAAATCAACCTCAAGTGCCTGTGAAGGGTGAACAGGAATGTTGGCATTGCTTTGGGGTTAAAAACATGCACCTTTGGCCACTAACACCCAGCCTGTCCTTGCCATCAGCCTAATCCTGCTGGAGGAAGACCGAGGCAAGATCAGAATCAGGTATTTCACACACATTGCCTGTAGTTTAAACAGTGAGCCTGAGGGGAGAGAATATGGTCAAACAAAGCAACACGGCCCACAAACCCAATTCATCTGAACATTATGTGTCTTGAAAGAATTTTTTTAAAAAAGAAGTTTGCTTGCCATACATGTGGAGATGTCACGAGGGCCCAGCACCAGCCAGGGGAGTCTAAGTTGTCCTTATCTTGAAACTTAGGAATTGCTGCACGGCAGCAACTGGCGCCACTTGTCCCTGCCTTGTCCCTTCGGCACGTCTCTCTCGGGCACCCTGCTTGGGCAGTCCTGGATTGTGCCCGTTTGGCTCTTGTGCCAAGGCCCGATCACGGATCCATGCCATCCCATGCAAGGGGAACTGCAGTGGCACTCTGCCTGTCACAGTTTTGCCCGTAGGTGTCCAACAGAAGGGCAGGCTCCACACAGAGGAAAAAAACCTCCTGGGCCTCAGCCCGGAAGGTGGACACTGTGAGTCACACAGGATTGCGGGGCCCTTGGGACGCTGCTCCAAGGAAGCAAGGGTGGCCGGAAGCAAAGGTGGCCAGGAGCAGAGGGAAAGGTGGTCCATGTGCCAGACCACAGAGGATGAGGGCTGCCTCCAAGCACAGGGCTGTCTGCAGCTGGTGAAGATCATCTCCACTCTGAGCTTGTCCCTGATGCACATTGCAGTCTTCACCCAAGGAGGAGGAGGTTCTCACTGGGTGTGGGGAACCGCCCTATTGGTTATGGCCAAAGCAGGCTGTGAGTAGTGCAGGCTGTGAAGAGCTAACCCTACAACCGTCTTGTTTGTAGAAGTGAGGCTGGCTGAGGGCTACACACCGAGGTCAGAGTAACTCGCACCCAAATTGTGTTCCCAAAGTTGAAACCTTCTTCACTAAAAACACAAGGTTAATTATTAACCACAACCTATATTTTGTCTGTTCTGTTCCTAATTCAAGAATGCTTTGTCTCTTCCTTTACAAGCCTTGTCTGTATCAGCAATGTATCCATAGCAACTCCACGTAGTCCCCTCATGCAGCCCCTTTCCCTCAATCTAGCTATAATGTCATCAATAAATATCAACGGCCCTGGGTGTTCAGGGCCTTTGCTTGTTCGCCTTGCTTGTGTGAGCATTGGTCATCCTGGCTCCCTGTGTCTGTCTCTTTATCTCTGTTTCTATGTCTTTCTCACCATGTGTCATAGCATCAAAGAGATCAGACCCACTGCAGGGGCTGTGGTAATTAGGGATGCTGGTGCAGAATGGAAATCTTTGTCATTACCAGAAGGATTTCTACTGTTCCTAGGATGTAGATCAACATCACCCCTAAGAGAGCAGGCCTTGTGATGAGGTTTAAAAGTTCACAACATCTGGCTGGGGGCTTAGCTCACTTATAGCAGTCTTGCTTAACATATGAGGCCCTGGGTTCAATCCCCAGCACTGCAAAAACAAAGCATGGCAAAAATCAAACCTTCCCCATGTGTTCACACATGCACACACTGGAGACTCTGCTCTGTAGCTACACACAGATATCTGCAGTTTTCTGGTGATCTTGCTTGTTTCAAGAAGACTGCTTGCAAAGTCTAAAGGACTAAGTAGTAGGCACATCCTTTGGAAGAATTTTATTCATTCATCAGTGTTTTGAGCTGGGCTTCTTTAGGAGCCAGGCAGTAATCGATTTAGCATTGAACACTCAAAATGGCAAAAGTACTGAAGGACTAGGGCAGAAACCTATTCAGGATTCAGTGTCAGTTTTTCAACTTTTTAAATTAAAATATATAAAAATGCCAGCACTTGCCAATTGTGCAAAGAAAATACTCACAAAAAACATAAAAAATAAAACTCCCAACCTCTAGTGTGTACAGGAACAAAGATGAAAATTCAGTTAAAGAAAACCAATTTCAGATTTTGGTTTCCCAGGTGTTCCATACCTGTAAGTTTTTGAAAATCTCTGACAATGATGAAATTAGCAATGTGAGGGCAATGTGGTGGCTTGCCAACTTACTGGAAACTGGGGACGTCCTTGACCGGCAAAGTCATTGTCACATGGAGACCATGATGGTAGCTTTGATGGGTGTGAAATGTTTCTAAACTAGGTGAGTGCTGGAAAAGTAACAGAAAGAAAGCCTTCATGCTCTGCTCAGCTCTTTGTTCTCCCTCTTTTCCTTTCTTAGATGCTCCCTCCAGCCTTGGAGACAGGTGCCCTTAGGGGTGCACCTTTCCATACCCAGAGGGTTAAGTGGGGCGGGTGTGAATTCACTCTCTCCCCAGATCCTGTCTGCAGCACCCTACTTAGCACCAAGCAAATCCAACATCTTTGAAACCCAGCCACCTGCTTTTTGTCACCGTCTGCTCCTTTCTAATCTAGAGCTCCCTTGTTCTTCCAGTTGCTTGGGTATAGAACTTCGGAGTCCTTGGTTTCTTTCTTCCTTAAACACCACCTGGACAGCCCCGTGAGTGCTCAGACAGCTCTGTCTCCAAAATCTGTCCAGGATCCAGACATTTTTAAATATTTCTGTCTTTTCTGGTCCTGGGGATTGAATCCAGGGCCTTCACACTGAGCTACATTTCCAGCCTTTTAGATGCTGAGACAGGCTCTCACTAAGTCGCTGCGTCGCCCATGCTGGACTCCAACCTGCAAAGCCCCCGTCTCAGCCTCCTGGAGCCCTGGGATTACTGGTGTGCACCACAGCACCATGTTAGGACCCAGCCATTTCTTACTAGGGTCGCAGCCGACCCCTCTCACCCGCTTGTCAGAGTGGCCCCTAGCAGACCAGCTGCCTCCTCACTGGTTGCCCTTTGCTCTATTCTCTCAAACTCAGTCCCAGCGTTAAGCCAGGTGGCATGAAGCTGTTGTCCCAAACCTTCCGGGGCCCCTTTCCACGCGGCGACAGCCATCATCCCCCACACTGCCCACCCTCTGTGGCGGTTAGAGGCTGCTCTGTGGTGCTGCTGTGCTCCTCTCTGCCCCCTCAGACACTCGGACCTGTACACCAGGTCGCTCTGGATCCTGCCCTGCCTGAAGCCCACCTGGCCAGGGCACCTCCCACCCTGCTCTGTTCTTTGCAGTATGTGTCTTCCCTCTCGGTTTCTAAAATCGCTAAGGCAGGGGCTGGGGATTTAGCTCAGTGGTGCCACTGCCTGCCCTGCAAGCGCAAGTTCCCAAATTCGATCCCCAGTACCAAAACTAAATAAAAATTAAAAATAAAATTGCAAAGCCCACCCCTTCAACACTTGACCATCTCCTCCTCTACTTTGCTTTTCTTCTGAGCATTTATCATCACCTAATTTAATGGACATTTTACTTGGTTATCTCACAGCTCAGGCTGCAGGGCGGGAGGGGACTTTCCTATTCTGAGGGTTTCATCACTGGTGTCTCCTAGAGACCCAAAGGGCAGAGCTGAGCTTAGGGAACCAACATTCATAGCACCCCAAGGACCCGCTTAACTTGCAAATTTGCTAATTTGTAAAAGTGACTATTTACTTAGAATTAGAAATCGCTTCTTTTCTTTGTTTTTTGGCCTAGAAATAACAGCACTCTTCTTGGCTCAGTCTCCCAAATGCTAGGGTTACGGGCATGCACGCAGCCCCACACTCAGTGCCATTTATTATTTTAAAATAATCAATACTAACATAAAAATCACCAAGTCCAGAAAAATTACAAAGTGTGTTTAGGAACAAACTACCCATTCACATCTATAATACTTTTTCTCTGCATTTGGACTACATCCTCACCACTCACCTCTTCCTATGACAATTTTATAACGTCTTTTGCTACAGAGCACAAATGACGAATGTTTTATTTTGTTTGGTTTGCTTTTTTTGATATTGTTTGATTCACTGCTTATTTTTCATGGATAGTGCCATTTTTCCATGTTGTCATACGGCTGCCCTGGCTGTTGATGCCTGCAGGAGAAGTTGGGCGGATACCTGAGGAGGAGGACAGAGCAGCACAGAGCTGGACAGAGCACTTCCCTGCTCACCGTGTACCAGAGTCACAAGACTGCGGGGGAATGAGGGGTCACTAGGAGGGCCCTCTGGGGACCAGTCCCTTCCAGCTGGCTCCTAGAGAGGAAACTGCAGTCTCACATGACTGGAAAATTATCGACAGCACGAACAAAAAGTTAATGACATTCTTTGTGAGTTACACTTGATCACTAACCCTATCTTAAACTACTTGCATTCAAAATTATCTGCCTATTGCTTTCTTATGGAAGAAGATTCCAAAGTTCGTGTAGCCTGTGTTTTTTCTGTGGTCACTTCGGTGAGAAAGAAGAAGGGGGCGCTGGAGTGGCCAGACAAGGCTGCGGAGAGGGCCGCTGCCTTCCAGCCTGTCAGGTGACCATGGCAGCACAGAGCTCTTACTGTCGTGGGTGCGAATGCCTGCAAAGCCACAGGGAGAGGGATCTGGGCAATCCTGTTTTGGTGACATGAAGATTTCATAGGAGTACATTTTTTTTGAAAGTAGAAATCTGCGCTAATGAAATTGTCTGTGGACTTTATATGGGCTTGAAAGCAGATACAGAAGTCTATTTCAATCACCGGTAATTTTTTTTGCATAATTTTGTGGACCAGCAACTTTCAATTAAAATCATCCTTTCCCCACACCAAGACTCTGATTTCCTTCTCTGACTTTACTTCTGTAGGCGGGCAGTAACTCGGCGTGGAGAGAGGCTCGGTTCCATCTCAACGAAAGTGACTTTTTTCCTGGTTCATTTTTGTTTTGATTTGTTGCTAGCCAATTTCACAATCAACTTTAGCTTCAATTAAACACTTTCTAAAAATCAATGAGCAGGAGTTCTCACTCCCTTTTCCTGATGCAGCACACAAATTAGTGAGCTAATAGTCTTGTCTAACTTTACGTGTATTCTTTTCTCTCCAGTGATATCGACCGCCCCATTTCCCACCCTCACTGTGAAGCCCACGGGAGCAGAGTAGGGAGAGCTCATCTGCTCAATGAATCTCACAGCTGAGAAAATTAGTTTATACTTCTTTCCAGAGCCTACTTTGCCAGGGGTTAAGGCTTTCTTTAGAGGTAGCCTCGCAAATGCCAATAATGCCTTGTAGAGAAAATGAGCCCCAAGACCAAGGAGGACAATTACAACGGCCCTGCTGTTGTGCACAGCTATTTCTCCTGAGGGCTGGGCCCTCATTCCCAGTTGGAGACTTTTAAAGATGTTGCAGAATTAGAACAGATTAATTATAATGGTCTATTCTTAGAAGCTTAGCTCCCACTCTTGAGACTCACACTCTAGAAATGCAAAAACTGCCTCGGCCCGCCAAGGCCTGGGGATATTTGGAGACTCATGGCTGAATGGGTCATCTTCCTTGCAAACCATATTTTCTTAGTGGGTTGCAGGTAAAATTCGAGACATGTAAACATTTGAGGTTCAGATAAACAGTGAATAATTGTTTAATGCCAGTATGTTTGAAATTCAAATGTAACTGGGTGTCTTGTATTTAATTTGAGAATCTGTCAACCCTATTGGCGTCCCTTAATCTAAAGACTTACTTTGCATCTCTCCAGTGACCAGTGATGTTCAACATTTTTTTCATATATTTATTTGCTGATTGTATTTCTTCATCTGAGAAATGTCTGTTCATTTCAGATGCCCAGTTTTGGGTTGGATCTTTAAATTTGGAGGGGTCTAATTTTTTTACTTCTTTATATATTCTAGATATTAGTCCTTTGTCTGAGGAACAACTGGCAACATTTTTCCCACTGTATGGATTCTCTTTACTCTGTTATGATTTCTCTTGCTGTGAAAAATCTTTTTAATAAGATGAGAATCCAGTTGTTGATTCTTTGTAATAGTTTCTGTGCTAAAGTCTTTGCCTACACCTATGTCTTCGAGAGTTCTACCTATTCTGTTTTCCAGGAGATTTAGTGTTTCTGTTTTAATATTTAGATCTTTGATCCATTTCAATTTTAGTTTAGTGCATGGTGAGAGACATGGGTCTAGTTTTAGTCTTTGGCATGTGGAAAGCCAGTTTCTCCTGCACCATTTGTTAAAGAGGCTGTCTTTCTTCTAGTGAAGGCATTTGGCCCCTTTATTGGCAGTAAAGTGGCTGAATGTGTTTGGAGTTGTTTCTGCATCTTTTAGTCTGTTCCATTGATCCTCAGATCTGTTTTTTTTTTGTTTTCCAGTATCATGCTGTTTTTATCACACTAGCTTTGTAGTATTAAGTCGGGGGTTGTGATGCCTCCTGTCTTGTCTTTGTTACCCCATAATTGTTTTTGCCATTCTAGGTCTCTTCTGGTTCCAAATAAATTTGAGGATTGTTTTCTCTAATTCTGTGAGGTATGCTATTGGTATTTTGATCAGGATTGCATTAAATCTGTGCAACAATTTTGGGCATATGGCTATTTCCACTATATTGGTTCTTCCTACCCAAGAGCAAGAAATATCCTTCCATTTTATGATATTCTTTTTCATCTCCTTTTTCAGAGTACTATAGCTTTCAATGCAAAGATATTTTATTTCCTTCATTAGATTGATTCCTAAGTATTTCATTTTTTGATGCTATTATGAAAGGTATAATTTCCCTAATTTTTCTCTCAGTGAGTTTATTGTTAGTGTACAGGAAGAGGCTATTGATTTGTGAGTGTTGACTTTGGATCCAGCTATGTGACTGAATTAGGTTATAAATCTAGAAGTCTTTTGGTGGAGTTTTGGGGATCTTCTGTGTAGAGTATCATGTCATCCACAAATAATGATAATTTAACTTCTTCCTTTCCTATCTTTATTGTTTTATTTCTTTCTCTTGTCTAATTGTTCTTGCTAATATTTCCAGAACTACATTGAATAAGGTGGTGATAGTTGATATCCTTGCCTTGTTTCTGATTTTAGAGTGAAAATTTCAGTTTTTGACCATTTAGTATGATGTTGGCTGTTGGACTGTCATAGATGGCCACCTCGCCCCAGAAAGAATGGCTGTTATCAAGAAATCAACCAATAACAAGTGCTGGTGGGGCTGTGGGAAAAAAGAAACTCTTCTTCACTGCTGATGGAGGGTAGACTGGTGTACCACTGTGGAAATCAGTGTGGAGATTCCTCAGAAAACTAAAACTAGAGGTTCTATTTGACCCAACTATTTCCCTACTTGGTATCTTCCCAAAAGAATTGAAAACATCATACCACAGTAATATATGCACACCATGTTTATAGCAGTGCAGTTTGTAACAGCTAAATCTTGGGAACAGCCCAAATATCTGTCAACCAATGAATGGATAAAGAAGATGTGGGGTTTTTTTTTTATACGATGGAGTACTACTCTGCCATAAAGAAGGATAAACTTGAGACATTTCTAGGTAAGTGGATGCACCTTGAGACCATACTATTAAGTGAAATAAATAGGACACACATGTGTAAATACTGCATTGTTTCTCTAGTGTGAGAAACAGAAAGTGTAAATAAGGACCAAAATGTATGCCACATATCATGAAATAGGAAGAAAATACTCAAATGGGAAGGGAAACTAGGGAGGAGGGAAGGGGAAAGGAAGGAAGGGAAAAGAAAAAAAAACAAGGAAAGAAGGAAAATGGAAACTAAGCTTTTGTAAATAAGGAGGGGAAGACAGGTTGGGGGGGAATGGGAAAACAGAGGATTTAAGATATATCATGTACAGGTATAAATTCCCTATGAACAATATGATCATTATGTATACCTACTATGTACCAATCAACTTCATTAATGAAAAAAATGAAAGCTCAAAACTTGCCACCGGGCCGGGGATTTAGCTCAGTGTTTCTGCCACCTGCCTCGCAAGCGCAAGGTCCTGAGTTCGATCCCCAGTACCAAAAAAAAAGAAAAAAGAAAAAACAACCAACATGTACCACCAACACTGGCGAGATGCTACCCAATGTCAGTGCAGGAGAGTCATACCTGAACAAATGTTGGCAGATGAAAGGGCTCATTTTAATCTTGTTTCTCGGGCAGTCCCTAAAAGATGCAGGTCTTGAGCCAGTATTGTGTCCTGCTTTCTACAGCTCCAGTAGATGCTCAGGATGGGCCTCCCAAAGCCTTTGGTCCTATTTTCTTCTACTGCAGAGACTGGGAAGATGCGGCTCACTACCTCAGAGATTGAAGATATGACTCAATTTGAAAAATGCAAGTTGGAACCACTGGGCAAGATCTCCAGGGATGCTCTGATGGGAAGGACCAGCCTCCTTGTCTGTTTGCCTTGGTTGAACCTTTTGCTCCTTCCCTGTGTTCCCTGCCTGTGGACAGATGTGTTGTCCAAAGGTTCGGCAAACATCAGACACAAAGAAATCAACAAAGCCTGCCCTGAAAATCTTGGCACTGCACAGGAAGGGCAGAAGGAAGAGGCGGATACCCAGGTCTGGTTACCTGAGGCATTCCAGCACTTTGCTTGTTGTAGGGGGCTGAATGATACCCCAAAATGTATGTCCACTATGTGACCCTGCAATCTGCGAGTGTTACTGTATTTGGAGAAGTTTGGGCTGATGAGATCATCTTGGATTCTCCAGATCCAGATGATCCAGGGCCTAGATCCAGTGACAAATGTCCTTATGAGAGGGAGAAGAGAAGATGATGCAGGGACACACTGCCACATGAGGTGAGGGGGGACGCTGGGCTGATGTAGCCAGAAAGCCAGGAATGAGTCTTTAGTTACTTCCCTCATTTCTGGGAATGACTCATTGTGGGAAAATGCTGGACTCCCACAGCTCTAAGGAGGAGAGTTTATTTTGGCTCATAGTTTGTGGAGGTTTAGTCCATAGTCCACTGGCTCCAGGCCAAGATGGCATGGCTGGGGCGCTTGGAGGAGGAGAGCTGCTCAAGGCATGGTGGACAGGAAGCAGAGAGAAAGGAGGAACCAGGGAGGGAGGTGGACCCTTCGGGATTCCACCCTGAGTGACTGCCTCTTCCCACCAGGCCCACTTCCTGCAGCACTCAGCTCTAAGTCCCTGTAACCCAGTCCCATCCAGAAGCCCACCCTATGAGATCCTCAGGCACTCAGGAGACATCAAGGTATAAACCTTAACAGCACTCAAACTTCCAGCAAGAAGAGGCAGGGAAGCATTCACCCATGGAGACTGGAGAGGGAGCAGAGTCCTACCTACATCAGGGGTTCACATTTCTGTTCCCAAACCTGTGAGAGGTCAGTTTCTGTACCTTCAAGCTGCTCAATGTGTGCTCTTCCTTACAATGCCCTGGGAAGCAGATACTGTTGTTTATGCCATTTGTTGTCATACCTTCCGCTCTGTGCTGCCACACACAGTCCTGGCATCGTTTTCCTTATGATTTCCCCCTTTTTCCTCTTTTTAAAAACCAAATGTTAAAAAATTAGACCCTCCAAAATATAAGACCCAATCAAAAAATGGGCAAGTGAAATGAACAGGCACTGCACAAAAGTACAAGTGGTCAAAAATACATGAACTGTTTACGTCACCTCTGCCATTAGAGAAATGCAAACACCGATCCCACCCCACCCTAGAAAGAAGGGCCATCATCAAGAAATCAAACAATAACAAGTGCTGGTGAGGCTGCTGGGAAAAGGGAACCCTTCTACATTGTTGGTGGGATGTAAACTAGTGCAACCACTATGGACTTCAGTATGGAGACTCCTCGAAAACTACAACTAGAAATTCCACTGGACCCAGCTATTCCCCTTCTAGGTAGCTTCCCCAAAGAGTTAAAGACATCATATTACTGTGATCCATGCACACCAGTGTTTACAGCAGCACAACTCATGATAGCTAAATCTTGGAAATGGCCTATATGTCCATCAACAGATGAATGGATAAAGAGTGGTATTGACACACTGTGGAGTACTACTCTTACAGGAAGAAGGATAAATGTAGAGTAGAAGGAATTGAAGAAAAATGGATGCACCTTGAGATTGTAATGTTACATGAAATAAATCATACATTCAAGCTTAGATACCATGTGGTTTCTCTTTTATGAGAAACTCAAATTATAAATAAAGAGCAAATGAAAGATAGCTAACAGGAAGTGGAGGGATAGATCCTTCTCCAAGGGGAGTGGGGCCAAGACATGGAGGGAGCGTGGAAGAAGGGGAGGGAAGTGAATGGGAAGGAGGGAAGACGGGGCACGTACATGCGTGCAGGTGCCATGCAGCACAGACAGGTACTCATACAAATTTAAACTAAGTAAAAATGAACAAATGAGAAAAAATACATCGTGCTCAATAAAACGTCTATGATAGGTCAGAAATGTAAAAAGAAATAGTGCAGTGTGGTATAGTTTGTCCTTTGGTAAAAATATGTAGAGTTGCACATTGCTAAGTACGTGTTCTCCCATTAATTCTCTCCTGATAGTTTCTTACTTTATAAGATTGCCCATGTGTGTAAACTGCTAGACTGCCATTACTAGGTAAATTAAAAAGCTATTTTACTTTTTATGGGCATGCATAGAAAACAAGGACATCCATAAATATCTGAAACATTCTATTTTAAAATCACATTAAAAGAAATGCTGCCTTTAAAATATAAATATCATCATTAGAAAAGCAATTTTTAACTTCATCAAATTTTCTGTGGCATGGGTGCTTCTAAAGTGAATTTTAAGGCTAACAGTGGCACCAGGTTCTAAAGGAAAAAGCGAAAGAAGGGAGAACTTGGGATTTCTGAGTTGGATTTTGTTCCAGTTGTTTCGGGGAATTCTGAACACCAACATGCCATGCTGAAGGGAGAACACTGCAGCTCTGAGTCAGGGTTTCCCAGCGGTGACCCAGCCAGGGGGCCTAGCTCTGGACTCCGAGGACCGCTTCCTCTGGGAGTCTTGTAAAATGCTTGGGCTCCACCGGAGGACTTCTGACTCCATTCATCTAGAGTGGGTGCCTATCTAGGGTGCTTTGAAAAGCTCACCGTTAGGACAAAGCTACATGTTCCTCCTTCCCTACATATTTTTGCTCTTTAGTGTATTTCTTGTGCTGCTTCATACTATTCCTTTCCGTTCTGTGAAATGGTTTTTGTTGGTTTTTTGTTGTTGTTTTAACTGGGGACCACCGAGTTGTAAAGATGTGTTTTTACCTGACAGTTGTTCCTCAGGTAGACTGTCAAGCTGAGAAGGGTGATTTGATAGCTTATATTTGTTTTTAAAATTAAATTAATCCTTGATAAGAGTTGCTTTTATTTTTTTTTTTGAAGTTAGTCTTCGACCACTAGTCGAAGTGGACCACTAGTCCATTTCAGGTGACCTGTTTCACCAGCAGGCCTGTTGCTCTCCATGACTCACTATGTAAGTGTTTACAATAGAATAAATTGCTTTTCTACATTAGAATAAATACATAAATAAATAAACAAACAAATAAACAAATAAGTAAATAAAAGCTCACCGAGAGCCAGCACCTGGAAGCACCGCTCCGGACCCATGGATGGTTGGGACCCCAAGTGACCCCCTCAGGCAGGTGAGCTCGCTGACACCAGAAACAAGAGTCCTGAGGCACCAGCATGGGAGTCATGCGATGTTTCCATGTTTCTATGGCTTACTGCCACCTCGAACAGTCACAAAAGGTAGATGCTGCCCCGTTTACACAGGAGGGAAGTGAGGATAGGGAATTTTAAGTAACGCGTTCAAGGTCACATTGCTTAAAGCAGGGAGGTAGCTTGAAAAGCTTCATCCTCCTCAAAGTCCGGGCCTTTCCCGCTGTACTTCCTTGTCTGCTAAGACTGTTGGTGCTGAGGTAAAAACGTGAGGTGCTGTTTGGGGCTATCACAGGGTAAAGACAGAATTCTTGTTCCAAGTGTAGTGTTTGCTTCAAAGCCACACTGATGGAGGCATCAGGAGGACTGTGAGGACTCTGGCCGGGTCACCTTGGCCGGGCTGAACCAGAAAAGCCTGCTATGTATTCAGTGCAGCACTCTGTCTTGGCCAGGAGCTCTGAGCGGAGAGACCAAGCTGTACCCGGAGAGACCAAGCTGTACCCAGAGAGCCCGGGGCAGACGGGTGATTTCCAGGCCTGGGCAGCAACACCACAGCTGCCTTACGACTCTTACCTCACGACCTCTTACCTTCTAGTTCTTACCTCACGACCTTGTGAGCCTTGCCTACCTCCAACCCCTCTTGGTAACTGGGCGCTCTCACCGGGGCACGTTAATCTCATGGGAGAGCCATCTCCAGCAGAATCCGTTCTACTGTTCCCCTCCATGCAATCCCTAAAACTCCAGTCTTACATGTTTAGGTAGCTCAGTTATCTTCTCTTGCGTGCAGGGGACACTCCCGGGACTTCCGTGGTCCTTGGAACCGTGAATGGGACCGAACCCCAATGTAGAGTACATACCCCCCACATACAGAGCTACAATAACATTTAATTTCAAAACTAACCACAATAAGAGATTAACCATAACTAACAATGAAGGAACAGTTACAACCGCACACTGTAATAAGAGTCACGTGACTGATCTCCTCCCCCTCTCCACACATGAAATTGTACAGCGCTGCACTCTTGGACCGCGGTCGACCCTGGTAACTGAAACCACAGAAAGCGACCTGTGGACACGGGAGGTGTGTCTCCCGGTCTCCCAAACGAGATCACCTAAGGGCAGCGTGGTAGCATGGAACATAATTAGTGCATCAGACGCCAACCCTACTGGATGCCGTCTCCACAGTTGGGTCCCCTGGCCCCAGCCAGGCACGTCTGAAATGCATGGGGTTTTGTCTCCAGTGAGACAGAGCAAGGAGGGCCACTGTGACCCATCACTCCCTGGGAAACTCCAGGCGCTCAGCCAACGGTGCCCCAGAGGCCTCCGCCCCAGCCCCTGCACTCCAGGAAGCAAACTGGTGAGGGTGCTTCTTTCCGTTTCCTGTCCCATCCCAGAGCAATGCCATCTGGCTGTCTTCCCAGAAGGAGGAGCAGACCAAAGAGGACAACGCTGATACAAATCTGAAAGACCCAGTTTACTGAAGCTTAACATCTTTGCGTTTCCAAGTTAAACTTCATTTAAATGAGAATCTTTTATTTCCTCACTAAGATAAGAATTTCTGCACACTGCGCTATCACCTCCCAAACTTGCCAGATGATTTCGGGCCTTTAAAGTTCATGGTGATTTTGATAACATATGTTCACATCACAGCCCTTGGAAATTGGTAAATATTCTTTTCTTTAAGTAGATTCAGGGAATAAAAAGGCAAACAAAACAAAACAACCAAAAACCTGAGTTGAATAAGTCAAATCTTATATGTAGTTAAGTGAGGTAAGCTAAATACATTTATTCATCTATTTATTTTTTGTTCATTCATTGAGTGAATATTTGTTGAGTGTCTCCAATATACAAGTGTGTGAAGTTTCAGTACCAAAATGATTTAGCTGGGGTACATGTGTGTTGATGAGCAGGAGGACAGACCCTAAAACTGCTGCTAATTGTTAACGTATTTATTGTTTTACAGTCTTATGTGTGCATTGCTCTTTATTGTTTTGGCACCAGGAAGAAAGAACTTATTCCCACATGTATAAAATCAAGAAAATATCATCCCCTTGGAAAACAAACTTCACCCATCCACCCATTTAGAAATGTCAATTTATTGTGTCCAAATGCCAAAGACTTGCACAAAGAGAGGGAAAGCAAATACAGTCCTCACAGAACACAGGGTGTTACCAGAGGGCGAGTACTTCATCAGCCCCTTTGTTTCCTCGCTCTCTTCTGTGTGGCCCTTGCCTGTGTGTGCAGCCTGCTTTGGGGCGACAGTATTCATGCTTCAGTCAACTGGCAAGTCCAGTCCCAGTCAAATGTAGGCTCCCAAGTTTCTCGGGGTCACAGGTTAGTCCGACAACTGTGTTTCAGGCGCCTATCAGCTGCCTGCTCGGAGCTCTCCTCAGAGTGAGGGCAGCATTGCCCCAGAACAGGGCTAACCCTGAGGAGGGCCCCTGGGTGAGCCTGCACAGCAGGGCATGGTGCTTCCCACAGCTCTCCTCCTGCAATCAATGTCCTAGGGCAAGACCAGCAGGGCATGCGGTGAGCAGAACAGGCTGGAAATGCGTCCACGGGGTCAAGTGCATCGCACGCAGGCACAACTGCTGCACCTTCTCTCTCAGTGGAGTCCTCTTGTTTTTATAAACATGGATCCACCAATACCCCAGCCTCTAGTTCTTACCTTCCCTTTACGACAAAGGCAAATTCCCAGAAGACAGTATCATATTTCCTTTCTTTCCCTCCATTTTCTGGACTTCCCTTTCCTTGGGTTCCATGCATCCCTTCTAGAGAAACTGCTGTGGTCAAAGTCACCAGGAGGCCCACACCACCAGCCCCATTATTCTCCTGTTCCACACAGTGTCTGCCCCATCCCAAACTCATCTCCCATTATTCCCCCCTCCCCCCCATTACCCAACAACCCCTGAGCCCCTGCCTCAACCTCCCAAATAGCTGGGGTACAGTGACACCCCATCGCGGCTGGGTAACCCTATTCTCTCCTTCATTTCCGGCCATACCAACCTCCCCATTTCCATTTCCCCAATTCACCAGGCACACTTCCGGCTTGCAGGAGCTTTGCATGTGCTGTCCCTCTGCTGGAAGGCTTCCTCCTTCACTTCTTCCAGGTGCTGACTCAAACCCACAGTCGTGGAGAGGCCTCTAAACCTAAACTTCAATGCATACGCACAAACTCCACACTTCTTTCCCTTAGCACTGCCAAAAGACAGAATCACAACTGCTTTAGTTAAAAGATACAATTGGCTTTTATTTGTGACTCTAGAACTGGGAAACATTCTATAAAGTAGAATGGGTATTCTCATGAGCTAAGAAGAGGAATTGGCTTTATAGACAGAAAAGGCCAGAAAAAAGTGGACATAGGGAGCAAGAAAGTAATCAGTTGTTTCAAATTTACTTCCTTACAGGGTTAGAATGGGGGGCCATGGTCTCAGCACAGCCTCTTAGGTGAGCGAGCCCCTGCTGGCTGGCTGCTGGCTGTCTCCTGGGTTTGGAAAACCGGCCGGTTTCAGGGTTCATCTTGACTTCACTCTCAGTACCAGTGAGTCCACCTGCTTTGGTCTGGTCAGCGGGGGACCGGAGCAGGACCTTAGGCTGTTGCAGAATTCAAGAGACCAGAGAGACCAGGGCGAACCAGGCAGATTCTACTTTAGGTGAACATCGACTCAGCGGACTCCAGGCCAAAGGAAGAGTGGAGAACAAGGAAAGATTCCAGTTTTATACATCCGCTCCAAGGGTTGGTCTTTCTAGTGAGGTAGCAAGTGAGTTTACACAAAACAGGACAAGGGTAGACGGTTCTGTAATTTAGCCTTGAAAGAAGACAGAACCTTGTGTATCTTGCGAGAACAAGAGGACATAAACTTTGCTCACAGGACATAGTTGCCAATTTTATCTGCACCAGAACAAGGAGTTACAGCTACAGAGGCAGGAAGGGGGGGCGGGTGATTGGGTGGGGGGCAACCCAAGGCTGGGAAAAACTTGTTTAATAGCACATTTTTCTATCTAAACACTATGTAGATTTACTTTTTACTTTTAGGTTTTGGTATTTTGTAGATCTTGCTCACTGGAGTATAAATTACGTGATGGCAGGGATGTTTTTCTGTTGTGTTCACCTTTGTGCCTAGAATAGTTTTGTGCATTGTAGGCGTCAACAGATACTGCTGAATTTGAATACAAATTCCCAACAGGGACACAGCTATCAGCTGCACAGACCGGAACACCTTTGTGAGAGCTCTGGAGACTGGCTGACAGCTGCCCGAGGTAAAGCCACAGTGAGACTCCAGCAAACTGCAGAATGTGTGGCTTTGGCTCCCTGACACGCACAGCTCAGCACTTCCAACAGGACACGTTTCCTACCGACGTTCCTTCCTTGGGATGGAGGAACAAGAGTGGAGCGTGCCTCTGACATGCTGGATTGGGTGAAGGCTCGCTGAGGATCCGGTTTGGGCCTCTCCTGCTTTGGGATCCGTGCTAGAATTTGGAGACTCCTGGAAACAAGAAGCAACATAGATTAGAGCTGTAGTTCCCAAGATGGACACCAGGGGGCAGGAGAGAGCAGAAGAGGTTTGAATGGCGTTGGATCCTCTTCCCCGGGACAAAGCCCACGAGCAGATTGCAAGAGGCGTTTTGTTGTTTCCTAAATGCTCAAATCTCAATAAAAGGTGCTAGGGCATAAAAAGAAACAAATACAGCCCAAAGTAGCACAATAAAATCCCAGAAACTGACCCTAAGGAAGTGCCGATTTATGAGCAGCCTGACAGTTTTAAAATAACTGTCATAAAAATGTTCAATGAACTTAAAAAACAAGAGTATACATAGAAACTGAACAAAATCAGGGTAACCATTCATGAATAAAATAATATAAGCAAAGAAATAGAAGCTAGGGAAAAAGAAAAGAAAAAAGAACCAACCAAATTCTGGTGCTGAATAACTGAACTAAAACATCAGTAGAGGGTTTCAAAAGAAGGTTTGATCAGGTAGAAGAAAGAATCAGTGAACTGGAAGACAGGTCATTTGAAATCATCCAGTTGGAGCAAAAGGAAAAAGTAGTGAAGACAAGTAAAGAGAGCCTAAGGGACATTTGCTTTTTCTGCCCCTTCTTTCCTTTTACATCATCCTGTGGTTGTCATTGTGTTCTTTCGTGTGAGGTTTTTGTTGTTTACTTTTGGTAAGATTGTTGGGACACTACCAAATAGGCCAGTATACACATTATGAAACTTGAAGAAGAAAGAAAAGGGCACATAGAAATTATTTGAGGAAATAATGCCCCAAACTTCCCAAATCTGAGGAAATAAATGAACATACAAATTCAAGAAACCCAAAGAATTCTCAAGATTCACCCCAAAAAACCACTCCCCTGGATATGTTAGAAACAATTTATCGGGCAGGGGATTTAGCTCAGTAGTTTTGTCACCTGCTGCGCAAGCGCAAGGACCCAAGTTCAATCCCCAGTACCCCAAAAATAAAAAAAAAAAATAATAAAAATTATCTAGAGTTAAAGACAAGGAGAATATTTCAAGCAGCAAAAGCAAGCAACTCAAGAGAATTCTAGAAGATCATTGGCAGATTTCCCAGCAGAAACTTTCCAGGCCAGAAGGGAGTGGGATGATATATTCACAGTGCTGAAAGAAAAACTGTCAAACAATACTGGATCTGCCAAAATTGTCCTTCAACAATGAAGGAGAAATTAAGACTTTTCCAGATGTAAAAAATCTAACATTCATTAGCAATAGACCACTATAACAATTGCCAAAGGGAGCCCTTCAAATTGAAACCAAAGGATGTACTCAGAAACACAAAGTGATATGGAAATAGAAGGTGAACAGATGTGCAGATAGAGTGACCTGTGCTATTATAATTTAAATGACAAAAGGATTTCAAATCTATATCAGTGGGAATATGATACATAAAGATGCAACTTGTAACATCAAAAGCATGAAGTAGGGCAGGAGTGGCACTGTGAAGGAGTAGTTTTTACTCTTGCAGTTAGGTTATTATCATTTTAAAATAGTACGCTGCAACTTCAATGGTATTTAATAGAATTTTGTAACTTTTTATTTTATGTAATTGCAACAATAACCACAAAGGAAATATTTACAGTATATACACAAAAGGAAATGTAAAGGTGTATCCCAGCATATTATTACCAAAAAAAATCAATGAAACACAAAGGAAGTCAGTAAGAGAGGAAAAGAACTAAAAAACTATAACATCTACCAAAAACAATGAATAAAATGGCAGTAATAAATCCTCCCTATCAGTAATTACCTTAATGTAAATGAGGTAGATTCCCTAATCAGAATACCTAGAGTCACTGAACAGATAAAATCACAGGATCCAGCTAGATGTTCCATAATGGAATCACCTTACATCTACAGACACACATAGGCTAAAAGTGTAATGATAGAAAAAGTACCAAGGCAAGGATGCCTGCTCATACTGCTTCTTTTCAACATAGTATTGGAAGTTCTAGCTACAGCAATTAGGCAAGAGAGAGAAATAAAACCATATGATTTGGAAAGGGAGAAGTAAAATGATCTGTATTCACAAATGGAGTGCTCTTATGTGCAGAAAACCGTAATGATTTTATCAAAAATGTTAGAATTAATAAACAAGCAAAGTTGCAAGATTCAAAATTAATACTCATGGGTCAGTCATATTTCTATACACGAGGAATGAACAACCTGAAAAAGGAAATGAAAAACATTTCCACTTACAGTAGCATCAAGGAAAATAAAATAGGAATAAACTAGTGTTAAGACCTGTAAAGTAAAAACAACAAAACAATTACTCAAATGAAAGATGACAAAAGCAATGGAAAGTCATCTTGAACCTGTGGATTATAAATCCTAATACTGTTAATATGTTCCTTCTTCTCAAAGTTACCTATGGATTCAACTAAGTCCCTACAAAGCCCAAAAGACATGTTTTTAGGAATAGAAAAATTCATCCTAAAATTCATATGATATCCCAAGATGCTTTTAGTAGTTAACATTTTTTAAAAAGATAAGAACTAAGAATCATATTTCCTGATTTCAAAACATGTTACAAAGCTACAGTAATCAAAACAGAATGGTACTGGCATAAAGACAGACAAACCAACAGAATCGAAATAGCTCAGAAATAAATGCTCAATTATATATCAAGTCATCCTTGAGAAAGTGGCTAAAAGACAACTCCTTCAACAAATGATGTTGGGAAAACTGGACATCTACATGCAAAAGAACAACGTTTGACGTCTATTTTACAAACATAGGAAAGCTTTACTCCAAATGGATTAAAGAGCTAAATGTAAGACAAAAGACTACTAGAGAAAAGTAGAGGAAGTGCTCCTTGACATTGGATTTGGCAATGATTTCTGAAATATGACATCAAAAAGTTGGACAACAAAGTAAAAATAGACAAATGGGACTACTTCAAACTAAAAAATGTTTGGGCACCAAAAGAAATCAAATATATAATATGGGAGAATAGATTTGCAAATTATAGATCTCATGATGGGAGCTAGGAAGAGTATAAAAAGAATCCCTTTAATTCACTCATGAAAAAATCAAATAACTGGATTAAAAAAATAGCCAAAGATTTAAATAGACATTTTTCTAAAGGTGACATAAAAATGGCCAACCAGCCTAAAAAGTACACTCACCATCACTAATCATGAGATAAACTTGACTCAAAACCACACTGAGATAGCATTTTACACCCACTAGGATGGCTACTATTGCAATCAAATTAGAAAATGATTGGTGAGGATGTGGAAAAGCTGGAACCCCGTGTGCTGCTGGTGCCACGGTACAATAGTGCAATTGTCACGGAAAACACATGGCAGCTCCTCCAAAAACTAAAAGAAGAAAGGTCTTTCTTTAAAGACCCATTTCTGGATGTATATCAAGAGTTTTTAAAACAGCATCTGAAAGAGTTATTATTGCTCCATGTTCATCACGGCGCATTTACAACGGCCAACAGGTAGAAGAACCCAGATGTCCACTGAAAGGAGAGTCAAGCTGTGGTCTCCAAACAATGAGACATTATTTGTCCTCAAGGAGGAAGGGCATTCTGACTCACAGTAGGACAGAAGCAAGCCTTGAGGACACTGCACTAAGCAAAATCAGCTAGTCACAAAGGACAAGTACTACAGTGCTCCTTTGTACCGTTATAGGACACTGCCTGTACCTAGAGTGTCAAATCCACAGACAGGGCAGAACGGAAGCTGCCGGTGAGTTGTCTAATGGGTGCAGAGTTTCAGCTCTGTACAATGAAGGCCTTCTAGAGACTGTTACGGCAGTGTAAGTGTACTTAACATTACGGAACTGCTTGTTTAGCAAGAGTCAAGATGGTGAAGCTAATGTTATGGATATTTTATCACAGTAAGAAAATTTCAAAAGCAAGTATATGCAACAGATTAGCTTCGGGTTGTAATTTCTGCACATCTTGAAAGCAGACAGGGAGTAAGGGCAGGTGTTTTGTGAAGAAACCCCACTTTAACTCTTCTCTCCCAGCTACTGGTTGATTTCTGCTGCCACGCTGCAGGCTATATTTTGGGGCATCACTCATGCATGGATCATTGGCTTCCACTGTGAGATTGTGTCAATTTCTGGGAGAAGATGGTAAGGAATAATGCTAGTAAGGGCGTCTTGCGTGCAGAAGGAAAACAAAGGCAGATGTTTCCTGGGGGGGATGGGGGCAGCACGCGGAGCCCTCTCTCTAGGGAGGGTTTGCCAGGGCCTCAGGGGACCTGCATTGGAAGCATAACAAGCCCTCTAGGGCATCAAGGGTGGGTGGTTGCCTACACCCTGCTGTCATTTTCTTCTGCAGTTTCTGGCTCTATAAAGTCCAGGCTGCACGTAGCTGCATTGGAGGAGCCAATGCAAACACAAGGCCCTTTGCCGAATCTGTACCCTGGACCTCTTTGTGTCTGCCGGTGAGCCTGTCGCCTGTCCTGGGGCAGCGAGGCTGGCATACTGCTGTCAACTGCTGCTGGCATCACGTTTTTTCCTCCAGTGAAAGCCAGCTTTGCCAAAGAGGCTAAATTCTGAGGAGATCCAGTCAGTTTTCACAAAAGGCAGCCCATTGCTGGGTGATCTGTCCCTGCAGCAGCATGTGCCTTTTGCATTGCTTTCCACAATTACACAGGGCAGCCCACGGAAACCGGGATTCTGCTCCTGAATGCTACCTTCCTGGGGTTTATGTGCCTTTTCCAAGGAGATGCTACTTAGGCACGTTTATTTTTGGATGAGCTCATGCTGCTTAGACAGTTTGCAGTGTTGAGTAAACTCCCACTTATTGTGCAAACAAATATGACCCTCCCTGTTCAGGATCAAAGCAGCAGGCAGCACGGGGGTGGGTGGCTCTCTGCTGCCCTTGGGTAATGCTTGCAGAGCCTGGTCCCATGTACGCTTTGCCCTGTGTGTTCCTCACTGTGGCACTGAAGTCTGACAGTCTTGGGAGCCGTGAAGGGTCAGGAAGGGACATTTCTGTGGGTCTGGTGGGTCATGGAGGTGACCTTGGGGACTCCATCGGGACCCAGGCCCCTTCCTCTCTGGTACTGCCTCCCTGCTCTGCTTCCCAGCCACCACTGATTTTGGATTCTTTATATATTCTATGTATTATTCCTCTTCCAAGGAGTAGCTGGGAAGATGGCGGGTAGAGGCTAGGGTACAGGGGGAGGGGGATCAGACAGGATCGGGAATATATACATATATGATGTAATTATTATCTGATGAGATCGGGCGCATTCAGGGTGGTATGGCCATGGACTATGTAATTATTACCTATCACAGCATGTACTAGTAAAATTAAAAGCAACCCACATTTCTCATGGATTGTGGGGAATGGGCGCTGTGGGGAGCTATGGTCTCAGGCTGCAAACCCAGCTGCCCCAGGCCAGTGGAGTGAATGGGAAGGGGAGGATTACAGCCAGCTGGAGACTGCGAGCCCTGCCCAACTACGAGTCAGTGCTGGACAAGGCCAAGATGTCTGCACTGGCTGTCTTCAGAACTTGGGGGTGCCCATGACACCACCAAATCAGTGAGAAGCAGGGGCCTCGAGGTGCCAGGTGGAACCCCACAGGCCAAGTGCCACTGCCCACGGCAGACACCAGGGGCCCTGTGCAGCCTGCAGGCTTCTCAGTCCAGGTCCAGTGAGATCTGAATGTCACACAAGTGACTACTTCTGGGGTCTGCAGCAGCACTCCCCCAAACAGCTGGGCACCACATACCTTGAGCCTCGGGTGAGACTCTGCTCCAGCTTGGTCCAAGGACAGACCCCACTGGGGTTCCCAAGACTCCCAGGAAGGAAGGCCCTGGCACCCACAGTGAGCCAGTCAGACGAGAGTCACAGCACTGTCCCTGCTTGCCCACAGGGAAGAAGGGAGAGCCGCAGAATCCAGCCCTCACCTCGCTTCATGTATTCAGCACTTGGCTTAAACTCCTAAGAGCCAGGTATGGTCCGAGGGGGTGGGGCGGGTAAGTGATGAGGACGGGAAGCCCCCAGGGAGCACGGCCCTCCACTGGGACAACTTCCTGTGTGCACAGGAGGGCGGGCAGCCCCACCTCAGCACCTGGCTCCTAAGCCCCCAGCCTGGACCTGGACCTGCTTACTGCAAGCACCTGCCAAGCTGCTGGAGGAACTGATTGTTCTGTCCAGAGACTCTTGGCTCTGGGCTCCATTGCAGGGCAAGGCAGATAAACCCCTTCTCTTAGTTACTTTTTTGGTTGCTGAGACAAAATGCCCAACACCCAAAGTTAAAGGAGGACAGGTTTATTTAGCTCACAGTATGAGGAGGTTTCAACCATCATCAGCTGATTCCAAGGCGGGGTGGATGACAGAGGAGGGTCACAGAGGAGGAACAGTCCATGGCAGGCAGAAGCTAGCAAAGCAACAAGGGACAAGACAAGCCTCTTTCTGCCCCTTTTATGATCTAGTTAGGCTTCCAGGATTAGGGCAGTGCCAAGCCAAGCAGTGGGCTGATTCAGTAATCACACACCCTTAATCCCAGCGTCACACACTCCGGATCCAGCCACCTCTGAAAAAGCCCCACCTATGACTGTGTGAGGCTTTGGGGGGATGTCTAGCCCCCCATAGCACCCCTGGAGGCAGCTGGCACCCAGGATGGAGGAGCAGCAGGCGGGTGAACTCCTGTCCCTTCCCCCAGGCAGGTGAGTCTGAGCAGGCACCGTGCTGCCCCGTGGCGGCCCGAGGAGCTGTCTTCCTCCCAGTCTGCCCTGACTTCCCTTCCAGCGAGACTGCACTCAAATCCTGCCTCAGGGACTCAAACGAAAGGACCAGAGTACTTCAAGTCTTCCCAGACACTTCCAGGTCTAAACATCCCATCCCACGCCTAAATGTCACATGATCTGGTTTGCCACATGTGTGGGCCACCTGAGATATGGACCAAAAGAGAAAAATCTCTACTTGAAAACAATAAAAGCTCCCCTCACCCTTACCATTCCACCTCCATCTATGGATGCTAGGAATTAGCCAGGTACGGTGGCTCAAGCCTGTAATCCTAGTACTCCGGGCTGCTGAGGCAGGAGGTTTGCAAGTTCCAGCCCAGCCTAGGCAATTTAGCAACATAGCAAACCCTTGTCTCAAAATAAAAATAAAAACAGCTGCGGATGTAGCCTAGTGGGTTCAATTTTGAGAAAGAGAGAAAGAGAAACAGAGAGAGGGAGGGAGGGAGAGAGAGAGACATACGATACACACTCTTTTACATTATTTTTTAAAGAGATATTTGTCATATTTTAACTTCTAAAAATGGAGCCTGGTTGCTTTTGCTGACCCCTAGGATTGCTGGGAATTTTCTCTCATGAAGGTCATGGCTCCCCTGCAGCTGCAGTGAGTGGCACGGGGTTAACAAGGCCCACTGGGTTCTCCTCGCCCACTCCTGTCATCCCACCGAGCACTGTGCTCACCGAGTACCCTTGAAGGCAGAAACCCACCAGCTTGGTCCCAGACAGCCTAGAAAACTGCACACACGTGTAATCCAGTTGGGGATGTGAAGGTAAACAGCCAGCCCCAGACCCGGTTTCATGTCGCGCTGTCTCCCCAAAGTCTTGATTTTCACCAGACTTCCTTCAGGCCAGTTTGAAATAAGGGCATCTGGAAGTGTTGAGTCATAACCCGCTGCACAAAAAGGTGGCTGATGCGCTACTTCTGTACTTTACTCAAGGGATGTAGGGGAAAGAGCATTTTCCCACCAAAACAGCTCTATCTAACAGTAGCACCAAGTTACAAACCTTTATAAGATTCAGCTCACTATATGGGGCAAAGTGCCTTGTCTTGTAAACACTTCAAAAACCAGAGAAAAGAGTGGCAGCGATAATCACAGTGTCCCCCAACCCAGCGGGCCGCATGGCTTCTCAGACGCTCCCCTCAGTGAGCAGCTTGTGCATGGCAGCATCGTCCCACAGGCCAGGTGTCTGCAATGGCTGCTCTCTCAGCACCCTTAAAGTCGCTGGGCACCCACACCAGCCTCAGCTTCACTAGTGATCCCGGGGCCTTCCCACAGGGTTACTCTTGGGAGTGATGGGAGATGACTTTAATATGTTTGTTTCTTTTTTTATTAACATGTAATAGTTGTGCATATTTGTGGGGGTACAGTGTGTATTAAAATGCAGCCACATAGTGAGTGCCAATCAAAGAGGAGTGATTAGCGTTCCCAGCTCACTTCTTGATGGTTGGAGCCTCTGTGGCCCCGTCTTCTACTTCATAAATTATGTAGCGGGTTATTGTGAGCTGCAGTTGCCTCTCTGAGCCACGGAACAGGGGAGCTCTCTCCTCCCGTCTCCTGGCGAGACAGACAATTTTAAGAACAGTGATTGGCAGTCTCAGTCCTCAAGGAGAAAAGAGAAAGGAGATTACAGAAAAAAACACTCAGTTTCTCTTTAAAGGCAGTCACCGTCTAACAGAAGATGAAATGGGCAAACGCAAAAGTAGTATTTCATTATTAATTCTGAAGAACGAAGACTGCTGAAAATATGCTAATGCATTAGAAATAGCCAAATACCTAGCACAAGAATTCTTTCCATTTCATGTTGTTTTGAAACCATCATGTGCCAGTCTTTAGATAAACACTGTGGGGAAAAAAACTTAATTTATGAAGTAAGTAAAAAAATCAAAATAGGTATATCTTTTGTGTGTGTATCTAAATAAGATATACAAAAGCTATGTTTCCATTATTTTCCTTCTATTCACTTTTTTAGGGGGTTGAAGGGAGGGGGAAAAAAGAGTAATCAAGATATATCTTGTATAGGTACAAATTCCCTATGATGAATGTGCTCATTATTTACCAATAAAATTAATTATAATAATATTACAAGCATACCAATAAAATTAATTTTAAAAAACAAAATAAGATGAAGACCCATATCACTGAGCCTCTTTCCAAAAAGAAGAGTTCAGTTCAGTTAAGCAAATATTTACCAAAATTCACCAGCACTGGGTACGACTTGTAACCTCTCCCAACCTCAGCTTCCTTTTCTGTACAATGGGAAGGGCCACAGCATCTGACTCGGCAGGCTGTCGTGAAGACTAAAGGAGCTCAGGAGTGTAAACACTCAGCATGACACTGAGACTGGCATTTATCAGGGCCTTGAAATCCATGCACAGGGGCTAGGAGTCTCTGTACTCAGTGCCTTGGAGTGGCCCCAAGATGCAGCATGGAGTAGACACGTCCACTGTGGGCAGCAGAACCCTGTGGCCAGCGGGTCCCCGGGAGGTATGCAACAACCAGCACAGTTTTGAACTTGGACACGGTGGGCATGGGCAAAGGAGGTGCTCAGCATGAATAATGGAGGCTCTGTGCTGAGAGCCCCTTTCCTTACACAGTATGAGCAGTGAGACCTATGGACAGGCCACTGTCCCCAAAACTGATGGCACCCCAAAAAAGGGTGCCGATTGCTGGCTTGAGTCCTCTTCCATGGTCTCAGGTGCTGCCACATCACATCTTCCTGCAGGACACACAGCACGGAGCAGGGGCCGTTTTCAGCCCTGGCTTTTGAACTGGCAGTGGCTACCTCAGGGTCCCTGCAGCAGTCCCACCCTGAGCATGCAGCAAGCCCTGTGGCTGGCTCCTATGTCCCCCTGCACTGTGTCTCTACCTGCTGTGGCCACTGGAGGTGTTTATGTCCCTGGAGGGAGACCTGCTGCTGCCTGGGGGCACCTGTGCCACAGAACCTGCCCTGTCCAGGCCCCTTGAGTGCTTCCAAGCTCGGGCACCACTGTGGGTCATGGGCGGGGGGCTCGACATGTTTCGGGGTGAAGGGAGAGCTGATCCACCGCTTCCGTCTCAGAGGCAGAGACACCAGGGTGAGCAGTCATGGTGGAGAGCGGGAACGCAAGTCAGGAGAGGGGAGGAAGTATCCCTTCCTAAGGTCTGGGGAAGTGGATATGGGAATGAGAGGGGGCAGAAGGAGGCACAACGCAGGTGTGCTGTGAAATAGGAAACTCAAATTGGAAAGCAGCAGGAAAGGGACCTGCTCTCTGAGGTGCTTCCCAGGTGCCTCCCAGCCCTACAGGAATAAGCAAAAGTCATTTGCATCTAACATCTGGGCTCCTGTTTTAAATCCAGTCCCAGTCTTCTCTGTCCTTTCCCTCCCTCCTTTTCTGTTTTCTTTTCTCTTCGTTTTACTCTGAAAATGGATAATGTACATTACTTTGTAAAGCACTTAAAATAGAGGAATCATAAAAATCGCAAGCAGAGTCCGTGCTGCGGTGATTTCCTGACATGCCCTGCGCTGTCTTGATGACAGGCCAGCAGGGCTCTTTCCTGCCCTCCAGCTTCCTGGCTGAAACTCAGTGAAATGGAACCTGCTGCAGCCCAGGGAGTCGCCCTGTGGCTACAGATCTGCGTGCTGCCTTGACAAATAGACTCAGGAAAGGTCAATGCATTGCCTCTGCTCTTTTAAAGCTGTTCTCTTTATTTATTAGGATTTAGGGGACAGGTTCACTTTTTGCCTTTATTAATGTCTCAGCTGCCTCCAAATCAAAACCGTACGTGGAGAGAAGCCAGGAATGACTGGCTTATTTCACTGCCTATTTAAACGCAGTACCTTTAAAATCATTTCACCTGTGAATTTGATGACCATCTTGAGGGAGTGCATTAACCAGTGAAGGGGAGGAATGAAGAAGAGACAGAATGTAATGTTCAGCCAGCAGCGAAGCCTTGTCATAGGAAAATATTAGACAAAGTTTTAACCTGTTTTAGAGAAACAGAATTCATTGTATTAAAGGACTCAATGTTCTGGGAAAATTTGTTATGAATAATTAATAGCAGAAGTGAAGTCTCCACATTGTCTCCTAGCAAGACACTGATAAGCATACTTTTTGAAGAAGTTTCCTGAAAGCAGAGATGGCAGCTCCACTGAACACCTGCAGGCGGGTTTCCCTGCCTGGGTGCTGACCCAGAGCAGCTGAGTCACCCACATCCAAGGCATCCTGGAGGCCACCAGCTTCCCACCTCCCCGGGAGGTCACGGTGAAGGCTCTGATGTCCTCCAGGGCTGCCCAGCAGATGACAGGTCAGCCTCTTCCCAGCTGGCTTCCTCCATTAGCCCATTGTCTTAGTTGCTTTCTTGTTGTTGGGAGAAAATACCCAACAACCATAAGTTAAACGAGGAGAGGTTTATGTTAGCTCATAGACTGTAGAGGTTTCAGTTCATAGTCAGCTGGATCTAAGGTAGGGCAGCATGGCAAAGGGCCATTGCAGAGGAGAAACAGTCCATGGCAGGGTAGGCAGGAAGCAGTGAGCATTCAAGTAGAAGGGATGTATATGTGCCAAGCTCAGTGACCCACCTCTTCCCATCTGATTTCACACTCAGCATCACACCCATCTATAAACCCAATCCAGTGTCACCATGATCCAGTCACCTCCTCAAAGCCCCACCTATGAGTGTCTGAGACTTTGGGGGAACACCTAGATATAAGCCACAGCACCCATCTCGTGAGCTCCCCAAGCCCATGTGGTTTCTCTTGCTTTCTCTCCTTCCCTCCTTTCCTCCATTTTCCCTCTCTTTTTCCTCCCTTCTTTCTCCTTTCCTCCTCCTTTCCTTTTCCCCTCCCTCTCTCTTTCCCTCCTTTCCAATTCTCTCCAAATTTCTCCAAATTTATAAAATCTATTTTAACTCTACAGCTCATATGAAAATATAGTCTTACTTTGGAAAATCCAAAAATAAAACTCTATCCAAATTTGTCCTGATCCCAACCAACATGGTTCAATTGTGTCCCGCCAAAAGCTGGTGTTGGAAATGCCTTGACGGACGCCATACTGTTCTGAGGTGGGACCTTTGAGAGGGAAGAGGACAGAGAGCTCCACCCTCAGGAACAGGTTAACACTGCTTACAGAGGAGTTTCAGAGTCCCAGCTCATCCTCTCATCCTCTCACCTTCTACCTTGCCTGAAACAAGAAGACCTTTGCTGCCTGCCAGCACCTTTACTTCAGACTTCCTAGTGCCCAGAGTGTGATGAATGAATTTCTTTTCTTTATGAACTATCCAGCCTGTGGTACCATTATAGCAGCAGAAGATGGACTGGCCTCTGTCCACAGTGCCAGTGTCTCACACTTTCAAGGGTGGAAGCCATCTGGTTCTCCTGCGATAGTCACAAGCTCACAGATGTCTGTGGTCGTGTCTGCATGCCTGAGTTCATGTACTGTGCATTTTATAGTTTCAACTGTCCAGCAATTTGCCTCTTAAAAATAATTTTATATTTTATTGCATCTCAAATAGACAGAAATTCATCTAATGGATGTAACGTATGCAGAATAACAGTACAACAGCAGGGCCTTTGAGTTGAAAGTCCTCTAGTTCCTTTAATCCCACCCCTTCCCTCTTCTTCCATCTAAATTTTGTGTTTGTCATTCAATTATCTTTCCCCATACTTTTTCCTTTTGTGCCATATCCCTGCAGGATATGCTGTGTAGCCTTTCACACTTCATGTAAATATGATCAAGTCTGGGTGCACATGGTTGTGTGTGCAGCTGCAGTGCCCTGATTTTCATGGTGCACTGATAGCCCATGGTGTGATTAGGCCACTGCCAGTGCATACACCTCATTACTATCTGTAATTGACATTACTTCTGACTTTATTTTCTCCCAGATATCTTCTTTCTTTTGGTTTCATTGAGTCTTTCTTTCTTTCAAAAAATTTTGTTTCATTAGTGTATGTGTGTGGTACAGAATGTTTACATTCCTTGTGGGAAGTTGGTACATGTACACAGCACACTTTAATTCCCTTTTCACCTCCTTCCCTTTCACTCCTTCCCCCCTCTACCCATCTCTTCATCCCCTTGCTTTTTGTCTTTTTTCTTTCTTAACATGTTTTTAGTACATACTGTTTGCATTCCTTGGGTGGAGCTGGTACATGTACATAACACACCCCAATGCAGTTTAAATACATATGTTCTCATATGCATCCTTTGATCCAGATATCCATTGATCTTGGGCACAGACCTATGGCTGACCTGGCCTGGCATACACATTTTCCACTTGGACAGTGCCCAGCTGCTTTCCAGGGTGGCTGCACCCACTGACACTCCTACAAGCATGTCCTGCATGACATTTGAACATCATCAGACTTCATCATTTTTGCCAATCAGGTAGCTCTGAAATGGCACCTCAGTGCTGTAATTTTCATTTCCTGATTGCTGAAGTGGTTGATCATCATTTCTTCTTCAGTGAAGAGCCTACTCGTAATTAGGGTCCATTTCTTGGGATGATTATTTGTTGTTGGGGGGAGCGGATTGCAGGATGTTCTAGCCATGTCACTAACCCCTTGTTGGTTATATAAATTACAAATAGCTATTTTAGTTTTAGTGTTTATTTTTATTTATTTATTTATTTATTTTGGGGGGGGGTACCGGAGATCAAACTCGGGACTTTGTGCTTGCAAGACAGACGGCGGAACTTCTGAGCTAAGTCCCGGGCCCCAAGTGTTTATTTTTATTTATTTTTGCTATGACAAACAGTTCCTAATTTTATTGAAGTAAAATGTATGACTATTTCCCTTTTAAACATAGGATATTTTATCTGTTTTTAAGAACTGATTCCTTCCCCTTAGGCTATAAAAGAAGTCTCTCATGCCTTCTGTAGATTTATGGTTTTGCCTTTTACTTTTACATTTTTTAATCTACTCAGAGTCTTTTTCTGTCTGATGAAAAATAAGATTCAATTTACATTTTTCCATATGGATAATCACTTGACACTCCTCCTTTATTGAAAAGGCTGTTATTTTCCTATTGGTTTGCCAAGCCAGCTCTGCTGTGACTCAGCTGCCCACATGCGTGTGGGTGTCCCTGGCTGGGTATTTGGTCCTATTCAATGATTTTTTACTGCGTAAATATGAAGTCTTTATTGTCATAGACTTAAGACCCTATATTTGGTAGGGCAAATTCTCTACCTTATTATTCTTCTCTATTAAGAGTGTTTTGTAATTCTGTCTATTCTACCTTTTAGAATCATCTTACCAAGTTCCATCAAAAGAAACCAAAATTGGGAGAAAACTGTTATGATTTTGTTTGGAATGCATTGAATTTATAGATTATGTTAGGAAAAGCCAATGTGTTTATGATATTAAATTTAGCAATTTATATATTATTTTTACAATCTCTCAATAATGTTTTATGATGTTTTTGTAAAGTTCTTTCACATCTTTTGTTGGATTTATTTCTATATAGGTTATATTTTAATAGTTTTAAATGATATTTTTAGTATATTTTGTGTTTGTTATCAAGGTATACACATATAGTTTGTTTTTATACTGATTTATGCCAGTAATCCCTTTACACATTAATTATAAAAATCTATCTGTAGATTCTTTGACATTCTTTATGTAAACCATAATATCATTTTTCAAGCAGCAAGATTTTCTTCTCTTATATCATCCTTATAAATTTCACTTCTTTTTCTGGCTTTACTATATGAGCTAAGATCTCAAATATAATGTCAAAGTGCTGCTTACCGGAATCTTATCTTGCTTGTGGTTTTTAACAAAATGTGTCCATCACAATTTCGTAGTCACTTTCCTCCTCCCTGGGACAAAATACTTGCCACTCACTGTGTAAAGAAGGAAAGGTGTATTTCTGCTCACATTTCAGCCCACAGTTCCTGGTTCCAGGCAGGAGGGCAAGGGAGAGGCATGGTGGAGAACTGCCGATGGCATGGCGGACAGGAAGCAGAGACATCAGTGGGAGCTGAGTGGGGAGATTTACTCTTCCGGTCCGCGCCTCCATTGTTCTACCTTTCTGGAATGGTCCCACTTCCTAGCGGAAAGTCAGCATAAGCGCCTGTAGCCCCATCACCACCCACAGGTCCTGCCTATGATCACATGTGAATCGAGGGGAACATGCAGAGATCAACCATAACAGTAATGCCTCACATAGTTCAAAAACAAAGAATTACAATCAATCCAGCTGTCGAGAGAACCATAAAATGAAATATAGACGATTGAGCCTAGCAGTAATACAAATGGATAACAGCACCTTGCTGAGAGGGGTAAAAAAGAAGATAATAACTGTACAGTGTGAGCCTAAAACTTTGCACCCAAACCCTGTACTGAAGAGTAGGTTTGTTTTTCACAGGGAACTGGATTAGAAATTCTAAAATGATTCTGTGTGTGTAGTAGGATGGAGAAAGTAAGTATCATGTGTGTTATGAGAACAGGTTTTGCACTTCAGGGAGAGGAGTTAGAAATAAGGCAGGGAGAGGTGAGATCGGTATTCAGAGTATCAGCACAGACACATGCTTTCGATATATACCTCAACAGATAAACTCAGAAGTACAAATGGCCTCCTCACGTTGTAAACCCTTCTCTTTGTTTTACCATATAAAACACAGTTATGTAATGCTCTGCATCTGTTATTATGTGTGAAATCTTCCTAGATCTGATGGTGTGTATAAGTTCTGTGACTTCCTATACCATATTTTGTGCAAATGTATGTTTATATAAACATACTGATTATTCTAAAATCATTTCACACCTCCTGGAACTTTGTCTGTGGAAGTTCTGTGAAGACTGGATTGAAGTAGCTTCCAGATTGAGGTGATTTTGGTTTGTATCTCCCAGTTGGCTGGATTCCTTCTCAAGCCTGGATCACTTGAATTTCAATCCCTGATTGGAAGTTTGTTGAGCCAACTCAGTAGTCTGAAATCAGACTAAAAATGTATAAGGTTTATGCTTTGGTTATAAAATATGGGAGCAAGCCAACATTTGAGAGAAACAAATATTTTTCTCTGGGGAAGATACATTTCTGGTTCACTTTTACATTGCACATTTAGCCCTTGGGGTGCCAGATGTAAGCCTGAGCTCATCCTTATACTCCTCCGTGCACTCTGCAGGAGAACTCCAGGGCTTTGATGTCTCTACAGTATTTACAACAACCCCTCCCCCCCACCCCGTTACTGCCTCATTCATTGCTGGGACAAAATGCCTGACATCTACTTCCTCATTCATTGCTGGGACAAAATACCTGACACCTACAAAATATTTTAGCTCACAGTTTGCAGAGGTTTCAGTTCATAGTGGGCTGGCTCCAAGGCAGATGGCATGGCAGAGGAGCCTTGCAGAGGATGAATGCTGCAATGCATCACAGGCTGAAGGAAGCGTACCTTCCTTCTTTCCCTTTTTATTCCGTCCATGCTGCAAGCCTATTGATCTGTGCCACCCACACCCAGAGTGGGGCTTCCCTCTTCAGTAAATCCACCATCCACACCCAGAAACGTGCTAAATCAATCAGTGGACTGATCCAGTACCCCCCCGGCACATGATCCAGTCACCCCCCCAAAGCCCTACCTATGAGTGCATGAGGCTTTGTGGGGACATCTAGATATAAGCCATGACACAAACACACACACACACACACACACACGCACACACAACACAGGCCTCAACACCAAAGCCCACCTCCCTGCCCTGTTGACCTCTTGAGGTTCCCATTCCCTCCTCAATTTAGTCTCTGGCTCAAGATGACTTTACCTTTGCCGGCTCATTAATATGTTTTGAAACATGTATTTCCCTATTTTATACAGAACGCCTAGCTGTTCCTGCAGAGATTCATGCAATGCTCTTCCAGAAATGCTAACAAAACCGAGGAATCTTCACAATGATCCCAGGAACCAGAGATGATTATTTTTTTCTATTTTGCAACCAATGTGTAAGTGTTCATATTGAAGGGGTTCGTGGTGCTAGCATTTGACTAGAGAGTAAGTCTCCGTGGTGGGTGTGACTGTTGGACAGACAAGCCCACAGCTTTCTCTGGTCAGAATCACCCTGAGCAAGCTCCCACCCTCACAGGGAAGGCGGCTTAGGGACTGCAATCCTGTGGAGCGCTGCCTCCAGGACTCCGTCATGCGCATTAGCCTGTCAGACAGGAGCAGTCTGACCTGAGGGAGAAGAAAGCAAGCATCTCCTCACAGGAGGAGAGCAGAGCCACCCACAGTCATCATCACAGAAGGTCCTCGCCCAACTGTCTCGTGAATAGGGCAAATGTCTATCCATTTCTAGACAAAGTGGGAAGTCCTGTCTGAATTCCCCGCTATTCAGATTGTCCGTCCAGTTAGGGTTGCATAGGAACTCACCATAACTGCCTTTGTTTCATCATATTCATGACATTAGAATACTCTTCATTCAAAATCACACAGGAAATAAAACCTCCAACAAGCAAATCTGTCCTTGTGAGTTGCGTGAAATGTTGGCAGGGAATCATCCTTCCAGCAGATGCGGTACACGCACAGGGTCACAGGTAGCCCGCAGCTGTCATTGTCTGGCCCTGCCCTCTGTAGAGCCTTATTCCGAAAACAGAAATTTCCAGCGAAATACAGCACACTCACTCTGTTCATTTTCCTTATGGCATTCTGAGGCCAGCTGGGGTTTGACAGATTTTTTAGACTTCACACGTAGATTTCTTTGTGAAACGCTAAGGATTTAAACATTGTCACAAGTGGTGTCGGGCTGTGTCACAGGGTGCAGCTGTCTCCCTTTTCCACCTGATAGAAGCTGCCGTCCTGCAGCATGACCGGGGCAGTGGGGTCCTCTGCTGGGAACTTTTAGGATAGAGCCAGCCAATGTTGGGGTGACTCTCTTCTGGCTCAAGGGTAAGGCAATGAGCTTCTCTTCCAGCTCTCCAGTCCTTTATGTCATTTCACCATTACCATCAATACAACGGAGAAAAAGTAAATCATCCATGGAATTTGTCAGGGGAGACAAGAAGAGCATCTGCGCCCATACCCGGCCGGGAATGAAATCAGACAGCTACGAGGAACTCTATATACAGTCATTTTCAGGACTGCTTTGCAAGCATTGGAATGCAAACTGGCCACTTAGAAGACCCCGTAACTATTGCTAGAGACAGCTGCCTTTGTAAAGATGCAGAATACCAGCACTTTGAACATCCTAAGTGTTAAGAGTTTGGATTAAATGCCATCTCATTTAAGAGCCAAGTGAAATCTAGATTTGAGATTCTCGGACACCATCTCAGGGGTTTAACTTCATGAGGTTATTTTCCGTGCATGGTGTAGTTTTGACTACCAATTATAAAATGTGATGAAGTCGCCTGCACTCTTGGGAATGTGTCAGAGTGTAAATATGTGCTCGCACATAGGGCAGCTGTGGGACACTGCCACTCTGAATCCAGGACAGGAGGCTGGGCCAGGGATTTAGCTTAGTGGTTCTGCGTCCTGCCTGGAAAGCACCAGGTCCTCAGTTCGATCCCTGATACCAAAAACAAACAAACAAACACAGAAGGGCAGGAGGTTGGGCAAAATGCAACTAAAACAATGTTGTTGTTGTTGTTGTTTTCAGCTAGGATTCTTCAATTTTGATAAGAAAATGATTTGGGTGTGTTGTTGGAATATACAGGTCATTTTTCTTTAAATCCTGAAAGACTTTGGGCTATTCTAGGAAGTATACCAAGTAATTGTGTCTTTAAGAAGACAGAGATGGTCGGCAGACTTGTAGCTGCATGTGCTGACTTTGATTCATAAGGAGGGCTGTGTTGGACCCTCACTAGGGCCAACATGGTAAATGGTTTGGCCAGGGACTCTGAGGGTTTTGCTCTGATTAATTTCATTCCCCTAGTCGTGGATGTAACCAATAGCATGAGTTGACTTTTCTTAGGTGATCAGCTGGAACTTGGGGCATTTAGCTGCTGCCATATGATTTATTTTTAAAAAGAGAATATTCAAGCAAAATTAAACATCACTATTTTAATCCTGAAAGAGATCAGTGGTTTCCAACAAGGAATGATTTTGAAAATACAGTTACAGCCTAGGTGATAACCCTAACACTGGCCAACTAACTTACTGTTTGTAATTATTTTAAAAAGGAAAGAAGAAGAGGAAGAGGAGGACAAAGGAGGAGGAGGAGGAGGAGGAGGGCGGGGGAGGGGAGAACTCTGGTGCTGACAGTAACGACAACGTGGAACGCAAGCCCACTCCAGGAGAAGAAGGAAACCAGCTCTGGGCACCTGGTGGCTGCTGCAGCAGAGTCTGCCAGTCGCCACCACACGCCCACTGTGTCTTCTTCTCTTTTATCAGTGAGTCCCAGTCTAGCTGGGCGGGTTGCCATCTAGCTACGGGACTATCTGTGCGGGCCTCCACTGCAGCAGTCCAATCTGAGCAGAATTCAGGAGACTGCACGCATCCGGGCCCGGGAGGTCCAGGCCACTCCCTGGACAAAGTAGCCCAGCATTTCTGGTGCAGGAAGTCCTGATTTCTGAGGTCACGGAGCTCCCTACTGGCCTTGGCAGACTTCTTTTACGTGAGGAAGAAACACACTGTCTTCTCATTTAAGTTGGTGTTGAGAAGCATCCTCTTTTTTGGTACCAAACCATATCTGTAGAGATACAGCCACTTAGCTAGTCATGGTGGCATGTACCTGTAATCTTAGCACCCTAAGAGGCTGAGGCAGGAGGATTGTAAGTTCAAGCCTAGCCTGGGACTTTAGTGACTTAGAGAGAGCTTTGTCCCAAAATTAAAAAGGGGGGAGGGCTGGAGGTATAGCTCAGAGCAAAGGCCCTGGGTTCATTCCCCAGTGCCACCAAACAAGAAAGCCACTCTAAATGTTATAAATCTTTTCCCATTTATTATTTCTCTATAGATTAAAAGTAAACCTATGGCATATGTAGAGGAAATGTTGTTCCCTACACTCTATAGGTGAGGAAATGGAGGCAAAGAAAGAAACAGAGAAGAGCGTCGTATTCAGATCAGAAGGCCTTTTTGGACCAGAGCAAGTCTGCAGTCCAGGACTTCTTGCTCTCCTCTGTCTTCTCTCTCCCCATTCTCTCTCTCCCGCTGAAATTTCTGACCAGCATCTTCGCCCGCCGAATTCGGACAGGTGCCGGTGTGGGAGGCACTCTGGGGAGTTACAGGGCTGTGTTCAGTGAAGACTCCCAGCTCCGAGGAGTAGATACTGTGACTGGCTCCCAGTTTACAGGCGAGGGAGCTGAGACCCAGAGGAAGTGTTCAAAGGGGCCAGATGATTAGTGGCACGGCTGTCCTTGGGTTCGGACAAACTGGCCTCGGAATCTGAGAGCTCCGCTGGAATCCTATGATCAGAAGACTGCGTCCTGGAGGAGGAGCTGTGAGAATTCCCTGCAGGAAGACTAAACATGCACGGTGCTGCCATCTGGGGATCCACAATATCCATCTGGGAGAATTTCCTTATGGTCATTGCCAAGAAAGTTACTGTTCTTTTAGGAGCTGGATTTATCATCATCAGTTAAATTGCTTAAGATAAGGGAGAAAGGCAGGACTCTGAAATGATCTCTTCTTCCGCCTTCCAGTCATGTCATGTTTTGATCTTTTAAACCAAATGAAATGTTTGGGTCGGGTAGGTTGTGACCTAATTTGTGTTCCTGAGTTACATATGCCAGGCATGTAGTAGGTGCACAGTAAAAATGGGAGCTGTCATCTAAATTGGACTCTGGATGTGGTCAGAGTGCCCAGTGTGCCTCTGTTTGCTTGATCGCTCTTCTGGCTGCATAATCTTATTGCTCCATCTCCGGGGTGGCACTCCAGTTTCCCTATCTGGGTCCTGCAGAACTGAACAGAGTCCTCCTGCAGAGAGAAGCGCAAGACCCTGAAGTCCCAGTGTCTGCAACAGAGGGCTGGGCAGGTGGAGCACTGTGCCTCCACAGGAGCCGAGAGGGTTAGACTGCTTCTCTTGGAAGGCAGAGGGCATCCCGGCGGCTGAACATCACACAGCAGCACTGGGCCCCTTCCAGGCTGGGCTGGTGGTGCTGCCTCAGCCTCCGAATCTTTTGAGATTCTCCATAACCTAAGTGGCCGTGATGTTCCGCACATGATCACTCATTTCTCCCTTATAGTCCTCACTGGAGATCAGCTCCACACTGCTCCTCAGGAGGGGAGGAGAGGCCACACTGTCAGGCTAAGGTGACGCTGTTATCTCCCGTGGCTGGTGTTCAGTTTGCCTGACCAGGAGGGCTGGCATTGACACTGGCAGAACTGAGCCAAAGTCCATTGTCAGGGACATGAAGCTAACACCACACTCACGGAACCTGGCTGAGAAGATTCTTAGCTTTTTTTTTCATGAGATGAGACCCAGGTCTTTCAGAAAACCTCTGGGGCCTCTGCACCCGTCACTGTGAGGAGTTACCAGTGGCACTGCTGCCCAGGAGAAGGCAGAGCCAGTGTCCCCCACATCCGGTCTTCGGTTGCTGCTGGCCAGACCAGTGTGAGGCAGGGTGCAGGCTCTCGGGGGCTGCATGCAGTGTGTGTGTGGGCACCACAGTGGTGTGACCTGTGTCACCTGGGAGGACAGGAGTCCAGAAAGCGCAGAGAGACAACCAAGCAGCGATGCAAACGAAAGCTGTTTTTCAGATTGGCCTGGAAGCAGTCATTCAAGCAGAGATGAAAGAGGGAGTGATGTTTTCATAGAGAATGGAGCCGCGCCCTTTCCCGGGGTGGGGACTCAGAGGGAAAGGCTCCACGGGTTTGGAGTCCGTGGAAACGGCAGAGCCTACAGCCATACACGAGTCTAGGGGCTGTTGCTAAGGCCCAGAAGATGTTGCTAAGGATTTCTCTTTTTGAAGCCATAACGGAGGAAAAAAGAGGAAACGTAATACTTAAGGGTTTGTGAGATGGAAAGCAGATTCTGACTTCGACCAGAGATTCTGAACTGGCAGCGTGCACACTTCTCCTGGAGGGGAAATCAAAGTTTCAGGACATGTAGCTCACGGGGTGACCTTAAAATCCTTCAACGATTTCCTATTGCTCTAAAAATGCAATCTGAACACTTTGTCTCATGCTCGGGCTGTGTGTGAGCTGGGTCCCACCATCCCTACCTCTCTCTTACCTCCCCCAACCTGTGCCCCAGATCGAGCCTCCCCGGGGGTCTCGGCCCTCCCAGGCCCCTCTCACTTTCATCCTGTGTACTCCTGCCACCATGACTCCAAAGTGGCCTCGGTAATTACCTACTTCCTCATCACTCAGCATTTGTCACAGCCTCTAATTATTTGGGTTATTCATTCATTGGTCTGACATGAAGCCGTGTTTATTCATCTTTCTCCATTAGAATATTAATCCATTCCAACAGTTGTTTACTCTAGCAGTTTATCGAGTTTCCCACGTGCCCAGAACAGGATTGACGGGTGAACAAGTCAGGCAAAGCTTTGCCCCTCAAGACCTTCCCCGGGGAGGAGGTATGATGAGTAAGCCCCACACCAGGGTGGTAGGTGGGGCCACTTCCCATGGAAAACAGAGGGGGCTAGGGGATTTCAGGGACAGCAGGGGCTGCCCAGGAGCAGAATCATCTGCAGTGTTTATCCCTCTGGCCCAGTAGCCAAGGGCTGTGTTACGGTCAAGCACAGGGGAGCTAGTCAACGAATATGACAAGGGTGAAGGAGGAGAAACGCCATGGGGTCTCATAAGTTTCCACCACAACTAGAGGGCTGCAGGGGAGGAGGGAAAGTGGGGAATTTGCTTTAGACTTCACTGTTTCAAGGCTCATTTTCTGTACCTTCCTGCGATACAAGGATCCATGCACCAAATTCAGTGCAATGCTTAACTCTGTGGTGGGGTTCACGGCAAGACTCACTAGATAACAGGACAGTAAATACGCACATCGAGTCTGAAGGTGCATCTGGGCATAAGACGCTCAGATGGGGGAAAATGTCATCAAGGAACTATTTTAATTAACTCTTGACAGGTGATCGGTGAGGAAGCCACGAGTTTCATTTGGGGTTTTGGCCAAAGCACTTGGCTGGTAGTTCAGTCCACAAGGACTCTTGCTGCCTGCGAGCAGTAAATGGTCTTTACAGGGAAAGGGCTTAGGAAGGGGTAGACAGACCCGGCTGGTCCATGGGGACCCTGAGGTCAAGTCTAAAGATGCTTCCAACTAGGCTAACTAGGAACCCACGATCGCAACATAGATAAAGCAACGTTTTCTTGTAGGGGGGATCTTAGATACTACCCTGTGGAGAGGAGCTTGTAGAGGGAGTGATGCTCATTATAGAGAAATGCCAGTGTATTGTGCATTTAAAGTGTCCTGTTTGCATTTAAAGCCAGCGCAATCATCTCCAGAAATGTGTGTGATAAATAAGCCAACAGCTAGGAGTCACTCCTCTGTGAAATGGCCTAGGAAAAAGAAAGTCGTTGATTTGCTCCTGAATAACATGCCTTTTGGGCCTGGACGAGAAGCAAACAACCACAAATGTTTCCTTACATGTCAGTATCGGAAAATCCAACCATCACCACTCAGGATCAAAGCTTGTTACAACAAGTTCTCAGTGAATGCTCCAGTAGTCTGCATAGCCTACAATTTTATTGTATTGAATATTGCTTTTAATACACCATTGCTGTTGGCCTAGGAATTCTTGCTGTAATGGAATTCTGCCTTGTACTTCCTTTGGAGACTGCTTAATTATTCATGCTAAGTAGAGAATGCTATTAATTATTCAATTAATCCCCCTCTGTGGTAAAATGTTCATTGGATTCTTATTATGCATTTTAGCTACCTAGTTAGACATAATTAACCAAATAAACGATAACTCTCTGTTTTTCAGGAACCAGTCATGCATTGTGTTGGGCTCAGGAATGGATTTCTAAATAAAGTATTATTAATTTCAACAGAATTGCTGAAGGCAGAGACTAGTAGGTCATTGATCATAACCAAGATACTGGAGAATTCTGTTTTATAGACTATTAAGGCTGCAAGGTAGCCTACCCTTATTTATTCAGCAAACCTTTGGCGTTTTCCCACCTACCCAATAGGCAGCATGGTGGTAACAGTTTAGGAAGTAGCCGTGAGTCATCTGTGCCGGGTCCAAACACTATTCCTAAGGAAGAACGGACCAAAACCAGATCACGTCTAAACTGGGCAACTCTTGCACACCACCTCTGAGTCCTTTAAAGCTGCCTCTGTTTCTTGAAGGTGTAATCTCACACCGGGTGTACCTGTACACACCTCTCCCTCCCCGCCCTGGGGTTTGATAGTCTGCTGTGTAGGATGCCCTTAGAAGCCCACTGTGCATTCACACCTGCAGCATCCAGGCTGTGGGAGTCACCAGGCGGGGTACACCCTCTTGCTCCCAGGAGAAGACAGCTCTGAGGTGGATTTGCTGAGGTGCTTCAGAAGGTCCAGGCTGGGCAAAGCACCGAGCACCCCACACAGTACCTCACCGGATGACCCCTTCTTGTGTGAGCTTCCTCTCCTGTTCTCTTACACCCCCGATGCACAGTCCTGTCCTCTGAAATAAATCACACACAGCCTTTGTCTCAGCCTCTGCTTTGTGGAGGAAGCCTGGCACTGACACTATTGGTTGATGTCTTTCTGGCCAGAAGAAATGCATCATTTTCCCCTCAAAGCCAAAACAGATACAGTCTGATAGAAACCACTAAACCAAAATATAACCCTGGAACTATGCTTAAAACAAACAAACAAACAAACAGAAAATCAGAAAAATCAGAAAACAGGGCAATGAGGCAGATAGATCTGGACATTGATTTGTCTGCTGAACGACTGGGCACCTGTCAACACAGGCTTCCTGTCAGGCTGGCTGCACCGGGGGAAGTGGGCTGGTTCCTGACTCAGTCACCCCCTCTTGGGCATCTGCTAACTACAGGGCGAGGAGGACAGAGTTCCTATCTCATAAGGCTCCCAGCCGGCATGGGTTTCTCCTGTGTCAGGTGCTGCACTACTGGGGAGCTGTGTGCCTTGTGGCAGGGATGAGCCCTTCCCACTCCGGTTCCCTCCAGCTTCCGGTACCATAGAGAGCTCCCTGGGCCCAACTCCTATTTGCATTCCCTGTGGGATGGTCCTGTGAAACGCCCGAGCTGCTGGGTAGGGTTGGAAGGACACTGAGGTCCTCTCCCCAGAGGGCCGGTGGGCCATCCTGGGGCAGCTCAGGAGCCATCACAGGCTGGCCAAGGACTTTCTGGTACAGATGAAGATGTGTTTCGCCCTTAGACATAAAGCAGGGAGCAAGTTTTACAATCCACAATGCCTCAACCTTAAATCTCCAGCTAATCTAGCTTGAACTCATTTCTCATGAACTTTTACTCATCCCCAGATCTCAAAATAGTTTCAAGGTTCTTGGATACCCGGAAGCCAGAGGCCTTGTCCTGTTTGCTTAGTGTGAGGTCTGGGCCTTGCTGGGGGCTCCAGGGACAGCTCCAAGGGCCAGATTACTAATCAATTCAACTAAAATACACACAGAAGTCAGCACTCCTAAAACAACAAACAAAATCTCACAATTTTTAAAGCAAAGAAACTGAGCCATGTACATGGAGAGAAGCCAGTGCTCAGGGTAGTTATCTCCAAGACCTGTAATTTTAGAGAAGGGGCTGGGAACAAGGGAGTGGCTGAGGCCAGGATTTCCAAAAGGACCCATACTTTCAGGAAAGATGCGAGGATGGATGGCTGGATTCCAAACACCTTCCTTCTGAGCAGAATTCTATTCATCTGGAGACCTACCTGGCTGTTCTGTAATTACTGGCCCTTTTATCTTAATTTTGGAACCAAGTTAGTCTTTCTTTTTATGGAACATGTCACATCCTGGCTTAATTGCAAAATTTCCATTTAAAAAAGCCCTATTGTTAATAATACCATTCAGCTCAACATGTTAACTTGAATACTGTCCTCAATTTTAAGTACCTGGGCTTATAAAGTCTCTGCAATAGTATGATTTCGATGGGATACACTCTCTGCCTGGGCCTTCCTTGCCTGGACTTCCTCTAGACTCCTCTTGGCTCTTTGTTGTGCATCGTGGTCTTGGCTTTTCTTTCTCCCTGTGCCCTTTCAAGGAGGAGGTTCCCTGAGGCAGAGCTTGTAGCCCCCAGGCTCTCTGCATGCATCTCTCTGGGTCACAACTCCACTCACGGACTAAGGGACATCTGTGCCTCAGCCTCTGCCGCTCAATACCCCTGCAGAGTCACCTGAGTTTCCCAGCCACCAGTGTCGACATCTGGAATAATTTTTGAGTCTGTTAATAATTGCTCCTGAAAAATTCTAGGAGGCCACTGCCCTGCATGAATCTTCTCCACTGGGTCCTAACAGACCAGGGTAAAAGTCAAAACGGCATCACTTATGCTAAAGTTCCACATCTCCCAACCAAAACTAAGTTGGTATCTGGCCTCCAAAAATCAAGAGAATGATAACAGCAAAATTTCCAGAATAGCCTAGTTTCAGCCAACACGATAATACAGTTCTCCCCACTTTAATCTTTACTAATAAGAAAGTAAGTGAACTAACATGATCTGAACTTGCCTTTTTTTCTGTGGCTCTGCCTCCTGGTCCCCAGCTTACAGGGAAAGTAACTCTGTACCAACCAATCAGCTCTTGGTTCTTTGTGTCCCCATTTGTTCACCCCTTTCTGTCTGTAAACCTGGCTTCCCCTGTTCAGCTCATGGGAACACATATTCTATTTTATGGAAGGAAGAGCAGCTTGATTCCAGGATCACAGATAAATCTAATTAAGATCTTCAAATTAAATTTGTTATAATTTTGTCTTTGATATTTTTCAGTAGTTTTTTTGAAGCCCATCAATTTCCTGCTTTCCTCTCCCTCCTTTCTCTTTGTTCTCTGTCACACCTGTTCCCAGCCCACAGTGTCTGGATAACTGTGCTTGTCTTGGAAATGACTTTCCTCACTGGTCTTCCCTCCTTTACTATCACCCGCATGCTACCACAGACTAATTTTAAAACTACACTCCTTTAATTACATTACTCTCCACCTTTAAAATGCCCAGTGGCTCCTCCTTCACTCCCAGCTGCGAGCACACATCTATCTGTAGCCCACCTTACCAGGCTGTCTTTACCAACTAGGTCCAAGCTCCAGGGTCAGCAGTAAACTTTCACATCCAGCTCTGCTGCTTACTCTCTGGAGAATGGGGATGATCACACTTGCCTTAGAGAATTTTGCGAAAATGAAATGCAATGGACAATGCTGAGAACTGAACCCAAAGAATGATAAGTGCTGAAGAACCATGAGCTGTCTCACCCAACTTACTTCTTGGTGAGGCTGCAAACGGTGGCATTATTGGCGGTGGAGCAAGCCAGGGAGGACACCTGTGAACTGTGCTTGATGAACAAGGATAGGACCTGGAACATCGGTCTGAGTGTTTTAGAGATGGCACCATTTCAGAGATGCCAAATTCCATGCTGACACAGCAGCCATCGGTGGCTGACACATCAGGCTTGCAGAGGTGCACTATTAGGAATATGTATTTGGCTTTAATATTCATTTTTGACATGCAGCTCCTAAAACCCTTGGAATCTGTCGGAAATGTTGTCTTTTATTGCAAGTGGCTTGGCTGACGTAGCTGCAGGAGGCTGATGTAGACACAGGGCTAGGGGATTGGGATGTCAACCCCACCTCTCCAGCCCCGGGACAGGAGAGGAGCTGAAGTTTGCAGTAATCACCTGTAACTGAGGACTGAGTGAATACGCCCAAGCGACAAAGCCTCCACCGGATCTGAGGGGACAGGGCTGAGAGCTTCCACCTAGCTGAACACAAGAGGGTCCTGGAGGGGGCTGTACAGCTCTTCACCAGGTCCTTTGCATACACCAGAAAGTTTAAGTGTTTCCTTGAGCGCCAGGAGCTGCCTAAGCAAAGTAATCAAAGCCAAGGAAGGGGCTGTAGGAACCCCAAGTTGCACCCAGAAGCACGAGTGGAATGTACTGGGGCTTGTGGCTAGCATCTGAAGGGGCACAGTATTGGACTGAACTTCCGCCCTGTGGATCTGGCCCTATTGCCAGGTGGGCAGTGCCAGAAATGAAGCCGTGGATGGTGGATGACTAGCCGGTGTCCACTGCTGCAGAAAACCCCGCACGTCTGGCATCAGAAACTGGTGGGAGAGGATACTGGGAGAAACTGAGGTTTGACTGGTCTACTCAGGAGGTCTTTGGTGGCCAGGGCTCTGATCCAGGACTGAATTGCTGTCCCCCTAATCCCAGGCTCAGTAGGACATGACAAATGGCAGGTGTCTCGGATGTCAGAAGCTCCCAAAACAAGGCAGAGAGAGGACTGCAGTGCTGCCCTCAGCCTATCCCAACCCAAATGCTTAAATCAGGTGGGCTAAGCTTTAGATATACCAGGTGTGATTAAACACATGGTGAATGGGGCTGGGGATTTAGCTCACTGGTTCTGTCACCTGCCTTGCAAGCACAAGGTCCCAAGTTCGATCCTTAGTACCAAAAAAAAATATGGTGAATGTTTAAATTTTAAAAATTACTAAGACACATTGCCATTAATCCCCTCAAAATACCCTCCCTCAACTGCAAACTTCTCCTGTCAGCCTTGCCACTTCTGTAGCAGCTCTGGCATCCTCTTTCCTCAGGCTCCTTAGCTGTGCTGTCCTGGCTGCCTCAGTGGTTTGGATCCATTCAAGATGTTTCCTTTTACAGCCATTTTACTTTAGGGCAGAGCCAGAAGTCACACGGTGCCAGATCTAGTGAATAAGGTAGGAGAAGACACACTGTCAATGTTTTATGAGCTGCCTCTCTGTTGGATGGCACTGGGCAGCAGCATTCACCAAACTGTTAATCATACCATCTAAAGACACTCAGGAAAGAGGATTCCAGACCTGCTTCAGAAAGTGGCAAGAAGGATGGGACAAGTGTGTTTGAAGTGAGTGGCAGCATTTTGAGGGTAATTAATGGCAATCTATCTTTTATTGGAGTAGCACACATCATAGCTTTTGATCAGTCCTTATAAATTCCAGTTCAAGGGAAACATGGATGTGGCAACAATGTGATGCACAGCTGGGAGCTCCTCCCTCTAGAGAGGGCGTCCACACCTGCCCAGGTGCCCTGGTCAATAGCTGAGTAGCCAGGTTCCTAGCGCAGGCTCACTTTGGAACTTTTAGATGTGCACTGCAGCCTGCGGCTGTACTTCCCAACATCCTCCTTCCCATTCTTTATAGAGCTCAGACCTGCATCCGAGTCCCACAGCATCCTGCCCTCCCTCCCACTTAGAATTCAGAGACATTGCTCTGGATAAACATTCTGCACATCCAACCCCATCTTGGCATCTGCTTCTCGGGGGAAAAGAACTAACTCAAGTGGTGCCGAGAGTTTTTCAAGAAAACAGGCAGCAAGATGCTGTTTGAGGCCTGGTTTTTTGTCTGCTTCCCTGGGACAAAGACTGTCATTCTGGGAGACATGTGAGACAAAGAGCATTTCTGGTCCAACTCCTGGAGGTCTTCCTGGTGCTACCTGGGGAAAGTGCCAGAGAACACCCATGCAGGTGCAGTTATTCAGGCCTCTGAAAGCTACAGTGGCAGTGCCTGCAAAGATGGCAGACTTGGGTGGTCACTGCTGAGCTGCCCAGCTGCTCTCTGCAGGGATCAGGAGGACCAGGGGCCATTAGCAAGCTCAGTGTGAAAGGCAGAAGTTCCCTTTGGGGGCTTCCAGAGAGCCCTCACCTCCTGCCGAAGAGTGGGCACAGCTGGGCCGCAGATGGAGCCCTGATATTTAGTCAGTCTGCTCCAAGACGCTTAAATGTTCAGCCAACGTCTCTTGTACAGAAGGCGGGGCCAGTGCCGTGCAGGACCTTGCTGTCCCTAGCTCGAGAAGCCTCTTCATCATTAGTGGCCTTCAGGTCTCCACGTTCAAGGACATTGCACAGGGAGCTTGAAAGCAGCCATGGTGGGACCCTGGCACCAGCTGATATTACCAAGAGAAGGTTTTCTTGGTATTCATTTCTAGAGAGCTGATTGTTAAACACTCGCCAGGCTGCCACTAGTCAGGGCCCTGGCTGGGAAAGCCTGGGACCCAAACATGCAATGGGGACATGCAGGTGCCAGTTGCAGAGACGCTGGCTCTGCAGACCCGCCTGACCCCACAGAGCCCACAGAGGTGGCCACCCTGCTTATGAAGAGTGGGCGCCCCATGCTGAGGATGCTGCAGGGAGTGGAGGCTGCCACTCCCACCTGCTCTTCTGGCCCCCAGACCTGTACCAAGGCTCAGCCCAGCACAGCTTGGCCTGTGGGGGGAAACGAGCTATACACGGAAGGAGCTGCAGTAACGACACAACTCACCCTGGCAGGAGCCCAGGTATTCCCACAGTTGGATTTGGAGAGGGAAAGAACAAGAGCCTGGATGAGCAGGGAAAAGTTGACTTGGGGGTGCTTCCCTGGGTACAGGATTTAACCCCCTGGCAAGGGCACCAGGGAAGACCAGCAGACAAAATAAAAGTATGTCTCATTATGCTTAAAAAAATTTGTTGCTTATGTGAAATTCAAGTTTACCTGGATATCCTGCATTTTTATTTGCTGAATGTGGCAGCGACCCCAGTCCTGAGGGATGGGGAAACTTGGCCCCAGGGAATCCTTGGAAGCCAGAGTCAGTGGAAGCCAACACTAAGTGAGATGGAAAGGCCTAAGATGTCTTCCCCAGAGGTGGGAGAAGGGGCCAAGAGGCTGGGTGTCGTGGACACATTGGAGCCAATGTGCATGATGGAAGTTGGAAGCCCAGGTGGGTTCCTGGGAAGTCAGTTACCGCCTTCAGAGCAGAGCCAGGCTGCAGTGAGGGAGAAGTGGGAGGAGGAAAGTGTAGAGAAAGGTGGTGGAATGTGCTGATTCCTGAGTGAGGGTTCCAGAAGGCCCGGGAAAGTTGCTGCAGGGAGAAGGCATGGAGGAGAGAGCTGGTTTAGCAGGAGGGAGGTGTGGCTAGCAGAGAGGTGAGGAAGCAGGAGAAAACATGACCAGCAGGGGTTATGCTTTGGGTCGAAAATGATCTGCCAGGGAGGGCTTAATTCTGACACCTACCAGGAAGAGGACCGGGTAGTGAGGCTGAGGTTAGGGGGGTGTGCACATTGCTGTCACTGGGGGAACCTTATGGCTGCCTTTTACACTGAGGAGCAAAGGAGCTGGCAGCCCCTCCTGACCTTCCACAACTCAGCTATTGTGAACAGGGCTACGATACATACTGGAGCAATGATATTTCTTTGAGATCTTCGTTTCAATTCTTTGGAATAACTGTGCAAAAGTAGGACTGCTGGTTTACACAGAAGGTATATTTTTAATGTTTTGAGGACTCCCCAGACTATTTTCTCTAACAGTCGCACTATTTTGCGTTCTTGCCAACAATTTCTCCACCTCCTTATAAACAGAGATCTGCTGTACAACATGGCTCCTGTAAAGAATAATTCTGGATTGGATGCTTAAAATTTTGTTAAGAGTATAGCTCTCACATTAAGGGTTCTTATCCAGTAAAACTGACTTTAAAAATTCACTGTGACTGTTGTACAGAGAATAGGTGAAGAAGAGAAACCACGAACAGTCTGTTGCATGCATGACTTCAAACAAAAGGTGACTGGCTCAACCAGCATGGCGAGAGTTCAGTGGTGATGTGTTGCTGTGGAAACAGACATCTGTACTTTGTGATGGCCTGTGAGTGTGAAATGCTGCACCCTGGCCGCTGCAGAGATGGAACTGCCATTGGAGATGGGGTCGCATCGGAGCTGGGAAGGCTGCTGGTAGTTTGCAGAAAGATCGGGAGTTCAGAGTGGCATAAAAGTGTTGGAAGTCAAGCCAACCTCTCACATGCCAGGAGGAGCCCGAGCAGGAGGTGCACTTGGAAGCTATTGGTATCAGGTGGTGCTGAAAGCCGTGTAAATAACTGAGAATCAGAGTGAGTGGCTGGAGAAGAGAGGAGACCCTGGCAGTGAGTCCTGGGTTCGCTTGGGATGGGGATTTCTAGGGCAGGGCGTTTTATGCTTTAAAACTAGGAAAGTATTGAGCAGAGACAACTTAGCTACCCGAATCCCAGAGCATCTCTGTTCATCACAAGTGGCCTCCCTGGGCCAAATACTGAGCTGGGGACAGCAGCTGATTCAGTCTCTTTGAGATGGTTAACTCTGTGTTATGTGAATTTCACATCCAGAAACTAAAGGGAGGGAGGGGGGAGAGAGAGAGGAAAATGGAGGGAGAGATGGAATCAGTGAAGGCAGAACTTTCAAAGCATTCTGTTGTGGATGGGGTCAAAGAAATGGGTCTTCAGTGGATAGGAGACATGGATTCAACAGAAGCTTTTGTTTTCTTTTGTTTTCAGATAGGAGGAAAACCATGTCTCTCCACGTTGAGAACTATGGATGAGAACTACCCATAGAGGAGCTGATGGCCTCAGGAGGAGAAGGCAATTCAGGGAAGGTACCCATGAACAAGTGCTGGGGATGCCGCTACTGAGATCTACCTCTAAAAAATACCAGAAAGGGCATTGCCAGGGAGGAATAGAAGGATTAATTGACCTTAACCTACAGTGCATAACAAACAAAAAGTAATAAATGTCATGAACTACAGGAGAGATGTCAGAAGGGCAGTGCTGACCTAGGATTCCCCAGTCCTGCTGAACTCTCAGCCTAACCTGGGCGGCCCAACTCTCTTGGTTCTGAAGATTTTATTTGTCTACTTCTCTATCCCAGTCTGTTCCACAATTGTGTGGCTATCATCTTTTAGTCCAAACTGTGCTCAGCCTCTGGTCTGAGCCATTTCAGTATAAGTCTTCAAATAGTTTCAGGCCCAATCATACATAATTTCCTTTCCTATAGTTTCCCAGTTGCTCGGCGCTGTACACACCATGTAACATGTAGAGCTTGGGCGAAGTGACTTTATCTAAATATGATTGTTTTCTGCAAGGACCTTTTACCAAAGCTTGATTATTTCTGCAGAACTCTCCCCCAGTCCTCAGTGGGGTTGGGCACTTGGTGGGTTTCAGCTCTCTGGAATTACTAGGCGACCCCTCAGGGCTCAGTGTCCTCTGCAAGGTCTCCATGGCCATCACTTCTCAGACGGTTTTCCCCGGCTTTTCTACCCTGTCTCTCTAGCACACATCTTGACTAAGAACTAAGTTTAAAATTCTCGTTATGGATTCATGAGGATTTGCTGGGGTTCAGCCTTTACATGGGTGCTTTAGCCCATAGATTCCCTGAGGGCCAGACGAGGTCACACTGTTTTCTCTTTTGGTTTTTGTTTTGGTTTGTTTTTGGTGCCGTGCCTCCAACTTAGGGCCTGGTGCATGACAAGCACGGGCTCTGCTGCTGAACTACACCCTTGTCCCACCCAGTGTCGTTTTCTGGGGTTACCCTGGGCGTACTTTCTCCTTAGGACCAAAGAGGTGTTGAATTACTGATGTCTTTTTTGTAGAATTCTATGTGATTTGATTTTTTTCACATAATTCTTATAATTTAATTTTTTTGATGATAAACAGCTTTTGTTTTTAGTTTAAATGAAATTTATTTTAACGGATACAAAAAAAGACATAAAATTGTACATCTAGATGGAGTGCCATGTGATGATTTAATATATATGTGCATTGTGTCCTGGAACATTATCACTGCTTTAGGCAAAAACATTTAAAATCCTTTCTGGGGTTATGTCTTATTAAAAGGTATTGGTTTTCCGCCGAGCCCAGTAATCCCAAACTACTTACTGTGATACTGCCCATTTGAAAACAAAAGAATTATCAGCTTGATCAGCCCGGTTCAGACAGGCAGGTCTGCGGATGCCCTACCGAGGTCGAGAGTCGCGTGGAACACATCGAATCAGCCCGCAATCCACTGTACACCCCCACCCCCCCACCCCCCCACCCCCACCCCCGCTCCTCTGACCTCTTTTCTGTGCAGCCACCTGGTTACACACTACAAAGACGCAGAGGACACCGGACCACCAGGCCACTGTACTGGGTAAGTTGGAGTCATCTTCACCTCCCATCAGGACCGGGACTATCTTCAGGGGAAGGGCAGCTGGAACCTGCAGTAGAGCCTTGCAGAGTTCAACCCTGCAGGAGGACAGGGAGCTCAACTTGGGACTTGCAGCCAGAAATCTGCCTGAATCTCACGGGTCTGCGACTAGCTTGCTGAGACTCACTGACTTATATCTGCACACTGCTACCCTGAAGGAGGCCCTTCATTTTCATTGTTATTTTTTATTCCCAAAATTAGTATTATTAGTTTGCTTTTTTCTCTTTTCTTTTCTTTTGCTCCTCTTATCTTTATTATTTTTTCCTACTCTTTGCAAATATTTGTTTTTCTCTCCCTTTTTTCTCTTTTCTTTTCTTCTTTCTGTTCTCTTTCCTTTCTCTCTCTCTCTTACACTCACTCTCTTGCTCTCCCACATTGTTCATCTTCCCTTTTTGTCCCTGTTCTGGTCCTCATTCAGAGTTCTTCTTTATTTTCCTATTATTCTCTTTTTCCTTCTTGCCTGTGTCCTCTGGCCTCACTGCTAACCTTCCCCTATGCTTCTTCCCATCTATCCTTCCCTCCCCAACCCCTTCTAACTCCCCATCCCAAAGGGTAAAGTTGTTATATTGAAGAGTTTATTCACTTTATGTTGGGTTGGTCCTCTATCTTGACTAAATTCACACAGCTAAAGGTGATAGATTAAAAACTACCACAAAATGTCATTTTCGAAGATGTACTTGATGCAATGGTGTTGATGACTGTATCACTGGGACTAAGGTGTTGTTATTGATCTAGTCAGTGAACCTTCCTAGTATAAGGAAAATGAGATAGCCTTAGAGTCATTAGAGACTCAAAACCTAAAGACCAGCTTTATCTGGAAGGCACCTCTGAGAAGCAATCATTCCATAAGGGTTCTAATTACAAGCAACAAAGATACCTACAATAAGCAATTTCAAACTATCAACCCAGGAGTTAAACCAAGGACAGTACCAAAAACAAAAATGAGAAGACATTTAAGTAAAGCACAAACTCAGACTTCCATCCCACCAAGGGAAAGTCCTGGGGGAAACGAGATGGAAAAGTCTCATAACCAACAACCTGGATACCCTGAACTGATAGCACAGGAAGTAACAAAACAGATGAATGAGGCTCTAGAAAAATTAAAAGCAGAAATAATCTCCCAGATATCTACAGAGATGGTGAGAGTGAAAGACATGATTAGAGGCTCTAGAACAGAAACAGATAAAAAAAAAAAATAGATGAGCTCAGAAACATGCTGGAAGCCATGAATACCCAGCATAAGAAAGAAATGGAAACCATGATCACCCAACATAAGAAAGAAATGGAATCCATGAAACAGATTCAAACAGATATTCTGGAGATCAAAAACTCCACTGAAAGTATCCACAGCAGATTAAGGGAATCTGAAGATAGAATATCAGATATAGAAGACAGGATTGCAGTTAGAGACCATGAAAATAGAGATTTCTTAAAAATAGTTAGGAAACATGAGAAATCAATCCAACAACTGCTAGATGATGCAAAGAAGAATAACATAAGACTGATAGGAGTCCATGAAAAAACAGGAGAAAGCACAATTGACATAAAAAAAACTGTTCACAGAAGTAATAGTGGAAAACTTCCCAGACAGAGGTAGAGAATTGGACATACAGATAAGTGAGGCATATAGAACTCCAACTAGCCATGATCAAAAAAAAAATCTACATCTAGACATATAATAGTCAAGATCCCAGAAACCCAACAGAAAAACAAAATCCTACAAGCAGTTAGAGAAAAGAAACAAATCACCTACAAAGGAAAGCCCATCAGAATCACGGCAGACTTCTCAACACAAACTCTCAAGTCAAGGAGAGCCTGGAGTGAAGTATTTCAAGCCCTAAAAGGAAATAACTTCCAACCTAGACTGTTGAATCCTGCAAAATTATCTTTCAAAATCGATGAGGAAATTAGATACTTCCACAACAAAGAACACTTGAGAAATTTCATGAACACCATACCAGAACTACAAGCAATTCTAAACAATATCCTACAAAAAAACAATGAAGGTCACAACTCCATGAGGCCCAACAGAGGGAAGCCACCAGGCAAAGTAAGACACTAAAGGGAAAGGAGGAAAAAATGAGAAATAAAAGAGCCAACAACAGTAAAACATCATGAAAAGGATAAATCAATATCTATCAATTATAACCATCAATGTTAATGGCCTCAATTCACCAATCAAAAGAAACAGACTGGCAGAATGGATTAAAAAGGAAAATGCAACAATATGCTGTACACAAGAAACACACCTAACTCAAAAAGAAATTCATAGACTGAAAGTAAAAGGATGGAAAACAGTTCTCCACACCACAGGAACCCAGAAGACAGCAGGGGTAGCAATCTTATTTGCAGACAAAGTAGATTTCAAACCAAAACTAATTAAGAGAGACAAAGAGGGTCACTACATCCTCGTGAAGGGAACAATCCAAGAGGAAGAAATGACAATCCTAAATATATATGCACCAAAAACGAATGCCCCCAACTATACAAAACAAGTATTAATAGACATGAAAAACCAAATAAACACTAACACAATTGTAGTGGTAGACCTCAATACCCCACTACCACAAATAGACAGATCATCTAGACAAAAAGTTAACAAGGAAATTCTAGAACTGAACCAAGTTATTGAACAAATGGACTTAATAGATGTTTACAGAGTGTTCCACCCCACAAAATCAGAATACACATTCTCTTCAGCTGCATATGGGTCATTCTCCACAATAGACCACATGCTAGCTCATAGGACATGTCTAAGTAAATGTAAAAGAACTGAAGTTACCCCCTGTATATTATCAGACCATAGTGCAATAAAATTGGAGATCAATAACATAAGAAACTGCAAAACTCCCACAAACACATGGAAATTGAATAACACCCTCCTGAACAACCAATGGGTCACAGAGGAAATTAAAGAAGAAATTAGACAGTTTCTACAAGTAAATGATAATGTCAGAACAACATACAGCTATCTATGGGACACAATGAAAGCAATGCTACACGGGAAATTCATAGCAGTGAATGCCCATATTAGGAAAATACAACTTGCAGAACCTCAAGCTCCTAGAAAAAGAAGAGAATAATAAACCCAAAGCTCGCACAAGAGAGGAAATTATAAAGATCAGCACAGAAGTCAATTCAATGGACACTAAGAGAAAGATACAAAAAACTCAATGAATAAAAGAGTTGGTTTTTCGAAAGAATAAATAAAGTTGATAAACCTTTATGCAACCTTATCAAAAATGGAAAGAAAAGGCTCAAATCCATGCAATTAAGTACAAAAAAGGTGAAGTCACAACAGACCCAGCAGAAATCCAGATGATCATCAATACCTACTTCAAGAACCTGTACTCTAATAAAATGAAAAACACAGAAGAAATGGACAGATTCCTAGATGCATATGAATTGCCAAAGTTAAATGAAGAAGAAAGATATAGAAATTCTAAACAGTCCAATTACAATGAGTGAAATTGAAAATGTAATAAAATATTTACCAACAAAGAAAAGCCCAGGTCCTGATGGCATCACTGCTGAATTCTACAAGACACTTAAAAAAGAACTGTAGCCATTACTCTTTAAACTCATCAAGGAAATTGAAAGGGAAGCAGGCTTCCAAATTCATTCCCGGAAGCAAGTGTTACTTTGATTCCAAAACCTGGGAAAGACTCAACCCAAAAAGAGAACTACAGACCAATCTCCCTAATGAACAGAGATGCAAAAATCTTCAACAAGATACTGGCAAACAGAATACAGAGGGTCATCAAGAAGATCATACACCCTGACCAAGTCACATTTATCCCAGGAATGCAAGGATGGTTCAACATTCATAAATCAATAAATGTAATACACCATATTAACAGAGTCAAGGACAAAAACCATATGATCATCTCAATAGATGCAGAAAAAGCATTCAACAAAATCCAGCACCCATTCATGATAAAAAGCCCTACAGAAAATTAGAATAGAAGGTCTTTATCTTAACCTGATTAAGGCTATCTATGAAAATCCAACAGCCAACATCATACTAAATGGTCAAAAACTGAAAACTTTCAGGCTAAAATCAGGAACAAGACAAGGATGCCCACTATCACCACTCCTGTTCAGTATAGTTCTGGAAACATTAGCCACAGCAATTAGAAAAGAGAAAGAAATAAAAGGAATAAAGATAAGAAAGGAAGAAGTTAAACTGTCATTATTTGTTGACAATATGATACTTTACAAAGAAGACTCAAACAACTCTGCCAAAAGATTTCTAGACTTAATTGACAGATTCAGTAGAGTAGTGGGATACAAGGTCAACACTCAAAAAACAATAGCCTTCTTGTACACAAATAACAGACTCACTGAGAGAGAAATTAGGGAAACAATTCCTTTTACAATAGCATCCAAAAACATGAAATATCTAGGAATCAACCTAACAAAGGAAGCAAAAGACCGCCACACTGAAAACTACAGCACTCTGAAAAAAGAGATCGAAGAGGATACAAGAAAATGGGAAGACATCCCTTGCTCCTGGGTAGAAAGAACCAATATAGTGAAAATGGCCATACTTCCAAAGCTACTATATAGATTCAATCCAATGCCAATTGAAATTCCAACAATATACTTCACAGAACTAGAGAAAACAATCCAAAAATTCATTTGGAACCATAAGAGACCTAGAATAGCTAAAGCAATTCTAAGCAACAGAGACATGGCTGGGGGTATCACAATCCCCAACTTGAAACTATACTACAAAGCTACTGTGATAAAATCAGCATGGCACTGGCAAAGGAACAGACCTGAGGATCAGTGGAATAGATTAGAAGATCCAGAAACAACTCCAGACGTGCTCAGCCACCTCATCTTTGACAAAGGAGCCAACCACCCTCATTGGAGGAAAGATAGCTTATTTAATAAATGGTGTTAGAAAAACTGGATTTCAACCTGCCAAAGATTAAAACTAGACCCATACCTATCACCATGCACTAAACTAAGATTGAAGTGTATTAAAGATCTAAATATTAAGACAGAAACACTAAACTTGCTGGAAGATAAATTAGGTAGAACTCTTGAAGACATTGGCATAGGAAAAGACTTCATGAACAAAACCTCAACAGCACAGGAACTAGCAGAAAGAATCAACAATTGGGATCTCATCTTATTAAAAAGCTTCTGCACTGCAAAAGAAACCACCAACAGAGCTAACAGACAACCTACATTATGGGAAAAATTTTTAGCAGCTGTACCTCAGACAAAGGACTACTATCTAGAATATATAAAGAATTGAAAAAAATCAGACTCCCCAAATTCCAAGACCCAATTCAAAAATTGACATCTGAAATGGACAGACATTTCTCAAAGAATTAAAAGCAGCAAACAAATATATGAAGAAATGTGCAACATCACTTGTCATTCGAGAGATGCAGATGGAAACAACATTGAGATTCCACCTCACCCCAGAAAGAATGGTGGCTATCAAGAAATCAACGAATAACAAATGCTGGTGGGGGTGTAGGGAGAAAGGAACCCTTCTCCATTGTTGGTGGGAGTGCAGACTGGTTCAACCACTGTGGAAGTCAGTATGGAGATTCCTCAAAGAACTAGGACTAGAGGTCCCATTTGACCCAGCTATTCCCCTACTGGGAATCTTCCCCAAAGAATTAAAAGAATCATACCACAATTATATATGTGCACCTATGTTCATAGCGGCACAGCTTGTAATAGCTAAAAGTTGGAAGCAGCCCAAGTGCCCATCAACTGGAAATTGGATAAAGAAAATGTGGGGTTTTTTTTTATAAAATGGAGTACTACTCAGGCATAAAGAACGAAAAACTAGAGTCATTTATAGCTAAATGGATGCATATTGAGGCCATGCTCTTAAGTGACGTAAATAGGACACACGTGTAAATACCGAATAGTTTCTCTAGTGTGAGAAACTGAAAGTGTAAATAAGGATGAAAATGATTAAAATGAATAATTGATAATTTGAAATAGGAAAAAAGATCCAAAGATGAAAGAGTGAAGGGAGGGAAAGGGGAAAGGAAAAACTATGAGAAAAGAAAAAAAAAATGGAAATGAAATCTATGTAAATAGGGAAGGGCGGAGGGGGTGAATGGTGCACAGGTAATGGGGAAAAAATAAGAACCAAGATACATCATGTACAGGTACAAACACCCAATGATAAATGTAAACAAACTGTATACCTAAAATGTACCAGTAAAAGAACAACAACAACAACAAAAGAATTATCAGGTTTTCCTCCACCATATATGTCATGTGTATAGCAGTACAAGTAACACAGGAAGAGCTTCCCAATTGTAGTAGGAGTATTCTTTATACAGAGGGAAAATGTAAGTCAGGGCTACATATTTTTAATAATATAGAATATGTCCATAATTCAGTCTTTTTTATTGTATAGAAACTATTTCAAAAAATATCTTATGTCCCCAATTTTAACAAAGGGGAGTTTATTGACTCAATTCTAATAAAAATCTGGGTGTGTTTTTGTCTAATTAATTTGGTTATTAACATTTTATTTTCAATACAAAACATTTTTGCTCATCTTTGCAAGAAAATTTCATGGAATTCTATGAGTACAGAGATTAGTTCTGATTACATAGTGAAGATCCAATACAATGTTTAATCATTAAACTAATTAGAAAAAAATTAACAAATCATTACTAATCCCACACGAAAGACAGATGAAAATAGCTCTGAATTCCTATTGTGACTAAAATCTAGAATTTCTTTATCTTTGATTAGATTTTCTGATCTGATTGCAAAAATCAAAAGTAAATGCAGAAATTAAATTCTATTATAGTATTTCAAGAGGGGATTGTTTCTCAGACAAGGGCAACTGTGAGTGAACAGTCTAGTGGACTAGATCAGCCATATCCTGACAATCCATATCTACATCATCCATGTCTAGATCATCTGTATCTATCTAGACACCCATACCTTGATCATCTATATCTCAGCCATCCATATCCATCTATGATCAACATCATGCATCCATCCATCCACTGTAGGTTTTATTTGGATCCATCCATCCATCCATTCACCCACCCATCCATCCATCCATCCAACCATTCATCCATTTATCCACTGTAGGTTTTATTTGGATCCATCCATCCATCCATCCATCCACTCACTGTAGGTTTTATTTGTCTGTAGATCAAATCACTCTACTTTGTCCATCCATCTTCTCATATGACACAGAAAAGAATCTGAGTGCATCCCAAAGTTACATGACCCAAGCTGTACTCCATGCAGCAGGATCTAAGACACCATGGTCAGGACACTGAGCTCATCTCAACCCCATGCAGCGGTCGCCCTGGGTGGGTGCACAGGCAGCCCTCCCACAGATCTTCAGGGCTCACAAAATTGACCATGAAACTTTTCATTTTTCTTTGATTTTTCTTCTTTTTTAAAAAAATCCCATTGTGACCTTAGTTTATGTTCTATTCTCTTGTCCACATAATTAAAAGCGCTCAATAGATTTGTTCTCTTCTGGAGTGTTCTGAATGTCCCTTCAAAACTCGTGACAAAATTCAACTGCCCTTGCAACAGTATTAAGAGGTGGGGCCTGGAGGGGTGGTTGGGATCACAGGGCTCTGCCATCAGGGAAGGATCATGGGAGAGTTAGTCACTGCCCTGGATGAGAGGCCGAGACTGGCTGGGCTTTCCCTCTGTGTCCAGCCCATCCTTGCTCGAGCTTTCATCATGTTATCATGCAGCAGGGAGACTCTCGCCAGATTCTAGGGCCGCTCTCGTGAACTTCCAAGCCTTGGGAACTGTGAGCCAGACAAACTTCTGCTGTTTATAAACTACCAGTCTGGGGAATATCAGCAGAAAAAGGAAGGAGATATCTACCTTTCCAGGTCTTGGCTTTTTGCTGTTTCAGGTGCAAATTTAACTGTTGTACCGATGTCAGTGGCTTCAACAGGGTGGATGGATTTCTACCTCTCATGACAGTGTGAGTGCAGGCAGCCTGAGATGACCTGTTGCTTCTGTATTGGGGACCTGCATTCTTTGCTTGCGCTGCTCTCCTCAAGGCGTGGCTTCTGGCTTATGGTCTGTGATGCTGCTCCTTGTTTCCATCCACTGTCCAGACAGCAGGGAAGGGGAAGGAGAAGTGGAGAACACCTGCCTCACCTTTGGACATATAACACAGAAACTGCATGCAACATTTGGATCCAAGTTTCATTAGCCGGAATCTAGCTGCAAATCACACTCGCCTGCAAGAGAGCTAGGAAACACAGCCTTCCACTTAAACTGGGAGACAAAAACAGAAAAAGATAATGGACAACAGGCGACCCTGGTAGTCTTAGGCATAATTCCATTTCTGGCTCTCACTTGTAAGTATCTGCTATGGTTTGCAGGTGTGTGGTGCCCCCTCAAAGGTCCATGTATCAAGGGCTCAGTCCCCAGGGTCTCTCTACTAGGAGGTTCTGTGGACCTTTAGCAGGTGTGGAGGCTCTTAGGTTATTTAGAGCGTGTCTCCAGGAAGGACACATTTCATCTTTGCTCCTGGCTTTTCTTGTGAGTGGTTTGTTCCCTCACATGCTCCTGCTGTGCTGTGTGGCCCTCACCAGAGCAGAAAGCAGCAGGACCAGCTGATCTTGTCCTGGACCTCTAGAACCATGAGCCAAAATAAATCTTTCTGCTTTATGAGCTATTTTTCTCAGGTATTTCATGTTGGTAAGGGAAAACTGACTAATACATTATCCCCCCATGAGTTTCTCTATGGAAGGATGATTCCATCTTAAGCTTCTTCTGAGCCCAGCTCTGGGGACTTCCTATGCTCTGTGTCACTCTCACGTACAGCCTGGGACAGGGACAGCATGGCCAACAGGTGCAGCCAGACACAGAGTGCACCGGTGGATCTCTGATGCCAAGGCATGGTCTCCTCATGCAGAATAACCTCACACGTGCACTGACATTTCTCTTTCGGGCATTTAGATATTACTTCAGGATGAATGTGTGATCATTTTGCTGGTGGGAATGCAGCCAGGCAAACAATCTTTGGCAAACTTGGTTTGTCAGAGAAGTTCATCGTGACCCTTAGGGGCCAAGAGACCAGATAAAGGGGTCACAACCTCACCAAGTGGCTAGGATGGAGCTTGTTGGGGTCGAAGAGCAGAAATGCACACACACCGGTCCAGTGTCTGATTGCTTCAGGGGACTGCGGCCACTTGGAGTATGCTGAGCATGGGTGGACAGCTGCCAACTTCATTTTCGCTTGAGTGGGAATGTTTGATGCTTCTGAAAGGCTACAAAGCCTTTCACGAGGTCAGCTCACTCCAAAAGTGTTTGGGCTTTACTTAATAGTAAATCTTGAACAGTTGCCAAAAATGTAGGGATGACAGCCTTCGGGCCCTGGATAAGAGTGAACGTAGCCAACACATGAACTTTAATTCCCCGTCCACAGTCACTGGGTTATAATCAAAATTTGGTTAGGGTCTCTGGTCTTCCTTGGGAGCCTCAGTATGGCCCATATTTTTTCCTTCTTGATGCATTCTGAGGCAGGAGGTGGCTGGAAATAGACCCCTCAGCTCTCCATGGGATTAACCTCACAAATGTGAAGAACTCCAGAATGTGCCATGGACCCTAGGTTCTCATGCAGCTAGGTGTCTAGATTCCAAACTCAGTCTCCTTTGCTCACAAACAGAGTGGTGCTCTTCTTCTTTAGGAGTTACTGGTAACCATCCTAAGTCTCTTGTCCACTCTAACATGAAAGGTTTCTTAAAGCAACCACCTTATAAACAGCTCCAATATTGAATCACTCAGTATAAAGTGACAGTCCAGTTAGTATAGTGGCATAGAGCTATAGTCCCAGCAATGCGGGAGGCTGAGGAGGGAGTATCACTTGAGCCCAGGAGTTCGAGACCAGCCTGGGAAACAGGATGAGACCTCATCTCAGCAAAATATAAAATATTTCAATACAACGTGTGTTGGATGAAATCAGGCTTTTAAAATGACTAGATCCAGCAACTGCAATAAAACCAAGACAGAGCAGTCACAGTGTCAGTCACTAAAGAAGGATTCAACTTGAAAGAAAGAAAGAAAAATACATTGAAGAACATGTAGATTAGATGTGATTTATTTTATTAACTAATTCGTTTGAAAGTAGCTGGAGGTATTTGATTTGGGATCAAAATGTTTGAATGATCTATTTAGAAAAAGGATAGTAATTAAAAGATGAAGATAAAAAATGTGGTCACAAGAAACAGATAACAATTATAGCTAAGAAGGTCTAACTTGATTTAAACCAAAGAGGAGCCCAATGAAAATGGATTGTGCGTTTGTTTCTGTCATCAGTTTGCATAATGAGCCTGTCTGTTCCTACTATATCGTTTTATCCCTGGTAAACAATTGGGGAAATGAGCTAGCTCGGCATGTGAACAATAATCCTTTTAAGCTATAAATGTGTTTTAATAAATAAAGGTAATAACCCACCCCACAAAGTGTTTGGAAAAGAAAAAAATAATCATCTTAATATCATTACCATAGAACACTGAATATTTGTAAAATGTTAATTTTTTATTAGTAAATGTCTGAGGTACATCACGGTTACATTTATCCTGGGTAGTTGGTGTATGTACACAACACATCTGAATCCTTCTTACAACTCGCCCCCTCTCCCTCCTTCTCTTGGTCCTTTGCATTTGCAAATAATCTACTTATTTCCTATCATCTACCTTTTATTTTGCTCTTTTATTTATACTTTACGTTTCTCATATAAGAGAAATCATGTGGTATTTAAGCTCGTGCATCTAATATATTCCATTTCTTTACAGACTCAAGGCGAATGTTTTAATTTTGGTAGTTTCCTGTCTTTTAAATGAATGTGCACTTTACTATAGTCATTCATTCATTCATACAACAGCAAGGAGGATGAACGACAAATATCCCTGGCCCCCTGAAGCTAGCACCAGTAGGGAAGGACAGCATGGCAGTCTATTAGGCTCAGGGCTGGTAGGGGCCACGGAGAGAAGAAGGCGGGGGTCACGGGGTGGGCGGGCTGCTGTGTAAGTCACAGAATGGCAGGGGCGAGGGCTGGTGAGGCGGCACTCCAGGCTGACAAGGAGCAGGTGAGTGTACCTCGGGACAAGGGTCAGTCCCGATCAGGAGGTGGACCATGCCAAGTCCCCAGCGACGCTTCGCAGTGTGTCTGAGAGTGTCCTGGGACACGTGGGCTGGCCGGGCTGCTCTTGAGTGGCAGGCGGTGGCCCCATGGTGGTGGGCGCTCTCCTGCCTGCTCTGTGATTACACTGCCCAGCGACTCCAAGGGCTGTCCTCACCGCACTCATTCTCCACTCCGATGCTCTGCGCGTGTGTAGTTTTCATTTACGTCACCAGTTTTATTAGGATTATATCTCTGCTATGGAGTCGGTCTCATGTACAGAGACTCTCTCTCTCTCTCTATCTCTCTCTCTCTCCATGACACATACATATATATATTGCTAGTAGTACATGTTTGCAGTACATAATGATTGCATTCATTATGTGGAATTTGTACATGCACACAACACATCTTAATTCTTTTTACTTCCTCTTCCTTTTCCCTTCCCACCTTCCTAATTTTTAAAAAAATCTGGGCATTTGTTTTGGGCAATGAACACTATTCATTTAATGTGTTCACCTCACTTGTATGCAATTACTTTATGGAATTTTAAAACTTTTGTACATTTTAGTTGTTTCTTTTTGCCATTTCTAGTCTTAAAATTATGCCAGCTACAAGGTACAGTAATTTCATCTTTTCTTTTCTATAGATATGCACCAAATTTTTGTTTCATGGTTTCTTTTAATTGTCCCAAAATATCAAGTAATCATTATGGGATTAGGTGATTTTATTCTATTCTGGATTTTCACAAGATGATTTCTGGTACTTTACCATTAATATGATGATATTCACTTCCTATTTAAACCACATACGCTTCATCATTGTGAGAAAGTAGTCTTATATTCTGGTTTTCACTCCTGATTTTATTTGAAATAGGTGCTAATGATAATCAGAGTATTTTGAAATATCTACTTAGTTATTTAAAAAAATTCAATCCACTAATACAACATACCAATATTTAAGCATCTCTTAAAACTGGACTATCTTAACATTTCTTGTCTTTGCCGTTTCTTTGGTATAAAACACCACAGACTGGGCAACTTATAAACAATAGAAGTTTATTTGGTTCACAGTCTTAGAGTCCAGGAAGCCCAAGATCAAAGGGCTGTGTCTCCTAAGGGCAGAAGCCATGGAATGGTGAAGAGTACACTCACAGGGAAGCCCAAACTCACTCAAACCCCTTGTTACCTTTCTCCCCTTACCCTGTTCCTTTCTCCTTACCTCAGACTCCAGTGACTCCCTGGACTTTGAGTTTTTGAGTGTACCATGCCTGACGGGTAATGGTAATAGTGAAACCGGCACAGAAATGATAACTACCAATTATTCGGGCCAGCTCTCTGAAAGCTCCAGGAGCACTAGCTCATTTACCCCTGTCACCTGCTGAGCTCAGTGCTCTGATGAGGCACAGCCTTAAGTGCACAGGATGGGAAGCATCCTCAGTAGAACCTGAACTGCCTTTCACTTTTCTACCTCACGGGCTACAAGCCAAGCCCCAGGAATCAGCCAGAAGTGTGCACTGCAAAGATGTTTTGCAGAAGGAAGGCAGAGCAAGCATGATTCAGCAAGACAGTGAGGCACTGTTTTCTAGATGAAATCTCTGGTCTCTAGATTTAGAAAGTAGCACAAAAAATGGGCAAAACCAGAGAAAATAGTAACAGTCAAAATTATACAGTAATGAAAAATGAGATTTGTGAACAAAAAAGTAGAATGAAGAATTTGGATATTCGATCCAGGGAAAAGTAGACAAAAGGGTGATGGGAGCATGGGCAGTGGGCAAAGCGCTATCTGGTGCCCAGCCGTTTCCATCCAATGTGTGCTGCAAACATAGATGTCCTGAGGCGGAAGTGACAGATGAGGTGTAGGGGCACCGAGAGGAAGAACCACCACGACACCTGTAATGGGCACATAAGGACTCTGGAGACTAGAGAAGAGGGCGTTCATTCCAGATGGTTAGTGTCATCCTGTCAAAGACGTGAAGCCATGAGTGGTTCTCACAGTGACTGTCTCCTCTGAGAACCACCCAATTGCAAAGACAACGTGCAGAGCATCTGCCTTCACAGAATTCACAATGTGCTGGGTGAAAGAGAAAAAATCAAGTATCTACTACACCAAAAATTGCTAGAGTAGATAGCTTGCTGGCATCTCCCCTCAGCCTTAGGTGTCCCACTTGCATTCCCCACCAAGGGGGCAGCTCAGTCCTGCTCTTGGCTGCAGGAGAGGCAAGAGAGAGCAGGAAACCAGAGAGGGTGCCAAGACAGGCTGCTTTTGGAAAATAAAACTGTATTAGTCACCTTTCCTGTTGCTGGGACAAAATACCCAACCCCTATAACTTAAAGGAGGAAAGGTTTACTTGGCTTACAGTTTGGGGGGATTCAGTCTACAGTTCGTTGACTCCAAGGCAGAATGGCATGGTGGGAGGGCTTGGTGGAGGAAAGCTGCTCAACCCATGGCAACCAGGAAGCAAAGAGTGGAGAAGGAGCCAGGGACAAGAATGCATCCTTCCTGGTCATATCACTAGTGATCCCTCTCTTCTGACCAGGCTTCACCTCCCAACAGCACATTCAGCTATGGACTCATCAATGGATGAGTCCACAGATGGGTATAGTGTCCCACCCCCATGATCCAATCACTTCCCCAAAATCCTCACCTCTGAACTCATGGGTCACTGCTGGATTCCAGTCGGGTGCTCTAACAAGTCCTTGCAACTTCTAAATCCTGCAATTAATGTGAGAGATGCTCAGTACACATCTTTCCTAACAATGAATGGTATCCTTGATGAGTTGAAGTTGATTTGTATAAGTTTATAGTATTTCCAGTGCAATAATGCATACACAGTAGGCTAAAAGTCTACAAAAGTTTTTTTTTTTTTTTTGGTACCGGGGATCGAACTCTGGTCATTGCGCTTGTGCAGCAGGCAGCAAAACCACTGAGCTAAATCCCTGGCCCCAAAAGTTGTATTTTATACAATAATCTATACACAGTAGACTAAAAGTATGCAAAAATGTACTTTATCATTAGCCCAAAATTCTATATGCTTATTATTTAGTATGGTAGAACCAAAAATAAACAGAATAACTCAAATCAAAGAGTGATTCATTATTCTGTGAATTCTTTCTTCCTTTTTATTTCTCATTGAGAATCATTAAAACTAAGGTCTGCTTTTGACATTTTAAGAGTCTTAACCTTACTAATTCATCACAAGCTGGTCAGTATTTGTGAGCCGATGTGTTATATGCATAAATGCTTACTCAGGAAAACAGCATGTGATGTATGCTAAAGGAAGATTAGCACATGCCAGGGTCATCCATCAGGTTAAACCCATTTCTTCTAACAGATGGGGCCAGCACTGGGCCAACAGGTACAATGGGAAGTGGAAAATGAGTCCAATTATCTGTTTGATTCATGTCTCAAACACCTATTTCATGTCAAATATGTGCCTATTTCAGGGAGGTATACTGTACATAGACCTGATTTTCCAGGTCACCTGGACAGACATACAGACAGACAGTGATTTCATGCCTTTGCTTCTCAGAAGAACATGTTAAGTCCCTTCTTGGTAATGAGGCTAGAACATGGTTAAATATGATGCCCAAACTGTATAATGTCTTGTGTTTGATAAAACCTTTTTCCATATATAATTTCCCTTCAGCATGAGGAAAAGGAACATGAACAGCCCTTCTCTCTGGTGCATGGAGGAACACACCTTTATTTTTTAAAATGTATGAACAAAATCTTAAAAAGAGATAATAAGAACAGAGTCTCCTCGAAAATCTGTGTTCTTTCTCTGAATCCAGGCCTCTTCCCAACACACTGCTGATGTTCCTTGTGCCCAGCTACCATTTCAAACAATGCTTTTGTTCTGTAGATTCTTCAGCAGAACTGTAAGCCCAAAGATTCTAACCGTGGAACTCGTAGAGCTGCAGGAGCTCCCTGCAGGTAAGGAGGCCTGTGCTGCTCTGCAACCTTTTCATATTGAACGAAGCGTACTCTGTGCACGCACAGGCAAGCATTTATCTGGGAAAACAGTGCCTTGTGAAACATTCTCAAAGAAATCTGTGGACCTCTACTCCCAAAAGGCAAAACCACTGGGTTAGATATGCTCAATGCCATCTCCATATTTTACACTGTGTGAGGTGCTTAATAATTATGTTAGGTATGACTTGGAAACATCATAAAAAATGATATCTTCTGAATGAACTTATGAAATCTCTTGCCCTAAGCACCATTGCTTTATTTCCTGCATCATTATTAGCCGAGGGGATTGCTTTTTGATTCTTCCTAATATCTGGAAGAAGAGAATCTCATCGATAAACTTTGAAATTTTATTACTGTTTTTAAAAAGTAGAATTTAGAAGATAAAAATTTGCTTCACTGGCCCACCATGACATTAAAATTGTTTTTAGAAAAATTTTGCTTCATGATTCAGCTGAAAATGACAACCGAGAATTTAAGAACACGGGGTCTTAAGTCAGACAGTTTGGATTTTAAGTCTGGTGCTAGAAATTATTAATTGTATTAACACTCACTTAAGCTCTCTGGGCCCAGGTATGCTTTTAGAAATGAAAAAGCTTTTAATCCTAGGTGCATTATCTTCCATGGCTGTGTAACAAATCACCCCAAGCTCAGTGCATAGAAGGCAGATATTTGTTCCCTCTCAATTCAGGAGGCCGGAAGTCTGAGATGGAGGCCCCTGTGGGCAGGGCTGTGGCCCTCGAGATGCCTCCTGCCCTTCCTGACCCTTGCAGCCTTTAGCGGGGCTGACTTCCCAGGCTCTGCCTCCTGTCCCACTGCCTGCCTCTCTTTGCCCGTGTCAGACCTCCCATGTGATTGCCCTGTGGCCCTCCAGGGTCATCTTCCCATTGCCAGACCCTCAGTGCAGGCAAAGCCCACAGGCGGCGCTGACAGGGATCCCCAGGACCCAGCCTCCCACAGTGGGATGGCTCTGAGGGACAGTCATGTTAAACACTCACCTCAGTGCCCAGTCGCGGCCAGCATGTCTTGCCTGGTAGGTCACTAGGGTCGGCTGCCTCTGCCCCGAGGAGCATGTAGTGTCAAGCCTCCCTTGGACTCACTAATGGGCTCTTTCCATTTCTGTTTGAATTTTCTCCAAGTCAGCAGGGATGACAACTGGAGCATCCCTGAGAGAACAAGAGGGAGAAAATCACAAACCTAGGTCATTCTCCATCAACTTTTGTGGGGCCAACAGTCGGACTGAGACCGGTTAAGAACTTGAAAGAGAAAGTAAGGCTGAAAGATGCAGTCTAGGGCCAGCAAAGGCATGGCAGGTAGCCCTGGCCACAGGCAGGGGGCACAAAAGTGGAGCTTGTCCCCCTTACTCCTCAGGACAATGGGATCCGGTCAAGGGGCCAGGGAAGAAGAACAGTGCATAATCAAGTCATAATCACCAAAATTCGCTCTGTGCCGAGACAGAGCTAGGGTCAGGTAAGCACAGAAATATGGTAATTTTGATGATTTTGCTCAATTTAAATTTCTGAAAGATACTCATTAATTAGACTGAAATTGAAAAAGTACACAGAAATAAATATTGACTCATGTGGATCATATCTATGATCTACATGATGAAAATGTATATAATACACACACGTGGAAATAATATACTTTTCCTTGAGTTTTAAATTTTCCAACATTTATTCAAAAATTAAGAAAGTTATCATTGAATGCCCATCATGTGTCAGGCTTTCTTACAGGGGAGAGAGAGAGAGAGAGAAAGAGAGAGAGGAGAGAGAACAGACAAGTCTGCTCGGTGGGACCTCCATTGTGGCGGAGAGAAAGAATGAACCAAGAAGTCAAAGCAAACCGTAAATACACAAGGAAGTGGGAGAAGGGGCAGTTTTCCTCTTCAGAATGCTGACTGGAGCAGGATGCCCTGTGGAACCAAGGAAGACTTCTCCAGGCTGCTGACATTGCCAGCATGTCCCCCCTTTTTCTTTTTAAGCAAGACACAACATAATGTTGCAATTAAGTGCATGGTGGCTTAGTGTCACTGAAATACATGCAGTGCATTCCAGGGACTATTTTTCAAGGAAGTCGACTTCCTTAATAATGCTTGAGAATTGGTAAGAGTCCTTATTCCCCCTGTGTCTACATTCTACCCTATTAGTTAGTTAGGTGCCTGAGAAAACATTTTAGTTTAGTAAAATTCATCATTATGCTGTTCCTGTTTATGAATCACTGAAGGAGACATTTGGGAAAGAAAATATAATTAAAGATTAGTTATTAAATAAGTGGAATATTTTCACAACGGAAGCACACTTTCTACCCTCACGTAGTATATGGATTAAAATGAAATGGAGCAACCAGAAGAGGTGACTAACAAGTTTTCTCTCTTCCTGTGCTAATACTCACCTCATTCTTCAAAAATGCATGCAGTTTACTAGTATCTCTTCTAAGAAGTTAGCTTTCTTCATATTGAATTAACTCCTCAATAAGAAGTGTCATTAAATGTTTTAGTGTTAATTTTCCAATTTAATAGGAAAATAGGGGGGGCAGGGAATTTAAATGGCTTGACTAAGGTCATTCAGAAACAAGACCTTCTGTCTGTTCAGGCTAATCCTGTATACTGTATGCCTTTTATTCCAGATTTAGAATTTTATTTATAAAATTATTTATAAGGAAATGTTGCTTAAGGCATTTGTGAACACATCTGTAAAACTAGTAACAAAAAAAGAGGAACTTAAAAAGGGGCAGAATCCAAATCATTAGCATCCTATTGTTCTCCTGACATAAAATTCTTCAGAAATGTAGTCCATAGCCATTCAGAGACATATTCCAGGGCTGTGTACATTATAAAAGATATGACACAGCCTATAGTAAAATAAAATGGAGTCATTTTTCTCATACGTAAAAGTAAGGATTGGTATTAGTTCTTTTACATTGAGCTATTTGATGCCTTCATGTACTTTCAAAAAGAGTCAGTGGTGCAGCTCTGCAGACCAAGGAGTGGACCATAATTATAGCATAATTATTTCTGGAAGAATTGTAAGCATATCAAGTAATATAACTCAGGAGTATAAGTTGCCAAAGAGAGCAGCATCTGGCTGAGGATTTTGCATGTATCTTCATCAAGAATACTGGCTCCTAATTTGCTTTTTTTGTTGTGTCTTTATCTGGGTTTGGGATCAGGGTAATGCTGGCCCCATAGAAATGCATCTGGAAGACTGCCCTCCTCCTAAACTTTGTACCATAATCTAAGAAGGATTGGCATTAGTTCTTTAAATGTTTGGTAGAACTCTTCAGTGAAGCCATGTGGTTCCAAACTTTTCACTGATGGGAGACTTCTTAGTACTGATTCAGTCTTGTTATTCATTACTAGTCTGTTTGGGTTCTTGATTTCCCCATGATTCAGTCTTGCTGAGGTGTATGTGCCTAGAAACTTGTCCTTTTCTTCTGTGTTATCAAATTTGTTAGTACATACTTTCTCATAATACTCTCTGAAGATCCTTTCTTTGTCTGTGTTGACAGTTATAATATGTTCCTTGTCATCTCTGATTTTACTTACTTGAATCTTCTCTCTTTCTTAATTGGCCTAGCTAGGTTTGCCAAGTTTGCTGGTATTATTGAGGAATCAGCTCTTTATTCTGTTGATCTTTTGCATGATTTATATAGCTTTTACTTTGGTTCTGATTTATTACTTCTTTCCTTCTGCTGATTTTGACTTTGGTTCTTGTTTTTCCAGCTCAAGGTGCACTGATAGCTTACTTAATTGTGATCACTCTGCTTTTTTTGTCATAGGTGTTGATTTGTTTAAATTCCATCCTAGAAGGCTTTTGCTGTATCCCATATATTTTGGTATGTTCCACTTCCATTTTCATTAGTTTCAAGCATTTAAAAATTTTCTTCTTGATTTCTTCTCTGATCCACTGGTTGTGCAGGAGTAAGTGGTTTAATTTCGATATATTGTATTTGTATAGTTTCCAAAGTTTTTCCTGTCATTGATTGTAGGGAACAGGGAAAGGGGACATTACTAGAACCTCTGCAGTAAGTCTTAGTCGCCTGCAAGCCATGGCAGCACAAGGTGAATTAACTTATTATACAGGAAAGGTTGAAAAAATGAGACTTTGAGAAGAAGCTGAGCTTTGGGTCTGATCAGTGTTGTTCTGGGCAGCAAAGACGAAAGCCCCCACCTTACTGCACCTTTTCTTTAGTATATCAGGAGAAACAGATGTAACAAATGGCTTGTAGAGAGTTTAGTACATCGGGATAAACAAAGTGTAACAAATGACTGGGGGGGTGGCGGAAAGCTAAGAACAATGAGGAACTGAGTAGATGAAGATTTTGTTTCTCCCACGATGTCTTCAGCTGGTGTAATCTTGTCTTGGAGCATCACAGCATCACCGGATCATTGAGGTCTCAGTTGTGACCGGAGGCCAAAATGGAATTATGTCTCAAAATACCATAGCTGGCCTGTAGGCAGGAGAACTAGGCCTAATCAAATGATTTTTCCCTAAAATTATTTAGCATTGCTCCCGACAATTGATTTCTAGTTTTATTGTATTGTGATCAGAGAAAATATTTGATATGACTTCAATTTTTTAAAAATGTGTTGAGGCATTTTTATGGCCTAATATATGCTCTGTCCCAGAGAATATTTCATGCACTGTTGAGAAAAATGCAGATTCTGCAGTTTTTGCATGTAATATTCTGTAGGTGTCTGTTATGTCCATTTGGTCTAGGGCACCATTTAAGCCTGTTCATCCCTTACTGGTTTTCTGTCTTGTTGACCTGTCTATTCCTCAAACTGGGGTATTAAATTTCCCAACTCTTACTGTATTTAGTCTCTCCCTTTAGGTCTATCAATATGTGCTTTGTGTAGTTGGATGTTCCGATATTGGGTGCTTGTATATTTAGAATTGTTATTTTCTCTTGCTGAATTGATCCTTTATCATTATATAATGACTTTCCTTGGATTTCACCTGTATGGAATATTTTATTATAGTCTTTTATTCTCAGTCTGTGTGTGCCCTTAGAGATGAAATGCCTTTAGACAACATATATAATTGGGTCTTGCTTGGCTGGTTTTTGTTTGTTTTATTTTATTCAGCCACTATTTTAATTGGAGAATTTAATCCACTTATATTTAAGGTAGTTATCAATAGGCAAGGTCTTACTATAGCCAATTTGTAACTTGTTTTCTAGTTTTATGTTAGTTCTTTTTTTCTCCCTCATTTATAGTCTTCCTTTGTGGTTAAGTGATTTACTTTAATAGTGTGTCTTGATTCCTTGTTTATTATTTTTGGTATAGATTTTTGCTTAAAAGTTACCATTATACTGACAAACCATATGCTTCGATTATAACCAGCTATTTTTAAATGGTTGCCACATTATGTGATCATAAAGCTAAGAAAAGAAACAAAACAAGAAGAAAAAATACTAATACAGAACACCAACTTGCTCTTCATTCCTCTCTATTTTTGATTTTTGATGTCCTACTTTATCTTTCTTTTGCCTGTCTCTAATATTTATGTAGTTATTATTTATAGTTGTTTTGTTTTTCAGTCTTAATATTATAGATATGAATGGTTTATGTGCCAGATTCACAAATTAAAGGATTCTGAACTTGTCTAGATGGTTACTCTCACCAGTGAGTTTTAAATTTTCTGATGTTTTCTTCTTCCCTGTTAATGTCTCTTTCTTTCAGTGAAGAACTTCTTTTAGCATTTCTTCTAGTACAGGTTTGGTGGAGATACATTCTCTCAGATTGTGTTTATTGGGGTATCTTTGTCCCCTCTTCATTGTCAGAGTACAGCTTGGCTGGGTACAGTGCTCCTGCTTGGCAGATGTTTTCCTTTAGAACTGTGAAAATCTCAGGCCACTCTTTCTTAGTTTGTAAGGCTTCTGGTGAGAAGCCTGCTGTCAGATGAGCTGGGACAGTCTTCTGTGTTGTCTGTTTCCTTTTTCTTGCTGCAACAAAAATCTTCTATTTATCGTTAGCCTTGCGAGATTGACTATGTCTTGGGTAGACTGGAGTAAGTTAAAGCTGACTTATGACCTGTGGCCAGCCTGTGCCTCGATCTTTCTACCTCTGTCTAGATCTGGGCGTTTTTCTGTTATGATCGCTTTGAATGAGCCATCTATCCATTTGCCATTCTGAAGCCCCTTTTGGCCTTCTCCTGGTATTGTATTTTAAGTCTAAGGCCTGGGGGTGAGTGCACCCCCAATGTTACGTGACACCTGCTTGTATATGGAAAAGTAAAGGAACAAGTATTAGTATTAAAATCTTGAGGACCAAAGAAGAGGCATTCCTATCAGAAGTCAGACTTACGACAAAGCCAAAATTTGTTAAAAGATTAATACTCCAATGAATCAGAAGAAAGGGCCCCAAAGCACAGTCATATATATAGAAGTCAGATCCTCAGAAATAACTGAGTTGTGGGGAACAGAGAGCTCAACAAGGACTGAAAGACAACTCATTAACGATGATCTTCAATCAGAAATCAGTGGATAGTTTGAAATCCTATACAACCTCTAAAATAAATGCACTAGACCTATAATGTTTCAAAGTGAATGAAATTAAATACCATAATTATAATAGGAAAAGAAAAATCATAGTGTGATATGTACAGAACATTTAAATAACATTTGAAAATAACAAAACCTGCTATATATTTTTACATATATGTTTATGAATAGTATAAAAATGTACATAGTTACCCTGCACTTTGAGTGATGGTTAGCTTTAGAGGAGGAAGGTCCAGCATCTCATAAAAAAATCAAAATAAGCAAAAGTAAATCTAATTAAACATGGAAAATGCTAAACTTACAGATCTATGTGATGTTTTCATGATCTATTCCATGTCTCCTGTAATATTTGTATGTTTGCTATATTTGATATTCTTTTTGAAAGATTTCTTTTTAAAATACGCAAATAATTGACATAAACTTATAAAGGTTAATCCTCAAATCCCCTTGATAATTCATTAAGGAAATGAATGGAGCATTAGGTGATAGGGGGCTCTGCAGATAAGAAGATACCACACAGATTAATCCTATCACTCTCCTTCATTTAGTGAGTATGAATTTATCAATATTACCATACTATTATGTGCCTATGTACTCAGAGTAGTAAAGAAGACTTATAAACCAACAATGCTGTTGGATTTGAGAATGACAAATTTTAAATCTTTGTGATTACATTATCAATTATTTCAGTTTTTGCAGAAAAAGAAAATGTAACACTAGCAAACAGGATATGATTTGGTGTAATAGTTCTTTTCTTTAACTGTCTGCAAGGAAATAAACAGATTTAAAATTTACTTATTTAGAAATATTTATAGTAATGCTATTTATGGTTGCAGAAACAAAAATGCAGCAGGGAAAATCCTGAGTGTCTGGGAATAGGGGATGGCTGGACAAACATGTCATGTGACCACAGAAGTTTGCTGCACAGCTATAAAAGTGTCAACTGTGAGGTTCATGGTGATGTATGAAAATATCCAGTCAAATTATTTTTATAAAACAGTGGTATAAAAATGCCAACTTTGAAAACTATGCTGACATACGGAAATATAATTACAATCAATTGGAAAAGCAGGACACTGCAGCTCCTGATTTCCACTATCTGAAAACAATATTTGGCAAAAATAAGAGTTTAAAAGGCAATAAATAAATTGAATTCATTTTTATTGAATTCTTATTCTTTCCTTTATTTTAAAAATTTTTATCAGTATATGTTTGCAGTATGTAATGATTATATTCATCATGGGGAGTTGGGACATGTATGTACATAACACATTTTAATTCTTTTTTAAAATCCCTTCCCCCCCTTATACTTTCCTTGAAAACAAGGTGATAATGATTTTGTAAATGAACATACACGCCTGAGCCCATGTGGCATGATGAGTAAGCATTTGCCTTCTGTCTTCTGTTGGTTCCTCCTGTAGGCAGGTGAGCACCCAAAGAACTGAGGCACGACATCTTCCCCTCCCACTTGCCCCTATGCAATTCATGATAAAATGCTTACACTGGTAAGAGTTGTCTTAGTTCTAATTTTAAAAATAAAAGAATATAGCTGCTCTATAGTAAAATGTGAAATGCATCATATAATACCACCATGGACAGGTTAAAATAATCATGTCACCACAAGCTACAAATCAGTATTTTGTGAACAAACAACGCCACAGCTCATTCTATACCATAACAGATGTTAATCCTCTACCTGGATCAAAATACATGAGTCAAAGGAACAAGTAACCCATCAACAATCTGACTCATTCTGCCAGCTACAAAGCTTTTGTTATAAATGAATGTGTAGGTGAAATGATAAAGGAGGTAAAATTCTAATAAAAGGAAACATTAAAATGACCAAATTAGTTTTCTAGGAATAGAGAAGATGCAAATAATTTTTCCAGAAGGGTAAAATTATTTTTAAAGCATCCTGTTTTATCTTAAGAATTCAGGTAAGTTTTGTCTCTATTCCAAAATATACCCATGCTGATTTTAATAGAAAAATAACAATAAGTTTCCAGCTTAAATTATTTATTTCTCCATCCTGCTAAAGCTAGATAATAACACACAGAAGTAGACAGTAGAATGATGGGTACCAGAGATTGAAGAGAGTAGGGAGGAAAGAGAGATGGGCTAAGCTTGATCACTGGGAATTGCAGTTACAATCAGGTAGGAGAACTAAGTCCTGGGGTCTTAATTGCACAGTGGAGTAACCACAGAGAGTAAATTTATACTATATATATATATATAGATAGATAGATAGTAGATATACTATAAATTTATACTATATAGTATAAATACTATATATAGTATATTATATGTATACTATATATAAATACTATATATATATGCATACATATTTTAAATCTCAATGAGGGGATTTTGAATTTTTTCACCTCAAAAACTGATAAATGCTGAGGAGATAGATTTGCTTTCTTTGTGTTATGGCTTATACCTAGATGTCCCCCCAAAGCCTCATGCAGTTATAGGAGGGCTTTTTTGAGGTGGCTGGATCTAGAGTGTGTGAATGTGGATTAGGGGTATGATACTGGGATTAAGGGTGTGTGTGGTACTGGATTGGTCCACTAATTGATTGATACAGTTCTGGTGTAAGTAATGAGAAGGGCTGCCCTGGGTGTGGGTGACACCACCCAAAAGGCTTGTAGTCTGGATGGGATAAAAAGGAAAGGGAGACTTGCTGCTGCTGCTGTCGCTTGCTGCTTCCTGTCTGCCCTGTAATGGACTGTTTCTCCTCTGTGATGCCTCTCTGTTACGCCCTGCCTTACAGCCAGCTGACTATGGACTGAAACCTCTAAAAACTGTGAGTAAGCTAAACCTTTTCTCCTTTAACTTGTGAGTGTTGGGTATTTTGTCTTAGCAATGAGAAAAGTAACTAAGGCACCCTGACTTGAGCATTACACAATGTATGCATGCATTGAAACCTCACAGGGAGCCCAAGAGATCTGTGCAGTTTTTGTGTCAATTTTAAACATTCATTAGAAAAAAGAAGTTAGAGCAAAACAGATGGGTTAAGAAGATACTCATGAGTTTGTACATTTTCTTTGTACGAATACCTACTCTTGGGAGAAACAGAGCCTGTTCAGGAAGCATGATACAAAAGAATGCCCTGAGAGAAAAAATGAAACATTCAGTTCATGAAAGAAGGGAAACAATGGATGTTTGCTTTGCTTATACATTTTTTTTTGGACTTGAGTTTTTCTTTTTCAAAAAGCAAATGAAATCAGCAAATATCTCCCAAAGTAAAGGGTGCTCATATTTATTATCAGAAAAGAGATCATGAATAGTTTTATGAATTACTTTCTAAATACTGAGTTAGACTTACACTAAATCAGAAATAATAAACACTATTAGTTTTTCAAGAAATAAGGCTGTTGTAGTTTGGATCTGGACCATGCTACAAAGGCCATGGTGCTGCAGGCTTGGCCTTCAACCCACGGAGCTATGGACAAAGTGGAGACTCAGACAGACGGGGTCTGGAGGGAGGCACTAGGTCCTTGGGGTAACCTCAAAGGGGATCACGGGACCTCAGTCACTTTCTTTTCTTTGGTTCACTTTGCCACCTGCTCCCTGGGTCATGGGCTGCTGCCTCAGGACAGGCCCAGAGCGACAGACCACCAATGGGCCGTGGCCTGAAACCCTCCAAACTGTGAGACAAAAGAAATCTTTTTTGCTCTAAAAGTTGATTTATGATTTATTTCTGGTATTTGTGAGAGTAATAGAAAAGTAACACGGACACTATTAAGCATTTTTCCGTATCTGGTTATTGAAGATAGGACGCTCTCAAGTTTGGATTGCCAAAAATAAGTGAAACAATTACCAATATTGGAGAAAATAGAAAAATAATTATTTTCCCATTTGTAACAGAACGGTGATGCTAATATCATGGTGAAAGGTGCTGTAAAGATTGAGAGAAGTATTTAGAAAGAAATACTACAGGGACCTCGATAAATTATATAATATGACCAAAGCCCCATATTGTACAAGTAGAAGATACTACTTAAAATTCCCCTCAGAGCTTAAAACGGAATGTAAAGGCAAAAAAGGAGAAGTCTTTGGATCGTAGTCGATGAAAGTCTCTATGAAGATTATTGCCAAAAGTCTTGAAAATTCTATGACAACAATGGTTAAATATAGCAAAATGTAAGGAGCGTGTGAGATCTCATCTACAAGCCAAGGGCACAACAGAAGAATTCAAAGAATACAAATCAATGCATGTTCTCCTGACTTATTGCAAAAAGAGAAGGGCGGGGAGGGGGGTAAACTCAGAGACACTTTATTAAGAAAATGTTTATCTGGATTATTGAGACTGTTAATGATGAAGTAGGAGTCCCACCCTTGGATACCTGAACGCCAGTCAGATATTAGGGAACATATTAGTGGCAATGCTGCACACTGTCCCACATTCAGGTTAGACCCAGACTTCGGCATTTGCTTCCTATGGCTTTGTCCTTGAGTCAGAAATGCTGAGCTTATTCAACATTCAAGTTTCAGGGGAAAACAGAACCTTTTGCCTCCCCCAACTGTCGCTGCATTAAAAATCCCCTCACACTTCGGTCTCTAACCCCACAATCAAGCCTGTCCCAGGGCAGCTGGGATGGGTTTGCCACCGCTCCATGAAGCTCGCTGTTAGAGTTTTCAGAGGAGAGCTTCATCTCCAGCCCCCAACCACCCTTCAGAGAGGGGGACAGGTGTGCTGAAAGCTCTGGGCCTCCAAGTATGGGATCTTTCTAAACCCACACTGAAGTCCCACCCTGAGTGACTCATCAGCATAAACTCAGATGCCACAGTAAGGGGTTCATCATGAATAGCAAAAAACCTCTCCTCTCACTCAGGAAATTTTGGTTTTAGGACCCCTGAGCAAGGAACCAAAGATCCAACATATTCTCATAAATATATTGCTGTGTATCTACACATCTGTGTCTGTATATCTTCTATTTTCAGGGTAATATTAGTGGCTCCATGACATAAAGTAATAAATTGTATTCATTCCAGAAATCAAAAAACAGATAATACTAGTGTTCAATATACTGGTGTATTCTTGGTAGTTTAAAAGTCTAAAGAAACACACAACTTCTATCCCTATGAGAATGAATAGTCTTTTAATTTTTTTCATGGAAATGCCATGCTAACAGTTCTGGATCAATCATTATTCCTAAAATTAGAAATGGATTTTCTAAGAATTTGAATTTGAGGCATCAAAATGAAAAAGTACAAAGGCATATTCAATCCTCCAAAATTGGGCACTGTGGTTTAATGGCATATTAGATATTAAGATAATACACTATGTAAAAAAAAAGAAATTGTTCTTTATACTTTGGCTAATGGTTTAATAAAATGGGGAAAATTAAATCTAAAATGGAAATATTCCCAATGAGTTTGGATTTTGGCAGATAGCACCTGAGGGATGATGAGTACTTTTAGTGTTTTGGGATTGGCTGAAGAGAACGTAAATGATAAGCCAACTTCCAAAAGAACCAAAAGAGATGAAAGAAAGAAAGTGCGAGAGAAAGAAAGAGAGAGAGAGGACAGCCAGACCAGGCCTGTCATTCTGCAGAAGTAGCCTTCCCTAAGAGAGAATGTACAAGGGTGTTGCCGATGAGTCCTTAAAACATTCATCTCCAGTCAAGGTGATGACCTGGTAAAATCCCAGAGACTGCACTGTGGAAGAGAACAGGAGTCATGCAACAGCCGTGAGCCCTGCTGCCACATCCACGGCCTCCTGGCTGGAGACATCCCTCATGAGAAGGTAGGTCACACAGTCGCCACTCAGGGTCCCTTTCCTGGTTTAAGAGCAGCTCTCCTGCTTCGGACTTCATGGTCACTTGGCGATCTTTGCTGCCATTCACCTTCCCTGTGGCTGGTGGGAATGGGCGGAGCAGGAAATTGATGGTTTTGGCATCTGTGTCTGTTCTTAGGATTGGTGTCTTTGCTTTCAGCTGGTTTGCTAAGCCTGATTACTTCTTAGAGCACTAGAAAAATCAGCTTTCTGGACCTGCAGGGCCGAGAACTGACCCAGCTCCCGAGCCTGGTGATCCAAAATGTGCATTCTGTGTCATGACACACACACACACCATGGGACATACACCCTGAGCAGCCAGCCTCTCTCTCCCTGACAGGCCCATGACAGACAGAAATGAACCACCTGCTGACTCTCAGCCTGTCTTCTCCACTGAGTGCCACCTGCCATCTTTACACAATGCTCATCAAGGCACCGATATTTTGGGCATAGTGCTACTAAAGAAAATATGAATTCCCTATACGCGAACTTTCCTCTTGCTAGGTCTCTCGCCTTGCAAACGGCACAACTGTGCATCAGTAGATATGAAAATGAGATGAGAGGGACGGACGGCTTTCCGAGGTCTCCTGCCCTCCTCGAATCCTGTTAGTTCCTTCAGTTGTGGTTGTAATGAGTTTGCTTACTGATGTCAGGACCCTCATCCTGTTCAGTTTATCCACAATAAGCATTAGCATAAATATTGTGCATCAGCTGGGTTTTCAGAAATCCCAGGAGTGCACCTGGAGGCAGTGTTTTTAATCTGTGCAAATGTAGAACTAAACAGATTTTCTTGTAGAGCTTAAGTCATTTATTCAAAGTAGCATAATGTGCATTTTACCTTGCTAACAAAGCTTTGTGGTATCATTTTTTTTTTTTTTTGGTACTAGGGATAGAACTCAGGTCCTTCCGATTTCCAGGCAGGTGGCAGAACAACTGAGCTAAATCCCTGGCTCTTGTGGTATCATTTTTTAAAAAGTTAGTTTTGACTGTTCAATATAATTTGCACTTCTTTATGAACCAATATTTACATTTACATAAAATTCTCCAGTTATTTATGTTGCAGCTCATGAAAGGAAATTTAATGTTGGGGAATCCACTCAAGAACACGTTATTCTCACAGAGAAACTATCACAGAAAAAATTATTAACAGTGGCATTAATATGAAAATTAACTTGATAGTAGTTGTTGAAGATAAATGGTGACCAAGGAAATAATGTGAGCTACTGTGGACTATTTGGTTGTGAAACAAGCACAGAATTCTGTTAAAATTAAGTACACAACCGTGTATAGGAATTCATTCCAAGCTAGCTTTTCACGAATGGCTCTATTTGCTAGGGAACAAGTGTGAGTCTTCCAATACATCTGTATCACCAGCCAATCCTGCTGTTGGTCAGACATAAAGCAATGTAACTTAGCCCACATGTAGAAAATAAACATGAACACCTATTATATTCATCACTTGCCCTTCACTGGGATGAAATACCTGACACCTGCACTTTAAAGGAAGAGAGGTTTATTTGGACACAAAATAGTCCCAGTTAGTTCCCGTGAATTCAGTCCACGGCTGGCCATGGCAGAGGAGGGGGCATGCTGGGGGGAGCTGCTCACTGCATGGGGCCAGGAAGCAGGGAGAGCAGGGAGGAGACAGGGAGCAGCACACACACTTCCAACCACACAGTGACTCAGCCCTTCCCACCGGCCCCACCCCTAACCCAAGACCCTGAGGGACATTGTAGATCTAAACCATAACATCTAGGCCAAAAAATAAAAAATTTTCAATGGAGAGAATAAATCTGATCACCATCTAATCAGGTGATCAGGTGAGAAATTTCATGTTCAGCAGCAACAGATGGCACACACAGGTTCTAGAAGGCTGTGTTCTGTTACACTGGGATGATCTACATTGTAGGGTTCTTCTGCATCTCCCATGCCACTGGTTGTCCTAGCCCATCAATAAGCTGTCCTGAACCCTCGGGGCAATACCAACCAGGCACTTGGGGTTTGTCAGTTTCAACCGAATTAAAAAGGAAAATTCCTTGTAACCACTGGTGTTCTCAGGCTCCTTGCTCATGATGGGCCACTGTAAAGTTACGATCATCTACAACATGGCCATTTCATTTTATTCTGCAGCTGTTCAAGTGAATGGGATATACTTCAATAGCTTTTTAAAAATTCTGTAAGCAGTATACTGATGTGATCCTGTTTATATTTCCCTGAAGTTTGAATAACAGTACAATTCAGAACAGATGTCAGTTCCTTGGAATATAATCTTACTTGCTGTCAGCACTATGAAACTGTGTATTTACATGTAAGGAGCCCTGGATGAAGTTTTCTACCTGATTTATTGGTGCCTCCTTTCTCTTTTAAAAATCTATCAAATGAAAACATTGTTTTGGGTTTTATAAACTTAGGCCAGATGTAATCCGGAAACATATTACAATAGCAAAAATGCTGTATCAAACACAGTGAAGGCACGTGATGTAAATTCACTCTACTGGGATTTCAGCTCAGCTTTCTTGGATTCTGTGTAGCATTAATGAGTTTTGTGAAGGGGTTGAGCCTAAGTGCCCTAACCCTCTCTGTGCCCAGGACATTTTGATGTGACTACCATGGAGATGAGGGGGCCTTTAAGATAAAGACCAACGGGAAGGACTGGTGGAAGGACTTGGCTGAAGTAACTGAAGCTCTTATCCTCACCAAAGAAGGAAATGATGGAAGGAGGAGGAGGAGGAGGAGAGGAGCTAAGAAGAAGGAAAAGAAGGAGAAGAAGGAGAAGGGGAAAGAGAAGAAGGGAGAAAGAAGAAAAGATGGGAAGAAGAAAAGGAGGAGGAGGAAGAGGAAAAGAACCCGTGTGTGCTCACTTGACTGGCAGGCTGTGGGAACCCCCACCGGCCCCGGGGGGCACCCTCATCTCCTGCAGTGAGCAAGTCTGCAAAGTGGGGCCCCCGGGTGGGTCTGCCGACACGGAAATGCATCACCTCTGTAAAATCTTCACAGACCTGTTAAAGTGGGGCGAAGATAAGAGCACCTTTTCATTAAGATCTACTTTTCTTACTATACCTCTGCTTTTTGCCTTTTTATGCATTTGCTCAAAGATCTCCTTTAGTGAATACAGCATAGCGCACAGTTTGTGCGTCTGCACTTATACATTTCTATGACCACCATTCCAGATTCTAAAGCTGCATTAGCAAAAGGTTTGAAATCTTTCTCTTCAATAACAGCACCACCAATGACCAGTGTAGCCTAAAAAAAGTTTTCATTGTTGGTTTATACAATCAAGAACAAACCAAAAAATCATTTCTCTGTTACTGCTGCTAATCATACTACATTTGTGCACTGTTTGCTGAAAGCAACAGGTGGATGCTTGTTTTCCTTTTCCTAGCGGTTACATGCACACTAGCGTTCACACACAAGCCACTCCCAGGAGAGAAAATCCCATACCAGGCACGGACTCACGAAGCAGTCTCCAGTTACCACCCACAGGTAATGAGAAGCAGGATCGGAGACGCTCCCACCCACGCCAGGCGAGGATGCCGCTAGGCCGCCGGCCGCAGGGCTCAGCTCCCGGCCTCAGCTCCCGGTCCGCACCGAGGCTCGGGAGCCGAGCGCCCAAGTCCGGAGCAGGGACCAGCGAGGGCCAGGAGGCTGCAAAACGGCGCCAGGCAGCAGCAGAGGAACCAGAAGAGCGGGGCACCCGGAAGGCACGCGGCGGGGTCCCGGGGCGCACTCTGCCTACACCCAGCTGCGGGCCAGCGGGCGGCGCTGCAGGTGCGGCGCATGCGCGGCGGCCCCCACCCCACCCCACACCCCCCCACCCCAACCCCAACCCCAACCCCACCCCAACTCCGCCCGCAGGTAAGCGCCTGACGGACGCGTGGTTTCCTCCCCGCCCACTCTGGCCTCTGGGGCCGGGCGTGGCCTCGGTGCGACAGGACGGGCTTCGGGTCTGACAGCGCGCCGGTCCCTGCTCCGCCTCCTCGGGTCCTGGATTCAAGTCCTGCGAACCGGCTTTGTCCCCCGTAAGCCTTTATGCACGCTAGGGGCAGCGCCCCAGACCGAGCCGAGGAAAGGCCGCGGGGTCACGGTCTGGGCCCTGCGCGGGGCGCGGCGAGCTCAGCCCTGGTCTGTGGGGCCCGCGCTCAAACTTGAGTTTTTCCCATCCCTGCAGGCGCCCAGAGGCCAGGCCACGGCGCCTGTACTGTGCTGGGCTGGAGGAGCGTCCTGTGGCCCCGTGGTGTGTTCTCTTCCCCTTCCCTGGGAGGGTTCCGGGGCAGACAGATGGAGGGGCGCGCCTGGATTCAGGCCTGGTGTGATGGGCGGAGGGAGGGTCTGAGTGTGAGGAGCTCCGCCGGCGGCGGGTGTGGGCCGCACCTGCGTCCTGTCTCCTGCTGCCCCCGACTGGAATCCCTCAGGGCCGAATCGGGGTCGCGGGAGGTATTAAGCCTGATCCACCTCTAGGACGAGCTTTCAGTTTGGTTTCTGCATAAAGGTAATGGTGGGAAGTGTTCTGGTGAAGACTGAGTTAAACAAAGTTAAGGAGCTGCCTCCACTTCCTCTTTAAGGAGAAAGTAGTGTATTTATTTGTGCATCAGGAGAGTCCCAGGTGTGCCATGCCCTCGGTTAGTTGGTTGCAGTCCCCGAGTGACTTGGGGGCTCCAGGGATAGCCTGACTCCTCTTTAGGAGAGGGTGGGCTGCTGGGGCCTGGCACGGCTCCCTGCGTGGGTCAGGGCATGTTGGGCAAACACAGGGCCGAGTCCTTCAGCAGGCAGTGAAGCAGTACTTGGGAGCATCCGTGCCTTTTTGAGATGATTTGCAGGTGGAAAGCCCTGGAGTCCTTGTCCGGGACCTGAAAGCCAGGTGAGGGAGGCCGTGTAGGACCCAGCAGCCCTCTCTGTTCCCCATCCTTCCAATGTGTCCAGTTCCCTTCTCCGAGCCCAGGGAGAGACTGAGAAGCCCCCCCTGAGGCATATGTATTCTTTAGGGCATTGTTTTAAGGAGGGAAGAACACTGCTGGTGGTGGCCTGGGAGTGTGAGCAGGACTGGGGTTGGTGGAGTAGATAAATTTAGTTTATAAAGTTTGGAAAGAGACCCGGAAGCAGTTCTTCATTAGGGAGAGGAGCTAACATTGGGCCAGGCGAATGCCAGCTAGGAAATATTCAGTGGTGACATAGAGGGGCGACAGTGGAAGGCTTGAGATAGTGTGAATAAATTAGCACGGATGAAAAAGATCAGCTCCGTGGCTGTGGGCATCGGCAAGGATGGAGCTGGTGACAGACACCAAGAGGGTCAGATGTCCCTAAGTAGGACTTCGGTGGAGGACGCCGGAAGGACCCCGGTCAAGTCTCATTGCAGACGGAAAGTTGGAACTGAGAAGATATAGTTGAACTTGACTTGAAAGTTTGACCTCAGTGTTCTGTGAAATAGACACTGGTAACGTTTGGCTTTCTGCTTTAGGAAGGGAGATGTCCCCTTTCATAGGAACAGTGTTTTGTAGCTTACAAACCATTTCCATCTTTGAAACACTGGTAAAAGCATCTTGAGGATAGTCGATTATAGGAACATATCTCCAAGTGGAGAAAACCGCTTAGGTCCATTAAAAGCCAGTGTACTGTTCAAGTACTCCAAGCATTATAAAAATCATGATTATTCTGCCTTTAAGCAAAACAGTGAATTAGAAGATACTTGGGGAGGGCTGGGGATTTAGCTCAGTGGTTCTGGTGCCTGCCTCACAAGCACAAGGTCCCGAGTTTGATCCCTGGTACCAAAAAAAAAAAAAAAAAGATACTTGGGGGACAGGAAGCTCCTTCACACATTCACCCCCACAAAATCATCTTTTGTCTAAGCGTTTGCATTGTTCTTATTATTACTTTTAGACTAGTGCTTAGGAGAATTTAACCCTGTTCCGTTTTGCAGGCACAAATGAGACTACATGTTATCAGGGACAGTGAAACCCTGGCTCCGAGCCATCGGAGGGGTCCCTGCTCTGCTGCCCTGGCCTGTGTGCCCTCCTGGGGACAATGTCACCCCAGCCAGGGCTGCTGCTCAGCATCACCTCATGAATGCTTTTTCTTCATTTTGTGCTGGTTTGAGCTCATACGCAAAGCATTCTCATAACAAGACCAGGCATCTGAGAGGAGGCTTGCGTGCTCCTCCGGAAGATGGCTATTAAGGCTGTCAAGTGATAAAAATGTGGTTGCTGCCACAATTAATAATTGATTAATAAGATGTTTGGAAAGTAGCAGGTGGGGGCTGGGGGAGACAGGGCAGTAGGGCATGCATAGCGTTCTTTCTCACCACATCTAGCTTGGGAGAATCTATTTAAGGAACTTAAGGAGTGAGATAGCGTACAATGTACAATGCTTTTTCTTTTTTTCTTTCTTTCTTTTTTTTTTTTTGAGGTGGGATCTTATTATGTTGCCCTGCCTGGCCTTGAACTCCTGGGTATAAGCAGTCCTCCCACCTCAGCCTCCCAAGTACCTGGGACTACTGGCCCCAGCTACTTTGCCTGGCACACCCCTGTCATATACAGTATTTTGGTATACGAGGTGTTATCAGAGCTTTTAAATTAAAATGGCTCTTTAGATGGAGTCATCCTTGACCTACTCCCTATTTTTGAGTGGTCTTTGGTGGGGCAAAGTGGGTTTGTTGATGTGCACCAAGGCACCAATCCTCTTACTAAATAGAGGGACTCCAGGAGAATTTCAGACATCGAATTTACACCATGGCTTGTGGATAGAGGAAAGGAAAGAATCCAAGATGACCCCTGATCTCCAGCCTGGGAAGGGGGAGGATTTTGGAGATGGAGGCAGACCTGGTCATTTGGCTTTGACTGTTTTCCTGTTGCAAGGCCGAATGGGTGCAGGGGGTTTTTAGGAGACAACTTGGTGTGTTTGCGACGTGTGCCAAGCAGCAGCTTTGCAGCTTGGCAGGTGTGGACTTTCTCCTTTTCTGCAGCAGTGGGGTTTTGTAGTCTGCTTACTTCAGGACACATCTCATGGCTCCTGTGAATTCAGTCAGCTTGCTGGTCCGTGCCAACACGGTGTGTGTACCAACGTGTGGGCCGGCTTTGTGGCTGCTTTTCCAGTTCTGACCAGGAAGGACTACGAGTACTGGTTGTGTTGCATGGACTATTCATGACTCAGTTTTCCCCCATGCAGCCCCAGCCCTCATCCTGACGCTGGACCCCTCCAGGTCTCTGATTCTCCAATTAAAAGCCATTACCTGTTTTTCGTGATTGTTTATTTTGAGTACATCAGACTTAAAAATTGGGCTCTCTTGAGTAACAGCATTTCATTGTATATTTTATATTACATATACTTGTGTGATTGCTGAACATAATGATCACATTTCTCGTGGAGACTTGATCCATGTACGTAACACATCTTAATTCTTTTTGATTCCCCTCGCCCTCCCTCCCTTTCCACCTCTTTTTCCATCTCTATTTCCCTTTTCCATTTGCAGGTGATTTATCTCCCTGTTTCATATTATCTGTCCTTTATTTTGCTCTTTAAATTATTTATACTTTGGGTTTCTCATTTAAGTGAAACCATGTGATACATAGGCTTATGTCCGATTTATTTCACTTAACATTATGGTCTTGAGGTGCATCCATTTCCTACAAATGCCTCAACATCTTTGGCCATTAAAGAAATGCAAATTAAAACAAACTGATATTCTACTTTACTCCAGAAAGAATGGTTGTCATCAAGAATTTTTTTTTTTGGTACCGGAGATCTAACTCAGGATCTTGTGCTTGTGAGGCAGGCAGCAAAACTACTGAGCTAAATCCCCGGCCCCAAGAAATTTAATAATAACAAATTCTGGCGAGGCTGTGGGGAAAAAAGAATGCTTCTACATTGTTGGTGGGAATGTAAACTAGTAAAACCACTATGAAAATCAGTATGGAGACTGCTCAGAGAACCCAAACTAGCAATACCATTTGACCCAACTATTCCCCTTCTCGGTGTCTTCCTGAAAGAGTGATCATATTGCATCATATTACAGTGATCCATGCACACCATATTTATAGCAGTACAATTCATAATAGCTAAGTCTGGAAGTGGCCTACATGACCATCAACAGATGAATGGATAAGAAAATGGATAAATAAATGTATACACAGTGGACTACTACTCAAGCACAAATAAGGACAGATTCGAGTGAAAGCATTCCAAAAATTTGTGTTTGGTTGTCATTGTTGTGATTTCTTTCTAAATAAAAACCACGTGATTCCAAGCCTACAGGAATGAGTCCAGGTCAGCCTGGTTCCCAGTGCAAAGCCCCGTCCATAGGTGAGCAGCTGCCCTCGGCTTTGGCTTTCTGATGTGGCCCTGTGTGGGACATTGGCCTGGTAGATGGAGTTAAGACGCAAACCTAGAGTCAACAATTTGAGTAACTCCCAGTACCCCTTTGTTACAATGAAGAATACAAAAACAGAAGTTTTATCGTTTATGTATGTTAACTGTTTTACACGCTGTGCATAACAATTATTCACGTGGCCCAGGCCAGCCGGGTGTGTCCTGCTGTGGGCCAAAGAAGACTGGACCTGCCTTGCAAGAAGGTGACTGACTGAGCATGCCAGATAGAGTACAGCTCTCAAGTCTTTGTAGCTCACTTTTGTTTTTCTCACCTTTGCACACCCAGTATGAGGATTTGTATGCTATAAGAATTCTTTAAACACAAGGGCTGTGCAAGCAGGAAAAATCCCCAGTGCTGGGGGTTAGGGAGTGGTAAAGACTGTGGCAGGGATTGTGTATGGAATAATGCAAGTAGCTCTTATTAACAAACAAGCAAATAAACAAAAACAAATCGAACTTGGAAAATCTGCATTAAAAAAAAGAAGAGGAGATCTCCCTATTTAAAATACTCAAGATTTTTAGGACTTCACTAAGATAAATAATAGGCACCTTCTGGTCTGCTGTTTGACAGGCAGAGTCAGCTGAATGATTAGCCAACTGTACTTCACTTGTCATCTGTCTACTTTCTCATTGCTGAGTCACAACACCTGATACCTGCAAGTTAAAGGAGAAAAGGTTTGTTTCAGCTCACAATGTGTAGAGGTTTCAGTCCATAGTTGGCCGGCTTCAAGCCAGGGTGGCTTGGTAGGGGAGAAACAGCTCTTGGCAGGGCAGCAGAAGCAGTGAGAGATCAAGGAGGAAGGAGGGACATAGACCCTTCCAGGCCATCCTTCTAGCCTCCTCTGATCAGGTTTCACCTCCCAACATCACATTTAGCTACAAACTCATCACGGTACTAATCTACTTATGAGTATCACATCCCATAATCCAGTCACCTTCCAAAGCCCCACCTATGAGCCCTTGAGTTTTAGGGGGACATCTGGATATAAATCACAACATGACCAGATTGTTTCTCCTCTTTACCATGAACACCTTTCTTGTGCATCATCCTATGGGGCATCAGCAAATGTGCCGACTCCTTGTCCCCTGGATTCCTGTACCTGGAAATGACCCGATTGAATCGGCTGTTGCAGGCCTTGCCCCATGACCATGGGGACATGTTGGTGCTGGAGGCAGAGGAAACAGGACTTGGGCACAGCCTTGGCTTTGTCACATTGCCATTCACATTTCTGTGGATTTTTTCCCAAATATTCCATTGATCATTTTTTTTTTCACCAGTTGTCTAATAGTTGGGGCACTATGTCCTCTCCCTGTGGACTCTGCACACCTGTACTTGGCTTTCCTGTGAAATTTCCTCCTTCAGGAAGCCTCCATGCCTCCATAATTTTTCCCCATGTGGCCTGTCCTCTGCTATCTGATGCTGACATGTGAGTCAGAAAAATTTTTGGGTTAAGTGAGGGCTCCTTACACATATTTCCAGAGCTTAGCAACTGCCTGACACATATGAGAAACTCAGTAAATAAAGTGTGGATGATGTTGAGTGCATCAGTGACAGCTTACACAGGAAAGATACTCTGAAAAGTTCTGAGCATTTTGGGATTCTGTGAGTCATCAGCTGAGAAATGTAAGCACTGACTTTTTAGCCCTCTATTTTACATTATTATGGCCACGTATCAAATAAAAAATAAATGTTCTGTGCTTTTTGCTTTATGGCAAAGACTGTTCTAATTCCTGTCATTGATCCCTTGTGTCCCGGTCCTCCATATTTTAAAGGTGAATTATTAGAGACGCTAGCACAGAGCCACCACACCTCTATTTTCTGCACTTCTGAGGTTGGCTAGAACAAAGCCCTTTCCTTTTCCCTTTCTCTTCAAAACCTGGAGCCTGCTGTGATCTTATTCCCCGGGCATGTGTGAATGATGTCCAAGCAGCTGTGTGTCACACTGTTTGGAAGAAGGACTTCAGGTACCAGACCGAGAATCTGAAGTTGTATGCCCACTCCCAGCAGTTGTTGAAGGGTCTTGTGTGTGTGGTGATGCCCGTCTGTCCACTTTATTGTATGAGGTCACTAGGTATCCTTTGGGCCATTTTCTTCTGCTCCGTGAACAGGAGAGACCAGGGCTAGACTTTCCCAAACAACCTGCATCTGTGTCTGAAATAAACAGTGCCTGTGGCTGTGGGTAAAGTGAGAAGCCAGAGGAGAGGCTAGGCGGGTTGCAGTTGTGCAGTAATCACCAACCCCACGCACAAAGCAGGATGCTCATGGGCACTATTTTAAAATGCAGTCCTGTCCGACCCTGTTGTCTTTCATGCTTCTAGAACTTTCAGCTGAGTGCTATACCTTGCTGAGTAGCTCAGGCTGGCCTTGAATTCATGATCCTCCGTCCTTGGCCTCCTTAGTTCTAGGATTACAGGCCTCCACCACCACGGCGTTTGTAGGGTTTTTGTGCAGTGTTGGGCAGGAGCATCATCCCAGTAGCATGTGTCTGTACAGCCCTGGAGAACTCCCCTTCCTTAGTTGTGACAACAGAAAATGTCTCTAAATGTCCCCTGGGAAGGGAGCAGAAGGGCAAGATCATCCCCAGATGGAGAAGCACTGATTTAATTCATCCTGTTTTGGTTTTTTCAAGAATAAAAGAGAGGTCTGGAGTGTAAGCAGTGTTCACAAGGTCACAAGTCAGCAATCAGAATGTGAGTCAGAAAGCCAGTTCCCTAACCCCAGGGAGCTTTTTACCAACTCAAACCCACTGTGTGGTGTAAACAGCTTCTAGGGTGGGAGGTGGTTCCTGTTGGTAACTATGCAGATAACTAGTGCAGTTATTGCTAATCAAGCTGGGGCAAAAACATCAAATATTGAGACACATTTGAAAAAGGGATTTGCTCATGTTTCTCTGTCTGAGCTATGGCAGAGTTGGAGCGCTGGGCTGGCCTTCCAGAGTCTGGGGCTTTCTATGATGTCACTCACCTACCAGGCCCCAGTACACACTCCCAGCACACACTCACATCTCCTGTGCCTGTCTCAGTGCCCTGTGCCCCATGCCTGGCCAGCAGACAGAGCAGGGAGATGCTTTCCACAGCTGGGAGTCACCCAGTGAATGGCAAGGGCCCGCTTTCCCTGCCCACCTGGACCTTCAAAGAGTGCGGGCCTCCCAGTGTCCTGTCCCATTTTCAAATCTTAAAATAGGAACCGAGAGAGAGCTTTCATTTTAATCCTTGGGGTTTGCCCCGCTACAGTTCGGCTGTACTGCATGGGTCCCCCTGTGTGAGCTGTTTTCCCCGAATCTTATCCTGTCGGCCTCCTTCTTGTGCAGTGTATCATTGTCCCAGGCAGTTCTTGAGGTCTGGCATAAGGGTAGGGTGAGAAGAGATTCTAGTACATTCTTGAAGCTTGAACATATTGGAGGAAGCAGTAGGGAAGCCAGGAGTCCTGGTTCACACCTATAATACCAGCCCTTTGGGAGCCAGAGGCAGGAGGGTCAGAAGTTCAAGCCCAGCCAAGGCAACTCAGGGGCTTAGCAAGATCTTGTCTCAAAATTTAAAAATAAGTGCAAAAGGGGGCTGGGGATATAGTATATGTGCTGCCAAAGCGAGCACAAAGGGGCTGGGGATATAGCTCAGTGAGGAAGCTCTGTGTTCAATCTCTGGTAACACAAAGAAACAAAAAAGAAGCATCAGGGACCAGTTTCCATAAAGTAGTATTTAGATGGCAGTTGACAATGAATCGAAACTTGGAGTCCAAAATGTAACATATGAAATGAATATATCATGACGTCTCCAAGTGGTGCTTACAGGGATTAACGACGTGCCACGTGCTGATGTCACCATCCCCCAAGAGGGGACCGTGTTGAGCCCGTTGCTGACACGATGGCCACCGCTGCCCGAGAGATGTGTAGGGTCTACTCTCAGCTCCCCATGAGGCTCAGATCGCTGCGGGGGTGAGTTGGAAGGGCAGGTATGCGGTCTTCCGAAGTCTCTCTCTAGTGTCGGAAACCGGAAATGGAGGAGGGGCAAGGGATGACAGGGAGCTTAAAAACAGCTGTGTTCCAGTCCCTGAGTGCCACCCAGGGCACCTTGTGGGCCTCAGCTCCCCGCGACGGAAGAGCATCCAGGAGTCGGGTCTCGCTTCTGGCTTCTGTCCCTGCCTGGTGGGTGGAGCTCAACCCTGGTACCAGTGACCATTGCTTCGTGTCCGTCTGAACCTGCCGTGTTGCCCCCAAAATAAGACCTAGCTAAAATAATCAGCCTTGAACACTAGAGATCAGAAATGGCAGGCTTGCAGCCTGTCCTCGCTCCCTGCCTTCACTGCTGTCCTGCCCATTGGCTTCTCGGAAAGCCAGGTCAGCCGCGGAGAGGCTGATGGGGCTGGTGTATTTGATCTCTGGCTTTCAAGCCTGATTATTTTTGACTAGGTCTTATCTTCAGACTGACGTGGTAGGTGTAGATTTTAATTCCCAGGAGGTGGGCGTTGATTTTGGACTCAGCACTTAGCTGTGCTTAATTCCTGTCTGCATGCGGAGATTTCTGAAGAAGCTCCCTAAGTGCTCACCGAAGTGGAAGCATAGATTTGTACAGTCACTCTGTGTCACCTCTGGCCCTCCGGTCCCCTTCTGGCCTCTCACCCAGTCTTGCTCTGTGACTACAGGCAGAGTGGAAACCTTAGGCGAAGAGCAGCCGGTATCTCACCAGCTAGTATGGATTTACACGTAACCCAGGCGCCATGGAAGCAGAGAACATTGGCGCACGGGCTTGCTTGCGGCTCACTCTGAGTTTCGGCAGCGTGGGCAGGAGCCCAGATTCCGGCGCATAATGCAGAAGGAGTTTTCCAGGTCTGGACACAGACCATCCTACCTGGCATAAATCGCCCAACAAATCTTACAGCCTTGGAGTAGGTGTGCTTAAAGGTTTGGAATCTTTGCCGTGCTTTAGAGCACATCTGTATGGATTTCAGTCACTCCTTTTCTGTGACTTGCTGATTTTTCACTGAATGAAAGCATTTGACCAACTCAGAATTTCTGTAGTAGTAGTTCGGGGAGGGAAGGGAATGACATTGTGAACGCTTGAGCATCTCACGTAATGTGAGTTCATCTCAAAGATCTTCAGTTTAGCCGAGTAAAATTTACTCTGTGGATCTCTGAGCAATATTTCCTCAAAGAACAGGAGTTTGCTATGTTCCAAGATGTGCGAATGTTGACATTTTGCTTGCTTTTGAGAAGACAGCAACTGCTGAGCTTTCTTTGTTGGATTATATCCAGTTTGCTGAGATAAAGACGAGTTGGAAGTAAATGGTTCTGGCTGGTAATTAATATGCGGGAAGGAAAACCTTAAGAACAAAGCCTTTTACACGGTTAGGTGGCACTGTTTCCTTTTTCTTCTCGAAGGTTTGACGGAGTGGTAATTAAGATTTAAAGAGGCTTCCTGTGGCCTTATTCAAATCTAACCGGATTGGAAGCAAATGGGGAAAGTACCCGAGGAAGCAGTTTGAGGTGAAGAGCGTCCCCTGGTGTTCCTCCCGTTGGGAGCTATCTGGGGTTGCTCAGTGTCAGGGTTCAGGGACCACACACCCGCTGCCCCCCAGGGGGACAGGTGCCCAGAAGGGGCAGTGCCTCAGGAACGGGATGCCCAGAGCTGTGTCTGCATCCGCAGGGCTCTTGAATGGGAGGATGTGCTTTGGGAATTTGAGTCATCTGTGTTTTCCAGGTAGAAGTCTAACCATCTACCTAAGACACGCACATCATTTCTCGGGGTTAGAAGGAGTGTGAGGCATAGACCAGCACCCGCGGGCTGGCTGCCCTGTGAGCCCGGTCTGCACTCCTGCCACGTGCATTTGCCAGGGCGAGGGGGCCAGAAGCCAGGCCAAGCAAGGCCGGCGCAGGGAGCTCAGGCCCTGGCTCTTCTTAGCTTCTGTGACTCTGCCCACACAGCGCCCAAAGCCAGACACCCCTGGGCCAGTTCTGGGCCTTGCGGTTGGCAACCGAACCTAAGAGTCACATGTCTCGCTCCACTCAGCGCCTGCAGAGAAGAAAGGTCAGGCACTGCACTGTCCTAAGCCACGCCAGGCTGTTCCAGTACAGAGCACCGCTGAGCTGCACACCAGCCCTTTGTTTTTGTATTTTTATTTTGAGACAGAGTTTTGCTAACTTGCCCAGGCTGGGGTTGAACTTGGGATCCTCCTGCCTCAGCCTCCCAGAGTGCTGGGATTACAGGCGTGCATCTGGCTGGGGCTGTTCTTAATACCAATAAAAGGTAGACTTTCTATGTACAGACAACATAGCAACAAATTACCATAGGTTACCTCCTCCTAAGGATACCATAGCAACCCAAGTGTGGGTGGGTGGGTTGTCACTCAGAGCGCTTGATTTTCCTTCCCAGAACGGATCCAGCAATGTTTGCCACACATAAGGGAGTTACTATGGCATTTTCTCAGGTGTGAAACTTCTTAAAATTGAGCAGCTGTGAGCAGTTGTTTTTGTGATAGGGATTCTCAATTTAGAGCTCTTTGGACAGTGACATCAACATTGCTAGCCATTAGAGAAATGCAAATTAAAACAGATTTCACCTCATTCCAGAAAGAAGGGCCGTCATCAAGAAATCAAATAATAACAAATGCTGGCAAGGCTGAGGGGAAAAAGGAACCCTTGTGCATTGTTGGTGGAAATGTAAACTAGTATAACCACTGTGGAAATCAGTATGGAGAGTCCTCAAAAACTAACTAGAAATTCCATTGGACCTAGCTATTCTGCTTCTAGGTATCTTCCTGAAAGAGTTAAAGTCATGATATTACAGTCATCTATGCATACCCAAGTTTATAGCAGCACAATTCACAGTAGCTAAATCCTAGAAACAGCCTGTATGTCCATCAACAGATGAATGGGTAAATAAAATGTGATATTGACCCACCATAGAATACTGCTCTGCCATAAAGAAGGATAAATTTGAGGCATTTGTAGGAAAGTGGATGCACCTTGAGAACATAATGTTAAGTGAAATAAATCAGACACACAAGCATAAACATTGCATGATTTCTCTTATATGAGAAACCAAAAATACATGTGAAGAGCAAAATAAAAGGTAGATAAAAGGAAGTAAGGAGATCTTTTCAAATGGGAACAGGAACAAGAAATGGAGGAAAGGGAGAGGGAAGGAAGGGAATAGGAATTTTAAAAAGAGAAGATTGAAGAAAAAATGGAGATAGAATTTTGCAAATGGGGGAAAGAGAATGGGAGGAGGCAGGGAGGGATGGGAGGAGAAAGAGACAAAAAAGAACTAAAATATGCCCTGTACATGTACTGACTCCCTACGCTAAATGTAATCATTATGTTCTGTGAATATGTACTAGTAAAAATAAAGCTTCAAAAAATAAAAGAATAAAAAGTAAATAGAAATGAAATGTCCAACTATCCTGGTTCTTAGATCTTCTTATAACAGCTGTTGGGGGGAATCCCATTACACACAGGTGTGAATGCTCACTCGCGCGGTGCTTTGCCCCTGTTGTCCGGCCACTGTGGGCCTCAGTTGTGTCTGGTGAAGTGCTTGGCTCCCGGTGTTACCTGTGGGCACCAGCCCCTGGGCCCTGGCACTGAGATTGCAGTGCCCTCCCTATGTCGTCTGCACTGCCGCTGGCTGCACTTCCTGCCTGTTTAGCCTCAGTTTATCTAAGTTCACCCCAGTCTGTGTAGTTTCTCTGCTTACCCTTCAGCAGCATTTGTTGTTTCCTTTCTCAGGATTCCTGAACATCCATTTTTATACTTAAAGTGTCGACATCACTGGTTCAATACACAAATGTTCAAAACTGCTCCACCTGGCTTTGGCTTCTTGGTTAGTTTCCTTGTGAATGTGCCTCAGTTTCCTGTAAATTGAGGATGAGGGGAGGCCTGTTGTGAAGATTCCATGACTTTCTAAGTACAAAACATTTAGAGCAGAGCACAAAGATAGATATTGTTAACTATCCGAAATTGTCTTTGTTATAAATACATTTTTAGTATTGTGATATGGTCCCAAAGGTTGATATATTTAGTTATACATTGCAGAAACTATATGCTTATTTCCCAAAGAAATCAAACAGTGTGTTACTGGAGCATCACCCTAAATCTACACCCTTCTGAGCTTGGTTTCCAGAGAGAGCAATTGGACTGTTCCTAGTAGACTGAGAGGTCCCACACCCTGGCCATGACCCAGCCAATGTGGTGAGCAGTGCCAGGGAGGGGTCAGAGGCAGAAGGGCTGTGTACCCTCATGGGTCACCTGCTGCTCAGAGGTGGAGCGTGGCCAGCCACACATGGGCAGTCACAGTTCAGATGGGCCTGTGATGCGGTCTCCGGGAGCTGTGGACTGTCTGTGTGGCTGCATTTTACAGATTGCTTAAATACTGTTTGAAGCATGGTTCAATCTTAAGGAAAAGAAGGTCCGTTTGAATCTTCATCTGCGAGATGCTTTCTCATGACTAAATGCTTATATAGCTGCAATTCAGTTCTACACTGGTAGATAGCTTCATTTTCTGTAATAAGATCAAAATTATATTTTATTTCTTAATTTGTATGGAGGGTATCTTTTTTAACCCTGGAAAGAAAAAGTCATTGATTAATATGCATTGTGAATAAGCCAGTTTCAGTATTAGAAGTGCTCAGATTCATACCGTGGTCTTGCTCAGTGCTTATGTGACATTGGAAAAGAAAGGATTTTACAATGTGTTTTTTGGTACTCGGGATCAAACTCCAGTCCTTGTGCTTGCAAAGCAGGTGGCATAACCACTGAGCTAAATTCCTGGCCCAATTTTACAATGTTTTGATCTTTTTTGCTCCTTTATTACAGATAATATCCCTAAGAATTAAACTATAAAAATTATAAAAAGAAAATGGCATATAGAATACCCATGTGATACGGTAATGTATTTAGCTGTTATGGTACAAAAATCATAGCCACATCTTGAGTTTTACAGTGTTTAATTGTGATTTTACTCCTCCCAAAGTGAGAGTTATCTCTGCTTTTCAAATGCTGCTACTATTAATCATAGTTTTTGAGATTCTGATTAAATTAATACAACAAACATATTGCAGTGCATATTTTTAACACTGAGAATAGTGATCGGGTATGTAGGCACACATGTCACCAGTTTTGCTTCAAACATGTCCTCTTAGCAATAATATACTTTTTAAAAGAGAAAGCTCCCGTGCTTGGGCTGAGCTGACTTTTTAATGTCTCTCTTCCCCGACACACATTTCTCCTTCTGTCCCTTAAGTATCAGTAAGAGTGGGCAACTCTGTTGTTCATCTTTGCTACAAGAAGCTGAAAAACACATTTAGTGAAGATGTGGAAAGCACAGGATGGGTGATTAGAAGTTGAGGTCGCGCAGCCCTGGCGAATGGAATGGAGTGATGTCCACTTGTCAGTGTGGAGGCGTGATGACTCATGAAGTGATGGAAGGAACATCTGCATTATGTCAGGGCATTGAGCACAATGAACCCTGGACAGAATGTGCTGCATCCTGCTGTGTATTCAGGGAGTAGACATGCATTTTCATGAGATTACATTGTGAACTGAGAGAAAAAATGATGTTTCCGCTGGGTATGCAGGTAAGAAACTTAACCACACAGCTACCAGAGAATTGAGCCCCTGCATGTTTGCTGGGACTGTAGTGGAACTACAGTGAGTTGAGTTATTCTGTGTCTGGTGTTTAATACCTAGTGCCTTTATTCCACAGGTAACAGTCAGGCACCAAGAGGGGGCCAGGCAGTGTGTCGGGCACTGGGCACATCAGTGAGCAGAACAGGTACCGATGCTTCGTGTAGTTGACATCCCGGATGCTTTGCTTACCTCACCACTGATGGCTGATAAGCAGCCCACAGGGAAAGTGTTCCTGTCACTGAGAACAGGACTGGTCAGTGTGTTAGCCTAACTGTGAGGGCCAGTGGCCCTGCTGCGAGGGGGTCCTCTGGGAGGAGGTTAGCACATCAGGGGCATGTTCTAAGGGGGCATGTGGGCCCTCACCTCTTCTTCTTTCTCTTTCTTTTTCTCCTGGCTGCCATGAGGTGAGCAGGCCCCTCTGCTGTGTGCTTCTGGCATGGTATATGGTGCTACTGTGGGCCCCAAGCCCGAGGGCCCAGGAACCACAAACAGAAACCTCTGAAGCTGTGAAGCATACTAAACCTTTCTCCTTATTAAGTGGATTATAGCAGGTGTTTTGTCACAGCAATGAAAAGCTGACCAATACGCTCACTAGGTAGAGCTATGAACTGATGATTTGAAAGTTGTGCAGTACTTTCTGGGAGAGCTTAAAGATACTCCAAAGGTGGCTTAGGAGGATAAATTCTCAACTCTGTGGAATGCTCTGCATGGTGCTGGCTTCTCAAGAGGAGAACACCTGCAGATGCTGTGCTTCATGGCCTTGCCATTAGAGTCACAGCTGCTGTGCTCTTCCATGTGAGTAAGGTGCTCAGCCTGACCCACAGCCAAGAAGTAGGGGATGAGACACCAACCTCTTGAGGGAGGAATTGGCTAAACATTTGAGAATATATTTTAAATCACCACAGCATTGTTAAAAATAATGTTTCAAAAAAAATGTTTCAGATTTAGTGCAGAGACAATTTTTGAATGTGTATTAGTTTTTCAATAGGCAGTTGTGTCAGTCAGCACTCCCTAGAGAAACGGATTTAATATAATGTATATATAATTATATATAGCAATTTGATATTTTATATTATGACTATAATTATATACACATGGATTTACAAGGTAGGCTTACAGTGGCTGCCTGCAGAGTCAGGTGTGGGAGTGGGAGAGGGCTGTCCATGCTCTGGAGATCCGAAGGATCCAGGCAGAAGTCCAAGGCCTGGAGCTCACTGCAGAGTCCCGTGCGAGTCCACACCAGAAGGCCGAAGGGTCTGCACTGGAAGCCTGGAGATGGGCGTTCAAGGTGAAGGTGGAGACTGGAGCACCTCTGAAAAAACAGAATCGCACTTTCCTCTTCTTTCCCTTTTTATTCCACCCAGGCCACAAGCCTATTGGTTGGTGCCACTCACACCCACTTCCCGCTTCACTAAGTCCATTCGCCCACATTCAGAACTATGCTAAGCCAATCAGATGGATGTTTCTTGCACAAGTTGATGATGCAGTAGTTAACTATCACAGCAGTTCACACACAAGGTACAAAATTTGAAGAGGAAGAAGTCTCCTTCCAGCCCCATACAGTGGCCGCAAGGTCACACTCCCTGAAGACAGCTTTATGACCACCTTGTTGGTTGCTTTTCAGAGAGACTCAGATTCCATGTGAATACAGGAGTGTGTATATGCATAGATATACATATGGGTGTGTGTGTGTCTGTATGTGATCTTAAATATGGTTGTCCATTCAAGAAGAGAAATCTGGATAAGAAAATCATGGGGCCCATACTCCTAAGTGAAATAAATAGGACACACGTGTAAATAGCAAATAGTTTCTCTGGTTTGAAAAACTAAAAGTGTAAATAAGGATCAAAAGATATAATTAATAATGCAAAATAGGAAAAAAGATCTAAAGGAGTAGGGGTGGTGGGAGGGGTAGGGGAAAGGAAAGGAAAAGAAAAAAATATGAGAAAAGGAAAAAATGGAAACACAGTCTTTGTAAATAGGGAAGGGTGGGGGGTGAAGGGAGGGCAGGGGAATGGGAAAAAAAAAGAATTAAGATACATCATGTACAGGTACAAGTTCCCAATGATGAATGTAACTGCATTGTATACCTAAAATGTACCAGTAAACTTAATGAAAAAAAAAAAAGATCATGGGGCCAGACTCTGGCTGCTGCTCTAAACAGGTCCTGCACAGTCGGAGAGCAGCGGCTGCTGCCTCCAATGAATGACAGCTGCCCCTCTTTAGGAAGGGCAGCCATCCTCAAATACAGCTGATCATCACAATCACAAGGGTTGCCATTTCCAGAAAGTCAGATCTTTGGCTTCAACCTTTGAAAATTTTGATCTGATGAGTTTGGAGTGGGGCTTGGGAGTTTTATTCTAAATATTTCTCAAGGGTAAGAGGACACCTCTATGCAGGCAATTTGGTAATATTTCTAACAGTTACCTACTTGTAGGTTTTTACCCTGCAGTTATGGTGGCCAGTGTACGAGTTAACATGTAACTGCATTGTACAAGAAACTTCCCAAAGCAAAAAATTAAAAAACTTCTTGGGCAGGGGCATGTGTGTCAGTGGTAAGGGGAGTCGAGTGGACAGGGACAGGGGAGGGAGTAAAATCTCTTCCTGTGTACCTACTTACATTGTTTTGACCTGTAAAGCAGATGACTGTATTAGTCATGTAACACATGAATGAATCATAACCAAGCGAACAAATGAAACACAGTACGGTGGTCCTGGTGGTCATCAGGCTTTATGACCCTTGAGACAGGAGGCCAGCTGGAGGAAGAAGTGGAGAACCCTGATTTGAAATGCTTGGGGCCAGAGTCTTTCCATTGCACTTTTAGTTTTTGGAATATTTGCATATATATATATATATGTATATATAAAATGACATATTTTGGAGATTGGGGTCAAATCTAAATACGAAACTCATTTATGCTTTATCTAGACCTTGTAAGCATAGGCTGAAGATAATCTTATACAATATTTTCAGTAATTTGTGCATGAAACAAAATTTTTCACTTGTGGTGTGTTGGTGCTCAAAGAAGTTTAACTTGGAAGCCTTTTGGGTTTGGGGATTAGGGGTGCTGAACCTGTAGCAAAACTGCATTCCCTCTCTTTTCCCTGTTTCTGTACTAGCTCCCTGCCCTCCTCAACAGCTTTGCCTTTGCTAAATAAAACTTCTTCCTGGAACTTGTGATAGAGTCTTGGTAGAGTTGGCACTTGGTGTCACCTTCTGTATTCTCACAACTATGTCAACTGCAGGGCAGTGGTGGGGATTCCCATCTTGCTACTGTTACTCCTCTGTTGGTGTATTCATTCAACAAATTTGTTGAACAGTTAGCAAGGGCCACTGTACTAAGTGCTGGGGTTGGGCTGGCCAAGAAAATGATTGAAGGCCTGACCTAGGGGAGCTTACGGTGCAATAAGGTGAGTCAGAATCGATAAATAGACAGTGAAACTCATCAAGTGCTTAAGATGAAACTGAAACAGACGGATGTGTGGGCAAAGAGAGAGGGCGCTGGGGTGATTTGCAGGATAGAAGGGCCTCCAGTGGGAGGTGACACCCGAACTAACGAGGATGGGGCTTGGAGTTCCAGAGGTGCTGGGCACCTCTTGCAGGGCACCACCAGGTGACAGTGCAGAGCTGCTATGGCCAGTGAGGCAAGTGAGGAGCTGACAGTTGTGGAAAGTGAGATTGGAGAGCTAGAGAGGACCTGGTCCATGCAGGGTTACCTGGACCTGTTGGCAAGTTTGCTGGGCACTGGGAAGCAATTTGTGTTTGGAGCAGGGCAGTGATAAATTCTTGCTATGACCTTGACCTCATAGACATTTGTTATGGTTTAGATCAAAAACGATGCCCGCAGCGCATGTGTTTAGAGGCAGGGTGTTTGGAAGGAGATCGGCTCATGGAGGCACTACAGCTGACTTGCTGAGGAGGTGGGGCCTGGCTGGAGGTCACTGGAGGCATGGCCTGGAAGAGGTCATCTCCCTCCCTGGCTCCTCCCTTCGCTCTCTGCTTCCTGGCAGCCCTGAGGTGAGCAGGTTTCATCTTCTAGGTCCTTGCTCCATGCCATTTCTGTGTCAGCCTGTTGGATATGTGAGCCATGTTGGCTGACATGTGAGCCAAGAGAAACCTCTTCTTCCATTGCGGGGTCAAGTATTGTGATGATTTGGTGACTGAGACACATGTCTTGGGGCCTTCAGATTCAGCACGTCTAACCTGGACCTGTGCCTTCCTCTCTCACATTTGTACCTCTGCCTGTTGTTTGCTGCAGGTCATTGCACATGCTGCTGCCTGAGGTGGAAATGTGACGTCCTTTCTTTATTTACCATTGCCTGTGTCTATTCTGTTACTAATTCCTGCTGGCTTCCACCCTTGAAGCTCTTTATTTGTTATTTAAAAAATTTTTATTCTTCTGTGATTTTTCATCTTCCCTGATGTGGTTTAGCCATCACCATCTCATTCAGTAAATTAGTATTTACTGACTGTTTCTATGCACCAAGGATTTCCCTGGATGCTGGGGTTAACAGTGGTGAAGACCATCTCTTGTTGCTTCTGGTCCACTAAGAAAAACATATCAGTAGAACATTCATAATGAAGGGTGAGGGTGCTGGGGTGCAGCATGGGAAGCACTGTCTTGGGAAGGGTCCCACTCCCCCGGGAAGGAGGTGGGTGGGTGTGATGATTAATCTTCATCATCAGCTTGATGTGGTTGAGAAGTTGCTCAGGAAGTCAGCGTAGCACACTTTTAGATGTGTCTGTGTGAGACAGCCAGCCGAGGTGGGGTGGGGGACTGCCCCCTGACCATGTCTCAGTCCCTGTCTTGTCACTGGGACAAAATGCCAGACACCTGCAACTTAAGGGTAGAGATTTATTTTGGCTCATGCTTCAGAAGTTTCAGTCCATGTTCAGCAGGTTTGGCACAGGAATGGCATGGTGGAGAGGCCTGGGAGGAGGAAAGCTGCTCCCATCATGGTGGCCAGGCAAGAGGAGGGAGGAGCCTGGGAGGGGATGTGCCCTTCTGGGTCACACTCCATGGTCTGCCGCCCCGGCCACCCACTGCTAACAGGGCCACGGTTTAGGCCTCTTCCAAAGTCCCACTTCTGAACACATGAGGCTCTCGGGGGACATCTGGATTTAAACCACAGCATGGCGGCACCACCCTAGAGTCTTGCGGCCCAGATGGAATGAAAGTGGAAGAAGGGAGAATGCGGAGGAAGCTCGCCTGCACATTCTCCTGGTTTCTGATTCCTGGCCACCACAAAATGAGTGGCTTTCTTCCACCGTGATGCTTCTGGCTCACCACAGGCCTAAAAGCAATGGAGGCAACCTGCTATGGACTGAGACCCCAAGTGAGTCCATGAGTCAGAATAAATGTTTCCTCCTTTAGGCTGTTTGTGTCAGGTATTTTGTCACAGTGGCGAAAAGCTGACCAACATACTGGTCCTGGGATGTTTCCTGGGAACTGACATTTAAACCAAGATTGAGGAAAGTAGGAGGGGACGCTTGCAGGTAGATGGTGGGAAGACAGCAAGCAAGGCTAGTTTGTGGCACAACGTGGCTGGGGCAGAGGGTGTAGGTGAGGTGGGAATGAAGTAGGAGCACCTTGTAAGCTGGCTATTTGCACCTGTCCTTGGGACTGTGGGGAGCCCCTGAGGACTGGAATGGGAGAACCATGTGGGACCCTGTTTCTGGAAGGTGGGGAGACGGGTTGCCTTCTCCATGGGGCCAGTGCAGTGGCTCAGTGCAAATGTCTAAGTGAATTCATCATGTCAAGTTATAATCGCACCCTAGACTTCCAACTACACTAAAGCCGAATCTTTCTGGACACCTATATATTTTATGTTATTGGGAATTTCTTCAAAATATGAAGACTCGAGATGAATATCATTTAAATATTGAATTAATTCAAAGCCTTGCTTCTGCATATTTTTCCATAGATTTCACACTCTTTTAGAAATTTCATTTTGCCATGCGTTTTAATATTGGCAGTGAAAGCCAGTAATAGAAGAGGTGGTGTTGAAGAGGTGACAGCAGGAAGTGTGAGCGACGGCCGGGGTGGGGATCGCTCAGCTGTACGAAGGGAAGGGAGGCAAGTGTCATGGCGGAGCCTGGGCCTGGGTGGCTTCACAGTGCTTTCACGGGGACCGGGTCTGACTGCAAAGAGGGCCTTCTGCTGAGCCGTCCTCAGTCTCTGAGTTCCCCTGCTGCTGGTGTGAATTAAATTCAGCTCTTGGTGGAACCTTAAGTGGAATTCTGGCCGTCATTCGTTTCTTCACCTGTTCAGCTGTTTGCATCCAATTATCCCACACATCCCTGTGGACAGGCACTGTGTGTTAGGCGCTGCCCTACCAAAAATGGGGATTTTGCAAAGGAAGGAAGCCTCCACCCTGCCCTACCTCTTGAAGGGAGATATTACAAGAGATTTCCTTTTGAAATTCTCTTTCTAAAACTTTTTAGCAAACACCCGTGGGCTGTCTTCATCATTTTCCGGTCACTGAGACAGAATACTTGACAACTTCAACCTAAAGGAAGGGAGATTTATTCTGGCTCCCATTTACAGCCCATAGTCAGCTGGCTCCAAGCAGGACAGCACAGCTGACCCGCCTGGCTGAAGAAAAGCTGCTCGCCCCACGGAGGTGGGAAGCAGAGAGATCAAGGGAGGAGCCATGAAGGGGAAGGTAATCCACAGCACCCCACCTCTTCTGATCAGACCCCACCTCCTAACAGCAAGTCGGCTGTGAGCCCCTGGAATGCACATAAAAGCCCCTTTTGAGCTTATGAGCCATTGGGGTCCATCCAGATGGAAACCATAACGTGGGCCCAGTTGGCTCTTTGCCAGAGTGGACCCACAGAGTGCTCTCCACAGCTGTGTGGGCGGAGCTGGTGGTCAGTGGCTTCCTGCATGGAAGGGAGCTGACCCAGGACCAGCCACCTGCCTCAGGCACACAGCGCTGGGTTGGACCACAGGGAAGGCGAGTGTGAGTGGCCTGTGAAAGAAGGGTTTGAGCAGCTGGCTTCCTGGAGGAGGAGACAGGTTAAGAGGAAGACGGCTCTGTCCCACGTGGCAGGAGACCTCCGTGCATGTGGGACCTGAAGGAGGAGCACACTTGTTTCTGCTGTGAATTTCTAAGGTCATCCTGTGAAGAGACCAACAATTTATCTGTGTCTCTTCGGGCAAACCAATCCAAGCTGACCATGCTTTCTGCTTTGGCCAACCTTCAAGTTGACTTTACTAATTTTAAGTTCATAGAAATGGTATGGCGAGGTAGTGCTTCTTGTGGACCCACCTGACAGCTGGCAGACCTGGGCAGTTTGTGTGTCCAGGCCCTCCACGCTCCCAGAGCTTCCCGAATGTGACACTGAGAGGCGTGTTTCCCACTGCCCAGTCCAGTTAGTAGCATGACGGCCCCGCTGACCAGGGCTTGGCTTCCCTGTTGTGGCTGAGGCTCAGGTCACCATGATTTGGGTAGAGCGCTTTCTGTCTTTGCTCCATCAAAGCTCTGCAGTGTGTGTGTGTGCAGGAGGATGTGGGGCGGTTGGGCATGGGGGTTTATTGGGGAGCTGTGCTTGACCAGCCCTTCAGGGGCTCAGCTGGAGGAGAAGGCTGCCAAGGGCACCGAGCAGAGTGTCTGCCTGAGACTGTACAACTCAGAAGGAAAGGGACTTCCCTCCCATCAAGCCTGCTGGTGAGTGTGTGTACTGCTCTTGCCCGCTGAGGCATTCCGTCCTCTTTTGGAAGGGTTTGATTAAGGACTGCTCCACTCAGGTTGCTTCTGTGCCATATAGAGGATGAGCTGTCCAGTTCCTGGCGTGGACAGGGCTGCAGAACATGCACGCTGGACCCTTCCCAGGGTCTGCAGGAACGTGTCCATGGTGCAGCCGCCTTCCTTTCCTGGAGCTTTCTCCCCACAATCTCGTGGGGAACAGTGTTTACATACTTATGTAAAATTTAATGGAAAGAGCAGCTGTGTACCAATTTTGCAGCATTCCCAGTTTTGGATGATGATTTCCTCCAAGGAAATACAATGCTGGTTTCAGTGTGCTTTGCAGCAGAAAAGCACTTAGTGGCCACTGATTGTCATCTTGTTTATAGAGGAGACTGAGTTTAAAACTTTCTTCCTATTATTTGCAAAACATAATTATAGTGGGTAAAGTTCTCGGAGGAAAATGTGTTTTAAGTGAAAGAACTGAAGCCAGATTGTGTTTTTCCTTTTATTTTTAAGTAAAAACGCTCACAAACAAAATATTGAAGCAGTTTACAAGAAAGCTTATTAAAGAACGGATATTAAAAAAGGAAAATGAAATAAAGAGCTGCAAAATATATATATATATATATATATATATACACACATTCAGAGAGAAAGAGAGAGAGAGGGGGAGAGAGAGAGAGAGAGGGAGAGAATTATTAGAGAATATATAGAGAGAATTGTTGCTGGTTCTGGGATTTGATTTTCCCTACTTACAAGCTAATAAATTAGCCCTTTGCTGTTTCAAAGATGCTGTCAGAAGACACAAGATTCCCAAGTCAGAGACAAAGGAGCTTCTGGTTGCAGAGTGAGCTTCAGCTAATGGGGCCCATGTTCCACGCCCACAGAAGGCCTGAGGCCAGGGTGGTACAGACTTCTTGGACAGGGACCTGTTTTTGTTCCCACACAGCTGAGTTACACTGAGGGATACCCGCCCTGTAAACAGCAAGTAGCAGGGCGTGGATCAGTCAGGGCCCTCCAGAGAAACTGGACCAGTAGGAATTGACTGTAAGAGGGGACTCACTAGATCGGGTCACCCATCAGAGGCAGAATAGTCCCAGGATGGCCAGCTGCAGGCTGGAGAGGCAGGAAAGTCAGTAGCTGCTCATTGTCAGAGTCTGGAAGCTTCAGAATGAGAGGGAGGCCAGTAATCAGCCCCAGCCTGAGGCTAAAGGCCTGAAGGGCTCCTAGAGAGCACCTGGCACAAGGTCAAGTCCAAAGCCTGAAGAACTCCAGTCTGATATCTGGGTGGCAGCAGCAGGAAAACCCACCAGGACCAGGTTGCTGTGTGTGAGCCTTCACCGTTCCATCCAGACTGGCTTCCTGCATGGTCCCGCCCACACTCAGGGAAGGTCTCCCCCTTGGTTTGGGGACCCAGAAGTCTGCTTTACCAGTTTTCTAGCCTCCGCTGGTCAAGTTGACATCCAAAATTAACTTCACAGGAAGTCTAGTCTTTGCTGGGCTTGGAGGGGAATGTGGGAGGAGAGGCCTGGCCTCAGCTTTCAGGGTGACAGGGTGCATAGAGATCTCTCAGGAATGACGCAGGCAAAAGGACAGTCAGGTCTTGTCCTGGCACACCTAGCAGATGAGCAGGAGCAGGAAGACCACACCCTCTCCCAATACTGCCTCCTGCCAGCCTTGCCTTTGAGGTTTCAGGCTGTGTTTATTGCATCAAAGAAGAGCGGGGAGAAAGATCACTGGGAAGGGGTTTCTGGAATTTGGAAGGACTCTTGATACCAGCAAGCTTCTTGGGGAATTAAGCCAGGAATTTTAAAAAAGGAATTCTTATAGTGTTTTAAAGGCAAGCAGAAGGTCAAGTTCTCAGGCTTTCTGCTTCCTTGTAGGCTGGCGTCTACTTTTTCAGCATCACTCGGTGACGCATCCCTTTGTAGCTGGTTGGGGAACTTGCTGTGAGGACTGTTTGCCTGGGCTGAGCCCTGGCAGCCCTGTATCAGCATGTGGGAGACGTGGGGTGAGCAGTGTGTGTGCTCTGTCACAGGGCGTGGGTAGCTTTCAGAGCCCTTTGCACCCAGCTCAGCTTTCCACACGACTGAGTGCTTTGTGCTCTCCTTTCCTGCCTGTGTCTCTCTCCGCTGAGGCTGGGACTGAGCATCCGCTCATCCCAGAGGCCCTAATTCCCCAGACAATGGCCACGCTCCTCTTTCTCCTTCACTTCTCATGCACATTTCCAGAATTCTGCTCTTGATGGTCAAGTACTGTGAGAGTTGATGTTCTGACCACTTCCTTAACAGCAACCAGGTAGGCCAGGGATGGCAAACTATGTGTGGCCATGGCGCAGGCCAATGGGGCCTGCTCTCTGTGTCGGTAAGTATTTTACTGGCACACAGCCAGGGCTACATGCTCTTCTGTTGTCTCTGGCTCCTGCCCTGCTGCAATGGCAGAGTGAAATGCTTGCAGCCAAGGCCGTATGCTCCTCAAAGCCTGAAGGTTGCCCATCTGATCCCAGGTAACAAGTCAAGCAGGCCTCACTCATGCTCATGTGCAGCCCACAAGGTGAGGCATGTGCTGCGCTGGATCCCCATCTGATGGACGAGGGATGATGGGCATCTGCATGCTCGGATGCTCATGAAGCGTGAGCCAGCCCAAGCTTCTCAGGAGTGTATTCTGCTGGGACCAGTGCCCCAACCCAATGGAGCTCTGCAGGGACAGTCCGTGCTGGCCCTTAGGACGTCCACTTCCTTGCTTCAGTCTTCCTAGTGTCATTCACAAGTTTGACTGGCGTGTCTTGATCTCTTTTCTGGCCACCAGTGGGGTGGGGTTCTGCCCCTACTGGGGCTGGGACAGTGGATGTCATTGCTGCTGTCTCCTTTGGCCTCTGGGGGGACCACACAGCACTAAGTGGGAGCAGGGTTCCCCACAGCCACCCAGACACAGGTCAGATAACCCATCTGGTGCCCTCCCTCTGGTGGAAGAAAAGCTGGCTTCGTGGCTCCTTCAGAGGCGAACTGTCATTTTCCAACTCTGACTTTGTATATAATTTGTCACTCAACATAAAGACATCAGAACCCAAGTTCCCGGAATGTGAGAATTCCCGGTGTTTATGATTGGCGTGCCAGACATGCATACGTGCTTTCTGCTCAGCGAGTTAGAAAGTGGGACAGATAGAACAACACCTCTGCTCTGCTGGGCCTTCATTCAGCCTGGGTCTAATGGTGAGCCACGCCTGTCCCTCCCTTTGTCATGCATTTTTCTTCTTTCTCCATTCTCTTGACACTTTGCATTGCTTATGCCCGGGCTTTTCTGCAAATCTTGTGGCTGGGCTCCGGGGCCCCCAGCCCTTGGCTCCCATTCTGTGAGTGCCGTTGCTGATCTGTCATGCCTTCCCGTCCCAGCCAAATCCAGCTGTAATTCTGCTGGCTTTCAGGGCTCTCCCAGACACCTTCCCAAGCACAGTGCTTCCTTCTACTTTCCATAATAAATTGTCCTCACTTCCAACCCACCCGTTACATTTGATGTTAATTCTGGATGGCGTGTTGGTGGATCGTAATTATACATGTTGCCATTGTGGGTGACTTTGTCTATTTTTGTATGTGGAGAACCAGTGCCCTTGTCTAAATTGGAGCCCTTCCCCCCAGAACCCTCTCCATGGACCCCAGCCCTTACTCATCTTCCCTTCCTGAGACCACCATAGGGTGAGTACATTCTTGTAGTTAGACAGTCATATTAGTCTGTTTTGTGTTACTATAACAAAAGAGTCGGGACGTGCCAGCTTTATAAAGAACAGTTGTTTTTAATGCACAGTTTTGGAAGCTCAAGGGTGGGGTGTGGCATAAGCTCAGCTCTGTGAGGCCTTCCTGGGGTCAGGCTGTGAACATAGGCAGGAGGAAGAAATCACACCTCAAAACAGGAAGCCAGAGAGAGGCTGGCGTCCCCTAGTCCCTTCCAAGGCTACACCCCTGGTAAACTGAGGACCTCCCTCTAGGCTCCACCTCCTAAAAGCCCAGACACCTCCCAATATTGCCACCCTGGGGACAGAGGCCTTTAACACATGGACCTTTGTAGGGATAGACATCACCCAAAGTGTAGCAACAATGCTGTGCGGAGGCCATTTTAAGTAAATTAATCTTGTTGCCATGATTTTTTTTGTAGCTTTTTATGTGGTTTTTGGGAAGTTTCTTAAGCTTTCTGTATCTCAGTTTTCTCTTCTGAAAAAGGGGGATAGTAATCCCTGCACCTCACAATTGTTCTGCAGTTGAAAGAAGTCCATACATGTGAAGCACTCAGAAATGTCCTCAGCAGACAGTGAGCACGCAGTGAACACAGTGGTTAACCTGTTGATAGTCAGTAAGTCAATTGCTTTGACTTTCTTTGTTGTTCTGGGGATTAAACCTAGAACCTCTATACTCAGCTACATTCTCAGCCCTTCTTTATTTTATTTTATTTTTATTTATTTTATTTTTCTTGAGGCAAGTTCTTGCTAAGTTGCTCAGAGTGGGCTCAAAATTGCAATCCTTCTGCCTCAGGCTCCCAGGGCACTGGGATTACAGGTGTGCACCACCAGGGCTGGCTAACGGCTTTGACTTCTTGGGGGAAGTGCCAGAGTAGGGATATGTGGTTATGGCCTCACAGTGATGATCAGGATTTTTATGCTGTCCATATCCTTGAGCAGCGCAAAGCTGAAGTTTTCCCAACCAAATCTTTCTTCCTCCCTGTACTTTGTACTGAGTTCCAATTTTACCACTTCTTAGCTGGATGATGAACTCTGTAGTCCCCCAGTTATTTATCTACTCCCGAGCATTGGAGGGAGGATCAAAGGAGGTAATGTTGACCCTGCATTTGTGAGCAAACCCCATGGCAATGTTTTAAGGCAAATCTTGATCCTCTGTGAGTGTCACCAGCCTCTCCAGATATGACGGGAAATCTGGAAACAGAGTGGCATCTGACAGTGGCCTTGCCCTCAGAGCGCTTTGTCTAAGAACATCTTGCCCTCAGACTTGGTAGCTTCTGGAGCGTCCCAGTGGACAGCACAGGAGGCCACAGCTGCCTGGTGGTAAGAGGCGGCTGGGACTGTGGTGTGTCCAGCATGAGAAGGCTCAGCATGTTTTCTCATTCAGCTAGGAGAGGCCATGGGAAGGAAATGTGTGCAAAGAAATATCTTCCGTGGGACCACAGTGAGTCTGGGATGAACAGCACAGACACCAGCTGCTCCCTCGACTCCTGATCTGGTGGGAGGTTTGTCTCCATGAGAGCCGGGTTTCCAGGAGGGACACACTTACTTGCCACTGTCGAGGCCTTGGGTGAGAGAGTTTCATCAGAGTCGAGCTAAGTTGACCACGGCAGCGGGGGTGCCTGCGAGTCTGTCTTGCAGGACTTCTCAATGATTGCTCCTAGGTGGGTTTCAGAATTAAAACTCTGGGTTCCTCATTTCATTGGAGGGTGAGGCATGCCATGGTTTATATCTAGATGTCCCTGGAAACCCTCAGTGCTCACAGGTGGGGCTTTGGGAAGGTGGCTGAATCAGGAGCTTATAGCTGACCGGCTGTTATAGCAGGTGGGCGGGGTGGAAGAGGTGGTCACTGTGGGCGTGGCCTGGAGGTTTCATCTCCCTCCCCAGCGCCTCCTGAGCTCTCTGCTTCCTGTCTACCATGCCCTCAGCAGCTCTGCTCTACCATCCCCTGTGCCTTCCGTTCTGCTTTGGAGCCAGCTGACTATGGACTGAAAGCTCTATAGGCTGTGAGCCACAGAAACCTCTCTTCCCTTACATGGGCATCAGGTATTGTGTCCCAGTGATGAGGAAAGTGACTCAGACCAGGAGTGAGCTGGCGCGGGTACTGGGAGGACAGTGTTCTGACAGCTGAGCAAGGTGGCAGAAGGGCCCTAGATGGGAAAGGCTCGCACCAGGGACAGTGCCTGGTACTGGGACTCCATCCTCCTCCACCTTGGGCGACCTGCTTGCCTGGCATTGCATCTGGTGCCTGCTGTTGTGGAGCTTACTGGGGACTTGGGGAATCTGACACCCCTGCGCCCCCAGGTCCTGCTGTTTCTTCTCTTTGTAATGAGAGATCCTTCCAGAGCTAGGCGCTTCTTTGCCTGGAATAAAGGGAGACATTCCTCTAGGTATACGTTATATTCGTGGATTTTCTTAAAAAACACTAAGTTACACCTTTGACTCTTTTTAGAAAAAGGCAGGCAAAGTAGGGGAGAAAAATCTTGCATTTTGATGGCTTTGCAGTCTCCTTGGCATAAAGTAAACATCTGCATTCAGCACAGTGTCACTGTCACTAAACAGTCTCCTCAGATGGATGCTTGCTGTGAACATTCTTCTGTGGAACATATGAACTTAGACACTCATTTAAAGTTGTCTTCACAGCTTTGCTTTATAATATTAATGGAGATACAGAACCTATGAATATTAATACTTTTGCATCATGAACTCCCTAGCTGTGTGTTTTTTATAGAAATACTCAGAAATCTGCCCCAGGCTCTATTTTGTGCATTTCTTTTTTAAATAAATTCTAAAAGGGCTGTTCCTGCACAATGTTTTTATTTGAAAATATATCTTTTCTATTTTGTTTTCTTTTTTAATTCTGAAAGAGTTACTCATAGATGCCATCATTGTTTAAAAACATTACTTTTTTTTTATTCTGGAAGAGCTATTCCTGGATGATGTCATTCTTTTTAAAAATTAACTCTTCTAAGAATTCAGTGATACTATGAACACTTTCAGATGTGGAAAAATGTCCTTGAAATAGATATTTATGGTGCTGTATCTTTCTCCAGACACTACAGTAGCCAGAAGCTGTTCTCCGATGTGAGGACACTTTATCTTCTGTTTGGGCACTTTGAGGAGCTCAGCATATTTTCGGTTGTTTAATGAAAAATGTGCTGATTACCCATGGGCAGGAAATTCCATGTTAATATTGTGTCAGAAAAAACAGTAAACTACTTTTCTGTTCTATATGGAGAAATTGTCACCGAGCTGGGTCTGTGAGGTCCCCAAGGCTGAGGCAAGGAACCTGTCCCAGCCTTTTACAATATGTTTGCAGGTTCACTGACTCCCATCGCAGAAAAGTAGTTTTGCAGAGTCATCAGCAGAGGAGCCCTGATGTGGGTTTATTTTAGGACACACTCACAGAGTGGAGTGCAGGGGTGCAGGGGACTGAGGCTAACAGCAAGCTGGAGGGGCGCATCTGAGGGCCTTTGAGCAGGGCGATCGCGTGAACTCTCATGTATGTCAGGTCACAGTGTAAGCTGAGCAGGTGTTTGAAGCTGGCATGTGCTGTCCGCCAGCAGTGCTGCTTCCTCGGAGTGGAGGAAGTGTGATTTACAGGTGAAAGGCCAGGTCTAGAGCCCAGAGTTAGAGGTTTATCATAAAAGGACCTTCAGAAATTATTATTTTTTTAGTGAGTTTCCTAGAAAAGGGGGAAAATCTTGAGTAATTTTTGTGTCCTCTTAAGGCTGAAGTTCTTATTAATTTTAAAATCAAGATTTCCTTGTGCCCTTTCTTATTTCTTTTATCCTACCTCAAAATGATAAATTTTACACAATCTATGCATAATGTTTTCTTTTTGTTTGTGGAGCTGGTGTGTGTGCCTAACATGTCATTCCTTCATCCCTACCCCTCACTCCTCTCTCTGGCTTCTCTTGGTCCTTTCCCATATGAGAAAAATCTATTCCCTTATTTTCTATTATCTATCTTTTATTTTGCTCCTTATTTGTATGTTGAGTTTCTTTTATAAGAGAAATGATGTGATATTTAAGTTTGTGTCTGAGTTATTTCATTCAACTCTGTGGTCTCAAGGTGCATCCATTTTCCCACAAATGACTCGAGTTGATCTTTATGGCAGAGTAGTGCTCTGTGTGTGTAAATACCACTTTTATCCCTCCTTCTGTTGATGCACATATAGGCTACTTCCAAGATTTGGCTATTATGAGTTGTGCTGTTGCAAACATAGGTGTGCCCGGATCACTGTAATGTGATGTCTTTAACTCTGGAAGACACCTAGAAAGGGAATAGCTGGATCAATGGCTTTGCTGGTTTTGGTTTGGGAGGACGCTCCATATTGATTTTCATAGGGTTTGCTCTAGCTTACATCCCCACCAACACTGGAGAAGGGTTCCTCCTCCCCGAAGTTTATGTACTCACAGCAAGACAAGACTTCAGGAGTAAGAGGTTGGAGTCATTTCCTCCAACACATCCATATGGGACTGGATTTGTGACGCTGTGTATTGGCTGCCTTTCCTAGCAGGATGTGCCCCACTTGCTGTGCCCTGGGGGTGTATTTGGCCAAGGCTGGTGATTTTTACCAAGGCTTGTTTATACTCTGGCTGTGCCCTCCTCTCTCACTCAGGAGGGCAACCCTACTGCAATCAACTCGGCCTAACCAATCATTATTAACAAATGTGCCTCAGGGCCACATCTGGGTCCCTGGAAGAACTGGGGGCAGTTGGATGATCACTGTCTTGGAACGGGTGTGGCATTTCATGGGACCTTCACAAGCCAAAGGCAGAGGGGCAGGGGAGCCAGTTCATATCAGGAGACAGGAGCCTCCGTTTTGTTCTTTCCCTGACTTTACAAGCATCCGTCCCTCGCTTCGTGGACATTGTTTTCTTTATCTGGAATCTGGCAGTGCAAGCCACACTGTGGCTGTAGCCTTATCTTTGTAAAAGAAATCTGAGCAATTTTCTTCTTTAGAAAGCAAAAGTGTGCTTTCAAATAGGAACACGACACTGGAAGAAATCCTCAGAGCTTTTTCTTCTTCTGAGGAAGAAGCAGACAGAATAATTTAGAGCCAGTCCAAATTAGCCTAGCTAGTTACCAGTGTGTGCATTTATGATTAGCCTGTTTACATTTCTCTTCAACTTCATGATGGGTTTTGTGTCACAGATGTCATGAAGATAGCGGTGAAAGAGCAGTACCTCTGACCTTACATAGACGGTGCATTCCTTTTCTTTGTGAGGCTTTCTTTTTGCCTATATAAAAACATAATGTTTTTGCATATTGTGTTGATGCACTTTGAAAACTTTATAAAATTGTTTTTTTGGAGGGAAGCATATCTGTCATGCAAACCATATTCATCCATCATGTCATCATCGCTTTTGATGCTCAGGGTTTAGAAACATCTCTCTCCCTCTTCTTTCTCCAGATGGACCCTGGAGGTTAGGTGAATGTCCTGTAAACTTTCTGCAGCAAGGTCAGCTGCTGCTCGTGGCCAGGGGCTCAAGCTCTGCTGGCACTGGGATTCTAATGAGCACAGCAGCTCAGCACCTGCTCCACGGACTGGCTGGGACTGTCACCGGGCAGCTTCCTTCATCTCTGCTTCCTTTTGTTTGTGTCCGATACGGAAGTGGTACCAGTCCCTGTGTCCTAGATGGACAGGGTAGCTCACACAGGATATCCAGTCATCGGCGGTGTCGTCAGTGGCTGGTGTATCCACAGCTGTCATTTCTGAGCTGACATTTGGATTTCCTAAAGGCTGCAGGAGCCTGTGGGTTTCTTTACACCTGTCTTGTCTCTCATCATCCTCCAGCTGGCTGTGCAGTGTGTGAACTTTGCCATGCACCTCCTGACCAGCGGTTCTCCCGTGCAGTTTGGAGGTGGACTGTGAAGAGGCCAGGGTTCTGAGGTGCTCTGGGCCTCTGGGGCCTGGGGCTGTAGACTGCAGGAGGCGAATGGGTGAGTGGGCAGGGGCTGCTTTCAGATGTCCTGTACCGTGAACCTCGAGTTATGACTGACCTGACATCCGAACAACTTGGGCTATGACTGGAAGTTTAGTTTTAACTTACAACCAAAGTCTTGAGTTATGACCCAAATGTTGGCCGCCTGTGCTTCCAGATGGTCTCAGATACAGATTTAACCCTTGAAGAGTTCTGGAAGGAACATGACAGCGTCCTTTCCTGTGTGGGGTTCATTGAGAAATCCTGGGCCGATGTCTCTCTAAGGACACTGAGATCTGCCTGTGTGTAAGAGAGGGACTCTGAAGGCTGTATAGAGGAGCCTGAGCCTTCATGGACCAACTTGTGTTACAACCAGCCCTTGGGAACAAATTGAGTTCATAAGTCAAGGGTGCACTCACTGTACCTGGGTTTCTATATCAGATTGTTAGAGAAAAAGCTTCCAAGGTTAAACAAAGTATGAAATTTCCTTGTTCAATGGCAGTTTATCAGCTGCAAAATGGAGACTTCACAATTTTCAGCAATTTTCTCTTTATTTACTTTTCCCAGTAGAGATGACACATCTTTATCTACAGTTTAACCTTGTCACTGATATTTGTTCTAGGCCATTATCTCTGTAAGGTTCCACTTTCACAGGAATAGCAGGAAAAGTCCTTTAGAATACAGCTACTCTGGCATCCCCAGCGGATGCCTGGTTAGACCAGCGTGCTGCAGCTCTCCCAGTTGTCCAGAGAGAACATACCGCCTCCTACCCTTCTCCCTCCACAAAGGCCAGTGTAACTTGAGAATCCTGACTTAGTGATTCCTAACCCAAATTGCATAAGATGTTCATAGATGCTACCAGGATGCTATAGGTGACAAGGGAAGTGGAATATTGAAAAATGTGCATTTTAATTCCCAAGAAACTTGCTTTTAGACACTAGCAGTGTCATTTGCAGGTATGATTTAAGCCAGAGCCTTACTTATACAATGATTATAATGGGGTCCAACAGAACGTGAGAGGAAAGGGGAAATAAGTACAGTAGAAATGTGCCATGTGCAGGAACCTAATGAGCTCAATGGATACAAACGTTACATGTCATAAACATGAGATGAGATTGATAATACCAATAAGAATGAAAATGGGGACCAGGGATTTAGAGGAGGAAAGGAAGCAGGAGGAACAGGGAAGGGGATTAAAAAAGCAGAACCAAGCTGTATTCTGTACATGTACTCGCTCCCCACGATGATTGTAAACTGCATGTAATGAACACGTGTACTAATAAAAAGCATGGTTGTCATGATACTTTATAGTGATGTCGCCAAATTCTTTCGATTATGTATTTAAGATAGTGATCTTCCCAAAGACCTGCCTGCCTAGTGTGGGGTGGAAGGAGCAGATTTCCAGCAGAGGGGTCGGAATGCAGAGGTGTGGTATGTGGGGTCTCTGGGTGCTGACATTGGGACCTTGGGGGGCCTTTGTTTGCTTTAAGCACAGACTCACTTGTGGGGGCCCAAGTGAAAGGCAGTGTGTGAAAGGCAGGCTTGGAGAGCCCAGGCAGAGCACTGGACAGGACAGCAAGCGATCGAAGGAGCAAACCCTGAACCCGAACCTGGGAGCATGCTGTTGAGGACTGCTCAGGCACCTCCTTACATACAGCACCTCTTGTGGGCTCGTCTCTCCCCAAACTCTGTTTTCCTCTAGCCCACATGATGCAGATGGCTCTTCCCGCGCTTCCAAGTCTGTGCCTTGCAATTCCCTGCCCTGTAGAGGCTTCATCTGATCTGCCCTAGCTCTGGTTATGCACATCGCAGCAAGGAATCAGATTTGTTCCGTTTGAGTCTGGCCCCTCCCTGCCTCCCTCAGCCTCACCAGGGACTCTGATCAGCCCACACAGAGCAACTTGCCAAGTGAAAACAGGCAGAATGCTGTGGTCTCTGTGAGGGATCGGAGAGATGGAGCAGTTCCTGAAAAAGGGATGTCTGGAGGAAAGACTGAAGACCCTCATTACCGTTTACACCAGAGGAACCTGAATTCACTGTCAGATCTGTGTTCGAGTCTGGACTCTGGTGCTCTGAGACACAATGGCCCCAAGCGTTTCTCTGCACAGGGCTGAATCTCAGGACCTGAGTTCAATGACCATTGTTGCTGCTATTGCTTCCGCCGCCTCTGCAATTACTCAGACTGTGGTAATCATCATCACGAACCGGTCTCCATACCCAGGACCATTCCTGAGAGTATCAGACTGACTCATGCATGAAAAAGTAGTTTAACCACACATACTTATTAAGGAACTGTCACCTGTTCACTATCTCTAGCCTAATGTCAGTGTCTTCATTCTTCTTACCCAGCCTCTGATCTGGCAGTGTATCTGTTTCTAACATTAAAAGGATAAATCCCCTTTCAGAATTCAGTACTTTGGGAAAGTGTTTGAATGTTTGATATGTGAAAGCCTAGAAAAGTGAAAACATCTAGAATAGAGGAAGGGCTGCTGTGATCTTCTGCCTTAAGTCCTCCTTAAATTCTGTCTCTAGGGTAAATATGTGTTTTTGAGAAAGAATTCCAGGCCAGCTTGTCACTAGCCTGTCATTTGGTGGTTCTGAATGATCTTTCTTTTTCTTTTCATTTTTGAGGCAGGCCCTTGCTATGTAGTTGAAGATGGCCTTGAACTCACTCTGTAGCCCAGGATGGCCTCAAACTCTCGATGATGCTCCTGCCTCAGCCTCTCCAGTGCAGGGATAACAGGCGTGCACCACCACATCTGGCTTCAACTCATCTTAAGTAATTGTGAAACACAAAGAGTGGCCTGTCCTTTTACCTTATTGTGCATCAAAAGCACAGCTATGGATTTGAAGAGTCGAGCTGAGTGTAGACATTGTAAGCCCACATGGCACAGAGGCTTCGTTAAGTTTGTTCCAGGTCAGGTCTTACAAGGTCCTGGGTTTAGCTCAAAGATCACTGGGGAAATGAGTCCCAGTTGTTTGGACTTCAGTTTCTTTTTCTCTAAAATAAGAGTGTCAGATTGACTTGCATCCATATTTTAAAAACTTGTGTTTCTATCCAACACAAGTTGTAGGGAACAGGGAAAGGGGACGTTACTAGAACCTCTGCAGTAAGCTCTAGTCTCCTGTAAGCCACGGCAGCACATGGTGAATTACAGGAAAGGTAGAAAAATGAGACTGAGAAGAAGCTGAGCTTTGGGTCTGATCAGTGCTGCTCTGGGCAGCAAAGACGACAACCCCTAGCTTACTGCACCTTTTATTGAGTACATCGGGAGAAACAAATGTAACAAATGACTTGCAGAGAGTTCAGTACATTCTGGTAAACAAGATGGTAACAGTCCAAGAACAACGAGGAACTGAGTAGATGTTTGTTCCTCCCAGGATGTTCTCAGCTCCCAGGATGTTCTCAGCTCCCAGGATGTTTCTTGTCCTGGAGAATCACAGCATCACCGGATCATTGAGGCCTCAGCTGTGACCCGAGGCCAAAATAGAATTATGTCTGGGAGTTCCATAGCTGGCCTGTAGGCAGGAGAACTAGGCTAACCAAATGATTTTTCCCTAAAATTATGTAGCATTGCTCCCAACAACAAGTTCATTTAATAGTCTTAGTAAGGCATGCGTTAGACCTCGAATAGACTCACGGAAGTATAAGTTCAACCTGGAAAAGGTTGTAAAGGTCATTTTCTGGGGAAATGTAGCCCAGTGGTTTTACAAATGAGGTCATTACCAGAGCACTGAAGGCCTTGGATTAAAGCTGCAGGAGTGATGGTGAGATTATTTTATCCAGCTGGGTGGAAGGGAGAGGTGGGTTAGTCTGCGAAAAAGGACAAACCCCCTTCCTGAAGTTTTCTCAGCACCCTCTTCTGTTCTGGGCTTGGTGAGGCACCTCTTGGTGGCTGTTCTTGTGTGTCTTCCCACGGAACTGAAGGCACAGTGAGATAATGAGATTAGGTTCTGAACTTTGAAGCACTAATGAAGTCAGCCTAAAGACAAAGCTTTTAATGGATAGATGCATTAGTAATTTCATTTTGATGATTATATCACAATTGATGCATTTTACATAATCCAGAATGCTTAGGCAACTGATCTATCCATCAGGTGACCAGAAAATCCTGCCAGTCTCTGTCCTTTATACATCTGCTGTAACTTAGCTCTGATGATTGTTTTTCAAAAGTCTTGATTGTGGTAATTGGGACCCAGCAGTTGAAGGGAGTTTTCACAATTGCTTATGTGTACGTAGCATTTTGATAAGAGCAATTTAAAATCAGGCAATCAGTACTTAGAGGGCTCCTGCATTCCTACTATGAATAAGAGTGATCTCTTTTCCTTTAATATCTTTACTACCCAGAGTGGGAATAGACCGTCGGTTAGGGTGATGGGAAAGGCTGTGTTAGTAGAAAAGATACCAGAATCAGCTGGCCTGGAGAGTGGAAACAAGAGTCTAGTAAACTCACCCTTTAGGATCCTTTGTTTTACATATTTCAGAATTTTCTTTAATGAAGTTCTACCTAGTAAAGACTTTGGAATTCCATATAATGTTCTCAGGTTTGATGAAAAAATAACCAAAAAAAATACAGTAATTTCAAATACTCCACTCTGTTACTACCATTTCTTTTTAAGTTAAGTGCAGTTTTTAAAAATTACATTTTTTAGGATAAAATTCAACAGGCTAAAACAAGGTTTTGGGTTTTAACAGACTATGACATGGAGCAAAAGTCAAATGTGTTTATGTTGATTTAGAAAATCAGAAGAAAATTCTGCATATGAGGAGGATGTACACTACACGAATATTTAAGTTGCGATGAAGGATCTGGCAGAATGCGGGTCTGCATGGTACTGTGGTGACTGCCACCTTCGCTTTGTGGTGTGGCCTGTGGCTTTGTCATGGGCACAGGCAAGGTCCTCTGCCTCGGAGGGCTTCTCTGGAGTATAAATGTTACCTGGTGCCCGTGCTGGTGCAGGCACTTGGGCAGACATGAAGGATTCGACAGAGCTGTTGTAGGTTTTCAGCTGTATAGGTACAGACGAATCTTCGGCTTTCATTGTGAGTAGAAGTGGCTTAGGGCAGATGGCACAGGGTGAGTTGGAAAGAATGCAAGTGTGGGTTTCTGAGGGCTGTGATCCAGTGACAGACCAGAGGAGCTCCGGGTCTCAAGCCTGCTGCTGAAGAGGCCTTTGATTGTGACCCCAGTGATGGAGTGGGAGCCCTTGGGTGAGTGGTACACGTGCTGGGAATCACTTTCCATGTGAGAGTAAGGGGCCACTACTTTGTTCTTCAGAAATATGGATAAGAAAATGAACCCAAGTGAAGAAAAGGTGGGAGTGCTGATGCTTCTGTGGACCACGCTTTACTCCCAAATCGTGTAAATGAATGGATTTTTCATACTGCAGGAAGTCGGCATACATTGAACTGACAGAGTTTAAGTCACTGAGATGAGCTTGCTGAATGAAGACAGGCTCAGTTCTTTGGGCGGATTCTGTTCTGCAGATCTTTATTCCCAAATGACCATCTCTGCATGGCGGAGGGTTCCTGCTGGCAGCAACTTTGCAAAGAGGCCTCTGTTGTGCTTGAGTTCTGAAGCATGGATGAAACAGGACAGGGCTACTACTGTCCACTCCTTTCACTTTCAGCCTTTCAAAGTCTTTGAAACAAAGCAAAACAAATATCTTTGCCTTATCACGGTGTTATTGAAAACATTTCAAGTGAATAAAGAGTTAATTTATTAAGAATCACTGAAGACATTTGGTTAACATGTGCTTGACAGAATTCATTTTAGAAACATCTCGCTCATATTTTTGTACCTTATATTTCCTTGCATCTGCTTAAATAAACTCCATGAATTCTTGCCTTATTATGTATATCAAAATTCTGTGGTAAGACTGCTCATTGGAAATAATGAGTAGAATGTATTAGCAGATAAATATGCATAGCCTTTTGGCTTTAATCATGGTCTTTTGAAAGTGTAGTTTTAGAGCTACCTCACGACCAGGCAGGGTGGTTGGCTCATGTGACACCATGGGTCATGTGAATGGTGGAAACCAGTCTATTTTCCTTCATAGTTTGCAAGTTCGTGTTTAATAGACAAAAATGTGTGCAAAGTTTATGAAACAGAATGTGGCTTTAAAAAAGACTCCATTAAGTTGGATTTATTTGTACTGAATAATTTATACATGTTTAATTCAGTTTATTGACAAACTATAATTTTGTTCATTTAGTTTATTCTAGAAGGTCTCTAGAGGTATTTGGCTTTTAAAATGAAAAACTATCAGCTCTATATGCTAATGCTCTGTTCTTTAGGAATGTATGAAGGACAATTGAGGAAGATATTGTCAACAATTTAAAGTTCCCCAGAGAAGTCTGTTTTCCACGTCCTTGGATTTTGAGTCTGGCCAGCACCTGCCTTTCCTTGTCTTTACATTCTTGGCACAAAAGAAACACAATGAGCAGATGGAGAAACTGTATCGGCCATGACTTCGCTTCCCTGCCCACAACCTGGCAGAAGCAAGATCACTACTGGTGTCCTGCATTTGAGGGACTCTAGTCACAGGGGTTTCTGGCACGACCCAGGTGTTAGGAAGCCCCGAATGACTATTGGTCACAACAGATTTTGTATTAGTCCAATCAACTGATTTCTTTGTTCTTTGAGATCAGAAAAAAGAGCACTGAGATTGAAGTATTTTAGCTAGTGTGAAAATATTTACCTTCTGGGCCGGGGATTTAGCTCAGTGGTTTCGCCACCTGCTGTGCAAGCACGCAAGCACAAGGATCTGAGTTTGATCCCCGGTACCCAAAAAAAAAAAAAAAAAAATTACCTTCTGCTTTCACCATAATAAGCTCTCAATAAATTTTGAATGAATAATAATAAAAGTCTAAATTTTACTGAGAACTTGCTATGGAGTGGGCTGGCAGTGGATGCATTTACTAATAGATCTAAAATGCCCCAAATTATTTGGCTGACAAAGATGAGCGGTTTGACCTGGATAGGAGGAGAGCACTGCTGGGAGGTAAAATGATCATACTGAGTTGGGACTGTTAATAATGGTAAACTTTCAGTGCCCAGACCCTCCAGATTTCAAGAGACTTGGGTGAGAATTTTCAAAGTGACTACTTTTTGAGTAATTAATAGGAGTGGAAAGAGAGTAGAAAATTTAATACTTGCAGGGGAATTTAATGATAGATACTCTGATTAGTACAGTGATTTGAAAAAATAATAGATGCTCATTAAACTATTTTTTAAAATCCAATTTTAAATATTGTAGTAAGATATTCATAGCAAGGTTTTCCCATTTCAGCCAGTTTAAGTGCACAATTCAGTTGAATTAAGTAGATTAAGCAGATTCACATTGTTGTGCAATCATTATCACCTTCCATCTCTAGAACATTTTAATCATCTCAAATCGAAACTGTACTCATACAACCATGCTTCTTTATTTTTTTCCCATAAAGTGTATTGGTACATTTTAGGTATAAAATACAGTTACATTCATCATTGGGATCTTGTACCATTACATGAGTATCTTGGTTCTTATTTTTTTCCCCCTTCCCCTGCCCTCCCTTCACCCCCTCCACCCTTCTCTATTTGCAAAGACTTTGTTTCCATTTTTTTCCTTTCCTCATATTTTTTCTTTTCCCTTCTTTCCTTTCCCCTACCCCTCCCACTTCCCCTGCTCCTTTAGACCTTTTCTTCCTATTACACAATATCAATTATACATTTTTAAATTACAATATCAAGATCTAAGAGACGTTACCACAGATTTTACAGAATTTAAAAGGATATAGAAAGCATATTACAAAAATCTTTTTTGAAATAAATTTGACAACTTCTAAGAAGTACCTTGGAAGACAAATTAGTGAAACTAACTCTGGAGGAAATATAAAATTTGAAAAGCACCTATTAAAGAAAGTATATTCCTAGCTTGAAAACCTACCTATATGACAAGAGCAGGCTCATAAACATTTTAACTGATCAATTATATCAAACAATTAAAGCAGAAAAAAGAAGGAACAGTTCTCCCCTCCTTTTAGGAAATCGACATTGTGCTAATCCTAAAACTGGATAAAGATAATAGAAGAAAAAAGTATGAACATAGATAGAAATTTGTTTAACAAAACAAACTATTAGAAGTCAGATCTGGCAATATGTAGAAAGTAGTTTTGTTATAGGGATGGCAGTGTTGGTTCAGCATTGGAAGATCCACCCCTAAAAGTCATTGTTTTAACAGAGGAAAGGAGAAAACCATATGATCCTGTCACTAGTTGGAGAAAGAGTATTGGACTAAATTCTACAGCTGTTCATGGTAAAAGCTATCAGGAGACTGAAGTAGAACAGAACCTTCTCAACTGATGAAAGACATGTACTCCATACTTCCAGCAAAAATGCCTTCTATGAATGGAGACGATACAATGCTTTCTCCCTCAAGTGGGGAACAAGGGCATATATGCCTACTCTTCATCTGTCCATTAGACTTTGAAACATAGGTCTAAACCAAAATAGTGTGGCAATAAAATGACACAACTAGGATAGGATTGGCACGGCAGAAGCAAAATCTTTATATGTAGATGAAATGATCATCTACAGAGAAAATACTAAGAAATCTCTAGGAGCCCCTAGAACTTGTATTTGAATTTAGCAGGATTAGAAAATACAAGGTATATATAAAAATTCAGGTCTGTGTATATTTGCTATAAGTGAAGAACTGGATATTGAAATTTTAAAGTTATGTAGGAGTACAAAGGACCCAGAAAAGCCAAAAACAAAAACAAAAACAGTGTTGGAAGATGTTTAGCACCCAATTTTAAGACTTCTTCTAAAGCTACAGTAATCAAGGCAGTGTTGGTGTAAGGAAAGACATATAGATCATTGGAATAAAACAGAGAATCTAGAAATAGAACCACACATATATGGTCCACTGAGTTTTGAAAGATTATTTAACATTAGCATTTTATAGAATATAAACTCAATTCAAGAGCCGAGGAAGAAATAGTGTCTTCAGCAAACGGCACTAGAACACCTGATATCCGTATATAAAAAATTAACCTCAACCCTTTTTTTCCATACATGAAAATAACTTGAAGGGATCTATGAACCTAAATAAGAAAGCTTAAAAGTATAAAACTTTAAGAAGAAATTATAAGGGAAAATATTTATGAATTTAGGGTAGGCAAGAACTACCTAGGATACAAAAAACATGATGTATAAAAGAAAAAAAATTGATGAGATTCCATCAAAATTTAGAACTTTAAATGACATCATTAAAATGAAAAGTAGTCCTTAAACAGACCATATTTACAATGCATATAACCTATGACCAGAATATATAAAGAATTCTTAGAGCTCATTAATAGACAACCCAATTAAAATGTAGACATAAGAAGATGATAAATAGCCAGTATAACACAAGGAATGGTGTGCAATTCCAGAATCAGAAAAATACTAATCAGTACAATAATAAGATTGAATTATACACTCATTCGGGAGATGAAGTCAAAAGTTTTAAAAGCCTTGTCATGACTTTTTCTTTTTGTTGGATTCTCCCCCTTTGCATTTAATTTGTCACGACCACTGGATTCATTCTGCTGGGTTTCCTGGGGTCGTGATCCTCATTGTCTTTTCCTAGGGTATTGTCTAAAATTTTTTGGAGTGCTGGTTTGGAATTCATGAAGTTCCTGAGGTGCTCTTTATCATGAAAGCATCTTATTTCTCCATCAATTTTGAAAGATAGTTTTGCAGGGTACATCAATCTGGGTTGGAGGCTGTTTTCCTTTAGGGCTTGAAATACATCACTCCAAGCTCTTCTTGCCTTGAGGGTTTGCACTGAGAAGTCTGCTGTGATTCTGATGGGCTTTCCTTTGTATGTGATTTGTTTCTTTTCTCTCACTGCTTGCAGAATGTTGTTCTTCTGTTGGATTTCTGGAATCCTAACTATTATATGCCTATGTGTAGTTACTCCAGGCTAGCTGGAGTCCTATATGCCTCACTTATCTGTATGTCAAGTTCTTTTCCCCTCCTTGGGAAGTTTTCTGCCATCACTTCTGTGAAGAGTTTTTTTATGTCATCTGCACTCTCTCTTCTTTCTTCATTGACTCCAGTCAGTCTTATGTTATTCTTCTTTTCATGGTCTAGCAGCTGTTGGGTTGATTTCTCATGTTCCCTTATAATTTTAAAGCAATATTTCTTTTCCTGGTCACTAATTGCAATCTTATCTTCTATATGTGAAATTCTATCCTCACATTGGTTCATTCTGCTGCTCAGACTTTCGATGGAGTTTTCAATCTCTTAGAAATCTGTTTGTATCTGTTTTATGGATTCCATTTGCCTCCTATGTTGGGATTCCATCATGTTCCTCAGATCCTCTATTTTTTATCTGTGTCCTCTCTAGATTTATTAATCATGTCTTGCATCATGAGCAAAATCTTTGCTGTTCTCTGAGTAATTATTTCTGATTTCATTTTTCCCAGATCCCCTTTTGTTGCCAGTTCAGAGAGCCCAAGTGGTTGAGTATCAGAGGGTTCCATCTCGTTTCCCTTTGGGGTGGCTGTAGGTGATCTGGAAGTCTGTTTTTGAGGCTTGTTTATGTGTCTTCTCATTTCCACAGGGAGGGGGCTGCTTCTGGTGCCCACACAGCTCACCTTCTGTGCCCTAGGCGCCTGGGATGGCAGCAGGGGAGCTTCCTTCCGGGTGCTGGGACCAGCTCACCTTCTGTGCCCTAGGCGCCTGGGATGGCAGCAGGGGAGCTTCCTTCCGGGTGCTGGGACCGGCTGAGCTTCACTGCCCCAAGATTCTTTTTTGTATTCATAACATATACAATAGTTTGCTGTGAACTATAGTCAGCTCACAGTACTGTAGAGCATTGGAACTTAATTCTATCAGTACTGTTTTATAATTTTCAGAGTAGAGGTTTCACTTATCTTTTGTTAGATGTAGTCTTAGATCTGTAACGTTTATACTACTGTAGACGATGTTTAAACATTTTTTTGTTCTTGATATGTAAAACAAAACTGATTTGTTATATTTGTCCTGTGTCAGGAAATCTTGGTTAATTCACTTACTTCTACTAGTTAGTTGATTTTTTTGGTTGTGTGATTTTTTTGGTTTTGTGTGTGTGTGCGTGTGTGTGTGTGTGTGTGTGTGTGTATCTTTAGTTGTTCTGTTGTGGCTGCCTCGATGTCCTGAAATGATTCAAAGCGTTTACCTTTCATTACCATTTTGAGTTTCGGAAAGAATCAGGTGTCAGATGATGCCAGATCTGGTGGATAAGGTGGATGAGGACACACTGTAGTGTTTTATGAATCTGCCTTTCTGGTGGACGGCACTGGGCAGCAGCATTCACTGTATCTTTAATCACATTTCGTAAAGACACTCGAGGAAGAGGACTTCAGAATTTCTTCAGAAAGTGGCAAGAAGGATGGTATAAGAGTGTTTGAGGCAAGAGTGAGTATTTTGAGGAGAATTAATGTCAATGTGTGTTTTACTGTGATAGTTTTAAAAAATTTAAGCATTCACCATGTACTTTAACCATACCCCATACTTACTTTTACTGGTGAGTTTTATAGTTTCATGTTTTCTTTCATGTTGCCAGTTTAGCATCCTTTTACTTCTCTTTAAGGACTCTTTTCAGCATTTCTTACAATTTCTTATATGGTAGATGTTGTGGCGATGAATTCTTGTTTCTCTCAGAAAATCTGTCATTTCTGAAGGACAACTTAGCCATATGTAGCATTCTTTGTCACCATTTTTCTCTCAGAACTTTGTTTAAATCATCCCAGTCTCTCCCAGCCTGCAACTGAGAAATACATCTGTTGTCTTACGACAGTTTCTTGTATATGATGAGTTGCTTTTCTCTTTTAAAATTCTTTGACTTTTGGGAATTTGATTATAATGTGTCTTGGTGAAAACATTTTTGCTTTCTACCTATTTTTTCAGCTCAATGGATTTTTTCATGACCGAGTTCCTTTTATTTAAGTAAATATCAAATAACTATAATAATACAGGGTTAAAAATGATTAATTAACAATTGAGAAATTAGAAGGATGCATGATTATTGTGTTATAAAATATAGCACTCACCAAATGTAAAGAATGAGGTTATAGACACTTTCATACACACTGAAAACTTCAATGCCATTTGAGTCAAAGAAGCAAAAACTAAACAAAAGACAAAACCATCATGAACAACAAAAAGAGAAGATGGAGAAGGGATAGAGTTAACTAAGAAGGCAAACTAATAGTTTGTTATTAGAGATATATAATGATTTGTCATTCAGATTATAGCAATGCCAATCTACTGTTTAACCTGCCTAAGAGTGTTTTCTGGTATTATTTTGTTTGATTCTAGAATTTCCTTTTGGTTATATCTGTCTATATCTGCATCTTCTTCTATATCTATATCCCAAATTTCTTGTGAAAATCTCTTACTTTTAGTTACATCTTATTTTCACATCGTTCTCCTAATTATACTGAACATATTAATTATAGTCATTTTAAAGTCTTTGGCTATTAGCTCCAATATCTTTATCATTTACTGGTGCATTCTGATTTTAGGTCCTATTGTCTTAGTCTTATCATGCCTAGTAATTTTTGATTGACTGCAAGACATTGCAAATAAAGTGTTAGAAGCTCTAGGAGTTACAAATTGATGTTATCTTCCTTCCTCTAGAGACTCTAGAATCTCTCTCTTTTCCAAGATAGATAAATTGGTGGATTGATCACCTTAATCTAGCCTAGGTGAAGTGGGCTTAAAGTTTCCGGAAGTCTCGGTCCATGTCTGGTTATTCCCTGTTGGGCAGCCACCCTCCTCCCGGAAGCTAAGCGAAACCCTGTGCTCATTGCCTCTCCTTGTGAGTCTTCAATTCCAGTTTTTGCCTGCACAATACTTAGACAAGTAGAATATTTGGCTTTGTTTTTTAGATGCTTATGGCTTAACTTTTCATTCCTTACCTTGCTAAATATCTGAGTGAAACTGGTCAAATGTTTGTGCAGCTTTCACTATCTAGCCTTGCAGCATCCTATAAGCTCCACTATGATCCTTTACCTGTACAATTATAGCTAGGAAATGGTTGCTACAAATTACCTTTCTGAGATTGTGCTTTTTTTTGGAAACACAATCTTATCCTTTCTTGTTCTCATCACCTTCCTAGCTCTCCAGTGCCCTTATTATACTTGATTTGACTTTTGTTGTTGTTATTCATGGAAATACTGGTCTGCCATGAAGTACTGCGTTCTACTCACATGCCTTCCACAACTGTTTATTTGTAAAGTTCAATGGCATTGAATGGGAGTACGTGCTATTCCAGATCTGGACAGTGGCAATTGGTGACCTTTCATTTAAGCCTGTAGCCACTATGTTTGGTTGAATAATTGAATGCAAAGTACCAGGAGTTAAGAAGTGACTAGAGATGTCTATTGGAATAATAACTCAAATTTGATAAGTGATTTTAAAGCATATTGTTAGAGCAAAAAAAGCAGCATTAGTTTTAGTTTGTACAGTTCTATTGATTTTAGAGCAGTCATGAAACTCTAATACCCATATAATCAGTGTGCTGTGGCAGCATATTATTTTTATCTCTAAAAGAGCAATTGATTTTTGAGAGCCTTGATACCTCAGAGAGACAAATTTTGGAGAGGCAAAGGTTGAGAAGAGGTTGTGATACATGCTTTTTTGGTGTTGCCAGGATTGTATTTTCTTTTCAAGGTCTTTGACCATGTGAAGTAGGACAATTCAGAAATAAATTTAATGATCTTAGTGTCAGATATAGATTTGGCAGAGCAAAGATAAGAAGGCATAATTGTCAGTAGAGAGTTAAAATGACATGGGCAGTATGGTAAGGAAATCAGCTCACATCTTTTTCAGAATCACAAAGAAATCTTACCAGTAAACAAACCAGACTTCCCACAAAGTAAACGGTGGATCTGAGATGAGAGACTTGTGTACAGACATTGCTCAATTTCACCTACTAAATTATCGCTTGTAGGCTGCTCCATTATTTTAAGTAAGGAAGAAACAGCAGTGTCAGTTAATCACCTAGGCTACTTTCCTTATCACTAAAAATATGCATTTTATTAAAAGAATACTTCAATATTAAACAGATATTTTTATTGTTTATCACTTATACACATTTAAAATGAAAAATGTTAGTTTAGTAAATTGGATGGGTTTTTCTAAAACAGTTACCTTCTGAGTCTGAATTCTGAATCACTTTCGACTCCTGCCATCTGTGTCAGTTTCCCACACCGTACCAGGCTCTGTGCCGCAGGGGTACTCATGCTGAGTCATTTCTTGAAAGCACGTTTTCATATTATCTCTGAGATTTTCTTCCAAGCTGTTGTTATGCATTCTAACACCGTGATGATGTAGTCAGATGGTTTCCCTGACATCCAGGGCTCCTCCTATTTCTTCAGAGTGGCTCGGGAGTGGTCTGAGACCAAAGCCTAGAGGGTGACACTGAGATGGGAGGCACAGCATGGGCAGGCCATGGCTGTCACTCAGGGCCGCTACTTGGCTGGCACCAGTCAAGGCCATCCCAATCGGCTCTGTTATTGATCAATATGGCATAATTTGGAATAGATTATGGTTACTCAATATCTGGCTATCTTATGCATCACATCTTTATTCCTGGTCACAGATAATATGTGTCTTATTGCAGACAGAATCCAGAGACAGGATGAGTTTACTGAACTGCCTGGCATCAATATTTGACATTCAGGGGTTACAGAGGAAATCACTGTAACATATTGAGTGACTAGGAACATAAAGAGGCACAAGAGCCTGTGAGAGTGGAGGACAGAAAGAAGGTGTCATGTTTTTATTGATTTGTCTGGAGATTTCTCCTCGTCTCTTACGTGGATGCAGTTTTAAGGTTAGTTATATAAACACGTGTGTGAGCACATCTTTTTGTCCCAGCCACATCCTCCCCCTACCTGATAATCACTCATTCATGGACAATTAGGTGCTTGCTTTTGGCACTACAAGCTTACATCCTTTTGTCTACATATCTTCTGAAACATGTTCATTGTCATTATTATTGATTCTTTCCTTGTAAAGCTAAATTGGTACTTTTATTTTGTGGCATTTTAAAATTTGCTTAACATTCTGAATGTCGTATTTTCTATTTCCATTAATTAAAAATCATTTTAAGTTGTTTGTAAACTTGCGATGTCTTTAAAGGTCATTGGAAGAGCAGTAAGACATTATGAAATATAGATCAGATTCACAAAGTAGGACATGGTTAACGAGTTAATGTTGGGAATACAGCTCAAATCTTTCTCAGCATTTTAATTTGGGGAACTATTTAGAGAGCAACTGTCTTCTTGCTATTGCTGCTGCTACTGCTTTTAAAATTTTTATTAGTCTGGATTCTTAGAGTCACAAAGGATAGAAATATAACTCAAACCACCTTAAGCAGAAAAGAGAGGTTATTAGCTAACAAACCATGGAGTCCAGGTGACTCTGGGGTGGGCATGGCTGGATGTAGGACCTGTCAGCCTCCATGCTGGGTTCTGCCCTCCTTGGTCTTTGTCCTCAGGGAGCCTCTCTTTTGCATGGTGGCCTCTGCAGATGCAGGTTTACATTCTACTAACCTAACGGTTCCGGAAGAAAAGTTCTCTCTAGTGAGAGCCTTACAGTTGATCTCTTTGGTTTTGGTTGGGTTTCATATCTATCCCTGAAGCGATTGTTGTAGCCATGAGGATGGATTTCATTAAATTAGCTTTTTCTGGGTTACCTGCCTACCCTGGAAACATCACTCAGAGTGAGGCTCCCCAAAGTAAAAATCAAGTGGTTGGACAATGGAGGATGCTGGGCTACCTAATCAATAGATGGTCTTTATGGACACTGTAAATAGAAGCCCGGTTAGCTTCAGGACAGCTAAGTCTTCTGCCTCTCTGAACAAGCAGGAAAAGTAAAAGTTACAGTGGTGACTCTGAAATCCGATTCAGGAGAGCAGATCCCTGACCTCGGTTTGACCACCTAGGGTTGGCAAGGTGGCATTACATCTCTGCTTCAGAGTTATGTCAGTTCACATCCCAGGGATTAGAAGCTGATGACCTCATAGGGAGGCAGAGTGTCAGGCCATTCCCTGGGATTCTGGAGCCCCGTGAGCAGCTTCCAGGCCTTAGAAGACAGGCCTTTTTCTTTCTGTTGGATCATGAGCTTCTGAGAGTCAGAGACCATGCTCGGTCTTGCTTTTGAAAAACCTCTCCGCTCTCCATCTCTTCTAAACCCCCTATTAATAAGGGATGAGGCATTTTAATATGTCCTCTGTGTCTCTTTTTCATAATTTTTAGCACTTGATCTTCCTGTGATTTATTCCAGATAAATGTCTCAGTTCTAGTTCCAGTTTACCAGTTTTTACATCTAAAAAGTATACCTATTTAACATATCTATGGAGTTTTCCATTGTGTATAATGTATGTTTCATTTCCAGATTTTCTATTTGCTTTTGCAAATCTACTTTTCTAAAAGGACTTGAGCAGTGTTCTTATCTCATCAGTCTGTTTTTTCACTCATTTCCTGAGGAGTTTATATATACAGTACTTGCTTTTAAGTCCCTCTAGGCTTTTTCTGTGACAAGACTTCTGGGATAGTCTTTCCTTTTTGCTTCTTCTGACTCTCATGCTGTTGAACTTCCTTTTTATTTTGTAGTTTAGCCTGTGAGCTCATTTTCAGTGAGATTTCTTTTCATGCAAATTTTGATTCTCCCAGGCTTTTGAGGTATTTCCAGGAGACAGTTTGTCTATCACTGTTTTGAGCTTGCCGTGTTGCTGGTGAGGAGGAATTAGACTCTCATACCTAGGCTTACTGTAGGTTTAGGTTTCTGATTCCATGGGGATTCTTTTTCCACCATTATTGAAGTGAGGCAGTCCTCTTCTGCACTGTTGCCTAAATGGGGCAGTTGGGTGGAGTGTCAATTTGTTTGGCTTTGGGATCCACCCCAGTGGATTAGTGGAGCACACATCCGGATGTGTCTGGGTGGGGAGGGAGGTAAGGGGCTTGAGTATACATCTGCTTTCTCACCCTTCCCTGTTCTGCTTCCTGGCTGGCATGAGCTATGCAGCTTATCTCTACCATACCCTTCTGCTGAGTGTTTCTCATGTAGGGCCAACTGCACATGAAATGAACCCTTATAAAATGTGAACCAAATTAAATCTCTTCTTCTTTAACTGGGTGTCAAGTATTTGATTTGAGCAAATGGAAAGCTGACAAATACAGAAAGCTGGTACCAGAAAATGGGCTGTTTCTGTGACTATACCTGATCATGTGCTTCAGAAACCTTTGGAACTGGTTTGGGGGAGTTTAGAAAGGTTTGAAGATGCAAGCTGGAGAAGTCCTAGAATGCTATAAACAGAGATTTGTGGGTGATGCTAGTTGGAGTTCAAAAGACCAGAATCCTGATAGGAATGTGGATAGTAAAGTCCAGGCTCAGGAGATTTCAGTTGCGAGCAAGCACGTCATTGGCAGTTGGACTAGAGACTGCATGTGTTACACTCTGGTAAAAAGTTGATCTATATTTTGCCCCTTATCCTAAAACTTTGCTGGAGCCTGAGACTAAGGGTGGTAAACTTATTATCTGGTGAGGGAAATTTCAAGATAGCTCAACATTCAGGCTGTGGCATGGGTGTTGCTGGCTGCTTTTAGCTGTATTTGCAGGGAGAATCAGTGGCAAAAGACAGAGCAGAAATATTTGAAAAACTTAAATTTTGGCCCTGAAGGAACCACATAAATTTGGGGCCAGAATAGGTGAAACTTCTGAAAGGATTATTGTCATTAAAGAGAACCTAGGTACCTTGTGCATGGACAAGAAGAAAATTGCCTTGAGGACATCTCAAGACTCAGCAATACCCCACCTATTGCAGGCTCAAAGGTGCAAAAGTGTAAACTTTTCATTTGACAAGAGCCCCAAGCCCCTTGCTCAAGAGAGGCCACCTGGGGAATTGGTTCCTTTCAATGCATTTCACTAGGTCAGTCAACCAGACACTTAGAGGCCACTGCAGCCATGATCCAAGGGAACTTGGCTAGTGCTTCTACTGACAGCGGACCTTGGCATCATCTAAGTGGTGCTGTTTTATGTTTTTGGAAGTAATGTGGAAAAATGTTTATAATTTGAATTACAAAATGAGGAAGAAACAGCTAGTGGGCCTAGAAGGTGAAGTCTGAGGTAGCACAATGGATACCAGAAATACTACCTGGCACGCAAGCTAAGTGGAATAGCTAGCCCTATAGGAAAAAAAAAAGTCTTCACTTAACACTAAAAGCTCCATTAATGTCTAAGCCTATGTAAACAAATGTTGGGGCGAAATACATCTGGTTATCAATTTGTTGATATATAAACCAGCTGAACTGAACAGTGTTAATCAACCTCTTTTATCTTCAGGACAAAATAAATGCCCTAAACATACATCAGCTTAAGCACTGATGGCAGCCAAGAGAACACTCAGATGGAAATTTAGTGTGGGGATAAGAGCCTTTATGACTTTCACCAGAGGCAAAGCCATTTGGCTGGAACTTAGTGGGAATGATGCTGACTTTACTGGCATGCAGAATGCAAGAATTGAGGGGTCATGGAGGCTTTTATTCAGATTTCAGAGGACGACATAAGAGCCCAGGCAAGGAGCCCCTGAGAAGACAGTGAAAGAAGCTGTGGGAATGAAGTTGAAGGTGCAGTGCAAACCCCAGTTCAGAGATGGCAGGCACATGGACTGTCTGCCATGGAACGCATGGAGTGGAGCCAACCCAAGAGAGAGGCCATTTTGGCTGCAACCAGCAAAGCCAAAGTAGTGGGGGTACCAAAGCCCTCTGGAACTGACATCTCCCAGCCCTGTGCCCAGAGGCTGAATATGTAACTATAGGACATAATGTTTGCCCTGATAGGTTTTGGTCTTAGTTTGGATCTATGCTTTTCTATCCCCTTGTACCTCCTTTTTCTAGTGGAATGTTTACTCTATGCCATTGTATATGAGATTATGTAACTTGTTTTTGATTTTCCAGCGGTTCACAGCGAACAATGTGCCTTAAATCTTCGACTTTAACCTGGACTTTTGAAAAATGCTGGAACTGTTCAGATTTGGGGAAAGGGATTGTTTTGTTTCCATTTTTATGCAGGACAGTTGTATTATTTTGGGTACAATTATGACCTCACCATTGTTGTCTTTCTGCTTGTATTTGGATCTTATGAATGGTTCAAGGAGGTGTGCTAGGGTAGCAAGTGGACAAGGAATGGGATTTGGTGGCTAGGATGGAGTGCTGCTTTGATTTGCTTTGGGATCTGAAAAGGTGGTTGGTGGAGCACACTTGTGGGTGTTTTTTGGGGGGTCGTGGAGGTGTCGTCTTCAGGGCCAATATCTGGTCCCTTCCCCTGTGTTCTCTGGCTCTTTTCCCTTGCACTGCTTCTTGGCTGCTATTAACTAAATGTCTTTTCTCCACCAAGCCCTTCCACTGTAATATTTTTGCATTGGAGCCAGCTGACAATGTACTGAATCCTGTTAAAACACGAACCAAATTAGATCTCTCCTTCTTTATGTTGTGGGTGATGGGTATTTGGTCTAGTGATGGGAAAGCTGGCTAATACACTAAGCCAGTAAGTGAAGGTTTATCAGTCCTTTCAAAGATGGGACAAGCTTTTCTTGGCTCTTGGTTGTGTAGATGGGAAATGTTTTTAGCTCAGAACTGTGCATGTGGTTTGACTTCAATTTTCAGCTCAGGTAAGAATAAAAAGCAAAGCCCTTAATGTGTAAAGTTGGGTTCAGTTACCGTGGTTTCATCCTTGTTTCTCACATTTCTCTTTTAAAATCCAGAACTCAGTTGTATAATACAAATATTTTTGTTACATTTTTCCACTATGTCTTTTTCTCCTGAACCTGCTTATTTGGCCTTTTGACTGGAAGTCACCTACTTATTTTGTATTTCTGTAGCTCCTGTTGTATTATATTGTACATGGTAGAAATAAATTTATATAGACATAATTTTTAAATTTATTTTTATATTTTAGCAACTGTAATTTTTAAGTTTAGAAGCATGATAGGGTTAACAGAAGAAACTAGAGCTGAGGCATAGAAAAGAATATTTTTACTGTGATGTAAAATATTTTCAAGATGAATTTTACAAACACTTTCAAAACATATATAAACTGTGGGAGGCAGATTCATGGCCCACAGAAATGGCTTCCTCTATTCCCTGGAGACTGTGACTCTGTTATTCAGCAAGGTAGAATGAGGTTGCAGATGAAATGGAGGTTGCTTATTGGCTGCTTTTTAAAAAATTATATTAGCACATGTTTTCAGTATGCAATTGCATTCACCGTGGGTAGTTGGTACATGTGCCTAACACATCTGAATTCTTTCTATGTCCCCTTTCCCCTTGCATCTTTTGGTCCTCTTTCCTTTTGTTTTGTGTTACCTTTTATTTTGGTCTTTAATTTTATTTATACTTTGGGTTTCTCATATAAGAGAAACCATGCAATATGTAAACTTGTGTGTCTGATTTATTGGTCTCAAAGTGCATCCATTTTCCTACAAATGACCCAGATTTATCCTTCTATATAGCAGAATATTACTCCATTGAGTGTAAATACCACATTTTCTTTATTCATTCCTCTGTTGATGGACATACAGGCTGCTTCTAAGATTTAGCCATTATGAGCTGTGCTGCTATAAACATAGGTATGCATCGATCACTCCGACATGATGTTGTTTAGATGAGGAGATGATCTCGTATTATTCATGTTGGCCCACATAATCACATGCTTCCTTTAAATGTGGAAGGGAGACACCAGAGAATCCTTGCTAGGATGTTCTGTAGAGAGAAGACCTGACCAGCCATTGCTGCTGTAGAAGATGGGGATGGAACCATGGCCAAGGAATGCTGGTGGCCTCTGAGCTCTGGAAGAATCACGAAAACACTCCCTGGAGTCTGCAGAAAGAAATAACCCTATTGATATCTTCTTGATTTTAGCCTAGTGTGATACTTGTAGGACTTTTGACCTTTATAACTCTTGTTCCAAGCCACCAAGTTTGTAGCAATTTGTTACAACAGCAATAGGAAAGCCATAGACATGGTACATGACCTGGGAATTCTATCCTTGGACCTTCTTGAATCTTCAAAAAGAACTATTTGAAGTACTAAAAACTTGGAAACTAATTCAAATACCCATCAGTATCAAAACAGAAAATATACCGTATGTATTCTTTAATAATATACACCAGTATGAACTTATGCAACAGAGTGAGCTGGGGGCATGTACAGGTAGAAAACTGACATAGAAACAATGCATGAGGTGTAATCGCATTTGCATTGCATATGAAAATGGGGACAACCATCAACATTATTTCTGATGGAGGGGATCAGCTCACTGTTCTGTTTGTTGATCTGGGCACTGGTTGCATGTGTATGTGTGTAGCGCCTAAAATCTTATAGAGTGAGATTTTCTATGCATTTTTTTCTGCCTGTGTGTCGCACTTCCATAACAGAAAGAAGACCTTCCTACACATTGCCTCATTTTCCACTTGTGTTCCGCAGTCTGTTTGGTGTGGGTGAGGCTTCGTGTGGCTCATCTTGTCTCAGGATCGGTAAGCTGGAGTCAGGTCTAGAACTTGTGACTGACGGTTTGACTTGCCCACTACTGCAGCCCACCTTCTTGCTTTTCATTGTATTAGATCAGAGAGAGTTTCTATAGTATTGTCTGATTGCCTAATGAATAGCACACTTAATAGAATGCACAAAGATTTGATGCTCTTCCTAAATGCTCATAGCAGAGACATGCTGTAGTAACAAAACAGTGTAATTGTATTTCTGCAAATAATGATTTGCATGTCATTGAGTGTAGTATGTAATTCTGGGCAGCAGTATCAGTTATTATGATTCAAGGGCCAATGTATTAAAGATATTCCTGGAAAGTGATTTATTTAAACACTGCTTAGTGGTGTGATACTAGGAATGTTTAATTTGGCAAGACTTCAGAGTGGTATTTGTTGGAAAATGAGCATAATCTGTCCTTCTTAAGAAAGTATGAAGTGGGCCTGGGGACTTAGCTCAGTGTTTCTGCTGCCTGCCATGCAAGCACATGGTCCTGAGTTCTATCCCTGGTACAAAAAAAAAAAAAAAAAAAAAGAAAGTATGAAGTGGTCTGTTGTTGGAACCTTGGATTCTCATTCTAGCTGTGCTGCTGTCTAGCCCCATGAATACAGCAGAATAAGTCATTGGCACACTTTCACATTATCTGACAGTCAAAAATATGTGTTAATAGTGCTCTTACACATTGCACAAGAGGCAGCAGCCACTTCTTTAGGAACAGAGCCATTATTGAAGGTGTAAAATTTTGGAGTTTGGCAAATTCCAGCTTTGCTTTACTGGCATTATCTCTCTGGGCCACATTTGGCTAAAGAGCTGGGGCCACTGCCACTGCCTGCCTGGCACGTAGCAGAGTGCTGGCTTACTAAATGGCAGTCTCAGGAGTGAAGATCGCCATGACTTACTGAGGCTCCCAGTGTTTTGTAAGGTTCTGATCAAGTGTCCCATACTGATGGAGTAAAGGCGTTCTTTGGTGTCTGTGGAGAACGGGGTTCAGGACCCCCGGATACCAAAATCCTTGGCTGTTCAAGTCCCTTATACAGGGTGGCATAGTATTTGCATATAATCTGGCCACACCATCCTGTGCACTTTACGTCAGCTTGAGGTTAGTTATAATACTCAACACAATACCTGCACATCTCTCCATTCATGTGGGTTCAGAGTATGTCTGGGTGTGTAGCAAATGTCACTTTTGCCTTTTGGAAAATTCTGGAATTTTCTCCAAAAATATTTTCAATTCACAGTTGTTTGAATCTGTGCATGCAGAACCCACAGATAGGTAAGGCCATTTGTATATAGTTTCACTCCTTGATAATATTTCATGGCAAATGGAGAGCTGAATATGAAGATAGAAAATTTCTACAATAAAATTATTCCTGAATGATGGACTTTTATTAGAAATATTTCAAATACATAGTATTAAGAAAATGAACAACTCTGTGATGGCCTCCAAATTTAATAATCTCAGTATTTTGCTACATTTGCATATACTTTTAAAAACAGAATAAAGCATTTTAATTGCTGCTGAGATCTCTTGTCCTCAAACCTATTTACATGGCATATCCTGCAACTTGCTCTTTTGGTCCAAATGTATCCTTTCTTTTCCATTAATTCTGTTCCATTCCTTTCCATCTCCTCCTGTCTTTTTTCCCTTTCCCTTGTTATTCCCTTTATTTTTTGATGCAGAGTCTCACTAAGCTACCCAGGCTGGCCTGGGACTTGTGAAGTTCCTGCCTCAGCTTCTGGAATAGCTGGGTTTATAGACATGTGCTGCCACTCCCACTATTCAAATATAGTTTATAGTTTATCTATGATGATAAACCACTCTTGCTCATGTACTGTAGGTGCTATGTAATACTCTGTTTTAACTTACGTCAAAATTTATCATTTGTTTTTATCAGTGGGTACTTCAAGTATTACCACCCCTATGATGGTCAAAGACCACAACAAATACTGTGCAGGAGCTTCTGTATATCCCGAGAAACAACCAGATGCTAGTCATGCACAGCACCGACCTCATCTTCATGAGAAGTTTCCAGGTCTTTGAGGTCATTTTGCACATCAGCAGCAGGTGTGAGAGGGCCTCTTGCTCCCCAGACTGGCCCAGTGAGCCTTCCCTTTGGTGGTCACTTGTGTGGGTCCAATGGGCATTTTCTTTTAACATATATTTCCCTAGTTTCTAGTGATAGTTTCTTCTTATATGTCTGTTATTTCTGCTTATTTTGGGTGTTTTTGGTGTTCTTCTAAATTACTTTCCCTGCACATAACCACAGATCACATACAGTTTTAATGTTAAACCAGATGAATTTATCTGCTCATTGTGAGTAGACAAATTAAAGCAATTTAATGCTTGATGTAGCTTCTGTCCTGTAATAAGAACCAATTAATATTATCAGTCCTGACAGTAATAAGAACAATACTTACTATTAGTGGAACAGAAGAACGTCACACGGTACTCAGGGCAACCATTTTATCCTCTTTTTTGTCTTTTCTTCCCCTTGCTCAATTCTGGAGTCAGCTACTTCCTACAAAGAAGCCCCTTCACTCTTGGTGGAGAATGGCACTTAGCAGTCAAGACCTGCTCCAGGCTGGGTCGGTGGCTCCCTGTGACTGTGGAGTCACCGCGGGGGTCTGCTGGTGGGGAGCTGGGGTGTGTGTGCAGTCACCCCAGTGGGCTTCCACCCCTCAGTGCTCCCCTCCCCAACAGGCATCTCTTCCTACCCTGCCTGGGTGCTGGCCTCATCACTGGGCGGATGGGGGTCCTCCCAGCCCTGGGTAGCAACAGCTGCTCCTATTCCTCAGCAAAGGAAGGGGGGATGCGGGACTGGGGAGCAGGAGGAGGAGAAGAGGACTGCTGACGCTATTGTTGGTGTGTACCGGGCACTGTTCTGACTCGTTTCCGTACATCCCTCATTTGATCTCATGACGCCTAACCTGGGATAGTGCAGGGACCAAACTGATCTGCTCTGTAAGCTCATCAAGGTCATTCTAGCCGCTGGCTGGAACGAGCCTGGCGTGAGCAAGGGTGGGGACTGTGCTGCCCGTGCTGTGGAGAGAGGAGGACACGGTCAGTAAAGCTAGGCAACAGATTGGTGTGTGACAGGAAATAAAATAATCAAGGGAAATTCAGATTGGTTTTTCTTGTTTTTTGCCTGAGGATCTGACCAAAGAGTTGCAGCAGTATCATTCATTGGTGCATGTGTCTTTCTCTGATGATTTCTAACACCTCCTCTGGGAGCCAAGTTTCCATAAATGCTTTTCTGTTTCAGAGCTCTTCCTCGTTCTGTTGGCCTCTCAGTACAAGCACTGCCTTAATAATAACAGCTTCATAAGGAGGTATCCATGTGGGAAATATTTTCATATCGCTGTTAGTCATTTTTTTTGTCTTTTGCTTCTTTTTCAGTAAAAGCTTGACAAAGTCTGAAAAATGACATTAGAATTTTGATTGGAATTACATTGACTGAGCAGTTAATTTTAGTGTTATTTATCATCTTTACAGTATTCAACAAATATATCTCTTTGTCTTGTTGAAAAAAAAATTAACTCTGTTTTTGTTTTTGTTTGTTCCATCTTCCAATTTACTTTTAATTTCTGTGACTATTTCCAGGCGTATTCTAGTCTTTTTCTTTTCTGATGTCAACAACTACATTTTATTTTTCTTAGTTTTTAAACATTTATTTTTATTTTAACTGCCACACACTAATTGTACCTATTTATGGGATACAGTGTGATCTTTCAAGTATTGTGTGGAATTTGTAATGAGCAGGCTCAGGATAATTAGTACATCTGTCACCGCGAGGTTTTACCACTTCTTTATGCTGGAAATACTCAGTCATCTCTGGGACCTGTTTGGACAATTAAATGTTGTTGACACATCCTACCGAAGGACAGTAGAAGGCACTCTGTCACCTAGCTTTTGCTAGTTCCTGGTGACCCACAGAGAAGAATTCACCCAGACCACCTCACAAATGGTGAGAAACCACAGGAAGTGGTTTCAGAGCAAAAAAGTTATTGCAAAGGAGGATATGGCTAACAAGCCAGGATACCGCAAGAGTATGAGCAGCAAGAGCTGCTTTCTTCTGGTTTCTTTTATCTTGCTGTGCTTCCTCTTTGGGGTGTTCCATGCTCTACTCCTCAATATTTATGGTTTATCTTTTGATGTTGAATTGTGCGTGTCCTTCTGGGTGGAAAGTCCATAGTCCTTCTTTGTGCTTAGTTTGTGGCTGCCTCTCCATGTAGGGTCTTTTTTCCAGTTGATTAAGGCCATTTCACACCCTGGTCCCACACCCCACTTCCTGTCTTCAGAGAGCTCAATTCCCCTCAGTCACCTGCAGGAAAGAACAGCTTGTGCCCCCCCCCACTACTCATGCCTGACTACCTGCCTGTAGCTCCCCCTGCCCACCTGTATCCCTGTACCTGCAGACCATCCTCTCTCCCTATCCTTCTTGGCTTTTGGTAACCACTGTTCTACTCTCTACTTCTATGAGAGCAACTATTTTAGCTTCCACACCTAAGTGAGAATATGTATTTGTTTTTCCATGCTTTATTTATCTCACTTAGTATCTTGCCCCCAATCTTATCCATGTTGCTACAAATGACAGAATTTTATTTTTTATTTTTTGGTACTGGGGATCGAACTCAGGACCTTGCACTTGCGAGGCAGGCAGAGCAACCACTGAGCTAAATCCCCAGCCCAGAACTTTATTTTTTTCATGGCTGAATAATATTCCACTGTGCATGTACATCACATTTTCTTCAACCTTTCATCTGCTAGTGGGCCCCCAGGTTGATCCCAAATTTTTGCCATTATGAACAGTGCTGCAGTAAGCACGAGAGGGTAGATATCTCTTCCCCACACTGGTTCTCTTGCCTTTGAATGTGTATCCAGTAGTAGGATTTCTGGATCATATTGCAATTCTATTACTAGGCTTTTGAGGAACGTCTACACTGTTCTTCCATTCTCTGTGTTTCCTTTTCACTTTCTTGATAGTTTCATTTGCAGCACAAAATGTTTTAATTTTGCTTTAGACTATATTACAGTTTTTGTGACTTGTACTTAGAGTGACTGCTTTGTCTTTTTTGGGGGGGAGTCTTCTGATTTTTGCTCTTACAATTAAGTCTGTGACCCATGTTGAGTTAATTATTCTGTAGGTATTTTTTGTGAATGTGTGATGGAGGAGTCTGACTTTATTGTTTTGTTCATGGCTATCCATTTGTGCTAGCACATTTGTTAAAAAGACTGTTCTTTGCCCATGAATAGTCTTAGCACCCTTGTAAAAAATTAGTGACCATAAATGTATGGATTTATTTTTAGAATATCAATCTGTTTCTTTTGTCTGTGTGTGATGCTTATGCCAGTATTGAGCTACTATTGTATCGTTGTAGTAAGTTTGGAAATCAAAAAGTGTGAGTTCTCCAACTTTCTTCTTTTTCAAGATTGTTTTGGTTGTTCTGGATCTTTTGCATTTCATGTGAATTTCAGGATTAATTTGACCATTTCTACAAGCAATCCAGCTGGGATTTTTTCAGTCATTGCACTAAATCTGGACATCAATTTGGGTAATAGTGTCATTTTAAAATTATTGATTCTTCCAACCTATGAACAAATATTGTTTGCTTACTTCTTTGTGAGATGCTTTTTAAAATGTTTTATAGTTTCTATTTAGAGTTTTTAATACTTGTATTGTTAAATTTATTCTTGAATACTTTATTTTTAGGTGGAACATTTTAAGATTCATTTTTGAGATTGTTCATTTCTTGTGCATAGGAATACAGTTGATTTTGATGTGTTGACCTTATATCACGCAAGCTCACTAAACTCATGTATAAGCTCTAACATTTTAAAATGTGCTCCTTAGAACTTTCAAGATAGTAAGTCATGTCATCAGATGTAGAGACAAGATTTCTTTTCTTTCCTTTCTTATGTGGATCCCATGGGGGACTTGGCCAAGGAGTGAATGGTTCAACTGCAGGGCAAAAGCACACGGGCTGTGTGTGGAGTGAGTGGTTAAACAGCAAGTTCAGATTAGTGAAGCATGCTGTGTCTGACCATTGTCTTTCCTCTTTCCCAAGAAAAACTGCCTAGCCTTGAGAAAGATCCTTGCCCACACTGTTTTTCTTCTCCTTTTTTCACTTGCAGTGATATTCCAAATAAAGACCAGGGAGTCCTCAGCTTAGGAGCTTCTCCTGGACATCTCCCTGATGCTGGCTTTCTTGGTTGAGATGGCCCTACTTGGCCTATCGATGATTGAACTGTCTCGTCTCTGAGTAATCATCATCCTCTGTGCCACCAGGGCCACACATGGTAACAGGATCCACTTCATTATTGTTTTTCCTGCCTAATTACCCTGTCTAGAAACTCCAGAACAATGCTGGGATACAATGAAAATAGATATTCATGTCTTGATTGTGACCTTAGGGAAAAATTTTCAGTCTTTTACCATTTAGCATAATATTACTTGTGAGTGTCTCATCAATGATTTCTATCACATTTAGAAAATTCTCTTTAATTCCTATTACGTCTAATACTTTTAAATCCTTAAATATTTACTTGTGTCAGGAACTTTTCCTGTATCTACTGAGATGATCATTTGGATTTGTCTTTGTCTCCATTTGCTATATTATTTAAATTGATTTTTCTAATATTCAAGTAATTACATTCCTGTTCTTAGTTCATAATCTTTTATCTGTTGCTGGATTCAATTTTCTAGTGTTTGGTTGAGGATATTTGCATCTTTATTCATTAAGGGATATTAATATTTTCTTATTTTTAGTTTTGAAATCAGATTGATATTGGTCTCAAAGAATGAGTTGCAAGTACTCTTTCCTCTGCTTTTGACAGAGCTTGTGAGGAATGGGTATTAGTTGTCTGAATATTTGATAGAAGTCAGCTGGCCCTGGGCTTTTCCCCACTGTGGGTCTTGGAATGTATCCCCAAGGATAAGAGAGAATTACTGTGCTATAAAAACTGAATACTAAAAAGCTAGATAACATAGATGCAATGGCCACACAGAGTTTGAGACTGGCTCAAGAGTAAGTAGAGAATTTGAACAAGTAAAGCGATGGGGATAGGCATTTAAAGGTGTCTTCTTTTTTCTATACTATTGAGTCTCAATTTTTTTCTAATAGGAATTTGAGCCTTCTTTTTTCTTGGTATGTCTAGCTAAAAGTATGTCAGATTTGTTTACTTTATTGACTACACTATTAATTTCCAAAATTTTAAACTCTTTTCATATTCAGTCTTTATCATTTGTGTATTTTATTGTTCATAATTTCTTATTTATTTTTAGGGACTTTTTTCTCATTTATCTGTTTGAGCACCTTAAACTTATTAATTTAAAACTATTCATCAGTATTTTCTATTATGGACATTTCTTCAGGCCCACATTCTCCCCATAGAGGTTGGTTGTACTGATTTTCTTAGCATTTGATTTCCGGTGTAGTTTGAGGTTTCCTTTGCAAGCACACTCTGGGTGGAGAGATCTTGGGTCTCTGATTCTGTCTGTGCCCACTTTTCCCTGGCTTTGTGGCTGCCTTTGCTGGCTGTGGGCCCACTTCTGGCCCTGTGCTCATGTTCATGCTTCCTGCCTTCTTATGCTCACGCTCTGTGCATGTACAAATCCTGCTTGCTCTGTTAATGATCTGTGGAGCCACCTGTACCTCACGGCTGCAAAGATGAACCTGGCTCCAGTATCCCATCTTGCACTGATCTTGTTTGCTTCTCCTTTTCTCCTGGGACCTGGGGACTGGACTCTTCCTCTGCCTTGTTCTTGCTCTGGAGATCATTGGACTCAAGGTTTTAGCCCCACTTACCATTTTGTTTTTGTTCTGCTGCTGGTCTACACAGAGGTTTATTTCGTGTCTACTTTTTTTTTCCAGTATGGGGAATGGGACCCAAGGCCTTACACTTACTAGACAAGTGCTGTACCACGGGGCTATTCCCCTGCCCTTTTTGTTTTATTTTGAGGCAGTGTCTTATTCAGTAGTCTAGGCTGGGCTGTGACTTGCAACCCTCCTACCTTGGGTCTTGAGTTGCATTCAGTTATAATTATCTATTAGTGTACTCCAGCACAGCTACTTGACATTGTCAGTACTGAGTAGATGAATGAACTTTAGCCTGGCAATGTCTTTGAAGTAGTGGGGACTCAGTGCCATAATCAGATATTCCACTTGGTATTTTGGTACTAAATTCATCTCGATTGTATGCAGTATCTTAAAAGAAGCTGATGTGTTCTTCCACAATGCATTCTGTTGGACATATTCTCCCTCCTGGGAGCACCCAAGTCACCTTGTAATTTTTTGTTTTGTTTTGGTACTGGGGATTGAACTGGGGTCCTTGCGCTTGTGCAGCAGGTGGTGGAACCACTGAGCTAAATCCCTTGTAATTTTTTAACGGCATGCATATATTTAGTGTTCTCTATGTTTCCTACCCATGGAATACCATGTGATTTGCTGTTTGAACTGGGACGGTTTGGGGAGTGAAAAGTGGTGCTGTTGATATTTATGCCAGGCTGGGAGGCCAAGGCAGAACTACTGCATCAGGGTTTCCAAGGACATGGCTACTGCCTTTTTCTTTTATTCTGGGATGTCTGATAAGCACCTTTATAAGCCACAAAGTTCCTGTGACTGTGTTGATGATAACAAGTGGTTGGTGAATAGTTTTTGAAAGGTTTACCAGATAGCACCTGAATGTACACACTGAATAACTTTTGTTATTTACAGACTCCTCCAATCTGACAAACAGAAAATGTCCAGCCATCTTCCAAGTAAAAACCTGTCTTCTTAACTAGGATGGTTAACTGAGTGTTTGACAATGTGCACATGGGGAATTCCGCTAACTTTGAATGAAAATCAAACTGATTAAAATTATTAACTTGAAAAATAGTACAATGTTCCCAAATTTTCTGTAGGATTGCAAATAATTGACCTATAGTATATGTCTTTTTAAAAAATAGAAACTATTTACTTAGAAGTAATTTTAATGAAAATTTCTTAAAAATCACCTATTACAGTTATTGCTTGGGTGTTGTTACAAAGCCAAAGTCAGTCCGGTTGTCACGCACATTTTTCTTGCAGTTAATATTCTTTGTTAATTTTTTTTTATAATTTGGCCTTATTCTTTCTTTATATTTCTTCCAAACTTCACAAGGAGTCATGTGGCTGATATGACATTTGTCCTGGGAGTAGAGCGTGTGTCATGGGCAATCTACATAATCCACACATTTTGATATTAAGCCAAGGATATCAGGCTGAGTTTTTGTGAAAACAAGTGTGGCTGTTTGGTTGGTTAGAGGACCTTCTGAGAATTGACATTCTAAGTGATTAAAACCCCCCTGTAAGTCTGTCTTTCTGTGTGCCCAACTGTCAAGTCTATTTACTTTCTATGTGTCATTCATCTTCTGTATATTATATTTGGTGGTATTTTGTATTTGATTTCTTCACTGTCTGGCAAAAACATATTATATGGATTGTTAAGTACCTTGTATATTTTTGCTTTATTATTTCTAAATCTAAAGGGAATTCAGCTGTTACCAGATTGTGTTTTGAAACTCCTCCTCAGAGTAGAAATTTACATTTTTTTCCTGATAGATAATAATAGAAATTCAGGCTACCTTGTTGTTTTAAACAAACTGGGTTTATTGAGACCAGTACTGGGGATTAACACAGCAGATCACCTTGACAGCAGGGACAGAAACGTCAGTAGCCAGATGATGCCTGCTCGACGAGTGCTGGGTGTTCTTCCGTATGGAAGGCAGGCCAGGCTTGGCAAGGATTTTGTCTTTGCAGAAATACTTTGCTAAAGGCACCAAGTCTAAGCTGTTCATTTGCATAGATATTCACAATATTACCTCCAGCTAGGCATGATAAATTGCATTTACATCCTGCAAAATGAATGCAATATTATTGAATTTAGTAGAGAAATGCCTATTTTAGGAGCGTAAATATCATCTGTCTAGAAGCAAGTGGATGTGAGGAAAGGGTTTGTTTGGATTTTGTACATTAAGGAAAAGGAACAGGATTTCAGTCTCAGAGTTATGCTCACTCTACTGACAGAGCTTCCCAGAGGAAGTGATGTGTGGATCAAGAGCTAATGTCCATCTCCCAGAGATCTGTGCATGCAGTTCAGGCCAACAGTATATTGTGAACCAGGCACAGTCCAGATAATGAAAAGTAAGGATCAGTAATTCACAGCCCTTGTCATCAGGATGCTTAGAGCTCCACGAGGGGAGACACATCTGCACATAGAAAGTATAATGAAGTGTAAAGTGCTGGGACAAAAAGGCGTGCACAAGAATCATGAGTGAGGTGAGACTTGCATAGTCCATCGGGAGCAGGAGGTCAACAAAGAAGGCTTTCATGAAGGACCTGAAATCTCCTTAGTTGACTCCTCTGAAAGGACACTTAAGAATTAGGTTGGAAACGAGAGCAGCAGGCACAGAGAAGATATTCAGAGGCTAAGGGACATGCAAGTGTATAGGGCCCAGAAGTAACAGCCATGTTCTGTTGCAAAGAGCTGTAAGACCTTTGGGTTGAGTGGAAAATGGAATCAGAGGTAGCTAGAGTTAATAGTAGAGGAAAAAGATAAATTCAAGAATGTTTAGTAGGTCAAAAATCAACAAAACTTGCAGGCAGCATGTAGGATGTGAGATGAAAGATGATATAATAGTAACTCCTGTCTGTGGCTCAAAGTCAAGGCTGCCATTAGCCCCAAAGATGCCATTGTTTGAATTAGAAAAATGATGCCTTTTCGTCTGTGCAGGTGCAGCCCTGTGGCAGAGGGGACAGTGTGTGCAGAACCCAGGTGGATTTCAGCCTCCACTGGACCCTCAGCTTGGTGCTTTTGGGCTGTGCACAGTCTGAACAGTGGTCAGGCAGCTGCGGGCACAGTGGTGGACAGTGGTGACCAGTTAGCATTGGTGCAAACTGAAGAGAGAGTGCAACAGGGGCTGAAGGGAGAAGTGGTGAGTTTGGTTGTGTGTTAGATTTGTAGTATTTGGAAGGCATAGTTGTTCAGGTGGACTTATTAGTGAGGAATTTGTATGTAATCCTAAAGCATCACAGAGTATAGATGATTTAGGGCTGTTGATTTTAATGCATATATATATATTTATATGTATGTCAAATGTTAAAATTATTCAAAGTGAATGGCTCTTTGAACTCTAGCTACAGTTTGTAGCACACACATTACTGGTCATTGGTTCTCTCAATGTTTTATCTCCCTTCTTGATAAAACTTTATTCCAAATGACTTTCCAAAGAATGTTGACCATCATGGCAGGTGTATGTATGCAGTGTGTGTGTGTGTGTGTGTGTGTGTGTGTGTGTGGTCTTGGAGAAGAAAACCTGGGACACTGTGCCACTGAGCTACATCCCCAGCCCTTTTTATTTTTTGAGACATCTTGCTAAGTTGCCCAGGCTGGACCTGAACTTTTGTTCCTTCTGCCCCAGCCTCCCAAGTGACTGAGATTTCAGCCAGTGCTGCTGGCCTCACTCATTATAAATATGCTGAAGGCCAGCCATGATGAGTCGGATGGGTAGTTTTGTTCCTTATTCTGTTTCAGATTGCTGTGCTATGCCTCGCATGACATAGAGCTCTTATCAGGAATACCCTTGCCTTGCCCTCATGGAGGGAGAGTCAGACCCCATGATAAGGAGGCAGCAGAGACAGATGGCATGGAGTCCAGATTGGTTAGGTCAGCTAGGCAAAAAGCACAACAAGAAAGCATTTAATCACAAAGAAGACAAAAAACAATCAGGAATATTACCTGTTTCCTATGTGATGTAATTTCTAGATGATAGGAAATCCATCTCTCTCATTATTTTATTATCGAGTTTTAAAACCATAGGGAAGTTTTAGTCAGCTCATTATCAGGTAATTTATAGCAACCAATTATAGGTACAATGGAGAACATGTGTATTGGTTGCCTTTTTGTTAGTATAATTAAGTACCTGAAGCTGGGTACTTATTTAAGTACAGAGTCTTGGGAGCTGATGGGCATGACACCAGCTTGGGCATGGCTTTAATGAAGACCCAGTGGGGACCATCACAGCGATGGGTGTGTGTGAGAGGGACAGACAGCAGAGTGGCAGGAAATGCTCCGGCTTTTTCCTTTATGACATCTCTTCTGCCTGAGATAACAGGAGTCCTATGAGATCGGTGTTAGTCCCCTTCACAGGCAGCAAAGCCCAGTGACCTCCCACTAGCTCCACCTTCTAAAGGTGGTCTCACTGCCCAACACTGCCACTTGGGGTACCACACCTTCAACAGGTGGACCCCTGGGGAACTCCCTCCAGCTGTATCCCAACCACAGCACCATGTTGTGTGTTTTCTCTGGTCATTTTGAAGGGGCAGAAGCCCCCTCACTTCTTATGTGTTACTATTTTGCAGGAAAATATAGCTAAGGAGTACAGGGGTGGTGATGAAACTGCCCAATAGGAAGAGGAAGCTGAGCATGGCTCCCAGTTTGCTGCCAGATCAGGCGGATGCGCAGTAAGAGTCAGCTGAACCCTCCACACAGGTCACCGTGGAGGTGCCCAGGGGATGGACCTGTTCCTGGAACCTTAACCAAGGCTCCCTCCAGTCACTTGGAGCTACTTGCTTGCGTTGAGTTTAATGTGTAGTTGTACAGAATATATGTCATTGAAGTCTCATACATTTTCAAAGGTAATCTTAATTTTAAAGGTGAAAGGAGACCTTTCTTTTACAAGGATGGAGATAATGATTATTATCAAGGGAAAAAGCAGAAGTTGTGAACTGTAGAGGTAGGGTTATTGTTTTCCACAGAAACAAAACCAACAAGATCTCTCTTCCTTTCTCTGTCTCTGTCTCTGTCTCTGTGTCTGTCTGTCTGTCTCTCTCTCTCTCTCTCTCTCTCTCTCTCTCTCTCTCTGTCTCTCTCAGTCTCTCTCAGTACTCTGTCACTGAGAGAAAATGCTACAATTTAAAGGAGGAAAGGTTTGTTTTGGCTCATGGTTTCTGGGGTTTCAGTCCACGGCCAGCTTTCTCCAAGGCAGAGACATCATGGCAGAAGAAAATGGTGGAGGACAGTTGCTCAGTTCATGGAGGCGGGGAAGCAGAGTGAGGTGGAAGGAACCCAAGTGGAAGGAACTAGAGACCAGATATAACCCCCAAGGTTATGCTCCCCAAGACCCACTTCCTCCCACAAAGACCCACCTCCTGAGAGCCTGTACAGTTATTCTGCTTCTAGGGTCAACCCCCAGGACCCAGGCACCTCTCCAGGAATCTCTTAAGCTGGTCAGTCAGATTGACCATCAAGATTAGCCAGCACACTGTCTTATCCATCCATCTGCCTAAGTCCATCTGTCTGTCTGTCTGTACAATTATTTTAAGGAATTATCTCACCCTCCTATGGAGGCCTCCAAGTATGAGATCCACAGGACAGCTAGAGGGAAGAGTTGATGCCCCTTCATTCATGAGTTCCAGATCAGTCCGGAGGCAGAATGGGTACGTTCTCAGGAGCTCAGAATTTTCTCTTATGGCCTTCAACTGATTGAGTGAGTCCCACCACATTATGGAGGATGCTCTGATTTTCTCAAAGTCAGCTTACTTAAATGTTGGTCACACCCTAAAAATACCTTCACAGCAACATGTGGACACCTAGAAGGTGTAATGAACATCATGCCCCTTGATCCCATGTCTGTGTTGTTTCCATAGAACAATATTTTAGTTTATTCCCCATTTTAAAATATTTCGTTTTTTAAAAAAAAATAGTGCCATTTGTCTTTAATCTACAAGGATGATTATCACCTCCTCTCACTACTCAGTCATCTTGTTCTAAATATTTAACCTTCTGTTGCTTGGCGTTAGCATAAATCCTCATTGTCTCTTAAAGCTCAACTCAGTTTCTGACTTCCACCCGTTGCTTTTACCATTACTTCTACCTCACCTTGAGCTTTTCCCATTTTTGAACTCCAGAATCGCTTAATACTGACATAGGTATCGTTTTAGTGTGGGACTTTGTCCAGCTGGATTTCTGGAACTATCTTTCAATAATGTTCCTAGTGCCTATTGATAATGCTTGGGTTATTAGTAAGAAAATGATTTTTCAAAGGGGCATATTATTAATGTAAGTTTTGATTTGTTTGGAATATATTGATATCTTAACAGATATTCACATAGGGTAATTAAAAAGATGCACATTTAGAAGGAGCTCCACATTGCACTGTCAGTTTGGGGCTCAAAGCCAGTTACAATGTCTATTTTCATTATCTGAATTTAACAGTTTAATGCATTTAGCCAGTTCACATCTGGCCTGTATTCACTGTGGAGAAAAGGGTCTGCCATGCTTAAATGTTCCTAGACTCCTTGAAATGTTAATAAAATCCATTACTTTCTGGGTTAAACTTCTGATTTCATAAGTGGCATTTCTAGTTAACCAAATAAGATCTCATTGGAAGATTAAGCACATAAAACAGAAAGCAAGTGCCCAGTGAAGTGTTTTAAAAAATCTGCTTCTGAAAGTGATTTCATGTCTTAGCTATCCAATAATATATGAATGCTAATAATATCCATCAGTGAATGTCTTCTTGGCTCAACATTTTCTGTATATTTATGTATAGAATTTTAAAAATATTTATACTTTTCAGAGTGCAAGTATATGGGAGAAAATTCAAGTAGTGCAGACAGATATTAGAATAAGTACATTCTTCAGCATGCCCCTCAGAATACACTAGCCACCCCCAATTGTTTTGTGTCCTGTGACACTGTTCAGAGTTTCCTGTCTATCTGTAGGAAACAAAAACAAAGGAGAAAGCTAAAGCCCACCCTTTCTGCACACAGCTGTGTACCTCACACATCTGCAGATCTCGGTTGGGCTCCTGTTCTCCCTGCGTCTGGACCTTGCTTTCCTTCCCTTGCTATTGTGTCTCGGAGCTGCAGGTCGTCTTGGTGTCCTCAGTGGCTGAGCCCCTCACAGGGAATCAGCGCCCCAGTGTAAGCACTGAGCTTGCTTTTACCTCTGTGCGTGTGTGCCGTGTTCCAACCCATGCTCTTATTCATGTATCTTTTTGATATGGGAATACTTTTCCATTTGATTCATAGGTAAAACCTTACCAGTGCGATTGTCTCACTAATGCACGTTTAAAATTTGGACCAGCCTTTCGATGTCACCTTCCAGAGAGGCTCCCCCAGCCTGCCTGTCCCTGACACTGTCCACCGGAGAGCCTCTTCACCTTGGGTTTTTGAGTCCATCTTGCTTGCTCAGCCTTGTGCGCAGGTGAACTTTGTGCCTGGCACTGGGCTCCTCCCTGCTGCTGTGGTGGCAGAGGGGTATCTCTCTGCTCCTTTGAGCAGATCGTGGCTTTATAGCATGCAGCTCACAGGTTGGAATCATGTGGGGTGCGCTTTGCTAGCTTTTCCCACCCACTGCCTTTAGAATTGACTCACACAGTGGAGGCACATGGTAACTGGGGGCAAACTATGCGTTTTATCTCAAAGAGATTTTATAGATGTTTGTTGAATATGTGGGTGTTCTGGACACAGAACTCCCCAAACAATATGGAGGCTATAAAGTTTCAAATTTCCTACAGAAAATCACAAGTTTCACAAATAAACAGGGCAATTTTATTTGACTGTAGAAAACAAGTATATGGTCTCTAATGGTGTATATAAAATACCTGATACTGAATAAATGTCGGCTCTCGTTCTTCTTCTCCCTCAAATCTCTCAGAGTCAGCAGGACTTACTGAGCCATGAATGCTGGAAGATAGAAATCAGCACATTTTTCATCCTCTGAAGGTCTTAGAGTATTGCTGAGCATAAGAGAGCAGCTCACACGGACTAACGCACTACAGCCAAGTTCATGTGCAGCACACAGTCAGCGTCCAGAGGTGGGCAGGACAATGGGACTCCGTCTGAGCTGGAGGCTGAGGAGCATCTAGGATGCCATGCCCTGCTTTCTTGCTCTCTTGTAACAAGTGGCTGTTAGATCCACAGTGCTAATTGCACTCTGAGAGAATTTGCAGGTCAACATCTAGGTGCTTTCTAACCTGAGGGATAAGGAAGCGGAGGGGTCAGAATGAGGACCCCCCCCCCAGCCCAACATGCAGCATGAGCTCAGGTTTGTGGCTGGCTATGAGCAAGGAGGGTGTGATGGACCACAAGGCTTTAATGACTTCTTCACCTGCAGCAGACGTTGCTGTTGCCAGTGTTGTCGAATGAGTGTGGGATGGGTCACAAGGTTTGGTTTTAGTCTTTGGCTCTGCCACTTATTGACACCGTGACTGAGGACAAATCCCTTCACCAGGCTGGGCTTGAGTAATTTGCAGAACAAGAGTCTTAGCTGGAGAGATCTCCAAGGGTTTATTTTATTAAGTGTGAGGAAGGGTTAGTGTGTAATGAGGCTGTGAGACCATTAGGGCAGCTCTGAGAACTCATGCTTGGGGTCCTGATGGCAGGATAGACGTAACTGTACTTGACACCATACCCCCTCCCTTGACAGGGAGACAGGAGGGAGTTACACTGACCTGGAGTTGGGCAGAGTGTAATGAAATCTCCATCACATCCTACATGGATACTGGGAAAATGTTTAGGGTATGATTATTCTACTTTCCTATTTTTCACCAGTGTGTATGTCGTTTCTCATCATCTCGTTGCTACACATGACTCAGATGTGATTTTACAACAGGCATTAGAGTTTTTTAGAGGCAGAGGGACAATAGAAAGGTGATGTTGATGAGACCACTGTAGGTTTGTCACCCTGAGGTGTGATTTTGAGAATTCTGTAGGGAGACTTTATTTAGAGTCCACCCCTACACTATCAAGTATTTGATCAAAATGAAAGCATTTTCTTCTCCATAAGTACATCTGAATTCCAAGAGAGCAGTGAGAAAAAAAATCCCACAAATTCTTGTACTTTTAGCTGAAAGGTTAATTTCATTTATTTTCAATTCACACTCCACATTGGATCAAAGTAAGAAAATTTGAAAAGTTGACTTGAACAGTCAGGTAAAATTCGAATAGTAGCTTGCTGGTGGAATTATTAAATAGGATCCCAGCATTTCCTGCCGCTCATGACTCCGCAGTGCGTTGCCGGTGGGGCAGGTGTCAGGTCTTCTAGACGCGGGCAGAGGGACTCTCGGAGTCTCCAGCACCAGGGACCCTTGTCAGGGAAGGAAGGGGCTGTGCAGGTTTATCAGGAGTTAGAAGTCCTTTGTTTCATTCCTGAGGTTGGAATTCATAGACAGGAACATGTAGACACGGATTAATTAGGGAGCATCACTGTTTCTTGTCTCTAAGCACAGGATGTGTCCAGTGCCATCTGAGGGAACAGGCTGTGCAGCCTGCTTGGTTATTTTCCCAGTGTACAGGCCTCCCTTCCAACAGGGCAGATTGGAAATCGGTGAGTGGGAATGGACCATGGTAAAGACCTGTTTTATCTTCCTTCAACTATTATCACCCTCTTTTCAGAACATTATTATTTTCTTTTCTAAAGCTTTATTTTCACCTTTTGGAGCTAAAGTTTGAAACCTGAGAAATCACAGTAATGGTTTTATTTTTCTCAGTTCATATTGATTTCCTTAAGTGTTCTGTCTGGGAAGATGTTAAAGTGCTCGTGTTTCCATTTTGTTTTTGAAAATGTATTCGCTATTCATTAAAAGCTGTGTAGGTTTGTTACCTTTATGCAATAATTAATTAGCCCAGACTGAAACAAAGAATATTAAAGCCAGCAGGAACTTTGGAGAACCCTGACTCAATCCTTGTATTTTTTTTCTTTTTCTTTTTTATTAGAACATGTTTGCAGTGCATAATGATTGCATTTATCATGGGGAGTTGGGACCTGTACACAACACATCTTCATTCTTCTTCTATTTCATGCACAGGCTCTTCTCCCTCCCGCTCCTCTAACTCTTGGGCCCCTTCCCATTTGGAAAAGCTCTATTTCCATCATTTTAAAAACCCTGACAGATGAGGAATATCAGGTCTGGAGAATGGGACTTGACTATAGGTCATCTAGCTCTCAATGCAGCATTTTTTCTGCCGTCATGTGATATTAAATAGTCTTTTATTTGCAAAATTGTTAAAAAATTAAGCCAGGATATCATAAGAGAAATGTAAATTTATTTTGATGTTCAAAATTATGATCCTTGGTGTGCGTATGTCTGTGTCTACATATCCATAACCTCGACCCATCTGAGGGAGCCGCCTTGGGCAGTTTACATTTGAAGTGAGAGGTGATGTTATTTTTATGGGGAGTATTTTTTTTTTTAGGCTGAATTTCAATAGCAAAATGAAGAAGTGTGAATCAAATATCCTGATCCACTAGCTGAGTGACAGATAGCATATTATATATTTCTTTTTATTTTTAAATGATACAGTGATTATGAAAGTGCTTCAGTGACTGTCATGTGAGCATAATCAACCCTTGAATACCGTTTCTTGTTACCGTTTCAGTTCTACCATAGAAGAGAGATGTGTTGTTTTGAATTATGTAAATTTCCTGTGTATTGACAGAATAGAGAGGGATGAAATGGGTGTAAAGAGCTACCATAGAAAATTAGCCTCAATTCAGGAGTTTATCTCACGCAGCAGAACAGGGTAGACATGATTGGATAACTACTGTGCCCCTTCCACTCACTGCTCCAGCAAAGGCAGGAGCCTTGCCTCTCACTGTGGTCCATATCCTCTTGGCAATGACCTGTGCAGGGAGCTTGTTGGAAATCTGTAGTCACAGCCCCCGTGCCAGACCTGCAGTTCAGCAAGATTGCCAGGGAGATCACATGCGTGTTAACATGTGAGAGGCCTTGGCTTAGAGTGCATTTTGTTAAAATGCTGCTGTGTTAATTGCACAGAGATTTCCCTCAAGACTTTGGTGTGGACACAGGCAGGCAGAAAGGTACTGTTCTTGAACCTTGCCTGTATGCTTTCACTGGACAATATTTGTTGACCTGCCAAGGCTGTATTTGTGGCTGAACGATTGTTGAGACACTCTGCCCTCCGTAGGCTTCCCAGAGTAGGTGACACAAATAAAACAGAGGCTGGTAGTACAGTGTCATAAGCCAACAACAGAGACTGGTCGAGAGTGTTTCCAGGCCAGCTTAGCCTGGGAGGATGAGGAGAAAAGGGGGCCTTGGAAAGCATCCTGAGTTGGCTCCTAAAAGGTAAGCAGGAGAGCATCAATTTTCTCTCACTGCATAACACGTTGCCACAAATGTAACAGCTTCCTACACCTGTTAATTATAATCATCACACATTTTCTGGAAGTCCTGTGGCTCTAGTGGGTTCTCTGCTCAGTCTCAGGGTGCCTTCCATGGTGGCCTGGCTGAGGTCCATTGGGAGCTCAGCATCCTCATCTGGTCGTTTGCTGTTGTTGGCAGACTCAGTCCCTTGTGGCTGTAGGAATGAGGGCCCTGCTATGAGGCTGTGTCAGCAGTGAGGGGCCGTGACAATTCCCCCCAGGTCCCCACATTGTGCAGTGACCACGTCCTCAAGGTCAGCGAGAGAACCCCTTGCTCCATAAACTGAGACAGAGCCATGCATTGCTGTGCAAACAGGAGTTCCCATCCTAACCCTTCCCTGTATGACCCAGGCTATGCACTGGCTCCCCCCACTCAGAGGTGGGACTCTGGGGTCATCCTAGAGCTCTGTCACCATGGGGTGACTGAGCCATGGTGTGGGTGCAGGAGCTGCATCATGAGTCAGGGGACTGTTGTACCAAGCAAGCCGGTAAATCACCAAACACTGGGAAAAAAGACAAAGTTAAAACTGAAAGGAGTTTATTCACGCACGTGGACTCCACCCTCTAATAGGAGTGAAGCGCCGAGTCTGGGAACAGCACAGCTTTTACAGGTTGTTATATAACAGCACAGCTTTTATAGGTTGTTATTTAAAGAAGTTCAAAGGGGGGTCAACATGGTGCAAAAGTATTTTTCACAACTCAGCTATCTTGCTATCTTGTCAGGTTAGGACATTTTGTGGTTAGAGGGAGGCACCAGGCACCAACCGTTTCCAAGAAGCGATGAAGCAAGTTTACAGAAGCAGAACCAGCAGTTACAAAAACATCTACTTTATAAGGGGAGGGGTGCATACTGGCTGCAGCGAGCAAGGCCATGGTGGTGGGACCACCCAAGCCCCCTGGAGCTCACATCTCCCTGCCATGTGCTCTGCAGGTCCTGTGTGGAGCTGCAGGAATTAGTGTTTGCCCAGGTGGTTTCAGACTTGGTTTGGTCCTATTCTTTTCTAGTCACCTATTCCTCCCTTGTGGAATGGAAATGTTTATCCAGAACCATCGTATCTTGGGATAATGTAATTTGTTTTCCATTTTACAGAGGTTCACAGCTAAGAATGTGCTTTGAGTCATAGAAGAAACTTTTACTTGGGCATTTTAGCAATTCTGATACTGATGAGACTTTGGAGAAAGGGCTTTTTGAAAATTAGGGGCCGGGGATTTAGCTCAGTGGTTTTGCCACCTGCTGTGCAATTGCAAGGACCTGAGTTCGATCCCCCATACCACAAAAAAATAATTTATTAGTGTATGTTTGTAGTACATCATAGTTACTTTGGGGGGGAATTGATATATTTTATAGTACATCTTGATCATTTTCAATCCTTTTACCCTGTTATGGTTGTATGTGGGACAGTTGTATCACATTAGAATTATTGTGTTTATTTGGAGATTAAACATAGTTTAAGGAGATGTTTTGAGTATCAAATTGACAAGGGTGAGATGTGATAGTTAAAGTGGATTTTTACTTTGGTTTGGAAGCACTGAGAGGATTGCCATGTATGCTTTTGGCTGTGTCTGAGTTGGGCATAGAGGTGTGGCCTTGGGGTCTGTGTCTGGTCCCTGGCTCCTTCCTCTCTGGTGCTGTTCCCCTGCTCTGCTTCCAGGTAGCCGGGGACAAGGCAGCATTACCATGCCCTACCCTTCTGTCATGATGTCCCTGCCCTGAAGCCAGCTGACCATAGACTGAAACCTCTGAGACCACGAGCCAAATAAACGATTTCCTCCTTTAAGTTGTGGATGTTGGGTATTTGACCATAGCAAAGGAACAGCTGACTAGTAGGGGAATTTAACATGTAATGCAGAGATCTTAGACTGGTCGGAGAAGGAGAATATTAGCAAATGGTGTCAGGATAAGTTAGTAGCTGCCTGGGCAAAGGTATTGTGTCTTTCCTTCATATCCTGGCCTAGCACAGATTCTAGATATCAAAAATTTAAATGTAAGACAATTATAAACACAGTGGTCATAAACAAACGGGAAGGTTTTTATAGTCTGGTTGTGAAGACTTTTATAGCATTTACTTGGACCTATAAGTCATAAAAGATAAGCTTGGTAATTTCATTTCTTAAAACAAACAGCAAATATTCTACACATTAAAAAATACTACAAGCAAAATGAGATAACTGACAAGCTGGAGAAAACAAAGTAATGCATATCACATGACAAAGGACTAATCTTCCTAATTTATAAAGACCAAAAGATGGCCAGTCATTCTAAAAGAAAAATGGGCCAAGGATAAAAAGAGATATTTTACAGAAAAGAAAATACAAATGATCTTTAAATATATAATGTGACCTTCAGCCTTTTCATGATAAAACAAACGCAAATGGCAACTACAATGAGATCTCATTTTTTACCCATCATGTTGTAAAAAATCTGAACATTTAACGATGCACCCCTTTGGCTATACCAGGCTGCTATGGGAAGACAGGTACCAATCAGGCCTGGGGTCCCAGAAGTGGCTTCAGAGGAGGGCTGAACTTGGCAGCATCTGGCAGCATGAAGATGTGTGTCTCCTTGACCCAGCAGTCACTTTGTGAAGTCACTCTGCAGATAACCTTGTGGGTGCACAGAGCAACGCTTGTGCACTTTCTACTGCAGCATTGTATGGTTGCAAAAGAAACCCCCAAAAGATTGGTAGCAGCATAAACACCCATGAATGAGTGACCAAATGAATAAATCAGGGCATAGCCATTCACTGTAATACTGTGTGGTTATGATAAAACAATGAAGACGCACTTTATAAACTTAACTATTAGGGGTAGTTCTCTGAGATGCTTCAGTTAGAAATGATATGAAGAAAACAGTATTGTGGTATGTTACCTTTTGCATGGAAGAGGAAGAAAATGAGAATGTATATGCCTCCTTCTTTGTATTTTTATGGTGGAAACTTTGCAAGGATATATTATATATAGTTGACTTTTTTTTTGGTATACTGGGGATTGAACTCAGAACCTTGCACTTTCAAGGCAGGCATGGCACCACTGAGCTACATCCTTGGGCCTAGGCTATATTATACATGACTGTGGTTCCTGTGTAGGAATGTTGTGACTTGGCCAGATGGGAGGGGCAGGTAGAAAGTTTTCACTGTCTCTCTCTCTCCATCTCAAATGTATATTGTCTGTGTATATATCATTATATCTTGAACCAAATGAACTAAAACAAAAAACCCAAATAATAAATTATTTATATAGAAAGATACCCTATGAAAGCATGTCAAGGAGTCTGTCACAATCAGTTATATATGACTGCATAAGCAGTGTGCAGCCTGATGCAGCCTTGCTGAAACTCACTTATGTGCTCAGCTCATGGATTTGTCAGCTTTCCTTTGCTGTGAAAAAATACCTGAGACAAATGACTTAAAGCAAGAAAATACTTCCTCTGGGTCAGAGTTCTCAGTCCAGGCTTGGTTGGCTGCATTGTTTTGGGGCCCATGGCATGGCAGAACATCATGACCTGGGCAGAAAAGAGAGACAGGAGAGTTCTGTCCTAATAGCCCTTCAAGAGCACACTCCCCCAATGACATAACTTCCTCCCACTAAGCTCCACCTTTTAAAGGTACACCCCTTCTCAATAGCATTTGTCACATGGCCTTTGGGGGACAATCTAGATCAAAACTATGATCCCCATCAATAAAAAACTTTAATCACACACATATATACGTTATTAGTTAACTTGAAAATTATATGATTTACTACAGTACAAATTATATTTTGTACCTTAAAACTATATACTAAAAAAGAAACCAAAACTTCAAAATGTAAAATGAAATTAATAGTATTTATTTTAACAATTAAAAACTAATATGCTCTCATTAAAATATTAATATCCGTAGTTCTTTTTCTAAAACTTACAATTTTTTAGGTTTTATTTTACTACATATTATAGCTGGGGTGACCAGCCATCCCTGCCTGGCTAAGATTGACAGGTTTCCTCCAATGTGGGAATTCTCAGCGCTTTGACCAGGTCATCCCTGGGCAAACTGAGAAATCTCTGTCATTACAGTTTAAAGAAATACATCCCAAATATGTATAAGAGTAAAGTGAAGAAATAATTATTGGCTGAGCCTACTAAATCATAAAACTAAATTCTCAGCATCAGTCACTCATTATGCAAAGGTTTCTGGGTAACTCAGCTGCTCAATTTTCATCTTCACTGATGAGGGTTATGTACTGCTGGAAAGCAATCAAATGTATTGCCTCTGTATTCCACAATGTATTCAAAATATTACACAATCAAGTGTGAAGAGATTTCAGATAGGCTGTAAACAAAAGTAGTGTGGGGAGCTGGGGTGGCATGGGGAGTAAGCCTTTAGGGGTCGCAGGGACACCTGTGTCTTCTCCAAGTGAACTGCTGCAGAAGCCTGCTTTCTCTTGCACTCTAGCTAGTGACCAATCAAGACCATAATAAAGGACTCCTTCCATGTCCACAGGATCCCTGTGCCTTGCTGGGCACCCTTTGAGAAGGTTCTGGCTACTGGGTGCTGTCCCTCAGTCACAGGCATCTTCAGACTCTGCTTCCTACAAACAGAAATGGTAGTTTTGAGTGTTTCAAGCAGTTATCCAGAAATGGGGTCTACACCATATTTCTGTCTTCCAGGAGCAAGGTGAAGAAGAAGAGAAGCCCTGGGATCATGCGAATCTTCTGAGTGCTGGTAATTATCACCTTACACTACAGTTTTAGTGTACAGGGAATGACTTTTAAGTGCAGTTACTTTAATTATTTCAGGTTTTAAAATTTCAGTATATAATAATGTTTCTCCCATTTACCTGTGGTGTGTTACGTACTCTTCTATAGACTTTAATCAATGTCATCAAAGATTTTCAAGTATATACATGAAGGAAAGTCTGAAGCTGTTCTTGTGTCATTTATCTGCCTTTAAAAATAAGTTCCAAGGAAAATAACTCCTGGTTTGTCAACTTTCTCTGAGAATAAAAAAGTAAGAGATACTATTTAGTTTATTCTAATGCCTTGTTTAAGCTTTTCCCAGCTTGGCTTATTTTTCTAATGATTATATTTGCATTCTTCTCTTAATAAAATGAACATCTCTCATTATGGTTATTAATTCAGCAATAGGTTTTAGATAATAGTCTCTTAGTATTCAAGTAATTCTCTGATGCTTTAAATTTTAATCAACAAATGCAGATGCTATCTCCTTGCAATAAAATCCACAAAGTTTGTGATTGTTGCTATAGAAGTAGACCACTGTGTAGTCACATGTCCAGCACATTGGGACTGTCCTCAATGGGAAGGAGGTATACAGCTTTGATAATGCTTCTCTTATAAATTTTGGAAGTACTTTAGATATTTGTCAAATAAGTTTTTTAAAAATAAATCTAAAAATATCTTGAAAAAAATGACAAACCAGAATTGAGATCTTAAAGACCATTTTCTATTACTTAGTCCTGGTCCACAGTATGGAAAATTTGCAAACTTCTGCTTGTATGACTTTTAAAACAAAAACTGCAATTAAAATCAGATACCATGTGTTGCTTTAAATTTCTTTTCTTCTCTTGCTGCCACCCCAGTCCTGTCATGTTCTTTGTTGAAAAGCAAAATAGGCTGCGGTAGTTAGATAATTATGTAACTTGATGTTCATCTCCATTAAAATGCACTTCAGTTATGCAACCCTGGAATCTTAGAAATAAATTTGGACTGTACCTGGCCCTCTCAGCAGGATATTTTTTTAAACAGTTTTTTCTTCTCAGAGAGAGGTTGTGATTTATGGTGTTGTTGTTTCCCCCCGAAGCTACATTTTCACACCAATGTAGATTGTTTTAGATTCTTTCATTCTGTAAGCATTCACTCTAGGAATAGGAAGGCAGACTCAGACCAACAATTAAAAATGTTCATTTCCCCCCAAACTAAGGTGACAGAATCATAGCATCTGTGGCTCCATGATAGCCAGGTATCTGTTTACCGTAATAGTTTTTCAGTTTTAAGAGACAGTAATTTTTTGCTGCTGTTCATCCATTGGGGGACTGGCTTTATAGTTAATGGCTCATTCATAAAAGTTTCATGCTGCGGTTTATGGTGTTCTTATTGTTTTTGTTTTTCCCAGCAATAGACTATAACTAAATGTTTAGAAAAAGCAGACGATTTGACTTGTGTATATGGGCACTACACTCTGCTAGTTGTATTGAAGATTAGATTATTTGGGGACTTTCTGAGTTAACTTACATTTATACAACTTCTAACGTGATATAGAAGTATTTCCCCCAATTTCCTTTCTTATTACAATGATATTTTTCTCCTGCGGTGTGGAGAAATGGTTTAAAATTTTTCTTTAGATTGCTTACAAAACAAGAGATATTTGGTCACTTAGTTCATATCTTAAAAAAAAAATACCAAAAGAAAAAGAGAAACCGTGTCTACACATAAATATGTACTTATAGGTGAGTAGAAAATTGTACTAAAAGTAAACATTTGGTTCTTAGTAGTGATTTTATAGCCAGTATGTGTTTCTTTGGCCATTGTTTAAAAAATGATTCATGGCAAGCCAATCTGAGCTATGACCTTTGCAGCTCGAGTTACAGTGTGGAGGCCTTGAGGAGCATTTGACTAATTTAGAGAAAATTAATTTATTAGCAGTGCATCCAGTACTTGAACCCACACCCAGCGAGCCCCAGAGGCTGTGCTCTTTCTGCATCAGCGTTTTCCCTACTTTGTAGCTATTCAGAACAAGAGAGGAAACTGGAGAAATGTGAGGACAGTAGGTGCTGGTGACTGAAGTATTATCTATTGGAGCCCAGCATCGCTCTCAGAGTCCTTGGGGCCGAACTAGCTGAACTAGATTTTCCTTGGCATGGTTAAGATTTGAGATTAATTTTTTTGGTTCTTTTGGAAACTTTAAGCTAAAATTATTTCTAATAATTCCAAACTTTAACAATCGTCTTAGCTATTTCTTAGAGCTTGTCTCAGTAATAATTTATCAATAAATATGTGTGATTGAAGTCAGAGAATTAGTATTGCCAATCATTATGTAATCCCAGACTCGCATGCTTTTACGTTTGAAGTCTCTAAAATAACAGCACCTGATTACTTCAGTTGCACAAACGATCTGGCTTTTCCTGTTCTGAATTTATTAGGTGCCCTTTTCAGGTAATATTAATACTTGTTTAATTGAATGTTGGGAGAGTGAACATTTTATAAAAACAAAAACAGTGTAAGAAATTATAAATTAGATGTATGCACATCCAGTTAAACTTCATATATTAAATAAAATCATTATCAATAAAATTTAAAAATAGAAAGCTATGAAATATTCACCACAGCTGTAACTGACATAATAAATAAATAATAAAGAAAGAAATTAAATAAAATTGTCAGATACACCAAAATCTGAGTCCAAAACCAAGTGAAGGCATAAACAGGTATTTCAAAGGGAATTGTTTAAAATAAATGTATTAAAAATATTCAATCTCACTAGAATGTAAAGAAATACAAACTTCAAAGTAGTCATGATATGTTTTGATCTACAAGTTGACAGTAATTAAAGTAACTGCCAATTCTCCTTGCTGGTGAGGTGGGAAAGATTGAGTCTTACTTCACCGTTACCAAGAGCAGAAGGTGCCTCTGTCACTGGAGATGGATTGATAGTATTTACAACAGAGTTCTGTAAACATTTTCTTCATCTTAGGAACTCATTCTTTTGAGATTTCTCTCAGTGAAATAAACATATGCATTCAATCTATACATATTGGTCATTGTGGCACTATTTATGAGTGGTAAAAAGTGGGGAATACTCTAAATGTTCAACAAAGTTACCATACAGGGAAAACCCTGTGACATGGCTGTGTGTAGTCAATTATGTCGCTTCAGTGCTTTTGAAGAAATTTGAGTTACAGGAGAGGAAAAGCTTATGGTGACATATTAAGAGGGCAAAAAAATAGATTAGTCTAGATGCTGGCTACAAATAAATCATGTATGTAGAGAAGAAAAATATTAATGATCACTATTTTACATTGTGAGATAAAAAATACCTTTTCCGTGTATTTTTTGCAATTAGTTTGTAATCAAGTTACAACTAGCCAGATATTATTGAAAATAAATTCAGAAACTCCTGAGCACTAAATACCTTAATTCGTGACACAGAGTAGCGTTGGAATATCTGTTATTAGAATTTGCTTTTGTAAATAAACTTTTACTATGGAATAGTTTTCGATGTACAGAAAAGCTGCAGCACAGTATAGAGAGTGCCCTGTGCAGCCCTCTCTCAGTTGGCCCTGCGCATAACATCTCATGTGGTCATGGCCCCTTGTCAGAACCAAGAAATTGACACGGGTACATCGCTGTCCACCAAACCATAGACTGTATTCAGATAACACCAGTTTTTCTTTATGTTTTTTACTAACGTCCTTTTTCTGTTTGAAGATTCAGCCCAGAGTGTTGCTTCCCACACATACAGCACTGCGTGTGAATTTCTTGGACCGGATGTTACAGGAGCCGCCAGCGTTCTGACTTGCTTGTCCGCTGTGGTGTTTTCTCACCTGGCAGCCCCTCTCCTGGCATCTGACCCTTTCCTATCTGCACTTATCCGTGCACTGAGTGACTCCTGCTGGCTCTCCAGTGCCTCAGGGGATCCCTAGAAGTGTGTTGATGGGACAGAAGTAGGACCTCCTGCATGGATGCACACTTCCATGCTCTCATTTTTCTCCCTTTTGCTGTTTCTCTTAGACATGAAAGCGAAGCTCCTCCTGTTGCCCAGTGTGCAGCTCTCTCTCAGGTCCTTCACCTTGCAGCGCCATGGTGCCCCTGTCCTGGAGATTCTGCCCCTCCCTCTCACTCCCTCAACCCCAGCAGTGGCTACTTTTTCTTCGTTGGTCCTGCTATCCCTCAGACGATAATGTCTCCCAACTTAGACAGGGCAGCTCTTGGGCACTCCTTTCTGCTCTTCTCCCAGTGAGACTTGGCTGAGGCTCCGTAAACGCAGCACCTCATCTTCTTTAGACATCAGGACCTGGCACGTGGCTGTTGCCCACAGGCAATTCCCACCCCGCTCTGCTCCAGCTGCCAGATCCTGTAGTCTGGAACTCAACTCTGAAGAATCTCTTTCTTTGCCTGGAGGGTCTTTCTTGCAGCTGGCTCCTTCAGAACCTCATTATCTTCTCTACTTTCCTTATTTTTATGTTTTTTCCCCTCCCTGTTCTATTTTTTCTCAGCATATCCTAGGCATTTGCTTTTCATAAAATCCAGTTATGTAATAGGCTGTATCTTCCATGTAAGTTAGGTATCTTTTCAAAAGGCATATGATCAGGTCCAGTCAGGACAGTAAGGTCTATTGTTCTGTATTATTACTAAGGTAGTAATTTACTGAAGCTCTGAAGTATTAATTAACTAAATGGCCTGGAAAAAAATTAACACTACTTTTAAGTGTTTAACTTAACTTTCAAGGAGCCCTTGTGGTGCTGGGATTGTGGCTTATTATGCAATTCTAATAGCTTCAGAGATAGACCTGGAATACTATCATGTGGTCTTTTATTAGGTTAGCTAGCTTAGTTCCAGAGTGTAAGGACAGCAGTTCTTGCTTGCAGCGTAATTATTTGTCAGTGGAGCTGATTGTTCACGTTTGTTGAGCTTTGTGAGAAGTCTGGTTCATTCCACTGAGGCAATTCTGTACCCTAGCATGGATATCTACACCAGAAAGGGGAAACCAAACCCATTTCACTTACTCCATTCCTGGCAGTACAGATGGCCTTAGAGTCATTAAATGAACAGTTGGACATTTGGGTATTTGGCTACTCTGAACCTAAAGAATTACGTTTCCACTAAGCCATGAAGCCATCACTGGAGGGTAAACGGGAATTCTTTCTAAGTAATGAAGTCTTTGTACGAGCACTCTAATAACTGCAGCATTCAACACACACTTCATGACACTGCTGCTCTGTAGTAAACAGTATCTGGGACATATTCTCAAGTCACTTATTTGCCCTTGATACTGGCTTATGACTGAGCTAATCTTTGAACCTAACTGGTTCAGTTACCAAACCTCCCACACCATTCCGCCACTTCCAGGAGAGTAAGTGGGGTGCTACATAGGAACACTCACAGAGGAAGAAGGTCCCTCTGCGTCCTCCTCCAGGCAGCCGGCAGCTGATCGAGAATGAAAACTGGACAGAGAGGAAGGAAAGACAGGGCAAAGCCCTCTGTTCGTGAGGCCTGTTTAGGAAGACCGTTTTTCCAGGCCGTGTACAAGTCTTTAATATGTGAAAGGACAGGTGATATTAAAGTTTTCCTTCACTGAAGGTCTTCTGGTGATGCCTGGGGATCATGCGAGTCCTTGAGCCATCCCACAGAGGAACCCTGTCAAGGCAGCAGGAAGTGTGTGCTACACCTGTGATCAGGGGTCCTGTACATACAGAGCACTGAACCGTGGACAGGGGGCTGCATCCTCCGTACCCGGAGGGAGTTCACAGCAGGAACTGTCACAGAGTGGTTTCCATGGAGACCCTTGCGAGGTCTCAGAGCCCTGGGCAGGGTGAGGTGGCGGTCAGCTCTCCGTGTTCCCTTCCGCAGGTCTCACCCATTCCTCTCGAAGGCTGACTGGAAGCGTCCTTCCCTCTAACGTGCTTTGCTCTTTCAAAGTATGTTTAATTTTTGTTGGAATAATTAACTTTTGTCACCGAGTTGAAAGCTGTGACTTCGGGGTCATTTCAGTGTTCGTTCAGACCTATACTGTTTACACAAGAGGCGAGCATTTGGGCTGCAGGTTTACTTGCTGCCATGCCTATTTTAAATGATTGCTTCGGGTCCCTGTGCTTTCTTAGCACTTACAGTGGACACACTCATCTGTTTTTAAACATACATTTTTTGAAGTTTGAAACTATGTCATCAAACTCATAAAAATGTTGTAAGAACAGTACAAGGACTTTTTCCCTCTGAGTTAGAGGGTGTGATGTGGACTTCATGCTCTGCCTGGCTGCAGTTCAACCAGTTTCGCAGGCAGCTCAGCCTGGGTTGGCCCCAGCAGCCACGCTGCCTTGGGGCAGCACTGAGGTTTGACGAGAATCCAGGCATGTCCCGCTGCGACAGGGTTTTCTGGGGATGTGTTCCCAGTAGCTGCGTCACCTCGATGTCCTCAGGCTGGAATCCTTCCTCATCCTTTCCGGACAGTCACCACCAGGACACTCTTGAATGTCACAGGCCAGTTACTTTGCAGAATGTTTCTCCTTTTGGATTCGTCGGATGTTATGACTACATTCAGGTCATGTACATTTGGAGAAATAGCCCAGAGCAATGCTTTTTATCCTCACTGCATCTGTATGGCCATGATTTTGATTTGCCCCAATTTTGATGATAGCTCTGATCTCTTGATGGAGATAACATCAGGTTTTCTACTTTGAATTTATAATTTTTTTTCCTTTGGATACCATATGTGTTTTATAGGGAGGTCATCCAAAACTATCATTTTTCTATTTTTCAGGAACTTTCTATTTATTTGCAGATGGAATCATGGCTCCTTCCTTTATTCAGAGGATTGGCATGCAGTTCCATCATCATTCTGATGCTCACTTCGTCCTCAGTTTGGCCAGTGGGGCCCGGGTCCTGGTTTGGTGTCTTTTTGATGTGTCTCTGTGGTTGTTCTGAGCACTTCCCTACTTTCTGCCCCCAGATGTTCTAGGCTTTGTTTTCTCCCTGAATCGGTCACTTCTGCAGAAAGTTCTGGCTCCTTCTTGTGGCAGGGGCCAAGTGTGTTCATTGTTCTTAGAGTGTTGTTGCCCCTGGGCCCTCTCAGTCTGCAGAGCTAAGGAAATCTGTGTGTCTATGCGCCACATGTGTGCACACATTCAAATTTACACACACACACAGAGACGCACCGATGCTTTATACCACTGTTGTTACAGAATCTGTCTCCACAGAGTGAAACCCCTGAGCTCACAGTGCTGCCTCCGAGTCCAGGCTTCTCCCAGAACTCATTCCAGTTTTCCCTCCTTACATATTTGCATCCCAGTCTTAACATGAAGCCTGGCCCCCTCATCCATGGTGAATTTGCTCAACAGGCTGGTGCCTCTGTGGCACCTCCATCCGCTCAGTGCGGCCCTCTGCCCGGGTGCATGGTGACCTCACCCGAAACGTCCCTGCAGCTGCCCTCTCCTTGCCCTGGAGCCCCTCACTGGGCTTTGATGCTCCCCAACATGTGGCCCACAGGAGCCTCTCTTTGCACCCTGAGGCGGCTCTGAGTCCCCCAGGGAGAACAGAAGCCAACCAGGCATGCTGGTAGAAGAAAGGACAAATCTAGTGGTGTGGTGTCCATATGCTCCTGTGGCATCTCCAGCTTTCTGCTCCTCCTTCTGGGTGAGGTTCTGGGCTGCACACCTCGTGGGCCCCCTCTCCTTCCACCTCAGGCCTGGCTCATGCAGGCATCCTCTCCCAGTGCCCGCCTCTCACACCTGCATGTGGACAGAAAGCCCAGTGTCATGTCCTGACTTTCCCAAGGCAGGGCCTGGGTGGGCTGTCAGCTGTGGCAGCTGTCCTTCCTGTGTTGAGTCCAGGGCAGGGGCTTGGTTTGACACCAGGACCTCCAGAGAGTGCTGTGGATTTCCCTTCAAAGCCAAAGGGACGTAGTGGTTGGGGGTGCTTCACGGAAATCGCCATTGCCAGGTTGAAGCACAAGGCTCTGCTTGTACGGGAGCTAATCTAATAGAATAGATGAATTCCTTAGAAATTCACTTAGAAATGAATGTACAAGGCTAGGGTCTTATTTTTCTTCAGATTTTCACACGTATAATTGAATGCTATTTAAAAAGCACTTTCTTCATGTCTAATTCACAATTAAAATATTGTACCTAGGCAGCATATAGGAATGTTCAGATCAGTGTATGGAAGATAGATAGAGGGAGAGATGCACATATGAGGTGATCAAGGAATATCTTGTTTACATTTTTAAAAACTGTCGTAACGAAAGGCAGAGTGCCGTCAGTCCCCCGTAATACTCCTTTGCACTTCGAGCACACCCACCCTGTCATTCTTGCCACTTTCTGCAGCAGCCTCCCTCTTTCTGGGAGCCTCTTTCAGGAGTGTTTTTTACGAGGTGTTATAAACCTAGGGTGAAGACCGCTGCCGAGCGCCACCCAACAGAAAGGCAAGTTCATAAAAACATGACACTGTGTCCTCTTCCACCGTATTCACCACATCTGGCACAGTGTACTCCCAGCTCTTCCCCAAAGTCAAAATGACCATGCAAAGGAAACGTTTTGAATCAACTCAGGATGCTGAGGCAGCCGGACAGTGTCACTACAGGTCCTCACACAAGAGGACTTCCAGGACTGCTTTAGAAAGTGGAGAAAACCATGGGATAAATGTGCTTGAAGTGAGAGGAAGCATTCATGACAATATACCTTTTACTGTGTATTTAAATTTTTTAAAAATATTCACCACATTTTTCGGTCACACCTCGCAGATAGCTCACCTGGACTTTGAGGTTCAGTCAGCACTCGGCATCCTTAGCCAGGTAAATGTTATTTCTGCAAGTTCAAACCTTTATTCTTTCTGAAGAATGACTTCTTTTGATATTTGAAAGTGAGCTTAGAATCAAAGAGAACTTGTTCTGAATTTTGGCTTTGAATTTTGGTGGTGTTACTTCTAACAACGTATTCACCTTTTTAAACCTCAATTTTCTTTCTGGTGAATGGGAGTAATAGATAATATTGCCCCATAACTTTCTCAGAATAAAATAAGAAAAGTTTTATAATGTGATAGACTCTTACACTCAATAAATGGTATTTTTTTCTTGAATGGCTTAAACAGGAAGTTTACGTATCCATTTTTCCTACCTGTTAGAGTCTTTTTGGTACAGGTGATCGTATTTTGCTTTGGAGGTTCCTGGAGGAGGGTTTTGAAGACCACTGGAGAATTAACCCAAGGTGCAGCATTTTCTTGATTCCCTCTACCCTTGTGTTTTGCAGGGGAGGAGGGGTAAAAAGACCCCCAGCTTGGGCCTGCAGACTCTCACTGCTGTATCCTCCCTCACATCCCTGTTCCTCACCAGCCTTGCCATGTGGCCTCTTTGGGAGCAGCTGGGTGTGGAAAACACCTTTCTGGAAAATCGTAAGTGGACATTGGGTCCCGCTGCTGCCGGTGCTTGGTGTCTGCTCTGATGAAACAAAGAGCATGAGGCAGAGGACAGGGCCGTGGACTTGGAGCTTAGCAAGGTGGGCAGATTGGAAAGGTGTCCAAGTGTAGGGTTATAAAACACACAGCCTCCTGGGAAGCTGCAGAAGAGTGCTGCTAGTCTTTGGGCTGGAAGCGATCTCTTGTGCTCGGTGTAAAGGCCCTGTCCTGGAGGTCTCAGAGGGTGAGCGTGCCCTGAGTTCAGTGGCGTGCGGGGCCGTGGGGACATCTGGATGCCTTCTTCCCTTCCTTCCCCGGCAGTCTGTGCTCAAGGGCTCTTGCTTCTGCTTCAGGAACATGCTGGGGGCAGTCTGTTTGGGCTCCTCTTTCCTGAGGCACCAGATTGTCCACCCTGGCTGATTTCCCACTGACTTGTTGTGATCTCCGCAGAGCATAGGGCTGATCCCGTCAGTGTCCCTAACCTTTGCTTTGCTTAAAACCTTCCATCCGAATCCCATTGTCCATATATGGAACAGGACACGGGCGGGGTGGGGATTCCTTCCTAAGGCCTCCAAGCCCCAGCGAGTCTGCCCTTCCCTGCCTCCTCGGCCTCCCACAGGGGTTTGCCCACTCCTCCCTCATGCTCGTCCAAGGGCCCTGTTCCTGCTGTCCTTTCTGCCCAGTGTCCTCCTCTCTCTCTCCATGTCTTCCTGTGACCTAATTATAGGTACTCATGTTGCTAAAGGTATTCGATTCAGTGCTTCTTTTTAGGAAAGTTTCCTGATCCCCTGGACCCGGTACTCTGGCCTCTACACTCTATGAATACCCATGATATATACCCTTGGGTTGCGACTGGCCTGACATACTAACAACTTGGGTTATGACCAGAAGTTTAGTTGTAATTTATGAACAAAGTTTTGAGTTAAGACCCAGATGCCGGCTGCTTGTGCTTCCAGATGGTCTCAGATACAGATTTAACCCTTGAAGAGTTCTGGAAGGAACATGACAACATCCTTTCCTGTGTGGGGTTAATTGAGAAATCCCAGGCCGATGTCTCGATGTCTCTCTAAGGACACTGAGATCTGCCTGTGTGTAGGAGAGGGACTCTGAAGGCTGTGGAGAGGAGCCTGAGCCCTCAGTTAACCAACTTGAATTACAACCAGCCCTCAGGAACGAATTGAGTTCATAAGTCAAGGGTCCACTCTAGTTTGTAATCTGATTTTGGATTTTTGGATTCCTCCCCACTAGATTTTGAAGCCTGAGAGGGAGGTTCCACATCTCCTTTTTTCCACTGTTTGTCCATAGGGCCAAGCATGTAGTAGGCCTACTGGTTCCTCTGTAAGTAACCGCAGAATCAGTGGCTGGAGAGAGCAGCTGCCAAGGCTGAAGCTTGGGTTGGGCTCCGAGAACACGTGCTGCAAGTGCTGGGTGTGGCAGCTTGAACCTTTCCACTGGTGAGCTCGAGACTAGAGCTTTGGTCAGCAGAGGCGGCCTCTGTGTGGAAAGGTGACTGGTGATGGGGAGAGGAGAGGTACAAGGGAATCCAGGACATTGATGCATTGCTAAGGGCTGCTGAGATGGGCTTGCTCAAGGCTGACGCTGGGTCTACTCCTGGGATATCCGCAGGATGTTGTGACTTCCATGGATTGGATAGACATCCAGTTGAATAAAATTAGGTTTCGTACACGCTATGACTATTGTTTTAACATTTTGCTATGGGTTGATAAGTATTCTATGTGTAGTTTTCCATTTTCTTTGCACTTTTAATTATTTGTAGTTATCTTCACAGTGTTTAGGATTTTAGGAGAAATTATTTTTCTCCCCTCATTGATGTTATGATTAATTTTTTATGGTAGCAAATCTGAATTCAGTAGTTTGGGATTTAACTTGATAAGGAAGCTGATTTGTTAGATACACTTCACCCCTAACACTCTATGATTATATTCAAAACCATTTTTGGAGAGTTAACATCATAACCTTTGCATACAAAATCAATAAGATCAATAAGATAATAAAGGGCTTTTGCTGTTGTCTATCAAGCTGTTATAAATTAACTCCTTGAATATGACTTCAAAAAGACAGGAAAATATTACCATCACTATGGCTACATTCTCTTAGCTGTTCTGTATTTTGTGCTGTGAACATTGGTTCAAATCTGAGAATTCAACACATACAGTGTGGAAACTATTGACCTAAACTAATTTATTATTTATGGATTCCTTCTTATTTTTCAGACAAATTTGATATAATTATTTGGTCAATTTTCCCAATTATTGAGCTTTTAGAGACTTGTTGATAGTGGGTTTGAACAGTTTATTAAATATCAGTACTACTATACTATTACTCCTGCTCTCCAGTTCTCTTAGTTTCCTGTCACTTCCACAGCCACAGACTTGGTGGAAACTCATCATTGTAGAGCCGGGTAGGTAAGAAGTCTGACAGATGTCTCATGTGGTTTAAGTCAAGGTGAGGGCAGAGCTGCATCCCTTCTAAGGGCTCCAGGTGAGGTGCTGATACTTAGTCTTTCCAGCCTCTGGCAGCCACCTGCATTCCTTGGTTCATGGCCCCTTCCTCTGTCTTCCAGCAAAGTGGAATTTCTCTGCCTCTTGGGTCATATCCCCTGACTACAGCTGGGAAAGTGTTTTCAATTTGCAGCTCAGTGTGTTTACATTGCACCCACCTGTGTCCTCCACACTGGTTGCTCCCTCTCAAGTACTTCAGCTTGGTCACATCTGCAGAATTCCTCTGGCCACAGACTTTCTGAATAGGACTCCAGTAGCACAGAAAACAACAGCAAGAATCAACAATATGGAACTACTTCAAATTAAAAAGTTTCTGCACAGCAAGGGAAACAACCAACATGGAGAGGCAGCCTATGAAATGGGAGAAAACTTGCCAGCTATTCTTCCAACGGAGCATTAAAATCTAGAAAAAAGAAAGAATTCACAAAACTCAAGACCAAGAAAACAAATAGCCCAGCCCATAAATAGGCAAAGGAATTGAACAGAGAATTCTCAAAAACAGAACAAATGCCCAAAAAGTCAATGAAAAAAAAAAACTAGCTTCTTTAGCTCAAATTAGGGAAATGCAAATTGATAGTACATTGAGATTCCCTCCCATGCAAAGAGCCTTTCATCAAGAATAATAAACACAACAAATGCCAGCGAATATGCAGGGGAAAAAGGAAGCTTTTACGCTGCTGGTGGAGATGTAAATTCGTTCAGCCACTATGGAAATCAGTATGGAGGCCTCTTAAAAACTAAATATAGAATCACCACCGGACCCAGCTATGCCTCTCTTTGATGTATACCTGAAGGAATTAAAGTCAGCAGACTCTGGGAACTCCTGCACAGCTATGTTATTAAGTCACAATAGCCAAGACATGGAATCAGCCTAGGTTCCCATCCATGGATGATGGATAAAGAAAATGTGGTACAAGTACATAGTGGATTATTATTCAGTTATAAAAAGAACAAAATTGTGTCATTTACAGGAAAATGCATGGAACTGGAAATTATGATGTTAAAATAAGCTGGACTCAGAAAGACAAGCATCACATGTGTTTCTTTTCATGTTGAATCTAAAAAACATGACGTGAAAGTAGAAGGGAGACTATTAGCCAAAAGGAAGAGAGTAAGGATCGGAAGAGGGCGTAAAGGTGGGTACCAGGGAGAATAAATGTGATCAAATATGTTCCATGCATGTCTGAAAACACCACATTGAAACCCAGTATTTTGTAAAAATTAATAGATACTAATGAAATATATTGTGAAAATTTCTTTCTCGGGGTAAAGATGCAAAGTGGAGGACATTCTTCTGCCTGCTGCAGTTTCCAGGGTGCAGAATCATTTTGGATGAGCTTCTTCAGGGCACAGTGTGGGGCTTTTAGTCATCAGGCCCAGCAGCTATGGCATTTTCTCATTACATTTATACAACATCGCAATTCAAGTCAGGGCTAAGAGGCTGTCCTTCCTAAAGAGTCATAGAAAGCCCAATGGGGAGAAGGCCGCTGTGGACTAACAGAACTCGTCAGTGCCTGCTTCAAAGGCACTTTCCAGGAATTTAATTTTATGAAACCATTTTAAATGTTTTTACAAACAAAACTTCGTTTAAGTACAGAGGACTGTAATACTGATTACGCCCAAGGCAGGCTGTGAAGAGCTAACCCCACAACTGGCTTGCTTATAGAAACGAGTCTGGCTGAAGCCTACGTGCCGAGGTCAGAGTAACTCAGACCCAAATTTCCATCCCCACAACTAAAACCTTCTGACTAGAAGGACACTGTTCCAATTACAATCACATATTTTGTCTATTCTGTTCCTAATTTGAGAATGTTTTGTCTTGTCCTTTATGGGCCTTGTTTACATTAATTTCCATAGAAACCACATGTCGCCTTTACCCCAATTGATTTCCAATAAAAGTCAGTGCCTGGGCCTGGCCAAGGCCTTTGTCAGTTGCACCTGCATTGGTCGGTTGGTCGTCCTGGCCCCTGCTTTCTCTCTCTTAGTTCCGCTCTTAGTGCATTCTTTTTCTCAGGACTGTGTCACTCACTGGGCAGGTGGGTACTGGAACCTTACTGCTGGGGTCTCCAATAACCTAATAAAAGTATTCTCTTTTGCTCCTTATGGCCTGCTGATGAACTCAAATTCAATATTCCTTCATGGATTTTAAATCTACTTCACTGAGGCTGAATAGTGTTTCAAAAGGTTAACAAGCTGTGAAGTTGAAATGCGATTTGGAAAGCATTTACTTTAAACATTTTAGTGGCAGGAGAGAACAATCTTGACTAATATTTTAAGGATGTCCATTAATTGAAGCCCACCACAGGGTTGCTTGAATAGAGGAAGACCTAAATTCTGACAGAATTAATTATATTAATGAGCGTAGCAACAACAACCGGGACTTTATTACATTTAGCAGATTATGCTAGGTGTCTTGAGGATGTATAGAAGAAAAAGGTCAAGGGAAATATGTAGTTCATCCCTTTAGGAATAAAATATTGCCATCTCGTATGGATGGTGGTTGATTTGATGACTTATGGGGAGGTTTCACGGGAGGATATTTCAATATCAACCTCCCAATTATATGGAGTCCACTTTTAGGAGTCTCAGTGATGAGATTTATTTTTTACAGCACTGCCTGCCTCACATCTGCTCCATGTCCATGGGGAAACCCGATAATAGTGGGAGCTCTCCACCCAAGGGTGCTCTCTATTGCCAACTTCACTGATCCCTGAATGTTTCAGGAAGAAGCTGAGATTCCTTGGTCATTTATTCTTCTCCAGGGGCAGGACGGACCTGCTCTGGAGCCCTGACCAGCACTCGTCCTGGTGGTTGAGCTGTTCTTGCAGCCGCCTTGCAATTTCTCATCTTCATCCTGTGTTCCACGTTTGCTCACCTGCTTTGACCTTTCAGTTGAGATATTGCCTGTTTTCTCTTCTCCTCTTCCTCCCCTTCTTCCCTCCATCTTCCTATCTTTCTTCCTCTCCTCCTGCTTTTTCACTGTGATCTGGTAAGTCTGTCTTTCCTGGCTTTTGTGTGCCAGTGATTTTTCTTGTATCAGTTCTTCACTCTGTACTGTTGGGCTTCCCCTGTGCTTTGACTATGGTTCCCATCATTTGTATTTTTCCTCTGGGTGGCCTCTGTTATCATTTTCTACCCTAGTTATTTCTGCCTAGCTGCAGGCTCATGTCTTAACTCTGCTGAAAGTGAACTCTACCTGGGTGTCCTACACCCATATCACGTTACCCCCAACCCTAATCATCTCTTTTTTGTGTGTTCTTGATCACTTTTGGTGCTGTTGGCACTTACTCATGCTTTTAGATAAGAAAGCAGCATGTTCTATATGGTCTTAAGCTTCTTTACTAAAAGAGCAGGAAAAAATAAACATGTGCAAGTTTTTTTTTTAAGAAGTATATATGAGAAGTGAAAACCTGGAGGAATGGATTATTTCCTAGCACACTAAAGATGATAAAGAAAATGTTGAATCCAGTGGAAGGCTGGCTGCTTGAGTAGACCAGTTGGAAAGATGAGAAAGGGAGGTCTTGTTGCTGTCACAGCTAAACTGTTCCCTTAGGGTTAAAAGAAGAGACAGTTCCAGGGAGAGGTAAATTTCCAGGTTGTAGAAAAAGATGAAAGTTCCTTTATGAAGTAGTAAATGAAACCCGAGAAAGATAGTGCAAAAATCCAAAATGCTAGATTAGAAATGAATATCACATATGAACACAGATATGAAATTATAAATAAATATTGGCAAATATACTCCAGCCAAATATTAGAAGAATGACATCATATTACAGAGGAGGGCATAATGTTCAGGAATGTGATATTCAGCAATGAAATGAGGTTCAGTGTGGAACCTGCTGATGTAATTCATCTATCAAGGACTGAAAAGTGGAAATCCATGTGATGATCTCCTGGTCCTGAAAAGGCTTCTGATAAAACTGCCATTAGAAGCAAAACCTGTCAGGTAAAATAGGATTAAATATTGTAAAATTATTTGCCAAAATATAATGGCAAATATCCTAAATAGTGAAACATCAAGCAAGGCTTTTTCAGTTCAAATCAGGAGACAGGTATGTCTACCTCGTCATAAATATTCAGCATTAAGAATTTCTTTGTGAATAAAATTAGCGACAAAATGAATTCTACAACGTTGGGAAGAAGAAAACTACATATGTAACATTTATGGGTGACATAATTTTATACCTTGAAAACTAAGGAGAATCTAATTATAATTAATAGATTAGAATGTTAAGGTTATTGGATATAGGATAAATATAAAAATCATTAGCTCTACTGTATTTTGCTAATAATTTATTAATACTAATAAGTTAAAAATTAATTAAAAATTTATCCATCACCTCAAAATTCCAGAACTTTATGGAATAAGGTATAAAATATTTAGAACTAAATAAACAAGAAATATAAAGGACCTTAAATGAAAAAAGTAGAATATTCTATTGAAGGATATAAATTCATATCTGACAAAATGGAAAGATATGCCACAAAAATGTTGATTCTCCCCAAATTAATATTTAACTCCATCTGGAAATAGAATAACTGGTTTTGGTTTATTTAAATGGGGTAAAATAATTTTATACTTAAATCCCAACATTCTGATGGTATTTATAGACCAAGCATCTATAGAATGGAGTAGAAAAACCATAAAGAGATGAAAGTATGAAGAAAAATCATAAATCAATTCAAGGAATAAATAATAGGTTATTTGCTAGGTTATGCTCACCCATCTGCCCTTTATCTGTATAAAATAAATTCCATTAAATACAAATGTTTAAAAAAAAGATGTATAAGAATGCTTTTAGGGGACTAAATACACTCTAGTGGTGAGGAAGAACCTAATCAATAGTGGAAACCTGTATTGTATAAACAAAATGATAGAAACCAAAACCAGTTGTTTATTAAAAACATGCCACTTCACCCTTGCATGTGAAGGCTTTTTTTGTTGGCTATGTACTTCTTGCTTGACAATTTTGTGGCTTTGAGGCCTTTAAGGTTGTGATTCCATGGTCTTCTTGTCTTCGGAGTGTCTGCTGAGAAGTCACCATTTGCAAGAAAGTCACAGAGCCACCTGCAGATATTTCCTCCCATCCCTCTGCGTTCTTTCCTCCTTAACACTTACTGCGGTCTGACATACTATGTACTTAACTTACCTTGTTTATTATTTGTCTTTACCCACTAGAGTTTATGGTGGAAGAGACTGGATGTCTTGTTGGTTTAATTTTTCGCTGTTATGAGCGTATAATAAGCATTCATTTAATATTTGCTGGATGGAGAATGAAAACTGAATGAGTGGCATCCCCGAGACATTGTAGATTCGCCCATTCACTGTGTTTTTAGCCCTTCGCTCATGTCTCTGGAACTGGGTTTTGCTTGTTGCATGATTGTTTTCTGTTTCGTCCACTAAGCTGCCAGCCTTATTTGAATCAGTCTGTGGCCCGTGGCTCTTGGAGCTGGTCATTTCTGAAGGTGACCATTTCCAGGGTGCCTGTCCACATGCAGACCTGGGACTGGTGTCTTCCCACAGGGCGTCGTCTACCAGCCTTTCTCCTGCTCCCCTCCAGACCCCCTGTGCCAGCTCCCATTCCCTCTTTTCTCAGTAGAAATTATCCCTGTCCTTGGCCCTGTCTCTTTCTCCAGCTTCAGATCTCTGCTTTGTTTTGTTTTGCTTTTTCTGCACTTCCAATCAATCTCTACTGAGCATCTCAGATAAAGTCCACTTGTGTCTTTCAGTTACTAAAATCAGTGGACTTTGTTCAGTTCTCATCTTGTTTTATTTTTCTTAACCCAACTTTTATAGTAGTACAATTCTCTACTCCTTGAAAATATTTCCTCATGCATTTCTCCCATTCTTCTGGTTCCTTCTTACTATTCTTGACTATGTCCTTTCTGTCCTCATTGTAAAGCTGCAGTTCTCCAACACTTGCTCCTAGCCCCCTGCTCAGAGCTCTGTGTCCACTCTCTGAGAATCTCCTCTACTTTACCGCCTGGTACAGTAATGGCTACTAAATCACAGTCCCGTCTTGAACGTTCTCCTGAAAGAGTTGCTCATCATGCCTCCTGGATAGGTCATCCTAAATATCCTTCAGATCTCTTTAGGCTCCAACAAGTTGGCATTCTGAAAATGTGTTCTTGCTCTCCAAGCCTGCTCCTCTAGTTTTGTCTTGCTTAATAACAGCCACAAGCACCAACTCTGCCTCCTAAGCTAGACATGTCAGAGAGCTATCTTTCTCATCCATTGATTGTCCAGTTTTGTCAAATCTCGTTCAAATAGCTCCTTGGATTCTTTCTGCTCCCTCTGTCCTACGGCAGCTGTCTCAAAACAATACCCATAGTCTCATGCCTGTGTATTCCTGTAGTCTCCTTCATGATATCTCTATTATCGGCATCCTTTTCTTATTCTATGCATCATCTCTAGAACTGTCACCAGCAGTATCTTTTTAAAAAAAGAAATAAAAATAACGACAGAATAACAATGGTCATGGCAGAGGACAAAGAAGTGGTTCGAAACTTATTGTGACATTTGCTTCCTTGAAAACCATCCACCGTCTTGACAGTACATGCAGGCCAAAGAATGAAATGCTTAGTATAGTGCCAGTTGTGGCTTGTGTTTTGATGTCCCCCCAAAGCCTCATGCAGATGAGGTGGGGCTTCTTTGCAGAGGTGGCTGGGTCTGGAGTGTGTGATGCTGGGGTTAAGGGAGTGTGATTACTAAACCAGTATATGTGAGTGAGTGGTTTGGCCCCACCCTAATCCTGGTACTCTGGATGGGATAAAGGGGCCAGAAAGACTCTGTTAAGATCTCTTTTTCCTTTTGCTATCTTTGGTCTGCCATGAACTATTGCCCCTCTGTCACCCTAGGAGCCAGACAATTATGGACTGAAACTTCCATGAACTGTAAGCCAGATAAACCTTTCCCCCTTAAACTGTGGGTGTAGGTATTTTGTCTCAGCAACAAGAGAAAAGTAACTAATACAGTATCTTAATGCATCTTTCTTTTTCCAGGAAAGGTTATCACTGAAGCTTGCTCAGGCAGTCGGCTGTACTGTAATAATATATATTGGGGGGAAATGGGGAATCATGGAGATTCAAGGTGGGGATGTGGTCAGTGAGGCTGCTTCTGCCCCTGTCCTTGCGTACCTGAAGCAGAAGCTGTCCCCCTCTGGGCAGTAGTTTGAATCATCTGAAGCATTGTGATCACAGAGCCCAGTCCCTGTCTCCAGACCCTCTGATACAGTAGATTCCTACAGTTCATTGATGCCCGATTTCATTCCTAACTGTTTTCCAGTTGATGCTGATGTGGTTGGTGTGGGCATCATCCTGGGATATCCTTACTCTCTGAAGGCACATGCAAGCCTTCCCTGATGATATCAAGCAGGATTATTTCTTCCTCTGCTTCATGCTATATTAGGGCAGTGGGTCTCACACTTTATCATATACTAGGTTTACTTGGAGGACTTATCAAGAGATTGCTGATTCATTAATTCTGATGTTGGCCCCCAAATTTGCACATCCCCCAAGTTCCCGGGTGATGACCATACTTTGACTACCATGAATTAAGATACACCTCTTATCGTCACTAATTCAGGCTTCTTTTGCATTCTTCTTCTGCCCCATGCTACAGTTCTCTGGACATAGTGCCAGCCTCAAGTTTGTTGAGTAAACTTCATTCTCTACATCTTGAATTTTGAAGTCCCCTTCTTTTTTTAAATATTATTTTATTGGTACATTTTAGGTATGCAATATAATGACATTCATCATTGGAAATTTGCACCTTTACATAATCTCTCTTGGTTCTTATTTTTCTCCCTTCTCCTGCCCTCCCTTCAACCCCTCCATCCTTCCCTATGTACAAAGACTTTGTTTCCATTTTTCCATTTTCTCATATTAATTCCATTCCCTTCTTTCCTTTCCCCTACCCCTCCCTCTTCCCCTTCCCCTTTGCCCCTTTTCTTCCTATTTCACATTATCTGTTAGACCCTTTTAGTCCTTATTTATACTTTCAGTTTCTCACACTAGAGAAACTATTCAGTATTTACATGTGTCCTATTTATTTCACTTAAGAATGTCACCTCAATGTGCATCCATTTAGCTATAAATGTCTCTAAATTCTCATTTTTTATGGCTGAGTAGTACTCCATTTTATAAAAAAAACCACACACACATTTTCTTTATCCTGTCTCCAGTTGATGGGGATTTGGGCTGCTTCCAAGTTGAGCTATTACAAATTGTGCTGCTTTAAACATGGGTGCACATGTATCACTGTGGTATGATTCTTTTAATTCTTTAGGGAAGATACCCATCAGGGGAATAGCTGGGTCAAATGAGACTTCCAGTCCTAGTTCTTTGAGGTATCTCCATACTAATTTCCACAGTGGTTGCACCAGTCTACACTCCCACCAGCAGTGGAGCAGGGTTCCTCTTTCCCCACAGCCCCGCCAGCACTTGTTATTGGTTGATTTCTTGATAGCAGCCATTCTTTCTGGGGTGAGGTGGAATCTCAGCATTGTTTTCATTTGCATCACTCAAATCATCAGTGATGTTGAACATTTTTTCATATGTTTATTTGCCATTTCTACTTCTTTGTGTGAGAAATGTCTGTTCATTTCAGATGCCCATTTTTGGATTGGGTCTTTAAATTTGGGAGGTCTGATTTTTTTAAGTTCTTTATAGATTCAAGATAATAGACCTTTGTCTGAGGAAGAGCAGGTGAAGATTTTTTCCCACCTTGTGGGTTGTCTCTTCACACTGCTGGTGCTTTCTCTTGCTGTGCAGAAGCTTTTTAATAAGAAGAAATCCCACTTGTTGTTTGTTTGTGCTACTTCACGGACAACAGAGATTTTGTTTATAAAATCTTTTCCTACACCAGTGTCTTCAAGAGTTCTACCTAACCTCTGTTCCAGCCGATTCAGCCTTTCTATTTTAATATTTAGATCTTTAATCCATTTTGATTTTAGTTGAGTGCATGGTAAGAGATACAGGTCTAGTTTTAGTCTTTGGCAAGTTGAAACCCAATTTTTCCAGCACCATTTATTAAAGAGGCTATCTTTCCTCCAGTGAGGGTGTTTGGTTCCTTTATCGAAGATGAGATAGCTGAATGTGTCTGGAGCTGTTTCTGCATCTTCTAATCTGTTCCACTGTTCCTCAGGTCTGTTTCTTTGCCAGTACCATGCTGTTTTTATCACAGTAACTTTGTAGTATAGTTACAAGTTGAGGATTGTGATACCCCTTGCCATGTCTCTGTTACCTAGAATTGCTTTTGCTATTCTGGGTCTCTTCTTGTTCCAAATGAATTTTTGGATTATTTTCTCAAGGTTCATGAAATATGCTGCTAGGATTTCAATTGGGATTGCATTGAATCTGTGTAGCAGTTTTGGAAGTATGGCCATTTTCACTATGTTGATCCTTCCTACCCAGGAGCAGGGGATGTCTTTCCATTTTCTGATATCATCTTCAATCTCTCTTTTCAGAGTGCTATAGTTTTCAGAGTAGAGGTCTTTGATTTCTTTTGTTAGGTTGATTGCTAGGTATTTCAGTTTTTTGGATGCTATTGTGAAAGGAATTATTTGCCCTATTTCTGTCTCAGTCAGTCTGTTGTTTGTGTAGAGGAAATCTATTGATTTTTGTGTGTTGACCTTGAATCCAGCTACTCTACTGAATTTGGTTATTAAGTCTAAAAGACTTTTGGTGGTGTTCTTGGGGTCTTTTATATAGAGTATCATGTCATCTACAAATACTGACAATTTGACTTCTTCATTTCCTATCTTTATTCCTTTTATTTCTTTCTCTTGTCTAATTGCTGTGGCTAATGTTTCCAAAACTGTATTGAACAGGAGTGGTGATAGTGGACATCCTTGTCTTTTCCTGATTTTAGTGTGATGGATTTCAGGAGTTTTTTGTTTGTTTGTTTGTTTGTTTTTTGGTACTGGGGATCAAACTCAGGTCCTTGAGCTTGCACATCAGGTGGTGAAACCACTGAGGTAAATCCCCGGCCCAAGGATTTCAGTTTTTGACCATTTAGTATGATATTGGCTGTTGGTTTTTCATAGATAGCTTTTGTCAGATTGAGGTAGAGACCATCTATTCCAAGTTTTTTAGGGTTTTTATCATAAATGCATGTTGGATTTTGTCAAATGCTTTTTCTGCATCTATGGAGATGATCATATGGTTTTTGTCCTTGGCTCTATTGATATAGGGTCTTACACTGATTGATTTGCATATGTTGAACCATCCCTGCATCCCTGGGATGAATCCCACTTGGTCAGGGTGTATGATCTTCTTGATGATCTTCTGCATTCTATTTGCCAGTATCTAATTTTTGCATCTATGTTCATTAGTGAGATTGGCCTATAGTTCTCTTTTTAGGTTGGGTCTCTCTCTGCTTTGGGGATCAAGGTGATGCTTGTTTCCAGGAATGATTTTGGGAGTATTGCTTCTCTTTCAATTTCATTGAAGAGGTTAAACAGTAGTGACAGTAGTTCCTCTCTAAATGTCGTAGAATTCAGCAGTAAAGCCATCAGGGCCCAGGCTTTTCTTAGTTGGTAAGTTTTTAATTATGTTTTCAATTTCATTGATTGATATTGGGTTGTTTAGAATTTTTAGGTCTTCTTTGTTCAACTTTGGTAATTCATACATATCTAGGAATCTGTCCATTTTTTCTGTGTTTTCCATCTTTATTGGTGTACAGGTTCTCGAAGTAGGTATTAATGATCCTCTTGATTTCTGCTAGGTCTGTTGTAATTTCATCCTTTTCATTTCTAATTGCATGGATTTGGACCTTTTCTTTCCTTTTTCTGATAAGGTTGGCTAAGGGTTTGTCAATTTTGTTTGTTCTTTTGAAGAACCAACTCTTGGCTTCATTAATTTTTTGTATCATTCTCTTCATCTCCATTGAATTTATTTCTGCTCTGATCTTTATAATTTCCTCCCTTGTATGAGCTTTGAGTTTGTCCTGTTCTTCTTTTTCTAGAAGCTTGAGGTTCAGCATCAGGTTGTTTAATTGGGCTCGCTTGGTTTTCCTAATATGGGTATTCAGTGCTATGAATTTCCCTTGTAAGACTGCTTTCATTGTGTCCCATACATTCCAATATGTTGTATTTTAAGTGTCATTTAATTGAGGGAACTGTTTGATTTCTTCTTTAATTTCCTCTGTGACCCATTAGCTATTCACAAGTGTGTTGTTCAATTCCGTGTGTTTATGAAATTTTTTCATTTTCTTTTGCTATTGATATCTAATTTCATCACACTATGGTCTGATAATATACACAGGAGAACCTCAGTTCCTTTGCACTCACTTAAACATGTTCTATGAGCAACTATGTGGTCTATTTTGGAGAATGACCTGTGTGCCCCTGAAAAGAATGTGTATTTTGATTTTGCGGTGTGGAACACTCTGTAAGCATCTGTTAAGTTCATTTGTTCAAGAGTTCAATTGAGTTCTAGTATTTCATTACTTATTTTTTGACTAGTTGATCTATCTATTTGTGACAGTGGGTTATTGAGGTCCCCCACTACTATTGTATTAGTGCATATATGACTTTTCATGTCCATTAGTATTTGTTTTATATAGTTGAGTGCATTAGCGTTTGGTGCATAGATATTTATAATTGTCATCTCCTCCTGTTGGATTGTTCCCTTTACATGGATGCAGTGTCCTTCTTTGTCTCTCTTAATCAGTGTTGGTTTAAAATCCACTTGATCTGCAAAGAGGATAGCTTTTTGGGGGGTTCCCGTCACATGGAGTATTGTTTTCCACCCTTTAACTTTCAGTCTACAAGTTTTTTTTGAATTAAGTGTGTTTCTTGTGTGCAGCATAATCCTGGATCTTGCTTCTTGACCCATTCTGCAGTCTATTTCTTTTGATTGGTGAATTGAGACCATTAACATTGATAGTTATAACTGCTACATATTGACTTATCACTGTCATGGCTTTTTCTTTTTGTTGGATTCTCCCCCTTTACATTTATTTTCTTGTCATGCCTGATGGATTCATTCTGCTTGGCTTCCTGGGGTTGTGATACTCATTATTGTCTTTTCCTAGGATATTGTCTAAAATTTTTTGGAGTGCTGGTTTAGTATTCATGAAGTTCCTAAAGTGCTCTTTGTCATGAAAGTATCTTATTTCTCCATCAATTTTGAAAGGTAGTTTTGCAGGGTACATCAGTCTGGGTTGGAGGCTGTTTTCCTTTAGGGTTCAGAATACGTCACTCCAAGCTCTTCTTGCCTCGAGGGTTTACATTGAGAAATCTGCTGTGATTCTGATGGGCTTTCCTTTGTATATGATTTGTTTCTTTTCTCTAACTGCTTGTAGAATTTTGTTCTTCTTTTGGGTTTCTGGAATCTTAACAATAATATGCCTATGTGTAGATTTTTTTTTTTGATCAAGGCTAGCTTGTGTCCTATATGCCTCACTTATCTGTATGTCAAGTTCTGTTCCCCTGTTTGGGAAGTTTTCTGCCATCACTTCTGTGAACAGTTGTTTTTTTTTTTATGTCATCTGCACTCTCTCCTCTTTCTTCATTGACTCCAGTCAGTCTTATGTTATTCTTCTTTGCATTGTCTAGCAGCTGCTGGATTGATTTCTCATGGTCCCTTACAATTTTGAAGCAATTTTTCTTTTCCTGGTCACTAATTGCAATCTTATCTTCTATATCTGAAATTTTATCCTCACATTGGCTCTTTCAGCTGTATAGACTTTCCATGGAGTTTTTAATCTCCTGGAAATCTGTTTGCATTTGTTTGCTATGTTGGGATTCCATCATGTTACTCAGCTCCTCTCTAGATTTATTAATCATGTCTTGCACTATGAGCTCAATCTCTGCTGTTATCTGAGAAATTATTTCTGCTTTCCTTTTTTCCAGATCCTCTTTTATTGCCAGTTCAGGGAGTCCAGATGGTTGAGTAACAGAGTGTTCCATCTCATTTCCCCTTAGAGTTGCTGTATGTTAACTGGAAGTCTGGTTTTGAGACTTTTTTATATGTCTTCTCATTTCAATGGGGTGTGTGTGTGGTGTTGGTGCCCATGCGGCTCGCCTCCTCTGTGCTGGGAGCTGTGGAACAGTGGCTCAGAAGCACCTTCCACTGCGCTGGGAGCAGTGGTACAGTGGCCCAGAAGCCCCTTCCTCTGCGCTCTTCTATGTTCATTCACATGTTGAAACTTAATGGCTGGCTGGGGATTTAGCTCAGTGGTTCCAGTGCCAGACTTCAAATGCTGGCACTTTGGTGTTGGACTTTCCAGTCTGTAGAAGTGTAAGAAATAAACTTCTTGTCAGGCAAGTTGACACATGCCTGTAATCCCAGCTACTTAGGAGGCTGAGGCAGGATTGCAAGTTCAAGGCCAGCCTCCAAAGTTTAGTGAGACCCTAGTATGCCTGAGGCTTTGGGTTAGATCCTCAGCCCTGGGGTGGGGCTATATGGGGGTGGGGCCTCCAGGCATCATACTCATACTCTCATGTGGGACATGCATCATGCCACAGACTCCAGCACAGGTGAGTTTATGGGCCATTGCTACTACTTCAAGACTAATGGCCGGCAGAGAGCAAAGTCTAAAGCTCCTGTCTTGATCACACTCTGAAATCTCTGGGTTTTTTTTTTTTAATGGTACCAGGGATCGAACTCAGGACCTTGCGTGGCAGGCAGTGGAACCACTGAGCTAAATCCCTGGACCCTCTGAATTCTTTTCTTTTCTAATTCTGTGGAATTTTAAACAACAACAACCATACCCTGTGTTTTAGCTTTTCCACTTCTTGTCCTCATTGTTGTTTTCTGACTTCCTTTGCCTCCTTCACTACTTGGGGCCCCTCAGACATTAAGTCTGCTCTTCTCCTGTCTTGGCATCTCCTGTCCTCTTGGCCTTCTCCTCGTCAGCTCCAGCTGCCTGTGGACTTCACCATCTGCTCCATTCCTGACTGCCAAGAGCTGCTGGAGAAGGTCCCTTGCTTGCTTTGGTTGCCTCCTCTGCAGAGACAACAGCTAGTGAGTGGGGCTCTTGGGGCTATTTTGTGTTCTTTCTCTTCAGGTTGAATGTCCACAACCCTCCCTGTCCTGTGCTTCTAAAGGTGCCACCCTATCCTTCACTCCTAGCAGATGCCCTCCTGTATCTTAAAGGAGATTAAGGCTGTTTTGTGGGATTCCATCCATCCTTTTCCCTGGCACCTAAAACTCCTATTTTTCAGCTCATTCACCACCTACTTTATTTATTCCCAGCTTGTGTTCATCAGCCTTCTCTTGCTATGACAAAAACCCTGACAAAGGACAAAAACTCCTTTAAAGGAGGAAGGATCCATTTTGGCTCATGTTTCAGAGCTTTCAGTGGATGGTTGCTTGGCCACATCTCTGGGCCTGTGTGAGGCTGACTATCATGGTGGCAGTGGCATGGAGGCTGCTTACTTCACGTTGTCCAGGAAGAGGGAGAAGAAGAGAGAGGGAGGGGGAGGGGAGGGAGGGGGAATGGGGAGGGGGTAACAGGGGGACAGACTGGGCTTCAGTGTCTTCTCAAGGTCCTCACAACCTCCTACCATGTCCCAGATCCTGAAAGTTCTGCTGCCTCACAGTAGCATCATGGGCAGGAGACCAAGCCTGGGGACAGGGGCCTCTGGAGAATGGTCTAGTTTCAACCGGAGCAGGGCTTTGTCCCTGCCTGTGCTCTTCAGATCTTCTGTCTGGTCTGTCATCCTCCAAGGGTGATCCCCTCTCTTCTAAGAGCCTCATGGCCTCTCCATTCATTTCCGAAGCTGATGAACTGAAATGCTCTCTTCTCCTTGTGTTCCCCATATTTTATACAAGGAAAGAAAGAATCCACACTGTCCCTCCCCTCACACATTCCTGACACCTGCCTCTTTCCCTCATTTGCAAACTTCAGAACTGGCCCACTCCTGCTGCTTTCCTAGCATGTCAATTTTGCTTTAGGCCTCTTAGTCTGACTTCTGATCTCGTCTCTCCACTGAACCTCTCTTCAGGTCCCAGGGACAGCCACACTTCAGACCCAGCAGCGGCTTCTCCTGTCTTAGTTTTACTTGGCCATTTTGACACTCGGACAGCGCTGATCTCCGGGCCCATGAGAGCCCTCTGCCCTTGCTGTGTGTCCTGGGACCTTCTTCCTGGTCCAGTGTCCCCAGCCTTCGATGTGTCCCTCTCACCCCTAGGCTGTTTTCCCTTCTGCCCTCTCATCTCTGCTGGGGCCATTTGTGTTCGGGTCTTGGCTCAGTTTTCTAAGTATTTTCTCTTGTCTTTTGTTGGATATATGTTTCTGAAAGATTATTCCACATACCTAAAGTTCTTTGAAGAGAATTCTTTTTATCATTTTTCTCCAGCATTCTATGGGCTCCCTTCATCCACTCATGTCCCCCTGGGGGCCCACGATTGTCTTTGTCTTTTCCCTTTGCCACCCACCCATCTGTAGGCAGTTGTCAGCCATGGCTCATAAGAATGTTGTGTAGAATTTCTGCATCTCCCTTCGTTTCCTCCTGCATTTCTGCAGCCGCACTCCACCAGCCCCCTCTGAGGTGATCTTATTGTCATTCTCTCTAGTGTTTGCTCTCATGTTTATTTTAACCTTGCCTGGTGCCAGTTCACAAAGAAAACTGTGCTGGTCTCCCCCCACCTAACCACCCAGGGGCCTCTAATTGTTCTCTAAGCACTGGAGTGAAGGTTGAACTCCTTAGGGTGACTTTCGGTCTTGTTTTGTCCCCTCCTAGCCTCTCTTCTGTGGCTCCCACAGGCTTTGGCTCAGTGCTTCCCAGACCCTGATGTTTGCAGAGGCAGCTCTTGATTTTCCAGCCTCTCTTGCTTCACTTCTGCTGCAAGCTGCTATCTTCTGGACTGCCTGTGAAATTTTTATTTGTCTCAAAAAGCAGTGGCCTCCCAGAGGCTTTCTGTTCAGAATTAATCCTCCTCCATCTTTTCCCCAGACATGTCCTTTGCATCTCTTAAGTAGTGCAAATGAGCACTCCTGTCTGCTTGTGTATTCACCAGGCCCTGGAGCCCCGCTGTGTGTCAAGGTGTGGCCACACCTATCTGTGCGCATGCGTGTGTCCCCCACTAGAGTAAACTCCACAAGGGTTCAGGAGTTAAGTTCTCAGTGCCCTCACAGCATCCAGTTCCCGCTTGGCCCAGGGATATGAGCAGTAAATGAATTTTAAATTCACTGGGACTGAGACGCCAGCAGCCTGAAGGTGTAAGTGGAAGATGCTGTGTGTTGAGCATGGAGAAGACTTGCGGCAGGGACACGTGGAGTTATTGAAATGTAAGTGTGGAGTCGCTGCTTCGGGGTTCTTAGCAGCAGTGATAAGTGTTCTTAGCATTAGGAAAATCATCACTTCTGCTTGGTGCCACAGGAGAAGGCACTGTGTATAACAGTGCGTTGTAAAATTGGTTAGCTGCTACCGACAGTTGTCTCTCGCCTACTCTGAGGGAGCCTTACCCGGCGTAACTTCAGGAAGGAGTTGAAATACTATGTGAGGTGTTCATTCATGGCTAATGGAACTGCCAAGGAACTACTCTGAGATATGCATCTTAAGATTTCAGCCTTAAGAGTGATAATTTATTCATTCTTCACCCCCTACCATTCTTTTAGTTCATAAAATCACAGTTAGTGTGGTTTACATCCAGATGTCCCCCGAGAGCCTCATGCGCTCACAGGCAGGGCTTTGGGGAGGTGACTGGGTTGGGGGCTCCCGGCCTTCTGCTGAAGGGGGCGGGGCTGCCCAAAAGAGGCGGTCCTTGGGCGTGGCCTGGCAGGGTGTGTCCGCCTCCAGGTTCCTCCCTTCTCTCTCTGCTTCCTACCCGCCCTGAGAGCTCTCCTCCGCCACGCCACGCCCGACTGCCCTAATGTCCTGCCTTGAATCTGGCCTATGAAGCTTCTACAAACAGTGAGCCAAAGTAAACCTCCCCTCCTTTAAGTTGCCGGTGTTGGGTATTTTGGCCCAGCAATGAGAAAAGTGCCAGAGACACAAGGCAATGTTGTGTAGTTTCTTTGAACTGACCATGCTTATTGCAGGAGAGAAAGTCTCCTGGGTCCTTGATGTCCAGGCTGTGGTATCTGAGGTGGGGTGCCCGGAAGGCTGAGTATCAGAGCGGGGAGCCCTGGCATTGTGTCTGGTATTGGGGGTCCTACTGGATTTCTTTGTAAATTAGACTGGAGCATGCTAGAGAGAGGTTTAAAGTTTAAAAAAATCCTAGGGCTAGTAACACTTAGGGTTTCTTTCTATATTTAAACAGCATACTATGCTTTTTACATTATGAATTTTATAGGAAAAATTAATCAGAACAGTGCACATTATGGGAGTGTATTCATGTAGAGAATTGAAAAATAAAGATTTTTGTTAATCTAGGTCAATTTAGGTTTTCAGAACTCTCGATGTGAAATGGTAAAGTAGGATACAGTTGTGGTTTACGTAATCTAACCCCCCCCAGGTTTAGATTCATAATCTAACCCCCCCAAAGGTGTTTCTAGTCTGGGATTTGTCCTTTGTGGGTGGCCCCTTTTGCAAGGCTGATATTGCTGCCCAAGCCAGCTGACACTAAGGCACTCTGTCCAGGACTGCTTCTGGGAGCTGAGCTCTGTGTTGCTCTGGTCTCCTGTGTGTGAGGACGCGGCTTGGCCTGGGAAGTGTGCCTGTGTGTTCGTTCATGAAGTAAGGCCTTATGCACACCCGGGTAATCAGGCCCTTATGCAGCAGCCTTCGATCATTCCGAGCACTGAGCCTGCTCTTCTAGGCTTTGGCTCTGCTGAGCTGCTGTATTTTGGGACACCCTTACATCTGTTTCTTTCAGCCACTGACACACCTACTGCGCTCCCCAGCCCAGAGTTGAGCTCCCTGCCCGCACTGCCCTCCCTTGGACACTTAATTCTGCAGCTGGCTCCAAAGTGCAAGGTCGGGAAGCAGCCTCGGCTGGGTCCAGGCTGGCCTCTCGCCCGCCCCTTGTGGACAGTCCCCATGTTACTGTAGCTCAGGTTGCCAGCAAGAGGGTTAGAGCCAGTGGGAGACCCTGCTGGGGCCTGTTTTTCTGGTATCGTCAGGGCAGGTGAAGGATGTGGGCAGCTCACAGCCACTGCAAGTCCTGTAGTAATAACAGATTCTCCGTAAGCTACACGCCGAGAGCAATTCCCATCATCTCCTGAATCTCATAATAATGCTGTGGCCAATGAACTTGCCGCCGCCATCTTACTTTTGCAACCTTTTCCTGGACTCATTTTTTCCTGTATTCTTTGCTTTCAGTTTCTTGCCTTTGCTCCTGCCAACTGATTAAGCAGCCAGTGCATCACACAGTGTGGGCAGGACAATATTTAGTGTATTTAGTGGCCAGACAGTGTTGCGTGTCATCTCTGCAGACACTGGCTGTCACTTTCTGTGAAAGAAGTTGCTGCTGTTTTGATCTGCAAATTCAGCTGAGGTCAAGTAAACCAAGCACGTCAGACTTGCAGGTGAAGCCCAGAGAGGTTTTCGTTGGGTTTAGTAGAAAGCAAGCACACATCTTCACCCCACCTAATACTGCCAGACAGAGGAGACACAAGGGAGATGTTGCACTTCTACTCTGATCAGTGAACCCCGCCCATCCTTTGGAGGGGGATGGTCCTCCAGGGGCTCCTGGTGATCTGGCACACCCCCAAATAGGACGGGGAGACACAGTGGGACCATAGGGTCGTGTTATTGTGACAGAAGGCCCTAAGATCCTCCCTATGGGGGCTGTTGCTTTATTGTCCTTCCAGCAGGCTGCCATGAGATGGGGTCTCCTCACCCCTGCCCGTTCTGATGAGGCTGGAGTAGGCTACATGGCAGCCACTGGGCCTCGGACTGTCCAGGTGGAGGTCTGGCTCATTTGGTGCCTGTGTCGCTCCGTGCCAGGGACTTGGGGCATTGGGTCCTTGGCTGTGCATGTGTGTAATAAGCTGTCTAAATAGAAGACCCAGTTGGGTCTCCACGGGCTGGTTGACCAGTCTTTGTCTTGTGCTTGACAGCTATCATCACCTTAACACATGATCTTCACTTTTGTTTTGTTAGATTTTTATTCATCTGCGAACATGTACAGTTCTCATGGTAATGCACACATAAACTGCAAAGCAGTATGTGATCTTCATAATCTAATATATTTGACTCCTGTTGTTGGGTATTTAGATTTTTTCCCAAGACTACACTGTTGTAAAGGCTGAATTTACTCCCTGTGCACTTTTAGAATAAAATATGAAAGGTAGGATAAATAAATCAGTGAATATTAATACCTTATTTTTGGGTTAGAGATATGTGTTGTCAACCTGACTTTTAAAAGTTTTGATCAAGTTTACAAACCCACCATCAGTGAGTCAGATTATTCATTTCTCTACAGATTTGATTTTACAGAGCCTTTACATTTAAAAGCTATCGATTTAATAGCACTTCTGATATATCCTGATTGTGTGTGCTAAAGTGAGGCAATATTATACAGTAGGTGTGCCTGGGATAGGATTTCTAACTACAAAATTAAGTTATTAACCTAATATTCAATGTGGTAAAGAATAAAAGGGAAGCCGGGTGCAGTGCTACATAGCTATAATCCCAGTTACTCGTGAGGCTGAGGCAGGAGGATCACTTGAGCCCAGGGATTTGGGGCCAGCCTGAGCTATATATATAGGAAGACTTATCTCAAGAAACAGAACAATAAGAATAAATAGAAATGCACACATTTACACACATGCATGCACACACACACACCAACCACTTATTCAGAACCTGTCCTGTAAATATTAAGTGACAGATAATAACATTGGTAATCAAACATATATTCTATATTACCTATTATTTGGCAGAAAGAATAGTAACTGGAGCATTTTGCTACAGCCAATGAATATAGTTAAATAAATGAATGCACGGTTTAAAATGCTGCACTATGAAAGGGTCGCCACATCTGCAGTCTCCCTCAGAAAACTGCGGGACAAATGAGTGCCCGAAGCAGTGTGGGTCCCAGTCAGTTCCCTCTCTCCAGGAAACCAGAAAGGAGTTGGGCAAAGTGGATGCCCTGGAATTCATCTGTCAGGCCCAAGTGTTGATCTGCCTGCCTGCTTCCTTTGAACTCATTGAGCAAATATTTATGGCCAGGCAGGGTTTCAGCTCCAGGGATGCACTGAAGAGCAAAACCAACCAAGTCCTTTCTTTTTAAGGGTCACATTCTAAGACAAAAGGAGCAAAGTGGTTAATTTCAGATCACGTCCTCCCTGTGGGAAATAATGAAGCTGCACAGTAAGGCAGGGTTCCCTCAGCTGCTTTGCAGAATAATCTTGGTTTTTTGAATTTTTGTGGTACTGGGTCAAACCCAGGGGTGCCCTATCACTGCCCTTCATCCCTAGGCTGCTTATTTATTTTATTATTGTTTTAAATTTTGTGATAGGAATTTCTCTAAATTTTGTGGCCTGGAACTTGTGGTCCTCCTGCCTCAGCCTCTTGAGTACCTGGGATTACAGGCACTACCACACCTGGCCATATTCTCTTGCTTTGCTAAAATAGTTATTTCATTGAGAGTTCTTATTGTCTGATACTATATATTTTTATGGTAAATCTTAAAAGGTTCCTTGGTTATTTATATAATCATAAAGAAAGAGATCTTAGATATGATTTACTTCTGGTGAAACAATAATGTATGACAATTAGAAATGATTAAATCGAGAAATTACACACAGTCTTTTTAAAAACACAGCTGTTGTAGAAAATGAGATATGTTTGCTTTACAGCTGATGCTGCTGTAATGTTTTCTTTGTAAAGCACATAATTGTAATGCAGTAAAATGCTTGTGTGAAAATAGGGACATTGAATAATCTTACAAGGGCATTTTCAGGGTCTGCCCTTGGCTTTCTCTGCTTAGCAAAGGAAAACATCTCATTCTGTGAGCAGTGGAAAAGATAGGAGCCCTTTCAGCCTCTATGGGGTAGACTGGCTGATGGACTCTCCCAGTGGTGGCCCAGGATTTTCAAGCAGAACAAGCAGACCCGTCGATGACAATCCTGTTCGTATCGTTTAATGACTACACTGCTGTAGACATTTATTATCATTTAGTAGCATATTTATTAGCAATAGCTAATTAGTATTTCTACCAAGAGTGAATGCTAATGTCCATACTTTTTGTGTTGGTTTTTAGTAATACACATTGGCATGTTCTTTTCTTTATTGCCTGAATTTAAATTACTCTTCTTTGTTGTCAGTGATATACATGGCTATCAAAAAGAAAAGAATGCATCTTACTTTTCATTTGCCACAAGGAGAGCACATAGTTTTATTCCAGTACACAGCCCTCATCTTGGCATATTAGAAAACAGAAAATATTTTTTAGTGACTCGGTGTTTTTTAAGACTCCATGGAGTTTTGTGTTTGTTACTGCATTAACCAGTGGTTTTATGGAAACACGCTTGGCTTAGAGGTGGGTTGCACTGCCTCCCATTGCCAGTGCTGACCCTTGTCTACCTGGACCTACCTTCTGCTGCAGTTTTCAGCAAGATTATGTAACATTAGTACTGAGCACTTTCTGGCCAGTCTTTTATGTGTGTGTGTGTGTGTGTGTGTGTTTGTGTGTGTAAGTTATAACACCTGTAGAGAATTTTTAAAATGTAGAAGTAACAAATAAGGAAAGAATATTTACATTATTTCCACCATCCTGGTATAGGCTTGGTTCATTGCTTTGCTGTTTGTTTTTCTAGGTGAGCATGTGTGCATATGTGGACACATGCACATGCCGAGTGCCTGGCACATACAAGTTTATAAATATGTGAATAAATGAGTGTGTTCATATATATAATGATTTATGTGTACTTTTTTTAAAAATTGGCCAATAATAGTTGCATACATTTATAGGATACAGTGGGATGTTTTGATATGTGTTTGAAGAAAGATTAAATCAAGGTAATTAATGTATATATTATGTCACATACTTATCATTGTTTTTATAGTGAGTGATCCTTTTGGCAACTTGGACCATACAATACACTATTACCTGTGGTCACCGTGCTTTTTACACTGTGCAGTCGATCTCTGAAGCCTACTTGTGCTGTCTAAATGAGTTGCTGTGCCCCTTACCAAGCGCCTCCCCGTCCTCAGCCCTTCTTTCCCGGCCGCTGCTGACCATCTCTGCCCTCTGTTTCTGGAGTTGGACTCTTTTCGATTCCGTGTGTCAGTGAGATCGTGTGGTGTGTGTCTTTTCTGAGCCTGGCTCATCACATTACACTTAGATAAGAACACAAGGGAGCATAGGATCCATGCTGCCTCGTGTCCTTAGATTTTTACGTAACCCATTCAACTCTGAAGGCATTTATTAAATATTTTCAAGCTAGCTTGGCGAACTCAGACGCATACAGGTCCAAGTGCCGTACGTTATTTCTCCTTCCTCCCAAATCGGTGCTCGTTCACAGCTGCGCAGTGGCCGCACCGAGTTCTTACGCTGCGCACGGAGGGCGGCCGCGTTCCGCTGGGCCTGTGACGTGCTGCGCATGCGCACCGTCTCCTCTCAGGCGTACCTGACCTGGTCGCGTCACTCTGGAGGAGATGTTACTGAGCTGTGGGCTTAAAAACAATTATTAATTCTTTTTGCTAGACTTTTATTATTTAAAAGTGACGCTTTTCTTGAATTACAGTGATTAGCTATTCATCTAGGAAATGTGAAAGGCAGAAAAACAAAGCAGAAAGAGCATTGAGAAGAAATTTTTATATTCCTGGCACCTAAAAATGACTCATTCAAGATTTTAATATACATAATTTTAATCTCTTATACATCCATTGCATGTTGACCAAAAAGGGTCATTTTATTAGTGAACGTCTTTATCCCCTGCTTAGTAATGTGTCATTAACATAAACTTGCTCTGCTGCCAGACAGCTTTCTACAGTGTAATTTTTCTGCCTGTTATCAAAATGACGCGTCTGTGCAATGCATTTAATTAATTCCCCCTTGGTGGACCTTTAGTTGTTTCCACTGTTTCATTATTATACAGAGTTCTAGCAGAAAAAACCTGTGGCTTGCCCCTTGGGCACATCCGCTATGATTTTAGGAAGACAAATTCCTGGAAGAAAAACTGCTGGTTTGATTACAGAAATAATGTTTTAGGCTTTGGACAAATATTTCCACCTTGCCTTTCAGTGGGCTGTACCAGTTGTCATTCACACCAGAAACAAGTATTAAAAGTTTTCAGGCTGTTTCCCTTTAAATTAACCAAAGAGTTTCCCAGAAAACCTGTACCAGTCCACCCTCTTTGAGGGCACCTGCTGGAAGTGTTCGGCGGGCGTCTTCTTTAGGGTGGGATGCACCCATGTCTATTCAGCCCTCCAGAGTGGATTGGAGTGGCCACTTGAGTTTCCCGCTGCACACAGGAAGTGAAGGAGAAGGACCTTCTTAGTCGCTGGGGCTTCTAGTTACTGACTTAATGAACCTGGTTCTTAAGTTTGTCTTCAATGAAACTTTATTGTTTTCCTGTCACTGTGTTTTCTCTTGCAGCACTTTCAGAGGCTGCCCCAAAATTGTGATCTTGGGAGCAGTATCTGAAAGAACAGAATATTATAGCAGCACCTGTGCAGCTGTTTTCCAAGGTCAGCCAGGAGATCTCTTATATTTTTGCAACAAATCAACACTTGGAAGATTTAATCAAGCTGAAATTGTTTGCCTGCGTAGCCCACCAACTTGTTTGAATTGGTAGGCTGGGCTTGGATCTAACAAAGCTGATTAGAGGCTTTGTGTTCCAATGTGTGCTGGAGCCTGAGTTTGAAGCCCACCACTGTGACCTTGGCAATTCATTCAGCCTCTCTGTGCCCCAGTTTCTTCATCTGTAGAGAGAGTACCCTACTCATCCCCTTGGGTTGTTGGAGGATATGTGAAAGCTGCACACAAATGATAGATAAGTGTTAGTCTTTATCTTTGTTAGCTCGTATTACTTGCATATGTCCACCCAAGTGCCAGGTTGGGGGGATCTGTTTCAATGCATGTGTGGCAGTGGTGGCTCAAGTAAGGGGTTGGGAGAGCCCCCAGAATCTCTGAATCATGGCACACCCAACTGAAAAGGGTACAGGGCGGGTAGAGTAGTTATTGACCAAGTGACTATTGGCGTGGAGGTCTTGTGGCTATAGAGGATCCTATAGGGGACCCAAGGTGTCAAATCTGTTTTTGCCCTTTCTATTCTTCCTGACCTAAATTTATACCATTTCAGGAGAAATTTATCTGAAAAATTGCATCACATATACATAATTGTGTTGCATTTTAATCTGCAGCAAGAAGCCAATGTTGTTTGTTTGCTTTACCTTCCACAACATTTGTTGAGTTACCTCTAATACTTGTTATTGTGTGCAAGAGCTAGTATTTGTACTGGTGGATGTGTCACTAGATTGAGGAGAAGAGACATAGTAAAGAGGAAGAGAAAGGGATACCAAATCCTGGCATATCTTATGTTCAACAAATACTGAATATTCCTTTGTCTTGTTGGTTAGTGACTTCCCTAAAAAAGCAGTATGATGGTGGTTCCGTGGAAAGTGAAAACATGTAGAGCACAGGTTTCTGTCTTTTCTGGAGTGCTAGGAAGCGGAACTGCTTGGCTGTTTTGAGATCCACCAAGTCAGAGCCTCAGGGAGCCTGCATGCGGGCCTGCACATGTGTGGGTGGGGAGCCTCACAGGACATCCTGTGTGCAGGTTTGTGGCCTGCTGCCCTAGAAGGGGCAAGAGCCATGCTTCTCCTGCCTAGATTCAGGTCACTGCCACCCCTTGTTGCTGTCATCTGATGAGACAGAAGTGTCTGCTCCCGGAACAATGTGAGTGTGAGTGTAAGTGTGAGTGTGAGGGAGCACTCCTTCCTCTGCTCTGCGTCTGCACAGTGGCTCTGTGTTGAACATCGATAAGTCACCATTGAGTCACTTCCAGGAAGCCTCTGTTATTCGGAGTGCAGAAGGTCTTTACAGAGTTGGCTTGGTCCAGGGAAACCCAGCCTAACTCACAGCTGCTCTCCTGCTGTGACCTTCCTGTGTCTTGGTGCTGAGCTGCTGCAGGTCGGGAGGTGGACTGGGCCATGGCGCCTGAGGGTAGATGCAGCCTGGCTCAGGTCCACAATTGGAGGATTACCCAGAAGACACCAAGCTTGATGGCATCACCATCCAAGTTCTCAGGCATTCAGAGGCTACAAATGGAGGCGTAGGGATTGAAGGGGAACTTACATGTAGAAAAATTGTCCCTGAAGGACATTGTGTCTTAGGAACCAGACTTGTGCACTGTCCTCTCCTAGGTCAGGGTCCTAGGGCAAGGATCCTCCCCTTCGTCCACCTGGGATTATCTCAGCTGTTTGGTGTTGGGACGAAGTGAAGGCTGATTTGTAGAGAGAGACAGTCTTTGGCACTTCAGCAATGTTCTGGATCCACTGTCTCAGTCTTCCATTCTGTCATCCCAGCTAGACCCTATATTCATGTTATTCTTAGTTTCTTCTGTAAAATCCTTGCAGGTCCATCAACCAGTGCAAGAACACTTGTAGAATTGAGTTTCTCCTTCATATTTTCCTGTATGCTCTTGTGTTAGTAGCAAACAAACAAAAGGCAGCACCAGGGGCTCCTGAGATAAATCCTTGCAGCATTGTTGGGAAGGGTGTGACTATAGGCTCTGGGTTACAGGGCATTGCCCCTGTGACTTTGAGAGATAGCACAAAGAGATGCTGGCAAGCACATGGTGAACGAGTGGCCCGTGAGGACAGGCAGGTGTCCCAGTGGAGTGGACAGGGTCTGAGGGAATCTGGTGAGTGGAACTGTGCAACAAGCAAAGGATCTGCACTCTCATGATTCCTGGCTAATAATGCAGCTGTAAAGTAGGAGTGAACTTCGCTATCTGTCAACGCCGAAGGTGACAGCAAATGTTAGTGTATTATCACAGGCCCATCTGACATGTCGGCTGCCTTTCTGTTCTCCTCTAAACTGCTTGTGTTTTTAAGGCTCTGTGTGCACAAGTGATGTGCAGATAGACTGAGACAATAAGAAGTTTATGACTCTTTAATAAGGGGTCTTAGAATCCTGCAGTCTCATTAGGACCTAAGAGATGCCCATAAAACCACGGTGGCAGCAGTGCGAGGGGAATGCGAAGTGGCAGTGGAATGCACATGTAATGAGCTCTCCCGGGGCTCCCTGCCGGAGACAAAACCCTATGTGACCCCGAATGAAGAGAAGCGCTACGCTCCCCAATTACTATGTCTGATCTCTCCTGACGACCAGAGAAGATGCCTGCCTTCAACATGCACTGTTCCTCCAACCTGACATTTACCTTGTGAGATGAAATAAGCATGGTGCATAATTGAAAGTGGTTTCCCTGAGATCAGAAAAGGCAGATGGTTCATGTCAGCCTTCAGACTGAACTCAATTTTATGTTGACACTGTGCTCTCTGCAACTAGCGTTCATTTCCATCGCACAAACAGTGTAATAAAGTTCTTAAGGTCAGCACTGGGATGGAAATCGCCAGCGTTTGATACTGAAGTGTTGAAAATAAGGCTTAAAATATTTTGCCTATGTTGAGTGGAAAACTTCCAAAGACAGTAAGTAGAGTTTTACTTTAAAGATGTAGTTTCCAGCCTAATATTTAAGTTTTGGAAGATGTACCAAACACGCACACACACACACACACACGCTCCATCATGCTAAACAGATACAAAATCTAACAAGCAAATGTGTGTATGTTGTTTTAAGGAGAGTATGCCTATTGTATTTGTGCTCAAAGCTTTTCATACCTGCCATGTGTTTTAACTTTCTTTTTAGTCAAGTGTTTTGTATTTTATAATTTATTTTACCATCTGGGGTAATAAGCCCAGAAAGATATAAACACTTCTTGTTGACAAAGCAAATTTAAAAGCGCTTTTTTCTTCTTCACCATTGAGATACGGCCAACTGGATTGCACATGAAATTTAAGCGTCTGGCTTCTGCCCTGTGCTGAGCTTGGGGTGAGGAGAGTGTCTCCCTCACCCTCCCCGTCTGTCCGGGCACCTTCACCTCACACCGCTCCCCACACTCACGGGGTGGGGGGGCTGAGCCCGCCCCCTGGCCTCTGCATCTGCCCCACCCGCCCCTGCACGTCGTCCCCAGCTCCCCAGCTGCGCTCCACTCCCCGGAGGCTCCTTCGCCCACGGTGCAGCCTGTCTGCTCCTCGATGCCCCTGTGCGCCATCTGCCCAGTGGGGACCCCGAGTAAGGACCGCGTGAGCCTCCCCTGCCATGTGAGCTCCAAGTGACCTCCTCCGCGCTGGCCGCTCCTCTCCCATCCTCACTGCGCCAAGCTTGCTTTTCGCACATACATAGGCGCCTTGTGCTCCTTGCCCTGCCCCGGGTCCCTCGGTTCCAGCGTTTGCTTGCCGGGACCCAGTGCCCCCTCTCATCTTCCTGCTCCGGATGAAGCCCGCTCCCCTCTGATGGCGCACGGCCTTGCGGGTGGCGTCCAGCAGTCCCCAGCCTCAGCAGGGCGGCCTGGCCTGGCCTCTCCCTGCTCCTGGGAAGGGCTTCTCCTCTGCCTCCCAGCGGAGCCCCTGTGGGCACGGTGCCCTCTGCCTCCTGTCAGCCTGCCCCCCGCCCTCCTGGCCCCGGGACTGGCCGGGCGGAAGCGGTTTCCTTCTCCTGGGTTTTCCCCAGCTCCCGCGTTCCACTGCAGCCTCGCCGTCCTGCCCCTCCTGGCACCGACTGGCCTGGGTCTGCCCAGCGCTCGGAGCGAATGCTGCTTTGCTCGCTCGTGCCCTGAGCCCGGACAGGCTGGAGGTTTGAGCCTCGTGCTCTTTTCCCGATCCGTCTAAGCTTCCTTCCCCTCCCACTTCTGCAGCTCGACCTGTTCCTCCAGTGGCCGGAACTGGCCTTCGGAAGTGACCCCAGGGTCCCACAGCCTCGGGTCGCGCCATGCTCCATCCCGGTGGCCCACTTCCGGCCTCGCGGTCCGCTTGCTCCCGGCCGGCCTCTCCCTGGCCCTGCTGCTCCTCGCTCCTCGTGGTCACCTCCCCTGCACAGGTTCTGTGCTCTTCATTCTGCTGCTGTTCTCTGCCGCCGCGCCGCCACCTCTGCCTCCGCTTGGGACAAAGCCTGGATTTGCCTCCACACGAATGGCAGCCCAGCTCCCCCGCCGCCTCCGCCATGCAGGGCCGCCAGGGGTCCGTGCAGTGGCACATGCTCCTGTCACCGGCCGTGTGCTCACCGTCTCCGGCAGCCCCTCACAGAGTGCTGGGTGGCCTCAGCCAGCGTGTCTGTCTCTCGTGGAGCCGTCGCCTCCCGGAGACGCTGGGCTCCTCTCCTTCCTCTTCCCTCCCTTCTGCCCTGGTCCTGACTCCTCTCTCCGTGTGTGTGTGTGTGTGTGTGTGTGTGTGTGTGTGTGTGTGTGTGTAGCTCTCGGTGCTGCCCTCTCTGGCTCCAGCCCACTCACCTGGAAGCCGCCGACAGTCACCCGTGGAGGGACTTTGGGAAGAGTCCTGTCCCACTCAGCACCTCGCCTGACAGCGCCTGACGGTGGCTCACTTTGTTAAGCGCGAGCTGTCTTAAAGTCTCTTTCTCCCAGCACTTAGTTGTTCCTTGTCATCCCCAGTGCCATGCTCCCTGGCCCTGAGGCTCAGAGAACCCATTCCTTGGCTCCGTCTGCCCCAGCCACACGCCTGGCCTCCCCTTGAGGGTCACTTGTGCCCATCTATGGCTTTAAAGCCACCATGGCTGGCTTCACACAGTGCCTTACTGCTGGCAGCTAGAGCATCCCGACCTCCCCTGTCCTTAGCCCTGTCCCCTGTCCCCTTCCCCCATACCCACCGGCAGGCAGACTTGTGTCTTGATGGGAAGAGAACCAGCTCCTCATTGACCCCTCCTCTCCTGTACAAGACAGTTACACGTACTGGGGTGTCCGTGTCTGTGTCCCCCTGCCCGTGTCCTGTGCTATGCTCTGTCCCTCTTCCCCTCTTAAAAGCAAATACAATCTAGTATGTTTGGAGAAAGAAATACGTGTATGCTCATGAGGAAATGCCAGCCACCTCCAGGAAAATTGGGTTGTACTTATTTGGGGAGGGCCGGACCCCTTCCTGGCTCAGCCTTCTGACTGTGCCCAACAGGAGGCAGCCTTGTAGGAAAATATTCTCATCTCTTTATCTTCCTTGCTTGAAATCTAAGCAAAAGGAACAACCTCTGCCTTCTAAATTTGCTTTCTTCACCCAAGTCTCAATTACATTTTTTTGGTGCTGGGGATCGAACTTGGATCCTTGCACTTGTGCAGCAGGCTGCAAAACCACTGAGCTAAATCCCGGCCCTTTTTTTTTTTTTTTTTTTTGAGCATGCCACCACGCTGTATTATTTGAGTACAGATGACTTCCCTCCTATCACCTAGAGACCATTTCACCCACTGCTCTGTTTGGCCGCCAGCCTCTTGTCTCTCTCTTCGGCAATGGTAAGACGGATTCCCTTTCCTCGGGGAAGAGAAATCCATGGTTTGTTGCCTTTGCCAATGACAAAAATGTTGGAGAGCCAGGTAGCAAAGCTGTTGCCATTGGTATCTTTCACATGAACCACATCAAAAGAGCCAGGATGTCTCTCCCCGTTGGTGATCACACCAATCCCTCCCAAGTTGGCACCTCCAGTCACCATACACAGGTTACTAGTGTTGGTAATCTTGCCAGTATCCAAATGAATCTGGATGGTGTCATTCACCTTGATGAGGGGATCTGGGTAGCGAATGGTGCGAGCATCATGGGTCACCAGATGTGGGATTCCTTTTGTGCCCACAAAGATCTTTCTTACTTTGCATAACTTATACTGGGCCTCCTCTGGTGTAATGCGGTGAATAGCAAAGCGACCCTTGGTGTCATAGATCAGTCGGAAATTCTCTCCAGTCTTGTCAATGCTGATAACATCCATAAAACCAGCAGGGTAAGTTATTTCAGTTCGGACTTTGCCATCAATCTTAATGAAACGGTGCATGCAAATCTTCTTTACTTCATCACCAGTCAGGGCAGACTTAAGTCTGTTCCTTAGGAAAATGATAAGAGGCAGACATTCTCTCAGCTTGTGGGGACCGGTGGATGGACGAGGAGCAAACACACCGGTCGATTTATCCAGCATCCAATGCTTTGGAGCTGCTACCCGCTTCAGATGCTTCTTAGGACCACGAGCCATGGCTGCACTGGGAACGGAAAAAGCTCAATTACATTTTTAAAATATCTAATTTCTCTCCGCATGCCGCCTGTCCACCCAGTCAGACCTGCAAAGCCTGTGTTTCCTCTTTGACAAGGTCTAGGTTTGTGTTTAGCGCTGCAGGTGCAGAAAGAGGCTCCCACGAAAATCTCTACAAACCATGGGGACACCTGGACCCTCTGTTCAGTCAGGCGTCCTGCTTTGCATGGGGAAAGGGCTTCCACATTCCTTGACAGTCCAGAGAGCACTGTCCTGGATTTAGTAGAGATTCCTCTTAGACAAGAAACTCTGTTGATGATGAGCTATGTCTCCGCCCTGCGTGGCGCCCTCTGCGGCCGTAACCAGACACCTGCGACTTCTGCCTGCTTAGAGTGAGCCACAGCTCCAGCGCCTGGGTGCCTCTCATGTGCATAGGTGTTCATTTGATTACCTACTTGCTTCTGTGTTCTGTGTGAATTTTGTCACCCTCGGTTTAAAGGTAACTTCACTGGAGTTTTCTGGGAAAGAAAAAATATATTTTAAAAGATATTGTAAGCATCATATTTGGTTCTTGGTCAGGGTTTATATCATGAGGCCTGTGGAGCTTATTTAATCAAAAAGAGCGAGTCGCCTTATAATGTGAAGTCTGTAAGCTGATTAATTGCTGGGGTTCTGAAGAGCAGAAAGAATTCCCATCTGATTTATCTATCGCAGTATCCACAGCTCTAAAGTCTGCGTGCAAGTGGAAGACATGACCTGATTCTGCGGCTTAGCTCCTCTCCCTATACCCGGGATCTGCTCTCTCAAACGGGGTCCTGGGGAGTCCAAGGGCAGCCGGGTGCAGTAGCTGCCCCAAGTCTGCAGCCCGTCGGGACTGAGGCTCTGTTCCCGGGAAGAGCTTGAGGCCCCCGAAGGGGCTGCTTATCTGCAGTGCCAGCCGGAAGCCTCTTCAGAAGGAAGAGAAATTAGAGGAAGAAAAGGTGGCATTCAGAATCCAGGACCAACGTGGCTCTGCTCTCCCTTAAAGGAGATTTATACTAGGAGTGTCCTTGTCTTTTTCCTCTGGGAAAGTTAGGTCAAAAACATGTGAGTTTGTTTCAGGCATGGACCAGCGGATTAGTTGAATCTGTTCAGTGATGGCCAGCGGAATATCAGACAGCTTCAGAGGTCGGGAGGCGCGTGCTCTCCTGATGTGTGCTGTGTGGTTCTTCCCCTTTGTTCCTCTTGGGTTGCCTGGATCCAGCAGTGCTCACATTTCTGACTCTGGTGCAGTCAGCGCACGATGCATATTAAAATGTTTGTGTGCAGCCAACTTTCTTACCATCAGCAGAGCTGAGGAAATGAGAATTTTTGCTTCTGAGATTGTGGCAGAATGGATTAACAAAAAGCCAATAAGAATCGCATTAACTTAACTTATTAAAGTATACTTTTGTTGAGCGCTGATTTTCATGTTCTCTATTTGTACAATGGCTCTCAGTATAATCTTGGCAGCAGCTTGAGATTTTGAGTTCAGAATTAGTCTATGAAAAATATTCAGAATAACAGGGAAGTGTCTGTAGCATGGAAGTTTAGGAATACACAATCACCAAACTTTCACTGCCATTTTAACAGGAGCTTTCTAACAAATTGCAGTTCATTATACACTGATGACTTTTCCCTGTAAAACTAATGCATAAAAGGGCAAAATTAGTGTCATTTAGCAAAAGCAGAATTGAGGACATTCCTTGCTGCCTGCCTATGTAGCCATGATGAGCAGCTGAGGGGAACTGCCATGTTCTGCTCACTGAGGGCTCCCAATATGCATGTAGTCTGTGGACTTCCAGTGCCAGTTTCCCTGAAATATCCTCATGTGGCTGTATATATATTTATGTATTTTAATATATAATAAAAATTATATATATTATATAATAAAACATTAGACTATAATAAAATAATATAATAACATATATGATAAAATATATTATATAAATATAATATATATTTATATCCCTATATATTTTGACACTTAGACCATTGACAGCTAGTGGAAGCTATGGCTAATATCCTTAGTGAAATGCTTTTAGCTATTTTCATACCAGTTTTGTATAAAACCTAGGCCTTTTCTGGAAACCTTAAACACGTCAAGAATTCATCCCAACCCCACCATTAAACAGCCATATTCAGGTGTAGTTTGAACAAGAATAGAAAAAAAAGCTTGTGTGTATGAATGAATATGTGCTCTGTGAATGTCTGTGTGTGTAGACATGTGTGCCCTGTGCTCGTATTTTTTAAGTTTGTCATTTTTTTCCCCAATTAGAACAAAATAAATCCAGATTGGGGGCGAGGGGAGTCTAACATTCTTGAGATGCGCCTAGGCAAACTGGAGTGTTTGTCACCTCTCAGTTCCCTGGATCCCGGAGTGAGTAGATTGTCTTGATGAAAAGATTCACTGCAGGGGATCCAGAGGACACTAAGGAATGCACCAGAGAGCTGGAACTGAAAAGTGGGTCTTTTGAGCTGCTCTAAAGTCTTTGAAAGCATCAGTACATATCATTCATGCTATGAAGGTAACAAATTACTGTACTCTGGAAAATCAGAAAGTTTCCCAGACTGGGACCCTGGGTGCTGTTTAAAACTCCCTGCCTTCCTCATTCTCTTCTCCCAGCCCATCTTGTGACGTGACACTATCTGTTTCACTCCTAATTAGTGAGTCTTCTCTTCCCTCCAGTCCCAGGCCCTGTCCTGTTCTGGTCATTGCAGTCCCTGGAATCTTGTATCATTTTGCCCTTGTGTGCATGGGATTTGAATTTGGATTCCAAGTTTTGGGTGGACTAGCTGTGGAAATGGATCTATTTGTGTACAGCTCTGAGCCTCAGTTTCCTGTGTGTGAAAGCGGGTTTGCAGTCATTCCGGCTTGGGGGGTTCCAAGGCCTCTGTAAGCTGGGTTAGGCCCTGCCTGTGGCACATTGTGAATTCTGCACTATTGGCAGATATTGGAAGTGTCCATCACCTCTCTCCCACTGCTGGTCTTGATACTTTCTATTAACTCTTCACTCTGCTAGGAGCAAGATCTGTCTCAAGTGCAGGAATGGTTCTTTCCTCTTACAGACTGAAGTCTTTTGTTGATGCTTCATCAGCTGAAAGTAAAGTGAAATTTCTTACCAAGACCTACAAGGCTTCCGATGGCCCAAATCCACCCTACCTAGTCACCTGGCAGCACCGTCACCTGATTGTGTGTGTGTGTGTGTGTATGTGTGTGATTGTTGATCTTTTGAAAATTGCAATCCCATTTAAAAATTCTAAAGAGACAGAAGAATATTAAAATAGAAGGCTTTTTCCTTTGTTGGTTCTCCTCTCAGAGTGAATCACTCATTTTGACCTGGATCTTTATATACACAGTAGTTATATAGACATGTAAGTAATGGTCACATAAATAGCTTTTTAAAGCAAAAAATGAAAATACATCTAGTACTTGTTTCATATTTTGCTGTTGTCATGCCATCTTGCCTGATCCAGGCCTGCACCCTGCTTTTTTCATAGCTGTGTTGTATTCCACTGTGACACATACACTTTTCTCTCTCTCCAGCATCTCTGTTTTATACTGCTGTGGTAGGAATCGAGTTTAACCAGTCTTCCTGAGAGGACAGTCACGTGGCCTAGCACGGTTTATCTTTGCTGGACCATCTACAATGCCACCTTCATTATATATTCAGTCCTCACATGTACAGCTCTCTTTTAGACTCTCTATTGCATTATTTTACACTTTCGGCACCTGGGGATCATTTAGTGGCCACATACATAGCATACACTCTTTTGCCAACTAGATATTTAAGAGTCTCTATTTTGATTACAGAATAAAAATCTAAATGTGATGCGTGCGGTCTTTAGTCCGAGGGGCCCACGTGGCTCCTGACCTCTCTCGATGGATCAGCACCATGACGGCACCAATGGCACTGCGCTTGCAGCATGGCCTCAGGCATATGGTCTGTTAAATGACTGAAGGTGCTCCTATCCAGGAAGTGCTGAGGAGAGGGCCTGGCCCAGAGCTAAGGGCTCTGCGAGTGTTTGCTGGATGCAAGGTGTCTCTGTCTGCGGCTTGGTGGAGGAAAGCTCTGGCTCCAACTGTGCCTCTTGTTCTTTAGTTCCGCTAGTGAAAGCATGGTATCTGGCCGCAGCAGTGGTTGACTATGCTGGGCAGTGCTGCGCTTCCCCATTCCTCCGGATCTGGCCTCATGTGCAGGTTAAACTGAAGTCCGGGCTCCTGTGCTGTGGTCGGTGTTGAGTCCGTAAGAAGTCTCCCTCAGCAGCCAGCAGCATGGCTGCCTCTGCTTTATACGGAGCTGCAGATGCACTCGAATGTTCTCTTTGGTGGTTTCTGTCTGCAGAAAGGTATTTCTTCATGTTCCCAATGCAGCTTGTGAGCTCTTTCTTACGCTAACATGAGTTTTCCCCACGGAGTGCAGAAAACCCTCAGGTGCTGCGAAGGGGTTGAATTCTCTGCGGTGAAGTTGCTCCTCTCACAGTCTACAGAAGACGGTTGGTGTCTCGCTCTTCACGTTCTGGGTTGTGACATTCCAGACCCGAGACGCACCCTGGGACCCCTGACGAGGAGGAGGGTGCTGCTGGGATGTATCCATTTGAGTGCCCCCCAAGCCAGATGCCAGGGCCTCTGGGGTTCAAGTCATACATTTGGCTTTGATCCATCTCCATGCAGAACTCCTGGGCATCTCTTGCCCTCGACAGCCGCCTGTACAGTTTTGGGGTTCAGGTCTGTGGTCCTGCCCTGTGCTTGGCCACTGTCTGCCAAGAGTGCCACCCTCGGCTGTGACTTGTGGAATGCTCAGCTTCCCGTTTCTTTCAGCACTGAATTAGGGTCGGGCAGATATGGACTGCAGCTCTTCCCGTGAATAAGGCAGAAGGCTGAAGGTGTTCAGATGGGACTGCACACTTAGTTTGGTGGCTCCCTTCCGTGACATGCATTGGGCCAGGGTTCTGCTAGTGCCAAGGGCCACCCCCCAGCCCTGCCTGGAGCAGCTCACACCATGGGGGCTGCAAAGCATCAACCCCTTGCTCATTGCAGGGCTCTCAGGGATAAAGAGTGATGGCCAGAGTGTGCTTATGGCAAACCTATGCCGCACCCAAGAGCTGTGTACATTGGATCCGCTGGGCCTGTCCATCCACAGAGCAAAGGTGAGCTGACATTCAGGTACCATCCTGATGGCTCTGACACCTTCGCTTTGTAAAGGGATTTCGTCAGCAGCAGCCTCTGTGCCTTTGTTCTAGGCATGGTATGCCCGCCCCCATGCCATAGCTCATTTTGCAAGCTTTTAAAATAACAGCATGTAATTTTTCCTGCTTTTGCTGGGTGGTGTGGAACTTTGACTACTGCATCTTCTCCATTGTTAGTGACAAACTAAATCAATTTCATACTAGAAAATATTATTTTGTGACTGTTCTGGGGAAAGAAAATGACAGAACAAAACCACTTGTGTTCTGAGCTCAGGAGCACGTGGCAGCTCTTTGGAAATGTCCTTGAGGCCTTGGTGGCCTTGGGCCAGGTTTTGTTGCCAGCTCTGTCCCCTTACATGGAACAGATAGTTGGCAGGCTTTCAAAGCATGTGTCCTAGTTACATTCTGCGCCTCAGCTCACCACGTGACCTTGGGAAGTCCTCTTCACTACGCTGGCCCAGAGGTTATTTATCCAGTTTTTGACAGATCTCCCAACCTTAGGAATTTTTTATAACTGAATTTAATGGACTTTATTGTTTGCTTTAGCTGTGTCATTCTAGTTTCTTTTTCTCAGAAAATACAGTTTTATAAACACAGCTATCCATTATGTCCATAAAATATAAGATTTTTAGAGGGGACAGATTTTTTCAATCTGTTGTGTCATAAATAAACCATGGAACAGGAAAGAGACTGATGCAAGGCAGAGATATTTCTCACTAAATGTTCTCTTCCGGGTTGTTAAAATGAACATTTTATTTTCCATTTGAAGACCTGCAAGGAGTACTGTGTCTCCTAGCCCCGCAGTGCCACATGGGATGGTATAGAGAGCTCCCCGGGGTCAGGCGACAGACTGTTCTGAAACTCCAACCAGAGCGACATGGACCTCGCCACGCCAGCTGTGAGTTCTGCCCAGCACTGGGCCGTGTTGCTGCAGGAGGAGGTCAGGCACCATGCTGTGCTCAGCCAATGCGCTTTCGTCTAGCCCTAACTCACTCTCTGGCCGCGCTTTGTTAAAGTCTGGTCTGGGCCCGGGCAGTTTCTGCAGCTTTCTCACTTGCCTGTCTGCATACAAGGCCACTGCCCTGTGGTGTCCTTCTCCCGTGCTCTGTGCCAGTGCCCTGTGTGTGTGTCCACATGTGTGGTTTGTTTGGAGTTAGCTGAGAAATTTCAAGGCAGGCAGTGAACAGGAGGGAGGCACACTACTTGTTAAAGCCAATCTGCTGGAGAACAGAGTAGATGTGAGAAGAAGGCTGGGAGAATTAAAGACATATGACATTTATTTTTGTAAAAATAAAGTATCCCGGAGAAATCATTCATTCTTGCCATTGCATTTGAGGATGTTGTCGTCTTTTTAAGGTTTTCCTTGGAAGCTTCCAAAGTGAGCTGCGAATGTAAGAAAGTTTTGACAACATTTTGCCAGCCAATTCATAAAGCTTTCTAGATGGCTTGATGTTCATAGGAAGAAGGTGTGGCTCCAAGTGTAGAAGGGGGCAGATGAAGCTGGGGCTTCGTCCACGGGAGCGCAGTGCGGCTGTGGATGGAAGGGGTGGGCACTGGGCATGGAGGCAGGGTGGTTTCCAGCAGATGTGTGCAGCTGCCTGTTGAGCAAGGATGGAGGGAAAGTGATACATGTGCCGAATGAAATAAATCCAACACATAAGCTTAAAACTGCATAGCTTCTCTTACATGAAAAGCTCCAAGTAGAAATAACCTTTTAAAAAGATAGGCGGTGAGAAACAGGGAGACAGATCTTTTGCAGATGGGAAGGGGACCCTGAGGTGCAGGTAGGGAGGATGGCGAGGAGGGAAGGAGAAGGAAAAGAATGAAGATGTGTGAAGTCCACATACCCAGCCCTAAGATGGGTATAAACATTATGGATTGCCAACATACCAGTTCCTAAAAGGAAAAAAGATCAAAAGAGAAAGGGAGAAAGAAAATGATGCGTATAATTACTTCGCAAAAGGAATATCAGAAACAATAAACCAGGAAAGAGTGAAACAGGTCACCTTTAAGAAATGCTGGGGGAGAATGATGAGTAGGATTGAGGAGTGAGAGACATGTCCTGAGCACCTCTTGGTAGAATTTTAACTTTTGGAAGCATGATGTTATTGCATGCAATGAATTATGAAGAACTGAAAGCAAGTTGAAACAAATGCATTTCACTTAAATATCATAACAGCACTAAAACAAAGCTGCATCCAGCAAGCCTGGGCATTCCTCATTCCCAGGTGGTGAGTGGAGAAGGAAGACCACACCCTCCTCTGGTCTTCTGGGAGGCTTGCTGATGGTGGTGGTGTGAATGAGCCCATCCTGAAATCTGGGTCAGGTCACAGGACTTGCCAGAGGAGCAAATGGTTGACCTCATTGGAGGAGAAGTAAGAGGGGGCAGGAAAGCAGCAGAAGCCTGTGAGCATCAGTTAGAAAAGCACACTCTGCTCGAACTTATGATTTACAAAATCACATGGGTGAATGCATGGGTGTGTACATGCATGGGTGTGTGCACTTCGTATGTAGCTGTATAGGAAGAAATATGTCAGACGATGCCAAAGGAGAAATGGAATATTCAGTTGAAAAATCAAAGGAGGGAAAAGAATGTATTCCTTTAGAAAATGTCAGTGAGTGAAAGACAAAGATGTGGTAATGGAACAGATTCCTGACTGAGGAAGGCTAAAGAGATTTGTTAACTAATTACAATATCTGACCCTAGACTGGCTGCTGTTTTATTGTTTTATGGGATGAGGGGAGATCTTGGAAAGCAGGTTATTGGAAAAATGTACTAAAATGGAATGTGAATGGAAGACTAGTTAAAATTTTGTGTAAATGTTAAACTTGTACAAGTTGATAACTAAGCTGTGGTAATGATAGATAATATTCTATTCTGGAAAATACACTGTTCTAGAGACAAATTTAGTCTTTAGGAATACAGGGCCCTCAAATGGTTCAGAAAAACATATCTACATCATTTCTCTATATATCTGTATCATCTGTATGTCTGTATATCATCTCGCTATATATCTGTGTATACACACAAACATATGAGGGGACCCAAATGATAAAGCAAAGGAGGAAAAGTGTTACAGTAAATAACTCTAGGCCAAAGATGTACAACTCTCCCCTGCATCATTTTGTTCTTGCAGCTTTTCATTAAGTTTAACATTATTTTATGCTTTTAAAAATTTTGAAAAGAGTAAATTGTAATCTGAAAATAAGCACTCATATGTTAAGCAGTATTAGATAGTAATACAATTAGTGGTTAAAAAGCATCTCTAGATCAAATCAATTTAAATTCTATTCATCATTTTCCTTTAGTATACTTGCATCTAAGCATGAATTGACTGGTAATGCAGAAACTTCTCAAAATTTTCTGCTCAAAATCAGTGATAATTCAGCAAAGTCATGGGAAGCAATACCAGTGTTAAAGAAAATAACAAATGGGAGAAAATTAGGAAGTTTTCTGTGAAAAAATTCCACTTGCAGTAGCAAGGAACATTAAGAAGTACCCATTCATAAATATAACAAAATGTTTTGTAAATCTCTATTAAAACTGAGAAGCAATCTTGGCAAATAGAATTGGTTAGATTCACAGAGGAAGAACAAGAGCTTGAATTAGGAACCTCGGCGCAGGTAGGGTTTGACCCAAGTGGGAAGACCCTGTGTCACGAATGCGATTGTGTGAAGGAGACAGAGAGGTCAGTGAAGCAGAAGAGGGGCCGAGAGACCACAGATGTTTAGAAGGCAGGTGCCACACAGGCACATTGCAGTCCAGTTCGAGTGTGGATGATTTAAAAAGCTCTTCTTGAAAAATTGCTTTCCATATGGAAAGAAGAGGCCCCTACCTCACACCATAGACACAATTCCAGTTTTACTATAGATTTCAGTTGTAAGAACAAAACTTCAATAGTGTTAAAAATACTCAGAGAATATCTGTATTGCTTCAGGGAAGGGCAAAGTTTCATAGGTTGAATGTGCACACTGTACAGCAAATGTCTTTTACTATATTAAAATGAAGTTTCCCCATAAGAAAGTCACAGATCAAAGATAAGTAATCCACATCCAGTGTGCAGAAGGAAGAATGGGCAAAAGGAACAAACAAGAAGTTCATAGGACATTTAGCTTCACAGATGAACTATTTCAAAGTGTACTAAAAATATGCAAATCATTTCTTAGGGTCAGTTACATATACAGGTAGCCTTTTATCTTTAACTGTAGTACTGAGTTTCCAAACTATGTAAGAATTATTTTAAAATTTTTCTACTTTCATTTGTTTTTTAACAGATTATAATTTTATATAATTGTGTGGTAGACAGTGATGATATGATGTGTTCCACAGTGTGGAATGATTGACTCCATCTAGTTTCCACATCCACCCCCTTAAATACTCAGCATGTATTCCTCCTGTCTAACTTCAACTCTGTTCCCTTTGACCAATGTTAAGCAATGCCTTCTGCCCTCCAGACTCTGGTAACCACCTTCCTGCATTCTTCTAGGAGTTCTGTCATTTGAGAGCCCACATATCAGTGATGCTAAATATTTTTAGGCAGAGTTGTGAAGACATTTCCATGGCTCATGTTGAATCATGAAATTTCTTAGGATCAGTCCTTCCCAAAGCATAAACATGGTTTTCAGATGGGAATGAGACCCTCTCCAGCCATCTGTACCTGCGCTTTCTGTAGCCAAAGTAAGTGATCACGGTATTATCTTGGGCTAATTGCAAGGTGCCAGACTTTTCTAGAGAAAAGCAAATCTGATTACTCTCTGTTATAAATAAGTTCCAGTGCACTATGGATGTTTTTTAAGTCAGTGAAGGGTGAAAATATACTTCTTACTAAATTTTTTTCCTCCCCTAAAGTTGAATTTTTCATTAGTCAGCATTTATTCCTGATTTAATTTGTAAATGGCTTTCAGCTAATGTTGGTATCAATCCATGGATCCTACAATGTTGTTTTTGCCTGTTAACAGTCATAATTATTTATATTTTAGTTGAACTAATGAGAAGTATATATGAATAATATTGAAGCATGTGAATTATATGTTTATAGATACATGTATATTAGGAAAATAACATATGGTGGAGAGCCATGGATGGAAGTAAATGGCTTATGAAATGTAATGTTTACTAAACATATTATTAAATCAATAAAAGATGTCTATATTTCTAATGTCATTGAACTAGAAGTCACATTCATTTACTTTACTTGATTGATTGTAGCTATTAAACTTGTACCACTTGTATCTAGTATGGATTTCTCAGACTGTTCTGTCATTCCCTTTGTTGTGTTTACTGGATTCCTATGTTGGAGTTGAAACAAGGCTATAATTGTTTTTGCTTTAGCTTACACTACCTTGAAATATGAATCACATCAGACAGCAAGAGATAAAATTCTGAAAGGAATATTGGACAGGTATTGAATTAATAAGCTAATTAAATATGTAACTAGACCTCCAATTCCTAGATTAGATAAAAGCATATATTTTTCCAGAAGGCTCTAGATCCCGTATCCACCCCATCGCCATTTTGTTATAATCAGATGTCATATATAAATATTTTCTTCAGTGGAAACATTTGGATGGGACAGTTGGCTCTTCTATGTTGATGGCAATGACAGAGCACTTGAATTTTCCATCTGCTTTGAGACTATGCTGCTTAATGAACAACTGTAATCTTTTCATGCTGCAGGCTACTGGCTAGGACCTCATTTTGATGGCTATCTGAGCTGCTAGGACTTCTGGCACATCCCTAAGGGTCAGCCCGGGTGCACTTTCCAGAGGGAGAGAGAGCCACTTGCTTTTTCAGATTTATTTTAACAACATTTCACAAAACACTAACAAGTGAGCCTAGTGTTAATTGATTTCCAAAGTGAAAGTTTGACCCACACAGAGAAGTAAGAACAATGGGACCATCTTTAAAATAAGTGTCTTTAAAAGAAACGTGTCCATGACTTTTTAGGTCAAATATTCTGTTAAGGTGAATCAAGCAGAAAGAAGATATGGGAGCATCTGCTGTACCTGAAGTGTATTAAACCATGTAGGCAGTGCACATCTAATTTGTAAATCATGGTTAAATGAAAGGTCCCCCTATGCTCATGATAGTGCACTCAGGAAACTTAATTCTCTGTAAATAATGGTGCAAGTATAGGAACCAGGGAATAGATAGAACTATGAAAAATTTCCACTATCAGGTTTCTTTCAATGGGAATTTTAATCTCATCTTTGCCTTGCATTATATGCTAAGAGGAACCTGGGCCAAGTGGGTGGGAGAGACAGAAGCCTTTTTAACTTGCTTTGTGCAGGTGACTGAGGAGTGGACAGCAAGAACATAGGGGCCCCTTTCTTTACACGGCCGATTTGTGAGTGCCTTCTCCGGGGTGGGTGGTTGGCCACTTTTGGGGTCAGCATGCAATTGTTTTATTCTTCACAATCAGCTCAAGGCGTCCCTAGGGATCTGCAGGGTTTTGTGGGAGCTGGTGGCCGGTAACAGGCTCATTCACCCAGGTGTTCAGAGCCCTCACCACATGCAGACACTGGGGTGGGCAGCAAGGAAACAACACTCTTGGTCTCCGTGGGCTTTTGTGCCAGGGAGGAGGAGGAGGAGGAGGGCAGCTCCAGGACTCACTTTGCGCAGTGGTGAGGGAATGGGGGCTGTGGCTGCCTGGGTAAGAGCCCCGGCAGGTGAGCAGTCGGGGCAGACACCTGCGCAGGAGGAGTGTGCTCGGTGGGGATGCAGAGACAGGGCGGCAAAGGCAGGACAGAATGCCAGCGGCCAGCCCTTGAGCCCTGCGTGAGGAGCTTGGTCTGCATGCTCACTGTGTTGTGCAATCGAAAGTATTTATCAGTCTGGTTATCTGGGCCAGGACTGTATGAGCCACCTTGGGATGTATGACCGGAAAGACAAAGCATCTCTCCATGGGTAAGTTGTACCGATGAGCAGCAGGAAGCTGGGGCTGTCCTGGGGCTGGGAAGGGCTCCTGTCACCCCCAGGGTCTGCATCCTGGATGGGGTCAGCAGCAGCGGGAGCTCCCACTGCGAGATGCCTGCTTCCTCCAGATGGGGCTGCGAGGGCTCCGGTCTCATCCCCTGCCCATGCTACAGAGCCTTCCTGGGAGATGAGCATCCGGTCATAGCGTCCTGCCTCTGAGTCTCAGCAAACAGCAAACATGTGAAGGCAGCGGTGTGCATGATAGGAACCTGCACTCCACGGCTTTGAACTCAGTGCATTAATAAAACATTGAAACAGTTTGGAGATTTTAGTGTACATCACTGTGGTCTGCCCAGGACATGGAATTCATGGCTGAATTCTGCAGAATAATATATTCAATATGCCTCTGCTTTCATCTTGTGGGTGTTTTGAGACGTCTGTCTGTTTTCTAGGTTATACAAAAGATTACTTGAAAGCCTGCAGATTGGAAAATGTTCTTAAGAAATTATTCAGAAACAGAAATCCTGTAGGCATTTTCTTCCTCAACATAAATCGGATTTTCCCCTCAGATTAAATTTCTTAAAATGCAGTATATGTTTTTTTGCATTTTAATCCTCTAAGAAATTATGAAAACTTAACTTCCTGTGAGTCTTCTACTTCATTTGTCACAGTTTCCTGTGGGCATATCTTTTCTCCTCCTTTAATAGTACAATTAAATTGTTCAGTTAGACGTGTAAAGTTGAAAGCTTTACATGTGAAACCAGCTATAAAATGCCTTTTATAAGTGTGTTTCCTTTTTGTTTGCAAGCAGTTAGGCTTTGCATGGTAGTTTTGGTGTTTTCAAGCCTGTCAGTACAAGGCTGGCTTGGGAGGCACCCAGCCCGGATGTGCTGAGTGTGGTGGCAGCGAGAAGACTTCTTACAGACTTGGGGTCACGGGGGATTTGTGCAGAGCACTCTTGCTTCCCTCTGTGTCCCAGCCACCCAGGGAACCTGCAGCAGGGAAGAGTCACGGTGCCAGCCCTTGTCAGCCACCGTCTGGGCCAAGGAGAGGCTGGCACACCGGGAGAGGGTGGGGGCCATGCGGATGCCTGGCTCAGGGCCCAGGTCTGCCACCTGCCAGCGATGTCACTGCAGTCCTCTCACTCCTGTCTGGAGACTTCACTTTCCCGATCCTGAAATTACAGTTGTATCGTTCTGTCATGTGTTTCATAGAGCTATAGCAAGGGGCGGGAGTTGTTAAGGTGTGAAATTGCTTTGGAAGTAGAATGTGCCAGAGGAAAACAGTAGTCAGGTTTCTGTGTATGTATCAAACACCTTTCTGTCCACAGACAAGATACCTGACATATATACCAACTGAAAGGAGGAGAGGCTTGCTTTGGAATCTCAGTCCATGGCCAACAGGCTCCAAGTCAGGAAGGTGTGGCAGAGGAAAGCTGCTTACCTCAGGGCAGGCAGGCAGGAGAGAGGTGACAGACCTGTCAGCACCACCTCCAGCCACTCACTTCCTCCAGCTGGACCCCTCCCGACAGCCCACTCAGCTCTGAGCTACCCTTGAATGGACCCCTGGATGAGCAAGAGCCTTGCGGTCCAGGCCCGACCTGGGGACACTGCTGTATCAGGAGCAAGGTGTCAGTGCTTGGATCTTGGGGGATACTTCACATCTAAACTGCAACTCTAGGTAGTGAAGAAGTGAGGGAAAAGGCTTCTTTTAGTCTCTGGACAGTGTGCATATACTCCCTGAACCCAAGATTGGCCAATATAGCTAATAAAATGCAAAAGTGGGGTTTTTAACTCTTATGTTATCATTAATCATGGCCCGTAGTATCATTATAGTAAAAAATGCACAGGTACTAAAGAAAGATTGGCATTTTTAACTGTAATTTCCTTCATGGATGAGTGTATTCCTTAAACACTGACAAGGCCACCACGTTCAGATTGAGTAATCCAGCTAGGCGATGTCTTGGTGCTGAAGAACGTATCCTTGCCCCTTCTCATAACAGTGGTGTTTGGAAACTATTCCAAAGCCCTCAGGGAGCAGAGAACGCTACCGATATGACCGTACTCAGGAAACATCGCGTTCTAAAATCATAGAAGTTACTCTAAGGGCTGAAGAGGGAGGAACAGCGAGGATGAAGGAGAGAGAACTCCCCTGCCCAAGGGGGAAGAAGCCTGAGGCAGTCGGCACCCTCACCTCGGCATGAGTGTCACCTATGCACAGGGGACAGCCTCAGGGTGCTTTCCTGGCACCTGCTGGCTTCACTCTGGGGATAAATGTTGCCACCGTGTACTTTGCTGGACCGGAACATTGCAAGAGCTTTGTTTTAAACTTTTTATTAGCGCGTTATTGTAGTACATCATGATCGCATCCCTTGTGGGGAGTTGGTCCATGTGCATAGCACATCTCAATTCTTCCCTCTCCTCACTCTCTCTTCCCCTTCCCATTTTCTATCTCCCTGTTTCCTATTATCTATCTTTTATTTTGCTTTTTCATTTATGTATAGTTTGGGTTTCTCATAGATGAACAACCATGTGATATTTAGACCTGCGTGTCTGATTTATTTTACTTAACATTATAGTCTCAAGGTGCATTCATTTTCCTATAGTTCACTCAAATTTATTCTGCTGTATGGCAGATGAGTGCTCCACTGTGCGCTTTATTAGTGCTCCACCCTTTCTTCATCCATTCATCTGTTGATGGACACACAGTCCGTTTCCAAGATTTAGCCATTAGGAGTTCTGCTGCTATGAACATGGGTGTGCATAGGTCACTCTAATATGGTGTCCTTAAATCTTATCCTTCAGAAGTTACCCAGAAGGGGAATAGCTGGGTGGAATGGAATTTCTAATTTTAGTTTTTTGAGAACTCTCTATACTGATTTCCATAGAGGTTGTGCTAGTTCACATTCCCACCAAGCATGTAGAAGGGTTCCTTTTTCCCTGCAGCCTCTCCCTGATTTATTATTTGGTTTCTTGGTGATGGCCCTTCTTTCCGAGGTAAATGGAATCTCGGTGTTGTTTTATTTGCACTTGTGGTATGACCAAAGAGGCATCTCTGACCACAGAATGCTGACAGTGGCTCCATCCTCATTGGTGTCCTCTTTTTGTGCCTCTGCCCCACCCCTGCACTGTTAGACTGTGCCGGTGTCTGAGGAGATTCAGCTTGGAATAAAGCTGGAGGCTGTGGACAGGAAGAACCCCTTCCTGGTATGCGTGGCCGCCATAGCAGATATCACGGGAGACCAGCTTCGAGGGCACGTCCACAACTGGGACAAGTGTCATGATTATTGGTGAGACGCTAGGGTGCGGTCGGTTTTCATGTGTTTGTATGTTTGGTGTAAAAATGTACTTCATCCCAGTGCTATCGCTATTCTTGATCTTCTTATAAAATGGACAGGAAAATAATGGTGGAATTTTCACTCCCTTCTCTCCCACGTGAATTGCTGAAAGAAACTTCTCTCCCCTCCATGACATGTCACCAGACAGGCCTCTGCTGAAATGATAGGAAGAGTTTAGGGCTCTTCACTCTATTTTGTCGGGTTTGGAAGGGAAACAGTTTTGTGAAGAGAAGTTATGTGGTGGCAATATATGTATATTATATATTAGTAGAAATCACATTTTTAAAAGAAAGAATCAGGCAGAATGGGAGCGAATTATTCCAACACTTGTGGGGAGCAGAGGAAATGTACTTTATGAAGCCTTTAGACTCGCATCACAGGAGTTACAGGGCTTTCCTTGATAAAAACCTGAAATACGGAAGAGGTGACAGCAAATGTGATTTTGTCCCTGATAATGTCCCTGCGTGAAGGACAAGTCCCTGGTTGAGCCTGTGGCTCTCCACATGCTTGACTGCGGCCTGGTTTCCTCCTTTGCACTAAGAAGCTAAGCATACAGTAATTGTTATATGTGTCTGGGGTAGATTTTTTCTGGGTTCCTTGAGAAGCAAAGGGAGGAAGGATGTACTCATCTGGCGTTAGATCTGGCAGTCCTGTGAAAATCTAGACCATCCTAGTAATATTTTCCCATGCTGCTGGCAAGAACTGGTAGAAGAGAATTATGAAAATGTGCACTCTCAGGCATCACTGGCAGCACAGGGCTTAATCAGCCTTCCCCCCTTCATTTTATATTTTTAAATTTCAAGAAGGTTATGTAAAACAGAAGTTTTGTCACTCAGCTACAAATACAGAACTATAAAAAGTTGCCTGTGATTCTCTTTAGCTGGGAAGTGCTTCTTTCCATGGTCTCTTGATATCTGGAGTGGCCATGATGCTCAGGCTGTTTCTGTGGCCTGGGGTGATACAGAACCTGACGTGGAGTCTGTGTTCGAAGGTGTGGTGTTACTGCCCCTTATGCTCAGCCGTGGTGTGGTGCGGGAGAATGGATGAGCCCTGAGCACAGGAGGTGAGCTCATGGAGTTTTCTTGGAAGCCATCTCTCTGTCAGTGACTGTCTCCGTTTTTATTTTTGTTAAGCCACATTTCAGTACAAGGTGTATGATAAAATGCTATGCTTGGTTTTGTCAATCACAATAGATCTGTGCTTCCATGTCCTTCACAATGAAAATAGACTGTGGTTATCAAGCTGTATTAGGTGGCCATTAAAGAAGAGTTGCTAAAAATTCTTGTCCCATTAAAGGAATCTCATTGCTGAAAATTTACATCCAAAACTAGCTATTTCCAGGCATGTTAATCTTATAATTTAATTAATTGAACCATAGGAATATTAAATATACTGAAATTTGGAGTTAAAAATTGGATATAGAAATCTGAGAAGTGAGAATTAACTTCATGAATATCTAGATTTGCCTCATCTCTTTCAACAAACCAACTTCATGTCCCAACTAAATATTTAAATAATGACTTCAGCTATTTTTTCCTCATTACAAAAATGCTAAAATATATTTAGAGGCTTTCTTGATCCAGTCTCTTTGTTGATAAATTTAAAAATAAATTACAGATGGAGGTGTAGCGCAGTGGTAGAGTGTTGCCTAGCATGCTTGGGGCCCCACGTTTGACCCTCATAATCATAAAAAAAAATTAGAAATAGCAGCTGTAATTCCAATAATCTTAGCATTTCACAAACAAGCATTTAAGGAGAAAGTTGTTTTCTTTCAATACATAATGTTCAGGAAGAAATGTAGAGTCAGGTGTACTCCATCCAGAATGAACAGCTGTTTGGTTTTTAATTTGGTTGATTTTGGAGTTTTGATGCTTTTAAATCTTTTTCCTTTTAAATATAGAGAAATATTAGGAAATATTCTTATTAAATTCCTGAATTTAGTGAAAAAAGTTCAATAAGTAAAACAACAAGGGAGTCAAACAAAGCAAGCAAAATTTGCAAACTGTAAAAAATATCCATTTGGCCAAGAACACTTTCATGAAAATTCTGATTGAATTCTGATTCTGACACAAACAGATCAAGTCAGCTGTCCCATTTTTGTAAGCGGGCTACAGCTGACTGTGGAGCGATGCTGCCTAGCATGAGATGGGGTGGCCCTTGGGTCGAAGAATGCTTGGCCTTAGCCAGAAGCCTGGAGTTGCTCCTTCTGGTTCCTCCAGTGAAGCAGCCTCCGTACTTCCGGCTTGCTCTGTAGACCTGGGCAGACTCAGGGCTCAGGCCCCAGCTCTCGGCTCTTGCTTATGTGTGAGTCTAGAAAGATTCAGCGCCACACATCAGGAATCATGTGTCCCGAGTCCTGGCATCATTAATAAGCTTACAGGGAAAAAGGCCTGAGGTTATCAGATTGTTCTTGGCTCCCTTATTGAAAACCAGCTGACGGTAGATGTGTGGGTTTCTTTCTACGCTCTTCATTCTCCTCTGTGGGTCTGTTTGTCTGTTCCTACCCCACTCACACCCTATCTTGATTACTCTGCCTTTGTAGTAAATTTCAGAATTGGTAACTGAGTTTTCTAACACTGTTCTTTTTCAAGATTGTTTTGGCCCTTCTGATTCTCAGAGTTAAATAGCTTGTCCAGCTCCATTAAAAAGCCAGCTGGGATTTTGGTCGAGAGCGCACCGAAGCCATAGATCATTTGGGGGAAGATCACCATTTTCATAACATTAAGGTTTTTTTAAATCTCGTGAATGTGAGATCACTTTCCATCTATTCAGCCTTCTTTAATTTTTAAATGATAATTGTAGTTTTCAGTCTATAAGAGTTTCACTTTAATACATTTATTACTGAATATTTTATTCTTTCTAAAAATTGAGCAGAAAATTTCATAGCATACAATGAACCATTTTAAAGCATATGATTCAGTGATATTTAGTGTATTCAATGCTACATAGCCGTCAGCTCTCTTTAGTTTTAGGATGTTTTCATTGCCTTGTGAAACATTCCATACTTATTAAATAGACATTCTACCCTACTCCCTTTCACCTGTAACCTCAAATCAGTTTTCTGTTTCAGTAGATTTGCCTATTCTGGACTTATTACATAAAAGGAATCACACATAATTTGACTTTTCTTTGTCTATCTTTATTCACTTAGCATCATGTTTTGAGGTTCATTACATTATAACATGTATCAGTAGTTTGTTCCTTTTTATGATTGAATAATATCCCATTCCACAATTTGTTTATCCATTACTCTGTTGATGGGCATTTTGTTGTTTATACCATTTGTCTGTTATGAATAATGCTGCTGTAAGAATTCATGTGCAATTTTCTATATGTACATATGTCTTCATTTCTCTTTAGCATATACCTAGGAGTGGAATTGCTGAGTCACACAGTAATGCTATGTTTAATATTTTGAGAACCTGTTTTCCTAAGTTCTTACACCATTTCACATTCCCACCAGCAATGCACCAGGCTCTCTGTTTTCCATATCCTTGCCACCACTTTCTACTTTCTGTTTTCTTGAGTAACAGCATCCTAGTGTCTGTAAAGTTATCTCATTGTGGTTTTGACTTGCATTTCCTTACTGACTAATGATGGTGAACATCTTCTCATGTACTTGTTAGCCATTTTTATATTTTCTTGGGAGAAATGTCTGCTCAACTCCTTTGCCTATTTTAAATTGGATTGTCTTATTGTTTATTTCAATATTTAACTATTTTATTCATCTATTATCCTTATCAAAAGAATTTCCTATGTGCTGGGGACATTAAACTCATAGAAGATAGATGACTTGCAAATGTTTTCTCCCTTTCCATGGGTTGCAATTTCATATTCTCAATCTTCTCTTCTGTATTAGTCAGCTTTATATTACTATAATGAAATACTGGAGGCAGCTCACTTTCTAAAGAGAAAAGGTTTACTTAGCTCATGGTTTTGGAAGCATGACACCTATGTCAGCTCAGTTCTAATAAGGCTGCATCTCATTATGGTAGACTGCAGTGGCTGGAGTGTGCATAGGAAGAAATGGACCACATTTGAGTCACAGTGTCCTTTGAGACACAGCAGTTTTAATTTTGATGTGTGCTAATTTACCTCTTTTGTTCTTTTGTTGCTTGTGCTGTTAAATCTAAGACTCCGTTGCCAACTGAGAAGTTGAGGAGATTTACCTCTATGGTTTTTTCCTTCAGAATTTGTAGTTTTACTCTTAAATTTATGTCATGAATTCATTTTTATTCAATTTCGGCCTAGAAAATGAAGTAGAGAGTCAACTTAACTCTTTTACATCTGCTTATCCATTTTCCCAGCAGTATATTTTGAAGAGACTATTCTTTTGCCTTGAGTGGTCTTAATACCAGTTTTTGAAAATAATTTTACCATGGGTGTTTAGGTTTATTTTTGAACTCTTAGTTCTACTCCCCCACTGGCCTCGATGGAGATTTCTCATCAGCTTTGACATTGGAAAAATGTGTACTCTCCAACCTTGTTCTTTTTTTTCAAGACTTTTGTCTATTTTGAGCCTTAAGAATTGGGACCTTTTCATTTTTGGAGAAATGTTCATTGGAATTTGGATAAACATTGTATTGAATCTTTGGAGAATATTGCCATTTTAATATTAAATTTTGCAGTCCATGGATATGATGTGCCTCTAATTCTTTATTTCATTTATGTTTTGTAGTTTTAAATATATAAACCTTTCACCTGTTTGATTAAATTTATTCCTAAGCATTTTAGTCTTTTAAATGCTATTATAAATGGAATTGTTTTATTATTTGACTTTCAGAATTGTTTATTGTTGGCATGGAGAAATATATTTGATTTTGTGCATTGATCCTTTGCCCCGCAGTGCTACTGAACTAGTTCACTTGCTCTATCTTGTGGTTTTGTTTTTGTGTATTCGATGGGAGTTTTAAAACATAAAATCATGTCACCTGCCAAAAGAGGCAGTTCCTCTTCTTCGTTTCAGATTTGGTCACCTGTAATTCTTTTCTTAGTAGCTCTCTCTAGGGATTCTGCTGAATGTTGAACAGCAACAGTGAGAGTGAGCTCCCTTGCTGTGTTCCTGATCTTACAGGGAAAAATGTCAGTCTCTTACCATTGAATATGATGTTGGTTGTGGATCTTCAAGAAGTGCCTCTTATCATGTTACAGACATATCCTTTTATCCCTAGTTTTCTGAGCCTTTATTTTTAATTATAAAAGGGTGTTAAATTTGTCCAGTGCTTTGTTTTGCATCTCTGGAGATGCAAAATATTTTTTTCTTTGTGCCATTATTATGATCATTACATTGATTTCTTATTTTGAACCATCCTTGGATTCTTGGGAAAAAATCCACTTGGTATATATGGTATGAAATTCTTTTACAGTCATGTGGGAATCAGTTTGCTAGGATTTTGTTGAGGATTTTTCTATGTATATTTATTCATCAGGAATAATGGTCTGTTGTTTTCTTGTTCTGTCTGGTTTATTATTTCTTGTGCAATAGTAAATGGAATTGTTTCCTTAATTTTATATTTGAATAGTTTATTGTTAGACAGAAATACAATTTTTTTCTGTATATTGACCTTATCTCTTACATCTTTGCTGACATCATTTATTAGCTCTAGTAGGGGTCTGGGAGAGGATCCGTGTGTGTGTGTGTGTGTGTGTGTGTGTGTGTGTGTGTGTTTGTGTTTTATGAGGCTGCATTTGGTGAGCCAGTATTTTATTGAGCATTTTTGTGTCTACCTTCATTATCTCATCCACTCTTTTTAATGTTTTTTTTTTCTAACAGAATATGTAAAGCTGCTCTGAGGACTAAGAAAAAGCAAAGGAGCAATAAGTAGAAAAGTTAGCCAGTTCATCTACAATATGATTACTTGTCTTTAAGAAGGACTTAGCTGCATTATAAAAGGTTTTCCTCTTGTGATTTTCCAGGAAGACCCTTAGTGGTGATCCTCATTGAGCCCTAGGCAACTTCCTATTTTTTGTGACAATATTTAGGATGAAAATTTAATCAGCTATTTAATCAAGGTATAAACAAGAGAGTGGAGTATAATGTACAAAGAAACTTTGAGAAAAAATTTGGTGAAGATAATTAAGGCTTAGAAATATAAGTGTGTCAAATATATTACTCCCTGCTAACTGGAAAAGAGGAAATGTGTGAAGCTTTTGAAGCCATAGAGAGTAAACAGTCTCCTAAGGCAGGATAACAGGAGAGTGTATATTCAGGTAGCTCAGAGAAGGAGTTTAAACATTAGATTTTTCAAAGAAGAACCAACATGATCTTCAAGTATTCTCTCCTCTAAGGCAAGGCTGGTGCTAGGACTGCTTGATTTTATACATGCATACACACATTCATATATGGATATGTGTTAAGTATGTGCATTATATTACATCTTGCACATTATATGCGTACATAGTACACTTACTGAATATAAGTCAAATACCTTTTATCAGAAGTGATTGGGATTTTGGATTTGGGATTTTTTTTCAGATTTTGGAATATTTGCATATACAATGAAATATCTTGGGGATGGTATCCATGTTTAGACACAAAATTTATTCATGTTTCATATACTCTATGTCATATCTGTCTCTGTTTATTGTACACATTGTCTGACATTGATTTTATATAATACTTTTAGGGCACCAGCATTTTGACTGGGACCTGTTGCATGAGGTAAGTTATGAAATTTTCCAGTTGTAGGGTCATATTGGAATTTGAAAAATTTTAGATTGTGGAGTATTTTGGATACTCCAGGGATGCTCTTTGTGTGTGTGTGTGTTTGTGTGCGCGCACATATATGTATATATAGCACTTAGGTACTGTAAAATATAAAACAGTAATATCTCCCATTTGAATGGTTTGTTTTTGTTAGTAACTCAGCTCCAAAACTTGTTAGCTGTAGATATTTTACTTAATTTGTATTTATTGAATTTGCACTTTGAGCATTGTTCATGCGTATGGATTTTTATGCTAAATTTTATTTTATGGTTTCAGTTACATTGTTGTCAGAAGAAATGTGTTTGCTACATTTGTGATTGGCTGTGTGTGTGCATGTGTGTGTGCACATGTGTAATTGTACTTCTGAGAGTGATTAAAGTGGCTGAAAGTAGAGTGGCTATGCTGATCTGTGCAGTGGCCCCTGATATATAGGCAGATTCTCATGGCTTCCAGATAAAAGAGCCCCTGTAGAGAAAGAAAGAGGTCACTTTTTAAAACATGTAAATATAAAATGTAAAAATGCTTTTCTCTGATATAAATGTAATTCTAAGTGTTAGGTATTGAATCTATTATATTTCTAAAGAAGACTTAAAAATACGGTAAGGCATCCTATTCCTTCAGAAACACAGAGCTGGAAATTTGTTTACCTTATAAACGACACAAAGATGTTAGATGGATAGAAAACCTTAATGAAACAAGTCTCAACATTTGAAGAAGAGAAGCTCCTCTCCACAAGGGTTGCCGGCCTCATGGAGTTCTTGAGATTCCTTTGGTGAGGGATGATGATGCTCACTGCAGAGTCACCTGCTACAGCCAGGGGTAAACTTGATGCTTTGAATGAAGTAAAACCACCAGTAGCACAACTTGGATAGTGCATCCTGAAGCCGAGTCTGTTAAGCTGCCTGGTAGATCTGTATGGGGAACAATACTTAATATGTTGTCTGCTGAAAGTTACAGTTCTTCAGTTATTTTGACAGGTACTGCTGTTTAAAAAATAATTCTGAATGTTGTAATGTGTATAAATTTCCAGTTCTTTCAGAGCCCTCTGCAGTAGGTTCTGATTTCCTGCTTGGTGCTGTGATGCGAGGCTGAGAAAAAAACCTAAAAATCTGAACTAAAGGAGACAGAGAAACTGAGGAGCCAGGATGGCTGATGCTGCTTAATTAACAAAGGTGTTGGTCTGTCCACGCCACTGATTTTTATTAGTAATCAATTAGGGTAAAGGCAAGCTGCTTGTGAGGGCAGGACTACGTGCGAGGACATGCAGTTGTGCAGTTTCTATGGAAACTAATGGAAGCAAGACTCATAAGGGACAAGACAAAGCATTCTCGAATTAGGAACAGGATAGACAAAATATATGGTTGTAATTAGAACACTGTCCTTCTACTCAGGAGGTTTTAGTTGTGGGAACGGAATTTGGGTGCGAGTTACTCTGACCTCAGCACAGAGGCATTGGCTGGACTCACTTCGATAAATAAGCCAATTGTGGGGCTAACTCTTCACAGCCTGCACAGCTTGCAGCTTGCTTTGAGCATAATCAGTATTGCGGTCTCCTGCACAGTCCTCTGTCTTGCTCAGAGTGGCCTGTTTACCAGTTTAAACACTCTCAGAAGACGGTTTCCCCCACAGCCTTGTAGGTGTGAAAATCTGTTCTGTAGCTAATGACAAAACCCTGTGGCCCTGCCAGCCCCCTCATAACCTGGGCATGGGGACTGAAAGCTATGTGGACTCTTGCTGGCGGTCAGGGCACATGAGTGACAGCAAGTCTGTGTCTCCAGGAAGGACAGCCCTGAGCAGCATGGCACACTTCTCCAATGCAGGCCTCGGTTCACACTGGAGGCACCTAAACAGATTCACATCAGCAAACGCATGCTCAGTGGCTTCTATAGTGTTAGAGTGGAGAACCAAAGAATAAAACCAAGTAGAAGGAAGGCATCTATTTAGTTTGCATAAGTTGTAGTGAAATATAATTTACATGCTATCCAGTTCATCAATTCAAAGAATACAGTTCAGCGGCTTTTGTCCTATTCACAAAGTTGTGTAACTATTGCCACCTTCAATTTTACCACGTTTTCATTGCCCCAAAAGGAAATTCACAATATTTGGCGATTATTCCTCAATTCTCCATCTCCCCAAGCCTTTGAAAATAATTCATTTACTTCCTGACTACACACGTGCCCATGCTAGACATTTCCTGAAAAGAAGAATCTGGCCTTTTGAGTCTGGGCTTGGTCACTGAGCTGCATGACTTTGCAGATCATTCACAACCCTAGCGCTCATCAGTGACAGTGATGTTTGTTATTATTTCCAAAGCTGTTGGATTGAATGGCCAAACCATACTTTGTTTCTCCACCCATCAGTTGATGGACCCTCCAATTATTTCTGCTTTGGGACCCCTGCGTAAAGCTGCTAAAGACATTTGTTCATACAAGTTTTTGCTTGAACATATGGTTTATTTCTCTTGTATTTGCCCATGGGAGTGGAATTGCTGTGTGATACAGTAAATTCACATCTGATCAACTGAGGAACCGCCACCCTGTTTTCCCTGGTGGCTGCCCAGTTTGCAGTGTGACTGGCAGAGTATGAGGCATCCTCCATCCCTTCCCCAGCCCTTGTCTGTCTTTGTGTTGTAGCCATCAGAATGAATGAGAGACGGAATCTCATTTTGGAGTCCTATTTTTCTCTAATGCCCAGTATTTAGGAGACTCACACACAGATTTTCAAGGTACCCTTGTGACATTTTGTCAATTATTTTGGTTTCTGTATTGGAGAAATCGTGTCCAGAGCATCAGGAATCATGCCTTGGTCCCTGCTATGGATGCTGCCCGCTTCACAGGCTGGAAGTCCCGCCCTGAGGATTCTGAGCCTGTGGGAGGAGAGGGCTGGCAGCTTCACATTGGAGGCAGCACCCACATTGGCTTTAAGTAGGTGTCAAGTATAAACAGAGAAATGCACCAGGAGGGAAAGTTAGGTGGAAGGAAGAGTATGAACAAAAGCAAAAGCAAAATGTGAGAAAGCCCTGGCCTGCTGAGACTCTGGGCTACAGGGCCTGCATGGGGAAGAGGGCAGGAGGCAATGGGGTGTAGAGCGCTCTGTGCAGACGGACTGGTGACCAGCCTGCACAGGTGTTTATTTAGAATTTGAAACATTTTAAGGACTCAGAAGAGTCGTGAGAATAGGCAAAAAACCTTCCTTTTGCCAAGCTGTCAGGCAATAATATGCTTTATTTTTAAAAATAAGCATACAGCAAAACACAGGATCAGCTAGTGCATTCCAGTGTCAGGCTCCCTCGTACCCCTCGGTGTGTAATTAATTGTTCTTCAGCCTTTCCTCGACTTCTACGGAATCTGACACTTTTAAAGATCCCAGGCCAGTTACTTGGCACACGCCCCTCCTTGGGTTTGTCTGATGCTTCCCGAGGTCAGCTGTGAGCTGGGCCTCTCTGGAGAGGTGACCACGGGCGGTGTTGGGTTCTCGCTGTGTCCTGCCAGGCTCTGCGTGGCTCCAGGCTGCCCCTCCTGTTCGTGGAGACTGCAGTCACTTGCTTAAAGCACCGTGGGGTCGGTCTTCCCACTGTAATGTGTCTCCTTTTCCTTTTGGAATGAATCTATATTTCCTAGGGAGTTACTTTGAGATTATAGAAATGCTCTGTGCCTCAACAAAACCCACTCACTGTGTTTTAGCATCCCTTGATAGCAGATGAATTTGCGGTGAGTGTGATGTTTGCTAAATGATGTTCTTAGCCCTTTATTTCCCCTGTATGTGTTGGCTGGCTTATCCTCCCCTGCAGCTTATTTATTCATTTATTTTCTTACTTGGAGTACTGTAGAGTCCTGGACAGAAGGAAACTACCCTAGCATAATGAAAGAATCATATCATAGTCAGTGGCAAAAGACTGAAGGGTTTTCCTCAAAGATCAGGAACAAGCCAGAGATGTCCCCTTTCACACATCATAGTACTGAAAGTTCTAGCCACAGTAATTAGGCAAGAAGAAAAATATTTCCTAATTAGAACCGGAGATATAAAATGATCTCTATTAGGAGGTGATATGATCATATACAGAAAAAGCCTAAAGGTTCCTCCTTCCCCTACCACAAAAGCTTGTTAGAACTAATAAATCAGTCCAGCAAAGTAACAGGATATAAAGCCAATACACCAAAGTCAGTTGTGTTTCTGTACAGTGAACAATCTGAAAGGGAAATTAAGAAAACATCTTTATTTGCAAAAGTTGTAAAAAGAATAACATATTTAGGAATTGACCAAGACTTGTACAGTAGAAATCACAAAGCATTGCTGAAAAAAAAGTTAAAGATGATAACAAAGATGAATGACATCACATATTTGTGGACTGAAAGACTTCGTTTTGCTAAAATGTCATCACTACCCAAAGTTACCTATGTATTCAGCCCAATCTTTATCAAAATCCCAGAGACATTTTCAGTAGAAAAAGAAAATCCTATCCTAAATGGAATCTCAGGGGGTAACCAAAATGATCATAAAAAGAGAACAAAGTTGCAGAACTCACACCTTCTGATTTCAGACTTCACTACAGAGCTACTGTAGTGGAAGCAGTGTGGTACCGACGTAAGACAGACAGGCATGGACAGAATAGAGATAAAAGAGTAGGATAAAAGAGCCCAGAAGTGAACTCTGGCATGTGTGGTCAAATGATTTGAACAAGGGTGTTGAGACCATTAGATGGTGAAAGGAGAATCTGAAATTTCAACAGATGTTGCCGAGACAACTGAATAAACACATCCCAAAGAATAGTTATAATCTTATCTTAAACCATACACAAAAATTACCATAAAATGGATCAAAGACCTAAACATAAAAGTTAAAACGATTTAAACTCATAAAAGAAAACACAGGACAAAGCTTCATGACTTTGGATTTGGCAATGATTTTTTGAATATGATGGCAAAAGATAGACAGCAAAAGAAAAAATAGACTAATTAGATTTCATGAAAATTAAAAACTTCTGTATGGGGCCAGGGATTTAGCTCAGTGGTTTCACTGCCTGCTGCGCAAGCGCAAGGACCTGAGTTCAATCCCCGGTACCAAAGGAAAAAAAAACCTTCTGTATATCAGAGGACATCATCAAGAATGAAAAAGCATTGCAAAGAAATATTTACAAATCACCTGAAGAGGAGTTAATAATCAGAATGCATAGATAATGGCTAAAACTCAATACCAAAAAAGCCAAACAATCCAATTAAAAATGGACAGAGGGAGTCGGGGGGTAGAGCTACATTCAGAGTCCCAAGGCCTGGGAGGAGCCCATATCTGAGGATAGCTTCAGGGACATAACTAACCCTATCAACCAAGAATGCCTGTGTAGGGTAATTTTCTAACATTGCAAGTTCCTAGGTTCAGTCCCCATCATCAGCAAAACAAAACAACAAAAATGGGCAAAGAACATGTGTATGTATTTCTCCAAAGGAGATGTATGAGTGGCCAATAAGCACATGAAGGGATGTTCAGCGTCAGGAATTATTAGAAAAATTCGAATGAACTCGATTGTGGACTTCACCCCACGCCCAGTTCGTCTGGCTACTGTTAAAAAAGAATGAAAAAAAAATCAAAGCGATGACAAAAATCCTAAAACAAAGTCACACGTGTTGTCAGAATATGGCAGAGTTGGAAGCCCTGCTTACTGTTGATGGGAACCAACAGTTTCTACCAGGATTTTAAGATAGCCATCTGTTTCCAGCCCCACACTGCGGCCTTCTGAGAGTTCGGTGGCTGCAGTTCCCGAACCCTCCCCTGGCCCTGGGACCCGGAATAGTTGGGTCCTACTATTCCTCTCCTTTAACCTATCTTGCTCTTGGTTTCCTCAGTACTGTGTAGTCAGCTTTTATTCATTGGCTTCTTCTTCCTGCTACCAGAGAATGATGATGTATCTCATCTTCCTTTACCTCTTCTTGTGGCTTTCTAGACTTGTATGAACTGTATTTTTGCCTGTGTATTTATTTTTGCCTAAATAACCTTATACTTGTGCTGTTTTTTAAGTGCAGAATCTTGCACTTAGTTAACTTCTATTTCTCCTTCCACCTGGGTTCGTTATTCCCACCAGCAAAACAGCACCTGATGCAAATCCCTTCCTACTCATTTGACACTTCCTTTCTTTATAATGATTACGTAGAATTCCATGATGTGCAGTATCAAGGCTAATTCAGCATTTTCTCTGTTGATAAACATTCCTTTAAAATCATCTCTTGATAGTCTGGTGGCATTTAGAAGGGAGTCTAGCTAAAAGCACGTATTCATTCTGCATTTTGAAACTGGAAATCTAGCCTACAAACTAGGGGAAGGAACACTGAATGAAAGTTTATTTTCAGCAAATGAGTGAAGGGTATTTCAGGAGGTAATGGAATATACATGGTATTAGGAGTAGCAGCAGTGTGTTCTCTACATTCTGTGGAATCACCAACCGGCTGTATGCCCTAGATATTCTAGAGCAGGGGTCCCCCATCTGAGGGCCATGGTAGCAGTGTGAATCCTGTTAGAAACCAGGCTGCACAGCAGGAGGTGAGAGTGGGAAGCTTCATCCACTTTATTTGGAGTCATTCCCTGTGGCTAACATCACCTCCTGACCTCCACTTCCTGTCAGATCCGCAGCAACCTTCGACACTCATAGGAGCGCGGACCCTACCGTGAACTGCACATGGGACAAATCTCAGTTGTGCTCCCCTTTGAACCATCTGGAAACCATCGCCAATTCCCCTCACCCTCTGCTGTCCCTGGAGAAACTGTCTTCCATGAAACTGGCCCCTGGTGCCAAAAGGGTTGGAGTCCACTGTTTAAAATGTTCAATAAACACATAAAAATAGTAATGTTTTGAGAGCCAGTAACTGCTCAGTGTTACTTTATAGCTTCCTTTAAAAGCTAAAATTACAACAGCAAATTTTCCAATAAAAATTAATCTTTTGCTTAGTTGCGGCATTAACTGTAGCTTTTCTTTTAGCCACTCAAAAAATACTACATTTTAGATGGTCACATGCTAGTTCCTGTAGAGAGGTTTCATTGCCAGAGGGAAGCTAAGAGGGTTCAGAGAAAAATATAAATTATTGATTGATTAATTAATTGAGCAGCTCTTTATTGAGTTAGGTGTGAGGCACAGCTGGGAGCTGAGGATATGACGGAGAACAGTAAAGTTAAGTCAGTCTTGGAGTGTCACTTAGTGGAATTTGATGTGGCAAGACAACTGTGGCTTTTACTGTATGATAGATAGTGAGGGAAACAGAGAGAGAGAGAGAGAGAGAGAGAGAGAGAGACATAGATCAGAGTCCTCCCTGTGCCTTCAATCATCAGGGGCACATGCTGCATCCATTATAAATGTTAGGGTTCTCTTGAGTTCTCCTGCCAGAAGGATATTTAGTCTTGAACTTTGATGAGCCAAATGAGTCTAGGATTTCTGTCCTCCGAGGTTCCAGACACATGCGCTCCATTTCCACATGTGTTTTGGAAACAGAATCTGATGGCCCGAGTCAGGGTGAAGAGTGGTGAGGCATCAGGCGTCTCCACATCTTGTGCTCTAGTCCCGCACCAAACAGCACAGAGCTGCTCCACCCCGGACGCCGAGTGATCGCCTGATGCTGTGGGCACTTGCAGAGGGAGCGCGGGAAAGAACGGTACCTTCCTGTCAGTGAACACTTTGCTCAGTTGCTGCCACTGGGATGCCTGGGCCTATCCCCCGGAGGAGCTGGATCCTATAAGCCAGGACTTGGTGGGTACTGGGTGCAAGACCTGTGTTCGTTGGAGAGCTTTCCCTTGGAGACCCAGCAGCACTTAGTAAGTCTCAGAACAACTTTTGAAGCCTGCTTTCCTATAAAGTGCAAGTCAGGAGACCTGGGCTCAAGCCTTGGCTTCAGTTTTAGTTGTCTTGCCTTACATAAGTCACTTAAAATACTGGGTCTCACCTTCCTGCTCTATTAAGTGAAGAGTCGGATGAAGTATCCTGTCAGGCCCAGCTGGCATGTGCATTTATAATTGATCCTCTGTCCATTCCGATTGAATGCTCTTCAGTAAGACTCTTGGCAGATGCTGTTCTAATGCCGGCTTTTCAATGGAACTGTTGTCCATTACTTTATCATTGCTTATCCTAATACACTGGTGATTTTTGCTTCTTGAATTGGTCACTAATGTAATGATGGCTGTCATTCTTCTCTGTAAGATAGGTCACCTAGGCCAGGAGGTCAAGGACTCAAGGACTTGCACTATTTATTCATCATCCTAGTTTTTTAACAAAGAATGTTCCTGGGGCAAAAATGATATTTCTACTTATGTTCCTGGAGAAAAAAATAATTGAGGATGCCTTTATGAAGACTCTGCAACCACCCTCACGCTAAAGTTGGCCTTTCTCATATAGATCAAACAATCCCAGAGTCAGACATGTGCTTTGTACAGACGCCACCCATCACCTGGCCTTCTCTTGGCGTCCTCCCGGCTGCAGTGCCACTTGAGCCACTAGCCAGTGTTGCGACAGTGACATCATCCTGTCCCAGAGGAACCTCTCATGCCGCCAGTACCGCCGCACAAACATCTTTATGTCAGCAGTACTCAGACTTGTGAGGCAGACTAGTATCATTTTGGCTCCTATCTGCCCTTCCTGGACACCATGGTATTGAATGCAAAGCTCTCTGGAAATACATTTCTTTCATTCAGCAAATATTCAGCAGGTCCCACAGATACACCATGAGGAAATTGCAGTGAACAGGCAGCACCTGTGATAAGGCAGCTTATGTTCTAATGGGACAAGGGAAACAAGACACATAAAGCACACAGCGTGCGGGCTGGTGATAAAGACCTGTGGAGTAGGGTAGGTGATAACCAGGCTGGACAGGCCAGGTGTTTAGAGGGAGGGAATTTCATAGTCAGCAGGGACTTCAGGGAAAGGCGCACTGAGAACATCACATTGGAGCACTGACTTACAGGAGCTTCGGTGGCCAGTCTGGAGGGCGTGTGGGGAAGTGTCCAGCGTGCAGGCGATACGCAGCAGGTGCAGTGCGTGACGAGGGAGGATTGTGCTATGCTCCATCACGGCAGGAGACCAGTGGCCTGGAGATGAGGTCAGGGTGGCCAAGGGGCCAAGTTGTAGGTCCCTGGGTCCTTCTAAAGACTTGTCTCTTCCCTGAGTGCTAACAGAAGCACTGCAGTGATGCTGACTTGGGTGTGCTGTAACTCACGCCCAGGGTTCTGGGCCCTCCTGTTTCCCCTGTGTGACCCATGTGTCCCATTGGTGGCCTCTAGAGGACTTTTTCTACTTCATGTTCTTGGTGGTGTGACTTTCTCTGACCCCAGCTTCTGCACACACAGCCCTTTCCAGTGCTGCCCTGGAGGCCACCCTGTCCTCAGCTTTACAGTGGTGACTTTGTGTCACCCCATCCCGAGCAGCCTCCTGCTTCAGAACAGCCTCTCTCGCCCAGAGCCCAGCTGCCCTGTCCACCTCACTGTGCCCCTCCTCTGCTGCCACCTGGCTGGAAAATTTGCATCCTGGATCTTCCCCTTCACAGAAAGCCTTGCTGGCCTGTGGGGAGACCCAGGACTGCATGGCCCATGGCCTAGCCCTGTAGGTCTTTCATCCCCCTTTCTGTGACTTTCCTTTGCTTTCTGTCAGCCACCCAGACCAGTAGCCACAGCTTGGAGCTCAGTTTTCTTTAGGGATTGACCATTTCTTGGAAGTTTTAAGCTTGAGCTAGTGTGGAATGAAGTGGGACCTAAAGAGATGGGCTTCAACAATACAGCCCATTCTGCAACCCAGTGGTCTATATTCCTGCCCTCTCACCTTGCAGTACCACCTCCTATCCTCTAGGAGGAGCTCAAACTATCAGTCCAGAGGCTGGAAGGGTGGGCTGCCCTGGTCTTGGATGCTCTGGACCTTCAGTATGGGGAGGAAGCAGGGAAGGGCATAGGGTGATAAAGATAGACATGATTGTTCCCTTTCCTTTTCTTCCACTTCCTACCTGTCGAACACTGGGCCTCACCAATGAACCTGTGTATGTCATAGGGCTAGGTCCAGGGGAGGAATAAGTAACTTCATGTAAATGACATGCTCTGTGCTTCCGTAAGTGGAAGTTAGTTAGAGGTTGACTTTCTCTATGAGGGGTTAAGATAAGAGACTAAAGGGTGCTTTTGTCCCATGGGGTGGCCTGAATATTTCTTCCTTTATTTAAGTAGAAACTTAGGCTTTTGGAAAGGTTCTCTTGAAACCTTTGTTCTCTTGTTCTCTTGGCACACAGCAGTGTGAAGGATCCTAGTCTCAGCCTCTTCCTCTGCACCTCTACTGCCAGCCTCGCCAGGCCAAGCAGGCCCAGGGCTGGGCAGGAGGCAGATCATGGGAGAAGGTGACTTTTGCAAGACTCCATGGCCAAAGATTTTTCTCTCCTTCTTGGGTTCATTGACCCTTCTAAGATGTTCCAGGCCTTTATTTCCACATATGAAAAGGGGAGGAAAGACCAGTGCCTTTCCTAGAAGCATGCCAGGTCTCTTCACAAGGCCGGGCAGGGCTTGTGGCTGCCTCTCTCACTCACCTCAGTTCCATTCTTCACCTCCCTGGCCTCTGTGTTCTTGCCCTCCCTCTGCTGAATCTTGTGGTCAGCACTTGGGCAAGGAACCCAGTGCTGCAGGGATGTGGGTGCGTGTACTTCATGAGAAAGGTGGAGATCCAAAATACACAGAGTGGCTTTGGATAGTTTTTAAACATAGGAGTCAAAAAAAGTAATGTGGTTGCAGAAATAGCTTCTGAAACATAAGATATGTAGAATAGCTCATACAGAAAAGGACAGACAGCAAAGGAAAACTCAAGAGAGTTTTTTTAATCTAACTTAAAACATGTTTACAAAAGTTAAAATAAATTAGAAAAGTGTAAATTATGCTAAAAATCCTCTTAGAAGGTGTTTAAAATAGACATACTTGAAATGAAGTAATTGAGGAGTAGAAAATTAATGAAGCAAAACATCCATGACCTAGCACTTACACTGCTGGATGAACTCTAACAGAAACGTACACTTCTGGCCTGTACAAAGAACACACTGCATGTTCACAGTAGCGTTGTCCGCCTGACCACCCAAAGAGAACCATCCAAAGGGCCGTCATACTTACAATAAGTAAGTGAATCATAGAGCAAGTAAGTAAATCATGTGATGGAATGTTATGCAGCTGTGAACGCAAACACTGCATTCAGCAGTCAGAATGCCAGGCCAAAACCTTCCCTGCAAATAGGCACTTCCTGTTTAACCATTTACATAAAGGGAAAACCAGAAGCAGCTAAATCAGTCGCGGTTTAGAAGCCTGGGCCAGTTTCTCTGGAAAACAGGTGCAGGAGTGGAGGGAGCAGGGTGAGGAAGAGGATGAGTTGACACGGCTCTGGTGATAAGCTGACTTGACACATATCTGCTCACATGGGCAGTCTAGTTTTGGGAAGAATTTTCAGGCTGTCTACTTGATTTATATCATTTTCCACAAATATGCTTTATTTTAGCAAAAAGTTTTAAAATAAAGGAAAAATTATCAGAAATACTGGGGAACTCCAGGAAAATACTTAGCTTAGTGACTTTAGCATACTACTTTGGGCTTTCTGTTTAGATGAAAAACAGATTTTTGAATAATACAGCTAGATCTTGTTCACTAATACCTAGTCTTCCAGCACACATGTACACACACACACACACATGCACACGCACAGATTCTTTGGCTAATTCTGTGGTTCACCGAAGAGAAACCCTCATACCCTGAAGCAGGGGCTGTTCACACTATGTGACACTCTGAAATGACAGTGTGGTGAAGTTGGCACTATTAATATCTCAAATAGCTACCAAAACTTACCACTTGGAATAGCTCTTAAATGAAACATGACTAACAATTGAATCAAGACAACATAGATTATAATTATAGTTTTTCAAAGTAAAAATGAGAAAAATACATTATATTATGTACAGACATGTGTTCAGTTCTCTTAATGTTGTAGTCAGTAGCAACAATAATAGGTTCATGGTGTTAAATGCTTCCATTATTTTTAAAAAATGAAAACAAATTATGTTTCTAATTCATTTTTACAAAATAAGCACACAATAAACCCAAGGAAAGTAGGAAAAAGGAAGTGATGACACTAAACAACAACAAAAACTAGAAAAGGAAAATGTAAACATACAGCTGATGAATATGGGCAAGGACTTATTCCTTGAAAAGATAAGAGAATAACAGTATAGATAGATATCTAGTAAAAAGCAATAAGAAAGTTAACAAATAAGAGTGTTTTTTGCTTTTTTTTGTGCAGCATTTGAAATCAAACACAGGGCCTTATGCATGCTAGGCAGCTGTTCTTACAGCTGCACCCCCAATTTAAATTGCAGAGGTAAATAGCGGTGTTCATGAATTGTAATTATACAGACTTAATAATGAGACTAAAAACCTACTAGATATAGAACATTGGAGAAATTGGAAAGATTATCATTGTTCATGGTTTGAAGTTAATATGCCCTTCCACTATGATGTTTCTGCCTTGGAGCCAGCTTACCATGGACTGGAACCTCTGAAACCATGAGCCAGAATAAAGCTTTCCTTCTTTTTTTTTTTTTTTTTTTTGGTGCTGGGGATCAAACTAGTGTCCTTGTGCTTGTGCAGCAGGCGGCAAAACCACTGAGCTAAATCCCAAGCTTTCCTTCTTTAAGTCATGTGTGTCAAGTATTTTGTCACAGCTAAGGAAACCTGGCCAATAATCAGCATAGGGCCTGATAAATAGAGAGAGCCTTCAGATAATAGTGTTAGCAAGTGTTTTGTAGTATATGGGAATCTACGAGAAATCTTTTGTTTATATATATATATATATGTATACAAATATAAACATATAAACAAACACATATATATAAACATGTGTGTGTGTGTGTGTGTGTTTTCAGATATTCTGATCCAGGAAATGCACACAGGCTAATGCAGTTCCCACCAGTTTTTAAAATGGTGAGTCCAGCCATTGTGCAGCAGTTATAAATTATTAGATTTTTCCTTTTAGATTCAAGTGGTATTTTCCTACCACTTTGCTTTGCTTTTAGTTAAAAATACAAAGTAAGTGATTCATTTGTTATTGTTCTTGTACACCAAAGTAGAGAATGATTTCCTTTCTTGGAAAACACAGAAAAGCTCGCCCAGGGCACTGGTGGCAGAGCTGGTGGCACAACTGCTGGTGGTCCAGGGTCCACATTTCCGGCTCTGGTTCCAGTTCCAGCAGCCTATTGTGGGGACCCTGGCCTTTCTTTCAGAGTTCCCCTTTTCTTAGGGACTATTTGGCTGTGTCCAGGATGCCATGATAGAATGCTCTGAAAGTGTGCTTGTGCACAGTTTTACCCATTTTTTTGGGAAACGTTATTTTAGCATTTGTTGAAATGCCTTTTTTGATAGTTCAAATTTAGACTTATGTGCTTATTCCAAGGTTGAACAAAGTATAAAGTAATTTGTGAAAGGAGCTACATAGAAATAATGTAGTTAGAAATTCTTAGGTTTTAAACTGGTGGTTTTCAAACTGTTACCTTCCAATTCTAACTGTGCTCTAGACTCTCTACCTTGTTTTTAGTCAGAAATATATATACCCCTCCCTATGATTTAATTTACAATCTTTAAAACTAGGGATTAAAAGAGCTTTAAAACAAAATGCTTTTTCATTTTTTAGAAATTGATTGTAAAGGCTGGATTTGGAGGAAGAGATATAATAAGGCTCAGAAGATTGAATTGCTAAGGTGCAGCCCAGCATTTTAGCACCTGCAGAATTTTAGTAAGCAAAAATACTCAGCGACTGGTAGTCTCTCTTTCTTTTCTTCTTTCAAAACTTGATTTTACTTTTCCAAGAGGAAACCTGTGAGTAAATAAAATGATGAAAGATTTCACTAGAAAGGCAACTTCCGGGCTCTGTCACAAGGCAGCTTGTTGGTGACTTTGGCATCTTCAGTACTAAACCAATACCGACGTGATTTAGCACCATGACCTTGTGAAGAACAGGAAGATTTTGTAGGATCAGAGGCCTGATTCAAATCAATATATTCCATTTAGCAGATGAACGGATGCATTTTTAGAAAAAATGCTTTCACAAAAGCTGGCGGGAAATATACCAGATATTGGATCAAGACATCATTTATTGCCCGAGTATTAGAGGTTTTATTTTCTATTTCTGGATTTGAGGAATTCAATAGATTTTCATTCCCAATAAAGTCAGTTGTACACTTTTATGTGTAATAGCTTTCAAAGTGAAACTTTCTTCCAGTCTATAGAAACTGTACAGGTTGTCTTTTGATCTGAACTGTTGATAGTTAATTTCCTTAGATACAGTGATTTGGTAGGTTCCAGTGTCTTTTTCCCATTCCACTTTCTTTGTCTCAGTGAATGTCATTGTCGACTTTTTTTTTCTTTTTGGTGCCAGGGATCGAACTCGGGACCTTCTGAACTACTGAGCTAAACCCCCAGCCCTGTTGACTCTTGATTCCCTGCATTTTAATACTTGAAAGAAACTTCAGTGCATTTCACCCCATGATGTTACAGGAAAGTCACTAAAGCACAGCTTATGGTTTTAAATTATGTCCTGGGATGATTTCTTAGAAGTTTAACAGCTGAAACTATGCAGCTTTTGTTTATGCATATTTTAAGATTTAGATGCAGGAAGCATGATGTTTATCTTTTTAAATTATTTTTTAGACAAGTTTGGCTCATAGGCTATCTCCAACTGGACAGTGAGAATAGTCAATAGTGTCATTTATAAAGTAAATATCAAAAGGAGGAAAAAATATTAACTATAGTGAAATACTTTTTGAACCTTGATGTGTTCATTAATGAATTTATAATTTAATCTTTTTTTCTTTTTAGCCATCTTTAAAATAGCTGAAAAGATCTTTCACCTTAGATTTTTGAGAAACTGACTTAAAAGTTGTGCATGAAATCTAATGTGCTCTTAAATCTAAATCCCAGTTTTGTTAAAGATCTATGTATGCTGAAGTAACAGTATTCTAGAAAAAAATTACTAGAAAATCTAAAGTACTGAATATGGCATGACCCACGGCATTTGGAGTGTTTCAGAGTTTGCCTCACAGTTTTCTGCCGAATATGAAGCTTGAAGTTGTGGATAAATAAAAGCCCCAGTCAATCCGTGTTGCTGGGATCATAGACGTTGTTGACCAGGAAGTAAAGGTACATGGTTATGTTGATATTGTTTCCCACATTGCTTGTGTGTTCTCTCCTCCTACCATTCCCTCTACCCCTCGATTTTTAATGAACCTGCATAATGGCTGTCTGGGGAGAAACGGCATTCTGGATCTGACCTTGAAGATTGACCTTGACCAAGGTGATATTGAAAGGACCCTTAATGCGGGCAACAGTGTAACCCACAGGAGGTTAACCCTCGAGGCTCTGATTTCTTGATGCAGGAGAAGAGTATCTCCAACTGGCCTCCCTCCTCCTCACATAAGCAGATAGGGAATTCTCCAGCTGCTGTCTCTGAGAAGTGGAAAAATCTATGGGCATGCCTGACTTTGGGAGGGATTTGATACAGTTGTTTGGATTTGCTGTTTAGACTCTCACTGTTAGGTCTTCCTTTTATCTCCTCCCCTCCTCTTCCTCTTCCTCTTCCTCCTCCTCTTCCTCCTCCTCTTCCTTCTCCTCCTCTTCCTTCTCCTCTTCCTCCTCCTCCCCTCTTCCTCCTCCTCTTCCTCCTCCTCTTCTTCCTCCTCCTCTTCCTTCTCCTCCTCTTCCTTCTCCTCTTCCTCCTCCTCTTCCTCTTCCTCCTCCTCCTCCTCCTCATCCTCCTCCTCTTCCTCCTCCTCCTCTTCCTTCTCCTCCCCTCTTCCTCCTTCTCCTCCTCCTCCCCCTCCTCCTCCTTTTTGGCTACTTTTTATTAGCATTGTCAGATTTTTCTTCAAATTATTATTAAACACCTTCCTAAGGACAATTGAATCTTTATTGTCTGCTTTTCATTGTCAGATACAAAAATTTTAGAAATACTTTAGCCACTATAGATAAAAGAAGAGGTTAGGTTTGAATTACAGATTTGATGAGCACTTGGATTTCTATACTGTCCTTGTTGGTAGCGTTTTAAATATACACACCTTCGGAATAAAATTTTCCTAAAATGAGAGCTTTTTATCTTTTTTATACAGAGAGCTGAAAGCATCTGTGGAATTCATTAAATCTTCTGCAGCATATGACAGTTCAAAAATGATTTTTTTGCCCAAGCACAGTTTATTTTCATAATGATAAAAAGATTGAAGTCAACTAATTTTAATAGGCACTATATTGGGAGTGGTATGTGTTTGATAGAATTTAAAAGAAATTTCATTTGCTGTATCCTTAATTTGAAAACAATATCTAATTCATTTTATATAGAGGATAATGAATACATATTTTCTGTTAAAATTTAGGAATGAATATCTGGCCAGACCATGGATTATCAAGAACACGTATTGGCAATGGCCTTCAATCTTCTGACAAATGAAAACACTAATGGTGTTATATAGGTGTTTTCTTTCTGAACACCTGGTTATTAATGTTTTACTTTAAATGTAAAAGAATATTGCTTAAGTTCTCATTTGTCTGGCTTTTCTTGGTTCACTCCTGTGGCACTCACTGTGGAAGTGGCTTTGGACATCATATTTACTTTGTGAATTCAGTTATATTTTGTCATTAACTTTCATTTTAAAATTACTGCCTTTCTAGGAAAAGCTCATTTTAATAACAAACAAAATTTTACCTAGACTTTTAAGTGACAGACTATTTTCTTGTTATTCATTAGAAATATTCTCTAGTATCCAACTGATCACTTGTGAGTTTATTGTGTGAACATATTGGTTTAATCTATGACCTTGAAGTATCATTTGAAAAATTCTAACTCCTTAAATGAATTTATTGTAGCTCTTATTTACCATAATAGCATCAGTCTTTTAAAATTTCTAATCATTTAGCTGATCCTCTCAAAGAAGCATTTCATGAATCTTCTCATTACTTTTCTTCAATAGCAGTTGCTTTGTTCTTTATTGGAAGACAAAGGGTTGAATATATCGGGCACCTCTGAAAGGATTAGAAGCATAATAGTTATCTCTGAGTTTGTGCGCAAAATGGAAGTCCCTTTGGGAATTTAAGGATAAATTAAGACATGTTAGAGGCACTCTGTCTAACCTGTGAATTGGTGCCCTACAAAATGTGAAATTAATTTTTACCACGTACATTTAGATGTTCAGAATCTTATCAGTCTTGGACCAATAGACATAAAGCTCTCAGGCTTTGTGGAGTGCGGGGTCCTGGCCTCTTTCAGCCTCTTTCTGGTAAGTAAGATTGACATGGACCCGCCCTCTCACCTCTAGTCAGGTCTCTCAAAGGGGTGAACGTTGTCCTGACCTGCTAGGGGCCCAAGGGGGTGTTGGCGGCCCAGCCACTCTATGAACATGGAGAAGAGTCGGAAGTGAAAGCTCAAGATTCCTTTCATTAATGTTGCTCAGGGAAAAGGCATTGAGAATGAGCGTCCCATGTTCCCTCTGAATTCTTGTTGGAGGAGGTTGAAGGGCTCAAGTGAGGCTTTCTTGGCCACTTAAGAAAGCATTTGAGGCTTTCTGATGCCCTCTTTGGCCAGCACACTCCTCTGCTCCTGCCGTCAGTATCCTTCAAAGAACGTTTTTATCCCTGGAACAGAGCAGACACATAATGCCTGTGAGAATGAAGGAGAGCGTGGTGGGGTAGATGGCGTGGAATGCTCTTTGTCCCTCGTTATTCGTGTGGGGATGATTTGTGCCCTTCCTTTCTTCTCAGTCGCTTTCCTGATTACTCCTCCATTGGACATCTAGCTCTTCATGCCACCCCGGGAGGTCCTACGGGATAGGACAGATCTGGGTTTGACTCCCGGCTCTGACTGACTCAGCTGTGTGATGGACTTGGCGCACCTCCTCACCTTATTGGGCCTCTCCTCGTGTGTAGTGTGGTGGGGATCATGACATCGACCCCCTAAGCTTGTTGTGAGGACTCGGTGAGGTGTCCTGTGTCAGCTTCCTGGAACTGTGCCTGGCTCCAGGAACTCCCGAAGTCAGTGCAGACTCCCCTTCGGTTCCCCAGGTCTTTATTTCTGTGCTTCTGAGGGTCCTGGAGGCAGGTCTTAGGGTTAGGGTTAGGGTTAAGATAGGGTAGGGTAGGGTAGAAGTGGCAGAGCTGACCCCAGGAGACCCCCCTTGGGAAGGTCAATGTGAACCTCTGAGACACCTGCATGCCTTGTCTGACTGTCCTAAAAATAAGGGCTGTTTTAGTAACCATGGCAACAATGATGGTAGCACTTTGTCTTCCTTGGACACCATTGGACATGACTTATGTGTTTTAATGTATCCCATCACACCACGGGAGAGGAGGTACTGGCCTTGTACCCATTTTATAGGTGAAGAAACTGAAGCCCAGAGAGTTAAGTCATTGGTCCAAGGTCGCAAGCTGGTGTATGAGGGTCTAAACCTCATCTTTCAGAGGTTTTCCACTCTAGAGTTGTAGTCTCCCTACTCCTACTTACTTTTATGTTCTACTTTTACCCTAAATAACCCCCCTCAGAGGGGAAGAGCAAATGGTGGGATGGGGAACAGAGGCCCTCATGGATCTGACTCTACTCTGTCATCTGTGCTTGAGGGCACACTGCCCATCCTGCCCTGCAGTGTCCCACACAGTGGACCCCAAACACTGACTTCACTCCCTTCTACCAGCTCCCACATCTGTAGCTGTCCTCACAAGCTTTAGTTCTATTTTTATAATAGCTTTTTTGACATATAATTCACAAACCATAAAATTCCAGTTTTGATTATATTCAGAGTTGTGCAACATTACCACTAAGTTTGGGATATTTTCATTGTACCAAGAAAAAAAACTAACACACATTAGTAGTCACTTACCATCCTACCCAAGCCTCAGTCATGGGTGATCTACTTCCTGTCTCTAGGACTTGCCTATTCTGGGCATTTCACATTTCTCTTGGGTATGTACTTAGGAGTGGAATTGGTGGGTCGTGTGCCAACTCTTTGTTCAACATTTTGAAAAAACTACAAAAATGTTTACTGAAGTAGCTACACCAGTTTGCATTCCCATATGCAGCGTATGAGGATTCTAGTTTCTCCACATCTTCGCCAACACTTGTTATTGTCTGTGCTTAATTGTATTGTTTTTCTAACTATCCTAGTGTCCCTTATGTTCCTTCAGTCCAAAAGTATGAAATATGATTATTTTTCTATGCCAACTAACAAGTCTTGGCCAAGAGAGGTGAGATGAAGTAACTGTGGCTCAGGGGTTGCAGTAATCAATGTGGCATCGGCATTCCACCTTTAGATGTCAGTATCCGGAGTGATAGAAACAGTAATGATAGAGGAGACCTCCTATCATTGAACGTGTTTTAGGCATTTGGCTGTGTTATTTGTCACATCTTTGCTGAAGTGGAGTTTGAAGCCCTATGACCAGAGTTCTAGCTGCTTTCTCTGAGAAGGAACTGCACTTTATGTTCAGACAGAACGTGTGTTCTGTTTGTTCCAGGCATTTAGCTGTTATTTATCACATCTTTATCGGCACAGCAACTCTTTTGGGAGGATGTTACCTCTGCATTAGCATTGACAGGGAGAACCTAAGTCGTTTGACCAAGATTTCAAAGTTTTGGATGTTTCCAACTGCAGAGCCACTGCTCACTGCATACAGCCATTACCCGGCAGCTATGATGAGCTGTTGGATTTGGAATCATCAGTGGTCGGTGCTGCATGGTGAGAAAGTGGACAGCCTGATTCCACATACTCTACTCTCCTGCCCCCATGGATCTTTACTGGTCAGGCTAGACAGTCTGATTTTTATACAGAAAATATTTATTTGGTTACGTGTGGTTTTCTAGTAGGTAAGTATGAAGTTTCTCTCCACGGCAGGGTATTATGATGCCACTTTCCCCTTGTGTTGATTACTGTGTTTATTAATTACCTTGGTTATTATTTAATAAATATTTATGACATACTTAGTGTATCTTGTTCAATTTATGGCCAGCTATTATGCTTGATAATTATTCTTTTGTTTGGCTGTACAGAGCACTCAGTTATATCTGAAAACCCATTACTGTCACCTTATCAGGAAATGCACATTAAATCTCAACAGACAAGATGGATGGATGCTTTTTGGAAATTTAGCCTTCATTTGGAGAAGGGAAAGCACTGTATTCTTCTACAAGAAAATGTAAAGAGAGGACTTAAAACAGAGCAATACTTGATAAACATTTGCCCTGTGGGAACCAAAACTAAGCTGTAAAGTGAATTATAAATGAATTCCAAATAGATGCTTTAGGAAGTTCTCTTGAATCATTAACAAATGGAGTCTCTTCAGCCAGTCTTTTCATATTTAATGCATTAACTGGATGTATATGTGGCATTTCTAAATGAAATAAGGGCGTCATGACTGAGAGAAATTGTCACAGTAAATTTTCCACTTATATGACTAGAAATTATTCTGGATTTTAGGTCAGCCCAGTAAGTTGAAAAGCTTTTGAAAAAAACCTTCAGGTGGATCGGTGCAAAGAAAAGTCCAAGCCCATGTCAGCGAATGTTCGCTTTAATTAAGGGTTGTCTGTGCTTCAAGACATTCACTTAACCCCACCCCCAGGACTCCTGGCTTTAACTATCTGTCAAGAAAGGAGCACACTTTGGAATGGATCATCTCATTGCTAAGATCTCTAACTGGGATGCATTTTTGGAAATAGTTTTCAAATATGAAGATGGGGTGAGATACTAACATTAAAAACGACTGTCCTCGGACTCAAACTTGCCACTAGTGGACATTATCATGTCAGTGATTGATGACTGCATTTGAGGAGGAAGCTGAGAGAGTTCTCAAACGTATTATGGCCAAGTAATGAAAAGATAATTTCCAGAGTTGGTGAAACTGCAAATTAGTGTCAGCCACCATTTCTAAAACTCTTGAAGCAGGTAGAGCCCTCCACCTGGTAGAGGAAGGAGGTTCAGTGTGATTCCAGGGACCCCATGGGAGGGCTGGCTCTGCGGCTGTTCATGCACTGTTCCTTTTCTTACTCTTTGTCCTCACCACTACCCTATGAAGAGGGGGCCGGCAAGGGGACAGCACAGTGAGGGCCTTGGTACGGAGGTCACACAGCACAGGAGCAGTTGGGCTGGGGGGAATGGGTGAGCTGGCTCTGCAGTCCCAGCTCCTAAGCCAGCCAGGGCAGCACCTTTCCTGTCTGGGGCCAGAGAGGAGTGGAGGAGCGGATGTGGGCCCGCAGCTGTGTGGTCCCTGCACACTGCTCACGCTGCCATTTATCCCCAGACGACGTCACAGCAACAAACAGTACCCATGTTTGAATTTCGCATCATTTGCAAGTGTCATGAAATATTCTTCTAACTTTTCTGAAAACCCGGCCATTAAAAAGTGTAAAAACTGTTCTTACCTTGTGGGGTGCACAGAAGCTGGTTAGGGGCCCTGCCGGGCTTCTGATCTGTCAACCCAGATCTTAACATGCTAAATGATGAATGTATTACATTGCTACCTTTAGGATAAGTACTAGTTTTGTGTCCTTGCTATTTTTCTAATATTTGATTTTTGAATCAAAACAAATCTATCTTTAATTTGCATTCTAGTTTTAAATAAATGTAGATATTGAGTCAAAAAGGTAGAAGAGGTGTAGCCTACCATGTAATCTGCAGCTTCTAGATTATACATTTCCTAGTATCAGTGGATTGTCATCCAGTCATTTGCTTTTAGTGTGAATGTACCCAGCTCCCTGCCCCAGTGATGTAGGGTTTCTTGCACTGTGGACGTACATGCCACTCAAGTTGTATTCCCCAAGAACTGCAAGTAAGGATGTACTTTTCATGTGTTTATTAAAGCCTTTGTATCCAGAACAGAAACAAGGCCCTGTGACAGCAGAGTGTAACAGTATGGCCTAGGAGATGGTCGTAGTCAAGGTTTGCAAGGGAATAGATTTAATACAGGACACATAATTTACAAGATTATTTTATTATATTCACCCAAAAAGTCAAATGCAGAGGAGTACAAGAGATCTGTCCACACACTAGAGACCTGAAAAATCCAGCCGAGGGCCTGGGTTCCACGGCAGTGTCCTGCACGAGCCCAGCTGGAGGCCTGTATCCCACGGCAATGTCTCATGCGAGTCTGTATCGAGGATCTGCACCTGGAAGGCCCAAAGGCCAGTGGTGGGAGCTAGAAAGTCTGTGCCTGCGGGGTGAAGGATTTGTGCCACCAGGCTGAGGGATCTGCACTGGAGCCAGAAAGTGATGCTCACGGTGAAGACTAGAGCTCCTATGACGAGAACAGCAGCCGTCCCCAGGGACAGTGAGGCCCCGAGCTCCTCCTCCCAAGAGAAAAGCTGAGTTCTTATCAGGAAAACCAGCTGCAGCAAGCTTCTCTGGGAAGATCAACAGCAAATGATCTTACCCCCAGGTTTCCATTTACGCTATTGGCAACAGTCCCCAGGGGGGTCTCCACGCCCAGACCACGCTGACTCAGTTTGGCCGGGCGTCCCAAGTTAGTCCCCTACAGAGGGGAGTCCCGGGCCCACCCTGCAGCTCCTTTCTGAGTCCTCAGGCTGTCCTATCTCACCAGCCTGACCAGCGAGACCTAATGACAGCCTGGCAGTGACGATTGGCTGGAGGCATCATCTGAGTCATGAGCTGGATAGAGTAGAAATAGTACAGTTCACAGCTTTCTGTGCAGAATACTGTCTGTGTGGAAACTTCTCAAGCGAGAGTTGAGGTGTTACAGCACCTCTTGTCCTTACCCAGAGAATCTGGGCTTGCGTTTGAGTGTCTGAGGGATGCTACGCGGCTACACAGCACCAGGTAGAAACTCCGACTGTGTTTGTGCCCAGTCGTTCCTAGGCCTTTGACTAAGGGCCTCATTCCCAAGTTCATAAAACAGGCTGTCCATTCTCCACACTCCCTTCGCCTCATTCAGAGCTGTATGTTTGCACAAAAACCATGCTAACCTGCTGTGATAATGGGGCCTTTTATCTCTCAGCACTGCAGTCAGGAGGTACAGCATTATTGCCTCTGTGAATTCCTACAGAGCTCATGGGATTTCTCTCTGCTGTGGGGGATACTGTTACATCTCCGCTCTTTGCCTGGGCAGGAGCGTGCATTGTGACCAGCTGCAATTCTGACATTCCAAATGCCCTTACTAATACTGATACTTAGCTCATTATGCAGAGCACTGTCTCTCTTTCTCACATCCTGCTTTATGGCACTCTATTTTTACCATTGAAAGGATAGTTCAAAAATAAGTAAGTGAGCCAAACACCCCAGGAGAGACTGGCTCGGCCAGATGGTGATCCTCCCCACCCCATTCCAAAATCAATGCCATTTCTTGTAATAGAGAGGGTGACAGATTCATGGAAAGGTGTTATTCTTTGCAAAGGAAGTAGGGGACACTAGATTAATTTATTTCCAAGATATAATTATATTATTTTTCTGTTGCTCCTGTAACAAACTCACTGCCTTAAGACAACTCATGTTTGTGATGTGTTGGTCTAGATAAGAAATGCCACTAAGCTGAAATCAAGGAGTCAGCAGGGCCAGACCCTTCTGGAAGCTCTGAAGAGGGTCCCCAGATGAGTCAAGACAGTCTCCCCTCCTGGACATCCTTCACTTACACCTGCAAAGTCCCTCTTGGGCTTGTAGAGAGGCATTTTCAGGGATTACGGTGTGGATATCTTTGGGAGTCCATCATTCTGCCTACTGTAGTAGTTTCGCATAAAATAAGACATTCATTAGAAAAGTAGAAGAGGTGAGGGCTATTGTGTAATTAGCAGCATTGTTTACTGAGTACCCAGAAGGCAGAAGAGAACATTCCAGGGGCTGTGGGCCCTAGCAATGCATTAAACTTGAAGCCTTCTCTCACAGCCTGGTTGGAGAGAGAGACAGACTCCTCATGTAATACCATAGTGGATGGTGCAAACCTTCCAGCGCTGCAGAAGTCACTGCAAATGCAGCAAGCATTGTAAGCAACAACTCTGAGAGGCAGATGGCTTCTCAAGAACAGTTTTCTTCCTCTTAGAAAAAGCATATAACATGCCTTGTTTTATTTGCATTTCCAAACACCAAATGCCTTTATTTACTATCATGTGGAGACAAAGGCGTTCTCAGGTTTCATCTGTTTTAATGTGTGAGTGTGCATGTATGCATGGTATATGTGCTACATGCATATATACTAGTGTGCATATTTCTTTTTTGTTAGATCAAAATCTGCTCCCTGTGTTAGAAAAAAATCTAAAAGTTTTAAAGCTCCATTTTGCACTGCCAGTTACACTTAGAGAAGTTATCTGCACAAGCTCTTTATTGGGAGGTGTGAGGAGCGAAAACGTGGTACAGAGGTGTGGGGGCGTGGCTGTGACTGGGAACCACGAGGTGCAGCTGAGGGCCCAGGAGGGAGGGCCCCGCAGGAGCGCTGGCTGCAGATGGGTCTTCTCCTTCTGCTGGCCGCTAGAGTCCACACCCAGCTCCAACCCTGGGCCCGGGGGAAGTGTGTGCGACTTCACTTCCTTGGGCAAATCAGCACTGGGGCCAGGCCACATTCACTGTTGACATGAAAAGAAGGGTGAGTCCTATAAGCTCAGAGGGTGGATTCATGTCTCAGGGAACCAAGCAAAGGGGAAAAACCAAAGCTGAGCCAGAGGTGAGGTGTGGCGAGGTGGAGGCTCAGCCTGGGCACAGCTGCCCCAGAGAATGGGTGGATGGTCCAAAAGGCAGTCTGGGCTCGAGCTAGAGATGGGCACAGCTGTAGTATCCAGCAAGTCTGCAGCGCAGGATGTCTGGGAGGTGTGTGGACAGCTGTGCACATTCCACGTCTGGCTGTGGCAGTTCCAGGGTCTAGTGCAGGTGCCCGTTTTCCAGAGATTCAACTCAAGATTGACAGAAGACAGCTTCTGCATCTCTGGGGCTCAGGCTCAGACCTCTCCTGAGTCCACATCTGCATTTCATACAGATCCCCATGTGAGGTGGGGACACTGGTCCTTAGCAGGAGCAGAAAATACCTGTTCACTGCTCGCACAGGCCATCTGGCTATGTCCTGTACCGGGTCCTCCTTTTCTCCACATGTGCTGGGAAGGGTATAGGTGTTTGGTGCCCTCCACAGGGTCTCAGGCAGGCGTGGCTGCTTTGGCCTCAGCAGGTGTCAGGACCCGAGTGGTCTTGGGAAACACCTTGCTCCTACAGTGCTGTAAGAAAATGAAATTTTCTGATAAACGTGAAACGATTGCTCTAATGTGGTTCTCAGAGGCAGATCTGTGTCAGAGAGGCTGGCAGGCAATCTCTGCCTTCCTGATGGTGATGGGGGAGGAGGCAGCTGTCCACTCCCTCATGTTTCCTTGCCTGTCCCCTTTTTAAGGGGTAATGGTAATTACCATCCTAGGCTCTGTGCAATGACGTTTTCCTGTTTCCTTCTACCTGTTTGCTCCTTTGAAGTCTTCTTGGTTCCTCTCTCTTGTTCCCCTCTGCAAAATACTACTGCCCAAGCTTTGGTCTTGGGCCTTTTGTTTTCTTCTGTATCTGGTAGAGCTGAAACCTAATTTCGTATTTCAGTTGCAAGCAAGGGTCAATATTTTGGAAAAGCCCCACCCTTGGTTATTCTAATTCATTCCTGATCTGAGTATTTCAGTATTTCCTCCCAAGTGAGCTCATCCATCCATTCCCTCTGTTTTCAGTACCTATATTTGCAAATAACTTTCACATTTATATCTATCGCCATGGCTTCTCCCCAGAGTTTGACTCATATATTTAACTGTTGCTTGAAATCTTTTGAATGTTTCATATTAATATGCCCTTCACTGAAGTCCTCAGTGCATGGATCCAAGCCCGTTTCTTCCCTAGGCATGCTCGATTTAATACATGGCAGCTTTATCTTCCATGTGCCTCAAACCAGAAACCTGGGGGTCATTTTTAAAATATCAGAGCTACAATATACAGTCAAAGACCATGGTATGTGGCTTCTAACTTCAGATCACATACTCTTGCTCCACCCCGTTTCTCTAGCTTCATGCCTGCCACCCTAATGAAAGGCAACAGCATCTCCCACTTTCTGCATGTTCTCTGTATACCTACCTGAGCCCAGTCAGCCCATGCCGCACCTAGATGCCAATCGAGTCATGAGCATGTGGGCTGGATCGCATGACTCATGCACCCTTCAATGTTTTTCCATTGCATTTAGTAAAAAGGAACCAAGTCTTTCACATGCCCTTCTAGGTCCTGCATAATTTGGTTCCAACTTACTCTTTCTTCCTGTCTTATTCCATACCTTATAACATTTAACAACAACTACACAATTTGGAGAAAAACAGAAAAATACCAGGATTTGACCTGTGACTCTTAGCCTGGTTTTAGCAATTTCTTTATTTTTAAATTGCTAGTGATCCTTTTTCTCAACTGCATGAATGGGCCACACCATATTCTCTTGCCTTTAAAAATGTCATGACCCCTTCCTGGAGAATCGGCCACACTCAGCTCCCATGTGGGCAATGACAGCTGCTCCATAACTGACTTCTATAACTGGCAGTTGGCAGAGTTCTTGGAGCTTTGAATGTAAGCGGCATCTTGATTTGAGAATCACTGAACTGTGTTACAGGGGCAAAGCAGGGGTGTGAATGGTAGAAACAGGCAAACGGACTGTTTCCTTCTCGTGTTCTTTTGGCAAAACCTTGCTTTGTGAGGTCAGCAGATGAATTTTCGCTCTATGTGGAAGTGAACTCTATTTCATAGGAAGATGAAAGTCAAGTCTAAATCAAATATGTGCAATCTTTGCATATACAAGCTACCCAAAGATTATTTCAGGCTGCTTAAAATCGCAGGTTTAGATCTGACTTCTGAGGCACCACGTAAAGACTGTGTGAAGCACATGCCATTGTCTGGCCTAGCGCAAGCAGTGGAATTGGCATTTGCCTTTATCTTCCCACGTGAGTATCCCTTCCTTCTGCTTTGGATGTCTCCCCGCACACAGTTCCTCATATCACTGGGATTGTAACTTTTCTCTACCCTTATGTAGTTGCCTCTTTACAAATTTCTGAGTGAGCCTGAATCCAAACCTGTGGCTGGAGAAAGCCAAAGCCATTTGGCGTGGTCTTCAAATCTAGCTTCAGAGTCCATCCTTGCCATTCTATGCCATTTTTCTCATCAGTTCATGGCTCTTCCCCCAAGACATTTCACACGCCTTTCTCCTCATGGCCTTCTCATTCTCTAAAGACCTTGCTTTTCATTCACTGGGGAAAGAGAAGAAACTCAGTAAAATCACCAGCATCCCCATGGCCACAGCTAGTTTCCTATGCAGGCCTGAGTCTTTCCCTGCGGCAGTGGGAGAACCTTTCCTCTACTGTGAACTTAATTCCCATCCTCAGACTTAGGGCAGCTGGCATCAGATTCTACACTTGCTTTGATTTCTTTACACTCTGCCACTCACTTCTAGGTGAGTTGATTGCCGGAGCAGTACCTGGCCTTTCCTAAGAGCTCAGAAAGCATTTTATAAATGAAGACACGAAGGAATGGGTGTGAGTTGTAAATAAAAACATGTTGGCCGCAGATCACTATTTATTAAGGATTATTTATTCCTATTCTTTATCCCAAACAAGTATTCATTAGCCCTTGGCATTAAGTAGATGCCATCAACATAACTCCTCACAAGAGTAGCTATTTATAAACTATATAGGAAACTGGGTTAATCACCGCTTATGTGCTACCAGTATACCTTTAATAAACAGCATACTTATTATAAGCATGACTCAAAATTATATAATAATATTTGAATAATTTAAATCATGCATTATTTCATTGTCTATGATGCTTTCTCCCCTGAAATATTGACACACTGAATCATGGCAGTTTTCACAGTGTCAAGGAATCAGGGCCATTACGAGGCCATTAAACTAATAACAGGACAAGCAGTGGGACTGTAGAGTGGTAATGGATACATAACGAATAATAAATAATTGCAATTCTTTGCAGTAATGGTAGCTAGTGATTTCCCAGGAATAATCATCTCCTCTTAAAATAATGCAACTGTAATGTCAAAAAGTGCAGGCAGCATGAGAGGGCCAGACTGCATTTTGAGTGTTGCCCTTTTCACTTGGCATAAGGCATCAGGAGACCCGAGTTCATCTTCCTGCTTCCTGGCCAGGTAGGAGAAGTCTTCCGACAGCTCCTGCAATCAGAAGACACAGAGTCACTCTGTCAGGGTTTGGCATGGTGTGTTTCAATCAGTAGCCACCCCCCGAGCCCCCAGACTGATAGACCCTGTACACAGTGTTATTACATCTCCTCCTTTGCTGTGCTCCACACTGAGTACTTGTCATTTGCAGTTGAGATGCCTGGAATGGAAAATAATTCTATACCACAGTACCTTCTCTTCTGCTGCCCTCAAAGAGCTTGCAGCCCTGGCCTCTGTGAATGTGGCCAGCCCTGTCCTGGTCTCTCCTGTCCTTGTGCTTCTGTCCATGCTATCTCTGTCCTCCTGCCGGGCTGCCCATCCCTCCAGGTGCATTCCTGCCTGTCCCGCTGGCACCCTCCCTCAGGCCACTCTCAAAGCTTTTTAGCTGCCTCTGGGGCCCTGGACATTGCAGTGAGACCCCGGGGACATGTCTTGCTCTGTGCCTTCGGTTATGTCTCATCTGTTGTCAGGCGTAAGCCAGTCGTTGCTGACCCAGGTGTTCCATCTTGTTGAAGCCCATTTTCATGCTTTGATTTCCATTGCCTCCAGAACCCACATTGCCTCAAGAACAAAGTCCTCAAGCTCTCCCTCTGACCCTGAGTGCCCTTCCTTGTTCTTCCGAGCCCCTTCGGCTTAAGGCTAGGAGAAAACAGATGGTGGGTTTCTCCATCAGTCCCGCCCTCTTTCCCATCTCCTGGTGAAAGGGCGTGGGCTGCTCTTCAAGGCCCCTTTGCCCACCTGTGCAGGTAGGAGGTTCTGCCCATGCCTTCTCCCAGCGGGCAGCGCTTTGCTACTTGCCACCTGTAGCTGTTCCGCACCTGAAATGTGCTCAGGAGGCCTAAGGAAACCAATCTGTCCCTGGATGTGGGCTCTTCTTCAGTTGCTCCCTTCACCTCCAGGTGAGCTCTCTGCTGTCTCTTTACATTTCTAGTGAAGACCACAAGCTTAAAAGCCTCAAAAGATTTTGTTTCCCTTTTGGAAAGCAAAGCCATAATTCAGATGAGCAGAGAGAAACTGGCCAAACATTAGGCCACATGAACAATTCGGTAGTGATTAATTCTCAAGCTTGAAAATTGTCTGAATGTTTACATTGACCTTTCTATTTCCACCCTAAACTTAAGTTTTCAGGACTGTGAACATCACAACAAATAAATGCTACCTGGGCTGACTAAAAGAAGGGTCTGCACTCAGGGCAGGTAGCAGCTCCGGTCCAGGATGGCACGTGGCCACCCTGGCAGTGCAAACCTGAGCCCCTTGTACCTCGGGCCACAAGTGCAAGTCCATCCTCAAGAGTAGGTGGCCTTCTTTTGCCATGTTTACAACACATTTCTTTCCGATTCTCACTGATTTGTGGAATTTTATACATTAGTCTTTTGGGGGGATTGATTTTTGCCGAGGGCTGAAAGGGGGAAACAAGGACTGTGGAAGAAGAGACAGGAGAAACTCATGTTTTTAGATCCATGGTTACTCTTTCAAAAATATCTATTATAAGACAGTGGTCAGAGCAGGCAGAAGCTGCAGAAACAAGGCAGACAACTCAGGTAGGTCTGAAATCTCGCTGGAGATTTAGACAGGCAGTACAGTGAGGGAAATGTGGGGTCCCTGGGGTGCTCTGATGAACATCGGGAACCTTGTTGTAAACGGGATAAATCAGATTGCACGGAGGAAGTAAAACAGACATAGGAACTAAAATAACTGGTGCATTCTTGTGGGTGTGAGCAGGAGGTGCAGCCTGGTGGACTCTGATCAGAAATCGTGCTGTGTTCAAGTTGTGTGTCTCATGTTTTCACTGTGAAACCGAGTCCTCTATGAATTCGGCGATTTTTTCCCCCTTGCCAATGAAATAGCCACTAAGAGAGACTGAAAAGAGTTGAAAGCAATATTCAGATCAGCTCTCGCGATCACAGTGGCTTCAACCAAAAGAGGGAGAGAAGGTGCCAAAGGCCCAGGCCAAGAGGCAGGGGCAGCAGCTGTGGGGCGAAGGGAGGCCGGAGCTGTCCGACCACAAACACTGCGGGGGCGACAGTGAGGGCAAAGGGCCTTACCCTTGTAGACGTCTGGGTCTGCAGCCACCTGGGCGAAGGGCAGGTCCAAGCCACCGGGAACAAAAAGACAACAGGGTCGTGGGCATGCAGCCACACAGGAGGGCTGCCTGTGGCTGCTGCCAGCGGGAGAAGCAAGCGAGAGGCTGTATTATGGTCAAGGACAGGGCAAGCGCCAGGGGTTAACTGTCCAGAGCTGTCCTAGGCCCAGGTTCCTGATGTGATCTGTGAGCTCCTCGGGCCTGCTGGCCCTTGCCTCATGGGGTGGGACAGCAGATTTCAAAGGGATTGTGTGAGGAGCACTTTTCATGGTTCTTCACTGGCGAGTGAGAGCTATCTAGGGCTAACAGAGCATCATAGCCTGAGAGAGAGATTTATTGGCCTGCTGAGTGGGAGGACATGTGACCAGCTTTAGGCAGGCTGGGACCAAGGTCATGAGCAGCTTGACAATTCTCCACTGCTCTCTTTCCCTCCAGACCTCTTTCTTTCTCTAGATTTCCATCTTCCACTGGCTCCTGTCTCTCCTTGCCCCAGCGAGTGTTCATCTTTCCTCTGGGAGATTGGTTTTCTTTGTTCAAATGTGGAAAAGCTGTTTGGTCCTCAGGGCACTCAGGACTCCCACTTCTCAGCTCCAAAGGTTGTGGCTCAGCGCCTTCAGAGTGTGCTGTGCCGAACGCCTGCAACAGTCTGTAAAAGCTGAGTTGCCAGAGCCTGCCTGCCCCCGGTGAGGTTTGTATCCAGGGTCCCTACAGCCCCTGTCCACATACAGCCAGCACCAAGTGGGAGGCCCAGGTGTGGAAGCACAGCACCACCCGAACCTGCAGGCGAGGAGCCGCGCGCAGGCCCGGGAGTACAGCTTCCGCAGTCAGGGCAGGGGGCCTGCGGCGGGATGAGACCTCCTCCCTCCCATGGACCCCCAGGTGCCGAAGGCCTGAGCTTCCATTGCATCACACATGGGTTTTACTCCCAGCTCAGATCACAGTCTCGGGACAAATGGCATTGCTCCTAACCAAGGTCACTTCAGAAGCTTTCTTTTTCCATCTGTATGTGACCCTTTCATTCTGATCATCGCTGCCTGAGAAACCGCTGTGGGTCAGGCACTTTCTCCCATGCCAGCCGCAACTGGAAACCTCGCACTTGGCACGCCTGGCATCGTGACCTCCATTCTCACAGATGCGGGCATCGAAGGTCAGGCTGGGTCCCCTGCAGGGCTTCCTGGGCTATAGAGGAGAAGGAGCCAGGGTTTCATTCGGTCCCTGAGCAGTGGTGTTTGCAGTACGCATGGAGGAGCTGCTCCTGGAAGGAGCAATCGGCTCTTCTCTCTGGAACCTGGGCAGGGCTCAGAGGTATTGGGGACCCCGCAAGCCTCCTTGGTGGTCCCCAAGGCACCTGTGCTGCTCCAGGGCTACTTGCTTTCTGGTCCCCTGTAAGGAGGGGCCGCCGGGCACTGCCTGGTGGTGGACGTGGGTTCAGAGCTAAGGAGCAGGACCTCCAGATGGGGAGGAGGAGCCGCGTAACCGCTGCGAACAGTGCCCGGCTGGAGGCGAACTACGGCTGCTGCTGTGTTGACTGCGCCATGCTCGGCCTGTAATTAACAAAATGGGCCGCTTCCCACGCGCTTCCTTTTAAATTGGTAATAACTGTGACGCCTCAGCAGACGCTCCTGAAAAAATATTTTTAAAAGAAATGGTGAAGATGATGGTGATGGTGTCACTTAGCCGCCTACGTGTGGCATTTGTTCCAGAAGCAGTGGCGGGCCGGTTTTCAGAGGCTGGTGGGCTGGGTGACTCTGCCACCCATGCTGCAGAGTGGCTCCTTCCGACTGCCATGCTGCGTCGCTGGCCTCTGGAGTGAAGGGATCCCTGCTTCTGCCTCGTGGGGGTGCCTGTGCGATAGGTGTGCTGCTGACTTTCAGTAAGCGCTGCAGCTGCCTCGCTCACTCCCTGGTGCGCGAAGTTTGCAGCATGTCTTTCACTGTTTTTTCCGAGGGGGAGGATGTGAAGAGGCTTAGCTCCTTTTCCTTCTCCTGATTGGATTTGGGAAGCTGGATGCTGGACATTTCTTTGGGGATGAGGGGTCCTTCCCCTCTCTGCCACCCACAGTCCACTGCAGTGGGAGCTGTAAGCCTGGCTGAGCTTGGTCCTCTGCTAGCCGAGGTTGGATGGGAGCCAGGCAGCGAGTTTGTGCACATCAGAGAGCCCTGAAGTGTGTTGAAGACAGGGGTCCACAAACTGGTGTGACTTGGGCTCCCCATCTGCCCCACCTCCCCATGCACAGGATCACGGGGCTGGCCCTTGTACCCCTTTGTGTCGGTTTGGGCAGGAACTCTGCCCCTCCAAGGCCCCTCTCAGCATCCCTCCCCTCATCCCCAGCACTCTGCCCGGCTGCTCTGGGGTCTCCAATTGACCATGCTCTTTTCTTTCTGCTGGGGAGAGAGCCTGGCCCTCCCCCAGGACAGGGCTTCTCTGCAGCCCCTGAACCCTGGGGTTTGTCGGAGAGAATCTCACTGCCCGTCCCGTGGTTATCTCTGGACCATCTCCCTGCTCTGCCCGAAGCGCTCTGGCTCCGTGTCTCACCAGCAAACCCCTCATCTTCGTGGGCACGGACTGATGTCCTCCTTGCCTGGCTCTCTTAGCTGGTGCCTTGTGCTCAGGTGGACACCTCCAGGGCCAGTGGCCCTGTGGGTGCAGACTCAGCAGGTGGCCCAGGAGACTCAAGAGGACAGACTCCTCCTCCTGTATTCAGACTTCTCAGCGTCCCATTGGTTCATAAAATAATGGTTTTCCATCTTTTTAACTCATTTCCAAGACATTTTTGAGGTCTAGTACTTCTAAATGGCCTTGGAATTCAACATCCTTGCCAGACACAGAGCTCCTTACAGTGTGGGTTGCAGAGTAGAGTCAGTAATTAATCATTCATCTTTTAAAATTTAAATTATAGTCACTTTTCATTGTTATGTAAGCACGTATAAACTGTACATGTTTATGGAGTGCCTGTGATATTTCAGTACACGTGTACACTGGGTACTGTTAAATCATGGTACCCATGTTCATCTCCTCAAACCCTGGTCACTTGTTAATGGCGAAAATACTTAAAGGCCACTACTCTAGGTCTGTGATACGACATTATTGTTATCTGCAGTCACGCTCTTGGGTAAAAGCACAGCAGAACTTCCTGCTCCTAACTGCGACTTAGTACCCACTGACCAGCACCCCCGTCTACTTTTGTCTTCAGTGAGATCAACTGTTCTCTATTTTGCCTGCAGGGAGGTGAGGCAGTGCTCGTCTTTCTGTGCCTGGCTTCATTCATTGGGTGGTGATGCCCGGTTCTGTCCACATTGTTGCAAACGACAGGACCCCGTTCTTCTTGTGGTTGAACGGTGCGCCACTGTGTGTGCGCCACATCTCCTTAATGCACCCTTCAGGTGGTGGACCCTTATGTTGTTTCCCCTTCTCGGCTCTTGTGAAGAGTGCTGCAATAGAAATGGGAGTGCAGATGTTTCTTTGGCGTACGTATTTTATTTCCTTTGGATACATGCCCGCCAATGGGACGGCTGGGTCACCAGGTACCTCTGTATATTAAATTCTGGTGGGAACCCCCATGCTGTTTTCCATATTGGCCCCAATAATCCACATTCCCACCAACAGTGGGGTTCTCTCTTGCCCACGTCTCCCAGCCTGTGTTGTCTTTTGTCTTTTTTCTTTGGGTTAACAGTCATTCTCACCGAGTGAGTGTCTCCCTGTGGTTTTAGTTTGCATTTCCCTCATGAGTCATGACAGTGCACATTTGTTCATGTATGAATTGGCCATTTGTATGTCTTCTTTTGAATTAAACTTTTTTTTTGGGGGGTACTGGGGATCGAACTCGGGACCTTGCGCTTGCAAGGCAGGCGGTGGCATCACTGAGCTAAATCCCAGGCTCTGAATTAAACTTTTAATATTAATCATATCCTATATTGTATTACCCCATGCATTTTTGTGTTATATTAGAATACACTTACAGTAATTTTCCATATAATTGGAAACATAAGTAGATAATTATCAGAACCACCTAATATCACTATGTGCAGGTTAGTGGGGCTGATGTATGATCTTCGCTAAGGACAATAATTTTGGTCTACAAATTGGAGTTCCTAGAATTTCAAGGTAGAAAAGGGAGAGGGAATAAATAGACATTAAATATTTAAGAACATATGTACCAAAGCATTGAAAATAGTTTCTAGCTGGACAATAATAATTTTTTTGCTTCTGTCTAAAATAAGTAAAACACTATCTACAGATGATTACATCCTTGTCTAATAATTTTATTTACATTATATTTAGCTGTTATGGCATGCAAATTTTAGAAAGGAGAAACCCAGTAGTGAGTGCTTATTTTTGGGTTTTTTCCTTTCCTGTACCGAGAGCATCTATGGGTGACAAGTATAACTTTGTCAAAAATGATTTAGACTTCGGACACCGACTCATGGAACAAAACGTAAGAAAACATGAGCAAACATGTTAATTGCAAACATTCATTCTCCTCCCTTGCCTGAAAATATTTACTGACCTGCACATTATTTATTTTCGCCAGAAATCCAGTCCGTTTTCGGAGCACAGTGCTCTGGCTGAGGCGATCGCTCAGTTGCACCTGAGCGGGAAGGAAAGGTCCCCGTGGCCGGCAGGATAGTAACTCACGTGTGTCAGAGGGCGCAACAGGTAGAAATGCGAGCGATTCGCGCGGAGGCTACAACTCCCGGCCCAGCTTTAGCCTCAGACCCCTCCGTGGTTCTCAGAGCAGGGTACATTTATTTGAATGACCCAATGTGCTGGCACATGGCTAGGGCCAGCATGTCGGTGGAACCCTAAAACACAGACTGTACTCTTAAAACAGCCCAGATCTTCCTCCATTAGGGTTTGATTCTTAGATGAATTTGAGTTCTGCAGGAGTGAAGTGCGTACAGAAGCTTTTTGGTAAAGGAGAATAAACAAAACATTAAAAAATGACACCTCAAATGTATTTGCTGAAAACAAGCAGCCAAGCCTCACCAGCCCCTCCTCTGAGTAGAAATAGAAGGCAACATCGGCTTTCTAAGCAGACTTCGGTCTGCACCCAGATTGGAGCAGAGAAAAAAATTGAGCTGTGGACGCCAAGATGGGGGAGGGCACTCTCCTTGCCACCTGTCCCCACCCCACCTCTGAGGCTTGGCGTCCCAAGCCACGGCTGCATCTTGGAGACTTTACACCGTGAACTGAGTTTCTGAGCAGAGCCTGCTGTCTGCGCAGCAGCCCCTGGGCGTCTTCACCCTGCGGCCCCCCAGCCCCGCAGGTCCCTGTGGAGGAGATGGAAAGCGCGTCCCCAGGCCTGAGCCAGGGCACCTTCTGCTCCCTCGGTGCCCATCTGGGCCCCCTTCCTCCAGACCCCAGACAAGGGCGCCCATACCAGACTCTCACCTGCCCTCCCCGCTTCCCTCTCTGCTCCTGGACCACGCTCCACTGCGACACAGAGCCTGGCCTCCTGCGAGTACGATGCTGCCCTCCCTCTGTCCCATGTGACCAGGGAAAGCTGAGGCTGATGTGGCACTGTCTGCGATCTCACACATCCATCCTGGAGACACTGGGCTCTTTTACGTCACCAGAACAGTTCTTGAGAGTGTTTCCCATTTGGCTCCATTCTCGCCTCCCAAGTCGCATGCAATCCAGGCCAAGACGGTTGGGACTCGGTGCCCTGGCTGTGGCCGCTGCTGCTGATCACAAGCCTGCTGATCCCTGTGCACACTTGGGGTGATGTGGAGGGGAGCGAGGGAGCAGCTGGGAAAAGCCAGGAGAGAAGCAAGACAGCCCAGGGAGGGGCAGCATCATGACAGGGAGCTCTGCCCTGCCACCCTCAAGGAGGGCGGCCTGGAATCACCCCCTCCCCTGTCTCCTAAGTCCTGCTGCTGCTTCGCAGGGGCCAAAGCCAACTAGAACCAGGGAACACAGGCCATCGATCCCAGCTGCCAGTCTGTGTTCTCCTCCCAGAGCGGATCTAGAGGGAGAGAAGAGGCCCCTGGCCCAGCGCTGTGTCCCACCCCACCCGGGCCTCCCTGCCTTCCGTGCTGCCTTTGTGCTTCTGACTCCTGGCCCTGTGCCTCCTCCACCCCATCCAGTAGGATTCAGGAACTAATTGTTCTTTGCTAGACAATTCCATGTGACTGTGGTGTAGGAACTTCAGTGTCATAGAGTCAGAATGGAATTCATTCTATCCCTACTTCAGCAACAGAATAAACCAGACCAAAAAATTCAAAACCCTATTTTCTGTACTATATTCTTTATCGAGCAATAATATAAATTGAACTAGTTTGCCCATATGAAAAACTTTGTTTTAGATTTTCCTTAAAGTTACATACAGAGTGCAAAACCCGAGTGCCTTTGTTACCAAGGGCCTTGGCCCAAGACCCTCTGTGGAAGCAGCCTCTTCCCTTGAGTTTAGCTCACTTTTGTGTTCTTTACCCCTGATACTTTCCTCGTAGACTTGTTTTGCAGTGTCTTGACTTGTCTGTGGGATTCTTTCTTTTCATTTTTATTTTTATTAGCACATGTTTCCAATGCGTAAGGATGGCATTCACCAGGAGGAGTTGGTACGTGTACGTTGCACATCTTGATTCTTTTTCTGTCCCTTCCCCTCCCCTCCCTCCCTCATCCTTCCATCTGCTGTGTGATTCTTCCAATGTGAGACATGGACAGAACTCTCTTCATTCCCTGTGCTCTCTCTGCACTGTTCTTCCTCTTCATCCAGTCCCCCAGTCTAGCTTGATCATAATTCTAGTTGTGTCCAGCTCTTGTTTACCCCTACCTGTTACACATCATAACCAAGAGGAAGATGTGTCCACTTTCTTAGTCTAGAAAAGTACATGGCTTAAAAGAATTGCAGACACTCTCATGCATTTCAGGATATTAGATTTCTTGAAAAAATATTGGTAGTTCAAGGTATAGGTCTGTAAAGTAAATGGTAAGTCAATAGGTTTGGATTAAACTTCACTGGGCCCTTTAGAGATGTTTGTTTGATAACATTTACCTGGTATGAATGGGCATGTTTGAATTTATACTCCTTCAGTGATCTAACAGAGTGCTAAAATGCTTCAACAAATATACTCCAGATACTACCTGATGGGGGAGACAGAAATTATAAAGGCACAATTTCTGTTCCCAAATCACAGTAAAAAATATTCTAATAGGTGTAAAAGCAGAGTCTGGAAGTTTAAGAGTCATTTCTGAAGGATCAAAATCTAATTTCTATTACCAATGTAGAATTTTCTCCTAAGAAAACTGGTAAATTATTAGGCACAGTATGAGAATGAAAAGGGAAAATAGGTAACCTGCTCCTGAGACATTGTAGAATAGAGCTCATGAGTCACAGGACCTGGGCACTCCTGCTCATGCACACCTGTTTCCACTGTGTGGATGTTACCCACACAGATATTACCTAAGGATATAAATCACTAGACACCCACTGTATCAGATGTCCATTGTATGAAGTGCTGCTTATATAAATGTCTGAACAATTAATTCCTACGAAGAGAAATTTTGCAAATGCAGTGAAAAATTTTGCAAATTTTTCAGATTATAGTGAGAATCATGTTAACAGTTTCCCTTTTCTTTTGGTTTACTGGGAATTGAGTGTTTGTTTACAGCAATCTCATGCATCTACCACTTAAGAGTTATTGTATCTCCTAGCTGTCCTGCAGGGTCCTGAATTATGCCTGCTGGGATTATCTAATTATTACTAATGGCCCTTTTTGCTCTCAAAAGCATCTGTTTGGACAATAAATTATGTGGGCTTTCTAGATATTTTTTCATTCCTTGTCTCCTACTGGTCTTGCTTAGAAATCCTCTCCACTTTTTTTGTGAGCAGCTCACACCTCCTCCTTTTGGCATGGTAGTATATAAGTAGATCCAGAATGGAAATTCAGAACTCAAGATGAATTGAGAGTGCCTATTGAACAGATGTCCATACCATCACTGCTGTCTTCAAAAAGAGCCAACAGTCACTAAGGAAGGGCTCTCAGTTACCAAGAAGAGTGTCACATTGTCGCTGTCCTTCAATTTGCTGCTTCAGTGCCTCAGACTTTATAAACCTGCTGGCAGAGCTTATGAAAATATTTATGTTAGTTACAGTCATAAACTGGAGGTTGTTTGTCTGCATATTGCTTATGACGGACATTTTCCTTCCTAGATATTACTCGCAGACATGTAGCCCTGGGGTGCCGAAGGTAGCTAGTACCATGCTGAACTCTGATGAAATAAAGATTTCTTAACAAGAATTGAAACCCTGGGGGTTCTATTAGATAGTTGGCATTTTTATTTCTTGTGGGAATCTTATGGGGAAAATGGATCCCATGGGAGAAACTAATTGTATTTGTTATAACTATAACCATGGAAATGGAGAAGTAGAAACTTCTATGGACAGATTTGTCACAAAAGGAAAAATTTGGAGTTGAGTGTTCTTTCCTCAGGCCTCCAGCCAGGTTTCTCTTGGCCTTGTTGTCTGTAAAAAGTAAAAAAATTAAAAAATAGCTATAACTTAAAAAAATAAGTTATTCCTGCTTAATTTAAATAGAACTATGGGTTTAATAGCAGATACAGTTGATCAATAGCTCTCTTGTCACAGTGATACCCCAAAGAAGAGCTGGAAAAGGCTTTCTCTGGAAACCATCCTCAGGAAGTCCCTTAGGATGTGTGCCTACATAGTGTGGATTTCTGCTGCTGAATTAGAGCAGGATGGTTGACATCTTGCTCATTACATTTTGAAAACCACCGCCCTAACACATATGAACTTGGGCAGTGGCCTAGAAAAATGTAAAGAAGTTTAAAATAGCTATAATGAAAACCATTAATTTTCCAATTAAGTGCCTAAAAGTTCTTCCATAATACTTAGGGGAAATTGACTAGAAGGAAGATGAAAGTCATTGCTTTGTGAAAGAGGGGATAGGTTTGGGTGGAGGCTCACAGGGCCAGGGAACTGAGATAAGGTCCCAGGAGTGAGTGAGGACCTAGCAGTAAGAAAGGTGTGCAGCGCGGCCTGGGAGTTAGGGCTGGGGAGTGAGGAGGATGTGGAAATGAATGAGAAACAGGAATAGGAACATGTGACAATCAGCTTTCTAGAAGGCATGTAATGTGCATCCCCCCCCCCAGGAAGCCCCTTCCCCATGTGGCTGGGGACAGATGGTGGATTGGCTTAGGTGCAGCTCCTGTTTAGCGTGAGAAGGTGCGAGCAGCTGTCCACTGCATCTCAGGGTCGCTCAACGTCACCTTCACTCTGAAAAGGCCTTCTTGTGTTAATGTTGTTCAGACAGATTCCAGCAGTGGATCCAGAATCCTCCAATTTATTGTCTTGCTTGAGTCTCACAGTACACTTCTAGCCTCTTACTGTGGCTTATTTTCTGGCTGTGTGATCTTGCCAGGCCTCTTAACCTCTCAGAGCTTCTACTCATCATCTGTTTAAGAACTTACTGTGGATATAAATGAAGAGATTTAATATAATATATTTGTAATACTATTTATAATATAATATTTAGACTATATTATTTAAATATAAACATATTATTTATATAAATATCTGTATATTATTTACAATATATTTATAATATATAATATACAATATTATTTATGATATACTTACTTACAATATGTTACTTATATTTATAGTGTAATATATTTAATATATTTATATATTACTTATAATATATATATTCTACTATATGCATATCACAACTTACCTGGAAAAAATGAGCACAAAATCAAGGTGCACCCAGTGGCACACGCAAGCCTCTTGCTCCTGGGTCATGTGACCTTCTGCACAGGTGTGACAGGAGCCTTTGTCCTGTAGTGACCACACGCCTGGCCTTGGTACTGTCCCAGATGTGCCATGCCAGCCTGGACAGAGCCCAGAGCACTGAGCCACAGGAAGATGCACTGTTGCCTTACTAGCACATATAGTTATGAGTAATAGGTATCAGGCTAACAAATTAAAAAGCTCAGTGCTTCTTCCTAGAATGAAATTTAAGGCTATATTTAGTTAGATAGAATGCATTAAATACTAGAAGAACTCAGGTACAGTAGAAGCTGTATCTAAATAAAGTAGCATCATTTATTCACTATGAGCATTTAAAATAGATTTAAGGACTCTGGGAATAAAATACAAATGCACAATGAACATCTTAAAATTAAAAAATGTAAAACTATATAGCAGGAGAAAACAAGGGTAATAATCATTTAAGCTAATAACATTATTGTGACTGAACCCTAAAATGTACTCCAGTGTTCCTTAATAATAAATAACTGCTTTATCTTCCAGTTCCTCAAAGGAAAATGAAAGGATATGGTTATGGTCTTGGATCTTATTCTTTGGATTTATACTTAGGAGTCAAATTTTTTTGTTTCTTTTTCTTGAGGGGGGAGAGGGTACTGGAGATTAAACCCAGGGCCCTGTGAATTCTAGGCAAGCATTCAAACTGAGCCATACACCAAGCCCTTGGTTCTTATTTGTCTGTTTGTTCGTGGTTTTTAAATATGCTAGACTAACTCTTAAATTACCAAGCCATTTTCCTAGTCACTAGTAACTGTCTGTTTAAGGATAGAAACCTCCAAAGGGAGGTTGATTTGGTGATCTTACCTTTGTGTTCTAGTTTATCAAAAATGGAGCAAGAAGGCCCCATATGCCTACCTTCTGCAGTCCCAAATATGTGAAGCATCATACATTGTCTGAAACACAATGCTAGAGTCAATTTGGTTTTGAAAATGAGACTTTGCTTTAGAAAAGGACTCATTGTAAATACCCTTCAAATGCCAGACTCCTCTATTAACTTGACCATCTGGTTAGAATTTTAAAAAGTGGAATTTCACTCCAAAGATAGGAAAATCCAAAATAATGAAAATATCTTTCATGAAAATGTAGATGAGTCCAGATTTTTCATTACCTATTTTAAGTTTAGCAGCCTTCACAAGGGAAGAGTACATCACGTCGTTAGGTTGGAAGGGGTTTCATCGTGAGTCATTATGTACAACGTTGGAAAGGATAATTGAATATCTCTAAATGGATATAAGAGGACAATGTAGAATAGAGTACATATAAACCATTGTATCTGCTGTCAAAGAAAGTTTTAAAAAGAGATCATTTTACTTTTCCCTTTCAGACCTAATTCCATAGAAAGATTCCCAGGTCCAGCCCAATTCCTGGAATAGAAAGGCCTGACTCCTGGGAGTCTTTCTCAAATGTGGTCAGATAATCTTCCATCTCTGCTGTCATTGGTGGGGGTTGGTTCTGGGACATCTGCAATCTCCCCGTGACAGATGCCAGCAGTCATTTAATTTAGGCCATTTGGGTGGGTGTGTAGCAATATCTCATTTTGATTTATCTGAGAAGAGGGTGTTAAGACTTTTTAGACATATTTTTATTAGTGCGTGTTAATTTTACAAAATACTGGATTTCAATGTGGTATCTTCATACATCTTTTTTATAGATCCACATATTGGGAAAACATGTAATACTTGGCTCTCTGAGTCTGGCTTACTTTGTTTAACATGATGATCTCCAGTTCCATCCATTTTCCTGAAAATGCCATGATTTTATTCTTCTATATGACTATACTGCATGGGTATACCACATTTTCCTTAGCCATTCATCAGCTGATGAGCACCTACCCTGGTTTCATACCTTGGTTATCGTGAATTGTGCCACAATAAACATGGGTACTTGGGTAACCCTGTAGTACATTGTAAGTCCCATGGGAGTACCTGAGGCAGTGGTATGTATAGCTGGATCAACTATTTTTATTTTGCCTTTATTTTTAGTTTCTTGAGGAACCTCCATACTCAGTTCTACATTGACTGTACTAATTTATATTTCCACCATCAGTGTAGAAGGGTTCCTTTTTCCCCACATCCTCAGCCAGCGTTTATTGCTTTTAGAATTCTCTGGGGTGAGATAGAATTTCAGTGTAGTTTTGATTTGCATTTCCTTAATGGCTAAAAATATTAAACATTTTCTCATATATTTATTGTCTATTGGTACTTTGAGAATCCTTTGTTAATTTGTTTTACCATTTATTGATCAGGCTATTTTGTTTTTCTTGGTGTGTGTGTGTGTGTGTGTGTGTGTGTGTGTGCTCTTTATATATTCTGGATATTAGTCCTCTGTCAGAAGTGTAGCTGGCAAAGATTTTCTACCAATCTTTAGTCTATATCTTCAGTATGCTGGGAATTTTTTCTTTACAGAAGTTTTTTAATTTGAGGCATCATTTTTTGATTCTTGCTATTATTTCCTGTACTTTTGGTAATATGACCATTTTACTAATATTAATTCTGCTGATCCATGAACATGGAAAATCTTTCCATCTTCTAGTGTTTTCAATTTCTTCAATGTTCTGCAATTTTCATTGTTCTGTAACTTTCAAATTCTTTCACTTCTTTGGTTAGCTTAATTTGTAGGTATTTTATGTTTTGAAACTATTGTGAATGGCATTTTTAAAAATTAATTTTATTGGTACATATTAGGTATACAATATAATGACATTCATCATTGGAAATTTGTACCACTACAGAATCTATCTTGGTTCTTATTTTTCCCCATTCCCTGCCCTCACTTCAACCCCTCCACCCCTCCCTATTTACAAAGACTAGCTAGGATTAGAAGTCTCATCTGACCCAGCTATTCCCATCCTGAGTATCTTCCCAAAAGAATTAAAAGTATCATACCACAGTGATATATGTACACCCATGTTTATAGTGCCATGGTTTGTAATAGCTAAAACTTGGAAACAGCCCAATTGCCCATCAACTGGAGACTGGATAAAGAAGATGTCCTTTTTTAAAAAAATAAAATGGAGTACTACTCAGCCACGAAGAATGAGAAATTAGAGACATTTACAGCTAAATGGATGCACATTGAGGTGATACTCTTAAGTGAGATAAATAGGACACACATGTGTAAATACCAAATAGTTTCTCCGGTGTGAGAAACTGAAAGTATAAGTAAGGATCAAAAGGCATAATAGAAATTGTGAAATAGGAAGAAACGATCCAAAGGGAAAGGGGAAGTGGGAGCGATTGGGGAAAAGAAATAAGGGAAAGGAATTAATATGCGAAAATGAAAAAAAGTAAATGGAAATATTTCCTGATTTTTTTTCTCAGCTAGTTCATTATTGATATACAGGAAAGCTATTGATTTTTTAATGTTGATTTTATATCCTGCTATTTTGCTGAATTTATCATATCTAAAATTGATTTGGTGAAATATTTGGGATCTTTTAGATATAGTAGGACCATATTGTCTGCATGTAAGGACACTTTGACTTCTTATTTTCCTGTTTGTACCTCTTTTATTTCTTTCTCTTGCCTAATTGTTTTGGCCAAAATTTTATTTACTATGTTCAACAGGAGTGGTTAGAGTGAACATCTTTGTCTTGTTCCTGATTTTAAAGGGAATGCTTTTAAGACTTTTTCTCATTCACCATAATTTTGGCTATAGGTATGTTTTATATAACCCTTATTATTTCAGGTATGATCCTTTTATACCTAGTTACTTCAGGGCTTCTAACTTGAAGAAATATTGAATTTTGTGGAAGACTTATTCTGCATCAATTAAAATGATCATGTGTAAGTGAGGCATATAGGACTCCAAATACCCTTGATCAAAAAAAATCTACACATAGGCATATAATTGTTAAGATTCCAGAAACCCAACAGAAGAACAAAATTCTACACGTAGTTAGAAAAAAGAAACAAATCACATACAAAGGAAAGCCCATCAGAATCACAGCAGACTTCTCAACACAAACCATCAAGGCAAGAAGAGCTTGGAGTGACATATTCCAAGACCTAAAAGAAAACAGCCTCCAACCCAGATTGATGTAGCCTGCAAAACTATCTTTCAAAATTGATGGAGAAATAAGATACTTTCATGACAAAGAGCACCTTAGGAACTTCGTGAATACCAAATGAGCACTCCAAAAAATGTTAGACAAAATCCTAGGAAAAGACAAGGAGGATCACAACCCCAGGAAGCCCAGCAGAATGAATGCACCGGGCACAACAAGAAATTAAAAGCAAAGGGGGAGGATCAAACAAAAAGAAAAAGTCATGACAATGATAACTCAATATGTATCAGCTATAACCATCAATGTCAATGGTCTCAACTTACCAATCAAAAGAACTAGACTGGCAGAATGAGTCAAGAAGCAAGATCCAACAATATGCTGCACACAAGAAACACTTAATTCAAAAAGAAACTCATAGACTGAAAGTTAAAGGGTGGAAAACAATACTCCATGTGACAGGAACCTGAAAAAAAGTGGGAGTGGCTATCCTCTTTGCATATCAAGTGGATTTCAAGGCCACACTGATTAAGAGAGACAAAGAAGGACACTATATCCTTGTAAAGAGAGCAATCCAAGAGGAAGAGATGACAATCATAAATATCTATGTACCAAACACTAGTGTGCCCAACTATATAAAACAAATACTAACGGACATGAAAAGTCATATAAGTACTAATACAATAGTAGTGGGGGACCTCAGTACCCCATTGTCACAAATAGATCAACTAGACAAAAAAACAAGCATTGAAATACTAGAAATCAATCAAACTCTTGAACATATGAACCTAACAGATGTTTACAGAGATTTGTTTACCCACAAAATCAGAATACACATTCTTCTCAGCTGCACATGGGTCATTCTCCAAAATAGACCACATACTCATTCATAGAACATATTTAGGTAAGTGCAAAGGAATTGAAGTTATCCCCTGTATATTATCAGAGCATAGTGTGAAGAAACTGGAGATCAACAGCAAAAGAAACTGCAAAAACTTCATAAACACATGGAAATTGAACAACACACTTCTGAATAACCAATGGGTCACAGAGGAAATTAAAGAAGAAATCAGACAGTTCCTTCAAATAAATGACAATGACAATTCAACATATCGGAATCTATGGGACACAATGAAAGCAGTCTTACTAGGGAAATTCATAGCAGTGAATACACATATTAGGAAAACAGAATGAGCCCAATTAAACAACCTGATGCTGAACCTCAAGCTTCTAGAAAGAGAAGAGCAGGACAAACCCAAAGCTCATACAAGGGAGGAAATTATCAAGATCAGGGCAGAAATCAATGCAATGGGAGTCTAAGAATGATACAAAAAATCAATGAAGCCAAGAGTTGATTCTTCAAAAGAATACACAAAATTGACAAACCCTTAGCCAACCTTATCAGAAAAAGGAAAGAAAAGGCCCAAATCCATGCAATTAGGAATGAAAAGGGTGAAATTACAACAGACCCACCAGAAATCCAGAGGATCATCAATACCTACTTCCAGAACCTATACGCCAATAAGATGGAAAACACAGAAGAAATGGACAGATTCCTAGACATGTATGAATTACCAGAGTTGAACAAAGAAGACCTAAAAATTCTAAACAATCCAATATCAACCAATGAAATTGAAAACGTAATAAAAAACTTAACAATCAAGAAAAGCCGGGGTCCTGATGGCTTCACTGCTGAATTCTATAAGATATTTACAGAGGAACTACTGCCACTACTGTTTAAACTCTTCAACGAAATTAAAAGGGAAGCAATACTCCCAAAATCATTCCTGGAAGCAAGCATCACCTTGATCCCCAAAGCAGAGAAAAACCCAACCGAAAAGGAGAACTATAGGCCAATCTCACTAATGAACATAGATGCAAAAATCCTTAATAAGATAATGGCAAACAGAATGCAGAAGATCATCAAGAAGATCATACACCCTGATCAAGTGAGATTCATCCCAGGGATTCAGGGATGGTTCAACATACGCAAATCAGTCAATGTAATACACTATATCAATAGAGCTAAGGACAAAAACCATACGATCATCTCAATTGATGCAGAAAAAGCATTTGACAAAATCCAACACACATTTATGATAAAGACCCTACAAAAAATCAGAATAGATGGTCTCTACCTCAATCTGATAAAAGCCATCTATGAAAAACCAATAGCCAATATCATACTAAATGGTCAAAAACTGAAATCCTTCACACTCAAATCAGGAACAAGACAAGGATGTCCACTATCACCACTCCTGTTCAATATAGTTTTGGAAACATTAGCCACAGCAATTAGACAAGAGAAGGAAATTAAGGAAATAAAGATAGGAACTGAAGAAGTCAAATTGTCATTATTTCCAGATGACATGATACTCTACATAGAAGACCCCAAGAACTCCACCAAAAGTCTTCTAGACTTAATAGCCAAATTCAGTAAAGTAGCTGGATACAAGGTCAACACACAAAAATCAATAACTCTCCTCCAAAAAAAATTAAAAACCAGACAAAACAAAAAAATAACTTTCCTCTACATGAACAACAGAGTCACTGAGAGAGAAATAGGGCAAACAATTCCCTTCAGAATAGCATCCAAAAAACTGAAATACCTAGGAATCAACCTAACAAAAGAAATCAAAGCCCTCTTCTCTGAAAACTATAGCACTCTGAAAAGAGAGATTGAAGGTGGTATCAGAAAATGGAAAGACATCACTTGCTCCTGGATAGGAAGTATCAACATAGTGAAAATGGCCATAGTTCCAAAATTGCTGTGTAGATTCAATGCAATCCCAATTGAAATCCCAACAGCATACTTCATAGACCTTGAGAAAACAATACAAAAATTCATTTGGATCAAGCAGAGACCCAGAATAGCCAAAGCAATTCTAGGTAACAGAGACATGGCAGGGGGTATCACAATCCCCAACCTGCAACTCTACTACAAAGCTACTGTGATTAAAACAGCATGGTACTGGCACAGAAACAGACCTGAAGACCAGTGAAACAGATTAGAAGATGCAGAAACAACTCCAGACACATTCAGCCACCTCATCTTTGACAAAGGAGCCAAACACCCTCGCTGGAGGAAAGATAATCTCTTTAATAAATGGTGCTGGAAAATTTGGGTTTCAACTTGCCAAAGACTAAAACTAGACCTATATCCCTCACCATGCACTCAACTAAAATCAAAATGGATTAAAGATCTAAATATTAAAACAAAAATGCTGAACTGGCTGGAACAGAGGTTAGGTCGAACTCTTGAAGACATTGGTGTCGGAAAAGACTTTATGAACAAAACCTCAGTTGCCTGTAAACTAGCACAAACAATCAACAAGTGGGATCTCTTTTTACTAAAAAGCTTCTGCACAGCAAAAGAAAGCACCAGCAGTGTGAAGAGACAACCCATAATGTGGGAAAAAATTTTCACCAGCTGTTCCTCAGACAAAGGTCTACTATCTTGAATCTACAAAGAACTTAAAAAAATCAGACCTCCCAAATCTAAAGACCCAATCTGAAAATGGGCATCTGAAATGAACAGACATTTCTCACACAAAGAAGTAGACATGGCAAATAAACATATGAAAAAATGTTCAACATCACTGGTCATTCAAGAGATGAAAATGAAAACAACGCTGAGATTCCACCTCACTCCAGAAAGAATGGCTGCTATCATGAAATCAACCAAGAATAAATGCTGGTGGGGCTGTGGGGAAAGAGGAACCCTGCTCCACTGCTGGTGGGAGTGTAGACTGGTGCAACCACTGTGGAAATCAGTGTGGAGATACCTCAAAGAACTAGGACTGGAAGTCCCATTTGACCCAGCTATTCCACTGCTAGGTATCTTCCCCAAAGAATTCAAAGAATCATACCACAGTGATATATGTGCACCCATGTTCATAGCAGCATGGTTTGTAATAGCTAAAACTTGGAAACAGCCCAAATGCCCATCAACTAGAGACTGGATCAAGAAAATGTGGGTTTTTTTTAATAAAATGGAGTACTACCCAGCCATCAAAAATGAGAAATTAGAGACATTTATAGCTAAATGGATCCACATTGAGGTGATACTCTTAAGTGAAATAAACAGGACACACATGTGTAAATACCGAATAGTTTGTCTACTGTGAGAAACTTAAAGTGTAAATAAGGGCTAAAGGTATAATAGATAATGTGAAATAGGAAGAAAACAGGCAAAGGGGAGGGGGAAGTGGGAGGGGTAGGGGAAAGGAAAGAAGGGAATGGAATATGAGAAAATGAAAAAATGGAAACAAAGTCTTTGTAAATAGGGAGGGATGGATGGGTTGAAGGGAGGGCAGGGGAAAGGGGAAAAAAATAAGAACCAAGAGAGTATGTAAAGGTGCATATCTCGAATGATGAATGTCATTATATTGTACACCTAAAATGTACCAATAAAAGGATATACAGAAAAAATAAAATGATCATGTGATTTTAATCCTTGATTGTATTTATGTGATGTATTACATTTATTGATTTGTATCAGTTGAACAATTCTTGCATACCTAAATAAATGATAAATTATAAATTTATCATTTATTGATAATTTAGTTTGCAAGTTGATAAATTTAGTTTGCAAGTATTTTATTAAGGATTTTTGCATCTATTTACATCAAGGTTATTACTTTATAGTTTTTATTGTTGTGGTCATGTCTTTATCCAGTGTTGATATCAGGGTAATATTATCTTCACAGAATTAGTTTGAAAGCATTCTTTCCCTTCTATTTCGGGAAATAATTTGAGAGGCAATTAGCATTAGTTCTTTAAAGGTCTAATAAAATCCCGCAGTGAATCTGTCTTGTCCTGGACTTTTCTTTGTTGGAAAACTTTATTATTGCTTCAATGTCATTGCTTATTGCTGATTTAAGTTTTTTATATCATCTTGGTTCAATTTCAGTAGGTTATATTTGTCTAGATATTTACCCATTTCTTCTAGGTTTTCCAGTTTATTGGAATAGAGGTTTTCAAAATAGTCCCCAGTGATCCCTTGAATTTCAGTGGTGTCTGTTGTAACATCTCCATTTCCATCTCTACTTGTATTGATTTGGGTCTTCTCTCTCTTTTGTTAGTTTGGTTAAGGGTTTATCAATCTTGTTTATGTTTTCAAAGTGCCAATTCTTTGTTTCATTGATCCTTTCTTTGTATTGTTCTTTTAGTCTCAATGTCATTAATTCCAGCTTTGATCTTTATTATGTAGTTTCTTCTATTAGGTTTGATTTTGGTTTGCTCTTATTTGTCTAAGACTTTGCAGTGCATTATGGGTTATTTACTTCAGTTATCTCTAAATTTTATTGTAGGCACTCATAGCTATAAACTTCCATCTTAGAACTGCCTTTACTGTATCTGATATGTTTCCATTTTCATTAGCTTTAGGAATGTGTAAATTTCCTCCTCAAGTTTGTCGTGATCTACTGATCATTCAAAAGTGACTTGTTCAGTTTCCATACTTTGTATAGTTTTTCTTACTGTTAATTTCTAGTTTCATTCCATGATAATCTGATAAGATACAAAAATTATTTAAATTATTATTATATTTGTTAAGACTTGCTTTATAGCCTAAAACATAATCTATGTATTTTGGAGAATATATCTTAGCTGCTAAAAGGAATGTGTACTCTGAAGCTGTTGGGTGGAATATTCTGCAAATATCTGTTAAATATATTTGACCTATGGTGTAGTTCAACCCTAATATTTTTTTTCTGGATTATCTATCTGTTTATGAAAGTGAATTGAAATCACCCACTATTTTTATATTGGGACTTATGTTTTCTTTTATGTCACATAGGTTTGTTTTATAAAATTGGAAGACCAATGTTTGGTCCATATACATTATATTTACAATTGTTATATCTTCTTAGTGAATTGTTCCTTTATCATTATGTAGTGGTCTTCCTTGTCTCTTCTTTTTATTGATATACATTTGTGATATAATTTCATTCATTTTGGGAAATTGATATATTGATCATTTTCAGTCCTCTTTTATTGGTCTTTTTCAAGCCCCTCAATAATTTCATCATGAAATCTATATTTTGACATATGAACATAGCTACTTCTGCTTGCTGTCAGATTCTATTTGCAGAGAACATTGTTTTCCATTGTTTAACTCTCAGTATGTGTAATCTTTGCTAGTGAGGGGTGTTTCTTGCAACAAATAGTTGGGTCTTGTTTTTTACTCCAGTATGCTTGTTCATGTCTTTTGACTTGAGAATCAAGACCATTTATTTTCAGAGTTATTATAGAAAGATATGTGATAATTGCTGTCATTTTACTGTTTTTCTTATGTTTCATCCTTTCCTAATTTCAATTTGTGTATCTACTTTTCCTTTTAGTGTGTAGGATTTAAGTATCTTCTATAGTGTTGGCTTACTGGTCATAAATTCCTTTCCTTTGTGCTTATCTTGTAATGTCTTTTATTTGTTTCTTGATCTTTGATGAGCCTTTTCTATCAAGTATCTAGTGATTCTTTTGCCCATTTTAATTGGATTTGTTATCATCTTTGTCTCATAAATGTATTGAAAATGCCTGTAGGTTGCTTTTCATTTTTTATTGATGATTTTGGGAAAGAGGGATTTCTGATTGTGGCAAAAATTGAATTCATTAATTTAGTCCTGAGCAGATAGTTCTTTGTGTGTGCTAATAAATCCTTGAGTATCCCAATATCATGAAGACTTTATCTTAAGTTTTTATCTTGCGTGTTGTAGTTTAGCTTTTGTGTTTTCAAGGGTCCATTTCAAATTCATTTGCATGTGAAACATAAAGTAGAAGTCAGCTAGCTTATTTTGTTTTCACATGTGGGTGTCTAACTTCTAGCATCATTTGCTTGAAAAAATTGTTCTTTCTTCATTGAATACTCTTATCATATTATTGGGAAATGAATTGACTGCACATATGTGGGCCCACTTAGGTACCCTATTCTGTTAATATATTTGTCTATCCTAAGTCCGAAGAACACTGTCTTAGTAAATGTACCTGTAGGGTAACTCTAGACATTAGGTGGTATGAATCCGACAACTTGTAAATTTTTATTCAAGCTTGTTTTGAATGTTCTAGGTAATTTTCATTTCTTTACAATGCTAAAGTGAGCTTGTCAGTGATACAGAAAATATTGCTGTTTTGAATGGGGCTATATTCAATGTATAGAGCAATTGGGAAAATGACATTTTAATAATAATTCTGGATCCTTTTGCCTCTGGGCCTGATAATGCTCTTTATATACATGGATCATTTTTAATTTCTCTTAGAAACTTTTTATAGTTTTCTCTGTAGATATCTTGTGCATTTTGTTATGTCTTAGATGTTTTTCCAAGTTCTTCATGTTTTTCTTAATGTTATTCTATATAGAATTTAAAAATTTTTTTCTTCCAGGTGTTTGTTGCCAGCATACAGATATACGTTGATTATTTTATGTTAATCTTGAATCTTGCAATGTTGCTAAGTTCTAGTAATTTTTAATTGTTTTGGATATAAATTTTCTGTAGTTATAATCTGTGAACAATACTGCTTTATTTCTTATTTTGCAATTGTTATACCTTGTATTGCTTTCTCTTGCTTTATTGTACTTTACGGCAATGTTGAACAGAAGTGGAAAAGATCGATAAACCTGCCTCCCTGCTGATTTTCTGGGAGCAAAACATTCAATAAAATGTGAATTTGTGTGCTCTTAACTGTAAGTTCCTCTTATTGCCATGCCTTTGTCAACTTGAGGGCGTTCCCTTCTAGTTCTACTTTGCTGAGTGTGCTATATGTATTCAGCTCCATCAGACACATTTTCAGTACCCCACCAAGATGACCACATTATTTTCCTCCTTTATTCTGCTGTGTGGTGAGCAAATTCACTGTGATTACAGTTCTGAGCAGGCCTCGCATATCTCCCTGTACATTTGCCACTTCTGGCATTCTTCATCTATTCCTGTGGATTAGATTCCTTCTGGCCTCATTTCCCTTCAGTTCACACCACTTCCTTCAGCATTTCTTGTACTGCAGATCTAGGTAATTATTGTGCTTGTTTACCTGAAAATGCTTTTATTTTGCTTTTCTGGAAGGATATTTTTACTGTATTTAAGACCCTGATTGGCAGATGTCATTTCTTTGTCTTCTCCAGTGTTTCTGAGGAAAAGTTTCCTATTCTCCTGTCACAGTTTCACACTACATAAGGGGTTGCATTTCTGGTTGCTTTCAAGATTCTCTTTTTCTTTCATTCACTATGATTTGCCTAGTTTTTATTTCTTTTATTTATTTTGCTTGAGTTTTGCTATTCTTCTTAAACTTTAGGTTGATATTTTGGCCAAGTGATAAAGCATTTTAACCATCATTCTTTCAGTGTTTGATCCATTGAACCCTTATGCTTGTCTTTCTCTCTCTTCTCTCCTTCTGCATGCTGGGTTAATATTATGTCACAAGCACCTGAGGTGGGATCTACTCATTATTTAAATCATGAATTAATTATCTGTACTTTAGATTAATAATTTTGATAAATCTCCTTTCAGGGTCACTCATGTACTTTTCCTCCATCTTCTATCTTCTCATAAGCCTACCCAGCCACATTTTTATTTCAGACATTTTGATTTTCAGTTCTAGAATTTCAACTTGTTTAATTTTTATGGGCTCCATTTCTCTGTGGAGATTCTCTCTGTTCATTCATTAAGACCCTTTCTCTCTGAATTCTTGAGCATGTCCTAATAGCTGTCTTAAAGTCCCTGTCTGCTAATAACAACATCTGGGTCACCTCAGTTCTGCTTTATTGACAGCTTCTTTAAACATTGTCTCTGGTTCATATTCACCTGCTTATTTATATGGCCAATAATTTCCACTGCCTGTTGGGCATTATGAATGATAGTGTACTGTGGAAATATTTGCCTTCTTTTAGAAAAGGCAGAGTTTGTCCTATCAGGCAGCTAATACCTGATGATTCTTTTTCTCCTTCTGGAGCCTTGATTCTGCCCATCTCATAGGTGTAGTCTCTATAGCACAGTTCTTTCCTTACAACTCTGGACTTGGAGGTGTCAAAGTAAAATGCTGAAGGAATTGTTGAGCTTTTGCACCCTGGTCTCTCTATTCTCCCAATACCTTCTAATGTCTTTCACTCAGCTCCTCTGCTTGGCTTCAAAAGCCCCACCTTGTCCAGGTTCAGTCCAGCCCTGGACCATGGTCTTGTGGATACTCCCCATACTCTTTCGGGGTCGCTTCTCTGTGGCTCCTCCCTCTTCAACTCTCTGTCTGGCTGCTCTGCTAACTGTGAACTGCAATCAGTGTGTCTTGTGTACAGCAAAACCACGTTGCTTATGTTCCTGCTCCCGGGGCTCCAATGAGGAAATGGTCCCCAGGCTAATGTTAAGGACTTCCCCAGGCTGTGTTACTTCTCTTACGGACTGCATTTCTGTGCTGCCTCTCCTTCAGTCTAAAATCCACCACTGCATGTGTTTTACCCATTTGTATAGTCGTAACCATGGACGGGCACTCTGCAGTGGCCGGAAGCCTAAGTCTGGTGCAGGTCTGTGCCTGAGGTCATCATTCTGTTCCTCTGGAGGACTTACTGTGGCTCAGACAGAGGGGTGCCACCCTTTGGGGCTTCCCAGTCAGTGGGATTAGGTGAATATGCATTTCTAATGGATGGTTGATACCAATGCAGTTGTACTAATGCTGCCAGTTTGTAGACCACACTGAAAAGCACTTGCACTCAAGATGAACCTGGAGACAAAATATTGGGGTATTTTGGGGGTCCTATGTCCTACATAAAAAATTTATATTTTCATTGATTTGTTATAGTGTCAGATACCTTTTTCTATTTATTCAAAGTACAGTTTTCAGAACATTAATGGGGCTCTTTGTGCATTGGAAAAGAATAGATTTTCTACTTAACTGGAAATTAAAACCAGAAAATATATAACAGAATAGCTATATAATAATGCTTTTGCTTTGCACAAAAAGTTGACTTTGCCATACAGATATGAAACTTCTCAAAGACAGACTTTGTTACATCTAAGAAGTATGTGATTTTTGTTTTATAAATTGGACTCTAATTATTCTTAGATAAATATGTGTGGGGGCGGATTTTATGTGTGAATCTGGTAGGTAAAATACGAAGCACTGATAAACGATTCTTATAGGTGCCTCTACCAAGTAGATTGCTGGATTGGGCGCTACCTGGGAAGATTTCCCAATAGTGTCCACTTCCTTTCTTAGTTATGAATAGAGCTAGTCAACCCATCACCCCAGTAACATTTTATCTCCTCTCTTTGCCTCCATGGTTCCCTTAAGTCTATCTCTCTTCCCCTGTGAGGATTTAGGAAATCATTGCTTCCTGGTACTCTAACTCATGTCTTTCCCATCGGTATGAGGCTGGCACTGATGTCATTGTGGGAGTAGTTTTTGTTAGGACACTGACATGGTTCTTGCAGGGATGACCAGGACAGTCACCAAGGATGGAAACTGTCCTCTCAGCAGCAGTGTAGCATTTGTCTTAGTTGAGAAAACACATTGGTCTTACTTCTTCAAACTCTGATCAGTCTCTAACAAATTTTTCAATTTCTGCCTCTTTACTTTCTTGGAAAAATTGGTAGAGTGTTCTCTGTTGGTAGATTAGAACGTCGTGGGACAGCACATTTTACATATTGTTTCACTTGCAAGGTGTGAACAATAAAATTTCAGTCTCAGCCTCAGAGATCTGTTTTCAAATATTTTGTTACAAGAACAGTGGAATCATAGTTCTGAAAGAGTAATCACTCAAAATTCATTGAAAAGGTTCATTTTGATGGTGGAGACCATAAGTATGATTGCTGGATGGGTGCAGACAGCCCCAACCCTAGCGGGTGGTATGATGTCAGGGGCACCTGCTGGAAGTGCCGCACCGTGAGTGCTGAGCTCTTATTGCTGTCAAATTCTCAGCCCGGATTTCAGCCTTGATGTCTCTCATTCATGTCATTACAAGTGTTTGAAAGCTAAGTAACAGATAGGTGAATTAATTAATCATCACTACAGCTACAGTGAAAGCCAATTATTCACAATTAAGGCTCAAAGGCATGCTTGATATAAATGGATAGCAATCACCAAGAAATTGTTTTGGTGTTGTTATCCAAAGGAATCTTGATTTTCTACATTTTAGGTTGGAAAACTAAGCTATTATCTCTAAATCCATCTAATTTTGGTCATTGCTTTCATCTGAAGTCAGATTTATTTCTTTAAACAACTAATCTTTATTTTATTTTATAGAATAGACCACAGAAGGTATTAGAAAAAGTATTTTAAATTTCAGCTGTTAAAATTTTTTTTAATTGTAAAAATTTTAAAACCTTCTATTTTATTGGTATCTTCATTATTTCTACCTTTCTAGCACTTAAAGTTAAGGAGGAAATTAAGCACTGTAAATTCTAATGAGGTTCTAACCAAAATATCTTATTCTTTTGTCTGAAGGCGTCCTCTGATCCGATTAGGCTGACGTGACTAATAGCTAGTTTCAGACATTCCTGTGAGCTTTCTCCACTCTTATGTTTGTTGTGTTCCCTCCCTGTTCTGTTTGCCTCCCTCTGCTTCTTGGGATGAAGCTAGAATGTTATCTTGCAATGCGGTGTCAGAGAGTGAGGAGACCCAATGGTGCTTGAACCTTAGACCCTAAAGGACTTGTGGTCCCTGGGGAAGAATCCCCTGGCCTCTTGTCGAGTGAGAAGGATCTTTGACTAAATCATGGGACAGACAGTTTTACATCACGCTGGATTCCTCAAAAACTACAAAGCCTGGCAGAAACCACCCTTGTGGGGCTCCCGGTGCATTGGCAAACACAGGGTATACAGAGCGGGAAGCTAGGGCAAGCCTGGTTGGCACCCATGGGTGCTAAGTTTGTGCTTGGTGCTTTCCTCTGATGCACTCTCCACTCCCCTGGTGACGCGCTGCCCATGTTATGCTAACACTGCTTTGCGGCCCGAGACCCTTCACCCAACCTCCATCCCCAGCAGCCAGGTTAGGGCTGCACTGGTGCTGCAAGGGTGGGCCCAGCTCTCTGCACTCCCACTCCCCTGGGCCCTGCCCCTTTCCTAGCTGTCCGCCCAGCTTCTTTGTGGAAGGTCTCACAAGCATCCTGATGGCCACGCTCAGACCCAAACTGCACCGCAGGCCCACACGCTGCCCTTCCTCCCATCAGTCCTCCTTGCTGCTTCCTCAGTCCCTCGTTCTTCCTGCGGTGACTCAAGCCTCGCCTTTCTCCCTCCCCTCCTGACCGCACACCTGCAGCCCATCACCAGCCCTGCTGATTCTCCTAACCCAGCTCCCTCTGCCATTCTGTCACCATGGTTTCAAATGACTCTCAAAGTGTGTTCTGCACCAGTGGGGAGGGGCTCAGGGCTTCCTGTTGAGGCTGGGATGGATCTAAACAATGCAAGTTCTAGGAAATGTGCTCCAGTGCTCTCAAAAAAGGTGAAAACTGGTCAGAATGATTGGATTGGATTTGGTTTTACTGCTTGGCTCCCTGCATGTTTCTGTGTTCCTCCATTCCCTTCTCCATCTCTATTCTCCAAACAGAGATGATATCTATTGCATTAAATTATGATAAGGAAATGAGATAAATGTATGTGCAGCATATCAAAACCTGCTTGGCTCATAGCATGTGTATAATTAGTGTTGTTATCATGAAATGTTGTCATATTCTATAGATTTTTCATCTTTATATAAGACTGTGAATTATTAAAGCCTCATTTGAGCTAAAATTAATGTGAATGGAATTTTCCAAATACTGTAATTCATTTTTCCTAGAAGTGTGATTTTTTGCTTATTGCTGGAAATATTACAAGGTTCCTACGTTGTGTGTTTGTACTTAGGTAATTGGAATCCCTAGAATTGGGGGGAAAGATAACTGGGTGTCTTCACTTGGTCATGATTTTCTATTATTGCTGTGCTGCATTTTTAGTTATAAATTTTATTTGGCTTAGTCATTTTAATTTGGCTTATTGGAGATTGTTTGGTTAGCCTTATGCTTATAGTGATTCATATCTGCATCATATCTATGTTTTATTGGTCTCTAACAACCTAGACTTTAAGACACACTTGTGATGTGGTTTAATATTTGTCATCCATGTGGCCACTGTGGATGCAAACACACAAACACACACACACTCCTATTCCCAAACTGATCCTGTTGTTTATTCACTTGTCACTGAGTTATTTTCTCACTAGCAAATGGAAACACATATCAGCCTGTGTCCTCCAATCAGTCTGCGGGGCTGGCATGGATGTGTCAAAGGACCCTTGGGTGCCTCTCCCATCTCGTCCCTGAAATAGTTGCATGAAACCCCATTCCCACCTCATTGTCCGCATTCTTGAGACCTTTGCTGGTAACCTGGGAGCCTTGGGCTCTAGATTCCTCCACAGCCACCCAGGCCCCTCACAGTCTGTCCTGTGCTTGTCTCCATGCCTTTTCTGCCTCCATTTTTCTCTAAAAACCCATCATTTACACCAAACAAGTGCACTCCCAGCGTCAAGCATTGGCCTCCTAAGATTCTGAAGACAGCTCTCCACCCTTTTCTTGCTATAATGTCCAGTATCCTTGATAATCAGATCAAAATAATCGCTCACATAATGTTTTGTCATATATGAGCAGATTAAGTTATCTGACCAACATTATCAGGTATTTTAAAGAACCCTTCTGATATTTTAACTTTCAGCAGTTTTGTTACATTTTATTCTTTTATTTATGTGACTCAACAACTGTCTTTATTACTTTATTGTATGTCCTATGATCACCTTATTAATCTACAACTGCAGAGTCTATTAAAAGGTCAGAGCTTAGAAAAAATCCTAGAGATTATCTGAGCTGCTATCATTTGATAAAGTTGGATCCCAACTTGAACTTGATTTTATTAATTTTCTTTAGTGAATTTTTACAAAAGGTGTTAGAACAGCTTTCTCACTAGTGATATTGTGATAAAAGAAGAATGATCAAAAGGAAATACAAGATACAAGGTGTGATCAAAGTATATGCTGGATGTTTAAAATTTATTACAGTAAAAGACACATTGCCATTAACATCCCTCAAGATACTCTCCCTTGCTCCCAACACACATACTTATCCTATTGTTTTTGTCACTTTCTGAACTAGTTTTGGGGGGTCCTCTTTGGTGTCTTTACCTTGTGTGATTAAAAAAAATACTGCTAATGCTGCTGCCCAGTGCCATCTGAAGGAAAGGCAATCTTGTAAAAACATCATGCTGTGTCCTCGTCCACCTTTTCCACTGGATCTGGTGCCCTGTGACTTTTGGCTCTTCCTCCAAGTGAAAATGACCATAATAGGTGAATGTTTTGAATGGATTCAGGACATCAAGGCAGCCAAGACAGTCACTCTCATGAAAGAGGACTCCAGAGCTACTTCAGAAAGTGGCATGGACAATGGGATATGTTTGTTCAAAGTTGAGTAGGAGTATTCTGAGGAGGATTCATAGCAATGTGTCCTTTATTATAATATATTTTTTTAAATTACAACATTCACCATAGTTTCCAATCACACTGCATAGAGTTTTTAAATTAGTATTCTCCTCTCTTTTTCTTTATGAATATGCATGATCTTTTTCAATGCATTTGTAACTAGTATTATACAAAATGCCTTGGAAACTAAGGATGAAGAATTCCTGTTTACATATGCATGCGTTCCGTATACATGTATCCACAGTTGTGTGTTTCCAGTGAGCTTCCAGTGTATGTCTGAAGGGACTGCAGGTTACAGATGGGTGAAAGAGAATAAAATTGCACAGCTGCCTGTCCTTGAGTAAAAGCTAAATGCAGATTGCTGCCTTGGTCCCAGAGAGTGAGCAGATGCCTTGGTGTCAACCCAAGGAGAGCTCAGAGGGCTGTGCTGAGCTGAGCACACAGGCAAACACTGGTCCTGGGCTGGTGGCAGAGTCTGTAGTCATGAAACTCAGTGATTCTCATACAAATTTTATTAGAATTTGTTCACATTTTAGGTCTTTAAATAAATGATATGTCCTTTTTGTTTCCATTTTGGTGGTGCCCTTCAGTCTCTTGCAGAAAGCGGGCCAAGGCCAGGCACTGGCTGGGGCTCCCAGTTACTGCCACAATCCCTTTGCAGGCAGCTTGGGCCAGGACCCTATGCAGCGCCAGCTCCTGAAAGGACAGCTGAGCAAAGCCCGTGGGGAGCGACACCATGAGTCCTCCCCTTGGTCCAGAAGGAGCCAGTGCACTTTCCACGGGGACAGCAGCTTCCTGGTGGCTGTGCTTGTGCCCGCTTGGCCCTCACTTCCCTGTCAGGCTCATCGCTGTCTCTCGCTGGAGGGACGGGTGTCGGTGGTAGCTGACATGCAGACCTGCTGCCTAGCTGTTTCCAGTTAAAATCGCAGCGCACTAATTAAGGTTGGGTGCCTTCATTAGGTTCTCAGGGTCTCCCTGTCATGTTTCGCGTCCCTCAAAGTCCTTTTCCCTGATGTCCAGGGTGCACCCCAGATTGCGTCTGTGGGGACAGCAGGGTGTCCAGGGGCACGCTTCAGCGGTTAACTGAGTTTGGGGCACAACACGGGAGGTGTTGCTGCTAGGAAGTCGTGGGGTGAAATTTCCATTCTCCTCTTGCCCAGCACTGGGAGATGGCCCTTGTCCCTGTCCACCCATGACCTTTCATCCTCGCCTGTCATTTTCTTGCCCGGAGCCCTTCATGGCTTCCCTTGGCTCCTAGAGCTCATCTGCTTGCGTGCTCTGCCCTTGGCCTTCTCAGCATTGGTCCTCCTCGCTGAGTGCAGGTTTTGCTAGCCCTTCAGCCACACGTCCCTGCTCAGTGCTCCTTAGTCTGGCCACTTGCTTGTCCTTGCTTGTCCACAGCCTGTCTCAGGGGCTGCCGGGAGGTTGTGTGCTCTCTGCATCTGTCCTCACCCTCCTCCCCAGGCTCTGGGACCCACCACGGGGGGACCTGACATTGCTGTTGCTTCTCCACTGTTGCTTCTCCCTGCTCAGTGCAGGCCTGGTGCTCAGGAGACAGCCACTCACGAGTGAAGGTGATGGTGCCTGGAGCCGCGACCCCAGAGCAGGTCTTTGTGGCACTGCTCTTGCTCCTTGGGGCCTGGGTGGCTGCTGCAGGTGGTCAGCACACTTCAGGGAGTCCCAGCTGAAGAGGTGCAGAAGGGCCTGTGCCAGCCAGGAAGGTGCCAGCCTCTGCCTGTGCTCTCGGTCCTCCCTCTCCGTCCAGCACAGACTCTGATGGGTTAGCCTGGTCCCCGCTGGCTTTCCACACCTCCCTCTACCTTCCCTACCTCTTTGGCTCTCTCAAAATCAAAGTTAAAGAAAATGAAATACTCACTTACATGGAAATGCTGTATTAACATTTCAATGAGGGAAAAAAACCAATAAAATGGAAATATGACAGTTCCCGGAGCCTTGAATAACAGAAGAAGCATATTTTTAACTCCATGCAGATTTGGATGCCCCACTCACTCACCAGGGCGCATGCAGAGCGTTTGTGTTGAAATGACAAGAGAATTGCCCTGGGTGACAAGACTTGGTGTGGCTGAGTGCCCGGTTGGCACTGAACCCTCGGAGACAGCCATGGGTCGTGGTCTGGAGTGACCGCAGACGAGCTGTGAGCCCCTGGCATCTCACATGTGAGCAGAGCGAAGCTGCTCTCTACCTGGGGAGAGATGGCATCAGAAGAGATGACTGGGTTCACCTCAGAAGGTCTGAGAGTGCCCAGAAAAGCTTGCTCTCTGGGGGTCACCAGAGACAGGGTGTAGCTAGAGAGCCTGCAGGGCTCAGCAGAGCCACGGCTGTTGTTTAGAGGTGAGCCTGGCCAGGTGTCTCCTCTGCATCCTGCGCGGCCCCTCCCTCCGTGAGGAAGAGCGCCCTCTGTCTACAGCCCTCACCAGCGCTTCCTGGGGCGGTAAGCGAAGCGGGTGGACAGAACAGGAGCGGATGGCATGGTGGTGTCACAGTGGGGTGGCTCTTCCAGAGAAGAGGCAGCTTGGCCTTGCCCAGAGAAAATCCTCCCGGGCCACAGGCGGGGGGCGAGTCTCAGGGCTCAGCCTCCAGGTGCTTCCCGCGCCCAGGCTGGCTCCTCAGGGCTTTGCTCCTGACCCCAGGCCTCTGCTCCCTGCCAGCCCTCTCCCCGTCCTGGACCTCTTTTGGGTCTCCTCTGTGCCCCGTGTGCTGGCCAAAGCAGCAGTCCGGCCATGGGCTCACTTGCCTGCAGCCACTGTGTGCCTCGAGCAAGCAGCCTGGACTTGGCCAGCACCTGTACTGGGACAAGCCAGTGGCTGCCATTGCACAGCCTCCTTTGGGGCCCCTTCCTTTGCCTGGGCTGCCTTCTCTGTCTATTACAGTCTGTCTGCTCTGCTAGTGGATGCCTCTCTCCCTGTCCTTAGAACATTTCGGATGTCTCCTTAGGAAAACTTATTTCTTCCATTTCACCCCTTCCTTTTCTCCCTCATGCACCCATCATATGTGATTATTTTAAATGGTCGCCATTCAAGGGTGGGGCTCCTGGATGGTGGGATGAAGACTGTTGAGTCTGCCATTGTTCCTCCAGGATGTAAAAACACACATTCACGCTGTCGACGAACTTGTGAAGACGCGCACCTCCAGAAACAGCCAGCGATTGGACCCACAGCCTTTGGCACTGAGTTCCATCTGCAGCACTCATGTAGTCAGGCCTTGGGGACGGGTCAGAACGCCACCCCTGTGACAAAGGGCATCTTCTTTACAGGAAGCTGACAGGCAGAAAAAGGAGATTTCCTAGCTGGCTTCCATGCCTGAATAATTTTGTCGTTGTTGGGGTTTTTTTGCCTTCTGTTTGATTTATATTTAGAAGTAATTATAATGCTTGATTACAAAGTAAATTAAATGAACCATTATTATGAAGTTAAAAATCTATGTTAATAGAATAATAGTATGAATTATAATATGCTGTTTTATAATTTATATTAAAGATGTTGCTAATTTATGTAACAAACATACATGAGAATAATAGAATACAACTTGATAAAAGATATCATTCACTTTTATCCATTTTGGGTCATCACATTGCAGATGTATAAAACAACAGAATGACTTGTAAATACACCATATGGTCTGCTCCATTGTTTATCCTGGTAAGTGAGATAAAGTACTTATTCAACATTAAAAAATGAATAATTAATAAAGCCCTCTCTAAATGCGCATTTGGAACTTGGTGAAATTAGAAAAGTTTTATACAATCAGAGATAGGAATTCACTTAGATTATGAAATAAAAATTAATAATTATAGTCCAGATCTTGAACAATAAATATAATGGATAGATGTTATTCTCCCACGAAGAACTGAAGATCAGTTAACTTAGCCAAGTAACAGCATATTTTCAGTTTAATTCCATTTTAAAGAGAATTTCAGAACCAATCTTTAGCATTTTTTCCAAATCACAGCAAGGAAGTAATCAGCAGCTTTAAGAGTCCCTTAGTACTCATTGACTTAATAGACAATTACAGCATATTGTGTTTTTTTCAAAAAAGTTAGCTGTTTTAGAGAAGTCCCTAATTACAGATTTACATGATAGACTTATCAAGAAAACATAATGCATTTCAAAAATGTACTTACAGTCCTAATGGCGTTGCCTGTCCTGATGCTTCTAGTTGAAGTGCTCAGCCAGTATTGGTGTTGGGGCCTTCTGCAGTGTGAAGGCAGAAGGCTTTCGCTTTGCTCCGGCTCTCAGCCTTGGGCTGCCCGGTGCTAACTCAGGTCCACGCAGCCCTGTTCGCCGCTGGTCCCTGTCCACAGAGGAGGCCTGGTGTGGCCAGGAGTCTGAGCCAGCACAGTACTGAGCAGTAGCTGTGTCCCTGAGAGGCACAGCTCCGTGTGGAGCTAAAGTACACGCGATACCCTCATCTTTCTAAGAGGCGTGAAGTACCTCAGTGGCTGGAAAGGGAGGTCCACCAAGCTTTCTCCTGTCCCAGCTTCCGACTCATCCCTGGGCTTGGACTAGTGGTCGTCAGTGGAAGTCAGTGGGGATGCTGAGTTAGGCACCAGATCTTTTAAGGTTCTTTGAGAGATTTTAACCTTATTCAGAAGACTAATGCCTTCTACAAGGGAAGGAAATTGGAGGCAGTTAGTACATCCCTGCCCCTCATCAGGGCCCTGCCGCGCCTGGTGACAGACACCTGGAACAGCTGGGCTGCTGGCTGACAGGCTGACCGCGTGACCCCAGGAAGGGCCGCACAGCTTCCAGTTGCTGCGGAAGCTGCATGAAGTTTATCTGCTGTCTCCAGTGCGCTAAGCACTCGGCTGGGACTGCAAGTCCTTGGGGCCATAAGCTCTACTCCGGTGAATTTGATGTCCTGGGTGTCAGAGGAGAGCAGGTCCTCAGAGCCCGGGGCGCTGCCAGGCCTGCTGCCGAGTGGTGGCATGACTGTGGCTGCTTCCCCTGCTGCACACCCAGTTCGGGTGCCAGGAGAAGCTGTCTGGGACAGAGCAGCGCCTGCTTTCAAAATAGGAGGTCAGGGAGGATGAGTGTGTGAGGGAAGTGGCTTTCCTGACCAGCTCAGTGGTACGACCTCTCCTACCCCTTGGAAAACATTTTATCCACTTGTCTTTCGTGGTATTAAAAGGCTAACAAATAGTTGACAGTTTCATCTTACAAATAGGTGTGTCCTTAAATGACTCAGGAATGAACCTAGAAACAAATATTTTTATTTGTCTAAGAAACATTAGGTTTCTTAAAACATTCTTCACATAAATATATAATGCTCATTTTTAAAAACATTTTACTCTCCATTCTAAGCAGTCAAGAACCAAGAATTTGTGAAAAATAAACTTAGAGAACTAAAATTTGTTTTAACTCCTAGGGAACTAAGAGCTCTTGGCTTATTAATTTTACTACTGATTTATGTTCATGTGTACCTGAGTATTCATTTCAAACCAGAAAGGAATAAGGGGCCCAATGTATAAATAAATTAAAAAGCAAAGCAAAGGAGAGATAACAGCAAACAGGGAGACGGATCTTTTGGAAATGGGAAGGGGACCAAGACATAGAGGGATTTAAGGAGAGAAGGGGATGTAGAAAGGATGAAGATGTGGTATGTGTTATATGTGTGTATCAGTTCCCCGCGGTGAATGGAGTCATGTACTGCAGACATGTACTAATAAAAATAAAACTTTAAAAATAGGGGTTTTCTCCTTAGTAAAGCAGTTTCACTTCAACCCTAAGGTTGTTACCACGGTGCGAGGTTGGCACATTTGCAGGGTCTTTGGGGAAGCAGCTCTCAGCACCCGTCCGCTCAGTGCGGAAGCAAAGTCAGAGCAGCTCTGACCAGCCGGCAGCCTCTCCCTGCCATCCTTGACTTCATTCCTGCCCCTCCAGACTTCTGCCATGTTTTACTCACCCGCTGGCAAGTATTCTTGACACTACTTCTAAGCGAGCTCACATTCAGTCCTTCACGAGAATTTTCTGTGTGTACTGTTGACTCGATGACTCCCAAATAGTTGCAAGTCTTAAGGACCAGACAGTGCTGGGAGCACACCCCTGTATCCTTCCGCTTTGCTAACCCTCCCCCTCCCCCAAGGCCTCATCCCCATGAACGCCCACATTCTCCTTAATGCTGCCTCGCTAGACTATTTTCCTGAACAATAAAAGCTTTTATTGTCCCAAGGAATTGCAAAACAGAGTAAAAGAAATATGGTTATGAAAGTTTTATTCTTTAATGTACAGTTTATAGTTTTTAGATGGACAAGAACATCTTCCATCATTTCTTTTGAAGTCAGCATTGTCTTTTATTGCAATGTGCTTGTTTTGTAATGGAAGTTATTAGGAGAGAAGAGACATCTTTTATGTAATACCTCCCACCAAACTTCGCTGTAGTGCCAAGCGGTGAGGAGCCATTCAGCAACGGCGTGGAGTCACAGCTTGTTCTTGGGTTGTAAATTTAGGGAGTAAGGCAAAAAAAAAACAGGGTTCAGCCACACTCAACAGAAGATATGCCCTGGAGGTGGCGGTCACTGAGCTAGACTTCGACTCGAGTCGTGTCCCACGAGGAAGTCTCTGGAGTGAGTGGAGGGCCAGGCTGTGTGAAGACTCTATCACCTATTTTAGTACTAGGGCCACTTCAAGTTCAGAAACTGCTCACATTTTAGGAACATTTGGGGCTAAGACCATGTATAAGGTGATAGGACTGGGTCAGCTAGCTTTGCAGGTTCCTTTCTTTCCCTGATTTCTCTCCCTCTCCCTCTCCCTGTCTCCTCTCTCTCTCTCTCTCTCTCTCTCTCTCTCTCTCTCTCTCTCTCTCTCTCTCTCTCTGCTGTCCCTCCCTCCCTCTTTGGTGTGTGTGCATGTGTATGTGAATTTGTACATATTCTGGAATTCCATTCTGTTCATCTCAGGTATTTGATCATCTCGATATGCATGACTACCCTTGCTATCTTCTAAAGCTAAGATTAGTTGGGCCGGGAATTTAGCTCAGTGGTTTCGCCGCCTGCTGCACCAAGTGCAAGGACCCGAGTTCGATCCCCGGTACCAAATATGCTAAGATTAGTTGAGGTAAGAAAGTTTGTATACACATAAACATATTAAATTTTGATTATTATATAAAGCACATAACAGAATGAAGGGAGAAAGCAACAAAAACACAGTAATATTTGGGTACTTCAGTGCCCCACTTTCTGTCTGGTAGTGCAAATCAATAGGAAAACATTATTCTAGATAACACTACAAACCAAATGGACCCAGCAGACATAGAGAACATTTTATTCCAACAGAGTATCCATTCCAATGCGCAAGAACGTCCTCCAGTGGAGATCATATTTTGGATCCCAAAATAAATCTTAACAAATTCAAGAAGTTTCAAATAATTTAAACAATCTTCTTAATCTACAATGATATAAACATGGAGATGAATAGTAAGGAGATATTTTGGAAATTCCCCCAAAATAGAAAATTAAACCCTGAACAACCACTGGGTGAAAAGGGGAAATGAAAAGGCAAGAAAAAAGAATCACATGACAAACTAAAATGGAAACACAACTTGCCAGAACTTATAGGATACAGAAAAAGCAACGCGAAGAGAATCTGTAGCAATAAACACCTCCTTCGATAAAAAGGAAAGACGTCAGATGAACAACTGGGCTTCACACCTCAAGGAACAACATAACAAGAAGAAACTGGGCCAGAAGTCAGCAGAAGGAAGCGAGTTATAAAGATCAAAGAAAACCAAGTAAGCTGGGAAGACAGAAGAAGAAAGCAACTGAAAGCTGGCATTTGAAAAGATAAAATTGACAGAGCTTTAGCCAGACTAACCAAGAAAGAGGCGATGCAATTGATGCTACAGAAGTGCAAAGGGTTCTGAGAGACTACTGTCTTCTTGGCCTCTCGGTGTTCACAGGACAGCGGAGTCGCCTAAGACGCATCTGTGGGAATGGATCCCCACCCCGAGGCGGCCCAAGGCTGCATACGGGATGGAGAAAGTTGACTCCAAAGCTGAGAACAGAGCCATGGTTATCAGGCATTGCATGGTGGGGGAAATGGAGCCATGTAGGTGTGGAGATGCAAACTAAGCTGTAAGGTGAGTAAGTACTGGGATCTAATAGCGTCAGCAGCGATGGCCTGCTCATGTGTGCAGTGTGTACACATACCAGATCGTCACTCAGGATGTCTTAAATGTACACTGTGTCTGTCGCTTAAACGTTTTAAAGTAAAAAGGATTATAGCACTTGCTTATCGTACAGCATTGCAGAGTCAGAAAGAGCACAGACCTCCAAGTTAGGAGCTGTGAATTCTTGTGCTAGCTACCATAATGTCATTTGTAAAGTGACACTAAATTATTTGTCCTTCTAAACTTTTATTTACTAAAATAAGCATATGGCTCAGCTCAGTGGTTCCAAACCTGGATGGGGACACTTACAAAACAAGATCTGCAGGGTTGCCTCTAGAATTCCAATTTTGTGAGACCCCAAAATGTATATATTTAAATACCTTTGGATCTCTTCCAGTTCGAATCCCAGTAGCAGGATCGCTGTCCTTCTTGAAGGTTCCCAGGGCCCCTCGACACTGTGTGCATGGGCTATGACCCCCCAGGCCTGGTGTACTATTGTCCTACGGTTTCAGACCATGCAAGGTGCCCAGTGTGCAGACCAAGCTCTGTGAAGGCTCACACAGGCATGGGCAGGTTAGAATCTGAGTGGGCAGACATGTGACTGGAGCTTTCTCTCTTTCCCCAAGTCTGTGGGCAGTAAAGTGAACATCATCTTTTGCTGTGTACCCAGGCAGCACGTGGGAAGTTCCGTTTGTAACCTCCTGGCATGTCCCGCACCCCAGGGGACAGCACTGACACCTGCACTATGGAGGCTTCTCCCTGTCACAGCTCCCAGAGGCATGGACAGCTGTCAGTGCAAGGCATGGGAGGGAAGGCCAGCTGCCCTCCAGCCCATCCACTCCATCAAGGCATCAGTTACAGACCCCAGGGAGGAGGCTTCCTACCGCTGAGCAACATTGCAGTTCTAGAGGAATGTTGTTGCTTATAGGTAGACTCAGGGCAGAAGCCATGGGGAATAATGTAATTAGAATTTACACACACACACACACACACACACACAGCTTCTCAAATGCCTCCTGACACTTTCTGTTAAGAATCTCAAGAGCTTATTGGTCCTAAAAACTCTTCTTAAGATGGCCACGTGTGGTCAGTTTGTGAAGGACACACGGACACTGTAGTTATTACTTCAGATGACTCTTCGGGTGGTTGGAAAGATGTTACAGTCCCTATGCTCGGAGGTCTTGTGTTAGAGAGTGCATTCTTCTAAGTAACTTTCCTATGTTTATATTTTTTGTTGGGAGACCAGATGACATTTCTATCAGCAACTACTTGGATGGAGTTTTTATTGTTTAGGCAGGGAATTGCGTGTGACATCTTCGATGGAGCTGTGTTGTACTCAGGTTATCTTGATTCTAAGGAGGAAGGGAGCAGATCAAGAATTGGGCAAGTTTTGAAGCAGTTCCTAAGCTACCGAGATACACTTACGTTAGGCCTGTTCCTCTCCTCCCATCCTTTGAGTGACAAAGATCCCACCAATCAGGAGGGCACCTGTCATCCTCCTTTCCACCTGAGTGTGGCCTCACTGACGAGACAGGGCAGCGTAATGAATGAGAGTGTGAATGAGAGACTGCAGAGGAGAGAACGAAGGACAATGGGAGTGGGGGGTGCATCCCAACAGCCTCACTTAGGTGACATGGAAAAATACAATTCCCCAGAACCCAGTCAAGTTTTTGTTTTTCATATCTGATTTCATACAAAAGCCTTAAGAGATCCAGGACAAAGAAAGTAGTGCGAATCTGTGTACTGCCTTTAACAGTATGTGTATAAAGGGTAAGATTTAAAAGAGAGATGCATATATTTGGATCACACACGCTTGTTTCTTTCATTAAAATAACAACACAGGTGAAACGGGGCTGGCTCATGAGCCAGAGTTTGTTTTGAACACCATAGCTGGCATGCCTCTCCTCAGCCTCTCCCAGTAGGGAGCCCTGTGCAGTCTCCGGCCTCTGACGGTTCGGTTCCATGTCTGTGGTGTCTCCAGTACTGGGTTGGAACCATGTCCACAGAGGCCTGTTCTGTCCTGTACTCGAAAGAGGGCCCAGTCCTGTGTATTACATTGGGGCATAAACTGTGATATACACTTTTTTCCCTCTAAAGTGTTGACATGACGTGTTGAATGAAGAAACAGCTCCAGTGGGGTCCACGATCTTCCTTTCCTGCTAGTGCCACGCTGTCCGTGTACCAGCTAAACTGCAGCATCTGTCCCTGACCGGGTTTTTATCTGAGCTCATCCTTCCCTGAGATCTTTGGGGAATTAACCAGTTATCCACTGTGTCATTGTCTCTTATTTAAATCTCAACGTATGATGAATGCATTCTGCTATGCTTTGCTGAGAAAATATTTGTCCGTTCTTTATGACAACAGCCTCTGGTCTCCCTGTAAGTAATAAGCAAAGCCCAACCTAACATGTTTCTCTTTCTGCCTTCACTACTCAGAAGCCCTGTCAGACCTGTGGAGGAGGATTATAGAAGTCCACTCTCCTGCTCTCTCTGCTTACCCCATGATCATGTCTGTGGCATGGAGGTGGGTGGCATCATTATATTTGCCGGGCTTCTTCAGGATCATCACATTTTTAGTGTTTTCATGTGGTAGGAGCTGGTTAGATTACCTTTACTAATATTGCTACAGTTTCACTTTAAAGGTTTTTCTAGATCATCAAGTAAGTCTAAAGTTCACATTTTCAGGAACTTAAAAAAATTATTTTATTGCTGTTTCATTTCACAGAATTATTCTACTGTTTTATTCATGTACCATGAAATATAACTACCTGAAATTGGGTCCAAGCAACCGTAGGTTTTGGTTGTACAGCTTTCTTCTGTTTGAGCAACTCATTATTACAGAACAATGGGTGTTTGTTGCCCCGGTTTCCATTAGGAAATGGGGAATAGATATGATTAGCTTATAATTTCTGTTCAAAAGGTAATGCTTATTTGCAGTCTCCAACATTTAAGGCTAATTATTTCCTTAAACCTTCTTTGCGAATGATGTTATAAATTTCCTGGGTGGGAGAGGGTAGAAAAACAAAACCAGAAAGTCACAAAGACCCTCCTATGTAAAACAAGGATGACCAACATATTGGGGCCGCTTGTTTTATCTATGGATCTATTTGCTGCAGTTCTGAGTTTAAGACTCCATCACCTCCCAGTCTCAGCCCCAGTTGTTGACCCACAGCCCATTCTGCCAAGAAATAAAGCTGTCGGTGGTGACTTCTGTCTTCTGCCCTCAGGGACCCACCAGGCCCTCCTGGAAGGGTGCTTTGTTTGGTGTCTCCTCCATGGACGCTGGGCTCCCTGCTCCCAGTCCCGCTTCACGTGGACGCCACTGCCCCGCCCTCATCCTGTCCACGTGCTGGGACTTTTCCTGCAATTAGATATTCTCTTGGATCTTCAGACGTTCCCTCTACTGAAATATTCTCCGGTCCACTCAAAGAGAGTAAGAAAAGGCCTTCTGTGGCCATTAGCCCACTTGTTATAAGCACGGTTATTCTGCTTTTCACTTTCTCCGCCTTGCCCATGGCCTGTGTCTGCATGCATCTTCCCCCCCGACTGCAAGCTGAGCTTATCTGGTGGTTTGTTCCGTCTTTGGCACTAGGCGGCTCACTCCAAACAGTACAGTCTCCCCGTTTTGGTAGTGGCCAAACCCCTAGTATGTGGAGTACTGTCTAGCACATGAACACTCTGTCTCTTTATTAGGCAGTAACCCTCAATGATTATTTTTATTTTAAAACCAAGAAGATCGAGTATCTTGATGTGGTCAAATAATAAGGTGAATGTTTAAATTTCAAAATTTATTACAGTGAAAGACAAACGGCTACTAATTCTCCTAAAAAGCCACCTGCCTTTATTTCAAACACACTTATCCCATCTCTCTTGCCACTTCCTGAAGGAGTTCTGGGAGTCTTCTTTTGTGAGTGTCTTTAGCTGTGTTGCTGTGGCTGCCTTGATGTCCTCAATCAGCTCAAAATGCTTCCTTTTCATGGCCATTTTTGACTTTGGAGAGAAGTCAGAAGTCACACGGTGTCAGGTCTGGTGAGTAAGGTGGATGAGCACAGGTTGCCATGTTCTTACAAAGCTGCCTTCCATTGGATGGCGCTCAGTGGCAGGATTCACCATGGTTTTTTTTTTTTTGGTCAATTAAGTAAAGACACTCAGGAAAGAGGACTCCAGAACTGCTTCAGAAAATGACAAGAATGGTGGGATAAGTGTGTTTGAAGCAAAGGGAAGTAATGTGAGAAAAATTAATGTGAATGTGTCTTTAATAATTTTTAAAATTTAAACATTCACCATATATTTAAATCACACCTCATAACTTGTCTGTTTCTATTGATGTTTAAATCTATTTCCCTTTTCAGAGAAGCAGTGTCTATATAACCTCTAGTGAACGTTACCATCCAATGCTAATGTTTTCTCTTTATAAAAACAACTTCCTAAATGAAGGGGGTCAAATTGAATACTTTTTCAACAATGAGTAATTAGTGTTGAAATAAGACAAGAATGCTCATCTTGATCTTTATTTTCTGTTGCTGGTCAGCATCCGTCTGCAGCTAAAATATATATTTAAATGACTACAAGATCCCCTTCATTTGCCTTCATCAGTGCCAGTATTATTGTTCTGCTCTGGGTCATCACAATACTGAGTAAACTAACAATTCTCAGGTTCCATCCCTACCCATCCTGGGTGGAATGAAACGCCTCCTCGTTTACATCACTCAAGTCGCCAAATAAGAAAGGACCAGTCCCAGTCTCATTTTCTAGTGACCAGTGCAGCCTCTTACTCATTGGTTTTGCCTTGATACCTTACGTAACATCTTTCTGTGACAGTACATCAGATCCCCACCTGCAGCTCTGCTGGTGTTTTTTTTTTAGGGAATTGATTGATTGCACAAAAGGAAAAAAATAAAATTGCTGTTGTATCCTAAGACTTTTTCAGCTGCAAGTAGCATAAAAGCTGCTTGCAGCAGCTTAATTCGAGAGAAGACTGATTTTCCTCCAGGCTGAATCACTGGTGTTGAGGGTCCCCGGCTGGCAGTGCATGGTGCAGGCTCCCTCTGGCCTGTCTCTTCCCTCCTCAATGCCTTTGCTTTTGTCCTTGTGCTGTCACCTTGTGAACTTCACATCTGCATAACAGGAAGTTCAGAAAAAGGGTAAGTGGGCAAAGCATTGTCCATCCTCTTCCGCCATGCCTGGGAGAGAAAGGCATTTAGAGTCAGCCTTGCAGGGCCTTCCCCTAGGTCCTATTGTCCTGGACAGCGTCAAACGACTGCATCTGGATGTGAGAACTATTGGAAAGATGACATTTCTAGTGGAGCATATAGCTGTCCTGAACAAAATCAGGGTTTGCTCATCAAGGAAGAGGGAAATGCACTTCGGGTGGACAGCTCAGAGCCGTGGTAACTACAGGGCTCCCACGAGGACAGGGTACCACAGTCTCGTGTTAGGATGAAGCAGTGGTCCTTTTACAGGTAGTTCACAGTTGGTACGGATATTTTCTGCTTCTTTTTTTGTCCTTGTGAAAAGATCTTGGCCATTAGATTTACTCCTGCTGAGTAAAATTTTTATTGAAGACTTAGAATGAATCAGAGGTTATTCCTGCTCCTTGAGGTAGTGAGTGGCTCACAGTACATACTTAGAAGTGAGAATAAAATCATGACTGTTCACTGCATTGTGATCAGGATCTACCCAGATAATGGCTACAGGTGTTAATGGCTATTGTTATTTATTCAGAAAGCATACTTACTACCACCTGCCCTTCACTGCTTTAGTGGGTGGTAGGGACATAGTAGTTCGCAAGTCACACTAGGAAGGGGGACCAGGTGGTAAGCAAATATACTGGGGATATTTCTTAATCTCAGAAGAAATGGTAAAAAGAAGACTTAAAAGAACAAGCCCAGAGATAGTCTCTCTGAAGAAATGAGGTGAGAGCATTTTTTTCCTGAGACCTACATCTCCAAATATTCATATTATAAGTAAGATATTTTTGGCAAAAATAATACAATTGTTTTCTGTAGAGAAACATTAATGAGATCATAGGTTCCCTTTAGCTTAGAGGCAATTATGTGAGCTGCTATAGAATGTACAGGTCCTTTCTCCCCAGTGGCTGGTTCTCCAATCACCGTTGAGCCAACCCATGATGCATCATCGCTTAGAACTTAACAGGAAAATCATGCAGTTCCTTGCATTTTTTATTCTTCTCTTCTCACCTCCATTTGCTATGTCCCTGGCTGTGATCCCTAATGTGACAGCTCCCATCCCAGTGACTGGATCATGCCTCTCCTTCTACTCTAACAAAGGGAGAATCGCAATACCCACCCGGGATTGGAGACAAATATGTGGAGATTAATTTTGAAACTTTCGCTTTAAACCTTGATTTAATCTAGTGGGCTCAATACCACTGAAGGCAGTGTGGAGTAGCATTGGCCGTGCAGCGAGTATGGTCCACTCCCAGCTGCACAGAGCTGGCTGAAGGTCGGTACAAGTTTGGGAGTTTAATATCCCAACCTGTGGAATGGGGCTTTGCTAGTGTACCATGAGGAACAATTTGGGGGAAAGACTGTTTGTACACCCCATGATTCTTTCTTTTCTCTTGGATGCCTTTATTTACTAGGATACAGTATATTTCTTATTTAGTGACTTGCTGAAAGTTTTTAAACATCAGTTTCTCTGATTTGTTTAAAAGTTGTTTGGATTTTTAAGCTCTTTCCAAAGCTACCTTTGAATAGGCCAGCTCTTATTTTTTTTCTTTTTCTCCCTCAAGGTGTTTTGCATAGTTCTGAGAACATAAGGAGTGTCTGAGACATTACTTTCTTATTGTTCCATAATGTAATAAACGTGTGTTGGAGGTTTAAATATTTGTTCTAGGAACACCATACATTAGGGCCTGGCATCCACCAGTACTTCCCAGCAACATCTCTGTGCTATAATGGGAATTTCCGGTTATCTGTAAGCCTCTAGGGAAGAACCTGGAACTCACTCAATAAACACCAGGCTAGGTGCTAGAGACACTATGGTGAAATACACGCAGGCTTGCAACTTACATTCTGACACAAGAGGTAAACATTAAACAAATAACTTCATTTGATTATGCTATATAAAATGGGGCCTACCCTCTTAGAGAGTAGCCTGAGAGGGTGAAGTCTAGGGTGATTAGGAGTTATCCAGGGCAGCAGTGGGACACACATTCCCCATGCAAATGTCCTCACTTCAAAGAGAGCCTGGTCGGTTCAGAGAACAGGAAAAGGTGAGTAAGGAGGCCACATAGTGAGTAAAGAGAGAAAATCAAGGTGCAGAAGACATGGGCAGCTGGGGACGTGGGCTTACTTCGACAGTACCAAGGAGCCATGCAGAGTGGGAAGAGCCCAGTGATGGGATTCAGTTTGTTTGGAAATTATGGTTGCAGGATGGAAAGCAGGGTGGGACGAGTTCAGAACGGCTGTTGAGCTCTTCCTGGCAGAAGATGATGACTTCGATGAGCCCAGGCACACCAGTGATGATGTAAGTGCTTTATGTGTAGATAGATTAACGCTTCATGCAGAAATCTGGCCTTGAAGATAAAGCCCTGCCGACACCATGTCATGGGGTGTGTGACTATGGAAGGCACTGCTCTGGTCTCCCTTGGGTTTCTCCGTGCTCCCAGGTATTCAGTCCATAGCTGCCACACCAGCATGGGATTCACGAGCCTGTTTCAATTGCAATTCATTAAAAGTAAATAAAATTAAAACTTCGGCACCTCAGTCACATTTAGCCATCTCCCGGAGGCTTAGTGGCCCACTTGGCCAGTGGCTGCTGGAGCAGATGGCACAGCTGTGGAAGGTGGCCACCCCTGAGGACTTCTGGCCTGGCGTCCTGGAGAGTCCAGCGCTTCATCATTGTAGACTCTTGAGGGGTGGCATCTCCAGGTGAACGAGTGGGCATTCACATGTGCCTCCTTCAGAACTCCAGTCATGTGCTCTGTCCTCTGTCCCTCGGGGCTCCCTGCCACTGCCCTGCTCTGGGGCTGGGTGAATAAGCCCCTCCCTGGCAGCCCACCGCGCTCTTCTGCCCCTTCGTCAGAGCTGGCTTGCCTCCCCCATTGTCCTTGAGTGTCGCTGATTCACCTCTCTCACTGGATTGGGAAATAGGGCAGCAGGGTCCAGTGGGCATGTGCCATCTGGGGCGGCAGCTCCGAGGTTGGCTCACCCATTGATCCAAACGGCCTGATTGCTGTCCTTAATTGTGCTATTTAAGTATCAATAATCCTGAGGATGTGTGACACATAGTCTTTAAAGTTTGAGCTCAGACTTCTTTTCTTTTCTTTTTTTTTAAAGACAGGATCTCACCTTGTAGTTCAGGCTGGCCTTGAACTCTCGGTGATCCTCCTGCCTCAGCCTCCCCAGTGCTGGGATTATAAGCATGAGCCACCATGCCCAGCTTTGGGCTCAGAACTTCTGAGTGAGCTAGAAGACTAGAAAACTACAGAAGAGTTTAAAAGACAGCATTCTATGCAGCACAGAGAAGAAATTGAAATACTGAAGGTCTGTGATACTGAGAATGATGGTACATTGTTAGGAAACCAGGAGGCTCGAGACCCTGTCCTGCTGGTGGACCTCAAGCTGCTGAGGAGAGGCCTCGCCGTCAAGTCCTGGCTCCCTCTAGCTGGAGACCTCATTGTGATGTAGGTGGCTCACTGAGGTACAAGCAAGGTGTCCAAAGGCATAATGACACCAGGCTCTCCGAGATGGAAAATGAAGTGAAGAGTCCCAGAACTGGCTTCTCTTTAGAATGGAAAAGACCAAAATTTGACAGCTGTGTTTTTCAGAATTGTGTGCATGATTCATAAGGCATCAGGTAAATAAATTCTAACTTACTTGTGACAGGAAGTGCAAATCGCTTTAATAAATTCCACACTCCTTAGTGTTCAAGGAATGAGGAAAGTTTCCTGGTGGAGTCACTGTTGACTGGAGCAGTCCCGGGGACTGGGGCACGGGTGGTGGGTACTGAGCAGGCAGCTCAGGAAGGACCGGACATCTGTACGCATGACTTCGTCACCTACTCATCCCCTGTCACTGACACAGTCAATCTATGAATGTAACTGTGCACTTAACCTTTGTAAACAACTGGACACAATTGTTTTGATATCTTCTCATCTCTGGGTTTGTTTTCATGTTTTTTCTATTAACATAGTCTAAAACTGGCATAAATATGAAAGATTAAAAATGCTGTTCTTCAGCACTTATCTTTGGTGATATCTGTTGAGATGCATACATGCATACATACACGAACACACTTACATGTGTGCCAGAAATCTAGCATAACATCCCCATGGTTATCATGTATTTTGTTCTTATGTGTCAAAGAGATAGTAAACAAGAGATGAGAATTCCCACTTTTAAATTTTTACTCTTATTAGTGCACGCTCGCAGTATGCAATGATTACATTCATTGTAGAGTTGGGAGTTTGTGAGTGTACAGAACACATCTTAATTCTCTTACATCCATTCCCCCATCTCCCTCTCCCTCCCTCCATCTCTGAAAGGAGATTTTTAGATGTCACTGCCTTCTCCCAAATCCTCCATGTACTATTATAATCATTTCCAGCTTGGGTTTCCCAACAAATTGAATGATACCTCTTACAACCACTATTTGAGAAAATCCCTGGGCGAATCCTTACATTTTTTTTAAAAAAAGAAGAAGAAAAGAAAAACAAACAGAAAGCAGTTTCAGTGTCAGCTGGGCCTGGGTGGAAGAGCCCAGCTGGCTTCCGCTTCTGAAGCCTGGATAGGCACAAACTCGAGTTTGGGAAAGTGGCTCTTTCGGCTACTTTGGGATAAAGTACTGGACCTCCAGGTGCTTGCAAGTAGTGAGTGTCGTTTGTACCATTTCGTGTCTTAATGTCTAGTTCTCATATTGAAGGCCAGGTGTTTTGAAAGGAAGTAAACAGTCTTCCTAAAATAAGTTGTCAGGGACTTACATTGCACACGCTGATAGGGACCAATGCCATGGAGATGCCACTGAAGAACACTTGGAAATAGTCCCCGCATCAACAGATCTGGTAGATCCTGCCTGTCCTTTTTAGATGGATTTCAGACAGGCGTACTTAGATTTTCACTAAAACAGTCAGGGGGTTAACGAAAATCTTCAAGGCTGTTTGGAGTTCATGGAGAATCTGCATAAGCCATTATTTGAAAGAAATTTCATCAGTTCTTATCTCTATGAAAACAGGGCTTTGACATACAATTATCACACAATTTACATTTTATTTGAATGAATTTACATAGCGAATAAAATGAAGTAGCTGTAGTATTTGTTAATATAGAAGTATTTCAGGATCGTAACTTTGGAACTATAAGATAGAAATTCCCTTTGGAGCCAGGGTTCAGGATCAGATATGAGTAGCACACAAACTCTGCAAGACTTGGTCTACTTCTGTACCAGGAAACCTCCAGGGATAATTTATTTGGGAACAAATCATATTCTGTGCATGGAAAGCCAGCAGAGTTGGTAGGGCACAAGGCCTCTGGCCCCCGTGCAGGTGTGGGGTGTGGGATATGCAGGGCACCCCCTGCCAGTTTGCTGACCCTGAGACAACACAAATGGCAGAGGAGCATCTGGTGCCAGGAGTGCGGTGTTGACCGGTCCAACATGGTCTTGGGTGCTCTTTTTGCAAACCTAAAGCACAGCGCAAACTCTGTTTGGAATTCACTTGGAATGGCTGTGTCAGCCTAAGAACAAAGATGGAAGTTATTTCAGACATTGCCTTCTTTTCATGTGTTTATGGGGTGTGTGTGTGTGTGTTCAGGTTCAAGGCTTTGTCCTGGCCCTCACTGAGTGTCTAGATGCCACTTACTCTGCATACATGGGTACCCGCACCCATCTTAGCTTCTTCAGCTAGGAGTAGAACTCTTTGTAGTCAACAAAGTCAGTTTCCTTAATGAGACTGTGGCAGTCTTATTCCCTAATGATATGGTTCCCTGCTACTGACAGTGTAACTTCAGGACATAAAGAAAAAGAACAAGGTAAAGAGAGCTTGAGGCAACCATTGCAGACAGGCAGCAAATAGGCCAAGCAGAAACACAAATACAGTATGCAGAGTCTGACTGTATGAACAAACAACCCAATAAATTCTAAGAATCAAACAGTTCAGACCATTCCCCTATTAAGCAACAATATAAGAAGTTGTTAAGAACCCAAAATCCAACCACCCAGAACATGCACAAAAGCATTCGCAAATGTAACCTCAGTAATCAAGGGATCAAAGGTGATCCCAACCCTAAATCTCAGAAAAGCTGGGCTCAGTACAACGAGCACACGACAGGGAGAAAGTTTGGAGACCATAAACCAGCATCCAACTGAAACAGTTCTAAGAATTTTAAAAAGTGATTATAAAAACCCAATTATAAGATGAATGGATTGGCACATGCTCTCACACATGCACAATGAGCTAGTATCCAAGAGTTGTGTTTTGGGAACAGAACAGTACTAGGACAACAAGCAATGAGGGCCAGCGCAGCTGAGGAGTGTCTTGTGCAGTCCTGCATGCTGACGCTCAGGAAGGCCCCTTTCAGAAGCAATCAGGAGTGCAGCACTGGGATTTCCCCCTCGGTTTCTCAGATCTCAGCTGGGATGGTCTGATGTGTCTCCATGGAGACATGGGGGACCCTTTCGCTCCTGAGCCCTCTCTTTCCTCTCTCCCATCATGCTTCGAGGTAGCTACTCTTCTGTAAGGAGAACTTTCCTCAGCTATCTGCCTGCATCTTGGGTGGATTTTATCAAACATCTTCCATCCCACTTGTGACCCCTCCGGCCTCCACTCTGGACAGCCTTGGACTGCCTTTGATCAGTTGTGTCTCACCTGGCAGGCTCTCAGCTGCAGAACCACTCGAGGAAGCCCATGGACCAATCATGTCTCCCCCCGGCCCTGAGGCCTCTCCTCCTCTACCTGAACTGGTATCCTCCAGGCCAGACCGTCCATCCACACGACTGCCTTCCTGCCTCCAACCTCCACCTGGGACCCCCTTTGCCTTCCTTCTCATATTGCCTCCAACAGAGGCTAGAATCAGGGCCCCCTGAATTTTGAGAATTCTTTCTTTTTCTTTTTATGGTCTGTGTTCTCCTTTTCCTGGCTTTTCAGGGATATAATTCGTGAGAGGTGGGATTTTTTTGTTGTTGTTGTTATTGTTTTGGTATGTTTTGGTATAACTAACATAACTTTATGTCTCCATGCCCATAAAACTTAGTTATGGGTGCAATTCCAATCAGAATTCCTTCTCTTCCAAATACCGGTGCTATCACTGCATGCTGTGCTTTGCATCTTTGCTGAGAAGTCTGCTTCCAATCAGCTCTCAGCCCACAGGGTTGTTTTCCCCCACAGCTTGCCCCTTACCTCTGCAAGAATTACCCTTCTGGAAATTTTCAGAACTTACTTTTTTCCCTGATGTTCTAATGAGGACTTCTTTTCATTCATCCTGTCAGTCTAGAAACACATAACTTATTTCTGGGAAATGTGCTCCTAGTATTCTTTAATAGCACTACTGTTTCCATTTGCTTGGAATTTTCTTGTTTAGCTTTAAACTCCTTGTTCTGGTTGAAGAAATATACCCTCAAGTTCGTTTTCTAGTCTTCTATTTGAATTTTTAGTCATACTATGATGTTTCCATTTTCTAAGAGCACACTCTTATTCTTGGTTTGCTTTTCACTGCATGCTGTTCTGACTGCATAGACAGTGCACCGTCCCTTCCCTCTGTGGTAATGTGTGAAATTAGGGCCTCCCTCTTGCTTCCTGCATGACCTTTTCCCTTTCCCGGGAACGTCGCTTGGATTTTGTCAGGCCAATTGGCTTCTGCCCTGTCACAGAGAAGGCATTTCTCAAATCCTGGCCAGCCTTCTGGTGTCACTTTTGAGAGTGACCGCAAACATGCAGGGAGCTCGCTCGGGTGACTTTTGCGTGCTGTGGCCTTGTCTTTTGAGGAGGTGACACCCAAAGACACTGCTTCCAGACCTTGTCTCTCCAAGCTGTTGACTTCTAGCCCCACCAGGGTGTTGACCTCTCATCAGCCACCATGCTTTTCCAGTGCATTTCATTGTCTCTGAATTTATAGCCTCTCATTCACTTAGTATTTTACAGAGGAGAAAAGAACTTGTTATCAAAGAGAAAAGATCAATTCAATATTCCAATCTGCCATGCTTTCCCTAAGATGTTTAGCTTTTATTTACTTTATTACATAATATATTGTTTTATCAAATCTTAAAATTATAATATATAGTATACTTATAATTATATACAATCTGGAAGAAAAAGTTATGGACCAACTTGGCCCTAGCTGTGAAGGACTCACAATGGCATCTTGGTGGTGGATTCCTTCTATTTCGAGGAACATCGGTGCATCTTTGGTTATGAAGAGAGGGCCGGAACCTCAGTGGGATGAGTGAGAAGTGACAGTTGTGACAGCATCATGATTGATTGGTTTCCTACTGGTGGACATTTCCACTGTTTCTCATTTCTCTGCTATTAAGAGTGTGTGGACACATACACTAATATTTCTGTAGGATATAGTACAGCGATCAACCTTTCAATGTCCTTTACTAGGGATATGAGTGACCAGAGACCTTGGTAAAAACACAGATTCTGACTTGGTCAGGCCAGTGTGGAACCTGGAATGCTCTGTTTCTCTCAAGCTCTCACGATACCAATGCCTCTGGTTCATGCTTTGAGAAGCAAAATACAGCACACGCACACTCTTTTTGTTTTGGTAACTATTAAAATGAGAGCGAGAGAAAGTGGTGGAAATTAAAAGTGAAAAGTAGAAGAGTAAAGGATGCTTTTTTTCTAACTCTGTACACTAAGGTATCACTGGGATTTTTTTAACAAACATATTACTTTGGTCATTAAAAGAATAGAAAGCCTGACATGAGCAGAAAGATAAAAAATTAATTTAAATAAGTAACAATTTTAATAAATTAACAACTGGGTGAAAATATTTTTCTCCTTCCTGGTAATAACCAGATGGATACTCCCCATTCCTATGTAAATGGATTTTCCAGTACGACTATAACATTTCCTGTAGAGATGCTCATTTTTCTGGTTTCTTGTCTCTGCTTTAAATTAATTTCTTTCAGGTTTTTCCTGTCATCTGTAGGCTTGATGTTTCACTTAGCCCTTGTTCTGCTTCCTCTCCTAGTGGCCCAAAACTGCCCCATGTGGGCCAGTCCTTGTGAAAGCCTTTACAACTCCCACATTTTGTAAAAATGCAGAAATCTCCAGAAGGTCTCAGGTCCCTACCTTGAGGGGGGAAAATAAGGGAATTTTGAGCCTGAGGCACTGTAGTCCCAAGCACGTCTGAGAGTCAGGAAGGCATGAAGTCCCTCCAAACTGCCATGCTTTGTTTAACTCACCTCTGAAACTCTACCCTCCCAGTTAAAATTCAGCTAATAGTTTGATTTTATTTCTAACCTTGAAGTTGTTCTGCCTTAGCACTTTAGCACCTTCTTCATAGAGACAAAAAGTAAGTAAAAGACCACGTGAAATGACTTTTTGTTTCTTTAAATTTGATAAAGTTAGCATGGCCAGATGGACAAGTAAGTGGGAAAGGATTCCCAAAGGCGTGCCTTTATTTTATATGCAGGACAGTTTCTAACTCATTGTCACCTCCAGGTAAAGCTTCTGCCACACTCACAGAGCACCTCAGTGACAGGTGTGCATGGTCAGCGACACCTTTGTCACTGGCCATTTTCTTTGACTTTGTTACCACACAGTGAAATTAAACAGGGTGGAAATTTAAAAATAGCTTGTAGAAGTATTTTTACTTTAATAAGTAACAAGCAAAATGATTATCTGACTTTAAATATCCTTCATTCTCAGAAGGACATGAGTAATTGCCTGAGTTAAGAAAAGCATTGATAAGGTGGAAGAAGATCAGTCATGGAACTTTACGTGATTTCCACCCATTGCTGTAAAACCCTTGAAGGTTAATGTATGGGTCTGATTTCATGGAATTGAGGAACAATTATCTAAGGACTCATTTTTTTCTAAATTCTTTAAAAAAGAAAATTCTGTGTGGGCTACTTAGTTTTACAGCAACTGGGGCATCATTTCCAAAGATGCTGTGTCCTTTGACACCTTCTGAGCATGTTATTAAGTCCAAGATGCACAGGCACCTGAGTTGCCTAAGTTCTAGGGACTGCACCCTTATTATGACAAAAGCAGATGTGACTTCAGTTTCTGGGTAAGCACAGTAGAATATCAGCTAAGGGGAAGCCAAAATGGTATCTGATCATTTTAACCCACCTTGAAAACTAAAGTCAAAAGAGTACCAGTTTACATTATTTTTAAATTGATTTAAAATATTTATTTTTATTTATTTATTTTTTATTACCACATGAGCTCAGGTTGATCTCAGAACTCTGGAAGGCTGAGGCAGGAGGATCAAAAGTTGGAGCATAGCCTGGACAATTTAGCAACTTAGTGGGGCTGTCTCATATTTTTAGAAAAATGGGGCAGGTTGTGAAGATGTAGCTCAATGAGAAGGCCCTGGGTTCAACTCCAAGCACCTGTGTGTGAGAGAGAGAGTGTGTGTGTGTGTGTGTGTGTGTGTGAGTGTGTTCTAACTACAAAGTTATGTGCCTAAATCTGTTTAATTTTTCAAAGATGTTTTTCATATATGTCTCTATGTATATGTTTTCCTGAGTAGAATCAGACTGAATATACAATTTTTTCATTTTAAAAATAAAATACAGTTTCTCAGGTGTCAAAAATTCCTCAAATACATTAATTTGATAATATATGTTTGCCTGTGAGTTTTAAGAACACAGTATCTTTGTGTTCTGGATTCTGTTAGTTGGAAATGACCCTGTCTTATTTTTTCCTTTGAGCTCTGTCCTGTCTTGTTTTAGATTAGGGGATGCAAATAAAATTATTTTGTGTACACATGATTGTGTTCAAAGAATGTCTGCTCTATTACTTTTAGCTATCTGTATTATTCTATCTAGGCATGGTTTTTAGAAAAGCATGTGACTGGCCTAGAAAAGAAAATCCTGAATCTTTTACCATTGATAAGAGTTTAAGCTATTTGTAGTTATTTTTATAATTACTTCATATACTGGCCAGGTGTGGTTGCGCATAACTGTAATCCCAGCACTTGGGAGGATGAGGCAGGAGATACACCGCGAGTTCAAGGCCAGCCTGCACTAGTGAGACCCTGTCTCAAAAGAAGTGTGTATGTCAACATGTTTTATGCCTTAAATATTTTGCTTTTTTTCTTGTTGTTTATGATGGTGGAAAAAAGGAAAAACCTGTGTACCCTTCCTTTCTCCCTCTTTCCGTCCCTTCCTTCCTTTCCTTTTTTTCTCTCTCTCTCCTTCCTTCCTTCCTTCCTCTCAAGACCATTTTGTTGGTTGACAGCTTCCAGTTTAGAAGGAAGGCTTAGAACTATTCTAGTGGTCATTCTAATATGCTCAAATACCTTCCCAAACACACAGTCCCTTAATTATCAAAGTCATTAGAACATTAATCTGGCTTTCTTTTGGGAAAGATGAAATGCTATGTGCATTTCTTTTTTCCTAAACCAGTACACCCAGAGGTGTTAATTGAATTTGATGTTACGGATCTTACTATTTGCTTTTCATTTGTTAGAGAGAGCGATAAATTCTTGGGGCAAAAAAGAAGAAGCGGGGGAGGGCAAACATTTTTGCCATGGTATTTCCAACAGCCACGCACCTTTCTTTCCATCCATGTCACTGGCTTCTGCGATAATCCTAGTCGGTCTCAGCCCCAGCATCCTCCTTATTTCTTGGCTTAGCATCTTTTGTTCCTTGTTCTGACACACTTAGCTTCAAGGTTTGTTTTTCTTTGTCTACGGGGACCTGAATATCATGTTTGAAATATTTGCATATCAGGAAACACATCCCACCCATGAAAGGAACTTGAAAGGCCTTTTATTTTGTAGAGCTCTGTCCACACTGCATCCTCTGAGCTTCCGGATTTATATTGTGGTGGTGACAGAGTCTACTGTGAGCTGACGTGTGTGTGTGTGTGTGTGTGTGTGTGTGTGTAGATAAAGTTTTGAGTTCTCCCAGGAATATCTACATGTGGGTTTCTTTTCACTGAATTTACCTGTGATACTGGTTTCTCAGCGTGAAGCCAAAATCCTTCTTTGTGTCACCTCATTTTTTCTTGAAATACTTCTTACCATTCTGTTTCAGTTCTAGCTGTGTTCTCACGGGAATTTCTGGTAGATGCCTTGGAGCTGCTGTCCTTAGCCCACATGTCTCTCTCCCTGCTCTCACCATGCTCAGCTCTTCATTCTTTCTCTCTGAGCACCAAGGGACCACTTGGCTGCCTGTCATCCTCAGTTCCTTTGATCTCCATGTCTCCACTTGACCTTTTCCACAAGGTGACAGTGTAACCTCCTCACAAGCTTTCCCGGGCCAGCAGTGAGGATGCACCTCTGTCCTCAGGTGCCAAGTTCTGGAGGGAAGGAGCTCACACACTCATTGATCCTAACATATCCCTGGACTGGAAAACCTCATTTGTCCATTTATTTTTTCCAAGCAAAATAATTTCAAGTGGGCTCAGGCCTCTAGCAAAAGCAATATAAGAATCATCCTTATAACACCAGGTTGTAGGACAAAGGACAAATCCATCCAATCTCTGGGCCTCCATTGGTTTCCTCCTCTGCAAAACAAGATGATTGGACAAGGTGACTTCTCATTTCCTGTTTAATTTCAGTACCCTCCGTTATCCATGATAAAGGCAGTTTGGACACAAGCACTGCAATTTCTAGGCAAAAAGAGTTGGCTACTGAGTGACTAACGGGTGTGCTGGACACTGGATGAAGGAATGGTTCATGTCCCAGGTGGGAGAAAGGGGGACTGCACAAGATCTCACCACACTACATAGAAACCTATTGTTTATGTCTGGAATTTTCCATACATTTTCTGACTAGCTGTCCACAGAGCAAATAGCTAGAACCAGAGCAAATAAAACTATAGGTCAGAGGGGCCCTGATCCAATGTCTGTGATGTTGTTTAGTCTGAGAGGTATGTGTCCACCTAACTCTCTGAGATGTATAGCATTCTGCCTGGACAAGATTTATTCTACTACAAGTAACTTACTCATATGTACACTTATTAAGATGTAAATATCGAGAGTCCAGGATCTGTATTCCAAATGTAAGGCCCATAACTCCAAATGCTTGCCAACCCCAGGAACTGGGTTAGAATAACCACTTTTCCTGAAGGTGTTTGAAGAACCAAGATTAATGATCTTTAGACTATCTACCAGGCACAGGAAATTATATACATATATATTTTTTTCTATAATGAACTTTCAGTGATTCCCTGGAATCACTCAAACTGTTCAAGAATTTATCTGAGCTAAACTGAATGCTTAGACAACTCTGAAATGTGAACTAAATGGATTATTCTTTTCTAAAGAAAAAGCACTCCTAAGCCTTGTAAGTTTTTCACATTCTATAGTTCCTTTCTCATGTTTGGGAAAATAAACACCACTATTAAAATGTGATGCCTAAAATCCCAGGTGCTAACCCAGCCAGGACGTTCCTTTCGGGACTGAGGATCATGTGCACAGCACCACTGACTTTTGGGAGCTGCTTGCAGACATTTGATTTGAAGTTTGAATGTTGGCGTCTTTCCATTTGTAAAGAATCTATTGTATCAGCTGTACTAGAAATCACAGTAAATGCGTACCTGTCACTTACCCACTCTGACAATGTCTTCACATGTATTCTCTTACTGAATACACCACACAGCCCTATGATGCACAGTTAAATTTCATTATCCCCATGTTATGCATGGAAAAATGAGTCTTGGACAAAGTGTCTTCCCATCCCCACACAGCTTGGCACTGAAACAGCTGATCCTGAATGTGATGTCTTCTAACAGCTCATCTGAAAGTCCTTGTCTTACCTGAAGCAGCACGCAGAACTGGAGCGGTGGTGGAAATTACGCCCTTCATTTGTGAAGGAAGAAGGTTTAAGGTCAGAAGGGAAAATGGATAATAAACCACACACAAATACTATACCTACATGAGCTGTTAGGGAGACTGAAAAGTTTCTGGCACGAGACAAAGCCAGTACAAAATGATCTCCAGATATAAAAATTTTATTCCCAGATTCAACACACAGACACACACACACGAGCAGTTTGGCAAGATAGTTGTAGTTATCACTCATAATTTTTATAGAAAATAATAAAGAATATAAGCCACTTGAGTGCTAACCTCCACTTTAATATGTGGAACTGTTAAAGTACTCTGTAAAACATGAAATATCACCAAGAAACTTATAAATCAGAAATGTGGACTAAAAGCTTCAGTTATGAAAGTATTAAACTAGGTATAATGATTGTAATCATCCCTTTGTCTTGATTATTCTCACTTTGGTGATATAATAGTTATATCATCATACTCCAATTCCAGTTACTGTTTATTTCAAGGCCTGCATTTGTCAGAGTGGGTATTAATTTCCTTATTACGTGGAGCCGGATGGAAGAGGTGCATTGCCTACTTAGTCAGGACTGGCTGCTGTTACTGAATTTTGCGAATTCCTTCAGCCATAGCAGTAGGCAAGGCAGAGGGGCCTTAGGGTTACATTAATGTAAGGTAAATAATGCCGGAGCAGTAACCCAGAGTAAACCATGGGCTATGCCTCTTTGCAGGATCCCGCCACTTACTGACAGGTACAAGGTAGTGACCTCGGTCATAATGACAGGAGCTGCAGGAAGTTCAAGCATGAATGCACAGTGCAGGGACAGTGCAGAATAAGTGGAGCTGTGGACCAGGAGGCCTCTTTCAGCGTGTGTGGGGAGCCATCACTGACTCAGAAACACAAAGACCCGATTGCTGGTCGCACGCCTGGCGGGAAGGAAGCGTGTGGTGGTTCCCAGAGGACACCTGCCAGTCCCAGCCCGCCCTGCATGTGCTCTGGTGCCCTCTGCAGTCACGTTCTGTTTCCAGCCCCAGAGCCTCCTACAGGGCGGGATCCAGTTTATGACGCCACTTAGAATCAGTTCTAAAAAAAGTTACAAAAATGTTCATTTCCTCGAGAATGTGAAAGTAGTCTCCTGGCTGTGTTGCTCACAAGTTACTGCTAGCTGAGCCCCTCTGTGGCCGACCTGGAGGGTGTGGTTGTAGTCAGCTGTGCCGTGCAGACAGCCCAGGACCCTTGGGCACCCACCAGCGATGTAGCCCGCCCAGGCTTGAGGGCCCACTGGGGCCTGGCTTCCCTGGAGACGCGAGCGCTGCCCCCGGGGAGATGGGAGATGTGTCTGCGAGATTCTGATTCTGGGCCTCATGGCGCTTCCCTGTCCACAGCGCTCATCACTCATCTCACTTCATCTCCTTTGCATGTCTCTGTTGGGTTAAAACGTGAGCTGGTGCGGCAGATTCGTGCTCACAGTTCCCTGGGCTCCAAATTAGGAGGCCTCGCTTTGCTGCTTGTGGTCTCGGGACGGCACCCACTTGCTGCCCTGGGGTCGTCACCGCTCTCCTTGGCTTGGGTGGAACAGTGAGACGTTTTGCTTCTTGGAGGCAGTGGGCCCCACGGTGAGACGCATCCGTCACATCCAGGAAACCGCCCTGCTTGTCCTGCAGTGAAGCCTGTGACCCAGATGCCTCCCACAGGCGAGAGCCCCGCAGTCTTCTGCTTCTTGGGTTCTACATTTTTTACTTTTACCAGCGCATGTTTGCAGTACAGATGATGACATTCATCGAGAGGAGCTGGTGCATGGACCTAACACATCTTAATTCTCCTCTCCCCTCCTCCTGGACTCTCCTGCAAATGCTATCCTCAGGCCTGGCTTCTGTGCTGTTTCATGCGACTGTAACATAGACGATGAAATCCTTAGAAGAGCAAAATAGCACAGTTTCCTGAGCAGTGATCTTCATGCAGTCGGGCCTAACACCCTGCCTTGTGCAATCCTCCCCACCCACAGGTTTATCTAAGAATTCTCTGCTGGTAACTCACAAACACTAAAAAAGTCTTTAGAAAGGGAGAGAACCGCAGGTGGCCGGCCGGGCAGCGGGGTGGCTGTCGCTGTTTGCTGACCGACACCTCCTGCTCTGCCGCCTGCAGGGCCCCGGCCTGTGCTGCTTCCATTTGACAGTGGCTCCAAAAGCCCATTTTTTTGCTCAGGAGAATAAGTGCCAAGGAATTCAGCGACATGACCCCAGCTGCCACAGTCCCAAAATCAAATCAGCAGAAAGAAAAACCAAGCAACAAAACAAAACACAAACCAGTGGCCCTTGCTGTCATGCCTGGACCGCATATGATTCGTGCTCATAACTGGTGGGGCCTCGGAGTGGGGGCTGTACACTGCCCCTTTAGGAGGAGATTGGCCTTGCCAAGGACGCTTACAGAAGGGATGGAGGCTATTTTGTGGACAGAGTCAACTGTGCCTCATTCAGGAGGCTACGCTGAAATATCTCGTTGCCTCTTGGTGTAAGCATTTGTGCTGAGTGTTCAAAGTGTACTGCACTTTAGAATAATGAAATCAAATTGCTAGCCCCTAAAAAGAATAAGTCACTTATTCTGGTGCACGCCTGTAATCCCAGCACTTGGGAGGCTGGGGCAGGAGGACCTCCACCAGCTGGAAATATATAGCTAGAGCCTGTCTCAAAAAAAGCTTTTTAAATCACTTCATGTTCATTTAATCGGTCAAGTCTGAGGTTACCAGTATTTAAGAGAGAGGTCACACAAGGGAGTCTGTGAAATTTTTGTTATATTTTAAAGGTTTCTACTAAACAGAACAACTCTCTAGGTGATTCAGAGGAAAACACTGTAGATATTTAATACATATTGATACAGATAGTTACTGAAGTTTCCAGGGAAAGTATCTGACCTGAAAATAGCCACATTCCCTTCCTTTCCCAGGGCTTCCACCCCTTTGTTTGTTGACTGCCCCTTCTGTGGTCAGGGGAAGATCTGTCCCTGTCTCCAGAGCTCTGACTGCCAGATGGGGCTTGCAGGTGCAGCTCTGCCAGCAAAGCTCCTGTGCTTTTACTTTTTTCAGTTTCCGCGATTGCTTTCCTCCCAGGGAACTGGTGCATGCGCCTGGCGCATCTTCACTAATTTTCATCCCCTTACTTACTGTTACTAATGCACCCTGAAGACTTTATTTCACGACACTTGGACGCCAAGGCTTTATCTGGCCAGCACAACCAGCCCTTTGCAATAGCCACGATCCCTGCTTCACGGAAGGGGAAGCTGAGGTCAGGAGACCGGCCATCTCCCTGGGCTCCGGCTTTGGATGTGGTGGTAGCCTGCGTCCCCAAGGCCACTGCTGTTCCATTGTCTGAGGGGCAGCGTCTTTGTCCCTGGCTCGTGCACACACTCTGCCCTCAGTGGAGTCCTGGTGTGGCTGCTCAGCTCTCGGGGTCTGTGCTCCTCCCTGCGGCTTCTGCTCTCTTCCCCAGCCCAACCTGGCAGCTGCTTTGCTGAGAAAACGGTGCCCCTCCGGAACCATTCCTTCCCCTTCTCCTTAAAGCAGTCCTTCTTGGGGAGCTTCCAGCTTTTCTTTTGTTTATTTTGGGGTGCGGAAGATGGAAGCCAGCTGTACTCTTCCTTCTTAACAATCTTCTGTATAAGCTCTGAACATCTCTTAATATACCTGTACAAAGGAAAAATATATTGCAGTGAAAACGAATAAACTGCTTGCAGACACAACACACGTGGGTCTCGCTAGCACACACCGGGCACTTTTGCAAGGTGGGTAGGATTTGTGTATTGGCCATAATGCTGGTTCTGTGGGTTCTGGCTTTATGATTAGGTGTTAAGTAGCACACGCTTGAATGATGCTTATTTTCACCTGGGATCTGTCCAACAACCACAGCAAACGTGAGCACGCCACGGCGCTCCGGTTTGAAACACAAGCAACAGCTTCTCCACTGAAGTCACTGACGGCCATCGCAGGCTTGCCACGGGGCCACCTCTGCCCTCTCCGATCTCACACTCGCCTTCCCTGTCACAGAGCTGTGGGCACAGAGCCGCTGTCACAGCTCCACCGGGCCACCTCGCTCCTGTCCGTCCCAGTGCCCGGGTCGCTTTCCGGGGCTCACGCCCGCTGCATTCCTGCAGGGCTGCTGGCCTTGCTCTCTCTCCAGTGCTATGGACGCTGCAGTCACTTCTGGGCTCTCCGTGCCTCCTCGGGGTCCCCTCCTCTGGCTCCTGGACCTCCCCTACACCCTGTGCTCGGGCCTTTCTTGGTCAGAGCTCTGCACTTCTTCCCGCTCGCTGTGACTGGGACCGCAGGACCTCTCTGAATTCACGGAGCCTGGGCCTCCACGCGGAGCTACCACTTCCCCTCTGCAGCCGGACGGGCCCCACGTGGCATCTCTCAGGGGCCCCTTCCAGCTTTCAACGGCCGGCAGCCCCCAGCCCCGCAGGCCGAGTGGGAGTGGCTCAGCTCCTCCGCTGCTGCAGGGTCCTCTTCCAGCCCTGTGGCCCACAGACCGCACACCCGCAGGCGGTACCGCATCATCAGGGCCGGATGTCACCTCCTCTGTGCTCCCCTCATTGTCCCCACTCCCTAGTGGACCCTCCTCGGGGATCCAGCACCGGGCAGCAGGCCGGAAGCCCTCACGGAGCCTTGCAGCTGGCAGCGCACCCGGGGCATCTGTGCCTGCAGAGTAAGAAACAGACTCAGAATCCTAAGGGGAAAGGATACAGAACGGGAGAAATGCTCCCAGGAGAATAAAACGGCAACTATTAGTGACCAAGGAGTGGTGCAGTTCCGCTGAGGCAAGTTGATTTCACTGATAGTCTCGACTCATTATTTATTCCAGAAACACCGCCTGAAACATTGCAATGTCCGAGGCACACAGACAGAATCATAAGAAATGATGCAGGGAGCAATAGGCCGCCGGGAGCTCGTCCTGTAATCATGTTGGAACTGTGACGTGAATATATGAATGCAGATGGCCTAGTGCGAAATGGGAAATGATGGCTTAGGAGAAGTACAGACAAATGCTTTCGGTCCTAAGGAGAGAGGGAAAAAGAGCAGAAACCACAGAGCACGCCCCACCTCCCAGAAGTGACATGCACACTGTCCTCCGAGTGCTGTCAGTGTGGTTTGAAGAAAGGGCAGGAAATTGGTCCTTGGAAAGGGGGAAGCGCATTACTCCTTTGGGGAGGCTGTGCTCAATCTGAAACCTGTGTCACTACATAACTATCATCTGTGTATGCACACATACACGTGTATGCGTGATGTGTGTGTAAATGTGTGTATCTTTATGATGTGTAATTCTGTTCATTTCATTAACTCCTTTGCCTAGAACAGCTCCTGGCACATAGTAGCTGCTCACTTAATATGGTTAGAAGAAAGGAGATGGAGGGAGGGATGGAGTGAACCATGCGTAGTAGAATTTGGCCTTAAACTGCAAGTAGCAGACTACGGCTATTACACAGGTGCCGACAGTGTACTCCCACGGGGGCCGCCCGTGCTTTGCTTACACGTGCATTGGAATAACCCGGGACACTTGTGTCATTCTCTCCTGTTACTGGGCTTTAAACATTTTGATAAAATAATTACGACCATGAACACAAGTGGCCTTTGAGTAGCCCATTATTAATAGGCCATGAAAAGGAAACCAGCGCATAAGTTAGGTAGAAGGAGGCAGTGGCTTAATGATCTTGAATGGGTGAGTGGATGAACATCTTTTCCGATCCCTTATGCATTGTCTGTTTATTAAATTAGGAAGAATAACACCTGGGTGCTCCCAACGATCCCACAACAGCCACCATCAGATCATTCTCTGTGGCTGGCTCGCCGCTCGGGAGTGAAGTGTTGTATGAATACAAGTTGCTAGTTCTTGTTTTTCATTTGCTTTTTCCTCACACATCCCTGCAGTTACCCGTGTGCCACAGTTTTACTTTAATACCACACAGCTTTATCAGGCTGTGGTTTTGCAGTGGAGCATTTTGAAACTGTTTTGAATGTGCTTTCTTTTTGAGTCTTTATTGTCTTTTCCATTTCTCAAAACAGACAAAGCAGTTCTCACTTCCACGAATGAATGTGTTAGCCTTTAATCCTAACCACACAATACTCAGACAAGCACAGAACAAGGGGGAGTGAGTTTATTTCTCCCAAGACTCCTGTCCATGTCCTTGATTCTGGTATCAGGATAGATACCCAGTCCTGTAAAGTATGTTCTCATGATTCCGTCATTCCTGAAATTGCTTTTGGGGAAATACTGAGTGGAAGATGCAGTATACAAACAAACTGAATTAAATATGAAAGACAGATGATTTGGGCTGTACTCTGCTGATGTGCTGGGGAGTCAACCAGGCTCGGTTCATTACCACTAATGGAAAAATTCATCACTTGCCATGCGCATTCCCAGACATCCAGAGGTAGCTTCTCCCCCTAATTTGCTAGATAACTCGATTTCTTCTAAATGCAGTGAGATCCAAAAGGAGCCACTCTAGCAATCATGCATCTTCAAGATTGTTTCTCATTAATTTAAATTTAAATTCCACTGAGAAAAATACTCCTTCTAAAAGCCAATTTCTTTTTTCATAAATGTATCTGTGACATCCAAGGCACTACGTTCATCTTTAAACTCCAGAATGATAACTAGTATATTCCTGCCACATTTTAAACGTAACTTACATTTTTATTGTTTTTTAAAGTACTGCTCAAAACTGAGAGAAGAAATTGGTTTTCTCAATTTGATTGATTTGCAAAGCTATGTGGAATAGAGATTTCAAAACAGGGCATCAGAGTAGCGGCATCCCTTGCATATCCAGAGATGAGTGATTCAACAGAGTGATCCTCGGAGAACACAGCTGAGAGAAAAGACAGAAGCCGGAAGTGGCATCTGTGCAGCCAGAGAACAGGCACTTCATACTTCACTCCCCGGATGTAGGTGTGATGTGCTCAGCTGAATACTTCTAAAAGCCTGATACTTGCTTTCCTCGTTCAGGAAGTGACATGCCAAAGTAGAAACGAGAGAGGCTTTTATTGAAAGGTGTAACAGCTACAGAGAAAAAAGTCCCAGATTTTAAAAAATACAAGATTGGGATCAATGGTTTTTTTCAAAGAGGTTAAAAAGTGTATGTTATTGTTTCAGGAACAGAGCAGGACTGTGAGCAGTGACAGGAAATCGTTAGTTCAGTGACCTTCTGGTTGGTGTGTGGGGGCAAATAGTCAGGAAATCTGAGTTTCAGCCTTGTTAAACAGGTGAGCGTCTCTGCTCATTGACTGTCCATTTTCCACTAATTACAGATGTGTTCAGGAAAGACAACACTGTCTGATCTCACTTACGTGTGCAATCCACAGAAGTTGGGCCCTGAGAGCAGAGAGCTGATCAGCAGCTGGGGCAGAGTAGGGAGAAGGTAGTCAATGAATATAAAATTTCAGTTAGAAATTGCAGTTCAGAATTTTATTTTCTCATATCAGAGAAACTGGCTTATTTCACCTAATATGATCTCAGGTTGCACCCATTTAGCTGGCCAGGCGGCCTGGCCTGTGCCCGCAGGACTGGAGGCAGCTCGCTGCCAGGAAGCTACACTGACTACCGCTGTTTCTTTTCTTTACGGGACAAAGGAAGTGCTAGAAAGAGACCAGAGGACAATACGAAGCGTGATGAAATGTGTTTTCTTTCCAAGGAGTGCGAGAGGCAGGCACAGGGGTTGGGGACCATCTCTGCCTTGTCCCCTCGTGAGCCCTGGATTTCCCAGAGTGGGCAGGTGATTCCGGGAGGACTGGGAGCTCACTGAAAGGCTCTGGCACATTTCCTGTGTGTGTTTGCACAGGAATATTCAAGCAAGGGGTCCACAGGGCTCAGCAGGTTCTCATAAGGATTTGGACCCTGCACTGGCTCTGAAATCATATCGATGAGTCCTTGTTCAGAAGGGATCTGCAGAGGGAGGTGTGAAACGGGCAGAAAGGAGTTCAGAAGAGGGCGGAACACCCGGGAGGCTGCTAAGCGATGCTGCAGAACTGGTATTCTTATCCTAGCAGTGACAGATGCCAGCCTCTGGACCTCGATTGTGACTGTGGCCACACCCATCTGCAGACCCTGCTCACATGGTAAGGAAAGCGGAAGGGGACACAGGGAGATGGGGATGCTTGGCTGTGAGAGTAGGGAACACTTTTTATAATTTAGGGATTAGATATTATGGCCATTTTTTAAATACAGATTTCATCATGTAGTCTACAAGCTAAAAGGAAGATAAAAGAGTCAGATTTCCAGTGACTGTCATGGTCTAAGCTCAGACCAGTCTTGGAGATGTGAGAGAAGGCAGGGAGTCAGCTGGGCGTGGTGACATCTGTAATCCTAGCTCTCTGGGAGGCTGAGGCAGGAGGATGACAAGTTGGGAGTCCAGCCTGGGCAGCTTGGTGATGGAGTGAGACAATGTGAAAATGTCTGCGGACATAGCTCAGTTGTAAGGCATGGGTTCAACTTCCAGTACCAGCAAAGAACCATGAAAATCAAGGTGATAAAGAATCAGAATATTTCATAAGAATGTCACTGTCAAACTGAGAAAGTTTAATGATCAATAGAGTTAGGCAACTTTTTCTAAATCAAGCAAAGTACAAATGTTGAGTACCTGCATTTCCAAGAGCCGTCCCCCAGAGAGGTAGACTGGGGTTAATTCCATGCCTGGAGCCAAGTGTCCTCCAAAAGAGGCCAGTGCTGGCCTTAAGGGACAGTGGCCGTTACCACAGCAAAGTCGTGCCATCTTCTGAGAAAGGTATTTCAGGTTTCAGGACCCAAAGAAGATCCTGATTCACCTCCCGGAAGTGACCTCTCCACCTGAAAAACGGAGCGAAGAGAGAGCCGCCAGCAGGACAGAGGAAGGGGCGCGGGGCCAGCGAGCCCCAGGAGCCCCTGTGCCCCAGGTGGATGCAGCATCATTGCTCCTCTCCGGGGCCGGGCCAGTCCGGGCTCCACTGTGTGAACCAGCTCAGTAAACCCCACGCGGCAGCAATGCGAGGACCTGCATGATCCACAGTCCTGCAAGCTGAAACCAGTTCCGGTTTTCTTAGGTGGCAGAGCCAACACATCTAAGGAGCTCAAAGTGCCAGATGTGCGACAAAACGTCCAACTGGAACATTTCTATGGAAACCATTTTTGCCCAGAGCAAATTTTAAAAGGACAGCGATGGACAAAATGAAGCATAAAATTGACAAAACGAATGCTGTACCTCAGGACCAAGCCAGGTCCGCGCCCTCCCTGGAGTCTTCCTCTAGCTCCGGTATCCACGTGCCTGGCACTAAACCCAAAGGTCCGGTGTCACCTAAGCCCTCCAGCCGGGACTGCAGCTGGGACACCATGCAAGAGAGCACAGTACGTTCCAGGTCTATGCCGGGTGCGTGAAGGACAGGAAACCTGCCCGGGCCCCGTCACTTCCTCTTGCCGCGTCACACTTCCTGGGGGCTCGTCCCTTTACGCGAAAAAGCCTGTCACCTGGGCAGCATGGACAAGGTGACTCAGGGTGGACAACACCTCTGGAGGGGCCCGGGCGAGCGTGCCGGGCGTGTGGGCTGGCGCGGAGGTGTGCGTGCTCCGTGTCCGTCGCTGTACGCATGCGCCTGCGGGCACTTCCGGGTTGTCTGCCTGTACTACTACCTCCTCCGTGCTCACCTGCAGGGCCGTGTTACCATCCCGGCTCCACTCCGTGCCGGGCAGGACACAAAGTCGTTCTTGGAGCCCAGAGTCAGCTTCTCTGCCCTGCCCTCTGCGTCACTCAGGGGTTTGCAAGGCATCGTCTTCTTTGACAGCCCCAGATTTGGTGAGTCTCCAAGTGCTGCCGGCTGGTCATCCAGAACGTTCTGTCAGAGCGTCATGCTTCTGTTGCTGCCCTGCCCAGGCCACTGCTCGGGGCTGGTGCTGGGAGCGAAACCCTCCAGACCTGCGTCCCCGTTCGGGAACTGAGCGAGCCGTTGAGCTCTGAACTGGACGAAGTGGAGTGGGGTTCCGGTCGTGCCCCGGCCTGGCCTGTCGGAGCTCCTCTCCCAGTCTGCGTCTCCGTCTCCTTCCCGCCTCGGAGCCCCGGGAGGCCTGTCCGGTCCCCAGATCCTGCCCCCAGCCATCCTCTACACCTGTTTCAGAAACCACCGCAGCGCCAGAATCAGCTGCGGGAAAATCTTGCTGGCCTGGTTTTATTTACTTAATGAAGTGATGCCTGCGGTGGGATACGCATTTGGAGTGCATGGTTCACGTTAAAGGCTTAAGCGTATTTCCTGCTGTTACTGCCAACACATCATTAAATGTAGAATGGACTATGCATAATAGTCATGAACCACAGCACACACTTGCTTCACCTTGGAGATTTTTCATTCGTTTTTCAAGTCCCCAGGACGAAGACCTTTAGTGTCTTAGACATGCTGAGGCTTCCATACGCCTGGTCTGGTGCTAGGCACACCATGTCATTCTCTGGATATCTGAGGTTGGAACAAAATGGCAGAGGCTTTTTGCCCCCTGATCCTGGCTCCAACTAAAACAGCATAGTATCAGGGTGCTTGTAAAGCTTTCTTAGGTAAAATATTGTATTTGGCTGCATAGATGCAACCTTAGTGTGTGTATGTGGGTATGAAAAATTTAAATTCTCATGTAGAAACATGCTAAGGTGAAGCTTTAAAATATTTTTCGGCAGAAAGTCAAGGCTGTCATTCCTTTCTTCTTTCTCACTTCTTAGAAATTACAGCTCTTCCTAGTCAAAAATTATCCAGATGGGCCATTCTCCACATTACATTTCATCCCATGCAGAGACTCTGCCTTTGTTTCTAAAGAATCCCTTCCCAGCCACATGTTCTATTCCTCCAGCAGCTCTGCATCTGAAAAGGAGATTTGAAAACATTCAACAGCTTCAACTTCCTGTGCATTCTAATGTAGCTACTCGTTCCTAGCTCAGAGGTGCCAAAGATGTGATGCAAATATGTTAGTGTCACCAGTGCCCTTCTGGCAAAGCACCTAGTGTGTGCAGAGCCCGTGCCAGGTGTTTCCTCCTTTCTGCTTTCTTGGATGTACTCAGGGAAGAGCCCGGCCCGGAGAAAGTCTGGCTAAAAGCTAAAGCATCCCACCGCAGTGTTTCAACTCTGCCTGCACAGCTCCTCAGCTCCAGGACCTGGGATGAGGTCACCTCTCCACCTAAGTTTCCCCAGATATCAAATGCACATAATAAGAGTGCCTGCTTCACAGGGAGACTGAGGATTGGATGTGTTGATATAGAAAGAATTTAAATGAGAATGCAGTGCTCAGTGAAAGTAACAGAGGTGACCTGTTGTCAGTATTTTCAGTCTTAGACTCTTCACACTGCTTTGTGGCATCTTTCTGATTTTTAAAATAATTTAACTACCTAAATTTAATAGAAATAAAACATCCACATAATATGTACATGAGGTTAGACTGATAGCATTTTATAAAATTTTTATATGTTCTCAGTAACAAAATTAAAACCTCCGCATAATATTTTAAAGTAGTTTACTGTAGAAAAAAGTAATACTGTGGTATTCTCTTGAAAGAATTAGGGGATTATCCTTATGACCAATTATACTAAATTCCCCAGTCTTTAGTATCTCTGGATTTTTTTAAAAACAGCTATTTTTAAACAGTTCTCTTCGAGATTTCATGAAAGATTCCTAATGTCAGTTCTCATTGTAAATAAGAAATTACTTTACATCCGCTAATTTACAGAGCAGGTTTGCCTTCGGTTTGTTAACTTCTAAGAGGGAGTATAACCAGCAGTCAACTCCTTGAATATGGAACCTTTCTATACATATTCGAACCTGCAGATAAACTTTCATTTACAGACGAGGGAATAATGAGTAGTTATCTTCTTTAAAAAAATTGTGCTAAGGATACATAATATGAGATCTACCCTTTTAACAGATTTTTAAGTGTATAATAATACAGTATGGTTTACTTACGGCACAGGGTTGTACAATTCCTAGAACTCACTGTGCATACTTGAAACTGTATTCTGTTGAACAGCAACTCCTGGTCCACCCTCCCCATGCCCTTTACCGTTCCGCTCTTTGCTTTTCCATATCTGACTGCCTGTGGTCCTTGTGGAAGTGCAATTGTGCAGTTTATTTTCATCAGTCGGCCTCTGTCACTGAGCAGAAGGTCCTCAGAGGCAGCTGTGCTGTCGCTCAAGGCCAGATCACTCTCCGTTTAAGGAGGGACGGAGCAGCCTGTGCGTGCTGCTGCCCTAACCCATCCATGGCACCAGTGGCACGTAGGCCTCCATTTCCCCGCTGCTGTCAGGAAAGCTGCGCTGACCATGGCCGGGCAGATGTCTCCAAACTTCTCATTTCTGTTCTTTTGGGTAAATGCCAGGAAGTGGGATTGCTGGATCAGATGTAGATTTTAATTCTCTCTAGGAGCCATTATCCTGTTTTCTGCAGTCCCTGAAACATTTTCATTTCCACCAGCAAAGCTTTAGTTTCTCACATCCCCAGTGTCACTGGCTAGCTTTTGTTTATGAGAGTTGTTTTTCAGTCTTTGCCACTTACTGTTAATTAGCTGACTTTGACCTGTATTAGTTGCATGTGTTAATGTTGCTCAGTGTGATATTTTCAAATATACCTACAGTGTGCACCCAGCAAAGGCAGCCTTCTTTTCCTGCTGCCTCTTCTGCTCCCATCCCAGTTTCTAGATCCTCCAATTCCATGCATTTTGCCACACATAACATGATTTTATTCTTTACAGCTGAATAGTACTCCATTGTGTATATACGCCACATATACCCATTCATCTGTTGATGGGCACCTGAAACTGAAACTACTGGAAGAAAATGTAAAGAAATAACTTGAATACATTGGTATTGGCAATGATTTTCTGGGTCCCAAAAGCACAGAAAACAAAAGCAAAGACTGGCAAATGGGATTACATCTTTTCTTGTTTGATAGTAGCCATCCTCACAGGTGGGTCACCTCCTACATGGAGCTCACAGGTGAGCTTTTGCAGTTTCTCAGGACTCAGCCTGGGAGCACTAGGCAATAGGACTTCTGCCGACCCCGGATCTGTGTGTGTCTGGGACCATGGCTCAGGAAGGGTGAAGGCCCTGGTTTCTTTTTCTCTTTGGCTTTTCCTGTCACAGAGCCAGCATTCCTCATCGGAGCAGGGAGGTTACTCAAGGTAGCTGAATGTGTCACCTTGGGAAAGTAGGCCCAAAAGAATATTAGTGTTTACCACCCAGGTGAGATGCTTGTGCATCTGTGTGAATGCATACACACAGGAACGTCTTCTTGAATAGCCGGATGATGCGATGTATAACAGTTTCGTTTATGTTATACACACACACACACACACACACACACACACACATATATAATGTAAGGCCTTCCAAAGATATAATTAATTAGGATCAATTGCCAAAATATATACTTTTATAGATAATTTTAAAAAGCATTCTTGAAGCATTTTTGAACTCAGTAATTTTCTAAGTGTTCTTGGATCACTATCCTGAAAAAAATGTTTTCTCTTAAGTGACATTTTGTTTTCTTAAAAAGGCAAGTTGATTAAAAAATAAAGACATACTTTGAAGATGTTATAGAAATGAAATATATTTCAAACTAGAATATTCCAATTAAAATGCATTTTGAAATTAGACTGTAAAAATTACCTTGACATGTTTATAGCACTTAAGCAAAATGCTACAATGTAAAGAATGAAAACAACTTGTATATAGTAATAAAAATGTTTGTGGTAATAGTATAAACACAAATTTAGCACTATAATTGTTTTGATTGAGTTCATAATGTAGTGTGTTAATCATTTCACTTGTTTAATTTCCTGTTCAGGGTTAACTGTGTGGATAGTGTTTTGGTAGACATTTTTAAACTGCAGATTCTGTTCATCAAGATCTTCCCTATGCATAAGTTATACAAATTATTTAGTAAGTTTAGCTGATTTTGGTGTAAATTTTCTAAAGACCATTAGTGTTTCTAGTTAGTATAATACTATCACAGTCCTTGAGGCCAGTTTTCACCTGGGAATTTCTAGGAACCATACACTAAAATATTTTTGAGAAAGTGAAGTATAGACACATATTTTCACCTTCACTCTAGACATAGTTCCTTTTCAGTGTAGTTTACTGAAAATATTATCTCTACCAGAATTCAGAAAACATTTTTGTGCAAGCTCACTTAAAATGTATCTCCTAAGGCATGCCAATTAAATGTCACACCTTGAATCTGACTCTTTGGTACTAGAATAGATGTTAATGAAGCAGCTAAGCTCAAGGCTCTTATGAAGCAAAAATAAATGGAGACTTCATTTACTGTCCACCTATTTCTGTGCCTGCCCCACCAGCTGCAAAATGCTCCTTTTTGGCACGTACTCTGGGCTTTATTAGTTTTCATTTGTGTGTATTTCTCAAACCATATCAGGACCCAGAGGGCTAAACTGTGATCAGCGTTCCAGCCCCTCCAGGAAGGGGCTGGTTCTCAGTTCTGCAGTGGGGCCTTCCTGGTGGTTTCATCTGGATATTGCTAGAGATCCGAGAAATTAAGAAAGGTCCGTTAATTTGTCCAGAATGACAGTGGCACCTCCCAGGAGGAAAGAATGATCTAGAATGGCTAAGGGAGGACTGGAAAAAAAGAGACAGATTGGGCTTATTTCAGAGACATTGATGAAGAGAGAGAGGTGAAGGATCAAAACCAAGCTCTGTGCGGATCAGGTAGTTGCACATCTTTTATTTTAATGTTACACTTAAATCTCTGCTCAACTTTAACTTGAGTGACATCAATAAACAGATAAGTGGCCCTATCCCTGTTATGTGGTGCAGTAGCAACGTACGTATTGCCGGCGTGCCGGAGCAGGATGTAGCCCACTTTTACTAACACTTGTACTAACACTTACGGCAATACAAGCAGCAGTGTAATGAGCCAGACGTTCATAAACTCGGAAGGTGAGCATCACACCTGGGGAGCAGTGTGTGTTCTGATGGCTGGGGCTCTGGAGGAGTGAAGAGGGAGGCGACTTTGGAAGGGGTGGTCGGAGGAAGAAGGCGTTTGAATGCCACACAAAAGGATTGCTGTTTGGGTCTAAGAGCATCCTTTTTCACCAGGTGGAATGAGGGAAGAGAGAAGTGATGACTCTATCTTTCCAAAGTGCATTAGCAATGTGAACATTGAATTCCTGTAGCCAATGGTAATGTGACTCATGCAGGAAGAAGCTGGAGTTGGAGAGAAATCGCACTTCCTGAACGCAAGTGTGCCCAGTGTTCTGTTCCATGCTTTCCTGTCCACTGCAACCCTTGCCCTTGCGGGGCGAGCAGAACCCAGCCTTCACGTTACGGATGAGGAAGCTGTGAGCCAGAGAGGCTGAGGACTGGGTAGAAGCAGGGGTGAAAATCAGCCCGGCCTGCATCTGGAAAGCCTCTTCTGCTACCTTAGGTTCCCTGAGTGTTAAGGAAAGGAAGTTCTTCCTTCAAAAAAGGAAAGACAGACAGGGTGTGGTCCAAGAGGAGTCTTTAAAACAAGTTCTTAACATTCCAGGGATCAGGAAGGGACTCGTGCTTCCAGGAAGTGGGGGTGGACATGCTGTTCTCTTTTACCCCGGGGAAAACCCAGACATTACCACTCTCAAGGGTGGAGAAACAGACCAGCTGGGGATCGGGAAACCCAAGAACTGCATACTGGTGAATTCTGTTGTTTTCTTTGCCTTCATCTCTCCTGGACTGGTTGTCAGAGAAGCTGGAAACCTAGAAAAGCCAGTGGAAAGGACAAACTCAGCTTCCTATAAAGCCTAGTCTATCCAGTCAAAGAAGGGGCAGCCCAGCAGGGATGGGGCTTCACACAGTGACCGTCTACGTAAGGAATGGAAGCAGAAAGCCTGGATGGATACTTTCCCGTGGTTAGAGCTCCCAGCCTCAATCCACTTGTCTTTGGTTCTTCAGTCCCTCACTCTACTAAACTGATTATAGTGCTTAATTCTAGTAGCGTTTCTCTTCCAGATTCCTAATTGGCAATTTGGAGGAGTTTAAAACCTAGAATGATTTCCCAGGCTGAATCATACAAAAAATATTTTTAAGAACCAAATGTTTTTCATCTAACTCTGAATTTTCTGAGTTCTGTGCTGGGTAGGTTTCTTTCAACTGTACTGATGGAACCTTTTTTAATATTCATACTATTTTCTTACTCTGTGTGCACTAAATTTTCTAGTACTTGAAATGGCAAGTGAGTGAGGGTATCAGGTTTTTATGGATGAAAGTTAGATTCAGAGAAAAATGTCTTGGGAATTCTTTTTTTTTTTTTTCCTTTTTTTGATACTGGGAATGGAACTCACGACCTCACACTTTGCCAGGCAGGCACTAAGTCACTGAGCTACATTCCCAGGCTGGGAATTCACTTTAAACCTACCGAAATTTGAAGAAATTTGCCCCCAGGACCTGAGAATCTTATGTGTACTAGCTGGAGCTTTCCCATCTGTTTGAGAGTAATGAAATACTGTGCTACATTTTCAGTAGATACTAAAAAGCTATAATGGTTCTTCCTTCCTGACCTACATTCCAACATGTACCATTCCTACCTGCTCTTCACCCTCATGGTGGTAAGATCAACAATAATTTAAGTCATATGTTAGCTCCTAAAAGGTTTTAACAACAGTATAATCCCAATAATCTACATTTCAGTATTTTTCATGTCTTTTGGTGCCATTTGGCTAAGAAATCAAAATTTTCTTGAGAATAAAAGTTGTTCATTTAACACTCTTCTGTTGTGTAGTATTAGGTCACCTCTTCAAGACAATATAATTCTGGAGAGAGGCAGGCTGTTTTTGTGAAGTAAGTGGCAGCGAGAGCACACAGAGTGGACCCTTGCTTAGAGGTGGTGTGGGGAGGTGCTGTACCCTCACAGGGCAGGTATGAACGGTGGTCCTTACCAAGATCCCCTCCAAGCACCAGCCATCAGGGTGGGGCTCCTGGTGTCCTCGGGGCCGGGGCCCTGGTGGCTCAGGCAGCCTTTTTGATTTTGTTCTTCTCATTTCTGTCACTGAAGCCCTCTCTGCCTTGTCTCAGTGGCTGTCTTGTGATCGGGCCAGGATGACCAGTCACCTTTCCCTGGGGCCCTGTGGTTCTGGGAGGCAAACTTCCCGAGACCTCTTCCACAGGTGCTGCCACATACAGATGCCACCGCTCACCCATGCACACTGACTTTCAGAATCCTACCTCCCAGCTAAGCTGTGACTCTTCAGTGCTGTCTTAACTACCTCCCAGAAGGAAAAGAATATCTTTGTCTGGCAAAATCCTTGAGACTAGAATGTAAAGCCCAGTGGGCCCCATGGAGGTGGGCCAGGGGTGCTTGGAGCCAAACTCTTTAAAGTGTAACAACATCCACATTTCCAGGGCTGTACGAGGCTGTGTTTCTCCAGCCAAGCTCCTCCTGGGAGCAACTTGCCTATTTGGGGCCACTTCACTCTTCAAGATCAGAAGACAGGTTGTCAGCAACTTGACACTTCCTGGATTCCTGCTGACTTCTGGGTTTTTATTTATGTTTTCAAGTGCAGCACTCAAGAGGCTGCCTTATCTTTGGCCTTTTGCTTACATTTGTGATCCTCCCCAACCTATCCCACACCACATCACAGCAAGAAAGTGATAATCAGCATTTGGGAATGAGAGGGAACTTAGAGCCTGGAGGTTGCTAAGGGAAGAGGGATGGTCCTGGGACCTGTCTTAATTACTTTCTCATCTTTAAGACTCAACCTCCAATATCTGCGACTCTAAGGAGGAGACATTTATTTTGGCTTCCAGTTTATGGAAATTTCAGTCCGTTCATGGTCGGCTGGCTCCAAGGCAGGGCAGCATGGGAGAAGGGATGGTAGAGGTGAAACAGACCATGGCATGGTGGCAGGAAGCAGAGAGAGAGAGAGAGAGATCAAGGGAGGAGGAGGGAGACAGACCCTTCCAGGCCACACCCCAGTGGCTCACCTCCTCCCACCAGGCTTCGTCTCCCATCACAGCTATTAGGTTATCTCAGTGGGCAAATCCACTGCTGAGTATCAGCTCAATGATCCAGTCACCTCCCAGTCACCTCATGAGTCCATGAGGTCTGTGGGGGACATCTAGATATGGACTAAAACAGATTGCCCCCAGACCTTCTTGGCCCCCCTGAGGCAGGAGTTGCACTAGGTAAGCTGTGACAACTTGACTGTGCCTTCACTGTCCAAGCTGCCTCTCTCCAAGATTTGACAGAGCAGAGCCCACTTTTTTCACCAGAGCAGGATAGTTAGGGAGAAATAGGAACCAAGTGTGCTGCTTGGATGTGAGAAAATGACGAGTACATAACTGGATGAACAGAATATGGTGTCCAAGAGGCTTGGTCAGCAACAAGCAGTCAGGGGCTGAGCTCTGGGAACTAGAACCAGGTGGGGAGAATCCAAGACAGTGATTGCGATCACCCTTAGTGGGCAAAGCACATATGCGAGTGAAAAGTACAGAGGCCAGCCAGGTGGCATCTGGGAACTGGGTATGCACCTCCTTGATTGGGATTAGGGGGCGGGGCTCCTGTCATAGGAACGGGACGGTAAGAACAAAGTAGGAGTCTAGGATTTCTAGAGTCCTAGACTCTTGTTCTTGGATAAGCAAGGCCCCTGAATTCTAGTGATGGGAGCAGAGGAGGCATCAAGGAACAAAGATGGCAGAAGAAGCAGAGTCAGGGAACAGAGTCCACGGGGCTGAGAGGACCCAGAGTGAGGTATACACGGGTGTCACTCAGCGCTGCTGCCCTAGATGCCCTTGAGATGGGGACCCGTTACTTCTGATCTAAATCACAGTGGGTCCTGAAGGTGAGAAATGACGCCAACCAGGGACTAAGGTGGCCCTGTTGAGAGGAAGGAAGGAGGACCCAGTAGCAACTGCCTGAGATGCTGCCACAGAAACTCAGAGGCAGCCCTGCATCAGGGAATGCCCCTCTGCAAAGATGCACAGTTTGTATTTCCATGGATAAAAATTATAGTAAAAATATACTTTCATCTCTTGGTCCCCTTCTCATTTGCAGAAGATCTAGCCCCATTTCCTATTAACTGACTTTTACTTTTCTCTTTAATTTATTTACACTTTGGACAGAAGGGGAGAGGAAGGTAAAAAGAATGAAGATGTGTTATGTATGCGCACCAACTCCCCATGATGAATGCAATTGTTATTTGCAATTGTTTGATGTACTTCCAGCAAGTGTTAATAAAAATAAAGATGTAAACATATTCTTTAAATAATTCTAAAAACAAAACTGCCATTTTAACAGGAATCACAAATACCATTGTGTAATATTGATACTGTAAATTGTTAGTAGTATTTTTAATCGTTTTCTTCATCGTACAATTAAAGGCTGACTGGGATCCATCAGGACACGCTCTCCGCCAAGAGTCTGCCTGTAGCTGCCTTGGGACTTGCTTATTTTGTGTGCAGCCTCCCTGCCTCTGCTGTCAGGCTGACATCTTTTTCAGGCATCTGGGTGAACTGGGTGAATCTTCTATATCTAGCTCTTCCTCTTCTATAAAACCTGCACTGGCACATGGGCCAACCTGATAGATCCTGCCATCTGCCTCTCCCCTCTTCACCTGCACACCATATCCAGCTGTGGATGGGGAGCTGTAGAAATGGGCTGCTCAATCCACAGAGCCAAGTGGCCAGCAGATCTGCAGCCCAGCCTCCCAGTGGGCGGGGTCCCGGCTGCCTTTTCTCTTCCCCAAGGACCTGGGATCCGTGCACTACTTCCCAGTCTTTTGGGAACACACATTTGACCTTGATCTGCAGTGCCCTATCTCAGAGAAATTTTAGCTAATGTCAGAAATTATCTAAAGAGATTATGTATTCCAAAACTATATTTCCCCCTGCCCCAAATTTGGCTAAATCCTAAGTTTCAAAAGTAGTTTAAGTCATTTTTTTTCTTATGCCTAGAGACTCCAATTCAGTTCTTCTTTTCCATATGAATAGATTTACACGGAACCATGCATATTCTTAGACATACACACACACACACACACAGGCACATACACATGAATAAGGACTGAGTTTGTGAGATGATGGGCTGAATTTGGGGTGGTGTCTGTCTTAGTTACTTTCTTTGTTGCTGGCACACAATATTCGATACCCATGACTAACGAGAAGTTTATTTGGCTCAAAGTTTGTAGAGGTTCCAGGACATAGTCAGCTGGCTCTAAGGCCGAAGGCATGGGAGAGGAGAAACAATCCATGGGATGGTAGCAGGAAGCAGAAAAGGATCAAAGGAGGAGGAGGGATGCAGACCCTTCCAGACCACACACTAGTGACCACAACCTCCAGCCAGGCTTCGCTTCCCAACATCACATTAACTATAAACTCATCAGTGGGACTAATCTGATGTCTTGGGGGGTCGTTCTGATGCTCACATATCTCTCCTACATTTACCACCTATATTTATACCTGGAGAGCAGCAGGCCTCCCTCTGTGTCTCAGCCCATCTTCCCTCTATCTCTCACTTTGGGTAATTAAAAAGAGAGTCATGGTCTATAATACATCAGGCATGGATCAAGACGAGTTGGTGCTAATTAATAGTTTCAGTCTTACTTCAACAGATAATCCCCATAACCTTTCATGCCCTCTCTTCTCTTGCCATAATGTCACTTGTTATGTTCCTCTCCCCAAGTATGTTCCTTGAGAGGACTATTGAACCCATAAAGTAAATGAAACAGTTATACAAAATATAATTTTCCGGGATTGGTCTCATAAAAAGTACAATGTTACTTGCCACCTTCCAGCATCAGTACTGCATATATCATCTAAGTACTTCCAAATAGATCTGTGGTGATTGGCTGCCAGTTTACAAGTGATCACTCTCTCTAGTTGTAGCTCAAAGTACAGGAGTAACACAGGGACCAATAAAATCTGGGCACACAATTGTGTATAAAACCCTTATGTGCTCCTAGTTGGACAGGTCAATATTACTCCTGAAAAGGATTCTTTTATTGTCAGTTGCAAAAATTTTAATCTTACTGCCTGCCTTACTAACTTTAATAAGGATAACGATGTGCTAATATTATATGGGCATCTTTTGTCATGATACCCACTGATATTTCTAGCCCTTGGTATGATGACTGTAGACTGCAAGTTCTAAAAGAAATACACGGACAGCTTACTCACCCCCATCGGATGGTAGGACTTATTGTCCTAAAAGTCATGTCTCTAGTTACTCTGCTTGCCACCACTGTGGTTGTATCTGTGTCCTTAACACAAAATGTACAAAATATACAGTTTGTCAATTATTTAGCAAAAAATACCTCTTATGTCCTTAAAACCCAAAAAGATGTTGATGTTAAGTTAAAAATACAGTGTTAGAGATTGGGCATCAAGTCAAAGCCGTGGGTATCTTTCATCATTTTCATCATACCAACCTCGGCCTAGCTCTCCAAAAGCTTCATCAACAGATCTTGTCCATTCAACACGCTCATGTTAGTTTCCTCACCCCTACAGACATGATAAAATCTGTTCTTGATTTCTTAAATAGATTCAATCCTTTCAACCTGGCTCAACGTAACATTGCTATGATCATAAAAATTCCGATTTTCCTGTTGCTGCTACAATGTTTGTTGGTCCTCTACAGAGTCTTCCTAAGACAACTCACTAAACTTGCCTTGAGACATCATTGCAAGCTACAGCTACAAAACAGAACAGGGGGAGATGCTGGGAGTGATGTGCTGTAGATCACTATGGCCAGGCCCCTGCCCAAGAAGAGAACTATCTTCCTTTCCACCCATTCACCAGAGAAACATCCAGCATTGTCTCCTGCAGACCCTAGCCATTCTCCCTGTTCCGATCAGGCCTCCCCTTTTGGTTTCCTTATCTGCACCATAAATAAAGGTGCTGAGGATTCATCCAAGCTTTTTGTCTCATCAGGACAAAGGGATTCCACCTGGCCTCAGCTTTGTAAACTTTATTGTTGTCTTTGTCTTCTTATTTAAGTTTCTTAATCCCTCACCGTCATTTCTCACCCCATGAAACCTTCAGCCAAGAGGGTCCTGGCGGGTGAGTATCCCCCTCCATGATCCAGTCACCTCCCAAAGCCCCCACTATGAGTTCATGAGGCTTTGGGGGGTCATCTAGATATAAACCATAGCAGCATCTCTGTAATACAACTGTTTCTCTGCCAAGAGCAGCAGCAAGTACTGTGTGATGGTACAGAACCTGCTCACTGCCAGCTCCCACAGCACTGCAGAGGGTTACATCTTTGTGCCCGTTTCTCTGATCTCTCATCTCTTTCCTCCCTCAGGTTCTTCCTCAGCTTCGTCTTCTGCAGCCTATGTTATTGTCATTTGATACATTCCCTTGAACTTCACCCTGGCTCTGCTCTGTGTCATCTGGACGGTATCCTCACATGTGGGCTTGCATAGTCGGGAGCGATTTCATCCCAGGAGTGCTCTTGGGTTTTCATTCGGCTTTGGACTTCTCTCCACAGAGACGGTGACAGATGGCATGAATTAGGACACAGGCAAATGATAAGCGGACAAGACAGACTGATTTATTAATGAAGATCATGGACACCACAGTTTCTGTCCATACAAGCAAGTCCTGAGGTAGAGGGTCCAGGTAGCTGTTTCTAAATGCAGAGCAAAACAGCCTTAGAGGGAGACGGCATTAAAGCCATGCAGCACTAATGACAGAGGGTGGCGATGTGAAATGGAGAAAAAGAAAACTCTTGGCCATAATGATCTTTAAAAATTTCAAATGGGAGTATGTGTTAGATGCCTAACTGTTAATGAAAACACAGCTGTGCTTTAAAAAACATTTCTGTCTCTCTTGGGTTATCCTGATGCTTTCCAATGTTTATCTGCAGAAAGTGCTTCTGAAATCTCCCTCAGATCCCCATAAGCAGACTGTGGCTATGCTAGTGCCACTAGAAATGGCCCTGTGCCTGGAGGCCACCTCGCTTTGACCATTTCTCCAGCCATCCAACACCACAAAGCCCGTGCCTTGATGCCGGCCAGGTTCCCTCTGCACAAGAATCTCACCATGGTTTCCTTCTACTTCTGATTGTATCAGAGACTTTTCCCTGCTTCTGTCCACCTGATTGGTGCTAATAATTAAGCAGTCTATTTTGGGGATTCCCCAGAAAATACCAAGAGACCTTGGAAAAGTTGTTCCTGCTGTGTGAGCCTGTTCTTACGTACAAAATAAATATGCGGATACCATCCTTTATTATTTAGCCACAAATATTAGAAATACTATATGTAGAATACCTTGCATTATGATGAGACTAGAGTGTACACTCAATAAGGGTAGATTTTTAATTTTTATTATATGCGCATTGAATATGCCTTAATTTCTTCAGTTAACTCACGTTCTATAAAGTACTTAACATGTACCAAGTGTTCAGCTAATGAATTGTTGAATCAATAATTGAATAAATGAATACACCAATAGATTGACAGCAATAATTATCAATTACAGACCATGTGTAGAAAGGGACCTGGTGGTTGGTCGGTTGGTCACGATGCCAGGACCAAGCCACCCTGTGGGTCATCCAGGGTGACCTCAGCCAGCCCACCCCATCCCTAAGAGCAGAACTGTGTTCCAGACAGTTTGCACCGGACTCCTCCCAGGCCAGATTTCACACAGACCCTCCCTGGAAACCTCAGTCTATCTTAGAAAAAAAGTTTCTTTGGGCCCTGATTTTATCATGACTTTAAAAAATAACAAAAGGACACCTGTCCTCATAAAGAATTTATTGTGTGCTTTGTATCAGCAAATTCACAGTGCATGGGAAGTGAATTCCTAAAAATACCAGCTCCCTGGGCATTGTGCACTTCATCCATGCTGCTCCAGAGGCAGAGGCTGGGGACCCCGGGAGGTGTCACAGGCACCCATTAAGGGCCCAGTGTGCGTCTGGGGCCTGTGTTTTGGGTGTGTGATCTGTCACGGTCGCAGCAACTCGTCTAAACTGGATGTGCTTTTCCCAGAAGTGGAGACAGCAAGCACCCTGCCCAGAGGAGGGTCCCGGAGACCTGCGTGTCTGCTTTTCCCTGGTGGTGGCTGCTCCTTGCGGGCAGCAGTGAAGATTTGAAGAGTTTTAGGAGACAGGGACATGGGCGTCAGAAATGCAGTGGCCCCAGCTGATCGGCCTGTGAAGCACTGGAGCAGGCCTGGCCAATCTCTCTGGCTGCCGTGCCTGCGCTTAAGCTCCCAGCACTTAGGATTCAGGATTCATCCCTGAAAGCTAGAGGGGCAGAGACGGAGTCGAGGGACCTGGGCTCGGGTCTGTCCGCGTCCACCTACACTGTGTCCCTGCGCATGCCAACACTCCCCGGCAAGTCATGGGAGGAGCAAGCAGCGATGCAGAGGTGTGTGCAGGCGTGTGAATATTAAGAAATGAAACAGGGTATCTCTGCTACCGGTGAACAGTTTGGTCACGTGCAGGAGATGGGAATGCGGGTGTCAGACCGGTGGAGGCCACGGCTGAGTCAAGCGCTGAGTGACTTTCACTGCTCCGTTGGAAGCATGTCTGTGCGCCCTTCTTCGATTTATGTTTCTCAAATTGCAAATGCCCTATGTGCTGAAGAACCCCTGGGACCCAGCGCCTGTGGTCTGCGACTCTCTCAGAAGGCACCGTGAAAAGAAACTGTTTCTTGGGTGTGGAAAGAATGTCTCTGTTCCATTTAAATTCGAGACTGCTCCAGTGACAGCGGATCCCTGATTTATCCCTGTAAACTCGCAACCGAGCCAGACATGATGGCGCACACCTGTGATCCCAGCACTTGGGAGGGTGAGGCAGGAGGACTGCCATGAGTTTGAGGCCAGCCTAAATGGCATAATGAGATCCTGTCTCCAAAAAATAACCAAAAAGGAAACAAAACTGGCAACTGTACTTTCAGTTTTATATGAACCAGTGCTGTTGGCTGACCACGTTCAGACATAAATTTGAAAAAGAATCAATGCTTCATGATCATCTGGGAGAACAAACCTCTGCAAATCTGGAAGCAAGCTGCACACTCAAAACTGGAAACCACTGTAGTATAAACTCAGTGGAAAATATGAAAAGGGGAACACTCACCCTCGGTAAGGCACTTTTTGAAAATGTGAACCAGAGAGAAACCGTGTAGAATAGTGAGAGAAGGAATGTGTGATTTGTGATGCCTCCTTGTATTTCTTCCAAATCTTATTTCTGGGTATGAGAATGTTTGCTGGCTCGCAGAATTCACCTAAGCCTTGATCTTCATCTTTAGAATATTTTCTATCATGTCATCCTCAAATATGTGAATTCACCTCTTTCCAAATTATATGTGAGCCCTGGAAAGTGTGTCTCATTATCGGCACAAGGTTGATTCCCTTTTATCTTGAAAACATCTCTATTCTTTGGAATGTTGTCACAAATCTTATCTTTTCTGACACAGAGCTGAGCATTGGTACCTGCTGAGTCCTATCACGGTTTCCTGTCGGACCTGTTGCTTTTTTTGTCACTTTTAATCCAGATGTGCCTCAGGTGTGATTTCTTTTTCCTCTGAAAAGTCTCCATTTGGAGTCACTGATAACACATCATCCTTTTGGTCCTAAACATAAGCTTACAATTTTAAGTATGCATTTTCAATTCTTACATAGAATTATTTTCCAAGATACTGCAAATACAACCTTATTTGATATTTTAACCTAACCATGTAAATAATCTAAATAGCATGTTTTTCTCCAAAGTGCTCCATACTCCATGCTGGGAGCTATAGGAATAGGAAAATGAAATGTTAAGACAGGATTTGAACCTGGAGAGGCCGGGTAGAGAAGTGAGAAGGTGTTCTCCGCTGCAGGAAGAAAACAGGCCTCTGGAGGCCCTGGGGACCCCAGGCCCCACCTGTGTTTGCTTTGAAGGGGCTGCTCTGTCTCTTAAGCCCTGCACTGTGCTGTTTCCGCTGGGCCCATGGGTGTGGGGGTCCCCTGGACCTGTTCCCTGCCATTCACACCCAGCCCTGCAAGGCGTCTCATCGCTCCCAAGGCAGCGCCTGTTCACAGGAGGACATGGCCTCAGGACGAGATTTGCGCAGAGCTTTGCGCAGACTTCACAGCCCGGTCTGTGGGTTTTGTTCGCCTTCTTCATGCAGAAATCTCTGAGACTACATGGGTGACATTTCAGCTCTGTGAACCGCCTTTGTGATCCAGCTGGCTCCGTCTCCACCTCCTCTGGCTTCGATCGCTTTTGCATGGATCCACATGCCTCTCTATTTTTGTCACTGTAGCTTGCATTTTTATTCGGTGCTACACACCCACTCCTCTTGTTGAAACTTCACAGGGTCTAGTTGTTCTTTACTGCTTGCTCACACCCACACTGTTTACAATCTGAAGTCCTGAAGTCGTTCTGAGCTTCTTCAGCCTTTCCATTTCCTGGTTGGGGGAGAATTTTTTCTTCTTTTTAGTGATCATCCAAAAACAGTTTTTATTTATTCTTACATCATGGAGAACAGAACATCCATTTGGCTTCATCCTTCTTGCTATTTCATCTTGCAATTTTCCAAGCAGAAACCCAGTCGCTCTTGTAAATAGTTTAAACATTTGTCCTCAATGTCCACAATCACAGAGACTAAGCAGATCTTTGAACCACTTTTAAAAATTAGCACACTGTCATATTGTCTCAGATTTTTTCCCAGAAAACACAGATATCTTGTCTCAGCATCTTGAACTCATCTGAGAAACTTCCCTTTTGCAGCATACTATTATTTTTAAACAAGCTGCTCACTGAAAATTACCAGTAAGATGTACCCTCTACATGTAGAAAGAATAAAGTCAGTTGGCGATTGAACAGAAAAATCAGATAATCCTACTGCCAAACTCTGTTCCGTGGTGCACACGCAGAACTTCCTAAGCAGTGAGGAGCATGGGGTGTCTGTCCGCACACGTCCTGGGCCCTTCTTTCACTTTCAAATCTCAAGACCAGAGCTCTCCTGTGTGACAGTCTTTCTCTGCTGTTTTCTGAACAGTCACTGTAAGCATGCCTGGATCCAAGGTGTTCACCATCACAGAGATACCCTCTTTGTTTCCAGACCATCCTGTTCATGGCCTTTCATTCCAGGGCGAAGGAAAAAGAGAACAAAAAAGCCAGCAAGGGAGAAATGTAGGCTCCTTCTGCACGGATAAAATAGACGTCAGCTCTCTTCACAGTTTCCTTATTGTACTTTCCTGAGCAACCCTTTTTTCCAACCCAAACCTATGCTCTTGGAATCACAAGACATCAAATACAGGTGGGGGGAATGTTTCAGTCCCATCCCTTCTCTTCTGTGTGTTGAGGAGAAGTGATTTTTGCTGGGCCCCTTCCCCAGGATGGGAGGAGTTTAGATGGGTGAGCATGAGAGCTCCAGTTTCCAATGGGATGCAGCCAGTCCGTTCCTCCAGTCTGGGACAGGCCGCCTGTGATTCTTACTCCAGTGACACTTGTCACTACAATTTTCAAGCGCAAAATGAAACATTAACTCTTGTTTTGAACCTTCTTTCAAAATCAATTAGGCATTGCTCTGCAATGTAGAGAATTTTGTCTTTTCCTTAACTGCATCCCAGTTTTGAGATTATTTGTAAAGTTCGTTTACTCTTATGTTAATCTATGTCAGAGAGTATTATTAGTTAAATCTATGACTCCACTGCATGGTATAGAAATGGAAACTGCTTATTAGGAGAGAGCCACGTTTTAAATTTGAGTAAATTACATACTCCAGATGTTTGCAAGACTTACCTTCAAAATGGCAATATTCCTGTTACATTGACTTGTAAGCCTCAGACTTGCAATAGTAACCCTTACTGAGAAACTATATATACAAACAAACGCTTCTCTTTCTTTTGATAGGAGTAGTACATTCATGGTAAATTAGAGAGAGACACATGGCCTTGTGCTTCATCTTCTTCATTTGGGTACAAATTCCACAGGGAAAAATATTTTGATGTGTTTAGAAGCATATAGTTTGTCCATATATTACCTTTTGCACTTCCCATAATCTTGTGATTCGGGCAAAATGGAGATTCTTGGCATCATAGTGTTGCTATGTGTAGGTGAGGAAGGAGGGACCCTTACATGATGGATCTGAGATTCTCAAATGTAAGTCTTCTGAGTCCACATGCAAGATTTCCATGCAGTAACTTAAGATAAAACCGCAAGTATCAACAATAATAACCACCTACCATTAATATCACACACTTCTTTTGGGCTGAGCAATTTCTGTGCATCATCTTATTTTATTTCATCCTCACCACAGTCCTGTGTGTGGCAGGTTTTCTTATTCTAATTTTATATCGTAGGCACCTTCAGGTTCGTGAAGTTGGGCAAAGTGTCTCCAATCGCACAGATGACAAGCAGGAAGGTCGGGGTTTGAATCCAGAACCACCTGACTGCAAAATTCAATCACATTTGCTTTGGAAAGGTCTAGCCTGGCCTGTGTGTAGATCCTGGGACTCATCTTACAATTCCTATATTCCTTATTTTGTGAAAAACAGAACTACTGAAGGGGAAGAATCTTAGCTTGTTTCCCTCATGTGTTTATCTTATTTACGCTGTACATAATACAGAATTTTCCACTGTGAACACATATCATGGTACTGTGTTAACAGCTTTCATGTGCAGCAGGTGAATAAAATTACAGTCACTGAAACATTTTCATCAGAAAGAAACTACACTGGGATCTAATGCCCCCTGTGTTAGCTGTTAGCTCTTTTCCTCAGGCCTGTGGAGGATGGAGTTTTCAGACTTTTCCCACCCACCTAACTGTTCTTTAATAACTTCTTTTCTTTCCCAAAGCAGCATTCAATATTGTCTCCAAATATGCACAGTTAGTAGCACCACCATCGCTAAAACATTTGCCATTCTCAGTTGGCGCCATTAAGAAAATCCGAGTAAAACTTGTTTTATTTCCCCTGCTGCTTGCTGGGTTGTGAATTGTGTGTACTTCTCCAGAGCCTGTACTGGGGAAAGAAAAGACCGAGGGGGACCAGGTTGACCAGAGGGCATGGCTCGCAGTGGACTCTCGCTTACCGATCCTGATAATAAATTGCACTGCCATGAACCAGTGCTTTATTTCCACTAGATAGGTTGGCTGCGCATCAGTATCTTCTTCGAGAGCCATTCTCAGAACTGTAACTGAGTTAGCTGGCTTCAGCATATTAAGTGTCCAAGCTAGTAAACAGGTTCTCTTTAACCCACTGGCTTTTCTCTCATTTATAAATTCTCCCCTCAGGGCCGGAAGTCCACCCCGCCATCATCGTGCATGGAGTTCTTTCCACTCCCACACTTGAGCTTTGCTCCCAGCCCTAGACCTGGGTTACTCCTACCACCAGTTCCCAAGGCCCATCTCTGTCTGAGCCTTTCAAAGAGGCTCCAACCTTTGTGAGCTTCTGGAGGCTGGAAACTGTCGTCCAGGCCTCTGTGTGTCTAACATGCCTTGCAACGCCTGAGGTTGAGCGGGCTCTCAGCAAGTGCAGTAGAGCTGGAGCCCCGGGACCTCAGTTGGTGCTGGGATGCAGAGATGAGGAAGAGATGATGTCTCCTGCCCACAGCAGCCCCTTTGCTTCTGTCTGTACCCCACACATGTATGTGTTTGTGTGTATGTGTTTGTGTGTGTGTGTGTGTGTGTGCGTGTGTGTGTGTGCATGCGCACCTGCATGGAACTCTTTAATGCTTGTTTTGTATGTGTGTACCTTATTTTCTTAAAAAGACTTCAGGTTGCCAAAAGGAAGAACCAGTATTCATTATCTGTTGCTTTTTCTCTATTATGTTCGCACTATAGGTTCTTAGCATATATAAATTCATTGATTTAGTTATAAACACTCATTTCCTTCCAACTATCTCAATTCCTTCAATGTAAAAATAGACATAAATGTGAAGTTGACATAACATTTTGAATATAGAGACATAGCTAGAGACATTGATACAGGTGTGGCCCAGCCTGGAACATAGTACATACATTTTTTTTGGTACTGGGGATCGAACTCGGGACCTTGTACCTTCGAGGCAGGTGGCAGAACCACTGAGCTAAATCCCCGGCCCATTGGAACGTAGTAGAGACTATTGAAATAATAGGTTCCACATCTTTTTTCCATGTTTACGAGAGCTGTTGATTTTGAGCTGTGGCTGCAGGGACCAAGCCCGAGGCCTTGCACATGCTAGGCAAGTGATCTACCACTGCGCTCCACCCTGAAAGTGCTGTTTTAAGCTCTCACTGCCAGGCCGGTTCTAGCTGTGTGTACACTGCAGGGACAGAGTTGCACTGCAGGGCAGGACTCGAGATCAGTGCAGCCGCAGTGTGGAAACCAGGGGTGGGCAAAGAATGGGGCTGTGTCATTGGCACTGTGGGGATAGCAACTCTGCGCCCTGGGACTCCCAGTCCAGCGCCACAGGGCCTCGGCCCTCGGTCCTCCATCTACTGTGTGCTCCCTTCTCCCGCCTCCGCTGGCATGAGATTCTGCCAGAGCAGAGTTGGGTTTGTCACATGCACAGCAGAGTCACATTTACCTTGCTGAGTCCAGCATTGTGACCTGAGCTAGATCCTGAAATTAGAGCTCTCCATTCATTCATTCATTCATTCAACATCTGTCCCTTGAATAAATATTTAGAAGATGCCATTCCAAGCTCCAGTGACCAGAAAGGACAGAAATCCAGATTTGTATCTTTTCTTAGCCATAAGAAAAATCACCCCCTTCGTAATATGGAAGAGGCCTTTTGGGTTGTGAGGTGTTTATTGATGGCATTCTGACTCCCATAGCTACCTGGTTTCAGTTAGCTTGAGGGGATAAAATTGCTTTTCTATAATGAGTGACTCTGTTTTCATTGTAAAACATGTAGTACTTTCATGCCTTACATTTCTAATTATACAAAAAAAGTGTTAAAATTAAGTTTTTTTCCAAAAGAAAATGACTCAAGTTAGTACGTTGCAGGATAAAAAATTTTTTAAACAATACTAGGGCTTGAACTCAGGGCCTTTGTATTGAGCTACAGCCCCAGCCCTTTGTTTTTATTTTGAGACAGGATTTCTCTAAGTCACTAACCTACCCACGTGGGGTTTACACCTTTGACCCTCCTGCTTCAGCCTCCCAGAGTGCTGGGATTCTAGGTGTGCCCCACCACCCTCGGCAAAGGATTTGAACTCAGGTAGCTAGTGTGGCTCCAGTCCCTGTACACCCAGCAATGCATGTGTACATCCATTCACCAACCCACATTCATTCAACAAATAAGCATGGAACTTCTGCTCCCCACTGGGGTGCGTAGTGCCAGCAATGTGGAGGAGTGCAAACAGGGGTCCAGGAGGAAGACAGGAATGAAACCACAAATGAGGAGAAAGTCACAGGTCACACTGAGGGCGGGGAGCGGTTAAAAGCCTGACACTCAAAACTTGGCAATTTTCTGTCCTAGCATCTTGGAGATCACACGCAGGTCCAGGCTATTTCAGGAAGGGAAAACAGTTCTGTTGAATATATTGCAAATTGAAGATGACACGAGCAGTGTCCTGTTGGCCCCGGAGCCCAGGGCAAACTGTGCCGGGACCCGGGCTCCGTGGCCTCTGCACCTTCGCCCTCACCTGGTGTGTCCTGAACACACTTCCAGCTCTGCCAAAATACGATGAAGCAACCAGTGCCTTAGTGGAGTCTTGAAATATTTTGTCTGAGCTGATTCTCATCAGGCAGTGTCTAATTTATCTTGAATCTCTGGAATTCTGGAATGTAGCCCTGGCCCCGGCTCACGGTAATTAAATTCTGCAGAACATTGTGTCCTAAAATCCTCATGGCTCCCTGCATCAAGGACCTATTAGTGTTCCTGCACCCAGAAAGGCAGGCCTTCGCTGCCTGAGTACCAACAGCTTTTCTCATCTGTGTACTCAGCCTGGCTTTAAAATAATTATTTCATATTCATTTAAGTAGTAAAGCTGGGACATTTAACATGATTTTTTCCCTCATTACCAAAGCTTTTGTTTATTAGAGGAAAATTTAAAAATACAGATGAGCAAAAATTTTTTAATTAAAAACATTAATAATACCCAACCCTTTTCTATTGACAGCATAACTTATGAGCTTGTAAAAATGTGAGAAAATACCCATGACAATAATTCACGTATGGAGGGGTCTTAAAAATTAATTTCTAATTTCCCTCTCAACCTTCGATGTCACACACTGAGGCTGCTGTGTTACCCTCCTGTCATACACTCTCCACCTCCAGTGTTCATATCCACATATGAATGCTAGACATATACTCACTTTTTAAAAAAAAGTTACATTTTTGTTGTTAATCTGCAGCCTGTTTTCTTGTATTTAACAATAAGCCATGGTGCACTGGAACACAGGCAGACCCAGTGCATTATTTTTAACAACCAGGTCATCATACTCCATAGTCTGCATGAACCTTAACTCATTCAACCTGCTCCCTGCTGACTAGTCACTTCTGGTATTTTTTTTTTTCTCATAAACAATGCCACAGTGAACCTCTTCATGTGTATTTTCTTTCTTATGGCTGTTTCATACAGTCATATTTTTAAAGCTTTAGTTAGTGTTTGTTTTAAAACTAAGACAGTATATGATCCACTAAGTTGGTAGACTCTGCTGGGTCCTTGATCTATTTTGTTGGACTATGAATAAATTCTCATATCCAGGTATACACACTGTCTTAGTTGCTTTCCTCACTGCTGAGACAAACTACCAAACACCCAAAGCTAAAAGAGGAAAGGTTTATTGCAGCTCACAGTTGGCTGGCTCCAAGGCAGGCGGCACACAGCATAGGAGAAACAGTTCATGGTGGGCAGCAAAAGCAGCAAGCAGCAAGTGACAAAGCAGTGACAACAGCAGCCCTGTTTTTGTCCCTTATATTCTACTAGGCTCCCCACACTTGGGGCGGGTGTCATTCACACCCAGGGTGGGGCGGCCTTAATCCTAGCCTGGCATTGTGAATCAATCCCAGCATCACATCCAATCTAGATCCAGCCACCTCCAAAAAGCTCCACCTGCTGCCTGAGGCTTTGGGGGACATCTAGACACAGCCAGAACCCACCCATAGGAACATGGAAGGCTGTTGTGGTCCTTATTGCTTGTCCTGGTGACAGTTGTTACCTTATCACACAGTGTACCCCAGCCCTGATCCCTCACCCGCCCTTGGGCTGGACCCCAGCTCTCCACCTGTGGGCGCCCTGCTGTGGCTCCTGGAGTGAACTTGTGTTCAGCCCTCACTCCGCCCAGCGCGGGACAGCTTTTTCCAGACTCCTCACAGTGACGGAGAAAAGCCTCTTGCCCTGCAGCCCCATAGCACTCCTGGGCCTCTTTCTTACTGCCCTTTTCTCAGTCTGTTTCCTGTATAAGTCAGCAGTGCACATGTCCTTACACCTGACAGACGAGGAGACACCATCTCGTCTGAATGCAACCTGCAGGCAGGAAAAACCTCAAACACTATTGATTAGATTTGGAGAATTTGCCTAAAAGTAAGACCAAGCAGAGCCCAATGTTGGCCTTGCAAGCCCTGTGATAAGTTATGACTAAACCCAGTTATTAGGGCCATCGGGAGGGCAGTGCTGTGGAGGAGTCACAATGAGAGTATGGGTTTTGATCTTATAGGCATTGCCTTAACTTCTAGAACAGGATCAGTGAACTTTTTCTGTAAACAGGCAGGTAGTCCATATCTTAGGTTTTGACAGCTACTGTTGCTCAACTGCACCATTGTCATGAAAGCAGCCGAAGCCGAAGTGAACCAGAGCATGCCTGTTTATTTCCCAACGGCATGGGCCACCTTGCACCAGCTTCTGGTGCACAGGGTGCCTGGTACAGGGGGACTCACTGCAGTTACCTCCAGGTGCCAGTCCTTGTGCTTCCCTTGTGACCCGGAGCAAGCTCCTTAACCTGTCTCTTTTTCAACATCGAATAGGCCAGCATCTGTGAAAGGGGTTGGCACTTCACAGGCACAGAAGTGGTCACCACTCACAGCGGGACAAGACTGAAATGACGAGACTGTGGAAGGCTGGAAGGCAACAGATAGCGGAGATGACAGGGGTGCAGCGCAGGGCCACCTCTCAGGCACAGGCTCCTGCAGGGCACGATCAGGTGTAGACAGACAGGCAGACCAGGGCCTCACACCTCCAGGCACAGCAGCGAGATTAAGGAAAGGCCGAAGATGATTTAAGGTGCCTGGAGCTGAGTACAGCAAAGGGAGGAGACTTCAGGAAGAATTATTGGTGAAACCGATTTAGATGGAGATTTAGGCCCTTTTTAGCTAAAGCGCACAGTGCATCCCCACTGCTTGGCTGGCCTCATCATTTCCAGGCGCTCCCCTGGCTGTGGCCATCATGCTTCCCAGGTCCAGCCTCCGGGGGCCTTTCCACCGCGCATGAGGCTGAGCTCCAGCCCGGAGTGGGCATGCGAGGCCTAGCGCTGGGCTCCCCGTAGCCTTTAACCCACCCTGGCCCGAGCAGGCGCTTCTGCCGAATCGGCCGCTCTGCTTAGTCAGGCCCCTCAAACACTTCTCCCTCCCGTGCTCTGCGTGCTCTCTCTAGCCCAGTGCCTCCTCCTCCCCACTGTCCCTCAGTTCTCTTCAGAAGCTGCCTCACCCCATTCCCATCCTCCACTGAGTCCCAACCCTTGTCCTCCCTGACGGTCCCGTCCTGTCTGTGCTCAGCCTGCGGCTGCTCCTCCTCCATGCCCGCACGATGGGTGAACAGGAGGCCTGGGTTTGGAGCCCAGAGACCCAACTCTGTCCTGGCCCTGCCATCACCCCCGACACCCACTGCCCATGATGGGGAAGCTTGCTTCATAACTCTGAGCCCCAGCTCCCTTACTCTGTGCCTTGGGGAGTATGAGAATGAATGGGGTTAAATGTCAGGTGTGGTGGTGCACACCTGTAATCCATGTGGTAGGCTGAGGCAGGAGGATCACCGCAGGTATGAGGACAGCCTGGGCTATGTAGTGAGTTCAAGGTTCAAGGCAAGCTTGAACTACATAGTGATACCCTGGAGAGAGAGAGAGAGAGAGAGAGAATTAAGTTAAGTGAGTAAATGAAATGAAGAGGCCAAGAAAGCTCCAAAGGTAGCTGGCTGGCTGGAGTTCCGAGGGTCTGAACTGCCCACATGGTTTGACCCACACTTCTCCCCAGGGATGTAATAATTTGCAAGCAAGATCAGCCTGAACGGTGCCCTTGACTAATTACCACACCTAGCAGGGTTTTTAAAAAACACTTAATAATAGGGAAGGGTGGAGGGGGTGAAGGGAGCACAGGGAAGGGGGAAAAAATAAGAACCAAGATGCATCATGTACAGGTACAAGTATCCAATGATAAATGTAAGCGTATTGTATACCTAAAATGCACCAATAAAAGAATTTAAGAAAAAAAAACTCAATAAATTCTTCTCATTTGTTTTTGACTTGTTCTGTCAAATCCCCACCAACATGATGGGGAGGAGCACTTGCATCCGTTTCTTAAGTTTGCAAGACAGGACTAAGGTGTTCGTTAGCATGGGCTGGAGGAAATGCTTTAATATTGTTTGAAACTACATTCAGAGTGTCATAAATTTGTAAAGTTGAGGAGAAAGAACCGAAACATTTTCCAAACATGCAGACACAGAGTTAAAATTCTTCTTTTTCTACCTTCCTCCTTGCAAAACAGCTCCACTGCGCACTGTGTTGGGAGGGTCCTGCCTCCCATCACCCCGGGTGACCAGCTCCGTGCAGCAGACACAGTGTAAGCTGTATCTCTATAGTGTACCCTCTTCCCACAAGGGCATACTCAATTCTGATGAATACAGTAAACAGTGTACTGATGGAAGCAATGGAAATATCCCACGCACTGTTATACCTACCTGTGATGCTCAGGGGTTTTACACAATGTTTTAACACATTGTGTCACTAATTGCTCAGCCAGGGAGCCAGGGGCTGGCCGCATGGCCCATAAGACTCCAAGGCTAAAAGGTCCACTGTGGTCATCCAGCTCCTCCGGGTGTCCTGTCCCCCATTGCAGGCTGTTCCTTGTGGGACTGTGTCCACAGCAGCCACCAGTACCTACCACAGAGCTAGAGGGGTTTCAGTAGAAACTCACAGTGTCTTGACGTTTTGACAAGAAAGTATTCATTATTAGGAAATATTGTATTAAGAGATAAATTGAACATGTTTCTACCATGGCAGGCATAGTTATAAAGCATGTGGATAAAACTACCTCAATGTATGTAAAAGTCACTTAGGTTTCTATGTAAGGTTTTGGTACCTGAATCAAACTCTGCATCTGAAACAAAAATTGAAACAGTAATTCCATGACCATCTGGAAAACCTGTCAATGAGAATAAAATGACTTACTAAGTACAATAAGAAAATACATGTGCAAGGTAACATAATGTGATTTTATTAAAATCACAAATATATACAGATAAATTAATCAACTTCCTCAAGTTGTGTCTACCTAAGATTAATTAGCAGATAATTTACAACCCTGGTAAAGTTTTATTTTAGAATCAGCCATGTTCACTGGAAAGTATGAGTCTTAAGTTTTAATAAAGTTCCTTGATGAAAGAATTATAAAATTAGTCCTTCCTGCATACTGCAATGTTGTAAAAGTTAATTAATTCTTTGACATTCAGCAATGTAGCTAAATTACTTTATATATTGTTTGAGCACAGTGTCTATAATCTTCTGATTAAAATAATAACTACCACAATCATCAGTCCTAATTATTATTTACCCATTGGCTACCCATCACCTACCACCCCTGAGAGCACATCTTGGGATCTGACAAAATTATTTTCCGAGGAGTTCTAGAAAACTTTTGCTCTCATAGGCTAAGGGAAAAAAGGCTTTAATTTTTAGGTTTCAAAGTCAGAGTTTATGAACAAAAGTGTATTTTTAAAAAACTCTTATACTGAAGAAAAATCCCAGCAAGCTTTTGTGCATCCTAATACAGCTAATTCACTATCGTTTACCCTGTGGTTTCTATTTAAATTTGTGCTGCTATCATGATTTATTCCTACCTCACAAGACAATGAATCTAGGTTTTATTTCTCTTTATTGCACAGATTTGTACAGCAGGCAAAGTGGTTGAAAATCAAAGGAAAAGAAGATATTGGCTTGGATAATCTCTTCAGAGGTAAAAACAAAAACACTAGCAAAAACGCAGAAAATACTTTTTGTTGTTCAGAATGTCGTATCTATTGGATTCTTTGACTTTATCATTGCAGCGGGCAATGTTAGAAAGAACTTAACCAGGTGTCAAGAGACACCCTACCAGTAATACCTTCCACCATTCCACTGCCCTCCACCTTAATGTTCTCCATTTTTAAAATGCCAAAAGTGGCCCTGGCCCGTGTCAGTCTCTGCTCTGGTCTGTCTGCCTTCAGAGAGGCCAGGGAAGCCAGGGGTGTCTCGCTACAGTGGATAAATGGGAGGACTGTAAAATGCATCTCGTTAGCAACTCAAACGAGAAAGTTATTGGGGGAAAAGGCTTAACCATCAGAGCTGAGAAATCTGTTAGCGTGTAGGAAACAGAATTGCATGTTTCCATTTAGCCATGATTCTTTCTGAAGAAGGCTCAATGCAGACAGAATTTTGAGGCTAGGCCATAAGGTACCAAGCTATGGGTGACGTTTTTCCTTGGTTGTCTTATTTTACATTTTGATCTGGTCAGATGAAAACATTGGCTGTTTGTAAATAGTATTAGATGTCTTCAACCAGAGTAGTCCTACAAAAGTGTGTCTCTCAGAACATGATCAGGGGTCTGTTCATCTTCCCTCAGAGGGAGGGGACAGCGGAAGCTCTCTTCATCTTGGTCACGAGTCACCTGGCTTTCCTTGTGTGTTTCCTGGTGTGATGGTTCGCGCTCATCAGAATCGTCTCTATGTGTATAATATAACCAGAGCTGAAGCTTCCTCTAAATAAATAGCTGATATTTTAGAAACTCCTCCATACAAATGTTCTCATCTATTTCACCAAGGCTTTTTCTGTAAGCAACACGTTTTGGAACCACACAAGAAGGCTTTAAAAAAAAAAAGTGTTGGTGTTTTAATTCATATTTTGACACTTTTGAAAATTTCTGCACAGAGTAATTATGTATGTGTTCCTGTTAAAACAGACACACAGTCTTGTACTTCGCATAGTAAAAGTAGTAATGAGGATCATCCTGACCAAAATAGAAAACAGCACCAGCAAAACACATTTGCATAATGTGAAAGATGAAATCTCTCCCAGCTTGGTCAGAGCCACTTATTCTTTTCTGCATCACTTGTGAGAAGTTTATGCCCAGATGCCTTTATTTATTTGTATATTCACTGCCCTTTTTAATTTAAACATTGGGACTTCCTGGCAGGGGAGGGCTGGGATATGTTAGGAATGGCAGTAACACAGTCGCGGGGGAGTCCTGGATGTGATTTCCTGAGGACTGCCCCAGGAGATCCACCCTATTGTGTGGGAATTTACGGGGTGTCCTTGCCCTGTTTCCTAGACTGACCTCTGTCACCCCAAGTGGCTCCTCCTGTACCCCACTAATCCCCGTTATTATAATTCAGCTCATTTGCTCTGCTTCTAACCTGGATGAGATACCATAATGAGAATAAATGTTACTACGGTGACATTCAATGATCACTTAATATTTCCCTTTTTTATTTCTTAAGCCTATAAACCTAAGTGTAATTCCCAAGTCAATACCCTTTTTGGGCAGGACATAACTTTGAATTAACATCTTCTTCATTCATTAGCAATCTTTTTTTTTAAAGAGAAATGAGCTACAAAGCTATGCACTAGATTTCTAGAGATTGTGTACACACATGTTCATATGCCCATGTGGCTACTGATTTTTTTTTATCTCGGACATAATTTCAAATTTTACTTGTAATCATTTTTATTTTCTAAACATTTCATTCACAGTGGATATACTTGGCATTTATAAAGAAAAATCTTTTTAAAGTACCCTTGTTCTTTTCAAGTATAATTTTTAGAAATTTACCACTCCTTCCTTTCTCATAATAATTTATAGGAATAAGACTGGGTGACAGAATTTTTTAATAATTTCTAATGATATAAGTTTTTTGAAGGCAGCATGAGTATCTTAAAAGGGTATTTGGTTGTGGAATTTGATAGGAGTTTAGGTGGAATTTGCCTTCCTGATCTCAGGTTTCCAAATAACCTTATTGAATGGCATGGCAAATGGAAATCATCCGTTGTGTTTTTTGTTAAGTAAAATAATGCAGGCATATGGAGGCCCTTTATAACTGGAGATTTCAATTAGTAAGCTTTTTCTTTTAAAATTATTTTCCATCTCAAACATGTCATTAATGATCATTCTTTTAATCCCAAGTTTCATAAGTCAAACAATTAAAAATAAATTTTGTTAATGAATCTTTCAGAGATTCATTTCAGGTATTATTATCATTCATATTTTTGATTGGTATATAATTATTACTTGATAATCTCCAGTTAGCTTACTTCCCATGCTTACTGGAAAGTGATGGTCAACTTTTTTTTTTTTTTTTTGGTACCAGAGATCGAACTCGGTTCCCTGCACTTGCACAGCAGGCGATGAAACCACTGAGCTAAATCCCCGGCCCCTGGTGGTCAACTTTTGAGGTGAGTTCCTACACACTGCCAGTGAGTTCCTACTTCCTTAAGTAAAAATTATTGTCCAGGTACACAAAAGACCACACTCAGGTAGTCCCTGACACAGGTGAGGAAGACGCTGGCCATGTGCAGCCCCTCAGCTCCCTCTGACAGGGAACCACTGTCCATTGCACATTTCACTGTCAGTCACTTGTGTCCCATTCTGAGTGTTTTATCTATGGAATCATACTCTCCTCTGGCTTCTCTTGCTAATGTGTTAGTGAGCTCCATCCAGATCATAGTTTGATTATTCTCACTGCTGCATATTATCCAATTTTAGGAAAATAACACAATTCATCTGTCCATTTTAATATTTACTTTTCAGTTTTGCGCTCCTACCAGTGGTGCTGCCAGAAACATTTGGTGTGTGATTTAGTTGATATGAATGTACATTTCTGCAGAATAGAGATCAATGAGTGGGATATCTGGGTGATTGGGTTCGTGTAAATTCAACTTCAGGAGCTAGTACCAAATGCTTTTAGAAAGTGGTTGCATCAGTACACTCCTATCAGCATAGTAGGAGAATTAAAGGCACTCCATATCTTTGCCAACATGTGCTGTGTGTCAGTCTCTTGAATTTTAGCCAGTGCAGGGGCTGATGTTGGTTTTCAACTGTGCTTTGAATTTGCATTTCTCTAAGGTCTCTGAGCTTGAATATCTTTTCAGTTCATTAGCTATGAATATTCTCTTCTGTGAATATCCTTCCATTTGTTTTTATATTGTCTTTCTCTTATTGATCTACCAGAGTTCCTTATGTAGGAATACTGTCTAGGTCCATTGTTGAGTTCCACATGTTTTCTTCAGTTTGTTATTTACCTTTCACTCTCTTAGTGGTGCCTTGGGATGACTATAAATTCCAAATTTTAATGCAATGTATCAATCCTTTCTCTTTTGGTTAGCATTTAATTGTTTTGTTTAAAATGTTTGCCTTATTCTGTGTTCATAATCAAGTAGCCATATATGTGTGCATCGGTTTCTGAACTCTATTCTCATCTATTAGATTATTTGTTATTCTTTTGCCAGAATCATCTGTCTTAATTACCACACCGCATAATACATTCTGAAAGCTATGAATGTCACTCCTCAAATATTGTCCTTCTATAAGATTATCCTAGTCCTGTCCCTTCACATTTCTAATTACCTTGACTATTTACTTATACACATACACACACTCCCTACAAACTATTCTTATCTTAATTAAAACTGCAGTGAATCTATAGACCAATGTCAAATGAAGTGCCACCTTCTAGTTCATGAACATTGTATATCTTTCCTTTTAATTAGGTGTTTTAAAATAATTTCCAGTAGTGTGGGAAATTTCCCTGAGCTAGCACCTCCATTCCAGTGTGAGCAGATGGAATGACAGCCAGGCATCTTTGTCTCAGTATCAGAAGGGAAGTATGTATAAGCTTTCCATTAAGTGTGATATGTGATGTAGGTTTTTGGAGTACCCCTTAGTATATCAAGGAAATTCCTTCCATTTCTAGTTTGCTATATTCTTATTTTTATGAATGAATTGAATTTTATCAATACATTTTCTACTCCCATATGAATGATCACATAATATTTTTTCATTTATTCTGCTGTGGTTAATTTTATTACAATATTTCTTAAGGAACTTTTTTGCTAAAGCATATTGTAAATATGGGAAAAGTATGCAAATGACTCTTTTATTCCCAGTGAATTTCCAAAACAACATTCATGTACCAGCATCTACATCAAGAAACAGACCTTGCTTTGCCTGCTTCCAATATGTGTGACTTTCAACACACTGGCAGTGAGGCATGTAGTGTGCTGACTGCTTCCTCCCTGGACAAACCCATGTGACATTAAAAAAAAAAACCTAGACATTTCTCAAAGGGGATTGGCCAACAAATAGGAAAATACAGCAAAAAAAGGATGTGATAACATGAGAAGTGAAATTCTAGTCACATCCCAGAAGATTTACAGAAAAAAGAAGCCAACCACATAGACACTGAGCCTGCCACCCTTCAAGACACTCGATGTGCAGCCAGGGACCAGGGCCAGGGAGGGCACACTCACTGACACAACAAGGGCAGTGGTTGTGACAGACAGTAGGTGATGCTGGTGAGGAAACAAAACACATTATCCAGTGTTTATAATGTTGTGAATCACAGAATACTAAATTTTATTTACACATTTAAAAGTTTGCCTAAACCTTTGTTTAACAGTAAGAAGGGTGCTATTGTTTGACCCAAAATTGTAAAGATCACAGAAAAGACTCACAGTTTTTCCTACTCATTACTCACCTCAGTTTGCATAGATTTGGTTTGCATAGTCAGTTTGACAGCCCCACAGTGTGCTGCCCAGGGAGAACTGTCTGTGTTTTAGTAAGGACATTTTCAGATACATTCATGGGAGAATTTGCTCTGCAATTTTCTGTCTTGTTTTGATAGTGCTATTATCACAACCCCATAAAATGAGTTGGGAAGTATTCACTCTTTCCATTCCCACAGAGAGTTTATGGAAAACTCATGACATTCATTTTAACTGTTTAGTTGAATTCACCAGGAAAATTATCTAAGCCTGGAGAGTTTTTTATAAGCAGGGTTTTAATTTCAGATTCAATTGTTTAATAGAGGATGTTAGATGTTTAAAATGTCTTTTATATACTTTTTCTTGGAATTTGTCTATTTCATTTAAATTTTCTAATTTATTGCTATGAATTTGTTCACAATACCTTCTGAGAGCTCTGTGTCTATAGATTCTGCATTCAAGTCCCTTCTTCATTTGTGAAATCAATTCTTTGTACACTCACACACTGTATGTCTGTCTCTTTTTCTCTGTCTCTTTCTGCCTCTCTCTCCTTCTCTCTTGATCCATCTTGCTAGAGGTTTATCCATCTTCTCAGTGGAGCTACTTTTGGCTGTGTTTACTTTTTTCCTATGGCACCTTTATTTTCTGAGTTATTAATGTCTGCCCTTATATTTCAATCTTCCTGCCTTCCATTCACTTTGGATTTAGTTTGCTTGTGTTTTCTGACTTCTTTAAATGATCACATATGTCATTTATTTTCAAATATATTTTAATATATACTTAAAGCTATTATTATTAGTCTAAGCATAGCTTTACTTCTATTCTTTAAATTTCAGTTTGCCAAGTTTCACAATTATTTCATTTAAAATATTTTCTCCCTTGTATGAGTTCTTTTGTGTGAGAGTTAAAGTACTATATACTGCTTAATTTCCAAATTTGAGAGAGAATTTATTATCTTTTCATTATTGATTTCTAGCTTTATTCCACTGTGGGAAGAGAACATATTCTGAGCAATAAGTTTGTTAGTCATGTTCATAGATCTTTTGCATATCATTCATATATATATATATATATATATATATATATATATATATATATCTTCAATCCTATTTATATGATTGTGTTTAAAGTTCAATTTTCCCAGAAATATTTTTCTTACCTTAACTTTTGAAGAATATTTTTGCTGGTTATAGAATTAATTTTTTTCCAACATAAAATATGAACATTCCACTGTCTTCAGACTTCCATTGTGTTTTTGAAGTCTTCTATGATTTTGTGGTGTTTCTTTTGAAAGGAGTGTGTCTTGAGATGTATTTTATTTTGTTTGATTGTTCACTAGATTCTCCTATTGTTTTTGATTTTTAGTTATTCTTCCTATGAAGTACCTAGGTATAGTTCTCTTTATATTTATTGTTTGGGGCTCATACTGCTTCTTAAGTCTGTAGGTATATATCTTTCATCACTTGGAAATTTGAACTGTTATCTCTTCAAACAGTATATTACTCATTCTCTTTTTTAAATCTTTTTTGAGACTCCATCAACAAATACCTTAAATGTTTTACTGTTCAAATGTCGTATATGCTCTTTTCTATATTTCCCCCCCTTTTTTCTCTACATGCTTCAATCTGTAGTTTTTCACTTGCCTATCTTCATGATCATTAAGGCTGTCTTCAACTCTCCCCACACTTCTATTACACCCATCTGATGAAATATTTAGTTGAATCTGTTTATATTTTAGTTCCACAATTTCCCACATACTGATTTTTCAATAGAATTTGTTTCTTGAGTAAAATTCTCTTTCCTGTCATCTAATACTGTAAATACATTACAGTTTTGCCTTGATGACCAGTATTGAATCATATGGATCTGCTCTTTTTTGCGGGGGGGATACACATTTTCGACAGAGTTCTGGTCTACTAAAGCAACAGCATCATAGGAAGAGTGGGATTCTGCTGCCTAAGACCCATAGAAGTGATGCCAATGATTCTGCCATAATGTGTTTAATCAAATGTTCTTCCATGAATATTTTTATTATTTTCAATCCTCAGTTTTAAAACAAAGACACAGTTAATATCACTATAATTATATGTTGTCATTTGTTGGAGTGTTTCTATAGGATTAATAATATCTGCAAGTGGGGTTCTTAGATTAAAGTTTGTGCACTTTTAAAATTGTGAGTGTTGTGAACTTGCCTTAGTGTGTTTGTGGCTTGTTACGCTCCTACCAACAGTGTATGAGAGCAACTGCTTCACTCTGTCTTTGCATGGAACCACAGTTTTGCTTTTTATTTTTGCCAATTTGATAGGAAAAATAACTAATTTGAATAAATAATTTGAGGGTGTCACAGTTTTAATTATTTTATTCACTAAAAAGTGTCTTTTTGGCTGAGCATGGTGGTGTACATCCCTAATCCCAGCAGTATGGGAAGCTGAGGCAGGAGGATCATGAGTTTGAGCTCAATCTGGGCAACGTAGCAATTTAGGGAGACCCTGCCTCAAACCAAATAAAAAGGGACGGGGTGCACCTCACTGTGAAGGCCCTGGGTTCAATCTCCAGGGCCACCAACAACAACCAAAACAGTGTATCTTCTTTTTCCATGTCAGTCATCTTTCTGAACATTATTCCTATCCTTAGTCTGTTTTATAATTTTTATGCTTTTATTGATATTTTGAAACAGACTAAGTATATTGTGGATGTGAACTCACTGTTCGTTACATATCTTACCAAGAATTTTTGTGTGGTCTTACCTTCTATGCTTTTTTCTTTTCAACTAAAAATAAGATTTTATGCAATCTAATATATCAGTTTTTTCTTTTATGATATCTAGTTTTCATGTCATTCTTATTTTAACACCAAGATTATGCATTTCATTAAGAAAATCTGTGGCCTCATTTTTTTTACACTTAAATCTTTACTCTGTGTAAAATTGACTGTCATGTAAATTAAGGTAATATGCCAGCTGGGTGTTGCTTTCTGAATTATCCCAATGTCATTTAATAGAATATTCATGTAAAAAGCTCTATTACATACTTGCAACTTAGAGAGAGGGAAAGCCAGAGATGGAGGGAGGGAGGGAGAGAGAGAGAGGAAGAAAGAGAAGGAGAAGGGGAAGGGGGAGGGGAGGAGGAGAGGAGAAAAGAAAAAGAACGTTTTTTATACCTGAAGCTGAAGATGCTCCTTTTGTTTTAGAGAGGCCTGAATCTCATGATGAAACTCAATTCAGAGTCAGAAAGTCAGGGATGTGAGTCCAAAGCAGGAGACATCGAAGACAATAGAAACCATGCAGAGATAAATATCAAACCAACAGAAAGAAGAACCTCACCCAGGAGCCAAGCATGCAGAGAAGAGGGGTGCGGTTGGCACCTGAAGCCTTGTGGGCCTTCCTCAAGGTTTCAACAGCACAAGTCTTGGGCTTCTTTTTATGTCCCTTCATCCTCTGTGGAAGATGACTCGCAGAGTTACAAAACTCACTGGTTTTGCACATATTTTTAAAGCCCTCTGGGCCTGTCTTCTCGAAGAGAATGAATGGAACCATGATGTAAGTCTGTGTGAAACCTTCAGTTTTTCAGGGCATCCCCAAAACTGTTCCTGTGTGTTCCTAAGGACGATAGCCACTGTGAAGGAATGAATCACTTCTGTCTACCCTGAAGCACGCTGTCAGTACCCACCTGGGCTCTTTCCTTCCGACTTGAGTCTCCTGTGTGGGACCATGGCAGGCTTCCACTTGTATGCCCAGTGATGGACTGCCCAGCTTCTGCCAGTGCCCCTGAGCCCCACAGTGACTCTTATCCCTACTACACATGTCTTCCTTAGGATCAAGACTGTCACCAACATGTCCTCCAAACTGAGTGACAATACATCCTGTATTTGGGGATTTCATAGGGAAGGATATATAGAAACATAGACATTATTAGTGGTCACACAGTGTATTATACTGTCTGGCAAACTGACTCGTGTATGCTATGAGCAGTGTGTCTAGTGATTTTAAGGGCTTATTATTCCAAAAACCAAGACCTTCTTTCACAGGTAACTGAGGGAAGAATGGCTCTGTATAACCTTCCCACTGGCATTGTTCATCAATGGACTCATTGCAGTTAGAAAGCAGACTGCTGGTTTCAGCTCTGACATGTGAATAGGTTAGAAGTCATCATTTCCATCCTTATAACAAGAGGGAAGATGAGCAAACTGAAGACCAACAGCTCTTCTTAGATCCCTCAGAGAAGTAAGGTCCTGCTTTCAGAGGAGATTTAACCCTAACCTTCCTGTCACACATAAAGCAAGGGGAAAATGCTAAGAAGCTCTTCTGAAGGTCATAACCCAGAGACTTGGGCCAACAGGGCCTGGAGCTGGGTTTGTCCTGAAACTGTAGAACACACCCAGCTACCCGAACCATAAGCGCTACATCAGAACAGGGTCACAAACTGGAGACTACAGCAGGCAGCTGCAAGACACAAGCTATGTTGAAGAAGGAGTTTCCAGGGACATCCAAAATGACAGAGACAGAAATAGACACTAGAGGAAACGAAAGTGTTTGACATCTACATGTAAACCAAGCATTAAGTGTAACATAAACATAAAGCATCACATCAAAGACCTCATTCCTAAGTTCCCCAGATATGAAATGTTATCAAAAATATGGTGAATGCTTAAATTTTAAAAATTATTATAGTTAAAGACACATTGCCATTATACTCTATGAAAATCCTCCCCCTCACTTCAAACACACTTATCCCATTTTTCTTGCCACTTTCTGAAGCAGTTCTGGAAGTTGTCTTTCATGAGTGTCTTTGGTTATGCTGTTGTGGCTGCCTTGATGTCCTTAGTCCACTCAAAATGTATACCGTTCCTGGTCATTTTGATTTCAGGGAAGAGCCTGAATTCCCCAGATACCAGATCAGTGAATGAGGCAGATGAGGATGCTTCATCATATTTTTAGGAGCCTGACTTCCCCAGATACCAGATCAATGAATGAGGCAGATGAGGATGCTTCATCATAATTTTAGGAGCCTGACTTCCCCCTGGACGGCACTCAATAGTAGGATTCACCATGTTTTTTATCATACTTTTTAAAGACATGGGAGAGAACTTCCATAACTGCTTCAGAAAGTGGCAAGAGGGATAGAATAGTGTATTTGAAGCAAAGAGGAGTATTTTGAGAAGGTGTAATGGTGACGTGTCTTTTACTGCAATTATTTTTTTAGTTTATTCACTATATTTTTATCACACCTTGTTTGTTAGAGAATTTAGCATATATGGAGGGGAATTTAGCTATGATATAATTACACAATCATATAACTATGATATGCTAAGGACTCTGATGAAAAAAGTGGACAACACACAAGAACAGATGAATAATATAAGCAGAAAGATGGGAGCTCTAAAAAAGAATTACAAGAAAATGCTAGAAATGAAAAACAATGTACAAGACCTGAGGAATGTCTCAAAAGCAGAGGGTGCGGGACTGAAGAAAGAATCGGTGGGCTTGGAGATATGCCAATAGGACTTCCCAAACTGAAAATCAGGGAGATAAGAGATGTAGAATATTTGAAAATGATGAGAATTGTGGGACATAAATTACAAAGGAGAAACATTTTAAATAATAATGGCTGAGAACTTTCCAAAACTAATGGCAGAGAACAAAATACAGGTCCAGGAAATCAAAGGAATGGCAGACAGAATAAATAGCACAACACCTACAACTTGATGTCATAGACAAATACACAATATCCAAGGTGAAGAGAAAATCTTAAAAGAGATCTCACCCCCCCCAAAAAAAAATACCATTGGAGGAGCAGGAATGAAGATGATAAGATGATACCGAATTTCTCTTCAGCAACCACACGAGCAGGAAAGAGAGAGACCAAGTTGTTTAAAGCATTGAAAGGAAACCTCACCATGTACAATTCTGCATGCACTAAAAGTATCCTTCAGAAGTGAAAGAAGAATAAAAAGGTTTTCAGGGAAACAAAAACTGAAGGAATTTATCTCCAGGAGAGCCAAAAACTGTTAAAAGAAGGTGTCAGAAAGAAGAAAAATGACGTGTCAGGAACTTAGAGCTACATAAACAGCACACCAGAAGGGGAAAAGAATTTCTGGAATATAAAATTTTTTATGTAGTCTTAATTGATCTCTGTTTTTCAGAGTAGTAATAATGACAGCAAGTAACTGGGTGATTCTGACTTACGGATAAGTGACTCAAATAGTCCCAGTGCTAGACGGGATAAGCCCGAGATGGGATTATCTCTCTAAGGTGCCTGTGCCGTGGTGTGCACTGAAAGAACTCAGATATTTAGTAAGTGTGTCGTGCTAATTCCAGGGCAACTAGTAAAAATATTTTAAATTTAAAAGTATAATCAGTGCTCTAAGTCAGGAGAGAAAATTGAATCACATAAAATGCACATTAAAGTCAGGGATGGGAAAGGAAAAGTGAAGAAAAGTGAACAAGTGCAACAAACTGAAAAGGGGTCAAGCTCAAAATGGATCACAGACAGAAATGTGAAATGCAAAACTATTAAATTCCTACAGGACAACAAAGGAGAAAATCTAGGTGACCTTGCATGTGGTGGTGACTTAGACACAGCACCAAAACCACGGTCCCTGAAACAGAAACTTGGTAAGATGGACTTTATTAAAACTAGAACTTTCTGTACTGGGCAAGACTTTATTCAACAACAACAACAAAAAAGTCAGAGACTGGCAGGAAAAACTTGCAAGCATATATCTCATAAAGGACTCACACTCTATATAAAAAGAACCATTAAAACTCAAAAAGAAAACAACTCAGTTTCTGTCAACCTCAGCAAATACAGATGGCAAATAAGTAAATGAAAATTTGGTCCACCTCCCATCAGAAGGGAAGAGCAAATTAAAGCAATGAGATGCCATTGCACAACTTATTACAATAGAGAAAATCCATAACTCTGACAAATCCTGGTGAGGATGTGAGCAATAGGAACTCTCTCATTTATTGCTAGTAGGAATGCAAGAGGGTACAGCTACCTTGGAAGACAGTTTAGCAGTTCCTTACCAAAGATAAACACAATCTTACCATAAGATACAGCAGTCATGCTCTTCAGTATTTATCCAAGTGAGCTTAAAACATGTCATATCGACGGCAGCTTTATTTATAACTGCTAAAAGTTAAAAGCATGTCCTTCAAGTGGTAAATGAATAAACAATTTATGGTTACTTCCACACAATGCAGTATTATTCAGTAATAAAAAAAATGAGCTCCAAAAAGCCATGGAGAAAACTTAATTGCACATTATTCAGTAAAAGAAGCCAGTCTGAAGTGGCTACCTGCTGTATAATTCCATGTACATGACGTTCTGTAAAATACAAAACTACAGAGATGGCTGAATGATCAGTGATTTTTAGGGGTTTGGGTAGGAGGGAGACAGATGGAGCACAGGGCATTTTCAAGGAGGAGAAACTGTTCTATACGAAAGGGTTCACCGAAATAGTGGAATAAGTCATTATGCACTTGTGAAAACACATAGAACTGTACAACCCAAAGTCTTAATTTAAGTTGCTGCTAATAATGTATGGATACTGTGCAAGAGATTATACTATTGTATGATATTTAAACTAAAAGAAATTGTAGGATTGAGGCTAGAAGGGCATATAGGAACACTCTACTATTGTAACACCATAACCTGGGTTTGTGTCTCAGGAAATCAAAGAATGGAATCAAGGACAAAGGAGATGGACAGGACAAGTATTTATTAAGAAGAGAGAATAGTAGTTGAGAGAGGATCCAAAAGTGGGTTGCCATGGGGATTTTTTCTCTAGGAGTTTTTATACCAAAAAATGAGCAGGTCTCAGACCACTCTGAGTCAAACTAAAGTCAACCTGCAGGACAAAGACAAGCTCACCTGAACTAGAAAGGGGCCTATGAGGAACTGAGGCAAATAGCAAGTGTATGCCTGCAGGGGCCTTTTATCTGCTATCTTATCCAAGTGATTCATTAAAAGAACAAAGTAAAAAGGAAAAAAAAACCCTACATTTTCCAGATAGGTAAGAGGAGAAGTTGTCATAGTGGGCTTCCAACGCCATGCATTACCTCACTTGCTGTATCCCTGGACTTAATTATTCCTCTTGTTCTTGATAACTCCTAACCTCAGGCTCCTGCTTCTCTGACCAAGGCCTGGTCTCTGCTTTGGCCCAGTGCCTCTCCAGCTGCCCATTGTCTTCTGCCTCACTTGGCTGTCTATAATACTATCTGCTCAATATTCCAATAAACTTAATACTTCCCCCCCAAATAAAGGATTAATTTTAAAGCTAAGTACTCAGTATTATTGTGATAACTCAGCAGTACTCGGGGTACTTTCACTCATCTCAGGGAGATAGGTTTGTCAGCCACGGAGACAGATAAGACAACTAGAGTAAAGCTGGAGGAAGGGAATTATTGCAGTGGCTGTAAGATGATTGTAAGGGCTGGATTGTGATGCCCATGATTGACTCCAACATCCTGACAGTTATGCAGAAGGAGACCGGTAGCATTTTAGGAGTGCCTAATGAATATTCTCAGTTTTAGCCTGGAACCATCCAAGCCTCTCTTACAAATGACTGTCGTGCTGGCAGAAACATGAGGGAGCTCAGGTTTGTGCGGGGTGTAGACACATCATCTATCTGTCCCTCTCCTGCACCCCGCTGCTACTTTCTTTAGATGTCAATTAAAATGTGACTAATCAGAGCTCACAAGATGGAATATAATATAATACGTTTCTCATTAGAAAGGATAGTTATCAGCCTTACCTCGCTTAACAAAGTAATACCATAGAACTTCCTCTCAAGTTAGAGACCAGCTGAGATCAAAGGGGTTGAGATTAGAGATTTTAGAGCCACTGAGATGCACACAGTTAATTTGTTTTGCACCAAATCTTGTCACACACCTGCACCTGTGGACTGCTAGAAGCCATGCGTGGCTCAAAGCATGAGGGGCTGGATACCCGCCGAGTCTTCTTCCTAGGACACGTTGGGCTCCATCTTTTTTAAGCTTGGTTTTTAACACATCTGATAATATCATTCCAAAAACCAAGCTCTGTTTACCTTTTCTGCAGGCATACTTTTTTCTTATCAGCTTCTAAAACTATGTAAAAATGAGAAAGCTAGCTTTTACTTTTGCCCAAGAATTGAGACCTAGTTGATCGTTCATGGATTTTGAAGAAAGCTAAGCATTATTGACAAAACATTTTGAAAACTCAAGTGAGGAGGAAAGTCGGAGGGCAAGAATGAAAAAGTCTGAGTAAAAAAAAAAAACTACATTTGCTTTAATAAGCAGATCCTTATTTTTAGTTCTGAGACTTGAAGGGCTGACAACTCTGCAGACTAAATTCCACAGTAGCAAGGCTGGTATGATGTGGGCAGCACCATGAGCTTCCTCAAGAGTGTGCCAAAAATAACCCGGAGCTGGCGTCTGCCTGTGACACATCCTCTTGTCTACCCCGACGCTGTCTCGAGTGTGCCAGGTGCAGCTTCACCTGTCCGGGTCCCTGCAGACGGGCTCTGTGATTGGCCCCTTCAGCCATGCTGTGCTCTGAGCCCAGCTTCAAGGTGAGCATCCTCAGAGCTGAGGAAGAGGGGACATCCCAGACACTGAGGACCAGGGCTTATGTCTGGAACAGAATTACAGCTTCATTTTCTAGCATGGCATGGAGTGCTGCACTCTCCAGGGATAGAATGGGACTCCTGGGATCTCAGATACTAGGTCCTTATCCCAGGCGGTGCTGGGGACTTCTAGTAACATTGCCTTATTCCCACCACAGCCCAACCCGCAGTGGGGCTTGAAGGAGCTGGGCTTCTGACACCCGTAGAGAATATGAAGAGCAAGATCATGGGGCGTCTGTGAGGGTGGGGACTCCCCAACACCAAGCACCCTCCACTGTCCAACATCTCTCCCGGGGCACTGCCAGCCTGTGTCTTCCATGTCTAATTCAGCGCTAAAGGGAAATGTTCCCAGGCTGGAGCAAGTACATCCTTCAGATGTACTTGAGGTCAAAGAGGCCCTCTCCGTCTCTCTAGCAGATTGACGGGTGCAAGTTTTTTGCCTTGGTTACAGGTACTACAAACTTGAAAGAACTTGCCTGATACACTTCTCAGTGGGGAAGGACATCATGCTTGTTTTATAAGAACAAGTTTTCTAAACTCAGAATGTATACTCCCTAAGAATGCAGAAATAAGGCTCATGGCTTGTTTTAAAGGATACAGCAGGAAAGTTAAATAGGAGGCAAGGTTCAAGACTGCGGAGTGATTTAGAGAATGAGCCCGTGGGATTCCTTTTCTTAAAAACCTTCAAAGATTATCCTGGGTGTCTATGCAGGTGGTGCTGCTGTTTGGACATTGCATTACATTGCTGAGGGGTAAGGCTTTTAGATAATACCGCCAAGCACCTGTGTCTATACTGAAGAGAGAACGGGGTGCTGTCTTGAACATATGTAAATCAGCCTTACCTGTGTCATTGGACAGTCATCCTTTTAGATAGCTGCACTAAAATTCATTACTGAGAAGTGGAAAATGAGAGTTTTTGCTGGCCCCAGGACATCTGGACTAAGGCTGACTTGTCACGTAAGTCAGGAGGCACAAGAGATGTTCTTTCTAAAGTAATAGCTATTAATAAAATATGTAACTTTACATAAATAAGAGACATAATGCACTTCAGTGCCATGTGAAAATAGGTGCATGAATTACACCTGAGGTTGTTTAGTGTAGCGGTTAGGCACTTGGTCGATTCACTCTGAGTATACTGTCTCTCTCCTTGTTGCTATAGTAACTGTTGCCTGGTGGGGGTACGTCGTGTATCATTTATATCATAGACTTTATTTATTTGCCTAGACAACTGTTTCTTCCATTATTTACATGGCTCTCCCTCATTTACTATCTTTGTATGCTTTTTCTCATTGATTTGCTTGCCTTGTTTTGAAATATTTTAGTTGACACAATTTTTCCTTCAAATTTTGACTGCCGAGCACTTAGTGGTTGTGATGTGCAGGAAAATCGGGCTGTAAAATAACCATAAGAAAATAAATGAAATAAGCAGTAAAATAATAAGTATTTGAAGAATATAAAAACTAGAAAAAGAGATGCAGCTCTTTTGATGATTTTTTTTGCCCTTTTTTGCCTTTGGAAAGATGACTATTTAAAAAACAATTCCCCAGTGGTGATGAATTGTCATTTATACACTTTTTCCTAGTTTTAATGCTGTAACTATGAAAAATACAATCTTTTTAAAAGACATATCTTAGAAGTGGCATCAAATAACTGTTTTCATAGTATGTTCACTATGATGGTAATAATCACAGTAATAATTTGCTCTCTTCAATATTCCCATATTATAAATCCATTTCTCTCATTTCACTGTGAAGAACTGTGGTTGGCGTTTTGTTGCTGAGGCAACTGAGAGGGAGGGTGGGTGGCTTGTCCATGGTGACACCGTTAGTAAGCGATGGCGTGATGTGGTAGGGCTTCCTGGCTCCCTCCTGGGCTGTGTGGCTGAGTGGACAGCACCATCCAAAGGGCAGCTGGGACTGGGGCTTTAAGCCTAGCTGAAAACTCACTGCCTGAAGTGACTGCAAGCTTAGTCTCTTCACCTGTCTTAAAATAGTAGAGTGGCTTCAAAGAGACAGTTGATGGAAAAGGGCATGAGACCTAGAGCATGGTGGGTGTGGAGGCAGGAGCAGAGCTCAGCGCTTCCTGGAGGTGCAGCAGACGTGAGCTCATCACACTTTGCCTGTGCCTGGCCGGGTTCTGGAACTGACTCCTGCACCCTCTCTGACGGTCATCACGAAGAGACTTCTACAGAAACTTAGAAACCATGCCGTGTGGTGAGGGCTGACACTGAAGCTTGGAGTCCAGGGCCATTTCAGTGCCTCTGACACTCTTATTCTGTTGGGTGTCAGTCTTTCTTTTCATCAGAAGAATGCCTTTCTGCTGGCCAGACATTTCTCCTTGGAGATGACAGAATGGCTGTCTTACCATTATTGAATTTTATACACCTGATCCCTTTTATTTCAAAGGAATATGGACATATCTACCTCCAACCATGCTCTGAAAAAAACAGAGGAACCACACTTCCCTGGAAGAAGGGGTGCTCCACCCTTGCAGTGAGTGCACCTTTCAATCATCACCTGGGACGGGCAGCTTTCCCTGTTGGTGCTGCTACATTTAAAAGGGAAAGATGAGGTCCCCGTGTCCCTGGCTGAGGATGAAAGTCTAGCCGTCTGTGTTCCACACCTCCGTGTGTCATGAGGTGTGCGGGGAAGACCCTTCCTTGGGGCCTGAGAATCAGGGCTCCAGTTCCCTCATCCTTTCAGCGACATCGGCTCACCCTTCCCTGGGACACCTGTCAGGTGATGAGTGCCACTTGGCTGAATTGCAAGGGGTTTATTATTATTATTTCTACGTTATCTGTTATATCAAAAGATTTTCTGCAGGAGTTCTGTTAACATGGGGATTGGGAAATGAAACATTTTTAAAGTAACACTTGTTTGAGTGATATTTTCTGCTTAGCCTTAAAATTTAAAAAAAAAATTGACCAATCTTTCTATATCACTTCCCAAAAATAGTGCATCCTGAACACACTAGCAAAGAAGCCTTACTCTCAAACACACTTGCCCACGAATGAGTCTTCCTCTCGTTGGCTCAGAATCCTACCCCTGTATCCCGTGCTTAGCCATTTTTAAGCCAAGTGATGTGAAAGATAAGTGTGGGTAAAGTGAACCTGACAGTATCATATCTTATTAAACTATCAATTAAACGTGTAGTGAAGGCCAAAAAATATTAGAAATTTCCTGTGCAAGAGATCCACCTTTCTAAAGGCTAAAACCACTTCAAACCCTGTGAGCTTCTCAGAAACCCTCCGAGAGGTGGAAGAGGATAAAACAGCTCCCCAGTCACCTGTGTCACAGGTGATGTAACTGGTCACTGACATCGAAGGGGTGCAGTGTGAGTTGCTTCCCCAAGAGTAGACAGCATAAAGCGCCAGGGGATTCCTGAGGTAAAGGTGTCCGTCCACAGAACAAGGCTGGAGATGAGCAGTTTTCAGGTGAGACTGTCGTGTCCTCTGGTGGAATCTCCCAGGGTGACCCATAAGTGTGGCGGAAGGCAGCCGAGGCCTGCCATGCGGCCCTGCAGCCGTGTCTGTGTTTATGTTACACACACGCTCTGCATGTCCGGCCCTCCTCTGGACACGGAGGAGACCGCAGCACCAGAGCGGTGCAGGCCTCACCGGCAGGGAGCTCCAGGTGCTGAGTTAATCCGAGTGAGGCTGCAGCCTAGAATGAAAGCCAGAAAAGAGCAGCCGGGAGCTAGCAGGGCAGGACCTGTCTCTGAGGAAGTGACGTGGGCCCTGGTCCACAGGAAGAGGAGGCCTGAGCTACGCTTCATGGGAAAGGCAGGGTGGGGGACAGGGGCAGGAGAGAAGGTTGTTTCTGTCGCTGGCCCTGTGTGCCCTGAACCCTTCACAGGAAGAAGGGCACCCGGGACTCTTAGGTGAAGAGAAGCTCAGGTGCAGAAGTGGGCTCATTCACCTTCAGGCTACGCAGAGGTGGAGGGCGCTGGGTCTGGACCCAGATGTTACTGCAGAGCCCGCAGCTTGGCCCACATGCCAGGCACCACCTCCTAGCTCAAGCAGGCACTCAGAGGGGCGGCTGACATGCAAGGCTGTGTCAGCCAGAGAGTCACCATGAAGAGGGGAGGCAGGCCTGGCCAGGTGTCTCCATCAGTCTCTTCTTACACCATGGCTCTGTAAGGTGGAGTTTGGAAAGCTCACCGGAAAGGAACACTGCAGGAGAAGTGGAGGGACCTGCCGAGTGACATCGGAAGAGCAGAGCCTGGTCAGAGCAGGCTAAGTGCAGAGCACGGCCGAGCCCAGCCTGGCCTAGTAGGCCTTGCAGTCACAGCACACACGCGCCCTGATTTCCTCGAGGTCCCTGTTCACCTGATGTTTAGTCTGGCCTCCTTCGCTAACCACGTCATTTCAACCGAGTCAATGGACCCTGAGCTCCTCGTAGTAGGGAATCTGCTATCCTTGCATCCTCTTGGCCTCAGCTTGTACCTTTCCTACAGTGGCAACTCAGCACTGAATGAATCTTGTGGCATTTCCAGAGCCATGTCCCATGCCTTTTTCTCTCTAAAATACTGCTTTTCTCAAATTTCTATGTCAGCTATGTGAGCAGATGCTTTACTAATACACATAAATAGATTCCAAGCTGTCGTAGTACATTTTTAAAGAGCCAACACTAGCTGGAAATACATAAGAAATCTCTTACACTGTTTAAAAATAGGAAGACATGAGAAATGAGAACAGGGTGATAGTCACGTGTGCCTACCTTGGGTTTGCTCTCCCGAGTGACATATCGGCTGTGGGAAGCAAACTTGACAGAGCCTTTCTGCTGTTACCCCTGAGCTGTGAATGGTTCTCGTCTTGCCATCAAGGGTGTAGGAATCTGTCGCGTTAGGTTTGTGCAGCACAATTTGGGGCCGGCACAGTGCATTTTCTAGCTTGTTGACTTGTTCATTTCCTGCAGACTCGGTGTCAGGCTTCTTCATGCCCATTATCCTCCTTACTCGCTCAGTCCGACGTGGAGAAGCTATCACGATTGGCAAACCAAGGAAAAGTCAAGCATTTGCAAAACTCAAACTGAGGTTCTCTTTTACCTCAGATGATGGGGTGGAAACATGCATGTGAATGTTGAACCTTGTCACCCTTTCAAGATATCTAAACTTTCTGTATTTGCTTAATGATCTGAAGACTGATATTTATTATTCCACAAAGGTAGCTCTGTTTTTCATTATGACCAGCATCCGGAAAGGCCTGGGCATTGATTCCTGTGTCCTGTAATCCAATATATTGATTAATTGAAAGTTAGCCACATATTAACTTCCATGTTCTATAAAATGCAATTCGATTTCACACTGAAATCTTCCTGACCATGTTTTATTGCTTCATGATTCAGAAAGCACTCTACAGACTTACTAAATTTCAGAGCTATTATTTGAACGTTATTCTAAGTGGTATTGATCAATGCGATTGTGCCAGTTTATGGGACTTTCAGTGGAAAGCATGCTATCACCACCTATCTATATACAAGGGAAAACTGCCCATGAAGTTGACTTACAGGCAGTTTTTTTTAATCATTGCTAAATGTTCCTCTGAGTTCTTGGTAAGCCTTTGGAATGGCCTCTGGTTGCTTTTCCAAAAGAACTTCAAAGTAGACCTTGTCTGACTGAACAGCACAGTACCAGTGGAGTCGAGAGGGCAGCCCGTCAGTAATCAAGTGCAGAGCTTAGTGGCCCAGTGTGCACCCTCAGTGGTTAGTGAGACACAAGAGCTAACCGACAGGAAGTACTACAAACCCCTTGGTGTTTGCTGTGATAGCTCCTCCAGCAGCCACGATTGCCACTTTCTATTGTCCCCACCATTAACATTCCTCCTGCAAAGCTGGGAATTTTCAGTGCAATGGAGGGAACGCCTGGCTGAAAAGTGGAGCACTGCTGATGACAGGGTCCACAAGTACAATGCACACCCCAGGACACCTTGCCCCAGCCAAAGTTTAGAAGACAAATTCAGTTCTCTACGGACACAGCCAAGAAAGGAGCGAATTTGTCTGCTGAGTCTGTCCTACCAGGGAAATGCACCAGGATTTTGCTGTTTGTTCTTGTATGAAGATATCAACGCAGGTTGTCATGAGCTCGCCCACCTCTCATTACAGCTCCTGGGCCAGCAAGATTTTCGTCAGCATCCTTCTGAGCTGGTAACCACATTAGGCTGGTGCTGTGTGCACTGTTGAGTAGTATAGTTTGAAGATCCAGTGTGGGATAAAAGCATAAGGTGTCTGCAGGTTCTGGCTGAGTCCATGATCAGCATCACAGGCTCTCGTAGCTATGCATGACCCTGGCATCAGCTGCCACCTCCCCCTCTCAGATCTGCTTGTTGCTCTGTTGATATCACACGGCCGTGACTAACACATGGCACATGAAGAATACTTTCAGGAGTTTAGAGCCCGGCAGTGCACGTTCTGCAACGAAAATTGTTTTTTCATTTTTTTCCCAATTAGGAGCAGATCACATGCCAGGAGGGGAAAAAAACCTCTCCCCTTTTGCTCTCTGTTCCTCTCACTAGAGCTCATTTCAGACCCATGTTATTTCTCTTAAGAGATAAAAGTGAAAGAAAAACCTCCATGGAAAACTAGAAGTGGTTTACCTCACAGTGGCATCCCGTGGAGGTATTGAGAAGCAGTGTGGATTTGATTCCATAGCAAACCTGAGAGTTTTTGTGCACATTGGAAATTATTAGGTATGATTTTGTCAAGCTGCTTAAAATCAGATACTTTAGAAATTATTCTGCACAAGTCTTAATCACAGAGGGTATCACTGTTTGTGGAGCTTTGCCCTTAAATTGTAGAAATTATACAGTGAAATTATTCATATTTTCATCATTCTGAAGACCATTAGGTTAATTGCTTATCAGAATACTGAATGTAAATAGTTTTTTACACAGTTTCTGTTTAGAGAGAAAGGCTAAGGCTAGATTAACCAGGATTTTGTGAGCCCTAGAACATTTTTGTAACATACCCTGGGAAAGTACATAGGAGAAATTAAATTTAGTTTGAATTCATATTAAACAGAGTTTTTATCAAGGAAAAGAATACAGAGGACTAGCTTTGTGGATTTCTTTTGATCCAGCAATCTCCAAATACTGTGTGACCATTTATAGTATTTACTGAATAGAGTCCTGTCTGGGAACTTTGTAATTTTTTAAAAAGCTTGGTCTCCTAATATTTATTACTCCAACTTGCGTGGCATCAGTGTTGTGGATAATTGCTTATACTCAAAGTTCTGCATTGACTGCCTTTCTGAACTTGCTAACATTGAAAGAGCATTTTGCTAGCTCACATCCTGACTGGTTACAATTGTTACTAACAAGTAAAGACGGTGGTGACCTTGCATGGGTCTCCTGTGCAGGGACAAGTGGGCTTACTGTGCCAGGTTCCCTTTCTGAAATGCACTGCACTACTGCAAGTCGAAAGTCATTGTTGTTTTCCCTGTCTCTGTTGCCGGAGTCAGCAGGGACCATGGGGAGGGGAAGACCGGCACAGGGGAGGCTGTGGGCCAGGGTCACTGTCCTGAAGCAGGTGCTCGGGGACAGGCTCAGACTCTAACTCTGGAGAGACGTCAGCCAAACCTCCAGGCAAACCTAGGATGGAGACTTAGAATATATATATTTGGGTCATTGGGAGCAAAGCCAGTTTGATGATTGGGGGTGAAAGGTATTCTTCCGAGGAGCCCCTTGAGGACGGGACAAGGTAGGTGATGGTGGGCTCCCAGGTAGAAGCTGCTGTCCTCTGCCCCCGGAAGCTCTTCTCCTCCTCCTCCTCCTCCTCCTCCTCCTCCCCCTTGTTTTCTTCCAGCTGCAGAGACAGTGAGTGTTCTGGCAACCTTCCCGGGGAGGGAGGGAGGGAGTGCACGGCCTCCCCCTGGTCAGCTCCAGGAAGCCAGTGGGTGGGGGGCGGGTGTCGCGTCCTGGGCACACTGCTGGACAGCAGAGCTGGGTCTGGCGCACATGCTTTCTCAGGAGAGACACCGGGAGGCTCGGCCAGCTCCCGCACATTCCTGTGGCTACAGCTCGGACACAGACTCCAGGGAAAGATGGGTAGATTTTCCTGAAAGTGTAATGAGTCAGCAAAGTGTTCTCACTCTGCTTCAGAGAATAGCGCCATATGTCAATATTAATGTTCTTTTAGTGCTGTCTTATGTAAGGTGTTTTCCTAGAGCTGTCACTCGAACGTTTGTGTGGCAGGCACAATTCAAAATCCAGGGTCACCTAACACGAAAGCAGTCACTCCTTACCGGGGAGTATCCAGATGGTAACTTTTCAATGAATGTATATTACAGACAGACGCCGCACCTCATAAAGATCTCTTCTCCTGTAGGATTAGCCATTCAACAGAAGCTTGATACAGCAGTTACTTTGCGCCCAGCACAGAGGGTCAGAGTCAACCAAACTGCAGCAAGGTCACAGGAAGGAGATACAGAAGTGAATGTTTTTGTTTTCATTGACAAGATCTGGAAAATCCTGATCATAAGAGGTAAGAGTGAAGACTCCATCGTTCTGTAATTTAACTCAGAAACAAGGTATCTGCTTGTGTGGTGGTTAAGGCCACACCAGCTGCATGGACAGATAATCACATGACCGTGTTTCAAACACCAGCTTGTCTCTGCACCGTGTGCTTTAGAGAAGAATGCATAGGAAGCTCTTAGGACGCTGTTGACTATAAAGAGGACTCCGTGTAACCGAGGAAACACAGTGAAGATTCCTGAGAAAGCGATATCTGAGCTCAAGCAGGATAAGCAGAGGCAGTGCGGTGGGGGACAGGGGCACAGGAGTGCCGGCCCGTGGGAGCCTGGCGGGGACAGCAGAGTGCAGAGGCGGCTGGGGGGATAACCTGTCCCGCTGAGCAGAGGCAGAGACGGGGAGTGTCCTGAGCATAGCAGAAGGAAGGCATCTGGCTGTAAGGCAGGGGCGTGGGGCACAGGACGGGTGGGATCCTAGCAAGTCCTCAGCTGGAAATCAGCCACCTCTTCTTCCTTCCGGGGGGAGGGAGACCAGGCAGCACAGCCTGGGGCCGCAGAATGGAGATGAGGAGCAACGGCACACCGGCCTGGGGGCACAGAGGGACACATCCTTCGCTGGGGTACTGAAGCTGGAAGAAGGCCAGACTTGGGGTTTGAGAACAGTGGGTCGGGAGCAAGACTGCCAGGGGACTTAGGGTTCTGTGCGTGACCCTGAGGAGTGAATGGTGCTGAGCCACTTCCCCGGCACCTTTTTTTTTCCCCTTAAATTCTTTTATTGGTACATTTTAGGTATACAATACGTTTACATTTATCAGTGGGTGTTTGTAGCTGTACATGATCCATCTCGGTTCTTATTTTTCCCCCATTACCTGTGCGCCCTTCACCCCCTCTGCCCTTCCCTATTTACATAATTTCGTTTTCATTTTTTTCCTTTCCTCATAGTTTTTCCTTTCCCTTCTTTCCTTTCCCCTTTCCCTCCTGCCGCCCCTACCCCTTTGGACCTTTTCTTCCTATTTCAAATTATCAGTTATTCATTTTAATCATTTTCATCCTTATTTACACTTTCAGTTTCTCACACTAGAGAAACTATTTGGTATTTACACGTGTGTCCTATTTATTTCACTGAAGAGGATGGCCTCGATATGCATCCATTTAGCTGTAAATGTCTCTAGTTTCTCTTTCTTTATGGCTGAGTAGTACTCCATTTTATAAAAAAACCACATCTTCTTTATCCAGTCTCCAGTTGGTGGGCACTTGGGCTGCTTCCAAGCTTTCGCCATTACAAACTGTGCCTCTATGAACATGGGTCCGCGTATATCGCTGTGGTATGATTCTTTTAATTCTTTTAGGAAGATACCCAGCCCGGCCTTTTTAAAATTTAATTTAATTTTAATTTTAAAATTTTGAGACAGGGTCTCAATGAGTTGCCTAAGCCGAACTTAAAGTGCAGTCGTTCTGCCTCAGCCTCCCACCGCACTGGGATTATACTCTTGGGCCACAACGCCCAGCTGCAAAAACGTTTTAATACCCTGAGCATGGAGAGGCTTTAAGAAGGTCTAGAGGAGATGGCCGAGGGGGCTGGATCAAAGCCTGGGCTGGGGATGAGTGGAGAAGACGCGACTGGAGCCTGAGCTGGGCTGAGGAGCCCAGGAGAGAGCTCGGCATCGTGGAGTCAGGCGAGAGAAGTTTGTGTCCAGCGCTGAGAGACCCAGGAGGACGTGCGTCAGGAGCCGGCGTGGCTGAGCCCTGAGGGGGTGGCAGAGGACTGAGGGTAGCACAGGGGCCCTGGTCTCTGCACCACCGCAGCAGCACTCAGCCCGCCCCAGTGCTGGGGTGCAAGGGGAGCAGGACCAGGTCCTCCCAGACCCCGGTGTGGCCCAGGGTCACAACGAAGAGAGGAGAAGCACGCACGGGGCGGGGCTGTATTAGCAAGGCCGGAAAACACCCACGGCCTTTATGCAGAAGCTGTGCAGGAAGAAGACCGACAGGCAGATGGGGAGAAATTGGGCCACCTCCCCACAGTGACCCCGTGGGGGCTCCCTGTCCGGAGGTGGGGAGGACGAGAGAATGGCCAAGGGCGTAGAGGCCAGAGCAGCACCGCCTGTGACCCCCTGGGGGTGCTAAAGGCTTTCAGCACGGACACCAGGGTGCTCTATCCCCGTTGTTTGGTAGTTCTGAGAGTCAAGGCAAACCCATGGTGAATTTACAGAAATGCGGCCGTCTGCGGCCATCACCCTGTCATCCTGGGTGAGGGACAGCTGGGAGGCGACAGCAGCAGTCACTGGCAGGGGTGGGTGGCAGCTCTTCCTAACACGGGAACTTCGGTGTCTATCCCTGGGGTTGTTTCCTTTGTACATTCCTGTGATAGAATTTAATTTATAAATTAGGTGATCAACAATAATGACTTAAAATACACCAATTAGAGCAATACTGTAATTCCAGTCACATGAATGTGATCTCTCTCTCTTTTCTCAAAGTGTAGTATTTGAGAGCACTGTTCACTACGCCTGGCGTCACGCATGTCCTGCAGTGGCCTCGTGGCTCCTGAGCCAGTCTGTCCTGTGTCCTATGTCCAGGCGTCCTCTTTGCACTTGTAGGAATGTAGGTTCTACTGGGCGTCTTCCTCCTGAAGACCCCAGTGTGGTTGCATTTGGAGGCCAGCCTTTAGTGGTTTCCTTTCTCCTTGGTCAACTTCCTCTACTCTGCTGGAAGTGAGGCAGCAGCAACAGCATCTGTGGTAATACTTACATGTGCTGTCCATGCCCATCCCCAAGCCTGGGGAACCTCCTGTAACTTGCAGTGGATGGTGTGGTGTCCTTCATTTCAGAGGGCGCCAGGCTCAATGCACTCAGCCTAACACATGGCAACCAGTCAGAACATGTTCTCTGTTCATGTCTTCTACTCACAAATGTACTGCCTTTGCTGTGTTGACTAGGGACTTATGCACTGTGGCCGTAACTTTTGCAGTCTGAGGTAGGACAGCAAAAACCGGCATGGACTTATTTTTGCTTGTTTCACAGGTAGAAGATCGATTCTGCCTATAGATATTGACCACCTCAATACATGGGTGTTTTTTTTCTTTTGAAAGTGAAAACTTTCTCTTTTCATTTGTAGGAAGCACTTTATAGCTTCTCTTTGTCATATCCAAATTACAACATCATTACACTTACTCTCTGGTAAAATAAGGGTTACTTGGAGACAAGCATTGATCCTGCAACTGTAGATCTGACAGCAGAGTAATGAGTAGGTGGTGTAGACGCCACGGGTGTGCTGGACACAAGGATGATTCATGTCCTGAAGGGGACAGAGCCGGCAGCACAAGGGTTTGCCACATTACTCACAATACTGTGCCATTTACAACAGAAGAATATTTTATTTTTGGAATTTCTCCTGTAGTACTTTTGGACCACATTTGACCACAGGTAATTGGAAGTGCAGAAATCACAGATGGCAGGTAAGGGAACCACTGTATTCTCTGCCTATCTGAAAGGAACCGAGGGGAAAGATTTATCTCCTCTGCTAACAGAAAACTAGTCGTCTGGATGTCCAAGAACACTGTTCCCCATTCCCATTTGCTTGTTAGCAGCAGGTACATCTGCTTACAAAATATCCTTTGAAATAGAAACTAAAATAATGCTCTTCCCAGGGAGGAGGCAGGAGTGGGGGATAAATCAGAGCCAGAGCTGGGCTTTGATTTTGGATTGCATGATTGCATGTGGCTTTCTTGGTGGTCACAAACCCACTGTCCCCTGTGACAACGTGACTTATTAAGTATTTTATGGGGTGGTGGAACCAGAGTGCACTACAAAATTGAAAAATGGAACCTGCTGGGTGAAGGGAAGTCTGACGTGGTAGAAGTAGTTTGCTAATGCATTGCATATTTCACAACAATAAGCTTCTTGTGTTTATAAAGGAAAATCTGGACCTCTGAGCCACCCTGCTTATGACGTTACATGTTTTGTGTCTGTGGGTCTGTTTTAAAATATTTTACTTCATCCTTATAAGAAGTTTTAAAAGGCGATAAAATTTAAACCCAGAAAATTAATGAAATAGAAAGAAACTGAGATAGCAGTGAATAGAAGGGAAAATTTAAAATAAAATTTCTATTTGCCAAAAACTGAAGTGGGAGGCACAAGCAAATGCATTGTTCCTGTTCTGATAAGCCTGGAAACTAAGATGTGTCACCTTGGAAACTTCAGAATCAAAAACATAATTTCTCTTTGCTTCCCATTCTTTCTCTTCTCTGCCATGGACTTCCGGTACTACCAAGGACTCCTGAGAGAATCACATGCAGCCGGGGAGGGGGGGGGTGTGTAAATCTGTGCCAGCTTCTTCTCCTAGGAGGTTCTTCTGTACTGAAACAAACCCAGCAGCTCCTTTGTTTAGTCAGTGAATGAGCGCATAATGACCAGGTCAGAAAATGTTCTTCTATACTCAGTAGTCTGAGTCTCCCTGACTTAGCATTTTGCTACTTACCCATTCTATCAGCCAGAATTTTTAGAAGATTAACTAGTAAGTTATTGATTTTTGATAGGTAATCCATATACTTAGTACTAAAGCTATGAAGAGCCTTGTGGTAAAATGTAAGTCCCCTCCCTGCACCAGACACTCAACTGCCAGATCCCTCCTCGAGGACAATCACTGTACCCCTTTCCTGTGTGTCTCTGCTCCTTACAGTAATTGTGTGTGTTTGTGAGTATGTGTATGTGTTTACACAAATGACAGCATGCCACATACCCTATTAGACATTTCCCGGTGTCATTTAGCATAAACAATTGACAGATGGTTCATACCTGTGCCCATGGAATGGCCCTGCTCTTCTCTACCCAGAGTACATGACGAGGCCTGTCATCGCCTCCTCCCCAGTGGCCCCCAGTTGATTTTCAATGTCTGCTGCATACAACATGGCTGAAAATGTCTTTTACATTCATCGCTGCACATCACACAAAACTCCAGAATAGATTCTGGGAGAGCAGTGACTGGTGAATGGGTGCCTGCATTTGAGACAACGCCAAATTCTTCTCCACAAAACTTTTCTCCATGAAACTATGAAACACTTACTCCTACCATCTGTGATGAAGAAGGCCTCTCTTTCCGCATATTGGGAAAATTTGTTAGCTACAAAAATGGTGTTAAACATGAAGGTGAAATGACCATCTTTTCATATTTTAAGAGCCATTTGTATTTATTTTTCTGTGAACACTAGGTTAAATCCTGTACCCATTTTTCTTCTTAGTTGTGCCTCTGTAGGGATGAGTGTGAAATCAGCCATTTTTTAATATTGTAAACTGTAGGGCTTTTTTCCAGCATAAATTTTGTATTTGGAATTGCTTATAGCACTCTTTGTGGCTTTTTAGGTATTTTGTATTCAGATACATCAGTCCTTTCATTTGTCGCTTCAACTTTTGTGTCACACTTAGAAGGAGTCCTCTTTCCTTAAAAATGAATCTACCATTTTTTCCTTTCCAGTGCTTTTGTGTAGATGCCTGCTTAGTTGTCTCTATGCTATTAATCGAATATCCCCTCTTTTCCACACTGATTGGAAATCACATCTTTATCATACATTAAAGTCCATCATGGAGTTTAGATTATTTGCTTTGTTCTGCCTGTTTGTGAGTCATGATGTGAGTTCCGCATCATTTCCAGCACTGTAGTTTAATATAGTAGGTTTTAAGATCTAAATAACAATTAATACCCTCCCAAGACTCTTCCAGAATTCTCCCAGCCACTCGTGCTCATTCATTTTACAAATGAATTTTAGTGTTTTTCTGATACAAAACAATTTTTAAAATTTTCTGTTAGCTAATTTTGAGATCATATGAACTTTTCCCTTTGCTAATTTGAGTGTAATAAGTCTTTCCCATATTCAAAATATTTCCTGCTCTTCAGTAGCATTTTAAGCTTTGCTCTTGTAGTATTGGCACTCTTCTAATGAGGTTTATTCCTAAGCATCTTACCATCTTCTTTCCACAGTAAATGGAAACAGTTTTTCCTTAATACCTTCAACTGGGTTTGTTTGTAGGTAAAGACTGTCAATTTATGCATATTAATTTTGCTCCCACTATTGTATTCTTGTTTGTAATTTTTCATGTAATTATTTGGGGTTTCTGGTTAAATAAACATGTCATCTGCAGATAATTATCATTTTACTTATTGAAAGTTGTTTTGTTCTCATTCCTCTTTAATGAAAACAGCTTGATGCTGAGTGTGTGTGCGCATTCTCCCCAGCAGGAAGGAGCAGGCTCCCTGGGACCCCAGGACCTGTGTCTCCCTGACCAACAAGAGCCTAAACTCTGCAGGTGCTTTTATTTCAGTTTCACATCGTTATTCTTTTACTTGCAGAAGGACATCCATGTCTCACATTTGTTTCATATTAAAGAGCAGTAGGGAGGAGATGCTGACAACTTTAGTAATGGCTTCCTTACAAACTGTTTACCAGAGAGCGAGGGAGAGGGGGAAGAAGAAGCAGACGGGGAGGGAGGAAGGGAAGTTTAAAATCACCCTGCTTAAAAGATATGGATTATTATTTTAATATTGACAATGTTTCACTGTATTCTTATTATCTGAAAATCGCCACTCTTGTGAGGAACCAAATTCATGTTTTCCTCCTTTCCGCAGCTTAATTCAGTGGGGAACTCAGCCACCCAATGCTCAGTCTCATCAGTGTGCACCTTAGCCATTTTACCGGCAAGTAGACAGGCAAGTTAATTAACATTCCTGCTTGAAAGGATATTAATAATCTTAGTTTTGTAGTTAAACTTAACATAAAGTGAGTAAAATCGATGCAAGAAGTTGTAAATTCGATCTTAGCTAAGAAACCAATTTGTGCAACCCCTGGCAAATCAGTTAACCTCTCTCTTTTTATATTTTTAATTTGTGAGGATAAATTTTTAAACATTCAGTGTTTGATTCATACAAATGTTAGCTAATATTAAATATTGAATCCCTTATATTTGCGATTATACTCTACAGTCCTCCCTAAACAGCCCTATGTGCTGGCGTTGTTACTCATGGTGGTTATTTTCGTCCTCTCATTACGCTGTAGATGTGGGAACTGGGTGGCTTTTCATCACTTCTGAAAGCCTGAAGCAGTGATAGCTGTTTAATCAGCTCTCCATAAGCGCATCAGAACCTTCCCCGTGCTTTGTCTGCCACTTTCTCAGAAAGCCAGTGAGGATTAACTCTTCCCTCTCACTGACATCATTGCAAATTGCAAGTGTAAAATAATGTAAACACAAGTAGACCTCTGGGAAAAGGCCACCACCGGCACAGGTATTATTTGGGTTTGCGAAGTATTTTAACTGAGAAAAACTAGCCTCACTTACTCAAATTGTCCTTTGAATGCTACAAGCACAGGCAGAGCTTCCCCTTCCTGCAATCCAGCCCGTGTGATTTGATTGTCTCTTTTTTTTTTTCCTGAGCTAGGAATTGAATCCAGAACCTGTGCACTACATTGCAACCCTTTTTGTTTTCATTTATTTTTAATTTGGAGGCAGGCTCTGCTAAGTTATTCTGGCCGTGCTCAAATCTTTGATCCTTCTGCGCCAGCCTCCCAGAGTGTAGCAGTCACAAGCGTGTGCCTCTGCACCAGCCCAGCTGTATCCCAGCATGAGGCCCCAGTTTTGCACCCTTTCTTGAGACCTCTGCTGCAAAGCGTCAGTGGTAGGAAAAGCTCATGAGAAAAGTGAGTAACATCAGGATGGATCTGCAAATTGACGTGACGTATTCTACTCTTTGACCAGTAGTTATTGTCCTGCCAGACATCAGGTGGGCGGGGGCAGCACAGTGATCACCAGTACTTTAAATGACAGAGCAGAAGTCCTGAAAGTGACAGGCATATGAGACGCACGTAGCAGAGTCCCAGAGACAGTGAGTGCACACCTATGGGCTAGTCAGGCGCTGGTGCCACCAAGGCCCGAGGCTAGGCTGGAGTCACGACGGATGCCATCGGCGGGGTGAAGAATGGGAAACTGGGGTGTGCCCAGTGCCCATCTGAATTGAGAGATCCCTCCAGGAAGAGGCAAAGGGGACTCTTCCTAATGGAGAAAGATGTCTTCGCCCTGCATTTACTGGTCCGCAGGGTGGCAGACATCCAATTCTGGAATGTCACCATTCCAAGGTTGGGTTCTTACCAGAACCAGAATCCTGTTGTCTCATGCCCTCTGCAGCATTGTAGCTCTATTCCGGCAACTGAAGGGATCCAAAGCAGGAGCGCTCTGAGGAAAGTGGTGGTACTGATGGGCCGTCGTGAGTAAGGAGAGAAAAGAAAGAAGCTGCTAGGAAGAGAGGAATAGAAATTATTTTTAAACACGCTCTGTGATTACTTAGCTCCACGTGGGAGGTGTGGTGAACTTTGTTTGCAAGTATGTGACCTTTTCACAATCATAAACTGCATGCCAGAATGTGCGGTAGTTTTAATTAGCCACCCTGTCTTGGAAAGCCAAGAACCAAACTGAATATAAGGTTTGTTTTTTTTAAATGCCCATTGATTTTAGTAATTAGGAAAAAGAATTATTGTAAGCAGCATTCTGCTGCTGAATTTATCTTGGCCTCTTTACTTTTAACTAGAATTGGGGAAAAGAATGTAAAGTACAATATTCAGTTTCATTTTTTAGTTTAGAAAAAATAATAGGATTGGCACTCATTAATTAGCAGAGGTACTATTTACTCGATGGGTTCTTGCACACAATGCACCTCACAGAGGAGAGAGTAGGCGGCTTATGTTATTTTGTGGCCTTTAGTGGCTATAATTTAACAAAGCAATATCCTGGAATACATTGGGAAATAACGACAGTTTCATTTCGTATTCTGTGCCCTGAAAAGGCGTTTATGTAAATATAAATCTGTATGTGTAATATAAACATAGTTGGAAAAGATAGGACCCTCAGTCAGTGTTTTGGAGATGATGCTTAGGGGGAAAATTGGGACCCCCCCCAGCTGTGTAGTGAGCCCCCCAACTGTGTTAAAAATGCAGGGAAAGCCTCCATGTTAAGAGACTCCAATCTATGACCACCCACGCTTCCCAATACATACATTTTGAGTGGTTGCACATGGTGCAGAAGAATACTGTCGAGTAGGAAATAGGGAATTTCAGCAGGGTAGTAACAATGATCAATTACATACTAATGACAAATTGAGACTTGATCTCTGGAAATCCATGGTATGTAGCAACAAAAATAGTACTCTATTAAGAAAATATTGATTTACAGGCAAGTTTTCAAGGCGACCTCTATTGCATAAAGTGGGAGTGGACTTATTTTAATCCGGATGTGACTTTTTCCAGTATGGGCAAAAATGGTATGAATAAGTCACACTAGTAGGTTTTTAGAACTAGAAGAGTAGACTTGTAAAAAGTGTAATAATAATATATTTGCATAGGTATTATGTTCCAATAAAGTGCACCAGGCTCCAATAACAAAGCAGCTGCTCACAAGTGTGCTGAGCTTTCCTGACTTCAGGTCTCACCTGGGACATCGGATCTTCCTCCAGACAGTTGGAGAGCCTGGCAAGGTGACTCTGGAGGGTACATCCTGGCTGGGCTCCCAGTTAGGTCCCTGTGAATAGCATCTCCTGTGAATATAGTCTCCAGTTAAAGCCACTTTAAATACATCTTTCAAGCAGTTTCAATAGTTTGCAACTCCTGTCACCTCCCTTCTTTTTAAGTATTTCTCACTATTGTCCTGCATGGTGCTCAGCAGAGAATGGCACTTGATACATGCTTGTTGCATTATTGAAAACTGATTCATTTTCTAAGAAGCCAAACTGTTCCACAGGAAGCCAGCCCATTTCCCCCCTATATTTTCCACTGGTGTCTTCTTTATTCTATCAAAAAGGAGAAAATGACTCACTTTCCGATGAATTTTATTCTCTTTTCCACTTGAGCTTTAAGGACTCTAAGAAATAGACCTTTCTTTCATCTTTCCACGTATCTTAAATCCATGAACTCAGATGCAAAAATCACTTTCTACTATTCTCATCTTCTCCAGTTTTACTGTCAGCCCCAGAGCTAATGAGAGTGGCTGTCGCCTGTATATTGTCTCTCACAGAAGTCAGTGTGTCGACCTACGTAAATGATTTGTCTTGAACCCTTAGTACAGCCCCTGGAAATGAACAGGAGCTGGAGCCAAGCAAGTGGGCTCGTCTGTGTTGAGCTCTGACCACCAGCTGGGCACAGACGACCCTAAGGTTTTGGGTCGGTGACCTTTCTGTCCCCCCAGAATCCTGTGATTCACTGGAGGTGGAAGGAGACCGAGACTTTTGCTCGAAGCCACTGCCAAGACAGGGAGGGTGGTGAGAGTCATGGCTGCAGGCCAGCCGTGTCCAGTGCTCAGGGCCTCAGGACTTCTCCCTGGGCATGTGGTCAGGACACTTGGTGATACAGAAACAGGAAGGAAGTAAGGAGTCTTGAACTAGCACAATGCTGGGTTTGACTCCCAGCTCCCAATCTCTTGGTGCCTTAATTATTGTAAAACAACAACAAAAAAAATTAAAATACCCACCTTACAGAAATGTTCCTGGGATTAGGTGTGATAATCCATGTACAACCAGTAGCATGGTGCATGGCTCATGGGAGATTAGGAGGCTACCCACAGCAGAGTTTAGGGTTTGGTTTTAGTTTGAGACAAGAGATAGCTTGCCCAGGCTGCTCTAAAACCCCTGGCCTCCAGGGATCCTCCTGCGTCTGTCTCCCAAGTGTTGAGGCTGAAAGTGCATGCCACCATGTCTAACAAAAACCCATTTTTAAGTCCCCTTTGAGTGGTGCTAAATTAGAGCATCCACTATAATCTGTGGGTAGTAGCAAGGCTCTGAGAGTCTTGTCCATGAGGTACATGATCAGCTTTGTGTTTCTGACATTAAAAAAGAGAGTTTAAGAGCATCACAGAGAACATAATGCATGACAGCAAGACCAGAAGTGAAGGTGCAGGGCAGGAGCCTTCCCTGTGGTCCAGGAGAGAGGAAATGAGGCCTGCAGAAGGACAGAGGTGTGGACAGGGAGGTGTAGCTCCAGAGCTACCACAGAGGAAGGATTGCTGGGCCCCAGTTACCAGTCATAGTGGGGTGAGGCAATGCAGGGACTCTGGCAGCCAGGTGCATGCCAGTGTCGTAAACCAACACTAAGAAATGCCTGGCGAGGAATAAATTTCCTGGGGGAGAGAATGAGGCCAGCTTGGGAGAGCTGAGTTGTCAATTTTCCTATCAAAAATCCAGAGAGAAAATGTCTGTTAGGAACGAGCTCACGGGTTTAGAAGCTCCGTCTGAGATATGAACCAAACTTAAACTTAGGGTGCGAAGGCACCCCATCCCACCACAATGAGCCCCCTCGAGGATGCTTTGGGAGTGCATGTTGGGGTCAGGTTTGTGGAGAGGGTGTGAGGCTGAGAGAGAAAGAGAGAAGAACAGGACGGGGAGGAGGAGGGGAGGAGGGGGCAGCAAATGGAGAGGCAAATTTCACAGACAGCCAAGACCCCAGTGGCTGAGAATGGCTTGGCTCCTCAGCTTCTCAGCCTCCCTCCATTAGTCCACTGAATACGCCTGAGGTCAGTGTCCCCACTTTGGGCACCACTCAGATAGTCTGAATCGTGCCCTGCAGTCATTCCCCAGGGCTTCCATGAAAGCCATGCCCCCACCAGAGGGCATCTGGGTAGGAGGCCAAAGTGACTGGGCACGGGGCATCATGGCACTTTCCAGCAGAGAGTGACTCATGGTCTAGTCTCTGTCTCCATCCATTCATTTCTCAGTTACTTCACCAAGCTTGACGCTACCCTGGAGATCCACCTGTTAGCAGTGTCTCCCAAGGCTACATGGAAATAAAGTGAAAATAGAAAAACATAGCTCCATGATGCACCAGATTGCAATGAGGAGACTCAGGTGCAAGATGTGCCTTCGCCACTAAACAGGCCCTCCCCTGCTCCTCGGCCCTGTCCAGTTGATGCCTACTGTCCTTGTGGCCTGGCACTGCTCTCAGGGGGACACCAGCCTCTCGCTGCAAAAGCCAGGGAACCATTTCAGGGCTCCCCTTGGCCTGTATGATGGCCCCCACCTTCATGAAGTCTTCCCTGTGGCTTCTGAGTGTTGGGAGCCATTCTACATAATTTTGGGGAAAAATCATTTCACAATTAAATTACGATTAGGGCTCTCTGAGGCCTCAACAATCCTGGGATGCTGTGATGCTCAAGGGCAAGATTACATCAGCTGAAGACGTCCTGGGTCTTTGAGAACCAAGTAGAAACGTTTCACCTAGGGAGAGACAAATTCCTTATCAGTTTAACTCATCCCACCTACTGTTGTAAGAATATTTTTGCTCATCTCATGGTTTTAATCAACCTAAAATCCTCATCAACATAAGATCCTCATGGCCATAGAATTACCACCACCCTCTGAGTCATCTGATACTTCCTCTGATTATAAGATCCTTGCCAATTTAGGATTATTGGTGCCCTCTGAGTCATCTGATACTCCCTATGATCCCAGTAAATAGTGGCAAGCTTGGGTTGCCTCTGTCTTTGCTGTCCAGAGTAGCACTGATCAGGCCCACAGCTCAGCTTTTTCTCCAAGTCTCATTTCCTGTCTTTATTCTTTAATTCACTTTGTGTTGTAGTGGCTCACAGGAGACCAGGATTCACTGCAGGGGTAATGTCCCCTTACCTGTTCCCTACATTTGAGTCAGTGTCTTCCCCTTGGTTTGCTTTCCTCTGTTCTCTCCTCTTGTCTTGAGTTTCTTTGCCCACCTACCCCCACCCCCTGCCCTGACTTCCAACATTATTCCATGGCACTTTCTTGTCTGTTAATCTCTGAGTGATATCATGGCTGATGACTTCCAGTGTTCTCTTGCCAGCTCATACACAATCCACCTTTGACCTGCATCCACTTGATGAGCACATACACACTGCTGAGTAAACTGACTGATTCACCTAAACCAGAAAATGCCTCCACTGTATCCGTTTGCCCAAGCCAGGAACCTAGGATCATCCGGATTCCTCTTCTTCACTAATCTCCCATATCTAATTAGAAAACCAACCTACTGATTCTAACTCTGCCTCCAACATCTCCTCACTGTCTGTGCCACTGTGACCTAGTCCAGGCCACGGGACTATGAGACAATGTCATTTTCCTTCCTATCCCTCTTGGCCCTTTGCTTCCTCCCTACATTCCACACTCACCTTTGCCCTTTGAAGTGAGCTTCCAGATGCAACCATGCCACTCGGAGCTGCATGGCTTCCATGGAGGCCCCCAAAGCCACATCAGAGCTTTGCAGCATCCCCATGCTCCGGTTCTTCTTCATGTGCAGCCCCATCTCTCTCCACTGCCTGCCTTCTCAGCTGTCCTCTCACCTCCTGCCTTTGTACACAGACCCTCTTTCCACTCCTCCTCCTGCACCCAGTACCTCACGCCTCCCCTTGGAAATCTCCTTCCTCTTTAGTCCTACACCACTAGCTTCCTTCCCTCTTCGCTCACACTAGGGTAGGGATTCCCATTTTTTAATGTCCTAAGCCCTATAATCCCCACCTGCCCCCCCCCAGAGCAGCCATAATTCTCTACTTCAATTCCTTCCCCAAGTGTCCACTTCCCCTGTGGGATGAGCGCTTTGTAGGTGCAGGAGCCCTGTCCCCCTGTTGATCTCTGTATCTACAGTGCCTTAGTATCCAGCATACAGCGGTCACTTCAGGAATAAGAGTTGCTGGGAATGCAGAGATGGGAAAGAAGACAAGCACCTGCCCTCAAGGACTCCTGAATTAATTATCCACCAGAGGCACAGTGAGGGAATATACATGAGATTCAGATGAGCACAGAAAAGGAAGCTGCTAACTTTGGAAGACTTGAGTTGGTGTTCTGTGAAAGTAGCCAACATAAGATCCAGCTTTGGACTAAGCTTTGCCACTAATTAGTTTTCTCATCGTAGATAAATTAACCTGAGTTCTCTGTACTTTAACTTCCTTCTCTACAAAAGTGGCGATGATAACACCGCTCTTCGAGAAACTGCAGCAAAGGTTAAAGAGAGTGATTTAAATGGCACACATATGAAGCAAGGCACCTAGAAGGTGCTCAGCAGGTAATAGCTGTTTGTCATTTGAGTGAATTTAAACGCACTTTCATAATGCTCCTTGAATGAATGTACCTGAAGATGCATGAAGAAAATTTTTTGAATATGATTAAAATTGCAAGTTTGTCCTGGATCAAGTCGAGGGACGTTTCTAAGCGACAGGGTAATATATAACTTATCACTTGTCTTTGCTAAGCTGTAAGGAACTGTTGAGATTGAGACCAGCGTGTCCACTGGAAGACTTCTTTCCCTGCCATCTGCATGAAGCACCAGTCCTGCTGCCTTCGTGCTGGGCCAGAGTCCCTCATACTCACCCGCCAGTACTGAGTCCATGTAATCTTACAAGACAGAGCTGCCTTCCTGGACCTCTGCTCCATCAGCCTGAGACACTTAGAGAGGTTTATTTCAAAGGTATAAAATACCGGGCATGGGAGTCATGTCTGGTATCGCAGTACTCCAGGAGGCTGAGGCAGGAAGATCACAAGTTCAAGGCCAGCTTGGGCCACTTAGTGAGACACTGTCTCAAAATAAAAAATAAAACAGGGCATATGGCTCAGTGTAAAGACCCCGAGTTCAATCCCCAGTACTGCTTCTACTACTACTACTACTACTAATAATAATAATAAAGCAATAACAATAATAACTTTAAAATCTGTAACTGAAAACATATACTGTGAATAATAATTCTAATCAAAACTTAAGGTTAATACCTATGTATTACATTTTATTTCCTTAGGAAAAGACTTGAGTCCTATAAACCTATTCTATTCAATGTTGGTGATCTGAAATGTGTGAGTTATCCATCCTAAGAGATGATATCAAAAAATTTCTGTCAACTGCCTTCACATCCCTTTCAGAATACCAGCACATTGAGTTTGGGGTCCCTGAGAAGTTGTTAAGTCACATTAACTTGTATCCCTTTAGGCAACTTTACTGAAATCCTTGCTGCTTTGGCTCTTTAATACTTGTACTAATCAAAATCTTTGTGCTTGGTTTTTTCCTAAACCTTAAATCTTTCCTGGCGCAGGTGTGTTATTGGACTGACATTCCTGAGAAGTCACCCAGTCCTCTACGAATAGCTGCCCCTGCTCAGATACAAGGAAGAGATGTGTTGGCAGGAGGACAGATCCAGCTGGCTCTCAGAACTCAGTGCCGCATCAGAACTGTCAGAGTCCCTTCACCAATCCCAGTACTGCTGGTGCCGCTCATTTCTGGACACTGTGGGTGCCACGGGATCTGTAGTAACCAGTCAGCAGCAATCAACCTTCTAGAAGCTTCCAGTGTTTTCTGTCTAGACTAGAATTAAGATCTCAGAACACAGCCCTGGGGCCTCAGTGTGGGGCTTGGCTCCAGACCCGCTTGATTCTGCCCAGCTGTGGGATCAATTGCCCTCATTTCCGAGCATGTGCTCCCTCCCACCAAGAGACTGGAATTCTGGAAAGTGAGCCAAACATGCACATGTTTTTCCACTTCCACGGTGAAAGTTCGGGACTCACTGTCCGATGGTCCTCCTGGGTGTCCAGGACTCCTCAACCCTGCCCAGTCACGGGCACATCTCCATCTTCATGTCCTTGCCTCCCCTTCCACTTCTCTTGCATCCACTGAAATCCTAGGCAGCTCTTAAAATGCAGGCTCTGAAATTAGAAAACCCCAGAAGTTCTGAAAAATTGCTGTTTCTGACATTCCCTGTCTCAGAGCTTCTCACTGTGGGGCAGAGATGGTGCCAGGGACCGCCGATGTTTGTGAAGCTCCCCGGCCCACCTGAGGCCAGTGGTGCGTCCACTGCCTGCACTTTCTGCTGTCAGCCTTTCAGTTTCCGACAGGCAGAATGCACCACTCTTTCCTCTCCATCCTTCCTGCATGGTCTGAAGGGCTGTTCTTCAGGCTCTGTCCCTCCATGTCCATTGCGTGAGGACAGGGACTATGCCATCATCCGTTTGGTGACTCTGCCCTTGATTCAGTGCCTAGCACAATGCAGAAAATGTGTGCTGCATACAGAGTATGCTTGGTGACATAACCTGTATTTGTAATTCAAAATTACAGTGTAAAACCTAGAAATAGCAAATAAAATTCCACAGCTGCTCCTCTGTGCCACCCAAGAGTGGACAGTCTCTGCCTCTCCGGGCTTCAAGGAGCCTCATCTCATGCTGCTTCTCTTGGGAAGTGTGCAGTTCACAAGCGGTGACATAAACAAAGGTAGCTGCCCTGAGACTGGGAGAATCAGGACCATACCGCACACACCTGAGGAAACACGGCAGCATCAGCTCAGGGGTTTGGGCTGAGCTTTTTGCCTCCATGCTGGGCTCACAGGCCACAGAGGCATAGTCACACTTTCATCCACATGAAAAGCACTGGAGTGACAGGCCCCAGACTAGTTCCTATAGAACAGTCACCGGATAAGAAGATGGGACTGTACTTGTAAATTGCTTTCAAGGAAACTGGAGCCATAATTCCACAGATGGAGAAGAAGAGGAGGAGGAGGAAGACAAAGAATAAGAAGAGGAGAAAGAGAAAGAAGAGAAGAAGGAGGAGGAACAAGAGGAGGAGGAGGAGGGAGAAAGCTTACACAGAGAGCAAGGCTTCCAGGGAGGAACCATTGTAGCTGGCTTCCCCGGGTCCACAGGATGAAGTCCAGACTTGCAGTTGTCCTCAAGGCCTCACTGTCTTCCCCTTCCCTAGGGGCCAGCCTGGTTCCTGCAGCTCCTCAGATGAGCCCTCAGCCTCTCTAACCGCGTGCTCTGATGCTTGACCTCCATATGAAATGTGGTTCCTCCCACTTCCAACCATTTGGGTGCAGGCCTGGCCCTGCCTGGCCCCTTCCCACCTCTATTCTAAGCCATGTCCCCTCCTCCTGAACCCCTCACCCAGGTACTGTCCTCAGAACCTGCAGGGAACACTGCACTGAACCCCCATTTCCTTAGACGTCAATGTTCTGCCCTCTTAAGGACCATGCAGTAGTCCCCTGTAGCCATAGTTTTGCTTTCTGCAAACCTGTGGTCAACCAGGTCTGGAAGTATGAAAACAAAAAATTCCAAAGTAAACAATTCCTCACTTTTAAATCATGCACCATGTTGAGTAGCATGATAGAATCTCATCCTCTCCTGCTGCCCCTGACCCAGACATGATCATTCTTCCATCTGGGGTATCCACTCTGTATATGCTACCCTCCTGTCAGTCACCCAGTAGCTGTCTTAGTTACCAGATCCCTGTCACAGTATCATAGTGACTTGGTTCAAGTTGTCTTTATTTGATCTATTTTTTATTCTATTAATTGTTCTGTTTTGTTATTGGTCAATTGTTAGTCCTTTACTATGCTTAATTTATAAATTGAATTTTGTCATGGGAATATATAGGAAAAAACATAGCGTAAGTCTATACAGGGCTTCACCATACACACTAGAGCCACTGGAGGCCTTTGAAGGCACATTTTACAGATAATATGACTCTGTCTACATGTCTTTTTAAATCCCCAGTGCTCAGCAGTGCCTGGGCTCTGCTTAGAGAAGGTGGTCATTTCCAGCTAGGGGGAGGGGATCAGCAAAGACTTCCAGAGGATGCTACAAAGGGAAGCCTCAGTGATGGCTCTGTCCCCATGGCTCCTGGGATCTGTAAATCCATGTTCCATATTTTGGGACAGTGAAGAGAGGGGCCTGTGGCTTCTGGCCTTAGCTCTGGGCAGCTCTGAATGCCCTGCCTTCCCTCCTGAAAGCCTGGACAGCATCACCAACCATCCTCCTGGGACCACTTATTCTGAGGTTGAGTTCTTTGGAGCTCTCTCCTCTCTGCAGCCTGGGCTTCCCTCTGCACTTTCCCCAGAGGGAATGAGCCAGGGTGTGTGAGCACCATGACACCCCTCTGTGCCCAGCCCTCATCTCTCCTGAACTCCTGGCCATAATCAAGCTGCTTCCAGACACTCCATCTGCATGTCCCCAAGCACCCTCCTCCCCCTTCCTCCCAGCCAGGCCTCCTCCTCTTTCTCAGTTTCTGTCAGTGAAGGGGTCCCTTCCAGCAAAGGAAGTCAGGGATCAGGGTGGCGGGGATGACTTTTATCAGCATCGTTCTGCTCTGTGTGCCTATTGACTCTGCCTGTTGCCTCTTCCATCTATCTGCTTCTCACCTTCCTACCGGCACTGCCTGAGTCTAAGCACCGTGACTTCCTGTCTGCACCACTGCCCTCTCTAATCCACCCGCTGACTGCAGGCCAAAGTGACATTTCTGAAAGTCACATGTGATCATGTCACGTTTCCTCTCAAAGCTCCTCAAGTCTTCCAAGGTTCCTAGGAAAAAGTCAAGTTTCTTTATGAAAACCCTTGGCTATGGGTTCCCTTCTAACCTCTCCCTCTCCCCCACCTGCCAGCCCACTGCTCCCCACCCTGCACTCAGCTCCAGCCTCCTGGCCCCTTGGTTGCTCAAACCCCCATTCTCCTCTCACCTCCAAGTCTCTTCAGATTCTGCTGCCACCACCCATCCCCACACTTCCTGCAGTCACACATGTGCACACCCCCTTCTGCCCACCTCCCACTGCCTGAGACTGAGATCCTTGGCCTTCATGGCCCTAGCAGCTTCTGCTGACCTCTTGCTGACCCCTGCTCCCTCTTGGGTCCCCCCACTCCACAGCCTTAGATCACCAGCAGTCCTGTGCTCAGTGAGAGTCTGCTTGGAGAGTGGGTTCATGGATGGATGGATGGATGGATGGATGTACACAGAGATGGATGGATAGATGGACACATGGATGGATGGATGGATGGATGTACATAGAGATGGATGGATACATGGACACATGGATGGATGGATGGATGGATGGATGGATGGATACATGGATAGATGGATGGATGGACATATGAATGGATGGATACATGGATGGATGGATGGATAGATGGATGGATGGATGGACACATGGATGGATAGAGAGACAGATGGGCAGGTGAATGATCTGCTTCCTGAAAAGGTAGCTTTTTCAGAAACAGGGCTTTCAAAAGGAAGGAACACACACTGGAGAAGGGACTGAGATACCTGAAACCATAAGGCTGACAGAGAAGGCTCACAAGAGAATTTAATTTCAAGAATGCATTACATTTGTGTCATCCTTATCTTTGTAGAGCACCTTCAAAAATCAGTTCTGCCACACTCACAGTCTCATATGAGGCAGAGACCCCTCCAATTATAGCTGGAAAGTGAGCAAAGAGTGTGCAGTGCAGGAAGGAAGGGGAGGAGGAGAAATTGCCACAAGAGAAGGGGGTGTCCCTCCCCTGTGACCCCCGGCCTGACACAGAGGCCCCTCTTGCCAGTGGGCAGGAGTCACTGCCAGTGCACACCTGGGTCCATACTGAAGGCAGGCCACACCAGGACACTCCTCCTGGGCACCGAGGGCCTGCAGGTGTGACCACGCGTGGGACTGATTTGGTTCCCCTTGGGGGAGTGAGCAGGCGTTCAAGAGCCCCTGGTCACTGTCCATAGGACCAGGGCCTGACAGAGGCCACAGTGGATGCGGAGGTGAAGGGAGGACGGGAAGAAGGACAAGCTGGCACCCAGGGCAACCACACAGTGTTTCCAGGACCTAGATTCATGAGAAGCCTCCCAAGAATCCACAGACTTTCACGCATTTGAACATCCCAGGCTGGTCATGTGGTCAGCTTGGAAGCTGCATTGCATGTCCTTGCATGTCCTTGCTGCTAAGTGAAAGAGAAAGATGGCCAGCCCTATTGAATTCTGCAAAACCGACTGCTGTAGATTGAATGTGGTCCCCTCAGACTCATGCAGTTTAACCCCTGTTACAACTGTGTCTAGGTGGTGACTGTGATGGGCTCTCAGAGCTGACTGCTGTAGGAGGCGGGGTCTGATCAGAAGAGGCAGTCACCGGGGGCATGGCCTGGAAGGGTGCCTCTTCCTCCCTAGTGCCTCCCTGACCTTCTCTGCTTCCTGTCCACCATGCTGTGAGCAGCTGTCCTCCTCCAAGCCCCTGTACCTTGGTGCAGGTCAACTATGCATCGAAACCTCAACAAACTGTGAGCCACAATAAACCTATCTTGCTTTAAACTGGGATGTCAGGTATTGTGTCTCAGCAACAAGAAAGTGACCAAGAATCTCCAAAGTCATATGTTAATGGTATTCAAAGGTTAGAAGCTTTGTCCAACAATGGAGTTTAGAGGTGGGGCTTTAGGAAGTGCTTAGACAGAACCATTAGGATGGAATCGCCATGACTGAATCCTGGTAGCTTTATAAAGAGAGAAACAGACATGAGGTGTGATACAAACAAAGGAAAACCCATCAGATCTTGTGTCTTGTGGTTTTGACTTCTAGCCTCCAGAACTGTGAGTGAACAAAACCTCTTTTCTTTATAAAGTATCCTGTCTTGGGTATTCTGTTATAGTAACATAAAGCTGATGGATACACTGTCATTAAAACCAGCTGCTTGTATATGTTTTCAAACGTATTTTCTGCAAGTTTTACAACCACTTTCCTTCAAACTGCAGTCCTTCTGTATCACATCTGTGGCAACTTGCCTGCCCTGTTTCTGGAGGTTTTTAATGCTCCTCTTGATCTTTCTCACAACATGCAAATAAACTTGAAACTTCCCAGTGGGTCCGCTGCATCTCTTCTAGAAGCCCCAGGACTGTGACTTCTCGTTCTCCATCTTCACTGCTCTGTGACCCACAGGCCATGTTTTCTGCTCCCCCAGCCCAGCCTCATGGGGTGTGGGGACCTGAACTCACTGAAATGCCCTTCCCTGTCTGTCTACCCAGCGGTGCAAACGACTGTGGTTATTCCAAGTCCTGTCTATAAGGAGAACATGATTTAACATGCTTCCGGCAAAAATACAGCAAAGGAGCAAAGCATACAACTAACTGGAGAAGCAACCAGGCCATGTACCAACCAGGAGTGATGGCTCCTCTTTACCTAAAAATAGGCCTTGAAAACCCAGTGCTCTGCTGCAGCCTGTTACTTTATAATGTGTATTGGTGATGTACGCAAGACCAGAAGATGGGAGCAGAGTGGCCTTGGTCACCTGCTTCCCCCAGGCCGCTGTGTTTCTGTGCATGGTCTGATCTCCAGCACACGCACCAGAGATGGGAGACAGGGCCGAAGGCACCCAGGGGTGTCAGCACCTTGCTGCTTCCCTGGGGCCCCTGAGCTCTGGCACATGCAGGGCAGGGTGCAGTTTCCCTTGAGACGGTTGGGAAGAACCACAGTCTTATTATGACTAAAGGAGAGTCCAGACCCACACCACACATGCGGCTATAACCTCTCCCCTCTCCTGATTTTCCCTCTCTGCAGAAACTTTGGCCTTATTAGTGAATACTATGGTTATTTTAACATGACCAAGAATCTACTCTTGATCTTTTTATAATTTTGTTATATCTTCTTAAATATACTATTGAGGCTGCAGGAATTATCACTCACCTCTTTAGCTTGCCTATGTATTTTTGGCCAACATTTAAAACATATATGGTAGCAATCAAGTCTTCCTTAGAAATCACTTCTCAGCAGCAGCATGCTTCCACATTACCTCAGGGAGGCACCGGAAGTTGCTGGATTGATCTGTGGGCAGCAGGAACAGTGACCGAGTCTTGGGAATTGTAATCTCTCCCCAGCTGGTACTTCGCTAAGTCATGACCCAGGTGGGTTTCCTCACTTGGGAAGAAAGCCCCAACATCAGCAGGTGAGCAGAAATGTCCTCTCGCTCTCTCTTGAGGAGTCTCTGAGTTACCTGGCAAACTAAACAGGATTCTGGCCTTGTTGCTTGATAGAGTGGCTTCATACTAATTTTTGCTGAATCCGGTTGTGGTAGTGAGGCCTTGCTGTGGGTGAATTTCCCTTTGTGAGGAAAAAGTTTCCATTTATTTTACTCCCATTTTGCCTCTGAAAAAAAAAAAACCCTCAGAATTCTTCAGGGAAAAAGATGTTATATTATGTAAATAAAAGGAAACAGATGGGTTAAAGAGGGGGAAAGAATATTTCCATTTTAGCTCAGCTTGGGAAATCTAGGCCAGCGCTGATAAAAATTGAAGAAACACAGATTGAAGCCAGATCCATCTTCCAGGAGAAACGCGCAGTGCTAAGGCCCGGAAGGCGTCAACTGAGAGGAGAAGCCACTCACGCTGCTCCAGCCGGCTGCCTCCCAGTCGGGCCTGCTCAGGTTTGCTTTTTTTAGTTTCCGCTTAATAATTCGAGTCATCACTTATCAAAATGAATCACAGGCTTTCGATGTGAAATCTGGAGGACATTTGAAAGGCATAAACCGTACCATGTCAGACCTGCCCGTGATATCCATCCTGGGCTTCTTCCTTGATTAGCAACATTGTAACATCTAGGACTTCTCATTCCACGTTCTGGCTTTTCCATTTTAATGCCTGTCTTACACAGAAAGAATAGAGACTTATTAATCGGAAATGTATTACTTTCAATTTGTCATCTTCAAAGAAACCTTAAGAATACCTTGCACCTTGTTGAATAACTGGTCATAACTAGAATTCAAGAGTCAGGGAAAACAGGCAGGAGACACTGACAGAAAACATCAGCTGCAGGGAGATGAGAATAGGAAGGGGAGTGGATGGATAAAGTGTGTCTGTTTGAATTCTGGGTAAGAAAGTCTAGGTAAGAAATGACTCAGCACTGTGCTGAGCTGTGCTTCTCTGGCCCGCAGCTGACTCCTAAGGAAAGGCGGGCCGTTCATCTTCGGTCTCAATGAAGACTAAGTAGAATAGAACTAACTTCAGAAGATTTAGGCCTCCAAGACCACGGCTCTACAGAGTCCCTGCCTGTATGCACTCTGTTGGCCCCTGGGACCTTAACTTGGGCATTCAGTTCCTACAACCAGGTCGTTAAATGAACTGGTCCCTAAGTGAGGAATTGTACATAGCAGGTGCAGTACAATGCAGAACAAAGAAATGGTCAAAGGAAACTCCGATGTGAGGACCTTGCCTTTATTTGCATAGCCCTTACACGCAGCACTGTAATGTATAACAGAACATAAAACCACAGTGCTGTACTGGACAGTACAGTCAGCAAAATTACAGCACTGCCCTGTAGAAGAAGCCACCAGAAGGCGGGTGCTCACGTCCCTTCTCTGTAAGTCCGAATGCAGGTGGTAAGTCCAAGCACTGCCCCTTGGGTGTAAGTAAACAGTCATCAAATAGCTCAGTCCTTAAGGAAAAAGAAAGGCCCCATTTGGGAACTATAGAAAATGCAGACCGCGGTGCCCTGGGCTGCTGTTGTGTCCCTCCCCAGTGCATTTGTTGAAGCCCTAGTGCCCAGTGTCATGGTGTGAGGCAGAGGAGGCTTTTTGGTATGGTCATCAGGCTAAGTCCCCATGAGAGTATTCATGCTCACCTAAGAGAGGAGTAGACACCAGGCCTCTTTTTCTCTCCCAGTGCATAGCACACCAGAGTAGGCACAGTGAAGGTGCAGGGTGCTTCCACCAGGCACCCTCAACGCCCCCAGGGCAGGTGAGCACAGAAGCCTGTGAGCACCTTGACCATGGACGTTTTGGGCTCCAGAACTGTGAGAGATAAGTTGTTGTCTAATCCACACAATCTCTGATGTTTTGTTGTAGCCAGCGCTGACGAAGGCACTTGCGTGAAGTCTGCAGCATCTCGAATCCTGGCACGGTTGAGGAGCCCATAGGCTTCGCCATGTCAGATATGGATTGCCCTTCCTGAGCCACCACCTGCCCTAGACAGCAGATGCTAACCTAAGTGGCAGCTTCTGGGCAGCCTAATTGGTTGCAAACCGAATCAAATTTCCCCATAAGATCAACATTGAACCTAACCCTTGAATTTGATTCAGTTTCCAACCAATTCAGTTTGTGGAAAGAATCAAGTCTGTGAACTGAGGCACCACTGTGCTTTAGATTTTTCATTCTCAACTCCTTTTTAAATAAATAATATGCCATAGGTACCATCTCACTGATTTTTTTTTTCATGTAACAATATATTCTGGAGATTTTACTCTACTTTTATGCAGCAAGTCTTTCCTGAATGCCTAGAGAGCAGTTGCATGGCCATGAGGTGGTATTCCATTGAGTGGACACATTACTATATAACCACTCTCTTGTGGATACACAAGTGTTCAACCTTTTGTTATTACAAACAATGCTGTGATGGAAAACTGTGTGCATGTTATTCTGCACATGTGCTATTAGGACAAATTCCCAAAACTGAGATGGTTGAATGGAGCAGAATACATATACATGTGTGACTTTAATAATAAATTGCCCAATGTACACAGTATGCTGATTCACACCATTTGCAGCAATTTTTGATGTCTGTTTCTGAATACCAACTGAGTATGTTACTAAACATTTGGATTTTTTGCCAACATGGTAATTGAAAAGTACTATCTTGATGTAATTTTAATTTGCAATTTTCATTGAGAATGAGGTTTTTCATTATGAGTGACATTTTTCTTATGTTTAAGGTTCATTTGTGTTTCTTTTTATGTGAATTTGCCAATTTCTCTATTGCCACGTTAGTCTTTTTCTTACCAGTTTCTAAGAACTCTCTGTCTGCTAGGAAATTAGCTCTTTCTCCATGAGATGAATTGCAAATATTTTTCACATTTCACCTGTCTTTTGCCTTTGTTTATGAGTATTTACTTGGTTAGTTGGTTAGTTTAGGTTTGCCTTGCTTTTCATTTGTCATTTTTTAATTTTCTTTTTGATTTAGTAACATAATTAGAAAGGTCTTTGTAATGCCATGATGGCTGTTGCTGTATCCTTTTAGTGTTTTCATGGGTTTTATTGCTTGCATTGCCACTGTAACCACTTAACCTGTGCAGTTGACCGAGTTATGTTCAGATCATGAGAGCTTCGCCACTGTCCTGCTCCAGAACTTAGTCATCAGAAATTGAAATTCTGCTCATTGAGCAGCAGCTCCCATTACTCTCTCCCAAGCCCTAGTGACCAAAGTTCAGCTGTCTGTCTCTGTATCTGACTAGTCTAAGTGTCTCCTTTGGTGTCTGGTGGATTTAACTTAGCAAAACGCCGTCAAAGTACTCCTATGTTGAAATTTGTTTCAGAATTTCATTTTCAAATAATATTGCACTGTGCACATATACCCCTTTTTGCGTGTTTATCCACTCATCCACTGGTGGACAAATTAGCATGTCTTCAGGACTATCTGCATGTTAAATCATGACACTTGTGAACAGACATAATTTTCCTTCTTTGTTTCCAATTTGAATGCCATTCTATGACTTAGTAGGTATCCGCCCCTTCAATTTTTTGAAAAAGTTTAAGAAGAATTGGTGATAGTTTTTAAATGTTTGGTGACTTTCATCAATGAAGCAATATGATCCAGAGATTTCATGTGTCCCAGGGTTTTTGATTACTGATTCAGTCTCTTATTCCTTCAAGATTCAGTCTTGGTAGCTTTTGCATTTCTAAGAATGGATCTGTTTCATCTATGTTATCTAATTCCTTAGCATACAATTGTTCATAACAGTCTCTTATAATCCTTTTTACTTTTATAGAGTTGATTCTGATGTCCTCATTTTCCTTTCTGACTTTAATAATTTGAATTTTTCTTAGTAAGTCTAGTTAAAGTTTTGTCAAATTTATTAATTTTTTAGGAGAACTGTTGGTTGCCTTGATTTTTTTTGTCCTTTCTTTTACTATTTTATGTATCTTCATTCTTTTCTTTATTATTTCCTTCTCTCTGCTAGCTTTTGGATTTAGTTTGTTCTTCATTTTATAGTTTACTTGTAAAATCAGCTTGCTGGTTTGAGATTTTTTTTTAACTAAGCATTTTACAGCTATAAATTTTCCTCAGTACGTTTTTTGCTTCGCTGCGTAAGTTTTGTTATTTGTATTTTCATTTAAGTCTGTCTCTAAGTGTTTTCTGGATTTCCTTATGATTTCTTCTTTGACTTATTGATCGTTAAAGAGTGTGTTGTTAAATTTCTGCAAATTTATGAATTTTAAGTTTCCCTTCTGTTGCTGTTTCAAGTATTCTAGACTCAATCCTGCACAATTGCGTTCAGAGAAGATTCTTTATATGTTATTTTCTAAATCTTTTGAGACTTAGATTTGACCTAACATATGGTCTATCCTGACAAATGTTTCATGTCCATTAGAAAAGAATAAATATTCTGCTGTTGGGCAGAGTTTTCTGTATCGCATGTTAGATCTACTTGTTTATTCTGTTAATCAAATCCTGTTTCTCTACTGTCTTTTTTCTGGTTCTGTCCACCATAGAGCAGGGGATGAAGTCTTCAACTATTATTTCAGAGCACGGTACTTATCTTTTCAATTCTGTTAATGTTTGTATCACTTATTTTGAAGGTCTTTTAAGTGTGTTAATGTTTAAAATTGTTACATTGTCTTGCTGTTGGTGTTATTCATATATAATATCCATCTGTTTCTCTGTAATCTTTTTAAAATTTCAAGTGTATATTTTCCTGATAGGATAACCACACTCTCTTTTGGCTACAATTTGCACAGAGAAACTTTTTTCATTTTCAGTGTATTCATCTTCTTTCAGTCTATTTATGCCTTTGGATCTAAAGTGAGTCACTTGTAGAAAGAATAATATAATGGGAACTTTTTAATCTGCCCTGCCAGTCTCTTTTTTTCTCTCGTTTCCTGCAGTATTCTCTTCATTTGTGTCTAATTTTGTTGTGAAATTTTAGAATTCCTTTCCCACTTCCTTTTCTGTATTCTCTATAGATATTTTCTTTGTGGTCATGATGGGGATCATACCTAACATCCTAATGTTATAGCACTCTAATTTGAATTTATATCACCTTGACTTTAAGAGCATACAAAACTATTCTTATTTAGCTCTATCTTTTTCAGTTGCTGATAGCACAAGTTACATTTTTATGTATCGTATGTCTAAAAGCAAGGACTACTATTTCTTCCCTATTAGTTTTTTTAAACTGTGTAGATAAGCAGAGTTACAAAATAAAATTATAATTTTTAAAAATATTTCTCATTTTTATCTTTTCTAAAGAAGTTTATATTTTCATGCGCCTTCAAATTTGTGTCTAGCAGCCTTTCTCTTCAACTTGAAAGACTTCCTCTAACATTTCTTATAAAGAGGGTCTAGTAGAAATGAGTCCCTTCAGCTTTTGTTGGTTTCATAATGACTTACTATCAAATTTTTAAAAGATGGTTTTTATTTCTCTAGAATTATTGGCTATGATAGCTAACTGTGGTGTCAGTTTGAATAAGAAACGCCCAGCTGATTGGTTTAGCACGGTTCTGGTTGTGTCTGAATGATGGATGTCCTGAAGCAGGAGGACGTACCCTGGGTGTGAGTGGCACCAACCAATGGGCTTGTAGCACAGATGGAATAAAAAGGGAAAGAAGAAGGAAGTCTGGCCTCTGCTGGTTTGGAGGAGCTGCAGTTTTCACTGGACATCCATCTCCAGACTTCCAGCCCAGTCTTCAGCCTTCCAGCCCAGACCCTTTGGCTTTGTGATACAGATTTCCACAGAGCACTATAGTGAGCTCCAGGCCTTTGACTTTTGACTGGATCCTTCAGATCTCTGTCATACAGATGGCCCTTTGGCCTGTTCCTCTAGTGAACACTAACTGACACATTGGTTGACAGGTTTTATTTTCTTTAAGTACTTTATATCATCTTTCTGCTTTTTGACCTGCAAAGTTTTGCCTGAAAATCTTTTAATAATCTTCTCAACTATCCCTTGTATGTGGCAAGTGAGCTTTCTTTGGATACCTTCAAGATTCCTGGTCCTTGTCTTCTGAAAATCTAGTTATAATGTGTCTCTGTGGGTCTCATTCGAGTTCATTCTTGTTGGAGTTTGTTGGGCTTCTCAGATTTGTAGATCCATGTCTTTCTCCAAGGGTGGACGTTTCAGCCATTATTTCTCCTGATGATCTCTGTGCTCCCTCCTCTCTTTCCTTTGTTCCTTCCACAGTGTAGGGACTCCTATAATGTGCATATTGGTCCGCTGGATGGTGCCCCAAGGTCTCTTAAGCTCTGCTCACTTTTCTTCAACCTTGTTTCTTTGGTGTTCCCCAGACTCAATCATGTCAATTGTCTTATCTTCAGGTTTGCTACTTCTTTCTTCTGCCTGCTCAAATCTGCTTTTGATACCTTTAGTGAACTTTTATTTTTTAGTGAATTTTTCACTTTAGTTATTATATGTTTCAGCTCCAGAAGTTTTTGCTTCTTTTGCATTTCTATCTGATATTTCTACTTTATTCATACATCATTTTTCTTACTTTGTCCACATCTTCCTTCAGCTCTTTGAATACCTCTAAGACATTTGTTTTAAAGTCTGTCTGATAAGTCTGCCATCAATTATTTTGTAGGGATAGTTTCTGTTGATTTATTTTTCCCTTGACAGTTTTCTTGTTCTTTTATATGCTATGTGATTTGTCGTTTTTATTAAAAAACTGGACACTTGAATCTCAAAATAGTATTTCTATTAATCAGAGTATTCCCCTTCCCTAGGATTTGTTATTTGTTTTTTATAGTATCATAGTGCCTGAGATCAGCATGAGGAGTAATCTTAAGATCTTCTTAGCTCTTTTCTGAGCCTACATCTTTAGCTGGTCACGTACAGTGACTTGCTAAAATTCTTCCATGTATGCTATTGCTTTTAAATGCCCTAATCCTTAAATTCCTGGTGAAAGGGGGAAACAGGGAAAAATTAAAAGGAAAAATTTAAGGCACTGTCTTTTATATACCCTGGAAGCTACTTCAGCCCAGGAGGGTTACTATGAAGATCTCTATGCCTGAGCTTCCACTGTCTGAAGCAAGAATCAGCAACCAGGACACAGACCCCCAATATGTGGAGAACAAGCCCACCCTTTTGCTCACTCAGACTCCTGCAAGGCACCTAGGGAGTATGGGCACATCTGCCTGCCACATGGCTAGAAGATGGGAAATGGGCAGATGTTATTGCACTAAGAGCTGAAGTTGGCTAAAATTAACTATGATTTACCATCTAAGCCTTGCCCTGGAAGCTGCAAGACTCCAGCATTCCAAAATAGTCATATCAGTCAGATTGTCTAATGCAATTTTTTTCTTATGTGGGACGATTGATTCCTGGCACTTCCTGTCGTCTCTCTTCCCTGATAGCATCCCTATATTTTGCTTTTGAAGGTTTTGAGGAGATATAAGGCTTTGCCTGGCTGCCCAAATGAGTACTTAGCTTACTTTGAACTCCAGTAACTTTACTAAGATAGGTCTTGTCACTGATTCTCACCTGATGTGATATCTGGTGTGCCCTTTGCTCACCCAAGTCTTGACCCCTCTTCTGCATCCTGGGCACAGATCCTTGCTCTCTAGGGCTGGGCACATACAGATATCTGCCACTACTGGTCTGTTTATGTCTTCCCTCCCTTGCATACCCACTGACCAGTCACAGTTGCTTCTGGCTCCTCTTGCAGATGTACTAGGATCCAGAGTATCTGTACGCCTCCTGAAAATAGAATTCATAGTGTTTTCTTTGCTTATCTTCTCTGTTGTAGTTTTTGCTTTGTTTTGTTTTTTTTAATGAGTACATATTAGTAATACAGAATGGTAAGATCCATTTTTGGAATTTGGTAATTTTCCAGGAGAATGAAGCAAAACACTTGTGACCATTTTTCTAGCTGCTTAGCAGATTTGTTTTTTGTTGTTGGTGGTGGATTTTTTTGTTTGTTTGTGTGGGTTTTTTGGTACAGGGGATCAAACTCGGGAATTTGTGCCTGTGAGGCAGGGGGCAGAACCACTGAGCTAAGTCCCCAGCCCTGCTTAGCAGGTTTTAAGTGAACCATATGTAATACCCTTACCTTCTAGAAACTCAGTGCATCTTATGAAGCACAGCACACTTCTGCATACCACGGGGTGTGCTTAGGGAGAAGGAGAGGTAGCCCCCCTTGGTGGGGGCCTAGAGATGGAGAAGAAATACAAAGTGGGATAGATAAGAGCCGCTATAGCTTCAGACCAAATTGTGACAGAGGGCAACTGATTCTCCTGGAAATGAAAGACATGTTCAAGCAAAGATAGCACTTAAATTGGGCCCCAAATAGTGGGTGAAGTTGCAGCAAACACAAGTATGAGAAAAGCATCTCCTGATGGGCAGAATCAGCAATCAAAAGCACATTACGAGAGCAGTGCAGACATTTTCAGGGCACGGAGGCTGTCTGGCTTCATGGCGTGCAGGACACGTAGGAGACAGAAAGCAAGTCCAAAGCAGGACTGTGAGCCCAGGTCTTGGGCCCCAGGATAAGTGTAATTTCCTTATTCTACAATTAACCAGAGAGAGTTTGAGAATCAATTTAACTTAGTATGTGGTTTATTTGTTTTTTTTGTGTCGGGGGAGGGCGACATGGTTGCATTGGTGAGGTTGGAAGAGATTTGGAAATAGAACAGAGGCCATCCCAGGCTGCTTGGAGTGGCACCAAGGCTGGGTGCTGCCAGCAAGCACAGAGAGGAGGGGTGGGGACAGTGTCGACAGTGTCGGCTTCACCTGAGTGCAATACTGGGAAACAGCACAGGTGCAGGAATCCCCCAGCCTTTGTGTTCTAGAAACCACTTATTGTAAAGAAACGCCTTTCCCATTTGAATCACAGGGGACTCATTGTGGCTCCCATGAGCCTGGGACAAGGCCGGACCCAGGCCTTCCACAGTCCCACTGCCTCGTGGATGATTAGCTCAAATCTTCACCCACTGGGAACAAGGTCCTTGTTAACCAGACGTGGTGATTTTTCTCTTCCCTGGGCCCTAAAATGTGGTCAGCCTCAGCCTGAGTTAGCCAAGAGCCCCCTGGGGACAGAACATTCTCCAGACTGCAAAGAGAGGGTGCCTGTGCCCCTAGCCACACATACTCCTCCCTAGCCCCCAAGAGCGTCGTGTTGAACACCCTCCTGGGCAGCAGACCCTTCCCCACCTTACAATCTTTTGTTCAAAGTCTGTCTTTACTTGGTTTTCATTTGATAGTTGCAGGTATTTAGGACACAGCATCCACCAGATTTGGCTACTGATGGGATAAGAATTTGGGGAGAAGAGGGGACAGAGGAATCAAGCTGGGCCAAGAATTAGAGCCAGGGAGGCCAAGTGAACAAGAACTATGTCAGGGATTCTTCCCTGCGTCTTCTAGCCGTGATTTTAGTTTGCTTTGTTTATTTGCCTCCATGTTAATTTTTGGAAGAAAAGAACTGGGGAAACTTCTTCATGGACCTCACACTTCTGAGATGCATCCCACTGGAATCTTTTTCAATCTCCAGATAGTATCCATGGCACTGGGCCTGGTGATTTTTGCTTTGCATGCTTGCATTAGTCAGTTTTCAATCACTGGGTCAAGAAACCTGGGAAAAATCAACAGGAAAGAGAGAAAGGCTCGTTTTGGCTCACAGTTTCAGAGGGTTCCTGCCATGGTTGGCTGGCTCCACTTTTACGGCCTGTGGTGAGGAAGAGGATCACAGCAGAGGGATGTGACAGAGAAGAGCCTGCTCACCTTCTCGAAGCCAGAGAGCTGAGTGGGTAAAAGACCCAGAGAGGAAAGGTCCGAAGAAGACACAGTTGCCTGAATCATACTCCAGTGACCCGCTTCGCCCATGCAGGCCCACCTTCTAAGTTTTCCCTATCCCTCAACAATGCCACCAGATTAGGAATCCATTTGTAGTTTAATTTAGTGATAAAGTTAGAGCCCTCCTCATCCAATCACTTCCCAAAAGCCCATCAGCTGGCAACCCAGCCTCAGTATGATGAGCCTTTAGGGGAGACATTCCTCTTACCCATTTAAGAGTTCTGTGAATTTGGGGTAGAGGATGCCTAAGTCCAGATACCAAATAATGGTTATCATCAGGGCATTTTCATATGTGCACTGACATACTTCGTTCACCCTGCCTCCCTCTGTTGCCCTCCCTTGCCCTCCTCCCCTGCCTCCCTGCGGTCTGCTTCTTTAGAAGAAAGGATTTTGAGTGTTTTCATTGCAAAGAAAAGATGCTGATGGGTGTGTTGGTTACCCTGATTTGATCATTTCACAGGGTAATTTATGTATCAAAATGTGTTCCTTGTAAAGATATCCTAGCTGCCCTTCAGTTCCCACCCCTCAGTACCCTGCTGGTCAGTCCCCAGCTTCCTTCTTGTGCTTTTTGGCTTGCTGTCAGTAGCCTCAAAGCTCTTACCTCTTGGCATCTTCAGTGTGCTTCGTCTTCTCCACTTGGCAACTCACACCTCAGGAGAAGTCCATCCCAGGCTTCCCCTACCAACACTTCTCCAGCATCCTCTCCAGGTGATGACCAGAGAGCAAATGGTTGGGATCAAAAGCCCAGAGCACAGATGCTGGACAGCCAGATCCATCCCAGATCCAAGTTCCTCCTGGTATTTTAGCCCAGCCCCCTGGAATAATTTCCTGCTCTCCTTTCATGGAAATTAAAAATCCAAAATCACTAAAGTAGTCATATGTAGAACACAGGAACCTCAATCTCATGGAAATGGGGAATGGAAGTGGTTAGCAAAGGCTGGGAGGAGAGAGGGTCAGGAACGGGGGGAGGCCAGTTAAGGGATGTAGAGTTATAGTCAGATGGGAGGAGTACGTTTGGATGCTCTGTTGTATAGGAGAGAGTATAGACAACAATAATGTATCATATATTCCAAAATAGCCAAGAGATTTTTTCTTAACACCCATTTTATTCTTATAAGGGATGTTATTAGAAACAACGAACAATGTTACAAAGACATAAAATAAAACTGGAAAGTTTTTTAGGCAGGTAATGATTAGGTATAAGACAATTTAATAAAACCTATTCGATTTGTTATTTTTCCCATTGTGTTTCATTTGCCAGAATGTTCCAAATGAGATTTCATACTGCCTTTGAATAGTTATATAGATATATGTATTTTAACACACCTGTTTTCCCATCCCTTTCTAAGATTTGCAATGTTTTGATATTCTATACCACCTTTAATGATACTTCTATACAATATTTTTATTACAATCAACTCATTTCATTTTGCAGTGTTTTTATTAATACATGTGAGTTATACAGAATAATGGCTACCACTGTGGCATTTTCAAACATGCATATAGCATGCTTTGATCACACCCACCTTCCTCCATTGCCGTCCACTCCTCCTCCCTCTGATATCCTTCTTTAGAAGAAAAGATTTCCAGTGTTCTCACCTCAAAGAAAAGGTGATTGTTTGAGGTGATGAGTATGTTGATGACCCTGATTTGATCATATTTATGTAATACAACTCCACATTGTACTCCATAAATTTATACGATTCTAGTGTGTCCATCTAATAAAGGCTTTGGATAATTGTCCTTCCTGGACCCCACTGTTTCTCTATTCTCCCTGCCACCCTTACCCTTTGGGGTCATATTTTCTTGTTCTTCTGCCTTTGCATCCATTCCTGCATTTGTTCTTACCATTTGAAAATCTTACAACCTCTGCTCTTTGTACACAGTTCTGCATCTCAACATTGTGAAGGGAATTTGGGGATCCAGCCCTCCCCAGTTCCTGGATGCCATGATGAGCAGCTTCTTCACCCACATACTTCTGTCATGCTGTACGGTGTCACTACTGGCCCAAAGACAATGGCACCAAACCACCATGGACTAAACCTCTGAAGCTGTGAGCCAAAAGGAACCTTATCTGCTTTTAAGTTGAATACCTCAGGTATTTTGTCACCTATGGAAAACTGATTAACACAAACGGCTGTTTGGTAAATAACTTCCCAAAAATAGCTTCTCTGTACTATGTTAAATTTAGTTTTAAAAACTTCAAGCATCAACCCCCAGCCTCACTTCCTACCACGTCAGAGTAGTGAGAAAGTTTGGGTTTAGTCAAACCCAAGGAGTCCACCCTGCATTGTTTCTGGGTTCTTGCTGGCACCCTGTGTGGTGAGATCATGCACTGGTGGTGCCTAACAGATACCCCATGGGACCCTCAGCCCCTGGACACACAGTGTTCTCTGCCTGCTGCTCCAAGTGTAACTGTTTTCCAACCTTTTTGAAAAGTAGTTTTCAACACACTGTGGAAGTCTCCCCACTTCTGGATGCACCCTCTTCCAGTACTAGCAAAGTCTCTGTAAAGCATAACTATGTCAGGGAGACTTCCTCCAGTTTGGGTAGTAACATACTTGTAAAGGTATATAAATGTGCAGCATTTTAAGGTAAATTTAATGTTTTATGTGGAAGAGAAAATTGATTATTTCAAGGCCATTCCAGAAAGCAGAACTGGAGATAATGGACAGAAGTATCAGGAGGTGGCTTTATTTGTCCAAAGAAAACCTAGCTAGCATTCTTGGCCATGCCCAATGGCAGTATGTGTTGGTCCGTGTTCTGTCACTGTGACAAAATTCCTGAGACAATCAACCTGAAAAGAGGAAACATTGAGTTGGAGGTGTAGCTGAGTGGGAGAGCACTTGCCTAGCATGCAGAAAGTTCAGTGGACCGTAATATTGATTATGCCCAAAGCAGGCTGTGAAGAGTTAACCCCACTTTTGAGAAGTGAGTCTGGCTGAAGCCTATGTGCCAAGGTCAGAGTAACTCCCTCCCAAGTTCCATTCCCAGGCCTGGAACCTTCAGACTAGAAGGACACTGTTCTAATTACAACCATATATTTTGTCCATTCTGTTCCTAATGTGAGAATGCTTTGTCTTGTCCTTTAAAAGCCTTGTTTACATTAATTTCCATAGAAACCACACATCACCTTTACCCCAGTGGATTGCCAATAACAGTCAGTGCCTGGGACTGGCCAGCGCCTTGTCGGTTGCACTGGCATTGGTCAGCCTGACCCCTGCTTTCTCTCTCCTAGTTCTGTCTCTGAGCGCATTCTTTTTCTCAGGCTTGCGTCGCACACTGGGCAGGTGAGTACTGGAAACTGACTACAGGGGTCTCTGACAAGAAAGTCCTGGGTACAATCCCCAGTACAAAGAAGGAAGAGAAGAAGGGACAGAGGGAGAGAGGGAAGAAGGGAGGGAGGGAGGGAGGAACGGCAAGCTACATTTACCTTAGCTCACTGGTTTGGAAGCTTCCATCCCATCTGTGATCAATTGGCCCCATCCCTTGGGATCATGACAGACAGCACATCATAGTAGAACTTGATGGTGGCTGCTCATTTGATAGGAGCCAGGAAGTGAAAGAGAGTGAATAAAAGGAAGTGTAGTGGCTGAAGCCCCAATATCCTCATTGAAGGCCATGCCCACCATGACCTCACATCCTCATACTAGGCCCCACCCCCTAAAGGTTCCATCACTTCCCAATAGAACTACAGGCTGGTGACCAATCCTTTAACACACTGGGCCTTTGAAGGACACATAAGATATGACCCATCAGAAGGGTTTGGCTCATGGATGTGACACTGTTGGAAGGCACTTGTAGCTGGAGAGGGGCCCCTGCACCCAGAGCACCCCAGGGTCCCTGGGTCCTGAGAGGACAGCACAGTGAATGGGTCGGCAGTGTGGACAGAGTCCTAGTCCCTCTACCTGGTTTCCTAATCCCTCTTCCAATGCTTCTAATTTCCTGACCATGGGTGGCTCTCTGGACACCTCTGCCTCAAAGGCTTCCTCTGGAATGAGCTTGACACTTTTGAGGACCTGACACTGGGAGAAACAGAGACATAAAACCATCAGTGACAGATACACAGGAAGTGTACACAATTGTTCATTACACGTGAGTAAAGAAAAGATTTCGAAGGCGTGTGAGAGATACCAAGGAAGATGGGTTTGTGGCATCTTTTTCTTGCTAAGCAATAAACAAGATACTGAAAATGCAGTGAGAAACGAGAGGGACGAGGAGGCCCTGACCCTGGCAGCCAGAGCCAGGAGCCAGAGAGGCACAGCTGCTGAGAAGTGCTCACGCGGTCTGCAGCCTGGTAGATGGGAGGGACAGGGAGAGGCCAAGTGGAGGAGCTGACCCTGCCGAAGCCACTTCGAGCCTTGGCTGATCTGAGAAAGGACCAGCCCCGAATGGTCACTCATTGATTCATTCCATTTCCCTAACATGATAGACTCTGAAGTTTCTCAGGCACAAACATGTATGTTTTTTAACTTAACCTAGTAAGGACTTTATTCAATTAGAAGCCTACGTAAGTTCTCCGAATTGTTGCAAGTTCTGTTCTTGTACTCTCTGAATAAAAGTACGGAGGAATAAAGCAGTATTACTTTGTGTCCTTGTTGGAAATAGGGTCTATGATCACATTTCACTTTTTTCATTATTTTTACCACGTAAGCTGAAATACCTAAGGAATTGTATAAGGATTAGTGTCGTAATGCATAATTTTGTAAAGCATGTTTGAAGGCTCTCTCGGCAGAGTTATTTTCTTTGGTGAGCTACAAATGGCAAAACTCATTTGGTATAAATTAATATCTCTGATTATGCCTAATCCAGAGATAATGGAGGAAAAAAAAAATCAACTTGCTTCTAAAAGAGCTTTTCCAGGTTAACTCATCATATTCAGCCTGGAAATACAAAGTGAAAGAGTCAAAGCTGTTTCACTACCCAAAATAGGGGCATATTCTTTTCCACATTCTGTAATTTCTTAAGCTCTTGCTGGTTCAATTTATAGAGCCCCAAGTCTAAGCATGGTGTTCAGAGCCTGTTCCCCAGGCTGAGCTCGGGCCCGGCATATGTGGAAAATGTTTTCCAACTGGAAGGACAGGAGCCATGTCAGGAAGGCACCCTGGGAGACCAGGCAGGGTCTCCAGAGTCCCCGGTGGCAGTGGTGCCACCACCAGCCCTACCTTTCTCTTTGCTCCGAGCCTCACAGTTCACCAACCCAGCCTCTGCCCGCAGCGTCCCTTCCAGAGCCCAGTCTGATGGATTCTCCATACATGGAGCTCTGTCAGGCTCCCCATGAACTTCCAGAAAATGCTTCAGGTGCTCAGGAGCTCAGGGTCTCCATGGTGTCCAACCAATCTGCTCCACAGCCTTCCCACCCCATTCCGGATATGCTGTCCTGTCTCAGACTTGCACACAGCCCCTGGGCCCATGTGTGGGCCAACGCTTCCCCTGCCTGGAAGGCCCACAGTGTCCACTGACAGCTTCTGCTCCCTGAGAGTCAGCTCGAGGACGACCCTCTCTCCCATCATTACTCCTGTGCCTCTCACCCAGAGCTCAGCTTGGGATTCTGGCCACCATGGTGTCCAGGGCCAGTTGTTCCTACATCTGGCTTTCCGCCGGGCGTTAGTTAGGGTAGAAACAGATGCTGCTGCTCCTCTCATCAGCACCAGCACAGCAGTGGATGAGTGAGTGCACTGTTGGGAAAGCCCAGCATCCAGGGCTCTGCAGCAGGCGGTCCTGGGCCAGAGTCGGGGAGCAGCACAGGGTGAGGAAGCGGCCCCAGCCAGCTGTCTGCACACGGACCACCTGTGCAGCTAGATTCAGCCCCAGACTCCCTGGGCTGGCAGTGCGGGTGTTTTCAGGTGATCTGACTTTTTCCAACCGAGCAGTGGGCTAGGTAATTCCTTGCTGTTCCACATTCATTTCTACAACTTTTCATTCTGGCTGTGAATTTTTCAGTAGTTTTTACTTCCTTCATCATCCCCTTTCTCCACTCTAGTTTTAGAAAAATGTAACTGTGAAGATAATTAACAGGCTAATATCATAGGTAGCTCGAGTGCAGGCAGAAGGCAGCTGGTGTCATGCGGCTGATGGTGAGACTTTCAGGGTCCTTTACGAGCACTCAGCAGTGCTCTCGGCGTCTGATGGTAACAGAGCCCTGCATATCCTGAGGACTGAGTAGACAGGCTGTGCCATGGAGAAACTTACCATCCACCCTCTCATTGGCTTCATGAGTGTGGATTAATCCCCTACAAGGGGCAAGGGCTTTGCTAAGGGCCAGGTGGTCAGTCGTAGGGACACAGGCAAGCAGACCTAAATTTAAGTGCAGTTTGTGATAAATGACAAAAAAGGGCAGAACGGGATAGGGTGAAAGGCGGGGGCGAAAGCAGTGTGTGGCAGGACCCTAAATGACAGCAGAGTCAGAGGGGCCCTGTCTGGGAAGCACCTTTTTAATTCAGCTCCTCGGACGAGGCCGTGCTGCAGGGGGAGGGCATTCCGGGGGGAGAGAGAGCGGTCTCCACTTCAGGTGACAACTCAGAGTCCTGCAGGGGCCAGGACAGGAGCAGTGAGGAGGACAGAGGCCCAGACAGCTCAGAGAGGGGACGACAAGGACATTAGCAGAGAGCAGTGCTTGCCCTCTTTTCACACAAACCTCACTGAATCTTCACATGCACTGTTTACTGCTCCTGTCTCAAATGAGATGGCATTTATGGAGGAGGAAATACGGGTTTGCAGAATTAAGTAACATGCCCAAAGTCACATGGTTCAACTGGAATAGCTGGAATTAAAATGCAGCTCTCTCTGGCTCTCAAGCCACAGCAGTGTGTTTCAGGAAAAATAAAGTAATTTCTGTGGTGGAGGCACACATCCTTCCGGGCAAACAGGAAGGGGTATTTTACTCCAACCAGGAAAGACCAGGACCGGGACACAAGGCCTTCCTTCCTCACAGTGAAACAAGAGGGGACGTGGAGTGATGCATCGTGCAGGGCCGAGGACCTGTGTCCCAGCAGGGCAGAGGACTGTGGCCTGTGCTGTTCACAACCTGACCTCGGCTCATTTTTATTTGGTAAATGGGACCCATTAATACCCGTGTCTGTAATCAAAATTAATAATGACAAGATGCAGGGAACAGGACCCACTCACCCTTTTCATGCGGACTCAGATGATTCTGGTTTTGTGACCAAATGCCATTTGTTTAGAGCTGAAGTTGTTCAGGCCTACTGAGGGCCAAGCCGCCAGAGTTCCATGTGCATGCGAACTGTGCTACATATCACCTGTCTTGCTACTTCTGTTTTCTTCGAGGTTCTAGATTTCTTCGGGTAAAAGGCTCTCAGAAATGTAAGCGCAGACGCCAGACCAAGAGCAAGAAGTAGATGCCGTGCCATTTGTCTTCTGCAGCAGGCATGGACAGCTATGGGTGTGCCCAGGCCAGAGAGCTCCCCACGGCCTCCCTCGGAGTCCACGCGGGCACTGTGCCAGGGTCCGCTCCTCCAGCCACTCCAGCCCTCGCTGCCCAAACAGTCTTCTTAAAGCGCCACTTGACATCCGGCTTCCCCCAGCCAGGGAGGCACAACCCGCACCCCTCCCCATAACGCCTGCAGCCCTCACTTTGGCCCCCATTTGTCCCTCGGGCCGTCTCTGTGCACCCCTTGGTGGTCCCCACAGAGAGGCCACAAGTTCATCTCCCGCCCCAGCCAAGGCGGTTGTGTCTTTGCCCCCAGTGGACCCTAACTCGGTCTCCGCCTGCTCCCTCCCCTGCTGTCCCTACTCCTGCAGAGCTCCCAGCAGCATTCTCACAGCCGCGCGGTGCTGCAGTCCTCAGCTGACCCAGCTCCTGCTGAGTGCCGGGCGCGGGTGCTGTCCTACAGGGTGCTGTGCTCCAGTGGAGGCTGTGCTGCTGATCCTGAGACCGGGAAGGGCAGCACCCGGGGGCTTCTGGGAGCCGTGGAGGCTCGGATTCCCTCCACCAGATGAGCAGGGTGGGGGTGATGTTTGCCCACTTGCATCCCCGTGTCTGCAGCCGCAGAGGTGAGCCACAGGAGTATCTAGCCAGCTCTTCGTAAGGGCTGTCAATACGGTATAAGTTACACTCTCAGGTTCTGGAGAATGCAACTAAATTAGAAACGAGTCTACGAACTCTGGCGGGGGCGCTCGGTGGCCAGAATCCGACCGCGAGACGCAGAGTGTGCAGGCGAAATGAGACTGCTGGTCACTGCAGGGGGGGCTAGGGGAGTGATGGCTAAGACAAGTGGCTTCCTGAGGCCTAGAGCATAAGCAGCTTCCCCCACCTCTTCTGGGCCCAGATAAAGGAACAGAATATGCAGGTGCTGACACCAGGAGCCCTGGAGCCCGGTTTCCTTTCCACAGAGAAGGGGACTATAAACTAAAGATGGCTACAAGTGATAAATTGGCTTCTCGTTTCACTCCAGTATGGTGAGAGAGCTCACTTCGTAGGATTTCCAGTTCTTTGGATATGTTAAGAACCTCCAGAAAAAATGTTGGCTAGGACTTAGAGTATTAAGTCTCTGCATCTTATTTCTGAAATTTTGATGTTACACCCTTCAGTATTTTTCTTGCTGAAAATTTTGTTAAAGGTGATGTTGATAGCTTACAAAGCTCTGTATTTTAAAAATTACCAATAAATATTAAATTTAATTTTAAAAATAACATCAAGAATCAACAAATGGGATCATACCAAGTTAAAAAGTCTCTGCACAGCAAAGGAAACAACAGAGTGAAGGAAGACAACCTAGAGAAGGGGAACATTCTTACCAGCTATTTCTTGGATAAAGAACTAATATCTAGAATATGCAAAGAACTTAAAAAAATTAGACTGCCCAAAATAAAATTCCCAATCAACAGATGAGCAACTGAAATGAATAGAGATTGTTCAGAAAACATACAGATGACCAATAAAAACATGAAAAAATGTTCAACAGCTCTGGCCACTAGAGAAATGCAAGTTAAAACGACAGTGAGGTTCTGTCTTACTCCAGAAGGAGTGGCTGTTATTAAGAAATCAAATAATAGCAGATGCTGATAAGACTGCAGAGGAAAAGGTAATATTGGTGGGAATGTAAACTAGTACAACCGCTATGGATATCCATGTGGAAATTCCTCAAAAAAACTGAAAATTGAAATTCCACTTGAGCTGAGGCAGGAGGATTGCTGAAAGTTGGAGGCAGAAATGAAACCATTTTTGTGCACAGGGATGATGGGAGGAAAAGCTGAACAGATGTGGTAAGCAAAGGCCGTCTCTTCTGACGGGAACGTGCCTCCCACATGAAATCCTAGGAAGCTTGCATCCAGCCCCTGCCCTATACCACTGTAGCAAAGAACTGTGTTCTGAATGGGTCCCATTCTGTTGGACAGCACTGGAGCCAGGGTGTCGCTGGTCCTGTCCCAGGGTCACCTGGCATGGGATGACCAGGTCGCTGTTCCGGAAGCAGCCAAGAAGGCCCTGACTTAGACGTGCATCAGCTCCCTTCTCTTCACTCTCACCCCTAAAAGGCAAGCTGCTACTATTTGTGTGTTTGTGTGGGTGGGTGGGCATTTCATAAAAAGCAGTGTTAGAAAATAAGAGCATTTTAATAATGTTCGTGTTGGCAGAAGACAGAGTCAGGTGTGCTGTCACCATGTGCTCAGACCCTGCTGTTGCGATGGGGAATATTTAGAAAATGCTGGCAGAGCTTTTAATAAACCATGGGCACGAGGAAGCGTCAACATGAGGTTGAATACTGGTGGGAAGGACACCAGTGAGGGCGATGGGTTGGTAAAGGGGAATGAACAAATTTCCCAAGCAAGTGACCCCTCCTGCCCCCAAGCCCTGAGAGTCTTCCAGGAATAAAACTGCCCCTTATTTTCTGCCTTCCTGCAGGTTGGCATTCTCATACTAAACACCCCTCATACCCAAAAAAGCTTCATTGCACTGAACTGTATTCGACCCTGGAATAGCAGGGCCATCTGAAATGTCTTAAAAGACCATGTAAGTGTATTAGGGCAATGAGTGCGATTCTTTGGGGGATAGCCAGGGTAAATAATTGGGGCCAGTATCACATGACTGCACTGCTGAGTCCCAGCGTGGAGCAGTCACCTATTTTAGAATACTCCCCACTTGCATTTACGGTTGGAAGTTTCATACACTGGAGAAAAAGCAACTTCTTTTTGGTGGTTTTACTGTTATTCAAACTGGAAGATGATGACAGAAGGAAGCCAAAGGAAATGGTAAACACACTTGATTATGTAACTAACAATACCAGGGAGCCTTTATATGACTATATTTTTGATGGGGTAAAAACTTTTCAGGCATTTCAAGGGCGACTCCATTTCAGATTGTGTAGAGACAGACTCCATCTTCCCCCATCTTTAATATATTAGTTCAGCAAAGGTAACTGTGGCTGCTTCTGTCCCCATTTCTCTCTTGGTGAAAAAATGAAGTACTGTGCTGGGGTAATTTGCATTCAGGGTGACTCTGAACCTGGTTTCTGAATTGTTCCTGGACTTTGGCTTTCTCGAATCATAGATAATGATCTAGGTGTCAGCTATTGGTCAAAATCACGCTGGTGCATTCTAGGTAGGGAAATGAGACCTGCTACTTGGGCCTCCAACTGGCCTTTTCTAATGATTAGGGAAGAATCGTTCTTGACTCTGCTCCCTTCCTGGGAGCTCTATAGCAGCACCGCTGGAAGGAGAGACAGTTTAATGGAAGTGTGTACCTGCTGCTTGAAACTTGGCAGCCTATTTAGAAACTTTTCTGAAATTTAAGCCAAGAGCTCCTATCGTGCAAAGCTTGAATGAGAGCAGAAGGCTTAGGGCAGCACACAGAGGAGACAGACAAGCTGGGGAAGGGCCATAGGGCTCGACCCCATGGGGGAGAGCATGGGAGGGAGGGAGCTGTGGGAAGCAGAGGGCGGCCTTCACTCGGGCTAACAAAATGTGGGTGACCTTAGGAGACTCGGTGAGACGCTCTGCTCCTTCTGTCCCCAGGGGTCTCTCTGCCTGTGTCCGCCCGAGTCGATCACAGCTCCCAGGGCCCAGCTCTCAGGCAGTGCTCACTCCTTTTCAGGGAGGAAAACTAGGCACAGAAAAGGGCTGGAGTATCCTAAGTTACCCGCTTGAAGATGGCACAGTTGGGGTTCAGGGAAAGGCTGTGCGGCATCGGGTCTGTGCCTTAACTGCTGTGTTGTCTTTATCAGAGAACGAGGGCCTTCTAAGCTCTAAGGAATGTGGTCAACAACGGAGAGGAGAGAGCTGGTGGGGGCCGAGCGCTGAGCGCTGGGGAAGGAGTTCCTCACCTCCCTGAGAGGCGGGGGTGAAGTCTTGCAGTGGGATATGCCTGGGGTGGAGAACTAGGACAGAGCACCAAGGACAGCGCTGGGCGGGAGGGACCAGGAAGACAGACTTATGGAGCCTGGACAGGAGTGAATTCGGAGGCCTACCTCCTGCCTGGAGTCAGAGCGAACCGGGTGGCTGCAGGCGTGACTGAGCGTGTCTGTCTAGGAGCAGCAACCACAGTGCAGACCAGAGCAGCCACGGCCCGTTCATTCTCCACTTTCCCTGAGAGCCAGGGTGCAGGCGACTCCCAAAGGCGACCCCAGCGAATCCCTCCCCGCGCTGCCCGGGGAGGCTGAGTCTACAACGTGGCTCAGCCTGGGGTGACCCAGACCGAGGGCCTGGCAGAGCCGCAGCCTCAGCAGTTGAGAGGCGCGGGTCAGGGAAGGCCCACTGCCCCCATCTGGGTCCCTTCTTCACCCTTCTTGGCCTCCATGGTGGGGTGTGCTAGGAAGTGACAGGAGTCCAAGGAGCAGGGACAGGCGGGTCACCCTAAAACGGGCGCATTTCTCCAAAGAGCATGCAATGCAGGAACGGACCAATTCATACTCCTCTCAATCTGCACTGTGCCCTCTCGCTCCGCTCCGGGAGCATGGCCGTAAGGGAAACCCACCCCGAGCCACCCTGTGGCCATGCCAAATGGGAGCCAGCCACATTTTAGTTTTGGTTTTGGCTGCTTGAGGCTGTCTCTAGCGTCCGCCCGGAACGAGCCAGGCAGGACGGAGCCCCGGCCTCACTGTGGACTTCTGCTCCAGCCTCGCCCCTCCTGCTCTTCGGCAGTGATTTCACTCAACCGTCCTCCTAACCTGTCTTTCCCAAGGTCTCCCTCACTCACAAAGCCTTCAGCAAAGTCCACAAAACAACACAGAAATGACTAAAAGTAGGTTAGTGGGAAGGTGAGAAGCAGAGCTTGGGGAAAAGTTCTAAGCCAGAGTGTGATGTGAGGATTTAACCAAGTGCACTGCTAAACTAGGCCACTGAAATCTATTACACCAATATTTTCTCTGGCAAGAGACTGCTTGCTGGATTTGCATTGAGTTTCACTTAATTCCTTGTTAGAAAACCTTTCCATTAGCTGTGAATTTTACTTAGACCAAGGGCTGCAACCCAGCCAATGCATATTAAAATCAACAATTAAGCATAATCACATTAAAATATTAAAACATTGCAAGCTACTCAGAATAATAAAAATTTTTTACATAAAGTCATTGCATGAATTAATCTGGTGTTTGTCAGACACCTAATGAAGAAGGTCTGGCAGGAATGCTGGGGATTTCTCTTGCTGAGCTATAGTGGCCCCGCAACAGGCCCCAGCATTGGGGAGGGGAGGCTGGGACTCCATTAAGCTGCAGCAGTAGAGGCAGTTATGGCTGATGATGTCCTTGGCTGAGCACCTCTGCAGCATAACAGCCTAATTCCAGCAGCCATAACAATTATTCTAAAGTAATTAAAATACAAATCGAATTTTAGGCTATGCAATACAGTGTAATAAAAGCCATTCTATGATTGTGGGAGGGGCCTCATGTAATAGAAGTACTTGTGGTATCTTCCAAAATTTCGTTTTTAAAATACAGAATGTTAATTATATTTAACCTAAGCCGGTGTTTGAATTTAAGTCATTAAAAATTCTAGTTTCTACCAAGCATTTTTTCTGTAAAGCATTTTAAAGCAATCCTGCATGTAATACTCGCTTGTTTAGCTCTTTTTCCACAGATAAGAAAGGTAAATGTTAGGCTGCTGGACAAAAATTATCAGACATCTTCAGTCTACAATGTCCAGAGTGACGAAGTGTGAACACGAATCCTGTCGATATGCACGTATGTGTACCCATTTTAAAACGTCACACTGGCACATTTCAGGGTTTTTGGTAAGTAAAAGGTGCAGTCACTGGTTCTGCAGAGATGTTAGGTCTGGCAATGCCCAGGCTGATTCAGTGAGGATTTCCAGGGTCGTGAATGGGGAGTGGCGTGGCAGTCGTACCAGGTCCCTCCCTGTCCCTGGCCCTGTCTGTTCCCTTCTCTCCTCTTGTGGATCTAGCTTCTGTGCAAAGACCCTGAGGGTAACGAGAAAGGAGGAACATCCACTGACTCACGTGCTGTTTGTCTCTGAGGACTTCTGGGTCCTTGCATGGGTTCCGTGGAGACAACAGACACAGGTCCACTCCAGCCCACAGTGCCAGCAGGCATGCAAAATAAATAAATAAAATAAAATAGACACCAAAACCCAGGGCAGCTCAGTGTTCAAGAGAAGATAGACATCTACTTTTCAGGTGCAAATCTCTTGGTTTTTAAATGCTTGTAATGAATTACAAATGTACAAAAGCTGCCTTGGCCAAATAAAACTGTGTGTGACCACACGTGGCCTCCTGCGCACCAAGGCTACCTCTGAACTAGTACAGGATGCTGAACACATGTTTACATGAGGTGATAAATATTTGCAGACTGCTACACAAGCCATGCCTGGAAACTACTTCATTTTGAGAATGATGCAAACAAATCTACATAGACTCATTTCTTTTTTTTTTTCCCCCGTTTTTAAAATTTTATTAGTGCATGTTTAATGCATAATGATTACCTTCATCGCAGGGAGTTGGTACATGTGACTAACACATTTTGATTCTCTTTACTTCTCTTTCCTCTCCTTTCCCTCTCCTTCTTCCATCTGTTGGCCTCCTTCCCTTCTACAAAAGATCTATCTCCCTATTTCCTATTATCTGTCTTTTATTTTGGTCTTTAGATTATTTATTTATTTATTTATTTGGTACTGGGGATCAAACTCAGGAACTTGTGTGTCAGGCAGTGGCACCACTGAGCCAAATACCGATCTTTAAATTATTTATACTTTGGGCTCTCATACAAAAGAAATCATGTAATATTTAAGCTTATGTTTCTGATTTATTTTACTTAGCATTATGGTCGCAAGGTGCATCCATTTTTCTCCAAATAACTCAAGCTTATCCTTCTTTATGCAGAGTAGTACTCCATTGTGTATACAGAACACGTTTTCTCTATCCATTCATCTGTTAACAGATGTGTACGCCACTTTCAAGATTTAGCTATATGAGTTGTGCTGCTATAAATGTGGGTATGCGTATATCACTGTATTATGATGTCTTAAATTCTTTCAGGAAGATACTTAGAAGAGGAATAGCTGGGTTGAAAGGAATGCCTTTCTTCCTCCTCTCCTCCTCTTCCTCTTCTTCCTCCTCCTCTTTCTTTTTTGGTTTTTTGAAAAAGAATCTTGCTATGCAGTTCAGGCTGGCCCTGAAGTCACTAAGTAGCCCAGGGAAGGGACAAAGCCTTCATCCCATGTCTTCAAATGTCCCTTGGTTGTTACTTGAGTTTCTGACATGCTAGGTTTGAAGTAGTTACTAAGATGTCTCGCTTGGTAGATAACTTGCTAATATCATAAAAATATAATTGTCAGGCCTGGGGATTTAGCTCAGTGGTTCTGCCGCCTGCCTCACAAGCGCAAGGTCCCGAGTTCGATCCTCAGTACAAAAAATATATATAATTATCAAATTCTTCATCTTTTGCTATATTCATGTAAATAGGAAACCGCAATCAATTTATTATATCCAGGAGAAATTGATTCATCTCTTATCACTCTCATTCCTGCCCCTCGTAAACATGCATGTGATAAATGTGGTGCTGAGACAGAGCCTTTTTGCTTTTTGTCTAAATGCAAGCAAGATAAACTCTCATTTTTTCAAGATAGCATGGATGTGTAGAATTAGCATCTGAAACCTGCCCTGTAAATACAACACGGTTACAGACTTAACTCTTCTGTGCTTTAATTTCTCCTGGTTTGCCTTTAAAATTGCAAAGAACATGTTTCTTAGGCCGTCCCTCCTAAAAGCACACCAGGGACATCATCCAGGATGTTTTCCACGACCTCTGGTGGAGCTTGTGAGGCCCAGGCCTCTGCCTGGCTGTTAGTGGTTCCCTTAGCCGCATACTTCCACATGAGATGCAAATTCAAGGCTACAAATTTCAGGCAACAGATCTTGCTTCATACTAATCAGAATTTCCTGGCTCCCACACCAGCTGTCATCAGGAAACCACCTCTGGCTGTGTCCACAGCTCAGCAGGCATGGAGCGTCAGCTCTGCAGCACAAAGAACCCCCCAGCTAAATGGAGTGCACAGCTTTCTCCGGCCGTGCTATCCAGGACAAGCAAAGGACACAGTGGAAGGGGCAGGGCTGGGCTGGGACGCAAGGGACGGGCAGCCTGGGGGAGGCACCATGGTGGCAGGTGATGTCCCCGTCAGGAGACTTGCTGTTTAAGGAAGAGGTTGAAGTACCATGTGTAGCATCTGATCCCTTCCTTCCCTTATTCTTCCTTTGCTATGTAATTTGCTTTTTCCTCGTGCCAGGTACTTGTTCCCATCATTTAAATATTTGGGCTATTTTAAGGTTTTTATTTTCTTTTAACACACACACATGTTAAGAACATTAAAAGTGTTCTGTTCCCTTGAATGTTGATAAATTAGAAATGGTGGGATATATCATCCTCATATTGGCACCAGGTGGTATTTATTTTAGGAAAGAATAGCTTTTGCATGTCTTGGAACTGAGTTTCTGACAAGACCTGAGCCAGGGAAGGAAGAATCTGGAGTCTTTTTACATGTTTTATCCAGCTCCGGAACAAGTTGGTCTTCTTTAAAATTAGTATAATTTGATATTTTTAAAAATAATTCTAATAATTTCTAAAGAAAAGACTGAAGTCTCTGAAATGCAACACTAGTCTCTTCTTTTGCTAACAGAAGACTAGCCTTGATTTATTTTCTGTTCTACTCATAATTTTCTAATCGTGTGTCAGTCTGTGTGTGTGTGTGTGTCTGTGTGTGTGTCAGTCTGTGTGTGTGTGTGTGTGTCTGTGTCTTTGTGTGTGTCTGTGTGTGTGTATGTTTTACTGGGGATGGAAACCAAGGCCTTAGAACTGACTGACATCTCAGGCCCCCAACCTTTTTATAGTTTTTCTAGACAGGCTGTAAATTGCTTAGTTGTCGAGGCTGGGCTTGAGTTTGAAATCCTCTTGGCTCAGCCTCCCAGAGTGCTGGGGTTATAGACATGTGCCGCCACACCGGTCCAAATTTTCTGATCTTCACAGCCCATGGTGCCTCCTGTAATTACCAGGAGGTGAGACCAGGCCAAGGAGCCCAGAGGACAGCAAAGGGGTGGAAGGCAGGAGGGACGCTCATGGCAACATGTGTGGGGCACCACAGTTGGATCTGTGTCCACAGAGGGCAACCTGGAAAGCAACAGGAAAGGCTGAGAAACCAAGGAGCCAATAGCTGGAGCCAGCTGCCCAGGGGCAAGGGAGGAGACGTTTATTTGACTTACTGTTCAGGGGATTCAGTCCATGGTCAGCTGGCTCCAAGGCAGAAACATCATGGCAGAAGGGCTGGTGGAGCAAAGCTGCTCAGCTCATGGTGGCCAGGAAGCCGAGCCGGGGAGCAGCTCCAGAGAGGAAAGGGCGAGGGGACAGACAAAGACCCAGAGGCCACTCCTCTGGGACCCACTCAGGCACACTCAGCAGTGTACTCCATCAATCCCCCAGGTGGATCCCAGAGCCAATCAAGTTGACACAACCCAGCTTAACCAGCACAGAGCACTTGTGGCTTTGTCCTGACAAGGGATAGGACAGGCATAAATCATGAGGTGGCAGGGCAAGAATAAGTCGTGGGAAGGGGCAGAAGGAGGTATCACAAGGTGATGACCGCCTACCGATTTTAACCCATGCCAGAGCAGCCTGGCTTGTCCTGTGCTAGAAGAGTCTGCTGAAAGCCACTTTCAGGTGGGCAGAGCTGTCTGCAGGCAGTGGAGCACCTGAGCCTGTGACAACAGGTGGCCTGGAACCAAGGACGTGGGGAGGAGACACTTATGTCCCAGGGGGCCCCTGTTGTAAGGCAGCTCGTCTCCTGTCTGTGGACATCAGTGCTCCTGTGGACAGGAGCCCTTGGCACCATGCTGGCCCAAGCATCTGTGCTGAGCTTGCTGCCAGGGGTGGACAGGTAGGGTGAGAGGGTCCCCGGGTCCCCAGAGCAGCAAGTGCAGCTCCTGGGGGGACACTGAGCTGGGGGAGGTGCTGTATCTAACCTCCTGCCGGGCAGGTAGAGCACTGTCCTCACTGTCATCTTAAGCTCTGGTGCTGCTCTGAAGAGGGAGCACTGGTTCTGAGTCAGACCTGACAGTCCTTGCAAGGGCTGTCTGAAAACCCCCATGCCAAAGGAGAGGACTTCCTCCTAAAGGTGGCATTGCATCCTTCTAGGTGTGAGGGTCCCCTCCACTGCTGCCCTCTAGACAGGGACTCAGGCAGTGAGGAGGAGGCCATAGCAGCCCTGCAGGGAGCCCGGCCACTTCCCCCTGCTCCTCACCTAGCCCCAGTCCTCATTTCTCTGGCTGCGCTCTGCACAGCAGGCCAGTGCCCTCCCCCGAGCCGGCCTGGCTTCAGCATGCACCTGGGTGGCCTGGTGGTCACATGGGACCTCAGGTATCTTTCCCCTGAGGAGCACCATGGGCTCCTGCTCAAGCAGGGCACCAGTGGTTCTGAAAAGGGCAGGGAAAAGGAAGCAGAAGCTGGGCAGATGGGGTGGTACACACCTGTAATCCCAGCATCCTGGGAGGCTGAGGGAGGAGGATCTGGAATTTGAGCCCAGGCTAGAGCCACTTAGCAAGACCATCTCAAAATACAAGCCAAAGGGCTGGGAACACAGCTCAGTGAAGAAGACCTGGGTTTAATCCCCAGTACCACAAAAAAAGGAAAGAAAAGAAAAAGGAGGAAGAGAAGGAGGAGAAAAGGAGGCACAGGCATGGCACAAACACAGTGGGAGTTTCAGGGTTCTCATCGTCCAGCCGGACATCTTCTGTCCCCCTCACAATTTATGCCTGTCCCATCAGTTGTCAGCAGACAGCCCCAAGACCTCCTATGCAGGTGCTGCCCTGGGGTGCAGTTTGCAGAACCAGATTCAATATGGCACCTTGCCTTCTTCACTCCCATCCTGCCTCTTGGAGCTGTGTGGCTCTGGGAAGCATCGCATGTGCGCCCCCGGGCATGTTTGTCCCTGCACTGAACTAAGAGAGTCTGTAGGTTGAGAATACCCAACCCCAAAACCCCACATCCAAACTGCTACAAAGTCTGGAACTTTCTGAGTGTCCACATGATGTCACAGGTAGAGACTCTGACATGCAAAAAGTTACTTAAAATATTATACAGTGCCTGGGATTTAGCTCAGTGGTTTTGCCGCCTGCTGTGCAAGCTCAAGGACCTGAGTTTGATCCCTGGTACCAAAAAATATATATATATTATATAAAATTACCTTAGGCTGTGTGTACAAGGTGCATATGAAACACCAATGAGTTTGTGTTGACATGTGGATCCATGTCTTAGTCACTTTCCCATGGCTGAGACTCAATACCTGAAATCTGCAATTTAGAGGAGGAGAAGTTCATTTTGGCTCAAATTTCAGTCCAAGATCAGTTGGCTCCAGGGCAGGGCAGCACGGCAGAGGGGCATGGTGGAGGAGAAGCTCACAGCATGGCTAGAAGGAAGCAGAGAGAGAAGGGAGGAGCCTGGAGGCGGATGCACCCTGCCAGGCCACGCCCACAGTGACCCCCCTCTTCCGGCCAGCCCTGCCTCCTACAGCAAGTCGGCTCTAGGTCCCAGGATCCAGTCACCTTCCACAAGCCCTGCCTATGAGTGCATAAGGCTCTCTGGAGGCATCTAGGTCTAAACATTAACAATGCCCAAGTTATGTCACTATGTATATGCAGATACTCCAAATTCTGAAAAATCTGAAATCTGAACCACTACGGGCGCCAGGCATCTGGGATCACCTGTACTTCCAGATTTGTCTGCTGCTTTCAATCCAGTACTACCATCCACCCCAGGAATTAGGGCACAGCAAGGCCACCTCTCCATGCTGTGCTGCTTTTGTCTGCTTTGCATGGAGCTCTCAAGTGGCAGGGCCTCACAGACTGATGAATGCCAGTCCTGTGCCATGCACTCCTCTTCCCACCACCTGTGTGGGGTAGGGTGGGCAGCAAGTCACCAGCCAGGGCAGCATCCACTCTGAGCAGAGCTGTGTCTCCCTTTCCCGGTAAGTTGAAGCCACATTCCTTCAGGTCTGGCTTCAGCTTTGCAGCAGAGGAGGCTGGTCTTGCAAAGGACACAGAAATACACACTGGATGGTTGGATTGTAGTATTCAATCCAAGAAGTTAATGAATAATGTCTCAAGCTGTGTGAAGCAGATATGAAACTGAAAGGTCACCCTTCAGCCATCAAAAACCATGTTACACTGGAGTCTTTTATTGGATGACTAACATATCAAAAGCAAATGTGGACTTTTCTGCATTTTTGTTAAAATGAAACCAAGGGATATCTGCTTCTCAAATATCCAGTGGTGGAGTGAGTCAGATTTCATCCGACAAGCCTTTCCCAGCCTTTTCAGTAATGAGCACTTCTGGCAAAGGAGAGGATGCAGGATGGAAACTCATTGTTTCACTGGCACAGACAGCACAGCATTTGCCACTGAACTGTGTGTCTCTACCTCAGAATTCCTCAGATGGCCCAGCAGCCCTTCATGTTCAGAGCGCCTGTACCCATGTTGGCTCTGTGCTGTGCCACAGAGCTTGGGGATGGGTTGGAAATGCCTGCCCTTCATTTCCATGTGTGTGAGTCACACTTCACTGCCCAACCGGGGGAAGGCCAGGGATAAGGCCTGTGGTGGACTGGAGCTCCAGGCCTCTGGATCTAGGAACCCTAGGGGCAATTTCCTGGGATCAGGGGCCCTTTCAAGGGTGTTTGCTGAAGTAGGATCAAAGGAAGGAACAGAAACTCTGCCCTATGGCCAAGTCTCTCCATAGCCTTGGCCACTGCTTCCTGCTCTAGGAAGTGGAGTGCTGACTGGGTGGGTCCACCAGGATTCAGCTGTGATGTCAATAAGCCTCAGAAGGAGCCCTGCAGAGGCAGCCAGACAAAGGGGGCCCAGGAAGACTGTGTGCCACACCCCTGCCGGGCATGGTGGCTGCCCCCCTCAAAAGAGGGGAAGATGGCTTCACTTCCTGACAGACATCCAGAGGAAAACAGAAGACTCTGGGTCCTGGCCAGTGCCTGGATGCAGTTCCTTAGTTCTGAGTAAACTGAGGAGAGGCCACTCACAGATGGACTTCCTGTGGGAAAAGATGGCACAGGGGAGCCTGGAGCTACTGTGAAGAGAGGTCACCATCCAGGGGGGGCAGCAGGCCTGAGGAGAGGGACCCTGAGTGAAGGGGTATGACAAGGTGAGCCCAGAGGAGCTGAGCCAACAGGCTGACTGAGGAGGGACACTGGGAAGATGGCAGCGGGGAACTGGAAGCCACCAAAGCTCAGTTCCCTAACTTCTCCCCTGACAGTACCAAGCCCCAGGAAGGAGACAGTGCAGCCAGATTAGCACAGACTCCTGTAGCATTTGGGGTTGAGGAGTGACACACGCAGAGAAAGCGGTTCTAAATCTGAATGGTTCCTAATCTGGTTTGGAAGGATACTTTTTGTTTTTGTAGTGAATTTGAAGAGTTCCTACTTTCTTGTTCATGAATTCGGTCAGTCAGTCAGTCATCCACTCAGCAGAGACAGAGCATCGCCACTGTGCCAGGGAAGCACTCGGCACTTGGGCTTTTCTAGGTCTGACTTTCCCTTAGTTTGGGGGGAACAGAGGTGAGCAGGAGATGGGAAAGAGGAGAGACGGAGGGGCCCAGGGCATCCAACTCCAGAGGGGATGTAACAACAGAAGACAGGGCCAAACACACGGATCACCCAGGCCAGGGATCCGCGTGGCGGGAGAGGGACGGCACCACCCCCAGCAGATGCCGCTTCTGCACATCCCAGCTTCCCCAGCGAAGTCACCACAGAGGGTCTTCTTGGCCCGTGCTGGGGGCTCAGGGGACCGGCCGGCTACTCTCACGGGTCACACAGTGAGCAAGAAATCACACCGCTGAATGTCAGTGCTGGTCGCAACATTGCTTTTTGTTTCCTCTTTTTTGTTGCAGAGAACAGACGAATTGCTCCCACTTTCACTGAAGAGGTCGGCCGTGGGATGGGTCTTCACTTCCAGTGGGATGAACAATGACGCCATGACTCACTTGCTTCTGTTCGGTTGTTTGAGGCTTTTGTGAAGAAATAGCCATATTTTTGAAGAACAGCTCTGTAAGGGATTTTTTCTGTTTGGAAGATAGCACAGAAGTAGGGAGGACCCGAGAGGGTCATAGATGAGATCAGGGACCCACTTTCATGTTATTTTTGGATGAATTAAAATCCGCTAGGCTCAAAATATGGTCTTAAACAATCTGTGGCCTTGGGAAGCAGCCACGCTTTGACAAAGCCACAGCCCCTGAGTCCCACGCCACCCACAGCCAGCCGGACTGCGGAGTTGGAGGTCTGGCTGGGGCCTCGTACTGTTTCAGAGGCTTCTGTCTCCTGAGGGTGTCCTCTGTCGCCTCAGTGTCCTGGAGATGGAGCAGCCCGAGGAGATGCGAGGTTGGTGGCGAAGTCTTCCAGGCCTCTTTGTGTCCTTCAGTGGATGGCAAGCTGGACCCATGGTCAGAGACACTGGAGAGCGCTCAGAAGCTCTAAGCAGCTTGGTGAAATCACGAAACACATCATGAGAGCTTTTGAGCCCATAAACACGCCCGCACCGGAAAACACCCAATGTGAGAAAAATTGTAGCCAAAAATTCTTTCAACTGAACAGTTGTGCAAATGGCAATCACTGCGGTGATGTGTGTCGCCTACTCTTGTTGTCTGGCAGGGGATGGGGTCGGGCGTGTGGGGGCAGCTTTCATTACTCCCCTCACACACGGGCACTGGAGGCCACACCAGGCTCATGTGCACGCTCCACTTTCTGGTGCGAGGACATGCTGAGGAGTGAGAAGGCTAATGCCTCGGAGGAGAAGGCTGCTTTCGAAGGCAGCTTCCCCTGGCTGGCTTTCCTGGAGCGGGGAGGAAGCGCTGCTGCTTTGGCTGAGTGGGAAAGCAGCCCACAGCCCTGGTTGGAACAGACCAGGGTGCCAGACCTCATGGAGGAGGCACGCAGGGCCCTCCCACACTCTCCAAGGGAGGTATCCTCTCACTTCTGCACCCTGGTCACCTCAGGTGCCCCCAAAGACGGTTCTGACCCTTCAGTTCCCCACGACAGGGCAGCCATGTGCCTCAGGCGATCATAGCACAGGGGTTTTTCTGAGACCCCAGGCCACAGGCGTCTGTAGCTCCAAGGTGATCTCCAGGACCACCCTCCCATCCTCCAGCCCTTGTCCACTGAGGCAGCATGACACAGCCTCGGCTGAATACACCTCTGTCACCTGCTGCTGTTCTCAACCACTAACCGCTACCTCGTGAGTATCTGTGAGTGGCGTGGGCTTTCTGGGCTTGGGAAAAAGTTAAAATCGGTGTATTTACCTCTTACAAAAATGTATGCAAATTCAAAGTGAATATTTTCAACAGTCTGATTTTATGCACAGAATTTCAAATGATGCAAATCACTCCGATTTTCAAAGTCTGTCAAAAGTCACATAGTCTCCACGCTGCCAGGCCCGCTGCATTGTAGCAGCACCACCAGCTCCTCCAGGCTGCCACACCTGGGCCTGCCCCAGATGGCCGGGAGCAGGAGTCCCCCATTGGCAGCAGCTGCAGGGTGCCACTCCGATGCCTGTCCACTGGGACTTCTGCAGAGGACCTCGGTGACCACTGCAAGGCCATTCCAGGGCCATGTGGGCATGAAATCTGGAATGGCCCTCAAGATCCCGAATCTCCCTCTGGATTTCAGCTCTCATAAGTTTGGGGAACATCTAGCCAGGCTGACTTTAGAAATTTTGTGCTCCAACATTGTACTACAACCTTAAAAAGCGTGATATCTTAGAGCAGTGAGGGAGGTCCAACACGGATTTAACGCTCATCACAGGTTGGTGCATGTGAGGACCTGTTCTAATCATAGCAAGCGGATGAAGCAGGCACCCTGTTACCCCATTTTAGAGATGAAGAACCTTCATGCTTAAGCATTCAGTATCTTACACAAAGTTACTCCATTATGACTTGCAGGGGACTGGGCTTGAAGACCATGCAATTATCAGATGTTGACTAGCTCTTCCCACAGAGGCCCAGAGGAAAACTCATCTCGGCATTCCCTCCTTGGGGCCTGAGGTCGTACCCCAAAAGTATCAGCTGTGGCAGTAGACCTACCTAGTAAAGGGTACAAAGAAGACAAAGCAGTCACCACAAAACACTCCACAAAATGCAGTCCCTCTTCTGTTACTACTAGAAAGTTAGTCTTGTATTAATTCAGAATTGTGCAACTTCCCTTTATAAAACGTTAATCCTAGCCAGGCAGGGTGACACACACCTGTAATCCCAGCACTGGAAAGGCTGAGGCAGGAAGGTTGCCGTGACTGCAAGGCTTGCCTGGGCTACACATTGAGTACAAGACCAGCCTGAACTACATAGCAAGACTCTGCTTCAAAAAACAAAACAGAAACATTAATCCTGGCCTTGAGAGGTTTGCATACCACGTTTAGAGTAGTAGCTGCCATTGCAACAGCTGTAACTGATCCTTCTCACCTGAATTCTCACATAGGACAGAGCCCACTGTGCACTGTCTTTTCCTTTCTGCCCAGCAGCACGGACCCAAGTTTAATCTCTCCTTCCATGTTTTGTGCTCCTGAGGGTCCTTTGCCTCACTGCTCTTGCATTTTAAGTCTTTATTAAGTAAATAAGAGTAACTTGGACACAATGCTGTGACACTACAATGACATCTGCTAACTGAGACAGCTACTGAGTAACTACTGGGTGGACAGTGTATACAGAGTAGACACTCTGGACAAAGGGCTGTACACTTCTCAGGCAGGATGGCACGTGATACCACCATGTTGCTCAGAACAGCACACAATTTAAAAATAAGAAATTGTTTATTTTGTGACCTAAGGGTGATCTGCCAGTGAGCTGCATCCCAGCTCCTTTTAGTTATTTTTTATTTTTTGACACACAGTCACACAAAGCTGCCCAAGTGGAACTTCAATTTGTGATCCTCCCACCTCTGCTTCCCAGAGTGCTGGGATTACAGGTGTGTGCCACCACACCTAGCCCCCATTTGATATGTCCACTGTGGTTAAATGTGAGTAAATGAAATTGTGGAGAAAAAAACCTGCAAATAAAGGAAAGACAACTGCAGTTAAAAAAAAAATCTTAGCTTCTAAGTGTCCCATCTCCTAATGTGGTATTGATGTGATCAAACTGATAGCAAGTGATCTGAGCTCAGTGTGGAACTAATCTGGCAAGCATAAACTTGAACTTGAAGCTGCAGAACAGCAGACAAAGCCTTATACCCAGTGCCAACTCTGGACCTCTGGTGGGGTCTCTACAGGCCAGTGGGTTGGATTATTCCCCCTGTTCCTACAGGCTCTCATGTGAAGGTTGGGTCAGCCTTTGAGTAGTGCAAATTCCACTGCCCTTCAGATGTGCTGATGTAGTACATGGTTGCCCATATTCAACAGCCATAGGTAATAAGCCACTTCCAGGGTACAGCAGGAAGCCTGGGCTTCCTTCCTCTCCTTGCCACTGAAGGTTGTCTTGCTACTTGAACTAATAGGAGTCCCCATCTGCCACCCTCCAGAGCCCAGAACCAGCCTGACAATGACCAGCAATGGGCTGGGTGATCCGGGTATGGTTTGGCTGCTCGTGTTTTGAGATCAGCACACAATTTTCTTCCAAAATGAAGCTGTTGAAAAGTTTCTTGCGTGGATGCGAACAGTTTCTTTCATACCTTTTAATGCCTTCAGAAATCTGATCGCCATCATGAGGTATCATTTCACTTTCAGAATTCAGGATTCATTCATTGTGTCTTTTCAGAGTTCTGTGTATTTTGGAAACTATACACAATTAATTTATCCAGGACATGGGTTTCACAGACATATATGTTTGTTTGTAAGTCCGTGTTTTTTTGAGCAAAAACAACCAATTGTGTAATGCAGTAATTTTTCTCCAGAATGAAGCCAATCTCTGTCTCCAGACTTAATCCCTATGAGGACATGACTTTAACCCTTGGTGTCCCAGAAAAGCCCTCTGAGGTTTCTGCATTTCTCTAACCAAAGCCTGGATCCCAGGCGCTTCCAGCCCGGATTTTGAGGGCTTGTTTTGTACATGGTCCCCGTCTTACCGGACAAATTCATTAAAGAACATTCACTTTTGTCAACATCCTGGCTTTTCAAAGATGTGAAGTTTCTTTCAGAACCACAGCCTTACATGCTGTGGGCTGAACTACACCAGAAGAGATAACCTATTTACATACTAAGAAGGTCAACCCTGGACAGTCGGCAGTTGAGAGGAATTTGCTGCTGGTTGCAACTGGAGCATAAGGGAATTGGGAAGAAGCCAGCAATTTTGCTGTCTCTATCTGGGTAGACAGCAATCGGGAATAAATATGTGGATGTCTGCTCCAGTGTGGGGAAGCAGCTCTGTGCCCAGAAGAGCCACAAAGGACAGCTTGCTCCCAGCTTTGAGCCTTTCTGCTTCCTAACAGGTATGTCCCTGACTATGCAATGTGCAGGTCAGCCTCACCTTCCGAAACCAATTAATTTCAGGTGGAAATATTTGCATAATCACACTGCAGACTCTATTAGCAAAAGACAAACCGTCATAATAGGCTTTAAATTATGTAGGTAGTGCCTGCTTACTTAACCTGCCATTTGCATTATTAGGAGAGGTGGGCTATTGGAAGGCTTAAGCACTTCCTTTTGTGATCTGTCTTTCTTTTCAGAGTTTCTATGTATATCAATAGTTTCATTTTGCTAATGTGCATTGAAAGTATCTTAAAAGATGGAAAGTCATCGACTTTCTCTGAAATCTCTGTAATAGTTCTGCTCCTTCTCCATTTGTAGGTTCAAAGCAAAAAAGTCAAGGAATTGAGACTTGTACTTCCGTCTTCACTGTTGGGCTGTAACATAAAAGCAAAGTCACTCTGGGAGGGAGCAGAGTAGGAGGAAGGTGCTGAGGGTCTCATGCCTTGGGGACAGGGCCAGTCTCAGGCAGGTGGGCAGCCACTGTCCTCAGGGCTTGGAACTATGGGGCATGTGGAGCTGCCCTTAGTGTCCCTGCAGCCCAACAGCCTGGCCCCAGGCAAGGTCATCGTGCATGGCTGCAGATGGATAGCAGCAGCTGATGTCATCCACACTCTCCATGGGGATCCTGTGCTACATTTCTCTCGGTATCACCAGAGGGTTTAGGAAGCCAGATGCTGACCTGGGCTCATTCTGTCTTTAGAGACAGAGATGTGGCTCCCAGGAAGGCTTGTTCTTTGTGTACACACATCCCAGATGGCTGGGGATGCCAGTCTGCTCAGGTTTCACATCCTGTGTGGTTCTCTGGTTCTTCTGCCTCCCTATTTAAGGAGCAAGGAGCCTGGGGCAGTGACGTGTTAGCCCTTCATTAGCCACCAAGCAACACCTCCCAGAGATGTCTGTACTTGGCCACAGCAGCCCTACTCTCCTGACCCTTCCCACCATCCTCCCTGCATGGCCACAGCTCTGTCCACAGGACGGGCCGGGCTGGGGGACTTCTGCTGCAATGGCCAGAGAGCTGGAGATAAGGCTGTCAGTTGTGTCTGTGTCTTCTCTCCCTGCTCGGAGGCTATGGCCTGTGCTGTCCTCACTTCTGCTGCTCTCTTTTCCAAATCCTCGGCTGAGCAGATGCAGTGGCCCTCCACTAGTGTTCATGACCTCTATGCCGCCTACCCTCTCTGGGACCTTCCCCTGGACAGGGAGCAACGCTGCAAGCTGCTTCCAGGGTGGCTGATGTCCAGGCTGCCCAAGAGGCCCGATGGACAGTGGATGAGGTGAGTGGAGCCCAGAGGGGTCCTGCATGGGACCTGCCTGACACCAAGTTTCTCTACACGAGGTCCAAAGTCCAAATTGGAGCAAGAAGCCTGGCATGATTTGGAGGAAACTGGGAAAGGCTGTTGCTTGGACATCTGATTTTGTGCCTCCTCTCCTTAGCCTTAGCCCAGCACCCCCTGCAGCCCCACTGCTGTCCACCCTGTGCAGTTCTACACCCACCTGTGCCAGAACAGGCACAGATGTGCACAAAGCTCAGATGCCAGCTTGTCCTCTCTGGGGTCAGCGTCCACCCCCAGGACCTTCCGGGCCCTGAGGGCTCCATGGGTCCCCATTGCCAGTGTCTCCATGCAGAGCTGCAATGATCAGGTCCACTTTCAGTGATCTCTGACCCATGTATGGTCACGGTGTCCTGTGAGACACTGTGGTCAGACTTTCCCGTGAGCTTGCTTTTCAGTGTTGCCCTCCCTCCGCTGCTTACCATAATGCTATAGAAGCACTTCCTGTTCAAAGCAACAGAATTTCTTGTGATGAAGGCATTGTTAACCACCGGAGCCTTAGATAATGTATATGTTCAAGGAAGGGACCGGTGGGTCACTCTGAGGACCAGACTGAAGCTGGAGCCAGCATTGCAGAGGTCAGAAAAAGTACCTTGAGCGCTGGCCGAGAAAACCTGCACTTCCTCGGCCTTGGTCTTCCTCTCCATCTGGGGCCAAGGCGGCTCAGAGAGGAGAGGCAGGGAGCTCTGCCCCCTCTTCCCAGGGATTCCTCAGCGTATCCCCATCAGGAGCAGAGCAGGCTGGCATTGTCCCGGGATGCCCACCGCCCATGCTGACTTTGAAGCTGGCCACTTGGGAAGGAGACCAGGCCTCCTCTCCTGCCAGCTGCTCTCATGGGCCATGTGCAACCCCAGAGCTGTGTGACGTAGCCAGGCAGACAGTCTCAGTTTGCCCTTTGGACAGATGGGGACACTGAGGTACCCAGAGAGCACCTCCTCTGGGCCAGGTGGTCAGTCATGGGCAGCTGGAGGGAGGCCTGTTAGGTTCCCAGGCAGAAAGTCACCTTTTGAAGATGGCAATTCAGGGAGAAGAGAGGACAGCAAAAATCTGCAGGACGAGGATCAGGCCATGGGGCATCCATTGCCCCAGCGTGGGATGATCAGGTCCTGGACTGGCCCTGCTGTGCAGGGACTTCACACAGGGAAGGAGATGCAACTCAGAAGCTGAGAAAGTGAAACAGGCTGGATGTGCTTCCATTTATGGGCCCTGGACTGCAGTTTGGTATTTGATTAGGACGAGAAGGTCCTGGGGCAGGAGACAGAAGCTCCTGGGAAACAGAGGGGCAAGGAAGATGCTGTCACAGGTGATGCTTGGGGAAAGGACCCCGCCTGGGGACTGGGACATCGAGAGCCATTCGATGGGAGGCACCAGCATTACAGGTCCCTGTATGTCACACCTCGCCTGGAGGGCCGCTGTAGGGGACGGAACCCAAGGCACTGCCGTGAAAGGGTACAGCCAGGGCTGGGGACACGGTGTCCAGAAGACCCTCTGAGGACCAAGGACTAAGGAAGGGGAAGCGGGCTTCAAGGGCACTCGAGGAGGAGTCGGAGCAGGGAGTCCACACCACAGGAAGCTGCGGCCTCAGGTCGGGGACTTCAGATGTGGGAAGAGTCCTGCACCCTCACTGATCTGGAGGGTGAGTGTTCACGTCCCCTTCTAGGGGTGCTGTCGAGCAAGAAGCGCGGGACTGGCTCTGCAGGACCGAGAGAGAGGCAAAGGTGCCACCAGGCCTGGTAGGAAGGCCAAGCCCTGAGTCCCATGCTCCCTGTGGCAGGGGCACAAGCACTGCCAGCTGTGACTCCCAGGAGCCCCAGCACACTGGCAACCCTCACAGAAGCCCCTGCTTGGACGCTGCCTCTGTTCCTATAACTGCAACTGCCTTGGGGACGCCCCGAGACAGCCTGGTCAAAGCCCTGAGGTGCTGGCTGTCTCCACATCTCACTTTCCCCAGTCCCGTGCGCTCTCAGACAACGGCTCCTGGAGAAAGAGAGAGCTTTGATGGACCAGAAATGGGGGCTTTGCATTGCTTTCTGTGTGTCTTTGAAGACAAGGCATCTCTCCAAAGGGCAGCTGCACTGGGGCATCAGCAGAGGGTGAAGCGGGCTGCTCTAGGAAACAGAAGGAGAATGAAGAGTGGGGAGGGCAGTGTGAAAAGGCAGCTCTGCTCTGAGCAGATAGATGGGGGCCTCTGGGCTCTGCTAGCCCTGGGGGTTGGGGGAGCCAGGGACAGGTGTGTGAAATGGACAAGGGCATCCTGTGTTCGGTGCCATTCAGTGAGACCTAACATGGGTGTCCACAGCACAAGACAGAGAGAGAGAACAGTCCCTTTGTCTGCCGTCCCTGCTGGGGAGGGAGGCCTCTGCTCTGAACCCTGCTACCTGCAAAGCAGAGCTGGCACAGCATCTCTGTGAAGGTCCTCAACCCTGGAGCTGCTTCTGCAGCTTTGTGACTGCACGGTGTCTCCATAGCAGTGCTTTTCAAAGCACAGGTAGGCTGTGAAGTCAATTGAGTGGTAGAAAATGAAAGGCAAGCATAGAAGACAACAGACAAAGTGTCATAAAGGTTATTGCTTTGTGGAACTTTTGTTAGAGATGGGAGTTTGAGCATAGGCAAGTTATTGCTACTGTAGGGGTGTTTCTTACTTGGGCCAGGGAAATATCTTGCATGAGGGCACAAGCTTTGGAGAGTAGGAGCTAGAATATTTTTATCTTTTTATGTCTTTTTCTGTCTTTGAAGCAAAGAGAATGTGTTTGTCAAGTGTTTAAGTGTTTAAGTGAATGAGTGCATTTATGGATGGTAGATACATGGATGGGTGATGGATGGATGGATGGATGGATGAGTGGGTGGATGGGTGGGTGAGTGGGTGGATGGTGGGTGTGTGGATGTTTGGGTGAGTGGATGGATGGATGGATGGATGGTAAACAGGAGGTGAATTTCAGGTAGTCTGTGCCTGCCAGGTATCTTGTACAAGCACACACAGACTGGCTGTGATGTTCTATACACATTCACCTCTGCACAGGTATGACTCAGTTATGGCTGGCACAAATATGGGTACTTTTACCTCTTCTATTCTAAAATGCTTCTTAAAGCACCCCATATAAATTACTGTCGCCTCAACCAAGTGCTCCCTAAGTGTTCATTAGCTACAAAAGATGGCCGTCACTTTAAAAGCATCTTTACACAGGAGGGAGTGTTGAAAAATCCCGGGTTCTGTTATCTAAGCATAGCAGCTTTCTACAATTGGGCTCTAACAAAAAGGGCAAATAAACTCTGCTGTTAAAAATGAGATGGGCTGGAAACATGGTCCCCAGTGGACGTTTAACTGGTACAATCAGCGCACATCTCCAGGCTCGGCGAGAGAGGCACAGAGGCTCTAGGGAAGATTGAGCAGCAGCCAGGCTGAAGCAGGGCCCTGCTGAGCCGGGGAACAGTGGGAAAGTAGGTCATGGGGGAGACATGAGATGGGTGAAGGGAAGGCCAGGCCGTGTCATCCTCCTTAGTCCTCCCAACTTGCTGTCTCATCCCCAAATTAACTTACTCATTGTCCTTGCAAAACAAAAGCAGGGATTTGGTCATGGGACGCTGTGTTCGGGGCAATGTGGAAAATGGGTGTGTGTCACCCCACACCACCGTGCTCCACGGCCCAGGGCACACTCCACACAACAGCCTTGTATCTCGGGGTGCCTCCATAGCTCAGGCTGTAGCCCAGTCGGTCCCCTGGGCTGCAGCAGGGTAGTTGGACTGGAAAAAGCCAACCTACTGCACTGCTGTTCTGTTAATGCACCACTGGACAGCCTCCTCCTCTGTCATGGAATTCACTCCTGGGTGAGCAGCTATCCCTGTTTTCCCACAAACCGTATGTACAGCTCACCACTTTACAGGAGTACTCTGCAGTAACACAGGCTGCTGGTACAGTGCATTCTTCGGGGAGATAGATACCCACGGATCACACTGAAGCTAGGCCTTTAGATATTTTTAAGGTCTTGGCCAGAGAATTCAGCCTCAGTTGACTTCATGGACACTCGCTCTTTACTTTGGGAAATCAGACTGACCAGAATGGAAATCTCCCTCCACGAGTGGGCAGCGACTCGCAGACCAGTGGTGCAGCCAGGGAGCCACGGCAGTCCAGGGCGGCAGTGCCCACACCGGGAAAGCCCACCGGCTTGGCAGAGCCCTCACTCTGCTCTGTGACACCTGGGCTGAGCACATTATTATTCATTCCCATCAAAAAACCATTTTCCTCCAATGCTCACCGTGCTGTCTAGGCCCACGGAGCTTCGGGGGCCGGAGTCCTGGCCTGATGTTTGCTAAGGAAAGGACAGTTTAGCATATGCAAACGGAGGGGCCTGGGCAGAGCCAAGTCTCCTAACAGTCGCTGGCCTGGCAGCTTCCCACCTTGGGGACAGTGGCTCCCCCAGCACAGCTCCTCAATGAGTCAGAATAGAACATGGGTCTTTATCTCATCCCCGCCCCTTCTCTAGTTCTGCTGTTCTCTCCCCTGGGAGTCGCTGCAGAGGAAGACCTGGGAGGTTGGGCATTTGGCAGGTTTGGACACATCTGTGGTTGTCACAGCCAGGGATGCTGCAAAGACCCGCAGGGCTCAGGTCAGCACGCTGCAGCCCCCAGCCTGTGGTGCCCCTGGTGCTGAGCATGAGAAGCCCTGCCTCAGAGCGCAGTGCGTGCCCAGGCTCAGCAGGGCACGTACCCCACTGTCCCCAGTCCTGGGTCCTTTCTCCTGCCACTTCTCCTGCTTCAGCTCTTGGTCCTGAACCTCAGAAAGCCTCCCGGCCTCCTGCTGCCCCTGAACAGCAGCTGAGGCAGCCCAGCCCTCACCCTGCTCCCAGAAGGCCCAGCCCAGGGCCTTTGAAGTTACTGGTTCACAGCCCACCCTCTCTGCACTGTCCATGTCCCCTGTGCACATTGGCATCCACTGGGGAGCTCAGGACATAAACACCCAGTCCAGCTGCACCCACCACAGCACCCCTGGCCTGAGCCTAGACTCAGTGGGTCTGGAAGCTCCAGCCCCCAGATCTGCTGCTTTGGATGCCGACCACAGCTCAGGTTGTGCCACTGCCCTCTCCCCTTAACTCCCCTCCACACCCAGCCTGGCCACCTGGATCCCTGCTGCTGCACCCCCTGAGGCCAGGGCTCCCCTGTTTCTGGACTGACCACTGGGATTCTTCACCCCAGAAGCTCTGCCATACCCACCCTCTGGAATTGTTCCCTTTGGAAATACTGTGCAGGCATGGAGGACCACCTCGGGGCCCCTCCCTGAGTTCCCACCTGAGGTGCAGTTGGATGTCCCAAAGTCTGCAGCCTTCTCCCTTTTAGGGAGTCATACTTTTGGCTGTAATTCCACCCAGGAACAGTGTGTTTTGTTTGCTCTCCTCCAGCTCTGATGCCTGCAGGTCAGGCCCAGCCCTTGGGTGCAGCCCCCTGTGCCCCAGAGTCTCCGAGATGGTGTGAGAGCCCTCTGTGTATAAGTGACCGCTCCTGCCAGCTGCAGTCTCCACGGGTGGGATAGTGACCTTCCATGACTTTGTCAAGCTTCCCACAAACACCATAAGCATGTGCTCTGTGCAACCTAGAAAGACAAGCACGTGAACTCAGCAAACCAACTGCCGGCCTCCTTGCAACTATGCACTGTCATTGCACCAGGCCTTACAGAGTCATCCTCCATGCTAAGGGCTCAGTGCTCCCAGGGCTTTAGATGGTGGAACACGGTGAAAGGCCCTGGGCTTTGTGTCTCTCCCCAGACATCTCCATGAGCAAGGGAAGGGGACAGGCACGTAGCAACCCTTCAGTCCACACAGGAGTCAGCGAGCCAAGAAGGAAGAAGCAGACCAGGAGCCGGTCCTCCCGAAGGTCTCACTCCCAGGACTCAGTTTACCGTGGCACTGCATGTGGCCGCAGGGCCAGGCCTGCCAGGAGTGCCCAGAGCGCCAAGCACTGTTCTGTTTGTCCACCACCCACACTTTCTTTATCTTAGCTAGTCATGCAGCTCCCCAACAGTGTGTGGAGAACGCGCTATGGCTTCCCGTGCAGCCAGGAAGGAACTAGAGCTCTCCTCCAAGAGGAATCCCGGGCCCGGGGAGGGAAAACAAGGGGAAGGCAGGGCGGACTGGAGCTGACGAGAGGGAAAGTCCAGCGCTCGGCTTTGGAGATGGGAAGCCTGGGTCTGCAGCCATCTCTGCTGCTTCCTGGCTGAGCACAAGTGCCATTGTCATCTCTGGGGACAGACAGATCCAGGTCCTGCAGTTGCCCGGCACCTGGAGGGACCTGGCCACTGATCTGCCCACCACCAGGTGGATGGTTCCCAGGTCCCAGAAGTCCTGATGATAACTGCTGCTCACAGCCATGGCCCCTGCCCACCCAAGCCCACCAGGTGGCCAGGAGGACACCAGAGCCAGCCACATATGGATGGAGGCGGTCATCAGCCACCAAAACCCTGGAGGCCTCAGCCTGGTGACAGGAGGACAGGAGGACGCTGGGAGCAGGGCTGATTTCGGGACTGACAAATGCTAATGTGACTTGATCATTGCTGTTTAAACCCCAGTGTTGGAGGGACCAAGGTATGTTTTACTCACATGTTGAGTTACAACAACCCTCAAATTATCTCAGGTGCATGTTTTAAATTAGGCTTTTCATCTTGCGCTGTAGGTGGCTGAGTTTGTACAGTCTCTTCTAGGCTGTGAAGAGCATGCCAAGAGCTTCAAGAAAGAGGTAAGCAATGTAAAACTTAGATATATTTTTATACTCCTAGGCCCAGAAGTGCTTCATTTCCATTTGGTTAAATATAAACAAGAGCATTTGGGGGGGCAGAGAAACAGAGGCCAGCAGGAAGCGAGCCTGCAGTGTGAAAAAGGACGGACACACAATGCTGCACTGCTTAGGGTGAGAGGAAGTGAACACAGTAGTTGGTTAATACCTGCAGGAGTCACGAAGCCTCTGCTGTGGTAATACCAAGTCAAATAGGGGCAGGGAGCCCTCCACTGAGACAGCACCAGGGAGCAGAGGGGACTCGTGCTCCAGCGTGAGATGGGGACCTCTTGTCTCCCTGCCTGCACTGCTGGAGAGCCTTCCTTCCAGTGGGCTTTCTGCCTTCTGCTTTCTGCCTTCCCATGGTTGGGAATGTTTCGAACTTCCCTGGGTTCACATTTTCCCTGGTAAGTAGTCACAGTCACTGGGGATGCAGAAAAGACCCCACCAGCTCCAGATTAATAATGCAATGCTACTAACAGAGACTTCATTATAGCCCTGCCACATGCCGAGCAAGGTGCTGAGCTTCATATAGTCAAGGTAGTTTGGTCCTCAAAACACTGCAGTAAGCACTTACCATGGAGAAGGGCAGCTGGGGAAGGCTGGGCATAGCAGGAAAGGGGCAGAGTCAGACCGCAGCCCAGCTCCGTCTAATTGGCCAGCCTCTGTCTTGCCCTAGAATGGCCAGAAAATCACCCTGCTAGGGACTCTCAGAAGCACGTAGTTTGCAGAGCATGCAGAGTCGAGACAAAATACTCATTGAGTGTTGGGTCCTGGGGCTCTCAAGACCCCCTTTTTCCATCCTTAGAGTCACCACCACCAGAGAGACATGGACTGTAGTCCGTAGAGTGCTGGAACCATGGCACCAGGTTTACAGAAGGGTGTGCAGGGAAAACCTTTTCGTTCCTGCCTTCCTGGATCCTGAGCTAGAGTCAGATGAGCCAGGCTGTGTCCACAAGTGACAAGACACTGTGTGATCTGTGAGCTCAGCTCTGAGTCCTGGGCTCTGGGGGCCGTGGATGGGCGCCCTGCATGGGGTCCGCTTGCCATCTGTGACGTGGGAAAGTTGTCATACTTCAGACTGAAACAGGGGGTTTTTTTGTTTAAAAATTTTAATTTAATAGGGCAAATGTATTCAAGGTTGAGAGTATGATTTAATCTGCCGTATACGTGGCACGATAATTGCTCCGTCAAGATGAGCAAGACATCCATCACACTCATTCAGGACATCAGGTTCCCCAGAACTTGTTCCCCTTGAGCTGGGGATCATTCTGAACCAGTTGTAAAATACATGTCAAAGTCGATAAACAAAACATTTATTTTGTCGGCATTTCTGGTTATCATAGTTTTTATTATAAAAGGAAACCTTAAAATACAGGACAATTAAAAGGAGAAAACAAAAAACAATCACCATCCCACTGGCCAAAGATAACTTGGTATAAAGACTTCTACTATTTTAATATCGGTGTGTGTATATGGGACTAGGTAGATTCAATTTTAAAAATTAAAACTCAGACCTTTATCATCATATTACACATTATTACTCAACAATCTATAAAATGTCCCAGATCATTCAGCATTTCACTGTGACATGAATTTGGTAACAGTGAGGCACCCCATCCTGGGGCGATACCATAATTTATTTACTTCTGCTATGGTTAGAAGCCTGGGATGAATTTCACTAATACGAGAGTGTCCACATTGCTCCGGGAAAGATTCCTGGAGATTTGCTGTGTTATTCTTAAGGCTCTTCATACAGATTCAAGCCAAGATGGTTAAAGCCCAGCAGAAGCCAGCCTGGAGGTGATTAGTGCAGGTGGCTGAGCACCTTTCTACTTTGCCTTCTCTCTGTTTCTGGGAGCAGCAGACAGTGATGGGGTAGGGACACCCAGCAGAAAGGGAGCCCTTCATCCTCTTGCTGCCAGCTCCCCGGAGTTCCCCAGCACCCAGGAGCCGGGCTGGGTGGATCAGCTTTTGTGACAAGGAATTTTACTTGAATTTGTTTATTTGACTGCAGCAAATCGATGGCAAAGCCTTCCTGCTTCTGACCCAGTCGGACATCGTCCAGGTCGTAAAGATCAACCTGAGCCCTGCGCTGAAGATCTACAATTCCATCCCAATGTTCAGGAGCTCCCAGGACCAAGCGGAAGATGAAGCTGCTTTGGGCCAGGACCCCAGGGGATAACTGGCTCCCGCCTCTGCTGGGGCCAGACATGCGCATTCCAGCAAGGGGCCCTGCGCCCGTACTTTGACTTTAGTGATTCCATAGAGGTAACCAGATTTAGTGTGGACCCACTCCAGTGTCTGCGGTTTGTGGGGGCAGAGGATTTCAGCTGGTGAGGAGGCGCCAAGGACTCAGAGCCTCAGCACGGTTGTCCTTGGGATGGGGTCCTTCCTGCTCTGAGGCGTTGCAGCCCACAGACCAAAGAAGCCCACATGGTCACTGTGTTCTCCCTCTCCATGTAGGAGGCCGTTTTCACTTGCGGGCATAAGTCTTTCAAGTGGGGGACTATCAGTCAGCAGAGTCTTCCTCCACACGCTGTGCATGTTTCCACCAGAGCCAGGCCGAGCTTGGCCCACAGCTACGGTCTGGGCACAGCAGGTCTTCAAGAGATGGAGCCTCAGTGCTTTAGACAAGATTTCACTGGAGGTTTGTGGGTACTTTACTCGAGAAGGTGTGACTGTAAGAAATCGTAGGTGCAGGTTTTCATGATGCACAAATTCTCCTTTTTATTCCATTAGCTGTTTCTTGGCAACAGTCCCAAGGAATTCTGGAGCCCAGTAGAGGAATATTCCCAGGAGTGACAGTCAGGTGCACATTTCTAGAAGCTGGTGAGACGCCCCCCCTCCCCCGACCCCTCCACTGGCAGTGTGACCTTGGGGATGGTCCTGACACTGCCATTGGCCTGTGGGCCAGACCTGTCCCACCCGGATTTCAGGAGCACCCATTTCTCCTGCAGTGCATGGGAACAGCATAAGGAGTTCATCCGGGGCCTGCATGCACCTTTGCAGACAGAGACACCAGGGTGGGGTGGGGGTCTCAGCCAGGGAGCCCAGTGTCTGCTTCCTTTGAAAGATTCTGACTTGTTATCTGACAGTAGTCCAGTTTTACAAGTGATTTTGTCTGACACCCTAGTACCTATATCTGATACCCTAGTCCCACAGTTATGAAAGACAAGGCCCTCTCGGTTCTTCCACTTCTTGCACTTACTTCTTGCCTGTAGCAAGAGCTACAGATGCCCTCACAGAAGTGGAGACTCAGCCATCATTTTGGGTTGGGGAGAAAGAGGGAACTCAGAAAAATAAGCCTCCGACCTGGCCATATGCATTGCTTCATGCAGAACCTTCGTGGTTTACAAAAGTTGATTTTGCCTAGAGACTTTCTCAAAATTTAGGGCACTGAAGAAAACAGCAATCTTCTCTAAGAAGTGTGCACACGCCGAGCTTCTTTAGCTCCTTCTCTAAATGTAATTTTAGTATATAATTGGTTGATGTAAATTTTGTTTCTGTGCTTTATTTGTTGTTTTGTTTTGCATTTTGTAGACAGCCCTGTGCAGTTAAAATTCCTGCTGCTGCTGTTCAAGTTTTTAACATATTTTCAATGATAATAAATAGATGAAATGAAACCCGCACCCCTACCCAGTGAATGTGTCCTTGTGACCCGGGTCTGCTCCCAGGGGAGTCTGCTTTGCCCAGGCACAGAAGAACACGGGTGCCGCAGCATCAGCCAGCAGAGTCAGGCTTTCGACCACCATGTTCCCTGGGATCTGTTTCCTCAGGGAATGGGTTAATACCTAGGGGGACTAAACTGGAGGTTTTTCGAATCAATAAGAACTTCAGATTTGTTCATTTGATAGGCTCTGTGGAATACCCAAGATTTGGCTTTGGATACTTTGGGTAGGACCTGGAGCAGAAACATGATACCAAGCCAACCGAGTGGGACTGTAATTCCTAGAGGAAAGCGTGGTCTTCTCCAAGTAGATCCAAGTGTCCACCTGCTGGACACCACTGCTCTGCCACCCAGGCACCCCAGCCTTGACCTCTTCCAAAGGGGGCTCAGCCCTCCACCCCCAAGTCAGCAGTCAGGAGCGGCCCATTCCAGGAAATGGAATGCTGAGCTCGTCTGACTCCATCCATCCCAGCGGTGTCACTTCCTGTACAGCCAGTCCTGAGGAGCTGGCCCCACGCCATGCCTGCTCCGCTCTCTCCTCTCTCCGTGTCATTGCACCCTGGGATCTTCACTGAATCCCTTTTATCCGAGCTCAGCCCGCCCTGCAGCTCCCAGCCTTGCCCATGCTATCCAAGGTGAGATCTCGCTGTCCAAGCTGTCCTAGCTGCACGGCCTCAGCAGCCTTTCCTGACACCTTACTGTCAGGCCCCACAGCAGCCTGCACTGTCTGTTGCTCATGCTGGATTCTCTGCCCTGAACCTCATGTCTGACACTCATCAGCACATAGTGAGGTACCTGTGCATCAGGGGTGAAGCAGACAAACAAACTCAGATGCAGATCCCAGGGGCAGCCTTCCAGGTAGAGGTGGCCTCTCTGTAAAAGGAGGAAATGACACCTACACCAGGGTCTCACAATTTGATTGGCAATATACGCCCATATATAAATGCAAGTGACATTACACATAAGATACCGGCACACTGAGTAGCTGTGAGGAAACAACAGCAGCACCAATCCATTTCTTTTTGCTTATCAGACACACAAGCTTAGATACTGCATAGTGTCTCTCATATGAGAAACTCAGACTATGAATAAAGAGCAAAATAAAAGGTAGAGAATGGGAAGTAGGGATAGCAATCTTTCTCAGAGGGGAAGGGTATGAAGAGGTGGAGGGAGGGAAGGAAGGGGATCAAAGAAGGAAATAAGATGTGCTGGGTACCTGTGCAAACCCATTTTTTAGGCTGAGGGGACCGATCTTCCATCAGCAGTCACCATGGACAAGCCCCCGATTCCACAGTGAGCCTGACCAGCTTGACAGCTCTGTCCCTGCTCTCCTTAGAGTGGCTGTGTGCCCAGCCTGGGCCACCCGGGAGAGTGCAGGTGCCACTGAGGGGCCTCAGCTCTCTCCTCGGCTGGCTCCTACACCAACCAGCTCGCCTCCCCTTCCGGCTGCTCTCCAGAAGGGCTGGAGCAGTGAGAATTGAAATGCTTCACTCTGCCAGGAGGACCCCAGCGCGCACACCACACACACACACACACACACACACACACACACACACACAGGCTGGGTCAGGCAGCATCCAGAAGCCGTCCCGATGTCACGAAGGGCACTGGCTTCAGCCCCCTTCCTGAATCCCGCCCGGAATATGAGCTTAATCAGGGAGAAAGCAAAAAATTGCCAACCAGGCTTGAAGAAATCCAAACTTCTAGTTTCTTAGAAAGAGCTCTATACAGGGCTATTTGTATAACACATCATGAAAACACATCATGAGCCTGGAAGTTAGATCATTAGCAAGAATCCTGAGGGAGCTTGGGACTTGGGGGACTGTAGTCTCTGAATGTCTGCAATATCAGATGACTTTTGTAAAAATAAGTTTCTCACTTCCAACAGCCCTAGGATATTAAGGAAAAAAGTCTCTCCTTAATCTCTGATCACCTTCTTTCTCCTCCTGTGATTAGACAGGCTGACCTTAAATAACTCATGCATGAAAAGAGGTTCCAGGAGAATCACCGCTTAATCACAAAGACCCCAAGCCATGACATCCTTCACTTGCTGCTGACTTTCACACATGCCTGGGGGCTCTGGGCCGAGTCATCTTTGTCCATGCGATCTCACTCCTGAGTCCTGGGCCTTGTGGATCGCAGGATCCAGAAGTGTTTCTTAACTTTACAGCAGGGGCAGGCTCTCCACATTTACCTATTCGGGCTTTGCTTCCTATTATTTTAAGGAATATTCAGTTTGTCACTGCAAGTCCTGAGGCTGGAGAATATTATTGTGAATATGAAGTATACTTGTGAATATATTCTTACTCTTTAAGAATATGTGCTTCATGAATATATTCTCTTATAAATGCATTCCTCTTAAAACTCATAAATATATTCATGAAGAATATATGTCTTAATAGATTCTTGAATATTCAGAATCATAAATATATTCTTCCTATGAATAATTTTATTAATGAATATATTCAGAAGAAATCTTTCTCCAGCATATATTCCAGTGATGTCCTGTCCATTCCTTGATCTCTCTCGCTGCAGCAGGACTAGGGACAGTTAGACTCTGCAAGATGATGCTGGGAAGATAAAAACACAAATTGCTCGTCTCAAACTCAAGAGTGAAATGAGTCAATGTGCTGACTGAGCCACTTGGTGCATTGGTGATCAGCAATTTGACTTCTCAGGAAATTGTCTGCCTCCAAGTCTTTGTATGATGTATATATTCCTTACAGAAGGATGATGGATTTTGAATCGATGATCAATAAACACAGTCCTGCTGGCCCTGCTAGAGGTCCCAGCTGGAAGGCCCAGGGTCTTCCAGGGGACCTGCAGGCATCCGGGGGGACTCAGCTTCTGAAGGCTGAGCGGAGGACAGCAGGTAAGGGACAATGCTGCACTTTCTCAATGCCCTGTGTTAATGGTGGCCCACGACAATGACACAGAGACAAAGAAAAGGGACAGAGGAGGGCAGTGAGGTGAACTAATCTGAGATCAACCATTCACAAGGAAATGGGAAGCAAAAGGCAGGCAAAATGAGACGAGCTCAAAATGTTGAGTGTTAGCTTATTTCCCCCAATGGTTCTCTTTCAGGGGATCAGACTGGTTACCTTGTGCTACGTTTTGCCAAGGAAGCAACACCCAGCAATTTCTCATTCATTTAGGGTTGGAATTAGATTGTGTTCTCTTTGATTTAGAAATCAAAGCATCAAGGCAAATCCATGCATGAAGAGCACAGAGTGCTGAGGGATCCCAGTTTCAACCAAGCTGTTCCAGCATGGATTGAACCGCAGGTAATAGCAGCTGTGATAAACACGCACGGGTACTGTTTGGAAATTGGGCAGCCTGCAGTTCACTGGGAAATGCTGGGGTCCCAAAGGTGCTTCTGCAGGAAAACCCATCAGGATCTGTTAACTCACGGGAGCTCGTTTCATCTTTTCAGAAGTAAAGGAAGCAAAGGCTGGGGATTTAGCTCAGTGGTGCCACCTGCCTCGCAAGCACAAGGTCCCGAGTTCGACCTCCAGTACCACACACACACACACAAAAGTGAAGGAAGCAAAGGTGTGTAGACAGGATCTCTATCTGCCCGCCTTTGTTCTGTGTTTCTGTAACAGGACGGCACAGATCAGGTAATCTGTAGAAACAGCAGATATTTATTTCTCAAGGTTCTGGAGCCCATGAGCAAGTTGACAGCAAACCAACAATGACCTTGGTTCCTGGTCATTTCCTGGCCAGGAGGCAGGAGGGTGAGATCGCACCCCAGGTGGATGTCCTCCGTGCCTCTCTGAGGTCGGAGTCCTGGGGCTTAGTCACCAGTGAGCCATGCATGGTGGGGACACTGGAGGTCTCTGCATTCTCTAGCACTGAGGGAGGAGGATGGGCCCTACAGCCCGGGAGACAGTGCTTTCTTATCAATTATCCCATGATCTGAGTTACCATCTGCTCTCATAACAAACTTCCGAAGGCAGCCAGGGAGGTTCTGACAGAAGGAGTCCACAAACCAGCCAACAAATGGTTTGCTAAACAAAACAAAACAACAACAACAAAGAAAACCCTCAGGTTATTTGGTGTTGATAATAGAATTTGTTTTCCTTTTCAACCCATTTGCAATCATCCTCCAGAACAGCCAACTTTATCTTTTGTAAGCATAGATTTGTCTTTCCTAAGCCCTCCTTACTGTCAGCGTGGGACCCGGGTTGGTGCTCCTGACCTCCAAGGAGATTTCCCCGTGTGCCTTCACACGGGAAAGGTAAGCCTGAGATGAGCGGGAGAGCCTCACAGATACATAGCGTGCATCCTTCAGAAGAGCCAGCAAACTCACCTGTGCAGATGTCTAGGAGAATGGTTTTTAATGTATTCATTCAGCAAACATTTACCGAGAGCCCATTCTGTACCAGGCTTTACCTGTGTTTGGGATACAGCTGTGAACAAATCAAATAAAAGTAGTTCTTCTCATTCAAGTCGGTGGAGATAAACGATAAATAGCAGGTATGAGAAAATGAAGCTGAGTAGAAAAAGGATAAAGAGAAAAGTCTAGAGCCTTATGTAAGGGGGTAGGACCAATCTGGCCCTTGGATGTCGCAGAAAACACAGCCAAGTGGTGCCATTTGGAAAAATGAGCTCGCATCCAGGTACATGAGGCACAGACAGATGCCAGGGCCCCCTCGTGTTGCTGCCACCCTTCCTGCCCTTGGAAACTGGGGCGACGGCCTCATCTAGCCCCGGCGGAGAACCATCCAACCCCCCAAGGTTTCTCTGCACACACTGCTCATGACTGGCTCGGGGCTGACAATATCATTGTAGGTACCAGGTATGTCAGCCATTAGGTAACTTGTTACCTTGAGACTCAGGCCTTTCCCACCTCGGATTATAAGTACATATTAAGGAGAAGTAATCAGAGCTACTTCTAATGTGATTAACTGAAATTGTCGTCAGGCAGGTAATTTTAAAAACCGCCAAGGTTTAAGTATGGACTCATTAATTTTAGCTCAGAGGTGTTCTTACATTTATTATGCATACACAAGAATTTTACACATGAATCTGTTTTCACATAGCTGTGCTTCGCAAGCCTGCAGATAGACACTATCCTACTGACACTCGATTCTCGAGGCCCTCTCAGAGAGTAGCTAAAGGTTAATAACATGACGGGCAAGTGGGAAGAAGGAAAACAGGGTGCTGAGATGTGTCTGGTGAAGAGTAAGAAGTTCTGAGCCTTTGTAGAGCAAACACTAAGCATCTGGAATTGCCCCCATATTTAGACTGTCCCCCACAGGCATAATTTTCCAAATTAGTCATTTTGGGTACATGCTAATTTGAAAATGGATTAGCCTTCGGGGAGGCCCAAATTTAGCAAAACCTATTTATTTGTAGTTATTTACTTATTTATCTTGCTCCCAGCAAGTTCTCCTAAACTGAATAGTCTGTAAGTTATAATAGTTTGTCAAGATCAGAGCTGAGAGCAGGCTACTGTTCAGGAAGTCCTGGGAGAAAAAGACCAATTTTTCATGTCCGGGTGATTGTTTGAAACTTGAAAAGTCATTTGGAACTTGTGACCGCTTTTAGCAGACTCAGCTTGACAGAAACTTATTTCACAATTCAATCTACATTATGTGCTAGGCAACTGGAATGTCTGCCTTCAGGAGGAAGCAATAAAAGAAATAAAGAATTCGCTGATTCAAAAACCTTATGCTCCAAGGTGTGTGCTCCATTTTTTACTGGTTTTAAACTTGTGACAAAGTGTTCGTTCCCACAAATCCATTTGTCTCTCCTTGCCCGCTGCTCTGTAGACAACAGAGTAAATTGTTCTTCTGTGAAGCAACTTTGCAGCTTTCTCCACCGTGGTGAGCGTCTGAATATAAAGGAATAAATGGAACATGACTCAGACACCTGGCCACGGGTTCATATGCATTGCTGCTCTCTCATTTCCAGAAAGCATCCCCTACAACAGTTCCATCTGGGTCTCGTTCCAGGTGGCTCCCTGCAGAGAGGCTCACACTTGCTGAATTTTCTAGCTAGTGCAGGCTCACGCAGGGTAAATAGAACTTAACGTGCAACAACTGGACAGTACAGAAGATGCCCTGAATGTATATATTTTGAAAACATAAAGAAGAAAAGACACACTTTTTAGGACCAGCTCCAACCCTTCCCCCTTTTGTTTACCATGTAAAATAGCAGGTCTCTCTTGCTCCCCCTGTAAAATCACCTTCCGTACATTTTTGATGGCTCTTAACAATGCCACCTCTTAGTACTTTTGTTTCTGGACTAAATCTCCCTTTCACTATTCAGATTCATTTTAGGTTTTTAACTCTGAAATTTTCAAGTTTTGCCTATAACTTTTGCTTTGTTCCTCATCTTCACGCCCACTGACCTTCACGGCTGTTTGCTCCACAAGAAAGCTTCCTCCTTGTCCTCAGTGGTGCTTCAGAACCCAGCCGCTGTCTCTGAGCCATGGCTTGCTCCTGCTGAAAGTCAGTGAGGCTGTAGACATCGGCACTCTTCATCCATGCCAACTCCTGCAAAAGCAAAATCCCAGGGACACAAGAGCAAAGCAGGCCAGCAAGCTGAGTCATGCAGCACAGCCTCACCGGCATGAAGGTGAGAAGCCTAACAATGTGCGCAAAGAGGGAACTCCAGTGATGGCTATTTTGTTAATGGTTTGTTAAATGTTAAACAAAACAAGCCTCTTGAAGAAGAGGGTTTAGGCAAATTAGAATGCAGCGTTCAGGCATAGGGGGTCACCCGAGCTCTCTATCATGTTTTCTGTCTGATGTCCTGTGTGTCCAGCTATTTGGTTTGATAATTTTGACTCCTCTCCTTTTTCCCCAGTCAAATTTGAATTTCTTCCTTGCTTATAATTAGGCTCGCCTGGTGTAAGGAGCTTTAATTCTTTTTAAATATTTGCTGCAGCATCTTGCCCAAGTCTGAGAAGATGGTTAACCAGGAATTGCTGTCACATAAAGTTGGTTATGGAGAGAATTCAAGTGTCTTTCTGAAGACCTGACTCTCAATATGGGACGTATCAGTGGAATATCTCACTTTAAATAAGGCCAGTCCATACCAGCCAAATTCTTTCTCAGTGTCTTTCTTAAGTAGCTTAGTTATGGCAAAATACCCATGTGTGATGATGCATATTTTTTAAAAAATACTCAGGCCTGGGCTTCAACTTGGATAGCTTGACTCTGGAAATGGAGAGGAAGCCAGTGCCTGGGTGGGTGTTTTTGCTTTGTTTTGTTTTGTTTTTAAGCCTCTGTATGTTTCTAGTGAGCAGTGAAGGTTAAGAACCACTTCTCTACATAATGGAAAATTTTTAAAGTCACTACCACCCTTAGTCATGTGAGCAATATGTGTACTTACTTAGAAATGTGAATATGTGCAGTTTCTGAGTCAGCCCAGGCACTTCCACTGTCTAGAGGCAAACATAAACGGCTCCTTCTGCATCCTTCCAAAAATTGATGACTATGTACAGAAATCCATAGAGTTTCCCAAGGTTTATGTCTCTAGATGTCTTTAATTGTCGTCAAGTTATATGAATGGCTGCTGGTATTTTGAGGATTACATTGGATTCATGGGTTAAGTTAGGGAAAATTGATCTATTTGTATATCCTCCTATCCAGAAATATTGTAGGTCTTTCTATTTATTCATTTTTATTTTTACATGTTCTTCAAGAAGTTTAGCAGGATTTTTAATAGGTCTGATATGTTTCTTAATAGATTTACATTTATAGGTTTCATATTTTCATTTTATAAATGAGGTAATTTGTATTTAATAGCTCAATATTATTGTTTATTGGAAGAATTCAGTGTGGATATTAATTTTGAAACCAGTGCACTTAACTGAATTGCATTCTGTTGCTAAATGAAATTCCCCAAATGATTCTTTTGAATCTTTCCTAGGTAAACAAATGCATTATCTGATAAAAAGAAGAATTTCATCTCCTCAACTGAAGTATTGATGCCTCAAGTTTTCCTCTTATCTAATTACACTGACTTGTGTTTTCAGAACAATGAATTTTAATTTCAGATGCTTACAGAAAGTAACATCTACTGTATTGATGACATAAAAGTAAGAATCATATAGATTAAATACTGAGGCATTATAGAATGAGAAGAAATCCAAAACACTTGGTAGAATCACTTCTGGTAGTTTGTTTCAATTGCTTTTTTCTTGAGAAGTTTTTCAAATGTGAAGAAAATATTATTTCCTCCACCTTTGTTAATAACAGTTAAGATTTTAACATGAACATTCATAACAGATTTGTTCAGACTTTTAAAAAATGTTTATTTTTATTTATTTAATTATTTAATTTTAAATTATTTAATTATTTTTGGCGGGGAGGGGGAACTGGGCATCGAAATCGGGCGGACCCTTGCACTTTGGCGGCAGGCAGCGGAACCACTGAGCTAAATCTTCGGCCCCGAATGTTTATTTTTGAATTCCATGTTTGCAGTGCATAGTGATTGCATTCCCTGCGGGGAGTCGGCCCATACACAAAGGCATCTGAACTCTTTTTCGCCCCTTCTCCTCCGCTCTCCCCCTCCCTCCATATCTTGGTCTCCTTCCGTTCTGCGAAAGATCCACTTCCCTGTTTCCTCTTATCTTGTATTTTGCTCTTTATTCATAATTTGACTTTCTCCTATAAGGCAAACCATGTGACATTTAAGCTTGTGCATCTGATTGCTTTCACTTAGCATTATGGTCTCAAGGTGCATCCATTTCCCTAAAAATGCCTCAAGTTTATCCTTCTTTATGGCAGAGCAGTAAACATTGTGTATAAATACCACATTTTCTTTATCCATTCTGTCCACAATTTTTTTACTATCATTGTCAGATTTGATTTCACTGTTTTGTAGGTTTATACAAAATTTAGAATTCTTTTTTTTTTTTTTAGTTTTGGAATAGTTTAAACAGAGCTGAAAATATTCCTTGAATATAATTCACGTAATTCACCTTAAACATCTGATCTTGCTGTTTTTTTAAAGCTTCTAACTAGTGCCTAATGCTTCTCCATAATAATTTATCTGTTTCAATAGAGCTGCCAGATAAAAGACATCCAATTAATTTCTGAAAAATAATACATTTTTAAGTGTATGTCTTGAATATTGCATGAGCTGTATTAATAATAAAAAAATCTTTATCTGAAATGCAAAATTTTATTTGCTAGTGTGGCAACCCTAGTAGTACACTCCATCATGGTATAAACTTTGTAACAAGTATTTTGCTAGAAAATTTTTAAATTGATTTAGGGTTTTAAGTGTCAACACAGCATTGGTCAGATGAGACACTTCGTTTTCCTAGCCTGTATGCTTTCCCATTTCCTTTATTGTCTGTTAGAATCATTGCCTGCTCTTTCTGCTTTTTCTAGTAACAAATGAGAAATGTTTACTTATATGTCTATGCATTTCTTCCCCATGTCTCTTTCAGGTTAATTTTGCTATTCCTGGCAGAGATCAAGGCTGGAGATGGAATTCTGGAGCTCGCAGAGGATCCTGGCTGAGTGAGGAGAGCTTAGAAGGAAAGAGGCTGGTACCAGCTTGGCCACGCGGGCGCCTCCAACAACAGCCCCCCACCCCCATCCCGCTCTGGTCTTTTGCCAGTGCAGCTACTTGGTTCCACACTACAGAGGCACAGAGGGACATAAAAGCCATTGTTCTGATCTGCAGAAGTGAACAACAGAGAGAGGGCCTCTCTCAGGCTCCCTGATGATAACTGAAGCCCACTGGAAAAGTGAAGAGAATCTCTGCAATAAAGGCACACCAGACCACCGTGCTTGGTAAGTTGGAGGCCACCTCCCATCAGAACCTGGGCTATCTTCAGGGGAAGGGCAGCTGGAACCTGCAGTAGAGCCTTGCAGAGTTCAACCCTGCTGGAGGACAGGAAGCTCAACTTGGGACTTGCAGCCAGAAATCTGCCTGAATCTCACAGGTCTGGGACTAGCTTGCTGAGACTCATTGACTTATAACTACATACTGCTGCCCACATTGTCTATTATGACAGAAGAAACACACCCTTAAGGAGGCCCTTCATCTGTATCTTTTGTTATTTTTCAAAATTACCACTATTTTTTTTGCTTTTATTTTAATTTTTTTCTCTGCTACTCTTTTAAATTTTTTTCTTTTTTCTTTCTCTCCTATTTTCTTTCTCTCTCTCTCTGCCTTGCTCCCTTGCTTTCCCACATTGTTCTTCATCTCCCCTTTGTGTCCCTGTTCTGGCCCTAATTTATATTTCTTCTTTATTTGTCTTTTCTTCTCTTTCCTTCTCTTGCCTGTGCCCTCTGGCCTCACTGCTAAACTTCCCCTATCCTTCTACTTACCTATTCCTCCCTCCACACCTCCTTCTAACTCCCCATCCTGAAGGGTAAAGTTCCTAAATTGAAGAGTTTGTCCAATATAAGCATATGTTGGGTTGGTCCTTGATTTGATTTTGATTTAATTCACACAGTTAAAAGTGATAGATTAATAACTACCACAAATTGTCATTTTCTAAGATGTACTTGATGCTATGGTGTTGCTGATTGTACCACTTGGGCTAAGGTGTTGTGATTGATCTAATCAGTTGTCCTTCCTGGTATAATGATAATGAGATAGCCTCAGAGCCATTAGAGACTCAAAACTTAAAGACCAGCTATATCTGGAAGACACATCTGAAAAACAATCATTCCATAAGGGTTCTAAATACATCAACAAAGATACTTATGATAAGCAACTTCAAAATATCAACCCAGGAACTAAACCAACGACAGTACCAAAAACAAAAATGAGAAGACATTTAAGCAAGTCACAAAATCAGACTTCCACCCCACAAAAGGCAAATTCTGGAGGAAATGAGATGGAAAAGTCTGATAATCAACCACCTGGACACCCTGAACGCATAACACAGGAAGTAACAAAACAGATGAATGAGGCTCTAGAAAAATTCAAAGCAGAAATAATCTCCTAGATAACTACAGAGATGGTGAGCAGACTGAAAGACTTGATTAGAGGCTCTAGAACAGAAACTGATGAAAAAAAAGATGAGCTCAGAGACATGCTGGAAGCCATGAATGCCCAGCATAAGAAAGAAATGTAAACCATGATCACCCACCATAAAAAAGAAATGGAATCCATGAAACAGATTCAAACAGATATTCAGGAGATTAAAAACTCCACTGAAAGCATGCAGAGCAGATTAAGAGAATTTGAAGATAGACTATCAGATATAGAAGACAGGATTGTGGTTAAGGACCATGAAAACAGAGATTTCTTCAAAACAGTAGGGGACCATGAGAAATCAATCCAGAAACTGCTAGATAATTCAAAGAAGAATAACATAAGACTGATAGGAGTCCACGAAAAAACAGGAGAAAGTACAATTGACATAAAAAAATCTCTTCACAGAAATAATAGTAGAAAACTTCCCAGACAGAGGTGGAAAATTGGACATACAGATAAGTGAGGCATACAGAACTTCAACTAGCCACGATCAAAAAAAAATCTACACCGGTGGGAAGTGGGAGAGAGGCAGGGTCGCTCCCCATCCTTGGAGCTCTGCCAGGCCCCCCAGCCCATGCCCCCTAAAGGACTTAGTGGTGCCCAAGGGTCCCCGATTCACCATTCCTCACCCTCCTCCACAACACACAATGAGGGCCATCAAAGAGCACCTCTCCGCCTGGAACACCCACACACACTCCCCCGGCGGGAAGACTCCTGAACTCGCTGGCCCGCAGGAGCTAGGCCCGGAGCCTTCTTATAGAGGGAAACACAAAATTTAATTCTGCATCAGAACCATGTGTATGAGAGTTAAGAAGAACTAAGACACTCCATTGGAAATAATAAGGATCAGCTGGCGGCAGACAGGCAGGTCTGCGCATGCCCTACCAAGGTCCCGAGTCTCAAAGAACATGCCAAATCAGCCCGCTGCAGACAGGCAGCCACCTGATTCCACACTACAAAGACGCAGAGGACACCAGACCACCGGACCACCAGACCATGGTACTGAGTCCCGCTGCTCCCATTCCAGAGGTAGGGGCTTCTGAGCCGCCATCCCATTGCTCCTGGACCAGAGGAAGGGGTTTCCCTGCCACCATCCCTCCCACTGCTCCCAGCCCACAGGAAAGGGCTTTTGGGCCACCATCCCTACTGCTGCTCCCAGACCCTGTCCCACCTCTCCCAGCTCAGAGGAGGTAATCCGTGCAGGCGCCAACAGCCCCCCCACCCAGTTGAAATGAGAAAACACATAAATAAGTCTCAAAACCAGACTTCCAGATCACCTACAGCAATCCCAAAGGGAACTGAGATGGAACAATCTGATACTCAACCACCTGGACCCACCGAACTGGCAACAAAAGGGGATCTGGAAAAAATGAAATCAGAAATAATTTCTCAGATAACAGGAGAAATTGTGCCCCTAGTGCAAGACATGATTAATAAATCTAGAGAGGAGCTCAGGAACATGATGGAATCCCAACATAGGAAACAAATGGAATCCATAAAACAGATGCACATAGATTTCCAGGACATGAAAAACTCCACTGAAAGTCTACACAGCAGAATGAGCCGATGTGAGGACAGAATTTCAGATATACATGATAAGATTGCAATTAGTGACCAGGAAAACAAAATTGCTTCAAAATTATAAGGGAACATGAGAAATCAATCCAGCAGCTGCTAGATGATGCAAAGAAGAATAACATAAGACTGATTGGAGTCAATGAAGAAACAGGAGAGAGTGCAGATGACATAAAAAATCTCTTCACAGAAATAATGGCAGAAAACTTCCCAAGGAGGGGAAAAGAGCTTGACATACACATAAGTGAGGCATATAGGACTCCAAATAGCCTTGATCAAAAAAAATCTACACATAGGCATATAATTGTTAAGATTCCAGAAACTCAACAGAAGAACAAAGTTCTACAAGCAGTTAGACAAAAGAAACAAATCACCTACAAAGGAAAGCCCATCAGAGTCACAGCAGACTTCTCAACACAAACCATCAAGGCAAGAAGAGCTTGGAGTGACATATTCCAAGACCTAAAAGAAAACAGCCTCCAACCCACATTGATGTACCCTGCAAAACTATCTTTCAAATTTGATGGAGAAATAAAATACTTTCATGACAAAGAGCACTTTAGGAACTTGGTGAATACCAAACCAGCACTCCAAAGAATTTTACACAATATCCTAGGAACAGACATTGAGGATCACAACCCCAGGAAGCAAAGCAGAATGAACCCATCTGGCATGACAAGAAATTAAATGTAAAGGGAGAGAACCCAACAAAAAGAAAAAGTCATGGCAATGACAAGTCAATACATTTCAATTATAACCATCAATGTTAATAGTTTCAATTCACCAATCAAAAGAAATAGACTGGCAGAATGGGTCAAGAAGCAAAATCCAACAATATGCTACATACAACAAACACACTTAATTCAAAAGGAAACTCATAGACTGAAAGTTAAAGGGTGGAAAATAATACTCCATGTGACAGGAACCCGAAAAAAAGCAGGAGTAGCTATCCTCTTTGCAGATCAAGTAGATTTCAAACCAACACTGATTAAGAGAGATGAAGAAGTACACTACATCCCTGTAAAGGGAAGAATCCAAGAGGAAGAGATAACAATCATAAATATCTATGCATCGAACACTAGTGCATCCAACTATATAAAACAAATACTAATGGACATGAAAAGTCATATATGCACTAATACAATTGTAGTGGGGGACCTCAACACCCCACTGTCACAAATAGATAGATCAACTAGACAAAAAATAAGTAATGAAATACTAGAACTCAATTGAACTCTTGAACAAATGAACTTAACAGATGTTTACAGTCTTCCACCCCACAAAATCAGAATACACATTCTTCTCAGCTGCACATGGGTCATTCTCCAAAATAGACCACATACTCACACATAGAACATGTTTAAGTAAGTGCAAAGGAATTGAAGTTATCCCCTGTACCTTATCAGACCATAGTGCATGAAATTGGAGATCCATAGCAAAAGAAACTGGAAAAATTTTATAAACACGTGGAAATTGAATAACACACTTCTGAATAACCAATGGGTTCCAGAGGAAATTAAAGAAGAAATCAGACGGTTCCTTCAATTAAATGACAATGACAATACAACATATTGGAATCTATGGGACACAATGAAAGCAGTCTTACGAGGGAAATTCATAGCAGTGAATATGCATATTAGGAAAACAGAATGAGCCCAATTAAACAACCTGATGGTGAACCTCAAGCTTCTAGAAAAAGAAGAGCAGGACAACCCCAGAGCTCATACAAGGGAGGAAATTATAAAAATCAGAGGAGAAATCAATGCAATGGAGACTAAGAGAATGATACAAAAAATCAATGAAGCCAAGAGTTGGCTCTTCGAAAGAATCAACAAAATTGACAAACCCTTAGCCAACCTTGTCAGAAAAAGGAAAGAAAAGGCCCAAATCCATGCAATTAGGAATGAAAAGGGTGAAATGACAACAGACCCAGCAGAAATCCAGAGGATCATCAGTACCTACTTCCAGAACCTATATGCCAATAAGATGGATGACACAGAAGAAATGGACAGATTCCTAGATACATATGAATTACCAAAGTTGAATGAAGAAGACCTAAAAATTCTGAACAACCCAATATCAACCAATGAAATTGAAAATGTAATTAAAAACTTATCAACTAAGAAAAGCCCGGGCCCTGATGGCTTCAACACTGAACTCTACAAGACATTTAGAGAGGAACTGCTGCCACGACTGTTTAAACTCTTCAATGAAATTGAAAGGGAAGCAATACTCCCAAATTCATTCCTGGAAGCAAGCATCACCTTGATCTCCAAAGCAGAGAAAGACCCATCCAAAAAGGAGAACTATAGGCCAATCTCACTAATGAACATAGATGCAAAAATCCTTAATAAGATAATGTCAAAGAGAATGCAGAAGATCATCAAGAAGATCATACACCCTGATCAAGTGGGATTCATCCCAGGGATGCAGGGATGGTTCAATATACACAAATCAATCAATGTAATACACTATATCAATAGAGCCAAGGACAAAAACCACATGATTATCTCCATAGATGCAGAAAAAGCATTTGACAAAATCCAACACGCATTTATGATAAAAACCCTACAAAAAATTGGAATAGATGGTCTCTACCTCAAACTGATAAAAGCCATCTATGAAAAACCAACAGCCAATATCATACTAAATGGTCAAAAACTGAAATCCTTCACACTAAAATCAGGAACAAGACAAGGATGTCCACTATCAACACTCTTGTTCAATATAGCTTTGGAAACATTAGCCATGGCAGTTAGACAAGAGAAAGAAAGAAAAGGAATAAAGATAGGAAATGAAGAAGTCAAATTGTCATTATTTGCAGATGACATGATACTCTATATAGAAGACCCCAAGAACTCCACCGAAAGTCTTCTAGACTTAATAACCAAATTCACTGAAGTAGCTGGTTACAAGGTCAACACACAAAAATCAATAGCTTTCTTCTACACCAATGACAGACTCACTGAGAGAGAAATAGGGCAAATAATTCCTTTCACAATAGCATCCAAAAAACTGAAATACCTAGGAATCAACCTAATGAAAGAAATCAAAGACATCTTCTCTGAAAACTATGGCACTCTGAAAAGAGAGATTGAAGATGATATCAGAAAATGGACAGACATCCCCTGCTCCTGGGTAGGAAGGATTAATATAGTGAAAATGGCCATACTTCCAAAATTGCTATATAGATTTAATGCAATTCCAATTGAGATCCCAGCAGCATACTTCATGGACCTTGAGAAAACAATCCAAAAATTCATTTGGAACAAGAAGAGACCCAGAATAGCAAAAGTAATTCTAGGTAACAGAGACATGGCAGGGGGTATCACAATCCCCAACCTGCAACTCTACTACAAAGCTACTGTGATAAAAAGAGCATGGTACTGGCAAAGAAACAGACCTGAGGACCAGTGGAACAGATTAGAAGATGCAGAAACAACGCCAGACACACTCAGCCATCTCATCATCTTTGATAAAGGAGCCAAACACCCTCACTGGAGGAAAGATAGCCTCTTTAATAAATGGTGCTGGAAAAATTGGGCTTCAACTTGCCAAGATTAAAACTAGACCTATATCTCTCACCATGCACTAAACTAAAATCAAAATGGATTAAAGATCTAAATATTAAAATAGAAACTCTGAACCAGTTGGAACAGAGGTTAGGTAGAACCCTTGAAGACATCGGTGTAGGAAAAGATTTTATGAACAAAACCTCAGTTGCCCGTGAACTAGCACAAACAATCAACAAGTGGGATCTCTTCTTATTAAAAGGCTTCTGCACAGCAAGAGAAACCACGAGCAGTGTGAAGAGACAATCCACAATGTGGGAAAAAATCTTCACCTGCTGTTCCTCAGACAAAGGTCTACTATCTCGAATCTATAAAGAACTTAAAAAGATCAGACCTCCCAAATTTAAAGACCCAATCAAAAAATGGGCATCTGAAATGAACAGACATTTCTCAGACAAAGAAGTAGAAATAGCAAATAAATACATGAAAAAATGTTCAACATCACCGGTCATTTGAGAGATATAAATGAAAACAATGCTGAGATTCCACCTCACTCCAGAAAGAATGGCTGCTATCATGAAATCAACCGATAACAAATGCTGGCGGGGCTGTGGGGAAAGAGGAACCCTGCTCCACTGCTGGTGGGAGTGTAGACTGGTGCAAGCACTGTGGAAATCAGTATGGAGAGACCTCAAAGAACTAGGACTGGAAGTCCCATTTGACCCTGCTATTCCACTGCTGGGGATCTTCCCCAAAGAATTAAAAGAATCATACCACAGTGATATATGTGCGCCTATGTTCATTGCATCACAGTTTGTAATAGCTAAAACTTGGAAACAGCCCACATGTCCATCAACTGGAGACTGGATAAAGAAAATGTGGGTTTTTTTATAAAATGAAGTACTACTCAGCCATAAAAAATGAGAAATTAGAGACATTTATAGCTAAATGGATGCACATTGAGACAGTACTCTTAAGTGAAATCAATAGGACACACATGTGTAAATACCGAATAGTTTCTCTGGTGTGAGAAACTGAAAGTGTAAATAAGGACTAAATGTATAATAGGTAATGTGAAATAGGAAGAAAAGGGGCAAAGGGGAAGGAAGTGGGAGGGCTAGGGGAAAGGATAGAAGGGAATGGGATTAATATGAGAAAATGGAAAACTAGGAACAAAATCTTTGTAAATAGGGAGGAATGGAGGGGTTGAAGGGAGGGCTGGGCAAGGGTGAAAAATAAGAACCAAGAGAGACTATGTAAAGGTGCAAATTTCCAATGATGAATGTCATTATATTGTATACTGAAAATGTACCAATGATTAGAATGAATAATCTATAATGCAAAACAGGAAGAAAAGGTCCAAAGGGGTAGGTGTAGTGGGAAGGGCAGGGGAAAGGAAAGAAGGGAAAGGACAAATGATGAGAAATGGAAAAAATGGAAATAAAGTCTTTGTAAATAGGGAAGGGTGGAGGGGGTGAAGGGAGGGCTAGGAATGGGGGAAAAATAAGAACCAAGATGCATTATGTAAAGGTACAATTCCCAATGAGAAATGTAATTGTGTTGTATACCTACAATGTATCAATAAAAGAATTTAATTAAAAAAAATCTACACCTAGACATATAATAGTCAAAATCCCAGAAACCCAACAGAAAAATAAAATCCAAAGGCAGTTAGAGAAAAGAAACAAATCACCTACAAAGGAAAGCCCATCAGAATCACGGCAGACTTCTCAACACAAACCCTCAAATCAAGGAGAGCCTGGAGTGAAGTATTTCAAGCCCTAAAAGAAAATAACTTCCAACCTAGACTGTTGTATCCTGCAAAATTATCCTTCAAAATCGATGGAGAAATTAGATACTTCCATGACAAAGAACACCTGAGAAATTTCGTGGACACCAAACCAGCACTCCAAACAATTCTAAGCAACATCCTAGAAAAAGACAATGAAGGTCAAAACTCCATGAGGCCCAACAGAGGGAAGCCACCAGGCAAGGTAAGAAACTAAAGGGAAAAGGTGAAGAAATAAGAAATAAAAGACCCAACAACAGTAAAACATCATGACAAGGAAGAGTCAATATCTATCAGTTATAACTCTCAGTGTTAATGGCCTCAATTCACCAATCAAAAGAAATAGACTGACAGAATGGATTAAGAAGCAAAATCCAGCAATATGCTGTATATAAGAAACACACTTAACTCAAAAAGAAATTCATAGACTGAAAGTAAAAGGATGGAAAACAAACAAACAAAAGGATGGAAAACAGTTCTCCACACGACGGGAACCCAGAAAAAAGCAGGGGTAGCAATCTAATTTGCAGACAAAGTAAATTTCAAAACAAAACTAGTTAAGAGAGACAAAGATGGTCACTACATCCTTATGAAAGGGACAATCCAAGAGGAACAGATGATAACCATAAATATATATGAACCAAATACAAATGCCCCCAACTATACAAAACAAATATTAATGGACATGAAAAACCAAATAAGCACTAGTACAATTGTAGTGGGGGACCTCATTACCCCACTATCACAAATAGACAGATCATCTAGACAAAAAATTAGCAATAAAATTCTAGAACTGAACCAAGCTATTGAACAAATGGACTTAATAGATGTTTACAGAGTGTTCCACCCCACAAAATCAGAATATACATTCTTTTCAGCTGAACATGGGACATTCTCCACAATAGATCACGTGCTAACTCATAGGACATGTCTAAATAAATGTAAAAGAATTGAAATTACCCCCTGATATTATCAGACCATAGTGCAATAAAATTGGAGATCAATAACATAAGAAACTGCAAAACTCCCACAAACACATGGAAATTGAATAACGCCCTCCTGAACAACCAATGGGTGACAGAGGAAATTAAAGAAGAAATTAGACAGTTTCTACAAGTAAATGATAATGCCAGAACAACATACAGGAATCTATGGGACACAATGAAAGCAATTCTACTTGGGAAATTCGTAGCAGAGAATGCCCATGTTAGGAAAATACAACTCAGATAAATAACATAATGCAGAACCTCAAGCTCCTAGAAAAAGAAGAACATAACAAACCCAAAGCTAGCACAAGATAGGAAATTATAAAGATCAGAGCAGAAGTCAATTCAATGGAGACTAAAAGAAAGATACAAATAATCAATGAATCAAAAAAGAGTTGATTTTTCGAAAGAATAAATAAAATTGATAAACCTTTATACAACCTTATCAAAAAAAGGAAAGAAAAGGCTCAAATCCATGAAATTAAGTATGAAAAAGGTGAAGTCACAACAGACCCAGCAGAAATCCAGAGGATCACCAATACCTACTTCAAGAACCTGTACTCTAATAAAATGGAAAACACAGAAGAAATGGACAGATTCCTAGATACATACGAATTGCCAAAGTTAAATGAAGAAGACAGAGAAATTCTAAACACCCCAATTACAATGAGTGAAATTGAAAATGTAATAAAATATTTACCAACAAAGATAAGCCCAGGTTCTGATGGGGTCACTGCTGAATTCTACAAGACATTTAAAAAAGAACTGTAGCCATTACTCTTTAAACTCATCAAGGAAATTGAAAAGGAAGCAAGGCTTCCAAATTCATTCCTGGAAGCAAGTGTTACTTTGATTCCAAAACCAGGGAAAGACCCAACCCAAAACAAGAACTACAGGCCAATTTCCCTAATGAACCTAGATGCAAAAATCTTCAACAAGATACTGGCAAACAGAATACAGAGGGTCATCAAGAAGATCATACACCCTGACCAAGTCGGACTTATCCCAAGGATGCAAGGATTGTTCAACATTTGTAAATCAATAAATGTAATACACTATATTAACAGAGTCAAGGACAAAAACCATATGACCATCTCAACAGATGCAGAAAAGGCATGTGACAAAATCCAACACCCATTCATGATAAAAACCCTACAGAAAATTGCCATGGAAGGTGTTTATCTCAACCTGATTGAGGCTATTTATAAAAAACCAACAGCCAACATCATACTAAATGGTCAAAAACTGAAAACTTTCATGCTAAAATCAGGAACAAGACAAGGATGCCCACTATCACCACTCTTGTTCAATATAGTTCTGGAAACATTAGCCACAGCAATTAGAAAAGAGAAAGAAATAAAAGGAATAAAGATAGGAAAGGAAGAAGTTAAACTGTCATTATTTGCTGATGATATGATACTTTACATAGAAGACCCAAAAAACTTAGCCAAAAGACTTCTAGACTTAATTGACAGATTCAGTAGAGTAGGTGGATATAAGGTCAACACTCAAAAAACAATAGCCTTCTTATACACCAATAGCAGACTGACTGAGAGAGAAATTAGGGAAACAATTCCTTTTACAATAGCATCCAAAAAAATGAAATATCTAGGAATCTATCTAACAAAGGAAGCAAAAGACCTCTACACTGAAAACTACAGCACCCTGAAAAAGGAGATCAAAGAGGATATAAGAAAATGGAAAGACATCCCTTGTTCCTGGGTAGGAAGAAAAAAATTAGTGAAAATGACCATACTTCCAAAACTACTATATAGATTCAATGCATTGCCAATTGAAATTCCAACAATATACTTCACAGAGTTAGAGAAAACAATCCAAAAATTCATTTGGAACCAGAAGAGATCTAGAATAGCAAAAGCAATTCTAGGCAACAGAGACATGGCTGTTACAACAGACAATACCCAACTTGAAGCTATACCACAAAGCTACTGTGATAAAAACAGCATGGTACTGGCAGAGAAACAGACCCAAGCATCAGTGGAATAGATTAGAAGATGCAGAAACAACTCCAGACATAATCAGCCACCTCATCTTTGACAAAGGAGCCAACCACCCTCATTGGAGGAAAGATAGCCTATTTAATAAATGGTGTTGGAAAAACTGGATCTCAACCAGCCAGAGATTAAAACTAGACCCATATCTATCACCATGCACTAAACTAAGATCAAAGTGGATTAAAGATCTAAATATTAAGGCAGAAACCCTAAACTTGCTGGAAGATAAGCTAGGTAGAACTCTTGAAGATATTAGCATTGGAAAAGACTTTATGAACAAAACCTCAGCAGCACAGGAACTAGCAGAAAGAATCAACAATTGGGATTTCATCTTATTAAAAAGCTTCTGCACTGCAAGAGAAACCACCAACCGAGCTAACAGACAACCTACAATGTGGGAAAAAAAATTTTATCAGCTGTACCTCAGACAAAGGGCTACTATCTAGAAATATAAAGAACTGAAAAAAATCAGACCCCCCAAATTCAAAGACCCAATTCAAAAATGGACATCTGAAATGAACAGACATTTCTCAGACAAAGAAGTAAAAGCAGCAAATAAACATATGAAAAAATGTTCAACATCACTGGTCATTCAAGAGATGCAGATGAAAACAACACTGAGATTCCACCTCACCCCACAAAGAATGGCTGCTATCAAGAAATCAACCAATAATAAATGCTGACGGGGGTGTGGGGAGAAAGGAACCCTTCTCCATTGTTGGTGGGAGTGCAGACTGGTGCAACTACTTTGGAAATCAGTGTGATGATAACTCAAAGAACTAGGGCTAGAGGTCCCATTTGACCCAGCTATTCCCTTGGTGGGTATCTTCCCCAAAGAATCAAAAGAATCATACCACAGTGATATATGTGCACCTATGTTTATAGCGGCACAGTTTGTAATAGCTAAAGCTTGGAAACAGCCCAAGTGCCCATCAACTGGAAACTGGATAAAGAAGATGTGGGGTTTTTTTTATAAAATGGAGTACTACTCAGCCATAAAGAATGAGAAACTAGAGTCATGTATAGCTAAATGGATGCACATTGAGGCCATCCTCTTAAGTGAAATAAATAGGACACATGTGTGTAAATACCAAATAGTTTCTCTAGTGTGAGAAACTGAAAGTGTAAATAAGGACTAAAAGGATTAATAACTAATAATTGATACTTTGAAATAGGAAAAGGTCCAAAGGTGTAGGGGTGGTGGGAGGGGAAGGGGAAAGGAAAGAAGGGAAAGGAACAATTATGAGAAAATTTAAAAAATGGAAACAAAATCTATGTAAATAGGGAAGGGTGGAGGGGGTGAAGGGCGCACAGGGAATGGGGAAAAAATAAGAACTAAAATTCATCATGTACAGGTACAATTCCCAACGATAAATGTAAACGTGTTGTATACCTAAAATGTACCAATAAAAGAATTTAAGGAATAAAAAAGAAGGAAAGAGGCTGGGGAAGGAGCCTCGGAGAATCCCAATGCAGGTGCATTGGTCGGGACACGGAAGCCTGAGAAGGAATAGCCAGCCAGGCCAGAGAGGGCTCAGTTGCTCCAAGGCTCAGCTCATTCTTTCATAGAACTAGAATAAGAGTATCTACCCTAGAGTCTTCGCAATGCACAGAGAATCCCCAGTGCAGGCAGATATTCAAGCACCATGAGTAACAGTGAGCCCCTCCACACGGGGCCCTGCAGGTCGGAGTCCTGTTTGCCCTCCCTCATTCTCGGTGGTCTTAAACTCTCTGGGGTTGGTCCCAGGGCCTCTCTTGCTGCCTCACCATGAACTCTGTGCTCCATGCTTGTGTTCTAAGGGCCTGCCTGCATGTCGGTCAGGGTTCTCCAGAGAAACAGAGAGAGATGTAGATAAGTAAATAGCTAGATGATAGAAGATAGACACATGATAGGAGATAGATCATAGATAGATAATAGATAGATAGATAGATAGATAGATAGATAATGGATAGATAATAGATAGACAGATGACAGATGATGATGGATGGATGATTAGACGGATGGATAGGTAGATGACAGAGCGATGACAGATGATGGATGATTCATATGAACACAGCTCACCATTAGAGTAACCTATAACAACAACAATAACAATGTGTCCTTTCACTAAAGTTCTCAATTCTGATTCTCTCATTTTAGACAGATAGACACTTAGATGAGCAAGAGAGCACTAGATGGGACCTGGCCCCTGCACGTGTGCAGGCTGGGAACTTCCCTGACAGCTCGTCTGTAAGCTGGGATGTTGATCACATGGCTCAGACCAAGTCCAAGATCTCAGAACCAGGGAAGCCAAGGCTGGAACTTCTACTCAGAGGCTACAGACCTGAGGGTTTGGGAAGCTGGGGTGGGAACACCAGGAGCCGGTGCCCTGCTGTCCTGGGACCCAAGAGATGGAATGCATGCACCCAGCCCAGGAGCCAGGCCCCACCACCTGTTCTCTCCTTTTTCTCCCCCATTCCTGGCCTGGGACAGAGGTCCCTCCTGGTCCTCTCATGCTCGTGGTCTGCTCCCACATGGCTCTGGGGCCTCCCTCTCTCTTGGATTGGGAACTCACATCAACTCCTGAGCCTGTGTCCCCAAATCCTGAACCAGGATGTGGCCACCCAGCTGCAGATTCTGCACTGCTTTCCAGCCTCTTGACCTCACCAACACCCCAGCACCCCAACACCAGCTCCCATCTACCCCTCCGCTTAGCGCTCCAGGTCACCCTCTCGCTGAGTCCGTACCGGAAGGGAGAGCTTCCGAGTGGGAACAGTACCTAGCCCAGGAGGTGATGCGTGTTCTTCTGTCATCTCAACCTCATTCTCCCTGGAGAGAGCAGGCTGCAGTCCCTCAGCTGGCCGGTGGAGCCAAAGGTGGTGACCGGGCACAGCCAGGAGCAGAAGTTCCCACTGGGGACAGGAAGGTCTTGCCGGTCACCCTCTTCCTTCTTGTGGCTGGGTGACACAGTCTAGTATGTTGTGGCTGGTCCTAGTGCTGCTGTGATAGTGTTTTGAGCACTAACCTGTACCCCATACACTAATCACATTCACCCACTTAAATTTAAGCACCTTAGGGAAATCTGAGGTGAAGTCACTCAGCTGCCGGGGCACAGCCAGGCGTGGCTGGGGCTCTGCATGGACAGGACAGATGCAGCTCACTTCTGCTATCACAGTGTTGTCTGGTGCCCCGGCAGTGAGAAACGTCCCAGTGTCACCCTAGAAATGCAAAACCTGCAGATCAACCCCTGCAGATGCGACCTGTGGTCCTGAAAGCCTGACTCCCAGGAAGGACACCAGGGAGTGAGTGTCAAGTCAAGATCACCCTTTATTCAAAATTTGTCCCCGCATCACTTGAACTGGCTTCAGAGCTCCATTACATTTTTCAAAGAGAAAACAAAGGGGTCAATAATTCCTCTTTTTCTTTTTCCCCTGCTTCCTTCTCACCCCTGAGGAGAGAGCAGGTTGCAGAACAATGCTTTCTCTCTGCATGCGGCCTATCTCACAGCCTCCAGGATGCGCTCAGAGGAGCAGGTGAGCAGGACAGCTTCAGCTTGTCTCTCGGGAAACGCTTGTGTAACTAATGTGGCAGGGGCTGAGCTCACTCAGCAGGTCAGGTACTGCAAGGTGGAAGGCAGCAGTGAGAGGCCATGGGGAGAGAGGTGGGATGGGGGCAGGACTGCCTCTCCCTCTCCCCTCTCCTCCCGGTCTCTCTCCTGCAGACTGGAAGCTGACAGTGTCTCCTGTTCCTTCTACCTGAACGCAGAACTCCTTGGCGCCACCAGAGCGTTGAGGGCACAGGGCACGGAGCCACCGTCTGCCTGGCATCTGGGGATGTCCCAGTCTGCAGAGAGGGCATTTTATGGCAGCAGGGAGAGTTCTGCGGAAAGGTTTATCCCTGCTGAGAGAGCAGAGCCAGAAAACAGAGCTGCACCCTGAAGTTCTGCAGGGTCTTCTGCCTTCCCCGAGAGTCTCAGGACCAAGTGTGAAGCAGGCTCTCCATGTCCCTTACAGGAATGACAGAGACAGCAATGAGAACACAGCAGCCCTTTCCCTCGTGTGCACTCTGGTGGCATGCTGCGAAGTGGGCCCTCCTTTCACAGCCACAGAGCTTGGCACCCATAGCTGGGGTCACCTGTGCAAGGGCCACACAGGGAGACACAGGCTTTGAACTCAGTAATCTTGACATTGAAGCCACACAGCCAGCTACTCTACTAGTAGAGAAGCAGCCAACAGTGGTGAAAATGGCACTGGCCAAACCTGCCCTTCTCCCCTTTTGCACTTCAGTGTTTTCCTAATGATCTGGCTCTGTTTGGTGCTAGCAGACCTCCCTGAGGGCAGTCGCCTTGCACTGCGCTGCCAGCCTCACCCAGTAGGGTCACCGCCTGCATCTGCAGTGACCAGGGAGGATGGGCAGTGTGTGGACGGCGTGGACCAAATCCTCACACCACAGGGAACAGAGTGCCCAGCTGATGACCAGCACAGTCCAGGGTGACAGGAAAGCTGCCCAGGGATGTCCCTCGACTGCCCACACTGGCTTGGTGCTCAGGGTGACCTAGGTGTGGTGCTGGACTTGGTGAGTGACAGGGGCCTGTGCAGAGGACAAGGTGCTGGGCCAGGCTGCTTCAGCCTCCTGCACACTCTGTGGGTCTCCTGCCACCTGGGCCACTCCTCTTTCATGGGTCTTCTCCTGAGGCAAAGAGTCTCTTCAAATTGTTCTCCCTGGGAAAACAGAGTAGGGGATGTAAGCAGCTGCAGCAGTGAATTATAAGGAGCAAATGAAATATACAGTGAATGTTTAAATTTCAAAGAATGTATTATTATCACATTGCCATGAATCCCCTCAAAATCCTCCCCCTCACATTGAACACACTTATCCCATCAATGCTTCTTGTGCTTTCTGAAGCAATTCTGGAAGTCCTCTTTCATGAGGGTCTTTATAAGATGAGATCAAAAATATAGCGGCAGCTGCTGCTTCATGCAACTTTCGGCTCTGCCCCAAAGTCAACGTGACCATGAAAGGTAAATGGCTTTGCATCGATTCAGGACATCAAAGCAGCTGGGACAGTGCAATTGAAGACACTCAGGAAAGAGGACTCAGGACTTGAGAACTGCTTCAGAACATGGCAAGAAGGATGGGCTAAGTGTGTTTGAAAGTAAGTAGAGAATTTTGAGGGGGATTCGTGGCAGTGTCTTTTTTACTATAATAAATTTTTTTAAAATTTTGAACATTTGCCATATTTTCTGGTCATGCCTCATTCACAAGACATATGCTCAATCAGCAGTTTCCCAATGACCGAGCGACTCTCCTGACATCTGTACCTTGAGCAAGAACCAGCAGGACATTTTGGTAGCAGCTGCAGCTGCATCCATCCCCAGCCATGTCCCTCCCACAAGAACCTCTTGCTGCTGCTGGACTTTGAGTGCTAGCTTTGTGCACTGCCCTGCTGAGCTTCCTGCCTACAGGCTGCTTCCTGTTGCACCTTCAAGGGCTGAGATGGCTGTCAGGTGTGGGTGGAGCAGCAAGTGCACACTGATAGCTACAGAGATGCTGTGGCTTCTGGAAGTCCCAAGCGACAGTTGTCTGTGCCTGAGCTCATTGACCCTCCCCCGGCTGGCAGCCCTTGGCACTGCACAGCCTGCAGGCCAGCCATGGACCTCAGCAGGGCTCCCTTCTTGCCTGGATGGCTGGCTTCCTGAGCTACTGGTTGCCCTTCAGTGCTGTATTCTTGTCACCCTGGCTAGGACGCATGCAGTGGGCTCATAGTGGCTCCGGAGGAGTCCCTCTTTGCCCACATGGATCCATCTGCTGTTCACTTTCCATTCAAAGTCAATAAGCCACAGAGATTTCATAACATAAAGACAGAAAACAATTGTCCATGGTAAAGGCAGGAAAAATTGACACTATGTTAAATAAAAATTACAGGGCCGGGCTCCTGCCTTGGGCCCCAACAGACAAGACTAAAACTCAAGATGGAATCACTGGTGCTACAGTTCCAAGTCACTAAGCCAAAAGGAAGTTGTTTATCTGACTTCCGGGAAATCAGGATTGGAGAGATAATAGCCAAATTTCCCCAACCGGCTCCTTTCAATTGGCATGATAACAAACTTCCCTCTGCCTTAATCCTCACACAGAAATAACCTGGAGTAACCTGATGTTAAATAACCAGTTATTTGCCTTTTCCCTGTCCCCACCTTACAAGAAAATGACCGAGCTGGCTTTTTTGTTATTGTTTCTGCTTTCATTAGCTCTTCTCTATAAAACCAACTTTATAAAACCAACTTTCTCTGCTCAGGTTTTTATAACACTTTATTATACTTTGTGGATGGAAGCATTGTCCAATCTTAGAATTGAAAATAAAGCCAATTAAGATCTTTAAACTAAAGTGTGGTAATTTTGTCCTTTGACTATTGAGAAAATATATTTGCTTCAAATATAACTGCAAAGAGGTTACATACAAATACATCTTCAAAATGAGTAAGATGATGACTAATCTAACAGCATATTGGGCAAAGGACATAAATAACAAAAGAAAAATTATACATAGTCATCAGAGAAAATACTCACTAATACTAACCGTCAGATAAAGGTCAGAAGTTCAAACAGTATGGCTGGGGGTATAGCCTAGGGACGGAAGCCCTGCTTGGCACACACGAGGCCCTGGGTTCATCCCCAGTACCAAAGAGTCCCAGTGATGGACAGCAGATACTGACTCTGAAACATCGTTTTACCAAATCATGAACCCATAGGCCATCAGTGGACAGTAAGACAAATTCTCCTCTCTTTTCTCCTAAGGAGGCCAAATCTCTCGAATGAATTGTCTAATTCCTGTCTACCTTTTCTGATGTGCCAAAAGCACAAATCGAAGTCCAGCATCATCAACCCCATTTCAGGGGATATGCTACCAAAGATGCCCGGCAAGGTACTTGCTGTTGAACCCAATGCCAACGTTTCTGTCATCACTTGACCCGACTGGCCAGCTGCCTGGTGCACCAATAACCGACCCCTCGCTTTCACACCCCGTGTGCTGCTGCCCGAGGTCTCACGCAGCCCATCTGCTCTTCTCCTGCCTGTGTCTGCTGCACGCCCCACATCCTCACACTAAGCCGGTCCGTCCCCCTGTCTGTGCTCTGCAGGAGAGCCGAGCATTCAGCACCCTGCCAACAGTACAGTCCCCAAACAATCAGTCAACATTTATGTAAGGCCAGCACGGGCGTAGTGCACCCGGAAAAGCCAGACCCCTGTCGTGGATGAGATACCCTCTTCAGAAGTGAATTATTGATTATCTTGTTGGGCCTTGAAAGCCTCAGGTCCTATCACAAAGTGCCTTCCTCACAGAAGTGCTTATGAACTATGAACTATGAACATACTCCTCATCTTGGGGGATGGTGCCCTTTGCCCCTTGGAGGCTGGGATCGCAGTGAGTCTGACCTGCTCCTCACTCCACTTCAGTGGAGACCAAGGACTCCTGAATCCAGTCTTCAGCCCCGAGTTCCTCCCCCAGCTCCAGACCTGTGGGTGGAAGTGCTCACTTCGATTCCAAGTTTGCTTTAGGGTCAGTCCGGTGCATTTGTGACACCGGAGATGTCTTCCTTATGTTCTCCCAGGGCGCGTAGGTTGGCAGCCACGCCGGGCTAGGTCTTGATCCTGTGGAGAGTGAAGAAGAACCAGGGTTGCCGGAGCTCACAGAGAAAGGTTGGGAGTCTGCAGCTGGCATGCGTGTGGAAGTCCCGGCGTGGATGCAGCCCGACGGGTCTCCCTGTGGCACACAGCGCGCCCTCTCCCACCTCTCTCTCCTCTTCCATTCGGGTGTTGTGCGACCGAATGAGCTGGTCCTGGCCCTGCTCTCGGCAGCATCCGCCCAGCTCCCATCCCCTGTGTCCCTTCAGCTTGGCTGGCACTGCCACCCCCTAGGCATCCACAAGAGACAGACTCAGGAGCTCTCTGACCCCCTACCCACCCTCGCTCCCCAACCTCATGGGGGACAGAAGCCTGTTGGCGTTTTCCCCTGAACGCCCTGGACTCGGCCCTTCTCCACCCTTCCCGCCATTCCCCTAGACGATGGCTCTTCTCAGCGGGGTTACTTCCACAGCTCCAGCTGGCCTCCTCCTCCCTTAGAGGTGCAGCTGAGTGACCACCTCCCTCTCCTACGGAGGACATTTCGTGAGCTCCTTATTACCCCCGAGCCAGGGACGAAGCCCCTCAGATGCCGTGGGCGAGTCTGATGTGAGGGCCTCGCTGGGCCCTGTGGGGGCCTCTCCGACGCCCATCACTAGGCTTGGGCAGCGTGAGTGCCTTTCCTCCCTATGGCTTTGGACACTCCTTTCCACTGCCAGCACCCACCACAGCCCCCGCCCCTAGGCAGTCTCCTTGGGCCGACACTTGCATGTCACTCCTTCAGCTGTCACCAAAGCCGGACACAGGTCAGGGGTCCTGGCATGTCAGCCCGAAGCACCAAGGTCTTCCCACGCCTTGCACACAGAGCACCGAATGGAAATCCTTCTAGCACTTCTCCAGACCCGTGAATGCTGGGGGCTCAGGCTGTCCTGCTTCCTTTTCCTCTCGCCACAAGGTCAGGACATGGCATGGCATTGCTGTCAACAGCTATGCATTGAGAGAATAAAAAGAATACACTGTGAATATCTAAAATGTGCCTGTTTGCCTTACTTCATTTTCTACGGCTGTAACCAAATACCTGAGACTGGATAATTTAAAAGAGCTTATTTTAGCTCAAGGTTCTGGAGCCCATGGTGCGTGGAGCTCCTGGCTGGAAGATATCATGGCTACATTTGGCAGGAGCCTCAGGGGCTTCAGCTCATGATGGAGAGCAGAAGGGCAAAGGCCTCTGTGCCTGGGGCAGAGGAAGAGGCGGTGCCTTGCTCTGTAACAACCTGCTCCCACGGTAACCGATCCACTCCCACGACAGCAAGAGCTCGCTCACTCCCTCGAGAACCAGCCCAGTGCTGTGAGAATGGTATCAATGACCCAAACACTTCTCAAAGGCTTCCCAATCCTTCACAATGGCAATCAAGTCCAGGACTCGTTTCGGAGGGAACCAACTGTATCCAAACCAACCCTAAGAAGCTACCCTAAAGAGAGAATCAGAACTGCACACCAAGATTTTCAGCACAGATATGGGTTTTAAATATTTATGGTAGAAGATACTGGTGCAAGAGAAGAAGAACATTCAGGCTAATGACACAGGTGTGCAAAGCCAAGTCTGCAGGCCTCTCACATCCTCTGCCATGTAATACCACAGGAAGAAGAAAGCCAGATACACCATGCATATGACAACACAATCATATTTTAAATCTGCATAGAAAGAGACAGGGAAGGAATCAGGCAAAATGTGGATACGTTTTACCTGTACATAATGGAATCACAGGTCATTTGCATGTTTTCTGTGTACTTCTCTATATTTTCCAAACTTTCTTTTTTTCTTTTTCCTTTCTGTGGTTTTGGGGATTGGACATAACATGTTTACACCGAGATACCCAGCCCCAGCCCCATCTCTTTTTTGTTTTGAGACGGCATTTCACTAAGTTGCCCAGGCTGGTCAAAAATTTGTTATCCTTCTGCCTCAGCCTCCTGTGCTGTGGGATTCTAGGTAGGCAGCTCTGCGCTAGGCAATTTTCCAAACTTTCTCAAATGAACCTTCACTAGTAACACTTTCTAACTGGACACACGCGTGTCTGCACCTTTCTGGCCACCCACAGCCTGCTCTTCAGTGTCTAAAAGAGCTTTGGCTCCATTTGGACAGTGACCTGCTGGGGACAGTCTGTGACGCCTGGGGGCGGGTCCATCCACACATCAAGATTGTGAGCGCACTGGTCCTGGCCTCCTTGTATCCAGGCACCACTGCCAACAGCACCGTTCTCCAGGGGTGCTCTTCTGAGTGTGGAGGGCCTCTGTCTATCCCCACCGAGCTCCTCTTTGCCTCTTGGACAGCTCTCGTCCTGTGTGCAAGCCATGCGCCCCAAGGGCTTGGATTTCTCCTCCACCAAACTCGCCTCCTTAACAGGCCACCCTATGGTTAGGAACTGGCTTGCTCCCCGTAGGTGGAGGTGCTGGGAGCTCAGTGCCCCGTATCTGATGTGGAACTGGAGCCTTTGAGAGCTGGGGGCCTCATGGAAGGTGGCTGGGTCACGGGGACACTGCGCTCGGGAGCGGATGGCTGCTGGTCTCTCACTGTTGGGCGGGTCTCACAGGAGTGAGTTTTCACAAGACCCAGTTCCCACAGCGGGGCCGCCCCTGAGCTTGGTCCCCAGTCGCTCCCTTTCTGCTTCCCCGCCATGTTGTGACACAGCCAGGAGCCCTTCCCAGGACACGGACACCTCAATGCTTGTAACTCCCGGCGGCTGGAAAGATGAGCTGGGTAAATCTCTTTACTTATAAAAACCCCACCTAGAATCCCTGAAGCAAATGGGCAACTGCTGCGCTCCTGAGTTGGGGGAAGCAGACGCAGAGCCGCAGGTGTTTGCTGGACCAGCTGTGTTCGCAGAGGAGGAAAGAGGACTGCCCTGAGTCTGGGAGTTGCAGCTGCTTCTTCCAACTCAACGGTTTAACATGGTCTCCACCCTGTGTTTCCTTTGAAAAACTGCCTCATTCTTTCCATATCTGAAACTTGCACGCCTGTGAACTCCATGTCGCTTACCCAGGGTGGGCCTTTGGGGATGCACTTGTGTCACTCGCCCCAGAGATGCTCATGGGAAAGATACGGAGGGAAGGGTCACCACACTGCACTGGGCCCCAGCCCTCTCATGCCCTGCCTGCCTTTCCCATTCCCAGTGCCTCTGCTCACTGCCCAGGCCGTTTGCCTCCTGTCTGGCCCCAGCCTCCTCCATTGCCCATCTTAAACCATCGGCCACGTTGCCAGAGCTTGCTGAAGTCTCAGGCTGCTGCCAACCGCAGCTGGTCCCTCCCAGGCTGCCTCGAGCTGGCCGATGTCCCCTGCAGCTGACAACAGGAGCTCTGGCACCAGGCCCGGCTGTTCCTCCTTCTCCTGAGGTCTCAGCCCCTCTAGTTCCTCTGTTCTTCATAGTAGCCTGCTCTCCCCGCAGGCCTAGTGTGAGCTCAGGGAGTGGAGACCCGGGGACATTGCCTATCACCAGTCCTTCCTAGTGACCTCAGCCAGGCGTCCTCCACTCCCCTCTTCCTCCTCCCCGCCTGCCCTCTTCCGTGGTTCTCTTCACCTCCTTCTCCAACAGACCTTGGCTGTGCTAGCCTGCTGCAGGATTCCCGGCTCACCCAGCCGTGGCCGAATCCCATGATGATTCAAGTGAGAGTCCTTGCTGTATTCTATACCTATAATGGGTCAAAATTCTGAATATGAGCCAAGCATGGTGGTGGACCTCTGTGATCCCGGTGCTCTGGGGGGCTGAGGCAGAGGACTCCAAGTTTGAGTCTCACCTGGGCAACTTAATGACTTAGCAAGACCGTGATTCAAAACAGGGTCTGTAGCTCAATGTGAAACTCTGGGTTCAATCCCTAGTACTGCAAAAAAAAAAAAGAAATCTGCATGTGGAGTATGCTCAGCATCCCACATGAGGGGTCTGGGTTAGTCCCGTTCACCACCGGCCTTGAAGTCTGCTGCTTTTGCTGGCATGGTGCTCCGGCTGTGTGATGCAGGACTGGGAGAAACGTGAAGGGAGAGAGACAGACCTGAGCCAGAACAGGGAGGTCTTGGTTATTCTCCAATGTGTTTGTTTGCCAGTGCCCGCTGTTTCCTGGGTGTTCACTGGGTAGCGTCTGGATCTACATTGTGACTTCAAGAAGGCTACACTTTATTTATTGGAAAAGTATTTGTGACTCTGGGGGATGATTTATTCCTATTTTTCCCATAATTTATGTCAAAGAAAATATAATAAAAATGCCACGTTCACCATGGATTTGGAGCAACCTATCAGAAACTGGGATGAAATTAATACTTTTCTTAAGAAAATCCCTACCTAACACTAAACTTCCTAGAAACACCGCGGAACAGACCAGAGAATTGAGTTCAGTGCTTGCTCTGGGACCAGTGTAGGAGGCTCAAGAGTCGATTGCAATTTTGCTTTCTCATCAGCCAAGAGGACATCACGGAATCTTCTCGTTAAAAGATTATACAGAACTTTCTCGTTTCCCAGTGATTTCTTCCATGTTAGCTAATGTGGGTGTTCGGAAGAGCCTGGGGAGACACAGGATGCATCACTGCCTGACTTGGACATGTCAACCCTGAGGTTCCGGCGGCCATTTAGGAACTCACTCAAGGTCACGGGGCTGGAGAGGCAGAAGGGAGGTGAGCGAAATACCTGGAATCCCTGATGAGACATGGTTGAATGACTCGAGTGTCTCTGATACTGTTGGGAGTGAGGATTTACGGGCTGATTGGGAAGGGAGAGGTCTAGATTTATTTAGATGCTCGGGCCTGGAAATGAGGGAAATCGGGTTGCAGTTAGTTTAAGGACTCTCTACCACTTCTGGCTCCCTGCTTTCTGCGCCAACAGCTGGGTCCCAGAAAGGGCAGAGAGAATATGCAAATCCCCGAGTAAACTCTGGGTTTGGATGATGTCTCATAATGGAGAGCAAGATTTCTGAACTTATCACCTGGGCTGGAGGAGGCTGACGATTCTCAAGCCCTGGCAAGTTGGCAAAGTCACTGACAGCACACTTGACAGTTGGGTTCTCTCTTGACACCAAAGTCGTCCAAGCCTCCCGTGAAAAGAAGAGAGAAACTCTCCTAAAGGCTTCTCTACCGGGTCGGAACTCAGATAGTAAACAGTACTGGTGAGGGTGATGGCCAGGGCTTTGTGACCCAAATAGGACAGCACAGCCATTCTCCAGTTGGTCACTGGGTTTCGAGAGTGACCCTAGGTGAAGCAGACACTATGTGAATGTCCAGGTATCTGAGGTGTGACCTACCAGGGTGGCAGCGTGACCTTGGAGAAGTCCTGAAAGTCTCTCTCTACTCCATGCAGAAACAGGTTCCTCCTCCCTCTCCTCTTCCTTTCCTTCCTCCTCCTCCTCTGCATTTTTAGAAGAGGGAGAAGCTCCCAAGGGTCTTTTTAAGGATGTCCAAAGGTGTGGTGAGATGTGAAGCAAGTGTGGTCCTCTGCCTGCTCCTGAACGCTAACTCTGTTCTGTTCACGAGGTGACTCTGAGCTCACCTTGATGGCTCTCCAGGTGAGCACACAGTCGAGAGAGGCCGTGGCCGTTACTCCCGGCTGGGTTTGTTGTGAGACCTTCCACACACCTGTCCCTCTCCCAAGCCTTCTCACCCCGAATCAGCTTTCACATTTCCTTCTCTGTGAGTTGAACACCCGCAAGTCCTCAGCTCTATCTTAGAATAATCTTTGTGGAAGGAGCATATGAACCAACCATTTTTTTATCCTTTAGTGTCCATGGGACTGGGTTCCCCAAAAGGTAAGTGTTTTGCCAACAGAGGGTTCTTAGGGTCCCAGTTTAGGAGGCTGGGAATGCATAAGCAGGGCACCAGGGTCTGGCCACAGCAGGCCTGGGTGTTCTGCTGCTTCTTTCATGGCAGAGAGCACCGCAGGGAAAGGGTCCCAACTTGCGTGTCTGAGTAAAGCCACCAATGCCCTCAGCTCAAGTCGATCAAAACCCCCACCTCCAAACACCATTAACACAGGCATTTGCCAATTAAGCTCCCATGTGCATTTTGGTGGGGACAAACATTCAATCCATAGCAATAGTCGAAGAGGATTTCTAGAACATTTTGCTGTATAATATGAGGTGCAACTTCCACATTGGTCTTCTGGTGTCCGTCTCTCAGAAATCTTTAATAAGGATCCTCAATAGGGTGTGTGTGTGTGTGTGTGTGTGTGTGTGTGTGTGTGTGCGCGTGCAGGTGCCGATGTGTGCCATGACCTGAGATGGTCCACAAGATGAAAACAAGACAGCCAGGGTACGTTTAAAGTACACACTGCTACAGAAATTCTTTTATCTAACTTTCCACATTTACATGCCTTGCCTCTCTCTAAATTATACACTTGTTGAAGATAATAATCTGAGTCTGCATAATCACCCTCTCTGTCTGGCATATTGCTTATCACCCTGTTGTATATGTAATAAATACTTAGTAAATATTTTATTCATTGATTGACAGGAAAAGTATATTTGGCAAGAATTATTATAATTTGGTACAGTAGGAGCCAATGTTTTATAAAATGAGAGAATCAGAATTGAGAACGTTAGCCAAAGGACACATTGTTGTTATTGTTGTTATAGGCTACTCCAATGGTGAGCTGTGTTCATATGAACCTTGAAAGGAAAAGCTTAGTACTTAGTCTTGTGCTAAGAGAGAAATGCTTACAAGCCGCTGTGCAATGAGTGTGGCCGCTGAAGCAGAACCACCTCAGAGAGGACCCCGCTTCTGGCCTTGTAAGGTCATCTGAAGGGCAGTTCACTGTGGGTAAGAGGATCCTGAGCAGGTGCTGCTGGGAAATCTTTAACAACTGCTACAGCATTTGTCAGCTTCCTGGTGGAGATACAGTCACTGTGTCTGATTTCAAGCTACCAAAATGACACTACTGAATGCAGAGTTGGAAGGAGATGCCTGAGCCAGTCCAAGTCAGCCCCGGCACACCACTGATTCTAAGGTCATCACTTTGTGGAAACCCGAAGAGTACTGTGTGTGTGCATGCATGTGTGCATGTGTGTGTGCGTGTGTGTGCATGTGTGTGGTTTCTGAAACACAAAGCCAAGACTCAGCAGAGTCAACGTTAGGCACTAAGACTTATTTTTAAAATGTTATGGAAAGGAAAACATAGAAAACAAATGTAGGTCCAATCAATCAGCCAATAAAATATATCCATTTACAGCATTATATTTGCAAATTGATTGAGTGTCATTTGCCTACCTGGTTAATGCAATGATCCAGGAAAGCCAGAACATGGGAATTACAAGTACACATTCATGTTCCTATTTCACAGCAATCTCTCTGGTATGTGCCTTCCAAGTGGGGTGTTTCTCCGTATGTCTGTGCAACCCCGCACCTGCATACCTGCCTTTTGTCAGCAAACCCTGCCATTCCTTTATCCCCTGCCTAATCTCTGTCCCACCTCTGGTAGAAGAGGCATAAGAAGGGCTGGTAGTCATCTTACTGAGACTGGCTTTTCTGATTAGTTGATGGGAACACCTACTCTGAAATGTTATATGAACCTCCTTGCTAGGACTCACACACAATCATCCTTCCTACAAACGTTGTCAGAAGTCCCGGCTGGAGTGGGGAAGCCCGGAGATGGAAATATGGCAGAATACTCCTTTCCCAAGGCAGATGCCCGGTAGGCACAGACTGGGCTGGCTGAGGCCAGCACTGTGCTCTTCAAGTTCCTGCAGATTTGTGCTTCCAGTGGTCTCTGTCACACTAATCCCAGAAGGCCTGTCCTTGACTGTGGCTTCTTGATCTTTCAGAACTCAGCCTCTCAGAAAAAAAGTAAGGACGAAGAAAAAAAATGGAAATAGAGTTTTTTCAAATTGGAAGGGGAACAAGAGGTGGAAAGAACAGAGAGGGTGGGAGAGGAAGGGAACAAAAAGGAATGAAGGTGTGTCAGGTACACATGCAGCCTCCCCATGACGAATGCGGTCATTACAGGCTGCAAACCTGGAGCCATGAAGACAATTTTAAACAGGAAGACAAAGCCAAGTTTGTGGGGCTCTGAATGAAGTAATGATGAGCATTGTTCACAACATCCAGAGGTCTGTCTTAGTCCATTCAGAATGCTATAACAAAATACTGTGAGTCTAGTAGCAAATAAACAATGGGCATGCACTTCTTACAGTTCTGAAGACAAGAAAGTTCAAGGTCAAAGTACTGGAAATTCTATTGTCTGTTTCCTACACGCAAGTCTTTTTGCTATGTCCACATATGTCAGGAGGGATGAACCGGCTCTTTTGAATCCCTTTTATGAGAGTATTAATCCTGACCGCGAAAGCTCCCCCTCGGGACCTGTCCCCTCCCAAAGGCTCTGCCCCCTTGGGGATTGCTAACGGCTTGGGCCTAGGATTTCTACACATGAATTTAGGAGGACATAATCATTCAATTATAATAAGGTCACGTCAAACGAACCTCTTTAGTTCACATATTTTCACTATATATCCCATCCAATGATGTGAGAAATGCCAATCATTTGACAGAAAAGGATCCAGAACCACCTACTGCCTCTGCTATTAGACTAAGGAGATTTTTGTGGAAAAAAAATTGTTGCTTTCTTTAATTCTAGCCATAAATTCTTGAAGATACACACACAAGAACATCCTCAAATTGGCTTTGTGTTCCATTTATCTAACTAAACTTTATGGCCACGTTTATTTTTTTCAGCCCAGATGGACTGCGGAAGACCCATTTTAACTCTGCATATAAAATAAAATTTCCTTCTAAGTCTAGGCTTTAAAATTTCAAGAGAGTGTTTGGCTAAAATTTAATAAAATTTATTGAACTGAATAAAAATGAAGCCCATGGACAAAGTTGTATAAATACTAATATGTCTTTCTTTCAGCTTTAATTTCTATACCAAAATGTTCATAATTGTTATAGCTTCTTATCTGATTATATATTTTCCTCCTGTTTCATTCTGTTAATGCTTTTCCTCTTATATTCCATTTGTGTCATATTGATATTACTACACCAAGTTTCTTTTAAAATTTGGTTTATAAATATTTACCTACTATGGCATTTTTTCTTTTTCTGTACATATGTACATCATTTTGTTTTATGTGTCTTTTTTAAATAGCATCTGGCTGGATTGGAATATTTTTCACACCAGTAGCTTTTGTCTTAAGCTAATGGATACATGTAATTCATAATTGTAATTATTCTTAAAATTGTATCTGCATTCTCATTGTGTTTTGTTTTACCATCTTCTTTTATTTGCTTATTTCCCCTTTTTATCTTCTGTTGAATTGATAGCAATTTCTATATACACAACTTCTGTCCTTCATGGAAAGTTGTAAAACTAGAGATTATATTTATATTATTTTTAGCTTTTTAATTGAAGACAATTGCAGATTTACTTGCAATTGTAAAAAATAATGCAAGATAATATAACCTTTCCCAATGGTAACATCTTCCATAATTGCAGTATAATATCACAACTAGGACATTAATACTGATAAAATCCAGTGACTTTGAGTTTTATTAGTTTTATATGCATTCAACTGTGGTACATACGCATGCATATATGTGTGTATTTAGCTCTGTGTAATGTTTTCAGGTGTGCAGATTCATATATTTCTGTAATTACTCTTAAATGCATATCATACATACCAGATTATAAATTTGTAATATTTAATCAGAATTGGGTTCTTTTTTGCCTTACTAAAATCATAACCCTAGTTGGTTATTTGTAGTTTATAATCTATTGTCCATTACATTTACAAGCATGTTTTAAATTTTTTTATTTGTTTCTGTTTCTGTCTGATGTATTTCCTTTCTGCCTGATAAGATACAACCTTTAATAACACAGGGCTGTGACTGATAAACTCTCATTGCACTATATTGCTGAAAATGTTTGCGTTCTCCAATCTTGAGTGACAATTTACAGGAGTATAAGATTCAAAGTTGAAAATTATTTCCATTAGAATTTTGAACCTCTTAGTCCATGTTTTCTCATAGCCCTTGGTGGTAAAATTCACTGAATATCCAATCTTTGTTGATAATCTGCTTTTTTCCCCTGTGGTTTCCAGACTTTCTTTTTATTTTCAATATTCTACATTTCACCCTGACATTTCAAGTCATACATTAATTTCAGTTTACTTTTATTATTATTGGTAGGTACTTTTCAGTCTGAGGACACATGTCTGAAAAAATGTTAGCCATTATCTCGTTTCTCTACCATTCCTTCTAAATATTCCTCTGAAATTTAGACTGACATTTGCCAGAGCCTGTCAGTCTACTCTTCATGGATCTGAACTTCTCTTTCATAATTTTTTCTGGTTTCGATGCTGCACTCTAGGGTAATTTTTTGTTTGTTTGTTTGTTTGTTTTTGGTACCGGGGATCAAACTCCCAACCTTGCGCTTGTGAGGCAGGTGCAGGGCCACTGAGCTACATCCCCAGCTCTCGAGGGTAATCCTCAGCAATATCTCCCTCCTCATTGGTTCTCTCTGGTGTCCCACCTATTATTTATTGCCTATTAAGCTTTTAAATGTTTAACATTTTTTATTTCCAAAGTTTCAAACTGATTCTTAGTCATATCTACCCATTCTTCTTTTATTTCTATTTGTTTTGTTTTACTTTTTTGGGTTTTTTATAAATATTATTTCAATATTTATGTTTGAGGGCCGGGGATTTAGCTCAGTGGTTCTGCCACCTGCCTCGCAAGTGCAAGGTCCTGAGTTTGATCCCTGGTACCAAAAAAACAAAACAAAACAAATATTTATATTTGAGCCTTCTGAACACACATACGTTATTGTGTTTCTTGGACCACAAAAATATTTTAATTTCTGGATTCTCTTCCTATTAATCATCTATTCTGTTTTCTTTCTTAATATCAAATGTCTTTATGAATTGCCCAAACAGAAAAGTCTTTTGAAACCAATAGATCTTAATGTATCCGCTGGAGGTATTTAGTTGTTTTGGTTTGGGGCCTCCCTTCCTATGAGGTATAAGCTCCCTGCCTTGAAGTCTGGCTGGAAAATATGCTTGTCCACCTCCCTGACCACAGCCCAGGGCTGGATTTTATGCAGACCTCCTGTCCAGTAAGACAGCTCAGCCTCACTCTTCAGAAGAACAGGGGTGTCACGGGCTCCAGGTCCCGCACTGTGTCTCCATCCTCCACGGTCCATAGCTTTCTTGAAACTGTAACCTGGGCAGCCGTTTTGCACAGGAAGCTTCAGGGTTGGGAAACTGGCTTTAGCCCTGCCCCCAGGTGGGAGGCTTGGGTCTTTTGTACTCCCTGGGAACCCACCTCCTCCCTCCAGCGGCTTGCAGCCCCATCGCCAGCCTCACTGGTCTTTGCAGTGTTACTCCGCTTGTGGTCTTGGAGAAGATCTACATGGAATTTTAACCCAGATGTGGTTATTTGCTTTTTTATTCTCTTATCTACCATTTACATATGCTCAGAGCACAAAGGGTACTTCAAAGTAGGAGTTTCCATCCGTCTACAACACTGTCCCATCCATTTGCAGCAATAAAATACACATTCTTTAAATACTTGTGTGCCAGGCACTAAATCTTTTCACTTCTTACCGCATTTAATGCTTGAAATCTCTAGGAGGCTGGTACTATTCTGTATCTCCATTATGAGGGGAAATCAACACTTTTTAGTTTTTATAGACCTGTTTTAAGTCAAGTGCTCTGCCCAAATAGGATTCAAATCCAAGTTTATAAGACTATGGAGCCCAGAAGCATGACCTTGATATGCTAAAGACAAGAGAACAGCTACTGACAGTAACCTGTGATTACTGGCTTAAAGACCATAGAAGAAGAGAGAGCAGGGCTAGGACTCTGTTCAGAACCGGTTTCTAGTTAAGAGTTCTTGCAGTGACTTCCAGAATGACCTTGAGAAGGCACAGGAACAACCCGGTCTTTCTCTATAAAATGAGTTAGCAGCAGTTTCTCTCCCTGGTTCTTTCTGAAGGCCAAAACATAATGGGTCTAAAAATCCCCTTTTTAAAATATGCACCATATTGTATATGTCTATAATATTTGATATTGATTCCAAGCTCCTTTTTCTACCCTAAAACCAGGAGTTGTCATAAGGAAAGTTTTATATTATTTTCCCTGACTATATTGCCTTACACTTGCCCACGCTGGAGCTCATTTGCTATCTCTCTACCCACTCACAAAACCTCATGAGATATTACTGAGGTTTATCCCTGTCAGTTTGACATTTCACTTCCATCTTTAATTTTGGAGATCTTGCTGTGTGCTCTGATCCAAACCACTTATAAAATTATTAAATAATCTCTTAACATCTTTCCATCTGGAGAAGAAAGCTTTTCTTCTACCTTTGATTTCTTATTAGGCCACTTTCTTATTTATAGCAAAACAAATAATATTCTCAATTTGCTCCCTAACTGGTGGCAAATTTCCTGGCTCTTCCATTGTTTCTCACCAGATTCCTTCCCTTATTGAGTGGGAACACTGCATAATGGAAAGACAAGGCGACTGAACGAAAACCCTGTTCTAGCCTCTGCTAGGAACCTGGGCTAGATACCCAGCATCCTTGGGCTTGGTTCTCTCATCTCTATAGTAATACATGTCAGTCCTAAAGGAAGCTGGGCAAAGTATACCAGCTTCCAAGCAGAGTGTCTCTCACAGGGTAGGTTTTTGATAGATAAAAATGATCCTTATTGAAACTCCAAGCATTTATTTTCAGCCAGCGTCTATAAAAGCATGTGTTGACCACATTAGCCATACTCCAAATAGAGATACTTGCTGCTTTTCTCACTTTGATTGCCCTGTAAGGGTCAATACAGCAGCACCATGCCCTACTTTTCAATGTCATGGATAAGGATGAGTCATGGCAGACTCCAACCAGGATGTGGGCTTCAATTTGCACATAAGCAGCATCCTTTCAGAAGCTGCCCTAGGTCTTTGCAAAGGAAGGAGTGTAGGGTCCAGAGTAATGATGGTGAGCACCATGAAGCCAACAGAAGTTTCCCTTCCAAGCCGGGAACCATCAGTGTCGCCCTTCACAACCATGGAAAAGCTGTTCGAGTCGCTCACTGCTGGCTGGAATGTGGTCTCCAGCCCTGAGGAATCATCAACCTGCTCCTGGGAGTTGCAACTTGCCTGGAGTGAATTTCTCTCTGGATTTTCAGAACCTAAAGCCCCATGAGTAAAGGACAGAGTTGCAATTGGAATAGAAATTTAGCCTGAGTTAAGAGAAATCCAAGTGTGTGTGTGTGTGTGTGTGTGTGTGTGTGTGTGTGTGTGTGTGTGTGAATTAGGGAAACAGGAGCCAACTGGGAGGAAAGGAAAGAGTTGAAGAAGGAAGGGGGATGGAGTTCCTCTCCCTTAGACTACCCTATCATGCGTGAGCTGCTCTGAGGTATCTTCCAGAAGAGTGCACTGTCAAATTCAATATGGCAGCAGCGTTCAGCGCTGATAGATACTGATGACTCGGTGATAATGTCATCCAGTGCACAGCCTGCTCTTCCCATGTGAGTGATGGTCCCTTTCAGTGTTAGTTTGCCAACTGTGTGCTTGGAGTAAGCTGCAGGGATTCTTACCTTTGCCACTGTATGCTATGGGAAGTGGAATCATTTCTTCTTAGAGGAAAGGAGACATAATTATGGCTTATTCTTTCATAACTATACTTATTTGCTTAGGAAATTTCCCTCGGAGTCATATCTTCCCAGAACACACATTGCAAACCTCCTTTTCTTTTCATCAGGAGACTGACATTCTCACATAACATTTCATAATAATCTGTTCAAAGGACACACTGAAAATATATGAAATGTACATGAAATGGAGCTGTTGAGAATCAGACTTGTTACAAGCCTCAAGCTAACAAGCTGGCTTAATGAAGAACCATGATAGCTAGAAGAATCAAAATTTAGATTTAAGCCCAGGATAAAGGCTGTTTCTCACCTCTTGTACACTGGGTTCCACTTTTTTCAGGTAACGTTCCAGGGAACAATCTTTAATAAGATCACTTTTAACCTGTTTTTCCCCCTCTTAAATAAAAATAGACTGTAAGGAATAAATAGCATCTAGTTTAAACTTACGACTTCACATTAGTTATAACTGGCTTTTTATCTCTTTGAGTTCAATATCACACTGAAAATTTCAATAACTTCTTGAAAGACTAACAACCTCTTTCTGCCACTTAGTGTCATTTTTCAAATGTTGGTGAAACCATTACATATATCACACCTTAGGAAATTTTCTTCAGTGAAACTAAATTTAAGTTTCTATTATCCTTGACCACGTGCATAGGGAGGAATTTTATCAAACCATAATGAGAAGTGTTTGGTACTGATGCGAAGCATTGAAAACACTGTCCTTCAAATAAAGGCGTGTATGACAATGAGCTGAAAGCTATGGCATCCCATTCAGTATTCCCTCAGCCCAGCACCAGCAGCCTTCCTCATCGGAACACGCGAAAATAGGTCTTTAATTACTCCTTCCCACCCAACCCATGTGAAGCTTCCAGGACTTCAAAGTCCAGATGTCACTGTGGAGTTTGGACTCTGTAAGAACTTTCTCTGATGAAGCTAGATTCCCCGTGAGGTCTAAACCCAGGAGATCTGTCAGTTCTTGAAAGGCTTATAGTCTCAGGGCCATGTTTCCTACTAAACAGCTGCAAAATGTAGCTGCTTCCTCAGTTTACCACACACTCACATCCAGTCATTCAATGTCAACTCCGTTAAAGTTGAAGGATCATCAGGAGAGGCCATATACTCAGCATATTCCCACTGACACATCACCCCACACACACACACCTGCCCTAAATTATCCTCGGGCCACCCTTTGTCCACTGTTGTCCACAGAGGTCTCTCCCTGACCCTTCCCCCTGTATTACCCAGTTTCCACTCCTCATTTCCACCCCACGCTGCCTGGACCACCCTCCCAGTGCTTCCCCCCAAATTCTTCTGGCAGATTTGCAGAGCCATCTCAGCACCTCCAGGTCCACAGCTGAGACATTCTGAGGTCCCAGGGACCCTGTCCCTTACAGAGGCCCTTCTCCCATTCCACAGTACATATTCCTTCTAAGTTTTGTCTTGTTTCCAGTGATTTTCTAAAACATTGTACATCTTTTTCACTTTTTTCAGAGATCAGTCTTTTTGTAGCTTGTAAACCTGCAGATTCACATTTTATAGGTATAACAAATAAACTTATTTGCTTCTCAAATGGATATTTTAGAGAGTGATACATTCTCTCTTACAATTTGATAGTTAGATTGCTTGTGGTGTGCCTGATAGTAATTTTCTCTTCTTTATGGGTTCTGTCGGTGAACAGGACCATGAAGCTATCTTAAGTTTCAGTGAATAAATGTGATTTTGCAAAGCTTAGAAAAACAAGTTCGCTCATATTTCCAGAATAAGGAAATTCTGTTACTCAACACCTGACACTACACTAGGTCTTTCCACCATGACACCATCAAAATCAGTAGTAGCTCTGAGAAATATATGTTGAATTACCAACCTGGGATACACTAGTAGCATCATTTTTGTTAAAGACTTTTTCGAAAAAAAAAATAAAGATGCTCCATTTAATAGTTATTTCCTTTTGGGGTGGAATTAATTTTTTTTACAAGTTGAACATTTTTACAGGCCATGTTAATTGGGAAAAAATTCTGAATGATCCAAACCTGTTCTGGCTTTAGTGGCACTTGTGAGGTCACGTGTGTTTCATTAATCACAACAGCCCTCATACTGGCTCTGGTCTCTGCAGGTTGGGCTGCGAGGAGAGGCCCCTCTGAGAAGGAACCATGCAGGCCAAGACACAAAGAAGATGGTGTGGGACGATGAGAGGAGCCACAAGTACAGAGGTCTGGAGGCGAAGGCGGCCTGGGGCACTGGGCAGAGAGCACAAGGCCAGTGCGGCTGGGTATACTGAGTGAGGATCAGCACTGGAGGCTGGCAGAGATTGGACCCTGCAGGGCTTGGAAGTCATCTCAGTCCACTAGGAATGCTGCACCAAGGTATCACAGATTGGATGGCTTATAAACAACAGAGGCTGATTCCTCACAGCTCCGCTGGCTGGAATTCTCAGATCAGAGCTGGGATGGCTGGGTGCTGGGGAGGCTCGCAGACCACCTGTGGCAGGGCATGCAGGAGCTTTCTAACTTCATTCTACGACAGCACTTATCCTGACCTCCACTCTCCTCCACACAGCGTCACAGTGGGAATTCGATTTCGATATATGAATTAGGAGACAGACACGAAAGTTCAGTCCATAACAGAAATCAAGATAAGAAGAGCGGATTTTATTTGACAGTGATGCAAAATCGTGGAAGGATTTATTAGGAGGAGTGGCAATGACCTAAGTTTTTACAAGATCACTCTGTGTACTGTGAGGAGACAGACGTGTGTGTGTGTGTGCGTATGCGTGTGTGTGTGTGTGTGCGTATGCGTGTGTGTGTGTGTGTAGGGGTCTGGGAGAGCCATCAGGTATCGACTGCCCCGGTCCAGGTGGACCATGTTGAGACTTGTCCTAGAGTAAAGGCAGACAAGGAGGACAGAGGAAGGCCACACGGGATGGAGGCCACACATGCATGTGCCACACGACATGGGTACCATTGGGATCTGTGTTGCTACCGTGGATGGCAGGAACTAGAATCCATTGGACATACAGTCCACCTCCTGCACTGCCAGGTCTGCATGTGTGGATTCAACCCACTGCAGACAGAAAATATTATTTTTTTAAAAATTGTAGGGGCCGGGCATTTAGCTCAGTGGTTCTGGCGCATGCCTTGCAAGCACAAGGTCCTGAGTTTGATCCCCAATACCAAAAATAAAAACAAGAACAAACTATATATGTACTGGACATATACAGACTTTTTCCTTTTGTCATTATTCCCTAAATATGTGGTGTTTCAACTACTTATATAGCATTCCCATTGTATTTGGTGTGATAAATGGGCCAGACCTTATTTCAAGTATGCCAGAGGGTGTGCACAGCTTATATGTGAATGCTCTGCCATTTTGTACAAGAGAGCATCCTCAGATTTTGGTACCCATAGGGGATCCTGGAACACTGATCCCCCTCAAATACTGAGAGATGATAGGATTTTCACTGGTCACTAATTACTGTGATGATTAATCTTGATTGTTAACTTGATTGACCTGAGAGAACCCTAAAAGATTAGTAAAATACACTTCTGGGAAGGATAGAGGAATCAAGTCCCTGGAAGTATCCTCCGATATCTCCTAGAAAACCACATCAGATGGTCATTTTTACAAGAAGATAGACACTCACAGCAATGACACACTATCCAGTATGGTTAGAGTCAACCTTAGCTGTCTACCTAGGTGTGTCTCAGGGATGAGACCTTGAGGACTGCATCTGTTCTTCTGCCCCTTCCTCTCTGGCTCTTCACCTGCTTTCTGATTCCCTGTACCATGAGTTGAGCAGCTTTCCTCTACCCCGTCCTTTCTGGATGATGTCTCTGCATTGGTACCAGCCAACCATGGACTGAAACCTCTGAAACTGTGAGCCAAAATAGACCTTTCCTCTTTTAAGTTCTGTAGATAAGCCATTTTGTCCCAGCAATGGAAAGCTGACTAATTTGTGACTAATACTCCCAAAATGTAGTATTTGCTAAACAGAATTTTAAAGAATATCTTCTTACTGGATGCAAATGGCCTCCTCCAGAACTTCATTTGAAGAAAAATTTAATGACAGGTAAGTGTATTGATTTCTGATATCCTCTAAAAATCATCTACCCCAAACAAGGATTAATTTAAAATACAGCTGCAACATATTTAAAGTCTATCCTATCTGCTGTGTTGAACAAAGATGGTTAGGACCAGTACCATAGAAATGAGAACTAGTAATGTGTTTCCTTTTGTTTCAGTACCCAAGATGAATGGTTCTGAAACTCCAGGCCTTAGATCAACAGCACCACCTTATCTTGGGAACTTATGGCTGGATTTGCATTTGGTTGTATATCTGGACACACAGTCTTCTTTCAGTAACACCAGGTCACTCTTGAGAACCTCTGCTTCAAGAAATCACAGTAGGCTGGGGGTGTAGCTCAGTAGTAGAGCGCTTGGCTAATGTGGACAAAGCCCTGGCATCCACCCCCAGTGATGCAAGATGAATAAATCAGTAAAACAATGCAATGCTGCAGAGGTACACCAGGTGACACATCTCCTTTTCATCGTGAGGTGAAATTTCAGAAGTATCATATGAACTATTTTCATCACAGAATATTGGAGGTAATTTTTTCTTGCATCAGTGCCTGATGAGACTTAATTACTTAATCCTTACAGGGTGGTTAAAAATGAAAAATGAAAAATGTTTAAATGTCAACCATGCCTCTCTAATTGTATTGTAAGCACTTAGCTCTGATCATTGCTGAGAATTCTTCTTCCAACAGACAGCTATTCTCTCAAGATGGCAGGAAGGCAGGGAGCGCTCTTTCCGAAAGCACTCAACAGCCCATCTGTCACTTCACAATCTTTTCCAGGAAGGACAGAGAATCAAGTCCCCAGGAGGTATCCTCTGACATCTCCTAGAAAACCACACCCGATGGTCATTTTAATGAGAAGGTAGAGACCCACAGCAATGCCTCAGTGTCCAGTATGGTTAGAGAGTCAACCTTAGCTGTCTACCTTGAATCCTCAAATCATCTTGATTGTAACTTTTTCTTAGGTTTCTCTCTTAAAGATAGGACACCTTTCACTGCATCTGTGAGGTTTATTAGGAAAGACTTACTTAATCTTTCTGTTGCATGACTCAGGGCCATGATTCAAACAGTGAGGACTAGGCTGGGATGTGAATGAGGAATGCTCCAGGGACTGTCACATCCTGAGCATCACTTACCTCTTGTGGCGGCCCACCTCTCATGGCCTTTCTGTGGGTTAACTATCTTCTCTCACAGACAAGCCATTCTCTGTCACATCTCGTGACAGGCATTGTCTTTGCTCCAACAGTTCCTTACTTGTTATTTTTCATCTGTGGCAGGGCAGAGAGCTAATTAATAAAATTTACGTGGGAAACAGAGGGAGGATGTTTTGGCTTATATCTGGATGTCCCCTAAAGCCTATGTGCTCAGAGGTGGGGGTGCAGGGAGGTGATTGGATCATGGGGCAGATACTTATCAGAGGATTCGCCCACTGATGAGTTTATAGCTAATGTGATGTTGGGAGCTAAAGCCTGGTGGCAGGAGGTGGTCACTGGGAGTGTGTTCTGGAAGGGTCTCTCTCCCTCCTCCTCCCTTGATCTCTCTCTGTTTCCAGCCACCAGGCTATGAGCTGTTTCTCCTCTGCCATGCCACCCTGCCTTGGAGCTAGCTGACCATGGACCGAAACCTCTACAAACTGAGCCAAAATAAACCTTCCCTACTTGGAGCTGTACTGGGTATTGTGTCTTGGTGATGAGAAGGAAACTAAAACAGAAGGGGTTCTGAGTGAAGAGAGGAGGCAGATCCGATTTGGGTGAAATGCTTTCACTTCATGATCCCTGTTAGAGCAGATGTTGGAACAGCCATTATTTTTTAAGTGAAATTGAAGACTGAAGCATTTGTCTGTAACAGCCATTCCCAGTATCACAGATGTCTCCAAACGTATCCATTTAAAACAACACGAAGCATTATCCTTCAGATCTGGAAGTCAGAAATCTGAAATGGGTCCCACTGGTCTAAAGTCAGGGTGTTCTCGGCAGGGCTTGTTTTTTCTGAGCCCCTAGGGAGAATCTGTTGCCTTCCCTTTGCCAGCTTCTAGAGACTGCTGCTTTCTTGGCTCATGGCTTCCTTTCAACTTCAAACCCAGCAGGGTAGCATCTTCAAATCTTTGTCATCTTCAAATGTTTTGTCATCAGCTCTCCTTCTCTGACTTTTTGAAAGAACTTTGTGATGACACTAGATCCTTCCAGATAATCCAAGCAGTTTCTCATCTCAAGGTCCTTAACTGAACTGTGTCTGCCTTGTAAGGCAATGCTTGCAGATTCTGGTGGATTGGGACATGGACATCTTTGGGGCGCCCATTACTCTACCTGTGCAGTAACCAAACATGAGTCTCTTTGGTATTATATTAGACATGGCAACAGGTAGCTGTTGATAAATTTTTTTAAAGTTACTGAATTCCTTGGAGCTCAAAAAGACCCAACAATCTAAATCACTTAAGGAGACTGAAGTATTTACTTCCTCCATGTTTAGGTTCATCTACAGAGATTCATCTACATTTCCTGTAAGGGCATAGAGACTTACATGCACTTCCTGTCAGTATGCAAGGACTCATCTGCATTTTCTGTTGGGATGCAGGGACTCAGAGGACCCTCTTACGTATGTTACACCTCGAGAGGGCTGCTCTGGGGGCTCCATTTCTACTGTGAGGGTTACTCTTGCCTGTCAGTTTGACTGGCTTGAGAGCTGCCTCGGGGATTAGTGAATCCTCTGAGTGGCCACCGGGCCATGACCCTGCGCACCACATTTGGTCCCCAAGGCTCTTTTTGTGCTGTGCTCTGCTTCCCAACATCCATGAAGTGAGCAGTCCCACCATGCCCTTCTGCCTGGATGCTTCTGCTTTGAAGCCAGACTACCATGAATGGCAACCTCTGAAACCATGAACTGAAATAGAGCTGTCCTTTAAGTTATATATATCAGGCCAGCAATGGAAGCTAACAAACACATCTACTACAGGGTCCGGAGTGTCTTTGGGAGTGGATCTTGGAAGGAAATGTGGCTACCTTGTAGAGATAGCTGGGTGCTAAGCGTGTGCCTTCCCTCCACACCACTGGGCACCTGGTGGCACCTGGTGGCACTCCCACACTAACAGTGACCATTGCTCCTTGGTGCACCTGCGTGAAGTAGAGACAATGTGTAAGCCTGTGCTCACAACCTGTGTTAATTACATAGCCCTATTCTACTACTTGGGGAACTGAATAAACAAAAAGTATTTCAGTTTTTCCCCAAAAGAGGGAAAACAGGAGAAAAAATCAAGTTGCACAAACTTAGAAATATGCTCTTATTCATTTGCTCATTGGATCACACGGAATGGTTAAGAAATAGAGAAGAGCAAGAGAATGAGGTACTTCCCAGGTTTATATTCTCATTTTGAAGCTGAGGGACAGCTTACATAAACAAAACCAAAAGAATTAACATTTTTGATTGGAGCTTATCATTAGGATTATGACATATATCATCACTGAGCTTTTCAACTAGCTGAACTTCGGGGAAGATCTTCAACATAACAGCAGAGTTGCTTTGAGACCGGAAAGAGCAAGAAACAACCATGTGAAGAATCAGGTAGACTGCTCTAGATTGTTCTAGATTGTTCTAGGGAACAAATGCAAAGGTCTTAAGGCAGAGAAGAGATGATAATGTTAGAGAATGCTTAGAAGATGTTTGGCTAGAACACAATATGTGACAGGAAGTGAGGGGTACAGAGAAGGGATACCCTGATCCTGATTCGACAAGGCTGTTTCTATTTATAAAATGTAAACAGGAAGTCATTAAAATGTGAAGCACAGCGATGGCATGAAGAGACCATCCTGGCTGCTGTATGGTGATTAGCTTGGGTAAGAGCAAGAGTTGAGACAGAAAAATCACTTGGTAAACAGCTGTGTTCCCAGGGCAAGAGGGCTGGCTGATAGTGCTCGAGAAGATGACCCAAAGGGGAGCATCCAAGATCTTGGGTCTGAAGGTGGAATTCACAAAGTACACATGGATTGTATGTGACAGAGAGGAAAACTGAAGAATTCAGACTGATTTGTGGGACACATTGACTGGGTACATGTGCCATTTCTCAAGAAGAGGTAGATCCAAGGTAAAAAGGACTTGTGGGAGGGCTGGGGATTTAGCTCAGTGGTGCCACCACCTGCCTCAAAATCACAAGGTCCTGAGTTCGATCCCCGGTACAAAAGAAAAAAAGGACTTGTGGGAGAAATTTAGCCTTTCTATTGGATTTTTATCATCAGAAAGCCTGTTGGACGCACAAGGTGCAATGCCAAGTAGGTTTTTGGGTACAGAGTCTTTGGCCCAGGAGGAAACCAAGTGCAGCACTGACCCTGTGGTGGCCCCGCTCTGGCCTTGGAGAACCTCCTTTCCCAAGGTCACACTGTGTCCCCAGCAGTTTCTCACACCCTCATCCCACTTCCCGGGTGGCCCCGGCTTGCTTGATGGAGGAGACATCCCTGAGTGCTAAGCATCTGCTTGGCTCTTACATCTCAGCATCTTCAGGGTGAAGTCACTGGAAGTACTAAGCATCCCACACTGTCCTTGGGCAAGGGTAAACACTTAGAGTGCCTGGCATATCGAAGGCACATGGGGGTTTTTCGTCCCCCACCTCCCAGCACTGAAGACTGAACCCAAGATATTCACAGTGAGCTCGGTCCCTGGTATTTTTATTATCTTTTTACTTTCAGATAGGATCTCACTTAGTAACTAAATTGGTTGCGGCTAAATTGGTCACTAAATTGAACTTGGGATCGTTCTACCTCAGTCTTTCAACACAGAGGCTTGTTGAAGAAATGATTGTCTTAATTACTTTGTTTTTTGTTGTTGTTGAGGCCAGAATGAGATTAGCAAATGTGAATCTCATTTCCCTCGGGTAAGAAAAAGTGACTGATTCTGAATCTACAGGAGGGGCCAGTGCTTCTGAGACCCTAATCCTCTGTGGATCACTGAGGGTCTCAGGACACTACAGATTCCCACCTAGGCTATCTGGGTCAGGACTGAAGAGTCTCATGTCCAGCAGTTTTCTGGTCTGTCTGAGTAGCCAGGGTAGACACTCAGCCCACCGTTCTTCCATTTAATAGGACGACCTTTCATGAGACAGACAGCATTAAGTGCACAAGACATTCACAACCGAGTATAACCATACTGCTGTCTCCTGTGGGCTCCTGTAACTATTTTTGACACTATCATTTGACATAAATTATCACCCTGAGCCTATATATGTTATTATTTAAACAAAACTAGATATGTCTAGAGATCAAGGACAAAGCTCTGTAAATTTCTTATATACTCAGCTCCAAAACTCCTTTCCCATATATTGTACAAGGTAATTGTCCAAGAAATGTTTGTCAACTACTGATGAATTCCCCTAATAGGGACTGTGGATCCATGAGTATTAGCTAGAAATGGCAGTATAGCTTTTGCCATGAAACTCAGAAATTAAGTCCCATAGATTTATAGTTGTGCCTGTATGCAATAAGAGATCGAATGCCTATGTCTGTGTTAATAATCTGGGTTACCGGAATCATGGGATTCTTGTAAAAGTTGTGTAATTGTCTAAAGAAGTATTTCAGAGCATGTGGACCTCTAACTGGTACTCAATTACAAGAGGATTACATAAAACTGTGCATTCGTATTGAAAACAAATTAAACAACAATCACAAACATTATCTATAATAAAGTAACTGAGTAGCTGCTTGAAGTGAATTATCTGGAACATTTTCATGATTGTTCTTCAATTAATTGCTCCATAATATGAAAGCTTTTCTGTCTTTCAGCACACATGGCAGCATAATATTATATTTCCTTCCCCGGAATTCACTCACAGCTGAACAGTTTGTTCGGTGTACCACGGCGATAAAAAGAACATTTAGTTATGTCGGAAAACAACCTCTGTGTGGCTGCCACTTGGAATTCAGTGCTGAGTTACAAACTGCAATTAAGATGAGGACCATGGTCTCAGAGTGGCTGCCATCTCCCCAGGGGCTGTCACTTCCCCTCTGTGCCCACTGAGAAGATGGCCCCTGGCCCGGGGCTCCGAGGATGGTCAGCCCTGATGGTTCCCAGGGTGCTTTGCTTAATGGAGGCCCAGGCCCAGGCCCCACTGAGAGCCTGTCACTTGTCAGAAGTGTCTGCCATGCAGTCCTTCTTTAAGAAACACTCTTTGAGTAAAGAGCTTGCTAGGCTGTTGACAGAGACAGGGATAGGCCCTCATTAGCTCGGAGCAGGCTGGGGCCACATTGGGCCTGATCGAACCAGGTGTATAAGTTCTAGAGGGCACTTAGCTTACAGCAGGTCTTCAAAAATATTTCTAGAATGGATAAATGGAAGGGTGGACAGATGGATGTGTTTGTTGGGAGGCACCACTATAGGTATGATTAAATCCCAGTTAATAAAGCACTTTACATAGACCTACAATTTGTAGAGCCCCAGTAAGCCATGGGCCAGGTATTATTCTACGGACTCTGCACATTATCGATTATAATCCCTATAACCCCCTCGAGCACCTGATCTTGACATCATTGCACATGTACAGATGATGCGGAGAGAGGTGTCCTTGTGGCCAAGTTCATACCTTAGTGGAAAAATGAGATTTTCCAGATTTAGCTCAGCTGACTCTAAAACTCTTTTAAGGACTATGCTCCACTGCTCTCTCCTAACTTTTATAATAGCCAGGAGCTTCGCAGTTGTGAGTTCCAATGTGAAAAAGACAAACAGCAAGCAATTTTCTTCCATGGAACATGTGCGATATGACAGCAAAAGCAATTGCCATCCTGTGGTTACATCGTTCTGCTTTTCTCAGGATTCCCTAGAGTCTGAGCCCAAGAAAGAGGTGAAGCTGAATCCCTCAGCTGACTCATTCTTTGATTACAAGAATCAAGATGAGAGAACTTTCTTTAGAGAGAATTACAACTTTCATTAGTTGGTAGGAGTCAGGTGGCACTCCTCCTTCAAGCCCAGCTACAATAAAACACCTCACCTTGAGCAGTTTTTAATATTGAGAATCTGCTATTGACACCAAAATTGGAGAGTAGGGACAAAACAAGACTTTCTAAAAAGCAACATTTTTCAGTGCACTAATTTTCAAATAATACTGCAACAGGCAATTCATCATTAAAGAGAAAACGAAGCAACTGTATGTACCATAAATATCAGAGATGAATCGCAGAATTTAACAAATCCTGAAGACTTATCCTCAGCTGGCTTACTCAACACCTAGCTGGTGAGGTGACTGTCTGCTGCAGGTATGTTGGGGAGGTCTCCCAGGAGGGCAGAAGTTGGGGCAGAAGTTGGCCTGGCCAGAGAATCCCCAGAGTCTCAGAGGACGAGTTCTGTTGAATTCCGCTGCATGCCCTATCTAGAGTGTCAGGGTGCCAGCACTTGATGCTCAGTGACAGGTGGGGTAGACTGTGCCCGTGAGCAAAGGAGAATGTGATAAAAGCAGTTTGGGGCAGGGGTCCTCTAAGTTACCCCCAGATCAGCATCGTTGGCCAGCTTCTCTGTCTAGGGCCAAAAAATACTTTAGACTCCATGGCCCCCAAAGGCAAAATTGAGGCTATTGTGCACATTTTTATAGAACAAGAAGGAAGAAAACAAATTCCACTAAGATTTATTGGTGAAATTCAAACCACAATACTGAGTGCCATCATTTGTACACAGGTCTACTAATGAGAGGAATATAATTTGGGGGGACCAGTATTTCACTTGAGCTAGTGCTTCCTATCATGGCATTCATTGCAAAGATTCATCAGTGACATCCATTGTTAGCTTGCAGCCTTTAGAAAAACAAATGGCAACTGGAATTTGGATTTGTCTCTAGCTAGACCTGAGAGAACTTGAAAGAAATGCAAATTATAGGGACCACTCCAAATCTACCAAACTAGAAAGTCTGGGGTGAGACCCATAACCTAACTCCTCCAGGGGATTCTCAAGAACATTTGACAATTACTACTTTAAAATAAATGTTAAGGACCAGAGTTAGTCCTGCCCACCCTACTGTTACCATGGCAACAGCCATTTCTCAGTCAGAGCCTTCACCCCTATCTTCCCAACGCCACGGATTCAATGGGCTTGTTGGATATGTCCTGATTTTGGTTAAACAATGGTTAAACCATGGGCTGTGCACACGCTGGACAACCACTCTTCTTCCACTGAGCTACGTCCTCAGCTCATCTCTTCAAAATAACCTAGCCATTCATTCAAGAAACACGACATACCCACCATATCGACCCTGAGATTTCTCAACAGAGAACACAGAACCCCTCTAAGAATCAGCTCAAAGCCTCGAAGGAGAAAGCACCCCTCTCCAACACTGGTGGCCTGGCTGAGCTCTCAGACAGCAGCCCTAGAGGTCGCTAATGGAAGCTGAGACTTTTCATCTTTGCAAATTATTACCCCCAAGCTACCTCTGGCCAGGGGAAATAAGTGAAACTACAACAGAAGCGCTGTTTCTCGATTGAAGAGGTGGTCTTGGTGCCATGGTCATTTTGCACAATTTATAAATTTCTGTAGCACACTCAGCAGGAAGAAACATAAAGACTATTCCTTAGGTTAATTCCACTCTGACTCATCCCTTTCCCGCTAAAACCCTGCCTCAATTTCTCTGTGTGCCCTATGGAAAGAATCAATCCAACCCCAATGCCAGGGCTGTCTTGGGAGTAAACAGAAGCTTATGATGGTTTCTGCAGTTGGCAAATGCTGAGGATCATTACTGGGTACCGCTGTCCTCACAGACTGACAGGCTGGTATGCACACTGAGGAAAGGGTGTGGAGGATTTACTACCATGCGATGTCTTTCCTGAGGCTCAGCACACTGCTTCCTTGTCCATCTGGCACCTTCTAGGCATTCTGACTTTTTTGCTAAAAATTTAGCTCACTCTTAGACCCACTGGATCCATTTGTTAGTCATTCTTTTCATGATTTCTGCAGAAATTTTAAATAGGGTTCCACTACCTGATCCTCCTCCACCCCCTATCTGAAATTCAGATCTGTTGAGTCTCTTGGAGGTTTAGACAATGAAAGCCAAGGAGAGGGAGGCATCTTCAGGAGGGTTTTGCTAAGTCTCCTAGGTGCAGCATCAGATGTGTCCTGCGAATATCAGTTACTGGACCAGGCTAGCTGGGTGACTCCTGGGAGCTATCTGAAGACCCAGACCCAAGTGAATGCGAGTGGGATTTTCACCATCCTGATGTGAATCAGGAAGTAGAACCAGGAAGGCTGTAGAGATGACAGAGAGTCAGGATGCTCATACTTTTAAAGTGTTGTCTAAGACAAGGGTTTTGATGGACTTTGAGCTGCAGCCAGCTCAGCGCTCTGTTTCTCCTCAGCCATCTCATTTGGAGCTCATGCTGCAGTACACAGGGTACAGACCTGAGACCCAGACAGCCCAGTGTTTAGCGTGGTGTTTAGGGAGGACAGACGCAAGGCACTTTCCAAGGGGGGATGGAGACTGAGGTGGGGAGGGAGAGTTCTGAAACCATCTCCAGGCAAGTGCTAAGCTCCAAGTCTGCTCCGAAAATCAAGCACCCAGGAGGACGACTTGTTTGAATTCACACTGAGGCAAAAGGAAACAACAGCAAAGGGAAACATTCAAGATTCAAAGAAAGCAAAGGCATGGGAAGAATTCCATAGACTCAGGAGAACTAGTACAGACTTGAAAAAAAAGAAAGAAAACATACTCTTTACATGGGTTCTTGAGGCTCAGAAAATGATACCCCAAAGTGAAACTCTCAGAAACAAAGCCTCTCTCTGATCTTCTCTTTCCCACCTCTCTCACCCCTGGCCTCCCTTCAGCAAGGTCACAGAAACTAGAGATTCTCTTGGCCAAAGAGGGTCAGAGAGACCAGAACCCTCTTCATAGACAGCTGCCAGACAGCATAAAAGTGTTACCTTCCCTTGGCCTCATCTTTCTAAATGAGAGTCGGCCCTAAGGAGACTCCAGGGCCTGCCTTAAGACCCGGATTCTGGACTGGGCCCTGTGCTGGTCCCAGAGGAGGAGGGGCGAGATCTGCCGGGCCTCTTCCATTTCTTATAGTAAAGACATTAACCTTTTGGTATCTAGATTGAGATTCTTTCCTAATTTGCTCTTTGTTTTTGAATTTTAGTTTGATATTAATTAACTAAAGTATTAAAATTGTATGTAGTACCAACCAGCAATATATTTTTTTCATGACTTCAGTCTTACTATCCTGAGATCCAATGTATATTCATTTGCATTTTCTTTGATTTTGTTAGTGGTATAATTATTTTGCTTTTAAATGATTTATCTATTTGGAATTCATTCTGGAGGATAGTGAAAAGCAAGGACTTTTTTTTTTTAACGGAATAACTAACCTAGAAAATTTTATTTAAAAATCTTGACTTCTGACAAAAAGCATCACTTTTCATGTGTTAAAATCTCTTTAATTGATTTACCTATCTGTATATTTTTAAATTACCTGCATCTTTTGTTATAACTTGAATTATCCTTTTAATGATTAAATTTTATAATTCATTTGTGTCTACATTCTTTTTCATACCAATTTTTAAGCTTTAAAAAATATAATTCTCAGGAAGTTGTAAAGATTGTACAAAAAGATTGATTCTGTATACCTTTAATCTAATTTTTTTCTCTAGTTCCATCTTGCATAGTTATAGGACAGTGTCAGACTCAGCAAGTCGACATTGTACCATGTCTGTATCAAGTTCTGTCATTTTACCGTGTGTGTGTGTGTGTGTGTGTGTGTGTGTGCGCGCTCGCGAGACCATCATTGAAATCAAGATTCAGAACTCCCCCCACCACCACCGTAGGGATCTCCTTTGTTCTAGCTCATAGTTAAGCTGTCTCCCGTCACTACCGATCACCCCTCATCTGTCCTCTGTCCCTGTAACTCTGATATTTGGAGAATATCACCCAGAAGGAATTAGGCAGCAGGAACCTTTTGAGATGGGCATTTCCACTCAGCACTTGAGATCCAAGCTTTTACTTAAATCAGTAGTTGTTCTCTTTTATTGTGAAGTAGTATTCCAGGGTGTGAATATACCACAGTTGATTTAACCATTCTACCTGTTGTAAGATACTTCGCTTGCTTCCAATTTTTGACTATTCATAGAAAGCTTCTATGAGTAATGGTGTATAGGACTGTGTGTAGATACAAGTCTTCGTCTCTCTGGGATAAACGTCCAGGAAGTAAAAGGTGAATCATATAATAAGAATATATTCAGTTTTCTTTAAAGCTGCCAAATTATTTTAAGAGGAAGTATGCCATTTTACATTACTACCAGTAATGTAGAAGAGTTTCTCTTCATAATCACAAGCATTAGGCATTCTTACTATTTTTTAATTTTAGCAAGAATGCAGCAATTACTTACTCTGGCCTTGTATTTTCCTAACAGCTAGGGATGCTGAACGAATATTTCCCATGGACTAGTCCTCCCTACGTCCCCTCTCTTCATGTACATTGCCATTTTCTTGTTGGGTTTGTTTTTTTACTATTACATTTTAAGGGTTATTTATGTATCCTACATATGACTCCTTTCTCAGATAAGTGGGCTATACCTATTTTCTCACTATTCATAGGTTATCCGTTTAACAGGGTTTTTTGTCAGACAAAAGATTTTATTTTTATTTGTTTGTTGTTGGAGTTGGATGTTGAACCTACAGCCTTGTGCATTCTAGGCAAGTGCTCTATGACTGCGCTGAACCCCAAGTAAGTCCCAAAGGTTGGAATTTCGATGGTTTCCAGATTACCAGCTGTTACTTTTTCAGACCACGCTTCTGGTGTCATGTTTAAGACACTAAGCCCTGTGTCTCACACACTTCCCCCAGTGTTCTCTCCTCAATATTTAATAATCCTGGGTTTTCTTTTTACCTCTGATCCATTTTGGTTTACTTGGATTTTACAGTGTGAGTTTGGTCCAGGTCTGTGATGAAAGTGGGTTTTTATTTTGTTCAATTACTGCTATTACTCATTTTGTGTATATTCTTTAGTCCAGAAATTCTCCTAAGACCTCTCCCCTGGGAATTACCTCATGCCCATCACAAGTCTTCCTGCCAAAGTGCCTTCACTATTCAGACCTCCTGTTCTTACATAGAAACTTCAGAATGTTCTATTTTCTTAATCAAGATACACTTGTATAGAAATTCATCCACTGAAAGTGTATAGTTCAATGGACTTCAGTGTCTTTACAGGGTTTTGTAGCTGTCCCTACAATCTCATTTTAGAATGTATTTTCACATCAGAAAGAAATCCTCTGGGGAGAAAAAACCTTTATTTCCATTACAGTCACTCCTCTACCCCAGCCCCAGACAACCGCTAATCACGTTCTATCTCTGTAGATTTGCCTTTTGCAGACTTTTCATATAAATGGAATGATAAAATCCCATATGTGGTCTTTTGTGTCTCGTTTCTTCCACTGAGCACCATGTCTTTATCATTTGTGTTATAGCATGTGTCAGGCCTTGATTTATTCCTTTTTGTTGCTGAGTAATATTCCACTGAGTGGATGTGCTATGTTTTTATAATCTGTTCACTAGTTAATGAGCATTTGAGTTGGGTTTTTTCCTTTTTTTAAGTTATCATCATTAATGCTATGAACATTCATGCATGTCTTTTTTTTCATTGCCTGGTACATTTTATTTATTTTATTGTTCATTGTTTACTGCTTTTTTTTGTAGTACTGGAGATCAAACTCAGGGCCTTGGGGATGCTGGGTCAGGCCTTTACCACTGAGCTACACTTCCAGCTTTATTATACTTTAGTTTTTTGAACCAAAACATTTATTGGTACATTTTAGATATACACAATGATGCATGTACAAGTCATATGTGGCAATATCTTTTCATGTCTTTTGAGTAGATCTCTAGGAGAATATTAGTAAACTAAAAAGGAAATTCCAGTTGAATGTTGACTGGAATTGCTTTAAGGCAAAGGAATACTTGACCTTCTTACAGTACAATCTTTCCTTCCAGAGAACAACGGCATGTTCTTGCATTTATCCAAATGATAGAATGTCTTTCCCAATCTTTTATTTTTATCATGCTTGATTAATGGGCTACTGTCTAATACTTCTACTTCATTTTGTGCACTTCTCTTTTGCCAACCAACCCATTCGCTGCCCTTACACGGAAGGCGCGTGGGAGTCCGGTCCTCTTTGATGTTAAGGACGCAGCAGGGTACAAGACGAAGCAGCTGCTCTCACTGAATCTACTTTCTAGTTTAATGAAGGGACAACTGGCATGAAATCAGAAAGTAGGTGAAGAGCGTGGCAGCGGTGGCAGGAGTTAGAGAGCAAGCGTAAGAAATGCAGGAATCGGTGCTCTGGCTAAAGGCCAGGCCGCTCCTCCAAGCTGGAAGGTCTCAGAGACGCAGGTCACCGACATTTTTCACACTGGCACGAGCCTGGGGTTCTGTGCAGCGCCTCAGCCCAGGGTGGGGAGTGGAAGGGCTATGAAAGCACGGGCCTGGGCAGGCTTTGCCCTGCTGGCTGTAAAACAGGAAAGGAGGGGGCGAGTCGCAGCCTCAGAAATGAAATAAGCTGCAGTAAAGCCAGTGGGGCTTCCATTTACAACTTCCTCTCCTCGGGCTGTAAGGCCCTGTAATCCCTGCAAATTCCTCAAGTGCATCATTTACACGACACACGCTGCCGGCCCATGTGACTGGCAAAGCTCTAAAAACTCAGCGGCTGCATATGATTGGAGGGTGTGAGAAACAACTAGGAAGCAGCCGCTGACTCTGAGAATGGGTTTGGGAAGAGAAAAATCCCAAAGGAGTGAATGCCAGGGGGCTGTGGCCTAGCGAGGAGCAGCTGGGTGCTGAGGCACAAGCCGATGGCTGCTCCTGCCGAGAGTCCCACAGGGCAGAGGCTGCAGGAAGGGCCAGCCTAGAAAGCCTTCCAGAGAGTTCCGCAAACAACGAGTCCATCACCACGAGCCCCATGTGGACCACTGTGGGGAAAACGCTAGGAAATCTGTAAGCTCAACACGACTGATAAAATCCTGAGGACAGAAACACAGTAGCAGTGTCTGAGTTGGTCTGAGGGTATTGCCTTTTCTTTGTAAAGAGATCTTTAGGAACTGTTTCTTCAAAAATGGATGAAAAGTGAGTTGAGCCCTTTCTGTGTTTTAAAACTGCACAGGCCTCTTGGTGCTTGTCCCTGTGCGCATGGCGAGATTGTACACAAAGAACAGAGAGAGGAATTCCCCTGTGACCCTGAGCTCCTGTGTGCTCACTAATGATCAGGGTAAGGGAGTAAACAGCACCCCAGCTGGTGCAGAGACCAAACAAAGGGGGCACACGCACCCACAGGGATGCAGGAGGGAAGGCAAAGGAAGTGCTTGGATGAAGAAAATGTGCCAGAAAAAAAATGATACTCAGTTGGGGAAATTGCCAACTAATACCTCTGGGGTATTTTCCAGAGAAACAAGGTAGCTAAGGAGCTAAATAACCCTGAAAAGCAGCACTGATAAAGGAGGCCAGGATGGACAAATAATAAGAAAGCAGGTGGTGGCTGCAGCGTGACCAATGACAGTTGAGTGGCAAAAGCAAAACAGACGGCTGAAGACGGAGATTCTTAGCTAACCACTGGGACCTAAGATTGAGTTTTATAAATTATATTCTTAAAAGATACTCCTGTTCCTTAACTAGGTCAAAGTGTCCCATGCCTCGGGGAGGACGATTGTGTTCTTTGCCGGTTTTAAGGGGAAAATGGTATCAGACAAAAGCTCATCATTTTCAGGTTTTCCTCCATTCATATCCCTCGTCTGTTTCTCTGTAAGAATCTGATGCTACATGATTTATGTTGGTCTGCTTTCTGTCGCTGTAACGAATGCCTTCAGTGGTCAGGTCCATTTGTGCAGAGAAGCAGTTTCTTGTGGCTTGTGCTACTATCAGGAGGGCCCGCGGCTGTGGGTCCATGGTGACACATTACAGTGGAGTTGTGTGGCAAGTAAAGCCACTCACCATGAGTGGGAGAGGAGGGGCTGAGGTCCCAACTCCCCTTTCCAGGGCCTGTCCCTGGTGACCTCCACCTCGACCCCAACTCTTAAGACTCTCCCCCACCTCCTGAGAGCACCCTGCGTGGAGACCAGGCTCTCGACATACGGCCATCGTGTCACCAAAGCAAACCATACCGTGGTTCAACCCCAACTCATACGTGGACCCATGTCCAGCCCTGCGTCTCAGTATTCCAGGAAGAGCTGAGATTCTCCGACATCCCACCTCCTGAAGAGGTGTGGGGATCGCTAATTCAAGGTAGGGCACAGACCAAAGCACAGCAGCTTTGCTGTGGCTTGGAGCACTGCCATTTTGCTATGTTTGGTGTAAACCAATATTTCTCATGCCCACAGAAAGGCAGAGAAAGCTGCCCAAGGAACATGACATGGACGACATGACCCCAGTTTTTGCAGCTGTAAATAAAAATACAAGGGCTTGGTATAAAAAAGCCAGTTTGGGTTTTGCAGAATCAAATTCCAGATGACAGGAAGGAATCTTTAAAAGCCAAATAGTACCTTTCTTTTAATCACATCCTTCAACACCAACTATTCAGCATTCTGTATCTTTTTAAATAGTACATTAATATGTATTGGGTCCAAGAGGTTATGTAATACACCCTTGAGATTTTTATGGATGTGAAAGCAAAGAGGAAATCACATTATCTAGTTTGACTTTCAACATCCTCTTAATACAAGGGACACTTTCAAGTCCCCGCCTTATCTATGTGGTGAAGAGATCACCCAGGAAAAAGGCACAAAAGCCATTGCTTTGACAGGGTTTAGAACCTGTCTTGTTTAGGACAGAAACTGTTGACACGTTGATGTCTCCACCAGCAGTAGAGATGGAAACCGAAAATGAGAGTTCAGGTCCTCCGTCCTGTAACTACCCTGCCAAGGAGAAGCACAGCTCATCCTGCCCAGCAAGCCTCTCCTGTGACTTCAGATTTGACCGCTGAGGGGGAGATTCCTGCAGAGCCCAGGAGAAGGAAGCTGAAGACTTCGAGAGTGAGTTCTCACCCTTGGAGAATGAGCCATAAAACACACCTGGGTTCTGGCGAGTCCACATTTAAAGTGACTACCATAAATTATGATCACACACAACTCTCCTATCTTGGGTTGTGGATGCTCAGTCTTAACCATGTATGTACATCTGTCTCCAAATAGGAAAAACATCATTTCCCTAACGCCCCCCCAAAAAGTAGAGCTATAATACTGATTAGTATCAAATTCCCAGAAAATTTCTGGAATCATTGCATTAATATTAATGTCATCAAAGTCAGAAGCTGTAAGTGTTGGGGAGGAATGTGAAGGGAATCCGCCACAGCCACGCTTTGTGAGGTAAACGTTTTAAGCCCTCACACAATCTGCTGTAAATACTTGGCTCTTTCTCTACAGACCTCTCCATAGCCAAATCCTGATCCTTGGAGGGAATGACTGGAAAATAACAGGAGTCAGGAGTATTTCAAACATTGTCTCTGATTTCTCTGCATATCAGCTTCCAGTACACTAATATTCCATACCAATATCTTGCCTCTATAGAAAGCTGTGTAATTACTTTGTCTGTCAAGAAGTAATGTTGGTGTCTTTGGCACCAGAAAAGCAATATTTGTGATGCTTTTCCAATGTAACGATACTTCAATCTTCTAAAGCCACTCAGATTGTTGTCCGTAAGCTTTTACAGAAATTCCAGACTAAATTTACTGGGACGAAATGTATGCTTTTCCCTTCCAAGGGAAATATATACCACTTTGAGCTTGTTTTAATAATTTAACATATCTTTTGTGATTCTGATAAGAAGAGTTGCACTAGGTAAAAACGTGATGTAGATAACTGATTCGTTGGTTTTATGAATTAGACATACATGTTCTTTATGATGTGACATGGAGGAGGCTGTATTTTGTGCTGTGACTTTCTTTACCCCCAAAGAAAATGAGTAGATGTTGCTGTGGGACCATCTGAAAGATGTGTGGAGCAAAAAACTGATTGGGTGGCACTCCTTGGACTATGAAATTTAAGTCCTCATTATGGTTCCTTGGCCCCTTCGTGAGCCTTCAGCGTTATGATTTTACAACTGCATAAGCACGATGGGGATTCTAAACCACGCTGAGGTGTGGGAGGGTCAGCACTTGAAGTCCTAAATGGAGGCACTGCCATGGTGTCCCAACAGGAAGGTGTAAGATTTAGGGAAACCGAAACCTGCTTGGAAGTGCGCTTACTGGAGGAGTGAGAGGGTCAGAGAGACAGAACGGGGACCCAGAAGCTGCTGGAGCCACAGAGCAAGTGCAAGAGCCTGCTGGGGCTGTGGGGTCGGAGCCTGAGTTCATAGGTAGCTTTCACTCACCACTGCATCTCCAGGACCAGGGAGGGGCGAGACAGGAAACAAGCGCTCCTGAGGTCCTCACCATCACCACCATGACCGCTAACATCTGAAAGAGAAAGCTGCAGACCTCAGGGCCCACATCCCAAGCTGAGTCTGGTGGTGGCTGCATGATTTACGGAGTAGGTGTAGGGGCAGTGATGCACACGGAGGGGAGTATGTGCAGCAAGTATGCAGCTCTGCCTTCCATCTATTCAACTAGGGGCACTCTGCAGAGATGACGGGGCCACAACCGCCTCGCCCCATCTTCTCCTTACAACTACCTTGAGAGAGGGGAGCTATAAGGGGCTTCTTACAGACACCACAGCTATGTTCAGACTTCAGTAGCCTGCTCAACATAACAAGGCTGGGAGGGGCATGGTTACCTGAGTGTGAATGGCCTGGATCTAAGGATTATTCCGAGAATAAAGAGGGTCTTTAGAAGCTAAAGTCAGGCCCAACACCCACCAGGCCTATTTTCTAGACGGGGCAGGACCTGCAAAAGCCAGGAAGCTATAACTTCCCCATGTAAGACACACACATTCGGAATTCGCCTCAGGTGTCAGCTATCTCTGGGGTCACAACTGGAAAGATACTTGAAAGCTAAATGTTCCCCCCCCACCAATACACACACACACACACACACACACACACACACACACACACACACACACATGAGTCACAGACAGCAAAGACTAGGATCAAGTACGTTCTGTTACCGTATCCCAGTTTTATGTGTGTTTTCTAAAGGCCTCCAGCACTTAAAGATTCTCCCCTCTGGTGTTGTACTTGTCACTGACTCTCTGCCAGACCGAACTGGACAATAGGTTAATAAGGCCATGTCCTTTAACTATTTTCTTCTCACACGAACAACTTCAAATGGTTCGTTTTCAGCTCTCCCTCTCAGTGGAACATCACTCCTCGGGAGGCCTTCCCTGGACGCCCAATCTAATTCATTCTCTCTCACTGCCCCTTCTGAGCAGCCCCAGGCCGCTCTTTAAATGTCTCCATACCACGTAGCAAGAGCGAAACATTTCTCACTCTCTCACTTATTTTCTCGCTGCAGCCCCTCTCTACCCACCAGGAGACAGGGCTTTTGTGTGCACACCTGAAAGAGGTGTCTAACAAAATGCTCTTGGGTGAATCAGTTGTGGTCCCAGGAGGTACCAAGATCCTGGGCTCTTGTCATCTGCTACTTTCCAAAGCTAGCTCCTCTTTTCTGCTTCATACCCAAAGCAGCTCTTCTCTCAGTGATGCTTCTCTTTTATCCGTGTATATTTGAGATACGTCATACGTCTTGATCGTTTTCAGACACCACTCTCCCATCACAATTAATTTTGAAAGATCAGAGAAGTAAGTTATAGTTTATTGAGCTCTCAGTAGGAAAAGTCATCTGTCCACCACACCGTAGATTATACAAAACAATATGAATGTCAGGGTGGACACTGGATGCACTTTGGGAACACAGGCGAAACATAGCTATGGGCTCTTCCTGGCGGCTCCACTGAGGTCGCCCTCTCGGCAAAGCCCTTTCCAAGCTCATCTTTGATCTGCTTTCAAGCCTGCCGCCCTTTCTAGATCTTCATCTCAGGCCTCAAATTACTCTGCAAGGCACAGAATCCCACTTTGACGTTGTTTATGGAAAACAGTAGAAAATTCAGGCTATTTGGGAAAATTGAATGTACAGAGAATGAACCCACTTGTTAGAGAAAACAACCTTCTGGTAGGCCTGCAATTCAGAGTGGGGTTATTTGTAATAATAAGAATGAACAGGACTGGAGACAGAAACGGAGGCTGACACTGCCACATCCACTTACCTGGCACAGAGGTAGAAAACCCTGTCAGGTGTGCTCTAAGGAAGGCGCTTAGACTTTGTATTATTTCTTTATCCTGGGCTTTGAGTTGAAAGGGCTTGGGTTTGAACTTCTTGGATATCTCTCATAAGCACAAGAAAGGGGCCCGGTCATGACCTCCACACTGGTTTGACTTTATCTTTGCTTTCCAAACCGTAGTTCTTGAAAGTGAAGCTGAGTTCTCTCTCTTCAGAGATTCATTTGTGGGGCCCTAGGGATTGGAGGCAGAGGCAAGCACCTGTCCCTCTAGCCAGCAGCGTCCTGTGGGGAAAAGCTGCAGGTGAAAACCATGTAACCTCTACCTAGGAAAAGCCCTAAGGCTTCACTCGGCCCATTAGTAAACGTGCACTCTGGGGCTGCTCCATTCATCCTGAGCTAAGTTTCTTCTCTTCCTGCTGATTCTATTCCCAGAAAATGAATGAAGCTGTACTAGTCACTTGCCCAGCACCGGGACATCCAGAAATGAAAGGAAAAGAGGATTATTTGGCTCACAGTTTTCACGGGTTCAGTCCACGGCTAGCTGGCTGCAAGGCAGAAATGGGCATGGTGGATTGGCATGGCAGAGGGAAGCTGCCCAGCCCATGATGGCCAGGAAGCAGAGAGAGAGAAGGGAGGGGCCCTGGTGATCCACCCGTCCAGCTAGGCCCCGCCTCCTAGAGTATGAATTTCTGAACTTATGAAAGGATAGTTCCACTCAGGAGTATAGCATCCCATGATCCAATCATCTTCCAAACACATGAAACTTTTGGGGGACACGTTAGATCTAGATCGTTACAGAGGCTTCAGTCCACCACTGCACTGCACATTTTCTGTTTTCTCAGGCTCTTCGGCCTTTAAGAGTACCATGACAAAATTGTGAAGCAACCAAGGTACATCATAGTTGTCTTACACCCTGAATGCAGGATGCCCAGGTAAGCTTCCATTTCAGACAACAGCAAATAGTTTGTTTGGTAGATGTATGCCCTGCTAAAACGCTAGTTTGTTAACCCTGGTGACTCCAGCTGTGTGCTTAGTGTACTGTTTTCTTTTGTCATGCTTTTTATGATTTTATTTTTTCCTGACAGGACATGAAGAGAGAGGAGGCCAAAAGGGGAAGAATGGGAGATTCGGTGTCCTCAGCCCCACCTGGGGTGGTGACTTCTTTCTGCTCGTGTAGATACGGCCCGGGCAGTGCTTTCTTGGAGTCCTCAGATCTCTGGTCTGGAGAATATCCTCTTGGTTGTGATTCTGCAAATTTCTAATTTCAATGAAGTGTGACATGAGTATGAAATCTGAGTTCATCCAGAAAACTGAAATTAAAGGACCCAGGTTAATTGCAAAATGAGAAAATTACCAATGGAGAAAGTGTCTTTGCCCTCCAAAGTGGGCTTCCTGGAGTGGCTCTGGGCCTCTGTTCTGTGGATGGGGCGGTTTAATCACAGTGGCTGGTCCTGGAACCCTGCCTTGAGTGCCGTGGTGCACACAGGCCCCATGTAGATCCTGGGGAATTTCGGTGGAACAGAGTGAGGGCTTCCAGCTGGGTGCTAGGACTCATGAGGTCCTAGCTAAGTCTGAGTGTTTATAATGTGCTAAGCATTGGCTTAGCCCAATTAAACTCATTTAAACCTCATCAGATCAATGCTGAGCTGGGTATGGGTGTCATTAACACCATTACAGATAGGGAAACTGAGTCAAGCAAGCTGAGGTAACCTGGTTACATAACTGAAAGTAGCTGGTTAGAGGAAAGGATAAGCCACTTCCAGAGCAATCTGAGAGTTAGTGGTTAGAGGTGGCAGCCTCTTGGCTGTTGGCATGAGCAGACTGCACCCCATGGGCACACCGCTGGGGACACAGGGCTGAGTGTGCCTGTGGCAGGCCGCTGTCTCCCCTCTGGTAGCCCAGATGCTCAGGGGGGCCTGGCAAGCTGGGCAGTGAGATGATCAGAGAAGTTGTGAATAAATTATGACACTGAATACATTATATAAGGATTCCTAAAGACTGAGCAATGAAAGGTTGCAGGTCAGAGTCTAATGAAACTAAGCTAATCTTTTTCCTTGTCTCTCTTTCTTTCCCCCAAGGCCTTCCTTCCAGACTGTCCCTGCTAAAATATGTCCCCAAGGCTGTGCAGACCTGGGAGACATCCACAAATTATCATAATCAGGTAGGCTTAGCCTTCGGTCCTCGACAGGAGGGAAGCGGTGCCCCATGAGCTCAGAAATCCTTCCAGCCTAAATGTGAACTGAGAAGGAGGCAACACCAGAAGGGCCAAGACTATCGACATTCTTTACAAAAACACCTCCACATAACTTGCAAAGTCCTGGGGAGGTCTGTGGATACTGTATTACAGAGGGAGTAAAGGACTGCCCCGGAAACAGATGTGCTCTGTTTGATCTTCAATGATACTCGGAGCTGAAAACAAGGAAAATTATTGAACCTGTGAACAATCCATTCAAAGTACCAAGGAGCTTGGTTTGGAAGGAGGCCTTTGAATGATAAACCATAAATTCTGTCACAGTCATCAACATAGCAAAATGCTAGCTGTGTCCCAAGGCCCACTTGTCTAGAAAAAGTCCTTTCTTCTCCAAATCCCTCAAATGGGTTTTAAATGTGCAAATGATGGCTATAACTTATGCAGATATTTGAAACTATTAACAGCTTAATCTGCCTAAAACCCTAATGAAGTTCTTCCACTTCATTCCTGTGTGCAGCTGTCTTCTGAGAACAGGAGCTGGAGCCTGGCCCTTGGCAGCTGCAGGTCTCACCTTTTTGCAAAACACCAGATTATTGTCTGATTCAAGAAATCTGGACATCCAGAGCCAAAAAGGCTTTAGAAGACCACAGACTTGGTTCGATTGTTTCTCTTTTCTAGTGCTTTCTCTAAAGGGGAACAGTCCACGGTGGGGTTTAAAACTTTCCCTGTGTCGTAGCCTGTGTGCTAATACTCTCCGTCCCACAGGAAAAGACAGGTAGCAGGAGGTGGGCTCTGGTCATTCGGATCATAACAGATTCATTCTTTGCTGACAAGGGTGACAAGGGCCGCCTCCCCAACAGGCTCCTGTCGCCTGTAGGATGCGTTTCTCCTCCACCCCCACCTCATGCATATATCACATTAACATCGTTCAACCTGTCAGTTTTGGGTCTTTATTGTTCTCTGTGTGTTTTAATGCACGCTCTGGGTGGACGCTGTGCACATGAGAACACACTCAGAGCTCGAACTGAGGTGGCCAAGCTCTCCTCCTGCGGACCCTTAAACAGCAAAATGCCACAGACAGCACCCACCGCCGCCGCCACCGCGGAATGCTTCCCTCTGGATCGCAGGTTTCAGGCGCACTCCCTTCATCCACTCCTCTGTGGCTCTCTTCCTGAATCCTGGCTGCCTCGTTTCAATAGATAATTAAAATCTTTCTTACTTTCTCAATACCCCGTGGGGAAATTCCACTCGGAAATTCTCTTTTCTGTCATTTTTACTTTACAGCGCAGAGGCCAGGGCCGCGCGGGGGAAGGCGCCGCTCCCCCCAGTCCGCACGTGACGCGGGGTGTCTGGGCAGCCTCGCCCCCACCCCACGCCCCCGCCCCTCTCCGCTCTGCTAACCCGTCCCCTCCCGAGAACCAGTTTTCCTCCTCACGCCGACTGCCGGGCTGGGTGGGAGCGGCGGAGGCTGCCCGCGGAGGAGCCTCGGAGCCGATGCCTACCTCCGAGGCGCCCCAGCCGGCCGGCCGCGTCCGGGGAGCCCGGGTCCCCGTCAGGCCGTCACCGAGCCGGGAGGGTGCAGCGCGGTAGCTCCCAGCGCCCCGCCGGCCGGAACTCGCGGGGAACAACTTACTGTGCTCGCTCGCGGGCGGGCGTCCACACTGCAAACTCCCGGGTGGGAGGGGTGACTCCGCCAAGGCTGTGTCGCGTCGCGGGGTGGAGGCCACAAAAGCGCAGAGAGAGGCCCAGGGGGAGAGGCACGGGGCACCGCCGGGCTCCCCGGAGAGCGCTCCCGGGTGCGGTGGGGGACGCCCGGGAGAGGCGGGCCGGGCCTGGGGGCCCCTCGGGCTACGCAGACAGGTAGTTGGGGAAAGCAGCGAGCTGCCAGCGTGGGCAGCGACGAACCAGCCGACCCGGGCGGGAAGGTGGGGCGCCCTGCGCCCCGCGGCGATGCCTCCGCGCCTGCCCTCGCGCCCCAGCTCCCAGGCGCCTGGCTTCCGAAGGGACGGGCGGCCGGCGGGCTGGAAAAGCAGCGGAGACGCGGGGACGGTCGCGGAGGGGGGCCCGGAGGAGCGGGCGGGGGCGCCCCCGAGCCGCCGATCCGGGCCGGTAGCGACTGCCATCCTGCCGCAATCTCCCTGTGTCATGGCTCCGGTCTCTTAGCAACAGCCGCCAGTCCGGCCGCCCCGAGCTTCACTCCACCCGGCGGAGCCCGGCGCGCCGAAGCCACACAAAAGAGGCGCGAGGCCGGGGACCAAGCGGGCTCACGGCGGCCAGGGAGCGCCGCGGGAGGGAACGCGGCGCGCGGGAGGCGGAGCGCCGGAGGGGCCGGCTGGAGCGGACGCAGGACGCCGCCGGGGACCCGGCACTTCTTGGAAACTCTTGGAAATGGCTCCCGCCACGGCGCCGGAGGGGGCCGCTAGCCCGGCCGGGACACTCGCCCGTGCCGGGCCGCTGAGCCGCGCGCGCCCCGGGGCCCCCGCGCCGCTGTCCCCGCGGCCCGCCGTCGGCTCGGGCTGAAAAGTTTCTCCATGCCGCCTTTGTGTCGCCCGCGCGCCCGCGCCCTGCCCGGGTAAGTGAGCGATCGTTTGCCGAGACTGCTGCCATCTTGTCCCCTGCCCGGCCCCGCCCCCGCCCCAGACCCCGACCCCGGCCCGCCGTGTCCCAGGCACCGCGCCTCCCCGCGGGCTCCGCAGATGTGCGGCGGGGCCCGGGCTCCGCGGGCTCCTGCGCTCCCGCCGCCTCCCCTCCCTCCCGGGCGCGCTCGCAGGCGCCGCGCGCAGGTGACCCCGGCACGGAGGCCGCCACCGCGGAGGGGGCCGGGCCGAGGCCTCAAGCGCTCTCGGCCCACGGGCGCAGAGCCTCCGACGCCGGGGGGCTCAATCCATCAGGAGGGGAGGGAACTTGAATGTCTCTCTTGGAAGCAGTTGTATTTTTAGACATCCTTCCTTAGCTTCCCATCCTCCACGCCTTCACCGCGGGAAGCCCGGCGCAGGCAGTGGGTCGCCAGGCAGCCAGCCTGCATCTAAGCTAAGTTTCTTGGGTGAGGTGAAAGGAAAGCCGCCAGGGGGTCTCCCAGGGCACTGGACCCGGGTCAGCCTTTCCTGTCGGGTGGCCAGGCGCCGGCAAGGAGTTGAGCCTTCAGCAGAGCTGAAGAATAATAAACTAGGGAGCTAATTACTAGCTATTAAACTCATTTTAAAGATCTTTGGTAAACGCTTGCTGAAATCCATTCCAAGCTCGCTGGCTCCCGGAGCCCTAGCGGAAGGGAGCTCTAAGTGGCTCCCTTTCTCCCCTGGATACCCAGCGTTCTGGGGCGCCTTACCGGTACCCACCACGAAGGCAGCCCTTCTCCCCTGGGAGAGGCAGCCGCAGACCAATCTGAGTTTGCTTCCAAAATGTCTAGTCCTTAAAGCCTTCTAAAGATAACCACAGACCTCCAGACTGTATCAAAGAGGCTGGAGGCTAGCGTTTGTCACAGCAGTCTATGCTGCAACTACATGATAAATGTGATTATCTGGGGGAGGTAAGATTTGTACTTACAGGTCTTAGAAACAAAATTTAAAAAGTGTGTAGTTGGATTCTCTCTGCAGACCCCTCCCTAGCCTACTAGCCTTTCCTGCGATTGAACTAAGTTCCAAAGAGATACTGATCTGCAGACATCACTAAGAGTCGATTGCCATTTGCTTTCCTACTACATGGAGAAAGATTCAGCCTGTAGCGATGCAAGGAGAGGAGGACAGGGCCAATGCTTTTCAACCCAACAGCAATTAAAAGCAAGAAATACCACATTTTCAAAGGGCAATTTATTTTAAAGCATGGATTATTTTAGAAAGGATAAAAATCCAAAAGGCCTATGAGGGACAACTGCATCTTTGAAATTCAGCAACACCTTTTATATTAGCATCTGATACAGGAGGTAACCAGACCAGTGGAACCCTTTCTAACTGTGAGGCTGGAATTTTAAGAAGCTGATAACCACAAATAGGCATCTGTGCATTTCACCTATGCAGGCCTTATTACAAACTCCCTCCAAGACAGTCCATGGATTAGGGCCACCCTACCTTCCCAAAAAGGACCTCAGGAAAAGGCTGGAGCCAGCAGCTGTCCCCAGGGGATGCCGTGGCAGGGCCCATCCCTGGGAACGGAGAGCTTTATCTACTTAGCGGTCTACTCATCTGAATCCTGGGAGTCTGTTCCATGCTGTGGGCGGGCATATCGCTGGGGAGGGGGTCACAGTGCTGCTCTACTTGTTGTTGTTGTTGTTTGCTGTTGTTTCACACTCATTTTCCCAGAGATAGCTTTCTCTTAGAGATTCCAAGGGACCTCTCAAACTCCCAGGTGAAATCTAGCATGAGATAGCTTTAAGGGAATTCCTCGGAGGGAGGAGGGTAGGCCAGAAGGACTAGCTCGGTTACATAACTATAACCTAAAACTAAAGACTCCGCTCCAAGAAGCTGTCCAGATGTTGCAGAGTCCAGAGGAGAAGGCTGTGAGCGGGGCCTGCTTTCCTTTGGCCGGAGGAACCAAACTAGGAGAAAGGCGACGTGTGCAGGGTTTTATTATCTATCGGAGCCTTGAGACATTTCGGGTCCTTCTCAGCCACGGACTGTATTATAAAGTATCCGGAGTAACTAAGCCGCCTCGCCTCCCTGCGTGGATGGCCTTTCCTTTCATCCACTGAGGCAAATTCTTTTCCCCTTTGTACATGAGGACTTCAGTGACCTGGGGCCCACACCGCAGAGTCCTGGGCTTAGTTCGGGACTTGACACCCCTGCAGCCCCTGCCTTGGACAGTCTCTGATTCTGGCGAGACAGAGGTGCCAGGAAAGCCCTCCACCCCTCTCCGAGTACCGAGTACCGGCTGGTGGTGGGAACACCAGGCCTGAAGCGTAAGGGCTGGGTTACCTAGGGGATGTGTGCGGGGTGGGGAGGCAGACAGAGGCATCCCTCAAACTGTTTCATCACCACCCATCTTTAGGTTATTGCAGCAGCGCTTCCCTCCCCTACTCTCCACGCGCGCCCGGTCCCGGCACTGGGCGCGGGGTCAGTGGGTAAGGGCCCTGGGTGGGGCGCCCCGGGGTGGGACCCGGAGCCCGGCCACTGCGGGCGTGGGATGTCGCTGCAGCCAAGCCTCCACTCTCTGACCGTCTTCCTCTGCTCCGCAGCAGGAGGAGGTGGCGGAGCAGCTAGCGGGCAGCTGGCGGCCCCCGCACGAGCGTCCGCCCGGCCTCCGCGGCCAGCCCCGCGCTCCACCGCTTCGCCATGATCGCCACCGGCGGCCTGCTGAGGATTTCCGCCCGCAAGCAGGATCCCCTGCGCCCCCCGGGCCAGGTGCCCAAGCGCAAGCGCAAGGCCAAGAAGAGGCGCAAGAACGACGTGGTGGTGGTGAAAGGCAAGCTGAAGCTGTGCTCCGTCTCGGGGCTCATCGCCCTGTGCGGAATCCTGGTGCTGCTGGTGGGGATCGCCCTGGCCGTGGTGGGCTACTGGCCCAAAGCTGGGGGGGCCGCAGGGGAGGGGGCCAGGCAGCTGCCCCCCGCGGGCCCTGAGCACCGCGCCCTGGCCAGCGGCAGCGGCCGCGCCCCGCCTAGGAGCGCCTCGGGGGACGCCCCCTCCAGCTCGGAAAGTGTGCCCCGAAGCACGCACGCGCCCGCTCCGTCCTCGCCCGCGCCCGCGGGCTTCTTCTTCCGCGTCTTCTCGGGCTACCTGCACTCTGACAAGCTCAAGGTCTTCGGGCCCCTCATCATGGGCATCGGCATCTTCCTCTTCATCTGCGCCAACGCCGTGCTGCACGAGAACCGCGACAAGAAGACCAAGGTCATCAACCTGCGGGACCTCTACTCCACTGTCATCGACGTGCACAGCCTCCGTGCCAAGGACCCGGACGCCGCCGCCGCCGCGCCCCCGGGGCCCGCGCCGCTCAACGGCTTCCCGGGCCGCGTGCAACTGCGCGGCCTGGAGCGGACGCCGGCGGGCCCGGGCGACGCCTTCGGGGCGGCGGCGCTGCTGGCCCGCGGCGCCTGGCGCCCCCGCGCGGCGTCCCCGGCAGACCTGGCCTCGTCCCCCCGCCGCCCGCCCGAGCCCCCGAGCCTGGCTGAGGCGGTGTACAGCATCTGCCGCGAGCGTGCCGGTGTGGCCGGCCGCCCCCAGACCGCGGCGCCCCCGGCCGCCAGCGGCTGCAGCAGCCCGGCGCCCTGCAGCCCGCCCGGGAGCTGGGGACGCCCGAGCACTGCCAGCTCGCTCGTGGGCTCCTCGCTGAGCGCTTTCGCGCTGCTGCCCTTGCCCGGGGACCGCGAGCGAGACGGGGACGCGGAGGGCGCGAGCTGCAGCTGGCGGAAGTCGCCCTGGGAGCGAGGCCCCCGGGAGCTCCCGCGGGGCGGCGCCCTCGACCTGAGCCTGGCCGACCTCCGCGGCGCCGAGGGCGGCGCTCCCTGGGCGCACGGCGCGCTGGGGAAGCCAGAGAGCGGGGGCCAGGGCGGCCGCCTGCCCAGGACCGGCAGGTACGCAGCCCTGCGGCGCCGCAGCACCAGCGGGCTCCCGGACTACCGTGCCCCGCCGTCGCCGGAGACCCCGCCTTCCCCGAGGGGCGCGGACCCCGGCTCCGCCCATCCCGACGCAGCCTCCTCCCCCTCGCCTCCCCCGCACCTGGAGGAATCGCCCGGGGCCAGCAGGCGGGACTCGCAGAGCTCACAATCGGACGACCCGTCCGCCAGCAGCAATAAGGGCTACACCCCCCTGCGGGAGGCCGGCACCTCCATGGAGTCGGTGGTGGACTCAGCGGACAGCCTCAGGCAAGACTGTGCAGCCGCCTCCGATGTGGGGGGCGAGCAGCACCTCCCTGAGGGTTCAGGCCGAGAGCCGCCCAAGGCCGAGCCACCCCACCCGGTGCAGAGGCAGTTTACAAACAAGGAGAAACTCTTCATGATCTCCCGGTCTCACGCCGTGGGGGCAGAAGAAAGCCCCGGGGACTAGGGAAAGGGGAGCCCAGCCTGGGGCAAGAGAGGACGCCAGAGAATGGCCCACTTCAATCTGCGCGTTCCTTAGCAGCCCCTCAACTCCCCTGCGAATTGATCCGAGGAAATCATACCATATCCAAAGAGCTGCAGAATGTTACCCTTGAATTGTGTTCGCAAGATTCCTGTAGATAACTCCGAGCAAAAGTTGTGTTTTTTTTTAAAGCAAACTAGTCTTTTTATGTCCAATGGTGATTGTATGTTCCATGAAAACCAAATGTATTAAAAGGTCAGCAATCTAGTTCGTTAGATAAAAATCTCTTAATTTTCTTAGGATCAAAATAATATATTTTTGACAGTAACTGTGCACTTTACTCCAGTCTTTTGGGGGTATACCTACATTTCCTAACCCCTATATTCTGCCTCTAGTTTCTTCCGTAGCTGCTTGTGAATGACAAGCTCTATTCGCCCTCCCTTTGCGGAGCATGGAGGCCTGGTTCTCTCCGAACTGAGCCTTCTAAATGAAGTCAAAGCCAAAAGCATGAATAAGTGAAGAGAGTGCTCTCCTTGCCCCACTGCACTCTGCTCAGGCACTGACCAAGGACCTCTTTATTTTTAAAAGGGTATTTGCATTTTACTGCTAGGGTCTGGTGTCCAGACTGGAAGGCGGTGGTGGAGCTAGCTAGGTTGTTACATCCCTCAGTCCACAATAGAAACCACACCACGCTTTATTGAGTATTACCACACTGTATTGAAAATAACGTTAATATTTTAAACTCTCAATAAAAGCAGTTTCCAAACAATTAAACATAATATCACTTCATTTTGCCTGGGAACTAACGCTTCTAAAGTATCGTAAGCATTTAACAGTTTATCTGGTACATCTAGAATATTCTGCTATGACATTGCTACTGTAACTCCAGTTGTCCTCTCCCAAAATGTGAGTACACCAGTCAATTTCCAGTATATCTTTCACTTTAAAACATAGGTTGCTGCACATTTGGGAGTTTCTCTTTCAAGTAGAATGAAGTATTAAATAGCACATTTCTATACTATTTCTAGTTAACCTCAGAACATTAACTGACAGAGCATGAGGCCTAATGTTCTTTTCCCAACCTCTTGGATTTCACTCTTTGGTTTGGTCTTAAATCCATAGGCAAAAGGCTGGTGTTTCAGTACGTCAGCAGACTGTTTATACTTGATGCTATTAGAAGTGAGTCTGTTGATTTGTAAGAACAGGAGACAAAGATGAACTTGTAGTCCTGGTGTCCTCCCTTTCTGTGTGACCTTCGAATCCTGGGAAGGGTGTTGCACTCTTGGCCATTTGCATGCAAGTCCAGGGAGCCAGCCTGTCCTTGTGGGAGGTTCAAGTGTGGATCCTGGATAGGGAAGGGAAACCAGTGGAAAATGCACTCATGAATGGAGCAGCTGGACCTCTTGACTGTAGATTCGGGACTAGGAGTAGATCGCAGCTCGGGGCATTTGCTAGCCTGAGTATGTCGCCAGGGCGAGTCTCAGAATCTGATCAGTAAAAGGAAGAGATCATGGCATCCCTCACAGAGCTGCATTAGAGTGGGGAGCGCAGAAGGGGCTGGATGTGCAGAGCCCAGGGGCGCACCGGGCCAGAGGATGAGCCCTATCAGCAGTGTCCGTGGCCACTGTGATGACCATGGCACCATGCGCGCCATGGGAGAAGTGGCCTTCCCCAGACTCCACTAGCCTGAAATCTGAACTATCCACTCATTATCCGCATAACCTTAGACAAATCACTTAATCCTTCCGGGCCTCTGTTGCAGGAGGTAATCTCTGTGATCGCCTTCAGCTCGAAAAGCTTTACTGAAGTTCAGGGTACTGGTTTTCGCCTCTAGACAATCAGTCATATCAGATTTGCACACAACTTGGCAAAGAGTGAATACGCCTCATCAATTTCCACTTGTGTACCATTCTGTAATACATTTTTTAAAGGCTTAATTTTTCCCCCAGATTGGATCTGCATTAAGCTAATACCTCACTTAAAGCTCTGGATTAATGTGTTGAGCTCTCTTATGGAGCAAAAGTGCGGTTACATTAATAAGAGTGACAAAAAAGTGCAATACGCCCTCCAGGTATTATTAAATGACAACAGTCCGAGGTGCATTTTCATGCTTCCAGGCAACAACAACAACAAAAGTCAAATTTCCCTGTTTTCTCCTCCATTATCCTGCATCTCGGGCCTTTTATGTACTAAGAGATTATGTTATGTAAGAGAAAATCTGGGTCCTGGTGTTGTACAGTGCTGCTTCCAGTCCTCAGAAAATGTACAGAAACAATACTTGGTGAATAATCAGGCCACTGTCTACCTTAACTGAAGAGAATAATTTTTACCCCTTATCCCTTACAAACTTTAGACAATCCAGTCTCAACAACTGTCTATACTTAATGATACTAATTGCCCAATACTATTAATCAGATTGAATAAGTAAATTCTTCTGGCTGTTGAGCTCCTCCCATAGACCCTCTGAAATGAAATAACTTCAGCAAACTTAGTTTAGAATCAACTTATAGCTAGCTTAGTCAGTGAGCAATTTAACCAGATTCTCTCTTTTTTCCCCTGAAGATAAGAAAAATTGAACTCAGTTTTATAAGTCTTGCTAGGAGTCTTGGACTTCCTCACATTGAAGAAGTCCTGTGTAGTTCTGACTGTAGTAACTCGCAATCTTAACTTTCACATGAGCAGACATCTTATGCAATAATAATGCTAAGTTTCACTCACTTTATTGTGAGCCACGTACTGTTCTACCAGGTTTACATGTATTACCTGTATTTCAATTAATCTACACAGCAATTCTATTGAACTGGGATTATTATTGTTTCCATTCTATGAGAAAGACACTGATTACTCTGCTGGCAGATGGAAGAGACAGGATTTTCAGTTTTCAAGGTTAGGTGGTCCTGCAAGCAGATGCTGAGATAACATTGCAGACACCATGGAAATACCATCCGTCTCCTCATCTTCCCATTAGAACCCTTGCCAGAACCATTCTTAGTGCTATGCAGAGAAATATTAGGATTGGAAGTCAGATAAAAAGCTGGAGTTTGTGTTGTAGTCTTTGGACTAGAATAAACAAGTTTTCTCTTCCCTAAGTGACTTTGTAGGATTTTTTATTTTGCCAAAGCGATAGGAATCTTTGAAGCCACCCTACAGATCATGGAACACCCACTTGTATTGCTATGATTTGGGGAGAGAACAACTTGTTCAGAGGCAATAGCAGCAGCAGGACTATTATGTTGAAATAATTGCAGTAACTGGCAAGGGATGTTTTTGCCTCTGGATTCTGTCCTATACTAGCTGGGTGGCCACAGGCCATGTGTCTCACGGGCCTCTCTCTGTGTCTCAGTTTCCCTTCCATGCAATAGGAGTAACGATGGCTTCTATGCCACAAGATTGGAAAGCAGAGGAAAGGAACTAATTAATCTGTGTAAAGGGCTTATAACAGGTGTGGCTATATGGTGTTATAAAAGTTTTGTTAGTTTCATTTCAAATAGAATCCATTGCTACGTAGAATTATTTCATATGGCCTTCTTTATTAACAGAACAATTTTAAGTGTAAAAATCTAGTCTGTAAGGCAGTGTGGCCAAGTGGCCCAGGGTGTGACTGTGAGGAATTACATAACACTGTGCTCGGGTCCTACTATTACATGGAAATAAATAGCATTTGATTCATAGAATTAATTATTCAAATGAGGTCCAAGTAAACTACTGTACATAAAGGACTTGAAAATGATTCCCGGCAGACAAAACATTCCGTAAATGTTACGCACTATTACTGAGGCAAATTTAGAAAAGTAATTAGTAGGTTAAATTTATAACTCGGTTATTAGGGACAAGCACACATCTACTGTACTGAAAAGTCTCCATAACTTAGACATATTGGGAGGAAGAAGACCATAAAAGCCGAGGGGCGCACTTGGCTGGGGCAGCAGGATGATCCATTTCCCAGTATTGAAGCTCGTTGTGTCAGAGAGGCCAGCAGGCTCCCCATCCTGTTCCTGTCAGAATGCCCAAAGCAAAGACAGATCTATTGAATTACTTAAATTCTTTGGGCAAAAGTGTTTCCTAGTCTTCTTCTGAGTCATTTTCAGTTTCTCATAAAGATACAATTTTGAAATTTTATTTTATTTTATGTTTTGGAGCTAGAGAACCTAAAAAGAACTCTCTAGCGCCATACTATTAAGACAAACCAAAGATATGATTTGGATTTTGAAAAGAATAGTGTTTTTGCCATGATATAAAAATATTTTTTAGTTATGTGATTTATAAATAAGATCTTCTTGTGTTAAGGTTTGTAAGGAGGATACTTCCCATTCATAACAAAGAAAAGGAATGATAATTATGGATTTTGTTCCTGATAGTCATGGACCAATTTTTGCATTTTAATTCTTTTGGAGGATGGCTAAAATCATTAGATGAATACAGTGGCACCTCTGTTCACAAACTCAGTTCTCTCCAGGATTCTAGCCACAAACCAAACTGGATGAAATTGAATCAAATTTCACTATAAGGTCAACATTGAACCTAACCATTGAATTTGATTCAGTTCTCATCCAATTCAGTTTGCGACCAGAATCACAGAAAGAATGAAGTTCGTGAACTGAGATACCACTGTATTTGAGTGTTTAGGTTAAATTTTTGAATGAGTGACTCTGAAAAGCATTCTAAGACTTTTTTTGTCCTTTCCAGGGAAATCATCTTGGAGGGGTTTTTCTTCCAAAAGGAACAAGCTTCTTTGGGTGGAGATGGAACTTTTTTTCTATTAAGCCACCCTAAACTGGAGAGTCTAGCTTTAGTCAGATGCGACCTGCCCCTCTCCAAAGACCCGGCCAACTGCCTTTCTATGGGATCTGTCCACCTATGATGTCAGGAAAGCACTGGGCCACAGGTGAGGCCAGCTGGCTTGAACCCCAGAAGGAGTAATCATTCTTCCTTCATCCCACAGCCGGGGGGGGGGGGGGCTTAGGGATTTTACCATCGGAAAACATGTTGCTATCCCACCTTAAGCAGGTCCCAACCTTCCCCTTCTGTGATGCCAGCTAAGGTGTGGCCCCACATGACAACCAGGGCCCTTGCTGATTCATCACTACGGTAATACATTGTGGCCAAAAGACTAAAAAAGCCTCCGCAGATGAGCCGGAGTATCACAAAGCATGCACCTGTCTCCATTAACCTGCGCTTCTGATTCCACCCTGTACCCACCCTGCAGAGGGTAAGAAGCCTGGCTATGGCCAACCCGGAAGGAACCAGGGGACAGCCTGGAGCAGAGAGCCCCGAGAGAAGACAAAACATTAAGGCAGGCTAGAGTCTCCAGCAACGTTTTTTTCTAATAAAAGAGCACTTGGTTACTCTTGTTTATAGACAGTTTTGCACCTAAGCAAGAGACTTAAAATGAAAAATTAACAGTAGCTTTTATTCCTTAGAAAATATTCTTTCAGAAAATGCATGGCTGGAAACTAATTCACATATTTTTCCTTTTTTGGAGCAAAGCATTTATCAGTACATTTCAGATGCACATAATGATCGCATTCATCGTAGGGAATTTGTACTTGCACATGATGTATCTTGCTTCTGCTATTTTCCCATCTCACTTCTTCCCTTCCTCCTTCCTTATTTACAAAAGTCTTGCTTCCATTTTTCCCTTTTATTCTCTTTTTTCTTGTTCTTTCTTTCCTTTTCCTCTCCCCCTTCCCTCATTCCCCTTCTCGTTTGAACATTTTCTTCCCATTTCCCAATATCTATTATAGATTTGGTCCTTATTTCTATTTTTGATTCTTCACATCAGAGAATATATATATATATATATATATATATATATTAAACCATGGAAAATACATTTTAAACATTTTTATTAGTACATGATTGCAGTACATAATAATCACATTCATCACAGGGATAACATCATGTGCATAACATATCTCAATTTTTTTACCTGCTTCAAATTCAGCGTAGCACAGTATTATTGACAAGAGCCCACGTGACACTAGTAAATACTGAACATATAACAATGTTTAATGTTGAAAAGAAAGTATTGGCAAACTTACAAACAATTGCTTTTAAATTGAGAAACTCAGAAAATACAAAGTTATTATTTATATGTGTATTAAGTTAAGTGATGCAAATCAGGTCAAAAACCTACTTTGTCAGCAACCTGTGTCATTGCTTTTTGGCATAAATGATCAGTGCATTGTGTGGAGCCAGAAGCTAAGCGAAACTATTGTCGCTGGTACCAGTAAGCACCTGCCCTTTTGGTTAATCCCGCAGATTGTTTTCAGACCACTTCAAGGCTGCCCTGAGTCAGGCAGGCTCTGTGCTAGGTTCACAGAGGGGAGATTTGAGTTTCTGACCTCAGGAACTTGCAGCAGGGCAGCTTTTGAGACAAGCGCTCGTAAACCATAGTTAAAATACAATGTAACTGTTGGAAGAAAGTTTGTGGACCCTCAGCGGAGTACTGAGAAATAAAATGTCAGATAGATACAGAAAACTGGGAAAGGAGCGAACTACAGCCAGAGGGAGCGTGGTGAGCAGCTGCAGAGGCAGAGCACAGTAACATGCTAGACTTTCTTTTAAAAGTGTCAAACTGTAATCATTCACATATATTAAGTGCACAGAATGATGGTTTGCTTTGCAATATTTTCTTACGTCCCGCATGTGCTTTGATGATCTCAGCTCCCTCATTTCCTTCTCTTTTCTTCCCCACTCCCCTCTGCTTGGTTCCCTTCCTCTCCTTAATAGTCCCCCTCGCTCTCATATCCCCCCACACCCCAGACTTCACAAAAGAAAGACAACATGCCATACTTGTCTTTCTGAGTCTGGCTGATGGTCCCCGCTCCAGCCATTTTCCTGCAAATGCCAGGACTCTGTCCTTCTTTATGGCTGAATAATGCTCCATGAATGCTTTGTGGGTGGGCACCGTGGCTGATTCCATGGCTCGGCTACGGCGAACAGTGTCCTGAGAGGCATGGGCTCTGTAGCTCTCTCTGTAGCACGCTGACTTGGATTCCTTTGCCATGTTTTCATAAGGCAACTTAAACTTGACTTCTGCCTCATATCTCTGTAGAAAGAGTCTGAGTGATGGGCTTATTTTGAAACACCAAAACTATTCACCTCTCTATCTGTAGACATAAATAGGCGACTTCTTTCGAAGTAGTAGAAGCAGGTTCGAAATTAACATTAAAATGACTGGAACACCAAAATACTCAAAATACACATTCCCCACCACTAGATTCTTCATTATTCCCCATTTGTAACTGATTTCTCCTAGCAGGATTTTCTAGCTGAGAAGTATCAGTATACAGCACAACAAATCATATTCTTATTGGATCTAAGCTGTCTTTATGAGCAAGAATGATTTTGGTTGAATTTTGTAGTCCTTAAAAACTACCATTCAATTTCAAATTTCAAACTCTGGAAATCATTTCTCTAGTGAGTGTATGAAGAGAGAATGGGTGAACTCAGTCACCTGGCAACACCATTGGTGCTGTTCCTGCTTGGTGGGGAAACTGCTCACCCACATTCTGAGGAGCTGGAGGCAGCAGAGGTCTGGGGCCGTCTGATCGGGCGCCAGGTCACTTTGCAGAGTCCAGCTGTGGTAACTGGATGTTCGCCTCCGGTTTCCATGGCAATGGGAAGCATCGCGTCTGTCAGGGCAAAACTAGTTTATCTTTGTCAACAGCAAGCATTCTGCTCCCAATTTTCCTCGCATCCGTGTTCACAACAAAAGGAAAAACTGTTTCAGACCCAGACATGCTCTTGCAAGTGAGAATTCTTTGTGGACTGGCGCTAGAAGACTGTGCCTTTGCTCTCTGCTCATTTCGGGACAGTCACCAAGAGCAGACTCGGCCAGAAGAGTGCAGTATGAATGCAGCTTACCCCATGGCTGTCCACATGAAGATATAGGTGAAACATTTAACTTTCCAATACAAATACTCTATTAAAATAAAAAAATCGAATTGTAAGAAAATTGTTTGTTTGCACCTCCCACATAATCACTTGATACTTTAATCTTTTTAGTGCATAAACAGCCAAACCAAAAATATAAAATATGCTTATTCCTTTTTTCTACTCCATGAGAGGGAGAACTTACCAAAAGCAGTTGCCATCACAGATAAAATTCAATAGATATGAGCAGTTGACATTTCATTGTCAGGGCCTTAACAAATCTTTCATGAGGGTATAGTAATTGCGAAGAGATTTACTGGTTTGGAATACTGGTCGATAAAGGCCTGCAGTTAATATGGCATAGTTAATTATTCCAGGAAGCAAATAGAACCCTTGATAAAGAGCAAGGAAATTCAAAGACCAATTTAGTGACCTAAATGCTAATCCTCCTGCTTATGTAACCACACAGCTCAATGTGTTTGTGCCCTAAATATGACTTGAGTGCTTGCTTATTTGATTGTACAATTTCTTCCATTTGTATTACTAATTTCATTGCAGCTTCATGCCTGAGCACAATTCCTGATTTATGAATTTGCAAGAAGAAAAGGAAGGCATTTATAATGGTGATAATAATAATAGACTTATGAGACAGCAAAAAGTAATTTGAGTATATTGCTAATAACATATTATTATTGTTCACTCTCCAATTTTTATCCTCTCACAAAGAGAATAAATTGGCTGATATCTTCTCAAAACATGTGCTACTGAAAAGCTGAAACACAATTGAAGTGCACGTCCACAACCTCCTCGTTCCTCAGACCCCATGGATGTCCACAATTGGAAACTTTCCTTTGTTTAAGTCAGAGATATGATGGTGAATACTTTCCAATTTTTTTTATTATTACGTGAATGAAAAGAAAATTTAATAATGTTCTAACTGCCTGAAAAAGAATGCCAGTTTTGATTAAGTCAGTGACAATTAAGCATAACACTTACACAGAAATTGAACAGAGCATCTGGTTAGCCTGTATGAATCATCTTCGATGGAAATGCCAAATCATAGTTAAAATAATAAAGTGATACGAAAAGAAAAAAATATCTTATTTTAGGTTTGATTAGGGCCATGAGTGAAAATAATCGGAGTTGATGTGTGGCAACTTCAAATGCAACATAATTTTAGAAAATTATTTAGTGATTGTGTAAATGTGACAAGCCTGAAAAAAATATTAATTAAGCTGGACTACACAATGGCTGGGGTATATAATTATTAGGAATGCTCCCACAGTCGTTTGGAAGGAAACTATGAATTGCATTTGTAAAAGGCTGTTTTGGATTATAAGACCTAGAGTGGAGAGGTGATTAGATAACTTTTCTTATCTACTGAAAATGACCCCATCTGCAAGGTGTGATAGGGCTGAGGACACTTCCCCGAGCTCACTTACACAGTTCGGGAAGAGCGAGGGCAGCACTTTGTCCCACATTTTTCCACAGCTGGAAGAAGGCAGCAATAAGACACTGGGTTGGGGCTCAGAACAACCAGCCATATGTCTTTTAATTCCTAAGGGCTCCTTACAATCTGAAAGGCAGAGGAAGGGATAAATTGTTGAGACGATGAACCTGGAGTTGTAGGCTGGGAGCCAGTGAGTTGCAAGGAGGATTAAGATCCATGATAGAAGTCCTGGTGAAGAATACCCGGGACTTGGAGCTGTTAGGAACTGAAGAAATCTGCAGTCATGACTGGTGAGTGTGCAGTGGACACCGACAAATGAACAACGAAGCACAGAGCGAGTCATCTTGGCAACCCGCACCTTTATTTTGAAGTCTGTGAACAAATACTTTTGAGAATAAATCACATCATAGTGCTTTCTTCAGGCAGATAACAGGTCTGCAAATCCTTGTTTGCCACGATTCTTATGACACAGATGGCGACCTTAAGAAGACCAAAAAAATCCAAAACATCCCTTCTATTGCACAGAATTCTGTCCCAGCCCAGACTTAGAAATGAACTTGTCTAAATTTATGCTACCAAAGCGGATACGCAAGACTCCATAACAAATTCCATGTCAGCTTTTAGATTATATTTTGTATTGCATGTCAAATGGTTTATAATCTTATCATCCCTATCATATCCAAAATCATGACCATAAGTGAAAACCTGAGGCTTTAGAGCTCTAGGATTTCATGAAACTAAAAAAAACCCTGAAAATGAATTGAATGAAATAAATGTCAAATTCACAGGCGTTGGAATTGATTTCAAATCAAATTTGGGTAATTTTATTAAAATAGGAATAATTCATTATGCAACTAAGTCGCTCAGTTTGAATATATAGGATTTTTTTTTTACTCTAATTAGAAAATTCAGAAATGGTCAAAGTCATTTGGAAAAAGGTTGAGTTTGTTCTGATACCGGTTGAGGGTGTTTTTAAGGGAGGGTTGGCTATCAGCAGTATTCAAAAAAGTCTCTCAAACCTCAACACCGTAAACACGTACTTAGGACCATGTCACATCCTGCGAGTGAACTAGATTTTCTCTGGTTTAGTCTTCGTTGAAAAGCTCTACAAATTTCTCTTTGTTGTTCAAAGTAGAATATACTCCATATAAGCAAAACATAGGGATAACACCACCGAATTTATTGTAGTGTATTATGTTGTGCCCAGGGAAATTCATTTAAATGACATTGTTAGTTTTCACGTCAGTTTGGGTTATTTTTTAGACCACAATAAAGAGATCAAAATTGGATCTAACTGGTGTAAAGGTGCTGGGAATTTTGCTACTTTCAAATGACAAATCAGGTCATTTAGGTTAAAAACAATCTATTCTGTTTTGCTCTCACTGAGTACCTACATTGAACTGTGTGCTCACACATTAGGATGCGCTAAGCAATCAGAACCCTTTTAAATTAAGGAGTAATTAAACTATATCAATACCCTATTTTCAAGCTGTGTTGTAAAATCACTTTTCATGCTTTTATCGCGAGGTGACTCAGATACCCACATTTTTTTATGTTTAGTATTTGCTCCCAAGTTTTAGATTTCCCTGCATCTCACTCCCCCTACTGCTGGTTAGGTGTATGCACTCTTTAACATAAAAATTGAATGCCTTGTTTCAGTATGTTTTCAATATGTTATGTATTTTTTTCTGTAAAATAAATCTCCACCTGTGCTGCCCTTTTCCCCCTGCCAAAATGTGATTGAGATGATGATAAAATTTTCTGTCACCATTATTTTCATCAGTAGCCTAAGCTCACTTTGCATTCTTTCTGAATTCTTTTATGGAGCTAGGCTCACATCCTGGAATGTGAACAAATGTCTGCCACAAGACTGACTGCCACTTTCTTTTTTTTTTTAATTAATTAAGTGTATTGGTACATTTTAGGTATGCAGCATGATGACATTCATCATTGGGAATTGGTACCTGTACGTGATGGATCTTGGTTCTTAGTTTTTCCCCATTCCCTACCCTCCTTTCAACCCCTCTGCCCTTCCCTATTTACAAAGACTTTGTTTCTGTTTTTTCCTCTTCTCATACTTTTTTTCCTTTTCCCTTCTTTCCTTTCTCCTTCCCCTCCCACTTCTCCTTCCCCTTCCCCTTTGGACCTTTTCTTCCTATTTCATATGATCTATTATGAGGATCAAAATGACTGCCACTTTCTTTTAACACAGGCACTTATGCTAGCCACACTCATCCTTTGTTTCTTCCATTTGTCTGTCTTTTGCAAACATTTGTCATAGACCTTCTAATTTTCAGGCCTTGGGTTTAAGAATGACAGTATCCACAGAAAGTACTTCTTGACCTTGAAATAAACATCATATGCCAGTAGAGGACATGGATGTGTCAACAGACATTGTAATATGTGGCATTCTGTACAAATGGCACAGTTGTTAAAAACTTCTTTTCAATTTTGAGCTAGCCCTAAAATTCTCCTTAGCTGCAAAGTAGGATGATAAGTGTACCTACCTCAGAAAGTGTTTGTGAGGACTAAATGGTATAACCCACAGCACAAGAGGCCCTGTGTCTGGCGTATAGTAGGTACTCCATAAATGCCACTTGTTACTGGTACCAACAAGGGCATTCTAACCATCACCAGTTCCCCAGGTGTCCTGGGGTAAGTATTCATCACTCCGTCATCACCACAGCCATTCGCATCACTCAAGCTCACTATGAAAGCAGAGCACCACAGCGCCTGGGATTTGCACAGCCGTGGGACCTTGAAGGGTTGCAGGAGGAGCTGTGGGAGCGAAGATCCAGGATGCCACTCAGAGTCTCAGAGGCAGCTCTTCAACCCAAGGAGCTAAAATCTACAGATGTCTAAATGATATGGCTGACTGAAGACCCCCAGGGCAGGTGCAGCAAGCCGTGCCCCTGTGCGGTACCATCTCTGTGGTTCTCCACTGAGCGTCCAGTGGTATGCTGGGGCTACGCTTGGTCTGAGTGATCACAGAGCAGGACTGGACCTGCAGAGTGAGAGAGGATAAGGACAAGCCAATCCCGCCAGCATCTCACCACCTGCTGAGTCCTTCCTTACCTGACTCAAGGACCTTCCAAAGATGACTACTGCCACTTCGTGATGGCTGCTACCTTCTGCACAGAGGAACTTTTGGCTAATCAAGCTCAGAATCATCCAGGCCAACAGATTCTGAGAAGACAGAAAACAGGTCCAGCTTAACCAAGCCAATGTGGCTTGATAAAACACAGTCCCTCTGTCATCAGTGTGTCACCTCTGTGACCGTATTTAATTTCCAAATCAGCACATAGCAGCATCAAGAGTCTGACTAACTCTTACACACCTGAAAACACATCAGCACTGTCTACAAAAAAGGCTACACATTCATGTGTTCTACTTTGAGTGATGTGTGTTCCTCTTGTGGATGAGTCACGCTCAACCCTTTGCTACCCTGTAGCCTAAAAATTGACATACAATAAAGTGAACTACTATCCCTGTGACAAATTAGATGGTAGAAGAGCTAAAGGGGAAAAGAGAAAGATAAAGAAGCCACTTATTTTGTGTTCCCTTCACCTTCAGCAAGCACATTGAAGGTGATGCTTTTTCTGTTGTGTGACCCAAACCTTCATTCTTGAAAAGTTTATGCCAGGAGACATCCCGCCTATATTAGGTGGCTGTACTTTTTCATTACAGGATATGGACTCATTCGCAGCCACCTTTGGAATCTGCCATCCCAGATGATCTTCCCAGTTGTGTAGCAGCCTGATTGCTGGACAGTGACAATGAATGACATCAGCTCATACAGGAGCTCCATTCTTTGTCTGTAAGTTCACACTGCATAAGCCAAAGAGGCCAGATGGCAATCTCAGCTCCCAGTTCCACATCAGTACTGTCCCTTGGTGGAATATTCCTTCTTAGAAACTAAGATCCTTAGACCAGCAGAACCTGAAGATTCAACTAGCAGAAGCAAAAATTTTACTAGTAAGATATTAGGGGTAATCATAAGAGGAGGCACTCGTTTTGACTACTGGACATGTGAATCATGGCCTGGGAAAAGCACCACTCATAGTGATCATTGATGCAGAGAATATACCATGTCCTAGGAATATCACCTCAGTTTGCAATGCATTGCCTTCTGGCTGGGCTGGTAAGTCCTCAAAAGTCCATTCCACTGTCCTATCAGACCAGCTGATAGGACCACCTGAAACTGGTGAATTTTGTGAACATGAACCCATTAGCAAACTAAATTTGCTGTAAAATTATTTGTATTGGCATAGTCAGAACTATATGGAATACCATGATGGTGAAAATGGCTTTTAAAAGGTTTTAGCACATGCACTTCAGACAAGGAAGGAAAATCCACCATCAGAGTATTTCGTCCAGTATTAATAAAATACTGCCTCTCCTATGTTTGAAGTGCACCAGTGGAATCAGCCTACCACCATATTGGGGCATATTGCTGTCTCTACCGTCATGATTGCTTTGTTCATGAGCCCACCGAGATAAGAGGATGTGGCTGGGGAGCAGGCACAGCCAGGGAAAGAGGATTTGCAAAACTGGTCATCTTCTCCCTCATTATTAAATCCTCCTGTCCTGAGACTGTGCTTTATTTGGTGAGCATTAACATGAAACACAAATATTTGCATTCTGTGTTCATTCAAATATGGCTATCTTCACACTTCTTTCTCATGACCTTCTTTGTCATCAGTTTTCCATGTGAGTTCCTTCAATGTCCCCGTCATCTATACTCTGAATAATTGGGGAGCCACAGCTTTAGGCATTTCTCCTTCCAGGCAAAAGGCACAGTCAGGTGTCTGAGTGGTATCAGTGTACTCTTCAGAGCCATCTGTAAGCTAGGCCCAAGTTGTCTCTGACCCAGTCTCCAGGTCATCAGGACATTGCATAGGTGTGCTAGTGTACTGCTGCCCCTGTCAGGTGAAAGCAAATTGTTTCTGAGTATGTTTGCTAACAGACATAGAGGAAAATGCACTGTCCAGAAAAGAGTGATAGGTACACTAGATATGGAGGATGTGTTCATTAGGTTCAACCACTTTTTAATCTTAGATATATTACATGCAGTTTTGTTTCCTTTTCCGGTAGTAATTATAAACAAGAGACCCAAATTTTTTAAGAGAATTTTGGAGGGTAATGGCAAGACATATATTCTTTATGGGAGCAATCACAACACATAAAATAAGTCAGTAACACTTTGAAATTTAATTTAAAAATTCATTTTAATAGTTCTTAAAATTTACAAAGCTCTTAGTTAACATATAAGAAAGGAGGAGTTGAGTGAATAATAATTATGTGTTAAGGAAGGTGTGATCTATTTTCAGAGGGATTTTACAAATTATTACATGAAAGCTATTTCTAGATATCTCAATCTATTTGGATCTTTCTCCCTTTACACCATAATTGTACTGATACAAAACAAATCTAGTTGTAATAACAAGCTTCACTGCCTTGTAGTTTTTCAGCTGTAAAGGATAGAAATGAGTATATTTAGAACCCCCAACCTGAAGAACTTTCAAGTGTGGAGGGAGAATACAACATGGGGGCTCCTGGTGTCAGATGATGTGGTCTCAGTGGTCATGCTACAAAAGAAGGTCCCCAAAATCTTGGTGGAATTCCTTGGCCCCAGAAATGCTAAGCCTGATTTGCTTATTTGCTTGTTATTAGATGTAACAGGAGTTTTCCACTTCCTCTTCCCTTAATTTCTGTTCTGTTTTGGCTTGTTTGCTGAACTTGGAAATTGTACTTACAACCAAAAGACCTTCAGTGAACGTGGGGAGGCAGAGGGCACTCTTGTTGCCAGCTTTTGATAGGCGGCTTCTGTGTCTATACACTGCCCTCCTGGCCAGTGCAGAAGGGAGAAGCAATGGAGACTGTACCGACATGCAGGGTCCCAGACACACAAATTCTCGACAGTTGCATTCTGCTCACTTTCATAACAAAAGCTCTAATAATATAAAATACCTCCAAGTTACAATCAATAGTCTCTCAGGAGATACTGATGCAACTCTTACAAAACAGAACACTTCGAACCATTCCTTCAATTTCACTACAGTAGGGTCTGACTCTTCTTGTCTCAGTGGCTCAATGTAAATTCAATTTTTCGAAGTTGAGGAATAAATACTTATGTGAATTTAGGGATCATCACTATTTTAAAAGTCAGTGTCATAGATCTATACTTTCCTTTCCTCCAAGGTTTTTTAGGGATACATTTGTAAGTAAAGAAAAGTATTAATAAAAATTTAAATATCGAGGGCCGGGGATTTAGCTCAGTGGTTTCGCCACCTGCTGCACAAGTGCAAGGACCGAGTTCGATCCCCAGTACCAAAAAAAAAAAATTTTAAATTTAAATATTGAATTATAATCAATCCTAAGTATCCATAGGTTTCATATTTGCCAATTTAAACAACTATGGATCAAAAATGTTTAGGAAAAAAACTGTGCCTGTACTAAACTCATATTTTTGGGCCATTATTCCCTAAACAATACAGTATAACAACTATTTACATAGCACTTGAAGTGTATTAGGTTATTATAAGTGATTCAAAGATTATGGATCATATATAGGACATGCATAGGTTATATATATCCAAACACAATGCCATTGTATGCAAGGGACTTGAGCATACTTGGATTTTGGTATCCATGGGGGTCCTAGACTCATGGCCCTTGAATACGGAGGGGTGTTTGTATGTTTTCTCCTCACTGACCAACAAAGAATACTAAATGGAATTTTAGAGAATGTCTTCTTATTAGAGACAGCTGGCTTCCTCAGGACCTTCAATGGAGCAAAATTTTAATCACTGCAAAGCATCCTTTTCTGATGCCCTCTGAGATTCATCTCCTTCAATTAAGGCCTCATTAAAATACACATACAAATACCTTACAATTTTCCCTGTCTGCTCTGTGGCCCAAGGTTAGTTGGAGCTGGAACAAGAGAAAGGGGAACTAGTAATCTACTTCTTCCCCCAGTGCCCAAGATGAGTGGTTCTCAAACCATGGGCCCAGGATCTGCAGCACCAGCATGGCCTGTGAATTACTCAGAAATGCAGATTCTCAGGCCCCAACCTGAGCCGGCTGAATCTGAAGATGGAGCCCAGAAATCTGTGTTTTACCAGAGCTCCAGGTGATTCTGAGGCAAGCAAAGTCTGATGACCATGACCAGAGACCTAGTCATTAAAACAGGTCAGTTGTCTTTCAAATACGCTGTCCTTGAACCCCAAGAGCACTCAGATGAAGAGACATGCATGAGGAAGGAGATGGCTCACACTGAGTGGGTGCCAGCAAAATCAGAAACGTCCTCCGAAGGATGGGAGGGCAGCTGTGAAGGGAAAGGAGATGGGGGCAGAGGGGGATGCTGTCCTCAGAAACCCACAAATCCGAGGCTCCTTTTCACTCCCAGTGACTCCTGCCAATCCCAGCCTTACCTGGATGTCCAGGCTACCAAAGGGACTGTCGGATCCGGGGATCCTAACCTGCCTTCTTCCTTGGTGGCTATGAGCCGTGCAGCCATCACAGCCCCGTTGAGTGACCTTCCACCCAGTGGCCGCCATGGCCTTGAGCGAGTAGAGATGAAGCAGAGCCTCCCCAGCATGAGCTCAGCCTGCCATGCCAAGGCACCATGGGCTGGGCAGCTCAGACCCAGAGATTCACTTTCTCACAGTTCTAGCAGCTGCAGGGTCAAAGACTCAGACAGCCTTGGTTTCTGCTGGCTCTCTCCTGTCACCTCACAGACGGCCATCTTTCCCAGTGTCCTCACGGTCTTCCCTCTGTATGTGTTTGTGTTCTGATTAAGGATGTCAGGTAGATTGGGGCAGGACCCACGCTAATGGCCTCACTTTACTTTTGCCCCCTCTTTAAAAGGCCAAGTTCCAAACCCAGTCACGTTTGGAGGGACTGGAGGTTAAGGCTTCAAAGGATACCTCTTAGGGTGAGAAAACTTGGACTGTTCCAACCAAGAAAGAAAGAAAAAGCAAAAAAGAAAGAAAGAAAGAATTTCTTCAGGGCAGCCTTCTGGGAGGTCTGCTGCTCAGCCACCTTCCCACTGTGGATCCCGAGCCTTCCCCGTCCACCCACACAGTGACACCTGTAGGAGTTCTTTAACTTAGAATGGTAGAAAGACACCGAAAAGATTGCAATGTTGAAAATGATGGGTCTGATCCAGGTGGGAGCATTAAGCTGACTTTTCCATTGCCCTGTGCACCTGCATACTTGCTCATGAGAGTGCCATGCCGTAAAGTTCCAGCACAAGTACACCACAGTAAAAGTGGGTGGCGTGTGAACCACTGGCAGCTAAATAAGTTGTTTGTGGACCCTTGTTTTCATTATCCAGATACAGTGTCCAGGTCTCCTCATTTTCTGTGCCTTCCAACAGGGTCTCCATTGCCAACGGGGAGAAACACTGTGCCCCTGGGCTCTGCGTGCAGAATGTAAGCCCCTTGCAACTGTGCACTGCTAGGAAGTCTGTCTTCGTAAATGGGCAGAATGAGAAGAACCTGCTGTTGGTTGTGTATTACCCAGGAAGGGTACCGCTCTCTGTTGAGTCTCCATCTGGGTGTACCCCTAAATACCCTCTCATGTGTGGGGGTGCATGGGAGGTATGACTGGAAAATGCAGTGAGTGTTTAATTTAAAACTTTATTACAGTAAACGACACCTCACCATTCACTCCCCTCAAAATATTCTCCCTCAGTTTGACCACATTTATCCCACTTATCCCACACTTCCTTGCCACTTTCTGTAGGAGCTCTGGAGTGCTCTTTCATGAATGTCTCTAGTTGTGTTGTCCTGGCTGCCTCGATGTCCTGAATGGATCCAAAACATTTCCCTTTCATGGCCATTTTGATTTGGGGGAAGAGCCGGAAGTCACAGGTGCCAGATCCAGTGAATAAGGTGGATGAGGACACACTGTGATGTTCTTAGGAGCCTATCTTTCTGTTTGGTTACACTGGGCAGCAGCATTCACTGAACTGTTGATCATACCTGGTAAAGACACTCATGAAGGTGGACTTCCAGAACTGCTTCAGAAAGTGGAAGGAATGGTGGGATAAATGTGTTCAAAGTGAAAGAGAGTATTTTGAGGTGTGTTAAAGCAATGTATCTTTTACTGTAGTAAGTGTTAAAATTTTTAACATTCACTCTATATTTTGATCAACCCATACATAGCTTATAGCTTTTGGTTGGCAGGAGACTATCTTAGTCTTGGTAAACCTTGAATACAGAGCCCAAAGTGAGGATATGCATGTAGATTATTCATCATTTTCTAGCACAACTGCCTTCCTGGATAAATGCTGCATCCTGGTAGTCTGAATACCCTAATGTGCTGGTTTTAGTCAAATGGCCTCAAGTTGCCAAACATTAAATGCATAACCTTTAACCCATGCTTTATGTAAAGATTAGGACCCCCACGTCTGCCTGAAGATCTTTAAATGTTAATTTATTGTCAGTCAACATATTTTTATAGGTACTATTACACAGGTCGAGTATTATAAGCGATACAATCTCCACATATTACAGGAAATATGTGATTTTTGAGGCTCTAGTAGTGACCCATTCAGCATCACGCATGTGCACTAAAGATCTCGTGTGGCCTCTGATTTCCAGGGCTCGCTGTCAGGATGAGCGACATATGCATGCAGGACTCACCCTCTGAGAAGGGGAAAGGTAAAGAACACCCGTTCGGGAAGGTCAGTACTCCAGGCTGCTCCATCCCATAGAGCTAAGAACCTAGATCAATATCTTACCCTAAATGAAGTTTTAAATCATTCATATGAGAACTTTTGAAAATGAAGGCAAATACTACACCCTGATACTGAAGAAAAACAGAAGTGAGCAAATATCATGCTGAGAGAATTGCAAGCCTAGATTAGGAGGTAATTCTAGGTACAAAGAAGCAGAGGTAGGAAGTATCAGGAAGAGCTGATGAGGTGGGAGAGAAAAAGAAAGAAAAGTAAAAAGACTTTGGAGATGTCAAAGGGAAGTTCCATAACTCACTCTATAGCTGCTACCCTTCCTCTGTGTTGTGATTATTTATAGACAGCCAAAAGAGTCTCTCTTTTTCATGTGTAGGTTCCAATTAAAATCTGGCAGCAGTTCCTCAGCCAAGTGAATGCAATGCTGAAACCACACTAGCATTGCAGATAACTCGGGCAACCTGGTGCCAGCTCACTCAGTGAAAAATAAACACTCGGAGCTCTTTCTTGACCACGTAAGCTGCAAAAGGGCTTGGCCAGGGGATGCAGCATCCACCTGGGCAGCCCTGGCGATGCTCACATTGTTGACCTCTGTCTGTGTCCAGCTCCGTAAGCAGAAAGTCCTACCCCAATACTGCTTTTTCTTTATTGAGCAAAAATGTATTTTTGGTGGAATATGAATTTTCTCTCTGCTTCTCACAGTTCAGTGATTCCTGGCAACATCAAAGAACTAAGACAACAAAACGGGATGCTTTCCGATCATAAAGATGCGGGTCCTTCAGTCTCTTTCAAGAAATAATAGTGTCGGTGACACCTCTCCGCCAAGATTTTCATCACACACGGCCCGGCGGCTGGGAAAGGCTGGACTACCTCCACACAGCCATAGGTGCCATTTTCTACCCAGCACGCACCTGGCGTTGGAAGATGTTAAGATTTCCTGTTATTTCCTCACGATTGCTATATCCCTGGTATTTGGGGGAAAGGAACAAAGAAGTAACAAAAATCTGAAAACTGATCATTGCTGGGAAGAGATGACCGCTGAAATAACAAAGGGCATCCCTGAGAAACGCTGCCCCAGAGCAGCCCCCAAGCCACGTGACTTGGCAATTTCACCAGTGAGAACAGAATGAAGCAACTCAAATCTCCACAGACGGTGCAGCGCCACCTCCCCTGCCCGCAGCAGGCTGGAACTGTAGGAAATAAGCTGAACGCTGCTAATGCTGAGAGCGCCAGCGCTCGATGAGACTCCACGGGGCTCTCCAGCAGGCTCTTGGGAGGCCAAGCACACACTGGGATGTGGACTTGTCACTCCAACTGGATGAGCCGCCCCAGAGCCGGGCACTAATTTACACGCGCAGGTCTGAGCCAGTGAGTTGCTGAAGAGGTAGGTGCTGATCCAAAACCCACAGAATCCGTCTTAAAAAAAACTAAGATCTGGGCCGAGGATTTAGCTCAGTGGTGCTGGCGCCTGCCTTGCAAGCACAAGGTCCCGAGTTTGATTCCCGGTACCAAATAATAATAATAATAATAATAATAATAATAATAATAATAATAATAAGAGGCGGAGGAGAAGGAGAAGGAGAAGGAGAAGGAGAAGGAGAAGGAGAAGAAGATGATCAACATTCGAATGAGATCAGTGGTTCTCAACCAGGAATAATTTTTGGTTCAGCAGGACGTTTGCCAACGTCTAGAGACATTTTGGTCGTCACACTGGCTCTGTGTGTGTGTGTGTGTGTGTGTGTGCATGCACTAGCTTGTTTGTGCCACTAGTGATTCATGGGGAGAGGCCAAGAGTGTTGCTCAAACCCTCAACACCCAGGGCAGACTTCCCCTCCTGATCCAGCAGAGAATAATTTGACCCAAAATGCCAAATAGTGGCCAGCATCTGCAGCGCAGTGAGGTGTTTAACAGGACCACAGATGCCTTGCCACTGTTTCCAGCAGAGGTGGGGTCCACTGTGCCCCGCTGTGCCCAGGGGAGTCCGGGAAAGTCCGTGCCAGGGCTGAGGTTAAGGGGCCTCGGAGCTTCTGGAATGGATCGGGGATGGGACGCGGTCAGCGAGAGGGAAGCCAGGGGTCCCGCTGGCCACCTTGCTCTGGACAGAGCTTCCTTGCCCCGGGCGCGGGCCCTCCTGTGTTCCCAGTCGGCCCCCAGGAAGGAACCCGAGCGCGCAGCATCCGGAGCGCTGTTTCCTCCTCTGCCCCTCCTCAGGGGAGGCCTTAGGGCCACCGGGGGTGTGGGGGTAAGAAGAGGGAAATCGAGTCACACTCAGGGTGGGGATCGGGTACACCGCGAGGTCGCAACCTCCCGCATCCCGCGTACTGCTCCTTTGCGCCCCCCCAATCCGAGACCTCGAGATTCCGCCCACGTCCGGGGAGGACTCGGGCATCTGCGCTGGCCCCGTGAGAGTCCCTACAGTCAACCCAGCGACCCGCAGTTCAGGGTTCCTACGGCCCGCATTTAGACCCGGCCCGGAGGAAGTGGGGGCGCAGCTGGAACCCGTCCCGCAGCGCGCCTAGAGTCGGGGACAGGGGGTGCCACTCAGTCCCCGTCTGCGTCCGCACTTGGCACCCTGGCTGCGTCCTGTGAGATCTGTCATTGTCAAAGCCCAGAGTGCATTAGGCTCGCAGCTTGGCGAGGAAACCACTCGAGGTCCCGCGGCGCCCCCCGGTGTCCTCCAAGGCGCTGTGCAGTCGCGCAACCAACCGAGACAGGTGGAAATTGGGAAGACCCTGAAACAGGGTGACAAAGAAAAGAATCAACAACTTGTGCGTATCTGTGTACAAAGCATGCTCTGGTACGTCTGTTTTTTTTTTTTTTTTTTTTTTACAAAACTAGAAACAGAGTGTTTATGCAATTTGTTGACCTTCTGCTTCTACCTGAATGCGTTTTCATGCAAATACATTGAATTCTATGACACTGTAATTGCTTGTCAAACTGAATGGTATTTCACACAAAGTGGTAGTAAAATGTACAGCATCTATGGGCATTAGTGTAAGTCGGAGGTATGTTAAGTACTTGACATGGATAATCTCGTTTTACATTCATGGCAGCTCCATAAAGTATTATGATTACTCCCTTTTCATAGCTGAGGATGTTGATGTTAGAGAGCATGATCTCCCCAAGAGGTGGAGACGTGGTCAAACATAGACATTTACTCTGCATTGTGAAGCATATTAAGACTGACTCTTATTGTTATCATACGTGCTGTTACCTTTGCGTATCACAACTCACACACACATACACACACCCATGTGATCATAAGTTTGTTTGCTTATCCCTTATAGTAGATCTTTGGATGGATCCATGAGTCAAATTGCATGGATTGTAGTGGTTTTACATTTATTACCAAACTTTTCTCCAAAATGTTCCACTTCACCCTCCGTAGAAGACTACTGGAATGTGTGCTTTTATATTCTCATGCTACACTGTGTATCAGCACATTCTTCCCTAGAAGAATGAACTAATAGACTCTTAGAAATGATCTAATATAGTGAAGAATATGCTGGTAGACACTATAGTCATGTATATATATTATATGTAGACTATATAGACAGCACACACACACACACACACACACACACACAGAGTCAGCCTTCTGTATCTTTGGGTTCCACACTCACGGATTCAAATAACCGCAGATCAAAATACTTGAAAGAAGCCAGTGTGGTGCTGCATACCTGTGATCCCATCATCAGGAGGGTGAGACAGGATTGCAAATTTGAGGCCAGCCTGGACTACTTAGTGAGACCTTGCGCAAAAAAAAAAAAAAATGAAAAGACATCACATATATATATATATATGTCAGGTAAAAGGCCAAAGACCAAGACCAGACCAGGCCACAACAAGCCTTTATTAGGGAAACAGATCTCCTGGGCTGTCTCTGAACAAAGGAGAGACAAAAGCAATATGGCCAGGGCAGGGAGAGTCTTTTACAGAGACTGGGGTGGGGTTTGTGGGGGCTGAGGTGGGGTTGAGTGAGGTAGTGACTAGGGAATGGAGGAGCCGGTGATGTCACTAGGTGGTAGGAGGTGAGTATTGGGTTACTCTCTAGGCAGGAACAGGGGCATACTGGGAAGAAGGGTTTGTTCTTTGGTGGGAGCAACCATCTTGGCATGACGTCACACAGGGGAGGGGGCAAGGCACGATAGGAAGAGGGCAGCTACTATACATAATAGCTGCTGAGGTGGTGGGAGACCTGTCAATATATATATTTGAAATTAATATATATAATCATATATATATATATATATATATATATGAAATTATGTCTTTGCTGAACAAGGATGGACTTTTGATGTTTTCCCCTAAGCGATGTAGTATAACAAGTCCTTACACAGCATTTACATTGTGTCAGGCATTCAAAGTCATCTAGTGGTGACTTAAAGTACAGGCGAAATGTGCAGAGATTCTGTACAAACCCCTCCCTGTTTTCTATAAGGATTTGAGTGTGCTTGGATTTTGGTATCCTTGGGGGCTCCTGGAACCCATCTCCCAAGGATACCCAGGGACGACTGTGTGTGTGTGTGTGTGTGTGTGATGTGTGTGTGTGTGTGTGTGTGTGTGTATCTAAATGATCTCCAATTTAAACAAAAGCTCTTTCAGGCTCAGGCACTTTTTCAGCGCGTAAAGAGTTCCTGCAACCAAATGCCAGAGAACTGCCATGTGAGGCAGGAAGCCTGAGCACAGTCAGTGGGCCCCCCTGTTAGCTGCAGGAGTCAGTTCTTGCGAAAAGGCCTTTCAGTATCTCACATTTTCATTTCCTCCCCTCACTTGTGCCAAAGGAAGTAGAATGAAGAAAGGAAATCATGAAGATAAAAGCCATAGTTAATGAAATAGCAAACACACATAAATGAGAGAATCGAGACCAACAGTAACTCTTGGAAAAAGAAGGAACCACAAGCAAGACTGGAAAAGCTAATCAAGTAGACAGACAGAAGACAAGAAACAGTAGGATGAAAGGGAGACCTGCTTGAAGACATTTCAGACATTCAATAGGTAAGAACATACTATGGTCAACTTAAAATGCAGATGCAGTGGAGTAATGCATTTTTAAAACACAACTTGTCATACTGATTTTAGAATAGAAAATCTGAAAATTCTTATGATCATTAACAAAACTAACTACATATCCACGAGACTTAAAGGTTCTGGGTTTCTTTACTCCACAGACAATGTGCCTACCAGGAACACCTAAGGTCTCCAAGCTTCTCCAGGCCACCAATGCTGGGTTCCAGACCTCTGTCCCATTGTGTCCCGGGGTAGGCACCCCCCTCCTAGAAAAACCCAGTGTTTTGGGTCTGCCACGCCCCTTCTCAGCCTCCATCCGGTTTTTCTGGTTTGGAGTTGGTGTTTTTGTTTGCTGATTCTGGCCTTTGAGCCCTCCCCTGTTTGCCTATGAGCTCGGCTGTGCTTCTTAGCCTCTCCTAACTTTAAGTTAGCTAAGTACATTAATTAGCTAAGGTCTACTCTGCCATATGTTGAGTTCTGCAGTCTAATAAATGGCAAGTATTTTTGATTCAGAAAGCAAAGTTGCTACAGCAGGGGGCTACATAGAATCCTCTCTTGGAGGGCTGAGAAATCCATAGAGTTGTTCAGAAGAACTGACACATATAATTGATTGCTGCTGAGTTACATTGATTTCTGGAATCAGCATTTTAAAAGGTGGAATTAGGGCTATCTAATGCAAACTTGCTTTGAAACAGGTGCCATTTCAGATTCAAATGACAGAATGTGGTCGGGAAGAAGCAGTGTACACGTTAAAGTTCCATGAGGCTGTGCAGATGCCACTTAAACACTGATTCCTGAGGCGAGAGTTCTTCTGCCAGCTCACATCAAAGCACTCAGTGAAGGTGAAGGCGAATGACCTTTGGGCTCTGCAACCCTGCTTTCTTCCGCTCTCCTGCCTCCCTTTCTCCTCTTGCTAGATGGCAAAATTACATGAAGATCTTAATTTGAAATTCTTAAGGGGAACAAACCAAGAAGAATAGAAGGGGCTCTTGTCCAAGAATCTTAGGCCCCTCCAATATGAGACATTCCTGAGACAGAAAAATGTGTCTTCTCCGTGGGAACCAAGACAGTTTTGCTGTGTCCTCTACACACGAGAATAAGCTATCCATCTGATAGCCTCATAATAAGATGTGCCCTTCTAGTCTCAGCACTCTTAGAATGAATTATTTAACATACTCCTATTGTTCCCATGTAAGTCCTGTGTAGAATGCAGAGCTCATTTGGGGGAAAAAAGGAAACACTGGAAGTAGCAAAAAAAAAAAAAAATGCACCTGAGCTTATGGTTCCTGCCAATGGTAAATTCACTGCTTGCACTTTTGCATAAAAATGTTTTTACTCCTTTCTTCCATGGTGTGCACAAAGTAACGACTCTTCCCGGACACCTGCAGAGAGACCTATGAGAATGTCTGATAATTCTTACCATGTTGGCCTCTGCATCTTCTCTCCAACCTGCTCCTAAGCAGAGCACATCTGCCACGAAATATCAGCAAAAGAAGGCTTCATTAAATATTAAATGCTGTTTTCTGCCTTTGCAAGCATTTGCCCTATACAAAAAACCCTCACATGGTGAAAATGTACAGAAGAGCAGCAAGAACTTGATGAGCCGTCAGCAGCTCTGTGCAGGCGGCAGCCCATCGGTGTGCGGCCAGTTTCTTACTCTTAGCCACCTGCTGCAGCCCCAAGTGGAACAGGGATTTCAATGATGTCTCTAAATGATCATTAAAGTGGAACCTTGAGACAGTACATTTGTTCAGCATCTTCAAGATGCATAAAACCTATCTGTCCAATAGCTAATAATTCAAATAAAGAGAAAAAGTAAATGTGATATAAGCTTTATATTGATTTTTTCAAAATTTGCTCCTATGCATTTACGTATGTAATTGGAAATAAAGGGTTTCTATTTTACGTCACCTTGGAATTTTCCCCTTCTATAATCTTAAACCCTTCCTTGAAAGATCTCAGAGGCGGTTGGTTTTCCTTCTACTGCCCTCTGGTGGTCTAGTCGCTGACTGGTCTGGTTCACAAGTGTCAATACGCTAAAGGTTTTTCAATAAACAGATTTTTTTATGTAATGACAAATGTTCACGGAGAAATCTGGTCAGTAGATTTTTATTTCTCGTGTATCTGACATTTGTTATGTCTGAATTCACAGATCCTTTTTACTTAACTCCAAATCATCATGACTTCAAGTCATTCATGTGTACATTCATATCTATCTTGTATTATTTTAGATTCTACATTATAACATATTAAGGTTGAAACGTGGACTTTCCTATCTGCCTTGATAGTTATGAATTTTTTGAAAAGTTAGTATTATAAATTTTAAGACTACAGGAGAAGAGCTGATTATTTGCACACTAATATGTGGCTTCAACAAACTCTCCCCAAACTCAGAAAACAGCATCGGCACTGATTTCAAACACCATGAAACTGGTGGATCTGAAAGGACGGGTCAGGGAGCTTCTCCTACTGTCATATCTTCTTGTCAGAAACTGCGACCTGCTTTTCTGCAGCCTGTGATTAGCACCTTCTGAAATCCCAGATGTGCGTTAATTCCATTTATTGTATTGCTTCAAATAGATGGAGACAGTGTCTCCGAGATGTGTGATCCAGATGGCTTTCCGACAAAGAGGAATCTCTCCACCTCTGTGCCTGCATCCAGCTCTGAGTGACGCCCCATGCTTGCTGCCAGGCTCGCCTCTCAGTCATTTGCCCAACCTTGGAACACGTCCTCCCTTCTCTCTGCTCACTGATGAGATATAATTTACGTTGATTCAACTCTTCACAAATTGCCATCTGTCAGCTTTGCTTTCCTGAATCCCTCATCCCATTCCTTCAGTGCATTTGGTTGGACTGGCAGAAGCTCAGGTATTGGCTTGGAACAAGGTCTCTCTCCACAGCAAAGGCCCCGTTGGAAACTGGCTCCTACCTCATGATGGTGCCATCTTATCATGGTCTCAATGGTGGTGATGTTTTCAACTTGGCTTTTCATTCTCCTCTAATTCACAGGAAATCTGGTGGGAGCCCTACTGGTTTCGCTAGCTGTGGGACTGGATTAAGAGGCATTTGACATATATGTTCTCCAAAGAATCTGCCTGTGTTGGTAGAGAGGCTCTTGCAGTGCTGCAGGTGCTGGGGATGTGGAACCTTCACAGCCAGAGCACCCAGATTCCTGCCTCTTCTGGAGCCTGGAGCACAAATCAGTTTCACTGAAGACTTCCATCCAAAGGGGCTGTCTTCATATTCCTTGTAAAGATCTGAACAAATCTTTCTGTAGGCCTGGAACGTTAATTCTACTGAGGAAGTAGACAAGTATCATTTAATTAATAAGAATATTAAGGCATGATAAAAATCTTAATGTGGACAGACTAAACTTAAACATGTATTAATGTTAATGTTTTTAGAAGTGCTTCCTCTATCCAAGATTTCTAAATTTTGACCTAATTGACATTTGGGGCCAAGTAATTCTTTACTGTGGGAAGCCACCCTGTACATTGTCAGATGTTAGTCAGCATCCCTGCCCTCTTCCTACTGGATGTCGGTACACCTGTCCCCAGGTTATGACAAACAAGACTATCTCCAAACTTTGCCATATGTCCTTAGGGAATAAAATTGCACTCCCTTATTAAGAATCATTGTCATTACCGATGAATATTAGTGAAAGAAACATCCTAAAACATGAGTGATTCTCCAGAAGTCTAGGTGGTTTTAGCTAACTTCCAAGTGACCTCAATGTAAAAGAAATGAAATAGAAATTCAAATATGAAAGAAAAGGGTAAAGACTGGGGAGGAATATGGACATATTTTGTACAGAAATGAAAATGATCATGGGCTCTGAACATCACCCCACCAGATCTGGGCCCTGAACACAAGGACTCATTAGCCAAGTGTTCTATGGAGGTGTTTCTAAATACGTATTTCTTCCTTTATTGGAAACCAGAAGCCTGTGGAAACTTGTGATGGATCACAGCTAGTGGTGATTGCCTTTAGAACTACTGATCTAATGGGTAGATTCTAAGTAATAAAAGGAGGGACACACACACCCCCATAGCCCATGTAGATGTCATGGTCTACCTTAGCTACTTTTTCTAGTTGCTGAGACAAAATACCTGACACCCAAAATTGAAGGGGGAAAGGTTTATTTTACCTCACAGTTTGTAGAGGCTTCAGTTCATAGTTGGCTGGCTTCAAGGCACGGTAGCATGGCAGAGGGGCATCACAGAGGCGAAACAGTTCATGCCAAGGAGAAGGCAGCAAGCAGCAAAGTAGAGAAGCAGCAAGTCTTAAGCAGCAACAGCAGCAGGCCTCCTTCTGTCCGTCAATCCTAGCATCACACCATGAATCAATCCCAGCATCACACCCTTGACCCCAGCATCACACGCTCTAGATCCAGCCACTCCAGAGAGCCCCCGCCTGTGACTGCATAAGGCTTAGATACAAGCCATCTCACAGATCTTGGGTATGGGCCTTCTGAATATACCCTTCTTGAAGATCTTTATCCACTTGAAATTCAGGCTTTTCCTGGGAACAGTCCCTATGTTCAAAGTAGCCATCAAACTATATCATATGGCAGCTCTGTGACCCCAGGTAAGCAGGGGATTGTAAATCTATTTTAGCTCCAAGCCATCATTTCCGATGGACATGTTAGAACACATGATGTGAGTCTATCATAACAGTTTCTTTATTTTGTGGAGTTGGGTATACCATGAGCTAACTCATGCTCCTGAAATATGAAAATCTATAAAATAAGAATCCAATGTAACATGGTCAGTTCTGAGACAGAAGTTTAAGTTGAACCCAAACCCTTGCATTATAGAAGAATTATATTGTAGGCAACTATTCAGAGTGTACTGCTTCTCCCACTAAAAAATAATACCTGGCTCTGTAATTTGGGACTAATGTAATGGAATCCATCAGGCCCATCATGATTGATAGAGACCTTTCTTATAGTTATAAAAAACATAAGTAGGCAGACTTTGCTAAACCTAATTTTCTGTACCTATAAAATAGATGATAATCGTGATATAAAAGTTCCTGTGTCTGCCAGGTTTGCTATAAGGATTAAATAAGATACCTGATATAAAACATATGGTTGTTTGTCAGCACACAACATCAAGGGCTCAATAACTCTTAGCTGCTAGTACTTTATTATAGTACATATTGTTGCCACAGAGGCTACTAGTGATGCCATTTCTACATCCAACACTTCAGTAGAGTTGTCTATTGTTATGGTTTGGGTATAGTGCAGGCTTATCTCCCAAAGGTTTGACTGTTGCAAGTTTGGTCTCCATTGTGGTGGAATTAAGAGATGGTGGGGTCTTCAAGAGGTGGGATTTCATGGGCAGTCATCAGGTCATTGGGGGCATCACTCTTAAAAGAAATTAAGATGGTTCTCATGAGACACTAGCTAGTTCTCATGAGAGGGTTACTATCAAAGATCAAGACTGGCTCCTCCTTAGTCTCTTGATTACTCACCTTGCCATATGATTTTTCCTCTCACATGTACTTCTGCTAAGAACTCCAAAACTGTGAGCTCTAGACCTCTTTTCCTTATATATTTCCTGCCATTGAGTACTTTGTTGTAGCAATGGAAAACAGACTAATACATCTATCAAAGTAGAACTAGGGAAAATCATACCCAAAAAAACCTAGAAACTTTAAATACTTCAGAGTTAACCATCCTAGCAACAAAAAAAGAAATTTTAAATCCTTCATAAAAGAGATTGGAAAACTTTCATTGAAGTAAAAGTCACTGCAATTTTGTCAAGAAATGTGGAACTGATATATAAAATCCTAGCTTAAAAGGTCAACAGAACATCCAATCATGTAGGATTGAGTGAAGATTTTAGACTTCTGAATGAATCCTAAACAGTGAGACACTCAGTAAAACTTTAATTATTAAAAATGTATCAATATGCATATAAGTTCCTTGCATTCTAGAACTGTGAAATCTCTTCAACCTTTGGAGTGTGAAGAGCCCTAAGAGAATGTTATGGTTTGTATCTAGATGTCCTCCAAAAGCCTCATGCACTTATAGGTAGGGCTTTTGGGAAGGGGCTGGATCATGGGTGTGTAATACTGGGATTAAAGGTGTATGATAACAAAATTAATCCAGTGATTGGTTAAGCACAGTCTTGGGTGTGGATAATGGGAAGACCCACACTGGATGAGAGTGGCACCAACCAATGGGCTTGTAGCCTGGATGGGATAAAAAGGAAAAGAAGGCTTGCTGCTGCTGCTGCCTCCTGCCTACCATGCCATGGACTGTTTCTCCTCTGCCATGCTCCTCAGCCAAGCCACCCAACTATGGACTGAAACCTCTACAAACTGTGAGCCAAAATAAACCTTGCCTCCTTTAATTTTAGGTGTCAGGCATTTTGTTCCAGCAATGAGAAAAGTAACTGAGACCAAGAAGTATCTGAAAGATGTCTCTCAAGAAAAATTGTACTGCAATGGATACTTATAAAAGGAAATTCAGATGTTTAACTTTTGATGTTTGTTTTTTAAAGCTTGCTACAAAAAGCCACCAGAGGGGCTAGGGATGTAGCTCAGTGGAAGTGCAAGGCCCTCAGTTTGATACCAAAAAAAGAAGATATCAGAGGTCATAAAAATATTTTGAATATTCGGTAATTAGAAAAGTAAGATAAAATAGAAACATAAGTGTTACTAGATATAAATCAAAAAGAAATAGTTAAATCCCACTACAGAGTGTACCATCATTAAAAACTCATTAGAAATGTAACTAGAGCTTTGGATTGGTATCTTTTTTCATTATATATCTGAACATTAAAGAATCATTGAGCATTCAACTAGAAGTCTGTTGAGTCTTAGTAGTAAAGTAGGAAAGGAGCAAAAGAAGGAAGGAAAGGAGGGAGGGAGAGAAGGGGAGGGAAGAGGAAAGAGAGGGAGGAGGGAGGAAGGTCAGTTACTGTTGGAAAGAAACCCCTTGAAGACTTCTATGTTCTCTGGTGAACTAAAACAGGATCAACATCTCTTTCCCCATGGGTCAAAGAGCATCTATGTCATGACCTCCAGTGAGGTGCAAGGAGTGAGCGGGTGAGCTGGGCCTTGTTCTCCCAAAGGTTGCTCAGTGCCTCATGATTTGAAAAAATGTCAAGCCCCTTAGACCAGGAGAGTGTTGGCCAAGGGGATTTCCATTCTGGTGCACATTCTACCTTTTCAGAAAATGAGTGCTGTGCTTGGGGACTTTCACATTCAATGTAGAAAGTCTTTCTAATGAGCTTTTCAAAACGAGCTGGTTACAGAGCAAAATGGGAAGGTTTTGTTTATTTACTTGTTTTGTTTTTAAACCAATAAAGAGCTAGAAAGATGATAAACTTAAGTGAGCTAAATTTCAGAAAGTCAGGAGCCTGATGGGAGAGGCAAGACCCCTAGCTGCTTGCATGACTGTGGAGTGACAGGAAGAGGTGGTGCCCTCTGTAGGTAGGAGGAAGTAGAAGCCACCTGAATTAGTCAATTTGGGCTGCCATTACAGGTAGCAGACTGTGGGGCTCAAACAACAGAAAATTTATTTCCTCCCAGCTCAGGAAGCTGGAAATCCAAGCTCAAGTCCAGTTGATTTCTTTCAAGGCCTCTTTCCTTGGTTTTCAAATGGCCATCTTCATGTGATCATCGCTCTGTGCATGTCTCTGTACTAATTTCCTTTTCTTGTGAGGACACCAGGTGTGTTGGGTTAGGGCCCACCTACAGACCTTTATTGACCTTGAAAAACTCTTTAAAAACCTGTCTTCAAATACAGTTTATTTTTGAGGTCCTGGGGTTCCCTAACATAAATTTTGTGTGGACACAACTGAAGCCTTTTAATACCCATAAGAATCTTGGGTTTTTTGTTTTTTGTTTTTTGGGGATTTTTTTGGTACCGGGATTGAACTCAGGTCATTGAGCTTGCGCAGCAGGTGGCGAAACCACTGAGCTAAATCCCCAATTGCCCGTCAGACTCTTAATGAGCTCTTAATTGTCACAAGTGGGCTGGTGCACACAGTCAGAAGTCCTGGGGCTGAGGCACAGAACAACTTTCCTTCTTCCAATTCTTCCCCACAGGACTTCACTGATGCTTTGGGGGAGTGTATCAGTTCCTCATTCCTGCAGCAACAAATTTCCACAAAGGTACTGTCTTAGCACATCACAAATCTCTTATAATCTGTTGGTTGGGGCTCAGATGCAATCTCTCTGGGACAAAATCAAAGTGTCCAAAGGCTGCATTTCTCCTAAAGGCTTAGGGAGAGTCCATGTCCTTGGGCCTTCTAGGACTTAGCTACTGCCTATATTCCTTGGCTAGTGGCCTTCCTGGATCTTCAAAGCCAGTGACATGCCTGATGCTGTCCCCAGGATCACATTTCCTTTCCTGTTCCTCTGATCTTTGGTCTTCTTCTGCCACTTAAAATTTCACTGCTATTATCCAGCCAGAAAATCTGGAAGAATCTCCCTTCCTTAGAGGCAACTGATTACTAAGTATGTATTGATAGCTAACTTCAGTGTCAATGTGACTGGAGTAGGGAATATCTTGGGGGCCAGTCGAGCATTATTTGGGGGTGTGTCTCAAAGGATTTCTGGTGCAGATTGACATGTGAGTTGGTGACTGAGTGAGGAAGATCCACCCTCACTGTTGGGTCACCATCCAATCAGCCAGGGGACCTGATAGGTCACAAAAGGTGATCCTCCCTCTGTCTTTCTAGGAGCAGATATACACTCTCTTTTCCTACGCTTGGAGGTAAGACCTCTAGGCCCTGCCGTCGTTGGACTCCAGGACTCATACCAATGATGCCCTGGGTTCTCAGGCCTTTGGCCTTGGATGGAGAGCTGACATAGGCTTCTCTTCTTATTCTGGACTTGGACTAATGCACATTACCAGCATCCCAAGGTCTCTAACCTGGATACAGACTGCTGTGGGGCGTCCCAGCCTGTATGAGCCCATGAGCCCATGCCCCTAATAAATCCTCTCTCATCTATCTATCTGTCTATCTACCTATCTATCTACCTATCCATCCATCCTATTGATTTTCTCTCTCTCTTAAGAACCCTGGTTTGGGCTGGGGATTTAGCTCAGTGGTTCTGGTGCCTGCCGCGTAAGCACAAGGACCCGCGTTCGATCCCTGGTACCCAAAGAAAAAGAACCCTGGCTAATAGTGCAGCCTTATTCCACATGCAACTTTACTTTCCCTTTTTCATACAACTTATTTGCACCTTCTGGGGAGTAGTTTGTGAGAAGCCAAAGTGGCATGGCAAAGGCTGGGCCAGGACCAGAGAGCTGAGAGATATGCCCTGAAGGTATAAAATGCATTCCTCAAGGGAAGTCATTTGCCCCCCCTACACACAAATAGACAGAAGTCAGGAAAGCCTAGGGAATCTCCACAGTCACCTGAGCCTGCAGGGCAGTGTTAGGCGGAAGGGGAAGGCAAAAGCTTTCAAAGGAGTCAGTGCAGCTGGTGGCTGGAATGGAAAGCAGTCTCCTGACAGCAAATACACAACTCGTAGTGTGTTCCAATATCAAACGAAAGAGGTCTCCGGGATCTCACTGATGTGGATGCCCCAGGCCCTGCAGGAGAATGGTCCCAGTGCTGGCCTAAAACTTGTGCACTTGGTGGAGAACTAACTTCATCCAGTTTCCACAAATCTCAGCTGCATCTCCACTGCAGGTCAGATTGAATCCACACTCCCCCGACTCTGGCAGCATGGCAAGTAGGGAAGTGCCTCTATGGGGTAAATGTTACCAGTGAGTAAGTTTGCTTCTTTCAGGAATTTGGGTTAGCAAACCTGAAACTCCTCTATCTATGCAGTAGGGCTGAACAAAAAAGAAAAATATATTATAGATGATGAGAGTCAAGTATCTCACTCTCAGAGAAAAGGTTATAAATTAGGAAAGGAGAAGGCACAGTGATATCTGGGGTGTTGGATTTCAACTGGAGAAACCAGTATGAATTCAATAGCTCGATGTGTGTGAAAATGAATAGAAATGTGTGTGTGTGCACCTGTTGTTGTAGATACATGTATTTCCAAACTGTCCCACTGAGAAGAAATGGAGACTTAACACCACAATGTACTGTGTACACCCAGACCCACTGGGGCTCAGAGGTCTGTCCATCCTTCTCAAATCAGGGCTCCTTGGACAAAGGGCTGGGTGAGGGAGATATGTGATGACCTAGAGCAGCTCGAGGGCCAGAAAGGGCAGAAGTACAAAAAAGAGGATGGAGACATGGCAAATGACACTGGAATCCACCTGAAACAGCACCCAAAGCTGACACTATTTAAGTAACACAATCATCATAGTAATAGATTAAAATCCATAGCATAAAATAAATATTCATAAGCTCCTACTGACAAAACAAATAATTGAATAAATAAGTGAGAGAGACTCCTCTTCCTTCCAAATTCCAATTATAAATATAGAAGGAGTAAGAAAAAACGGGAAAAGTTATTCTTAGAATGCCAGAGAGAAGGCCCGTCAATGGATGCTAAAATTGGCAAACAAAAGTTTGAAGAGCAATGAGATGTGTGCACAGTCTCAATGCATCTTCTTAAGAATTTTGTCAAGTGTAAAAAAAGAATAGAGTAGAGAAACCCAGAAGTTAACACCGTTAACAAATAATCTGCGTTGAGACTACCAGTAAAAGGTATATCACATTCTGCACCTGTTATAATACACAGAGACATGCCTGCCACTGCTCTAGTGTGTAATGGGTCTCATCATGAGGAAACATCAGACAAACACAAGTTGAGGGACAATCTACGAAAACCAGCTCTTTTTGACAGTGTCAAGGTCCATGAGAGATAATGTGTCTTAATTACTTTCTTATTCCAGAGACAAAATACTCGACACCCAAAGTTAAAGAAGGAAGGATTTTCTTCACAGCTTTTTTTCACAGTCTGTAGAAGTTTCAGTCCACAATTGGTCAGCTCCAAGGCAGGGAGGCATGGCAGAGGAGGATCACAGAGGAGAAAGAACAGTTCATGGTGTGGAAGGGAGGACACAGCAAAGGAAGCAAGCTGTAAGTGATAAACAGCAGTAGCAGTGTTCTTTCTGTTCCTTATGTTCTATCCAGGCTGCTCACCCTTAGGGCAGGTAGCACTCACTGCCAGGGTAGGGCACCCTGAATCCTAACACTCCACCATGAATGAATCCTAGCATCATCCTTAATCCCAGTGTCACACACGCTAGATCTGGCCACCTCCGAGAAGCCCCACCTATGACCGCATGAGGCTTTGGGGGGAGAGCGAGACTCAAGACATAACGCAAGGAAAGATTGAGGAATGGCATGCAGTGGGGAGATTAAGGTCACAAGACAGTTCAGTCTGAGGTGGGATCCTGGACTGGATCGTGGAACAAACAAACAGCACAATGGAGCAAAGCCAGTGATGTCCAACTGAAGTCTGTTGTTTAGTGAATAGAAATGTGCCAATGTCAGTTTCTCAGTTCTGATCACTGTATGATTGTTGTACAAGGTGTTAGCCTTAGAGGGCTCAGGTAAACATTGGGCAGGGTCTCTGTGTACTACCCTTGCAGCTTTCTGTAAATTTAAAATGATTTCAGAATAAAACTTTAAAAAGATGCCAAAGGTTATAGTGGAAAAAGTTGGCAACCAGCCTGAAGAGAAGGATATAAAGACATAAAAACTACTTTAAAAAGAATAAAATAGAGACATCATGATTAAGAACTACTGATAACTGGGTTTTACATAGCAGAAAAACTGCTGTGTTTGGAGGTTGGGTGCTGGCCCCTGGAGGGACGTGTGTGTGTGTGTGTGTGTGTGTGTGTGTGTGTGTGTGTGTGTGTATTTCCCAGGTAATTCTCCTTATAGCTAAGGTTGGGAACTGTGGTGCTAATGCAATGCAATTAGCAGTAAAACCTCAAGTACAAGTAGCATTAATACCTCAAGTCCTAAGACCACTATTACATCTGGACATTGGCTGGAAATATGCATGTGCACCAGCATCTTGTTTTAATCTAGCATGTAGTTCTATGATGCTATGAGACCTTACAGCTTCCTCCCTCATGTGAGGGAACACCTTGGCCACTTGCCTTTCTCCAGAGACAAGTGTGGCCTCTTTCTGCCCAAGAAAGCCCATTACAGACTCGAAGACCCTCATTAGAAAAGTCCAAGGCTTTCACTGGGAGCTTGTCACATAGGCACTCTTGGCTCCAAGTGCTCTAAAATTCCACCTCCCAGATGACAGAAGGTATGTAGCTACATCCACTTTGTCTGTACATGCAGTTTAGGCAGAGAGAGCCATGCTCATCCATCAGGGAAAGTTTAAATCATTGTAAGGAACTGCTTACTGGTCAACTTCTCAGATGCCAGGCAAGGGCCAGCCTTGCCAGGAGACCTTGCTAGGGTGGCATCTTGGGCCAGGCATGGAATTCTTTCCTGTACATATAGTAATATGTCATCATCACCAGCAATTCACTGAGCACCTATGCAAGGAAAACCGCTGTTCTTTCTCTTATCTCATATAATCCTTAGGACAGCTCCATGATGTAGGTATTATCTTCATCTATAGCTGAGAAAATTTGAGACTTAGAGATGTTTTTTTACTGTAACAACTAATTTACTCCAGTGTCACACAGCTAGGAAATAGTTAGCTATCCTTGAAACCCACAGTCCTGTTGTGACACATCCTGTTGCAAATATTCCTTCTTTGTTCATTGGAATTAATATCTATCCCTCTTTTTACCATAGATCATATTTGAGGATAAAGAATAAGGCCTCCAAACATACTGAGATGGTTAATTGGGTCAACTTGATTGGCTTGGGAGCTGCCCAAGGGATTTGTAAAGGACCCTTCTGGGTATGTCTGGGTGGCTCATGGAGGCATTGCCTTGGGAACAATATACAGTCTCTTTCTTTGTGACACTCTTCATTTGCTCTGCTTCCCAGCAGCCAAGAACTAAGCATCTTCTCTCCACTATGCCCTGCTGCCATTATGTTTCCACTGTGGATTCAGCCAACCATGGACTGAATCCAATTAAACCATGAGTCAAATTAAACCTCTCCTCTAAGTTGCAGGTATTCGGTATTACGTCTTAGTGATGGGAAAGCTAATTAATTCAAGTACCTAGAAAGAAATTATGGAAATCCCATTTTTCCCATGTTACCACCGGTGTATATCATTCTAACAAGAAGAATGATCTCCAGTACACCAATAAATGTGGCATTTGAGAACAGTCACTCTTAGGTGTAGTAGGGCCTTCCTGCATCTTTTATATATATGATGATATATGAAAACATGAGCTTCCCAAATTATCATTTTTTTAAAAATGTAAGTGTCTGAGCTTTAGTTATTCCACATTGACTCCTCCTACACTTGGACTGTGTGAATGTTTTCCCATGATGTACAACAGGTCTCCAACCTGTTACAAAACATGTGTTTCCATGGCTTGTCTGGTAGTTCTATTTCAATACATACCAAGCTTAATTTTCTTACCAACATGCACACATATATCTCTGAGCCTGGAAACTGAAAGGGGAGAGAGCCTTTCTGCTCTGTGCAGAAACAATCTTCCTTTTGCACTGAGCCTTGATGATACTGGAAATCTTTTCCTGGAGCCCACCAATGGGACCCAGTGTGCTAATCAAGCCAGGAAGCTGCCTATGGAAGCGTTGAAGAGGAGAACTGTTCTGTTGCAATAACAGAGTGCCTGAAGACAGGTCATTTATACAGAATAGAAGTTTATTTGGCTCATGGTTCTGCAGAATGGGGAAGCATCACAAAAACATCACTAACATCTTGTGAGGGCCTTGTGCTGCATCATAACATGCCAGAGGGCATCACATAGAGACCCAGAACAAATGTGCTACCTAGCCTGTCTTCCTCTCCTTAGAAAGCCACTAATACATGGGGACCTCACCCTTATGACCCATCTAATCCTAGTTACCCTCCAAAGGTCCCACTGCAGAAGCTACTGAAAAACAAATTTAGGGATTAATTTTCCAATACATGAACTAAATCCTAGTAGGAGCTGTCCCTGTCCAGTTCTTGGGGTAGAATCATTTCTCCTGGGGCAAGCCATGTTGTTGCAAAGTTTATGCTGCTGGAAGGATATATGCCTATTTAGAGTTTTAACTAAATTTTAGCCTTAATGAAATGGCTTCCAGATCAGGAGTCAACAAACTTTCAGTCAAAGACCAGATAGTAAGCATCTTAGGCTTTGTGGGCTATATGTCTCAGCTATGCAGCTGCAGTGACAAAGCGGCTTAGTCTACATGCAAACAAATGTTCGTGGCTGAGTTCCAATAGAACTTTATTCATAAAACAGGAAGCAAGTTGGATAGGCTACAGTTTGCCAGTGCCTGTTTAGAACATTAGAAACTGTGCTGTATGTGTTTTTGTTTGCACAATACCCATGCACATTAGTCCATTTTGCACTACTTTAACAGAATACTCCAGGGTAATTTATAATAAATAGGAATGCATTAGCTCGTGGTTCAGGAGGCTGGTAAGTCCAAGAGAAGGGACCAGAATTTTCAAGGGTCATCTTGCCACATGGCAGAAGGGCAAAGAGAGGGCAGCAAGAGGAAGAGATTGAATTCACAGCATCAGACCCTTTCATAATTGGCATTTACTTCCTCATTGACTAAATCCCTCCCACGAGGCTCTACCTCCCAACAGTGTTGCATTGGGAATTAAGTTTCCAACACACACTCTTTGGGAGACACATTCATCCCTTAGAACAAGGAATTATGAACTCCTCCACACATAATGGACTTTATTATTCCCCCCAGAGCGTGCAGAGTCTCCCGCTCAGGTGTGAGAATTTACAGATGTGAAGTACCTGTGATTGCTTTATGGAGTTAACTGTTTTGATGGTGGGTGCCAGTACTAATCATTCTTAAATACAGAAATGCAGATGGAGCCTGTGTGTTCGGCATACTGCCACACCCTACATGGAGAACAGCTACAATATGACTGCTTTTTGCAAAATGTACCCAGGTACAATGACAAAAGAACTATATCCAGATGCCTGCATGCCTTACTTCATCTTCAAGAAAGCTTAGGTGTAGCCAACAGCCATCAGAGGGGTCCCACCACATGGATATCCTTGAGTGTCCTCAATTCACAAATACAAAGCTTCTAAATGAACCTTTCAGATTCACAGTAGTTTTTTCCTAAATGCAGCCTGAATTTTAAAATACAGTTGTTTTTATTCAGTGGTTGGTTTCCACAACATATGAATCACATATCAGACTCTATTCGAATTTTTTTTTTTGGTACTGTGATTGAACTTGGGTCCTTGTGCTTGCGCAGCAGGCAGCGATACCACTGAGCTAAATCCCTGGCCCCTCTATTCAAATTTTAACAACAAGCATTTGGAGTATTCTCCCTCTGTTCAAAAACCATAGGCAGTTGTATCAGACAGTAATCATAGCCAGTAGATGGCATCTAATAGCTAGAATAATATTTTGGACCCACATTTAACATAGACTTGCTGATTCACGAGGGCTCACCCTCTGATATCACTTATTTTGGATCATTATTAGTTTTCAACCTTACTCATCACAGTTAAATTTAAAATTTTCCATCCAATAAATTTCTATAAAGTTGAAAAAAGAAAAATAGTCTCTCAGTGTGAGAGCTGTTCTGCAATTCCACATAATAAGCAGACTAATGTTCTGAATTTTTAAAATGGATATCATTTAAAGACATTAAGCAGAGAACATGGGCATTTCAAATATAGTTGGTTCTCTGTGATTGAATAAAGCCAAGTTGCTAATTGCTGGAGCAGGACCAAAAGATAGAATGAGTGTAACACCGAACCCCCTCTATTTTGGATAAATTCCATGGGAGTCAATTGAGTCTAAAAGTTTCACAAATAATTAAATTACCAAATAGGATAAACCAGGAAAAGCCAATAGATTGAATTCTCCTCCTCAATTTGCTCTTCAGTTGACTGTATTTAGCTATCTGCAATTGCAGCAAAGGGAAGTCATTAAAAGCCTATCCATTTTCTTATGCAACTGCAACAGAACTTCAGTGGGGTTCACTACATATATACAATATACTTTTTTAAAGGATGCAGGCTCTGCCAGACTCAACTTTCTCCTTTTTCTGCAGTGCTTATCAGGAAGCAATTATCTTACATTATAAATAATTGGAGGTCACAAATGAAAAGAATGCTTCTATGATCCATTTTCTAGGTGGTGATCTACAGATGTGGGTGTTTGAGTGTGAGCTGGATTGATTGCATAAATAAAAGAGCACTCTTTCAAAAGGGAATAACAGAGTCTGGAGGGAAGGGGAATAATCTAATCAGAGACTTGTTTCTTACTTTAATCGTGAGCTGTAAAAACAGCCAAATCCCATGTCATGCTGCAGTAAAGGTTACATCAGCACTTCATCCAATATTTATAGCAGGAAAGAAGCCCTGCAGTCCAACTCCGATATGACATTAATCTTCCAGCTTTTTATCCCACAACCCATCCTCCGACCACACTCCCACCCCCGTCAGTTAAATGTGTTCCCTGGTGCCAGTCTGGTAATGTAGATAACTGACTGTGTGGTGTTGCTGTAACCAGAAATCCAAACCACACAACAAACACAGCATCGTACTGCATCCTAGGGAAGCTGCATTGAGCCTTTTTAAGTAGCAGGGCCAACAATCCCAGTTTGTTCTAGATTGAGGAGCTTGCTGTCCCCACTACCCTCAACCCCCTTGTTCTTTAGTAGGCTCTTGGGCTAGATCTAAGGACCCAGTGCAGATGGGTACTGATTGTCAGGAGAAAAGCATAAAAGTTTTATCAACTGCACATGTGCATAGGGTCTTCACAAGAGACTGAAGTCTGAAGACACAGCCAAGGTGTGATGCTTTTAAACTTTTTAGACCACAAACAATATGTTGGGGAAGGAGCCAGGGGACAGATGCTTCTCTGGACTGAGTGGTAAGGTCTAGGCTGTTACTGAGATATATGGGGTAGGGGCAGCCATAGACGTCTGGGGAAGATAATAATTATACCAAGTTTGTTTATTCAGGTTTGCTGCAGCACCAGTGACCAAACTTTGGTGATCAAGGCTATTTTCCAGCCTTTGGTATGTGAAGGGCGTCCCTTCCAAGAGAACCTTTATAGCTGGATGTGTATAGGGAAAGACTAGCCAAATGACCGTTTCTGAAGTAAAAGTTTACATTAGTCAGCTTTCTGTTGCTGTGATGAAATGCCTGAGAAAAACAGTTTAGAGAAGGAAAGATTTATTTTGGCTCATGGTTTCAGGGGATTTAGTTCATGGTTGTCAGGGTCCATTGCTTTCATCTTATGCTGGGGCAGAAACATCATGGTGGAAGGGTGTGGTTGAGGAAGGCTGCTCACCTCATGGCACCAAGGAAGCAGAGGAAAAGAGAACAACTCAGAGAAGAAGGGGCCAGGAACCAGATATGGTCACAGGGGTCATAGCCCCATGACCTACTGCTTGTAACCAGACCCCAACACTCCAGTGCCCCTCATCCAAATAATGCCATCAAACTATGATCTCATCAGTGGATTAGAGCCCTCCTGATCCAGGTGTCTTCTGAAAGCCCCAATTCTGAACACAAGCATCTTTGGGTGACATTTTAGATCTGAGCCGTAACACAGTTCCTGAAATGATTTTAGCTTGTCATAACTAATACACCAATTTGGCATATTTTGAAACAGCACATCCTTAACTCCCTCACTGGATATAAGACTTTCAGATTAAGACCAGAAGAGTTCTGGACAAAACAAGACAAATTGGAGCCCCTGTTTTTAAGAGGCTTATGGCTTCGGTACATGAAGGCTTCATTAGAAAAAAAACAGTTATTACATTGTAGTCATATAAAAAAACCTCAAAGGTAAAATGTAATGTTGAATTCTCTCCTTAAATCCTGTTGCTACTGAGATAAAGGTCAGGGTTTAAAACTCACAAGAGTCAGACATCATTTCTATGAGGCTCAACTTCCTCCTTCATCCTCACCATGTAGGCCCACAGGTTTAGGGACAGTGAGACAGGGCCTTGGAGAGCCAAATAATTCAGGGAATAGCTACATTTGGAGCAGCATCTCAAACTGTAGATCTCCCAGGCACTCATTTCCTGTGGTCTTGCCTATTCTGCAATACTCACTGGAAACTCATTTATACTCAGAAGAATACCTCTGAGAGAGCAAGCGAGCAGCTGAAAAGGAGTGCAGGCAGGAGGACTCAAACTGTAATTACTCCAGGAAGCTGCTCTGGGTCGCTGGAGGACTGTCAGGTGGGACCGGAGAAGTGCTGTCTGTGAAGTCTGTGCTCATTTCATGACAAGCTCTCACTGCGACTTCTGGTAAACAACAGTTCTTGCACTGGGGTGCGTGCTGACATCTCCCCTTTATCGCAACAATCTGGGCAACAGGGACACATGGTCGAACAACTCAAGAGCCAGTTATTTAATGTCCCCTTTGCCAGTGTGCACTGAAAGCAAAGCTAACTTTATCCTATGTAGAATAAGCAGTGCCACGTAAAATGACTTTGTTATGACAGAATCCCCTCCGATCAACAGCTCCTAGCTTTAAGCCACGGGAAGCAAGCAGAGCTCCTCCCCATCTGCCTACCCAGAGCTAGCTCCCATTCCTGTGTTCATGCGGCCAAGCCCTCCCCTTTCCCGGCCATGCACCTTCCCAGAGATCAGACTCACCAGGGTCTTGCTGCCTCTTAGGCCCCTTTGTTGTGAAGGGGGCTTGAGCATCTCAGGGTTTTCAGGGCAAGCTGGCCAGGTGCCGGGGCACAGAGCCCCTATCTGGAGACCAGCAGACTGGTGGTGTGCACAGCAGCAGGTTCATGGGATCCACAAACAGGTTCAGCAGTCTATGCAAATGCAAGCAGAGGGTGTAGCAGGGTGGGTCTCTGGGTTCCCAAACATCAATTGTCTCCAAAATGCCAGCACATTTCTGAAAATAGTCACTAAAAAGCACAACAACATTTTCCATGAGAAACGCCTCCCTGTGAAGTTCCCCCTGGGTGGTCATTGGTGACTACTGAGAGAGCATCAAGCTCACAAAACTGGCTCCCTGGAAGGCCTGAGCAGCTGTTTGGCATCTGCAGTTATTCCAGAATTCGGGAGGGCAACAGCAGACAGATACCCTTTGACTGCAGGTCCACTTGGGAGCTGTTTAAAACTGAGCCCAGGTAGTGACTGCTAGGACACCGGGGTCAAAGACACAGGTAGTCTACCTGCGGAACCCACCAAAGCACCCCACCACTCCCTTTTACTTCCCTCCCCTCTGTGAGGCAGAGGACTCACTCCTGGTGCTGCAGGACTCCAGTGTCCCCAGCTGAAAGGGAAGTAAGCAGCAGGACCCGATGCAGGAGTCTGTTGCATCAATCCAAATGCTATCTGGGGATCCTTAACTCGGGCCTGACGCTGTCTACCTGGAGACCGCACCAGAGAACCCATCTGGGCTCAGTCCCACAGCATGACCTCCTTCAGACACCAACCAGAAGGATGTCTCCATTGTCACCAGTGCTTCCCAATGACCAGCTGTAGGTCGAGTGCTGGAGAACTCAGGAACCCAGGAAAAGTTTCCTGACACGTTGCAGATTTATTATGAAGGACCCGATCCAGGAACAGCTAGCTGGCTGGACCACAAGACAGAGGGTGGGCTGGGGAGGCGCTGGGTCCTCACCCCCGTGCCTCCATGTGTGCCACAGCCCAGACACGCTGGGAAGCCCAAGCTTTGGGGCTTTTCTGGAGTGTTATTAAATAGGCCCCATCCACCAAATGGTGGCCAGGGGTGATTTAAGTCACTGTGCTCCAGAGCCTGGCAGGTGAGGCTAAATTCCAGGCCTCTAATAGCAAGGTTCCCTGGCCTGTTCCTCATCCTTCTGGGCTCTTGAAAGGGTAACTGATCTACATAAACTCAGAGTTGACTGAAAGGGGCTTGCTAAGGATGATAACAAATGCTTTCAACTTCACCACTCACCACTTAGGGGATTACAAGGGTTTCAGGTGCTCTGGTCAGGAACCCAAGACTGAAAGCCAAATAGATGCTTTCTGTTGTATCCCAATGTTACAGCATCGCATGAGTGTCTGAATCCAGCTTTAGTTCTCAAAGAGCAAGAAAAGTGTTTCAGAGTGACTAAAGAAGTCATTTTAATGAAGATAGGTCTCATATAGATTTGGGTATCTACAAAGAAAATATTTTCAGTTTACTATCTGAAGACAAGTTTATAACAAATTTAAAGATTTTAATTGGCTTCAGTTTATAATTCTAGAACCAGAAAGCACTTCATTCTGTGACATAGTGTGACTATTCCAATAAACTGGGCAGAAGGGTTTGGTTTTACAGACAGAGGGTGGAGAAAAACAGAAATAGAGAGCAAAAACCAGATTGCTCACTTCAAAGTTATTTTCCAGTGAAAGTTATTGTACTCTTGAAAACTGGTTTGTTTGGAATTTGCCAAAACCATATCTCTCACTTTCCTGATCTCTCGGAAGCCAGGTGAACAACACAGTTTCAGCTTGGTGACACTGGGATGTCAGCATGAGTGACTCCTTTCTTGTTTGGACCGCTGGGCCTGATGGGGAGCTCAGTCCAATCCAATGACTTCTAGAAATTCTATTTTACATGAGTAATTTAAAAACCAATTTTCCAGCTTTTCATTTCTTTTTAAATTAACAAAGATATGTTGTTATTCACCTTTTTAAAAAGGATGAATAATTTTGTGAAAGAGGTGAGTGAGACAGTGAAGAATTTAGGCTCTGAAGTTGATTATCTGGGTTCAAATCCCAGTTCCTTCACTTGGTAGAAAGGGTGATCCACAAGTATTTGTAATTTAGTTGTAAGTGAAAAGTATCTGTAGTTCCTACAACATTGGGTGGTTTGAGGATGAGCCAGTATTTGTCTAGCATTACAACTTACACACAGCAAATTCTTGTTATATCATCATCATCATCATCATCATCATCATCATTGAAATCAGGGCCCTTTGTGGGCTGGGGTGGGAGTTTTCAGTAAATGGATGTTGTATAAGTCATTAGTTGTATTTTTGTGTCAGCAACAAGAAGTCTCATACGTTATGGAATCATTTTATTTAATGCATTCTGTTTCTATATCTCTATAAACTTCTGGAATCACTCAGTCATTCCAAAATTACAGCATCTAAATATTTCCATGATAGTCTTTTCCTGCAAAGGCAACTGCAAATTCCTGTAAGTTTCTATGTTCTGCTTTGATGTTGAAAGTATAATACAGCCACCTTGGCACACTTTCCATTTGCACCTCCTGGTTCCTGGCCAGTCTCCTTCTGGGTCACAATTCCAGCTCTTACCATTCTTTGATTCTTCAAAAGTTCAAGCCAATTTAGTGCACTGAAAAAGCAGACAATATTGGACCTTTGTCCAGAAGCTGGTAGAAATAAAGCAAGTCCCAACAGAATATTCACAAAGAAAAGATTTCAAGGGAGACTGTGAGATGTTCACAGAGAGATATAATATGCATTACTCGAGGCCAAGTTCAGACACTGCCTACTTTCTTCACTTTGCTCCATTCTCCCAGTCATGCCTGTTCCCATATCTGAGGCTGTGGCAATGATCTAACTATGCTCTTTGTCGTATTGTAACGGTCTACCTGTGAGTCGAACCCTTTCTCTCTTTGCGCTGACCTTGTGGGGAGCTCACTAGCAGACAGGAGCAGAGCCTTTTACTGCTCACTTGGGAGGGGATTGGAAACTGAACTGTATGGCTGAAGCCACTGAGATGTGAGGATCACAGCGTATCTCTTCCATCCAGACTGATACACACTGGATGCTGTATCTTCCCTTCATTAGACTCAGACATCAGATTTGGAAGGGTCTGAGTGCCACTGGCAAAATGTCCTATTAGAAGTCAGGCAGGAAGCTGTGTGCATCCATGCATATACACTTGTGTTTTAATCACCGACAAACTCTTGTAGGTTTGACTTCCTCATGGTTAAAGTTTGTGGGCTGCCCCAGAGTGATGCTAACCCCCTATGTTCTGTTTCTCTGCAGTGAATGAATGATAATCACCTTACAGGTCAACGACCACATTTAAGAGACTGTAGAGCCTGAGCTATAAGTCAGAAAAGGTCATAGTCACTACAAATCCAGGGAGGAATCTCATTTATACTTCACGGCCACATTTTATAGTTCCTTTCCCGGGACTCTTTCCTCTGTGATCCACTTCAGAATACAATGAGTTCTACCCAAGTATTTTGCTCTTCTGAATTATCTAGTAATTAAAGACTTTCTCTGCCATACCCAACCACCGAGGAAAATTCGTAGGGTAGAGACAGGAGCTCTTCAGTTGAGCCTGCATCATATAAAGCATCACTAGAGACACAACAGCTACTGAGAAGAATGAGACTGTGGTGTCAGCTAAACGGACAGGTCTAATCTGGGGGCAGGCAAATCTGTAAATTCATGGCTGATAGGAAGGTCCATGAAATACAATAGGTCTCTGCCACATAGTTCTCTGGGTAGTCCAAGGAATTTCACCAGACATTGGCAGCTTTGGAGCCAAGGTCAGGACGACTCCTCCTCTAACAATGCGCGTATGGAAGATTTCCCTAAGAAAAAGATCCAGGGACTTGCTCTCTGCTGACTCTCCTCCATGAGTGAAATGCACATCTCGCCAGAAGTGGCATCCCCAGAAGTGATCTTACCGGAAGTGATGCTCGGATTCTGAGCTCTCAAGCTGCTCCTCGACTTACTCCTTAGGAGAAAGCTGCTGGCGAGAGCAGCTGAACTGTCCTCTACCTACTTGTGCTGTCACGCTGAATCCAGGATGTATTACTACAGATTCTAGGATCCTAGATCGGATGCCAGCTTCTCACTTGAGTCACCTAAAGACTAACCCCAGATGGACTGAGGAGGCCTGGGTGGGGCCTGGCCTCTGCATTTCTCATGGCACCAGGATTCAGCCAGGACTGTGCACAGATGATGTGCTCTGAAGTGAGCTAGAACAATGCCTCTCCCATTTCTCTGCTCTGCGTCGCCATCAGGGGAGGCTGTATATGGATTTCCTTTCTGCTGGGAATGGGAGCCAGGGCCAGTTTTCTCTCTGGGAGCCCAGAACAGGCAGTGCCTTCTTGTGCAAGGCTCAGGCAGTGGCCCGTGAGCTCAGGGGCCTCGAGGCTCCTGAGAGACCTGGGACTGCAGCTTGGGATCCCTGGCTGAGCCCAGTTCCCACGGCTGTCATCCCACTGCCGGCAGGAAGGTCCCAGGGAGTGTGCAGGACACAGGGTTCATCATTTGGTTGCATATAGTTTTTTTAAAGGAGCCTTTATTTTGCTCCCTTGTAATTTAAAAAAAAGCTTCTTTCTACATTTTTCTATTGCAGTGAGGAAAATCCTTTGATAATGGGGTTTATACCTCAGTCTCTTAATTACAGATACACCCTGGAGCCTGGAAGAAAGAATAGAGCTCCCTGCTTGTGTTAGTCAGATCGGGCTGATACCTCAGGCTGGGCAGCTTAAACAGTGATGTTTATTTTTCATACCTCTGGAGACTGGGAAGTCCAAGATCAAAATGCCAAGGGGCTCCATGACTGTGAGGGCTCCTTCCTGCTTTGCAGATGGTGGCCTTCTCACTGTGCCCACACTTGGTGGGGGTTGGGATGGGACTGGGGTGGTCCCAAGGGTGTTGATGTTGATGTCATGGAACCTTCATAAGATGGCCTCAGTGGAAGGTGATGAGGTCCCTGGGAGGTGCCTATCATGAGCAGGGCAATGCTGGTTTCCCAGTGTGTTGGGTCTGGCAGAACTGAGTTATTCCCCTGGGAACGGGTTGTCCTAGGTAGAGTGAGCCTGGACCCTCCTGGTCTTTTGCTTCCTGTCTCACTATGTGGTCTTTCCCTCTCATTTTTGCCCCTACCATCCGTCATGTTGTGATGTAGCCACAAAGCCCTCACTAGAGCCAATAAGATGCTAGTATCACACTCTAGGACCTCCATGACTGGAGGCCAAATAAGCCACCTGGGTAAAGCTTTGGGTATTTCATTATGGAAACAGAAAATGGACCAAGATGCATGGTCAAGAGCAGAAAGACAGGAAGCAAGCTCTTAGTGTCACCTCCTATAAGGGCGCTAATCCCAGCACAAGAGCTCCACCTCCTGGTCCATCACCTCCTAATACCATCTCACTGGGGGCTCCAGTTTCAACATACAGGTTTAGGATACACCACAATCCCTAACACTACCCAAGATCTGAGACCAGCCCCCAAATCTTAGTCCCCCCTCCTGCATTCTGGGCACACAGATATGGCTTGGTGCTTTGCCCAGGAGGCTGACTATACCTGTCTTGGAATAACTGAATAATGTAGAGACTCCTCGGGTTATATCACCAAGCATGCATACTGACCATTCTCCTCTGCTGAGAGGCCTGTTGGGCTCCTTACAGATACTCAGAGTCAGACTCCACAAGACCCTTCATGGGACATTTTATGGCAGAAAAGGAAGATGAGGCTCAAAAAGTTTTAGCAATTTATACAGGGATGTTAGGAGGAGCCTGAGGGACTCACCAGGTGAGTCCTGCTGGTGCCCACTGGCCAGGTCTGTTGATGCCCTTCACAGCCACAGTGAGGTGCTTGGCATGGAACAGTATGACAAGCAGTACTGCAGCTGTGCGTTCCCCTTGGGGATGAAAAGAGCAGGACTCAGCCTTGGAGACCAAAAGGAGGCATGGGTGGCTCCTCCCAGCTGCCTCTGACCTGAGGGCAGTCACAGGATGGAAGATGACTTGTTTCCCCTGCAGACTGCGGATTCCCCAGAGAGGTGGGAAGAGGAGGAAAGGTGAGAACTGCATCGTGATATTTCTTGTAAAGTAGAACCCTTTGGAGAGAGGCGCTTGGAACTTCACAAAGGGAAATCAAACTCAAAAGCAGCTCAGTGCAAGGCTTTGACCCTCCTGACCATTAAGGTGAGGATGGAAGGAGCCTGATTCCACTGACACCCTGCAGCTTTGGGATCGGGTCCCCAGCTGGTGGCTACGCTGGGGAGGGGAGGGCTGGTCCTCCTTGAGAAGTGGGTCCTGCACTTCATGGCTTCATGGGGCTGCTGCAGTTGCCCTGTGGAGAGCGAGGTGGTCTAACTTCCTTTAAGCCAGTTCTCTGCAACTGAAGCTGGTGAGGTGAGAAGCCGCACATTAGAAGGAAAACATGATTTTGTCTCGGGAGAAACCTTATACACACTTTGCGCAAGCGGAAATTCAGGGTTTGCCTTACAGGGAAGAGGCTGAACAGGGCTGAGAGGAGCAATCTTTGGTTAGAAACCCAATCAATAGCATCCAACCTCCCTAGTCCATCTTCTCCGCTTCTCTAGGGCAGGCGTCTTGGCTTAGTCCTGCTGCTACCCTGGGGCCCTTGATGTGGATGCTTTAGAGGCAAGAAGGCTCAACTTGAGAACCCTGTGTGGCCCGGGTCACCTCCGCTCTCCACAGCTCTGAATGTGGATTGCAAAAACAACAGAAGACTCATGAACGCAAACAGGAGTGCCACACCATCCCCTGGAAGAGCAGCCTTCTGGGAGCTCCAGCAGTGGAGGGACAGCCTAAAGCACAAGAGAACCTGCTGCTCCTTCCTGGAGCCTCTGTGGCAGTGTAGGGTAGGTGGTGTTGTGCACTATGCAAAGCAGGACCCTGAATCCCCCGGCAGAGCTCACGCTGACTTGTGGAGAGTCTTTCAACCCCACCCCAAGCAGCTGCTTCCAGGGCCACAGGTGGCTGACATCCACCCTGGAGATGTCCTGCAGAACAGTGCTGTGTGCGGGGTAGGCCAGTAGGAGAGAACGCCTGAGTCATTCTGGGTTCACCCCAACTACTCTTGAAGGTGTCTATTTCCACTCCGAGGTCCCGGCCAGGAGCTGCATGGGAAGAAGCCAAGCTCTTGCTACACTGTGGGAGGCTCCAGGCCCAGCAGAATGCTTTCCAAGGAGCCCAAGATGGCAGAGCACTGGACATTCATGGATGCCTTCTCATCCCTAGAAAGACGCCTCTTCTTGAGATTTTCTCTCCAGAGTGAATATTATGTGAGTATTCTCGCCAAGAAAATATTTAAACAGTTGTTGAAGATGACAGATGAACCGAGACTGACTTTATACAAAGGTCAGCTCTCCACTGGGGACTGTCCCTCAGCCCTGTCCAGCTGGGCACTGTCCCAAATGCTACGCAGCTGCAAGAGTGGCCCATCCCATGAAAGCCCCTAGTAACAGTGACCTTGAAAAAGGCTTTCGACCTCAGTTTCTCCCCATTTCAAGGTCAGACAGCCCTGGCGAAAGACATACACAAAAGGAGCACCATCAGATGCCCCAAGGCTCACAGATTGTCCTTCCTTCCTGGGGACAATAGCTGTGGGTCTTTGAGGCATCAGAACTCAGAGGGACTGCTGCTCCTAAGGACTGTGGGAAAGATCGGGTGACGATGTTGGGAACGACCTCTGGATGGGTGAGACCTCTGCTCATCCCCGCCGAGGTCCCTCGTCAGGAGGGGACTTGAGTGCCTTCCTAAAGAGGCACACAGCATGGCACCAAAAGCACAGGCCCCTGCACCTGTTAATGCAACAATGTGCATGTCTCTAGGGGCTGGGAGACGGAGCATAGACTCGAATTTTCTAATCAGAACTAATCCCTGCAGGCATACAACATTTGATACATCAAAGGCCTAATATTTGATACATCAAAAGCCTTCTCAGTGATTCTTTTGAGAAATCAAAAAACCATGCTAATGAATGCATGAGCTCTGTGGTTTTACATCGGAACCTTTTTTTTTCTGGCTTGTGATAAACTTTTTATAACTTCATTTGATTGATGCAGTATATGCAGATGTGCTAAGATTTAGGAGGATCCAAGAGGATCAGTTGCTCCAAAATACCTTCCTGACTGACTTGCAACCCCACTGTAACAGATCTCTCAGGCCAAGGACTTGAGAGCTCCATTAAGATGCATGTTGCCAGAGAGATAAAGGATAAAGCACACAATCAGCCATTATTACATCAGAAGAGCTCATTTGTCCAATTAGCGTGTCTATCTCTTCAGCGCAACTGAAGGGTTGGGACCCACAATAGATACTTTGATGGGGCTTAATTAGGCTGCAGAGGTTCATTACAGGGGCCTTTTGCTCCTCAGGGTAAGGAGAAAACATCCAAAGGGAAAGAAATAAAGGACTGAGAAGTGCACTGGATCATTGGAAGCAAGTGGATCCCGATTGTGATGGTAAATCTTGTCAGCTGGCTTTCGAGATTCTAGGAGACGCACAAAGCACACTTTTAGGTGTATCTGAGTGGTCCTAGGTGCTGGGTCCTGGGGACCATATCTGGTTCCTGGTCCCTACATCTAGGGCCTTCCCCTGCTGTCAATTCCTAGCTGCCTCCAAAGGAGCAGCTTTCCTCCACCATGCGTTTCTGCCATGAGGATTCTGTCTTAAACTCAGCCAACTATGAACTGAAACCTCTGAAACCATGAGCCCAAACAAACATGTCTTCCTTTCAGTTATGTGTGTTGGGTATTTGGCCACAGAGATGCAAAGCTGGCCAACACCCTGAGTACACATTCACAGGCCTCGATTTGGCTACTCCAGGAGAAATGAGGCTGGGGAGGAGACCTACCTCTGCTTCATCCTTTCCTGACCCCTGACTGGGTGATGATCTCTAACACCCTGAGCTTCCTTTGTACTTCACGTAAACTTTGTGTGACTCTAGCTCTGTGACATCACTTTCTTTTGTCCTTGTCATTGACTGCCTATCTTTTGCTGCCTGAGCCAGTATGGACAAGTGCTCTGCCAGGAACCTGGTCCAATGTGTGGCTGAAATGATGCATTCAAAGGCTTTATCAATGAATGTGTGCCTACACCATATCTAGGCCACTTTGTTCTTCTTTCCATGTTGTCTTGAAAGGAATGAATGCCTTCTTCTCTCTGCCAGTGAGGGTTTCTCAGCCAGCCTTCTGCTTCATGTCATGCATGCATGCATGTATTGAATTATACTTCTGGAGTGGACAAAAAGCAAGAAGATGGCTCTGCAAAGATGCAGAGCTTCCAAGTCCAGCATGTGCATGTCTAGTTCAGCACTGGGTGGACTTAGCCCATGTGCTTCCCTGGTGCATGGTGTATCTGGCCTGAATCAGCTCAACTGCTGTCTGATTCATGGAGCTGCTGACCATGTATCTGACCGCGTTCAATTTAACATGGACTTCTGAAGAGTTTTACTCATATGTTTTAAAATATATATAATAAAGACTCTGAGATAAGATAGGGCCATCTCCTGGTATTCACAGGGGGCTAGTTCTGAGGTGTCCATGGATACTAAAATCCACAGACCCTCAAGCCCTTTATATGAAGTCATGTTGTATTTGCACATAACCCGTGCATAACTTTTATATTTTAAATCATTTCTAGATTGCTTATGATACTGAATATAAAATAAATGCTCTGTGAATAATTTGTTATACTCAGGGAATAATAACAAGAAACAAGTGTGGACGTGTTGACTACACACAATTTTCCCACAACTTTTTATCTAGTTGAGTCTGTGAGTGTGAAGCCTAGGATAAGGAGAGCCTGGTGTTCTCTGCGTGTGAACTTATGGGGAGAAATGTGTCAGTGTAAAAGAGCTCTGCAGCCCTTTCCTCTGACAGAACGCACCCTGCCCTCGCATCCCCACCGGCACTGGGCTCCACTATGACTGCAGATGATCACCAAAGCTAATTTGTGCTAGTTTCCATGAAAGCACTTCAATGAGCGTACTAAGACCTAGCAAAAATCACTCTTCTGCCTAAACATGGGGAGTCTGATGAGAGGCATCATTCTTCCCCCACTTCACTTCTAGCAAAGTGGAGAACAGAGCCCAGAAGCGTCCTGTCTGGATCCTGTCAATGCGCAAAGGCTTGGTTCTCAGGCTCACCTCTCCAGGCCACTCTGACCCTAGGCCCACTCGAGTAGTCTCAGAAGCTCCCTGCATCTAGATCATGTCAAAACCATGACGACCCTGACCTGCAGCATCTACAGGGAGCCGCTGAGCTCCCAGAGAGGAACTCTGGCTCTCATTTCAGCAAAAACAACATACCTTACTTTTCCTGGTGCTTTTAATTTCTCATTCCAATAGATTCTTTGGCACATAGTAATGTATTTGATCCATTCTTGTTTAAATGTGTTGCCTTCCGCTTCTGTCCTCTTCCTGATAGCTCATAGTTGCAAAGAGCTAGCCACCAAATTTATGAAGGGAGAAAGGTGTTCTTTATCAACATACCCTTCACTCCCCTTAGTATATTGAACACGCTGCCTTTTGTCTCTTGGTCCTAGCCAATCTGTCTATTCTCAATCCCAACCCCATTTTTAAAACGACACATTTGCTACATATCTGTCCTCAGCTCTTCCCAAGCTTTAATCATAGCTCTCCTTCTGCATGAAGGCCTTTCTCACTGTTCTCTCAAGTGACATAAAGCTAAAAATTTGATTTGACGTTCACTCTGTGGAAAGCAAGGACAGACTGGAAAACATTTCTCATTTATCTTTCATAATAGGGCCTGCAGAGGCCTGGGGTAGGGGCACTCACTGAGTCAACAGAAGATGTCTTACTTGCCTATGCTGAGTAGTTTAACTATTTGAGCAATCAGAATTATTCCACAGCCCATTCGGAAACTCCAAGGACCCAAGAGTGACTTTAAAAATTAGCCAAGAGCACTGAAGTTGAAAATGAAATAGTTCTGCAGAACTCGCTATCACTGACACATTGCATGGCTTATTTCAAATAGAAGTTTCAAGAATTTCATGGTCACTGTTTTTCTTAACATTTTGTCTTAAAAGGAGGGGTATGAATATTGCTAAATCCCTATGCTCCTATTTTACGAACACTCACCAATGATTGCATTCACTTAATTGCTCCAAAATGATTGAAGAATAACTGCAAAATTGATCACCCATTGATCAATAAAATTTCTTGCATCGTCATGAGACTCACTGATCACTATCCTCTCCTCTAGACCAGCAGAATGAAGGCTTTAGTCACAGGAAGGAAAAAAATCTGTTCTGACACATTTCCCTTTACTGTTGCTGGGCCTTCCTAATCTTGCTACTTAATTGGTTAATCCCAACTGACATTGACAATTGACACTGCGTGACAGGTGGAGTAACAAAGATGGAAAGAAATCCTCCCTGGAGCAGCTCTTTATGAAGCAGATTGATGCCCAAGGAAGGAGTGCTTTGCGAGTACCATCCCCTCAGTCCCTAATTCACTGGTCTATGAAATTATTTTCTGTTCACCGAAGTTTCCCTCCATATATTCTGTTGACAATTTACTGCCATCTAGATAAGTGTCAAGAAAGTAACTGAGACCTGGAGATTTCATAATATTAAGTATCTAATTTTTCTTGCTTTTTATGCCATTCTTCACTTGTTTACAAGCCCAACACACAGCTTCCTGATCCAGATCCCGTGAAGGGTGAGCTCTGGCACCAAGCCATAAAGAGGGTGAGCAAACAACTGTGCCTGAGGGGATTGAAAAAACATATTTGAGGAGAAGTTCCCATCCTCCTTTTGCATATCATCATCGGTCTTGACACAAGAAAGGAGCACACTGTGTGGTTCTCGTAGAACTCAGTGCCTGCTGCAGTTTGGATCCTGTTGGACCCGAATGTCTGAATTCTTCAATTGTATTCACAATCTACCAAGCCACACTGGAACAGGAAAGAAAGCCAGATCTACCTTGCTCCATCATAGGCTATCATATGTGGTCACATGGATTTTATTGCTTTCCAGGCGGTGAGGAGGAAAGCTCGGGTGAATGGGCATCAGTTTACTTGGGAGAAACGCGTGGTACCAAATCAGGGCTGGCCAATAGCACAGAAAGCTTTCGAACCCAAACAGGAGAGCGGAGCCTCACACACAGTAAGCCATGCTTGGGGCGGGTCCTGGGGCTCACAGCCACTGTCTGCAAGACAGGAAGAGGGAGAGCAAGTGGTTCCCCAAAATGCTCGTCGGGGTGTTTTGATGACGCCCACTGGGGACTCTGGATTTAAATGCTGTCAATGAGAAGCTCATCAGCTGCCTTTTCTGATCCTCGCGTTGGGTTTCCAGTCTAAACCATGGATGGCGAGGTTTCCACTGAGAGGCGCACAGAGCACAGAGCAAAACCAGGCCGTCCCACTCTCCGTCCCCAGCTTCCTCATGTCGATCTTCAGGTCTCTGCTTCACATCGGCTAAGCAGCAAAGGTCCAGTGTCATTCGCCATGGGAAGGCTTCCTTGTGACAGCACCTAGATTCCAGGCTCTGATGCTAATGCCTGTGTGAGTCTGTTTAAGGCAATGTGTCCAAGATTTGCCTGCGACCTGTACACAAAATCTTTTCCTCAGCAAAGCCAACTCCCTGTGACATAGGCAGCCATGCACACAGGCAGATGGGGGGCTGCCTGACATTTAGAGAAAACTAGAGCTGCCTGGTCCCAAATAGTATACCATTCCCCAACTTCCAGCATCTCATAAAGGCTTAATGAAATGCAAAGATGTTACTTCCCTAAGTACCTCAAGTTTACTAATGCACTAGGAAGGATTAAGTTTTTTGATTAGAAAAAGTATCTCTTTTTTTTTCCAAAGGCAGCATCCTCTAATATTGGAATATGCTCCACTCCTTCTTCTTTGTACAGTGTTGAGGATGGAAGGAAGGGCTGCATGCATGCCTCCCCTTCACCGAACTACAGCCTTTAAACACACTCTTTGGACCATTTGCTTGAAATGGGCAAGAAAGAGAGAAAAGACCCAGCACCCAAGATTGTAAGTAGAAAGACCCAGTGGAGAATCACTTGACCTGAGTATTCTCTGAATGGCAGGTGCCTAAAAGCACCTTAGTTAATCTTTGTAACATGAAGTGGGTTTCAGCATCGTCATCTTTCAGATAAGAAAACCAAGGCTCAGGGTTTTTAAATAACTAATGCATAGGAGCCACACATCCCAGACAATGTGGGCTATTTAGTTGTGGCTAAAGAGAGACCTCACCCCAAAGCACCACTATAAAATGACACGTGAAGCTGGGCATGGTGTCGCACACCTGTATCCCAGCACTCTGAGAGGTTGAGACAAGAGGATCAGGAGTTTGAAGCCAACCTGGGCAACTTAGCAAGACTCTGTCTCAAAGTAAAAAAATAAAAAGAGGCTGGAGATGTAGCTCAGCATGAATGCCCTGGGTTCAAACCCCAAGTATGTAAAAAATAAAAACAAATAAAATACAATATCATGGGACTTTCTAGGTTGATGGAACTTCTAGGGTGATGGGAGTGTTGGCTCTACTCTTGTCAGAGCTGATCTAACGTACACTTAGGATCCATGCCTTTGACAGCATATAATTATCATGTGACAATAAGTCACAGACTTCACTTAAATTAAATCCTTACCCAACTGGCTTTGGGAGCCTGTGCATGCTAGTACTTTCCTCTTTGGGTAGAGCAGAGAAAAGCAATGTTCTCAATTAAGGGAATGAGCTAGGTTTTCACGACCTGTGCAGAGCCACCTGGGGATTAGGAAAGCACATTTTAGCAGGGTCGATGGGAATTTATGTTCCTTCTGCTCTCTTAGACCTGAACCCAATAACTACTATGGCAGGAATTCACACAGAAAGGTTCTCAGTGACAATGGTCCTAGATGAAAAAGAAAATCAATGTTAATTTGCTACACATTAATTTATAATCCAACATCTAAAGTAAATGCATGCATTCCTTGAATGTCAAATTCATTAAAAACTAAATGCTAATCAGATTCTCTTTGAAAAGGCTAAATATAATGAAATAAGACTCATAGTGCAATGGCTCTAGAACAATGCAATTATTGTGGTCTTCATACAGTTGCTTGTTAATTGACTATTGAAATTGAAAAGCATTTCCATAATTAATCTCATGCCACCTTCCAATTATACATTTGATAAAATGAAACGGATGCGTCTTCAATGGCAACTGAAGATAATAGCTTGTTCAGGGGACTGGAGTATTTTCTGAGACAATCTGGGACAGTTGCCTAATCGATATTTGCTTTTTGAAATCCTATGCACAGAGGGAACAAAGAGAGCAGCAGAGCATAATTCCAGCTCCTCTTTGAATAGGTCGGAAAAGGTGAACTGTTGGGCAGGGCACAGTGAGGGAGAACTGCTGAGTGAATAGATGTAGCATGGTCTATCCGGACAGCTCACAACATGCCCTGCAGCTGAAGACTATGCTGGATGCACAGAAGCTATTCACTACTCAATGTGTAAAATTCACCAGAGATCACCCAAGATGCCAAAGTCTTAAGAGCAGACAAAAATGATGGTGACCAATCCTTTGCAATCTGAAGAAAACTATGGAGACCACCTGCCTCTACCCTGGGAGTCTGAGCCCCAGTGAATCATTTGCTCCAAAGGAACCATAAATTGTATGCCTCTTTACTTTATTTTATTGTAGTAAGAACACTTAACATGAGTTCCACCCCCAAACACAATTTTAAGTGTACAATACTCTATCGTTGACTACAGTACAAAGTTGTACAGCAGACCTCTAGAGCGGTTATCACTGGGTTGACTGAAACTTTATGGTCATTGCTTAGTAAATTCCCATTTTCCCCTCCCCAGCCCCTGGGAAGCACCATTCCACTCTTTGATCCTATGAACCTGCCTATTTAAATACTTCACATAAGTGGGATCATGGAGTATTGTCTTTCTGCCATTTTTTAGCCTTATTTCTTAGAGGTTCATCCATGTTGCAGTATACTGTGGAGTTTTCTTCTCTTTTAAGGATGAATAATAGCCCATTATATACATATTTTTATAATGTATATCTACTACATGTTCTATATTTTATTTATTTTTGATGGAAATTTATGTTGTTTCCACATGTTGGCTGTTGTAACTGATGCGGCAGTGGATATAGGAGTGCTAATATCTCTTGGAGATCCTGGTTTCGGTTCTTTTGGATAGGAAACACTGGCATGGCTGGATCATATGCTATTTCTATTATTACCTGTTTGAGGAATCTTTATACTATTTTCCATAGCAACTGCACCATTTTGGATTCTTATCAACTGTATGAAAAAGTTTCTATTTTTCCATCCACACCTACTTTGTTTTTGTTTTTTAACAACCTTCTTGGTAGTCTGAGGTGATACCTCCTTGAGATCTTCATGTTTTGTTTGTTTGTTTGGTACCAGGAATTGAACTCAGGACATTGCACTTGCCAGGCAGGTGCAGCATCGCTGAGCTACATCCCTGGCAAGATCTTCGTTTTTGTTTCCTTGATCATTGGTGACATTGACCATTTTTCTTACATACCTACTGGCCATTTGTAAGTCTCTTCTAGAGAAATAGGTATTCAAGTCCTTAGCCCATTTTTCAATCAGGTTTTAATTTTTTTCACTATTGAGTTGTAAGTTATAAGTTTTGGAGATTAACTCCTTATCAGATACATGGTTTGGAAGACTTAATATTGTTAGGATAGCCCTAGTTCCCAAAGGAATTACAAAGGGAATGTGATCTTTATCAAAATTCTAATAGCATTTTTGACAGAAATAAAAAAATCTAAAATTCATGTAGAGTCATAAAAAACTGTGAATTTCTAACATAATCTTAAGAAGAGCATGGCTGGACTGTAATACTTCCTGATTTCAGAGTGTATTATAAAGCTACAGTAATTAAAATAGTTTGGTGCTAGTATCAAAATAGACATGTGGATCTACAGAACATAAGAGAGAAGTCAAAAATAGATATGTGCATCTAGTCAAATGATCTTTGACAAAGGGTGCGAAGAATACATAGTGGGAAAGGATGGTCTCTTCAACCAGTAGTGTTGGAAGACTGAATTTCTACTTTCAAAATAATGAATTCAGGCCTTTGTCTTACACCACACACAAAAAGCAATGCAAATTATTTGAATGGAGACTTAAACATGAGACCTGGGACTATAAAATTCTTAGGAGAAAACCTTCATGCCCTTGACCTTACTGATGACTTCATGAACATGATACCAAAAGCATAGGCCACAAAAGCAAAAGCTGACAAAATGGGAGTAAATTGAATTGAAAAGCTTCTGCACAGCAAAAGACATAATCAACAGAATGAAAAGGTAACCTACAGAATGGGAGAAAATTGGATGTCTTATGATATTCTCCCAAGATAGCCATGCAGAAGGCTCCCAAAGATTCACAGGAGAGACTGACTTTTAACTGTTGAAATGTTACTGATCTCACAATCTTGAAGCTTCATTAGGCTCTGTCACAGCAGGCCAGAGAAATTGTGGACAGGTGGTGGACAGAGTCCAGGGTGCTGTTCCAGACACAGCCAGGACTTCTGTCTGTGCCCTTAGAGACTTCTCAAGGGGCAACTGAAGAAGAGACACGGGGCTCTGATGCCCAAGTCCACTTCCAGAATGGATTGGCCCTTGCATTGAGCACTCAGACTGGCAGCCAAGGCTTGGTTTCAAGGGCAAAACTGTTCAGTGTCTCAGCTCCCGGTGAACTGGAGACAGCTGCGTAGTGTATGAAAGAAGGAAGTCCAGGTGCAGTTTTGGGTTTGCTACTCCACTGTCTAACTGAATGCCTTGCTCTAACTCAAGGGACTTCAGTCTTCCAATCTGCACTGAAGCATGAAATCAATTGCTTGGCCAGGAATTCTCTATTCCAGGATTGAGTGTATACTTCCTCAAGGAGAATGAGCCCTGGGACAGCCCTGGTGGAGGGAGAAACCTTTTTCACAGCCTTTATTCTTGGGCCATTGCAGTCTGAGGTCACTTGTTGTGAGTTGCATTGTGTCCTCCTGAAATCCAGATGAAGTCCCAACCTTCAGGAGTGCAGAATCAAGATTTTATTTGGAAATAGGATCATTGCAGATATAATTAACAAAGACAAGATCATATTGGAATAGGATGGACCCCTAATCGGATATGATGGATGTCCTCATAAAAGAGGACAGTTAGACATAGAGAAAGATATGAATGTGGGGCTAATGAAATAATGATATGTGTGGTGCTACTTACGGCAAGCTGGAGAGCTACAGGAGCCGGAGGAGAGGCCTGGGGCAGATCCCCTCTGAGTACCTGGCAAGAGTCATCTTTGTCTTGGGCTTGTAGCCTCCAGGATTGTGAGACACACTCCTGTTGTCTAAGCCACTCAGTTTGTGGTACTTTGCCATGTCATCCCTAGTGGTCTAACACATCTCTCCCTAGCAAATTCTAACCTACAGTTCTCATTCAACTTTTCTCAAAACTCCAGTCTTTATTTCATTCTTCAGGTCAAACTCAATGTTTTGGCCAAGTAAAGAGAACTTATCCATAAATTTTGATGGCCTCTTGCCATTCGATTTTAGTAATCAGGGCATGCGGTTAAACCATTAACTTCTCCATTCAATCGTGAAAATTAAAAAAATATATATATATATTTATTCTTCCATCATGTAAGACACAAAATTTATTTAAAGCATTGCCACAGTGATGGCAGATGAATGATTAGTAATAAATGAGACATCCTGGAATAAACATAGACCATTATAACATTTCCAGCATAAAACTTTTCCGTTCAAAGATGGCTAAGCATTTTCTGTTAGGATCCATGCCAGATTCCTCTGCAGAACATTGAGCTAGATCCATGGAGACTTAATGTGTCTATCCATTAGATTAGATGTTGTACCAACCACTTCACTGTCCAAGGAAGTGTCAAGTCTAACCTCACTTTTGGAAATTAAGGTTGAAATCTGAGGGAGACAATGTGTCTGCTACTTACATCAAAAAACTAAGTAAGTGAAAGTATAAAGAGAAGAGTATAAGAAAAGTATGATTAATACATAACTTTGGTCACACACAGATTGAAGATTTTTAAAAAGCACCCTTACTTGGGTACCCAAGGTCCCTTAGGGGGACTTCTTATCATGTAAGGTGGGCAATACAGATTCAGAGCTTAAAATATTTTATTAAATAATGGTGACAAGTTTGTTTTTTGATACCGGGGATCGAACTCGGGCTGTTGCTCTTGGGCCGCAGGCGGCGAAACCACTGAGCTAAATCCCCGGCCCCTATGGTGACAAGTTTGAAAAGAGTCTACCCAAGATCTGTGCTCCTCAAACTTCCATATGCAAATGAGTGCCTTTTTAATGATCGTCAAGTGATTCCCAGGTATTTCGGCATATTCTGATAAAGGGAGAAGGAGTGGGCAAAAGGAGAAGCACAGAGAGAGAATGAATTACATAATAGTAAGACATTTAAAAGATGTTTACTAGAACAGCTGAAGATAAAAAATCAGGATATAAATTATATGACAATTAATCTTGGTTGTCAATTTGACCGGATTAAGAGAAGCCTGGCAGATTAGTAGAGTGCATTTCTGAGAGTGTCTGTGGGGTGGGTCCAGAGATGATTGGCATGTAGACCAGCCAACTGAGGGGTGGAGACCAACTTGATTGTGAGTGGCGTCATCCAATAGGCTTGCAGCACAGAAGAATGAGAGGGGAAGGAAGGAAAGTCTGCTGCACCTTCCAGGCTGCCTCAGTGGATGCATGTTTTGCTGCAGCTTCTTTCAGCCTCCAGTGCCACTCACCCCAGGGCTCTCCGGGGGCTTCCTGGTCTTCCGTCCCGGACTGGGGCTGCATCCTGATCCCTCTGGTCCTGCGGCTTCCAGCTTCTTGGACAGCGGCTGCTGGACCTTCTGGCAGCCCAGCCGGGGCAGCCGCTGTGGACTCTCCTGCCTCTGATCCTGGAAATCTATCTAATAAACCCCCTTGCATAATTATATGAATCAGCTAGCTAGCTACCTAGCTAGATATCAATACGGGTTCTGTTCCTTTACAAAAGTCTAATGCACATGATATTGGTGATACAGTATATCTTCCAGATTCCCCAAGAAAACCCACAAGAGCTTCAAAATCCTGTCAACTGGTCAGTGGTTGTTAGCATAGTTACAACATTGAATCAGGGGCCTCTTCTGTTCTGTTTCTTTTAATCGTCTGGTGTTTTTCACAGTGTCACCGTCTACTGTAACACGCCTCTGGGCTTCGGCCTCCATGTCTCCTGTGAGGGTTGGGGATGCCATCTTTAGCCTGCTGGGTCTCTCCTGGACCGTCCTGGTCTCTTGTTCCTTCTTCGTAGGCTGCTACCAAGTTGTTCTCCCTGTAACTGTTCCAGTTCCTTCGAATCTCCCTCATGTGGACCAGTGAGAACTGCAGGCGCATTTCCCTTTAATCTGGTAGAGTCTTCCCAACTATCCTTGGGAAACATTATCTCCTTCCAATCAACTTTTGAGCTACTAAAGAGGACTAGAGCTAATATGTGAATTAAGCAAGGTTACAATATACAAAAACAACCCCCAATTTTAGCTCTGTACACTTGCAATAAACAATCTGAAAATTAAACTAAAGCAATTCCCCTCACAATAGCATAAAATAGGCTATTTAGAAATAAATTTAACAGAGGAAGTGCAAAGAACATACTATGCTCTGAAAACTACAAGAGATTACTGAAAGAAATTAAGGATCTAAATATGTGGACAAACATTCCGTGGTCGTGGAACAGAAGATTTAACATTAATAAAATGATATTACTCCTAGTGGGGCATGGTGGCACATGTTTGTAATCTCAGACACTTAGAGGCTGAGGCCAGAGGATTACAAGTTCAAGCCCAGCCTGGACAATGTAGTGATTTGGTTAGTTTCCATTTCAAAATTAAAAATAAAAATGGTGGAGGGTGTGGCTCAGTGAAATACGTTGGGTTCAATCCCCAGTACTGGGATGAGAGAGTAGAGCTATCATTACTCCCTATAATTCCCTAATAATGTTGTCATTATTCCCTAAACTGATCTACAGACTCAACACAATTTTTATCAGAATCCTAGATTATTTCTTTTTAGAAATTGACAAAGTGATTTTAAAATTCATATGCAATTATAAGGTACCCAAACTATCTCAACAATTATGAAAAAGAAAGACAAGGTAAGAGGACTTGCAGAGGGCAGTGGTGATCAAGGCTGTGTGGTTCTGGCACAAGGATAAACATAGATGAGTGGAAGATAATTAAGGGAGAGTTGAGAAATAAACTTACACATTTATGGCCAACTGATTTTTCACAAAGGTGCCAAGAACATTCAGTGAAAAAAAAATTGCCTTCTTCACAAACAGTAATGGACCACTGGATAGCCACGTGCAAGAGTAGAATGGGATCTTTGCCTCATTCCAGTCAAAAATTAAATAAAAATGGATCAGAGACACAAAGTTAAGAGCTAAAACGATAAAACTTACAGACAAAAACACAGGCATAATCCTTCATGACCTCAGTTTTGGCAAAGAATGCCTAGACATGACACCAAAAGCATGAGTAACAAAAGAAAGAAATTGAATTTCATTAAAATTTAAACATTTTTTGTTTTCAGCAAAGGCCATAAAGAAAACAAAATATTCACTAAATGCAGGAGTATATTTACCATATGTCTCATAAGGGACATGTAGCCAGAATTTTTAAAACATTCTTATAATCAATAATTAAAAGACAAATAGCTGTTCAAAAATAGGTAAGGATCAGAATATACATTTCTCCAAGAAAGATATACAAACTGCCAATGAGCACATGCAAAGATGTTTCACATCACAGTCCAGAGGAAATGCAAATCAAAACCACAGTGAGATACGATTTCCTACCCACTAGGATGGCTAAAGTATAAAAGTCAGATAACAACAAGTCTGAGGTGAATGTGAAGAAATCAGAGCATTCATACTGGTGAGAATGGAAAATGGTGTAGCCACTTTGGAAAACAGTCTGGCTGTTCCTCAGACAATTAAACATCAAGTTACTAATGACCCAGCACTGCTAGGAATAAACCCAAGAGAATCGGAACTATATGTCCATACCAAACTTGCATAGGAATATTGATAGCAGCATTATTTATAACACCGAAGCTGAAATCAGCCCAAATGTCCATCCACAGACAAATAGGTAAACAAAACTCAATATGCCCATACAATGGAATGTTATTGGGTGATGTAAAGGTGTTGTGCTGATACATGCTACAACATGGATGGATCTTGAAAACATGCCACAACATGGTGGGCTTTTAAAACATCATGCCAAATGCAGAAGGCCAGTCACAATAGACACAATTCCGTTCCTGGGAATGTTCAGACTAGGGGACTCTCACGGGGACAGATTGGTGATTGATTAGAGCTGAGGGGGCTGTTAGGTTGGAAGAAGAGAGATTTCTAAAGGCACAGAGCTTCTGGATGATCAAATATTCTAAAATTAACTGTGGTGGTGGTTGCATGCATCTATGCATATACTAAAAAAGATGGAATATACCCTTTAGGTAAGTGACTTGTATATGAATCATATCTCAATAAAACTCCCTATAAAAATGTGGAAGGTACTGTTCAAATGGAAGTTACTGTTATTTTCTTTCTTCTTGAATTATGTGACATTTAAAAGGCTAATTATGCAATATCATAACACTAACAAATCAACTTTTTAGTGCTGAAAGAAAGCTTGAATTTATAAAATATAGGGAAGCCTTAGGGTGACAATTTCTTTGGATTATTGTTAGAAGCAGTTGCCATCTTATACAGACTGTGTTATTTAAAATGAGAGATAATTGGTTCTATGTTATTGAAAATCTATATTCTTAATATTAGCTTTAGTGATTACTTTTCTCAGTAGAAAAATTATTTCATGGAAAAATGTGGTCAGCTTGTGGTTTGATAGCCCTCATAAACATGTTCCAGTTTGTTATACTTGTTTATGTCATCTTCTAAGTGCACCACACTATATAATACCTAGAGAGTCTTTTTCCAAATGGGAGGTGAAATAATTTTACAATAATAAGAGAGAATTTTTATAGAGAGTTTGGAATTGTAGTTGCAGCTACAGGAAAAATATCTTCCTTATTTATCTGCAAATAGATAAGCTTTTACCCCTCATTGATCTAAAAGATTTCGGTTCTGTAGATTTTTAAACCTGAAGAAGTGCTTGTCTGCTCCAGAAAATAATGTCCAAAGAAGAAATGAGTATGAGTTAGCCCAGAAATGGCTGAATATTCCTTTTCCAACCTTTCTCTGTCTACATTAGATTATCCAATCTTTCTCACCATCTACAAAGGGAAGCCCATCCCTGCCATTGGTTTCTTTGTCCATAATCAGCCAAAAAGTGTGAAAGATAAAGTGATATCCAAACTGAGTCCCTATAAGGACACCCCAGTGGCTCTGCGGATGGAAACTGTGTCTGTGTTCTCCACTAGGGCCATTAGTTAGCTGTGGGGATTTACGTGCGAGGCTAGGCTAGAATATTCACTGACATGTGTGTTAATGAGGAGTAATGTTAAATGGTGCTTATGGGTATGGAGTCTGAAAATGACTTTTAAAATATTCTGTTTTATGTTCCTGCCTCACAAACCATTGCTTAACAACCCTGAATAAAAAAACACTCAAGAAGCTAAATATCTGATTTCAGGCACTGATCTTCATTTATCCTACTCTAGCATGTTCAGGAAGAGGACTTGACTCACTTTTTAGAAGCTGTGGGAAATCCAAACTGAATATATTTACTGGGTCAATATAACAGCATAGTAAATGATGGTTTCTAGAGACTACTCAGTCATAGGCTACATTTCCATTCCGGGCCCAAAACACAAGATCCAATGCTGCTCTTTTCCTTTCCTCTAGTGAATGGGATTTTTCAGATATTTCTTAGTGACTTTTAACATATGTGGCATAATCCAAAAGAAAATAATCAATGAGCCTTCCCAGTCCCTTAAAATCCCCAGGCCAAATAATGCTGAATCAAAGCAGCTCAGACTAAACCAGATGAAAAGGTCACAGACAAACTATGCAGTCATCTAATCCTGAGTGGGTGTGAGCGAGGGGCTGGCTTGGGAGTGGGCTCCATTCCAAGACACGATCTATTGATCTGGGAGTTGAATGTTCACTGATTATGAAATAACTGATTGATAATGACAACTTAGGTTATTTTTTCTTCAACCATTCAGTTGGAAAACATTTACTACAAGGTAAGTGTTTCAAGGAGCACTGATCAAATACCATTAATCAGCACCATCAGACTGAATTCTCCAGTTACCCATCATGCTGCATAAAAACTCAAACATGGAGTTGTAAGAAATGATCAAGTGGCTTGACACTGGCTGCAGGGAGAGCTAATTAGTAAGGACTCTGGGTCCCACAGATCCTGGTGGAAGTTCTTACCACCTGTAAGAAATAGAAACTTCTAGTCCATTTTCAAGACAAAGTAGCTAACTCTGAATGGAAAATTACTAGCGGTTAAACTTGCCTTAAGGCTCATGGACATTACTAAGCAAACAAATTACTGGAGGAGAGAAAAACTATTAAGAAAATCTTTGTTGAGAAATATAGACATGAGTGAAGAAGAGATAAAAAAGAACACCCTATAAGGCAATGATAAAACCTAGGAGACATCCAGGAAGTGTGGCCACTCCATGATACTCAGCCAGTGAGGAGCCTGCGAGAGATCTGTGCACCAGGCAATAAAATGTGTGTCGGCACTGCCCTGGGTGTGCCTGCCTACTGGACACCCAGTCTTGCAAGACCAACATTAAATTCTCACTTTCACTGTGCTTCATTCACGTCTCCAAGTCCACTCCTTGAGTTTAGGCAACTGAGATTGCTTCTCACATCACCCCACCACCAGTCTCCTTTCTATGGATCTCACAGTGGTTCTCAAACCTGCTACATCACTATTTGCTAGAAACATAAATATTAGTGCCTCAGCCCAATCCTGCTGAGTGAGAAACCCTGGGGATGGAATGGGGGCAGCAACGATGTTTCAATAAACCCATGAAGTGACTCTAATACAAGTGATGTGCAAGAACAAATTCAGTACACTACAGTCACTGGTTCTCCTAACCAACTCCACTGCATATCAAGATGCAACATTATTTCCGAAACAGATATTAATTACACACCATACAGGTTTAGGATCCAAGCAAATCACCTTGCATTCCAAGTTGCTTGAAAATGCCTGTCCTCTGGAGGTTTGATTAAGACTCTAGCAATTGGAGAACTTACTGCATTTGTGGCTCAGTCTCTCTCAGAGGAAGTTATTTATTCAGGTACTCAACAAGAAGCTATGTCCAGCTAACGAACTGGTGGCTGTCACCAACACAGAGCTTGAAGCATTTCCCTCATAGACATTTTAATCAACTCAGAACATCATCTACTCTTTTTTTCCTAACCTACTATAGCCTCCCCATCACCCAGGAGTGGGGTCTGTTGAATGAAGTTCATTGCTTATCCAAGAACAAAACAAGGCAAAAAAGAAGCCTGGGCTCATTGTCTAAGAGCCCCATGTCGTTACTCAACTCTAAGTTCTGATCTCCTGATGACTTTGCAGATGCCAGCTCACCAGATTTCTGCCTTTAATGCACCCACTTTAGCTCATTTGAGAAGCACATTTTCAGCAAGTTTTCATTCAATTTCCACATTGTCTGATTTAGCCACATCAGCCACTAGAAGCTTATATGGGATTAAAACATTAGCATTGTCTCACACTGTGGTCCCAGTATAAATTCTCCACCCAGCTCATTTAAGATGACAATACAACTACTGAAGCACTCATGACACCCCAGAGGTGACTTCCTCACACTCGGCCTCATAGAAGGTATGAGGCCAGCAAACACAGGAACCCTTCATTCAAGCCTTGCACACTCGGCTGAAAGCTGTGTTTTGACTATATTCATATACTGACTGGGAAGGTTTGGGATTGGACGCAGGGGAGAAGATCCCAAACTCACCTTCTTCGGTTAACCTGACTGGCAAGCTCTGACATCACGTTTCATTACCTCTGCTTACCTGCATCTCCTTCCCAGGAATGTATGCTACTGATTGGTTATCACAGGGAATGAACTGATGCCCAGTGGAAAGGGAACCTGTGTCAGTTGGCAGTACTGGAACTAAAATAGAGAACCCCAGGGGAGATATTTGGTAAGCTGAACTGTGTCCAACCCGTAGGCACAAAGCGCAGGCTTCTTTAATGTAAGGAGAGCAGACGGTCTTGTTTCATTAGCTGTACACCTGCAGGGATGCATCTGCTTACGACTCTTTTTGATCCTATGGTCTTTAACACTGAGGACAGGGCTGGCTGAGCCATCATTAATAATAATTTGTCAAATTCAGGGGGAAATTTCAGCACAACTTTGCAATGAGTATTTACTAGGCTTACACACCTTTTATGTCAACCATTCCACCTACATTTGCCAGTTTTTCCCCATCTTCCACTTTTTGGGTCATAATCACTAGATTTGATAAGATTTTCTTTATATGGCATTTCTGTACTAATGCCACATCTATTTTCTTAAGGAAGACCTGATGTTCTGCAAAAATATATGCACAAAATAGGCTTTTTAGAGAAATAATGGTCCATTCAAAACCTATAGAACTTGGTGATCAAAGAATAACAAGCAGTAAAAAACAATAGCAACAGCAAGTGAAGAAGACCGGCACACTTAAGTCTCCCCTGGAATCTGCACTAAGATTTGGTCTCGACATCGCTGTGGCCTTATGTGCCTGGGCTCAGGTTTTCTTCCTCAGAGTAAAAGGTTTTGAAGACACTTGCCCCGATACATAGCCGTTTCAATAACATAAAAAGTGTGATCTCAAAATCAGCTTCTTCATCAGTCAATTTTTGTTGCCACAGGAAACAATGTCTGTCACTTCTTTGTCCACATTTACAGCTTCCTTGAGTAGCTTGATACAGGGCACTGGTTTTCCAGCACTGCAGAAATTTTTCAGAAATGCACGTTTAGGTGAATCAGAAACCTTTGAGGGATGTAAGTGGTGCAGAGCAGGGCCCAGAAATCTGCACGTTAGCAAGTTTTTGAGTCCATTCTGATGCAGCAAAAGTCTCAGGACAACCAACATGCTGGAAAGTGCCGCTGTTCTTACCAGCCACTTCTGTGGAAGGCATTCCGGCCTGGTTTCAGCCTTTCCTTTAAAGGTTCCATGAATTGATAAGACTTGGGTTTAATTTCGAGAAAGCTGCTCCCCAGTAAGACATCAAATGAACTGATACCAAGCCCCTATTGGTTAATGGCACGTAAACTGAGTCACATTAAAAGATCTCACACGATAGCTAAAGAGACCGACAGAATAAAGCCACTGTGTACAGTGGAAGGAATACTGGCATTAAGGTGCAGCTGAAGGGGTCTGGAATGTCATTTTGTCTCCCAACATTCTCAGCCTTCACCTACAAATCATGTACAGTAACCCCAGTTACAGAGTGCACAAACACCTATCTGAGACGTGTAACGAACATATCTAGCATAAGAGAGAGGCTTAAGTAAATTCTAACTTCGAGCCTTTTATTACTTTCTGTATAAAATACTTTTCACAAAAAGAAAATTAAAAATATAAGCCAGATCCATTTGTGCAGGTCTAGTGTCTGACTTCCTTCGAGATTATTCCAGTTTTGTGTCCCCCTAGTTCTTGTTGGTTCTGATTTGTGTCGGGCTCAGATGTGCAATGTGAATCAAATTAAAAGCAAAAAAATCTAATTAGTGGAATTGAGGGAGATTGCATCATTGTCTTCAAAATCGTCAGCAGATGTTTTGAAAATGAAAGAAATAATTGAACAGTTGTTCAGATATCTCCAATATTAAAATTTAATAAAGGCCATTGATGGTTACACAAAACAATAGCTACTTTAAAAATTTAACATTAATTTATTCAGGTAGCACCTACAAAATAAAAGGAGTAACATCAGCTGAAGTTTCAGTATATTGATGTTCTTCAAAATTAAAATTGTGATAGGCGAGAATGCTAAAATGAAGATGCATTGATATTCCTTTTAAATATCTACCGATTTCATAGTAGTAGAGGAAGTAGTAGATGCTAACGTCACAGTTCTGATAATATCAGTACCAATGTTTTTGTGTTAATCTATGAGAGTAGAGGCAATACCTACTGTGACCATAGCTGTCTTCCGTGGTAGCTGGCATAGCAACAGGAACAAAGCATCTGCTCAATAAATATTTGTTGAATGAACAAATGTCATGTTTTGGGAAATGCAAAGTATCCCATGATATCAATACTTGGTAGGCTGAGATTATTAATTCTGTCTTACAAATAATCAGAAGAGTCAGAAAGGTAAAATGAGAGGCACCGAGACTCAGAAAAAATAAAGGCCAAAGGCTCAAAACTATTTATTGACAGAGGGTTGGAGCTTCACAACTTATTCAGAATCTATAGAGACACAATCTGCTCTGAAATATTTGTAGTCTACACATGAGTTCTCTTCCAAATGTGGCTTTCTTGCCCCTAAAGTTCACATTTGATATTGCGTGCAGACGGCTGCCCACATAGGCTTTAACCAGCACACTGGGTCACCGGTCACCAGTAGACCCATTCAAGAGAGCATCAGAGACAATACCTTTTTTCCTGCAGCTTCATCAGCACAATATCTTCTGACTAATATGATATTTTATATAATAATTCTAGAACTCCTAGTGAAATAGATTGTACCAAGATTATTACCATGACTCTACCTTCATGTCTGTATCATCAAACCTGTGACTTTAAAGGTCAGATCCTTTCTGTTTGCTTAAGAACTATCTACGATGTCCTTTCGTCATTAGACAAATCAGCACTCAAAGGAACACCAAGATAATGACAGATTTTCATGCTATTTTAGTACAAATAACTTTTCCAATAAGAATAATCCAGTAGTCATGGACTTATAGGTAAAGGTATAGAAATTGGGGAACTGAACAAAAATATCTGTGAGAAGCATAGAGTGAAACATTACTGTTAGGAACACAGTAGCTGCACTTGAGAACCATGCAGTGGGACCTGAATAAGCATGGGGTATGAAGCAGTCGGTTGCACTTTTACTAATCATATGCAGGACAATGCAATATGCAGAGACATTCAAGTAAAAATGTGAAAATTATTTATGTCATTCAATTTAGAATGTTCTTGTTTATTCATCTTCAGAGCATCTTTTAGTGCTGACAAAAATAGATCATACTAGTAACTAAGAATTCTACTCAAGTCCAGAGTGAAATTGTATCCAAATGTAAAGGATGGTTTGCTTGGAACTTGCACCCAAGAATTCTCTCTCCTCCCTTTTTATTAGAAGGTGTTTCATTAAAGTCATTTGTTTGCCTGAAATTTTAACCTTTAATTTTTCTCAGTGAGGCAAATAGATGCAGTGTTCATCAAGGAGACGGAGGGCTCGGAGGTCATTTTCAGACAGAACCATCCGCATTCAGCTTCTGGCACCTGTGGGCTGCATTTCAGTTGGACAGAGACGATCTCAAAATCCCCATGTGACTTTCTGTGCAGTTAAAAGAATTACAAGTAGTTAAAATTTGGAAACGACAGAAAATATAATGTATTTAAATCTGAAACATTGCAGAGAGGTTTTGGGGGTTTTTCTTTGTGTTTTGGTTTTTTTAGCTGAGAGCTGAACTTGGTGGATAGCAGGAGGAAAAAAAATAGAAAGCATTATCGTCTTCCACTCCAATTCATTTGAAGCTGAGGAAAATCTCACTTGATTTCATTCAAATTCTTCTCTGGCTTCGTGTGAATGACACATGCTGTTGGAGAAAATGAGGAAATCGTGGGTCTCGGGTAACATCATGAAGAGATGCATGTGTGTGCGTGCAGGGGGAGCTCACGCAAAAGGATGGTTCGCTTCCCAGAAGACCACAGTTGGGACTGTACGGAGGGGAGAGGAAGAGTTTCGCAGCCAAGCTCACTAAGAGTCACCTTATTGATTTCTCGCATAATCACAATTCTGATTCATTTAATTTTTACCTGTGCCCAAGAGTTGGGGGAATGCCACAGTCACAGTCCTTTGGATTCTTATTGGTGGTGGTGTTGTTGTTGTTGTTGTTGTTGTTGTTGTTGTTTTTAGTGGATTTTGTTCCTGGAGTTAAAAGGCTCTTATAAATCACTATGACAGGTCATATTATTTAGTTTGGTTTCTAATTAAAGCTAAAAGAGGGCATGCCAGTGAGTCAGAAAAAGGTAAACATACATTGAACAGAAATACTTTAGTCCTGTACTTTGGTCTTTGATAGTGATGAGAAGTAAGTTTCTGCACAAAATTCTTGGCAGGTCAAGACTTACGGGATAGCCAGTGCAACTACGATGGCTGCTGTCTTTGTCCACTCTGTGCCTCTGCACCCTCCCAGGTGACAGCTGGAGCAGTTTCAGCTCCTGGTCTAACCAAGGTCATTCCCTCCTGCCTTGGGGAACCCAGAGCCCCAGATCACCCAGCCCTCTGTGCCTGCTGCCTCCTGGCTTCCTGCTGTTCTCTCAGGTCTTATGCTTTCTAGAACAACGGCACTGTCAGCAGGCGTGGTGAGATCAGCGCCCTGGCTGAAACGCACTCTAATTGGACCTCCAGAACAATACTCACAGATATTAAAGCATGGCTTGATCTGTGGAAATACCTCCCAGTGGGGTCAGACCTAGGAAACAAGAAAACGTGATAGAACAGGAGTTCACTTCGAAATCTCTTGAATTCATTCACTCATAGTCATTCATTCATTTTTTTCAATCAGAAAACTTTTTTCAAACACTGTGTTAGTTTTTTGTTGTTGCTGTAACTAATTATGAAAGACTCAGTGTTTTAAAACAACACAAATTTATTTCTTGACCGTTCTGGAGGTCAGAAGTTCAAGTTCAGCTCCATTGGGTAAGGTCAAGGTTGTGGGCAGGGCAGGTTCTGTCTGCAGGCTCTGAAGGAAGTCTGTGTCTTCACCTTTCTCTGCTTCCAGTGGCTGCCTCCACTCCTTGGCTTGTGACCCCTTCCTCCATCTTCAAAGCACATCATTCCCTTCTTTTCCTCCTTCTTGCATTGCCTTCTCCTCCAACCCTGACTCCTCCTACCTCTCTCTTGGAGGGACTGTTTGATTATACAGCCCCCCCAATGGGTAATCCAGGAGAGTCCTATCTCAAGGTCTTTCATTTAACCACACCTATAAAATCCTTTTTCCATCAGAAGTCATATTCACAGAGGATGAGGACATGGACATATTTGGGGGCCATTATTCAGCTGACCACAGTGGAATGTGCAAGGCATGGTACCCTGTGCTTGCAATGAGCAGAGCAAAGCCCATCAGACTCCCCTCTGCTGTCACTGTCTCATGGTGTAGTGAGGAAGATGAGCTACGTGGGGTAGCAATAGATAAAAAGAGAGAATGCAGAAGGCCAATGCCGGAAATGCCATGGATATTCTGAAGAGGATGAGCTCGTTTCTTTGTGATGGCGAATGGAAGTCTTCCACCCAAAGGAACATGTAAGCCTAGTGGGAAGAACCAAAAAGTTGGAAAGAAGCTAAGCATGTCATTGTGGGGACAGATGATGAAATCAGGCTCCAATCTGAGTGAAGTAAAGTGATGGGAAGGGATTTTTAAAGGGGTCCCTGAGTGCTAGGTGCACACACCAGGACAGCCATTGACGTGACTGAATGGAGGCCTGCTTCTCAAGGGAGATCCTGGTGACATGAGCTGTGCCATGGGTGTTTTCCCTCTGTAGGTCACACATATGGACCTGAGTCCAATGTACAAGACACAAAAGCCAAGTATCTCAACGCCCAGGGCCAAGGGACTGGAGATTCAGGAACGGACTCTCCTATCTCTCCTTTCTTGATGCTGCGTACATTGCTTCCACTGAGGCAGAATCCACAGAACACTTGAAAGCTGAAGATGACACCATCAGCCCCTGGGATGTTTTCATCCCTTGTCTAGGTTCAGATTATTGCCTGAAATCAAACTCTCTTAAGATTTAGCATCATAATCAGCGGAATTTCATCTTTTGTGACACAAGAGCTTACTATCACATGGTTTCTCTTTTATAAGAAACCCTAAGCATAAATAAGTTAAAGAGCAAAATAAAAGATAGACAATAAGAAATAAGGAGATAGATGGGAAGGAGCCCAAGAGATAGAGGGAAGCGGGAAGGGGTGGGGAAGGGAGGGGATGTAAAAAGAATTAAGATGTGTTATGTACATGTACCAACTCCCCACAGTGAATATCATCCTTATACAGTGTAAGCATGTGCTAGTAGAAATGAAAATTGTAATGCCATGGCACCCGAGTGAGAAGACCACCCCATCTGTATGGTAGCACTACCTCCCTGAACCTGAATGATCCCTGTTACCACTCTGAACTTCAGTGGCAATAATACCAACACTGGTTTTGACTCACAGGACTGTTTTAATGTCAGAATCAATGATACGGTATAGAAAGATGCCTTGTATGTTGGGACAGGTACTCCTAAAATAAATTCGCATTTTAAGCAGTCTATAACCTGTTCAGAAAGTGTTGGTGATTGCACGCCGCTGCCTTGGCTAAAATGCAGATAAGTTAGGTGAGTAAATGGAGCCTTCCAGGTGTCGACTGCCTGAAGCTTTGCATTTGAGACTGTCCAAGGTCATAGAGCTGTCCAGCCGTGGCGTGGTTTCCATCTTGGGAAGTCTGAGGGGGAATGACCATGGGCAATCTGATGAAAGAGGACAGGGGGTGAAGGAGGGAGGAAGAGAAAGAGGCGGGGGCTGTAAATCAGGAACTTAATTATCAGTGACTCAGGTGGAAAGGGTGAAGTCTAACCGGGTTTCTGTTTACATTAAACAGATTTGATTTGTAAATCTGACTCAATTAGCCGGAAATTAAGTGCATCTTGAGGCAGAAATATTATGGATGTAAATATTCTCTTTGGAATGGAAAACACTCCATGAAAAGACAACTTTTAATCTCCTTCTGCACAATGTTCTTTTAAGTATGCTCTGTTTTTCCCAAGGTCATAATTGGGCATCCTCAGGTCACTCCATTCCCACCTCCACTTTCACCTTAACCCAACTGCAGCTGCCATTTCCTTAGTGCCTCAAAGAACTCATGGTTGGATACTTACAGGTAACATGACAAACGATTCCCTGCTGAGTCTTGGCAGTTACTCCAATGTGTCCATACTATCTCGACATAGGTTAAGGAAAACTTGAAGCAGGACCATTCCCTTGTAAACAAGCCTACTCTCAGTGGACTCTGAGGGCACACTGGGACAAGTGTCATCGAGACAAGGTGTCATCTTGTCCTCCTGTGCCATGCAAACACCAACTAAGCTTTGATTGAAACTACGTCCCATGTCTCCACTCCTTGAGGAGCGCTTGCTTCAGTCAGTGTCACCTGGGGGCAGATCTGTGAGAGCGACGCTGAATCCACACAAAATGACGACTGAGGAGAAGTCTGGGGTCTCTGCCTTCAGGTCTCTTCCATGGTAAGCCCAAATGCCTTGCTCAGAGCCCAGTGCATTTCCCCCCAGCCTGCCTTTCTCGGTTCTTGCCGCTCAGAGCAGGACTTGAGACACTGACCTGTGAACCCGTGAACTGTCACTGCTGACAGAGCTGCCTTCCCTCTGGAGAAGATGGCTTTCTGGAATGGGCTACATCCAGGGCAGATCTCATGGCTTGGTTCCCCCAGGCCCTTAGTGTCAGTCTGCATCTGCTTTTTGGGGGGTCCCCCAAAGCCTTTGCTCTGTGCCAGGGAAGGGCAAGATTTGGACCCGTTTTATTCCAGGGTGTGTACTCACATGGGGAGTAGCAGTGGCTAAATCTGAGTTATGGGCATGCAGGAGGCAACAGGGACCCTATGATGGTGATTCTTCCAAAGAGGAAGGCTCCAAACACCAGAACTCAGGGTGCTGGGGGAGCAGGCTAGAGGAAGGAAGGAGGAAAGCTAGCCCCAAGCTGGTAGGCAGTGTGCTTTCAGGGGCGCTTGTGCACCCTGACTCCACTCCTACTAAGGCTGCACCATGTTCTTGAGTCTCCTAGCGGCCCCTGGAGGGCTAGGTCATTCTCCATGGCTTCCGTCTGGTTTGATGCCTGCCCCAGATCAGCCCGTTTCTGGCTTCCCACACACTTGCCTTAGCTTTGCCTCTGGGCCTCTCTTGGCCTCTCCGTCCTGCTACCGTGTGTCCTCCCAGAGTGACGCCATTCTTTGGCCTTCTCAGCTTTCATGCCATTTTGGCTGAAGCAGAACTCTAGGTGTGTTTCTCTGTAGAATATTAGCAGCAGATCCTTGGGATTGCTATGAGACACTTGTTCTGTAGAGCTGACACCATGTTTCCTCATTAGTAGGTAATTATGGTCGTCGACAGACAGTACACATGGCCCAGAAAGATGGCAAAGCTTACACGTGTGTGCACGATGTACTACTAATCCTTGACTGTAAACTTGCAGAGGGTTATTTGCTTTCTCTGGGTCTCGGGTTCTGAACAGTGGAGTGGAAGCGGGTTAGATCACCACAGAGTCCATCCCACTGTGAACATCCTGTCGTGGATTCCATCAGGCTCCCCTGTGGACGAACAACTAGAAAGTGAAAGTGGCCAGGTGTGTGCTTTCACACAGGTGATGGCAGCCTTCGTCCCCTGCAGAGCTGCAGCTCGGAATCCGAGCGAATCCATGTGAAAAAGAGGAAAAGTCTTAAACTAATCACCTCACTTTCCACCTTAAGAAGCCAGGAAAGGTTTCTGTCTTAAGGAAAAGAAAAACAAACAAGCTAAATCCAAAATAAACAGACGGAAGGAAGTGACAAAGATAAAGCAGAAATAAGCGAAATAGAAAGTAGAAAAATCATAGGGAAAAGTCAATGAAATCAAATGTTGTATCTTTGAAAGATCAGTGATTTTAAGCTTTAGCCAGACTGACCAGGGGAAAAAAGAAAGGCTCCAATCAGTAAAATCAAGAATCAGGCATCATCATTACTTGATTATAAGGGAATTTTATATAAGTAAATTAGATACTTCAGATGAAATGGACAATTTTCTAGAAAGGTATAAATTACTGAAACTGACTGAAAAAACTTGAACATTGAAGAGAAGTCAGGAATTGTCTACCAGTGGGACACATTCTAAGAAGTACATAGTGAGGAGGCTTTGTCATGCAAACATCAGAACACATCTGGAGGCACAGACGATGTGGCCTCTTGCTGCCAACAAGAGACAAGGCAAACAGGAAAGGTGGAGGCTGGAGCCAGTGTAACCTGGTGTGTGTGTGTGTGTGTGTGTGTGTGTGTGTGTGTGTGTGTGTGATCTCCTCCACTCACTGAGGGTAAGTGCTGAGCTGAAGGACTGAACGAAGGACCATTCTCCTCCTCAGGGACAGGATAGTGTGTATGTGTCCACACACGTGGGTCATCGCTAAGACAATGCCTTCTACAACATCTGGTGACCAGTGAGAGCCTACACAAGTCCCACCCTCCAAACTCTCAGCTTGCAGGATGCTAGGAGAACCCCAGCCCAGCCTCCTCCTGCCCATGGTACCCAGAGCTGCTATGCAGAAAGGCTGAAGGCTCAGGGTAAAACCAAGCTGTACAAAAGTAATAAAATAATGTGACTTCCCTGAGCACCAGACATCAGATCCTGTGGTTCCACACTATAAAAAAACTGACTCACTATGCACACCAGGTAGGCACACATGCACACACACCCAAGTTGCTTTCAACTGTGTAGGCCAGTGGTGGCGAACCTATGGCACACGTGCCACAGCAGGCTGATTGTATCATTGCAAGTACTAAAAAGGTTCACCATCACTGATCCAGGCTATGCAGAAGCAGATTAGTATGAGGCACGATTGTTCTTACTCCATGGTTGGCAGGAAAGCAGGTGAAACTGGATTCTAATCAGCACCGACCTGGAACTTGCTTTTGAGCCAAAACTCGATAGCCCACTTTTCCTGTCTCTGTCTCCACAGGAATCCCATCTCACGTCCCCCAGTACCATGTGGATTTACATCGTAATCACTCAGTGAATTTGGCAGGTTTGATTGGTTTGATCCCAGGAGAACCAACTGATTTTAGCAATGCAGCCCTGTCCACAATAGCTAGAAGAAACTGTGCTGGGAAAGAGAAGCCAGCACAATGTGTACAATTATTACAGCAAGGAAACAAGAGCATTCCTGCAGTCCCTTGCTCCCGCTCTAGTCCATCCTGAAAGGTGGCCGATTCCTGGTGCACATTTCTGAGACATGCCACTGCTCGCTAGACAGTGCCCCGACACCACCTGGCACTCTGCGTACAGAAAGCAGTGGGATCAATACCGATACCGAGGGCCCTGATCCACGGCGATGACTAAATGCTGGCTCTGCTCCTGATGAGGTGGTGCTGATTGCTTTTCTGATGGATCTTCCATCATCATTAGCAGGGCCCAGCTCCCTTCTCTGGATAAGAATGTAAAAAACAGCACACTGAGCCGAGAGCTGAAGAGGCGTGATTCAGCCAACAATCACACAGACACACAAAGGCAGCACAAGTGAGCAACAAAAAGCAGCACCTCTGAGCTCCTGGCAGATCCCCACCCTCTGCTGTTGCAGATCCCCACCTCTCCCCTGGCATTCTCAGGCCACCATTCATCTCAGCATCCGAGCTCTTGCCAACATTCCTTCTGCGGAAGTATCTTCCAGACACATTTTGCATTAGTAGGTGGTGAAATTCATGGCTCTTTGGGAAATCAAGGCATATAGCAACTCTGTAAAAAATATTTTTTTACTACTATAATGTTTGTCTTCCCACTTCTGGTGAAAGACCAAAATAAATTCCAAGTTGTATGACAAAATGCCATGCAGCTGTGAAAACTAGACTCTGAGTCTGCGGTATCACATATGATCTATATTTTTATTCCTCAGGAACTTGAATTTAAAAGTTATATGGCCTCCCATTCTTACCCCTGCTGGTAGAATAGCTTTCAGCTCTCGGGAGGGAAAGCTCCATACACTGTGACTTTCGTTCTCTCTACGGTCATCAAAAATGAATTTCCCCCAGTAAACAGTTTATTTTGCAAATGGGTTTAAGTGATTCATAGGCTACTGAAAAATAGCATCTTGAAATTTATTCTCAAACATACTGCTTTATAAACTTAGTTCACTCATGGTGTTTCCCAGGCAAGCAGTCAATTCCCAGTCATCGAGAAGCTTGTGGGAGGGACAAAACCAGGGTGCTGGAGCAGAACAGCTCTCCAGAAACTGCTGGGAGTGAGATCAAGCTCAGCCTCGCCAGGACTGGCAGCTCAGGCAGGTGCATATAAGGAAACTGTGCTGGCAATCAAAGCTGACAGAATCAGGGCCGAGAGAAGAGGTGAGAAGAGAAGGGAAGTGAAGGGAAGAACTTCTTGTCATCCTTCTTGTTCCCATTCCCTAAACAGAATGGGCCATTTTTGTTGTTTTGTGTTTTGTGAGAAAAACTCCAAATTGTTTCAAGTGGCTTGCATATCATCTCAAACACACACTCAACACTAGAGTTTACATGCTGAGCAGATGGTAGAATTCAAAAGCAGAAGTTGCTCAGGAACTCCAAGTATAGACTTAGGTGCCTAGAAACAGGAATACGGCAGGAAAGGACCTCACCTGTGACTGGAGTCTGCACACCGGGCAGAAGGTTATCTGGAGAGGAAAGGGGACAGTGCTGGACATCAGCCAACCACTGCTGTAGTTTGGCTCCGCAGCATCCCCCAAATGCCGATGTGCTAAAAGCCTGGTCCTCGGCTGGCTGCCCCTGTGGGTGGTACAACCTTTGAAGGTGGGGCCTGGGGGAGGAAGTGAGGTCATTGGGGGCATGGCTGTGAAGAGGATACTGGGACTCAGGCCACTTCCTGTTTCTCTTCTACTTCCCAGTCACCCTGAGGAGAACAGTTTTGTCCACCACACACTGGCTAGGATGCACTGTGCTGTCACAAGCCCTAAGCAGCAGGGCCACTGAACCATGGACCCATGGACTGAATCCTCTGAAACTGGAAGCAAAAATAAAACTTTGCTCTTTTTAATTTCATTCTCTCAGGTATTTTGTCACCGTGACAGAAAGCTGAGCATAACATAACCACTTCTGGAGAGCCGGCAGGCTTCCCTGGTCCTGTGAAAGGCAGCAGGCCTATGTGGGAAACAAGCTTGTCTACACCCGGAAGATCGGTGCTCCTTCCTAAGTGAGTTACCTGACTGCAGTTTGATCTGTTTCCTCACAGGCCACTTGGGACCCTTTACGAATAAGCCATCTGTACTACACCCAACTCAAGCAACTTGAAGCGAGTTCAGAGTAATCTGACTCTGGCAGGTTTAAGAAACGGAGTGCTGGCCCTAGGGAAGAGGCGGGGTGGGGCTAACGTGTGCACCTACGCTCTCCTGAGCAGGACCTCCCTCAAGGAGCAGTGCAAGTGTAGTGGCAAGTGAAGCTGTCCTCTCCACAGAGCTGTCCCTCCCCTCACCGCCCAGGGGTTGTGGCAGCTTGGCAGGTTGTGCGCCCAGGATTGCTGACCTGATGCTGTAGGAGCATCAAACAATGATGCATTATTTAGAGCAATAAAAATAAAATAACAATAGCCGACTATGCTGGGCACTGAGCTAAGTGCTCTCTCTACATCATTTATTTAAAATGCTTTGTAACCTTATGAGGTGGATACTCTTGTTCCTATTTCGACAGTGGCAGAAAAGTGCTTGGTGGCTTGGCTTTCTCAGGTTGGCACACTTGCTCCTGGAGCAGGCAAATGCAGACCCAGCCCTGGCTGCCTCTGGAGCCTGCAGATTCACCCAGTGGTCCCTTTGGCTGGTGAAGGCTCTCATCCAGATGAGAGTGGAAGGACAGAATGTGATGGCTTGCACACTGGCGGGTGGGCTCAGGAAAGTCGGGGCCTCACTTGTATCCTTACATCCCCCCATTCCTCAGCTGCACACTGGCCCCAGCCCCAAATCTGAAGGACAGTGCCAGGAAATAGGACTGGCCAACCGGAAGAGGAAGGGCTTGAGGCTCTGGAAGAGGAGGGAATAAGCTCATTGCCATCTTGAGGTAAGAAGGATTTTACCCATCACTAGAAGCCCCCTGAGCCCCAATAAAGACAGAAAAGCCAGAGGAGCTTAAATTTTAGCGACATGAAAGACAGAAGATGTCAGCCCATACAATATGACAAAGACAGAAGGAATAAGCTCTGGCCTGCCGTTCCCCCACACTGTAGGGTGACTATCACTGATAATAAATTATATATTTCCAAATAGTTACAAGGGCATTTGGAATGTTCTCACCCCAAAGAAATGATAAATATTTGACTGATGGGTATGCTGCTTATTCACTGATTACTTCAATGGATTAAAACATCACATTGTATCTCATTAGTATTTATAATTATTATGTGTTAATTAAAAAACAAAAAAGGAACTGACCAGGGAGAAGGCGTTTCCGGAGGGAGTTGCTGGTGCGGACAGCTTTCTGTCTGGGCCTCAGGTGAGGAGCATTGCTGCACCTCAGTGTACCTCCGTTCATAGCCACACTGGACAATTTTAAATCAAAGATGAGATTTCCAGAAATGTGCTTTCCTAAATTCTTCACACAGGTGTGCTATTAATATGGAAATGAAGAAAGAGGTGTAATCATGTTTGACTGTTTGCTGGAAAGAAAGCAAACATGTGGATACGCTGAGTATCATCAGACTTGGTAAATGGGGTCAGGGTTACGGGGCTGATGGAGGGCTGGTGGATTTCTAGCTGCTCATTGTCCCTATTGAAAGGTTGGGATAAATTCAGCACAGAGAGTGGCCAACTAGGGCCAGGCCGTTGATGCGCTTACACCTGGCACAGGGCTCCAAGAAGCCCCCGGCCTTGGCAGTGACTTGGAAACCTGTCTGTCCTCTCTCGGTCAGCAGAGCCACCTGGCTGAGCCCGGCCTCACCTGCAGGGCAGACGCAAGGCTCTGAGCAGACGATCACATCATGGTTCCTCTCTGTGTATCACTGATTCCTATTTACAAAGCCTCCTGCATTCACTGTCTCAGTCAACCCTCCGACTCCAGTGAGAAAGGTAACAGATGCTTCCAGCCGCCCTGTTTTTAGGGGAATAAATGGAGGCAGAGGGGGTTCCCCAAGGTCTCACAGACAGGGGCAGAACATGGGACCCTGCCCACTGCGTCCCACGCCCTTGGGGCCCCCACTTGCCTGGCTGCCTCCCTCAACCTCAACATCTCACATGCGTTAGTGCTGGAGGTGGTGGCGGTGGAAGTAGAAGTGATGGAGGTGTGTGGAGGTGCTGGAGGTGGTGGTGCCATCCATTGTACCTCCGACCATGTTCTATAGTTTGTGAAACCATGAACTGCGCTTCGCTTTTTTTAGCCTTGAATTCACTATGTAGCCCAGGTTGTCCTCAAACTCATGGAGATCTTCCTGCCTCAGCCCTCTGAGTGCTGGGATAACAGGTGTGCACCACACACCTGGCACTTTGCTTTGCTTTTCTACCCTTTTCTTCTTTCTCACTAAGCTTTTGCTTCACCAGGGATGGCTCTTGTCATATTCTCTGAAATGTGTGGCAATTTTTCTCTCCTAAGTCTTGATCTGGCCTTTCCTCTAGGGAGCAGATGTCCTCAGCCCCGCACACCGGAGGCTTTGTCAGCTCATTCCTAAATTGCCCTAAATCGCTGTGGACTCTTCTACCCTGCTCCACTTGTCCACTTAGACTTCTTTCCATCCCGAACCCTCCCTGCCCCTGACTAGTGAGCCCCGGACCCTGAAGTGGCCAAACTGGAGTTCAGGGCAGAGCCTCAGATTCCCAAGCAAGGAAATGTATTTATTGTAAACCAAGTCAACCTCTAAATTACACCTTGGTTGTCTTTGCTGCCGTTATAAAAATGAGTGCACTTGTCCCAGGGAAGGTAAACATCTCTGCATTCTCCTTGGAGGTGTGCCTCTGCTGATGACTTTATTAAAAGGTAAGAAAATGAGGAATGCCTATGAGCATCACAGCACTAATCAGATTTGCAGCCCATGCAGGTGTGGGGATCAAATAATGCCATAAAAGTATATGATCTGAAATATCCAGAATACCAAAAAAAAAAAAAAAATCCAAGGTGGTAACATCCATCATTGCAAACATGCACTTCCTGTAGGATTTGGAAACTTGCAAGATGACTCCAAATCGCAGATGTGAGATTTCAGAAACTAGTTGGAGACTGCAGACTTGAAATCTCCTTGGAAGCCCAAGACAAGACTTCATGATCCTGAATTTTAGAAACACTTCTCATCCAGGGTATCTCCTTGCCAAAGAAGTCTATTCACTACCTACGCCAAAAGGGTCTGCAACAATTGGGTGCTTCTGAAAGTTTTGTGTTTATCTTTTATCCAATGTGTACGCAAACTATTTCCACATTGGAGCAGGGAACTGCCTGTGGTATTGCATGGATATAAAAATAGGTTTCCTCCGCGTTCCAACTAGAAGATAAAAAAAGGCCTTGTACTAAAAAAAAACCCTCCTCGGCTTTCTTGTTTGCAAGCAGCATTTCTTCTTGGAGTCCTAACACTCTGACCTTATCAGCTTGGGAGAAAGAACTGGGTTGAACACAGGGTGAGCTAACAGGCAGCCACGGCCCTGGAGATTTCACAGGGCACCTCTGCAGCAGGGGGAGCACGCTTGCCTCCTCTGAAAGGTCACGGCCGGAGAGCTGTAAGAAGAAGTCCCACAGCCTGCAGACTGCAGCAACTTTGTCTCTGCTCCTCCCCCCCCGGGGCATCTGGCTGATCAGGGGGCTCCAGAGCCTTCCTACAACAAACGGTAAACACGAACTATTGCTCTACTCTAATCCCCATCTTCCCAGACTCATGCAAGGTCGGCGCTCCGCTGGAAACAACAGAAGCACACGCAGAGCCATTCGGGCCCACAGATTATTTCTCCCATCTTTTAACAGTGAGCTTTCTCCTCCAGCTCAAGAGGTCAAATATGACAGTTCCGAAAGGCAGTGCTACTTGTGAACAGGGGATTGGAGTATTGTTTTAGTCAGAGCTTTTCATGCTTTGGTTTGAATGTGAGGAAACCTACGTTTTTAAAGACATGCACTTCCATGAACGTTCATCGCTCTGATGCTGGAATAGTTTGGATAAGAGATAAAAACAAATTATGACCCCCATCATGGGAGAAAAGGGCCACCAGGGTGGCTGGAAGAGACCAATAGCAGGAGGGAGCCTGAAGTGGCCAGGAGTGGCAGCTGGGCAAGTTATTTGGTGGCAGATTCTCTTCATCCTGCAGCAGGTGGGGGCTCAGCCAGATGGGAAGCCCAGCACACTCTGGAGCCCACAGAAAGTCTGATAAAAACAGGCACAGCCAAGAGAATTGGGCCACGTGGATTTTCTCATCAAATGAATTTGGTTTCTATTCAGAAGGTCAAATAAAAAAAGAAAGAATTCAGTAATTCAAATGAGGAAAAGGGCCAGGTGCTGTTGTTAGAAATAAAGAGACAGCAGACCTTGCTCCAAGGAGGGAAGTGTAGACAGGATTCGACTCTCCTGAGCCCCTGGGCACCCGCTGTCATCCCAGGCACAAGTCACATGTGGAGGCAGAGAGCACTGGGCCTGGTACCTGGGCAGAGCTCCTGCATGGCGAGGCAGGGCAGGGCAGCCATTCTTATCCTCGTAACATCAGACAGAAGCAGCAAGGCCTGGCAGGGGGACCAGCAGAAGCCTCTCTGGTCATGGTACAGGGACAGGCTGGCCAAGCAGCTATTTTGCAAGGGCAGAACGGGACACGTAGATGCAGCAGGCAGTCGGAGGTTTGTAAATTCACACAGAAGGTCCTCACTTTACAGGTTGCACAAAGGATTTTCTCACTTCACAGTGGTGCAAAAACACTGCACATTCAGTACAGACTGTGCGAATTTGGATCCCCCCCCCCCCCCCCGCTGGCTCATGAGAGGGCCAAGGCTCCTGAGCAGCCTCACAGGCACCAGGAGGAAACAGCAATGCTCAGTCAGTGCACTCAGTGCTGATGCCACTGAATGCTTTTCCTACTGAATCGGAGACATCATGGGACACACCTGTGCTGAAGGGGCTGCAAAATGCAGATAGCATTGCCAGATGTTCATCATTTCTCGGGTTTATCTGCATAATGTGCAGGTTTTTAAGCATTAGAACACTAAAGTCTTTTAAAACTTTAGATATTTTCACCTTGACCATCATCTTCTCAGTCTACTCTTCAGATGAAAGCACGGCTCCCAATTTAATCTTTGCACCTTTTCCCTCTGCCTCCTGGTTTCCTGGGGATCCCTTCCACACAGGCTCACGGCTGTTGGCCTTTGGAAGGAACACTGGGGTCCCCTGCTGTCCCTGTTCCTGGCTTCCTGAAGCTACTCTCAGTGTGGACCGAGTTCTGCAGAATCTGGACCCTGCCTGGTCCTGACTCTGCCCACATCGTCTAGCAGTCTCTGAGGACCCAGTGACATCCTAAGCCAAGCCTCCCGAAGTCGCTCAACCTCAAACTCCCACAGTGCTCATCAGGAGTCACGGGCTCCTGCATTCCACACACCTACTGACAACCCACTGCAGCCCAGCTGCAGGTGGGGCCTGGAATCTTGCTTCTGCTAAACCCTTCTGCTGAGTCTCAAGTTCATAACATCTGTGAGCTGCTACCTCTCACTCCAACAGCTTAAGGGCTGTGGTGGTGCCTGCTTTCATCCCAGTATCTGGGCAGCTGCGGGAGGAAGATCACAAGTTTAAACTCAGCTTGTGCAATTTGATGACTTAGCCAGACCTTGTCTCAAAAGAAAAAAGGAGTGAGGATGTTGCTTAATGAGAAGGGCCTGTGTTCAAGCCCCAGTATAGCACAGAGAAAAAGGAAAAGAGAGGAAAGGAAGGAAGGGTGGGCACACCTGCCCTTGTAGGACAGTCCCTCAGCCTGCAGGAGGCCCTTGAGCCCCTGCTAGAACCGCAGAGCTCTGCCTTATATGCATCTCCGCAGAGAGGGGGCTGTGTCCCCCATAACCAGTTCCGGGGGCCCTGGGCGCCACCAGGCATTGCATGCTGCATTTTCATCTCACTGTGACACTGCCTTGGCCTTCTAACCCTGGCCCGCCCTTCCATCCACAACTGTGCGTGACTCCAGCTCCTCTGGGGCCTCTGTCACCAGGTTCGCCTGTCCTGAAGCTCCTCGGATCAGCCCCCTCCCCACAGATGCCACTGCTCACCTCGGCCTGAAACCTCTGCTCTCTCCCCTGTGCGGGGCTCGGCGCTGGCACATGGGCTTGGGGCTGGGTGAGCACCAGCACCCCCGGGACCATCCATAAGTGCCCCGGAGGAGCGCCGGGCCGGGCTGGTGTTTTATCAAAACCCTACCAGTGCCCACCTCTCCCATTGCCCCTCTCGCTGGCAGTGACTCCAGCCGGATGTGAAGGAGTCCCTCATCGGCATCTCTGCCTGCCCTGCAAAGCTGCCAGGCCCTCCGCGTCATGAAGGAGCACTTCCTGTCCATCTTCTTAGGGGCCCACCCCTCTCTCTCCCTTCCTCACTTCAGTCACTGCTAGCCTTGGAAGACCGTGCTGGGCTGTGTTGTGCGCAGACAGCGAGACAGAGAGGAACACGATTCAGCACTACTGCTGTAGTGGACTGCGTCTCCATTGTCGTCTCCTGGGAGATCCAGGCCCGGCTTTACCTCGGAGCCTTCTCCCTGAAGAAGTAGCGTGAGTGTGAAGTGTGTCTGCCTGCCCTCCAGTTCAGGACTGGCGTTTCCTAACGTCAGGCTAAGCAGGCCCCTTAATCGCTCGGAACCTCACTTTCCTCACCATTACGCTATTATCAGTCTCGTGCTGCTGAGTACGATTTTCTTTGCCTTCCAGCTTGGGGTTTATTAATCTTCTCGGGTGAAGTGAATGTTTGTCATCACATTTGGAAAATTTTCTGTCACCATTTCACCAAATGCACGTTGTTTTCTCCTCCCAGGATTCTAATGATGGATACACATACATAGACCATTCCATGCCTGCTCACAAAGTCCCCAAAAGTATCTGTGGGAATGGCTAGTAGGTGGGTAAATATTAACCATGCCCATAGCGTCTCTTGGGGAGATTACATAGGAATTACAGGTGGACGAGGAGCCAGCGGCTGCTGCCTAGGACTGTGTGACCAATGGGAGCCTTTTGTCCCCTCTGGAGGGTGGCAGGGCAGCTAGATGGGAGGCCCAAAGCTGCAGAGCCTGCTGGAGAAAACAGGGACCATGGGCTCTCTCCACAAATCGGACAGGCAAAGCAAAATAGAGAACGGAAGTTCCCCAGTGATCTTTGTGTTCAGTCAAATGAGAAAAATACCAAGTATTTAAACAATGCTATAGGGTTAAGACTCCCAGGACAGGTTAGGAGGAGATGCCCCTCCAACCAAAGGGGAGGGTGTCAGACAATGCTCAAAGAAAAAGTCTGCATGAAATAAGAAACCAATGGCTTCATTTGGGTACCAAGAGAAACAGAAATGGCTTGGCAGGTAGGAGACTAGTCCTGACTCAGCTAGTAACTAGATGTGCAGCTTTGGATATTTTTGAGCCACATTTTATTCATTGGTTGATTCTTTAAAAATATAAGCCAGGGCAGGCAGGGGATTTAGCTCAGTGGTTCCAGTGCCTGCCTCACAAGTGCAAGGTCCTGAGTTTGATCTCCAGTACCAAAAATAAAAATAAAATAAAATAAAGCAGGGGGAAAGGTAGCTACTTTAAATTCGTCTTCTGCAAGTGAACAGATACTTTTTAAATTATTTTTACAAAACAAGTCTGAATAGTGATATTGACCACATGACACCAACTTTTCTCTCCGGACATCAGTTCCGCCATCTTCCCTCTCCGTAGAGGACAACCCCAAGTCTAGGAGAGATGGTTTTGCAACAGCCCAATCTTTTTGTACCACTGAACTGGACTGGTGAAGAATTTATAGAACTCAAACTGAGAACCTTTCAGGTGCTAATGGTCTTTAACATTCAGATGTCATTTGACTTCCATAGAAAATGTCATTTTTATCATGTTTACCCTGATTTTATTCACTTAAGTGCTTGTGCCGTGGCTAATTGTTTAAGAGCTTCAGAGGGAGTCATGGATGCTAGTTCAGACTTTTTAAAAACTTGTTTCTTGTGTGAGATACAAGGGGTTGACCCAGAACCTCACACACACTAAGCAAATGCTGTAATGTTGAGGTGTGTCTCCACTTTTCTTACATTTTCACTTTGAGACAGGAATCTTGCTAAGTTGCTCAAGCTGGCCTTGAACTTGTGATCCTTCTACCTCAGCTCCTGAGTAGCTGGAGTCACAAGTGTGCGCCACCGTGTCCAGCTCCCTTCTTTCCTCCCTCCTTCTTTTTCTTCCTTCCTTCCCTCCTTCTTCACTCTCTCTCTCTTTCTTCTTTCCTTCTCTCAGAGAGTAATACAGTCCTCCCTTTTGTAAGAGAAGTACAGAGACTGCACATCCATACAATTTTATGACCAACATAGCAAAAACCCCTTTTAAAGAGTACCAATATTTTTTTCCAGAGCCATGAAAATTACCCATTCCCACCCTGCCCTGAGCTTGCGTGCAAAGCCATCATCCTAATGTGAAAACCCCTGCATGTCTGGCTCTGTGAAGGCCGCTTCGGGCAGTTCCAGAGACCAGAGGATGTCTGTAAAGTCACATGGTCCATCACAGCTCAGACACGAACCCCCAGAGAATGGCAGTCCCTCCACAAATCAGCCCTGCCACCTCTTGCTTCCTGGCTTGGCTGAAATCAAGAAACGGATGTGAATATCATCATTCTCCAGTCAGAAAACTAAAACCAGGCAGTACCAAGCCAATTCTCTAAGCTTAGTTTTCTGTTCATGAAAGTGAAAGACAAATGTCCTGACAGTTGCTGTCACTAGCCTTAAACACACAGACCCATCTAAGTGTCAGGGACTTCTGAAACCTCTCCGGGGCTACCAACCACGTGGAAACTGCAGCAGGCTGGATGACAATGCCACTGGCTGTGGGGAGGCCTGGGAACCAGGAACCACTGGGGCTGAGGCTGGAGGCCATGGGAGCCCTGAGCAGCGCTATTAGAACAGCCACAGATCGATAGGAAACTCAAGACTTTAATGACGCAGCTTCTTTTGAGCGCTTGTTTTTAGCAATCTGGTCCCAAGAGAATCACTTCCTTCTCTCGATCTAATCTTCGGGAGAGGAGAAAGCCAGGGTGTAATGTGACTCAGGAGCGCTGGGGACAGGCTGCCAGAAGCTGAGGACAACATCCCTCCCAGGCTGGCAGCATGGGTGTGGGTAAGCACTCAAGCTCAGAGTCAGAATTCGCCTGTCCTCATAACCGGGGCTGAGTGACTAAGGGCTTCCGAGCTCTTCCTCCTCCTCTGTTTCCCTGCCCCAGAGCTTAGTATGAAATGAGATGGTCACATATTGGATGTAATTTGTGGCATCTACTGAACACATATGAATCACAGGATGTGAAATTTTCATCATGTTATCTTCTCAGTGTTGTGTTGATGTAAAATAACAACTCTGCAAACTATGAGTAATCAAGACCCAAGAACACGGATTCAATTTACCCTGGATGATGTACTCCTGAGGGGAAGCCCTGGAAGTGGTTAGTGAACATTTATAGCCAGAGAACAGAGAAAGTCATAAATCAATATATTCAACAACATGGTGGCAGGGGCTTTAGACAGGCAGCTACAACAAAGAGGACAAATCTCTCCTATGGTAGCAGGGTTATCTTAAAGCATTCTGAGCCTTCCAGTTGACAGTGACCAGTGGGCTGCCAAGTTCAAGCATGCATTCTGAGAATGCTAGGTCAGGTGCAAAGGTTAAAAGCAAATGGCTGTTTTTCTAAAGAGCCTAAAGTACCTCAAGATCATTTTTGCTCTAGACACGCAACCTTCAATCTCTCCACAGTCAGGACGCTCTACCCAGCCAGGGTCAGACAGTCCACAGGATCTTTCAGCTTCTGTAGAGTTCTCGGGCTTCCCAGATTTGACAACTTGCGGAGTGAACATGGAGGCCCTGGTGCATTTGGAGTGTGTGGACAGTGCAGAAATGTCACTCTTTAGTGGCCACTGCCATAACTAGCCAGTGACCTCAGCGTCACGCTAGAGGGTTTGATGGATAGAGGCCTCTCTGCTACCTTTTTGGAGACATCTTTGCTACCTGGGCCCTGGCCCCCATCCAGGCTCCCCCTACAAGGGCTATGGTGTCCCAGGTTCCCAAAGAGCAAGGACCCAAAAACAGAAATGAAATGGATCCAATCAAATTCGTCAGCATTTGGAGACCCTCTAATGGAAATGACCACTGTTTTCTCTTCCAGAAACGAAGCCAAAATCTGTGCTATCATGGGCTATCCAACCTTGCAAGACTGTTTTTCGGGCAAGTCGAGTGGCCGAGTATGGCTGCAGAGCCAGGGAGAAGCTGACAGACAGCAAGGTGCTTCTCAGCCTGTTCTCCCTTTTGCCCAGGAGAGGTGGCACTGCCCATGTACTACTCCTGTGATGTTCCCAGTGTACAATCCAGAAGTCATTCCAACCCTCTTCTCCAGTACCTTCCTCCTTCTCATGGGTTCATAGTTTCAGGAGCATCAAGGAATTACTACAAACCTGTGTCAGGCACTGGCATGATGAAGACAAATAAAAAACAGTCTCCCCTTAGACAGCCCTAGAGTCAAGCAGAGGAGAGAGCTGTCGGCAGCAAAGTGTGGACAAGTCCATCCTCTCAGGCAGGGTGGCTCACGCCTACAATCCCACTACTTTGGGAGGCTGAAGCAGGAGGATCGGATGTTCAAGGGCAGACTGTCTCAAAATTTAAAAAATTAGAAAGGGTTGGGGATATAGCTCAGTAAGGAGGCCCTGGGTTCAACCCCTAATACTACAAAGAAAAGAAAAAGTTCTGTATTCCTTGTGTGGGGTGAGGGCTCAGGGGACCCAATTCGGCCTAAAGTTACCAACACATCTCCCGGGACCCGTCTCCAGCCTGAACTGGCACGGTGCCTAAACCGAGGGGCGGAAGGAGCAGCCCAGCTTCAAGGGCAGCAGATGTGCACCGGAAGGGGGCGCTCTCGCCCGCACCCCTTTCTCCCTTCATCCTGCGCCCCAGCCAGGCTCCTGGTTCCCCTCAGCAGCAACCAGCCCTGCCCCCTGGTGGCCGGAGGGGTTTCTGGGTGCACGGGGTGGGGCGGACTGAATACCAGCTTTACCCGGGCTTCCCAGTGGGGCTGCACTAGGGCACAGCAAGGTACTGAGGCTTGGGATTTTATTTCTCTGGGGGTTTTGTAACCCTCAGGAAAATGGGAAATAGACAAGATTTTGTTAAAAAACGCAACCTGTAGAAGATACTTCACTGGTGTCTAACTCAGAAGACCACATGCAACCGAATTCCTACTGCAGCGAAAGAAGAATCTGCTACACCGTTTGTTTGGACCCAAAAGTCCACAGGCGCTGGCCGGAGCTGTGGTATCGGGAAACCTTGAAGCAGGGTACGGGGCCCAGACGGATCGCCAGGCCGACCCCCAGAACTGAGGACTTGCACCCCGAATAGAACAGAGCTCTGCAGACCCCGGATGCCAGGCTCGGGTGCGGGTGGGGAAAGCACATTGCGGGTGAGAGTTGAATGCGCCCCATGCCGGCAAGCTCAGCCCTGCGCCAGATCCAGGTCATCGCCACCAGGGAGACGCGTGCAGCCCTTTGTGTTCTGCAGACAGGACGGTGCTAAAGGACCTCAGTGCCCCTGCCTGGCCTCCTCTCCGTCCTGCTGCAGCTGTGACCACCACACTCCTGCACGTGCTCCGACCACGCACCGCGGGACCCGCCCAAACAGGCAGGACTGCCAGAACCGCCAGCTAAGTAAACCTTTCATCTTTGCAAAGTTAGCTCCCTGCGGTGTTTCATTGCGGTGACAAAAAGCTGATATGCTGGGGTGTGGAATTCAACTAAAGGTTTCACTGTAACCGCACTTGTTTCATTGGGTTCTTAGTGACAGAATAGTTCTTTCCTGCAGGCTCCCAGGTGGAAGACAGGGACGGTGTGGCCGGCAGCAGAGAGGTGAAACCAGTGAGATTTGGCCAGCAGGTGGTGCAGGCTGAGCTGTGTTCACAGCACCTGGCGGGGCGGGCACGGCACAGTGCTGGACTGCTTGCCCACCGTGCACAAGGCCCTTGGTTCAGTCCCCAGCAGGACAAAAACAAAACAACCATAAGAGTAGCAGGGGAGGCGGGATGGCAAGTTTAGCCCTAACCTGGGCAACTTAGAGACGCAGCAAGAACCTGTCCAAAAAAAAAAAAAAATCAATCCCTGATATCACCAAAAGAAAAGAAAAATTGGCTAGGCAGTGAAAATATTCCCTCAAAGCCTAAAGACATTTGCTTTGGAGAATAACAGCAGTAGCTGGGGTCAGGAGGAGGGTGGGTTGTTGGCACAATAACACGACACACTGCCAGGCTTGTCACCAGAGGAAGGTCACTCTCTGAGGGTTCCGCAAACTGGATTAATGCAATTACATTTTTTTTTTTTAAAGTTACAGCCGGTCGAAGGCCAGAGAAATAGAATTTACAGCTGACACTGATGCACCCAGCCCAAGCCTCCTGTTAGCTGCCTGCTGTAAATTCCCTACAGAGTCACCTCTAATAATTTGGAAGTCAGTCGGATGACCTCCCTGCCCAGAGAGAGCACACTGCTTCAGGAACATGTTAGCGGCCAGGAAATATGCACAAAGCCATGGGCCAGGCACCCCTGGGCCAAGGGCAGTCAGGTTTCCTATTCATACTGAGGCTGGTGCGAGCAGAACTGGATTTGAGGGTGGAGCTGGGCCCCCTGGAAATCCCAGACCCTGCCCCTTCCAGTCCAGTAGGGCAGAGACACCGGAACGGACAGCTCCCTGCCCCACTCCTCCTCTGCCCAGGGGCCCAGGCCTGGGACACTTCCTGCATCCGAATCTACCTGGAAAGCAACTGCACAGCAATGGCTCTGACCGCAACAAGCTTCCATGTTTATCCTGAATGGCGCCTCCATGTTAATCCCTCAGGATTTCCCTGCTGTCGCTGCATCACTGGGCAGAGTGAGTTCTGATCATCCAGACATGATGAATCCACAGATTAGAACTGTCAGAGAGATTCCTGTGGAAGAACAAAGCACTTCCAAGTCAGTAGGAATCTGAGACACAATCAGGCATTTCTTTACAGAGCACTCGGGACCTTGTGCTTTCGAGACAGGCGGCTGAACAACTGACCTAAATCCCCGGCCCCAAAGAGCCTGCAATCTGTAAGCATGGGTCGGTGGAAGGCTTAGCTGAAGGTTTCGTTCCATGACCTTTGAGTCTAAGTAAAGACTCTCCTAACTGTCAGCTCAGCTCTGGGCCTGCTGCCTATCAGCAAAGGGAACTAGGCAGGCTCTTCTTCCATGTAACTTCCTGCTGCCCGTTCCTCCCAGTTGGGTAGCCTAGCTTCCGGGTCAGCAGAGGAGAAAAGCATCATAGAAGGCCAGGCCGGTTCAAACCAGCCAGTTATCCGAGAGATGGGGCCAGGAATCAGTCGAACATTGATGTGGGACCAGTGGTGGGATCAGTTCCACCACTCTCTGTGTCAGTCATCACTGTCTCTCTTTTTCCAGTTAAAATCAGCTCCACTTCGAGGGCAAGGGAAGCCAGCACCCAGTGCGGAAAGTCTGCCTCTGATAGGTCTGCTCTGCACTAGAAAGGTGTGCTCATGCCTCCCTAGCACAGGAGAGAGTGGTTCCATCAATCCAGCCCATGTTCACAAGCGCCATTCTCTGATAAGGACAAGGAAGGGTGGCTGGACAGACCATTGTGACTTAGTTTCTCACAGACAGAGGAGCTGCTTGGGGTTAGCATAGATTAAAGCTGTTTGGTCACAGGATACTAATTCAGAAGATTCTCGCTGGGCCCAAGGCCCCTTGCCCAAACACTGACCCTGCCTATGTATGAGCCCGTGACAGATGGAACTCGGGAGATGGTACTGACGTCCATCAAGCCTGGAGGCCATTTGTCCACTAGAAAAAATGAGACTAACTTCTTCCTTCTGTACCATGAGCCAGCCAACCACGTGGCACCTGCAGCATTCCAGTCTTCAAGTCTTCTTACTCATCTTCCTTTATTTCACAAATATTTGAATTTGCTCATTCTTTGATATTGCCTCCTAGACATAGAATTCTTTTTGGGAATCAAATTTCCCAGAAGGCTGGATTATGCAAGTGTTATAGTAGATTATTAATTACCATAGCATTGGCAGCGAACCAAGTGGACTAGCAGGATGCCATTAAATATCAATTCTTAAATACAAACCAAACCATCGATAAGGAACCTTTATAATTATGTTGAATAATTGCTGTTACAAGCCAGCAGTTTAATACTGTGTTTGTTATCTATTTCTATATGACAATATTACTGCAAAGTTTGCGGCTTAATATGCTGCACATTTATAATCTTACAGATTCTGTGGGTCAGGAATTAGGAAAAGTTTAACTGGTGGTTGTTCCAGGGTGCACCCCATAGCTGGGATGCGGAGCAGGGCCGGGGTCTCCCTCAAGCTGCCCTGAAGATGCCTCTGCCTCTAAACCACATGCCTGCTCTTGTGGACCACTATCTGAGGACTGCAGCTCCTCGCTGGCTGCTGAGTACGAGTCTGCTGGAGTCCTTGCCTTTGGCAGCTGACTTTATTAACTGGGGCAGGATGAGAACAGGAATGAAGAGAGTCAACTTGAAAGATGGAAGTCTCCACCTCGGTGACATTTTCATGGAGGTGATAGCCCAGCATCTTCACTGTTGTTTATTTTTGGCAGTGAGTCACGAGTCACTCTTGTACCCACGGAGAAAGAACTGCACACAAGCAGGGATACAGAAGAGGCGAGGAGCTCACTGGCAGCTGTCTTAGAGCCTATGAACAGTGAAAGTAGAAAGAACAGAAGGTTGGGTCTCTTTAGGAAAGCCCCTTGTGCAAGTCTAGGTCTAAACCATAAGACAGAGAAAGAGCATATTAGTTGCACAGTAGCTCAAAATATAATTTTGCTGCAAGAGTAAGAAAATAACTACCCGATCTGTCCATTAGGGGGAAGAGGCAAGAAATTAGTTATTCCATGAAAAGAAGTGAAGACATTCCATTCAATACATATTTATGGAGCACCTATATAATGTGCACTCTGGTATGTGCTAGGGAGAGAGAGCAGAGTATGGAAGAATAAAGAAAGAAAAATAAATAATATGTGGCTTCTTTTCCCTTCCGTCCACATTGATTTATATTGATTTTATCCTATTTCGGACATACATCTATCCAACTTTCAGCATAAATCTATCCAACCTAAACATATCAGCTCATTTAGGCTTCAAAACAACGCGAACCCCTGTTGTAGCTCTCTGACCATAAAGCTGGTGTGTGTCCCCAAAATTTAGAAACACAGAGCAACAAGGTCAAAGCTAAAGGCAGAAAGTCACATTCAGCAGTTTCAGGGGGAAAAATCAGTTCGGATAAAGATTTACATTTCCTGTAATAATTATTACAAGTACCTCTAATCATATTGTGTTTATGCAAATAAAGTAGCAAAATGTCTTAATTAAACATCTGGAGTTTAAAAAACCAAGTTTCACCTCTGAACTCTACCACTCATGTCACCTACATTTGGACCACAGAGTCAGCACATGACCATTAGGGATCGTGGAAAATCTGAGACTCCAGGTGCTGTGCAGATGCAAAACTGTTATTATGGGTTTTGAAAAGCCCAAGAGGACACCGGCATTAAGCTGATTGGTTAAGGAAGATATTAGTCTTCACAGCTCCAGCCGAACTACTTTGTCCAACTTCTTCAAGTCTTGCTCCTAAGTAGTTTTCTCCTATTTATTCATGACATAGCTAATTCATGCCAAAGGCTTTGGCACAGAAGAAGCCTTACAGGAAGGAAACACTTAAGAGTCAGAAGAGTATTCCCTGTGATCTGATGTTTTCGTAGTCACTTGTTAATGGGGACAGCCGGACCAATGCTACCACTGTCTAATGTCTGACCCAGAGTTTGCAGGTTTGCTGATGGAGGTAGGAATAACCACCCTCCTGTGAGGACTCCATGGAAATGCAACTCACTTCTCTGACAGTAAATAACACAGTGAGGTAGAGCTAAAACCAGAATCTAATAAAATAAAGCAGTGCTGGACTCTCTAGAGGTTCAGAAAGAGTGGAGCAGTCTGGCCATGGCCACACGGCGTAGCCTTGCCACCTCCCAAGATTGATTGGCACTCCGGAACTCCAAGATTTCCCTTGGTGATCGCAGCTGCAGAGTTTCTCGGCTTGCAGAATTGTTATTACACGATGTCTGCCTTTTCAGCCTATTTTGTTCTCACTTACTTCCTAGTTTTAACTCTCATTTTGCTTTTGGCACGACGGCGATAAGTTAAATGGGGCTGCAGGTAGCGGAGGTCAGTTGAAGTCAACTGCAGTTAAATATGTATGGAGGTTGTAGGAGCAGAGCCCCATTTGCCAGAAGAAGAGAAAAATCTCTTCTTTCAAACATCTGCTGCCCACGGGCATTTTAAAGAGGCTCCTTCGCTCCCCACATGCCTGGGCTTTGTCTCAGCCCCTCTCATTCCATCCGTGGCCACTGCCTCTTATTCCTTAAATATAATTCCATTTCCAGAGAGGAGTTCAGATTTGGCCTCAGAACTAAGATGCTGTTTTAGACAAAGCAGATGTCAACTGAATTATTGTTTAAGTGCTCTGCTCTCACTTGCTTCTTAATTCCTCAGGATTTCTGTCCGCTTCACTTTACAAGGAGGAAGGATGAGCCCTGCCTGGGAGGCTGAGTTCCATTCTTATTAGAGTCTTGTTCCACCAGAAAGAGAGGGAGGCAGGAGGCAGGAGAGTGACAGAGCAACCCATCCAGCAGAACAGTTCAATTTTCTTCTAAGAAATGAGATACTAATGGTCTGTAGAAAGTGTTAAATACAGAACTTGTCTACTAGAAACAGCAGGCTGGGTTTTCTCCATTTGCATCTATCTCTCTGTCCAATAGAAAGCCCTACTTCTGATCTAAAGGGAATGCCCACAACTGAGAAGGTATTGGAGGACACCTGGAAGGACTGGAAAGAATCAAAGGACTGGGTGTGGGAAAAGGAAATAAAACCTCCTAGCGAGGCTACGCAGAGGTGGTCTGCTCAGGACTCTCAGCCAGAGAGCTGTCAAACCTCTGGGAGAACCCTGGTTTGGCAAAGAATAAAACTAGAACATGACATTTTCTGTGTATCTACCAGAACTATTCAAAGACAAAGAATTTTAGTTGCTTTAGTTAATCTACGAAAAATACTAGATGCTCATATACTATGTAGTGATAATATGTTTTGAAATATTGATCTCCGCACACCCCTTTCTGCAGGTGTCCCCTTAAGAGAGGACTGCGCGTCTCTGCCCCATCGAGGTCCTGTCCCTCACTCTGGGTGATGGAATAAAAGCAAGGATGACATGAGGCCCTTCTGAGCAGAGCTGCAAAAGCCGTCTCCTGGCTAGAACACACTCTCCTTCCCTCTGCAGAGAGCAGGTGATGCTGGGATAGGTGCTGTCACAGCAGCCCGGAGCCAGCTGACTTCCAACCGCCATGTCATGAGGCAAGACATGAACGTGTAGTGCTGTCAGCTGCTGCCATTCTGAGGATGTTTGTTACTGCTGTATATCGAGCCTAAGCTAACTGATACATATTATTGGGCAGCTCTGCACTTTTAAGAGGTCCAGCAGGAGGCGAAACCATCTGTCTCGCCCTCCTCCTACACACTTTGATAAGCATGCTCATCTTTCCCATGTACCTACTCACTCAGTCGTCACTCCCCACGTATTCCTTGTGTCTTATGTGTTGATCACATTCCTTGCAGACTTCGACGACACCGGGATAAAGATTGAACACTCAGGCCCAGTATGGACCTTTGGCTGCACAGTGAAGATGGGCATTAAACAACTGCACAAATCAATACAAAATTATTAATTGTGGAATTAATGTACAGGAAAAATAAAGCACACGGGAGAGATTGTAATAGGACATTTATGTTAGATTGGGCGGTCAAGGATGCTTGCTCTGTGGGTCAAAAGCAGGCCCTGAAGGATAGGCAGAAGGTGACCGGGCAGGGGCCTATGTGTCGAGACAGGACAGCATCTGCAGACTCTGCAATGAGAGAGAACTGGGCCCTGGAGGAAAGAGACAGGGCCATGCTGCTGGAGCACCGTGAGGGAGGGAGGGAGCACAGCGAGAGGTGAAAGTGGGAAGACAGATGCAGAGGAGACAGCGAAGGTGGGGCCTGGCCACCCTGATTCCCCGCCAGCTCCCAGTTCCAGGAGGACAGTCCTCGCTGAGCGCCTGCCTGCCCGGGTGACGGGTGACGCACTGTGCGCCCGCCCCGCCTAGCAGGCCTGAGAAAGCTTTGGGCTTTGAGCCGGGAGCAACGGGAGGCCCTTGGAGTGAAGCAGATCAGTGTTTTCAGAAGACCCCTGGGCTCCACGTAGAGAGGGTGAGTGGAGGGCACAGACCGCAGGGCGGGCACAGGAGGCTTGAGCTCGGACCGGAAGCGGGGGGGACACCGGCAATGCATTTTGGGCAGGAAGTCGCCGCCTGCCGGGCTCTTCACTTCTTTATTACAGACTGCAGGAGTGCGGGGAAAGCCACTCCCTGGAGGAACAAACCCTAAGCTGGTGTCCGTTGCTCCCATGCTGTCGCTGTAACTCTGTGTCCCCGTGAGAAGGACCTCTCTCTCGTGCAGTGTCAAGATCCGTCTTCTGGGTCACGGGTCGGCTACTTCCATCTGCACATCATCTGCGTTCTCACTGCAGTCCTTTCCTGGGCCCACACTCCCTTTCCTCCCCCTACCTTCTTCGCTTCCTCCTCCTCCTCCTCCTCCTCCTCCTCCTCCTCCTCCTCCTCCTCCTCCTCCTCCTCCTCCTCCTCCTCCTCCTCCTCCTCCTCCTCCTCCTCCTCCTCCTCCTCCTCCTCCTCCTCCTCCTCCTCCTCCTCCTCCTCCTCCTCCTCCTCCTCCTCCTCCTCCTCCTCCTCCTCCTCCTCCTCCTCCTCCTCCTCCTCCTCCTCCTCCTCCTCCTCCTCCTCCTCCTCCTCCTCCTCCTCCTCCTCCTCCTCCTCCTCCTCCTCCTCCTCCTCCTCCTCCTCCTCCTCCTCCTCCATTCCAGAACGCTGTTTTCCAGTTCCTCCTCCCTCTCTTCTGCACTTCCCTTTCCTTCTTTTAGAAATCAAGGTGGACACAGGAGATATTTTGTGCGTTGAAGATGAAGGAATATCACTATGGATTGAACTCATCTTCTAAAGTGCATTTTGAAAAGTAATTGCCAATGTAATGGTATGGGAAGGCGGGACTGGTAAGTGGTGATTAAGTGACCAGGCAGAGCCCAAAGGATGGGTTTGTTGTCTTTAAAAGGGGGGCTTTGGTTGAGGGGTGGGGTGGTGTGCAGGGGTGCAAGGCTGTAGTCCTGTTCAGAGAATTGGACAGAGACAACTGATGAACATGGTGGTTTAACATGTATTGAAGAAAAGGAGGGAAGCCAGCTGAGGTGATGCACGCCTGTAATCCCAGCACTCACAAGGCTGAGGGAAGAGAATTGCCACAAGTTTGAGGTCTGCCTGGGCTACTAGTGAGCTCAAGGCCAAGCTGAACTACATAGCATGACCCTTTGTCAAAATAAACAAAAGAAAAGAAGAAAGAAAAGAAAAAAAGCAGAAAGGGAAAAGATAAGATATGTCTTGCACAACAGATGGGCCACTACAAGAACAAGAGGGGAGTGGCAACCAAGTCAATGGCTGCCATCTTTTATATCTTCTTTTGACATCTCATTTAGGCCATCCATGCAGGGCCCAGAAGCTTCTCTGCACATGTATCTTGGCTGTGATTTGACAGTTCTCTGTGATTGACAGGTCACACCCAGTAAATTTGCCATGACCTAATCTCCTGCCTCACGTTGAGAGTGGATTCTTTTCTCCCACCCCAAGGGAGGATGCCGTAAGAAGGCTTTCACCAGATCCCAACATTTTGATCTTGGACTTTCCAAACTTCAGAACTGTAAGAAATAAATTGCTGCTCTTTATAAGTTACCCAGGCTCAGGTATTCTTCTACAGCAGCACAAGGTGGATTAAGACAAATATGTATTTATGATTATAGCTAGCGTTACTATTTAATGTTACTATATTAATACTAGTGTTAATTGAGTTTTCCATCTTTATTTATATCTTATTAAGAATAGCTGTAACTACTTTGAGTGTGCAGATTATTGGGGCAGTTTTTCCTTCTACTTTTGACTGGATTCCCATCAAATGAAGAAATGAGGTTCCAGGAGGTCCATAGCTAAGCAGGGAAAAGTGAACCTTCTAGACGTGTGGAGATGCCCCTCTGTCCTCAGTTTCTCCACCTGTAAGGAAATGAGGCTCAGTGGATCATTTGTAAGTAACATTTAATTTTATTAGTCTGTGATGGCATTCTGATAAATTAATCTGGAGGCTATCACAAAGTATTCCAGAAGTAATTGGGGCTCAAACACCTGAACTTAAAGATTCTGATTATTCAATTGGATCTAAAATTTGTAAATTTTTAGATAAATGTATAGAATTAGTGGGAAAAAATGTCTCTCAAAAACAAGACAACCGAGTGGGAATAAAATATTCCTGTCCTTCAAATTCAAGACTGCCCTGGCAGGTGTCCCAGGCCTTGAACAAGGACTTGGAAGAACCAATTTCAAGTGCATCTCAAGAACTAGTGATAGCTCACTTCAATAATTACCCTTATCAAAGTCAACCAATCAGTGATGGCCCCACATATCTGAAAATCAGCCAATCAGCAAGAGTCTCACTCCAGTGGTAATCTGGCTTCCACACAGCGATCAACCAATCATCACAGTTCCACTAGGGAAGCTCAGCAGCCCGAAGCCATCCTTCTCTAAGCTCTGCTTGAAGTCAGTGGTTGATTTTTCACTGTAGAGACCACACCTTGCAAGACAGAGATCTCTTATTTAGCAAGAAAGACATCCAGATATTGACTGATGCTCTTTTCTTTCCAGACATGGACTTTCTGGACTGCCTTCAGCAATTGTATGAAATTTCTTCAAAATTGCACATAATTTAGAATGAAAAAAATTTTAACACAGAGGCAATTTGTCCAATATATAACTAAGTGTGACTTGTTTCAAATTTTAACCCAGAGAATACAGAAGGCCCCTAGTTGAGAGGACAGACTTCAAAGGGCTTGGAAGTTTGGACCAGCGGCATGATGCAGCTTTGAGCAGGTGATGTAAGTCTTGCAAAAGTGTTCAAGTAGTAGTTTCCGTAGGACAGGAAGCACAGAGAGACCCTGGGAGGGAAGGAATCCAGCAAGACTGGATGCAAACTTTTGGAGAGTTCTTTTCTGACCTTCTGAATTCCTGAATTCCTCAGCTTAGTCTCTCAATGGATGAGCTTGGTGCTGTTTATTTTCTATAATTATCCCTTCTTGTTTCTACTTCAGTCTGCTGTAACACCCTTCAGGAAGATGTCAGGCTGCCCTGTCTGTACAGCAGAAGGAAGACAGGACAGACTGATAGGCTGGTGTTCAGGGGTCCTCTTGGGAGCAACCCCCCTAGGGGAGGGGGATGAAAGGGAGATGGAAACTCAAGGGCAATGTTAAAGTAATGTGAATACAAACAATACAAAAGCACTCCCACTTTTCAAATTAGCAAGTTAAATATAATATTCCCTATAAACAAATGTGTTAGGAAGTGGACATTCATGTTACTCTCATATAAAATAATTGCTTTTTAGAGGACAGTTTCATTATATTTATCAAAAAGGCTTAGAATATGCATAGCATTTGAGGCAGTGGAATCCCCTGTAGGACTGAGTTCTAAGGAAGTAATAATAGATAGGTGTCAAGGGTACATGGAGGACGTTCTCACCCAGGAGAGTTCAGGATGTGCTTCTCGGAGTTTAGTGCTTTGTCTGATTTGGGGAATTGATGTGATTTTTTCATATCTTTTTAAAAATCTGTTTTTAATTTGCAGAGAGAATTTGTTCTGATTCTGTGATAAAGGGGTAAATACACAGTGGCTTCTCAGTACCCACGAGGACTGCTTCCAGGACCAAAATCCAAGGATGATAGAGTGCCTTCAGTGATATGACTTAGTATTTGCTTATAAACTACACACATCATCACGTAGATCCAAATCATTTCTAGATTGCTCATAATACCTAATACAATATAAATGCTATGTAAATAGTTGTTATACTGCATTGTTTAGGGAATAGTTATTAGCAAAGAAGCCTGATGTAATTTTTTGCTATTTTTCCCTTGCATATATTTTTGTTAATGCATATTAATTTTTATACATATTGAGTTTTATAGTGTTTTCATAGACCCCTATAACATATTTTGGTCATATCCATCCCCCTTTACCCTCCCTCCTTCCTCCCCCTCCTCTTCCCCCATCCCCTTTACCTTCCCCCCAAATATTTTACATCTGTGATCGGATGAATCTTCAGGTGCAGACTCTGAAGTGGAAGTGGGGGGAGGACCATACTTAAGAAAAAGCACAAGCTAGGGATTTAGCTCAGTGGCAGTGTATCTGCCTAGCAAGTGCAAGCTCCTGAGTTTGATCCCCGGGGGGGGGGGGGGGGCAGACAAGTTTAGGGTGAGCTTGTGTCCTTCATGGCCTCTTTTTCCTCACAGGGAGCACTTTCCTTCTGCTGACAAAGGTTTTTCCTGGTGACTGATAGTAGGAGATTAACCTCAGCCCTGGAAGTTCCAGGCCCTATGATGAGAGGGCAGGCGTTGCCATGGAAGCAACAGATAAAGGAGCTGGAATTGGGCCCTCAGAGCTTTCTTGTGACCTCCTCAAACCATGTGCTTCAGACTGAGATCCCCAGCCTCCAGGAATCCTCCATGAACTTGAGATCATCACCCTCTGCTCACTGCCTGCTTTCCTTTAGGCTCTGTCTGAAGTCTCCCAGCCAAGACACCATGGACCAGGCCACGGCCGAGGCTGGGTTAACTCCCTCTGCAGCCCCACATCTTTCTCTGCCTTGGCTTTCTTGGTTCTGTCTTGTCCCGAGGACTCATTAAGCCCTATTGCAGGGCTGTGCAGCTGCAGAAGGCCCATTGATATTTAGCAGTGAACAAATCTCCACATTTTAAAAACTCAGCTGTTTGAAACACGCTGAATGCAAAAATCATTGGTGAGTTTCAATGTGTTAAATGATTCTAATTAAATGCTTCTACATTATGACACTGTTCATGGTATTCCATTGCAAAAAATTATAGCTGAAGCATCTAGAGTTATGAACACTCACTCTACATTGTTTTCCATGGGCCTGAGGAAGCATAGTGCAAAAGCAACTCTGAAAGATTATTGTGCTCTACGAAGAGTTCACTCTGTGAATCCTGTTGGGCCCTTTGTAATCTTTAGCAAATGATTTCTGTTCCACATCAAGCACTGTCTTTGTGAATTTAATCTGTGGGACAGACTAGGGAGCAAATTACATTTAAACAGATTTCCAGCAGATGATGGTTTTTAGATAACTGTTGTGTCCTTGTTTTTTTAATTTGGGTTTTTATTTTAAACATAAAGCAGTTGGGAAAACAAGACATGAAATACTAAACTCCCATGAGTTCAGCCTGAAATGCTCAGAAGAGATTTCTGATCCATTTCTAAGGGCATAATTTAACTTTCTCATTAGGTAAAACTCTGGGAATTTCCCAAGGTCTCTTATTAGTATTTCTCTGTTTTGAACCTAAAACCCTATGGTTGATACAAACTGTTTCCTTTTGTTCCTGCCTGCCCCTGGGCTTGGCTCATTCCCACCAGAAGTCTGTGCTGGACGACTAGTTCACAGTCATCTCCATAAATTGTTGAATGACGTTTTCAACTTATTCTTAAATACAAATCATAAGATTGATACTTGTTTTCGCTACCTTGGCCAACTTATAAAATTCCATTAAAGACTAATTTATAAGCCAGATTGTACAAGGTTTTTAGTGCCATTATTCAGAATGTTTGTAGATAATTCTGTTTGACTCAGGGCTATAGGGCCCAGGCACTGGGGAGGATAAATATTCTGGATTCCAATCCTGTTGGTGCCCTGGGCATTCTGAGCAAATCTTTTTACCTTTGTGTTCTCAAACAGAAAGTATGGCTTATCAAACCAAGATTATCCTTGAGATTACAGAAAAAAAATCACAATTATTGTAAAATGTTTTATAAACAGTGATGTTGCTTGCTCCATCCTCAACTTGACATTCCATTTTAATCACAGATTGGGAGTCAACTCTTGCATCTTGACCGAGAAAACTAGTTCCATGTCTTGCTGCAGGCCGTGGTTCTCCAGCTAGATTTCCTCCTGACACTTGCGATGTGCAATTGCCTAGGATTTTCACCAAATCGGAGTATCTGGGAAAGATTCGTGGGCACCTCCCTGGGTGATCTTCTCATCTTCTTTCAAGGGCACAGGCCCATCATCCAGCCATGATCTTTCCTGCAGTGTGCCAGATGGTGTTATAGGGGCTTGCTTCATTTTCTTTTCATAACAACACTGTTAGCCTTGCTTTTTCAGGTGAGGAAACAGAATTGGGGTGCAGATGCTTCAAGCATTCGAGGCCACAGTTCCCAAATGCAAAAGCAGAGTAGAAGCAGACTTGTCCCTCCGTTATTCTGCCTCCAGAGGTGACCATTTACAAATCCAGTAAAGAACAGGAGATCTCGGGAAAGGGTGGGGAGGCCAGGAGCGTCTTGACACCAACATCAGTCCTTCTACCCTCTTCACCTGAATTTCCAGGTCCTGTGAGCAGGCTGTAGTTTTTCAGGAAGTGGAACCTCTTGATTGACAGTTGATGAGTCAGTTCCAGCATTCTTATCTCTGCTGCCTTCTGTAGCTCTGTGTGGAGAAACTCAGGTTTATAACCATGCTATGTAAACATCTTTCTCAGGGAGATATTTCTGTGTAGGGCCAGTGGTAACAATGACTGGCTGATCTGGTTTCAGAAGGCTCTACTAAAATGAAAAGCCCATAGAACAGATGGACGCCTAAGTTTCTGTCCATGATGTAGTAAATATTTATAACAAAAGTTTGTTCTGATGCTTAAATTTGTGCTGTGATTGCACTTGAGGGCAGTTAGGGATTTTTCCAAAAGCCTTTTATTTGGTTTTCCAAAAGATGTGTTTGCTTGTTTAATAGCAGCTCTTCCCAGAGAGAGAGCCACAGAGGACAGCAGGGCCCCACATGTGCGGCGCGGGAGATGAGCGTGACCTTCATAAGAGGGAGGGAGCAGCGACAACAGGAAGCCAGAGTGAAAGACACCGCCACACACTGGAAAGGCCTGACTGAGCTTCGTAATTAGAAAAATCTGGGTGCAAATCCTGACTTTGCCTTATGCAAAAAAAAAAAAAAATGAATGACTTCTAATCCTGTGCCACTAACTGAGTCAGGCAGTCTGGATACAGAGATAAGTAAGTAACAGCTCCTGTCAGCATGCAGAAATATTTAAACTAATGACAAAATGAGCAGGGTGGTTGTGACCTGCCTTGGATACTAGGTACGCACAGTACGGGAGCACGTGAGGTCACGGGGACATGGCGCACACGCCATTGTCTCCCCAGGACTGGCTCCTGGTCTAGCAGCCCATGTGGCAGGGAGGGAAGGAAGTCGATGAGAGAGAAAAGACGGAAACAGAAGCAGCCAACCAGAAGAAGGAAGTCCAGGGAGATCACTGTTCAAGGGGACTGGCTTGGTGGCTTTCTTACTCCGCTTCACGGGGCCAGTGACTAAGCCATCATTCCCACTTCTCTGCCTCTGAGCTGGCCCAACACTGCACATCCCCAGCCTGATTTCTTTCTACCTCCCTCCCTCTCCCTGGAGGCCTGAATTTCCAGCCATGTTGCTTTTCGAGTTGTGTGGCCTTGTGTGAAACTTCAATCTCTTTAAGCCAAATGAAGATGATAAATCCAGTTTAACATGGAAGCCTAAAATGCACTTTTAGTCCATTTCTTAAAATTCCATTGTAACTACAGTGAACTTTTTGTCTTAATGGAAGAAATGATAAAGATAAATTTCCTTTCAAAAGGTTTTCCCGGTAAAGTGGCTAATATTTTAGTGTTTGTTTGTTTATTGAAGTTTTGGAGATTGAACCCAGGGCCTTCACACTCAGTTGTATCTGTGGCCTATTTGATTTTATTTTTATTTTTATTTTTTGTTTAAATTCTTTTATTGGTACATTTTAGGTGTACAATATGTTTACATTTATCATTGGGTGCTTGTACCTGTACATGATGTATCTTGGTTCTTATTTTTTCCCCATTCCCTGTCCTCCCTTCACCCCCTCCACCCTTCCCTATTTACAAAGACTTTATTTCCGCTTTTTCCTTTTCTCATAATTTTTCCTTTCCCTTCTTTCCTTTCCCCTTCCCCTCCCACTTCCCCTACTCCTTTGGCCCTTTTCTCCCTATTTCAAATTATCAATTATTTGCTTTAATCATTTTAATCCTTATTTACACTTTCAGTTTCTCACACCAGAGAAACTATTTGGTATTTACACATTTGTCGTATTTATTTCACTTAAGAGTATGGCCTTAGGGCCAGGGATTTAGCTCAGTGGTTCCACCGCCTGCCTCGAAAGCGGAAGGACCTAATTTCAATCCCTGGTACCAAAAAAAAAAGTATCACCTCAATATGCATCCATTTAGCTATAAATGTCTGTAGTTTCTCAATCTTTATGGCTGAGTAGTACTCCATTTTATTTAAAAACCACATCTTCTTTATCCAGTTTCCAGTTGATGGGCACTTGGGCTGTTTCCCACCTTTAGCTATTACAAACTGTGCTGCTATAAACATAGGTACACATATATCACTGTGGTATGATCCTTTGAATTCTTTTGGGAAGATAACCAGCAAGGGAATAGCTGAGTCAAATGGAACCTCCAGTCCTAGTTCTTTGAGGTATATCCATACTGATTTCCACAGTGGTTGCACCAGTCTGCACTCCCACCACAAATGGAGAAGGGTTCCTTTCTCCCTAAACCCCCACCAACATTTGTTATTGGTTGATTTCTTGATAGCAGCCATTCTTTCTGGGATGAGGTGACTTAAATGACAGATTCAGTAGAGTAGCTGGATACAAGGTCAACACTCAAATCACAATAGCCTTCTTAAACACAAATAACAGACTCACTGATAGAGAAATAAGGGAAACAATTTCTTTTACAATAGCATCTAAAAAAATGAAATACCTAGGAATCAATCTACAAAGGAAGCAAAAGACCTCTACCCTGAAAACTATAGCACTCAAAAAAGAGATTGAAGAAGATATAAGAAAATGGAAAGACATCCCTTGTTCCTGGGTAGGAAGAATCAATATAATGAAAATGGCCATACTTCCAAAACTGCTATATAGATTTAATGCAATCCCAATTAAAATTCCAAGAATATATTTCACAGAACTAGAGAAAACAATCCAAAAATTCATTTGGAACCAGAAGAGACCTAGAATAGCAAAAGCAATTCTAGGCAACAGAGACATGGCTGGGGGTATCACAATCCCCAACTTGAAACTATACTACAAAGCTACTGTGATAAAAACAGCATGGTACTGGCAAAGAAACAGACCTGAGGATCAGTGGAACAGATTAGAAGATGCAGAAATAACTCCAGACATGCTCAGCCACCTCATCTTTGACAAAGAAGCCAAACATCCTCACTGGAGGAAAGATAGCCTCTTTAATAAATGGTGTTGGAAAAACTGGATTTCAACCTGCTAAAGATTAAAACTAGACCCATATATCTCACCATGCACTAAACTAAGATTGAAGTGGATTAAAGATCTAAATATTAAAACAGAAACATTAAACTTGCTGGAAGATAAGTTAGGTAGAGCTCTTGAAGACACTGGCATAGGAAAAGACTTTATGAACAAAACCTCAGTAGCATGGGAGCTAGCACAAAGAATCAACAACTGGGATTTCATCTTATTAAAAAGCTTCTGCACTGCAAGATAAACCACTAACAGAGCTAAGAGACAACCTACAATATGGGAAAAAGTTTTTAGCAGCTGTTCCTCAGACAAAGGACTACTATCTAGAATCTATAAAGAACTTAAAAAGTCAGACCCCAAATTTATTTTATTTTTGAGAGAGCGTTTTATGAAGTCACCTAGGCTGGGCTCAAACTTGCAATCCTCCTGCATCAGCCTCACAGTGTTGGGATTACAGGTGTGTGCCACCATCCTTGGCTAAACAGTTTTGAGAGTTAGAAATCTCATAGAACTAAAATAATAGGCTCAATCCTCAGCGTGCAAGAGAGGAATCCAATAACACACAAACTGAATCTTCATACCCGCTTGTAGAAATGCTCAATAAGCTTAGGACCTTTCTAAAGGTAAGGATGTGGGTGAGTCTTGACATTTACATTTCAGTGGTGAGTGTTCTGAAAGTCTTTATAGAAAGCAGCAAATCTTCAGAATTCTTCCCTGGTACCTGTAGCCAGACAACACCCAGCCTTCAATCTGCAGGTTTCCTCTCTGGAGAGCTTGACCTGAAGACAGCTGGCATTGGAACTCCAGGCCCAGTTGAGCCCAAACTAGGAGGAATGGGTGGCAGTCTCCATGTTGGGGTGTGACTGTCCCCCAGCTTTTTTCTATCTTCCCCAATGCCAGCTGTGCCCCCTGGACCGGGTCTGCAGGCACCATCCCGGGGAAACTCAGCCAAAGGCAAAACAGCCCCAGGCAAAGCTGTGTAGTCCTCAGGCACCCTGTAACTGTGGGTTGACAAGTCTCATCTGCACAACAGCGCTTGTGTTTGGAAAGAAAAGGACTTCTACAAATGCAAGAAAAGAAGGCAAATGTGATGGACATGGCCAGCGCACGTGGTGGGAGCCTTCTTCCCGTGTTTCTGGTTACGCTGGGGGCCACTCTCCACCCACCAGAAGAGGAGGCGGCAGCTTCTCTCTGCTTGTGGTTTGCCACCAGGATCAGGGAGTGAGCAAGTACATGGGCCTGGCCTTGGGACCCGTGCAGTGGCATCCCAGGTCTGTCCTTCCAGAAGTGTGGTGCAGGTAGAAGTCACTTCCGGGGCACGGCGGTGAGATGCTTGCACGCTCCTGACCTGCTGTCCCGCTGCAGCCCTCACTGCAGACAGCAGGAAACAGCACGGGGGAGGAGGCGGCAAACTTGGAGTGTGCCCCGGCAAGGCAGCCTGGTGACCGCCTTTTGATGAAATGGCCAAGCAGCTGCTCCTCTGATGCGTGCAGTGGGACTCACTGTGACAGTGGACAGCGTGGGCCTCAGTGCTGGCCCGGACCCTGTCCCCAGCTTCTGCTCCCGAGGCCCTGGATGCGCAGGGGTGAAGCCCCCTCAGCCAGACAGCTGCTGGAGCTGGGCACTGGGTGAGGCTGAGCAGTCTGGGCAAAACTCCGAGCCCGGAAGGACAGGATTGCAGGGTGTGGTGGCGGGGACTTCGAGCTCTACACAGCAGGAAGCCTCACGGGGACCTGGGAGAGACACAACACGGAGCTGGCACAGCTGCAGATCTGCAGCTCTGCCCCAGAGCACCTGGTGGGCTCTTCACACGAATGCCCTCACACGTGCCTGCACACTTGCACACACATATGCTCTCACACACTCACAATTCCCACACCCGTGCCCGCCTAGACTCACGGACTCCAGTTTACTCACGTGCCCTGGCACATACACACCCTCTCACATGCACACACATGCACATTGCACTCACGTGCCCTAGTACATACACACACATGCTCACTTACAGGCCCTGGCATGTACACACGCATGTACACACTCACCCATATTTCTTGGTATATACACTCCCACCTGCACACTCAGACACACGTGACCCCATGTTCTTATACTGATGTTCACACACACAAGCTCAAACACACCCCACACGGCCTCTCCCACACATGGCCCCTTGCACACACTGATACACTTGCTTACACACCCACCTGCCCTCTTGCGCATACACATACATGAGCTCACACTGGTGCGGTGGACTCGCAGGCCTTCAGGCCCTGGTGGGGTGCAGCCATTGTTCACAAGCCCAGAACCCTCGTCCACATCGGGGCTGCTGCACAGTGGGCAAAGCTCTGCTGAACAGCAAAGCCTGGCATACAAATGGCCTTTCCGGTGCCCAGGGACGGGCAGTGCAAAGACTGAGTCAGGAGAGCTCAGCCCCAAACCCGCCCTGGCATCCGCACTCTTGGGAAGGGTGCCGTTCTCGGCTCTGACCAGGAGGAGCCTCGGTCCGGCTCCACGGGGTCAGGCTCCAAGAGTAGAGGCTCAGCCGGGCTGGCTGCACATTTCTCTCTTCTAAAAGAAAGCCTGAGTAAGCAAGCGCGGTCCGTGCTAAAGGCTTCCCGCGCCTGGGAACGCGGTATCCAATCCAGAACGCTAGGCCCTGATGCCCAGCCCTCGGCTCTTCTGTGCTGGTTCGTGTTACTGCTCAGAGCCATCGGCGCACTCCGCCACCGGGGGAGTCCCCGGCCACACCTGGCTCCACAAAACACCAAACACCGTGCTGCGCCTCTGCCCAGCCTGCACGCTGCAGGAAACTTCAAACGTCTGTCCTCTCTCTCTCTTCACACTCGGTCAGATCCTGCAGAGAGACGGAAGACAGCACGGCAGTCGGGCCGAGGGAGATGCTCCAAATGCACTACGCCGCCTTCTCCAGTTTGGCGCGCTAATTCGTCCACGGTGCAGGTACACAGGCGGATGAGGGGCCAGTTAGCCTGATTCTCTCCCGAATTGTTTATTGGTAAATATTTGCAAAATGTACTCATTGACTAAGGGACTAACCGTAGTCGATACCCTGCACTTGTCACCAGAAGGGATGGACAGACCAAAAAGCACAAGCAGAGTACATGGTGGCCCAGGATTGTATGGTTCTGGGGGTGACACAAGTCTCAGCCACCAAATAAGCATACTTTTCTGCTGGCTGATTCCTGAAATCTCACCCTGAGAACTCCTGCTTCCAGACTTCCTTCCTCCACACTGCGGATTTTGAGGGGGCCCTAGGCTGGCCTGGGGGTACGGGAGTCTGCCTCCCATCCGGAAGGAAGGACGGGCAAGCACTCAGGGCTGAGTGGGAGCTCTGGCTGATGGGAGCCAGAGAGGGTGAGCATGTGCCAGGGGGCAGGAGGTGGCACCACCCAGCCCAGGGGCATCTTGAGCTGGGCTCAGAGGAGGAATCGGGGTGGCCCTCCTCTGCTGTGGCAGATTGAACCTTAATAATTTCTTTCTTAGAAGCAGAAAGTGTAGCAGTAGGGATGATATCATGCTACTTACATGTTAAAATCCAAATCCAGACTAAAAGCAGAGCTGGTCTGTGGAATCCATCACGTCACTTCAATGCTAATGGTGCAAACACCCTGAGCAGGAATCATCATGTGCAAACAAGTTATGTGTTCTTCGGAGAGAACACCAGATCCGAAGACTTGTTTTGTACCCAGAGAGGAAGAAAAGCAAAGCAGGTGTGAGCCCCCGAGCACAGGGATGCGGCCAGGTGTGAAGGAAGGAGAGGGCCCAGGCGGGGCCAGGAGACAAATGGGAGTCCATGTCCTGCTCCCAGCTGACCTGCTCTGATACCAGCAAGGTTAGATGTTGGATCATTCACTTCACTCTACTTTTTTCTTTATGCAGTGTGTGCCTGGGTACACTGAGCTTTACCTTCAGCCCTATTGGTTTTATCTATTGGAAATATTATCCCATGAGTTTAGAATCCAATTTTATCAACAACAGAGTATTAATAGCAAATGTATCCTTTCTGAAAGATAAAATTTGAAAGAAGTTTCAGTACCTTTGGTTTTTGTTTATGTTCACTTCAAATAATATTAAGGTTAAATCTACTCATTCAAAGGTGATTTTTGAAAAAGGCAGCTAAGATCTATGAAATAATTGTGTGCCAATCTCTCCCAGGTTCCAGCAGTGTCCTGAAGGCGCTGGTTGGTCTATGGCAGTACAGTCTCAGCTTGGTAAAGGAAAGATAAATGCATGCAAGAATTTACCAAGCGTCTTCCATGCGGCAGGCACCGGGCTAGAATCTGGGGACAGAGCAGTGAGGGAGAGAAGAGTGTTTCGAGACTTGGTAGTTCTCAAACTCTAATTAGGGAAATAGACAAATTCAGTGATACAAAAAGGTGAGTGGAATAACAGCGTAAAAACCAGGGCACAGATAACAAGATAACAGAACGCACTGCGCTCTCCCCACACGGAGGTAGAGGAAGGCTGCAGAGAAAAGAGGTATTGCCAGAGAACTGGACTTCAGGAAGAATTAGAGAGAAAAAGTGCGAGGGAGCATGACTGGGGCAGAGCAAACACTTGTGAAAAGGGAAGCGGCCATTGCTAAAGTGAGAAATGCAGTGCACGCAGGGCTCAGAGGCAGGAGGCCATGGTGAGGCAAGCCAACTTTCAGGGGTCAGGGTCCCTGCCCCTCGGGTGGCCAGGCTGGCTGTTCCCCGGACCTTTCCTCCCTGACCCTGGTGCCAAGTCCGTTACAGAACAGCTCAATCTGAAAACTCACCCAGAAGTGCAAAGGGCCACTCCCCATGGTGGAATGTACCTTAACACTGGCTTTTGTGATTTAGGACAAATGAGAAATACTGAGAATTCATTCCTAGGAAGCCAATCCATATTCCATCATGATGATACAGAGGGCATCTAAAACTAAGGGGAAGAAAAGCATACATGGAAAAGTTGGATGAAATGACAGATCTGTCTTCTTATTTTTCCCTGAATTGATGGCATTGCACCCGAATTTAATTTTATCTTCTGTAACATGTTTATTTTCCTAAAAGATAAGAGAGGGAGGGACACCCCCCCAGTCTGGCTCCAGACTGCATGGCCCTGGGGAAATGCTCCTGCTCTTCCAGGAGGTGGGAGGGCCCAGGGAAGTAGGCAGAGAAAAAACTGGTCCTGAGGTGTGGATGTCTTCCCTCCTCTGAGACTCAGAGAGGAGTTCTCGGACTGTGTGTGGCCACAGAAACGTGCCTCCACCGTCGGTCTGGAGTTAATCCTAGAAATGAACCAACTCTTACACTGGACAGTCTCGCTCTACATCTCCCTCATTCCGTGAAGTCAAGGCAGCCATCACAGACCCATCGGACTTCTTTACTGGCTGGAGGGGTGATTAGTTTCAGCAAGTTGATTATTCCCCATTTAGTGTCTGAGTTGTTGTTTCCCAAGGCCCAAAGCTCCCACCTGGCAACAAGATCAGCATAGACACTGTCATTTTAAGCCCTCTATTAGATCAGACAGTCCTAAAAGACAGTCCTTTTCACTCTGACATAGCCGTAGAATTGGTGAAACTAAGAAAAGATCAATACACAAAATTAGCATAGCTCCCATGTGCAGCTGAGTCTCAGAGACCTGCGTGGAGCACTGTGCACACCTGGAAGATACCCACCCATCCCTCCATCCTTATTTCTTTCACAATGGTCTACTATCTGCACACTCAGCCCTACAAGAAGTTTCCCTTTCACTCTGACACAGCCAAAACTTTGTAAACCAAGTAGCCTTCTGTGTGAATTGTAAGAAATCACATAGAGAAAAAATTTATTATCTTTCTTCCAAAATGTTTCCTTTGATTTTTCAATATTTGCTTAATTTTTTCTTCATTATATGAGATTAGAATGGATAACTACTCATCATTGCCTAAAAGCTGAGTTTCCAGAAAGCTGAAGTTCTAAGTGACTGAGGGGTTCATTTCTGGAAGATCTCGCTGGAAAGGGAATAGTTTGATTTGAGAGGACTGGACCTCTTAGCGCCTACTCCATCCCCAAATGTAAGGAGTTCAGTATTTTCAGTTGCCCCCTCTCACAGACTCAGGGCAGGATAAATGAAAAGCTCCATGCCTCCTTGATGGAAGGCTGACATTCTGTCCTTCATGGGTAACTTACTTGCCATAGAAGGAAATGAAGAAATCGTTTTCAGAGCTGCTATTGATCCAGCATTGCATTAACTGTCTGCTGAGCCAAGCTATTTATTGACTAAATGCTAGCTGGCCACTTCTAATTAGCTCAGCTTTCCCTAGTAGACTGTGGGATGGGGTGAGAAGCCACCAGAAGAGAATTCTGGAAACTGCTGCTGAGTTATGTGACCCCTAAAAGTTTTTCTTGTTTTCCAATCACATTGGAAGAGCAGAAAGACAGCATTTGGTCCTGCTTCACTGCTACTTGATAGAAGAATATGCAAGTGTCCTTGGAAACAGACTACTGACCCACATGCTGCGACCTTTCTTTCTCATAGGGTGAGATGGCAGTTTCCCATGGTAGGACCAAGTCTTCGTCTATGGTGAGATTCCATTTATGAGGTGGACCTTGAGCTCACTTAAATAACAGCCTCTTGGAAATCTCCCCTGTCCACCCAGACTCACTCTGTGAAACACTCTTGGATCTCAAAGAGAACAAGGGAACTACCTTTTCAAAAAAGTACTCTGTATTGAAATTTAAGTTATATACAGAAATATGCCCAACTCATAAGTGCAAGGTTTGGTGCATTTTTACAAAGCGGACACACGTGTCCAGTTCACAGATCAAGAAACACATGGTCAGAACCCAGAATGTGTCCTCCTTAGGGGTAACCATGATATGAAGACCTAACATTTTACCCTAATTTTGCCTGTTTTTCATTCTTATATAAATGGAATAACAGCATGTCAACTTTTATTTCCAGGGTCCTTTACTCAGCATCTCTTTGTAGGCTTCAACCAAGAACAGAACTTTGAGGTTCAGTTACCTGTGATACCACCTGAGATGTATCAATATCACATATATACATGTGGCCGGACTTTGACAGGCATTTATGAAAAGCAAAGTGCAGAACCCTGAACCTTTTAAAGAGGACTTTAGCAGAAATACCACACTAGTGCAGATAACTGCGAATAGCATACACTGAGCAAGTAGAAACTGCCATGCTATGTGAACCCAGTTTGACAAAATAATAGCAAGCACTCACACAATTTCAAGAGCAATATGAATGTATTTTTGTACACAGTATTATAGTGACTCCCTGCTTTAAAACTTTGCAAAATTTTTCTAAGCTTCTTAAATTCCCTGCAGCTTAGAGTTACTGTATAAATATTCACAGGATTTTTCAAGGCAAAAATTGCTTCTTTTCTTGGCTTCCAACAAGCAAACCAACAAGAGACTTCACTGGAACAAGATGCAGCATGCAATCATATTGAATCTGAACATCAATTTTAAAAGCAACTCTTCATAATTTCTGGAGCTAGTAATCAGAGAAGCCGAATATTAATGAGACATCAGACAGTTTAGCTTTTATAGTTAGAATTTTCTTCTGCTTTTAAAAATAAAAATAACCTGTGTAAAAAGGTTATTTCTATTGCACCATAAAATTCAAAATTATCATTCATGACAATTAAATCATACTTCCTCATTTCAATAGAAGGAATGATTTTTCTGTTGCCTGAGAAAAAGCACTAGAAAGAGATCTATAGAAAAGTTCCACACTGTGAGCTGGTGTGGGAGAGATTTACAGGAATCCAAAGTCAAACTAAGAAGGGATGAAACATGCAAAATTAGCATAACTCTAATGCCCAGTTGAGTCTCAGTGACCAACATGGACTGCACATGTTGGAAGAGATCCATCCATCCTTCCACCCATCCACCCACCCACCCACCCATCCATCCACCTCATCCACCCATTCTTCCATCCATACACTCATTCATCTACCAACCCACCCACCCATCCACCTATCCATCCACCCCATCCACCCACCCATTCATCCACCCATCTACCCACTCACCCATCCATCCATCCATACACTCATCTATGCACCCACCCACCCATCCACCCATCCATCCATCCACCCACCCATCCATTCAACTACCCACTATTTCTTTTACAAACATCTACTGTTTACTCACCACACCTTAAGTATCAGCTGGCAATAATTTACCAGAATAAAGTTTTTTGCTAGAGTATCGAAAACATATTGGAACAAATGGAATTCCAGTAATCAGGTTCTGGGGGGAGGGATTGTTTTTGGTGTTGGCCAAGTTCTATGATGTAAGTACTCTCCATGACTGGTTTCACGACATCATTATAAAGGTGACTGGAGTTGGGATGAAATGTACCACTTTAGCTCGATGAGCTGGTAGAAGACATCACTGCTTTGGACAAGCACTGGTAGTGATGGAAAAATTCATACTTGAAACAAGATAAAGGCAACATAAACAGTACTAGACCTTTTACCTATTTGTCAAAGAAGATAGAGTCCTCGTGTTCATTGTAGGACTCTGAAAGCCAACATCGATGGCATCCCACCAAATCTAACAGAGCTGAAAAGCAAGTAATGGTTTTCCAAGGGGAAAGCAACATAAGCAAAATAATCACCCCAGAGTGATGATTTGGAAGAATGCCAAAAGTTCTGACAGCTCCAAATATCTCCCTCTGCAGCTTTGCTACGATGCCTGCAACTCCCATCCTTAGCAGCACTCTTGATGGTAAAGCACAGTGTTTCAGAAGGGTCTGGTTAAAATAACTGTGCTCCTTAAGACAGGTACAAATTGTGGCCCTGATAAACAGACAGCGTAGCAGAAAGAGCTCCGGCTGAGAGGTCAAGGATGGGTTCTCGTTCTGGTTTGCAAAGAACTGACTGTGTGACGTGTGACAAGTCTCTTCGTTTCTGAGCTTCCCTCTTTCGTTGGGCCTGACACACTGTTAACCACTCGTACACCAAGTAACTCAGAGTCTGGACCATGACGAGATCTGTTGGTTGTGCCACATTACAAGACCCAGCACTTGGACAACTCTGCTTGTTTTGCTGGGAAGTGGGAGACTCCGTGTGGCAACAGAGATAGATGTCCGCAATTCACAATAAGCCTGGATAAAATGAAATGCTTTTCTGAGGCATTTTCCTGAAAATGTGACATTCCTGACAAAAAGATGTCATGCAACTATCAACACCCAACTTTCTGGAGTCTAATGGCAGCACAAAAATTGCCCTTTCTTTATGAGTCCAGTTAAATAGAAACATAGGAGAAGTGCACAGAATTTTGAATAGCACAAATCAAGAGGAATGGTTAGTTAGATTAAAATACTTTACTATATCACTGGCATGGATTTTCGAGAGTCGTTTTCCTGCCTTCCTTCCCACACACCCTCCAGATGCATGGAATGTATCTAAATGTGCATTTTTATCGTTCTCCTAAGCATCTTAAAAGTTGCAGCCTTGTTATCACAGAGCAGAATTCATTTTGGTCAGCAGTAATTGGCAAAGAGGGCTGCGCTAATTTCCTACCATTCATCATAACCGTGCCCCAATTCATGACAGACCAAGACAACACATAAAACTGAATCCAAGCTGGCATTAATGAGCCCTCCTGTGCCCTCCAGAGCTCAGGTCCAAGGGGACCCTCACCATGTACGTGCCACAGCCCCGTTTCCTAAGTCCTCCCTGGACAGACACAAATGTTGCCATGTCTTATTCTTTAAATCTCTTCAAATAAATTTTCAAAAAGAGCCCTCTCCAGGCTTGTTCTCCAGACATCTTAAGGCAAAGAAATGGGATTTTTCTAAATATTTGGTTATACCTAGTGAGAAGGCATTTTTCTGTCAGAGAAAATCCCAGTGGGCTTTAAAATTCTAACAAAGTAAATTTGTGCATGGGCATCTTGCATGAGCTGACCCTGGCATGGCCCTGAGAGCCAGCTGGCATCAGAGCCCCAGGATAAGAAGTGGAGACATCACAAATAAGGGCAAAGGCCCCTGAGGCCTCACAGCGCTGGCTGTGTCTGAGTTTCTCCAGGGACAGATAAGAGCATCTGTTGATTGATGGGCCAAAATGGGCTTCCACGGGCAGAGAAGTCTTCCCATTCCTACTGATAATTACATCTATTTTTTCTGATTAGTAAAGAAATGCAAGCTTGTAAAAATGCAAGTGGTAAAAAATAAAACAAAGTAAATGTTCCTTGTAATCACATATCTAACAGAAACAACTATAGTTACTATTTTATGTAGACTTTCCTGTGTGTGTGTGTGTGTGTGTGTGTGTGTGTGTGTGAATACAGGCATCCTTTGGTATTCAGGGGGCATCAGTCATAGGGCCCCTGTAGATAACAACCTGCAGATGCTATATTGGTCAGCTTCTCATTGATGGGGAAAATTCCGGATACCCACAACTGAAAAAAGAAAGAAGACATTTGTTTAGCTCATAGTTTCAGAGAGTTCAGTCCATCGCTGCCTGGTTCCAAGGCATGAACATCATGGGGAAGATGTGGGTGGGCAAAGCTGCTTAGTCTATTGAAACCTGGAATCAGAACAGGGGAAAAAGAAGCAAAAATTTTGTCAGTGGGCTACTGTTCCAGTTTCCTTTCCAGTTTCCATTCCAGTTTTGATTCCTGGACCCATGAATCCTGGCGATGGGAGAAGCAGATGTATCTATCTGATGCTGATTCAGAGAGTACAGAGCCTTCTTCAGGATTTTGCCCCAAGCTTGCAAGGTATTGGCACTTAGCTGGTGCTGTGACTGGCTTTTCCACCAGTCTGTCAGTCCAGCTTGTCTTGGATGACAGGAAACAAGGTAAGACCAGTGAATTCGTGAGCATGGGCCCATCACCTCATTTCTTCTGCCGTGAATTGCATCCCTTGGTCAGTATAATTTCTCTGCATGTAGAGGAGGCAAATCGACAAGTGGAGTAAGCATCTATTCCAGTAAAGACAAAGCGCTGCCTTTGCCCTTATAATGGATCATTGTCATTTCTCTGTAAGAGGAGCATGCAGGCAGGCAGCTCCCTGTGTCACAAACAGGTAAGTGGAGGTGCAGACCCCAGACCAGACCGCGTCCAGGGCCAGCAGGCTGACCTCAGCACACCTCACGCTTTCAAGAAGCCTCCCTGGCCTGCACCAACCCACTTCACCCTCTCCGGAAACATAAGTGCAGTGACTGCTTTTGAACTGGCTAAGCCGCGCTATCCACCAATTGAGTTTGCGGGTCGCAGCCCGAAGGGGCCTCAGATAATCCTTGTGCCGCAGGGGCTGGCCATTCATGCCCACAAGGCTAAAGATACATTCATGGGGTTTCTCGGTTCGGTTCGGTTCACTCGGACAAAAGCACAAAGCTAGCCAATGACACACTTGCTTGAAAATGCTTCCTTGTGTTCCTTTAAGAAAAACGAGTGCTGAGAATCGTGGTTATTTAGGCTCCCTGCTCCAGCACTGCTTTCCCTGTGGACCGAGCTCTCCCGGATGGCCCGGTGGGAGCTGGAGCCAGGGACAGCAAAGCTGCTCCCCTCCCGCATGGGCTGGCATGGCCTCCGGGCCTCCCACACCCTCTGCAGACTCAACCTCTCCCCTCCCTCCCCTTCGTACTTTCTCAGCCGCTCCTGCTTCCCTGCTTCCCTGTCCCTGGGTCCTCCCGACCCTGCCCCTCTCTGCCCGGCCTCCACCCGAGCAGGCCCCTCCTGGCCTGCAGCAGGGCCTGAGCCTCATCTTTGGGGTCCTTTTATGTCCTTTCGCCTCCTTGCCTGGCTGGCAGCCTGGCTGTTTCCCTGATGTACCTGCACACTCCCTTCGCTCTGCCCTTGGCCTTGGAGTCCCAGACTCCTCTGATTTCCTGCCCAGCACTTCCAAGTCATGCACCCTCCTGCCTCGGCCCACCTAAGGCTGTGCAGCCTGTGTAACCCCCGTAAGCATGAAGCTTGACTCCACTCCCGCCTCCTGGGTCTGGCCTCAGGTCCTTTGCCCTGCGCTGCCTCCCCAGACCTGGTTTTGTTTGAGTCAGGGCCCCGGGCTGTGCTCCAACTTGGCATCCTCCTGCTTGAACCGCTCAGTCCCTTCTCTCTTCGAACATGCAGCAGTGGAGCGGGAAGGCATGGGTCCAAGTGTCAGGCGGGGCTGAGACCAGAGAGCCTGGAATGAAGCATCCCTCCGTCCCTCCAGGGGCCCAGCCTCTGCTGAAGCAAGAAAGGGAAGGCGAGAACCGCAGCGCAGGGTGGGTGGGGAGACAAACAGCTGGGTGTTGAGAGGGCCGAACGCAGGCCCAGGCCCAGGAGGGGCCGCCGACCACAGAGGCCTGGGAGGAGGGGATGCCGCCAGGTGCCAGGGGGCCCCCCTCACCCCGCATGGCTGCCCTCCCACCTGCCCCTGCTCCAGCACCAGAGACCTCCCTGCAACGGCCTCCCCAGCCCCTCCCCCGCCTCAAGGCGTCTGTGCTCTGCGCTTTCCTCCCACACTGTTGTGGCCGCTGACCCAAAGCAGACTCGAGCCTCCCTCCCCGCACACGCGCTGGTAATCTGTCCACACTCAGGTCAGCTTTCGAACGTCCACCTATGAGGGAGGACGGGGACACTTGCTCGTGTCTGTCTCGTGTCGATGGCAGCCTCCAGTTCCATCCATTTTGTTGCAAATGACAGGCTCTCCTGTTCTGCGTGGCTGAGTAACATTCCGCTGTGTTTGTACCCTGCATTTTCCTCATCCGCCCTCTGTTGATGGGCACCTGAGCTGATTTTGTTTCTTAGATACTGTGGACAGGGCCCCAGGAAACACAGACGTGCCAGTGTCTCATTTCTCTGGATATATGCCCCGGGTTGGCGTAGCTGGACTGCATTTTCCAGGTTTTGAGGTGGCTCCACACTCTTCCCCGTCATGTCATGGCTGTGCTGATTTGCATCCCCACCAGCAGCCCCCCAGAGCTCCCCTTTCCCACACCCTCGCCAGTATTTATGTATTTACTTGTTTGCTAACAGCCATTCTAAGTGGGGAGAGATAGTATCTCACTTTAGTTGTAATTTGCATTTCCTCAGTGGCTAATGATATTGAACGTTTTTCATATCATTTGGCTATTTTTATTTCTTCTTTTGAGAAGTGACACATCATTTACCCATTTTTAAGTGAATTACTTAATTTTCTGTTAAGTTTTTTTTTTTTTTGGTACCCGGGATCGAACTCGGGACCTTGCGCTTGCCAGGCAGGCAGCTGAACCACTGAGCTACATCCCGGCCCCTCTGTTAAGTTTTTAGAGTTCCTTCTACATTTTTTTTGTCTGGAATAGTTGGCAGATGTTTTTTCCTATTCTATAGGTTATCCCTTTACTCTGTTAATTTCTTTCCGTTTTTTGTTCCAGTTTAGGTACCTTTTCTTTCTTTCTTTTTAAAATTCATTTCTTTCTGTTGTTAGTAGAAGTCTTTTGTAGTACGTACTGTTGACATTCCTGGTGGGGAGTTGTGGATGCACCTTGAGTTCATTTTGTTAAGTGAAATAAACCCGACGCATGAGCTTCAATATCGCATGATTTGTTTGCTTTGCTGACAGCAGCCGTTTCAGTTTGAGGTAATCCCATTTATCCATTTTTGGTTTTGTCTCCTATGCTCTTGGGGTCACTGCACTGCACATGGAAGAAACTGTTTTCTATCATACATCAGATTCCCTTCCATCAGCTAGCTTCCGTTTTCTTCTCCTCTTTCTCTTCCTCCTGCCCTGCATCCTTCTTAATTCCTGTTGAAATTCATGTGTTTATTATCAAACTTTCATTGCATTTTACTCATATTACTTTTGTCTCCATTTTTGTCTTCTTTCTCTAACTCAATTGTAAGTACCTGTTGGTCAGTCACTTCATCTTTAACGCTACTGGCCAAGTGCTTCACCCACATTTATTGGAGAACTCTCTGGGGGCACCTGCCGTGGGCCAGACATTCAGAGTGCAGGTTCCTGGCTTCCTGGAAAGTGGAGCCCGTCGACAAGAAAGGGGAGGAAGCCAGCTGACGCAACACTGGTGTTGGTAGCGTGGAACACACAGGCGAGGGGAGGAGATGAACGCGCTCCCACAGTGCGCTCCTCGCCCCTGCGCCTCCCCAGCATCACCGCCAGCCGTTCATGGCGACCTTCCTCGGCGACCTTCCCCTCCATCCATGCACGGGGCATTTCTGAAAGTCACTGCTGGCCTCCTTGGCACGTCACCACCTAATTCATTAAGTTCATTTTATCACTAAGCCAGAGCTGTGCTGATTTATCTCAGGATCTCAAATCATTTGGAGCCACCTCTGTACTTATATTACAAGCCATGTCAGGGAAACATCTCATTTTCCATAAGTAGAATAGTCAGATTTAAAAGTTACTGGACAATACTTTATAGACAAAAGGTTGTTAAACCTCTGTCATTTCCTTCCTAAGCCAGCAGTATAAGTAGCACAAACATAATAGGTTTTTTATTTTCCGATGATTTCAAAAACATTTAAAAAGGAACTGCATCCTTTTTCCTGCAATGTGGAGATTTAAGTTCCACAGGCTTTAGGAAATATTTTTTAAAGTTTTCACCTTGATTTTTGGCTGAGGATTGTTTAAATCACATGAATTGATACAGAAATACCAATCAAATGTCACCCTGATTCTGTCTTATCTTGCCAAAATGTCAATGAACCTTACCTATCCACTCTGAGTGAATAAATTAATAACAATTCCACCCACAATCTTATGTGCAGATGATTGGACCATGTAGGGAGCTATGAAAAATGTCTGTGTTCCATATAAAGATAGATAAATCAATCAAGTTGAAATAAAAGCAAAGGCATTTTTATCAGTTACCACAATAGGCTGTCAGTGTCATTCCCAAGTGTCTTTTTTTCAGTAGTAAAATATTTACAAAATCAGCTTCAGGAAATGTTGAAAAGCAGTAAAGGTAGGAATACCAGAGCTGCATCTTTTTCTTTTATGGCTCTTACCTTGAGCAGAAAATATATAATTTTAAGAAAGCAAAGTTGCTCCAAGACAGACATCTGTTCCCCTTCTTACACCGTGATTGGGAAAAAACAACAAAACTTGTTTTGTTCTTCAAAAACCATTTGATGTGTCAGTTTTATTTCATTACCATCGGGGTAGTTTGAACTTCAGAATATTAAAACTCAATTCTATTATCTCCGCTAATCAGAATACAGAGTCCCACATGCTGATGATTTTGACAAATTTATGCAGCTGACAAAATGAAAATCATATTTGTTTGCAGCCTAATCATGGGTTATCACTGCATTCGTTAGTTGAGAGTTGAATTTTACTTCTTTTCCAAACTCTGCAACTCGAGAGCTGTATCTTCCGTCTTATTTGGGCTCGGGATCAGCTGCAGGATGATTCTCATTGCTTTCTAACACATCCATCCTGCTGAAGGCAGTCAGTAGCATGAACCAAGGTTAATTGGATTGATAACATGGCAGGATCCAAATGGCTGCATGTATTAGCATCGCAGTTACTGGAAGTTTGAGAGCATTCTTCATTTCCTGCCTCATTTCTGATTAGATGCTATCAATCCCAAAGTTGTCCTGCTTAACCTTGCGGATCTGACCCTTCCCTTCAGTGTTTACCAGCCACTGGCACTGACCAGTGACTAATTCAAATGGAGGAGCAGGGCCAATCTCGTTTTGTTTTATGAGGAGGGAGGAGAGAGGATTTTCCGTGGGGCCAGGCAGGTGGATTTGTTTTCCCATCACAGTAGTAGCTCTGTTCTTTCCATGCCCAGGGAAAAGGAAGGTTTATTTCCGGGCTGACGGAGCAGCTCATGTGTCATGGGGACGTGGGCCTTGGGGCCACTGGGCATGGCTGCCGTCTGAATGTGGGCAGCCTGCTCCTGCCAGGCATCTGCTGTCCCAGGCTCTGCCTTTGGTTTGTGCGTAAAGCACAGATCTGGCTCCGAAGACCACAGCTTCATCCAGCCCCTCAGCCACCCACACTCCCCAGCTCTGAGTGCAGCCAGCCCCTCAGCAGCCCCAATCAGGAGAGAGGGGCTTCCAGCTGCCAAGTTCTGGGGATGAAGAAGGGAGCAAGACTCAGTGGCCACTTCCAGGAGCTTGGAGTTGGGCTTTCTCGGGCCAGGAGTTCAGATTGCACAGCTCTGAAATCACTGGGGCCGCAGAGGGCCATGCGGATGTGCTTGGTGTCCCGGAGAGAGAGAGCGGAGCTGTATCAGGAAACATTTCAAAGAGGCCTGGATAACCCCTGGTGACAGGAGATTCAGCACCTGCCCTTGTGCTGGATTCACAGGAATACACGGTCGAGGGCGCCAGACACTGAGGCCCGGGGTGGGTGTGACTGGGAGCAAAGGGAGATTATGCACTTAGTGGCATCATCTCATTTAATCAACAAGGCAGTGATCTGGGGTGATGCTGTCACCCAGAAGAGAAGAAAAGAGAAGGGAAGGGGAGGGAAGGGAAGGGAAGGGAAGGGAAGAGAAGAGAAGAGAAGAGAAGAGAAGAGAAGAGAAGAGAAGAGAAGAGAAGAGAAGAGAAGAGAAGGGAAGAGAAGCCAAGAGCCGAGATTCAGTACCATTCCTACAGTCTCTCATCCCTGAAATGTGAGGGGCATGATTGGGTCCCTGAAGTGTAAACCTCTGTCCTTCCTCCGAGCCTGGTGCCTGCCCGAGAGGACACAGTTGGTTTCCAGCCTGCACTGGATGTTTCTGCTCATGTTCCAACAGTGGCACAGCCCCCTGCAGTACCCAGCCCAGACTCCCTCATTCAGTGGGTCTGCCCACCTGGGCATTTCCCAAACCCATGGGCTGGGCAGCCCTGGTGTTTGTAGCTGGCTCTCTGCTCTCCCGTATGGGTGTGTGTGCCCGGATTGCTAGACCATGTGCTCTACCAGCCCTGCCCAGACAAGATCCTCTCTTCTTCCCTCTAGCCACCCTGCCCCATGAGTTTCTCCTGCTCCTTCTTCCATCTTCCAGGCCAATGGCCTTTCCATTAAACACCCTTCCTGAGTGCTGCAGGTTTCATCCCAGACTCTACTCACCTGGCTTCTAAAGACCGTCCTCCTCATCAGTCCAGCATCTAAAGGCCACCAATAGATCAAGTTTTGGAGCCAACAGATCACAGCTCTTCTGCTTCCTTGAGTGACCTTGATAATGCCCATTCATAGCATGGTAGCAAAAAATTGGTGAAGTTTCTTTTTCAAAAAGCACAGAGTAACGCTGGATACTCAGGCCACCACTGCACAACACCAGGCCTGGATGGTAAACCGACCTCTAGGGTCATGGAGGAGTTGCGCAATGCACAAATTTAAAACTGTATATAGCAGCTCTACCCAGGATGCAGGTGACCAGTACCCGTCCCTCTTTTCTTTCCTTCTTGCAAATAATTGCTTTGGGAACCAATGCAATAGGCCCCGAAAGTGTCCAGGAAGGGTCAGGAGAGCAGCTAGAGTCTACAGCACTCTGCTAAAAAGTAGAAGACAAACCATACCAACTCTGCAAGATGCACGGCGGCTGGAAGGAGTGGGGAATGTGTTATGGCAGGGCTGGGGAGGGTACAGCCTCTCTGGAGAGCTCCCGGGCCAGAACCTAACTGCTCTGGCCACAGTCTACCCAGCAATTCTGCCCCTCCATGTTACCCAAAAGAAATAAAATCGCAAGTCCCCCAAAGGAAGACTTTTACAAGAACGCTAATGGATACTTTACTAATAAAATAGTAGCCAAAATGGAGGGAAAGAAAAAACTTCAAACCAGAAACAAATGACCATCAAAACAAGAATGGGACCATGGAGAGAAGAACATGAGGAGATTTAATTCAGAATGAAAATCAGCAAGACATTCAGTCACATAGGCAGCACTCAAAAACATGCTGCGAAGGCAGATGTTGAAGCCCAAAGCGGAAGCTCAAAAGTAAACAAAACTGAGCTGCAGGGACAGAAATCAGGACAGCGGTGTCCCCTGGGTAAGGGAAGGCATAGGGGACAGGCAGTCACCTGGCCAGGAGCCCGAGGGACTTTCTGGGGTGGTGGAAAGGTTCTGTATCTTGATAGCAATGCGAAGTACCTTGGAGCATATTTATTTTTCAGAACCTCCTCTTCCCAAACTTTTTGCCATCATCAAATCTCTTTTCTGCTGTTGGGGGTGTTGTCCCATGCCCAACACTCAGGAGGCTGAGACAGGAGGATTGCCATGAGTTAAATTCAAGGCCAGACTGAACTACAGAGCTAGACTCTGTCTTAAAAAAAATCCTGTCTTCTCACTCAGTAACCTTGACCTTGCAGTGCCCCCTTCCTGCCTCACCTCCTCCTGTGGGCCACCTCTGGGCTGGCTCTCTACCCTTGGTCTGCACTCTGCCTCATCATTTCCACTCACCCACTCCATGCAGCGCATAGTTTTGAGGCTTGTTTCCCAGCCAGGTGGGAGAATTCTCCTTCTGCAAACTGAGACCCTGGAGCCACCTTATCACACTGCTGATCTGGAGATACCACGAGCCCACAGTGAGCAGAGCCGGCCCTGGGTGCTGTGGTCCTAGCTTTCTGGAAAGAGATTTCTCCACTGGTTCAAATCCTGTCACAGCCAGAGGTTGAATTCACCAGAGCGCCATCACAGCTAATTGTGGCTTCCCAGTGGCATCTAAGAGCAAGGCCGATGCTCAGGGGATATTAATAAATAATAACAACTGTGCGCTTGACCGAGGGAATCAGCCCCCAGGACAGAGGCCAGAAAAACCCAGTCTTTCCCGATCACTCATTAAGATGAGAAAGCTAACTAGCTCTGTGAGAAGAATGAAGCAATCTTTCATACTCAAGCCTAGAAATGCCCAGGATGATTACATTTTACTGGGTTCTCTGTGTTGCCTTTCTTTTCTTTGTGTTCTGGAGATGAATACTAACTCAGACAGCCATAAGGAAGTTATTAGAAACCACAACTGAAAACTTACAGCTGTTATTTTCTCAGAGAAGCTTTGTTGCTCAGCTGACTATTCGAGAAATATACAAAAGGATCAAGGTTTAGAAAGAATATGACAAGGGGCCTGGCCAAAACATTCTGAAAAAGAATTATCCGGACCAAGCAGTTTGATCGTCCTAGTTCTGTGCATCAGAGACATGGAGGCTTCTTCCAATTTCTAGAGATACTTCCATCTGTTTCTCCGAAGCTTTTCAGAGTGCCTTTAGTGGAGTTGTATATAGATCTGTCATTATTGCTTTTATGCCTCCCACTAAAGAAATGCCTAATGCCTGGGTATCTTTAATAATATGCATTTTGTTTTGCAGAACTGAAATCACGGAGCCCCTGGGAAGTGGTTGTTTTTTATATTTGGGGGTTTTTTTCCTCTTTTTTTAGGTAAATGGATATATAAATCTCCAGACAAGACAGATTACCTTCTGAGTTTAGAGGTAGCAAATGCTGCTTTTAACAAGGAATAATGCAAAGGGAGGCCTCACAGAGAAGGCGCCTTTGAACTGGGTTTGAAGGACAAGCAGACAGGGTTATGTAGCTGCGGAAGGCTGAGCCTGCACAGAGCAGCAGGCGCAGAAGGCCCTCAAAACTCCTCTAATTCTCTTACTTTTATTCATTTATTTTTCTGAAACAGGGTCTTACTATGCTACCCAGGCTGGGTTTGAATTCTCAGGTTCAAGAGACCCTCCTGCTTCAATGTCCCCAGTAGCTGGACTATAGGCCCACACCACCATGCCAGTCTTAATTGTCCTCCTTTCTTATAAGTGACTTGACCTTCATTGGCCTGTCCTCTCTGCTATGCCTGACTTATTCCAGCCTCCCTTTCTGCTCCTTGGTGTGCGGTCTTCCCTTCCTCCGGGTCACCATTCAGCCTTTCCCGGACACCCTAGCAAGGCCTGCCTAGCCCGAGCTGCCTTATTGCCGCATGAAGTCTCCTTGGTAGCAGACAGCACTGACATACAGTTTGTGCTATTCTTATTAGCACGCAGTTGCAGTACATAACGATTCCATCCACTGTGGGGAGGTGGGGCATGTGCATCACACATCTTAATGCTTTTTAGGCCCCTCCCCTCTCCTCCCACCCCTCCCTCCCTATCCCATTTGCAAAAGTTCCATCTTTCTGTTTCCTATTATCTGTCTTTTATTTTGCCCTTTAATCTATTTATACTTTGCATTTCTCATGAAGAAAACCCATGTGATAGTTAAGCTTCTGTGTCTGATTTATTCACTCAGCATTATGTCTCGAGGTGCATCCATTTTCCTACAAATGCATCCAGTTTATCTTTCTATGGCAGAGTAGTGCTCCACTGTATGTAGAAACCACATTTTCTTTATCCATTCATCTGTTGATGGACATAGAGGCCACTCCCAAGATTTAGCTATCATCAGTTGTGCTGCTATAAACATGGGTGTGCATGGATCACTGTAATATGATGTCTTTACCTATTTCAGGAAGACACCTAGAAGAGGAACAGCTGGATTGAATGGAATATCTATTTTTACCTTTTTGAAGAATCTCCATATTGATTTCCATAGTGGTTCTACTAGTTTCCATTCCCAAATTAAAACACTGAGATTCAGACAGAATGGGCATCACCAAGAAAACAAATGATAACAAATTCTGGGGCGGGGGGGGGGGGGCTGAGGAGGAAAATGACTCTCTGCACTGTTGTTGGGAAAGGACTTGCTATTTTATCGCACATTTTTTGGTGGTTCCCTGAGGACTGAGATTTATCTGTCTTTTCATTTCTGTACTGTCAATGCCTGCAGTAATGTCTGCTATGGTATAAGTGCTCACGGAATGGATGGATGGATGTCTAAAGAGTGAACGAGGACTAGAGTAGTTCACACTGCATACAGGTCCTCTGGATGCAGGAACACCATGGGAAATCAGATTGGAAAGTTACACTGAAGCCTGACCTCATGAGCCTTAGCTGCAGGTCAATGAGCTTGGGAACAAATCCAACTGGGCACAAAAACAGAGGTTGCATGTGGGCAGGAGGCTTGGCGAAGCATTGACAGCAGGGAGCCGAGGCGTGCTTTGACCTCGGAGACAACATGTCCAGAACTATGGTGAAGGAAGATACATGCAGAGGATGGGCCTGTGGGCAGATACCAAGAGGAAGTGAGACTATTGGTGAGAAGAACAGCCACTGCAGCCAGGCCGTGCTCACGTATTCCCTACATCAACTCAGCAGCAAGGTCATGGAGGTAGTGTTAAGGCTTGTATCTAGATGTCCCCCACAGCCTCAAGAGCTCATAGCTGGGTCTTTGGGAGGTGTCTGGATTATGGGTGTATGATGCAGGATTATGGTGAGTGATATTGGGTTGAAGGGCATGTGATAACTACACTGGTTTAGCACAGATTTGGAAGACCCACCTTGGGTGTGGGTGACACCGCCCAAAATGCTAGTAGCCTGGATGGGATAAAGGGAGAAGCCTGCTTCTTGCTGCTGTTGCTTGCTGCTTTCTGCCTGCTCTTCCATGGACTGTTTCTCCTCTGTGATGCCCCTCTGCCATGCCACCCTGCCTTGCAACCTGCCGACTATGGACTGAAACCTCTACAAACTGTGAGCTAAGATAAACTTTTCCCCTTTAACTTTGGGTATCTGGTATTTTGTGTCAGCAACTAGAAAAAGTCACTAAGACAGGTAGCTAATAAAGTCCCCATTCAATAGAAGAGAAAACTGAAGCATGAAGCGCTACTAAGGAACTCACTCCTGATCCTACAACTTGATAAAAAAAAAAACTGGGAAAAGCATGGGAGGAGAATTATCTAAAGTGTAGCAGGGGGTCGCCAGTAGATATGTCTGGCTGCTGTCTTTCTAGGTATCCTCTGAGGGGGGTTGGCCATGAGGCCCACTCTGGCCAGGCGAATGTAAGTGAGAGCGGCGGGTGTCATTTCTGTTTAGGATACCTGAAAACCAGCATGCAATTCACCTGTATTGCAACGTGCAATTTCTTCTGCCACAGACACCAGTAGCCACCGTGGGGCTGCTCTGCACCCTGAGTCCTGGAGAGAATGCAGGACAGAGACCCGTCAGCCTGCAATGGACACAGAGCGTGGGTTATCTGAAGCCATGAGATGTGACTAGTCTTTTTTTGCACACAGCACACTCTAGCAGACCCAGCCTTATCCAAACAGATTTGTCACAGAGCTCCTGGGACAAAAATAGAGCATCTCCAACCACAATGACACCAAATGAAGAGTGCTGCAGTTCTCTGTCCCCAGTCTTTCCAACAGCACCCCTCATGTCTGGAGCTTAAGCAGAGATCATCAAGCAAACCCCACCCCTCAGCCATGACACGGTGCAGTCTTATCAACACTGGTCCATGCAAGGCTCTTCTGCTATTTTGCCCTTTCGTTCTGATCCTGAAGCCTATATAACCTTAAATACTCATGTGTGCCTGCAAAAGATCTTTGTGTGTTTTTAATTTGCAAAATTGGTAAAGTGCTTTGATTTTTGTTCTGCTTCATAGGTTGTTTTGTTTCTGTATTTTCTCCACACAGTTCTCTCCGTGTGGCTGTTGGCACATTCGGTTTGTTGCATTTTATGACTTCATCATATTCCAGAACAGGCACTCACCACCTGTCACCTGGCCACAACCCCAACCACGGGGCCCAGGGTCATCTTTCTCTCTCATTTCCTACACAGCACACATCCCACTGCACCATTCCGCTGGACTTGCCCTGGGATACATCGGCCAGAGTGAAGTCATTTTCTTATAAGCCCAGACACACCTAATTCTCACAGATTGCTACGCATTTCATGATGCTGTATAGCTTTACATTCCTGCCACCAGTACCAAGAGTCAAGCTGCCTGTACATCACCCAGCACTCACTGGTGTTTGTATTAGCAAAGTGATTGTGCCAGGTTCTTTGCCTGTCACTGCCCCGCTGACAGGTGAGGTGACTCTGTGATGTGACTCTGCTGCTGACCTGCCATGGACTTGGTCTTGGGGGACGCCTTCTACAAAGTCTCTTCTCCGGACTAGAGGCTGGGCCCACAGGTGTCACCGTGAAGTTGGACAGGTCACCTGGAGCTCAGGCCTCTGAGCTGCTTGTCCCTGTGGTCCCAAGAGTGTTTCACAATAGCATTCCACAGAGCCACAAGTGCCCTTGCAGTGCCCACTGCCCCCTGGTAGGCACCACAGGGCCCTGAGCACAGTCAGCACTCAAAGAATCTTCCTGACTTGGCTGAAAGTGGCATGAGAGATTCGGGAACTCACTGCTTAGATTTCACTAAACTATTCAGGGGAGCTTGACAGACAGGATGGGATTTCCCAAGGTGCCTGTGTCCCCAGGTGAATCATCTGCAGCAAGAAGTACAGGGAGCCACATGTTTTCATGATCGCAAGGTCACTCTGCCCAGCTGGTGGCTCCCTGGGTGACCAAATGCCCCAGCCTGGACTCCTGAGTGCCTGCTTGCTTTTTGTGTAGGAGATTTCCCAACCCCCAATTCCTTTTCTTCTCTTTCTTGTGAGGATTTGAATCATCATGGCCCCTTCACTTGACAAATTAGAAATGAGCAAATTTAGAAGTTTAGGTTGTGATACAGAGAGCAACAAGAAAAGGCACAAAGCCAGTGTGTCAAGAACACAGTTTCTGACCCTGGACTCCCAGAGGATAACCTTTCACTCATCAGCCAGCCTGGCCTCCTCAGTGACAAGGGGGGGAGGACTCAGATGGCTCTGCAGAACCCACTGCGAGAGCATGCATTTTCCCAAATTAAACACGAGTGCCAATGCCAGGTAAGTCCACCTGGGCGGCCAGTCAGTGCTGTGCCCAGCTGCCTCCCAGGCGCGGTCTCCACCACAAAGCCCCTGGTTTATTGAGGTGATCAGTTAACAATCTACCCTTAGCCTTTTCAGTGTCACAGAAATGATTCATCAATTTAAAAAACAGTAAATCTATTAAGTGTAGAAAACCTCGATTGAGAGAAATGTGTGGCAATAGAGTATTTGCATTAATTCCATGTTTTAGGTAGCTGAGAGAGAAGTAAGAAATCATTTGCACTTTGAGCTGTATGATTGAAAATATTTCTAAAATGAGCTGCTGCATCCTCCAACCTCCATTAGCCCAGCAGAGTGAATGCCATGGTCGCGCCCTGGTGATGGAATATTCCCCAGTCTGCTCGGCCATCACTCCAGAATGCCAATTGCCAGCTTTTTCATCTAGGTTTTGAGAATGTAGAAGCTGGCCTGGATGTCAACAAAATACACTCTAGGACTGAGATTTAAAAAGAAATCATTCTGTCTCCTTTTTGTAGTCTGCTATTGAGTGTGTAAAGGGTGTCTTGTTAACTGAAGATCTTGATTAGTTGGATCCCAGATAACTGAAGTTTTGTTTTCTAATTCAATTCTTAGTGAATAGCAATTTGACCTAATTTTTGATTGAACTACTATGATTTTCTGGGCTCTTGAGTCCACAGACTCATTTTCTTCTGTAGATGAGCATGGCTCATAAAAATCACAAACACTGTCCAGATCATGTGAAGTATAATTTTTGTACAGCATTGATTCACATCGTACATACAGGGGAGATGCTGACTATTTAAACATTTGTAATTGTTTTTATTAGTGCATCTTTGCAGCACATAATGATTACATTTGGTGTGTTGAGTTGATACATGTTCATAACATATCTTAATTCTGTGTGTGTGTGTGTGTGTGTGTGTGTGTGTGTGTGTATTGGGTGGTGTTGGAACCTTAAGGAGGCAGGGTCTGGTGAGAGGAAGTGAGTTCACTGGAGGAGGGTCTCGAAGAGAAAGTGGGGACCTGCCACTTCCTCTCTTTGCATTCTAACCATCATGCAGAGATTAGGCCACTTCTGACACATGTCCCCTCTGTGATATACTGTACTACCACAAGCCCAAAGCAACAGGCCCAAGTGACCATGGACTGGAACTTCTCAAACCTTGAGCCAAAATAAAACTTTTTCCTCTTAAATTGCTTGTCTCCCGTACTTTGTCACAGTAACAGAAAGTTGATTAACACATTGCTTTACCTCTGAGCCCCAACTTCCTCATTGAAACAATAAAGATAAAAATCCCTCCCTTACAAAGCCAAGGTGAGACTAAATAAATGAATAGGTCTAAGAACTCAGTGCTTAGTAGCTGATGAAGAAAAGTCAGATCATCCTCCATGACTTAAAAGTTAATTGTATCATATATTGATCAAAACAAAATCACCTTTCTGTGTTTCTGCAGGCCTAACCTGCAGCAGGCTCCATTTTAGAGGAAAAATCTCTACTAACGCTCCTGAGCAGATATTGATTTAGCAAATGTGTGGCCTTCCTGGCATGCTTTCTCATGCCTCTCATCCTGGTACTTACAACAAAATTGAGGACCACTGCTATGTGATCGCTGGCTTGTGAATTTCTCAAGGTCTTTTACACCAAAGCCATCTGACTTCTTTTTAAAGTTATCACCTGTAGTGGCTGTTATGGCTGTGTCTAGATGTCCCCCAAAGCCTCATGCACTCATAGGTGGAGCTTTTCAAAAGTGGCTGGATCCAGAATATGTGATGCTAGGACCAAGCATGTGTGACTCCTAGGCATGGGAGTGCATGCCTGTAAGCCAGCACTCAAGGGGCTGAGGCAGGAGTATCCTGTGAGTTGAAGGCCAGTCTGGGCTACACAGTGAGACCCTGTCTCCAAAAAACAAAGGGGGGGGGACAATGTGAGATTGATTACTAAATTAGTCCACTGATTGGGATTTGGCATAGTTCTGGGGGTGGATAATGAGCAGGCCCTTCCTGGGTGTGAGTGCCACCCTCTCTAAGGCTGTGTAGCCTGGACAGAATATCAGGGTTAGAAAGGTGGCTGCTGAGGTTGCTTGTTTTTTGCTGCTTCCTTACCACTTTGCTGCTTTGCTGCCTTCTGCTCACCATGAACTGTTTCTCTCTTCCGAGGCCCCTCTTCATGCTACCTTGCCTTGGAGCCAGGCAGCTGTGAAGTGAAATTTCTACAAACTGTGATAAATGACCTTTCCTGTGGTAATAAACCTTTCCTCCTTTAACTTTGGGTTTCAGTATTTTGTCTCAGCAATGAGAGAAAAGTAACTAAGATGATGGCAAAACCAATTCCAGTGTGATGTTAGAAACTGAACTCTATAGTCACATAGATACAAAAACAAATAGTGATGCAAATGATGATACTTTTCTTACAGGTTTTTGAGGCAAGTCCTTTGATAATTGGTCTCATTTTCCATCTGATTGCAGAGAGAAATGAGGCCAAATTTTGCTCAATGAACAGACTTTAAGTTGGTGACATCACACAAGTCCTCCTGCCACAGCCCCTGTGCTGAAGAAGGTGTGGGGCACACCTGCAGTGGGGAGTACAGTCCAGGAATAGTGGTGGGGTCCCAGCTTGGCCAGGAGGAGCTATTTAACTTTCTCCATCTGCAAAGAGAAAACAAAAATACTTGTTTTGCAGGATCCTGTGACATTTAAGGTAAATAAAGTTTAATAGGAGGCTGTCCAGAAATGGCAGGCATTTCCCACAAGTATAGGAAGTCGACATAGAAAGCAAACCATCAATTGACCTTTAGAAAAGCTGGACTTGAATTTGCACAAACGTGAACACTCTGGGATTCCTGTACACTGCTGGGGGGCATAAAATGTTAAAGTCATTTCCAGAAACTATTTGACAGTTTCTGATAAAGTTAATCATACACTGACCCAGCAATATTGCTCTTAGATATAACCCAAGAGAAATGAGTGTGTGCGTTTCCCCAAGAGGCTACTATGTGAATGCTCATGCCATTTTTCTTTACAAAGCTCAAAATTTAAAACAGATCAAATGTCTGTCAGGCAGTGGATGGGCAATCCACGTGGGTGTATCCATGTGATAAAATACTACTCAGCTATTAAAAAAGAAACTACTCTAGTGATATATATGCAATGACATGAGCCAATCTCAAAAGTATGTCAAGCAGAAGAAACGAGATCAAAGAAGTGCAGATTATGTAATTCCACAGTGCAGGGTCTTGGGGGATTGGTGGCAGTATAGTGGTTACCTGGGAAGATAGGAAAGGAGCCCAAGAGAGGTTCTGGGGTGCAGTGTATCTCCTAAGTACTGAACCCACCATGGGTACAAATCTATCAAGCTATGTGATTGACAAGGTCTATCCCCCAAAGGTTCACGTGCTGGAAGTTCAGTCCGTAGTGCTAAGGTGCCAAGGTGGTGGGGCTTGAAGCGATGGTTTGGCCATGGCAGCACTGTCCTCTGGAGTCAGCGTGGTTCTCCTGGGCCCAGGTGAGGGCAAGGCCACCCCGAAAGCCTGACCCTTCCACACACCTCTGCAGCGAGGCCCTCTCCGGAGCCCAGCAGGCACTAGCATGAAGCCCCTGAATGTCCAGAACTATGAACAAAGTAAACCTCTTTTCTTTCCAAATTAAAGGGCTCCAGGTGTTTTGTTGTAGCAACAGAAATTGGATGAGCTTCCTATTTGTGAGTTACACCTTCACAAGGATTTAAGATTTCCCTTGTCAGTGAGCGTGTTGTCAGTGGGCACTGTGGGCACTGTCCTTGTCAGTGGGCACTGTGATGAGACCAGAAGGAGGCAAAAACGGCCCTTCCTTCTGACTGGACAGTGTGGCTATAGTTTCTGATTTGAGCTGGGAAAGCCATCCAAGGGTGTGCGTTTGCAGGTGCATATTTTAGTCTGGCTGGTACTTTGCCTAGGAGCGGGAGGGACGTGTCCTGCAGCACTCTGGGGACAAGTGCCTGGCACCCACCAGGGAGGACCTCGCCGTGTACAGCAGGCCCATTCCAGACCCCATCTGCCAGGAAGCTCATGCTCCTTGTCCCCTGCAGGCCCAGTCCAGGAAGTGGGCAGGCTTTTCCTAGCACACCATTTCACCATTTCCTCTGGCTTCAAAGGGTTTGAAACATGTTTACGAATTACTTAGTTTTGTGGAACCTATTAAATTAGAAGCCTCTTCTCCTAATATAACAAGTACATTAAAATTTGAGTAATTTCATGGTCTACAAAGATAGCAGAATGTTTGTTTAATTCAGTAAGGCCTGCTGTAATATGTGTCCATAAAGCAAGCACGTATTTACTATGAGCACGGAGTTGCTCTATGTTGGCAGGGAGGTGGCAGTGGAGAGGCTGCTGGTGATGACGACCAAGAACAATGAGGCCACCGAACGCTGCCCGCATGGGACAGGAGCAAGCCCTGCCTCGGGGAAGCTGGGTATGCTCTGAGAGGACAGGTCCCTTGCAGGATCAGAGTCATCTGGTTTGAACTTAGCATTAACTGCGGGCACAGCGTGCGTTACCTGTGAGAAACAATCTGCTGCCCTGAAATTGCAGAGGGAGGGCTCTGCTGAGCAACACTGCAGGCGTTTTTATTTTATTTGGAGACAGCTTCTTGCTAAATGGGCCCTGCTGCCCTTCAGCTTGTGAACCTCCTGCCTCAGCCTCTCAAGTAGCTTGGATTACAGGCATGCGCCACCATGCCCAGCTGCGTCAGTCACTCGATAGGCATTGTCATACTGAAACCTTGCCATGGGTCTGTGGAAGTGGGATTATTATTTTGGAGGCTAATGCTACTTAGCAGATGCTTAGGAAATCCAAGGCACTTAATCCTTGCAGTGACTCCCCGAAGAGGGAACAATTCTCCCCACCTTGCTGATGAGAAATGAGCCAAGAGGCTCACAGAGCTACCAGCTGCAGGGTCTCAGTCTAACACCGGCGCCCAAGCTCAGCACCCCATCCTGGCCTCGCGGACCAGGCTCCTGCTATCTCAGAGACACAGAAAAGGAGCAAGCTGGGGCTATCAGCATCCAGGCCCCTGGGAATAGAGAGGGCAGGTGGGGCAAATCTGACCCAGCTGCAGAGATTAGGATTGGGGAGGGAGAAGAGGAAGGAACAGCCAGCTCACTGGCTGTGTGTGCATGCATGGGTGCTTGTGCACGAGTGTGTGTATCTGTGCACATGTGTGTCCATGCATGCATGTATTTGTGCATGAATGTGTGCCCATGCATGTGTGTGGGGTGCATGCTTCCCACATGCATGTGAGTCTATGCATGAGTGTATATCTGTGAAATGACATGGAGGTCGTGTGTTTCCATGGGTGGAGGACTCCCCATCTTCTGTCCACGGTGGCTAGCTTCTCACAGAAGAATCTGAAGCCAAATGAGGCTGTTTAACATCAATACATTATTTAATTTACTTTGAAATTCTAATATTCTCTGCCTGGAATTATTAAAGATTTCTGTGTGCAACATTTATTTTCCGAAAAGAACAAAAGCTCTCAAGAGGACTGGGTGGCAATCGGTGTCAGTGTCCTAGCAAAGTGTCCCCTGTAGGGGCCCGAGGACACTCAGACCCCCCAGACTCTGGCCTGCGGGGTTCCCTGAGTGCCCAGCCATGGGCCAAGGAGACACTCAGGCCCTCCTCCTCCACAGGCCCTCCCAGGGTCCCCAGTGCAAGCTGCTGCTTCTTTTCCTCTGCATCTTGCATCCCCGTTCCCCAGCCAGAGTTCTCTCCACTGTACCCCCAAATAAACTCCCTGCTGGGGATCCTTGTGGAGGCATTCGGCTCCTGATGAAAACAGAGACACCACATGCTCATCTGTGGGACCCAGCACCCTGACCCATTCTGGGCTTCTTGCATGTGGACACAAGCAGCAGCAAAGGGGGCCTCCTTGGAATGCACATGCTCAGGCTCCACGCAGACCTAGGGATCAGAAAGGGCCGGGTGGGGCTGGGGCCTGCAGAGGACCCACCGGGGACTGTGCCTGGAAGGTGTGTGGTCCACCTGTGTGGACACAGGAGGAGCAGGAGAAGAGGGAGACCATGCGGGATAAGAAGACACCTGGGCCTGGGGATCTCCCCGTGCCTCCATGGTCCTGAGCGAGGGTGGCACTGCCACTTTGGGTTGCTGTCCCAACCCTCGAGTCTCTCCCATGCTGTGCTTGGTTTAAGGAGCTTCCGTCTTTGCTGAGGATTAAGTAGCTGACAGCCAAAAGAGAGTTGAATGTCTTCAGATGTAGGCGAGAGGACCTACATCTAAACACAGAGTTCATTGCTGTTTCATGTGCGTGGTATACACGGAGCCTGAAGGGCATTTCATACAATTTTTTACTGCACCTGCATTTTAGCGACTGTCACCTGAGGTCAGGAGTGGCATTTTCCACTTGTGGCATGTGTCTGTGCTCAGAAAGTTTTGGATTTTGGAGCATCTTGGATTCAGGGATCAGAGATGTTCAACTATTGTAGTAAAGCTCTGGGCCCTGGGGTGTGTTGCCTGTTTTGCTATCACTGGGTTTTGCCATCTCTTTCAAGTCACTGTTCCAAAGGGAAAATCAGTAGGCTGCACAGGAAGTTCCTGACCTGCAGGACAGCCCAGTGGTGTTCCCCACCCCACCCCAAGACCTTGCTCCCAGCTGTGCAGCATGGGACAGGTGACTGTCAAGTCTGGACATCAGGGTAAGAGCCGGCCCTTCCCACCACTTTCTTTCAGACCTGTGATTTCACCTCCACTTATTCTCTGCACCAGTGGCATCATGATAAGACAGCAGGACACAGCATCAAGGCCGGCAGCGCAGCCCTGGGTGAAACGGAGAAGCATGTGTCTGGCCGTAGCCACAGCTCTCTCTGCTTTGCTCTTCGGTCTCTGACGGCCTTGGACCAAACCACAGAGGCCATCAGGCTGGGTGACCTCTGATCCTGGTCTCTTATAGACAGCAGTCGGTGACACAATCCTCCTGGAGAGAGCCACTGGCTGCATGTCACTCCCTCTGGGACGACAAAATCAATGGGCATCCTGCTGAGCAAATCCTCCCTGTGCACTAATGACTAATGGCTCACGGAGGGAGCATTTGCCTTGGGTCTTCTGACCACCAGACCCGCAGCTGTTACCCAGCTGTCAGTGCCCTAATGCAAAGCCTGCACTCTGCCCCATCACAAGCAAAGTAAGCACTGACAGATCTATGTGCAGGGGCTGCAATCAATAAATAGGTTGATTTCATATTTCACAAATTTGTTACAATTAAAGATGCATTGCCATTAATGCCCCTCAAAATCCTCCCCTTTGCTCTGAACACGCTTAGTCCATTATTCCTGCCACTTTATGAAGCAGGTCCCAAGTCCTCTCTCTTGAGGGTCTTCAGTTGCACTGTCCTGGCTGCCTCAGTGTCCTGAATGGATTCAGAAGTTTCCATTTTATGATCATGTAGACTTTGGGGAAGAGCCGGAAGTCACATGTGCCGGATCCAGTGAATAACGTGGATGAGGACACAGCATCACATTTTTACAAGCCCGCTTTTCCAAGTAGCAACAACATTCACCTCATTTTTGATCACACCTCATTAAGACTCTCAGGAGAGAAGACTTCCAGAACTGCTGCAGAAAGTGGCAAGAATGATGGGATAAGTGTGTTCAAAGCGAGGGAGAGGATTGTAAGCAGGATTAAGGGAAATGTCTCTTTTACGATAATTTTTAACGTCCGTTCACTGTATTTGCTGATCATCCCGTTTTCCGGAGGCAGCTGGTGCCAGGCCTGTGGCAGGAGTGAGATTCCGCTGTGCACTTGGCCCTTCAGGATGCAGCGAGGGCGGGGAGTCTGCAGAGGCGGCCTCCCCAGGTTTCCCGGCCTTCCTTAGGAGTGAAGTCACCCCAGACCTGCGGCCTGGAGCGGGGAAGCAGCTCCGGAGTCCCAGTCTTCTCGCTGGCCTGCTCCGAAATGTCAAAGGCAGCCTGCATCACAGCGGCCTGTCCTAATCCTTTTCCCTTCCCAGCAGGCTCAGGGCACCACTTGGGTGCTGCATTTGCATTTCAAATGACAACCTTCACCGCAGGAACTGTCACCGATTTTCATTATGGTTTTCTTCGAAAGTATTCTAAATTCCGAGGGACACTGCTCAGAAGCTCTGTTTGACCTGATGTCTGTAGCTACATATGTGTCTTTCGGATATGACATTTAGAAAATAATTTAGGAACAGCTACTGAGACCTAAGAAACTCAGTGCGAGGAGCAGAGCGCAGCGCTGTTGGGGAAGGAGGGAGGGGGAGGGGAGAGACTCGCTGAGCCCAGCAGAGGGCACTGTGACGTCATCGCGCTGGGTCACCTGTTCCGTCCCAAGAAACTTCCTTGTGGCAAGTTGTGAACGCGAGTCTCACAGTTTTCTTCAGGGTCAGCCGAAGACCTGAGGGTTCAAGCCACGGCCCATCCCACCCTGTGGGCCAAGCTCCTCCTTCTTCCTGCGCTTCAATTAAAAGTGAATTCAAATGTACTGCATTTCGGACACGGTGGGGTGGGAATGTTGAGCTACTGGTGGAGAAAATGATGCCAAATAAAAATGGTGCCAGAATAATACTATGCAGGTGAAATATTGTACAGTGCTGAATGTAAAGAGAAGGAGGGAATGGAGAGAGAATAAAAGGATAAGAAGTGAGTTAAAAACTGAAATATAAAATTATTTGGAACATGATAGATTTGATATGTAAAAATTAACTATCAAAAAACAAAATTTACGGGCCGGGGATTTAGCTCAGTGGTTTTGCCACCTGCTGCGCAAGCGCAAGGACCCGAGTTTGATCCCCGGTACCAAAAAAAAAAAAAAATTTAAAGATAAATAATAAATAGGAAAAAAGATTTTTCGATATAAATGTGTAATAAAATGGTTGCTGCCCTTCTAGAAAAAAGTGATAAAATCAGGTAAAAAAAAAGAACACTCCAAGAGAAAGTAGACAAAAGGGATGAACAGCAAATTCTCAATAGAAGTGATGTTATTTAGCTTGTGACTAATATTGCATATATATATATATATAAACATCACATCGTACTTGTATAAAGATATACAAGTATGATGTGTCAATCAAAGTCAGTGTTAACATTTTAAGGAAAATGAAAGCACTGCACTTGTGATATATACTCACTTGCAAAAAGATTCAAAAAGGCAAATTGAAAATAAAATTGAGGTAGATAATTTGTAATATTTACAAAGAACGATAACGACCTGCGTTAGCAAAGCCTTAGGGGACCAGGGGTTCACAAACGTAGCTTATAGGCCCGTAGATTTCTGAAAGAAAACCTTCAGTTTCAGTAGCGTCCCAACAAGTCTTCACAGAACACACAGAGTAAGGCTGGGCATTGTGTCAGACCTAGGGATGCAGCTGTCAAGACTTTAGAGTCCTGCATTTTCGGAGTCTTCTGCTCATTTGCGAGAGATTGGAGGGAGGAAGAAACGCTACACAGAGAACGATTAGAACACACCCAGCCTGTGCCAGAACCGGTGAGACTGTAATGTGGGGTTTCCACGGGCTTCGGAGCTCCTGCGCGGAGTTGCAGGACCCAGGGCACCACCTCTCCGCACTCAGCCACTCACCCTCGCTGACCTTGCCTCCGGTTTTGCAGGAGAGTCCCCAGATCTCTCATGCATGTCCTTCCAATCTTACTGCCCTCTCCTTTTCCTCTGAATTAGAACAGTTACTTCCCAGTGCCATGATAATCCCCCTGCACACACACACACACACACACACACACACACACACACACACACACACGGCAGCCCTAAGACAGGCCAGGAAGACATGGTTCTGTGCAGGTCTTCCTTCCTGTGGGAGCAAGGCCTTGTTCTGTAAAGAAATACCGACCATCGGATTTCTGTACATATAAAGCATCTGATGCTGGCTTCCTTCCCAGAGCCAACCCAGGAGAAATTACAGAAGCCAGAGGGAAGTATGAATCCCAGGCACTTTTGAGAAGTGAGAAAAGCCTGGTTGTGTTGGACTCATGTGTGGGAGGTGGTGACCCAGGCAGCAATAACAGATAAAGCAAAGCGCCGAATGGGTTCACCTTGACTCATTCCCTGAGCTGTCCTGAGACAATCCTTGCCTGCTTCTTCTCCAACAAGACAGCAGCAATGGAAAATGAATAAATAAGAAATAAATGAGAGGAAGAAAAAAACGGGGAAACGCAGACTATCTGTCATAACCCCAGCTAAAATTCTAGACAATAATAACTTGATGACAAGGGGCCCAAAAGTATGTAACTTGCTAAAAAATAAAAAATTTGCTACTTAATGAAAAGATAAAGATATTATTGAATTTTTTTAAATCAGTAGGGATAAACTATCAAGAACAATTAATTCTAGGCTAAGAACCAACCACAGAGAGACAAAAATATGGTATTTAACTTTTAAACCTACAGAGGAAAATTTATTCTAACAAACAATATGAAAGGAGAGGGAAAGAAAACCAAAATAAAGTACATGTACACCGATCTTAGCCAAAAGGCCAAGAAGAGATAAAGTACATGTAAATGAACCTGAAACAGAATGGCAAGAACTATTCCTAACAGAATAGTAATTAATAAATATAAATGAGTTAAACTTGTGCATTAGATGACAGAAGCTTTCAAATTGGATTTAACAGAAACAAGTTACAATACACTCTCTGTAGTAGAATCCTTAAAACAGACGAATGAAAGACACAGAGAAAGGGTGGAAGAGGTTAAAATGGGCAAATTCTAGGCAAAAGAAATCTTAATATGTGACAGAATAGAGAGTTTTAAAAACATCAAAAGAGAAATGGGTGTCTGGGAAGTAGAATAACAGACAACAGAGCACGCCGACATCCACAGATACCTAGACGCAGCCTTAAACTATGCCCACAACAGACAGGGTATCAGGAAGAAATAGAATAAGAATGTTAGTTTTCAACAAGCGCAGAAAGACTATGTAAAAAGATAATGGCTAAAATAGTCGCAAACAAACAAACAAACAAATCAAGCCATAGTCTCAAGAAGTTCTAAGAAAATCTCCAGAATCAATACAAACATCTATCACAGTTATAGTGCAGAAAACCAAAGATCAAAAGGAAACTGTTTTAAACATTTGGAGAAAAAAGGTAAATTATGTTCAACAGAGCAACAGTCAGAGGAACATCTCCTTCTTAATGGAAGCCAGAACAAAGTGTAATGTCAACACAAAGGGGTGAAAGAAAATAGCTGCCCATATAGAATTCTTCACCTAGTACAAGCAGCTTACCCAATTAAAAAAAAAAAAAGAAAGAAAGAAAAAGCTAAAGAGCTTACACAGACTTTTCACAACATGCAAAACAGAAATGGTCAATAACATTTTTTTTAAATCCCTTATGCTATTTCTCAAAAAGATGAAAACTAAAACCTTAATAAGATACCACTGCCAGAATGGACAATTATATCTTCTTCAATGTCAAATGTCAAAATGGATGTGCTCAGGCTTTAGAGCAACTGGAACTTCATAATTTTTGGTGAGAATACAAAATCATATAACCTGGAGAAAAGGCCTGGTGGCTTATTTTTTATAGAACTAAACATACATTCATACACTAGCCATTTAATTGCTAGGTATTCACTGAAAAGAAATGAAAACACATGTTCACCGAAAGACTTGGACAAGAATATGCATGGCTTTCTTTGTAAAAGCCAAAAACTGAAAACAGCCCAAGCATTCACCAATAAGAGAATAAGAAAGCAAAGGGATAAATTCATACAATGCAACGCTGTTTGACAATAAAAAGTAGTTTCTGTGGATACCTGCAGCAGCATGGATAAACCTCCTACAACTTACGTTGTACAGATGGTGCTTGCTACAAAAGAGTGCATATTGTAATTTCTTCATGGTTTTTCTCACTATGAATAAGCTTTGCCCATTTGGAAGTTAATATAAATGGCATCAACAGCATAAAAACTGTGGAACTCCACTTAAAGATATGCATGCTCAGGTATTGGAGAAGTACACTGAACCTACAAATTACTCTAAAATGCATCCAAAATAAGGTGACTAATGTACAGATAGAGGGGTAGATACGTTGTAAAAATAGAGTGAGATGTTAATGGTAGGATCTTAGTGGGGGTATAGAGATACTCGCTATAAACATTTCAAAACTTTTCTGTATGTATGAAAATGCTTACAGTTTATAATATTGGAAAAATGAAGCATGGAGAAGATTATTAAAATTTACTAAAAGCCATAGATTTTATTATTCAATGGCGTGACATTCCATGCTATCTTATGAGATGATATAATAGAAAGATGAATGCTCCCAAGTTAATCTACATATTAAATGCAATTGTGATTAAAATTCTTGGTACATTTTTAACTCAATAAGCTTAAATTCAATTTTTTATAGAGATACATAACCAAGAGTAACTAACTCAACATTATAAAAGAAGAGCATTAAAAAAAATTTAGCAGATGTCTTGCAACGTCATAGGACACAGTGATCAGTAATCCCCCTTACCACAGATCCCAGGGATCTTACCCTAAGATCCCAGGGATTCCTAAAGCCTCAGATAGTGTGGAACCTGATATACAGGATGTGTTTTGCTTTACCAACATCTATGATAAAGTTTGATTTATACATTAGGCACACTAAGAGATTAACAACAAGAATTAATAATGAAATAGAACAATCAGGACAATATCCTTGAACAAAAGTTATGTGAATGTGGTCTTTCTTGAAAGAGTGAGGACAAGTATGAATATTTTCAAACTGTGACTGACATACGTACATGGGACCTTGCTAGATGGCTGATGTAGCCTTGGAACTCTGCTGGGGAAGGCTCAGGTATTTGGTGGTGGTGCTTGGATGGCTGGCTTGATGAATAAGGAAATCGAATCCATCCCCAGTGACATCCAATCCAACGTGAATAGCAGATGGATTAGATGAGAAATATAGAAACTGCTGTTATCAGAAGGCCATGCAGAAGGGTGTCTTTGCTACCCAAGGTCGGGGAAGGACTTCGCACACGACTTCAGAGCCCCAGCAGCACACCCAGTCCAGTTCTGGCCACTTTCCGGCTTCTGCCCTAATGCCTTGTGACACTACCTCCTCTCCATCACCCCAGCTCAGGGGTGCAGATACCTGAGGGTCACATGTCCCTCATTTCCATAAGCAGTCACACAGAATCCCAGTTTACAGCTGGCTAAAGCACTCTGATATTTTGTATGTGTATTTAAAAAATAATATCAATATTACACATAAAATTCATAAATCACCTTCCGTTGCCGCATGTATCAACAGAAGATAGATCCCAGTATCCCCTGTAAATATCAAAACCCGGAGACACTCAAGTCCCTCAGGCAAAATGGCATGGGAGTTGAATCATGATCTACACACATCCATGTAACTTGAACCACCTCTAATTCACCTCCACTGCCTAATACAATATCAATGCTATTTGAAGCTTTTAGGGAATAATGATAATGAAGGGGGTGGAGCCTGTGTGTACAGATGCAGTTTTTTTCAAAAGTATTTTTGACTTGCCGTTTGTTGAACCCATAGTTGGAAGGGCTGATTGTATTTCAAAACTATTGGAAAAACCAGCATCAAAATTTGAACAGCAGATCTCCTTTGGTGTGAGGATTATATATGGTTTGTTTTTGTCGGTGTGCTTTCATGTATTTAACAGATTTTCAGTATTGAGCAGGTAGTAACTTTGTAATTGGGAGGAAAAACATGCTTCCTTAAATGGGCTGGTGAAATGAGGCATGATTCTGAGTGGGTATAGGACACTATTGGCCCAGAGAGACAGAGAAGGAGCTGGTAGGCTGCATCTGCAGGGAGGGAAGCTTTGAGCTGCTTTGTGTGCACCGTGCTCCTGAACTTCACCATGGATACTCAATAGCAAGGATTGACTTGGCCTGATGACCCTCACATCATGTCTGCTGGAATCTCGTAGGATCGCACAAGAATGAAGCTAGCTACCTGCAAGTGTGTGCATTTATTTTTTCAAAGTCTATCAAATACACATCCTTGTGTCACACACACTCATGCAAACATACTCATGCACATTTATCCCCTGGATTCTGGGATGCCTGTGAATCTGGCTGACGGTGATGGGTCTTGCGTGCTGCACAAGTTCCTAACCACGGGCTCTCATTCGGCCAGTCTACGAGTAACTGGGAGCAGAAAGAGGTTGACTCGCTGAGCTGAAACATTCCTCTCCCTAGGTGAGCTCTCTGCTTACAAAACACATGCGTGCATTTCAATCTAAAACATTAAGGGTCAATTATTGATTTCTAACTCTGAGCTCTTATATTTTGGAAGGTTCTTATTATTGGATTTGAAATCTGACAGGCAACTTTTAAATCAATGATTACAAGATCGGCTTTGGTGTAAAATATGCACCATCCTAAGGCTGAGGCTCCTTAGCTCTGGAGTTGGGTAAATGAAGATCAATCTGTACACTGATGGTGTGGGCTTTTTTTAAATAAAGATTTTGTTTTTAGTTTGGATTGGTTTCTTTACAAATCTGCATTTTGGAAATAGAGTCTGAACAGATGCTTTGTATATGTGGAGAGGTGGCAAGAGTTAGAAGGAAGCAGAACTGGATTTGCAACTTCAGGACACTTTTAGCAAGATTGGGTAGCTCTCTATATTAAGTAAGCATGTATTTAGCACCTGTTTTAAAATATGCCCTTGAGGCTGGGGATGTAGCTCAGTGGTAGAGCACTTGCCTAATATGCACAAAGCCCTGGGTTCAATCCCCAGCACTGCTCATGGATAGATGATAGATATCTAGATAGATAAATATCTAGATAGACAGACAAAAAATTTTTAAAAATAACCACTGATCTAAACTCCCAGTTTTCAGAAACGAAGTCCTCCCTTCCTTTATCTTTCCCCTCCCTTCTCCTCCTCCTTCTTTTCTCTGTCTCTTATCTCTATCCTTCTGCAATTATTTAAAACACTTCTGTGTGAATAGCAATTTGCCCTGTTTTAAAGCTATAAAGAAGGATTCTTTCCCTTGCTTTCAGGAACATGAAATTTAATTAAATTGTGTGTGATTGCATACAACCAAAGTTAAAACCCAATAAGAAGGCAACTTGATGGCATTAGATTACAAAATAGAAGAGATGTTACAAGGTAGCACAATTGAGCAAGCTCTAATCCACAAATTCAAACTCCAAAATGTTCCAAAATCCAAAACTTTCTGAGCACTGACATGGAGTGGAAAATTCCACACCATGAAACTTTGTTTTACACACAAAATTATTTAACATAAAGTATAAAATTATCTTTAGGTTATGTGTATAAATTGTACACGAAACAGAAGAGTCACATGTATTTCCTTGAGTTCCATCCCCATGATACGTCATTATATATGTGCAACTATTCCAAAGACTGAGAAAATCAAAAACCCAAAACAATTCTGCTCCCAAATAGCGTGGATAGCCAGTCATGAAAAAAAACTGTCTTGAGATTTACTCATTTTATGCTCTTTAGGTAAACTGAAAAATCAACAAGCACAAAAGTACGGCTGGAAATTTTCAAGTAAACTAGGTAGAACACACTGGATACCAATAAACAGCCTTTGAAATCTCTATGTGAGATGGTATTTAAACTTGGAAATAGAAGGGAAACAGACTCGGTCCCCACCTCTGACAAACTTCCCATGTGCGATCAAATTCCTCAGAGCAGGGGCATCGCTGCTGATCGATCAGGACACGCTTCCTGCTGAATCTGAAGTATCCTCAGAATCCTCCAAAACAGGACCCTGAAGCACCTGTTTATAAGAGTTGTTATGAGACAGAATCTGTTTGTCATTTCCAGCATCGATGCTTGCCTGCAGTGTGCACAGATAGAGCGCTGGCAAACAAGAATAAAAAAAATTAATTAAACCCCCTGGAGATGGCAAACCCAGCCCAGGGTTATTTCCTTATTGATACAACATCAGACAAATATCTGCAGAGAACCTGTAGGTACCAGGGCTACAAAATAAAGATGAAAGATTGAGCACCTTGCCTCTTAAACTTACACCCTATCATGAAACTTCTGATACTCTCAGCATACATGTGTTCTCCCAAGTGAAATCACATCGAAATCTACTGCTAAAGACTGTATGCAGAAGGTAGTGACAGGGGTGGGGCAGGGAGCACACAGCGTGCTCGTAGGTCCTGTCTGGTCAAGGATGGTCACATAGCAGTGATTTCACACTGTGTGATCCATTATTTAACAAAGCAGGCAGTTTACTCCTCAGAGAGGGTGACATCTGAATGGATGGCTCAATAATAAGACCTGGAACCGGGTGCCATAGGCAGGACAAAGGCAAAGGCACTGCGGCAGGGAAACACAGGGCTGGGCGACAGCCTGTGGCCAAGTGGCCAGGCCACAAGGAACCCAAGGGAGAAGTAGGAAGTGGGTGGCTGAGACAGATGGAGGAAAGGCCTGTAAGCTCGAGTGAGGACTAGACTCCCTGCTGGTTGCAGTGGAGGTTTTAGGCAGGGAGTTGCGGGATCTAATAAAGACACATATTAAAAATTGCTGGGCTACAGTATGGGCAATCAGTAAGAAAAAGTGGAAGCATGAGGCTCTGTGGGATCCTGTGATTTTTCAGAAATCCTGCCCCCCGCAAAGGCCCACATGTTAAAGCCTTGGTCACTGGCTTGTGGTGCTCCTGGGAGGCAGGGGGACTTTTCAGAGGTGGAACAGACTGGGAGGAAGTTAGATTGCTGGGACGTGTCCTTGTGATGGGAACCCGGACACTGGTCTCTTCCTCTCTCTCTGACTCTGGGCCACCGTAAGGTAAGAAACGCCCCCACCACACATTCCCACTGTGATGTTCTGCTCCCACTATGATGCCGTGCCTCGTAAGCACAGCCCACACGCAATTATTGTTGGTCGAATACTTGCTTTGTGCTGGGCCTGTTGCTAGGCAGTTTTGCATATATTGTTTATTTTGATTCACACAAAAAGCTTATAAAGTAGGTAACTATTATTATCCATACCAGATGAGAAAACAACTCAGAAAAGTTAAATAGCTTGAACATATGGCCACTAAGTGGTAAAACAGGAATTCAGCATAATTCACCAAAGGCAATGGTATCAAGCAACCATGGACTGAATCCCCTGAACCAGGAGCCAAAATGAACCTTTGATTCTTATGAGTTGTTTATCTCAGGTATTTGTAACAGCAACAGAAAGCTGGCTGACACAGATTCTGAAATACAGTAGTCTCCCCTGATCCATGGAGGATCCATTCCAAGACCCCCAGAGGATGACAAATAGTACCTAATCCTATATATACATTTCTTCCCCTATAAGCACACCTACAGTAAAGTCTAATATAGTAACAGATCAGCAACAATATGAAAATAGAAGGCTGGGATGTAGCTCATCGGCAGAGTACCTTCCTGCTTTCCTGATAAGTGTGAGGTCCTGAGTTCCATCCCTGGTACCAAAAAAAAAAAAGAAAGAAAAGAATTATAACAAAATGTCAGAATAAAAATTGTATGAACCCAATCTCTCAAAATATCTTACTGTCCTAGTCTTACTCTTCTTGATTATTTTAATTTTTATTGTTATTAATATATGCTTGTAGTACACAATGATTACATTTCCTGTGCAGAGTCGGTACACGTACGTAACGCATCTTACTTATTCTCTCAGCACCTTTCTCTCCCTTCCCTTCATCTCTTGGTCAACTTCCCTTTTGCTTCCCATTATCTACCTTTTATTTTGCTCTTTACTTATATTTTGGGTTTCTCGGATATGAGAAATCATGCATGTGATGTGAAATGAGCCAAGTCTAAATGAGGAGACAAAGCGAGCTGAAGAAAGCCAGTACTCTGACAGAGCTTTAGGTTACTACCTAGTGGTTCCTTGGACCCAAGCACTGTGATACCTTGGGAGTGGACCTGATAACCGCGATGACCACTAAGTGACTAACAGACAGGTGGCATACACAGTGCAGACCCACTGGATACAAAGGGATGATTCATGTCCCTGCTGGGTCAGAGTGGAGTGGCAAGAGATTTCATCATTCTGCTTGGTATATAGTGTGCAATTTAAAGCTTACAGATTGTTTATTTCTGGAGTTTTTCGTTTACCGTTGTCAGCCCATGGGTGATCACAGGTACTGAAACCATGGAAATCAAAACCATAGATGAGGGAGATGACCACAGTCCAGGCCAGGGGTGACGGAACTGGGATGGCAATGAGAGGTGGGTGAGGCTGGCTGGATTTGGCCTGCATTTTGAGTGCAGAGCTGACAGCCTCGTGACAGTAAGGGTAACCATTACAACAGTGATAATCATAAGCACAGCCCACCAGCAATTATTGTTGGTCGAATACTTGCTTTGTGCTGGGCCTGTTGCTAGGCAGTTTTGCATACGTTGTTTATTTTGATTCACACAAAAGGCCTATAAAGTAGGTAACTATTATTATCCATACTTTGCAGATGAAAAAACAACTCAGTAAAGTTAAATAGCTTGAACATATGGCCACTAAGTGGCAAAACAGGAATTCAGCATAAATGTGTCTGACTCCAAAGGGAGAGGTTCTGGGCTATTCTCAATCTTCCAGGTGAAACCTGGAGTCTGCAGAGTGATGGTCATGTGGGATGGACACAGAAGTGGGGAGAAATGACCATAGAATGCACTCCAGAAGTGAAGAAGGGCTGGAGGGAAGGAGAGTAGAGCTGGGAAATAAAGTAAAACAGGAGCTTTAGCAAACTCTGTCAGCCACTGGACAACAGGAATGGAGCCATGAAGCCAGCGTGGGTGGGTGGAGCTTGAAGTCTTTGCTTTTCTAGTTCCTAGATCAGTTACAGCTAAGCAGGAACCAAAGTGGTTCTTTTTCTTAACCAACACTTTCCTACTCTTTAAAAGTACACTGATTTGTCAGTGAAACAAGCACTCATATACATTCTCATCCAGATACAGCTTCCTACCGGGCCTTCTACTTCTGCATTTTCTACAAGGCTTGAACATGCCCACACCTGACTTTGGTCTCTTTCCCAGTTTCACAGTTTGCAGAATGTTACACTAGTTTTAAATGAAGACCCCAATGAACAATGACATCGAGGAATGCAGCCCATTGATAGGTCTTGCATCCCTTGCTTGTTTCTACAGTCACAATGAGTTAGACTGGTGTTTATTCTGGATGGGTCTGCTCCTTCCTTCAGTGGGAGAAGCAATCTTGAGTTTAAGTTCATTGCATCAGGAGGTTCAAACAGGAAAAGAAAGACCATTTGAAATAGCCAGCCTAGACCCAAAGCTTGTGCAGCCAACCAATGGGAAATGTCCTACAAATGGTGACAGCTGAATACATCGTGGTGAGCAGGCAGAAGTCTACAGCTGCCCACAATGTGGGGATGGCCGGAAGGGCTCTCTCCCTGCATCCTCCTTGGTCTTTCCTCTTGGCATTCGAGGGACGCAGTATGATACGCTCTTCATAATGCATGCGTGCTTCATGTCCTCCACGAGCTCCTCACTGTCATCTGCTGGGCAATGTCAGGAGGCGACAGCAGGACCTGCCTTGCAGTGGAGGCCCAGGGGACCCTGTGCCAGCAGTTGAGGTACTCATGACTGAACCTCACAGTTCAACAGCAATGCATCAGGGTACTTCTCTCTTCTGAGTAATCATGTCTCTGTTCTTCAACAAGAATGACTGGAGGGTTTCATTTACATATTCCTAAATATAACCCTTGTTTTAACATTTGTTGGCAAACCTAGTGCCTCTCTGCTGGGACCAGAGAGGACTGCTTGAAGCTGGTTCTTTATAGGTGTCCTGAGAAGGCTTACTTAATAGGAAAACTAATGTAATCGCCAAACAGTGGCTTCCTACCAGGACCCCAGGCTCTGTGTGTTACATGTTCACGTCCAAAAGCCACATTAATTAACACACAGCATCCAGAGGTCCAGGAACTTGATGAGCCAAGGGTTATAGAGAACCCAAGAAAACCTTGATTATAATGAAATACTGACAGCTGACTACACGTCTAAACTGGAGAGATCAATACGGCAGGGCAGAGCTCACCTCCTAATCGCCTAGTGGAGCAGCAAAATGACACGAGCATAACACCGGGAGGCGCCTTCTCAAAGCCACCCGGATGCCCCAGACAGCAAAAGCTATTAAACCATGTGGAGCTTCACCTGTTCTGCAGGTTGGGGGACTCAGGCAAGTCACCTGTCCACTCCATGCCACCTTCTTCCCATAGAAGAGCGAGTGTGAGTCTGTGTGGGCTATACAACCATCACTTCCAATCCCATTGCAGGACTTTTACCTATGTTCTGGGCCGTAGCAGCCTGATTCAGGTGGTTTCTTTTTCAGTGTCTCCGATGTTTATAAATCCAAAATGAGCATTGTAAGTCTGAATCCACAGAAGGATGTGCCTTCCCTCGTACAGAGACACTGGTGGACCGTGAGGTTAGTCCCCACGAAAGCCTCTCCACACTAGTGAGACCAGTCTGCCCTGCCTCTTTGTACTGCCTGGGAAGAGCACTTCCAGGGTACCAGCGATGGAACCAACTCCTGAGGATCTACTACTGCACCATGCTGGGGAGCAGCGGAAACGGGCAGTGTCGCCTGCTTCTCAGGGAGAGACACCATTTTCATAGCAATACTCAGTTCATTTCAAACTCTGAACAAGGTGGACCAGTCTGACAAAGCTGGCCTGGGGGCTCTGCACCACAGCCCCCCACAACCTCAGTGGGACTCAGTTCCATGTGGACCCCTAGACACCCAGCCAGGGCAAGCTGACTGCAGAAACAATCGTCAGTCCCAGCATCCTCACCCACAAATGGGTTATCTCTTGCCCCTTTCCCAGGTTGATGTGTGTCAGCTGTTGGGTTTGGGGTGCTCCATGAGGAGACCCAGGCTCCTTCCGCCTAGCAGCTCCACATTCCCTAGGACGGGGACCACTCGTCTGCACACTATTGGCATTTGGGAGGGGTGGCTCCGTGCAAAGGGCTGTCCTGTGCTTATAGGACTGTTTAACCACATTCCTGGCCCTGCCTTCCAGACGCTGGGTGCCCCTCTCCAGTGTGACAGTTGGAAATGTCTCCAAACATTGGCGAATGTCACCTGGAAGTTGGAACCTCTCCCTGAAACCCAGACCATACACCATTGCCCTCAGGTTGGAAGCCCCCCCAAGCCGACTCAGTCGTCTAGATTTGGCCAGCAAATGGAAAGAGGGAGGTATATCCGCTCCTGGACACCTGGCAGCATGGTGACAGCCCCAGGAGGGTGAGGCACAACCACACGTCCCCACCTGGGGGCAGAAGGCTGCATGCTTAGAGGGGGATGGAACTCTCACGGGGCCCTGTCTCAGACACAGATGGAAGCACAGCGAGAAATGAGCACAGAGGGGCCCATCGGGCAGGGGTCCAGCTAATGGACAGGTCTGCGGGCCTCCAGGCGGCATGGTCACCAGCTTCCTTCCTTCTGCCCTCTCCTTTTTTGTCAAATAAACATCTTCCTGCATAGTTAAGGTATACAACAGGCTGCCCTGTGATACATAGATAGATGGCAAAAACATTACTACACTGAAGCAAATTCACACAATCCATCACCTCACACAGTGACCCTTTTTTGTTGTTTCTGCGGCAAGAGCAACTAAAAGCGGTTCCTGAGCGTGGACCCCTCCGTGGTACAGTTTTATCACTTCATCCTCATGCTGCTCAACCCACCCGTCTGCCACTTCGCGTGCTCTGACCCACATCGGTCCATTTCCTGCCCCTCTTCCCCGCCCCCCACCCCGTTTGCCTTCTCTGTATATTTGGTGTTTATTTTGAGATTTCACACACAAGGAAAATCATGCAATATTTTTCTTTCCATGTCAGGTCTATTTAGCATAATGTCCTCTGGTTTCATCCCTGTTGGGGCAAATGGCAAGATGCTGGGGTTTTTTATGGCTGAATAATATTCTTGGGTATATATCATACTTCCTTGCAGTTTTTGTCTGTTTTTTTCTTCCAGTGGTAAGACTCAAACTCAGAACCTTACGCATGATAGGTTAGTACTCTACTGCCAAGGTACATCCTCAGCCACTCTTTCTTTTGCAGTTTCTTTATCCATGGATTTGTAGTTGGACACTCAGATTGTTCCCATGCCTTTGTGCTGTGAGCAGTACTTACATGAACAGGGCAGTGCAGGTAGATTTGCAGGGTTCTGTTGCATCTCTTCTGGGCGTGCGCCTTGAGGAGGCTGGCTAGCTCAGACGATGGTTCTAATTTTATTTCTTTGGTAACCTTCCTTATTAGTATGAAAGTAAGTACTCTGCCTGCCCTCACCACTGTTAAGAAGGATTCATCCCAGCTAACTGGAAGGTAAAAGCCAAGAAGCAGGAAGAGGCAGCCGGGGACAGGGAGAAATGTCAGGGTGAGCTTTGAAGAGGAGATTTCAGGGAGCACGAAGGAGAGAGGCCATGAAGGACCGTGCCTATGAAGAGAGTGGAAGTGAGATACAGAAAGTTTAGAAAGTCTCACTTTGTGCTATTTGAGAAACACAGATCCAGCTCATATTGAATCACTCTTAGGGTGCTGGGCTCGGTTTCCGTGACACAAGCCCCCAGGGGTGCACCTTCCATCGGGTTACGAATCATCGTGACTCAGCTGTGTAGGTAGTGAAAGAGTTCTATCAGGCAAGAAGAGAATAAAAAAGGAAAGGATTACCCAATAACTAGGAAACAAATACACATTTCCCCTAAGCTACTGACCCCAAAGGAATCCGAGCATGTGATCACCAGCACCTGAGAGTCTGTATCAGACAGTGGAGTTGAGTGCTGGTGTCAAGACTGGTCACGCTCACAATCTAGAAGGTCAAGAAGGCTAATGCCTCAGAAAATGTAAGATGCACATAATGAGTCACAACAGGATCTCACTGGAATACGGGTTCTGGTTGAGCTTGTTGGCAGGGGTCTACCATTCTACGATTCTGAGATCCTGGGCAAGACCAACCTAGGTGGGTCTGTGGACCACAGTTGGGTAGTGTTGATCTGTTTTCCTGACAAACTGCACAGGCTAAGTGATCTACAAAGAACAGGAAGTTTACTCTGGCTCAGGTCTAGAGCCTGGACAGTCCAGGAGCCTGGCACTGGTGTCTGCTTGGCTTTGATGAGAGCCTCACGCTGCAGCAGAATGGTATCATTTCTATCCGTGTTAGAGCTTGCTCCATGCTTTTGAACATTTGAGCTTCAAGGGACTCAAAGATGAGAGGGAAATGGGAGCCAGCATAGAATCTCCAGGTAGACTCGAGCAATGCAAAGCAGCAGAGCATTTTAATGAAAAAAAATGCTGAAATGAAGTGTTCCCACATGTCCTCTCTCCCAGCAACACAGAGGGGTCAAAGTCCTTTATAGAAAGATGGTGTTCTTGTCTTACAAGGCAACCCGCTTCTGAGCCTGTAAGACTGCAGCACTCGCCAAGCATGTAAGACGCAATGAATGAACCTCTGCTTGCATTTGCTCAGTCGCCTCCTCAAACTCTTGTATCCCTGTGACTTGAACCTTTGGAAATTTGTCATTGCAGAAAATAAATCTGCCTTCCATTTCGAATACTTTTAGACTTCGAAAAGATCTCAAGTGATCAGAGTTTTTAATTAACAGCTGTAGCTATTTGCTTGTGTTTAACCCTTTCTTTATTAATAGAAACATTGGAACCAAATTCCATTCAGTTCCAAAGTAATGGAAAAACAGTTAAACACTGCTACCCAAGGGATATTTTCCTAAATGTGCTCTGAAATGGTCCATACTCACAACTATTAAGAGAATTTCAATCATAAATATTGTACTTTCTAAGAGGCTAGCAATTTATTTGCCTTTCAATGTCAGGATGATGATTCCTCATCCCTCATCCTGTGCTAATAACTGATCCATTTGTGGTGATGATAAATTGCAATTATTTTTACTCATATAGCCCTATTACTATGCAAATTTTCCTCTTGTTTATTTTCAGACAGTCACAATTACTTGGACAATCCAGATGAGATAATATCATCGCCACTTACTACTATTGCATAATGACAAAAATATGTCTTACATAACCAACACCATAATGAAAATATCTTAGAAAACCCCATGAAAAGAAAGAACAATTCAGTACAAAGGTGCTGTATTTAAAAATGAAATGTAACCCCAACAGGAGTGATTTGAAACTTTGGAAGCTGGGAAAGGTCCCCTCTCATTTTATGAAAAAGGGAGCCACACCCCAAGATTCGGGTAACTCCAGAAAGGGCATGAGCAGACAGCACTTTACAGTGAATAATTCGGCTTCTCCTCACTTCCCCTTTGGGAGCCTTGAAGATGCCTATTTTGCTAATTTAAACTGGCATTCAGACACTCCTGGGTTTGTGGATACATTAAAGTATTATTCATAATCTGGATTTTGATCTATCAAATTATAGTTTTTTGCTAGTTAAACACTTTTAGGTTAATATTTCATGAATATCTTAGAATAAAGATATTTGAATCTCTGATGAGTCTTAAAACAAGTTCTCATAGTTATAAAAAAATGGCATCATCATAGACAAATAATTAGAATTTGTCTTTAAATTTTAAGAAAGAATCCTCTAAGCTATTTAGATCCTCTGTAGAAAAAAAACAGTCCCAGGATATTGAGATAGTTTAGCTTTTGTGCATATGAATACGATTTAAGAAAGTGTTGTCAATTTATTTGCAAGTGCACGAAAGGAGAGAGTGACATTACCAGAAGAAAACAAGAATTAAGGTAGTGTTTGCTGAATGTGAATAAAAGTGTAAGCTGCCTGACTTCGGACAAATCCCCTCTTGTAAGCAGGTAAAACCCAGAACTTACATACTACCAGAGGCCCCTAAGATCGTTTTGGTGCAATTCCAAATCTCCTTAGGAAATTTAGGATTTGACTAGCAATGCTTTTCCCTTTCTAATGCTAGATAAATTAGATAGGTAGGTACATAGACAGATTGATATATAATATGTATTTCTTAATTTCAGCAAGCTTGAGAAGGGCCTCGGGGAAGTGGGGAGTCATTTACATAGAATTGGCTTGATGAGTCTTTCGTGATTACATTTTAATAGTGGTTCCCTCTAGTGAGTTCCATTTATTCCAATCCCAGTCCTTCCCATCCTATTTCAGAAAGCCATCTACTGCCAACAATAAATGAAACCGCTCTACACTTAACTTTAATGCCCCTTACTCTTCTACCTGAAGGCCCAGCTGTCTTCATTGAGGAGTTGAGTGCAAATGACCTCCACAGCTCTCAGTCTACAACATTATTTAGGCTTGAAGCTATGGCAGGGGAAAAGCAGAGAGAAGCGTGATTCCCTTCTTGGAAAAGACAATGGTTCCTGGCAGAGAACCATCTGGCCGCTTATGGTCGGGGTGGGCACATTGTGGCCTGGGTTCCTCTGACCTCTCTCCACCAGGGACTCCAAGACTTAGGCTTAGAGGAGGAGATGAGCTGTTTGCAACTTAATGCAGAACATTATGAAATATTTATTGCATTTTTATGGTGCTGTTCTCTGTGGTAAGGAACTAACCTCAAACTATACACAGTCCTAGGAAAGAAACATAAAATATTTAACTTTTGTTTAAAAAAAAACAACTAACTCTATGATTTTAATCATAAAGAAGAAAACAAACTCAAAGGCAACTTTTCTCAAGTGCTGATCTCCGACTCAAACCTTCTGGCTGATTCTGGATTCCAGTCTGCTTTTCGTGCGTAGCTCCACAGGAGACAGGGGGGTCTGCGGGGCTGGGAGCTCTGCTGAGCTACAGATTTCCTCCCTGGGGCTGGAGGGACCTTCCCAGAGCCCCATCAGATAAATCCAAGCTCCGCTATTGGGCTGGCCTGAAAGAACCTCTCGATGATGATGCTCCTGCTCTGCCCTGACCCACAGAGAGCATTTTGAAGTCAGTCCTCCCCAACTCCATGCTGCCTGTGCTCCACGCAGAGCCCTGCTCCTCCAGGAGGCTCATTCCCTGCACTGCACAGGTAACCTGCTCATGATGCACTGAAGAACAGTCCTCCCAATGCTACCCCAGCCCCAGGGCTGTCCTGCCCCACGGTGAATGGCCTCTTCACCTGCCTGGGACACTCAGAGGCCTGGATCGCTACCCCCTTGGCAAGCCAGCCCCACACCCCTTGCCCAGGGCAGGCACTCGGTAAATGCAGCTGGGTGTGAAGAGGAGTCCACTGGTCTTGCACACCTTTCCACTGCTATGGTGGCATCCTGGGAAGGGGGCAAGGGTCCAAGGACTGCAGTCAGGAGACAACGTGAGCTCATCCTGTGGTTCCCTGGTCTCCTTGCTTCAGTCTCTGATACACTCATGGAAACAGCAGTACGCAGTGCTGAGAGTTAAGTAAACCTGAAGCATTTTTTCATCTGTAAATGACTACAGGTGCACAAGTTCCCCAGATGAGAGCCCCGTAGACCAAAAGCTGTGTTCATGATGTCACAGTTGACATCACCCAGAGGGTTGTGTTTGATGCTTGGAACTGCTAGGGAAGTTGAAGTCTTTGTCCCCATAAGTTCCTGCAAGGCAGATATAAAACTTGGAGGAAACAGGGTTGTGACTTTTCTGTGAAGGATAATCCAGCACTGGCTCTCTGGAGGACAAATACAGTTGGACAAGGGCTCCCTCCACCCATTGCCAATACCTGCTCTGCTTGTAAGCCTGCAGCCCTGGAGCTAGGAGCTGTTGGGGCTCCACAGCAGACACAGTGTCGTTTCTGCAGTGCATCACTTCCCCTGTACAGACAAGTCCTGTGCCTCTTCCTTCAGGGTCACACTGACAGCTCAGAGCCCTCCTATCCAACTGCACGGAAGTGAAAGGGGAATGCCTAGGAGGGAGGGATGGCTTCCCTGGAGCTGGGGCTGAAGTCTAGACCCAGGGGTGAGGACCAGATAGGGTTCCTGCTATATTACTCAGGGGAAAGCAGTGAGTCCTCACCTACATGCAGGAATAAGAAGGACAAGTAAGAATTAATCTCACTTTGGACTGAAATTGGAGGAAACCACATTCCACTTTGCTCTGCTCTGCCTGAGTTTCAGTCATGGGCAGTGCAGTCCCTGGGTGTTACACTTTGGAGGCTGGAGCTGAGGATTTTGCCCGCAAACACATCAGGTAATTTGTGAACTAAATCTGCTTGCTGTTCGCTAAGCTAACATTTTGGGTCTTCCTGGGGCTTGTTCAGTGCGGCGGGTCTCTGTGGAGAAGGAGAGAGGACTCCGATTGCGTCCAGGTCCTCGGTGCATTATAACTGGGTCCTCAGCTCTCTGAGGCCCCTGGGAGCTCTGTGCCAGGGTGGGGGGATAAAATGCATTCTCGGGCAGCCTGTCACATCCAAATCTTCAGGGTCCAGTGACCTTGGTGGCCGTGAGCCCCACTTCAAGTGGAGGGGCTCCAGAAGCACCCATTGTCCAAAGCTTGCTAATGGAAAATCCTTCCCCTGTTTGATCCAAATGCTCTCACTCATTCATTCACACATTCATGGTGCTTTCAGGAACTCATCACTGTCACCATCTACCTTTATCTTACTGAGGTGGCCTCAGTATTCTTATTTTATGATTAAATCATCACACAGTCCTTATTGTCAAATATACAACTGCATCTTTCCTTCCCAATGGGGCCTGTGTGGGGGCACTGAGATCCTCCCATTGTACCCACTTCTTGTCTCTTCTGGCTGAGGCAGTGCCAGGGTGGGAGTGGGCCAGGCCTCTGAGCACACTGCGCAGGAGACTCCAACCCATGTGTCTGAGAAAGCCCAGCTGCTCTGCTGAGCTGGGTTCTTCCCCGCTTGGGAGCTCAGCTCTGTACCTCTGCCTCCATGACCTCCAGATATAACCTGGGGAGCATTCAGGGCCCCTGGGCGCAAGGCTTCCTGGCCTCCCCACAGTAGAAGCCGACCTCAAAGCAACAAATCAGGGAAGCTTACTGGCCAGGAGAAGCTGATGTTCTCTCTCTTCTGTTTTCTTTCCCTCCTTCCTTTCATTTCCTCTGCCCCTTTCACTTTTTCTTCTATTTCTCCTTTTTTGCTAGTTCCTCTCTTTTCTTCCCTCTTTTAAATGTCAGAGGCCTTTATTCAAACAAAGTCACACATTTAAAATGAATAGGTAGAATGATTAAAGGCAATTGCTCTGATTAATGCAGTGAGTGGTGAGGCTCCTCTGCTACTATTTCTCCCTCCACTGTGGGGTGTTCACTGCACCTGTACCTCACACCTATGCAAACATCTTCTCCTACATACAATATATACCTTCATTCGCACCTGCTCAGACACCTGCATACACACCTGCTTGTATGCACTTATACACATATATGCTTGCACACTTACATGCATACATGCTTACACACCCGCACATCTGCACACATGAGCACCTGAAAGCACGTGAGCATACCGGCAGGTGGCCCTGCCTTCACTGTGAAGGTCCCAGAGCTCCTTGTGGCCTAGTCTAAACACCATCATTTTAGGACATTTGGAAAATGTCACCCAAGTTCATGCCCACCAAGATCTGGGAATACAAAACTGAACGAGCTTGTTTCAGAATAGATTGCCTGCTCTCCACGCAGGGAGACTCCAACTAGAGAAGGTGAAATCCACAGGCACCCCAGTGGAGCAGGTGGAGAGGCAGGTGCATGGCAGGGAACACTACCCAGGAGCACACAGCCGCAGGGTCCCCGGGAAGGGCTTATCCTGATGATGGCTTTCAGGGAGCGGGACTGGGAATACCTGGAGGAGATGTGAAGAACTGGCCTTGACTGTCTTCTGGCTACCTTCACAGACTTTCCCCTTGTGGGTCCGGGCTGGGGTAGACATTTAGCCAGGGCAGCCCTTCCCCTGGGCTGGGACTCAGGGTGCCAGGTACACTGCTGGTCCTCCAGGACCAGCACACACAGAAAAATTGGGCCTCCCCATTTGTGTTTAAAAGCTCCAGCTCCAGCTCATAAGGCAGTTAATTTGGCATTAAAAATCCTGCATAAAACATACTATTAAGCTGGGCTCCCTGGAAGAGCTTATAAAGATGTGTGGCAGTGTTTTCCCCATTCTCTGCAGCACAGGACTGCAGTGAGCATCCTCTGACACTGCACTCCAAACCCCAGAGAATGGGGCCTCCCGCGAAATGTGAGCCATGTGTCTGTCCATGAGACCATGGTTTTTAAAAAAAAAAATTGCAGAATTTGCAGAAAAGTAACTTGAGGTCTTGTATTCATTCCCTAAGAATACATGGACTCTGGACCTGCCCCAGAGGAAGCACCAGCTGCCGTGAAGTAAAGATGACGTGCAGGGTGAGGACTGAAATGGAGGAGAAAATAGCGTTTTCTGGCAAAACCAGTGACCCTGAAGGTCTTCAGCACAGTGAGCACCACCACTCTGCCTGAGCCTCCACACTGCTGGAGAGCAGCTGTGGCCACCAAGCCCCCAGCTGCTCCCACCCTGGGCGGTGGCGACCTATTGGCCAGTCTGCTTGCACAGTTGGCCCGCTGCCCTGTACAGGGAGTGTGCTTTCTGAGCTCCCTCCGGTGACCGCCGGAGATCCATCTCCGGGATGCCAGACGGAGCACACCCTGCCTCCTCCAGCTCAGGCTCTAGGTGCCTAGGAGTGGTGTGAGGTGCTTTCGAGCTGGGAGATAGAACTCAGCAGGTATCTGTAGGTGTTCTTCCGGTGTTCCTGATTGCTGAGCTGATGTTTAAGACAGAAGATGGAACAAACTCTCAGAACTCATGCATTGACCATGGTGGGCATTTTCGGAAAACATGTATCTTAGTTCATTTTCTGCAGCTCTAATAAAATGCTACAGAATCAATAAATGATGGAGAATCTCAAGTTGAAGACCAGCCAGGGCAAATTAATGATTTAGTGAGGCCCTGTCTCCAAAAAATTCCATTAAAAAAAAAGTCTGGGGACATAGCTCAATGCAATCCCCAGTACTGCAGAAAAAAGAAGAAGTAGAGAAGTTTATTTGGCTCAGGGTCCTGGGAAGTCCAAGATCAAGGCACAGAGCAGCATGTGGTGAGGGTCTTGCACTGCGTGGTCACCTGGCAGAGGGGCAGGTGAGCATGGACAGACAGTGGAAGAACCCAGGGATCCAGGTTCACCTGCTGTGATGATGGATCCCTTCCGGAGGTAATGGCTCTGACGAATTCAGGAGGACCCAGCCGGCAGGGCCTCCTCAGCTCTCCAATGTCCCGCCCCTGTTTCTACAGTGGCAGTTCAACTTCAAGGGGACATCTAAACCATGGCAGCCCGCAAGGCTCTGTGTAGCACACACGATGCTTAAACAAGCCAGTGCCCTCTGGCAGGTGAAGGTGGCTGTGCCGGGCTGTAACCGCCCACTGCAGAGCTCCGTGGTCCTTCTGAGACTTGAAGCAAGGGCTCATGGGGCTGGCAGAGCTGAGCAGGAAGGGGCACGCAAAAGAGCATCCTCAGGAAAACAGAGACAGGGCATGCAGGGATGATGGTAGCGGAGGAAACCAGCTCTAAAGGGTAAGAAAAGGTTCTCCCATCTGGGTCAGGAATTTGAGCACTGCCGATAAAATGGGTCCACTTTCCAGTCTGTTCTAGGGTATGACTTTGATAATGGTTTTGTATACTCAGGAGTGGGGAGCAGCCAGTGGGGAGGACAGCAATGGAGGCTGAGGGAGGAGGTCATCGGGAAGTACCTGACCACCGAAGGCAGTGTGGGGTGGAGGGGACAACAGGCAGGAGAGTCAGAGAAGGCAACGCAGGCTGAGCCGGGAGGAGGAGTCGGGGCAACTGATCTGATCCACCAGCCTTCAAAGCAGCCAGGGATACCCTGAGGGAACCTCTTCTTCCTTCCGACATCTTGAGAGAGATGAGGGGACATTCTCTCCCCTTCCTCGCCCTTCCTTCCGGAAAGACAGGGAGGCTTTTCAGAACTCTGAGGAGAAGGGATTCATTACCTTATTCATCCATTACATTGTGCTCACCTAGGGAGCAGAGCAGGCCTGGGGAATTAGCTGTAGTGATAACAGATGAGAAGAGAATGACCAGCGAAGGATCTATTACTGGCTCAGTCTTCTCCAATCTGACATCTCATTTATGAGAGGGGAGAAAATGAACCAGAATCTTTTCTCCTTGAAACAGACACTCGCTCTTCTCTTGGAAATCACTGATCGATAAATATTTAGATCAAGACCTCGTTCCCATCAGCAGTCCGCACCATCTGGAGGGCTGGCACTCAGAGGAAACCGGGTCCCTCCTCCGCCAGGCGAGGGTCTGAAGGATTTCCAGTAACGCAGCCCTGGGAGGTTGAATGTGTCTCTTCTTGCTTTAATTATATTCTGGAACCGTCCTGGCCCATCACCAATTACTAATGGACATTCTTGTGGCTATGAGCTCTTCGTTGGCCTGGTAGGATTGTTCAAGTCAGATAGGATTGTTCGAGTTTGACTTGTAAACAGGTAAAGAGGAAGGCTTGACCTTGGGCCATAGACCCAATTAAACATCAGGAGTGATTTCTGCAATGCCAAATTGCTACTGAGACACCTGCTCAGGTGCTGTTGAAAGTCTTTTAAATCATGGGTTAGTAAAACAAGCTATTTGTCCTTCAGCTGTTCCATTTGCCACAAACTTTTGCATCTACTGAAACCATCTCCTCCATTGAAAAATTATCTTATCCTCTTCCAGGTTCACTCTATAATTCTTAGCTAATAGAACAAACATCTGTCTTCAGCAGTCATGTTGACAGCAGCTCTACAAATGTAGATTTCCACAAAAATAAAAAGAAAATCTAGTACAATTCTAAGTCTGCTACTTGACTTTTATTGCATTTACTCCAGATAATTTGCAGTGGTCGTGGTATATTTGTTTTTATCCATTCCACTGAGACCGTTAGTTATTAAAAAAGAAAGCCATCATTTTTAAATCCACACAGAAGTCTTGCGTGTTAGTTTTGTGTCGTGAAACATAATTTGAATAAGCATTCATGTGGTGAGACCTTTGAGAAAATAAATCTTAAGTGTTCTGATGTTTTGAAACTTAACAAATCTGAAATGTTTCATTAAACAACCTACTTGCCATATTTAGCAAATTAAAATATGACAGGCCCAGTTAAATTTGAGTTTTAAATAAGCAATAATTTTTTCAGTATAAGTATGGCCAGTCCTTGGGACATACTTGTCCTAAAAATGAATTGTTACTTATCTGATGTTCAAAATGGGTGTCTTTCATTGTATCTGATGAGCCTATGCCTTTTATGATTTGAGGGTTAATATACAAATCAAATAACCATGGCATCCTCAATATCTTTGAAGAAGACAATCTCAACTACAGGGCTATTTTCTTTTCAAGGATAGCTCCTTTCTATAATAGAGAGTGCTTTTGACAAGATTCTGTCCTACTAGACTCTTCATAAATGAGCGCACAGACCATCCTTCAAAGGATTAACGCTCGAGGAAGTGGTAAGAAAAACAATGAATTTCTGCAGACACTGGAAAGATGAATCTCTCTCCATTTCACTCATGGCATGCAAAACAAAATAGGGATCAAATATTCTGGGGCACCAGAGAAGGTAGGTTTAGGTTTCACAGTCATTCAAATGCTATGGCATTATCTAACATAAATCTTAGGTTATGAAGATCTTAGCTAGGACTGTAATATGCTCTAAATTTGGGTCTTTTGGAGCAATTTCTCTAAATTGCATTTGACAGAGACAAAAGAATCCACTTACATTTCAATGAAAATTGCTTTCCTATTAGACAGACCCTTTTAAACCTGTGTCACTTCACAAGGGGAAGCTAGGTAGAGCGCTTAGCATTCCTTTCATAGGTCCCCATGCAGAAAAGAGCTCCTATTTTTTCACTTCTAAATTCCTCTGGAAAGTTGCTGACCTTCATTTCTCCTTCTCTCTCAGAATGAGAAGATTAAGGGAGGAGGAATCATAATGCACATGAAGTCATTTAAAGATCTGAGAGCCCAATTAATAAAGACATTATATGGCATCTATATTAATCCAACACTTCACCGGTCCCAATCCTAGGAGTACTTCCCAAGGGGTGTGAGGCCCACGTGTGGGTCCTGGAGATGGAGCGTGACTCTGTGCCCACAGGGAAGGAATCCGGTGCCCAAAGTGGACACACCCGGGCCACATTCACGTCAAATGCAAGACACTGAGTCTCCCTCCCAGGTTCCTGAATTCTTTCCCACAATTAATTGCTTGTGCACTACTAATTTACTCTACAAGTGAAAGTCATTCATGTATTTTTCCTAAAAACAAAAAACAGTGCACTCATATTCATAAAAACACCATTACCCACAGTCCAGGTGTCCACTGGAGAATACATGGATGAACCAAACATAGTGTGCACATATAACAGAACACCGTCTGGCCTTAAAAAGAAGAAACTTTTAACACACGCTAACTGAGGAAACTCGACACTGCTCAGTCAGATAAACCACACACAAATGGACAAATAGCATAAGACTTTATTGATATGCTGTACCTAGAACAGTCTGATTCATAGGGTCAGGAAGGAGGTGATGGTGCCAGGCACAGGGACAGGGACACGAGGAGGAGTTCACATTTAAGGGACACCAAGCTCCAGTTTTGCAAGATGAAGATGGTTCGGAGATGAGTTCACAGCAGAGTGAATGCACTTAACACTCCTGAAGCACACACTGAAAAAAGGTAAAATGGTAAATTTCATGTTGTACATATTTTACCACAGTTTGAAATCAACATTACGGTTAGACCTGGAATGTCCCCTGACCATGGACAGAAGAGGCGGTCCCTGGGGCGTGGCCTGGAAGGTCCATCTCCCCTCCCCCAGCTCCTCCCTTCTCCCCTTGCTTCCTGGCAGCCATGAAGTGAGCAGCTCTCTCCACCAGGCCCTTCCACCAAGTTGTTCCTGGCTTGGAGGCAGCTGACCACAGGCTGGAAACCTAAGCCAAAATAAACTTTTCCTTTAAGTTGTCAGCATCAGGTATTGTGTCTGCAACGAGAAAGGAACTAAGATGAGATTCTTCTTCAGACAAAAGGAAGTGCTCTGACCCCTAAAAGTGCAGTGCTTGCCAATCAGAACTGGGTGCACACCAGGGACGGGCCTATGGACTTCAACCACAGGAAGTATTAGCATGGCTAAGAAATGTGTTTGTACAGCCAGCCCGTACACTGCTAGTGGCTCTGCATATTTGTACAGGACTTTTAGATTGTGTCTGGCATCAGAAGCCGGAAAGGGGGACTAGGGATGTAAGTCAGTGGTGGAGCACTGGCCTGCCATCACAGGCCCAGGATTTGATCCACAGCACTAAAAAAAATAAAAATTAAAGCAGAAGTTTATAAAGTGAAAGGCAGAGAAAAGTGTTCACAGTATTCAACCCCAGACTCCCTCTTCCCAGCCTCTTTCCAAAAGAAAAGTTACATGAATAAAGCTGTACTACTCGTGTGGACAGGTAACTCTGAGGCACCACCATCGTTAAAAACATTAATAAATCATGGTTCCTCCACTCAACAGACAAAAATGTTGCCATCAACAGCCATGTAGGGTACAGAAATGCTTGGGATTTTCTGGACACAAAATTATGTGTACTATAACTCTATACTTAATAGGCAACTTTTCAATTTTAGTACAAATAAAAACAGAATTTTTGTTCCAGCATAGTAGAATATGACTTTCTTCCATTTTCTAAACTGCCTTTATGATATATTCCTTTGATAAATTCTTTTTGTTTTTGTTTTTTTTTTTTGAGACAGGGTCACTATGTAGTTCAGACTGGCCTTGAACTCACTAGGCTGGCTTCGAACTTGCAGAGATCCTCCTGCCTCAGCCTTCAGAGCACTGGGATCACAGGCATGCACCACCACGTCCGGTCTTTGATACATTCTTGAAATATGAAAAGGTACTTCTAGAACAATGATGTCTTTTAAGAAAGGAGGCGTAGAATCACGTGGAAAACACCGAATCAGCCCGCTGCAGACAGGTAGGTCTTTGGACGCAGTCCCAAGGCCACCAGTCACGTTGAAAACACCGAATCAGAGGGCAGAGAAGCTTAGCCGGTCCCAGCACCCGGAAGGAAGCTCCCCCGCTGCCATCCCAAGCTGCTAGAGCAGAGAAGCTGAGCCGCGTGGGCGCCAGAAGCACACCCCACCGCCCCCGCCATGGAAATGAGAAGACATGTAAACAAGCCTCAAAAACAGACTTCCGGATCACCTACAGCAACCCCAAAGGGAAATGAGATGGAACAATCTGATACTCAACCACCTGAACTCTCTGAACTGGCAGAAAAGAGGATCTGGGAAAAATGAAATCAGAAATAATTACTCAGATAACAGCAAAGATTTTGCTCAAGGTGCAAGACATGATTAATAAATCTAGAGAGGACACAGATAAAAAAAAATAGAGGATCTGAGGAACATGATGGAATCCTAACATGAGAAACAAATGGAATCCATAAAACAGATGTAAACAGATTTCCAGGAGATTAAAAACTCCATCGAAAGTCTGTGCAGCAGAATGGACCAATGTGAGGATAGAATTTCAGATATAGAAGAAAAGATTGCAATTAGTGACCAGGAAAAGAAAAATTGCTTTAAAATTGTAAAGGAATACGAGAAATCAATCCAGCAGCTGCTAGATGATGCAAAGAAGAATAACATAAGACTGATTGGCGTCAATGAAGAAAGAGGAGAGAGTGCAGATGACATAAAAAAAACTCTTCACAGAAATAATGGCAGAAAAATTCCCAAGGAGGGGAAAAGAACTTGACATACAGATAAGTGAGGCATATAGGACTCCAAATAGCCTTGATCAAAAATAAACTACACATAGGCATATAATAGTTAGGATTCCAGAAATCCAACAGAAGAACAAAATTCTACAGGCAGTGAGAGAAAAGAAACAAATCACATACAAAGGAAAGCCCATCAGAATCACAGCAGACTTCTCAATCCAAACCCTCAAGGAAAGAAGAGCTGGGAGTGATGTATTTCAAGCCCTAAAGGAAAACAGTCTCCAACCCAGATTGATGTACCCTGCAAAACTATCTTTCAAAATTGATGGAGAAATAAGATATTTTCATGATAAAGAGCATCTTAGGAACTTCATGAAAATCAAACCGGCACTCCAAAAAATTTTAGACAATACCCTAGGAAAAGACACTGAGGATCACAACCCCAGGAAACCCAGCAGAATGAATCCATTGGGCATGACAAATTAAACACAAAGGGGGAGAATCCAACAAAAAGAAAAAGTCATGACAAGGCTTTTAAAACTTTTAACTTCATCTCCTGAATGAGTGTATAATTCAATCTTGTTATTGTACTGATTAGTATTTTTCTGATTCTAGAGTTGCACACCTTTCCTTGTGCTGTACTGGCTATTTATCGATAATCTTCTTATGTCTACTTTTTAATTGGGTTGTCTATTAATGAGCTGCAAGGGTTCTTTATATATTCTGGTCATAGGTTATATGCATGGTAAATATGGTCTGTTTAAGGACTACTTTTCATTTTAATGATGTCATTTAAAGTTCTAAATTTTGATGGAATCTCATTTATCAATTTTTTCTTTTATACATCATGTCTTTTGTACCCTAGGTAGTTCTTGCCTACCCTGAATTCATAAATATTTTCCCTTATAATTTCTTCTTATAGTTTTATACTTTTAGGCTTTCATATTTAGGTTCATAGATTCCTTCAAGTTATTTTCATGTATGGAAATAAAGGGTTGAGGTTAATTTTTTATATACAGATACCAGGTGTTCTAGTAACGTTTTCTGAAAACACTGTCTTTTCCTCAGCTCTTGAATTGAGTTTATATTCTATAAAATGCTAATGTTAAATAATCTTTCAAAGCTCAGTGGACCATATATGTGTGGTTCTATTTCTAGATTCTCTGTTTTATTCCAATGATCTATATGTCTTTCCTTACACCAACACTGCTTGAATACTGTAGCTTTAGAAGAAGTCTTAAAATTGGGTGCTAAACGTCTTCCAACACTGTTTTTGTTTTTGTTTTTTAACTTTTCTAGGTCCTTTGTACTCCTACATAACTTTTAAATTTCAGTGTCCAATTCTTCATTTATAGCAAGTATACACAAACCTGAATTTTTATATATACCTTGTGTGTTCTAATCCTGCTAAATTCAAATACAAATTCTAGGGGCTCCTAGTGATTTCTTAGTATTTTCTCTGTAAATGATCATTTCATCTACATATAAAGATTTTTCTTCTACCTTGCCAATCCTATCCTAATTGTGTCATTTTATTGCCAGACTATTTTGGTGGGGCCTAGGTTTCAAAGTTTAATGGACAGGTGAAGAGTAAGCATATCTGCCCTTGTTCCCCACCTTAAGGAGAAAGCATTGTATCTTCTCCATTCATATAAGGCATTCTCGCTGGAAGTATGGAGTACATGTCTTTAATCTGTTGAGAAGGTTCTGTTCTACTTCTAGTCTCCTGATAGCTTTTACCATGAACAGCTGTAGAATTTAGTCCAATACTTTTTCTCTAACTAGTGACAGGATCATATGGCTTTTTCCTTTCCTCTGTTTAAATGATGACTTTTGGGGGTGGATCTTCCAATGCTGAACCAACACTGCCATCCCTGTAACAAAACCACTTTCTACATCCTGCCGGATCTGACTTCTAATAGTTTGTTTTGTGAAACAAATTTCTATCTATGTTCATACTTTTTTCTTCTATTATCTTTATCCAGTTTTAGGATTAGCACAATTGATTTCCTAAAATGAGGATAGAAGTGTTCCTTCTTTTTTCTGCTTTAAATGTTTGATATAATTTATCAGTTAAAATGTATATGAGCCTGCTGTTGTCATATAGGTAGGTTTTCAAGCTAGGAATATACTTTCTTTAATAGGTGCTATTCAAATTTTATATTTCCTCCAGAGTTAGCTTCATTAATTTGTCTTCCAAGGTACTTCTTAGAAGTTGTCAAATTTATTTCAAAACAGATTTTTGAAATATGCTTTCTATATCCTTTGAAATTCTGTAAAATCTGTGGTAATGTCTCCTAGATCTTGATATTGTAATTTTAAAAATGTATAACTGATATTGTGTAACAGGAAGAAAAGGTCTAAAGGTGCAAGGGAAGTGGGAGGGGTAGGGGAAAGGAAAAAAGGGAAAAGAAAAAATATGAGAAAAGGAAAAAATGGAAACAAAGTCTTTGCAATTAGGGAAGGGTGGAAGGGGTGAAGGGAGGGCAAGGGAATTGGGAAAAAATAAGAACCAAGATACTCATGTAAAGGTACAAGATCCCAATGATGAATGTAACTGTATTTCATACCAAAAATGTACCAATAAACTTAATGGGAAAAATAAAAAATAAAATAATATTAACACATGTCTAAATTCAAATGGCTAATATTTTAGAAAAAAATGTTTTTTTAGGTATATCCTCATCAATGCAATGACATATTTAATGCACTCATTCCATACTGTTCACTAAAGAATTAAGAATACTATACATACCTACTGTGGATACTTCCTGGGAGCAAATTGTTGATGACTATAATTTTATTTTTCCAGATATTTGCATAGACTACTTCCACTCAGGTGTTGGTGACTATCTTTATTTGTTTTCTAGGTTAACTTAATGTTTATATGTAATATTGCCACTTCATCCCCACAATTCATGATACAATTCATATTGTATTTTGAAACAGGATTTCAGTGCTCAGACTATCAATACAGGTATGATCAATGTAAATAGGGAAGGGTGGGGGGGTGAACGGCGCACAGGGAATGGGGAACAAAATAAGAACCAAGATACATCATGTACAGGTACAAACACCCATTGATAAATGTAAACGTATTGTATACCTAAAGTGTACCAATAAAAGCATTTTTTTTTTAGATCAAAAAGAAAAAGAAAAAGAAAAGAAAGGAGGCGCAGTGTTTTTCAGGTAGCTTGGAGTGGGGCGGCAGGGAGCTAGCCATGAAAGCACCGAGAAGGCCACGGGGCCCCATAATCCCGCCCAGCACTCTGCCATTTTACTCAGGAGCTTCCATTTGGTCCCGCAGTTTGGTTTTTAAAATGAAAATGTCCTGGAGAAGTTGCACTTCAAACACCCTAGTGTGGCTCACTGAGCCTTCCTTTCTGGCCCTCTGGTCCTCGGCACCCTGTTCATGGCGCCCACTCACCCTGCGCCCGCCTCGGAAGCACCTAGCGAAGCCTGAGAGGCCCATGCTGCAGCTGTCTGCCTAGTGTTTGTCCCGCTCCCCAGACTTCCGGCCTTGAGACTCTGCCCTTAGGACTCAGCATTGGGTCAGCGTTCAGCACGCGGCGGACTCAGGTGAACCATGGTAAAGGCCTAACTTCCTCAACAAACACTTAGGGGTTGGTGGGGCCGGATGCTGGAGTAAACCCTGCCTCTCCCTGCGCCGGGCGCTGTGCTGTAAAATGAGCCGTTCCACCCAGACCCCCATTAAAACACCAGGGGAACAGGGTCCACTGGAGGCTCCTAAAATGTAAAAATACACTAAGGGCTAAATTCACAGTTTTTAAGATGTGGTAAGTCAAGTGGGAAAAAAGGCATATCATCGACCTCAATTCTCCATATTTCAATCTTATTTGTTACTCACAAGTAAAATACCGCAAACTTTTCCTATTTGATGTTTCTAAAAGAATAGGCACCTTTTTTACAAGACAGAACCAAGGACAACTTCTTTCTGGTGTCTTAGCAGAATATAAACACCAGATGGGCATATACCATGTTTCTTAAAGACCTTTTGCCTTACTTCTAAACTTATTAAATATTGTTTTTTGCATTGAATTATAATGTCAAATAGTAATCCTCTATGAAATTCTGCTTTGTGACTAGTAGTGTCGTGTAGATTTTCTCTGTAGGAAGAAAACTAGAAAGAAAGAAGAGAGGTGAATGGACTCTATGCATGTTCTGGGGATGAGTTTTCAGATGCTGTATCAACATTAAACAGAACTAGAGACCCAAGGACCTTCCTAAAGTGATACCTAGGCCCATATTGCAACTAAAATGTATCCACTGCCTCCTCCTCCATAGGAAAACAAAATAAACAAAGGGTTTATTGTATTAGAAGTGATTTTAAATGGAATTTTCCATTCTGTCATTTTTCTGCCTTGAAAAAAATCAATTCTAAAGGTCTTCGTCTAAGGCCAGAGGGTTCAATGCCATCTGGAAAGTCTTGTCCTGGCTGTTGAAAATTGAAAGGTTACCAAAAAAATTTCCATATGAACTGGGAAATATAGAATTCTCTAGTTCCTTTTTCTCACTCAATGAAATACACAAAAGTTAAGAGGAGCCTACAATTCCCCCTCTGGTATAGGAAACGATTGCTGGGAATGAAGCCATCCTGTGTTCTTTTTCTGGCAGCAGTGCATACCTTAAACCCCACAGTGCCATGTCTGTGCACAGCTACTGGAGGAAATGACTGGAGTTTTTGTTGTTGTTATCGATTGGTTTCACCCTTGAAGGATGTTTGATGTTTTCCCAAGAATTCCAAAATTAATTCCTCTCTGAAGACTGCCTGTTTCTCCTCTTTCCCGTTGTTTCCTGGGTAACTTCGAATCAGTGGATCCCGAAAAACTGAGTGAGTCCATTTAGACTCTGTGTCGCCCCAGGGCCCCAGGGGGTTAAGCTTCTACTTCAAAATACAAACTGAGAACAACTGGGCAGTTTCTTACTGCACAACACGTAGGACTTTCCAGACTGAGATTTAGAAATGAAAGCCAGCATCTGCTCTCCTTGGGATCTAAACTAATTACTCTTTACTCAGCAAAACTACCTTTTCATTCCTCCCCTACACTGCTAGTTTTTATAACTGATGAGGAATACTCACAGCAATATTTGTAAAGCAATGATTCCTTGATTGATGCTAATGATTTCCAGATGTCCTGGCCTCTCCTCCTTTCTTGATCTAGCATTTTAATATCTCCTTCAGCATATTTCACATTTTACAACCCAAGTCCTTCTTTAGTGAAATGCTTAGCAGAGTTGATCTCCAGAATGGGCAACTAAGCTAAAATCTACACAACAAGAAATATGATAATTATATGACTGTGCGTCACGTGGAATAAAATAACAAGAATAATCTTTATGAGGAAAAGTCCTCCTTCAGAAAATAGGATGGTGCTTCCTCACAAAATTTGACATATAATTACTATAGGATTCAGCAATTTTACTCCTGAGTATATACCCAAAATAATTCAAAGTGGGGTGGAGAGAGGATATCTGTTTACAAATATTGATTACAGCATTGTTCAAAATAGCCAAAAGGAGAAGCAGTCCGAGTGTCTACAGGCAGATAAATGAACACAACGTAGTGCACACCTACATGCAGTGGGTTAGCGAAGGCAAGAAAGTCTGATGTGTTATCAGTGGATGGAAATGGAGGATATTGCGCTAAGTGAAATAAGCCAGTCACAAGAGCACAGGCAGTGTGTGCTTCCAGGCACATGAAGTAGCGAGAGCAGAAGGCAGACCAAGGCAGCAGGCCCAATGCGGTCACCAGGGGCTCGGGAAGAGGCAGGAAGGGCAAGCTGCTGGTCAGTGCGGGTGCAGTTTGGTTTATAAGATGGAAATCATCTAGCATGGGATCGTACCGTAACACCTGGTTAAGATGGCAAACTTTTCCTTAGGCATATTTTACCCCCACTGGAAAGAAGGGGCTTTCCCATCACCTTATCTTGAAGGGTGGAATGATGCCATGCCAAGGACTACGAGCCTCGCTGGGAAGGAAGCAGAGGCTGCCAGAAGAGGCAGGAGGACCAGCGTAGCTGTCTGTGTCCCTGGCCGGGGAGGTGGCCCGTCCGGGTCTCCAAGTTCAGGGACAGGCACGGCGACCTGGGATCGATACACAAGGAGCATGGGGAGGGAGGTGGAGCACAGCCCAGCAGCAAGGGACAGCAGCAGTCCCTGAGGAGCAGGCATCCTCCAGGGGGAAGGAGGAAGTGGCACTGTGCCCACAGGTCCCCAGCTGGTGGGTGCAGGCAGGCTGCAAGCAGAAGAGAGCTTCAGTCTCCCCAGAGGAGCTCCATGGAAACTGGGAAACCAAGAAAGACACTGAAGCAGCCCTTGCTTCTGAGCGGTCGTGATCTGCTTTATTCCTTATTTCATGGAACCTTCACTTGAGTAAGAGCTGCACTTAGCTTGCACCAGGCATGATCAAGTGTTCACAGAGCGGCCCGTTGGAGTCTTCCACACCCTGTGAGCCAAACCCTGTCACCAGTACTATTTTACAGAGGCAGACGCAGAGGCCCAAGAAAGGCATAACTAACTCTGCAGGTTGGGGGACAGGAACTATTGCATCTGCATCACAGGGAGAGAAATGGAGGGGGAAGGGTTCAGTCCATTTCCCAGGCCCCACAGTACAGAGCCTAGTTGAACTGGAAGGCTGAGGTTCCTATTCCAGAGGTGGGAGCATAATTACTGGCTACACCAACTCTGGACCCACTCCCCGGAGACACAGAAAACGCCACCGCTCAATATACACACACAGTCAAGCCCGGGACTCCCCCAGACTCCGCTGGGATTGCGCTGAGGACCCCAGAACAAATTCAAGACCCACCCCATGCTCAGCCACTCGGCCCTCGCTCGGCTGTCTCCCTTAGAGACAGCCGTGGGCCTGATGTGACAGAATGTGCTCAGGATCACAGTGGGAGGCTTACGGTGCGGTCTGGGAAGCACACACAGGGAGAAACGCTTTCTTTTTGGTGGAAAACATTAACTAGCTCTTGCATCAACATAAACTACTGATTTCACTTTATTTTGATTCCCTTTTCCATTTAGAAACTGTGCCTATGGTCCAGAAGTTCTCATCCTTCCAGAATGAGGTTGCCCGGAGGCCTAAGTTTTACTCTGCTCATAAACCATCCGGTTTTAGACACCCTTTGATGCAGCTTCCAGGCATGAGGCAGAACAGAATATGCCAAATCTCGCACTGAGATCCTCTCTACAGCAGATCTTTCTGAGCCCAGCGAAAATGTCTCTTGATCAAGATTTTTGGGCCATCCACAGGATGAGGCCTCAGACCCCTGGCACTGTGTTTAAAGTCAAGTCAAAGAACTGAAGAATTTAATAACATGGCTGTGACAGTCAGCTTTCTGTTGCCATAACAAATGCCCCAAGTGATTAACTTGTAAATGGGAAAGGTTTCTTTCTGCCCACTAGTGCCATAGTGCCATTGTTAGTACCACTTGCCTGTGAAGGATAACAAGAGTTTACACTTTGTTGTATACCTTGTCTATCACCTGGGGTTTTCTATGCAAAAGAGAAAAATAATAACCATTGTGCCATTATAATCAGGTCTATGGCCTGAAAAAAAATTAATTCTGGTTTGTAAAATCTCTCAGCATTAGAACCCTTGTCTCTGATAACAAATTTACTGTATATTCCTAACAATAGAAAATGTAAGATCATTGGAAAATAGTTAAAATCCTACCATATATATATATATATATATATATATATATATATATATATATATATATAATATGGATTTTTCCAATATTATGAAATAAATGAATGTTATATCATTCTACATTTATAAAGTTTCTGGAAGTTTCTGGATATTATTTGTGTTTCTAATATTTTCAGTAATCTTAGTTTTAGAAAATTTTCCCACTTCTTTACCCTGAAAACTTGATTCATAATTTCTCAAGCATTGGGTGATATGAAATAAAAGATCTATCTTTGATGCCATTGAAGGAAGAGATTTTTCCAGGTGTTATCATTTGTGTTAATGCCATGTGATGGCACCCTGTAACTAAAGCAATGGGGATTTAGGGTTGTGGAAATGAGGCCATCGTTATCCCTCCAGGAGCATGACTTGCCTTTCCCCTATTTCCAACTTTGTGTTTGACTATTAACAAAAGGATCAGGCCATAAGCTGCTCTTGAAACTGGAGATGTAGCTCAGTGGTAGAGCGCTTGCCTGGCACAAATACTTAAGAGCCACAAAGATAAAAGAAAGACAAAACATTTCAGTGTAGAAATGTTTACACTGAGCTGAGAATGGAGCACCGACTCCAGAAGTAGAAGGTATATGGCAAACAGGGCAAGTGTTGGTGTTTGTCTTCATTTTTCCCAGAGCCCCTTCTCCTTCTGGGCTTTCCTGTGACTCTGAACCAGCTCTTGAGAAGTCTATTTTAGCACTCACAATCATGGCAAGAGCTGTTTCAACACGCAAAACAAAAACAGCTACAATGGTAGCATGATTTCAAGCAAAAACTCGATTTGCCTCCAGAGGCTGAAAGCAGCTCTGTGCATGTTAAATTCAACATGTGGCTGGAATCTGCTTGCCTTTTATTGGGTCTGGAAGAGAATAAAATGCAGATTTGGATTTTTAGGTCCTTTATCTGTCATCAGAAGAATATTTAATGGGCCTTATGTAATTCTTTAAAAGATGACACCAAGAATAACCTTAAAAATGTACACTCTTAGATTTGCTTAATTTCATCCAAATATAGCATTAAGCATGATTGCATTTATCTCTTATGTCCTGAAATACTCCAAGTTAGACTTGAGTGAAACAATCAACGTTCTTTCCATTATGTCCTGACTTGGGAGCAGGTTTCCCATGGATGAGCCTTGTTCCTGGGGGTGCCTACAAGTTGTTTACAGAATCTTCCACAGAGATTTTCAAAAGGCAAGAGCTCTGTTTCCTGTCTCACGTCTACCAACTCCACATCTATGGGAGCAGGGATCAGGCCTGTAGGGCTCCCCCAGTTCTGATGATCACCCTGATGGAAATCATTGGCATTTTATAAATATCTGCAGACTGTATTTAGTAAGGAAATATTTCCTAAGCCTTCAACATGGATATCAAATGATACGGAAGATTACTCTTTACCCTTTTTTTTTTTGGTACCGGGCATCGAACTCCGGACCTTGCACTTACAAAGCAGGCAGCGGAACCACTGAGCTAAATCCCAGCCCAACTCTTTACCCTTTCTGCACAAACCTTGTCTCTTCTTCTGGCATGTGAGAAACAAGTAACAGTGTGTGAATTTTACTTCTGTCATTTATCAACTTTCTTAAAATGCCAATTTGCAGGATGATGTCATTTTTCAAAGCCCAATATTGCTTTTTAGTACACCTATAAATGAACTCTTTCAGCTTCTATTCCCAATGTTTATTTTCCAATTTCTGATTCTGTTTACAGTTTGGACATACAATATATTCTTAAAATATCTTTAAGAACTGCCTCCAGACTCTCTGAACAGGACTACAAATGCTACAAAGTATGCATCACAAGTTCCATTCGATATAGATTTTCTTTTTAATTCCTTATTACATCATTGGAGTTTGAAGCAGCTGCCTTAAAAGAAATTCTTTTTCTCTCTACCACCTCAAATAAGTAATGAATGCTTAGAAGCTCTTTAAGATGCTGAGATCTGGGAGAATAAAACTCACAGGAGATTTAAGCTTCTCAAAAGTGCAGACCTTCTCAAAAGCACAATACGTAATTCAATTTTTTGAGAAGTTTATGTGTTTTAGAGAAACCTACCCCACCTCCCACTCTGCCCCTACACATGCATAAAATAGAACATTCAGTTTTGAGTATCACAGTCAAGATAAAACCAAAAATCAGAGGTTCAGAGGTGGGCAGAATAATGGGAGCCTGCAGAGTAAATATCATCTACCCATGTCCTACTAAAGGATTAGTAAGCTAAGGAATATTTGACAGAATTCTCATTCCTTATAGCATGGAGATAAATTTGGCCAACCTTATGCCAAGAAAATTTTTTTTTTTTGGTACCAGGGATCCAACTCTGAGAAAATTCTTAATTAAATCCATTGTTTTATGGACACTGGGCTCCAGCATTTTCTAATGGTAACAGAGCTTAATAAGACTCACTTCCCCAAGATCACAATACCGGCACAAGTAGAGAATGAAACAATTATTTGGAGTATTTGAAATGACCAAGAGCAGTCAGATCTTTGTAAAACCAAGCATAGGAAAGTCTGACTTTTACACGTCTGTGACACTCCTCAATCTCAGTGCATGTAAACAGCAGAAATCGGCCCTGTTCCTGGCTCTGAACATAAGGACAGACCTCAAGACTCACAAAGAACCCTACAAGTCACAAGGAGAATTCTGGAAGGAAGAGAGTCTTAGAAGTGAGCGTTAGAGTCTATGTATAAACGTGTGATTAAATTCTTTTTTTTTTTTTTTGGTACTGGTTTTGAACTCAGGTCCTTGCGCCTGCGCAACAGGCAGCGAAACCACTGAGCTAAATCCCCAGCCCATTAAATTCTTGACAGACTTCTAACTAAAGACATAAGGGGACTTCTTGAGCGGGAGGGGTTTGAAAAAAAAAGCAAGGGCTAGAATCTGACCAAACAAGGCAGGGACTCCAGCTGCTGCTCACAACAGAGGAGACTAGCCAAGCTAATCACCAGCTAGATGGAAAGCCACTGTTCAGAAGAATGTCACAGAATCCAGTCTTTACAATGTGTCATTCCTAATGGCCATTATCCAATAAAAACATCATCATTATTATCCAATAAAAAAATCATCAGCTGAAAAGAAACAGGAAAATGTAGCACATCTGATTTTAAAAGTAGTCAGTGCAAGCAGACCCAGAGGTGACCCCGTCACTGAGGTTGACAGACGAGAATTTTAGCGCTGCTCTTCTGAGCCACTTCAGGCACCACTGAGAAATGTCAGCCCTTGCATAACGATATTATCAATAAATAGTTGCAACTCACCGAAGCCTCACATATATGGTTTAATGATTTTCAACAAGAGTGCCAAGACCATTTGTTACAGAAAGAAGTCTTTTCAATGAGTAAAATTGAAAAAGTGGATATCAAATGTAAAAGAATGAAACTTACATTATATCACATACAAAACTAATGCAAAATAAATACAAAACATATAATCTACAAGTATAAAATGCTTAGAAGAAAACATATGGGGAGAGCCTCGTGATGGTGGATTTAGCAATGATTTCTTAGATATGATGCCAAAAGCACAGGCAACCAAAGTAAGAAAATAAATTGGGCAACATCAAACTATAAAACTTCTACTCATCTAAAGACAAACATTAAGATGAAAAGGCAACTCATGGAATGGGAGACAAATACTTGCAAATCGCATATCTGATAAGGGATTACTATGCAGAATATATAAAGAATACCGGCAACAATGTAAAATCCAATATTCCAATTAAAAATGGACAAAGGATTTAAACAGATATTTAGCCAAATAAAATACACAATTTGCTGACAAGCACATGAAAAGATGCTCGGTCATTAGTTTTTGAGGAAAGGCAACTCAAATCCACAGTGAGATATCACCTCCTAAATATCAGGATGGTGTTATGGTTGTTATCTGAAGTGTCCCAAAAGTGCTCACTGTGTTGAAGCCTCGGTTGCTATTGAGTTTGGGGAAGTGACTGGACCATGAGGACTCAAACTTCACCAGCGGAAGCCCTCCCTGATGGAATCATAATCAGATGATGTTATTGGGAGATGATGGAAACAGGAGGTAGGGCCTCGTTGAAGGAAGTAGATCATGAGAATGTAGCCTTGGGGACAACATCTAGTCCCTGGCCCCTTCTGCTCCTGTTCTTTCCCCCTCTCTGCTTCCTGGTTGCCAAGAGGGGAGAAGCTTCACTCTACCATGCCCTTCTCCCTTGATGCTCTGCTTTCCTGAGACCCAGAGCAATGAAACCAACAGACCATGGACTGACACCTTGGAAACCATGAACCAAAACCAACCTTTCTTCCACTGAATTTATTTTCTCAGGCATTTGGTTACAGCAGCAAAATCTAACAGAGATGACTACTACCCTCAAAAAAACCTAAATGAAAAATAACAAATGTTGGCAATGATTAGAGAATTTGGAACCCTTATGCACTGTTGGTGAAAGTATAAAAAGTTGCAAACACTATGGAAAACAATATGGTCATTCCTCAAAAAAAAAAAAAAGACTAAATATAGAATTATAATATGATACAGCAATTTCACTTCTGAGTATATATCTAAAAGAATTGAAAGCAGGTTCTCAAAGAAACATCTAGGGCTGGGGACTTACCTCAGTGGTGCTGCCACCTGCCCCACAAAAGCAAGGAGCCGAGTTCGATCCCTGGTACCAAAAACAATAAAACAACCAAACAAACAAACAAAAAAGAAACATCTATATGCCCAAGTTAATAGCAGCATTATTCATAATAACTAAAAAGTAGAAGCAATCCTAAATGTTCATCAGTGAATGAACAGATAAATAAAATGTAATATATCCAAACAATGGAATATTATTCAGCCTTAAACAACAGAAAATTCTGACATATGCTACAATATGAATCAATCTTGGGGCCATTATGGAAAGTGAAATAACCCAGTCATGAAAAGATAAACACTCTATCCACTTATAGCGATACCTAGAGTGGTCCAAGTAGAAACAGAGGGCAGAATGGTGGTTGCTAGGCAACAAGGCTATGGGGAGGGGAGCTACAGTTTAGTCAGGCATAGTTTCAGTTCTAGAAGATGAAACAATTCTGGAGATTGGTGGCAGAGCAGTGTGATTTTAATTACCACTGCTGAGCTGTACACTTAAAACGGTTGTAGAAGGTAAATTTTATATTGCATATTTAACCATAATTAAATATTTTAATTTTTAATGTTTCCACTATAAAGAAATGACAAATGTTTGAGGAGATAGATGCGCTTACCCTAATTTGAACACTACTCAGTGTATATATGCATCTAATCATCACAGGGTACCCCATAAGTCTGTTCCATTTTTATGTAGTCCTAGCACAGTGAGTTGTTCAGTGAGAGACTGGACTATGTAGCAAGACTTTGTCTCAAAAAACACAAATAAATAAGTAAATAATAGTTGTGAAAAATATGTCTTTAGCATAAGCTTGGCTTTGTAAATAAAATCTCCATATTGATACACATTTTATACTTGATCCAATTATGTGAGTTAGAGCCAAAACTACATGAAATGATAGAGCAATAATACAAGAGGTCCGTGCCTTGTCTCCATGTTTTTTTCCTCAGAATGTTTTGCTCCAGAACTGTAACAGTTTGTGCTGCTGGGCAGTGCTCCTGCCCAATGTATCAAAATGTTTTGTAACTGTTTGGACTTCTTGACCTCTCAGGAATGTTCTGTTGGCTCCGCCCTTCTGTCTCAGTGAGCATGCTCGCCTCCCCAGTAGATTCTATATAAGGAGGTTCCCATTTTTAGTCAAGTGCTCAGACTTTGGAGTACGAACTCCTCTGAGCCCACCAGTGTGATAAAGGTTTTTCTTCACCTCTTCCAAGTTGCCATTGGGTTCTTGAGTCTTCAAATTGCGATAGTCCCTACCCAGAGCTATAACACTGAGCTATAACATCAAGCTGTAACACTTGGCTATAGCATAGAACTGTTCCACTTTGCCACAACAGAACCACTATAATTAAACTAAATTTCATGACTCAAAAAGGTCCAATTGTCCACATTCAGAGATATGAGATGAAGGAAGCTGACCACTTTTCAATATACATGGCCAGAGAAAAGCTCTAAGATTCCATGAGGGTGGAGAATTCAGCTTTCTTGTACCTTTCAGGTGTGGAGGAAAATGAGCATTTCTGACCTCTCTCTTTCCCATGTGTAAACAACCCAGCCAAGCTAGGACCATGGCAACCAAACTGACCTCATGCCTTCCTGCACCACTACCAGCACCAGCAGTATCTTTCCAGTTGAAGGAATGAAGGCGTCTACTGCAAAGCAAGAATCCAAACCCAGTCTATACTTAAAAAGAAAAACTTGGGACTCTGTTTCCTACTACAGTGTAAGAATGATCTCCAGCCCGGCACCAGCAACCTTGGCCCCCCTGGAGTCTTACCAGCCACCGCTGGTGCCACCCAGTAATCTGTGCTTGAGGAAGCCAGTCGGAAGCTTCAGTACTAACTATTACTTCTAAGTTCATCACCACCCACGGAGCCTGGGCTGTGAAGAGGGGCAGAGAGTCCAAACAAGGAAGCAAGGGAGAAAGTAAATGTCTACTTTAGAGGGCAACAAATGGGAGGGACAAACGAACAAACAGAAAACTAGATCAATAGAAAATTTTTATGTAAACATATGATGTGATGGAAAATATGGAAAATGTTTAATGTTTTTAAAAATACAGTACTATAAAAGATATATTGTCGGGCCGGGGGAAGCTCAGTGGTGGTGAACCTGCCTGGCAAGTGCAAGGTCCTGAGTTCAATTCCCCATACCAAAACAAAACATATTGTCATTAATCCCCCCAAAATCCTTCCTTTCACCTGTAGCACACTTGTCCCCTGGTCCTTGCCATTTTGTGAAGCAGATCTGGAGTCGTCTTTCCCGGGTGTCTTTACTTGCTCTGTCATGGCTGCCTTGATGTCCTAAAGCGATTCAAAACACTTACCTCTCATGGTCATATTGAGTTTGGGGAAGAGCCAGAAGCCACAGGTTGCCAGACCCGGTGAATAAAGCAGATCAAGACATACTGCTGTGTTTTTAGGAGTCCACCTTTCCATTGGCTGTCGCTGGGCAGCAGCATTCACCATGGTTTTGAACACATCTCATAAAGACACTCAAGAAAGAAGACATCCAGAACTGCTTCCGGAAGTGGCAAGAACAGTAGGAGGCTTGAAGGCAAAGTGAGGGGAGCGTTAATGGCAATGTGTCTTTGCTGTAAGAAATTTTTTTTAACTTAAGTTTTACCCTACATTTTGATCACACCACATACATAATCCCACTCACTCCTCGTAATAACCCTGTGCGGTAGACACTATGACCCCCATTTTTTTTATTTATTTAATTTTTTGGTACCGGGGATCTAACTCAGGTCCTTGGGCTTGCACAGCAGGTGGCAAAACCACTGGGCTACATCCCCAGCCCTATGACCCTCATTTTAAAGGTGAGAAAACAGGTTTCCATGGGTACAGTATCTTGCCTGTGCTCAGCCTATGGAGTCGGTAGTGGAGATGAATTCGGACCTGGTGTGCCTGACCCGGGGCTGGCTCACTCAGGGGACAGTGTCCTATGTTAGGGGGCTGCTCCAGGACAATCCAGAATCATGTGTAACTCACCTGGGTCCTTTCCCTCTCGAATACTATGCAGACTGCTCCACTTTCTGCACACCATTTCTGCCGAGAGTCCGTGCCTCACACCTCCTTCTGCATCTAGGGTTACTTCTGCTGGCAGAGGAGGTTACACATGATCTTCAACCTGCTGGGCTCAGTTTAAAATTCCTGAGGGTCAGCAATCATGTCTCTCTTCTTCACATCCTCTGCCTGTACAGCATCACCTCACAAGGACTGATTCGAACACCCTACTCGGGCCCCTCTGACAACCGGCTTCGGTTCAGTATCCCATGTGCAAATGAATTCCCTCCTCCCCAGCTGGTCAGTGTCTCTCCCGTCTCAGAAACGCCCTATGGGCATCCAGCCTCCTCTCTTGCTCAGGTTGCCTCCTGGCCTGACACATCCTCCGCAGCTCTCTTTGCCCATTGAATTCCGCCTCTCATTGCCCCGGGGCTTGACCTCCATTGACTTGCTCCTCCGCCACACTCCTGCAGCTGTCACTGTCTGCTGCAGTGGTGTCTCAGCTTCATGGAAAAAGATCCCCATGGATGAAGTTCTAGTGCCTGCAGACGGGCAAACTACAGACATGAACTAGAGAGCGGACATTGTAAATGCATGCTTGAAAGCATTCCAAAAATAGAAATTAAAGGTTGGTGAGAGAGGAACATTGATAGTTTTGCTATTTTTCTACCTGGATCTCGAAAGATCATGCTGAAGATCGTGAGATGCACACCCCTAACCCAGGCCCTGGCCACTCATGATACTGCTTCATCTTATGCCCCAGCTTTCCTTGTTCAGTTTGCCACATCTACCAAGCTTTTTTAAATTTATTTATTTTTTATTTTGAGAAAGGGTCTCACTATGTAGTTCAGGCTGGCCTTGAACTCACCCTGTAGCCCAGGCTTGCCTCAAACATGCTTCAGTGTTCCTGCCTCGGCCTCCTGACTGCTGGGATTATAGGCATGCACCACCAAGCCAATCTTGTTTTATCTTTAATTAATGTATAATCTCTGTACAAATTTATGTGATGCTTTGATGCATGTGTACACTGGGGTAATCTTTTAAATACATCTACTGTGTGTCCCTCAGGGGAACGGACATTGTTTTCAGTGACTGTGTATCATACAGCGGGTGCCCAAACCATTCCGAATGTAATGCCGCTGACATCCCTTGCAATCTGCAGCCTTCAAGGTTACTGTTAGATCCCAGCTTCTGACACTCTGGTACAGCAGGACAGTAGAGGTTTAGTTTCATCTAGCTCCAGAGGAATTCCAGGCAGGTACTGTCTCTAGTGTCCCTTGGGCAGCTCTTGTGAAGCTGGGGGTTTCCAGAATGGTCTGTCTTGCAGCCAAGAGAGAATAAATTATTTCACCTCATCTTGGAGAATGAAGAATGGGGAGGCTCTGTCACTTCCTTCCTGTCTTCTATGCCTCTCTTTACCCCTGCAGAGGCATGGCTGGGGTACCTGGAAATCCCGGGGTGTCCCCAAGAATATCTAGAAAAATAAAGGGTGACATCATGCACCCCAGCCAATGTCTAACAAAAATTATAGTGTTTGAAAGTCATTCTTTCTCTCTAATAAAGTTCAGTCCATCACTGTTCAGAATAGTAACCTTCGTTGGGAAGCACGGAAGATCCCATTACTGAGGTGTGCTTTTCCCCCTTTGCCTTAAATGTCATTTTCGAATCTTTAAATGTACTCTTATGTTATTAAAAACTCCTGAAACACATCCCCCTCCCCCAGTGTTTTACACCTTTGTTAATGATCGGAAGGTGAAGGAAATAGCACCTAAGTGAAATTTGCCCGTGCTGACAAATTAGATAGTTGCAAAAGGTTCAAAGAGGGGGAGAGAAGATGGCTAGGAAGGAAGTCACACCATTCTTAATAAATACTGAGAAAATCTCTAGTCCCTGCCACAAGTGGCCCATCGCAAGCATTAATGCCCTCGCTTAAATACACAATAATGCTGGCAAGGGAGATGAAACTCGTCAGAAAGACCCATTTTCTGTGCTTCTTCATGGAAAATGCCAGGGGGTGGCCCTGTTCCGCTTCTAATGGAAGGCAAGGGATGCTTGTGCCGACTGCTCAGCAAAGAACGCTGCAGCCCCATGCTGTGGTTGTGCGTGTCCTTAGCGGCAGGAGATCCTCTCCTGGCCCTTGTAGAACTGGGCTTGGGGCGATTCCCACATGGGACTTCTTATGCCCAGATGTGATGTCTCTTAAAGTACCTGCAGGACCCTAGGGTGTTCTCGGTGGTCAGGCCAAGTTGAGGACCCGGTGTTCGGGTTTGCCTTGGCCCTGAGAATTCTCAGTATCTGTGGAGAGCAGTGTCGGACAGTCATCACTGTCACTATGCGACTTTTTATTTCCTTCCTATCTTCTCTGCTATCACCTGTTAAGCAACTTGCATGTGCGAGAAACATTATTTCTACTCCTTGCAGTCACCGGTAAAGCTGGTGCAGTACTAGAATGCCATTCCCAGTACCATATGTTCTGAGGGTGGAGCAAATGGCAGAGCAGATTTACACAGTGAGTGAGCGGCAGTGACGACCACCGGACTTCTCAGCTCTGCCCTTTCACTGCACTCAGCTACTTGCTGCCTACGTTATTGACTGGCTACTAATTGTCACCTGCTCACTGTGTCTAAATAAAGATCAGGGATTTCCTTGTTCTCGTTGTAGTGGTCGTTGTTGCTACTGTCTGTCCCTCCTCCATCTCCCTGGCTTCTCTCTGATGTCTCCAGTGCCTCCCATCCTATTTTCCTGAGACCTTTCAATGCCTCTCTCCCCACGACCCCTGAAAAATGACTGTCTAGGGGAGAAACGTTTTCTCTTTATTTTTGTTCTGTGTCATTGGGCTCAAATCTCCACACAGTCCATTAACCAAACTCCAACACAGTGGCAGAAAAAAAGCAATTGAGCTTCACATACACGTTTATCTGCTATTTCTATACTCTTTCAGAGTTGCAGAAGAGCGTGGTCTGGACAGAGTACTAAGCCTGTGACAGGTAGGAGGTGGGAAAAAATAGACACCGTAACTCTGAGAAAAGTATCTTGGGGGGAATCTTCCTTTTCTAGGTACCTTTCCCACTTGCTCTTCAAGTAGAGCAGAACGTTACCAAACATTTTTCCTAAGATGTGTCCTATGGATTCTGCGCAGCAGTAATACTTTTTATGTAAACACGTGATTCTTCTCAACATTGTTCTTTTCATTGTCATGTTTGATGTACATTGATTTATTTTTGTGTGTGTTATTATTGGGTTGGATTATAATTTTACATATTTGAAATGCTGTAATAGTCCATGTTTGCAGTACGGAATGACTACATTTAGCACGGAGAGTCAGTACATGTACAGAACACTTCTAAATTCTTTCTCTGTTTCCTTCCCCTCCTGTCCCTCCCCACCCCTCTTAGTCCTGTTCCCATTTGCAAGAGCTCTATTCCATCTCTTTCCTTCAATTCCTTTTCACCACCCGTTTCCTTTCCCTCCCTCTCCTCTCCCTATATCTTTTGTTTCCTTTCCCATTTGAAAAAGTTCTCCCTACTTCCTATTATCTTTTATTTCACTCTTTATTTATATTTTGGAATTCGCATGCAAGAGAAACCATGTGATACTAAGCTTATGTGCCTGATTTATTTCACTTAATATACTTAATATTATGGTCTCACGGTACATCAATTTACCTATGAATGCCTCAAATTTATTGTTCCTTTTTTTTTTTTTTGGTACTGGGGCTCGAACTCGGGTCCTTGTGCTAAATTTATTATTCTTTACGGCAGAGTAGTATTCCATTGTGTATAGAAATCAAATAATAACAAATGCTGGTGAGGATTCAGGGAGAAAAGGAGCCCTTCTATACTGTTGGCCGGAAGGTAAACTAGTTCAGCCACTATGGAAAGCACTTTGGAGATTCCTCAAAAGGCCCAGACTCCATCCATAAGTGTGTGCAGATCCTAGGAGAGGCTGCCAGGGCCCAGTCCAGACCCCAGCAGCTTGGGGCCACAGGCCCCAGCCAAAGGCCCACCCAGATAGCACTGGAGATTCCTCAAAAAACGAAAACTAAAATTCCATTTGACCCAGCTAGTCCTCTTCTAGGGGAGTTAAAGACATCACATTACAAGGACCCATGCACACCCATCTTTATAGCAGCACAACTCACGATAGCTAAGTCTTGCAAATGGCCCATAGGTCCATCAACAGATGAGTGAATAATAATATTTTAAAGAGTCTAAAGGGATAAAAATTACTGAGTGATTTTCAAAGTGTAGTCTTTGGAGTGTGGAATAGGAGCTGAGAGCCTTTCGGAGGGTCTGTAAAGGTAAAACTATTTTCCGCTGAAGAATTAAGACAATATTGTCTTTTTCACTCTAATTTTTTGTGAGTGCACAATGACATTCTCAAAAGCCACAAGATATGTAAGAGTGTCTTTGCTCTGACAGCTTGTGTTTGATGTTTTTATTTTCTTTTTTTTACTTTTATCCTCTAATATGAGAAAGATTGATATAATAACATAGGCAGAAACTCTTTGAGATCCCTCCAAATTTTTAAGTGTGTCTCCATTACAATATAACACACACTAAGAGGGTTACAAACAGCACATATTTGCTTCTCGCAGTTCTGGAGGCTGGAGTCCAACATCAAGGTGCTGGCTGATTCGATGTCTGGTGAGGACCAGTTTTTCATAGAAGGCATCTCATCTGTGTTGTCACATGGCAAACGACGTGGACAAGCTCCCTCAGGGCCCTTAGAAGGGCACTAATCGCATTCATGAGGGCTCCACTCCCCATAACCTAATGACCACCCCAAGGCCTCATTCCTTATATCATCCCCTTGACTGGAGCCTAGGCAAGGAAGGAGGGAGAAGCATTCAGATCATAGCAGAATGTTCAAAGATTCTGAAAACAAATCCCCCAGGGCTGGTGCCATGAGCCCTGCTTGCTCATTTGGAATCCAGACCTTGTGAACTATGCAGAAAGAAGGTGCCCTGATGCCATGGTGGGCGTGGGGCTGAACGTGATCAGAGGACCCTGGATGGGAGTTCCAGCGTTCCCTTAGGCGGTTCCCCGTCCGGCAGGTTGGGACACACATCCGTACATCATTCTCTGCACACAGCAAAGAGAGACGGAGACAGAGAGCTAGGTCAGTCATGGTTTGAACACTCACTCGGAGCCAACACTCAGTAAAGTGAAGGGTCGACACGGAGAGCCCAAGTGGAACTGGGATTGGTGAGTTTCCTGGCTGGGCCCTGTGGCCACACACAAGTGCAAGGAAGCAGATTCCCTGGTGCTCTGCACCCCCGTGACAGGTGTGAGGCTCCCTGGCTCACCCCTGTCCAGGACGCCCCCAGAGTAGGGGGAGAGCCCAGTGTCAGTTGCTTCCTTGCGTGTCCTGCCAACCATCCATCTGACGGGCTGTTCCGAGTATAGACAGGATGGTGCTCTGCTGGGTGACTACGTTTGCACCCAGAGTTACAATTATCTGACAGCAGCTGGGGTGCCCACTGCTTCAGGACTGTAAGAGAGGAATGAGCTGTCCAGGTGGAAAGGTCAAATTCTATGGAGACACTCACCTGGTCTCGATCAACGTTCTTCATACTAGCAGCTTTCTACGCAGTGCTATATTTCTCAGTAACAGCTAAAAAGTCAAAATTGTTCTACAGTCATTCCAGACAATATGAGGAAGTGTTTTATGTTGCATGAAATTTTCAGTGTCTGAACTTTCCAACTGCCCCTGGTTAGCTGTGTGCTCTCATCAACCTCTGCTGGAGAGAGAAGGTACCCCCCAAAGTGGTTCTCAGTGTGTTTTACCCTGCTGATTGTGCAAAAGCCCCAAGCACAACAACGTGGATATACCTCCTGCCACTAAGCTGCCTACCTCCAGTAGTTAAGAAGGTAAACTGGATGTTATGAGTATTATACCACAATACAAACATATCTACTATTCAACATACGCAAATGTGTATGGTGACACAATTAAAAAGCCCAAGCTGCTGCAGAAGAAAAGCACATCAACCCTGCTCTGAGCTGCCTGAATCAAGCAATGCCCCGAATGTGTCAGGCAGGCAGATTGTGCCCAGTGTATTTGCTACAGCCTCACTCCAGCAAACAGGAGGGCACGCCTGGGCAGTAAAATGGACGGGGCCTGTACTTTAAATGGAAAGATTATTTTAATCCCTGCAACTGTAGACGTAAAAATGACCAAATAATGAATGGTAGGCTCCCACACCCCCAGATTGCCCTGGTTTTACTGGGGAGCTACTTACAAAACCTAAAAGCTTGTAGCATGGCTACTCACCTCCCATATTTAATAGCAATATCACTGTGCTGCCTGGACATCTACCTGAATATCAGCTTGCAGAAGCAGTATTCTAGCGCTTGAGCCCTGGAGAAATACAGTCTAAGAATCAGGATTGGTGTTTGTTTGTTTGTTTGTTTGTTTTTTAGGTAAAATTTGTACTTTTAAAACAGATTTTCCACAATACTTAATATATAAAACGAACCAGGTTACCAAGAAAGATTCTATTTTTATACTTCAATGTATATATATACAAGTGTGAAAATGTTAAAAATTAAAGGTAGCAAATTAAAGCTGGATATGAGGTTGGAAAGACATGGAAAGATGTGTGGGCTTATTTTAAATAAAAAAATGGAACTTAGCGAATAAAATAGCCTTTGATACAAGAGGGTTCCATACACCTAAATTTAGTCTGCCAAGGATAAATCACCCAACAACTTAGGACATTAATTATGTTCCAGTCTTCATACTAAAATAGGTGTGAGTTTGATTCACTAAATTAAGGTGTAATTTTATGCACAAAAGCCTTTTCAAAACCCAGTAAAGCAGACAACTAACTCCTGCCCCGAGAGAAATTGGAAACTTGGCATGATAAAGCGTAGGTTATTTTGCTTAAATGCTCAAAATGAAGCCCAAGTGTATGAGTGTATACACTTCATAAGCTAGGAGACAAATGAAAACCCAGAACTAGCCAGGATCTGGTATGATGCCATTACAAAATTTCTAAATTATTGAGCCCAATTCCATACCCGAATTAGTCACTACTGTCGTGTTGGAGGCACCATGAAGCATGACTGGCCATCTTGCCATGAGGGTCACAGTGGTTTTGCCAACACTGGTGAACTACACAGTGATAGGTGAGCTGAGATGCATGACGGGCAGGTTACACAGAGGAACCATGGAGGTGAACGGTTGCAACCACAGAGCAAAAGGGACCGAGAAGAAGCTGTTCCCACAATTTATGCAGAGAATTAATTCATATAAAGAAAAAAGAAACCCAAACTCCAGGTATCTATCTAATATTACTTTAGTCCATTTTTCCTGGCCCCCCTTAAAAAAAACTGGCAACTCTGTCATTGGTTTTCTCTATGATAATGATCCTAATAAATACATTTGGATGATAGGAAAAACTATCTGGAAAAGATAACAAAATATCTCTTTTCTCTGTTAATGGGGATTTTATAGGGGTTGTTTCCATTTTTTTTCATTAAAAAATGTCAGATTTGGGACGGGATGGGGTTGATCCAGAATTGTGACAGAAAGGCAGGGAAAGCATCAAGAAATGTCCAATAAATCCACTACACCTATGAGTTGGTATTGTACATCTGGCAATTATTTGGGATGTTGTCTGACGTATCTTTTCTTTTCTTTTCTTTTCTTTTTTGTACCAAGGATCGAACTCAGGACCTTGCGCTTGCGAGGCAGGCGGAGGAACCACTGGCCCAGTCATATCTTTCTTAATGAAGGGAAAGTTTTAATTCTTCATTAATTTGGCTAACTGGAAGACTTTTCTCTATGTCATATTATATAGCTCAAATCAAGGAAGAGTATCCAAAATGAGGAGGAAATCTGTGAACAAAGCAATAGTCACCCATTCTTTCAATCAAAAATATTTATTGGTGGAGAGAACATCTGCTAAAATAAGAGCTAGTGTCGTTCACCTTGTGCCTAGCGCTTTCCTGAGCCCTTGATGCATTAACTAAGTGAAATCTCACAATTTCTCATGTGGAAGGGGACAGGCATTGTCCCCATTTGCTAGCAAAGGAAACCCCGTGGCGCTGGGACTGCAGTGACCCCTCTGCTGACAAGGAAGCTGGCAGATGCCAATGTTAGGTTGCTTACCCCAGATCATGAGGTCAGAGGTCGAATTGAACCCAGGCAAGGGCCCCAGTGCTGGTACCATGAACCATGACCTGGCCGGGTCTCTCTAGATGCAGTGCTGTCTGTCTGCTATAGACCAGGAGGACAAACTCTCATAGTCCCCATCCTGTGGACTTGGCAGGAAATATCGTCAACCAATACACAAGGACCATGCTAGGCTGGGAGAGGGGGCCTTGCAGCTGGGTCCTCGCAGAGAAACCCAGGCTTCAGCTGGGCCCTGAGGGATGGGAGAGATGAGAAAGAAGGACCCAGGCAGGTCAAACAGCCCAGGAGAAGCCCCAGATTAGAAAAGAGTTCTTCGCAATCCTGGAGATCAGAATGAGCCTCCCTGGGGGCCCAGGCAGGTGGGAGAACATAGAACTGCTGGGTGGGCAGGGGGTGCATTCTGCATTTTAAAATGGAAAGTCACTCCAAAGTATTAGGCAACAGAAGGAGCTCTCTGGCTGGAATGTGGAGAATGAGCCAGGAGACACTAGGCACGAGAGTAGTTAGGAGGTGAAGGACAGCCCAGGCCAGAAGGACAGACATCCAGATACTGCACGCAGGAAGAAGCAGGCCTTCTGGGCGAAATCTGGGGGTGCCCTGACCTACCTGACTGGGCTGCCTCCGCAGGAACCTGTGCTATGTGCACATAAAGGCTTAGAGCTGAAACTCTGGCAGAAGTTCCTTTTCCTTAGAGATTTTGAAGTCTGGATTATTTTTGCAAGATAGCTGTTGTCCTTCTTACTGGTCAAAAAAAAAAATAGGAGAAGTGAGAGCATTAACAAGTTTACTTAAAAGTCTCAAATGGTTGTGCAAATCTCTCCCTTGATCTCTCATTAGAACGTGTTTGAGGTAGGTAACGATACACCCGTCATGGGAGCTGGTGCATGCCATGGCACAGCTTCACTCTTTGTTCGCCCGTTCCCCTCCCCTCCCTCCATCTTTCAATCCCGTCCCTTTTGCAAAAGTTCTATTTCCCTATTTCCTATCATCAGTCTTTTATTTTGGTTTTCATTTACATTTTGGGTTTCTCATATAAGCAAAACCATGTGCTGTTTAGGCTTGTGTGTCTGATTTATCGCACCCAACATTGTGCATTCGAGGTGCATCCATTGTCCTACAAATGACTCCAATTTATCCTTCTTTATGGCAGTGTAGTACTCCATGGTGTGTAAATACTACACTTTCGTTATCCATCATCTGTTGATGGATATATAGGCAGCTCCCAAGGTTTACCTATTATGAATTGTGTTCATGTACTTTGAAACCACTCAGTTCTGGTTTCTCACAATGCAAAGATCCTTCGTGCTTCCAGAACATTCGTGTGGCACCTGTGTGGTCCATTCTCAGGATCTTTGCTACAGCACCCTCAATACGACATGAGGTGGAGGCTGACGGCCTACGTGCCACGCCATCCACACTAGAGCTCCTCCCTCCCGAACACTGGTCATTCATTCACCTTGACCTCAGCTACCCCAGCGGGCTTCATGAGAGCATTACGGAGATGCATAGCAACAGGTAGTAACCTGCACAGTGCCCATTCTACATCCACAAAGTATCAGTTCACCCCTCTTCAGGCTCTGTCTGTTTTGATGAATTCTTCCTTCCCCTCCCCCTGAAACACCATACGGGTTAGAAGATGCTGGAGCCTTGGCTGATGCAGATGCCTGCAGGGGCCTCCAGCTGGGAAGGAGTGCCTGAGAGCAATCAAAGCTGAACCTGGCCACACACAGTCAGCTGCTGTTAGACTGGGCGAGACCCGAGACCCCAGGAGTCAGTCCAGGGCTCTAAGCTCCTAATGAGCACTGGGCCCCAAACCCCTTACCCACCTGCATGAACGTCTTCCACTGAAAGGGATGCCTTGTCCTTGTCTTCAGCAAAGACAGTCCTTAAATCCTGAGGACAGTAGACACCGTGGTCAACACCCATTGCTTCACCAAAAACGGATGAGTTTTACGCCAAAAGAGCCCAAATTCATTGAAGAAAATGTTTGCCTCCTTTGGAACCTGGGCTTCTGTTCTTAGTTTTCAGCCGAGAGAAAGAGAACTAGCAATCTCGTCTTGTAAAAATAAAGTTAACCTAATCTCAGTTCATGAAAATGAGTATCACTAACCAGCTACCGTATGTGGATCTTTATGGACAATGAGTGTGACTGCAGTTTTAAAAGAAAATAGAGGGGCGGGGGATTTAGCTCAGTGGTTTCTCCGCCTGCTGCGCAAGCGCAAGGACCTGAGTTCTATCCCCGGTACCAAAAAAAAAAAAAAGAAAAGAAAATAGAGCTCAGATTAGCAAAACTGAAGACTAGTTGGCAGCACTGGATAAGTGGTACAGATGAAAACAGCTGCCAGTGTTAAACCATGTATCTGAAAAACTTGCTTTGTAAAATTTGGCAAAGAATTTGCTCTTTGGGTAACTGAGTTCAACTTGTTGCCGAGTTTGCGTGCACTGCTGCAAATCAGAAGAGAGCCCCCTCCCCGCTCTCCCGGGCCCCCTGTTCATAGGCCGGCAGAAAGGTGTTTCATAAATCATAACTTTGCCTTTTGGCTTAGCAGTCTGAAGCAGCAGAGCGGCAGCAGCCAGGGGAAGAGATTTATGCTGCAAAGACAAGTCTCCGGCTATGCAGGGGGCACGGGAGGCCAGCGATGAGCTCTGCCAGCCATTGAGTAGGTAATGATGGCTCCTTCGAGAAAACATGGAAAGGTCTTCCTTTCAAAAGATGCTTAATGCATAAACCACCCAGCTAGTTTTGCAGAATCCAAAATTCATTTTGAAGGCTGCATGCTAATTTAAGAGAAATAATCCTCTTTCCCACCATCTCAGCATCCCATTAAGAATATGTTGGAAACCTTTAAAAGTTAGAACACCTAAAATCTCTATCAAATGTCTTTCATTCGAATCGCCAGGCCTTGTGGAAATATATCTCTGTTGATGGGGGTTTATAGAAAATAAAAACTGTGAATTTTGCAATTCCAAATGCAAACCACTCTGACTTATGAACCGTCACCGAGGACAGTGATTGAGTAATTGTAGGACTGGCCACAGTGAGACCTGCCTTCTAAACAGTTCTCCAGTCTGTCCTCAGAGTTCTTCAAAGTATGCAGAACAAGGTACTTTACAAATCTGACTAATCAATGCTGAAAATATGCCCAATGTGTATGAGTTTCCATTTCATTTTGTGCAAATGTTTTCTAAGGGCTTTTGGCTTCTAAAGGACCAGGTTGCACACAGGGCTTTAATAATACAAAAAGGAGGATTATTTCCCTTGTGGGCTGAGTGGCCACCTTAAAAAAAAAAGGAGGAACAAGATTTGGAATATCCTGAGCTCTTGTAATGAGATTTCTTTACTCCCAGAGACTTCTGTTTTCACATGAGAAAAATATATCTAAAACCTTCTGGCCAGGACACGTAATATTAGAGACCATGGCTGAGAGTATGTTTCAGACTTTTCGTTTTAGTGCCTAGTGGTACAGAGCTTAGTCTTTGGTCTGATAAAAGTCAGTTCATATCAAAAAGCACCATGTTGGCAGATTATTTACTTTAACTCATGTTCACAAATACTTAGTCTTGTTCTCTGTCCTCACATTTTTGGTAGCCTCTGTTAATGTGCCTAGGAATCCTTTCTATGCAATCTTTTGGATTCTCTCACTTGGTTTCAAGTCCTCCCATCACACTGGCAACCACTCAGCACATGGGTACACGTGTAGTCACTCTTAAATGGACCAATGTGCTTCTGTAATTTCAGCCATGCATTTGACCAATGTTTATTGAGAATCTATTGTCTATCAAGCTCTGCTATAGGCACCGGGGATTTAGTAATCAACAACACGGGCTACGATCTCCCTTTTCGTGGAGTTTAAACATAAAAGGGAGGGGAGGGGAGGCTGCCCTTGCAGCTAGATAAAAACAATACATAGCATGTTGGGCTGCATGCTGTGCAGTGCTGTGGTTGGGAGCAACAGGCGGCGAAGGAGAGGAGCAACAGGCGGCGAAGTAGAGGAGCCAGGCTGCAAAGGCGGTGGAGCAGTAGTCAGTGTGGTGTCCGCAGAAGCGCTGAGGAAGACTCACTCTGCCAAAGTCCTGGAGGTGGTGAGCCAGGGAAACAGGGGCCCCAGTAGAAGGCAGAGCATGAAAGGCCGTGTGGGGAGAGCCGCAGGAGGCAGACCTGATCAGGCTGGCCTCTTATCTGGAAGTGGAAAGGCAGGTTCGACTGTACAAGTATGTCAACTATGTCTGGGAGGGGGAGGGAAGGGTGGTCGCAGGGCGGTCTTCGGCAGGTGACGCAGTGGTGGCTGGAACAGGAAGTCCTGTTCTCCTGAGCCAGCCAGGTGGAGATGGTGAGAAGGAGGTGAGCTTGAGACCCACGTGAGAGCACAGTGAACAGAACTGGCTGTGGATCAGGTGCAGGACGAGGGATCCGGGATGACTTCAGCATCTTGAGCTGAACAACCAAAAGGACAGAAACGTCTTTTCACTGCCAAGGGATGGGCAGGAGCTGAGGGGCGGCAGCAAAACCAGGACAGAGAAGACGGGATGCTGAGGCTGCGATGGATCCGGCCCGAGAGGATGAGGGCCACAGAGGCAGCAGCCTGGGCACGAGAAAGGCCGTGGCTGACTGCGGACATGGTCAGAAGCTGGCTCCAAGGAGCCAGATGGAGCACGCAAGTCGGTACGCCAGGGCAGCGGAGCCAGGTTTCTCTCCAGAGGAGGGATTTACAGATACGGAAAGGAGGAAGGCTGGAGGGACCCTGGAGTACTGGCTTGGACCTGGAGGAATTGGTGTAAGCTCACCATGCGGAGAGGTATACATTCACAAATGGATCTATAGAGACACGCACACATACAGAAGTAGGTGTGAATGTGTGCGTGCCACTGTGTGAACATGCAGCTCCAGTCCCAGCTTGCCCACCCAGAGGCCTGCAGTAGCAGTGCTCATAGCGCACGCCGGCTCTCTTCTCTCAGTGCCAGACTCACTGGAGGGACTGTGGATCCTGGGGAGAGGACTCATCCAAGACCAGGCAAGGAATGTGCACAATGAGCCCGGAGCATCCTGAGGTACTGGAATATGAGAGGGCACTCAGAGAACAGTGCGGGCATGGGCATGTCAGCATAACCCAAGAGCCAGCTCCGAGACACACCCACTGGCAAAATCTGGGGCAATCTGGACATCAGAATAAGTCATGAAAGCACCAGAATGCAACTCATCGACAGGATTAGGAATTTATATTGGAACAAGTAAATAAATGTGGGAAAGGGAAAAATCTTTGTAGGAAATTGACAATGAATAAATGCATGAGAGATGCAAGTGGGCAGTTGACAGTGGGCAGCTATCACAGGGTGGTTGTCAGGCAGAGTCACTGAGGGCCCCTAAAAGTGGTTGAGTAAAGTCCCAAAGAGGGCCACAATATTCCTGCACTTTCAATGTATCCTACGGAATACTTACTGATACCCAAGGGGGATATGGTTCATTTACATCGGGGAATCCCATCATCCATGCTAGATGATGAAGGTTAAGGTCACAGGGATGGGACAGACAAACATCAGGGGCCTCTGTCATGCACTGTCAGGAGCACGGTGTAATTTCTTAGATATTCCTGACAGGGATGCACGACCTGGGTCAATCATGAAGAAACATCAGATGGACTAAATAGAAGGACAGCCTGTAGACATCAAGGTCACGAAGACGGAGAGGGACTGAGCAGCAGTAACCGATTAAAGGAGAATAGAGACACATCAACTAACAGTAATACTTGATCCTATAATAGATTCTGGACCAGGAGGGAAGAAAAGACAATTTGCAGACAGTCAGCAAAATTTGAATTAATTCTTCCAACTGGTGGTTGGTGTTGTCTCAGTGTTACGTTGTACTTGTCAGGAGGACAATTTGGGGAAAATGTGTATTCTGGAGCAGATAAGGGTGAAGTTTGCATCTGTTCTGTTTTTTTTGCAGTACTGGGGATCAAACTCAGGACCTTGCACTTGGGAGGCAGGCAAGGGGCCAGTGAGCTACATCCCTGGCCCTGCATTTGTTCTTCAATGGTCCACAAAGAGAATGTTGATCATGAGTATCTATCTATCTATCTCTTTCTATCTTTATCTACTAAGATATCATATGTACAATAATAACAATTGATTAAACTAGAATGATATAGAATTTCTTTATACCATGCCCCCCATTTTTGTAGGGTTGAAATTACTTCGAAATATATTGTTAAAAAAGGACTTCATTCGTCATTGGTCTTTTAGTCTACCTCACTAGTCTCCTTCTTCATTAGTCTACTCTGCTCCTTTTATAGGAAAGGAAACACTGAAAGACAAAAAACAAGGACCAGGACCAGGGATTTAGCTCAGTGGCACCGTGCCTGCCTGGCAAGCGCAAGGTCCTGAGTTTGATCCCTGGTACCAGGGGAAAAAAAAATAAGGACCACAAAGTTAGGAACAAACAGTGCCACGTGGAAGATTTAGGAGCATCACGGGGAGGGAACTAAGCGGGCACAGAGAGCTCGATGGCGGTGCCCAAATGCACTCCAGTTGTGTGTGGAGGTGCAGGGAGCACACACAGTGGCATGTGGCACACAGGTGAGATGCCAGGCTGGGGCTGGAGCTCTGTGTGCACATGCTGAGGTGGCCAGAGGTGACCTGGAGGACGGGAGATGGGAAGATTGTGCGAGAGACTGTCATACAAGGAGAGCCCCGAGGACAGGGCATGTTCAACCTCAACAGAAGAAGTCCACCCCACCCTGGGGAGTCTGTTATTTGTCTTTAAAGATTTGCAAGGCTTCCTTTCCCATGAAGCAAGCTTCACATATCTGGAGGACCACCAAGGGTAGAGACAGAACCAAGCAGTAAGGAAGGTACTGATGCAATTTGCCCCTTCAGCTAGAGATGCTGGGCTGTACCCCTCAGGGCAGTGAGGTCCTCATCACAGGAATGCATCAGCAGGGTGGGCGCTGGGTGAAGAGTCTACTGGTGACAAACAGCAGAAGCCATGGTGGCCTTCAAGCCCCTTTAAACCCTGTTCATAATGGGGCTCCTGTTCCTGGACAGCTGTGTGCAGAGCATGGCAAGTGTATCGTCCAAGTTCATCCTCACCAAAGCGCTTTCCTGCATGTGCCCTGATCCCCTTTTCATAAATAAAATAAAGCTTAGCAACGTGCTCTGTATGCAAATCTAGCAAATCACACCCAAAGCTGTTGGAGTGAGGACTCAGTGCCTTCTCCGGGTTCCAGAAGCCGCTCCAAGCCTGGGCTTCTGCACTTCCTGCCTCGGATTCTAAGAAATTCTCAGCATCTTGAGCCATACACGACTCTAGTGTCCTGTCTGTAACCCTCCCCACACTCAACAGATTCTCTGCTCTCTCTCTCTTAATTCTTCCTTCTTCCTCTTCGCTTTCCTACATCATGCTTTCTCCTTTACATCGGTCTTTGCCGGTGAAAGGACTTTCCGTGACTTCTATGCTAACATCAGTACCCCAGAAAGAAAGTGCACCTCATCAACGTGTGCCCCACCTGGCTGTCAACACCTGAGACACACACCTGGCTTAAGGGTCACTGCTGTCCTAGCTCCCTGTCCACTCCCATATTTTATCAGGTGTTCCTGCAATGGTAAAGTCAACCCGGACTCCAACTTAGCAAGCCATGCCTGCCATCTACTCACTGTCCCACCAATTCAGGTCAAAGTGCAAGTCACTCTGCAAGCCCTCGCCCTTAGGACTGAAACACTGCTCCCTGTGAACGCTTTGCCATGGGGCAGTGCCACCCATACAGTTTGGAGCTTGAGAGGAAGGGGGCGGACTGGCCTGCTCTTTGGAGAGAGAGAGGCCTAAGTGAGAATCCCCAAAGCAGGTCCAAAATCACAGGGTCTCATGAAACAACCTTTGCCTCACCATGCAGGGAACTGACTGGAGCTATGGGGCAGCACTTCCAGGGACTTAGCAGTGGTCCACAGGAAGTGGCTTCCGGCCTTCATGCCCCGCTTTGGGAGCGCCTGTGACCTCTGTCTCCAGCCTTTTCCTAACCTCACCCCACAGCACAGACGGAGGGAGTCACTGCGTGCCCAGGCCAGTCACACTTACCAGGGCCACGCCTGCTCTCAGACCAGACATTTCCCGAGTGGGCTGTCGGTTGTGCTACTTGGGCAGTTAATATGGAAACGTAGCTGAGCTAATAGGCTCTCGGCAGCGTGCCATTTCCACGTAGCTGTACCCAGGAGCCAGGCGTTTCTGGTTGATTGGAAGCTTCCCAGACTTGTGCTTGTTAGATTTTCACAGCTCTTCTCCCAAGCCTTTACCAATCAGTTTTCCAGGACACACCCACCCACCCCCACCCCCGCTTTCAGGAGCTGCTAAGAGGCAAAGTGCCTGGACAACATCCCGGGGGCGGGGGGGGGGGGGGCATTGGTCTTTGGGGTAGAAATCAAAGGCAAAGATGAGTTTTCCCTTCTTTCCTTAGGAAGCCCAAGAGGAGGGCCAAGCACAGGCACATTTAGGGGGCCCATCCCTGTGACTCTGCAGGCCTCGGAACAGAGCAGGCCCACAGCTCACACGCGGGGCCACCGGGCTGGAAACTCCGCGCGCAGGAGGGGCTGGCTTGGGTGCCGGGACCCGAGGATCCCTGCTGCGGGGTGCGGGCTGAGCCCAAGGGACAGGCGCTCGGGCTGTGCTCTGCCTTTGGAGCTTCGTGGAAAGCTGGGCGAAGCGCGGGAACTAGGCCAAAGCAGTTTCGAAGTTTCGGGCCTCACGCTAGGCTCCTAGCAGCGGTGACCCTGAGGTTAAAGTGAACTCTTTTCGGGGTTGCAACAATGTGGCAGCAGCCAAAGAAGGCAAGTTAAGGTCCCTTTAGAGAACAGGAAGGGTCACTTCGCATAGCCTGCCTCCGTCGTTCCTCCACCTCCTACCTACACAAGTGTGTGTGTGTGTGTGTGTGCGTGTGTGCGTGTGTGTGTGAGAGCGCTCGCGTGTGTGCATCGATTCTCTCCCTGGTGCGCGGAGCCTGCTGGCCGTGAAGCCCAGGCCCAGCCTGGAAGGCGACTCGCGCACTCCGGCGAGCTCGGTGAGGGCGGGATCGGGGCGGGGCCGAGCGCAGGGACCGCCCGGGCGCCGCGCGCAGCCAACGAGCGCACTGGAGGGCGGGCGGCGCGGGCTGTCACAGGAGCCCGACGCGCGCTGCAGGTGGCAACTTGGAGGTACCGCTGCGGGAGGAGCCCGGGTCTGGCCGCCCCTTGCATCCTCTGGGAGCCCTTTCCTGCGCCCGGGCCGGGAGAATCCGGAGGAACGAGGCGCCGTGCGGAGACTTCTGAGCGGCGCTGCCTGGCTGCCCTTGCGCTACTTTTATTTTTTTCTTCTCCGAGGAAGGTTGTGCCTGGGGGCTGGGAACAGGCTCCGGAGGCGCCGGCGAGGCGAGGGAGGTTCCCGAGACTCAGGTGAGTGCCTTCCTCCCGGTGCGCATCCCCACAGGACGCAGGCCCGGGGCCCCGGGGCGCCCCGTAGGCGGGGCCCAGGCGCGGGTGCCTGTCCTTGGCTCGAGGTCGAGCGAGCAAGGGCGAGGCTGGCCAGGCTGACGTCGAGAGGTCTCCCGGGCGGGCGCCCCGAGGCGAGGGGCTGGCGGAGAGGTGTCTCGAGGCGGCCGAGGGCTGGCGCCCCGGCTGGAGCTGGCCCATCGCCCTTGTGCGCCAGGCTGGGGCCGCGGCGGGAGCCGGGCGCGGCGAGCCGAGATCCGCACCGGAGCGAGCCGCGCGCCGGCCCGGGCGAGTGCACGGATCTGCGGTCCCGCGGAGCCGGGGGCCCTGGAGGACGTCATCCCCCTCCGCTCCGGCAACTCCTCCTCCGCCCCTCGCCTCCACCCTGCGCGCCCGCCGCTCAGCCTATTCGGAGACTCCGTGCCGGGGCCAATGCGCGCAGTGGTGGCTGCTGTCACTGCCTTCCCCGCCCTCGCCGAGTTGGGGCGCCCTGGGGTCCGCTCCTGGCCCCAGCAGCCTAGTTGCGCACAGGGCCGAGTCGGGCCGGCCGGTCCTCTGCTCCCAGGGCCCGGGCCGAGCGCGGACTCGCTCTCCAGTGCTCCCTCGGTTCCATCCCCGTCTCTGCCCTGAGCGGGATCTTGGAAACCAGACCTTGCTCGCCCGGGGAGGTCCTAGGAAGGCGCGAGCCTCGGAGACGGGGCAGAACCTCCGCCTGCACCTCGGCATTTGGGTCCCTGCCTTCCGGTGCTCAGTGGCTCGGCGCGGAAGCAGATGCGCGGGGGTGATCCCGTGGGATCCCCGGAGGCCGCTGCTCGGAGCCCGCTGCTCGGAACCCGCTGCTCTGGCCCCGCCGAGCCGCAGGGCCGCGCCCCCCTCGCCCACTGCGCACCCCGCACCCCGCGCCCCCGCCTCGCCAGTGCCTGCCCCCAGCCGGGCGCGTCCCGGGGTGGGCGTCGCGGGCCTACAGCCGAGCGAGCGAGGCTGAAGTTCAGAACCCGGGAAGGGGGGTCCTCCGGGCTCTCCAGCTCCCTGCGGTCGGCTGTCAGAACCCCGGCTGGAGGTTGGCAGTGACCGGGCCGCGTCCCCGGGAAGCCCACGGGGGATCCCCGGCTCCCTCTGGCTTGCAGGCCGGGCGCAGGGACTGCGGGCGGTCGGGAGGCGCAGCGGAGTGGTGGGTGCTGGGCGCCCCGGGGCAGCGGCGCCCGGGACCCCGGAGTTGCACTGGAAGTTAGGGCCCCGCGCCCAGCTGCGGCCCGGAAGCGGAGACACGCGGCGCGGTCGGACACGCGCTCCGCTGCCCGCCGGGCTTTCACTTTCCCTCTGCAGAGGGAGCGCGGCGAAAAGCGGGGTGCAGGCGGTGAAATTCCCCTGGGCGCCGGGGCTGCGTCCAAGGGGGAAAAGGCCAGGGCATGGTCGCGGCGAGGCGACACCCCGACCCACTCCGCAGGTCTTCGCGGGGCCTTGTGCAGCCCCCTCGGACCCGGGTTGGGACAAGCTCTCGGCCCCGCCCCTGGCCCACGACCCATGTAATTTCCTCCAAAGTGCATCGGGTTAAACCGGGCCCTGGGAGAGCGCTGGCACCCCAGGAACGCATGGAAGTAGAGACGACTGCAAATCCCAGATCTAACTGTGGGTTAAATCAGGCTGTTTGCACGGGAGCCGACTAATATGGTCTGGCAGGGTCTGCGGGGCGGGGTCGGGGGTGGGGCGCTCTCGTGCGTCTCTTGCGGCAATCCCTGTGGGGCCCTGCAGGATTTTCCCACCCCAAGCTGAGAAGGTGCAGTCAATGGGGTGGGAGTGGGGCGCGCGTGTCCACATGGCGTGGAGCAGCGAAGGATCCGAGTTCTGGTTGGTTTCGAACTGGCGTGGGTCTCCAGGCCCCAAGATCATCCCAGCCACTCTCCTGTGGGGTCAGCCACCTCTTGGACTGTGACCCCGGGAGGCTGTTACTGGTCCCGAAGAGGACTTTCCAACAGGCTTTTTAGCACAGGCTGAACCCCAGGGGAACCTTCTGTGTGCCGGGGAGCAGAGAGGTGAGCCGCAGCTGCGTGCCTGGCCCTTGACCCCTGACCCCTGAATCCCCATCTCGGGTCTCACCGGCTGCTGTTAAGATACCCGAGGCAGGGCCGACCTCCCCATGCTTGTCCCTGGTCTGGGACACAATAAGCTTGCCACTGACAGGCTGGTGCTCCTCATGAGAACACTGGCCTGAAGAGACATTTAGTAAGTTCTAGGATCGATCGTTATTAAAAACCAGAATATCGAGCCGATGATACCAGTCTGGACGCTAATGCGCGTGGTTTGGGGTTGTGGGTGGTAAGGGTTAGGGTTAGGGTTAGAACACTAAGGTTTGGGTGCTGTATCTCAGCAGTGAGGGCACAGCCAGGACAACTTCACAAAGGATGGCTCAGTGGCTTGGGCTTCAAGGAGGAAGAGGCCTCCAGGAGGACTGGACGAACAGAAAAGAGGACTGTGTGCCACATCCAGCGCTCCCTGGCCACGCCAGCACTGGACAGTGAGTCTCAGCCTTCGCTCCCCTGTGCATCCACAGCAGCCACCCTCCTCTCTGTTTCTTCTTTTCTCCAAGCAAAAGAGCCACAGCTTCTCCTGCTACCCACAACCCCAAACTGCTGGCCATCACCACGCTCCAGGGTGCGTTGGCATGCTTTCTCTGGGAAAAAAAATAAAGAGAAGTCAGAACTAAAACAGGGCATGGTTTCTGCAGGATTTTAAGTGAGGACAGGTTGGCTGTGAATGGTTCATTAAAAAGACCCGGGGAGTGGGTGAGTCACAGTGTGCTCCTCTTCTCTATGGAGAATAATAATTTTCACCTCCTGCTCTGTGAGAATTAATTTATGACTTCAGAGTTATCGGAGACACTTGGAAGGGAAGCGTGAGACCTAGCACATGGGAGTGCAGGATTTGCCAGCTCAGAGCTGGTTAACCACGAATAGCAAAGAACACAATTGGAAAGAAGAAATGACTTTCACCGATATTGCACATTTGCACTCATTTGTGGAAGCTAAAAAAAGTTGATTTCATAAATGTAGAGAGCAGCTGAGTACTCTGGGAAAATGAGCCAGGAGGGTCGCCAAAGTTTGAGCCCAGCCTGAGCAACTTAGTGGCTTAGCGAGACCCTGTTTGAAAATAAGAAAAGATTGGGGTGTAGCTCAGTGTCACAGTCCCGCGTTTAGCCCCACTGTGCCCCCCAGGAAGAATGCTTAGCAGAGGCTGGGAGGGCCAAGGGGAAAAGATGCAGAAGGGTTAATTAATGAGTGGAAAAGTACAATTAGATAGGACAATTCAATTCTAGTGTCTCAGCGCCACAATGAATCCGTCAGTCATCACCAATCAATACAATGAAGTTCTGGTGTTCTACAGCACAGGAAGATGACTGTAGCATATTTCAAAGTGGTTAGAAGAGAGGATTCGGAATGTTTCGAACCCAAAGGATGATTACCGTTTGAGGCAGTAGATAATGCTGATAACTTTGACTGGATCATTGTGTGCTGTGTACGTGGGACAGAACACCACACTGGACTCTGTGAACGCACGCAATTATTGTATGGCAATTTAAAAATAAATAAATGCTTGAAAATCTGACTTTCCCTAGCAAGCTGCCCGAGACTAGCAATTTCAGAAGATATTGCACCTGATCTTCACAATATAGGTGGAGAAATACAGGTGCAGCTTAGAAATAGCTTAGGACTTGTTACTCGACAGGGAGGCAGAGGAAACTGCAGAAGAGAAGTCAAGATAGCCGCCTCACTTGCTCCGCTGCGCAGAAGCAAAAGGGTGCTTTGTTTCAGTGCTAGCTGAGTGGCGTGGAGGATTTGGTGTTGTGACCATGTTATGGAAAACAGCCAGGCTGCTGGGGAGCCATTGGGTTCTGGCCTGCTCAGGGTCTCGTGGGCCAGAGCCACTGCAAGGGACAACAGTTCTTGAAAAGAATTGAAGCCACAAGAGCTGCAGGGACACTGTGTTGGAATCCTGTGCAGTGAGAGCATGAGCGGCTAAGTGGGTTAGAAGCAGTGCCAATGGCATTGCGTATAGTGGGGACTAGTAGAAGAGGTTTCTGTCGTAGAGCAGGAGCTGAGACTGGAACTGGAGAGGACATTCATGGGCGAAGGGCCGGAGGTAGCGCTTGTTCTGGGAGCAGCAGCAAAAGAGCAGGAGAGCTGCCTTTCTAATGTGGCAGGAAAGCCAGGTAGTCCGGAACTGACCCCTCGTGCCTGACGTGAGGTCTAAGTCCACAGTCCTCGCCCTGAGAGCAGGGTGAAGCTGCTCACATGACCAACAACACACACACACGGAGCCCTGGTCTGGCTCTTAGGTTCACACTGCTCCCAGCACCAAGCTACTGGTGTGGACCCGACCTGCACTCTTCAACCTTCTCAGACATCTTGTCCCGCCCGTCTGCTGCCCTGAGGACAGGCCCCGGCTCTTCCTCAGAACTGCAAACAGAACGTGCCTGAAACCCTCCTCCAGCCTCCCCCCCCCCGCCTCACCTCCTCTTCTCAGGGTTCCAACCCAGACTCGCAGCATGGAATGTCGGTGGCCATGGCCTGGGGGTTCCCGTGGCCACTTCTTTCCTATCATGTTGCCATCTGTCCTACTCCAGACCCTGTCACCTCTGGCGTGGACGGGTACATTAATGTCCCAGCTCCCTCTGGCCTCACCTTCTCAGGCTTCTGCCTTCAGTTTAATCTTTTTGCAGGGCTGCTTTGATGATATCACTCCCGGCCCCAAGCCTCTCACCACCCTTGCTTCCTAAAGGCCGAGGTTTGTGTTCAAGCCCAGAGTTTGCTCTTCCACATCTGCAGGTTCGTGTTATCTCCTGCTGCAGCTCTCACCAGTGCCTCTAGCAACCTTCTGCTCTTCCTGCTCCTATGACATTTACCATGCATGGGGCAGGGGTGTCCTGAGATTGAGCCCAGAGCCTTGACACCAAGCCCTTTTCTATTTATCATTTTTATTTGGACACAAGGTCTCCCTCGGTTTCCCAGGCTGGCCTTGAACTTGTGATCTTCTTGCTCAGCCTCCCGAAGTGCTGGGATTATAGGTGTCCACCACCACGCCGGTTCCGTGCATTTATTCTTTAGTGTGTCTCACTGATTGAGAACTAGGACACTATTTTATTCATCCTCAAGTTCTACAGAGTGGCACGCAGGGTGGGGACCCCGTGACATGTTCCTGAGCAGACGCCTGTCCTCAGAGGGCTGGGGCAGTCCTGAGAGAGAGGGGGATTTCACAGACTTGGGTGAAACCCTGTAAGGAAGGAGTACCCGGCCCTGGAGCAAGTCCTTACAGGCAGAGCGGAGCACAGGCCACTGGGGAGAAATTCAAAAGCCACCCTCTCCGGCGGCATTCATCTAATTACATGGCTAATTTAGGGCGGGGAGAATCTGTAAAATTATCAGATTCTTCATCGCAGAGATGAGTATGTAGTCATGGGAGCTCTGCCAAGATTGCAAAAGCAGACAGGACGTGGGGAGCCGAACTGACAGGGATAGAGACTGGCTTGCAAGCCAAGCAGGGTGCCTGGAACGTGCTGGAAACATCCCGGAATGTGGAGCAAATTCCTAGGTTGGGTTTAGGAATTTGTCTGATCTAGAATCACTTTTAGAGTGGTTGACATTATGACTCCTTGATTCATAGAACAAAATTATCCATGTATTGAAATGTTTCTGATCTAGATAAAACTCTTAATTCAGATTTTTAGAAGGTGAGACTTTTTGGAATTCCATACTTTTTGAAATGAAAAGATGGGACCTTACCTCATGTGCGTACTGAATATTTGCGGTCAGATGGAGGAAAAAATATTATAAGAAAATCACCAGCTTCCACATTGAAGCAACAACCCAAACAGTCTTAGCCATACAAGCCTTCAAACTTCAGATGAACAATACACCCTCATCAAATAGTTGTAAATAGTTCTTTGCTCGTGAGGAATGAGCGCATAAAAAACAACAATAACAACAGTAAAATCCACAGTGCATGATCAAGTACTGAGGTTTTGAATAGAAAGGAGTCAGACACTTTATTACAGAATTACTGTATATATTCAAGTCTCTTCTTGAGGTCTAAGTTATCCAAGCTGCTGGATCCATGTATATACATTTTGATGCATGGTATTTATAGTTGATGTAACTGTAACAAAAGGATGTTGGCTGTCCACAGTGTGCAATATTTGGCTACATATGTGTGAGTCACATGAGAAAGTTGTTCCATACCCAGCTCCTCGGTGAGCTTACTGAGCCTTTCTCTGATTACCTGCTTCCTTGGCAAAAGTCACAGAATTCCCTATGTCATTACAAGGTGAAAACAATGAAATGATCTCATGTTTGTGACGGCCCTTTAGGAGTGGCAGCGTGAGACATTCACAATAATTAATTACTAGATCAGCATTATACCATCTTTGTAACCCCTTTGTAAGAGTATAACATGGAACACTCTCAAGGACTATTTGAATACAAGCAAATATTTAACGAGTGGCTCCTATTTACCTTTAAATAAAAACATTCATTATTCCCCTTAATTATCACAAAAATTTTGCAGAGCTAAATAGTGAGATCAAGGGTTTGTGTGTGGGCAAGGATCATTTTGATAAGCTGGCAATCTAGACATCTGATTCAAGAACCATTCCTGGCACAGATTGCTATATGACTGCGTTGAGTCCTCCCTGACACAGCTGTTTCTTCGAATGTTGGGTGCCCTTTGTAGGCTACATTGTGGGTTAGACAAATCATCACGCAAGGAGAGTGTTTCACATGCATGGGCTCCTTGACGTGCTGTGGACTTACACCCTGATACACACATTGCAAGTTGACAGTACCTTTGCACCCAGCTTACTGGGGCTCAGCAACACAGTGCATGGCATGGCGGACTGGGAGCTGCAGCTTGCTGCTCCTGGCCTGCAGCCTGAGAGAGGAGCGTGCTACTTGCCACTAGAAAAAGGTCAAAATTCCAAATTCAAAGAATAGTTCCTTCAGAATACATACCACTTCCTCCCCACTGTAAAGTCAAACATTCTTATGTCGGGATCATCTATAGTAGCCTGCAGTTCCTAAGCAGCAGAATTAGCAGGGTGATACAATGTAGAATGATATCTATGACCTTATTACTTTGTCTAGTACCAAGGGACATAATAGTACCCACTGCTAGACATGCTCAGTACTGTTGCTACTAGTTGAATATCTGGGGATAAATCACTAAATGTTCTGAGCTTTAGTTTCTCCTGCAACGCTAGTTGAGGAATGCCTACCTAGCAAAGTGCTTGTAAGAAATAGAAATAATACTCCTCACATGACGAGCACATAGTAGGTGCTCAAAAAAGTATACCTATTCCTTTGGTGTCCGATGATAAGTATCAATATTTAATTTAGTTTGAAAATTCATATTTATCAAATCAGTCTTTACTTTCACTATTTGCATTTCAAGCCTTTTATCCTGTTTATGTACTTTGTAACCATTTTTAGAAATGAAATTTACCCCTAAGTATATGTAATTTTCTTCTTGCCACTTTGCAAAGTTTTTAAAAAAAGCAAAACAGAATACAAATGAGAAGATAAACCTACTAATACTACAGTAAAACTATTCTGCATTTAAACAAAATTATTATTTTGTCGATCTCTGCCCTCTATCTGCATAATCATTCAAGATGGAAAAGTATTGTAGATATTCAACTCCACCTGTGAATAATTTATATTCCACAGTGATCTACATGGATCATTTAGTTACAATTATAATTAGGTAAACTACTGTACTTTCCTATTTTCAAATGGACAGTCTGTCTGGTTGTTTATAGTGGATACCAATATAACCCATGATTCCAGGCCACCGCGGTTTAATTACTGTAACACTACTGCATTTGCATTTCATCACCTCCTGCAACGATGGTGATTGTAACCACCATCAGATCCCCGCCACTGTGATTAGGAATCCCTGAGGATCTCTCACCTGACTAAACCAGAGTCTCTCTGTTCCACACACACCAAGCCATCCATCGTCACTGGCTCCTACTCCGGCCACTTCAGTGACCTCTAACGTCAGAGAGCCCTGAGGTGCCAGCGGGTGTCACCAACCCCACTGGGGCACTGCCAGGAGGTGGTGCTTTTCCTGCTTCCCTGAGACCCAGTTGCCGTGGAGTGCGGGAGGTCACTGGTGCCTGTGACCCTGTGAAGTCCAGCTGACCCTTGTCAGTGTCGGGGTCAATGTCAGTGGGGAGCTGTGGGAGGACTTCCTGCAGAGGAGCAACCTGGGAGGACAGCATGGCAAGGCCACCCTGACCAGGTGGGGAAGATCCATGGTCCAAGAGGACGGAGTCAGGGCCAGCAGAGAAGCGTCCAGCTCAAGCTCTGCATCCCGAGCATAGCCAAAGCCTAAGTCTGCACTTGAGTCTCTCTTCTCTTGGCCTGGATTCTTTTCCGGGAAACTTTTTTTTTTCTCTAAAGGTTTAGATATTGGAATAACCAAAGCTAAAATGTATAGGTCTTATTTTTCACAAGTCAGATGGCTTAGATCCTTTTCTCTCCAAAGTACACGGATCCTGGGGAGTATTATCACGTTACAACCTCATCTGCATCTTGCTTATGAAGGCTGAACAATCTGAGCTATTCTTAGCTATTTGCTTCCTTAGAAAAACATATTATAGATGAGGATGAATTAGGTATTTCAGTGGTGAGTAATGTGGTCCCTGTGCACATGTGGGACTGTTTCACCAAGTGCAAAAGGGTCACAGGGTTTTGTGTTATGTCTGAGCCCTCAATGTGTGAGTGAGCCCCTTCCTTTCAGGTTACTCTGCTTATACTTCAAATGCAGCCAGAAGATACAGCTAGAGGGGCACAGAGCGTGTTTCGGGGAAATAAGCACTGATTCCTTTTCCAGATTGTGGGTTGGTCAGCACTTAATGTCCCTGGATGATAGTTTATCCATTTTCATGATAGGGTTACAGCTGCTTCTAGCTTTCAAATCTGCGGTACTAAAGCATCATCATAGATTAAACCCTCTCGTTTTTTAAATCTCACAACATCGCATAAAATTCATAATTGTTTTTACAGCTCAGGGTGGTCGAGTCACAATTTTGACATGAGGAAAACAAAGTTTCACTTTGCACACAAAAAAGAATCCTGTAATAATAATAATATATTATTATTATAAGCACAAGTAAGATAGTTTTTATTCTGAGTATAATAGAACCCATTGACCTAAATGTTGACCATTAATCCATTGTTTTTCTGATTTTACTGGCACTTTCACCATTTACGACCTGACCTGGGATCTCATTTTATTATTTTCCTTTCCTTTCACTTCTCTCCCTAGATATGGAGGAATTCAGAGAAGTCTGGGGCATTGTTTTCAGGGCCTAGCAGGAAGATTTTTCTAGGTGGGGCCCGTTAAAATGACAAACCCATGGGAAAAGGTTGCCCTGCCTCTGGAGACTTTCCTGGCCTCCTACAGAAGGGAGTGGGGGTTACCTCTGATTACCTATGAAAGATCAAAGTCCTGCAGGCCCTGCTGGGAGGTAGCAGTGGCCCTGCCCTGCTGCCGGAGGCTGGGAGCAGCTTATGTAACTCTTCAGAGCAGCTGGTGGCTTTGCCTGGACAGCCACTTACCTTGCTGCCTGGAAATGAGTTGATGTGAGGAAAAGTGTCTGACCCATAAAATTCTGAGTCTGCTCAAAAGTGTAATTTCAGCAAGACTAAGGAGACAGTTATGAATAGAAGAAAACCTAAAAAGGAAAAGAACTATTTCCTTACATTTTAGCCTTCACTGGGTTGAATTTGGATGAAAGGGAATGCAGTATACCCATTGAGTTCCCAAAAAATTAATAATGAGCCAGAAAAATACGCTTTTTCTCTTCTGCCCATTGCTCTGAAACGTCAGCCTTGCCCCTATCCTGCTGCTACAATCTTTCTCAATAATCAAGAGCCAGATGTGTGCGGTTGTCCTTTACATACAGCACATAGTAGGTGTTCAGTAAATGCAAATCCTTACAGCAGCTTGGCTTAGCACAATGTTGTACGAGAAAAACTAGAGCACATGATAATTTTCATATTTTCAAAAAGGCCTGCTTGGCTGAGTTAATCAGAGTAAACTTTAAACATCTTCATCTTTCCTGACGTCTCCGTGTGCTGAGCCTGCAGCTTGATGCCACTTTTGGCACCAAACAGGGTGTCTGTGAACACCAGTGCTAAAATCACTGAGCTGTGTTCTAAGCAAATTCTTTTCGTGGATGGCTTTGTTGTTGGAGAGACTCGCTGAATTTGCCTGCATGGAGCCGCTTCTTCAAGATCCCTGGTAGAGTTCTTAACCTTATTTTGTTGACTTTTCACAAAGTTTACAAAGATAGACACTGTATTCAGGAATCTGGTGGTTGACCTGCTGAAGTATCTGTTTGCACAAGATATATGAGAGAGCTGGCCTCAAAGACGTGGGGAAGGCAAGGCCAGCGACCCCCATCGGAGCCTGTGGAAGCCCTCTTCTTTTCCCACTGCCCTCCCATCGGGGAGAAACCTGGTTTCTGCTGAGTGTGACCTTGCGTCACGGGTTGCGCGGTGCTGCTGACCTGTCTTCTCTTTCTTAAGCCCTTGGTCTTCTCTTGCACTTTGCTTTTCCTACCTAAGGAATGTGCATCTCATATTTTGGGAGGCCTTGGCATTCCTTTTCTGAGTATTTTTCAAAGCAGAAGGCATCATGATCAAAGGCTAGTTTAATGGATGTCATTCATTTTGCTTTCAAGAGCCTAGAAATGCTTCTTGTCTTCAGCCTCTGGCTTTTTTAGCCTTTGGGGTGAAAAGCCCAGAGCGATAAAAGGCAGAGAGACCTACATTCTGAATATAGGCATTCCCCCTTTCATAGATGAGTCATTTTCCCAAAAGTGCATTTTGCAAGTAGTTGTTCAGAATTTGGAATTCTTTACCCTGAGAGAAGATGTTAAAAATTATAGTTAGATTTCCAGGCTAGCCCAGGCAACTCTTCAGTCTATGTTAGGAACCAATTTTGGAACTGCTAGTATCAGGTATGGGACCCCGGGATGGGAAGTTAAATGGTGCCTCCCAAATGGATAGCCTAAGGCGGCACAATTCGCATGAGCCTGTAGTGCTTTGGAGCAGCCCTCCTGAGTCTCCCATCTGTCTTCCGGCCTGTCCTCCTCCAGGCCTAGTGCCACACTCCGGTGCTCATAGCCAGGCTTTTTTAATTTCCCTTTACTCCCAAGTCATTGTCTTCTTATTTCTTAGCTCCCATTCTTCTTAGTTGTGTTGATGTAAGTCATCAGTAGAGGCAATCGTATTGAATTAATCAAGCCTGAAGAAAGGATTAATAACCCCATCACCCTTGCATGCTATTGGTATAAAAGTATGGGAGTGACCGATAACCCAAGTCAAGCACAGGGTGTAGTTTTTTTTTTTTTTTGATACTCATTTATCATCTCTCACAAACAAGGTGCCAACATAGGCACAGGAATAGTCACAAGAGGAAAATAAGCTTATCACTCTACACGGAGACCCAGGATTCAAACAGCAGTCACTACAAGATACACTATAATGATGATACATTTCAAGAGAGAATTTTATGAAAATATTAAATCCTCCTCTGGTAAAATGACACAACAGTATTGGAAAATAATTAGGCATTATCTTGTAAAGATATGTGTATTGTTCAACATGGGAATTCTACACCTTGTTATATATTTTAGATTAATTCTTGCATGTCTACAGCAAGACATGTTTTTTAAATATCCATAGGCTGGTTTTCTGTTGCCATAACAAAATACCTGAGATAATAAACATATAAGAAGAAGAGCTTTATGTTGGCTCATGGTAGAGAGGTTGTAGTCTGTGGTTGGCGGGACCCTTTGTTTAGGCAGCACTTCATGGTGCGGCGCCTGGTAGAGCCAAACTGCTCAACGAATAATCAGGAAGCAGAAGAGAGCAAGGAGAGGCCCAGGGTGCCCTTCCAGGATACCCCCCAATGACCTCTCCTGGGCACTACCACTGTTGTCCCACTGCCTCCCAGCAGCCCCACCTTGGGGACTGGTAATTAGCAGTGGACCTTCAGGGGACATTTAACATCCAACCTATAATCTCAGTCTGGACGGAAGCTTCTAGTATCTTCTCAGTTGCCTCCTTTTGGGTGAAACCCGTCTCCTTGGTTAGTTATGTGCTAACCTGGGGGATGTATTTTGATAAATACTTTTGCTACAACTAGCCTTGCCCATGGGACGTCCATGCCCTCCCCACACACAAGCCCTGACCCTGGCATGGTTTGATAAGACAGGAAAAGACACCGATTTGTCTCTTCTCACTGATTTTATGAATGTGCAGCTATTTTTTTGTTACTAAAATCATAGTCACATTTTCAGGTGCTATTTATTCTGGGAAACTGCATGTTAAAATAATTTATTTTTATCTTGCCAACACTAAGTTACAAGTCATAAATTTTGTAATCATTGTGCATTAATAGTAACGCCATAGTTTCTTGCCTCTGGCTTCTTAGTGAAGCTGAAAGAGAGGTTTTTTTCCGTGAAAATAGAAGGAATATGTGTACACAGGGCCTTAAGGGTGGATCGAGTGTGCAGTGGGTGCTGAGGGAAGAGGCACAGGACGAGCCAATGAGGACGAGCAAGGAGGATTTGCAGGGCTCAGAGCGGGATCTTGTGGGGTCAGGAACGTTGTCTTCTGTTGAAGTGGTCATCAGCTTAGTTCCATTTCGTCCTATTCCAAGGAGAATCCCTGGAGCAGGAGCCAAGACCCTAGCTCTGGCTCCACTCAAATGTGAGAGGTGTGGAGAACTAAAAGGCAGCTCATCCACAGATACTTTGCCAAGTTCACCTATAGTTGGCTTTTAAAATCAGCAGACTTCGGATGTGTGTCTGGTGCTACAGGGGAAGCTCTTCTTTTTGAAAGCAACTGTGAGATTCATTTTAGAGTACTGGAAACTTGTGAATCAAAGCAGTAGAAGACTGAGTGGAACAATTAATTTGTACAACTGTCATATTCAGAGAGAGGGACGGGAAGTGAAGCCCCCCACAGACTATTCTGATGCTCCTGCTGAATGGAGGCCAGAATCTTCCATGTGACGCCAGGGTCCTTGTGACTGCTCTTGTTTGTGCAGCCTGTTCTTGTACCTCTGCCTTCCTGTTGTCCATCTCAAACCAGGAATCCTCACAGCACTGACCTCATCCCTGTTCATATTCTTAAAGACCATTGTGGACTACACAGAACTTTCTGCACATTCTATCTATTGATGTGAACCGCATTGGAATTACGACAGAGAACTTTTTTAAAATATTTACATTTAACTTACCTAAAAAGAGTAATAATAAACCCATTCCATATTAATGAATGTTAACTATCTTTTCCAAAGCAAAACTAAATTAATGCAAAGTAGCATTGCAAATCAATTTGATAACTGAAGAGAGTCTTATATCTGCTTCTGCATTAGAAATGGAAGGCAAGGTACCATGTGGCACATGCTTCTAGGAAGTTCCATGCCTGAGAGAATGAGAGGGAAATGGCACATAGAGCCTAAGTATGAGCTGCTGGGCTCCCTGGAAAGCCTCTTGGGAACTTCCCAGACTCCGGACCCCACATTAGGAACCATATCAACCATAGACCCTCAGGTCTCTGTTAGGATGGAAAATAGTCAGCAGGGCGCTGGGCAGAAGTAAGGTTTGTTTGTTGTTCGTTGTTGTTGTTGTTATAACAAAATATCAGAAACTAGGTGACTTTACTCAAAAACGAAGTTTATTTAGCTCACCTCCATCTGGTGATAGCCTCCCTCTGAGGAATGTCCCAACCCGACAAAACCATGAGGCAGAGTCCCCAGGCAGCTGGTGACGAGGGACAGGGAGTGAGCATGTGTGCCTCCCGGTCCTCAGGATCAGTCCTGGGCGCTACCCTAATGAGCTTCTCTAATCCGAATCCCTTCCTGGAGACCATGGTCAGGAGAAATCTCTGCTTTGCTACCTGACCACAGGAGTCAGTGAGGACACTCCTGCCACATCCAACCCAGGCAAAGGTTAGAAAGCTCAGCTGGAGCTGCACTGTGTGCTGTCTACCCTACAGTCATCGTTACCTGAGAAGGAACCAAGTATTCTCACTGAGAGGCAGACCTATCCGCCCTGCAGTCCAATGGTATTGTGTTTCTGGGAGGTCTTCTAGAGAGAGACGTTTCCATTCCATTTGCTGTCTACCTGAAATCTATGAGGAAATCAGGACATCTGCTGTCCTCTTTGTTCACTACAGAATCAAGGTCATGAAGCTCCTTAAAGGACACCCAAAACCACATCTTACACTCAAGTCCTTCCCATGGCAGCTTGCCCCATCTCAGTGGGCTCAGCTCACTATGAAAGAGGCCAAGAAGCTCTGAACACAGACATTTAAGCTTATTTCCATTGTACCAACTCCCTTATACACCAGTGTGTTCACTTTTCTGGTTTTTTTTTTTTTCGTAATGGGGATAAAACTCAGGACCTTGTGCTTGCAAGGCAGGCAGTGGAACCACTGAGCTTACTCCTCGGCCCCACTTTTCTGATTTTTAGCAACTAGAAATAGTGAGTGTGTGAGAGAGAATCCACTGTGCTCCTCATGGGAATTCTCTGGCCAGTGCCATTAAAGTTTCCCTGGGTGACATGAGGAGGAAATTCACCATTCATTACCAGAACCAAGGAAAATCAGATTAAGAAGAACAACATTGCCCAAAACCCAGGTATTTGACTTTGAAAACCTGAAATGGCCATGGCAGCCCTGATGTCAGTCAGCACTTTTGGAGGCATCGTGGGTTTGGAGGGGACGCAGTGCCACAGCAGAGGTGGTCCCCCTGCATCCTGCGAGGGCTGTGGACTGACTGCTGGGAGCCTGCCCGGCCCCTGGTCTCCGCCAGAACTTTTGTCACGATCTCTTCCAGTGCAGGTTAAGCCCCTATTCTCGTCCTGCCATCTGCTAAGAAGAAAACAAATGTTTTGAATGAATGCTAGACCACTTTTGGTTCTATTACAAATTGCATTCTTTTAACACTTTACAGTGAGTGTTGACATATACTCTTACCCATTCTTTCTTTTGAAGGTTGTGCCAACTCACAGGGTAGCCAGAAATATTCCAAGAATTTGACAGTAGGATTTCTTTTTATTGTAATAAAACACACGACATGACATCCACCATCGTCACCATTTGTGAGTGTAAAATCCAGTAGTGTTACATGCATTTACACAGATGCACAGCCATCTTTGGGGACTCTTCACTGTACCTACCTAACAACTGCCTACTTCCTTTCTCCTCAGCCCCTGGCAACCAACCTTCTATTTTCTGTCTCTGTGAGTTGACTACTCTAGGAATCTCGATTTTTGTAATCATACAGCATTTATCATTTTGTGTCTGGCTTATTTCACATAGCATAATGTCTTCAGGGTTCATCGGTATAGTCATGTGTGTCAGAATTCCCTTCCCTTTTAAGGCTGAATAGTATCCCTATCAGTTTTTGTTTATCCATTCACCTGTTGATGGATGCTAAGACGCTTCCACCTTTTGGCTCTTACGAAAAATTGCTGCTGTGAGCTCAAGTGTATGTATTTCTTCAAGACCCTGCTTTGAATTCCTCTGAGTAAGCAGTAGCTTTTGATAGAACTGATTAGCAATGTGCCCCTGAAAGACACGGGTCCCGGAGGCCCAGGTGGCCCCAAGGAGCACAGGTTTTACTCTAGCAAGACTTCCACGTGGAGAGCTCGTGCCAGATGAGCTGTTCTCCATGCAGACTCAGTTTGAGGAATTCCATCTACTTGAAAATACATTTTATGTGAATTTATGCTACACAAATAGAGCAGTTATCACATCTAGTAAGATGCAAAAACAGTGTATCATGTATCATATCATGTATCGTAGACATTTAATAACACATTCATTTTATTATAAAAAATGAATGTGTTATTAAATAAATAAATAGTTTTTTGAAATAAATAGCAATAAATAGTTAAATAAATAAATAGTTTTTTGATAAAAATGATAATAGTGACATTTTATTTCTTTGGTCCTTTCTTTGAAGAATTCAGATTTTCTTGTATGGCTCTGACCTGTAGCACATGTAAACAGGGTAATATTTTATATTCCTTGAGAGTGTGTCATTAGAATTGTTGTAGTCAAATGCTTGGTGGAGTGTCCAAATGGTTTTACCAGGCTTTCTGACTATGATATTGAGGAGCCTGCACCTCTACCTTGCAGCAGCTCCACTCTTTAATTATTGCAATTGCCCTGTATACTTACACAACTCTTTCCCGTTATCTTTCTGGGGACATCCACTGCACATCCAAATATAGTATTGTGTGTGTGTTAAATGAAAATGGTAATGCACCACCCCTTTGCTTCACTCAGGGATTATCTACCTTAGCTGTTTTTTAACAGAAACTTTCTCCTTACACCAGGATATCTTGGCAGTGAGGTCACTTCTAGAAAAGGGGGAACTGTTACGAGCATGCTTGATGTGGAGTAAGTTGCCACCACTTGTCGAAATTCTCCTAATTCTCCTTTTTCTTCTCTGTTTTGCTTGCCTGTCTTACTGCTTCTTGGAACATGGGATGTGGATCTCCTTATCACCTGGAAAAATCCTGTCCTTGGAATCTGGATGTGGATAATGTGGGTGAGTCCTGAAATTAATGTTTAAGCTGTTCATTTTTCTCTTTGCTTGTGGAAGAAAAAAATTGCCAAGGAAAATTGTTTGATGGGAAAGTACCTCAAGCATGAGCCGCTGTGTACGTGGGCCACATACACCTTTGCTTAGAGATTAAACCCCCCACACTGGAGAGGGGAAGATTTCCAGGTGCACTGTTGCCATCACCCAAGTTCATGTGCAATGAAGAAGAATCAGATTCATTGGTCCAAGTTGCTATTTAGACTTTTCTGTAGGTTTTCTACACCCCATTTTGGGGTCTATACCATCATTAATAATAGTTCCTTATGACAAAGCAATTTAAAAATATCCCACTAGCTTGACACTGAATTTTCTTTTCTCAGTCTGCTCTATGAATCACATAACTCAAATCTTTATACATATTTATCATTTATGGAAAATACAGGTACAAATGTATTTATTTTTGTGATACTTTTGTGGTTCACTTTCCCAATATAAACCGGAGGGAAGTGGTACATTGTTGACGTGTTTATATTTAATTCATTACTTTCTCACTCCATTTGTCCTTAGTGAATGATGTCAAAACTCAAGGTAGCAAAATGACTAAGCATCAAACTTGAACTTAGTTCTTCCAAAAGTGAGCAACAACAGTGTACCAAACCCTGTGCTGATTTGCATGAGGACCAGGACTGGAGAAGGGCTTGTGAGCTGCTGATGTGTTTTTCGCTATGGGATGCGGACTAGACAGGGTCTGGTTTTTGAATATACCTACTTTTAAATACACTTTTGCTTAGTTCTCAAGGATATGGGAAGAAAGATTCTGGGGAGAGTTGCTGATTGCCAGGATCTTATGGAAGAGGCCGGTTCAGTATCTTCTGTGTTTTTTAAAAAGGATTTAGCACAGCTGGTTAAGAAAGAACCCGTTGAGACAGACCACCATAGGAAAGTCATTGCTTTGATTATCAACCTGAGTCCCCCTCTGTCAGTGGATTTCAAGCTGCCACATCATGGTCTAGGCTGGTTGAGGCGCCAGGATTTCACTTGCTGGCAGCAAACAGTGTTTGTTGTTGCAATCTGTTATTTCTGAAATTTCTAAAATTACGTTCAAGGTTGGTATGAATTTGGCATTGATGTTTGTAAGACTTTCTATTCTGGTATAAGTAATTTGGGAATCTTTATCTTAGATGATTTACTTGCCCATAAATATCCTTAAGAATATGTGTCGTTAATCTGTTGCTCCGTGAGCAGCTGATTTGACACAATTACCACCTAATCAGCTGCTTCGCCTGTTGGGTTATGTGATGGTTTCCAGCCCCATGTCTAGAAATCACTTTTTGGGATTTACACTGTGTGTTCCTTCTGGAGTTTTCACTTCTCTCTCCATCATGGGAAACAATAACCAACTGAACAGTCATGCTAAAATCTCATTTTCTCTTCCAGTAATAATTGGTAGCCAAAGCTTCGTCTTTTGAATTGTTCACCAGCCAGGTCTTGTGAGTTCCTCATCTGTCTAAGACTTTGAAAGCTTTTGAATCTAACACTTTATTTGTGAAACACTCAGAAAATTTCTCAGAAGTGTATAATTCTAAAAATAGCAAAGCACAAGCAGTGGTGTTCTACTATATTATTTTCTCCTAAGTTCTATGTCCTCTGCCCTTTTTCTTTCTCCACTAGGTAGCAAATTGAGAGTCTGGTTTAATCAGGGTGATCAGATTCTGCTTCATGTTTATAAAATGTCTTCACTAAACCCTTCCTTTTAGCCTGTCTAACTTACATTTGGACCTCTGTACCTCTAACCATAGGCATTAGATGATGTTTGTCATGTGCATCTGAATTTTTCTTGTTTCTGACATTTATGTCAAGTTCTGAGGTAAAAGTGACAATCTTATGGGCATGTGAGGAATAGGAGCAATTTTAATAAGAACATATTAGGAGGGTGATTTGCCCTATAAAGTTCTTTCTTTTTCTAGACAAATGTACATCTTTGCATCTGACAGTATAACTGTATTTTAGTAAAACTAATAGTAGCTTAGGAAGAAAAAAATTAAACAGAATTGAACTTGTTTTTCTAGATTCAGAGAAACCCTTCTACCTACAAATTTCATTTCGAGTTTTGACCCTTGTTATTGAGTGTTAGGGCTCCTGCCTCTAGTCCTGAGTCCTTCTCTAATGGCTAACTTTCTGCTTTATTAGCCAGGGTAATAACCAGGCTCTTCTCCAAGTCAGAGAGACATGGAAAGGAGAAAGTTATCTTGGTCAGCCGCCTGGCTTGCTGCCTTCCAGAAATCCCTGACACGTGTGGCTCTGGCCATCCGCAGGGATACCCGGGTGCCTGCTCTGGAAAACCCTCAGCACATCTTATTTGAGTTTTGTGACAGCTAAACCCTTCTTCTCATCTTTCTTCCATCTGCTATCTAACTTCAGAGAGACACATCCAAACTGTAATTCTCACCAGGGCTCTCACTTCCAGTATCCCGTGGCTGCGTATTGTCCTGGTGTGTTTTTCCCTCCCTAGTGTCACAAGATCTTGCTCACTGAGGTGGGTGTCACAGGCCCTGAGGTGTCACTAATAATAAACTGGATGCTCGATTTTAAAACTCTTAAGTAGCACAAACTAGACTCAAGCTGCCCATCATAGCAATACTGTTGACACTCGCCTCTGCCCCAGGGTTGATTCCTCTATGGGAACAGAGGAAGAAACGGTTGCAGCCTTTTGCCAGCACCACCATCTGTCCCATTGCCAATGGCAGCCATGGATAATTTGAGTCACCCAGGATTTCTGAGATGCTCCCCTGTGGCAATTTTAGGAATTTTAAGTATGCATAGTTTTTAACTTTTATTTCTGCGTAATTTCTAGTTAAGAGGGAAGCCCAAGATGGGTGAATAGAGCTCAGATATTTATGTTGTACATCGAGATGTCAGCGACATTCTTACCCACAATGGCAATGATTGCGATCACCAAATAAGTAGCCAAGCAATGACAAAAGTAGAACATATCCAAAGCTGAGTTAAAAGGTTCAAATCTGTACACTTCATTTGTTTTAATAACAATAAGTAACATATCTTTCACCAGTAGCACATGTTTACTTACCTTTTCGTATGACCTGTGTAATGGAGGTCTGGAAAGACAGACTTGTCTCTTTCTTTTCTCAAAATGAAACAAGATGTTTTGAAAATTTATTCCAAAATGAATGATTTCATGTTTAATAGAAGATGTCATCTCTCACATGTTTATATAAGGGTGTCATCAGTGCTATACCCTCTCCCCAAAATGGCTATGATGCTGCTCTTGGCTTTGTTTTCTCAAACAATTTTGGTGGAGGAAAGGAGTTGGAAAATTCTAGAAATATATACTGTGTGGAAAAGTCATCTGTATTACGTGTCAGTCTTTAAAAACAAACAAACAAACAAAAACTAAAGCAAAAAACCAAGAACCAAGCTCCTTAGGATGCTCTTCAAGTGATGTAAGTGATTTCCCTGATTCTGTCTCACCCACCCAGGTCCCCACATTTCACATGGGGCTCCCTGTATCTGGGATTTCTCACACCTTTCTCCTCCATCTGCAGCCCCTCCCCATGCCTTCTCCGGTACTGCTGCTGTCCGTCACACACAGCTTCTGCTGACCTCCAGGCTCCCAGCCTTCCTGTCTCTGCGCCTCCTGGGCTAAGAATCTGCCACACCCTTACAGCAGCCTGGGTCTTGTGCCTTTCTCACCAGACTCTGCGGGTTGTTTGGGAGTGACGGGTGTATCCATGATATCACCCCACTGTTTTCTAGAATCCCAAAGAACCACTAGTAGGTAAGGGCATTATTTAACAAATGACCATAATACAAAGCTGAATGAAATAATAATTCCAAGATTGCACCTTTTAACGGTTTCTGTCTGCTTAACGTGTGAAATGTGGGAGGGTATCCCAGGCTATGTTCGGGAGAAGCAGGCTATGAAGCGACCTGGTGGTCAAGTTGTCTGTGAGCAGGTAGAGCTGGGACCAAAGGCAGGCAGGGAAGCAGAGCTGGGCAGAGGGAGAAGTTGGGCTTGGGTGCAGTCCCAAGGGGTGTCTCAGTCTATCCTGGGAGCAGCTCTCGTAGTTTCCGATTAGCTGGGGAGGACTTGAGATTTCTACTCCCACACATGGTGGTCTTTTTGGGTGATGGCTGCCCCTGGAAGGAGCTGTGGCATGGATATGTCTTCAGTGGGGGCGATTTCCACAGTGGAGGGAGAATCATGAATCCTCCATTTCTGTGAGGGGATCCAGTTGGTATATCGCAGTGTCCAACACAGACAGGCATTACTTTTTGTGAAATTAACTAAAGAAGAGCAAAATGCCTGAGGATTTGGAACACTGGAGAAGGGGGTCTTAGAAGAAATGAGACACTTAGGTAATTCCAGTTTTAATAGAAGTAGTTTTAATAAAATGGATTTCTCTCTGAATAAGAATGTATGATTCTCAAAAACTCCTTAAGATTTAATTAAGCCTAGCAAACTTAAAAGCAGTAAATGTATAGGATTTTTTAAAACAGTATTCCACGTAGTAAAACTTCAGCTACTCATTCTATAAGCAGTTATTCCTACCCAAAATGTTATGAGGCCGCTAAAAAGGAAGGAAGTCAAGCACTGAGGAGATAAGAGGGTTTCAAGCCATTGGTGAAGACATTATTTAACGTGATCATAATGCAGAGAAGAATAGGACTGTAATTTTAAGACTAGTACAAGCAGAGGATAGCAGAGAAAAGATGCACCTAATCACATTCAGCAGGGGAGTATGTGTGTGTATGCATATGTGTATGTGTGCATGCGTGGGTGTTTGGGTTTGTGTGTGTGTGTGTGTGCGCCCGTGTGCGCGCGCACCCCTGGAATAGATGTAATGTGAGATAAGCTTTGAACCTTCAGAGACTGAATTTCACCCTTCTAAGAAATGTTAGTTTTTACTTTTTCTGCCCCAAATCGTACCTCATTCAACTTTTTAGCTTCTGCACCTCCTAACTTCCATGTATTGAACGATGCACACCCTTGGCAAAGCCTACAGTTGCCAGTGAAATCAGGAACATCAATTTTTCTCTTCATGCTATTCTCAGACTCTAAATATAAAGTGACTGCCATGACATCAGGTCTGATTCTTATAGGGAACAGGTCCCCAAATGTGGGACTGTATCCCAATCCCAGGCTGGGCCCGCAGCCCTTATTGCAAGCCCTGCCTTCCGATTCTGCCCCCGACCCCTCCCAGGCCACCACTGCCCACAGTGACCCCGAGCTGCTGCGGGCAGCAGTGCTCTGCTCAGGCCTCCCTATGTCTGGGAGAAAGTGCCTTTGTTCCTCTCTCTTCCCTGACACAGGGCTCCCTGCCCCTTGATCATCCCTGTGTATATGTAGTTCTTTTTTTTCCCTACTTTATCTTTAATTATTGCTCAGATAATGACAGTGCTGATGGATAAGGCATTATCTCTTTCTCTCTCTCTCAACATTTAGTGAGAAGGAGAAAAAAAATGAAGCATCCTGAGTTATAATAGCAAAGTTCTAAATTATGCTTACAAGGGAGTGTTGGTGATAAGGAAACATTACTTTGTGTAGAAAGAAGTTGCACCCAGGACCAATACTGAATGTCAACAAAATGAGAAAAACAATTGATTCATCAAGTTCTGTCCTCCCTGGCATATAAAGATTGAGCTTATTACCTAGGAAAATTTATTCTAAAATCTATTTTATTTGGTACCTTTCTTTATCAACCATATTCCTGTTGGTCCTAATGTCGAATTTTAAAACTGTCTTCCTTTTTCTGAAGACGGGACCCTAGGCATAAAGCAGGAGGGCAGACAGACAGAAGAACCGTAAATCTGTTGAGTCTGGATCGATCCTTCTCAGTGGGCTGACCATCACCTTCCTCATATGGTGCCAGAAGCAGACCAGGAGGCCAGCTCACCTGTATGTTTTAGGGAAACAATTTGAATATAACTTTCCTTGTAAGAATTTATTACCCTCGTATTAACAACGGCTGCATTTCTAGCAGGGGCGTTGGAGAAGAAGCATTAAGAGGAAATGTGGATGTTCTGTACTATAGGATGTGCTGTATCCCCTGCCCTAGTTGAAAATCTAACAGGAAAACTCCATTATATCGGAGGTCACATTGCTTTACCCTCAGTGTAAGAGTTGGTGAGAAAACATCCGTATCTTAATGACCAGTTGTAAATGAAAGCTTCTGTCGATTTTATTGAAAAAAGCTACCCACTTTGGATAACATATCCAAATCGTTCAGCCTTTTTAAAGCAAATAAATGGCTTCAGAGCCTAATGCTACAGGTCCTTTATAGAAGTTGCTTTTCTGTTTTTAAAAATTTCCTCTGTCTTGCATGAAAATCAGCCATTCCAAAGCGCTGTTCCTCTTTACTCCGGTTAGCTTTGTTTCTGTAAATCATTTATGGTTGCAGAGTTATAATTTGATTTAGTAACTAACTAGTTTGCAAAGGGAACAAATCAGTTTGCTTATGGAAAATATGAGGCAAACATCCACGGAAATTGGTTTTTGTGTAAACATTTTGGATCGACAGGTATAATAAATACCTGGATATGCAGGGAAGTGGGTTTTTAGGATGGCTGTCACTGCCTTCGTACTGGCCTGACCCCTGACCCAACCAGTCTCCTGGACTTTCTGGGAGGAATTTACACGAGGTCAGGGATTTGTGTTTGTTCAAAGGTTACTTCACCGCACAATTCAGCTGTCAGCAGAACTATGTCTTCTTGCCTGGCCTAAGATTTTGTAGAAATCAGAAGAAGAAAAAAAATGACTCTACAACATTTTATTGCCTGGTAAACTGACAGATCCTCGTGGGCCCTGTCAGCAGAAACCTCAGGAACTGGGCAAGAGCTCTTGCCTGGGGCTGAACTTTGCATCTGAGGTTGGAAGGCCAGGCCCAAGATAGCACAGCGCCGGGCAGGAGGCTGCAAGGACTGTATCCTGCGGGAATGGGCAGTCTCTGGCAGCCTTATCTCAGAGGTCTTATCTGAGCCCACAGTGAGGGGACACAGTACAGACAGAGCCTATTTTTAACCCGGAGTCCTAGTTACGCACAACTGAACCTGTGCTTTACCAGGATCTAGAACCCCTCAGTTTTGCATCCTGGAAAACATAGAGATTTGGGTGTATTTTGGATGTTTTGCCTTTTGCTAGTGCACTAGTGGTTTTTTAAAAGTCTTTTGTTTGTTTTTAACAATAATGTATCTCTAACTGGGATGCCAGGAGTTACCTGAGTACCGTGTCTACTTTGGGCTCATGAGAGCATTAACATTGTTAAAATGCTTTTGCAAGTATCCAAAAAGGATTTTTATCCCAGGATCCTTCTGCTCCTCACCTCAAATGAATTTTAATGTTGCACTGGAATCCAGGGCCTTCCCTCTGGTTCTGCCAGAGCAGGTTTGAAGCTAATACTTTTCCGATGTAAATGCTAAAGGTACCGTTTGCTTTCATGGCTTCAGTGATGGAAAAAATTGTTTTTCTGGTAGTACTGTAGATTTTAAAGCTACATTTTAAAAATGGAAGAATGAGTATCTTTTTCCTTTTCTTTTTGTTTGTTTGGCTTTTTTCCCTTTCTCTGTTTTTTTTTAAAAAATCACTCCAAATCTTGGACAAGGGGCTCCACCTAGTGTAGGTTTGGGGTTAAAAAAAATGGTGAGATTTTTTTTTTTAAAAGGCAGCAATTAGCTCAATCCACTTCTTTATAAGGTTGCAAAACGAAAGACACTGATATTTCATAAAGTGCTTTTAGGGTTTAACTCGCTCATGTCATTGGGGATATGGAAGCCTTCTTCAGCCTCTCCTCATTCCTCCACAGATTCTTATTTTTACACAGATTTTTAAAAGGCAGAATTACATCATGCACATGTCTAGATTCAATTTGAAGTTGTAATTGTTACGTCTTCCTGTGGTGAATGGATTTAGATCCAATTTTCTGGCGGAATAACAAGAAAAGAGTCTTAAATAAAACAGTTTGAAATATCTTAACAGTTAATAAAGTCGGAGCTATGGTCTAAAATTTTATTTATTTATTTTTGTAAACAGGGCCTTGAATTTTAGACTGACATTTTTATCTCATGCTTTCAATAGTGTCATCCAATTATATCTTGAAAATTTTTGCATTGTATCCAGCTTTAATATTCAGATTGGTTTACTTAGCAACCACGAATTGGAGTTGTACTACTGTAAATAGTACAATTTTTATAGCTTTGAAAATATTGCTGTAATATCAGTTTCTTCATATTTTCCCCACAAAGGAGAAGTTCATTACTCACAGTGACAACAGTAAGTTCTAAGAAGGGCATGCAAATATAGTTGTGTGTCACTTAATGACAGAGAGGCATTCTGAGGACTGCGTCAGCAGGGCTTTTCCTCATTGTGTGAACATTACAGAGTTATGTGCCCAAAGTGAGAGGGCTGCAATGTCACTAGATGATGAAATCTTGTGGGACCACCCTCACTGACCTACAAGTCATCGACCTAAATGTCAAAGATGGATTTTATCTTGTATTTTCATCTTGAATATGACATTCATTGTTTAACAAATAAGGAATAATTTTATTTTTCCCAAGATAAACAGATAGAAAAGAGATATGACAGAAAATTTTTTTTAGAAAAACGAAAGTTCCAGGAAGTCTTTGGAAATGCTTTTCAGTGGTTTAATGCCCTGAGACATTAAGTAAAGCACCTCCCATCTGCACGTCCTGGGCCCACATTTTCTATAGCGCTTTGGAAACGTTCCCGGGAGTCTAGCATGTGAGTCACAGTGACATTTTCAGGGTGAAGGAGGACCCTGAGGCCACCCCTGAAGGAGGATCCCAAAGCCATGCCCTGTCACAATTCGATGAGGATGAGTGTTCTGAGATGCTCAGGACTGGAATTAGTGAACTGAGAAACAGAAAGACCAAGGTAGGAACATAAAAGGGGGCTTGGGAGGATCGGATGGCTTCGGAGCTGATGTTAGGAACAAAGAGCCAGCTGACCCGGACCCCCGGCCAACTGGCATAGGGCAAGGCAGGAGTGTGAAAGAATTTGATCTAAGCCAAACCTTGTAGATTATGCTTCTTTCTCCGATCTTGATTAGTGGTGGGGAGCGGGAGAGAAGAGTCTTCAAAATGCTGGGAAATGTACTCCTCAAAAACAGTTTTTAAAAATGTATTCAAAAGGTTGATGGAAAAATACCTTCTTATTAAAACGTTATGCAAGGGACCCTATGAAAAGAATTTTCTTATTGCATTGTCAGAAGGATGACATAACGTTTTCATTTTAAAAGAACATTTTAGCCACAGCAATAAAACTGTCAGAAGAGATTTATCATTGTGAGGGGAAAAAAAACCCTTTCCAAATTCTGTTCTTGGGATGAGCAGAAATAAATAATTCCTTTCTCTATGGACCCTCAGTGGTATCAGGTGAAACTAGCACTGCCAACTGATTCGAATGTCTCTGACTGAGACACATTTTCGTATGTGTGGTGGTCATCGAAAAGTTTAAGAACTTCATATGTGACCTCCTTAAGGGGGTTACTGCTATTGAGAGACCTCAGACCTCCTGTTTAGCTGTGTTACTTTAGATAGGTCACTTCAGATAGCTACTAAAGGTCTCCTTCTAGTTATCTGTGATACAGGAAATAAAATTAGATCAGTGATTTTCTATGTGTGGTCCATGATCACATACGTCAAAATCACCTGGATCTTGTTAGAAATACATCCCTTAGCTCCTATCCTAGGAGCAAGAGGTGGGATCCAGCAAGATCCTGCTATGTCCTTCAGATGATTCAGTGCGTGCTGGAGTTTCACAGGTACTGGATTAGGTGATCTCTAAGGCTCGGTCTGGCTTCATCGATCTGAGAGTCCAAGAATTCATGTGACTGTTCTGGTCTTCAGGTACATGGTTGGACCAAGCAGAAGAGAGAATTGTTCTTCTGACATATCCAGAGGGTGGAGACTCTTGGGTATCTTGTTGCTTTATTTAACCAGCTCATGAATCTCTTATAGCTTGTTTATGCAAAAATGCAGTTGGAGCAGTGATTTTAAATTGCTTTTGGATTATAGTTACTTGAAAGATTTTTAAAAAGCTGTAAAGGTCTTCAGAGAGTAAGCAGGGGGTGGGAGGAGGAACATGCTAGAATATACATTAAATTTGTACAGTTATCCCTTGGTATCCATGGGTGATTGGTTTCACACCTTCTCAGATATCAAAATTCATGGATGCTCCAGTCTCTGATATAAATTGGCAGTGTTTACATTTAATCTATGCAATCTTCCCATATGCTTTAAGTCATCACTATAGACTTACAATATCAAATACAATGTGAATGCTGCATAAATAGTTGTTGTGCTATATTGTTTAGGGAATAATGACAAGAAAGATTGTCTCTGTGTGTTCAGTACGGACACAGTTTTTTCCCAAATAGTTTCCATCCACAGTTGGTTGCACTTCCAGATGTAGAACCCAAGGATGCAGAAGGCTGACTACGTACAATTCCTGAAGGTTTATCGACTGAACTCACAGTGCTCAGCCATTGTTGCCATAGCCCTGGTTAAGAAGCACCGACTTGAGAAAAGTTCTTGGTGAAAGATTGAGGAAAGTAAAGGGATTCTGAAAGAGCATCTCTTTCTATACATTTCCTCCACTTTCCATTTGTTTATCAAATATATATGACTTCCTCATGGGGAAGACAGCACTGTTGTAGATCCCAGCTTGTCTCAAGAGATACATCATTGTGAGAAAGGAAAAACAAAATCTCTTTCCAAACTCTGTTCTTGGGATGAGCAGAGGGTTTCCTTTCTCTATGCACCCTCAGTGGTATCAGGTGAAAATAGCAGTGCTAAGAAGGTTGAATGTCCCTGGCTGAGATGTATTTTTGTATCTGTGATTGTCATCTAAACGTTTCAGAAATCACAGGTGGCCTGAGTAGGGCGGCTCTGTAGTCAGCGCAGTTAGACCTCAGCTGTCTTTTGCTGTGTTATGCTCTGGACTTTCACACTATCACAAAAGTGGGAAGAGCAGATATCCAATGAACAGCAGAGTCTTCCTGTCAGGAAATGTTGCTGGAAATCCCCCAAAGAGATGGAACATCAAACGTTGGCCTTCACTGTTGCCCTTGAGGAGAGGGTGGAGGTCCCTTTGTGTGCAGAAAGAGCAGCTTGAGCAGAGTGGCAAGTGGGAGCTGTTCCGGAGCTGCGCTGGCTTCTGGGAGAGTATGTACAGCCCGAATCTGTGCAGGAGGTTTAAGTTGGGAGCCCACACATCCTGGTGAGCTATCTTTGAGGGCCACACGTACAACTCTAGAAGGAGATGGAGACTTCCCTGCCTACATTTCCCTGCTTTAACTCCAGGGATTCTCTTTGAAACAAAGTTTCTTCCCAAAGAGAGAACTGGATCTTCAAAGTTTGGGCTGGCCCTCTTTATGAAGCAGGTTTGAACCATTTTTTCAAAAGACAATGCCCAGAATTTTAAGCTTTATTTTTACTTCAACTTTAAAGAAGCTAAAAGAAGGGTCATTTTAAAGAGCTTGGTAACGAGTGAGCTGCCTAGTGTGAATTCATTAATTCTATATACTTAATAGGTACTCATAAGGCATTGTCTTATGGTCTTTTAACAAGATTTTAATTAATTCTTGCAAGAAAGATAATTTTCTCTTTATTTCCTAGACCTTTCCAATTATAACTTAGTAGTTTAGTTTCAACGACCTCATGTAACCCAACATCATTTCTTGGTTGTTCCAGCGGAAATAGGGATGGATGTGGGAAAGCGTTTTCTCTGATTTGGCCAAATCTTTGTCTTTAGCATTCACTGCTAGATTGTACTGAGGCTTTAATACTGATGGAGGCTGTTGAAAGCTGCAGTGGGAGGAACAAACAACGTATAAAGCTTGTTCTCGAGGCTGTCTTCTAAAAAGCTAGGGACTGTCTAGCCTCCAGCTGGAAAATATTTAATACCTTCTCAGAATTCAGGTTGACATCATTAAATTACTTGTGCTAAAATGACCAAACAAATGAATTTTTATGAAAACTACAAGGTACACCTTTGGTACTTTTAATACAGTGCAATGCCTTAAAATAAGAAGTGTTTTTCCATCTGCCTGTGAACACTGGGTCACACAGAGTAAGAGTCCAGTGACCTGATGCTCTTAGTCACTTTTCCATGATCGGGACACAACGCGAAGAACAGCTTAACGGAGGAGGGGTTTATTGTGGCTCACGGTTTCAGTCCATTGTCATCTGGCTCCAAGGCAGAAACAGGATGGCAAAGGGGCAGGGCAGAGAAAAAGGTGCTCGGCCCAGGCCTGGCCAGGAAGCAGAGTTAGAGGAGGAGCCAGGAGGGGCTGCACACACCCTTCCAGGTCCCGCAGCGATGCGGCTTCCGGCCAGGCCCCTCCTGCAGCCCATTCAGGGTTGGAGTCCTCAGTGCTGAGCCACTGATGAGCACAGCGCCTGTGACGTGACCCATCACCTCTGAACACACAAGCCTTAGGTTTACAGCATGCCACTAATTCTGTGCAGTAAATGTAGTTGCAGAATCTTACATAATGCAGAAGTGTTGCCGATGGTGGGTGGCAGATATTTAGCATATGGTGAGCCCAATTATGTGCTGGAACCGCAAGGCTAAACTATCACCAGTCGGACAGTAAAAGGCCTCGAGTTTTGCCAGTGGTGCTGGTCATTTCCGTCAGCTGGGCCCACGGAAGGAGTCTGTGTCGTTAGACCGAGATGCGGGTTTTAGACTCTGGCCTGTGCTGCTTGGATGCTCAGGACGCTTGGGTAGTGATGTGATTGGTGGACAGATGCCAAGAGATACAAAGCGGTTCTTTAATGGCGATTGGTTTGCAAATGCCCAGAGACTATTCCTTAAAGAAGGGGGTAGCTCAGCGTGTCCCAGAGGTCTGACTGTCCAGGCGCCCACAGTCCCTGCAGCTATGTGTTGTAGGGCACGCGCGGGCAGGACCTTTTGGTGCAGGTAGCGTCACCGGTCCCTCTGGCTGAGCTCTGTCCGCACTGTCTCCCCATCCTCTTTCCCATCTCTCCACCAGTGTTCTGGGACGCGGGCTCCAGGCCCCAGGATGGCTGCTCGTGTCCCACAAATGGCCAGTGGGCCTTTGCCTCCTGCACCAGGTTCCTGAGCATGGCCTGCAAGAGCTGGGGCAGAGGTGGGGTGAGTCAGGGGCAGGGTTAGGGCTGCCCCCTGTGCCTCCCGGGGCCAGCCAGCCCGAGATTCCCAGCTGTCCGTGATCCATTCCTGCATGGCCTGTTCACACGTCACCTGCCTTCTCTTTTAAAGATCCGAATGATTTTTCTTTCTTTTTTTTGCTCCAAGGCTGCAATTACATTTCCAACTCAATGCTATGATTTTACATATAACCCCACACTAAAATACACTTGGTATATTTTGTACAATTGGTATCATACTGCTTTTGTACTTCAAATACATTATGCATAGTTTTCATGTCATTAATTGTTGTGACAAAATCTCATTGTTTGCAAAATACAATGTGACTTTTATTTTTAGTGATATGGAAGACTAGTACCCTGATTAACATTTCCACCAAGGCAGTTAAAATTGAATGATTTTTCTAATGAGTGAATTTGTATCATGACTTGGAGGTATGTTATTGATCATAATAGTGGATTAGCTCATCGTGTAAAGTATTTTGTGCAACCCCAATGCATGGTTAATTCTATAGCCCTTTGTAGGGAATAAATCTAGAATGCTCATCAGACAATGGCTGGCTGGCAGTTGTGAGGTAATTCCTCCTTTTTCCTGGGAAGAGGAGTGGCTATAAAGGATTACATCACATGTGTATTTTGGGGTCTTCTCCCTCTCCTGAAAAATGTAAACTAAAATATTTTGAATTTTTTTGTTTGATTTCACTTTTCTCTTACGCCTGATATTTTACTCCTTTCTTAGGAGTCAAACCAAGTGAGATTCTCATATAAACTTTGCAAGAGAAAAATGGCACATCCGAAATTTCAGCAATTGTTGCTGTCATTTGAAATGCTACTTTTCTAATATTTCCTCCGCTTGTTTATATCCATAAGTATCATCCCCTGCTGTGGCCTGATTATTGTGTCTAGTCCTACATTCTCCAAGTCATGCTGAAATCCTAACCCCCAAGCAATGGCTTCTGAGGTGGGACATTTGGGGAGTTGGCCGGGTCAGGATGGTAGAGCCCTCGCACATGGGATTAGTTTCCCTCTACAAGAGCCCGCTGGAGGTCCTTTACCCCTCCTACCACATGAGAGGGTGAAGAGATCTCACATCTAGGAACCAGGAAATGGGCTCAGCACATAGCAGATTAGATAGTACCTCCAGAACTGGGAGGAATGCATATCTGTTATTTGTGAGTCACAAAATGTATGGTATTTTGCTTTAGCCCAGAGATTTTGTTAAGCTTCAAAAGAGAGACATTAAGGTGTGCAGATTTCGTGACTATTTATGAATGAAAAGGAATGGAGATAATCGAAAACATGATGGTTGGATGGATGGTATTCACTTTATTCACCTTTTGAATATTTTTTCTCTCTCTCTCTCTGTCTCCAAAATGTCCTTTTCTTTTTAATTTTATTTTTAAAATTTTTTATACAATAATTTGACCTTTTTGAATATGCTTTTTTAACATATAAGTTCATTTAGCCACTATAACAATCAGGATACTAAACAGGTCCATCACTACCAAAACACTCCCCCACCCGCTGTCCCTTGTGGTCACACACAGCCGCTGGTGACCACTGGCGTCTTCTCGGCCGTGGTTTATGTTTTCTAGAGATCAGAGGGATGGCGTCTGGGCCATGATCTGTAACCGTACGAGAGGGGCTTCATTGCCCCAGCACAGTGCCTTTGTTGTGGACTGTATCAATTGTGTGTTTCTTTTGATTGATGAGTTATTATTTCATTGTACCCGTGTACTGCAGTGATTTTTGCTCACTCCCCTCTTGGAAGATATTTTGATTGTCCCCAGCTTCCGGGAATTATGAATGCCTGCCACAAATATTCATACACAGTTGTGTGTGTGGATTTAAGTTTCTACTTCGCTAGGTCCATGCCCAGGAGTACAGGCCCACGGGGTCAGATGGGAAGAACTCTGTAAGAATCTGCCAGATGTCCAGGGGCTCTGCCATGTGCATCCTGAGCAGCAGTTCAGGAGTGGTCCAGTGGCTGCACACCCTCCTCGGTGCTGATGTTACTGTTGTCATTACCATTTCCTGATGCTGCTGTAATAGAACAATGTAGTCCCAGGTTGGGCTTTAAAGAAGGGAAGAAAGGAGGCCAGAGATGTAGCTCAGTGGTTCCACCGCCTGCCTCACAAGTGCGAGGTCCTGAGTTCGATCCTCGATACCAATAAATAAATAAATAAAGGAAGGAAGGAAGAAAGAAAGCGATGCTTAGTACTGTAGCTCACCGATGACTGCGGAGTTGAGGTGTTTTGGAAGATGTCTGGGAAGTGCTCTCCCTGAAACCCCATTCTACGCAGTCAGGAGTTCTGTCCTTGTCCACTCCTGGCCACCCTTCAAAAGCCCAAAGAGAAAGGGGTCTGGAAGAAAATGGACAGACTCAGAGGCATCTGCAAAAGGACGGGACCCTTTGAGGCAGCCTCTTCTTCTGGCCATTTTCTTCTTCCTTTCCCTTTGGTGTTGCGGCTTTTAATCAAACTCCCATTTAACAGCTTCTCCTTGTAATTCAAGTTAGTATCTACCTCAAGGAGGACAGACTGCACTTTCCTCCACCGAACAGCGATGAAAAAAATACGTTTTAGCAAAACCGAGTTGCAATAATCAAAGGCTCTCTGTGTTTGTCTGGAAGGCCGCGCCCCCAGCCGAGAACCTGACCCATGTCCAGGAAGCGTGCAGAGTCCCTCTCGCGCTGGAAGTCCTCGCTAGCACAGCAGCCGCCCCCAGAAATGGGTGCACGGTTCCGGAGGGCAGTACGCCTCTTTACTTTTTAAAATAATGGGAGAATTTAGGATTGATCACGGAATTTAGGAAATTGATCACGGAAGCACAGGTCTGAGGGAACTGGCTGCATACAAACTATAGGACGCTTTCTGGGCAGCCTACATTTGCTTTTGAGGAGGGTGGATGAGACTTCACAGAAGTAAAGGACACTCTAAATAATTAAATGTGCCTAATGGAGCTCCAAGCCTTCATGTATTTTATAGCTACATGAGCAAAAAAGATAAATTACTTGATTAATTACTATATTTTTATATTGTCATGCTCTGGTCACTTAAAAATATAAGTAACTATATTATTGTACCCCAAACACCATCTTTACTAATCTTTTACAAGAGATTCAGGTCATTTTAGTAATATTTTTTGGCAAGGGGGGAGTTGACAGGGAAAGAAGTCTGATGTGGTTTGCTGAATGTTTCAGTGGCTTCCGGTAATCATTAGCACTTGTAAGAGTACACTGTGTAATGAGTTGACACCATAAAATTAACTTTGAATTCTCCTTAGTGGGAAGAGGAAATTATGATCAACTCTTTTTATGTCTTTAGCTGTAATAAAGCCCTAGTATCATCTGCTTAGCCATTAATTATTTATGGGAACATAGTGTGCCTACATCCTCCTGAGTACAATGTGGCACAAATTTTGAAATATCCATCTCTCAAATGAAATTTTCCACCTACACGGTAATCTTTTTCTTTTTTGAACTAAGTCATAATTACTTAAATGTCTGGAAACATATCTTGCAATAATTGGCCCTACCCTTTATTTTCTTCCAAAAATAAAATCATCATATTTATTAATGAATTCCATTTGGCAAGTCTTGAGATCTTACTTAGGTTGCTTTCTTCAGCTTGCCACAAAACCTGGAGAAAGAGCCGCGTATGGCTCACTTAGAGAGGACAGCGGGCTTCAGCACTGGGCAACATGGACTTCTGACCTTTGTCCCCTGCTGTCACCTTTGCCAATGAACTTGATGACCTCTCTTCGCCTCACTTTTCCTTCTTAGAGCATCAAAGTGGGAACAGTGCCTAAATCTCAGGGGTGTGAGTCAAAGGGACTCCACAAGTATTTATTGTATTGCATGTAGGAATGCCATTTCTACTTTTTAGCTCTCTCCACGTATGCATACTGACCTGGCAGCATGTATAGAGGTCATGTATTTCTAATTTAACTTTTGAAAATCTTGTCATAATAACAAAGTAGCCTCAGCCAACTCATTTATAATTGGGAAAAGGCCATTTCCACACACTTGAAGGCATAGTTTTAAAAACTTGGTTCATAAAACTTTTTTCCCTTTGGAGTTGTAGCGTAAGGGTACCGATTTGAAAATTGAAATAACTACGTCCAGGGGCTGCAGGCAGTCTTGTGACGCTAACTGACTCTGCATGGTGGGCTTCCACGTGTGCTGCACTCGTTCGCAGGAGTTGGTATGACACCTTGCCACTCCTGCCAACACTAGATTGATTATTTTAATTTGTGTTCTTACTTCGTTAGGTGTGAGATGGCACCTTATATTTGTTTAGTTTGTGTTACCTTCGCCGTCTGTGAAGTTGAATATTGTTTTAAAGTGTGCTATTTTAGTATTCTTTTGTGTGAACTAAATTTGAGTCTTATCAAATTGAGTTTAGGCATTACCTGAAGAAATTTAAGCAGTTGCTTCTAATAGGCTTGCATTCACAATGCAGGAAGCGCTATTGTAATAGTTGTATCTGTTTTTATTCTCCTCTTAGTTCTCATTTTTTTGCCATGCAGAATTGCTTTATTTCCTTAAATTAATGACATATAATAGATTATGAATTAAGCAAACAAGAGCTCCTCTCTAGACTTAAAACTCTGTCTCTCTTTGAAGCTTTTCCTGATTGCTTTTGTACCATTTGGAGCTTACTGTAAATGCAGTGGAGGAGCAGAAGAAAGAAAAGGAAGAGGCCATTGCCCCATGGCTGTTCATGGTCCAGGTGGCCTGTGGACCTTCCTGGGTCTCCGTCCAGTGCCAGACCCCCGGTCCTGTGACAGCGCCTGCCTTGGCCTTCTTCCTCTCATTATTCCCATTTCCACAGAGCTGCGTAAGATTTTCCTCTGTACTCGTTGATTTCTCGTCGACATAGTGACTTATGTGAGCTAATTTTCATGTTCAAGATACCTACGTATTCAAATCTATATTAGTGAATTGTATAAATGTTATAAATCGAAATATAGGATTTACTCATAAAAATGACGCGGGGTATTTTAATATGTTACAGTCTTCCTGCTCAGCCTTGCACAGGTACAGGGCAGGCAAACTGTGAGGTTTCTGCACAGATTGAAAACTGAGAGTGTGTGTCCAATTACTTGGGACACTGAAGACCCGAAGATTGCGTCTGTTTTTCCAACACCTGCCTGAAAATGTGTCATGTTGTCAGGCTTCATGGAGTAGACTGAATAACCAAGCTGCCGAGTAATTATCTCCAAAAATAGCTTACATTACCATATGTGAGGTTCTATTTATTTTAAACAGTACCGCACACAATCACAATACAATAAAACTCATTGGTTTTATAAGAATCATTCAGGCTGCTTGTAACATTTGATCCTTATATTTTCAGTTTCTCTGTCTAGTGTAGCTGGTCAAATAAATGCCTTTTTAAAATACTTTATTTTTTATTAGTACACGTTTGTCATAGACAATGATCACATTGTCCTGGGGAATTTGTACCTGTACATAATAGATCTTAATTCTTTTTTCCCATTCCTCTCCTCTCCTTTCAACCCTCCCCCCTCATTTACAAAAGCTCCGTTTCCATTTTTCTTTCAGTTCTCTTTTTTTAAAATCCCTTTTCCCTTCTTTTCCTCCCCTCTCTGTTTCCCTTTCCACTTGAACAACTTCATCCTACTTCCTAATATCTATCCTCCACTTTACCTTTATCCTTATTTACACTTTGGGTTTCTAACACAAGAAAAATAATGTAATATTTAAAGTTGTGTGTCTGATTTATCTCACTTAAGATTATGGTCTCAAGATGCATCCCTTTACCTAAACACGTCTCAAGTTTATCCTTCTGTATGGCAGAGTGGTACTCCCTTGTATATGAACACCACATCTACTTTATCCATTCATGTATTGATGGGTATATGGGCTGTTTCCAAGATTTTGCTATTGTGAATTGTACTCCCGTAGACATGGATATGCAGTATCACTGTGGTATAATGACTTTGACTCTTTTGGGAAAATATCTAGAAAAGGAATATATACTTTAAAAAAAAAAGAATATGCAATGCACCAAAATAATTTCCTCTGACTGGATTGTTGAAATATGAGGCAAATTTTCCCAAGGATTTGCTTAATTTTTAGATGCATCACCCAGGACCACCAGGGCCAGCTGGCCGCTCATTCAACTGTTAGTTGTAGCGAATGTAAGGCAGGGAGTTACTGAGGGGGATAAACAAGAAAACCAACGTGGTGACGAGACACCCAGGGACTGGCAACGGTGAGAGGAGGAAATGCAGTCAGCCAGGCCAGCTGTGAGCTGGGGAAGAGCAGAGAGGCGCCTGACCAGCGCTGCCCTGGAGGAGGCCTGGGGAACACACTGGAACCCCTCCTTGAGCCCGTGCTGGGAGAGAGGAGCCCTCATCCCACCCCGTCTAAGTGCTCCAGTGAGCTCTGGGCTGGATGAGTGCAAGTGCCTATTCACCAGGGAGAAAAGTGTGAAAGTTTTGGGATATTCCCAAGAGAGAGAAGTCTGAAGAAATGACCAAAGCCTGATGTTTTTGTGCTTTTTAGATGAAGAACAATAAGTGTGTGAAGGGATAAGGAAGCAGGACAGATGGTGGCTGACCTAGGGTAGGGTGTTCTGGGCCCTGGGAGGAGATGCTGCAGACAGGGTGGGAGCTTGGGGAGGACAAGCATTCCTTCAGGCCTTGTTTACTCAGGTTTACCACAGCCCCAGGGGTGAGGTTTTGGTGCCCAAGGCTCCTTCTCAGCCTTAACATGCAAAGGGCGTCCCTCCCAAGGGAATCTCTGTGGCTTGCTGAATGGAGGCCAGACTGGCCAAATGGTGCTTTTTAAAGTTACAGATCTTCAGGTGATTTCAGCGTGAAATAATCACTACACCAGTTCAGCACATTTGGGGGTGGCACATCGTTAACTCTCACTCTTGGGTCCTAGTGGTCTCTCCTACTGGTTGGCCCAAGTCAACCCACAGTGGAGCATGGGGGCAGCGAGCCCAGGAGATATGGCTTGGGGCAAGGGAGGGGAACCACCCTCCCTAAAGTCTCCTAGTAAAGAGAAGGGAGGGGGAGGGAACCAACACTTAACAGATTGGAAGTAGCATGGTGGAGTGCTGAGGCTCTCTTTGAGGAAATACATGGGCAGACACGTGCAAGACAGCAGTGTGCTGGAGAACCTTAATCTTGTCAATAGATCAGCCCTTGTGTGTCTTATCTCACAAATACGTATTTAGCATGTTTCCAAAGTATTTGATCTCTGGATGCAGTACCAAGTAGGGAAGATGTCCCACATGGGCCTTGGTGGGAGCACAGCTGAAACAGCAGCCCCTTCTTGTAACTTTCAACCGCAGAAGACTCCAACCTCGCAAAACGAAGAACTCAAGAAGAACAAAAGCTACAATGTTCCCTGAAGCTAGGCGTGCTTATTTATTTGCCCTTTTTCCCCTCTACATTTCAATTTGAGTGTTCTTTCTTGAAAAGTATCAGACAATTCCTGAAGGGATAGAACGATCTTTATCTTCACTCGTGGGGAATTAATTGTATCTCCTGTCCGTAAGGGGAGCACAGACTCGTACAGTGCGAGCTACTCAGTCCCACCGGGCGACTTCTGAGTCATGGTCTTCTGCTGTACTTACATTATATTCCTTCTTGTCATTCAGGGCAGTCTTTCCTCTGAAATTATATGCCTTTGGTTTTAATTTGCGACAGAGTCTCACTCTGAATCAGGTGAAATAATTAGCTACATTGGGATGTGTCACCATTGATGGTGGTAAGTTCTTTTCATATATTTGTTGATTGCAGCGGTAAAATTCTCCCCCTTTGCAATAGAAAGAAGTATAAAATACCATGGAGAACAAACTACCATTTATTGAATACCATGATCTTTTTATCTTTTGGTTTGTTCTTTTCTTCATAGCTCATTTGATTCCAGAAAGAATTCTGGAATAATCTTTGTTGATAGGTAATGATCCTTATATCACTATTACAGCTATTCATTTCTCCTTACAGATGAGAGAAAGATGATCAGGGAATTAAGTAACTTTGTGAAACTATAAGTGATCCAAGAATTTATGTTAAACCTTGCTTTTGCACCAATAAAAATGAAATGATCTGCTAGTGTAAAACTCAATACCGTGCAAACAACAAAGGACACCTCTCGCCACATGCGCAGTGCTGTGAGATCATAAGCCAGCTTGTACAGCATACACCTTATTGCAGCAAAGATTTGCAAGGAATTTTGCATCTGCCGTAGACAGACCCTGGCCGGTCCTTCAGGACTGAGTTTAGGAAAGGTCCAGTTGGCAGCTGTTTTCTCCGGTGCCCTCATTTCTCCTGGCATTGTAGGCAGGGCATGGTCTCTCTATGGTCCACGTCACAGCCGTGTTGGGTCACATGAGAGGCATTTTCTAGAACTTCCTCTCTTAAAATGGCTCCACTGTAAGTTTCCAAGGTATTTACCACCTGAAAAACATGGTATAGCTCCTCAATTCTAAGATGCTTCCTGATTAGCTCATCAATTTAATGTTTGTTTTAGGGGAAAATCATTATCACATGAAAACTATGAATCGGTTTCACATCCCACTTGAGGCGTGTAGAAATATTTGGAGACTAGTCCATGTTAGAAATGCGGAAATAAAGAGTCGGTTCTGACGTATTTTCTGGAAGTAAACTTTTCCCCTGTGGTCAGCTAAATCCAGATGAGTTTCTGCAAACAAAAAGGAAGGAAAACAGCTTGCTGATTTTGAGTTGTGCTTCTCTAGTGATTTACTCCTGATTTGGGTGAATAGGTCTGGGGGGACATTTAGGATCCCCCACCCCATGTGTCTGCTCCAGAGTCCAGCAGACATGGATTAAAATGATGACCAGTTTCATGAGTTTCCTCTCCTACACGTATGTTACAAATCAGGCAGAGCAAGCACACAGCATCTTAGACCTGAGGAGCTGTCCTGTCCTTTAGTTTAGGGCAGCTGTCCGAGGCTGAGGGCCTTGCTCAGTCACTGTCTGCCACGTAGTATACTGTCAGTGTCCTGCACGGCTGTGTGGCCTATGGGTCTCAGCCACCTCACCTGGGAGCTTAAAATACAAATACTCCTATTCCTCATTTGACGACCTACCTGTTGAACGACTACTCAGATTTATGATGGAGGTGCGTTGTTTGGATTTATGACCTTTTTGGGGGTACAGTTCTGTATACCTTGCTAATAGAGCCTCAGTGTCTTTTTGTACAGTACGCCTTGTTTATACAGTACTGTAATTTTTGCTGGCCTTACTATGCAGGGCAGTGCTGTACTTTTTGTTGTTGTGCATTACAGTGCTGGATGTAAGAGTTACAGAAATAAAAGCGAAGTCATCAAGTTGGAGTTTCCTTTGACCATTCCTTTGTTCTGAGTATTGTAGTGTTCCTATGCTATACAATTCTTCATTTAGAAGCTGTTCTCTTAACCACCCAGTCGCAGGAAGGGAACTCGGTTATTAAATGAGGAATGGCTGCAGTATGCTAAAAACAGTCACAGATGATTGCTCACCAGACCCACCTCTCTCCCTGGAGCCAGGAACCCCAGGATCCTGCCTGGCTCCCCGTCTCCATGTAGCAGCCTTTCTCTGCAGCAGCAAGGCTGTCCCCGCGTGCCCCTTTGGTGGCCCTGGGTCCCGGCAGGTTCTGTCGCTGCTGCAGTGGCGCCCAGCCCAGATGTCTGCACCAGCTCCTGGTCTGGCAGCAAGTGGCTCCTTCCTGGTACCCTCCTTCCCCTCTGGAGACCCGGGCCAAGTCCCTTGTCCCTCAGGGATCTCCGGGAAATGTTCGAACTTCGCACTTATTCTTTCATGACTCACGCTTTTAAAGCCTGTGGGACATTTAAATTTTCATAAGAAGTTAAAATATTTAAAGTGAAAATTGCCTCTTAGGTCTTACTTCCAGTTCAGCCATGAACTATTTGTGCAGAATCAATAAGTCACTTACCCCTCTGGGGTTCCATTTCTGCAACTGCTAAAAGCGGCTTGTTTCTTTGCTTCCTTGTAGGACCTACATCCTCTGGATTGAAATCATTTGGGCCCTTGTTTAAAAAAATACCGAGTTACATTTGTAGCAGTTAGAAAACATTAGTTTTAAAATGTCCTTAAATGTGCACTGTTGAGCACTGAAAAAGGAAACAGCTGTTGAATGTTGGCCGAAGTTAAACCGAGGCTCCAGATGTGGTTCGAGTCTCCCTGAAAATAAACATTTAAATCGCAGCTCCATGTCCAGCCTCCTGGCCACTGCCATGAATTTGGTCCTCCCCATGAGGGTCCATGCCTTGACCCTTTCCCTCCTGTTTGGGGTGACTTTTGGGGGGTGGTTTCCGCCTGTCCTCCCGTCCCTCCTTTCTCCCGGCCAGTACCTCATGGCTGCCTCTCTGTCTCATTTCCTTCATGGGTCAGGGCACCAGTGAGTGGCCGTGACCCACAGCCTTGGGATTCCAACCTCCGGAAGATTTCTGTGAAGATATAAAGAAAACAAACTGTTCTAGTCTGATATGAAACTGGACATTCCAAATCTTTACTTTCTTTTACTTTGCCACATTTTACGTGGAAGTTATAGGTTAAACTGCAGCATCTCAATCTGTAAAAGATTATATTTGTGTGCTTTGAAGACCCAAGTGCAGTTTGATGCACTTGGGTGCATGCAGGGCGGCAGTGGCAGGCCGGGTCATCCCAGGCACTTTGGCTCCCACCCGTGGCTCCCACCCGCATTCATTATATTGGGTTTTTACACGTTTTCATATTCAGCGCTTGGAGGGCTTGGGGTTTGTTGGTTGGTTGGTTTGTTTCCATTTCTGTGTCCCATTTCCAACTCTTACCCATCTCGGTTATTTATTGATGTCAACAGAAAATATTTATCCTTTCGTTATTCTCAGCATTCCTAGCCTCTTACAGTTCAATTTGAGAGAATGCTCTTGTAAGTGAATTCCTACTCACTGGACATCTTCATATTTAGACACTGTAAGGGCAAACCTCCCAAGTTTAAAAGCTTAAAACCTAAGATAATAAAAGCCAAATGGAGCAAAACTAGATGCTCCATCAAGTAACAATTAGAGTTGTGTTGTTACTTTCATGGTAGTTGCTACCATTTGTTAAACACTGGTTACATGCCAGGCTGCAACACACAAATAGAGAGACCTGATTTCAAATAACAGCTGAGTAGCTTCCTCCAAATTTACTTTTTGCAGCCGCTTACAGACATGGCCCTCTCCCTCCTGCAGAGCAGGAGCTGAGGGGCACCAGAGACTCCTGCTGGCCCTGACATGGCGGAACAAGCCAGCGAGGTGCTGTCACGGCGAAGCAGGCAAAGTCAGCGTCCCAGAGTGAAGGTGGGGACAGGATGGCGCTCCGGGAGACTCGAACTCCCCTTAAGGTCCACTGCTTCTGGCATGGAGAGCTCTGGGTTATACCTACTGGAGGGAAAGGCACGGGAAGCTTTAATGACAGGTAGCAATTCTTTCTTTTCTTTGTTTCTTTTTTTGTTTGTTTGCTTGTTTGGGGCAGTACTGGGAATTGAACCCAGGCCCTTGTGTATGCTAGGTAAGCACTTTACCATTGAGCTACACCCCCTTAGCCTTAGTCCCTTAGATCCTCCTGCCTGAGCCTCCCAAGTACCTGGGATTACAGGTGTGTGCCCCCACACACCTAATTAATTAATGAATCTCCTGAGCAACGCTGGGAAAGCTAGTGTTCTGTGTGCTTATCTACACTCACGTGTGCGCGAGCATGTATACATGAGTGTGTGCAGAGTGTGTGCATATGTACGTGTATGTTTATACATCTGTCTGGGCATGTTCTGTATGTACATGTGTGTGAATAGACATCAATACCTATGCATGTGTGTATCTATACATGTCTGTATGATTGTGAGTTGTACCTGGTGCTATACATGTGCAAGTGAGTGGCTATATATGTGCATGAGTGTGTGTTCGTGTGTGACTACACATCTATACAATATGTACATGTCTATATAAACATGTAGTTATATCTGTGTGTCCATATGTACGTGTATGGATGTGTCCACATGAGTGTGCATCTGTGCGTGCATGAGTGTGCATCTGTGCCTGTTATGTCTAGTCTAGACATACGTGTGAATGCATATCTGCATACGAATGTCTACACATGCGTATGTCTCTACACACACATGTAGGAGTTTTACCTGCACATTTTGTCTGTGCCTATGAGTGTATGTGTGTACCCATCCTTGTGTGCCTTGTGTATCTACACGTGTGTGTGTATCTTACATGTTAAGGGCATGAGCGATGGAGCAGGCCTGACCCAGGCCCAAGGATCTTCCGCTTTTCATCATAATTTTATGACCATGGGGAAATTTCTTAAAGCGTTTTGCTTCAGCCCTCTTGTCTTCATTTACACTTAGGTATTTTGGAGACAGGGTCTCACTAAGTTGCCCAGGCTGGCCTCAAACTCACAATCCTCCTGCCTCCTCTCAGGGAGGCTGGAATCCCAGGCATGTGGCACCCCTGCCATATTCGATTACTTTCTCTTTCATTGGGAACCACAATAACTAATGCCTCCTGGGTCGCAGTAAAGGTCGTATTGAAATGCTGGTAAATCTTTGGCTTGGAAGCCCCTGGAAATGCTGGTCATCATGTCCTCCATCAGCCTCAGCCCCAGCTCTAGGGCTCTCAGCCATGGGACCTGCGGCCGGGACAGGAAAGCCCCTCGAGTGGCCTAGTAGTTCACAGTAGGGCAGGATACTCTTGTCCAGCAGTAGCTGTTAGAGCACCGACATCTTTCCTGCCTTTCTATCCTGACGGGGAAGGTAAGTCCATTAGTTCCAGCTCTGACCCAGAGGTTGGGCTTATGTAAGGAGTGGACAGAAGCATGGTGTGCTGCTCGTGTCCCTAGGTGAGAAGGGCACAGTGGTCAGCCAGGGCTCGGGGCCCAGAGTGCGTCTTTGTATAGTCCATGCCAGATTTCTGTTTATTTTTTGTTTCATTCTTGCTTCTTTGGGTGCTTTTAGGCCCCCAGATATGAAAAATTGGGTTACCAATGACCTTTAATTAATGACATACTTTTAGTAGTGTTTCCTCTCTATTTTTATTTCATTAATAATTAGACATTTTGAATAGTTTAGTAAGCACCTATGAAACAGAACAAAAGCTAGGGTTTGGACGGTAACATTCATCTACCCATTTGGCCAGCATCATTGACTGTAGCCCTGCATGCACACCCACAAGATTTTCTCTTGGATCTAGTAGACTTGCTGGGCCATGGAGGTGTGAATGTTCAACTGTAGGACAGAGAACCAAACTATTGGGTTACCTCTAATTTTCACTTTCCTTGGAGTGTGGATCAGCGTTTCTTCCAACACTTGGAATCAGTAGGCTTTTTCATTTTTCTCTGATTGAATGAGTGCAACTTTATATTGCATTACATTGTGTAATTTTATATTATATTTCATGATGTCCTCAGCCCTGGTGGGGTTTAATTTACATTCTCTGACCACAGATGATGCTGAGCACTCTTTTGCACACTTATGGGGATTACATATGTTCTCCACCATCAGGTGTCTTCCTCTCTTTTGATCCTTTTTCTGCTGAGTTGTTTGTGATTTTCTTATTGATTTGTTGCAGACATGGGCAAGTTATCAGGTCATCTTGAGCTCATTTCTGCATCTGTAGAAAAATGAGGATGATAACATAATGTCCACAGGGCTGCTTTGGGATGACATGAATGCTTCCACGTGGCATTGTGAGGACTGCCACTTGGCATAACCATCGAAAGGAGGAGCTCTCCTCCCCTGCTCGGCCTGCACCTGTCCATAGACTGTTTCGTTGGACATGTGTCCCATTGCTTACCAGTATGGCCAGTGGAGTCCTGCCAGGACTGTTGGACTGCAGGGATTAGAGCAAGTTAAAGAACTCAGATTCCTTTGGGGAAATATAAGGAAAGAGAGGAAAAGGGAGTTATTCAGTGGGGTCCTTGGCAAAAGGGAGGGGAGAGGAAGAAAGGAGTGGAATTATTCTCTGTCTGTGTGTGATGTGTCTACTGATATGACTATGAGGATTTTTAAAATATACCTAAGGACACTGGAAGTTCAGAGCCAAGCAAATGTGTGTGTGCTGCTGCGTGGAAGCCAGGGTTCTGGGGGAGCCCTGCAGCAGCTGGGCGTCTGCCCCTCTGTTCGGGAGTTGCCTTCCCTAGCCCTCTGGAGACGGCTGCACAGTCATGCGGAGCAGCCCCACTGGCACCCGGAGAGATGGTGGAGGAGCTGAAGGGCACGCTGAAACGCTGCGTGGTTAGTGCTCGCTTTGCTTGGTTTTCAGCATTCAGTTCGAGCCGGAGGAGCCGGAGCAGGCGGACACTACGGTAGCCAGGAGGCGACATTGCTGCACTGCAGCATGCCCTCCCTCACCTGTCTCTATCTCTGCTCCAAGTCTCTCCTGGGGTTCGGAGGTAAATTTCTGCTATTGCTAATATTAGTGAGTACTTGGGGAAGTGGCCTTGTTCGTGGTTGTAGCTCTGAATTGTATCCATACTGATGCAAATCCACATCTGAATTCAACCAGGGAAACAGGGATGTTGCTCTTCAGTAGGTGCTGCCTCTTAAAATATTTGCTCATTCAGGGCTCGACTATGCTAATTGTTCTGTCCTTCTCCTCTGTTTTGAGGGCTGTGCTTTTCAGTTTTGAGCAGGAAAATCTGGGAGTGAAGACAGATGGAGTTTAGCTGCAATACATCTCACCTTCCCTTTGTCCTTCCTAGTGCACAGCAGGCTGCATTCTTTGCTCTAGGGCCTGTCTTGCAGAGTTTGGAAAAAGTTAAAGGTTTGAATGCTCTCTCTCCAACGACAAGAATGTTGTGTACTTATGCTTAGACTTTGAAATTCACAAGTTGTGATTTGTTTTCTCTTGTGCCAAGAATCACACAGAAAAGTAGTGAAATAGAATTTGTTTTTCAGGTAACTGTAAGACAACCGATAACCTAACTCCACTGGGGCATGGGTGTTACCTAAAGGTCAGAGAGAAAGGGCTACCACAGAGAAAGGGTGAGCGGGCACCCAGCTCCAGCTGGGGCGTCTTGGGTCTGGTCTGGGATGGAGGTGTCGCTTTCTGTGGACCCTTAGGGAAGTGATTTTCAGCAGTGACTGACATGAAGGGTGAGTTTGGCCCTGATCAAGGTTGCATACAGAGGCAGCAGGAGCTCTGGAGCCTCAGCAGTGAGTTGTTGAAGCCTTGGTGCAACCTTTTCATCTCCAATGAACTTCACAAAGGGAGCACGGAAGGCTTCAGAAGAGGCTGTGTCCCATCTTTGTCACCGCCTCATTCTGAGACCCGGGCAATGGCGAGAGAGGAACCCGGCACCTTTTCTGCCAATCTCTCAGTTGCTAATACTCTATCTCCTAATCCTTTTTTTTCCACATACCAGGAATCAAACTCAGGACTTTGCACTTGCCAGCCAGGCATGGCGCCACTGAGCTACATCCCTGGCCCATGTAGCTCTTAATTTTATTTTTCCTAACCATAACTCTTTAAAACAATAATATTGTCTGGGAGATATATCTTCAGGTATGATATTTGAAGTATTATTCCTGTGTTTGCAGCAATTCTATTTTCCTGATTCTGAAATATTTCTTATGTTTTTCAATGAATGCAGAAATTTTTCGGCAGAACTATTTAAATATGTGGGGCTTTTTCGTACTGAAAGTCACAAAGAAAATGGACCCCTCTTCACAGAGCTGTTAGTTTTGGAATAAATTCTGGTAGAATGTACCTTTTGGTAGGCAATTGTCAGAAACGACCAAAAATGAAAATCTTGCACCTAGATAGTATTTGAACCTGTAGTTTTAGTCACATTTTATAGGTAAGGATATTAGGACTTAGCAAGGCCATGAATTGTTCATAATTAAACAGCAGATGGCAGAACAAACAGAAGGAACTATAAACAGAAACAAGGCCCCTAGACTGAGAACGTTCACTCCACAAACTTCCATGCCCGGTACAGGACAGGCACGGCCATGTAAGTGAAGAGCCAGGTACTTGTTGCTGTCCCATGCCAACGCTCGAGGACTTGTGCTGAGAGCAGGTTGTGAGGGGCTTTTCCAGCTAGACAGGAGACCCTGGGAACGATGTAGCAGGCCACAGACCTGAGCCAGACAGCCCAGGCCTGGTGCTTTGCTTGGACTCTCAACATCTGGCCATCCTTGCAGTTAAATTCACTGTAGTACAATCATGCAAAGCAAAGCGGGAAGGTCCACGGGACTTCTTGGGGAGAACAGGAGAGAGCTCCCAAGGGTCCTCTTCTGGGTTGGTCATCCTGGGCACGCCTAAGTCTCCAGCAAAACCCGGGAACACATGGGCAAGACGTCGAGAAGCTCCTCAGAGACTCAGGGCCCAGGATTTCATGGCTTGGTCAGAGGCAGCCTGCGCCTAGCACAGTGGTGGCGAACCTGTGGCACCAGCGTGCCGCGGCGGGCTGCTGGTTGTCACTGAAAGCTCTAAAAGTTTTGCCATCACTGGTGTTACTCAGAAGGAAAAGAGGGGCTCAGCATAAAGCACACTGTTTGGAGGAGAAGGGAAAACCTTCTAAGCTCCAGAAATACTGACTCTGAGCTGACAGGGGGAGTCAAATATATATACATATGGGCCCCAGGATTTAGCTCAGTGGCACCACACCTGCCTCGCAAGCCCAAGGTCCTGAGTTCGATCTCCGGTACCACCACCACCAAAAAAAAGTATTATATATACCTATGTGTGTGTACGTAATCTATAATACATCCCACAAATGACATCTGTATGTTTATTCCAGGAATAAATGAAATACATTCAAGATTTGGCAAAAAACGTGACTAAAAAGAGCATGATTCTAGTACGAAGTTCACATTTGTAGTCCATTTTTCATGTCGTGATTAGAGAAGCAGAGAAATCACATAATTAGAGCTGTACTATTAGGAGGGAGATGACTTTGAATCAGCTGTGAAGGACACACTGTGAACAGATGATTTTAGCATAAAAATATTATTCATGTTGTTAAAGCATCTACATATTAGGGCATTTTTCAAAGGCCCTGAATTAATTTTTTTATTCCACTTGCCATTTATTGAGGATAGGTAATTCTTCACTTAAACTGTATGACCTAGTCTTGATATCTTGTCTTAAAAAGTAGTGAATTTTTTCTTAGGTGCCTGTTTCTAAGCACATTGTATTTTGTAAGCACAATGTGAATAATTAATAATAATAGCAATGTTTACGATAACAAGCTCCTGGAGGTTTGTTTCCTACGTGAGAAGAGGGACCTAATGAGGGAGGATGTCGAGAAAAAAGGTAGTGAATGGTGGGTGCTGAGCAAAGTGGGGTCCGAAGGTTCCTGCTGCTCTTTGAACCCAACATGAAGGCAGCCTGTGCCTGTAGACTGCTAAACATTCTAGCGTCAACCTTCCCGCCCGTGAGCTACGCCACAGGGGCAGAGCTCAGCTCCCGACAGTATCCATACCGTATCTCCAGCCATAGTGACCCTGACACTCCCCTCACTACTCCACAGATTGGAGCTATGCGGCTCCTTTTGATTGAAGATGCCACCAATGCACTGAGCCAAAGCAATTTTTCTGTGTTCCTTCTTTTGTTTTTCAGTGAAGCTGTTCACTTAATTGCCTAGGTGGAAAGTATAGTAACAGGTCTGGGATAATTTTTAGAATTGCATGTGTGGGGGCCAAATGGCGTTGTAGTAGCTAGTGATGCAATGTGATGGACAAACCTACTCCTTGAATGTGTCTCGTAGAGATGATATTCTCATGTTGCACAAGTTGGGTGTGTCAGGGTCTTCAGGGTAAACTTTGGATTTAATTCAAGCAGTTCTCAACTTGCATTCTCTTGAATTTCCATAGCCTCTTGGCTTCCATGCCCATAGAAACTTACTTTTTTCTTCACTACCAAGAGTGAGATTTCCTCTTTCCCTTCCATGACCTCCTGGTTCCCACCCCTCCTGTTACTTCTCTCCCCATTTCCGGTGATGCTGGGACTCACAGAGGCAGTAATTGAGGCAGTGGTAAAAGTTATTCCTCATTCTGTGTGGATTCATACCCCCAGCCCTTCTCATTTTTTGTTTTGCGATAGAGTCTCACCAAGTTGCCTAGGCTGGCCTTGGACATGCCATCCTTCTGCCTCTGCCTAGTAGCTGGGATTACAGGTGTGCACCACTGGGCCTGGCTTGTTGTGTGTTCATTCGTATCCTGCATTGTCCTAAAGCAGAGTGAAGGTAGGCATCCCAATCACTCCAGTAGATTAAGTGGTTGAAGAATTCAGGCTTTAAAAAACATGGGAAGGGAAAAAAATAAAGTCAAGACAAAATGCTTTTGATAACTATGTACTCACAGTTGGACAACTGACAGAGGTAGTTTGCAAATTTGGCTTGTAGTTTCCTAGCAGAGAAAGTAAAGAGAAAACCATGAAAGTGGAGATTTGGAATTTCTTCTGTGACCGAGCTTAACAGGTGACAGAACACACAGCACCATCCTGCTACATATCCACGTGAGTGGTTGACGCAGCATCTCACAGACGCTGTGTACACAGAGCTCAAGCCTCCTGAGGGCAGAGCCGTGCTTCCAGGCAGCCACCCAAGGGCACAGGTCTTTTCCAGACTGAATCACAGGGCCTGGAGAGGAGCAGGCAGATTCCCAGGCCCACAGAAAACTGCAGTGGATGTGTTTTCTCCAACTCGGCTTTTGATCAGAATTACTCAACACCGTTCTCCTTTATAATCGTAGACTAGAACTTGAGGTGCAGTGTTGCCGAAGCATCGGGAATGGAGAAAAGGTAGTGTTATTTTTCTCAGATGAAATTTAGGGACGTATCCCTGCTGGCGGGTGGCTGCTGCTTCCCGTGGAGATGAATTGAGGGAGGACCAGTCAGCAGAGATTAAAAAATAAATAAAATCTTCCTCCAAAAGTAATTCTGGATCCATTTCAAACTAATCCAGGATGTGTCTCCAACTTAGGCTGCCTTATCTTTAGAGCAGCCATTTGGAAATGTTAAACATTTGGGTCAGGACTCATGGTATAACCGTTAGAGATAAAATGTCATTAAGTGTACTGTGCCAGGCATGGTGGTGCACTCCTGTCATCTCAGCACTCAGGAGGCTGAGGCAGGAGGACTGCTTTGAGTTCTAGGCCAGCTTGGGCCATGTAGTGAGCTCAAAGACAGCCTGAACTACATAAAGAGAAAGAGACCCTGTCTCAAAAAACCAAATAAATAAGTAAATACAGTGTACTGTGTTATCCCCACTGGAAAATAGGTCTTAAATACATCATGCCACAATACAATTAACTATGTATGAGCAATGAATCTCCAGAGCTGAGCATTTGGTACAGAACAGCCTGGAAAAAGTAAATTTCAGAGTGTTGCTTACATTTTTATCACATCTCTCCCCATTTCAAAATAGTGACAAGGAAACCTACCGAATCTTTTGCACTCCTTTTACTGAAAAGAATCTTCTAATAGGCAGACATATATTATTTGAAATTGGAATTTAATTCAACATTAACTAATGGCTCAAAGTGAGGATATTGAGATCCAGTGTTTGCTCCGATACTTCTTGAGATGTTTTCAAAAGTGTCACAGCTGCATTTCAGTCACTGATGACAGGAGAGAAGTGTTCCCTTTAACCTTCAAAGTCTGCCAGTGTAATAAAGACGTCCATTTCAAAGCAGTGCACATAATTATAATTCCCTATGTGTAATGGATTCATATGGAGAGAGGAAAATGTCTCTAAAAAGTTGGCATTTGATAAGACAAAAGTACACACATTTAATACAATGAAACCCTATTTTATTTCCAAGATTACAAAGTTGGATGGAAAATGCTGATAAGGGCTAGCTTCCCATAATGACTTTCGTCCCATCCTTAACCTCTGACATCTCTTACCACATTTCTGTTGCCAAGCAACCCAGAGAAATAAAACCTGTGAGAGTAGCAGAAGTTCCCAATATAAGAATGGGCTGTATTGTAGAAGCTGGTGAGCGAGCCAGTTATTTAGAATTTTAAATACATTTTTCTCATGTTAAAAATACAATGTCAGTTCAGTACCCAAGACGGCCATTGTAAGCCTATTTAACTCATAATTCTTTTGAAGTATTGAAAAGCAGCACCTTTCCTATCTAAGATAACTTAATGATTCTTTTATCCCAAATGCCAAATCCCACAAAATGAGAAATGCCACTGAACAGCCAAAATAGATGTTATAAAGCTTTTGTACTGCAGCATGTCCTTCTTCCTCCCGGAAAAGTTAGATGAAGCCGTATATTCTTATTCTAAATAGAATTTTAACGAGTCTCGCTGTTGGATTTGAATGGTGAGAAATGGTGATAATAGGAGGCACAGAGACAAAATGCAGAAGTGGTCATAAATAGCCCGAAGTTGGGAGGGGATGGAGGGTACCTTAGATGACCGAGGAGTTCTTTTGCCTTTAGAGACAGGTAGAAATCCCCTCCCACCTGCAAATGGCATACTGGATTGCAGCCATACCATAACTAGCAAAATGATGCTTTCCAAAAAGGCTTCTAAGTATACATTTTAGAAGACTTGCACCATCCTACATAGCTATTAAAAAAAAATAATCACAAGGTTGAAAGATCCATGCCTTCAGCTGTAAGCAGAGTGCACCCAGCCAGAGGACAAAAGCCTGAGAGTTCTGCAAAACTGAAAGGTACCATAAAAATACAATTTGATTATACTTGCAATTGATGGGATGAGGCCGTGGGGAAATACAGTATCAATTCCGACTCGGGATGCTGGATGAACACGCCCCATACAGGCATTGAACGACAATGACAGAAAACTGCCTGCTCTTGGGAAACACAGAGAGATGCTTTCGCCTGTGCACAGGTGACATTCGCCTCTCTGGGTCAGTCGCCAAGGCGCCTGGCCGGTGCTAAAAGCCTTTGTCTCTCAGGAGGCCAAGACTGTGAGCGCCTCGTCTTATCCCTCTGGCAGTGCTGGGCGCATTCACAGTGGGATATCCTTAACTGGGGGGCTACTTTGCATATGATGCCCCCACCAGCTTTTAATCTACTTGCTCACGACCCCTGCAGACTCTTAGTCACTGTTTTGGTCAAGCACACAGCAGGAACAGTGATTCCAAATTAACAGGTGAGCGATTAAGCAGTAGATTAACTTGATACAATAAGTACCAATAATTCTAAAAATATGTGAGGCAGCTGAACACCTCTTTAAGATGCAAAAATATGACTGAAAACGTTCTGGTTGCCAAAAGAGAGCCTGCTGCCCTTGTCTTGATTCATTATTTCTTCCTGGAGGTTGCCTCTGACTCTGAAGGACAGATTGTGAGTGTAGGTACTGATTCCAGATTACTGGAAATTGTTCCAAAATGCTGTGCAGTCCCATGGAAGGAAGCCTCGTCCAATCAAATCTGCAGATCATAATCAAGGTGCATTTTGTAAAATTGTGCTTATGGAAATGTGCCTCGGGGAGATCGCCTAACACCACCAAACTGAGCATTTAAATAGTTCTTCAAGTTTCAGTAACTGCAAGTTTGGGATTTCTTTTCCTACTCTTTCAGCTCGCGTTTCTCACAGGATTCCCTTCGTTTAAAGGATGTTAGGGCTCCGCCAGGCCCCTTTGCAGGTTCTTCTTGGAAGTGATTAGCACATGTCATATGCAATAACTTTCTTTTTCTTTCTCCTCTTAATTCCTCTTCCTCCTCTCCTCCCTCTCTCCCTGCTCCTGTTCCTCCTCTTCCTCCTCCTTCTTGGTGTTGCTGGGGGTCGAACCCAGGGCCTCGGGTATGCCAGGCAAGCACTTTACCACTGTACTACATCCCAAGCCACCCCCATATCCACTTCCTCGTTTGGAAAGCCAGGGGCCCAACACTGAGATTTCAGAGCCAAAGACTGAACATGCTTCCTCCATTAGAGCTGGTGAATGTTCTGAATATTGATCGCTAGGAAGATGCCCTGGGGGAAGTCACCACAACTTCGTTAGACTCTCCTTCTGGTGACAAATAATCAGTCTCACCCACAGATGTTTTGCATCTAATCAGGGCTTGCGTGTACCCTGGGGGCCCCTAGTAAATGTACATATACCTCTGGGAACTGTGGCTCTGGATCTCCCATTTAGTGTTTCAAAAACATTCCCTGATACATCAACAAAGCCTTTGCGCCCTCTCTCATACCTCTTTTTTTTTCTTTCTTTCCTTTAAAGAAAAAAAAATCATCCAGAAGGATTGTTAGAACCGATGTGGAGGAGAGAATGGAAGCTCCTGGTTGTTGCTTTTTGCTTCTGTCCCTACCTAAACACACTTTAGAAAAACTATGTGCTCCATGCATATTTTTAAATTCACATCTAAAATGTTTACCTAAATTTAAATAATTACGCAGCATGTAATTTCAGGCATGATGTATATTTCAGGCATGATGTATATATTCCTTTTTATAATCAAACACGTATACTTCTTTTTATATGTAGCTTTTAAATATCAAAGCATTTGCTATCTACCATCATATATTTCAGAAGTACAAGAATAAATGTTTCTTTTTAGATATTTTCTGTTGTTTCTTTGTCTCCATAAACTTCTATTTCCATTCTGCTTCCTCCATAGAATATTATCAAACGGAATATTTTTAGGCTTGAAAATACTTTCTTAATTACCTTGTCATAATTCTCTGCCACAAAATGGGTATATACAATGAAATTTAAACTTATTTGTCCATTTTATGTGACCATAAAATTCTAAGTTTTTAAAAGTATTTCCGGGATTAAGTTATCCTTATAATTATTGGTACATATGCTTAGATTAAACAACATAAGTACATCACTGATACATATTTCACAGAAGAGTAAAATGGCACTGGGGAATAACCTCGATAGTCAGACTGAATTTTCCCCATTAGTTCACGTGTCTGTACGTAAATATTATCTACTGGTAAAATAAGACAAGGTTCAGCAGCAGTTTTCCATCCTTTCCTGTGTTTCCCTTCTCCCTCCCTCCTTCATCTCCCTCCTCCCTTCTTCCCTTCCCTTTTCTTCTTTTCCATTCCCTTTCTTGCCTCTCTCTGTCCTGCTTGCTTTTTCTCTTATTTTCTTAGACGAGTACAGGTACAGTAACTGAGGCACAAAACTGGCTGTAGCTGAAGATGTGTGTGACGGCGTTTATGCTCTCTCCTTTGAACCGCTCTGTTAGCCCTTGCGCTTGCTCTCGTCTTCAGTCTGATGCACCCCTCTGCCACTCCAGGTGTCCCTCCTGGGACCCTGCCCTGCACAGGCTGGTGGGGGCCTGCTTTCTGCTGCCCTGCGGGACTGGGCTGAGTGGAGAGAAGAAAGGAGCTCAGGACGACCCCAGTCATTCCTTCAGGCAGAAAAGTCTGAGGCTCTGGAAGCTGAGTCCCTTAAAACCAGACAGGTGCCAGAAGCCTCCCTCGAGGGCTTGGTGCATCCCCGAGGTGCCAAGCTCCCCTTGAAGGCTATGTGTAGACAATAAATACCGCACTGTGAGCCGCGGCTGTTGGTCGGGGAACATCTGATTCTGACTTCGGACTTCGACTGCCTCGTAGGTGGGGTCCCCTGGCTGTCCAGGGCCCCCCTCCCCTGGATCTCCAGCCACAGTGGATGTTGTGGGGTGGGGGGCTATGGGGAACTGGGTCCCTTGTGGCAGATGATCCCCAGGAATGAGGGCACCCAGGAGAGGCACTGGGCTCCGACTTCTTTGGGAACTGAGATGGAAACGCTGAGCTATGGCAGCTTCTGGCCCACTGTCTGCGGCTCACAGTGAGCTTGTCTTCCTCCCCTTCCCTTCCCCTCGGCTCTGGGCATCACCTCCCCCTGTGCACTTGACCCCAGACCTCTCCCCGGGGGCTCCCCTCTGCCCCTTAGTCTCACCCCTCCCTTCTCTGCGACCCTTACTCTAGATGTGGTCATGCTCAAGTTGGCCTCATCCTTCAGAAACAAAAACAAACACAAAACACATTTAGGAATCCCATCTCCCTCCGTCCCTTTTCTCTTTCCTTGTCTCTAAAGCGACAGGGAGAACAGTAGATGAATTTTGAGAGAATTGAATTAAATAAAATGCTAAATGCAAAACATACAGAGCCCTATCTTTGCCTGTGAGACTTCAATAAAACTGAGCAGCCACCACCATCACCGCCCGTCACCATCATCACGAGACAAGCTTACTGATATTTCAAGCTTTCCATTCCTTTAACTCCCATTCACTCTCAATCCATCGAATTATTTATCCCCAAACTCAATGGAGACAGCACCTCAGGCCACCTGTGACACTTCTGTCCTGAACCCGAGGACTCTCTTCACCCTCTCGGTCCTGGATGACCGGCCCATCTCTGCTCTTTCTCTCGGACAGGTCTTTCTTGGGCCCCCACGGCCACCGTCGCCCGGAACTTTTGCTATCTTGGGTGCAAACGCTTTTTCTCCACGCGGCCTCTAGATGGCATTTTCCACGCTCGTGACCTGGACTTCTCCCTCCCTCCCTCCCATCTCTCCTGAGCTGAGCGGCACCCAGGTGTCTTAGGGACTGTAGAAAGTGTGAATTAAATGCTTCCTGCATGACTCAGACTCAGCCTGTATCCAGCGGAATACACGAATACACCATTTGTCGGGCACTTTCCAGCCTCCTCCAAAACACATTTCTTCACCCCCATCTCCTTTGTTGGCAAGTGGCACCGCCACCCATGAGGTCGTGTGGGTCGGGAGCCCGGACTGAGGACACACTTCCTCCTCCCCCAACAGACGCTTAGCCGTCCACCCTGGAGCAAGACAGAGACAGCCAGGCGGAGGGGACAGAGAGAGCTTGGGAGCGGGTGCCAATATCCAGCGGGGGTGAGTTCTAATGTCCTACATCATGGCACAGTGACTGCAGCGCATAACACTCGACTGCACGTTTTACGAAAAAGAGCTCAAAGGAATGATAAATGTCCAAGGAGATGGAAAAGCTAATTACCCTGATTTGATCATTACACACTGCATACATGTATTAAATTATCACGTTGTAGCCCATAAATATGTGCAATTATGTGTCAATTAAAATTTTCAAATGCTCATCTTAAAAAGGAAGAAGAAGAAATGGGACATCAAATCCTGACAGTTTTTTCTCTGCTGTATTTCTCAATTTAGCTTGCTTTTTTCCCTCCCTACTATTAGTGCCCCGATAACATAGAAACAGTGATAACTGCTTTATTAATGATATTATTTTGTGCTTAAATGATAGCACAACTATCCTTGATCTCCTGCCATCAACGCATCTTCCCGGTCCTTCCTCCTGAGTGCTTCTCTCGGATGCGGATCTGGCTGTCCTGTTCCCTTGACCTCGACTATAGCCCACCACCAAATGCGAGGACTCGCTCACATCCCTGCCATGGCCTGCCCTCGACTGCTCCTGCTTACACTTTCCCCATGTCTGCCTGTTATACCTTCCCCCTGCCCGCCACCCAGCCTGCTTTGAAGCCTTAGCCCCTCTTCCCCAGGAAGACTCCACACAGCTGGGTTAGGTGCCACCCTAGGACTGGGCTTGAAGGAAGGACGTTCGCACACCATGTTCTCTCACTAGACGACCAGCACGTGTATTCTTTCCTCCAAAAGAGACTCCCTGGTGTGGTTTGGATGTGGTTTGTCCCCAGCAAAGCTGCTGTTGGGATTTCATTCTCATTGCAACATTATTGAAAAGCTGTGAGTTCTTAAGAGGTGACTGGGCTGATGAAGGGAATACTGCCTTCCTCAGGGGGGCTGTCAAGCAAGGGCGTCCCTCCTGTTCTGTCTCTTCCACACCCATGCACCCTTTCCTGTTTGCCATGAATTGAATAAATGAGCACCAGTTTCTTCTGGGACCACGCTTTTGGACTTCCTGGCCCGTAGGACCATAACCGGAAATGCCTCTTTCCTTTATAAATGACACGGCAGAAAACGGATCCAAATGGCCACTCTTTCCTGTGTCTGGGCTCCTACTCTCCTAATATAATACAAAGCCACGCGGTAAGTGCTCAAGAAACGTCTGAAGGAGGCTGAGTGGGGAGGAGCTGGGGAAGTTGTCACAGAGGCTCTGAGCAGACCTGCAGAGGGGGAGCCTGGACGGGATCCCCCAGGCATCGCAGTGGGAGGAGATCTCTGCGAGGGCTGTTCAGATTCTGTCTCACTCCATCACCACGGTCGGTGTTGGTTAACCTGCCGGCCGGTTCCAACAACGCACTGTATATATAGCTCATTCACTTAATCATCATTTCTTGCTCTCCGGGGTAGATACTCCTTTTGTGTACAGAAGGAAACAGAGCCTTAGAGAGGTGGGGTGGCAGGAACTTGCCCCAGGTCACGCAGCTCATACTTGGCCCAGTGAGGAATGAAACTAGGTCAAGGGGACAAATTTTCTTTCATCTAAGGCAGTTAGGATGGCTACTTATATTCATGTTCACTCTCCAAAGTACAACGCACTCTGGACACAGAGCAGTAGACCTGTTTTTAAAATGTCTTAGTTTTTCACTTTAAATTTTTTATTTTGAAATGGTGGAAAGCTTAAAGAGGAGAGAAAAAGGTAGCACAGGGTTCTTACATATCCCACACCATCTTCGCCGACATTAGCATCTTACATAAATACAGTACAGTGAGTACAACCAAGAAACTGACACTGGCACAATACCAGCCGCTAAACATAGACTTTTCACTCCACGTCTTTTCCACCACCATCCTCTCTCTGCTCCGATCCGGGATCCACCTTGGGTGGCAGCTGAGGTATTGGGGATGTCCTGGTTTCCCCCCAAACAGCAGCAGTTCCCTGTCTTTCCTTGTCTCTCATGACCTTGACACTTGAGGAGTGACTCACGAAGGCGTTTTGTAGAGGGACCCTCAGTCTGGATTGGTCTCGTTTGCCCGTGGCTGGACTGAGGTTTTGCCTTTTGCCAATAGCGGTGTCCCCGGCCTCTGTCGCTGTCCCTCATGTCCAGGACACAGGATGCCTGCATTTTACTGCTGAAGGTGCTGACTTTGATCACTTGGTTAAGGTGCTGGTTGTTGGCTTCTCTACTGCCAACATGGTAACTACTGCTAACATGTTTTCCTTTGCAATTAAGAAATAATTGAGGGGAGAGTCTTTGAAATGATGCAACTTACACCCCCACATTTTAAGCACTCAACTGTGGATCTCTCCTGTGACAGTTACTATGGTCGTTTTCTAATGGTAACTTCGCTAGTTCCTTCATTCCTCCTACAATTAGGAATTGGAATTCTTCTGTAAGGAAGAAGTACTCCGCCTTGTCCTTTTGTTTATTTATTCAGTCGTTTATTTAGAGCAGTATGAACTCAGGAGGATTTGCTTTATTTTCTGGATTCTATTCTATATTTGTGTTCAACTTGTACAGCCTTGGCCATAGGAGCTCTTCAGCTTGGCTGGGACGTCCTTTAAAATTAATAACAGCTCTGTCTCATCCTGGAACATTGAAATTTCTCATTGGGTATCCTCTGCAGTCTATCACGAGCCTTTTAGAAGTTTGGCACGTTCATGATGGATTTCTCTCATGGGGCCATATGGAAGCCACTGAGGACGGAACGTTCTTTGTTCTCTCCCCTCCACCGCCAAACATAAAGTCTGGAAATTACCATGTAAAGTATGGAATGCAACTTTCCAGCCGCATAACAAGTCTTGCCATTTAATTTCTTTTCAATAAATGTGCAAATGTTCCCCTTCCTGATTCATGTACCTGAACAAATGTGGGCGTTCGGAACGGTGTGGTGCAGGTGCTGGCAGGGCATCCTGCAGTGTTTGCTAGAACTTTAGGATCTGTAGTTTAATTCCCCTCGTCAGATGAACTTGTACCACACCTGAGGGAGCGCAGTAACCACTTGTCTTTTGCAGAGAGAATGAAGTTTGAAAAGTTAAAATTACAAAGCTGCTCCTATCAAGTTGAAGGTGCTGCCACAATTGTTTAGTCGTTCTCTATGTGCCTCCATGGGAGAGTTTGTCTTAAAATTGAACTAAGGTGAGGATGAGAACCGTCAATCATCAGTCTGTTGCTATGCCATCCATCAAGGGAAACCATCTAATTTTAGATTTGGCTCTAATCAGCTCTTGTGCTGTTTCCATTTTTAAAGAATCCTTTTATACAAACACCTGAAATTATCCTCAGCATTTTTGTAACTCAGACTTACAGAAAAACCTAATCTAGCAAATGAATTCTAACAGAATTCTTAGAGAAAGGAAATTCTATGGGGAAAGGTCCTACTGGGCCAGATTGACAGAGATACATTGTTACATCTGAATGGTGTCACAGTACTTGAGCTAAAGACCAAAAGAAAAGTCACATAAAGGCTAGCTACATAACATGTCTTGCTGCAGAGTGGGTACAGTCAAACTTTTAAATATAATAAGTACGGTCATAGTATATGTGCCGTCTATAACAGATTTTCTCTGGTATTACTAGAAAAATGGCCAATAATGTGATGATAGTTGAAAGTATTTTATTTGGCTTCTGTGTGTAGAATCTGAGATGTTAATTGAGTCTTTGATAATTTTGTTTAGACTTCGTAAATTTTTCCTGTGGGGGAAACTGAACTGCAAGACGTTTTCAAATTATACCAAATGGTCATGAAGTTATAAACAGTTCCATCCAGGGGTTCATTTGTAGATTGACTGTTTAGGACTCAAGATACTTCCCTTGGAAAGACTATCTTGGTGGTTGGCCTTCCATGCCATTGAGCAAAACTCTGTTTAAGTCACGGGGTAAGCTGTAGGATTTCAGTTATGCTACACTGCCATTTTTTTTGCAGAGCAGCTATGAAGCTTTGTGTTCAGAGTCATACTGGGTGGCTGCTGGGGTAACTGGGTGTTCATAATGCAACACAAGCTTTTCTCTGTCTTTAGAATGGGGAAGAAACAAGAATTTCTGTGGTTAAGGGGGATACTCTAGTCAGTCTCCCTCCATCTGTCTCTCTCTCTCCTCTACCCCTTTCTTTCATTTACTCATTCTCTTTCTCTCTCTGCATAAATTAAGTGGTCCAAATGAGGATATCAAGGGAATTTTCCTCTCCATTCATTTGGAGATACAGCTCTTAATAAGACTAGACTTCGTGATATGGGAATATTGCACTGTAGAAAACATTGCCTCTATTTTCTTGGCCTGTAATTTTGAAATACTTGTGGCTGCTTCAGTATTATAAAAGTAAAGTTGTAGCCAAGTATTCTGAAGATCACAAAGTCCTCTATGGGGAAAAAAAGGTTGATTCATTTTTGTGGAGAGTACATGCCAAGTTATTCTTGGTCCAGGGCTTGTATAGATACGGTCCTGAAAACTTTTCACTTTAGCAACTGTCATTTAATTAATTTCAGACACTGTGTCCTATTGGCAAGGAAAATGCTCCTAATGTTCAAAAACTCCTACCCAGTGTAGTCTAATTGAATTACAGCATCACCGACAAAACCAGCTTCATTTGTAGAGTAAAAATGCTGTCCTGTTATGACCTCTTCCCGATAGTAATTCTCAGGGAAAATTAAAGTCATGTATTTTATATTAATAATATTAGCCAACTTATATTGTGTACTATGTGTTAGGCACAATCGGAGTCGCATAATACATTCCATTCTCAATGCCCCAAGAAGGGGATGCTGTGATTGTCCCCATTTGACCAGGAAAAGACCAAGGCCTTGAAGGTCAGGTAACTTTACACCAGCAACTTCCGGGTTTAAACCCAGAACTTGCTCTTAACACCCAGGCTATGCGGCTGCCATATAATTAATTAAATATCCACAAAATTATCCTGCATACTGCAGACTCAAGGTCTCCTCCAGAGATGGGCGGTCCCTTCCACAAAACGGCCTGATAATGTCTGGATACAAACGCCGTTCTGTGCCTCCTTTTCCAGTTTGTCATTTGATTCACTGCTGCTTCCCATTTGGGAGGGTCTTCTTGTTGTTCCTCTAGGCACTAGGAATCTGTACATTTGCAGCGCTCTGTTCTCAGTGGTTTGGTCTGGACTCGACTGATCCCACCTTTGTGCCTTTAGTAAATGACTCAACTGCTAAAGGATGTATTTTAATGAGTATTTCAGAGTGTAGGCATTGAAGGGAGTGTTGTGTTCTTGGAGGGCAAGGGCCGTGTGTATGCACAGTTCTCCTTTCATTATGCATAGGGCAGTGGTTCAGGACCCTTGGCAGATACCAAAACCAAGGAGCTCAAGTCCTAGGAAATGGCAGTGTTTGCATAACCCACACACAGCATCCTGCAGGCTTCAGACCATCTCCGGTCACTTACGATGTCCACTGTAACGTAAATGTTACACACATTGTTGTTCTACTCTATTGTTTCGGGAATAGTAATGCCAAAGGAAGAGTCTGTCCCTGTTCAGTCCAGGCACTACTTTTTTCTGAATATTTCATCTGTAATTGATTGAACCTGAGCATGCAAACCCCACGGATGTGGAGGTCAAGTGGTAAGTGCATCGGTGAGGTGAGCGCAGTGCTGCCTCTTGCCTGGTTGTGACCCCACTGAGGGTGGGGTAATAGGGCTGGGCAGGTCTGCATCACAGGTGATGGGACAGATGTCTGTGCTCACCATGCCTAGTGCTTAGGAAGCACTCAGGAGGAAACAGCTGTTGGGGTGGACAGAGATGGTTCTCTTGCTCACAATCTTTGGACCCCCGAACTAGCACACTATTCTGAGGATTTCAGTTATTTTTTTTCCTTATTAATAGTTAAAACTTTTCTTCTTCTCCTTCTCCTTCTCCCTCTCTTCTTTTTCCTCTTCTTTTTGGTTTTTTTTTTTTTTTATGACAAGTGGCTCTGGCCTCACTCAATCCCCTAATTCATTATGCTGGCACTAAATCATTTTGGCTCCCTCAAAAAACAATCCACCTTCAGTTACAATTACCTGCAGTTTTGGAAGTGATTCTACAGTAACGAGGCAGGTGCTTTTGAATTTCTCCAAGTGCCCATCCAGTGCTCCAGGCAGTGGCTGCCAGACTGGGCAAAGATTGGGGAACAGTCGTGCTGGACGGAGCGTGTGCCTGGCACCCCGGAGCGACGCACTGTTGGCCGGGCGCACAGTCGCTGCCCGACTGCAGGGAGACCCGCAGCTCTCGGAGAGCCAAGAGCCGCCCTGCTTGGCCTGGGCTGACGCCAGGGTCTCCGTTCCGCTGTGGTCCTCCGTGCCCCGGGGTGAGGCAGGACAGGGGCGACTGGGAGTCAGTCGCGGTTGGTGGTGTGACGCAGTTACATGACACGGAGAGCGAGCGCCGAGTGCTTTCCACACGAATCATGGTCATTTAATCCTCTCCACGGTCCTTGAGGCGGGTTCAGTCACTGCTTAGAAACGGGAGAGGATAAAGGAGACGGGCGAGGCCAGCAGCTGGTGGGGGCAATGAGGCGCGAGGCCAGGTCTGAGCGGCTGGGCCTCTGGGGCTGCGAACCTGAGGCCGCCCGGGCTCCCTCAGCGATCCCAGAGCGCGCTCCCTGTGTCCCTCTGACTTTCCGGTCAGGGTTCGCCGTGGGGATCCAGGAAGCAGGCGGGAGGGAGTCAGCCCCGGTCCCCCTCTAAGGACTGCCTTCCAACCCTACGTCCCTGCCCCGCTGTGGGCCTGGGGCAAGCGCAAGGCTGGGGTTCCTGCAGCGAATGCGCCCGCGGGAGTTCTGGCTCGCCCCGCCTCCTCCATGGAGGGGCTCAGTCTACCTTTGCAAGTCATTTGCGTAAATATGCGGGTGGCTGAGTGTCCAGTGTGTGCCTCACTTGAGCGTCCGAGATCTGAAAAGCACTGTAGAGTGCTTGTGTGTGTGCTGGCCTTTTCCTCGGCATCCAGCACAAGTGGGGAGCCCTGGCTGAAGCCTGACCGCTGTCAACTGTATCGTCCACAAACCACCTTCCGTCCGTGTTTGCTTAGCCCATATAGACACTGAGCGTCTCCCAGCTGCCAGGCTGGAGGCACCACAGTGAGGGGAAGTAACCCGGGTTCCCGACGGGGACTTGGTCTAGGGAGGGGGACAGTGGCCCTCAGGCAGTCACAAATGCACAGGTACAGTGGTGGCCACGGAGAAGCAAAGGGACGGGGGTGCCAGCGCCCTTCATGAGGACGTGGGATCACGTCAGGGATGTGAAGGGACCATGGAGAGGAGACCGCCAGCCAGAGGGGACGAACGGGGCACCCCAGCTTTGAGAGCCTCCCCTACGAGGAAAGACGACTGCAGGATGAGTGGGTTGGGACAGACCCAGGCAGCCAGCACGGGGGCCTTTGAGGGACCTGGTGGCGGGTGTGCTAGAGAGGCGAGGGAGAGGAGGCATCTGGAGACTCCTGGGTTCCCGTGGGAGTGACGGGGTGGAGGGTCATTCACTCAGCTCTCCAGCACCTCGCACTGGGACTTCCAAGCATGGCAAAGGTACGGGGGCCCTAGGACCTGGGTTCCCTGGTGGAGGGAGGGGCCGGGATCCAGAGACAGAGGAAGGAATGGACTGGCGCTGTCTGAAAGGACACAGAATCACCGAATAAAACCTGAATGCCGACCACATGGAAAGACAGCTCAGGCTTCAAGCAGGAAATGAGAGCATCTAAAATTCACATTTCGTGGGCAGGCCAAGGGCAGTCAAAGGAAGTGAGCCACTGAGAGTGGGATGCGAGTGATTTGTGAAGACGGGGCGGGCTGTGACTTTTTTCTTCCACTAGGCTCTCCTAAGAGTATTCAGTGCTCAATCATTGCAAAATCTCTATAGATATCACCATGGCAACAATTGATAGGAAAGCTGTCATCGCTTCTGCTTCAAGGCCGCCTGACATTTTCTACCATCGCGGTCATTTCCGTTGTTTGTGCACGGGAGCGAAGAGGGCCTGCTTGGATCCCACCCCATTTTCTCCTGTCCTGGGGAGGGGGAGATAAGTCCTGTGACATCCATCCGCCTGGTGTCTGTACGTCTGGCTTTACCATCATCCCCCTCCTCTCCAGGTAGGTGGTGAGGAGACTCTGCCACTGTCCCCTGCATGGCTGAGCAGCAAGGACGGGGAGCTTGGTGGGGTGCTTGGGAGTTGTGCCCACATCTGCCCCATCCTTGGGTGGAAGCAATGTACAGGGCCCATGGTTTCAGTCACCCTCGGTCAAGAAGAAGGGGGAATCTAGTGTAAGCTGTTTGAAGAGACAGATCACGTGTGCGTAACTTTCTTAGAGAGTACTGTTGTAATAGTTGTTTTAGTATCATTACTATTAATCTCTTGCTGTGCCTAATCTATAAATTAAACATTGTCATAGGTCTGTACGTCGAGGAAAAACATAGCCTCTACAGGGTTCACTGCTGTCTGCTGTTTCAGGCATGCACTGCAGGTCTCCGTGTGTTCCCTGCACAGATGAGGGAGGATTATGATGTGTCACATGGAACTCTGTACACATTTTTATCCGACATCAGTTGGTCCCTCTTAGATTTAGCTTCTTCCTCCAGATTGTCTTTGTATGTAATCTCAGTCCTGGCCAAAGGAACTCTTCAGCCTACTTAATAGCCTTCCAATCCCCTTCCTCATAGAGTACCATATTTTATGATCCCTGCTGCTCTCTTCATTTTTCCATTCAACAAACATATTCTGAGTGCCTTTTGGGTGAGTTAGCCTTCTATCACTGTGACAAAATACCTGAGATAAACAGTTTAATGGAGGAAAGTTTCTTTTGGTTCACGGTTTAAGAGGCTTTAGCCCATGGCTGGCTGGCTCCATTGCCTTTGGTCCTGTGGTACGGCAGAACCTCAGGGTAGGGGGGCTTGGTGGGGGACAGGACCTCATGGCATCGGAGAAGCAAAGACAGACAGAGAAGGGGCTAGAGTCCAATATCCCCTTCAAAGGCAGCATGCTTCCCATGGCCTAGCTTCCTCCCCCTAGGCCCCGCTTCCCAAGGGGCTCCACCAGCTCCTATACCTCCCTCAGCTGGGGGTGGAGCTTTTGGGAGAGATTTATCCCAACCTTAATACCTTCCCAAGCCAGGCACTGTTCTAGGTGCTGGGCCACCTGGAGAATCAGGGGCCACTGCTTTTGTGACACTGGCACGCAGGGTGAGAGAGGACAGATAGAAAACATAACAAATAAGGAAATCATGTAGTCTGCAAGGTGATAAGAAAAAATGTATAAGGATGTGGAAATGTTGGGGAAGCCTGATGTGTCGTCACTGCAGCAAGTACCAGTGAGGATCAACTGACTGAGAGAAAGGGTTATGGGAAGTTTCAGGCCCATGGTTGATTAGCTCCATTGCCTTCAGACCGGGTCAAGAGTGCACATCGTGGTGGAAACATAGGAGAGAGCAAAACCGCTCACCTCACGGCCACGAAGTAAAAAGGAGGCTGGGGTCCTACAGTCCCCTAAAAGCCCTTCCCTCACTGGGCTCCTCCCCTTCAACGTTCCAGGCCTCCCTGTAGCACCGTGTCGGAGACCAGGCTTTTGCCACATGGACTTTTGGATCCAAACTACAGCACGTGGCTGCAGTTTGATGGCATATACTTCAGGTGTAGAGTGCAGGTGATGGCAGATAATGTTGGTGCTTCAGGCTTTAGAGGGCTGAGCAACAGCAGCACTCCTTGATTTATGTTGCTCTGGGCTCACCAGACCTTCAGTTTGGAGAGGACCCTAAGGGCCCCAGGGTAGGAGTAGAGAGGGAGGTGCTTCCCTACCAGGATGAGGGCCTGAGGCCGGAACAGCCTTAGGGAAAGTAGATTCACAAGATGTTCAATTGTGTCACAAAATGACACAATGTCCTACAGAATCCCCCAGATTGTCAAGTATTTTTATGTGTTTCTCTGCTTGCTGGAACTTTCTTTCATTCATCATCTAAGATAATCCTAAGCATCTTTTCCACATCATACAGGAACTTGGAATAAAGCCATAAATGTTATTTCTTTCTTTTGGTTTTGTGATGAGTTGTTGAAATTCTAGTCATGACACTGTGTGTACCACAAGTTCTTTATGCTTGGTGAGAAATGTGCCTGTGTTTCATTGACATGCGACTGTGGAAATGTGCAGCCAGCAACAGTCATGGGTTTTCCCGGGTGTGAACACCAGCAAATCTGATGGCAGCCACTCCGTGTGTGACCAGTGGATGCTTAGGCACAACTCATTTCCTGTGTGCATCTCACACACATGGTACTCCATCCAGGGCCCCTTTCATCCACTGTAGGTAATCTCTTATAACACAAATAAGTGCTTCCTACTAATATTTCTTTGCAAGACACCTCTCTTTTGAGGATTTCTTTTTTCTTGGAGATTTTTAAAAAGAAACATATAATATCTATATATTTATGGGAAACAGTACAATAACTCCATATGTGTGTACCACATGCAGTGATTAAATCAAGATAATGAGCATGTCCCCCTTCTCAGACATTTAGTATTTCTATTCACTGGGGACCTTTAAACTCTTCTAATTATTTTGAAACTCACACAAACTTATAGGTCAGCTGCACTTAACTGTGCTTCAATACGAGAATGAATTCCTTCCAGCTTTCTGTTTTGGGACTCCTTTTTCGGTCTCTATTCCTTCCTAACGAACAGTGACCTCCCTTCTGCTCTTTTCTTCTATGAGGTCAGCTTTTCTTTAGCTTCCACATGTGAGAACATGTAGTATTTCTCTTTCTCTACCTGGCATATTTCACTTAACATGATCCCCCATTCCATCCACTTTGTCACGACATGATTTCATTCTTCTTTGTGGCTGAATAATATTCCATGGTGTGCAGGCACCACATTGTCTTTATCTGCTCATTTGTCACTGGACACTGGTTGATTGATTCCGTATCTTGGCTACTGTAAATCATGCTTCAATAAGCAGGGATGTTCAGGCATCTCTTAGCTATAATGATTTTTGAGAAATTCTTATTATTGTGCTCTAGTCTTTTACTCCTGTTTTTCACTTTCATTTTCATGTAACATTTTCCAAATGTAACACACAGAAATTCCTGGGTCTCACTACCCAGAGGTTTGATATACATCTCAAGGGTCAGCACTTAAAATTTAAACTTTTAATTATGATCTATTTCGCATGTACACAGTGCAGAGAGAATCGTATCATAAGCCCATGTGTACCTATGCCTCAGCCAAAATAACTAACTTTAATGCTGTTTCCTAAAAGTTCTTCCACATGATTCTTATAAGGTACATAGAGATCCACCAGTCTGTTTTAATTCAACAGGAAGTGGAAGGAATGTTTCCATGGATATCAACATTGAGAAAAGCGGAAATGTGAAGGTCACATGATTCTGAAACATTGTCTAATGCTCCGTGGGTCCACAGTGGCATTCATGAGAATGAAATTCGGTGTGTGCCTGTTGACTTTTGTTAAACAGTGGTGGAATTTGGGGTTGAGCATGGTGGCTTCTGAGGAAAATTTAATGGATTCCCACTCAGAATATTTACACCTTGACTCAGAAAATAGTATCACGCCTAGTCACGCAGGTAACTCAATAAGGCCTGGCTTAGAGATACAGAAGGGTCTGATGAGAGGGAGTAGGACACGTCAGTTAGAGATGACAGATCCAAGAGGACATCTTCCCGGGGAAGAGGTGGTGGAACTGTCAGGCAGGCGATCTATGGAGAAAAAGCACCGAAGCAATGCCAAATTTATCTCAATCTATAATAGAGAAGATCTGCCGGGTATTGAAAAGCCATGAACATACATAGATATCTTCATGAAGTCAATGTCTGAATGTAGATTTGTGGGCAAGTCATGTTTACCCAGTGACAAACTCTTGGAAAACTATTTCTTGTCAAAGCTGGACAGTACTTTGTAGAGGAGCTTGACCCAGTGCCCCACTGACAGGAGAGCTTGTGGCCTGGAGCATTACTAACAGATGCCTGGGACTACCTGGAACATTACAGCTGCAGAGCCTGCTGCTCATAAAGCAGCTCAGCCCAAGAGACAATGGCCTCCCCCTTTCCTGAGCTAAAATCTCATTCTTTAACATCCCTTTCACAAAAGAAACTAGTTCTGTTGCTTCCACCCACTATGCCACCTTAAATACATATAGATGGAAAAAGACTTCAGTTTCTCTTGCCCATACGTCTCATCAACCATAAAGAGAAAATAATCTTCTTATAAACTGATGTGAACAATATAAGACCCATATGATAAAATTAACAAAATACCAATGTAATGAGATGAGTGATACTGTTTTTTCTGAAACAAAATTCCTCATATTATACTAAAGATAGAAGATGCATCCTCTGGTCAGTTTATTTAATTTGGTACACTAGGTAGCGAGAGGGGTTCCTGTTTGTGTGGCTGTACCAAAACGTATTAATTTTATTAAAGTCTCTATGTCCTGGGTTTAGGATAGTCCGCTCAACCTTAACCCAAACTGCCTGCTTTTAGTCCTCGTTTTCCCTTTTCAATGAGATGTCCCTTGGCAGCTTTGTAAAGATGTTTTGTGTGCTTGGAAGTTAGGCTCAGAGCTGTACTGTTACCGCAATCTTTAATAAATGGGCACCTAGTGCATTTATTGCTGGGACCGGAACACAACAATCTTTCATTGTTGTTTATCACTATACTTACTGCTAATGAACTGCAGCAGCTGCAAACAGGATTCAGGCAGTAGCTGTCCTGCAGAATGGGAATGGACCCCTGTGAGTGTGGGCTGTCTTAAGTTCAGGCACCTGGGCAGGTAAGGTGGGTTTACCACCCAGCTTCTGTGAAACATCTGTCTGCATACACTTTGTCACTCTGGGATTGTTGATATCAGCTGGCCATCTGGATTAGCGGCTCTCAAGATCCAGTGTACTTTATAACCACCCAGAGAGATTACCCAAAACGCCTGGACCCCACCCCAGACCTTGTGGTTTGCTTAGTTTACGGCTCCACCCATGAATCTGCATTGTTAATAAGCGCTCTGATATAAATGGCATGAATATGTTTATCACTTTCTAAGTTTATTCTTCACACAAACACAAAACTGAGAGAACTATGTGCAGCCAACCTAGTTTGAGAAACTCTGCTATTCCTCCCAGATCCATATCCTCTGAAGTGAGTCAGCTGTGGGAATCTGGGCAGATCCCTCAGAAATGGCTGAAACAGGGCAGAAGCAATAGCCACAGTCTGTTTGCAAATGGCTTTGACTTTTTAAACAGATTTCTTTCCAGGGACACAAATCCTACGTGATGTTTTTGTTGGTTCCCAGGGCATTCTTGGCACTGTGGGCTACAGAGGGGCCAGGTTTTCAGGATGGACTCACAGTGGTATCCACATTGGCGAGACGCGTGGGAAGAACGAAAGTGTGGACAGCAGGAGGCAGGAAAGCAAAGCTGAGTGTTCTTGGAGTCGCTATTGCTGTAATCTTTTTAGTTGGTAAAGTTACTCATCGCACATTTACCTCAAGAGGGCAGCGTGAACCGGAAGACCCCACCAAGAAGCTAGACCAGATTTCTAAGTGTGTCCAGCGCCTCCTTCTTCCTTCTCCAAGGAAGAGTCTTGATAGCTGCTGGACTAAAGCACAGTGGCTGACTAGGATTGTTTGCCACTTCATAGGAAATGGAAGGGCTCGCTGGCATTTATTTCATGTCTTTTGGGGGGATTAAAATGTTAAGTCTCCCAGTCTAAACCAATAGAAATCAGGTTTGGGAGTGAAATTTAATACTGTGGATTACAAACTCCCATTGTTTATATTTTACCATTCCATTCTTTGTATTATGTATAAAAACTCCAAATAGAAAACATTCTTAATGGATTCTTATTTTTAGTTAAAGGGAGAAGTATAGAATTATTGAACATTTCAAGTTTATATGAAACTAAACATTAGAATAACCCTTATAATTCTGTTAGAAGTTATTCTCTTTAATAGTGTTAAGACCTATTTCTAAAATTTACTAAAAATGGAGAAAGCCAAAAATAAAAAGGCTTTTTTTGTTTTTTTGGTACCGGAAATCGAACTCGGGTCCTTCCGCTTGCGCAGCAGGCAGCTAAACCACTGAGCTAAATCCCCGGCCCTAAAAAGGTATATTTTAACATAATGAAACTGATATAATAGGTATTGGCCCCACCTTTGTAGCTCTTATGAGTACAAATTGAAAAGGGAAATGTGGAATTGTGGTGAATAGGAATGATTTTTTAATGGTGTGGTAGCATATCAAAACTTACATTTTTCTACATTTTTGTTGCTTTTGTAACACTGCTAGTTTTTTATTTCATCCTGCATCTGTGCCTTGCCGGTATACAGATCCCTGCGATGAGGTTTACACGCCCAGAATGAACACAGCATCTGGAAGCCTTCATGAGCCCTAAACTTAACACTTCTTAAAACCTAGAAACACTTAAATGGATTTTCATTTCAGAAGGGTAAGCTTGCTGCTTTTGAATTACGAATTCATCTGTGTATTTCTCTTATTAATGGTCTCCAGGGACACTGTGGCTGAAGACATTAAGTTCCAATTTCAAGGATTTGATATGCAGTTCAGGTGCCCAACATTACACTGAGCATGAAATAAGCCTCAACTGGTTACTGCAAGTGCTGGCAGCATTTTACTAAGGCAGGGACTTCAGTTTGAACACATAAGGACAGCTGAGTGTACTGGTAGGGTAGCACTGTTGGCTTTGGTTAGGGGCAAACTTCAGATGGGCCCGCCGGTCAGACTCTCTACCATTGCTTTTGGAATCTCGTGTATGAGGCTGACAACTCTGCCGTCAGTGTGACCCGCAAACTCTGTCCGCCCTTGCTCTGGAGTTAACACTGCTACTGAGGTGGCAGAGTACCAGTACCATGGGTCACGGTTCTACTGATGCTTGGTGACATGGAGGTTCAAGGCCATCTTGCCTCTTCAGCTCAGGGTGAATTTACACACCTACCTGAAGTAAGCTACACCCTTTTGTCCAAACCACAGCTAGAATTCTGGATGCTTGTCGCCTTTTGGTAATATATGTTATGTACAGTAGAGTGATTATAGGAAGCCCATAAATAAGTGTTGTAGGGGCACCCAAGACCGAGGCTGGAGTACCAGAATCTTTTCCCCTTTCCATGGAGGAGTTCGGTGTTTGTCTGACCCTTCGTGTAGCGCTGTCCTGGTATAACAAACTAGGGATCTGAAGAACTGACATCTTGTGCCAAATCAGCACTGACTCTGGCAGCATGTGACAGGCATTCCCTGACCCAAGAGCTACTTGTCTGCAACTTATAGAAATAGCACCATGAAGGGTTCTAGGACAACGACAAGAATAAAGACTTCTCCGAGCGGGAGGGGTGTGAGAGAGCTGCAAGAAGTTCAACTTCTCAGAAAGAAAGCAAATCTACCTCCATCACCGCTATGCTTCTGCATTACTTTCCTTCTTTCCATGTGAAAGCTCATTATTTTATTTGCCGATGAGAGTGAAGCAGTAGGTTTTTCATTGTTGACTTATTTCATCATTTACTTTTCATTATTTACTCTCCAGGTTTTGGGATATTGTGTCTCTTATGGAACCCTGATATGACTGAGACCTAAAGATGTTTGAAAATAGTCCTGAGACTTTTTCTACACGATCAAAGTCAAGTGACAGCTTAGTTCATGATTCAGTGCCCATTCATTTTTTAGCCAAAAATAAGTGGTGAGGGAGGCATTGTGGGGAGACAGAGGTGACTGGGGAGGCGTGGCATACTGCAGGACAGCAGCAAGGCGGGAGATGCAAGCAGGTTTCCCAGGGAGCTAGGCCTGCCAGAAAAACAAGAATGTGGTGGAAAACCTTAGTGAAACCCAAAAGGTTTCACAGGAATGGAGTCTCGGATTCAGTATTAAGCTATGCAGCAATGCAGTTCTTACTCCAATTTTTGAACTCATGGATGATTTCAACAATTAACGAGGTATTCCTAAAGTTCATAACAGCCTACTTAGTATTCTACCACTTTCCTCCCTAGAAACTAGTCATTCGTATACTATCCCGGATTTTCATCACCAAAAAGATTAAGATTCATGAGTCATGGAGAGAACAGTTTGCTTCAATTTGAAAAAATAACAAAAATACCGCAATAAAATGAATGAAAGTAGGAAAGCCATCTGTGACTCGAATGGTAATGCCAACTCCGAGTTTACTGTCAACAGTGAGATTTGTTCGGGTCCACTTTCAGAGAGGAGAGAATCCTTTCTTCACTTGGGGATCTTCCGGGTACATCCACGGCAGTGTGTGCGCCGTGATGTGAACGAATGCACTTCTTTGGGGTTTCCTGACTGGGGGACCCTAAACTTTCTCGGTATTTGAACTGCCACCTTGTGCGTCACGTAACCCTGCCCAGGTCCTCAGTACATCCGGGGTTTGAGTCAGGGCCACAGTCTCTTCCTAGGTGACCTGGTATTTGTCCATTCATTCTAGACTTTGAAACGGTACATTATTCTTTTAAAAAGAACATGACAAGTGATTTTTTCGTGCTCAGAATTTCTACCCGTCTGCATTAGACCAGTCTGTGAACGCCATCGCAGCATAGTAACGATCATTTTTCAGCTTCTCTCCCATGCACTGGGACAATCCTGCCTCCCTCCGAATAATGGGACGCCAAGTCCTTTTCTCTGGAAGTTTTCTGTGCAGAAACCCCGGCTCCATCCCCCTCCTCCTGGCAACAGGCCAGCCCACTCCTGGGCAGAGAGGCCGCTTCACGTCCTGGGCACCCTCAGGAGCGCAGGGTTTTTTCTGGGCGCGTCTTCCGAACCCCCCGAGCTCGGGGATGACAGGTGATGCGGGAGGGGCCCTGACATTCCGCAACCCGAGGCCGGGACCGGGACTGGGACCGGGACCGGAACCCTTTGCTTGCAGCGGGAAGCTTTAGGCAGTGGGAAGGAGGGAGGAGCCGACTCGCTGAGAGGAGGACCCTTTTTCGCAGCCTTTAGTTCAAGTCTTCTCTATTAACATTTCCTGAGCGCCCGACTTGTGCGAGACACCTCCAACTGAAATTTTTCTTTCAAAAAAAACCCCAACCCCGCAGTGCCTGAGCCGATAAATAACTCACCTGAAGGTCACGGGCGCCCGCCCTCGCCCCGCTCCGCGCGGGGCCGGCGGGGACCAGAGGCCGGCGGAGCCCGGGAGCCAGGCCGAGGCTGCGCCGCGCGCGCCCCGAGCCCCGCCCGCAAGCAGCGCCGCGCTCCGGTGTGGGCCGGGCCGGGCGGGGCTGCGGTTCCTCCGCGCCGCCGGGGCCGAGCGCAGCGCCGCGAGGAGCCGACCGCCCCGTGCCCAGGTAACTTTCCGCGGGGGCCGGGCGCGGGGCCGAGGCCGGGCCGGACTGTGCGGTTGTGCGGCGGGCTGCGCCCCATCCCCGCGGGACCCCGCGCCGCGCCGACCGCGGGCCTGGCCGGGCGTGGGGAGCCCTGGCTGAGGGGGCCGGCGGGCCGGGGCGCCATGTTTGGTCACCCCGCGGCCGAGCCGGGGCGCGCAGCATCCCCGCCCTTACGTAACTCGCCTCCTGCCGGGCGGGAGGGACGGACGGGTCTGCGGGGCCCGGGCTCCTGGGGACCCGGCCGGCCTCCTCTGGGGCGCCCGGCTGCTCACCTGGCTCCCGGCCGCGGGGTAGGAGGGTCCCCGAAGGCGCCGGGGAGTGGGGGGCTGGGGCTCTCCGATATCCCCTAAGGCTCCGTCCCCCCGCCCCGCGCCAAGTTCGCGGCTTCTGCAATGCGGTGGGTGTGGTTGCCCGGTGAAGTGTGACCGGCCCTCGGCGGGGAGCGAGGATCCTGCCTCTTCTCCTTCTAGACTCACGGATCTGAAGTTTTCTTAGGGTTGTCCCTGCCTTTGCAGGCCAGGGTGGAAGTTGGGAGGAGATAGTGGCCAAACAGCTAGAATGATGAAGGGAACGTGTGGCCTTAATCGGGCCCGGAGGCCGGGCCTGGGCGGCGGCCGCCCTGCCGAGATGCGTGCGAGTTGGGGTCCAGCTTTTTACATTAGTCCTGCGGAGCTGCGAATGCGGCCGCCCAGCCTGGCTGTTCCTCCGGCCCAGTTTAGGGTCCCCCGGGCAGCCCGGAGCGCTGCAGTTCCCCTGTATAGCGCTCGCCTCCCCAGTGGAGGCATCGCCACTCCAGGCGCTGGAAACCTCGTTTTTTAAATTTTGCACTGGTTCAGTAAAGGCCCAAGGACACGAAAATGATAAAACACTTGTGTGTGGAGCCGTGAACGTAGCTCAGTGGAAACAGAGGAGCGCATCTAACTTGCTGAATGCCTTCAACCAGAAGGTGGCCTCTACATTGGCTCAGCAAGATTTTTTTTTTTAATGCATGCTAATTTGGCATCACAATGCTCCAAACTTTAGTCGGAGTAACAAATTTATTGAAAGAGGAAACTCATTTAGTTAATCTCCAAGGCGTTCAGGAAGAGGGCTGAATCCTAAATGCTGTCTCATTTTCATTAGGGTCTTCTGCAAAGTAGATGCACCAGTTACTGCATAAAGTTTGTCTAGCTGATACACTCAGGCAAGTAAGTTTTGCAAAACAGGCTGTTTTGTGGCTGGTGTATTGGAAACGAAAAGGAGCTGCTTGAATTGTAAAGCACTTGTAGATGAAGGATGGAGGAGCTAGAGGCCAAAGGCCAGGGTCTGGGGTGTATTCACACTTAGTTTTAAGTCGTTTCTTCTGCATGAATGTGACTTAGATTAAAAGCAGTGTTTGTCAGTTCCTGAACCGTGCTTGGACTTGGGCCAACTTCGTGTTAAAATGCAAGATCAGGGATTTTTGCAATTTTATGTATACATTTTTTAATTGTTTGGCCAGATGCGTTGAGGCCACCTCTGTAGCACCAGCCATGTCCCGAGAGGGACAATGTCATCATTTTGTGAATCTTTGCAGAATTTACCATTTTTTGGATTAAGTATGGCAGGGACTTGTTGTACAAGTATTTTCTCCCATGTTGTAGGATGTGCATTTGTCTTTGAAGTGTGTGCTTTCAAAAAATATCTGACATTGATGAATTTAAATTCATGTCCCCACCAGCCAACTAGAACTCCGAGTAGACTGAAAAAATAATATGCTTCCTTTCTGTGGGAATTTGACTGCAGTGAGAGGTTTCTTAAGTCGCATATTCTGGTCATTGTGATTCTTCTGGTGTTTTCCCCAAGTAGACCCTCACCGTTTACCTCTTTGAGTGTCAGCATTACCATGGGACTAGACCTGCCCTTGAAAACCATGGGTCACATTTAGCTTTAGGGCCTCTTCGTTTAGAGAGATCCCTAATGGTTCAATTGCAGCATCTCTCTCTTCCACAAGGCTGGCTGGCTGCTAATTTGTTGGGAATTCATCAGGCACTCTTGGCTCCTGGAGCACTGTGCTGTCATTTGATTTGCCCTGGCTGTAAAGAATGATGTGCTCAGAAGCAAGGGCTGGAGCAGCCAAGCCTGGCCCTGCCGGCTGTTGTGACGTCACCATGGCTCAGCGGAAACAAGGGTGGGGCAGGCCACACCAGGCTGTTTGAGGCATCTCCCTGGTTTAACTTTGCCAGATTCAAGAGCGAGAGTCTCCCTTCTCACGCAGAACTGCGCCACAAGGTATTGTTTGGAGAACTGGAGAAGAGGGGGTGTCAGCGGGCCTCAGAGGAGGGAAGAAGACTGCCGGGGGGGAAGAGCAGAAATCATTGAGTATTTCTTTTTAGAGGGACACAGTGTAATTTTTAAGAGGCCCATTTAAAAATTAACTGAAGAACTAGAGTGATAAGTCAGTATTTTTATTATGCGTGGAATCAATATATTTCCTACTATTCTTTTTATTAAAATAGCCTCCTTGATAAATTTTTGGTTTAGACTATTATGGTTGTCATTTGTAAGTATGTAATATCTTTAAAGATACAGTTTATTTTATGGGTGGGCAGTGTTCTTATCTGCTTTTAAGTGATGCAAACACAGTTGGTATTTGGAAAAAAATTATACGCACTCGTAAGAGATCTCTGCAGTGATTTGGGGTCATTGATTTCCATTTCCATTTTTGTTTTATTTGCTAATTGTTTTTATAATTTAACGTTTTAAACCACATTTAAAATTTCTGTGCAGAGATGCTCAAAGAAATGTTTCACCCAAATTAACGTAGAATAAATTATAAAAGAAAGACTGGAACTCTGGAGCCATAAAGTGCGTTTGATGTTTTGGTTTCTGAATTTAGGGTGGTGTGAGGGTAAAAACCAGGAAGCACAGAGTAGCTCAGATGTTCCTTTTCTTTCTTGTGCCTCTTTGCTAAGGTGATTGTCCTTGTGGTGAGTGGATTACATATAAAGGAGCTCCGTGCAGTGCTTATTGAACTGTGTGACTATTCCAACACACATTTCCAAAGAGAAAAAAAAATGCTTCAAGTAGAGAAGTAGAAATTAGGTACCAGAACTGCAGATCACTTGGTTGAAATGTCTTCGGCACTGCATTTTTAGAGCTTGAGATGATTGGTTAAATTGCACACTTTAGGAGTATAAGCTTCTATTAGCACCAAACCTCTAATTCTTTTGTAATTTGCAGTACAGAGAAAAAAGCTGACAACTTAATTTTTAGATTGCTGACATTTTGATATACTGTTCTTCTAGTCCCTCCTTACAAACAGAAGGAGAGGGGTGTGTATTAGACCCGGAGAACAGATGCAATGTTTAACCTGCCCCTGAATGCCTTTTCCTTCCAGTTACACTGAGTGATGTGGGGTAGGAACATTTTTCTTTTGGGATTTCAAACCCAAACTTAATTTTATTTACTTACTTACTTATTTATTTTTGGTACTGGGGATCGAACTCATCCTTGGGCTTGCGCAGCAGGCAGCGAAACCACTGAGCTAAATCCCCGGCCCTCAAACCCAAACTAAGTAGAGTTCTAAACCCTTAAATCATTGAGTAAATATTTATAGACCTGAATAAAAATGAAGCTGTTTTTTGTGACTTTAAAAAAAGTTGATAAGGCTTAAGGACTGCTGGTGTAAGAATGAGAATACCAGGCTCACGTTCTTATTTCAGTGGCAGGTTCCTCTCCCTCACAAGCTTGCTGCTTCTGTCTGTAGCTCAAGTTGCATAGGTTCTAGATGTTTTGCCATATCAGAGAAGCAAATTCTGCAGGTATTAAGAGAGGAAAAAAGTGGTTCTTCTGGGGGGAGCTTTGTAGGGGATCCGTTTCCTCTCCTGCTCCTCTGGTGTCTGGAAGGGTAACAGTGTAGCAGGAGGCTTGGAAGAGGAGGAGAGGGAGCAGATGGAGGGGCCAGGGCTGAAATGGATCGGTGCTGATCCACGACAGTGATACTGGTTCTGGCATTGGGCTGAACAGAGAAAATCTCTTTTCTGTTGCAGATCTCCTTTTTTGGTCATTTTCATATATTCTCAAATAATTACTTTGTATATTTCCATTAAGCCCTATGTCTCATTTCTCAAACTTTTTTTTCACACTTAACATCCCTGAATTTCGGATCTGTTTTACAAGACAGCCATGCGGCAGAGAAAATGCTGACAACCTAATTCATTGATTGTGAACATGTGTCAGAAATTGGAGATTGGATGTCAGCTGATTGGAGAAAATCCTGGAGACAGCACTGGAGCATTCTGACAAAATGGTACTTGACCCATTTCCAGTGTGCCTGTTGAAGCCGTTACTCTGAGTGGACCTCCAATTTGGAAGAGTTGGGTTCTGTTGAGGAATTTTTAGGACTACCTAGGCCACTTTAGTTTGTTTATATTTACTTTATGTTTGCATTGAAAACCTAAATAAAGCTAGAGCAGTGGTGGTGAACCTATGGCACATGGCACACGTGCAGCAGTGGGCACACACAGCCCTCTTTGTATTTGAGCTGGGACTTGCCAGCATCCCCTGGCAGCCGAGCACCAGATAACTAACTGCGCACGCAGGGTCGGTGTTGACACCTTATGACAAGTAAGTGGGTTTGGGATTGCAGTTTGGATACTTACTCTCTGAAAGATTCACCTCACTGGTCTAGAGGTTCTTTAAGTAAGTGGAAAATTAAAATTCCAGTCATAAAACATTGCATGAGTCATTGCTTAATTGGCAGAGTGCTGCTACCATGATGTTATCTCCTTCAACCAGTGATGTCATGACTTGTATGAATGTGATCGGTCACTTTTTGAACTGCTAGCCAGCTTTCTGTCACTGTCACAGGTACCCCAGATAATTGACTTAAAGAGGAAAAATCCTCATTTCGATTTGCAGTTTGGGAGGTTTCAGCTTATGGTCTTCAGCCCATTGTCCCTGGACGTGGTGAGGTAGCACATCATGGTTGGGGCACACCGTGAAGCCATAGTGCTCACATGGGGGCCACCAGGAAGCCAGAGGGGAGAAGCAGAGGGAGATAGGACCCCCTGTGATCCCAAATCTTCCAGTGAGGGCCCCATCTCCTAAAGGCTCACCACATCCCAGTGTTTGGAAATCATGCTTTCAACACTTGGGCCATTAAGGGTCATTTCAGATCCAAACCGTGGCGCTTTGTTGTGCAATCTTTTAAATAAAAACTTGCTAATATTTAGTGCTTATGTACATGGCCCATTGTAGGTATATATATTAGTAATTACGTTTCTTAGATGGATCGCTTTATAGGAAACATCTATTGAGTGTTCTTGGTTTTCCATCTTGACTTTTCCATTTTGACTGTTGGGAGACAGTTGGGTTTGGTAGCGATTAGTTATTGAGAGACATTTCTGATAGAACATTCCAGAAGTCAGATGACCTAAGACTAGCGGGCATGTGGGCTCTATACTGGGGAGTGGCACTTTCCATCCGCCCCTGAGGAGCGTGCAGCCTGGTCTAGGACGGTGCTTTGGACTCTGCTACGAAGTGGAAAGCCAAGGAAGGTGACAGGGAGGACCCTGTAATCCCAACTACGTACTCCGAGAGGCAGGGGGTTCGTGCGTGTGGGGCCAGTGTGGCCTGCATAGCAGATCCCAGGCCAGCCTGGAGGACAGCCCATGACCCTGCTCAGAAAAAAAAGAAGAAAATGCGCTTGAGTAGGGAAGCAGAGTATTTGGTGATAAATGTAGGGTGAACTGGGAGATTAGGAATCGGGAGACAGATGGGCTTTTGTTAATAGACTAATCCAAAAAAATTCAGAAATTGAATGTAACAGTTTTTCCTCTCAGTGACTGATATTTTGGCAATTCTTTCCGTATATATTTTTGTGGCATATGTAGCTAGAAATTAAATATTACTTTTGGACTGTTTGAGGTAGAAAATGAGGCAGAGGCTGAGATTTCCTTTCTTTTCATTTATTTTTCCAATGAAAATATCTTTATTTCAGATATTTAAAATAATGCACACCTTATATTTCCACAACACTGAAAAACAAAAGAAGAAATCTTATCATCTGGAGATGATGTATACTGTTATTATTTCTGGCAGTAGCTTTCCAAAGCTTCCTCTCTGAAAGGGGAATCTAGTACAGTGGATATTGTAGTCAGACAGACCTGGGATGGGCTCCCCACTCGCTGTTTAATAAGGATATGGCATGTTGGATCTCTTCCCTTCTTAGAGTCCACGTGCTCCTTGGTAAAATGTCCGTAATGCTTATGTCACTGAGCTTTCAAAATTAAATGCTACAGTACATGCAAACACTATATGCAAGGTGTGATCAAAATACATGGTGTGTGTTTAAATAAAAATATTACATGAAAGACATATTGTCATTAATCCCCCTCGCTTTGAACACACTTATCCCATCCTTCCTGCCACTTTCTGCAGCAGCTCTGGAGTCCTCTTTTGTGATATCTTCAGTTGTGCTGGCTGTTTCAGTGTCCCAAATATTGATTCAAAAAGTTGACCTTTCCTGGTCATTTTGACTTTGGGGACAAACCAGAAGTCGCATGGGGCCAGATCTGGTGACTGAGGTGGATGAGGACCCAGCATCGTGATGGACGAGCTGCCTTTCTCTTGGACGGCACTCATCATATTTGTCACACCTTGTAAAGACACTCACGAAAGGACTTCCAGAACTGCTTCAGAAGGCAGCAAGAAGGACGGGACAAGTATGATTGAAATGAGGGGGAAGTGTTTCCAAGGGGGTTAACGGCAATGTGCTGTGAGTGTAATATATATATTTTTGGGGGGATACCGGTAATCGAACTCAGGACCTTGCACTTGAGAGGCAGGCACAGCACCACTGAGCTACATCCCCAGCTCTGTAACATTTTTTAATTTAATGGCCGCCTTGTTTTTTATCACCCCTACCATCCTAAGTGCCTGATCAATGGCATACCATCATTTTGCATTACATACAGATTCATATATAGATGCACACTATTTCTGTAGGTAGATTTCTATCTTAAATACTCCTGTGCAACAATTTTCTTTTTTATGTAACAGTGTGTCTAAGAAACCTTTGTCTTGTATACAAATCTATACCCGCATCATTATTTTTAATGGCAAATGAATATTTTCTTTGGGTCCCGTGCAGTCCCGGGAAGGGTCATTACCTTGATGGTGATGTTGTGAAGTCCTGCCATCCAGCCAGCTGCCTCTGCTCCTTGCCAGCTACAGTCTCATCATTCTCGTCATCGCACCAGAACACAGGAACAATCATATTTCCAAGGAGAATTAGGTCCGTTTCATTGCTGCATTGGAATATGTGTTTAGTTTTAACAAACTAAAACACCAGACTTTCGCCATGGATTTTCCTGCGTCTGTCTGGTTTGGGGTTGTCTCTCCCTAGAGGGCTGACCTTGCCAAGCTTGGTCTCCTCCTGGGTCCTCAGGCCACCATCTCTCCCAGGCAAGTCCCAGGGCAGCAGAGGTCCCACCAGCACTTGACCTGGACTCCTGGCCCTGGGCACTGGGCCCCGGCAGAGTTGAGGTGCTGTGTGGGCAGGGACGCTGCGCTCCCAGGGACAGGACAAACCCAACTTCCTCCAGACAAGTCTGGGTCTGGACGCCGAGTTTGTCCTCCACAGTAGAGCGGTGACAGAATTAGCCTGCAGAGTCTCCAGGCTGCGGGCTGCTCTGCACCAGGTGCCGCTGCTCTTCCATTTCCATGAATGCCAGTCCCACCTCCCTACCTGTCCTTCTGAAGGTGGTCCAGGCTGGGGGCTCCTGGCCCCATTGGATCCTGCCTGTCATGGGGGACTCTGAGCTTAAGCCTGGCCCGGGAGTTTCCTTGCTTTGCTGCAGTTTGTACCTAAAGTTACTCACATTGCACAGATGCACGGAGTTCGTCGTCATTTTTTTTTCAACATCATCATTTTTCCCACTCGATTTCTGGTGAAATCCTCGGCTACCTTTGTTAGTTGCCTTGGTTTACCCTCAGATCTGCTATGTCTGCAGCACTCCTAGGAGTTGGATTTTAACTTGATGATTTCCTTGCCCGAGGCTTCTCCAGGGTAGAACTGTAAAATGTCTTTTTTTTGGCTGCATTAGCATCCTCACAAGCCTGTGCTGCTGGTCTGAGAGAGACATCCCCTCTCCTCCCTCTCTCAGTGGGTGTTTTACTGTCTCCGAAGGGGAATCCAGGCCAGCTTTGGAATTATCTGGTCTCCAAATGACTCTAGTTCAAGTGTCTCTCAGCCTAAAGAAACAAGCAACACAGAGCAGACCATTGCGTCCTCTGACCCAGTTTCCCCTCAAACTTCATTGGCAATGTTTCCTCTCCACTGCTGGCCGTGAGCCAAGCTGCTTGAAATTATGATTTGTCCAGGCGGGGCAATCGTCTGGCCACAGTGTCCATTAGAATAAGAAACACTCACAAGTGCACTGCAAAGACTGGCGGCTCCTGCCGTACTGTGGACTCTTGGAGCTTCTATGCAGGGTTGCTCCTTTCCTTGTGTGTTTATGCCCCAAGTCCTTACAGGATGCTCGTTGCAAACCTGGTTCCTCACCTGGTGCTCAGATTGCAGCAGTGAATGGGACAAATCAGACCCTGCTTCTCTGGAAACTTTATTTTAAACATGGGGATGAGCAACGAACAAACAAATAAGTATGATTTGAAATAGCAAAGAGTGCTCCGGGTAGACCAGGTCCCAGTGGCTTTGGGTGCAGAGGGCTTCTTTAGATAGCCATTTGAGGGATTGTACTTGCTACTTTTCCCATCGCTGGGACGAAACACCCAATGCCCTCAGCTTGAAGGAGGAGAGGTTTATTTTGGCTGGGCAGGGACCGTGTCTCTAGTCGTCTCCACCTTGGAACCGGACACAGCGCCGGGACAGAGCTGTGCCTTCTCAGCCACTGAATATCTAACCTTAGATATTCTTGCCACTCTTCTTTCCTATGCTTTGCCTTGCTTTGGGATTTTGTTTTGACTTAAAATGCAATTCTGTGCTCTCCTGTGTAAATTTACTTTCTTCTGCTGTTTCATTCGGAAGTGGACTTGGTGTGTAGCTGAAGCTTCAGGGGCCGCTCCTGGCAGAATCATTTCCCACTACAGCAAGTCGTGAGCTGTAGGGAACAGGGAAAGGGAATGTTACTAGAACCTCTGCAGTAAGTCCTAGTCTCCTGCGAGCCACGGCAGCACAAGGTGAATTACAGGAAAGATCGAAAAATGAGACAGAGAAGAAGCTGAGCTTTGGGTCTGATCAGTGCTGCTCTGGGCAGCAAAGAAGAAAGCCCCCAGCTTGCAGCACCTTTTATTCAGTACATGGGGGGGGGGGCGGCAGACAAAGTGTAACAAATGACGCAGAGAGTTCAGTACATCCTGCATAAATAAGATGTAACAATCCAAGAACAAGGAGGAACTGAGTAGATGTTTGTTCCTCCCAGGATGTTTTCAGCTCCCAGGATGTTTCTTGTCCTGGAGAATCACAGCTTTACCCGGTCATTGAGGTCTCAGTTGTGACCGGGTGCCAAAATGGAATTATGTCTTGGAGTTCCATAGCTGGGCTGTAGGCAGGAGAACTAGGCTAACCAAATGATTTTACCCTAAAATTTTGTAGCATTGCTCCCAACAGTGAGCTGCACTGGAACATGCATTGGTCTACAAAAGTGCAGAACATCTTTCTTCCACCCACAGAATTCATACAAAGATCCAGTGGGGTAATGGATGGGAAGGCGCCTTTCGAACTGCACAGATGCCTAGTCCTCGTCGGTGTTGTCAGGGAGCTGGCAGGGAGGCAGGGGCCTTCTGATCTCTTTTCTTTGCCCCATGCCTGAGCCTTCTCTATCCTTGTGGTTCCCGGCAGTGGAGCCGGGTGAACTGGTGCCCGGCCTCCCCAGATCAGACCCGGCCAGGTCCTTTTGGCCAGTGTGGTTCATGGACGGTGTGCCAGGAAGCTGGGCTGGCGAATGTGTGCCCTAGCCGCACCTGAAGGACCAGGATGGGGCCAGGCGGGGTCTGGGGCAACCTGGAGGGCGGGGACCGGAGGGAGCTTCATTGTGGACAGAAACCTCCTGCAGCCGAGGAGCTGGCCGGGCTCGGGACGGAGGAGAGAAGCTGAGCCCCTTGGGAGTGGCTGACCTTGCGGGCGTCCCCAGGGTGAGGCAGCCCATGGTGGCCCGGCCTCACACATGATGTGGCTGGATAAGCCGTTTCAAAAGGTCAGTTTGGCTCTCCTAGTCATCTAGGGAACTTGCTTTTTGAGGCGACTGTGTCGTCGTGGATACAGTGACTGCTTTCATGTCCTTTTGTTGAATGGATAAATGAATGAATCAGCACATGAGCCCATCCTGACTGCACTGTGTTGGCACTTTATGGGCAAATGGTTCTTCTCAAAACTTCACTTTCTTTTTTCAATAAAATTAAAAAATCATATTTATTACCAGCACATGCTGGTCTGTAGAGCAGCCCCCTGTGTGGAAGTGCTTTGTAGAGAGTAGGGCTCAGCACGGGGGAGCAGTGTCACTGTCCAGGGAGGAACCCAGGGTGGCATGAATGAAAGGAATTACGGCAGCCCTAGAGAGGGAGGCAGGTGACCCCTTGGGGAACGCTTAGGAGGTGGGGTTCTGAGGCTTGGCAGGGTGCTGGGGATGGAGGGAGAACACGGTTGCACTCACCATCCCCGAGCGAGCCTGTGGCCGCCAGAGAGGGCGTGGGCTGGGGTTGTTTCTGAGGCCCTGGCTCTGGGGGTCTCACTGACCAGGCCTGGCGTCTAAAGCGTGAGTCCCAGGGATGACAGTACTGGAGGCAGGGAACAGCATTAGGCCCCACAGCCGTGCCGGAAGGGCAGAGAAAGAGGCATGAGGAGCTGACTTCAGGGGCGTGACTATGGACGCCACAGCATGACCCAGGGGTCTGCAGGGACACCGTGAGGACCGGCAGTGACCGTCCCTTAGATCTTGCCCTCGTTGTGAAGGGGGCATGATAGACAAGGTACCTGCGGGGTAACAACCTGCGACACTGGGCGTTACACCGACACTCGCTTAGCGACTAACGTGCCCGCTAACCCAAAGTCTGAAGGTCCTGAAGGAGACAGAGGTAAGGTGAAGGCAGAGCTGCCCTGCACATCTTTTTCAGTTGTCCCTTGGGCCGGTGTCGGCCTGGCCTCTGCGTCTGTGGCATGGTGTTAGGGTGGGTGCTGGAGATAGGGAGGTGTCCTCGCGCTCCCTCGGGACATGCAAGGAGAAGCCCCACCCAGTAGCTTTTGGGTTTCCATGGACAGGCCAGAGAGGTCCAGCCTCAAAGACAGAGACTTGGGGGTCATCAGAATAGGAACGCTGTCGTCCCCCGCTCTCCTCACCAGGGGGAGGGAGGAGGGAAAGGAATTTGTAACGGAGAAACATTAGAAGAGGACAGGTTGAAAGAAGTCACAGGGAGCTGTGGTTCCGGAAACCACCCAGGCGCCAGTGGCCAAGGCTTCCTGATGGCCACACTGACAGCCACTGTGGGGACCCAGGAGAGCAGCGTGTTTTCCAGGCATGTACACCAGCCGCCCTCCACCCTGTGCCTTACCAAGCCTGAAGTTTCATTCCACCTTCTGCACCAGACAAGGTGCCTGTGAGCACATCCATCCGGCCAGTGCTGCAAGCACAGAGCTCTGCTCTGAACCAATTATTTTCTTCATGGTTAGATGGTTTTATTGTAGAGACAAACTGAATTTGCCTGTATGGAGTCGCTTGCTCAAGATTCAGGCTTAGAGTTCTTAACCCTTTTTTGTTGTTATTGCCTTTTCAATGTTCACAGAGATAGACCCGGCATTCAGGAATTTGGTGTTTGGGCATTGACCTACTAAAGTATCCGTTTGCGCAAGATATGAGAGAGCTGGCCTCAAAGACATGGGAAAGGCAAGGTCAGTGACTTCCCAGTGTTTGGAAGCCTTTCATCCTCAGCCCCCGTTCTGAGGCTGGACGAGGGTGGCTGCGGCAGGAAGTGCAGAGCTAGCACACAGCAGGGCTGCCTGTGAGTTCCCCTGAAAACCAAAGCCAGCGGTCTTTCCCTGATGGATGGGAAAGGAGAGGGGGCAAACGAAGGAGTGAAGATGTGTAACAACTCCGCCCAAGGAACGCATGCACTGTGTAGTGCAAACATGTACTGATAAAGAAATAAGGACGAGGGCGTCATTGTTGTCCACAGAGAGGGGTGTGTGTGTGCTTAATAGGAGTTTGTTGAAAAGCAAAGGGGACATGGCTGAAAATGTCTCCTATGTAGATAGGGGCTGCGTTTAAAGCCATGCCAGGTGGCTCTGCTGAAAGCACTCAGCATAGACTTGTTGCGTTTCTTTCCGTGCTGCTCCTTTCTGCAACTCATGGAGGCTCTGAAGGCAGTTTCAGAGTGCCGGGAAAGCCTCGGCGTCTTCTCGTTCCCTTAATTTACTCTCTTTCTCCGCAGGACAAGTGAAATGATCCTGGGAGTGGTAGAATATTCTTGCTGAGCAGAATGGTCAGTGATATCTTGCCTATTCCTTGAAGACAAGAGTCAGTTTGACCCAAGGGATGATTAGCTAAGAAGCTAAGGCATGCCGAGATGGGGTTGAGAATTTTTTTTTTTAGAGTGAAATAGTTCTGATACACAGAAAGACTGACTGAAAATACAATGACTACCTCCGTCTTGGAGATGTAGCTAAAGGAAATGCACCTGGATCACTGGGCCTCCTGCCCTCCCTCCGCAGGTGCCCTTCTGAATTTGTGCTCATCGTAACCATGGTGCATCTTTGCACATCACCTTTTACAGCATCACCAAGTGATCTGCCATATTGGTCTAGTGCTTGGAGACCTTTACCAACGCTGGGCGTGTCAAATGGCCACGTTATCCAAGGCTCCTGGCTCCCTCCCTCTCCGAGCGCAGGGTCACAAGTCCGCATCAGAGGCATTGCACTCGCCGGCCCCAGTGGAGCGTGCTGCCCTGGCGCGCATGTACAGCTTGCTTCCTTCCCACACAGTCTGTCCTCTTCCCTGCTTGCTCTCCATCCATTATTCTTGCATCTCCTCCAACCAGATTATCATATGCATGGGACATGATTTATACTTGTTTGTTCACTGCCATAGACTGTATTCCTACAACAGTGCTTAGCACTCTGTAGTTGCTCAATAAGCAGTGGACCCTTGACTTACAAACTCAGTTCCTTCACAAGGGCTGGTTGTAACTCACATTGGTCAACTGAAGGCCCAGGCTCCTCTACACAGCCTTCAGAGTCTCCTGTACACAGGCAGATCTCAGTGTCCTCAGAGAGGCACTGCCCCAGGATTTCTCGATGAACCCCACCCAGGAAAGGATGCTGTCATGTTCCTTCCAGAGCTCCTCAAGAGTTAAATCTATCAGAGACCATCTGGAAGCACAAGCGACCGGCATTCGGGTGGTAACTCAAGACTTTGGTTGTAAGTTAAACTCAAATTCCGGTTGTAACCCAAGTTGTTTGTATGTCGGGCCGGTCATAACTTGAGGGTCTACTTGTACTGGTTTTTACTTATTTATAATTGAGCCTTTTTAGATTTGTTTAGGATTCTGCACCATGCTGGGGCTCAGACCCAGGGCTCTGTATTTGCTAAGCAAGGCCCTGGCTAGACCATAGCTGCATCCCCGGTCCCCATGAGTGTTTAAATGAAGGAGTAGCCTAGAATATATTGTGAAATCATTCCATAAATGTGTGAAGGAAAATCCTAGATCAGTCATTAACATTTTCCTTAGCAGATAACAGTTTTGCTAAAAAACAATTTGACTTTTAAACTGTAAATCTGGCCCAAGCACATGAGAGTACAGATGACAACAGCATGTGGATGTACGGCCCAGCCCAGCCTGCAGGGCCTTCCTGGAAGGGACATCAGTGTGGCCTCCTGGACAGGCTTCCCTGGGTGACAGCTGTGTCCCGGTCATTTTCAGCTAACTTGGATGTGGGATCCTTTATGCATGTTAGTGGAGTAACTTCCTCCTCCCCAAGTATTAACTCTTCCACGTTGCTGATGCTTTCACTGGCCACCATCTGGCCTGCCCCTTTTCTGCTCTTCCAATTTCAGCTCTGTCTAAGGTAAATGGATTTTTTTTTTCTTACCAATGAATATTCCTCTGTCTTGTAATTTGGAAAATAATCTGTAGACCTCTTGTTTTCCGCTCTGTATTCAGTGCTGGGAAAACCAAAGTGTAGTAGGTTTTTAATTCCTAGTTCTTCAGTTAAGCATTAATAAGTGAGTTTGATTGGGTGTGAATTCTAATTAAAGAAAAATGCATGGTAATTTTTCATTTGGACCATGGTAGGAAGTTATTCTGAGGTATAAAGATAGATGCTTGTATTTTCCTAATGATGAAATCACTTAAGAGTTTCTCATCCAAAGAAAGTTTTTGTTATAGCCTTATTTTTATTTCTTTCTAGGAAGTTAAAATTTTCTCTAAGTCTAAGTATTATATCTAGATTATAGTAGGATGGAGAACTGGAATCTCTCTTTATCTAGATCTAGGAGCTCAGTATGTGTTAGTGAAGTTGAATTCCTTTCTTTCTGATGCCAAGAGTAACTTTTTCCTGCATGAAGTTCTTTGCTGGGTGCAGTGGTCTGAATGTGTCCGGGTGATGAAGGGAAGGTAGCCTGAGTGGTGAAGATGCCAGCTTAGGTATTCCCGAAGGTGCAGGGGGCCTGGACTCTGAGCTGTGTGGGTGTCGATCCACAGCTCACCACCACCACAGCCCCTCCGTTGTCCCGCTCCGCCTGTTCCCGGCCTCACTGACTTTAAGCCATTGTCCGACTAGAAGTCACTGTTCTCAGCTTGGGACTCGGCAGCCACCCCCCTCCCCAGTCTATAATGACGTAGTAGGTAATTATTTCTGTGGCTCTCCATAAAAATGGAATTTCTTGGTAGATCTGCTTATTTCTTAGTGATCTTTTTTATATGATACTAAAAAAAGGGAAATGGAAAATGTTTCAGTACAGAAGCCAGCATCATTTCCGTCCTCATAAGCATTGGCTGTGCATCTCCTGCTCTCCTCATGGAAGGTGTCGTCATAGTACTACGGCCTCTGCAATGCATCTGCTTGCTTTGGGGAGGTTTTAAGTAGTGGAGACGACATCAGTTGTGGTATTCTCTAGGAACTGAAGATTTGGGAGGCCTGCACCCCTACAATCATTCTCCTCGGATTCCTAAATTATAAGAAGATGTTTGTAAATCTTTATTTTATATGTTTTGTATTATCACCTATTATGTATGTGTGTACATTCTAAGTATGTGCATATAATACGTATTACAAGCAGTGTGCATTGGACCAGATTTGTAATATATAAAAAGACCACATTTAATCCCCCTCAGCTGCTTTTTACCCACAGTGCAACCATAGGCAGTTTCTTCCATGTTGCTTAATCTCTTGATTCATCCCTGTAAAGTGGGGGTAGTGAAACCAGCCTCACTGGTGTTACACGGGGCTTATGTGCATGTGTAAAGCAGGAGTTTAGGTGAGGGTGACCTCACTGTGCTCTGTGTAGCTGTTTCAAAATGCCAGCCACAGCCGATTGCTGGTCCATGAGAGCCTTGTCTGGCTCATGGCTTCTCGTGGATGACTTCCATTGCTTTGGTTGTCCGGCCCACCTCAGACCAGCTCCAAGCAGGGGAGATTATGTTTCAGCAAAGTGAATCCCTGCAGCCCCTACAATGGCCTTGTTTTTGGAGCTGACCAATAGAGCTAGCTGGAAATGTTGTTTTTCTTTCTATTATAGTAGGGAAGCAGCTGTTAGATGTATAAGGTAGTAGCTAAGAGCCCAGCCAATTGCAGGAAAGCTAAACAGCATCTTTATCATAACTTCATTTTCTTTAATTGGAAATTGTAATAGTACTCATTCATAGATTTGTTGTGAGAGTTAAATAAATTAATATTTGTAGGGCCTCACACATGTACACACACGTATATATTCATATACATCATATCCATATAAATATGCATTTAAGTATCTATTTGTGGGGTGCTATAAAGATACATATGCACACATACTTTTTTTTTTTTTCACAACCAGAAAAAGTAGGAAGGACATGACCTTGGACAATTAAAAAGATCAATTAACAAGCTTATAGCAAAAATGTAAAGGTTGAATAAATTCAAGTGAAGAAAACACATGATATTTTGCAACAAGATTGTACATTATTTATTTATATCAGACTTAGCATATCGACCTGCCTGTGGTTTGAAGTGTTGGTTTATTGTTTCCTTTGAAGAAACCTAAGAAATTGGAGGAAGGAGAGAGGATTTAGAAGGGCTGAGTAGGAGTAAAGAATGAGAGGGGACTGGGGGACGCTGCGTGACGGGAGGGCTTGGCTCAGAGCTGCTCTCCTGGGCGCTGTGTCTGATGTCACCGATGGCTGAGATGCGGTTGAGCCAGGCATGGCAGTGCACACCAGGGACCCCCAGCTCTGGGAGGCGGGGCGGGAGGAGGATCATAAGTTTGGGCCCCAGCAGGGGCAGCTTAGCAACTTAGAGAGACCTGGTCTAAAAAATAAAAGAGGCTGAGGATGTAGCTCAGCAGGAGCCCTGGGCCTGATCTCCAGTAATGCCAAAAAGCCTGTCGCTTTATCAGTCTGAAACCAAGGAGCAGGACACACACTGGTCCCGGGGGGCTGTGGCCTTGGACAGCGAGAGCAGTAGGGTCTGTGCTCAGGGAGGTTTCCAGGCAGTTGCTCATTTCCTGCATCCTTGTCTATTAAACCTATGCTATTTCTGATACTAGGTTCTTGTTCCTTCTCGTCACTGTTAAAATAGAATCTGTTTATAATTTGACTTATGGTAGTAGTAGCAAAATTGAAAACCCATCAACGATTTTTTATCTCTTGCCTTACTTTGTTATTCCCATTATTTAAGATAATCCCCTCCTGTTTAGGGTGGCTTTTAATTACATTTTACTCCTTTTGCCTCATTAAATGTAGACATTGGTCAAAAAAGAGGGACATAGCGTGTGCTCAGCAGGCTTTGAATGCTCATGAAATTTTATGGCATAAAAACTGGTGACTACACTTGGGTACCTTAAAATCTAAAATGAGGAAGAGTTGAAACTCACAGACTCTAAAAGGTAGTTTGTTGTGTATACCTTCAATAACGAATATCTTCTTTCATTTGGATGGAGATTTATATCTACAGGCATGAATTGATTATGTTATTATAATGCAACTAAATATCTGTTCGGCTCTAAACAGAGTAAATGTTTCTGTTCTACATAGATAATCCCTTTACTTATAAACCACTTCTTGAGGTACATTGTTTGATAGTCCTTAATTGCCATCTTGCTACAAGTTAACATTTCCACTTAGCATTGTGTGTTGTGATTATAGTTTTCATGGCTATTGTTAACACTTGTCAGAGTTGCTGGGTGTTGTGACTGTATTCATCTCAACGATATTTTGAGTGACAGCTGAAATAGTTATTTTACACCTGTTCACTTAGGCACCAAATATTTCTCGAGTATCTATTATACCAGTAACTTTTCTAGGTAGCTTTGAGCCCAAAGCAAAAAAATTCTGCTGATTCAGGGGTTCTATTCTTTTGTTAGTGGGATTCTCTAAGCCTACAACATCTATGTTTGGTAGGAATTATCTTCCTGCTTTACAGAGGAGGAAACTAAAGCTTTACAAGTTAAATGACTTGCCCAACAGCATATGAAGAGTAAATACAGATCTGGAATTTGAACCTGAGACTGGGAAGTTCCAAAGCCCTCTTGCCTTCAACAGTGACGTACTCATTTAAACTTCAAACTGCTGCTCTGAAGAAATCCCACTCCTACTCGTCACAGTGCTGTTTCCTTAGTACATGACTGAGTATTGGCACCTCACACGCCTGATAAGTTCCTACTGTTTGGAGTTAAACAGGATAATACTTGGGATTAATGGGGGGAGCAGCTGGTAGCCTAGTATAGACCCACGTTTTAGTCTTCAAGTGGCCACCAGTATTCATTCACCACTCATCCAAGGAGGAACTGAAGTGAAATTCTAGGTTGCTGGCTTTCATGTGCTGAGAGGAGTGCCTTAATGAGCCAGACTCACTCACTGTTAGCCAGCAACTAAAAGCAGGGCTTACAAAGCAAGTGATTTGTGGTGTTTTCTATCCTGAGCCCATTACTGAAAATACTTAACCTTAGACCCCTATCTTTCACCATGCACTAAACTGAAATTGAAGTGGATTAAAGAACTAAATATTAAAACAGAAACACTGAACCTGCTAGAAGATAGGTTACGTAGAACTCTTGAAGACATTGGCATAGGAAAAGACTTTATGAACTAAACCTCAGTAGCAGGGGACTAACACAAAGATTCAGCAGCTGGGATCTCATCTTATTACAAAGCTTCTGCACTGCAAGAGAAACCACCAACAGAGCTAAGAGACAACCTACAATGTGAGAAAAAATTTTCACCTGCTGTTCCTCAGACAAAGGTCTACTATCTAGAATATATGAAGAACTTTTAAAAATCAGACCCTCCACACAATGAAGACCTAATCCAAAAATGGGCATCCGAAATGAACAGATGTTTCTCAGACAAAGAAGTAAAAGCACCAGATAAACATATGAAAAAATGTTCAACATCACTGGTCATTTGAGAGATGCAGATGAAAACAACACTGAGATTCCACCTCACCCCACAAAGAATGGCTGCTATCATGAAATGAACCAATAACAAATGCTCGCGGGGGTGTGGGGAAAGGAACCCTGCTCCACTGCTGGTGGGAGTGCAGACTGGTGCAAGCACTGTGGAAATCAGTATGGAGATACCTCAAAGAACTAGGACTGGAGGTCCCATTTGACCCAGCTATTCCCCTGCTGGGTATCTTCCCCAAAGAATTAAAAGAATCATACCACAGTGATATATGTGCACCCATGTTTATAGTGGCACAGTCTGTAATAGCTAAAGCTTGGAAACAGCCCAAGTGCCCATCAACTGGAAACTGGATAAAGATATGGTTTTTGTATAAAATGGAGTACTACTCAGCCATAAAGAATGAGAAAATAGAGACATTTATAGCTAAATGGATGCACATTGAGGCCATACTCTTTTTTTTTTTTTTTTTTTTTTTGCTGCAAAAGACTTTATTTTCTTTTAGTCCAAGACTTGGGAGGGGCCTCCAGAGAAGAGAAGAAGCTGCCTCATGGCTGGAGGGAGAGGCCAAAGCCCTGATGCCAGGAGAGCAGGAGCCCCTCAGAGGCCAGCGGGCTCCCAGGTCTCCTAGTCGTGCTTGAGGGTGACCCTTTCAAAGAGGTACTCACCCAGCCCAGCCTGGGGCCCGCCAGCCTGCGGACATTAGAGAGATGGTCGCCTATCTTCTTGATGAGCTTCACCTCCTCATCTAGAAAGTGGCTCTCCAGGAAATCACAGAAATGGGGGTCTGTCTTGGCAGAGCCCAAGGCATGAAGATCCAAAAGAGCTTGGTTCAGGTTCTTCTCCAGGGCCAGGGCAGCTTCCATGGTGTCCAGGGTTTTACCCACTCATCTTCAGAAGGTTTCTGCACGTCTTGGAAGAGCACTAGGCCTCAGGAGTCGCCCGACACCCTCACATTTCTCCTTAGCCAGCTCCAGGAAGAAATGGCCCACGCCTTCCAGAGCCACATCGTCACGGTCGAAGAAGTAGCCCAGAGAGAGGCAGGTGTGGAAGGCCCGCAGTGCAGATTCACTGGGTGGTTGACAGTGGAGTAATTCTGGTGAATCTGAGGAGTCACAGCTGGTCAGCAATAAGGCGCTGTCCACAAAAGAGCCGTGTTGGCCGGTCCTGGAAGCAGGAGACAGCGAGATGATAGTCCCGAGATTTGAAACTGGGAGGTGGATGGAGGATGAAAAAGAAGGAGTCCCCGGGTCTGTTCCATCCAAACACTGTTGAAGCAAGAGACAGATCCGCGGGACCTCCAGATGCTCCGCTCAAGGCCATTCTCTTAAGTGGAATAAATAGGACGGACATGTGTAAATACCAAATAGTTTCTCTGGTGTGAGAAACTGAAAGTGTAAATAAGGACTAAAAGGTATAATTGATATTGTGAAATAGGAAGAAAAGGTCTAAAGGAGCAGGGGAAGTGGGAGGGGAAGGGGAAAGGAAAGAGGGAAAAGCAAAAAGTATGAGAAAAGGAAAAAATGGAAACAAAGTCTTTGCAAATAGGGAAGGGTGGAGGGGATGAAGGGAGGGCAGGGGAAGGGGAAAAAATAAGAACCAAGATGCGTCATGTACAGGTACAAGATCCCAGTGATGAATGTAACTGTATTGTGTACCTAAAATGTACCAATAAGCTTACTGGAAAAAAAAAGAAAATACTTAACCTTGAAAAGATAAAATGGAAAGAGTACTTATAGGGGATTTTCTGTATTGTTAAAATCTTAAAGTAGTTTGGATTCATTTCTTATTTTAACCAGAGATGAAGATTTAGGTTAACATTGATAATTATTCATGATACTCTATTTTTAGTATTCAAGCAGTCACTTTCTGCATTTTTTTTTTGGTACTGGGGATCGAACTTGGGACCTTGCGCTTGCGAGGCAGGTGGCAGAACCACTGAGCTAAATCCCCGGCCCACTTACTGCATTTTTAAAGGCAACTATTACTGAGTTCATGTTTTTGGCAAAATATTCACTCATGGGACATAGTGCACATTCCTAAAAGCGTCTTCTATGAAAACAGCAAGGCTGTCCTGGAGGTTACCTTATTCCTGTTCTTTTTCACAAGTAACAAAATGGAGGTTCTCGTTGAGCAGAGCCCTGCCCAAGGCTGGTCTTCGAGGTCAGAGTGAGTCCTCCCCGCACCATCTCTCTCCTGGTGATTTAATGCGCCAGTCATGGCGTCAGGAGTAGGATGCGATAACTTTTATTTTTTGGTGGTTGTTCCTTTTTCTATTGTGTTTTTATTGTAGCATAGAAGATCCAGCTTTGTCCTCTTTATCTCAGGAAGTCGGGGAGGGAGAGCGTGGGTGATGCGACTTGGAAAGAAGAGAGACCAAAGTTAACTGGCGGAGCATTTCTTCCTCATGTTTACCCAAATAACAGAGGTCGGCAATGTGCTGTCCTCTCAGAAGAGTAGCTGTGTGCAACATAATGTGCGAAATGGTCTTGAAGGTATTACTGTTTTATTATCAACCTTATTTTCACATACCAGTTTAACAAAATAACAGTCATATGGAAAATATGTCGCTGTACTTTGGCGCTTTCTGACAGAGCACAGCACCTCACAATGCAGCGTCCTTCTCCCTCGATGTGGCCCCTTCCTCTCTAAAAAGAGGCAGCTTGACTGCTCGGTAGATTAATACTCTGACTCAGAAGTATGTCCAACTTACTCAACTCAGAAATAAATCCAGTGACCTAATTTATTTGGCCTTGATTATTTTCTCCTTGGTTTGAAGCATATTTCTTTGGGAGCTCTCTTCTGTGACATCTGTGAAACCGGAAACTGTTGTCAGTGACTACCTATTGTTATTTGTTGGTGTATGGTGAAGCCCAGCTATGGCGTGGGAAGTTAAACAAAATACCAAAGGCCAGGTCTTCGTTTTGCTTCAAAAGACAGGACAGTTTCAGGACTGAGAGTCACTTGCTGCTTTAAACTTTGCAGACGTTTTAGGCTTGAGTTGTGCTAACATTTGGGTCATGCTATGTAAACGATGATGTTCCTCCTCCTTGCGAGTCCCCCTAAAACTGTGGATAAGAAAGCAGTGGAGGAAAACGGCAGGGAAGGGATGTGCAGTGTCTGTGTGTTGGGTGGGTCAGTGACTGCCTGGCGGTTGAAAGTAGGTCACGTCCCTGTCCTCTCTGGCAGCTGCACCTCCAGAAGCATCCCGACGCGTTGCTGTGCCGAGTCCCTCAGGGGCCCCAAGCTCCGGGCTTCAGCGCTTTCTTTTGCGAAAGGAGTTTGGAAAAGCTTCTGAGGAACCAGCCTCTGCTCTGAGAACGCAGTTGGCGCTCGATTTGCTGCTGTTTTCTTTGGGAATTTGGGGGCAGTGTGGCCATGTGGGGGCAGCTGAGATGCAGGACAGGAAGAACAGACCTGAAGAGGGAAGCGACCGTCCGCTTCGGCTTCTCCTGGTGTCGTTATCGGTCTCCCTGAGCACAGCCGCGGGCTTCCTGCCCCGTCCCGGTGAGCAGGGCCGTGTGCAGTCCCAGGCATGAGGATGTTCGCTGGAAATGTGCTCCGTTCCTTCACCACAACAGCTCTTGGGGTTTGTTGTCGTCTCTTCGACATTGTTTTCCTCTCTCAAAGCTTCACATGAGTCATTTTCCCTGTATCTTTTTCTCTTGTCAACCCTATAATTTTATTGTAATTAGTCACTGCAGGATTCACTCGACACAGTATCTTTGCGGAGCAAACAGAGCGCCTGCTAATTTGCCAAACAAATGGGTTCAGACACTTTTCAGTGAGATTCTCCTTATTCTTATTAAATCTTAAGGTATTTGTATCAAAAGCAGAAGTCAGGGCTTTTCAATTCAATGCTCCTTTATCCTGCAAGGGTGCGTTCATGTCAGAGGGTGTGGGTTGCAGTTCCACTTGTAATCAGCAAGAGAACGGGGAGACCCGCCATGCCGGTCAGGACGGTGGGAATGTGCCCAGCCTGCAGGACAGGGACAGACACCCAAGCCTGCGCTGCACACGAGCAGGTCATTTTAACCATCTGTTGAAGAAACTGTTGGGAACATTTCTTTCCTGTCCATTAAATATGGTTTTAAAGCCCTCTTTGATGCTAGAAGGAAGAAACTTCTTTATTGGAAAATTCACATGGTGAACAATTGATAATGCCTGGAATCCACATGGGTATACTTTCTATTTTCTCCTTAACCATGCATTTTCTGGCTTGAGAAATTCTCTCACTAGTAAATAGAATATAAACAGAACAAAAATTCTCAAGTGCTTCCTACTCGTAATAGAGATAAATAGAGAGCACCCTTCATTGGGTGAGACAGCTGATCGTCTCATCTATTTCTTAAATTCTTTGAAAATGTTGCTGTAACCGGGTGTGGTGGCACACACCTGGAGTCCCAGCTCTCAGGAGGCTAACGCAGGAAGTTCGGCGCCTGAACTACGTAGTGAGACTCTCTCAAAACAACAACAAAATAATAATAATAATAATGATAATAATAAACTTTAAAATTAAAGTATTGGTGTAAGTTCAGTCTTTTTTTTCCCATTTAGTTTATTGGTAAGTTTTAGGTATACAATACAGTTGCGTTCATTATTGGGATCTTGTACCTATACATGATGTATCTTGGTTTTTATTTTTCCCCTTCCCCTGCCCTCCCTCCACCCCTCCTTGTTTACAGAGACTGTGTTTCCATTTTTTACATTTTCTCATATTTTTTTCTTTTTCCTTCTTTCCTTTCCCCTACCCCTCCCACTTCCCCTGTTCCTTTAGACATTTTCTTCCTATTTTACAATATCAATTATACATTTTGATTCTTACTTACACTTGCAGTTTTTCACACTAGAGAAACTATTCGGTATTTACACATGTGTGTCCTATTAATTTCACTTAAGAGTATGGCCTCAATGTGTATCCACTTATTTACAAATGTCTCCAGTTTCTCATTCTTTATGGCTGAGTAGTACTCCATTTTATATTTCAAAAAACCACATCTTCTTTATCCAGTCTCCAATTGATGGGCACTTGGGCTGCTTCCAGGTTTTAGCTATTACGAACTGTGCCGCTATAAACATGGGTGTGCACATATGTAAGTTCAATCTTAAATGTCCCCCAGAAGTCCACTGTGTTCCCAGTATGGTGCATTGGGAGGTGGTGGAACCTTCCTGGTGTGAAGCCCAGTGCGAGGTCTTCAGGTCCTGGCAGCCTGGCCTCTCAAGGACAGTGGGACCCCTGCCCTGCCTTCATCTTCCTCTCTTTCACTTCCTGCACTTAAACTGAGTGGTTTTTCTTCACCACACTCTCCAACCCCACCCACCGGAGGCCGACAAGTGCTAGGTCCATCCAATCAGACTGGACCCCAAACTGTAAGCCAAAATACACCTTTACTCTTTGTAAGTTGATTACCTCAGAGATTTGTTATAGTAACAGAAAACGGCCTAACAGAAGTATCCTCTGTCTTTTGTCTAACTCCAGCATTTCAAAAAACCGCAGAATAGATACCTGTGCCCTTGGTCTCAGTTGTCTTGTTCGCAGCGCAGTGAGTTCCAATCACTGGCCAGGCTTTGGCTGTAAGAGGAGCACAGCCTTGGTAGGAGGAAGCGTCTGTCCCTGGCTTTGGGCCTTGTGCACATCCTCAGGTCAAGGGCTTCTGCAGCCCCTGCAGCTCTGTTCGTAAAAGTCTCTTTCCCCGGAAGCACCCCATCAGCCGCTGGCTCTTCAGGGGTCTGATTTCCTCTGGGTGCCCCTCCTGGCATTACAAGACCGTACCACTTTTTGGCTTAGGGAGAGGGTGGCTCCCTGAGATAAGATCATGCCAGGGTTCGGGCTCTGCTCTGCACCTTCAGGGGATCCTTCTCCTTGGAGAAGAATCTGCCCCGATCCTGGCTTCCCAGGAGCGCTTGGGCTGGAGTGAGAGGTGTTTTGAAAGTGATTCCGCTTTTCAAAAATTCAGACTTCATTTTGTTTGAAAGATTTGTTCCAAGTGACAGCCTGTTTCTTCCTCTTTTGTGCTGGGATTTACAGCTGTCTCTGCCCTGTGAGCTGTTTTCCTGGCTTTGTTGACCTTAAGGATTTTGAGCAGGGCGAGGTTTTGGTCTGTTCTCTCCTGGTTCCTTCTCGCTGTTTCATTTCAGTTAATCCTGACAACACGATGGGGCCTCCTCGGAAGGAGAGTTAGGAAAAGGACCAAGCGAGCTGCAGTAAGTGGTTCCATCCTGACGTTCTCCGCGCCTTTGAATCAGGAAGTTTCCAGGGCTGCTGTCTACTTCCCCTTTTTAATGCTGAGTCTCATTTCCTCTCCCGTGTGGCCGAGGCGGAGTTCACGCTGCGGCAAGCCTCGCTTGCTGAACAGACTTGTTCATAGCATATGGTTGAAGAATTCATATTTGCTATCCAAGCTGAATTCCAAACAGTGTTATTCCAACAATGCCATCTTTAAAAGGATTTTATGGGAATGCTGTAAAGCAGAAACTCTCAGGCCTGCTCCACAGTGCACAGGGCAGCAGCTGGAAGGTCTAATTATAGGCTAGGAAGCCCCACAGGAATCACAGAAAGTGTTAGCAAGAGGCCTGAAGTAAATGACAGCTGTTTGGTTTGGGCACCAGGGAGCCAGGGTGCATGTAGAATAAAAATAAAGTGTCCTGCCCAACACATGCTGGCTTCAGACACTTGTGAATATCACTCTACTCAGTGCTAGTAATAATAGATTGCTGGTCAATTACTGAAAGAATATTGGCTCCAGAGCTCTAGGAAGAAGGGAACATAGGAATTTCTTTTATAGTTCACAATTGTATGTTTGAAACATTTGACTATTCCATACAGGTTGATTTAAAGATAGGGTAGGAAATAAGCATTATGTACATGTAATTTGGAATATCAGAATATTATGGGTGCAGCTGTACCCTGTCTGCTCTGATGGATTCTAGGACCAAGGAAATCCCACCTGCTTGTCAGAAACATATGGAGTGAGAAATACTCCATCTGTCAAAAAAAACCATGTCAGCTCCGAAGTAATTCCAAGAAAGTGATAATGATTCTTTTGAGTGAATACATTTCTCAGACTTATTATTTTTGTAAGAGCTTCATTTGGAACTACAATTGTCTTTCATTAATGGTGGGACGTTTTTATAAAAAAAATAACATACATACATTAATAGTGTAACCCACATCAAGAAGCTAGGTTTGTTGGTTTGTCTTTTAAAGAGGAGAAAACCACTTTGGAAATAAAAGCATAATTATTCTCAGGTGGACTATAAACACTTCAGATCAAATGGAAGAAGACCGTATATTCCAAGAGCAACCCTCGTATAACCTACATTTTCACCACTTATGTCATGTGAGATCTTATTTTGGTTATCATTTCCAGTTACTCTTCAAAAGCACAGAAGCATGTTGTACTGTTTTTGATTGGCATCATGTACCAAAACTTAATGTTTTGTGTTGCTTTTCCCCGTAAAAGAAGGATGACTCCCACACCACAAGCAAGTATTGCCAGCTGCTGTGGTGCTCCATTTCAGTTCAGTTGGGGCAGGAAGAAGGATGGAGCATTTTGTCCTAAAATAATCCCATGTAAGGATGGTGTCATTTCTGTCCCCGTTAAGGGCTGTAATTTAATACACAAGACACACTGGGAGAAAGATGAGTTTTCTGCCATTTCTGCAACCTTATCATTATGCCTTTCCCTGTGCATTAGCATGACCAAAATTGTTACTTTTTAATTGATGAGGATTTTTTAAAAGTTGAAAAATGCAACTTTAGCTTTACTCTGTCATATTTTAACAACGGATAAGACATCCATGAAAATTACCTTGTTTTTTCTGCTCTGGATGGGCCCTAACAACTATAAGATGCTGTTTTCTGTATATATTGGGTTTAGCTTTTTACCTTAAATCTAGATAATAAATGCTACCTAATGTATGAGCACTCAGTAGGTACCAGGCTGTATAAATTGTATGAATTATCTCATTCGATCCTTTTAAGCTGGTGAGAAGGAAATGGTTCATCATTCCCGGTTGCCAATCTGGTTAAGATCAGGTTAAGTGAGTTTCCCAGAGTTACACTGCTAGGGGCCGGGGATTTAGCTCAGTGGTTCTGCTGCCTGTCCTGCAAGTGCAAGGTCCCAAGTTTGATCCCTGGTACCAAAAAAAAGTTATTGAGCCAAAGTTACACCGCTAGATAATCATGGAGCCAGTTGAGCCCCAGCATACCATGGAGATGCTCTGTAGGTGTTTGCAGAGGAGAGAGCAAGTTTTCATTTCCTGGGCTGCTGCCTTCTCTTTACTCTTGCGTCCTTCTTACCCATTCCTTTTCTCTGGGCACTTCACATTCGGCACTGACACAGTGCCTTTCTCTTCCCACCATGAAGCAGACTGGCTTTCTGCTCAGCCGCTGGGGTAGGGCAGTGGGGCAGGTGACTTGCCATTGCAGCTGCCACATCTCTGAGGGGGGAGCCAACCAACATTCGCTTCTCGCTCTGGATTCACTTGTGCACTGTGCTTCACACAGGGGTCTCTGCTCACGGTTATCACTGAGCGGCCCAGGCTGCCAGGGAGGTGTGGCCTAGGAGACAGAAGAACCAGGCTCCGTGTCCCTGACCCAGGGGGCACACCATCCACCATCCGCTGCCCAAGATCCGCTCGCTAGTATGGTTCTCCCGGTACTGCCGCAGGATTCTGTGGATTCTGTCTCTGTAAAATGCCTCTCTCTCTCCCCCATTTAAGTGCAATCTCCCTCTCCCTCTCCTCCCTCTCCCGCTCCTTAATTAGTATATGTTTGCAGCACCCAGTGATTACGGCCATCGTGTGGAGTTGGTACACTTATGTACCACATCTTCATTCCTTCATCCATCCCTTCCTTTCCCTCTCTCCTCCATCTCTGATCCCCTCCCCATCTGAGGATGATCCGCTGTATCTCCCTACTTCCTATTATCTTTTATTTTGGTCTTTATTTTTATGTGCACGCCACCTGATATTTAAGATTGTGCATTTTATTTATTTCACTTAACATTATGGTCTGAAGATGCATTCATTTTCCTACAAATGACTCAAGTTCATCTTTCTTTATGGCAGAGTAGTACTCCATGGTTTGTAAATACCACATTTTCTTTATCCTCTCATTTATTGATGGACACAGGCTGCTTCCAGGATTTAGCTGTTATGAATTGTGCTGCCATAAACATGAGTGTACATGATGCATGGATCACTGTAATATGATGTCTTTATGTCTTTCAGGAAGATACCTAGAAGGGGAATAGCTGAGTAAAATGGAAATTTCTAGTTTTAGTTTTTTCGATGAATCTCCTTACTGATTTCCATAGTGCTTGCACTACAAGTTCACCTTCCCACCACTAATATAGAAAGTTTCCTTTTGCTGCCCAGCCTTGGCAGCATTTGTTATTATTTGATTTCTTGATGATGGGCATTCTTTCTCGGGTAAGATGGAATGTTGCTCATCATTTACTTAACTAAAATCAAAATGGGCCAGAGAACTAAGTATCAAAACAGAAACACTTAACCCACTGGAAGATAAAATAGGTAGAACTCTTGAAGTCTTAGGCGCGGGCAAGGACTTTCTGGGCAGAACCCCACTTGGACAGGAAATAGTACGGAGAATCAACAAATAGGATCACATCAAATTAAAAAGCTTCTGCACAGCAAAAGAAACAACCCAGTATTTCAAGCCCTTAAAGAAAACAGCCTCCAACCCAAATTGATGTACCCTGCAAAATTATCTTTCAAATTGATGGAGAAATAAGATACTTTCATGACAAAGAGCACCTTAGGAACTTCATAAATACTAAACCAGCACTCCAAAAAATTTTATACAATGTCCTAGGAAAGGACAACAAGGATCACAACCCCAGGAAGCCCAGCAGAATGAATCCGTTGGGCGCAACAAGAAATTAAACACCAAGGGGGAGAATCCAACAAACAGAAAAAGTCATGACAATGATAAGTCAATGCATATGAGTTATAACCATCAATGTTAATGGTCTCAATTCACCAATCAAAAGAAATAGACTGACAGAATAGGTCAAGAATAAAGATCCAACAATATGCTGCATACAAGAAACACATTTAATTCAAAAAGAAACTCATAGCCTGAAAGTTAAAGGGTGGAAAACAATACTCCATGTGACAGGAACCCGAAAAAAAGCAGGAGTAGCTATCCTCTGCAGATCAAGTGGATTTCAAATGAACATCTGAAACACTGTGGTCTCAAGAATTTCAGATAATGGATAGTCAACTTGTATGTAGAAATCTATTGTGAACATGTGTTTTCATTCCTCTCAAGTAAAAACTTAACAGGACTGTTGGTTCTTAACAGTAATACAAGAAATTTCTATATTGTTTTCCAAAATGGTTTTATCATTTTACATTCACATTAGCAGTATTAGAAAGTTCTAACTGGTTCACACCTAAGCTGACATTGGTTCTTTTAAAACTTTTAACTTCATCTCCCTAATGAGTGTATAATTCAGCCTTGTTATTGTACTGATTAGTATTTTTCTGATTCTAGTTTTGCACACATTTCCTTGTGCTGTACTGGCTGTTTATCATCTTCTTGTGTCTACTTTTTAATTGGATTGTCTATTAATGAGCTGTAAGAGTTCTTTATATATTCTGGTCATAGGTTATATGCGTTATAAATATGGTATGTTTAAGGACTACTTTTCATTTTCTTAACAATATCATTTAAAGTTCTAAATTTTGATGGAATCTCATTTAACAATTTTTTTCTTTTATACATCATGTTTTTTATATCCTAGGAAATTTTTGCCTACCCTAAATTTATAATCATTTTCCATTATAATTTCTTCTTAAAGTTTTATAGTTTTAGTCTTTCATATTTAGGTTCATAGATCCTTTCAAGTTATTTTTATGTATGGAAATAAAGAGTTGAGGTTAATTTTTTATATACGGATACCAGGTGTTCTAGTGCCATTTGCTGAAAACACTATCTTTTCCTCTGCTCTTGAATTGAGTTTATGTTCTATAAAATGTTAATGTTAAATAATCTTTCAAAACTCAGTGGACCATATATGTGTGGTTCTATTTCTAGATTCTCTGTTTTATTCCAGTGATCTATATATCTTTCCTCACACCAACACTGCCTTGATTACTGTAGCTTTAGAGGAAGTCTTAAAATTAGGTACTAAACATCTTCCAACACTGTTATTTTTTCTTTTTCTTTTTACTTTTCTAGGTCCTTTGTACTCCTACATAACTTTTAAATTTCAATGTCCAATTCTTCATTTATAACAAGTATACACAGACCTGAATTTTTATATATACCTTGTGTTTTCTAATCCTGCTAAATTCAAATACAAGTTCTAGGGGCTTCTAGAGATTTCTTAGTATTTTCTCTGTAGATGATCATTTCATCTACCTATAAAGATTTTACTTCTACCTTGCCAATCCTATCCTAATTGTGTCATTTTATTGCCAGACTATTTCGGTTTGGGCCTATGTTTCAAAGTTTAATGGACTGGTGAAGAGTAGGCATATCTGCCCTTGTTCCCCACCTTAGGGAGAAAGCATTGTATCTTCTCCATTCATATAAGGTGTGCTCGCTGGAAGTGTGGAGTACATGTCTTTTATCTGTTGAGAAGGTTCTGTTCTACTTCTAGTCTCCTGATAGCTTTTACCATGAACAGCTGTAGAATTTAGTCCAATACTTTTTCTCTAACTAGTGACAGGATCATATGGCTTTTTCCTTTCCTCTGTTAAAATGATGACTTTGGGGGGTGGATCTTCCAATGCTGAACCAACACTGCCATCCCTGTAACAAAACCACTTTCTACATCCTGCCGGATCTGACTTCTAATAGTTTGTTTTGTGAAACAAATTTCTATCTATGTTCATACTTTTTTCTTCTATTATCTTTATCCAGTTTTAGGATTAGCACAATTGATTTCCTAAAATGAGGATAGAAGTGTTCCTTCTTTTTTCTGCTTTAAATGTTTGATATAATTTATCAGTTAAAATGTATATGAGCCTGCTGTTGTCATATAGGTAGGTTTTCAAGCTAGGAATATACTTTATTTAATAGGTGCTATTTAAATTTTATATTTTCTCCAGAGTTAGTTTCATTAATTTGTTTTCCAGGGCACTTCTTAGAAGTCAAATTTATTGCAAAAAAAGATTTTTGAAATATGCTTTCTATATCCTTTGAAATTCTGTAAAATCTGTGGTAATGTCTCCTAGATCTTGATATTATAATTTAAAAATGTATAATGATATTGTGTAATAGGTAGAAAAGATCTAAAGGAGCAGGGGAAGTGGGAGGGGAAGGGGAAAGGAAAAAAGGGAAAAGAAAAAAAATATGAGAAAAGGAAAAAAATGGAAACAAAGTCTTTGCAAATAGGAGGGGTGGAGGGGGTGAAGGGAGGGCAGGGGAATCGGGGAAAAAATAAGAACCAAGATACTCATGTAAAGGTACAAGATCCCAATGATGCACGTAACTGTATTGTACACCTAAAATGTACCAGTCAATTTAATGGGGAGAAAAAAAGAAGAAACAACCCACGGCATAAAGCACCTACAGACTGGGAAGAAAATGTTGCCAGCTATTCCCCAGATAGAGGAATAATATCTAGAATAGATGAAGAACTAAAAGAAAAAAAGATCTCTTAAAATAAAAGACCCAATCAGAAAGTAGGCAAGTGAAGTGAGTAGACACATCACAGGAGAAGTGCAGGCCAGTGAATACATGAAAAAATGTTCAACATTGCTGGCCAGTTGGGAAATGCAAGTTAAAACAACACTGCAGAGGGCCAGGGATTTAGCTCAGTGGTTCCACTGCCTGCCTCACAAGTGCAAGATCCTGAGTTCGATCCCTGGCACCAAAAAACAACAACAACAACCAAAACCACTTCAGGGTCTCTTGAAGAGTCCTAGCATTGCTATGTGGGTGGGGCCTAGCCGAGTAAACTCTGCAGCAGTACAGCAGAGCCCTGGGGGATTCGTCTTAAGCCCATGCAGCATAGCCGTCATTTCTAACTTGGACCATGGAGGTGGTGGTGTTTTGTTGTTGTTTTGTTTGCCGGTCCGGTCCGCAGGGGCGCCTGCCGCTGAGCTGCATCCCCAGGCTTCTCTGTCTTTTCAGCCTCCCAGAGTGCTGGGATGACAGGCGTGTGTGGCTGACGGTGGTGGCCTTGAGGTGGCTTCTTGGAGGAGGGGACTCCAGCGCCCCATTCTCCCTGCCTCCAAAGTTCTTCGTGAGCAGCATCACTCCTCAGCCCTGCTTTTCTCTGGATCACTCCCACACATCCCCTGTTGGCTGTCCTTTCTTCTTGGCTCAGGTCTAGACCTCGACCTGAGCTCCACTCCTATCTCACTTGGAACTTTGCCCGCATCCTCTGTTGCTCTTCATACTCACTGGGGAGTCCCTTTGTGATTGGGTCCCAGACTCCTCTTTCGCCTCAGTCTGTGCTCCCACCTCCCCTTCGAGACCCAGGCGCTCCCTTCCTGGGACGCAGACTTCACGTTCTTGAGGTCCAGTGCTCCTTCCCTGTCTCCTTGCAGAACTTCCCCAACTCCTCCAGTTTCCTGGCTCTATTTCACAACTGTCTGCTTGGGCGTGTTTTCTCTGAGTTATGAGGTCTCCAAGGGTGGGGTGGGGATTTATATCCATGTCATTTCACTCATCGTGATGTCCCCAGAACTAACAAAAAAATCCAGCTTCATGGTCCTCTAATCCTTCTTCCCTTGCATTGCTGAATTTGACCAGAAAGGAAATTCTGACTCCACCCACTCTCTTCGTCGAATTAAAAGCTATCCTCAGTATTGCTTTATTCCAGAAGTCCTTGAAGCTCCTGAGGTGCAGACCAGTTTTAGTCTTCAGCAAGGGGTTTCTCTGTAGTTTTTCAGTCCTGGCTCTGGCATGCACTCCTGTGCCAGTGGTGTTCTCTGCACATCTGGAAGGCAGTGATGCCGAAGGTCCTAGTAAAGTAGGGACTAAGAGTCATCTCTTTGAAAATTACTCCTAAATCAATATTTTATATGATGAGAATGGAACATAAAAGATGACCCAGTGTCTGCCTCTGATTAGGGGGAGTGCAGGAATGAGGACACACAGATCGCTCTGTTTTTGAGTTTTCCTTGTGTGATGGGTGTGGATGGGGGAGCAAAGCGATCTCCCCCACGTGATAAAGGGAGGGCACACAGGGTAGTTATGTAGATTGATGCCTACTGTGAATTTTAATCTCTCCTTTATTCTTCTAAATGTGTAGGCAACTGGAGCCATCCTTTTAAGGTAAAAATTGATAGAAATTTAGCAATTTTTATCAGATAAAATTTGGAGGTAACAGGGTATACTTTAAAACAACCACTAGATTTTTTTCACTATACATTTATGGAAAAATATGAACTTGTGTTAGGCAGCGGAAAGGAAAGCTAAAACTCTTTGCTCCCTGCTGAGAAAGAGCCCTAGTCAGGTCAGCCTGGGCCCTGGACCGGACTGGGGACTGTAGCTAGCATTGTGAGAATACAGGTACCGTACCGCTCCCGAGCTCCCCGCTGCCTGGAATTGGGCTTGGACTTGTATAAGACATGAGGCTTTTCTCGGGACTTCCAAGAAGGAAGCTGGGACTCTCGGTGTGCAGCTCTCCCTTATTATGCATTGCAGGTCAAATCTGCCTCTCCCGGACTCCGGGATGCAGGCTGCTGTTAGACCAAGTCTAGTTTCATAATGAAATTAAACTCTTCATGTGTACTCCTGTTATATTAATGTCACCATCCTAAAATGGAAGAGGTCTTACCAACCCTCAACTGTTACTTTAAAATCAATTTTGCACTCCTAGCGTTTTCCAATTTATATATTAAAATACACATTTATGGTGTAGTATATATGTTCCCTGGTGGTGCAGTTATCTTCTGGTCTGGGTCCAGGTTAGCTATAAGTCCCTCACTTGTATGTATTTAGCTATATTAGTCATTGCATTAGTCGTGTAGCATGTTCAGTGACAAAAATCGAAAGTAAGGCAAATCGAGATGTCTACATCTCAGATCCTCAGGACTAGAACATATAGCATGTAGCATCCCTCAGTGTCCACAGGGGACTTGGTTCTAGGCCCCCACCCCCAAGGCCACTGAAACCCGCATAACCACAGGTCCATTGTATGAAGTAGCATAACATTTGCACACCACCTGTGCACACCCTCCTCCACAGACTTTAAATAATCTCTCGGTGACTTGCAATTCCTAGTACAGTGTAGGCGCTATCTAAACTCTCTAAATAGTTGTTATGTAGTGTCGCTTGTGGAATGATGACAAGGAAAAGAAACTATACTTGTTCCATAGAGTGGCATTTGTTTTTCTAAATATTTTCCATCCAGGGTTGAACGCCACAAATGTGGATACTGCAGGCCGACTGTACATATTGCGGAATTATAGATTAAATAAATGAGTGGTTGTGAGTGAAAGGTGAGGATGATTCAAATAATAACCCTACATGCCCACACCAAGCCGAGTAGTTCTGCAGCGCTTTGGCAGAGGTGCGAGCCCACAATTCCGCCCTGACCCCGACCTGGGGTTCGAGTCCCTGTGCTCCAGGGTCAGCCACCTTACCTTTCTGATCTCCTTTGATTCCTTTCAGATGATTGTGACTCTCAAGCACCAAGCCGTGAAATAGGAAGATTAATGTCTTCACCTCCATCTAAATTTCCACACACCCTTTCCTTCTTGGCACATTTACTTCTGTTCCCAGGGAACCTTTCTGTCCAGGGCCACGGAGCACACCTCAGGGGAGCTAATCAGGGCTCAGTGTCCTAGGGATGGGACTGTGGGCCCTGAGGGGGCTGTTGAGGGCCTGGGAGGGACCTGCGTCCCCATCTGTCGCTGAGCTGGCAGCTTCTTTGAGTGATCTTTGATTTATTTTCTCAGAAATCCACAAGGAAATCCCGAAAGGAACCCCTCACTGTTAAAACCAGCTTGGCGGCTCATGAGGAATTTAACATTAAACCAGTGCCTGGGTATGAAATTTAGTTTGTCTTTTCTTCCTTTTTTGGTAGTGCTGGGGATGGAATCCAGGGCCTCACGCATGCTAAGCAAGCAACACCCTCAGACCCCAGATTGTCACTTGTGTTGCCTTCCTCAGATAGCAGTGACCAGAAATGGCTCTAGATCACCGTTGTCCTCGAAGTTACGCCCTGTCTCGTGCGCTGCCCTTTTGCCTGGGTGTTGTTATCAGACTTAGGTAACACAACATTAAATAGCCATGAGCCTTACTGGATGCCAATGTATAGAAGCGGCAGCTCTACACAATGATGGGAATGAGGGGTGTGTTCAGAAAAAAGAAGGAAAGGAACGGAGCACTTTGCAAAAGCATCAGAACAAACAAGACACTGCGGTGGGAGGTACATCTCCTGTGGTGTTGGACAATGTTATATAAAAATACGCTGTAGTAAATTGTTCCCTTTTTCTCCATCACCAAGGAGAGAATATAGCTTGGAGGATTTTCCTTTTAGCATGCCTTTTGGAAGCTAAGTGAAGAAGACAAAATACAGTATCAGATAAGAAGTAGGCTTGGGTAATGATGATTTTTATAATTGTGGTTCCAATGCCTAGGAAATTTATTTTCATTGTCTTTCTGGCTAACCAAGGGCATCTGTGTCCCTCGTAACCTTTGTCTGAACTCTTTCCCTTATCTCCCTCCTGAGGAAGTCCCAGGGTGAGATAATTATCTCCCAAGCTCAGGTTTTCACACAGGCACATTACTGGAAATGGCAAGTGCCCAGCAGCAATAGATGCTCCCGTTATTTTTCTGACAGAGTGGCAAGGAGAGCGTTCAACCTGTCTCCTAATTTCATTTATTAATTACAATTATGTGAGCATCAGTGATCCTCAAGGCTGAAAAGCTGTGGCAGCGGAGGTCATATTTCCTAAGTTTTAAGGGACTTGGACCAACTTCTCATTCGATTAACAAGCTGTTCACTTTTTTCTCACTTATGCTGGAATAAATTCCAGCAGGAGGCAGTAGCAAGAGGACTTGGTCTACTGCTTCAAAAACAATGCTGGCCCATTCGCCGAGTGCCTCTGAGGTGTGTTCTGCTACAAGAAACACTGTTCTGTGTACATCAGTTAACTTCATTCTCATCCGTTGCAAGAGGTATTTTCTTTACATTTCACGATTGATAAAGATTGATGTGTGGAGTTTGATAATGAATTCACACACCTAGCTCAGAGTCAAGCTCTGAGCACGATTGTCATCACTTTGTAGATCAGAGCCTGATACCAAGTAGCAGAAATGATTAAAGGCACTTATTAATGCCTTTCATAATATCTAAATAATGGCCTTTGGCTTTTATTGTTACTCCTCTTTGAAAAAGACAAGGTTCATACCAAATTTTTTAATACCAACCATCAGCTAGGTAAGTCAGTTTGCTTCTTGGCTGTAGCATTAATGCATACACAGCCTTTAGTGGTGCTGGTTTTTGTGTGTTCTCTTCAGTCCTAAGACAAGCAGCCATCCAACTACAGTGGAGCCTGTTTTGTAAGGGAGATGGTATGAGGAGTGTCAGGCTCAGGGTTTGGGATGGATGGGTCCCTTGTTAAAGTGCTTTTCTGGATAGTAAAGACAGTGTTTCCTTCTTGAGTTTACACCGAGTGGAGCACTTCTCTGTGGATGAATTGGGACAGATGCGTCCTGCAGGAGATGGAGTAACACGATGCTGTGTGGATCCTGTGATGCCAGCTGCACCCAGGGTGTTCTGCAGATTGCCCCCACTCAGCCCCATGAGCTTGGCTCCTACAGCTTCCATCCCTTTGGGCCAACCTGAGAGGCGGTCTTTGGGACAGCGAGTTGTGTCAGTTCTGGAGTCCTTCCTGCTCTCCCTCATCCCTGTAGGAGGCCCTAAGAAAGGAAACCATCCAGTTGAGGAAGTATCTGTGGCTCCTCAGTGTTTCTGGAGGTTCGGGCTCTATCGCATCCCAAGATGTCAGCACCAGACGTCAGTTTTTGGTCAGTGACTTAGATATGCTCTTCATCCACAGTGGACCAAGGCTTCTTCCAGTTTTGGATTTGTGCTCCACCTTTTGTCTCTTAAAGAATAGTCCACACTGGCCAGTTTCTCAAGAATATTCTGAGAAATTCATAAGGAAAATAACAATAGCTTTCATTTATTGAGGATCTGCTATATGCCAGATTTTTATCTACGTGATCTCTCTGGCCCTTACAATAGCCTTTTAAGGCCGATGTTAGGTCACTGACAGAAGAAGAACCTGGCATTTGTGAAACCACGTTACCTAGTATGGTTTGGATGTGAATGCCCCGCCCACGGCCCACTACAGGCCTGCTCATCAGTCTGTGGTGCTACTGGGGGCTGCTCACCCCTTTGGAGGTGGGGCCTCATGGGATGTAGGCCCCGGAAGAGTGACCTGGAAGGAGGCCTTGGGCCCCTGGCCCCTTCCTCCCTCTCCTGTGTGCAGTGCCTGATGTTTACATTCCCTGTGAGGAGGTGGTGCCTGTGAGTATGGCATCTTAACTTCTCTTTCATCCCCTTTCCCGCCCCTCCGCTCCCCATCCCTCCATCATTTAGGCCCTTCCCCTTGGAGAAAGACCTATCTCCCTACTTCCTATTATCTCTCTTTTGTTTTGCTCCTTATACTTTGGGTTTCTCATATAAGAGGAATCATGTGGTATTTAAACATATGTATTTGATTTATTTCACTTAACACTATGGTCCCAAGGGGCATCCATTAGTAAAAAGAAGGTGATCCAAAGATGGCTAGTATGGGGAGGGAAGGGATAAAGGATGAAGAAGGCATTAAGATGTGTCATGTGCATGGACCAGTTCCCCACAGTGAATGTGAACTTTATGCACTACAAACATGGACTAAAGGAAAAACAAAGCAGAAGTCCTTGACCTCTGAAGCTTATTAATGTCTCCATTTGGAGGAGATAGATAAAAACAAAAGTAAATAATAGAAACATTTAGTATACCAGATTAGTGGTGTTACGGAGAAAACAGCAGGAGAGGGGATAGGAGAGTGGATGAGTAGACGCGGAAGGCATCCTGAGAACATAAACGGGTGGGGAGAGTGTTGTGCCCAGATTGCGAAGTCCCAAAGACCACCAGGAAGCCGTTCCCGATGCAAGCACACGAGGGTCGTTTATTCAAGCTCGAGCAGGGGCTCTCAACCGTCACCGACTCAGCGGGTCAGAATTGAGAGCCCCGAATTTCAAATTAGCGGGGTTTTTATAGAGGTTACAGCAAGGTTTGGAGATTTTTCACTTAGCAGTTACATGATTGGTTAACATTTAGCAAGCATGAAGTGTACATTTCTGATTGGCTAGGTTCATCGGGGGGTTGAGGGGCAGTTACATGTGGGTTTTACGAGGGAAATGAGGGACAAAGGTTAGTGGTCAACTGTCACATATTGATGGTTAGCAGACATTTGCAGCTTGTTCTAAAAATTGTGGTGCCCGGAACTAATGTTCCGGGCAAACAAGGAGTTGAGTAGTTTACTTTGGGACTTTAGGTCTGTTACAGGTTTTTATCTAGTGTCCCAAAGCAAACACATTTTAACCATTAATTTGAGAGGACAATAGGGACTAGTGCATTCTAGCAAAATGGAGTCGCTTTGGTCTCACAGAGAGAACCAGCAGAGAAGCATGTTGCAGGCAGGAATGGCAGGTATGAAAGCCCGGGCTGGGAGTCCTTACAGTCGCAGAGGACTGATGCGGGGGTCCCGGAGGCTGGCACACTGGTAACGGGGACAGAGGTAGGAGACCAGAGAGCATGGGTGTGGCATTCTTTTAGGTCAATGTTTAAGGACTCTGCGTTTCATTTTGGCAAAATGGGAGCCATTGGAAGATTTTGAGCCAAGAAGTAACCCGATTTGATTTATTTTCTACTGGGTTTAATCTGGTTGTTAGAGGGAAAATATTAGTCCCTGAAGAATGGGCAAAAGCAGAAATAGGGAAACCAGTGGAGGGGTTGCTGGAGGAACCGGGCAAACGACGATGATGACTGGCTGGGTGGAGGGGAGCGAGGAAGGTGAAGGGGCGGAGATGGAGGTGTGGCGGGTGGGAGTTGAGGAGAAGGTCTGGATAGTGTTGGAGGTGAAGATCTGGTGGACGGACAGTAGGGGAGGTGCAACGCGTGTAGGTATTTGCAGAGCTGAAGTCGTGGTGGGTAGCGTGGGTAGTGGTGGAGTTAGTTGGTGAGGTGGTCACACTTCGAATACATTTTGAACATGGAGCTGGGGGTTTGCTAAAGTGCTGTGTCGAATGTGAGGGAAAGTTGTGGTGCTGTTTGCCCTTTGTTGCCTTGTATTTTCTTTGGCTTAAGACCCCGGAAGCATGGATTGGCTGTTGGGGAAGCACTGGTTTGGGGGAGAAAGTCTCAGCCTTCACTTTTGGACGCCTTAGGTGTGAGGTAGATTCTAGCGGAAGAGAGTAAAGCCTCTTCTCTTGCCCTTGAGACTCTCACGTGTGGTCACAGAATCCCGCAGAAACACATCGTATGCTACGCTTCAGGGAGAGAAGCATGGGGCTGTGCACAGCACAGAGGTAGCTGGAGGAGGCTGCTGCAGGGAGGCGGGAGCTCAGAAGAGGGCGCGCCGAGGGGCATGGCGGGAGCCGCGGGGCATGTTGGGAGCCGCATTTGCAATGCAGGGTTTAGTCTTGCTGGGGAGGTGGGGGCTGGGGCCTCTGGACATCACGGAGGGCACGGAAGACGCAGGCTCATGGGGTGCTGGAGAGCCGCGGGCCGTGTGCTGGCTCATTACTGCTGAAGCTGGTTTGGAGAAAAATCAAAAGGAAGACCGAGAATCAGGAAGTGCTGAGGATGTGGCTGCCCTTTGCGTTTTGTGGAGAAGTGAGGGTCAGGGAGCTACTGAAGCTACCTTACTGCGTAGGAAGAAACAGCTTCTCAATCCCGGCCCTGCCAGAGTCCGGCTGAAGATGGACAGCAGTGAAAACGCTGGGGTGTGTTGTGCTCTGTGCCCGTATTTTGTTACTGTATTCATTGTGTCGCGGGGTGCAGAAACAGTGTTCCTGGTTGTGCTTATAGTACCATTAGGGACTGAATTTGGTGAACGGCTCCTGAAATCCTCTGGGAACTCCCTGTTGGTGCCCCCAGAAAGTCCTAATCAGAAAGGTCCGACAGGCTGCCAGGGTGGAAAGAACGTAGTGAAGATAGAGAAAAGCACTCGATGGGTTTTCTTGCCGTTTTGCATCAGGTAAGTAAGACCTTGGTCCTAAGGACTGGTTGGGGTGTTTGTTTTGTTTTAAGCAGGATGTGATGTGTCTGTTAGCTCTTCTGAGGTGACCAGGACTGTGACTCGGGAGGTCCTGAGCTGAATTGAAAACTCTGGGAGGAGCCGGACGGCTCCAGCTTGGTGCCTCTACCAAAGCAGAAACGGAAGTGGCCTGGAGAGGAGTTAGCATCTTTCCTGCCCTCTCCACGTCCCCTCTTCCAGCCTGGCACCACGAGCAGCAAGCCCTTCCCAGGGAGAGATCGTGCTGGGCAGCTTGCTTACTAATCTTTTGGGGGCACAATTGATCATGAGGGAGATTAAAAAAAAATATTCGTGACAAGGCCGAGGATTTAGCTCAGTGGTTCCGCCGCCTGCCTCCCAAGCGCAAGGTCGTCCCGAGTTCAATCCCCGGTATCAAAAATAAAATATATACATATGTGACAGATAGCTTGAAATGAGTCCTGCGTGCTATTAAAGTTAAGATCCTAAGACTCAAGAGCATAACCACGCGTGCACCTTCTGAGGAAACCAGCAAAATGGCACGGGGACTGCCCTGCCAGTTCTGCAGCAGCGGTCAAAACGTACAAGCACTGACAGCCTGGCAAGGACCCGTGATCGTTCCTGGCGCCTCACCTGTGCCTCCAAACACAGCCGTCCATGGCTTCGGACCGGCAGCCTGCTGATTTCTCTCTAGGCCAGTGGTTGCAAACTTCAGCATGTGTGAGAATCACCAAGGTGCTTATGAAAAGTGTCGGGATGTGATCTCACCATGCTCAGTCCAGGCTGCAGGTGAGAAACCTGGGATACCTTTAAAGGCTACCTGTGCTCACAGCCTCCCCTCAGAAGCTCTGTTTGATTGGAGGGAGTGGAACCCAGGCACCTGTACTGTGCTGACGCCATGCTCCTGCCTTAGTCCCCAGGAAAACACGGTTTCCACAAAGCTCCAGATGCCACTGGTCGAAGTGCAGGGACGGCCATCGTCCCCCGCCTTCCGCCATTACTGGTTGGCTCCATCCACTCCTGGAGTTATATAAGCATAGGGCGGTTGGCTAGGCATGTTTCAGAAGTGTTCAGACATGTTATAATGAATTATTAATGCTATAAAAGCCGTAGTTACCACCATGGGATAGCCTACTAGCTTAGAGTATTTTTGAAGAACTACTAAATGTAGCTTTGACTACTGTCCATCCCTTCGAGGTAATACTCTATTAACTTGTTTTCTTCTGATGGCAAAAAAGAATGCTTTTGCAGAATATCTGAAAAAGACAGAGTCATTTCTCCAAAGATGATCACTGTTACCATTCTGGCTGATCACTGAAATAAATACCTCCTCGTGGTGAGTCTGGATGGTGGAAACACAGGTCTCTCAGTCTGGTTTTGTTGTTGTTGCTGTGACTGTACTGAAACACCTGAGCCAAGCTTACTTTATAAAGAAAAGAGATGTATTTAACTCGAAGTGCTGGGGGCTTCCAGGGCCTTGTGCGTATGGCAGTTCTTCTCCGGGGAGAACCTCGTGGCCAGTGGTGCAGTGTCATGCAGATCCCACTGTGGTGGGAGCATTGGGGGAAAATACTACATCTCCAGACAGGAAGCCAGAGAGCGATTCCGGGGTCCGGTTGGCTCTTGCAGCAGGGTGCTCCACTGAGAACTCCCCAAGGCCCCCATGCTAAGCCCTTGCTGTTATTTTAAAGACTAAGGACAGAGCTCCCTGCACACACCCTTGGGGGACAGATTTCAGCCACAACCAAACCAGCACCCACGCTTACACCAGGGCCTCTCCAGGTTAGTAGTTGGCACTGCCTCTTCCAGGGGCCTGGCTTCCGCTGTTGCCCACGTCTTGTTCCTGAATCCCCTCCTGCTCCAGGCACCTGGCTTCATTCGCCTTCCTCTTCCTGCTCCAGGCCAGACACCGGGGGTCCGGGAAGCTCCCGCTCTGCAGGTCTTTGGCTGCCCCCGGAAGCACACTGGGTCCTGACGGGCCTCCCTCCCCCGGCCCACCTTTCTTCGATTCCTTTCCGTTGCAGCTTTGCATCTACCCCCACCTGGCTCTGCCAGAAGGTGCTCTGGGGAGCCAGCGCCCCTCTCCTGTTTGTCTGAGAACCCTCAGGCCAGAATACACTGAGGAGTTAGTGTGGCTTTTTTACTTTTTACCACATATTAAGCTTTTACCTAGACAGATTTACTTTGCTTTCGTTTTAAAATAGTCAGGTTAAAGGATTAAAATGAATTTCATTGTGAAAACTCAGTAATTAAAAATATTATCAACACATGAAGGAAAGGCAGGCTTGCTGTGATTAAATCTTACACACACACACACACAAAACCCGAAAGAGCCTATAAATAAGATGAACTGTATTTCAGCTTTTCAGTTTTTATTCAAATTTATTTTTGGCGATAGGGTTTTGAGTTAATCCTCATTGAATTGGAAATGGGTGGATTTGAAAATTGAAAGAGCTATTTATTGGCCTACTTAGTTGCCCGTTGGAGAAAAAAGAATACAAATGGAATGTCACACCTATGGCTGTTCATTTTTTGTGCATTGTGTGGGAAAGTCATCCCTCATAATGAAAGCATTAGCATATAGCTGCAACATGGGCCACAATCTTGCCCAGAGTCCGCTCCAAGACGGGAGGGAGTGGGCCGCTGAGCCCATACCCTAAAGCTTTCGTTACAGAGTATTTAAGGCACAAATGGGGAGCCCTTTCCCACTTCTGGCTTGGAATAAATTCCTCCAGAGTTGGGAATCCTCCTGTCACCACCATGGGAGAACTTGAGAGGCACTGTTTTTAAGTGTCTTGTTTATATGCCAGTGAGGTCGTCTCAGAACATTCTTTATAGTCTCTGTACATCATTATCCTTAAGATAAAAGCTGATGCATTACAGTCAAAACCGAATAATTCAATATTTGGCCTCACGTCTGTGTTGAAGGATAAATAAGTTCAACTGTTGTCCAACTGTCGCAGTGTGGAAAGGTCTAAGTGTCAGGAGAACTCCCGTGTCCTCTGTATGGATTGTGATGCGAGCTATTGTGAGCACTTAATCGCTGGGGAGCAAAGACACCATGACATAGAACTGTGGGAAGATCGAAGTTTATTATTTTGATTCTGGGATATAATTAATAGATTAGACAATGTCAGGATTTTAAAAAGTAGCTGATTGGTTTAGCATGCTAGTGCATGCTTTTAATCCCAGTACTCTGGGAGGCTGAGGCAGGAAATTGGAAAGTTGTAGCCCAGCCTGGACCACCTAGCAGTTTAGCAAGATATGTATCAAAATTAAAGAAAAAAAACCCAAAATGCTGGCTGTGTAGCTCAGCGCAAAGCACCTGGGTTCAAGCCACAGTTCCAAGAAAGAAACCAGTACTGCATTTGGTCAGTTGAGCCCATTCTGCACAGGGGAGGAGGAGAAACCTGCTAGCCTGTGTCCATTTCTGTCCAGTGCTGATTGAGTTGGATCCAATTTCCCAGACATCACTGTAGACATGAGTCTTGGGGCACATTTGGGTCAAAAGAGGCTGCTACATGAAATCATTCATCCATTTCAATATTTAATCACCACCAGTTGGCTGGTAATGATTGCATCATAGGACTTCATAAGAATTAAATAGAAACAATAATAGAATGCCAGGAATTTTCCCATGTATTTGATTTCTTCTTGGTTTTAGCTACGGAAGTAGCTTTGTTCGTATTTCTTTATGATTTGATCAGATGTTACTCATACTGAGTGAGGGACCAGGGCTCACCGGCTGGAGCTCTTTTAAAGCCAAGATGCAGTATTTACAGGCAGCTCCCTTTCCAGGGTCCTGGAAGCTCTTATCTCCCCCTCTGTTTCTTGCTCATTCTCGCTTCCCATCCTTATGGTGACAAGTTCGGGAGGCCTGCAGGAGTTCGCTCCTAGGAGCTGACCAGAGATAAAGGCTTTGAGAAATGCAGGCCGTTAGAGATGTACAGCCAGGGAATCCAAGCCCGGGTTATCTCTGCCTGCAGCATTTTGAGATGGCCAACTTCGTTGCTGTGTCTGTCCTTTGGCCCACAGGGGGGCATTATCCTGAGACCCAAATCCTGACCCCTCAGCCACACATCCCCAGATAGCAAATGGTCTGTGACCCCTACTGAGGTAAAAAAATTGGAGCTGTTAGTTATAGCCTTTCCTGTGATTTTTAAAACCAGTGATGCTGTAAGGGAGAGATCCATTTCTAAGGGAGCCAGAGAGCCCTTACTTGGTGGGTGGAGACTCGCAGTCACTTTTAATTTATTCCTTTTCTGTGGTTCACACCACGTTTCTCACAGATGCAGAGTCAGATGTAGGGTAATGGAAAAATATGCTCCTGAATTAAGGTGCCAAAGTGATCTTTTGGCTATGAAGTTCTTCCCTGAATGGAATTGGCCAGGGTCACAAAGGAAATAAGCTCCTTTCCTCTCCTCTTGTGATTTTACCAAAAGGAGTTATTGACTGGGATTCTAAGTGGTACAGGTAAACATAGATGTTGGAAATCCCTGACCCTGAATTCACACTTTGAGGCCTCCGCAATCAGCAGTCTCACATTTGTGACTGATTAAAGTTTTGGCTTGCCCCACTTGGGAGCCTGGTACCACCATCATGGTGAGTTAGGAATTATTGAGGGCCTAGAAGCCCTCAGTGCCACTCAGATTTTCTCCAGAAGCAACAATGATCGTCTTTTTGTTTTCTGGGAATAAAATGGCAGCCTGAGACAGAATGCTGAAGCTTCACACTAGGTTATAAACCTCTTTTCACAGGGGAAGGAGCTAGCATTGTGACACTTAAATATATACTTAAGTAAGTAGTAGGGGAAATAGTCATTAAAAGAAGACGTCATTTTACAGATGTTTGAATTTGCTGTTTACCTTATGTTAAGGGTAAGGAGCCCATTGGCAGCGTGGAATTTTAGATGAGCACATAATACCATAACTTGGACAGACCATGCAACGCTAAGACAGAAGGAGGAGCCAGAAAACTTTATGTGGTACCAGCCTGCCAGTCTGAGTGGCAGGAGGAGCTCTGCCAAGGGGCACAGAAGCTCAGATCTTAGCTCTTACTAAGGGACTGTCCTCATCTGTTCGGTGGGGACCCCATCCGCTTCACAGTGGTTGGGGTGAGTTTGTTTGAGGGAGCCCGAGGCAGGGTGTTAATTGAAAAGTAATAACATCACAAAAGTTTATGAGAAATTATTTCATTTGCCAGACTCATGAAGATCCGGTGCATTTGAGACACTCAGCTTTCCCTTTGGGGAACGTAAAGGCAATAGCAGATAAGATTCCTTTCGAGTTTAGTTAAGGAGCAAATCTACTGTATTTACATTCTGCTGTACTCATGGAGGGTACAGTCACAGGCTTGTGCTTACAGAGAGTGATTTATGGTTAACAGAAAAGGGAGAGAGTATTTATTCACTCCTCCATTCTGCATTTAGTTTAACATAAGGGCTGAATGCTTTGCAGTAATGCATCTCATTGGTACTCTGAAATTTCCATTTTGATTTAATTTTTTGCTTAAAACCTCAAGAATACTGTTATGGGGTTGCCGTTGGCTAAGAGAAATGAACTCATTGTCAATTCTGAACTCAATTGCAATGATGGTGAATGCTAATGAATTGCTATAAGCACATCTATCTGGAAACTGAACCCAAACATTTGTGTTAACTCCTGAAAAAAAACAGGTATTTTCTGGCAATTTTCAATCCTGGGAATAACTCTTTAGGTACATCAGTGTATACTCAACAAAACATTAATATGCTTGTCAAAGTGACACAAACAGGTGAATTGTGGGCAAACCCTGCTTGTGCTGGGTGTGAGGCTTCCTAAGTCCAACCCCAGGCGAGGCAGGATTCCTGCGTGGACAACTTAATAACACCCACAGGATTTGTGTGTAGCCCACAAACAAGTCTTTAGTAGCCCCTAAGCAGCTTCCCAATAATAGTTTCAGGTATAGATGTGTTAAAATTTCACTGGGACTTTGACTCCCTTTCAGATTGTGAGCTATTAGGGTTTAGATCTCAAATGTCCCCCTGAAGTCTTACATATTCAGAGCCGAGGCTTTTGGAAGGAGATTGGATCATGGGCATTCTGTGTTCATCAGTGGATTCATCCGTGGATGAGTTCATGGCTAAATGCGTTGTGAGGCGGCCCGGAAGGGGTGTGTCCCTGGGAGCTCGCCTGCCATCATCTCTGTCCTAGGCACCTCCCATCTCTCCCTGCTTCTGGGCTGCCGTGAGGTGAGCAGCTGTCTTCCCCACATCCTTCCACCACGCTGTTTTGCCTTGGAGCCAGCCAACCATGAGCCAAGTGACACTCTCCTTTAAGTCCCAGTGACGGAAAAGTGGCCAAGACATGTGCCAAACAAGCATGGAGGTGAGGGGCCATTCACCCTCCAGTGAGGCTGTTGGATGAAGTCCGGAAGCCCATTCCCCATTAAAGGCCAAAACCCTTTATGTGCATCTGTGACAGGTTTGCTTTTCTTGGAGGACTGGAGCTGTCACTGACCCTGCAGGAACACATCTATCATAAATGCAGCAACCATTGCTCTCACCCAGATTTGATGATTTCACAATGTAGTGCTCGAGGGAGGGTGTCGGCTACTGACCTCCCATGCAAAGGAGTTGGAGGAGCCACTGCACTAGGGCCGTGGTTGAAGCGTGACATTCGTTGATTGGAGGCCTGCAGTCTGTTCACCTCGAGGGACCCCGGGTGCACAGGACGCCGGACACTTGTATGAGGTTGGATTTGCCCTCCTATTCCTTCCACTTTCCCCCTCTTAACTGAAGCTGCAGTCAGACCTTCAGATCGGCATCAGGTGCACCCCACTCCCTCCGTTCCCCCCGGCGCTGCCTGGCCCTGGTGTGTCTGTCACGTGGGCTGCTGCTGGTCTCCCTGCCCCTCCACTCAGAACCCAGAGTGACCCTCTAAACTCCTGCATAGGATTGTTCCTCTTCTTAAAATTCTCCATTGCATTTAAATAAAACCCAGCTTCACGTAGGGCTTACAGAGACACAGGGGTCTGACCTCACGCCCCCATGGGGTTCACAGCCGGGCCAGCTCCCCACCCGGGTCCCACCCTTGCCCACAGCAAGCTCCTTTGGTCCTTAGGCCGAAGCCCTGTTCTTCCTCGATGGCATTATCTGAACCCTGCGTCTCCACGGCCAGATACTTCTTTGGATCTGCGTGTGGCTGGAGAAGCTAGCCACCCATCAGCCTGAGTTAGGCTATTTCATAACATCCGTCCCTAGCTGGCAGTTTAGATTTCCTTTTCTCTTCCTGTACAGAATGTAGGTTCCAGCAGAGCAGAGACCTTGTGCATCTTAGCTGACACATCCTCGGGCCACAGAACAGCTGTTCTGGAAATTTCTGTTGCAGGGATGTGGCCAGTGTCCGTAGCCTTCACTGAAACGTCTCCAGCCACGAGCAAGGCAGTCGTGGTAGTGTGTGCAGCCGCAACGTTGCTGAGCGTGCACTGGGCCTAGAAGGGGCAAGACACATTCCCCAAACCTCAGGCGCCCCTTCCTGAGCCTCCGGAGCCCTGAACCATCACCCTGGGAAATCCCTTGATTTTGGCAGAGTGTGCGGTGGTCTCCACATGGGGCCTGGTGGGCTCTTCTGCACTCTCCAGAGGCTGAGTTCACAGGCAATGCTGCCCTCCTTCGCTGAGTTCCCTAGCGGAGGGGCAGCTGCCTCCTGCATTGAAATGCATCTGGAGAGCTTAAGGGAACAGCCAAAGAAAGATTCTTGGTACTTCAGATATGGGGAACCTTATATCCTAGTGCTTAGCACCGGTTGGATTTGGAACTGTGAATACTATGAATAACTGTGTATCTTATTGGGGTGGATGCTTACACAATCACCCACCCTATCTATCTACTCTTCCAAACTGCATTTGTTAATTTTTCTGCTCACCCGTACATCTAAACATTTTTGATATTAAAAAACAAACCAAAAAAAGCGAATAGCTTGCGGAAAATAAGCCAGGCTTTTCCACCTTACCAGGTAAGAGACTTTCTGACCTTTTTGTATTACCTAGGTGATATATCATTTCAGTAAACTGAATAAAACCTTAGTAAACTCTGCTAGCTCAGGAGGCCTGGGGCAGCCTGGCTGTGCGGGGGGCGGGGGGGGGGTTTGCTTTTCTTACTAGAGTGCTAATGACTGCTGTGCAGCTTTGTGCGTTTGGACAGAGTAGGGTCAGGTGGTGTGCGTTCACTTATTTTAAGGGACAGAATTCCTCTGGCCAGTGTTCCTGGCTCTCAGGAGGCCTAGAATTTTGGAATTTTGGGACAAAAAGGCAAACCAGATTCCACTGAGGTCACAGAGTCCAGGCCTTGGCTGGTCCGGACCCTCCTGCCCTGGCTGGTGCTGCCTGGTCATAGTGCCGCTCTGCACTCTTGTGTGTTGCTGATTTCCCTTTTGTCTTTCTGAAAGAGCCTGTGACTTTTACTTTATTGATGTCTGAAATATGAAATGAGTCACTTAACTCGAGACTGAAGGTCAGGGATTGTTTTTCCCTCTGAGGAGGACTTCCTGCGGTAGCTGTCCTGTCCCTGAAGACTCACTGCAAGCCCGTCCCCCAGGCTGGGGCCCCCACACCAGGCGCTGGGACTGGACTGCCCCGGGGGCCTCTCAGAGTGCGCTCCCTGAATGTGGAGAGCAGTAGCCTTTTAGTGCTTGTGTTGGCCTGGGGTAGTTTTCCAGTTTGCATCACTGAATCTTCTGAACATTTACAGTGTTCGCTGGAAAACCGGTTTGGAATTATGATCTCTTTGACATGAAAATTCCAACTTTCTGCTTTTTATACCATTTTTAAAAGTCAACTCCACCAGACCTGGTACATTGGCTTGCAGGATTTGGACTCAGCCCGGCCAAAAAGCTTATTTGAAAACAAAACAAAAACTGTCACCGTTGCTCCTGCTGTTGGTCACAAACAGGATCTCAACTCTTTTTTTTGGCCCACTTGTTTGAAGACACTGAATCATGACCACCTCTGAATTTGACTGTTTGTCCTCTAAGGAGTGACTGGCCCACTGCTGCCCCAGCGAGGCCTGTCCGGTCTACTGCTGAGCTGATAAATGGGGAAGCCCTGCCGGCCCCTTCCACTTCGGTCCGGTCCTCGGGGCTGCCGGGTGACCTCTGGGTAGCATCTCTGCAGTGAAGGCAGGCAGCCTCGGAGCGCTGAGCACTCATCCTCGCCCGAGTCACCCCCACTCCTCATGTTCCAGTCACAGCAGATCTCCTACCCTCTTGAAAGTAAGTGCCTGTTGTGGGCCGCTCAGCTCTTCTACTTGTCCTTGAGTGGTAGACAAGCCCTGCCCTGAGCTTCCTCTTGGCTTCCTCCTGTCGTTTTAAACACAACTCAAGAGGTAAAATTGATGAGAAGCAAGTGAGTGGGAGTTGGGACTAGGGAGACAGGCAGGGTTCTGAGCTGAGTGTGAATGACGCCTCCACCTGTTGGAAAGGGAAACACAGGGCACAGGCCTGGTGGGCTCGGAAAATCAAGGGTTTGGATAAACAGGTGTTTGATTTTAGGTGACTCAGATATCCAGACAGAGCCCTGTGAATGGGTGTGTCCATGAGACTGAAGGGAAGAGAGAGGTGACAAATGGGGGTGGGGAGCACCATATTTTACCATTGCCCTTGAACTTGAAACAAAGTGGATGAGCTTTCTAAGGAAGAGGGCATGATGAGTGAGAAGACTCCCTCACTGCCAGGTTTGGACAGTGGGCTATGCAAGGCAGATGGAAGCAAGAACGACCCACCAGGGGAGGCAGAAGGAAAATCTCGTGTCAAGCACTGATGGAGAGTTGAGAGATGAGGTGCCCCAAGGGACTCACTGGCTCCCAGCGAGGTCACTGGTAACCTTAGCAGGGTTTGTGAGAGTAATGGGAAGCATTCTGAAGGATGAGCGAGAGGGAGGACATCTAGACAGAAGAAGATTCTTTCTGGAAGCCTGGCTCTGAAGGAAAGGAGAGGGAAGTGGGCTGGCTTGGATGGAAGATGGGATGGGAGGTCAACAGCAGGCTGTCTTGGTGTTTGGTAGGTGCTTGCTCTGTTTTGTTTTGGGTCGACGATCCTGGGGCATTGAAGAATCCAGTGAGAGGGATGGAGATTTTTCTGTCTCTCGTTTGCTAACAATTGATGATTCTTAGCAGACAGCCAAATGGTAGTTGGTAGTTCTAAGCTCTCTTGGTGGAGTTCTACAAGCTTCCTTGCTTCTCCTCTATAAATTTATAGTTGAAATATAAAAGGGGAAAAAGTTGGTTTTTGCAAATGTGTCCATTGTTGTCCTACGTCCTTGTAGGCAGGTAAACGGTATGAAGAGTTTTTCTTTTATGAAATGCTTTGTTATTCTGTAAGAAACCTATCTTGCACATAAATGATAAAAATTTATATTAAGGATTTTATTTTGCTAAGTCTTAAGTTTGTGTCTTTTAATAAAAGACCATTGAATTTTCTTTTTTTTATTGCTAAGTTTATTGGTACATTTTAGGTATACATTATTTGCACGTTCATGGTTGAGAATTTGTACCTATACCTGGTATACTTGATTCTTGTTTTTTCCCTTTCCCCTTCCCTCGCTTCCACCCTTCCACCCCTCCCTATTTACCAAAAAAACTTTGTTTCCATTTTTTTCTTCTTTCCCTATATATTTTTCTTTCCCTTCTTTCTTTTTACCTACTCCCCCACTTCTTCTTTCCCTTTGGACCTTTTCTTCCTATGTCACATTATCTGTTATATATTTTGGTCCTCATTTACACTTCCAGTTTCTCACACCAGAGAAACTATTCGGTATTTACACATATGTGTCCTATTTATCTCACTTAAGAGTATGGCCTCAACGTGCATCCATTTAGCTATAAATGTCTCTAGTCTATCATTCTTTATGGCTAAGTAGTATTCCATTAAAAAAAAAAACACATCTTCTTTAGCCAGTCACCAGTTGATAGGCATTTGGGCTGTTTCCAAGATTTAGCTATTACAAACTGTGCAGCTATAAACATGGATGTGCATATATTGCTGTGGTATGATGCTTTTAATTATTTTGGGAAGATACCCAGCAAAGGAATAGCTGGATCAAATGGGACAACTAATCCTAGTTTTTTGAGGAATCTCCACACTGATTTCCACAATGGTTGTACCAGTCTGCACTACCACCAACAATGGAGGGTTCCTTTTTCCCCACAGCCCTGCCAGCATTTCTTATTGGTTGATTTCTTAATAGCAGCCTTACTCTCTGGAGTGAGGTGGAATCTCAGTGTTGTTTTCATTTGCATCTCTCAAATGACCAGTGATGTTGAACACTTTTTCATGTTTATTTGCTGTTTGCACTTCTTCCTCTGAGAAATGACTGTTCATTTCAGATGCCCATTTTTTGATTGGGTCTTTAAATTTGGAGGATCTAATTTTTTATATATGCTAGATAGTAGAGCTTTGTCTAAGGAACAGCTGGTGAAAATATTTTCCCAGATTGTGTGTTGTCTCTTCACACTGTTGGTCATTTCTCTTGCTGTGCAGAAGCTTTTTAATAGGAAGAGATCCCACCTGTTGATTCTTTGTGCAAGTTCATGGGCAACTGAGATTTTAAGAACAAAACCTTTTCCTACACCAATGTCTTCAAGATTTCTGCCTAACTTATCTTCTAGCAGGTTTACTGTTTCTGTTTTATGTGTTTAAGTGTTTAGTATTTCTGTTTTAAGAGATGGATGAAGATATCAGAAAATGGAAAAACATCTGTTGTTCTTGGGTAGGAAGAACCAATATAATGAAAATGGCCATACTTCCAAAACTGCTATTTAGATTCAGTGCAGTCCCAATTGAAATTCCAAAAGCATATTTCACAGAACTAGAGAAAACAATAAAAAAATTCATTTGGAACAAGAAGAGACCTAGAATAGCAAAAGCAATTCTGGGCAACAAAGACAAGGCAGGGGGTATAACAATCGCCAACTTGAAACTATACTACAAAGCCACTGTGATAAAAACAGCATAGTACTGGCAAAGAAACAGACCTGAAGATCAGTGAAACATTAGAAGATGCAGAAACAACTCCAGACACACTCAGCCACTCATCTTTGACAAAAGAGCCAAACAACCTCACTGGAGGAAAGATAGCCTCTTTAATAAATAGTGCTGGAAAGACTGGGTTTCAACTTGCCAATGATTAAAAACTAGACCCATATCTCTTACCATGCACTAAACTAAAATCGAAATGGATGAAAGATCTAAATATTAAAACCATTGAATTTTCATACCAGCAAGAAAGATAGGAGGGAAATCTGCAGAAACTAGTATAGCTGTCATTTAGTTAGGAGATGGAGATTGTAGTAGCACTGTTTCTAGAAGTGGAGAAGGTGAGAAGAAACTGATGTGTATTTAAAAATTTAGGGCTGAAAAGGAACAAAGCTTGAAATGCATGCCAGTGACCATCTTTTTATGGGCAGATGGGTTTGGGAATTATGCGTATGATTTCATTAGCACCTGCGGAAAGCATTCTTTGAAGCTCATTACCATTTCTCTGGGTAGTCCTTCAATAAATATATCTCCAAGAGAAGCAAATTGAAATACAATTTGTGTTTCTTTAAAAGTAAGGCACTTCTCTTGCGATCAGGCTAGCATTCAGGTACTAGTGAAGGAGCGCATTTATAAAAGCACTCGAATGAGTTAAAGTTAGAAATGCTGTATTTAGGTGTTTGACTTTAATCATTTGCCGTTTAAAACACTGGTTTATTGCTTGCTTGTATTGGCATAGGGGTAGGGCAGTATTAAAGTTTTTTAAATTGAATTTTCTGATCTAGGCCATGATGTTGGTTTATATTTCTTTTTGGTACAATATGAACTTATGTATGCCCTTTTAGATACATGGAATTGGATATTGATTCTAGTGAGATTCCAGAATTTAAAAGACTTACTTTTATTTTTTTGTAAGTTGAACATTTTTTACAACTAATTGGTGATGTGATAAGATAGTGCTCACATGGCCTGAATGTTGGTCACAATCACAACAAAGCTTAATCCAGCCCTGCATATACAAGTGAAAGTGTAAACCATAAACACAATGTTTAGATATGTATAACAATGTATAAAAGAGATGCTGAACAGTTATATAACTTTTAAAAATATAGGGCCAACTAATGCCATTTTACTTCATTCATGTTCACTTTGTTATATGAAATGTATCTAAAAGACTTACATTTTAAAGGATTGTTATTTTACTGTGTCTCGATAGCCAGGAAAGTATCATTAACATTTATCAAAAATAGCAATAATTTTCATTTATTATATTATTCCTATAGTAAGAAGCAATATGCCAAGGAAATACCTGGCAAGGGCATAGGTTTTTATTTTGATGATTGGCATTCGGTGATTCAGGTGCTGTTATGACAGGAGAGGTATTATGTGGAATATTCATAGGTAAAAAGTAATGATAGGTTATTTTATTATTTGAATAGCTGATAGGTGGGTATTGGATTCCATCCACTTTGCATTTTCATTTAGTTTGTGTATAGCTGGCTTTCTGCCTTGGAATTAAAGACAAAGCCAGGTGCAAAATGGTTTCACGGCTAGAATAACAACATCAGTGTCAAAGTTGGGACAGTCTTTTATTCAGCTTCCCCTCCATGTCATGTTTATTGAGACCACCATGTTTACCTGGACTAACAGCGTGTGTTTCAGAGAGATTTCGGTTTTAAGGCATATTTGATAATAGTTTAACTGAAAGTTTAGAATAGTCAGCTATGAGATGTGTATATTTCAACTGCATTTTTTAAAGCTGCTGTGTTTAAACAGTAGTCAAGTAATTGCAAGAAGATTGTGAGAGAGGCGACAGGTTCTTTGGCTCTGATGGAAGATCTTCAGGTTCCTCCTCCAATCCCCAGACCCCTCCTGGCCTGCTTGGTGGTCGAATTTCAAATCTGAGCCTCTCATTTTATAGAAAAGGAAGGAGGGGTGAAAATAAGTATTATTCACCCAATATCATACATGAAACTTACTTGCTGCTAATTATTTTCATGTATTATGTTCATAAAGATTATACACAGAATTTAAGATGAAATAAACTAAAAACATTTAGAGTTTGAAACAAGATTCTAGCTTTTTATTTGTCACTGTTTTGACATCTAGTTTATTAACTTACATCTATGATTTGCTGAACCACTCGTAACAATACTAACAGAAAATCCTGAAGAGACATTGAGAAAACATAGTAAGAAGACCTTGGTAACATCCAAAATTGTTTGAATATTAAGAAAATAATTTATATGTAAGAACTGCCTTGCCATAGGAAAGAAAATGAGCACCTTTTTAAAAAAATGTTTTTCTAGTAGTTATGTTTTACTTTTTATGATTTGATGACTTTTATTGTTTTTAATAGAGAAATGCCACCTTTTCTTTGTGATTTTTTTGAAAAGACTTTTATTTTACTGGTAAAAGTGTTAGACTGAGAAGACCAGTAATATTTTTAGTGGGCTGAATTAGTGTTAATTATGTTCTGATGTTTCAAATGGGGTAGGTAGAAAGACACATGTTGCCTTTTCATAGGATTGCGTATGTATATTACACATACTACATATATGTATATGTAGTTCGTATTACTTGTATAAATTTTTACCTTTTAGGTAAAAGTGTCCACTTTAGACACTTTTAACTGAATTCTGCATTCTTGGCTATAAAACATAGAAAATACCTACTTTTAACACATTTAAGAGATTTTTACAAATTAAAACTATAAAAGAGAGATATTGCACTTTTAAATGCAAATATATTATAGCAAATATATGTTAGCAAATAGCGTTGGTTTTGCAATGTATTCACCACATAACTGTAGAAATTTTCAGGTCTGTGTTGGTCCTGGATATCCTGGGGTATAAATAGGTGTGGTTCTCACCCTGAAATATATAGGTAGGAGTAGAGAATAATTATAAAATTCGACAGTTACAGGAAGGAAATCTGCAACACCAGTGTGGCCAGGGCAGGCCTCTGGGATGACAGTGGAGGAGTGCGGAGCTGGCTGCTTAATGGCGGAGGGAAGGAAGCACATTCTCGCCGAGTCTCACAGACAGTGTGGTGTAGAAACTGGAGGGAGCCCCTGGCAGCCAGGCCTTCAGGGGCTGGAGCGGCCTCAGCCACTGAGTAGGTCATCGGGCCAGGACACACCCCAGAGGCCAGGCCAGGTCGGAGTTTGGGTTTGACTCAAGTGCGTTGGAAAGCTGTTTGAAGAAGGTAAGAAAGGAAAATGCCCAGGTGAGGTCTGTGAGTCAGCTTGGGGAGGAACACTGGCACTCACTGCACGAGGACGATGCTGAGACGTAGGCCAAGTTTGGGAGAAAAGCCTCCTCTGGTGAGGCTTGCGGGGAGGGCCAGTGCCAAGAGCTCTGAACTGTGGAAGGACTGTGGGCCGCTGAGTCACCGGAAGTGTTCAGACCACCAGCCAGTGTGGCTAGGGCTAGGTGGGAGGAGGAGGAGAAGCGGGACCCAAAATCCCAGTTGGATTTTCTGCGATTTCCCTGCAGGTAGAGGCTGGGTAGAGGAGGACTCTGTAAAGTGCAAAAAAGATGATTAAAACATATGGTGAATGTTTAAATTTTTAAAAATTATAGTAAAAAATACATTGCCATGAAACCCCCTCCAAATCCTCCCCTTGCTTCAAACACCCTTATGCCATCATTGCAGCCCCCTTCTGAAGCAGTTCTGGACGTCCTCCTTCATGAGTGTCTTTACAAGGTGTGATTTTTCAAAAGCAGTAAATGCTGTTGCCAGACGCCATCCAGTGGAAAGACAGGTCCTAAAAGCATGGAGTGCATCCTCATGGCCTGTATCACGGATCTGGCGCTGTGTGGCTTCCCGCTCTTCCCCAAGGTCAAGTCCACCATGAAAGGAAAACGTCCTCAATTGATTCACAACATCGAGTCAGCCAAGACGGCCTCCAGAACTGCTTCAGAAGATGGCAAGAGTGAGGGGTCGAGCGTGTTCAAGGGACTAGCTTGAGGGGCATTCGAGGCAGTGTGGCTTGTCCAGTAATAATTTTTTTAAGACGTGAACATTCACCATATTTTTTGGAGGAGAATGAGTAGCCGGAGACCAGGAGGAAGGCTGGCGAGTACGGTGTGTTCCGAATCCCAATGGGAAGTGGGTCGCCAGCAGAGCCTCATCCCTGGGCTGGGCTGCCGAGGGCTCGCGAGTGGTTGATTGGTGGAGCTGGCACCCAGAACTGGCCTCCCAGAGGCAGGGATTTCAAAGAAGTGGGGAAGACAGCAGGGTCCGCAACATCTTTTATCTCGTACGCGGTGGGTCCTCAGCACGGATCTTAAAACGGATCGTCCCTCTTCCAAAAGCGAATTCAGTTGTGGGCTCTGAATTCCATATCTCAGCACCTTTGCTCCTCCTGCACCACTTCCTCCCGGTGCTCACACCACTTTGCAGGATAAGCATCCCCAAGAAATTAATGTTTACTTTCAAGATTTGCTTGGAAGTCCAAAATGAAACATTAAGAGGGAAAGAGAATGTGTCAGCTTTATTTGGATTGCGCGCTTGCTGTAGGTTTGGACTTGATATTTACACATGCTGTGGGGCTGTGGGCACACGCCACGTCGGTGTGTCTTATTCAGCGGGAGGAGCAGCCCAGGCCTGGTGACTTCCCTCCTTACTCCAGTCAGGAAGCCCCTCCCACCGTGCCCTGCAGGCACAGACGCAGCAGGATGACTTTACCATAGCTACTGGTTTTATTTTGCATCATTCTATGTTCTCCCAGCGAGTATTCTGTTTTCTTAAACATTACACTAGCCCTTGGCTCCGGGGGATATTTTTGCTATAAAATGAGCACTAGAAAGGGAAATTATATGATAATCAGAAATTTGGTTTTTGCAATGTTTACCACGCATACATAAGGTATGACTTGAAATGTCTACTTGGCCGCGTAGCTATTTTAATGTCTGGTACAGAAATCTGCTTCAACACACAGGGCTGCGTCTAATAGCAAGGGAAAAAGTGACAGTAGTGAGTCCGTCCTTAGGGTACAAACCTGTCCAGTTTTCACATCCACGCAAGGGAAACCTGAGGCACAAATGCCTGCGTGGGTCAGCACACTGCTAGGAGACGCTGCTGACCCGCCAGTCTGCCTTTGGGAGGACGGCATCTGAAGAACTCGGTTGGTGTTCCTTTTGAGGTCTGAGACAAACCCGTTTTTGGTGTTCAGGGAGGCAGGAGGAACCCAAGGAGGAGGTGAGGGTGAATCCGTGCACCCCAACCCTGGCCCGCGCCTGCCCAGTGTGGGACAGGGACCCTCCCCAGAAGGAGCCTCCAGATTCAGAAGGACCAAAAGAGAATCGGGCGAAACCAGATGAAAAAAGCACTGGGGCCCGAGGAATCCATAGGTCCAGGAGTGGAAAGACCAGAAGAGGGAGAAGAGGAATATCCACATCCGTCACTTTCTCATCTGCCCCGGGGATTTAGTCATACGTATGTGGCAAATTCACTCTTGTGAAATTAAACGTCATTTAATTAGTGTGACATTTTGGAAAAAGTTTTTTTTTGATGATTTGCGGCCAAAACCTAACAGGCAAAAGTGTCATCACGACAGACGGACTTTTCCCCCCCGCTGAGCGCTCGTGCATCCCGCGCCCGGGGCCCTGATGCAGCCCCTCGTGGTTGGTGAGCGCAGTCGCTGCACTGGTGACGACGCGGAGCCCTCCCTTGTTTTCTGCTTGCAGAACAATCCACCATGACGACCGAATCGGGATCAGACTCGGAGTCCAAGCCGGAGCAGGAGGCGGCGCCCCAGGAGGCGGTGGGGGCGCAGAGCCGTTCGGGGGCGCAGCACGAGGAGCCCCCCAGCGGGGGCGGCACAGAGCCCGGGGCTCCGGAGCAGCTCCAGGGCGCGGTGGCGCACAGCACCCCGGTGCGCAGGCAGGTGAGCGCCCCTGCGGGAGGGAGGGGCCGCAGAGCCGGTGCAGGTGCCCTGGCCTGGGTGTCTGAGCCGGGACAGCTCGGGTCTTATGGTCCCGGGCGGAGGGAAGCTTATGCGGCTCTAAGGCGTGCGTGGCCCATGACACTCTGTAGTCCCACCTGGTCTCTCCTCCCTTCAAGACGTTTAAACTGACACCGGAATCTGGACCTGAGGTGCCTGGTCCTATCTGGATCTGCTGGAAGGGGAGACACGGTACTGCCAGTTTTAACTGTGCTTCCAGTTGGTTTTTAATTTGAGTAAGGGTTAGAGATGTTTTTATTTTTCCCAGGCATCGTTCTGACCTTAGTATTAACAGCTACCTTTAGTGGATGGTTAAGTAGGTCTCCGCCCCTGCACAGGTCTTTATTTTCAGCTCTGTTTTCTATTCTTTTGAGTTTTCAAAGTTTTCAGTTCAGGGGAGAGGATGGAACTCAGGGGTAGAGCCTGTGGTAAACATGTGGGAGGCCCTGGGTTGGATCCCCAAGGTCACCTCCCCAAACAACAAAATTTCTGTTTTAAAAATAAATTGTGGTTTATACTCAGGCCTTGGTTGAATCTGTGTTGACATTTCCTTTGTCTTAAAACTTCAAACTAGGAATCAGCGTGTTTTAGAGTACCAACTTGTATGTGCTGCCAAAATCCAGAGTCCCTAGTGTGTTTGATTTCTTACAATTTGAACGATAACCTAGAAATTTATGATTATCTAAAAATTCTAGAAGATATTGAGAAAAGAGACATGAAATCGGCATAGCAGTGAAAAATCTCTGCAAGGCACAACACAGTATTATAACCTTAAACTCTCTACTTGTAGCTCGATTGTTTTAATTCTTTTCCCATAGCACATGCACGTTCTGCCTGCCGACTGTCTTGATAATCCTCATTTTCACTTTATTAAAGGTTGCTCTGTTTGAGCTCTGAGGTTTTGTGTTGCGAACTGGGGATACCTTCCCAGCCTGGCAAACAAAATCTAAAGGCTGTGATGCTGGCATCATTGTTTTTCTTTACTTTTGCTTTTCTTTTTGTGAAGTAATGGTGGTACTGTTTAATTTCGTTTATTTTGTTTCCTTTAATCTTCAACAGTTTTAAATTACTACAGTCTGACTTTTCTTCATTCTCTCCCCTTACTTCTGAAATGAGTAAAATGCAAGTGAGGGTAATTAAAAAGGGGATGTGTCCGTGCCTAGACAGGATTGAGCACACAGTCATACATCGCTTGGTGACAAGGCACACTGAGAGACACACCCTTTGGCAATTCTGTCACCTGTGAACATCACAGAGAACGTGTACACACCTCGACAGTGTAGCCTGCTACACATTTAAATGCTTACACATTATATAACATAAGCTATAGCTTACTCCTCCTAGGACTCTGACACACAAAACTACATGAGATAAAGTGACAAATGAGACATTGATGCAACCCAGAACCCTAAACGTATGAGACTGCTGCTTTGGGGACTGACTTACAGCAAACTTTGTAAGTAGCCATACACTCTAACCTTAAAGCGTGTAGTATAGTAAATACATAAAGCAATAGGACAGTCATCTATTCCCATTATCAAGTATTGCGCACTTTACATCCATGTAGGCAGCACAGTAGGTTTGCCTAACCAGCACGGCCACAGTCATGTAAGCAGTGCACTGCACAGTGACCTTATAATGGCTGTGATGTCACTAGGAAGTAGGAATTCTTCAGGTTCTTATACTCTCCCGTGGGAGCACCGTGGGTCCGGTGTTGAACCAAAGCTTCGGTGTGTGGTGCATGCCTGTACCTTATCTTATGCGGTCAAATGTGTGAGACCAAACAAGGGAAGCACTGCTGAACCTGAGAGGGAGAGATGCCCGCTGCACAGGGCAGAGACCTAAGCTGGTCCTGTCTCTTCCAACCATCACCAGGCACACTCGGGCTCTCAGGCCTGAGCTTGCATGTGTACAAAATGAAGAACGCAGAAAAGATCATTTCTAAGATTCTTCCATAGAACTCTGTGCTCCATAGCAGAGGAAGCCAGTTGTGTTGCAGGTAAAATGAAGAATATTTTGGTATGCAGTGATTACTGAAATGTGGGTTTGATTCAAGTTTTGAATTCCAAGTCTGTAATTTTGGACCTGGAGAGAATTCCCTGGGCCCCCTGGGGTTGCCTGTCCCCATCCATAGTGGGAATAGTGGTCCCCACATCTCAGCTGCTAGGAGAGTTGAGTAGAATAGAGGATCTGCTATAGTGGTTGATGCTGTTATTTCTTGATTACACTGCATTGCAGACTACAAATGACCTGTCACTTGAGTACTTGGTCAGCTCTTTTAGAGCAGGTAAAGTTGTTTTTAAAGTGTGCTATAAGAGCCTCTGGTGTAGAATCATTATCCAAATGAGACCCATCCTTTGATAAGATGCTCTGGAGTTGACATTTCAGTAACCTTTAGTACTCTGAAACAGACTCTTATTTAGTAGAGGTAAAAAGAAATGTCATATTCCTGAATACATAGAAAAAATTGATGACAGGTAAACTGTAAAATAAAATGTGGCTTCAATTGACCTTGCCTGTGAAGAGGTGAAAGTATCAATTAAATATGCTTAAATCTTATATAAATTATAATGCACCTAACAACATGTGTTATGGTTGTTGATATACAAGCCCAAGGTTGCCAAACCTCCTTAATCTACCTCAAGGGCAGCATCAGTGACACTTTAAGGGTTTCCTGTATTTCTTACTTCAGTGGTTTGATGCAGATAGAGTGCTGGTCAAAAGGTTGGAGCAAGTTACCAGGACAGGTTTTCTTTTGTTCATTGGCTTGCTTTAGCTGAAGCTTGCTTTGTGACCTATTTGAAAGTCTTCAAAGTTGGTTACTCTATTTTTTCTTGGTTTCCTCTCATAAGTGCAACACATTGGTGTCTTATTCTCAAGGACCTCCCAAGGCTTTATCTAGAATTCCTGGGCTTGGTAGTGGAGGAAAGGACCGAAAGCACCCTGTGGATAGAAGTAACAGTAGAAAATGTGGGCAGAGGAGAAATTTATGACTAAAACCCAAAGTGAGTCTACCAAAAATGATTTTGTGGTTATAAACCTGTAGTGACTAGTAAGAAAGAAAACTTCAAATAATCAACTGTCAATACTGTCCTCACTTAGGAGTCGGGGGACCTTTATTTAGTGGTAGCTGAGAGCACATCGGTGTGAGAGAAACTGTCGTGCTCATTCTCACTCGGTGTGTGTCTTCTGTGGACTGTTGGTGCGTGTTTGCAGATGAGTGGGAATGGCAGTCCAGCCGTGGATGATTTTCACTACCACTGTTGTGGAGGTTTAGTAGCCGAGGGATGTAGGAAAGTCGGTAGAGAGCAGTGCGTAAGAAGCTGTCCCAGGGGACTGACTCCAGGGCCCCTGCAGTCTGGAGTCCGCCCTGGACCAGGCTGTTGCGATTCGAAAGCAGATTAAAGCTTTTGGACAGATTTGATCTGCTCTCTTGTCCTGGCTCATTGCTGTGAAGAGAAACACACTAAGGGGATTACTCTGATGAATTTCAGTGCTGTTGACTTCATTGAATTGATGGAGAGCAAACTCAGGGATCTAGCGGTTGTAAAATTACTAAAAAGATTAATACAGGAAGCGCTCCAAGCCTGGAACTTGCTAAGATACATTTAACGATATGGCTGGGCTGGCTATCAAGTGTAGGAATATAGAAAATCCAGTGGATTATGAAAATAGAGTTCATAATGTACAATCCAGATGATATATTTTAGTGGCCTATGATAGGTGATGTCTTTAAAAAGTCAGGGGTCATTTTTTTGCCTTCTTTGCTTAGTAAAATCTTGATGGCATTTGGTAATTCCGTCCTTTTAAATTAAATCCTGGCCTCTTTAAATGGCAAGAGCTGTTAGGTGAGACTTAAAAGCACACAAATTTGTGTGGACAGCCACTCTGACACCTGCTGGATGCCTCCACCCCTGCAAAACGCGAAAGCGGGCTGCTTCCCTAAGCAATGTAGTATCTACTTCCTGTCTCGCAACGAAAACTGTTCCTTGCTTACTCTTCACAGGTCACCGACAAGGAGCAGGAGTTTGCTGCGGCAGCTGCCAAACAGCTCGAGTATCCGCAGTTCGAAGACGATAAACTCTCTCAGAGGTCCTCCAGCAGCAAACTCTCCCGGTCGCCTTTAAAGATCGTCAAGAAGCCCAGAAGTATGCAGTGCAAGGTGGTCCTCCTGGATGGCTCGGAGTACACCTGCGAGGTGGAGGTGAGTGTGCCTGACCCTTCCAGTCCGGAGCACCGAAAGCTGTGGGGTGTGGACCTTTCACGTACAGGTGGTGCCTTTATTTTCTCACAAGCCCGGAAAATTACTCAAACCTAGTTTCTAAATTCAAAATTATTTCCAACCCTAACGGGAGATCAGGTTGCCAGAAATATGTACACTGTCCCAAAATAATTACCGTGAAAAGTAAGATGAATATACGATGGAGTACCCAACACTTTCTGTGATAGGAACAAAAAAGCTGTAGTCTTAAAAATCAGCTTTCCTGTAAGATCCTGGCTACAGACTGTTATTTCAGTGAGTTTCATCTTTCCTGTTTGCCTAGCTTCTGGCCACATCACTCATTACTTGGTAGGAACGTAGGCATTCTGTACCTGGTGGAGGTGGGATGATTTTATGTGCCTGTGGCCCTTTCTGGCTCGAGGAATGGGTAGTTTTAAAAATGCACATTATGGTGGACACAGAGGTTCTGTTACACAAGAGTGAATATTCCTCTGTTCCTTTATAGAGAAAATGACAATCCCTCTCTTGGTGGTGGCCATTGAACAGCTTGCATCAGGCATGTTTAGGGGAACGAGGTAGTAGAGGAGACCACCCAGCCTGGGGTGGCCTGAGAGGGCAGTGCTTGCTTGGTTCTCTGAGCCACCAGGAGTGACCAGGCAGGGCGTGGACCCCATTGCCCGATCAGGCCCCCAAGGTACCAGGCCAGTGTTGCTGCCCTTTCACCCAGGCAGTGTGGTGGCAGCCTTGACATCTTCATCCAAAGAGCACATTCTTCAGGCTCACAGCCTCTGCCTGTCACGGGGGAAGCACTGCCGTCCCTCCAGCACAGTGGCTGCCCAGGCTCCCATAGTGGGTCCACCTAGGCAGTGTGGACGTGTGTATTCACACCCTCTGGCTCTTCTTTGCTCCCGACAGCTGCGTGAAGCCACCCTGATTCCCCACATCCCCTCTCATTTCCCTCCCCTTCCCCTGTGTTGTATTTTGCGTAACACAGCTGTGTGCCCAGGGCTTTTCTTGCAATGTAAGGTTCAGATTCATCTCATATTGACTGTAGACTTTAGGGTAGGGACGAGGGATATGTTACTAAATTACTGCAGAAACATAGAAAAAATATGTTGAAAAATAATTCTTACATGAAAAGTTATTTGGTCTGTCACTGACTGATTTGGAGAAAACTTTAATCATTACAAACACTAAAGTATGAGTTGCTAAGGTATTTATAAAGTCTGCCACATTCAGATCCATTTCCTACATCTTTCTGGTTCTGCTTTTAGTTAATTTCTTGTATCAAAGTGTTCCATTATAGACCTGGATGTTAATTCTGTAAACAGAGAGAGTTTTGCAGTGTAGGTGCGGTTGAACTCTACGGTAAACCCTAACGACCTTTCCTAACTTTAGAGAGTGAGTCTTTCTGGTGTAGAGCCCATTCTGGAAAAATTGGTCTAAGGGCAACTTCCCCTTAACTGGAAGGAGAGTTTTGTACTGATTGTATCTGAATGGTGGAATAAATAAGGTTCCCTGGCAGTCCCCTCCCTTCATGTAAGGGGCACCATGACTCCGTGTTGAGCAAGGCACACATACTGTTGATCCTTCTGCCAAATTTAATTAATTCTCATGCTCGGGTTCCTGATCATTAATCGCTGTGGTTTTGATACAGGATTTTTATTTTATACTTAACCTGGGATCCGATTCGTTGTTACTTTCTGTGTCGCCACACGGATTTTGAGTAGCATAGCGGTGTTAGTCAGTCCGGTTCTTTTCCCTTATTAGAAAATATCTTTTATGAATTTGAATCATGCGTAAGAGTAGCTTTTTCTGGAATGTAAAAACTTTTGCCAGCAGAATGTTTTCAGTTTCCCCAGAGACATTAGTAGTAGAACAGCATGTTCACAGCTGACATCCTTGTGGAGAAGAGGGAGAGACGCGGACTCGTCAAGCCCTGTAGGTGTCTTTGTTGCTGGTCGCTTGAATAGGAAAGCGAATTGTGTGCTTTCCTTGTCGAAAAAGCACACTGATGGTGCCTCCTGTTTGTAACATAAACTGTGGACAGGACAGCCTGCCTGCGGAGGAGTCCTGGGACTCCTGGGTAGACAGGCTGCAAAGCCTTGTCCCAGGAAAGATGTCCTTCAGTCCACTCTCTCCTCCCAGCACAGCTTCTGAAAAGCACAAAAACACAGCTGAAGACTTTTTTTTAAGTGATAAAGAGCTTTAAGGCACTAATGTCCGTAACCCTGGCGCTCCTAGAGCCTGAGGCCAGAAGGTCACAGATTGAAGGCCAACCTGGGCAACTCAGCAACTCAGGAAAACCCTGTCTCAAATTAAAAAATACAAAAAGGGGTTGTGAATGGGGCTCAGAGCATGGGCCCTGGATGCAGTCCCCGGTACTGGAAAAAGAGAAAAGGAGCTTCACTTTATTAGAAAAGACCAAGTACAAAGTAGAAATGTGTCTGGTTTGAGGGCAGTTTGGTGCTTAGTGGCGATGTGAGTGAAACCCGTCTTTAGGTTTAAGTAGATGCCCAGCTCATCCCAAAGCCCCGGGACAGCACTGTAGCTGCCGCGGCCGCTCGTGACATCCAGGCTGCTTCCCCGGAAGCAGTGCTTGGTTTCCAGAAGGCAGCAGCGTCTTGGTTCTGGAGCTGGACACCTCCGTCTGCAGGACGCTGCTGTGCCCAAATGTGCTAATTGCTCCAGAGCCCCCAGAACGGGGTGGGCCAAGGAGCCTGGAGCTCGTCCAGTTGTGAATGTGTCCCGCACGCTTCCAGTGCTGGAAGCTGAGTCCTCAGGTTCGTGTCAGTGGCATTTGGAGATGGGGGAGTGGGGTGGGATGAGGTCCTGGGCATGGTGATCGAGATGGCATTAGTCACTTACAAGAAGAGGAAGAGATTGCAGTCCCCACGGGACATCTCCGCCATCTTACAGTGCAGCGCCAGAGTCCTCACCAGACGACAGTGCTGCCTCTAAAATGGTGAGCCAAGTACTTCTCTTCTTTGTAAGGTAGCCAGCCTCAGATATTTGGGGATAGCAACAGAAAACTGTCTGAGGGGTTTTTGACAGACAAGTGAGGGTGAAAATACTTGCCTCAAAAAGGTATCATCGAGAAGACTGAAGCAAATAATTTCCCACTTTTTGGAGGAGGTAGTGTGTTGTTGGTAAGTGGAAGCTATTTTATAGTGATGCAACGAACTCTGCTGGAGCTTACCTAGCAGAGAATTAAAGGATGGGGTGATCTGCAAGTGCATTAAGCAAGGGAAAAATAGGATTTGGAGGGGACAAGAAAACTATTTGCAGGTACTTGGAAAGGCTGTCACTGGTGGGTTGATGTAACATTTTTTATGTGTAAAAAGCAGGCTAAGCAGTTACAGGAAGTCAGATTTTAATGAACAGAAAGAGTTTCAAATGATTGCAGTGGGCCCTGTGGTGACGCGCACCCTGCCATCAGAAAGATGTGAGGAGAAACTTGGGGTGCATTCAGGGAAGCCGCTGTCCCTCAGATGATGTCTAGACTGGACTACGAGCACGCACAGCCCTCTCTGCTGGTGGCAGGGACGCTGGACACCCGGAACCGCAGTAGGAGCAGAGTCCACACCCCATTCACTGTCCCCCATGAGTGAACCTGCAGGGACGGTAGCAGGCAGCTTTCTCCAGGGTGTTTAATAAGGCATCCAAAAAGACATTTGCCTCTAATGAAATTTTATTTTAATGAAATTTCTCTGATGGTTTACTTAATGCCTCCATCCCTTCCCCATCAAAACCAACAAGGCTCAACTTTGCCGTGACTTCATCATGGGGAATTATAGTCACTTATAAAGAACCTTCTGCCAGCACCCCTGGACACATACGTGCGAGCGTGCACACACATACACACACACACGCACACACTCTTTGGTTCTCCTTCCTTTCGAGGCTGTGGAGAGGCCCCTCCTATTGCTCAGTGCTCAGCAGGAGACACAGCCACCCAGATAATGTGCAGGAGCTATGTGTGCAGGGAGGAGATCAAACAGGGCTTCAGGGAAACCGTAACCACCTGGCCCGGTTTAGTGAGGCCCTGCCTGAGCCTGTGCTGCTGAGGGCTCAGTGGGTCCCTAAGGTGGGCTCCCATTTCCTGTTCTCGACTTACTGAGACGTGGTTGGAAAAACAAATTCAGTGGGTGAATTTTCCAGCATATCTACAGAAACTATTATTTATGTGATAAAAATAGCTTCCAGTCCTTTTGGAAGTTCTTGACTGGAGAGCACATAAAATTGTCTTCATTCAGAAAGTTGATTAGAACACTTGTTACCTTTCTTGAATTACAAGAAACAGTAAGTCATTTTAAAATATCGAAAAGGGAGTTTTTCAAAGCCTGGACTGTATTGAAGATGCATCCATCACGGAAATTTTGATTGTGTGACTGTAAATTTCAACGTAACCTATAACCTGCCACTCTTCTTGCTGATTTTCACCCACTGGATGAGTCACCATATCAAGCATCTGACACGTGTGTGACCCCAGGGCTGTATCTGGCAGCAGCAGCAGGTTCCTGCTCATGGAATGCTGCCCCTGGGGACTCTGGAGGACGGAAGGGCATTAATTAATTTTGTTCTCCTGTTTGATTGCTCTTTGGTGTTGCTGTAGGAACAGCTACGCACAAGGCCTGTTGACACGCAATGTCTCATTTACCTGACATGGTTACTGTTCATTTTTCTTCCCAAGATACCGAGGGTGGTCCTCATTAAGGTTTGAGGAAGGCTGACCTAGCTTAGTAGCTTAATGCTTAAATCTATTCTTCCAGTCTTCGCTTTTAAGCAGTCACTTTTAATAGTCCATGGTGACTTAGAGATGTTCTATTAAATACTCTAGAAAATACTAATGTTGAAGATGTAAGCACTTATGTCAGGACTTGAACACAGTGAGAGCCTCCGATCCATCGTGTCTTGTGGTTGTGTTTTGGAAGCCGAGTGACTTTGGAAGTGGAGTGTGTGTGTGTGTGTGTGTGTGTGTGTGTGTGCATGAGGGGGTGGGTGCTGTAGGAAAGAGAAGCCGCTGAGGAGCACCGTGTGCATTTAGACCCACTCCCCGCACTGTCAAAGCCTCCCCGAGGATCCAGTCCCCGGTGTCCACAGTGCAGCACTGTGGGGCTGGACAGCTTGTGTTCTCCTGGCTCCCCGCCCTGCCTGCTGTCCTTCGTGTTTTATCTTCATGGGTGCTGCTGGTAGAAGGACATGAGTCTCCTCTCTGCATCCGGAAGGACAGATTCCTAAGTAAAGATGCTGTTGTCCCCCCTGTACTGATGGACAGCGTCTTGCTTATCTTTGTGATTCCTACAGCTCCGTGGCTGGTTTTTCACATAGTAAATGTGGGTTTCTTGTTTGCTGAAGACAGTAGTCCTCCAGGTTTGAAAATGGTCCAGACAGTCTAGTTTTCAGCACCCTGTGACCAAAAAGCCAACGTGTACTTTATGTTTTTATCTCGTTTACTTGCTTGGAATTAGCCTCCTATAAAGGCTTCCCAGTTTCTCACGGAAACTTGTCAGGGTGCTCTGGAAGGTGTCCTTGGAATTCCCCACTCCATCGGTGACCTCATTGCCACCTTGCAGTGAGGTGCCTCATCCATCTCCCAGTCACCTCTGGTCCCTCGCCCTGGGCATGGCAGGTTGGTGCTGCTCCTACAGAGAGAGAGCAGCCAGGCCCTAAGTTCCCACAGCACACGGGAAAGACCCCGTCCCAGAGCACACGCCAGCTGCACCGCTTCCTAGGCATCACCTTGGGTGTGGCTTCCTCTCTGTTCCCCCGTGGCACTGCCACTCATGCCCTTCGTGCTGCTCAGAGTCCAGGCCACACTTAGCCCTGGGCCCAGGGAGAAAAGTCAGTTCTCTGCATTAGTCCAGCACATTTCCCAGTTCCTTCCTCAGCACAAAGGTCTTCCCAGCACAGTGGGCTTCAGGTGACCTGCACTACAACACCAAAGCATCGAAAGTTGGGTTGGGGGTGTGGCCCAGCAGCTAGAGCTGTCACCTGAGTGCCCGAAGCCCTGGGTCCCACAGGCACTGCCACCAACAACAGACAGCCAAAGGCTCTTCCGCCTGTTCAGAGCCAACTGAAGCCTTCCATCATGGACTTCATAAATCACAAAAAGAAAAGCAGAAAGAGCTGCTTAAACATTGTTTGTCATGCTGAGGAAATAGATTCTTGATAACTGTATTTATAATTCTGAAAGCATTTGGCTTCAAAATTGATCCATTTTTATATATTTTTAGCTAGTTTGGGGGACAGTAGAAGAGAGAAGGGCCACTCCAAGGTCTGTCTCTTCTTTTCTCTTTCTCCTCTTCCCTTTCTTTTCCCCTCTTCTTGTGGCTGGAAGGCACATCCGCAGTTGGCAGTACAGGGTGGACACTCTCGTCCTGCGTGGATTACTGCAGTCCCCCCGGGGCAGAAGGGCTCACAGGGTACAAGCAGATCCCACTCAAGAGAGGTCAGCAGGCAGGGTGACATTTTCCCAAGATGCCTTAAATCTAATTTTAAAAAATGACTGCTGAGTTTTGGAATTGGTTACACTCTGATGAAAGAATCTGCTGTGTGAAGAGAAGAGCATGGAAGAATGCTTTTCATTCTGAGTAAGAAAAAAACAGCTGGAGAGAAATAATGCAGAAGCTTTCCAAGGTGGTTCTCAGCGCAAGGATCCAGGCTTGACTCAGCACTCTGCCTTCACATTCAGAGAATGGCTGTAGGCGAGTGTGCAGAAAGGCCCTCAAAGTGGGGGCCTCATCATCCTTCTGTCTCAGCTACTTTGCTTTCTGCTGAGACACAATGCCCGATGCCCATAATGTAATGGAGGAGAGGTTTATTTTGCTTCCCTGGTCGGTAGGCTTCAGTCCCTAGTCAGCAGGCTGCCAGGCAGAGTGGCCTGGCGGAGGAGAGATGCTCGCAGCATGGCAGACAGGAAGCAGAGAGATCAAAGGAGGAGGAAGGGGAGGTGAAGCCTCTCAAGCCACGTCCCCACTGACCCGCCTCTTCCATCCAGACCCCATCTTGTAATAGCAAGTTGGCTATAAACCCCTATAATCCACTCACTTTCCAGAAGACCAGCGTATGAGCACATGAGAGGCTAGGGGGACATCTAGCTATAAACCATAGCGCCTCCCAAAAGGAACCACTGTCACCATCCAGTGATTCATTTTCACTTTTCCTGATCAGTTGCCAGTTTATTTCATAATAGCAGCATTTCCCCAGGAAAGACAGGGTATAACTTTGAAGGCTGTAGCTCATCTCCTCTTAGTTAGCATTTAAACTGACGCCTTTCTTTTCTTGGAGGACCTCTTAGTGTCTCGGGAAGTTTAGGAAGTAGGCCACTGGCATTGGCCTGAAGAGCAGAAAGTCTCTTGACTTTCCTGTCCTTTATTTGATTAGTCCATTTCAGAAAGAAGTGTCTTTTGACCTTGTCCACAAACGCTGAGGCTTATAAACAGCACCTGTGACCTGTTTTTTGTCTACAGAATTGAGACCTGGTAGAATTGCAGGTTCTTAGGGTTGGAGGAGGACATGGTCTCTAATTCATTCCTCCAAATAGTGTTTGTGATGTGGGGTGTGTGTGTGTCCAACGAAATAGAGAAGTAGGTTCAGGGAAGACTAGAGTGTGCTGGTAAAATAGAGGGACTGGAAAATTGCTGAGAATTCAGGTTCACAGCACTCCTGGCCACGTGAGACGTTGGTCGAGTCCATCTTGGCAGGAGGCTCACGTCAGCAGTGGTCTGTTTCAGGGTTTGCTGAAACAAACACCTCAGAGTCCAGTGTCCAACTGACATGTGCAGAGAGCTAGCTTTTTTTCGTAGCTTTTATCACAAAAGGAACATGGTGCTATTGATTGAAAAAAACATTTTTAAGTGGAAAGAAGACAGTGAAATGCGTTTATGAGCACCTTGTGGTTTTTACCATTCTATGATCTTGTTAATGTTTATAGCAGAGGAACAAGGAAAATCGGTCCTGGTAATATTTCAGTCCCCTGTGCTGTTTGGATTTGGCAATTAAGTACTCCAGTGGGAGATGGAAAACATGACAGTGAGATGGAGGAAAAAGATCTGCTGAAACATTGTATGATGAAATTTAATAGTTTTTTTCCCTACTTTTGTAGTGTTGGTATTGAAGAAGCCATGGCTAACGTTTACTGGTAGTCCATAAATTACAAGAGCCAGCTCGACACTTATTCCAAGGGTAAGGGTAGATTTCGTTGTTTGTTTGGGGCTGTAGGTACTTGAGGAAAGAATTGCTAACCGTTCTTGGGAAGGTTTCCTATTTTTCTTGCATCTAGTCATGCTCTCAAGATTTTCACATCAGACAGAAGTGCTGAGGGCACCGATACAAGTTACCTGATAAACAGAGGGCCACTTTAAAATTCTAAATTAATTTAAAACTTAGAGTCAGCTCTGCCAAATTTATACTTTTGTAAGAGCTAGGGACTTTGGCAAAGAAACTTGCCTTGTCATTTTTATCCTGCACCGCTCAAAAATATCTAGGCTCCATTACAGACAGGAGAAGGAAGTATTGAAGTCTAATTTTACTTTTGGCTGTGTGCAGTACTGGGTTTGAATCCAAGGGGTACTGAGCTACACCCCCAGCTCCCACTTTAGAAAAATTAGATGCAGGATCTCCCCACGTTGTCCAGGCTGGCCTTGAACTTGCCATCCTCCTACTTCAGCCTCCTAGGTAGCTGGGACTACACAACCCACGCACCCCATGCCGGGCTCTAGTTTTAAAACTCACCAGCAGCAGAACTGGTATTTAGTGTTGCATTAAAAGAATCTCTCACACTCAGGCTTTTAAAAATGTGTTCATGGAGCTCATAATGTAAACATACCCTTACAACTCTGTAAAATCAGACAAGGAAGCTGTCGTACAGTGTAGAGTAAGGCTTCCCAGTCTGTGAAGTACCGGAGTTGAAGGGAGGCAGTGTGTCACAGCATCCATCCTAGGGGCATCTTGCCTTTGCCATTGATTTGTAAGGTACTCCTCCCCCGAAGACTTGGGTTTCCTCGTCCTTAGGTGGGAGCTCGCAGGGCTGTTGGGAGTAGGAGAGAGGGTTTCTTCAGCTGCCTGGACACTTCACTGCCAGCCGCAGTGGCTGGCAGACTTGAAAGCTCCCCTAGCTTTATGGGATTCCCATCCCCTGAGAGAGCAAGCATATTCTTGTGGAACTTAGTCTACAGGAACATGGTATAAATGTACTCTGTAGGGCGGCGGGGTTTTAACATTAAAATGGTATATCATAGCCTCCATGCTGCCTAAAGATCTGTCTCATAGCAACATATTAGACACTGCACTGTGTCCCATGTCTGAGAAGGTGAACTACATTTTCATTCTCCAATTCTAGTTTTTTTTAATCCTGGAAGGAATAGGATCAGTATTTTTCAATCAGCTAATCGTGAATGGGGCAGTTTTTAAAAATGCCTCACAATGTTATTAAACATGAACAGGAAGTAACTATGTTTGTGCTTAAGATTATTTTTCTGTGGAAGCATCCACTCACCCCGCAGCTGGTCGATTGAGAAGCTGACCTGGAAGGTGGGGGAAATGCGCTTTTTGTCCATGGCCCCATCGAACCTGCTGCAGGGGGCACGAGATGCAGCCTCCGTGGCCTCTCCTGAGGGCAGCCCCCCTCCGAGGCATGGGCCGTGCTGCTCTTTCCTGAGCCACTGGTGTTTGAAGGTGAGCAGGAAAGCTCAGGGTTCCTTGGCCCTTCTGGAGCTCCCACCCCCGTTAGGTAGCAGAGTCCGCTCAGGAAGGGATGTGGTGATGCCGCCCTGGGCTTGGGGTTGGCGCGCACAGAACATTGTTTATTTCCTGCCAAGGCTGACTCCCTGGATTTTCTGAGTTCTGTGGCAAGTACAGGCTGGGACTGTCTTCGTGCCGCTGGTCCCCGAGGAGTTCTGTGTGATGCTGTGTTTTCACCAAATAACCAGGGGCCACAAGAGAAGCTCTGAGCAGAAGGGAGGAGAGGGAAACCAGTGCAGCTGACTCAGACCTCAGGCGGGGGCAGATCCTTTGCTCTCAGAGAACTTTCACCCTTGCCTGAAGAAATCAGGCGTGGCTATTTGAGGCACGCTTCCTGGGTTGCTCGTTATCTTTCAGGGTTGAGGTTTTGAAACAGGGCACGTGTGTAAAAGCTCAGCACATCCTTTGCTGCGGCTATAAATACTGCTTGGGCATCAACATTCCTCAGCAGTGCTTCAGACTGTGAAAAGTGATAAATGGGTCTCCAGTCCCCCCCGGCAGAGAGATATTAATTATTAGAAAATGTTGGCTGACTATCTCTGGAGTGTTTCAGGCAACATCAAGCCGAGGGGCAGTCGTACGTTTTATTTTCTAAACTTAGAGAATGATTCAGATCATACGGAGGTACGTACACAGTGCTCCTCAGCACGCTCAGCCTTTGGGAAGGTGAGCATTAATGTTGGCCACAGCAGGGCCAGAGTGACAGCAGAGAGGCTGGAGGGGAGACTGAAGAGCCCAGGAAGGCGGAGGCCTTGCTCACCAGCCAGGTTCCGTGCTGTTCCGTAGGTTCCTGTTGCTGTGTAATGAAGAGCCATGCACACAGTAGCTTAAAAGGGAGCCTTTCTGTCGCCCCACATTTCCCACGGGTCAGGGGCATGTCCTGTTCCAGCTGCTCAGGGCCTCAGAAAGCAGAAATCAAGGAATTCACAGATAGCATCCTTGTCTGAGAGCCAGCCTTGGGAGAGAGCGAGCTGTGTGCTGCTCTGGGCTTGGCAGGACTCATTTCCAAGGGTTGTAGGATTGCGGTCCCTGTGTCGTGCTGGGAGTTGTGGGGAGCCACTCGCTGATGCGAGTGCATTCTTGGGGATCCTTCCCCTGAGCCCTGCAGCCAGTGCAGCAAAAGAGACGCCACACACCTTGCTCTGTCTCCTGGGGATCTCCAGCTCCCCTTTATCTTTTGGGGATGAGGTTTTGAAACAGGGCCAACGTGCAAAAAGCCTGACTGCACAGCTGTAGGTGGTGTAAATGCCCCCTCTGGAGAAAGCAGTTCTCATTGGTGCTTTCCATTGCTGAAAATGATCCCTGGGTCTCCAGTCCCCTGGCAGGGAGACAATGATCGTTAGAAAATGCTGGCGACCCTTCCTCAGTGTCCACGGCAACAGCAAGTCCCGGAGCTGGAGCAGCTCTGGCTCACCTGCGTGAGGTCCCTGCTGTGAGGCCAGCACCCTCACCTGCCCTAATCGGGGTGGGGGTCCCCTTTGTCCATAGCCCTAGACCGCAGAGTGGGAACCCCAGCAAGGCAGGGGAGCCTGGGCCCACCTAAGAATTCTGCCGCAGTAGGGGCAGCACTTCTGAGGGAGCTGTTCAGTTCATTTGTGTTTTTAAAATATTTTTCTATTTAATAGTATTGGGAGGGGAAAAGCCTGAAAATTGGGCCATGAATCAGCTTTATTACAGCAATGAACCAGGCAAGAGGTGCTGAGGACTGGAACCAAGGCAGTGGCAGCGGGTGGAGGAGAAAATGGAATTTTTATTTTTATTTTTATTTATTTACTTATTTTTATTTAGTTATTTTTTCTTTGATAATGGGGATCGAACTCGGGTCCTTGCACTTGCACAACAGGTGGCGAAACCACTGGGCTAAATCCCCGGCCCATGAGAAAATGGAATTTTTAACATTAGTTTTTTAAATGTATTTATTTATTTAGCAGTTTGGGGCCTGGAATCCAAGACCTTCATTCTGAGCCATATCCCCAGCCCTTTTTATTTTTATTTTGAGACAGCCTCTTGCTGAGTCAGTAAGTTGCCCAGGCTGCACTCAAACTTGTGATTCTCCTGCCTTAGCCTCCCAGAGTGCTAGGATTACAGACAGGAGAAACTCTCCCCAGCTGAGATAATGGATTTTAAAGAATTGTCCTAAAGATGAGCTGACTTGATACCTCGGATCCGTGTGGGGTGTGGAGTGACAGAGGCAGCAACTGATTGTGACTTTCTGCTACTGTAGTACAATACCCGAGACTGGATACTTTATGAAGGGTGGAAGATCACTGGAACCTCAGTTCTGGAGGCTGTGAACACCAACAGGGAGTGGCTAAAAAGGAGGACAAGAGCATTAGTAGCAGAAGTCTGGGGGCCTGGCACTGAAAGTAGGAGGTGTCGAGAGCTTTGTCGAGTCCCACCTCTGCCCTGCCACACCCCACACCTCCCTGATTGATAGATTTCGCCCATGTCCGGGCTTCTTCAACGGACCAAACCCACTTCCCACTGTCACCGCTCTCTAGCCCACTGACAGGCACGCTTGACCCCTGGGGAAACCGCATAGCGACCGAGGTTACGTGAGGCTCCTTCACACAGTCCCTGAGGAGTCCACTTGGGGAAAGCATTCCCAGAATCATTTCTAGATGCCACTTCTAGCCCCGCTCTTGGGTACAGAAGAGGAGACAGGAGGCTGCAGGGCTGTGGTGGGGAAATGATCCAGCATCGTCCTCCCATGCGGCTGATCCCCGGCCTCCCTCCAGCTCACTGCTGGTTCTCCTTGTCTTCTGAAATTTGGCATTTGCTCTTTAGAATTTCATTTACACAGAAATGACACTACATTGCTCCTAAGGAACGATTGATCCTGATTTTTCCTAAGATAACTACTAGTAGTTTTATAGTGGCATATGACATTATTGGGATTTTTTGAAGTCACAGTTATTATTATACTATAAAGTGTGAAGGAATGGTATGATTCAGAAAGTTCTCCTAACATGTCTATCTTGAATTAGGAAAAATAAACCCCGTAAATGTGGCCTCATGTTTTCCCCATTTGGGCTGCTTTGATGCCTCCTTTTCTTCAGACCCCCTCTGCTCCTCTGTCTTCCACGCCTCTCCCTTCTGCCCCAGGCCAAAGCTCCCTGCTGTCATTCCCTTCCCAGTAGAGAAGCGGAGGATTCTTTCTCTTCCTCCATTTGGTGCTTGTATTTGATCTGCCAGAAACTTCCTATAAGTTTGTTCTACAGGAGGCTACCATTGTCCCAGACACCCTTCATGGGAGCCCTTGGTTGGAGCATTTCTGTCAGTAAAGTTAGCTCCCTGTAACTTGTTGGTGTCCCCCATAACTATTGTGAATATTTTACGTCTCCATGAATGGTATTGAAGTCTTCCCATTGCTTCTTTTAGGAGATTGACCATTTTGCTAGCATTGACCAGCGGTTCTCTCCTGCATTCTGGGTTGAAGACAGCTGTACAAGTAGCAAGTTCAGGTGGCCAGGCTGGATATTCATTCGCAATGTGTTCTGGTCAGTGGGGATTTCTTCTGGCAATGAACAAGATAGCATTGTGGTCTGTTCGCCACATGAGACAGCTGTGTCCAACTGGTGAGCACATGTGGGTCATTTTCTAACAAGGGTGAAAGAAAACCCTTTCTCTCAGTCATGCTTACACTCAGGAATGCACCTTACTTTCCCCACTGCTGCCTAGGAGTGAGTGGTGGTCAGCCGATGCCCACAGCACAAGGAGTCAGTTCTTGTTATGGTGTTTGGAAAACTGGAAGGGACACAGAGACTTGTTATTCCTTATGGAATGCCATGGTGATGGCAAATAAGCTCTCCAAAGAGACACCACATTCTTTAGGGAATGCCATTACGCTGAGCTCGTAAAGCACATGAATGGTTTTAAATGATTACCCCAAATGAAATGCTTTAATGTCTCCACTTACTCATTTTAGGAAAAAAAAAAAAAAAAAAAAAACGCTGCCCAGAGTCTCATGGCATGCAGAGCTTTCTTCAGTAGCAGTCAAGAATTTGTCATCATCGAGGACATAAAACAAAACATGTCGCCACTATCGAAATAGGAAATGTCTGTTTCCATAGGACAGTTTATTTTAATCTGGGGCTTCTGTTACTCGTAGCCCACTGTGTTCTAACATGGATTTAGGAGTGTTTCATTTTCCATAGATATGCACTATGATAAAAAGAAATAAGTAGAAACAGGACCAAGAGACTATGAGCACAGGAGGCTGGGAGTGAGTTAGTTTGCAAGCATGTTCCATGCTCTCCAATGGCACAGGAGAGGAAGCTCTGACTCAGTTTCCATACTGTAAAAAACCTTAATTGTTCAAAAGAAGCACATATCTTCCAGAGCAGTGCTTGGAGCAAAGCTCTGTCTCCACTGCAGCCCTCTGAGAGCTTGTGCCAGGAAGGGATTGTGAATAGCCACCAGCAATGTCTCCATGACTGTTACTTCTCTCCATCAAAACTGTAGGGTGCATTAAGTAAAGATTTGTCAGTTGGAGAGCATGCTTCTCATCAAGTGCCCAAGATATGGCTGCTTAGGATATTTAGGCCGAAAGGCACACAGGTGTATGTATATATAATGTTTTTAGATGGCGGAATTTAGTATGGATAAAAGTGGAGAATGTGGCACGGAACTGGGGCTGAATGGGCTTCCTGTGCCCTCTGTGAGTTGAGATGGTGGGATCATCGCAGCAGACGGGTTAGGCCTGCAGAGTGACATTTCTATTTCCCTAGCCATCTCCTGAAGGATGTGGCTTAGAGAACCCAAGAGAGAAGCCATGGATGCACCTGTCAATCCACTTGATAGAAAGATTGGACCAGTGGACTGTAGGCTCTGAACACAACATGGTAAAAGAAGTATTAAGTTTGTTAGAAGCTGAGGATCGGATCACATAGACATGTCTAGGCAGTATTTCAGAGCTGTATCTTTTAATAGCCGGACTAGAGATGAACTCCTTGTATGAGAGGTGAGAGCTTGGCCAGAACACATTTATGAAGCGATCACCCTGCCTGCCGTGGGAGGACATGGGCTAAGGAAGTGCTCAAATATTGGGATCCAAGCCATTGTCAAGACAAAAGAAGGCTCGAGACCCCCAAACTGTACTTCATAGAGCATAATTTCAATAATTTCATCCCAAAGAAACATTAAAGCACTTCTAGGGGATTTAAGATTAAGGAATATAACTTCTGTGTTCGTCAAGATAACCTCAAAGCCAAATACAGGCCCAGATATGCAAATGAGGCATTTCCCTTACAGGATTATTAGCTCTATCATTAAATATTGCGATCACTACAAAAATATTGATTTCAGTGTGAAAGCAGCTTTCAGGCAGCCAGACCAGTTGCACACTTAATAGTTAACACTCCAAGCTGTTATTCATATTTATGTTTGTGTTCTCTACAGTTAGATGATGGGGAGAATATTCTTCGTGGTTAGCCAGTAGTTTCAAATGAAATTTTAAAAGGAGAATCCAGAATACCCCAGAACTACACATGGAAATGTGATCTCCAGTCATCGTAAGACTGTACTTGCTAAGAAAGTTGAATCAAGATGCAGGTCTATTGATATGTGGGAGGCTAGGCTGGCTCAGTACAATTTGGTCCAGGCAGGTCCTTACAAACTAGGAACCACCTTATATTTTTCTACTCCTGAGGGATACAGTGGGTATAAAAAGAAAAATAACAAAGCTGTGTCAGGCATCCTTCTTGTCAGTGGGACACCCACAACTTAAAGGAGGAGAGGTTTATTTGCCTCATGATTTCAGAGGGTTCGGTCCATGGTCAGTTGGCTCCAAGGGAGAAATGGCATGGTGGAAGGGCCTGGAAGAGAAAAGCTGTTCATCCTAGGACAACCAGGAAGCAAAGAGAGAGAAAGGAGGAGAGGACAAGAATACCCTTCCAGGTCAGGTCCTCAGGGGCCACCTCCAACCTGGCCCAGCCTCCTAATAGCACAGTCAGCTCTGAACCATTGCGCATTGATCTGCTGGTGGGTACAGCACCTCCGTGATCCAGTCACCTACTGAAAGCCTCGCCTCTGAACATGTGAGACTTGGGGCGTGCATTTTATGTCTAAACCATAGCAGGAATGAAACTACAGCTTAGGACAACTTACTCTTTGAGGATAGTATGAGAAATTTATCAAGAAGTTAATCCTTGGCATTAGGAGTAAAATTTTTTTTTAATTAGCCCTTTCATTTGTGGAAGTAAACTAACCTCTTCTTATAAAAATAAGGGGGTGCCAACATTGTAGATCTAGCCAAAGCGTATTATGTACACATGAAAAAGAAATTCGAACACATTGGTCAGGACCAGATTTCAAAAACCAGAGCAGTATTTGAAGAGTTTTGAAGCAGGAAATCAATCCCTGATGTATTTATTTAGCTTGATTTTCTTTCCAATTTTTAAAAAATGATCTACTCTAGGCCAGGTGCAGTGGTCCCCGCTGCAAGTCCATTCTCAGTGAACTTAGTGGCTACTGTAACCACTGTTCAAATCCTCGCACAAATGAAAGTGAAGTCACCCCTGCCCCACACCTGCAGTTTGAGAGCTATAAAAATATGTTCTCTGGGCCTTGTCCTAGTCTTGGAAACCAGGGATGGACACCCAAGATGGTGCGCTGGGCAAAGATCTGAAGGATGGTAGGTAAAATGTTCCAGAACAAGGCAGTAGTTCTTGCAGTAGTTCCTCTTGGCGCCAGAGGAATTCTGGGAGGCAGGAGCTGCTGAGGAAGGCTGACCACGGGGTGTGGAGAGCAAGGGGAGGCCATCATGGCGGGGAGCTGTGCGGTTTCTTCCCACTGCACACTCCAGCGCCCTTTGCCCCAGAGGCTTCTCTCACTGTGGAATCTGATGGCTCACTTCTGGTCTCCCCATATAGATTTATTGTCCCTGAGAGTTTTTAACATTTTTTTAAATTGTGAAAATAAATTTGATAAAGCCTACAGAATGACGTCCCTAAGCTTTGAGCTCATGGCCCAGCCCATCAGCTAGACCCTTGTTAAGCCAGGAGCAAGCAGGTAGACTTCTGTATGGAATCCACAGCATCTTACAAGAAGGGGAGCAGAATGGCCTGACTCCTCAAGTCCTGAACCTTGCGCAGGTTCAACCCTGCTACGACTTTGACATGGTTGAAGTGTGTCCCCCACAGGTACACCTGCTGGAAGCTTGGTCCCCGTAAGACCAGGTGGAGGGTGGGACCTCTAAGAAGTGGCCTGGTGGGAGGGGAGGATCATTACCCCCCCCCCACAGGGATTGATGCTGGTCTTGCAGGGTGAGTCAGTTCTCTTGAGAGCAGGGCACTTGATGCCTTCTGCACAGGGTCCATTCCTTTGGAGAGGATACAAGCTCCATGCAGAACCAGGCGCCAGAATCACAAGCCACATAAACCCCTTTACTTTGTAAGTTCCTTGGCCTCTGGTATTCCGTTACAACAGAAAACAGACTAAGAGAGGCTGAATACAGATAATCTCCAGGAACGATAGTTGCTCCATCATAAGCACAAGGAACACTAGCTTGATCTGAATGAATGTGTCATTTTTCCCTTGCTGCTTGACTAGAATGCCCATCATTTTATTGTAAATAAAAGAATGTTGCAATTGTTTGTTGGAGGGAAAGCTGAACTTTTGTTGTGGTGGTTCTGGGGATGGAACGCAGTGCTCGCACTGAGCTACACCCCCGTCCCCTGTGCTTACTTTCAGTGTAGTTTGTTTTCTGGATTTCCTTTGCCATATGCTTTCCACTTTTACATGATTATTACGTATGACCATTTGCTGATACCGATTGTGCCCTTTAGTGATCCTGACCATGGTAATTACAGAAACGACCATCTTAGACTCGTGTGAGAGCTCCAGGTGGATGAGCTGTTGATGCTGCCACAGTGACAGGTCTGTGTGGCCCCCGCTGGTGCCTCTGCTGGCCCGAGGAGATGGAGTTCGTCTGATCTGGGTCCAGAATGAGGTCCAGGACTCTTGTCATCTTAGCAAGCTTTAGTAGCTTCCTCCCTGTGGATGGGCAAAGGGGATTAGTGCTGGCTTTTCAGGATTGTGAGCCCTGCTGGTATTAAGCCACAGTACCCTGACAGAGTGGTATAAGCAGATAATACTTGCCTTTGCCATGTGGTCCCGTCCGTACCCAAGAGTGGTCCGCACAGGATAGCACATTGTATCAGAAACAGCTGGAGAGCTTGTGCAGAGAGAGAATCACAATATTTAATAATGGAAAAGGGTTTTTCCTCCCCTATGTACTGGATTTCAAATACTAATCCAAAATATAATATGTTCCAATAATAAGGACCCTGATCTAAGTGTCATTTACAGTGTGATCCTCTGTTGATTGATTGACTGATTGTGGTACTGGGCATTGAACCTGGGGCCTTCACACTGACCTGTATCCTCAGCCCTTTTTTTATTATTTTGAGACAAGATCTCAATAAGTTCTTGAGTTGCCCAGGCTGGAGTGGAACTTGCAGTCCTCCTGCCTCAGCCTCCACGAGTGCTAGGATTACAGGTGTGCACCACTATGGCTGGCTGGCCTTTTTTTTTTTTTGAAGCCTATGTTCACTTATATTTATAGGGTTTACATAGATTACAAGATCCTTTTAACTTAAAAATTTACATCTTCCTGGTAAAGTGACACATAATTATATTTTTTAGTTCTGCAGTAGTTTATACAACGACCTCAGTGTCCCTTCTCCTCTGCTTACTCATGGACTTGCCCTGTTGGTAGGCTAAGACAATTGATGGGAGGAAATGACACAGGTTCACGTAGTCTTTATATTTTGAAAACAGTGACATTATTCTTGTACTGTTTCGATCATCAGTGCCTTATAGAATTAAAAAGTGACAGAGCTGTAAATCTGTCCTCATTAAATCCATATTAGAAGTCATATTTTCATTCTCAATATTTGCATTTCATACAGCTCTTTATTTGCCCAAATGAATTATAAATTACAGTTTGGATTTTATTTGTTTGGCTTGGGGTTTGGGGTTTTTTTGTTTTTCCTTTCTTTCTTTCTGAGTCTCAGAAAAGAGACTTAAGTACTTCCTCTCTCAGGGAAAAAATTCTCAAAATTCTCCGTCACTCAGAATTTGCCGATATGGGTATGTTACGTGATTCAAGCTGTCTCTCGGCCATTCCTCCTCCTGGGCTTCCTCTTGTGCATTCATTTTGCACACATTGGCTTAGTGACCTGAATCCTTAACAAATGAACAGCAGGAAACGCTGTCTGACAGTCCCCTGCCAGCGCCACGTCTGTGTGCGATGAAACTGTGAAAAATCAAGCCCAGTGTTTTTGCTGGCCAGGAAGAGGCACGCTTCACTGGGAAGCTATTATGTGCCACACGGGACTATTCTGAGCACAAGTCTGACTTCAAACACAGGCTGAAATTGCTACAACAAATGAAGCCAGAAACCAGTTATGGCTGAAAGAAAAAGACACCCAAAAAAAGGAGTTTAATGAGCAGTAAAGGACTTTTGACACGTGTGTGCTGGAAGTGTGTGTGCCCCGAATCTCAGTCAAACTCAGGTCAGCCTCCTTCTCAGGTGTGGTTGCGCTGGAGGCTGCATCCCTGATGATGTACGCCCACCCTCTGTGTTAGCATAAAGTGCACCAAACACAGTGTGTGTTAAAAACCCCTGTGTGTGTATGTTTGCAAAAGACAGTCAATTGAATGCATACTTGTGTCACTGATGGTAGTATTTTTTTAACCATTCTCTAATTTTATGTAACAAATAGGGTTTTTTCATAAGCATAGTGAAACAATATGTTTCTTTGTGACTACATTATAGAAGAAGCAGCCTCTCAAGAGGAAAGTCAGGCTTTCTCCTGTGCAGCATTAGAGACTTTGCCAGTCTCCTTATGGAAAAGGCCTAACAGTGATTAGCAGCATTTGCTGCTTCCTGTGAGCTAGGCAATGTGCCCTCTGGTGATTTACGTGATTTTGTGCAGTGACATTGTGAGTAAGCACTGTTAGGGTGAAGCCCTGAGCTTGGCTAACTTGTCTCATAACGCAGAACTAGGTAATTATAGAACCAGAGCCTGGCCTTAAACCACACTCAGAATAGTGGGGAAGCAAACTTGAAATAGGTAGGAATGTGCATTTTCATGATGTCTAAGCAATGCTAGTAATTCCACTTTCCCAATGGGAAAAAAATTACATGATCAAAATTTTGCTTAAAAACTTATCAGGACCAAGACAAAAAGCTTTCCACGTTCCTATGTTGGCAGAACACTGCCCGTGTTCATTATTAACCTACTTGAGCAGGCATGCAGTGGCATAGTACTGATGGGTGATCCATCCGCGCCGTCACACATGGGGCTGGTGCAAGGCTGCAGGAGCCCATCAGGTCTGGCCCGGGGGAATGGGCACCCAGCGCTGAGGCCCCTGAAATGGGAAGTGTGACAGGCAGGAGGCACACAGGACAGCAGGTGCCCTCTGCCCCTCAGGGCTCCAGCTCGGTCCCTCAAAGGCCTCACGGGCTTGCTGGTTTCACCCCAGACACCAGTGTCTTTTGTTCTGGGTTTCACAGCAGCCTCTTGGTATTTCCTAAGTGTGAATTAAAGAAAACACACACACACACACACACACACACACACACTCTTGGGAGACTGGGCAAGTATGAAAGGAAGCATGGGGGCATGGTGTATGCCTGTAATTCCAGCACTCTTAAGAGGCAGAGGCAGGAGGATCTAAAGTTTAAATCCAGCCTATCTACATTTAGACCCTGTCTAGAAATGAAAGGACTGGGGATATAAGTCAGTGTGGAGACCCTTGGTTCAATCTCTGGTGTGTGGGGGAAGGGATTAAAAAACCCACCATTTTGCCTCAGGATTAATGCAAGTGAAAAGAAATCCTTTCTTTGAACTCATGCCTGTGTGCATCCTCAGCTTGTAGGCTGAATGCCTACTGAATTGAGGACACTGTATTGAGGCAGAAAAAGGGGCAACAGACCAGCTGTGGTAGTGCACACCCGTAATCCCAGCACTCAAGAGGCTGAAGCAGGAGGGTTGTTGTGAGTTTGAAGTTCATAGTGAGTTCGAAGCCACCCTGAACTACATAGCGAGACCTTGTCTCAAAATAAAAGTGGGGAGGGACAGGTGGAACTCTTTCCTGTCCTCAGGAAGCAGGAGCTCAGGAACAGAATATAGCAATCATTGTAAGAATGTGATTTCAAAAAAAAATGTAATTTACAAAAGAAAATCAGTGGTGTGTTTGGGGGAGATATGTGATAGAAGGAATGAAACCCTTACAGCTTGAGACTCCCTCAAATTTAAGAATAGCTGAAATAAGGGCACAAAATACCTTAAATATGTTTTTATATCAACATGAGTGGTTTAACCCAACCACAAGCCAGCATGGAAAGAGGGTATTTTGCCCATTTTGAGTGTGAGCCCAGTCAGCAGTGCACACATGAAATCTGAGGAGCCCTGTGGGGACCCCCTGCACCCCAGAAGCGGCGCCAGGGATCAGCTCTCTCCTTGTTCTCCTCACAGCTTCCATTGCGTCACCGAAACCCAGCTTTGAGGTCAGAAGATGACATCTGACTTGACGGATTTCTGTAATTTGCCCTTCGCAGGCCGAGAGTGTGGCTTTGGGAGAGTGAAAAAGGCCCGCACCTGTCTGGTGCTGAGGTGGAGCGGTTCCCTGGCTCCTCCTTCCGTCTTCCTCACCTGACTCCCGGGGCAAAGGGACTTCAGGGCTTGGAAGGGCGGTGATGCTGGCCAGGCTGGAGGCACCGCCACGCTCAGCGCCCCACATCCTGTCCCCCTGGCTCAGCGCAGGGAGTCTGCCGGGCAGGCATTTCCATCGCTGCAGGGGTGATGATGCCAAAGCTTCTGCTGTATTAGAGAAGAGGATTGGGAGACATTTACCCAGCACCACGGGGTCCTGAGGGAAACTATTACACACTTCAGCTATAGAGAGGGAAATGTCTCCTTAAATAGACAAAACTCAGTGAACTTCAAACCTGTTTTTCATATGAATATTTCAGCCACAGCTTTAAATACGAGTTAATATTTTGTGAGATTTTTTTTCAGAATTTTGTGACCCATTTTTCTCATGGTATTGGAGCATTTGGCTGATTTGCTCTTTCTTGAGAACTTACATGTCTCATGAAAATTGTTTAGAAGGGCTGTCCTGATCTTTGAAGGGTGGTGCATGGGTAATCTCCTCGGAGTGTTGTACCAGAGGCCCCAATAGAAGCTGGATCGAGCCTAGTATAGACCTGAAGGACTTAACACACTTCCTAACAAAAGAAGTAAAATGGCTTAGGGCCTTCCTATTTAAACATTTTTATGTTGCAAACGTAATTAACTTAAGATGTACCCTTTCTGTTTGCGTGAGACATCTGGAAATCTTAAAACATGTACATGCCTTGGGGTCAGTTTCAGAAATGATCATTTCATTGGCCTGAGGTCAGGCCCGGACACTGCACGTTGATGACAGCAGGGCCTGTGGTTAAAGTATTGCCTGTGCCTGTGTCGTGGCTTAGCACACGCTCCTGACAACAAAATGTATGCAGAGCTTCTCCAAGTTTCCCTTGTGGTCTCTTCGTGGCACATAAGCAAGTAGGGGCTCTGTGAGAGACGAGACACAGGAAGCCACCATGCCACTGCGCAGGTCTTTCGGTCAGGGCACAGGCCCAGAGTTGGCTGAGACACAGGCTGTGACATGGAAAGTCCTCTGGGGCGAGCACGCGCGTGGCGGGGCGGACAGGAAGTGCTTTGGAAAGGGGCTCCAGAGAAGCCTTGGAAGCAGGGCTTGGCTGCCAAAGGCCGGGCAGAGCATCGAGGGACACTCAGCTGGGACAGAGCACATCCAAGCTGTTTAAATCATGAGTTTGAGGTGATGGTACGAAACAGAAATACCCCGAAGGTGGCTTTGGATGCTATTAGGACTCCCACTCCTTAGTTTGAAAACGGATGAAGGGAAAGAAGCAAGCATTTATCCCTACTTTCACAATCAGAATGTATCCCAAATCATCCTGACAAAGAGAATGCTCTTAAACACCCTCCGTGAATCAGTGAGGAAGAAGTGGTCAGGGCCAGGGTTCTGGCCTTTGGCAGGCTGGAGGGAATGACAGGATCTGGGGCGCTGATCATCTCTGATGCTGACGTCAGAAAGAGGCCAGCAGCCACCTGGTGCCTCCTGATGAAATGCCCAGCATCGCTTTGGAAAATAAGCCAGAGCCTGGCCAGGCCTCCAGACGTGCCGGACACATGGGGCACAAGGGATGCGTTTGGAAACTCGTACCTTGGACATGCAGAGGCCAGGTTGAGACAGGGGGCTCTGCAGGTGAGTGACATGGTTCCGTCCACAGATTAATTTCATGGGGAAAATCAAGGTGAAGGGAAAACTTCTGGATTAATTTTGGATTTTTCTGGAAAATATGCTTCAAGTTTGTATTTACTCAAGTTTTATTTACACTTGACGTCAGTTCCATCTAACTTTGTTATTGACCTTTTGGAGACTTTAACGCATTGTCTTATCATTTAAAAGAAGATATTATATGTTTTTTTGGCCAGTGCCTCCCTCACTTTCTCCTTTTTCCTCTTCTAAATCAATGGACTTTGTCCTTTTTTAGCAGTTTTGCACGTATAGAAAATTGAGCAGAAGGTACAGAGTTCCTAAATACCTGTCTCCCTCACCCCCTCACATTTCACACTAGTGTGTTACGTTTGTTAGAACTGATGAGCCAGTATTAACCTGTTCTCATTAACAAAGTAACTAAAATCTGGAGTTCACATTAGAGCTCATTGTTGGTGTTGGACGTTCTGTGGGATTTGGCATGTGCCATGTGCCGTTATGTATGTGCTGGAATGTTTGATGCTGTAATGGAACAGAGCGGCTCCGTCGCCCTAAAACTTCCCTGGGTTCCCTGTCTCCCAGTCCCTGACAACCACCCATCTTTTACTATCGCCACAGGTTTGCCTTTTCCAGAGTGCCAGATTGTTGGAGTCTTGTATCTGTAGCCTTTTCAGATTGGCTTCTTTTGCCTAGCAGTATGCAATTAAGGTTCTTCAATGTCTTTTCATGACTTGACAGCTCATTTCTTCTTTTTAATTAGTGCATATTATACAGAAAATATTCATCTCGGCATATTCATACATGCGTATTACATACTTTGATCATTTTTGTCACCCGTCACCTCCCCTCCCCATTTCCTTTTATTCATGAATAATATTCTGTTGTTGTATGCCCCAGTTCCATTCATCTTTGGAAGAACATTTTGGTTGCTTCCAGATTTTAGCAGTTTATGAATAAAGCTGCTGTAAACATTTGTATACAAGTTTCTGTACAGAGATGAGTTTTCAGCTCATTTAGGTAAACATCAGGGAGCATGATTGCTGACTCGTGTGTTATAACTATGTGTAGTTTTGTAAGAAACCATCGAACTGGCTTCCAAGGTGATGGCGCCATTTTGGATCTCCAGCAGCACTGACTGGAGCACCTGCTGCCCTGGGTCCTTGCTGGCATTTGACATCATCAGTGCTTTAGATTTTACCCATTGTAATAGGGTGTGAGGTACTATTGAATTGTTGTTTTAATTGTCAACTCCCTAATGACATACAATGTTGAGGAGCTTTTCATCTTCTTATTTGCCATTTATATATGTTCTTTAATAAGACATCAGCTCAGCTGTTGTACTTTTTTTTAAATGGTTGTTTTCTTACTGAATTGTAAGTTTTTTGGATATGCATCCTTTGTCAGTTGTGAGTTTTGGAAATATTTTCTCTCAGAGTGTGACTTTGTTTTTGTTCTCATTATTCATTCTCCTAACATCCAATTTTACTGTCAGTTTGGAAGATTTTTTGATTAAAGAAAAAATTCAGCTCGTTGAGAATAAAGCTTGCTTGTATTGCTTGGGGTTGTGCCACCTTTAGGATCAAATCCTTCAGATTGTTGGCTACAATATCCCCATTTGCTCTGTCAGAAACAGAAATGTAAGTGGTGAGAGGGAAATTCCAGGAAGAGGGAAAACCATCCCTGACTAATCTCTCTCGGGAATTAAAATCAACCTTTCTGGTTGCTATCCTAGGAAGTAGTGTATGTGAACTGGCAATACCTTTGAGTCAAAGCTGACTGAACAGCATACCAGAAATGATGAGGTTCAAAACTCTTAGCCATATGTGGTTAGGTGAATTTATCTATTTATTTAAAATACCCCTGTGAATGTTTTTTAAAGCTACTCAATTTTTGACTTACAATGGCTATATGTCCCCACATCCAATGACAGTAAGATTTGATCACTTAATGAAAAGCATGTCTTTGAGAGCCATATATTTAATGTACTTTCTCCAAATTTTCCAGTCTGGTGGTTGAGCTTTAGTCATGTGTTAGAGGTTATTATCTACGTAGATGTCAACAAGTAGAAATAGTTGGCTTGAAAAGTTGAGTAATGTGCTAAGAAAAATCATCTGAATTAGAAGAATCACGAATTTTTTTTTAAAGTCAAGAAAGATTGCAGGAGGGATTCGGTCCGAGATTGAAAAAATAGGTTCAAGTCATATCCCAACCCCATCCATTGGCGGCATTGTTCTCATCCAGATGTGCAGAAGGGAGTGCCAAAGCCCCTCAGGCCAGAAGGAAGGAGCGCTGTGATCCCTTAGGGGTTTGTCATCCACCAAAGAAGGTGTAGTTAGAGCCTCAGCATATAATCACCCTACTGCATCCTCTAGCATCCTTCTTCAAGACCAGGACATGGAGACTGGAATGACTTGGTGACCTTTTCTAAAATCACCCAGCTAGGTGGCAGCTGTGTTGTTATTTAACAGGTGGAAATATCATTGTTTCCAGGCCATATAACCATCTGCAGTAGATTAGACAACTGGCCCATGCTCTTGAGCCCAGGAGAAATACCTCCAGTGTGAGGAATGGACTGGCAGGTGATTGTCTTAACAAACTAGTGTTCACAATGTGCTAAGATATGCAGGAAAAATGCAGTCTATTCTAGAGAGAGAGATGAGTCGGTAATAGAAATCAGATTGTGATAAACAAGGAAAGTGGGAGTCAGTCAGCTGAACAGTCTTACGTCAGCTCATCCATGACACCCGTCAGGCAAATGGAAGTGCACGCAGCAAGGTGGCTCATTGAAACGATGCCAGGCAGCCTATGGCATGTGCCGCGGTGTTCTCTGATGGAGGTGGGCTCTAATCTGCCTCTGTTTGCTCACTGAGAAAGTACTTGGACGTTGCTGGGGTGTGTGTGTGTGTGTGTGTAGATAATGTGGCCTAGCTAGAACAACTAGATAGTAAGAAGGTAACTGGTGTAAAGAAAGAACAGGACGTGTTAACACTAACACTGATTCCTGGCACCAACAGGAGTTGTACCTGTGCTGTTACAAAACACATGCCTGCCACCTGCTCTGGGTTAGTGATTCTGCCATTTTCCAGCTACTGGGCTCTAATAATGGCTGACATTCTTGGCTTGTGTGATGGAGCAAGGTTGAATACTTTATTTTAATGCCAATCATTCCATAGAAGTGGGTGATGTCATGACCATTGCACAGAGAGAAGAACAGAGCCTCGAAGAGCTGCAAGAGACCCACTGAGGAGCCAGGCCCGGGCGCCATCTGATTCTGAAGCCACTGGGCACCAACAGCCCCATGTAGCTTCTCCGCACCTCTGCTGTTAACTATAAAGTAGAAATAACACTAGCAGAAGCATTGGAAGAGCCAATAGCTTGTGAAAACTTCATGATTTGTCAAGAATTATTTAGAAATAATATGCTGTTATTTAGAAATATTTAAACAGCAAGCAGCATTGCATTGTTGTACCATTGATTCATAGGCGATGAGCCATGTGCTGTAGTTTTGCTAAAAAAATTATTTATTTTCATATTTTCTGGAAGTGACTTTTTTTGCAAGTGCATCATTGATTATTTTAGTTAGCTACAATTTCACCTTTACTATCATAAATTTACCCTTTGTCCCAAGCAGCCATGCCGGAGGAGGCTGAATAATTAAGTCTCAGCACAGTTACAGCCCCATGGGGACACACCCACCCACAGCTCTTCTGATCCTTATTTTGGCCTGGATGTCATTTGTCAGTTTTCATATGTCTCATTGTTAGTACATTCAATCTTAAAGACAAATATGCTTAAGGTATTAGATATAAAATATTAGTGCCACACAAACACAAAAGTAATTTAGCTTAATTGTTGCCAGTTAATCCATGGCAGACTTCAAGGCCATGTTTAAAGAACTTTGAGGCATTACATGAAAATATGGTAAAATGTATCAAAATAAATTAAGCCGACAGATTTTTTTCCCCAGATGAATACCTTTCCCCCTTTCTCCAGGTAACTGCTTGATGATCCAAAAAAAGCACATGCACCTGTATTTTATGTCTGCAGGGTAATTAAAATCATTAAACTTAATGTTCTGTTATGTTAAATAAGTATTTGTTCTGGCATGCTCTGGGAGGCTGAGGCAGGAGAACTGCTAGTTCGAGCCCACCCTGGACAGCTTAGTGACTCAGCAAGACCTTGTCTCAAAATAAAAACAAAAGCAAAAAGGGCTGGGGACAGAGTGTGAAGGTTCTGGGGAAAAATATTACTTGTTTTCAAAGAAACTAAGAGAAATTTGGAAACCGTAATACAGGACTGACATGCATGGCAAAAATCAAGGATAACCAGATGGGCTGAGTTTAACCGGCGTTAGGAGAATGACCCTTGGAGTTTCTGCGTGAGGACCATCACGAAATAGTTGAGGCTCCTGAGCATCGCATCGGGGCTTCCCGCTGCTCTGTGCAGGAGTCGCGCCCAGCCGCTGACCTCTGGGTCCCTGCTGATCGCAGGGCTGGGCTTACCACTGGGCTCCACGTCTTTGAGCCTCTGTCTTGTCCCTGCCTGGACACTGCCAGCCCTTTCCGGGTGTGCTGACCGCGCCCGGGCCACTTCTCAGCGCTGACTCGGTCTTCATTCTGTTTCCTTAGAAACGCTCCCGAGGGCAAGTGCTGTTTGACAAAGTGTGCGAGCACCTGAACCTGCTGGAGAAGGACTACTTTGGCCTCACGTACCGCGATGCCGAGAACCAGAAGGTGAGAGTGCGGAGGCCGGGACACACGCTCGTGCGCTCACGGTCCCCTCCGCCCTTCGCACCACGCAGGCCAGGTCCCTCCAAGCCGCTCAGTGCCCGTTCCCTCCAGGAAGGGCACCTTGACAGCACCCTAGGATCCTGGCTGTTTTGAAAAGAGCAAGTCAGCTCAAGGGTGTTCTTCACCCATGAGTGAGCTATGGCTCCAGCAAAGCATGAGCGTGTGTGTGGATCTGTGCATGTGGCCCACAGATTCCAGTGGGTTTCAGGGAAATCAAGTACTTGGATGCTCGTGCAGAAAACATGCTCTTGCCCCAGATTGCCGTGAAGATGCTATAGTTGTGACATAGCTGTCAGGGCTGCGTGCTGTTGGGACTGCTGTCCTGTTCTTAATTCATCTTATGCTTTCACTTTCTCACCAGTCAGGTGGATGTTTGCAGCCTCAGACCTGTCCAAAGTCTTTTCTAGGTGTCCAGTGTGTAAGGCATTACCTCTATAGACGCTTACACCCAAACCAAGCTTTCTATTTGGAGCTTACCCCGCAGCTGGCTGCAGAAATGAAAAAGAGGAATTGTTTCCATTGTATTGATGCAAAACATTGAAGTGTCACTTATTTGTGTGTTGTGCCCTGAGTGTTGCTAATGAAGTTACTGGGCAATGTCTAATTTCATTATTACATGTCTGATTTTTCCAGTGAGGAAAATGTCAAAACTCAAGCGAACATTCCATTCATTAGGAAATTTTCAGGTAGATGGCTCTCAGTCTGCGATCACAGATGTCGGTCACCTAGAAATGAATGGCTAAAACCATGTGGACAGTTGCATGTACCTTCTTTCTGGGAATTTATTTGAACATAGAATCTTCTGTCATTTCCCTTCAGCTTCCATGTTAGCTCAAATCCCTAAGTCAATGGTTGTAAAAAAAGAACAGAAAGAAAGAAAAAGGCATTCCGTGAGGCGGGAATTGTCCGTGTGCGCCTCTTCTCATTGGGCCCATGTCAGGACCTGCACAGGGCCTGGCTTCGGGTTGCAGACGGAGGGAGGGGGGCCATGGGGGCCTTGCCGCGATCACCCTCTCACGTGTGCTTAGGGCCTGTCGGTACCTAATCGTCAAGCCGTTTTTATTCTTCTCTGATTCAAATTCAAAATGTCATTTCCTTTTCAGAATTGGTTGGACCCTGCTAAGGAAATTAAAAAACAGATTCGAAGTAAGTTTTTTCAGATTATTTTATTACATAAGGTGAAGATTTGTAGAGAGCAGAGTAATAACCACATCCGAGTGGCCAATGTGAATAGCTTTTTGAAAGACAGATTCCAAGCTCAAGTTTGATTGGGCAAATTGGTCCGGCTCTGACAGTACCCATTTTCCATCATCACAACTGAAAAATTAAAATGACTTTGTACTTGGCCAGTCCCCTGTCTCTACATAGAGAGAAAACATGTCTTAAGTGATATGCCAGTTGTCACTTAATCATTTAAAGTTCCAAACTTAATATTATATTAAACCTAACTGCCACAAGCATATGAAAGCCAACCTAAGAGTAATGGTCACGTGATAGTTTTAAAAACTGGAATAACAAAGAAGACTGAAGTTATTGTCTGGTGACCACCTCTTTTCTTGGGCCCAGAAGATAAGTAAAGAAATGTATATTTCCTAATGGACAAGAAAAAGTCCATGAGCTTCTCAAAATTTGAAATAAAAGTAGCTAATAAGTACTAAGCAAGTTAAGACAGCTAATGGTTAAATGCAAGTTAAAATGAAACATCCTGGGCTGTGCTTATGGGTCAGTTGTAGAGCAGTTGCCTGACAGGCTGGAGGCCCTGGGGTTCAGTGTCCAGCAGGTAAGGAAGAGAGAGAGGAAGGAGAGAAAGAAAAGAAAGAAAGAAAAGGGAAAAGAAGAGAAAGGAAGGAAACTAAACAACCAAAACTAGCATCACAAAGAAATAAAAGGGAAAAGGAAGAAAGAAAGTTAAGAAGGAAGGAAGGGAGAGGGGCCCGGGATTTAGCTCAGTGGTTCCAGCGCCTGACTCGCAAACGCAAGGTCCCGAGTTTGATCCCTGGTACCGGGAGGGAAGGAAGCTGATCCCTTTTCACCTGTTTGGATTAGCAAAGACTTTAAAAATTTAACGAGTTTAATCCTGAATTTCACTGGCAAGTATGGACCCAGTTGACAGAAGTATAAATTGTTGCAAACCATAGAGAAGGCATAGTATTTATTAAAATTTAAAATGTACTTGCTGTCTGACCTTTAGTTTTACATGAAGAAATTACTCAGCATATGTATTAGAGAAAAAATGCATTCGTGTGCACATGAATGCTCATTTCTAGTACTGTTTGCAGAAGCAGAAAACTAGAGGAGACCTAAATATCTATTTGTAAAGAAATGATGACATTAGTCATAGAAGAGCCATAGAATTGGGCTTGGCTCTTGTTAGTGAAAATTGGGTTGCAAAATAGTGTTTATGACATTTGTTTTTTGAAAGTTATTTACACAGAGCCACATGGGAAACTTGTGGGGAGCATGAAAAATAGTAGCAGTAATAAAAAATAAGGGGTTGAAAAGGAGGAGGGTTTTTTTATTCTTTAACACTTTCATCACCTATAATGTATTTATGTATGTAATCTTGAATAGCTGATTTTTTTTAATTCACATTTTTAATCAATAAAAACTAGATTAATTCTCCTGAACACCTAACTCTTTTTGCAGGATAAATTTAAGACCAGTTTATTAATGACAGCATCATTCCCATTCAAGTTTTCAAATAGCTTACTATTAAGAAAGAACAAACACTTCTTAGTACCTGTGTAAGTTCTGAGATAGCAGAATACCCTAAGTATTAATAAATTGTAACCGCTAGTAAGCAGTTTGAAATGGTTTCATATGAAGTAACACCCTGTTGATCACTATACTTCTAGATATTAGAGAATTTGTTGATTATTTATATAGATAACATCATTCATCATATTTTTAGAGAAATTTGAGGTATCTATAAACTAGAAACTTGATGATGAATTAGTTTGTTATTGAGATTGAAAACAAGAATGGCTACAGTGGGATAAATAGGTGAAACACATTTTTCTTGTTCCAAGGAATCCTAACAAAAAGATTAAAATGATGAATATGGCCTACAGATCTTTTATGGAGTTATTAAGACGTGCTAAATATATATCTTAGCATTTGGGGTGTCTGACATAGTCTTTATTCGCCTAATGAGATGCTGGCCTGGTTAACAACTGCAGAGTGCTTTGAAAATTTATAAAGTATTCCAGGGTAAGTTATGGCACTCTTGCAAGTAAGGCTACCTACAAGTGGCTCTTTTCTTTAATATTGCTGATAGGATTCTTTTGTCCCCTCATTTCTCTTTTGTGCTCCCTCCTTCTCAGACAGGAAAGCTAAAGAGACCAAAACAAAATGTGAAACTTAAAAGATGTTTCCAGCCTGTGGGTCAGGCAGTATAGGTGACTGTCACCTAAAGAAAACTGCCCATCTTGCAGAGGAGGGGACAGGGAAACTTGGGATGGCTTTAAAAGTATAAGTTGGTATTTCTATCTGTATTCCTTGTTGCTTGCTATCCACTAAAATGCCTCTTTGCACAAAATTCAGTCCTACCAAAGCAGGGAAATAGTATCAGACCTAAAGTACTTATTTACCATTGCCTCCTCTTCCCAGCATAGATGAAGAAAGAGTGTTTCCCGTCTTCATTATGCAAGTCCACAGCCCGGCCTCTAGAATTAAGATCGCTCTGTGGAGCCCATGCTGATGAATGAACATTTTCAGTTACAAATTTATGACATAGTAATTTCTGAAACTGAAAAATTTGTTCTTCGGAACTAATTCTGGTCCTGCATGATGCATGCCATATCTCAAACAAAACTCCTAAATATACTCTATACTCTATTTTGTGACTGTGAATCTGGTATATTTGTGGTATAGAATATATGATTTACAGTGGTTTTATGATACCAATGCAGTCTGTTTTGAAATCTTAAGATTTTGGCATTAGAAATTTTTCACAAGAATGAACTCCACTCAGTGCCACAGTTTTGTGTTTACCCTAAATTTGTAATTCAAAACCCTACATCAGCATTACAGAAATACCTATTTTCTTGTGTCCAAGCCGGTTCATTTCCTGTTTCTGGTCAGGTCAGGGCCGTGTCTGAGCAGACGTAGGCCGCAAGCCAGCTCATGTATGAGCACATCCTCCCAACTGATGGGTATCTGTTCTCTTCTCAACGGGGAATTCATCTGCCTGTTCATTAAGTTTTGGTTTTATGCCTCATTTCACTGAGGAGTTTTTTTCCATTCCAAGGACTGAACTCAGGGCCTTCACACTGAGGTGTATCCCTGTCCCTTTTGAAATGTTCGTGTTCTAAGACAGGCTCTCACTAAGTAGCTGAGCTGCCTAGACTGGGCTCAAACTTGCGACCCTCTTGCCTAAGCCTCCCGAAGTGCTGGATTACAGGTGTGTGCCACTATGTCAGCTTTGCTGACCTTTTGTCCCTCTTGGTTGCAATGTCCATTGTATTGCAGTTTCTCTAAACTTCACCATTGTTTCAGAATAATGTCCCAAAAGACCTTGTAGTTAGTTTTTGATATATAACCTTAGGAATATGGAGTTCTTAGTAATAGTGATCTTCACTGTGGATCCAAAACCCTCCTGTATTGGAACCACAAGGGAGCTTATTAAAACCACAAGCCTGTACCATATTCCAGATCCGAGGAGTAAAAATCTTGGAGGTGGAGCCCAAGCATTGGCATCTTTAACAAGCACTTCAGATACTTGTTAGGCCCATTGTAATGTGCAACTTGCTCTTCCAGAATGAGGATTTTTGCATTGAAATGTATTGCTCATAGTTTTATTATTTGTTAGTTTCCAATGGAGAATTTTGACCAAGTTTATTATAAGATTGTTTAATTACATTGCCAGATGATTCACTGGAATCAAGGCATACTTTGAAGTGGATGAAAATTACAAAAGAGCATTAAACCATTTCCCATAACTAATCCATTATTTTTAATTCTGCCTGCTTGGGGGAGAAGTCAGCTCTCATTATGAAACCTTATTATTGGCAAACATTGGAGGGATCTATTTCAGTAGAAAGTGAGCAGGAATCAATAGAAAAGTAAAACCAAATCAGACTATTTTTAGAATGACAAAGGACTTTTTGGAGAACAGTGGAAAAAACAATCACAAGATTTATATTTGATGGACAGAGGTTTTATAATTTCTAATTCTTCCAGCTCATGTTTCAGTGATACTTTGAGTGGTTTAAAAATGGTATTAAATAGCCAATAATATCTAGTCCTCTGCTAAATCCCTCATGGGACCACTTGGGTGAGATACTTGGCATGTAGAACCCTGAGTGTGACATACAGGGTAGTGTCAGGAATAAACGTGGATTTATGACAGAAATGTAGAAAACTGGTGGAGCTAAGTATTGCCATGTATGAAGAGAACAATGCAGGAAACGAGCTGATAAATTCATCGCTGCACCTTCATTCCCGATGTTTGGGAAGAGCTCGTGGAGAAAGTGGAGTTTCTGGAGAATATTTCACGGAGTGGGTGCATTTGGATGTCTGAGGAGATCACTCGAGGCATGCAGGGTGTCGTGTCAGGGCACAGGCATGACAGCAAGCACAGGCCATAATTGGAAAGCTTCTGGCATAGAAGCTGGGGGGCCTGGGATGAGTTCTCCAAGGCCTCATGCAGAACCCAGCCAGGCCCCAGGCAGAGGAACTTTCAGTAAGAGGAGTGTCGCAGAGAAGTGACCCCCAGATCTTGATAAACGAGTGCATTTAAAAGCCCAAAGGAAAGAACAAGGTGAATGAATTTAACAAGTGATCACCAAGATGTAATAAGTGCAGAAAAGGATGTCTTTGTCATGTTTCTGTTGGTAAATCGTTCACAAGCAAAGGTAGCATCATGACCCATGGAGCTCAGTAAGGCTGTTTCAGAGATAGATGTGGAGTAGGCAGCTGTGAACTCCCATCTGGCTAACCCTTTCCACGGCTGCAGCAACGCTAGGTCAGTGCCACCGAGTGAAGACGGTCTGTCCTATCAAAGGCTACGGAGGCGTAGCATTGCACAATGCACAGGAAATTCGCTCAGTATCTATCTCGCCTAAAAGTGCCGCGAGTGAACAAAGACTTCAGCAGCCAGATATTAAAGCATTATTCACTACAGCCAACCTTCCCATGAAATACAACTGTGTTAGCTTGTCCCTTGACATTTATTATAATGCAGCTTGACCTATAATAACAAAGCAGAGAGGACAAAGACAATGGGAATTATGTTTGTAGTGTTGTTATGTGAGCTGCCCAGAAATTCATTCCAGGCTTATCTGATGGAGGATTTTCCATATCATTTACGTTATCCCTTCTTCCTTCCGGAGGCTTATCTTTGATGCTAAGAACGGAAGGAAGTTTGGTGAATTGCCTCGCTGGTTAAAAGTGCCTCTAAAGGATTTGATTGAGGACACGATTAGAAATTAGAGGAGGCTTCAGACTTATCTGTGGCTTCGTTTAACAGAGACTTGCTTGTTTTCCGTTAGTGATCAGAACTGGCCGGGTATTAGTGCTCGGAGTGAGGTCCTTCCAGCAATCAGTAAAACTCATAAGTGAGTTTTCCAAGGTCTCACTCTGACTTGTTTTCCTGTCCCTACAGGTGGCGCTTGGCACTTTTCATTTAATGTGAAGTTTTACCCACCAGACCCTTCCCAGCTCTCTGAAGATATAACCAGGTATTTGATTGCTGTCTGTGAGCAGGACAGCCACTCTGGGGGAGCTGTGGGCCTCTCGGGGGGTCCAGAGAAGAGGATGCTACGTGTGTGGCTGTAGTCACCCATGCTTACATACCAAGAAAAGGACAACTGCGTGAGCGCAAACATCTGACGGGAAGCTTTGCCAGATCCTGTCTGGTAACAGCTGACTCTGGTGCTAGCCTGACACTCCCATCTGCCTGACCCTGGTGGGAAAACAGGCAGAATGGAGATGCTGTCATCCACCCACCACTGCAGAACTGGATGGGATTCAGCCTTCAGTGCTGTAGCCATTCTTGGTGCTCTGCTTTATAGTAAAACATGTCGTTAGATGCTTACGCTTTATTTATACCAAAGTTGATGCTTCACAGTTGTTTAAAAAATCACAGACACACACAGAAAGATACAAACAAATGCATATAAAGCTAAGAGTTTGCTTTTTATGCCCTACATGTACAAGGAAATTGATTAATTTGTTTTCTGGAAAGAGGTTAAGAAAAGAATCTAAACATAAAAATATTCCAGCTTGGGCCAGGGATTTAGCTCAGTGGTTCTGCCACCTGCCTCGCAAGCACAAGGACCTGACTTCAATCCCCAGTACCGAAAAAAAAAAAAAAATTCCAGCTTGCTGGCTGAGCTAAGTGCGAAAGGGACTCCTTTGAGAAGCAGTGTTGGGTGGCTCCGTCGGTTCCAGTTACTGTTACAGAACATCATGGCCTGGCTGCTTTATAAACAATAGAAATCTATTTCTCACAGTTTCCGAGGCTGGAAGTTCAAGGTCAGGGTGGTATTCCTGTGAGGCTCAGCTTCCAGTTGCAGATTCCTGTCCTCTTGTTCTCTGTGTCCTGCCATGGTGGAAGGGCCAGGGGTCTCTCTCTGGCTTCCTCGGTATGGGTGCTGATCTCCTTGATGAAGGCGTGACCCCTTGCCCAGTTATCTCCCAGAGACCCTGCCTCCTACTCCAGCACCTTGGAAATAGAATTCAGCACATGAGTTAGAGGGTGGGCAGGACACAGGCATGGAGCCATCCTACCTGGCTTCCCACGTGTCCTCCTAGACTTCCCTGCGTTCTGTTCGGGACCCCCCACTCGCTCTGCGGGTAACATGTTCATGACCAGACAAAGTGACTCCGTCTGGTGCACAGAATTTCTACCTGAGCCTCACACCCTCCGTGAGGGGCACTTTTCATCAAAGGGAAATTACTCCAAACAGGTTCAGTCAGTTGTTAGGATCAAAAACAGTTTCACTAGACATAATTGGAGGAGGGTAACAACACGTTTCTTTTCCATTTTAGATTTCTCTCATACTTGCAGTAAATCAGAGTAAAGATACTTTTTAGTGAGTAGTGAGGGACTGTTTAACTTGCGATTGTGGAGGCTGTGTATACCTAGATTTGAAACTTCAGTGATTGGTTTCTTTCTATCTATGTGTGTAGTGTTTGGAGAACCTGTCAAGTGTTTAAGGGTTTTTATATCTGGGTTATATGGATTTTACTTACACTTAAAGGGACTTTAAGACTTTACATAGTCCTCCTTTTCGACAGAATCACAGTTTATTGCCTATATGAAAGGTAGGTGAGAGGTATTATTAAAATTCAACAGTGTTAACCCTGGACTGTCTTAAGACAAAATAACAAAGAATACAAATCAGCTGTCAGTGAAGATGTTTTATGCTATCATGGCAAAATTTCATGAAAAACATTGTATATTTCTTCAGTTTAAAACTGTTTGCTTACAGTGACAAGATTCTCGGATTTTAAGATCGTAGTTCTTTAATGTTAGTATTCAGCTGAGTTAAACTTTGGAAAACATCCTAGCTTTTGAGGGCACAGCTGGTGTTACCTGAAGTCTGGCTTGGTCATAGGGAAAGACCGGTCATCTAGATTTGAAATGAGGCCTCCGGAACGCTGGTTGGGACTAAGAATCATATTTAAGAGCATCATATTTATATTGTAATTTCCTCAACTAAGTATTTATTGGGAGTATGTTGGGAACTGTTCATTTGACTTTAAAAGTTAAAAGATGTTAGGAGGACATGTCTTTAGATTTCTTTTGCTCTGTCCGTTACTGATAAAGTCCTGTTTTATTATGAAAACGGCCTTTGTCTAGGCACCCTTAAATACCTTTGCAGCCCAGGACTTTCCCCTTGTGTCTACATCACTTGTAGATGAAATGAATGTCAGCAGGGACAGATGTTAGAGACTGTGTCCTAGCAAGGTCACTGGACAGCACGCTTACCCACAGTGGCGCTGAGCGGTCCCCCCATGCCTCTTGCTGGCCTCTGTCCTGCAGGTACTACCTCTGCCTCCAGCTACGCGATGACATCGTGTCTGGACGGCTGCCTTGCTCCTTCGTGACCCTCGCCCTGCTGGGCTCCTACACGGTCCAGTCAGAACTTGGAGACTACGACCCTGACGAGTGTGGCAGTGATTACATCAGCGAGTTCCGCTTTGCCCCGAACCACACGAAGGAGCTGGAGGATAAGGTGGTTGAGCTGCACAAGAGCCACAGGTTGGTGGGGATGCTGAGCGTGACTTCGCCTCATGCGTCATGCTGGGGACACTGCTCTTCGGCCGTCCCGGTCATGCTCTCGGTGCACGAAGGGCAGGTGTCAGCAGTGAGTCATACCCGGGAGAGCTCTGGGGTGGGTGAGATCCCTGCAGAACACCGCTGTCCATTTACAGTGTCTTCCCTCAAAGCCGTCATCGCATTACACTTTTCTTACGTACAGGTTGAGCCTCCCTAATCCAAACTGCTTAGGACCACAAGTATTTCAGAGTTTGGAATTTTTCAGATGTTGGAATATTTGCGTGTAAACAATGAAATATCTTGAGGAAGAGAACCCAAATTTAAACGCAAAATGTATTTATTCATTTATTTATATTTTTATACACGCAGCCTGATGGTGCTTTTACACAGTATGTTTCAGTGTTCCTTCGCTTTGACTGCGACACATCCCATGAGGTCAGGTGTGGAATTTTCCCCTTGTGGTGTTGTGTTGGAGCACTTCAGACTGTGGAGCATTTTGGGTTTTGATATTTAATTAGCAGTGTTCCACCTGTATTTGCCCATGAATCACTGAGGACTTTCTTGTAAGATAAAAAAAAGAACTGGAAAATTTTGCAGCCCCACCAGATAAAAGAAGATCAGCTACTTGCTTTTTAATTTCTAATTCTAATTGATAAGCAGGGAAACCAGCCTTGTAAATACATTTTTTTTTTCCAATCAGAGGAATGACACCAGCGGAAGCAGAAATGCATTTCTTGGAAAACGCCAAAAAGCTCTCCATGTATGGGGTAGATTTACATCATGCCAAGGTATGCCTTTTCAAACCCAAAATTCTTTCATTCAGTTCAGTGTTACTATTTCAGTAAGCTGTCGATTTATACATCCATTAACATAAACAGAATCTTTGAGGGTTCAATTTGTGTTTGCCTTTTAAGCCTTATTCCATGATAAAACTATCTTAGCTCTGATATTCACAGAAGGTTAGTCTTTGTGACTGAGACTTATGTCCTAGTTACTTTCTTGTCACTGAGACACCATATCCAACACCCACAAGTTGAAGGAGGAAAGGTTTATTTTAGGTCACAGTTTGTAGAGGTGTCAGTCCGTCATTGGCTGGCTCCAAGGCAGGGTGGCATGGCAAAAGAGAAACAGTCCATGGTATGGCAGGCAAGAAGCACAGAGAGATCAAGGAAGGAGGGCAGTAGACTTGCCAGGACATGGTCCAGTGACCCACTTCTTCCCAACACCACACTGAGCTATAATCCACTGATGACTATCATGCCCCCATAATCCACTCACCTCCCCAGGCCCCCACCTATGAGCAGGTCAGGCTTTGGGGTGACATCTAGATATAAACCATTACACTTAGGTTACTCCTGGCCTAGGCTCCCAGGAAGCCCATGGTAGGCAAAGCTTCGGATTGCCAGTTGATTCTGTTGGAAATGTCCCTTGACCAGACAAGCTCTCAGCTCACCTGCCCTCCTGGTTACAGGTTACAAAGGCAACCAAGTGCCCTTTGCTCCCACCAAGCACTGTCTTGCCTTTCCCCCAAAATATGGCCCCCTTTGTCTGGACTGTCAGCCTCCTTCCTATCTGTCTTACTGTCTAAACTTGGCTGATTGTCTAAGCCCCAAGTACCACGTCTGTTATGTTATTCTGGAACCCACCCAGGCATTAATAAGTTCATGTTAAATTTAAATTATTCTATCTCTAAAGTTTAAATACTGTGCCATATAACCAGTACTTTGAAATAAGTTTTTTTTGTTTTTTAAAGTTTCACTTAAAATTAGGCCTCCAAGCCAACGGTGATGTTGCAAACTGCTATCGGGTACAAGGTTAGAAGGTGTATCCTGGACAGAAGGAAACCAGAGTTGAGCTGTGGGAGGGTTTCAGCTGTGAGGGAAGAGGGATCAGCTTGAACCCAGCACTGTGCTTCTTTAGTAAGAGAGTGAGTCTGTAGACTACTAGTCTACTCCTTAAATTGCTGTGAACGAAAGCACTGTGGTAATTCAGGAAAGCTTTTGTAAAAACTTTTATCAGCAAAATAAGTGATATTAGGTTGGATTCTGCTGCTTCTGCAGTGTTCAAAAGGTCACTCTCCCAAGTTCAGGGGTAGTTTCTTCTGGTGACAGCTGACAAGATGGTATTGTCCTTTGTAGGGATGCAGATTCAACCTGTGGTAGACAGTTGCCAGTTTCAGTCTGGGACCCCAAGGATGTGCAGTTGCAGGCTTCCAGGCAAGCAGTGTCCTACACAGAGTCAGGTTCAGGGCCAAGAAATGAAGACTGGCTGTGCTCAGACAAACATCTTAACAACCCTGATAACCAGAGAGAGGGAAATCTGTGATCTGGAAGTTCCGTTGCTGATGGAAGTGAAGCTGTTGTTTGGCTGTTGTTGACATTCAGGGAGCAGATCGACACACGATGAGTTTGGACCGGAAGTCGGTGGGCATCGAGTCCATGAGGTTTGATTGGTGATGTCTGTGAGGTTCTCAAGGCCGCGCGTGCACCGTCTCTGAGATTTGGCTGAGGCTTCCGCCAGGAAGGTGCTGGGATCTCGGATGCTGAGCACATTGACATTTGTGTGTAATTACACCAGCAGGTGTGGCTTTATTTGCCCGTTCGTTACTATGCCTTTTCACTTAATTCACACTCAGCGAACAAAGTGTTTTGTAGTTTTTGCCAAGTATACGTTAGAGGGAGGATTTCAATGTAAAAATATGATCCAGGCACTAAGATCTTTTTATTTTATTTTATTTCTTTTAGAGTTTTTAACCTACCTGGCTAAATGATAAGGACACAAGAACAAAATGAAATCAGCATGAGAATTTGAGCAAATCTAAAGTATTTTGGGGTCAAACCATGAACTTTGATTCATTTACTGCCTAGACAAAAAAATAAGGATTAGGGCCTATATTTAGGGAAGTGCAACTCAGGATGTATCTGTTTTCCAATCAGTAAAAATAAAGTCTCTTGTCATTGCTGGAGCTATTGAGTTGGAATAGATGGCTGCTTTTTCATTCAGTAATATGATTTGAAATTATGCCAATTAGAAAGAAAGAATTAAGGAAGTGCAAATGCAGCCTGTTAGGAGACTCTATCTGAATAGTAAGTATAACAGATGCATCGGTTTTAGACTCCATTTTCCCATCCAGGCAGGCTTCATCATTTCAAGGAGAAAATTTACTGAATTAAATTAGAGCTCATTTCCGGTTATAAAGGAGATGCTTTTCTTCTATGGCTGGTAGGAACGGCCCGGAGCTTTACGGTCCACTTAAACATCTTGAATTGTGGTCTTGGAGCCTGCAGCTCTGTGTAAGGAATAAATGCCAGCCGTGCAAGCAGAGTGGCTGGCTCTCAAGGATCAGTGACACCAGTCACTTGTGAGCATGACAGCAGATGTAGGTCCTACATTTTGGAAAGCATGTCCTAAATACTTTATTTTTTTTTTCATAGGAAGGATGACTCTGCTTGTGTGTCACTTAACATCAGTCTTAATAGGCTTTGTCAGAGCCTTTTATTTCAAGTAAGAGTATGCAGTGTAGACACAATTTCCTCTCAGATGTCTCATGGACCAAGCAGTACTGAAGGATTAGCAGTGTTTGAATGGGGACTCAGACGGAGGGAGCAGTGTGGCCCTTTATTCCTTTTGTGGTGGGCTGAGATAGTCCCGTGTCCGTAGGAACAGTAGCATCTACCCCTATTGAATGGGAAATGCACCTGTCCCCAAGCAAGGCTGTTAATACCAAAGATTTATCCAAATAGCCACATACTGTGGCCTGTGGCAGAAAATTCAGTATGAAAATATCATTCTTTGTCACCATTCAATTAATGAAATTGAGACTTGCATCTGATGTAAAACCCCACTTAATCCCTCCATTATCATTTTGCGTCTGCCTTTTCATTTCTCTTTCAGCAGGTGTGTATGTTGTACATTGTTGGCTTGGTACATGTGGACAGGCCCTGTGCTGACCCTAAGATCACAAAGATAAAATGGAGATGCTTCTCTTAACCAGCCTACAGTCTCCAGGGGAGGCAGCTGAGGGAAGCTCGATTCAGCACCGTATGCTAAGGGCTACACCAGCAATAACACACTGATTTGTGGGCCCAGAGCGGTGCGTATTGGAGCCCACAAGGGCAGGAAGTGTCATCGCCTTCCTCCTCTGCCCCATGCACTAAGGAACACTGTTGCCTTATGATCGCTGACATGAAGGAGTGATTTAAAACACATAATAATGAAAAGGCTTTAAACGACCTTTCCCTCTGTAAGCCAAAGACATAGCTCCTAAACTTACAGTCTGTGTGTGAAAACCAGCGACTCAGAGAGGAGCTATTCCTGAAGGCCTCCTCGGGCCTGCCCTGGGGAAGGTGGTCACCTCTGAGTTGTCATGGGGCGGGTGGTTTCCTGGCAGGGGCAGCACCTTGGGAGCAGCAGGTTGTAGCTCTTTACATTGCTCTTTCAAATTCAAGCCCTCGGTAGATGGCAGGCCGTTTCTGGTCTTCGTGTTCTCCTCTAATTCTATTATACAGTAATATCCTGCCGTGATACAGTTCCACTACGGGAGGGTAATTTGGTCTCTAAGGGAGAGATCAGTGACAAAGTAAGATATTTCATTTTAAACCAGTTGTATCCCGATGGTCATCTTAACATTTCCCAGAGACCACTGTCTTTATTTTACATTGAGATATGCATCTTGTTCATTGCATGGACAGGAGTTGAGAAGTCCCTTCCCACCATATGGACAGATTCTCCTGTCTGGATTCTCTAGTTGTCCCCTTTCTGTTTTGCTGGTGCAGCAGAGTGACTCACAGCCCAGGACAGCCTGAGAGAAGTGACAGGGTCAGAGCCCCAGGGCCGGAGTGTAGCATTGTGGGGGTGCCCGGCCTGGCACCAGTGAGAGCAGTGAGTCAGGGGGTGGGGTCTGCAGCTCTAGCAGCCCTGCCTGCTTTCCACCCCAGTCAAGGCCACTGTCAATGTCATCTTACCTGAACTCAGTGGCATAGCGGGGACTGACTGAAGGCATCTGTCTCCTGAGCTCGATGTGACAGCTGAGGACCTACACATCACGCATCCGAGGGAACTACCTAGAGGAAAGGCACAAGTGGCAAAAGCCAGTCTCAGTTACAGAGTGGCCCAGTGTTTCTTCAAAGCACACTGTGCACATATTTAACATGCATCCGTGCCACCATGTGTGTGTCGTCGTGCTCAGTGTGAGCACTCCCCAGCAGTATGTGAGGGCTTCAGGGAGCACGCTCACACTTTTCCGTGACTATTTTGTATTTAACTTTTACTCTGGCCGTCGTGGTATACAGAGGACTGAGGTTCTTTTTAAAATAACAAAACTCAAAATACTCGAAGTGGAAGACGAGCCTCCTATGCGTGTGTGCGTGCGTGTGTGTGTGTGTGTGTGTGTGTGTGGTCCTGGGGACTGGGGAATTGATCCCAGGCCTTTATATTGAGCTGCATTCCCAGCCCTTTATTTTATTTTCTGTTTTGAGACAGGGTCTCTCTAAGTCACTGAGTTGCCCGGGCTGGGCTAGAACTTGCCATCCTCCTGTTTCAGCCTCCCAGTGGTACCACACCCAGCTAGGGCCCCTTGTGTTAGTACACAAGTCAGCCAGGAATGCTGCTCTGGAGCCAGGCAGCGTGTCAGTGGGGACTCTGGGCCTGTGGGTCTTCTCCCAGCTGCCTCCACACGGCGCGGTGAAGGCTGAGTCATTCCACACAGCACCGTGTATCCCTGCCTGTCACTCGGCTTACGGGCACTGTGGCCACTGCAGACATGGTTGCTAGGTGCTGTCATCCCCCTGGGCCACTGCTGTGTACAGTATTTGCGCCACAAATCTAAGCAGATTCCACCCCAACAATCTCCGTGCTGAAATCTATTGTCATTAAACAGCTACTTTTTTTTTTATACAGCTACTTTTTAATGCTAATTTTTTTTAAAGGCTGCAGTATTTTTCATATTTCACTTAGTCAATTATAGGTTCTATCCTGATGGCTTAAATCTCGTATCCAGCAAAAAATAGAAATAAGTGAGATACTGACTTGTTGTTTCTTGCTGCAATTTTCCAGGACTCAGAAGGAGTAGAAATCATGTTAGGAGTCTGTGCGAGTGGTCTGTTGATATATCGTGACCGACTGCGAATAAACAGATTTGCCTGGCCCAAGGTTCTGAAAATCTCATACAAAAGGAACAACTTTTACATTAAGATTCGGCCGGGAGAGGTAAGTACACTGCATTTGCATGTGCATTGGGAAGAAAGGTCCCTAACAGGGAACAGAAATTTGAATTCTCTGCTCATAAGTTCTGAGCATTGTGAGACATGGTGAATTATATCTAAATGCCTGGGAGAATTTGTTGTAGGTTTGTCCAATAAACAGTAATAAACAACATGTTCTCTTCTTTATTATGTTGTTCTAGTTTTTTCCCAACTGTATGCATTAATTGAAAGGATTTTTAAAAAACATATTTCAGTATAAAAATCAAGATTCATGAATAATTTTTTTGTATTTTTCAAGCCATGGAGAATAAATTTCTTCCCTTGTGTCCTGTTTTTAATAGCTCCATTCTCTTTTTACTTTTTCCTGCAAATCTGTCTGTTCCCTAAAGTGACTAGCTGAGAGGTATTGTGCTTCAAGGTGCAAGAAGGATTAGAACAAAAGAAGCTGGGAGTGAATTATGTAAATAGTCCACGGCCCAGTATATTTCCATATATTCCTACCTTTTTTTTTTTAGTTTACTTATTTATTTATTTATTTATTTTTTTTGGTACCGGGGATCGATCTCCGGTCCTTGCGCTTGCGCAGCAGGCGGCGAAACCACTGAGCTAAATCCCCGGCCCTATTCCTACATTTTTAATCAGAAACTAATAACAAATCAGAATTGTTAACTAAACACCCTCTATTATCAGCTTAGACATATCTTCCTTAGTTGTTTTCTACATAACCGGTAACCTGCTTTCATTTGTTTAAGAAATACCTAATAAATGCCTCCAATTTCTCATTGGTATGGTAATCTACTGGAGACAGGCAAACTCACAGATTCTCATTTATGACTCTGAACCTTGTCTGGTGTGATACAGGTATCTCCTGTCTTCAAAATCTACCACTCCCGTGGAGTTTCTTGGTGGAAATGCAGTTTCAAAAACCAGATAAATCAAATAACAATGATGACTGCAAATTTAAAGTCATAGTCATCGTTGACAACTGAAATAATCTATAAGCTTTCCATGTAAATTAACTGGAATTATGTTTTTTAAATATTTTAAATATTGTATCTATTCTAAATATCTAATCTCTTCCAAATATTGTATGCCACACTTGTAACGCACACACACATATGAATTCATTGAACATTTATTAAGTGAGCACTTAGTGTCGAGCCATCATGATAAGCATTGGAAATATGACCTTGTTCCTCTTCTTAAGATTTTGGTATGAGAGAAACAGAACCATGATGCCAATGAGATGAGATTCCGCAAACACAGAATGAGGATGGTGTCAGTGGCCACAGAGGAAGACTGGAGAAGAGAGCCAGGATGTGAAATTCAACTTCCTAGTAGTACAGATGGACCCAGATCAGGGCAGAGGGTGTGGGAATAGAACAGAGGGAACAACGTGATAGAGCGGCTTCAGGGAGAACCAGGAGGTCAGGGACTCTGCATGCAGTGAGACCCGGGGCAGAACCGGGGGTGTTCTCACGGGGAGAGCCCTTTCCTGGCACAAGGCCCGGTACCTCAAAAGAGGCAGAGAGGAACCAGGAAATCATTGGAAAGTTGACTGATGGAGATGGTTTTAGGCAAGAGAAAAAAGGAGGTGAATTTCAGAAAAAAAAAAAGATTGCAGTCAGGCGTGGTGGAGCATGGACACCTATACTCCTAGCACTCAGAGACCAAAGCGGAGGACGGAAAGTTTGAGTCCTGTCTGGGCAACTTCACAACTCAAGGAGATCCTCACTCAAAAATTTTTTTTAAATGTTTGATATATTTTACTCAAGGCCTTAGACATTATCCAAAGAGCAAGGGAAGTTCAATAAGAGGTCCTAAGATAAAAATTCTGTGTAATACCGTTATTTAAGAGAGGGGCAGGCAGAAGAGAAACAGAAGGAGATGAAGAAAAGCATCTAGAGGAACAACAGGTTCTCTGCCTCACAGGTTCTTTTGGCTGCTGATTGTTATCGGTAGTGGGTGTTTTCCTGCGCTTTGGGTCGAGCCTTTACTGTTTAGGGTGACTGCCCCCTGGTGGCCGCTTGAATACTGTCTTCAGAAACTGAAAACTAAAACTACATCAGCAGTGATAGTACTAAGACGTTGGCAGAAAAATCAGATAGGATATTTCAACTTGAACAATCAAATACCTGACATTATCATCTGAAAATACACATGCTGCAAAGTATGAAAATATATTCTCCCAGTCGCTGATCTTAAAGAGATGTGAGCCCTTATCATTGTAACCCACAGCGAAACATACAAATGATATCAGCCATATTGGACACTGAGACATCAAATACCTAGGACGGTAAACACATATATCTTGGGCAGATACTAAGAAAATTGTCATTTCTAAGTGTGCTTTAGACTTACAAACATTTTGCTCATTTCTGTGCATTCCAGTTGAGGTCATTATGTCACTGAGAAACCATGAAAATAAGACTTAAAGATCAGATCAGCACAAACTGATTTCTGAAAGGAATCCAATACTTTCTTTTTGGTGTTTAGTTTTCCTAAGATTCATCCTTGTGCATAAAGCATTTGATACATGCCTGACATTTATCTCTACTTACAGCATTTGAAAGAGATAGATGTAAGTTTTTTGAATGGATAAATGTATATAACATGAAGTCTGCATATGACAATTTAGTGAGGAAAGAAAAATTTGTGAGTGGCATTATGATTTTGGAAATAATTCACAGAGCTTCTGTTATTTGTAATTCTAAACTTGACTTTACTCTTCGATCTGTTTCTTAAATTGTAGTTTGAACAATTTGAAAGCACCATTGGGTTTAAGCTGCCAAACCATCGAGCTGCTAAGCGTTTATGGAAAGTGTGTGTGGAGCACCATACGTTTTTCAGGTAGGTAGATACCATTGTTTCCTCATAAGGTAGGATTGGAAGGATTGGAATCACTAATGCTGAAAAGATAGATCGTTGGGGGAAGAATATAGGAACATATTCTTTCTATTCCCTCAAGTTCATGGCACCAGATTGCTTGATAAGAAATCCTAAAAGAACTCCTGATTAAACTTGAAGAATTTCCTTTGTCTTAGCTTCCCTACTATCTTTATTTCTCCTTTTTTTTTTTTTTTCCTGGTACCGGAGATCAAACTCGGGACCTTGTGCTTCTGAGGCAGGTGGCAGAACCACTGACGTAAATCCCCAGCCCTCCTTCCTTTCTTTCTTTATTACCCTCATAGCATTGTCTTCAGGTACATAGTCCCCTCCTTACTATTCCAGTCATTCCTCCGTATCCTGGACTCTTACCCATATATGGTGCTAGGGTGATCGTCTGGGGCCTATATAACAACAAATCATCAGTCTTCTTCCATAATACTTACATAGGTGCTCTTAGGGCTTATAGAACCCTGAACTCTACTTGCATGAATGTTAAAGTTCCCTTAGTCCCAATTCCCAGTTTCATTTACATCCACCCCTCCACAGTATCCCTAATTAGTATATACTTTGCAAATTAATACTTTTTTCTCATAAAATCAGGTTCATTTAACTACAAGTTGCATATCAAACTTTTAGCATCCAAAACACAGTAAAAAGTTAAAAAGCAGCCTGGATATTTGCCATAATCTTCCTGGTGCCTTTCTTTTAATATCTTTAGACTACTACTACCGGAAGCACCTCCAAAGAAATTCCTCACCTTGGGTTCCAAGTTCCGGTACAGCGGCCGGACACAAGCGCAGACGAGGAGAGCCAGTGCGCTGATAGACCGCCCTGCGCCTTACTTCGAACGCTCCTCCAGCAAGCGCTACACCATGTCACGCAGCTTGGATGGAGGTGGGTGTCGCTGGTGGGCTCGGCGCGTTCAGTAGACACAGATCAGCGTGGATGTTGGGAATGGAAAGCAGCTGTGGATCTTGGGTGGGTGGCAGATTTTTAAAGTCCCCAACTCTAAAACAGTGCCCTTGTCAGTCTCCTGCCTGGTGCTGGTAGATCTGTGTAAGAACGACATCAGAGAAGCATGTGGGGACAACGTGCATAGCTTTCAGAACCTTATGCAGGAATTTGGAGAAGACATGCTCAGGCTAAGTATAGTAGTCAGGTCCCTATAAGCAATTCTCACCCACAGATCTTAAATGATTAGCAGGTTTCTCTCAGCCTATTTGTTTCAGAAAGAAAACGGTAAGTTGAATTTATCTCTGTTCCCAAGATGGAGGAGTAAAATGAGGCTGTTACCAAGTCACTTGCTGGCAGGCACTGCAGGGCACTTCCGGGCCAAGGCCTGCTCACAGAAGTGACTTGAGGACCAAGGCCCTGCAGGGCCAGCGTCTTCTCTTCTCATCCAGAGCAGCTAGAGGTTGGCATTTTGCTGAAGATGCATCTTGTTTTTATTGAAGATGCATCCTGTGGAGACAAAGAGAGTCAGGAGTTTCTGGTTTGCATGTGTGATTTCGATAAGCAAAACAAACAAAACTCAGTAGAAGTTACAAGTGCCTGGGGCCGTCTCCCTCGCTCCAGTTTGTAGCTGTTCCTTATAGAGCCTCAGTCCCTGACCGACCCCACCCCAGGCCAGCTGATGGGATGAGTGACCCCGTGAATCCTCTGATTAAAAAGCCTGTATTTTCCAATCAGATACTATATAAACTGCTTATAGAAGGAACCGTAATAGTGTTATCAGTGCTATATTGTGTGTGTTACTCCTGGAATGGGAACAGCACTTGGCTAGCAGTGACAGTACAGAGTGTGGACACTGCATTCTCCAGCTGGGCCACAGTTGGAAAATGCTTTCAGGCCTCTAGGCCTCAGTTCAGTCATCTGTAAAATGGGAGGAAGGCCGCCCTTGACAGAGTAAATAAAGGGTAAATAAGGTATATGTGAAAGCAATCGAAGATTGATAGATGTGATCGTAAATATCCCAGAAGTTACACTGATAATTGTTTTCATAAGCTTCTATTGCTGGCCTAAAAAGTTCATTGCAATTAGCCTTCTGTAGCCATAGGCTCCAAATTTGCTAATTTAACCAATTTCAGACGGAAAGTACTCTTTTTAAAAAATTACACCCATACCGAACATGTACAGTCTTTTCCTTGTCGTTATTACCTAAGCCATAGAGTATGATGGGAATTTACACAGCATTTACGCTGTGTAGTAGGTGTCATAAATAATGTAGAAATGATTTCAAGTAAATGGGAGAGCCAGGTATTGTGGGGCCCGCCTCTTGTCCCAGCACTCTGAGAGGCTGAGGCAGGAGGATTGGGAATTCAAGGCCAGCCTAGGCAGCTTAGCAACTTGGTGAGGCTCTGTCTCAGAATTTTTAAATATATATATATTTAAAAAGAAGAAAGGGAAGAAGGAGGAGGAAGAGGGGGAAGAAAGAGGAGGAGGAAGGAGAAGACTCGGTGCGAAGGCCTTGGGTTCAATCCCATAAATAAAAATAAAGCTTCTGTACATAGGGGAGGGGGATGGGGGGGATGGGATAAAATAAAATAAAATCTATTTTAAAAATCAATAAACGAACAAGCAAATAAGGTACATATGAGTAATCAGCAAATGCTACACCATTTTATGTAAGGGACACGGCGATCTTTGCATTTTGGTACCCACGGAAGTCCTAGAAACAGTGCCTTGTGCACACCAAGGGACTACAGTGGCATTCTGGGTCTTCTAATGTAAGACCGAGGGCCTTACCAAACTCTCCGAGGAGCTGACTAGTGAAGCACACCCAGAAATCCCAGCGGTGCCTTCAGAATGTAAGACCAAGAGCCTTACCAAAAGCTCCAAGGAGCTGACTACAGCGAAGAACACCCGGGAAGGAACACACCGGACAAGTTGGAAAACAGACCTTTATTAGTCTGGCCAGATGGCACTCCCAAAGCAAAATAGCTTAGAAAGGCAGCTGGCTCAGAGTCCGAGGCTGTTCTTATAGGGGGTTGAGGGGGAAGTTAACATATAGAACTAAAGAAAAGGGACAAAGGTTAGTGGTCGACTGTCACGTATTGATGGTCAGCAGACATTTGCAGCTTGTTCTATAGATTGTGGTGTCCAGAACATCAGTTCCGGGCAAACAAGGAGTTGAGTAGTTTACTTTGGGACTTTAGGTCTGTTACAGATTTTTATCTAGTGTCCCAAAACTAACAAACATCTTTATCCATTAACTCACATTTAATCACAATGGGGCTGGAGAAAAGGAACAAAGGTTGTGCAGTCCCACACTAAGATGCCCAGAGTGCCAAATTTAGAGCCAGCTCTTTGAAATAGAATATTCATCAGGACTGTTTCGGGTAGAATTCAGATTCTGAACTGCCACAGTTAAGGGTTTTCTGTCTGTCGTGTCCCATTTGCACGTCTGAACCTCTGTTACCTCCGTTCCGAGTCAGTGTTTGAGGAACTGTGGTAGTCACACCTCGTTGTCCCTGGTGCCGTCCACCCTGTCGCTGGTGTGCACCCCAAGGCACACACTGCCTGTGAAGGATGGTTTCCTCCTGACCTTTTGTGTGTGAATCCCTGCTGAGAAGACAGAAGAGTTGTGAAGTCAGTGCACTGATTCCGTGCCTCTCTTCCTCCTGCCCGGCCTGAGGTTATAGTACGCGCTGCCCCATGCTTCGCTGTGCTGCCAGACCCACGTGCCTGCCGCTGCGCTGCGTGCCTGGTCGCGTGTTGGAACATAGCCTGCTTTTTGCGAAGTGGCGTCTTACAGAAGCAGCCAAACTGGTCCCTTGGGCTTTTCCCTCATTATAAAGAGATATGAATACTGAAAAAAAAAAAGATATGAAAAATCTTAGTGAAGATATTATAGTAAAGTAATTTAACTATTAAAAAGATTTCAGGAAGGAATTTATTTCCAAATCCTTCCTTTTATCTCTCTTTTTAAAATTCCTAAAATATGAATGCAGATCATGTTTGGTCTGCAATTAGCTACTGTGTATTCGTAAAACAGTGTTTATACATTTTAATAATTTTTCTGATATCCAAAACCTAAAATAATGAGTACCAGATTTTAAAATTTAACTGAATTAAGTATGTCTTTTACTAAGACATTTTAGCTGGCATGGAAGGCTGTACCTTATATCTCTGATGTTTGCATGTTGTGCATTTGCATGAATCTCATTTATCAGCATCTGTCTTGTTTTCCCAAAATACTAACCAAGTGAACAAACCTATATGCATCTCATCATGGCAGTCCATTTAAAACGCAGTAGATATTAAAACATTTCTTGTATTTCGGTTAAATGGAATTGCCATCTGAGCACTGGCAGCCTCTACCAGTGTGGTTCATTTTCATTATTAGCCTTAGGGCTTCCACGTTGTAGGAGCGGTTGACTTTTTAACATTCCAAAAAATAATAACGAAACTACCTGTAATTCAGTGCTCCTCTGTCAGTGGCACTTCCAAAGATCTGTTCAAAGGCAAGTGTGTCGGAGCAACTGTCTACTGCAAGTGCTGCGTGTCCGGCACTGGCCAGGAAGCGGTGCTGGTGCTCAGCTGGCTCCTCCGAGGGCTCAGCCCAGGGTCTGCCCTGCTACAGCCTCACGCACACACTCGCCACAGAGCCTGGGAATGGCCAGCATTGTCCTGGGCTTCAAGACCCACCCGAGCATTTAAGTAGTTTCAAAACAGTTGTAGATGAAATGGAAAGAAGCCCATGGTGGGGCTTGGATGGAGATACCTGCTGATTGATGGGTCTTTTTGAGAGCAATCCTTTATTTTGCAAAGGAATTTCTTTTAACCCAGTGATGGGACACTGATGTTGCTCATCTGTCTTCTGACTTAACTATTTCAGATTGTATTTCTCCGGTTGTATTTGCTTTTAGCATCAGTGAATGAAAACCATGAAATGTACATGAAGGATTCTGTGTCTGCTGCAGAGGTTGGTACTGGCCAGTACGCCACGACAAAGGGCATCTCTCAGACCAACCTGATCACCACTGTGACTCCGGAGAAAAAGGCGGAGGAGGAGCGTGACGAGGAGGAGGACAGAGGGAGGAAGGCCGAGGAGGCCACGCCTGTGTCTGCGATCCGGCACGAGGGAAAGGTACAGCTCCCAGGCTGCCACCCAGCAGCCCCCTCCCGCTGGTCAGACTGGCGGCACGGTAACTCTGAGGCTGGGACCAGGACCCTGCTGAGATGCAGGGAGATCCTGCCTCAGCACCAGTACATCCACGTGGCAATTTTTCAATTGCTATTGCTGCTTCAGCATTCTCACCCCGAAAGTTACTTTCTTAACTGTTGAAAACTTTTTATCTTTATAAGGGATGTGCTATCTAAGACTTTCAACAGCCGTCCTGTGTGTGTCTCTTTAAAATACTTTGGGTGGTGTAATCCGTGCCTTTGCTTGGGTTTGCAGTGCAGAACTTTGCCAAAGCTATTTTCTTTGTTTCTGGCCCCAGTCTCCTACCCGAGTGTAATATATTTTTCTGGACATATGGTGATCACACACCATTCTTCTAATATGAGTACACTGAGTGCCCATGGCCCGGGTATTTGTGGTCACCCTTCCTTAGTTTTCTAATCTAACCAGCAGAGGAGTGAGTGGCCGTGTTTTGAAAGGGGTTGTTCAGGCACAAGGTCGCAACGGAAGACAAAAAGTAGCTTTGGTAGAAATTTCTCCAGGTGTTTTCTTCATTTCATTTTGTGACACTGTTTCCCACAAAACTAAATTTCTTCTTAAAATTATTTTGAAACATCAGCTTTATTTCTGATAAACCAGCTTTTTAGAAAAACAGTTTAAAAGTTGACATATTTAGGAGGTTTATACATGATAATAATTGGAAACCAGAGTGATCCAGAGCCCGCAGGGTACTGAGAGACAGGAAACACAGCAACAATGCTCATGTAAACTACGGGTTACTCCGAAATGATCGACAGTTGGGCTCTTGAAATACATATGTATGTGATAGAGAATCACCACTCAGGATTCCATAGGAAAATATTTATTCCCCTAAGAATTTAACATTGACATCTCAACAGGATAGTTAAGAAATAATTTTTGTAGTTGTATTACACTATTCCAAATGACTCAATTCATTATCTTTTTAATTTTGCTTTTTTTTTAAAAGATCCTTTACCTGCCAAACACAAGAATAAAGCACAGGGTATGACATGGTGGCAGGGTTATGTGGGTCACTTGCTGTTAAAATGTGCTTTGTTCTAAATTTCACAGCTCCACTCTTCCTGTCAGTTCAGTCCAGAGCAGGTTTTAACTGGGCCGTGAAAAGATGACAATGCACCTGAAATGCAAATGTTTCTTATGCTTAATTATTACAGAATTTTGTGGCATTGCCCATACCAACAGATGATTCTCATGGGTGTGTAAATATAATTACGTGACACGCAAAAGTAAGTGATTTTTTTAGTTCACTCCCAAAATAGGTCCAGGCAGTCTCTATTTGATTTTGAAAGACTGCTGTGTCGCCTTGACATGTAACACTCGCACACCCTCGCTTTGTGTCCTTTATGCCATGAGAAAAGAAAAAGACAGAGAGCACGGCCACTCTCGGCATCTGAGTTTGAGAAGCCAGTACTTTGAAGGCTGTAGGCAGGATCTAGTGCTTAATAGGTGCCCGCTATCTTTATTAGCCCCAGCGCCAAGCTGTCTTAAAAATCACTTTAATAAATAGCATAGAAGTTTCAACTTCAGTTCTATTCTTTTCCATCTTCAAAAAGTAACAAGAGGATACTTGCCCTTTTTTTACCAAAATTAAAATGTATTACTGAAAATAGTTGTAAAGAGAGTAGCCCCAGCCTTCCCAGGGAGGAGACCTCTTCCCGCTGATGACGCCCCAATTCCGGGCAGCCGAGGACAGTGGTCCTCACAGGGTGGCTCGTTACAGGCCCAGAGACCTGGGCAGGTTCTCTGTAAGATGCAAAGATGAGTGTATGGGACGGAGACGCTTCCAGTGCTAATACAGCCAAGACCTACTCTTATTTGTGCATTTCCTTTCCCTCATGCCTCAGATGTAATTTTATTTGTGCATTTTCTTTCCCTCTGTTGCTGTATTTACCACAGCTCTCCAAGTCAGGATTGGATAACCATCTCCAAGCAGCTTGGGCAGTTTGCATGCTGTCAGGTCACTAGGTAACACATACACACACAGAGGCACCCAGTCAAACACGGGCACAGGCAGCAGCCGAAGTCTAATTGTCCTGAGGTTGTGTGCACCCTGGCCTTGAACGCGCCAGGCCTTGGCAGCTCTGTGCTCTGCCCAGGTCCTGCTTGTTTTCTTACCCTTGGGGCCAGCAGCCCTTCACCACTGCTCCGAAAGTGGAGACCAGCAGGGCCCCGAGAACAGAGCTAGATTCAACCAGAGTTCACTGGGGCGCTGCTGTACACGGGCCATGCTGTCAGCGTGCCCTTCATCTGCTAAGAGAGATCGAGGGCTGGAAAACTGTCTCTTCCTATTATTTGTCTAGTACAAATAGTGGAAACTAAACACATGGAACCAAGCAAAAAGGACAAGAAAACACAGCCCTTTTGCTAGTTAGCTGGGTGAAACCACTTATTTTGGTTGATGGCCCTCTTACAACTTAGATAAAGGACCCAAAAGAGAAGTTTGAAAAGAAGCTCCAGTTCTCTGTGGGGAGTCAGAGCTCCTGAAGTGCTAGGTGCTGCATCTCTCAGTTGTGCCTGTGTTTCAGATAGGAGAGGGGCCAGAAACGTGCTGATTTGAAAACCCACCTTTTATGGATATGACTACAAAGGAAAAGAACAATGCTAGAATTTTGTTTTAAAAAATTAATCAATATTTGAATTGTATTTCATTTTCATTTTTAATCTAGCTGAAGTATTATAACAGATCTGTTACCTAGAGATCAGGAAAGGTTATTGAAAGTCTTGATTTTGATATATTAGTTTCATTTGCTCTCAAAACCCTAAAGCTTTCTAGTGTTGTGGGTCTCAAATGAAAATTTTTGATCGTGGGAAGCATGTAGACATTGGGATTGCCCGTGAATCCCTTCTGTCCTGACTTTAAAAGTCTTGCCCTGTGTGAGACGCTCCCATCCAGGGAAGACTGTGGCCCCCCTCGGGACCTGGCATGCAGCTCAACTCCTTTAAAATTCACGAGCCACCCTAGTGCTGAACTTCTTGTTTTATAATTTTATATCGGTACCCATAAGAAAATTAACTAATCGCAGTTTTCTTTTTGTCCTTTTGCACCTCTGTTTGCTGCTTCCTGTCTCTGTCTCTCTCACTTCAGTCACCCAGGCTTGGCACTGATTCATGTCCCTTGTCACCTCCATCCGCCCCTCCCGACCCCGCATCCCCCCCAGAGCTCCGTAGGAGGTGTAAGGAGAATGAACACAAAGCACCGGGCTTCGAGGTGCCCCGAGCGGAGCCCGCGCCGGAAGAGCCCACGGTGGAGGCGTGCCCCGGGGACCGAGACGCGGCCTTCCGCTGCAGGCGGCCCGCCAGCAAGGGCGCCACCCTGTTCTCCTTCTCCTTGCAGCTCCCCGAGTGCTTCCCATCGCTGCTCGATGACGACGGGTACCTCTCTTTCCCCAGCCTGTCCGAGACCAGCCTCCTGCCTCAGAGCCTGCAGCATTACCTCCCGATCCGCTCGCCCTCCCTCGTGCCCTGCTTCCTCTTCATCTTCTTCTTCCTGCTCTCCGCCTCCTTCTCAGTGCCATCCGCCCTCACGCTCTCCTTCCCTCTGGCTCTGAGCCTCTGCTACCTGGAGCCCAAGGCGGCCTCCTTGAGCGCCTCCCTAGACAGTGACCCGAGTGACAGTTCAGAGGAAGAGGTGTGTACCTCGGCCTGGGACACCCCGAGTGTTCCGTGCTGCAGTCCGAGCAGTGATACCCGGCTGCTGCCGTAGTCGTCCTATTCCAGAGCCTCATCTGCTGTCCGTGCCCACATGCCGAGGTCGGGTGTGCGGGGAGTCTGACCCGGGCCGGGGTTAGGCACAACACCATGTGGACGTCCCATGGAGGCCGACCCATCCTGCACCCCACTGAGTTCCCCAAAGTCAATTTCAAGTGACCTAACCGTCAGCTCTGGGGAAGGTCAGGGTGAGGCTGGGTTCTGCTCAGCTGTCACCTAACACAGTGAGTCAGCTCCAAGGCCTATGCAGAGCTTCCGACAAGGGTGGGCACAGGACCAAGAGGAGCTGTAGGGAGCGCAGCGTGCCCACAGCTCCTCTCAGCTCTCTGCTTCCCCTGCACGCCATGGCCTGTGACCAGCGCTGCAGCTGCCCTTTCTGGACTGGAGCAGAGTATGGGGAAAGCCAGGAGGCTGCCCGGGAGGTGCCGCCCGCCACGTTCTGTCCCCCTCTGCACCTTCCCCAGGCCCCCAGCTCTCTTGCTCCCATGGAACAAGGGCTTCGGAGGCAGGGGACCAGCCAGATACGCTAGCATTTAAAATATCCCAAAGTCAAAGCAATGCTAAAAAAAGAAAGTCTACTCACTCCCCTGCTCAGCTCGAAAGTCGTAATTTGAGCTGCACTTGTGACTGTAGAACTGCGAAGGTGTTTAGGTGCCTACAGCTAGTGGTACTGTGACCATTTCTATGCAGCAAAAGAGGGAAAGGGTGACAGTCCCATATACGTTCTCAATGAAAGTCTAGGCCAGTGATGGCGAACCTTGTAGAGACGAGTGGCCAGACTGCAACCCAAAACCCACCTGCTTATCACAGAGTGCCGGCACTGCCCCCACGTGCGCTGTTACCCAGTGCTCAGCTGCTGGGGCAACTTAGCTTGCGTGCCACTGCGACACCCGTGCCATAGGTTCGCCACCACTGCTCTAGGCTTTTCCGCTGTACTGCAGTGCTGTTTAAGAACCTTTTCAGAGTTCCAGGATTGTATGTGACTGTTAACTCCAACAGATTCACACCTGCACATAAAGATGCTTTTCACACCTAGACAGTATTTTCCCAACTATTTTCAATCTTAGACCTGAGTGCCAGTGTTTCTCTCAATTGCAGGGTTACCAAAGAGTGCAGGACTGGCACATGCTACAGCTAAGCACCAGGGTCCTCCACACGGGCTGCTTAGAATACCTAGCAGACTTCCAGCCTGCAGCTACATTTTTCCTGTAGGAGTGGAGTTAGCCCTCAAGCTAACATAAAGCCAGACGTAAGAGGGCTTTTCTAAATTCTGAACAACTGTTTGAACTTTCCTGCAGCCCGCCACACAGATCTTGTGCCTAATCCAGGGTGCACATCTCCTTGCCCCGTGCATGAGTTAATGTTACACTTGGGCATGTCTGCATCACATCAGCAAAACAAATCACAGCAGTTCCTGGTTGAAGGCTGGTGGAGGCGGATGGGAGTTCTGGTCCCGACTGTCCCTGTCTCCGTGCACGGGACACCAGGCCCCGATGCTGACTGCTGTGGCCTCATTCAGTTATCCCAGCTCTCTGACAGCACACTCTGTACCCGGCCGTCTGCTCAGTGCTGGCTCCTTACCCCAGGGGTTAAGAGCTGCTCATTCTAATTCAGCCTCGGCTAAAGAACTTGTATTTAGGTCATGCTGTGTTTTTTTTTAAATTGCCATCAGCTTACATGGCTGGGTTTATTCTCTAGGCCTCCAGCATTTTGGCAGCTAAACTGGGCGACTTTTTAATAGACAGTTTGTCTCTGTCACTCTTATTTTGCAAAATCATTAATGATGGTAATTCTCTTCATATTTTTTTACATGTTCTAATGGCTTAATCAACCCCCTGGCCTTTCTTAAGAGTGAAACCCTGGTATAGAAAGATTTAGTCACTTTAGACAGTAAAGTGGCTGGCCAATCTTTTTGTTTTCTTTTATGCTTTCAGAATAGCCAAATAAGAAGGGACAGAACATGAAATCATCTATAAGGAAACATAAAATAAAGTTAGTTCACCATAACACAGAATGTGGATTTCTGTAATTTTTTGATAATACAAGAAAAAGGAGATGATTTCAATCTGGAAGAAAAAAAATAACTGACTTAAAACATTTTCAGCTATATAAACATAGTATTATGTGATAGCTCGTGACATGCTGTTGCTTTGCGGTTTGAATAGTCATAGTACGTTATATAAATAACAGTTGCTATAAAAGCTGCTTTATTCAGTGTTTGTTGCTTCACTTACTGACTATTCACCAGGCATTGCACTTGCTGACTGACTGGATGCTAAGCAGGAAATTCAGGCAGCCTAGAGATGATGATTTTTTTTTTTTTTTTGGTACCAGGGATCGAACTTGGGTCCTTGCGCTTGCACAGCAGGCAGCGAAACCACTGAGCTAAATTCCCAGCCCGAGATGATGATTTTTTGAGATAGGGTCTTTGTTCGTTGCCCAGGCTGGCCTTGAACTCATGATCCCCCTGCCTCAGCCTCCCCAGTAGCTTGGATTTCAGGTTCATGGCACCACATGGCAGCTTTAGAGGGAGTTTGGATGTGGCCGAAGATGTTTGTGTATTATTAGGAAAATTACTACACGTGATTATGTGAAAATATGTCAATATGAATGGATTATGATTATTATAAGCAATTTTTGGCTTTGTATATGTCAGGCTTTCTATAAAATATTTAGTATCCATTTCCCAGAATAGTTAAAGCTGTTACAATCCCCACCTTTCAAAAAGGAAACTAAGACTATAATACAAAATATACCCAATGCATCACAGGTTTGAGTAGCAAGCACGTGTCAGTCTGACCTCAGGCCCTTGCCTCTTATCTACAGCTGAGCTCTATGCTAAGATACTGGACAGCTACTGAAGCAAATTTTAAAACCCTAAGGAAGATAATCTACGTAGGAGGAGCACTAACCCTCAGGAACCTTAGGTGTCTTTGGTAGAACCGCTCAGAACCCTAAGTAGGATCGAGAGTCTTGCGGAAAGCCAGGGCCCTGAGTTCCCCTCTACCCGTGAGCAGCAGCGGCCTCTCCCCCGACTCGGGCGGTGCCAGGCAGTGAAGCTGTGGCACAGCAGTGGTTGCCACATGGGAAAATTGATCGCCACTCCCTGCCCCAGTTGACCACTGAGGTGGTCAGGCCGCAGACCCACCCAGGCCGCATTGCCTTAGGAATCCGCTGAAAATCACCTGCTGCTGCAGCTGGGTCTCTGGGTGACCAGAATGCCGACCTCCCCTGGAATGCCCATTCCAAGCCCGATTCCGACTCCTCCTTTAGGAATCCGAAATAAAAGCTTGCAGTCAGTCCAAGAAGTCCTGAGTGAGACACATGATTTATTCTGGACAGGGACACATGATTTTAACAGCCAAATAAACGGCTGTACAGCCTTCAGTTCTGGTTTTTGTTTTCAAAATATTAAATCACAGAGTTGAGTGTGGTGGCACATGCCTGTAATCCTACCACTGTGGGAGGATGGAGCAGGAAGATGCACGTTTGAGCCCAACGCAGGCAATTTAGTGACTTAGTGAGATCCTGTCTCAAACTTTTAAAAAATTAAAAAGGGCTTGGGGCAAAGCTTAGTGCTAAGACCATGGGTTCAATCCCTAGTACTAAAAAAAAGCAGAGATATATATCACAAATTATATATATTATATATACTAATACTAATAGTTAGTTGATATTTGTAGAGAGAAAGTCAGCTAATATTTAAGGCATTTATATTTGAATGTCAGTGTGTGTAGTTTTACTCAAGGAAATAGGTTTTTTTATTATGAACCCCTTTGAAACAGATTTTTTTTAAATCATGAAATTGCTATTCCAATTCTCCCCTGAAAATCTAGGCTCTGTCAAATGCTGTGCTTTGTTTTATTTGTTTCTAAGTAGATGTGTTTTTCTCTCTCTCTCTGTCTCTTTCCTTTATTATCATTATTATTTGCACCATTTGGTATTTTTGCAACACAGTGTTTGAATACACGCTTTGATAAACCTCCTCGTATTGGAAAGTGGGGCAAAATAAACAGCCTTCAGTCTTCAGAGCCTCCTGTTGCCCCGCTACAGGAAAACTGAGCTGGCGCTTTGCACATGTAAAGCCTGCCTGTGAGTCACTGACAGCAGTGCAGACGGCCCGCTGGTCCTAAGTGGATGCAAATTACCCCATGGTATAAATGAGGGGCTGAGAGTCCAGTGACCGTTAGAGTAGCTTTTCGTGGAAATTTACATTTTCTTTGACCTTTCAAATGTGTCTAGAATTAAAAACATGGGCCAACCTCAGTCTGTTCCGTGAGGCTTTGCTAGATGAGCTCTCCCCAGTGTCAGTGGGGAGGCTGGGAGGGGAACTACCGAGTGGTGTCCAGGCAGTCGCCCCCTGTGCCCCGCGGGTCCTCCTGGGAGGGGCTCCGTGGTGACACCAGCCTGGCTCTTCCCCTGCCTGGCCGGAGCCTGCGACCCTGTAGGGAGGTCTTGTGCGGCAGCTCCCGGAAACAGAATGAGCGTCCTCTTGTGTGTTCCCTGACTGACCAGATGGGTTTGCTTTCTGTCCCTGCCTTCCTCCTGGAACCTAATCACTTCTGCGGTCAACAGACAGACAGCGAGCGCACAGACACCGCGGCTGACGGGGAGACCACTGCCACTGAGGTGGGTGAGGCTGAGCCAGCTCCTAGGGGTCTAGGCACAGTGCCCCGTGGGCAGCCTGTGTCCAAGTGACACACACAAGCTCCTGCAGCGGAGCCGCCCTGAACTTCACAGCAGGCCTTAGGTGTGCTTGCATGGCCTGGACCCTCAGCCCCGGAGCACTGGCCACGTCAGACTCCCTGGAAGGGCCCGGCCTGCGTGTCTCACTCACAAGGGCTGAACACAGGCTGAGGTCTGGCTCTCTGGTGACCCTGACTCTTAGCCTGGAGGGTCACGTTTTTGAGGAGCACCTGCACAAACAGGATGCTGTTTAGAAAAAGATCTTGCCATTCAAGGACAGGCTGTTTGTGTACAAAACCTTGATGCATGGAGAGAGGGGGCGGGCATTGCTTTAGTCAGCTTATTGGCTGGACACAAGTTCGTTGTATGTGGTCAGATAACACCTACCAAAATAATACCTCTCAGCTCATTTCGATAGCCCTTAGCGATTGCGTAAGTCACTCATGAATGAATTCTCCAAGGAAAAGAAAATTCGCACACTGCTATTAGTAGTTTACTGAATAAATACAAGCACATTGAACAAGAGATACTGTGCTGGTATCTCTCATTTATTCTTTAAGACACGTTAAATGTGTGTGTCCTACGTCATTTAAAAAATCTGCCCTACCAGTATTTAATTAAAATTGCTGTAAAAATGGATATTTGTGTATAGTGATAGAAATCAAGATGTTTATTTTCCACTGTGCTAGCCAAATTTAGTTTTTAATTTGTGATAAACTCTAGGTTGTGTGCTATTTTTTTTATATCATCTAATCATAAGTGTATTTTCTAATTGGGTATTTAGGAACAACTAAAATTCTGTAAGTGGTATCTGTGTATCACTTCATTGAAAATGTCTTCAGAAAAAAATACTGCATAGTGGTATTTCATTAAGGTTTTTCCTTAGGAAATGCCAGAGTTAAAATAACAGATTTTTTAAAAGTGAAAGATAAGGGCCGGGGATTTAGCTCAGTGGTTTCGCCGCCTGCTGCACAAGCGCAAGGGACCCGAGTTCCATCCCCGGTAGCAAAAAAAAAAAAAATAGTAAAAGATAATATTGTAAAACCATTGTTCAGATTCTTTTAAGCAATCACAAATGAATCCGTTACAAGTTCATAACCTTCTAAGCCAAACTACACCTTGATTTTGTTAAACATTCATTACAAGGAGCCACAGGTTAACACAGTCAGTAACTGTTACCAGAATCCTAATGTGTGCTAGAAGTGACAAATATTTTAATAATAATCCTTGAAATTTCTATAGTGATTTTTAAATTTGTTACATAACATTTACAGCATGCAAAGAAATATGTGTAACTAGGTTGATTAAGAAGCCTAAAAATGCAGAGCAAGACCTGCAAAACACACACACACACACACACACACACACTCTGAAGAGTTCGCACCACACCAGCACTTAGGGTGTGCTGACCTGCAGCCCCGTGTGCCCATGTCCCCTTCCTTCGGTGCAGCAGCTGTGTCATGTGAGTGGGCCGAGCAGAGGTCCTTGTCCCAGTCCCAGATGAGAAAGCTGAGACCGGGTGGGCTGCTGTCCCTGTGGGTCCCCGCTGGGCCCAGGCCCGGGTCACAGCCACATGGACACACACAGCTCCCCACAGGCTCCTGTCCGTGGCACCCTCACCTGACTGCTGGCACTCAGTACCAGGGCATGGATTAGATAGGTTCCCAGAATTAGGGAAATACAGATAATCAGGTGGCTTTGAGAGATTTTTTTAATGTGGGAATTTTTTTTACACTCAAAAACTGCTTTTTTCTCATTTTTCAAGAGATGATAGTGTTCTGGATGGCTGTTGATTCCCATTTTCTTTTTTCGGTCGTCCTTACTTAATACACATCAGTCCTTTCCCCTCTGAAATTTGTTAAGTGTATAGGTTCAAAAAAGTTAAGGTTCCAAAGAAATTTTAAAATGTAGCCACTTCTGTATTCAGTTCTTGGAGGCTCAGTTCTCTGGCCCACATGTTAGGGATGCAGTGGCTGAGCCCATAGGATTGTTGTGGCCATTTATTCACTAGGACGGTGCTGTCGAGTAACGGGAGCCGTGCTCAGAACTGTATCCGCACACTCAGAGCCTCAGGCCGGAGACCCGCTGGACAAGAGCCCTTTAGTCTTCTGTTCCCATTAAGCTTCTTGGCCCATGTATGAGAGATGTGGTTGTGCCTGCATCTGTACTCAAGAGAGCAGGCTAGGACCCACTGTGCAAGTTTATAGAGACCAGAGTTCTTCCATCTTAGAATAAACTGCATGATGATACGTCTTTCTTTCCCACTCTTTCTTGATGCCGGCAGTCAGACCAGGAGGAAGATGCAGAGCTCAAGGCACAGGTAGAAAATTGAAAACCAAACAAACCCCCAACCAGTGCGTGCCGAGTCCTTGTCCACGGGGTCCGGGCCTGTCCGCATGCTCCGAGGCTGGCACCGTGTCCGTGCCGTGGTGTGCAGGGTGGCCCTCGACGCCTTGACGATGCTGGCCCTCACCTGTCCCTTTCTCTCCGCTTCTTTCAGAATAGTCTGATTAAGCGAATAAAGGGTGAAAATGTGTATGTCAAACATAGTAACCTTATGTTAGAGGTTGGTACTGGTGCCCACCAGTGCATGCCGTGTGCCGTGTCCCCTGGTGGCATGCCTGTGGCCTTGTGCGGTCCTGCATGACCTGTGTGCCCTCCTGTCACCAACAGGGTGGCCTCGCGGCTTGCTGCGACCGCTCCTTCACTCCTAGATTTAGATCCCTTCCCTCTGTGTATTTGTCTTGATTCCCTCTGGGTACATGTGAATTCTCTGCTGACAGTTTGCCTTTTACAGTCCTTTTGATTTGTAACCCCGTGTGAAACCTTTTTTCTTTCTCTTTTCCCTGGAAACAGCACATTTTCGCCAGTGTTTGTGGTAGTGTCATGAGCCCTGATGAGAATTCTATTTTCTTTTGACTACTAATGAGATTGACATTGGTTTTTTTGGTTTTTTTTAAAAAGTGCAAGCAAAACAAATGGAAAAGCTGACTGTTGGGTTCTTTATGTTCTGAACATAGGAGCTAGATAAAACCCAAGATGAACTGATGAAACATCAAACCAACATTAGTGAGCTGAAAAGAACGTTCTTAGAGACCTCCACAGAGACTGCCGTATCGAGCGAGTGGGAGAAGAGGCTTTCTACCTCCCCCGTGCGGCTTGCGGCCAGGCAGGAGGACGCTCCCATGATCGAGCCCCTCATGCCTGAAGAGGTCAGTGCGCGGTCCTCTCCTGGGGTGGAATTGTCCCCTGCTCACCAACCTTTCTCCGCAGGGTCTGGACCCAGAAGGAGTTTGGCAGCTTCCAGGTAGGGCGCCTCCCCTCTTGTTATAGATGAGAGATGCCCAGCACCCCAGGACAGCTGCAGAGTTGAGTGTGCAGGGGGATGAGCGGGTGGACCAGGAGACGCGGGTAGTCCTGGCCATGGCCTGGGTGTCGCCGCTGGGGGCCCTTGAGAGACCAGCTTAGCACAGTCACAGTTCTCACAAACATGCTTTCTTCTCCATTGAGGAATGCCTGAAAACTCAGATATGCTTCTCACCGATTTCGAGATGAGGCCTGCTGGAGATTGTCCAGGTGGCCTGAGGTAGTTAGCATTTCATGACACATTTTACTGTGCTAGACTACACTGGGATCTTACAGGTAAAATAGTGTTTTATTTGATTTTTACTTCGATCTGGTTGTTTCGTTTGATTTTTTCCTTGGGGAAGATAGAGGACAGAAGTTTTTTTTTAAGTAGGACTTTTCAGTATTGGAAAGCTCCCTGGATATGCAGCCGCGTGGAGGATTCTACCAGTGGCGGTCACTGTGTGGGACCCCAGGTTGCTGCAGTGTTAGTCCGACAGTCTACTGTTAGGTATAATCTTGCTTGCTTTCAAAAGAAGTTGTTTTCAAAAGTGCATCTTTCTAGCATTGTATTAATTAACCTCCTTCATATCAGGATCCCTTCCTTCATTGTGAACTGTTTGTTAAGGAAGCTGAGAGAGACTAGAAAATTAAAACTCTGGCCCGTTAGGAGAGAAAAACCCTTTAAACAGTGGTCTCTGTGCAGTGCTGAAGTCCTTGGAGTGAAAATAAGAATCAAATTACACCTTTTGTTGATCATTTCCTAAACCTCCTTTGAAAGCTGCTTATTGGAAGTGGCCAAGATCCCCTATCACTCGATTCCAGTCCCAGCAAGAAGGGGAGAAGCACGTATCCATTTGAATTACTTTGCAAAGGTCTTTATGTGGAATAAATGAGAAGTATTATTACCAACCTATTCCTGTTCCATTAGACACGAGTTCCATTCAAATTACTTGAGTTTCAAGAGACAAAAATTTTCTTCTGTGTGATTCAAATCTAACAGTCCCTGCATTACTAAAAATACCACTTATCAGTTGTGTCATCACAAATTCTACTGTGATTGGTCAAGTTTGGCTCACACTATTTCTGCTGTCTCTTTTGGAAATAAAGTTCCGCCTGTAAAAATGTCAGTTACCCGATTAATTTATAAACACAAAGTAAACAGCGCCTTAAGCAAAACAAACAAAAAGAGCCAAGCATCTCTTCCCTTGCCGACACATAAGAGCCAGCAGGGGTAGCCACTTGGAAGGAAAATTTAGGTAATGAGCATTTAAGGGAAAGTGCTAATAAACAAGGGGACTTTGAAAGTCAGAGGCATTAAATACTAATTTTTGTAACTTCTGATTAAATCTTGGATCTTAGAGAGTAATGTTGGAGGAACCCCAAGAGTGTTAATGATTTAAGGAGGAGATGTTTTGACCAAACAGGACTTTACCTGGATGTGGAAGCCTTTCTGTGTTAGTGCAAAAACAAAACAACAACAACAACAAAATCAAAACCTGGAGAAGGCCAAGAAGGGATTTTGCAGCATGATCAAAGAAGCGCATCCTCTGCAGAAGAGCAATGCGCCTTGGCTGTCTAGACTGGAAAAGCCCAAAGGCAGGCCTAGAAACTGTTTCTGGTTACTAAAGAAGTTCTGTTGGAGTTACTGTGCAGCACATCTGAGCTCTGGCACCACGCTGCATAGGTGAAATGGCAGGAGGAGTCAGCAAGAGGACTCGGCCCAATACAAGAACCTAGAAACAATGCTGATCCCCAGGCCAGGCACAGTGGCCTCTTTGTTCCCTTCTGTTCTTCTCCAGGGCCTGCTGGTCACTGATGAAGTCCCAAGTCCATAGTCCAGTGGGGGCCCTGTTGACAGACTTAACAACAAATCAGAAGGTTCTTACAATGTAAATTACTGTCGACTTATATGAAAACCGTGGCTTCTGTTATTTGTTTTGTGAAAAGCATGAAAGATCATTTTATCCTCCTCACTAAACACATACAAAGCATATTTTGGAGGGAGCCAATTTTCAAAGTAAATTGCTATATTAGTCAGCTTTCTCAATTCTGGGACACAGGACCCAACGCCAACAACTTAAGGGAGTTGAGGTGTATTTTGGTCATGGTTTCAGGGGATTCAATCCATGTTTGGCTGGCTCCGATGCAAGAATATCATGGTGAAAGAACATGGGAGAGCAAAGCTGCTTTAGTTTATAGTGGCTGGGAAGCAGAGCAGGGGAACAGTATCCAAGAGAAAGAGACAAGGAAGGACACACCTCCGTGACCCATGCAGACACCCCCACAAGTATGCTTTACCAAGCCGGTCAAGTTCACAACTAAGCTTAATGATCACAGTTACTATTATTTATTATGGCCCATTTTAAAGTCATGCAACAATAATCAGCCAATTTATAAAGAAGCCCAACTATTTCTAAATGGAAATATTTAACTTAATTTTTTAAAAATTGATATCTCACATTAATAGTATTTGTGGCAGAACTGGAGGAAACTTAGATTCAGTGATGCCAAACTTAGTGGAGTTTGCTTTTTTTTTGTAAATCTCAGTGATAAAACAATATTTTGAGAAAAAAAACCTAGCATCTCTGATTTTAATATGACCATTTTCCTCCTTTGCTTTTTTTTTATAGTGTCTGAATCCTAAGTAATTGTTATCTCTTTAATATACTACCAATTTAGGAACAGAAGAAAATTTGAGTTTTAGAAATATACTGAGCTAATAATGATGATTATATTCTGAGAATTCTGTGTGTTTACTATATAAAATGAGCACTTGGTTGCCATTGGTTTCAAGTTTCAGATATCTCAGTTAATAGCAGATAAGTAGCAAAGATGCCTCCAGAGCCTAAATAATATCAAGTCCTCTTAACATTGGAAAATAGACAAAACCGTACATAGCCAGGGCCACCAACTGTAGGAAGGGCCGGATGCGGCCAGAGAAGGCTCCTGGGTGTGCATCTGTGCCCAGCTGTGTCCTGTGCCGGCTGTGTATTACACCCCTAGGCAGCCCGTAAGAGGTACATTACTTAATGGTTACTTGGAGTCTAGAAATTTCCAAGCCTCACTCAAAATGCAATATCCACTCCTACATGTGCAGTACTAATGCTGTCCTCTTTGCCAGGTGAGTGATAGATTTGCAGGTATGTTCACTGTACAGGAATCCCTGGAGCTAGATGCCCAGTATTCACAAATTCTATATTTTCAAATTTACCTACTCCCTAAAATCTATTTGTAGAAATACTTAATCACCCAAGAGCAAAGGGCAGTTTTATGAATTCTATTGTTGTTTTTTGGTACTAGGGATCGAACTCTGGACCTTGCGCTTGCGCGGCAGGTGCTGGAACCACTGAGCTAAATCCCCGGCCCATGAATTCTGTATGCCGGCATAGGACATGATTTCTCAAGTATAAGACAGAGATTAATGTGTAGGTAACTGAGATGGTCAGGGTATACATCTGACTGTCTAAACTCCATTAACATGCATGTTAGATTGTCAGATTTTCTTTCTTGGTTCCTCTTCACTTCTCTAGTAGCTGAACTTACTGGGTGGAGAGGTTGGCCACCTCTAGAATTAAGTTCTAAGGTCTGTCCATTTACATTTCCTGTTTTTATTTGACATACACAATAGCCTATGTTGACATTTCCAATGATGAGACAGTTTTAAAATTAGTTTGTTTCAGACAGCAGGTTATGCTGAAAACCACTATTTAGCTGCTGAGCTTTTTTTTTTTACGTTTTCATTTTAGGAATAATATTTAGCTCAGTGATTGCAATTAAAGGCCCAGCAGTGTTATTCCGAAGAGCACCTATAATTTTGACCTCTTCCTGTTTCTCATTTCTGTTTGGAAAAGAGGCTATGGTTCAAAGTTGAAAAAAACCCCACATTTAATGATTCCACATGGCACATTTTATCTTTTCAAAGACCCTCCTCCAAAGCTGCGGCAGAATAGGGTTTTCTTCTCCTTTGAAAATGATTTATTCATCTGTCATTACGAAGGGTCACCTGAGCTTGGCACTGTCAGAGTCTGCCAGTGGCCCCACAGAACACTGTAGACATCCCCTAGTGCATCTTGCAGGCAGCTGATTCAATGTGGGACTTGCAGAGAGGTAGAAAATTGGAATGTTCAGTATTCCCCGTAAAATTACATTGTTTATAACATATTTAAAGAATCCCATTCTTCCAGAAACTTTGAACTTTCCATGATCATCTTTTAGACTAATTTTCCAAAATACCCTCTCTGTCCCTGCTTTATGGAGTTACACGCTGTGCAGAGATACTTTCGGTAGCTACTGTGTTACCCCCTTCAATTATTGTGACCATGTGAAAAAAACGGAATAAAAAAGAATTAAAAAGTAAAATAACTAATTCACAAGAGCAAATATTTACTTCAGTGTTTCTAATTTTATAAGTTAAAGTATGATTTGATCTACTTAATTTTCCACCAAGATATTTTGAATTTAACTTCTAAAAATTATTCATAGCAGCGCATGGAAGGACTAACCTGTAATCTCAGTACTCTGAGAGTCTGAGGCAGGAGGATGAAGTTCACTGGCCAGTTTAGCAACTTACGGAGACTTTGTCTCAAAATAAAAGAGAAAAGCTGGGCTGGGGATTTGTCTAAGTGTGAAGGCCCTGGCTGGAATCCCCAGCGCCACCAAAAAACAAACAAAAAAACCTGCCATGTTATAAAAGTTCAAATTTTGAATATTTTTTACTTGTGGCACAACAAAGAAATCAGTCTAATATAAGTAGGGTTTATTCAAATTAGTGACTAGTGAATTTTGTGTGTATTTCGCTACCTGTAACAGGCAGCACGTGAGTGGGGAATGCAACCAAATATCAGAATAGAACGAGGATTTATTCTTCGCTTAAGTTTTTATTAAGTTTCTTTATATTTCCATCTAATGTTCACTTTGACAGTCTCGTAGATAGCTGTGACACGAACAGCATTCAAATGCAGAAATTCTTTATATCACTCTTGTGTGTTTCATGTTTGTAGAAATAAAAAATGTTTGGTTCATGTAAGCATCCACGTTTCAGAAAATAATCTGTTACTCTTTGGAATAATAATTAAATTTTGAGATGGCTTCAGACCATTTTTCAAATTAGTAAGCAATAATTCACTTCAAGAAAAATTTAATGAATGCTATAAGTCTCTCTATCTATCTATCTATCTATTAAAAAGGATTCTCTTCCTAACTTGCCTTTTTGGAAACTGTCTACTTCCTCTTCTCCAACCCAACCCCCTTTATTCAAACAGACCAAAGAAGAAACAGAGATTTCCGAAAAAGTTATATTTTTGCAGCAAGGAAGTTCTGAGTCTCAGGTAAAAAACAAATTTGCAGGCTTTCCCAAAAGGAACTATTCTTTCTGAGTTGCATGTCACTAAAGTGTCTTTAGTTTTTTTTTCCTTTTCAAATGTATCTGGTTTAAAACTAAGGTAGGTGTATCATTTTTGCTTAGATTCTGGGGAGGGGAGAAGAGAATTTTCTTAATATTTTAGTTACTTATTTCTTTATGACTTCTAGGTGATTGTGTCTCTGCTTCTTAGGATTGAAACTGTGACTGTGCTTTCTAATAATAATCTTACTGAAATTGTTTACCACCTGTTTTTACCCATAGAATGGTGCTAATTTAGGTGACCTTGGTTGAATTTGAAAGTTCTGAATTTGTACTGGTTTTCTCAATAGCCGAGTGTGATAAAGAAAATTCAAGAAAGAGATTCGGCTGGGTCTGTGACTGCTTCTCATCAGATAATTTTCCAGAAAACTGTCCCATCAGCTCTAGGGGTTATTTTTTCAGTTCATTCAGTCCACACCTGCATGTAGATCAATCTGTAATGATTTTTCTTCTGGTACACTTATATCAAAGTCAAGTTTTCAGGCTGTGATCAATATGAAAGTAGAGACTATCCTAGCTTAAAATGAAAACCAATTTGTTCCCTTGCTCCTGATTTGATTTCTCTTCCCTCTTTAGCCTGTTACGCATCACATCATCTTAGGTTTTCCTAACAGCAAAAGTTTCTTTACATTTTACTTCTTCCACCTTGTTGGAACTAACACCAAAGAAAGTAGAAGACAAACTACTGAGACAGAAAACTTCAGTTGCAATTAAGATCGGAACACTGTACCAACTACTAGGGCTTATTTATAAAAGGATTATTATTATTTATAAAAGGATTACCAACAGTGCCCTATGGAGAGAAGTATTTCCTTGTATGCCTTGAACTCAGGCCCACTCAGTATTTATTGGATAGTTAAGTACAATCATGGATCTGCTTCCCTATATACGGAAGTGCAATTCACAAACACAGAAAATGGTATATACAGAAATTCGTAGAACAGTGGCAAATTCTTTGTAGGAAATGCCAGTATATGAAGCATAGTATTATATTTAACATGGAAGCTATTCTTTCGGGCCCATAGACCTAAAGCTCAATAACTCACACAGCTTTAATAATCTTATCTAATCTTGAAATACAAAATAATCAGAACTATACTATAAGGTCAAAGACAGTCCTTGCAAAACATACCACCAAAATGTGTTCCAGTTTAAAGAAACATCTGCATCTGAAGTTGCAGGTCTACCCTGCAGACAGTACTTCAAGTTGAAGGTCATAGTTCGTACATTTCAGATGAGGAGAGACTGCAGCCGTAATTATTAGACAAAACTGCCAGTCCTGTGCGACCCATCACAGACCTCTTACCCTGAAGTTCTTGCCCTGATTTTTGAAATTTTTTAATTAGTATATCTTTGCAGTACATAATCATTACATGCAGCATGGGCAGTTGGTACATGCACATAACACATCTTCGTTCTTTTTATGTCCCTTCCTTGAAGGATTCACATTTTAGAAATGAGATACCATCAAGATTTCTAATTTAGCTTTTGTATTTCAAATATAGGGCACAGAGGACTGGGTTATTGTAGACAAAATACCCACTGAGGTAGTTGATGGTGATTCGAGAAAGACTGTAACTTACAAGGTGGTGACCATGAGCGGTAGATCAGGTGACATCCCGGCGGAGCTGCTGAAGTCCAGCATGATTGAGATCCACACCTTCGATGACCTGGCCCGAGAAATGCAGCTGAAAGAAGAGAGCCAACAGAAGCTGTACACTCTGGGGAAGTCCTATGACACCGTGTCAGGAAGAATTGTTACGATGACAGGGAAAGGGAAGGATGGGGAGAGGGCACCCCAGCCTTGCTCACTGGAAGCGCTTCAGAAGATGCAGACGGGAGTGTCGGAGCCGGGGAAGGTCATTCCCATCCTGGCGGAATTCGAGGTCCTGCAAGCCCTGGCTGATGAGAAATCTAAGAGAGGACCCGAGGTCCAGACGCCAAAGCGCAAGTTGTCAGAATCCCTGACGCCCATCAAGGAAGCTGAATCTCGTCTCCAGAGTCCAGAAGATGACCCCAGGAAGACCCCCGTGCTGGCGGACCAGGTGGCTGCCCACCCTCGCCCTGAAAGTGGACGGTTCAGCAAAGCGGAGCAAGCTCCAGAGGGCGAGGTGCTAAAAGTGGGACTCTTTGGGCCCCGGAGGAAGAGCCTGTCCGAATGGAGATATTCCCAGGAGCCGGGCGTCACAGTTGCTACTGCTCATTACGTCACCGAGTCGTCCGCGTCCCGAGTGGTGGTAACCAGTGGCTGTCATTCGGTCACAGTTTTAAGATTCCAGCATGACATTTCTCAAGGCAGTGCCCTTCCACCCTGAGCCTTCCCGTTTCTCTTCGCTGCTTGGCTTTATGTTGAGAGCAGCCAGCCCAGCTTTTTTATTTTTTTCATGGTTAAGTCAATACCGCAGTCCAGAGTTGGCATTGTGACACTTTTCCTTTTCGTTTCCAGCTGCGCGTCCCCAAGGTGTGATAGTGCTGCTGTGCCTTGCAATGGAGGGGAAAATGATCTGCTTACATCGGCTCCCCCGTAATCCTAACAACTCTGCTTCGCCCCCGGAGCTCACGGTCACCCAGTTTGCTGTTTTAGTTCCCATTCTTTTCTGTTTCCAGTCTGTACCTTGGATCCCTTCATTTCTCCTCGTCCCTTTTCCTCTGCCTACGATTTGTCTAACGAGCTGTGAATGCTTGTGTGCCCCATGTGTCTCCCTCGAGTGCGTGACTCTCTGTCTCTCTCTCTTCACTCAGACTAAGCAGTCTTCTGGAGAAAAGCTCATGGACGGCTCTGAAATCCTCAGTTTATTAGAGTCGGCACGCAAGCCCACAGAGTTCATAGGCGGGGTGACTTCCACTTTGCAGAGCTGGGTGCAGGTGGCCCTTTGCTTCCGTCCCCGATTCCGAATGTGCACGTTTGCCTTGCTCTCTGCCTTTGTGGCCGATGCCCTGTGTGTTTCAAGTCACTCTGCCTTCGGTGTCTCACAGGTTTCCTGATTGTCCTTTGTGCCTGCTGAGCATGTCTGTCATGTGCCTTGGGCTCCGTTTCAAAAATCCTCCACATATTCAAAAGGCAATCACGTTGAGAAAATGTAATCGCTTTTCATGTTCAGAAGCATCAGATCTCATCTCTTGCATCTGAGAAAGCAGCCAAAATTGATGTGAATATGCTTCGATGCTTTCGCACTTTTTTTGGTTTGTGGTGTTTGGGGGTGTTTTGAAGGCACAGTGTGGGGCCTGGCGTGTGTCAGGGTTGGCATGCATCAAAGCTCACTTTCTGTCAGCGTTTCTGACTGTAAGCCCTAGATGCTGGCTTCAGTCAGCCCAGTGAGTGGCGGCTTTGGTTTTTTGCTTCTGTTTCTGTTTTGACTTTCGGTTCATGGAGCCACTCTGACGCCACACTCTCTTTCTCATGCAGAAGGTGGAAACCAAGACAGAGTCCAGCGAAGCAGAGACGGAAACGACCCCGCAGCCCCAGCCGCTCGGCACCGAGAAGCTGGTGCAGGAGACCATGCTGGTGGAGGAGCGGCGCGTGATGAAAGTGCATGCGAGCGGGGATGCTTCTCACACCGCGGAGGACAAGGCAGAGACTGCAGCACAGCCTGTGCCCAGCGGTGCTCCTGGCGTGAAGGGGAAGGAGGTCGCCAAAGAGGAGAGAGGGACGGAGGCCGAGAGACCTGACCTAGGACAGGATGACATAGCCACTGCCTCCCACAAGCAAGAGGAGGACCGGGGAGCCGCCGTCCACGTTTCTGAAGCCCCGGAGCCAAAGGCTCATTTCGAGGTAAGGAGTATGTAATGCTGTTCCGAGCACGAAAGTCGCCTGATAGATGATGAGCTGAAATGAGTTGGGCCTGAAGGTGCAGCTAATCGCCCACCCTTCCTGGGTGTAGTTTGTTTTTCCACCTACTTCCCTCTTGCATGGCAGCTGGGTTTCTCCAAGATGGGGTCCCGCTCTGGGGCCACCGCAGACCTCTGTTGATTATTGATAACGTGCTGCTCCAGGAAGTGGCTTCTGTCACTGAAATCATCGTCACTGGCAGCAACCCCAAGGGAGAGAAATGGTTCGCCAAGATGTTAGAAAATTTGATAGATTTATCATCTCTCATCAATATACTCATCCAGAAGGACCCAATCACGTTTGCCCAGGTTCCAAGTACCAGGAAGTTATTTTTGATTCTCTTCTATTGAGATTCCTGAGATATGTGGGGCACTAATGTCTTAATACTTGTTCTAAATTATTAGAAATCTTAAAGTGTTTCTGTTTTTTTTTTTTTTGGTACTGGGGATCTAACTTGGGACCTTGCACTTGCAAGGCAAAAGTCTTAAAGTTCTGACTCTAAGATTAGTATATGAGATTGAAAGGTGGAACATAAAGACAGTGGTTTTTGTAAAAATTTTTTTCATCTAAATGTTTTCTTTACCTGTAGTGTTCTGTATTACAAACACTGTGGACTTGATGGAGATTGAAGTACATTTGTTGTGTGCCTCATTACCCAACTGAGTCCCAGTGTGATATTTAGATACTGGTTCTTAAGCTTACGTCAAGTACTACAATACCAAAGCATGCCAAAGCAGAGAGGAGAACCCAGGGCTGTTTGTTCAGACTGTAACTGCTGCTCTATCCATTTGTCTTGGCCACAGTCGTCAGCCACGAAGACGGAAACCATCAGTTTTGGCGGTGTTTCCCCAGGAGGTGTCAAACTAGAAATTTCTACCAAGGAAGTGCCAGTCGTTCACACGGAGACAAAAACCATCACGTACGAATCATCACAGGTAAGACAGTCTGTGCAGTCCACGCCTCGGGCATTGCAGCTAAAGCTACAAATACCTGACTGGTGAGACTTACAGGCCGCACCTGGACCGCGTCTGTCCTTTAGAACTGAAATTGCTTCCTGACCATGGAGCAGCAGGTGACTTCACTAGATCTTAACATGTGTGGAAACGTAGCAAAAGCCTCAGGACCGCCTTCGGAACCGCAGCTACGAGGGTGCATCCACTCTGTCATCTGCTGCTCACACTCCTAAAGTGCCTGTGTGTTAGTGCGCAGAGGTTAACTGGTCTCTGCTCAGCTCCTGCGTGGCCCGGTAGCTCCCAGACCAGATGCTCGCGGGGCGTCATCCTCTTTGGCTGTGGAGTTGGCACCCCAGGACTGGTGGGTGACCCAGACCTGCGGGTGCTCGGTCTCTGGAACAAGCCGGCAAAGCATTTGCTTACAGCCTGTGCGCCTCCTGCCTGTTACTTTAAATCATCGCACAACACACTGTAAACGCTGCATCATCGGCTGTTCTACTCTGTTACTCAGGATGAATGGGGAGTAAAAGTCCGTACCTGTTCATGAACAACTCCTAAGTCCCCTCTCAGTGACATAATGAGCACAGCAGGCTTCTGCGGGCTGGGCTGTGTGAACAAGGGCTGCGTGTCTCCGCTTCCTTAGGTCGATCCTGGAGCTGATCTGGAGCCAGGCGTGCTGATGAGTGCCCAGACCATCACGTCGGAGACCACCAGCACCACTACCACCACGCACATCACCAAAGTAAGCGGGCGGAGCTGGGCCTGGGCGGGAGCTGGAGGAGGCACCTATGGGGGCTCCTGACAGATGGGTGTGGGGACAAACAGATGACTTTTGCGGTGCCAGGCGCTTTAGCTGCAAAGGGAGCTCTTCCGGCTTCCATATTTGTGATGCGCTTGCCCCGTACACTGGCTTCTGCTGAGGAGCATTCACTCTCACACCTTGCACTCACCGCTCACTCTGCTGCTGGGCACAAGGCAGGTCTTCCAGAAACCCTGGCTGCCCAGACCCAGAGGCCTCCTCTGTCTCCTCATCGCTGGAATTAAATTTGCTCAGTAACTGCCATAGTCCTGTTTCAGCTCTGGAAGAGCGAGTGTGGATGCTGCATAGCGCTGTCACCCTTTCTGGCGCTCCCAGCCGGAACAGCGGCTGTTCCTGCCAGTGGTTAAATTTCCCCACTCTCCTTGTTCCCTCCAGACTGTGAAGGGAGGCATCTCGGAGACGAGGATTGAGAAGAGAATCGTCATCACGGGAGACGCCGACATCGACCACGACCAGGTAGTGTTAGGAGGCGCAGGCTCCCTTGGCAGATGCAGAGTAGACGCACTGGCCCCGAGCTTCCCTGGGCTCTTCTAGCCCCGCATATGTTCTAGGAAGTTTTCTGAATTCACTTTCCCACATGTGATTCTTGGTTCCTTTTGTAATCGCTGTACCTCACGTGTAAATATGATGGATACAGATTTAGCTCGTAAGTCTACATCTTGCTGCCGCTCATGCATGTCCCACCTCCTTTTTCTTTTTGCCCTTCTGTGATGTCCTGGGGACAGGCGCTGGCTCAGGCAATTAAAGAAGCCAAAGAGCAGCACCCTGACATGTCAGTAACCAAAGTAGTGGTCCATAAAGAGACAGAGATCACACCGGAAGACGGAGAGGATTGACCGAGGTAAGAGCGGCTCCGGTCGCTAGGCTCGCCTGCTGGCATGTGGCATGGACTGGTTCCCTCTCACCCCTCGCCTGCTCCCTCCTTTCCTCTTCTCCCTCGCCGGCGTTTGTGGGCCTGGTTCCCCAGAGGATGAAGCACCGGACACCAGTTCGGCTCAGATTGTGTGGCTCCGACTTGCGGTGTTTTGCATCTGCCACCAGTGAGAGGGGAAGGGAGAGCGATCACTGCTTGAGTGACCTCACCACTGTGGTCTTCTAACCTGCGCCCTGCACTCTTCATTGTCCAAATCCGAAATGCCAAACTTGACCTCCCTTGCCCTGGGGCCCAATCAGAACTAACGCAGCTTTGTTCTGAGAGGTGCAATTTGTGTGTTCCAAGTCCAGGGAAATTAAATAGACCCCTTTCTCCTTTTGATAACATCCTCCCTTGGAAGCTTGCTCTTCAGCTGTGTTCGGTCACAGCCTGCTTAGGATTTGTGGGTGTTTTTTGTTTTTCTTTCATTTGAAACCTGAGCATACACTTCCTTTCTGGATGCCGTCTATTTCCTGTATTCTGTAAGATGACTTGTACTGTTGTCTCTCAGGAGAGGCAAATACACAGCCGTGTGTCCTGTTTTCCTCCAAACACTGCATGCCTTGCCATTTGCTGTGTGGCCACAGCCTAAGCACACCACGTCCCCTGTGCGTGCACAGACTTGTCGTGCGTGCTGACCCACTAGGGACTCATGGGGCGTGAGCATCCTTAGGGAGCTCTGAATGCTGGATGGAGCAGTGGAGCTTCTTGCACATGTGCTTATGGGATAAAACTTTGCAGAGACTTAGTAAACAAGTTCTCTAACACAGGTTTGGAGACCTTGAGGCTGATGAGTAGCATCACTCAGAGAAAAAAGAAATTTTAAAGTCGCTTCTATTCAATGAGTAGTGTATTGGGAAAATGGAAAGCAAACAGATTTTCTTCACTGAGCTGCAGCCACTTGGGTGATGTGATTATTTACGAGAAAGCATATGAGGCAGTGACACAGGCTGCAGTGTTGCCGTGTCTTGTCAAAAAGAGCATTTCACCTGCAAGAGACTCCCCTGTGACCTTGACCTGAGCAGTATTCTCAGGTGTTTTCAAGCGAGTGACTAATCAGCTCTCTTTTCTACAGGAATAACGTGGCTTGCACATGAATCCAATATTTGCAAACCATTAGGAAAACCAGAGCCTCTAAGGAGTTGCCACTTCTAACCCAGCTGGCTTGTATCTGTCCGTGGAGAATTCCAATCCAGAAGAATTGGCCTTGACCTTTCCTAAAGACACTGGCAGGGAGGTCTTCCCATAATAAAGCAATCTAAATCAGCATCACTAAACTGATAATGCATGAAGCAACGATAAAATTACAAACAAGCGACATTTTTCCTTTTCACAAAATGTCTCAGTTTTCTGCTGTACCTGCACGTTCACAGCCAACACTATAAACCGTGATCCTCATGTAACACATCAACAGTTCATGCCTTTCATAGTTTATTATTATTAAAGTCTCAGCAAAATTGCAATTTCTTAGGTGACAGATCTGTTTACAGATACATGAAGGTTACCCTACAATGCTAGAATCTGGCTAGGTCCGGTGTGTCCGATTTACCCCAGATTAGATGTGCCAATAACCGAGTCTATTCAGTAAACAACTTGAATCTTGTACTTGTTTCATCTGGTTTTATTATTCTCAGCTGTAAATGGTAAAGACTCTCTGACCCTCTGGCAATATTTAATGCTTACAATCTTGCTTTGTGCATCTAATTTAATCCGTTAAAAGGTAGTACTGATGTTAGCATATTCGTGTGATTTCTTCCTCATTGTTCGCTTTGGTCTGCGTTCAATCTGGAAAGAGTTCCCTAACAAGTCTTGAATATGTAAATTGTCATTGGATTGGGAAGAAAACCTGTGTTTTTGTTAGTTTACAATATTAGGAAATTTCCCTCCCAGAAAACCCAGCAGGCTTCTGTTGCTGGGTTCTTTGTTTCTTTTTCCTTGTATATGTTTCATTGAATTTCTTCTTTTACTTGAAAAAAAGAGTTTTATTTCCAAATCTGGTCCATATTTACAATCTAGTTCAGAGCCAAGCCTTAAACTGTACAGACTTTCCACTGTAATTAAAACTATTTAGTGTTTAGTTATAAATAGCCTTCAGAAATACATATTCTCCATCACACTGTCAACTGCATTACACCCTGTGGTGAATGATGTTTCTGCATAGCAAAATAAAAATAACAAATGCATCAAAAATTCTCAATTTTCCATGTTCAATAATTTCAGTGCCAAGTGTGTTGGGCCCTAAGGTAATGGGTGTGACATCAGAGGCCCCCTTCACTCCTTTGACTCACTGTAGAGAGACCTTGCGTGTACCAGACTGATATGTGTGCGCTACGCTCCATGTATGGAGCTTTCAAGGGGCTGGCAATGTGAGCAAAATATCTTTATATAAATGCTTGGCTCCCTGCGGTGGCTTCAAAGACGACCTCATGGAATCTCATTTTAATTTTTTTGCTTGTTTTTTGTTTTTGTTTTTGGTACCGGGGATCGAACTCATGACCTTGCGCTTGCGAGGCAGGCACAGTGCCACTGAGCTAAATCCCTGGCCCATCTCATTTTAATTTTAGTTTTGTTGATAGTCAAGAGGCTCTGTGTTGCTGAGTGCTACTAATCTACCAAAGAGCCACTTCTCTTTGGAACATCAGCCCTCAAGTGGAATAAATCCACCAGTGCCTACCACAGAGGCCCGTCCCACAGCCTGATCGTGTCCACTCCTCAGCTTGTCCTTCAACGTCATTTTAATTATTTGTGGTCAGTCAAGATTTTTTAAAAAGTAATACTTCATTTAGGCCTCTTTATATGAGCGCACTTTAATCTTTTTAGTTTGGGTCCACATTGTACCTTTACCCGCCGTTCTAATCCAGGTCTGTGTTTTCATGTTTCTCTGTCCTTGGCAATAAGTACTCTTATTTCTGTGAAATTATACTGTTATCAAGAGTTCCATGTTCCAACCTGCTTTTCTTTCTTTATGGTGCTCTTCACCTTGGTTCCAAAGCCTGTCCCACGTATTTAGGTATTTGTGACAACAGTACCCTCCTCCTGGTACCAAATCTGTTTTTATTGTTATAGAAAAATTATCCAAAAGCCAAAAAGTAGTGGCTGCACATGAAACACATGTATTGTCTCCTGGAGTCTGGGCATGGAGTGGAAGGGCTCTCAGAGACTGCAGTCAGGGTGTCAGCTGGGGCTGGGTCTCATCTGAAAGCCACACGGGAGGGGACACTCGCAAGCTTCCTTGGGCTGTTAGAAGACTTTACTTCCTGGTGGTCATGGGGCTCGTGGCAGGTTGCTTCTTCATAAGCGAGCAACAAGGAGGAAATGCTAGCAGGTGTAAGCAAGATGGTGTCTTCTATGACACAGCGTAGCCGGGGGGTGGCTTCCTATCACCTTGCTGTCCCTGTAACGTCTCCATAACTTGGACTTAGTGATTAGTCAATCCCTAATCCAATAGTTTTCAAGCTAGAGTTCACTGACACATAAAACTGTTAAATGCTCAGGCAGTCTCTGTTTCCGTTAGCCATGACTACTGTAGTGTGCAAAGGAACTTGGATACTGTACTTCAGAAGCCAAAGAATTCCACTAGAGATAACCATCCTTCACAGAAAACCATTCTTCTCAGTTTGCCCCAAGATTCAAGTCCAGTGTGGTGAGGAAACAAGAATTTAAGGTTCTCTTGAGTAAGCAGAAAAACAAATTGCAAACCTAAAGGCATATGGACTAGCCTACTGATAACCTGTGGTTTCATCCAGATCACACAAGAATCTGCAGAAACATTAGTTACAGTCTTAACAAGCCTTTTAAAAACCTCTGCATTTTCTCTGCACTCTTATAGAGTGCACTGCAAAGCTCAGTGCAGACTCCAGATCCCCAAATGTGTGCTGCTGCAGTGAGAGAAAGGAGGGCACTGCTCAGGGTGTGTGGCTTTTGCCTTGCTTCTCTCTCCCAGCTGAGTTCCCCATTCCCCTCCACTCTGATTCTTCGCAGACTTCACAGGCCTGCCTTGACCCTCCACTTAGGCTCAGTGCGTTGGATCCTGCACCTGGGGGATCGCTTGACTCATTCTTTTAAACAATTACTATAATCCACTTCCTTATATCAGCATCTCTCTAGAACATCTGTTGCTCTGTCATTTAAGTCAGCATCAACTCTAGCTATTTGTTAATTACACAGAATCTAGAACTTGAATCCAAAATCATTTCTAACTTACAAGCTGTGGTTATATATACTCTTCATTAAATGCCTCCCCACCTCTCTCTCTATGCCAGCCAGTGGAAGAAATGTCTGCCGTAGCTTGGATGGAGACGGCCTTGTATTTTAATGGACACTTACTCATGAAGCAAACCTGGACTGCTCCATCTTTTAAAAAAATACATTTTTGTGCTATGCATGTAAAATTGTGCTCTCAGAAATGACAGTTTGATTTTCTTAGAGCGTTTTAGCTCTGCAGAAAGGGAATGAGGAGCAGCTGCAGATATTAACACACACATATGTTACGCACTTGGCAGGAGAAAGCCCAGATCTGTCCCTTGTTGCCCATCCCAGAACACCTTCCGCCTGTGTTTGCCACCACGAAATTACAGGACCCTGAAGGATGTCTCACGTGAAAATGAGGACAAGTCTAGCTAGGAATAAGAAGTGGTTTTTACGGGTATCCTGTTCATCCTGTTAGGTGAGTCAGAAACTTGGAGACCTTCACATGCTGCCTGTCTCGATGGTCCCTTCCCCAGCCTGCTGGTGGGGTCTCATCACTTCCTCTTTGATGTAACCACAGCACTGTGTCCAGTGACTGTGCAGCCTGCTGACAGCACCCCACAGGGTCCCAGCCCCTTGTGCTGTCGCAGTCTCTTGAGGGTTAAAGTCTCATCCTGTCACTCCCAGCTTAAAATGTGTGCTTGGCTTCCCATTGCTCTCAGTAGAAAGTCCTGAATTCTTCACACATGCAAATATGGCCTGTAGCCCTCCATGGTCTGGCTCCTGGCCACATGCCCAAAACGATCACCACTCCGGGTCCCTCTTCCCTGCCACCGCCCTAATAAGAGCTGACACTGCCCCTGGCCATTTCACCAGCCCCCGATTTTACCTTCAGTCTGAGCTCACATGAGCCTTTCTGGATTTTACCCGTCAGTCTTCCCTGCTGTACACTCACAAAACAGCATTGTCTAATAGCATTGTCACTTGCATTGTGCACTTGTCTACTCAGCTCCTTGAATGGTTTTCTTCTGGAAGTCATGTCTTCCAGACGGCAGCCCACCTCAGTGCAGTGCCTGGCTTGTAGAGTGGTGCTCAATGTTTGCACAAGTGGGTGAACGTTCTGATAAAGCTATCTTTGCTAGGGTAAATTTGAATCATTGATATTTTTTTCCGGAAGCCCAAAAGTGGTTGTGAACCCAATGAAGGAGCTGGAAGCAGAAGTGTTTCCGCTAGAAGAGGATTTCCTGAGGAAGTCTCTGCTGCCTCTGGTCCCTGCCCACTCGCTATGTGGAAGGTGCTCTGCAGCCCTGCGTCATTAGGAGGGACAGGGGGATTCGACTCCCTGGGTAGTGGGGGTGACCACACATCTGCTACTCAGCCTCAGGTTCAAGTCTGGTTCTCAGCATGCTCGAAAGCTTGTGCATGTGCAGGTGGCCTTGAGAGCTGGTGCAGCCCCGAGAAGAAGCCAGGTGGGAATTGTCACCAGATGCATCACATGTGGGCAGCAGGAGGCTCGCCCGCATGTGACACCTTTCCCAAGGACCCGAGTCCCCTGGTCTGCGCACAGTGGATGGAGAGGGTAGCACAGGCTGAAGGCTCTGAGTTCTGTTTCACTCCTCTGCTTCCTCCACACGTGATCTTTCCTTCCCAGGCTGTTTTGTGTCCTCACCACCTCTCATCTGGTCTTTTGCATTCATTGCCCACTGGCTCGCCCTTCTGTTGTCCCACCACCCTTTAGGGTACTCACTTTGCTGATCATCTCAAGACATCATCATGGCACAGCTAAGGAGCCTTCGGTGGCTTCTCAGTTGTCCCCTAGGGCTCCTCTCTAATACCTAAACTTGACACCATGGATCGCACTGGCTGCCAGCTTTCTATTTTTCACACAATTCCACAATACCAAGTTTATACTTCCACCAGCCTGGCCGACACACACCAATGTTCACAGCACTGTGACCCAAGTGATAGAGACAACCCAAATATCCACCAAAGATGGGTCAGTCTTAATATTTCCATACAATGGAATATTATCTAGGCATAAAAAGAATGGAGTTCTGACACATGCCAGGAGATAGAGGACTCTTGAAAATGTGGTAAGTGAAAGAAGCCAGACACGAGAAGAAAAATACAACATGGTTCCACTTGTACGAGGTGCCTAGTGTAGCCTTTAAATGGAAAGCAGAATGGTGTCTGGAAGGGCAGGAGGAGGGTAGGGGAGTTTCTGCCCAATTGCTCACTCAGGCAAAGGTTGTAGCTAGAGTACATCTTAGCACACTGAGGAATCCACTGGGCAGTTCAATGAAGCTGCCCCTCAGGCGATCAGGGCCAAGCAGCCCGCTGTGCACTCTCCAGTTCAGCCAGCGTCTTCATCAGCCCTTCGTCCTGAGCAGGCATCCCAGGAAAGCCGCTGCTGCAGAAGACACACGAAGAGGAAGAAACAGACTGCGTAAGTGGAAGAAGAAGCAGAACCCCTCAACCACAGCCCCGTATCACACATGTACCCCAATAAATGCCCAGCACTGCGGAGGAGCGGGGAGTACAAACAAGTGCTTTTACAAACTACAACATCACAGCAGAAGCGAGAAAGTCAGTAGAATAGGAATTTGGGGGAATCTCAAAGGTGGAGCATAAAATGAAAAGAGGTGGGAAAATGTGAGACATCATAAAAGTGCCTGGACCAGCATCGTCTGAATCGCTGAAGGTGTGGACAGTGGACCGATCATTGCTGCAGCTCACGGACATTTCTCAGCTTTGGAGTCGTTCTCAGGCGGTCATAGGGCCCCACCTTTGGGCTGCCAGTCTGTCGTAGCTGCCCAAATGATAATGTGTTTGGGAAATACATGTGAATGGTAGAAACTGAAATAAAATCAAAGAAGTGGTTAACACGAAAGCAGGATGGAGGTTATTTCCGGGAGGCTAGGGTGGGGAGGGTAAAGATAATCCACAAATTGATTCCTGTTCTCTAACCTCTGTGCACACTCTTTACACTGCTGTGCAATTTCAAATGTATGTATTTTTCCGCCCATTAAGCTTATTGGTACATTTTCAGTATACAATACAGTTACATTCATCATTGGGATCTTGTACCTTTACATGATGCATCTTGGTTCTTATTGTTTTCCCCTTCCCCTGCCCTGCCTTCACCCCCTCCACTCTTCCCTATTTACAAAGACTTTGTTTCCATTTTTTCCTTTTCTCCCTTTTTTCCTTTCCCCTACCCCTCCCACTTCCCCTGCTCCTTTAGACCTTTTCTTCCTGTTACACAGTATCAATTATACATTTTTTTAAATTACAATATCAAGATCTAGGAGACATTACCACAGATTTTACAGAATTTAAAAGGATATAGAAAGCATATTTCAAAAATCTGTTTTGAAATAAATTTGACAACTTCTAAGAACTACCTTGGAAGACTAATGAAACTAACTCTGGAGGAAATACATGATTTGAATAGCACCTATTAAAGAAAGTATATTCCTAGCTTGAAAACCTACCTATATGACAACAGCAGACTCATATACATTTTAACTGATAAATTATATCAAACAATTAAAGCAGAAAAAAGAAGGAACACTTCTCCCCTCATTTTAGGAATTCAACATTGTGCTAATCCTAAAACTGGATAAAGATAATAGAAGAAGAAAGTATGAACATAGATAGAAATTTGTTTCACAAAACAAACTCTTAGAAGTCAGATCTGGCAGGATGTAGAAAGTGGTTTTGTTATAGGGATGGCAGTGTTGGTTCAGCATTGGAAGATCCACCCCCAAAAGTCATCATTTTAAGAAGAAAGGAAAAAGCCATATGATCCTGTCACTAGTTGGAGAAAAAGTATTGGACTAAATTCTACAGCTGTTCATGGTAAAAGCTATCAAGAGACTAGAAGTAGAACAGAATCTTCTCAACAGGGCCCTCTGTGTAGGCCCTGCGTTTGCTTCTTGAGGGTGCTATTATTTGTGGACTGGGGAAGGAGCTGGCAGGTCATCTGAATGTAATTACAAGCTATGCTTCTGCGGCTTGCGTAGCCTTTGCTTCCCTGTGCAGGAAGCTGTCAGTCGACAGCCCTATCTCTGCTTATGCAGCGGCCCCAGAAATGCAGGAAAAGGGCTCCAAGCCTGTGCCTGCTCCTTACTAGCACTGTCACCTTAACGCAGTGACCTAGACACACCGAGCCTCAGTTTACTCATGGTAACAAGGGCACCATAGCCGACTACAAGGGGGACTGTGATGGAAACCCTTGGGTGGTAGGAGAAAGTGTCCTACCCAAGTGTGCATCAGCCTGATGTCATGGCTTACTTCTTACCTTCTTCTCTCTCCCTCCTCCAAGTATAAGTGATTTAAAGAGCAAAATAAGAGAGATGATAGGAAATAGGGAGGTAGGCCTTCTGCAGATGGGAAGAGAATACAGGGATGGAGGGAGGGAAGGCAAAGCAGAGAGGACGAAGATGTGATGCCTAAATGTGCCACCCCCTACCGTGTGTGCATCCAATTGGTGTCACAAACACGTATGTGTAACTTTAAATAAGCAAATTTATTAAACTCCACTGGTATATCTCAAGAGTAAGCCATTGCCCCATTTGAGAAAATAATAGTTCTGGACTTGGAGAAATTCAATTCAAAAGCGGCAAAATCTTCTTTTTGATGTAATCCAAGTGACCTGAATGATCATATCTAGGATCCTTCCTTGTATTAAAGTCACTTTTTACTTTTTAGAGGAACGAAACAGAAACGTTTAGTTGCTCTTATATGCTTTTCTGTGGTGAGGATTTAATTTTTTTTTTTTTTGGTACCGGGGATCGAACTCAAGACCTTCTCCTTGCAAGGCAGGCACCGGAACCACTGAGCTAAATCCCCAGCCCCTGTGAGGATTTAATTTTGTCAATGAAAGAGCAAATCCAAAGTGGCCACGTTAAGTGTGAGGCGAATGTGTCCAAAACCTGGATGTGCAGGTTCCTGTGGCTGTGGCTTGGCCTGCTGGGTAAATGGTCGTCTCCAAGGCATGCACACATTTGCATGTAACTAGGTAGCTAATAGGCAGGCACGTACCTGGACCGGCTATGACTTTCGATGGGGATTTATACTTGCATGCACACCTTCTGGAGGACCATACAGAGCATCCCGGAAGTCACAGCGTTTCAGGATTCCATAGGGCAGTTAGGTGCTTGCCCAGAGTCTGGATGTGCGTACAGGGTCTAACAAGGAGCTCGCAGGTGCACAGTGCTGCCTCAGCCACTGCAGTGGGTCTTAAGCCCCAGCTGCACTTGGAGTCACCCAGGATGTGGAAAATAGCTGAACTCCCATGCTTGCTCCCGAGGCTCTGGGCCAACTGGCAGGGGCAGGTGGATTATCGTGAAGACTGCAGAAAGGATCACTGGCCAGGGAAGCGGTTCTCAGACCTGAGCCCCAGAGTCGCCAGCAGGCCTTGTGCTGGGCCGCTGATCCCCGCAAGGCCTGGGAACGAGCTTTTTATCAAGGCCTCAGGTGCTGTGAGTGCCGCTGCTGTGGTCCCCACACTTTGAGAACCACTGGCCCTGGCTGAGGGCTGAGAAGAGCCACTGACAAGTGACCGACGCACTGCGACTCGGTTTCTTCTTCTGCAGAAGGAAATGGACTCCTCTCCACCCACACTGCAGATTCGCGGAGACAGCATTCTGAAGGTCACCGCGAGGGCGAGGAGTGCGTCACGTGCTGTGCAAACCACAGGGAGTGCTGGCATCTCCCTCTGTGGGGGACCATGACATGCAGCCAGGGACTCCCAGAAGCGCCGGAGCAGGCATGATAAAGCGAAGACAGTCCCGGGGTAGTGTCGGGAGTCAGGAGGGAAGCAGTGGCTCGGCGAAGGGAGATCAATCTTGCAGGGATGGCCACAGCGCCTTGTGATGGAATAACCACAGCTCAGGAAACAGCAGTTCTCCAAGGAGACACCAGTCTTCATCCAAAGCGTCACAATGATGCCAGAAAAAGCGCTTCACCATTTATTGTGCTCACCCAAAACAGGCCTTCCATGTAAGCCCTTCAAAAGGCTTGAAACAAACTATGCTGCAGAACAACCAGTTGTGGCCATGCAGGTCTCAGAAAGAGGTGTGCGGGTAGAGAAAACGTCAACGTGCAAGACAGTGTAACAAGAGATACAAAGTAGGGAGTGAAAATTGAGAGCTCACGGGGAGGAGCCCGTCCAAGGCTGCTCTGTGCTGCTGTCCCGGACACGAGGCTGGGGAACTGAAGAGCAAGCGCATTTGGCCTATGGTTCTGCATGGCAGGCGTTCAGGAGGGCTCGGCTTCTTCCACTCATCAGAACTCCACGCCTGTGATCATGGCATAGTCCTGTTCATGAGGTCACAGCCCTCACCAGGTGTGGGAGGGACACGTAGACCACAGAGTGGGGAAGGAGAAGTGACACCGTGATTGATCTCTTAACAGAGTGGCTAGTGTTCACAGACCCCAAGAAGTGGTGAGGTGGAACTGGGAACTCTCAAAAAACAGAAGCTTCTCCCCAAGTAGTTTGCAGCTCTGGCCCCTTATGCTTTCGAAACAGCCGCCCCCTGCCGGTCCCCTCCCCATCCAGTAACAGAGCACATTAACCTAAGTGAGCGTTAAATGGAGATAAGCAAGGCCAGAAGAGAAGCATCCGGGGGTAAGGACACCAAAGCACATGGTCAAATGCCGCCATGGGGTGCTGGCACCGCTCTATCCCTGCCTCCATCACCAGCAGGAGCAGTGCGAACTCCAAAGCCAGAACTTTGAAGGGAGGTCATGCTGGAGGCCGAGGAAGGACATCGAGACTTGGGGCCAGTCATGGAGGTACTAGGGACTCTCCCCACTGGTGACCATAAAGGGGAAACAAGACGTAAAGCCAAAGTCAGCTTCAGGAAGTGGCTTAGGGTGCCTTGCCAGGTGGTTTAGACAGGGACTAAGTTTCTTACCAAGAAGTAAATTCCCTAGAGTATTAAAAATTCCCTATATTTACATCCTACCGGCAGCAATGCTTTCATGGACAGATGGTTTAAAAATAGAATAGCAGTTCCTTCAAGTACAAAAGAATAAACAAAGCCCTTTCAGGCCTGGGATTTAGCTCAGTGGTTCCACCACCTGCCTTGCAAGTGCAAGGTCCTGAGTTCGATCCCTGGTACCAAAAAAAAAAACAACAACAACAAACAGAGCCCTTTGGAATGATAGAACTAAGAATTAAATTGCATTTCTTTATATTAAAATTCTCTGTCACCAGAAGTGCTTGGGATAGTATGATGAGTTCACACAGGAGCTATCACTATCTAAAGACCGATGATGCCGTGGGAAAGGCCAGATCCAGGGCCGAGGGTCACTCCTCCTCACTGGTTCAGAGCACCTTTCAGGGCCTGTCCTCCTCTCAGATCTCAGCTGAGTCCTGCTCTCACCACGCATCGCTGAGGGTACAGAGGTGGAGGGCACGGATGTGGACCGGTACTGGGAGCAGCACAGAGCCCGGCGTGGCTCTGGGGAATGAGCTCCTGGTGACAGCCTGTGGGTCATGTGACTTCCTCTTCACAGTGGAGTATCAAATGCACAAATGTTAGGTATTAGAACTTTCACTTACTTTCCAGTGCTTTTGCTGTCATGCTTTTTACTTGATCCAAAGGAGGTTGGATGAAGGAGAACAGAGGTTTCCTGCACAAAGAGCCAGGCTACAGCATCTGGCCAGCTCAGTGCTGATGGGGACGTCCTCACTCTGATTTTAACAGGGGGAGTGAGCCGTGGCTTCGAGGGGCCTCGGACATCCCAGGGAGGAGGGACAGGGCCCCCTGGCTGCCCAAGTTGGGTTCACTCCCCAGGCTGCACCTGGGACTGTCTAGAAAGGGGCAGCTTTTCCCCTCGCGGTGTCAGAGGCTGGCGGACAGTAGAAGACAGCCGTACCTAGGATCCAAACAGCTGGGCCAGGGGCACCAGGAAGCAGAGCCAGGGGCACCCCAGCGGGAGGCGAGAGTGTAGACAGGGCGCACACGGAGCAGCCCGGAGGGATGTGAAGCAGGAAGATGAAAAACAAAGCAACTCCCCCGGAACTCCCAGCACTGGGTGTCTGATATCAGCTTGGTTTTCTCCTGATGATGAACAGGGACAGGGGCAGATGAAGGAGACAGATCTTGCTGAGCGTGCTGGTCAGCTGGGGACTCATTGATTAAGGGCTGGTAATAAATGGCTGTTATTTAAGAACTCGTGACTGATACCTGGCTGTCATGCTATTGCAACAGTCCGTGAAATGCCTGTTGTGCTCACAGTGACTCAGGCGGACTTTCTCGACAGGCACTGTATGTCATGAAGAATGAGCACCTGCCTCGCACCCTGCACGCTCTGCAAAGGAAAAGCCCTCGCGCCTCTGTCAGGCCATGCATGAGTCGTGGTGGCGTTTCCCACCCCGCTCGCTGTACCCCTTACAGTGTGTATTTTGCCCAAGTTGGGTTCTGACCCCCAGGTGCCACCCCAGGCTGCCCTCCAACCCTCTCAGATACAGTCTTTCATCTGCTGTCCGAAGCCACCCCAGCTGAGCTTCTCCACAGGTTCCCATGGCCCATTCCCAGTGTCTTCTCCTACAGTGCATTTTAAAATTTAAATATTCACTGTAATTTTCAATCATACCTCCTAGCACCAACATCTCCCAAAGCCCCCTTGATGTCTGGACTCAGTCATAAACCTGGATCCTGCCCTTCGATGCCAGGTTCCGGATAGGTGCTCTAGGTCCCAGGCACAGTAGGATGAAATTTAGGACATATTTATGATGCTGGAATGTTCCAGAACTGAAGCTTACCTCTGACTTACAGAATCAGAGCATGATAACAAAGGGAAGATATCCTCCCCCATTCTGAAATAGTATGCTGGCCTCCTATGTGGTACCTTTGCCTTAATCTCTTCAATGTAATGAGGCCACCTTTCTGTATTCAGGTCAGGCCCTCTGCAAAGACAGTGTCCAGCCACGCTGTCCAAAGCCCCTTCAGAAACCTGCGGAGCTGCTGAGCTGCCATAGGGCAGGAACGGCTTCCAGTCGCACCAGCAAAACACCCCAGGCACTGACACCCAGCAAGGGAAGCTCTGAGCTGTGCAGAAACTGAAGTGGAGACACGTCCGCACTGTTGCTGAGGGCTACCAAGCCCCCACACCCCCATCTAGGACTGGGTGGGAAGAAGGAGGTAACAGGGTGAGGAAAAGCATTTCCCGGCTGCTTAGAAATGACGGAGGGGCTGATCAAACAACCTACTTGATATGTTGGGGGTTTTTTGGTAAAAGTAGTGTAGCTGTCCTCCGTTCCCCTATAAAATTCACTTTGCACACACAGCTAGAGAGTTGTGAATTTATCATTTTGATTCCGTTTTTACACAGAAGTTTCTGTGGATTATATCCTGGATGTGAATTTAGCATGCTGTCATATTTTACGGGCATGTAAACTTGCATATGTTAGAGAAGTCTCGGTGGTGAAATTGCTTGTCATGACTCAGAAGAGAAGATGCAGCGCTGGATTTCAGGGCTTCTCCAGGCCCCTCTGTGGCTAACCCAGGTTCAGCCCACGCAAACATCACAGGATGCTAAATTTAAATCCTGCCAGATTTGAATAACACTTCCCAGTGTATGTGCAGCACTGCTGCAAGACACTGCTATATTCTGGGGATCCTTTTCCTCTGCTTGCAACGGTTTCATTCACTTTGAGGTGTGCTACCTGATTTGACTTCAGAAGCTCTGCCCACGAGAGGCTTCGGGGACCAGGACAGAAAGAAGGCTGCCTCCCGACTAACCGCGAGGGTGCTGCCTCTGTGCCCGCCCACATCCGGCCTTTGCAAGTCTCGGACTTCCGGAATGGCTGTCAGGAGGCTTTTTCAGGGGCGCAGCTTCCGGGCTGGATTTAAAAGTTCACGCTAGGCAGCTATACCTGGTGTGCCCACTCCTCTTCCAGACAGAGACAGACGGAAGGTACTTCTTGGCGGATTTCAGGGTGCAAATCACTGGGGCCTCCCCATTCTCAGGACTCTGCAGCCCCACACGTGGACTGGCTCTGTCGAGGTGATGCTGCCTGGCAGGTGTGGTGTGCAGTATGGATCTGGCCAAGAGGGGCTCTGGGCTCACACTGAGAGGGTAATGAGTAGGCAGTAACCCCACCGGAAAGATGGCGGTGTGTCCCTCGGCTTCCACGTGCCGCGAGTGGTCTGTTACTACAGGAACAGCATTTGACGCGGGTCGCTCCGTCCAGATGAAGTCCGAATTCTTCCTGGTGGTGCTTAAGCCACACAGTCAGAACTGACCCACCTTGGCCCGCTCTGACAGTGAGGTCCCCAGTCACCCCATCAAATAGGGTATGGACCCATTGGGCCCACCCTTCAAGGATGCCCGTCTCACACTTCAGGACATTGCTTCAGTGGTCCCTCTGCAATATAGTTTTCCAGTCTTTTCTTACTTAATAGCTCACACAATATATCATTTTTTTGTGAAACAAGTTCATTTTCTTTTTTTTGTTGTTGTGACCGGGGATTGAACTCGGGTCCTTGCACTTGCGCAGCAGGCGGTGAAACCCCTGAGCTAAATTCCTGGCCCTCCATTTTCTGTATATAATTATGATAAACTACAGAGAGACTATGTTAGTAAAAAATAATTCTGATTTTTTAAAATAATACTTTTAAATCAAATCCTTACATGTTAGTGATAAGCTTTTATGTTTCCCCATATATATGTATGTATCTATATATATATATATATTTTTTTTTTAATATCTGTTTCATGCTTGAAATGCTTCCATGTTATTCCTGAACAAGAAATTTTAAAATACACTTCTTCAAATTCTGATCATCTCCACTGATGGGAAACTCTTTTCTTCAAGCAAATAGGTAATAAAATTTATAAACCAATGATTTTACAATCATTCAAAATGTGGAAGGCAGCTGATATATTTAGATTCTTCAACAGCTGTCATATTGACAAATACGATGTTCATGGATTTTTAAATCCAATTGAACATTTTTATATCATTTGTTTCTAATTTTGTTTATACAAAAAAATAGTAGTGATCTTTTGTTATTTCATTTTTGTATTTTTATTTTGTTTATGATCAAATTCTCTTCCACTTACTGGTAATTTGTGGGCAACAGTGAAAAAATCCTGGGTCGTGGAGCTCACTCCGAGTCAGAGGAGACAACGATAAACAAAATAAATATGTAAAGTATTGGTGTATCGTACAGTGACAAGGGATGCAGAGAACAATGAAGTACAAATGCAAGACCCTGAGCAATGGCGGTGCAGGCCGGTTTGGAAGAGCATGGTCAGAGAAGACCTCACCAAGAAGGTGGCACTTGACAAGGACCTGAAAAAGAAGAGGGATGAGCGTGGAGGCCACGTGGGAGACAAGCATCCCAGGCACAAACAAGTAGCCTGCATGCCCAGCCAGGCGGAGACATCAGATTGGCCATCACACGTCCTTCAGAAGACCTGCAGGGGCAGTAGGTGAGGTCAGGACATTAGAGAGATTGGATGACCCCCAGTTTCCAGGCCTCATGAAGACTTTCTAAGTGATGTAGGAAGTCCATGCATGTTGCCCACAAAGGAGAGACAAACCACTCTGTGCTTAGTGTGGTGAAGGGAGACGTCCTCCCTCATGTTGGAGATGGACAAGAGGCCAAGTGCAGAGAACGGGAGGCTGGGAGGGACCAGGAGAGCTCTTTTCACGACGCTCCCAGTGGCCCATCCGGAGCACACCAGTTGGGAACTTCTGCTGTTCAGCGTCCGGGGACACAAAGGTAGGCCCATCGGGACAGTAACTGCTTCAGGTCCAGGTTTTAATTTACACATATGAGGTGTAATCCAAAAATACAGTGAATATTTAAGTTAAAAATGTATTATAATAAAAGACAAATTGCCATTAACCCTCCTCAAAATACTCTCCCTCACTTGAAATGTAATCATCCCATCATTCTTGCCACTTTCTGCAGAAGCTCTGAAAGTCCTCTTTCATGAGTGTCTTCATGAGATGTGATCAGAAATATGGTGAGGACGGCTGCTGAGTGCTGCCCAACAGAAAGGCAGCTCATAAAAACATGGCGCTGTGTCCTCATCTGTTGGTCACCTGATCTGGCACTGGGTGACTTCTGGCTCTTCCTCAAAGTCAAAATGACCATGAGAGGGGAACATTTTTAATCCATTCAGGACATTAAGGCCATCACGACAGCATTACTAAAGACACAAAAGAGAATGTCCAGAACTGCCTGAGAAAGTGGCAAGAATGATAAGTGTGTTCCAAGTGAGGAGGAGGATTTTGAAGGGATTGATAGCCATGTGTCCTTTAGTATTATGGAAGGTTTTTTTTAATTTAGTCATTCACCATATTTTTGATTACCTCTTGTATCTCAGAGATCCTGAGTCGAAGTTCCAAGCTCCAATACCCAAATGGGAATTCCCGAGCCCCAGTGTCATTGAAATTAGATGTTTTCTTGTGTCACATCTTAGATCAGTGCTCTTCGAATACAGATGAGAGCTCTGGGCGTCCATGCAGGTGCAGCTCTGTCCTCGTCCTGGGGAACCATCGGCTCGGGCCACTCTGCCCGCTCTCCCTGCATCTGCACCTGTCCCACCTGGAGAACGAGTTCCTGGTCCTCCTCTGTGGGCTCCTTCCACTCACACCAGCAAGGCTTTAGGATCTGTGTCTGCACAGAGCTCAGTAGTAGTAGAACAGTACCCAGATATGAGTGCCTCATGTAGGTAGGAGAATCCCTGTCACTCTCCACAGCCCTGGTCAGATTCCCCTGCCCTGACCCAGACTCATCTCCCACTTGACCTCCGTTCCTACTGACCCACTGCCATGAGCAGATATCTGCACAGCGAGGCTTGGACTTGGCCTAGTCTTTGCCTGCCTTTATTCTGTAGTAAATCATTTATTGTTCTCAACCTACCGGTGGCCATGTGGCACCACCATGACTTTGCTCATGCTGCTCCTTCTCCCTGAAGTCGCTGTCCTATTTTCTCCACCAGGTGAACTTTCACTTGACCTTCAGGGATCCACCAGGCATCTTGGCCAAGTGTCCACAGCTAATCTCCCAAGCACTGAGCCCCCTACACTGTGACACACCCCATCAAAGGGAAAGCATTGCTATGTCCTGTTCCCACCATCCTCTACATCTTTAGTGGCCAGAGATGACTTTGTTTTGATATCTGTTCCTAAATCCCTGCGTCCTGCCACACTTAGCTGGGAAAACATTTGCAGAACTCGGGCTCCTCTGCTCTGTTTACTCAACAACTTCAAATAGTCCAAATTGATTTCTCCTTTGTATGAATGCCAGCCTGAATCAAGTGACTTAACATGTAATTGTTCTTTAATTCTTTAACTTTTACCTGTGTTTTTCACGTGGTTCAATATACAAAGTACTAGAATGTCTAGCATAACAATAAGCACATGCTATACATGCAAAATACTTACAAATTGCTTTACTAACCCTAATTTTCACTCCACTGTATGAAGGAAGTTGACTGTTCCCTTTATTGAGGAAGTGATTATGAACATTGTTCAGTAAATATTCAAAATTACATTTGAATTCTACACATGAAGTATGGTTAAAATTGTGACCGCCTTAGGTGCATACAATATTTGTGTTCTTTTCAATGACTACACAAAAATCCACAAAGAGGGTAAATCCAAAAGGAATGAGATCAGTATGCTTGGTCACACTTTTCCAAAAGTTGTATGTCTTTGAAACTTCCAGGGCTGAAATTGTTATACAAGCCAACATTTAGAAGTATACATATTCTATGTTAATACCATTATATTGGCTTGTAAGCCGATATAACTTGATGAATATTACCACTCCCTCAATTAATGATTATATCAGTATATGAAAATGTCATATGTAATAAATAAATATTGTTCATATTTCAATTTTTATGTTCCTTATTTTGGGCACCAATATTAGCTTCTGTAGGAATTTAAAGGAGAAAAATAAATGTAATTTTCCAGGTGCTCTTGTTTAACAACATTTGGAAATTTATCATAAGCATTATCTTAGTCTATTCAAGCTACTATACCAAAATACCACAGGCTTGGTGGTTAATAAACACTAGAAATTTATTTCTGATGGCTTTGAAGTCTGGGAAGTCGAAAATTAAGGTTCTGGCAAATCTGATATCTCATGAGGACCCATTTCCTGGTGTTTGGATGTCAATCTCTTTCCCCTAAGCCCACGTGGTAGAAGTGCTGAGGGACGTCTCTTCAGCTTCTTTTAGAGGACGCCGGTCATGTTCATGCATTTGTGAGTCCTATTCATGACCCAGTTTCCTCCCAAAGGACCCTCATCCTTGTAACATCAGGTCAGGGGAAGGACTTTGTGATAGTTGATTGATTGTGTCAACTTGCACAAGTAACACCCCAACTAATTTGGCTCAGCAAAGCTCTGGGTGTGGAAGACCCGCCCTAGGGAGGCTCGCCACCAGAATGGGATGAAAGGAACACCAAGAAGGCAGGCTCACTTCAGTCTTCAGAGGGGCGCCAGTCTTGACCCTCACCTTGGACTTTGCCTCCTGGCTTCCGGCACAGGCCCATTGGCCTCGTGATGTGGACTCATGTGAGGCCCCACACTGAGCTCCAGGGCTTCAGCTGGGTCCTTCGGATCCCCAGGGCACAGGTAGACCTTTGCACTCTTCCACACCTGACTCTGTGGGTGGCCATTGTAAACCAATCTTGCAAATTCTTATATATTTGTATATTTTGTATTAAATATATTTCTCTAATAAGCAGTAACCGATACAGATTTCAAAACATGAATTTGAGGAGACACAAATTTTTGGCCCACTGTGTAGACACTTACAATAGTATGCTTAAAATATGATACAGTACATTTGATTGCTATGGAACATTACTGCTTTTTAAAAATAAATTCAGAACAATCACTAAACATTTACAGATAACTGCAAATTCTTAGCAGGCTGCAGAGTTTGAGACGAGATTCAGTTAAGTAGCTATTTTTAGATGCTCTTATTGTATCTGACTTTGTATTTAACAACTGTCCTGTCAAATTACTGTACACATTTCATTTTATATTCTTACAAAGTGAAGGAAACTTAAAAGTTGTAAAATAATAAGTTGTAGAACAGAGGAATTTATAAAACAAGAAACCTACCCTGGAAATATTTTTATACCATCTAAAGAGCAGTTAGTACATTTGCTCACATAACTCTAGTATATTTTTGTAAAACTGTCTTGCAAGTGACTATGTATTTTTTTCAAAAGATATTCTTGTTTTATTCATATTTCTGAACAATTTAACAGGTTAGCTCCTAATGTGTCATCCTGGTAGTTTATTTTAGACCATCTTAATAAGATTCTTTGAATAACTGTTTCTTTAAATATATTCCTATGGAACAGATCAGCAATAAATATTTTTTAATATTTTTGGCTTTAAAATATATTTTTAAAACTCTGAAATGCTTTTTCATAGCTTGCAGTGATTTAAGTGCATATGTGGGACCCTGAGGTCCTGTGTCTTAGTGCTAGGTCTTAGTGCTAGAGTTTGGCTCCAAAGCCTGTGTGGTAAAGGCACAGCCTCCAGCATGGTGCAGTCTGGAGGTCCTGGAATCCTTGGGAGGCAGGGTCCAGGGGGAGATTTAGGTCATAGGAGGTATGCTTGGGAAGGGGATGGTGGGGTGCTGGTGGATTCCTCTTTCTCCTTTTGTCTTTTATCCCTTGTCATGAGGTGAACTCAGCACCCCTGGCAAGCACTCCCACAGACTATGCCACTGTGGGCCCAAATCGGAGACCAATCCATTGTGGAGTGAACTCTCCAAAGGTGTGAACCATAATAAACCTTTCTTCTTTTTAATCTGATGGTCTGAGGCATTTGTTATAGTAACAGAAGGCTGATGAACACACTTAAGTGATTCTGAGTCTGTTGAATCCGCTCTTGGAGCTATCCATGATGCTCTGTTCTAAAGTTCAGTTTGTCCTAGGCCAGTGGTTCTCAAACACTGTGGTATTAGGACCTCTTTACACTGCAAAAAGAGTCAAGGACCCCAATAAAGGCCTTTCATGTCATCTGCATCTGCCATTGTCTATATTATTAGAAATGAAAATGGAGAAACATTAAAAATACTTATTTAAAACAATAAACCCATTATATGTTATGGTGAATAATATTTTTTGTTAAAAAACAACTCTGGACTGGGGGGGTTAGCTCAGTGGTTCCACTGCCTGCCTTGCAAGCACAAGGTCCCAAGTTCGATCCCTGGTATCAAGAAAAAAAAAAAGCTCTATTTTTTTCAAAACAAAAATGTCAGTGAAAACAGCAGCACTGCTTTTACATTTTGAAAACCTCTTTAATGTCAGGCTCAGTAGAAAAATAGCTGAATTTTCACATCTCTCTGCTTCTCATTCAGTCTGTTACAAGATGTTATTTTGGTTGAAGTATATGAAGAAAATCAAGTCTCACACGGTGTCTTAGTCCTTTGTTTGCTGCCATACAGAATACCTGAGATTAAGTAATTCATTTACAAAAGAGATTTATCCTTAGAGTTCTGGGGTCTGGCAAGTCCAAAGTCAAGGAGCTGCATCTGGGGAGAGCTTCCTGCCTCATTGTGCGGTGGTAGAAGGTAGAAGAGCAAGACTCACATTCACACATCTGCATGACAGAGAAGGAAGCAAGAGGATCAGAGCTCACTGTTTAGTAAACCCTTCTGACAACAAGCCCATTCCCAAATAAAAATATTAATCCATTCATGGGGGCAGAGTGGTATATGTGGAATCCAAAATCAATCAACAAACATTTTGTTACATCACAATCTATTGGTATATCCTGCCCAGGTGATTTTGTAACATTATGCTTTGGTCATTTGGTTTATTGGGCTACACTGATCTTTCACACATTGTCATAGCTCATTCCACAACACTAAAACTCACTTATGAGTAAACCACTAATAAACATCACTATGTTATTAAAGATTAGGAAGCTGAAAAGTGGTAAAAAGAAAAGTTTCTCATCATTCTAATTTTCATATGAAAATTTGAATTTTATCATTAGCAAGAATAATTCCAGTTGAAGAATTTTTTTCCCTGGAGGTGACAAGATCTTTTGTTTATTTTTGAGAAAATGTCTGGCCAGATATGCACATCGGAAATGTGTGGCTTATCTAGTGGTCAAAGGACAGAGGGTAAATCAATCCAGCCAGCCCAGCTTCCAGTCAGATGGCCATGGCCATGCTTTTCTATGTTGCAGTCGTGTTTGTAGCATACCTAAAATTTCACCATCCGACTATTTTTGAAAACACAAAAGTCAAGATTAGATTAGTCCCATGAGCACACCAGTGTTGCAGCTCATGACAGATCACATATTCAGTGGTGGTCCCAGTATCAGCTCGTCACCATAACATCACAGATCAACACGCTCCTCCCATATCATGGTGACAGTGACATAAACAAACCTACCACACCACCAGCCCTATAAAAGTATGCACAGTATCCAATGACCTGATAATGTTAATGAATGACTATGTTATGAGCTTATATATTTGCTATGCTGTTATGGTTAGAGTATATTTCCACTGACAAAACTAGTGTAAAACAATATGCCAGTTTCATGCATCTCATGTTTGCTGGGACTTTTGGTCACATCAAGAGGCCACATGCAGTCACCTCCACCATCTCCATCTGTGTAAATGCAATCTGTGATGCTCACGTGGTGAAGAAACTGCCTGAGGATGTGTTTCTCAGAAGTCACTGTTACTGCTTCCTGAAGGGCATTCCTAGTGAAATGGGCATTTTTAACAAATTGCAGGTGAACTGCATGAAAGAATACAGTGAATCAGAACCCACCACCTCCTTGAGTTCTTAAGAACCAGCAATTATACCCATTATTGCTTTTGCACCACCAAGGTAAACATCAGCCCAGTGAGAAGGACAAAGAGCACCTCAATATTACTAGGAAACTAGATGTGCCTGGAAGTTCTTGGGACGTCTTGGATTCTATGGACCACCTGTTGGGAATGACTGTCCTAATCAGGCCCAGGAGCATAGGTCCTGAGTGTCAGGGCCTCCAGCGGAGGAGGCATTGGCAAATCATCAGTAAAATTTTATACCCCAGACTCCACCTCTTCAAACTGTACAGCAGCCTCCACACTATAAAAATACGAACAGCTTCTTTGTACAGTTATAGATGAGTATCTGCAGTTGGCTTTTTTCATTCAGTGCAATCCACTCTATACAAAAATCCGTAAATTTAGGCCCTTCTCATTCCATTCTATTCTCTACAGAAATGGAGCTGAGTTCATCCACGTATTCTGCATCAGATTCTTGTTGGTAGGAGCGCGTGAAATCAGTTTTCCTGTGCCCTCCCTTCTGTGGTCACAAGAGGACCCTTACAGGTTTGCTTTCACCTTCATTGTTATTCTCTTCCGACCACAAGTCTTCCACAGGAGCCCTTTTTTGTGCAAAACATTCCCTTCTGATCTACTCCTTATGATTAGCTTTGCTAACCTAAAGTATATCATACACTTCACACTTCCTCTAATCCCTACCTACATTCTCCACCTTAGATATATATCTCATCCGTCTGTCTGTCCGTCTGTCCGTCCATCTTTCTGTCTCTCTAAAACCCAGGGCCTCCATGCTGAGTTACATCCTCAGCTCTTTTTTAATTTTTTGTTGTAAGACAAGGCCAAAGATTGCCCAGGCTGGGCTTGAACTTGCAGTCTTCCTGCCCCGGCCTTCCAGTGTGCTGCCATTTCAGGGATGCACCACTATGGCCAACTTCTGCCTTATGAAGCTTTAACCCCCAAATGCCCTTCCCTGTGAAAACTCTGCCCAGTGATTAGCATCACAGACAGCACTGAATTGGCCAAGAGGCTTCGTGTGGCTCTGACACTCAGATTCTGGCATAACGAGGGCAAAGACTGACAGGCACAGACTGGCCTCGCCTATTGAACTGTCCTGCTTTGACGAAACTCTTTCCTATCCAAGCTGTCCAGTACAGTTGTCACAGACACATGTGGCTCCTGGGCATTGGAAGTGTGGCTGCTGTCACTAAGGAAATGCTTTCTAAATTTTATTTTAATTCGCTTAAGTTAAATACCCATATATGTACAGTGGTTACCACATTGGACCTAAAAGTCATAGCCATTACTTGTAATATCTCATTTAATCCGAGAAGGAAGTTTGGTCTTTCTTACCAATGTCAGTGTCTAGACATCACTGCCACTCCCTGGCACAGGCTTCACCTCTGCCTCCTGGACACTCAGAGGTGTAGGTTCCCAGCTGTCCTGCAGGGAGGCAGGGTGCTGTGACTAGTTCTGGCCAGAGGGCTGCAAGCAGTCATGCCACTTGCTGCCAGTGCAAACACATATGTGCCCTGCTTTGGTGACAGCAGTGTTCCAGGCCTTGCACATCTGCAACTCCAGGCCCTGAGTGACAGAATTACTGGTCCAGCTACACTGGACACCAGGCACGCGGAAGACATTAACGTTTACATAGGGAGCCACAAGAAATTCAGGGCTCCTCATTACTACAGCAGAGCCTAGACCTTCCTGACTCAGTCCACATTAGAATCACCTGAGCAGATTTTAAAATTCACATGTCTGGCCCCACCCCAGGGTGGAATCTGGACACCTGTATTTTTGGTTCAAATAAAATAAAGAAGCTGCCTCCTGATACTTCAGAGTCATGCTCATTCAGATAATTCACCTACTTAAAATCCCATGCTAAGACAAGTCAGTGTTACCAGAGAGAGCACAGAGATGAGGTGTAGAAAGAGAAGGTAAATTGTGCAGGGCCGGCTCAGGGAGGGAGATGCGACTGGAGCCGTGCTTGTCCCCATGCAACGCTTCCTTTCCTCCCAGGATGGGGGGCGGGGGGGGGGAAGCAGCAGAATAGTCCTGGTTCCCAGACTGAATGAAGTAATGCCTTTGTCCTCAGAATTACACTCTTACACAAGACCATTAGTCCGATGGAAGTCTGTGTAACCTAAAATGTAGTTAACAGTTCTGTACATTATGGACTAGGCTAAGGATCTAACTTGCATTTATAAATATTTTTAAAGGGCTCAACACATTCCAAAGTGATTATGATTAGCTTTGCTAACCTAAAGTATATCATACACTTCACACTTCCTCTAATCCCTACCTACATTCTCCACCTTAGATATATATCTCATCCGTCTGTCTGTCCGTCTGTCCGTCCATCTTTCTGTCTCTCTAAAACCCAGGGCCTCCATGCTGAGTTACATCCTCAGCTCTTTTTTAATTTTTTGTTGTAAGACAAGGCCAAAGATTGCCCAGGCTGGACTTGAACTTGCAGTCTTCCTGCAAGTTCCTTCCAATAACATGTCTAAAAAGAAACTTTTAAAATAAAAAAATCATTCCCTTTTGATAATAGGTTGTACAAGGTAGAATTAGAATTACATATAACTTGATTACCAAAGAATGTTACTAGTAAGTGACTCTACTCACAATATAATGTCTGCCGTGAATTGTCTTTAAGCATCTTTAAAAGTGGTGAGCCTTGGAAATCGGTTATTTCATTTACCCAGCAAATGCCTGTAGAGCAATTGGTATGTGTCAGGCACTATCATATACACTGCGAACAGAGTGGTGAACAAAATAAAACAATACCTATTCTCATGATGCAGAGTTTACTGGAAATGTAAATATTAAACGAATACATAACTATACATAATTAAGAATTGTGTTCATTTCTCCAAGATTAAAACATAAATTTTATGAAATATAATTTTTAATCCTAACCTTTTTGAGGAGATAATTCTATAAAATGCTGATAATGTTTAGATGGAAGAATAAAAGACCAGGAATAGCTCAGCCAAAGAGGGTAAGGTAAACATGTGAATGGGGGTCGAAGGTGTTCACCTTGGATGTCAGTCTGGGTCCTCTGGATAGCAGGTAGAGTTATGAGTGGGAAAAGTTTATTGAGGCCAAGGACTGTGTAATGCCTGTAAAATATAAAAAGGGAGGAAGCAGAATCGGGCAGAATGACTTCAGTCCCCATCCGGGCTCGGAGCTATATAGGCAGAGGCAGGAAGTACCCCTAAGCCAGACACACCAGGTGCAGTGCGGGCTTCCACAGAGCTCCAGTGTGCACACAGGAGGAGCCTGCTGGGCAAGAAAGGCCAGGCCCTGACACCGCTGCCGGTCAGTCAGCTAAAGTCAAGTCCACACGGGGACAGCTGAGCGCACACCTGCAGCTGCTGCTCCTTTAGCACAGAGCAGAGTCCCTGCCCTCAGAGCCCGTGCTGCTGTAAGGTGGAAAGAGTCCACGGAACAGGGTAAGGAGCCCGAAATGAACAGTGGTGGCAACGGTGAGAGTTGCTATGTGAGAAATGTTTAGAGCAGTTAGAGAAAGGGTTTCTTTAATGCACGGTGAGGTATAAATAGCTGTCACTCTGGAAAGAGGAGACTGGGCTCCAGTTTAGTCATGGACCAAAATTCCTGACAGATGAGCCAAATTCAATGTTAATTAATAAAAATCTTACCAAAAAACTCTTTGAAACTCTGTCTAAATAATCCAGCAGCAAAGGCCTTATTATTCAAGATTGAAAATCCAGAAGCCTTTTTTAAAAGACTCTAGAGCTGAGTATGGTGGCTGGAGCACACGGCCTGCAATTCCAGCTCTCCAAGAGGCAGAGGCAGGAGGATTGCAAGTTCCAGCCCAGGCTGGGAAATTTATTGTCTTAGCAAGAACTTTTCTCAAAATAAAAAATTATAAAAGGCCCTAAGTTCAATTTACAGTACTACAAAGAAAGAAAGAAAGAAAGAAAGAAAGAAAGAAAGAAAGAAAGAAAGAAAGGGGGGAGAAGAAAGAGGAAGAGGAGGAAGAGGAAGCAGAGAAAGAGGAAAAAGAGAAAGAGAGAGAAAGAGAGAGAAAGAAAGGAAGGAAGGAAGGAAGGAGGGAGGGAGGGAGGGAGATTGAAAACATTTGCCTGGGCGGAGGATTTAGTTCAGTGTTTCCGGCGCAGGCGCAAGTTCCCAAGTTTGATCCCTGGTACCAAAAAAAAAAAAAATTGGCTTGAGAAAATAATCAAATCATAATCAAAGGCACCAACCAGTGTTACATCAGGAAAATCATGCTTAGCACAGGTGAGAGCCCTGGATTGTGCAATACAGGCCCACAGAAAAGAGGCTGCTTTCTGTAAGCCAGGAATGAAAGTCAGGGCCACGCTGTACAGCTGAGTAATAAATACACCTGTTCTATTTCCACGAGACTTCGGTGAAGAAATGCAAATGTACAACAAATTCAATGAGCAGGAACTCCCACGTGATCATAAGGAAAACCAGGTTGATTTTTTTTTTTCATTTTTAATTTTGTTGACCACATGAAAGTTGGGAGAAAATATGACTAGTGTCCTGCAGTGGAAGGCGCTCTCCAGCCACACCTGCTCTGCGGCATGGGACACTTTTATGCAATGTGGGATTTTTACGTGATGATCCCGTAGCCCGAATGCCCATGGGTGTCTGCTAGGAAAAGCCCAAAGCCCTGTGGGACAATCTCACCTTGCCTGGAAGCTGTGGTCCTTTCCGTGTGAGGGACGCGTTCAGAGTTTAATCCTCAGGGAATAGGCAGGGCTCAAGCAGTCAGGAGAAGGATTTTGTCTTTGCTTTGCTCCCCGCCACCCTTTTCTTGGGATTTTCTTCTTTTGCCTGTAAACTCGGTGAGTGTGATATCTCTGGAATGACCTCTACATGGTAGATAATAAAATGGTCTCAGAAAATAGACCTGAAAGTGTCCCCAGTACCAAGCCTCCAACTGAAGACCTATGAGCTCTCTACTCCAAGCCTCCTTCCCATTAAACAATTCATAGGCTTTCTGCTGCCCACTGTTCTGATGAAAAGTGAACAGTCTCAACCCATGCTGCTGGGAGGCCAGGCCATGCCTTTGTCTAAAGCGTCCACCGTGCACACCACCTGCCCGGTCTCACTCAGCAGCTGTCTTGGGTATCAGGTCGACTCTTACAGTGTCACAGTGCTGGTGTTCAAGTAGCCTTTATTTTACCAACTGTGGCCCCAAACTGTGAGAGTAGTAATAACACCAGCACTTCAACCAAAGAGAAGCTGCAGAGTATTCCAAGTAAAAAAGTGAACGTCCTCAAGTAAATAAACAAAATGTATGCAGAAGTTGCTGAGATCTATGCTGAGTTATTCTTGTTCATCTCTGGGCCTAACTTAAAAAATCAAACTTTATTATAGATATGTGTATAAGACACAGTATGTTTACATTTTATCCACGTTTCCAGGCCTCCCCTGGGGGTACCCACGTGTCCCTCGTGGACAACGGGATGACTGTATCTCAGACTTGTCCCACTGGTAGGTGACATGGAAAAGGCCCCACAAGCTCCTACCTCCACTGCTAAGTGTGCATGGTCCGAGGTTTAATATTATCCACAAGAGGTGGCAATTTCCTTCTAATACTTTGTAAAAGCAGCCCAGAGCCTAAGGGGTTATCCCTGCTTAAAAAACAAAAAACAAAATAAACAAGACCCAGGAATCGCTTCTGTGCCTGTGATCCATTAATTTACCTAGTCCTTTGGTGTACCTGTTTGTAATTTGAGTTCCTACAATCTTTACCCTTGGGACAATGATTCATAAATTTGCTACCCCAGTTAAGTTAGAAGCTCTTATTTGTCCTCAGTCTGCCTCTTCAAGCATCAAGAGATAATCCCTTCCCTTAGAATGACAATATTTAGTGAATAATTTGGAATTCTTCTTGATCTACATAAAATGTGTGTGTGTTCCCCGCAAAATCTTCCCCTATTAAATTCTGTGTCACTGTGGTTGGAAGGATTTTTCCACACAGTATTCCTCACCTTATTCTTAACCCATTTCTCTTTAACCATTTAGACTGTCCAACTCTTTAACTTAATATTCTCACCTATGCCAAACTGTAAACCCATCAATTTGCATTTAAAATAAATTTGTTTGGAAATATTCTTGGGAATAATCTTATTATCAGAACTGCTCGGAACATCAATATATAACAGTAACTTAAATTAGATTTTTCTTCCTCTAAAAATTGGGAGACAAATAAACCTTATCCCTGTCTGTGATGACTGCCATGACTATAGGGATGCTAATTTAATTTCAATATTTATATGAATACATGAATATTCTTGTTTTAGTCATATGATTTATGAACAATGCACTCTGTTAAAAGAACATAAGCCTAAAGGCACAATTACATTTTAATTCTCATATCTCTCAAGGAGTTTTCATCTACATCACAGGGCACTGTCTAGTTTTAATTTGGTATTTTATAAATTGTTGTCAGCAAAGAGGTAGAATGGAAAGAAAAGTGGGAGGGGTAGGGGAAAGGAAAGAAGGGAATGGAATTAATATGAGAAAATGAAAAAAAGGAAACAAAGTCTTTGTAAACAGGGAGGGAGAGAGGTGTTTAAGGGAGGGCAGGGGAAGGGGGAAAAATAACCAAGAGAGGTTATGTAAAAGTGCAAATTTCCAATGACGAATGCCATTATATTGTGTACCTAAAATGTACCAATAAAAGTAATTTTTAAAAATTAAATGAGGAGTTTTAAACTCTACAGCACGTTGCGTAATGCAGAGGCCAGGCCCGGAAGCCCTGACTGACTGGCCTGGTCCTGACCATTCGGTGGACACTTCCCCGTACCTGGGAGTCACTTCCGCCCTCTGCATCCGGTCTTCTTTCTGAGAAGGGAGGCAGGGGCGCTCTTCGTGGTGTGGGGCAGCTTCCCTCCAGGACACTCGCACTTCATCCCCGGAAGGAAGGTCGGAGAGATCCGGCCAGTCACGACCGGTGAGGCCTCAGTTTCTGAACTTAGAACTAAAGGATAGGTTGAGAAAACTGTACCTTCCCTTCCAACACTGCGTCTTACATTCTTACACCCACCCTGATCTCCACCCAAGGGGATTTATTATTTATTGGATCAGCTCACAGGATCGGAGATGGGAGAGCTCATGGCAGCACCTGCAGGCAGGAGAGCCTGAGGGTCCAGCGGCCGCTCTGTCCAAGAAGCTGGAAGCCCCAGGACGAGAGGGATCAGGATGCAGCCCCAGTCCGGGACTGAAAACAGGAAGCCCCTGGAGAGGCCTGGTGTGAGTGGCTCTGAAGGCTGAAGAAGCTGGAGTCTGACGTCCACGGGCAGCAGCAAAAGATGCACCCACTGAGACAGAATCCGGCGTCCCCCTGCAAGCCAGCTTGCTCCTTCATCCACCTTTTCGTTCTGTCCTGCTCTCCGGCTTATTGGATGAGGTCATCCTGGGTCAGGGCAGGTCTCCTCTCAATTCGCTGTCCCACAAGCCAGTCATCTCTGGATCCCCCCACAGACACCGGAAGTGTGCTTCACTCATCTCTTAAGCCAGTCAGCAATCGGAATTAATCGTCACACCATGAAATGCAAAAAGTCCCTCCTGTGTGTCCCATGGTTCATTGTCTTCTGAGATCTGAGACAGTGTCTTCCTGTACACGGTATCTCCCACAATTACGAGAAGAATTGGCCTACCCCCTGGTAATTTCCCATCCATGGCCCACACCCTGCTCCCCAGGTTTAAATTCCCACTTCTCTTTGTACTCAGGGCTGAGCCCAATTTCTCTCCCGACCACAAGCTCCACGGCAGCAGCTGCTCTCTGATAAAACCTCCCTCGCTGTCTTCTGCCCCTACCAGGTGCTTGTCGAACAAAGGATCTAATCTCTTTCAAAGAACTTTCTGTACCCCAGATAGAACTTAATGCTCCGATATGTCTAAAGTCCTTATGAATTATAAATCAAACACGAAGTGATACAGACGAAAGCAGAATGAGGTGGAAGACAGAAACCGAAATCTTAGCCAGAAAGAAAGGAAGGAGTCTCACTGTGGCTGTCCCAGGGCGGCACCAGCAAAGTCCCGGCAGTAGGAACCTAAGGGTTCCCTTTTTCTCTCCATCCACAAGTTGGACTCTTCAGATTTGTGACTTGGGTCTATTGCAGTTTTGAAAGCTCCCCCTCCATGCGACATCTCCGGGTCACAGGCAGTGGGGTGAAGTGCAGAGGGTGTCCTTGGCACTTTCCAGGCCCTGCATAAGCCCTGGGTCCTCACGGGATCACTGTGAAGTATCGGGGCAGCCTTGTTGCCACCTCGCTGCGGTTTTTCACGCTCAGTAGGAACTGTGCTCGGAATGCCTTTCTCCTTGGAAGTCCTGCCATTAAACTACACGTGCACGCGTGTGATTTACTCACTCTCTTTGCTGGTCCTTGATCTTTCTACCCATTCACAGGACAGACTACAGAAGGAGAGAGGGTGGTACAGAGGAAAGAACCAAAGGCCAGGCCACCTCAGGGAGGTGCTGCTCCCCGGCTGCGCCCTCTGGCTTTGTAATAATAGTGCAGGGGCCTCTGGACTTGGAACCCTGTGTGATTTCCTCCACTTTGCCCTTTAAAGAGCATCACAAAGTGGACCGGTGATTGACAATTAACACAACGCGAGCCTGCTGCGGGATCAGAGGACCGATTCGAGGGCCCAGTCTTGCTCCTCCTGGCTTCTCAACGACCCGAGCCCCGCCCCTCACAGATAGCGCCCTCCACGCTTCTGTGCCAGTCTCACCCTAGAAACTCATAATGCTATGAAGAAATCCATTATTTTTACAATTAGTTAAATATGCTAGTTCCATGTTTTTCCTCAAGGGCTACCGAAACGTCATTGGGTTTATAATTCCATCCCCTTCATGGTAGGACAAATGTTTGTGTGAGCACTGCATGAAAATCCTGACACTTTTTAGGTTAAACTCAGAATTTCCAGAGGCTAGAGATATATTATATAATAGGTCTTGGGGAAAGCATGCAGCATACACCATGCTCCTTAAATTCCAAGATGTGTACTTGTTAAAATACTTTGCAGCCTGGATATGTATTACAGTTGATGGTTGGTCCTATTTTATTAGCAACATTTTTGTTCAAATTTTCATAAGGAGTTGTTCACCCTACAACCAATGATGTCTTAAGTAAAATACAATACACAATCCTTGAGTCACCAAGGAGAGTCTTGTTTTACCATAAGCCTATAACTCAATGACCATCCATTTCCTTTCTAAATACCTAATTAAACTGATAGCTATGTCTGAAGTACCTACCATCCATAAAGTGTCAGGTTAGATATTATTAGAGATAAGACCACCTGGCCATTCACTCAGCTAATGGATATTAAATATTTACTATATATCAGGCTTTGTTTTCTACCTGGAAATGCTTGGTAATTTAAGCAAATAAGATCCCTATCTTCATGGAGCTTCTGTTTTGGTATAGGAGAGAGTAAAAAAGTAAACAAACATAAGCATAGTATATTTTTAAAAGCTGTATTCTTTAATTATTTTTCTTTTCTCTGATCACATTTTTTCAAAGGCCCAGAGCACTGATGAATACATTTTTGAAGGCAGCATTCCCAGAACAATTTAATACAAGCTGAAGTTCCGAAACTTTTCTGAGTACTCTCTTGGAAAACAAATCCACTTACTCCTGTTGCTATGTTCTCTTTCACTCATTGGTTATGCACACAATCTTGGAGATTTTGCAGACATCTTTCTAATGTTTTCACAACAAAAGTATGAGAGTCAAACAATAACCCAGTGATTTATGAGTTACTGTGTTTATTCTCCTGTTACCATTTTGATAGTCAAACATACATTATATAATACCTTTATTCTCAAGACGAATGTGGTTCATATCCTACTTACAAAATTAGGCTTATCTACTCATAATGTCCTCATGGATCATCCATGTGGTGGCAGGTGTCACAATGTCTCTCCTTGATAAAGCTGGATAATAGTCTATTGTATGTATATGTAACATTTTGTTTCTCTCTTCATCTGTCAATGAACATTTGGACTGCTCCTGTTTTGTCCATTAGTTAGCTTTTTGGGGGTACTGGGGATCGAACTCAGAACCTAGCACCTGCGAGGCAGGTGGCAGAACCACTGAGCTAAATCCTCGGCCCCTCCATTTTGTCTATTATAAATAATGCTGCTCTAAACGTGGGTGTACAAATGTATCTTCAATACACTGTTTTAAATTATTTTGTATACATGCTCAGAATTTAAAAATCTAGGTTAAATGAAAATTGTATTTTTAGTTTGACTACCATATTGTTTCTTATTGTGCCACATCTTTTACTTCCTACCAAAGGCACACAGAGGTTCCAGCCTGTCCACGTCCTCACCAACATTTCTTTTCTGTTGTATTTTTTAAAATAATAGTCATCCTAATGAATTGAAATGACATCTCATATAATTTTGATTTACATTTCCGTAATGACTAGTGATCTTAAATGTCTTTTTACCTACCTATTGGCTATTTGTATACTTTTTTTTTTAGAAATGTCTATTCATGCCCTTTGCCCATTTTTAAATCAGAATGTTTTGAGATGTAGGAGATATTCATATATTCTGGATATTAACCCCTTATCATACATAAGATTTGCAAATATTTTCTTTTTCTATGGATTGTCTTTCCATTCTACTGTGACTTTTGAAACACAAAATATTTTAATTTTGATGTAGTCCAATTTGTCTACTCTTTCTTTTGTTCCTTATGCTTTTGGTATCATATTCAAGGAATAGTTGCCAATTCCAATGCCACAAATCTTTTCTCCTATGTTTTCTTCTGAGAGCTTTATAGTTCTAACTCATGTGTTTGTGTCTTTAATCCATTTTGAGTTACTTGTTTACATGGTATATATTAAGGATCCAACTTTAGCATGTTGTACATGAATATCTAGCTTTCCTAATCTTGTTTATTGAAAGGTCTGTCTTTTCCTGATTTCTCTGTCTTGGTAGCTTTGTTGAAAATCATTTGATTATATATATCTTAAATATAAATTTTACATAAAACTCTGTATTGAATCATTTATAAATAAATACACACACACATATATATATATGTGAGTCTGTGGTTTTTTCTAGACTCTATTCTATTCCACTATTCTGTATGTCTGTCTATGTCATTACCACACTGTCTCGGTTATTGTCACTTCATAATAAGTTTTGAAATCAGGAAGTCTGAAAATTATAAATTGTTTTTCTCTTAAATATGGTCTTTGCTATTTGGAATCCTTCATGATTCTACATGCATTTTAGAATGGGTTTTTCTACTGCTGCAAAAAATGTCATTGGGATTTTTATAGGAATTACTTTGAATCTGTAGAGTATTTGGAGTAGAATGGGTAGTTTTACAATATTAAAGTCGTCCAATCCTTGAACTCAGAACGCGTTTCCATTCCTGTGTCTTCTTCAATATCAGCAACATTTCTAATTTTCAGTATACTTTTGCCTCCTAAATTAAATTTATTTCTCAATATTTTATTTGAATGCTATTGCAAGTGGAGTTACTTTCTTGATTTTCTTTCAGATCATCTACTGTTAATGTATAGCAATGTGAACAATTTGTCTGCAGTTTTTAGGTAATTCTATTCAGCACCTCTTCACCACCTCCCTTCCTGCTATCCTATTTAAAAAACATATAGGTAAAAGGGTCCTAAACATGAAAATCATTTCTCATATAATTATATCTTTTTTACAGACTCTCTTTTTAAGAATAGCCACCTCACGTCATATTTTACTTGTATGGTATCGGAAGAAGTTGGGGCAAACACCCTATAAAAATGCATCTCTAGTCTTGGACTACATACAAATGACTACTGAATAGTATTTCTTTTTTTTTTGTACCAGGGATCAAACTCAGGTCCTTGCGCTTGCGCAGCAGGCAGCGAAACCACTGAGCTAAATCCCCGGCCATCTGAATAGTATTTCTTACATGGGTTCAGGATCCAGGAAGTCATTTCTACTTCTCATGTCAGGTTCTTTACCTATCAAAAGTTTTCTTCTTACTCCTTTGGTAGAAGGCAGGGGGAAGGGAGGCGGGGAACGTGTGATTTCCACCTGACTGGGAGCTTTAGCGGGACATGACATTTTCATTTACACCTGTCACTGGAAACTATACATTGTTCTCCTAACCCAAGCCTAGACAGGCCTTTGAAAGGAGTGACTGTTACCCTTGTGGCGTGAAGTTAAGAGACGGCACCTTGGGGTGCCAACTCGAACACGAGAAGAATTTGGCCATTTTCAAAGGTCCAGACATGGATCAAGCACTTCTCCTTTCTCTCTTTGATATGATTCCCTCTGAGCTTGATGTATGTGCTCTAGATAAAAATCTTGCATAATGTAATCTGTTCTTTTGAACTGTAACCTCTAGGTGACAGTCAATATTATTGAATAAATAATTCAATGTACAGAAATTGCCCAACTAGTCTAGTGACATTTTGAGCACAAGTTGTCATTTTTTCTAGGATGATTTGTTCCTGAACAAATTAGATTTCTCAAGAACACAGGGCCATTCCTTTTCTGATGTAATAAAATACTTGCTTAACTTGTGCTCCGTAGCCTTGAAAATCTGCACTACATTTCCTTCATTTTCCTCAAATCTCACAAGTCACTCTGTCGGAGTCCTTGAGAAAGAATTCTCCAAATAAATTTGCAAGCTCCAAGATCCTAGGGCAGTATTTGCTGAGCCCATTCCCACACCTGCAGAGGGCCCGGTTCTTCCTCGAATGTCTGAGAGTTTAAGACCCCGGTGTCCTTCGGCCTCAGGGAGGCCTCTCGGGGACTCCTGAGCAGGGCACGGTTTTGAAGTCAGCCTCTTGTTTCAAGGTTCCGGGCCACCACTACTGTGACAATAGTCATTTGAGACCAATCCAGCAGATAGAATCAGGGCAGAACGCAAGAGTCAAGTGGATGGCAAAGCAGAATTGTAGTCAGAGAAACAGCAAATCTCTCTCGGTCCCTGCTCTGTAGACAGCAGAAGGAAGGCACGCTGTGTGCATCGTCACAGTCTGTCCCCCGCCCCAGCGCTCTGATCCTCACACAGGGGGAAGGGGGACCCGGGTGTTGGGCACAGGGGCGCTGTAAATTATGCGCCCTTCTGGCCGTCAGGAGGGACAGCTTCGGAGGAGAAGCGGCAGGGAATGGTCGCACCTGACCTGCGCACAGGAAAGTATCAAATTAAACCTTGTCTGATTTTTCTTTGAAATCCACAAAGAATTAAGTATTACACCAAATGGACATCACGTTATAGTAACAATTACTACGATCTGACCAAGTTTAAGAGACAGAGACAGAGAAGGAAGAGGAGGAGGAGGAGGAGGAGGAGGAGGAGGAGGAGGAGGAGGAGGAGGAGGAGGAGGAGGAGGAGGAGTTGTCTTTAGTGACTCGCATTGGCTCTAATTTAGTCAACAGTAATTCAGTCATACCTAATTTTAAAAAAGATGCCCTTGTGGAATTTTTTTTCTTCTTTGCATCAGAATTGAAGAATTAGACTGGACTAGCAAGTAACAGGGAAACTTTGAACACAACCCAAACTGACTGAAAATGTGATTTACCTGTACAGACCAAGAAAGAAATTGTTTAGACCAGGTATAAAAATGTATAAAGCAGATGTGTACAGAATTAGGGCCCAAAAAACCCAAAACAGGACCCCAAAAAAATCCATTATCTAGGCAGAGTAAAAGAGAGGAGGGGGAAGAATCTCGGTTTTGCGGACTGGCTCCCGCTCCCCGCAAGGCCTTGGTCAGCCCCAGGGGGGAGAGGGGCCCGAGGCAGCGGCACGGAGCCCCCTGAGGGCCCAACCTGCGGCCCTCGAACCGCAGAATCCTCCCAGAGCCAGTGGCCTGCAAAGCCCTGGGGCGCCGGCTGGTCTGCTTTGCAGGCAAGCACGCCTTCCTCACATCCCGATGAACCTGCCGTCCTCTGAAAATCCCGCGGGTGCGCTCCTGCCCGCCCCAGCACCCTGGCGTAGCACAGCCACTGCAAGCCCGGCTCTCCCTGGTGACTGCCGGCCTGGCAGGTGCTAGAAATAGGGCCTTGACACTGAGCTCCACCTCCAACTTTTTAAAAAAATGTTTTATATTGAGACAACAATCTCGCTAAATTTCCCGGGCTGGGTTCGAACTCCTGATGCTACAGCCTCAGCCTCCCAGAGTGCTGGGATGACACGTGTATGCTACAATACCCAGCTTAAGTTTTTTGATCAACACACAATCACTGCACACATTTATGAGACACAATGTAATTTGATAAGTGAAATTTCGGTACATGTACCGATCAGTTGTTTAGCTATTTTTTTTTGCAGGTATAAAGGAATACATTTAAGCATCTAATAATTTTGCTGAATTCCAGTAATTTATCAGTGTATTAGAATGGACCTTTTTTTTTTTCTGTACCAGGGATCAAACTCAAGACCTTGCACTTGCGAGGCAGGCAGGCACGGTGCCACTGCGCTAAATCTCTGGCCCTGGACCTTTTTTAAAAGATTCTGGTGCTAGGGATTGAACCAGGAGCTTTGTACCTGTTTCACAAACATTCTTATCACTGAGCTATTTCTCCAGCCCTTAAATTGGGTTTTCAGCGTGCATAATCGTGTCATCTGTGAATAACATGTGACATTTTTCATGATAATTCCTATAGCTTTTCTCTCTTCCTTTGTCCACTTACCCTCTTTCAGGACTGACAATGGAAAGTGGAAAGTGGGTCACAGTGTGGATCTGCGGTGGAAGCAGCACCGTGGTTGGCCCAGCCTCAGAGTGAAGCGGGGCCTGCCACCAAATCTGATATTTACTGGAGTACTTCTTATTAGGTTAAGAGAGTTCCCTTCCGCGGCTGGTTTGCAAAAACATCATTGATCTCGGAGGGGGACTTTTCTATCTGGTGCATTTTGTACATGTTTTCATTTGCTCTTATGTGGGTTTTCTTCTTTATTATGATATTGGGATGAACTTTAACCATAGTTTCTTAAAAGTTAAAACAACTTTATGTTCTTGAAATAAACCCAACTTGCTCATGATGCAGTATCATTTTTATACAGCTCAGATTTAATTCATTAATTTTGTTGCTTAGGGTTCTGTGCCTATATTTATGAAGGTATTGGCTGTACACATCTTTTGATTTTATTCAGACTCCTCTCATGACAGCAACCTTATGGTTATCTTCATGCTTTTTCCCTAGAAGATGTCCTTTGAACAAATAAAAATATTTTCACCTATATTCCTAAAGGAAAAATCTAAGATCTCAACAGTTATGTACAGGTTTCTGGATGGTGCTAATTGTTTTCCCAGCTCATTTCCAATCCCACCTGAATATCTACAGTGTAAAATCTAAATTGTAAAATTAACCCCCATAAAAACTCTGTGTACAAGGTGATACAGGAAAGGATGGTAGAAAAAATATTTAAAGTTACAAGTTATGCACAGGAGGCAAGATAGCAAGTGTGCTTAGCTGCCACATCCTCATTTCCATCATCACCACAAGGCTACCTGTGATTCCTACAGCTTCCTCCTTCTGCCTCACACCCCATGTTTCCAGGGCCTGCAGCCAGTGCCTAACCCAGTTGGAATTATCACTGGATTAACAAAACTTTCATTTCTCAGGGGACTGAGGTTTTAGCCCTACCTTTGCTAGGCTGCAGTATTTTTATTAATTTTAATAATAAGTAAAAGTAGTAAGAGGTACTTAGGTAAATCTTGTTATATTCTGATGCCGTTTCACAAAAGAATTCAACTTTCCATCTATTTTATACTCAGAGTCATCCCCCTGGCAAGTCTGTTAGTTCAAAGACACAGAAACCCAAAGTTGCTGGATGTTATTCTCCACTTCTGATCCAGTATATCCACATCCTAGTGGGAACACTCTTCCTGGAAAACTAAGATTAAGTCAGAAGCCAGAGAGTCAAAGGGCTTAGGAACAAAAAGCAAACATTCTGGAGCGGGGTATTATGTTCAAGAGTGGCAGAGGACGTTCCCATACACACTGCCTCATTCCCAGACCCACACATTGTGGCAATTAAAGAAACGGCATCCTCGATGGTTGCTGCCTCGAAACATATTCTGCAGGATACTGTCCAGTCTTGCAGGATGCTGTCTCTTCACTGGCACCATACTGAATCTTCAGGAAGCCTCCTCGCTGCTCTCTCAGATGTGTTAAGACTTGTGAATTCTATAGCATGAGTCCAATACTGTTCTTCACCTACTGCGAATTACTTTTCTTGACCGGAAGCAATGTTGTATGAGATACTTTGAGGTTGAACAAGGTATTTCTTATATTTACCAAAATATTTTAGGCAGAATATTGTCAGGAACAATGCTACATAATATTAGGGAAAAATCATTTGGTTAGCTTGGTTCTCCTGCCTACAGCCCAGCTATGGAATTCCAGACATAATTCTATTTTGGCCTCCGGTCACAACTGAGACCTCAATGATCGGGTGATGATGGTGTGATTCTCCAGGACAAGATCACACCAGCTGAAGACATCCTGGGAGGAACAAACATCTACTCAGTTCCTCATTGTTCTTGGACTGTTACCATCTTGTTTACGCAGATGTACTGAACTCTCTGCAAGTCATTTGCTACATTTGTTTCTCCGGATGTACTAAATAAAAGGTGCAGTAAACTGGGAGTTTTATCTTTGCTGCCCAGAGCAGCACTGATCAGACCCAAAGCTCGGCTTCTTCTCAGTCTCGTTTTTCTACCTTTCCTGTAATTCGCCTTGTGCTGCCGTGGCTCACGGGAGACGAGGACTTACTGCAGAGGTTCTAGTAACATTCCCTTTCCCTGTTCTCTACAGAATATTATGGACACGAGAAGCAAATCCAGATCCAAAACAAATATTATTCCATTGATGATTAGTTATTACTATTACCAGGATTAAAGGGGTTTAAGTCAGAAGCTCACCATGAGGTGTAGCCAGTTGCTTCCCCAGAGACTGGCGTCATATTGTGAGGTATGTGTTCAGGAAGCACTTGGCAGTGGTGTTCCAAGTTTGGACTTGGTGAAGGACGTAGACTTATGGAGCTGATAGACAGGCTCCATCCTGCTTGCTAAGCATACTGGATAAGATCCCATGAATTAGGAATCAGGCTGGCTGGCAAAAGGCACAAACTGATTTCTTCAGAATGAGCCACTTTGTCAATCTGATTATTGAAAGCTTTATTTGCAGAGAAAAAAAAATAGTTTCACAATGGAAAGAAGCTGCAGCAGGTCTGAGTGACTGAACAAACAGCATTGTCCTAATTATGGGACAAGCTGACATTTCATGGCCCAGGTGCACTGCTCTTTGAAGAACACATGACTTTAGGAGTACCACTGTCCTGAATCTAATTAAACCTTTCCACCAAACTTGCAGTTTACAGGACTACAGGGGATGAAGGGTTAGAAAGGATGATGATCCAAGGACCCAGTGAGACAAACCGAGAGTGTGAGGTGGTTTACCAGATGCCTGCTCTGGTGCCTTCCAACAGACACTGCCACAAGAAGAAAGGTGAGGTGTTCCACGTAAACAACAGGTAAATGCAACTCGTACCATTTTTTAGATCTTGGATGATTTTTTTTAAACCAGCAAGTAGTATTTTGAGGCAGTTGAGGCAATTTGAATATGAACCAAATATGAAATAGTATTAAGTTATTGTGAATATTATTATTGGAAGTTGTAATTGTATCAGTTATATAGAAAAATATACTTACTCATTTTTGGGGAGGTACCAGGGATCAAACTCAGGTCCTTGGCTTGCACAGCAGGCAGCAAAACCACTGAGCTAAATCCCTGGCCCTACTTATTCTTTTAAAAGGTATAAAAAGTTATTGAGGGGTAAAATTACGTTGTTCACTAGTCACTTTCAAATCTAAAAATCCCAATAGATAAGCAAGCAGACAAACATGTGCAAATATGGTAGCTGTTAACTTGTTGGATATAGGTGGTAAGCATACACATGATCTTCTAAATTCTCTTCAAGAGTCTATATATCTTGCTTTATAAAAAATGGTAAGATAGACTGATCAAAGTTTAAAATTGGAAGAAACTTTTAGAATTCATGCTGGAAATATCTATTAAAAGATTTTTTTTTTTCCGTACCAGGATCGAACTCAGGCCCTTGCACTTGCAAGGCAGGTGTGGCACCACTGAGCTAAATCCCAGGCCCTTGAAAGTTATTTAAGATTTTGAAAATCCCAAAGAATCTACTAAAAACTATTAGAATTAGAAAATGAGTTCAGCAAAGTTGAGGGCATAAGATCAATATAAAATGATCAATTGTGTTTTTTTGTTTGTTTGTTTTGTTTTTTGGTACCGGGGATCAAACTCGGGACCTTGTGCTTGTGAGGCAGACAGTGGAACTACTCAGCTACATCCCCGGCCCTAATCAATTCTGTTTTTATATACCAGTAATGAACATTTCCCAGCTGCAATAAGAAGACAAATTCACCTACAATGACAACACAACGAATAAAATACTTAGGTAGAAATTAACAAAACAAATGCAAAACTGGTACTCTGAAAACTGTAAAAAATAGTTGAAATAAGTAAGTGGAAAGGCTGTCCATACTCATGGCTGAGAAAATTTGACGTTTTAAAGACCACAAGCTGATCCACATTGATCTACAGATTTAAGACAGTTTTCCTATCAAAATCCCAGCTAGCTTTTCTGCAGAAGTTGATAAATTGATCCTAAAATTCATATAGAAATGTGTGGAATCAGAAGAGCCAACACAATCTTGGGAGGAGGGGGGAAGAGCAGCAGGACTCAGTTTGTGAAAAGCACGAATTCCCTACACCTAACCGCCACAGATCAGACAAACTGTAGCAATGAAAGACCCCAGGGCCAGGGATGTAGCTCAGCGGCGCAGTGCCTGCCTGGCAAGCGCAAGGTCCTGAGTTCCTTTCCTGATTCCGCAAAACAAAACAAACAAAAAACCCAAGCAATTAAAGAGCCCAACCCATGCTGAGCTTTGGGAGGTGCTGATCCAGAGACTCCCGCCTTGCTCTTTGCTCCCCTAGACACTCAGCTCCTCCCACCCGCTTCCCCAGGCGCGACCGGCCGTCATCCCCTCTGGCGGCGGCCCCCTCTCTGGGTCCCCTGGGCTCCACGGCCCGGGACGTCGCCTCTCCCGGCGAGCCTGGTGCACAACACTGCCACCTGGCGGTCCTGGCTAGGTTAGACCCAACTCCTTGAATTCTCCGCGTACTGGCGCTAGGAGACTTACAGATCCGGGGCTGGAGTTGGGATTTCAGAAACAAGCCCGGATGTTGAGGGCCAATTGGTCTTTGACAAGGATACCAAGTTAATATAGTGATGGAAGAAGAATGTTTTCAGGAAATGGTATAGTCAGATGCAGGGAAGAAAGCTGGATGCCTTGCCCCATACTGTACACAAACCTTTACTCCAAATTGGTCATATCACAAGATATAAACGCCAAGACCTTCCTTGTTTCTTTGGGTTTTGTTTGGTACCAGGGCTCGAACTCGGGTCCTTGCGCTTGCGCAGCAGGCAGCTAAACCACTGAGCTAAATCCCCGGCCCCAAGACCTTCTTTGAAGAAGACATGGGAGCAAACCTTGGTGACCTTGGGCTAAGAAATCATTTTCAGATAAGACATTAGAGATAAGAGAAAAAATAATAAGTTAAATTTCATCAAAATGTTTGTCAATGAAAGCAAAAAGCACACAGAAGGAAAGAAATTAGTTTAAAATTGTATTTCTGATGTGACATACTAAAATATAAAAAGAACTCTCACCACTTTTTTATTTTTTTAACTTAATGATAAAAACAATGCAAATTTTAAAATGATCACAGAATTTGAATAGATATCTCTAAAATGCCCAGGACACAATATCACATGGTAAATAAGTTGCTGATAAATGCATGAAAAGAGGCTCAACAGCTCTGTGATGTTTCATTGTATGTGGTTTTTGGCCAAGCACCAGTCCAGGTGTGGCTTTGAAGGAATTTTCGGTTGTGATTGACATTTAGACCCATAGATTTGGAATGAATCAGGTCACCCTGCATAATGTGTGTGACCTTCATCCATCAGTCAGCAGCCTTCAGAGGGGGGACTAGGACGCCGAGAAGGAGGGAAGCCTCTAGTGTCCAACATCTGCTTTTCCATGGGGCCCTGTCCATCAACCGGCCCTGCGGATTTCCATCTCACAGATTCCACACTCGTGAGTCAATTCCGTACGGTAAATCTAGGTAGAGAGATGGGGATGGACTAACGTGTGTGAGCATGAGTGTTCACATGCTAGCACATGCTAACACACACGCAAACACACACACATTCTATTGGCTCTATTTCTCTGACGAACCCTAACACATTTTGTTACCCAGAGTGAAATGGTTGTAGAAGAACAGAATCTTCTGAATGAATTTTCTGAACTCACTCTGGGGTTTCTAGAATTGACTCTCTGATCTAACTAGATTTAAAGATGCCAATGACTCTATTTCCAGTAACCAATGAATATGGATAGTCCATAGGGTGATGTATGCCCAGAAATACAACAGATATCACCATGGGCCATTCCTGACCAAGTGCTAATGAAAAGCAAGGCTCTGAGGGACCACGTGTTTGCCACCATAGCACACATGACATTGGCGGGTTGCTCTGATAGTGCTACACACGAAGGGCAAAGCTTCAGACAAGGGATTCAAATTCCCAGTTCAAGCACAACATAGATAACCCAGAAGTTTCTATGTCTGCCCTGGAAAGAAATTTATCTCCTACAACTGCAGAGCTGAAATGGCTGAAAACCAAATCCACAGTCTCAGCCTAAGGGTGGTTGAATTACGATGCACATTGAGCCCTCGTCCTTGGTAGGGTGTCTGCTGTTAATGTAAGGGCATTGACTTGAAGCATTGAGATCTTAAAAACTGGAATGGGGACATACAGTAAGACCCTGATGACGCTTGTGATGTTAAACTCCCCACATTCTGAGTCCTCATGGGCAGTAGAAGCAGCCATTCCGCCCCCAGCTAATAGTACTATAGATAGGTAAGTTAATTAAATATCTTGTAGGCAGTTAGACAGGGCCAGTGCATGAGGATCCAATATGGAGGACAATCAAGACACATTCACTGAAAGCCAGCATTGTAAAAGAAGAGAAACTACCTCACCCAGGTGCTACCCCTAAGGATGAACAGCAGTGACTGATATTCTAAATAGGTATCGATAACCTAGGTGGGGGACAAAGATCTTCCAAGAAAGATCCTGACCCAGCCCTTACCACCGAAAATCCTTGATCATTCCTTGTACACTTGCTAAGGGACTTGTTTCCCCATTGGTTCCCCATTTAATCAATATTACCTAAGTGACAATACTTGTCATAATTTTGTTGGTTGTTCATAGATTTGTCCACCTTGTGATTTCTCATTGGTTCAAATATTACCTAAGTGACTGTACTTGCAGTCTCACTAGTTGACTATAGTTTTGTCCCACCTTGAACCGGCCTCACTTCACGGCTTTGTCCCATAAAACACCTCACTTTGAGAAGCTGGATGAGGGGGCAACCGATTTTCCAGTCCCCCTTCTGTCTCTCTTAGGCAGAAGCGGTCTTCCTCTCAATAAGTTTTTTCTACCCTTAACCTCCGCTGTTCCTAGAATTGATTCTTCAATTTTAGAGAACACAAATTTGCACTTCAGCTATCTAGCAGTTTTGGGAGTTGCTTCTCTTCCCTCTGTATCAGTAGAACACCCTAATAGGGGGCTGCACTGTGAGATCCTGCAGCCCAGCTCCAGGACCCACCCACTACCGCTCCAGACCTAACACTGAACTCAGGGCAGCAGACCCCACATGAGGAGGTAGGAAGGATGACTCTTGAGGAGCATGCTACACCTCGAGCAAACCTCCCGGTTCACCCAGTGGGGCAGGCAGAAGTCATGGGAATATGCCCTGAGAGACACTGAAGGGTATGGGTGATGGTGGAAGAAACTTGAAGTTGGATCAGGCTGATCTGGGCCCACTTAGCAGAGATTCTACACTTGACCCTACAGCTCAGGGGCTGAGCAAGACTGGCGAAAGGGACAGAGTGCTGTGCTAAACCAAAGGAAAAGCCATCCAAAGGGTCAGGGTTAGGGAGAGTTCCAGAGGATTTAAACTGGACATGGTGGTACGGGCCTGTAATCCCAGCACTCCGGGAGACTGAAGCCGATGGACTGTAAGTTTCAACCCAGCATAGGCAATTTAGCAACCGAGAGGGACCCTGTCTCAAAATATAAAATGAAAGAAAAAGGACTGGGGATATGGCTCAGTGTGAAGGTCCTGGTGTGATGGTGAACTGATTGTGTCAGTGTCGGTAAAGCACACCCAACTGAATTGGATCAGCAGTGCTCTGAGTGTGGCCGAGGGGATTTACTGAAGACAGAAGATCCACCCGAGGGGAAACCAAGAAGGATGGCACCTGGCTCTTGAGAGGGCCGCCAGTCTTCACCTCCACCTTGGACGCCCTCTCCTGGCTTCCAGCACATGCCCTTCAGGCCTGGTGTGGACTCGCACGGGACACCACACTGCGCTCCAGGCCTTCCACTGGACCCTGCGCATCTCCAGCGCACAGACAGACCCTGTGCACTCTTCCACACCTGACTGCGGGCGGCCTCTGTAAGCCTGCCTTGTAAATTCTTGTGTAATTGTACCCCTTGCATTAAATCTGTGAGCACTGACTATACACCTGTGTTCAGTCCCCAGGATGGCAAATAAATAAATAAATATTTATTTATTATATATTGTATATTATATATAATTTTTATATTATCTATTAAAATTATAATAAATTGTTAAATTACATATAATAATACTTATAATTATAATTACATATAAATATATAATTATATAATTATAGCTATAATTATTATTGTAATTATAATTATAATTAATATATAATATAATATATAATACTATATAATAGTAATAATATAATAATATAATATGTAATAATATAATATACAATCTAATATATAATAATTAATAATTATAATTACAATAATAATTATATAAATATATAATTATAATAAATTATTGGATTATACATATTATATATTAAATACATTATTTTTTTTTTATATATATATATATGCAAGCGTGGGTTAATCATTAAACCCTGCTCATCCCCCCAGGGAGGACCCAGAAGACAAACCTCAGCATGACTCAGAGTGAATTTGTGAGGGCGCAGCCTCCTGGGAAGCTTGCGACTGCTCTGCTCCTCTCTGTAGGTCAGGCGTGATGGTGGGAACTGTGACCACTGCACGGGACTGCTCGATGCACTGGGCACGACTGGATACCAGGGTGGCAGGGTCAGCGATGCACCTCACTGCCAGCCCGGTGGGCAGGAAGTGAAAGAACCTGTGTTCAATTCATACTCTAGCTGTCTTATTTTCATCACAGAGTTAACAATTAAAAGGTAGAAATTTAAAACTAGTAACAATGGCAGATGTTCTGAAATTTCAAATACTAAAACCCAACTCAAAACTGAGCATGGTGGTCCGGGGATTTAGCTCAGTGGCGCTGAACCTGCCTTGCAAGTGCAAGATCCTAAGTTCAATCCCCGGTACCAAAAAAAGGAAAAGAAAAAGAAAACTGAGTATGGTGGACACACCTATAATCCCAGCATTCTCGGAGGCTGAGGCAGGACCACTGCAAGTTCAAATCCAACCTGGCCACCTTAAGGACTCAGCAAGACTTTGCCTCAAAATTAAATAAAAAGAAAGGGCTGGGGATGTAGTTCAGTGCAAAGGCCCTGAGTCCAATCTCCAGTACTGAAATAAACAAATCAAAACTCAAGTTCAAGTCCTATGTAAATGCCTTAACCTTAACATCCCCAGCATTAAAAAGTAACATTTCAGTAGACTCTATCTTGCTTTTCTCTTGCAAATTTTATTTGTATGATTTTTAAAATTTTTCTTGTAGCCATTTGCAACAGTAAACAATAAATGTAGAATCTATTTTTGATTCACTGGCTTAAACAGTGATTCTTAACTGGGTTTATACCATTATTACCCACCACTTGAAAAAGAAATTTAACTATAAATTGAAGACTCTAAAGCCAATATTGCAAGAAGCAATTCTTGTTTAAAAAAAAAAATTCCTTCAAGAGGCATACCAGCTTGACAATGAAGTCTTAATTGCATTTGCATAGCTATTTTGTGCATTGCTTAATATAAAATTCATAGCCAAGAAGGAATTCACGTGAAAATGAGTAATCCCAGCATTCAGTGAATGATAAAACAATTTACCATTTTTAACTGTTATTTGTTTCACACCTGATAAAAGAGAATTTAGGAACCTGAATGAATGAGGAGAGCCCTGAAGGTGATTTGACACTCTAGTGCCGGGTCAATTAGCATTTATCAGCCAGGAGGTAATGGGATTCCAGTGGCTAAGGAGACAGCTCTGCGTGTATCCTCACCGCTTACCCGGACGGCTAAAAAGCTGACTTTGTTCTGAATGGTTGAGTCTTTCCTGTCCCGGTGGGTATTGCCAGACAAAGCCAACTCTTCTCATTGCCCCCTCAAGAAAGGACCCAGACCGCCTTGGGTGCAGGCTGCAGGCTCTGTTCTCCCAGGGCTGGGGCGGGCTCTCAGCCAGGGCCTGTCCTCCTCCTGGGAGGGGAGAAGACTGTGGCCTGACCCTCACTCTGCCAGTGGTTCCTTCCTGGTGGCAGGCGCACCCTCTCTGACGACCAGTGTTGCCTTCGTCCATTCCTGGGGCCTTCGTTTCTAATTCACGGTAGGGCATGGTCCTTGCTAACTACAATCTTCCCAGTAAACCCTGCCTCAAAGAAATGCAGAAGTACGCGTGCTTCCTGTCGCCAGCGGAACTTGCAGGAACAGGAAGACTCAGAGAAGGGGCACCGGCTATTTCTGCCGTCATGTGCTGGGGGACAGCTTGGTGCGTGTCTCCACGCACATGTCTCTGTAGGAGGGTACTTGTGGGCTGGGCACGGTGACACATTCTCCCCGCACAGAAATGGCACCACCCAGTGACCTCTTACCAAACTGCAGAGCCACGTCAGCTCTACCAGACACGAGGCACAGAATATTACCTGCGTGTCAGAAGCCTACCTCCTGGACACCTCATGCATCTGTCTCCCCCAAAGTGACCAACATTTGATGTCTCTCACCCTAAATTAGATTTGTCACTTTTTCAACCTTATGTAAATTGAATCATGTAGTACATAGCCTTTTGTGTCTTGATTCTGTTATTCAGCATAGCACCTGTGAGATTCACTCACGTACTTATGAACAGTGATACTTTTCACTGTTGTACAGTAATCCATTTTATGAATATAACACGATTTATTCATTCAGCTATTGATAGAAACTTGCTTGTTTCAAGGTGGGAGCTATTATTACAAAGAATATTTTGTGGATATTCTTGTTCATGTCTTTTCATATATTTATGCATTTCATTTTTTTGTATTGAACATACATCTAGGAATAGAATTGTTCAATTCATAAGATAAATATAGTCAACTTTATAAACACTGTCAAACAATTCACTAAAGTATTTATACCAATTTACATGCCTACCAAGGCTGAGCAAGACTAACAGTTACACTACATCCTCACTACCAGTTATTGACAGCATTATTTACTTCATTGGTTTTATTTTTTTGTGTTTCTGGTGACAAATGAATTTGAGCCTCTTCTTGTATGTTTATTGTTCATTCAGATTTTTTAATGATGAGTTCAATTTTGTGAATTTTTATAAGGCTGTTCTGATGGACTTTTCTGAACTCTTTTTATCTATCTGGAAATAGTCTTTCATTAAAAACATGCATTGCAAATATGTCCTCCTGCTCTGTGACTAATGTTTTCCCATTGTATACAAAAGCTGTTACTTTTAATGCAAGTCAATTCAGCCATCATTTCCTTAATCAGTAGTGCCTTTGTGTCCTCCTTAAGAAAGGTCTTGTAGAGACTCCCCAGTATCTTCATGATATCTTTTTGGAGTTAATTTTTTTACTGAGAGGCGCAGCCCACCTACCATTGCTATTTGTGTTTTTTTGTTTTTTGGGTTTTTTTGGTACCAGGGATCGAACTCAGGTCCTTGTGCTTGCGAGGGAGGTGGGAGAACCACTGAGCTAAATCCCTGGCCCTGCTATTCGTGTTTGATGAGACAGAAGACACAGTGTTCACATTTGGGCATCTGACTCAGCATCTGGTACACAAAGGCCTTCCTCTCTTCTATGGCCTGCAGGGGTCTCCTTGTCGTAAGTCAGGTGCTTTAGATATGTGTCTGTTTCTGTGCTCTCTTTTGTCTCACTGACTTACTTGTATATCCACACATGGATGCTTTATGTGAGGGTTACAGCTTGTTGTCGTCAAACAATTGGCTTGGGAGCCACCCTGGGCACTGATGGAGCACATATCTGAATGTGTTCTGGGGGGCGGGGCATGGAGGGGACCTTGGGTGCTGTCTTAGTTACTTTTCTTGTTGCTGAGACAAAGTACCTGACACCCAAAGTTAAACGAAAAAAGGCTTATTGGGTCATAGTTTGTAGAGGTTTCAGTACATAATCAGCTGGCTCCAAGGCAGAGTGGCATGGCAGAGGGGCATCACAAAGGAGAAACAGTCCATGGCAAGCATGGAGGAATTAGCAAAGCAGCAAGCAGCAGGAAGTGACAAGGGAGGACAGATTCTTTCCAACCTTTATATTATATCCAGGCTACCTGCACTTAGGGCAGGTAGCACTCACACCCAGGGAGGGGCAGCCTTAATTCTACTCAGAACTATGCCAAAACAATCAGAGGACTAATTTAGTAATCATACACCCTTAATCCCAGCATCATACGTACTCTAAATCCTGTGAATTCTGAAAAGCCCCACCTATGACTGCATGAGGCTTTGAGGGACATCTAGATACAAACCATAACAGGTTTTATATCTGATCTCTGTCCTCTTCCTTCTGGCACTGTTCCCCAGCTCTATTTCCTGGCCTCCAAGAACTAAACATCTTTAGTCCACCATGCCCTTCTGCCGTGATGTTATTGCCTTGGAGCCTACTGTCTATGAACTGAATCCCCTGAAACTCTGAGCCAAATCAAACCTCTGTTCCCTTGACTTGAAAGTGTTGGGTATCAATCATGTTCAACAATGGGAAAGTTGACTAATATATCTTATCATCTTAAATATTACAACTTTTAAATCATTTGTAATACCTGGCCATGAAGATCTCAACTTTATATTTCTTCTTCAAGGATCCAGGTAGAAAAGCAGAGATGCATTTATCAGATATCTAGCATTAGAACCAAAATTTAGACAACAGAAGGGTAACTGTGTCTTTTTTTCTGAGTCATCTGGGGATAAGTTACACACATAATGGTCCAAAATACTTTGGTGTGTATTTGATGGGAATAAAGATATTCTCTCACAGAAGCAAGTGCAGTCATCAACTTTAATAAAATTTAACACTGGCATACTTTGATTTTCTCAACCATTTGTATTCCAGTTATGCCAGTTGGCCTAATAATGTCCTTTATAGTATTACCCTGTCCATTCAGAGATGGGCATTTCCGCAGATCTACAATCTTCTGTTACTTTAATTTTTTTAAATAGAATTACCCCACTTTTTTTTAATAGCATAGTCCTAATTTGGGATTGTTCTGATATTTCTTTGAGATCAGATTCAGGTTATGCATCCTTAGCTGGAAAATTACATAAATGCTGCTGTGTCCTTCAAAGTGTGTCCCTTTGTGAAGTTAAAGTTTATCACCTAGTTGAGGCATTGTCCAACTTCTATGCTATATAATTACTGCTTTTATTTCTCCTTTCCAACTAGTACATAGTCTGTAGAAGATACTTCAAAATTAGGTCAACATTATGTTTCTCATTAAAATTTCCTCCTAGATTTAGCATGCACTGATGACTTTTGACTAATCCAGTCTCTACTATGATGGTGGCAAAGGGATGATTTTCCAGCTCCAGCACCCAGTAGGAGATTTATTTGTTTCTCTCTCCTTTCCCATCTAAGGGCTGAGTGGTGGTCTTCAGCTGGCCTGGGGACTAATGATTTCCTTTCAGATCTTCTGTCCTGTGGTGATATTGACATCCACAGAGCAATACATCCACCAGATATTATGGTTTACATCTAGACATCCACCCCAAAGCCTCATAGATGGGGCCTTGGGAAGGTGATCGAATCATAGACATGATAGGGCTGACTTGCCGTTGGGAGGTTAGCTTGGCCCAGAAGAAGTGGGTCACTGAGGGCATGGCCTCAAGAGGGTGGCCTCCTCCTTACTTTCTCCCTTTCTCTCTGCTTCCTAACCACCTGGACATCAGCAGTTTTCTTCCACCTGACCCTTCCATCATGCAGTTTCTATGTCTGAATCTGTTGAACAAGGACTAAAACTTCAAAAATATGAGCCAAAATAAATCTCTCCTCCTTTAGCTTGTGGGTGTCAGGTATTGTGTCTCAATGATGAGAAACTGACTAAGACACCAAGTCAGTGTGAACTCACCATTCTCTATTGCATTGTTTTCAGTATTTTCTGTCAGTCTATTTTAGGCATGAACCACAGAAAATCATTCCACTGGATTTTTAACTTTTTTGCCCAGTCTGGTAATTTTTGCTGTTAGCATTGCTTATGGCTGTTCTTATTTAGTTTACTACTGGATATGCAGGACTTTATTCTTCTATGTCATTTAAAATGCTTATTGTTAGGGGAAAAAAAAAGAATGGGCTTGGGATTTAGCTCAGTGGTGCCATGCCTGCCTCAGAAGCGCAAGGTCCTGAGTTTGATCCCTGGCACCAAGAAAAAAAAGAAGATAATGTAAAATAAAGTGTTTGCTGTTAATTTTATGTAACTTTGCTTCCTCTTGCATTTTTGGTCATGATAAAATATTTACTTCTTGGTTTTGGGGGGGCGGGGTTTGGTACTGGGGATAGAACTCAGGACCTTGTGATTGAGAGGCAGGCACAGTGCCACTGAGCTAAATCCCTGGCCCTACTTCTTGTTTTTAATTCTTGTTAATTTTGAAAATTTCTTAATGCTTAAAAATATGAAAATGGTTCTTCGTGCTCACAACAATCACAACTTATATACTTATCCATTTTATAAAAAAAGATTCATACACTTCATTGAAACAGCTTATTTGCATATGCCTTCCCCAATTCTACCATCTTAATTTGCTTTCTGTTGCAACAACAAAATACCTGAAGCTGGTTAATATATAAAGAAAGTCTTATTTAGCTCACAGTTCTGAAAGTCCAGAAGCTCAGCACCAGCATATCTTTGGCTTCTGGTGAGAGCCTCATACTGCTGCATGCGTGGCAGAGAAGCCAAGGGGAAACAGGCATGTGCCAAGGGCCAAAGCACAAGGAGCCATCTTGCTTTGCAGCAATTCGCACTTGTGGTAAATGAATCCAGTCTCAGGAGACTTAATTCACCCCTGTGCAGTGAGCAGTAACCTCTTCCAAGGGTGCTGCCCCCGTGACCAAAAACCTTCCAACCAGAAGCCACTTTGCATCGATCTCACCTTTCAGTTCCGTGGCACTGAGCACCAGGCCTCCAGAACACGAGCCGCTGTGCGACAGGGCATGTCACCCGCCAAGATGATGTCTTGCATGCTTACATCCTCACTCTCCTCTCACTGGTAGGAAAGTTTATTTCACTCACTGTCTCCTTTCTCTGCCCCACCTACGTTTTACTGAAGCACTTTCAAACAGCTCTAGCTCACCACTGAGTTTTCTCCTACAATGCACTCTTTTTTGTTTCAGTACTTACCATTACAAACATCCATGTGTGTAATTTATTATGCACCATTCGTATAGGCACCGTTCCCTAGATAGAGAGTTTTGTTTGGATTTAATTGCACTTGATTTAATTGCACGCTTGGGCAGTTTTCTTGGATGGAGTATTTGAGCAGTGTAAAATGTGTATATTTGCCTATCTGAAAAGCGTCTTTCTTTTTTCTTGAGGAATTGAATTTTATCTTTTCTGCATAGTGATTTTTTTTAGGTCTTCTCAATTAATGTTACAAGTGAGAAGTCTGATACTGATCTGCCCTTCTTTTTGTATAGTATCTAATGTGTTCTTAAAGTTTTCTCTTTTCCTTGGAACGCAGAAATTTCACCAGAATAACCCTCTCCTGTCCTCTCCCTTCCCCTCCCCCATTTCCACTTACCCTGCTGGGATTCTTGGGGTCTTTTCAAGATGTCCATTCAATTTTTCTTTCAAATTAGAAAAAAAAGTCTTCCATGTAATTATTTTCTCTCCATGCTTTTGCCTTTCGACATCCTATTACTGTACTTGAATATTTGGTTTCCTGGCTTTATTTTCCATTTCTCTGATCTTTGCTCCCATGATTTCCATTTCTGTGTTTGTACCTTATCTATGAGAATTTTCTTCCAATTGATCTTCAGGCCACTACTCCTTTTTCAATTCTAGTACAAATTTTTCCTTTAGCCGATCGTTGCTGCTTTAGCTTTTTCACCGTGAAGGTATTTTTCCTACTCTTCCATCAGTTCACCCTAACCAGGAGTGAATGATACTCGGTCTGATTTCACATCCCTACATCAGGTATTTAAGACTCCTTTGTAAACTGTAGCCTCTGAAAGCTGGTTTGACATGACCTCAACAATCAGCTTGAGTCCTCCAGGTCTGGAGTGGGGCCCAACAGTTAGTCGTAGAAGACAGAGAAAATTTGATTCTCAAGGATTGGCCATAAGTAACCTGTCAAACCCCAACCACCCTCCCAAGACATAAGGAAGGAGGCTTTGTACTCCTAGGACTACCCGAGTATAAAAAGTAGGTCTCCCTCAATCAGGGACAGTAAGTGACTCAGTCACACTGTGATTCCTGTCAGTCCGCTTGAGTGAGCAAGCCCTGACTGACCTTCCCAGAACAACCAGGAGACAGGTAGCTATGGCTGCTCTCTGAGGAGAGTTAGAAACTTCTGGACCCTCAGAGGTGAGATCTAGGCTTTTGATCTCCAGCCTCAGTGAGATTCAAGCTCCGTACTCTGAACGTAGTTTGCCTTCTTCTCCCTCAAAGTCTCATTAGAACTTACATCCTCCTCCGAGTCCTTCGTGGTACCTCAGGTCAAAGGTCTGACTAAGTTACCAGTTCTCAGGCCTCATTACTGTGCCTCCATTCCTACTGTCTTGTCCTTCAGAGCAATTCCAGACACAGAATTTCGATATTGGGCTACTACTGGTTTCCCATATCCATTCTCCAATATCAGGGAAGAAAGCCATAACCAAACTTCTGGGCGCCAGCTACAGAAGCCCAAAGCTGGTTCACAGTTATTCCTCCAACTCTTTCTCTTCCACACTGCCTGGAGGGTAAGACTATCCTCTCCCCTATCAATCTCTTGTTGGCCTCAGCCATTCCTTTTCTTTTCTTGCTTGTTTTATTTTGTGAGTTACTTCAGATGTTGAGATACCTTGGTTGGGTAATTTTTCTTTCCATATCTGAATGTCCTCCTATTTTATTTTTCCCCATTTCCTGTCCTAGGAAAGTCCTTTCAACTGCCTTCTACTCCAAGTCAATTCATGCCCCTTCTCCGGAGCACGCTGTGAAAGTGCACAGCAGTCTCTGTCACCTCGAACCTACTGTCCTTCCTTTTCAAGATACCGCATGCCCACCAGTCACATGCCACACGTCCTCACACTTCTACTGCACGTGACTAACTCCTGACCCATGGGATGTGAAACGGATTTGTGCAACTGGCATATAATTTCCATAAAAGAAAATTATTTGCCCTCTGCTTTATTTTTTTTCTGCCAGTTAACCACGTATGTGGTACAGTGAATCAGCTTATACCACACAGACACGATTCTCCACATTCTAGTACAGCAGAGTCCCACAGAAAAACAATGTGAGCTGCAAATGTAATTTAAAATTTTCTGAACAAACAAAAGAAATGGATGAGATGAAACTTAATAGTATAATATTTAACAATACATCTAAAATATAGTTTTTACATACAATCGACATAAAATTACTAATGAGCTCTTTTACATTCTTCTTTGCATACAAGGTAGGTCTATGGGATAGGATTTGTGTTTTATACTTAAAGCATGTCCTAGTGCGGATGAGCTGGATCTCAGCAGCTCAGCAGCCCCATGGGAACGGTGGCTGCCACTTTGAGATAACCCCAGCACACGACAGAGCAATGAGTTAGAAGGAAATTGGGTCCAAGGTACAGACCAGCAACCAACTTCCTGGGGCTAACTCGCCATGGACACTGTGTAACAAATAAACCTCGTCTTTGCTGAAACCAGTGGGTTTTGTTGTTGTTTTCTTTTACATATTACAGAAGCATAGCCTGTCTCTTTACTAACAGTCACACTGACCCTTAAACTCCCAGTAATTCCAATTTTTAAAATTTCCCGTGTCCAAGGAAGGTAGAAGCTTTACACGGTATTTAAGAGTTTCAGAATCACAGGCGAGGAAGCTGTGGTAACGCAACACTGGGGAGGTATCCGGAGGGACAGAGGCTCTTTAAAGACTCAGCCCGCCTCCCATCTGCTTCTCTCTAACATTTTTCTTTGGAATTCTCATGTTTTCTAGAAACTGTTTAGGACAGATTTAAAAACAGTCAGTTGAAGATCAAACAAATACTACAAAGCAGAAAGTGAATTACAAATAAAGTTGAAGAAGGGAGAGTTCAGAGGTACCAAATTAGGGGAAATATCTGAGAATGGCCGTGCACATCCGTAACCCCAGCACTCTGGGAGGCTGAGGCAGGAAGCCTGCACGTTCAAGTGCAGCTTGAGAAACTTGGTGACTTAGCATAGACCCTGTTGCGAACTAAAATATTTTAAAGTAGGCTGGTGATGTAGCTCAGTGTGAAGTCCCAGGATTCAATCCCCAGTACCACAAAAAGGGAAGTGGATGGGGAAGTTAACTGTCAAAGAGAAAATCATAGAAGCAGACCATCAAAATTCCAGAGGCACTTTAAATGACCTCCCTACGTCAGATGGACCAGACTAGACAATGACAATGCCAAGAGGAGCATTACTTGGGCTTGTCTTCAGAGACCTCATTGTCCACTGCGGGAACTGGGCAAAGAAATTAACTTCCACCGCCGTGAACTGCTATGCCATATTGTGGTGGAATGGCAACCTCCCAAAACTTATGCCCCATTGGAACCTCAGAACGCGAGCTGACTTAGATATGGGCTCTTTGCAGATGGGATTAAGATGAGTTCATACTGTGTTACAGTGGGTCCTGTGTCTAATTACTGTAGACAGCTAAGCTAGTTAGAAATCACTATAGGCCGTTAGGCAGGGCCGGGCCCTCTGCACCCAAGACAACTGTGCCCGAGGCTCATTCACTGAAGGCCAGGCTTCGAGAGAGAGGATCAAGGGCACCCAGATGCTTCCCCTCGGGAGGAACAGAGGGACTGATGTTCTAAATACATCAGTCACCTTGGGTGGGGACCAGAACCTCCCTAGCTCATTCCTTCCGGGAGATCCTTGTTTGTTCCAGTACACTTGCTACATAACTAGTTTCCCTATTTGATCCCCATTTAATCAATATTGCCTAAGCAACTTTACTTGCTGTAATCTTATTGGTTGATCATGTTGTGTCCCAACTCATGATTTTCCACTGGATCAATATTACCTAACAGACTATATTTGTAATCTTATTAGCTGACTGTAGTTTTGTCTCACCTTGAACCTGCCTCACCTGGTGGCTTTGCTCATAAAACACCTTTGAGAAGCGGGATGGGCGGGCAACACAATTTCTGGTCCCCCTTCTGTCTCTCTTAGAAGCTGTCTTTCTCTCAATAAATTCTTCCTACTCTTAACCTCTGTTCTTCCTAGAATTCATTCTTTGATTTTAGAGAATGCGAACTTGGCATGTCCGAACATCTAGCAAGTCGGGAGTTAGAATATTTCCCCTACAGTATTTAGATTATTTGGAGGTCCTATACCATCCATAGATCATGCGCTCTATATCCTAATGACTGGTATCATTACTATCAGGCTTGGCCTGGTTGTGAAGTGCTTTATGAATACGCTCTTTAATTCCCACCTACAGTTGGATGAGATACATAAAACCACAGCGCTCAACAAAGCAGGCAGCGGACACAGGCGCTGTCTCTGCCAGGCAAGGGCCATCCTGTCACAGAGCAGCTAGAACACAGAGTCAGGATGGGATGTTTCCAACGTAGAGCTAAGAACTACAAAGCAAGGAATCTTCTCAATGCCAAGACACCTGGTGACAGCCGCACATCTGCCTTGACCGCTGCATGGACCCCAACCACAAATACTTGTTCGGACCCCTATACATGCCAGATGCACCAGACCTCTCTTCCAGGCCTACAAAGCCTCCAGCCTTTTCTTTGTTAGGGACTGACAGCCTCTTGCTTGCCCTCAGTCCATCTGTATTCAGGGGAATAAAGTCTGTGACTGCTTTTTCCTAGCCTGCTCGGTTCGTGCCATTCCTCTGCCATTTGTTACAATTGCAAGGAGAGAACACAGATACACACAAAGATGGAGGCAGAGGCCGGTGACACACTGACAGTCTGAAGAACCCAAGAATTGCCTGGAGCACCGGGGGCTGGGAGAGGACGGAGACACAGCGTCTGCAAAGAGACCCCTTGTTTCCATGCTTCAACATCCAAGTCTGTGAGAGAACGGATTTCTGCTGCTTTAACAGCATGTGTGGGGTTTGAATCCAGCACCTGGTGTCTGGGGAAGGTGCACGCTCTGCTCTTCTCTGGCAGACTCTGAGGAAGCACAGTTAGCAAAATAGGAAAGGAAACTGTGAAAGATAGAGCAAGCATTGCAGTAAGTCCCGGGATGGAGAGCTTCTAAATCTTTCCTAATTTTTTCCAGTCTCTGTGTGGTCTTTTCTCATGCTAATTCCTTTCATTCCACTTTGAATATGTCCTCTTTGGTTTTGCTGTCTTCTTTGTTACAAGAGGGAATCTGGACGATGGCCTTTGTGAAATAGCAAAGGAACAATGCTTCTCTCTCCACCACCTTGCTGGACGCACTGATCGGAACACCTTCTGAATGGAATGTGGGCTCAGGCTCTGTCCTGCTCAGCGGTTATCAGCCGCATTCTGCAAAAGAACACGGTGCCAATAAGAATTACAGTGGACCCTTGACTTACGAACTCAATTCCTTCACAAGGGCTGGTTATAACTCCAGTTGGTCAGTGAAGGCCCAGGCTCCTCTACACAGCCTTCAGTCTCTCTCCTGTACACAGGCAGATCCCAGTGTCCTCAGAGAGACACTGCCCCAGGATTTCTCAGTTAACCCCAAACAGGAAAGGATGTTGTAATGTTCCTTCCAGAATTCTTAAGGGTTAAATCTGTATCTGAGGCCATCCGGAAGCACCACTGGCCAGCATTCGGGTCATAACTCAAGACGTTGATCCGAAGTTAAAACTAAGACTCTGGTCATAACCCAAGTTGTTGGTATGTCAGGCCTGTCGTAACTCGAGGGTCCACTGTATTAAATACAGAGGATGCATATTTCAGTACATGAAGTTTAATTATAATTATATAAATGACCACAGATCATCATTCCTATCATTAATATTCTAACAAATGAAAGGGAGTATTGAGGAGACAGAGCCCAAAATAGTATGAATTAGGAATAGCACAAAAACACTGACTTTTGAATGAGAACATGACATAGGACTGAGCGATCAACAGTGTGTAAATGGTTAAATCAGACTAACATTTTATTTGGTTGGTTATCACCACCTTATTTGGGATTAGGGTGACCAAATTTGGCAAATACAAGTATAAAATGCTCAGTTAAATTTGATTTTCAGATAAACAGCCAGTAATTTTTAGTGGAAATATGTACACTTGCCTACCGATTAGTCATTGTTTATTTGAAATTCACCTTTACAGGACCATCCTGTATTTAACCTGGCAGCTCAGCCCAGGAGTCACTTCCCGGAGAATGGCACAGAAACCTCTTCAGCACCAGGGTCGGCCCAGGTGTCTGCCACCCAGCACCGCTCTCTTTCCTGGGTCTCTGCCCCCGCCTGAGAAGCCTAAGGCGACATCTGGCTGGAGACAGGGTGCGAAGTTCAGCGCCTCGGAGGCTGGAGAGCAGGAGGCTGAATGCTCTTCCAAAGGAAAAAGCGGGGACCCTCCAGGTGCCTTGTGGCCTTCACAGAGCCCTGGACAAGACGATTCCACCCACGGACATCCTGGCACCTCAGATGGAACTCCCTCCTTTTAAGTAACAAATGGGGTTGCATTTATTCCTACTTGCTGGTGATTCGCACGCACAAGTGGAAGTCCCCCCAGGCCTTGTCTGTTCCCATCCATGTTTATTTTAAGTTCCTAGAATCAAACCAATGACTTTGAGAATAGATCTTTTCTTCCCTCTTTTCTTCTTCTCCTCCTCTTCTCTCCCCTCCTCCTCCTCCTCCTCTTCCTTCTTCATCTTCCTCTGTGTGTGTGTGTGTGTGTGTATGTGTGTGTGTGTGTGTGTGGTGGGGCACAAGGCTGGTCAGGGTATTGGAAAGGAAGTTCTCTAGAAGCCAGGTAGCAGAAAGTGAAATATTTCTTAGACTTTGACGTTGTGGATAGTAGCGCAGGGACGAGGATGGAGGTGGTACAGTCTTCTTGGGGCCCTGATGTATTCCTCACCCTGTCTTCAACTATGCTCTCGGGACCATTTGATGCCTCACAGTCTGCCCATTCTTCACCATGGTAACTCAGAGTAGATAGAATCATGGATCCTACATGCCCACAAAAATGATTTTGTGACCTCTCCTCCCATATGTTTTCTACTCCTTCAGTAACTATTCTCTGGCTATGCTGTGGGTATAATAACTAGAGCCAACTCAGTATAAAGACAATGGCCCTTATAACATGCTCAGGTAGAGGTGTGTGTGTAGAGATATTCATACCCACAATACCTTTTTAAAGAATAATTGTATACTTACTACAGAAAAATTAACAAGTACTAAAAGAAGTAATTAAAAAGGAAAAATTCAGCCACAATCCAGATATAACTATTACTAATATTTTAGAATACGTTGTTTCAGTTTTTTTATGCACAAAATGTTTTACATATTTGAGATTGTACTTTCTCACTCAGTCCTGAATCTAATCGTTTCCTGCCACGGACCTTTCCTTGCAAGAAGCTGAGTATGTCCGATGAGTATGCCAGGTCATTTGAAGAAGAGTCCAAGACTGTCCCCAAACGTTTCAGCCTGAGATGCTCCCGGAACGTTTTTCCAAAATGACAGCTTCTCTCCACAGTGACACCTGTGCCTTGGGACGCAGAGCCTAAAATTCTTACCAAAAGAGTCCTTGTCATTGTTGGAGGAAGAACTTTCATAGGGATTCACAATATGCTTTTTGTTTTTAGATCTTATAAGTCATCCTCTTAAACAAACAGCATTCTCATAAAAGCATCCCAAGCTCTCTCTGATCAGTGGAGTACTGGATTCCCATGTGAACTTCTGAAGGAGGACCGATGCCTAGAATAAAAGATGAACACTGATCTCTTCATGCCCAGAGCCAGGTTGTCCCTCCTCTACTTATTTTGTTGTTGTTGCTCTTGGTACATATTTGCCACGAATAATGTTCGTGTTCATCATAGAGAATTTGATGTGGGTTGTTTCTTCACTCTGTTGGTTTCTCTTGCTGCACAAAAGCTTTTTAATAAGATGAGGCCCCAGTTGTTGATTCTTTGTAGTATTTCCCATGCGGTCTGGGTTTTGTTCATAAGGTCTTTGCCTACACCTATGTTTTCAAGAGTTTTACCTATTCTACCTTCCAGTAGATTAAGTGTTTCTTCTTTTCTATTTAGACCTTTGATCCATTTTGATTTTAGTTTAGTGCATGGTGAGACATAAGGGTCTAGGTTCAATCTTTGGCCTGGGGAAAGCCAGTTTTCTGAGCAACATCTATTAAAGAGGCTGTGTTCCAGTGAAGGTGTTTGGCCCTTTGTCAAAGATAAGGTAGCTGAGTGTGCCTGGGGTTGTTTCTGTGTCTTCTATTCTGACCTGGAAAAATGGCTTTCACCTTTGACCTTCGTGATTATAATCAGAATCCAAATGAAGAGGAACATTCTCTCATTTTCCTGTGACAGTCCAGGAATCCAGGCCCAGAGGCAGGGAATGGATTTTAACCCACAAAGTCTGATGGAAATAATGCTAGTGATTTTTGAACCAAAGCGACCATTTCCCTCTTCTTCTACCTGTCACCATGAAACAGTGCTGATTCTTTAGCTTCAAGTTGACCTTCAAATCACATGGACTTCCAATCTGCTCCAAGCTTGGCACAAATTTCTCCACATCAACTGGGGACATAGTAAAATTCAAGAATGCCCATTGCAACTTTCAAATGCTTCTTTCTCTGGAAACTAACTAGGCTCCAGAAAGCCCAACGCATAACAAGAACTCAATAAATATGTATTTGTGCATCAACAGTAGCTAACTAGATATTCTTAGGTTCATGCATCTTTTCACAGTGAGTCTTGCAGATAGAAAGTCTGTTTTCACAGTTTTCTGAATCTAAGGTTTAAGCTCTTCACATGGACGAATTAATAAGATCTCTCCAGCAAGCAGTCCCATATCCTTTCATCTACGTTCCTCGTGATGATACAGAGGTTGGGGCAGATATTCTCTCTAGAGGATGTGTGTTGGATTAATTCATCTCAGACTTGTTTTCCCCTTGGCCATCATTGCACTGCAGTGTCAATGTAAAATAAGTACCTGGCTCACGCAGGTGCTAGAAATGGTCCTATCAAAGGGGTGGGATTTACACTCTGGATTGCAGCCACTGTGCCAGACACTGCACGTACAGCAACTCATCATTAAAAACCTCACAGCAACTCAGCGAGGTGAGTTCTAATTTATCTACTTTTCTGCTTGGGAGAGATTTTGAACATGCCTGAAGTCACCCAGCTGGAAGAGAATTGAGGTTCAAATTTAGGTTAATAAAATTTCAACGCTCATACTATTTGCATTGTCTGAAAGAAAAAGCAACATCAGACAAAAAGGCATTTTTATCAAATGGAATTGGTTAAAAGGAGTGGAAGAATACTATAATACGGCAGGCAGCGGATACAAGATATCAAAAATGAGGAAATGCAGAAGATAAACAGGACGGGTGTAAAAGGAAACGTGGTTGTGCTAAAGGAGAGAAGAAAAAAGAGAGGGTTCCAGCAACCTGGTGCAGCCAGCTACAGCCTGAGGGGAGGTCTTCACTGAGGCCTTCCCATAGCATCATAGGATTTTTAAAGGGACCAAACAAAAGATCACCTACACTTGTCCATCTGAGCAATGAGATCTTTTGATGAATTGTCAAACACATTTGCTCTGTTTTCTAACTGTATTTATTTGTCTTTGATTTTTGGGGTCCCCCAGGTTAGGAGGGGAGCAACTGCCAGGAAGTGAGAAGATCCTAGCATGGTGAGCCACCTGCTGCCTGAAGTCGTTCAGCTTCTGTGTCTTAGTTTTTCCATTTCTAAAATATCCACTGTCCCAAATCTACTAGTATTTTCTACAAGTAGGAATCCAGGTGAAATACCATATATGAACATTAATTACATAGCAGAAAAAAAAGTCCTGATGACTGTTTCAACTCCAGGCTACTGTGGGTATCATTTGTCCTTCTAAGACTAGAAGGGGAGGAAAGGAAGGATGAGGGATGCAGAAAGCATATTCTGGAGAAAAGTTGGGATGGCATTCTCTCTTGCCGCTGTGGGGACTATAATCATTTTGGAAATACTTGATTAATGTCCTTCCTCGTCAGCAAGGAAATAAATCATTCTCTGAGTCTAGATTACATTGAACACCTCCACAATAAAAATGAGGAATTTCATATGAAGCAATGATTTACTTGTGGCTAGAGCTATAGCATTTCTGACCAAGTTACCGAAGTTGACAGCAGAAGAAATATAAGGATCCAACAGTGGGCTGTTCCAAGTGGAAACAACCATGCTGTTTCCAGAAATATTTGGCAAGCAATTTGTGTAGGAAGAAAATAATAGCAAAGGCAAAAGTGAACAAATGACAGTGTAGCAATGACTGGGTCTCCTGTGGAGTCACCAAAGCTGAGAGAGAGGTTTCCTGTTGCGATTTCAGATTCATCATGTCCTCTTAGGACTGCATGCAAATAAAGGGAAGTTGGCTGAATGTGACCAGATCAGAGAATTTATTAGCTGGCATAAATAAATAAAATTGCTTAGTAGAAGACTAAACAATTGCTTCTATTTACTGTCTAACTGCCTTCTCTTTAAATTATATTAGAGTTATAAATAATGAAAACTAAACAATATAAATGTATGAGCATTGCCTGGACTTGAAGCTTAAGATATAATCAGAACCCATATGAAAGTTTTTAAAGAAATGTTATCAGATCCCCTTCCATAGGGGATAAATAACTTTATCTATTAAAGAAGGTATCCTAACTTTCCTCTTCTTAAAACAGAAGAATTAATTCTGGTTTAAATCTCAGAAAACTAAAATATTTTTAACTTCTGAAGATTACCAGGACATTACAAGGAACATGTTAATATTTTTAAATTCTTGTGTTGAAGGACATTTGAAAATTTTGAACTGTGGGGAAAGGCTTGTTTGGGGCTAGGAGAGACTGTATCTAGCCTAGTGTCAGTCACTGTGTGATTTGTTTCTGTTAAAATACAGACGGGCCAAAGTCCTTTCCCTTTGAAACTGTGGAGTAAAAGTTGATGAGTAAATATTATTCTTTTAGGTAGGAATATTTAAATTGTCCTGTTGAAGACATGTGAAGTGAGTATTACAAGTCGTTGGGCCTTATATCAGCCTTTGTCACTGTACTTATTATTTTCAAAATCATGATCCTTGTCTCTCTTCCAAAACATTATTAGAACCCTATGTGATATGCATAATTGCAAATTTATTAATCCATTAGGGGCCACTTTGTACTCTACTACAATTTGCTACATCTTTTTCTTAAACAACTCATCCCTTTGCTCCTGTGTTGTGAGGAAATTTACTTCCTTCACCCCAAATTCTTCATGTGACACCAAGGCTAACTTAATCTCCTTGAGCACAGGGATTATGCCTGTCTTGGTCACAGCTCTATCCAAATCCCTTATGCATGGCAAGTGTTCACTGGCATTTATGGAGTGGACGGCTGTGTTGAAGCAGGAGCCTCTTTTCAGTGTCCTGTGAAGGCAGAAGTGGAGGGGTCGGCTGGAAGGAGAAATTCCTTCCCTCTACCAGGTACCTCCAGGGAGCAGTCCACTAACAATGTGAGACTCCCATGGACATTTGAGACAATAACAATAGTTTAATATTTTCTAATCTTGGAAGAGAATATGAAACCAAGAATCAAGAAAAGCAGCATTTGAGTTAGGGTGTTGAGCATAGTGATTAAGAGATGCTGGAGCCAGATGATACGGGCTGAATCCTTGGACTGCCATTTGCTTTTGGATTTTTTTTTTTTTTTTGTACTAGGCATTGAATTCAGGACCTTACGCTTGCAAAGCAGGCAGTGGCACCACTGAGCTAAATCCCCAGGCCCTGGCCTGTCATTTGCTAGGTGCTATGTTTGGGATAAGTGTGCCTAAAGGCCCGTATGTTAAAGGCTTGGTCTCCCAACCCGTGGTGCCTTTGGCAGGTCAGGGAAAGTTTTTAAAGATGGGGCCTAGTGGGAGGAAGTTTGGCCACTAGAAGGACCCTTAAAGGGAATATGGAGACCTCAGTCCTTCTCTTCCTTTCTCTTTGGTTCCTGGCTGCCATGAAGTAAGCAACTTCCTTCACCATGTGCTCCCACCATAGGCCCATAAGTAGTAATAAATTTCCAATTACCATGGACTGAACCCTCCAAAACTGTGAGGCACAGCGAACTCTTTTTCGTTTTAAGTTGATTATCTGAGGTATTTCTGGTAATGGGCAGCTGAACAACACACGAGTCACATGTAGGATGCTGGGAAAATAGTTTAATTTCCACTCTTTAGTTTCCTCACTTTAAATAGAGATAACTTGAATCTCACTGAGTGTTGTGAAAATAAATGAATTAATACATGGAGTGCTTGAAACAGCCCCTATCCTGACCCACAAAGCATTTGTTTGTTTTATTATTACTCTAAAGAAGCCCACGGGTAGGCTAGGAGGATTAGAGGATAAGAGATTACTTCCATCCTCTCTCTGCATCTGTAAAATGAAGGGGTAGGCCACGTGGAAGAGCTTCTAGACTTCCAATCCTGCATAATTTATCTAGCCCTTTATTTCTTCCTTCCTAAAATGAAGATGTATAACACTGAAAAGATCAAATTATACTATGAATTTGTAGGCAACATAAATGCAAAGTAAGTGTAATGCTGGGTTTTGGTGTCTTTATAGGGTGAATTCAGGATTATATTCATTATGGAAGCATTTTAATATTAATTTCCAAATCTGATCAATTCCATTTGTACTGTGAGTAAAAACTTAAGTGAGCATCGAAAAAAAAATAAGGCAACAACAAAATCATTTTAATAAGACAGCTCACCTGTTGGCTGGTGTGTCTTCTTTCTCCTCTCTTCTTGTTCTTCACTCTCTTCCTCTCAAACCTCTCCTTTCCTTACTCAAGGAATCATGGATTTTGAGATATAGATGCACATTTCTCATTCTTGAGGTCCCTATAGCCTAATACGCTCATATCCTTTTCAAATTTAATTATATATATATATATATATATATATATATATATTTCTTTTCTTTTTTGAGACAGGGTCTCACTATGTAGTTCAGGCTGGCCTTGAACTCTTGAACTCATGGCAGTCCTCCTATCTCAACCTCCCAAGTGTGGTGTGCATCACCACACCTGGTCCTATCCTTTTTAAAAAATGGATTTTTATTTGTATTTTTGTTGTTATTGTTCTAGAAATATGCTTTGCCTACTGATATATTTGCCTCAAATAAATTTAGCCAAGGATGTGGATATTTAGTAGGCTGGTAAATTCTGTCATAAATAGGTAAATGCTGCAGGTTCATGCAGAGCACATGGTTTGTGGGAAACATATAAAATTAATCCTCAGAAGTGGGTGCATTGGTTATGTGAGGTTTCTCTATCAGCTTATCACTACATTAGAATCATAGATCACAGTTTCCAAAACTGGAACACACATATTTGCTTTAAAAATATTGTGGGCTCTGAAAATATATGATCTTGGCATTTTAGAGATGGAAAGGATCCTACAGCTTACTTAGGAGAAGCCCTGATGGGAAGCAAATTCTGCAGGATGCCTGCCCGCCCTCAAGGTGACTGAGGGCATGAAGGGCAAGGGAAGAGATGAGAAGCTGTCACAGACCGGAGACAAGTGGGGACATGCAACAAAGAAATGTGGCATAGGACCCTGGACTGGATCTTGGAGAGGAATAGAAGACAGTAAGAAAAAACTCGTAAAGTCCAAACAGTTTTGGAGTTTATGGTAATGTATCCACATTGCCTTTTCAGTTTGAATAAATAGACCTCCCTGAATTGTAAGTGCTGAGAACCAGGAAAGCTGGACAGAGGGACACTGTGGAGCACTTTGCACTCTCTTTGTAATGTTCCCATAAATCAAAAAAATTCCCAAATACAAAGTGTATTAAAAAATAGTCAGAACTGTCTAATGGAAACAGTTACTCTTGGCGGGGGGGCATTGCTCCACTGTGGCTTCAGTATATGGACTATTTCTGGGGTCAAGCAAACACACTAGCATGTAGCGTTCCCTTGGATGGGAAATTAAACACGAAAATACTTCACTGCTCTCCTTTTTAAAAGAATTTTATTTACTCTAACATTTCCCCATAAATATTCATTTTAATTTATCTAAATACAATTTGCAGGCAGTATAATGAAATTTTATTTGTAAGACTTTTTCAAATTATAGAATAGACTTTTCCAAAAATCTCGTCAAAAAGAAAACCTGTTTCACTCTGAAACTGAAGCCATACAATGAGAAGCCAGTGACATCATTTGATCATTTGATCTTTTCCGCTATCTAAAGTGGTTTAATTACTAGCTCTGAAAAGATCCATAGATCTTTATGAACTTCTTAGGACTCCGTCTCACTAAATTGTTTCCTGTTTAACTGTGGAGATTAAAGCTGTAACTATTATTAATATCAGATAAAAGGAGTATGAGGAAATATAGTAGTTTACTCCTTAATTTTAAAAATAATAATGTAATATTTAGGGTCATCTGTTACTTTTAGTATGCTTCAGTTTGAATATTTTGCAGCTCCTAAATTAACTGGATTAAATTTACACTTGGTCTAGTCATCTCAAAGAAAAACTAGAAATTAGATCCAAAGCAAAGGCTATTTATGCAGACAAATCTGTTTGATTCCCAAATAAATTATGAGGAGAAAACAAACCTACTTATTCAATTCAACCACATCTGTAGTCAAATTTGTGAAGCATGAAAGACTATATTCTACAAAAAACTTTGGACTGATCATGGAAAGATGAAAATGTCCTCTACAGATGGGATCTTGGATGGAATAAAGAATTTCATGGAGGGCCAGGGATTTAGCTCAGTGGTTCTGCCGCCTGCTGTGCAAGCGCAAGGACCTGAGTTCGATCCCTGGTACCAAAAAAAAAAAAAAAAAAAAAAGAATTTCATGGAGATGGTCTTATCCATTTCATGTTAATACATCCTGCAGAACAAACCTTAGTTGTGCCAGGATTTAATCATTTGAGTCTGAAGAAGGAAGTCACCATCTGACTGGACCAGGAATCATTAGGGTCTTAAAGTCACCATCTCATATAACTCTCCAACCGCCTTGAATTTTGCCAGGATTGTCAACGTTACAGTGTTGAAGACGACAAAGGGAAAGAGGGAGGGAGGGCCAGGTGCCTCCTGGTACCCTTTCCTGCCTTTGCCGTTTCCTCCACACAATGGGCATAGCCCCACCTGGGTCCTTGTGCTTGCTAAGGATTTTTCTTCCTGGAAAACTCTCCACCATGATCTGCATGGAAATGGTCGCACACCTTCTTCAGGCACCGGCCTAAGTATCACCTTCTCCAGAAAGCTTTCCTAAAGCTTTATTTGAAATCGCTCACCTGCATTTCCACCTTCCCTGTCCATCCCCTGCTTTCTTTTCCTCCACAGCGCTTATCACCAGGTAACCATATACATTTGTTTACTGTTTCCTCCCAGCAGGCAGGAGTGTGTGTGTGCTCTGCCTCCCTGCTTTGTCCACAACACCTAGAGGGCCTGGCATTAGACAGATCCACTGCCTCCATCCTCACCGTTTTCATGTCTGGATTCAACCGACTACACATTCAAAATATTTAGGGAAAAGACATTGAGTCTGTAGCGATCATGTATAGGCTTTCTCTTCTTGTCACTATTCGCTAAATAATACACTATCACAACTGTTTACATAGCATTTGCATTGTACTGGGTGGTTTAAGCCACCTAGAGATGAAGTAAAGCATACAGAGGAGGTAAGTAGGTTACATGCAAATACCATGCTACTTGTATAAAAGGCTTGAGCAAAGATGCAGAGATTCCTGAAACCAATCTCCCCTGATGGTATCAAGGGACAACTATACTCAAAACCATTTAATTAATTAATTAATCAATTAGCCTTGGTGGTATCCTCACTGCATAAGTAAGGACACCAAATCTTTTTTTTCCCCTTTAATTCTTTTATTGGTACATTTTAGGTATACAACACATTTACATTTATCATTGGGTGCTTGTACCTGCATATGACTTATCTTGGTTCTTATTTTTTCCCCATTCCCTGTCCTCCCTTCCCTATTTACAAAGACTTTGTTTCCATGTTTTTCCTTTTCTCATATTTTTTCTTTTCCCTTCTTTCCTTTCCCTTCCTCTCTCACTTCCCCTTCCCCTTTGAACCTTTTCTTCCTGCCCAAGGACCACTGGCTGCAGGCAGCGGTGTAATGTTCTGAGGTTCCAAACTCAGTACCCAGAGACCAGACAAAGTAATGGGGGCACCCATTACCCTGTGCTGCTTTTCTTCTATGCTTTATGTCAAATTTGTCTCCTAACTTTGTAAAGAAGGACTGAATCTTGAGGTAAGCAAGAAACTAAATATTATATTTATGGGCTGTGTGAATAGCTGTTTGACCAGCTATTACAGTTTTCTTTAAACAAAGTGAGCCAGAAATACATTTTTACAGTCCGACCTGAAATTGTTAAGGTACAGAGGTTCTGAGCTTGCTCGGTATGCTCTAGGAAGGACAGAGAGCAGCGTGGGGCCTGGGAGGACTCAGAAAAGTAATGTTCTTCACCCAAGTCTGTGAGGACAGATCTAGTTGGAGAAATTTTTACTTCAGTTTTTCACTGAGCTACCTATTATGTTGAGACTGAAGTCTTAGTGGTTGAAGAAGCAGTACAGCCTTTTGATTGCCCCAAACAGGAAGCTATAATTTTAGCTCACCACAACCTGCACAAATGGAGGATTTTTTTCAGATAGTTTAACAAAAACATGAGGGGCAGTATTATAATGACTATGAAAAATAAAATATTAAGGACTAAACCAAACTGATGAGTTGATTCCATATGTGACAGGTGAACTAAATGGTTTACTAAGTCCCAGAAATAACAGACTGCGTTTGTATATTATAGGCTTCGCATACCTATGTGATAGAAGATCGGTTTAAAAAAAAAAAAAGAGTAATAGGAAAATGATCCTGAACAGTGCAGGCCATAGAAAAATGCAATTGATGTAAGTAGAGGGCGGTAGATATTTCTCCTAGTGTTTTTAATAAGAGATGTCATTTGCATTCCAGTTGCAAAGTAGAAAACCGTCACTTCTGCAGGGTACAATGGTTCAGGAAGCTGAGTGTCATGGATTTGGACAGTGTCCCAGAGCGGGAGAAGGGGAAGTGACAGGCATCAGTCCACGTGATGGATGAAGAGCCACCTGAAAGTCTGTGCATTTCAAAAGAGAAGACAAAGGCTCATAGGGTACTAATTTCAGCTTCAGTAACCTGCTGGCTCAAAGAGAATAACATATTTTTAACATTAACATAATAATACATGTTTTACTCTAGTGGATAAAATATTCTTTATTCAAGGACAACAGTAAAATCTTAAAGTTTGTCCTCCAGAAAAGAAGAAAACTCTGAAGTATAGCTCTATGTTCTAATGTGGTGTAAATCAAGTAGTTGAACTTCGCAACCTGGCTAATAGTAGAGGGAAGAAAGAAAAAGAAAGGCAACCAAAATTATTCTGAAATTTTAGGAATGCAGAACTCTAAGAAGAAAATGATGGTCCGGATCGAGCCCCTGGAGGGCACCCCTCGGTGCGGTCAACATCTGCAACAACACCCACTCATATGGCGTATGACAGGTTGTCCCAGTGGCCTTGCCAATAGAGGCTCGGCATCTTCTTCTGCTTCAACTCTTTCTGCTAAAGGAACTTGAATATTTTCCTCTCTCATTGCTACTAAGAGATTATATCAGGGTTCAAATGGCAGTTTGATATAATTATTTCTTAGCATGATGTTTTATAACCAGAGATTATTTACATGCGAATCTTATCAATTGTTTACATTTTATTCAGTTTCCAGGAAGTGAAATGAGGACAGTATTTTTGCTCACTAAAATGATTCCGAAACAATAACATTTTGATCTTCTAAAAGAGGTGCATTTTTCTCTTTGGGTTTTATTATTATTTTTAAGTGATTATACAATAGCACTGATGGAAACTTCATGGAATGATAATTCTTAGGATAATGTGTTATAAATACATATTCTAGGGCCGGGGATTTAGCTCAGTGGCCCCACACCTGCCTCGAAAGCGCAAGTTCCTGAGTTCGATCCCCAGTACCGAAAAAAAAAAAGAAAAAAGAAAAAAAACCCATATTCTACCGAAGTTACTCTTAGTAACCTGTTCCCTTTTCATTTGATTCTCAGTGCACAGTCTTTTCACTGCTGTCATCTAACAAGTCTCTTCTACAGATCCAGAAACAGCAATTTTGGGTCTTTCAGCTAAATTATCTTAGAATTTTCTTACTTAGCCAGGGATGTAGCTCAGTGGTTCTGCCACCTGCCTCGCAAGTGCAAGGTCCCAAATTCAATCCCAGGTACAAAAAAAAAAAAAACTGTAAAGAATTTTTTTACTTTTTCACTGTTGTCATCCTACTGTTGCTCAAATGGGAGTCTGACACGATTGCCCCTCTTAGGATGGCATTTGATAAGCATTTTATCTAAAAGTGAGTCGCAGGAGCTGACCGCTCATCTTCTTCTACTTCTAGGCGGTGCAGGACAGGATGTTGGTCCATGGCGTCCACAGGTTTCTCCTAACGCGACCAGTGGAAGAGTGAGACATGGTTGGTCTCCCAATTAGACATCTGAAACTCAAATTTCATATCCGCATGCCCTAAGCTGAATTTACTGTTTAGGAGACTAACATGTTTATGTAAGTAAATTTTAGTGTAAAAGGAAAACACTTTGGTGGCTGTCATGTGTTTAGCATAAAATCCAGACCCCTCAGTGCATCCACAGGGTCCTGCAGGCGCTGGTCCTGCTGTCCCCACGAGCCAGCCTCACACCCACTGATCCCCTGTCCCCATGCTCTGGCAGAGCCTACAGCACACCCAGGTCCTAGCGCCCTTTGACTGACACTGTTCCCAGCTCTGCCTGGAACACAGTTCCCCTCTCTCCCCATCTCTCCTTCATCCAACAGGTCTTAAGTGGATGTCTTTGAAAATGTTTTTGATTTCCCAGTAGAAGTTAGTTCCTCCCACCCTCTCTCCATCGAACCCTGTGCTTTCTAGCTTAACGTGAGAGCACGGATCCTGGCGTGCCGTGGTAGAGCCGTTTCTGAGGTTACTTGTGTGCACATCGCCGGAGGTGGATCTACCTTCGCTCTTGTGCGGAGTCCTTGGTTTTCAGAGCAGCTGTGCTGAGGGCACCAGTTGGACATTTTTCCTCCCATGGCTGTGGTGGCTTTTACTTAGTTAACGAAGCATAGTAGGCACAACCTCCCGGTGCTGACGAGACATTGATTTCTCACTGGGGTCTGTGGATGAGCTGCCACCTGCCCCAGCTGGGCTGGACTTAGCTTGGGTTGTGGCCAGATTTGTTCTCTCTGCTGTCTGCTTCCAGAGACAGGCTGAAGGGGAGGTGGCACCCTGGGCGTGTTCCTCCCAGGCTGGAGACACAGCAGGAGGAGTGGGTCCTGGGTCGCTCTCCAAGCCTGTACTTGGAACTGGCTCACTCTCCTGCCCGTATCCCAAGGTCAGTACCAGTGTGATGGACAGGTCACACCTACTCACCTGTGGCAGCCCCAGTGACCTGACATTTCAGTGGAGGGCTGCTCTGTAACCTCGCCAGGCCTGGCACCCCACAGGGCCCAGCGCCCGGACCTCACAGTCCTGAGAGACAGGTGCTGCTCAGGAGGCCCTGGGTGTCTCAGGTGAGGGACAACACACTACAAGTGTGCCCTAGGGTCACAGCTGTCAGACTGAGTCGCACCTGATGTGACAGTGCTACCGGGAGAGGACAGTTCCATCAAAGTGTGCCTATTTAGGAAGGACCTGATCTTGATTAACTCCCAGGAATCCATTACTCCCGGGCTTGGGAATTTCTGCAAACGGTCTCAACTTCATCAGGTTACTCACACCAAGGGCAGACTTTGCCTGGCCATATGCAAAAGACTGTTGGCACAGCAGGAGCAGGGGACAGCAGTGAACATGACAGAGATGGCCACGGCCACGCACTGCCGGCCTCCGTGGCAGCTTTTCCTAATCAAGGACACAGCCCTGCTCTGCAGCTGTCCTTATTCTTCTTCTATAAACACAAAACCTACAGGGTTAAGCGTGATTGTACGAGCCGGGCAAACAAGAATACAGAAGCAAGGTATCAAGTTTGATGAGCGTGAACTCTGGCCACAAATCCCTTGGTTCTGGTCCCACCCCTGCCCCTGGACTGCACGGTGTGGGCGCAGGCCCTTTACCACCGCCGGGTAACGCTTGCTCTGAGCCACCGCACGCCCATGATTCCACTTAATCTTCACAAGTGCCCAACCCAGGAGGTGCTTCCTGGTGCCCCCCATGTCCATTTCGGAGAGTGAGGTTTGGAAAACGCAAGCAACTTGCCCGGTATTTGAAGTGGATCCGCCTGGCTCCGGCACTGACCTGTCCTACACTGTGGATTACTAGACCCACTATCCCCGTACTTTTAGGACTCTCCCTGCAAGGCCATGTACTATACAAACACCTTAGCGAACACTAAGCCAACGGAGGATAATAATACAAAATCAACTGAGATCATACGGAATTTCCTTTAGAAAATGCAGACAATCCTAACATCATTTCTTAAAATGTTCGCTTGTGGACCTGCTGCAAGCATTATCTTACATAATCTTCTCACAAGCCTACGAGGAAGGTCCAGCTCTAATAGCAGCTGTTAAATGGGGTTATTTGGTTAAAATGAGTGATAAAGCGACCCAGGCGACTCTAAGGCGACGCGGGGCCGCAGCAGGGCTGGCGGTATTCAGGGGAGCAGAAGCCTGGGAGCTGGGGGCTTCCCGGATCCTGCGGCCAGACACCGCCCGGTCTCCAGGGCAGTGGTGCGGGGGCTTCTGCAGGGCAGGAGGGAAGGAGGGCGCCGACTCCTCCAGGGTCGGGCCGCCTGAGGGAGGGCGCCGGGTCGAGGGAGCTGACGCGGGCGCGTGCGCGGGGTCGGCCCTCACCCCACTTCGTCGGTCCTGCAGGCGCCTGCCATTCCCGGAGCAGCGCGGCGGCGACAACGCCCGGCCTGCTCGAGTGAGCGCGTCCGCACCCGGCGCGCGCAGGGCCAGGGTGCCCGCGGCTCCCGCCCAGGAGCGCCCGAGCCCCGCGGCCCGGTCTCCGGCCCGTGCGCGCCCCGGGGTGGCCCGGCCCACGCGCATGCACTCGCACGGGCGCGCCAGCTCGGCGCGGGCGGGAGCGGAGCAGCGGCGGGAGGAGGAGCGGAGGCGGGCGGGGCGGGTGCCCGCGCGCGGCGCTCGTGCATACGCTCCCGCCGCGCAGGCCCCGCCCACCCCTTCTCCCGCGCGCGGGCTCTGCGCGCCCCTAGCCGCGCGCGTGCGCGCGCGTGCGCAGGCCAGGGCCCTCTGGGGCGGCCCCGTAGGCTCCAGCCCCAGCTGGCGAGACCCGGATTAACCCTTCGCCGCCCGCGCTCTCCGGCCGGCGGGTTCCGTGCCTGCGCAGCCGGCGGCGCGCCTCCCCCTCAGCGCGCACCGCGCATGCACGGGAAGGGGGGGCGGCGGGGGCGTCGGCGCCGGCCCGGCAGTCCGCGCTCGCGCCGAGGAGGGCTGCGCCGCCGCAGGGACGTGCACGACCCCGCCCCGCCCCCAGCCCGAGCCCCCGCCCGCCTGGCCCGGCCCGGCCCGCGCCCGCGCCCCCGTCCGGCCTGCGCGCGAGCCAGCGCGGGGACCACGCGAGCGTCCGCCGTGCCGCTGCAGGTAAGCGCGGGCGGCCGGGCCCGGGGGCGCGCGTCCCCGCCAGCTCCGGGGCGCCCGCCAGCTCCGGGAAGTGCGGCGCGGGGCGGGCGCGGGCCGGGGCGCCGAGGGCCGCGCGGCGTCGGCGGCTGGAGCGACGGGGCGGCCCCCCGCGCGCGCTCCCGCCCGCCGCCCGCCCTCGGCGCCGGCTCAGGCCGCCCGCCCCGCGCAGCGCCGCAGTGCACCGCGGGCTGGGACGCCGAGCCCCGAGCCGGCCGCGGGAGGGCGCGGGAGGGCCGCGCGAGCCGCCGGGGAGAGCGCGGGGCGCGGGCGCGGGGCTGCGGAGCCGAACGCACGCCCGCTCCCGAGCTGTCGCGCCGCCGGGGCCGCGGGCCTGCCGTGCCTGCCTCCCTCCGGCCGCCGGGGATCGCGGAGGAGAGCGCCCCCTCCGCACCGCCCGGCCGGAGCTTTTGTTTGGCGGGGACGCAGATGGCCCTGTGCGCGGCCGGGAGGCGGCGAGGGCGCGGCGCGCTCCGGGGCTGCTCGGGGCCCGCGCCCGGCCCCGCTCCCTCCCCTCCCGGCTTGGGGGACGCCGCTTATGTAAGCTCGGCGGTGCCAGGCAGCGTGCTGGTGGCTGTGTGCTTGGGGCCGCATCGTCTGCTGCAACTACCTACGAAACACTGGCCACGGCCACCTTCCGGTTGGACTCTTCTGAACTTAGCAAGTGGAACAATGCTATAGAAAAATAAAAGATTCCATGCAAGCGTGGTGCCGCCTTTCTGGCCCCCAGATCTGGAGACAGAGGGGTGGTTGAATTCACACCAGCCACAAAAAGAAAAAGGGAGGGCACGCCGATGTGTTGCCATGGCTACTTGCGGCCACTCCTCCCCCGGTCCGGTGCACACTTATCCCACCAGTCCCTGGAGTTAGTGACAGCCGCAGAAATGTTCCCCGTAGGAAGGTCCTGTGCCAGCTGCCCTCCCTCTGGGGTGACTGCAGACCCAGTGCCAGGAAGACCTAGGGGCCAGAGGCGCTTAGGGTGGGCTCTGCAGAGAGAACCCCCAATACCCCAGGGAGCTCAGTGTTTCCTAGAGGGAATTTTATTTAAAAGTTTCCTGGACGCAGGGCTCTAGGTTGAAGTCCCGCGCTGCACGTTTTGTGTAGCCCTGTGTTGCAGCCCACCACACCAAATAGCTTTTTTGTGTAGTCACTGTTCAGTAGGGGAAACTTTTTGTTTTTCAGGACATTGGTGTGCAGGATGGAGTTCCTCGGGTAAGAGTTAACCCGCACAAAAAGCTAAATTTCTTTGGGCTTCTGGGTAGGGATAGAAGTAAAAACACCTGGATTTCTCAGGCGCAGTCTTCAAGACAAGAGTGTACTCCGTCACACAGGTGTGTGAAGAAATAAAGATACCCCACCCACAGTAACTGCCGGGTGCTGTACTTCTGTAGCTTTCCTTACCTCTGTGTCCGTCTGTGCAGATGGCGGCTCCAGGGGCACTGGCTGGCATCCACGCGCGTGCAGGCGTGGACGCGTGGAGCTCTGCCTGAGCCGCCCCTTAGCGGCCCTCCGACACACCCTTGTCCCAGTGCACAGCCCGCTGGTTCCAGCCCAGGTCTGTAGAGAGCTGGGCCGTCCGGCCAGGTGCTCCCGAGCTGAAAATGGGTACATGTGCAGGAGGCAGAACGAGACAGGGAGGCCTGTTTTTCTTTTGATCGCTTCTTGAAAACATTGTTGGTATAGGATTCCGAATGGAGAAAGATCCTGCCTAACTCTTGTTTTTTTCTCTGTAGGTCTGGTGTGCTCTGATCAGTTTTTCTGATCTGAAGATTTTGGTGTTTAAGGCATTAAGATAATAGCCTGAATTGTTCATGGTAACTATACCTTCGGATACTAAATCTTGAAAACCTGTTTTGGCTTTTGCTTGGGTGGGGGTATAGCTGTGGTCAAGCACTTTCGTGGCATGAGCAAGGCCCCGGCTCAGTGCCCAGGATGGCAAATGATATGATATATATATGTGATTGTATATTGACTTCCATTTCTTTGGGAAAATTGTGTTTTCCTCAAATTTACATTATCAAATAAAAGTAAAACAATGATTTTGAAAAAAGCAAATAGGACACGTCATTCTTTTAAAGCTCAGAACTTTAATATGGTGAGAAAGATCTTTCATAGGAGTTCTAAGTTTCTTTCACTTATAAATTTCATAGCCTTGATCAAGTACAGGTTGAGCCTCATTAATTTACATATCTGAAATCCAAACTCTGGGATCTTTTGAGTGCTGACGTGATACCACAAGTGGAAAATTCCACTTGAAACATAAATAAATTTCATGTTTAGACTTGAGTCCTATCACTAAAACATCTCATGTTATGTATGAGCAAGTATTCCAAAATCCCAAACACTGCCGGTCCCAAGCATTTAGTAAGGACACAACATGCACATCCAGTGTGGATGCCACTCACCTCGGTGGGGAGCAGATTGGTGTCAGGGAGAACAAAGCCGCTCATTGTTGTCTTCCTGGATGTCACCTGACTCTCACAGGGACTGGTCAAACCCCAACCCTCCTGTAGAAGCGGCCTAAAACTGCTGTGGAAAAATGAGAAAGCAGCCCTGAGCTGGCTGGCAGAGGTCACCTCTAAGCACTGTTGTTTCACCGATTCCTCCCCGTGTGGGATGAGCAGAGATGCTACAGGTGGGACGAGGGTCCTTGCCTGCAGCCTGTTTCTTAAATGTTGAGGTTGATCTGCTGTCTTTGTTGTCTGTAACCATGATTTTTAGAGCTCCGTTCCTGGACTGGAGCCTCAGCTCTTCACTAAACTACAAAATATTGGGCAGGTTTCTAACTATAACCTACCTCATACGGTCATTTGGATATGAAAACAATTAAGATATGTAAGGCACCTGGAATAATGCCTGGCGTTTGTTTTGTAGAAGGAGCTATTATTACTATTACTAGGCAAACAGTAAACTGAAGGTAGATAGAGTTCCAGTATGGAAGCCCCTCAGTAAGGATCAGTCTTTTCATCCCAATTCTTGGACTGTCTTAACATGGACTTCCTGATCATGAAATGAAAATCTGCCTGTATTGTCTGTGTGGGAAAGTTATTCTTAATCACTAAACACCTTTTTTAATAAAATTTTTTTGTAGGAGTTTTTCATCAGTATGTCTGAAACCATTAAGTACAATGACGATGATCATAAAACTCTGTTTCTGAAAACGCTAAATGAACAACGCCTGGAAGGAGAATTTTGTGATATTGCTATTGTGGTTGAAGATGTAAAATTCAGAGCACACAGATGTGTTCTCGCCGCCTGCAGTACCTACTTTAAAAAGCTTTTCAAGAAGCTTGAGGTGGATAGTTCTTCAGTAATAGAAATAGATTTTCTCCGTTCTGATATATTTGAAGAAGTTCTGAACTACATGTACACAGCAAAGATTTCTGTGAAAAAGGAAGATGTTAACTTAATGATGTCTTCGGGTCAGATTCTTGGTATACGATTTTTGGATAAACTCTGTTCTCAGAAGCGTGATGTGTCTAGTCCCGATGAAAGTAATGGTCAGTCCAAAAGTAAGTATTGCCTCAAAATAAATCGCCCCATTGGAGACACCACGGACACTCAGGATGATGATGTGGAAGAAATTGGGGATCAGGATGACAGCCCTTCCGATGACACAGTAGAGGGTACCCCCCCAAGTCAGGAGGACGGCAAGTCACCCACCACCACGCTCAGGGTGCAGGAGGCGATTTTGAAAGAACTAGGGAGTGAGGAGGTTCGGAAAGTCAATTGCTACGGCCAGGAAGTAGAGTCCATGGAGACCCCGGAGTCCAAAGATTTGGGGTCCCAGACCCCTCAAGCCTTAACATTTAACGATGGCATGAGCGAGGTGAAAGATGAACAGACCCCGGGCTGGACCACAGCCACAAGTGACATGAAGTTTGAGTACTTGCTGTATGGCCACCACCGGGAGCAGATTGCCTGCCAGGCCTGCGGAAAGACCTTCTCCGATGAGGGCCGCCTGCGGAAGCACGAGAAGCTGCACACGGCGGACCGGCCGTTCGTGTGCGAGATGTGCACGAAGGGCTTCACCACGCAGGCCCACCTGAAGGAACACCTGAAAATCCACACGGGCTACAAGCCCTACAGCTGTGAGGTGTGCGGCAAGTCCTTCATCCGCGCCCCAGACTTGAAGAAGCACGAGAGGGTGCACAGCAATGAGCGGCCCTTTGCGTGCCACATGTGTGACAAAGCCTTCAAGCACAAGTCCCACCTCAAGGACCATGAGAGGCGGCACCGAGGGGAGAAGCCCTTCGTGTGCGGCTCCTGCACCAAGGCCTTCGCCAAGGCCTCGGATCTGAAGCGGCACGAGAACAATATGCACAGCGAGAGGAAGCAGGTCACCCCCAGCGCCATGCAGAGCGAGACGGAACAGCTGCAGGCGGCTGCCATGGCCGCAGAGGCCGAGCAGCAGCTGGAAACCATTGCCTGCAGCTAGGGGACCCAGAAGTGGAGGCAAAAGGCTGGTGGCACTGCTTTCTGCTTTCCTGGAACCATGTGCAGCATCGCACAGCAGGGTTGGAGGCAGTGTTGGTTACGTATCTTTGCAACTTGTCAAGGAAACGTCCTTCCTAAGTTGTGGCCAAACAGTGGCACTGTCCTGTCCGATGTCTATTCTTGTTGCCAGGAAGCTCCTCTTCCCCCTTTGATGATTTTAATTTGAGAACTGTGTCCAGTTTAGAAGTGAGGGACTTCCGTTTTTAATTCCTCTGCACTCACCGCGCCGATGAGTGCACTGCACAGAGTAATAATTGAATCACTTGATTTCCTGATTGTTGCAATTACATGGGACTTATGGTCAAAACAACAGTTTTAATAATTTAATAAATGCACTCCTTACAGACGCAGAACATGGCAGTGGGTGGTTGACCTAGAACACCGAGTAGGAAACCAAGTTCTGCAAACACAGAATGGTATTAGATTTGTATTTGGTTTGTTAATTTTTTATCATTGGTTTTCACTGTTTTTGTGGACAAGTAATACTTGCTTTGCTGACGTGTTTCTTCATCTGTTTTGATTGTTCCCGGAAAGCTGTAGACACAAGTACAGGAGGCTGAGCAAGCCCACCAGGACACCGGTGGTCTTGGCTGAGGTCCGAGGCCCTCTCAGTTGGGGCTTGCGATCTGCACTGGCAGGGTTTTGCCGCGTGGACCAGGGGTGACGAGTAGAAAAGGCCCTCAGTGACAAGGTTCCCACATGTGCAGCAGTTCCAGGATTTCCTAGACCAAAATCATTCTTAATTGATTTTTGAAGTGAGATTTGTATTTAGGATTAAAATTAGAACAAGAAACAGATCTGCTTCTTCAGTTTACATTAATGTAACTTCAGAATGTCATCATGCTTTTGGGCTCCCTGAAGCACCTGATTTATCCGTAAAGGAGATGCAATATGCTTACTTAAATTAATAAATTTAAAATCTTTTAAGTGTGTAAATAATGGTGTTGGTCTTACATATTCCAAGAAGGTAGCTGCACTTTTTTTTGCACATTGGCTTAAATAATTCCCATCAGCAACAAACATCAGAACATTTTTAACCAATATTAAAGATTGTCAGTTCAAATGTTTATGTTTTTGAAGTACATTTCATCACTGGTTATGGTTTTAAGTAGAAGTTGATTGCCTTTCACGCTGTAAATCAGAATTACAAATTCTATTTCGGATTTGGTGTACTAAATATTTTTTTTAACCATTTCCTTAGAACTATATTGAAATGCCAACAGTTGTTTAAAATCTGTAAGAAAGTATTAGTCCATTACTTTGGAATATGTACAGTTGTAGAAAATGCCAACTTAAAATTCATGTTCTGTTGCTAGGATTTTTCTTTTTTTAAATACATTAAAATAATTTCATAGCTTGTTGCATTAACACCTGTAGTTACTATTGTGGGAGGAATTTTACTTTTTAAATTGGTGTATGTGTTATGCCCAAGATTATAGGATGAAGATGCTACCTTTTCAAAAAATTTATTTATTGGTAAAGTGTTTAGTTTAAAATTAATTTAATTTCTTGAAAGTCGTTTATTCTGTACTAAAAATAGTCCTGTCACTGTGTTTGTGTGCTCCTAGCAGGAGGGGAACTGACTGCTGCTCTTAGGCTGTTTTAACCAAAGCAAAGGAAAAGTAATTCAACATCTTTTCAGTAGCTACTTCAAAGCATATTTTGGGCCTTCATTTTTGTATATAAAAGAAAATACACTTCTACCATTCCTATTTTCATTTTTTTATGGCAACATTCCCCACATCCAGGTTTCCACCAAAATCTAAACTCCATACTGTCTTAAACATGGTTTTTACAGTTGCAAGTGTTAAATGTGATACTAATTCCTATTAAAACCACAAATCATGGTGGTACCCCTTAAAAAGAAAGTTTAATTTTCATCACTCTTTTATGTCTTCATCACTTGGCCTGTTTTGCATAAGAAATGTATTCATGTCATAATTTCTACCATTGGTACTGTGTGTTAGCATGTATGTTTACTTTGGGGTTTTTCATTTTTTAATGGCAGCAGAGTTATAGCATGGCAGCTGGTCCTGGTTAGTAACTGCCTCTCTGCATGTCAGCTGGCTGCCCTAATCCCTTGGAGAGTGAAGCCATCATATTAGACTCTTGGACGGTACTTCCATCACCGTGGGTTGTTTACTCTGAAATGCACTGACTGCAGTGTGAGAGGAAGGGAAATTCTAAGTCAACCTTACTGCCTTTTCATTACTACCTTTTCTGTTTGTACCAAGAGAATGTCCGTAAACTTGATGTTAACTTTCATTTGTAACTTCTACTGTATAGACATTGGTTTAGGAAGACTAAAATTAGGGAAATGTGTTACTAGAGCAGATACCTGAGATAAAGATGGAAGTTTTCTTTGACTCACGGTTTGGGAAGTTTCAGTCCATGGTCTGTTGTCCTCAATGTTTTGGGCTTATGGCAGCAGGTCATGGCAGAAGCTCATGTAGAGAAAACCAGTCATCTCGTGGCCAAGAAGCAAAAAGGAAAGGGCTCTTGTGATCTTCAAAGGCCTGCTCCCAAATGACCTGAAGACCTACTGCCAGGCCCCACCTCCCGAAGACCCTGCCAGTTTCCTGTAACACCCCAGGCTGGAGCTCATCTCCAATGTCTCCAACACGAGGGCCTTCAGGGGACACTTAAGATCCAAACTATAGTGGGTAATTTGCTTGCTAATCATTTATTCAACAATTTTGAATAATTAGAAATTATAGGGCCGGGGATTTAGCTCAGTGGTTCCACTGCCTGCCTCGAAAGTGCAAGGACCCGAGTTTGATTCCCGGTACCAAAAAAAAAAAAGAAATTATAGAAATAACCATCGAGTGAGCTTAGTACTCACAAATTCTTTATTGTTGAGAGAAAGTGATGCAAATGTATGTAGTTTTCTGGTTCAGTATGCTGTATAAGATTATCTAACTCAGTCACTTGGAACTTGGAATTCATTTTCTGACTGTAGCACTGCTGGTGGTGATTCATTTCTCGAGGAACTGAGACCACCTACCATGTAAGTGTCATGGAGAGGGTATATGTGGTGCAGGGTTCCACGTCATAGGAGCTAGGGAGCCAAGACCTCCCAGGAGAATAGAAAGCTCACTTTTCTCTTCGAAGTCAGCCTCTATTTTTGCATACACTTTTTAAATTTGTTTCTTGAGACAAAGTCTTGCTTTGTAGTTCAGGCTGGCCTTGAACTCACCGTGTAGCCCAGGCTGGCCTCAAACTCATGGTGATCCACCTGCCTCAGCCTCCTGAATGCTGGGTTTATAGGCATGCGCCACTGTGCCCTGCCTATATACTCCCTTTTTAAACTGGGAATCTTCTTAGACCTATTCAGAATGAGGTTTTGATCCTGCATTTACTTGACAACTGCTTTGTACTTATGACAGCATGCCACCTCGTTAGCCTGTCAAGCCCAGGGCAGGAGCCTTGATGACAAAGCAGAGATTTGGCCTGTGTGCCCCTTCTCAGTCTCATGCAAACTTTTAAAAACTGAGAATGGCCTTTGCCCATCACCCACCTGTTATCCACGGTTCCTTCAAGGTCACTGTACTGATCCCAAGGGCCTTGGCTATGATTTATTTGGTTGTGAGAGATTTTCAGCAGTTGGGTGTTTTGCACATTCTCTTTAAGAGATATTCCCAGTTGCCAACATCCACTTGGTTATTTTTCAGTATACAAGGAGGTGGAAAGACTTAAGTTAAACTTAAATTTGGATCCTTGTTCTACTTAGTAGTTAGTATACAAATTTAGACAAGTCGTTAACTGCCCTGAGCTGATTTCATCACCTCTAGAATAATGACAGGGATTTCTACCTGGTCTTCTGTGGGGATTGTGATACAAAACACCTAGCCCAACACTCCCACACCAGGTATACCATAAATATTCCGATTCTTAAACAGCATTCTCAATGCAAAGGACAAGTGAATTTCAATTCTCTTTTGCCTTTGCCACTTGAGTTCAACCACTGGCCCTGAGTGATAGACTTAAACCTCATTTTAGGTCTTAGCTGAAAATACCTACAGAAGATCTGCTTATCTTAGCATTTTTGTAAGTTTCAACCCATTTACAGCTCTGTTCTTACAAATGGGTGTATTCATACATTTTCTTTGGTTTTGTAGTCCCCCATTAATCCATTTTTTTTTTTTTTTTTTTTGTACCAGGGATCAAACTTGGGTCCTTGCACTTGCAAGGCAAGCGATGGAACCACTGAGCTAAATCCCTGGCCCAATTGAAGATTGTTTATATATACTTTTCTTTTTTTTTTTTTTGGTACTGGGGATCAAACTCCGGTCCTTGTGCTTGCAAGGCAGGCACCAGAACCACTGAGCTAAATCCTTGGCCCATTATCCATTCTTAAGTCATGGGAATCAAAAATACTGGTCTCTCGATGGCTTTCTGCATTTCTTAGGGGACATCTATGACAGCAGAGCCAGAACTGAAATTTTGAGAGCCAGCTTTTGGGTCTCATACATTTGGGAAATATTTTTATATGACGCTTTCCTAAATTTCGGGCTACAACAAATCTTTCCCTCTCTGGTTTGCACAAATGCCATGATGATCTGTTGCTTTACTAACCCAAGAATTCAGATTTTCCTTTTATTTTCAGAATAACTACTAAAGGACTGCTATTCTCTAGGGGATCTTTCTACAAAGAGATCACTTAACAAATACTTACTGAATGCCTTGTACATGCCAGGCTTCGGACGAGGTACTGAGGTGCAAACATGAACAAAACTGACGACCCCCTCTGCCTCCTAGAGCCTGTCCTGGATTCAATTTGCCTTTTCCAAGCTTTACAGAATTTTACAAGGATTTACATATCATGATCACAAATGTGCAAAATATTTTTCTAAAAGAATTCGTGGTATGTATTTAAATCCAGTTCATGGAAGATACTTTAGAAAGTTAAGAGTTTTTAACTGTCATGAGATGTAGTGGTACCACAATAAACCATTCCCAAGTGACTCTTGAGTGTATACTGAGAAAATATATTTATTAAATATGACTGTTTCCATAAGAAAATTCTTTCCCTCCATGCTACTGAATTTTAGGGAAGAAGGATGATAATAGGATTCTAAGGTATGTTCAAAATAATGGATCCTGGCATCAAGACACTGCTGCAAATAAATGAGAGGACTGAATGATAACCTGGACTTCCAGCAGCTTTGGACAAGGGTGTTAATAACAGGTTTCAGGAGACGATACACCCGGCACTGCACAAAATAAGCTTCCAGTGGGTGACTCAGGACATTGTTGTCCTGCTTATTTTTGTGTTTTTGTTTTTTTCTTTCATTTCTTACTTTGAACTTTAGTTACTGGAGAGTTGTTCAAGAAGATTAGGGCTTTAATAATGAAAGCATGTATGTTTAATATTTACCAGGAATCTGTTTTGTAACAACGCTGAGGGACTCACTAGTGAAGACGCCAGGAAATCCTGCCCAGTGTTGAACCCTTACAGGAGCCAGACCAGGAGCACAGGTCTGTCTCTCTCCTGAAAGTTTGTTGGCCTGCGCTGGGCCCATACTGGGAGAGGAGCAACTGTGGCTCCTCATGTGTTCTTACATTCCTCAGCCCGTGAGTGGCACACAGCTCTGGAGGAGAGAGGTATTTATACCCATGGCTGCCCTAGGTTTCCATACTGAGCTACTCTTCAACATTTTGAGTTCTTGAAGAATGTCTCGTATGCAGGGCCAGATGCTAACCCAACGTCTCAACCTGCTTCAGGTCCAGAGACCACTCCCAGATGTGTCCTAGGTGACCGCAATGTCATACAAAGCTCTGCATTGGCTTTATGTGTCCCATCATGTAGCAAGCCCAGGAGACCCCCAACGGCCATCTAGCGTGGGGCCAAAAGGAACGGAAATGGTCGTCTCTGATCTCACACACATGCTTCTCCTTGTGCTCCCCTCTTCTCCCTGAAAGATCTTAGAAACTTTGGCTTCAGTTTCTACCTTTACCACCTACAAGCTGTGTCCTCACGTTTAGCTCCTTGTGTACTCTTTTTCTGCTGAAATGCAAATGATTCCCTGCCTAGTTTACACTGTTCTTGCTTATTATTTCAAAACATAAGCTCATTTCTTCTTCTGTACAAGATAAATTTAGTGTTAAAATCATATGAATGGTCCGGCATGGTGGTGCATGACTGTAATCCCAGCACTTGGGAGGCTGAGGCAGGAGAATTACCACAAGTTCAAGGCCAGCCTGGGCTACAAGGTGAGTTCAAAGACTATGAACTACATAGCAAGACCCTGTCTTGGAAAAAAAATCACAAGTCAATTCACAGTATTATTAACCTCAACTAGAATGATGGGTGTGGAAGTTTAATATTTGGGAAACTTAAGTCACGATTCATTCTTAGGCTGTTTCCATTTAGTTAAATGGAGGGGGTGTGTGAGTGCTGCTGCTTCTGTATCTGGGAGCGCTTTGCCTGTTCTGTGCTTTCTGCCATGTCCCAGCCCATGAGAAAGGAAATACTAAACAGATTGGAAGCTACTGGACCACGGGCGTTAGTGTAAACAAGGGTATACAGTACTTAACAGTTTGTCCTATACTAAAGTGGGGTTGCTGAGCAAAGAATGAAAAGGAGTAGAGGTGAATTAAGATGCTATATAATTAATGGTTATTTTCCCCAAACTTCTGTGAAACGTGACACAATGGAGTTTTTTTAAAAAAACAATGTATTAAACATTCACAGAAAGTAATTTAAACTTTGGTGATGGGAGAAGTGTACTGTGTGCTAACAAATAAAATACTAACATTGCAGGGCCGGGGACTTAGCTCAGTGGTGCCACCGCCTGCCTTGCAAGCTCAAGGTCCCGAGTTCGATCTCCCATACCAAAAAAAAAAAAAAAAAATAGACATTGCAGAGTGTGTCATATTTTAATTAGTCCACAATATGTTGATATAGGTATTTATTCTACAGGCAAAAAGAAAAAAGCTCAAACCTAAGTTCTTTGACCTCTTATTCTTGCCTGAATTATTAACAGCCTGAAATAGTTAAATATGGATAGGGTCTTTATTTAGTTTACATAAAGCTTTTGGCTCTTTCTAAAACTGATATAAAAGATTAAGATTGAAAAGATTGGACTTAAAGCTCTTGAATTCCTAAATTTGTTGTTTTTTACTTTTTGCTGTGAGTACGCATTATCTTCTATTGTCTAGTCTAACCTTGTTCCATAGCAACTGAATTTTTAGCTAGCTACTGGACTTCTGAATGCAAAATCTCTAAAATTAGGAGTTTTGTTCCTACTGCAAAACTTTGAAAATATTTGTGTCAGTGACCAAGTCCTGTGTAGTGATTTATAGTATTGGCTCTAGATTTAGGATTTCTATATGAATTCTGGTTCTACCCCTAAGTAGGTAACCTTGGACATGATACTGAATCTTTAGATTTCACTCCTTTCAATCTGCACCTTATCTTCCAAAAATTTGCCAAAATGACGAACACAAAGGGAAAGAGGAGAGGAACTTGGTATATGTAGACATTAAGGGAATGGATACTGTTCAAAAAGGAATACCACAGCAATGTTACCATGGCAAAACTCGGAGAATCTACAGTGTTACCCGGCACACTGTTGACGTAATCAAGCAAGTTAGGGGCAAGATTCTGGCCAAGAGAATTAATGGGTGCATTGAGCATATTAAGCACTCTAAGACCTGAGATAGCTTCCATACATCAAGAAAAATGATGAGAAACAGAAGGAAGCCAAAGAGAAAGCTACTTGGATTTAACTGAAGTGCCAACCTACTCCACCCAGAGAAGCAACTTCTTGAGAAGCAATAGGGAAGAGCCTGAAGTGCTGGAACTGACTCCCTGTGGATTCACAGAACGGAGGTGGGGTGGGATATGGATATGTAGCTCTGCCATTCAGTGCTTAACTACCAGCTACTGAGTTCTGGACTCTAAGTCCAATACCCAGTACTGCTTAAAAATGAAAAAAACCCCCCAAAACAAAAAAAGACTCCTGAATTATAAGGATGGTTTTCTTAATTGGACAGGTATGTTGTACCCTCACCCCAGGTGAATGAATGCTTAGAGCAAATTCTCCTTTTACCCAGTTAGTTGTGTCAGGTCTTTATGCTTCACATTCAGTGTTTTTCTTGCTGAAAGATGTGAGTATTGTGCAAGTATATACCAAAATAGCCAAATAATTATGAAGTATTCATATTGGCTTGAAGATCCTCTAAATCATCATGGGAAAAAATGTATCAAAATAAACAGAAGGCAGTATATGAAATTACAGTTAAATAAAGTGTTTAAAACACCCTAAAGATAAGAAGCTTAAGATTTCAGTTTTCTTATTTACACAATGGGATAATAATGATAATAATGCGAGAGAGTGGAGTCAGATAGTCTATATAGATTGTTCTTACACCTGGTGCTGTGGTGCGGACATGGTCTGGTAAGGTGTTCTCCATGTGTTGGATCCAATCTCTGTGGGGCAATAAAGGTATGTTAGTCAGCTTCCTGTTACTACGACAAAATACCTGAGATAATTAACTTAAAAGGAAGAAAATTTATTTTGGCTCACCATCTTGGAGGTTTCCATCCACAGCCATTTGGGCCTGTTGCTTTGGGCCTGTGGTGGCCAAAACATGTGCTACAGCAGGCCTGTTCAACAGATGGAGCCAGGAGCAAAAGAGAAAAACAGAGGATGAGGGCTTGGGGTCTCCATACCCCCTTCTGGGGCACAGCCTCAATCACCTCACTTTCTTCCACTAAGATTTCTCGGATTGGATGGTCATTAAGGTTATGTCAAGGTTCAAGTCTATTATTCTGTAATTAGTTGGATTAACAGTCTGCATGCATTTTCAATGGAATGACTTGAAATTTTCCTGACTTCTAACTCCAAGCTGGGTGTAGGGCACATGCTTGTAATCCCAGCACCCTTGAGTCTGAGGCAGGAGGACTGCAAATTTGAGCCCAGCCTGGCAATTTAGCAGCTTAGTGAGACCCTGTCTTAAAAAATAAAAAAAGGGTGGGGGTGAAGCTCAGTGCAAAGGCCCTGGGTTCAACCCCCAATACTGGGGGGGGGGGAGTAATGGCAAGTTTCCAGTACTTAATGAGAAGTTTCTCACTAGTTAATAAGAAGTAATAAGAGAGGAGTATTCAGAGCTGGTGATCAGTTCTGACCCTCCAAAATGAAAAGAAAGTGGATGATCCCACACAAACTGTCACAACTCCTGGCAAACCAATTCAGGCCACACTTGATGGAATCCCACTAATTTTGGGCTTTTTCTGCTTCTATTTTAGGAGTATTCTCAGCCTTTGAAGATGCATGCAAAAGAAAAGTAATGTAAATCTTCACCAGTTTTCTTGTGTTTGTGTCAACAAGGAAAGTAGAGCACGCAGTGGCACTTAAAATATCTTTTTACAGTGCTCTTTTTTCAGCACCTGCTTTTTGTTTCTTCTTTCTCCAATCTGAAAGCAAAATTCCCCTTCTTGCTTCCCCGCACAATTATTTTCCTTAGTATTTCCACTTTCTCCTTCTTTGAACTTTTCCTTAATCAACATTTTCTACATAAACTAATTGTATCTATCTTCACAATCTGAGGCTTGATCCCCACCTTTTTTTGGAATTAATGAGGCCCCGTGGTTTACAGAAGGAGGTGGAGGTATTAGGCATCCTGACATGGATTTTTAAAAATATGTGTCATATTAATAGTATTCTGGTCTTGCTATGCACCAATTTCCCCTTTTACAACCCCCCCCCCCAGGAGATGCTACTACTTTATGCTTTACATATTGTACTATTTTATCCCATTATGTCAAAACAAAACAGTCACTTCTTAGAGTTCAGTTTTATTTTGCTTTTACATAGGATGAACTGTCTTACTATATTATAGAAAGTTAGAGAAAGCCCTTGGGGAAAAACATTAAATGAAATAGATTTATAAAATTTACCTGGAGGGAAATAAAGTTTCTAGGAATTGGAGATTAGCTCCTTAAATGGAAAAAGTTAAGTCTTCATCATTTTCACCTATCTTGGCCCCCAAATTTGGTATTTCCTTTCCAAGTAAAGGCTTGTGTTGGTTTTCATTCATTTTTCAGATTGAAATTTAAATCTGTTCACTTCCTACTACAGAGATCTTTTCCTTTCTCACATCTACACATATGTTTCTACTTCTCCTGTGTTCCTGATGGTTATATTCTAACTTTATTAAAATTCAGTTTGTCTATTATTATGCAAATGCTATTTCAGCTGAGCCAGTTAGCATACTATGCTTTATTTTCCCTGTCCCTTAAATTGTTGGAGGCTCTGTGTGTCTATCACCAGTTGCTCCCCAAACTCTGCCACAATGTCTCCTGACATGTCAGAGGTATTCGATGTTCTATTATTTACAGTACTTTGATGAACTCTGTATCAGAGAGTCCTGAGCACTGACGTTACTCTGGGCCTCCCTTCACTGTTACCCAGGAATTCCATTTTGGGGTTAGGCCCCGTTTCGGGATCCCACGTTGTGTTTCTGGTCTCCTCCCCTCTCCTGGGAGAGGGGTGGATCTTCTGTCTGAGAGGCGCACATTCCAGGCTCATTTACCCTTCTACATAGTTGACAGTTTGGCTGGCAGTAGAATCTGAGATCTTGGGAAGTAACATCTTCATGTTTCTGCACATTGAGGGCTTTCGGAACACTTTCAAGGGCACATGGGTTGAAAAACTAGTCTTGGACCAGGCATGGTGACAAACTAACACAAACACAAAACTAACCTAGGAAGGGATAGGAAGAGCCAAAGTCTGCTGGAGAGATTTATCTCTATGTATTTGAATTTCAAAGGAGAGAAGGCCCACCCAAGAGCCAGCATTTATATCCCAGAGGATTGGTAACGACTAAAAGCAAAGGTTCTCTGTGGGGAGGAGGTGGGGCAGCTTGTGGGATGTACAAACCCTCTGGAGTTATAATTTCAGGCAGACCCTCAAGTGTGCCTGATGACATATGACTGTCATCATCTGTAGGGAATTGGGTGCAGTTATTGCTGTAAGTAGTGACAATGTTGATTTCTTCTCCGGAAACCTCATGTCTACTTTCATGATAAAAATGCAATTATATATAGTTATTAAAAGTTTACAATTCCTGGGGATTTAGCTTAGTGGTTCCACTGCCTTCCTCAATAGCACAAGGTCCCGAGTTCAATTCCTGGTACCAAAAAAACCCCACCCCCCACCCCCAAATTTACAATTTATCTTTACATTCTTGAAACTATCTTGAGAAGTCTGAAGACACATTGATTTTTGATACTTTATCTGTAACCCCTTCCTTCTTCCTTTTTTTCCAGTGACTGGAGACTGAATTCAGGGCTGTTACATCCACAAGTTTTTTTTTTGTTTTTTTTTCAGACAGGGTCTCACAGCTCTCCCATGTCACTGAGCTGCCCTTGCTGGGCTAAAATTCACAATCCACTTGTCTCTGCCTCCCAGAGCACAGTACTGGGATTACAGGCATGCAACACTATGTCAGAGATTTTTCTTTCTTTAAAACACGAAGAAAGCCAAGTATGGTGTTGCATGTCTGCACCTCAGCTACTGGGGTGGCAGAAGCAGGAAGATCATTTGAGCTCAGAAGTTAGGTGCCAGGCTGGGTAACATAAGATTTCACCTCTTAAAAACAAAACAAAAATTCCATAGAATGGGAGAAAATAAAAAGTAAAATAGAAAAAACTTGAAGAATTTTATCTTTTCCACATTCTGAAAATGATGTTTTCTGGTGTGGGTCTTCATTATGGAAAATGGTTAGTCCTTTCAATTCAGAAACTGTCTTTAAGTTCCAGAAGATTTTCTTGAATTATTTCATTTGTGATTTCTTCATTTTGTTTTCTCTTTCTCCAGTTTTTTCTCTAAATTGTCTGTTACTTCATATTTTCCATCTGTTTGTCCTGTTGATCTAATTTGAGAGATTCCCTTAACTTTATATTTTCAACATTTAAAGATTTTGTTAAAAAAACTTTTCATCTTGAAATAATTTTAGGTTTACAGAAATATTAATCAGAAAATGGGTATTGAGTTTTCATACACCACAGTGAACTTCCTCTACTGTGAGCATCTTATATAACTCTGAAACAATTGTCACAACTAAGAAATTAGCACTGGACATAATTTTGGATTTCACCTGGTTTTATTACTAATACTCATTATCTGTTGGATGGAATCCATGATTTCATATTGCAATTATGTGTTATATCTCCTTAATCTTCTCTGATCTGTGACAGTTCATGTTTTTCCCATGTCTTTCATGATCTTTATACTTTTGGAATGGTATTGCTGAGTGATATTTTAGAATATATCTGTATTTTAGCTTGTCTGTCAATTCTCGTGATTACACTGAAGCTATGTATTTTTTGGCTAGAATTCTACAGAGATGGTATGTCTTTTTCTGTGCCTCATATTGGGGATTCCCAATGCTGCTATGTCTAATTACTTGTGGTTTACCTTGATCATTTGATAATGTACTGTTTGTTAAGATTTTCAACTATAAAACTGCTATTTTTCCCTTTTTGCATAACAACCATTTGAAAATATTATTTTGAGAATATGTAGACATCCTGATTCTCTTCAAATTTTCAGCTACTAATTTTACCAACCAACTTTGGTACCTCTTGACTATAAGTTATTACAGGGCTGGGGATTTAGCTCAGTTGTTCCGCCACCTGCCTTGCAAGCGCAAGGTTCTGAGTTTGATCCGGTACCAAAAAAAAGTTATTACAGTCATGTTCTAATACTGATTGTCCTGTTTCCCTCACTTTTCCTACATGTCGTAATTAGAACTAATTCATTAGAATTATTTATATATATTCAATTATTTATAGCAGAAGTCATGCATATTCATTTTATCTTTTGGCATATGAACCAAAGCTATTGCTATTTATTTTGCTATGTAAACATTTCAGTTTTGGCCATTGGGAGACTATAATTTTAATTCTCAGGAGCTTTATTTTTAAATGTCTCCTACCTGCTCCCTTTCCATAACATCCTGTTCTGTTTTATGGGTGCAAATTGCAAAAGTCTCACATTTTTCCAAAGATACTAATGATCACTCATTTTTTAATGTTCTCCCTGAGCAATCATCCAGTTATCTCTTTCTTCTAGATTTCTATTTCTATTTGTTTGTAATTTGTTTATTTGCCTTGTTCTCTACCTTCAGGTTAGGTTTCTTTTTTAGTTGTTGTTGTTATTGTTTTTGGTTGACTGGTAATTTTTTGGGGGGGGGGTGGTACCGGGGATCGAACTTGGGTCCTTGTGTTTGTGCAGCAGGTGGCGAAAACACTGAGCTAAATCCCCGGCACTTGACTGGTACTTTTGTTATCCAGTTGCTAAAAGTGGTTTTGAGAGCTGATGGAAATCCACAAGCCACAGAAGGGGCTTCACAGTTCTGGAGATCTGTCTGGATGCTTGTTGGTTAACATTTGATGTCAGCATCTTTAGATCCTTCCTTTTGGGACGATTAGATGCTAAAAAGAGTATTTTCAAGTCTCTTGTTTGGAGGAAAGATCTGGCACATATTATTCTGGGGATCTAAAGGAGAAGTCTGAAGAATGTTATCATTTAACATGTGTGTACTCCTTTCAATGTCTTGCTTATTTAACTCCATCTTCATTTGGGCCTGGTGCCTGACAATCCAGATACTTCCTACTTCAATCCCTCTGGAGGATATATTTTTTTTTTTAAAAAACAACATTTTACTATCATTGAACAGCTGCTCTAGGTGGTAAAGTAGCTAAATACCTATATTCCCCTCTCACTTATAGCCAGAAATCTTAGCAACTATTTCAATATGAATTTCCTTAAAAAAGTTTTAAGATCTTAAGTTAGTATTTTGCAAAAATCCATCAAGGGCCGTGGATCAACTGTAGCACATAGAATCAGTTATTAAATCTGAAATTTAGTGTCTTTCCTTTAAACCAGTACAACATGAGAATCTACAAATTTTGCACTTGGGTTGAAGTCTTTAATTTGCAAAGTTTGGAAAGAAATTAGCATGTGACTACATTACTGTATTTGCTATCATGAGACTTAAAAACTTATAAAAGTGTTAGTAACATTTTTCACTTCTGTATGGATTGTATCTAGATACCCCCCCCCCCCCCGCCCCAAGCCTCATGCAGTCATAGGTGGGGGTTTATAGAGGTGGCTGGAAGTAGAGTGTGTGATTACTAAGTTACTCCACTGATTGGTTTGGCATAGTTCTACTGGGATCAAGGATGTCATGCTGGGACTGATTCATAGTGCAATGCTAGGATTAAGGGTGCTAGGATAAAGTGTGTGAATGTTACCCACCCTAAGGGCAGGTAGCTTGGATAAGACAGAAGGGACAGAAAGTGTCTTATTGCTTGTGGCTTGCTTGCTTTGCTACCTTCTGCCTGCCATGAACTCTTTCTCCTCTGTGATACCTGTCTGCCATGCCACCCTGCCTTAGAGCCAGCTGACTATGGACTGAAACCTCTACAGACTGTGAGATAAATAAACCTTTCCTCCTTTAACTTTGTGTTTCAGGTATTTTGTCTCAGTAATCAGAAAAGTAACTAAGGTAGTTCCCAAATGTCTTAGTCACTTTCTTGTTGCTGAGACACAATACCTGATACCTGCAGCTTAAAGAAAATGAGGTTTATTTTCTCTCGTATTTCACTCCAAGGTTGGCAGGCTCCAAAAAAGAAATAGAATGGCAGAGAGGCATGGCAGAGGAAACTTCTCATGTCATGAGACCCAAGATTAAGATTAATTTATTTTTTTTGTTGTTTTTTGGGGTTTCTTTTTGGTACCGGGGATTGAACTCCGGTCCTTGCACTTGCGCAGCAGGCAGTGAAACCACTGAGCTAAATCCCTGGCCCTAAGATTAATTTATAATGACATTTATCCACTATTGTAGTATAATAGAAAGATGACACACTCCTAAACATCATCTACCCTATTAATCATATCTTCCTCCCTAACTCTGGCAACCACTGATTGTTTTACTATCTCCATAGTTTTGCCTTTTCCAGAATGTCACATAGTTGGAAGCATACAGTATACTTCCTTTTTACATTGGTTTCTTTCACTTAGTAATATGTCTTTGGGTTTCTTCCATGTCTTTTCATGGCTTGGTAGCTTGTTTCTTTTTTAGCACTGCATCATATCACATTGTTTGGCTCTGCTTCAGTTTACTTATCCACTTGCCTACTGAAGGGCATCTTTGCTGCCTTTATACTTTGATAATTATGAACAAAGCTGCTGTAAACATCCATGTGCAGGCTCTTGTGGATATATTTTTAACTGCTTTGGTTAAATAGGTTAAATACCAAGGAGCAGACCTACTGGATCAATATGGTGAAAGCATGCTTACTTTGGTAAGAAACCAACCCACTGTCTTTTAAAGTGGCTGTACTGTTTTGCATCCCCACCAGCAATACATGAAGAGTTCCTGTTGCCTGATGTTCTCATCAGCATTTGGTGATGTCACTGTTCTGGCTTTTGGCTATTTTAATAGATATGTAGTAGTTTCTCACATTGTTCTAATTTGCAGTATCTTGATGACTTTGGAACATTTTCTCATATATTTATTTGCCAACTTCTGTTTGAAGTACCTTCTAAGACCTTTGGCCCATTTTCGAAGCATGTTGTTTTCTCATTGTTGTTTTTATTTTATTTTTTTGAGACAGGGTCTTGCTTTGTAGTTCAGACTGGCCCTGAACTCACTATGTACCCCAGGCTGGCCTTGAGCTTATGGCAATCCTCCTGCCTCAGCCTCCCGAGTGCTGAGATTACAGGCATATGCCACCACACCTGGCTTCATTGTTGATTTATATGGTTTAGATCTAAAATGTCCTCCAAAATCTTGTGTTTAGAGCTGGAGTTTTCAGGTGATTGGATCATGAAACCACTCACCTTATCATGGATCAATCCACTGGTGAATTCATAGCTGAATGTGCTGGTAGTAGGTGGAGCCTGGTTGGAGGAAGTAGGTCACTGGAAGCTTGCTTTTTTTTTTTTTGGTACAGGGAATCGAACTTGGGACCTTGTGCTTGAGAATCAGGGGGTGGAACCACTGAGCTAAATACCTGGCCCTGGAAGCTTACTTTTGAAGGGTATTTTCTTGTCCCTGGGGTCTTCTCTCTCTGGCTTTTCCCTTGTTTCCTGACTGCCGTGAGCCACTTTCTTTTGCTCTGCCAAAAATCTCTGAAACCATGAGCCAAAATGAATCTTTTCTCCTTTAAGTTGTGTATGTCAGGTATTTTGTATATTCTTTTTTTTTTGGTACTGGGGATCGAACTTGGGACCTTGTGCTTGCAAGGCAGGGGGCAGAATCACTGGGCTAAATCCCCGGCCCCTTCTTTGTATATTTTGCATGTAAGTCCTATATGTGTTTTGTCTTTTGCAAATATTTGTTTAGTCGCCTACTTTCCCAGTTTGCGACTTCTTTCTTTTTTTTTTTTTCCAAAGCCATGCATCATTTTATACACACATATACAAACACATTTTCAAGTTTCACTTCTGTCTTCCTCTTCAATAATTCAGTGAGATTTTGACTTCAAGAAATGCTCAGCACAAAGCACCTCCTCTTTAAAATTTCTTCCTTGCTAACATTTATGGGTGGTGGCCAACAACTTATCCTAGGTTCTAACATTTTTGAAAGCCTATCTTGGGAGAAAAACATTCAGTTTACTCCATAATATAAACTGGGGTCCTCACCTCCACTTGTCTCTTTTTCAAAGCCAACAACTCATGTTTTATTTCCATTTATGATTCCTATTTTAATTATTAAGTACTCATAATAGTCACCTTACTTATAAAAGGGAGGAAAGTTTGGTTTCTTCATTATAAATTTCTCTTTGTTTGTGACCATCCATAAAACATTAGCAATGTGAATGTAGTAACATTGGTAACACTAATTGTCTTTCATATTTTGTAGTTAATGTGATGTTTAGTGGTCAAAGATACAGCTAAAGTACATGGATGGGACAACTAAATCTTCCAAAGTATAAATTTCTTATTAGCTAATGTATTGCAAAAAACACATGAGAAACACTTACTGAGTAAGGTATTTTTCAAGGATGCCTTGGAACTCTGTCACAGACACTTTTTGGCTTTGTTTTATAGTTAAATGTTTGATAAATTTTACAGTCCAAATATCTGATGACTTTGTATACATAGGTTCCCAAAATGCTTGCATTTTGTTTGCACTGAAGACTCAGCATGAAACAATGCTTGCTGTTTAAATTCCCTTAAAATATCTAGAAAATACTTTGGCACTGGCTCTCATCTACTCATAATGTGCATACACACATTATTTTATCTCTTTCAATTGAATTCTTCAGGGATCTTGTTAAAGCTGCATGAGGCCACTTGTTTCTTTCTCTTGACAGTGTCTCTTGTAGAGCAGAACATCTGAATTTCAATGAAATCCAGCTGACTAATTCTTTCTTTCTTTTCTTTTCTTTTTTTTTTTTGGTATGGGGGATTGAACTCGGGTCCTTGCACTTGCGAGGCAGGTGGCAGAACCACTGAGCTACATCCCCGGGCCTCACCAATTCTTTCTTTGATGGATCTTGCCTTAGGTATTATGTCTTCCCATAAAGAGCTTTTCAATTTCACTTTTTTCTTATTTCTGCTTTCTTTGCATTGACATGTGTTCTCTATTCTTCACCAATGGTGACTGTTCATTTTTTTCTTACTGCTTAAGAAACTAAAGTTTCAATTCCTACTTTTTTAGTGATTACCATTAACCACTTAATACACGTACTAAGATCTGAAAGTTTCAAATAAAAACCTAGAGTTATGTAGAATTTTTATTTTTTTGCAATATAATGAGGACATCAATTCACTTTATCTACCTATTAAATACCTTCTCCTATGTAGTTATTTTTCTAGGAAGTTTTGAATTTATCTGTTAAAAATACACAAAATGATCTCATTTTAAAAAATCAATTAAACTTAGCAAATTAATTTACCAATATTTCATCTTATTTTTATTGATCCTATTATGTTCCTTAATTCATTTTATTTTTTGTTACTATATTCCTAATAATTTTTCAGTGAGGTTTTGTGAGTAGTAATCCTCTAATCTTTATATATTTGGAAATGTGGTTAGTTTGTTCTTTTTTTTTTTTTTGGTACCGGGGTGGAACCACTGAGCTAAATCCCTGGCCCTAGTTTGTTCTTCATTTGGAGCAAGAGTTTAGCAGAGTATACAATCCTAAATTATTCCCTTCAAAATGTAGCAGAAAAACTGACAGTGTCTCTAATACCTGTTGTGGCTGATGAACAGATGAATGCCATTTTAACTATCACTGATTTGTAGGTAATTTGTTTTTTATCCTGTTAGATTTTAAGAGTTGTTTTTTATTGTTAATATTCTAGTGTGGACTCTTTATTTTTCTTACTCACCTCCAGAGTGCACGTAATAGAAGGGTTCGTGTCTTTATTTAATTCATAAATACTGTTTCTTCATTACCTTTTCCATTTGGTCCTTATGAAACTTCTATCAGATACACATGCACTGGCCACGTGGGCTATGCTCTATATTTCCTATGTGCTCTCTTGAGTTTCATTCTTATTTTTCTTAACTCTTTATGTCTGTGAGCAGCTGCTCTGAAGTACTAAGCACTCATTTGATGTAGCCATTTTGTCTTCATTCATGTATTCATTTATATATTCACTTGCATAACTTCAATTTTCATGTGTTCATTTTCTATGGCTGTGTAACAGACTATCACGAACCAAATACTGCCTCAGTCTAGGAATTAGGAATCTGGTTATGGTTTACTGCCTGCTGTCTCACAAAGCTGCAGTGATGGTGTCAGCCAGGGCTGTGAATTCATCTGAGGTTCAAGGCTCTCTTCTGAGTTCATTCATTGTTGGAGTAATTCAGTTTTGTGGTTTTTTTTTGGTACCGGGGATTGAACTCAGGTCCTTGTGCTTGCGAGGCAAGTGACAGAACCCCTGAGCTAAATCTCCAGCCCTGAAGTAATTCAGTTTTGATGGTTGCAGGACTGAGGCCCCTATATTGCCAATAGCTAGGTTAGTTAGAAATTATTATAAGACAGACAAAGCTGGGGCCTCAGCAGAGAAAAACAATTGAGGCACATTCTCTGGTTGGCATTATAAAAAGAAAAGAGGTACTACTTACCTTAGAGATGCATATCAGTGATTGATATTCTAAATGGACATCAATCTCCCTAACCCATTTCCTTTCTGGAAATTCCCTGTATGTGACTTGTTTTCCCATTTGATCCCCATGTAATCAATATTACCGGCGTGATTGTACTTGTAATCTTATTGATCATGGTTTTGTCCCACCTCATGCCCACCTTGTAATTTTCCATTGGATTTTATAGTTTGCTCCACTTTGAACCTGCCTCACCTCCTGGCTTTGCTCAATAAAACACCTTTGAAAAGCAAGGTGGGTGGGCAACCCACTTTCCAGTCTCTCTTAGACAGAAGCTATCTTTCTGTCAATAAATTTTTTCTTACTCTTAACTTTCATTGTTCCTACAATTCATTCTTTGATTTTAGAGAACAGGAACTCATGTTTCAGATCTCTAGCAGGTTTGGGAATTACATCTATTTCCCCTATACTACCTAGCTTCTATGGGCTGCCTGTGATTCCCTGCCACTGGGGTCTCTTCACAACATGACAATTTGCTCCTTCAAGACCAGTAGGAGAACATCTTTGCTGCTTTCAGTCTCCTATCTGAGGATATTCTTAAATGGCTCAATTGATTACATCACACCCACCAAAGATAATTTTCCTGTTGATAATCCCAAATCAACTGATTTGGGACCCTCATTGTATCTGTAGTTTCATTATTTCCACAGAATGTATCCTAATAACAGGTGTAATATCTTAGCCACAGATCCTGCCCACCCTCAGAGGATTGTATTTAGCATGTACATCAGGGGTGGGCACCTGGGGCCATCTTATAATTGTGAGTACCATATTTGTTTTCCTCCTCAGAAATTATGACTTTCCTTTTTTATTTTTTTGGTACCGGGGATCAAGGTAGGAGGTGGAACCACTGAGCTAAATCGCCGGCCCTGATTTTCCTTTTTTAAATGTGTACGTTTTCTGTTTATTTCCTAATACTTGATTTTATTACAACTTTTGGAGATACACTATGACACTGTGCTTATAAAATAGGCGATGAACATTTCTAACACTCCTAAAAGTTATATTCAGTTAAAGCTCCTATGAATACTTGTGCAGGAGCCTGTATATGGAAACATGGTTTTATTTCTTTTGCATACATGCCTAGGAGTGGACTGGTTGTGTTTCATGGCAGGCATATTTTTAATGTGTAAAAAACTGTCAGATTGTTTTCCAAAGTTATATTGTTTAAATTTCCCATATCTCTGCTAATATTAAGGATGCTCTATCTTTTTAATTTTAGCCATTGTAGTATGTTGTATAGTGACTTTAATTTGCGATTCCCTAATGACTAATGATTTTGAGCCTCTTGCATGTGCTTTTTGGCTGTCTGTATATCTTCCTTCCTTAGTCAAGCGTCTGTTCAAATCTGCCACTCAGTTTTTAAAGTTTTTTTAAGTTATCATATTTGGTTTTAAGAGTTCTTCATCAGTGCTAGATACAAGTTCTTGGCTCCTCTGTTCCTCCTCTCTCACTTGGGGACTCCAGTCATAAACTGTTCATTGTTGCTTGATGTTGTTGTCCAGATAAATTTCCTTTTTAGTCTTTCTCCCTTCTGGTAAGATTTTGTGCGGCTTCTAGAATTTTGTTCTCAAGTCCAGGGTTTTTTTTTTTTTGTATCAACTTATTGATAACTCAACTTAGAATTTTCATCTCAGATATTATACTTTTCCTTTCCAGCAGCTGAACTTGGGTGTTTGCTCTTTCATTTCCTTATGCTCAAGCTCTTCTCTGCCTTTGTGAAGATACTGAGTAGATTTATAGTAGGTGTTTTAAACATGTTTGTCTACTAATTCTTTCATTTGTGTCATTTCTGGGTCTCTTTTTTTAGGGAATTGTTTCATTCTTCATGGTGGCATTATTTTTCTACTTGTTTTTTTCTTTTTTTTTTTTAGTACCGGGAATTGAACTCAGGACCTTGCGCTTGCGAGGCAGGCATCTGAACCACTGAGCTAAATCCCCGGCCCTATCTTTGTTGTTTTGTTCAGTTTAAGACATGGTGAATCTTACCTTGTTGGGTAAGATTTCTGTATTTCTTAAACTGTGTTGAGCTTGGCTTTGGGATGTGGTTGATTTCCTTAAAAGTAGTTTGATCTTTTTTCATTCAAAGCTTTCTTCCATGGCTCACATGCCCCTCTGTGAGGCAGCAGCCTTCTGTGGCTTCTTTCTCCTTGATGGTTCCATGAGTTGTGTCTTCCACCTTGGCTGGTAGGAATAGATATCCCAAGCCCTCAGTGAGCCCAAGGGTTATGTTGCTTGCTTCCTTTGGCCTCTATAGTTGGTTCACTCCAAGCGCATCAACACTTAGCTAAAGGGGCCAGGGATTTAGATCAGTGGTTCCGCCTGCCTCGACAGTGCAAGGTCCTGAGTTTCATCCCCGGTACCAACCCCCAACCGCCCCAAAACCAAAAACCAAAACCACTTTGCTGAGGTTCTCTAAGGATCTCTCTGCAGAAGTGCAAGGCTGGTTCCCTGGATAGCCCTATCTGATTGCCTTGGCCTCTGTGCATTGTTAAAAAATTACAATGAATGGGTTTCATTTTGGCAGACATGTATATGCACATCGCACACTTGGTAACACTCACCTCCATCACCCTGCTTGCTCTACCCTCTCCCTTAGTTTCAGATTCTTGGGCTTTCAATAGGCATATTCTGCTCATATCACCACGCCTCCATTTATCTTCCCATACACCCCTCTTCTCACTCACTCCCTTTCTCTTGTCTAGTAACAGTCTCCCTTCTACTTTCTTGTCATCCTTTTTAGATTTCAGGGAGAGTATGCAATATTTGTCTTTAGAGACTTTAGGCTTATTCTTTTGAACATGACAGTCTTGGACCCATCCATTTTCTTGCAAATGACAGAATTTCATTCTTCTTTGTGGAGGAATAATACTCCACTGTGTGCATATATTCCATTATGTGTTTCTGGACCACATTTTATCCATTCATCTGCTGATGGGCATCTAGTCTGCTTCTCTGTCTTGGCTAAAGTGAATTGGTTTGTGCAGATTCTTAACTCTAAATCTTTGCCCTCCATTTTGGCTTGTCTGATGTTTTTCTTATGCTTACACTGGGATTGTGGGTTGGGGTGATGGAAGATCAATGAGGTGAAGGGCCATCTTCACCACATCTTCTCAAGGGCACCCATTAGCAGCTTGCCTCATCACGGATAATGCTACTTTTGATTACCTGGCCATGTTCCTCCATTGTAATTACATTCCCCCCTACTTTTGCACACTATACTCTTTGGAAACAATGCACTATGCACAACCCATACTCATGGGATAGAGAAATCAGATCTGCTCCTTCAAGATTGGAATGCATAAACAAGTTATTTGAAATCATTTATACAGATTTCTCTCTTCTCTGCTTTTACTTATTTATTAGCCCATGAGTATGGACTCATGGATATTTATTTTATTTAGTGGGTTATGATCCAACATGACACTGTCTGTTTTGTTCCAGCACTGGCCACTGAAAGCTTTTTCTGGAAAGCTCCCATGTCTTTCTGGTAGGCTCCATCTGTGTATGTGTGTGTGTGTGTGTGTATTTTGAACAACCCCTCACTTTCAGGAAATACAATACATTCCAGGCTCATCTTGTACATTCTGTGTTCCACTCCTATAGTCAGCCATTTCTCTAAGGAGCTTAGTTTCTTTTATTGCAAAGTGATATTAGACTCCAAGTTGTGTGTCCTGGGGGGGGTCTGTTAGCTCTTTTAAAAAATATCAGTGAGTTAAGGGAACCTAAGTAAAAATTCCCAATATTTTTCTGTGTATCTACATATTTTAACAAACAATGGTGGTTTATACTAGAATATTTAAAATGGCACTATGAAAATAATGATTATGCAATTGAAGATAGATGCACTAAACTATAATTCAATAGGGTGACTTCCCACACATGTAACAACCAATTTTAATCAGTTGAATGTTAGGATATGAACAGTGATGATTTTAAAATTAAAAAATAGACTTTAAAGTAAGTGATAATTGAACATTAACTGTAATTTCAAATAATAAAACGTTTGAGCTTATTGCTGCATTAAACAAGAGCAATTAGAAAATGGAGTATACTAAATAAAAATAATTAATTTGAAATGAAAACATCAACATTTGCATTCAAGAATGTGCTACAAAACCTTTGAATTTTTTTCTTTTCTTATGGTACTGGGGATTGAACCTTTGCACTGAGCCTTTGTTTTCATTAAGCAACATCCTCATCCATTTTTTATTTTCAGATAGGGCCTTGCTAAGTAACTTAATTTAGTGCAATAAAGAAGATAGTATAAAGTACTAAAGGAACTGTAGCTAAGGACTGAAAAGGAAGGCACAAATACTAATGGTTATAAAGCATCATATAAAGAAAAGGCTAAAGTTAATAAATATGCTTCCTAGAAATCAAACTTCTGATCCTTCTCCTCAGCTCCCCAGAGAGCTGGGATTTCAGGAGTATTCACCATGCCTAGCTGCATTTCCCACTTTTTATATCTTCTTTAATGCTTCATAAACATCAGTATTTGTGCCTTTCTTTTCAATCCTTAGTTACAGTTCAATTTAGTACTTTATAATAATATATCTTCTTTTATTGCACCAAGTGAAGTTATTTGAGGCCTATAATTTATAAAATTCTTAATCAATCCTCACTCTTAGCACTCTGATCTTCCAATAATTTATTGAACAGAATAGGTATTCAGATATATGACTGAATTCTACGTTGCTCACTGACTTTTCCAAATATAAATATTGAATTTAATATTTGAGTTAAAAAGCATGGTTCTTATCGTGATTATTCCATAGTCTTTAAGGGACCACACACTTTCTGAATTAAACACTAATTTAAAAAATACATGTGTTTTTGATATATGTACTAGTTTCCTCAGGCTGCAGTAATAAAGCCAAAACTGAGGTGACTTAAAGCAGTGGAAATACAAAATACTCTCTCACCTCTTCCAGAGGCTAGGGTCAAGGTGCCAGGGAGGCAGAGCTTGCTCTGAGGCTCTGGGAAGAACAAGGTTCACGGGTATCTTAGTTTCTGGTGGCTGCTGGCAACTGGCTTCTGGGCTTGAAGCTCTATGACTCCACCTCTGCCTCTTGTCATATGGGTTTCTTCCCTGTGTGTCTCCGAGTATCTCAGTGTTCTCCCCTCTTCTTTCTTTTTTTTCCCCCTCTTCTTGTAAGAACACAAGTAATACTAGATTTAGGACCCACCCTAATCTGGTATGGCCTCAATTCACTACATCTGCAAAGATCTTACTTCCTATATAGTACATCACTTTTTTTTTTGGCACTGGGGATTGAACTCAGGACCTTGTGCTTGCGAGGCAGGCAGCAGCACCACTGAGCTAAATCCCCGGCCCAGTACATTACTTTTTGATTGGCTGGAAGGATAAAAACTTGAGGGGTGGGGTCATTATTAAATGAGTCTATACCCTTTTCTAGTATACCTTCTCCCTTTTTTCCCTCTGCTTATCTTCTTTCTACATCTCTAATTAGAAGGTAAGCAATGAGCTGTCGCCTTCTTACATGCTCTTGATGACCTTTTATAAATCATCTTTTGTTAATTTCTCAGCAATCGTGAATTATAAGATCATCAATAACTCATGAAAATACATTATTTATTTTAAACATGCTTATTAGTCAAGCTTCATATATTTTCTTAGCCTTTTCACTTGTCTTAATTATCCTGCTCATTTTGGGCTTACTTGAACTTCAAAGGTCAGTCAATGTATTTTTCATAACTTTAAATGAATTTTCTGGTTTCATTTTCAGTAAGGTTTTTGAAGATGGGAAATATCTCTATCAACCTATTATGTGTCCCCACCTCACCTCCAAGGAAAAGGAGATCCAAAAATCATTAAACCCTGATCAATCACTCCATCTACTGTCTGAAAAATAAAATAAAATAAAAAATAAAATAAAAAATAAAATGGTGTGAAAATGTAGCTCAGTATGAAGACCCTGGGTTTAATTCCCAGTAACATACAGGTGTGTGGGGGAGGTATGTAGAGAATGGAAATGTAACTTCCAATATGCCTGAAAGGGGAGACAAAAACATTTTCCTCTCCCACATGCTTATGAGGAGTGTCATTTCTATCTGCAAAATATACCTCAAATTTCTCCTTCTGTCTCCATCTCTGTCACTTCTACCTCAGGCTGAACCCTTTTCCTCTGACATGTGAACTACTACAATTCAGGCCTTGGGTACTGTAAGAGTTTAGATCTAAAATGATCCTCAAGGCTTCAGGTGTTTGGAAGGGGATTGGAATATGGAGATATATGGGTGACTTGCTATTGCAAGGTGGGGTCTGATTGGAAGAGGTAGGTCCTGGCGGTATGATCTAGAAGGGTGTATCTCCCTCCCCAGCTCCTCCTTTTCTTCTCTCTTGCTTCCTATCTGCCATGAGATGAGCAGTTTTCTTCTGGCCAGGCCGTTCTATCATGCCTCCAACCATGCAAAGACTGAAATTTCTAAAACAGAGCCAAAAGAAACATCTCATTTAATTAGGGGCATCATTGGTGGGTAACAGACACTCCTATCCACACTTTTCTAATGAAAATATGTACTTTAGCATAATGGTAGCCAGCTGTGCATCTCAGTAGCTGTGCTGGGGGAATACAGGAAGCAATCTTTGTGTTCACCCACTTTGTAGATGAATGGCAAGGTGTATGCATGTTTTTCAAAGTAACAACAGGTGAATTTTACCCATGTTATGCACTGTGTTACATTTTGGTATATTTATATTTTGTTGTATTAAATGTTTTGATTCTTCTTGTAGAATTAGCCTAATCCAGTACAATGTCGCATGATAATCCACTTTTACAACTTTGGGAGGAGGTTGAAAGTGAGCCATTAGGCAATTCGATTCAGCTAGCAATGATTACTTGGATCATGTAAGCCAAAGAAGTTGTGACAGTGAGATGGAGCAAGATATGGCAAAGATGTACAGGATGAAGATCTTGATTCAGATGAGGAGGAAAATAGTAATGTAAATAAATATTTAACTAGTCAAAATCCTACAAAATGGTCATGCATACCTGAACGATCCAATGTTAGAATTAGGTCAGAAAATGTTATTAGGTTCTTACCAGGGGTGAAACCTATTGGACAGAATACCAACAGTGTGATTCAATGTTGGAAATTGTCTGTAATGGGTGATAGGCTACAAGATATTTTGAAATATATTAATTCTGAAATACAAGTAAAACATTCTATATGTATCAAGAGTACCCAAACATATATTTATCATGACCTCACTATCTGAACTAAAAGCCTTCACAGAAGGATTTTATCATTCTAATCGTCAGAATCTAGAGGATTTATGGAGAAGTAAGAGAAGTGACATTGAGATTTTTAGAACACTACTGACATTCAAGAGATGTGGTTTCCTTCAGAACTGCCTACATTTTTTTTTTTTGGTATTGGGGATCGAACTCGGGTGCCTGCGCTTGCGCAGCAGGCGGCGAAACCACTGAGCTAAATCCCTGACCCTAAAATTGCCTACATTTTCACAAAAAGACCCATCAAGAGAGAAAAAAATCCAATAATATCGCCGCTGTTCATTCATTTTTTGAAAGCTTTGCTTCGCACTGTCAAGCAATGAATATACTGCCCAAATACATGACAAGTCATGAACAACTTGCATCATTTTGTGGTAGCTGAAGCTTTCGGCAATATATACCAAATAAACTTTTCAAGTACTGTTAAGAGCTAAGTTAGCTAGAAGTTAGAAATATTATAGGTAGTCAGACAGGGCTGGGCCCTCAAAGAAGTCTGTGCAGAAGACAACTGTGGCTGGAAGTGCATTCACTGAGGGCCAAGCTTTAAGATAAAAAGAACTGACTACACCCACACACTTCTAGTGATGAACAGCAGTAATTAATATTCTAAAGAGGCATCAATCTCCTGGGTGGGGGACCAAGACCTTAACCCATCCCCTCTAGGAAAGGTCCCTGACCCATTCCTTCCAGGAAAATCCTCCTTTGTTCATGTATGCTTGTTATGTGACTTGCTTCCCCATCTGATACCCATTTAATCAATATTATCTAAGCAACTATACTTGTAATCTTATTGGTTGACTGTAGTTTTGTCCTACCTTGTACCTACCTTGTGATTTTCCACTGGATTAGTATTACTTAAATGACTATACTTATAATCTTATTAGTTGACTATAGTTTGTTCCACTTCATCTTATACCTGCCTTATCTTGTGGCTTTCTTTGTTCTATAAAACTCCCTTGAGAAGTATGGTCTGTAGGCAACCCTTTCTGGGTCCCCTTGTCTCTTTTAGACAGAAAGTATATATTTTTTTTTCTTTTCTTTTTTATACCAGGGATTGAACTCGGGACCTTGTGCTTGCCAGGTAGGTGGCTGCACCACTGAGCTAAATCCCCAGGGAAGTTATGTTTATCGCAATAAATTCCTCCCACTCTTAACCTCCACTGTTCCTGGAATTCATTCTTTGATTTTAGAGAACATGAACTTAGCATGTCAGATATCTAGAAGGTTGGGAGTTATATTTCCCTTATATTTGGAGGTCCATATCTCATACAGCTTATATCATTTGGAGGTCTCTTACTAAGACAATTGGATGGAGGTAGGAGTTTGCTTTTGTTTCATAGATTCTGGATTGTGGGTCACTTAATCAAAATTGTCTTGAATTGTATGCCTTATGTCTTGAATTTCTGTTAACTGCACATGCCATAAATTTTTATGTTTTGTCAATTGCTTAGGCCTTGTCTTTCATGATGCATTGTCTTTTGTTCAAATGATGGTGAATCTAAGTTGAGAACATGGGAAGATATGTCCCATTAAAAGAAAATGACATTTTATATTTTATTCCTGTTTTGTGTATGTTGCATTTTGATGTAGTTGCTGATTTTTTTTTTTTGTACTGGGGATCAAACTTGGGACCTTGCGCTTGCAAGGCAGGTGGCAGAACCACTGAGCCAAATCCCCAGCCCTGCAGTTGGTGAATTTATCAGTGTTCTTTACTTGACCTGTTTGACTTGTCAGACAGCGCTAGGGAAAAAGCAGTGTTAGATAGCCCCCTGGTAGATTTTGATATAAAATTCTGTAAAATGGGTTTTCTTTAAAAAAATCAAATCTAGTTTATATTTAAGAAATATACATGGCTATTAATAAGTCACAGTATGAGTTCTGCCTGAGGGCTCCTGGAAGGTTTAAAAAATTCTAACACACAGGTCAATACCAAATAAATACCAAATAAAATTTTCTTCTCAAAAAAAAAAAAAAATCATGGGACCCTTTCTGCCAGTTAATAAAGGCAATAGGCCAGCAGCTGTTCTAGACTTCGGGACAGGTTTCACTGAGATGCTCTGGCTCAGTCCTTCTCTATAGAGAAAATGTTGAGCCTGTTCTGCCAGTTTCCTTTTTGGTCTGATCCTTTGCTGGTATGGATGCAATCTTAGCCCTTGAGATTCCCTATTCTCACCTTTCCAGGCTGAGACTGACAACTCATGACCAAGTTGTCTCAATAACTCACCATAAGCATGAGAAGACTTCCTTTGCTGAACTTATTTCTGATCTTTCCCTGCCATTTTATATTTTCCTTTTTAAAGGCATGAAGATTAGAGAAAAAAGAATCCTAAACTGTCCCAACCTTTCCCTCCTATCCAACAACTAAGAACCTTTAAGTTGAGCCTGTAGAAAATCAGCATCGCTAATGCCAACGACAGGGATCTTAGATGAGGAACACATACCCCATCTCTGGGTCTGATGAGACATTGAGACTTAGTCCGTCCAAGAGAACACCATAAAAGTGATGTCCTAGGGCCGAGGATTTAGCACAGTGGTTCTGCCACCTGCCTCGCGGAAGTGCAAGGACCCAAGTTCGATCCCTGGTACCAAAAAAAAAAAAAACGAGTGATTTCCATCCTCAGTGTTCTGGGCAAGTCTTCCTTGGAGACTGAACCTGAGACCCAGTGAAAAGAACCAACTTCTGGGTGAGACTAAAAGGAGCTATTTCCTAAGCATGACATTTAAGGGACATTTAGTGATTCTCTTATTTAGTTTAAGAGAATCACTAACATCCTGGCTGGCGCGCGCGCTCACTCTCTCTCTCTCTCTCTCTCCCCTACATCTGGTTTTCATGATTTTTGTGGGTAAGGGAGGGAAATACTTTTGCAAATAAGTTGTACACTTTAAAACTTTTACTGTGAACTTGTCAAATGCTATGTAATAATTTTTTTGGGGGTAGGTTTTAGACATCTTTGGCTTTTATCTGTACCTTTTCTTTCTGCTAGTAAGTGAAAAACTCCCCCTAAGCTTTTCTTCAACTGTTTGGGAGTTAACTTTAGAACTATCTTGTAGTTAGACCCCCTCTCCTTCCAGGAAGTCAGGATGAGGCAGCTTACAACAACCATTTACCTTTCATGGAGAACAGCAATCAGCTAGTGATTTACATTTGTGCTTTATATATGCTAAGAGTAAAAATGGGATTTTAGTCAGCCTTTCTCTTCTTTCACGTGTGCACAAAAACCTGATAAATGTGCCTTTACTAACATGTGAATTGTGGTTGCTGGGTGATGAGTATAAGTTTAACCTGTGGGCTTCAGAGACAGAAATTTTAGATTAGACCTTGAATAAAGTGTAGCCTTGTCCTGCTGCTAAGGAAGGTGCAGGGGGCCACTGGCAGATGTGTCAAAGCCTGGGTGACTGAGGGCACTTGAGGCACCTGAGGACTCAACTCTGTCATTAGTGCAGGTGCATGAGGAGTTTGTTATAATAATAATAAATCAGCATGGACGACCATGCACATACCACATGGCTATGCAAAGTCACACGGCTGTTTTGTCTTACTGTGTCTCAGAGAAAATGGTAACAGCCACTATAAGTGGTATGCTGTAAGATTAAAGTTTGGTTCCTGCTTTGTAATGTCTGCTCCATGGACATTCTTTTCATTGAGAACCTTGCCTGATCAGCTTCCTTTCAGCCTACTGGCCCAAGAGAAGGTTGCTGAGGTGATTATGTAGATAACAGGAATGTCTTAGAGGCTTTTCTGACCTCAGGCCCAGGGCAAGATTTCTCTGAGCCATTTTACCTGACTCTATTTCTAGAGGTGATCTCTCTTTTTTTTTTTTGGTACTGGGGATTGAACTCGGGTCCTTGTGCTTGCGCAGCAGGCGGCGAAACCACTGAGCTAAATCCCCGGCCCGTGGTGATCTCTTTTATAGGCTGAGAAGTGCTCCAACTATTTCCAACTTGCTCTTTGATATTTTTTAACTCTCTTTCAAAGAATTAGAAAATAATGAGTTAGATCTCTTGATATTGGTTTGTTGGCAATGTTTTTTACAGATAGAATCAGTTATAGCTTGAGCTTTTAGAAACATCTGCTAGAATAAGGAATATGAGTTTCTTGGGGAAGACAGGGTCTTGAGCCAGTAACGGTGGCTTAACTTATCCTGACCTATCTTATAGTTTCTCTCCAGAGGTTGGCTCCCACTCTGGAGTAGTCATCTCGGAGATGCTTTGCAGATACAAGAATCAAGTAGAAATTAAAAGGGATGCCAGCTTCTTTTTCTTGTTTCAAATGGGATACTCAATGTCAAAATTTCCTACTCCTTTGGAATGTATTCTTTTTTTGTTTTATGTACCAGGGATCGAATTCAAGACCTTGCACTTTCGAGGCAGGCGGTGGAACCACTGAGCTAAATCCTGGCCCTGGAATGTATTCTTAAGCACTGGAAAATGTTTGACCCTCACATGTTGAAAAAGAGCCATTTTGGGCTGAGGATTTAGCTCAGTGGTTTCGCTGCCTGCTGCACAAGTGCAAGGACCCAAGTTCGATGCCCAGAACTAAGGAAAAAAAAACAAAAAAAGGAGCCATTTAATATTTTTCTGGCTTTTGCTCCAGATAGTTCACTTGATACTTTAGTCAAAACTGGCTTCTAAGTATTTTATAATCAAGATCTGGAAGAAGCCAAGGGAAGAAAACAGAGACCAAAAGGATGAGGCTGCTTTAATCACAGCCTTAAAGGAACAATGCTATGTTTGGTTTGGGGGGCCCGAAGAGAGCTCAACAGCTACTAATCTCACCTGCACTGCTGTGGAGCCAGGCCACCTTAAGAGGGACTGCCACAGAATTCCTGTAAGTCATGCCCCAACTGCCAAGGTGGCCAGCGGGAGTCAGACTGCACTGAGGTGGGTGCCCCAGAGCACAGACCCATCTTACCAGACAGTGCAGCAAGACTGAAGGGCCCCAGGGCACTCTCTGTGCCCTCCCTCTGGCTGGACAGTCGTCTCCATGGAGAAGCCCCAGGTAATGATGACTACAGGGATAAACAAACCACCTATTGCTGGACACTGGTGCATGTCTCTTGGTCCTTCTTTTGAACCCTGGCCTTCCTTCCAGATGGCATACCTCAGTGAAAGTAGCCACTATTGAGAGGAGGTAACTATTTCTCAAAACTTTTGGGCTATAACTGGGACAGTTTTCTTTTTACACATTCCTCTTAATTATGCCTAAATGTCCAGTTCCTCTCCTGGGGAGAGATATTTTATCTTGTTTAAACACTGTAGTTTTTCCCAAGTCACAGTCTTACAATATGTAGATGACATATTGTTATGTGCCCCCTCAGAAGAGCTTTCTAGCTAAGGCACCTGTGCTCTGCTAAATTTTTTGGCAGACAGGAATTATAAGATTTCTAGATCTAGGCACAACTTTGCAGCCTTGAGGTAAAATATTTGGGCCATATCATATCCAAGGGGACCTAAAAGCTGGGGGAAGAAAGAATTAAACCAATTCTTTCCTTCCCACAGCCCAGACTCTAAAACAGCTAAGGGGATTCCTAGGAATTATAGGCTTTTGTCGCCTTTAGATAGCAAGATACAGTAAAATTCCACAACCTCTCTATTAGCTTACAAAAGAAGCCCAAAAGGCAGATATCCATATTTTAACCTTTGAATCTAGCAGGTTGGGAGCTATAATATTTTCCTTATATTATTTGCAGGTCCATCTATCATATGCCCTATTGACAAGTATGGTGTAAAAATATATCCTCTGGTAGGTGAAGTCATTTTATACCTTGAAGTTAGAAATTTATCCTGGAACTCTGCCAGTAGGCTTTTATTCCTGCAGTAATAAACTATCTGATGTTGTAAACAGACTTGTTCCATCTATTTAAAAAGTAACCTAATTGTCACAATTGACAATTGGTTCACTAGTAACCAACTGATGTTATATCTGCTAAAAGAATACCAGGTGACCAGCACTGGAACTATTCCCAAGAACAAAGTGGAGATTACCCTCCAAAATGTTGCAAGTTCTCAAGAGAGGAATGTATAGTACAATCTCTGCATTTCAGAAAGATCTAACATTGGCCTCCTATACGGCAAAAAAAAATAAAGTAGTAATGACACTCTCATAATGTTACACCAGGTTGATAAGATTGCTAGTGAAGCCCGGTGTGGTGGTGCATGCCTGTAATCTCAGCACTTGGGAAGCTGAGGCAGGAGGATCCTGTGAGTTCAAGGTCAGGATGTGCTACATAGTGAGTTCAAGGCTAGCCTGGATTACATAGCAAGACCCTGTCTCAAAACAAAACAAAACAAAACAAAACAAAACAAAATGGATAGTGAATCCTCAACACAAACGAAGGTAGAAATAGTCACATTCTACAACACAAAAAAAAGGCAGAGTAGATGTTGTTGAGTTATACAGCAACTATGATGTCACTAGAAACACAAAGCACTGGCCAATAGTTATGTTTTATTCAATCTTAAACAGTCAGGCATAGTTTCATAATCTACAAAGAAAATAACAAGCATAAAATATCACAAAATTTTCTTAGAGGAGTGGGACTGGAATTGATATATGATCAATTATAACAGAGGAAGAACAATCTGTACCTACTCAGAGAACTTGGCAAAAGAATTGTGAAGCATACTGGTGAAGAGACAGGTGAAACATCACATGAACTTCAAAGAGGAAGACCAGCAAAAAGTCAAGTATTACCTATCAATCAACAAAGGGAAACAAAACACATGTGCTATTGATTTGGAGTGTACCATGTATGGATGATACAGAACCTCCAAGTAATCCAAATAATGTAAGGGAAATACTCTAATTCTCAACCTGCTAGATGTGCGAACATGCTGAGTTTGTGTTCTCTAAAATCAAAGAATGAATTTTAGGAACAACAGAGGCTAGGAAGAACTCATTGAAAGACAGCTTCTAAGAGATAGAAGAGGGGCTGGAAAGTGAGTTCCCCACCAACCTTGCTTCTCCAGGGTGTTTTTTTGAGTAAAGCTATGAGGTGAGGTGGGTTCAAGGTGGGACAAAAGTATAGTCAACTAAAAAGATGAAAAGTATAGTTGCTCAGGTAATATTGATCCAATGGGAAATAACAATGTGGGTATGAGGTGGGACAAAACTATGGTCAGCCAATAAGATTACAGAAAGTATAGTCACTTAGGTAATACTGATTAAATGGAGAAGCAAGTCACATAGCAAGTATACATGGGATGAACAAGGATTTCCCAGAAGTAATGGGCTAGGAAGGTTCTGGTCCCTACCCAAGGTGACTGATGTATTTAGAACATCAGTTCCTCTGTTCCTCCTGAGGGGAAGCATGTGGGTGTCCTTGTTCCTCTCCTGAAGGCTGGCCTTCAGTGAATGCGCCTCAGACACAGTTGTCTTCGGTGCCGAGGGCCTGGCCCTGCCTAACTGCCTATAGTGTTTTCTAACTAGCTTAGCTGTCTACAGTACTATCAAGAGTAAGCAGTACTTGTATATGGAACATGCTGTTTTCATGTGTGAAAACTGCCTTAGGTATGATAATTAAAGTAATGATTTTTTTTGTGGGAGGTTTTGTATTTTCATTGTAGTTCACATAGGAATTTTTTTCTATTATTTTTTAGATTTTGTAAGTAAACAGTTGATGTAGAAAATGTTGTTTATTCTAAATACTCAGTACATACTTGATATTTTATTGATATTTCATTTTCCTGCTAAGTGCACATTGTATATTCTAGTATGTCTGGTTTTTGCAAATACTATTGCTTTGCCTGGACTAATACTCCTTCTCCCCCTACCACAATGCTACCTTTCCTTTGGGCAGCAGGTGTGCCAACTCTTAAAAGAAGCTGCTCCTGATCCCAAGACCTTGGTGAGGTGCACCCCTTTGTGTTACCAGCAAGGTCTTCCCTCCTACTGCAGCATGATGCAGCTTAACACATCAGTGGCCAGTTTCTTTGTCTTCCCCACTGTAAGCTACTAGAGTCAGGATTGTTTCATTCACAGCTGAATCCCTAGTATGTAAGACAGTACATGCTATACAGCTATCCAATGACTAACAATGTAAGCACTGCATCTTACAGCCACCTTCAGATCTTCCCACAATGATTAGGAAAATAGGTTTATCAACTTTACAGATGATAAAAAGTGGGAAGGATAACAGAATCAAAATGCAAAAAAGCTAATGTTCCAAAGGACAGGCTGAAAGTAGTAAGATAAATTCTAGAGAGAAATTTCAAGTTCTCCATTTAGGTTCACACTATAAAGTGTGTGTCAAAGTGTGTCCTCAGCTAATGTTGGAGAAATACAGTTAAAAACAAAATCTCTATGCAATCCAGAAAACCTTTATACAAAGAAGAGAAAGAAATGTTTTTTATTTTGCTTTGACTGAATAAGCATTAAATCGGAATGTTTTGCACATTATAGGCAAAACACTATTGCAATTACAAGACGAACTCTACTTTGATACAGCTAAGCAGATGCAACTCATTACATACATGTATGATGTAAATAGTTCTCCAGTAAGAGGATTGGACAGCACCATTTGTCAGAGTTCATACTAAATTCACCTGGTAATTTTGGTGATCATCTGTGTTAACTGTTTAAAGGAAAAATAAATTTATCCTATCTTTATGACAGGAGGTAGGTTTGCAATTTGGAACCAGGTGTCTGCTGATGTTAGGTTTTTATCTTTCCAGGAAACTGGAAGATATGGGTGTTGTCTTCCTTGGGAAAATGTTCAAGGGTTGTAAAACTAGTGAGAGGCTAGCTTAGCTTTTTAGAAAGATTTATATGCATTTCAAAGAGGCACATAAAGGCAAGTATTTTCTAAAGTAAATGTTCAACGAAAATATGCGGGGGTATTTTTCTCTTTTCTTTGCACCTGGGAGAATGAAAGTTTCCTTATTCATAATTTTGTTTATCCTTACACAGTATCAGCATCATTTAGGAATTTTATGCAAATAATGAGATTCTAGCCCAGCTTTACTCAGCCTGAAAACTGAGTCCAGAAATTCTGAAACAGTTAGGAACCACCTAACTGATGGGGCAGAGGCTGGGACGGCAAAACACAATCCTGTGTGCTGTAAACTACTACCCTTTGAGGCATGGCATGTTTCAACAGACCAATTATGAGATGCTGACAAAACCACAAAAGCAAAATGTTTGCATGAAATGAGAAATTGTTATCCATCGCCCTGCTCCTCCCCCCAAAAAACCCAGTGTAAATAAGCTTCACTTGCTCTTAGTCAACTTAAAATTCCTAATTTGGGGTAAAATGGTAGGGTAATAATTATTAGTTTCTCAGTAGCTTTGCTCCAGATAACACCCTGATGTGTGGGTTTTAACAACAGTTGCCTGCGTTACTTCCCAGGGACCTGAAGGCCACTTCTGCTGAAAATACTGACTCTTCACTTGGGCCTGCAGATGTTCAATGGGTGAATAAAATGGGATAAAAGGCTTGGCATCTGTCCTCATTTTGTGTCTTTCTGCTTTGCTGTCTTAATCCATGAGTCTGATTCTAATCAGCTCCGCATGTAGACATGCTGAACATTAAAGAAGTGTTTTATCCAAGATGATACAGGGCTAGCTTGACCTACTGCCCACTGGAGTTGGTGTTTCTCATGCCCAGCCTTGTGCTTTTTCAGCAGCTCAAACACTAAAGTCCTATTATAACAAGAGGTCATTTATGCAAGATGATGACTCAAGCTGGGAGAGTATCAGTTAGCAGTTCCTGAGCAGCCCAGGAGACCACTTGTCGGCATGCCAAGAATAAGGGTGGGATACTTTGCACAGGATGATTTTCCAGATACAGGAAAACTCAAGAGCTTCTGAGATGAGTTGAACTTTACTAGCCAGTCGTCTAAGTCCACACAAAAAGAAACATCTTTTGGAACCTACTTCTAACCAATGAAAATTACTGGAATTTAGCTCATCCCAGAAAAAGAGTAAAAACCTGTTGCCCTCTGTTCTGAAAACAGCAGCTTGTTCACTCTGGACTGTTTACTCCCATAAGCAAAGCCACAGTTTGGCTTTAGACCCTCCCCAGCAATAAAGCTTTGCCTGTGCAGGACCATGTACACTTGCAATATTTAGCCCATCTCATTTTTACCATGTCCGGGTCAAAACATTGTCTGGTATCAATCTGAGTTTTTAAGTCCTCAGGAGATGCTAACGCTGCTGAAAGTTTGTGAATCACTAGAGAGGACTGTTGATAGCAGGCTATGTGCAGAGCATCTGGGGAAGGTATAACCATTACTGAATGGTTACTAAATGAACTACTACAGTTTTAAAAGCCATCAGAGGGAGCTGTATGTGGAAAATGTCTATAGAGATGGGAATAATTATGAATTTTTAGGAGTTGTATTCCTAGTGAGAATAGGTTTGGAAGTAGGAGCTTGCTGAAGCTGAAATCCAACAAGTTCTTAAAAAAAAAATCAACTTACTACAGATATAGCCCCATGAAAAATATCTGACTTCTTCAGGGGGTTTGAGAAGCAGAGTCACTAAAGGCTATCACAATGACAATAACTAAAGATATATTAAGGATTACACATTAAGAGCTGAAAAGATCAGATACCAAGCGCTTCAGGCTGAACAAGAGAAATTAGTAAATGAGGCAAGGTGCTAGCAGACCCCTTGGCCTTAAAGGCATCGGCATGGAGATGGTTCCACAGAGGACTTAAAAAATGAGCAACTGCTTAGAAACTGTGATGACCTATTTTCAGTTATAATAATCTGATGTAGAGGCCACTGACTAGTGACTTTCTCTTGTTCCTTCTATCCCCGTAATTCCGTCTGTAAGCAAGCTTTGTGTACTTTTTTTTTCACTAGTTCAAGAAATCCTTTACAAAGCAAAGAAAAAAAGAGGTATAGAAAATCAAGTGTTATTTTGTTATTTTTTCCAAGCTGTACTTGATTAAATGTTGATGCTGATCTTTCAACAGAAAGTCTTTGCATTCTATTAAATATGTGCTCTTGCGAAGCTTACAGGCTATGTTTTATCTGGGGCATGTGTGTGCTGGTATCCTATAGGTTTTTTTTTTTTTTTTACTGTGGGGGAAAAACATCGGTTTGAAATAATCACTGAATAGAACCAAGATTCAGTATATTTAGTTACAATATATGCTGTAAAGATGTGGTACATGCAAGGTCATGTTATGGGTCTAGACTCCTCGGGAATTTTGTAATGCTAACTAGCTATAAAATAACTACTATAATACCTTTAATCAGATCTTGGAAAAACACAGCCTTCCCTCTATAATCCTTAGGTATATAAACTATCCATAAAGGAGGTAATGAGCAGTTTAACTTAACATGAAGATTCCTAACTAGGAATTTAAGAAGGCATTTCAGTGAGACTATACTGATCATCAAGTGACAAACCCATGAACTGTTTTAGGAGAAGCAGTTACACAGATTTTTCTCCCTAGAGCTTTTCAACAAGCCTGTGCTTAAGAAGAGGGCATAGGGCCAGGGATTTAGCTCAGTGGTTCCTCCGCCGGCCCGGCAAGTGCAAGGTCCCAAGTTCAATCCCCAGTACGGAAAAAAAAAAAGGAGAGGGCATAAATCTTTTATTATCTTCTTGCCCCATAAAAGAGATGCGCAAAATTTTGAACCAAACTTTAATGATCAAATAATATCTCTAGTGAAGAGGAAACTGCAGTTCTAAAATGTAGTGATTTACCTAAAGACAGGAAGCTAATCTTCTTCTATTTAGTATAAGGAAATAAAGCAAAGGGCACACTGTTCAGACTACATCATCTTCACTAGTGTTATTTTTTTCGCCAAGAATTACACGCAATTTTAAATACATCATCTTCGCAGCAAATACCAGCACTGCTCAAGCTGGGTTTTCTGCATAGTTTTCTAAGCTGCGAATTACTTTTTAAAGTGTGGGGTTAAAAGTAAAAACAGCCATATAATAAGAACAAAATGTACTTTTTTTTTTTGATACCGGGGATAGAACTCTCGACCTTGTGCTTGCAAGGCAGGAGCAGCGCCAACTGAGCTAAATCCCCGGCCCAAAAGTGCATTCTTTGCACACAAAAGCATTATTTAACTAGACATCAGAATATGCACTTGAGCTTTTTCCCTCCTCTAGAACATAATGGTGTTTTGCAGACATCTGTCCTGTCTTAATCATCTTTGTTTCTACTGCAACACTTTCTATGGTAGCAAGCCTATGCTACTGTAGGATACAGAAAAAGATTAAAAATACTCTCTGCAAGCAACAAGCAGTGCCTGTACAATCTGCGTAACGGTCATGTAATAACGCGTGTACAACTAAGTACTTCCAGGAAGAAAAAATGTTAAAACTTGGCTGCCAGGCACACTATCCCTAGAAACTGCCTCCAGGCCTGAGTTACTCCAAGACGGTGTGAGACACAATCAGAACATTCTTAGGTTGGGTCTGGTTTTCAGAGCTGCCAGAAGCAGTATCAGAGAGGCCGTGAGTCTGGGGAATCTATTCACCTTGGTCCAGGTCCCCAGGCTGGAGCTGGGTTCTCAGCAATGCACAGGCACTGGCGTGAGCAGACGGCCAAGCTCGGCTCAAGCGAGGCTCGGGGACGGTAACTTGGGGCTGGAGAGCTCTGTGCGAAACGAGGCCAGGCAGGCCGGGCTCGAGGGGCGCGCAGCGGCCGCCAGGACCCGCCGGTCGCGGCCGGAGGTTTCCTACCGTTGGCCGCCACAGGCCTGCTTCCTCGGCGCCCACCTGCTGATTAAAAACGCCACCTTCAGAGTGTCGCTCGAGAACCTGGCCCTGAGGAAGCTTGTGGAAGAGGTCTCTTGGCTCAAAAGGTCGGGAAGCCAGCAGGTCGGCTTTCTTCCGCCCCGCCGCGGCGCCGGGGGAAGGAGCTCGCCATTCTTCCTGCGCCGGCACCGCTGCGGGTCGGGAGGGCCTGCCGTCTCCGCGGCTCCGTCGCGCCGGAAGTGCGTCACCCCGGGGGGGAGGTCGAGTCCGGGCGACGCGCAGGCCGCACTACGCGAGCCCGGGCCAGGTCTAGGCTCCAGCGCGAGGGAGCTGGGGCGCAGCGATTAAGGACCAGGGCAGCCGAGTCAAGAGAGATGAGACAGATTCGAGAGAGTCGGCGGCCAGAGGGGCGAGTCCTTTGTAGCGAGGGCCGCGCTCGGCGGAGGACGCTGACCTCGTGGCAGCGTGCGTCACTTCCCGTGGGCTTCCCCCCCCCCGGGGGGGGGCGGTGTTTAAAGGGACAGCGCCCGCTGCGCGCCTCACCCTGTGCCCTGGTTTTCCGTGCGATGGCCGACCCTCCCAAGGTCTTACAGCTGCTAAGAGGCAATTCCAGTGAAGCCTTCCATGCCTGTGGAACAGACTGTCCTAGAGGTTCCCACCGTGACAGGACGCTGCTCCTCGGAGCTAGGGCGCCTTAGGCCTTCTCACGGAGTCTTCCGATCCCGTGAAGCCAGTGCTGTTCTTCTGAGACAAAACGGCAGCTCAGAGAGTAGACATTTTTCTCTGCAAAGCCGGTGGAGCACAGGGGAGAGAGCTTCTGAGGGCCACGTCTTTGAAGATGAACTTCCACCTGCTGGTGGGCAGGGTGGGTAGATAGAGAAGTCCCGGCCAGATGGATACCTTCCATGTTTAAGCGAGGGAAAGGAACGTGTGTTAGTCAGCCTCTCCTTGCTGTGTGTGACCAAACGCCTGCCGCGTGCTAGGAGGAGGTTCGTTTTGGGCCATGGTTTCGGACGTTTCAGCCCCTGATTACCTGGCTCCTTTTCTTCTTGGCAGGTGGTGAGAAGAGGATGGCAGGGAGCGAGGGATGGAGCAAAGCCGCTTTTCTGATGGAACGGCAGGCCATCAATTGGGTTAGAACAGTCCCCAAAGTATAATGCTAACCTAGGTGTATTTTGATATCACCTAAACTACATGTACCTCGAGGGAAAAAAAGCCATACTTCAAAAAGCAAGCATTCCTCTGGAGGCTGCATGCGGAGCCTAAGACTGCATTCAGATCTTGGGCTTAATCTGCAGAACACGTAGCCCTTCCCATTCTCTGATAGCTGGAAATTATTGTCTTTGCTGAGGGAAAGGATGACATCATGTATTTCATTCTTTTTTTTGAAAGCCATTCGCTAGATTACTATAATTTATGGACTTTATTTGGAACTATAGGTAGTAAGTATCTAAATATCATTTGAAGTTTAAAACCCAGGATGAACTTTTGCTTTGTCCTCGGTATGGAATATAAAATTATGAACCCACATGTAAGTCTGAACAAACATACTTGTAACACTCAGGGTGTGATTACTATCAACAATGGCCACACAAGTCATAACAACCATCTTAATTTCCTGGCTAAGTCACTTTTATTAAGTCGTAGAGCCTAGAATTAAATTTGAATTTGACTTTAAAAGGTATTTCTTTAAATTTTACCAATATTTTCCACACTTCAGTCCATATGAATAGCATCTCCTAATTTTAACCTGCAAATGTTGCATTAAAATTAATAAAATAAATGAGTGTATGCATGTTATGGTTTGTGTTTAGATGTCCCCCCAAACCCTCATGCAGATGAGTAGGACTTTCTTTTTCAGAGGTAGTTGAGTCTGGAATGTGTGATGCAGGAGTTAAGGGCCTGTGATTACTAAACCACTGCACGTGAGTGGTTAGTTGGGCACTGCCCTAATCCCGGTAGTCTGAATAAGATAAAAGGGGCAGAAAGGTGCTGTTAAACTCTCTTGTTGCCTTTGCTACCTTGTACGGCCGTGGTGTTTCTCTGTGATGCCTGTTTGCCATCCCTGCCTTGGAGCCTGCTGATTATGGACTGAAACCTCTATGAACTATAAGCCAATTAAACCCCTTCCCCTCTAACTTTGGGTGTTGGGTATTTTGTCTCAGCAACAAGAGAAAAGTAACTAACACAATGCATTAATATATTTAATGCCCTTAGCACAGTGCCTAGCAAATGGTAAATGTTCAATAAATGTCAGCTATTATTATTTAAAATCTTTTCTTTAAATCAACTTTCTCTATTTTAGTGTTGTCTGAAGTAAAACTATGACGTGTAGCCTATTTATTTCAATACAAATGAGAGCACTCACTTATTAAAATGTTTAAAAATCTTTAAATGTTTAAAAAATTTTATACTATCAATATTACTGCATTGATAAAATATAACATTTAACAGCACTCAGTAAACTTTTTCTAAATAATAGTTAATAGCTAAATGATCTACCAAGGTCTGTTCACCTCTTGTCTATATGACTTTGAGCAATTTAACTTGTTCATACCTAACTTCTGTCCCTTAAGTTGAAGGCAGTGATGGCTATTATAATCATTATCTTCTTAGCAATGGAGATCCATTCTGAGAAATATGTTGTTAGGCAATTTCATTGTGCAAACAACACATACTTACATAAACTGTACCCCTAGGCTATGCTGTATACCATCATGTGAGCAGTCTGTCATTACTAAAACATGAAGTACACAAGTATGTTGAGTTTGAAGAAGCTAAAGTATATAAAACTTCTAACAAAATTCCTGGTACACAGGAAGGGCTAAAAAATATTAAGTGATATGATCTTATTTCAAAGTCTAAAAGCAAAAAACCTCCGACATTTCCCATTTGAACTGGAAGCTGATAATCTACACATGTATTATTTTAAAGATCACTTTCTCAGTGCATAATTTAAAAAATTGGAATGAATTTCACATTAAATAAAATTAAGTATTTCAACACGAACAATTTGGTGGCATTCAGAATGCTATGCGTTTTCATCTTTCCAAAAGGAAAACATCTATCAAGGAGTTGAGCTCCATTCCTCTTCACTCAGTATTCACTGGTTTGTGTTCTGTATGTGTGGATTTTCTTTTTCTGTATTTTCCCTGTCAGTAGAATCATACATGTTATGGTTTGGATCTATAATGTTCCCAAAAAGCCTCATGTTTAGAGGTGTGGGTCTGGTCAGAAGGGGCAGATCACTGGGGAGATGACTTTGGAGGGTAGATATTTCTCTCCTTGGTTCCTCTTCTCTCCTCCTCTTTCTCCTCCTTTTCCCTCCTCTCCCTCCCCCTCCCCTGTCCCTCCCTCTCTCTCTCTCTTTCCCTCTCCTGGCTCCAATGAGATGAACCACTTTCCTCTGCCATGCCCTGCCACCATGCTGCCTTGGAGCCAGCTGAGCATGCATGAACTAAGTCCTAAAAGCGTTACACCCAGTGCTTCTCTTTTAAGTTGCCAAATACTTCAGATTAGCACAATAGGAAAGTTAGTGTCTTACTTACTTTCCTCATCACCAGGACACAATATCCAGCACCCACCACTTAAAGGAGGAAAGGATTATTTTGGCTTAGTTTGTAGAGGTTTCAGTCCATAATCAGCTGGCTCCTATGTAGACTAGTGGAAGGACGTGGGCAGAGAGAGGGGGAGAGAGAGAGAGAGAGAGAGAGAGAGAGAGAGAGATTCCAACTTGGTCCCACTTTTTAACAGCCAGTCAGCTTTAATGCCACTACAATACAGTCATCTTCCAAATTTCTTACTTTAAGCTCATGTGGCTTTGGGGGGCATCTAGATATAAACCATACCATTCTGCCCCTGGCCCCCAAGAGGCTCAGGTACATCTCTTTATGTAAACTGTACTTAGTTCATCTCTAAGAGTCACCAAAGTCTTAGTGGTTGGAGCATTGCCGAGCAGTCCAAGTCGTTGAGCCCCTGTAAAACTGAGAAAGCTAAACACTGCCAACATGCAATGGCACAGGGTAAACATTCCCGTTCCAAAAGGAAAAAATGGGATGGAAAGGAATGGGACCAAAGCAGAACTGAAACCCAACTACCGAGCCAGTTTCCACAATGGCGGAACCATTTGAAATTCCTCCTAGCAATGTAAAATTTTCAGATTTCTCCATATCTTCCTCAATACTTTTTATTTTCCTTTAAGAAAAATCCCCTACCCACCCTAGTGGGTATCATGTAGTACTTTATTGTGATTTTTATTTGCATTTCCCTAATGACTACTGATGTTGAGTATGTTTTCATGTATGTGCTTGCTGGTAATTTATGTATTTTTTTGAGAAATGTCTATTTAGATACTTTGACAAGTTTTTAAAAATTGAGTTGTGTTTCTTTTCTTTTTGCGGTACTGGGGATCGAACTTGGGTCCTTGAGCTTGTGAGGCAGGCGGTGGAACCCCTGAGCTAAATCCCCGGCCCTGTATGTTATGTTTTGAATGCTATTGTAAACAAACTTTTCCCCTTAATTTCCTTTTCTCTTTGATTTCTGGTATATAGAAATATAATTGATTTTTGCATGTTGACTTTATAACCTGCAACTTTGCTGATTAAGTATAATAGGTAATTGTGTCTGTGTGCATGTGTGTTCATGTGTGTGCACACATGTATTCTTTGTAATTTTTAATATGCTATCTGCAGAAATACAGATATGCTTTTCGCCTTTATTTTCAGTTCATATGCCTTTTATTTTTCTTGCATAATTGCTCTATGTAGAAATGTATATATACATGAGGAGGGCAAGGAGAGGAAGGATAGTTTTTCAGTTGAGGACTTGCAAGATTAAAATCCACAGGGCAAGTTGGCAGACTGCAGACCCAGATAAAAATTGATGTTGCAGACCTGCGTCCAAAGGCTGAAACTGTGACAAAATTTACGTGTTGCAGTCTGAAAGCAGAACTCTTTCTTCAGGAAACCCCATTTCTGCTCTTGAAGGATTCACGTGATTGTATGAGGCTCATGCACCTCAGGGAGTGTGATCTGCTTTACTTGAAGTGATCACATTTAAAGTTTTCATCACATTTAAGCATACTTTTACAGCAATACATAGAATAGAGTTGCACAACTGGTCACCGTAGTCTTGCCAAGCTGACTCATAATCTTAACTGTGTGGAAATTTGATCATTTTAGAATAATTGGGGATACTAGAGAAGGAGATGGCCTCAACAAAATGGGAATTTAGGGGAACTCATCTGGAAGTGCAGGGTTTTTTTCTTTATTACTCCTAATTCTTTTAGAAAACAATTTAAATCAGAAAGATTTCAAAATAGCTACTTTCTTTAGGCATTCGAATGCATTACCACAATCCTCTCTGTAAGGAGTTAGTTTCTCAGAAGACATTTGAACCCTGTAGAGCCATTTGACAAAGAGTGGTGCAGTTGGCACATAAATGTTTTACTTGTTATCAGGACTCACTCCTTTTCACTCCTCTCTCTTTCAGGGATCATTCCAGGGACTCAGATTTAGAGTCAGGAAGCAGTATGTCCCTTGATGTCACATTAGAAAGACTCACGAGACTCACAGACTACAGGCCCTTGATGAATGCATAACCTCTGGGACTGAAGCAGTGCTCTGAAATGAGTGTATCTGTCTTGTAGTTGTCCTGTGGAGATGGCTCTGCTGCCTCACAGAGTGTGCTTTGAGTTGCTGTGACCCTCATACTAAGGTCAGTGCCTTTCTTGATAGTTTGTCAGCATGGCTGGACCCCCACCTGTGTTAACCAATCGTATGGGCTTAATTGGGGCATCAAGTGAATAATGCGTATGAGAATCATTTCAGAGGGAATCAAAAAGTAGAAGGTTGGTAGGACAGGTAAGGCATTGTCTTCACCGAAGAGATCATAAAATGTTATCAGAGAACTCATCAGGAATCTCTCATAGGTTTGAAAATGTTGTCCAAAATTCAGATTAATTTTGCATTTTTGGTAGAGAAGATGGTTTTATTGAATTTTCGAGCTCTCAGTGTGGGAAGCAAAGCTTTAGTGAGCAGATTGGAGTCAAAGTTTTAATAGTAGAGGGAAGTAGTAACAGCTTACTGAATGACCAGTTCATCAAAGATAAGCTGTCCTTAGAATTCCAAGACCGGACATTATGGTCTATTTTATATAGTACTAATCATGGAGAAATTTGAGAACATGTTCTTTTACCTTCTGAACCCACTTTTCTCTGCTTTCTTTTAAATGTGGATGTTCCCTACCTCAGTGCCTCATCTATTCTTCCTCTCTGCCCTCTCTCTTTGTTGTATCAAGCAGTGACTGACCAGGACTTCACAAGTTTGTGGAATATACACTATAGACCAGTAGTTCATATTCCACAAACTTTGCAGATGTTCGCCTCTAGGTCTCTACTGATTTTTGGACCATGATTTCAAATTGCTTAGATATGTCAAAAGAATCTCAAACTAAAATTGTCCTGTACTGAGCTTTCTATCTTTACCTATGCATCAACTGTGAATCACTATCCTTGGCAATCAGTGTCACCTTTGCAGTTAAGTTAACCCTAACTGCTCAGTAAATCCCAAAGCTTGGTGGCTTAACACAATAGGTGCTTATTATTATTATTATTACTAACGTGACACTGTCAGTGAGGAGGGGATGTGGGCTCTGCTTTTGGGGACCCAAGCTGATGAAGTTCTCTTCCCCATTGGCCTTTGCCCTGACGTCTGGCTGATAGGGGAGAGAATGGAAGGTAGACTAATGGAGGTTTTGCGGGGACAGGACTGAAAGTGGGGCTTATGTGGTTTCTACTTGCCTTCCTTTATCGTCCCCAGTTGCATTGCCACACCTAACCACAAGGAGGTCAGCATGTGTAATCTGGCTGTGCGCTCAGGAGTGCAATGGGGTGGTTTCCATGGGAATATTTCTTCTACGATTTAGCTCTTCTTTCAAATTGAAAACCTTATTTTTGAGTTTTTCCTCTTCTGTAGTGATCAGATTTCGGAAGCTAATTCTTCCCTTCAGATCTATGCTTTACTTTTTATCTTTGCTGCCCCTATCCTATTCTAGGCCTTGAGCATTCTGTTCTCAGATTTTGAGATCCTTTTCCAATGACATTTGATTGTGATGCCTGGAATCCTTCCTTCTTGTTGCCAATGTGATCTTTCTATAACATGTTACTCAAGAGGTCACTGTAATGATTAAATTTCAGGATAAAAATCACAATTCTGTGCTAAGGTATCAAAGGCTTTCAGACCCTAGGTCCAGAATTCTACCTGTTGAGCAGATGTTTGGTCATAATTATAAACTCCACATGGGACTATTCATTGCTACACTTCTAGGGCCTTGAAATCTTGGCTTTTAATAAGCACTCAGTAAGCTTTGGATGAACTGATCAAAGTTTTTGTGTGTCCATATCTATTTGCCATATTGAATTACATACAAATTGAGGATGAAGACTCTACTTACTAATTTCTGAATCTCCTCCTTGTGGCACATGACACATACTTGATCATGAATTGAGTGAAAAGCATGAGGTAAAATTAATGAGGATGGTTAGCTTAAGATACAGCAAGATGCTTCTGAGGAAAGGAAGCATTAGATACACACATGCAAATGACACCATCACTTATTTATGAGAAAATATTTATGACTGTTAATTGTATGTTAGGATAGTCCTAGACATTAGGGTTACAATAAATAAAAACATTTACCAGTGCTATTTTGGAGCTTGTAAAGAAATTAAAGATGATTAAAATTGAGAAAGAATATGACAAGGGATTCTAACCTATGCTGTGGAATCAGAGAAGTGTTTCTTGAGCAAAGGACATTTAAGTTGAGATCTGAAGAACATAAAGGTGTTAACCAGGTGGAAGGGAGGGAGGGAGGAGTTGGTTGATTTCCAGAAAGACAATCTGCCCATGCTGTCAGAGGAAGCATGTTTCAAGATGCAAAGTAGACCAGATGTCTTAGACGAGGGTGAGGGAGGAGTTGTGTAAGACATGGCTGGAGAAGCAGCAAAGATAGGCAGTGTGGGTGCCCATGAGTTTTGGTCTTTATCCAACGAGCGATTTCAAGCCATTGACATTTTAATTAATGGTGACATGATTATTTGTTTTCCAAAGATCACTTTGGGTACAGTGAGAACTGGTTGGGGTCAGGTTAGATGTGGAGAGACTGGTTGACAGGTTGCTACAGTTTTCCAAGCAAAGGATGCTGGTAGCTGGACTAGAAGAGTGACAGGTGAAAGAAGCAGATGGCTTGGGAGTTTATAAGGATCCAAGTACTGAAGCATGCAGTGAGGGGAAAGCTTGATGGTTTGATTTACTGACCTAGTTTCATCTTGGAAATGTTGAATTTGTCATTACCAATAACTGTAACCCTCCTAATGTCAATCTCAACTACCCTCTTACTACCAATTCTTATGTTTCCAGTCCAATCCCTCTAATAACACTGCTCCAGTGTTTTACCATCAGAACCAACAATCCATTGGTCTTTTGTCATTTCACTGCTTTTAACTCCTCTTTTGATCTCATTGCCCTCTTCCTCAAATTTATATTCTTTCCATACATTTTTCCAGTCACTCCCTTGCATTCATGATTGACTTCTTTGTCCTCTTGCTTCTCTCTTTCTGGAAAAACCTGAATCCTACTTAAATTCAACTCTCCACTTGTTCCTTGCATAACGTCTTACTGGAGGAAGGCATAAAACCATACTAAATGAACTCAATTTTTATGATTACTTACCTCAAGTGTGCACAAGATGCTTCCTGGATATCACCCTAGCTTTCATTTGCATTCGCTCCCCAACTCTCTTAGATGATCATTTCATAGTGAACACACCTTAAGCTTTCCTCCTTATCTCTCATTCCAGGTCAGTGAGCTTGCATTTCATTGCACTAGGAAACAGAAACAATGAGAAAAGAACACCCGAAAACTCATACCACGTATCTACCTGCCCACTAGTTGGTCAATAACAACTTTAGTACCAACCTTTTCAATGGAATTATTTAGGCAAAGTCAGACTGAGGATATAATCTGAAGAGAAATGAGAAAATAGAGACAAAAAGTTGTAGATTTCATTTGTGAATATAAGAGAGAAGGGTCAAATTTTGAATCACCAACTAAATAGACTTGAGTATGTGCTTAGAAGCCTTACAGAGCAGGAGCTCCAAAACAGAAAACCATTGGAAAGAATTTAGTATTTGGAAATTCAAAAGCAAAAGCTTCCAGAGTTGTCAATAAATACCCTATCCTTTTACTGGGCCTTTGGATATTTATTTGAATATTGGAATTCTATGCAGGAAAGAACAGTAAATACTTTGGTTCTCTGAAGGATCTAGTCTGGCCCTGAATATGCTTGTAGAAGTGAGTCTGGTATTAAGAGATGCTTTTTGAGTTTAAAAAAATTTTTTTTGGTACCTGGGATCGAATTCGGACCTTGTGCTTGCAAAGTAGGCAATGGAACCACTGAACTAAATCCCCAGCCCCTGCTTTGTCTTTGTCTGGAAGAGATTAAACTTGTAAAGTGTTGATGAAAGGATGCAGATGAGAAGACCATGGTGAGAACAGAGATAATTGGAGGTGGCTTTTTATCTGAGAAGATAGGAGGGGATTTGATTTGAGGACAGGTTGAAGGTTTGGCCTTGGGTAAGAGGAGGGATACCTCTTCCAATGCACCTGGAAGGATGAAGGAGAGGCTGTGGTAGTTGTGGCTGAATTTGTAGTATTATTGGCTGTGGGGTGAAGGGCACCACCACTAGCGGCCTTCAGATGCTCTGAGAAAGAGGCAAGGCCATCTGACAGTGAAGGAAGTGTCTGGGGCTTACAGCAGTTCAAAGAATGAGGAAGGCACTGACTCAGCACTGTTAAAGGGTCTTCTGAAGTTGGTCATCATGAATCATCAGCAGATACTTCTTCAGTTACCTAGATAACAGGAAATGAAAGACTCTCTGATCCAGGAAAAAAACCCCTTAGGGCAAAGTATTTAGGGTGGCATTATTCTTAAGGGGACAAATCACTTCTCTTTTCTGCTGCATCATGAGTCAACGTGTGCATGTCAAGAAATGGCTGGGATAGTTTGGAGAACAGCACTCTGTGAGAGAGTCGAATTTTGTTTTGCTTCTCCTTCAGGAATGAATAGAGTGGAATAAGACTAAGGTTTTCCTGAGGGATGGGGTCCTCTCTGGCCTGGGTGGGAGTCAGAGGCCCTCAGTCCTAGTTCTGGTTGTGCCACCATTGGGACTTGTCCTCTGGGTTTCATCAAAATGCCGTGAACAGATGATCTTATTTTCCTTCCATTCTAAAATCTCTGAGCATACCACATTCTGTCTCCATCCTGGCTTCCATGTTACAAGCAGGGCCATAGATCACGGACTTCTCTTGGAGCCAAAAGTTCTCGCAGGTAGTCTGTGTCTAAGCTCATGCTCAGATTTCAGCAGTTTTGAACCAATTAGGAGATAAAGCAAGGAGTCAGTCAGAGATGAAAATATTGTCTTTCTTACTGGCGCATTGGATATTGGCTTAGAATATGATTTAGAGCTGCGAACCAAAGGGCTTTGTGATTCTCACCTGCAGAGAGGCCGGCTGGCTACCAGTCACGGGCAGCACAGAAGTCACAGCCCTTCTCTTGTTCTCCTGGGGACAATTTCCAATAGGAAAGTAGGACAGAATGCAGGCTTCCCTCTGGCAGCCAGCCACGTAAAGGCAAGGAGAGAAGACGGCAGGGAGCCATCATTAGCAGGGCCTCTTCCCAGTCACATACGTTGCTCCTTGTTGCGATGTGAATTATGGGAACCCATGTTATCCTTCCCAAGTCTGCAGCAGTCACTGTCCTTCACTAGCTTTGCAAGGCTGGCTCCATAATATAATGTACACCTCATGGAAGTGCATGTGCGTGGTGGGTTACATAAGCACTCAGTAGGCAATGCGATTATTTTATTCAAAAATAAAAGCGTGGCAATGCCAGTGATGTTTGTGTTTTTCTTTGTGTGGGGCTACTGTTCATTCAAACGCCCAGATCTTACAACCAGTGTCTACTGTGTGCTTTTTTCTGCTTGGAGCCACATGTAACTATAGATATTTATCCATTAAAGTTAACCTCTACACCTTATTTTGGCCTGTATTTTTCTGATTTTAACTAGTGTAAAACTCATTCTTATAAAGTTGGAACTAATATATGCATGGTTTGAATTTGGTGGGCTTTCTTTACACTGTTTTACAGCATCTAATTCTGTTCTGCCTTTTAATATAATGACTTATGTGTATGCCTCTTTCCTTTATTAAAATGTACCCTTCTTGAGAGCAGAGAGCTGGTCCTATTTTACATCTCACCTGGCAATTAAACCTCTGTCGTGGGCCAAGCGAGGATTTAGCTCAGTGGTTCTGATGCCTCCCTTGGAATCATAAGGTCCCGAGTTCAATCCCTGCTACCAAAAAACCACCCAAAACCAAACCAAAACAAAAAAACCTGTCTTGCACATGAAATGTATTCACCAAAGATTTGTTAAGTGAATATTCAATGAATAATCTTAACTATTATTTATCCATACCATGTAAAAGTGATTTCACATTCATTTATTTTCAGTTCATTTCTGTAAGAAACAGAGGAAAACATTTCTTAGGCTTACAATTTAAGCCTAGTCATAAAACTTCATATGTAACAGCAAAAACAAGTTGTACATTGAACAAGCACTATATTTCGTTATTTGTTATATCACTTAATTTTCTCCCCAAATCTGTGTGTTAGTATTAATTTCTCTATTTTAGCATTTCAAAAATGGAAGCTCGGGAATATCCCTACATTCTCATAGCTTATATTCAAAAGCAGATGTAAGTTACTTCTATCTTCCCATCTTCTACATGATTGTTTTCTAGTCTGTCATATGAATTCAACTTGGCTTTTTTTTTTTTTTTTTGGTACTGGGGATTGAATTCAGGACCTTGCGCTTTCGAGGCAGGTGTGGTACCACTAAGCTAAATCCCCAGCCCTTGGTTTTAAAACATATATCACTTTAATGTGATAAAATGATCACTCAAAATGGAAATAAGGACATTATCCCCCAAAACAGAATAGCTTTTCAGGTCATGGAAATTAATTTTTCTTTTTCCTTTTCTTCCCTCCTCCTCCTTGTTTTCCTCCTTCTTGGTATCCTTATCACTTCTTTGTATGGTTCTGGGGATTAAAACTAGGGATACTCTACCACTGAGCTATGTCCCCAGCCCTTTTCTATTTTTATTTTTAGTTTAAATTTTGAGGCAGGGTCTCACTAAGTTGCTCAGGCTGGCCTTGGAGTTGTGATCTCCCTGCCTCAGCTTCCCTAGTACCTGGGTTCACAGGTGTGCACCATAATGCTGGATAGGTATTTTTTTTCTCAAGTACCAAAACTCATGTGGAAAGTGAATGAAATAAAAATGTATTTAGAAAAATACTTCAGTAAGATAATATGAATGTATTCCTTGGTTTGTCATTTAAGTGCTCAGAAGAAGTTGTATTTCTTTAGGAGCAAACAAATGTGTCTGCATTCCTAGAGTGTTCTTGGAACCATGCCTTCTGAGGGGCCTGAGAAAGTTCCTCACACTTGCTGGGAGCTTACCAGCTCGCCCTGGAAGGCAGCACACTGACTGTGTGGTGTGAGGCGAGGAACAGGGAGTGGTGTTTAGTTTTGTGGCAAGTGGAGTGAGCTCAGGGATGCCTAGATAGACCTTTATTTCCGGGCATGCTGGGAGGCGTCTCCGGAAGAGATTGTCCTCGCCGGGGGGTGGGGGGTGGGTATCACCCCTCTGCTGGGGCTGGAGTGGGGCCTGCAGGCAGAGGCAGCCCGGATTCCCTCTGGGACCTCCCTCTCCTCCTGCCCTAGGAAATTGGTGCTCATCTTGTTGGGCTTTGAACTTGGACCGGGCTTTCACCGTCAGGGCTCTCAGGCCTTCTGAGGTGGAGACTTACACAGTTGCATCAAGCTTCAGGGCTTGGACTGAATTATACCATCAGGGACTTCTAACTGGTGGGTAGAGACTTGTAGGTCTTCTCAGTTTCTACAGTTGCGGGAGCTGATCCCACAGTAAACGCTTCCTCTGTATCTGCATTTGCGCTGTTGGTCCTGTTTGTCTGGGGAACTCTGATGAGGGGGACCTGCTAAGGGACTCAGCGAGCGGTTATACCCTTCCCTGGGGACGGGGGTCTGAAGGACAGGCGGGGTGTGTTTTACTCTGACCAGGACCACAACCCCATTTTAAAAATTGGGCCTTAACTACGTTCATTGTACCTGCTATGTGTTTGCATAGCTTAGTACGGCCTTTGGGCTTTCAGAGATGAGAGGGTAAATATCCCAGGAAGTGAATTCTCTGTTATCCTCCAGCCCTCAGACTGGGTGAAGATTTCCTCAGGTCTGTTCTCCGTGCTGCATTTCCCTCTACCCTAGGATGCAATGAGGTGTCAGGGTTTAATTCTGTCTCCTGATGAACACCAGATCAGTGCTTGGGATACAATGAGCACCAATGATTTCTGTGGAGTAGCAAATGAAAGAACTGCGTACTTGCCAGGTATCCCTTATTTTTGTCTCAACTTGGTGCTTTTTATTACTAACGACTGACTGTGGTCCACAGACTAAGAAGAAAAAGAGGCAAAAGCTCCTCTGTCACATGGGCTTTAAGCCGAGAAGTCACCCTTGGTTGTGCAAAAAGCCCAGTACTGCGATACCTGGTCCAGAGGCAGCCTTCCCTCACCCCTGCTGCACACACTGGGAGCCCAAGCCATGTCCAGCAAATGGATAAAGCTAACTGACTATTGTCCAGTGGGGCAGAGGGTGAGCAGCGCGTTCTGCTTGAGGGAGAGGACACTCATGTTCGGGAGAAGGGTCACCCCAGAAAGTGAGGATGGAGACTTTCGAAAGCAAGTGGCACCAGGTAATGGCATGTAGAAGCCACTTCCTTCACCCCCTTAAGCTATGCTCCATGTGATTGGCAAAGGTAACTTGAACTTGAATAAAAGAGCCACTCTGCACATCCTTCTGAGCCCCACGTGTGTGACAGAGATCAGCTCTTCCAGGAGCCTTGCCCTTGGTGAGGGATCATGGTAACCCAGCCTCTGAAGTTAAGGCAAGCTACCGAGGAGTCTCACAATATCTTAGCTTTATGCATAAACTCCATTTCATTAGTGCACTCCTGTCTGAGTCCATCCTGTACCAGAGCAGTGCATGAAACACCCAAGGGCTTCGTCATAACAAAGATGTCAGGTGCCTTGTCAGGGAAGTGTACACTGCCTCTACCCTTCCTGGCTACATGACCTTTGCAAAGCTACTCATTGTCTATGCCTCGGTGTCCTTATCTTTAGAATAAGAATAATAATAGCATCTACCCCATATAAATTTGAGATTAAGATGAGTTTGGGCAGAGAATTTAGCATCAAGGTTGGCATAGTCATGCAGCATGTGTTGGCTGATCAACTACTACATAACTAAGAGTGTGCTGGGTGCTGAATATTGTGATGATAGAACAAGCAAGGTATCTGCCCTATAGATATATCCATGTCACACTGTAAGATAGCCATTAAGCAAGAAATCAAACAACTGTTAAATAGAGAATGGAGGGTCGTGTGCTCGGGGTGTGTGTTTATGTGTGGTGGGTGGATGGGTGGGGGACTTTGGCTCTACCAAAGTAGGGTACAGGAGAAAACTGTCTGAGGAGGAACAGTCACACTGCCTTTGATGCAAAGGAGCCAGCTGTGTGGGCTGGAAGGAGGAGCATTTCAGACAACCAGGCTGCTGTGCGGATGTAGTAAGAAAGCACTCAGCGATCTTACGAAGGTTAGAGGAAATTCACAGCCACACACTCAGATATGTGGGGAAAGATTTCTTTATTTACTGTAACATTAATCTTTTTGTCATGTCTGATAATAGAAAACTTGACGTAGTAACTTCTAAGCACATTTCTAGGCACATTTCATCAAAGTGATTGACTTCTGAGTGAAATTCAGAATGTCAGATGGCTAATCTAGGATTTCCACCTTGCGGCTTTCCCCAGAGCCTGTGTCTAATCTCTTGGTGTGGGCCTCCAGTTTGCAGACACCCTCGATTCTCCTCCGAGGTGGAAGTTGCAGGAGTTCCTGTTGAGGGGAAACTTTATTCTTTTCTCACGGGAGTTCATCTTAGAAAGCCACATGTCGCCGTGGTCTCTAGTTGCCCTGGCACTTCCTGTTCCCCTCTTCAGCCCCCCTGTGAATCCAAGCCCTCTTGTGTAAACCAGCGTTGTCCTGTTCTGCTCTCCCCTGGGGCTGAGGAGGGGGCTCTCAGGTGGCCCTCAAGTTCTGCCCAGACAGCACACTCCAGTATTGATATTTATCCCTCTGGAATCAGCCAGGAAATTTTCAGGGGGTACAAGGTTTTGCTGAGCTACACATATCCTTAGAAGTCAGCTGGAAGTCTGGGGGTTTCTCCAAATTCATTTGGGCTTGCAGGCATTTTCACCTCCAGGTCCTGCTTCTCCTTGCTTGGAAAGTAGTCATGAGACAGAGTCCTTTGGAGGCCTGTACCACCTGCTAAACATGACCCTCATATCCTTTCCAGTAAAAAACAAAAATTCTTGCCCTAAAACACAGGATGAGTTTTCAAGCAAAATGAAATAACTGGAACAAATTTCCTCTGGGGTAGAAAAACTAGGAAATGCTTTTTTGGTTCTCCCCCTAACTCTGTTTGTCTTATATATTTTATTCTGTGAGCCCATGAGGCTAGGACTCAAACATTTTTTTCTCACCTGGCTCGTAATTGTTGAAAGATTTGGCTTTCAGGACTTCAGTATCTGCTCCAAACTTCAAGTGCTTACTTTGATACTGAAATGCCAAGAATTTCATAGTTTATCATCTGAACTGAATTTACTCTCTTTCTAAAACAATAAGATTCATTCAAAATGTATACATGTCTACTGTTGGTACATAGGGGTAAAAAGGAGTTACCCGTGGTGAAACCATTAATTTCACTCAACAACCCACAGTTCCTTCTTGCACATGTCTCACCTCCTCTCTGCTGGTCCGTCAGCAGTCATTTACAAGGCTGCTTTTCAAGACCTGTTGCATCCAGCCTGTCTCCACATACAGATGCTTTCACTCAGAAATCCTACTGCCAGTCCCACCAGCTTTCTTACTTCTTTGCTCCCACAGAGCTGGACTTTTGACCTTACAGCTTCCAGTCCAGAAGGACTTCTTATTTTCATCTTCCCTTACAGAGTTCCTGTTGGCTAATTTCCTTTCTCCTGTGCTGGAATCCCGTTGGTACCGGTGGTCTCATCTGTACTCTGATTTCTCGATAAATATTTGGTTGTAGTGGCATCTCAGTGTTCTTTCCTCCTTGCTCCTGTTCTCTTCATTTTCTTTCTCCACTTCTGGGCTCTGAAATGCTAGAGGGTCTCCTAGTCTTTAGTATCTAATACATTGGTATTTTTAGCACAGACTAGCAGATGTTGAATAAGTGAATAAAGAAAAGAGTAATATTTATTCTTCATTTGCAACATTATATCGATTTACTTATGTTTCAATCATTCACATTGGCTAGACATCATAATGCAAAAGTGTTGAGCAGGAAATGTAAAATTATTTTAGATGAAAACTTCAAAATTAGGAAAGATTGAGTTAGAATACATTTATAATTAATTCTAGCTCTCAACAATTTCCATTGTAGGATATTCTCTCATATTTCCACTTATTAGAAATATTAGATTGTTACAGACTGATTTTAGGATCAACGTTAGAGCAGTGCAATTTATACAAAGTAAAATGCAGTCATTGTAAGTGTGCAGGTCTATGAATTTGGACTTGTGTGTGCATCCAAATAACCACCGCTACACCTAAAATGTGGAACATTTCCTTATTCTGAAAACTTCCCCTGTCCCCCTTCCCCATCAATCCCAATCCACTTCCCAAAACTCCAGGACTCAGGCAATCACCGAGCTGCTCTCTGTTGGTTCCTGATTAGTTTAGTCTTTTCTAGAATTTCATATAAATTGAGTCGTATACTGTACACTCTGCTCTGTCTGGCTTCTTTTTTCCTAGCAATGTTTTCAATGTTTGTACTGTTGCAGGTGCATACTGCAGTCTGGGTAGCTATACATGAGTTGATAGGCCTGTGGGTTGTTTTCACTCTGTGATGAATGAAGCTACTGTCACCATTCTTGGGTATTTGGTGGGCATAGTTTCATTCCTCTTGAGTAACTGCCTGGGACTGGAATCTCCAAGTCTTGGGATGAGTGTATGTTTAATGGTACAAGAAATTACCAAAGTGGTTGTAACATTTTACCTTCTCCCAGTATATGTGAACGTTCTAGTTACTTCACTTCTCAGTAGCTGGCCTTGTCAGTCTTTTAATTTTTGCTAATTTACTATGATATGTACAAACTGAGGTTTTAATTTGTTTATTTCTCTGATAACTAATGGCCTTGAGAAGTCTATAAGGGCTTCTAGGCCATTAGCATTATATTCCTCTTGTCAGTGTTTAAATATTTTGTTTGTTTGTTTGTTTTTGGTACCAGGGATCGAACTCAGGACCTTGCACTTGTGAAGAAGCTGCCGGAACCACTGAGCTAAATCCCTGGCCCCAGTGTTTAAATATTTTCACAAATTTTATTTGAGTTGTCTTATTGATCTACAAGGGTTATGAATATATATGCTACATGTACATATTGTGAATATTGTCTCCTAGTCTGTAGCTTACCCTTGCATTTTATTTATTACTGTTTTTCAGCAGAAGTTTTTAATTTTGATGCAGCTCAAGGTGACTGTTATTTTGTTTTATAATTGTGCTTTTTGTGTCACACCTAAGGAAGTTTTGCATTCATCAATGTTGTCAAGAAGTTCTCAGGTTTCCAGCTAATTCTTTGTTTTTTTTGGTACCAGGGATCGAACTTGGGTCCTTGCACTTTTGAGGCAGGTGGCGGAACCCCTGAGCTAAATCCCTGGCCCTTTCCAGCTAATTCTTAAGCTAAAAAGTAATGAATAAGCCACTACTGCTATGATTTTAGGTACCATAATCTAAAGAACAATTCTTTTCCAGTACCTAAATTATTCTGTAATGACTCCCGATTCTGAATTTAGGCCTTGAGATAAAGAGCTTTGAACAATCGCTTTAAAAATTAGAGTTTTCAAAGGTATGATTAAATTTATTCTTAAACATCCAGCCCACATGAACAGGATAGGAGAAGGACATTCAGTTTCTCAATGTGGACTGTATTTAGGATCCCTCTGTCAAAGGTTGTATTAGTCAGCTTTCCCCTTGCTGGGACACAGTGCCAACCCCCATAACTCAAAGGAGAAGATTAATTTGGCTCATGGGTTTAGAAGATCTAGTCCCCGGTTGGTTGAGTCCAAGGCAGAAAGGCGTGGTGGAGGTAAGCTGCTCAACCTGTGGCAGCCGAGAGCAGAGAGAGAAGGGAGGAGCTGGGAACAAGAACGCCCTCAGGTCCTGCCCCTAGTGACCTGCGTCCAACCAGGCCCTGCCTCCTAATAACCCATTTAGATAGGGACTCAACAGTGGATTAATCCAGTGGTGAGCACAGTGCCTCTGTGATCCAACCACCTTCAAAAAGCCCACTTCTAAGCACCTGAGATTCTGGGTGGAAAATTTTAGATCTAAACCATAATATACAATACAAAATAATAAAGTTATTATCTTTCTTTCTCTTTTTGTTTGTTTTGCAATACTAGTATTTGATCTAGGAGTACTGAACTATAGCCTCAGCCCTTTTTAACTCTTTAAAAATCTTAAGACAGAGTCTCACTGCCCAGGCTGGCCTTGAACCTATGATCTTCCTGCCTCAGCCTCTTCAGAAGCAAGGATTACAGGCATGTGCCACTGGGCCTGATTCTTCCTTTTGTTTTTAATTTTTTTCTACATATTTCAATATTCCTCTTCCTTCGTCTTTTGTGTCTCCCTCCCTTATATGTGCTTTTCCTTCTATTTCCTGCTTTCTTTTCCTTATTCCTTTTTCATCTCTTTTTACCTCTCTCTTTTCCTCTTTTCATTTTTCCCTCTTGAATTATTTCCCAATTATTTTCTTCCAAAATTGACTTAGTGTGGAACCTATACACAACAGATTAACATACTGGGATGTATTGAATAAAGTATTAAAATGTCTTGTCACAGCTTTGAAGATGAATTGAGTGCTGAATGAGTTGAATGCTTTCTGCTGCTCCTTAAAAACTAACCAAGTTGGTTTTGATTTGAATATTGTCCTCTGCTATTTTCCATCTTCTATAATCCAGTAGAATCAGTTAGTTTTATTTGACAGTCTGAGAGTGCTGTTTCTACAAACACGAATGTGGCTGTATACCTCTTTGATGGAGAAAAAAGGTCTTCAAAACAAAACTAAATTTTTTCAGCAAAGTACTCATTTTCCATAAGCAATATAAAGTTTAAGCTTTTCTCATGTACTTTCTTCCCAACAGAAAATTTTGCTGATATTTTTCTTTCAGAAATTTGTAGCTTTTTATTTTCCTTTTTAAAGAACCCTGCAGGACACATTTCCCTGGACTCTCCAAGCCCACAGCGTTTTAAAATGTCCTCTGCTTCACTGTTTTTGACATAGAATAGTCATCATGTTTGTTCCTCCTTTTCCGTTACTCAACCTGTCTTCTTTTTTATCTTTCATTGATATCATTTCTCTGTGTGTATTTTCCCCTCACCCCCTTTGAAGACATACAGACTGGATAGCACAAGCATTAATGCTCTGACATCTTCCTATCTCAGTTTTCCTATGCCTGTGCCTCTCTGTACCACATTCTTTTGCTCCTTTTCTTAGCTCTGCTTTACTTTGCCTCTGTGTCCTACAAGCAGCCTTTAAAAGAGGAAGAATTCTTTTCCAATATTTTATTTCCACAGTCATTCAAAATCTACAAGCCAAGATATTTTGGAGTTAGGTGTAAAACAACAACAACAAGAATTACAGTGTAATTTTCCATAATAAAAATGCTTCTTTTCAGTCTATTTCAATTGTCCCCGCAGATGCTAAAATCATCTTAAAATGTACTTGATCCAGTAACGTATCCAGGATGAGTATGGAGTGGGAAGACTCAATGTACGCCTGGAGCCAAGGTATCCTGCAGGTAACTGGCGCAGCGGGAGTGTTTCCGAATGGGCTTTCCGAGTTTTCTGTTTGCCAGAGCTCTAAAGACAGAGCAGTGTAAATGAATGGGCGTGAGGGGAGAGGTGGGGGAAGTTGGCAAGTTACAGCACAAAGCTGCTGTCAGCCACGGACACTTTTCGGCATCGCTCGTTTAATGCTTTTATGTTACGTGAGTTTTGCATTCTACTACACAAGTACCCACTTGTGTAGTATATTTTTGTATAAAAAATTCTCCCAGATCTCCAGATGAAAGTGCTGGTTCAATTAGGGGACATGTCCGCCTTGCTCCTCCTCTGTCACTCAGCACTGGGTGGAGTGGAGCAGCCCTAGAAGTAGCAGTGTCCGGCTAGCTCAGCTCCAGAATCGCAAAGCTGGGGCATCTCTTCCAGCTTGCTAACCGTCCTGCATCTGCTCACTGTTCCCGCCGGTGAGCAGGAGAGGCCGCGCCGAGAGGCAGAGTGGGACGCATGACGGTGGTGGCTACTGCACCAGTGGGGGCTGTGTTCAAATGCAGCAGGCTCTGTGAGCCAAGGGTGAGTCGCCCCGAGAGGAGGGACTTAAAAGAGACAGAGGGAACTGCACTGAGAACGTGGGCCTCACATGGGGCGATTCCCCCAAAGGCCTGGTTCGTGTCATGGTAGAAGGGAAAGGAACTTCATTTTCCTATTAGGCGTTCTGTTATTAGGTTGGTCATTTAGATCCAGATGTAAAAATACTATAATAGAATTACAAGGGTATATAAGTAAAATTAACAGAATAACTTCAGTAGTAGTGAATATTGGAGGTATTATTATTGAACAGAAAATTTACTGGTGAAATATTAAAGTAAGCCATAAAACATGCCATTAAAGTGACTTGGTTTTATTGGGAATAAAATGAATTGCTCGGACTAAAATACAAACAAGGTCTGAGGGCGTCTATCTTATGCTTATTTGTGTGAGGCCCTGGGTTCATTCCCTAGCATCCTGCAAAAAAAAATGTGTGTATATATATATATATATAATAAAAAATATGGAAGCATAATTTAATGGTTTAATTGGTATATGGCATAATTATATAATATACATTATACTATGCACAATATACATACTGCATATGATATATGTTATGCAGATTGTGTATAGTATATTATATATGCATTATGCATAATATATACCTATTATACATAATCTTATATATAGTGGTACTATATATAATAGTATATATATAATAGGAACAACATATCATATAATATTATATTATGAACAGTATAATACACAGTATATAGTATATTTTATATAACACACATATGCTCAATGCATAACTATACGTAATATATTACATATCAGTGTATTTACATTGCACATATTTATATATTTATATATATAATATGCTATGCATACTTTACATTATAAACTGTATGTTTACATATCACAATTTGTCATATATGTAATAGCTGCATTATATTTTATATGGAGCTCTAGATGTGCAGAAATTGGGCTGAGAATGTGCTGGCCTCTGGCGAGGTGCAAGTGCTAGGAGTAGAACAAATGAAATGATGCAGGGTGAAGGGCAAAGAAGAGCTGAGGATGGGTCTGAGAAGTTTTCCTTTTGTCCCTGACCTGTGGCTCTGGTTTCTCTAAGATCGCATTACCTCTTGCTGTCACAAGAGGTTGCTGAAGTAGCCGAGGAGCTCTGGGACCATTTTCAGGCATTCTTTGTTTCTCCCACCATCCTGGCACTCTCTCACTTGGGAGCCTATGAGGACCGAACAGGTTCCTTCTTTGTTCAACGCTTAACCAGAGAAGCTGTGAGGCTGGGCCTGGATGTGCACTTTCTTTTTAAGATGCGGAAACACCTGTTCTCTTGCTGCTCAAGGGCTAGCACAGGCCCAGCTGCTCCTATGCGTGGGAGGTGGTTACAAATGCAGAACCTGAGCACCTACCTTACTGGACTGAAGCCCCGTATGTATCTTGCCTTTCCGTAGCGCATCCCCTATTCCCAGGTGGCAGTGACTTCCTGGAATGAGTTGGAGTTTGTGCTGCCCCTTCATTAATCCATTAGTTCACTGACCCACATCAATGCTAATCCTCATAAAAACCTTCAAAATACCTCAGCCTTTCTTTTTTCTTTTTTTGGTACCGAGGATTGAACTCAGGACCTCACACGACTGAGCTAAATCCCCAGCCCCTCAGTCTTTATATTGCAGATGTGACTGGTGGGTTAAACTACTCATCCACGGTCACACAGTGGGAAATGGTGAAGATGTCGCACCTGTGTCTGGATCTCATTGATCTCTAAGTTCTTTCTCTGTTTCTCTACAATACAACTTTTTCATGAACTTCATTGTGGGTAGTTGTTTTTGCATTAGGAGAATAAATCCCATTTAAAAATAAGGTTCTAAAAGAAAGCCCTTTTAAATGTGTTAAAAGAAAGAGACCATTGAAGGATTGTTTCCATCATGCTCACTTCCCATGTGATAAAGCAGAGAAGGCAGAGCATCCTTGGTCTCTGGCTTTGCTGACATGGAGCAGGAGAGGACACTGTCCCTTCCTGCGTGCTTCACCCTGCCCGCCAGCCCACTGGCACCTTGCTGCAGCTGAGGCAGACCCCATCGCCCAGGGCTGAGGTTTGCCAGGTGCTGAGTGTTGTGTGTGTTGCACCGAGCAGCCCAGGTTCCTCCGTGCAACTGTGCAACTGTAGTTCCAGAGCTGTAAAACTATTTGCGTTTTCAATCCATCAGATGGCTTTGAATCAAACCTGTGCCAACAAGGCTGTTTGAATGCGTTATGTTTGCCAAAAGAGGGTAAAACTTATGACTTCCGATCAAATTATTAAGAAATACTGTATTTTCAGAATAGCTGTATTTTCCAGGGAGAGGCAGGTGCAAGCGAAGAAATTCCATAGAACACTGGAGATGACCCCGATCGCCTTTGTTCTTGGAAAATCCTGTTCAGCTGCACAAATAGAGGATGAGACCCACAGCACCTGGCACCTGGGGCGGGAGGGCCCTGCATGTGTCTGGCTCCGGGGTTGTGACTCCTGTCCAGGCCCGGTGACGGCTAATTAGGGCTGTGCACGGTGTCAGAGCAGGATCTTCAAATGAGCCACCGGTAGGAGCATGGAGGGAGGATGGGGACGCCCCAGCATTTTTAGGGGTTCCTGGGCATCAGGGGCACAGTTTCCATTTGCGGGAGGGAGGGGAAAACACTCAGGTGAGGACCTGCAGGCCAGTCTGGGGCAGGGGCGCCGGCCTCGCGCAGTGCAGGGGGGTCCCTGGACTTGGACGAGAGAAGTCGTGGACCCCAGGGACCTGTGGACCCGGCGGCCCCTCCGCTCTACTCAGAGCCCGGAGGACTCGGAGTGGGCCTCTAGGGAAGAGACAAACTCATCCTAAAGGTCAGTGCGGCGTCCGGGAGCGAGCGGCAGCGGGTAACTGGAAGCCCTGAGGCGTCCCCTGCCGGGCAGCTGGGCGGTCCCTCCCTCCCTCCCCTTCCGTCCTGCTCCGGGCGCTCGCCTGCACGGGAGGGAGGCGCACGGGCTGTCCGGGCCGGGACCGCGCGGCGCTGTCCGAGGTGCTGCGGCCCCGAGCGGGCTCAGCGAGGGAGGCGCCATGGTGTTCGCCCCAGGTACCCTCTCTTCCCTGGAGTCCAGGCGGGGGAGGCGGGAGGGAGGGGAGGACAGGCCTCCGCCTCGGACCTCGGCGCCGTCTGGACCTGGGGCGCCTGGGGTCGGCCGCGGGCCCCGGTCCTCAGACGACCCCAGCCCTGCCCGCGTCGTCCCGGCCGCTCCTCCGCGCCCGCCGGAGCCCGGGGACCCTGGGAACGGGACGCTGGCGGGGCGCGGGCGCGGGGCGCGGGGCGTGGGGAGCGCTTTCGCCTCTGCCCTCTGTGGCAGCCGCCAAGCGGCCCGGCCCGGGCTCCCGGGACGGGGAGGCGGAGGGGCGCAGCGGGCGGGCGGGCGAGCCTGCCTGGGAGCCGGGCCGGAGCTCCGCGAGGCTGCAGCCGGGCTGCCACTGCGGCGCCGCCGGGGGCCAGGCTCCTCGGTCCTTGGTCCTCAGGCCTGCTGTCCACGGCTACAAGTTGGGAAGACTCGGATTCGCCTGCGGTCCAGCGGCGGGGCGTCCGGGTGCGCGCCCCGGGGCCCGGACCCGCGTGTGCCGCCAGGAGGCTGAGTCAGGAGCAGGAGCCCGGGAGGCGTGGTCGCGGTAACCCAGGACTCTGTCTGGTGTGTGTGTGGGGGGGGGTGGGGGGGGTGGTGGTGGTAGAAAGTTTCTCTCTCTCTCTCTCTCTCTCTCTCTCTCTCTCTCTCTCTCCCCTGTATAACACGGAATGGGAAGAGTGAGGGGCGAGGACTCTAGCTTTGGTGCAGGTCTCTGAGTTGAAAGGTCGCTTTCCCCTTGCCGTGGTCACAAATAGCCGGGGACCAAGAATATAATACGCTTTTTTTTCTTTTGGAAAGGAAAGAATTGAATCTGGGTTCAGAACGTTCGATTAGCAAAACTTGGAAGAGGAAGCCAGCCCTCTGCCTCCCCGCCCCCACCCCACCCCAGATGCTGCCTGGACCAGTGGGGCTGAGTCTCGTCCGCTGAGGCCGCGGCAGGTAGACGTGCAGAGGAGGGGCAGAGGGGAGGCCGGAGGCCTGCCCTACCCAGACAGGACAACTCTTGGCCGGCCGGGGAAGCGTCCTGCGCAGTGCAGGGCATCCAGTCCACAGAGAATGAGTGCAGTCAGGGAGAGCACAAAGAAAACAAAGCAAAGACAAAACCCAGCTCCTTGATGGATTTGTAGAGCACTTAACAGGCATGTTGCTATGGCGTTTGATCTTCCCTTTGACCCGGAGATTAGCAGCATCCTCCGCACTTTCACCTGGCGCTAATGCCGGGCATTCTTGCTGGGAGTCGGTCTAAGCGTCCCCGACAGCTCGTCGAATTGAGAGCTTTGAGAGCTCGTTGTCTTTTGGTTGGAGGTCAGATGTAGCCAGAGGCAAATCTCCGCTTGGAGGGAGGGTGGCGTCGGATGTTACCTGTCATCTCCCTCAGCGCCGCCCTGGTAAGGGCAGCCTGAGAACCGAGGGGAGTCTCCTCGGGGCGGACAAGTTTTAAACAGCGACGTGGACGGGGCTTTGCTTTTCTTATTCCACTTCCAAGTTTGGCGTTGGGTTCCCTCTCTCTGGGTGGGAGAGTAAACGAGACTCATACCTGCCAAAGATGGCCTACACTGACCAGGACGGAATAGGTAAAGAAACCTGTGAATTTTTCTCGGTTTCTTCAATGCTGAGGTTTTCTTGAAAAATTACAAGCATTTTGGGAGCAGTAAGAACAGGATGCTAGAAATATTATGTCAACTGAGCTTCCTATGTATTCCTTGAATATTTTCTAACTCTTCCTATGATATTATTCTGAAAGAAACCAGAACAATGCCTTTTTTTTGAACAGCTAGTTTTTAGCATTACATTGCATTTCTAGCATATTGCTCTTCTAAATCACTGCATCCTGGCAATCCAGACATTTTGTACCAGTTAAGAGAGATAATTTCCCACTGCTTTCCTCTAAGCTGATGCCACATTCAAGAAGGGAGGAACAAACTATGTGCTAAGATCACTCCAAAACTAATAAAAGCCTGGATATAACAATAAGCAAGCAACGGGCTGTTCATAAAATTGGGTCAATGGGTACTGTTCCCTTCGAATCAAATTGTAGCTTTTTTTTAACAGAAGTAACCAAAAGGCCTGAGGTATAGTTCTGGCCTTGCCTCAGCTAATTGGCTTGTTTTGAATCAGTCTTTGCTTACTAAAAGGGAAAGGTGGATGGGGATAGAGATTCATAATGCAAATTTCAGTCCTGAAATACAAGGGAATGAGGAGGAATTGGGAATTTATACAAGCCCTTGCTGGAATTCTCTTTTACCAAATGCTATAAAATATACTTGCATTCTCTTGTTCCAGTTAGTCTCTGGACTTATTGGAACAGGGCTCAAGTTGGGGAGAGTCTCTAGGCGCTTCTTTGTAGGGCAGGCAGCTCAATTCTGCACGGTTCCTCTCTTGTTATTGGACATTGAAATTTAGGAGGGTTTTAATTTCATGCAAACCAGTTTTTAAACTCCTTAGAGGTAAATGGTCATGACTATTAATTTTTTAAGGATTTAGATAGCTGGAACCTATCACTTACTTCTTCCCTCCCTGGGAATTACACAAAATTAATAAGAGTAAAATGAAGAAGAAAGCCTATGGGTTTCTCTGTAAGGACTGTACGTCCCTAAGTAGAGGTTAAGCCATGTTGGGGCACATGGCATAGACTAAAAGTAGAAACAAGGCCCCATGCTTCCTCATCCTAAGCTTCTTTACTCCTCCTCTTGCCATCTCCCCAAATACGAAGTGGAAGATTGAGAAGCATGGCCCCACTGCCAAAGGGAAGGGATGTTAGCCAATCTGAGCAGGGCTCTGGTCTCCACTTGTAATTCTAATCTGACTAGATTACTTAGTCTGTGGTCAGATGAAAAGCTTCCTTCCATTCACAGGGCAAGAAAGTAATGAGAAGAGATGTCTGGCTTTTCCGCATGGTGCTGTTGGGGTGTGTGCGTGTGCGCGTGTGCACGTGCGCGCCTGCATACATCAGGGCTTCTGACCCATTTGTAGCCAGCGTTGAAGTGGAAGAGGTAGAAAGACCACTGGCCAATGGTATGAAAGCTGACACGGGACATGGGAGGATGTCAAGGTATCTTTTGGCCTGATTCTTGCCCTTTGCAGTAGCATGGTAGACAGCTAAGTTGGTTAGAAAATATCACAAAATAGGCAAGCCTGCACCCTCAACACAGAAGACACAGTTACTACAGGTCAGAATTCAAGAAAAAGAGGAATTACTACCCCCACAAACTCGCCCTAGGGATGAACAGCAGTGACTGATGTTCGACCAATGTTGAGGGGGCTAACATTCTAACCAGTTCTCTCTTTTTTTTTTGGTACCAGGGATCGAACTCAGGTCCTTCTGCTTGCAAGGCAGGCGGCGGAACCACTGAGCTAAATCCCCGGCCCTGATGTTCTAAATAGGCATCAATCATCTTGGGTGGGGACCAGAACCTTCCTAGCCCATTCCTTCCGGGAAATCCTTGTTTGTTCCATGTACACTTGCTGTATGACTTGCTTCCTCATTTGATCCCCATTTAGTCAATATTACCTAAGTGATTATACTTTTAATCTTATTAGTTGAGTAAAGTTTTGCCTCACCTTGAATCCACCTCACTGAGTGGCTTTGCTCAATAAAACACCCTTGAGAAGCAGGGTTGGCGGGCTAACCACTTTCCAGATCCCTTCCTGTCTCTCTAAGAAGCTGTCTTTCTCTCCATAAATTCTTCCTACTTTTAACCTCCGTTGTCACTAGAATTCATTCTTCAATTTCAGAGAGCACAAACTCAGCATTTGGGACATCTAGCAGGTTGGGAATTATAATATTTCCCTTACATTATTTGGAGATCCATAGATCACATGCCCTATATCAGTTTCACCCAAAGGACTTCAGATTCTGAACAATCAAATGAGTAACTCCTGTTTTGAGGCATGGCCAATAAAGAAGAGGGAATGAAGTAAGTGTGGATAGGCATTCCCTTCCCCCAGCAATTAGTATACATTTCAAGGATGGATGTACTGCTCTCCCAGATGGGTTTAATATATACTAGACTTATTTGAATTTGCTTCAGGTCACATGCCTTGTCCAAAAAAATTTTTTTCTCTGTCATGTAAATTAGGCAAGATAACAAGGATTTCATGAGAGTATAAAAATGGTGTAATTGTAAACAGTTAGGCACCCAGTCCCAATGTCTAAGCTTGGTTTGAAGAGCATTTAGCATCCATATTTTTAGGGAAAACTATCAAAGATGTTTAAGAAAATATTTATGGCCATGTAGCTTTTACTCATTTATATAAATCTCCTACCAATTCCTGAGAGACTGGTGAATAAATTATATGACAGGGTATCCTGTCAGCTTTGTATTCTGCCAACTCAATACATTTTCTTCTATTAGCATAGTCCTTCTTAGTTTTTATTTACTTATTTTTTTGGACACAGGGTCTTCCTATATGGTTCAGGCTGGCCTTGAACTCACAATGTAGCCGAGACTGGCCTTGAGTTTGTGCCAATACTACTGCCTCAGCCTCCAGAGTGCTGGGATTACAGCATGTGCCACCATGCTCAGCTTCAGCATACTTTTTAAAAAATTTTACTCATTTTTTTTAACTTAAAAAAATTTACATACCTAAGGCTGGGGATGTAGCTCAGTGGTAGAGCATTTGCTTAGCATGCTCAAAACTTGTACTGGAAAATAATTTTGTTTACATGCAGCAAAGTTGACTTTTTTAGTATATAGTTCTATGAGTTTAAACACACACATATATTCATGTAATGACCCTGGAACAATTTCATTACACTAAATTCTTTTTTCTTGTGCTATCCTTTGCAGTCAAATCCTTTCCCCACCCCTGATCCCTGGTTACCATCTATTCCTGAAGATTTGCTTTTCCCAGAATGTCACTTTTTTTTTTTCTTCATACCGAGGATCGAACTTGGGACCTTGGGCTTGCGAGGCAGGCGGTGGAACCACTGAGCTAAATCCCTGGCCCCCCAGAATGTCATTTGAATGTAATTCTACAGGGTCTTAGTCTCCTGGTTCCGCTACCAAAATACTATAGACTGGGTGGCTTTAGAACCCTAACTTCACACGGGAGAGGCTGAGAGCTCTCACAGGTCTCTTTCACAAGAGCATCGATCCCTTCATGAAGCCTTTGCTCACTGACCTAATCACAGCTCAGAGGCGCCATCTTCTTAGGGTTAGGTTTTCAATATGTGAAGTGTGGAGCGGTGAATTAGCCATTTAGTCCATGCATGTAGCACGTAACATTTTGTGACTCACTTCTGTTGCTCAGTGTAATATGTGGCCTGCATTCAGAGGTCATTGGTTTTTATTGTTGAGTAGTAGCATTTGGTTGTGTAGATGTATCCAAAGTTGTTTATTCCCGGTCCCCTTGGAAGACATTTGGCTTGTTTCCAGTGTTTGGTGGTTGCGAATAAGGCTGTGTTAAATATGGTTCTGTGCGTGTGTGTGTGTGTGTGTGTGTGTGTGTGTGTGTGTGTATCCAGGTTTTAATTGGTCTAGGGTAAATACTTCAGCTTGGGACTACTGCATCTTACAATAGGTCAAGCTTAGCTGTTCTCTGAAAAGGAGTACCAGTTTTACATCAGCACCAGCAGGACAGTGAATCCTGCTTGTTCTGTACCCTTGTCATTCTATTAGGTGGATCTTGGTATCCACTGTGGTTGTAATTTGCATTTCCCCAGTGACTAATGATTTTGGAGCTTGTCATCAGGAGCTTCTTTGCCACATTTATGTTTTCTTGATAAAGTGTAGGTTCAAATAGTTGTGTATCATTTTGGGGGGACAATGTTGTTTGCTCAATGTTGAGTTTTGAGAGTTCTTTATGTATTGTGAATATATTCTGGTGTCAAATGTATAAGTTACAAATGTTTTCTCTCAGTTGGTTGCTGGAATTTTCATTCCTTGAGCCCTATCACTTTTTTTTCTAGAATAAAAATTTTTAATTTTGATGGAGTCTGGCATTATTTTAAAATAGATTATACTTTTAATGTCTTATCTAAGACCTTTGGCCTAACCCAAGCTCCGAAGATTTTTTCACATACTTTTTTTCTAAAGGTTTTATAATTTTACATTTAGATCTATGAGGGATTTGGGGATTGATTTTTAAAATGTTTATTTATATATTTTTAAGTATGTGGTGCTGGGGATTGATTGTAAGTCTTTGACCCATTTTCAGTTCATTTTTGTCTGGGTGAGAGATAGGGGTTAGTATCTTTCTTTTTCTTTTTTTTTGGCAAGGTGAGGGGCATATAAAATCCAGTTTTCCCAGCACCATTTATTGAAAAAGTTGTCTTTTCTCCTATGTATGTATGTCTTTGTCAAAAATCACTTACCTGAAAATATATGGATTTATTTCTGAGGGCTTTGTTATGCCAAAATCATGCTGTTTATGATTATGATAGCTTTGTAGTATGTTTGGGTTCTTTTGGTACCAGAGATCGAACTAGGGACCTTGCACTTGTGAGGCAGACACCAGAACCACTGAGCTAAATCCCCAGCCCTGTAGTATGTTTTGAAGTCAAGTATTGTGATGGCTTTTCTGTTTGTTAAGAACCACTTTGGCTACTTGTTGTCTTTTGTGATTTCACATACTTTTCAGAAGTGATTTTTCTAGCTCTGTAAAGAATGCCATTGGCATTTTCATAGGAATTACATTGAATCTGTAGCTCAATCGGATAGCATGAGCATTTAAACAATATTCTTACAATCAATGAAAATGAGATTCCTCCTCCTCATCTTCTGTACATGGAGTCTCACTATGTTGCTCAGGCTGTCCTTGAACTTTGGGCTCAGGAGAACCTCCTGCCTCAGCCTCTCCAGTACCAGGGACTACAGGCATCCACCTCCATGGATGGCTGTCTCTTCAATTTCTTTCATTAGTGTTTTGTTAGTTTTATTGTAGAGATAATTCACTTCCTTGATTAAATTTGTTTCTAAGTATTTCCTTTTGTGAGGGCATAACCACTGGGAATAAGATTGCTTTTCTGATTTCTTTCTTAGCACTACAGATTATTAGAAGTGTGTTGTTTAGTTTCCATTTATTTGAGGGTTCCTTAGATATGTTTCTATCATTAATTTCTAGCTTAAGTCCATCATAGAATTAAAATGAAGAAACCTTCTGTGACTTAAATTGTTATGAAGAAAGGTATGTCTATGAACCATTATGTGGTCTATTTTGGTGAATGTTTCCTATGCCTTTGAAAAGAATGTGTACTTTGCTCTATTGGGGAGATGAATTGTGCAAATGTCACTTGCTTCAGTTGACATTGTTCATCGTTTCTACATCCTAGCTGCTATTTAACCTACTTGATCTATTAATTATTAAGAGAGGAGTGGTACAGCTTCTGGCTAAGATTGTGGGCTTTTCCACTTCTCCTTTCTTCTATCACTTTAGTTTCACGTATTTCAGCCCTTTTATCTTACTCTTTCTCCAGGTGAGTTGCCCCTTTTTTCTTAGGTAGCGTCCCTCTTTACTCCTGGTAATCTTGTTCTGAGGTCTGTTTTGACTGACAATAATCCCAGATTCCTTTTAACATTTACATGATACGGTAGATTTTCTTACTAGTGGATTCCATATTTATGAATTCTTCTGCCCACTAAAATGTGTTTGTGACACCAAATTCATACAGTTCTTTCACTGTCACTCTCAGCTATGGGGAGGTTGGCAAAAAGTTTGAGTCACGTGACACGCATGGGACACTGGAAAGCTAAGACTGAAGGCTTTCCTGCCCTGTTTCGCTCTTATACTTCAAACAGGGATGCCTCTATTCACATCATTTTCCACGTTGTTGTGCTTTTTGTTGGTGATTAGACTGTTCAACGTGCCCATAGCATTGTGCTTTGAGTGCTGTCCCGGGCTCCCAAGCACGAGAGAGCTGTGATGGGTGTTGGAGAAGCTCCAGTCAGGCCCAAGCTCTGTGCTGTCACCCGGGAGCTCGATGTTAAAGAAGAGATAGCATCTTAAACACCCTGGCTTTAAACAGAAAAACACGTAAGATAGGGTTATATGTGGTTGACAAAACATTGTGATAGAGGCTCAGAGGACATGACTTTATTTCCCCTCTAAGAGCCATGGCTTCTCATTGTTTGTAGTGATTTTTCAGAACCTAACTACTGTGAATAATGAGCTTCAATTATGTATCATTTTCTGTTCCTTTATTTTAAATTCCCTTTACCAGTACATTCTATGTAGGTTTCTTGTAGACAGCATATAACTGAGTCCTGCTTTTTAATAACATCTAGAATTTTAAAGGTGGTTTAAACTGGCTACCAAGTGTTTAGATGTCTACCTCCTAAAATTACTGTGTTTTATAGTTCTCCATTATCACTTAAAATTAGATTATATTTCATCATGTGAGAATTTGAGTTGTTATAATTTTAGAAATTTTAGACAGCATAGCTAATCAGAAAGGAGAAGATAAAAAACACACTATCTTTCAGCAGTAATATTCATATTTTGTGTATAACTTCTCAGTCTGCTTCTGTGAAGATATATTTCCTTTTTTAAAATAAGAGGTAATCCTGACACATTATTATATACCTGATTATTATTATTATTATTATTATGATTATTATATTGGTCCTGGGGATCGAACTCAGGACCTTGTGCTTGCAAGGCAGGATCAGTGGCCCTGAGCTAAATCCCCAGCCCCTGAATATTATTTTTGACAGTTGTTTATACACATATTTTATAATCTTTTTATGCCATTCAAGTTGTCCTCTAGAATTATTTTTTTAAAAAGACAGAACAAAGGTGTCATTTCCTTTTTTTCCCATCTAGATGGTAAAAGTGAGGCTCAGAATCCTAAGCAAGTTCAGGTCACAAAACCAGTACTTGAAATTGGTTCTCCTGTTTCATATACACAACATAGGGCCGGAGATTTAGCTCAGTGGTTCCGCCGCCTGCCTTGCAAGTGGAAGGACCTGAGTTCAATCCCCAGTACCAAAAATAAAAAACAAAAACAAAAAACCCCACAACATAGTTATTCAGTAAATAGGAAGCAACAAACAAGTTTCACAAAACAATTTTGATACAGGGCTCCCAAAATTGGGGCTGGGGATGTAGCTGAGTGGTAGAGTCCTTGCCTAGCATGTGTGAGGCAGTGGGTTCCATCCCCAGCACACTCCTCCCTGTCTGTCATCTGTCTGTCTGTCTGTCTACCTCAATGTTTGTGCATGCACTTGATAAAGTTGGTCTCCTTTAGAAAGAATCTTCTATATCTAAGCACTTCTTCCAAGTTAGTGTAAACAAAGTATTCTTCACTCAGACCCCAGGAAAGTGGACTCTGTCCTTTCTTCCTGAATTCTTCATCTACCCCAGGCTGTTACTATTAGCGATGGAAAGTAAAAGAATGGAAGGCCGAGATTCCCAAATGTTGTTCCTGAGAATGAAAAGAGTCAATCAGTGTGTACAGTGCTTTATAATTTTCAAGAACGTGCCTAGATTGAGAATGAAAGGCAGGTCCAAGTGTTGCCTCTTGTGCTCTATAGATGTGATGAGAATATTTCAGTTATTCAATAGCAATTCAAATATGAAGCATAATTAATGGTTGAAGAAACTTGGGTTTGGGAACACATATGTCTGTGCTCAAATAACTTCCACCATTTCCACACTTAGTGGCATTGGTAAATTAGCCAATATTGTTGATTTGCTCATTTGCAAAATAAAATTTGCAAAATAAAGATCACAATAGGTATTTTCCGGAGTTGTAATGAGGATAAAGATGAAGTGATTACTATTCACACGAACTAAGATATGACATCAACCCTAGGTTTCCGAGGGTTGAATAGATACACAATAGAATATTATACACAGCAGAATATTATTCAGCCATAAAGAAGACCGAAATCTATAGGTGGCTGAGGCAGCAGGATAGGTGTGAGTTTGAGGCCAGCCTGGGCTACATAGTGAGTACAAGTCCAGCCTGAACTACATAGTGAGACCCTGTCTCAAAAAGAAAGAAAGAAAGAAAGAAAGAAAGAAAGAAAGAAAGAAAGAAAGAAAGATTGATTGAAATCTGGTCATTTGCTGCAGAATGGATGGAATTGGAAGGTGTTATGTTAAGTGAAATAAGCCAGGCACAGAAAGATAAGTACCACATGTTCTCTCTTATATGTGGAAGCTAAAACGTGTTGATTTGAATGTAGAATAGTGCTTACTAGAGGCTGGGAAAGTGTCTGTGTGTGTGTGTGTGTGTGTGTGTGTGTGTGTGTGTGTGTAGGGAGTGGTGGTCACAGTGCTTAAGGGGAGGTTGAGAACAGGTGTCAAAGCACAGTTACATAGCAGGAATAATTTCTAGTGTTCGGCAGCACATTGAAATGACTATAGTTAAATAACCTATAGGTATCTATAACCTATAGATAGGTATAATAATCTATAAACTATTATAGATTTTATGATGATCTAGAAGAGAGAGGCTAGAAGGCTCCAAACATAAAAGGAATGATAAGGAGAGGGAAATGCTAATTAGCCTAATTTGATCAGTCCATTCTGTATGTACACATTAAAATATCACATTGAGCCTAATCACTGTATACAATGAATACATGTCAATAAAAAAATTAAGGAAGTAAAGTTAAGGGGAAAAAGATGTAGTGCCTGGCCCAGAGTGAATGAAGTGACAGCTGCTATTGATGTTCCTGTGGTTTAAAAGTGGGACGTCTGATAGTGTGTGCTGTACACACACATGCAGCAGTATAATCTCCAGATGCACCATCGGTCTTGAGATGCACATGGGTCTGTGTGTGGAAGGAGACTGGCATCCTGGCTCACTATGTTACCTGGCTAGAGGTTGTGAAACTGTGAAGCAAATGCTATGTTGCGCTGAACTGATGATCGAGCAGATGTCTGAGTGTATCCCGGGATGAATAAGTTATGAATCACAGAAAGTTGCTGTTTAAAGGCTAGCAGCTGCATGCTGGAAAGCAGATGGCCACCTTCCTGATCTGAATAATTCTGATCTCGTCTAAATATAAAAACTGAATACTTTTAGGTATGAGATTGAATGTGTAGGAACACACAGCTCCCCTGAGTATTGCTTTTATTGTCAGAGCACAATACATTGTGTTTTTAATAAAATATTTAGTCAGGGTGCATTTCTATTTTAGATACTCTTTCACATTCATGTTTTGGGGGACTTAATTTGTCATCTTGTGCTCTTATGCCATAGTCACTTATACATTGTTAGATGCTGTTCTTTGAATGTTATCCAGTGTGAATGTGAATATCCAATGTGAATGTCTTTAGGAAGGAAGCCACAAAGTTTGTTGATAAAACCACCAGAGTTTCCAGCTAGAGATTAAGAGAGAAGTTGGAGTTCACTTTCAAAAACATTGACTTACTGTGTGACTGTCAGCTCCATGTCTCTTTTCCAGTCCTGCTCTAAGTGAGCATCCACAGCAGTGTAGAGGTTTAGAACTAGTTCTCAGTATAGACTTTTATGATGGAGATGAAAAGAAGAGGAGATGTATATCAGATAAGGCAAAGGAGCTTGTGTTTACAGAAGACCTGCTATGTTGCACAAGTATCATATGTATTTTTTTCCAGCAATGAATAACTTTACCAAAACAAATGCCAAACTAAAACTCTCTCCTTAATTTGTGGCTAAAATGTGGTTCTGTATTTCTAATAAGTCATAGCTGGTCTATTTGCAGAAACAAGGAGATAAAAGTAAAAGCCTTTGCTTATTCTCTTAAAAAGATACATTTTTTGCAAATGTAAGGAAGGAGTCCTTATGGTACTCAAGAAATGCACTGAAATTATGCATATCTGTTCTGGATAAGGCAGACTGGTCAGTTTGGATTTTAGACAGAAGGCCTCTATGGAATCCACATCTTATTTTGCCTAAAAGAAGTTGTTGATTTTTATATCCATGGAATTCATTTCTAGCATTTTTTGTATATTTATTTCTGCCTTTCTGCTTTACTTTCACATTTTTGAGGAAATAAAAAATGAAATTTTGTGTTTATTGCAGTGCTGCAGATGAGATTTTAATCACTCCTAACCAGGGAGTGTAGACTGAAATTCCCTACAGCCTTAATTGCAATCTGACTCATACTTTGGAATATATTATTTCACCACATGATCAGGCCATGGTATACAAATCAATAAATAATAGTTATTTTACTCCAAAAATAACATATTGAGAAGAACAATCCTTAAAGCCTTACTTGTCTTGCCAATCTTTCTTGTGCTGCCCAGTGCTAGTTGTATGGAGCTGTTGGGGAGTAGAGTGGAACTCAGCAAAAAGGACACATATAACCCCCCCCCCCCCACTTTAGGGCAGACGTCTCAGTGAAGGTCGTATGCATGCTATGGTTTATGTCTAGATGTCTCCTATAGCCTCATGCAGTCATAGGCAAGACCTTTGGAATGTGATTGGATTATGGGGCTTATTGGTGACTTGCTGGTAGGAGATGGGACCTGGTCAGAAGAGAGGAGTCACTTGGGGAATGGCCAGGGCTTATCTCCCTTTCCAGCTCCTCCACTGAGTTCTGTCTGCTTCCTGTCCACCATGCTGTGAGCAGCTCTTCTCTGCCAGGCCCCTGTGCCTTGCTTTCCTGCCTCAGAGCCAGCTGACCATAGACTGAAAGCTCTACAAACTGTGAGACAAAATAAACTTCTCATTTTTTAAAAACTTCTCATTTTTAAAGTTTTGGGAGTTAGGTATTGTGGCTCAGTGATGAGAAAGTGACTAAGCAAGACAGATTTGTGTACTAGGAGTGAGGTCCTTGCTGCAATGCTATCTGACCACATGGTTCAGAAGCCTTGGAACTGAATTGAGGGAGGAGTTTGGAAAGGTTTGGCAAAGCCAGCTGGAGAAGTAGCCCTAAACTGCTGTTAGTCAGGCTTCCTGGGAGATTCTGGTTGGAGCTCAGAAGGCCAGAATGTTGACAGTAACGCAGCCAGTAAAGACCAGGTTCAACAAGTTTCAGTTGGAAAGGATTCCATTGGCAGTTGGACTCCAGGCCATACATATTATTCTCTGGTGGAAAATTTGTCTACATTTTTCACGTGTCCTAACTTTGTAGAAGATTGAGATTAAGGGTGCCTGACTAATCTGGCTGAGGAAATTTCAAGGTAGCCTAAAGTTGAGGCTGTATGATGGGTACTATTGGGGACTTTTAAGCAGCTGTACAATGAGAATCAAGAGCAAATGTCACAGCTAAGTGATTTTAAAAGTTTTGAGTTTCTCTAGAAAGAAATCTCCTGTCAAGTTGGGGCCTGTGTAGATGGAGCGGAGGAGAGTTTGGTTGCTGAAAGGAATTAGCATTAAAAAGAAGCCAAGTACAGTACTTTGGATCAGGACAATAAGAAAAATGGTTTAAGGGCATGTCAAGAATCAACAAGAACCCATCCTTCACAGGCTTAAAATTGCAAACATGAAAGATTTTGCTTTGAAAAGAGAGCCTCAGGCACCCTGTTTTTAAAGGCCATCTAGGAAATTGGCTTCCTAGGATTCTGTTTCTTGTTCAGGGATCTAGGCACTCAACGGCCCTGCAGCCACAATGCAAAAGGGTCTGCTACTGCTGGAAAGGAAAAGGGTCATCCACATAGTGCTGCTTTTATGGCTATGCAGAATGCAAGAGTTACAGGAAGTTTCTGCCTAGATTTTAGAAAAAGACCTTGGAGGCCAGGTGGAGTGCACCTGAAAGGGCAGTGCATGAAGCTGAAAGTGCAGTGGAGAACCCAGGATATTGGAAAAGCCAGGAATGTGGACAATCTGAGGAAAGCTACAAGGAGTGAGGAAAGCTACAAGGAGTGAGCAAAGCTGGCCCAAGAGAGGTCATGAGGGCTATAACCACCAGTAATGCTGTAGTGATGGGACCACCCAAGGCATTTGGAATTCAAAATTTACCACATTTTGCCATGGGTGCTGGACATGGAACTGCAAGATTTGATGATTGTCTGGTTGGGTTTTGGTCTTGCTTTGGTCTCATTTTTTTTTTTTTGTACTGGAGATCAAACTCAGGTCCTTGTGCTTGTGCAGCAGGCAGTGAAACCACTGAGCTAAATCCCTGGCCCTGGTCCCATTTGTTTTTATTCCTCTATTTCTCCCTTTTGGAGTGGGAATATTTACTCTGTCATTGTTCTCAGTGTTTAATGTCCTTTTTGATTTTTACAGTGGCTCACACATAAGAGTTTGCCTTATGTCTTAGAGGAGACTTTGGGTTTGGATTTTTCAGCAATGCTGAAACAGAACTTTGGCAGCTCTTAGAGATGGACTAGATGCACTTTGCATAAAGAGATGAACAAAGTCTTTTGGGGACCAGGGGTGGAATGTTATGGTTTGTATCTAGATGTCCTTCAAGAGCCTCATGTAATTATAGTGAAGATCTTTGGATGTTCATTTAATTATGGGGGATTATAGCTGACTTTCTATTGGGAAGTAGTGTCAGAAGAGGGGAGGTCACTGGGGGCGTTGCCTGGAAGAGTTCATCTCCTTTCTCAGCTCCTCCCTTGAGCTCTCTCTCTGCTTCCTGTCCACCATGCCATGAGCAGCTCTCCTCTGCCAGGCCCCTGTGCCTTCCATCCTGTCTTGGAGCCAGCTGACTATGGACTGAAAGCTCTACAGACTGTAAGCTGAAATAAACCTCTCCTCCTTTATGTTGCTGGTGTCAGATATTGTGTCCCAGTAACAAAGAAAGTGACTAACACAATGCACCTGGCCTGGGTAAAGATGGAATAGCTGCCTCAGTGACAATGGAATTGGGGATATCAGTCAAGGCCATAAATGAGTGGTACATGGAGGATGCTTTAGAGAATTTCACTCATTTATTCAGCAAACATTCACTGCCTGTCTTCTGTGAATCCTATAGTCTGCTAAATAGTGGGTACTTGGACTTTAAAGAACATTAAAGGAGGGCTGAGGATTTAGCTTAGTGGCATCTCATGCTGTGCAAGCTCAAGGACCCGTTTGATCCCTGGTACCAAAAAACCCCCAAAAAGAACATTAAAGGAATAGAGTGCTGTGATTGAAGGGAAAAGGGTAAAGGGGAATAAAGAGGAGGCATGGTCACTTCTATAGGGGTGGAAATACCCTGGGTCTTATGCTAGAGGGTGGATACAACCTTGCTTCTGCAGAGAAACCCTCTACCAGTCAGTCCCTTAGCACCATGGGGCCTCATCTCATTACTCCATTTGTAAGTGCTGGAGTTGGGATGAGAACACAGGAACTACTGAGGGAGAAAGGGAGTCTGCTGTGTTATGTTCTTTTAGGTGCATAAAGGTACCTTAGGAAAAAAGGTCTCAATACTTTAGGCCATAATGGTACCCTTGAAGAGGGGGCAAGATGACCTGAGAAGAGGCTCTCTGATGGGACCAGGTACATTTGATCGGTCCCCCAACCCTGAGGTCATTTCCCTTTAGTGACCACTGCCACCACCAGGGCAGAACAAGGGCATGCAAGACTTCCTTTGAGAGTTGTCTCAAGCCAAGGTAAATGTATTTTTCTTAGAATCTCTAAGCACAGCTGAGTGGGCTTTCATTAAACACTAGGAAAAATCTCAAAGAAAATTAGCACATAAATATCTTAAAAGGCTTAGGGTTTTGACCTGATCACAGATGTTTCAATTCTCGGTCTCTGTTCTGGATCTCCCATTACCACCTGTGCTATGGCTCAGGGAATTTTGGTGTTGGCCAGCTGGGCAGCTCTGGGTCCAGTGCAGGCTGGTGAAACGTAAATTCCTGGGATGTGTCCTAGGTGGGAGCAGTTTCTGAAAGCTCTCAGGGGAACATTGCATGCATGAATGAACACACAATCATCTTTGTTTTTGCATCATCATCTTCCTATTAAAGTAAAAGGCAAGAGACAATTGTCACCCCACTGCCCACACGGACCCCTTGTACTCTACTAGTTCATGCCCAGGTTGGAGGAACACACCTCCTCTGGCCACTGACACCTCTGTAGAATTGCCACTCTTTAGATACCAGGTGTGGTCTTGTCCCTCTTCTTCATTCGATGACCATAGCACCCAGACAACCAGAATCACAGGGTAATGAGGCAGATGAAATGCTGGGGACAGCCCCCAGCACCCAGACTCCTCCGTTACAGGGGCAGTAGGCTGAGCATGGAGCCAGCTGGAGGGATACCAGCCATGGACGTGCCCTGAGGGCTTAGCAACCATATTGTGTCACCGGGCTGCTTGCTCACCGGCAGGACCCTTAGTGGCCAGGGGTCAGAGCCGAAGAAGGAATGAGGTAGAGCCCACAAGGTACGGGCTCAGGAGTCTTCTCCGGTGACATTCTAAGGAGTGTTTTCTGTTCCCTCAGACAACAATCTGGGTCACTTGGAGAAATGGGGACAGCTGTCTTGGCTCCCCATTTCAGAAGGGCAATTACAAATTGCAAACACAGGACGAGAGAATCGGAGTATATTACCAAATCAGTTTTCCCTTACCGTCAAGGCTTATGTTTTTATTATGTGACTTAACTTAGAAACAATATATATATTTGGTAAAATGAAAACAGCATATTTATTATTTATGTAGTATTTATGTGGTGCATCATCTGAGAATGAATGTTGAATGCTACTTAATATGCTAAGTACCTCACTTTATTTGAATTGCTCCAAGGTTTACTGTATTGCTGTAGAAAGTGATCTTAAATGTATGTGTATATAAGCTACATATAGAAAAACTCTTCTTTTAAAAAAATATGTATTTCAAAATCAATATATGAACAATGACTTGAAATAAAAAGTTGACTTTAATACAAGGTTTTTCTACTTGCTATTTTATTTGAGGAACATTACCTAATCTTTCTGAACCTTAATTTATCTAAATCTAGAATAGTAATAATAATCTCTCTTTCTGTCATATAGAGCTGCAATTGCGTTTCAAAGAGAAACTTACTATTGTGAAGTGTGCTCAACCAATTTTACATCCCATAACAATTCGAGTTACAATTTGTATTTGTTTAACTTTAATTGTACGCTTTACCTGGCATGAGTTTATCAGGAAAACACCGCATGGGAGTCTTAGGCATCTCTCTAGCCCTGTTTAGAGCCCAGGTCTGCTGGCCTAGCTGGAACTGGGGCTGCACTCAGGTGCTGGCCTGTGGAATTGCTGCCTGGTAGGCATGTCTGAGACCCGGAACAGGAAGTGTGGGAGGCTGTGTGAGCTGAACTCCTGTATCCCAGGAGACTTTGCAAGGGGCATATGGGTGAGTTTTAAGGAAATTACTTGCTCTGCTGTTAAACTATGTGTTTCTTTTTTGTTTTGTTTTGTTTTTTGGGGGGTACCGGAGATTGAACTCAGGACCTTGCACTTGCGAGGCAGGTGCTGGAACCACTGAGCTAAATCCCTGGCCCTTAAATGTATGTATTTTAAGAGTCAATCTGCTAGAGGAACCACTGCAGTTTGTCCAGCTAGTTGCCCTTTATCATTCTCATTTCTTTTTACAGCGCACCTCTCCCTAATCCTACATCATCCTGAAGGGGAGACCCCAAACTCTCAGGAAGGGATCTTAAGTCTTAGCAAGCATTTGGCTCGACGGTCCACAGGGCTTCAGCCCGTGGCTGCCCGCCACTTTGTCTTCCGAGGCTGTTGTCATCTCCACGCCGTCTAGGGAGTGGTTCCCAGCCAGAGGAGGTTTTGTCTCTTCTGCCCCCTCTCTTGTTCAGGACACATCTGGGAAATCTGGAGACACTTAGACTTGTCACATCTGAGGGGTGCTACATAGGGACAGCAACATATTTTGGAGAAAATGGATATGTGAAGCCCTTGTTAAAAAAGTAAGACAAAATGTTATTAGAGTTCTGAATCATAAGATGTCTTTTCTTTCTTCTGTTGGTCTCTCTCTCTCTCTCTTTTTTTGTCCTGGGGATTGAATTCAGGACCTTGTACTTGTGAGGCAGGCACAGTGCCATTGAGCTAAATCCCCGGCCCTGGGCTCTCTTTTTTTGACTTAGCACAGTGCTTTAAATAAGCTATTTAAAAGCCAGGTATAGTGACATATGCCTGTAGTCCTAGCACTGGGAAGGCTGAGGCAGGAAGATTGCATGAATTGGAGGGCAGCCTGAGGTACATGCTGAGACCCTCTCAAAAAACAAACAAACAAAAAACAAAACACAGAAATAGTTTTTAATATTTTTGTAAGTAAAGAAGAACTATAATTTTCTTTCTTTCTTTCTTTTTTTTTTTTTGGTACTGGGGATCGAACTCTGGTCCTTGAGCTTGTGCAGCAGGTGGTGAAACCACTGAGCTAAATCCCCAGCCAAGAACTATAATTTTCAATTAGTACTATGAATTTTATCATTAACCTTCATACTGCACATGAGTTTTAAATGCAAATGTAGCTCATATGCTGTATCAAAAAATTACAGTACTTGGATTTTATGGCTTTTACATGCTACGTAATTCTACCAGAACAGTGGGAATGCTGCACAAACTTACTAATTTTATTTTACTTTTTCCTTCTCCCTCTCCTCCTCCCCTGCCCCTTCCCCTTTCCCTTCCCTGCCCTTCCACTTCCTCTTCCTCCTTTGGGACTGAGAACTGAACCTAAGTGCTCCACCAGTGAGCTGCAATCCCCAGCCCATTTAATTTTATTTGGAAACAGGGTCTTGCTAAATTACTGGGTGGGACTCAAACTGGCAGTTTTCCTGCCTCAGCCTCCAGAGTGGCTGCATATTTCACTTCTTGGTTTGCACATGTTCTGGCAATGCCTCCACCGTCAGCTTACTGATGAGTCAGGAAGGACTGGAGGGAGAAGGGACTGTGCGAGACTTTTTTGTTCCTTTCCTCTTGTGCCAGTTTTCAGCAAAAGCGGGTGGCAAATGCAGGGAAGCAACAAAAGCAAGAAAGGTGGGGACAGGGTTCCTGGGTGTTTATATTTCTCAGGATGCTATTATCCCTTGTCTATGTTCTATCGAGTTATGGATCCAACAGAATGTATGGCCTCCCCTCAGCCCATTCTCCTTGGTTTTCCATGGAGACTGGCTCCAGGAGCCCAGGACATGCTCATCTGCAGACACTCAGTCTCTTCATAAAGCGGTGTACATTTGCGTATAACCCGTGCATAACCTCTGGCATAACTCATCACCGGATTACTCAACACCTAATGCACTGTAAATGTCACGTGAAGAGCGATGTTGTATTGTTTAGGGAATAATGACAAGAATAACAGACTGCATATAATCAGCACAGACAGATTCTTTGTTCAGGTGTTTTCTTCTCTCCATGGTTGGTCGGCTCTCATTTGTGGCTCTATGGGCCATCAGAGCCCTTGCTCACGCACGTTACGAAGGCCATGTAAAGACCGGGCTGGAAGGACGACGGGCTGAGGCCTCTTCTGTAAATAGGCATAAGTCCCACTGTCCAGTCAAATTTCACTTACAAAACACAAGTTCAAGGTAAGAGTGTTAAGAATTTCAAGATGGCGGCAGAGGTATGTTCAACCAAGCACAGAGGACTTCTGGGTGTCGGGCCCAGGATCACAAGTTCAAACCCAGCCTGGGCAGTTTAGTGATTTAATGACACCTTGTTTCAAAATCAGTTCCTACTCCCTATTTTGGATTACAATTCCACAGAGCAGGTGGCCAAGGAAAGGATGGTGCCGAAGAGGACTCCAGAAGGACAAGGGCATGATGCTGTTGATGAGTGCTGCACAGTGTGTGCTGCCCGCTGACCCCGAGACACTTCTGCACACCGGGAGGGAGGTCAGGAGCACTCTTTGAGCCTCAGCTCTGTGTCTCCAGCATCTGACACAGATCTTGGTTCAAATTAACTAATTATTTACATGGCAAACATTGAGTGCCAGACCCAGCCTTGTGTGTGTTTGGGCCTGGAGCTAAGGAAAACAATGCCCTGCCCGGTGTCTGGACCACGTTCAGAGCAAATCACACCATTTCACTGCGAGGAGAGTGTCGCTGACTCAGACCCTGCTCTCTGTCTCGGCTCCCAGGAGAGCACCAGCTGCCCGTGTTGGCTTTGCAAGTCAGCAGCTCCTTTCGGACATGGAAGAAAATGTCAGTTTCTTGAATCAATGACTTGGCGGGGGGAAATATATATATATATTTGGAAAACTACAAAACACAACCCAACATACGCAAAGAAATACCAATAATGGCTTGTGATTTGATATTTTAGAAGTTTTGTTTAACGCTACAAAAACTGTCCCGGCAGTTGTGTTCTTTCAGTCCCTAGGAAGTCCGTATGCATTGTGCAGCTGTGCTGGGGTCACACAAGCAAACTCTTTCCCGATAAAGGGGCCGAGCACTGTCATGGTCATCAGTAGTTAGAGTGTCTCATCAAGCTCTTTATTCTGCACTCTATAGTATCAACTGGTGGGATTTGAATGATTAAATAGCTTGGAATTAGTTGTGGAATGATACATTTCTCACACACTGCAACTTTCACAGCATGCAAGTGAGACTTTTCCACCAACTCATTTATGTCACTCTAAAGCACCTAATTGTGCTGCAAACTAAAGAAACTCACGTAACGTGGCTCTCTACTTTCTTCCATTATCACCCTTCTCTTTATTGGCAAGATGGTGCCCCTAGTCAAATGGCTTTCTGCATGGTGAGCAGCAGTGACAGCAGACATCCTGCTGGTGTGTTGGTGTCCACTCTTTGCCCATGTAGCCCAGGTAAGTGCCACCAGCAGTGTAGGTTGCAGTGATGGCTCCATTCCCATTGCCAAGGGCTGGGGTCAGGGGTGGCCATGTGAATAGATGTAAGGGAAGCCTACTGGTGGGGACACCTGTGTGTGTGGGGGGGTCTTTTCACCTTTCACTCCCCACCCCCATCTAGACTGAGTGATCCAACAGTCAAGCACACGCACACACTGGCTCGGGTTTTCAGTTCCTTTCCCTGCTCATTTGAACTGCTGTCTTCACTATACATCAAGACTTTACAACAGACCTTTAAACCGGCCCTACTGAACCATCTGTCTCTTTCAGCGCCAGCATTTTAATGCTTTAATTATGACATACAGAGTTGTTTTAGCATGGAGAGTGAAATATCACATGTAATGTCCTTTAGGGGTCATTTAATCTCTTTCCTCTTTTTAACACGGTAGAAAAAGCATATCATTCTTCAATAATTAGCACATCTATGTATGTTAGCATAACAAATTACTAGTCCCTGTCACCTGAGCCAACCACGTGCAACATCTTGCAGATGGTGACAACGTTATAGAAGATGTGACTTGGGGAGTAGAAACATGATCAAAAGAGGGGCTTACCGCTGACTCACAAGGAAGCAGATGCTCAGGATTTTGTGAACTGAGGTTTCGGGTTACTGAAGATGCTTCTGCCATTACCATTCTTGCAACCTTAAATCATGCTCTGCCAGTGTCGTAGGAAACAATTTCAAACAGTTGCCGTTTTGCGCAACAGTGAACTCAGAACTAAGTCAGGTTCTGACCTTCTTTTCCCCACCCTGAACAGACTCGTGCCTGAAGGTGATGTTCACCAACGAATTCCCCCTTTGCCCGTGTGCACTGGGGTGCGGTTTGAATATAGTTCTTATTCTAGTGAATCATGTGGTTTAAAAGTCATGAAAATAAGAACCTTTCACAACCATTGCATAGCGTATCAGAGGGATTTTCCTTTCTAGGAAGGGACCCTTGGACTTGAACATGGCAAGCGAATTATTGAGGTCACTTAGTGCATCTGTGGGGCAGCTGGTTACAAGTCTGGATCTTTCCTTTCAGCCCAGTGTAGGTTCCAACATTGGGAAAATCCCATGGCTTTCCACTGGGATCAGCGGCATTGCGTGAAGAAGGATCCCGAGGACCCAGGAAAGCTCCCTTTCGACAGGCTACATGCCGAGTTGGCAGTGCCTGTTGGACAGGGGAGTGGCCGCACACGAGGGTGTGTCTGGTATCCCAGTAGTGTGTCTTTATTTCAAAACACCGGTTTATAGACATCCTTGGCTTGCCTCTGAAGGATTGCAGTTGAGCCTTATTGGATGTGTGAACAAAGCTCCCTTTTCCTGATTTTAGGGCAGCACAGGAAGGTGGAGCCATAGGTCAGATTATAATCCTTGGTATCCTGTCTTTGAAAACTTTGACCAGCACGCTTTGTCTAAATACTGGATGTGGCACCAGAGCATCATGAATCTCATGATGATTTTTAGGGCTTTGTGCTCATAATTATAGAAAGGAGATGAGTACCAGGAAGTGCTGACATGCCCTACTGCTCTTGCTTGTCCTTTCTCATCACTTTCTGGCTCCCCTGGGGCTGTGACAGCACGTGGCAGCCAGTCCTTGTCATTCTCCCACCAGGAGCCAGGGAGCATGGGACAGCTGGAAGCTGGGCCCCATTGCATCTGTTAAAGTCTTGGACAGCGTCTCCCCGTCATCAGCAGAACACACAGGCTTTTCTGGGGCTGTCTTTCTCTTTCAGTGAGCTCTGTGCTGATCCGTATTTCCTCAGTTAATTTTTATGCTCTATAACTACTTGGCTGGCAGGCAGATTGTCATAAACTTGTAAGAGATGTCCTAGTCACTTAAAGCAGGAAATAAAACCATGTGTTGAAAATTATTTAACCAATGAGCTAGAAAGGGATAAGTGAATTCAAATCATTGGGGAAAGTGTTACTTATATGTTTGCTTATCTTTAGATACAGTTAAGTAAAAACTGATGGCCTGTACTCCCAACTCTGTAATAATGGTTCAGACAGACTAGGGGTGTGACAATTGCCCTTACCCTTCATGCCCGGGCCTTACTCATCATGCCCGGTCTTACCCATCATGTCCAGACCTTACCCATCATGCCTGGGAATGCAGTGTCTGTCCAGATTTTATCTTCATGCGCTGTATGCATGGGTAGATGGCCGAGCTTCCCTTTGTATAGAGAACCATACCAATGTACTCTGTATTATTTGTATGGCAGGTGCTGCAAACGTTTACAAATGCTGTGATTTTGATAATCTATTCCTTTCCTTTCACCCCCCCCCCATTACAATGCAGACCACTGAAGACAGCAGAGGTGCTGTCTGAATTCCTGGGAGAGACTCAGACTTCTGGCTCATTCTGATGATAGGCATGACCTTGTCCTTCTTTGCCCTATAATAACAGCTGAGTTAATTGGGTTAGAGATAATGAAGTAGAAGCTAAGTAACACATTTTTTACTTGCTTTTCTGGAGATTTTTTTTCAGTGAATGAAAAATTCTGCTCCTAAAATAAACACAAAATTGTCATGTATTACAACCCAATTGTGGCTCTAAATTGTGTTAACCTAAACTTAAATTACAATCAATGAATCACTCCTCTACTTTCTTGTATTCTGGCCTATTGAGGCAAAATAACTTGGTAATAAGTGTAGGCATCAATGAGTATATTCATTCTTTATCAGCTTGTTGTGAATTAATTTACCTATCCCTCAGGGTGACATGATTTTACATAAAATCATTTCTATATACATTTTACTTTTAAATAGAAGTTGTTTCCCCCACTGTATTTGTTCATCTTGCTCTAGATTTTCTGCACAAGGTTAGAGAATATGTTCCAATTATAGGTACAATATCTGCCTATAGTATATATTCACGTCTTTTCTGTTTGTTGGAATTATACCCTCCCCTACTTGTGTAAAAAGGCATAATTGGTGTACTGTTAGGTTTTTAAAATAGACTGTCCAGTACATTATGTGATTCACATGAGTATAGCAGATGGATCCAAAAGACATTGAGTCACATTGTTCAGCCTTCTGAATACACATATTGATCACATTATCTGCCAGCATTTCCTTTTCATCATTTGCAAATGTTCTGTATCAATTCACCTGTGAATGCTTCATGAGATTTGCAAGTGTGTCTTGTAATTTTCTTACTTCTTGTAAGCTATTTTAATTCCTTCCTATTATCGCCAATCAAGTATTGAAATAAATCGCTTCAAGGCTGCCAAAAAGACAACATGCTTTTAATGTAACATACAAAGAATTCCAAGCATATATAGGAGAGGAAATTTTTCTATAGATAAAAGCTTCTAATTTTAGGGTGTTTCTGGCCAATAATGCCTTTGGCTCCACAACAAAGTAGAATTTGAATATTTTCCATTTGATTTATTTCTATCTCTCAATAATCCAAAAACTGTCATAGAAGCAGTTCCACTTCCTCTCAACAAAACACTGTTTCTTATATTGTCTGTGAACCTAACTGTCCTGACCAATTTAACTATAATAAAAGAGGACAATGCTGGAAATTACCCTAATATCCACACCCCTGGTCTGAGACCTGGGTAGGGTGTAGGCAGAGATTTGAAATGAATGATTTAAACCCTGTCTGAGATTAATCATTGACTCGTGTTTCCCGAAGTGCAGTACCAATTTGGTAACTGGTTGATTAAATAAATGGGAAAGGCAACTTTGCACTTCAGGGCTTGAAGTACTGGCTGCATTGTCCCCATTAATTAAACTGTGACGCGGCCACGTATCTGCTGCACTTTCTCATGCCCTGTGAGCAGGGACTGAAAGTGAGCATTACGTAGCAGGGTGCCCCCACAGCCTGTACCACAGACTCCTCAGTCAGGGTGAAGTACATAAATCCTGTGCTGCCCCCAGTTGGCAGAGTCAGAATGTGGGTGAGGCTGGAGAGCCTGCCTTGTAACTGTCGACCCTAGGGATTCTTACAGATACCAGATTTTGAGGACTGAAAGACAACCAGACCTTCCACCACCTGCCTAAGGCTGCTGTTTGGACCACACCTGTCCTGCACCTGACTGCCCCCCTCCACTTTTTCCTTCGTTCTCTGCTTTCCACTGCCAGTGCCAGGGCGTGGCCAGCACTTCCCTCTTTAAACCCGAGCAGTGATTATTTTTGGTCTTTTTAAACAGAAAACTGTAAAATGAGAATGTGGAACTCCTGGTAGACTTTGAAAGAAGCCCAATAGCTCTATTTGATTGGATAACAATCACATTCAACTCTTCATAGCATCTGAGCCTCTTCTGCACCTGCCAAGTTTCACCTGGGCGGGCGTTTCCGCTGTGACTGGAAGATGAGTTACGCAGGAATTACAAGGCTTGCACATGGAGCCGTGTCCGGGAGAGGGAGACCCCCTTTCCCAGGGCTGAATTCCTGCTGTCTGGGGTTTCTTCCTAAGAGAAGATGTTGGCAAATAGGGGGCTGAGGCAGTGTGGCCAACAGCACACGAAATTTGCTGTGTTCACTGGCTTTGTCCTGAGTCTTGGTGCTGTCCGTACAGGGCGCAGCTCCTCAGCCCTTCCACACGTGCCTCCTCTTCTGAACACTCAGAGCATTTTTTTCCTGTCCATGCTTTTCCTGGGCTTCACAGCCCTTCAGCAATGAGGGCTCAAAATAGAGTGTTTTGCTTTCCACTTCCAGGACGCTTCTACTGTAGGGGGGCATTTACAGCATTCCAAATTCTGCTATGATAATCATAGTAATTAATTCCACTTATTTATTACTGAGGGAATAAGTTTGATTAAAATGTGTTGACTTTTTACTATGTGTTGGGCACTGTGTTTAGACATTTTATATATTAATTTGAGCATTGATTTTTCATTTGAGCCTTATGGTGATTCCATGAACCAGGTTTAGTAGTTGATTTTCTTCTAGCCATGATTAATTTATTTCTAAAACCACATAGGGGTCACTAGAATAGTTATAATTAATAAGGATTCAAAATATCGAAAACATGGAGTTATTTAACTAAATGAACTTATCTAGAAGAATGTACTAACGAATTTCAGAATATACATTATTTACAGGCACATATGAAATATTTAAAAAACTGACCACACAGACCCTGAAATATTTCAGTGCCTTACCACCACATACAGTATATCTCTTTTGCAATGAAAATAGAATTAAATTAGAAATTAAAACAAAAGATAAATTGTGAAACCATCATATACTGAAAACTAAGAAAGATCCTTCTAAGAAAATTATGGGTCAAAGATAAATCTTAATAAAATATGTTAACCCCCCCCATATTTCATAACTGAAGAACTACAGATAAAATAGTATTTAGAAGGAAATGTACATCTTCAAATGTTAATATTAAAAGGGAAGAAAAGGCAAGGGATTTAGCTCAGTGATTCTGCCGCCTGCTTTGAAAGCGCAAGGTCCCGAGTTTGATCCTCGGTACCAAAAAAAAGGGGGGGGGGGAAGGTGAATAAGATAAGCATCCACATTCAGAAACTAGGAAAAAGAGATAAAAATTAATCCCAAGAATATTGAATAAAGGAAGAAATAGTAAAGTGGAAGCAGAAATTAGTGAAATAGAAAAATCAAACTTAAAGGAGATCAACAGATAAGTTTGATTTCTGAACAAATAAAATTGATAAAAGAAACAAGAGAAAGCCTATAACATCAAAAATTAAAACAATTTTGTTTTAAAAATTCAAAGTAAACAGCTGAGTGTGGTGGTACATGCTTATAAGTCCCGCACCCGAGAGGCTGAGGCAGGAGGATCACTGTGACTTTGAGGGCAGCCTGGGCTATATATAGCAAGATCCATCTCAAAAACAAAAACAAAAAGATCAAAACAAACACACTTCAACACCAAAAACTAGAAAGGACACAGTGAAGAACTTTAGGACAAAATTCTTCCAAATTTATATCCATGAAGGGCAAACTCAATGTTCTGGGGGTTCACAGGTGAGTTCTTGTAAGCAAGGAACAAATAAGATCACATTTTTACTAAGTCTTACAGAAAAGCAAAATAGAAATAATTATATGAAAAGTGTTCAACATCTTTTAGCCATCAGGAAAAGGCAAATCAACACAACACTGAAATTCCATCTCACCCCAGTTGGAATGGCCACCACGGAGCACACAAAAAAGTAAATGCAGGTGAGATGTGGGGAAGGGCACATGTACACACTTACACACTAACTTACACCAGATTTAAATTAGGACAGCCAGTTGAGAAATCAGTATGGCTGTTTCTAAAAGCTACAAACAGAGGTTCCATTTGATCCAGCCTCACTGCTTCCTGGTATACACCTGAGGGAACTGAACTCAGCATACCATGAAGATACCTTCATACCCATGTTTACTGCAGCAAATTCACAATAGCAAGATATGGGGTTGGGTTAGGTGTCTGCCCATGGGTGAATGGATCAAGGGAGTGTGCATATATACACACTGGGTTGTTGTGCAGCCATAAAGAAGAATGAGTTCATATCTTTTGGAGGAAAATGGGTGGAACTAGAGACCACTATGTTGTGTTAAACAAGCCAGATTTAGAAAGATAAATATCACATATTTTCTTTACTTTTTTTTTTTTTTTGGTACTGGGGATCAAACTCAGGACCTTGCATTTGCCAGGTAGGTGCAGCACCACTGAGCTAAATCCCCAGCCCTAGTTTTCTTTACTATTAAGAATCTGGGGGGGGGGAGGAATAACATGAAAATAGAAGGAAAACTATTAGAAAAGAGGCAGGGGATGGGGGAGAAGTCATCATGAGTGCAAAATTCTGAGGAAAATAAATGATACAAACCAAGCAGTGTATTAAAAATATAAGAAATCACAATTGCTTAGGTTCATACAAGACTGGTTACGAATGGGAAACTGGCCAATGTACTCTGTAATACTGGTAAGTTCAATGAGATTAAACAAGAAGTTTATATCAATAGATGTGGGAAAGTATGAAAAAATTTGATAGGTGCCCCCGGTAAAACATTCGTAGTCAGCTAGAAATAAAAAGGAAATTCCTTACAGTGATCAATAGGACCTACAAAAAAGCCCCAACAGATATGGACGTAATGTTGGGATAGCAGCATCATTTCCCTTGAAATGGGGAAAATACAGGAATTACACTTTGTCTCAGCCTTTTACTGTTTCTTCAACCAGTCTAGAAAAGTAAGTAAATAATTAAAGAAATAAATAGAAGGTAGAATTTGAAAAGAAAATAGATTGTCATCTTCGGGAAGTATATCATGGTGTTTGGAGAATTCAGCAGATTAATTATTAGGATCCATAAGAGAAGTCAGTGAGTTTTCTGAATTTAAAATAAGCATTTCTATACGCAAACAGCAAACATTTGGAAAGTAAAATTTAAGGATAAAATTGCATGTGCTGTGATGTGAAGTGTCTTGGAACACATTTATTTAAAGATGTATGATACATTTTTAAACTACATGGGCATAAAACTGAAGAATAAAATATGTAAAGATCTAATTCTCCCCATGTAGATCTATAAAGTCAGTTGCAAACAAAATTCTAACAGGCTCCTTTTCCTTTTTTAAACCTGATTTTTGGATTCTCAAATCTACATAGGAATTCCAAGGGCCAAGATTAGCTAATACAAAGAGTAAGATGGAGAGACCTACTGTTCTATATAATAAGATTTATAAAGCATCAGTATGAAAGATGGAGAAATAGATGAAAGCCAAAGAGTCCAGTGGCATCATATGTGGAGATTTGATTTATGACAAAGATGTACTGAAAGGGCAGACTTTTCACAGCATAATCCCATGGCCATTCACTATCCTCGTGGAAATCTGTGAAATCACATGCTTATCTCACATCACACACAAAAATCAAAGTAGATTAAAGTCCTAACCGTAAAGTTTTCAAGACACCAGAGGAAAATAACTTCAGCTTCAGATGGAAATCTCCAGGTCACCACAGAACATCAACTGGAAATGAATAAATTTCATTGCATTAAAACAAAAAACTTCTGTCCATGGAGACACATTGATTTATTTTTTTAAAATCACAAAGATATTAGCTACACCTACAAGTGACCAAGGGGTAGTGTGCAGAAATCACACAAGACAATAAGAAAAAGGAACACAATTCAATGCAAGAGTGGCAAGGAACTTAAGCATGTGTTTCATAAAAGGGGAAACCACAGCAGGAAATAGATTTCCGAATGATGTTCAATCTTACTAGTTAAATTAATATAAATTAAATCCACGGATTATAATGACATGCTTATGAGGTTGGAAATTTCAAAAAATAGGAGCCATACCAGGAATTTAGTAGGACTTTGGGCAGCAAAAATATTCCTTTGCCATTGAGGGTGTAAATGTGTACACCTTTGGATAGCAAATTAGAAATATTTATTGATTTGAGTAAGCATGTTCCCTATAACCCAGAGGTCTACTCCGACTTCTAGATTCTGGAAATTCCTGCATGAGAATAGGCAAGGTTGGAGAAATATTTGCAGCAGAATCTGTCCAAATAGCTACATCTGGGACCACGCCTAATCCTAGTAATATTAGATAGATTAAACATTCTGATCTATTCATTTACAGGGACACTCCATAGCAGTAAAATGATAAAACTACAGATATAGGCAACAATAAAAATTTGTAGCTAAATATTAAAGAAAAGCAAGGAAGTGACAGAAACTTCAGAAGCTTGTTTACCTTTAGTGGGAGCATGTGATTACCATGGGACACTCAGGTGGCTTCTAAGATTTGGCCAATGTCAAGTTCTTACATTGAGTTTTGGTCAAATAGACCAATGAATTAACAGACTATGGTAGAAGAGTTGGTGGTGGAGGAGCTTGACATTTTTGAAAAAGTGACATAAAAATGTGAATACTGTATATTGTTTTCACTGGATGAAACCTAAATGACTGAAAGCTCTTGCATCTTAAACTGATTAACTGTTATGTCTCATATGATTTACTCTTATTTCTCATTACCCCCTTGCTAGAAATTCTTCAAGTACGATCTGCAATGGCAATAGATGGATGTAATTCGATTTTGTTTGAGGGTAGCTAATTGGCGTCCTGAGAGATGTTGCTTCCCTTTCCTCCCTGTCCCTCATCTCTCCCTCCCTTTTTTCCTTTCTCCCATATGGGTCCTCAGACCAACAAATTTGACTTGGAGTTTCCAGCTCCTGGCGACACAGAGTAAAGGACAAGCATTAGCCACCTGACCCATGGCTCTAACAAATACTTCTGAAGTCTGGTTTATTTTCCTTCAGCTTCCTTTTCCTTCTGAAACATCCCTGGGGAAAAAAGACAGAACATCTGATCTTGTTCTTTGCTTCCTTTTCTATTTCCAGCCACCTGTTCTCGTTTTCTAATTAACCCCAACATGGGAAGAAGAGCCAAGATTCTCATGGTTGGAGAAAAAAGGTACAATTAAAAAAAAAGCCACAGAGACTAAAATTTTACCCAAGGGAAACTCATGTCTGGTGCAGGATTTAAAAATTTTTCTTTGTCCACTTTGTAAATAAAGCAAGGGTGACTTGCTTTATGTTCCTCTGCTTCAAAGATGAGCCAGAGGTTTAGATCATGATGAGGCAGCCAGGGCTTGTCTGGACATTTCAGAAAGGCCCAGAAATGGGCTTCAGACTCTGTGCCTCTTGGCCAAGGGATTCTCTGAGGGATGTTGGCTACGCTGTTGGCTACCAAGCCTCAAATTTGGCAGGACAAGATTCATTACAGACCAACGTGGAAGGACCAGAAATCACAAAATCGGCTGGGAGCATCCATCACTGGACCCAACTGCGGGGTGTTTGTTCTCATCCTGGCTTGTCCTGCAATGTCCTGGAACCTGCAGAGGGACCTGAGGCTGATCCTTGGGTCTTGGAGGGACTCGTAGAGATGCAAAGTGAGAAGGGGAATGCAGAAAACAAGAGGCTGGGAAATGGGCTTGGTGCAAAATCTCAAAACTCTGAATCAGCCCAGTGATAGGTGGCTGGGAATTGGAGCCATCACTCCCACAGTCTCACTGCAGTGTGCTGTCTGCTCCATGCTTCACCCAGAGGGCCTGCGCAGTTGCCCTAGTGTGCCTCCCCCTCTGCTGTCTCCTCCTGCATGTTCATTCACTGCGGCAAAGCTGGAGATGCAGCAAAGGAGCCCAGAGCAAAACATTAATGGGAGCTGGGCAGAGGGGACAGAACAGACTGGAAATCAGAACGCTACTGCAACTGTTACTACTTCGGAGTACTTAACTGAGTGTCTATGGGAACATTAGACTCTGAGGATGAGGTGAGCAGGCGGGGAGGGCTGTCCCTTCTAGAACAGGTGCTGTGGTGCAGGGAGACGGGCAAAACACATAGGGCATCATCGCCCTGTAGGAGCCCACCATTACTGTGCCTGTTTTATAGGCGAGGAAACTTTTTATAGGCCTGCCATTGTCTCCCAGCCACTGGGTCCTGGCTGTTCCCACATGCAAAGCCTGGTCTCATTTATGATGAATTGAAGGCCAAACCACAGGAAAGTCCACGTCGGCTGGGTGGGAGAAACAGTGGAGATGTGCAGTTGTTCAGGACACAGGAGCTCGTCATGCAGGCCCTGAAGGCCATAGCGAGATGGGAGCTTTTCAAGTGTGTGGGGAGGCTGTGAAAAAGTTCTGAGCAGGTGACTCACATAGTGGATTTGCACTGAAAAGAGTCTCCTCTGCCCACTGTTGGAGACGGGAGTGAGCAGGAGGACCAAGAGGCGCCACAACAAGACAATGATTTGATAGGGAAGTGAGCAAGAGATGTTAATATGTTTTTCATTTTGTGCAAGAAGAAATCATCCCTGGGCTCGCAGTGGGCCTTCCATGTCCTGCAGGCCAGCCAGCAGCTGCAGGGAGTCTTGACGAGGAATCTAGCTGAGGGTCTGGAACATGCAGTTCTGGTCCCAGCCCTGGACCCACCACAGTGGACCCCAAGCAAGTGACTCCGAGCAATATTCTGTGCTTCTCTTTTTTACTGGATGGCGTGCCTGGTGAATTTTACAAAACTTCTCTCGTGCCAAGTCTTGCCAACTATTTCTTAGAATTGAAAGGGGAGGAACACTTCCAAACTCATGCTATGGGCCAGCATTAACCCTGTTACCAAAGCCAAATAAGGACACAACACTAAAAAAGAAAACTGTAGACCAATATCCATGATGTGCATAGACACAAAAACATCTCAACAAAAAGCTTAGAAAATGGACTTCATCAGCACATCTGAAAGGTCTTCATCACGGTCGAGTTGGTTTCCACTCAGGGATGCAAGGATGGATCAACATACACAAATCTATAAATGTAATACATCACACATCAACAGAATGAAGGATAAAAACTGTATGATCATTTCAATAGATGCAGAAAAAGCCCCTGATGAAACTCAAATCCCTTCATAATAAAGTCCACTGAAACAAGGAGGTGTTGGTCTCTTACCTCAACATAAGGGCCTGTATGCCAGGTCCTCAGCCAATGTTGCATGGATATTCTAGGCTAAAAGCGTTTCCTCCAAGACCAGGAACAAGACAAAGGCTTCCACTCTCACCGCTCTTGGAATTAGGCAAGAGCAAGAAATGGAAAATGGAGAGAATTTATTATTTCCATTAATCTTCTCATATCTTAAAATATTTCTTGGTACTTAAAAACTGTGAGAAATCTTTTTCTGACGGTAAAAACTCGGCCTGCCCTGTACAATCCTGGTAGAGTTGGACATTTAATAAAAGTTTCATGAACAACTATTTCAGAGTCACTAGGAGTTGAGGAGAGCTCACACCATGCCTTGCTGCTGTCCTCATTATGGTTTTCCAAATTCCTTGTTAGGAGTTATCTTATAATACCTGCCTGCTTTTCCTTGCCACGTCTAAAGCCTCTAGCCTTTGGGGGCACAAGAAGACCTCAAGACCTCGCAGCTGTGTTTCAGGATGGAGTGCACATATTTACCCTAAACCTTCTGCAGGACCACACAGTCTCATAGAGTCTGCAGTGGGGCCCTGGAGATGAACACTATCGAGTTCATGGACATTGCTGAATTCACAGCCTCTTCTCATCATTGCTCATCATTGCGGCGGGAGGGGATGTGTGAAATACTGGGACATTACAAAGGAGACGTCTTCAGAAGGCAGAGCCTGCTTCCAAGGAGTGGACAAGATTTGACTAACATCTCCCTCAGCGGGGCTCTGGAGATGCTTGATATACACTCACTTCCTGCAGGGATTCCGAATGACTTTCACAGATGACTAAAGTTGTAGAATTGCACTTGGCCACATCTGGGATATGGTTCCTTCTTTGACAGAACATGATGGCCGTGAGGAATGTGTACTTGGTTTTAGGGAGGACCCCAGGATGGGGCACGCTTTAAAATCACAGTATACGTCTCCCTCCTGTCCTGCTCTCCTCTCCCTCCCTTCCATTCTTCCCTCCCATGGTGGGTGAGAAGGCAGAACAGGTGTCTGATTTTGGTAGTGTGATTCTTCAGGTGATTTTCAACTCCGCGAGGACAGGAAACCTCCTAACTGTGTATCCCGCTGCTTTAGAACTCCTGGGAGGATGAGTCTATAAGCAGACTAGGAAGAGCGTTTGAGGTTAGAAAGTACTGTTACTGCAGAAGTGACTTTGAGTGTGTTTGATAAATAAAACCATGCCCTCGACACTGGTTTCCCTTACACTCCCACCCACTTTTTGATACCGGGGATGGGGCCCCACATGGAGCTATATTCCCGGTCCCAGTCCTTTTAGAGATGTTTTAACAGTCACGTTTGCAGTACATGTTTCCGTTCCTTGTGTGGAGTCGGTTGCATACAACTTCATTCCTTCCTTCATCCTCCCACCCTCCCCTCTCCCTTCCCTCCAACTCTTGGTCTCCTTCTGTCCTAGTTACTTTTCTCTAAAGGTAGACGGGATTAAGTTAATTTGGCTTACAGTTTGCAGAGGTTTCAGTCCACAGGCAGCTGGCTGCAAGGCGGGGAGGGCAAACAGGCATTGCAGAGGAGAAACAACATGGCGCACATGAGGGAGGGAAGGCAGCAACAGAAAGAGACTTCCCCACGCTTTTCTGCCTCTTACCCCATCCAGCCCACGGGGATTCGGGTGGTGCCAAGCCACTCACTCAAGTGTAGTGCTTTAGTAATCCCACCCCCTTGATCCCAGCATCACAGACTCCAGATTCAGCCACCTCTGACCGAATGAGGCTTTGGAGGAGATCCAGATCCAAACCATAACACCTTTCCTTTGAGAAAGATTTAGCCCTCTACTTTCTATTATCTGACTTTTATTTGCTCTTTATACTCTGGGTCTCTTATATAAGAGGCACCATGTGACAGCTTGTGTGTCTATTGTAGCCCCAAGGTGCATCCATTTTCCTACAAGTTTATCTTTCTTTACAGCAGAGTAGTACTCCATAGTGTGTAAATATCACCTTTTTCATCCATTCATCTGTTGATGGACATATAGGCTGCTTCCAGAATTTTGGTTCCCTTCCCCTAACACACACACACACACACACACACACACACACACACACGCACCCACCGGGGACTGAATCCAGTGCTGTTGTTCTGAGCTACATCTAAAGCCCTTGTTTTATTTTTTATTTTAAGAAAGGGTCTCACGAAGTCACTAAGTTGCCCAGGCTGGGCTGGGCCCTGACCCGCCCGCCTCAGCCTCCCAGCGAGCACCACTACACCCGGATCCAGGCTTTTTTTTTAGTATGATTTTTAGAGCAGTTCTAGGTTCACAGTGACATTGAGAGAAGAGTACGGAGGTCTCTCACTCGGCCTCGGTCCCCGCACTTTTGCGCAGCCTTCTCACCCTAACACCTGCAGACACGGGGACACTTGGTACCATCCGTAGCAAACCCTACACACCCAGAGCCCACAGTTTGCAGCAGGGCTCACGCTTGGAGGTGCCAGGCCCGTGCGTCAGGCGCCTGCAGGACGACTCAGCTCCACGGATTAAAAATCTGTCCCTTTCCTGGCTGTGTGACAGTGTCAAGCTTTCATGCATCAGACGTCCCTGTATGTTGGGCTGTTTCTGGACTGTTTTATCGCTTCTTTTCTTTATCTCTGTGTAAATATCACCTTTCTTAACCACAGTGGCTTTGTGACTGGTACTGACAATTAGGTCCTTCCTACTCACTGTCCGCTTTTCATCATTGCTCTTGCCTTTCTTGGCCAGAAGCCCCCAGCTCGGTGTGCAGGTTGAATTTCCTTTTCCTCTCTGAGGTTCTGCCCACCCTGCTCCTGCTGTGGGACTGGGCACACTCGCTGATGCTCTGAAACAACCCAAGAGCTGTCAGGCAAAGCTTTTCATGGCTGCTGGTCAGTAAGCCGCTCGTCTGTCTTCCCACCAAGGCCAGAGAGGATGTTTCTCCTTTCCGCCAGCTTTTCTGAGTTCTGTTTCACCAGTCCCCGGGTTCCCTCCTGGATAGTGCCACCCTCCCAGACGTCTCCTGCTGCACTGTGTTGTGCTGGAAGGATGTTTGTTTGGCTGCCTTCTTCCTAGAAAGGCCAGATCACGCTTCCCGGGCCGGGGCCCTGTCCAAGCTGCGGCTTAGTGGGATTTTCATCTGGCGCCCCAGCCGTGGGTCTCTTGTCCCTGCTCCCCACCCCATGGGCGCCCAGCGGTCCAGGCGGCCTCACCCCTTGTTCCTCGGTGGGCCCATTGACCTGTCGCGTCCGGCCCCCACTCCCTCTCCTGCATCGGCTGACACCCGCCCATCCACACACCCTCCATCTGGGCCCCTCGCCCCAAGCCCAGCCCGGTCCTGTCTCCCTGGTGTGTTCCTGGGTCCCAGCCCAGCGTGTGCCACTGCTCACAGGGTAAAACTGTGGCCTGTGTAATTCACCTCTGACTGCGCAACTGTAGGCTCCAATAGGGCAGGGTATGGGACTGCTCTGCACGTGCTGATCTCTAACCTAATCTAGTGTCTGTCCTGGACTGCGTGCTGTGTAATTTTTTTTTTGAGATGAGGCTCACTATGTAGCCCACACTGGCCTTGAACTTTCAATCCTCCTGCCTCAGTCTCCTGAGAAGCTGAGATGACATGTGTGTGCCACCACATCCAGCTCTGTAATCCTCTTTATGAATGAATGAATGAAACATATTGACCTGTTGGTATACTTAGCGTTCTATGCTTTTCTGTTCATCTCATCTTGTTCTACGGGAGAGCTTAGTAAGGAAGCCTGTGTGGTCCATGAAGGGGGTCGCTGGGTTCTGCAATGGTGGGGCTGGATGCAGCGGGCAGAGTCAAGGCGAATCTTGGTGCCTGGTGTGATCCGCTGGGTGTGGTGGGTGACCACAGGGATCACTCAGCTGTGACAGGTCTTCTGCCTCATCTGATGCTGGGTGCCTTTTACAACTCAGATCTGTGTCGTGGATACAGTGCTACTTCTGATTTGGCTGAGGTGTGTGGGGAATGACGTGGGGTGGTCAGCTCTCAGACCCAAGGGGCTGGGACCTCAGCATTGTTTCCATGCTGGTGCAGGGCAGCCAGAGGCTGTTCACCCTGGGTGCAGGTGAGGGAAGCTCACATCTGGTCCCTCAGGAAAGTCTGCTGTAGTTACGGAGCAAAGGCCCATTGTTAAGGGACCAGAACTGAGTTTGCTGTGCTCTGTGTGCTGGGTCCTTACCCACCAGTCAGCGGGTAGCGGTCCTCTCCCGGCCAGGGGTGACTGTAAGTGTTACACGTAACATTCGGGACGGCGCCTCTTCCGCCTAGTCTGGGTGACGCAGGGACCATCACTGTCCAGATTCTGCCTCCACATGCGAACACTGACCTTTCCCACAGCCCTCCCCCTGGGCTGTACCAGGACTAACGGCCTTGGCTGGCTGCCCTCCGGGAGCAGGGGCACAGAGAACCAGAGAGTGTAACAGGTCAGGAGTGAGCGAGGACAGGTGCCAGCCAAAGCCATGTGGGGAGAATCCCGAGCTGGAGGTGGCTGCTTGTGGCAGCAGATGGAGAGCTGTGAAAGACCGACTCACAACAGGGTGGCTGAGGTCAGGCAGTGGCCACAGCTGTGTCAAATCCTGTGCTCCCCAAATCAGGGGTGCTGTGAAGACACCCCTGTAGTCCCTGTCCCCCATGCTCCTTAGCTTCAGTTGTGGGTCAGGGTGTCGCCCTTGCCTGGAGGCTGTATGACTTCCTGTTTTGCTTTTCCTGTCTGTTAAGTGCTCTGGGTGGCTTTTTCTTCACCTTTACTCCTCTCTTCCTTGGTGACTGCCACCTGTCATTCTGTCCCACATCTTCCACGGCAGGGGACAGAGTGGCAGAGAGGACAGTGAGGGGTAGACTCACAACCTGGGTTTGTAAAGCCACCTTCCAGTTGCCCTAGGGCCCTCCAGGCTTAGCCTGGCATGCACTGCCTTCAGCTGTCGCATACATTTATATTCATAACGGGGGGATGAGGACATGGTCATCTAGGCCGAGCATTAGGTCACAGTTAAACTTAGAACAGGATTTCTTTTTCTCTCTATCATTAAAGAGTCTGCTTACTTCTACCCCTAGACTCAGCCTTGCTGGGTCTGATCACGGCAAAATATCTTCACAGCAGGGATATTTTGGACCTGACACACATGCAGTTAGACGGGATGCTCTTTCCTGGAGCAAGCGAGTGCCTTCAGCTCGTTTGTCTGTCTGCACACTTAGGCCCTGTGCAACGCTTGCTCAGTAGCCAGAGCCACCCGCTGCCCTTTTCCACTGTATCCTTGGTCTTTTTTTATGAGAATCATTTTTTAAAAATCCATACTAATCTTTCACTCCAGCTCTAGAAGCTTGCTGAGTTTTAGTAGGGCGTCTGGCTGCCCAGCTTCTGGCAGTATTTCCTAGCCACCCTTGTGGCCGGGAGTGGCCACATGGCAAAGTTTCCTTCAGTGGAATGTGAGCAGAGTGACGTTTGCAGCGTCTGTGACAAAGGTTGGAAAAGAAATTGCTGGCCCTTATTTTTTCTTTTGCTTCCTTCCAGCTCTGGTGTGGATACTGGTCGGTCCACTTCACTTGGGCAGATGAGGGTCACACTGCGGGGGAGCAGGGGCAGGGCATTAAGAAGGTTGCTGATGAAGCAAGCCACCCCGCACTGTAGTGCTTCTGTACTGTTGCAGGAGAGAGCAATTGACAACTCTCCCTGTGAGAGCCATCTTACCTGTAAGCTGCTGTGTCAAACAGCTTCATCCACACCCCAGTGCCCAGTGGTGGACACTTACTAAGTGCTCACACTATGACAGGGACCACAGAGTGCTGAATGGGTCTTGTGTCACTTAATCCTCTTGTGCCACCCTAAATAGGTACTGCTTTCCTGTTTCACAGACTGTGACCCAGCTTAGAGAACGAGGTATCTTGTCCAAGGTGGCATGACTGCCCATGGCAGAAAGGACCCCAGCTCACCTTCCAGGTGTGTCCAAACACACGTTCTTAGTTCCTGTGCCCATGTGTCTCTGCAGATTCCTGCCCATTGCTGTTTACTCTTCCTCTACAGAGAATGTTCCAAGTGTCCTCTGCCACCTTAAAGTTTCAAGCCTAGATGATTGCTTGGTATAGATGGCTCGTTTCGTCCTCTTTTTCTGTATTGTGTTTTGCTTTGAATAAGCTAATTTTGCACTGTTCCTAGACAGTAAATCTCTCAGGGAAGGGACAGAAATGTAAAATACATGACAATTAAATATCTAAAGGGATACAAGCGGTCTGGTCTTCCAGAAGGACTCAGTCCTCTCTTACATGATGCTCTTCTCACGGGTCTATAAATTTTGCTGTTAACAAATCAATCCTGGTGAAACATCCCGCCCCTAGTTTACATTCACCTTCACGGTAGCAATGTAACTGAAAAAATGATTTGAACGAGGAACAGTGCTCACACTATTCTTCACCCTAAATGTAAACAAGTAGACTAAAATTTCCAAGATTGAGCTTGGCTCAATGTTAGATTCATGATCATTCTGCCAGGTATGAGTTAGGGCTAAATTTGCTGCATAATAAAAGGTGATCCAAAACAGCAGCTGGCCTAAACAAGGTGTGCTGTGCTTTCTAACATGACAGAATCCTGGAAGTGGGCAGCTAGGGACTGACACGGTGACTTCTTGCTCATTGGGATCCCAGCCTCTTTCTAACCTTTTCCTCCAGCATCCTTGAAACTGGCTTCTACTCTCAGGGTTCCCTTAGGGACATGAGCGTCCCATAATGACAGCCAACAGGTCAGAGTTACAGGCAGTGAAATAGGGAGACAGTAAAGGCTTTATGGGTTCTCTGCCTGCTCTCTTTTAAATCCCTTTCCAGATTTCACTAATAAACTTCCCCTTCCACAGAATGGTCATAACTTAGCAATATCTAGTTACATAGTTGTCCAAATAAAATTAAGACTTTGCTCCAAACAAGGAAACACAGGAAGTGCTACGCAGTGTTGAATAGATTGCCTTGCCTTCTAATGAGAAAATTCCTACCATTCTAGATGAGTTACTGACACATGCCCACCTATGGGCCCCAGATCCATACTTTTTAGGAAATACATTTTGATTGGAACAAAGCTAGATGCACTTGCTGACACATAGTCTGTGGCTGACTTGGTGCTGCATCGGCGGGCTGAGTGGTTACTTCAGACACCGTCTGGCCCACGTGCCTCCTGTATCTGCTCTCTGGTCCCAGGGCGGAAGTTCACCACTCCTGTTCTAGATCTCAGAAGACAGCTTCTCACAAGGGCTTCAGACCCTGTGACTCATGACGGGGCAGAGCTGAGCTTGACGTGGATTCAGGCACCGACTGTGTCCTTCCCCACCAGGCTTACACACATCAGGCATGCGTTTGGGTGCAGGTAAAATCTGATCAATGATGGATTGAAGTAAAGGGGCTTATTTTCTTCACCCACGGTCCAGTGTCAGTGCTGATGCTCAGTGATGTCTTTGAACCCGGGTCTTCTTTCTCCCTCACAGTGCCTGGGCTATTGGCTTCCAGCTCGATGCTTCCGGTGCAAACTGGCTGAGTGCCCGGAGTTCTGTGTCTGCCTTCCGTGCAGGCGGAAGGACAAGGTGCAGTGGGCCAAAGAAACATGAGACTGTCCCTTTGTAAATGCCTTCTCACAGGCTGTCAGGGGCCAGGGCTGTGCTAGGACCACTGCCAGTGGCTGAGAACCCTGTGCTGGTGGGATCAGGAAGCCGGAGATTCGCTGGAAGAGAGGAAGGGGAGACAGTCGCGATCGGTACCTATAACCCTGGGTCCCTGCAGCCCCTCTCATGCCTCCTTCTCCTTCTGCCTCTCTCCCTTGCCCACCCCTGTACGGTTCCTGGCATTAATTTCTCTTCTCTGCCCCCTCTTTCGTCTGTTTGGCCAGGTGAGAAGCCTGGCCGTGAGCCAGAGGAGGTGAAGCTGCAGATGGCCAGCAGGCAGATCGTGCAGACGGCCATCCTGCAGGCTGTGCAGCAGGTCTCCAGGGAGAGCCGGCGGGCGGACGACAGAGCCAGCGACAGCCGGGGTCGCCGCCAGCTGGGTGTGCGGGAGCTCACCAAGAAGCCCGACAAGAAGTAGCGGGGTGGATGTGGCGCTTGCCGTGTGCAGTTCGTAGCCTGCCTGTTAGTATAGGACACGCTGCCAACACGTGGCCGATAAGGAAACCAAAGCGTGCAGGACACGTAGCCGTGGGACGGACTCACACCCGGCCCTGACCGAGAAGCACTGTTTTGCAGAAGTGCATTAGACATTCTGTTCACACTCATGCGGTGCCTCCAACACGGCACCAGCCAGATGTGACATGTGCGTCGCAAAAGTGGTTTTGCAGCACAATTTTTGAAGTTTTCTTTTCTTTTAAGAGAGAATTCTAAGTCCTGTTTATTTTACCTCTGCTTTTTACGCACTCTTTCTGTGAATTCAGTGAGCAGGTTTTCCCCTTCTTTTCTTGTTTTCTGAAATACTGAGTTCAGGTCTGTGTTCTTTATTATTTCTTTATTTTTTGGTACCGGAGATCGAACTCGGGTCCTCTCACTTGTGCAGCAGGCGCCGAAACCACTGAGCTAAATCCCCGGCCCTCTTTATAAATATTTTAAAAAGACATGCTAGAAAGGTGAGAGTTGGAAGAAAGAAGTGGAGTTTTAGCCCCTTTCAAATACAGAGCTGAAGGCTTTTATGATATGAATCCAGGCCCAAGATCAAATTAAACAAAGACAAATCCTAAGACCCAGTCCCCCTGGGTCCCAAGCATATATGTATATTACTTATAAAAGAGGACTATAGGCTTTTAAAGAACCCAACCTTCTCATCTCTCTTCTCTGAGTGATTCCATGGCTGCCATTTACCTTCTGTGCAGAGATCCATTGGGAATGGTGTGGGTTTCTTTTTTTCTTTTCCATCTCAAAGTTAAATACAATAAAGCAAGTGAGTGTCTATGCATGAGCTACTATTCATTCAGTTCTTCAGCAACCCCACAGAGACCAACTACAATTCTACATCTCTAACCTGCTGCCCTTCTGGACATTGAACATCCTTGGAAGGAGCTCGGGGGCCTTATGTGTATGCCGTGTCACTGGCAGGCTATGGATTTGTATTCGTACCTTACCTACGGGAACTTGCCTCTGCCTGTGCACAAGTTAGAATTTTTATTTTGCTGTTATATAAAAATCATATAGGTCAGGAATAATGTTTAACTTGGGAAAGCCAGCTTTTCAACTTTCTGACATGTGAAAATACAATGGAAAGCGTAAAGTGACAGCTCTGTGAAGGCAGTTGCAGAGATAGGTGTGTATATGTGCACACAGTTGCGTTGTGCATGTGTATAAAAGGAGGATCACTTCCTGCTCCACCCCAGTGCACATCTTCCTGGAGTCTTTTTGAGCCTCATTTCCTGTGCTTCACCAAAGTTATTGAGTTGGTGCCATTGGGAACAGGGAGCATATAACCTTTGTTACAAACCTGCAGGCTTCAGAGTATCAGTATCTGCAGTTAATAGTTCTTTTCGTTTTTAAAGCAAGATATTGGCATATACAATATGAGTACTACTAAGATACATGTCTAAAATTCCAATGTGTTATGCTTTCCAGAATGAATGTTATGGCTAACCTCAGATGAACCAGAAGGACTTCTCATCAACTATGTTAGACTGTCCTCCACAGGGCATAGGTGGAATAAATTAATTCGGGGAGAAGATGGGTGGCAGAGGAAGCAAAGGAGGCTAAAATTGAAATATTGTTTATCCAGAAGTATTTTTTAGCACACTTTGTGACAGTTGGAGAATGAATTTAAGTTGACCTAAAGTCACATAATGACGAGACAAGAGGGCATAATGTAGTGAGTGAAAGTGAAGGCATGTAGGGAAATTTTCAGGTGTGCTCACAAATAAGAAGGGGGATGAAAGTAATTAAGATGTGCCAAGCACATATCCTTACTCCTTAAGTTGAACGTAAACACTGTACTGGAAACATGTACTAATGAAAAGTAAACAACTGTGAAAAAGAAAGGAACCGAACACTTGAAGCTTGCCAGTGATCTGAATATACCCAGGCTTGGCTTTTGCTGTCAGATGGCAGAAACATGCCCTCCTTCCTCTTTGGTGTGACTGTATTAGTAAACTGGGGGTCCTTGGGAACATCTTGATCTAAATATTATTTATAAATAAAATATATCCTGCTTCGAAACATGTCGTTTTAAGTAAGATCTTTCTACGGCCCTCTGTGGCTCATTGGTGTGTGACTCTGCCGATGTACAGCACCACAGGCTTTGCAGAGGGGTCGGCCTCAGAGCCCCAGATGTCAGGAGCAAGGCAAGAGCTTCTTCTGTGGACTGAGCCGTGCATCTGTGGGTGGTGCTTCCTGAGGTCTGAATGGAAGTGCACGTGTACTAAGAAGTGGCCTTTTGGTCTCAGCAAGGATGGCTAAGTAGATGTGGAAGTTCAAGTGTCCATTAGGATCTTTCTGAGAGGCAAAGTCAGTAGCAAAGGAGAGAGGCATCGATGATTTCTTGAAAGCATAGGAGGAGGTTACGCACTCCCAGACTCAGTCCATGGGTGCCGTATTGACAGAATCCGAAGAACACAGTCAGAAAAATACAAGTCTCTCAGTGCCAAGATGGAGGTACTGGGTTTCACAAGGGGCCGTGGATCTTCACTTGGCATAGGATGATGGCAGGTTTCCACTTGGTTATTGTCACCAGTTAGCAAAGAGCTTTTAGTATTTGGAATTTGTGGGAACATTTATTGAATGTTCTTTATCTCCCTGATTTACTGAAAAGAATTATACAGGGACCTCCTGGCTCTGTGTGTTCAGCTGTTCATCTTTTGGTTTGCCTGTCTCTGGGGTTGAATTAAATCCTTTTTGTTATTTTGCTTTTCTGTAATCATCTAGCTGGTGCAGGTAGTACTGTAAATAGATACAGAACAATTTCCTGGCACTTGAGCTTCATTTTCCTCAGTTTCTTAAAAAAATCATTAGCTGCTCAGTCTTCCCTTATGGTGAGATTTCAGGTTACAAAGAGAGGAATCAGATATTTAAAAGTAATCATTGGATTTATGCCATTCAGGAATGAGTACCTGACTGCTCTCAAGGCAGTTTTAAAGTCCGTGTGAAAGAACAATACAGAAAAGAGGCGCCTTTTGCTTAATCCACTGTACAGACAGCCTAGTAAGATGCAGTAGAGAATCGAATCTCTGAAAAGGTGTAACTCACTTAGCGTCTGTAGCCTTGGCCAGATAAAAAGATCAGACATTTGAGCATATTCTTCAGTTCATCTGAGGAGAAAGTGGAAATGCAATAATGCCTTGTCTTTTCAGTGTGGGAAAGTTTTCTGAAATATATGAGTACACATTGCCTCATTCATCTCATTGCAACCTCACAGTAAGGAGTAACTGGAGAAGATTGCATTCTTCTTTTTCAGATAAGGCCGCACTGAGTTTCAGGGAATAGAAATACAACCAACTGGAAAAAAGACCTCAAAACTTTGCTAGCATGTCAATCAGCTCAAGAGGTTACAAATATGAACTTTAAGAATACCTATGTTAAGATGGAAGAATAAAACTGCCTAACTGAATATTTTCTGCATAAAGAAATTTGACCAAAATAGCAAAGGTCATCAGTAGAATTCATCAATTATTAAGTCAGTAATTATTCATCAACAGAAAAAGCTCAGTGCCATTAAACTCAAAAACAGATGGGGCATTAGTCAGCTTCACATTACTATAGCAAAATACCTGAGGTAACTATAAAAAGAAAAAGGTTTTCTGCCTCATATTTCTGGAGGTTCCAGTCCAAGTTTGGATAACCCAGTGGCTTTGGGGCTGTCTTAGTCATTTGGCCATTGCTGGGACAAAATACTCAAAATTCGCAACTTGGGAGAGGCTTATTTTGGGTCACAGTTTTAGTCCACAGTTAGTTGGCTCCAAAGTAAAAACTGGATGACAGAGGGGCATGATGGGAAAAGGTGAAGGGGCATGATGGGAAAAGATGTTCAACATATGGTGGCCAGGAAGCAGAGAGAGAAGGGAGGAGCCAGGGAGGGTGATATATGGCCCCAGTGACCCCTCTTCCAACCAGGTCCCACAAGTATACTCAGCCATGAACTCATCAGTGGATTAATTCACTGATGAGTAGAGCACCCCTATGATGCAATCATCTTCCAAAAGCCCTGCCTCTGAACACATGGGGCTTTTGGGGGACATTCTAGATCTAAACCATAACAGGACCCTGGTGAGGGCACCACAACTCAGCAGGAGCACATGGCAGAACAAACCACGGATATCACGAGCCAGGAAGCACAGCAGGATCAAGAGATCGGGGTCCCACAAACCCTTCCAAACCACGGATATCACGAGCCAGGAAGCACAGCAGGATCAAGAGATCAGGGTCCCACAAACCCTTCCAGGGCACACTCCCATGACTTGGGTAGCTCCACTACCTGCCAGCAGCACTGCTCTGCAGACCAAGCTTTCAGCACAGGGCTATGGGGGGATACTTATTCCAACCCAAGCAGTGGCTATGGAAAGAAATAGCAACATCCCAAGGGAACACAATAGGAGATCACTGGGCCTAGGAGGTCACTCAGCTGTGTGCTGTTCCTCAGAAACCATGTGGCTGCGGGCACCTGACCAGCTGTGAGGGAAGAGGAGCAAAGTGAGAGACTAACTCTTGTCCTCCAGCTGTAGTGTTCCAGACACAGGGACTGGGAAGAAGTAGGTGAAATGAGGGAAGTGACAGCCTCAGCTTTCGGAAATGGAAAAGGAAATGAAGGAAAGAAGGAATATTTACACATACACATGCATACTGCACACATACACATAATATTCCGTGTACCCAATGCTCAAAAGCAATACTTCCAGAATAAAGGAAAACTTCTTTCAGATTGAAAGCTGGCCAGTCCTGAAAGGCCATTTCAGGCTGCAGCCTACTTCAGCACCCTAACGTAAGGGAGAAGGACAATAAAAGAGCTGTGAAGGAAGCAAAGTGGAAGTGATGATGATTTTATTCCCAGCCAAGATACCACTTTACAATAAAAGCAAGCATAAAAGCATGGTAAGGGTTATGAGCACTCAAAAGCCCTTTGTGAAGAAACCTGCTTGACCACCAACTTTAGCCAATTAAAAGACAAATAAGTGCTTTAGGAATCTCCGTTAGGGTTGGTAAAGACCAAGGTGTTTTCTTTTCTTTTTTTCTTTTCCACTTTATTAAATTCTTTTATTGGTACATTGTAGGTATACAACACAATTACATTTCTCATTGGGAATTGTACCTTTACATAATGCATCTTGGTTCTTATTTTTTCCCCATTCCTAGCCCTCCCTTCACCCCCTCCATCCTTCCCTATTTACAAAGACTTTATTTCCATTTTTTCCATTTCTCAGCATTTTTCCTTTCCCTTCTTTACTTTCCCCTGCCCCTCCCACTACCCCTACCCCTTTGGACCTTTTCTTCCTATTTTGCATTATCAATTATTCATTCTAATCATTGGTACATTTTAGGTATACAATATAATGACATTCATCAGTGGAAATTTGCACCTTTACATAATCTCACTTGGTTCTTATTTTTCACCCTTGCCCAGCCCTCCCTTCAACCCCTCCATTCCTCCTTATTTACAAAGATTTTGTTTCTGTTTTTCCATTTTCTCATATTAATCCCATTCCCTTCTATCCTTTCCCCTAGCCCTCCCACTTTCTTCCCCTTTGCCCCTTTTCTTCCTATTTCACATTACCTATTATACATTTTAGTCCTTATTTACCCTTTCAGTTTCTCACACCAGAGAAACTATTCGGTATTTATACATGTGTGTCCTATTTATTTCACTTAAGAGTATCGCCTCAATGTGCATCCACTTAGCTATAAATGTCTCTAATTTCTCATTTTTTATGGCTGAGTAGTACTCCATTTTATAAAAAAAAACACATTTTCTTTATCCAGTCTCCAGTTGATGGGCATTTGGCTGTTTCTAAGTTTTAGCTATTACAAACTGTGCTGCACATATATCACTGTGGTATGATTCTTTTAATTCTTTGGGAAAGATCCCCAGCAGTGGAATAGCGGGGTCAAATGGGACTTCCAGTCCTAGTTCTTTGAGGTATCTCCATACTGATTTCCACAGTGGTTGCACCAGTCTACACTCCCACCAGCAGTGGAGCAGGGTTCCTCTTTCCCCACAGCCCCGCCAGCATTTGTTATTGGTGGATTTCATGATAGCAGTCATTCTTTCTGGAGTGAAGTGGAATCTCAGCATTGTTTTCATTTGCATCTCTCGAATGACCAGTGACGTTGAACATTTTTTCATGTATTTATTTGCTATTTCTACTTCTTTGTCTGAGAAATGTTTGTTCATTTCAGATGCCCATTTTCAGATTGGGTCTTTAAATTTGGGAGGTCTGATCTTTTTAAGTTCTTTATAGATTCGAGATAGTAGACCTTTGTCTGAGGAAGAGCAGGTGAAGATTTTTTCCCACATTGTGGGTTGTCTCTTCACACTGCTGGTGGTTTCTCTTCCTGTACAGAAGCCTTTTAATAAGAAGAGATCCCACTTGTTGATTGTTTGTGCTAGTTTACAGGCAACTGAGGTTTTGTTCATAAAATCTTTTCCTACACGGATGTCTTCAAGAGTTCTACCTAACCTCTGTTCCAACTGGTTCAGAGTTTCTATTTTAATATTTAGATCTTTAATCCATTTTGATTTTAGTTTAGTGCATGTGAGAGATACAGGTCTAGTTTTAATCTTTGGCAAGTTGAAGGCCAATTTTTCCAGCACCCTTTATTAAAGAGGCTATCTTTCCTCCAGTGAGGGTGTTTGGCTCCTTTATCAAAGATGAGATGACTGAGTGTGTCTGGAGTTGTTTCTGCATCTTCTAATCTGTTCCACTGGTCCTCAGGTCTGTTTCTGTGCCAGTACCATGCTGTTTTTATCACAGTAGCTTTGTAGTAGAGTTGCAGGTTGGGGATTGTGATACCCCCTGCCATGTCTCTGTTACCTAGAATTGCTTTTGCTATTCTGGGTCTCTTCTTGTTCCAAATGAATTTTTGGATTGTTTTCTCGAGGTCCATGAAGTATGTTGCTGGGATCTCAATTGGAATTGCATTAAATCTATATAGCAGTTTTGGAAGTATGGCCATTTTCACTATATTAATCCTTCCTACCCAGGAGCAGGGGATGTCTGCCCATTTTCTGATATCATCTTCAATCTCTCTTTTCAGAGTGCCATAGTTTTCAGAGAAGAGGTCTTTGATTTCTTTCGTTAGGATGATTCCTAGGTATTTCAGTTTTCTGGATGCTATTGTGAAAGGAATTATTTGCCCTATTTCTCTCTCAGTGAGTCTGTCATTTGTGTAGAGGAAAGCTGTTGATTTTTGTGTGTTGACCTTGTAACCAGCTACTTGACTGAATTTGGTTATTAAGTCTAGAAGACTTTTGGTGGAGTTCTTGGGGTCTTCTATATAGAGTATCATGTCATCTGCAAATAATGACAATTTGACTTCTTCATTTCCTATCTTTATTCCTTTTATTTCTTTCTCTTGTCTAATTGCTGTGGCTAATGTTTCCAGAGCTATATTGAACAAGAGTGGTGATAGTGGACATCCTTGTCTTGTTCCTGATTTTAGTGTGAAGGATTTCAGTTTTTGACCACTTAGTATGATATTGGCTGTTGGTTTTTCATAGATAGCTTCTATCAGTTTGAGGTAGAGACCATCTATTCCAATTTTTTGTAGGGTTTTTATCATAAATGCATGTTGGATTTTGTCAAATGCTTTTTCTGCATCTATGGAGATAATCATAGGGTTTTTGTCCTTGGCTCTATTAATATAGTGTATTACATTGATTGATTTGTGTATATTGAACCATCCCTGCATCCCTGGGATGAATCCCACTTGATCAGGTTGTATGATCTTCTTGATGATCTTCTGCATTCTGTTTGCCAGTATCTTATTAAGGATTTTTACATCTGTGTTCATAAGTTAGATTGGCCTATAGTTCTCCTTTTTCGTTGGGTCTTTCTCTGCTTTGGGGATCAAGGTGATGCTTGCTTCCAGGAATGAATTTGGGAGTATGGCTTCCCTTTCAATTTCATTGAAGAGTTTAAACAGTAGCGGCAGTAGTTCCTCTCTAAATGTCTTGTAGAATTCAGCAGTGAAGCCATCATGGCCCGGGCTTTTCTTAGTTGATAAGTTTTTAATTACATTTTCAATTTCATTGGTTGATATTGGGTTGTTCAGAATTTTTAGGTCTGCTTTGTTCAACTTTGGTAATTCATATGTATCTAGGAATCTGTCCATTTCTTCTGTGTTGTCCATCTTATTGGCGTATAGGTTCTGGAAGTAGGTATTGATGATCCTCTGGATTTCTGCTGGGTCTGTTGTCATTTCACCCTTTTCATTCCTAATTGCATGGATTTGGGCCTTTTCTTTCCTTTTTCTGACAAGGTTGGCTAAGGGTTTGTCAATTTTGTTGATTCTTTCGAAGAACCAACTCTTAGCTTCATTGATTTTTTTGTATTGTTCTCTTAGTCTCCATTGCATTGATTTCTCCTCTGATCTTTATAATTTCCTCCCTTGTATGAGCTCTGGGGTTGTCCTGTTCTTCTTTTTCTAGAAGCTTGAGGTTCAGCATCAGGTTGTTTAATTGAGCTCGTTCTGTTTTCCTAATATGTGTATTCACTGCTATGAATTTCCCTCGTAAGACTGCTTTCATTGTGTCCCATAGATTCCGATACGTTGTATTGCATTGTCATTTAATTGAAGGAACTGTCTGATTTCTTCTTTAATTTCCTCTGTGACTCATTGCTTATTCAGAAGTGTGTTGTTCAATTTCCACGTGTTTATGTAATTTTTTGAGTTTCTTTTGCTATGGATCTCCAATTTCAGTGCACTATGGTCTGATAATCTACAGGGGATAACTTCAATTCCTTTGCACTTACTTAAACATGTTCTGTGTGTGAGTATGTGGTCTATTTTCGAGAATGACCCATGTGCAGCTGAGAAGAATGTGTATTCTGATTTTGAGGGGTGGAAGACTCTGTAAACATCTGTTAAGTTCATTTGTTCAAGAGTTTGATTGAGTTCTAGTATTTCATTACTTATTTTTAGTCTAGTTTATCTATCTATTTGTGACAGTGGGGTGTCGAGGTCCCCCACTACAATTGTATTAGTGCATATATGACTTTTCATGTCCATTAGTATTTGTTTTATATAGTTGGGCACACTAGTGTTTGGTGCATAGATATTTATGATTGTCATCTCTTCCTCTTGGATTCTTCCCTTTACAAGGATGCAGTGTCCTTCTTTGTCTCTCTTAATCAGTGTTGGTTTGAAATCTACTTGATCTGCAAAGAGGATAGCTACTCCTGCTTTTTTTTTGGGTTCCTGTCACATGGAGTATTGTTTTCCATCCTTTAACTTTCAGTCTATGAGTTTCCTTTTGAATGAAGTGTGTTTCTTGTGTGCAGCATATTGTTGGATTTTGCTTCTTGACCCATTCTGCCAGTCTATTTCTTTTGATTGGTGAATTGAGACCATTAACATTGATGGTTATAATTGAAATGTATTGACTTGTCATTGCCATGACTTTTTCTTTTTGTTGGGTTCTCCCTCTTTACATTTAATTTCTTGTCATGCCAGATGGGTTCCTTCTGCTTTGCTTCCTGGGGTTGTGATCCTCAATGTCTGTTCCTAGAATATTGTGTAAAATTCTTTGGAGTGCTGGTTTGGTATTCACAAAGTTCCTAAGGTGCTCTTTGTCATGAAAGTATCTTATTTCTCCATCCATTTTGAAAGATAGTTTTGCAGGGTACATCAATCTGGGTTGCAGGCTGTTTTCTTTTAGGGCTTGGAATATGTCACTCCAAGCTCTTCTTGCCTTGATGGTTTGTGTTGAGAAGTCTGCTGTGATTCTGATGGGCTTTCCTTTGTATGTGATTTGTTTCTTTTCTCTAACTGCTTGTAGAACTTTGTTCTTCTGTTGAGTTTCTGGAATCTTAACAATTATATGCCTATGTGTAGATTTTTTTTGATCAAGGCTATTTGGAGTCCTATATGCCTCACTTATGTGTATGTCAAGCTCTTTTCCCCTCCTTGGGAAGTTTTCTGCCATTATTTCTGTGAAGAGATTTTTTTTATGTCATCTGCACTCTCTCCTGTTTCTTCATTGACTCCAATCAGTCTTATGTTATTCTTTGCATCATCTAGCAGCTGCTGGATTGATTTCTCATGTTCCCTTATAATTTTGAAGCAATTTTTCTTTTCCTGGTCACTAATTGCAATCTTATCTTCTATATCTGAAATTCTGTCCTCACATTGGCTCATTCTGCTGTGTAGACTTTCAGTGGAGTTTTTCATGTCCTGGAAATCTATTTGTATCTGTTTTATGGATTCCATTTGTTTCCCATTTTGGGATTCCATCATGTTCCTGAGCTCCTTTCTAGATTTATTAATCATGTCTTGCACTAGGGGCACAATTTCTCCTATTATCTGAGAAATTATTTCTGATTTCATTTTTTCCAGATCCCCTTTTGTTGCCAGTTCAGTGGGTCCAGGTGGTTGAGTATCAGAGTGTTCCATCTCATTTCCCTTTGGGGTTGCTGTAGGTGATCTGGAAGTCTGGTTTTGAGACTTATTTACGTGTTTTCTCATTTCGACTGGGGGGGTGCTGTTGGCTCCTGCAGGGATTACCTCCTCTGAGCTGGGAGAGGTGGGACAGGGGCCAGGAGCAGCGGTAGGGATGGTGGCTCAAAAGCTCTTTCCTGTGGGCTGGGAGCAGCGGGAGGGATGGTGGCCGGGAAGCCCCTTCCTCAGGTCCAGGAGCAGTGGCATGGTGGCTCAGAAGCCCCTACCTCTTGGTGGGGAGCAGCGGGACTCAGTATCTTGGTCTGGTGTTCCGGTGTCCTCTGCATCTTTGTAGTGTGGAACCAGGTGGCTGCCTGTCTGCAGCGGGCTGATTCGGCGTGTTCCACGTGATGAGCAAGGTGTTTTCTTAAACATAACATGGATACAACACAGTCGAGAAAATTATAACCCAAAAGGAGAATGTAGGTTGTTATATCCTGACAACATGGAGATATAACCAATAAAAATCAGGGCACAGATGAGGGAATGACATCATGCTAACAACTCCATTTGTTAAAGAAAAGAGAATTTATATGACATTGAGCTGAACAGTCTAATGAATAAGCTTCAAGAATGCCAACCTCTTCTTAGATTTTATAAATCCCTTTCTAAACCTTAGAGGAATATACTAGAAAATAATATAATAAAGAAAAAGTGCTTTACATTTTAGGAGCTCATTTAGTTTCTGCTTAATTTCCTTTCCTTTCATTACATTCAGAAGGAATTGAGTTACATATGTTTTTTCCGTGTCCTTTTACATAGAAATAATTCCTCGGGGCCATGTGTATCCCGTTACTCCTTCATTTTTCTGCTGAAGCTGACCAGGCAGACTTGTGTTGCATGTGCAGACCCACGGTGATTTTTCCACCCAAAAAAGTAATTCTTTTGACCATTAATCACTGGGCACAGTGGACCCACAGTCTAAGTAGTAAGAGAAGAGCGGAATGATTTATTGCTTCTCTGTTTTTAGGGCAAGGTGCCAGTGTGCAGTGGAGCTCTTCTGCTGATCTCCCATAAATGACTGATCAGAACTTTCCCCGTGCGCTGACGCATGTGTCTGAGGATCACTGTGGGCTCACAGTCTTGCATGAAGGGTCAGTTCACTGAGTCACTTCTGCAGCCAGTTCTGCTGCTTTCCAGTCCCTCTGTGTCCTCAGTGTCGAACACTCCCCTGCGCACAGGTGAGCTATTGCTGCAAACAGCTGTCCCTTTTTACCTGTGGGCCTTCTCTACCTACATCTGTGCGCTCAGCCTACAGCAGAGGCCAGCTGCAATAGCAGGGAGTGGAAACCTCTGGAGCTCCCTTGGACGGGAGCTGTGGCAGGGAAATGGAAGCAGCTTTCATGCCCAGCCAGATCCGAGCCATGGCTGGTGTCTTTCCAAACAAACCCAAAGTAATAGAGTGTAAGTGGGTTAGGAAGTCAGATGAATTTTATTACAGATATCTTGGCTGTTTTGAGATTAATTTATCTCAGTTTTGTTTTCTAAGACAATTAATTTTTAGCCATTGTGTCCCCATACATACCAAACAAACTGGCACTGGTGGCTGCTGTGTCAAGGCACAGTGGCAGAAAAGGTATTTCCAGGACACACAACCTATGAATCCAAAGAGCTGAGGCTCAATTACAGGAAACATTTCAAGCCCAGTACAGTGCCTTTCTTGCCAAAACTGAGTATTTTGGGCAAGTTTTGGGATAGAGTCTTCCCTTTACATTTATTTATGATTTTTGATTATGCTTTAAAATTAAAGGTTGTCTTTTGAAATCTGGAAAAATACATTCATATATGTGTACTACAATTTGCTCCTGGCTTTAAAGAACTCCACAGTTTATCAAAAACAGTAGTGCTGTTGCATTCAAGACATGACTCTAAGCCAGAGATCTCGGTTTTAGCTTCAGGTGTAGCATTGAAATCACCTTGTGCTAATCCTCCACAATGTGGGTCACAATATCTTCATTTTTTATATTGTTTAATTCATTTCTACAGCCAGACTCTAGGCTTTGTAAAAACAGATAATGTCTTCCTTATTTGACCTGTATCCTGATACAGCTTCAGCAACAGGTAAGCACTTGGTAATCACCAGTAGGATCAATGCATGAATTATCTGTATGATAGTAACAAGCTTCCTAATTTTTTTGAACCTTAGTTTCACCATCTGTGAAATACAAGTTGGCTGAGGTAATTACTAAGCTTCTTTATCATTCTAACAGCAAATGATTGTGTTTTGTATTGTTTTTTGAGGTTTCATTTAAGTGTACCATTGATGAATTTTTTGAGACAAGGTCTTGCTAAGTTACCAAGTCGCCCAGGCTGGGCTTACATTTGTCACCCTCCTGCCTCAGCCTCCCTTAGTTCTGGGATTATGCACCACCACCCCCAGCTTGATAAAGTTTTACATATGAGTATATGAGATAAGCACCACCTGCTGATTATAGCACATTTCTACCACCCCAACAAGTTTCTTATGTTATCATTGTTAACACCCCAAAGCCAAGCAGTATTTTGGGCTACACAATAATAGATTAGTTTTGCTCATTTTGAACTTCCTATAAATGGAATCATGTGTACGCTCTTCCTTTTTCTTATTCCCCTCTGAATATCATCTGAGAGATTTCATTATACATAGGGATAATGTGTTCTATTTATTTACTGTGTATTTGACTATATTAATATACTGCTACTTATTTATCCAGTCTACCATTGAATTTTAGAGCTCCCTCCGATTTTGGCTATTACCAATAAAGCTCCTTTAAATATTTTTTGTAAACTTCTTCGGTAAAGTGCACGACATCTCTTTTGGGCCAATACACAGAAGTAGAACCTTGGAATCATAGTGCTTATATATTTAATTTACTAGATCCTGCTGAAGAGGTTTCCAGTATGGCAATCTATTCTAATCTAATCTAATCTATTCTGTTACTAGCGTTACACAAGAATTCCAATTGACTGGTATGTGTAAGGAAGACCCCTTATGAGAATTTGTTTCCTGAACGTCATGAGATCATGGGAAATTTCACTCTGACTTTCAAAGTCTCACAACTGAGCAAAAGTACTTTGGGGCAAATTGGGTTCATTGGGACATTTCCCATTCCCTTTCAACTCATCTGACTGTCTTTTCTGATCCTGAAGTCTTCACTGAGAGTCAACCAAGTCGACCTCTCTCTTCTTTGTAAGGAATCAGTTGCTGATAATTCACTGTGGAAGAACCACCCTGATCTGCATTCTAATTCACCCTGCTTCTACTGAGCATGCTTTACTCTTTTATTTACGTTGTGCTTTTTTTTGGGTAATCTACGTTTGGGGGATAGTTTCTGCAGTAGGAACATCAGGCTACATCCTTCTCAGAGACAGAAATCCTCCGATTCTATGAATCAGACATATTGGTACCAGTGGTCGTCTACTGTTATAGATCATGTCTATGACACTGGGATAAAACATCAGAACTGAATCTCAGTTTTCTCTTTGATTTATTTCTCTGCTTTGATTTGTCTCCAGTCTCAACACTGGAGACAGCCTTGAGTACTGATTCATTCTACCTCATTCTACCAATTTTGCTTCTCCTAGAAAGTGTTCTACAGAAAGGACATTTTGTCAGGACCAAAGTCGCATAAAATCACGCTTCGAATGGGCAGTGAAGGATCCTAGGGTTACTGGGTTCCAATTCTTTTCACCTCTTGCCTTTTTCATCCAACTTCCTACAAACCTTTCCCTACTCCTTCTACAACAACGTCTTTTCCGCCTCCACTGAGCTTCTGCCACCTCCTCGTCCCTAAGCAATTCAGGTCCAGCTACAAAAGGAGAAGGGATTAGGAAAGAATGGGAAGAGAGACAGAGGGGTAAACAAGTGTGGAAAGGAGAAAGATTTCTGCTTAGTGTAACAGTGTGCATATCTGTGCACGTCTGTGTGCACGCACACGTGTGTGCCTGCATGTGCTAGGGTTTCCTAAGTCCAAACCCGTGTGTTCAGGGTAAAATTAGGTCGATTGTTTTGGTCTTGGTTCTAAGTGAAAAGCAGGCCTATTTTGCAATAATTTATGTCATTATTAAACAGAAGCATTATATAAAAAAATAAAAAGTACCTACTTAGACTTTCACCCTTCTACAGAGGCAGGAGCTCCATGGCATCAAGATAAGTAAAAGAGACCTTGTTTAGACATGGACTTTATGATTTCCTGGAAATTCCCACAGGAAATTCTTCTTTTGAATTGATTGCTGAAGTCAGAATCTTGCTATTGTTTCAGAAAACAAAATCAAACAGAAACCAGCCCAAAGAAAAATATCCACCATTGTTTTTATAAAGGGATTTTCTTTTTGGAGCAGCTTGATATCCTCCTGACTTGTTTTCAATAATTTTATTTTTACTCAATTAGAGGTTTATTAAAAATTAGAGTTCATGGTGAAATAACATAATTATTAAACTGTTATAAATTAGTAGATGCTGACATTTGCTTAAAACTAATTAGATGTGTGACCTTAAGCACATGAGTTTGCCTTTATGGGTCTGCTTCATAATTTCAGAGAAAGAGGGCCATTAGTTCCATTCCGCTTGCTATTAGTCACGTTGGCACGTGAGCGGTGAGCGAGTGTTGGAATCACAACATTAGGCCCCACGGAGTCCCAGGCAGTAAATGAATGCAAGACCATTGGTGATTCGTCCCCAGTACCAGCTGGGCAGCCAGGCCAGGCCATTTCTCCATGCAGTGGGAAGTCATGAAGAGCCTGTGCCTCCTCTCTCCACCTACCACCCTTTTCTTCCTCTTTTCCTTTTTCTTTTTCTTCTTCTTCCTCCTCCTCCTCCTCCTTCTTCTTCTCCTCCTCCTCCTCTTCCTCCTCCTTCTCCTTCTTCCTCCTCTTCCTCCTCCTCTTCCTCCTCCTCTTCCTCCTCCTCCTCCTCCTTCATTGTTTCTTGCCTTTGGAGGACAGGGCTGACCCTAGGCGGGAGAATGTGGGCACCAGCCGAAGGCTGACAGCACCCAGAAATGAGTGCCAAGGAAATGTGATGACTCCACCCAACCCAGTTCTCTCAGAATTTCTTCCCATCAAGCTACACCTAATTTCTTAAAAGCCACATCACTTGGTGCAAACTCTAGTTACAGATCTCCGAGGGGCCTCATGTCCACGTCCCACAGGACAAAGCCTGCAGGGTGAAGTCTGCAGAGGGAGAAAAGTACCGACTCCCTCTAGGGAAAGAATGCGTCATTCACTTCACTTAGGGAAATACCCAGTGTGATCACAGCATACAGTGAATGAATACATTTATTTAAAAAAAACTTTATTAGAGAAAAGGATGCACTGCCAGTACCCTGCCGTCCTCCCCCTCAAGTGGAACACACTTATCCCATTGTTCTTGCCACTTTCTGAAGTCCTCTCTCCTGAGTGTCTTTGTTGCACTATTGTGGCTTCTTCAGTGTCCTGAATCGATTCAAAACATTTCCCTTTCATGGTCATTTTGACTTTGAGCAAGAGCCAGAAGTCACGTGGTGCCAGATGCAGCGAATAAGGTGGAGGAAGATGCACCGTCATGCTTTGACGAAGCTGTCTTTCCATTGGACAGCATTTGGCAGTAGCATTCACCTTATTTTGATCACACCTTGTAAAGACACTCAGGGAAGAGGACTTCCAGAAATGCTCCAGAAAGTGGAGCAAGAAAGATAGGCAAGTGTATTCAAAGTCATGGGAAGGATTTTGAGGTAACTCATGGCAAGTGTGTCTTCTGTAATATTTTAAAAAATATTTACATGCAAATCATGTTTTGATCAGCCCTTGTGAGAGTGAGTATACTTAGGGAAGAGGGCATCACACAAATCCATCCTTTTGAGAACCTGCAATACCAGGCACTGCGTACAAATCCTAGTTTTCAAGATGGACTTAGAGTGCAGGAGGGGTGTTAAATGCTATTATGTAAATGTGTATAATACAGAAACTGACAGGATTAATAAGATGCAGAGCCTCAAAGGAGAGCAGAAATGATCCCCTACAGGGAAGAATATTGCAATGGATTTTTAGGAACTAGAGAAACAGAGCAAAATGGAAGGAAAGCTATTGTCTTAAGTAAACTTCTGAAATTATTGTCTTTGACTTGTGTTCATATGTCAAAAACACATTTTCCAGCTATCTCAAACCTTTGCAAAGCTAGCCTAGCACTTCCGCCTGGCTCCATGCTCTCAGAGCCTTAAATCCTCAGTTTTTCTTACGTTTCACACCTTTGTGTCTGTGAGCACACAGCCCCCTCTGCCTGTAAGACTTTCCCAACCTCCTTTATCTTGGAAACTTCTGTTCACTCTTAAGAGTGAGCTCTGGCAAGGATTTCAGATCTCTCTCCTTTTTCATTCATCCAACCACTTTCCAGTGGATCAATCTGCTTCCAATTTCCACTGCTGTGTTTGTCTTCCCAGATGGATTGTGGCTTCTTCCAGGACTGGTGTCCAGTTGGATTCATCCATGCACTCACATGATACAGCACAGCGCCTTGAGCCTGGGCCATTCCCATTCAGTGTGGGATTGAGCTGAGCTTTTAAACCTTCCTGCGCACACCCTGGCCCAGGTTGCATGCAGGGGTGAGGCTCAGAGGAAGGAGGTCCCTCTTGGTCTGGTGTTTATATTGCACGGGCGATGAAATGAGTGAGGGAATTTTATTACTTCTACTTATAACACAAACACTAAGAGGTGTGTGAGGACTACGATTTATGTTTTTTAAAGACAGGAATCCCTTTTATATCAAAGGTATTCAGTAGTAATCCATGCCAATAGGTTGCGTTCCTTTTGTACCAAAAGTATTCAATAGTAACCAAGTCAGGAAATCAAAGAACTTCAGGCCCACTGTTAATATTTCGCAATCATATGTACACATATGTATTTTATGTGTTCTTAGAGTTTTTTTTTTTGTTTTGGTTTTTTTTTTTTTGGTACTGGGGATTGAACTTGGGACCTTGCGCTTGCAAGGCAGGTGCTGGAACCACTGAGCTAAATCCCTGGCCCAATGTGTTCTTAGAGTTGAGAGAAGGCCTATGCCTGTGTATAGAGGCCCTTGGACCTTGAGCAGATTCTGCTGGTTTGTCTCATCTCCAGGAATGCCTTTGGTCCTTGTGGGCACCTGTATCCCTGCCACCATCCAGAATTTCCTGAAATGGATGGAAAGCATTGCCAGCCAGAGGGACGAATGTGACCGCTGAGCAGGAGCGTAGGTCCCAGGAGGGACTGTCCTAGATGTGACTTCAATCAGGCCCCTCAGGGTAGAAACCAGCCACAGGCTGCATTAAACTTGAATTGTTGAATCCGTCAGAAAAACTATGGTGGCAACATCCAAGATTTAAAGACTCCTTCTGGTGCCCAAAGATGTTCTAAGCTTTTGCATGTCCTTTCAAGACTTCCTCTGCTCTGTACTTCAGAGTTCAAGATATGGTTTAAGTAATGCACTCTGTAACCTACAGGGGATCACAGAAATTCTGCTCCCAAGAAATCAGTTTGGAGAGATGATTTGAAGGTTTGGAAGAGGGAGGTATAATGTTGCTGCTGAAGTAGAATAATCTGAATTTATCTGCTTTATTCCTGGTATTTTCAACTACTTTGGCATATATAGATATCTTCCTCCCTTCCTTCTGCCATTAGTCCTGCTTTTCTCTTCATATGTAATAAAAACAGCTAAGGAATTATGGTCACGACTCTCACCTGGCATTAAGTGGGGGGTCCGTATGTATTTGTTGAAGAATAGATAAATTATTAATAGAACCAGTCATTCATTCACATTATTGCATACAAAGCTCACAGTTAGTTTTTCTCATGTATTAATAAACTAAATCTTTAGTTTTCTGTGAAGTATGTAGCAAAGTATGCTTGTTTCATAGTTTTGGAGACTGGGATGTGGACAGGTTAAGTAACTTTCCCCAAACCATCCCTTTATTAAATAGTGATATCAGACTGTAAGAAAACCACTCTTCTATATGCAGTTTGTGACCACAGCTTTCTTGTGGGCCACGTGTGCAGTAGGATGCACCTTGGAAGGAGGCAGAAAGCAAGACCCTAGTTTTCCCTGTACTGGTCATCTGACCTTCCCCAGTGGATTAGTCAGCCTTCCTTTGTGGGGAAAAGTACCTGACACTCCCAACTTAAAGGAGGAGAAGTTTATTTTGGTTCACAAACACAGAGGTTTCAGCCCACAGTTGGGTATCTCCGAGGCAGGGACATGTGTGGGTAGAGGGTGTGGAGAAGGGAAGTGCTCACCTTATGGCCGTGAGGAGGCAGAGTGAGCGAGGAAGCACTGCAGAGAGAGGAAGGCTTGGGCACACGATACACTCTCCAAGGGCATCTCTGGTGACCTGCTTTCTCTAACTTGTTCCCACCTGCTAATACTCAGTCAGCTATGAAGTCATTAATGGGTTGATCCGATGATGTTCACACTCCAGCCACCTCCCTCAGCCCCACTCCGAGCCTTGCTGCTTTGGTGACCAAGCCCTTCAGACTCGAGTGGTTGGGGACACTTCTTCATGCCAGCTGCAAGTCCTCACTTGTCCATGTGGATAGTAACCAGCTACTCCCTGTCTTGCTGCTGGGTTACTGTGAGGGTTAGATTAGGAAGCATGGTAACACAAAGCCTTTAAAGTATTATAAATAAAGTAAGTACGGTTGGGCTTCTGTGTCCACAGGTTCAGCATCTGCAGATTTAATCAAATGTGTACCAAAAATATCTAGGGGAAAAATCCTGCTTCCTTATTGAACATGAACAGATTTTTTTCCTTGCCATTCCATAAACAACGCACCATAATAGTTATGTTCATAGTATTTACATCGTAGAAGGCATTTTAAGTAATCTGGAAGTGCTTTAAAATATACAGGAAGATATGTTCATGCTTTAAGCAATTCTACCTCATTTTCCATAAGGGATTGGAGGATGTGTGGATTTTGGCATCTGTGTAGATCTTGGACCCAGTTCTTCACAGATGCTGAGAGATAGCTGTATTTTACAGAAAGTGATCGTGAAATGTCTGGCAAAGAAGGAGTTATTTTTGAAATAGTAGGTAAGTAGAAAATTAAAAAAAAAAGATTAGTATTTTCAAAATCTATTTACACACTTAGATTATAAATGTTTGCCTTAGCAGTGTTGATCAGTGCTATAAAGTATTTTGTTAAAAAGCTTTAATGTATGTATTAGTAACTTAAATGCTTATTGGAAGATGTTTCTAGTTACAAAATAATACTGTTTGCTATTCCTTTTGTGCCGCATCTGGAATATATCTCAGTGTTCCTTTCAAATATGGGATAAAGTTAAAAGAGTTTTTTCTCCTCTAATGAAGGAAGCAAGATTAGCTAACTGAATAATAAAGGGGCCAATCTTTTTCCATCCCCCCTTGTTTGTCCTCCTGCTTCTTTGTATAAGTGAATTAACATGAAGTTTCAATTCAATGAATTATTGCCCATCAGGAAATATACTTTAATAACCCCTGGAACAGAAACTAAAAAGAAAATCAGCTTAACTGAAGCTAATGTTGCCTTAAAATTTAGTTTGACATTGAGTTTTGAGTCTCTTAATAAAAAGTTCCAGAGTCTGAAGAAAATGATGCATTCTTTTATTGTTTCTGTGTTCTTTTTGTGAAAATTTAACATTGCCTATGTAAACTATGCAATTCAGTGGTACCAGTAGTGGCAATATTGACTTTAGTACTTTATAATTAATTTTCTCTAATAATTAAATGCCAAACCTGAAGGGATCTTTTAGGTAGAGCATTTCTCAGACTCTGCAGCATTCTAGTTCTGTAGGATGCTTTGGAAAAGTTATTCTTCATCTGATCAGGTTGGGAAACTGTCCACAGTGACCCACAGCTAGAAACTAACAATGTTCAGGGACTCTGAGTTTTCTGTATTTAGCTCCATCGATCTTTGTTTAATTGATGTTTCTCTAATATATTTTGTCATAGAACCCTTGAAACTAATCAGTTATTAGTTAGTGACTTTCTTGGAAAACAATTTGGGATAGTTATTCCCAGGTGGAGTGACCTGTCCATGGCTGCACCTACTCAGGGACTTTGATTTCTGATCTGCTACAGTTAGCTGATGTCTTTACCAAAAAGCAATATATAAATATAAATATACATTTATTATGTCCAGTTTTTAGGCCACACCTGCTTACCACCAGTAGCTACCATTATTAAAATAGTATACACAAACCATCTCTTTAGTAACTTGTTCTAAAATGTTAGTTATTAATATCAGGTATTTCAATCTGTAGCTACTACTTTTTTTTTTTTTTTTTTTTGGTACTGGGGATTGAACTTGGGTCCTTGTGCTTGCTGGACAGGCGGTGGAACCACTGAGCTAAATCCCCAGCCCATGTAGCTACTACTTTTGAAACTTGAAGCATTTGCCAATTTTCAATTCTCTGAATTTTAAAATGTATTTTGGATTCCATTGTTATTGATAATACTTCTGTAAACACACACTCAGTTCCACACAATATAATTCTTCAGGTTTAAGTATTTAAAACCTTTATGACAACAATTACTCTCTTACTATTACTCTATACATCTTTTGAAAAAATCTTTGTGTGCCCTTCTAATTCTTCTTTGTAAAAGAACAAAACTGAAAAATGACTGAAAGTTAGGTTTATTGTTAGTGCTCTATAGCATCATTAATGGTGTATGATTTAATCCAACATAGAGTATTTGTATATCTTAAATCTGAACAAATATTTCTGACAATTGTGTGCATCATGTGCCCATTGTGCTGGTCAGCTTTCCATTACTATAACAAATACTTGAGTGGATCAACTTATAAAGAAAAAAATTTATTTTGTCTCATAGTTGTGGAGGCCTCCATCCACGATTGGTTGATCCACTGCCATTGGCAAGGAAGCACATTGTTGTGGGATGTGTAGTGGAGCAAAACCACTCACTTCATGGCTGAGAAGCAAAAGAAGGAAGAGGAAGGGTCTGGGGTCACTCTTCCCTTCAGGGGGACCCTCGATGACCTGAAGACCCCCCACTAGGCTCTATCTTTTAGTTCCCACCACCTCCAATAGCATGAGCTGCAGACCATGCCTGTATCCCATGGACCACCGGGGGACACTTGAGATCCTAATTACAGTGCGCAATCTGGATCCAACCCAGTAGTATTTATAGACTTCACCTTGAAAAATTAACTCATACACTTGGATTAATTTCTTATTAGCTGAACACATTATTGCCCTTACCACCCAACAAATAGAAAAAACTAACAAACCCTGCAGAATGCTGAATATCAAGCGGGTTGAAGACTAAATATCCTTTTGAAAAGAGTAGTTAGTGCACACCCGGATACTTGTGAAATTTTTAAGAAAAACCTTCCCTCAAAGACACATCATAGTAGAGAGAATTTATAGGCTCCCAATTTAGAATAAGCATCTGGAGGGGCCAGCCTCACCCTCTGACATCCTCCGAGTGCACCATGGATCCTGGGGCCAGAGGGATTGTGATCCGGAGTTGTGCAGTGTAGAATGGGCACAGTGTGTGCGGTAGGCTCCGAATGTTCCCTCCAGGTAGCAGGACACCATATGAATTATGGGTTGATGGGCAACTGCTGGGAAAACTGTTCTTCCAGAGAAGTTGGGAGCCTGACTTCACGGAAGGGTCCACTCTGTGTGGGAGGGTGAGCTACGGGATCAAGGGAGCGAGGGACGCCCGGGAAAGGGGTGCTGGGAGAGTGGGAAGGGAAGTAGAGACAAACAGCACCGGCCCAGCATTCAGCCAGCAACCTGCCCGAGATCTACTTAGTAGGAAGTCCGACGCAGGACCAAATAACCACCGGCTCCAGGAAGCATAGCCACACGGTGATGAATAGCAGCTCCTAAACTTACGCTCTGTCTGAGTATTTTCAAAGGCTAATGTGGTTTAATCCTCAGCATGACCACATTAAACAGGATCATTATTCCTAGGGTACAGATGTGAAAACTCAGACTTCAGGAGGTTGACGGTTTTAGCAGGTGGCAGAGCAGGAGCTTATGAGTGGCTGGTTTGTGCCTAGGGTTCAGCACATTGGCTGGGTCCTGGCTGCACTGTCATCTTGTCGAAGTGTCCAGGGAAGCTGTTGTCTTGATCACCTTCGATATCTAAGCACAACAAGCAGTACAGACATGTGACAGCATTTTCATTCAGATATTATGTTGTGAACTCTAAGTTTTGATGGGAAGCACCGGGATTATAATGAATTAAACAGAGCACATGTTTTAGGAGGCCCTAATTTAGTGCCTGAGTATCACTCAGTGCCTTTGGACAGCAGGGTAGAGGAGCAGTGTTTGAATTTGAGTTCCTTCTGCTGAGTGATCCCTTTTCAGACTCCCCAGCCTTCTCTACTTAGGGCTGTCGTTACATTCACCCATTTTCGGCTTGTCTGGGACCCTGAAGACGTTTGAATCAGTGACTCGACTCTACTTAGTTGCATCAGGAAGAAAGGAGTGGCCAGATAAATCCAGCTGTGGTGAAATGCTGGGTAGATGAGCAGGAAACCACGTGACATAGTTTATGAATTTGGTATTTATGAATAAATACTTATACCTACTCAATTTTATATAATTCCCCCCCCTAATTTTAGCAAATAGCAGGCTGCTTCTTATTTAATTTATGGCAGTATGGTATCTTCAAGTTTCCTCCTTATTCATTCTTTTGCTTTTGGTTAAAGAATTTAAATTGTATTTTTATTGAAAAAATAATACACAAAAGAAAAAAAAAGAAAAAGAAATCATCTCTAATCCCATTGTTCACAAGGAAACACTGTTACTATAAACCTCTGAGGTTTTAAGTGGAGGTGTGTACGTTTCTAAACTGTTTAGATAAATTAGGACATCATCTGTATGCTGCTTCTTACACCAGGTAGTTTTTCCCGCTCAGCAGGGTAGCATAAGTGCTTTCCTCTGTATCAATAAACATTTTTGTTTGTTTGCAGTACTGGAGATCAAACCCAGGGTCTTTACATTGAACCACACCCCCAGCCTTTTCAATTTTTAAATTTTGAGACAGAATCTTGTTAAATTGCTGAATTTCCCAGCCTGGGATCAAACTTATGATCCTCCTGTGTCAGCCAACACAGAGTGCTGGAATCACAGGAGTGAACCGCCGTATCTGACTTAGATATTTTTATTTTCAATAACATAAAGTTTTGCTGAAAGAATATGCCAGAATTTAATCAGTATTCTATTGAAGGATATTTCTTGGCCACTAGACAAGTGGCTTTAATCCATTTTTAATTTGAATGGACAAGTAAATATGCAAGTGCATTGTCTCACTGTTAGGGAAGAGTTAAGTTTCTTCATGATTCTTAACGTTGTCAGTGTTGTGCCCACATCGCGAGGTCCCCAAAGACCACCAAGAAGCCGATTCCGATGCAAACACACGAGGGTCGTTTATTCAAGTTTGAGCAGGGACTCTCATCCGACACCGACGCAGCGGGTCAGGATTGAGAGCCCCGACTCTAAAACACCAGGGGTTTTTATAGAGGTTACAGCAAGGCGCGGGGTTTTCAAAAAGGCGCGGGGTTTCAAATCACACGCAAATCACACAATTGGCTAGCATTTAGCAAGTTTTGAAAGTTTAAACCTGATTGGCTGTGCCTTGCGCGCTGAACTGCAAACGACTGCTCAAATCATCGAAAAGAACATCTGGGATACTGGGGTATTGGGGTAACTACTGATTAGCTGTTGCAGGCCATCGAGAAGAGCATCTGGGACATTGAGGCAGCTACTGATTAGCTGTTGGTAGGCTAGTTGCTAGGGGACTGCTGAACATTATCACAGGCAGGTGGCCAAAGTACATCTTGTGGTTTTTCTTGGAACTAGAATTTATGTCCAGGCCACCTTACTCTAAGATGGGGCCAAATTTTAAAATGGAGTCACTCAGGCCTCACAGTCAGCGCTAATGACTTGAAAGCTGTACTTAACAACTTCCGGTTAGTGTTTCTGCCATGAAAGGAGCCAAAGAGGGCGCGATTTAAGCAGCCCTGGGCAGCACGAGCAGAAGCGGGGAGGAGGCGGTCCTGCAGAAACTACGCGAGAGCGGATGCACTTCTCTTTCTGGACGCTAGGTGGCGCTTTAGCTGTTGGAAAGACATTCCAGGATCTTCAGGAATAGACGTTCTTCAGAATGTCAGTGACATTTATTTTCCTGCTCCTTTAAAAAAAATTTTATCACGTGCTGCTGGCTTAATCAGAATAGCATATTTCTGCCTTATTTTGCCTACTTTAAAATAAACCTTCAAAATATTAGTTTTTCTCTGCCCCTTCTATGTTAGTCTGCTGTTAAAAGCAAAACCCAAACTCAAAACAAAAGACAACCAACCAGCCAGGAAACAAACAAACAAACAAACAACGGGGATTAAAAGTGCTACAGGATCTTAATCTGTGAAGTCTCAGTTCAGTTGCAACACCATTCATAAACTAATCAAGCACTCTTAGTTTTCCATCAAATAATGGAAGGTGACCTTTCAAATAATCACTGTGCTTGTAAGTTGCCATGTGTTGCGTGTGTGACACATTGTTGAGTCCTGGCTGAGTTGTCTCCTACCATCTTACTGCGTGCCACACTCCTGGAGTGTTCCTGTACAGTCACAAGTTGTTTACACGTTCTGAGAAATGTGTCCTTAGTTGATAGCATTGCTGAATCAACATCACAGTGTATACTTCCACAAGCCTGGGAGTTACAGCCTCCTACACCTCAGCTATATGGTATAGGTATAGAGATATATGGTACTGTGGATACACAGATAAATGGGTTGTGGTATAGGGTTAGGGTCTGTAGCTCTTATGACCATGATGTACAAAACAATGCGAGATTAAATCAAGCACAAGAGAAAATGAGGCAGTCAAGATATGCACACTATTTTACAGCAAACATTTCTTTAAATCAGTAAGAGCACACTCTAAAATAATAATAAAGAATTTAGGATGGCAAATACATAGGACAGTAACTGTTGTTTATTTTCATTATCAAGTATTATGCACTGTACATAATTGTACATGCTATGCTTTATATGAATGCCAACACCGTGGGGTCTTTTCTGCAGCATCACCATAAAAACATGAATAATATGTTGCACTATGACATCATAATGGCTATGAAATCATGACAGCTATGATGTCACTGGGCAATACAAACTTTTCAAGCCATTGCAATCTTATGGGACCACCATCATCTATGGGGTGTGTCATTAACTCTAAGGTCATGATATGCCAAGTAATGTCTAACAGTGATGGATGTACAGTAAAACTTTGGGTTACAAATAACTTGTTCTGTGAATATTCTGCAAGATGAACAAATATTTACAGTAAATTTTAACTTGATAAACAAGCCATGTCTTGCAATGTGAGTATAGTAGTACCTCTGATCGTGAACACTGATGTTTTGTGAACAATTTGGTTTGCAAACAGAAAAATTTGGCATAATTTTGCTTCCATTTATGAACTCTGCACTGACAAACATGACTGTAGCCATCTTCCCCAGAATCCTAGAACAAATTAAATTTATGAACCAAGGTAGCACTGTAGTGTGTGATGCCCAATGTCACATAATCACAAATGAGCTAATGGTTTGTCTCTTTATTTCTCCTCTCTCTCTCTCTCTCTCTCTCCCCTCTCTCTCTCTCTCTTTCCATGGGATTGTAGATGATCATCCTCCAATAGCAAAAGTTTATGGAGGAGGTCTTATCAGTAGAGGAGGAGGAGAATAAGATAGAAGAACCCTTTGGTTCAAATGAGATTAGGGAGATGTGTAAAATGTGGAAATTGATGTGAGTTTTGTAGAAAAGCACCATCCAAATAAGGTTGTAGTAGTGCAAGTGATGAATCTGTTTAATGACAATGCAATGTCACAGTTCCATAAAATACTCAAAAGGAAGCAAAAGCAAGAGTCATTGGTTAGGCTCTTTGTTAAAACTGCACAAAAAGAAGATTCCATTGAGCCCATAGAGAAGAGTGATTCTGTTAGTCATAATGTCATCCTACACAATAACCCTCCTCTTTCTTGTCTCCCTCACACCAGCCATGAAGTTTTCAAAGGTGAGTGCAAGTTAATTTGTTTATTCTTTCTTATATTTTGTATTTTATTTATTATTTTGTATTATATTATAATATTGTTATCATTTTTATGTGAATATTTTTGGGTTGTGAAATGAATCATCTGCATTCCCATTATTTCTTTGACATGGGAAAATTTATTTTGATATACAAGTGCTTTGGATTACAAGCATGTTTCCAGAATTAATTATGCTCTCAAACCAAGATTTGACTGTATTAATTTCCCACCCAGCATGCTTACTTCTCTTGACAGAATAACTATGTTGATTCTAAGTGTTCAGGGAAATAAAGGTTTTTGTGCTTAAAATTTTGTGTTTTTTTCTAAGCTAGCTTCTTTCCCAGCATGAAGCCCTGAAAACAGAATTACCAGATCCTAAGATGTCTTAGTTATTTTTTTGTTGGGACAAAATACCCAACACCAACAAGTTAAAAGAAGAAAGGTTTATTTTGGCACAGTTTTTAGAGGTTGTAGTCCATAGTCAGCTGGCTCCACTGGAGGGCAGTATGGTAGAGGAGCATGGCAGAGGGGAAACAGTCCATGGCAGGGTAGTCAGGAGGCAGCAAGCAGCAGTAGCCTCCCTTTCCCATTTATGCCATTCAGGCTATAAGCCTATTGGTTGGTCCTACCAACATCCAGGGTGAGCTTTTCCATTATTCATACCCAGAACTATGCTAAACCAATCTGTGAACTGATTTAGTCATCACACACCCTTAATCCCAGTATCACACACCCTAGATCCAGACATCTCTGAAAAGCCCCACCTATGAGTAAATGAGGCTTTGCGGTACATTTAGATATAAGTCATAAAAGGTATCCACATTTAAAGCTCTTAATACATATTACCAACTGATTTTGTGGAACGAACTGAGTCTTATTGTAGAAGGGCCATAAATTTGTTCTCTCATGATAAATTCAGTTGTGTTTCAATTACATCACCATTTTAGAGATATTTGAAGATTTTCCTTGTTCAGTCCAGATTTATTCAATAGTCAACCTTCTTTCAGAGAAAATGAGACTCTTCTCCTTTGTGCAACTTACTGGAGTCAATGTGATTGTTTTCAATAAACTAAAAGGCTTTGATAAATTTACTTGGTAGTTCCCTTGTTTTCTTTGAATTTGTGCCAGATGGCACTGCTGATTTTAAAGTTGTATTGAACTTTTCAAACATCCTTGTAGACTTGTTTTTTTGAAAGTCTTTTCAGTATTATATTTTATGAGTTAGAAAGCAGACTTGGAATATTAGCAGCAGACCAACTCTTTAATTTAGTTCATTTTCCTTTCTCATTTAATTTGTAGAAGTTAGAATACAGACATTATTTTTGTTTTCTAACAATCCTTCTGAATGAGCCCCGGGATTGCATCTACCTCACATGAAGAAATTCTACCACTGCAAAGTACTCTGGGGCAATTGGTTAGACTGTGAATTAGAAACTGAGACCATGACTTGCAGTTGAATTATGCGATTGTCTTTTGTTTGGGAAAACCTGGTTTAGTCTTCAGATACAAAAGATATAAGGATCCTTGGAAGGATCTCTCTCTCTCTCTCTCTCTCTCTCTCTCTCTCTCTCAGCTTCATGTTAAAAGGCTGTCTTAATGAAGTGGCAAAACAACAACAAGAACAGGTCAGCTTGGCAGTTCTAGTCAGCAGTGGTTTACCAGCTGATGCTGATCTGCAGAGGGGAACCTTTGCCCCTCTTCCCTCCTAGGTACCATGGCTGAAATTAGACTGACAAAGGCAGATCAGAGGGTAAAACAGCAGACCCTCAATCTCATTAATATATGCATTGGCAACACACAGATGAGCACCCAGTGGCTCGCAACTGGAAGGTTTGGCTAGAACTTAGAATTCTAGGGCATCTTTAATTAATGTAAACATTGTATGACATAACATGAGCTAAGATTAATAATATCAGCAAGAATGAAAAATCGGATGGGGAATTGGAGGAGGAGGGAGAGAGCAAGGGAAAGGGAAGGGGATTTAAAAAAAGAGAAAGAAGCTGTAGTATGTAAATGTAACCACTCCCTAAGATGATTGTAAACTACATGACTGCAATCATTCACTAACAAAATAAAATATTAAAAATAAAGACGAGAGGACAGCACAGTTTTAGGGCAGCAACAAGACAAAAGAAAAGCACTTCTGAGTTTCCAGGGGACAAGTGGGGAGGCGAGTGTCTGGAGGCTTGAGTGGAAGGCCAGGGTGTATCAGTAGGGCTGGCCCAGGGCTGAGGAGGGTCTGGAGCTGTCTCCTGCCACCCACTAACTCTGTCCTTCCTGAGAGAGTGGAGGAAGGACATGTTGACAAGTCTATGTCTTGCTTTTAGGCAACTAGGGAGAGGGTAGAGAGCCGCTCTTGTGTCTTCATCCTCTCAACCATCTTCCATTCAAAATAATCTACCAGCTAAAGTGGTACCTTCTGCTCCTCTATCCCAGAGAGGAGGGGGCCCCTTCCCAAGGCTGCAGGACAGGAGCTCTCAGACAGAGGTCTGTTGCCATCCTCAGTGGGACTGGGTTCTCCGCTGTGCGCAGACCTGGGAGGGGTCCATCCATCCACCAGAACCCACAGAAGGGGTTACCCACAATGAAAGCGGCTGTGGCCAGGGGCCGGACTAGGGGGAGATGACAGCGGATGTTCTGGTTATCTACAGGAGAAATGGGCTGTGCTCTGACGACACCACTCAGAAACAACACGAGAGAGAACCCCCTTGAGGTCTGTCTTTGCAGTTTAAAGATATCACATGGTTTCTCCTACAGAGAAACTCAAATGATGAATAAAGAGCAAAATAAATATTTTAGGCTGAGGCAGGAAGACCACAAGTTCTGAGCACAAGTTGCCCTGCCTGGCAACTCTAGAGACCTAGCAAGACCCTGGCTCAAAATAAAAAATTAAAAAAGGGTGGGGATGTAGCTTGGCACGACCACTTGGCGTGGCTACCATGGGTTCTATGTCCAGCACTGCCAAATAAATACATATAAAACATATAGTATGCAATATATACATACATAAAATGCACAGTATACAATTCTATACATTTAGTACATAATCATATACATATATACTAAACATGACATTTATCTATATGTAATATATAATATATAATCTATATATAATAAAGATGCATGTATTATAAATGACATTTTGCAGACATTTATAGCTAAATGGGTGGACCCTCAGGCCATACTCTTCAGTGAAATAAGTAGGACACACAAGTGTAAATGCCAAATAGTTTCTCTGGCGTGAGAAACTGAAAGTGTAAATGAGGACCAAAATATATAATAGATATTGTGAAATAGGAAGAAAATATTCAAAGGTGAAGGGGAACTAGGGAGGCAGGGGTGGGGGAAAGGAAAGAAGGGAAAGAAAAAAATTAGAAAAGAAGGAAAAAATGGAAACAAAGTCTTTGTAAATAGGGATAGGTGGAGGGGTAGAAGGGAGGGAAAGGGAATGGGAAAAAATAAGAACAAAGATACATCATGTACAGGTACAAATTCCCAGTGATGAATGTGATCATAACATATACCTAAAATGTACCAATGAATAATGAATTTAGAAAAAAGAAGAAGAAATAGATCTTGAGCAAAAAGAAATGACATGGACCTCCGCTGGGAGTCATGTGTGCAGACTGGGAGCGGAAAGGCTGGATGTCATTCGTTAAGGATTCCATCAGTAACGAGAGAAATGGGAAGAAGGAATCAAATATTATTTGTTGACTTCTAGGAAAAATTTATGTTAACATTAATGCAAAACTTCATGATGGAGTATGTCAGTGTTGTAAAGAAGTTCTTGAATGGCGGGTAAAATACAGCAAATATAAACCATTATCAAAACCTAAAAAATGCATTAAATGTTTACAGAAGACTGTGAAGGAGTCTTACCACATAATATGTAGACCATGTGCCTATGAACTTGAAGTTTGTGCAAAATATGAAAAGAAATTGAAGAGATTGTTATTCTGTTTAATAAAGAACCAGGAAAGACAGAAAATACTGAAAGTAATCAAAGATCCAGTCATAGAAGAAGCTTCAAAAGGAATGAAGAAAGTGATGATGACTTAGATTTTGATAATGATTTAGATGACACAGCTGAAAATCAAGTGGATTAATGTACATTAAAAGTCAGTCTAGGAATGTGAAATTCTGATCACTTTTTGCCTTTGACAGTGTCTCACAAAAAATACTGTTAAATCCCAATGAGGAAGTCAGAAAAAGCTGTAGAAAATAGGCAAAAGTCACATATGAACAGTATGAATTAGGCATGATATTTACCTAATTGTAAAACTTTTATCTAGAGTTGTCTTAAAATTTTAAATTGCATACACTAGGATACCTGGCAAAAAAGCAGATAAGATCAGGGTGTCATGCTGCAGTTCATGGGAATTACTTAGAAGAATGTATTACTTAATATCAAATTTAATAAGATTCAGAATTCACGCTTGTATAAGAACTGTCTAAGCCAAGTGTGACGGCACATGCCTGTAATCCTAGCACTCGGGAGGCTGAGGCAGGAGGACTGCTACAAGTTCATAGCCAACCTGGGCTACATAGTGTGTTCAAGGCCAGCCTGAAGTACACAGCAAGACCCTGTCTCAAAAAACCCCCCAAAACCCCAAATACTATCTAATGTAAAACTAAGAGACATGATTTTAATTAGCCTTAAAAAATCAGTCCATGGAAAGTACCTTTTAATGATTGACCCTCAAATACAAAATGATTCACTTGGCCAAAACCCCCTTACTTAATGTTTACTTGTTACAAAGCAAAAAGTTTATTCTTTACAAATAATGTTTATGACATGTATAGCAATTTTTCTCAGGTGTTACGTTTTTCCTCTTGTAAATATACATCCCAAAATGCATAGAATTTCTATGGATAGTGTAAGAAGTAATTATAGAGGAAATACATAACATTTACACGTGGAGGAAGAAACCGCCCGCATGGGAAGCACCCCGCCAGGTTCTCCTTCATCACTGGTTCACCCTTCTTCCCCAGTCTGCCCTGTGCTGGATTTTGATGATGATTTTCTTTATCATTTAGGACCCAAACTACTCCAAAGCAGTATACACTAGCTTTGGCTGATTTTTAACTCTTTCCTATTCTTTTATTTTGAAAAATCTCAAACCTGAAGGAAAGTAGCAAAGAAGTAAAATGAACCTTTTCATGCTCTTCACCTCAATTCCAGTTGTTAGCATTTTGGCATGTTTTCTTTATAGCCCTATAGATGGATATTTTATATGCTGAACTGTTTAAAGCATTGGTTTTGAAATTTATGTGAACAGACTTATGCTATGCATATTATTTGGTCTCTTCATTTTTATAAAGTCTGGGAGATTGATCCATTTTGTTATAAAAGCTGTATTTATTTTAAAAAAAGAGAAATGGCATTTTGTCACATTTTCTCTTCATTTAACAATCTGTTTGCTTTCCATTGTCAACTACGTGCACATTTCAAAGGCTTTAAAAGCCATCCAATCCACCCAAGAGCAGATTTCACAAGTTCAAGAGAAAAGGTTGCTCATTGCTGCCCGGCTGTTTCATGCACGCAGGCGTCGGTGCTCTGGACTCAGAGCCTCCCTTGTCCACCCCTTCGCCCCCTCACCTCAAGGTGCCCCCCCTACCCACCCGGCCCCGGCCTGCGGCGTGTGGATCCCGAGCTCTCTGGGCCCCACCCATCCCAGACACCCCCCGGCCCCCATGAGGCCCAGGGCGGGACAGGATGAGGCCCGCCAGGTCCTTGTCTTGACCCCAGACTTGCAGTGGTGCTGAAAACCTCAGCAATAAAAAAATAAATATCACTTTGGAGGGAGATGGGAGGGAGAGAATGGAAAAGAGATGAAAAAAGAGCTAAGGTGTGTCCTGAACTCCGCCACCCCCCAAGGGAAACGCAGTCTTTGTGCACTGCAAACAAGGACCAGGAAAACATTTTAAAACATCAAAATTAAGGCAGAAACCTGTGATGATCGAGACCACACCGTTCACTAAAGACAGAATCAGTGTAATGAACTTGTCCCTCGGCTACCAAGATGGCTCCACCCTGACCTTGACTGCCCTTGCTGCCCAGGCCCTGCCCAGCCGGCTTCCCCCTGTGACACAGCCAGGCCTGCTCTGTCTCCTCCCCAGCACAGTCGAGTCCCCTGCTGAGAGAACAGAGACTCCAGGCATGCGCCCAGGGCAGCTTTCGACTTTCCACGGGGCAGAAACACATTCGCTGGCAGAATCACTAAGATGTTGCGGGTGGTCTTCCTCGCAGTGCGTGTGCCCTGTTCTGGCTCCTTCTCCTGAGGCAGCCCCTGCAGGATGGGTCTTCTTGGCCCCGTCAGTGAAGTGAGAGGAGATTAAATCAGTCATAGCTATTACCACAGGAGACAGAGACCAGCGTGGGCCGAGCCCAGCTTCTGAGGCCTGGGCGTTTGAAAGAAAGGAAGAGGTGACACCCACTCACTTGGGTTTGCCACCTGGACGTAGAGCAGTCAGGACCCTCCCTTGGATGCAGCTGCGGGGTGGGCCTTGTCCTCTGGGGTCAGCTGGAGCCCTCAGGAAGTCCCGGGCAGCCTTGGGCTTTCTCAGCAGGCCTTGTCAGAGGCATTAGGGTCCTTGAGCTGTTAGGAACTGCGTTCAAGTCTTTGTAGGGCACAGGTTGAGGCCTACTGCAGAAGAGGGCTCCGGGGAGCCTGGGTAGACTCTGCTGAAGAGAGAATTTTTTTGTCAGAGCCCAAGGAAATTGTGGAGCACTAAGAAACCAGAGCCATTGGCTTTACACTAGCCATGTACTCTGCTTCAAAACAAGTCATTTCTGTAACCTGCAGGGAAACAGCCATGGACATTCCTTCCTTCAACAAGCACAACCATTCCCATTCCCATACACCAGGCACCATATCTTATCGCGAGGATGACACCCACCTCTGGGCCTATGCTAAAGATGAGACACATCACTGGCCTGAAGGAGACAAAGGACACAGGGCTCTACCTTTCTCTCCTTTCCCACTAGCTACAGTGTTCTTTCAAGCTCACAACACCCTTATAAAGGGTGCCAGCCGTTCCCAGGATGTGTGACCGTCTTTTGGAAACCCACCTGCTGGCTTCCCTCTCTCCTCTCTTCTTTTCCCTCTCCTTTCTCCTCTCCCCTCTTTCTTCTCTGCTTCTCTCTTTCTCCTCGCTCTCTCCAGCAGTGTATCCAATAAATTGCTTCCCTTACTCTGGCCTTGGTAGATTCTTTCACCACCCATGTCACTAGCATGGCAGAAACATGCATGCTTTGCATGGCAGAAATCATCTCCAAAGCTGATGTCTGGGAATTTCCTAGTCTAGGAACTTGGATTCCATGAGTTGACCCATAGGCTTTTCCAGGTTCCAAGCTGATTTGGAAAACTCTTCCTGATAGGATTCTGTAATTTTGAAGAAGAGAAAGAGTCTAGAAATGCTAATTTCTTCCAGCAAGTTCCACAGGGTGGTGCAGGAGGAACCTGGAGGGCAGACAGGGGCACAAGGACACATATGGCCACGCAGTGTGCCAGGGACGGGGAGCAGAGGCTGGGGGCAGTGACTGCCTCAGCTCTCAGGACCTGGACATCCCTGGTGGTACCCAGGGTGGAGTCACATGTAACTGCATCCTCTCTCCAGCTCCTAGCTTAACTTGGGAGAAGAAAAGTGAAAAGTTCCGCATGTTGAACAGACTCTCAGCCCTGAAGGGACAGGGTCCAGAAAGAAGGAATGGGAAATATCTACCTAGTTTTCCGATTTCAATTCACATCTTAAAATTACTCTGGCATCGGGCCGGGGATTTAGTTTAGTGGTTCTGCCACCTGCCTCGAAAGTGCAAGGTCCCGAGTTTGATCCCCAGTACCAATAAATAAATAAATAAATAAATAAATAAATAAATAAATTAAGCTTTCATCTACAATGTGAGTAAATGAAGAGAAATACTCGTTTATTCTGACTGCCATAACAGATAGTCTAGGCCTATGAGGAGGATCATGCTGTGAGTTTCTTGGGGCAGGGAGCCCTGTGCCTGCCCATTGTTGCATTTGGGCAGCATTCCTGAGGACTGGTGCGGTAGTAATTGCGGGGTAAAAATTGGATGGATTTCATTAATTCCTGCGGGATCCCTAGCATGGGCGGATCCGAAATGTCACCTCCTCAAAGATTAATGATGCACAGGCATCCATATTCCTCTCGGCAAGGAACAACTTCCTGCTGCAGGATCTCTTAGATGTTCCTTGCCCGAGAGCACCAGGGGCAGGAATGCCCTGAGAGAGGGGCTGATGTCCTGCAACCCTCCTGGCTGCTGGAGCTCACCCTGCCTGGGAGCTGGGAGCATCTGCCCTGGCTTGCAGAGCTGGCTTTCTGATGAAGCAGTGCTCAGTCTTGGGGCTGTTCCTGGGCAGGGGAGGGGAGGAGACAAAAGGAGGAAAGCAGGGAGGGAGAGGAAGCAGGGGTATTGGAATCCTTCCACTTTCCACATGCCAGTATCAGCCTATGTTAAATGCCAGTAGCAAGGAGGACAGCAAATCCACTCAAACATTTCCATAATTTTTATTTGGGTTTGTTTCAGTGGCTCCATTTGGGTGGGGGGCAGGAGCAGACTGAAAATCCTAATGATTGTGGATCCTAAGGTGGAGCATTCTCCGTATTGAAGCTGTTATTGCCGTGACAGGAAAAAGGGCCAGCACAGAAGTGTTCTTCCTGGCCCAGACAGAAAAGCAGAAGTGAGCCTCGCTTTGGGAAATCTGGGCCCAATTAGTCACAAGAGGCAGAATGAGTCATCGTTTATCCAGAAGCTTCTTCCTTCGGGGCCCTGTGAGTTGTTTGTGCTAAAGTCTGTGAAGATTTAGCAATTGTTTAAAGCAAAGAACCAATGCTCAAGAGTTGGATTTGGGGTTGCAATAAAAAAGTAATTTTTACTTGGATATTCCTGAACCGATACCTTGCAAGACAGAAAACCTCATCGTAGTATAATCTGAGTGCTGCTAGGCCTGGGTGTTGGTGGCCTTGAGCCACGAAGCCCTCAGGGGAATTATATGACACATGAAACTTGCTGTCCACCCTCAGCAGCTGTTTACCGTCCAGTATTTCAGCTGATGTTATTCACTTATGGCATCATACAAACACTGTTTTATTGGGCTTCAGTGCACCCCGCGGATTCATGCAGGACCCACACCCTGCAGAGCATTCTGAGAGTCCCCACATGGAGTCCAAGGCCTCCCTGGCAGGACAGGTCCTAGCTCAAAAGGAGACGCCTGGAGGCCCCGTCTGCAGCAGCATTACTGCCACTACTGGGCGAGGGAGCTGCCGTCAACGTGGCTCCTGGCCCTCTTTAGCAGCATCCAGCTTAATCCTGCATCAAGCTTGGTAAGGGCTACTTTTGTGGATTCTGGATTTAGATGAAGTACTGGTACCAAATACAGAACTTGGACTTCCCCATTTTGGGCATCTTGGGCCACCATGCAGCACTGATTTGTGCCCCGTTTTTGCAACTCTGAGAGTTCATCCCAGTGATGAGCAATGGCAGTGCTGGGTTCTGCCAGCTCCTCCTGCCCAGGTCCGTGCTGTGAGAACCTGTTCCCTTCGCCTCTTAGTTTGAGGAAATTGCACCTCTCAAAGCCCCTTTCTAGTCACCAGTAGCCTTTTTAAGAAAATCAAATACGATGAACAACTGAGAGGCAAAAGGTTTTTACCTAAGATATCCCTGTGCCTCCACATTTTCATTTTGAGTAAGACCCAGGGAGACAGGGACTGCAACGCAACTTGAAATGGCTAATTGTGCCTTTAGGTTCGGGCTTAAAGTAAGACTTGAGAGGAACACTGAACCTTATTCCACTTGGAGGCTGGGGTCTGGAAAGTTTCATATTCATGCCACATTTCACTGTCTCTTGCCTCTTGCCTTTCGCTTCATTCTTTTATGCAGTGGATCCTTGACTTAGGGACTCACTTCATTCCTGAGGGCTGGTTGTGACTCAAGTTGGTCGATGGAGGTCCAGGGTCCTCTACACAGCCTTCAACTTCTCTCTCCTGCACACAGGCAGATCTCAGTGTCCTTAGAGAGACACTGGTCCAAGATTTCTCAGCCAACCCCACACAGGAAAGGACACTGTCATGTTCCTTCCTGAACTCTCGAAGGGTTAAATCTGTATCTGAGACCATCTGGAAGCACAGGTGGCCAGCATTGGGGTCATAACTCAAGACTTTCTTTGTAAGTTAAAACTAAAATTCCAGTCATAACCCAACTTGTTTCTATGTCAGGTCAGTCATAACTTGAGGGTCCATTATAGTCTACTTCCAATTCTTTCTTTTGTATGTTTCTCTCTTCTTTCTAAATTTCAGCTCTTTCGAAGTCAATACTGAAATGTACTTGCTTCAGTCAGGACAGCTTATAGCACAGTGCTTTCTCAATAAATGCTGGGTGCAAATTTTGAAATAGAACTTCAAATAAAAGGAACACATCTATAGATGTTGCGCAGACCTGTTGATGCTCTGTTCTGAATGGATGTGGACACTTTTAGAATCACTTAATGTTTTCTCAGGTGAAAAGATAATTTCAGATGTCCTGGGTTCGTATTCCAGCTGTGTTCTTTACTATTTATTTATTTATTTATATATATATTTTTCCCCATTAACTTTATTGGTACATTTTAGGTATAAAATACAGTTATATTCATCATTGGGATCTTGTACCATTACATGAGTATCTTGGTTCTTATTTTTTTTCCCCTTCCCTTGCCCTCCCTTCACCCCCTCCACCCTTCCCTATTTGCAAAGTCTTTGTTTCCAATTTTTTCTCCTCTTCTCATATTTTTTCCTTTCTCTTTTTTCCCTTCCCCTACCCATCCCAATTATCCTGCTCTTTTAGACCTTTCCTTCATGTTACACAATATCAGTTACACATTTTTAAAATTACAATATTAAGATCTAGGAGACATTACCACAGATTTTACAGAATTTAAAAGGATATAGAAAGCATATTTCAAAAATCTTTTCTGAAATAAATTTGACAACTTCTAAGAAGTAACTTGGAAGACAAATTAATGAAACTAACTCTGGAGGAAATATAAAATTTGAATAGCACCTATTAAAGAAAGTATATTCCTAGCTTGAAAACCTACCTGTATGACAACAGCAGGCTCATAAACATTTTAACTGATAAATTATATCAAACAAAGCAGAAAAAAGAAGGAACACTTCTCCCCTCATTTTAGGAACTGAACATTGTGCTAATCCTAAAACTGGATAAAGATAATAGAAGAAAAGAGTATGAACATAGATAGAAATTTGTTTAAGAAAATGAACTATTAGAAGACAGATCTGGCAGGATGTAGAAAGTGGTTTTGTTATAGGGATGGCAGTGTTGGTTCAGCATTGGAAGATCTACCCCCAAAAGTCATCATTTTAATAGAGGAAAGGAAAAAGCCATATGATCCTGTCACTAGTTGGAAAAAAGTATTGGACTAAATTCTACAGCTGTTCATGGTAAAAGCTATCAGGAGACTAGAAATAGAACAGAACCTTCTCAACAGATTAAAGACATGTACTCCATACTTCCAGCGAGAATGCCTTATATGAATGGAGAAGATACAATGCTTTCTCCCTAAGGTGGGGAACAAGGGCAGATATGCTTACTCTTTATCTGTCCATTAAACTTTGAAACTTAGGCCCCACCAAAATAGTCTGGCAATAAAATGACACAGCTAGGATAGGATTGGCATGGCAGAAGCAAAATCTTTATATGTAGATGAAACGATCATCTATAGAGAAAATACTAAGAAATCTCTAGAAGCCCCTAGAACTTGTATTTGAATTTAGCAGGATTAGAAAACACAAGGTATATATAAAAATTCAGGTCTGTGTATTCTTGCTATAAATGAAGAATCGGATATTGAAATTTAAAAGTTATGTAGGAGTACAAAGGACCTAGAAAAGTTAAAAACAAAAACAAAAACAGTGTTGGAAGACATTTAGTACCTAATTTTAAGACTTCTTCTAAAGCTACAGTAATCAAGGCAGGGTTGGTGTAAAGAAAGACATATAGATCATTGGAATAAAACAGAGAATCTAGAAATAGAACCACACATATATGGTCCACTGAGTTTTGAAAGATTATTTAACATTAGCATTTTATAGGATATAAACTCAATTCAAGAGCTGAGGAAGAGATAGTGTTTTCACCAAAAGGCACTAGAACACCTGGTATCCGTATATAAAAAATTAACTTCAACCCTTTTTTTCCATACATGAAAATAACTTGAAGGGATCTATGAACCTAAATAAGAAAGCCTAAAAGTATAAAACTTTAAGAAGAAATTATAAGGGAAAATATTTATGAATTCAGGGTTGGCAAGAACTACCTAGGATACAAAAGACATGATGTATAAAAGAAAAAAATTGATAAATGAGATTCCATCAAAATTTAGAACTTTAAATGACATCATTAAAATGAAAAGTAGTCCTTAAACAGACCATATTTACAATGCATATAATGTATGACCAGAATATATAAAGAACTCTTACAGCTCATTAATAGACAATCCAATTAAAATGTAGACATAAGAAGATGATAAATAGCCAGTATAGCACAAGGAATGATGTGCAACTCTAGAATCAGAAAAATACTAATCAGCACAATAATAAGATTGAATCATACACTCATTAGGGAGATGAAGTTAAAAATTTTAAAAGCCTTGTCATGACTTTTTCTTTTTGTTGGATTCTCCCCCTTTGCGATTAATTTGTCATGCCCAATGGATTCATTCTGCTGGGTTTCCTGGGGTTGTGATCCTTGTTGTCTTTTCCTAGGGTATTGTCTAAAATTTTTTGGAGTGCTGGTTTGATATTCATGAAGTTCCTGAGGTGCTCTTTATCATGAAAGTATCTTATTTCTCCATCAATTTTGAAAGATAGTTTTGCAGGGTACATCAAGCTGGGTTGGAGGCTGTTTTTCTTTAGGGCTTGAAATACATCACTCCAAGCTCTTCTCGCCTTGAGAGTTTGCATTGAGAAGTCTGCTGTGATTCTGATGGGCTTTTCTTTGTATGTGATTTGTTTCTTTTCTCTCACTGCTTGTAGAACTTTGTTCTTCTGTTGGATTTCTGGAATCCTAACTATTATATGCCTATGTGTAGATTTTTTTGGATTAAGGCTAGCTGGAGTCCTATATGCCTCACTTATCTGTATGTCAAGTTCTTTTCCCCTGCTTGGGAAGTTTTATGCCATTACTTCTGTGAAGAGTTTTTTTTATGTCATCTGCACTCTCTCCTCTTTCTTCATTGACTCCAATCAGTCTTATGTTATTCTTCTTTGCATCATCTAGCAGCTGCTAGATTGATTTCTCATGTTCCCTTACAATTTTAAAGCAATTTTTCTTCTCCTCCTCACTAATTGCAATCTTATCTTCTATATGTGAAATTGTATCCTCACATTGGTTCATTCTGCTGCATAGACTTTCGATGGAGTTTTTAATCTCTTGGAAATCTGTTTGCATCTGTTTTATGGATTCCATTTGTTTCTTATGTTGGGATTCCATCATGTTCCTTAGATCCTCTATTTTTTTTATCTGTGTCCTCTCTAGATTTATTAATCATGTCTTGCACCATGAGCAAAATCTTTGCTGTTCTCTGAGTAATTATTTCTGACTTCATTTTTCCCAGATCCTCTTTTGTTGCCAGTTCAGAGAGTCCAGGTGGTTGAGTATCAGATTGTTCCATCTCGTTTCCCTTTGGGGTTGCTGTAGGTGATCTGGAAGTCTGTTTTTGAGGCTTGTTTATGTGTTTTCTCATTTCCATGGTGGGGGGGTGCTTCTGGCACCCACGTGGCTCACCTTCTCTGCCCTAGGAGCTTGGGATGGCAGTGGGGGAGCTTCCTTCCAGGTTCTGGGACTGGCTCACGTTCTCTGCCCTAGGAGCTTGGGATGGCAGTGGGGGAGCTTCCTTCCGGGTGGTGGGACTGGCTGAGCTTCTCTGCCCTAGGAGCCTGGGATGGAGGCTGAGAGCTTCCTTCCAGGTGCTGGGCTCCAGCTGTGTTCTTTAACTGGTAGGCAGAAAGAGGGTGTCTAGCAGAAGCAACTCTTTAACAGTATCATTTCTACTCTACAACCGCATTCAGTGTTTAAGATGGAGACAGTATCCTCTGGATTTGTCTTCTGATGTTTAAGAATTTATAGTGGTGTGAAGTTACATGCCAAATAGATGTTGGAAATGGAAAAGTTGAACCAGAATCTCCACTTTTTTTCTTCACCCTGCTTTTAGCTTTGATTCTTTCCCTTACCACATAGGTGCATCAATGCCAACAGAATGGTTCAATTATTTCTTTTCCCTCTCTGTTCACTGCAAGGAATCTTTATTCTGTTGGGGTTTGTGCTTGGCATTATGTCCTTGCTAAAGTCCTCATAACTTTAGTATTTTGAGTGTCTGGTGTTTGAGGCATACGATTCCCCAGCAAACACTTTCAGCAATCTTTATCTATTCTGCTTCAGTTTTGGAGGATCATACATCTCCTTTCTGGCCGAGGCTAAATACTTTGCCAAGGTCCTAGATCTGATCCCAGTGCATTCTTTCCAAAACTTTGCTTTAGCAGTTATTCCTTCTCTCTTATCTTTACTTCTCCACTGATTCCTTTGATAACCTATAAAAATGCTCAATATTTTCCTCAGCTTAAAACACATTTTCCTGACCTTGCATCTTTCTTCCTCTATTATCCTCTCAGGACTCCTCATTTCCACTTCTCCATGGATGTTCATTCCTAATCTGCAGCACTTGGCTTCTAGAAGCAGCACTTACTAAAACTACTCTACTATGGTATCTAAGAATGACTATTTCCAAAATCAATGTGCAATTAAAAAATTTTTTTTGCAATGGTGAGGAACAAACACTGAGCCACACTCCCAGTCTAAAACTTAGTCATTTTACTAGATTTCACTGTTACATTTTGTATTTTTATCATTTCAATATTGTCTATTTCTTCCACCATAGACTGTATCTTGCCAAACTCTTTTGGTTAATAATAACTACCATCTAATAACTGCTTTCGGTGTGAGCTCATTGCTCAATATATATCCCTATAGTAGTTCTGAAAGATAGGTACTACACATAAAAGCCTGAGACCCAGAAAGGCAGCCTCTGGATTGGGAACTTGGAGCTGGAGTAGGCACCATGGGCTGAGCCCTTCCAGTTTCCCAGGTGACATCCATGCCCACTTCTTGGGTCAGATGCCCCACTTAGTGTCCTCACTGTGTCCCACATGTGTCTCTATTCTGACTCAGCTGTTGGGCCTTCCTCTTTCTCCAGAGGTGCCCTCATGAGGTCAGGATCTCACTAGTCATTGCCTGGCTCAGGGCTGGCATGTATGTGTGCAAATGCTCCTGGACAGTTGAAAATGTCTCTGTGCCTCATGTTTCCCAGGATGTGACAGAGTTCTACCCAGGCTCATGTTGCTCACTCCATTATTTGAGTGAAAAAAAGTTTCTTATCAAACATGCAGAAACCATACTCATGGATACTTTTCCAGGACTTTTAAACTCTGAAGAACATTCTTCCTGAAACTCCCTGTCTTGATCAGTCTGTTTGGTAGGACACTGGATTTTACATCTGGCTGATGATGGGGTCCAGGGAGGAAAGACTTGAGGGTGGACCACCAGGAAAGATGGTTCCTTGGGGAAATGACCTTATTTCTCTATCTTTTTTCTTTCTTTCTTTTTTTTCCTTTTTCTAATTTCTTCTGCTAAGCACCCCCTTATCTGTGTCTCCTAGACATTAATCCTGGACTTTTGACATGTCAAGGATTTTCCACTGCTTGAGAAAATATCCTACTCTCCTCCATGTCCATAATGCAGGAGGTGGACCAGAACCACTGAGGGCCAGGGACTTGCATGTGGCCCATGGGTAGCTATCAAGCTTTGGGATCCCTAACAGCCTATGACCTCTCTGGTCTTGGGCCTAAAGCTCTAGAAACACAGAGAAAGCAGCACCTTGCAGCAGCTAAGGCCAAATGTACTATTGGAATGTGTCTTAGTCACTTTCCCATAGCTGAGCCCTGATAGCTGATACCCCCGACTTAAAGGAGGAGAGATCTAATTTGGCTTGCAGTATCAGTCCATGGTCGGATGGCTTCAAGGCAAGAAGACCATGGTGGAAAAGTCTGGCAGAGGAAAACTGCTCATCTCATGGCAGCCAGGAAGCAAAGAGGGAAGTTTGAAAGAGGGGAGGGAGAGACACCTTTCCAGGTCACAACCCTATGGGCTCACCTCTTTCAACCAGGCCCTACCTCCTCACAGCACACTTAGCTATGAACTCATCAATGGAGGAACCCATTGATGAGTATGTTGCCCTGTTTTCCAAGCACTTCCAAAGCCCCATCTCTGCACACATGAGGTACTTGGGGGGCATTTTAGATCCACACTATGACAAGTTACCTCTCTGCTCTTTCTTCTCTAGATGCAGTTCTTTGTGCTCTTGGATCTGCATTGTGGAGTGGGGGTCTTGTAGGGTGTGAGCTGAGCGGAGTATGGCTGAATGGCCATAACCGTTTTCTTCTGGTCTTCATGGGCCAGGGTTTCTTTCTTGAGTTGGAATTGAAAATTTCCAAATTGTCTTTTCATTGGCAGGACATCTTTCCCTCTCACTCACTCTGAACTTTGATGAATGTGGTTCTGAATGTTCTATTTATTTTGGGATAGATGCTGAAGGTGAATTTCTTCTCCATCAGCTATGCTAAATGCTGATAATTCAACAATGTGCATGAGGGTGATTTGATGAACATTGATGAGTGGCGATGTGATTCCGTCTTCAGAGGATGATGTGCTCCTTGGACCAAAGGATTGTCTCCTATGGAAGCTAAGCATGCAGGCCAGTCCCTGGGTGCTTGTAGCTTGGCCACATGCTTAGTCTTTGGTGTAAGTTGTATTTAAAGAATACTGAGGCTCCGGCTAGCAGAGGACAGGTCCCTGAGCTAGCCCAGCCTTCTACTCTGAGATTGCACTTCTTTATCTGCTGCAATACTCCCTCCCAACAATTAGAGCTCTTGCAGTGGGCCAGTGGCAGTGAGCGCATTTGCAGATGCATTCCTCTCAACTCTAGCCATGTTGCTTCAGGAAATAAGCACAGGACAAGACAGGAAATGCAGGCTTCACTTCTTGAAGCAGAACACATGCTGTTGCCATTGTGGTGTTCAGGAAGTGGAGCAGAAGGTGGGTCAGGCACAGCTCCAGCCAGAGGGCTGCCAGGGTAGCAGCAGAGAACATGCCATGCTGTCTAAGGGGCAGGGACTGCATTTGAAAGGAACCTATTTCTTCTTTTTTTAAAAATAAGCTTTATTTTTTAAAGAGCAGTATCAGGTTCACAACAAATGAAGTGGAAGGCATGGGAAAGCTCCCATAAACCATCCCCATGCACCCCCAGCACCGACATTACAGTGTCCCACCTGAGGGGTGCAGTTACAGCAGATGAAGCCACATGGACATGTCTCTACCACCCCATTTCTTATGGGCTTTCCCTTGTATGTGATTTGTTTCTTTTCTCCAACTGCTTGTAGGATTTTGTTCTTCTGTTGGGTTTCTGGGATCTTGACCATTATATGTCTAAGTGTAGATTTTTTTTGGTCATGGCTAGTTGGAGTCCTATATGCCTCACTTATCTGTAGGTCAAATTCTTTACCTCTGTTTGGGAAGTTTTCTACTATTACTTCTATGAACAGTTTTTTTTATGTCATTTGTATTTTCTCCTGTTATTTGGTGGACTCCTATTAGTCTTATGTTATTCTTCTTTGCATTATCTAGCAGCTGCTGGATTGATTTCTCATGGTCCCTTACTATTTTTAAGAAATCTCTCTTTTCATGGTCACTAACCACAATCCTGTCTTCTATATCTGATATTCTTTCTTCACATTCACTCAATTTGCTGTGAATACTTTCAATGGAGTTTTTAATCTCCCAGATATCTGTTTGAATCTGTTTCATGGATTCCATTTCTTTCCTATGTTGACCATTCATTGTTTCCATTTCTTTCCTATGGTGGGGATTCATGGCTTCCAGCATGGTCTTGAGCTCATTTTTTTTTTTTTTTTTTAATCTGTTTCTGTTCTAGAGTGTCCAATCATGTCTTTCATTCTGCTCAGCATCTCTGTAGTTATCTGGGAAATTATTTCTGTTTTGAGTTTTTCTAAACTCACATTCATCTGTTTTGTTACTTCCTGTGCTATCAGTTCAGGGTGTCCAGGTGGTTGATTATCATATTTTTCCAGAATTTGCATTTGGTGAGCTGGAAGTCTGGGTTTGTGTCTTGCTAAGGTGTCTTCTCATTTTTAGTTTTGTTGTTGGTGCTGTTTTTTGCTTTAATTCCTGGGCTGATACTTCAATATTTCTTATTGTGAGTATCTTTATTACTTGTGTTTAAAGCCCCTATAGAGTGATTGCTTCTCAGAGATATCTTTCAGGTATAGCTGGACTTTTTAGGCTTTGAGTCTTTAATGACTCTTAGGCAATCTCGTTTTCAGTATACCAGAGAGGACAACTGATTAGATCAATCTCAACACCTTAGCCCAGTTGACACAATCAGCATCAACACTAGCATCAAACATAGCTTAGAAAATGAAAATTTGTGGTAGCAGTTAATCAGTCACCTTTAACCACTAGCGAGATCAAAATCTAGGGTCAGCCCAAAATATGTTTGTAGTAAATAAACCCTTCAATATGGCAAATTTACCCTCTGGGATAAGGATTCAGAAGGGGTTGGGGAGGGAAGGAGAGAGATATAGAAGGAGAGGGAAAGGTTAGAAGTGAGGCTAGAGGACACGGGAAGATCACGCAAATTGTGGAGATCTGTTGAAGACAGGAGGAAAAGACAGCAAAAGAACAGAGACAATTACGGAGCAAACTGACATCAATAGGGAAGCTAGAAATTGTATTCACCTTCCTATAATAGTGACAGTTGAGAGGAGAGAGAGAGAGAGAGAGAGAGAGAGAGAGAGAGAGAGAGAGAGAGAGAGAGAGAGGAGTAATTCAAAATGAAACAGGAACAAGAACAAAGAGGGAGAGAAATACAGACCCAGAAGGGAGAGAGAGAGAGAAAAAGAAAAGAAAAGAAATATAAAAAGGTCTCCCTCAGGATATGTCTCTGCTGTCCCGGTAGGCAATGTGGGTGGTAGTGTGGGGGTCTAAGTCAATTAGTCTCAGCAAGCCAGCTGTAGTCTACTGAGATTCAGGCTGATTTCTGGCTGCAAGGTCCAAGTTAAGGTCCCTGCCCTCCTGCAGGATTAAACTCTGGAAGGTTCTACTGCAGGTTCCAGCTGTCCTCCCCCCAAGCAGGTCCAGGTTTCTATGGGAGGTGATGATCCCTCCAACTTACCAGCTACAGTGGTCGGGTGTGCCTTTATTGCAGAGATTTTCTTCACTTTCCCAGTGGGCTACAATTTTCAATGGGGAGCCTCTGAGAGGCCCTCCCTGTTGTTCACTTCTGTTCTATCTTCTGGGGCTCATGACCATGGTCTTTATGACCCTGTCCCTCTCGAGCCTGTGCTGTGCAGATTCAGATGCCATGTAGCCCATGTGGGGAGTGGTCCAGTGGGGCTGCTGCTGGCATCCACAGCCCTATTTCTTTTACACTGGACTCTTTTAACAATCCTTTGGTGGCTTGGATTTCCTTAGATTTGGGGAGAGAGAATTAGGACTAGTTTTTTTTTTTCTTGCTTATTTTCCATGCTCTCTTTATTCAGTCAGTCATTACTAAAGTTCTCATGACAGGATCCCAGTCTGAACTTCTATAGGAACTTCTCAAAGACCTTGCTGCTTCACTTACTGCACTTTGAAATTTTACTGCTGTTTTATGGCCATTAGCCTTGGCTTTGCAAATAGATCCTCAGCTCTTCTAGTTGGGAACCATTTCCTGGGGTTGAGCTCACACAGGCTGTCCATAAAATACATGCTGATGTGCGGTAGAACTTTAGGAGTGTAGCACCAGCGGCCTCCAGACACCGGGACAGTTCTGAAGGGACTCTATTGTCATGTCCATTCTCCTGTAATTCCACTGTGCCACCACAATGTTAGGACAGTCTCCTTCAGGGCACAACAATATGCGAAATTCCAGGATGTGGAAATGGCACCCGGGTATGTGTCTCCATGGCCCAAGAGACATGACCAGGCAGTGGTGGTCTGTGTAACAGACCTGTGAAAAATGCCTCTGTCAGAAGTTGTTGGATGTTTTATGAAAAGCTTATGAATTACATGGAACAAAAGTCACTTACTGCACAGCAGGAGATACCTCAGGGCTGCAGATATGCAAAATGTATAGAGGAAGATATCGCTGGCACAAGCTGAGGGTGCTGATGGATCTTCTCCAAGCCCATTTCTTATGGCGAGTGACTTTTATTTCCATCTGACTACTCCCAGGTCAATAAAGGTGTTCAGAAAAACAAAGTTTTCCAACCTCATTTACAAATTTCCTTGACTGTTTTATAAGTAAATAAACATGTAAAACTAATCTTGATTTTCCTACAAAAATTATGTTAAATGTATTCATTGTTATGGTTTAAATATTTGGAATATTATATATCTTGTTCATTTTCAGATAACACCAAGTAGGTTTTTTTTGAAGCAAAACATTTATTGATAGATTTTAGATATAACGAATAATAATATCCATCATAGGGAATTTGTCCTTGTACATGATATATCTTGCAACATCAAGTAGTTTTAATTGGGATAAAGTGATTATAGATATGCAATAATGCTCCAATTAATTTTGTTAAACAAAAGACTGTGCATTTTATTTGATTATTACTATATATTCCATTTTTAAGAACCATTGGCTTTTGGGCTAGTATTTTTGTAAAATATTGTATTACTTGCAGTTAAGACTCTTACATTTCAGAAATATTAACCCGTATATAGCCAGTTCTCTGACATTATAGGTAAACTCTTAAAACTCACTGAAGTATGATTTCTAAAATATGTTTTATATTATCCATTTAATTAGGTAAACTTAACCCATAACCTACTTTCCAGATGCAGGGTACACTCTGGTTAAATTTGCCAAGGATTCTGCTTTCTGAAACCCATGGTATTGACATGAAATGATTTTTTGAGTGTATGATATTTTCTCCAACAAGGAGAGAATGACAGTTGGTATCTATTTTAAAATCTAGACAATGAGTGTTACCTTTAAACTGGGCAAAGAGGTCATAATGAATTGTTTTCCTTTTTTCTTTTTGCTACCAGGGATTGAACTCAGGACCTTGCACTTGCGAGGCGGGTGCTGTGCCACTGAGCTAAATCCCCAGCCCAAAGAGGTCATAATGAGCTCACTAGGGTCATGAAAACTCACTCACTCCTAGAGTGAGTGAAGCCAAAGACAAATCCAAAAGACCTGTGGATGTCGTGGAAATTTGAGATCTCGTTTGCCTTGTCCTCTTCCCAATCCTTTGAGGGGCAGCTTGGAGAGAATTTTGAACTCACAGGTGAGTGTCTTTCTTTCTTAATTGTAAATAAATAAATGCATTTTTCTAGTGCATAGTGTGCACATTTAGACTCCTAAAGGGAGTATCACAGATGTTAGAAATAACTTGTCATCATTTACAGTTTTAATGACCATTCCTTCTTGAAATAGCTTCCCTATAAACTTTATCTATTTTTTGAGGGTATTATGTTCTTCCCAAGGCCTCCAGCACTTTTGTGGCTTTGTAAAGGTGGAGTAAAATTTTCTCTCCCTTTTAATAATACTCCTTGCGTCATTACAGGTAAGTTCTTTATCCTTGGTTCTTTATCTATTAACGTTTTGCAGTGAAAGAAAATTGAGTCTAAGATTTTATTTTCCTTCTTATTACAGAAATCCTGCAGCTCTGAGCTGATTTTCATGGTGGGATGTTTTATGCAGCATTAATCTTGTGTCCGATTTCTCCTGGGTCACTGTGTGTGGACAGAACTTGCTAACCTTTCTGGCTTCAGGTGGATGCATGAGGCTGTGGGTTCCCAACTGCAGATTAGAGGCATTCATGAGTGAGGGGTTCCTGGGGTCCTCATTTCTGATTTGGGGATTGCTTGGGGGCCTTAGGGTCAAGATGAATTGAGGTAGAAGAATGACTCTGCTGGACTGAATGAAGGGATCCCATAGTCTAACTGTTCAGAAAAGCATCCTAGTGGGTAGAAAGTCTGGATTCTTTTAAGAGCATGTTTGAGAATATAATCTGATCAATAAGTGTGCTTGTTTATCGTTTCACCTGCATAAAGCCGAGAGGGAAAACAGACATGCAGTTGCTCCATGTTTATAAATCCTTAGATTGACTCCAACAGCAGACCCAGATGGAGGCCCATCAGGCCCTAGGTGGTCAGACATCTCTGCTCTGCACCTGTAATGTGAGACGGGATCAATATTAAATGGTAAAATAAGTGTGGCAAACTCAAAGGAGTCCTGAACTTTTTTCCAGAATGACTATATAAAATTATTTTTATTAGAAAAATGAAGTCATTTAATAATACATGGGAGAAAGGTGCCAAGTTCATTGCTTTGCTCTGAGATATGTACAGTACCAAGTTCATTCGGGCCCATTCCTCGGTAAGCAGAGCCCCTCTAAGAGGAGCGGGTACTCCTTTCCCTAAGAGACGCATGGGTGGAGTCCCCGGGGGCAAAGGGGGTACTGGGACAACAGCAAAGTGACTGTCACCTGGTGACCCATTCGGAAATTGGAATAATATCGTCCTTGGGGGTCACCACTCCCCCTTCCTGCCCTCTGGGTGCAACCTTAGGGATATGATAGAAGTTTAGAGTTGGAGTAACACAGAAGCAAGCCACATCCAGTGTCTCCAGTTGACAGATGGAGTGGGGACCATAAGAAGTTAAAGAGCCACAGGGAGCAGGTATGTTGCTGGCCTGTGGCTGGTGTGTAAGGGTATGAGGACCCCCTTGAAACCAGCCACGGAGCATTTATGGGACACTGAAGTTTGCTAGCTATGTGATGAGGGGCAGAGTACCACCTTGCCCAGCCTCAGTTCCCTCCTGTGTGGTGAGATTCCAACCCCTCCTGGGGTTGCTGGGGTGACTGAATGGCATCATGAGGCAGCCCATCTGATGACAAATGACTAGTCAAGGGTATTGTTATAGAAGTTGTTTCCATTGTTAGTTTGTTTCACTGGAACTTCCTGGCTTCAGGAGGATGTGATCCGTTCTATATAGCAAACTGCTTCCAAAGGACAGTTGTTAGTTGTTGTTGCAAAGAGGCAGAACCGAGCCATTGCAGGCTTGGCTGGGCCACGCAGGACCCGGCCCAGGTTTGATTGAAGGCAGTGAGATGGTGTTCTGAACTCGAGTTGAGGCTGTTTTCTGGGCGGGCTCTTGCAGTAGTCCCTTGCTATCATACCCAATACTCTTTTCTTTATAAAGAAAAGAGATTTATTTAGCTTGCAGTTTGGGAGACTGAAAGTCCGAGATGAGGGGGCCCACAGATTCTGTCTTTGGTGAGGACTCTTGTCTAGGTTCCACTGCAGCAAATGGCATCATGGTGGGAGTACATGTAAGAGGAGCAGATCACGTGGTGAGACAGGAACCCAGAGAGGGGCCGGGGAAGGCTGGGGTGACCCCTCCAGACCCTGCCTCTCTAGGTCCCATCACATCTCAGTGTCACCATATTGAGGACCAAGCTCCCAGAAAGGAGCACTCTGGGGATACACTCAAGCTGCAGCCAGTCACGCAGCTCCTGGTAGAGTGCCGTGCCTAGAATCCATGTGAACTTGGGGCTGCTGCATGCCTTCTAGACCAACGGCTTGTTGCTGCATGGAAGGTGGGACCAGGAGCCCACAGAAGCCCAGGAACCATGATTTCTCCTGACTTTGGCTTCATTAGTGTGAGACTGAACAACAGTTACTCCATTTTGTAATAGGGCCCCAACTTGTCTGTTTCTGTTATGGATCACCAGGAGAACATCGAGTTCCAGGAATGTACTTGTTGTTGTGCCAGGAAGGTCTGTTGTGTGCGCAGTGTTCCGTCATGCTTGCCCAACTCCATATCTGAACATGTTATCTTAAGAACAATCTGTAAAAGTTCCTTTTGCATTTCGCTTCTGTATTTCTGCTTGCCAACTCCCCTCTAGCATCTCCTATAAAAGGACCTCAGGCTCTGAGCCGGGTGCTTCTCTAAGCTCAGTGCTTGGAGGGTGCTGTCTGGCCAGACTAATAAAGGTCTGTTTTACTTTCACAACTTGTCTGGTGTGTTCCCTCCTGAGTGATCTTCGCTGTAGTCAGCTCCTCGGAGCAGTTGGTGAGATGCACGGTCTTACAATTAGTAGTCTGGGTAGAGTATTCACTGGCCCTCCAGGGTCACTCTGATGACCATGTTACATTTTCTTTAGAGTCTTCGGCCTCACAGCAAGGCTGGCTGTGATTATCATGGGGTAGAGGGGGGAATGGAGAGAGAGAGAGAGAGAGAGAGAGAGAGAGACAGAGAGGAAGAACTTCAGTGAGACTAGTATAAGGCAGGAGCAAATGGGTTATTGGTTCTGAGTCAAAACTCCCTGAGATACACAATCTCCAGCCAGGGGGTGATTTGGACAAGTTACTCAATTTCTTTAAGACTTGGTTACCTCATGTATGAAGCGGGGTAAAAATCATAACATTGGTCAACTTCTGGGATGTTGGGTAAAGGAAATGAGCCCACCCATGGAAAGCACATAGAACAGTGCCACACACACAAGAAATACACAAAAGTGCTCCTTTTCCTGGATGTAGTGTCTAGGCTGGGCTTCACAGGACTGGTATCCAGTGATTATTCATGATGCACACGAAGCTCACATTATCCACAACATAGCATCATCCTGAGAGATCGGGAAGCTTGGTGCCCTGCCTGCATTTCCTGAAACAAAGTGATAGCACAGCAGGTGGGTCCCCTGAGGATGACAGGACATTGGAAAACAGACCTTCGAATCCGGGATGCATGATTTTGTCTTCATTTCTCATGGTTGCACTGCAGTCATCCAAGCAATGAGTGGGAACCATGAAGAAGCAGAGGTCTCTGTAGTCCCGCAATCCAGGCAGGACTCCTGAAGCCTGAGCCAAAGGCGGCTGCGGGCAGGGCGCCTTTTCTTCGGGGCGCTCATTCTAAGGCGTCTGTGAACTGCTCTCCTCCACCAGCCACTCGTGGAAGCAGAAGTTCTGGGTTTGTGAACCACTGACGCTGTCGGAGAGATATTTGGGCCCGAGTCAGAGCTTTCAAAACTAGGGAAACCTGTCTGTCTTTCTGGTCTTGACTGAATGCGAGGGAAGCGAGATATGGGTCATTCTCGCAAAAAGAGCAGTTTCTTCTCACCATTTCAATGGCAGAGGTGGAGACCTGGCTCCGCTGACCTGTAGCGCCCCGGGGACTGTCTCCTGCGCTCTGTGATATGGTTTCCTCCCACCCCGGCCCCCAGGGACCTTTCCAGATGTCACGAAGTTGTGCTTTCCGTCACCCTCTTGGGAACCAAAGCCCTGGGAGGTACGTGTGAGTGTCAGGCCTCCCCCACAGGCCTCCTGAGGCAGAGAGGGGAGAATGGCCCTTCCTGGGCAGAGGAAGCCTCTTACCCAGTCTCACACCCCGGGGCCTGTCTGGAGCACCTTTGTAGACATCCCTCCCCCTGCTAGACTGGATCCTGGTCACTCCTGGTGCACGATTGCATCCACACTGAAAGTCACCACTCTTATCAGGGATGGTGATAAATAGCAAAGTGAGTCGAGTCTGTTGCTAAGTTTCACAGTTGCTACTAATGAGCACTAATTTTTATATTCATGAAAATGAGCACTCTTAGTACCTTACCTTGGAATCAAAGGTATTTGGAGTCCATTCACTGTATTTGTGTGAATATAAGTGCAATGTTTAATAGTATCTAAACATGTGATTTCTTCTGTTCTTAATTTATCAAATGAACATTGTATGCCAGAAAATGATCTGAGCGTTGCATAGAATATCCTACTTAGTCCTCATGACACCAACAGAAGCTAGATATCATTCTCATTCTTACTTTTACACAGGAAGAAACTGAGGCACTGAGAACTGTGGCTCAAAAGGTTACAATTAGAGCTTAACTAACCCTCATGTTATTAATGACTGAAGTATGGTACTTTTTTAATTTAAATTTTTAATTTTTGTATATCTTTTTATTGGTACATTTTAGGTGTACAACATAATGTTTGTTCATTTCAGATGCTCATTTTTGGATTGGGTCTTTAAATTTGGGAGGTCAGATTTTTTTAAGTTCTTTATAGATTCGAGATAGTAGACCTTTGTCTGAGGGACCGCTGGTGAAAATTTTTTCCCACATTGTGGGTTGTCTCTTTACACTGCTGGTGATTTCTCTTGCTGTGCAGAAGCTTTGCAGTAAAAAGAGATTCCACTTGTTGATTGTTTGTTCTAGTTCACAGCCAACTGAGGTTTTGTTCATAAAGTCTTTTCCTACACCAATGTCTTCAAGAGTTCTACCTAACCTCTGTTCCAGTCAGCTCAGTGTTTCTGTTTTTATATTTAGATCTTTAATCCAGTTTGATTTTAGTTTAGTGCATGGTGAGAGATGTAGGTCTAGTTTTAGTCTTTGGCAAGTTGAAACCCAATTTCTCCAGCATCATTTATTAAAGAGACTATCTTTCCTCCAGCAAGGGTGTTTAGCTCCTTTGTCAAAGATGAGGTGGCTGAGTGTGTCTGGAGTTGTTTCTGCATCTTCTAATCTGTTCCACTGGTCCTCAGGTCTGTTTCTTTGCCAGTACCATGCTGTTTATCTCACAGTAGCTTTGTAGTATAGTTTCAAGTTGGGGGTTGTAATACCCCGTGATATGTCTCTTACCTAGAATTGCTTTTGCTATTCTGGGTCTCTTCTTGTTCCAAATGAATTTTTGGATTGTTTTCTCAAGGTCTATGAAGTATGCTGCTGGGATTTCAATTGGGATTGCATTGAATCTATATAGCAATTTTCGAAGTATAGACATTTTCACTATGTTGATCCTTCCCACCCAGGAGCAAGGGATGTCTTTCCATTTTCTGATATCCCCTTCAATATCTTTTTTCAAAGTGCTATAGTTTTCAGAGAAGAGGTCTTTGATTTCTTTTGGTAGGTTGATTCCTAGGTATTTCAGTTTTTTGGATGCTATTGTGAAAGGAATTGTTTGCCCTATTTCTCTCTCGGTGACTCTGTTTTTCATGTAGAGGAAAGCTATTGAATTTTGTGTGTTGACCTTGTATCCAGCTACTTTACTGAATTTGGTTATTAAGTCTAGAAGACTTTTGGTGGAGTTCTTGGGCTCGTCTATGCAGAGTATCATGTCATCTGCAAATAATGACAATTTGACTTCTTCATTTCCTATCTTTATTCCTTTTATTTCTTTCTCTTGTCTAATTGCTGTGGCTAATGTTTCCAAGACTATATTGACCAGGAGTGGTAATAGTGGACATCCTTCTCTTGTTCCTGATTCTAGTGTGAAGGATTTCAGTTTTTGACCATTTAGTATAATATTGGCTGTTGGTTTTTCATAGATGGCTTTCATCAGATTGAGATAGAGACCGTCTGTTCTGACTTTTTGTAGGGTTTCCATCATAAATGTGTGTTGGATTTTGTCAAATGCTTTTTCTGCATCTATTGAGATGATCATATGGTTTTTGTCCCTGGCTCTTTTGATATAGTGTATTACATTGATTGATTTGCATATGTTGAACCATCCTTGCATCCCTGGGATGAATCCCACTTGATCAGGGTGTATGATCTTCTTGATGATCTTCTGCATTCGGTTTGCCAGTATCTTATTAAGGATTTTTGCATCTATGTTCATTAGTGAGATTGGCCTATAGTTCTCTTTTTTGGTTGAGTCTTTCTCTGCTTTGGGGATCAAAGTGATTTTTGCTTCCAGGAATGATTTTGGGAGTATTGCTTTCCTTTCAATTTTGTTGAAGAGTTTAAACAGTAGTGGCAGTAGTTCCTCTGTAAAAGTCTTATAGAATTCAGCAGTGAAGCCATCAGGACCTGGGCTTTTCTTGGTTGGTAAGCTTTTAATTATGTTTTCAATTTCATTGATTGATATTGAGTTGTTCAGAATTTTTAGGTCTTCTTCATTCAACTTTGGTAATTCATGTGTATCTAGGAATCTGCCCATTTCTTCTGTGTTTTCCATCTTACTGGCGTATAGGTTCTGGAAGTAGGTATTGATGATCCTCTGGATTTCTGCTGGGTCTGTTGTAATGTCACCCTTTTCATTCCTAATTGCATGGATTTGGGCCTTTTCTTTCCTTTTTCTGATAAGGTTGGCTAAGGGTTTGTCAATTTTGTTTATTCTTTCGAAGAACCAACTCTTGGCTTCATTGATATTTTGTATCATTCTCTTAGTCTCCATTGCATTGATTTCTCCTCTGATCTTTATAATTTCCTCCCTTGTATGAGCTTTGAGTTTGTCCTGCTCTTCTCTTTCTAGAAGCTTGAGGTTCAGCATGAGGTTGTTTAATTGGACTCATTCTGTTTTCCTAATATGTGTATTCATTGCTATGAATTTCACTCATAAGACCACTTTCATTGTGTCCTATAGATTCCAATATTTTGTATTGGCATTGTCATTTATTTGAAGGAACTGTCTGATTTTTCTTTAATTTCCTCCGTGACCCATTTGTTACTCAGAAGTATGGTATTTTTTAATGATTCTAATTAATATTAAAAGCAAAGGTGTACTTATCTATGGAAATAGAGAGTGTTGATAAAAGTAATAGGAAAAAAGGAGAACATTATGGCAAAACAAGCAATAATTTGGAGGAGACAGGACTGGTTTAAATATATTATTAACTGGTTTATCTCTCTAAACTTAATTCTGCTTATTTTAAAGTGGAGTTAATTTCTCCTCATTCATCAAAATGATGGAAATGAAAAGTATGAAGTATGGATAAGTACAGAACAATTGGAATCTTTATGCATGGCTGATGGTAATGTAAATTGGTGTAACTACTTTGGAAAACTGGTAATACTGGCTACAGCTGGACACAGGACCCAACAATTATACTCTCACTGTAGGAAATGTCTTAAAAATCTATAGCAACACTATCCATAATGGTTCCAAACTGGAAACCATTCAAATGTATATACATATAAACATACTTATTATGTGGTATATAATAAGTATGCAAGAACTATACCAACAAAATGATTGAATCTTACAAAGATGATATTGAAGAAAATTCTAGACCAAAAGATGTACATAATGAAGGATTCCACTTACGGGCCCTGCTCATACTCTGGTTTGCTTGCTTTGCTTTTGCCTTTCCGTGGCTACGGAACATGCTGGGCTCTGCTTGTGAACACTGACTAAGCTTCGCGATGGTCATCAATGCACGTATCTGCACGGATATTGTACATCAGTGAAAAGTCTCAAAGGGTATGTGGTGTTCTCGTGGAAATGATGCATTTGGAAGTTCCTGGGAATGAGCAGCCATGCAATCCACGCGTTTGCCCTTAGTGTGAATGCAGCAGTAGAGCTGCACAGGAGAACTCGGGAGCGCCCCCCCCACTGGAGTGGTCCAGTGAGAGAGAACGGAGCTCCAGGGGCAGCAAAAGTGGAGAGGGAAGGACAGCATCCCAGAGCACGAGTGGGCCCTGCAGCAGGTCCAGGTGGGGGACTGCTATCACCGGGGTCTGGGACAGAACAGGGTATCGAGGCTCCCATGTATCGTCAAAGAGGCTGAAGGGAGGCCCGGAGACCACAGCATGTGTCCTGGGTGGGGGTGAGGAAGATTAGAGAACCAAGAGCATCCAAGCCAGCAGAGGTTGGGCCAGGGAAGGAATCCCCATGTCTAACATTTGGAGGAGGACATGCTTGGAATCACCAAGAAGGGAAGCTGGTGTCTGCTCGTGAAGGACTCTGTTTCCTGCCTCTGATGTTTCGTTCCCTTCTCTTCCATGTCGAGTCCACACCAACAACCTTTTCCACTAAGCGGGCTCTAACGTGCTGTTTAGTGCACATGTGGTTGTCCCTCCTCACCTGCAGGTGTCCCTGCCAACGTTTCAGTTACTGTGGCCAACTGCATTCGGAGACCCTGCCACCGTGTAACGAGGAGTTTGGAGGCCAAAGAAGAGAGGCCATACTCACATGATGCTTATTACAGCATATTGTTGTAATCATTTGGTTTTATTAGTCACTGTTATTCTTTTGCCATGTCTAGTTTACATATTGAACTTCCCAGTGTGTATGGGAGAAGAACATAGTATCTGTGGGGTTTGGTACTAGCCAAGGTTTCAGGGGTCCCCGGGACTCTGAGAACTTCCCCTTGGGGATGAGGAAGGACCACTGTATGCCGGGTGGCTGGAAACTGAAGCAGGAGCAGAGCTGTGGGTGCTGACCTGTGTGAATGGAGCTGCTCGCCCTTTGGGAAGGCACCAAATTGCTCTTGATTCGTTTTGATGCTTTATTCCACCTTCTCTCTTTTAAGTTCTAAGTCGGTGCTTTGCAGAACTTCCTGAAGAGCCTCCACCTTCCAGGGTTACAACAGCGGTGCTTGAAGCTGTTTTCTGAGCTGAAACTCTTATGGGCCCTAAAGTGCTGGGACAGAGTTCGCTCCGCAATGCTGATGGTGGGAGTGCGCTCAGCCAAGCTGGCATTAGCAAATGCAGCCAGGCATAATGTGCCAACCTGCTTCCTGCCCCTCTGCGTTTCCTGAGCTTGTGCCTGAAGAGGTCAGACACAGAAAATCTACCCATCCGAGCTTGACATATAATGTGTCTCTCTATTTTGTTCTGTTGGTTCAAAGACCAGGCAAATGATCTAACGTTCTGATCTCTTTTCTATCTGTCAAAGCACCAGGCAGTATGCTAAGACTTATTTACTTACTTTTAATTTGGACAAAACCAAACCTGCGTTTCTTTTTGCTGTTAGTTCTAGTGTCTGGAAATGAAAACTGTCCATAGAGTGCAGGTTTGTGGGGAAAGAATTGTGCATGCTGGTTCCAGTGCAGCTATATTTATTGAGGATTTGCTATGTCCTAAACACGGCAAGGTACATCACATTCCTCACATGGATTAGACAGGGGAGATGCTGTGGCTGGTAACAGCTTAACTGAGTTTGCTTGAGACAGAATGTGTCTGAGCTTGTGTTTCCTCAGCTATCCTGAGAGGGATAGAAGGGTTGGATTACAAGGCACTGATTTGGGTGGTGACTCCAGCAAATAGCAGTCATGTGTGGAGAATTTAGACAGGGAAGAGAAGGAAGCTGAGAGAGGCTGGGGAATCAAATGTGCTCCTACTGCAGACAGACTTGGTTCTGCTGTGGTAGCTCACCATATCTGCCACTTCTGGCTCTTTCTCAAGTCCAAATGATCATGAAAGGTGTTTAAAAGATATGTTTAAAGGATTCAGGATGTCCAGGCAGCTAGGACAGTGTGACTGAAGACACTCACGAAAGAGGAATTCCAGAGCTGCTTCAGAATGTGGCAAGAACAATGGGATAAGGGTGTTTGCAGCAAAGGGGAGGATTTTGAGATGATGGCAATGTGCCTTTTAAATTTAAACATTCACTGTATCTCTTGATGACCACTTTTATGCATCTTTAATATGTACTCCAGGAGTGTCTTCATGCAAAGGGAGGAAATGTAAATATATATTTTATTTTACCCCCCAAGAGATATTCAAAGTAGACATTAATAATGGGTAACATTTTATTAACTATATATATAGTTCCTATTCTACAAATATTAGACCCATTTTATGGATCAGAGAATTAAACACTCTCTTAGTTACTTTTTTGTTGCTGAGACAATACTTGACACTCACAGATTAACTTAGGAAAGGTTTATTTTAGCTCACAGTTTGTAGAGGTTTCAATCCATAGTCAGCTGGCTCCAAGGCAGGGTGGCCTGGCCGAGATGCATTGCAGAGGAGAAACAGTCCATGGCATGGGAGGCAGGAGGCAGTAAAGCAGCAAGCAGCAGCAGCAGTAAGCCAGCCTTCCCTCTCTCCATTATATTCCATCCAGGCCACCAGCCTATTGATCGGTGCCACTCACACCCAGAGTAGGGGTTCCATTATCCACACCCAGATCTATGCTAAACCAATTTAGTTATCATACACCCTAGATTTAGTAAGCTCTGAAAAGCCCTACCTATAAGCACATGAGGCTTTGAGGGGACCTCTAAATACAAGCTGTAACAAATGTAGAGTTAAATAACTTTCCTAAGCTTGTAGAAAAAGTTAGGAAGACGAAATTAGAATCTGAGGGATCCAAAGCCTGGTCTGTTGATCCCTGTGCAGACCCACCTCTTGGAAAGTAACTGAAGTCCATTCAAGGAATGCTCCTCTTACCTGCAAAGGGGCTGGCAGCTACTAGTGCTCTGCCCTGAAGCAACAACGTTTAGGAATGGCTGAAGACCTGTGCACCTTCTGGCTCTTCCCCAAATTCAAAATGGCCATGAAAGGCCAACATTTTGAATCAATTTACAGCTGAGGTTTTTGCTCTTAGTGCCTTGGGTGACTCCTGGACACAGGGCTCAGCTGCAGAGGGAGTAGTCCTTGCTGCACCGTGGTAGACCAGAGCGATGTGCCCTCCTGTATGTGCCACCAGAAGTACCATGAGTGGTGTTCAGTGTGTGGAGAAAGAGTGTTAGTGTAGTGTCTATCACAGGGTGAAGGCCAAATTCCTCAACTAAATCTAATTGCCTTTAACTGTCTGTTTTATCGGCAGTACATTGCTAAGCAGCACTTTTTTTTTTTTTTGAAGTATTGGGAATCAAACCGAGGGAACACCGAGCTACGTCATTAGCCCTTTTGTTTATTTATTTCTTTGAGGTGGGGGTCTTGATAATTTATCCAAGCTGGAGTTGAACTTGCGATTCTCCTGCCTCAGCTTTCTGAGTAGCTGGAATGATAGGCATGCTCACTTTGCCTGGCTCTACCAGTACGTATTTCTCCTCACAGGTCACCATAGCAACATTCTTAGGGCACTATCTAAATGTTCCTACCTTTCTACTTATGATTAGTAGCACCCACAATTAGGTGTCTTCCAAGTCGGTTTGGGCAGAATCTTAGACTTCACGATCTTGAAGCCAGCAACAATAGATGCGACTGAGGATTCAGAGGGCAGGGTCTGTCCATCATTGCCCAGTCCAATCAGTGCCTGCCGTGCGGCGGCATCGCTCAGACTCCCTTCTACCCTCTTTAGGCGCAGGAAGACCTGGCTTGTTGGCCTGGTGGCTACAGAGCTGAACAACAGAGGGCGACTCTGAGGGGCTTGGACACGGAACACTTCTCACCATCCTCCGGGTGCCAAGCTTTTCAGTAAGTTGGTCGATGGGATCCAGATTCTCCATTTCTATTTTCCCCTTCCCATAGCACCCCTAAGCCATCTTCTGGCAGCTGTGGGAGCACGCCGCTCAGATCTGAGGGCTCAGAGCACTGCACTGTGGTGAGCCGAGGGCCCTAGGGCACACCGAGGCCTCCCGTGCATCACCGGGTATAAAGCTCGAGCCATTTCTGTCCACTGCTGGCTCCGGGGTGGGCAGTCTTGTCCTGGCCTCCCCGGTGGCCTGGCTGGGGTCTGCTCCTGCTGAGTGCAGGGAGGAGCTCCCCCCGCCCTCCCTGCAGTGTCCCACCTGCATCACAGTGCCAGTGCCCACCTGTGGAGGCTCCTCCCCTTCCTTCAGAACCCTCCCACATCCTCCTAGGGCTGTCTCGTGATAGGGCTGCATCATGAAGGACTCAGTCATGGGATGACCTAAGCCTTACCTCCCCCAAGCTTCACCTTCAGAGGCCATCACCTCGGAGGTAAGAGCTTTGAAGGCACACATGCTGTCCCTAACGGAATTATTCACCCTGACCTGCCTTGTTTCCTGCATTTCCTACGCTCTGATGCCGGAGTCATCACCCCTGACATCCAGCCGCCTTCTCCCCAGTCCTCCTGACACAGCCAGCGCTGAAGGCTCCTCTGGGAGGCAGGGCCTGGTGAGCAGGCCTGAGTGCATAGAGCTCTGCGGTTGGAGTGGAAGTGGGACCCTGGGCTCTTCCTGCTTCCGCTTCGCTTCCTGGCCCATGCAGTTCTTCCGTGTGCTCCCACCACACCGAGCTGCCACAGACCTGAAGCCCGTGGGGCCTTGATCATGAACTGGAAACTCCAAAACTGTGGCAGAGCGACCCTCTTCTCTTTCTAACCAAATTCTCCTTGGTGTTTTGTTATAGTAACAGAAAGCTAACTCAGCACCTACCCCCCAAGCCCCATTGATTCCATTTTCAATTGGTTTTCAAATCTGCCTTTTTAATGTATTGTGGGTTTAATGTATAATGTATCAACAACTTGTATGTTGAAATCCTTGCCCCAAATACTTCAGAATGTGACTTTATTTAAAGATATGTTCTTTTTTTTTTTTTTTTTGTACCGGGGGTGAACTCCGAATCTTGTGCTTTTGAGGCAGGCGGCAGAACCATTGAGCTAAATCCCGGCCCTAGAGATATGTTCTTTCAGAATAATCAAGCTAAAATGGGATGATTAGGACAGGCCCTAATCTAGCATGACTGTGTCCTTACAAAAGGGAAATTTGGACAGAGGCAGACACAGAGAGAGGGAGGACGGAGTGGAGAGGCGCAGGGAGAAGACAGGCCCTGCAGCCCCAGGAGAAGGACCTGGGGCAGATCCCCCCTCCTAAGCCTCGGAAGGAACCAGGGCGGCTCAGACAGGCTTTTCACAGTTTTGGTGTCGCAAGCTCAAACTGGGATCTAGCCGGCTTCGGCTTCCGGCGAGGGCTGTCTTCCTGCTTGGCGGGTGACCGTGCTCCTTTCGGGTGGCCTTTCTCTGAGCAGGCCCAGAGAGGAGGGAGAGGGACGTCCTGCTTTCCTTACAAGCCCAGCAGTCATACTGGGTTTCAGGGTCGCACTCAAGGCCTCATTGCACTTTAGCTACTTCCTGCTTGAACGCCGCTACCCCGGAGATGAGGATTTCAACATGAATTTCAAGCAGATGCACACCTTCTGTTTATATCGCCTCTACCCTCTCCTCTCCTGTCACGGGCCAACAGGAAACCAGAAGACAGAAGAAAGCACAGCCTGTATGGATCTGCCTTCTGCCCACCGAGTGGGGATGAGGAAGATGGGGTATGGATGGAAGATTAGGCGCTCCCGGGGGCAAACAGAACAACCAAGACAAAGGGCAACTGCAGCCGATGAAACTAATGCAAAGGGGGGAGGGGTAGAGGGAGGGGAGGGGAGGGGGAGAGAGAAACAACGTTGCTCATAGAACAAATGCCACAAGGAAAATAAGAGTGTGCTTTGTTTCAAAACTCCCAAGGGCTGCTTCCCGTGCTTGTTTAGTGGAACTACCTCTGGAGGCCGCAGGCTTACTTTTCTCACAAAATGTATGGAACAAAAAATGGCCTTCGGAATCTAGTCTCTTGGTAAACTGAGGGTTCTAGCGCTTGACTTGCAATTAAGATATGTTACCTCCAAGTTAATTATAGGTCCCTGGGTTGAACAGCCAGATTCTCAGTTTGCCAGAACATTTATTAAGTGCCCGTGAAAGAGCGTACCGCTAAACCTCTGCAGGGTAGAGGGGTCTGTAGAAGATGCTTTATGAAGCAGGTACCCAAAGGCCTTCACTGTGGAGGCATGCATGCGCGCAGGCCTCGTTGAAGCGCCTGGTTTTTCGTGTAGGGAGACTATCCTTCAGTCCCACGGCAGGTGTTCCAGCCAAGCCTCCCTGTAGTTGCGACCTATGCCCACTAGATGGCAGGCACGACCTGGGAAGAGCTGCAGGCTCCTGGGGCCTTCAAGGGCTCCAGGCACAGCCACAGGTGGTTCGTGCCCAGGGCTGAGGGGCTGGGGTTCGGTGGTTGCGGGCCGCATGCGTGAGCAAAAGCGTCAGATCAGAGGTTAGTGCAGTGGCCAGGGCAGGTCGTGAAAGCAGGAGACCAAACGATGGGGAGAGGGTGGAGGGCTGTACTAACAGAGCTGTGGCCGGACAGAGAAGGTCGGGTGAGAAGGGGGGCCGTGAGCCCGCAGAGGAAGCAGGAGGAGGAGCAGCTGCCAGGGCGGCGGGCGGGCGGGCTGAGGGCACAGTGCTCGGCCTGGGCTCCCGTCCAGGGCCCTGGGGTGTGAGAGACGCGGAGGCCAGCACACAGGAGCAGGCGCAGCAGGCCTGGAAGGAGCCAGATCCCCAGCCGGCCCGGACAGCCGCAGAGAATCCGAGAGGTTGGGCTGGAAACCGGGGTGTGGGCTCCGCGCAAGGCCTTGAACGCTGAGCCGAGCAGTGTGGGCCGTGGGTTGCTTAGGCATGCGGTGCTGGTGGGGATTTTTTAAGATAAGAAACTCGTATATATGCTGGTGTTCAGAAAGACCAACGAAAGCCGTGCACAAAATCATCCTGAAGGCCGGAAGCTGGCGGTGCCTTCCTGAGACCGGAAGTCGAGAGGGCAGCGAGGCAGCGCTGCTAGAAAGGAAGGAAATACTCGAGGGTTTCGGGGCTTACAGGCCACAGTACCGGAAACGTGTGAAGGATATTACTAAAACAGTCAAGATACTTAAATATATTAAGATATAAAGTCTATCTAATTTAAATAATTAGATTATCTATCTGCACTTAGACCAAGCGTTAAGGAAATGCTAACATCTACGCACAATTGGGTAACTTACCGTTTAACTACTTTCCACCATCGATTTTATCTAAGGCATGGAAATATTTATCTCAGTGCAAAAATTTTAAGTTTTTATTTTTTGAGACAGGGTTTCACTACGTAGTCCAGGCTGACCTTGAACTCAGGGTGATTTTCCTGCCGCAGCCTCCTGAGTGCTGGGATTGCAGGCGTGCAGTACCATGCCTGGAGAACATGTGATGTTACAATCAAACCTTCAGGAATGTGCACGTGGCCATGGTTTCCTTCAAGGCTTTGATGGGATCATTAGAATCCCGCAGGTACTCTAGATGTCTGTCTGTCCTTACCCCAGATCCAAATCCTACAGAAGCACCCTGCCCCAGCCCGGAATGCGGCCACTCTTCCCAGCCCTGCCATGACCACCCTAAAGAACGTGCTGAGATAAGGATAGTGGGCTGGGTCTAAGATAAACACAGTGGGGCATTAATTAAAATGGTGAAAAAAGATTTTATGCAGTAACCACTGACAGAATCAGCATGTTTCCTAATCAGAAGCACACTGGTCAGGTTTCTTTCTATTAAACAATTACCCATAGTGGCTAGCGGTATTGTGACTGGTCACAGCCATTTCTGAAAGCCATCAGGACATGGGTTTATAAACAGGTCTAGAATCTGTATGATGTTAAAGCATCTCTGAGATGATCTAGCATGATCCAGGTCCTTGCAAACAGCTCTGGCTTAACCTGGGGTGCTTGTCTGCTGGGAAGGAGAGTTGGATGCTCCGTCCCTCTTGACATACATAGCACTGTCTTCAGTTGTGCTGTCCTGGCTGCCTTCATGCCCTGAATTGATTCAAAACATTTCTTTTTCATGGTCATGTTGAGTTTGGGGAAGAGCCAGAAGTCACACAGTTCCAGATCTGGGGAATAAGGTAGATGAGGACACAATGTAATGGTTTTGACAGAAATTGCTATAAACATTTTATTGATTCAGGACACCAAAACAGCCAGGAAAAGACACTCCTGAAAGAGGTCTTCCAGAACTGCTTCAGAAATGGAAGAACGATGTGATAAGTGGGTTTGAAGTGAGGCGGGTATTCTGAAGGAGATTAATGGCAATGTGACTTTTACCATAATAATTTTTTTGTTTAAACGTACGGTATTTTTTGATCAGCCCTTGTATAGTTCTCTCTCTTTCTTTTTTTGTACTGGGGATCGAACTCAGGACCTTGCACTTTCGAGGCAGGTGCAGTGCCACTGAACTAAATCCCAGCCCTCTTAAAGAGGGTTGTTTTGGGGTATGCACATAAAGAACAAGAACACAGGTATTTTGACACAGTAGCGAGGGGACTTTGACATTTCACCATACTGTGGGTAAGAGTTTCCTATAGCTGCTGCTACACATGATGCAGTTTTAAAATATTTTCATTTTTCCAGGAACGTTTCTGTCTTTTTTGTGTGTGTGGTGCCAAGGGTCAAAGTCAGGACCTTGCCCTTGCCCGGCAGGCGCGGCACTGCTGAGCTCCATCCCGGGCCCAGTGTTTCTATCTTTGCTTCTTTTTTTTTTTTTTTTATGGTGCCTTCATATTGAACTATATTTCCCAGTCCTTTTCTATTTTGGGACAGGGTCTTAGGAAATCACTATCTTCCTCAGGCTGGGCTTGAATTTGCATCTTCCTGCCTCGGCCTCCCAGAATATTGGGATTACAGGTGTGCACCACCACACTAAGCTGCTGCTTGGTCCTTCTTATCGCCATAGTATCCCTTGAGGCATTCTCTTTCAGTTCTTAAGGTTCCTGCCACCCTTGCCCTCTGCTGGGTTCTGAGGCTTCGTGCCAGGCGACCTCCCATGGAGCCTTGGCCAACAGTGTTTCCCGAACTTTCTCTCCTGCAGCACTTTTTATTTCCTGCTTGGTATTCTATGCTGCGGGTTACACTTGCAGTCTTCCACGCCTTAACATGAGGGCTTACTTTCTTCGCATCAGCTTACTGGTGAGTACAGAACTACTGCAACGAACCTGTTTCCATGTCAGCAAAATGGAAAGGACTGGAAGAACGCAGATGGAGCCCATTTTTAGGTGAGCTCCCGGGGGCTGTGTTTAGCCATGACAGCCGAGGCTTCCAGCTCCTCTAGTGGCTGCTGCGTCTCTTTTTTCTGCTGCTTTAACTTTCCTTTGGGGAAGGTAGAGGAGGGAAGTGGAGGGCAGATGGTTATCCTCCTAATGCCACAAGGGGAGAGCTTGAAGAACAGCAGTGCTCAGTATTCTAAAGCAGGCGCTGGTCATTTAGTTTTACAATACCAGTTAATTTCCACGGGGATATTCTTATGGTATCTGAAGGAAAAATGATGGCTCAACCTTGGGAAAAGCCTGCTGATAATTTAGCAGCAGGAAGCCTGAAAAGGAGCCCCTCTAAGGCAGCAAAACAGTTGGCACAGGCTCCGCTGCTGATTCTAATTCGGTGATAATTCCCATGGGATGTGGCAATTAATTTTGCATCATCAAATTGCTTAAGCAGAGCCATTCATGGTTGACAGAGGCTGAAGGTTGTTTACAAGCAGTGTCATTTATATACACCATCGACGCAGACGCATGTTAATTGTAAGGGCCTACTTCCGCTTAGGGAGAGTAGCGTCTCTATCAGCAGCCTGTGGGAGGCTACTTTACTTGCTGTGGAATTAATTGCTTTTCCTTGGGAACATTTGCTCTGTCTTATCATTTATTATGTCATTCCACAAACATTTGACTACCTACAAATGAATTTATTAATTTAGGGTTTCTCTTATGGAGCAGAATTTGGTAAGGTTCTCTGAGTTTAGGAAAATGAGCGACGGGAAATATGTTCATTAGAGGCAGGGAACCCGGGTTGCTGTGTCGGCTGGGTAAATGTGAGCCGCTCACCTATTAGTTCAGCCTTGGCTCACTCAGTTGTAAGATGAAGATATCGTCTACCCAGTCGGCATCCAAGAATTTGGCAACGCTAAGAGGAATTAATTTGTGTGAAAATGCTGTGCCAAATGGTAAGGTGTTATGTAATTGTAAAGACATTGGCATGGGACCCCAGGGCTAAGTTGGATGACACAGTGGTATATTTCTCTTATAGCTTTTGTGATTTCAAGCTTATTTTTAGAACATTAAGAATTGGATTTGGCTGGGTGAGGTGCTGCGTGCCTGTAATCCCGGCGCTCAGGAGGCTGAGGCAGGAGGGTCACTGTGAGTTTGAGGCCAGCCTGAAGTACACAGTGAGAACCTGCATCCAACCAAAAGTGAATAAGAAGAAAAAGAATTGGATCTGTCAGCAGATCAACAAAATTGTCCATTTATGTTTCAAAAAACAGCACCTGGAAAAGTCTCTTATGCCTAAGGGACATGATGAGACCAGAAGGCTCCTGACCATCCCCCCATGGGCACCCACATATTGGGGATAGAACCAGGACAAAAAGCTCCCCCACCTGTTTGGAGCTCTGTGAGCCCAGTCGGGTTTGGGCCTGGGTCCTAACCCCAGCACTGGGATATGTGAAGTCATTTAAAATTATTATTTATGTTTTGATGGATGTAATAACCACACATATTTCTGAGGTTCAGTGTAACGTTGCGATCACTGGGTGTCTAGTCTTCAAAGCTTTAGTTATTTCCACTTAGACACCTCTGACGTGGCTCTCGGATGGGTGATTTTCTTTAAAAAAATCCTTGCATTTGTTTTGGGCATTGACACAATGTGTGCAACAAGGTTTACGAAATGAAATAGGCACACACCACGCCCCTGTTGATTGGTGACTGAGCTTAGGGTTTTTGTACTTTTCTGAGAGAAAATGATTCCTGTGTTCACAGAAGCCATGAACTGACCCCTCTGAAACCATCCGTGGCACTTGTGCATTTTATTCTTTATCAGATGGAGTTGGTGGACTAGGAGAAGGATACGACTTCTTACTCCATCCTCTCTCAGAGGTTCCAGAGATTTACACAGCTAGAGCCCCACTGAGCCCCCAAACATGAATATGTCCAGGGTTAGATGTTGGATTCTTACTGTTCTGGGTGGTGCCGGGAATTGAACCCAGGGCCTGCTGCATGCTAAACACACACTCTCACTGAGCTACACCCCCAGACCTTAATGCTGGGGGTCAGGGAAGGGGCCGGGGTGGCACAGTGCCCCAGAGAACAGAATCAGTGTGTGTGTGTGTGTGTGTACTGAGATTTAAGGCTCTGGGCCACATGATTTGGGAGGTGTGCTAGGATCACCTGAGGTGATATCCACAGAGTTTATGAGACATGTAGATGTCTGTGATCAGCTCAGAAGGGTTGTCTGATAAGTGCCGGGGTGTATGCTCTGGGGCTCGAGTTCCTTCTGCTGTGGTTTGTGCCCCTTGCCCCGACACTTATGGTGACATTTAATGGCCATGGAAACAGGGGACAACGTCAGGAGGGGGGGCTACAAGGTGAGCCAGTCAGGAGAGCAGAATGGATTCATGGAGTGGGTTCCTCAGATAAACGAGTTCAGCCTTCTCTCATATTCTTGTATATCGTGTCCTTCTGCCCTACTACCATGGGATTACCCAGCAAAAGCCCCTTACAGATGTGGACGCTTGACTTTCCCTGCCTCTGGAAGTATAAGAGATAAATATGTTCTTTATAAATTACGCAGTCTGTGTCGTTTTGTTATAGCTTCACAAAGCAGACTGATACAGACTAACCTATCCACCAAGTTGTTGAGAAGGCGCTGCACTGTTCTTCTTCTGCCAACCTTGGGGGCGCCATTGTCTATGCAATGTGCCCGAGTTGGTGGCCAGGGTGGGAATCATGTGCCATCACCCTCGGCAATAATACACTGCAAACTTCAGGTGTAAATCACTCACAATCTGGTGGTAGCAGGGACACTGAAGGTTTTGTTCTTTGGAGAATCCAATGGGACCATCACTCTCCAGGGGGACATTCTAGAAGGGACTAGAAGGGTCCTTGCAAGCAGTTAATTAACATTTTAGAACTCAGAAAGACGAGTTTGAGGAAATGACGTAGTGGCATTGAATGGAACGCAAGTAGTTCCGCTCCTAACATTTGTGGGGCCCACATACCGTATGTCTGAATATTCACCAGTTAGAAATGGAGCCGACAACCATTTGAATAACGTGTTTGCACATGTTCCTTCTCCCCTGCCAGACAGGCCTGAGGAGCACCCCAGAGGCCTTGGGTCCGGCGTCCTGGGGGCAGGTGACAGTGTGGCAGGTCCTCTGGCACCCCGGCTCCATCTCCCTGCTGCAAAGGGTCTAGGGTGAGTGTGGACCCTCAGGCAGTGAATTCCAGGCTTAATTTTTTGAATGTTATATGATGCCTGGAGCCATTAGCTCTGGGTGAAAAACAGAATTGTGCTTGCTTTTTGCCAAAACTGGTGGAACCAGGCAGTTTGCCATCAAAATGGGAGCCGTCCAGCTTCCAGTTGCATCATGAGATCGAGAAGGGAAATATATTTGGAAAGCAAAATAGATTTCATTCAGAAATAATTGAATTCCCTTCTTGACTGATTGATTCAAACTGACCAAGGGATATTCAATAAGAAAAACAAGCGCTTGAGATATATAAACCTAATCAGCAAGATTTATTTTTAAAATTAATACCAAGAAGACGTCTAAATAGCAATGTTACATTCAACACTGACCCAGTTAAAATATGAATTTTTGGAGTCTCATTTGCTTAAGAATTTGTGAGAAATCCTCATTTCAGGGAGGGGACTAGAATGGCCTGGGGGATAGCAGGCAGGAAACAAACCCTCAGTCCTCATGGAGCCTCTCCGGGCCACAGGAAATGTCTGGAAGAGGCAGTGACTGCCCTGTCCCCGATATTCTTACTTCTTCTTCTTTTTTTTTTTTTTGGTACCGGGGATCGAACTCGGGTCCTTGCGTTTGCGAAGCAGGCAGCGAAACCACTGAGCTAAATCCCTGACCCCTTACTTCTTATTCTTAGTATTTTGCTTGAACAAATTCTCACAGTCTGCCTTCAAGCTCTTTTTTCACAATTTATTTAGAATACCGTGTGAAACAATTTTTATTTTTTGTATTAAATTCTTTTATTGGTACATTGTAGGTAGACAACACAATTACATTTCTCACTGGGAATTGTACCTTTACATAATGCATCTTGGTTCTTATTTTGTCCCCATTCCTAGCCCTCCCTTCACACCCTCCACCCTTCCCTATTTACAAAGACTTTATTTCCATTTTTTCCGTTTCTCATCATTTTTTCCTTTCCCTTCTTTCCTTTCCCCTGTGCCTCCCACTACCCCTACCCCTTTGGACCTTTTCTTCCTATTTTACATTATCGATTATTCATTCTAATCATTGGTACATTTTAGGTATACAATATAATGACATTCATCATTGGAAATTTGCACCTTTACATAGTCTCTCTTGGTTCTTGGTGAAACAATTTTTAGACGTCATAACTTTTGCTAATATATTTATCTTTTTTCTCATGCCCTCTGTGTGAATAGAATTGGTTTCCTATGGCAACTTGAATGTACAAAATAACCCTTTCTATAGTGTGAAATACTGCTATATGTGGGCTTTATCACATTTGATCCTTACAGTTCACTTGAATTTCCATGTGGTAAAACAAGAATATTTACTGAATGCATTGTCTCATTCTATCTTTTCCTATTATTGTGCCAGTTTTTAGACAAAAGAACAGAAGTTTAGTCAAGTCGAGTGACTCACAACTGCTTTTGCACTATGATCGCGTTACTGATGTAATTGGATATGAGACTCTTTCTCTCTCAGGTTCTGTTGTGACTTTAAAGTATGTGCTAAAAACATGTCCAAGCCAAGAGTGGAGAGAGGCCAAGAGAATCAGCTGTGATGATTATCCACTTCTAGGACAGCTTGGCATGGAGCACTCAGAGGAAGGCTTCTCAGAAGGGAGGCTGGGTGGCCACAGTGCGTGCGACCCTGGATTTGCTGTAGAGCAGGGCATGGTTTCTCTTATTTCAAGCTAAATAAGAGAAATTTTAAGGGAAACATTCAGTACATTTGACAGTCAACCCTTTGTGTCCCATAGATTCTGCATCCACAAAGCCCACCAACATCAGATAAAATATATTCAAAAACCAACTGCATCTGCTCTGACTATGTACATTTTTCTCTTGCCATTATTCTCTCAACAATGCAACATAACAGCTATTTACCCAGGGTTTATGTTGTACCCAGCATTGTAAGGAATCTAAAGATAACTTAAAGCTCACAAGATTGGAGCATCCTCAGATTTGGACTCCAGAGGGAATCGGGACTCCAGAGGATGACTGTGCATGCTTTGTAGTTTGGAGCACACAGAGCACCAGGTATTTAACATATATTTAAAAAACTGCAAGCCAAGGGCCTCTAATAATTGGCTTGAGCAATACAAAGAGAGAAAGAAGGGTTATAGTACAGGTGGGTCACAGTGTTCCCATGGGCGATTTGTGACCAGCCCAATCCCTTGAAAACACTGCCAGAGAGGACAGCCTGCAGGGGTAAAGGGGCCAAACAGAGAGGCTCAGGAGCCAGAAGCAGCCACCTCGAGAAAGGCATTGCTTTCAGGGCTCAGAGAGAGGGTGTCACAGTGGTCCTCAGCTGCTTTGGTCTGGAAGTGACACTGCATTCGCCAAGCTACTCACTTGGCACCAAACTAGCAGCAAAGGAAGCTGGGATGGCAGCTTCCCTGGGAGAAAGAGGGGCCAGCATGGGACACCCACAGCAGATTCTTTGTCTGTGGGTTCCCCCTCCCCACCCTGTACCCCAGAGGAGTTTGGGAATCCTAGCTTAGAGTGCTGTCTTCCACAACCATGTAAAATCTTGTTTGCTTCCCACAGCACACGTTTTAAATCCCAAAGGACGGCAGGTTACCATGTGACCCGGGTCAAGTGATTCTTGTTGATCGGAGTCACTTCATGCTCACTGAAGCCAATCTCAGAGCCTGCTGGGCTCCTCCCAGGTCTGCGTGGCGTCTTCACTCAGTACGAGCCTGCTCCTTGTTGGATAGGACCACGGAGGTCCCCCCTCCTCCCCCCAGTCCTCAGTAGGGTTTGGATGCCGGCTCCTCACAGCTCTCAGGGTCCTGACGGTCTACCTCCAAACACCCCCGTGGCCACTGGCAACTGCCAGCATTTCTTGCCCTGTCGCTTTCTGCTGGGTCTTTATGGGCCCGAGCTACCAGCCTCCTGTCCTTGCACATAACCTGGGGACATCTGTAGCCAGCCAGCCTCCCTCAGGGGGATTCGACTGTCTTCCAGTAGAGTACTTTGCTTGCCCTGGTCCCTCAAATTCCTACTTATTGATACAGACTTTGTGTTCAGAGTCTAAGAGAGAGACATATGGAGGAGGAGGAGGAGGAGAGGAGAAACAACATGCATGCATACTAAATCCCATCTTGGGCCCTGGAGAATTCTCAAGTGTGCAGGCAATGAAGATCCGATTCCAGGCTTTTGGATTGGGCTGTGAGTTTCAGCCTCTCCAACAAGCTCCCCAGCAGTGTGCCCATTATTTACTGTACTTTGAGGACAGGTATGTCTGAGTCTTTTTACTTCAGGACCAGCCCCACGCATCAGAAGACTGCCCTGGCTCCACCCACCCTCAGCTGCAACCTGATTCTCCAAGATCTTGAACACATGGGGGCAGAAGTCCAAAACATCTTATTCTTCAACCATGCTTGGTCACATCTCTGTTTTCTATCTTTTACTAACACCTAAGTGGATCCTGGCCAGGGGAGCATGTACTCTACATTCCCATGACCTTTCTCTCTTAGAAACCCCTTTTTTTCCCGTAGGACAGTGACAGGAGAGAGGAAGAAGGACAGGGGTGAGTGTCTCTTGTCTTCTAAGACTGCTGCTTCTCTACCCAGTTGTCAAAACCCTCCACATGAAAGGCTTCTCAAAGCTGAGTCTGCTGGGACCAAAGTGAGTTCTTTGTCAGGGTTTCCAGGGTTTCCACGACTCAATTCTTTGACCTTGGGTGGCTGGGACTTTGCACCACTGACCTCCTTATGGGGCCCTTGCAACTTTCTGTGCATTAGGTTGCCTTGTTTGGCAGTCAGCCCCCAGGTGGATGCAGGCAAGACCACCCAGTCCTTCTGCAGGGGTCCCTAGGCCATCTCAATGTGGCTCTTTACCACAGTAAGAGTGAGCTTCCTCCTCTTCCTGCCCTGGTGTTTCTCCTTATCTGTTTTCTTGCTCAGGTCTATGTAGAGCACTCCAAGAATTCCCCTGGACTGCAGACTAAAAAGTAGGAGTCAGCTGCCCTTTGCAGGTGCCCTCAACCTCTCCAGCTGGCTTCACCAGTTTCCAGTGGATTCCAGGAGAATTCATCACCCTCCCTTCTAGACAATCACTCCTTCTGTAACTGGTCCTGGCCATCCCTGCTCTTGTCCCCTCTGCCCTGCTTTCTGGCTTCCTTTTCTCAGCTGAAGAGGGAGGGGGCATGAGGCTGGTTCCATTTGCAGAACTCTTGCTAAACCTTGGAAGGGTCTCGATCACAGCTGTCTGCACTCTTTGTGAAATACATTGTTGAGGGCTGGAGGTGTACCTTAGTGGTAGAGCACTTGCTTAGCATCTGTGGGGCTCTGGGTTCCATCCCTAGCACTCTGTGTGTGTGTGTGTATGTGTGTGTGTGTGTGTGTTTAGCTTGTTGGTTCTTGGTTCTCTGCTTTGTATCTGGTCAGAAATTCCAGGGCACAGTGAGAAGTTGCCCTCAATCTCTTGAATCTCAGCTAGACCTGGGACATTTTGTTGGATTGTTGCTTGTTATGGTTTGGATCTGGAATTGCCACCAAAGGCTCATGTTTTGGAGGCCTGGTCATCAACATATATGTTTGTCATTTTGGGGGTGAGACATTTGAAATTTGTTTCTCTAGTTATTTTGAAATTTATAATACATTGTTATTGACTATGGTCACTCTGTTAGGTAATAGGTCTCAGAATTTATTCCTTCTGTCTCTCTGAAACTTTGTACCCTCAGTTCATATTGATACTAAGTAAATAAATACATCTAACAACAAACAAGTACATAATGCAGGGGTTATGGAATATATTTGCTAAGAGTGCAGCTTAGTCAGCTTCCAATCACTGTAATAAAATACCTGAGATAACAACCTAAAAAGAGGACGAGTTCATTTGGCTCACGGTTTGGAGGTTTCAGTCTATGGTCACTAGACCCCATTGCTTTTGGGCTGGTAGTGAGGCAGCTCATCATGGCAGGCACACATAGCAGAGAAAGTGTTCACCTCATGGAAGCCAGGAAACAAAGAAAGAGGAAGGGCCTAGGTCCCCCAACCCCCTTCAAGGGCATGGCACCATGTGACTGGAAGACTTTTCATTGGGTCCTGTCTTCTAGAGGTCACACCCGCACCCCCGGTAGCAGCATGAACCAAAGACAGAGTCTTTACTTATCACCAGGGCCTTTGGAGGACACTTTCTCAAGCCACAGCAGAATTAAACACCAATAAATGCAGAAAGAATAATAGAGTAACCACCATAGTTATAACGGGTTCTGGCAAATATCACCCATGAATTCCCAAATACTGAGTAAAAGTGTGAAGCGGAAGACAATATTTAGAAGTCTCAGAGTTTCCCCCACAGGTTAATTATTAATTCAAAAGGAAAATAATGGTAATTTTTCACTGGAGAGATTTAGCCATTACCACATTAACAATAAACAAAGTTAACATCACCAATTATGGGACAAAGGGACATCACACTTTTCCTTCTAACATCATGGCTTTATAACAAGTCAGTGCCATGCAAGACAAAGGGCGACAGAGAAAGAGAAATGCACCCTAAATGTGCAGTTGCTCTTGAAGGACGAATCCTGGGAAGGACATGTGCCCTTTTGCTGACGAGAGGATGAAGGACACCAGGTACAGCCCTGCTCCGGGCGCATTGGAGGATGTTCCTGAGCAGTGGGGCAGACTGAGGGGAGACCAGCCTCGCCCATGTGGGGCGCATCATCCCCTTCTCTGAGGGCCGGAGCAGGACCACAGGCAGAGAAGAGGCAAATTCACTCTGTCCACGCCAGGCATCCCCTTCCCTGCTCTAGTAAAATGAGTGCCCTGGTTCTTAGGCCCTCAGGTTCAGACCACGACTCACCGACGTCTGCCCTGCCCACTGCCTGCGCCTTCCCATGGACCAGGCTGAGTTCTACCCATTCTTAGCATGTGTGCCTGTCTTTCTCCATCGCTTCTCTTTTTCTCTTTTACTTTCTCTTTTTCTGTTTCTCCAAATGTTAGCAATTGATGCATTTAGGTAAAAGATAGATATTTGGAACTTTCCTGTAAGAGCAAACTTTTCACAAACACAGTCCAGTAAAAACCTTGTGACCCCACTCGCGCTGCGGGCACTAGCTCTTTCAGGAATTCATTCCTGGGAAAACACAGCAGGGTGAACATGCGAGATCACCCCTAATGCGCCTTCCAAATGTAGGACTTTTGATTTTCCTGTGTTTGCATTTCCCAATCCATCCAATAAAACAAACAAGCAAAAATATAAACAGCCTCAAACCTCCATGTCCAAATGCCTAGTGATCACAGGTGTGAAAGGCTGAGCCCAAGGAAGGAACAGCGGTGTGTGACTGAAGAGGGTGCAGCAGCTTTTCATCTTCAGTTAAAGTTCCTTGGTTTGTGGGATTAAATGACACCCTGTCGGACCCACTGTGCCCTCCAGCTTCGCCTGAGGAACCCTTGTCTCCTTTTTCTTTCAAAGTAATGAGGATTTAAAGTATAGTCTTCAAGATTGCTGAGGGGGCAGTCATTTGCTCCCTTGAATCTACTGCTTCTTCCAGCTCAAGACTGAAAAGTGTTAGGCACGATGGTGTGCGCCTGTAGGCCCTGCCACTGGGGTGGCTGCGGCAGGAGGATCCTTTAGTGTATTATGGCAATCCAGTGTCTACACCAAGTTCAGTGTCAATGTCACGGCCTCCGGGGAGCAGGGGACCACCTGGTGGAATGCGCTGATCAGTGGTGGGATCGTCCCTGTAAACACCCACCACACTCCAGCCTCACAATGGAGAGAGACCCCATCCAACAAAAAGAAAGGCTACTGTCGGTGATACATTTGCTATTGCTCAGTTTGCACACAGAGCAAGCAAGGATGTGTTAGTGTATGTTTGATAGTGTACACACACACACACACACAACTTAGAGCAAGTAAGCAGAGTGGCTGCTGTTGTTCCTGGATGGCAAAGTGAACATTCAGATTCTGTGTGCTGTACCCCCCTTCCCTGGTCTGATCGAACACCAGAAGTGAAGAGCGGCCGAGCAGGCAAAGCACACCCGGCTTCTTGTCGTCACAGAGGGTCACCGGAGCACCTGTCTCTCCTCAGGAGGAAGTGGGCACTTAGAGGACTCCTGCCTCCCAGTCCTTTCAAACACAGAAGGCTCACGTCTGCCTCCAGGCTGAACTGCACGGGGAAACCAACAGCAGCGGCTGTGGCTCGGGGTGCAGGAGCAGCCTTGCCGGTGGGTGGCTGGTGACCATTTCTGGACACCTCTTCTCGGAAGGGCCCTCCAGCCCTGGGCATCCCGACACACGTCCAGTCCTGGCACTCCTTGCTCCACACCCACATCCGTGGGCCTAGACCTTACTCCAAACTCTTGGTCCAGGGAAGCGAGGCCCCAGGCCATCTGACATCCGTCCTCTGAGGAATAAGAATTAATCCTTCCTCTCCACCCTCTTTGGTTCTAAAGCTGGGGTGGGAAATTTCTGTAAGGCAGAAGTAAGGGGGGAAACCCCTATCCATCCAGCTGGTCTGGTGGGAGGTCTACACCATGGAAATCAGCAGGACACCGGAGAGCCAGTGGTCCAGCCCTCACGGGCACACTGCTGGGAGCACTGCTGGACAGCTGCAGAGCAGGAAAGCTAGACGTGGCATTTCTTACATAAACCACATCAGTCCCAGAGACACTTTCTTCTTGGTTATCCTCTTTACTCTGCTATCTTTCAGGCTCACCTTGCAGTAGTCTCTGCCCAAGCCCATTAGACTCTTAATGCTGTTTTCTTCTGTGCCCATGTCATTAAACATGGAGTCTGGCCTGATGCCTCAGTTTACCTTGTTTCATGCACTGGCAGGCTTTCTTTGGTGACAACAATAATGCTTGCTCATTTTCTTCCAAATTTATCCATGCTATTAAGCTTATGTGTTTAAAACTACACAAGAATTACATAATAATATCGCACTGATGCAGGGCAAATGTATTTTCCATCCTGGCAAAGACCTGGCTTATCTTTACTTACCTTTATATGCTTCTAGAGCAGCTGACCAGTGTTATATCTTAATCTAATCTTCATTCCTTTTCAAAAATAAATTTTCTTTCCTTTAGTCTCCACAATACTTCATAACAAACACTTCCAACTTAGCCATTCACAACTTTAATTTCGGTTTCCACTGACCCAACTCCTCTTTTGCAGGGAATGAATCTAAGGAGTATTTGGGCATTTCTGCCCCTCCCAGTATGTGGGAAACAGCCTCCTTCCAATGACTGAGAGGTTCAGTCCCACATGGAAAACAGACTCGTCGTTTCCGAGCAATTTCTCCTCTCTCCCCCAGCCTAGACATGTGGCCTGTGTGCAAAGTCTCTCATTGGATGGGACTCAATCAACTTCTGTCTTCCCACACTTCTTCCTCCTGCACCAGGGCTTCATATAAGGAGAAAGTGGAGGAGAGGACAAGAAAGCTCTTCCTTGGTGGCTATTGTGTGACCTGGCAGCAGCGCTTCATGCACTCTGGATGCTCAGAGCCAGGTCTGGCAGCCTCGTCAGAAAGACTGAGGAGCTCATCTGCCGTGCGCACTCACCTCCAGTCCCTCCCAAGCACTCGCACTTTCTTTGCTCTGAAAACTCACTGGATGCAGAAGGCTCAAGATCCAGTAATTTTTTCTGTAGATTTGTCACCAACCCTTAAATCTAGGAAGTTGATCACATCCTCTCACTTAGACTCTGAACTTCCTTCTCATGCCTTGAGATAAGAGGAAATGCACCCATTCTCTTTGCTCTAGGGGTAGGGCTCTCTTCAAAACTCCTCTGACACCAACAGCACCCACAGAAGCAAAAACAAACAAACATCTTCAATATCCAAAATATTATTTTTGACACAATTAGTGGGGGTGGGAGATGAAGCTTGAAAATCATTTCCCAACATCTTCTGTATGAGTTTCTGCCTCTGGTGGGACATTTCCCTTAGAAAGCGTAGCAGTTGTACTTTGTGTCCTCGGATGAAGCTCAGTTTTAACATGCTTTTCCATGAAGAGGGTGACAGACGCTATGATGTTCATGCCATATGATATGAATACATTTAGCTTTCATGTTTAATTCTATAGAACATTTTATATGGAATTGTCTGAGAGTCAATTGTCTGAGAGTCAACATATATTAGAACTATCACAACTGTTCATTATCAGTTTTTTATATGAATTCAACTTAAAATGCTCAGAAAGTTCTATTCTAGACATCTTGATTGTACTGACCAAACCTGTGTTTTGAATTTATTAAACCTACTCATATTTAGGCCTGAGTCCATTTTCATATGATATAAAACCAGGGAAGATCTTCAACTTTCAAAGCTCAATTCCCTGCAGCAATGTTGAAGTCCAGTTTCAGAGTTCGTGTTTAGAGATGTTATTGTTTGTGTATTATAGTAGCAGCTTTGTATTGGTTGGAGTCAGTAGTATTCATATCTACAGATAAATGCTATCTACAACTTAGAACATCGGCCTGAGAAACAAGAAGCAAAATGGCTAGTAATTTAGAATTTTAAGTGTCCAAACCAATAGGCTTTATAGAAAAAATAGGATCTGCGGGAAGATGGAATGAGTGTATCAATTAAAAAAGAAGAAACACAGGCATTAATTTGAACTCTTCACCCTGGAGTCCATGGAAGAGCTGAGGGTCAGTCTGTGGGCTTTTGGGAATTTGTGATCCTCCTGAAGTTGATGTGACATTTTGTGTTAATGTGATAACCTGCATTTATCAGAAAGGAGATGTGTTAGCCAGCGCTTTGTTACAGTGAAATAAAAAATACCCCAGAAAAATGACTTAAAGAATGAAAAGGATGAAGGCTCATGGTTTATTTTGGCTCATGGTTTCAGGTTACAGTCCATGGTCAGCTGGTTCCATTGATGTGGGCTGAGGTGAGTCAGAAGCATCATGGCGGCAGAGGAAAGCTGCTCACATCGTGGCAGCCAGGAAGCAGGGAGAGAGAGAGAGAGAGAGAGAGAGAGAGAGAGAGAGAGAGAGAGAGAACCGGACTGGAAAGAACTGGAGAGACAGAGCCAGAAAGCATGTACTGATGGATTTCTTCCTCCTTCTGCTTTTGTTCCATCTGATTGGCCAGAGACCCACATTCAGGGTGAGTCTCTCCTTTCAGTTTACTGTCCCACGCATGCCCATCATCTCTGGACACAGCCTCACAGGTACACCCAGAAGTTGCTTTCCCAGTTTCTCAATCCACTCACATTGACACCATCACAGAAGCGTTCTTAGCTTTCATCAGATCCCCAGACAGACACCACTGACACCCAGTAGGAGGAGCCATGATTTACAACCGATGGCTTTGTACTTGAGCTTCTGACATCTGGACTTCACAAATCCTTTCTCTAGCTGGGCACGCTGCTGTGAGCTGATCACTTTAACTTCTTGGGCACTGCGTTTTCACTTAGGCTCTACTGTGTTTTCTCTGGACTGTGCTCCTCTGCCATGTCAGCGCCAGGGCTTAGGGAGAGCTAAGTTGAGCGGTTCTTCCCTTGGCTAACTTGGAATCATATGAAAAGTAAGACATTTGAGTCAAGCAGGTGGAGACCAAATTTAATTTTATAAAAACTGAACTGGAAAATACTTCTTAGATTTGGAGCAAAATTTGCTTCCTTATACTTTGTTTCACTCCATTTCTGCTTCATACATTAATACATCCACCAGGACAGAAAATTGACCAATCTATAAACTTACTATGCAGAGGGGCAGAAAATCTGTGTATACCAAGAGCAGGTTTTCCCAGTAAGAGGATCCAAAAGGTACTGAACCAAGTATTTTAAGGTCCTTTTTTTGGTAATTGTACTGAAAAGATAAATGAGGGAATTGATTGAGACCATTGTCTACTTTGGGCATAAATCATCAGTTTCTTGCTTTATGATTCAGGATTAAAATGCTGAAAGGTATACAAAAATCAATACCTTACAGACAGATGCAGCTTGACAATACAAATCCAAAAGACTGTATAACACAATGGCTTAGCAAAGTCGTTTATGGTGCCTGGATGTAGGCTATATTATATATGTCTAAGAAAATTCAGTTTGATCAAAAGTATCACAACTAACTTTTGGAAGAAAACTTGAAATAATAAAGTGTTTTGAGTAAACCAGAAGTGACAATAGTATACAGCTGTCCTCTACACCTGTAGATTTATTCCAGAACATTCCCTGGATACCAAAATTTGAGGTTGCTCAAGTCCTTATATAAAATTGTATAGCATTTACTATAACCCATGCACAACCTCCTATATACTTTAGATCATTCTAGGTTACTTATAATACCTAAAACAATGTAAATTCTACATAAAGTCGTTATAACTGTTCTTATATTGTATTGTTGAAGGAAAAATGACAAGGAAAAAATTCAGTGCATATTCGGTACAGACAGAATATTTTTCAAACATTTTGTATCCACATTTGGTTGACTGTGAATGTGGCAACCATAGAGGGCCAGCTATATAATATCTTAGAGCAATAAAAGAAGAGATAAGAAGCACAGACCAGAAAACTGTTATAAAAATCATGGTGTTACATGTGTGATAAGATTCTCAATCATTGGAAATAAAAATTAAGGTAAACAATTATTTCAGCGATTCATTGAGATTATGGAACGAAAAGAATCAAATGCAGCTAGAGGATGAGAGCTGAATAATTGAGGAAGGAAGCTTTGAGGGTTGTGTCCAGTGATGGGTTTTAATTTTTCACTTTCATTTGCAAAATTCAGTTGGTAAATTGGGGTGAGCGATGCATATTTTACAAATTCACATTTTTGTGTTTTGCAAGCTGAGGCTCATATTAGTTGTTACCTACGAAAGACTGTATCTTAGTGAGGTTTTCCAAGTTATCTCAGGAATAAATGATTTATTTCGGTGTTATTATTTATCCGCGCACCTTTTTGAGCTTTATGATCATCTATTAGCCAGGTCCCAGTTTATCTCTTCAGCTTCACCTCGGCATTCACCCTTCGTCTTCTGCTGTCAGTTTGGGCGTCTCCTCTTCACAGCCAGTAGGGGCAGCGGGACAGTCACCATGGCAGGAGGGGACATCTGTTCCTGCTGCTGGCTGGCTGCTTTTCATGGATTCACGTGAGTGGGGGACAGCGGGTATGTGTGGCAGGGGTGATCTAGTGGCACTCTATCCTAGCACCGCACCCAGAGCGCTCGGCCATCGTGAAAGGTCACAGCCTCTAGCTGGCGTGGTGTTGCCTTACCTGGACACTACGTGCCCAGACCTCCCAGCCCCACCCTGCTGCTCACTGTGCTTCCCCTTCTCTGAGCCCCTCTGCACATTTTCCCAAGGATTTCGGTCCCGAATCAATCTCCACAAAGCTCATCTCCTGCAGCAGGGCGGTTTGCTCTGGCCCTGGACTTCTTCAGGGTGTATGGGCTTCAGTGCTCAAATCCTGCAGGGGCTCAGGTTTAGACAGCTCCGGGATCCAGCAGATAGAGCTTTTTCCAGCCCGGGCATCTGCAGGGGACGATTTCTCCAGCTCTCAATTCCAGCAGAGCCCAGAAGCCAGTGGATTCTCTCGGCACTCGAGAGGGCGAATTCAACGTGCACCACCGGTGAGACATCATGCAGAGGCCTGGCTCTGCTCTTCCCAGCGAGCTCCGTGTCGGCCTTGGAGGCGAGGGCTTCTGCGGGGCTCCGTTTCAGGCTCAGGGATGCTGGTAGCTCCTCATCTGCAATCCCTGTGTTCTTAAACCTTTTTTAGCTCTCATTAGCCAATTCTCCAGTGTTCCAATTCCGCGCTAAGGTTCTAGCCCGGTTTTCTTGCTAAGATTGCTATGTGATTTCTGCCTCTTGACTGGGCCCTGGACAAGATAAGCAGTAGCCCTGCAAACTCTCTCATTTTTTGTGACCTTCTAACAGTGGCCATTCTGTTCTTCAGCAGCAGATTGTTTCTATTTTATAACGAGCCCCTTCTTATGTCTAGAGAGCCCCACCCTTTGGAAGGAAATGCAAGGTGAACCAAGCAGTTCTTTCTGAATTAGACAAATCCCAGAGCTCCAAGACACTTACAGAAATAGGGTTCTAGTTTCTCACTTGAGTAGCTGTCTTAATGGCATAGGGCGAGAAGGCTATGGGTACGGAAGCGAAGAATCTCACCAACTTTTTCTTTGTCAGCAGACAATGAGCCCTTGATTTCCTTCTTTAATCCTTTTTCCCCTTTCTCCCTTTTATCCCTAAGTAGGCAGGAACTCTGAGATGAGATTGTGTGGAACTGGCGAGGCTGAAATGAGCTATGGTGGGAGAATCGCCTTACAGTTTCTCATGCAAGTCTGCATTATGCCAGTGCTGACGCTGGCAAGACGAACCTCTAGAAAGAAAGGAAAGGAAAGTTGAGGCAAATAGCTGCTGAATCAGGACCCATGCTCCCTTCCCCTCTTGCTTTCTGTCCTCCACCGCATCCTGCGGGGATTCGGTATCTTCACCGGCTCCGTCATCCTGCAAGACTCCTCCCTTCCTAAGAAATTCTCCACCACGATGCCTAATTTTTCTTGTTACCTTAACAAAGAACTCCCAACACTGAGCCCAAATGAATGTGTTTTTTCCCCCAGTTTTAATCATTCATCTTTATGGATAAAATAGTCTCCTATCCCAATACGTACTCTTGTACATAAATTTAAAGTCCTGTAAAAAAGATGGGGTGGAAAACTGTCCTAAAAACAAAGTGAATATCTTTCAACACCCAAGACCTTAAAATTTATCCAAGCAACAAGGCTAATAATAAATTAACTTCTTTGTTTACAAAATAATCATTTATCAAATAATGTTTTATAATAGAATGTCACAATGAATCTCCTCAGTCTTAATCTCAACTGCACAGCTCATTTTCTTTTCCTTGGAATAAAAACTATTTGAATGAATATGCCATTGAATGAAGGGATACTTCCCTAAAAACCTATAGAAAAGTTTAAAAATAAAAACATGCCATTTATTTATAAAATATTAATTAAAGCCTCCGAATGAGAAAAGAAATCTATTTAATGTTTGGGCTATTAAGCCCTGTTCTAATCAGCCTATCCACCCCAAACTTAAGGTAGAAATATCTCTGAAGTGAAAGTAGTTTTGAATTTTACCAGTATATGAAATACTCAAAAATTATCATGAGAAGTAGTATTTCCTTACCAAATTATACACTCAAAAGTAGAATTTTCTATTGGTGCTAATTTTAATATGTTGACTGTGGTTTTTAACAGTAGGAAATGAGTGACCACTGTTTCCGTCCTAGTGGGCAGTCCTCTGTAGCCCCACACAGGAGAATTCTTTGTTTGTTGTGGCACTGGGATGGAACCCAAGGCCTCCGTACTGAGCTACATTCCAAGCACCTTTTTACTTTTTATTTTGAGACAGGAACTTGCTATGTTGACCAGGCTATTTTCAAACTTGAGATCCTCTTGCCTCAGCCTCCCATAGAGCTAGGAATCAGGCTGGCTGGGAGCCTGTAAAATGCAGACTAACCTGAATTGATAAAATTTGGTAAGGTAAAGATAAGCAAGTATTTCTGAGAAGGGAACCTAATGATGTTTTTTGCTCAGCCTAAATGTCTCTTCTGTCCTCATGGTGCCCAAGCTAGATTTCTGAGGGGAAAAAATCCGTAGCAAAGGAAACAGTCATCAGAGTGGAGAGGAAACACACAGGATGGAATGATATTGCAAACTGTACACCTGTCATGGGGTTAATATCCAGAATATATAAGGAACTCCAAAAACTCTATAGCACAACAACAAAGAGCCCGATTTAAAAATGAGCAATAGGCCTAAGTAGACATTTCTCAAAGGAGACAAATAGCCAGCAGGTAAAAGAAAAATGCTCAGACTCCCTAGTCATGAGGAAAATGACAGTCGGGGCCTCTCACTTACCGCCCCACACCTGTGAGAATGGCTGTCATCAAAAAGGCTGAAGATAAGAAGCACTGACAGGATGAGGAGGAAAGGGAAGCTGTTCACAGTGTTTCTGGGAATGTGAATGTCTACAGCTATTACGGAAATATCTTGAAGGTTCCTCAAAAACCAAAAACAGGAGGGGCCGGGAATTTAGCTCAGTGGTTTCGCCGCCTGCTGCGCAAGCGCAAGGACCCGAGTTCGATCCCCGGTACCAACCCCCCGCCCCCAAACCCTAAAAACAGGACTACCAGAGGATCCAGCAGTCCCAGTGTTGGGTAGGTGCCCAGAGGAGGTGACAGCAGCATATCGAAGACGTCTCCACCCCCATGTTTACTGCCGCACTATTCACGGTGGCCGACACAAGGGAAGCGTCCGTCACCTGGTGAGGAGGGATAAAGAAATGCGGATAGACGCACAACGCAGTGCCAGTCAGACATGCAGAAGGATGAAACCCTGTCACTTGTAACAACAGGGGTGGATTTGGAGATCATTACACAAAATGAAATAATCCAGGCCCAGAGAGACAAATACCACATGATTTCCTTCATTTGTGGAATCTGAAAATGTTGACCTCAGAGAAGCTGAGAATAGAACGGGGTTATCAGAGACTGGGGAGAGTAGAGGGAAAAGAAGTGGGGAGGCCTGGTCAGAGGGTGCTAAGCTACAGCCAGGAGTAGGGAGTTCGGGGTGCTGTCGGGCAGTAGTGAGTATGCACTGCAGTTGTTCATGGAAGCTAGGATTAGGGATGTTTTCACCAAAGGGAGATGATAAATATTTAGAAGATGTTTAACCTGATGGAAACATTATACAATATAGACATACACTGAAACATCATATGACATCTCCTTACTATGTATAATTTTCATGTTTTTATTAGTTAAATAAAGAGTAAAGACAATATAGTCAAATCCATGAAAATTACTGTTAATTGGCTTAGAGCTACATGCCATCAAAACCTTAAGTGTCTCTAATAAATAAATGATCTTGTATTCCCTAGGCCCAGGGGAGACCAGAAAATCATGCTTGAATTGGCAAATGAACTTTGAAAATTATGGATTTTTAGGTCATCCTTTGTGTGCATCCACTTCTGATGAACCCTGCTTCTAACAATTTTGCAAAGTCGGTAAATTTAAATAATCATTTCTCTTGTCTTCCAGTACAAAGAAGTAAAGAGTTAACTAAATTGCTCAAGGGCTGGGGATTTAGCTCAGTAGTTCCGGTGCCTGTTGCACAAGCGCAAGGTCCTGAGTTCGAAACCCAGTACCAAAAACCAAAACAAACAAACTAAATTTCTCAAGGTTATGGTCCATCTGGGTATCAACAAGTTTTAGAATTTTGAGTCTTTCTATTTGATCACATTACTTTCTATCAGGGGATTTTACATCGAATTTTTCAAGTGCCAAATGGATTTTTTTAAAAGTGCAGGTTGGACTTGTGAACTAAGGAAAATGATAATTTGCAGGGACAGATTTTCAAATCCCTATTGATAGGGTGAACTGTGTTAAAGTGGCATAAAACATCTCAAGAGGGTTTCAAAGTCACAGCACAAGGCTCTGTGAATCTTTGGACTATCAAACGATTTTCACACGAAGAACATACTTCTGAACGTTGGGGAAAGGAGGGTGCCAAGGGAGGCTAACTGGTGGTGCCTCAATAAAATAGGAAGAACACAGACCTAGGAGTAGGATTCCGTTCAGAGTTCCAGTTGATATTTTGCTATAATCGCTTGGTGATTTTCTCTGTACATTGACTTGAAATTAACCAGAAGCTGGTCTTATGCTACATATTTATGGTTTAGGAGAATGGTATAAATTGGAAAAAGTTTTTCCAGCACTGTATACATTTCTATTTGCTAGATTAATCCTAGAGGTTTTTGTTTTGGTGTTTCAGAATTTGTTTTGATGAAATAGTGTTGGATGGAAGACCAGCTGAGCATTCTTCAGCACAGATAAATAAGAAATAGCCATTTATCCATTCATGTGTTTATTAATTCTTGAAATGTCCTCTACACACACAATAAGCATGATCATATAAATCACTGCATCAGTCTTCTTTCTCTTCTTAATTCTGTATAAATGAATGGATATGTGTGTGTGTGCATAGCCTATATTTACTTTCTCTCCGTCTTATGTATATATCTTGCTTTAACTGTAAGACTGGCACAGTTTCAGAACAATTTAAACTTTGAAACTTAACAGGACTGTTATGGCAAGATCATGGTCCTCATTTGGAAGTAGAACTCTTCTGGAGATCTAAATATTTGAGTTAATGCACTCAAATACCTTGAATTGCAAAATTTTTCTGGATCTGCAGAAGTAGAAGGTGCGAATTTTTCCAGCTGAAGTCTACTTTTCCCACCTTGGTTGGAGACACTGTGGGCTTTTGTTTTGAGAGATTATTTGCATTTTTTAAGCATCTATTCACTTTCCCTCTTAGTCACCAATAACAAGGAGCACTCAGAAGCATTTAAAATTTTTTTCCAGTTTATTTATCAGTACATGTTTGTAGTACATAAAGATTGCATTCCTCATGGGGAGTTGGCACATATATGTAACATCTTAATTCTATTTTTCATATTCCTCCTCTCCCCTTCTTCCTCCTCCCTCCATATCTTGGTGTCCTTCTCTTTTGTAAAAGCTCTATCTCCCAGTTTCCTATTACCTGTCTTTTATTTTGCTCTTTATTTATACTTTGGGTTTCTCATGTAAGAGAAACCATGCAATGTTTAAGCTTGTGTGTCTGATTTATTTCACCTAACATTATGGTCTTAAAATGCATCCATATTCCTACAAATAACTCAAATTTATCCCTCTTTATGGCAGAGTAGTATCCCATTGTGTATAAATACCACATTTTCTCTATCCATTCATCTTTTTTTTTTTTTTTTTGGTACCAGGGATTGAACTTGGGACCTTGGACTTGCAAGGCATGCAGCAGCACCACTGAGCTAAATCCATGGCCTTATCCATTCATCTTTTGATGTATGTATAGACTGCTTCCAAGATTTATCTATTATCAATTGTACTGCTATGAACATGGATATGCATGGATCGCTGTAATGTGATGTCTTCAACTCTTTCAGGAAGATCCTTAGACGGGGAATAGATGGGTTGAATGGAATCATCAAGTTTTTATGAACTCTTTCTAATTAAATGTTAGTGTTTCCACTGTGTTGTAAAGTTAGTGCAGAGTCTTTGCTTCAAGAGAAAAATTACCTTCCTTAAAAGTTGTCGCAACTTTGTCTCCCAAACACTTGATCCACTACTTGGCCATGGTTATAACACACCACAGAGCTGGGAAGGGCTGGGTCTGCGCAGGGCAGAAATGTACTGTTTACCAAAGGAACTGTGGCAACAACACTTACAGGCAGGAACAGAAATGGTATTATTTTGGTCTGAATTCTTAAGAAGCCGGGTCAAGGCGGGAAAGAACATAAGTTGATTAGGAAAAGTATCAATATAGGCACAAGTTGCAGCTCCTTGCCAGGACCCTGCATGTGTTTCTGTACCTTCTGGTTTGGTTCTTAGGGATTTGGAATAATCAATTGGCCATTTTAAGAGAAGTAAATATGCCAGAAATATTATGGTAAATGTGGATGTAGGGATTCAAAGGCCCAGAGAAGTAGGCATGCTAGAATGACTACACTACATAAGACCAGAAAACCAATCATTCAGTTGTTTTCCACGAGAACAACCAGGGAATATTCCATGTACCAAAGCCATGAGAAATGTGCAGCGAGTTGTGTGTCAACTTGACTTCTAAGTTCCTTGTTGGGTCTTCTCTGTAACCAAGACTGACATGGGAGATGTTATAGAACTGGGGTCTCTGACAGAGAGATTTGAGCTATCCCCAAAGCACAGAGGCTGGATGACCATATTAACCATCAGAAACAAGGTAGTGTAGTTATCAGAATGGCCAAAAAACCAGGAGTGATAGACAGGGGGCTTGTATTATAGAGCTGTGGAGATAGTTATTAGAACACAATATACGCAGGACAAGATAGATGGAAAGCCCAAAGATAATTTTCTATTTAAACACAACCACTTTGGGTGATGGACTTCAGAAATGGTATTTTTGCTGGAGGAGATTAACATGACCTCAGGTATATGATACAGGAGCAGAAAGGTGCGATCCTTCATTTCCCATCCTAAGAGTCATGGCTGATACTCCTAGAGCAAAAGACAGGTTAACAATAGAAAACCACAATATATTTGTTTAGTCACAGTTTACAAGGCATGAGAGTGCTTGGAAATGGAGACCCCAAGGCTCCAAGGAATGCTGTCCGTGTTTGTTTACATTCATTGAAGACTAAACAGCCTCACAGGAGTATGATAGACAAAATCAGTCTGATCAAAAGGCAAAAGACTGGATGGAGAGCCCAGCACAGCTGTCCAGCTTCTTCTTGGTCTCTTTGTGTGACATTCCTTTCTCCTGGGCTGGGACCTCTTCCTGTGTGAGGTTCTTATCTAATATCAGATGCTGTAAGTTAAAGGATTTCTTTATAACCAGAGTCTACACAGCAAAACAGAGAAAAGTTAGAGTACTATTTCTAGGTTTTACAGCTGCTTTGAAGGAAAGGGACTCTAGCTTCTATGGCCTACTTGGAGGAGAAGGAAGGAGTGGGAGGAACAGGAACAGGGGAAGGTCAGATAGAAACTTCGCTTCCGCAGTGCCAAGGCAATGTGCTCTGAGGTATTGCTTTCTAAGCACCAACAATGGCATGTGGCCATTGATCTGGCAAAGGTGTTCTTTCCAAGGAGTCTAGAGCTATGTGAGAAGATAACAGTGCACATGTGTGATCTCTCCAGGGGCTGTGACAATTTTCCCATCTGTTATGACATAGTCTGTAAAGACCTAGCCCATACAGCCTGGACACTTTGCAGAATATTACATTTATTGATGGTATTATGTGAATCATACTCCTACCAGATTAACAAGAGGTATTAAGTACTTTGGAGTTTCTTTCTACCCAGTTAGGGAATATACTCAACACATTACTAAAACTTTTAGAGATCCACTAGCCTGGTTCATGACCTGAAATTTTTTTCCAGAATGAAAGACAAATCACTACATGTTGTGCTTCCCACCACTAACAAGGACCGGCAGTTCGAATTTTTGTTTTCATTCCGGAGAGCATTTTCTGCAGTTGGAAATACAGCCTTACCTCATTTGCCAAGCTACATGGCAGGCTTTTGTTGGGATTCTGTAGGATCTAGAGCAGAAAGGGGAGCAGCAGAAAGGTTCAGCTATTCCAGCTTGGGGCATGTGTTTGTACATTAGTGGGAATTGTGGCAAGAAAGACATTGGGTAGAGTTTATATGAAAGGCCAAGTAGAGGAACAGCAATGAAGACACCTGCACTTGTAGAGCAGTCCGTGGGATCTGCCTCAGAGCCTCAGTGTTTGCCAGCCAGTTTGTAAAGTCCTATTTGGACTTCTTGAACATGAACACAGAGCTTCGGGCCAGTAGTCATGAATCTGGGCTTTCTATCCATCATGAACCAAGTTCTGTTCCACCCACCAAGCCAAAGGCCCAGCAGGCAGGCGCAGTGGTGATTCATGCTAGAGGGAAGTGGTACCTCCTGGGGGCTTGGACCTCAGCAGCACCGTGGAGAACACTGAATTCTGCTCGGTAGAGGTAGAAAATGTCCCTAAAGGCAGAACTGAGAAAATGCAGTGGATGCATAAGATTCTGAAATTGTAAACGTAAGAAACTCAAAGAAGGAAATGAAGTAATCTTTCCAGACACCATTTTGTTGTTAAGGCGCTTTGTGTTGGCATTACATTATTTTAACTATTTTTCTGGAAACTTGGAAGAACTTAGAAGTATACTAGTGTAGAATTAGAAATCCTTTTGACAAAAAGAAAAAAAAAACATATGAATAAATCACTTGAAAATTATCCCTGTAATAAAAAAAAACCCCACTTAATGTACCAAAAGAAAGAAACAAAAAAATCCAGTGGAATATAAGTACATTGTTCTACAAATGAGAAAAATTTGCTATTTGAAATTTAAAAATTAGCCTAATTTGAAAGCTCTACATTTAATATATTTTCTTTTTGAGTCAAATTTGATAATATTTATTATTTTTTCTATTTCATTAAGTTTCTAATAACTAGTGATATAAGGGCTAATAAATATTAAGTAACTCCTGAATATCTTTTATATCATTTGTGTCTTCTTTTATTTGTAATTGTGCTTATTTGGGTTGTGATTTTATTTTTCCTTGCTCTGATTTGCAATCTCTGAAGTGGGCACATGCAAGCTCACCTAACTATGCATTTCTCAGAATGTGTTTCTTTGGTTAGGTGGTCATGGCTGTGCTAAAATATTTGAGGAGTTTCTGGCTACATTTGGTCATCTCCCTTGAGTAAATTTTGACCACAAACCAGTATCTTCTTTCTATAAAAACCAGTGATGATAAATCCCACAAACATTTGCATTTAAGAAAATCAGACATTTTTAAAATCATCGCTATTGTTGTCAACATCAACATGGTAGTAACAAATAAGTTGGAGTCTTATGTGAACTCTATACAGAGGCATAGTCAAAGAAGCACTGTCCAGCAATGAAAAGTCACTAGAAGGAAATATTAGTAATTATTTGCATTTCTTGAATATTATTGAAGGGGATGTGGATCCACAACCCATGGTAACATAAATCTCAACACATTTCAAAAGCTCCACTCTTGCAAACTATCCATCTGCTCTGGAGTCTCTCAGACAACTTCTCATATTCCCTCAAGCTGGTATGAATTTTGTCTCTTCATTTTTCTCTTACTTTTCTCTGCCACTATTACTTTCCACCCCTCTTCCCCCACCATTGTCCTGAATCTCTGTCACAAAAGCCTGAGAATGGAGGAAGCAAAGAAAGAATTCATTCCAGGGCAAGAAGAAGAAAGAAAAGAAATATAATGAAAAGAAAGACAAGAAAAAAAAAGAACAGAAAAAGACAAATTCCCTTTTTGTGTAAGTGACTGGTAGGGAAAACATGGAAAAACTCATGTAAGAACACATTTTCCCGTCAGGTGAGTGCTTACAGTCATGTGCTGCATAATGACGTTTTGGTCAATGACAGATGGAATGCGTGACAGTGGTCGCATAAGATCATAGAGGAGCTGAAAACTCCTGTTGCTTGGTGACACTGTAGCCCTTGTAACATGGTGCAGTACATGACTCACACAATTGTGTGTGTGTTATGTTGACGCTGCTATAAACATGCCTCCTGCCTGCCAGTGTATAAAAGCATAGCACATAGACCGATACAGAGTACATAAGACTTGAAAATGATAACAAATGACTATGTGACTAGTTCAAGTAATTACTATCTTCTGCTTTTTATCATTAATCAGAGTGTACCTCAACTGATAGAAACTTTTCCCCTTTGAACGATGAGCCTTGGCTTGTAGGCAGCAGTCTCACAGTGTGAGTTCATGCCTCTCCGCTGCATGGAGACCACGTGGATGCCTGACCTGGACCAATTAGGCTGGAGTAGGTGCAGTCTGAGAGGTGGATCAGGTAAATAATGCTGTTGTACTTCCTGTTTTGTTGTCGGGATAACTAGGATTTGGGGAGACAAAGCAATCTACTTAGGTCATCTGCTATTGGTTGTCAAAATGGGGCTCCTGTTTTTCAAACAACTTGCCATGCTACTGTATGAACTTTCTAGATTCCATAAAACTCAGGAATGTTTATCTTCCAGTTAGAGTATATCATTCCTCCTCCTGAGCCATTTTTCCTCCCTCTCCAAATCTAAGCCCTTAGAAGTACACCTATGTTTAAAATAATAACAGATTACTTGTATCTATGTATCTGCCATTATGTTGATTTCTTAGCTTTGGAACGTGCTTTATATAAATAATCTACTTTACTTATTTCAAAAACTTAAAAACATTTTTTACAGAATGGTAGGAATGATTTTTCATGTGACTATCAGGATTTTTTAATGGACTCTGGTAAATTAGGCAGGATTTGTATCTCATGGCAAACAGGGATAGTGTGGAGAGAGCCTAGCGGGCATAGCCACTCACATGGGGGCATGCTCATCTGTAAATGCCACAGTAACATGCATGTGCAGACAGATACTTTTCACAACCATCATTACTCCCCACCACTCTGCCTCTATATTATTCCAAATCTGTATCACAAATGCCTAGGAATAAAACAAGCAGAGATTAAAGGCTTGAGGAGGAAGCAACGAAGACATTACCTTGCCATGGTAAGAGATAAGAAAATTTATAATGTTTTAAAGAGAGGAAATTACAGCTGTCACCGCTAGCAAGAAGGAGGAAGAAACAGAAGCTTTGAAGACGTAAGAGCAACACTGAAGTGCCCTTTGTGGGTAGCATTGGTGCGGAGATTGTGTGATAGAGGTGCTGTAATTCAGAATTGCATGTAGTCTATTCCCTGACTTGTGAACAAGGGCATCCTTTGAGATATGCCTAAGAGTGTAGAAGGAAGGAAGAGAGGCATTGCTTGCCTTAATCGGCATCTCTTAGGGCCTGGACGTGAGAATCTGCTTCGAGAAACGAGGAGGACAGCACCCATTTCTTGCTATCTCCATAATTTATTTACCTAATTTCATTGCAAAAGTGAGGCTGGACATTGAAGGTGAGCAGAAAGTTGAAAGAGAACTTCGAATGGGTGAGTCTGTGATACCTTTACATCCAGGAAGCCCAGAGCTTTCAGCAGAGCTTTTCCTAGTTGCTGCTTCCATGAGGCAGAGGCTCTGTGTTCCGAGCATAATGAGGCACGCGTATTTCTGTGCTCTCACTGCCTGTCAGCACCTTTCCACACTGACAACTCCAAGGGACATAGACCACGTGTACACTGGCGACTCCAGAGGTTACAGACTGTGTGCACTTCCAGTTGTGGCACCGGGTCTGGCACTGGGTGCATCCTATTCTTGGTGCCCTCTACCTCTTTGTGCCTGATTCTTTCAGCTAGGAAGGAAGTGGAAAAGGCACGTAACCAATACCTGATGGCCCAGGTAGTGTTGGGTGCTGTATAACTGATTTCACTTATCTTCATAAACACACAACGCAGCAGGTGTTACTATCCCCACTTCCCACGTGAAGAAATGAAGGAGTTTCAAAAATATAATGAGAATTTACTAGGGACCATTCTCATGAGGGCTGGAACTAGTCAAAATTCATGTTTAATATATGTTTGTTGAACCATGTTGAGCTCCTGTGAGAACCATGTTGGAGCTTTTATTTTTATCTCACTCAAGGCTTAAAAAATATAGTAAGCAGACTCAGCACCCAGATCTTCATTAATAACACCTTCAATAAAAGGAACCTGGAATTCACACAGGAATGTGTGGATGGGGGCAGGAATTATGCAAGATGAGCCAGCTTTATAGCACTGAAAAGTAAGGATGTACTTAAACAAACAAAACCAAAACCTCACTTGGATGGGGGAACATCAAAGGGGCACCCACAGGAGCCAACCGAAAGAGCAATTTATGACCAAATGGGAACAATTTGAGGAAAAAAATGAATAAAATCAAACAAGATTCTAACCCAACTTATAAATATCCATGAGTCCTTACTGATATAAATAAATGATTAGATTAAAACAAAAACCAGAGGAGGAAAGACAAGTCTCTGATGGAGAAAAATTTCTAAATAATTGGTATACCTACTCAGCCCTCAAGGAGGTAGACGATAGCTTGCCATTCCTGAAATGTGGGCTGCACATAGAAACTCTTCCAAAGCAGAGAATAGGCATAGTGCGAGAAAGCTTACCTGCATGGTGTAGAGACCTGGAGAGCGCTACCTTGGGCCAAGGTGAACAGTGCAAATCCTGTGACTAGTATTTAACCATGGCAAGATGTGATGAAAATAATCCTTCACCTCTGCAACCTTCCTCTCGAAAAACTCACAGCCCCAGTCTGGTCACGAGGAAAGCATCAGGCAAGTTTATGAGGAAAGTATCAGGCAGGTTTCAGTTGAAGGACATCTCCAAAATACCTTGCCAGTGCTCCTCAATACTGCCAAGGTCATGGAGAACAGGGAAGGTCTGAGAAACGGCCACCCCCCAAGAAGCACAGGAGACCTGGGAAGTGAATGCCGGTGATATCCTGGGTGGAATCTCAGAACATTAAAAGGACACTAGGCTAAAAAGCATGAAGATCTGAATAAAGTACGGAATTCAGCTAATAATAGTGCATAAATATTGGCCAATTAATTGTAGCAAAAGGATTCCACTAATGTAACATGTTAACAATATGGAAGCTGGTTTTGAGGTAGATGGGAATTCTGCTATCTTCAAATTTTTTGTGAATCTAAGACTGTTAAGATGTTTATTAAAAAATATTTAAGGGTTGGTTTCCCGTATTTTAGGTGAGAGAACAGAGCTTTAGACAGTTTGAGTCACTTGCCCTACTTCGAAGTGACTGAAACGTCAAGTGGTGAACTTGGAGTTCCATCTATGTCTTTGGACTGAGCAGCCCCTTCCACCCCTCATACCATGTGGTACAACACTTTCTAGTGCCTCTACCCACTGTCACAGTTTTTTTTTCTCCCAGGGATTCCAGTCTTTTCATACCCTTAGACTTTTCTACTATGGAGGAATAGCAGATAATATATGAATCCAGTCATCTTAGTTTGGGTTGCCCCAAAACTAATCTTTAAGACAAGAATATAAATGCAAGAAGTTGATTTGGGAAGTGATTCCAGGAAGCAGAAGAGGGAGTGAAACAGGAGAAGGGAAGCCTATTAATAGATTATGTGAAATGAGAAGATTAGGATTTGGTGAGCAGAGCCCAGTTCCACCTGGGTCTGCCTAGCGCTCATGGGGAGCATGTGTTGGAGTCACCTCTCTGGGACAAGGAGACTGCCGTGTGTCCACAGACTCTCACCTCCCTCTGGTTGAGATTGCTCCTAAGGATTGACATTCCTTTACCCATGTATGCTAGTCACGGGGAAAACTTTCATTCAGAGAACAGAGATATAAGCTCCTTAAGTAGGATGCTCTGTGTACAAGCAATGGAAGTAGCTACAGGGAAACTCAGGTTGAGGGCCAGGCAGGGAGCCTGCTGTAACACACTGAGGAATATCAGCTGTGGGGCTGCCTGCAGACAGCCACACTCGAGCACAAAGGACAACTTTTTAATGCAAACTGATATATCAGTATGAAAACTGATTTGAAGTTCAAGTCTATGCAGAGTGGGGCTGTCAAACCGTGGATGCTGAGCCCAGTCCTACCCTACCATGTTTCTATGAATAAATCTGTACTGTGATCCAAATGAAGTTTTGTTGTAATAAATTTATTGTTAACATTGGTTTCCATATTGTCCATATTTTCCATGACTGCTTTTGCACTACAATGGCTAAATTGCATTTTGTAGCTGTGACAGAGACTAGCTAGCCCACAAAATCTGAAATATTTATTCCTTGGCCTCTGATAGAGAAAGGTGGTGGGCCTCTTACACAGAGGGAAGATGATGTTTAGACGGGGAAATCCTCCCTCTGCGGCTCCATATTTTTACTGTAGGTGATGACAACTTGCCTTTTTGGCAAGATAGTTGATAGTCTGTGGGATCCTTTGAGCTTTGAGAACTGGTGCTGTCTATTCTACAGCTGGTGCAAAGTTTTCTACTGCCAGTTTGGGGAGCTTCCCTGAAATGATGATAGATTAGTGATCTCTTGAGCTCTGTTCCAGTGTAAGCTCTTCTTCTTTGGGGAAAATATACAGCGCTGGCAATGTGAAATGACAGCACACTTTTGGAAGATCAGTTATCGACCTATGTATACTGCTTCCTTTAAATAGGTGCTGCACTGCATGGGGATGGGGAAATACTCTTAATCCAGGTTCAAATGTCATTTGAGAGGTGAGAAATCTATTCTGAGTGTAAGGAGGTATCAAAAGAACTTGTTATAGATAAGAGATCACCATTTATGGACAATCCTTCTCTGTATCACAACAAAGAGAGCTGACTTCTAACACCTTACTACTAGTTCTACTAGCTTCAAGGTTTTGGAGAGGCTGAGAGCTACGCAGATATGTAGGACCATCCTCGAGCAGAAAGATACGTTTATGGCAATCAGAGTTGCTGAGGAACTCCCACAATGCCAGCTGAGAGCAGCCCCTACCCATAGGTGCGCAGTAGGTATGTGAAACCCACTTTTTTCAAATTGGGAAGCATTCTGCGGCCTAAATTGTTAAAGCAGAGACACTTCATAGGGAGCCACATTATGACGAGCAAAATCAATGAAGACTCTTCCGAAAAAATGTTTGGGGCTCTGTAGAAGGGTAGAAAGAAAATACAGCAAGAATAAAGGGAAACGTACAGTTCAGCAAGATCTCAGGGCTGTGCCTCGCAATTTTAATTTTGAGGTTTTGATGGAGACATCAGCCTATTAAAGAATGAAGTTCGAAGTGGGAGGTTAAATGACAACACCTCCCGGCTGGAGTCAATGAGGGGCCAATTTATAGTGAAATGAGTAAATGCTTTATAGTATAGTTACACAGGGATGTGTCACATTACAGAGCAGTTGATTAACTATTGTCATACACAGCACTATGGATGAAGCCTTTCCCCAGAAAGACTGAGTAGAAAAGTAAGAATTCATGTAATATTTTCTTATTCCTTTAATGCTGTTAGGAATTATGGATTTGTCCTTTCTTTTATTCTTGATATAGTTAATACAGGCCTTCTTTCCCTTTGTGGATGACCTGGCTGAAGAAATTTCCATTTTATTGATCTGAAAAAGACCCATATTTTGGCTTATTCAGGTTTTTTTTTGTTTTGTTTTCATTTCCTTTGATTTTCTTTCTTTTCCTTTTCTTCTTTTTTGGTGGTTTACTTTCAATTTTATTGATTTACTTTTCCCTTGATATTTATTGTTGTCTTCCTTTTGATTGTCTTGAGTCTGATTTACTCTTCTGTTTTTCCTTCTTAAGGTAGATCTTAGATAATTTATTCAAGACTTTTCTTCTCTCTATAAACATTTATTGTTTTAAATTTCCCTCTAACCCTGTTTAGCTGCACTTCACAAATATTTGTATGTTGTGTTTTCATTTTCATTCTATTCAAAGTATTTTTTGTTCCATTGTGACTTTCTCTTTGATGTGCCTATTTAGAAATATGTTACTTAATTTCCAAATATTTGGGAATTGTTCAACTATCTTCTTGTTGTTGATCTCTAGTTTGATTCCATGTGCTACAAGTATACACTGAAGTATGAGTTCAGTTATTTTAAAGTTTCTGAAACTTTGCTTTTGGTCCTTGATATGGTCTAGCAGGGCAAATGTTCTGTGTGCACAGAATGTTCTGTTTATATTCTTTTGTGTTGGGGTGAAAAAGTCTACAAATATCAAATAGGTTAAGGGGATTTTCGTATAATTCATGTTTTCCATTTTCTTTCTTATCTACTTATACTTTAATTATTGGTTTATCTATTTTCATTTTTAGCTTTCTTCATGTATTTTGAAGATCTGTGGTTAGGTACATAAAAATGTAAGATTGTTATGTCTCCCTGGCTCTCTAGTTATTTTTTTACTTTAATTGGTATGTTTATTTTGTCTAGGAAGCTAGGTTTTTCTAGCAGAAAGCCAGGATGTACACAGATTCTGCTCTCTTCTGTGAAGGCATTTTAGTAATAGTTTTAAAAAATTTCAACCATATATTTACTCATTGACTCCTCAATTCTTTAATAAATATGCTATGTGTCAAGCACCATCTTATACAAAAGAGGAGCCACACAATCATTTCTAAAGGACAGAAAGATTCACAAGGAAAAAGATTGTTATGGCACCTGCTCTAGGTGCACTTTTAATGAAAGCATTTTCTCTCTCTCTCTCTCTCTTTCCCTCCTCCCTCTTTTTCTCTAACACATGCATACCCCTCTGGAAGTTTTTATACTCAGCATCCTAACCTGGAGTCTTTCATAGTGAAATCCAAAGTCAGGCTGTGACTTACAAGAAGAAATCTCAAAATGGTTTGAGAGAACTCGACACGGAAGTACTGTTGGTGGTAAAACTCAGATCTGGGTTTGTCAGGGAATAATGAAAACACGGAAAGTGATACTGAAGTTCTAGATCTTCATGAGCAGAATCTATCTTCTCTTTAGAAGACCAAATGGAAACATTTTCAAACTTTCAAAGAAAAGCTTAGGAGAACACAGGGTTGGAAGCAAAATGCACCTTCAGGATTCCTTCGTTTAAGTCTTGTTTTTCAGTGGATGGAGTGAGACCCAGTGGACACAGAGCGGTGGTGTCTGGAATACAATTTAGTTCGCCCTGTGTGCTGTCTGATGTGCTTTTGCTCATGTGCCTTCTTTTCTGCTACTCATTAGAATAATCAAGAGATTGAACCCAACACTTAGTAACTTGTGGAGTGCCCACGGTGTGCTGGGTGTTAGGTGCGATCCAAAGATATAAGACCTCCATCATGACTATTGCAGCCTTGTGGGGGAGACGTTGTGTGTGCCTCATGATGTGGCGGGCAGAAGACTTAAGGGCAGATGGTGTAAGGGGGTTCCAGAGACAATTTTGAGATTAGATTACATTTAGGATGGGAACTAAACAGTTTCCAAATTATGGCTGCGTTTTGCTTGGTTTCTTTTAGGAAAAATGATGGAGCATGGACTCTGCACTTCGGTACAACTTGGCAGGCTCAGCTGCAAAGACTCCCAAACATTCCTCCAGGGCAGTGCCCAGTGATGAGCGTAGAGGCCCGAGCCCAGCTGTTCTAGCAGTTGCTTCACACTGTCTTCTGTGCAATAATTAGGAGCTCTCCCTTGATTTCGCTGGCACGGCCAGGTCTTAGGCACCAAACAGTATGTCGAGCTTCTCCAGAGACCATGAAAAAGGATCAGGGGAGCCATCACAGGTGATAGTGAATCTGGCACATGTAGAGTTAATACCATCTTTCTCCAGAATGTGTAATTTTCATGTTAAGGATCTACCAGAATATTAGTAAGCATTGAAGTGCCATACGTGGTTGGTCTACAAGCTTAGTTTTTTTTCTTTATTATTTGGCATTTTGGTCACTTTACAAGTGTTTTATTGGCCTTGGTCTCTAGGCAGCCTCATCTTTGTTTTCTTCCCCTCTTTTTTTTTGGTACTGGGGATCGAACTTGGGTCCTTGTGCTTTCGCAGCAGGTGGTGAAACCACTGAGCTAAATCCCCAGCCCTTCTTCCCCTCTCTTAATTGAATCCCAGGACTCAGGTTGGTGCTCGATTGTGGAAAAGATTGATCTTGAGAAGTAGCAGACTGTACTCCTCTGTACTTAAACCAGTGTAATTTAAACTACTTCTAATGTTTTCCATCTATGAAGAACTAATACTACTTGCAGTTTGGGTAGAGCTGTGAGCCTCCTATTTTCTTCTTAACTTGTTAATAAAGATAAACAAAACAACATATTTTGGTAATGTGTTAAATGTTTTGATTTTTCCTTCCACAAGTGTTCAAACACAACTTCTGCTACAGATCTTACCTGCTGTCCCCATGTAGCTGTGGTTGAGTGGAGCATATGGGATAAAGGTAATGGTAATAAACAGTGCACAAACACAAGGTCTGATCCTCCAGACACAGGAAGATGCTGACCCCAGCCCATACTCCTGCGTGGTCTTCTCTTACTGCCTAAGTGGTTAGTGGAGTGAGCAGCTGCTCCAAGCTCCAAGCTCTTGCAGATTTCTGTTATGCAGGGAAAAGACACTAAATGACAAGAAAACCGTGGCTACTGGCTCTAGCCTATCTAATAGAAATACGAGGTGAGCCCCATATGTATAATTTAAAAAAATCTTAATAATCTCACTAAACATAAAAAGAAATATTTGAAATGAATTTTGATAATATATTCAACCCCAACATTATAACGTTGTTAATCTATATAACAATGTGTAATCTGTATAAAATTACTGAGATATTTATATTAAAAAATTATTTTAGTTTTGGTTAGCATGTACTAATCAGACATATTTATGAAGTTCAGTGTGATATTCCCACACTTGCAAAACATGTTCACTGATTAAATCCAACCTCCTTTTCTCTATGCCCCATACCTCTTCCAAACTCTATTAATTAATAATTTATAATAGTAAACTTCTGTAGCTTCTGGGAGGGAATATACAGTATCTGTCTGTGCCTGCTCATTCCACTTCGTACAGTGCCCCATGTCCATCCACTTTGCTGCAAATGACTTAGGATTGAATAAACTCCAATTTGTATATGTGTATTTCCTTTATGCATTCACCCATTGATGAGCACCCGGACTGATTCCACATCGTAGCTACTGTGAATAGTGCCTTAGTGCACATGGATGTGCTGGTATCTCTTGGTTTGCTGATTGAATTTCCTTTGGGCACACACCCAGAAGGGGGACTGCTGGATCATGCATCAGATCTATGTTTAGTTTTTCAGAAGCCTCCACACTGCTCCCCATAATGACTGCACTAATTTACATCGCCACTGACAGTGCTAAGTGATCATCTTTCACCACAGCCTTGCCCGTCTGGGCTGCTTGTTGCTTTCTTGATAATAGCCGGTCTGTTGTCTCTCACTGTAGCTTTGAGTGTATTTTCCTGATGGCTAGTAAGGAGCATTTCCCCATGTATTTGTTCTCTATTTGTACTTCTGCTTTTGAGAAGTATCTGTTGGGATCCTTTGCTCATTTTTAATTGGATTCCTTGTCTCATTGTGGCTGTATATCCTTTTAACTCGGAGAGTCAGTGTGTGTTTCATATCCACAGCACCTCTCCGTTCAGATGGGCTCATTTCCTCACAGTCTGAGCAGTGTGAGAGCTTACTGGGACCTGCATGGGGTCAATATCAGGATAGAAGACCAGGCCTTGATGGCGACAAGTGACCCATTAGACGTCTGCTTTCATTTTCCAACAAGTAATTTCACCCATGTAAGCATGGCTGTACCTTGGCACTTACCCACTTCCGTGTCTTCCTAGTTTTTAATACTATCTGCAGTAGTTAATTGACTAATTGTCAACTTGAGTGGGAACACCCAGCTGATTTGAATCAGCATGGTTGTTGGAATGGTATACAAGGAGAATGAGAGGAAAGGATTTCAGCTGATCTTCCTTGGAAGCGCTTCATTGTGGCTGCTTTTCTGTGGAAAACATTTGGTGGTTTTTCTTTGGAAGTAGGTTGTGATGAATTGAGCCTATTTGAAAGCCTTGTGTCCAGGAAATAGTTCCCAATTCTATCAGACAAAGCATCCATAAAATAGCAAATATTTTATAATACAACCCTTTACACTCCTGCAATAAAATCCATAGATGACATAGTGTAGCTGCACCTAAAATATTTTTTTAAAAATTCATATGATTTTGTAATGCACTGAGGAAGACACCAGGGAATACGTTCATTGTAAGACATGTGTATTAGTATGCAAAAGCATGGGCTCCCCTGCTCGGGAAGTCCTGCGAGATGAAGCCGGGATCGCTGTGAGCCAGCCAGCTTCGAGCAAGCGGGTGGAGGACTCCACTCGCATGGGTGGCGCAGCTAGTTATGGAGACTGATCTCGGACACAGTGAGCAATTCTTGGTAAAGTTTCCAGCAAATCAAAGTAATGCTTTTCCTAATTTGCTTTGTTCCTATATCCCTGCATAACTTGTTCAACATGAAAACAGCACAAAAATACTTTATTTTTAAATGCAAGGTGGACTTAGCATCTGGGTTCAGACGCTTGGGTGTTTTCCCCACAGTAATCGTCCCAGGGGACATTCGGGAGTGGCCCGGGGCGTGGGTCACCTCCTCACTGGCCCTGTGCTCTGCATCCTGCGTGTCACACACATACTTACCGAGGCCCCCAGTCCCCACCCTCACACACAGACTCCCACTATGCTCAGAAACACCCGGCAGATTTCCAAAGCGCTTACGGGGCAGCAGGACTCCTGCTTGGGGAGGGCTCTGCGGTTGGGGACGCTGCTGAGCAAGGCAGCCCGAGCCGGTTCATTTGAACTGTGCAGGGCACTATGAGCCCTTTGCGGACGCGCTAGGGGAGAAGGGAGATCTCTGCTCAAGTCCACTCCGGGACTCCACCTGAGAGTGGCAGAGCCATCCTCGCTGCCCTGTGGTTCCAGGCGAAGGAAAATCTGCCCCCCGACTCCACAGGGCTCAGCTCCAGGGTGGCAGGAGGGGCTGGGCACCAGACCGCGTCCGAAGCACGGCTGCTCACGGAGCCCACCCACCTGCTGGAGAGGACCTGACATTCTGCTCCGAAGGAAAAGGTGGAAAGCTCCGCCTGTGGCAAAAGCAGCACTAAATCGGTTCTGAAGTTTCAGGACAGCCAGGGAACTGGAGCAAGGGCACCGAAGTGCGCAGTCTTGTTCTTCCTCCCTTGTGACATCTTAAAGTAATGTGGACTCAAGGCTCCCAGGGGATCTCCAGGGTTCCTACTTGGGCTCAGAGAACACAGCAGGTGTAGAAATGTTCTGTCTGGGTGGCAGTCTCTGACCCAGTCCTCTGAGTCCACCTGTGCTCTGGGCCACCACGGAGAGTGAAGACCGGTGGAGTGGACTCTGCTCCTAGTGGAGCAGGCCCATCAACACAGCTGCCCAGCTTACATCCTCTGACATGCTTCGGAACTGATGAGAGGAGCAGGAAGGTCAGAGCCACTCCAGAAACCAAAGCCAAAGTGGACGTCCTAAGGCGTAAAGGAGGAGGAAAGAACATTTGACCAGAACTGCAGCAGCACTGAGCTTGAGGGTTGGGTTAGAGGCCAATACCTACCTGAGCTGTTGAGTTCAGTTCCATGCAGACTGCATGTGCCAGGCAGACAGGGTGTGGGCTGGCCTTAAGGAAGGCTGCAGATGTTGAGAGGCTAGACGCTTTGTGAAGGGAAGGTATAGCAAAGGGAGAATGTAAGTATCTGTGTTCTCATCTGTAAATAATGCTGATTCTCCTTGGTATTGTGAAGAATTATTGTGAGAAAAACTTGTTTACACAGCCTACTCACTATTATACAGTTTTCTTACATACTAAAAATGTATTTGGCATCCAAACTAAATGGCATAGGTCAAGGGTTTTAAGGCAGGAGTACACATCAGAAACACCTGCAGAAGTTTTAAATACAGATTCTGAGGATCAGTCCCAGACCCTGGATCAAATACCTTAAGAAGAGAGGCCTGGAAATGTGTGTTTTTGAAAATTCTAAAAATCCCTTTGATGGTTCTTGGCATTGTTTTTTTTTTGCAAATATGACCTTGCCAGAGCCTAGTAACGTTTTATTTTACAGAGAACTCTGTTTGCCTTCTTGGGTAAATTTTCAACTGAGTAAAAATTTAAAAGCCAGGGTAATTAAAAAAAAAATCACGATAGTCTCCTGCCTTCAATTCTCCAGGGACTTCTCATAGCATTTACAATCCCAGTCTTGAATGTTCTATTTCTCCAATGTCATTTACCATTCTCTTGACATCTTAGTTCATTCCTCTGCTATAATTAATACATACCTTAAACTGGATAATTCATAAACAACAGAAATTTATTTCTCACAATTCTGAAGCCTGAGAAATCCAAGATCAAGGGTCTAGTAGATTTGTTGTGTGGTGAGAGATCATTGTTTCAAAGTCAGTACCTTCTGTAATTAAGTCAGCTTTCTTTTCACTGGAACACAACACTCAACACCTGCAACTTACAGGTGGTGAGGTATAATTTGGCTGATGGTTTTGGGAGATTCAGTTTGTGGTAAGCTGGCTCCCAGGCAGGAACATCTTGGTAGAAGGGCACAATGGAACAAACATGCTCAGTTCATGGTGGCCTGGAAGCAGAGCAAAGGAACAGTACCAAGAGGAGGGAGCCTGGGACCATCTTAGTCGTCAAGCTCACATCTCCATGACCCGCCCAGACACAACCAGAAGTGTGCTTTACTGAGCTGCTAGGGTTTCTGAATCCAGTCAAACTGATGCATCGCTATCTTAGTGATACATCAAGTTAGTGATGTTTCACTAACTTGGTTACTCCTTCTAATTGTGACTTAACTGGTAGAATTAATAATTTCCCTTAGGCCTCTTTGATATGGGCATTGACCCCATTCACTAAAGTTCTGCCCTCAAAACCCAGTCTTCTCCCAACAGCCCCACTTCCAAATATCATCACCTTGGGGTTAAGACATATTTCAAAGGACTGATTTCATAAATCTCACACTATTTCAGCAGTTTGCAGGCAAATCAGTAACTAAATGTCAATGAGAATGCACTTATTGAGAACATATGGGTCAAAGAAATTCATAACTGTTAAAAATGTTAGTAATGGAATGGTAAGCACTTGGTATATATTGAAGCCTAAAATCTTGAATCAGGAAAGAAGAAACGATGAGCTGAGCATCTATCATAAGCAGTTAGAATAAGGACATTATAAGCCTAAGAAAGTGGGAAATTACTTGTCATTACAGAACTGCTTATTAAGATTCTTAAATCCTTGAGTTTTTAGGATAATTGAGGAAAAACAACAAAATAGAATGGAGTGAACAGAATGTTAAGCAGTTCTGAAGTGAGAGGCGATTGAAGATCCTCCAGAAGGAAGAAAGTGAGCGTGTACCCCAGGACTCTGGCAGGCTTGGGTTACAGTAAACCCTTCAACAAAAACCAGAAAGATCACTTTTTATTTAGCTGGACTATAAATTGTATCTAGTAAGCATCTCTCTACTATGGTTAAAGTGTCAGGGATAAGGAACGAAAGAATATTTCTGCCTTAAAGCCATTTTTCTACCAGTACAGGTATTATTTCACTTTCTCAACCTGCTATCACGTGCACCCTTTGACTAAGTAAAACTGCTTTTGTCTGCAAGCAGGCTAAAGCAATCATTCCCCGAGTTTGGAATTCATAGCATGGTGTGTGTGTGTGTGTGTGTGTGTGTAGTTTGAGGATTAACACAGGCATGCATATTTATTATTTTGCTAAGAAAAAGTATCATCATTTCACTTCAAGAGGAATATTTTAAATTTTAAAAATAGAGAAAAAAATGGCTAACACCCTGACGTTGACAAGAAGTAAGAGGTACTGCCTTTTCTTTGCCCTATCATTTGTCATTTCTTGCTAAAAGTCTCATTTTAGAGGTATACCAGTTGGCAGAGCAGTATTTGAGAAACAGGGCTAGAGGTTGATGTTTACTTGCTGATGTTTGAATGGCTGTGAGGAAAATTGGCTAAGCTGAGAAAGTCCAGTGCTTCCATAGAGCTCATTGCAATGATGACTCCCAGTGTCTTCTGCCTCAGTCTATCAGCGGGCGTTAACATGGGTGATCTTTTCCACCCTTCTTGGAAGATGCCATATCCTTATATGCTCCAGGTCTCTTCCTTTTTAGTGACAATGCTTCCTCTTGTCCTGTGAGTCTGCTTTTGGAGTATACCAATGTTCAGTCCTTATTCCCTTTATCCGTCTCCATACATTCCCTCTGGTGAATGATTTCGAGTTTTGTAGGTATAAATACCATCTATAAGTTGACAATTCCTAGGTTCACTTCTCCTTTCCAGACTTTCCTCCCAAACTCTAGACTTGAATGTTCCACTACTTCCTTGACCTCTACGCTTAGATACCGGCAACTTCCTACTTCCCTTGTGTCACACAGGCCTCAGAAGACTGCACTGAACCTTGTCTGCCCAGCTGATTCTGTCCCAGCTACGTGCACAGGTTTCTGTGGGCTCCCACTCATTCTGCATTTCTGGTGGCCCATCCCAAGTGGATGTCACATCTTCTCCAATGCAGCAGCAACTTGTTTATTTGGGACAGTGGAACAACCCAAAGCGAATGATCCCCGGACCTTCCTCAACTAACCGAGACTAGGAACTGGTGGATAAATGTTCCCATACTCTAGAAAGAAAGTTCAAGGAGGTATTCAATATAATATGCTCTGAGAGATCTCACTGGGGCCAAGCCCTGGTGCCTGCTTCTCATTCCTGCTTCCCACCATTATCCTCCATAGACAACCAAAGTCTTTTGGGGTAACCCAAAGGACTAGAGACTTGTGTCATCCTTAGCCTTTCTCATCTCAGTTGACAACTCCATCTTTTCCTTAGATCACAAAGCTTGGAGTTGTTCTCAAATCAGCTCCTACTCAGACCTTGTCTGTGGGCAAATCCCTTTTTGTTTTACCCTCAAAATGTTTCGAAAACCTACTACTTCTAACCACCTTTACTGTTAACTATTAGTCTCAATTATGGAACATGTATCCTGTTTCTACTCTTGCTTTTCCTAGTCTGTTTTCCAACAAAGCAATCAGAATGATGTTTTTACTCTCTGAAGAACACACATCAAGAAGATACTTTATAAACATTTAAGTATCACTTTGTTAACAGATTAGATTGATTTGATTTAAAAGATCAAAACCTTACTTTGATTCCTAATTTCATTCTGACCCATCCCTTACCTCTCTAACCTACACTCATGTCTTGATTTTCTGTATTCTTCATGCCTTGAAATATGAGGTCTCACTCACAAGGGAGAAACCACCCCTCTCAGGGATGGTCAACTCGCAGAGAAAGCAAGTGGCTGACCTGAGAATGCACCTTCCAGAGACAAACTCCTTGGCCCAGGCCCAGAACCCTTCTCACCTCTTCCACCAGGATCTTACTCCAGATCAAATTTCCCTGTCCAGGTCATCTCAGGGCTGGGCCCCAGCTAAGTTGGGACAGCTCCTGCACCTTTGGGCCCACTGAAAGTATCCAAACTAGACAACCCAAAGCACTGAAGCTGTAGATTTTACTAAATCTCATCAATGATTGATGCTCAGCGTGTCTTTCAAGGACAAGACTGTGAGAGAAAATATGAGATGCATATATAAAAGTGTCAAGTGGAGTTGATCTCAGTGAAGTTTCTAAAGCTTTTATTGCTTAAAACTCCCCTTAAAGCAACATAAGACGCCCCGTGTACTTGCTCGTTACAGTCATCATTATTGGAACATTGAATTTGTTTTTAGATTTTGGTCTTCCTGACCTAAATCATCTTCTAGATCATTACACACAAATTTCTCCAAGAGGATAAGTTCTTAGTTTCCAAATGATCCTTAGCCTTCCAGGGTTATGTGGTTAGTTTACGGCATTTGCTTTAAAGTCTACATTCCTTAGGCATTTGTTCAAGCTCCTTCCTTATACACTCTCAAGTTCAATCTCAATCATGTGTTAAAAAATACAGTAGCCACCTAGGTACATAATGTCTGAGGCGGAGACTGTGTCACCCACGAATTCCTCAATGTTGCTATACTTTCAGGCCTTTCTCCTTGAAGCTGTCCTCCAGCCTGAGATACCTCCTTCCCCCATTTCGTCTGCTGGAAATACCCATCCTTGGTTTTTCTCAGAAGGCTTGCCCTCCTTGAAGTCTTCCTGCTCCTTAGTCATTGAACTCAATGAGTCTTCATCCATGTAGCCCTAAGCACTGATTTTTACACACTTTTCAGTCCTCACTGACCACTTAGTCCATGCTTCTGTCCTCCTGGGTAGACTCCAGGGGGACAGAACCTGAACTTCACCGTCTCCTTTCTCCTGTTACAGGAGCCACTGGCTTGGAAAATGTCTGGGAACGTGATGCCTGGTCCTGCCGTGGAGAAACCAACAACAGGCGGCTAAACTTAGTGCAGTTTTAAGTATAGAAAATAAGTGCACAAAATGTGCGAAAGCTATTAATAAATTTTAAAGTAAGCTTTAATTGGCTACTTTTCTAAAATAGGGAACAATTTTTATTGTATTAAGTGAGAAGGAAAATTCATTTAATTATTTTTGTGAGGCCAGAGCAAAATGTGTATCTGATAATTGTGTAGCTGGACAGCTAAATTGGGATTGGCGATCACAATCATGCATCATTTGACGTGATGGTATTCTGTCACTGTGCAAACTTCATAGTGTGTACTTACAGACTGAGACGGTGTTGCTCAGTGCACACATAGGCTAATGGTGCAGCCAAGGCCTACAGAGGGTCAGGATCTGCAGTGTCACTGTCTTCCTCCTCCACACTATGTGCCTGCGGAAGGTCTCCAGGAGCAATAACACACATGGCATTGTTACCTCCCGTGATGATCTACAGCTCTCTTGAAGGTTCTGCTTGATGCTGTTTACAGCTAACTTTTTTGGTAAGCAGAAAGAATACAATCAAAAACTTTGATGATACACATACACTAGAACATCATCAATTATGATTATCAACTGTGTAATTGTCTATGCAGCCTAGGAGGCCCAGGAGGTCCAGTCTGTAAAGGTATCACCAAAACCTGTGAGTAATATGCTGTGTTACATCATTACAATGAATCTATCAGCTCCATTATAATCTGTTGGGATGGCTGTCATACAGGAGGTACCATGTTGACCGAAACATTCTGTGGCACATGACTCTGTATATTTACACCTACCTATTATGTAAATACAGATTTAACTGTGAAATGGAATGGTTAAGAATTGTGTCCCAGGTTCCTGGACCCTGTGAGACAGGAGGCCTCCTTGGCCTGAGGGGGCATCCCTCGGTTCCAGATCCGTTTGGCAGAGGCACCTGAGGTCAGAGAGTTGTTGCTATGAGCTTGGGAAGATGGCACCATGGTGAGCAGCAGAGAGAGGGCCTCTCTGAGACTTATTGTTGTTGAAAATTGAAGCCCATGGGGAGAGTGAAAACAGAGTGGACTACAACAATTGGTGAGTTGTTGGGACCAGCACCTCCTACTGAAACTGGACCTGTTATGGAGGAAGGGTGGCTCAAATCTATAGGAGAACCTTGTAGAGTTCTAACCTGCAGGAGATCAGAGAGCTCAGTTCTGGGCTGGCAGCCAGAAACCAGCCTGAATCTCACTGGACTACAGCTGGTTCACTGAGATTAATTAACTCAGCTCCCTGTTGCTGACCACATTGTATTCCAGTAGTAACAGAGTCATGCCTTAAAGGAGACTTCCTTCTTTCTTTCATCTCCCTCCCCTCTCCTCCTCCTCCTCCTCCCCCTCCTCCTCCTTCTTCATTTCTCTCCTTTCTTGTTCCTGTTTTTGACCTATTCTGTTATTTTCTTGATTGTTCTTATTGTTAAAAGAGTGTGAATACAGTTTTTAGTTTTCCTGTTGTTGTCACTTTGTTCTGTTCTTGTTTCTATTTCTTCCTTCTCTCTTTTCCTTCTGTCTTCACCAGTTTCCGAAAGTTTGCATGATCATCCTGTGTCCTGTAGCCCAACTTCTAATCTCATCTTCTATCTCTCTTTCCCCCCCGACTCCTTCTAAGTCTTCTTCACAGAGGGTAAAGCCACTACATTGAAAGGCTTACTAACTGTAAACATATTTCTGGTTGGTCACTGATTTTGATATATAACCACAAGTCTAGTTTATGCAGTTAAAAGTGTCAAAATGATAGCTACCACAATTTGTCATTTTCTGAGCCATGTTTGATGCTATTGATGATGTTGATGGCATTATTTTGGCCAAGGAAACATGAGTGCTCTAGTCAGTTGTCTTTCCTGGTATACCAAGACTAAGATCACTTAAAGGCCATTACAGACTCAAAACCCAAAGGCCAATTATACCAGGAAGAGAATCCAAGAAGTAGCCATTCCCTAAGGGGTCTAAATACTAGCAATAAAGATACTCACAATAAGCAATTTACAAGCAGCAAATTAAAAATAAAAAACTTAAGTGCAAGGACCTGAGTTCAATCCCCAGTACCAAAAAATAAATAAGTAAAAATAAAAAACTTCAACAATAACAAAAAAATAGAAATGAGAACACATAAACAAGATGCAAACCCAGAATTCTAGATCATGAAAAGGAAATCCAGGGGTTGAGATGGAACAATCTAAAGTACAACCACCTGGACTCCCTGAACTGACAACAAAGGAGGATCTAGAAAAAGTGAAATCAGAAATAATTTCTCAGATAGCAACAGAGATGGTGGCCATAGTGAAAGACATGATTAATAACTCTAGAGAAGACACAGATAAAAAATAGAGGAGCTCAGGAACATGATGGAATCTCAGCATAGGAAACAAATGGAATCCGTAAAACAGATGCAAACAGATATCCAGGAGATTAAGAACTCCATTGAAAGTTTATGCAGCAGAATGAGCCAATGTGAGGGCAGAATATTAGGATTGTTATTAGTGACCAGGGAAAGAAAGATTTCTTAAAAATAGCAAGGGACCATGAGAACTCAATCCAGCCCCTACTAGATGATGCAAAGAAGAATAACATAAGACTGATTGGAGTCAATGAAGAAAGAGGAGACAATGCAAATGACTAAAACTGTTCACAAAAAACTGTTCACTAAAACTGTTCATTAAAAAAAACCTATTCACAGAAGCAATAGCAGAAAACTTCCCAAGCAGGAGAAAAGAATTTCATATTCAGATAAGTGAGGTATATAAGACTCCAACTAGCTGTGATAAAAAATCTACACCTAGTGCCAGGGATTTAGCTCAGTGGTTTTGCCACCTGCTGTGCAAGCGCAAGGACCTGAGTTCGATCCTCAGTACCAAAAAAAAAAAAAAAGAAAAAAATCTACACCTAGGCATATAATAGTCAAGATTCCAGAAACTCAAAAGAACAAAATATTATATGCAGTTAGAGAAAAGAAACAAATCACATACAAAGGAGAGCCCATCAGAATCACAGCAGACTTCTCAATACAAACCCTCAAGTCAACAAGCCCTAAAAGAAAACAACCTCCAACCCAGATTGATGTACCCTGCAAAACTATCTTTCAAAATTGATGGAGAAATAAGAGACTTTCATGACAAAGAGCACCTGAGGAGCTTCATGAATAGCAAACCAGCACTCCAAAAAGTTTTAGACAATATCCTAGGAAAAGACAATGAGGGTCACAACCCCACACAGCCCAACAGAATGAATCCATCAGACAAGACAAGAAATTAAACATGGTGGGGTGGGGATCCAACAACAGGAAAAGATTATGACAAGGACAAGTCAATACATATCAGTTAGAACCATCAATGTTAATGTTCTCAATTCACTAATCAAAAGAAATAGACTGGCACAATGGGTCAAGAAGCAAAATCCAACAATATGCTGCATACAAGAAACACATTTAATTCAAAAAGAAACTCATAGACTGAAAGTTAAAGGGTGGAAAACAATAAGCCATGCGACAGGAACCAGAAAAAAAAGCAGGAGTAGCTATCTCCTTTGCAGATCAAGTGGATTTCAAACCAACACTGATAAGAGAGAAAAAGAAGGACACTACATCCTTGTAAAGGGAACAATCCAACAGGAAGAGATGACAATCATAAATATCTATGCACTAAACACTAGTGCACCCAACTATATAAAACAAATGTTAATGGACATAAAAAATCAAATAAGTACTAATACAACAGTAGTGGGACCAATACACCATTGTCACAAATAGACAGGTCAACTAGACAAAAAAATCAACAACAAAATAATAGAACTCAATCAAACTCTACAACAAATTGACAGGTGTTTCACCCCATAAAATCAGAATGCACAGTCTTTTCAGCAGCACATGGGTCATTTTCCAAAATAGATCACATACTTGCTCATAGAACCTGTTTAAGTAAATGCAAAGGAATTGAAGTTATTCCCTGTATATTATCAAATCATAGTGCAATGAAATTTGAGATCAATAGCAAAAGAAGTGAGAAGAACTTCATAAACACATGGAAATTGAACAATACGCTCCTGAACAACCAATGAGTCACAAAAGAAATTAAAGAAGAAATTAGACAGTTCCTACAATTAAATGACAATGCCAATACAACATATCGGAATCTATGGGACACAATGAAAGCAGTCTTATGAGGGAAATACATAGCAGTGAACACTCATATGAGGAAAACATAGTGAGCCCAATTAAACAACCTGATGCTGCACCTCCAGTTTGTAGAAAAAGAAAATCAAGACAAACCCAAAGCTCATACAAGAGAGGAAATTATAAAGATCAGAGCAGAAATCAATGCAATGGAGACTAAGAATGATAAAAAGCAATGAAGCAAAGAGTTGGTTCTTTGAAAGAATAAACAAAATTGACAAACCCTTAGCCAATCTTATCAAAAGAGAAAAGATTCAAATCCAAGCAATTAGGAATGAAAAGGATGAAATTACAACAGATCCAGCAGAAACCCAGAGGATGATCAATACCTACTTTGAGAACCTATACGCCAATAAAATGGAAAATGCAGAAGAAATAGACAGATTTCTAGATACATATGAATTACCAAAGTTGAACGAAGATGACCTAAAAATTCTAAACAACCCAATATCAATTAACAAAATTGAAAATGTAATTAAAAACTTACCAACAAAGAAAAGTCAGGGCTCTGATGGCTGCTGAATTCTACAAGACATTTAGAGAAGAACAATTGCCACTACTGTTTAAACTCTTCAATGAAATTGAAAGGAAAGCAATACTCCCAAATTTATTCTTGGAAGCAAGCATCGCCTTGATCCCAAAAGCAGAGAAAGACCCAACCAAGAAAAAGAACTATAGTCCAATCTCCCTAATGAACATAGATGCAAAAATTTTCAATAAGACACTGGCAAAAAAAAAAAAAAAAAGCAAAAGATCATCGAGGAGATCATATACCCTGACTAACTGGGATTCATCCCAGGGATGCAGGGATGGTTCAACATATGCAAAACAATAATTGTAATACACTATATTAGCAGAGCCAAGGACAAAATCCATATGATCATCTCAATAAATGCAGAAAAAGCATTCGACAAAATCCAACACCCATTCATAATAAAAACCCTACAGGAAATTGGAATAGATAGTGTTTATCTTAACCTGATAAAAGCCATCTATGAAAAACCAATGGCCAACATCATCATAAATGGTCAAACACTGAAATCCTTCATGCAAAAATCAGGAACAAGACAAGGATGTCTACTATCACCACTCTTGTTCAATATAGTTCTGGAAACATTACCCACAGCAATTAGACAAAAGAAATAAAAAGAATAAAGATAGGAGATGAAGTCAAATTTTGTCATTATTTGCAGATGACATGATATTCTGTATAGAAGACCCCAAGAACCCCAGCAAAAGTCTTCTAGATTTAATAACCAAATTCAGTAGAGTAGCTGGATACAAGGTCAACACACAAAAATCAACAGCCTTCCTGTACATGGACAACAGACTCCCTGAGAGTGGAACTGGAGAAACAACTCCTTTCACAATAGCATACCCCCAAAAATGAAATACCTAGGAATAAATCTAATGAAATAAATAAAAGACCTCTACTCTGAAATTACAGCACTCTGAAAAAAGAGATTGAAGAGGATATCAGAAAATGGAAAGATATCTCTTGTTTCTGGGTAGGAAGAACCAATATATTGAAAATGGCCATACTTCCAAAACTGCTATATAGATTCAATGCAATCCCAATTGAAATCCCAGCAGCATATTTCACAGAACTTGAGAAAACAAAATTCATTTGGAACAAGAAGAGACCTATAATGGCAAAAGCAATTCTAGGCAACAAAGACAAGGTAGGGGGTATCACAATCCCCAACTTGAAACTATACTACAAAGCTACTGTGATAAAACAGCATGGTACTGGCAAAGAAAGAGACCTGAGGATCAATGGAACAGATTAAAATATACAGAAACAACTCTAGACATACTCAACCACCTCATCTTTGACAAAGGAGCCAAACACCCTCACTGGAGGAAAGATAGCCTCTTTAATAAATAGTGCTGGAAAAATTAGGTTTCAACTTGCCAAAGATTGAAACTAGGCCTATATCTCTCATCATGCATTAAAATCAAAATGGATCAAAGACCTAAATATTAAAACAGAAACACTAACTCTGCTGGAAGAGTGGTTAGGTAGAACTCTTTAAGACATTGGCATAGGAAAAGATTTCATGAACAAAACCTCAGTTGTATATGAACTAGCACAAAGAATCAACAACTGGGATCTCATCATAATAGAAAGCTTCTGCACAGTAAGAGAAACTGCCAATAATGTGAAGAGACAACTCACAATGTGGGGAAAATTTTTTTTTACTAGCTGTTCCTCAGATAGAGGTCTAACATCTAGAATACATAAAGAACTTAAAAAAATGAAACCTCCAAAATTTAAAGACCCAACCCAAAAATGGGCATCTGAAATGAACAGAGATTTCTCAGATAAAGAAGTAGAAACAGTAAATAAACACATGAAAAAAATGTTCAACATCACTGGTCATTTGAGAGATGCAAATGAAAACAATGCTGAGATTCCACTTCACTCCAGAAAGAATGGCTGCTATCATGAAATCAACCAATAACAAATCCTGGCAGGGCTGTGGGGAAAAAGGAACACTGCTCCACTGCTGGTGGGAGTGCAGACTGGTGCAACCACTGTGGAAATCAGTGTGGAGATACCTCAAAAATAGGATTAGAGGTCCCATTTGACCCAGCTATTCCCTTGCTGGGTATCTTGCCAAAATATTTAAAAGCATCCTACCAGAGTGATATATGTGCACCCATATAGTAGCACAGTTTGTAATAGCTAAATCTTGGAAACAGCTCAAATGCCCATCAACTGGTGACCGGATAAAGAAGATGTGCTTTTTTAAAAAAATAAAATGGAGTACTACTCAGCTATAAAGAATGATAAACTAGAGTCATTTGTAGCTAAATGGGTGCACATTGAGGCAATACTCTTAAGTGAAATAAATAGGACACACATGTGTAAATAATGCATGGTTTCTCTGGTGTGAGAAACTGAAAGTGTAAATGAGGACCAAAATGTATAATAGATAATGTAAAATAGGAAGAAAAGATTCAAAGGGAAAGGGGAAGGGGAAGTCGGGGGGTAGGGGAAAGGAAAGACAGGAAAGGGAAAAATATGAGAAAAGGAAAAAACAGATACAAAGCCTTTGTAAATAGGAAGGGTTGGAGGGGTTGAAGGGAGGGCAGGGGAAGGGGGAAAACATAAGAACTAAGATACATCATGTAAAGGTACAAATTCCTAATGATAAATGTCATCATGTTATATACCTAAAATTTGCCAATAAACTTAATGAACTAAAAAAAAAAGAATTGTGTGCCAAACTGGCACTTAAAAAGTGGTCTCAGCAGATATTTTATATTCTCCAATATTGCAGTAGGAGCTCCAATCTCCCTGTGATTTATTTTGATTTATGGAGTTTTTGGAGGTGGCCCTTATTAATTACTTTGGCTTGCCAACCTAACAGCAGGTTCCCAAGCTCTCTCCCCCAGTTTCTCTTGAATTATACATTATAAAGCCTTACCCCAGGGACATTTGAAGAACTCCTTCCCCTAAGTTCTATAGGAACTTCTTGGATATTGAATTTCAAAAAGCAAAATTAAGTCAAATTCTAATCATTTCAATTATATTTACAATATACTAATTATATAATTTGAATCCCTTTAAGGCATTTGTCCTCAGGATTACTAGACTGGGCTATTGTATCCCTTGTATGGGAAAGAAACAAATAAAGATAATTGGAGCATGAAGCAATAAATCTCACAAGTGGCCATTTGTTTGCATTAGTTGGTGCCCCACAGAGGAAGAAAGGGCTGAATTTGCCTGGAGAGGAGGACAAGTCAAAGAATGGCTCATGTACCAGCTTGAAATGGCAGTTTTCACTTTTGAACAAAATAACTCATGAACTAAAGAACAGAAGCCCAGGCCTTTGGGTGTACAGCTCCTTGGGCTGGGATGCTTCTCCCAGGCTTTTTCCTGCAAGTTTATTTCATACTTAAACTTCAAGACCTGCACCAAATCTCACCTCTTTAGTATACCTTTCCCCAAGCTTCCACAACCAGTTGCTCATACCTCGGTATTTCATGGAGAAGGTCAATTTTGTCCTTCAGGAGAAACCACGTGCCCATAACTACTCAGGGCTAACCCTGTCACAGATGAACTTATTCTGGCTCATTAGGAAGCCCACCTCTTTATGGTCATGTCTCAGAAATTCCAGATCCCAACATCATTCCAGCAACTCATCTGTCCAAGTCACAACTAGTTGGCATTGCTGACTCAAAGTTCTTTGCATCACCCAGTCCTAGTAGATTTCGTCTTTGTGGCACTTCGTCTCCTGGGGCCATGTGCATGCCCTCACTGAAATACTGAACTTTATCTCTTGCTGAGCAAGACTTCCTTTACCAGCTCTTTCATTTCCATGACATCTGTACTTTGCCATCATTAGGATGTGGTCTCTGTTCACTGCATCCATCACTTCTCTCCAGTTTTTATCTCCTTATCCAATCAAAGTCCTCTGGTTAATTGCTGCGTCTCCTTTTGTCCTGCTCTCACAAGTTACACACCTCCTTGTTCTTCATGCCTGTCCAGTGAACTCACTTAGGAAGCCACTTACTCACTGGGTGTCATACCAAGGTCACCAGTCAGTTATGGCAAAGAATCTGTACACAGAATGGAGCACTGACTGAACATATTCCTTGCTACCCCATTAGCTGTTATCCATGGAGCTATTCTTATCCTTCTTGATGTTTTCTGCTCAGAGTATGACCCCTTCTGTTGCCTAGGAAATTTATTTTGTATGACTCTGTAGACATAATACAATGAAACAAATCATTGAGTTCTTTTGTTAGTTTTTTAAATTGAAAATTTTAATATTAAATAACACCGACCCAATCTCCTTTCTACCCCAGACTAATACGGTTTTCTCCCAGGTAGACCAGTGCTCCCTTTCTTTTGACCCTGGCACATATCTTTTATGCGTGTGTCAGTATAACTTGGCACTGCCTGCATGCCTTCTTCATGGAGTGTGACTTCCTCTGTAACATGCTGCATGTCAGATGCATGGACTCCCTTCCAGCTCCCCCAGAGGACAGGAGTTCATGCTCCCAAGGACTGCACTTGATCTTCCTGTTAGCTGAAATGCCCAGCCTCTTTGTCCTCTCCCCTGTCCTTTCCTGGGTAAATCTACTTTTAGCATGATCACATTGAAAAGCATATTACTTGGCATATAAGAAGCATTCAAAAAATGTTCCACTGTTATTATTTTTACTATTATTCATAGAGGATAGGTGTTTTCCCCTTCAGTTCTTTGGTAAAATGTAAGCATTTTTTTCCCTTGATGAAGCAGCTGCTCCGGAGGCTGTAGAGAATAGTAGTTAAGCATTTTCCAAAAGCATTACATGAATTGTGGAGAGATGCCAAGAGATAATTGTGCACCATTTAGGTAGAAAGAGAATATGAAAAATAAGAATAAAAGAGTAGAACTTTGGGAAACAATGTATGACATCATTTCACTAAAAAGAAGCTCCAATGTAGGAAATATTTCTGAACTCTGAGTTGGTAAGATTGAAGCTCCAGCTGTGTTTTGTTCCTAAATATTCTGGTGGGATTTCAAAATTTTCAAATCAGTGACCAGGCTTCTGTCCCCTTGTGTAATTGGTGCTTTTCAGAACCTTCACAGTGAACATGATGTCAGAAGATGAGAAACTCTATTACTGGTTGGCAAGATAGCCTCAGGCAATTGGGTTGAAAGAGGGGCCAGCAAGTCTTGTTTCAAGCTACATTTATGACAGGAAATGGGAAGGTAGACTTTGTGGAAATAGCAAGGGTGTTGGGAAGAGGGGAAGAGGGGAGGACTGGTGGGGAAGGGGAAGTGAAAATGATCAAGATGAAATACATTTATGTACCATTACACAAGATGATTGTAATTACTGTGCACCACAAAGATACCAATAAAAATAAAATTACATTTGTATAGGAAACATGTTGGTTTTACTTTGTAGGACAGTTTTAAGAGGCTGATGACTTTCTGAGATTATAGTCATCCTCCATAACCATCGAGGTGTCCAAAATCAAGTCACAAAATCTGTTCTTCAGAGCAGTTCTGGTTAGTGTGTTTATGCTTGGGTATGTGCTCTGCAAATCTTTCTGAAAGTTATTTACTAAAATAGTAATTAAATGATCTAGAACAAGACGAAAAAATTCTAGAGGCATTATGTCTTGGGGAAAAAAGTTATCTTCACTTGCTTGTGGCAAGTCAACTCTGTTCTAACAGAGTTGCGATATGACTCAGTATAGCTTTGTCAAATCAAGACAGCCAGAAGAAAGATCCCAGTGTATAGACCCTGTGGACTCTTCCTGCCTTCTCCTGAGCACACAGTCTGCAGGGCTGAGGCTTCACAGCTGCAAAATTCTCTCTCAAGATGCAACTGTGCTGTAACTAATAGCCTTATTAATAATGGAAGCTATAGATGCCTTTGGCTACAAAGCAAATTAAAGAGTGGAGGAAGAGCTTTGGGCCTTCTGTCCGGGAATGTCAAAGTCAGGAGCAGCAGCGGGCAGAATGAGATTCTCTTCTCACCGAGGTGGACACACTAAGACCTACATCCAAAGTCCTTGCTAACTCTTCTGATGCACTAAACTCTTCTGATACCATTTACACTAAATGTCCTCCCAGCTGAGAACCTTTTGTGTCAGGTTAATACATATACACACATAGGAGACACAACAATAATTAGGCGTGTCTGACAGCAAAACACAAAAAAAGCATTTTAACCAAAGAGCACAAGTGGCAAACAAGTAAAAGTAGTGAAATCATTTCTTTTTATTTCCTAAGGAGGAGTTTTATTTTACAAAATAAAATGGGCTTTGTGCTAGAAGCTTTTGCTCTACTCAGGCTAATGTAAGCATTCTGAGACATTTAAGGCAACCTAGGCTAAGCCAGGTGTTTGGTTAGGTATGTGTATTAAATGTATTTTCAACTTATGATACTTCCAACTTACAATAAGTTTATGAGGATGGAATTTCATCATAACTCAGGGAGCATCTGTATCTCCAAGTCTATGCTATTTGGAAAAAATGCTAACCCTAACAAAATCCAATCTTTACCCACGTCCCCACTCATTAGATACAGTTTTCTTCAACATTTTAAATACTAGGTTTTTCTAAGCCACCAGGAGTTTGAAAGCTCTGATTCATACACGAATTACCATACATTGTTAAATGTATATTTGTACTTATAAAGCCTGAGTAACAACATTTATTTTTTGGAAAAAAAATTCCAAAACATTTAAGTAACTTTACCTTCCAGAACACTAGCACTGGGTTCTAGAGGTCATCATTCTGAGTGTTTGTAAGATGTTTATGTGTCTCTACGTACCACAGAAATTTTATTAATAATCATAAAAAACCACATGTAATAAGGAAAACCAAACAAAACTCCTTTGGAGAGAAACAAATATTTTGATTCTTTAAGGGTAATGATTTGTTTATTTCAAGTAATTTGCTGCTTGAACGTTGACAATGTAGGTACAGGCGCAAGCACTTGACCTATACCATTTTGTAAATTACCAGCCAGTGTGACGGGGTTTTTCTCAAGGGCCATGCTGGTGAAGCTGGTAAGTTTCCTTCAAGTTCTACCTGGTGCCAGGGCTCAGGTGCTTGGCTGAGCTGTACTTCATGAGAAGCCTATAGTAAATAGGGACATATGGTAAACTGAGCAGAAATAGTATCACACTTTTCGTGTCACATTTTTTCTATTAAATATGACTTGTTAATCACAAGTACAATTGGGCAACATTGCTTCAAAAGACCAATCGACATTAAAGCAATACTCTTCGATGTCCTCCACTGCTATTTAACCTAATTGATTTAAAAGCAGCCTGGTTCACAATAGAAGGTTGTGTGCAGAAAGAGCTCTGGGAGTATTTTTATCTGATGGTGATTTTCAAACTGGACCTCAGAGTCCGGTGGTGGCTGGGCTACTTCCCTCCCCAAGTCTTACTTCACTAGGGCAACTCCAAACCAAAGCCGAGTTCTCACACGACCTCCTTACCTGGTCCATTATCACCTTTCAGCCCTGCATTTGAACTCAGGCAGTTTTGCCTTTAGAATTTGGTAGACGTGACTGCCTTTTTCTGGAGCTATCCTTTTGGGGACCTGACCTTGTCTTTCAATGGCTTCATGAACTAGGTCACCATGACACCGTATTTTTTTTTCTATAATTTTATTGGCCTTAGGAAGAGAGTTCTCAGCCTGCCTTCCTGCTCTTTGCAGGAAAAATCTTTGGGAACTTGATTGTGTATACCCTCTTCCAACCTCGGCTCCCACTCTGATCATTCAGGGATTTTATACATTTCTCCTTAAAAAAGTAAACAGCACAGGGCAGACAATCACAGATTTCACACCCTGCTTTTTCTCTGTGATTCCTCGGGCTGTGGAGAGCTCGCTCCTGTCTTCAGGGGAGCCTTGCCTCATCTGACTCTCTCTCCCTTCACAGCCCACAACTAGGGCGACTCATCTGCACTGCAGAAACACACTGGCTGGCACTCCAGCCTGGCTCTGAACAAAAACAACTACTTTCAGAGGAATTTCAATGCCCTTTCTGGAACATAGCATTCTGTTAATTTTTTCTCTTTCAAAAATTAACTTGGTGTAATACGCCTTGACTTAGTAGCATCGTCCTCTGGCTTGTAATTCAGCAGATCCAAAAGGGAATGAAAAGTCTTCCCCCCTCCTGCCCCTGGCTGCCTACTGTCCCTGTCCAATGACATCCGACTGAATGTCACAAAGTAGACACAGCTCACCCGTGACATCTGTGCCAGTCAGTGACTGTCTCATTCCCTCCGTGACTGCGGTGTTCACGCACTCATGTCAGGCTTTGCTGTCCTCTGACTATTCCATGATTAATTCTGCCCATTCCGTGGAATAATCCAAGGAGACAATGTGTCTCATGACAAGAGTAGAATGGTGCAGTAATAGCAGACAATTACAAAGCACTTGGGACTTCAAGGTGCCGGACAATAGGTTTAACAACAAGAGCGACTCTTTCAGGTGAAGTTGAAACAAAGTACACAAGGACTAAGCACTGTAAAGTCCCTGTGGAAAATATCCTTTTGTTCTCCACCCGGGTCTTCCCCTCACTTCCCTTCCCAGGGCCCCATGAGCCCGAGCGTGAGGTTGGGTGCACACGCAGACCACAGGACCAGAGTTTCCTCTCTCGGCTGGGTGCTCTCTTGCTGCTACTCCACTTCAGTCTTCACCCTTGTCAAATAAAGAGACCTTGGCCACCATCCTTATAGGAGCATCTTTACCGCGAGGAGGCCGCACAAGTTTGGAGGCAGCACACAATGGAAGTTTTGCCATGGAAAGGGCTAAGCAAGTTTATGCACTCGCATACAATCATGGGAAGCTGGGGAGTTTATGTTACCTCTCGGAACACCGGTTTACTTCCTGATGGGCACTGGAGGAGGTAGTGCAAGTGAAACCCCAGGGCACTCCTCTAAGTACCCCATGCATGGCGGCTTCCTCTGCACAAAGCAGCTCAAATTTCCAAATATTTATTAGCGATATTTGTTCATAACAGCACTAGGGGCCCTGTGAAATTGAGATACAACCCACATATCACAAAATTTATACTTTTAACAGGTATGGTCAAATACTTTCTAGTATTCACAAAAGTTGTAGTCCCGCATAGAGGATAATTTCAAAGCATTTTGTCACCCCCAATGAGCCCCTTGTCTACTAAAGCATCACTGCATCCCTACCCACCGAGCTAGCTCCTGGGATCCACTAATTTGCCCTGCTCACATGGATTTACCTATTCTAAATATTTCATATAAATGGAATCAGGTAATCTGGGACCATTGTGTCTGGCTTCTTTCACTTAGCATAAGTGTTTTAAAGGTTCAATTCATGTTGTGGCAGATTGTTAGCACCTCATTTCTTTGTGTAGCTGAGGCATAATCCATTATATATAGCATTTAGTTTACCCAGTCATCAACTGAAGGACAGAGTTTCCACTTCTTGTCTTTTATAAATAATGCTCCCGTGGACATTCATGAACAAGTTTTGCATGGACATATGTCTTTATTTCTTTTGGGTTGACACTTAGGGGTGGAATTATTGGGCCTTATGACAAGTCTGTGCTTAACTTTCTGAGGAATTGCCAAATCGTTTCCTGTGGGTATTGTCCTACTTTAAATTCCTACCACTGATATATGAGGTCCCAACTGTTACGCCAGTCTTTTTGATTATAATCACCCTTGAAGTGTTGTCATACTGTAGTTCTGATTTGGACTTTTTAAAGGACGAATGATGCTAAATATTTTTTGTGTGCTTTTTGATTATTCATACATCTTCTTTCCACAAAGGTTTATCCAAATCCTTTGCTTTCTTTTAAAAACTGTTACTTGTCTCTTGTTAAATTGTAAGAGTTTTTAAATGTATTGTACATATGATTCCTTATTAGTTCTATGATTTGCAAGTATTTTCATCCATTCTAGGGTTTCATTTTCTCATCTTGATGATGTTCCCTAATACATAAACACTTTTAATTTCTACAAAGCCAAATTTACCTCTTCTTTCTTTTATTGCTTGTGTTTTGGTGTAACACTTATAGAACTATTGCCTAATCCATGGTGATGAAGATTTATGGCTTTCTTTTCTTCTAAGAGTTTTATAATATTAGGTTTTCCATCTAATTTGAGACTTATTTTGTTCTTTAATATTTTAAATTTTGTGTGAGGTAGGGGTTCAAATTTATTCAGTTGCATGCAAGTATTTATTTGTCCCAGCGACATTGTTGACAGTGCTCTTGTTACCTCCATTAAAATGTTCTGACATCCCTGTTGACAGTCAGTTGAACGTAATGGTGTATTTCTGGACTCACAAATCTTTTCCATTATCTTTTTGTCTAAATTCATGTCACTATCACTCTGTCTAGAGCTATTCACTGTTGCTTTTAGTGCTTTTTTCAAATTGGAAAGTATATAAATGTAAAATTTTGTCTTTCAATTCATCTCAAAGTATATTCTATTATCTATTGCAATTTATTCTTTCATCTATCATTTATTCAGGATATGCTTTAATTTTGGATATATTTGTAAATTTTTGTACTTTTTGTCTTCATTATTTTGCTTAAAAGCAAAGTAAAAATATTTTAGCCACAGAATGTACTTTATATTATTGAAACCATTTAAAATTTATGCACATTTGCTTTATACTCTAACATCTCTCTCTTGAAGAATGTTTCATGTGTACTTGCAAAGAATGTTTATCAAACCATTGAGTTTTCTATAGAAGTCTGTTTGGTTTAGTCAGTTCATAATGTTCAAATTTTGTTTTCTGCTCATTGATACTATAGCCAGTTGTTTTATCTGTTATTAAAAGAGAGTACTAAAGTCTCCGGCTATTATTTTTCAAAATTTTATTATGGTAAAATATCTAAGCCTAAAATTATTATCTTAATTTTAAAAAAAATTAATTTTGCCATGCATAAAGTATACAACATGGTTTTATAGGATACATACAGAGAGGAGAAGTGTTACTACAGTGAAGCAAATTAAGATGCCATCGTATCACATAGTTATGCATTTTTGTGTGTGTAGCATACAAAGATTTGTAGACTAAAAGATCGTGAGGAAAGTCTGTATACTTAAAAGTATAAAATATTGATTAAACAAATTGATGAGTGGAAAGATGGGATAGGCTTAAGGATCAGAAGAATTTACATTGTTAAAATGTCCATACTATCCTAAGCAATGTGCTAATTCAGTGCAACCTTTATCAAAGTCCCAGTGGCAGTTTTCATAGCAATAGAAAAAATATCTTAATATTCTGTGAAAGCACAAAAAATCCAGAATAACCAAACAATTGTGAGAAAGGACATCAAAGTTGGAGCCAATACACTTCCTGATTTATAAGTATGAAGCTATAGTAAATTTTGATATTGTGTTATTAAGTCTATACAGATTGTGCTACCTTCAGCACCATTCATATCCTGAACACTTTCTTTCTTTCCTTCCCTTCCTTCCTTCCTTCCTTTCCTTCTTTCTTTCTTTCTTTCTTTCTTTCTTTCTTTCTTTCTTTCCTTTCTTTCTTTCTTCTCTCTCTCCCTTTCTTTCTTTTCTTTCTCTCTCTTTCTCTCTCTCTCTTTCTCTCTTGCTCTCTTGCTCTCTTGCTTTCTTGCTTTCTTGCTTTCTTTCTCTTTATTGTGGTACTGGGTACTGAATCCAGGGCTTTCACACTGAGCTACATCCCCACCCCTTTTTATTTTATTTTACTTTTTAAATTTTGAGACAGGGTCTTGCTAAGTCTACAAGTTGTCCAGGCTCAGCTTGAACTTGCAGTCCTCCTGCCTAAGTCTCCCAGAGGGATGGAATTACAGCCACACACCACTGTCCCTAGTAGAACATTTTTCATCTTATAAAAATGAAAAACTACCATTCTACTTCTTATGTCTGTGATATTGAATACTTTGTAAGTGGATTCATAAAGTATTTGATGTTTTGTTATTGGCTTATTTTAGTTAACATAATGCCCTCAAGTTTTGTCTGTGTTGTTGTATATGGCAAGATTTCTTCCTTTTAAAGGCCAAATATGTTGCTATGTGTATATACCATATTTTCTTTATCCAGTAGTTTACTAATGAACATTTAAATTGTTCCTATATACTGGGTACTATGAGTAGTACTTCGGTAAACATAGGAGAGCAAATACTGTTTCAAGATACTGATTTCAAATCTTTTGGATAATTACAAATAAGCAGGATTGCTGGATCATATGGTAGTTCTAATTTTAATTTTTTAAGGAACCTCTATACTGTTTTCCATAGCAGCTGCACCCTTTTAAATTCACTCCAATAGTGCACGGGACTCCAATTTCTCCACATCCTTGTCAATCTTTGTTTTTTCTCTCTCTACTTCTCTCCCACTCTCCCCCATCAGGTACAGTGGATCCTTGACTTATGAACTCAATTTGTTCCTGAGGGCTGGTTGTAACTCAAGTTGGTCAATGAAGGCTCAGGTCCTCTATACAGCCTTCAAAATCTCTCTCCTGTTCACGGGCAGATCTCACCGTCCTTAGAAGACATCGGTCCAGGATTTCTCAATGAACCCTACACAGGAAAGGATGTTGTAATGTTCCAGAGGTCTTTAATGGTTAAATCTGTATCTGAGACCATCTGGAAGCACATGCTGCTGGCATTCTGGTTGTAACTCAAGACTTTGGTCATAAGTTAAAACTTAAATTCTGGTCGTAACCCAAGTTGTTTGTACATCAGGCCAGTCGTAACTCCAGGGTTTACTGTATGGGGTGATATCTCATTATGATTTTCTGAGGATTAGTGATGTTACATATTTGTCTATCTACTTTCTGCCCAATTTCATATCTCCTTTCGAGAAATATCTATTCAAATTCTTTGCCTACTTTTTAGGTAAGGCTACTGGTATTTTGTTTTTGCTTTGTTTTGCTATCGGGTTGTAGCAGTTCCTTACATATTTTGGAAATCAGCCTTTTATCACATGCATGGTTTGTTATTATTTTCGCCCATATGATCTGTTGCCTTTTTGCTTTGTTTTTCCCCTTGCTATGCAGAAGCTTTTCAGTCTGCTATAGTTCCTCTTGTCTTGACTTGCTTTTGCTACCTGTGCTTTTGATATTGTAACTGAAAATCATTCCTTAGACTAATGTCATCAAACTTTTCTGTTTTCTTCTAGGAGTTTTACAGTTTCAGGTTTTATGTGTAAGCGTATTTATGTGTAAGTGAATTTATGTGTAAGTCCATTTTGAGTTGGTTTTTGTGTATAGACAAATATCATGAAGCTTTCCTGTAAATGTTTTAGAGTTTCAAAACTTATTTTTAAGTTTTTCATCCATTGAAAGTTAATTTTTGTATTTGGTTTTAGGTAAAAGTCTTTGTTCTTTTGTATGTAAACCTTTTTTTCCCCCCTGAAACTATGGAAAATTGTCTTTCCCATATCAAAAGTTGTTTGACCATATACGAAAGAGCTTCTTTCTTCACCCTACTTTCTGTTCTTTTGGCTTGTACATCTGTTTTTAATTCCAGTACTGCCCTGACCTGATATTGTATTTGTATAGTATATTTTGCAATTAGAAGTATAAGTCTTGTAGATTACTTATTATCCAATATAGTTGTGTCTATGAGGGGGTACCTTGACATTTTCTATCAATTTTAGGGTAGACTTTTTTCTATTTCTTTAAAGAATTATTATTAGATATGTAATAGAAATTGTCTTAGATCTATAGATCACTTTGGGTACTACTGATATCTTAACAATATTAAGTCTTCTAATCCATAAAGATTAGAGATGTATTTCCATTTATTTGTGTCTCCTTCAATTTCTTTCCGTAGTATTCTGTAATTTCTTTCTACAAGCCTTTCACATCCTTGGTTAATTTAATTCCTAAGTACTTTCTTCTGTTTGTTGCTTTTGTAAATAGAATTTTTTCTTAGCCGCCTTTTGGGGTTATTAACTATTAGTGTATAGAAACAAAACTGATTATTGTGTTGGCTTTCTACTCTGCTTCCTTATTGGATTTTTTTATTAGGTCTAACAATTTTTGTGGAATCTTTAGATTTTCTACATATAAGGTAATATGGGATTTTCTATATGTAAGATAATAGAGATAATTTCACTTTTTCCTTTCTAACTTGGATCTTTTTCATTTTATTTCTTTTCTTATGTGTTTATTTTTTGCTTCATCATTCTGCCTAGAGTTTCCAGTACTGTTTGAGTAGAAGTGCTGAAAATCCACTTCCTTCTTTTGGTCTTTATATTAGAAGAAAAATTTCAGTATTTCACCATTGTGTATGATGTGCATATGCAATTTTCATTTATGGATTTTCTTTTTCTTTTCTTTTTTTTTTTGGTACCAGGGATCGAAGTCGGGTCGTTGCACTTGTGCAGCAGGCAGCAAAACCACTGAGCTAAATCCTTGGCCCAGGATTTTCTTATGTGGAGGTAGTATCCTTTTATTCCTAATTTTTGTTGATGGTTTTCCTCATGGAATGGTGCTGAGTTTTGTCAAATGCTAGTTGAGGTGATCCTGGACTTCTCTTCCATCATTCTGTTATTGTGGTGTATTATATTAAGTGATTCTTGTATGCTTAACAAATTTTGATTTCCAAAATTTATTCAATATGCCTTTTAATTTGTTGTAGAATTATTTGCTAGCATTTTACTGAAGAATTTTTTATATCAATGCTTATAAGGAATAGTTGTCCTTAGTTCTGTTTCTTTTACTGTCTTTCTGACTTTAAGGTCAGGGTAATTCTGGCCTAATAAAATGAATTAGAAAGTACTCCCTCTTCTTAGACTATTTTGGTGAAGTTCATGGATTCTTGGTTAATTTTTTTCATTGAGCACGTTAAATATATATGAGCTTAATGTGTCTGCTACCCAATGTTCCTGATGAGAAATCTGTTGATAATCCTAATGATGATCTCCTTTACGTATAAATCTATGCTTTATGCTCTCTTTTTGCAAAGAGAGACAAAGATTTTCTCTTTGTCTTTCAAAAGTTTGATTACCGTAAGGCCTGGTGAAATTCCTTTAAATCCATCCTACTTGGAATTTGTTGAGCTTTCCAGATATTTATATTCATGCCTTTCATCAAACTTGAGAAAATGTGAGCTGTTATTTCTTAAATATGCTCCTGGTACCTGCCATAGTTTCAATCACGAAGGTCCCTCAAAGGACCAGTGTTTAAAGGCGTAGTCCCCATCTTGGTGCTATTGGGAGGCTGTGTACTTTTAAGAGGTGGGGCCTTGTGGGAGGTCCCTAGTGATTGAGGATGTGCCCTCATAGGGGATTATGGGAACCCTACCCTCCATTTTCTTCTCTCCCTGACCAATAGGTGAGCAGTTTTGCTTCACTATGAGCTCCAACTATAATGTTTGCCCCTTCATGGACCTCAAAATAGGGTCAACCTTCATGCATAGGAAATTCCAAAACTGTGAGACAAAATAAGTCTTTTTTTTGACACATTGATTGTCTCATGTACTTTGTCATAGTGATGCAAAGCAGTTAAACACAGTATGATTCTGTTTTTTTCAGCTTCCACAACACACACCTTGATTTGCTGGTGCCATCTCACAAATCCTTTGGGCTCCGTTCACTTTTTTTTTCTTTCGGTTTTTCAGACTCAATAATGTCAATTGTCTTATCCACAAATTCAATCGTTACTTCTTCTACCTGTTCAATCTGCCTTTGACTTCCACTAGTGAAAATTTTCATTTCAGTTACCATATTTTTCAGTTCCCAAATTTCTTTTTGGTTTCTTTTCAAGTTTAAAAAAGTCTTTATTAATATTTATATCTTGTTCATACAATAGTTTTATGACTTTTAGTTCTTTGAGTATCTTTAAGACAGTTGTTTAAAAGTCTTTTCTAGATCTGTCATCAGATTATCCTCAGAAACTCTTTCTGTTGATTTTTTTCCTTTAAATGGGACTTGTCTTTGATATACACTGTGGTTTCTTTTTTGACAGCTAGATATTTGAATCTAATAAAGTGATAATTCTGGAAATCAGATTAAGTGCTTTACTCAGAGTTTTTGTTGTTGTTTGTTTGCTTGTTTTTTTTTTTTTTTTGTACCAGGGATTGAACTTGGGTCCTTGAGCTTGCACAGCAGGTGGCGAAACTACTTAGCTAAATCCCCGGCCCTGCTTGTTTATTTATTTAGGTTTTTTTTTTCTTTTTAAACCTTATATAGGCTGTCTTTATGCCAGGGGTCATCCTGAGGTGTAAACTTTCAATGAGTTTTCTTAGGTTTTCATGGGGTCTCTTAGCTTTTCAGGGGTATTTTCAGGAGTTTTAATGGCATATGTGTTGTCTTTCTAATTTCTTATGTGTATGTGTTTTCTTTTGAATGTTCTCATCTCTAGTTTCTGTCTCCAAAATGGAATAAAGAGATAAGTGAAGGGGAGAAAGACACTGAAAAAGAAGGAAATTGTGGGAGAAAAATACTGGAAGGAACTTGCAATGATGGGACCAGCACAACAAAAATGGCTGCCCGCCTGTTTTTGTACAAACTGGATCAGAAATAGCACTCTGATTCGAACACAAATCCCAGCACTTCGAGGACTGAGTTGCCATTGCCTACCCAACTTCCTCCGAGCAGTGTTCAAGCAGCTTCAGAAATACAGCACAGCTGCCTGCCATGGGGCTGGCCAGGGGGAATGGGCATCAGCTGCTGAGCTAAGTGCTAGCCTGCTGTGCAAGCCTTTCCCTAAATTTCACAAGATTTCAATAGACTCCAGAGTTCTACAGGAGCTACAATGCACATGTTGTACCAGTGTAGTTGTTTTTCAGGAGGAAAACAGATTCCTACTTTTTTTACTGTCATCTTTCCAGAATCTTTCTTATTTTTGAATAGTCTGTTTCTCTCTTTAATTCTGTCAGTTTTTACTTTATGTATTTTGGGGCTCTGCTGTTAGGTGCATATATGTTTATAATTATTAGATAACCTCGGTGGATTGAACTTTTTATTATTATAAAACATTTCTTATTGTCTAGGTAGATAATTTTTGTCTTAAAAGCTATTTTTGTCTGATATTAATGTATCCACTGAAATCCTTTTTTGGTTTTGGTTTTCTGTCTTCTATTTGTATTTTTGAAGCTAAAGTGCATTTTGTAGACAGCATTAAAAAAATTTAGTTCTTTTCATTCTGATTGTAGTGTTTAATCCATTTCCATTTAGTGATTACTGATAAGATGGGATTTTTTCCTGCCACTTGCTATTTGTTTTCTACACCTTTTGTTGCATCTCTATTCATACTTGATTTTTTAAAAGAGTACTTATTTATAATAGGACAGACATGTGTAAATACTGAATAGTTTCTCTGGTGTGAGAAACTGAAAGTGTAAATAAGGATCAAAAGGTATAATAGATAATGTGAAATAGGAAGAAAAGGTCCAAAGGGGAAGGGGAAGTTGGTGGGGTTGAGAAAAGGAAAGAAGGGAATGGAATTAATATGAGAAAAGGAAAAAATGGAAACAAAGGCTTTGTAAAGACGGAGGGATGGAGGGGTGAAGGGAGGGCAGGGGAAGGGGAAAAATAAGAACCAAGAGGGCCAGGGATTTAGCTCAGCTGTTCTGGCTCCTGCCTTGCAAGCTCAAGGTCCAGAGTTTGATCCCCAGTACCAAACAATAAATAAATAAATAATCAAGATATATTATGCAAAGGTACAAATTTCCAATGATGACTGTCATTATATTGCATACCAAAAATGTATCAATAAAATTAATTTTTAAAAAAGAGTACTTATTGGCCGGGGATTTAGCTCAGTAGCACCATTGTTTGTCTTGCAAGCTCAAGGTCCTGAGATCGATGCCAGGTACCAAAAAAAAAGAAAAAAAAGGTACTTATTTATCGTATAATTTTAATTCCTTTGTGGTGTTTGTATTGGGAATTACAGCGAACATATTACCTTTTAACATTATGGTTCAGATTAATATCAGTCTAAGTTCAGTAGTACATACATACTGTTCTATTGCTCCCTTCAACTCTGACTCTTTCCTTCTGTTAAAAAGACAGCATGCTTTTCAGAAAATGATATCAACCTAAGACTTGCCTAAGAATTTGAGCAAAGTAAAGAAGGGAACACATTATAGGCTAACTATCCACCTCAGCATTTCTTTTTCAAATTCAAATTTTAACTAGACGTAAGTTTTTTTTTTTTTGTACTGGGGATCAAACTCAGGACCTTGCACTTGCGAGGCATGTGTGGCACCACTGAGCTAAATCCCCGGCCCTAGACATAGTTTTTAATTTAATATTTGGAGTTAATTTTGTTTTACTTACTCTGTCTGAGCAATTTCTCACCTTTCACTCTATGTTCTTGGATAGTGTTGATTTCCTTCCTTTTCTAACCTGCCTGTTCCCTTCTCCTAGGATTGCTCACAATCTGCAGCTTCCGGGTTTCTCAGCGAAGAGGAAGCTGGGTCCAGGTTAATGATGGAACCTGATTCATGTGCATTTCTTTGGGTACTTAAATTTCTGCTTCATGACAATAATGAACACAAAACCACCAATTAAGTTATTTCATTCACTCAATAAGCATTTGTCTTGATCAGGTTTAGATACTTTATATGTCACATTTTTTTTAGAAAGCAGTAAATTGTTGCAGAATAATTCATTTCCTTTCTAAGACATTCTAGCTAAATCAATTCACTGAGACTCTCTAATAGGATGTAAGTGAAAACGTTGATGTATTGACCTGAGATTTCAAGGTGAACCATTGAGAACTAGACCTAGTTGTACCGCTTTAGCAAACAGTATTATGGAAAAATGTGAACCCCAAAAGCAGAAAACAGAGCTGAAAGAGAAAGATTTATTATGAAGCATGTTCATATGAAAGTTGTATAAAATTATTTACATAAAATTTATCACACTGAAGTGTTGTTTCCTCAAAGAAATTCTGGAAATATGAGTGGACTCAATGGTTCTCTGAAATTGTTCAACCCTTATTCTTTGGAGCTGAGATTTTTTCCCCTGGAATTTTGAAAGAATGAATATTTGGGAGATGTTATTGATGGAGGGTTTTGGAATAGTTTTGTTGATTAATTGATTGATTGGCAATAGAAGGGAACATTAAGTCTAATTTTTTACCTGACTAGAATTTGGAAGGAATAAATCCCACCTAGGCTAAAACACAAACAGCCATGCTCTCACCCACAGATGTAAATGGCTCTGGGACCGTGTGTATGTGTGTCCATGTGTAAGGAGGAGGGGGTGTAGAACACACAGAAAGTGAAGTAAAGGTCTTCCCAAAAGACTTCATTTCCTAAGAGTGATGCAGATTTGAAGTTGCTCTGCTTCCCTAACAACCTTCTTGCTCATGCACCGTTTAAAGAAAAGGACCAGAAAGCTGGCCCCGACCCTGATGTGCACTCTGCCAGTTGTCCCCCACCTTGTGAAGTCCTCTCCCACGTGAGATGATTTATAATCATGTCTGAGGACTCCAGGCCGGTGTCAGTGTAAGTGGAATATTTGAGTCTTTTCAGTTACTAATTTCTAATTAGATTCTGGCTGACACCCTGAAACAGGAATATCATTGTTTTTGCTTTTGTGCTGTCCAGCCTAGTTAATGAACAGACTCTTTCATGAGTAGATTAATGGAAGTCGTCTCATTACCCAAAGTTATTTCAGGCATGGTCATACAGCACTCATTAGAGAGGCTTGAACTGTGGCGGCCTTCAATTAGGAGAAAAAACCATGTACAGTGTGAGTCTCATGTTTTTAGAAGTTTCTTATTTTTATTGTGCTTCCAGGAAGGATTCTTAGCATTTGTTCCTCTGCCTGTGCTCCAATTTGGGATGAAAGATCTTCTAAATAAAATTGGTGTTGCTATATTTTACTGGGTTAGTAATAAAAAGTTTTTGGCATCCCTAGAAATGCCATTTAATAAATATGTAAACTCAGGGAGTTTACTTAAAGCCTGTGAGCATTACTTTTCTGTTTGTGAGATCGGAAGTAGCATTCTGGTCCTTTCTCCTCCTTCTAGGGTTGAGGAGAGTGAACCAAAGCTGTTAGCAGCTCAGTCTCTTCCCTTTCCTCCTTCCTCGTGCTCCCTCTTCCTTGGCTTCTTTAGTGCCCTTCTGTTCAGGTCCTTTGTACTTCTGTGTTTTTTCTTAATTTCTGTGTTTGAATCAATGACTCCTCAACTCCAGAGAGCTACACGTCCAGCTTCACGTTAGGGTCACAGTCACAGCCTCATCTTAACCACTGTGAGTGTCTGCTGTGAAAACTCTTACCCGTCACTATTCTGATTTCTGGCCCTAACCTCCTGCTTTAAAAAAAATCTTATGTTTAAGCTTCTATCACTTCATTTACTAATTAGATCATCTACAATTCTTTGTTACTATATACTGATTAATGAAGAGTTAATCTTCCCTCTAAAGTTTTCATCTGATAGCCATTTAGACCAAGCTAAGGAAAGAGGACTCTATTCCAAAAAATTAAGCAAATAATCTGCAGGATATCAGGCTAGATACTGTTTCCAAATAAAGTCACCTACCTTATGGCATTTGGGTATATCCCAGGGTAACTGCCACTCCCTGTAAATATTTTTTGTTTTTATTTTTTATTAGTGCACATTTGGAGTATATAATGATAATATTTCTCATGGGGGGTTGGTGCATGTACAAAACCCTACAGGATTTTTATAAGATACATTCTTTTCTTTTTGTATTAAATTCTTTTATTGGTACATTGTAGGTATACAACACAATTACATTTCTCACTGGGAATTGTACCTTTACATAATGCATCTTGGTTCTTATTTTTTTCCCATTCCTAGCCCTCCCTTCACGCCCTCCACCCTTCACTATTTACAAAGACTTTATTTCCATTTTTTCCATTTCTCATCATTTTTCCTTTCCCTTCTTTCCTTTCCCCTGCCCCTCCCACTACCCCTACCCCTTTGGACCTTTTCTTCCTATTTTACATTATTGATTATTCATTCTAATCATTGGTACATTTTAGGTATACAATATAATGACATTCATCATTGGAAATTTGCACCTTTACATAGTCTCTCTTTGTTCTTATTTGTCACCCTTGCCCAGCCCTCCCTTCAACCCCTCCATTCCTCCCTATTTATAAAGATATTGTTCCTATTTTTCCATTTTCTCATATTAATCCCATTCCCTTCTATCCTTTCCCCTAGCCTTCCCACTTCCTCCCCCTTCGCCCCTTTTCTTCCTATTTCACATTACCTATTATACATTTAGTCCTTATTTACACTTTCAGTTTCTCACACCAGAGAAACTATTTGGTATTTACACGTGTGTCCTATTTATTTCACTTAAGAGTATCGCCTCAATGTGCATCCATTTAGCTATAAATGTCTCTAATTTCTCATTTTTTATGGCTGAGTAGTACTCCATTTTATTAAAAAACCCACATTTTCTTTATCCAGTCTCCAGTTGATGGGCATTTGGGCTGTTTCCAAGTTTTAGCTATCACAAACTGCACTGCTATGAACGTGGGCGCACATATATCACTGTGATATGATTCTTTTAATTCTTTGGGGAAGATCCCCAGCAGTGGAATAGCGGGGTCAAATGGGACTTCCAGTCCTAGTTCTTTGAGGTATCTCCATACTGATTTCCACAGTGCTTGCACCAGTCTACACTCCCACCAGCAGTGGAGCAGGGTTCCTCTTTCCCCACAGCCCCACCAGCATTTGTTATTGGTGGATTTCATGATAGCAGCCATTCTTTCTGGAGTGAAGTGGAATCCCAGCATTGTTTTTATTTGCATCTCTCGAATGACCAGTGATGTTGAACATTTTTTCATGTATTTATTTGCTATTTCTACTTCTTTGTCTGAGAAATGTCTATTCATTTCAGATGCCCATTTTTGGATCGAGTCTTTAAATTTAGGAGGTCTGATCTTTTTAAGTTCTTTATAGATTCGAGATAGTAGACCTTTGTCTGAGGAAGAGCAGGTGAAGATTTTTTCCCACATTGTGGGTTGTCTCTTCACACTGCTGGTGGTTTCTCTTGCTGTGCAGAAGCCTTTTAATAAGAAGAGTTCCCATTTGTTGATTGTGCTAGTTCATGGGCAACTGAGGTTTTGTTCATAAAATCTTTTCCTACACGGATGTCTTCAAGAGTTCTACCTAACCTCTGTTCCAACTGGTTCAGAGTTTCTATTTTAATATTTAGATCTTTAATCCATTTTGATTTTAGCTTAGTGCCTGTGAGAGATACAGGTCTAGTTTTAATCTTTGGCAAGTTGAAGCCCAATTTTTCCAGCACCATTTATTAAAGAGGCTATCTTTGCTCCAGTGAGGGTGTTTGGCTCCTTTGTGGAAGATGAGCTGGCTGAGTGTGTCTGGCGTTGTTTCTGCATCTTCTAATCTGTTCTACTGGTCGTCAAGTCTGTTTCTTTGCCCGTACCATGCTGTTTTTATCACAGTAGCTTTGTAGTAGAGTTGCAGGTTGGGGATTGTGATACCCCCTGCCATGTCTCTGTTACCTAGAATTGCTTTTGCTATTCTGGGTCTCTTCTTGTTCCAAATGAATTTTTGGATTGTTTTCTCGAGGTCTATGAAGTATGCTGCTGGGATCTCAATTGGAATTGCATTAAATCTATATAGCAGTTTTGGAAGTATGGCCATTTTCACTATATTAATCCTTCCTACCCAGGAGCAGGGTAAGTGTGTCCATTTTCTGATATCATCTTCAATCTCTCTTTTCAGAGTGCCATAGTTTTCAGAGAAGAGGTCTTTGATTTCTTTCGTTAGGATGATTCCTAGGTATTTCAGTTTTCTGGATGCTATTGTGAAAGGAATTATTTGCCCTATTTCTCTCTCAGTGAGTCTGTCATTTGTGTAGAGGAAAGCTATTGATTTTTGTGTGTTGACCTTGTAACCAGCTACTTGACTGAATTTGTTTATTAAGTCTAGAAGACTTTTGGTGGAGTTCTTGGAGTCTTCTATATAGAGTATCATGTCATCTGCAAATAATGACAATTTGACTTCTTCATTACCTATCTTTATTCCTTTTATTTCTTTCTCTTGTCTACTTGCCATGGCTAATGTTTCCAGAACTATATTGAACAAGAGTGGTGATAGTGGACATCCTTGTCTTGTTCCTGATTTGAGTGTGAAGGATTTCAGTTTTTGACCATTTAGTATGATATTGGCTGTTGGTTTTTCATAGATGGTTTCTATCAGTTTGAGGTAGAGACCATCTATTCCAAGTTTTTGTAGAGTTTTTATCATAAATGCATGTTGGATTTTGTCAAATGCTTTTTCTGCATCTATGGAGATAATCATATGGTTTTTGTCCTTGGCTCTATTGATACAGTGTATTACATTGATTGATTTTCATATATTGAACCATCCCTGCATCCCTGGGATGAATCACACTTGATCAGGGTGTATGATCTTCTTGATGATCTTCTGCATTCGGTTTGCCAGTATTTTATTAAGGATTTTTGTATCTATGTTCATTAGTGAGATTGCCCTATAGTTCTCTTTTTTGGTTGAGTCTTTCTCTTCTTTGGGGATCAAGGTGATGCTTGCTTCCAGGAATGAATTTGGGAGTATTGCTTCCCTTTCAATTTCATTGAAGAGTTTAAACAGTAGTGGCAGTAGTTCCTCTCTAAATGTCTTGTAGAATTCAGCAGTGAAGCCATCATGGCCTGGGCTTTTCTTAGTTGATAAATTTTTAATTACATTTTCAATTTCATTGGTTGATATTGGGTTGTTCAGAATTTTTAGGTCTTCTTCATTCAACTTTGGTAATTCATATGTATCTAGGAATCTGTCCATTTCTTCTGTGTCGTCCATCTTATTGGCATATAGGTTCTGGAAGTAGGTATTGATAATCCTCTTGATTTCTGCTGGGTCTGTTGTAATTTCACCCTTTTCATTCCTAATTGCATGGATTTGGGCCTTTTCTTTTCTTTTTCTGATAAGGTTGGCTAAGGGTTTGTCAATTTTGTTGATTCTTTCAAAGAACCAACTCTTGGCTTCATTGATTTTTTGTATCATTGTCTTAGTCTCCATTGCATTGATTTCTCCTCTGATCTTTGTAATTTCCTCCCTTGTATGAGATTTGGGGTTGTCCTGCTCTTCTTTTTCTAGAAGCTTGAGGTTCAGCATCAGGTTGTTTAATTGGGCTCATTCTGTTTTCCTATTATGCATATTCACTGCTATGAATTTCCCTCGTAAGACTGCTTTCATTGTGTCCCGTAGATTCCGATATGTTGTATTGTCATTGTCATTTAATTGAAGTTACTGTCTGATTTCTTCTTTAATTTCCTCTGTGACCCATTGGTTATTCAGAAGTGTGTTGTTCAATTTCCACGTGTTTATGTAATTTTTTGAGTTTCTTTTGCTATGGATCTCCAATGTCATCGCACTATGGTCTGATAATATACAGGGGATAACTTCAATTCCTTTGCACTTACTTAAACATGTTCTATGTGTGAGTATGTGGTCTATTTTGGAGAATGACCCATGTGCAGCTGAGAAGAATGTGTATTCTGATTTTGAGGGGTGGAAGACTCTGTAAACATCTGTTAAGTTCATTTGTTCAAGAGTTCGATTGAGTTCTAGTAGTTCATTACTTATTTTTAGTCTAGTTTATCTATCTATTTTTGACAGTGGGGTGTTGAGGTCCCCCACTACAATTGTATTAGTGCATATATGACTTTTCATGTCCATTAGTGTTTGTTTTATATAGTTTGGTGCACTAGTGTTTGGTGCATAGATATTTATGATTGTCATTTCTTCCTCTTGGATTCTTCCCTTTCCAAGGATGTAGTGTCCTTCTTCATCTCTCTTAATCAGTGTTGGTTTGAAATCTACTTGATCTGCAAAGAGGATAGCTACTCCTGCTTTTTTTGGGGGGGTTCCTGTCGCATGGAGTATTGTTTTCCACCCTTTAACTTTCAGTCTATGAGTTTCCTTTTGAATTAAGTGTGTTTCTTGTATGCAGCATATTGTTAGATTTTGCTTCTTGACCCATTCTGCCAGCCTATTTCTTTTGATTGGTGAATTGAGACCATTAACATTGATGGTTATAACTGAAATGTATTGACTTGTCATTGCCATGGCTTTTTGTTTTTGTTGGGTTCTCCCCCTTTGCATTTAATTTCTTGTCATGCCAGATGGGTCCATTCTACTTTGCTTCCTGGGGTTGTGATCCTCAATGTCTGTTCCTAGGATATTGTGTAAAATGTTTTGGAGTGCTGGTTTGGTATTCACGAAGTTCCTAAGGTGCTCTTTGTCATGAAAGTATCTTATTTCTCCATCAGTTTTGAAAGATAGTTTTGCAGGGTACATCAATGTGGGTTGGAGGCTGTTTTCTTTTAGGGCTTGGAATATATCACTCCAAGCTCTTCTTGCCTTGATGGTTTGTGTTGAGATGTCTGCTGTGATTCTGATGGGCTTTCCTTTGTATGTGATTTGTTTCTTTTCTCTCACTGCTTGGAGAACTTTGTTCTTCTGTTGTGTTTCTGGAATCTTAACAATTATATTCCTATGTGTAGATTTTTTTGATCAAGGCTATTTGGAGTCTTATATGCCTCACTTATCTGTATGTCAAGTTCTTTTCCCCTGCTTGGGAAGTTTTCTGCCATTATTTCTGTGAAGAGATTTTTTATGTCATCTCCACTCTCTCCTGTTTCTTCATTGACTCCAATCAGTCTTATGTTATTCTTCTTTGCATCATCTAGCAGCTGCTGGATTGATTTCTCATGTTCCTTTATAATTTTGAAGCAATTTTTCTTTTCCTGGTCACTAATTGCAATCTTATCTTCTCTATCTGAAATTCTATCCTCACATTGGCTCATTCTGCTGTGTAGACTTTCAATGGAGTTTTTCATGTCCTGGAAATCTATTTGCATCTGTTTTATAGATTCCATTTGTTTCTTATGTTGGGATTCCATCATATTCCTGAGCTCCTCTCTAGATGTATTAATCATTTCTTGCACTAGGGGCACAATTTCTCCTGTTATCTGAGAAATTATTTCTGATTTCATTTTTTCCAGATCCCCTTTGTTGCCAGTTCAGTGGGTCCAGGTGGTTGAGTATCAGAGTGTTTCATCTCATTTCCCTTTGGGGTTGCTGTAGGTGATCTAAAAGTCTGGTTTTGAGACTTATTTACTTGTTTTCTCATTTTGGCTGGGGCGGGGGGCTGTTAGCACCTGCAAGGATTACCTCCTCTGAGCTGGGAGAGGTGGGACAGGGTCCAGGAGCAGCGGGACTCAGTACCTTGGTGTGGTGTTCTGTTGTCCTCTGAGTCTTTGTAGTGTGGAACTAGGTGGCTGCCTGTCTACAGTGGGGTAATTCGGCGTCTTCTGCATGACTCGGGACCTTGGTAAGGCATGCACAGACCTGCCTGTCTGCAGTGGGCTGATTGGGCGTATTCTGCATGGCTGGGGACCTCGGTAGGGCATGGGCAGACCTGCATGTCTGCAGCCCGGTGACTCGGCATCTTCCACTTGACTCAGTACCTCGGTAGGGCGTGCACAGACCTGCCTGTCTGCAGTGGGCTGATTCGGTGTGTTCTGTGCAACTCAGGACCTTGGTAGGGTGTGCACAGACCTGCCTGTCTGCAGTGGGCTGATTCGGCGTCTTCTGCGTGTCTCAGGACCTTGGTAGGGCGTGCACAGATCTGCTTGTCTGTAGCAGGCTGATTCGGTGTCTTCCACGTGACTTATAAGATAGATTCTTACAAAACATAAGAGCTTTATAGATTAAGATATAGTCTGCCTAATTACAGTCACCTTGACTCTTTCTTGCAGCACACCAGATAATTCCAAAGGAGTTTGTGGTGGGTGGAATTTGTGGCTAGTGACCATGATCTCAGTCCTATGGTGTTATTCCCATGATTGCATGATCTTGTGTGGTCAAATAGAAATGATCCTGGTGGGTCCAGTCAGATCAAAAAGCCCTTGAAAAGGAGAGAAAGTTGTAAAGATCACAGAAAGGAGCCAATTTGTGACAGGAAATGTAGACATCCTCTAGAAGCTGAAAGCAGCCTCTAGGCTCCAGTTGGCAAGGACCTTGGTCCTGCAAACAAAAGGCTATAAGTTCCACCAGCGAACAGGGAGCCTGTAAGGAGAATCCCCCAGGAGAGTCAGAAACCTGTTCAAAAGCCTTGCTTTCTGCCTACTGAGACTCTGAGCAGGGAGGAGGGGAACCCAGGCACAACACGCTGGTGGACTGTGGACTCACCATGAGTATTGTTTTAAGCCATCAACTTTGTGGTAATTTATTACAGCAGCAAAACAAACAAACAAGCAAACAACCCCCCCCCCCCCAAACTGATATAAGATTATAATGAGAAGAGGAAAGTATTTTCTGCTTTCACTAATTCTTTTCCTCACAGGAAATACTTTAAACTTTTCTATGTACCAGATTTCACTCATTTATTCCTTCTGGTGTGTGTGTGTGTGTGTGTGTGTGTGTGTGTGTGTGTGTGTGTGTGTTTCCTCTAATAGATCATGCTTACAATACTATTTCTGAATTTACCTAATTTAGACATGGTCAAATTTTTTATCGTGGTAAGAATATTTACCATGAGATCAGCCCTGTAGAACTTTTTCCCCCCATTAAGTTTATTGGGACATTTTCAGTATACAATACAGTTATATTCATCATTGGGATCTTGTACCATTACATGAGTCTCTTGGTTCTTATTTTTTTTTCCCCTTCCCTTGCCCTCCCTTCACCCCCTCCACTCTTCCCTATTTGCAAAGACCTTGTTTCCATTTTTTTTCCTCTTCTCATATTTTTTCCTTTCTCTTTTTTCCCTTCCCCTACCCCTCCCAATTCTCCTGCTCTTTTAGACCTTTTCTTCCTGTTACACAATATCAGTTATACATTTTTAAAATCACAATATCAAGATCTAGGAGACATTACCACAGATTTTACAGAATTTAAAAGGATATAGAAAGCATATTACAAAAATCTTTTTTGAAATAAATTTGACAACTTCTAAGAAGTACCTTGGAAGACAAATTAATGAAACTAACTCTGGAGGAAATATAAAATTTGAATAGCACCTATTAAAGAAAGTATATTCCTAGCTTGAAAACTTACCTATATGACAACAGCAGTCTCATAAACATTTTAACTGATAAATTATATCAAACAAAGCAGAAAAAAGAAGGAACACTTCTCCCCTCATTTTAGGAACTCAACATTGTGCTAATCCTAAAACTGGATAAAGATAATAGAAGAAAAAAGTATGAACATAGATAGAAATTTGTTTCACAAAACAAACTATTAGAAGTCAGATCTGGCAGGATGTAGAAAGTGGTTTTGTTATAGGGATGGCAGTGTTGGTTCAGCATTGGAAGATCCACCCTCAAAAGTCATCATTTAAACAGAGGAAAGGAAAAAGCCATATGATCCTGTCACTAGTTGGAGAAAAAGTATTGGACTAAATTCTGGGCCCTGTAGAACTTGTAAGTACTGCTAACCACAGGTACAGTGTGGCACAGCAGAATTCTCTAGAATATGTTTATTTTGTCTAACCAAAGCATCGCACATTGCTTAGCAACTCTTCTTTTCCCTCAGTCCTTGGATGCCAGTATTCTACTCTATGCTTCTGAGTTTGCCTGCTTTAAGTACCTCATATGAGTGAAATCATAGTATTGGTCCTTTTGTGCTCGGCTTATTTCATTTTACACACTGTGTCCAAGATTCAGTCATGTGGCGTGCACCGGAATTGCACTCTTTTTAAGGCAGAGCAATAGACCACTGTATACATGTATTACATTTTCTTTATTCTTCATCCACTAACGGATCTTACAGTTGTTTCTACATGTTAACCATATGAATAGTGTTGCAATCAGCATGGGAGTACAAGTCTCTCTTTGAGGTCTAGATTTCAGTTTCTATGGGCAAACACTAAGAAGCGGAATTTCTGAATCGTACGGTAGTTCTGTTTTTAATTTTTGAGGATCCTCCATACTGATTTCCCTAGTAGTTGTCCTGTTTATGACATTCCTGCCAACAGTGTACAGGAGTTCCAACTTCTCTGCATTCCTGTCAGCACCGTATCAGGTGTGAGTTGACAGGTACCTCATTGTGACTTTTGTTTTATTGATGGTTAGTGATGTTGAGTATCTTCCCATGAACTTTTTGGCTATCTGTAGGTCTTTTTTGGAGAAATGCCTATTCAAGCCCCTTGTCCACCTTTGAGAGTGTTACTAGGTGCTTTATTTTAGAAATATTTATTAATTTATTTGTGCAAGCTTATGGTACAGAGCAGTTGTGTTCATTTTGGGAAGTCGGTGCATTGATGTGTATGTCTCTGCCTTTTTCAGTCCCTGCACTGCTCTGGTGTTTTGTCCCCTCCCCTGATCCCTTTCTTACCTCCAGGAGTCTACCTCCTCATTTAATATCATCTGTCCTTTATTTTATTTATTTGTTTATTTATAGTTTTAGGTTTATCATATAGGAGGAAATATGTAACTTCAACTTTCTGAGTCTGGCTTATTTTGCTTAGCATGATGATCTCAAGTTCCTTCTATTTCCCTGCAAATGACAGGATTTCATTCTTTATGGCTGAATCATATTCCTTTGTGCATATGTGGCACATTTTCTTTATCCATTAATCTGCTGAAGGGCAGATAGGCTGAGCTCATGTTTCATTCTTTTGCATGTGGATGTCCTGTTTTCCTGATTCCATTTAGTGAAGGGATTATTCTTTCCCCGTTGTGTGTTCCTGCAAACCTCATTACAGATCAGTTGACCATTTGTGTGTGTATTTATTTCTGTGTTTTCTGGGGAATCAGTGAGCTGAGATTCTTAATCCTCCCATACTACATGATCTTGTTGATTCCTGGCAGATAAAATATGATTATGAATAAATTGTTGTCCCTGCCTGGCCCTTAGTTTCTCCCTCTCATTTTACAGTTCCCATTAAGCATCCTTCTTTGAGCAAACATCCACCTTACACTCTGAACTTTTCATACTTTAAGTGACATTAATCTTTTCCATCCTAAGTCAGTTGTCTTTTAGTGAATATCTTTTTGCTTTTTTCCAAAGTATCCAAGTTTGAAACACTCAGCAAGGAGGAATATCAAATGGCATTTAGAGTGTGGTAAGGAGCAAGGAGAATAGTTTGGGTAATAGATTGTACACCAACAACCCATTTAAATACTTTTCACAATTTTCTCTTGGCCCTCCCATTACCATAAAAAACATTCCTTGATTGATCCCCCATACCCCAAAAAAGAAATTGCTTGATATGTATTAGAGGTCTTATCAGAAAGACAAGAAGGTAAAAAAAAATCAACAGTTGCACCTAATTAAAAAAATTAAGGACTTAGATACCCACATGTACACGGTTTCTTTTAGACTTTCTGCAAATACATCATCTCTGATGGGATACTTCAAAGCACTCAAAATTATTCTGAAACATCTGGGGCATTTCCTTTCAGAATTATGAATCCTGAAGTATTGATTTAGTTCTATGAATATTCTATCCTAGGTCTGATATCAATAGTTAAACCAATACTTAAGTCATAGCTTTCAGCCATACAAAATAACGCAGAGGACTTCAGCATTACTATTACAAAATTTTAAAGACAAAACCAAATGTAAAAGTTACCACTAAACTCTTCTGGCCTAGTAAACAAGTAAAATAAGACTTGAAGAGTTTTTTTAATTTGAATGATCAAAGAAAGCTTAGGAAACCTGACCTGATTTTAAATTTCTGCTCTCTATCCTGAGTATCCCATATAGCTTACACAAACTCCAAGCCAGCAGTCCCCTTTTTAAGTATTCACTAATTTTCTTCGAGAATCTTTTCATCATTTAATAGCTTATTATTGAGTTTCTTGAAGAAATACTATTGTCCCATCCTCATCAGCACTTAGGATAAGATTATACAGGACCTGAGCTGGGGACCCCGTGCAGCACACGACTTCTGCAGGTCCTGATTGCAAGCCCAGTCTCCTGAGCTCAGATTCTGATGAATGCTGAAAACCAGTCTTCATGGGATTGCAAATGGAAATAAACCCTACAGTTTACAACATAGACCAGATCAAATGTCTTAACTTTTGTCTTCCATCTTCTCAAAACTAATTTCTTCTTAACATTCATTAAAATGTTCCAAGTTTCACAAAGACAAATAGCTATACTCAAATTTTCACACACAGAAATAGCAGCTACTAACTACTGCTGAGAAAGTAACTGTGCTGAAACAGGCATGGACTTGCATTTACAAATAACCATGAGTGGGACATTTTAGAAGGAGTTTTGGTCTTCATGCCCTAAGACCAATTTAACCTAAAATCATTGATTCTATTACAGTATAAGGGTAAAATCAAGTAGATTATTTAGATAAATAAGGTGAAACAAAATACATTACCATTACATTATTTCTGAAGCAATGGTTACCGGTTAAGAGCTATGTGTTAGGGCTTTGGAATAAAGACAACATCACAGACTAGAATGGACCTTAATCTTTTTTTATTAGTAGGTGTTTCAGGACATAGTGTTCCCATTCCTTGTGTGGAGGTGGTATATGTATGTAACACATCTTAAATCGTTTCTTCATTCCCTTTCTCTCCTCTCCCTCCAACTCTCGATACCCTTCCCATTGGAGAAAGATTCATCTCCTTAGTACCTATTGTCTGTCTTTTGTTTCATTCTTCATTTATAATTTGGGTTTCTCATATAAGACAAACCATGTGATAGTGAAGGTTGTTTTTCTGATTTATTTCACTTAACATTATGATCTCAAGGAGCGTACATTTTCCTACAAGTGACTCAGGTGTAGCTCCCTTTATGACATTGTGTGTAAATGCCACAGGACATATAGGCTGCTTCCAGGATTTAGCTCATGAATAGTGTTATAAACACAGGTACGCATGCATGATGTCTTTCTTTCGGGAAGATACCTAGAAGGGGAATAGCTGGGTCAAATGAAATTTCTAGTTTTAGTTTTTTGAGGACTTCCCATACTGACTTCCATAATAATTGTACTAGTTTACGCTCCCTCCAACAACAGGGAATTATTCCTCCCCATCCCCACAGCCTCAGCAGCATTTGTTATTTGATTTCTGGATGAAGGCCATTCTTTCTGGGGTGAGATGGAGTCTCAGTGTTGTTTTAATTTGTATTTCTCTGATGGCCAGCAGCACTGAATATTTCTTCATGTATTTATTGGGGATTTGCACATCTTCTTCTGTGAAGTACCTGTTCATTCCATCTGCCCCGTTTTTTTACTTTAAGCTGTGGTTGTAGTAAACATGTTTAGTTATGGTGCAATCAGTTGAAATTGTAAAAACATTTACTGGTATGCTATCAAAGGTAGTGTCATATTGAGTGTTTTAGAAAAACACCCTGATGCTTTTATTCCACCAGAATAATTTCTATGCTGTGATACAAAGATCTTCACCAGAGAGACCTAATAAGAAAAGCAATTTTAAATGACAAGAAAATATCTGAAAGTGGTGGTTATGTGTTATGCCTGAATCACTCAGCTGGCCATCTTATAGATTTTTTAAACATAACAGAGTTTAGACTGTTACAGTGTTGTCAAAGCACTTGAGCAAAAGGGAAGATGACAAGTGAAAAACTTAAAAGTAATAAACATGGGGTCTCTTGTGAGAAGAAAGAAGTCAGTGGGGGGAGCTTCTCATCTTGACTGCTGCTAAGAACATAGGGAGCACCTCCAAAATATACACAGGGAGCCCCCAGGCCAGCTTCTGCAGAAGGAGGAGGAGGGAGTTCCACAGAAGTCATGTGACCTCAAGAAGCTGGGATGCAGCCAGGAACATTTGCCGGCAAATGCACTACATCCATGTGCACGCAAAATTCACATTCAGTTCATTCTCTTGCCTGTCTGCGGTCTCCACCAACTCCATAGCAAGGGAGGACCTCTCAGGCTTTGGAGAAGTAGCTGTGGAAGCCTCTGATGATCACAGGCACACTGACTCAACAACCCAACTTCTCACAGCTGGTTTTCTCAAATAAAGATATCATCAGAAACACCCACCTGCTATGCTGTGTCACAGATTAACGAACTGCCTTAATGAGGCCAGCTGTGGCATCACTGTCCTGAGTAGGCTCATAAATACTCACTGATGATGATGAATAGTGGAATTGCTCTTTCAGGAAGCAATGCTTAGGACTGACTTTGTAGGCACTGGACCAGTCAGGTAGGAGGGTCCCAAATTAGCTTTAATTGGTTCGCCATTTTGACCTCTTCACAGGCTTTTAAAAACATAAACCAACCATTGGCACATTAATCAAGTTTGAAATACTCATCTCCAAGAAATATTCATCAAAAGTAATTTCTTTAATATGTATAAAAATTCCATAAATTCAGTTAGGATGTTGAGAACTTGGGTAATAATAATTTACATTCATTTGCTTAGCATTTTATGAGACTGTTTACATGTTCCTCCTTAAATAATAACTCTGGAAATAACATAGCACAGGTCATTTATCTCTTCCCATTAAAAGAAAAATGAAGACCTAGCAATGTCATATGATCTTCCCATGGTCATGGAGCAAAGTGTGAGGCAGAGCTGAGATAATGAACCAGATTCTCATTTCTTCTCTCTTTGACATCAAAACTAAGCATCTGACACATCAAGCTAAGCAGCCACACACATTGGGTGGGCAAAAAGTGCTATCAGAAAAGTCTACACTAACAAACATAAGTAGGCATATTTTTATATTGATTTTCTCCCCACCTGGTTGAGGAAAACCTTCAGCAAAACAAAAACCCATACTATTCATGTAAGGCAATATTATGAACTTGTTTTTCTGAATATGCTTCTAGTGGATGTGTTCTTGAGATAACGGAGATGAAAAATAAATAGTAATTTCACAGAAATGTATTGTGTGGTATCAGTGAAGACTATTTCAGGTTCATGGAAAAGTATCCAAGAACTTCTAATCCTTACAGAAGCCATTAGGTTTTTAATAAATTACATTTTAGGAATCCATGAGGCTTTTCTATTGCAATCATATCAAGTTATGCAACAGAAATTCCATTTCATAAATTTTACTTCCTATAAGCAGGCTTCATCAACTAGAAAATGAGCTCCTTCAGGAAGCATAGAATCAGAATTCAGATATTTATGAAAACTAAATATATTCCTTTATTTTCTTTTAACTTTATAAACTTTATATGGAACTGTGACCATGATCTAGGACAAAAAACTCTTTTGTACTACATTTCTTCCAGTACTTTTGAAAAAGCATGCATTTACTTAGTAGTTAATATGTCAAAAATTCTTTGGGAGCTGGGTGTGGTGTCCCACACCTGAAATGCCAGCACTCCCATCGCTAAACCCTGTGAATAGTTACAGGAGTACCTGCTCAGTGCTGTCAAAGAGACATGACAAGGGTACACACAACAGGACGTGGAAAACGCTCAGAGGCCACATGTCAAGGAAAGCTTTGTAAGTATGAATAGTGTTTGTCAAAAAGATGGTGAGGAAGACCTTGAGGGAGGGGAAATGTTGTAGGCAAGACCACAGAGGCAGGAGAAAGCTTTCCGTATTTGCAGGAAAATTTGTGCAAAGTCCTGGATGACAAAGTGTCTTTGGGAGCAGAGGCCAAATGTCTTCAAAGAAGGCCCAGGAGGGAGTGTGAAGAGCCTTCAATGTCACAATAAGTATTTTAACCCATCGGAAAGTTGATCAGGAAATTAATGACAAGACTCTGAGACTGGGGAAAAACACAGCTCTGTTAGATTGTGGGGGAGTGATTGGCAAAGGAAAATCTGAAACTATGCGATTTGATGGGTCTTTCTTAACCCATTCAGCCAAGAATATGAAAGCTTTAGTGAAGATACTAGCAATGAAGGAGAGAGAAAAAACCTTACAAACTCAAACACACACACACACACACACACACACACACACACACGGAGGTTGTATTGGAATCTTGTCCCTGCCTCCACAATGGACAGTAGCTATTGTCACTTGAATTACTCAAATGAGCAAAACTTTCCATTAAAATTAGTAATACAGTGGAATGTATTGAGTTCATACTCAAGGGCTAATTGTAGCTCAAGTTGGTCAACTGAATGCTTAAGCTCCTCTACACAGTCTTCAAAGTCTTTTCTCTCCTGTACACAGGTAGATCTCAGTGTCCTTAGAGAGTCATTGGCCCAGGATTTCTCAGTGAACCCCACAGGAGAAAGGATACTGTAATGTTCCTTCCAGAACTCTATAAGGGTTGAACCTGTATCTGAGGCCATCTGGAAGCATAAGCAGCCAGCATTCAGCTTGTAACTCAAGACTTTGGTTATAAGTTAAAACTAAAATTTTGGTCGTAACCCAAGTGGTTCATACATCAGGACAGTTATAACTTGAAGGGTCTATTGTATGTGGTGGTTAAGCTTAATTGTGTCAACTTGATTGGCTTGGAAGCTGATGAGGGCTTCAGTAAAGCAGGCTTCTGGGTGTGTCTGTGTGGGTCACGGTGGTGCAACATTGTTACAGCATCTGGTCCTGTGTCTGGTGGTATTCTCCTGTCCTGCTTCCTGACCACTATGAGCTCAGCAGCTTTGCTCTCCCTCGCTCTTCTGCCATGATGTTCCTGCCATGGCGCCAGCTGACCATGGACTGAACCCCATCAAACTGAGAGCCAATCTGAACACCTCCTCCCAGTTGTGGGTGTCAGTTATTGTGTCCCAAGCCACAGCAAAGATGATTAACACACAATAAAAGATATATTTTGTCTCCCCTAGTCATTGTATAGATTATTAACATGATTAAGATGTAAGATTAGTGGAAGTCAGACTCTAGCTCTGATATTTTTAGGTAAATGAAGTTAATTTAATGCTAGAATGATATAAACATAATGGAGGTCACATATAAAAGTTAATATCTCTGGAAAGTTCATTATTCAGAAATATTTTATAATTTCTGACACTTTTAAACTTTTTGCCATACTGGGGATTCAACCCAGATACTTCTCCCAGCCTTATTTTTCTTTGAGACAGGATCTTGCCGAGTTGCCTGGATGAGAGAACTTATGACTCTCTTGGCCCAGCAGCCTAGAGTCCTGGGATTATAGACATATGTTACCATGCCAGCTGCTAACATTTTTTCAACTGTTAGCCTAACATTTATAAATGAAGGAGGTTAATTATTTCATTATTTTCTCTTACAATATCCTACAAACCAGGGGATCAACCCACAATATATTTCCCTGTCCACCTATGAACAGGTTGTGTATTCTTACTGTGACTTTGCACGTGTTTAATTTTTGAGAAGTTTGAGCCATGATTATTTAGACTGTTCATCCAACAAACACCCTGAAATCTGAGTCTCATTTACATGTATATTGCAAAAAATTAAATTTTAATTTTTTCTTGACAGAGTTGGATGTTAGGTTTTATAGAATAGTAATGATTTTATTTAAATCAGTAGGCACAGTTCTGATTACTTGGGTACCATTACTTATCTGAGATAAGTCAGTACTATCCTCCTGTTAGTGTGATCATTTGCTGATGGGAGACTGCTAGCCACTGCAAACCCATGGTACAGTGTCACTGGAGAAATCATTGTTAATAAAAGATAATAAGTAGGATGCAAATGTAATTTTGTAAATTTGATGGACACCCCAAAATTGCTTTTCATTGTTACCAGCTTAAAAAACTGTATTAGAGTGCATAAAATGTGGAATCAGTATCCTGTGGTGCCAATTTATAAGAATTGCCATTTCATCCAAAAGAATTTACATTTAATCATGTAAAACTCGAATCCATCTCAAACTCATTTAATCAAGTCAGGCTTTAACTTTTAAGACTTTTTTAATCATTGTGGATCAACAGAAGCATGTCAGGATTCTCCAGAGAAACAGAAGCAAGACAGCTAAATATATATCTGTATATATTTACATATTTACATGTGTATACCAATATATAATATATAACACATACATATCTGCATGAATGTGTGAGGAGGGTGTCTTCTAGCAAGTCTGAAAGCTTTACAGGAAGCCAGTAGACTGGAAGTTCAGTTAAGCTTCGATATTTCAGTTTTGAGTCTGGAATTTGCAGGTGTGAAACTTAGGTGGGGTTTCCATGGTATAGTTTTGAGGTACCATTCCTTCTTTAGGAAACTTCAGCTTTTGCACTTAAACCTTTCAACTGAGTGAACGGGCCCTGTGTACGTTAGATGGTAATCTGATGGAGACCGCCCTGAGTGAGGTACAATTCATAAATTGGCTTTTCATATTAAAGTCTGAGCCTGCCTCTTAGCCTGCAATGTCTTGCCTGAAGAGCCAGACGTTGGTGTGTGGGAAAGGAACAACTCCCTACACCACTGGTCACAGTGGCGGTCTTAATAGTCCGTGATGCTGCGACATCTTGGATGGCAGGACAATGGTGCACCTAAGGGCAGCATGACTCATGCGGAAAACTCCTATAGAGGCAAAAATTAATCCATGGGAAGAAACAAATTTCCCATTAATCCTTGAGCTGTTCCTGCTAGTATGTCTTGTGCCCTTGTTGCTAGGACCCTGCTCGCATCAGCGCTCTCCACCTCACTGTTCCTGGCACTGCCCCTTACCCCTTCTAGAAGCTGCATGATCAATAAATAACAGCAAGCTCCAGGAGATGGGGTCTCAGCCAGATAAGAGCTTTGACCATCCTGGATCCCCCATTTATGCATTAAGATTTTGCCTTGTCTTTTTTTTAATCTGCCTGCCTTAACCTTGGTCAGGTGACTGGGGGTCTGATCAGCCTCCAATAGTAATCTGCCCCATTCAAAGTCTACTGATTTAAATGCTAATAACACCTAAAAAATACCTTCCCAGAAACACCTAGACAGGTGTTAGGTTAAGCAGTTGGTTGTAATAGCCTTAGCTAAGTTGATACATAAAAATTAACCATCATGTTAGACATGATGAAGACAAAAAATAATTATTTGGTGAGTGGCAGATATTTTTCTTTGAAGGTTTGCATAAGAACTTCTGAGTTTTAGTTTGCTACAGGAGCCTTCTATTTAAATCCTATTTGAATCAAATTTGAGTGAAACATTTAAGATTTATTTTTAAAGTCAGATAAATATCATTTCTGTAGATTTTAGAGAATCTCTGATATTCGTGTAACTTTCAGGATGTAAATGTGATTGCTCATTTTGTTACTATATATTACTGGTAATCATTTTAGTGTTAGATTCAGATCCTAATGGGTCAATATAGCCATCACGTACATATGATAGGTGATATTCATCTTTTTCAAAGTTAATGATGTTGTGTTTATGAATGGTAGCATGAAAAAGCAGACTTGCCAGGGTCATATGCATAAATGGAGGAGGAATAGCATTTTCTAGAATGTCTCCCATGTACTGACACACTTCAATACTAGGTTTAATTACAATATATTTGCCCACACCTTACTGATGGAGAAATGTAAAAAGAAATTGATCAACCAAGTCATATCCCAAATATGACAAGTGGTTGAGCTAGCATTCAAACTCTGGTCTAGCTCATTACTACATAAGACTGCCTCTCAGTGTATAAGTCCTAAAAGTACTTTAAAAACCCATGATATTAAAGCTTTGTAATTTGCATATCTAGACACGTGAGTTTCCAGCATGATTTTTAAGCATGAGCATTGCAGGAAATGAATGAGGGTGAACAAGTAAGGGAAGGAAGAACATGTCTTTATCTCATGCTTCCTTCCACTTCTACAAAGGGTATACTTTCTTCTTGGGAGAGGAAGGACGCCCCTGGTCCACGTTGGCCATGTTGGCATCCAACATAGGCCCACATTGGGAGGCATAGGAAACTAACATGCAGCAAAGGGAGCTTGCCATCCAGGGTAAGTGTCACAGAAGGTCAATTTAACTCAGAAGTTATTTATTTTTGTCCAGTGGATGCCTTATATATTGTCCATATAAACTCATTTTCAACTTGTGTTTCAATTCCCGCCTTCTCCATGAAGCACTTACTTCAGGTTGATTTCAGTTGCAAATATGAGGAATGATACAACAATACAGTGAATGTTTAAATAACAATAATAATAATAATAATTACAGTACAAGACCCATTACTATTAATCCCTCTCAAAATACACCCATCACTTTGAACACACTTCCCCCAGTTTTGACTTTATGATGCACCGTCAAAACTATGGCGAACACTCGTGTCCGATGTCATCTAACAGAAATGCAGGCTCATAAAAACATCATGGTGTATCTTCATCCACCAGATCTGGCATCTGGCAATGTCTGGCTTTCCCCAAAGTCAAAGTGACCATGAAATGGAAATGTTTTGCATCTATTCAGGACATGGAGGAAGCAAAAAAAAAAAAAAAAGTAAATACACTCATGAAGGTGGGTTTCCAAAACAGCTGCAGGCAGCATGATGGGAAAAGGGAATTTCAAGTGAGGAGGAGGATTCTAAGGGAGATGAATGGCAATGTATTTTTTATTGTAATACATTTTTTAAAAATTTAAGCATTCCCTTTCACTCACATTGCCTTTGAACAATAAAGGTATTGTTTCCTGTTTGTGGAAATCTAGAGTCAGGACCACTTGATGTTGTCTTCCTGAAGCCAGGACTTTCCCTCTGCTGAAACTTTTTAAACTGTCTTCAATTCATGTCTGGTTCTCTCTGCCTGCAGGATGCTATCTGTGGAGGTTGATGCTACAGTTCCTTGCTTCAGACAATAGGGAGCGAAGGAAACTTCTCTCTCAGCATGGAATGTCAGTCTTTCCCTTCAGCCCAATTGGAGACAACTATTTTGGCCAATTGAAGTCACTTCTCTGCACCTATCAAATAACTGTTGCTAAGGCTTATTCAGAGTCCTCTATTTGCACAAATAGGGAAATATAATCAAGCTTCGGTTAGAAATCAGACAGGGAGGAACTGATGTTTGCAGAAGCACCATACCACGGTCAAAATGGCCCTCTGATTTTCCTCTGTACAGTTGGTGCTCATAGAATTACTTGGATACAATAATAATCACCTGTATATTAATTTTTCATTTTTAAATATTTTATAAAATGCAATGTTAACATTAGTTCACCTTTGTGTTTCATAAATTTATTGTAAGATATTTCATAAAGAGAAGCGTTTCTTTACTAATCCCAATTTACATAAAATAGACACATATATGACAAACACAGAAAACATAAAGGAAAAAGGAAGACACCTTTCTCAGTGCTGATGCCCAGGTAAGAGCCAACCTGTACTTGTGCCTTAGAAGCCCATGGGCTTCACTGTTGGAATGTCCTTCCTTCCATTCAAAAGTAATCATAACCTTTTTTATTCTTCTTCTTCTGATGCTGTTATAGTTTTTCTCTATATTTAATTTTCCCTAAACTGTATGGAAATTTTATACTTTAAATAAAAATGCCATTTTGCATGTATATTTTTGTGGGACATTTTCCCTTTTAATGTTCTGCTGATGTTATTCATCAATGTTGATATAACTAGCCCTGGTTTGTTCCTATTTACTATTTATAATTTCATTGGAGGACTACACTGTGTTTTTGTCTTTGGTAGTCATTCTGTAGGTAAAGGTCATTGGGGTGATTTTTTGCTTTAAATAATCCTTTTCTGGACCTTGTATTTTCCTGGCACACATAGGTGAGACCCGTTTGAGATCGCTTATGCCTAAAAACTAAACTCTTGGGTCCTGTGGAATATGCTTTAAGATCTGTAGTATAAGATTTTAATTTTATTCAGTTTTACTTATGTGAATAAAGATGGCATCTCTTTCTGGCTTTTCCAGTTTCATTGATGTTGGTTTGGGGCATTTATATTTCTATAAAATGCCTGTGTTTGCTTGTGTTTATTCTTCTCATTGCTTTAATATATACTATGAATAATAACTTTTTTCTAATGTGCGACAAACATCTTCCAGCTTTTTTGTGTAGCTCTTGAATTTTTTAAATTTAAAAACATCTCTTAAATTTTAATTTTTTTTAACTTAAAAAAAGTTTTTGAGACATGGACTTGCTACACAGTTAAACACTTTTAATAATTGAAAGTTTAAAAATTTTTATTTTGTTGGATTTCAATATCTGCTCCTTTACAATCTGTGCCTTTTATACATCAGTTGATAGAATCTTGATTATCTAATTTATATGAAATCTTTTTTTCCTCTATATTTAAATACTGCTTTTCACAGTCTACACTTCATCTAAAAATTTGCTTCCATGTATGATTATGTGCTGAGATTCTCATTTTACTCCCTTCTTCCAGGCAGATAATCTTTAGTCCAGAGGTCTTTTTTCAAGTCTTCATCTCCCCACGATATGCCATGATCACACTGAAATATAAGAGGTTTTAATGTATGCACGGGTCTAATTTTAGACTTTCTGCACCGCTGGGTCATCTGTCTATTTCTGGACTTAGACCACACTGTATTATAAAAGCTTCCACCTATCCCAGGCCTCTCATGTCTTTTTCAGTAATGTTTTTATGCTTTTCCTACTTCTTGAACCTTTACTCTTCCATAGGTATTTTGAAAACAGTTTGTCAACTTCCACAAAATATCTTGGGGTTTTGTCTAAAATTGCTTTGAATAAATGGAATGTTTTGGTGGAATTGATATTATTGTGAGAGGAAATCGTCCTGTCCATGAAATAGCATATTGAGAAACATTTTGTGTTTTAAAAATTTCCCATAAAATTATAGATTTTCCCTCATGGGTTTTACATTTTGTTTGCTATTTTGGGTGGTGAGAATGTGAATGTGAATAATACTGGTGTGGACACGAATGTACAAACATGTGTTCAAGTTCAGGCTACAAGTCTTTTGCTATAAATGTAGAGATCTTACTGCTGAACCATAAAGTTTAATTGAATTAAATTGACTTAACTAAATTCTATGCTTAATTTTTGGAGAAATCATCGTACTGTCTTCCATAGTGGCTATTGATACTTTATCATCCCCAATATACCATGGTTTGGATTTGTCCATATTCCTGCCAATTCTAGTTGTTTTCTATTGAGTTTTGTTTTTATTTTAATAATAACCATCCTAAGTCCTGGGAGTGAAGTGGTATTTTTAATGGATTTTATTTCATTCATACTTAATAATTACTGATGTTGAATATATTTTCATATGTTTATTAACCATTTGTGTATCCTCTTTGGAGAAATGTGTCTTCAGATCTTTTGCTAATTTAAAATTTTTTTTGTTGTTAATAATAAAAATTCTTTATAAATTTTGGATACAATCCCCTTATATGTATGCTTTGCAAATATTTTCCCTGATGGTTTGAGTCACCTTTTCACTGAGTTGATACTGTTTTTTGGTGCACAGAAGGTTTTAATTGTGATAAAGCCCAATTTGTCTCTCTTTTTCTTCTATAGCCTGTGTTTTTGGTGTCATAATAAAAAAACATTGCCAAACCCAGTGTCATGAGGCATTTACCCTATGTTTTCTTCTAGACATTTTATACCTTTAGTGCTTCCATTTAAATTTGATCCTTTTTGAGTTAATTTTGTATGTAATGCATGAAAGAATCCAATTTCATTCTTTTGCATAAGGTGTTTAGATTTTCCAACATACTTTGTTGGAAAGATTCCCCTTGCTGCATTGAATGGTCTAGCATCATTGCAAAAACTCAATTGGCTGTGTGCACAAAGTTTTATTTCTGGGCTTTCTAGAGTTATATATCTGTATCACAGTAGTTTGAGCTGTTATTATAAAGCATCATAGATAGCATGGCTTATAACAAAGTGTCGCAGTCCCGGAAGCTGGAAGTCTGATACCAGATTATCAGCACTGTCAGGTTTGGGTGAGGTTTCTCTTCCAAGTTTCACACTGTTGTCATCTCATTGTGTATTTAAGTGATGTAAAGAGGAACTTGGAGCCCTTGAGGGCTCTTAATGGGTACTTACCACACACACAAGGGCTTATCCTCGTGAGCTACTTACACCCCGAAGTTATCACCTCCCAATCCCATCAAATTCAGGGATCAGCTTTCAGTATATGAATTTTGGGAGAACACAAACATTCAGTACATAACAATCAGTCCTAAATTGTTTCTGTCAAAGTCAGCTCTCATTTAACATTCTCATTTCTTTTTTTTTTTTTTTTTTGGTACCAGGGATTGAACTCAGGGCCTTGCCTTTTCAAGGCAGGCGCCAGAACCACTGAGCTAAATCCCCGGCCCTACATTCTCACTTCTTTGTATGTAATCTGACTGATCTCATAGCCTGACACATTTTTATTAAATGCAAATGTTATGATTTATATCCAGATGTTCCCCCAAAGCCTCATGCACTATAAATGGGACTTTTGGGAGGTGACTGGATCATGGGTGTGTGATCCTGGATTAGCCCACTGATGGGCTTACAGGCGGTGTGATACTGGGAGGTGAGGTCTGGTCAGAGGACCTGGGTCACTGTGGGGATGGTCTGGAGGCTCTATCTTCCTCATGCTCCCTCCATAGCTCATTGCTTCCTGCCTGCCCTGCCAGGGACTGTTTTTCTTCCCCTCTGCCATGCCTCCCTGCTTTGCAGCCCACCAGCTATGGACTGAAACCTCTATAAAATGTGAACTGAAGTAAACCTTTTCTCCTTTAACTTGTATTTTGTCCCAGCTATGAGAAAGTAACTAAGACTGCATACTAGACCTCCCATTCTACTCTTCCTATGTCATCATCTTGCTACTTGGCATTTTATTTTTATATCTTTTATATTTATGCCTTATTCTAGATGATTTCTTCAGATTAATCATCTGATGCACAAGACCTCTTCATGAATTTCTAATCTATCAAATAATACTTTGGTTTTGCTCTAAATTCCAATTATTTTAGTTTGTTATTTACAGAAGTTCTACTTAGTTAATTTTTCAAATTTGCTTTGTCATCTTTGATAGCTCTTTCTTATTGGTCTTATTTTCAGCACATTTTTTAAAAAAAACTTTCTTTAAAAATCTTAAATATGCTTAATTCATGTTTTGTGTTTTCTGATAACTAATCACTCTAATTTGAATGTCTCCACGAAAACTCATGTTCTTTGACAGGTAAGTTACAATGAAAGACTCTCTTTATCCTCATCATCTCTAGATAACCTGTTCCTCCTCTCAGCTCTCACAGAACACTGTAAATTCCTTCCCTCATTCTGCCTTCAAACATGCAGTGAGCACTTACTATGTCCCAGACGTCATGCTACATGGAGGGTCACCCCTAGCTCCATTCTTGGGGACTCACAGAATGATGGAGACAGCAATCACGTGAGTTGCAAAGATGAATTGTGAGCTTATTCCACGGAGTGGTTATACCAACAGCAGTAGAAACACTCATGGAGTATGGTGTCTGTGCCCCAGAAACAGTTCTAAATGTTTGTGTTGCTAGTGGTGGTGTTGCCTCACAGCGGGGATACCTTCTGACAGATGCCTCCTTAGGCTATCTGGGCTGTGTGCAGCCAGCACAGACGGTGCTTACAGGAGCTTGCATGGTGCAGGCCAATTGCTGTCAGAGTCCTCATGAAAGAATTAAGGGACATGTGGACATGAGACCCACAAAGCTTCTGCCAGTGTAACGCAGCATACTGTGTCATGTGCTGTGCCATGCTTGTGCAGCACTAGTGATTCCATTCATCATGTGGAGCTGGTACACGTGGGTAATGCATCTCAATTATTTTTTAGTCCACATTGCCCTCCCCCACTCCTCACCCTCTCAATCTCTTGGTTCTCTTTCCATTTGCAAAGATCTATCTCTCTACTTCCTACTATCTGTCTTTTATTTTGCTCTTTGATCTATTTATACTTTGGGTTGCTCATATCAGAAAAACTATGTAATATTTAAGTTGGTATGTCTGATTTATTTCAGTTAACATTATGGCCTCAAGGTGTGTCTATTTTCCTACAAATGACTCAAGTTTATCCTTTTTCACGATAAAGTCATACTCCATTGCATATGAATACCACATTTTCTTTATCCCTTCATTGGTTGAGTGAATTTTCTCCTGGTAGTTCATGGACAGGCAGTGCAATCCTGTACAGTGCAGTCCCATTTGTGTACATCAGCATCACTCAAACACATGACATATGGGTAGGCCCAGGATGTTGCAATGGCTACAGCATCATTACAGGATAGGGATTTTCTGGCTACATTATAATCTCATGGGACCACAGTGTTATACAGAGTTCATCATTAACCAAATGTTATCATGTGGTACATGATTGTATTCATTCATTTAAATGTTAGACCCACCCTACAAGGAAGGTATTTTTCCTATCCATATTTTACAGATGAGATAACTGAAACACAGAAAATTAAGTAAAAGCTAGGAAGCCCTAATATACTTTCTAAAATCTGAACCAAGGCAGCTATACTGGAGGGTCTGTCTTCTTGGTCTTCCTGCCAAAAGGCCATGAAAGAAGAATGAGCACAGCCCAGGGTCTACAGACCTTGTTTTCTGATGAAAGTGCCTGGGAGAGAGTCTTCAGTCTTTTCATATGTGCATCCCATGCATCTTCCCAGCAGGTGTTCAGAGTATGATTTTTTTGAGTGAATTTTCTCCTGGTAGCTCATGGGGAGTGAGATTTAAAGAGCGCTGGCAGAAATAGAAATTCTGTTGTTATCAACCAACAATAGTTGTCTGTCTCTTCCAAGCAGACAGGAGGAAGTGGAAGGCTGTTGTCAAGTGCTCTCTTCTGTGGTTTGCTGATCAGGAGGGATTGAGAAGCCAGCAGGTGGGGCAGATCCCAAGAGGCAGCTGCCTTCCTGATGATGCCTTAAGGCTGTTGTGAAAGGCCACCACCCCTGATGTCCAGTGTGGCTTCTCCAGTGAGCCTAGACTCCCACCATTTCTCATTCAATTGAATAAAAGATATTAAAGGCTCTTATCACAATGTTCTCTCCAGGAGGATAAACACTCACCTGTTACTAACCAGGAGCACCATTTTCTAAAGTAATTCCTCAGGATGGCTTGTTGATCAAAGCTTGGGTACATGTAGTTGGACAGGGATCGAAGGAGAAAAGTATAAGGACAGAATATGAGCCCTCCAAGGGTTCTGGGTAGCAGGAGGGCATTTTCATTCAGCACCAAGCCCTGAGGGGAGCCTGCTGAGAAAGCAGGATGGGCATAGATGGCAGCTAAGTCCTCACCAGTGACAGGCATCTACACTACCACTGGGGGTCTGCTTTCCTTTGCACACCTTGCTGCTTCAGGCCAATCTGAAATCCAACAGAATCTGGGAATTTAGAATTTATACACTGGAGAAGATTACATGCTTATAAATTAATTAATGATTCTAACTAATCCATAGCCACTTTTAAACCATGACATGTAGTACAGCAAAGAATGTTTACTGAACAAGATATCTCATTATAATTTAGTGTATGTTAAATTCAAAATGAATTGACTTTGTTTAACTATATATGTCACAGCTTAGATCTAGACGGTCCCCTAAAATCTCTGTTCAGACGTGGCTTTTGGATCACTAATCACATTAGTGCATTCATCATCAATGAGCTCATAGCTAAATATGCTGTTAGAAAGAGGGCCCGGTTGGAAGAGGTAGTTCACTAGTGTTATGTATTTCAAGGGTTTATCCTCATTCTGCTTTTCCCTTCTCTCTGCTTCCTGGCTGCTATGAGGTGAGCAGCTTTCCTCCACTGCACCCTGCTACCATGCAATTCCTTCCTTAGAGCCAGACAGCTATGGACTGAATCCCCTGAATCATAAAGCAGATTAAACTTCTTCTCCTTTAGGTTGTGGTAGCGAGTGTTGTGTCCCATCAATGGGAAAGCTGAATAATACAATATTTTACAATAAATAGTTTTACACAAGGAATTCGAGACTATGCAACATAGAGAAAATGGTACTATTTAAAAACTAAACTATCTTAAACTTTCTCCTAGGTTTCTGCTTCTAGGCCAAAGGCTTCCTTTCCCTAAAGTTCACTGGCAATGTCTCCTTGCATGAGGTACCCTCAAAACTCAGCATGAATTTCTCACTAACCCCAAATCTCAGGCTCAGTCATGCTGGTCATATCTTTGTCTGTTGTTTCTTCTTTTTTTCTTCTTCACATTTTTTATGTGTTTATATTAGTTACAGGGATCAATGAGTTTCACTGTGGCAGATCTGTACATACTTTACTCATTCACCTCCCCTCAGTTTCACATTTAGGGGGTCAGTGTATATAATATATTTTCATATTCATGCCCCTCGTTGCTTATCCTTATACCTCCTCCTTTCCTCCTTCTTCCCTTTCTTTCATTTAATAATAGTTGTCCTTTTTTTTTGTCATCTTTTTTTTAGATTCCACGTAGTAGGGAGAACATGTGACATTTGTCTTTTTGAGTCTGGCTGGTTTTCCTCAACGTGGTGTTCTCTAGCTCTCCATTTCTTTTCAAATGACCAAATCTCATTTGTCCTTCTGGCTGAATAAGACTCCATTGTGAATATGGACCACATTTTCTCTGTGTGAACTAGGTCAGTGTGTACCTAGTTCAGGATCTTGACTGTCATTTATTGTGTTGCAATAAGCATGCATATACAGGCATCCTTCTGGTATGCTGCTTTAATTGCTTCATGTTTACATTAAGGATGGTATAGGTGGATCATACGGTAATTCTATTTTTAGTTTATTGCGGCATCTTCCAGTTGATTTCCATAGTGGCTGTACTGATTCCCACCATGTGCTCCTGCACTTTGCCACTGCATTCTCATTACTGACTGTCATCCAGGGTTCAGTGGCACTGTGACCTCCGAGAGCCCTCAAGTGGGAATTATGCATGGGTCACCATGCCAATCCAAGTCCACCACACATACCCAAGGGATATCAAAAGGTTTCCAAAATATGTTTCCAGACATATGACTTCTGGGAGATGTGACTCAAGTATGGTACACAAGGAGAGATATGGGGCCGAAGAAGTTTGGGAAATATTTTATTACATAGGTTTCTATCTGCAGAAGTTTCAGAATATTGTTTATGTCAACAGGTATTTCAAATCTTCTAGAAATCAATATAACATATTACATTTCCCTAGAATTGATGAGAGATATTTTTTCTCTGCAGAGTACCAGGCAGTAAGATTGGGCATAAATTGGGAAATCTGTCTCGTATGCCTCTGAGCTCCTATGAAAGCTATGGTCTGTAGTACACTATTTAGCACTTACTCACCTATGAAATGTTTCCCGATCTACTTCCAAAAGGATTTGTAATACTTTGTTGATAATTAAACTATAAGATAAAATAATATGGATCAAAATAAAGTAAAAATGAAAAAGATATGAACTTTTGGTGACTACAATCACATAGATTATAATACTTAGGCAATATAATTGCCTTCATTTCCTGGGAGTATATGTGAAAATTAATGTGTCATAAGAGCTTTAAATTTCTGACAATACTTAGAGTAGGTAAAACTAAATCCAAGCAAGAATGTGATAAAAATGTGCTTGTATAAGGGACATTGAAAAATAGGTTGCACAGTATTTACTATTTTTTTAAAGGTTTGGAGAAGTACTATTTGAATGAATAGGCCTTGGAAAGAAATACAAGGAAAGGAGCTCCTTGCTTCTATTTATTTATCCCCTCTCTCTCTCTCCCTCCCTCTCTCTCTCTGACTCTGTCTCTGTCTCTCTCCCCCCATATATATAGTTTCTCATATAAGAGAAAACATACAATATTTAGCTTCTGTGTCTGACTCATTTCGCTTGATAGTATGGTCTCAAGGTGCATCCATTTACCTATACAAGTCACAAATTTAGGGAGATATTTTGCAAATGGATGGAGAAACAAGAGACAGAGGGAGGGGTGGGAGGGGAAGGAAAGGGGATGGAAGAAAAATGAATTGTAAAAGAAAAAAACAAAAATAGTGTTTTTGCAAATAAAGAGGGGACGAAGAGTTGGAAGGAGCAAGGAGGGAGGGGAGGAGAGGGGACCACAAAAAAAATTTCAGATGTGTTATGTGCATGTGCCGACTCTTCACAATGAATGTAACCATTATGCACTATAAGCACGTGCTAACAGAAAGTGACAATTAAAGAAAGAAATACATAAGGAGCAATTTTAAGCTATATACAGGTGAAGGAATCTCTGTGCGCAGCAGAGGTAGCAACCAGAGTATAAGATACATGCTCAGCTGTAGGAAACAGGAATCGAAAGTAAACTTTATTTCAAGTAAGTGGAATTTTCCCTCTAACCCATGGGCCTGGAGGTGCACAGCCCAGGGCAGCTCCCTGCTTCCTCACCCCGAGGCTGGTGGCTGTGGACTCTTCTCTTCTCGCTTCTCAGCCCAAATGGAGAGCTGGCCTTGCTGCCATCCAAGATGGCTCAGTCCCACCTTTCAGTCTGGTCAGGAGGAGGAGAAATTTGAGGAGTAGCACACTTTCCTTCCACTCATGTCCCAGTGGCTTGATAAGGAAGCAAATCAAGATGGAGTCTCATTGGTTCTGGCATGTGAAATGGAACCTTGGCGACCATCTGTGTAAGAAAAGCCCCCCCGCCCCTTCCTCGAAGTACTTAGAGAGTGAGCCCATACTCCATCCCTTTCATGTAAAATAGCTCAACTTTTGTCAACACCGATCATAACTCCTAACTAACACTCTGTGTAATTACCAACCCCCACTGTGATTTAAAGCCACCATTTTGAAAATCCTTGGAGCCCTTTTCTTTTTTCGTATTGGGGATCAAACCCATGGTTGCTGTACCACTGAGCTACATCCCCAAAGCTCTTTCTTTTTTATTTTGAGGCAGGGTCTTGCCAAGTCTCTAAGTTGCTCAGACTGGACTTGAACTTGGGACCCTTTTCCTCAACCTCCTTCAGTGCTGCGATTACAATCCTGTGCCACTGCACCCAGCTCTTGAGAACATTTTCAAGACTGTGCATGACTGTGTTTTTCCACATTGCAATCTTAACTCTTCCCACAGAAGAGTTTCTTTGTTCTTGATTAGTTAGATTTTATTTTCAGTCAGAATCCTATGCATGGTCATAGAGCAAGACCTAGCTACAGTAGAGTCCAAAAGATGTGTTTTGATACTGGACACTCATATATCTGATAAAATGAGAAGTCTCTGATAGAAGAAGGGACAATGACTATTAGAAGAAAATGAGTAAATTCTGCCACAGCTAGTTTCCAGGTCTCTAAATTAACATGCGAGAAGTGAATACACTTTGTAGAATTTCTTGAAATATCCCAGATGAGATCGGGAGTGACACTATGTTTATTTTAAATGGAATTTGTAAAATCTATGGTTAATTTGAACATGTTATATTGCTTGAGCAAGTGAATGTCTTCAACATCAGATTCCAGAGGTAGAGGGTGAATGTGAATGCTCTGCGGGAGACGCATCCTTTTCTCTCCACGCTGAACAGACAGCCACACTGGCATTGGCACCAAGGTTGGGAGGGAACAGAGCTGCCCGAGGAAGGGTCTTGGATTGGTGTCAAGCCTTTTCTCTGTTCCAGAAAGCTAAATTTCCCAGTTCTAAGCCATAGACATAGTATATAGTACTTGACATCCCAGAGACGCCACACTGGCATTGCATCAGGCAGCCATTACCACAGTAATGCTGCATCACAACCCACTTCAAAACTTAACAGCTCGAAACAACAACTACTTGTTTATCTTGGAGTCCTGTGAGTCACCCACGTCGGCTGAGCCCAGCTGGGCTCTCTGCAGCAGCCTCACATGCGGGTCTATGAGCTGGGCTCCCTCGGCGCCTGCTTTGGCCGGAGGACCCGGCAGCTTGGCTCCCCTTGTCTGGCCCTTGGCAGGCTGCCTGTGTGGAGGCAGGGCTCCAAGTGAGCGGGAGCCTGCAGGGGCTGGGCAGCGCTTCTGGCCTGCACCATCGGCCGGAGCAAGTCCCCAGCTAAGCGGAGGTCCGGGCACAGGGATGCAGGCTCCACCCCTGGACGTCTCAAAGAGCTATAAAGTTCCCACACACAGGCCCAGATAAGGGAGTGGATTTTGTTACCTATGTATCCTCATGCATACTCTGATGTTGTGTAGTTCTGGTAAAGGCATCAAAGGCAATATTACCTCAGCAAATTACCTCTGAGTTACACCACAATGTCGGGTTCCACAGCAGGAACCCTCCCGCTGCTTGAGGTGTAAGGCACGGGTTTTCAAGGTTTGCTCTTGGTCACCTCCGATGAGAGACAGGCACCACAGGTTAGCAGAAAACCCAGTTTCTCCCAGGTTATGGTGGTGTGTGCATAGGCCTCAAGTCAGGGTAAGGGCATTTCATTACTGTGATCACAAAGCTTTGAAATGAAAGCACTTGGAAACAAATCCTCACTTAGGAGGATTTCTATGCCTCTCTCTGAGTCTCGGTTTCCTCATCTATAAAATAAGGGCATAATAATTGCACCAGTCTCCTAGGATTGCTTTGGGACCTAAATAAGAACGAATGAAAATTTCTTAAAATGGTTCCTAGCACATAGCAATGGCCAACAATGATGGTTCTTTTGTTGTCATCTCTCACGCCTGTCAACTGGGGGGTGCTACTGTGACTTCCCCATGCACTCCTGCACGGTACATGAAATTCAGGCCAAACAACATCAGGACTTTCAGTGGAGCAGGGCCGAGTGAGAACACGTGTTTATTGGCTCTCTCTCTTTAGCAATGAAGGGATATCCACAGCAAAAAAGAGAGCCTTTATCTAGGAAGCTGAGAACCTGATGGGAAAAGGAAAACTGGATTCGTGTCCAGGCGAAGGGGAAGGCAGTCTCAGGAGGCAGGAAGCCTGGGCAGGGGACGGGAATCAGGCTCTTCCGACAATGGAGCTGTGTGCAGGGTAGAGAGCTGGTTGTCAGTACGGAGACGCAGAGATGCCTCTGCCCACGCAACTGGACTTCCATGCTCAACCTCTTGAGGTCCAGGCACAGCTGGCGGTGGGGCTGCATTACTGAGCACACATTAGTGAATCCAGTGAAAATCAGTGACAGAGCCACCAGATAAGACCCGGTGCTCTCTTCCTCTCCCTCCAAGGCCCAGGAAACACTTGAGCATCATCAAGTGTGAAGGACGCTCTCGGGACAGGAGTATCTATGGACCAAGAGGGACAGAATCCACAGAAACGACCCAGATGGAAACCTCGAGGAATCCTGTAACTCAGATCCTCAGAAAGGTAGCAGAAGATGTTACAGTCTGGGAACGAAGCACTGGGAAACACAGTGAGGAACATTCAGAGAACAGCGGCTCTCAGAAACTAAGGAGACGTGGAAGGTTGAGCAAGAGGGGGCAAGGGAAGGTTGAGGAAATCTCACAGAAAGGAAAACAAAAAGATAAGAAATGGAAAGCAGAGAGACAGATGAGAAAAACAGATGGCTAGTTCAGAAAATGTTTTTAATGAACTCTGTTCCAGGAAAACAGTGCTTAGAAACAGTAGGGGGACATGAAAAGAGAGAGAGAGAAAGAGAAAAAAAAGAGACTTCTCCCACTGAAGGATGCGTTGCTGATGGGAAAGCCTCACCAAGTCTATAGTTTTGTTTAACTGTCCAAGTATATAATAATTTTAATGAAAATAAAACACGGACAGGGAGAAAACCACTAGTATGTTGAAAACAAAATAAAACAAACCAATCCTGAACAACTACACTGCTCTACTGATTAAGGTAGATATAACGTAAGGCCTTATGCTCATAACTAATGAAGTAAAACTAATGAAGTGGTGCAGAAGGCCTTCGCCCACAGCTGCCCAGGGTGTTACACAGGATCCAGGAGAGGAGATACACTGCAGAAGCCAGCTGGGAATCTCGGGGAGCCCTCGGTCCCGAGAAGGGAAAACCAGGCATCAGAAAAGTTATGAAAAGTAAGCCCAATGGAAATGCATCAAAATCAGGCGAGCAAGGAAGTACATCAAACTAGAATCTGAAGGCATGCCAAAAATCAGGACTATCTCATGAAATACCTCAGGATGCACTGAGTAAGGGGCTTGGGATATTGGGATTTCAGGACCTTCAGCATCACTGTCTGTAACGCATTGAGGTAAAGGGTTGTGCTCTTGAGGCACAGCAGCTCTCTGAGTCTGAACTCCCTCTGTTGCTAGCTGTGCTACCCAATTGGACTCTCCAAACTGCTATCATAGAGGTATTTTGAAGCCATATTTCAAGCACATAGGCCACAGTCTAGAATTTGGTAAATGGTCAGTAAATGATAGTGATGTTTATTTACAGTTATCATTATCCTTATGTAACATCAATTAGGTTTGACAACTGTTGATGCTTTAAATATACTCATAGCTTAGATGTCAGGTTTCTCGCCAGTAAAATAGGAATCCTGTGAGTATTTATTTCATGAAGTTATGAATATTTAATAAGCTGATCTATGCACTGTTCATATCACTTAGTAAATGCTAAACCGATAAAGTTGATGAGGCCCATACTACGATTACTTAAATGATGAAGAATTACATTTTGGGTTTTTGTTTTCGTATCCAGTCTTTTTGTTGCAGGGCAATTAAAAACTTTGGCACCTAGCACATAGTCTGTTTTTCACTGAGCAGTCTGTAACTTGTACCCTTAGCTAAACAGTCTCCTTTTAGACAACAGAGTATAAAAAGTTTTTTTATTGCCATAAATGTTTTTACAACAGGGAAATTTTTGTCATTACATAAAAATGTCTGACTACAATACTATAATACATTAAATATGTAACATAATGATAGAAGGAAAAGTGCATTTAAAAAATACAACCTTACCGCCTGAGTGCAAGCACTATTTCTGGCGCAAAACTTCCAGCAATTTATTCTATTTATATACAGGAGTACAAAGAGATCTGTGTCTGAATTCTTTTCTAAAGTAAAGCCTATATCATGGAGATATTTCTGTATTCGAAACACCATTTCTAATACCTGTATAATAGGGGCCAAAGTTCACTTCTTTTTCTGTTCACGGTGGCTTCGCTTCTCATTTTTCTTCTTATGTCTTGTAATTTTTTATTGCATACCAGGCAATCTGTACAGAAGAGTAGAGGAAATGGGCACACCTTTTTACTCCTGCTAGATATGGGGTGCTGAGCCCATCAGTGAGCTAAATTTGGGCTTTTCTGTTGTGACAGTAATTTCCAGTACACCTCTGGTTTCATAGGTACAGAATCCTGGAACCAAGAGGGCCTCTGGCTCCTTCTCCAGAAGTAGGAGGATTTGCTTCTACCTGTCTCTCTTGGAAGTAGTAGAACTTTGCCTGGGGACCTGGGAAAGGAAATGCTTCTTTCCTCTTTTCCAGTGGCTGAGGTTTTTGCTTCTTATAGGGGTGAGGTCGGCTAGGTGGGCAGGATTCCACCTGAAGTAGTGCGAGGCACCCCCTCCCTCTTCTTCCTGCCATACTTCCTGTCTTCTCTGTGAGACACCAGTGGAAATGAGTGGAGAGAGTTTGACAATCAGTGCGTAGGGCAAAGGGAACTTTCCTTCCCTCTGCAAGTCTAGGTTTGGAGAAATAAACTGACAACACGAGAGAAGGCGTACAGGTTTATTGTGTGCATGGGACATCACAGGAAGGTGACTTCCTATTAACCCGGTGAGAGTCACAAACATAAATCCAGCTGCATAAAGGAGAAGGATATGGGGGACGTTTAGAAGAGGAGTAAATGACTTCTGGGGAAAGATATAGGAGATAATATGTATCAGACAATAGCCTGGAACAAAGTTTCTCTGGGCTCTGGGGAAGGTGGAGACAAGTAACAGGAAGGTGAGAATGGACATGCGCAAAGATTGTCTTGTTATGCAAATGTAGCCTCTCAGATTTCCTTCAGAATAACTTCCCTGTGATTAATTTTCCCTGGTTAATGAGATGTGTGTGTGTGTGTGTGTGTGTGTGTGTGTGTGTGTGAGAGAGAGAGAGAGAGAGAGAGAGAGAGAGAGAATCCAAGACAATTGTGTTTCTTCTGAAAGAATTTCTTTTAATCAGATAAAAGAGCTCCATAGAAAGACCCTGTCTGAGCTTGGGGTTCAAGAAAGGGGAGAAAGGAGGCAAAGGAAGGTTAAAGAACCCTTACTTTTAGGGCTTTCCGTTTTTTAAAATTCAAAATGCTCAGATTGTCAAAGCACCATACTTGGGAGTATCGTTTTCTGGGTTCCAACATGGGAACCCTTCCCTTGTGTCAGAGACTCTCCACCATATTGAGCTGCCTGCCTGATGTTGGGTCTTTGATAACCAGTCTCCTGGCAAGGTGTTCTCTTCCCGCCTCCCCATAAGGTCAGCCTCCCTTCTGCCAGAGTCGAACCTACTTATGTGTCCCGACACCCTTGCTTAGGCCTATTACTCTTTAGAATTTGGTTTCTTTGTCTGCCTAGTGACTTTGAACCGCTGGAAGACCCAGGGGAAGGAATAGTTCAGGGTGTGATGGATACTCTCATAGGGTTTCTGCACCCTAAGCAGAAGCAGAAATCCATAGTGTCTGGTAGAGACTGGCTTTGTGTACAGCGTGGAAGTTGCTGCCACTTCCTTGATTCTGTATATGATTCTGCAAGCATCATTTTGGTGCAGAATCCTTTATTGTTTTCCAGGTATTTCCTAAGCAGATGGTGCTCATGCTGGCACCATGGTGTTAAGCGTCATAAAGACCCTAGGTCATTGTGCTCTTATACCTGCAATGGATGAGAGAAAAATTTGTGCTTGTACTTTTGGTAACGTTGCTTATTGTTATTAAAATATTTTTCAGCATGGCAGATAAGAGTGGTGAAGATATATACTATGATTTGAATATAATTTGCCCGCACCAAAATTCACGCTGAAATCGTATTGGCAATGTAATGGTATGCGGAGGTAATGAGGACACAAAGGGGCTTTGGGCCAGCTTCACACACGTGAGGGATCAATGTAGCTCCCGTGAAAGCATGTTGGCCACCACAAGGAAAAGTTCTAAACCAAGCTTGGCATCTCCATTCACGTGTGAGCCTCTTGTGAGCAGCTTTGTTCACTTTTGCACCATGAGGTTAAGTAGTAGATGTCTCTGCCTGATCTTGGGTCTTTCCATCCTCAACACTGAGCCAAGATAAAGCTCCTTCTCTTTATCAATCACCAAGACTGAAGTATTTTGTTATAAGAACAGAAGACAAGCTGAAACAGTAAAGTTGTGTTAAAATTGAAATTTCTCTGATTTCTTGAGATTGAATTTTTACCAAACTGTTGCCCATTCACTTTTTCCTGCCTCTTTCTTTTGATGTTTATCATTGCTTTGTGCTTCCCTGTTGATTTATTAGTAATAGGCAGCTTTGGAGCAGGTGCAGTAGAAAATTCTCATGAATTTCACCTTCAGAGAAACATGGTTTACACAACTAAACAACAAGAGTGTCGCATATGGAATTCATGTATAAAACTATGCTTTATACACACTTAAGGGAGCCCCAAAAGGCCGGGCCTGGGTCAGGCATGTGGAGGGTGGATCTCAGAATTTCTGTGCATTGCTTTCCAGCCCCTTGAAACTGTCAGCCATTGCTGATCACATCCACATGTGCATCTTCCTGTGAATTTGGTTGTCTTTGACTTATAGGAGGTATATGTTTTCTCCTATCATCCTCATTCAGCAAAACAGTCTCCAAATAAAACAAAAACCTGAGTGACCTTCCTCTTGCCTCCATCTGACTTTAAAACCCACCTGTTAATGTTTTCAGCGGGTCCTGGGGCCCTTCGTACTTTGGACAAGGTTGGAGTGGTTTTAAATAAACTTGAACCATAATTATGAGGTATTTTCTGTTGCTGCTGAAAATAGATGGAGAACCTTGAGAGCTGGAAGCACATTCCTTATAAGCAACATCCTCACAGAGGCAAATATTCACTATAATAATATTTGGAATAGTGTATTGGAACACATTTTACTGCAGTTTTTTTCCCTCAGTTCATTCATAAAATTTATGGGGGAATTGAGCCTAAGAAAAATTAAAAAGGCTGAGAACCAATCGGGAAAGCATTTCTATGAAAATGTTTATTGTTACTCTTTACCACTTTCTGCTCTCTTTTGAGAAATTATTCTGATTTATCTCTTCATGTTTTACATTTATACTTATTTATATTTACTGTTTATATGGAACATAGTCTCAAAATATTAATAAGATAGTAAATGACAAATCACAATATTGTATTATCATAATAATAAATTTAAAAAAATGTTTGATTATTACATCAATTGTAAAATTACAGTAAATTCATTAGATCACATTGAGTATAAAAATACATATTGATGGGAAATATTTTCCAGTCTTATTATCTTTTAAAATATGCATATTCCAGAAATTTCTGAATAAAAATTAACTTGTCTTTTTAAAATGAATACTTCTTTGATCATCTAAATCTTTCCTTTCTAAATTAAGATCCATTTTTGCAAATATAACAGGAACTAAAGAACATAACACATTCTATGTGGGTGATTTCATATTTCTTTTGCTTTTTTTAAAGTTGAAATTATTAATGAAATGTTAAGCTAATACTTTTGCATTCCAGTTCTTTAGAGGTTTATTTTTAAATGAGAAGGTGGGCAGCACAGAGCTGTGCATAGCTACCCACCTCTGTGGCAAGGGCGTAGTGGGAAGCCACAGCTACACAACTATCAAGGCCATTCTTTTAAAAACCTATATTGTCAGAGGAATCATTATGTAACTTGGAATGTGCACCAGAATCTTAAATCTGATAAAAGCTTCTATGTCCAAAACACACAAGACAATTGTTTTTCTCCTCTTCCTTCATGTCACAATAGTTGCCCATGGCATAGTTGTGGGACATAACTAAATTTCAAAGCATGAGCTCTTTGCAAACCCAGCAGAACATGCACTTGAACATGAGAGTTGCTGACTTTTGTTAAGGGACTCCTGTCGAAAAAATGAGAGAAACTGCTGACTGAGAAAGAAATATTTCTCCAGAATAATTTTCCTTAAATATTTCAGATCTAAAGATAGTTGAAATAATTTAAAATTATGTGAAGATTTTAGTTTTCATTCTTGGATTGTGTTAGCTTTCTGTTATTGTAACAAGACACATCTATACAGATAGGCTGTTTATAAGAGAAAAGTTTTACTTTGGCTCACAGTTTAAGAGGGTTCAGTACATAGTTGGCTGGCCTGTGGTGAGTATTATATCATGGTATGGAATGTACCAAAGTGAAAAGTCATTCACATCATTCTAGGACATGAAGTGGGAAGGAAGACAAAGGGGTTGGGCGTCCCAATATCTCCTTCTAGGGCACACCTCCAATGACTAGAAGACCTTATACCAGGCCCCACTTCTTAAATGTTTCACCACTTCCTAATAATACCATAAGCTGGGGACCAAGGCCCCTTTGGGGGACTGTGGTGGACTGTCTAATGGTCAACTTGTATCGCCCAGCTGAACTGAATCAGGGTGGTCTGGGCGTGGAGAAGCCACCTGAAGATTGTTACCAAAAGCCATAAGAAAGAACTATAGGGGAAGATCTTGGCCTGTTGATTTGCTAGGAGAAGCTTGCTGCGGATGGTTTTCCCGATGCAAACTAGGCTGTTCTCATTGGAGGAGGAGCTCGGGGCCTCACTATCGCTGGGAACAGCTGCTCTGATCAGGGGAGCTCTGATCTTCATTGTGAGCATCACTTCCTGGCTCCAGTGTGGACCCCTCAGCCTGGTGGCAGAAATCCTTCATCTCACCAGTGCAGATTTTCTGGCTTCCACCACTGGCCTTTGGGCCCTCCAGGTGCAGGTCCTCAATACGGACAAGCATGAGACCTTGCTGTGGGCTCTAGGTCACTGGCTGGACTCGAGGAGGACATTGCCTTGGACTCTAGACCTTCAGCTGGACTTGTGTGGGAAACTGCTGGGATCCAGGCCCTCAGGTGAATCCTTTTGGCTTCTAGTGTATGGTTCATTTCTTGCACTTCTTTGCATTTGACTCTTTAGGTAATTATCATATAAATAACCTTATAACTTATGTGTCCTGTATTTAATGTATTCCCTTGCCAAATCCTTCTGACTACAACAGGGACACTAGTCCAAAATATATGAGAGTTTAAGAATTATGTGTTGGGTCCATTGGGATCATAAATGAAAATGCTACAAATATCAATTTTTTCAGGTTGCTTCCTATAACCTCTTATGATATTGCCAAGTTTCATATTTTCACACTGACTCTGTAGTTTGCTCAAAACAAAAGAAAAATTGGAGAGCTCAAATCAATTAAAGGAAAGAATTTCAGTGAGGAAATAGCCCTTTCATAATTCTTCAGTACGAACCTGGATTCAGTAGGAGTCAATAGGAAATTTAAGTAGGATTGCTTCTGAGCAAAGACATGCTAGTCTTTCTGTCTTGAGACTTGTGAATATGCCTATTCCATTTGGAGCTTGTATTCAATGAATTTGTATTCAATTGGTTTTATTTAGTTGAAGATATTGGTCCTTTGAAAGAATGACCATTTCTGTCACTATGGAGACTGCAGTACTTATTCACAGTGGTAGCTAATTGGCAAAGAAGAATACTTCTTGATAGGCAGCAAAATGGATCTCATTAGCAAGCGCCAGAGTCTGCACAAAGGATGCATGTGCAGTGTCACCTCCTATTTAAGTGAAGCAATTTGGCTCGGTATGTATATAGCGTAAGGGTCCTTTTTCTGTTTTTGTTTGGCTTTAAGCTTCATGTGTGCATACCAGAGCCTTCATCTCCTTTAATATGAAGAACAACATAATGCACAGGGGTGTGGTGTTAGGTACACACCCTCACAGGTGTGTGTACTTCAATGGATACATGGGCAGTAACCTTGAGTGTGACATCCTTGGCACACATAAATGAGGAAACTCTTAAGAGATTCAGAGAAGTTTAGTAATTTGTCCAAGTAAGTAGCCAGGTCAGTACTTGAGGTCTCAAGACTCATACTCCTTTCCTCTATTGTGGCTAATGCAGACTTCTCAGCTTCTCAGTAAATATATTCAACATTGGTTTAGGTGTCCTTTACAGAAATTAAATGATACTGAAAGGATGGCAGAAATTCACATCTTACTATGTTAATACACTTACACTCATTAGTACAGTACATGTTATAGCATGAACGGTGTCCTCTTATGTCTGTATGGTAAAGCCCTAACCCCACAGTACCTTAGAATGCAGCTTCACTTGAACATAAGGTCTTCAGACAGAAATAATTGAGTTAAGATGAGGCATTTGTGGCTAGTGTTCTTGTCAGAAGAGAAAGAGAAATCAGAGTGGGTGTATACACACACTCTCTCTCACACACACACACACACACACACACAAAGGCCTGGGAGGACTCTCTGAGAAGCCCACCTCATGCAAGCTGAGGAGCCAACCCTGCTCGGACCTTGATCATAGACTTCCAGAACCCAGACAGCAAGAAAATAAATTTCCATTTTTGAAGCCCCCTGATCTATAGCATTTTGCTCTGGCAACCCCAGAAAACTAATGCAATGTATAGTATGTGTGGTGGTTAATTAATTAATTGTCAACTTGGGTGGGAATGGCCAGCTGAATTGAGTTGGCATGGTTCTGGATGTGGACGACTCACTGTAGGGAGGATTGCTGTTAGAAGGGTATAATGATGAGAATGGGAGGGAAGGATCTCAGCTGATTTTCCTTGGAAGATCTTCGTGGTGACTGCTTTTCTTTGGAAGGAGCTTTGGCTGTTTTCTCTGGAGGAGCTCCAGTCTTTGCCTTCTCCTTGGGTGACGTCTCTTGGTTTTTGGTTCAAGTACTTCAGCTTCCAGAAATTTCCTTTTGCCTGCCAGCACAGGCTCTTCAGCCTCCAGCACTGGCACTTGGACTTTCAGGTGCGGACCCTTCAGTCTTCTATCTCGGATTCCTTGGCCTCCTGATACGAACTCCTAGGGGACATTGCCGTGGGCTCCAGGCCTTTGGCTGGATTCTTCAGATCTCTAGCACATGGACAGGTCTCTTGCACTCTTCTACAAGTGACTCTGAGGGTGCATATTGTCAGCTAACCTTGCAAATTTCAGTATCTTCCATTGAATCTATTTCTCTTGCAAATACTGACTACAATACTACCTTGGTACACTTCTGCTATCTTTTCAGCAGGGATCTGAACTGGGATCTCAGTTCAAAGGACGCATTTGGATATGGTGTCTTTTGATGCATTTGTGTCATTTCTGAAGTTCTGTGTATCATACATTCTAGAAAGAGAAGGAGAAAGAATCCAAGAAGACTCACATGCTTGTTAAGTGGGAGAAGCACCATACAAAGGAAAAACTCCAAGTGCAGATCCAAGGATCCATAAGCCTTTCCTTCCTTGAAAAACAGATGATTTGCCTTTTAATTCTTGTTTTTTTTATATTTTTAAATAACATGTATAATACAGAAGAGCGGCGGCTTTTCATGTACAAGGGTAGGATACAGCCATGCTGGTGATCTTCGCTGTCTCTCCACCCTTGAGATTGCATCCCAATGTTTTCCTGGTGCTTGTGTGTATTCTTGTAGATTCTTTTCCAGAGTAGTTCCTGCTCAGGAGCTCTTTTTTTTCTGAAAGTAAAAAGTAATTTCATGCTGCTGTCTGAGTTTCATCTATGAGTTACAAGAGTTAAGCATTTGGCAGATTTTGTTTGTTAGCACGTGCGACAATTCAGTAGCATGCTACCGGGGAGCTCTCTCCCTACTGGGGCAGAGGGCTGTAGGCAAAGGTGCGTAGTGGCGCGTCCCACTTAGCATTCTTCATTTCGTTTAGGTTATGTTTCCTGCAGTTCTACCAAGTTCCCCCTTATTCACACGAAGTTTCCCAAAATCCTAAGCATTCAAAGCCAAAACACAGACAAAATGGAAAAGAACCGCTGTTTTATTATGGTTGGCTTCATGATGGTTCCTTCCTCTGCTTTGGAGGAGCATTTACAAGATGTGAGCAACAAATATGGTGAATGTTTCAGTTATAAAAAGTAATTATTACAGTAAAAGCCACATTACTGTGAATTCCCCTCACAATACGCCCTCTCACTTTGAACATACTTATTTATCCCGGTGCTGTGGTACTTTCTGAAGCAGTTTACATTTCCGGGAATTTCTGTCAAGTAAAACCATGGCAGTGTGTCTTTAGTCACCTTAGTCACCTTAGTCACTGGACCTGGCACCCTGCGACTTCTGGCTCTTCCTCAAAGTCAAACTCACCATGAAAAGGAAACCTTTTGAATTGACCGAGGACCTCATCGCAGCATGACAGCACGGAAAGAGGACTTCCGGATATGCTTCAGAAAGTGGCAGGAAGGACGGAATAAGTGTGCTTGAAGCCAGGGGATGGGGATTTTGAGGGGGATTAGTGGCAATGTGTCTTCTACTGCAATACATTTTTTTTTTTAAAGAAGAAACAGTCCCTGTATTTTTTTATCACATCATGTATCTGCCAGCATCCTGGAAGCCTAGAGCCCCATTTTCCAACTTCCCAGCTCCTCACTTCATATTACGATTTTTGTAATAGAGGAGTGGAAGAGGCAATAGAGGAGAACCAAGAAATTCCCCTGAGAAAATTCTTAATATCTTCCTTCCTTAAGGCAGAGAGAGGCGCAGATGCCTTCCTCTACCATGGCATCCACAGCATGTGAGCCAGAAACAATGGCCACCTCTCTGGACTCCCAGGCCCCTGGGGGTGCAGAGCCTCTCCTGGCCCCTCCTGCTCTGTGTGCACACAGCAGCCTGGAGGGGCTTTTGGTGAGTGGCTGTCCCTCAGCTCCGAGCCCTGGGCTTTGTGCTGCAGCCAGGCTGCAGCCCTGTGGTCTGTGGCTCTGGTTCCCAGAGGCTTCCTGCGATCTGCTCTAAACTGGGGAAGGGGGTGGGAGATAGGAAAACAGCTGGAGAAGAGGCTCACTAGTTCCCTGCAGCTTCCTGCTGTTTCCTGTTGCAGTGAGGGATAGGCAGTGGAAGTTCTTTCCAAAGCTGCTGTTTGGAATCCAGGAGCAGCAGTTGGATCCAGTCTGAAGTTTCCCCAAAATGTGCAGAACCGGCTGTAGGATGCCCGTCAGAAATGGCAGCAAGCAGCAGTCCCTTTGCTGAGATCTCCACCTGCCCTGCTGTCCCACACCTCCTCCACCTTCCAGCAGCTAACAGCTCCCTCTCTTTGCTTGTTCTCAGTCCTCCTTCTCACTGTCTCCTAACTCGTGATGCCCTGCTGTTCTCTTTGTGCCTTTTCTCTTCTTACATTTCCTTTTAGCAACTTCTGTCTGTTAACACCTTCATTTCTGTCTCCTTTTAGTGGGAATATTCTCTTCCCCACGAATCACTGCGTTCATTAACCATGCCAAATCATAACGTCAGTGATGTTATTGGAGTTTATTCAGCCATGATGAATCTTACCTAGCGCTAAATCTTTACATGTCCTCCTTATTTTGCCCAACTTTATAACATGTGTTTTCAGCCTCATTTCCTAGAGGAACAAACCAAGGCTCAGGTGTCCAGAATGAAGCAGTTAAATACCTGCCCAATGCCAGAACCAACCTTCGAGCCTGACCCCAGAGCTCAAGCGCTAATCATTCTACTGAACTGTCAACACCATATTTGCAACCTAATTCTTTTCATCCTGCCCGTTTTAGTTACCTTTCCTATGACCTTTCTAGGATAGGGACTCAGGGAACTGGTTGCTAAATAATGGCTAGTTCAACTTGGTAGGCTTGTGGTGCATTCAGCAAATAAATAACTAAATAAAGCTCACACCTACTTGTAATAAGTCAAATTTTGTGGTCTAGGAGATATTTACCTTAAGTAGTAAGAAAAGTGAGATGATGGATCAACCACATATTTCTATAAAGGGATTTGAGTTTGGGATCTTTAAGCCTTCTCCAGATGAATTATTTGGTTTTATTTTATTTTTTTCTGACATCCTGGGAGTGGAAAAAGGGGAAATCTTTTTCCTTGGACTATTTCAACACATATAAGCATATTTGAAAAAATACAGTTTCAAATCACTACAAAATAACCTATGGGAACATGGAATTGGCTGGAAAGAAATATTTGAGTTTTGAAAGTTTGTTAACTTTGGCATCAGTTTTCCAAGTTTTAATGGTATACAAATAACTCGAGGATCTTCTGAAATGTTGACAGGTCTTCCGATTCAGAAATTCTAGGGCACAGCCTCAAAATCTGCCTTCTCCAGAAGATTTCTAGTGGTAATGATGCTGGAATCACCTACTGATCACTTACTGTTAGTAAATTTCATTATTTTCAATCCTTATGTGAATCTTGTATTATATTACTATTCTACTTTTTAAAACAAGACAAAAACTTCCAGTGTGACACCTGAGGTAGATCGTTACCTTAATTGGCTTTGGAGGTATCCAGGGGATTAGTAAAGCACATCTCTGAGTGTGTCTGGGTAGATGACCAGGATGTTACCTTGCAGTTATATCTGGTCCCTGGCCCCTTATCCTGGGCCCTGCTTTGCTTCCTGACTACTACAAACTAAGCAGCTTTGCTCCACCATGTCCTTCCGCCATGATGTTTTTGCCTTGGAGTCAGCCAACCATGGACTGAATCCCCTGAAACCGTGAGCCAAACTAAACCCCCATCCTTTAAGTGGTGTGTCCCAGAGATGGGAAAGCTGACGAACACATTTAGCAACTTGGCCATGGCATCTCAGCTGAAAAATGAAAGAATTCTGTTCAAAGCCATGTTTTCTTACTGCAAAACTTTTGCAATATTTACTCATCAACAGTAGCAGCCACTACAGCCAGCAAAGTTGCTTAAAAAAAAATAGAACATACTGCTTATACCTATAGGATTATATTGTAAGATATCAGGGTACTTTTGGTTAAATTCACTGATACTTTGAGGTTAATCTGTTTTGAAGTGTTTTGTGGAATTCTTTAAATTTTAAACTCTTATTTAGACAAGGTATCTAAAAATATCATAACCATTTCAGTAGGGTCACACAGTCCAGAGAATTCATTAAAACTGACTAATTCATTAGACTAAAATTGTGATGTAGATAGACATATTTCTCTGTCAAACTTCAAGAAAAAAAGAGGTCGGGGAATTATAGTTAGCTGGGAATGGATGTGAACATTAGCACTCCATGCCGACTAAGAAATCACAATGGCACCAGTGACTTTCGACTGCTCTAGCCCTCATGGCCTACAAGTTAAAACCAGATATAAGGAAAAAAATATTTTACCAGCAGCCCCAAAAGATTTCACCTATAGATGTAGATAATGAGTGTTGCCATGGATACAGCATAATTATATCACCTGAATAGAATCTAAGGGAATTGGAAAACAAGAGACAAAGAAATAAGCTTAATTATTCATTTTTTGAAAAATCTCTACAGGCAAGATAACAGTAAAGTAGGGTGATTAAGGAACACATACATTTCATGCCCATATGCCCCAGAAATAACTAATTAGGCACAATGTGCCAGTCCTAATTATAGAAATAATTGCTGGAAGAAGGAAGGCTGAATATAGAGTAGCTGGCAACTTGATGGTCCTCTTGCTATGTAGAGTGCTGAATGTCGCAAGTGGCTGATTGGTTGATTTCTTTTTTGCATGAGAATTGGATTATAACTGGCTTAATTTTTTTATAACTTCCTGATTACTGAAGAGGGTGCTGAGGAGAAGACAGAAGGGTGGGGCTCTGAGGATGGAGAAAAGAGTAGAGAAAATGTGGCTTATTTATTCTCATCCAGGAAGCATGCACCCGTGTTTTCTTTGTTCAGAACCCTCCTGCTCAGGAGGATAAGTGAGTGTGAACAATGGGGTCTGCCTCCACTCATGGCTTTGACAGATGCTACCCATCTTCAAATGTCTCCAAAACACTGCCTGAAATTCCACTAGGAATTGATTTCAGTTAAGCAGGAAATATCACAGAAAACCAAGATTAGCAATAAAAGTTGTTAGTCAAACTGTAGTCTGGATTGACTTAAATTGCATTTCCAAAATCTGAGAGAAAAGCAGTGATCATAAGAGGAGAGTGTGTGGTGGCCTTCATTTCTGTCATCAGGTGATGCTATCTGATACACTTGACCTGAGTTAGGGAGATCACCCACGGGGCTGAAATTACCTTACCTGGTCTAGAGGTAGAGATGAAAGAATTCAGTGCCTGAGACTGGTCTGAAGGTGCAAGGAATGGAGCAGAAAAGACACAGAGGAGCTCTTGGCTGATAGTCATCAGGCAACACTGACATCAGTCCTGCAACTGCAAGGGACTGAATCTTGCCAGTAACAAGGATGAGCTTGGAAAGAGGATTCTCCATGCTTTGCAGGTGAGGACTGAGCCTGGATGACGCCTTGGCTTCAGCTCTGTGCCACCTGAGACCTCAGAGGACCCCGCCATGATCTACAGAGCCAAGAACTAAAAAGGTGGGTGTTGTTTGAGATGTTAAGCTTTCTGTAATTATAACAGTGGTAGAAAAACAGTATGAGGGAGCGGAAGTGGGAGGAACCAGAAGGGTCTTTTGGACTACAGGTGGGTTGAAGGAGGTTATGGAGGGTGGTCCAAGAGGAGCATGCTCATGAAGGAAAGAGGCAAGGGGTCTCAGGTTGGCAGAAACCCAGGGAGGGAGGAGGAGGGCTGGGGGCATTCAGGTTGCTCTTCACATCTCCCTGTCAAACCCCATGTTCATTAGTCTAGGAAGCCAATTTCTTCCTCATTCATGGACTTTCTTCCATCTGGCTCCTCTTGAACCCTTGGTATACCCTTTTCGGAATCTGAACCACAAGGTGGGTTTGGGTTCTAGGCCTGATGTACTAGATTCTGATGTTATTAGTTGGTTGTACATGGGTGGATCACTGTACCCATTTAGACCTAGGTTTTATTTTAAGATAAATAGATTAAACTGGTAGGGACTTTGTGAGTTCCGTTCAGTAATAACAGTCAAAACCAAAGATGCCCTCACTGCCCTAGAATAACATCCGTACACTGTGATATCTCTTTCACTTCGTTGTATTGGTCTGATCACATTAGTGTCTTGCTCAAAGCATTACGATCTAAACTGCTTAGGATGCCACCAATAGACAAAAAGGTGGTGTTTTAGTGTTGTAGACTATGATTCATCCTCAAAGTACTTCCAGTTTCAGCCAATCAGGATCTTTTACTACTCTTAAACATCTGTCCAGACTCCCTGTCCTCATGTTTACAGCATAGTTATTTTGGGGTGAAATAGTTCTTCATCTCAATCTGTAATGACGCTCAATTGATCCATTGAGATCCAGCTGAAATGATACCTCTCCCAAGTATTTCCTACTTGGTGATACTGGTCACTTTCTCTGAATACCATTTGAGTTTGTGACCTTATTTTGTTGCATTTATCATTTACAATAGTATTAAATGATAAAGACAGAGTTCACCAAAAATACATATACACATTTCAGGAAAGGAAAAACTTGTATAAATATTTTAATACTAAATTTATTGAGATGTTATGAGATTCATACAAGTTACCTTTAGCCTCTACAATTACAAGAGCTGCTCAGAGTGGTGGCCCTGAGTCTCCAGACCTTTATTAGTACGGTCAACTGCTCCTTGGGTAACCTTGCTCACTGAGATTGCTGCACATGGATTTTCAATTTCTTCTCTAAGGGCCGGCAGTGTAGCGGGTTTCCTGCGAGGTACAACATCCTCTAGGGTTCCCTATAGGAGGGAAGCACCATCTGTTGAGAAAACGTCATATTATTTTTCTTTTCCTGAAGTGTGTATACATTTTTTTGGCAGACTCTGTATATGTGTGTTTATTATTTACATAGAATGCATATTTATATAGTTTATATCTTATCATCTGTAAATGATTATATACTCCATGAAAACTGGAAATTCATTTTTTGTAATTTTCTATACTAAGTCTTATACTTCCAAAGCATTTGACAACAATAGCGTGCATATCCAAGGATTAAGATAGGAGAAAATCATTTTCACCTACGTTTTGTACCTAAGTCTGCCTGATATTCTGCCCCTTATAATGAATTTAGGGTATATTGTAAAAGATCTTTGGATTTACATGAGTCTGTCCTGTGAAATTAGCTTTACCCTTGCAACTTGGATTTCTCTTGTGCAATATTTATATGTACGTAGATAGATACAGATGTGCATACATATATATGTACCCTTAATGTATTATTTGGAATTCGGCTTCTATCATTATTACTTTGGGATGTTTTAAGTATCAGAAATCTTAGGCTTATTAGCCCTTATGCGGAGACAGACTCTCTTTTATTTGTTCTAAAATGTACTTCTTTCCTACACTCCCCAGCATCCTGTTTCTATCACAAACTCCGGGACACTAGGAATTCACGTCCTGCCTGCTTCCATCTGTGGCTGTCTGCTTGGGCATAGATTTTCTCAGTTTGTACTGACAAGGCGGTGCTCTTCCTCCCATTGGACCACTTCGTTTTCTTTTTTTGGATCCTTTTCTAGTTGCATCTGTAGCTTGCTTGTGAGATGATAGATGTGCGTGTTTAACAGGTATCCGTCATGGTCATGAAACTGCCTGTTGTAGGGGGCAGCACTGCAATTCATTTATTAAATGCCCATTGAACATCCTATGCAAATTTCATGAGAAATACTGAAGGTAAACAAAAGTTCCTAGTTTCCAGGAAATCCAGTCAGTCCTTCAGACAAACCAAGAAGCAGTCTGGTAGCAACACAGCTACACATAGACGCAGCAAGTGTCTATGGTGGGCACCAAGGAACATTACCACCAGGGTGGCAATGCAGGAAGGACACTGTCCTTCCTGGCATCAAGCTCTTTGACATTGCAACTGGGCCTTGCCAACTGCTTTCTGGGCACCCTCACTACGGGCTTTGGGGAAGTTCTGCCTAACCTAGACATCCATGGAAGAGGTTTGGGGTGTGGAGGGAGAGTGAAAAATGGGCCTTCATTGTGCTTTTCCCTCTTGCTGCTGGTGCCACGACTGTGGCTCTAGCTGTGGCCACTGGCTCTTTGGGGTGGTGATTGCAGTTGCTTGGTTTCTGCACTCCCAGATTGGCCTCATTATTTCTTCCTCCTTTTGGCTCCAAAGTTCCTGAGACCCCATTTTCTCCTGTTTGTTTCTCTACCTCTCTTTAACCTGGATGTCAAGAATTCTCTCTAGGAAATAATTGCATCCCTGAGCACATCCAGGCCAACATGGTGGCACAAAGACGAATTAACTTGGAACAGGAATTCTCGGGAAGTTTAATGGGCACAATTTGGCTCCATATAAAGGAAGACTAACTTCCTTACTGTATGGGTTGGGATTTAGTGGGTGGAAAGGACTCTCTGTGGCTGGAAACTTTCATGAGGAGCAAGGTGACTACTGTCAGAAGTGCTGTCACAAAAAGAGCCATATGTTTTGCCTAGGAGACTGGCAAGGATTTAAAATGTTGGTAATATATATGGTGCAGGGAGTAACATGCATATACTGTGGCTCTGGTGTATCAATCAGTACAGATTTCCAGGAGTGGAATTTGGCAGTATCGATTTGATTACTAATTCAGTCTGGAGAAGGACATAGAAAATACATATGATATGATGTCTTCCATCAGGAGTCATGAGTGCTAATGAGACAAATGAGCAGAGGAAGGTTCAGAGTCTGTATCTGGCATTCCAGGAGGGTGGCAGGGGAAGGTCACCTTAGAGCAGGGCATTTGAGCAGAGTTGTGATGAGGAGGACCTGTGGGCATGGGGAAGAGAGTGACTTCCCGGGCAGGGGGACACTCAGGAAATGAAGAAGGAGTGGAAGGAGGTACTGTCCTGGAGGTACTGCTAACAAAGTCCTACTGGAAACCATGTGAGAACATGCCATATTTTTCTGAGTGACCATTAGACCATTTTTCTTCTGATATGCAGCATAATAAAAATCCTTAAATTATATTCATCCTATGACCTAACCACTCCACTTTTAAGTATTTATTTTGAGAAAATTGTCAGAGAAAATATCTAAGGATGTATGCCTGGACAAGAATATTCACTAATAACAGTTACTTTTAGAGCAATTACCACATGTCAGATATTATTCCATGCACTTTATGTGTATTAATTTATCTAAATTTCTTAATCTCTCTGTGAGAGAGATAGGATCTTTATTTTGCACAGTAAGAAACTGAGGCATAGAGAAGTTAGGTCCCTTAACTGAACCATTAAGGGGCCAGCCCCAGATTTTAATCCAGAAAGTCTGACTCAAGGGTTCACCCATTTAACCTCTTTGTTATAAATGGAAGCTTACCTACACTATAACATCTAATTCAAACAGGCAGGCTATATAATGGTATGTAGATGCTTTCCTTATAAAGGTATAAAATGTCTTTTGGCTAGCGTGTGCATCTGATAAAGGGTGTGTAGTGGAAATTCCTTCTCTATTCTCAGCATCCCCTCTTTATGCAGGAGCAGTTCCTTGGCTTTGTTGAGAGGAGTCATTTATCCCTCCCTTTGTTGCATGGCTGCATGACCGTAAGGTAGGATTCCCATCAAAGAACTTGGCTGGGGCTCTTTATCTGCTGGTGCCAGTGATGGCTCGAGATGCCCCTAAGTCCTCTCCTCCCATCCTTACCCCTCCAAAGACTCTCCTGCCTTTCTCACCTGAGCTGATTCATCAAAGGAAGAGCTCTGGCCCCAATGGCTGGTCAACTTTCTCTTCCAGAACCTGAACCTGAGCATCAGCCTCAAGCCTAGAAATAATTGAAGTTGAATCACATTCAAGGCTACAGCAACCTGACAGTCGGTTTTCTCTGGCTACTGGGATTCAAGCTGCCTCTGCCTGCATTCATGGTGCCAGGCATTTCACATTTCCTTTTTCTGACCCATTCCCGTGCCTGTCCATGAATCCTGGGCTTTGATTTTATTGCAAGGATTGCTGGTGCTATTTACAAACCCAGAACTTTCTCTGATCTGGTTTGGAAGGATGCATATCAAAACATTAACAGTAAATGAAGGGCTTTGGCATGATTTTTGTCTTTGCCGCCTATGACAAATCCTCAAATATGGAGTGAAAATGCCTTAACTGTGCTGTGTATTTACTTAAAATGTGGCACAAAGCTTCCTGAGAGCTAATCATGGCCAATAGAGTCTAAGAGCATTCACAGGCCAGACTTAAGAGGCTATGATAGATGTAAGAAAAATATATTGAATTATATTAAAATTCAAGTCATGGAAATGCCTGAGATTCAAACTTGGAACATTTCAGATCAGAAGGTAGAACAGACAGTAGAGAGTGGAGATGGGTGTGGAAGGGGTCTCATGACAAATTATATTTCAAAATCCCCATGCTGCCATTTGAGCCATGACTGTGCTACTAGGCACCCATGGAACTTGGTGATTTGCTTACCTAAAACACATCAGTAACACCAATTGGCTTTCACGATCTGGGTTGTTCGAGACACAGTGAGTTTGCTATACTTTGCCCATATTGGAGCAATACTATTTGCTAAGGTGTGCAGATTTTAAAGGGCTTGCATATCAACAAAATAGTCAGACCCATCTAGGATATGAAAGAATTATGAATAAAAGAAGCTCATGGAAATTAATGGACAAAAATACATATTTCATTCATTTCTAAGCAATGGCATATTACAATTAACTGCCTATTCAGTTAGGCATTCAGCAGACTCTTAGGATCCATTCATCATTTTCCTTCCTGCTGAGTTTCTCCAGGTCTTCTGGAATTAATTCCACCAATAGTCACTGGGTGCTCCCTGTACATCTGGCCTGGTACTAGGCAGTGGATACAGAATCAGCTAAGACTCAGTCCCCACCCTGTGTACTTTCACTCTGGGACAGGAAGACATGGAAGACAAAATTCAATACGTGCCCAAAAAGTGCTTGAACCTGGGACTCTATGACAGTAATAATTATGTTTATTGATTTTTTTCCATTATACTTAGGCCTTCTGCCTACCGCTGCACATTTTCACAGCAATCATTTGTAGCAGATGCTGGCACTACCATCTTCATTTTACTGATATGAAATTGGCTCAGAGAGTTAAGTAACTTTCTCAAGGTTACAACACTCAGGCATGGTGGACTCATGATGTCAAACACACACACATGCACGCATGCACGCATGCATGTGCACATGCTGTATTTGTAGCTTTTAACCATTGCCTAAAATGCTTCCTAATCTAGATCTAAAAGAATAGGAATAGGAAGTCAGGATCTGGTATGCGCTGAATAATTGTGCCCCCTAAATTTATAGGTTGAAGCCCTAAGCCTGAATGTGATGGTGTTTGGAGACAGAGCCTTTGGGAGATGGTTAGGGTTTGATGGGGTTACGACAGTGGGAGCCACACAAGGGATAAGTGTCCTATAAGCAGATGTCAGAGAGTTCTCTCACTCTCTCTGAAAGCACATGCCCTGGGCAGGCCAGCTGGACACAGAGCAAGAAGGTGGCCATCTGCAAGCTGGGAAGAGAGCCCTCACCAGAGCCTGGCTCTGTCAGCATGCTGAACTCAGAGTTCCAGCATCTACAGCTGTGGGAAGGAGGTGTCTGTTGCTGGACCCCCCTTGTCTGTGGAATTCTGTTCCAGTAGCCTGAGCAGACTCTGAGCATATTCTGGAGATGCATGAATGTCCTCTCCCTGACACAGGGCCCTTCTGTCTTACCAACGGCCCATTCCCCAGGGTGGGGAGCTTTATTGGGAATGCCCTCGTGCCCACTGAGAAGGCTGGGATGCAGTTGCACCAAAGGTCACAGCTGACCTCTGCAGATCCCAGTAGCTAGGATGGTCCTCCTGACAAAGAGGCAGCTCTCCACGGGGTAAGTTTCAGACGAGGCCTCAGCTGAGGGCTGTGTCTTTCGACACTGCTCTGCGGAGGAATGCAGGACAGCCCAGCATACCCTATACCTTTGCCTTTCACCTCCCAGGTCCCCTGGAGTTTCCATGTTTTAAGATGCGAATCCGGCATCATGTGGCATCTGTGTGTAGTGTCCTGAGTGACAGGACCACTCAAGTTTTTCAGTAAAATTTAAAATAACTACACTATGTGTTTAAAGATTCATAGAAACTTGTACTGATTTAAGCCTTACCATTTCCCCATTGTTTTCTCAACTTCAACTTCCAGGGAGAAAAATAAGATTGGATTCTTTGCAACATTTTGCATCAGGTTATTACTGTGAGGAGAAATGATCTGGAACTTTTAAGAATCTGGTCAAGCTGGTGCCTCTAAAGTCAGGGCAGGTTTTAACGATCTTGTAAATGGTGCCAATGATCACTCATTTATACTACTGCACAAAGCAAGTCTCTGTCTTTTTCTTCCTCCTGACATTTAGGCATGGGAGAAGCATTCTGTCAACTCTTTTGACATCATTCAAATTCATGTTGATGATACTGAAAGAGGGTGTTTTCAAACTTGTTCCTCTGTTTTTGACCGAAATTACCTTTAGATATCTGTATCATTTATAAATGTCATATACGTATTTTACATGCTGAATCAAAATATACATTATAGATCCCACTCTTGAGAGACATGCATTTGATTAAAAAAACTAAGGATGCAAGAATCCAACAGTAGCATTTCTGATACCTTTATTGTAATGATGAAGTTGGTACTGGAGGCAGGCCCACAGAGGCTCAGGGACCTCCCCCCATGATCACACCTGGACAAGGACATTACGGGGGTCTACAGAGGTATTATCCTCTATGCACAACCTTACTGAGCCTCAGGAAGCGACTGGGCCTCACCCACACTGCTTGTTGCTACAAACCCACTGTGAAGGTTTCAATGGGTCTTCTCTTGCTAGGAGCAGAAAGAGAAGCTTTTCACCAGGTTCAAGTTCACATTTGACTCGAGAAGCTCTGCTCCACCAGACCCTTTTACCATGCCCTTCCTGCCTTGGAGCTAGCTGACCATGGACTGGAAATATGAGCTAAAATAAACCTGCCCTCCTTTAAGATGTGGGTGTTAGGTATTGTGTTCAGCAATGGGGAAGTGCCTAAGACACCAGCTGAGTAGAGAGCTGGACTCACTTATCCCTGCACACTCTGACTTATAGGAGAATATTCCACTACAACCCAAAACGATTCTGTATGGTGAGTTGACATTAATAACCAGGCTGCTATCCCCAGCCTCTTAAGATTGCAGCTAACAAGTAGAGGCAGGATCTCGGTCAGCCAGTTGATGCTAGGTGCTATGAGAGATGCTGCTGGAGTTCGTACTGTCTGACTGGTTTTGTTAAGTCTCCACTGGAAATAACCCTTGTTTTCCAAGCTTCATTTTAAAAAATAGGTTCGAAGGCAATTGAGAAGGCTTTGACTCTTTTTACATTCCAAAATGTATTTATAAAATTATACCAAGCCATAAAACAAAACAAATAACAAATAAAGAAAATCTGTTACTTAAAATACACAATTCATAATATAGTAGAGTATGTTTACAATATGTTTCATATTTTCTTTTCTTTTTCTGGGCAGAGAATTATAAATGCTGTGACCTCAGTTGTAGAGAGAAGCTCATCTTTTTGACATCTCTTTAGCCTGTGCAATAGTTTGGGTCTGGTTGCCCCTGCATGGCCCACGTGTTATAGGCTTGATGTCAGGAAGCTGTTGGGAGGATTGGAACCTTTAAGAGATGTGTGCTGTTACCAGGTCCTCAGGCCACTGAGTGTGCCCTTCTTCAGGGACAGTGCAACCTGGACCCTCCCTCTCTTCTGCTCCATGGTCATGAGGTGAGCAGGTTTGCTCTGCCACACACACCCGCCATGATGGGTCACCTCCCCGCAGGGCCAAAGCAATGAGGCCAACTGACTCAAATCTCAAAAACTATGAGCGAACATGAATCTTTCCTCTTTATAATGGGTTATATCGAGTATTTTGTTATAGTGACAGAATGTTGACTAGCACAGACTGCAAAGTTAAACTGTACCCAGAGTCTAATATATTCATGTAACTGTGCACAAGGGTCATCACAAGAATATTAAAACAAGATGAGTAACAGTGGCTTACAGCTGTACAAAGAGTCATAGGGTGATTTCAGATTAAATAATAGTTTTCTCAAAACCTTCCATGTCTTCTCTCTTACTGTTTCTTCACGTTAAAGTCAAGTTGCTCACCAATGCATTTCTACCTTCAATTTTTGTTTCAATTATCAATTAGCCTGAATTCAATCAGAGTTGAACACTTAGGTTTAAGCCGTGAGACTGCGCAGTGAATGCCACATCTTGTTGGAGCTATCAGTTAACTTGTGTATTCTCATTTTCTGTTTCACTGTCCCCCCGCCCTGATTGCCTTGTAGAAGCAGCCATCAATAAATCAACCCCTGAGACTATCATTAGTTCAACCAAGGAAGAAAGGCAGAGAGTATGAGAAGCTGCTTTTTCCCAGGATGGGGCACAGGAGGGAGAAGAGGTTATTCTGTTTGTTGAATCAAATATGGAGGCTCTCCTTGTTATAGGATACTTAGGATTCCCAAGGGGAATATAGTCAACAAATGAGGAAGAAGCTAAGATATATCCTATAGAAAAAAGAGAAATGCACAAAATATATGCCATAATTTTTTTTTTGGTACCAGGGATCGAACTCTGAACCTTGTGCTTGTGAGGCAGGCAGTGGAACCACTGAGCTAAATCCCTGGCCCAACATGTCATAATTTTGAGTCTTAAATTTTTCATAATTTTAAAATATGCTACATTAAATACATATGTCTTTGAAATTAAAAATAATTTGAAATAAAAAAACCCAGCGAGAGAAGCTGTGAAATTTTAAACTGATTAATAATGAATATGTCTCACTTTTACTTTAAATCCACAAGATTGGAGAGATCGGAATCACTATGCAATCTACGTGGGCAAAAAGAAAAGTCTGCTAAGCAGTTTTCATCTTGTTTTATATCCACAGTGCCTGGCCAAGTAGCAGACTGACCTTAGGCCCTCCTTAAACATCCTAACAGAGGACTAAATGAACAAATTAAAGGAAGATTATTCAAGCTCACAAGTCAACCCCTTCAGAATGTTCAGTCCTGTGTATAAGCGTCTTTGCTCAAATTGTGCTTCTAGGGTCTAAGGGTTTTCTGGACTTTCTGTCTTTGCCTGTGCCCTGTACTCTGCTGAAGTGTGGAGTGTTCTGGGAAGGTAGGCAAGTTGACCCATCCTGTGTGTCAGGCACACTGACCCGAGTACCAATCTGACATACACTTTCCCCCAACTGATGCCAGAAATATCACAGGAACAGAGGGTGAGTTCAGCCTGTTGCCAAATTTATTTGGTATTTCCTGCATGTTAAAAATGAAAACCCACGCATTCAAGAGCACTCATTCTTCTTCTGACAGGAAGTGATTAGAAAGGAAGAACTTGTGTCAGGGAACAATTTTTTTTTTAAATCTCAGAGTGGGGCACAAAATATGCCAGTTGGCTAACAAGGGTAACTGCCTTGAACCCTGAAGACTCCACTGTGGCTGTTCCCTGACTGCAACCTCCCTATGAGATGAGGAGTCCCCACAACCAACACTTGTGTCCACCACTATTCTGTTCCCTTCTTTGTAGAGGGCACAGTGGTGTTCCTTACACACACAGTCCAATACACCAGCAGAGCCTGCGCTTCAGCTCCACAGGACCCATCTCCTTAAGGGTGAGCTGTCCTGTGGGTGTCTGTGCTCAGTCTGAGTGGTGACTGAGGGTAGCTGTTTGCAATGATAAGGACTGCAGGGAGCACCGTATGGAGTGTCCCTATTAGCTCGCAAGGCTCTCATACTGCAGGAGACCACCTGTGTGTAGGTGGTAGAGGACACTGCCAAGGTAGGAAGAGCACTTGCCTGTCGCTGGCTCTCCTACTGCTGCATATTTCCAAGAGGGACTCCACAGACTCTTCAAACTTAAGACATAGCCTTCCAGGTCATAATGAAGGTATTAATATTCAAGGAATATTTATCAGCTTTCTTGTGGCTAGATACAATACCTAACACTCACAACTTAAAAGGAAGAAAGGTTAAATTTGGCTCATGGTTCAGGGGATTCAGTCCATGGCTGGCTAACTCAAAGTGTTAGGGCATGGTGGAGGAACACTGTTCCCTTCATGGCAGCCAGGCGGCAGAGCAGGGGACAATGCCAGACAGGAAATGGTGAAGGTCTGGACATAGACCCAAAGCCACATCTGCCTGCATGATCCACTACCATGACACACCAGAAATGTGCTCTACTACTCCCCTGGGTAGATCCCAAAGCCAATCCAGTTGACACTCCACCATAACTACCACATTCCACCCTTTGCCAACTTGTAACCCAAACATATCTACTTAAAAATATTTAATTTTCAAATAAAGACAATGGCAAGTTCATAATTCCACCAAACATAATACAGCTATCCTGCATATAGCCAGAAACACAACAATCCCTTCCACAAAATCTCAACACTTCCAGCCTTTTTCAAAATTTACAAGTCAATATCTCTTCTGAAACTCAAGGCAAACTCTTAGATGTGAGCTTCTATTAAAGAAAGTTACATAATCCTAAGGTACAATGGCACAGGATATATATCCCCATTTCAAAAGGGAGGAATAGGGGTAAAGAAAATAGTCAGATCAAAGCAATACTGATACCCAGTGGAATAAACATTAAATCTTATAGCTTCATGTTTGGCATGTAGGGGACAAAGTGGTAAAATATGAGTATCATATTTTTAGGTTTTTTAAACTTTTTATTTTATTGTTTTGTGTGGCCCACATAGGCTCTTTCTTGGGTTGGCTCCACTCATAGCCTACAGCTTTCCTCAGTAAATGTTCCAGGTTCCTGGAATCTCCAACTTTCTGGGGTCTCTACTGAACCTTCACATTCATTCCCTTCAGACACAGCTTCACCCTGCCCTTCCAGAGGCTCCTTGCCTGGACTTCTGACTTCTTCTGAAACTCGATGGATGCCTGCTTGATTCCCCAAGCATGGATTCTGCCTGCTGATCAAACCAGAATTGCCTGGATGATGCCAAATCCATGGAAGCAGTAGCCAGTCCCCCTTGGACTATGGCTGCAGTGGCCTCTGAGTGCCTGAATGACTGAGCAGATCCTCTCAACTGGCTTCTCTCTAACAGCTAGGGTTCAAACACATGATTTTTAGAAATATACCTGTCAGTCACAGGGTCCCTAGCTGTGAGGTCACAGTGTATTTCCATAAGTTTTCATCAAGACCAAAAGAAATACCTAACAATTCCACTTAGCAAGTGATTAGACTTAATGACTTAATAACTACATAATAGATATACCTTAATAACCATCTATATTGAACATCTTGATGTTTAATAGCCATTTGAAAGATAAATGAAAGGAAAAGTAACATTTTAAAAATCTCTTAAATGACTACAAATATTTTCTAATAGGATATTAGTTCTCTTGCAAGCACTGCACACCTTCTCAAAACTTGAGATCAGACAGGATACCACTTGTTTCAATTTCCCTTTCTTGCTTGTCTGAAGGCAGTATCCACTTTTACAGCAATTGCAGAAAATTTCTTATGGCAAAAATGGATGTAATCAAAGGTTGTATAGTGTGATCACATATTGAAATTGTGAATTACTTTGAGGTCCAACAGTTGTTGCATCTCAGAAAAGTGTCCTTTCCCTGCACCCTGGTGCGCGCACTATAACACCCTGAGTGCCTTGGTGAATAGTTTGGAAACCACCAATGGGACACATGCAGAATCAGAGAGACAGAATAGCTTGAGAAGGATAAGTGATCATTTTTTCCATCCTCTAGAGCAAGCTATGCCAAGACATTTTAATATCATTTTCAATAAATATTAAGACAAGTGTTTCATGAAGACACTTGAAAATAATTATTTTAATGGTGCCACATATTTGTGGGAAAATGCTTTAAGAAATCAATATGTAAGAATGTTGACCATCTAAGACTTGTACAATACATGAAGTTCACAAAAACTATTGCCAAAGAGCTGCTCCTTGACTTAGGTTAGGGTTGCACAAAACCATCACAAACTGAAAATATAAGTAAAAAATGCATGGAACGCACCTGCCCTGTGGAGCATCCCTGCTCAGCAGCTCAGCATGCTGCAGAAAACTCTTCCCTAGGGACAGTGTTGACTGGGTGCAGTGGCTCAGCGTCACTGCCCAACATCACAAGCAAGAGTCACACCATTTATAGATAACTTGGGAAAGGATAAAACTCCAACATTTGAAGTCTAGTTTCTACTTGATGTGCATCTCTTTCATACTATTATAAAGCTGGAGAGTGGTGAGCCATTAAATCAGAGACTGTCATTATTTTGTGATGTGACTGTAAGGAGAATGACCCCACAGAGGGACCACACCTTCCTTTGGGTCTCTTGGGACCCTATCTCCTTACCCATCCATCCCTCCATAAGCCTCACTGTCAGATGACCCTGACACACATGAAATTGTACCTCTGTCACCCTTAGAAATCTGTAGAAATCTATAGTTGTTTGCTTCTAATTTCCCAGGGGGAACTTCCCATATTCTGTGTTGGGTTTCAGCTAGCTTTTCACTTTTATGATAACACTTCTTGGGTCATAAGCATTATTTCATTGTCACGAGTCACATCTAATTCTTTTCAATTTCCTCCAATCAGAAGGACAAGGGCATTGATAGCTCATAAAACCATTAAGTAAGTGAATGGACAGTGGAAGGGATAAACAACTCCTGTGTGCTTTTCACCCAAAGGAAGAATAACTTGCAATAATCTGGGCTGAAATGAGAAACTGTTCTAATTTCATCGATTTTAGACTTGTGTTCCAAGGGTACCTAGCCTCTTTTAGACAGGAATAATAGAAAAGACAACTACTGAGAACACTGCCATTTCAATGTGAGTAAGTATCTTTGCCAAGCCCACAGAACCAGCAGCAGCAATTTTCAAGCAGAGACAGGTTCTTGGTAAATCTGACGAAGGGGTCACCTGGAAGGTGTCTTTCCATCCCTCAAACCTGGAAGGGGAAACTGTACTCACCCTCCCCTGAGCAGTCAGATTCTTAGCCATTTTGAAAACAGTGGGTATAAATGAGTACGTTTTTATCGTACTGGGAAGCTAAACCACCAAGAGATTAAAACATTTGGGCCTAATAATACAGTTATTTTCAATTCAGGCTTTCTGTCTTTCCATGCAATTCATAGACCCCTGTGAATAATGTGAAACAAATACTATTTTCAAGTTGATATTAATACAATTTGCTCAGTCTGCCAGCTAACGCAGCCAAACTGCAATGCTGTACGTCTATTTGCACATCATAAAACAGTCAATGGTCTACCGAGAAGCTTTTTAAATCAAAACATTTAGTTATTACCTCCAACTGAGGAGCGCATCAACCTCATCGGTAAACCTCTGATGGTACTTCATGTTTGCCTGAGAGATAGATTACCAGGGGTTTGGGCTGGAGAGCAGGAAGGAATACTGAGCAGCCAGTGAAATGAAACATATTTTCAACTCTTGCATTAGAGGTTAACTGTTCGGATTCACATTGTTTTTAAAGTGGTAGGGATTTCTGTAGTAGTAAACAAATTAATATGGAAATGTAATGAAAAATGCATGCCTAAATCAAATATAAATGACTTGCATTTTTTATTTCCAGATGTCTCAATAAAGAAACCTTAATGCAATGATTGTTCTCAGGATGAAATGTAGGCAAGATAAAGGGACGATGGAGCAGAAAGGAACTATCAAGCATAGGAAGCTGTTACCTTCCAGGAAACAGCCTGGAGTGGGTACACAGTGGGGGTGCCAGATGGGGACTGCCTGTTAGGAGTGGGGGGGCTGTGGGGATGCAGCACAGGCAGGGTCGGATTGTGGGGTGCATCCCTTTCGGGATCTGTGTCTTGCTGCTTCCTCTCTGATCCGTTCCAGCTGACAGCTGGCTGGCAAAGGAGCTCTGAAGATCATCGCAAGAATTGTGTATGTGGTCAGAGACAACGGTGTCCAGTGTGGAAAGAGTGAGGAAATTTCTTCAGTCTTTGTTTGCATGAACATGATGGGCGCTGCATTTTTCAGTTCTTTTTCTCCATATGTTAAGGTGATCCCATGAGTTCTTCATTCTTAGTTTATTTATTTAGAGAATCACAATGATTAACTTTTCAAACATTAATGCAACTTTCCATCCTAGAATAACATTCTTTGATCCTAATTGCTCTCCTTCCTCTATTGCTAGATTTGCCCTATGAATATCTTGTCGAGGATTTTTGTGTCTGTGTGATTAAAAAAATACAGTGAATATTGAAATGTTTAGAAAATTGTCACAGTAAGAGACATACTGCCATCAATTCCCTTCAAAATGCTCCTCCTTGCTTTGGACACATTTGTCCCCTTTTCCCTTGTTCCTGCCACTTTCTGGAGCAGTTCTCAAAGTCCTCCCTCTGGACTTAACCGTGCTGTGGTGGCTGCTCTGATGTCCTGAACTGATTAAAAAAGTTTACCTTTTATGCTCATTTTTGAGTTTGGGGAGGAGCCAGAAGCCACACCGTGCCAGATCCGGTGAACAAGGTGGATGAGGACACAGCGTCATGTGTTTACGAGCTGCCTTTCTGTTGGGTGGTGCTCAGCAGCAGCGTTTGGCTTTCTTTCCATCACAGTTCGTAAAACCATGAAAGGGAACTTTCAGAACTGCTTCAGGCGGTGACAGGAACCATGGGATAAGTGTGTTGGAAGTGAGGAGCAGCACTTCGAGGAAAATGACAATATGCTTTTTGTTGTAGCACTTTTTTAAATTTAAAAAAAACACACTTTTTTGGTATATTCATGAGAAATACTCATGTACGTGTTTCTTTTGTTCTAAAATATTTTTCTGCTTTTGGTGTCTGCATAATGCTGGCCTCATATAATGTTTTAGGGCTAAGTTTTTCCTTTTGTATTTTCTGAAAGATTGTGGAAGAGTGGCAGTGCATACGGAATTCTTTTTTTTTTTTTTTGGTACTGGAGATCGAACTCAGGTCCTTGCGCTTGCGAGGCAGGCGGCGGAACCACTGAGCTAAATCCCCAGCCCTGGAATTCTTTATTACTTGGCAGGTTCATGAGTGAAGGTATCAGAGCCTTCAAGACTTTTGTTTGTTTTTTACGAGAAGATTTTAAATTATGATTTTTCAACACTTATGGAATATTTGGATTTCCTACTTCTTTCTGTAGCAATTTTTATTTTATATTTGTTCACTTTAAGATTTAACATTTATTGCTATGCTCAAGTTTTCTCAATATCCTTTTAGTGTCCTGTCAGTGTCCTATTAGTATCCTTCTAGAGTGTTGATCAGCCAAGTTGAAGGTTTGACATTTTATTAATTTTTCCAAAAATTATACTTTTAGATTTATTGATTGCCTATATTGCTTTCTATCTTACTACTTCTATTATCATTTTTATTTTCTTCTTTAAATTTCTTTGTGTTTAATTTCCTCTTTTTCAGATTCAGATTTTATGCCATTTTAATTTTTTTATTAAAATTAAGTCTTTTAATCCACATATAAAAACAAAAATTATATGAATTTTGAGTTACCATGTGATGTTTTGATACATATGTGTTTTCATACATTTTGAACACTTATAAATGTGGAAATCAGAGTAAACATGCCTGTTCCCTCCTCAAACCAGACCATTTTTCTAACACAAGCAATTAAAGCTATATATTTCCATCTAAACATTGTTTTAGTTGTGTCCCACAAATTTTGATTTCTTTTATATTTCCCATTCTGTTTACATTGTTTTATTTTCCTGAGGTTATCTCTTTGATCCATGGACCATTTAGAAGTGTGTCGTTTAATTTCCAAATATTTGAGGGTTTTAACAGTCCTTTTGATATTGATTTCTAACTGAATATCTTTTATTCATGGAACATATTTGAATGATTTTATATTCTAAAATAATCTTCCAGATTTGATTTATAATCTCTGTATAGTTCATTAGTGTCTATCTTAAAGGACATCTTAAAAGAGTATGTATTCCGCCATGGTTGAGTATCATACTCTATGCATTTCTATCAAGTTAGCTGATTGTGCTAGTCAAGCTTTCTATGTCCTTAACGATTCTCCAGCTACTTATTCTATCAATTACCAAGAAAAGAATGTTGAAATCTATTTATCAAGAAGAATGTGGGAATAATTGTATAAACTTCTGTAGTGCCTTTGAGTATCATGGTGTGTAAATATTTTTATAGAGCTTTTTAAAATCTTACAAATGTGGATAAGTTTCTAAAATGTAAGCCGCCTTCATTTACAGAACCACAACTTTTATGTGATTCTACTTTTAGTAATTGTGTAAGGAAGGTAGGTTTGAAGTATCTATGTTCTTTTTACTTAATACCACGCATCTAGAAATTAAGGTAGTGAAGCGTTACAATTATAAAAGAAATATTTTCAATGTCATGTTGCTAAATTAACAAAGTCTACAGTTTATGTAAGTGTCTTCGGTTGTGGAAATGAATGAGAACAAGTGTAAACAAATGAAGAATCCAAATGAGAGCAACACAGGCTGTTTATTTAGATCTTGTAGCACTAAGCAAGTCGGCCATCCTTGCTGACTTTCAGAAGAAACTTTTAGAAACACATATTGACTTTCCTGGAAAGGCAGAGCAGAGATCTGTTACTGAGACATTACCGAGACAGGAGGGCTCGAGGCAGGACTGATGACAAGGCGGCCTTTGGGCTTGATACCGCTGGGAAGCAAGGAACAATTTCGTTGCTAGTCTAGAGGTCTAGGAAAGCTCACCTGTTTGGTTGATACATGGGAGGGAGGGACTGAAAGACCTGTACAATAGGTTTTCAGCTGAAGGGTTGAGCCCTTTGCTTTTGGCTTCAAAGGATATTGGAGAAGTTTCAAGTCTACTTGAACTTTAATAAGTTCTGCTCGAATTATTTTTCCTCTGTCAGTGGAATGTTCATCCCGCAGAATGTCAAGCATGGTACCCAGTTCTGCAACTGAAGTATGCATCAAATATTAATAGGGAAGGAAGAAGAATATCCAGAGCAGATACAGTGTGATTTTGACCACAGGAGACCTCTGAAATAGTCGCTCTGGCATCCATTTACCATCACAATTGCATTTGCAAAATAAATCTTGACTACATTTTCAGTGGGATCAAGGATCAGGAAGAAATGCCTTTACTGAAGGCTAGGAGGTAGGGAAAATAAGTGGGTTATTTGAAATACCTGCCACCTGGCTTGTACATTTATTCTGAGGAGGACAAAGAGGTGGAGCAAAAGTGGTGGTGTTTAATGCAGAGAGCAGTGCGCTTACCTGTGGGGAACAGCAGTGGCCGCATTTAGTTGATTCAGCTGGAGAGTTCAAGGTAAAGGCAACGTGTTAGGTGCCTTTACTCCCCACAGCTCCTTCTGGTCTGCAGTGTGGGACTCTTCCAAGTCCCAGTCTTTCTTTTGTAATATAGACAACCTTTTTTCCAGTATGCCTCCGGTTGGTAACATTTTCAAGTACCTCATTTGGGGCTTGTCTTATTTTTTGTTCTAAACCTCTTTCAAGTGTTGTAGTCCATGTAAAGACCCCATGACCCATTCTCATTTCTGCTTTTGAATTAAATCTCCATTTTCACATTTGAGTCCATTGACAAAATGGAATGAACAAGCTGTTGTTATATCAGCACTTTATGTAACTTGAAAATGTTTTTGGAAAGTATTTCTTAGTCTACCCTTTAAGTTTCCCATAATTTTATCTTGTCTCTGTTTTCAGTGAAAATTATGGTATGATCACATTTATTACAAAATTTTTGATATAGTTTTGGTACAGTTTTTGATATAGTTTTTTTCAGGGGGCTTTGTCTTACTCTTTGGCTCCCCTTTAACTTAGATTTTTGAGGAAAGAGGGATTTCTTTGGTCTCTTTCCAGATCAATCTAGTCAGTTTTAGCCATACCTGCAAGCTGATCTAAGTTACATAACCTTGGATCACACAAAGAATTCTATTTTGTGGACAGTTGTTGGGCATGTTTGGGTTTGAGAAATTTGTTATTTATAGCTTTTACATTCAAGTGAGTCCAAGCTTTGCACTCTACAGTTGGCTGTGTTTCTGCCTCAGAGAAAGGCTGGGATCCTTAGAGGCATTTGGGATTGTGAGTGTGAGAAGATCATTGGGAAAAGATAGGAGATCTGGACAAAGGGAAGAGGAAAGCACAAATGCAGAAGGAGCAAAAAAGTGGAGGAGGGGGAAGGGGAGAGTTGAATTTCAGGAGACAACTAAGAGACAAGGAGGATGAGGATTCGAGGACTGACTAGGAAAGTGAGTCCGTGTAATTCATTAACTTGCGTGTTAGCTTTGGCCAAAGAGTCTTCCAGAACTTCACTTTGAGGACCCGCACACCAATCCCCAAACACTGCCTACTGGGCTTGTGACATCTTATTCCTTTCTTTTCTAAGGTTTCACTGTGCTGAACAATTTTGTTCAAGTTAAATATTCTGCAGGGTGGCCACTGATGTCCCCAGTCATTCCCCATGGAGTCACCGCATTTAGAAAGGCAAGTGCAGGGACAAAGACAGCTCTGACAGCACAGAAGAGAAGCGGGTTTTCTCTCGGCAGTGGAGAGGAGTCAGACTCAGCCCCTGAGAGTTAGTGAGAGCCAGTCAGGATGTAAGGCGTGTGCACCTCATGTCTATGTGGGACGGGGTGGGGGTCACTTCCAAACATGGCTTTGACAAGCTGCATGTCCCAAGGGACGGAAAACCTCAGGGCACTCTGTGGGAGTCAGAGGCAAGTTCCCAGATGCAAAATCAAGACAGAAGTCCTCCTCTGGTTTTACAGAGACCAAAGTCTCAGGGGACACTGTCTCCGTGAGAACTGTAAACTCTCCCACCTATGAAGCTGGCTTCAACAACACAGGTCTGTGGTTTATGCTTGTGCTCTACCCTGCAATTCTCTTTTATTTTATAACCACTGACATGTTTAAATTGTACAGTATGAAACAGTAATACACGAGAGCAAATGGAAAGGGGCATCCAGAGTCTGCAGGGATGCCACCCAAAAGAGAATCCTTGGCCAGCCTGGTATCAAACCGAGAATAAGTAGCCACGGGATGCAATGCAGAGGGCGTGGAACTCAGGTCCAGGGCTGACGTACAAAGTCAGCGGGACTGAACCACCCAAGCAGCAAATGCAAGGAGACTCTGAGTAACGCACCTGTGAGAGGCCAGTGTCCATGACGACAGAGCAGACTGTTTGGGTGAAATTTGTAGGGAATGGTGGAAGTGAGTGAAGACGTACATGGGCACACGTAGGGGCTGTCTCTTTTGCACTTGTGCCTGGAGAATGAGAGAGCTGTATGGGAAATGAAAGGAAGGCCTCAGGGCTGGACGCTGCTGGTATGGAGGTAACGAAGTGAGTGTCTTCTGTGATTGGTTGGGGACCAGACCTGGCTTTCTCTAGCTGATCCTGAGTTGGAAGCAGAGATTAAAAAAATAAGCAAGTTATGAATCATTAATAAACTGTGGACTGCTCTGCTCTGCAGAAGCAGCCGGTCAGAGCTGCATGTGTGGGCCACCGCACACTCTGTATGGTTACGTACAGAACTCTGAGATACCATCTAAGTTTCATCTTATGCTATGGAGGTAGACCTCCAGTGTTGTGGTTAAGCAGACACCAACACTGACACATTCATTTGCTTCACAGAGATGGCAAAGTCTGTAAGATATTTTAGCTAAAAGTATGCTTATACTTTTATTTTTATTTTTTGCGGTGTTGGGGACTGACCCCAGGGCTTTTGCACTGAGCTACATCCCTGGCCCTTTTTATTTTTAGTAGCCTGGCAGCCCAGGGTAGAACTTGTGATTGTCCATCCTCAGCCTCCCAGCATGCTGAGATTGCAGGTACTCCTGGCTACATGCTTTTGAATAATACAACAAAAGAAACAAGAATGGCTATTCAGCCTGAAAATAATGGCCTCAGGGAAGTTCATTAGAAAATCCGTTCTTATTTCTCCTGATTCCCTAGGGCATTGTCTCTTCAGTTCCACTGCTGTTTCTCCTTGACGCTGTTTCAAAGTGAACAAGCGATCTTACAGAGAAGGGAGTGACTACTTGAGGCTTACGGATGTTGTGCTTTGTGACTAAGTAGCCAGGAAACCTAGAAGGCAAAAAAGAGAAGAAACCTTCGGAAGAGTTGCGGAATGTTTAAACTGTGTAACGCCTACAATCCTGGCTGACAGCATGGAGCTGCTGAGCTCAACAGCAGGGCACCTGAGTGCCCCTAAACAGCACCTGCTCTTCAGGTTTGTTTTCAGCGCTCTCTGCCCTCCCTCCTTCCTCCTCCTCTTGCTAGTCTTTCACACACACCTCCTTGAACACTTTCCTTTTCATTTAAATTTCTCCAGGGCAATGCAAATCAAGATCCTTCCCCCAGCCTGACACAAAAAAAGACAAGTTAACTGCTCCTAACCACGATGACTGACTAGACTTCATGCCTTTGACTTTTTCAGAATCCTGTTCATCTTATAAAGCAAAAAAATATTATCTAATAGGCAAGTAGATTTTTAAGCATTCAACAAACACCAGGTAATGTTAGATTGTTGATTAGATGAGTCTTATATTTGACAAGGGAAGACATTTCTGATGAAATGTGGGAGAAGAGTGAATCCCAAGATCCGTGTGGTACCCTCTTGTGTCCAGTACCATCCACGGTCACCTGAGTTGAGTGAGACAGAGGTCCTTTGGGGACTATATTGTTGGTGCCCCACTTCCTGTTGCCATGTGTTGAGGGTATAGACACTGCTTTAAGGACTTAGCAAACATAGTTTTGGTGGCCAGGCGTGGAGTCTCATGGGCAATGAAGACCATTAAAAATTAAGTCTGCTTCTACTTTTGCACTCCACGAGCCAGTAAGCAAGGTAAGAAATCTTGGCAGGAGGGTCATAGTCTTTGAGGGGCAAGCCCAGCCCAGGATGAGTTCATTGGTTTCTCTCTCAAACTCTGCCTCAGGAAGTTGGAAAGAAACCCTGGAGTGAGGAGGCATAGGTAATCTGCCGGTCGCCCCAGCATGGACTCAAGTATCCTCATTTGTCCCCAGATATCTTATAGATGTCTTCCCCTCTCCCAAATCAGGGCCCAGTCAAAGTTCTCTCACTGTGCTTGGTTTTTGTACTTTGATCTAAATCACTTGCTTCACTTTTTCCTTTTTAGAACATTAATTATTGCTTAAGAGCCTGAGTGAATTGCAGAACACAGCGGTGCTACTCAGAATGTTAGCCCAGAAAGTGGTACAGTTTTGCTGAAAGAGAAACTTCATTGACTAAGTACTGCTCTGAAAATTAGGCCACCCGAACCATCCAACCTGTGTGGTGATGTAAGGTGCTGGATTTGGATTCTCAGGCCCATTCCTGCTCTCACTGTGGATTTATGATAATTAGTTATGCAGATCAGCGGTGGTCCATGACCTGCCATTTATGAAGCATGGCTCTAGAACATTCTCCCTGTTGGATTTGGCTCCTTGGTTTTACTTGGTGTCTTTTAACTTTTTCTTTCTCTGGTGTTTCTCGTAAACTAGAAATTGGCTGTAAGGCAGCACTGCCAAGAGAAGTATCACAGGAGCCACAAATGAGAACCACCTAAGTGACTTCAAATTTTCTAATGAACACAATTAAATATGTAAAAGGAAATAGGTGAAGTTAATTTTAATAAGATTAAACTAAATCTATTGATTTAATTTGATAGATAAAAAATACAGTCATTTAGATATGCAATCAATATAGTCATTATTGATAAGCATATGATTTTCTTATTTTTAATTCTGTCTTGGAAACAATCTAATGTGTGTTTGGTGCTTAACATGACCTCTTGGTATAGAACAGTCACATCCCAACTGCTCCACAGGCAGCAGCTACCATATTGGAAAACACAGATCTGAGGGCTTGGCTGCATTCAGAATGAACATTTTCAGAAACAATTATTCATAGATTGTGCTGTCTCACATTGCATCACATCAAATGGTGCATAACTTCAGTGCACCCTACGAATTAGGGCAATAGAAATATCATATTCTTTTTCTTTGTTAAATTCTTTTCTTGGTACATTGTAGGTATACAACACAATTACATTTCTCATTGGGAACTGTACCTTTACATAATGCATCTTGGTTCTTATTTTTTCCCCATTCCTAGCCCTCCCTTCACCCCCTCCACCCTTCCCTATTTACAAAGACTTTATTTCCAATTTTTCCATTTCTCATCATTTTTCCTTTCCCTTCTTTCCTTTCCCCTGCCCCTGCCCCTCCCACTACCCCTACCCCTTTGGACCTTTTCTTCCTATTTTACATTATTGATTATTCATTCTAATCATTGGTACATTTTAGGTATACAATATAATGACATTCATCATTGGAAATTTGCACCTTTACATAGTCTCTCTTGGTTCTTATTTTTCACCCTTGCCCAGCCCTCCCTTCAACCCCTCCAGTCCTCCCTATTTACAAAGATTTTGTTCCTAGTTTTCCATTTTCTCATATTAATCCCATTCCCTTCTATCCTTTCCCCTAGCCCTCCCACTTCCTTCCCCTTTGCCCCCTTTCTTCCTATTTCACATGACCTATTATACATTTTAGTCCTTCTTTACACTTTCAGTTTCTCACACCAGAGAAACTATTCGGTATTTACACATCTGTGCCCTATTTATGTCACTTAAGAGTATCGCCTCAATGTGCATCCACTTAGCTATAAATGTCTCTAATTCTCATTTTTTATGGCTGAGTAGTACTCCATTTTACTTAAAACAACACATTTTCTTTATCCAGTCTCCAGTTGATGGGCATTTGGGCTGTTTCCAAGTTTTAGCTATCACAAACTGTGCTGCTATGAACATGGGTGAACATATATCACTGTGGTATGATTCTTTTAATTCTTTGGGGAAGATCCCCAGCAGTGGAATAGCGGGGTCAAATGGGACTTCCAGCCCTAGTTCTTTGAAGTATCTCCGTACTGATTTCAACAGCGCTTGCACCAGTCCACACTCCCACCAGCAGTGGAGCAGGGTTCCTCTTTCCCCACCACCCCGCCAGCATTTGTTATTGGTTGATTTCATGATAGCAGCCATTCTTTCTGGAGTGAGGTGAAATCTCAGCATTGTTTTCATTTGCATCTCTCGAATGACCAGTGATGTTGAACATTTTTTCATGTATTTATTTGCTATTTCTACTTCTTTGTCTGAGAAACGTCTGTTCATTTCAGATGCCCATTTTTCTATTGGGTCTTTCAATTTGGGAGGTCTGATCTTTTTAAGTTCTTTATAGATTCGAGATAGTAGACCTTTGTCTGAGGAAGAGCAGGTGAAGATTTTTTCCCACATTGTGGGTTGTCTCTTCACACTGCTGGTGGTTTCTCTTGCTGTGCAGAAGCCTTTTAATAAGAAGAGATCCCACTTGTTGATTGTTTGTGCTAGTTCATGGGCAACTGAGGTTTTGTTCATAAAATCTTTTCCTACACGGATGTCTTCAAGAGCTCTACCTAACCTCTGTTCAAACTGGTTCAGAGTTTCTATTTTACTATTTAGATCTTTAATCCATTTTGATTTTAGTTTAGTGCATGGTGAGAGATACAGGTCTAGTTTTAATCTTTGGCAAGTTGAAGCCCAGTTTTTCCAGCACCATTTATTAAAGAGGCTATCTTTCCTCCAGCGAGGGTGTTTGGCTCCTTTGTCGAAGATGAGATGGCTGAGTGTGCCTGGCGTTGTTTCTGCATCTTCTAATCTGTTCCACTGGTCCTCAGGTCTGTTTCTTTGCTAGTACCATGCTGTTTTTATCACAGTAGCTTTGTAGTAGAGTTGCAGGTTGGGGATTGTGATATCCCCTGCCATGTCTCTGTTGCCTAGAATTGCTTTTGCTATTCTGGGCCTCTTCTTGCTCCAAATGAATTTTTGGATTGTTTTCTCAAGGTTTATGAAGTATGCTGCTGGGATCTCAATTGGAATTGCATTAAATCTATATAGCGGTTTCGGACGTATGGCCATTTTCACTATATTAATCCTTCCTACCCAGGAGCAGGGTAAGTGTGTCCATTTTCTGATATCATCTTCAATCTCTCTTTTCAGAGTGCCATAGTTTTCAGAGAAGAGGTCTTTGATTTCTTTTGTTAGGTTGATTCCTAGGTATTTCAGTTTTCTGGATGCTCTTGTGAAGGGAATTATTTGCCCTATTTCTCTCTGAGTGAGTCTGTCATTTGTGTAGAGGAAAGCTATTGATTTTTGTGTGTTGACCTTGTAACCAGCTACTTGACTGAATTTGGTTATTAAGTCTAGAAGACTTTTGGTGGAGTTCTTGGGGTCTTCTATATAGAGTATCATGTCATCTGCAAATAATGAGAGTTTGACTTCTTCATTTCCTCTCTTTATTCCCTTTATTTCTTTCTCTTGTCTAATTGCTGTGGCTAATGTTTCCAGAGCTAAATTGAACAAGAGTGGTGATAGTGGACATCCTTGTCTTGTTTCTGATTTTAGTGAGAAGGATTTCAGTTATTGACCATTCAGTATGATATTGGCTGTTGGGTTTTCATAGATGGCTTCTAACAGTTTGAGGTAGAGACCATCTATTCCAAGTTTTTGTAGGGTTTTTATCATAAATGCATGTTGGATTTTGTCAAATGCTTTTTCTGCATCTATGGAGATAATCATATGGTTTCTGTCCTTGGCTCTATTGATATAGCATTATTACATTGATTGATTTTCGTATATTGAACCATCCCTGCATCCCTGGGCTGAATCCCACTTGATCAGGGTGTATGATCTTCTTGATGATCTACTGCATTCTGTTTTCCAGTATCTTATTAAGGATTTTTTGCATCTATGTTCATTAGTGAGATGGGCCTATAGTATTCTTTTTCGGTTGGGTCTTTCTCTGCTTTGGGGATCAAGGTGATGCTTGCTTCCAGGAATGAATTTGGGAGTATGGCTTCCCTTTCAGTTTCATTGAAGAGTTTAAACAGTAGTGGCCGTAGTTCCTCTCTAAATGTCTTGTAGAATTCAGCAGTGAAGCCATCATGGCCCGGGCTTTTCTTAGTTGATAAGTTTTTAATTACATTTTCAATTTCATTGATTGATATTGGGTTGTTCAGAATTTTTAGGTCTTCTTCATTCAACTTTGGTAATTCATATGTATCTAGGAATCTGTCCATTTCTTCTGTGTTGTCCATCTTATTGGCGTATAGGTTCTGGAAGTAGGTATTGATGATCCTCTTGATTTCTGCTGGGTCTGTTGTCATTTCACCCTTTTCATTCCTAATTGCATGGATTTGGGCCTTTTCTTTCCTTTTTCTGACAAGGTTGGCTAAGGGTTTGTCGATTTTGTTGCTTCTTTCGAAGAACCAATTCTTGGCTTCATTGATTTTTTTTTTATTGTTCTCTTAGTCTCCATTGCATTGATTTCTCCTCTGATCCTTATAATTTCTTCCCTTGTATGAGCTCTGGGGTTGTCCTGTTCATCTTTTTCTAGAAGCTTGAGGTTCAGCATGAGGTTGTTTAATTGGGATCGTTCTGTTTTCCTAATATGTGTATTCACTGCTATGAATTTCCCTCGTAAGACTGCTTTCATTGTGTCCCATAGATTCCGATACATTGTATTGCATTGTCATTTAATTGAAGGAACTGTCTGATTTCTTCTTTAATTTCCTCTGTGACTCATTGGTTATTCAGAAGTGTGTTGTTCAATTTCCAAGTGTTCATGAAATTTTTCCTGTTTCTTTTGCTATGGATCTCCAATTTCAGTGCACTATGGTCTGATAATATACAGGGAATAACTTCAATTCCTTTGCACTTACTTAACCATGTTCTATGTGTGAGTATGTGGTCTATTTTGGAGAATGACCCATGTGCAGCTGAGAAGAATGTGTATTCTGATTTTGAGGGGTGGAAGACTCTGTAAACATCTGTTAAGTTCATTTGTTCAAGAGTTCGATTGAGTTCTAGTATTTCATTACTTATTTTTAGTCTAGTTGATCTATCTATTTGTGACAGTGGGGTGTTGAGGTCCCCCACTACAATTGTATTAGTGCATATATGACTTTTCATGTCCGTTAGTATTTGTTTTATATAGTTGGGCACACTAGTGTTTGGTGCATAGATATTTATGATTGTCATCTCTTCCTCTTGGATTGTTCCCTTTACAAGGATGTAGTGTCCTTCTTCGTCTCTCTTAATCAGTGTTGGTTTGAAATCTACTTGATCTGCAAAGAGGATAGCTACTCCTGCTTTTTTTCAGGTTCCTGTCACATGGAGTATTGTTTTCCACCCTTTAACTTTCAGTCTATGAGTTTCCTTTTGAATTAAGTGTGTTTCTTGTATGCAGCATATTGTTAGATTTTGCTTCTTGACCCATTCTGCCAGTCTATTTCTTTTGATTGGTGAATTGAGACCATTAATGTTGATAGTTATAACTGAAACATATTGACTTCTCATTGCCATGACTTTTTCTTTTTGTTGGGTTCTCCCCCTTTACATTTAATTTCTTGTCATGCCAGATGGGTTCATTCTGCTTTGCTTCCTGGGGTTGTGATCCTCAATGTCTATTCCTAGGATATTGTGTAAAATTCTTTGGAGTGCTGGTTTGGTATTTACAAAGTTCCTAAGGTGCTCTTTGTCATGAAAGTATCTTATTTCTCCATCAGTTTTGAAAGATAGTTTTGCAGGGTACATCAATCTGGGTTGGAGGCTGTTTTTTTTTAGGGCTTGGAATATGTCACTCCAAGCTCTTCTTGCCTTGATGGTTTGTGTTGAGAAGTCTGCTGTGATTCTGATGGGCTTTCCTTTGTAGGTGATTGGTTTCTTTTCTCTAACTGCATGTAGAACTTTGTTCTTCTGTTGTGTTTCTGGAATCTTAACAATTATATGCCTATGTTTAGATTTTTTTTTGATCAAGGCTATTTGGAGTCCTTTATGCCTTGCTTATGTGTATGTCAAGTTCTTTTCCCCTGCTTGGGAAGTTTTCTGCCATTACTTCTGTGAAGAGTTTTTTTATGTCATCTGCACTCTCTCCTGCTTCTTCATTGACTCCAATCAATCTTATGTTATTCTTCTTTGCATCGTCTAGCAGCTGCTGGATTGATTTCTCATGTTCCCTTATAATTTTGAAGCAATTTTTCTTTTTCTGGTCACTAATTGCAATCTTATCTTCTCTATCTGAAATTCTATCCTCACATTGGCTCATTCTGCTGTGTAGACTTTCAGTGGAGTTTTTCATGTCCTGGAAATCTATTTGCATCTGTTTTATGGATTCCATTTGTTTCTTATGTTGGGATTCCATCATGTTCCTCAGCTCCTCTCTAGATTTATTAATCATGTCTTTCACTAGGAGCACAATTTCTCCTGTTATCTGAGAAATTATTTCTGATTTCATTTTTTCCAGATCCCCTTTTGTTGCCAGTTCAGTGGGTCCAGGTGGTTGAGTATCAGAGTGTTCCATCTCCTTTCCCTTTGGGGTTGCTGTAGGTGATCTGGAAGTCTGGTTTTGAGACTTATTTACGTGTTTTCTCATTTCGACTAGGGCTGGGGGCTGTTAGCGCCTGCACGGATTACCTCCTCTGAGCTGGGTGAGGTGGGACGGGGCCAGGAGCAGCTGTAGTGATGGTGACCCAAAAGCCCTTTCCTGTGGTCTGGGAGCAGCAGGAGGGATGGTGCCTAGGAAGACCCTTCCTCTGGACCAGGAGCAGTGGGATGGTGGCTCAAAAGCCCCTCCCTCTGGGCCGGGAGTGGTGGGAGGGATGGTGGCCTGGAAGCCCCTTCCTCTGGGCCAGGAACACCGGGACAGAAGGTGGCCCAAAAGCCCTTTCCTCTGGGCTGGGAGCAGCGGGAGGGATGGTAACTGGGAAGCCCCTTCCTCTGGACCAGGAGCAGTGGGACAGTGGCTCAGAAGCCCCTACCTCTGGGCCGGGAACAGCGGGACTCAGTACCTTGGTCTGGTAGTCTGGTGTCCTCTGTGTCTTTGTAGTGTGGAACCAGGTGGCTGCCTGTCTGCAGCGGGGTGATTCGGTGTCTTCCACGTGACTCAGGACCTCGGTAGGGCTTGCACAGACCTGCCTGTGTGCACCTGGCTGATTCGGTGTATTCCGCGGGACTAGGGACCTCGGTAGGGCATGGGCAGACCTGCCTGTCTGCAGTGGGGTGATTTGGCATCTTCCACGTGACTCAGGACCTCAGTAGGGCCTGCACAGACCTGCCTGTCTGCAGCGGGCTGATTTGGCATGTTCTGTGCGACTCTGGCTTAATTACAAATTTTGTGGTGGAGGAATAAAAGATTTTAACCCATAACATGAGGTAGAGGCCAGAATATAATGTACCTTGTATATGTCAATAAAATACATGGAGTAATGAAATATAGAGCAATTTGTGGATGCCAGAAAGGGAGTAGGTTGGAGGATGTGTCAGGGCCAAGTCAGGGAAAGCTGGTCTGCAGCAGGTGCAGCTGTAGCCTCAATGATGGGTAATGTGCAGAATGTGAGGGATAAATAACGACAGTAACGGTTCAAGACTTGGGGGTTGGCTCAGTCTGTTGATGATGCACACACTACAGAAGAAAGAAGATCCCAAGTCAATCCTAAGTCAAAACCCAGTTTTCTGGTTTGGGCAGCTGAGTTAAAGATAGAGCCCCTGGCTGGGAGAGGACAAATAGGAAGAAAACAGTTTGATGAGAGTTTTATAAATATATACACTAAGCTTGGAAGACAGGAAATACATGAAGTTGTCTGTTGGGTACAGGTCTACGGAGGATTAGAATTCAGAGTGAAATCTGAGCTGAAGTTCTTACCCGGAACCATGGAAGTTTGCCATGATCACCCAGAAAGATGGTGGAGAATTGAGAAGGGACAAAATCCTCAGGTAGAAACTCGGAATCTGACATTATAGGAATGTAAGAGGGAAGAGGCGCTGGCAAAGCATGCTGAGAACATGTAGGCAGAGAGGTAAGGGAAGTCAAAGAGGGTGTGAAATCTCCAAAAATGAGGGGAAAAACTATTTTAAGTAGGTAGGAGTACTCCTGGGCACAGAAAAGTTAGGCAAGGTAAAGATCTGGAAGGGACTGCTAGGTTTTAAAACAAGATAACCATAGACCGTCTTGGAAAAATAGTTTCCATGAAGATGTAGGCCGGGAAGTGAAACTCCAGTGGGTCAAGGAGTGGAGAAAGGGAGAAAGGATGAGCAGGATTCAGATATGTTAAGGCAGAGAAAGTTGAGAGATTTCCCACTACTTTGTTTTTTTTCTCTTTCTCCTTTATCAGTTCATACAGTAAAAGGGCCTAGGTGGAAAGGGGCAAAGTCATTTGCTAAGAATTAGAATGAGATCATAGCATATAGAGTTTGAAGAAATTAATTTAAAAACAAAGAGAGGGGAGAGAAGTTAACAAGGAAAGCAGAAGGATTTCAGGTAATGCAGGAGGCAGCTTTCACTGGAGAGTATGAATAATGGCCGTGGTAACCTACAGGTTGTGTGTTCTCCTCCACTGGGTGTATGCATGGGGATCTGGCCATGGCATTGAGGTCAAGCTAGGTATTGTTGAGTAGGTGCCTTGAAACTACAAAGAGTCAGGGAAGATAAGGGAACAACATTTAATTTAATGTTCCTCACATCCCCTCCAGCAAGGTATCCTTACCTCCAAATATAGAGGATGAAACCATCACTCCTAGAGATTTACGTTTGCCCAATTTCTTCCAGCTTGCCCAGACTGAGTTTGAATAGTTTACCTGGGCCTTTTGAATGAAAGCCTGCTCTGCCTCTCTGTGAGCCACATGCTACTAATTCAAACATTAAAAAGGTCCATGCTTTGTCCAAATCTGCAGCAACCTGGATACCTCTGCTCTCTACTGTAAAGGCTCCACATGTTAGCCCTCGGAAGAAAAGAATTATGTATACTACCTCTTTGCTCAGGGAAATGTTCACACAGTGCTGAGCTCATTTAAAACATATAATAATTAAAAAGCAACCTCTATTTTTTTGTTTTGCTTCCAGCTGCTTTTCATTTGCAGTGGCAGCAGATGCTGAGTGCTGGGACGACAGACGAGAAATGATCTCCAGCAAGGGCAATACGCAGCTTTATGGCAGAGGCGGTAAACCAGAATCACACATTCACTGAATAAATGCGGGCTTCATTTCTTCATCCCTGTGCTTGTGATTTATGCCGTGGGACTGAGGGTGCTCTCGAAACACTGGAAAGAAGGCAAAATAATATTTTATAATGAGGAATGCAATTATATCTGGGAATTCAAAGGTTTTCAACAACAACATTGTTTCAACTCCCACTTCCTGAGCAAAGAACTCAACAAAGACAGACAACAGGTCGTCGTTTTTGTTTCACAGGCTCCTCCTAAGCTCTCGGGCAGCCCTCCGTGCTCCAAAGAGAGGCTGACCAGCTCCGAAGTGCAATCGAGCTGAGTACTGAACTTTTTAGAAGAGTGGCTTTCGATATGCCTTCAATAAAGGTATGAACTAAAACAGGAAAATAATTCATGCCTCCTTGGGCCCCCCAAAATGACTGGGCCCTGTTCTCCTTTCACTGTGGAAAGGCAGCTGGCCAGAGGTCCTGGAGCTGCAGTGGCACCTTCTCCACAAGGCCTGGATGCCTACCGGAAAGGCAGCTGCAGATAGAGGCAGGAAGCCAACCCCAGCCACCGCAGGCTGGCGAAACGGGCCCAGCTCAACTGCACTTAGTCGAACGTCAGATTCAGTGGGGGCCCACTTCATACAGGAATAACTCACCACTGACTTGGCCCATGGCAAATGCCTCATGCATGATTCTTAACAAATTTTGTTATCAGAACGATTTTCATGGTATTAAATGGTGGATGTATACATTAAAAAAAAAGATACTCCAAGTTTTTTCCAGGTGCAACTAAGCTATTTATTTTACCGAGATGATCTTTAAACCAAATCAGTCAGTAGGGATTTTGTTATGCTGATACTGAGAAAACACCTATGGTTTTCTGGACGTGAGACTCAGTTCTTGCTGGAAATCTGAACCTTGTCAGCATTGCTGAGTGTAGCCTATTGCCTGTTGTACAGTAACTCATTGATTCTGTTAATAAGTGTTATGGTTTATATCTAAAGTGTCACCCCAAAGTATCATGTATGGAAGGTGGCTGGATCACGGGCGAGCTATATTGATCAGTGGATTAATCCATCAATGAGCTCAGAGCTGAATGTGTTGTTAGGCAGAGGGCCCTGGTTGGAAGAGGGGCAGTGGGGTGGGTGAGACATGGGAAGGGTGTGTTCTTGTCCCTGGCTCCTCCCTTCACTTTCTGCTTCCTGGGCCCTGTGGGTTGAGCACTTTTGTCTCTGCCAGGCCCCTCTGCCATGCTGTCCTGCCTTGTAGCCAGCTAACCACGAACTGAAACCAAAAGCTGAAGTAAAGGTCTTCTCTTTTAAGTTGCAGGTGTTGAGTGTCATGATACAGCATGGGAAAGTGACTGAAACTCATTTGGCAGATGGACTCTTAATTCACAGAACAGGGATGTTTGAAGAGCTGAACTCCATGTCATCACATTTTAAAATTCCTCCTACTTACTAATTTCTACAAAAAAATCTGTGTCATGTAAGACAATCCTCTGCTACCCTTTCCCTACTGCTCTGCTACAACCAATTTTTTTTTTTTTTGAAGCAAGGTCTCTCTGTGTAGTTTAGGCTGGTCCCAAACTCACTATGTAGCCCAGGCTGACTTCAAAATTACAGTGATCCTTCTGCCTCAGTCTCCTAAATTCTGGGATTACAGGTGAGCACCACCATGCCTAGCTTACAACCAGTTTAAATATTTTCCTAGCCTTGTACTCCTATTACTACAGGGGATTTTATTTAACTTTAAATGAGCAAGTAGCTCTTTGGTTAGAGAGCAAGTAGTTCTTTGATAAGAATGTGATATTTCAGCCAAATCAGCCCACCACAGACAGGCAACCATGTGGTTCCACACTACAAAGACACAGAGGACACCAGACCACCAGACCATGGTACTGGGTCCCGCCACTCCCAGCCCAGATGTAGGGGCTTCTGAGCCACCGTCCCACTGCTCCTGGTCCAGAGGAAGGGCCTTCCTGGCCACCATCCCTCCCGCTGCCCCCAGCCTAGAGGAAAGGGCTTTTGGGCCACCTTCTGTCCTGCCACTCCTGGCCCAGAGGAAGGAGCTTCCGGGCCTCCATCCCTACTGCCACTCCCAGCCCCTGTCCCACCTCTCCCAGCTCAGAGGAGGTAATCCTCACGGGAGCAAACAGCATAACCCGCCGCCCCCAGTCGAAATGAAAAAACACGTAAATAAGTCTCAAAACCAGACTTCCAGATCTCCTACAGCAACCCCAAAGGGAAATGAGATGGAACACTCTGATACTCAACCACCTGGACCCAATGAACTGGCAACAAAAGAGGACCTGGAAAAAATGAAATCAGAAATAATTTCTCAGATAACAGGAGAAATTGTGCTCCTAGTGAAAGACATGATTAATAAATCTAGAGAGGAGCTGAGGAACATGATGGAATCCCAACATAGGAAACAAATGGAATCCATAAAACAGATGCAAATAGATTTCCAGGACATGAAAAACTCCATTGAAAGTCTACACAGCAGAATGAGCCAATGTGAGGACAGAATTTCAGATAGAGAAGATAAGATTGCAATTAGTGACCAGAAAAAGAAAAATTGCTTCAAAATTATAAGGGAACATGAGAAATCAATCCAGCAGCTGCTAGATGATGCAAAGAAGAATAACATAAGACTGATTGGAGTCAATGAAGAAACAGGAGAGAGTGCAGATGACATAAAAAAACTCTTCACAGAAGTAATGGCAGAAAACTTCCCAAGGAGGGGAAAAGAACTTGACATACACATAAGCAAGACATATAGGACTCCAAATAGCCTTGATCAAAAAAAAAATCTAAACATAGGCATATAATTGTTAAGATTCCAGAAACACAACAGAAGAACAAAGTTCTACAAGCAGTTAGAGAAAAGAAACCAATCACCTACAAAGGAAAGCCCATCAGAATCACAGCAGACTTCTCAACACAAACCATCAAGGCAAGAAGAGCTTGGAGTGACATATTCCAAGCCCTAAAAAAAAACAGCCTCCAACCCAGATTGATGTACCCTGCAAAACTATCTTTCAAAACTGATGGAGAAATAAGATACTTTCATGACAAAGAGCACCTTAGGAACTTTGTAAATACCAAACCAGCACTCCAAAGAATTTTAAACAATATCCTAGGAACAGACATTGAGGATCACAACCCCAGGAAGCAAAGCAGAATGAACCCATCTGGCATGAAAAGAAATTAAATGTAAAGGGGGAGAACCCAACAAAAAGAAAAAGCCATGGCAATGACAAGTCAATACATTTCAGTTATAACCATCAATGTTAATGGTCTCAATTCACCAATCAAAAGAAATAGACTGGCAGAATGGGTCAAGAAGCAAAATCCAACAATATGCTGCATACAAGAAACACACTTAATTCAAAAGGAAACTCATAGACTGAAAGTTAAAGGGTGGAAAACAATACTCCATGTGACAAGAACCCAAAAGAAAGCAGGAGTAGCTATCCTCTTTGCAGATCAAGTAGATTTCAAACCAACACTGATTAAGAGAGACGAAGAAGGACACTACATCCTTGTAAAGGGAACAATCCAAGAGGAAGAGATGACAATCATAAATATCTATGCACCAAACACTAGTGCACCCAACTATATAAAACAAATACTAACGGACATGAAAAGTCATATATGCATTAATACAATTGTAGTGGGGGACCTCAACACCCCATTGTCACAAATAGGTAGATGAACTAGACTAAAAATAAGTAATGAAATACTAGAACTCAATCGAACTCTTGAACAAATGAACTTAACAGATGTTTACAGAGTCTTCCACCCCTCAAAATCAGAATACACATTCTTCTCAGCTGCACATGGGTCATTCTCCAAAATAGACCACATACTCACACATAGAACATGTTTAAGTAAGTGCAATGGAACTGAAGTTATCCCCTGTATATTATCAGACCATAGTGCAATGAAATTGGAGATCCATAGCAAAAGAAACAGGAAAAATTTCATAAACACGTGGAAATTGAACAACATACTTCTGAATAACCAATGGGTCACAGAGGAAATTAAAGAAGAAATCAGACAGTTCCTTCAATTAAATGACATTGCAATACAATGTATCGGAATCTATGGGACACAATGAAAGCAGTCTTACGAGGGAAATTCATAGCAGTGAATACACATATTAGGAAAACAGAACGATCCCAATTAAACAACCTCATGCTGAACCTCAAGCTTCTAGAAAAAGATGAACAGGACAACCCCAGAGCTCATACAAGGGAAGAAATTATAAGGATCAGAGGAGAAATCAATGCAATGGAGACTAAGAGAACAATAAAAAAAAAATCAATGAAGCCAAGAATTGGTTCTTCGAAAGAAGCAACAAAATCGACAAACCCTTAGCCAACCTTGTCAGAAAAAGGAAAGAAAAGGCCCAAATCCATGCAATTAGGAATGAAAAGGGTGAAATGACAACAGACCCAGCAGAAATCAAGAGGATCATCAATACCTACTTCCAGAACCTATACGCCAATAAGATGGACAACACAGAAGAAATGGACAGATTCCTAGATACATATGAATTACCAAAGTTGAATGAAGAAGACCTAAAAATTCTGAACAACCCAATATCAATCAATGAAATTGAAAATGTAATTAAAAACTTATCAACTAAGAAAAGCCCGGGCCATGATGGCTTCACTGCTGAATTCTACAAGACATTTAGAGAGGAACTACGGCCACTACTGTTTAAACTCTTCAATGAAACTGAAAGGGAAGCCATACTCCCAAATTCATTCCTGGAAGCAAGCATCACCTTGATCCCCAAAGCAGAGAAAGACCCAACCGAAAAAGAATACTATAGGCCCATCTCACTAATGAACATAGATGCAAAAAATCCTTAATAAGATACTGGAAAACAGAATGCAGTAGATCATCAAGAAGATCATACACCCTGATCAAGTGGGATTCAGCCCAGGGATGCAGGGATGGTTCAATATACGAAAATCAATCAATGTAATAATGCTATATCAATAGAGCCAAGGACAGAAACCATATGATTATCTCCATAGATGCAGAAAAAGCATTTGACAAAATCCAACATGCATTTATGATAAAAACCCTACAAAAACTTGGAATAGATGGTCTCTACCTCAAACTGTTAGAAGCCATCTATGAAAACCCAACAGCCAATATCATACTGAATGGTCAATAACTGAAATCCTTCTCACTAAAATCAGGAACAAGACAAGGATGTCCACTATCACCACTCTTGTTCAATTTAGCTCTGGAAACATTAGCCACAGCAATTAGACAAGAGAAAGAAATAAAGGGAATAAAGAGAGGAAATGAAGAAGTCAAACTCTCATTATTTGCAGATGACATGATACTCTATATAGAAGACCCCAAGAACTCCACCAAAAGTCTTCTAGACTTAATAACCAAATTCAGTCAAGTAGCTGGTTACAAGGTCAACACACAAAAATCAATAGCTTTCCTCTACACAAATGACAGACTCACTCAGAGAGAAATAGGGCAAATAATTCCCTTCACAAGAGCATCCAGAAAACTGAAATACCTAGGAATCAACCTAACAAAAGAAATCAAAGACCTCTTCTCTGAAAACTATGGCACTCTGAAAAGAGAGATTGAAGATGATATCAGAAAATGGACACACTTACCCTGCTCCTGGGTAGGAAGGATTAATATAGTGAAAATGGCCATACGTCCGAAACCGCTATATAGATTTAATGCAATTCCAATTGAGATCCCAGCAGCATACTTCATAAACCTTGAGAAAACAATCCAAAAATTCATTTGGAGCAAGAAGAGGCCCAGAATAGCAAAAGCAATTCTAGGCAACAGAGACATGGCAGGGGATATCACAATCCCCAACCTGCAACTCTACTACAAAGCTACTGTGATAAAAACAGCATGGTACTAGCAAAGAAACAGACCTGAGGACCAGTGGAACAGATTAGAAGATGCAGAAACAACGCCAGGCACACTCAGCCATCTCATCTTCGACAAAGGAGCCAAACACCCTCGCTGGAGGAAAGATAGCCTCTTTAATAAATGGTGCTGGAAAAACTGGGCTTCAACTTGCCAAAGATTAAAACTAGACCTGTATCTCTCACCATGCACTAAACTAAAATCAAAATGGATTAAAGATCTAAATAGTAAAATAGAAACTCTGAACCAGTTTGAACAGAGGTTAGGTAGAGCTCTTGAAGACATCCGTGTAGGAAAAGATTTTATGAACAAAACCTCAGTTGCCCATGAACTAGCACAAACAATCAACAAGTGGGATCTCTTCTTATTAAAAGGCTTCTGCACAGCAAGAGAAACCACCAGCAGTGTGAAGAGACAACCCACAATGTGGGAAAAAATCTTCACCTGCTCTTCCTCAGACAAAGGTCTACTATCTCGAATCTATAAAGAACTTAAAAAGATCAGACCTCCCAAATTGAAAGACCCAATAGAAAAATGGGCATCTGAAATGAACAGACGTTTCTCAGACAAAGAAGTAGAAATAGCAAATAAATACATGAAAAAATGTTCAACATCACTGGTCATTCGAGAGATGCAAATGAAAACAATGCTGAGATTTCACCTCACTCCAGAAAGAATGGCTGCTATCATGAAATCAACCAATAACAAATGCTGGCGGGGTGGTGGGGAAAGAGGAACCCTGCTCCACTGCTGGTGGGAGTGTGGACTGGTGCAAGCGCTGTTGAAATCAGTACGGAGATACTTCAAAGAACTAGGGCTGGAAGTCCCATTTGACCCCGCTATTCCACTGCTGGGGATCTTCCCCAAAGAATTAAAAGAATCATACCACAGTGATATATGTTCACCCATGTTCATAGCAGCACAGTTTGTGATAGCTAAAACTTGGAAACAGCCCAAATGCCCATCAACTGGAGACTGGATAAAGAAAATGTGTTGTTTTAAGTAAAATGGAGTACTACTCAGCCATAAAAAATGAGAATTAGAGACATTTATAGCTAAGTGGATGCACATTGAGGCGATACTCTTAAGTGACATAAATAGGGCACAGATGTGTAAATACCGAATAGTTTCTCTGGTGTGAGAAACTGAAAGTGTAAAGAAGGACTAAAATGTATAATAGGTCATGTGAAATAGGAAGAAAAGGGGCAAAGGGGAAGGAAGTGGGAGGGCTAGGGGAAAGGATAGAAGGGAATGGGATTAATATGAGAAAATGGAAAACTAGGAACAAAATCTTTGTAAATAGGGAGGACTGGAGGGGTTGAAGGGAGGGCTGGGCAAGGGTGAAAAATAAGAACCAAGAGAGACTATGTAAAGGTGCAAATTTCCAATGATGAATGTCATTATATTGTATACCTAAAATGTACCAATGATTAGAATGAATAATCAATAATGTAAAATAGGAAGAAAAGGTCCAAAGGGGTAGGGGTAGTGGGAGGGGCAGGGGCAGGGGAAAGGAAAGAAGGGAAAGGAAAAATGATGAGAAATGGAAAAATTGGAAATAAAGTCTTTGTAAATAGGGAAGGGTGGAGGGGGTGAAGGGAGGGCTAGGAATGGGGAAAAAATAAGAACCAAGATGCATTATGTAAAGGTACAGTTCCCAATGAGAAATGTAATTGTGTTGTATACCTACAATGTACCAAGAAAAGAATTTAATACACCAAAAAATTCGTAATTAAGTCAAACTGAACAGCAGCATGTCCTGTCAGTGTATCTTGCTTCCTGGCATGTGCTTTGGCAAATGTATTTCCTTTTCATGGGAGAGTCTTTCTCTTCTCCTTCACCAAATCACCCACCTGCTACATTATTATTACTACTAAAATCTGCTGATGCTCCAGTCTCCTACATAAAATGCATAGCACTTGGGTGTGACCTATGCACATCCTCTAGTATGCTTTAAATCATCTGCAGCTGACTTACAGTACCAAGTACAATGTAAATGCTGTGTGAATAGTTGTCGTGCTGTATTGTTTAGGGAATAATAACAAGAAAAATGTCTCAACATGTTTAGTTCAGACACAGTTTTTTTTTTTTTGGTACCAGGGATCGAACTCGGATCCTTGTGCTTGTGGAGCAGGCGTTGGAACCACCGAGCTAAATCCCCAGCCCAGACACAATTTTTAAAAAATAGTTTTGATCTGGGGTTGGTTGAATCTGCAGAATCTATGGAGAGTCAAGTGTGTACCCTTTACGAGGTTCTAATCCTCCCTTTAATTTCCAGATGCTGAACGTTAATCTTAGAGAACGAAGGCATCGCTTTTGCAATATGAGCATTGCTTAGAATAAATTAGTCCTCACCATCAACAACTTTCGTGATGATTGAAGATCTATGCTCCAGTGGCTTTGATGGCAGTGCTGGTGTAATGGAGGGGCCCTGGTGATGGCTACAAGAGATGGGGGGACATCAAGTCACAAAGTATCAGCAGTGCTCTGGCTCCTTCTAAGACTTAATATTCACAAATCTAAAGGATTTTTCAAGTATGCGGTGTTAGTTGGCTCACTTATTCAGGTGACTTTGATTTATGTGGAATGTGTTTTCACTATTTTTTGAGGTCAAATGCTAGAGGATTCTAATTTTTACCTAAAATGCGTATTCTTTCCTTGTGATTAGAAGGTGAAACTCTTCATTTGATTAACACTACATAATATGCTTTTCAAGTTGTCAGGTCTGTAAATATTCAAATGAGAGAAGTCATTGTACTTTAGAGGCATGGACACCCTGAGTTCTGGCTAATGAGCACAGATAGAAAACCCTAATTATCACTGTAGTTTGGCACTGCACAGAGTGTTGACAACATCTAAGACACCTTATAGAGTGTAGGAAAAATACATCTCTGACCTGAATGGAGATTACTCATCTTTACAAAGATTTGATTTTTAATTGAGCCCCAAATATATCATTATCATTTGCTAAAATTGTTTTAAAGGATAATTTTTATTATTGTATTTATAATTTTAAAAACAATATATATGATTCACTGCACAGTATCAGATTAGTCCTTAATGATAATGTTTATAAGAATATGGGCACTACTTATGGAATGTATTTTGATTGCTTATTTTGTAAATAGAAGTATGTGACCAGTTTGCTAGGTATATTAGTCAGCTTTCTTGTTGCTGGGATACAATAACCAAGAAAATAAAGAGGAAGGGTTTCATTGGATTCACGGTTTCAGGAGATTTAGTACATGGTTGGCTGGCTCCCAGGCACAAGTATCATGGAGGGTGTGGTGACAGAGAGGAGGGGCCAAGGACCAATACAGAGCCAAAGGCCATGCCTCTGCAACCCCCAGACACACCCGGAAGTTTGCTTTACTAATTCCCTAGGCAGCCCAAGCTGGTCAGATTGACACACTTATGCTTAACCACCACACAGTCCAGGGAGTACAGCATTCAGAACTGCTGCCAAAGTAAGATTCAGTGTGGCTCCATAGGATGCACTCACGTGTCTGGTCTTTTGTTTGGCTGGGGTTGCAGAGATGACTGTGGCCTGGTCTCTGCCTCACCACTATGATCATCCAGCCTGCAGTTTATCCATGTATCATAGCAGAGCTGTACACAAGGTCAGGAGCAATCCAAGACCAGCATAATCAGCTGTCAGAGAGCAGGTGGCCCTCTGAAGCAGGAGACTTAGGTTAATAAAAAGTGACAGTAGAAGACTGAAGACTCCTACTGATAGCAGTGGAGGAAAGCAGAGGACAAAGGATGTCATTAATAGTTACCTAATAATTTATTCTGTGAGTTTGGGCACTCTTGATAGCAAAAGGGAATTATTTAATAATTTTGCTGGAACAATAGGTCATTATGGAGCACACAGAGACAAAAATCACCTTACTTATAAATCCATGTCCAAACAACTATGGTTTGGTGAATGGTGTTAAGTGTGGGCAGTGACATGGGTATATTTGTATTCTTCTAGGTCATTTTTGGTGGTGGTGTGGTAGATAACAAGGAAGGGAAACACCAAGGACACAAAGAGAAAAACCATCTGCTAGGTTTGGGAAAGCCAAGAGTCTCTTTTGAGGGTGGGGTCAGGTGGAGACAAAAGAAGCAATGGAACTGAAAAACACTAGAAGTCAGAATGAATAGAACTGATGACCAAATTGGGAGTATCTGAGAAACAGCTTGAGAATAATGACAGAGTTTCTGGGTTGGATGTCAGCATTAATAGTTGTGCAATTATTTCCAACAAAGATCACAAGAAGATGAGCAGAACGTGGTGGAGGAAGAGTATAAGATCAGTTCTAGAAAACTAAGCTTGATGAGTGTGTGGGAAACAATCTAATGTAGTGTCTAGTGACTAGCTGGAAAGAGGGCTAGGTATGTATTCAGAGAAAGAGCCAAGGCTGCAATGAATTACAAAACTACTCGACCTCCATAGTTTCTTACTGTCATTACTTGCTTGAATTCCTAGAAGAGCCTCCTTGGCTTTTTAGTATTGTTGCTTTTAATATTAATATGTCTACTAGAAATGAAACTCTAAGAATACTTTCTATTGCATTCTTTTTTATAGTAAATATTTTCTATAGCTGGTTTAAGAAGATTTGTTTGTTTTCATGACTCTCTACTTCAACATGTTGTGCACAAGTTGTTCCCCAATCACATATGGAACTTGGAGGGTCAAGGCATTTGGCCTGAGGCCATGACCCACAGCTCACGTTTTTCTGTGGTTTCATCTAGCATTGCAGCTGAGGTACATTTAATGATATTGTAATGAAATTATCGAAGTAGGAAACACTACCACAAGCTCCAACATCAGACACACGTTCATTTATGATCTGAGGAATTAGCAAGGCCCTCTGGGTTTTCAGTGCTGTACAAGGTGGGAGGATACAGGAACCAACAGGTACCACAATACTCTCCCAAACACAGCTGCTGTACTCATTTTGGTTGTGTGGATGTAAAGTTGCCATGTAGAACTCCAAAGTTCCACCTCTGACCTTGCTATGAACCCATGGTTCTATTGTTTTTCCTAGACCGTGGCTTATTATTATTTTTTTTAAGTTTGAAGAATATAAAGCTTAATTCATGGATAAAATTTAAAGTGGGAAATATTTAATTTTATAATAGGTTTCATCAAGTTCTGTTCCAGTTAGGCTTTTTCAATGGCTCTCAATTCCTCTACAATGAATTCCAAACTCTTTGGCCTGTCATATAACGTCAATCGCAATGTGCCTGGGCCGGTCTGTCTGCCTTCTTCGATCTCTGCCTTCCCTTACACATCTTTCTGTTCAGTCACATGGGCCTCTTAGTCACAAAAGTCCTTCTTATTTCTCACTCTGGACTATGTTTTGTTGCTTCTTTGTTGATTGCTCTTCCTCTCTTCTTGTCCTTTAAGTTTCTTTGGAAACTTAAAGCACTTCCTCTGAGAATCACTCTTTATCCCAAGTCTGAGTGGTGGACATGTGCTGGAGTCTGGGAGGGATTGTGAGTACGAGGTGTTTAGGGTTGTCCTGGGTTCATCTACCTCTGTTACTCATTTAGGGGGGCCCTCTAGACCCACCCTTCATCGCTCTGGGTATTGGTTTCTTATTAGTACATCAAGGACTTCTCAAGAGACGGAATCAGGATGCTCTACTTCCCACCTCGTGAGGGAATTTAGAAGCTCGGATTTTGTTTCCAAGGGGGCACTATGAGACAGTGAGTGCTACAAAATGATAGCAGGCATTTGGATGTTCAGTATTTGGGTCCATTCTCACAACAACCTTAGGTCGTAGGTTTTCCATATGCTTCGAAGAAGACTCCCTGATTCTACACCACATGCCTCCAGAGGCAGAGGAGACTAGGAGAGTCATGGAATTCAAAGGCTGACTGACCCCCACGGGGCACTATTTTTGCCTTCAGTGAGTGAGAGAGGAGTTTGGGACCCAAAGAACCCGCTCAACTTGGGAAGTCGGGCAGTTCCTCAGTGAGCACATCTGTTTAAATAATGAGTATAATTTGAAAGGAGAGAACAAAATTATCACTGATAAAACTGTAAAAATTATTTCAGGAAGAATTCGTAGCAAAAGTAACCAAGACTTACAAGGAATTAAAAGAATAAGCACAAAGGGTGTTTTTATTTATGTTCAACGAATTCATTTTCTGCAATGATATAGAAGCAGATGTCAGACACCCATTTATTATCTTGCAGTTTCCACGGCGTATCTGGGCGGTCTGCTCAGTCTCTCCAAGCTGTAACAGAGGTGCTCTGGGTGCTGTGGTCTCAGCTCCCGGTCCTCTTCCCAGCTCATGTGGTTGTTGGAAGGTTTCCCTTCTTGTCAGTGGCAGAAGTCACAGTTGCTTGCCTTTTCATTGCCAGTAAGAGAGGGGTCTGTGCTGGATGTTATGGAGATCAGGGGAGACCCAAGTTCTTTTCTAAAGGGATCCATGAATCAAGTCAGGCTCACCCAGGCCAATCTTTTTGATTAACTCAAAAGCAACAAGTTAGTGGCCTAAATTACATCTGAGGAGTCCCTTGTGTTTCATCACGTAAGATGACCCTGTCACATCTGTGACAACCCATCACTTGTGCTACATTTTCTTTAGTTAGAATCAGGTCACGGGACCTACCCACTATGAATGGAATGGGTGACCCACTGGGGCTCACCATGGGACGCATCTGCCATATCTGGGGACAGAAGACCTGATTCCATTCAGTGAAACACTGGCCAGGCCTGCCGGATGTACAGATGCACTGTTAGGCATGGGGGCACTGGTAGGACCGGGTCACTTTCCCTGCCTTCTTGGAGGTAGCTTACAAAGGCAAGACCAAGGCCAGAGTTTTGGGGCCAGAGAAGAGAAGACAGAAATCACTCACCCTTATTTTGATGTTTCCAGTTTCTTCTGAAAAGACTATGAAGGGCAATGATCTTCAAACTGAAGAAGGGGGAATGAAGAGCTAGATGGTTAAAGGAATATTTTAGAAGCTCTTAGCTACCTTGAGGATACTCACCTGATAACTATCACTGAAGGTAAGGAGATAATTTATAACTAAGAACTTGGAAGGGCTATCAGTGGTCTTTGAGCAGATGGGCTAGAAAGCTGCATTAGGGAAACGTTCTGGTGAAAAGTGGTGTTAGAAAGAACCCTACCTGCAGAATCATGCCGTGCTTGGGCTGTGCAGTTCTCCTGGGTGGCCCAGGAGACCCATGGGGGCTCATTTCGCTCTTCCACACTCTTTTCAGACCTGGCTGCTTGGCTCATGACCTGTGTCCCTCATGCAGTAAGGAGATATAGATGACCCACGAGAAGAATCTGAGAGGATAAGGTTGTATTTCTCGTTTTGCTGTTGAAAGTATGTAGCACAATTGAAAATGAGGTTCGCTTCCAGAGAACCGGTACCATTCCCTTGCTGCCTACAATGTGACGTAGTAAACTTTGCTCCTTTTTCCTAGATTTGATGCCAGGAAAGTAAGACTGTGGGCGAGGGCGATAGAGAGCAAGATTTAAAAGCCGAGGAGGCGCTGATGTTTGTGATATTACCAAGTTTTGGAAACGGATTTTATGCCCCGCTGTCTTGCTGAGCGACAGTCATTTTCAGACCCTGAACTGCAAGGGTAGCAGTCCCCCCCCCACCCCACCCCAATAACCTACCAGAACACTCGATATAATTCCTCAAAGGCCAAGGACCTAAAATATCTGCTGCGTGCTCCTCGGCTCTGCTCCCCAGCAATCAGGCGTCATTCTTCCTCGTGGTGACGAGTGTTTTCTTTGTCTCCGCGCTGCGGGCATCCAAGCTCGGCAGCTGCACCAGCGTCCACCTGACTTCCTGGCTGGCGTCTGCTGCGCTCCCACTGCTCCCTAGCAGGAGCGTTTGCATCGACTGTGGGACGTGCAGTGATACTTCTGGTGCGTGTCCTTGTCCGAACTGACTTTTCTCCTCCCATCGCCTCTCCGAGTCAGCTCGTTTTGGACTTGACATGGGCCATGGTTTGCAGCAAGGAGTGTGGCATGGCTGTGCCCAGAGGCAGCGCACACCTCTCAGGGTCGTCAAGGCCACTGGGAGGAATGGACAGTGACCTGGGGTACTCCGAGTATTGGGCTCCATTCAAAGTCATGCACCCCCTGAAACCAGCACTGCTTTGTGAAGAGCAATACTTTTTAGATTCCTCTTTCCCTGTGGAGCCTCATTCCGTCTGGTAGCAAAGGAAAAATCCTTTGAAATCTGAATTCCTGGTCTTAGCATGCTAGATCCTGTGTTTTGGACCCTGAACACGTCTCATGACCATCTTCTGGTACCTTCTGGGCCAGAGCTAGAATAGTTCAAAAGCACTGGTAGACTCCCAAAGACACTGTTCTGGGAGGTCTTGGTAGAAGTTCTGGTTTTCCTAGGCAGGAAAGTCTATTCTGGCCACATCTGCGGGGTCCACAGACCACCTCCACACTGACCCTGTGAGTGGCACCTTCTCTTCCCTTCATGGCACTCCAAACTTCAGGCCCATTACGTCCTTTGCTTTCTGCTCTCGTGCTTATTGCATTGGACTAGAATGATCCACTTTCTTCTTTGTCTTTAAGCACAATGGAAAATGGAACCATATTTCATTTTTATGCCCCAGTTCTTAGCACAGTTGTTTTTATATAGCAATAAATATTCCTTAAATAAAGGATGAATAATGTTTACCTCATATGAAAGAGACAGTGGAGAGGGCAGAGGAGACAGAAAGCTCCTAATCTTAGACAAAATGTCTCCTTTACAGTATACAAAACTGTATCTATAGCAATCTCTACACACAGAGAGACACAGTAAGAAGTTCCTGTGTTATAGTATGCCTTACAATGAGGTCTGTAGAATGACAGCAATTATTCTTTGAAAAACAAACCTGCAAAAGACTTCTTGTATTTTATCAGTGTTAACCCCAAGATTATATTGATTATATTGCTAAGGGACTAAATGGAACTTAATTACTTGAACAGGTACACTCTGTGATTTCTTCAGAACAGTTTCCTCAGTGGGTGCGGCTGCAAGCCCCTGAGGACCAGTTAATAAGCAATACCGCAGAAATGTGGGGCCAGGTAAGGGTTTGTAAGAAGTAAGGGAGATCTTGGAAGTTTGTGGCAATTTTTTTTCATGGAGAAGCTTGGAATGAGGTCTATTCTTTTTTTCCTGGCACTTTGTGACTGATGCTAGAATTTTCAGCTTTTGCTTAATCAATTCTAGTGACAAGGAGCTTAGAATTTTCTAACAAATACTTCTGATTGTAAATATGCCCTCTGCCTATAGCTTCTCTTCATTTTCTGTAATGTTTGAATCTCTGGAACTAGAGAGACTAATAACCCCTATAGGTCCAGGGACAGTTTGCCATATTCCTGAGGTGCTCTTCCATCCTGGTAAAAAATACTGGCAAAATTGTGTGGACTGTCACCAACAGACTCACTAATTTGTCAAAGCAGTACCTACAATTGAATCTTGCTTGGGAGTCAGTCTACATTGCCTGTAATAAAACATGGATTTTAGTGTTTTTAATCTAAGTTCCTATTATCTATTGAAACTCAATATAAAATTTTCATTTACATTTTATTTGCATTTGGTATTTCTGTGGCTCATGAAAAAAAAAATCCAGAATTACTATTTGAAATGGTGCCCACCTTGGACTTGCCAGACCTACCTCTGTGTGTGAAAAATTTACAGGCGTAACTTTATTTTGTTAGTTTCTTCCTAGCTATCAAAATAATTCCAAAATTTGACTCTGTCCACTATCATATTAATTGCAAATGATGCTTTCTTTGGTATATAAACTGGATTCATAGATAGCACCATCCATTTCCACCAGCCAAGCATTTTTAAGTAGTTTATATGTGCTTAACACTGAATGGATGAGCCAAATGATTTCTCCTCACCGGAAGTGTTAAATGCTCCAGGAGAAATAGTTATTTATGCAAATAACCACAACCCAGTGTGCCTCGTGGTATTTCAGTGGAGCCTGAACAAGGTCTGTGGGAGCATAGAAAAAAGTTTCATTCCCTCTTGGGATGGAAGGAGCTGGTGTGGAAAGGGTAGGGTTTGAAATTAAAGTCATGGCTGCTCTGTAGAATTTCCCCAACATGGCGCCACTAAGTAAATGATATGACAGATCAAGGGAATGTCATACATCAATGATAGATACATGCAGGGCTTTTCTGAGGGGTGAAGAAATGCAAGGCAAGTTAGGGCCCATGAGGAGAACAAAGAGAAGATAAAAGAGATGCATACTGGAGCCAAACTGATGTGGTCATGAATGCACGCCAAGGAGTCTGGGTTGTGTTAAAGGACTAGGAAGCCACTGAAGACTTTACAGCAGGGAGTGGCTCGATGATTTGAAGTTTTAGGAAGAACTAGGTCCACATGGCATATGGTGGGGGAGGTAGGAAAGGAGGAGAGACGAGTTTGGGGAGACAGCGGTTATAATATCGTGATGCAGGACTCTATGTAACGCTGGAGTGAGGGTTCTGATTTATGTGGCGCATCTGCATGTGTTGCATTGTGTGCCATCAAGGTGCATGTGAAGCTGGACTGCACTGCTAGGAAAACACAGGGGAGGATGGATTCCGTGCCATGGAGAACTACGTGGGACAGTGACACGCTCATCCACACTTCTTTATGGTTGTGTCACCAGCACAGAACCCTAACTGCATTTCATGCTCTCTCCATGTGACTACATCACATGATTTGTTGAAGTCAATATAATAATACACCCATCATCAATAATAGTCCTAAAACCAAGTAAACTAGTTGAAATAAAACAAAACATTTAATCTTACTAACTGTAACCTTAGGGGATGTTTCTACATTCTGACATTTTTATCCAGACTTTACACACCCTCATGAGGACCCTGTTTAATTTTACAAAGTAGTTGTTTGTTTGTCTGTCTGAGCATTGGTAACAACCTGTCAGTTTACAGATTTTGTGTCTTTTCATTTATTATCAATAGAAAGAGATATATAGACAGATACACACATCACATACTAAAGAGAAAGGATCTATAAAAATTAATATTCAAATAATGTAAATTGGTCAAGGACATCTATCTTTCAGCCTATTTGGAGACCATTACAATTAATTAGTGCAACACAGGGCTTTGAATCTCATAAGGATAGCACAGCCTCATGCTCCTTTTCATTTATATACTTAAAAATTTCCACTCTGTCATCACTATTCCTTATAAAACCTCCCACAAAAGTACTGGTATAATTACCGTAGTTAACTCCATGTTGGCTTATTGATGGACCTATTTGTTTCCCTATGTATATTATAGGACCCTTCTAAAAAGACAGAATGACATCCTGGTCACTTAAGGTTGGCATTTAATAAATGGTCACTGCATGGGCATGTGAATGATGGAATGGACAAGCAGATGAAAGAATGGAGGATATGATCAAGCAGTGGAGAAGTAGTGGAATCACCTTTGTGTTTCTGTGTATCCTGGAATTGGTCTCTTTCTCCCATATATAATAATGCCATACACTTTCACCTGTCATTCACATCTTTTTGTAGCCACTCTGTGGTAAATGGGATTTTCTTAGAGGCCATAAAACCATTGAAATATGCAACTTCATTAGGCATTCAGCTTCCACCAAAGAACCTAATGACTAAGCAGATCAGCATGGAGATGATTTTGTAGAGAAGAAAGCTCACGGACATATACATCATAATTGCAAGGCTACTGTACAGAGTAAGCAATTCCGACAAGCCAGCTGCTCTGAAAAGAAACAAGTGTGCCTTCCTGACAGCCTTTATCAGCGAAATTGTGCTCACAACTCTTTCAATGCATACTTGATTTTGATTGGGATATTCTGAATGTATCATGTGGTAAACTCACATGGCCCCATAAGCATTCTGTTTTTTTCAGAAAAGCACTGTGCTGGCTGATTAATCCTGTCATATATTCCTCTTTCCAGCCCACATATTATCTCCATTTCACAGATGGAGAAACCAAGGCAACGTCTATCTAAGCAATACGACAAATTGGCACCCTAACTAGGATTACATCTGTTAAAGGAAGTGCATAATACATCCTCATTAAACACTGCTAATCAAATTTATGCATTTACTAATAGATTTTGGAAGCAGGTCATTTCAGAAAGTGTTGGTGCTAGTATAAACAGGTACAATCCTTCTGAAAAGTCATTTGGCAGCTTATGTTGAGAGCAATAAAAGCCTTCATATGCATTGATGGTGTGGAGCTCTAGGGACCCACACTGAGAGAAGAGTTGGGGTTTGGCCAAGGTTTGTGCACAAAGACAGCACCCATGGCTACGAGGTGCCACACACACGGCCTAATGGGAAGCATCTGAAAAGCGCTCTGCGTCATCTTGTGGTCAGCACCACTCCCACTGAGAGAGGCATTAATGTCCTCATCAGTCAGATAAAGCAACGAAGGCCTCAAAAGAGAGGATGTAACGACAGCAAAGCGGTGCAGTGACAATTCATGGCCACCTGGCTGGTGGAGAGAATGGGAATCCCATAATATTTACTGCACAAAATTTAGAAACTGACTAAGTTCTCAATAGGAAGGGTAGATGGAAACATTTTGCATTACATGTAATAGAAAGTTGATGACCGTTAAAAATTATACTTTAGATGGTTTTAAGTGGTGTTTATTTGTGATTAATACTTAAAACAAACACATATTAAGAACCCGTCATTGTCCTGAGGTGAGAGGGCAGAGGAAGACATTAAATATTTGAGAGTCATCAACGTGGTCTATAAAGCCCGAGGCATTGAGATCAGAGAGGGAGTAGGAGGACTAAAGAAGGCTGCTGCGCAAGGGCAAGGACCTGAGTTCGATCCCCGGTACCAAAAAAAAAAAAGAAGAGGCTCAGGGTTGACAGGATCCAGAGCAGGGGACTGAGGAGGCACAGCTGCTGGGGACAGATGACAGTGTGCAATGTGGGAAGTCAAGCAAAGGGAACAATTCAAGGAGAGCGTGATCAACCATCCAACATCCAACACTGGAAAGCAGCTGAGTCAGATACTGATTGGAACTCAGATTTGGCAATGCAGAGGTCATCGCTGACCTTATAACTGTTTCACTGGGGGTGATGACTGCAGAAGTGGACCAGAGAGGCTTGGGGAGCAAAGAGAAGCTGAAATATCGGAGAGGACTCATATAAATCTCTCTATGAGTTTTAAATAGCATCAAGGAGTGGAAGATAATGCTAGGTCAGAGGAGTTTCCATTTGTTTAAGAAGGAAGACTGTATAGTGTGTTGTATGATAGGATTGCTGGATGGAGGGAAAATTGTTATTTTTAGGAAGAAACGTTAGTTGCCAAAGGGATGTTCTTAAGTGAGGAGATGGCGGAGTCTGCAACAGCCTTAAATTGGTTCTGGAAGGTCCACTTACTGTAGCAGAAAGAAAGGCAGGGAATACAGGTCCATTTGGTTGGTAAGTCTTGTAATGGGCAAGGGACAAATATCTCCTCTGATTGTTTCTATTTTCCTGTGAGATAAGAAATAAATTGATCAGCTGTGTCAGAAGGATGGTATATTAACAATTCGACTAACGACTAGAGTCCAGATGGGATGGCTGGGCAGTACTTAGTTTCACCTGGTCAACAGGTAACTGCAACCCAGAAGGTGGGATGTAGAACATAGTGACACAAGCTTCTTTTGGTGGAACAAAGAGGGGAAATTGTCTGGATGTGGCTGTGGGACCCTAAAAGTCTAGCATCATGTAGAATAGGGCAGTAAAGTATAGTTTGAAAATACTGTTAGGAAAGTAATATCTTCAGAGGTGAGAACAGTTTGCATTAAAGCAAGAAGTTTGGGAGAATGTCTAGAGGAGAGAAGGAGGAAGATATAGGGGATTTGGGTGATAACAGACTGCAAGTTTCAAGAATTCCTAGGGAAATTTGTGGGGTGGATTGGAGCAAGTGTCCAGAAAGGGGCAGGGCTTCCCAAGCACCAGAAGTTGGCAGGGATGTGGGGAATGCCATGGGATGTGCTGGGGCTGAGATCAAGATACCCCAGAGAACAGTGCATTGATTTGCAGAGGATTGTTGAGTTGAAGAAGGTTGTAGGACCTCAGAATAAGAGTTCTCCCTGACCTTCTCCCACCTTCCCATCTGCTCCACCCTCACTCCCCCCAGAGAAAGCTATAGAAACCAGAACAGTTGCTCTGTGACTTGCCTCCCAAGGAAGTTGCCATAACACCCTCATGAGACAGGTGCTCTGCTCATAACTGCAGGAAAGGAATGCAGCAGATGTCCAAGGAGAGTCAGATGGGCCTCAAGAAGTCCCACTCAATTCATTGCCGTTTGGTTATCCTCCATCTGCAGAGGACCGTAATATTGATTACGCCCAAGGCAGGCCGTGCAGTTAGCCCCACCACTGGCTTGTTTTGAGAAGCGAGTCTGGCCAAAGCCTCCATGCTGAGGTCAGAGTAACTCGCACCCAAATTCCGTCCCCACAACTAAAACCTCCTGAGTAGAGGGACACTGTTCCAATTACAACCGTATATTTTGTCTCTTCTGTTCCTAATGTGAGAATGCTTTGTCTTGTGCTTTATGAGCCTTGTTTACATTAATTTCCATAGAAACTGCACACAGCTCGCCTTTACCTGAATTGGTGGCCAATAAAAGTCAGTGCCTGGGCCTGGCCAGCGCGGTTGTCAGTTGCACCAGCATTGGTTGCCCTGGCCCCCACTCTCTCTCCTAGTTCTGTCTCTTAGTGCATTCTTTTTCTCAGGCCTGCATCGCACACTGGGCAGGTGGGGACTGGAAGCTGACTGCAGGGGCCTCTGGCACCCTCTTTGTCCAATCCCATTTCTCTCCACTGTGATCCATTTCTTTCATTAGATTTAGTGTAGAAGCAATTTCCACCGGGTCTTTGGATTTGCTTTTCTGTAGACTCTCAAGCCACATAAAACTTTGATTAGGTAAATGTGTTGTGTGTTTTCTTTGTTAATCTGCCTTTTGTTACGGGGTGTCAGCCTTGAACCATGCAATGGGTTAGGAAAAGATGCTATTTTTCTGTCCTCCGCGTATGCCCTGTCAGATTCCCATAGACAGGTATGCCTCTCTCTGTAGTACTTTCCTGGGGCTGGATTCCTGTGAGAAATGGTAGAATTCAGCTCTCTAGTTGTAAGAATAGATCACAAGAAGTTTGTTAACTAAGAGAATTAAGTTGTTTCTGGGAAATTCCTCAAGTCTGTTTGTTAAAAGAATGCCAGAAAACTTTGAGACCTTGTAAAAGTCTCACAGGAGAAAAACAGGTTTTCCTAGTTTTCTTATTTACCATTTTCCGGGATCAGAGGACCGCGACCCAGTGACTCTACTGTGCACATCTGTGACGTTTAGGTGGGCTGGTGGGCTTGATTTTGGCTGAAATCATCCCCCTCTCTTGATACCATCTGATGAGAAGAGGGCTGGAGTGTGCTCTTTGATGTACGGGATTGGTGAACGGAAACAGGGGACTTGTGAGTTCTCCTGTAGCTTTTACGAGTCACTTCAAGTCACTGGTTATCATCAGAGGTGAAAATCAGGAAGACAATAGCCAGAATAACTAAGTTGCTTTCCTACATGTATAAAAGCCTTGCTTCTTCCCTTGGTGATTGTCGAATAGTGCCAGAGGAATTAAACTGCTGTTCATCCCCCAGGCTGTCTCCTTTTCTTTCTTTAAAAGTCGGTGCTTTCCAGGGTTCCAGGTCTCCCTCTAGAGAGACCACTCACAGATTCCTACTCATTTGGGTTCTTTGTTTAATTTAATTTTTAATTTAATCTCTCTCTCTCCCTCTCTCTCCCTTCCTCTCTCTGTTTGTCTCTCCCTCGTTTCCTCCCTCCTTCCCTCCATCCCTCATTCTTTTGTTGGACAGGGTCTCATTACGTACACCTAGCTGGCTCTAACTTGTAATCCTCCCGCGTCAGCTTCCCCAGTGCTGGGATTATAAGTGTGTACCACCTTGTCCAGCTAATTTTAATTTTAATTGACATATACTTACTATATATATATATACACACACACACACACACACACACACACACACACACACACAGTGGGTATGTATGTGATGGATACAATGTGATGCTTTGATCTATGTTTATGACATGAAATGGCTCAATCAGACTAACAAAGCCATCACTTGACATATTTGACATTTTTGAGGCAAAAATATCTACTCTTTAGTACATTGAAATGTACATTGCACTATTCTTCATCACAGCCACTCTTCTGCTTCACAGATCTCTAAAGCTTACTCCTCCTAACTGAAGCTTTATACCCTTTGATCCACACCTCCCCATCTCCACTCACTGCCTCTCCCAGGAGCTGGTAACTGGCCATCTTTATACTCTCCGTTTCTGTGAATTCAACCCTTTTAGATTCCACATATGAGATTGTCCAGGATTTGTCTTTCTGCACCTGGCTCATTTCACTGAACATCCTGACCACCAAGCTCACCCACATTGTCACAAAGACTGGATTTCTGCCCCTTCTAGGTCTGGCTAGGATTCCGTTCTGTGTACATAACACGTCGATGGACATTCCATTCATTTAGCCATCAATGGAAGTATAGATCGCTTTCATAGCTTATATTATCTATAAAGCTGCAAAATGAACATGAGTGTTCAGATATTTCTTGGACTTACTGATCCCAGTCTCTGTGGATATGTACCCAAGAGTGAGACTGGTGGCTCGTCCACTGACTTCAGTAACTGGAGGAGCATACGTGGGATAAATGGGGTGGTGATCTCCTAGAACTGTGTGGTGCACTCTGAGCCCCCGTTTCCATCTATGTCCAGATGAAGGAGAGGGGTACATCGATAAGGGTAGCCCTTATGGGACAAAGTTAATAATCATAATTTGATAGTACATAAACCATCCCAAAACAAAACGGAATAATCGGAATGAACCATATAAAATGCAAATGGTAGTGGTTTCTTTTAGATGTCATATTGTGCTGATATTGCAGGCATGACTCTCCCTATTTCATATTTTTTCTGCAATGAGCATGCATGTTTTAATAACCAATAAGCCATTTCTCAAGGATTTGTGTGTGCATAGTTATCTATCCATTGGTTGTTTCTATACTTTCAATTATGAACTCACGTATTGGGCTGTGAAAAGGTAATCTAGAGAAAAATCAAGCAGAAGGAAAATGAATGGATTAGTAACAGCATAAAAGGGAATGAAAAGTTGAATGTATTCAACAGAGTGGATACACCAAATTTGTTTATTCATCGATCTGCAAATGGACATTGTATTGTTTTCATTTGGGGCATATTAGGAATAAAACTGCTATGAAGAACTGCATTCAAATCTTTGTGTAGATAAATGTTTTTATTTCTCTGGAGTAACTACTTCAGGGTGAAATATCTGGGTAATACTGTAGAAGTGTCTAATTTTTAAATGCATTGCCAACTTCTAAAGTGGCTACGACAATCTGAGTCTCAAACATGAGTGTGTGCATATGCAGCGTGTAAATGTTTTCTGTTCCCTTTCTTACCAACCCTGAGTATTTTTATTCTTTTTAATTGTAGACATTCTACTGGGTGTATGACATTTTATTGTGGTTTTAATTTGCATTTTTCTAATGACTAGTGATGTTCAGTTTATCATCATTTGATTATCTGCCAAATGTTTCCTGGTGAAGTGTCTGTTCATGTTTTCTGATCATTTTATTTATTTGTTATAATGACTGAGGAGTGCTTTTTATATATTGGAAATATAGTTCAATGTGTTTTGAAAATGTCTTCTCTCAATCTGTATCTTACCCTTTTGTTTTGTTTTTTTGGTACTGGGGATCAAACTCGGGGCCTTTCGCTTGGGAGGCAGGTGGCTGAACCACTGAGCTAAATCCCTGGCCCCCATTTTCTTAATAATGCTTTAAAAGAATTTTTTTTTTACTTTTTGTAAATTATAAGTTGATTTTTTTTCTTTTAGAGCTTATAGTTTTTATGCCCTACCTGAGAAATATTTGCCAAATCTAAAATCATTAAGATTGTTGCTTATTTTTTTCTTCTAGGTGCTTTATAGTTTTCTCTTACATTTCTGTCTATAATTGATCTTGAGTTAATGTTTGTATAGAGTATAAGAGTCAAGTTTCTCTTTTTGGGGGGTAATAATCCAAATGCTCCTACATCATTTACTGAAAATATCACATTTTTCATTTAATTTTTTGGCATCTTTGCAAAAATCATATGGCCATCTCTGCATCAGTCTATTTCTGACCCTCTTTTCTGTTCCATTGATTTGTTTACCTCTATGCCAATACCATAATTTATTGAATACAGTAGCTTGATGTTGAGACTTGTACTAATGTGCCATAACTCCTACAACTTTGCCATTCTTTTTCAAGATTTTAATCTGTGACTGAGTGGCTTCATTGCTTTGGGTTTCTGATGAGGCTGCACATCATGATGGGAGCAGGTGGCAGAGTGAACTGTTTACATCATGAGTTGGGGAGCAAAGGAGGGAGTGAGGTGCACTTTGCTCTCCACATCCCCCTGGGGGATGCCCCTAATGACCCGAGGACCCCTACAGGTTTTATTGCCTCTCCATAGTGTGGGGTCCCTGGGGACCAGGCCTCACCGTACAGGTCTTTGAAAGTTATCTAAACTGCAGAGCCACCTCATTTGTTTCTCTCTCAGGGATCACTGCCCTGTACTGCCTGATACTCAGTCCTGGAAAGTAATTCTTTTATTTATTTTTTCTTTGTGTTGTTTCAGCTGAAAGGGGAAAAGCAGCCCATTCATCTTGGTCTGAAGCCCGAAGTCCGAAGCCCGATTCCTCTTTGCCCATTCCTTAGGCATCAGCCCCCTGGGTGAAAAATTCTTTGAGAACAGCTGTGGTGGGAACAATGATGTCCTCGAGGGTGTCCATGCTCTGATTCTCAGAACCTGTATCTTCCTTTGCGTAGGAAAGAGGATGTGGCAGATGTAGAAAGGTTCAGACCCAAAAGAGTGGAAGATTCTGCTGGATAATTCGGGTGGGTTCAGTCAGGTCACAAGTCCTTGAGCCCAAAGGACCTTTACTCACTGTGCAGATGGAGATGGCAGAGTGACAAGGACCTGACCTACTGTTCAAGGCTCTGGTCTGGGAGAAAGATGCTGGAAGCCAGAGAGCACAGTTGCCTCTAGAATCTCCCCTGGAAATTCAGAAAGGGACACAGCTCAGTGAGACCTGTGTCCGACCTCTGTCCTTTAGAACTGTATGGTAATGAATTTGTGTTAGTTAAACCTCTAGGATGGTGGTGATTCGCTGCAGTAGCAGGAACAGAAAACTCACACACTTGCAGACAATTTTAAAGTTCAAAATGGACAATCTTCAAAACTAGATAATAAACAGGCTGTTTTCCTGTGTTCAAAATGGACAATCTTCAAAACTAGGTAATAAACAGGCTGTTTTCCTGTGTGAACAATCCACCTTACATTCCACCCTTGCAGTACCCATTTGATCAGAAATTCTCTTCAGTTTTTTCCAAGTGAGGCTTCAAAAACTCTAGTTCGGGCCTGACATTTTGTAGACGGTGCTCCAGCGTTATTAGTTTCTCAGGCATTTGTCATTTATTTGCCAGTCATCCTGTCCCAGTGGTGACAAGATTGGTGTATGAAATACCATTCTGTCTCCTCCACTTTATCACCATGAGAATGCTTTTTATTTGGTAGAATCGTCTGTGTCACACGAGATTGAGAGTGATTTAGGACCAGCGTTGGAGGAGTGCTGTCCTGGTGTTATTACAGTGTCGCCTTGCGCTGTTCCACTCTGTAAGATGGAGCCCAGAACATTTGTCTTCTTCAGAAGCACTCAACATCTTTTTGCTCTTGGAGTGTTGTTGCTTTTTTCTTTTTGAAAATAAAGGATTAGTAGGAAAGGAGAAACTTTACACAGAGTCAAGGAATTTTAGTATAAGGCAGTATATTGAAAAATGATGTATGTAAGATTACTTTTGAGATTGAGATAAATTTTGTGACCAGGGGAAATGCAGACTCCAGTGAACAACTGTTGAGGTTTGCTAACTACATACACCTTTATAGCCACTTCTCCAACAAGATGTAGAACAGCTAGCATTTCCTCTCCATACCACACTGGACCCTGCTTCTGATATCTACTGTTTTATTCTTTATCTTTGTACACTCACATTTTTTTAGATTCCACATATAAATGCAGTCGTACAATATTTTTCTGTATTGGGGTCACCCACAGTGTGGAAAATGTCAACCCCTCATTCTCTGTTAGGGAGATATAATTCTGAACTTCATCATTTCTTTACCCATCATTAATGGACAGAGGTTGTTCCCATCTCCCAGTTGTTGTGAGTGCTGCTGCCAAGAACATGGCAGTATGATGACTTATGGCCACTTCGTTTTCTTTAGTTATATGTCCAGAAGGGGGATTGCTGAGACATTTCCAAGTTCTATTTTCAATTTCATTAGGGAGCTCTGTAATATATTTCATAAGGGCTGCGCCAATTTATATTCCTTCCAACAACATCCAAGTGTTCCCCTTCTCCACTCTCCACATTTGTTATCTTTTAATATTTGCTAATAGCCACACTAACAGGTAGGGGGTAGTATCTCATAGTGGTTTTGATTGGCATTTATCTTATAACATTGAGCACCATTTCATCTATCTGTTGATGATTTGCATGTCTTCTCTTGAGAAATAGCCATTCAAGTCTTTTGTTCATTTTCCAATTGATTCCTTGTTTTTTCACAAGTGAATTCTTTATAAGCTTGGACTATTAACCTCTTATCAGATATATGGTTTGCAATATATTTTCCCAATTCATTGGCTATCATTTTATTTTGTTGATTGTATTCTTTCCTGTGTAGAAGAGTTTTAGTTCAATGTAGTCTCACTTATTTATTTTTGACCTGGGATTTTGCTATATCTATAATTTCATTGCCAAAACTAATATCCAGAGTTGCTTCTCTATGTTGTCTTCTAAAAGGGTTCCTCACTGTGTCCTAGTAATCTTTTTTTTTTTTTTTTTTGGTACCAGGTATCGAACTTGGGACCTTGCGCTTGAGAGGCAGGCGCCAGAGCCACTGAGCTAAACCCCTGGCCCCATGTCCTAGTAATCTTGTAGTTTCTGGTCTTACATTGCTGTCTTACTATTTGGGGTTGATTTTTGTTTAGGGTCTAAGATAACCTTTCCATTTTATTCCTTGGCACGTAGAAATCCAGTTTTCCTGGCATAACTTATTGAAGACAGAATTCTTTCCACCTTTCATCTTTCTTGTCAAAATGTAGTGAGAACATATATGTTTGGATTTATTTGGGGGCCATTGTTTGGCTGGTCTATGTGTTTATTTTTATGTCAGTACTATGGTGTTTTGATTATTATAGGGTTATAATTTCATTTTAAATCAGGAATTGTGATGCTTCCAATTTTGCTTTTCTTTCTCAAAATTGTTTTGGCTATTTGATATCCTTTGTTTCCATATGAATTACAGGATTGTATTTTCAATTTTTATAAAGAATTGCATTGGGATTTTGATAGGAATTATATGGAATCTATATATTATTTTAAGTGGTAAGAACAATTTAACAATATTGCTTCTGATCCATGCATACGGGATAGCTTTCCATGAGTTTGTCTTCAGGTTCTTCCACCAACATTTCAGGTTTCAGTGTACTGCTTTATCACCTCCTTGCTTAAATTTATTTCTAAGTATTTTATTTTATTTTTTGTGATGCCATTGTAAATGAAATTGTTTTTTTCATTAGTTTTTAAGTTAGGCCATTATTTGTATATAAAAATCCTCCCAATTTTTGTATGTTAATAATAATCTTCAATGTAAAATAACTAAATTTTTAATCAAGAGCTATGCAGTAGCTGAATGCACTTAAAAAAGAAAAGATCCAACTAAATGTTGTATACAAGAGACCCACTTAAACTTTAAGGACACACATAAGCTGAAAGTGAAGGGATAGAAAAAATATTCCATCCAAATGATAACTAAAAGAGTATGGGGTGGCTATATTTATATCTGATAATACAGACTTTAAAAACAGACTTAATACACAAAAAGTTTATTATTTATTGATATAATGATTAACTCATCAAACAGCAATTTTATATATGCCATAAACCTGAGATAAGATTAATAATATCTGCAAGAATGAAAATGTAGAAAGGGGAATTCGAAGAGAAAGGGGGAAGGGGGCGAAGGCAGAGGAAGGGGATTTAAAAAAGGAACAAGCTGTATTATGTATATGTACCCACTTCCCAAGAGGATTGTAAAGTACATGTACTGCAAACATGTACTAATAAGAAAAACAATAAAAAAGGCAATCATAAGGTAATATCTTTTAAAAAAAATAAATAAATAAAGCTGGAGAATCTTAATCCATAAAGTGAATATTAATGAGAATGGAGAGGTAAATAGATAGCAATATAATGGGTAGAGTTCTTCAAAAATACCTCACATGCAACAATGGATGGATCAGCCAAACAGAAAATAAGGAAAATTGGACTTGGCTTGAACTTGTAACTGAATGGACTTAACAAAGACACAGAATTTTCCATCTAAAAGCAGCACAACACATAATTTTCTCCAGTGTACCCAGAACATTCTCCAGTTTGGGGTATAAATTAGACCACAAAATAAGTCTTAACAAATTTAAGATTAAATCATATCTAGTATCATTTCAGTCCACAATGTTATAGAACTATAAATCAATAACCAAAGAATTTACTGAATATTCACAAATATTTTGAAATTAAACAACATGCTCTTAACCAATGAGTCAAAGAATAAATCAGAAGAGAAATTGAAAAATAGCTTGAGATAAACAACAATGTAAACACTATATATCAAAACCTATGAAATGAACCAAAAGCAGTCTTAAGAGGTATTCTAAAACAATAAATGCTAGTACTTAAAAAAATAAAAAAAGAAGAGCTCAGATAAATAGCCCAATATTGTGCTTTAAAGAACTAAAAAAGGAAGATAAAACAAAACTCAAAATTATCAAATGGAAGAATATAATATACATAGATCAAATAGAGAAGAGAAAACAAATAAGTAATCTAAGAGCTGTTTTCTGAAAAGAAATAAAAATGAGGAGTTATCAGTTCATCTTCAAAGAAAGTGTAGAAAACTCAAAATTAAAAATGAAAGTAAGAAATTACAACAGATGCCTCAGAAATACAAAGGATCATGAGGGAGTGCTACAAACAATTATATGCCAATAAATTGGAAAACATACAAAAAATGAATGCATTTACAAAAAGATGTAACCTGCCAAAATTGAGTTAGAAGAAGAGGAAAAAAAACCTGAACAGACCATTAACAAATAAAGAGGTTGAATAAATAATTAACAACAATTCCCCAAAGGTGAAAATCTAATGACGAGATTGGTTGCATGATTGAATTCTACCAAATATTCAAATAAGTAACAATTGTACTCCTTAAACTCTTGCAAATAGAGTGCAGAGGAGGAGGCTTACAGGCCGCCATATCACCACTCCAGTGCAGAGGAGGTGGCTTCCGGGCCACCATACCACCAATCCCAGGCAAGAGGAGGTGAGCTGTGCAGGTGGCAGCATCACACACATCCCCTACCCATGAAAATGAGAAGACACATAAACAACTCTCAAAACTAGACTTCCAGATCTCCTACAGCAACCCCAAAAGAAAATGAGATGGAACACTCTGATACTCAACCACCTGGACTCTCTGAACTGGCAATGAAAGAGGATCTGGAAAAAATGAAATCAGAAATAATTTCTCAGAAAACAGCAGAGATTGTGCTCATAGTGCAAGACATGATTAATAAATCTAGAGAGGAGCTAAAGAACATGATGGAATCCCAACATAAGAAACAAACGGAATCCATAAAACAGATGCAAACAGAGTTCCAGGAGATTAAAAACTCCACTGAAAGTCTACACAGCAGAATGAGCCAATGTGAGGACAGAATTTCAGATAGAGAAGATAAGATTGCAATTAGTGGCCAGGAAAAGAAAAATTATTTCAAAATTCTAAGGGACCATGAAAAACCAATCTAGCAGCTGCTAGACAATGCAAAGAAGAAAAACATAAGACTGATTGGAGTCAATGAAGAAACAGGAGAGAGTGCAGGTGACATAATAAAACTCTTCACAGAAGTAATGGCAGAAAACTTCCCAAGTAGGGGAAAATAATTTGACATACACATAAATGAGGTATATAGGACTCCAAATAGCCTTGATCAAAAAAATCTACACATGGGCATATAATTGTTAAGATTCCAGAAACACAACAGAAGAACAAAGTTCTACAAGCAGTTAGAGAAAAGAAACAAATCACATACAAAGGAAAGCCCATCAGAATCACAACAGACTTCTCAATGCAAACCCTCAAGGCAAGATGAGCTTGGAGTGATGTAGTCCAAGCCCTAGAGGAAAACAGCCTCCAACCAGATTGATGTACCCTGCAAAGCTATCTTTCAAAAGTGATGCAGAAATAAGATACTTTCATGACAAAGAGCACCTTAGGAACTTCATGAATACCAAACCAGCACTCCAAAAATTTTAGACACTATCCTAGGAAGAGAAAATGAGGATCACAACCCCAGGAAGCAAAGCAGAATGAACCCATCTGGCATGACAAGAAATTAAATGCAAAGGGGAAGAATCCAACAAAAAGAAAAAGTCATAACAATGATAAATCAATATGGATCAGTTATAACCATCGATGTTAATGGTCTCAATTCACCAATCAAAAGAAATAGATTGGCAGAATGGGTCAAGAAGCAAGATCCAACAATATGCTGCATACAAGAAACACACTTAATTCAAGAAGAAACTCACAGACTGAAAGTTAAAGGGTAGAAAACAATACTCCATGTGACAGGAACCTGAAAAAAAGCAGAAGTAGCTATCCTCTTTGCAGATCAAATGGATTTCAAACCAACAATGTTTAAGAGAGACAAAGAAGGACACTACATCCTTGGAAAGGGAAGACTCCAAGAGGAAGAGATAATAATCATAAATATCTATGCACCAAATACTAGTGTGCCCAACTATCTAAAACAAATACTAACGGACATGAAAAATCATATAAGCACTACTACAATAGTAGTGGGGTACCTCAATACCCTACTGCCACAAATAAATAGATCAACTAGACAAAAAATAAATAATGAAATACTAGAACTCAATCAAACTCTTGAACAAATGAACTTAACAGATGTTTACAGAGTGTTCCACCCCACAAAATCAGAATACACATTCTTCTCAGCTGCACATGGGTCATTCTCCAAAATAGACCACAAACTCGCTCATGGAACATATTTAGGTAAGTGCAAAGGAACTAAACTTATCCCCTGTATATTATCAGACCATAGTGAGATGAAATTGGAGATCCATAGCAAAAGAAACCACAAGAATTTCATAAACACAAGGAAATTGAACAACACGCTTCTGAATGACAGTACAACATATTGGAATCTATGAGACACAATGAAAGCAGTCTTACGAGGGAAATACATAGCAGTGAACACTCATATGAGGAAAACATAGTGAGCCCAATTAAACAACCTGATGCTGCACCTCAAGCTTATAGAAAAAGAAGAGCAGGAGAAACCGAAAGCTCATACAAGGGAGGAAATTATAAAGACAGGGCAGAAACCAATGCAATGGAGACTCAGAAAACAATACAAAAAATCAATGAAGCTAAGAGTTGGTTTTTCAAAAAAATAAACAAAATTGACAAACCCTTAGCCAACCTGCTTTGGCCATAGTCAATATTGTTGTCCCCTGGATTAACCAACAGGGCACAATAGCGCTATAGGTTCCAGGGTATCCAGTATCACACAGTGGAGGCTTTGGACTCAGATGGTGGGAGGCTACAGACTCTGAGAAGTTGGGTACAATGAATTCTCTATACATACACACAAGAAAGAATCAAGTTCCTCCCTCCTCTCTTTCATACAGAGAAAGAGAAACAGAAACCTTTATTTCTTGGATACAGAATGGAAAGGATCCATAGTCAGCTGGCTCCAAGGGAGGGTGTCATGGCAGAGGGGCATCGCAGAGGGGAAGCAGTCTGTGGCAAAGCAAGAAGCAGCAAGCAACAAAAACCAAGTGACAAGCCACAAGTGACAAGCAACCAGAGACCCTCTTTCTGTCTTTTATTTCTTATCCAGGATACCCACACTTAGGGCAGATAGCACTCACACCAAGGGTGGAGCACCCTTAATGCTACCCAGAACGTGGCAAACCAATCAGTGAATTAATTTAGTATTCACACACTTAATGTCAGTATCCAGCCACCTCCTAAAAGTCCCACCGATGACTGCATGAGGCTTTGGGGAGGCATCTAGACATACACACACACACACACACACACACACACACACACACACACACACCATGCAGAGAGAGAGAGACAGAGAGACAGAGATAGAGAGAATGAAAATATACTTCTCAACTGAATAACTAAAGGAGAGTGCCAAAGAATTTCAAAGGAGCAGCAGGAATCCTGGTGGAGCACAGAAGTGCAGGATCTCACATAGGGAAGAGAAGGAGGAAACAGTTTGCTGCTGACACCTCCAAGCTCCAGTTTGAATCAACATGGAACCAGGAGAGACGCCTTCCCTCCATGAAAATGTAAGCAAAAAGATCTCTGCAGCCCCTCTCACCACCACAGACACCACAGTCTTGTCTTCTCTGGAGACCCATGCAGTCCTACAGTGCCTGGGCCTGGCTGAGGATGCTTCCCAGGCTCTCTGCACACTGAGCTACTCGGTGCCTCCCACCCACCGAGAGCCAACACTTCCCCTCTGCTCACCCATGGCCCATGCTGCCAACACACCACCATTTTCCCATGGGAGCCACTCCTGAAGTGTGCCCTGCTCTAGGGCACAGGGCATGGGGCATGGGGCATGGGGCCAGTCGATCCACCTCTTCATGCTTAGGGCTTTTCTGCCACTGCAGTTCCAGTTGCTGATGCTCCCTCCCTGAGGGCCCAGATAAAGTGGTTCCCTTCCTGCCTGACAACCTCAAGCCTCCTCTATGCCAGACACATGTTCCCCAGCTCAAAAGCTGCCATGGTACACTTCTCTCGAAGATCTGGAGGCTCCCCAACCCATCTAGCCACACTTTCTAGAGCCAAGTGTTTTAGTTACTTTGTCACTGAGACACAATACCCAACACTCACAACTTAAAGGCGGAAAGGTGTATTTGCATTCACAGCTGGTAGAGGTTTCAGTCCATAGGCACCTGTCTCCAAAGGCAGGGCAGCATGGCACAGGGGCCTGGCAGTAGACCACCACTCAAGGAATGATGGACAGGAAACAGAAAGTGATCAAAAGAGGAACTGAGCCATTCCCCCAGTGACCTGCCCTTTTCAACTACATCCAATCTCCTAACAGCTAGTCTGCTATAAACTCCCATGATCTAACCACCTCCCCAAAGCCCTGCCTATGAGTGCTTGAGGCTCTTGGGGGACATCTGTATATAAACCATTACAGCAAGCAAAAGTGACACCTTGTGTTCTAGGGAATCAAATCTATGGCTAAGCTTTGTCACCTTGTCCTTCTGGATGACCTGCCACAGTGCCTCACCAACTGGAGCCAGACCAGGCCCCCACAAATTGATCTGCTGAAGCCTTGGGCTTCTCCCAGGAATGATCATGGTTGTCACTTCCTGTCCTGGGTCCCACTTCACAGTGGTGACTGCTACTTGTTCTTCTTTTGTCATTCATAGGATGTAACCTACAAGACGCATCGCAAGTGTGACTAGAAAATATAAAACTGAAGAGTAATCTAAGAAAGCAATTTAAACAACTTTGTCTATGGTAATTTGTTATAGCAATGAGAAAAAACTAATGCCATCCCACTATAAGCAATTAGCTGCCCTCCTCTGTGGTTTCCCTGACAGATTTAAACAGTGCTGGTGTTGCACTTATCACATCATGCTATTATTTGTTCCCTTCCGTAGGGAGCTCATTAATTCGGACGGAAGCCATGTGCCATTGATATTTGGTTCTCAAGTCCTATGTTCCCAGTTGGAAGCTAAGTGTAGAGTGAATGAATGGATTGGAGAGGATATTGTTCACTGGTCATTGTCACTATTGAGATTTGGTATCTGCCATGACTAAGCCACTATAGTAGGAGTGCTACCAGGACTCATCACCATTTTGGTTGTTAGTCTCTGGGGCCCTGATTCTCATCATGTGCAAACTGTTTTGAAGGTTGCCATTGGTTATGTGCAGTTTCTTTTAAAAAGTAGCCCTTTCTAGCTACAGAAATGTGAACTCCCTTTCATCTTTCACTGGAAGTTAGTTTAAGTGATCTGAAAATTAGACATTCTAGTACAGTCATGTGTCACTTAAAGGCAAGATTACATTCCTAGAAGTGCACTGTTAGTTTCATGACTCTGAGCAAACGAGATTAGTTCAAGCACAAAAGAAAATGGTACAATCAAGGAATGTGGTTTGCTGATACAGGAAGCTCCTCCTGGTGTCATGTAGCACATTGCTTTAGAGTAAACTTTCTTTTCATAAGTAAGAGTACAGTTTGAAATAACGATAAATTATATTATAGTAAACACATAAACCACCAATAGAGCCATTAATTATCATCTGTAAGAACTGTGTGCTGTACCTAATTATATATGTTATCCTTTTATACTACTGGCACACAGGAGATTTGTTTACACCAGCATTACCACAAACACATGAGTTATTTCCCCAAAATTCTTATGTGTTTAGAGGTGAGGCTTTAGGAAGGAAATTGCATTTTGGGGTTCTGTACTCATGAGTGGATTAACCCATAGATATGTCCACAGTGGAATGTTCAGGCAGCAGGTAGGGCATTGTTGGAGGTGGTCACTGGTGTTGTGACTTGAGAGCATGTATTCTTTTCCTTGGCTTCTCCCTTCTCTCCCTCTGCTTCCTGGCTGCCATAGGATGAGCAGCTTTGCTCCACCATACTCTTGTACCATGTTGTTTCTGCCCTAGAGCCAGCTAACTATGGCTGAACCATGGAAAACTTGAGCCAAATAAACTTCTCATCCTTTTGAGGGTATTGAGTATTTTTTTCCAATGATAAGACAGTGACAACTATATTACACAATAATATTATGATGGCTATAATATCAGTAGGTGGTAGAAACTTTTCAACTGCATTATATATGTGTAGTCCATCATTGATCAAAATGTTACACAGTGCATGATTTTAGATATGTTTACTAATTTAAAAATGAATCACTTGGGCCAGGGATTTAGCTCAGTGGTTCCACCACCTGCCTCACAAGCACAAGGTCCTGAGTTTGATCCCTGGTACCAAAAAAAAAAAAAGAATCACTCATTTATTTTTTCAAAATCAATAATTAAATATTTAAACAAAATTCAGAATTTTTCTGTACAATTTTTGAATATTTTGCAATAATATATACTGAAAACATAACACTCAGTGCTGAGGTACTGATGATTGATAAGAGACTTTGACCAATTTGATATTCCAATGGTAACTAATCTGCAGAAAATATTTCAAGATATATGCAACAAGTTACCCTGAGTGTGGATATGACCGTATGTATAAGATTAGTATCGCCTCCTCTTATATGTCATCTGTACGCTAGAAAATTTGCGACTCCACAACAAGAGTCAGTGTATGTATGTATGTATGTATATAAATTTACATTGTATATTGATAGAATCCACAGATTGCCTGATGGTTTTTTCTCTATTTCATGTTTTTTTCTCAATATTTTTCATATAAACTGAATGAATCTTTTCTTTGTGAGTGCTCCTTTGGGACTTGGGATATTATACTCCTCAGTACATACTTTTTTCCATTTAGTTTATTGGTACATTTTAGGTATGCAGTACAGTTACATTCATCACTGGGATCTTGTACCTTTATATGACGTATCTTGGTTCTTATTTTTTCCCCTTCCCCTGCCCTCCCTTCACCCCCTCCACCCCTCCCTATTTACAAAGACTTTGTTTCCATGTTCTCAGTACATGTTTTTGAAGACCTATTGTGTAAAGTGCATAAAGTGCTAGATGTAAAGAAAGACTTTGCAAAAACTAAGAAAATGTATGTAATATGCTGAATTTTTAAAAAGCAAGTAAACATTGTATGCTCACCATTTATACACAATGTGACCATATTTTGATGGAGAACAGAAGCTGTTACACAAAAATAAAGCAGTTTTGTCACATTAGAAGGACTAATAATGATTGATTGCTATTCCCTGTAAAGTCCTTCAATATATTTTGCATTTACCAAGTTGAGCAACGTAAATCAGCCCTTCAATCACATATGATACAGACACAAGGCTCTGTGACTGACTGGGGCCTGAGCTGTGCCCCCTTCTCAGAATGTCTAGACCTGTGTCTACAGAATCCCAAACAGAGGCTCTTTCGTCCTTGTGGAAAGTCTCCTGGGGACTTTGAGCACATAGCAAAGATTTTGTCCCACATCTACTGTTGAACTATAAACAGTATTTCATTTCATTTAACAACATGCATGACCTTATGGCCAGATTCAATTTCCTTTTTTTTCTTCTCATCCTTTCGGACCATTCTGCTGCAATGAACACATTTCCATAGTTACTCCCCTCAAATTCTTCCCCATTCCTTGTTTCACGGTGTAAAACTTTCCTGGATGCTATGGCCTGAATGCCTGTGTCCCCATGGCTAGCTCAGCCCCCACTGTGATGCACTAGGAGGTAGGATCTTTCGGAGATGATTGGCCATGAGGATGGAGCCCCTTGGAAATAGGATTAGTGCCTTCATGAACGAATCCCCAGGGAGCTGTCCTACTCTTTCTGCTTTCAGGGACACGGAGAGAATGCGCTGTGCCCAGGTCCACTGGAGCCTCGATCTTGAACTGCCAGAAATAAATGTCTGCTGTTCCCACGCAGCATACATCATTTTTTCACAGCAGCCAGAATGGACCATGCCACTGCACACCGCCTTTCTCCTCTTCCCTGGCTTTTCCCATTGCTCCTCAGTTCCAGTGTTAATGTCTCAACTTTCCACTCCTGTTCCCATCTGCTTGTTCTTTCAAGGATTCACCCCACTTCCCAACTTCCAGTCACAAATTTATGGGGCTGAGTTATGGACGCGCACCCTGTGCCTTTCACGGGCAGGTTCCCTAAAGGTTTCTGCACTGCATGCCCTACTCTCTGTCACTCCACATGCAGGAGTCATTCTTTATGTCACATAGGTGTCTTGGGTCAGAGCGTGGTCTTCCTTGCCGTGGCCTTCCTTGCAAAGCCACTGACCCTTCCAGGACAACACTGCAGCCACCTGTCTCTTTCCCTAGGCGTGGCAGTCCCTCCCCTCGGTAACCACTCCAGGCTGGCCAGATGTGCTGCTGGACCTGCTGGCTCTCCCATCTCCTGGGACCTTGCATGAGACCACACACTGCAGGTTATGGCTCCTGCATCCAGGGCTCCTACCTCAGAGCCAGAGAGTGAGGAAAGTGGGTTTCCTTGGAGTGATTTTTGACCGATAAACAGGTGTCTAGAGGGAGCCAGGCAGAGTGCTGTCCCTGCCTCCTCTCCCACAGACTAATACGAAGCAAGCTTCCCTCCCAGCTTGTGTGAAAGCCGGGAATTGGATGAATTGAGTGAACATGCCTGGCAGCAGCCTGCTACATCTCTCCCAGGTTCCTAGAGAGATGGCAGCCGCTCTGGGAACCATCCCTGCCTCCTGGGTAAACATCCGTCCTCCCTTCCTTTCTGAATCTCCCCCTTCCCCAATAATGCATCAGCTCTTCAGGGATCGCCTCAAGCTCTGTTTTCCAGAGAAACAAGTTAAAAGAGCTCTTCAAATTCCACATTTTTTAAAGTATTTTTTTCAGCACTCAAGTTAGCTCCCCTCTGTCAAAAATAACACCATTATGCTATCACTCAAAAGAGAACCCTGTGGTCATTTACTATTGCACATTGTTTCTTCTACTGATGAAGTTCTGATTTCCAAAGATCACACTGGCTTTTTCTTGGGACTGAAACACCTTTGCGCTGCAGGCCAAGCATGCTGCTCTGGGCCACACCTGCGTGGCTGTGTCTCAATTACTGCACCTGCCCTTGCTCTCTTGCCTGATTCCCATGCTTTAGTCTCCCCCAGATCTGTCTTCAGTACTCTGCTAGTTGCAATACTGCTCTTCCTTCAGTATCAGTGCGACTTTTTTCTTGAGAAATGTATAAAACGCAGGCACAACCAATTTTTCTAATGATGCTTCATGGCCTATTAAAAAGCTTAAAATTCTCTCCAGATTCAAAATACTTTCAATTATCCCACATTTCAGTCCCTCTCTTTCTGGTGCAATCACAAGTCTGGTTGTTTTTAACCTTTTCACTTTTGCTTATTAATTCTTTGACTTGGAGCACCTTTTCTTCCACTTTTGTGAACCTTTCCTGTCTTTCAAGCCCCAACTCGCCATCTTTTTCTTTAGGTTTATCATAAGAATGTTAGAACACACTGCTATGGAAACCCTGGAATTAATCATTTGTAAGATTTAATTGCTTCGGTACATATTGATTGATGCTGCTCATAAATTGGTTTTTGCTTCCGTTTTCTGAATGAGATCAAATTTTTTTGACCACAGAAAGAGTGTCATTCTTTTTATGGCAGCCTTAATTATACAGGGCACAGAATAGATGCTGAAAACACTTCTTAACTGCTTGTCTCTCTGTAAATGAAGAGCGAATGTCCTGTAGCTGGAAGTGTCTTGCTTTGTTGAAGGCGAGGTAACAGTGTCTGAAATCGGTGATAGGGACAGTTCACTTTACACAGTGACTGCCAGATGCCCTCTTGCATGGTTGAATGTTACACGTGACAGTGATGACTGAAGGTGGATGTGTAAATCCCATGCTACCACGGGAGCAACTGTGGCCTTCATCAGCCTAAGGGATCCTGGAGCGTAACAGTGACATTTGGAAGGCAGTAGTGGAATTAAGGAAATGCATGGTGCTCTAGCCTTATATCTCCAGTGCCATGTCAGACCCAGATCAAACTTACTCTCTCCAACGGACTCAAATACACCGAATAAAAGGGCTGGGAGTAGATAGCGACTGAGTTCATGTGGCTGTGGGGGGAACCGAGGTGTGCTCAGGTTGTGGAGAATATAAATTCACACTAAGGACTTGGATTTGATTCTATGGATAGTAGTATATGCCACTGCTTCTATTTTCTTTTCTTTTTGGAAGAGTTCATGGATGCATTAGTCTACAGTGGCTGCCATACCAAATTCTCATAGCACGGGTAGCTTAAACAACAGAAATTTCTTTTTGCACAGTTCTGGATGTGAGAAGCCTCAGGTAAAGGTTCTCACTGATTTGCTTTCTGGTAAGGGCTCCCCCCCATTGGCTGATAGAATTCTGCGTTCTTGCTAGGTACTCCTAGGGCATTTTCTTGGTGTATGCAGTTCCCACACCTGCTCCTAATAATCTCCCTTCAGCTTTATTTTTCTAGAATCCACATGTGAGGGAAAAACATAATATTTGTATTTCTGAGTCTGGCTTATTTCACTTCACATGATGATCTCCAGTTTCACCCATTTTCCTGCAAATGGCAAGATTTTATTCTTTTTTATGGGAGAGTAATACTCCACTGTGTATATACACCACATTTTCTTTGTGTATTCATCCACTCATGAACATCTAGGCTGATTCCATAACCTGGCTATCACAAATGTACCACAATCAAACATGGATATACAGAGATATCTCCATGCACCCTGATTTGATTCCTCCAGGCCTATACCCAGGGATGGAGTGGCTGGATCACAGGGAGGGGGCCTGTAGTTTTTTGAGAGACTCCCACATTGATCTCCATAGTGATTGTACTAATTTACATTCCCACCAACCATGAATAAGGGTTTCTTTTCTAGGTATATCCTTGCCAGCATTTTTTTTTTTATTTTCTTGATAATGGCCATTCTAACTATGATGAGATGGAATTTCAATGTAGTTTTTATTTGCCTCTCTCTGACTAAAAATGTTGAGCATTTTTCTTATAATTATTGGCCATTTTTACTTCTTTTTCAAGATGTATCTTTTCAGTTCATTGTTCATTATTTGTTCCTTTAGTATTTTTAAATGTATTACATATGATGGATATTAATCCTCTATTATATGAATTGAAGCAAAGATTTTCTTACATTTTTTTAGGCTATCTCCTCATATTTTTCATGGTTTTCTTTGTTAAAAGGAAAAGCTGCTTAATTTTATATAGTCCCATTTGTCAGTTCTTGCTATTATTTCCTGAGTTATTATAGTCCTAATCCAGAAATCATGGCCTATACAAGTATTTTGAAGTTTTTCCTCTATATTTTCTTCTAGTAGTTCAAAAATTCAGGTCATACATAAAGGTCTTTGATCCATTTTGGGTTGATTTTGTGCATACGGAGAGAAAGGGATCTAGTTTCAATCTTCTGCAAGTGGATGATCAGTTTTGCTAGCATCCTTTGTTAAAGAGGCTTTCCTCCAGCGTATGTTTTAATCTTCCTTCTCAAAAATCAGATTTTATAGGTTCTTGAGTTTATTCCTGTGTCCTTTATTCTATTCCATTGATCTACATGTCAATTTTTATGCCTGTACCATGCTGTTTTTGCTATAATGGATCTATAGTATACTTTTTTGGGGAATTGGATATTGTGATACCTCCAATATTTTTATTTTTACTCAGAATTGCTTTAGTTTTTCAGGGCTTTTTCCTATATGGTTTTTGGGATTTTTCTTCATTATGTAAAAACTGTCTTATGATTTCTTTTGGTACCGGGGATCAAACTCAGGACCTTCCACTTGCAAGGCAGGCAGTGGAACCACGGAGCTAAATCCCTGGCCCAAGAATGTCATATGATTTTCATGGGAATTGCACTGAACCTGTAGATCACATTAGGTAGTATGGCCATTTATGATGCTGCTGCTGCTGCTGCTGCTGCTGATGATGATGATGATTATGAGGCCCAGACTGACCTGAAACTCATGGCAATTCTCCTGCCTCAGCCTCCCAAGTGCTGAGATTATAGACGTGCACCAGTGCATTCAGCTAGTATGGCCATGTTAACAATATAAATTCTCCCAATCCATGAACATGAGATGTCTTCGCAGCTTCTGTTATCTTCTTACATTTCTTTCTTTAATGTCTTTAAATTTTTATTGTAGAAATCTATTGCTTTGCTGGTTAGTTTTATTCTTTCTTAAATATTTTTCTTAATTTTTTTGACATTGTGAATGAGATTGTGTCTCAGAAAGGTCATTATTAGTGTGTAGGAAAGCTATGGATTTTTGGATGTTTATTTATATTCTGCTATTATTGAATTGTTTATCAGCTTTAAGTAACTTTTCTACCAAAACCCTTTAAATAGAGATCTGACACTCATGTTTTAGAAAGGTAATTTTTGCAACTGTATGGCAGATGAAAAGAGTAGAGATAGAGAAGTCGTTTGGGAGGTTTATGTTGATGTCTGTTTTTCAAACTACTCCTTGAATTCTTTGCAGATGTTTCATAAGCCATCTTGAAGGACAACAGGGTAAGCAGCTGGGCATATAGCCCTCCAATTCAATCCCAACCTTACATTATATCTGTTACTACTTGACTTCTAAGTATAATATAATTAAAATATATTGTTCCTTACAGATATTGGAAAACTCCAAGCTCACTTAGACAGTAGACTATACGAGCATCATTGGAGAGATTTCAGAAACCTTTTGAGTTAGAGTCAAATGGACTTGTTATCAATAACTTCTGTGGTTACAAAAAATTAGGAACCTAAAATCTCTGGGGGACTGCATAGATGTGATCACATTAACTAATGCAGGAATTACTCTAAGTAGAGGAGATTTAGAGATGGGAAGATTTTTATCAATTCATCTATTTAATGTGAAGTCCTTCTGAGGAAGGATTTGCCTGAGATGATTAGAAGCTGAGATCTGGAGTCCAGGAGAAAGGTCACATTAGGTTCTGGAGTCACAAGCATTAGATAAGCTTTGAAGCCAAGGTGATCGGTGATGTCATCCAGCAGGAAGCAGACAGGTGAAGAGCTGAGATAACAAACTGACAACCAAAATAGCATCCAGCCCATTAGCGTCATCTTCCTACTTCCATGGATTCTTTAGCCTTTGCGGTATTTTGCATTTGCTTTTGAAATTTATGGTCAGCCTTCACAATTCATTATTTCCAATGTCCTTGGACCATGCTGGGCTATCCTTTGTTCACTGTCACAGCAGGCCAGCAGTGCTGTTGTGCTCAACCCTGCAGATCCGCACATGCTCGGCACGTAGGCCCCTCCCACTCAGCCAGGCTGTGCTGGCTGTCCCCAGTTGGTTCCATTCCTTCAGGGATTTCACTTTCCAACTCCTGAGGGAGAATTCTGACAATGGGACCCCAGGCCACTCATCTTTAGTATGGAATACAGCCAAGAAATTAGTTTATTGCTGTTGTTTTGATTATGTACTTTCTTATTTCATTGTTATTATGTTTCTTAGAGGTATGATCCCAAGTGAAGCCGCAGTTGTGTTTTTAGACTTTGGCAAGACAACAAGGGCTCCTCCACCTAATTGAAATGAATTATAACTTCTGTTTCTCAATCTTACTACCAACTAGTGACACTGTCATATAAAAATGTAGCATTGCATAGTGAATATACAGGAGTATGATGTAGTCATGCATTATTAACATATTGATTGAAAATAACATAGTAGAATACAGGGATACCTTGCATTCATTCCATGATTCTGGGGAAAATAACCAAGTTCATATTCATGCAAAAAAGATGGCCACGGTCATATTCATCACCTGATGTAGAGTTTGCAAACAAAAGCAAAATTTTGCCAGACCCTTCTGCTGGAGAACCAAATTGTTTGCAAACAAAAGCATTTGTGAACTGAGGCACTACTGTATTATTTAGTAAAATATATGTTAGATTTGACATTGGTTCAGACAACAACGTCAAAGAGAAGAGTGGGGTGTTCACTTTCTGTCATTCTACAAAGTACTTAAGAGGATTAAAATATGAGGAGAAAAGTTTATTTTGGCTCACAGAGTTTAGGGTTCCAGTCTGTGATAAGTTGGCCCCATTGTTTTGGGGCTTCGTAGAAGACAGTTGTGAAGATTAAATGTGGGATCACAAGGAAAGCCCTTTGGAAATCTCATCCATCCTGCAAGATCCTTGAGGTTAGCTGTCGCTGTCCCTTTCTCCACATGTTACCACCCATAACCCCGATAAACATACTGAGCTTTAGGAAATCCATAAACAAAGAGGCGATAGATAATAAGTTAGTTGATAACATTTAAATGCGATGTATTTTTATTGCACCCATAAATCTGAAGTCTATGTCAGAGCACCTCGAGGGTTAAATATCTTGGTGTTCTAAGCATGTGGATGTTGATATATATTTCTATTTTCCAAGAGAAAAGGTTTTTATTTCTGTTTAGATTCTGTTAATGCAATCCCCCAAATATGAGTTATTCTTTGTAATTGCATGTGATTAATTTGGGACAAACAATGAATCAGAATTTACATGATCAGCTCTGTCAAGTTTCATGGTCAGAAAATTACTTAGAATTTACAGGAAAAGGAATATCTGTAGATAGAATTTTCTCCAGTGTGAGGAAAGCTAAGTGATTCAGTTACACAGTCACATACATTTATATTCAATATCTGAATTTGTTATCTAGCTTCATTTAAGAAATCAACCTCAAAATCCCAGAGCTTAATTTTGGGGTCCAAACTTCATTTATATTTATCTTTAGGAAACTGATAGAGATGTCAGACATTTGCAATGAGATAAATAATTGAGTGGAAATGAGGCTTGGTATTAAAATTTTAAAGAGCTTGCTTAAAAGCATTTGTTCAGCTCTGAGCATTTCTGAGAAACTGGATTTTGATGCCATGAAGAGAGAATTAGGGAAGACTTTCAGGTCAAGTCTACTTATCAGCTGCATCTGAGCCTGACCCTGGGGAGGGCACCTTAAGTCATGCCTCCTTGCCTTTAAGTTTTTAACAACAAATGTTTTGGTCTGGTGACTGCAAATTAGAATCATAGCATTTTAGAGCCGGAAGAGGTCACAGAGATAATTTAGAGCAAGCCTTTGTTTTGAAAGAAAGAAACTGAGCCTTGGCGTATGGGATATCCTAGACAGGATGATTTGTATGGTCATCAGTTAGTCATATTTTACCTCTTCAAAGAGAAGCAAAGCGATGTGATGATTGGAGTCTAACAGAACAATAAACTGCATAAATCTGTCACATACAAATTGGCTATTGATTTAGACATTGGCCTGGAATCTGGCTGTCTGGCATGTTGCAGGAAGCATTTAAATAGTCAAATGACTTTTGCATTCATTAAACAACCTTATTCTTTTATCAGGCTTATTGAAATAAATAGGGCCAGGGTGTGGATATTTATAGATGAATACAAATGTGTGTGTCTATCGCCCCCTTACACATGGGCTTCTGGTAAGAATACAAATAGCAGGCCAAATTACCAGAAATACAGGGAGACTATGATCAGAGAAGTACGAGGAAGAATCAAAGCATACCCAGAGCAGGAGAAGGAACAGGCAGAAGTTACCTCTGTGCCACAGAGGGGGAGCTTAAAGCACCAAGATGTTAAGCAATTTGTCAGTTGGTAAGTGCCAGAGACAGAAATCTAAGCAAATTTTCCAGACTCTTACCCTGACCACTGAGCTATGCCATGAGTCTCAAACTTAAACGTACCACCTGTCTCCTATGGGCCTTGTTAAATGCAGAATTTCATTCTGTGGGTCTCCACATGAAAGGGGCCGAGGATTCATGTCTACAATAAACTATGAGGCAGTAACAATACTGCCAGAGGTAAGAGCTTATACTCTTAGAAGTAATGGACTCTATTCTATAGCCTACATCCTATAGAGTAGTTACATTGTTAATGTGCACCAAAACAAAGAAAAACAACTTCTCAAGAAAATATCTTTCGGATTCTCACCCATAGCTCTCAAGATAATGCAAGGCCCCAGTTAGAGTAGATTTGCAAAGTTTTCCAGGTTTAATCTAAAATTTCACTTTGTGTCTTTCAACCACTGGTGGCCCTGCATGAGGACATTAATCACTTCACTTCTGAAGTAAGTAAACTTCTTTTGAAGACCCACTCTTAGAGAAATCAGAAGCTATTTCACACTAAAGAGTGAATGTCTAATACCCATGTGAATTCAGATTGTGACACTGAATTGGATAGGCAGCAGGTTATTGGAGGAAAGACTTTGAAAGATGCAGAGGAGAAAGCAGGAACGTGTAGGGAGAGCCTTCAGAATGATGCATTCCTGCATGCACAAAAGGAGAGGGAGGAGGAAGGAGAATTGGAAGGAAGAAGTTCAGATTTCAGTGCAGGTCCAAGGAAGTTTCCAGCAAGGTGATCAGAAATCATCCAGTAGACAGGTCCTACATCCCAGAGAAGTGGGCCTGCAGTGTTATCCTCAGCATGCTCACCCAGGGGCTGAGAGCAGCTGTGGACATGCAGCAGCAGCCTGCCATGTGGTGGTACATCCAGGGGGTTTGGAGTTGCTGGCCGGGTAAGTCCATGCAGCTTGCTTCCTGCAGGAGGAAATCCGAGCAGTGCATCCCCACAGCCACCACAGTGTCTCCCTGAACTCCAGAGATCTGTCTCCACGCAGGCTCAGGGACCAGGTCCCCATGGTTCCAATGGACAACAGTTCTTGAGATATGACGTGGAAGAGGAAGTTAGTGAGACAAACTTCAGCCGCTGTCTCAGGGCCTCTACTCTCAGACCTGCTTTGGTAGGTCTTTGTAGCTTCTTGAGATTTTGAGCCAAATTGTCATTCCTGAGAGGTCTGAGTCTTTGGCACTCCTCAGGCTGAGGCTGTGGCATGTGCTCACTAGCAGTTTTAGTAGACCAAGGACTGACAAGACAGGACACGTGGTTGCCTGGCTGCTGCAGGTGCTCCTTCTACCTTCACTGAGTAAAGGCAGTTGCTACTCCTGCTGGTCATGACCACTTACCTCAGCCAGGATGGGGACACCAATACTCACCTATAGGTCCACAGTGTGCTGCAGTGGAGGCCTTTGCTTGTGGTGTACTAGGACACATGCTCTGTCTTTTAGAAAAAATCCTCCCCCTTGAGAAAACAGGACCCCCAGCCCTGAAGAGCCTAAAGTTGCAGGGATGAGAAACAAAATCTACCCATGAGACATTGAGAAAGTAATGGGGTCATTCCATCGTCCATCCTACATTAACATAGTCTTCCAGTTGGGACACAGGGCTGCATGGGTCTTTGGCTGGATCCTGAAGGGTAGCGTCCCACCCATTCAGAGTATTGCTGCTGAGCTGGTGCATTGTCTGTGCCTTTAGAAACCCACTTCTACATTCCACAAGGCAGACTGCTTCTGGATGATACAATACACGAGAAAAGTAGTGCGCACAGTTACCATGGGCCCACTCCTCACCTCCTCCATGAGAGAGCAGATCCCCTGGTTGGATGCTGGCCATGTGGCATTTCATGCTTGTGGGTCAGGCATTGCATAAGTCCCAGAGAGGGATGGATGGCAGATGAGGCCGTGCACACAGAAGCAAACAACTACACATAGGCATTATAGATCCCCATAAGGTTGAACAAGGGCCTTTCTTGGATGGAAGAGACTTCCTCATGTATTCACCTTGCAGTGAGGACTGATTGGTTCTCAGTGAGCCATGTTGGGGCTGTGTGCTGTTGCTGACAGACTTGGTCTTTAGAGAGGACAGCACATAGATAAGTGTAGGGAAGGAGAAGTTCATGATTCAGGCCCTGTGTGGAGCCTCCTTGTAGTTAATTGTGGTGTCAGCTTGAATAAGAAATGCCTGGCAAGTTCCTGGAGCACAGCTCTGGGTCTGTCCGGATGACATATTTACTGAAGAGGGAAGCCCCACCCTGGGTGTGGGTGGTGCCAACCAGTAGCCTTATAGCCCGGATGGAATAAAAAGGGAAAGAAGAAGGAGATCTCCCCTTTTTCACTCCTTCAGAGAAGACTCAGTCTTTACCATCGTCTTTGGACATTTGTTCAGGGTTCCAGAGCAGACTCTTCAGATTTCTGATACAGACGGTACTCACATGGGACTGTGCAGTGAGGTGCAGGCCTCTGACTTCCGAGGGGATCCCCCAGCTCTCCAGAGTGCACATGGTCTTTTTTCACCCTCCCAGCCCCTATTCTGCAGGTGGCCATTGCAAGTCTACTTTGTAAAACCTTTATGTATCATAAGTCTTGGTTGGGTCATCAGTATATACATTAAATTTGTTCCACTAGTGAACCCTAACTAATACAAGCCTCCATCTCTGCCAAGTGGACACCGTCATGTGTCTATCATGATAACAGCATATTTACCTAGTATCGTGTTAGCCACTTTCCTATCCCTGGGACAAAATACCTGACACCCACAATTTAAAGGAGAGGTTTAATTTGGCTCATGGTTTTGAGGTTTCAGTCCATGGTCCACTGGATCCAAGGCAGAAAGAGCATGGTGGAAGCCCACAGTGGAGGAAAGCTGTTCACCTCATGGCAGTCTGGAAGCAGAGACAGAGGGGAGGAGCCAGAAGTGTCTCAAGGGACACTCCCAGTGAAGCAGCTCTTCCACCTATGCGCCATTATAGCTAATGTTTCTAGTAGAACATTTAGCCTTAAACTCATCCATGGATCCATCCACTGATAAGTGTGGCATCCCTGTAATCTAGTCATTTTCAAAAAGCACCACCTCTGGACATATGGAACTTCTGGGGAATATTATAGTATGAATCATAACAATTATCAACTGACTCAGGCATTTTTTCCTATGGGGCTTTTCAGTATCTCTTTTATTTTGGATGGGATTTCTAAGTAATGATATCAATTTAGACCCTCTGTCCAATAGTCTTCTGAATATCTGGGTCTTTTCCTTTATCTGGTATAGTCGCCAAATTAATGACTATAGATTACTTTGGAAAGAACAAAATAGGGAATCATTAAAGAGTCTACTTCCCACAGTGTGGCAAATGCTTTACTTCCAAACAGCGGATTTTAGTTCTGAACAAAGGGCTACAATTATTTCATATCATACTTGGGCAACTACCCTTGATCTCTTGCTCCTTGATTCTTATCTTTTTCTGGCTACAGGTATAAGCAGCCTCCTTGCTGACCACCCTGTGTCTTGCCTCCAGGGATACCATGGGCCATGACTGTCCCTGGGCCTCTGAAAGTCAATTTTCCAGTCCTCACAGGAATTTTAGCCTCCCTACTTCTGGAGGGTAAGCACGGCCACACCCTCCTCACTGCCTCAAGTCTAGGCTGTGGCATGAGTGACCCCAGCTTGTGACTACCTCTCCTGCCATGCTCTCACCTCTCTTAGGAATCCTGGTGGCCTCTCACTGCCCTCAAAGTCCACTCCCTAGGGATGCCAAATTGGCAGTTGCTGCTATTTGCAACTTCATTTTTACGGTTCCTTCAGTACATAATTGCTTTCCTGCTTTCTCAGGCCAAGTATATTCTTAGCTGGTTGTGTCGAGTTTCAGCTCTGGCCATCAGCCTGAAACCCAGAAAAGGAAGTTAGACTGGCTCTTGAGGGAGATCCCGTGCACTGGTGGGTAGGGGCCTCTGCCGTATCTTCCATATAGAGGAAGTGTTCATCCCTGGGGAGAGGATAGGCCACCTCTGCCTCCCTGAGGGTCAAGATCCAGAGCCAAACTCCACAGGAGCATCTGCTGAGTTGTCCTGTCCCATGTTGCAGGGTGCCATGTTTTCTCAGACTGGCCCCAAGCTCGGGAAAATAGATGGCCTTGGATGAGCTTGGGAACTTCTCTGAGCTCTGTGTCTTCAACTACCAGGTGAGTCTGACTCCTGCTGAGTCACACCACAGGATGTGAGGGCCACTTTTAAAGAGACCACAGAGACCTTCTGGCTCTTTCTTTAATTATTCGTGATCCTCCATTTCACATCATGGTTCTTACAGGGTCCCAATACCATTTAGCAATAACCATATAATTCTGTTGTCCTTGGAGTGATTACTCACCGTATTTTCCAAGTGCCTGAGCCATTGTTCATCCTATCCATCGGGGTTTTTTCCAGGTCACTAGCAAACAGTTCTGCAGCAACTGAGCTACTGCACTCTCCAGGGTCTGAGTGTGCCACAGCACACTCAGGATGCATCTACCATGCCCTCTGGGCAGTAAGGAGCCCTCAGCTCTGCTTCAACCTCTGTCTTCTTGGACTCAAGAGGGTTCCACCTGCGTTAGCTTGGATTCTCTGAAAAGCAGAAGCAATAATGAGGCTACATGTGCATTTGTAGGAGGAATGACAGGGAAAGGGCAGGGAAACAACAGGAATGGGCAGAGAGAGGCTTAGCCTGACACTGTGAAAGGAAACAGGATGAGGAACAGCAGAAGGAGAGTGAAAGGAGACGCAAACCATGGGACCTCCAGACACCTTCTTCTTGGCCAAAGCATGGTCCTCAGGAAACATGGCCTATGTCACAGGTTCAGTCCTGCACTGGTGCCACCGCTCAGACATAGGTTAGAGGAGACCTGGGGGGAGCAAGACCCTTGGCATTGACACAGTAGGTCCAGAGGGCCCGTGACCAGGAGCCCAATAACGCCCCCCACTGGCCCTGAGAGCACCTTCCCATTGCCACTCGTGGTGATTTTCATTGGTTTCTGATTAATAGTTAGGTTTTACTGAGCATTTATGTTTGAGATGCTACATGCTAAGATGTTTAAAATACATTTTGCCATTTAATCTTCACAGTATAATGATTATTTCCATTTTTCAAATCCGAACTGAAGCTTACGGAAGTTAAGTAATTCATCACAGGCCATAGGAATTAGTCTCAACAAGCATTTTATACAACTTCCCATTCTTAAAAAATAGTATGCAATATACACCCTGGGATAGTCTGAAAGCCTGGTATGTGGGTTTAGTCCCCACTTGGTACTAGTGGGAGGTGATTAGTGTTTTCAGAGGTGGCACCTGGTGGTAGATTCCAGGTTACTGGGTCATGCACTCAAAGAGCTGTGGGAACCCAGCTTCTTCCTCCTCCCTCCTCCCTTCCTTCCAGTCACGCAGTGAGTGGATTTGCTGCTCTGCATGCTTTTGGCATGATATGCTGACTTGCCAAAGGCCCCTGCCAACCATGGACTGAACCCTCCTAAACTGTGAGCCAAAACAAACATTTCTTCTTTATAAGTTAAATTATCAAAAGTATTTGTTATAGTAATAGAAAACGGCCTATAAAAAATTTCTGAAGAGTCTCTGCATTCCTAGATGATAGTTGTGAACCATGTGATGTAGGTCCTACCAGCCCAGGGTTCAACTCTAAAGGAAGAGATAGATGTGCAGACTCAGAATTATCATGTGGTCTGTGAACTGCAGAGAAAGACTTTCAAGGTGTCATGGAAGGCCTCCTGGAGGATGTGACATTTAAGCTGTGACCGGAGGATGGGGCAGCATTTTTCCAGGTGACAAATGGTGAGGGAAAGAGAGCGCCACGGGGGAGGAAACAGTACACATGCCTAAGGCCAAAGAAAGCAGTTCACCTTCATGATATTTAGCAGTCATGGATGTCACAGCATGCAGAAAGGAGCTCCAAACTGTTTGGATTTAGAATTTTGTCCTATATGGTGTGCTGAGAAGAGAAGATAGGAGTGCATCTCATAACATCAAATTGGATGTATTAATAGTATCAAACTTGCTACATGGAGTAGAAATAGATATTTAAATAAAGCTCTGCAGAACTGACATGCATCACATTTAATTTTGTCAAGATTTTCAAACCTTCCTGTTTGATTAATGCAAGAATTTCCTGATTGAAATCTCTCCCTCTAACTGCCCCTCCCATGTATGCTAACATCTAAGTCTCAAAGCATCACACAGCTTGTGTCCCTCTGACCTTCAGGATAATGGTTTATGACTGACCCATACAGACAGTCAAGCATGATGCCCTAACCTTCGAGACCCTTCACAGCCAAAGACTTCTGATTAGACTAGCATGAAGAAGTGTGTAGTTCCTTGGTAGAAACTGGACAAAACTGTCAAAAAAAAAAAAAAACCATTTCAGTGCAGTGAAACTGACAGAAAGGGCAGCGTTTATTCTTGTGGGAGTGTTTATTCTTGAAAGGGTGACAGATGTTCAGGTAAGAACAGGTGAACTTGTCTCCCAGGGAAGCACTGTCAGGTAGGATGGGAGGTTTCAAAGATGATACTGGTCACAGATTCAGCAGCTTTGCTGCCAGAAGCCATGGTAGTTATTGGGCTGGAGGCAAAAGTTGTGAGTTATTAGAGTAAAAGTGGCAGATCTTTACCTAAAGGAGAAATAGCCCAGTTACCAACTGGTGCACCGTGGCACCTTGGTTCACAAACTTAATTCGTGCAACAATTCTGGAAAAGATGGTCACGTTCATGTTTGTGACGGAAAGATGGCCTCTATCATGTTCATCACCTGGTGCAGAGTTCCCAAACCAAAACAAAATTTGTGAAACGCTTGTTTATGAACCAAATTGTTCACAAACAAAAGCGTTCATGAACAGAGGCACAATGGTATGATCTATACCTATGGGGGAATACTGTACACAGTAACATAAAGTCATGAACTACTGATGCTATGACTTGGAGAAACAAACTAGCAAAGCTAAGTGAAAGTGATAAGGAAACAATGCACCACCCAGCAGGGCTTTATCTGTTACCAACCCTGCCTCCCATGTTTTTGCCATAAGATGCTTTGTTCAAGCAGTGTAACTGCTTTAGTTGCACCTTGTTCCTACCTGATGTTTCAAGATGTTCTTTTAACTCGGCCCTCTGCTTCTTCTGTGAGCATGCTTGTCTGATATGTGAGCCCACCCTCTACCCATGGATCTCTATGTAAGGTTGCTGCCATTTCTATTCAGGGCTCAGACTTTGGAGTACAAACTCCTTGGAGCCCACTGGTGTAATAAAACTTGGTTCCCTCCATCTCTCTGAGTGCTACCCTCAGTTTCTTCACTTTGGGAGACCTTCGAAGAGCTGTAACACTTGGCTGTAACACAGAGCTGTAACACTTGACTGTGACCCTGAGCTGTCACACTTCACTGTAACAAAAGAAGCCAACAGTAATAAATCATATGAATCTATTCATGTAAAATACCCACAAAAATTAACTTTAGAGACAGAAGTAGAACTGGTGGTTGCCTTGCTGGAGATCAAGAGATGACTGCAAACAGGCAAGGAAAAATATTTGGGGGGTGATGGGAATGCTGAAAAAGCCAATTGTGGGAACTCTTGCACAGTGGTATACATTTTCTAGAGCTGACCAAACCACACTCAAAATTATATGGCACTTAGCTGCCAAGTGGCCTGATCTAAAGAGATATTTAATTTATTCAATTTTGTAGTTAGTCCGATGATGTGGTCATGGTCATCTGGTACCCACTAAAAGAAAAGCAAAGATTAGGAAACCCTTGGACAGCCAAGCTTAACATCTATTCGGTAGAATGCTGGCAAACCAGATGCTGGCCATTTCTGAAATACATCATATATTAACTTCCCCTGAGTAATTTCCTTCATGTTTTGATGGCCATGCCTAGAAAGTGACAGTATCAGCCACTTTGTAATTAACCTTTCTCTAGTGTTAAATCAGAGAAAGATACATGCAGCATTTAATTTTGGTTAGTGACATGCAGAAGGCAGTGTTTATTCTTGTGGGAGTGTTGGACAGAGACCTGCATGATTCTCCACTGTTTCCGATGTACACTAATGTCTCTATCTATTTGTTGGAGGGTGGCCTCTACCCACCTAATCCCTGAGAATTTGCACTGGCCGCAAATTCCAAAATTGCTCCCAACTTATGAATTAGCTTTCAATCCCACACAACCGGCACTCCATTGCTGCCAACAGTGATTCCCCAGGAATCCCGCTGGACTTTCTCATTGGAAACCAATTCTTCCTCATCTACTTCAAGATAGTCACCGATTTCAGTCATTGACTACATTGACATGGTAATAAGGGTGGTGTTCCGAGAACTTTTAGGGAGAGCTATAAGGCAAGAGTCAGCCAGACCAAATAACAAGATCCAAACTAATGATGAGCTAGAACAGAACTTGAATGCTCCACAGATCCTATACAGACCCTTGGGGCTGCAAAGGAGAGCCATCCAGTGGCATTTATGCAAGGCTCGGGTCTATTGCTTCCTCATAAATCTGCACAGCTCTTAGACAAAGTACAATGGGAAATTTACACTCAGGTTGTCTATCACACATTGCAAGGACACATAAGCACATCTGCTGATGAAGGATCCTACTGGTTTTAATCCAGTGATGTTATATAAGTAGCCATTCATACCTAGGCAGGTAGTCCCCAAGTCTCAAATATCCAATTCCTGGAAGCACAATGTACTATGTATAGGTACCATCTGGACAGATTTTCTATAACCTGACACCAATGAGGTTACTGATCAGAGAAGTAAGACTACTATGTTTAGCAAGCCATGGGAAGAAAAACAGTGATACTTAAACTTTCAAGAATAACTTTGACTTTATCCTTTGGGGTTTCTTGACATTTCTTGTTAGGAATGTGAAGAGGTACTGGCATTAATGAAGTATTCTCCTGATTTTGGGGCATTAGCTCACAGAACCAACAATCATGTGGTTTCCTCCTAGACCAGACCTTGCTAATGCTATCCAAAGCCATCCAGAGATATTGTCCTATGGGGTTCCTTGTATGGGATTCTGCAGAGATGTCCCATAGAGAAAACACATTTTCTAGTATTCTTATCTAGCATCACCTTTCATAAATGGGAAAACTTCTATCCAACCAAAAGATATACAAACTACTCCAAGCACATATCGGTAACTTATTAAAGGTGGTGACTGAATGAAGTCTGTCCGTAAATGTTCAAAGGGCCCCTCAGGTGGTGGAAACTCACCAACAGAAGTTTCTATTTTCTTTCCAGGATTATGAGTTGGGCAAACCAAACATTAAGTAAGAACCATTTTACCAATTTTGGAAGTTATTCCATCAATATTTTTAAATCATTGGCCCCATGTCGATCACATGTGTGAGTGAACAGCAGTGAAGGCAAGCACATCCTCTGCTCTTACATTCGCTCCTGGTGTTCTTTCAGGACAAGCAGAAGCATTACAGAATAGAGTACAATTTTTCATCCAATTGTTTGCACCAGTAAAGAGGTTCAGGAGCTTTCGAAGGGATAACTGTAGAACTGCTCCACTACACGTAGAACTTACATTGTTTCTGACATTTTAACAGGCCATCAAGAAAGCAGAAACTTTACCAGCAATAGAACAAAGTAAGACTGTACCATCCATGCACAGTTTGAGAAAAATGTTGGTGTATGCTTCATGTAGTTGTTTGGCCATAACTGGAGACTGTCTGTATCTGCTTAATCCACTCCTTAGGTGACTGGTACCTTGTGTTTAGTCTTCCATATAGAACGTATGATTTGTCTAACTCATGATTGACTATTGAGGCAACTGATAACAGTATGGGCCACATACCAATTAACAAACTGGCAGAAACCTTTAAAATCTGATCTTCCAACTGATGTCATAAATGGGGTAAAGCTCTTCCAGACTTGTTTGGCATTGCTTCTTACTTTTCCAGATGAAGTAACTGCAAACCTAACCATTGCATCAGATCCAAACTTGTAAACTGATACAACTTCAGTTGGGTTCGGCTCTGGGTCTACCCTCTGCAGTTTCTCTTCTTCTTCCTCCTCCTCCTCCTCCTCCTCTTCTTCCTCCTCCTCCTTCTTCTTCCTCTTCCTCTTTCTCTTCCTCTTCCCCTTCTCCTCCTCCTCCTCCTCCTTCTTCCTTTTTTGTTTGTTTTATTGAGACAGGGTCTTACTATAGTTCAGACTGGCCTTGAACTCACAGCAATCCTCCTGCCTCAACCTCCTGAGAGCTAGGATTACAGGTGTGTGCCACCACACCCAGCACTCTGAAGTTTCTTGAGGGGGATGGTAACTGGGATGGTGCTAGTCTCAGACATTTTTGAAGGCAGATGAACTTTTATCTCCTATAGCTGTCTGGGTATCATGTAGTCCATTCATTAGAAAACACCACTCTGGGGTTACTTTATGGAGTCTCCCATGCCGCACCAGGTCCACTAAGCCTTTTAGTTTCCTTTCAACACCATTCACTGGACCAATTCCAGACCCTTCAGTCTCTGGTCCCTGTGGGGGCTGCAGGAAAGTACCAAAGTTGTAGAAGATCAAAGTTGTAGGATTGATCTCCCTCCATTCCTTCATGTTAAGGTTCACAGCCGCCTATTTTTTCTTACATGTTGGTTGCTGCAGGAAATGTTCTTTGATGTATTTTGAGCCTAGAATGCTTCACAGTGTCTCTAGGTGAGTTCTGTAATCTTAAACTTGCTCAGCCTTATTTTGATGGATCTCTGGTTGCTGGAGAGATCATTAGGTTCAAACACCCTTGCTGGATACCTTGAGCAGTGGCACTGGGAGCTTGGGAGCCACAGGAGGTTCTACTTTGTATCCTACCAACTATTCCAGACAGACATCCAATGGCTCAAGTCCCAGTCAGCCATCTGGCTCTGGGTTTTGAGCTTAGCAAACTCCTGCCCAAGCAGCAAGAGTCCTGAAAACAGCAGCCAAGTCCCAGCCTCAGCACCACCCTTATCCCACAACTCCATCTCCTGCCACCTCAGCCACAGAGGAAGTGGCAGAGGACAGGCCTAGCTTAACAGCTTTTAATAGTTGTCCTCTAACCATTGCGTTCAATAGACTTTGGACGGATTGTATGAAAAGCCTACCGTGTGCTGGAGAGAGAGAAAGCAGAAGATCTTACCTCCATAGCACATGTGGTCCTGTGTCCATCCAATCAAGTCTATATTAGGCTTATCTCCCCCCTTTTATAGTGTAATTAATCCTTGGAGAATAAAGAATCTTGTACTTTTCATTATTTTTAATACCATCTCTAAAGCAATGTGGGCCAAATGGTTGGAGCCAAGCAAATATTTGTGTGTGGCTCATTCTGAAATGAGCTCCAGTTGATCACGTGTATCAGCTGCTGCGACTTCACTCTATGGTATGCAGTGGTCTGCTCTACTTACACAATATCATTTATGATTCTTGCAGTATTTGAAATTGTATCATTTCTATTTTACAGATGAGAAACCTAAATTTGAAAGGAATCCAACAACTTTCCCCAAGTCTCATAGGTAGTAAACAGTGGAAACAGCTCGGTTTCAGGACTGCCTCATCCAAAACTTTGTTCTTAACCATATGTTGTCTCCTTGACGCTCTTCTGTTTATCTCTTGGCAGTTATATAAACACCTTCATCTAAAGTCGCCAACTTTCTGTGTTTCATCTTTGAGTGGTAAGAATCTAAATGTCGAAACTGACTGTTTAAGACAATACTCGTGGACCGCTGGTGTCTCTGTCTTTTGAGAATAGGCACTTTGTTGAAAGCTACTTTCCAAGGATTATTATAAATAGGCTTAGGAAATGGAGCAATTGTCCTCTCTGGTGCAGACGGCAGGTTTGCTTACTGTCCAATGCAATCGAGGTGACATTTCTCTCCAGGGAAAATGTCTATCAGGTGTGTTGTGGCCCACTGTAAAATACTGGAGTTTCCCAGCTCCAAGGTTCCACTGCCATGACATGAAGACTGACTGCTCTTCTTCCACATCACTGTGCTTGTGCTGGGGTGCAAGAGGAAACAAAGCAAAATAGAAGCTCATGCTGTTTGCCTTGCCCTGAGAAGTCTTTGGTCTCTGACCCAAGAGTCTCATGTCCTCTGTAGCAGCCATGGGGCACTGGGGCAAGCTAACTCCCTACGCTGCAAGTGGGCTAAAACCTCACCTCTTCACCCTCCTTGACGTTAACAGCCCCCTTTATTCATGGTCCTTATTAAACTAAGCACTGTGCCTTCAACTGGCATGCTTCATCTGACTCTTCTTAGACATGCTTTGAAAAAATTTGAACTTTGAACCACCCATTTTGCTGTTTCCTTTCTTTCTCTGTATTATGCTTTCTTTTTCTTTCAGATTCTTGTTTCTCTGCTTTCTTTCACTTCTTCTTACATTTTGGGGGTAGAAATTATATCCATTGTTCACACTTTAAGGTGAAATAGATGTATTGTCTCCCTTAGAGATATTTGCATTTTCAGTTCTAACTTTGTATAAAGGAAGAAGACTTTTCTCTAGGAATAGCAATTTAAGAATTTTAAATAAGAGTGTGGGGAGGAATTAGTTTGTATCAAGTAAGTAAGGAGGGGAGATTCTTTCTCTTCACTTATGAAATTGAAACTCTCAATGATTTTCAACTCTGTCTACATGTCAGGAAAATTCTGAATCTACTCCAGGATTCAATCTCTGCACTTAACCTTCTATCTCCATGGGTTCCACATCTATGGATTTAATAATATTGTATCAAAAATATTTGAAAACAATTGTATGTGTAGGGAACATGCATAGACTTTTGTCTTTGTCATTATTCCCTAAAAAATACAGGGTAAGAAATATTTACATAGCATTTACATTATATTAAATATTATATACAAAAAGATTTCAAGTACATGAGACGATTTAAAGTACACAAGAAGTAATGCATCAGTTGTGTGAAATACTATGCCATTTTATTTAAGGAACTTCAGCATCTGGGGCTTTTGGTATCCATGGGTAGAAACAATCCCCCACAGATACTGAAGAATGACTATACTTGTTAATTGGAAATAGGTTTTATATTTCAGTAATTAGGCCAGGTAAAGCTAGTCGTTGTAATATAAACTTCTGCGATTCAGTAGCCTAGTAGTAGAAGCATATTTCTCGTGCCTATCAAGACCAATGTGCTCTGCAGGAGGTCTACCTCATGGTTCGTTGCTGGACTTGGGTTCATAGCCGTCTTCCCCCCACGGTAGCAGAGGACATAGCCTAGCACAGCCTCTGATTAACCACCTGCCCTGACACTGGCCTGTGTCCCTTCCACTCTTGTTCTGTTGGCCACTTCTCAGTCCCATGACCACATTGACATGCAAGGGGTGCTAGCAAATATAGCTTTGCCACGTGCCTGAGAGGGAAAGAAAACAGGTTTTATTGAACATGTAGCAATCTCTGCTCAGAATTTGTACCCTCTGTTCTAGAATAGCTCAGTAACCTTGGATATTTCTGACAAATGCTTATGAATAATTCACTTTGACACAGTAAAGAAATGCCATATGCTGCCTAAATTTGTGTTATCTTCAATTTGCATCTAGGTTGCTTTCTTTTTCATAGTAAAATATAATAGCTTACTCTTTTCACATTACATTAAATAAAAATTGCATTCTACAAACACTTTGTATAGTATGAAGCCATTTTGTAACCAGAGGGAGCATGTGCACAAAAAATGTCTGGAAGGAAAACTTCAAACTGTTAGCAGCAGTTATTCCTCTGAAAATAGAAACAATTTTCACCATTTTATGTTTTCCTGTACTTTCTGAAAAGTTTTAGAATAAGCTAGATTAATTTTATAATCCAAAAATTAAAATGTCTTTATTTAAAATAATAGGGATCAACTTACTTATGGAGTGTTCAAAAATGTAGGGAACTTTCACACGCTATTTTTTTGATCTTGCAGGCCAGGTAAGGCAAGCATTGCAGTAGTGCACCCACTTCACAGGTGAGAGAACTGAAGCTCAGCTGGAGCGAGGAGTTGCTTTGGGGCACGCAGCCAAAGATAGGCAATCTGGATCTTGGACCTAGATCCTACCCTTTCAAAGTCTGTTTCCCCCAGAACGTCAAGTTGCCTTCAGGGATAGAGCAGTGAAATAATGTGCCATTGAGCAATTCCTGGATTTCAAGGAAGAAAAACTGGAACAGAAACTTTTCGGGGGATTCTTCTGGAGCTCCAACGTGAAGACATATGAGAACCATCTCTGTGACTTGTCCTACTAAATGACGCAGAGCCAGGACGAGGGGCATGCTTCATGCTTTTTGGCGTTTTTAGATGAGGGCTTTCTGATAGAGTAATCACAGTGCTAGAATTGCCTCTCCACCTCTATCCTCTGGTGCAGCACTGCTCTCTGGGCTGCTAGTATTTCTCTCTTTGCATGACAAGGAATGGAAGAGCTGCCAGGCTGCCTCATCTGTGCCACATCTGATCCAGATGGCTCTGCACACTCTAGTTTTAGTTCCTGCCTTGTTTCCACCTCTCAGGGTAAAAAAGAACAGCCTGTAACATTGCTGTGGAGAAATTGCTGGAGCAAACTCTGCACTGAGACTGCCCAGGGACAGCAAGGTTGTCACTGTTCTGTGTGCTAATTAGCCAGCCTCACAGCCATCAGCACCCCAATCTGCTGGGCTGTAGGCAGTGGTCTATTTCAGGGGCATCGGGTAGAAATCAGGGAGGACAATGGACGTGTGGATGCTTACCAGTGAGCCATGGGCTGGAAGTCTCATCTCTTTAAGAAAGCTTACACACACACTAAAGGGCAGAGAAAAAGAAAGAAAAGTACCCCCTGCCAAGAGCCAGTGCTGGGAGTGCGCTGGCAGCAAGCCATTACGTCACCCAAATGGCATGTCCAGTGCGAAGCTAGAGACGCTAAGCAAGTGCCAAATAAGCACACCCAAGGGCATTGCAGCTTTGATCTCAGCTGTCCCAGGCTCCTGGCTGCTCTACTCCCTCCCTTTAACCTCCCCAGCACTGCTGCATGATGGCAGGGGTGGCAGAGAGGAGGTTATTTTAGCTGGCAGAATAATTTTGGTCATCAGAGAGCTCTCTCTAGTGTTTTAGCAGAGCTACCAGAGTGCCCGAACATAATGTACAAAAATGAGGAAATCAGAACTTGTATCTGCTCCCATGCCATGAGCTGAGCAGATAGTTTAAGGGGTAAGTTCTCCAGATCAAAGGCTGGACACATGAGTACCACCGAGAGCAGCCGGGCATATGCTGTCTCCTCCATGTAAGACTTGGGGTTGTTGAAGGTACTCCAAGAAATTCGTATCCAAGCTAATTAATTGTCAAAAATTTAAAGGCACTACAATAGGCATTATTGTCCAAAGAGGAAAAGAAGTAAAACACATACAAGCCAAGAATGTTTCAGACCCTGTCACCCTAGCCACTTGAAGAATTATATAACACGTTTCTTTAATAACTTGCAGGTCTGTCATTAAGTCAGGATGCAAGGGAGAGAGCACCATGATGTGCTCTAATTTCCAGGAGAGAAGTTTGAGGCAGATGTGTATACCAGCTGTTGTGGAGGGGTGGTAGCTCCCATGCATATTTATGTGGGATTGTTAAGTTTTATTATTCCAGATCCTCTGTTTACAGAGGAAACGATGTGCCCTGCTTGGAAAAGAACGCAAGTTGCAGAGAGTTAGACCTGCGCTGAGGGAGGATGGAGCTCCCAGGAAAGGAAATAGTTATGAAACGTTGTCCTTGATCCTTTGAAGAGGCATGAAGAAGAACTTGGTTCTTAGTCCTGGGCCTCCTCCTGGCCCTCAGGCAGCATTGGCAGTGAGAGGGCCTTGAGATAAACAAAAGATGTCAACCAGACAGGGCAGAGGGAGGGCACCAGTGGGTCATGGGAAGTCCCAGCTGGCTGGGTCACTTCAGCTGATGCCGCAGAAGTCCCTCCTTCAAGGTATGCTTTTTAGGGCTTCTCTCAAAATACCCTCGAAACATCTCAGTGCCTGGCTGTGAGGGTTGTGGGAAGTGCTTGGACAGGAATGCAAAGGCCCCCAAAGTCTTGTTCTATGACTTGAGTTGTGTGAGCCAGGATCACCTCTCTGGGCCCCAGCTCTGCACGGTGGGAACAGTGTAGTGTCAGATCTCAGAACAGGATGCCGAAAGTACTGCACCTGGGCACAAGCAGGAAGACCACTCTGACCCCCTCCTGTCTTCTTCTCTGGAGAACAGTGAACAGAGTTCTCCTCCTGCTCCAATCTGAAGACTTTCCTGGAACAGATGTCCCGCTCTATACCTGGAGGAAAGGATGAAGATAAAGACACGCAGAGGATGTGAACCAACAGACCTTGCTAAGTTCCCCCAGGTTGTTACTGCTACTTTTGTCACACCTACTATTGTGCAATCACACTTCCATGTGATTTCTTTTTTCTTTTTTTTTTTCCCATTAAGTTTATTGGTACATTTTTGGTGCACAATACAGTTACATTCATCATTGGGATCTTGTACCATTACATGAGTCTCTTGGTTCTTATTTTTTTTCCCCTTCCCTTGCCCTCCCTTCAACCCCTCCACCCTTCCCCATTTGCAAAGACCTTGTTTCCATTTTTTCCCTCTTCTCATGTTTTTTTCTTTCCCTTTTTTCCTTTCCCCTATGCCTCCCAATTCCCCTGCTCTTTTAGACCTTTTCTTCCTGTTACACAATATCAGTTATACATTTTTTAAATTACAATATTAAGATCTAGGAGACATTACCACAGATTTTACAGAATTTAAAAGGATATAGAAAGCATATTACAAAAATATTTTTTGAAATAAATTTGACAACTTCTAAGAAGTAACTTGGAAGACAAATTAATGAAACTAACTCTGGAGGAAATATAAAATTTGAACAGCACCTATTAAAGAAAGTATAGTCCTAGCTTGAAAACCTACCTATATGACAACAGTAGGCTCATAAACATTTTAACTGATAAATTATATCAAACAAAGCAGAAAAAAGAAGGAACACTTCTCCCCTCATTTTAGGAACTCAACATTGTGCTAATCCTAAAATTGGATAAAGATAATAGAAGAAAAAAGTATGAACATAGATAGAAATTTGTTTAACAAAACAAACTATTAGAAGTCAGATCTGGCAGGATGTAGAAAGTGGTTTTGTTATAGGGATGGCAGTGTTGGTTCAGCATTGGAAGATCCACCCCCAAAAGTCATCATTTTAATAGAGGAAAGGAAAAAGCCATATGATCCTGTCACTAGTTGGAGAAAAAGTGTTGGATTAATTCTACAGCTGTTCATGGTAAAAGCTATCAGGAGTAGAACAGAAGTAGAACAGAAACTTCTCAACAGATTGAAGACATGTATTCCATACTTCCAGCGAGAATGCCTTATATAAATGGAGAAGATACAATGCTTTCTCCTTAAGGTGGGGAACAAGGGCAGATATGCTTACTCTTTATCTCTCCATTAGACTTTGAAACCTAGTCCCCACCAAAATAATCTGGCAATAAAATGACACAACTAGGATAGGATTGGCATGGCAGAAGCAAAATCTTTATATGTAGATGAAACGATCATCTACAGAGAAAATACTAAGAAATCTCTAGGAGGCCCTAGAACTTGTACTTGAATTTAGCAGGATTAGAAAACACAAGGTATATATAAAAATTCAGGTCTGTGTATACTTTATATAAAAGAAGAATTGAATATTGAAATTTAAAAGTTATGTAGAAGTACAAAGGACCTAGAAAAGTTAAAAAAAAAACAAAAACAAAAACAAGTGTTGGAAGACATTTAGCACTCAATTTTAAGACTTCTTCTAATGCTACAATAATCAAGGCAGTGTTGGTGTAAGGAAAGACATATAGATCATTGGAACAAAACAGAGAATCTAGAAATAGAACCACACATATATGGTCCACTGAGTTTTGAAAGATTATTTAACCTTACCATTTTATAGAACATAAACTCAATTCAAGAGCTGAGGAAGAGATAGTGTCTTCAGCAAACGGCACTAGAACATCTGGTATCTGTATATAGAAAATTAACCTCAACCCTTTTTTTCCATACATGAAAATAACTTGAAGGGATCTATGAACCTAAATAAGAAAGCCTAAAAGTATAAAACTTTAAGAAGAAATTATAAGGGAAAATATTTATGAATTTGGAGTAGGCAAGAATTACCTAGGATACAAAAAACATGATGTATAAAAGGAAAAAACTGATAAATGAGATTCCATCAAAATTTAGAACTTTAAATGACATCGTTAAAATGAAAAGTAGTTCTTAAACAGACCATATTTACAATGCATATAACCTATGACCAGAATATATAAAGAATTCTTAGAGCTCGTTAATAGACAACCCAATTAAAATGTAGACATAAGAAGATGATAAATAGGCAATATACCACAAGGAAAGGTGTGCAACTCTGGAATCAGAAAAATACTAATCAGTACAATAATAAGATTGAATTATACACTCATTAGGGAGATGAAGTTAAAAGTTTTAAAAGCCTTGTCATGACTTTTTCTTTTTGTTGGATTCTCCCTCTTTGCATTTAATTTGTCATGCCCAATGGATTCATTCTGCTGGGTTTCCTGGGGTTGTGATCCTCATTGTCTTTTCCTAGGGTATTGTCTAAAATTTTTTGGAGTGCCAGTGTGGTATTCATGAAGTTCCTGAGGTGCTCTTTATCATGAAAGTATCTTACTTCTCCACCAATTTTGAAAGATAGTTTTGTAGGGTACATCAATCTGGGCTGGAGGCTGTTTTCCTTTAGGGCTTGAAATACACCACTCCAAGCTCTTCTTGCCTTGAGGGTTTGCATTGAGAAGTCTGCTGTGATTCTGATGGGCTTTCCTTTGTATGTGATTTGTTTCTTTTCTCTCACTGCTTGTAAAATTTTGTTCTTCTGTTGGATTTCTGGAATCCTAACTATTATATGCCTATGTGTAGATTTTTTTTAATTAAGGCTAGCTGGACTCCTATATGCCTCACTTATCTGTCTGTCAAGTTCTTTTCCCCTCCTTGGGAAGTTTTCTGCCATCACTTCTGTGGAGAGCTTTTTTATGTCATCTGCACTCTCTCCTCTTTCTTCATTGACTCCAATCAGTCTTATGTTATTCTTCTTTGCATCGTCTAGCAGCTGCTGGATTGATTTCTTGTATTCCCTTACAATTTTAAAGCAATTTTTCTTTTCCTCCTCACTAATTGCAATCTTTTCTTCTATATGTGAAATTCTATCCTCACATTGGTTCATTCTGCTGTGCAGACTTTCGATGGAGCTTTTAATCTCTTGGAAATCTGTTTATATCTGTTTTATGGATTCCATTTGTTTTCTATGTTGGGATTCCATCATGTTCCTCAGATCCTCTATTTTTTATCTGTGTCCTCTCTAGATTTATTAATCATATCGTGCACCATGAGCAAAATCTTTGCTGTTCTCTGAGTAATTATTTCTGATTTCATTTTTCCCAGATCCTCTTTTTTGCCAGTTCAGAGAGTCCAGGTGGTTGAGTATCAGAGTGTTCCATCTCATTTCCCTTTGGGGTGGTTGTAGGTGATTTGGAAGCCTGTTTTTGAGGCTTGTTTATGTTTCTTCTTATTTCCATGGGGGGGGGGGTTGCTTCTCACACCCACGCAGCTCACCTTCTCTGCCCTAGGAGTTTGGGATGGTGGTGGGGGAGCTTCCTTCTGGGTGCTGGGACTGGCTCAGCTTCTCTGCCCTACGAGCTTGGATGGCCGTGGGGGAGCTTCCTTCTGGGTGCTGGGACCAGCTGACTGACGTGTGATTTCTAATCTAACCTTAGCAGAAAAATATGCAGCTTTCTCCGTGCCTTCAGGTCTTCATTATTGAAGACTCCCATGTCATTTAAAACTTTGGTTAAATAAAGTTGTTATGGTTTTCTTTTGTTAATTTGTCTTGGTTATAGGGGTGTAAGCCTTGACCCTTCCAATAGGTGAGGAAAATATATTACTTTTTTCCCCTATGTGTAGTAATACTTCATTAAGCCTGAATTTCATTATATACATTAGATGAAACTTTCTAACTTGAGAAATATTCAGTGTCATCAAAATGGAAAGTCATCTCAGTCTCCTGAATTTTTCCTAGGAAAAGAGTCCAGGCCTGTGTCTGTGAATTCAACTGCCATGGGGATGGTGATAAAGTGAAGAAAACTGAATTAGAAAGTTTAAGAAAATGAATTTCTAACAAAATGTTCCCTACGTAAGCATATTTAGATATGAAAATCCTCAGGATTACCTCACTATTTGGCTGGTTTTTTCACAAAGTGGTCTTACATCAGAGTCTGGAGGTCTCACTAGTTTTTCTTTTTCTGGGAATTCTTATGTTGTGTAAGTGACCATCTTTAGAGTGCATTTCTAAGTACCAACATAGATAGGGTGTGTGTTGCTACACTTTGTGTCACTATAATGAAACTCCCGAAGCCATATAACTTATAAAGTAAAGAGATTTATTTAGTTCACAGTCTAAGAGAGTGGGCTGGCATCTGCTTGGCTTTGGTGAGGGCCCCTTATTCATTGTGGCATGGCGGACGGCATCTTGATGGAATCACGCAGTGAAGAGAGGAAGCAAGAGAGCGAGGGGCTAGGCTTATTTGTTACAGCAGCTGTTGTCTCAGGAACTTCTGAAACCCTGGGAGAGCTGACCCATTCCTCAGGGTGGATGCCTGTGACCCAATCCCCTTCCACTGGGTCCCCCAGTACTAAGTTCTACTACCACTACCTCATCACCCTGGGGACAGAATTCAACATACAGCAGACAGCTTAGCTGATAGGGTGTTCACTCCTCTGCCACCGACTCCTACTATCCAGAGGGATGCAGGCCCTGTGTTAGGCGGAATGAGGAGGGAAAATGAAGTCTGTCATTTTCAGTTATCAGCAAGGTAACTCAGAGAGCAGCACAGTGGAAGGAGGAAGATAGGAAACTTGGGAGAAATGGTGGGGAGGAATTTGTGGACTGAGATTTAGAAATGAGGAGTCCTGAACTACAGTAGTCCATAAAATGAAGCCCCCTTTTCTGCTTTATTTCTTATGTAATTAGTGCTTCTAATCATGCCTTGAGCTTTCCAGGAAGTCTTTGTTTCTTTTACCTCTGCTTGACCTTACTGACTTCTCAGGGTGACCTTCCCCTCACCCCTTCTCAGGCAGGCAGGTTCTTCATTAACACCCAGTTCTCCTTCACAGCCTCTCTCTGCACCTTCACCTTGGTGATGACTTTCTTTACCAGTTCTCACTTTTTTGGTTTGTTTCCTCAGAATTTACTGTCTGAATGTCACTCTGGATGTGCCTACTTCTATGTCTGTGGGAACATCTTTAGCACTTTCAGATGTGTGGAGCTTGGCAGATGTGAATGTTGACCTCTTTGCCAATCCCAACCTGCTTCCTTGGAATTTCTACTTGACTTTTCCCCTCAGTTTAGGAGAAGTTAGTAGAAGTTTTGCAGTTCCTCTCAAAACACTTTACCAGCTGTTACTGTCCCTCTCATTTTAAAAGCTTTATTTGCTCTATTTCAGTCCAACTCTCTGAAAGTGCTCACACTAAAAACCATACACTGACTGTCCCACAGCAGCCCAAAGGTGGTGTTGGTGGCTTCTCAGAGAGACTCCATGGCCCTGAAATACTGAATCAGGCCATCCCCTGGGGTCAGCTGTGAAGCACACAACTCCAGACTATTTAATAATAGCGAGCATGGATTTAGTGTTCAGGAAACATTGCAGATAGAGCTTGCCACAGTTAATCTCCATTGTCCTTTTGATTGGGTCAACAGTAACCTAGATTAATAGAGCACACTTGTGGATGTGTCTGGGTGTGTCTGGGGGGGGGTGTTTCCAGAGAAGAATGTCAATTGGGTCAGGAACTGAGAGGGTGGGGAGGCCTGCTCTGTATGGGGCATTGTAACCCATTGGCTTGTAACCCACATGGAACAAAAATGGGGAAAAGGAGGAGGCCCATGGGAGCTTGCAAGCCCCTTGAGTAGGTGCATCTTTGGCTGCCATTGTCTCTGGACATCATACTTCAGTTCTCCAGCCTTTTGACACAGGCTCTCCAGGGAGCTTCCAGAACTATAGCCTCATACTAGCTCTGTATCCTTGATCCCTCTTGTTCTGCAGCTGCCAGTTTCCAGCTTCCAGTTTCTTGGACTGAGTGGCTACTGGACCCTTGGGCTCTCCAGCATGAAGATGACACTGTGGACTCTTCTGCCTCAGATCCTGTAAACTTATCTAACAAATCCCTCTTTATATTTTTATAATTTAGAATATATATTGTATTGATTCTGTTCCCCTAGGGAACCTTAACCAACACAGAGATCAAGCAGAAAACCTCAATCCTATTGGCCTGAGGATCAGAGGATGGAGTTTGAGACTGACAGAGTGGCTGGAGGTAGATTTCACGACAGGAAAGAACCTAGGAAGGAAAGAACGGCACCAGAAAAGCTTCTGTATCTATATCTGAGTTTCCTTTCAACTCTTGCTTCCCACTCACCTGAACAGGATGAGATTTCTCATATCCAAGAAAGAAAAAATAGTTGGAGAATTAAAGGAACTATACCAAGTTTCAGACCTTTATAAAGGTATAAAGTTTGGAGTTGGAGTTCCAGCAAAGTTAGAGACTTGAAAAAGAGTTGGGCTTTTCAATTGAAACTGGAAAAAAAAATATCACATCCTAGAAATAAAGATTGTATCTTGGGGCTAAATATTATCCAAGAGAAAAACTGAAATGTCCCTAAAAATTGCAAAACTAAGCTTCCATGAGCTTAAGTTAGTCAGTAATAAAACCACATGGGAGAGGTTTCAAAAAGTGCAGTGTAGCCCAGAACCCAGAAGGAAGCTCCCCCGCTGCCATCCCAGGCTCCTAGGGCAGAGAAGGTGAGCCAGTCCCAGGACCCGGAAGGAAGCTCCCCTGCTGCCATTCCAAGCTCCTAGGGCAGAGAAGGTGAGCCTCATGGGCACCAGAAGCACCCCCCTCCTGTGGAAATGAGAAAACACATAAACAAGCCTCAAAAACAGACTTCCAGATCACCTACAGCAACCCCAAAGGGAAATGAGATGGAACAATCAGATACTCAACCACCTGGACTCTCTGGACTGGCAACAAAAGAGGATCTGGGAAAAATGAAGTCAGAAATAATTACTCAGATAACAGCAAAGATTTTGCTCATGGTGCAAGACATGATTAATAAATCTAGAGAAGACACAGATAAAAAATAGAGGATCTGAGGAACATGATGGAATCCCAACATAGAAAACAAATGGAATCCATAAAACAGATATAAACAGATTTCCAAGAGATTAAAAGCTCCATTGAAAGTCTGCACAGCAGAATGAACCAATGTGAGGATAGAATTTCACATATAGAAGAAAAGATTGCAATTAGTGAGGAGGAAAAGAAAAATTGCTTTAAAATTGTAAGGGAACACAAGAAATCAATCCAGCAGCTGCTAGACGATGCAAAGAAGAATAACATAAGACTGATTGGAGTCAATGAAGAAAGAGGAGAGAGTGCAGATGACATAAAAAAGCTCTCCACAGAAGTGATGGCAGAAAACTTCCCAAGGAGGGGAAACGAACTTGACATACAGATAAGTGAGGCATATAGGAGTCCAGCTAGCCTTAATTAAAAAAAAAAACTACACATAGGCATATAATAGTTAGGATTCCAGAAATCCAACAGAAGAACAAAATTCTACAAGCAGTGAGAGAAAAGAAACAAATCACATACAAAGGAAAGCCCATCAGAATCACAGCAGACTTCTCAATCCAAACTCTCAAGGCAAGAAGAGCTTGGAGTGATGTGTTCCAAGCCCTAAAGGAAAACAGCCTCCAGCCCAGATTGATGTACCCTACAAAACTATCTTTCAAAATTGATGGAGAAGTAAGATACTTTCATGATAAAGAGCATCTCAGGAAATTCATGAATACCACACTGGCACTCCAAAAAATTTTAGACAATACCCTAGGAAAAGACAATGAGGATCACAACCCCAGGAAACCCAGCAGAATGAATCCATTGGGCATGACAAATTAAACGCAAAGAGGGAGAATCCAACAAAAAGAAAAAGTCATGACAAGGCTTTTAAAACTCTTAACTTCATCTCCCTAATGAGTGTATAATTCAATCTTATTATTGTACTGATTAGTATTTTTCTGATTCCAGAGTTGCACACCATTCCTTGTGCTATACTGGCTATTTATCATCTTCTTATGTCTACTTTTTATGGTCTGTTTAAGGACTACTTTTCATTTTAATGATGTCATTTAAAGTTCTGAATATTGATGGAATCTCATTTATCAATTTTTTCCTTTATTCATCATGTTTTTGTATCCTAGGTAGTTCTTGCCTACTCCAAATTCATAAATATTTTCTCTTATAATTTCTTCTTAAAGTTTTATACTTTCAGGCTTTCTTATTTAGGTTCATAGATCCCTTCAAGTTATTTTCATGTATGGAAAAAAGGGTTGAGGTTAATTTTTTATATACAGATACCAGGTGTTCTAGTGCCGTTTGCTGAAAACACTATCTCTTCCTCAGCTCTTGAATTGAGTTTATGTTCTATAAAATGGTAAGGTTAAATAATCTTTCAAAACTCAGTGGACCATATATGTGTGGTTCTATTTCTAGATTCTCTGTTTTGTTCCAATGATCTATATGTCTTTCCTTACACCAACACTGCCTTGATTACTGTAGCTTTAGAAGAAGCCTTAAAATTAGGTACAAATGACTTGCAACACTGTTTTTGTTTTTGTTTTTAACTTTTCTAGGTCCTTTGTACTTCTACATAACTTTTAAATTTCAATATTCAATTCTTCTTTTATATAAAGTATACACAGACCTGAATTTTTATATATACCTTGTGTTTTCTAATCCTGCTAAATTCAAGTACAAGTTCTAGGGCCTCCTAGAGATTTCTTAGTATTTTCTCTGTAGATGATCGTTTCATCTACATATAAAGATTTTGCTTCTGCCATGCCAATCCTATCCTAGTTGTGTCATTTTATTGCCAGATTATTTTGGTGGGGACTAGGTTTCAAAGTCTAATGGAGAGATAAAGAGTAAGCATATCTGCCCTTGTTCCCCACCTTAAGGAGAAAGCATCGTATCTTCTCCATTTATATAAGGCATTCTCGCTGGAAGTATGGAATACATGTCTTCAATCTGTTGAGAAGTTTCTGTTCTACTTCTGTTCTACTCCTGATAGCTTTTACCATGAACAGCTGTAGAATTAATCCAATACTTTTTCTCCAACTAGTGATAGGATCATATGGCTTTTTCCTTTCCTCTATTAAAATGATGACTTTTGGGGGTGGATCTTCCAATGCTGAACCAACACTGCCATCCCTATAACAAAACCACTTTCTACATCCTGCCAGATCTGACTTCTAATAGTTTGTTTTGTTAAACAAATTTCTATCTATGTTCATACTTTTTTCTTCTATTATCTTTATCCAGTTTTAGGATTAGCACAATGTTGAGTTCCTAAAATGAGGGGAGAAATGTTCCTTCTTTTTTCTACTTTGATATAATTTATCAGTTAAAATGTATATGAGCCTGCTGTTGTCATATAGGTAGGTTTTCAAGCTAGGAATATACTTTCTTTAATAAGTGCTGTTCAAATTTTATATTTCCTCCAGAGTTAGTTTCATTAATTTGTCTTCCAAGTTACTTCTTAGAAGTTGTCAAATTTATTTCAAAAAATATTTTTGTAATATGCTTTCTATATCCTTTTAAATTCTGTAAAATCTGTGGTAATGTCTCCTAGATCTTAATATTGTAATTTAAAAAAATGTATAACTGATATTGTGTAACAGGAAGAAAACGTCTAAAAGAGCAGGGGAATTGGGAGGGGTAGGGGAAAGGAAAAAACATGAGAAGAGGAAAAAAATGGAAACAAGGTCTTTGCAAATGGGGAAGGGTGGAGGGGGTGAAGGGAGGGCAAGGGAAGGGGAAAAAAAGTAAGAACCAAGAGACTCATGTAATGGTACAAGATCCCAATGATGAATGTAACTGTATTGTACACCGAAAATGTACCAATAAACTTAATGGGGGATAAAAAAGTGCAGTGTAAAGACATCACCGGTGAGGTGAATGTCCTCCTCAGATGTTTCTGCTGTTGCCTGCGGCAGAGCCATTGACTTGAAGATACAGTTCTGATGAGAAAGAGAGGTTTGGCCAATGTGTTAGGCTTTCCACTGGGCTGTCCAACAAATCATAACCCTAAGGTTCCGCGCATACAGTGTAGTCAGCCAGAAATTTACTTGCCTTCTAGAACCGAAATTCTTCAATAATATTTAGAATGCATTAAAACTGTACTGGGGATGCAAAGAAAAAGGAAGAGAAGTTACCAAAAGAAGTAGATTATAAACTGCCACAGTTGGGATTAACAAGGACTTTAACACCGTTATTTTAAATATGATCAAAAACTTAAAGGAAAAGATATTTGAATGAATAAACAGCAGGGAATTTAGAACAGAAATGGGACCATTTAAGAAGAACCAAATGCCAAATAATAATGAAGTACTGTATCTCAACTACAATGACAGATGGACTCTCAACTAAACAGTTTTATTTGTGCTTTTAAAAATTTTTTGGTTCCTTCTTTTCTGGCTTATTTTGGATAAATCATTTAAAAATAATAATCCAACAATTTCCTTTTAGTTTCCGCCTTAACTTTTAAAAATTTTGATGGTGACTGTATAGATTACAGTATATTTCATTAACTTATTGTACTTCAATTATTTTAATTGCAGTTAATATTTTATCCCTACAAAAATAGAAGCATGTCAAGGAGAAAATATATTTACTACTTCCATTGCCTCCCATTGTTCTTTTTGACAGTATCTGACATTTGTCCATTTTTAAATTAATTATATTGGTACATTTTTGGTATACAATATAATGACATTTATCATTGGAAATTTGCACCTCTACATAATCTCTCTTGGTTCTTATTTTTTCCCCCTTCCCCTGCCCTCCCTTCAACCTCTCCATCCCTCCCTATTTACAAAGACTTTGTTTCCATTCTTCCATTTTCTCATATTAATTCCATTCCCTTCTTTCCTTTCCCCTACCCCTTACACTTCCCCTTCCCCTTTGCCCCTTTTCTTCCTATATCACATTATGTACTTCACCTTTTAGTCCTTATTTACACTTTCAGTTTCTCACACTAGAGAATCTAGTCAGTATTTACATGTGTTTCCTATTTATTTCCCTTAAGAGTATCACCTCAATGTGCATCCATTTAGCTATAAATGTCTACAGTTTCTTGTTCTTTATGGCTGAGTAGTACTCCATATTATTAAAAAACCACTTTTTTTTAATCCAGTCTCCATTTGATGGGCAACTGGGTTGCTTCTAAGTTTTAGCTATTGTGAATTGTGCTGCTATGAACATGGGTGCACATATATCACTGTGGTATGATTCTTTTAATTCCTTGGGGAAGATACCCAGCAGGGAAAGAGCTGGGTCAAATGGGACTTTGAATTCTAGTTCTTTGAGGTATCCCCATACTGATTTCCACAGTGGTTGCATCAGTCTACACTCCCACCAGCAGTGGAGCAGGGTTCCTCTTTCCCCACATCCACTCCAGCATTTGTTGTTGGTTGATTTCATGATAGCAGCTATTCTTTCTGGGGTGAGATGCAATTTCAGTGTTGTTTTCATTTGCATCTCTAGAATGACCAGTGATGTTGAACATTTTTTCATGTATTTATTTGCTATTTCTACTTCTTTGTCTGAGAAATCTCTGTTCATTTCAGATGCCCATTTTTGGATTGAGTCTTTAAATTTGGGAGGTCTGATCTTTTTAAGTTCTTTATAGATTTGAGATAGTAGACCTTTGTCTGAGGGACAGCAGGTGAAAAATTTTTCCCACATTGTGGGTTGTCTCCTCACACTTTTGGTGGTTTCTCTTGCTGTGCAGAAGCTTTTTAGTAAGAAGAGATCCTACTTGTTGATTGTTTCTCCTAGTTTATGGGCAACTGAATATTTGTTCATAAAATCTTTTCCTACACCAATGTCTTCAAGTGTTCTACGTAACCTCTGTTCCAGCTGACTCAGTGTTGCTGTTTTAATATTTAGATCTTTAATCCATTTCAATTTTAGTTTAGTGCATGGTGAGAGATAAAGGTCTAGTTTTAATCTTTGGCAAATTAAACCCCAATTTTTCCAGCACCGTTTATTAAAGAGGCTATCTTTCCTCCAGTGAGGTTGTTTGGCTCTTTTGTCGAAGGTGAGCTGGCTGAGTGTGTCTGGAGTTGTTTCAGCATCTTCTAATCTGTTCCACTGGTCCTCAGGTCTGTTTCGTTGCCAGTACCATGCTGTTTTTATCACTTTAGCTTTGTAGTATACTTTCAAGTTGAGGATTGTGATACCCCCTGCTTTGTCTTTATTGCCTAGAATTCCTTTTGCTATTCTAGGTCTCTTCTTGTTCCAAATGAATTTTTGGATTGTTTTCACCAGGTCTGTGAAGTATGCTGATGGGATTTCAATTTGGGTTGCATTGAATCTATATAGCAGTTTAGGAAGTATGGCCATTTTCACTATGTTGATCTTTCCTACCCAGGAACAACTGATGTCTTTCCATTTTCTGATATCATCTTCAATATCTTTTTTCAGAGTGCTATAGTTTTCAGAGTAGAGGTCTTTGATTTCTTTTGTTAGGATGATTCCTAGGTATTTCAATTATTTGGATGCTATTGTGAAAGGAATAGATTGCCCCATTTCTCTCTCAGAGAGTCTGTTTTTCGTGTACAGAAAAGCTATTGATTTTTGTGTGTTGACCTTGTATCCAGCTACTTTACTGAACTTGGTTATTAAGTCTAGACGACTTTTGATGAAGTTCTTAGGGTCTTCTATATAGAATATCATGTCATCTGTAAATGATGACAATTTGACTTCTTCATTTCCTATCTTCATTCCTTTTATTTCTTTCTCTTGTCTAATTGTTGTGCCTCATGTTTCCAAAACTATATTGAACAGGAGTGGTGATAGTGGACATCCTTGTCTTGTTCCCGATTTTAGTGTGAAGAATTTCAGTTTTTGACCATTTAGTGTGATATTGGCTATTGGTTTTTCATAGATGGCTTTTATCAGATTCAGGTAAAGTCAATGTATTTTTTGTAGGGTTTTTTATCATAAATGCATGTTGAATTTTGTCAAATGCTTTTTCTGCATCTATTGAAATGATCATATGGTTTTTGTCCTTGGCTCTATTGATATAGTGTATCACATTTATTAATTTGGATAAGTTGAACCATCCTTGCATCCCTGGGATGAATCCCACTTGATCAGGGTGTATGACCTTTTTGATGACCTTCTGCATTCTATTTGCCAGTATCTTATTAAGGATTTTTGCATCTATGTTCATTAGTGAGATTGGCCTATAGTTCTCTTTTTTGGTTGGGTCTTTCTCTGCTTTTGGGATCAAGGTGATGCTTGTTTCCAGGAGTGAATTTTGTAGTATTGCTTCCCTTTCAATTTCATTGAAGAGTTTAAACAGTAGTGGCAGTAATTCTTCTCTAAATGTCTTGTAGAATTCAGCAGTGAAGCCATCAGGACCATGACTTTTCTTAGTAAGTTTTTAATTATGTTTTCAATTTCATTGATTGATATTGAGTTGCTTAGAATTTTTAGGTTATCTTCATTCCACTTTGTTAATTCACATGTATCTAGGAATCTGTTCATTTCTTCTGTGTTTTCCATCCTATTGACATATAGGTTCTTGAAGTAGGTATTGATGATCCTCTGGATTTCTGCTGGGTCCATTGTAATTTCACCCTTTTCATTTCTAATTGTATGGATTTGGACCTTTTCTTTCCTTTTTTTGATAAGGTTGGCTAAAGGTTTGTCAATTTTGTTTATTCTTTCAAAGAACCAACTCTTGGCTTCATTGCTTTTGTATATCATTCTCTTAGTCTCCATTGCATTGATTTCTTCCCTGGTCTTTATAATTTCCTCCCTTCTATGGGCTTTGCATTTGTCCTGCTCTTCTTTTTCTAGAAGCTTGAGGTTTAGCATCAGGTTGTGTAATTGAGCTCGCTCTGTTTTCCTAATGTGAGTATTCACTGCTATAAATTTCCATCATAAGACTGCTTTCATTGTGTCCCATAGATTCCAATATGTTGTCTTCTCATTGTCATTTAGTTGTAGGAACTGTCTGGTTTCTTCTTTAATTTCCTCTGTGACCCATTGGTTATTCAGAAGTGTGTTGTTCAATTTCCATGTGTTTATGAAATTCTTGTGGTTTCTTTTGGTATTGATCTCCAATTTCATCGCACTATGTCTGACAATATACAGCCTCCTATTGTTCTTTTATACTTTACATTTATATATATAATAAACCCTAAAATCCATTATAGCTATCTTTACATTAATTGGTTATTCCCTTAAATTTTTCCTATATTCAGTATTTTCTGTGACTATTATTTCTCTCTGAGGATCTGAGTTCTATTTGATATCATTTCTCCTTAGTCTCAAAAACATTCAGACTTTCTTACCAGGTAAGGATGATGGCGTTGAACTTTCTCAGCTTTTTTGTCTACAAAAATATCATTTCATCTTTAACTTTGGAGCATTTTGGGGGGGGGGGCTACAGAGTTAGAGTTGATGGTTCAATTCAGCACATCCAACATGTTGTCCTGTTTTATTCTGGTCTCTATTATTTCTGATAAGATATTAGTCATTCTCCAGTTTGGGGTCCTTGCAAGGTCTCTGTTCTGCCCATGGTATTATAAGTCTGGCTCTCTTGTATGAGGTATTGTTGTCTTTGTATTTATCATGCTTTAGTTCACTTAACTTTTGGACACATTTGTCAATGTTTTTCACCAACTTGGGAAGTTCTTAATCTTTTTTCCTTGAAATATTTTCTCTCCATTTCTCTTGATCTTCTGCTTCTTGGCATCCAATTATATATCCATTGGACCATTTGGTTAAAATTGTTCACACATTCTTCTTTCTATTCCTCAGAATGGATGACTTCTTATCATCTGTCTGTAAGTTATACTGATGCTTTTGCCTGTGATGGAATTGGAATAGAACTCTGATATTGGGAAGGCACCGCCACATCCTCCCTTCAAAAGTCTTTGGAGGAAGGGCCTGACCCACCAAAGGAAGTTGCCTCACTAGCTTTTTATACCTTTTATTTTTCTTTGTGATTTCCATCATCTTAACTCCTTTAGGTCTTGCTACATTCACTGTATATAAAAGATGAAGCAATCTAATAAGATTGAGGCAAAATTCTTTCATGAGCTGTAGTTTTTAACTTACTGGACATTTTTGAAAATATATGTTCTGTCCTGCTGGGGTAATTTATATTTCCTCCCAAATTGTCCTATTTTTGATTCTATAAATATAGCTGCTTTCTAAGGTTCAGCTGAAAAAGAGATGACTAAAAATATTTTAGATACGTTACGTATTTTATTTAATGGCAGAGAAAGGAAATAAGCTGATATACATTTTGGTTCTCATTTACACTTTGGATCAAAATGTATAATAGATAATGTGAAATAGGAAGAAAAGTTTCAAACAAGAAGGGGAAGAAGAGGGGTTTGGGGAAAGGAAAGAAAAAAATGTGAGAAAAGAAGGAAAAAACAGAAACAAAGGTTTTGTAAATAGGGAAGGGTGGAACGAGGGGAAAGGAAATGGGAAAAAACAAGAACCAGAGTATATCATGTACAGGTACACATTTTCAATGACGAATGTGATCATAATGTTTACCTAAAATATACAAAAAAGTTAAGTTTTTTTAAAAAGTTGATACAGAATTAAATAAGTGAAGGCAGGGGGAAAGAGGGCCTGGCCTGAGCTCACAGACCTGTCCATTACACAGCAGACAGTGACCATCCAGCACTTGGAACAGACAGACCCAACGTGCTGAGATAGAAACTGGAAATAGCAGCTTTATTTTGGGAAAACAAAATTCTTGTTAATGGACCCAATCAAATTGGGATTATCAAAAAATAAAATGTGACTTGACATGGTTTAACTGAGTATGGAACTATATCTTTTTACCTGACCTGTAAGGAAATACCTCAAGAGCTCCTAAACTTTGAGTAGAAGTGTGGTCCACCAGGCCCCTGCAGTGGGCTGCTGTGAAGTAAGAACTTGAAGACAGGGAGACAGAAACCTGTTAAAGTTCAGGGCAGAGCATCTCGGTCAGGAAACACTGGGAGGAGGAGACAACGAAGCCACCACCTGCAGCTGCAGAAAGGTCGCATTCCTCTCTCACTGGGGCTCCAACCCCTCAAGTCTATCTGTGTTCCCTTCCTCACAAGGGCCTCTTGTTGTCTCCTGCAGGTATGAGATGGCCTGGAAGGCTGGAAAATGTGTGATTTGATCTCTCTGGCTGTGGAGAGTTTCATTCAGAATGTACACTGTTGTACTTTTAGCTTTTTTCCTCCGGGAATAATCGACACAGGTTGACCAGCACTTTAGCTCTGACTTTATCAGAGCCTCGTTAGAGAGGAGTAAACATAAAGCTATTTTGAGGTTCTCCAAAGTGACATGTATAGAGTGACTGCGGATTTGTCAGTGGTGGCTTTGGGGGGTAATTTTCAACAGAAAGCTTGTGTACATCAGGTTCCTTTTCTACAAAAACAAAATCTTTTGAGGAAAGATTGAGTTTCTTTCTTCCCTGGCCTGTAAGATCTTGGAAGTCAGGGTTTTTATGTTAAGTTTCTTTTCCCACGGTCTTATAAAAAACTGCACACAATAATCAATCAATATTTTTTGAATTGAGAGTAATATTTGCTGTATTTTATTTATCTCAATTTAGCTTGTTTTGAAACAGTGCTCACCATTGAGTACAGCACTCATCATTTTGACTTTTGAGCATGTATTTCCTGATGTCTAAGGGTTATGCTACACATTGTGTTCCTTTCTCTGTTATTAGACAAACTTCAGGTAGGATTGGATCTCAGTACTTTTCTGCTGCTTATTTTTAGGTAAATTTATGTTTCCCTCAATATTTAAAGGGGATTTCCGTTCAGATAGCTTTTGCCATTACACAGAACCTTTCTTTTTCTTGTATGACTTTTGTGTAGTGTTGATTTATGGCAGCTCGCTCCCTGAAACGTCCTGGGCCCACTCAAGGCTGCCATTCACTGTGGACCAACTCTTCACTTTTTTCTGCTTTGCCTGCCGTGCTGCATTGGCTCCACTCCCAGTGGTGTCCATTAGCATGAAGCCTCACTGGGACAGAGTCCTTGCGGGGCAGTTTTGAGAGTCCATGCGAGGATGGACAGCCCAGCCCCCTGGACAATGCAGGAGGAGCAGGAACGTACCTGTGTCTCTCCTCCAGTGCCTGCTCTGGCTCTGCTTCCCATTTCACCTCTGTGAGAAGGGAAGTCCCAAGGCCGTCTCCGCATAAACTTAGTGGACTTTTGAGAGCAGAGATGCACAGTGGTCCAGTGACGCCAAAGGGAAGGAGAAGTCCTCTATGTGGAATCGTGAGCTCCTCAAGTCTCCCTTGTTCATGCAGCGCCATGACTCATTACAGTGTCCTAGAACTGGCCTGATGTGCTTCTGGTGGGGCTGCATGTGACCAAAGCAGAGGCTGAGAAGGGCCCCCCTTTGTTCCTCCTCTCTCCTGAGTTTCCTGTTACTCTAATGTTCTTGTCACTCCCGCTGGTGCCACTGTTCGTAGCTACGGCTTCTGAGTTCCTTTCCAGGGAGCATGGCCAGTGAGCATCAGAGTGAGGCTCTTTCTCCTCCTCTCACCCTGGAAGCTGTGTCTTCCTCACTTTGGCCTAAGAAGCCACATCCATTGATCAGCTTCATTGAAATAGCTGTGCTTACCAGCAGGACACCTATAGACTGGAAATTACGCATACTTCTCCCTGTATGTTTTTGTATCACAGCTAATGTTGTGGCTTACTACACTCTCCAGTCAAGTACACATTACAGTTGTACATTTTACAGCAGACATAAATGATTCAATTTCTCTTTAAACGTCTGAAGTATTAAAAATCCCTCCTTAACTCAAATCAGTTTTCTTTGCTCTCTTGAGGAGAATGAGGCTCATTTCCCGTGTTGACAGTTAAATTCAGGTGTCAGCTTGAAGCACCCAGATATTTGATCAAGCAGTACCAGGCTATTTCAGTGAGGATACATCAGGATGTGGTTCACTTTTGAAACAGTGGCCAATGAGGAAAGTAGATTGCCCTTCCTGGTGTGGTTGGGCCTCATCTAATCAGCTGAAGGTCAGAGTAGAACAAGAGGCTAACCTCGTCTAAGCAAGAGGGAATTATGCCAGGAGATGGCATTTCAACTTCCCTGGTAATGTTAGCTCTTCCTCGGTTCCAGAATTACTGCCTTTGAAGTTGAACTACAACCCTTCTCTGAGTTTCCAGCTTGCTAGCATCCCCCAAAGATTTTGTTGAAAATAGACATGGTGATAACATCCCTGTCAACGTACCAGATAAATATTGTCTTTAGTTCCAACTTAACTATAGAACCTAACACTCAGCCAAGAGAAACACTGAGTGAACTTGTAAAACAGCACCATTAAAAGTTGTGTGTCCTATAGGAAGTGTGGAGGGGGGTTGCTTTCCCAGGTTCCCACCTGCCTCTTCTTTTGGAGACTAGTACTGAAATTATTCTTGTCTTTCGGGAATGTTTACAAATGTGTTCAGAAAGCCCATTCAACTCCTGTGCCTTTCCTATGGCCCATCTTCTTATTGAGATTGTTTTCTACAAATTCTTATTATTCCACTTAATGTCCCACATTAGACTCCTCTGGACCTGGTATCTCTGTAATGAGAGATGCATGGAACACCATCCAGAATCTCAGCCTTCTCTACATGACAGGTCACTCTCCAATGTATGTGCATCATGCATGTTTGATTTTGCACTTTTGTATTTTCCACAACTCCCCTAATCCTTCTATTAACACCATTAATCCTTCCATTAACACCATTAACACCAGTCTGGCCTGGCCAGTGTTTGTGTAGCTCCTGGTCACTTTCCCTAGGAGGCACCGTGTCCCCTGACAGGACTGCCTCCTCCAATCTTGCCTCTCCACAGCTTTTGAATGCTCTGAGCTTTGGAAATACAGTGTATACCTTTCTGATATTAGAAAGTCAATTGTCATTTCTGTTTCTCTAGAGTAAAATGTTATTCCCACAAAGCCAACACCAAAATGAGAAAAAGAAGAAAATCCTAGGATACTGAACAGTGTGGTGTTGGCCATGGTCTAACCCCACAGGACAAAGGCTGGCTGGCCTTCCTTTACTGTTTCTTCCCAAGTGAGCATGACCATCCTGGGGTGACCGTCCATGAATAACCATGGTAAACTCACCCTGTTGGTGCAGCACAGCCTACCAGCCCCAGGTGGGCCCACCATGAAAGTCTGACCTGGTCCCAGAAATGAAGTTGGATTACTGTGGCCACAGTGATCAAGACCCCTTCCAGGTCAAGAGTTTTACCCTCCCTCCCATGGTACACTTTATCCAGCAGAAACCCAGGACCATCCGTGAGCAATAAAAACAAGTCCATCAAAACATTTTAGAAGCCTAAGTGCTCCTGTTTTGATAGACTTATCTTGACATCACTGTGGACATCACAGCATCCAAGAGGGAGTCAGAGCATAATAAAGAAAGGAGGCAACTCTGCAAAAAGTAATAAAGATTGGGTAAAAGCTGACAATAAATTTTAGTAGATTCTCTTCTTATTTCTCTGTCATTTGAAAATACAAATGTCACACTGGGGCTAAAAGTAATTCTGGGATAATATACATCTGTGTGAAGTTCATTTGTTTGTTCACTGATACATTCAACATATGTAATTCATTGCAGTTAGTTCATTGGAAAATATTTCAGCTCTATAACCATAAGCTTATAATTCTATCTGACCAATGTCTAAGTAGCCTCTCTATGTTGAAGGTGGAGAGGTATATAAATAAGAATATGATGATATAAATATACAAAAGACCAAAGGCAATACAAGGCCAAAAATAGTATTTTCAACTAATGGTGCTGGGACAACTACAGTTCCACATGCCAAAAAATATACATATATAGATAGAAACTTTACAAAAATTCAACAAAATGGATCAAAGAATTAAATGAAAAATTAAAAATCATAAAACCCCTAGAAGATAATACAAGAAAAATTCTAGATGATCTTAAATATGACAATGACTTTTTGATACAACACCAAAGACATGATCTATGGAAAAATAATTGATAAACTAAAGTTGTATGCTTGGATGTGTCCCCTGAAAGCTTGTGTATTAAAGGTTTAATCCCCAACGCCTGGTGCTATTGGGAGGAAAGGGGTGGAGCATTTGAGAGGTGGGAACTAGTGGCAGGAAGTGAGGTCACGGGGGCATAGCTTTGAAGAGGATTGGAGGACTTTGATCTCTTCTTCATCTTCTCTCTTTTACATCCCAGCCATTAGGTGAATACCTTTTTACTCAATCATGCTTTCCCTGCTATGATGGGGCTGCCTCACCACACCTCTGAAACAGTGAGCCAAAATAAACCTTTCTTTTTCTAAGTTGTTTATCTCATGCATTTGTGACAGCAGTGGAAATCTGACTAAAACGTGGGCTTAATTATAGTTAAAAACTTAAGTGGAAACTCAAACTTTTCCACTTCTGCTTCAACATAGTTCTCTTCGAAGGAAAACAGAAGGAAGAGAGAAGAAGGGAATGATGGAGGAAATGATGGGAGGCAGATTGACTGAAATGGAAGGTGGCATGGAACAGAAGTAGAATTCCTTGTGGGAACAGATTATGCCTTATAACACACTGCAGAGCTGGCTAATGTCTAAAGAGTGCTGAAAAGATATTTGTAGGCTGAAGTTGTAAGTTTATATGTGCAGGAATCCTCCATCTCCAATAAGCATTACAACCCTCTGACAGTGAACTGTTTGGTGTTATCCAGACAATGAGGAGTGGAAGGAAATTCACCATATAAGTCCCCCATGGTATTCTGATTCCATATGTTTCACACATTACTGTGTTCCTCTAATATATGGATAAGAATAGGTTGTAAAATTTCCATTTAGAAGATAGTGGTTTTACAACTTTAAAAATTCCATTTTGGTCATTCTGTTTTTAATGTTTTTATTATTTAGGGACAATACTCAGTTTATTTTCTGGAAATTTTACAACATTCTAGAATTCAGATAATTGATATTTTCTGACACAGAGTTCTCTGAAGGAGGTTTATAAAAGGCACTTAGGCTGTGTCTAAGCTGAGCAGGTTATTTCAACATGAGTTAGTTTTTTACAGTTTTGTTTGTGTAACCTATACTACTATTTATCAGTTATAATAAAAGATAGGAGATTTCCCTGCTTCTCTTAGTAATGCAAATTTTACATTTACCAGGAAATCTGTCTGCTAAATTATTCCCTGGATGTAACTTTAAAAATTACAGAAGATCCATTGATTTAATTAGTTTTCTGGAAGGCTTTTAGTGCATTAATGGAAAAAGGAAGCTTAACACTGCAGTGCTGCATCCCAGGACTGGCATTTAGCAGCAGTGTAGGGAGTGACTGGCATGCAAAAGAGACACAACTGAATTCCTTGAGAAATGGTGGATGCAGTAGGCCAGGGTTCAATCCTTGTCTAGGAACCAATAGTCCAGTGGGAAAAGCTGGAAAATAAATGACTGTCAGAAAGAGGTCAATGCTGGCCTGACACAATGAGTAGGAAACAATCAGGAAATGAAAGAAAATACACATGTATTCTGATGCATAAATTCCTAATGAACCTTCAGCAGACAGGAAGAGTACTGTATTGCTTTTTATTAACTCTGAGATCTTCCAAACCACCGAATCGAGCTGACAAATCCCCATGCTTAAATGTCCTCTATTAGTGGCTACAATGTAACATAAACGATTTCTGTCTTTATAAAGCTGCCTCAAGTTAACCTGTTAAATCACCAAGTGGGGAACCATCACACTAGTATCTTTTTTAAAAAAATGTTATTGTATTGGTACATTACAGTATAATGACATTCCTCATTGGAAATTTGCACATTTACATAATCTCTCTTGGTTCCTATTTTTCCCCCTTCCCCTGCCCTCCCTTCAATCCCTCCATCTCTCCCTATTTACAAAGACTTTGTTTCCTTTTTTTCATTTTCTCATATTAATTCCATTCCCTTTCTTTCCCCCTACCCCTCGCACTTCCCCTTCCCCTTTGCCCCTTTTCTTCCTATTTCACATTATCTATTATAGCTTTTAGCCCTATTTGCACTTTCAGTTTCTCAGACTAGAGAAACTATTCCATATTTACACTTGTGTCCTATTTATTTCACTTAAGAGCATCACCTCAATGTGCATCCATTAAGCAATAAATGTCTCTAATTTCTAGTTTTTGATGGCTGAGTAGTATTCCTTTTTGTTAAAAAAACACATTTTCTCCATCCAGTCTCCAGTTGATGGGCATTTGGGCTGTTTCCAAGTTTTAGCTATTACAAATTGTGATGCTGTGAACATGGGTGCACATATATCACTGAGGTGTGATGATTTTAATTCTTTGGGAAAGATACCCAGCAGGGAAACAGCTGGGTCAAATGGGGCTTCCAGTCCTAGTTCTTTGAGGTATCTCCATACTGATTTCCACAGTGGTTGCACCAGTCTACACTCCTAGCAGCAGTGGAGGAAGGTTCCTCTTTTCCCACATCCCCACCAGCATTTGTTATTGGTTGATTTCTTGATAGCAGCCATTCTTTCTGGAATGAGGTGGAATCTCAGGGTTGTTTTCATTTGCATCGCTCGAATGATCAGTGATGTTGAACATTTTTTCATATGTTTATTGCTGCTTTTACTTCATGTGAGAAATGTCTGTTCATTTCAGATGCCCATTTTTGGATTGGTTCTTTCAATTTGGGAGGTCAGATTTTTTTAAAGTTCTTTATAGATTCGAGATAGTAGACCTTTGTCTGAGGGACAGCTGGCGAAAAATTTTTCCCACATTGTGGGTCGTCTCTTCACACTGTTGGTGGTTTCTCTTGCTGTGCAGAAGCTTTTTAGTAAGAAGAGATCCCACTTGTTGATTGTTTATGCTAGTTCATGGTCAACTGAGGTTTTGTTCATAATATCTTTTCCTATACCAGTGTCTTCAAGACTTGTACCTAACCTCTCTTCCAGCTGGTTTAGCATTTCTATTTTAATATTTAGATTTTTAATCCATTTTGATTTTAGTTTAGTGTATGGTGAGAGATATAGGTCTAGTTTTAGTCTTTGCCAAGTTGAAATCCAATTTTTCCTGCACCATTTATTAAAGAGGCTATCTTTCCTCCAGTGAGGGTGTTTGGCTCCTTTGTGGAAGATGAGGTGGCTGAGTGTGTCTGGAGTTGTTTGTGTATCTTCCAATCTGTTGCACTGGTCCTGAGGTCTGCTGCTTTACCAGTACCATGCTGTTTTTATCACTTTAGCTTTGTAGTATAGTTTCAAGTTGGGGATTGCAATACCCCCTGCCATGTCTCTGTTACCTAGAATTGATTTTGCTATTCTGGGTCTCTTCTTGTTCCAAATGAATTTTTGGATTGTTTTCTCAAGGTCTGTGAAGTATGCTGCTGGGATTTCAATTGGGATTGCATTGAATCTATATAGCAGTTTTGGAAGTTTGGCCATTTTCACTATATTAATCCTTCCTACCCAGGAGCAACAGATGTCTGTCCATTTTCTAATATCATTTTCAATCTCTCTTTTCAGAGTGCTATAGTTTTCAGAGTAGAAGTCTTTGATTTCTTTCGTTAGGTTGATTCCTAAGTATTTCAGTTTTTTGGATGCTATTGTGAAAGGAATTCTTTGCCCTATTTCTCTCTCAGAGAGTCTGCTGTTCATGTGGAGGAAAGCTATTGGGTTTTTTTGTGTTGACCTTGTATCAAGCTACTTTACTGAATTTGGTTATTAAGTCTAGAAGACTTTTGATGGAGTTCTTAGGGTCTTCTATATAGGGTATCAGATCATCTGTAAATAATGACAATTTGACTTCTTCATTTCCTATTTTTATTTCTTTCTCTTTTCTAATTGTCATGGCTAATGTTTCCAAAACTATTTTGAACAAGAGTGGTGATAGTGAACATCTTTGTCTTGTTCCTGATTTTAGTGTGAAGGATTTCAGTTTTTCACCATTTAGTATGATATTGGCTGTTAGTTTTCTGTACATGGCTTTTGTCAGATTGAGGTAGAGACCATCTATTCCAAATTTTGTAGTGTTTTTATCATAAATACATGTTGGATTTTGTCAAATGCTTTATCTGCATCTATTGAGATGATCATATGGTTGTTATCCTTGGCTCTATTCATATAGTGTATTACCTTGGTGGTTTGCATATGTTGAGCCATCCGTGCATCCCTGGGATAAATCCCACTTGGTCAGGGTGTATGACCTTCTTGATGATCTTCTGCATTCTATTTGCCAGTATCTTATTAAGGATTTTTGCATCTATGTTCATTAGTGAGATTGGCCTATAGTTCTCTTTTTCAGTTGGGTCTTTCTCTGCTTTGGGGTTCAAGGTGATGCTTGCTTCCAGGAATGAATTTGGGAGTGTTAATTCCCTTTCAATTTCATCATAGCGTTTAAACAGTAGTGGCAGTTGTTCCTCTCTAAATGTCTTGTAGAATTCAGCAGTGAAGCCATAAGGACCCAGGCTTTTCTTAGTTGGTAAGATTTAATTACATTTTCAATTTCATTGATTGATATTGGGTTGTTTAGAATTTTTAGGTTATCTGTATTCAACTTTGGTAATTCATACGTATCTAGGAATCTGTCCATTTCTTCTGTATTTTCCATCATATTGGCATATAGGTTCTGGAAGTAGGTATTGATGATCCTCTGGATTTCTGCTGGGTCCCTTGTAATTTCACAGTTTTCACTCCTAATTGCATGGATTTTGGCCATTTCTTTCCTTTTTCTGATAAGGTTGGCTAAGGATTTGTCAATTTTGTTTATTCTTTCAAAAATCCAACTCTTGGCTTCGTTGATTTTTTGTATTGTTCTCTTAGTCTCCATTGTATTGATTTCTGCCCTGATCTTTATAATTTCCTATGTTGTATGAGCTTTGTGTTTGTCCTGCTCTTCTTATTCTAGAAGCTTGAGGTTCAGCATCACATTGTTTAATTGGGCTCTCTCTGTTTGCCTAATGTGAGTATTCACTGCCATAAATTTCCATTGTAAGACAGCTTTCCTTGAGTCCTATAGATTCCAATATGTTGTATTGTCCTTGTCATTTAATTGAAGGAACTGTCTGATTTCTTCTTTAATTTCCTCTGTGACCCATTGGTTATTCAAAAGTGTGTTGTTCAATTTCCACGTGTTTATGAAATTTTTTGTTTCTTTTGGTATTGATCTCCAATTTCATCACACTATGGTCTGATAATATACAAGGGATAACTTCAGTTCCTTTGCACTTACCTAAATATGTTCTATGAGTGAGTATGTGGTCTATTTTGGAGAAACACCTGTGTGCAGCTGAAAAGAATGTGTATTCTGATTTTGTGGGGTGGAAGACTCTGTAAACATCTGTTAAGTTCATTTATTCAAGAGTTTGATTGAGTTCTAGTATTTCATCCCTTGTTTTTTGTCTAGTTGATCTATCTATTTGTGACAGTGGAGTATTGAGGTCCCCCACTACTATTGTATTAGTGCTTATATAATTTTTCATGTCCCTTAGTATTTGTTTTATATAGTTGGGCACACTAGTGTTTGGTGCATAGATATTAATGATTGTCATCTCTTCCTCTTGGATTGTTCCCTTTATAAGGATGTAGTGTCCTTCTTTGTCTCTCTTAAGCAGTGTTGGTTTGAAATCCACTTGGTCTGCAAAAAGGATTGTTACTCCTGCTTTTTCTTCTGGTTCCTGTCACATGGAGTATTGTTTTCCACCCTTTAACTTTCAGTCTATGAGTTTCTTTTTGAGTTAAGTGTGTTTCTCCTATGCAGCATATTGTTGGATCTTGCTTCTTGACCCATTCTGCCAGTCTATTTCTTTTAATTGGTGAATTGAGACCATTAACATTGATGGTTCTAACTGATATGTATTGAATTATCCTTGTCATGACTTTTTCTTTTTGTTGGATTCCCCTATTTGTGTTTAATTTCTTGTCATACCTGATGGGTTCATTCTTTAGGGTTTCCTGGGGTTGTGATTCTAGTTGTCTTTTCCTAGGATATTGTCTACAATTTTTTGGAGTGCCGATTTGGTATTCATGAAGTTCCTAAGGTGCTCTTTGTCATGAAAGTATCATTTCTCCATCAATTTTGATAGATAGGTTTGCAGGGTACATCAATCTGGTTTGGAGGCTGTTTTCCTTTAGGGCTTGCAATATGTCACTCAAAGCTCTTCTTGCCTTGAGAGTTTGGGTTGAAAAGTCTGCTGTGATTCTGATGGACTTTCCTTTGTATGTGATTTGTTTCTTTTCTCTAACTGCTTGTAGAATTTTGTTCTTCTTTTGGGTTTCTAGAATCTTAAAAATGATATGCCTATGTGTAGATTTTTTTTTGCTCAAGGGTATTTGGATTTGTATATTCCTCACTTACGTGTATGTCAAGTTCTTTTCCCGTGCTTTGGAAGTTTTCTGCCATCACTTCTGTGAACAGTATTTTTACATCGTCTACACTCTCTCCTGTTTCTTCATTGACTCCAATCAGTCTTATGTTATTCTTCTTTGCATTGTCTAGCAGCTTGTGGGTTAGTTTCTCATGGTCCCTTACAATTTTAAAGCAATTTTTCTTTCCCTGGTCACTAATTGCAATGTTATCTTGTATATCTGAAATTTTGTCCTCACATTGGTTCATTCTACTGCATAGATTTTCAATGGAGTTTTTAATTTCCTGGAAGTCTGTTTGGGTGCATTTTATGGATTTGATTTGTTTCCTGTGGTGGGATTCCATCATGTTTCTCAGCTCCTCTATTTTTTATCTGTGTTTTCTCTGGATTTATTAATCATATCTTCCACTATGGGCACAATCTCTGCTGTTATCTGAGAAATTATTTCTGATTTCATTTTTCTCAGATCCTCCTTTTTTTTGCTAGTTCAGGGAGTCCAGGTATTTGAGTATCAGAGTGTTCCATCTTGTTTCCCTTTGGGGTTGCTGTAGGCATCTGGAAGTCTGATTCTGAGGCTTTTTTACGTGTCTTCTCCTTTCTACAGGGGCTGGGGGGTGCAAATTGCTGGTGACACCTGGGCAGCTCACCTCCTCTGTGCTGGGAGCTGTGGTAGGTTGACCTGAAGGCCTCTTACTCTGCACTGAGAGCTGTGGCACACTGACCTGGAAGACTAGTATCTTGATACTAACCAGTGGGACACCAAATTCCCCACTGGTGGAGACCTAGCTTCTGGCCAGGCAGCACATCCACCCCTGGGCAACCCTGGCATGTGGAAAGCTTGTTATGGTTATGAATGACTGTTTTCCTGTGAAATTTCAATTCATTCATCCTTGTTCAAGGCACAAAATCCACACAATGCAGGTTCAATGTGTGTTTCCCTAGACTGCTCTTCATCTATCACGACTGGACCCACAGCAGTGTTACACTCGTTTGAAGTGTTCCAAAGCTTTAATACAGACAAGTAACTCATGTCTGGAGCAGGAGGCATCAGATATCAACTCAAATGTGAGATCACTCAGGTAATTGTTCTAATGTCAAGTTTCAGAATAAACAGGAGCATACCACTACTACTACCACTATCAATTAAAAAACTGCAGTAGATACCAGTTATTGAGCTAGGTTCTCATCACCATGCTATATAATTTACCAATTTGCTCAAGGAGAAACAGAGTCATTATTAATACCTAGCTTTTTCACATAGCAGTGATCACCAGAACCTGTCCATTCGATTTGTAAAACCTCCCTTACTTTGTCCACGTCTTTACTTCTTTTCTTTCACTGTCTCACCTCAGTCTACCTTGAAAACTCTATTGGTCTTCCATCCAGTTCTCCCACATCCATTCTTGCCTCTTTTCAATTAATTTTTCACACTACATCGAGCCATACATGGTTTCTCTTATATGAGAAACCTAAAGTATAAATAAAGAGCAAAATAAAAGATAAATAAGAAGTAGGGAAGTAGATCTTTTGAAAGGGGGAAGGGGAGGACAAATGGCCCTACTTTAGAATAGTTTTAGATAGTGGTAAAATTAACAGGAAGCTTTCCCATACATCTCCTATATGCACACACTCACATCCTCTCCCACTATTAACATCTTGCACCAGCGTGGCACATTTGTTCCAAAGATAGACCTACAGAGACACATCATTATCACCCAAAGTCCACAGTTTACACTAAGGTTTATTCTTGGTGTTTGCTATCCTGTGGGTTTGGAAAAATAGCTAAAGGCCTGTATCTACCTCGATCAAACACGACAACTTCACTTTCCTAAAAATCTCCCCTGCTCTCCCTACTCATCTTCTCTCCTCATTAAATCCTGGAAACCACTGATCTTTTTACCATCTCCATAGTTTTCTCTTTTCTAGAATATCATATATTTGTCATACGTATTAGAATGTCGTATGATCAAGGAGAGTGGAGTCGGGGATAAGAATGCAGTTAACATCAACGAGGAGATGGAGTCACTGACTGCTAATATAGATTACATCAACGACAGTATTTCTGATTGTCAGGCCAACATTATGCAGATGGAAGAAGCAAAGAAAGAAGGCGAGAACTTGGATGTCACTGCAGTCATTAATGCTTAACATACTTACAGAAGCCTGATACCTGTTAGACTGCTTCCTGTCCATGGGCATCAATAAGTGTCTTCAGGCTGCCCAGAAAGAGGCACAAATCAAAGTACTTGAAGACTGACTCAAACAAACTGAAATAACCAGTGCTACTCAGAACCAGGTCTTATTCCACATGCTGAAGGAGAAAGCAGAATTAAACCCTGAGCTAGACGCTTTACTAGGCCATGCTTTACAAGAAAATATAGAGGATAGTACTGATGAGGATGCACCTTTAAACGGCCTGGGATCCAAAGGAAGCACGCTGTCTTCAGACCTTATGAAGCTTTGTGGTGAAGTGAAACCAAAAACAAGGCCCGAAGGAGAACCACCACTCAGGTGGAATTGCTGTACGCAGATAGCAGTGAACTAGCATCAGACACTAGTGCAGGAGATGCCTCCTTGCCTGGCCCTCTCACACCTGCTGCAGAAGGGCAAGAGATTGGAATGAATGCAGAGACCAGTGTTACTGCTGCTAGGGAAAAAGAGCTTTCTCCCCCATCTGGCTTACCTTCTAAGATAGGCAGTATTTCCAGACCATCATCTCTACCAGAAAACAAAATACCAGAGCCTTCCCCTGTAACTAGGAGAAAGGTCTATGAGAAAACTGAGAAATCAAAACCCAAGGAACAGAAACACTCTGATTCTGGAGCCTCAGAGGCTAGCCTCTCACCTCCTTCTTCCCTACCAAGCCGGCCCCGTAATGAACTGAATGCCTTTAATCATCTCACTGTTTATCAGGGAAACACATCAGTTCAGCAGGACAAGGGAATTATCAGCCCATTTCCTGCTTCAAAAAGAATCAGAGCCTCTCCACTTCAGTGTGTTCACATAGCGGAAGGACACGCAAAAATTGTGTTCTGTGTGGATTCTACTAATGACCTTCTCTTCACTGGATCAAAAGATTGTAATTGTAAAGTATGGAATCTAGTGACTGGGCAGGAAATCATGTCTCTGGCCTGTCATCCCAGCAACGTTGTGTCTGTAAAATACTGTAATTACACCAGTTTGGTCTTCACAGTCTCAACATCTTACATTAAGGTGTGGGATATCAGAGACTCAGCGAAGTGCATTCAAACACTGACGTCTTCTGGTCAAGTTAGTCTCGGAGATGCCAGTTCTGCAAGTACAAGCTGGATTGTACCAACTCCTCCTGGAGAGAACCAAATCAGTCAAGTGGCCATCAACCCCATGGGCACGTTCTTCTACGCGGCTTCTGGAAATTCTGTCCGAATGTGGGATCTTAAAAGGTTTCAGTCTACAGGAAAGTTAACAAGACATCAAGGCCTTGTTATGTGCCTTACTGTAGATCATATTTCCAGTGGACAAGATCTAATCATCACTGGCTCCAAGGGCCATTACATCAAAATGTTTGATGTAACTGAAGGGGCTCTTGGAACTGGAAGTCCTACCCACAACTTTGAACCACCTCACTATGATGGCATAGAAGCACTAACTGTTCAAGGGGATAGCCTATTCAGTGGGTCTAGAGACAACGGAATCAAGAAATGGGACATAGGTCAAAAAGATCTTCTTCAGCAAGTTCCAAATGCACATAAAGATTGGGTCTATGCCTTGGAAATGGTGACAGGCCAACCAGTTTTGCTCAGTGGCTGTAGAGGGGGCATTTTGAAGCTCTGGAACATGGATACATGTGTGCCATTTGGAGCGATGAAGGGTCATGATAGTCCTATCAATGCCATATGTGTTAATTCCACCCACATTTTTACTGTAGCTGATGATCGGACTGTGAGAATCTGGAATTTGCAATTTGGTCAGATCTTTGACAGATGCCAGAAACATGGGGGAAGATGTTCCCAGTTATTAGATACAGATGACGAGAAACCATAAACTGATACTGTGATTAATATTCTGTATGTTCTTTGTGGAAGATGTTGTCCTGTATTTCTTAGGCAAAAACTTATGAGTGGAATTAACTGGAAAATGTATCTGAATCCAGCTGCTAAATATAAATGCTATTCTAATGAAATTCTGTACTATCCTGTGTGCTTAATTTAATATCTATCAATACATGTGTACCCTATAATTGAAATATGGCTTGATTCACACTTTCATTGTGGCTGCATTTTTGTGCCTCACTAAAATGACACCTTCAAATTATTTGAATTATAACATGCCTGCTTTTGTGACAGTCAGAAAACACCTGGAATATAATGTAGGTTGCTGTTAGCTATTTCCTGTAGTCTGTTCAGATGATTTGCATATTTAAGCATATTGGAAATATTAGTCAAATTGTGGTCTCTTGTCAGGTATTTATCTCAGTCTATAGAATGTTTTCAAATTTCAAAGCTCTTTTAATATAATGGAAAACTAAGGAGAGTATTATTGATTTCTCATAAAATGAAATTGACCTGAATCTACAAACACAGAATGTTTAACAATTTGTGTTAGATATGGCATTTACTCACACTGACCAAAGTTTGCAGTTATGCTATATTCTGTGCTCAGGACTAAAACACTGTTGGATTGTTGTTTTATTAGTGCTGTGCGTACATTCTGCGATGGTAAACATTTTTGATGTCCTAACAAAGATATTTCTATCTATTTTCCGAAGGAGTTGTTTCTATTATTACCTTTTAGTTTCTCTTTTAATTTAATAGTCATATTTCCTTTCCCTTTTGTCTAATTTTTTATATGCTGCTAAATATATTTTAAATACACCATGTTTGCAAACTTTGGTAGCTATGATAGGAATTACTATCCTCTGTGGTGGGGAAAGCTATATAAATGGGTAGATTGTAAAGAAAGCCTATATTGTATTGTGCCTGTATGAATTTTAAATGCTATAGATGGGATTTTGCAAAAGGATGTGTAATTTATGTCTGCTCAGAACATTAATTTGTAAATTCTGCAAGTTTAATTTTTATGTAGATAGTATAATATTTGAAAATATCATCTTTTGTGATTTTTCCCTAAAAATATTTGCTTGTAAATCAAAGCTTAGCTTGTGCTTAAATAAACATATTGCTATGAAAAAAAAAATTCCATTGTCTGGATGGACCACTCATTTATCCATTCACAGAAACCAGAGAAACATGAAAGCTAACTCTGATTTCTCCTCTCAGATGAATGAGTGAATTTGCTAGTGGTTAAATTGAATCAAGAACCATTAGGGCTCATTAGCATACCCTCAAAAGCAAATGTATATATTGACAGTGGTTGGTTTTTTTTTAGGATGGAAATAGAATAACATGAGTGTAGTGATTTCCTGAGCTCAGGGAAGTCCTTCCTGTGAGAAGAATGTTCATATTTGCTCCATTCAACCAAAGCCATACTGAGACATGCTGTACTTACTGGTATACTGTGTGCCTCTCTTTTAAAGTTTTGTAAACTTGGCCCATAAATTAGACATTGTATAGAGAGATATGTATTCTATCTCTTTGTATTTGCACATAACACATCTGAAACCTTTGGAAGTCAGAGTTCAAGATGGGATGATGTCTCTATCTCCTTACTCCTTTCCTGGGTGTTGCTCCACAAGTACATACGTAGTTGCTGCTGTACATGTATTCAAAGCTACCCCTGGTACACTCCTACACTGCTCACATGGTAACACATCTTCCATGTGATCTACTGGCAGAATTACAATGGGTACAAGATGACATCTGATAACACTGTATTTCTTCAAGACTTGTGTGGGACTCCATTCTTATTTCTTCAGGAGACTTTGTCTCTACTGCAGTACAGGTTCAGTAAAGAGAAATCTATTTACCATGCAGATTACATGTATGTAGGAATCAGTCTACAATCTTGAACCTGACCAAGGGGTGACAAGTATGAAAAGTAGAGACAAGAATCAGGTTAAAATGTGGAGGATCAGGGGGCTTTTGTCTCCTTTTGACAGAGTGACTGGTGCATCTAGGCTTTATTCACTCAGACACAGGTACAAGCAATTAGAGTTACACAGGATTTATCTATCTCCCACCATCCATGGTATTTGTCCAGGTAAACAACAGGCTTTCAGTTGTTTTTATGTTTCCCTGAAGCATGTCAACATGCTTGTATGCTCCCTTTCTTATTAGTTTTCACAGAGGGGACCAGTTAGGCCCCAGTCTTCCTATCTGTTCTCCCACACACATAACACATTTGTGTTTTCTAGGGATTGAATTCTGCAATTCAGTGTTTCCTCCTGGTGTGAATTATTGTCCATGATGGTGTGAATCAAAGTTTACAACTGAAAATGTTTAATGAATAAAGTATTTTATTGGTCAGTTTTCCCACTGCTGGACAAAATACCTGAGACTCACAATTTAAAGGAGAAGAGATTAATGGGCTCATGGTTTTAGAGGGATCAGTCCATGGTCAGCTGGCTCCAAGGCAGAGACATCATGATGGAAGGGCATAGCAGAGATAAGCTGCTAACTTCATGGTGCCTGGAAAGCAAAACATGAGGGAAGAACACAGGAGAGGAAAGGGAAAGGGACCAGATACAGATCCCAAGGTCCTACCTCCATGAGCCACCCAGGCACACCCAGAAAGGTGCTTCCTTAATCCTCTAGGCAGGTCCTGAGCTCATCAAGTTGACAATTAAGCTTAACCCTCACCAGAAAAGAACACTATTAGAAAGGCGACAATATGAGGACTTTGATGGCTTCACAAATCCTAACACTTCAGAAATTAGTTAGAGGAATTTGATGTTTGGTGGAAAGTGCCAGTATGGGAGGGAAGGCAACAAAATGCTGTACAGAGGCAAGAATCAAACAGAGCAAACACCTGAAAACAGTGAAATATCTATCTGTATGCATGGCTGGTAAAACAAGCATCTTCTCCAAATGAATTCTAGCTATAATGCTACAAATAAAATAGACATGAAATATTTATTGTGTAAATGATTCGTTGAAAGCAACAAGAGGATTTGGAAGAAAAGCCAGGTATCTCTACAACTTATAATTAATCATTAAAAGAACACCATAACTCCCTCATTTTTAGTATTTTTCCTGGAAGAGTCATAATCACTGGCCTTCTGAAGTGGTTGGTTAACTGTTGGATAAATGTCCTTGTTGGGCTTTCTTCTAAAACAGGATTATAGAATGAATATTTTGTGAAATACAAGAAAATGAGACCCTGTCCAAAACTCTGTGCTCATAGTAGATTCAAAGCAAAGCATTAGTGTATTTTAAACACCCTTGAGTTATCCAAAGTGTATATTTTTGTATATTTTGGCTTGACATGCTTTGCTAATGATACTAACATTTTTTCCTGTATTTTCTGGAAAAATACTAGAGAAAAATCCTCTAAAATGTGAAGAACTGAGATTGACAGTTAATTGATAATGTGAATATGTGGTCAGTGAGACTTTGCTAAAACATATTGTTTTTATAAACTGAGTTATATTTCATTGACTGAGGAATAATTGTCTAAGACATTTCTGAATGTTATAATACATTAGAGGCATTCATCAGACTGGAATGTTTTCTCTTCTAATGCAAATTGTGAGGCTGATTTTGTTTCATGTTCAGCAAGGCATAATAATACAGCCTCCAGAGACACAAAAAAGGAGAAACCACTTTATTAATTTGTTAATGTAGATATCTCAGTGTGTAGGCTTTGTAATTTCATGTTGTATCTTTGCTTAAACTTGTTTTGCCAGCATCTTTCCTCATGTGCTCTCTTGATATAAATGGCACCAGATGGAAGGAGAGTTTAGGGCAGTGGGGAGGGGGGACGACTGTATTCTGTCTCACTGACATTGGATAGCACAGGCTGTTGTCACAGTTTGCAGTCCTTTTCTTGCTTTTTCAGATTGGTGACCCAGCTCAAGCCTCACTGTATCTGAAGACCTTGAGGGACATTATAATTCTGCTTTTATTACTATGATTTTCTCAAAATTTTAAATTAAACATTCTTGGATTATACTTACAAATTTGCAAAGTTTGCAAGAAATGACACTAGGACCTGGGGTGTAGCTCAGTGATGGAATGCTTACCTCCAGCACACAAGGCCGTGGGTTCAATTCCCAGCACCTCAAAACCAAAGAGAAATCCATTTATCCTTTAAACAGAGCCACCTATAGTTTACTCCCTCATTGGTTTTATCTTTTGTCGCTTGCTCTTCTCTCTCTCTATCTTTTTATCTATCACCAATTTATCATACACACAGTGATATTCACTTATACAACCCCAGTACCATTATCAACTTCATAAATTTACATTGATGTAGTATTTCGATCTAGTCTTCTGTCCAGATTCCAGTTTTGCCAGTCATCTAGTAATGTCTGTTGTAGCATGATTGTTCCCTCTAATACTGGACCCAATCTAGAGTCAGGTATTCCTTTTAGCTATCGTGATTCATCAACCTCCTTTAATCAGAAACCTTTCCACAGCTTCTCTTTCCTTCCATAAGATTGACATTTTTGATGGGAACATTCCCAAACCCCCCTTTCCTTAGTAGAATATTCGCAGTTGGCCCTTATGCTATTTCCTCAGAATAAGGTTAAGATTGAGCACTCATGGCCAGATATAAGCTTCTCAGGATAGCACAGCTGGAAGCTCACACTGCCCATCTATATCAACAGGGCGTGCTCCTGACGTGAGCCTGTCAAGGTGTGACCTGCTTTCTGTAATCACAGCTTGCTTTTCTTCCTTACAACTCATAAGTAGTCTGCAGCAAGACCACACAACCATCTTCATCCTCATCACAATTTCACCATATACTGAGTATCCTTTGGTTGCTCTGACGTGATCCTGTATTTACCACGATAAGTGCAAATGGATGATTTTCCAACTCTAGCACTCCCTCCATAATTTCCCATCCATTGGAATTCTTCCCTATCTATTTAATGTGACACAGACTCACAAAATTTTTAACTCAGTAAGTGTAGTAAAATTTCTTACAATTTCATTAGACACCAAAAGAATTTGGAGCCTGGAAATATATATAACTATTTTTGGCTTCACATTTGCATCATCAACTGTTACTAACCACCACTCCTTTCACTTCCAAGAGATGAACTACCTCCTCAATGAATCAGAAAGCTTCATAATATTTGCTGTGAATAACAACATTCCTTCTCACCTTCCACATGCACTGAAGTGCATTTATATCTATACCTATTTATACCTCATCTTCTCCACTTTGATCAAGTCACAGTGAAGCAGCCTTATCCACGACCAAAGACAAATGCTTTATCTGTGTGATTTTTCCTCTCCTCTTTCTCTTTTGTCTTATTGGCCTTCTGATGTGTAGAACTTGATTAATTGTATACGTGTCTCATGAAATGCTCTCTGCACTGGTTTGTGCCTGGTTTCCATTGTCTTCTATTTCTACGTATTTTGAGGTTATACGTTCCTTGAACAACTACCACAGGGATCTGTCAGTTACCCCTCATCCTAATGTTTTCTTCTCACACATCCTTGGCATCGATGTGGAGCGAAGCTGACAGCAGGACCTAGTTCTACCGCCTAGCAGGGGTCACAGCCACCGCCTCCCCCCTGCACGCTTGACCACCATCTCCCTGCAGTTCTTCCACAATGACCTCTTTCCTCCTTCCTGCCACCAACCTGTCTCTTTCAAGTAGTCTCTCCCTTTGGTCTGCAAGTGTATTCAAGTTTCTTCTACATGGAAAAAGCACTCTGCTCTGGTTTCTTCTTAAAGCAGCTGTCTGGCTTTTGTTGCAGCCACCATCAATTAAATGTAACCAACACATCCTCAACAGAGTGAAATCTGAATTTTCCCTGTGAACCCTGACAATTCTCCCCTACAGCATTCATTCCCTCATCCAATCAAGACATTTAGTCATTTGCTTTGTGCTTGCTACTGTCTTGTACATCACAGACCAGCTCCTTTTCTGCAAACCATCGTCATTGGCTTTGTGGCACTTCTCCGTGACATCCACCACTCTTTCATCAGGTGCCGTCTCTCCTGTTTGCTTCTGAAGAATTCTAAGGATTTATCCCAGATTGCTGCCTTCCCTTATTGCCTGATTTTTCTTGCTTTAAATGATAAGTACCTCTTTCTATGTCTTTGGATTTAATAAGCACATATGTAACAAAAACAGCCAGGTAAAATAAGCTCCAGGTCTCCAAACATGACCTCTCACTAAAGAGAAAAATCCGAGTCATAGAGCTATGCCACCATAAGGAGATGTCACAAATTTAGCATGTCCTAAATTGTGATACTCATCTTTCTTCTACCTTTATCACCTCAGAGGAATCCCTCAAGAAAACCAAGAAATATATATTCTATTTTCTCTATTCCATAAATCTTCATTCAGCCCTCAACCTGGCTGAATAATCCCAGAGCTATTTTAGCCCAATGTTGTCCAATAGAAATTTCTGTGAACATTAAAATATTCTATACCTGTGTTTGCTAAAATAGCCACCAGATACATGTGGCTTTGGAATACTCGAAGTGTGGACTTTGTAGCTGAGAAATCTCATTTTTATTTTATTTCATTGAGACCAATTTAAATTTAAGTTAGCCCATGTGGCTGATGATGACATTATTGGACAAGTACTATACCTTCATAACCCAGGATATGTGGATTCCATTTAATGCCGCTGTTGATAAGTACTCTGATAGACAAAAATCAATCATTATGAAACATAAAGGGGAAAAGGAAGAAGGGAGGGAGGCAAAGAAGGAAAGATGGATGGAGGGAAGGAAGACAGGAAGGAAGTAGGGAGGGGCATAGAAAGGGAAGCAGATGTTTTTAGTGAATGTAATTGGTTAAACAGGGAAAGACATTTCTTTTTATCTCTGTGCTTTTATAATGCTACGTGAAATGCAGAAGGAAGAGGAGACAGGAAGAGCAGTGTCTACCACATTTGACAGTGGGACTCTGATCCTCAAAATATCTGTCACTGTACAACTCACTGCTGCAGAGTTGGAGAATAACCTTACATCCTTCCTCTCCTTCACCACCTACACACCTGCTCACCTCAGTCCCGCCAGCTCTACCTTCTGAATGATCTCCACATCTATTTTCTCATCCTATTCCTCACTAGTTCCATTAATTTTCTAGGGTTACCATAACCATGTAACAGACCAGTGGCTTAAACAACAGTAACTTATTTTGTCACTATTCTGAAAGCTACCTAGAACATCTTTTAGTATTTACATTGTATCTAAGGTACTGTTACATTAAGTGCCTCTGTGTAACATGGTTAAAAATGTAATCTCTTGGAAATAAACCTTCATATTCTGTAAAATAAAAAAAAAACCTGTAAGCTATGTCATCTAATACATTTTAACCACCATTGCCCCAAATCCCTCTTCAACTTGTAGTTTCCTCCATTCAGATTTGATACACTTCCTTTTCAATTTTTCCACCAACCACATGCACACTTGGAAGCACCCTCCTCTCGTTCATTCACTGGTGGACACTTGCTGCACCAGTGGATGGTCAGTTTGTGTGTCCTGTCCAGTTCTCTGAGATCCACAAAGCATTCATGGTGTCCCTGGCCCCCAGATTCCAATACTGCATGTGATAAGATTACAGTTTCCTAGGGGCTGTGGTCTTAGGTGAGTACAGACATAGGAGAAAACAAATTACAGTTCAGTGTAAAAAGAGTGTGGATAATTTCATTTCAGCCTTTCAGTGGCTTCTTTGGTAAATCAGAAGATTTAAAGAAAAAAATTGTCATTCCTAATCATAAGCCTTTCTACCTCTTCTCTCTTTAAAACTGTCTTTATTTAGAACTTCCTCCCATGTTACTAATTTACTTATTCTCCCAGAAACCACTGGAAAAAAGCACCAAAAGATTATGCCTTTTCCTTCAAATTTCCTGTATAAAATTCAGACACAGGGGTGGGGATTTACCTCAGTGGTTTCACTGCCTGCTGTGCAAGTGCAAGGACCTGTTTTCGATCCCCAGTACCAAAAAAAGAAAAAAGTTCCAAAAATTCAGACATGGATCCTCAGGTCCAGAAACAACCAAACGGCTCCCATTTAAGTATCAATGCTTTCTGTTAGGTTGTATGTCTTCTTGATTCTTAGTTTGGTATTTCACCTTTGGCTTATTTTGTCTTTATTTTTTTCCCCTGTAACATAGGTTCATGAACACATTTTAATTAAATGTACATTCTGTTTGGTACCAGCTTCCTTTCAAAATTTCTTAGACTCCCTACTTTCCAACCTTCTTTTATTCTTCTTCTGTCTTTTCTTTCATCATCTGACTTTTTCCACGCAGAATAAAATCCTCTTACTTACTGATTTTTGTTAATGATTCTCCTACTCCAGCAAACAATCCTTTTCTTCTTTCTATAAATTCTCTGTAAGAAAACATCTAGTACTAGAAATATTCATTCTATTCTTTGCTGTCCTTGATGTTACTTCTTTGTATAATTTTTTGAACTTTCTGACATCTCTATAGGGACAGGAGTGGGCATTATTTTTCTTGTAGTTTTTAACTTTACAGAAATGTTAGTACTATTACTGTTGCTGCCAAATTTTTTTTATTCTGAGAAAGTAGTTTTTGCTATTCAAAAGTTTGATCATGTTTTGTTTCCCAGCCTATATTAGTTCTTATACCTCAATCTTTTCTTTTCTTCTTTTTTTTTTTTTTTTTGGTGCTGGGGATTGAACTCAGATCCTTGCGCTGCGAGGTAGGCGCCGGAACCACTGAGCTAAATTCCCGGCCCACAGCTTATACCTCAATCTTATCTGATTTAGCAGCTCACTTTCTTCTTTTTTATGTATTTATGAGCTGTGAGTTTAAATAAAAATACATTGGAGCTTCTATTTCTAAGTGTTTCACATCTTGCAATCAAGATCACTCACATCTATTCTTTCCAATTCACAATGCATCGCTTCCCAGAACTTTTTCACTTTTGAAGGTCTAGATTTTTAGGGTGGCAAAAAATACAAATTTCCAAATCAATTCATTAATCAAAATTGTTTTCTCTATTCTTGAAAAATAAATTTGGTCCGCTTAACTCTTTTCTAGGACGTTCTGGCGTGTTTGCAGCGCTCCTGTGAGGTTGTCTCTCACACGTTTGGACATTTTCCCAGCCTCCTCCAGCGCTTGCCTTTGCCCTCCAGGGGCTCCCAGGTCTCAGATTCCCTGCCTGATCCTCACCGTAACAGAGCACAGCCTGCTCTGCAGCAGGAGCATCTCGCCCTCTGTAATGTCCCTGACCTCTTTATCAGAGCTGCCTTTTCCTTCCCCACACACTTCAGGCAAAGCTGACTCTGCTAAAGTCATTTATTCCATGATGTGCTTTTCTTGTCTGAGAACATCTCCTTGCCCCATTCTGTCTGGATTGCTTTTCACCTTAAATGCTTCATTTTTTCCCACTTCTTTCCTTCCAGGTCCTCAAGTACTAAATAAGAAAATATCTTACATCTCTTTTCTGAAGGTCTTTCCCGCTGTTATCTTCCCAACAGGACTCCAGTAAATTTATCTGTATGGTTTGATCAGAGGCAGTGAAAACCTAGAACATGACAAGCTGAGAAACGCATACCCTCTCTAAGCTTCAGTGTCATCATCTACATAGTAAAAAGGTCTCTTTTTTTTTTCAGTACCAGGGATCAAACTCAGGACCTTGCGCTTGCAAGGCAGGGGCAGGCCCACTGAGCTAAATCCCCAGCTGAAATGGGTTTTTAAATCAGTGTTTTCACAGGGCTTTTTCGAGGTTATATGGTAAAATGATTAGCATAATTCTTTGCATATCTGAGGCACTAAATATATATATATATATATATATATATATGATACAATTTCTTTAAAATTATCTTCCCTTTTACTCCGACCTTTCAGGAAATCTCTGCTATTCCCTTTTATGCATTTGTGATTTTTATAATGACAATTTACAGTGATTTTTTTTTATCACCAGATCTCACACAAAAATGATTTCTTGAGCTATGTCTGCAGCAAATTTGGGGCTGTTTCTGGAACTTCAGGGCCTTTGATCTCCACCATAAGTCGTCTGGTATGTGGGAAAGCCCACTCTTTTGGGCCTCTCAATCTGCCTTTAATAACTTCCAGGAATGAGGCCGAACATCACGTACCCAGCCCCATTGTGCTGGGGCTGCTGTTGGTCACCTTGGTGTTTCCCTACATCATGCTCCAGTTAGGGAATATGGAAAAGACAAGCCAATTTCAATGAGCATCAAAACTATGAAAAATTATAAACTATTATAATTTCTCACTATAAGTTAATAAATTCACATTTAAAATATTTGTATCATACTTAGAAGAATACATAAACATTTAATAGAAAAGAAACATTATAAAGTGGAAAACCTCATTTGGCAATGGAAACAAAGAGGAAGGAAGAAGGGAGGGAGGGAGGGAGGTAGAAAGAGAGGGAAGCAGGGAATGGAGGGAGGTAGGAAGGAACAGATAGAAAAGAATGAAAGAAGAAGGAAAGGAGAAAGAAAGCAAATAAAGAAAAAGAATAATCCATCCATCAATAAATATTTATTGAGTACTTATTGCTGGCACTTGAGATATAATATCAATAAAAGCTTTTTTATGCTTTTATTGATATTTTATGGGGGAAAGGGTTGGATATTTCTAAGATCAAGGGCTAAACACCATTTAATTAATTTTTTTTTTGAGACAGATTCTCGCTGTGTAGTTCAGGCTGACCTTGAATTCACTATGTAGCCCAAGCTGGCCTCAGACTCATGGCAATCCTCTTGCCTCAGCCTCCTGAGTGCTGGGATTATAGGTGTGTGCCACCATGCCTGGCAACATTTAACTTTTGATTGCTTCAAAATAGATAGGCAATAAGATATGGTGAAAATCAAGAATTTTGGAGGATGATTTATGGATTTTGTGGCCTTGGGTAAATTTCTTAAACTTCCTAAGTCCCCAAGTTCTCATCTATAAATTAGTTATATGTAGAATGACTTTGGAGGATATAAGAGAGGAGTAAATAGAACAAGTATAATGGCCTAGCACATAATAGGTGTTCCATATTTACCCAGTGAAATAAAAACAGTAATTTATTAGTAAAGGAAAAAATGCTTCCTATGGTTCACACCTTCTCAGGTAACTTCTAGGTTATGGTGGTGTGGGGTTCATTTCAGCCTCCATTCATAGTCCTCGTTCTTTCTACTCCACTACTCCCATGTCTGTGTCAGGCAGAAAAAGAGGCAAACCAGCAAGTGGCATGTAATGTTTGTCTTTTCCACTCCCTCCTGTTTCTTTTCCTTTTCTATGTTTCTTTTATAACTCCCAATCTTCATCTGTTACCCATCTCAGCGGGGGAGGTTTGCTCTCTTTTGTCTTTTTCTTCTCTCCAGACTACCTTCCCCTGGCCACTGGGTGGTTCTCTGTAGGTAGGTGCAGTGGAGAGGAGAGGATTCCAGGAGCCTGGCCCATGGGAGCCGCCTCTGTGTGACCCCTGTGGCTTCTGGAAGTTTCCTCTCCAGAGCTCACTCTCCAAGCTCTGTGACCACCACACTCCTAACTGGATGATAGATTGAAAGCATCATGAAGAAGACAGTCAGGAGTTTGTCATCACAAGCTTTGAGAAGTAATGTCATCTTTTAAAAGCCTTGAGGCTCAGGATTATGCTTTGCTTAGTTCTGCAACACGATGACACCAAAGGAGGATAAGTTTGTTGAATGAGATTCCATATATTCAGCAAATGATCCCCTCTCTGCAGTTTTATTTATACTTCCAAGATGCTCAAATATAACAGTCCAGAACATTGTAGGCCAGCAAACCTTCAGCTCTGCTTTCGCAGTGGTTCAGTCCTTTGAAAATTTAACCAGATGAAATTAACCTTTGAAACTACATAGCAGGTTTCATAGAGAAACTCTCATGCCTGGATAATTTTTAAAACTGGACAAATTACCTGTATAAGTTTCTTCCTGTTACCTGTATAAATAGAGAATATCAAAACCTTTGGTTAAAAAAGATGGAATGTAAGAATTTAGAAGAGTAGGTAGTATTGAGTCTATGACTTTACACCTTAGTAGCTGTCTTAGTTACTTTCTCATCTCTGAGACAAAATACCTGACACTCAGAAGTTAAAGGAGGAAAGGTTTATTTTAGCTTACAGACTGTAGAGGTTTCAGTCCTTAGTCATTTGGCTCTAAGGCAGGGCAGCATGGTAGAAAGGCCTTGCAGAGGAGAAACAGTCCATGGCAGTGTAGGCAGTAGGCAGGAAGCAGAGAGTCTGCCTTCTTTCTGTCTCTTTATATTCCATACAGGCTGCAAGCCTATTGGTTGGTACCACTCACACCCAGTCTGGGGCTTCCCTCTTCAGTAAATCCATCCAACCACACCCAGAACTATGCTAATCCCACTGGGGGACTAATCCAATCATCGCACCCTTAATCCAGTATCACACACCCATGATCCAGTGACCTTCCAAAAGCCCCACCTATGAGCACATGAGGGTTGGAGTGGGGGACTTCTATATATAAACCATAACAGTAACTCTTCAACTTTGGATAAGTATTTTAACTTTGAGCCTGCCTTTCTCAAATAACAGGAATAATGCTATCCTATTTCACTGGAATGATTAACTTAAAATATATGCAAATCAGTTAACATAGTGATCAACACATATTCCTCAGTAACTGAGAAATAATATTCTTACCATTATAGACCATCAACTATCTAATTCAGATAGTTTAAATCAGCCAGCTTGAATTCCATACTATTACATTGCAAGTTCCTGCCTCCCAGGTCCCTCCTTGCCAATGAAGTTGACCTTCTCCCAACACATGCCATTATATTGGAACCCACCTAAGCCTGTTATGAACCTGAAAAATGGGGCAAGAATCCCAGTTACGGACAGGGTCACTGAGGACCTGAGAGATTGACAGTATTCCTGGAGTCATACAAAGATACTTAACCAAGTCTGGGTGCTAGACTAGAGTTCTTAAGTCATATTTTCTTCCTTTAAATGTCATAAAGTGATTCCTTGCAGAATAAAGTAAGATAATAGACCAAGACATAGATATTTTACAGACTCTTCTCATCTAGAAAATCAACAACCAGTAGGCTCCTGTCAGTCTCTTTTCAATTTTAGTATCTTAATTTAAGTGGCAAAGTATTGAGAATATGTGTTTTACATTCTAAAGCATTGATCCTAGACACACCATGAAAGCTTTTCAAGAGAAAGCATACTCTGGATGAGATTATTGAACTGTATCATCTCCCTCCATTCTCATATTTGCAAGGCACTTATGCTGTATCAGGAATGTGAAACAGTTCTGACTTTTTCAAAACATCACACAAATAGTCCTCCAAATTGGCTACAGACTAAGCAAGTCAAATAGCTATTCTCAGACTTGAATGAATCTTTCAAATTGATAATGATAGCTCAGCCTTGAAGATGCAGTCAATAGCGGTGATGTGGCATTTGTGGTGATGATGCTGTTGTCTGAAGCTTTGTGTTTGAAAAATCAATATCCAACCTGCCTTCCATGTCTAATGAAGCTTTGAGCATCTCAAACATTTCTTTCACATATCCTATTATCATTCTTGCAATTTTAAAAAATTTTAAATGTGTATATTTTTTCAACTAAAGTATAATATAATACAAGGTATATTATTTTGGTTGAAAAATTAATCTGGTTCTGCTACAAGCAACCATGGCAAAAATATAAGCAATATATATTTAAAATCCTTTCAAACTTTCATCTTTCTCTAGAAAGGAAAACAACTAATAAAAATGAATGGTGTTTGAATATTAGAGTCTTTTTGGAAAGTATTAAAAGTTAACTGGGTCTCTTGGGCTGGAGATTTAGCTCAGTGGTTCTGCCACCTGCCTCAAAATTTTAGCAATTTTGAATAAAGAGGTTGTAGACACTCATGTGTATTTTTTGATATAGATATAAGTTTGCCATTCATTTGCATTAATACCAAGGAGCATGATTGCTGGATCGTGTGCTAAGCATATAGTGTTTTATAAAAATTACCATCTTCCGAAGTAATTGTACCACTTTGCATTCCCAAGAGCAATGAACAAGACTTCCTGTTTTGCACGTCCTTGCCAGCATTTGGGCTGGTCAGTGTTTTTTTTATCTCAACCATTCTAATAGGTCTATTATGGGATCTCATTGTTGCTTTGATTCCCATTTAATAGGAGAAAATATTTTACTTGAATACATTGTCATCCACTAATAGAAGATTAGGTATTCAACAGACATACGATAGAAAGATGGGGGGGAGGGTAATAAACTTTCCTAGGCTCAAATCATGAAACAGCACTCCATCACTATAAGCCAGTTAGAGTTTTGACTATTTTTTTTTCCTTAAATTCTTTTATTGGTACATTTCAGGTATATAATATGTTTACATTTATCATTGGGTGCTTGCACCTGTACATGATGCATCTTGGTTCTTATTTTTTCCCCATTACCTGTGCGACCTTCACCCCTCCACCCTTCCCTATTTACATACTTCGTTTCCACTTTTTTTTTTCTTTTCTCATAATTGGATCCTAGCTGATTTGGAACAGCAAACAGAAGGTTCCAAGATAATAAAATTGAACCTGGACATCATGGAAATGAAGGTGGCAGGTGCATTTTCACACCACTGACTATCAGGGTACACCCTACTGCAACTAAGGAAAGGTATCCAAATTTCTTCTACATCTTCTACCTCAGATCCATCCTCAGCTCTGGGACACATCCAGCCCCAGGGTCCTTATTGCCACATGTTAATATGGCACTTTTAAAAAAATCTCACTGTGCCTTGAACTATATTAAAGCCTAATTGTTAAATAAAAATTTCTACACTTAAAAAATGTGGTAAAAATACAGTAGATGTTTAAATTTCTTAAAATTGTAAGACACATTGCTATTCATCCTCACAATACTCCTTCTTACTTCAAACATATTTATCGCATTGTTCTTGCCAGCTTTCTGAAGCAGCTCTGAAATCCCTTTTCATGAGGGTCTTTAGTTGCACTGTCCTGGCTGCCTCAATGTTCTGAATCCATTCAAAATTTCTACCCTTCATGGTCACTTTGACTTTGAGAAAGAGCCAGTCACCTGGCACCAGATTCAGTGAATAAAGTGAATGAGGACAAGCCATAGTATTTGTACTAAATGCCTTTCCTTTGGATGATACTTGGAAGCCACATTCACCATACTTTTGATCAGACTCTCATGAAGGAGGACTTCCAGAACTGCTTCAGGAAGTACCAAGAGTGATGGGATGAGTGTGTTCATAGCAAGGGGAAGTACTCAGAGGGAGATTAATGGCAATGTGTCTTTTATTGGAATAATTCTAAACGTTCATCATATATTTTGAGCACCCTTTGTATAGCATAAAACTCCATATTTTGATACAGGTATTCCATCTGAATTGATTAAATATAGGTCTATTAGCACATCTATCACCCCACATACTTAAGTTTTTGCCATTGTTTAAGACTTACTCTTTTGACAATTTTATACATTATTCACTGTAGTTGCCTTGTTGAGTAGATCTCTAGAATAAGACAGCTCTTTTTTCCCCACTTCAAGTCATCAGTACCCATTTTTAATGGTTTTACTAATATTTTAATGTTATCTGAAGCCAAATGAAAGTATAGCTCTACTACACCAAAAATTTTTGCTTTTTGTAGAAATTTTTAGAGTTTAAGAACTAGATAAGCCCTCTGAGAACAGAACTTACTTATTCTCATTCTTGTGACTGTTTTCAGAAAGTGTAGGCAGACCCTGAGATATCAAAAATGAATAAATGATAGGTGTGAACATGGGCAAAATTGACTTACAAAAGCAAATAGTTAAATTAACGTTGCAGGGCCAGGGGATTTAGCTCAGTGGTTCCAGCCTGCCTTGCAAGCACAAGGTCCTGAGTTTGATCCCAGGTACCAAAAAACAAAACAAAACAAACAAAAATTAACATTGCAGTGGATATGACCACAAGGTTAAAATTACTACAAAGACTAATTGTAATGCAAAGGCATTCTGTAAATTCCATGCTAATATTGTTTTCATTGTATTATGAAAAGATATCCTAATGTACCTCTTTACCTAACAAAGAGCCACAGTAACTCTAAGTTGTGATTTGTTTAAACAATTCAAATTTCAAGAGTATATTTCAATGAAAACAAAGATCTAATAAAGTTTAGCTTAATAAAGAAAAGGAAAGGAAATATTTATTTTAAAGTACTTTAGTCTGATTCTGCAGAGATGCCCACAAGGAAAACAAAGGGAGGGAAGGAAGCTATAATGGAAATGCAAACTAAAACATAATACCCATGGTTCAAACAAGACCGAAAGCTCAGTGTGTGTGCTGTTATGCTTTCAAACAACAGAAAAATGTTTATTAAAACACTTAAAAATTAATCTTCATTGGAAGCCCTTCTAAAAGGTTTTGAGCATTATCCCCTACCCCTATTTGTACAGAATTAAATGAAGTTATGTTTACATTGGGGCTGAGGCTGGCAGAGGCCAAAGACTCACACATTCTGAGCAGTAGAACAATTTAACTCTTCCGACAGAAGGTAAAAATACCTGACCTTGGCATCCTGAGAATTGATGGGGCCCAATCAATCCATTTCTGCTTTCACCCTTTTGCCTCAGAAAGACCTTCTAATTGTCTCAAAATAGTTCCTCTCCACAGTTACCTCTCTTTCTTTTTATGCCATTTCCTTCACAAATCAATGCTAACCCCACCCTTGTTACAGAAGGTAACTGAAGATTCCCCTATTCAGGAAATGTTTGTCGGTGACAGGAGAGAAGCTTTCTGCAAATGGAGCTTGTACTATTTATTTATTTATTCATTCATTCATTCATTCAACTAATATTTTTCTGACTCTACTATGCACCAAGGTCTGCTCAGCAGATGTACAGGAGAACATGACCATCTCTGCTATCAAGCTTAAACTGCAGCATGAATAGGTGCAGAGGATAACACGGAAGGGACAAATGAGAGGAAGTGTGGATCTCCCAGAAACATTCCCATGAAGATGCTCTGGAGGTTGAGGAGCATGGAGTATGGTTCTATGCAGCCTGCATTTGGGGGACACTTTTATTTCACAGCTCCATGAGATTTCCTTGGGCTGTGCTGTGCACCACATGGGGAGGAGAGGTAGGCAGGACTGCAACCAAAGATGCAGCCCTCAACCCACCCTCAGATACCAGAACAGCACCCTGATGTGAAGACAGGAAGCAGAGAGGGACACCAGGGTGCATATGAAGAGAGGAGCAGAGGTTGATAGCGCTCCTGCTCCAGAAAGGGCCATAGATCTGTCTTGTAGCCAGTGTCCTTGTTTAGATTTGTGGACTGCCATTTGTGGGTTTAGAGCCCAGATGCCATATTTGTTTGCACCAAGATTTGAAGAAACCACAGTTAAGTGGCTCATCTGATTTAATGATAGCCTCCTCCTTTAATGACAGCTGTAACTGAACTTGCGTGAGCTTTGGCTGTCAGTGTGGGACAGATGATTAAGACATCTTAGTTTAAGGGTAAGGAAGATTTATGTTTACAGTCTCAGAGATAAGAGATAAGGATGCAGAGTGTGCTTAGAACAGGCCACTAAATTGCTGAGGAAGAGCCATTAGTGATTTTGAGTTAAAAGCCCTGTAGGCTGCTAGAAGTCTCTGGGTAGCTAGAAGGCAGTGTGTAAAATTGTGAGTTTCACAACTGTGGTGCAAAACCAAAGGCCCAGAGAAAGAGAAATTTCACAAATGGGAATAGTGTGAGGGGCTGTTGGAGTGTGCCATCCTGCAGTGTGCAACACAATAGTGTGTCAAGTCAGCAACACCCGTACCTAATTATCACTGGGCAACTTACAGCCATATATTATTAAACGAACTGGACTTGACCCTGTGCACAAAGACCCATCCAGACTTGCTTGTGTGAACCCAGACACAGTGGCACAAGAAGGAAACGCCCCCTGGACACAGCTGGAGCTCAGGGAAGAGGATCCACAAGCAGAGCTTGGAGACAAGGTGTCGAGAGGAACCGGAGCAGCTGGAAATTCAGTGCATTGCTCTGGCCTTGGACCAAGGACAGCATAGCACTAGTGAGATGGCTAGAGAGGGCAGTGAAGATTCTTAATTGGCAAGGAGAACTGTAAAGATACGCTTATTATATTTTCCTTTGTGTTATCTTCCATTTCCCATATGCTTAAGAAGTCTTTGATACCCAAAGACCAGTTAAATGTATATTATTTCCACTACTCTCCTTTAAAAAAATACACAAGGGGTGATTAAAGATATGATAAATGTTTAAATTTAAAATAATTATGATAAAAGGCCTTTGCCATTAATTCCCCTCAAAATTCTCCCCTTTGCTTTGAACACATTTATCCCATCATTCTTGCCACTTTCTGAAGCAGTTCTGAAGTCCTCTTTCATAAGTGTCTTTATGAAATGTTATTAAAAAAATACCACGAAAGCCACCGCCTAGTGCCATCCAGTGGAAAGGCAGCTCATAAAAACATGACACTGTGTCCTCATCCACCTTATTCATCAGATCTGGCACTATGCAACTTCTGGATCTTTCTCAAAGTCAAAATTGAAAACTTTTGTGAAAGGTAAATATTCTGAATCTGTTCAGGACATCAAGGCTGCTATAACAGAGCAACTAAAGAACAATGGGATTAGTGTGTTTGAAGTGAGGGGATTTTGAGGGGCATTAATGGTGAATTCTTTTAATTAAACACTGTATTTTTGATCACCCTGAATGTATCTACATCTGTCTCGATATCTGTATCTGTATCTATTCAACCCTTTACATTAGTGAGTATACAGTAAGGCTTGGCTTTTATTATCATATCTAATTTTTCCCAAAATTATTCTTGAGCAAATCCAGCCTACTTGGCTTGTGATGGTCAGTTTTAATCTGCATCCCACTTCAACTGATGCGGGTTGTGTTTCAGCAGACCTCTTCTGTTTTGCTGTTATACTATATTTATACTAGTCCCTTGTTATTTTACTCAGATATTTTTATGTTTTAAGTTCTGTGGGCAACTTATAATCATAGCACTTCTGTTCAAGACATGTTTTAAGCTATTGTTATGCTTACACTTCCAAATAAATTTTAAAACCTTTTTTATCAAGCCTAAAAAAATATTGTTAGGATTGGATGCTATTATAATTATAAACCATCATATTGCTTTGAGAAGTATTGACTTTTCACAATATTTAATCCTGTTGGAAAAATATGTTTATTAATACATTGCATATCCTATTACATCTTCCAGTTAAGTTCTATAGCTTTTTCTCACAGCATTGCAAAGTTATCTTGCTAATTCCAGTTATTTTGTGAATGTTCTCTTTTTTAAATGAAAAATGTTCTTGTGTTTTTTTTAAAGTCTTCTAATTGTTGATAGAGGAGAAATCTGATGACTAATGCACTTACTAAAGTAGTCATTTCTAAGATGGATTTTTTGAATTTTAAAGATATATAATCATATGATACTCAAAGAGTAATGATTTATCACCATACTTATAATGAGAATTTTGTGTATTCTGTTATTCATAAATTTTTATAATTTTCTGTGCTGTTTCTGTGGCATTCTTCATGATCTGCCCTGTTAATGTTTGCCACTGTAATTTACAGTATAGCAAGAAGCAAACTCCATCGAAAATTTGTAATTAGATTTACAGATCTAATTACAGATCATATGGGGCAAAAACTGAAATATTAGCTATATTTCATTTGGCTCACTTTTTTTCAACCTAGAACTTTGTTTCTTCTGCTTAAATTAATTATTTGGAGTCACTGGGGCTCAGAATTTCCATCCAAGAACAAATCGCACAATGGTCATGCTTTTTAGTGAATTGAGGTCCATCTTTAACATTTATGATCAACATTTCTCCCCAGTGAGTCACTGGAACTTTGATGAAGAATTTTTTAAAGGATTATAAATGTCATGGTTAAGTTGCAACATACAAAATGAAAACTGGGGGATATTTTCAAAATGAGTCTTTATAGTTAAGACAAGGAAATGAATGCTTTTGGGGACCTATTTCAAAGACAGGTGTGAGCTTGGCTTGGGTGAGCATTCATGGACAGCTTGGCTGCTCAATCAGGAGCTGTAACAAGCGGCTATTCTGGGGTTAGCACCTTTGTACATTCTAAGGATTTTATAAATAAATTTTTGTGATTACTTTATCTCTGTAATAAGCCCTTCCCTTCTGTTAATGTTTAGTTTCCTTTCTCTAGCTTTTGTGTTCCCTCTGCTCCATCTCGGCCTCCATCTCTTCACTGCATTTTCTCCTTTGCCATGTCTCCAGCAAACACTTTACATGTACCTCCCAAAATGTCCAAACTTAGTCCTGCTTTGCTAAATTTGGGAGCTGGATATCAAACATGCTTGTTCATTAATCATTCTGGGTTCCCATTCAGAGTGTGAACACTGTGAGAGCAAGAAGTATGTTTCTAAACCACATATTGAACAGATGGACCAATTAGCAGATGCCCCACATTCAACAAACTTGCATTCTTCTGAGAATAGTTCCACACAAAGACTAAGCACAGATAATATGAGGTAGTCCCCAGTAGACTACAACTCTCATAACTTCAGAGGGTGCAAGCTCCACTCTGTAGTAGTTCAGAGGGAGGAGAGATGTGTGGAAGTGAAAGGAGTCTGAGAGGACCTCGTGGAGGTAACAGTGGAGCCTGGTTCAGAACACAGGTAAGAAAGAGCTCAGTTCACAAATGAAGGGGAGGCATTTTAGTACAGGCATTGCTTTTATCAAAGCCCTGGTATGAGGAATATACCCATGGAGATATCTGAAGATCAATCAGATCCCAATAACCAAAAGAAGACAGCTCATGTGGACCAACATTAAAGCATATTGAATAAATTAGCCAGAGGCCAGATATCAAGGACCGTGAACACAAGGGGACCATTTCAGACAAGAAGTCTGATAGTATCACTGGAGTAGGGCATGCTGTGCCCAGATATTTGGTCATTGTTCTGGGTGTTTCCATGAGGGTGTTCCTGGACTCACAGATTAGCATTTAGGTGGGTAGACTGAATAAAATAGATTGCTTTCTCTCTGCAGTTGGGCCTTATCAATAAATCAGTTGGAAACTTAAATAACTTGCAAAGGCTGACCTTTATCCTCCCCAGTAAGGAGAACGCCAGGAGTCTACCTGCTGGGACATCTGCTGTTTCTTGTCCTTGGACTTGAGCTGAAACATAGATTGTTCCTGAGGGCCTATGAGCCTTTGCCCTGAACCCACATGACCCACTCTCCTGGTCCCAGGCCTTCAGAAAGGAATGGGTCCCAGGACATCAGATCCAGACATGGACAAAACTGTCACTCTCCAGTGCTCCAGCTTGCCTGCTCACCCTGTAGACCTTGGGACTTGCCAGGCTCCATACTCCTGGTAACAGTCCCTTATACAGTGGTACCTTGGTTTGTGTACTTAATTAGTTCCATAATTCTGGGGAAGATGGCTGCTTTCATGTTCATGCAGGGAAGATGGTTGCCATCATATTCATGTGGGGAAGATGGCTGTGGTCATGTTCATCACCCACTGTGGAGTTTGCAAAATTTTGCCTAACCAATTATTCAGGAACAGAAGCGTTCATGAACCAAGGTATTACTGCACTGGCAATATCTCTATCTCCTACTGGTTCTGTATTTTTACAGAACCTGGCCCATACAGACCCTAACATTACATTCTTTCTTTAAAGGAAGCAGCCATAGAAGATCTTTCTTCATATACAAATCTTCAGGCTACACTTTGTCCTCTCAGGCAGAGGTAGTGGTGTTGGTGGGGAAACAGAGTGACAGAGAATGCTCTATCTCATACAGAGAAGATACATTGAAGAAATATTTTCTGTAGTATTCATAACATTATTTTAGATTCCCCGGCTTTTCTTAAAAAATGCATTCCATTTTAAAATGCTGAGCAGATATTCAAATAACTAGATTTAATTCAAAGTTTCATAGAGAAGCTATAGAATTTATGTTTCCAGTTATCTTTATGACCATATTCTCTCCATTACAAGAATCTATATCCCACTTCAGTCACAGTTGAAACATTTACAACAATCTAAATGACGATATGTCTCCTTTGCCTCATAACTGGTGTAGGGTGGCCCATTGCTGCTTAAACAAAATTAGTTGTGCACTCCAGATGCACTTCCTGAGGTAATTACAGAATTTAAAGCTTCAGCCAGAGGCCTACCATACCATCAGTAAGTGTGTGCAGATCCCAGGGAGCAGCTGTGTGGCCCAGACCAGTGTGTCTACAGATGGATCCCAGCCAGGGCTCTATCCTGGGCTCAGAGGCTCCTGCACACCTACCCAAGCCAAGGGTCCACCTCAGAAAGAGCTGCACAAGTCCACAAGCAACAGCCAGAGGCTCGCCCTGTTACCATTGATAAGTGTGTGGAGACCCTACCCAAAAGCCTGCACAGACAACAGAAACTGGGGTGCACAGCTCCCAACCAAAGGCCCTCCCACACACAGCTGCACAGAGACCCCAGCAAGAGGCATACCTAGATACCATCCAAGTGTGCACAGGCCTCAGCCAGAAGCCCACCCAGACAATAGGTCAGCTCAGCGATCCAGAAGGCCACCACCCTGAACCCAGGAATTGAAGCAGTGGTGAGCAACAGAGTAAAGGCTGCTTGGTGGCTTGCTGAGAATTGAAGACCACTGGGTGAGCAAAAAGTCTCCTCAACAAAGACACAGCAGGCTGCAACTGTTGAAATGAAAAGACACATAACCAAGTGTCAAAACCAGAGTTACAGATCACCTAAGGCAACTTCAAAGGGCAACGAGATGGAATAATCTGATATTCAACAACTTGGACTCCCTGAACTGGCAACAAAAGAAGATCTGGGAAAAATGAAATCAGAAATAATTTCTCAGATAACAGCAGAGATTGTGCCCATAGTACAAGACATGATTAATAAATCTAGAGAGGACACAGATTAAAAAAAATAGAGGAGCTGAGGAACATAATGGAATCCCAACATAGGAAACAAATGGAATCCATAAAACAGATGCAGACAGATTTCCAGGAGATTAAAAACTCCATTGAAAGTTTATCCAGCAGAATGAACCAATATAGGATAGAATTTCAGATATAGAGGATAGGATGGCAATTAGTGACTAGGAAAGGAAAAATTTCTTAAAAATAGTAAGGGACCACAAGAAATCAACCCAGAAGCTGCTAGATAATGCAAAAAAGAATAACATCAGACTGATTGGAGTCAATGAAGAAACAGGAGAGAGTGCAGACCACATAAAAAAACTGGCCACAGAAGTAATGGCAGAAAACTTCCCAAATACGGGAAAAGAACTTCACATAGAGATAATTGAGGCATATAGAACTACAACTAGCCATGATAAAAAAAAATCTACACATAGGCATATCATTGTTAAGAGTCCAGAAACCCAAAAGAAGAACAAAATTCCACAAGAAGTTAGAGAAAAGAAACAAATCATATACAAAGGAAAGCCCATTAGAATCACAGCAGACTTCTCAACACAAACCCATAGGACAAGAAGAGTATGGAGGGACATAGTTCAAGTCTTACAGGAAAACAATCTCCAACACAAATTGATGTACCCTGCAAAACTATCTTTCAAAATTGATGGAGAAATAAGATACTTTCATGACGAAGAACACCTTAGGAACGTCATGAATAACAAACCACCACTCCAAAATATTTTAGACAATATCCTAGGAAAAGACAATGAGGATCACAACCCCAGGAAGCCCCGCAGAATGAATCCATCAGGAACAACAAGAAATTAAACACAAAAAGGGAGAATCCAACAAAAAGAAAAAGTCATGAAAAGGATAAGTCAATACGTATCAGTTATAATCATCAATGTTAATGGTCTCAATTCACCAATTAAAAGAAATAAACTGGCAGAATGGGTCAAGAAGGAAGATCCAACAATATACTGCATACAAGAAACACAATTCAAAAAGAAACTCACAGACTAAAAGTTAAAGGGTGGAAAACAATACTCCATGTGACAAGAACCCCCCAAAAAGCAGGAGTAGCTATTCTCATTGCAGATCAAGTGGATTTCAATTCAACACTGATTAAGAGAGACAAAGAAGGACATTACATCCTTGTAAATGGATCCAAGAGGAAGAGATAACAATCATTAATACATATGCACCAAACCCTAGTGTGCCCACCTATATAAATCAAATACTAATGAACATGAAAAATTGTACATGCACTAATACAATAGTAGTGGGAGACCTCAATACCCCACTGTCACAAATAGATAGATCAACTAGACAAAAAATAAGCAACAAAATACTAGAACTCGATCAAACTCTTGAACAAATGAACTTAACAGATGTTTACAGAATGTTCCACCTCACAAAATCAGAATACACATTCTTTTCAGCTGCACATAGATTTTTCTCTAAAATAGACCACATACTCATTCATAGAACATGTTTGAGTAAGTGCAAAGGAATTGAAGTTAGCCCTTGTATATTATCAGACCATAGTGTGATGAAATTGGAGATCAATAGCAAAAGAAACCACAAGAATTTCATAAACACATGGAAATTGAACAACACACTCCTGAATAACCAATGGGTCACAGAAGAAATTAAAGACAGTTCCCACAATTAAATGACAATGCCTACACAACATATCAGAACGTATGGGACACAATGAAAGTAGTCTTACGAGGGAAATTCATAGCAGTGAATTAGTGAATTAGTGAATTTCACATTAGGAAAACAGAAAAAAAAAAGATAACAGAGCAAGCTCAATTACACAACCTGATGCTCAATCTCAAGGTTCTAGAAAAAGAAGATCAGGACAAACCCAAAGCTCATACAAGGGAGGAAATTATAAAGATCAGGGCAGAAATCAATGCAATGGAGACTAAGAGAACAATACAAAAAATCAATGTAGGCAAGAGTTGGTTCTTCAAAAGAATAAAAAATTGACAAACCCTTAGCCAACTTTATCAAAAAGGAAAGAAAAGGCCCAAATCCATGCAATTAGGAATGAAAAGGGTGAAATTATCACAGACCCAGCAGAAATCCAGAGGATCATCAATACCTAGTTTGAGAACCTATATGCCAATAAGGTGGAAAATACAGAAGAAATGGGCAGATTCCCAGATACATGTGAATTACCAAAGTTGAATGAAAATGACCTAAAAGTTCTAAACAACCCAATATCAATCAATGAAATTGAAAATGTAATTAAAAACTTTCCATCTAAGAAAAGCCTGGATCCTGATGGCTTCACTGATGAATTCTACAAGACATTTAGAGAGGAACTACTGACACTACTTTTAAATTCTTCAATGAAATTGAAAGGGAAGCAATACTCCCAAATTCATTCCTGGAAGCAAGCATCTCCTTCATTCCCAAAGTAGAGAAAGACCTGAGCAAAAAAGAGAACTATGGGCCAATCTCACTAATGAACACAGATGCAAAAATCCTTAATAAGTTACTGGCAAATACAATGCAGAAGGTCATCAAGTAGATTATACACCCTGACCAAGTGGGATTCATCCCAGGGATGCAGGGATGGTTCAACATATACAAATCAATAAATGTAATACACTCTATCAATAGAGCCAAGGACAAAAACCATATGATCATCTCAATAGATGCAGAAAAAACATTTGAACAAAATCCAACATGCGTTTATGATAAAAACTCTCCAAAAAATTGGAGTAGACAGTCTCTACCTAAATCTAATAAAAGCCATCTATGAAAAATGAATAGCCAATATCATACTAAATGGTTAAAAAACTGAAATCCTTCACATTAAAATCAGGAACAAGACAAGGATGTCCACTATCACCACTCCTGTTCAAAATACTCTTGGAAACATTAGCCACAGCAATTAGACAAGAGAAAGAAATAAAAGGAAGGAAGATAGGAAACAAAGAATTTAAATTGTCATTATTTGCAGATGACATGATATTCTATATAGAAGACACTAAGAACTTCACCAAAAGTCTTCTAGACTTAATAACCAAATTCAGTAAAGTAGCTTGATACAAGGTCAATACACAGAAATCAATAGCTTTTCTGTACACAAAAAACAGACTCACTGAGAGAGAAATGGGGCAATCAATTCCTTTCACAATAGCATCTAAAAAACTGAAATACCTAGGAATCAACCTAACTAAAGAAATCAAAGAACTCTTCTCTGAAAACTATAGTACTCTGAAAAAAAGGAGATTGAAGAGGATATTAGAACCTGGAAAGACATCCCTTGCTCCTGGGTGGGAAGGATAAACACAGTGAAAATGGCCATACTTTCAAAACTGCTATATAGATTCAATGCAATTCCAATTGAAATCCTGACAGCATATTTCACAAACCTGGAGAAAACAATCCAAAAATTCATTTGGAACAAGAAGAGACCTAGAATAGCAAAAGCAATTCTAGGCAATAAAGACAAGGTATGGGGTATCAGAATGCTTAACTTGAAATTACTACAAAGCTACTGTGATAAAAACAGCATGGTACTGGAAAAGAAACAGACCTGAGGACAAGTGGAACAGATTAGAAGATGCAGAAACAACTCCAGACACACTCAGCCACCTCACCTTCAACAAAAGATCCAAACACCCTCACTGGAGGAAAGATGGCCTCTTTAATAAATGGTAAATCGAAAAATCGGGGTTCAACTTGACAAAGTTTTAAATTGGACCTATATCTCTCACCATGCACTAAACTAAAATCAAAATGGATTAAAGATGTAAATATTAAAACAGAAACACTAAACCGGCTGGAAGACAAGTTAGGTAGAACTCTTGAAGTCAGCGGCATAGGAAAAGATTTTATGATCAAAACCTCAGTTGCCTGTAAACTAACACAAACAATCAACAAGTGGGATCTCTTCTTACTAAAAACCTTCTGCACAGCAAGAAAAAACACCAGCAGTGTGAAGAGACAACCCACAATGTGGGAAAAAATTTTCACCAGCTGTCCCTCAGAGAAAGGTCGACTATCTAAAATATGTAAAGAACTTAAAAAAATCAGACCTCCTGAATTGAAAGATCCAATCCAAAAATGGGCATCTGAACTGAACAGACATGTCTCAGACAAAGAAGTAGAAATAGCAAATAAATATATTGAAAAATGTTCTGCTTCCTGTCTGCCAAGAACTGAGCAGATTTCCTCCAGCAGACCCTTCCACCATGTTATCTCATCCTGGAGCCAGCCAAGGAGGGACTGAAACTTCTGAAACTATGGGCCAAAATAAACCCTTTCTCCTTCAGGTTGTGTAGGTCCAATATTTTGTCCCACCAAAGGAAAACAGTAACATGATCAGCTGATAATATAAAAAGTTTATTTTGGCTCACAGTTTTAGAGATCTTAGTCCATGATTGGTGGAAACCTTGCTTTTAGGCCTGTGGTGAGGCAGTAGAATACCATGGTGACAGCACATGGCCAAACTACTCACCTCATGACCAGGGCACAAAGAGAGAAAAAGGAAGGGGTCATGGTCCCAATATACCCTCCGAGGGCACAGCCCTCAGTAACAGAGACCCCGCTCACTGGGCCTACCTCAGAAAGGCTCTTCCACCACCCGATAACACCCCAGGCTGGGATACAGCTATCAGATACTTGCCTAACCTCACAGGGCCCTGGGTTTGATCTCCAGCATCACAGAAAGAAATGTTTAACCCTTGCCTAGATAAAGACATGTAAAGCTCTAGAAGTCCCTGTATGAAATGTTTTTAGTAGATGCCATACATGAATTTTTATGATTTCTATTAAATTATTTTAAGATAATTTTCATTGTACTTATTTAAGGTCTACAAACTAAAGTTGTGATCTATATATGGTAAACTGTTCACTACAATGGAACAAACTTACATATCTGTCATCTCACATAGTTATTCATTTTTTCCCCTGTGGCAAGAGTGACTACAATCTAATAATTTAGCAAAAGTCCTGAATACAATACACTATTATTAACTAGAGTGCTTATATTGTAGATCGGGTCTCTCAACTTACTTGTGCATGTTTTTATTTCTTTATTGTTCAAAATACTTTCTAGTTTCTCTTGTTTTGTCTTTCATCTCTGGGCTATTTAGAAATTTATCATTTAATTCTTAGATATTTATGGGTGTCCAAGTTTCCTTGTGTTGTTGAAATACAATTAAATTTTATTATGATCAGAACATATATTTTGTGTGATTTTAATTTTTAAAAAGTTGTTCAAATTTGTTTTATGTCCTAGGATATTCTTTGTCCTGATGAAAATACCATGTGTGCTCAAAAAGAATGTGTATTCATCTGTTTTTAGGTTAAATGACCTTTAGTTATATGCTGTGTCACATTGGTTTATAGTGTTACTGAAACTTTTAGTATTCTTGCTGATATTCTCTTTAGTTGATCTCCCCATTATTAAAGTTGGAGAACAGAACTTTTCAACTATTACTGGTGAATGGTCTATTCCTCCCCTCAATTCTCTCAGTATTTGCTTCATGCATTTTGGGGTCTTGTAGTTTGGTGCATTTCTGTTTCTATTTATTTCTTCTGAATTCACCTTTCTTTCATTGCAAAATGTTCTTGTTCATCTTTGGTTATATTTTTAAATCTTAAAGTTTACTTTGTTTGCCCTTAGTATTGCCATCCTAGCTCTCTTTAGGTTACTGTTCACATGATATATCTTTTTCAATTCTCTTACTTTAAACTTTTTGTGCCTTAGAAACTACATAGTGTGCTTCTTATAGATAGCATATAGGTACATGATGTCTTTTTACCACTTTTATGGTCTCTATTTTTTAATTACAGTTTATACCTTGAAATTTAATATCATTATTATATGATGATTTATATCTGCTATTTTATTTGTGTCCTATTTTCCCCTAATCTTTGTGTGTGGGGGGTTCTGTTCCTTTATTATTCCTTTTATTTGGTGTGGAACCTATGATTCTTCTTTTCCACTTAAAATCCTTTAATTTTGCTTTTACAATACTTTTTGACTTATTTTCTTAGTAGTACCTCTGGACATTGCAATATGCTTCCTCATTTAAGAAAATCTACTTCAAATGAATATTAATTACAGCTTCAAACTTTCTTTTTGTCCCAGATTTTCAACTGTTTGACCATAACGTATCTCTGAGTTTATCCTACATGAAATTTGTTCACCCACTTGCATGCACAGATTAATGATTTTAATCAAATAATTGCCAGGGTTTCTACATTTTTTCCTAAAACATTTTCTTGCCACTTTCTCTCTCTCTTTTTTTGTCTCTGTTCTGCTTTTCTTCTATTTTTCATTTTATGAAAAAAGAAAACAAAATTTCATACCACAATAAGAGTGTAACAATAGTTAATACACCCTGTATCATTACCTTCAAAGTAGTTAATCAGAGACAAAAAAAGATTCTCTCTTACAAAGAAGAAAGAGGTAATAGTGTGAAACTTTCTTTTCAATGAACTGTTTTTCTTCTTTTTCTTCAACTGGATAATCACTATGGACCTATCCTTAAGTTTGCTGATTCTTCTTTTACTATCTCAAATCTCCTGTGGTGACTTTTTTTTGTTTATTTTACTTTTAAATTCAGAATTTATATTGATTCTGTTAAAAATAATTTCTTTGCCATTGTCAATGACAAATGTCAAAGTTGATGCTATTGATTTGGTAAGCGATAATAATTCTTTGTTTTCTTTAATTATGTATAGTTCTCTTTAGTTCTTTGAATATATTCATAGTAGTGAGTTAAAGTGCCTGTCTGCTAAAGTCCAACATTTGGGCCCCTTCAGCGATTTTTATTGGCTTTCTTTCCCTCTTGTGTATGATTCGTACTTCACTATATGTCCTTGTTGTGTCTTATAACTGGTTTGATGAAAACATTAGATAATATATTACAAAAAATCTTGGAATCAGTTTTTTCTCTCCTACTGCTTGTCTTTAGTTGCTCTTTGATTACATATTCCTTACAGTGTGTGGACACTGAATTCTTTGGTTTCTACTTATATTAGTCCATCTCCTGTGCTAATAACAAACTTTCAGGAATGGGGTACTTTCACACTTTATAAAGAGATTTGCTTGGCTCATATTTCTGGTGGCTGGAACACCCAAAGAGCGTGGCATGGGAAGGCTCCCTGGCTGTGTCACGATGTGGGGGGAAACAAAGAGAAATGGCGTGTGCAGAGGGGTCACACGGCAAGACAGGAAGTCGGATGGATTCAAGGACCCGGCTTCATTTTGCTTTAAATAACAACTTTCTCTTGCGGGAACTAACAGGGTCCCCTATGGATTGCATTACTCCTTCCAAGGACAGTAGGCTCCTCCTTTTAAAGACTCCACCACCGAAACGGTCCCACAATGAGGACCAAGCTTCCAGCACATGAGCCCCTGAAGAACATGCTTGAAACATATGCAAACTGTAGCACTCCTTTTATTTGCTCTTTTAAACCTGCCTTTCTAGAGTTCTTCTCCGAAGCATCATTATGTATTGGTCCATTAAGAATGAGTCAACATATTTCCCTAAATACCTTGACCCAGTAAGTCTTTATTATTTTGCTAAGGGGGTTTATGTATGAAAGACACCTTCACAATTTCAGGCATTTTCCAAGTCAGCGTTAATGCTCAGCTCCTGCTTACATTGAGCCTCAAGAGTAACTCGGACCCTTCTTTTCCCAGTTCATACTGAGTGTGCGAAGAAGCCTGCAGGTATGCAGAGCCTTCTAGATATCCAAGAACATGTCAGAGACTATCAAACTATGTTATGCTCAACTAGCAACTAAATCTTTCTTCAGATTTTTGCACAAACTCTTGTTTACTCCAACTGAAATCAGACTTGGGCAGCAATGATGTTAACAATTCCAGTAGGTCACTGTTGTTTTCGATCATGCTTTTAGGGCTAGGGCTTTTTCTGCAGAATTAAGCTCAGAGTCCAAATAAATAACAATCAATGTTTGGCATTAGGGATTTACCAGGGAGCTACAGGCCTAGCTAAAGTATTGAGTAGGCTCTAGGAACGACCTTTCAACAAAGTTCCAAGTACATCCATTTTCTTTGTCGGATGGGAGGTCAGTCCTGTTTCTTGGGAATGGAGAAGGGAGAAGGCAGAAGACTTCCACAGTATTTACTGGGGTTAATGGTTTTTCCTGAATAAATACTTTGTTCTGTGACTTTGACTGATTTTTCAGAGTCCTGAAATTATTGGTCTTGACGGTTTTACTGTTATTTTTGTTGCTTTATCAGAAAAGTGAATTTACTGACATCATCATTTCATTCCAGAAGCAGTACAGGCTGATTTTCTTCAACATTAAGTATCAAAGACCTTTGCAATCACCTTTGTGATCTCCTTCTTGGAGGAAAGAGTGAAATAAAAAATATACTTCTTAGCTCATTGGAAAAGGTTATTTAAAAAATGTATATTTTCCCAAATACTTCGGATTGGGCCAGGGATTTAGCTCAGTGGTTTCGCTGTCTGCTGTGCAAGCACAAGGACCCAAGTTGGATCCCTGGTACCAAAAAAAAAAAAAAAAAGTTCAAATACTTCAGATTATATTGAAAGAATTTAAACAATTTACCCTTCAGTGTTAATTCAAATTATGTTTCACTGATACTCTAGTGGTTTTCTTAAGGCAACATGACCACAAATGTAAGAATAAGATCTTCATGACAATCAAAGCTCTGCTATATTTTGTAGATATTTGTGAATAACTAGATATAGACTGCACGTTCTTTATTGAAGTAAAGAAATTTGCCTATGAAAAAAAGCCAACAATATATTTTGGCTAAAAGATCACCAACATGATTTTAGCTCTTCTATTTTTATTTGAAGTAAATAAACCATCTTTCTTACTCTACAGTGCTTTGCATCACTTCTCTATCATGGAGGAGTTTCTGTGCAGACTTGTATAAGAAGTCAAATGAGGGGCTGGGGATTTGGCTCAGTGGCGCCGCCGCCTGCCTCGCCAGTTCAAGGTCCCGAGTTCAATCCCCGGTACCAAAAAAAAAAAAAGTCAAATGATGATCAACAGAAGAACTTTGGCTTACAAATTCACAGCAAAGTGCACAAGCCCTTCCCCTTTCCCTCTCAAATGCTCCCAATTGTACGGAAACTCCTTTACAGGACTTTAGCAAAGAGAGATTTCTCTCCATCCAAAAGGCCCACCATGTGAATGGCTGGTAAAGCACAGGAGACATTTGATTACCTTCATCCCAGCACAGTGTTGTCAGCACGGTGTTGAATAAGTGAGATAAAGCAGCAGGAGTCAGAGGCTGGGAAGAATCAGGCCCCACTCCACCCTGCGAGCGGTGCATGTTGTGTTCTGATAGTGACGCCTGGACCAAGTCACTTTGTGTCTCCACAGCTCGTCTGTTAATGGGAAGAAGAATGGCTCACAGAGAAAGTCTGCATCAATTAAATACAGTATTCAGCATGCCTAGCAAGTCCATCACACTGCTGAGCAGCAGACAACGCAGTACCTTGCCCTTGGAAGGAGTTTCTAGATTTACCAAAAAAATTAGCAGTAGAGGATGCAAAGTATAAACATGCCAGCAGGCAGAAAGAAACATTAGAACTTACTAAATTGTACCCTCAAACAAATCTGTACTAATTTGTACCTTTAAGGACAAATGGGCTTTGTCCGCTCATTTTTCCTGAAGAGATTTTTATTATAAAATAGCAGAAAATTGTTTTCAGTGAGTGATGGCTGCTAGCCATGAATGAGGGTTGAAATCAACATTATTTCCCCATAAAGAATATGCACCCCTTGAAGATAGGTATATCTTTGGCATTCTGTGAAGTATTATATGTAAGAAGCATTCAATAAATAATATGTTTAAAAATTCAACCTAGTTACATGTTTTGAAAAATAGTAATTAAAAGTGGAGTGATCTGAAAAAGTAGCAAACTCTCCTATGGAAAATACAAGATTAGGCTCCTTTTATTTTATTTACTTTTTTTTCAGTTTCTCTAGCTGCTAGTCGATTCCAGCATGAGACTATAACAATTCATCAATGTGATATACTGAAGGACAATCAGTCCTCCAGCTACCTAGGAAGGGGGTGAGGCTGCATAGGTGGGGCCTGGAGGTCAGTGCCTCAGAGTGGGTGAAGGCAAAGACCCTTCTAGCTCCCACTATTTACTGGGTGCACACAATAATTGGAGGGAGCATCAGGTGACTTGGGGGGCGGCGGTCAAAGTACATGAAGAGCTGACGAAGATCTTAAGTCATGAGGTCCTTCTGTTGAGGAGGCCTGGACGGAGCGCATTCTTACCGGCCTCAGCTGTGACCGGAGGCAAAACCGAGTTATCTTTCCGCCTGCCATAGCTGGCTCGCGGGCGAGGTGACATTGAGCCTTAGACAGCTATAGTCATCCTTTAATTATGAAATGATTTTCCCCCAAAATTTATGTACAAATGCTCTCGAAACGATACATGTCAGATATATATGTGAGACTACACGTGATCATAATGAAGCACACTGATTCCAAATATCTTTTTTAATAATCATTTTAAATATGCTTATAAAACATAAATGATTACACTGTGCAAAAAGAAGACTGAATGTAACATGGGTGCATCCAAAATTTCCTTAGTACTTCCATGTTTTTTTCTAATACCTTATAACTATTTCTGCAATTATCAGTCTAAATTGACAGGACAGCAATAATGAATAAGCCGTGACTGCTCGAATTAACTTCATCAGTTGATCACAAATGTGTTCATTTTTAAAATGATATATCAAAGGCTTATTAATTATGATAACAATAACAATAATAATAATAGACATGAATTAGTGAATTTTCCCTTCAGAAAGCAAGCTAAAAAGTAGGTCTGAAAAAACCAAACTGTGGGAACCTAATGACCTTTATTCCACAGTGGGACGCTGACTGAGTGTACCATTTACTGCAGAAAGAAAGCTCTGGACAAGGGTCTCTGAAATGAAGGCCATTCTTTGGGCAGGCAGGATCTTGTCCTGGCGGTAATAATGGTGCCTTCTACTCTGCATATCTACGTTTTATAAAAACCATTTTACCTGCCTCCATGGAGTGGCTTTTTGAAAAGCCATAGAAAGCTTGGTGAGAGTCAAATCTGAGAGGTGAAACTTCTATTCTCCACTTTTCAGTGCACGTATTTTCAGTATTCATCAAACCCAACACCTGTGACACATGAAAGAAGCTGGGAATTTTCCATCCAGAGAGAAGTGCATAAAAGGAGACTCAGTAAAATGAGCCACATGCAGAAAGAAATGGCATTTGGGTAGTGTGTGTGTGTGTGTGTGTGAGTGTGTGTGTTTGTGTGTGTGATTATTCTATCTCAATGATGATTATTCTATCTCAATTGTACAAGGAAATATTTCCAATTAGACAAATCAGAAAGATCAGTCTGCTAATCAATGTCAAAAAGTAGTGAAACTACTGCACCTTCCTCTGGGGAAGAGATGTTTGCTCTGTATTAGGGAGCAGACCCAGCTAACATGGTTCACCCCCTGCTGATGTCCCAGCCCCTGGCCACTGCCTGACAGCTCCATTTGTAGGTCTGTTTGACCTGAGTCCAGTGAGCTCCAACTCCCCTCGCCTGCCTCCTTCCAAAGAAGCCTTTTCCCTGTCCTCTCCAATTCACAGATGGCCTGATTCCTTTTCTCATTTGGTTCTCATTTCTTAGCCCTTTGGCCCTGTGTTTGTGTGGGCTCTGGCATTCTTATTGTAACAGCAGGCCCATTCTGTATCTCTTTATGCCCTGATTACATATGTTAGTAAACAATATATTTATTGATCAACCACAGTTCTGCTCACTGAGGTGAAAAGGCTATGAGATTAGAATATTCTGTGGAAATTAAAACATTTTCATCAATTCAACATAAGAAAATACAATTATAAAATACAGAAGAACACCAGCTACTTTGTACTGAAGTTTTACTTTATACCAGAGATGTGATTACTTTATATGCTCTGTCTCCTTTCATCTTTATTGAACCATATCAGTTAGATATAGTAATGGTTTTCATGAAATTTAGAGGCAACCAAAGATTATGCAGGGCACATAACTATTAAGTAGCAGAAGGATTCTAACTCAAGTTGCTTTATTTCCCAAAGACACTTTCATGAAACATATGGATCTAGAAAAAAGGGAAAAATATGTCAGTGGAGCACAAAATTTGTTGGCTACAGTAAAGAAAATGGTAACTGGTGCCAATTTTCTGGCCCAGTATGGGCCACTAACACTTTATAGTTAACTAGACTAGTTAGAACTTTCTAATGACCATGAGATCAACGGTCCAAAAAGGTCTATATGAATCGAAAATGCGTCTTTGACTCAACATCTTTTCTTGAACACTTGATAAACTCATAATTTACCATCCAGGATTTTCCTTCTGATCCTCCTCTTCTTGATAACCAGACCTCAAGTTCACAAGCAGGGAAAGAACCAGGTCCTCTGCACATGACCGCTATACAGACACTACAGTGGCCCTCCATGTTTGATGAGCTTCAGAACAAACACTTGTCTCTTCCACATTTGTACTCTCACTGCCTGCAACAACCAGAGATAAATAGATGAACAAACACCTTGAAGGAGCAGCAATCAGCCAGTTAACTTCAAGGTCAATGAAGTAAAAACCATTCAGATGGAATAGAACTTGAGGGTTTCTCTCTGAGTTGCAAACTCCAAAGTTGAATTTCCATCTCTGTACTTCCAGTGTCCAAGGGACCCCTAGATTAAATTTCTAGCACTAATATAAAGTGTTACTGAGACCATTTACATCTGATACAATTCCCTGATGTGTAGTGGATATGTAATTGTACTTAAGGTTTTCACAGTTGTGCAACAATCAATATAACCCAATTTTAGACCTTTTATTCATCCCAGAAAATCCCTCCAGCATCACAGTTCACTTTCTGCTTCATTTTCAGCCATGTGTCTATTCTGTCACTTGCGGACTTTCACACATTTTGTATACATTGAATCCTACACTGTAAGGCCTCTTGGCACTGGCTTCTTTCATGCAGCATGTTTTCAAGGTCCATCTGTGCTTAGTGTACTTCAGTGCTTCATTCCTTGGCCCAAGAATATTCTATTGTACATACACCAAGACCACATTTTGTCTATCCATTCAGCAGTGAGTGAACATTTAAGGTGTTTGACATTTGTCCATTAATACTAATGCGATTGTGAATTTCCATGCAGATCTTTCGTGGGGGCATGTATTTTCCTTTCTCCTTTGTACTTATCTGGGAGTGGAATTGCTGGGTTGTATGGTAGCTCTGTTTAACTCACTGAGAAGAGTTCCACAGCAGCTGGACCACATTACATTCCCACCAGGAGTGTGGGAGGACTCTGATTTCTCTACCTTTTCACCAGCATTTGTTTTTATCTGGCATTTTGTTTCTAGACATCACAAATGAGTGGGAATTGGTATTTCCTTGTGGATTTGATTTGCATTTTCCTGTTGGCTGATGATGTTGAGCAACTTTTTATGTGCTTATTAACCATTTGCATATCTTTGTAGGAGACATACTCTGACTCTTGCCCATTTTTAAAGTAGATTATTTGTCTTTTTGGTATCATAGCCCTTCCTACGCTCTAGACACAAGTCACTTGTTAGGTATATGATTTGCAAATATTTTCTCTCCTGTGTTTTGTCTTCTCGTTTTCTTCAGGGTACTCTTTGATGAACAACATTTTTAATTTTGATGAAGTAAAACTTCCCCACTTTTTTATCATTGATTCTTTAGTGTTATTTCTAAGAAGGCTTTGCCCAACTCAAGATTATGAAAATTGACTCTGAAGCATAATATTTCCTTCTAAATGAATCAAATCCGAGTCAATTTTTGTCTCTGGTGTTAGGAAGGGGATCGACTTTATCCTTTCACATGAGCTATCCAGTTTTCCAGCACTGCTTCTTACCACTAACGGGATTTCAATTCAGTTTCATTTTCCTGCCACTTTGTCATCAATTCAATTTTATTGAAGGCAGAATATATTCATTCAATCAAGCACGTGAAGATTCCTGAGTTGAGCAGTAATGTCTAATCTCTAATTTCTTTCTTCTTTTTCCATTATTACTACTATGACGCCACAACCTCCAAAGCCAGAATGCAAGTTTATTGTCAATAAATGGTTTGGAGATAAAAGAATAAATAAAGAGCCAAAATCTTACTGGTCTTTTACATTTTCTTTGCTCGTGAATACTAAATGCAGGCAGACTCTCATTTAGCAGCTTGTTAAGTAGCCTGCTGCAGGAGCACTCCAGTGTTTATTCCATAATATCATCTCTATAATTTAGTTCCATTATGTCCACATCAACGGAATACAGATACATGTGATGAATGACTTCTCAGATGTCCTACTGCAGCAGATGGGCCTCATTTCCTCACCAACACTTGCAATGCAGTGACTCCACACAGTCCATAGATTGTTGTCCATGTGACCCAGACAAAGCACACTTATTTGCAAAGAGATTCATCCATGACTATGAGAAATACCATGAACTGTAGTCCAGTGTATACAATTGTTTACTTTAAGATCTTCCAATCGCTTTATATATAACCCTCCCCCAAACAAACGGACTTGTTTGTAATAATATTGTCAGGCTGAATGAGTTATCTTTTTTTTACATCTGAAGCAGAGTTAACAGTAAATATTAAAAATAGTATTAAGTGAAGGTTGTTTATTTCTTAGATCAGTAAGTAAAAGAATCTGTGAAAAGAAGACAATCAAAAAATAATTCAAACATTAGAAAATAACCTAAAGGGACAACTTTATAATAGTAGATTTGGTAATGGGTATAGTACCAAAAGCACAGACAAGAAAAAAAATTAATAACATCAAATTGAAAATTCTATGTATTAAAAGGTACCTTCAAAAGTGTGGAATATTTCACATCATATATCTCATTGGATATTAACATCAAAAACATAAAGAACTTCTACAATTCAGCAACAACAAGTAAACCAATTTAAAAATAGACAAAGGACTTAAATAGAAATTCCTACAAAGAAGATAAAAGTGGTCAATAAGCACATTACAGCACATTCATTATCATCACTAATAATTAGGGAAATGTAAATCTAAATCACAATGCTATGCCACTTTACATCCATTAGGAAGGATATTAAAAACATTAACAACAACAACAAATACCCAGAAAATAACATGTGTGTTGGTAAGGTTATGGAGAAATTAGGACTTGTGTGTTGCTGGTAAAAATGTAAAATGGTATAGCCACTGTGGAAAATGGCATGACAGTTCCTCTAAAAATTAAACAGAATTATCACCTGTTTCAGCAATTTCATTTTTGGATAGATACCCCCAAAAAACTGAAAGCAGGGTCTTGGACAGATAATTGTATGCTCATATTCACAGAAGCATTATTTACAATAGCCAAAAGGTGGTGGAAGCAACCCAAATGCGCACTGATGAATGGATAAATACAATATAATGTATGGGGGCCGGGGACTTAGCTCAGTGGTGCTGCTGCCTGCCTCACAAGCACAAGGTCCCAAGTTTGATCCCTGGTACCAAAAAAAATAAATAAAATAATGTATAGACACAGTGAAATATTATTTAGCTTTTAAAAATGAAATTCTGACTCAGGCTCAAAGATGGTTGAATCTTAAAGACTTAGGCTAAGTGAAATAAGCCAGATATGAAAGGACAGATACCATATGATTTCATTTACATGAGGTACCTGAAATAAGTCAAAGTCATAAAGACAGAAAGTAATGGGGGGAGGGCAGAGACTGTGGGCAGGAAGAAATGGGATGTTAGTATTTAATGATCATAGAGTCACATTTTGGAATGATCTTAGAAGTTTTGGAGATGGATATTTGATGATGGAGCCACAACCATGTGAATACCATTAAACAACTTGTAAAAAGAGCTGAATTGTTAAATCTTATGTATGTTTTACCATAATAAAAATAAAATTAATAATTCAGACTCCCATATGGTCCAAGGTGACTGAAGACCTTCAAAGTACTCATGAAATTATTGAAAGTAAGTTCATATTTTTTATAAAACATAAATCAAAAGTGATCATGAAATTATTTCTCATTCAATGAGCTCCAACACAATTATGTTATGATAAGAGATTAGTGTGAAGCTAGGGATGTCCAAAAGATATCTTTTTAAATAATGTTTCTCTAATTATATACATCCCTTTTTATATCAGTCACCTTTTCTTTGCTAGGACAAAATACTTGACATTCACAATTTAAACGAGGATTTATTTTGGCTCACAGTATCAGAGGTTTAAGTCCATGGTTGGTTGGATCCAAGGCAGAAACATCATGGCCGAAAGGCGTGCCAAAGGAAAGCTGCTCAGCTCATGGCCTCTGGGAAGCAAAAGCAGAAGAATATAAGAGGAAGGGGGTGGTGACCAGATGTACTCTCCCAGGTCTCACTCTTCCATGACGCACCTGGATAGAAGTGTGCTTTACTAATCTCTTAGATGTCTCTCAAGCCACGTAAGTCATCAGTCAAGATTACCTCTCATACACAAATAATGTAGACAATTTAGAACAGATGTGAAAATGGGAAGAATCTCAGCATATTATTTTTTCTTCTCTTATTAACTGAAGAACTTTCACCCTTTGATTAAAGGAGGCATTTTATTGCTTCTCTTTAGCATATCCCAATTGCCAACATCATTATTTACTTCTGTATGTTGGGACTATTATTAATAAAAACAAAGTTTTTTAATTTAGGAAAATTCAATCTATAAGAAGGGTCCCATTTACCACGCTCTTCAATCTATAAGATTGAATATAAGATTGCATGGCTCTTCAGCATCTATCTGCTAGAATATAGTAGCACCCAGCCTGTTCTGTGACAATCAGCTATGTGTGTAGACCTTACCTACTGCTCCCTGGGGAGCAAAACCACCCCTGTTTGAGGAAAGGTTCTTTAAGTCAATATGATATACGTTATTTTACATATTTAAGATCGACCCCTAAAGAACATAATTCTAAAGGAACACTGTTTTCCTGGATAAAGAATTTGCCTTTCTAGCGAGTGGAGTCATGGGTTCAACAACTATTTGGCAAATTTAACATTGAAATGTGCTCCAGTATCCATCTCTGGTCATTGTTCTATGCTATTACTTCAAATGCTTTCCAAATTCCCACAGAGATTCTGCATGTTTTACAAGCCAAGCACCTATTCCTGTGAAATAGAATGCACCCTAGGTGATTTTTCATTACTTCCTGGGAAGCGCTAAGAATCACCAAAGTTATTTTTGGTCCAAATAACTCTTCAAGGCGTCCTTCATCTTTCTCAGTCATTCACATTTGTCACAGGTTTCAGAGTTCCTTTTACATTAGCTTCATCCTGTTAGAATTCAGATGAATGAGGACAAAGTCGCTTGGGCAAAGGTGAGAAAAGTTAAAAGCAATGTCATTTAAATTGCCTTCCTGTACCTACTGTCTTGGGGAAATGTTTCCTTTCTTAAGTACAATGTGGCTATTATATTCCATTTACATTTTTGACAGGGACTGATGTAACAGAGTACAGGACCCTAGAATAGCATGCAAGGCAATTTTCTGAAATGCCTTAGAATACTTTTCATAACACCCTAGGACACAGTTTTGGGGATAGATTTGAGGTCTAGGGTGACAGGAAGCAAGCAGAGACATTTGTCTTTCAGACTGTGCGGAATTGACTTCTTTGCCCACAGGAAACCTCTAAGTGGGGAACCACACCCGGGTACAGACTGCCGTACTCCCTGCTGTGCAGTGAACCCCAAGGAGCTTGGCTTTTCCTTGGCAGGTCAGGAGGCACCAGCTCAGGAGAGCAGGAGGTGTGGACAGTGCATTCCCATGCCCATGGCCGTTCAGCTCTTAGGGGAGGATGACAGCTGCAAGCTACAGGTATTGCTGCTGGAACTCGTGGACGCTTCCAGGGCTGCCTTGCCCTGTTTGCATTCCTTACCAAAGGGTAACAACTGCAGAAGCACAGGGTTAATTTGCCAGCCCTTGCTTTACTGTCACTACTTGTCGAGGTGTGCCACAGACTGCATAACAAATCCTGGACACATCCCTTTCTCGGAATACTGCCCATAGTCTGCAGACCAAACTCACTCATTTGGCAGATAGCAGCTCTTGAAAGAGATCCCGGCACTGTCAGAGGGAAGGTCTCTTCCTCCTCTGACCACCTGTCTAAATCTCCATCTTGTGGGGAGAGCAAGAGTTGGCTGAGCCCATTGACTCACTCCTGGCGGAATCAGGACCATCGTACCCCGAACTGAAAAGGAAATGCGTTTTATACTACGCACTGTTTCTGTGTCAGGCTGATTGTGAGTGATGCTTTGAGAGAGCCTGTCTCAGTCAACCTGGGTTGCTATGACAAAACGGCACAAACAGCAGAAATTTTCTTCTTACAGTTCTGGAAGCTAAAAATCTGGAATCAAAGGGCCAGAAGGGTCAGGGCTCCAGAGAGCTCCTTCCTGGGGATGCAGACAGCTGCCTCTGGGTGGTCCATTTGGCCTCTCCTTGGTTCATGGGTGTGTGGGTGTGTGCGCGTGCGCATGTGTGTTCTCCCTAGTGTCTCTACTTGTAAGGACATGAATTCCCCATGCAGGCCCCACCCTCAAGGGTTCACCTAAACCATTGACTTCCAAAGTCTCACCCCAGGTACCGCCACACCGGGGCCAGTGCTTCAGCTAGCAAACTTGGATGGGACACAGTGTTGTCCACAGCAGAGACAGGAAGGGTTTTGAAGCATGGGCCTCTTTGGAAATGAACAGGTCTGAGAAGAAGGCTCTTTGGACTGTTACCAACTAGAATAAGAGTGCCTGTTGGCCTGGGGCTGTCGGGAGGGAGGAGGCAGAACTCACCATTTGACTTGGACCCTGTCAAAGACCAGTGCTCCACCAAACAGGAGCGATCCTGCTGGGTGAGCCACTGACCTCTATTTAGCACGGTCCTTGCCTGCAGCTGCCACTTTCAAGTGACATTTAAATAGCAACCCTCTCCTTTCTCCAATCTGCCACATCTCCCAATATTGGCTAGTTTTAATGAAAATACACACTGGCTTCTTCTTAACATAATAACAATGCCTTCATCTCATTCTAGTCTCCTTTTCTCCTTTTTCTCAACTCAGTATATCCATGCAATGCTTGCTTCCCAGAGCTGGAGACTTATCCGTGGAGGGTGGCAACCAGGAACCCATGCTTCAGGAGATATCCCAGCAGCAAAGGACCCCAGTGAGGCAGCTGGTGACATCAGCACAATGAGCATCAGCCGAGAGTTTCCCTGGGCTCTTCCTCTCTTTTGAACTCCGTGCCTCCTGCTGCTGGCCCTTTTGGGTATGGCTCTGTTGCCTTTCTGACCACTTCTTCACTTATACGCTGCAGTGGATGTCAGCATACTCTGGCTTCCATTATTTGAAGCTACCCAAAGCCTTCTCTCTGGCTTTTGGGGAGGTACAATTTCACAAGTCATGGCCGTCAGATGTGTATGCCAGGAACCCGCCAAGGCTACTGACTCTGCAAATACACTTGTCTTTATTTGTAGAAATTATCACTGATAAGCATGTCCCAAATGTGCAGTCTTTTGATTATTTTTAGCTTTTATGTTATCATTTATAATTCAGGTAAGTTAGATGCTAGTTTATTCTGGTAGAGCATAAGAATTAAGGAAGGCTCATTGCTTTTGGGTTGTCTTGATTCTAATTCTATATACTTTACTATAAACACAGCTTACTGGCTTGCCAATGTGTGTTCAGTGACTCACTATGAAATTCCCTCAAAATCATACCAAGTTGATTTCTTCTCTGTTTCCTTTTTTAGATAAATAACCACCTAGGTGTCTGCAGTTCCCCACCAATTATACATAAGAGCCTCTGCTCTCCGGGCAGTTGTAGCACGTCCCAGGGCAGCAATGGGCCGCTGCTTCTCTTGCATGGCAAAAGACAGGTTGGGCAAAGCATCATTACCATGCCAGCCAAGGATGGCCCGAGGTAGGGCTCTGACATGGGGGGGTCCAAATAAATTGTTACCAGGAGAATGAACACCAGGCCAGCAAGGACCTGAGCTACAATGCCGGAGCAGAAACCAAGTAAGATGCTGCCTGGAAAATGATCAACATGGGCGCTATGGCAGAGGACTCTTCTGACATAAAAAGGAAACAGTTTTAATGCATATGTTTAAGGCACAGTAACACTGGCTACGTGCTGACAGCTTTTATTTACTCCATCAGTGTTTACTCACTGTCCATCATATGCCAGGCCCTGGGCTCAGGGCCAGGAATAAAGTTGTGAAAGAACTAAAAATCAAAACAAACAAACCTGGGGCCAGGGATTTAGCTCAGTGGTTTTGCCACCTGCTGCACAAGCACAAGAACCTGAGTTCGATCCCTGGTACCAAAAACAAAACAAAACAAAACAAAAAAACCTCCAAAAAGCAAGGGAACTTATTACTATCAAATGTTTGCAGCCGCTTTTAGTGTAATGTTTGGGTGGAAGTAGACTCTAGAGAACTCAAAGGAAAAGCAACAAAGTGGAGAAAGTCACGCACTGCTTGATTTTCAGTCTGTCTTGCTGTCTATGTGAGTTTGGGGGTCTCATTTTCCTTATGTATAAAATAAGGGTATTAATTGTGTGTCTCTCATAGAACTGTATCATAATTAAATGAGTTAATACAGGTAAGTATTTAAAACCATGCCTGGCAGATAGTAAGCTTTTAATAAAATGGAGTAAAATCTAATCATAGGATATGCTAGATGAAAAAGTTCTCACAGTAGTAGGTGAGTTCCCTGGGAAAGGTTCTCATGCTCAATCAGGGATGCCTGCAGGCAGCAGCAAACAGTGAGCGGTGACCACCATGCCCCTATACATCTTCTCCGTTCCTTCCCTTCCATTCCATGAAGAAACCAAGGCACAGAAAGATTAAGACACATAACTAAAGTGACACATGTAATTAGGAAAAACATTGGCATTAGAATTTAAACTTCCATGCTAATTTTCTTGGCCTCCTAACTCATTAGACTCAAGAAATGATGTTATGTCATGGATGCATAAATAGTTTCTCTGATGAAGTCCAAGAGATTGGCTGTGGTGTTGACTCCTTAACAATGATTTGCTTTACTACCACTCTAAGGTGAGTGTTTAAATTCAACTTAAAGTGGCCTTTGTCTCCTTTCCTGAAATACCACAAAGTAGGTGTGAAATGGTAGCCACAAGAACCTCTGCAGCCAAGACCCTGAGAATGCACTGGCTCATGCTAGCACTGAAGCTTGTGTTCACCGGCAGCCTTAAAGCAACACACTTTTCTATTTGCAAATTATCGTGTATTTAGTGATACATCCAGGTAGGAGATTAAACCAGGCCATGAAATCTAGTCGTTGAATCTTCATTCCTGTGTTCATAAAAGAAATAGTTTCTTCTTTCTTCGTAGTTGGGGAAATTGAGACACAGAGAAGTGAGTCTTCTGTGTGACCCAGCGTGAGAGGCAGGCATGGCCTCATGAGAGATGACTCCTCGTGCAGCCTGCCGACCATGCAGGCTCTTCTCACTGCCCTGCACTCTGCTGCTGCCAGAGGACCTGGGCAATGCGTGGGTGAACGTTTGCCAGGCAGAAAAGAGCTGCATCTCTGTTTTACAGGAGGTATCCTAGCTTGTAGCCTAACAATGGAGTTGAGGTGCCAGGTGCCCAGCAGGTGTCAACAATTTGTTATGAAATTCAAATAAATAGAGAGTGCTACTGGATTTAAAAGAACAAGCACACAAACATTTTTACTTCACTAGGAAGCACTGAATAGCAGAGCACCCAAATCTGAGACCCATGGGCTTTATTAATTTGTTTAGAGAAAGATATTTAGCAATGCACACACACACATGCACACACACACACACACACACATGATCACAAACAGATGGCTGCGTCACACCATAACAAATTCTATATGAAATAAAATCTTGGCAAACAATAAAGAATGTGAGAACCTCGATAATGAAGTGGAAAAGTGGATGTTTTAAGTGGATTCTCCACTGCTCAGACCTCAGAAAGGATATACACATGGAAAAACAGCAAAATCCCCACAGCTGTCTAGTGGGAATGTTGGTTGTTTTTCCCTTCTCGCATACATTTCCCTTTCAAATACCCTCCCTGGCTTACTATCAAGGAATCACCTTCCTCCCTGCCCTATGCAGTTGTGGAGGGGATCAGCCTGCTGCCTACTCTCCACTGTGGCAGTGAGAGCACAGGGGACGCTCACAGCCTCTGCTGGGTCATAGAAGACACCCTCCTGGCAGCGAGCCTCAGGTGAGTGACACACTCATCCTGCACTGGCAGCAGCCAGGATACCATGGCGCTAGTGGCTTGTCTTTGCTGCTGGCTTTGAACTACTCTTGAGCTTCCTCCTTCTCAGCCCTCAACCTTTTACTCATTTCAAAGGCCCATCTGTCAGCTTCCTTTATTTTGCTAACATTTTATTGAGTTAAACATAATCCAGGGCACATTTAATTATACACATGATTGGAAAATCCATGAATGTTTAAATTATAAAAAATTATTATAGTACAAACATATTGCATTAATCAATCTCCCACAAAATCCTCCTGTTCACTTCAAACATGCCTATCCCATTGTTCTTGCCACTTTCTGAAGCAGGTCTGGAAGTCCTCTTCCATGAGTGTCTTTAGTTGTGCTGTTGTAGCTGGCTCCATATCCTCCACGGGGTCAAAAGGTTTACCCATCATGGTCATGTTGACTTTGGGGAGGAGTCACAAGTCACATGGTGTCGAACCTAGTGATGATGTGGATAAGGACACAGTCTAATGTTTTTAGGAGCCTTCCTTTCTGTTAGATGTCACCCAGCAGGAGCAGTCACCAAATTTTTGATCATACTTTGTAAAGTCACTGACAAAGGAAGACTTCCAGAGCTGCTCCAGAAAGTGGCAAGAAGGATTGGATGAGTTTGAGGTGAAGAGGACTATTTTGAGGGAGATTAATGCCAATGTGTCTTGTACTGTAATAAAATTTTTTAAAACCTAAACATTCACTGTGTATTTTTATCACACCTTATGAGTTTTGACAGACAAAACCCTGACTCCATCACCACAAGCACTGTCTGTCTCCCTTACAAATTTCCTGTGTCCCTTGGTAATCCCTACCTTCTCCTCCTCCTCCTACTCCTGAGACACAGGTAATCATTGATCTGCTGTCTGTCATTTTTGATTATTTTGAATGATTTGAAATGTTATGTGAATAGAATTCTACAGAAACTGTGATTTTGTTTGTCTTGTCCTCAGTATTAATATCCATTCACATTAAGGCACATATCAATTTTTTATCCTTTTTATTGCTCGGTAGTAAGCAGTGTGTATAGAGCTAGAGACATTTGTTTTTCTGTTCACTTATTGAACTTAAGACTACTTGTTTTAGGATGCTATAAATGAAACTGCTATGAAGATTCATGTATTATATTTTCTTCAGTCCTATGTTTTTATTTCTCTTGGGTAAACTCCTATGATTAGACTGCCTGCATCATATGGTAGGTGTATATTTTAAAAATTTGAAGGCAGCCTAATTGTTTTCCAAAATAGCTGTGCCATTATATTCCATCAAAAGTATATGAGAATTCCAGCTCCCTTACATCTTTGTCAACACTTGATATTGTCAATTTTATTAATTTTAGCCAGTCTACTAAATGTTCACTGTGGTTTTAATTTGAATTTGTCTAATGATCAGCAATAATTATTTTATGTGCACATATTCAATCCATGTATCATTCTTTTTTTTTCTTTTGCTTAAATTATTTATTGGTATATTTTAGGTATACAATACATTTGTATTGTGTCTTGGTTCTTATCTTTTGCCCATTCCCTGTGCTGCCTTCAGCCCCTCCACCCTTCTCTATTTACAAAGAATTTGTTTCAATTTTTTCCTTTTATTATAATTTTTCCTTTCCTTTCTTTCCTTTCCCCTTCCCTTCCCACTTCCCTTCCCCCTATGGACCTTTCCTTCCTATTTCAAATTATTATTTCTTCATTTTAATCATTTTAATCCTTATTTACACTTTCAGCTTCTCACACCAGAGAAATTATTCAGTATTTACACATGTGTGTCCTATTTATTTCACTTGAGTATGGCCTCAATATGTATACATTTAGCTATAAATGTCTCTAGTTTCTCATTCTTTATGGCTGAGTAGTACTCCATTTTATTAAAAAAACACATCTTCTTTATCCAGTTTCCAGTTGGTGGGCACTTGGGCTGTTTTCAAGCTTTCACTATTAGAAACTCTGCCACTGTAAACATGGGTACACATATATTGTGGTGGTATGATTCTTTTAATTCTTTTGGGAAGATACCCCACAGAGGAATAGCTGGGTCAAATGGGACCTCTAGCCCTTGTTCTGTGAGGTATCTCCATGCTGATTTCCACAGTGGTTGCACTAGTCTGCATTCCCACCAACAGTGAAGGAGGGTTCCTTTTTCCCTACAGCCCCACCAGGATTTGTTATTGGTTGATTTCTGGATAGCAGCCATTCTTTCTGGGGTGAGGTGGAATCTCAGCACTGTTTTCATCTGCATCTCTTGAATGACCAGTGATGGTGAACATTTTTTCATATATTTATTTGCTGCTTTTGCTTCTTTGTCTGAGAAATGTCTGTTCATTTCAGATATGCATTTTTGAATTGAGTCTTTAAATTTGGGTTGTCTGATTTTATTCACTTGTTTATATATTCTAGATAGTAGTCCTTTGTCTGAGGTGTAGCTGTTAAAATTTTTTTCCCACATTGTAGGTTATGTCTTAGCTCTGTTGGTGGTTTCTCTTGTAGTGCAGAAGCTTTTTAATAAGATGAGATCCCAGTTGTTGATCCCGTGTTACTGAGGTTTTGTTCATAAAGTCTTTTCCTATGCCAATGTCTTTAAGAGTTCTACCTAATTTATGGTCCAGGAAGTTTAGTGTTTCTGTTTTAATATTTAGATCTTTAATCCACTTCAATCTTACTTTAGTGCGTGGTGATAGGTATGGGTCTAGTTTTAATCTTTTGCAGGTTGAAATCCAGTTTTACCAACACCATTTATTAAAGACGCTATCTTTCCTCCAATGAATGTGGTTGGCTCCTTTGTCAAAGATGGGGTGGCTCAGTATGTCTGAAGTTGTTTCTGCATCTTCTAATCTATTCCACTGATCCTTGGGTCTGTTTCTTTGCCAGTACCATGCTGTTTTAATCACAGTAGCTTGGTAGTATAGTTTAAAGTTGGGAATTGTGATACCCTCTGCCATGTCTCTGTTGCCTAGAATTGCTTTTGCTATTCTACATTTCTTCTGGTTCCACATTAATTTTTGGATTGTTTTCTCTAGTTCTGTGGAGTATATTGTTGGAATTTCAATAAATGCATTACAATAAATCTATATAGCAGTTTTAGAAGTATGGCCACTTTCACTATATTGGTTTTTCCTACCCAGCAACAAGAGATGTCTTTCCATTTTCTTATATCCTCTTTGATCTCTTTTTTCAGGGTGCTGTAGTTTTCAGTGTAGAGGTCTTTCACTTCCTTTGTTAGATTGATTCCTAGGTATTTCACTTTTTGGATGCTATTGTAAAAGGAATTGTTTCCCTAATTTTTCTCTCAGTGAGTCTGTCATTTGTGTATGAGAAGGTTATTGTTTTTTGAGTGTTCACCTTGTATTCAGCTGCTCTACTGAACCTGTCAATTAAGTCTAGAAGTCATTTGGTGGAGTTTTTTCAGTCTTCTATGTAAAGTATCATATCATCAGCAAATAATGACAGTTTACTTTCTTCTTTTCCTATCTTTATTCCTCTTATTTCTTTCTCTTTTCTAATTGCTGTGGCTAATGGAGTGGTGAGAGTGGGCATCCTTGTCTTGTTCCTGATTTTAGCGTGAAAGTTTTCAGTTTTTGACCATTTAGTATGGTGTTGGCTGTTGGTTTTTCACAGATAGCTTTAATCAGGTTGAGATAAATACCTTCTATTCCAATTTTCTGTTGGGTTTTTATCATGAATGGGTGTTGGATTTTGTCAAATGCTTTTTCTGCATCTATTGAAATGATCATATGGTTTTTGTCCTTGACTCTGTTAATATAGTGTATTACATTTATTGATTTACGGATGTTGAACTATCCTTGCATCCCTGGGGTAAATCCGACTTGGTCAGGGTGTATGATCTTCTTGATGACACTCGGTATTCTGTTTGCCAAGATCTTGTTGAGGATTTTTTCATCTATGTTTATTAGGGGGATTGTCCTGTAGTTCTCTTTTTGGGTTAGGTGTTTCCCCGGTTTTGGAATCAAAGTAACACTGCTTCCAGGAATGAATTTGAAAGTATCAGCTCCCTTTCAATTTCCTTGATGAGTTTAAAGAGTAATGGTGATAGTTCTTCTTTAAATGTCTTGTAGAATTCAGCAGTGAAGCCATCAGGACCTGGACTTTTCTGTGTTGGTAAATTTTTTATTACATTTTTCAATTTCACTCATTGTAATTGGGGTGTTTAGACTTTCTATATCTTCTTCATTTATCTTTGGCAATTCATATTTAGGAATCTGTCCATTTCTTCTGTGTTTTCCATTTTATTAGAGTACAGGTTCTCAAAGGAGGTATTGATGATCCTCTGGATTTCTGCTGGGTCTCTTGTGACTTCACCTTTTTTGTTCTTAATTGCATGTATTTGAGCCATTTCTTTCCTTTTTTTGATAAGGTTGGCTAAAGGTTTATTGATTTTATTTATTCTTTTGAAAAACCAACTCTTCTATTCATTGATTTTTTTTGTGTCATTCTCTTAGTCTCCATTGCATTGATTTCTGCTCTGATCTTTGTAATTTCCTTTCTTGTATGAGCTTTAGGTTTGTTATGCTCTTCTTTTCCTAGGAGCTTGAGGTTCTTCATTAGTTTATTTATTTGAGTTCTCTCTGCTTTCCTAATATTGGCGTTAACTCCTATGAATTTCCCGAGTAGAACTGCTTTCATTGTGTCCCATAGATTCCTGTATGTTATACTGGTATTATCATTTACTTATAGAAACTGTCTAATTTCCTCTTTAATTTTCTCTGTCACCCATTGGTTGTTCAAGAGGGTGTTATTCAATTTCCATATGTTTGTGGGCATTTTGCGGTTTCTCATGTTATTGATCTCCAATTTTATTGCACTATGATCTGATAATGTACAGGGGGTAACTTCAATTCTTTTACATTTACTTAGACATGTCCTATGAGCTAGCATATGGTCTATTTTGGAGAGTGACCCATGTAGAGCTGAAAAGAAAGTATATTTTGACTTTGTGGGGTGGAACACTCTGTGAACATCTATTAAGTCCATTTGTTCAATAGCTTAGTTCAGTTCTAGAGTTTCATTGTAAATTTTTTGTCTAGATCATCAGTCTATTTGTGACAGTGGGGAATTGAAGTCCCCAACTACAATTGTATTATTGCTTATTTGGTTTTTCATATCCATTAATATTTGTTTTGTATAGTTGGGGGCATTCATATTTGGTGCATATATATTTAGGATTGTCATCTCTTCCTCTTGGATTACTCCCTTCATAAGGATGTAGTGACCATCTTTGTCTCTCTTAATTAGTTTTGGTTTGCATCTACTTTGTCTGAAAATAAGATTCCTACCCCTGCTTTTTTCTGGGTTCCTGTCATGTGGAGAACTGTTTTTCATCCTTTTACTTTCAGTCTATGAATTTCTTTTTGAGTTAGGTGTGTTTCCTGTATACAGCATTTTGTTGGATTTTGCTTCTTAATCCATTCTTCCAGTCTATTTCTTTTGATTGGTGAATTGAGGCCATTAACATTGATGGTTATAATTGGTAGATATTGAGTCATCCTTGTCATGATGTTTTACTGTTGTTGGCTCTTTCATTTGTTGTTTTCCCCCTTACCCTTTAGTTTCTTGCCTTTCCTGGTGGCTTCCCTCTGTTGAGCCTCCTAGAGTTGTGACCTTCATTGTCTTTTTGTAGGATACTGTTTAGAACTGCTTGGAGTGCTGTTTTGGTGTTCGTGAAATTTCTCAGGTGTTCTTTGTCATGAAAGTATCTAAATTCTCCATCGATTTTAAAAGATAATTTTGCAGGATACAACAGTCTAGGTTGGAAGTTATTTTCTTTTAGGGCTTGAAATACTTCACTCCATGCTCTCCTTGACTTGAGGGTTTGTGTTGAGAAGTCTGCTGTGATTCTGATAGGCTTTCTTTGTAGGTGATTTGTTTCTTTTCTCTAACTGCTTGTAGGATTTCGTTCTTCTGTTGGGTTTCTGGAATCTTGACTATTATATGTCTAGTTGTAGATTTTTTTTTTTATCACAGCTAGTTGGAGTTCTATATGCCTCACTTATCTGTATGTCCAATTCTCTACCCCTGACTGGGAAGTTTTGTACTATTACTTCTGTTAACAGTTTTTTATGTCAATTGTACTTTCTCCTGTTTTTTAGTGGACTCCAGTCTTATGTTATTCTTCTTTTCATTGTCTAGCAGCTGCTGGATTGGTTTCTCATGGTCCCTTACTATTTTTAAGAAATCTCTATTTTCATGGTCATCAATCACAATCCTGTCTTCTATATCTGATATTCTATCTTCAGATTCCCTTAATCTGTTGTGCATACTTTCAATAGAGTTTTTAATCTCCTGTATATCTATTTGAATGTTTCATGGTTTCCATTTCTTTCTTAAGCTGGGAATTCATGGCTTCCAGCTTGGTTCTGAGCTCAGCTATTTTTTTTATCTGTTTCTGTTCTAGAGCCTCTAATTATGTCTTTCACTCTGCTCACCTTCTCTGTAGCTATCTGGGAAATTATTTCTGTTTTGAATTTTTCTAGAGTCTCATTCATCTGTTTTGTTACTTCCTGTGCTATCAGTTCAGGGTGTCCAGGTGGTTGATTATCAGAATTTTCCACCTTGTTTCCCCCAGAATTTCCCTTTGGTGGGCTGGAAGTCTGGGTTTTTGCCTTGCATAAATGTCTTCTCGTTTCTATTTTTGTTTTTGGTACTGTCCTTTGTTTAATTCCTAGGTTGATACTTCAGTATTGCTTATTGTAAGTATCTTTGTTGTTTGTATTTAGAACCCTTATGGAATGACTGCTTCTCAGAAGTGTCTTCCAGATATAGCTGGTCTTTAGGTTTTGAGTCTCTAATGACTCTGAGGCTATCTCATTTTCATTATACCAAGAAGGACAACTGATTTGATCAATCACAACACCTTAGCCCAAGTGATACAATCATCAACACCATAGCATCAAGCACAGCTTAGAAAATGACAATTTGTGGTAGTTATTAATCTGTCATCTTTAATTGTGTGAATTAAATCAAAATCAAGGACCAATCCAACATACATTTATAGTGAATAAACTCTTCAATATAGCAACTTTATCCTAAGGGATGGGGAGTTAGAAGGAGTTGGGGAGGGAGGGATAGATAGGTAGAAGGATAGGGGAAGATTAGCAGTGAGGCCAGAGGACACAGGAAGATCATGCAAACTCTAAGAACCTGTTGAAGATAAGAGGAAAAGGCAGAATGAAAGAAGAAAGATGAGAACAGAACAACCTAACAGCAAAAGGGACACTAGAAACTGTATTTCTTTCCTTTAAAACTTATGTCAATTGAGAGAAGGAAAAAGAGAAGAAAAGAAAAATACAGAGAAATCCAAATTAGGGCCAGAACAGGAACAAAATGATAGATCAAGAGCAATGTGGGACAGCAAGACAGTGAGTGGGAGAGAGAGAGAAAGAAAAGTGAGAAAGAAAAAAAGAAGAGAAAAATAAAAATTTTAAGAGAGTAGAAAAAGAAAAAAATAGAAATTAAAAATTTAAAATAAGAGCAAAAAAAAAAAATTGAAAATAAATAATGAATAAAAATGAAGGGCCTCCTTCAGGCTATGTCTCTGCTGTCACAATAGAGGGCAGCAGGGTGCAGATATAAGTCAATGAGTCTCAGCAAGCTTATACTAGACCTGTGAGATTCAGGCAGATTTCTGGCTGCAAGTCCCAAGTTGAGCTCCTTGTCCTCCTGCAGGGTTGAACTCTGCAAGGTTCTACTGCAGGTTCCAGCTGCCCTTCCCCTGAAGATAGTCCAGGTTCTGATGGGAGGTGATGAACCCTCCAACTTACCAAGTATGGTGGTCTGATGTGCCTTTACTGCAGAGATTCTCTTCACTTTTGCAGTGGGCTTCAGTTTTCATCAAGGAGCTTGAGAGAGGCCCTCTTTCTGTTGTTCACTTCTGCTCTATCTTCTGGAGCTCAGGACAATGGCCTTTATGACACTCTGTGCCCCTGTAGTGTGGAACCAGGTAGAGGCACAGCGGGGCGGGGTGGGGGTGTAAACTGGTGGCTGGGGACAGGGCGAGGGTGGGATGGAGCGGACTCCACGTGGCCGGTGGAGGTCCTCATTGTCTGAAGGCTGGTCGCTGGCCCATGCATCATTCTTGATGAAGTACCAGTCAGATCATGTGACATTTAATTATTGGGTTGTTGTATTATTGCTGTTGAGTTTTGAGGGGTCAGCATATACATTCTAAACATAACATTTTAATTGAATATGTGGCTTTACAGTCTGTGCCTATCTTTAATTCTTTTAAATATGTGTCTTACTTAGGTAAAATTTTTTATTTTTAGTAAACTGTAGTTAGTGAATATTCTAATGAATTGAATTTTTGTGTCATATCTAAAATAATAATAGTCTGACCCAACGTTTTATCCAAACATTTCTTGTGTAGATTATACAATTTTGATTTTCCATTTGAATCTACTGACTGTTTTTGAGTTAGTTTTTGTTTATTTTCTTTTCAGCCCTATCCATTTTTGATTTATATATGTTGAGACTGTTGTTAGGTGTATAAGTATTGAAGATTATATGTACTCTTTTTTTTCTTAAATTCTTTTATTGGTACATTTTAGGTATACAATGCATTTACATTTATCTTTGGGTGCTTGTACCTATACATGATGTATCTTGGTTCTTATTTTTTCCCCATTACCTGTGCATCCTTCACCCCTAAACCCTTCCCTATTTACATACTTCATTTCCATTTTTTTTCTTTTATCATAATTTTTCCTTTCCATTCATTCCTTTCCCCTTTATTATGTACTCTTGACAAATTAATCCCTGGATTATTACAAAATAGCTTGCTTTATCCCTTCTAATACCTTTTGCACCAAAAATCCACTTTGTCTGACTTTGATATAACTATTCCAGGATTTTTTTGACTACTGTTGATATGTTAAAACATTTTTATCTTTTAAAAACATTGTTGTATCTTTTTGTTTAAATTTTCTTGCCATTTTTCCTATCTTAAAATATCTTCCTTTAATCAGGGTATGTAGTCCATTTACATTTAATGTGATTATTGGCATATTTAGGATTAAACCTATCATCTTACTGTTTGTTTTCTAGTAATGATATCTGTTACTCATTTTTTTCTTTTTATTCTTCTTTACTTTCTTTTTTGGTTCTTTAATTAAGACTGTGATAATCTAGCAATAATTTTAGGGCTTATACTACACATCTTTACATAACTGAACTCTATCTTAAGGTGATACTGCATCAATTATCATGAAGCGTGAACATTTTTTTATTTTTCTTCTCTTCTTGCCTTCATACTGCTGTTGCATAAATTTAATTTTACATGTACCATAACCCTACACTATGCCAGTTTTGTGTAAATTGTCAATAACATTTTAAAATAAATTTTACATAAAAATAAATCTTATATACATATAGATATGATTCCCTCTTCTTTTCCTTCCTTTCTTAGATCCCAGAATCATTCAGGAATTATTTTCCTTCTGCCTGAAGAAATTCTTTCAATATTTCTTGTCATATAAGTCTGTTTTGGATAAATTCTTTCAACTTTTGTAAGTTTGAAAAAGTCATTTCACCTTCACTTTGAAAAATTATTTCATTGATATAGAATTCTAAGTTGGCTGTTTTTGCCTTTCAGTATTACAAATGTATTATTCCTCTTATTTCCACTGCTCCAAAGGAGAAATGTTCTTTCTTGAATGTGACTTTTCCCTGGTTTTATCACTGATTTTGAGCATTTTGGTTATGGTACACCTTAGTGGGGTTTTCTTCATGTCTCTTGCGATTTGGTTTCTTTGAGCTTTCAGGATATGTGGCCTTATTGCTTCCATCAAATTTGGAGATTTCTAGGACTTCTTCAAGTGTTTTTCTCTTATCTCTTCCTGTCCTATCTTTGGTGAACTCTAAGGACATGTTTAGTGGACACATGACCTGGTCCCACAGCAAGCTGAGACTCTTTTCCTACCCTATTTCTCATTGCATTTCATTTTTGGAAGGTTTCCCCGCCTATGGCTTCAAATTTATTAATATTTTCTTTTGTAATATATGATGTACCTTTAATCCCTCCCAATTTACATGCTATCTCACATGTTCGGTTCAGTTTTTTAAAAATCTAATGTGTATCTTTTCTAAAAATCACCTTATGTGTTATACTCATCTGCTTGAACATAGAGTACATTCTAGAAATTGTTTTCCTGTCCTTATTTGATAATTCTAGAATCCATGTCAGTTCTGGGTTACTTTTTTTTTTTTTACTCTTTTCTCCATACTTTTTTTGCTGTTTTAAGTTTCTAATATTATTATGTAATGATAGGTAACACACAGATTTCAAGGTACTTTTTTACTCTAAATTTTTTTTTACAAAAGTAATACAAGTAAAAAAATGAAGGGAAGACAAAGTCATCTATTTTCTGCCCTACCAGCCTATTATAACCACAGTTGGTAATTTGATTTACTTTGCCATCTTTTTATGACACATCAAACATGTAATCACATGTGAAACCATGATCACACTCTTTCATAGTTTTGTATTTTGCTATTTTCATTTAAGATAACATTTTCTCATGTTTTTCATCATATTCATTATTAATTTTTAATGAGTATATACAATACCACTCATAGATATCTGATTATTGACTATTTACCTAGACTAGGGGACAGCAAACTATGGCCTCAAATTTGTAAATAAAGTTATTGGAACACAGCCATGCCCATTTTTCTATGGCTGCTTTCATGCTTCAAGTAGCATGAGCACTTATGACAGACAATGTGTTATACAAAGCCTAAAACATTCACTTTCTGGCCTTCTAAGGAAAGAGTGCTGACTGCTGCATGAAACTTGTAAGTGACATATTTGGGCTATTAAAGGCAATGTCAGGCCAGGGATGTAGCTCAGTGGTGCTGCCCCCTGCCTTGCAAGCACAAGGTCCCAAGTTGAATCCCCGGTACCAAAAAAAAAAAGGTAATATCACTTGGAAAATCTTTGTGTATATAATTTTTCATACTTTACCAATTTAATAAAAGTAGAGTAACAGGTTTTAATTAATAAAAACATTTTTAGGGCTGATATTGTCCCTTACTCTCTCTTAAAATCTTCCAGCTATGATATGACAAGGATTGTGGTAGTAAGAATGGATAGAAGGACCAGGTAGCATTTCTCTGGTCCCTGTTAATGCAGGTATGTAAATTTACACTTTTTATGAGCGTAGTTTCAGTTCTGATTTAAAGTCAACCAAACAGGATAGTACAGAAACAGTAAAGTACAGCAGGAAAATAAACCAACTGAGAGAAATCTTTTACTTTCTATGAAAGATGAAAATGCAGGCAGAAGTAAACTCTTCAATGTCAAAGTGCATCTGAAGTGCCACTCAAGCTAGCGAGAGGGCAAAAGGCTCTGGGATTGCTGAGAGAGGGAAGGAGGTGGTAGCTTCGCAATGACCTAGAAGTGGCAGCTGAGGGAGGGATGGCAGAGGACACACACATGTTCCGCCTCTCCGGAAAAAGCCTCCACTTAACCTGCCTACTGCTGCACTAAACTGTCTCTATTAAGAAAGTTCCTTAGCAACTACCCTATATTTTTGAGTAATGCAAATTCTTCTATCTGAGAAAATTTTATTCTTCAGAAAGAAAAATTATGGATGGGACCAACTAAGTCAACCCTGAGATAAAATCTGAGTCAGTCTCTGAGATAAAAGATGAAGCAGGCTGATGGGTCTCAAATCCAATCTCTCATGAATGAAATAAGCACCAAGAAGTGTAGATGTCATCTTCTAAGGGAAATAGTTCGAGGGTCTGGCAGCATAAATCTATCAGTAAGTTTATAACAGACTATTGTAGAATCAGACTCCACTATGGCCAAAGTAAAAGACATTGGCAAATCTGGATCACCTTGCAATTTTCGAGATGCCTTCAAGATCTCTCATCCTGTTATGGCTGAGCGAAGCAGAGACGGATATAGGCCCTTCAGTACCAACTAGGCAGATGAGCTGGAGTTCTGGTAATCCTACACAGTTCACGCCAACTTTTACTCTCCATGAGGTCCAGGTAAACCAAGAATGCTATATACACTTGAGTGGCGTCTCCTATATCTAATTCCATCATGGCTAAATACTTAGGGTGGGTGCCCATCCAGGCGTCCTCCGGGGTCCGCGAGTGAGCGCGGCCGCCACCGCGAACGCCACGCGGGTCCAGGCAGCTACAGCCAGGGGTAGGCTCGGAATCGCTGCGCTCCTCCATGCCGGCAAGGCCTGCGCGCCAGTGTGCACCCGGACCGCAGCCCGACCAGAAGCCTTTTCTCCATATTTTATATCATGTTTCTGTTTCTTTGCACAACTTGCAGTCCTGTTTTGGATGCCAGACTTGGTGAATTTTACCATACTGAATTTTGCATATTTATCTTTTCATGTAGGTAGCCCCATGCCACATTCTGTGAGGCAGTTAATTTTCTTAGGACGTTTAAGTAGATGTTGACTAACATTTTTCTATAAAGAGTGGGACGTTATATAAATTTAGGCTTTGTGAGATCTATATGATCTCTTTTGATTGTTTTTTGTGTTCTCTTTTCTTACAATTTTGTAATAATGTAGAACACTAATAAAAATTAAAATCCTTTCAAGTTGTAAACTGGAATAATCATTAAGCTTTCATTTGTCTTCTGTCTCTCAGGGATGGCTATCCTTCATTGTTTAGTGTATAGGATATTAAAATGCATAGTTTCATATATTTTCTTGGTTTGTGTTTCCTGTGGGAAGGCAAACCTGGTCCTTTATAATTTCCATCTAATTTCCTAGTTTCAGAAGCCTCTAGTTTTTCCTCTTGGTTCTGCTATTCTTCCATCAATTCTGCAAGGTGAAATGGTTGTTGCAATAAATTTCCTTATGCTAAGTTGAAAAGAGTGATTTCTGTCGTTTGCAAACAAGACTTCAGTGGCTACAATGCCCCAGCAGCGTGTGATTAAGATAATCTGGTTGAACTCTATGAGGAAAAGCAGTGCCTTGATCTCCTGCTGCACTGCAGACGTTGAGAGTTTTCAGGTTTGAATTTTTTCTCTCTGGTGTTTGCTTTTGAGAATACAAGTATGGCTTTTTGAGGATGATCATGTGCAATTCTTGTGAGTAAACCGTATAAGATTTATTGAACATTTATGCAAATTTATTTATATGAAGACACACGTCAACTTTTTCTACACATGCACCAAATGGACACCAGAAAGGGACAAAAATCCATTAGCAATCCTGCTGGCTCTCCTTGTGATGACTTTGAAAGTTTACAAATGCACAAAAGCTCTAGAAACCTGAAGAAGATCATTTCAGCACTGCCAGAGGCTGGAGACACCTGAGAACCAAAGTCAGAGCTAAAGAAAAAATAACTCATGTTTTTAAGTGATAGAAACTGCCATCTATTTGCTTTTCATTAAATGTCTATGTTCAGAATCTATTTAAAGTCAGAGCTTTAGATTAGGGCTTAAAAGGGAGAAGAGAAACAAGAATAGAAAGTCAAAAAAATTGTGGAGAGAATGTGACAATGAAAATAATTGTTGGGAGCTAGAAACATTAAAAAAATAGGTTTGAGTCTGTAAGATCTATAGTGCAAGCACTATCGAGTGATTACAAGAACCTGTCATAACTATGACTTACTGATGAATAAAATTAACCAATAATGGAATTCTCAAACATCTAGGTAACCAGCTGCACCTATCCCTCCATCCGTGGTACCAGTCTTGTCCTGGACTTCCTGTCAAGCTAACAGTTATGCTAAGACCAAAAGGAAATGAGGAGTGTGTATTTCTAGGAGCCTCAGTTTTTCTTTGTTGTGGATCTGACAGCAGCCTCCATGATGGGATAGAGGAGCACTGGGCCTGGTGCCGGGCCCTCAGCCCTGTGAGATGCCGCACAGCTAGTGCTGACTGCCATCGTCCAGACCCCTTAGGTTGGTGCTGGTGACTGCCTCCAGCAAGAAAGCTCTCTGGGACTCCTCCTCCCTCCCACTTTCCATCTTTCCTATCAGTTCCTCTCACCACCTCCATGCATGAGTCCCAGGGACCAGGTCCCAGTACCCCTTTCTAGGTTACTCTGAGGCTCTAACTTCTCTCCCTGGTTCTTCCCTGGCTTTTCTTCTCCACTCAGCCCTCCAGTGGCACTTCATGATACATGCCTTTACTCGGCCCTTCTCACCTGAGCGAGCTAAACACCTATGTGGCCCCCTGGTCCTCCAAGCTGGGCCGCACACACTGTCATCTCTGCCCCATGCTCCACCCATGTTCTGCGTCTCTGGTTGGGGGAACTCCTCCTGCTGGTCCTCAGCCTCTCCACCTGCTCCTGCCTGACCTTCTCTGCCGGGACTCCCCTCCCACCTCGACTTCTCCACTGATTGGCTCCACAATACACAGAAGCCTCCCAAGCCCAGCCATGGAATCATCTTGCTACTTCCTGTGCTTCTTCCTGTCTTGTCTTCTCCCAGACTCCACCAAGGGATTCCTGCCCTTGAAGCCATAAATGCATTACAGAATTTCTGCAAGGTGTGCCACAGATTACTTGAAAATTAAAACTTTAAAAATACAGTGTTTCCAGAAAGAATTAATATTTAGACCTCACTGTGGAGGTAACACCCAAAGCTTTACCATCAAGACATGGGATGGCTTCAGAAGCTGGAAGACTCAGGTCCTGAGCCCTCAGGGCCTTGGGCTTGACTCTGGGTGAGTCCTTTGTGTGAGAGGGAGGAGTCCAGAGAGCCCTGTCTTTAATGCTGTGGGTACTGCTTTCTGCATAAAAATGGGACTTCTCTGAGTGCAGACAGCCTTGTGCTACTTTAACCACAGGGCAGGGTGCTTGGGAGTGGATAAATTGTTGAATGAATGAACACACGTTAAGGCAATGAAGTGTAGTACATACAAGAATCTGTACCATCACTCTGTATTCAATAGCAAATTCATGTTATGAAGAGAAATTACTTCTTACTCTTCATATTAAGTTAATGCTATTCAAACGGGGTGTGGTGGCACATATCTACTATAATCCCACCACTCTGGGAGGCTGAGGCAGGAGGATCACAAGTTTAAGGCCAGCCTGGGCAACTTAGCAAGATTGTATCTCAAAAGGTAAGAAGTAAAAAAGAGGGCTGGGGATGTAAGTGAGTGCAAAAAGCCTGAGTTCAATCTCCAGTACTGAAACTAATAATAGAAAACCTAGTGCAGTAAAATATAAATGAGTGGCAGCATTATTATTATTGCTATTATTACTTTGTTTTTGTGGTACTGTGCTGCAAATTGAACCCAGGGCCTTCACACTGAGCTCCATCCCAAACTGTTTTACAATTTTTTGAGGCAGAATTTTACTAAGTTGCCAAATTACCCAGGCTGGAGTCAAACTTGCAGTCCTCCTTCCTCAGCCTCCTAGAGTGCTGGAATTGCCATTGAATACCACTTCATCTGGCTACTTTTTCATAATTTCTGAATCATTCATCTATAATAGCATGAGTGTCTCGAACATAAGAAATATGTTCTATGTGTTATGGATTTAAGTAATGCCAATAAAATTATTTAATGAATATTAAATTTCCTTGAGATTTTTTCCCTTTTTACAAATGTCTGTATATTTTAACATGTGAGAAATATTGTTTGAATTGTTTCAGTTGGAAGTCTACAAAGTCATTCCAGAGGAAAATAAGATATGAGACATTCAGTGACTGCATAAAGAGTTGCTGAGCCTTTATTGAGTGAACAGCACTGCTGTGCACCCAGTGGAGTCTCCTTTCAAAGACCTGATGATCGAGAAGAGAGGAGACACAGACTGCAGTGTCCAGAGTCCAGGCAGAAGCAGATGGAAGCCACAAGGCCAGGAGACGAGCACTGAAACTGGCGAGATGCAATGATCCAGAGGGAAGCCCTGCAACTTGTGTGTGGGTCACGGAAGGAAGAGGCTAGCACGCGCATCCCATAGACCAACCAGTTTGCACAGAAAATGGCAACCAGACTGCTTGAGAATGGTGAGGAATGGGCTGGAATCAGTGGTTAGTATAAAAGTTGAGAAAAATATGTTAGATGTCTTCCTTGGGATGAGTTTCCAGGCTCCCGAGGGGAGTCAAGACCTTCTGCTCAACCTCTTGAGTCCTCTGACATCCCAGAATCTAAGAAAGATCCTTTTCCTTTTCTGAGATACATTTTTTTCCTGTAAAATGCCTTCTCTCCGTGCACAAGTATTGCACACCTATTATTCCAAATCGCTGGCAATTTCATAAAAGCAGTTTGCTTGGGTTCAGTTGGATTGAGATTAATATTTGGAACTTCCCTTAAGGTGATGTATCATGTGTGCATTCTATTCTTCTGTTAGAGCAAAGAAAAGCAAACAGAATAGTTCAGTTTCCAGTTTAAAAAAAACTGAACACACTTATTCTGCTATATTTAAAAGAGCAAACAATTTGAAATAACATAAGGCAGCTAATTAATAAAGAACTAGGCATGGGCAGGGGATTTAGCTCAGTGGTTCTGCCTTGCAAGAGCAAGTTTCTGAGTTCGATTCCTGGTACCAAAAAAAAAAGAACTAGGTGGATTCCTTGGATAAGTCGTGGCATACTTACTCCGTTGACTTTTCCAATTTGGAGAAAGTGAGGACAGAATGGAGGTCTTCGTGAAGAGGAAAGTTTATTGATGGCGGGACTTTCCTGAGGGAGAAAAGATAAGGACTATTTCTATCTTGGCCCAAGTAAGGGATATAGATAGCTAGGGACGGCTCATCCTCCAGATGCACGCTACTATTTGTCCATTTTATGCTATGCAAACTGTACCACAATGAAAATTCCCTCTGATAGTCTCATGAAAAATTAAAGATAATGTAGATTTATATCCACATACTTAGAAAGTTGCCTATAATGGATTATTTAGGGAACAAAGGGAACTTATACATGCATACACTGAGCATATGAGAGAGAGAACTTTATTCATTAGATGGTCTAAGAAGAAACAACCAAAAATATCGATATTTATCTTTTGATGGCAACGTTGAGGGTGATCTTTTAAAGTGTGATGTGTTTTTACAGTATCTAATTATGTATAAAAAGCATCCACAGAGTTACCTCTTTTCACAAACTTAATTCCTTCCACAATTCTGGTGAAGATGTCTGAGGTTGTGTTTCTCATCCAATGCGAGTTTGTGAATGGAAGCAAAATTTTGCTGAATGCTCCCGTTTGCAAACCGAATTACTCAAGAACATAAGCATTCATGAGCTGAGGTTTTACTGTATGACTTCTATAATTAACACAAAATAAGTTTGCTCTGGGTAATATTGAAAGCTATAACTACAAAATCAGATTTTTCGGGAAGTTGAAGACTGTAATGGTTTGGGTTTCTTTTCTAAGTGTGAAAGAGCCATTGATTGCTGCCAATTAAAGGGCCTCGTGTGTGCCCTGATGGGCGCCATGCCTGCTTGAGCCAGACTTTATCCATTTACCCAGCTTCTTCCAACAACCCACTGTCAGTAGCTTGAAGGCAGAAATTCTGTCTGATTCATTAGAAAGTAAACTAGTAATTGTAGGAAGTGGTTTTAATTTGAGGAAGACTATGGCACCCACATTTTCCCTCGATTGAGTAAAACCAAAAACATATACTATGGCCATTTCTGCTCAGTATTGTAATGACGTTCTTGGCCAGGATAATAATGAGTTTTTAAGGCTTAAAAGGAAAAAAAAATTCTAGAGAGCCATTCATTTTCCTACAAATGACTCAAATGTGGTGGATGTTTTGATTTGGAAGTGATGAAGACTGACTGAGTTAAACATGATAAGATGATACTTGTGATGTCTATTTTCAAAACAGTAGGTTGCCTTGGAATTCAGAGTCCCCTGGAGAAGTTTTAGAGATGGGATTGCTACTATCAGGGGGGCCTTAGAGATAAGTGGAAGCAATCTGCTTCAATTAGGACTGATGGTTTTGCTTCTGTGTGTTTGTGTGTGTATAAATAGGTATTTAAAATTTGTCCTTCATATTTTTAAGACTTATCAAAGCAAATTAACAAATTGTATTAAACCAAAATATGCACAGTGGAAAGCAACAGTGCCCTCTAGATCCCTCAAGACTAGACCTGCTCCTTACGCCACCACTTCTAGTTCTTCCCACTAATTATTATGGCATTTGGCTCTTCAAATACTCATTCTACTGTTTCTCTGTCTCTTTTAGAAATTACCTGTTCAGCTCATTTATGATAGATACAAATTTCCATTTATTTCTCCATTCTCAATTGTAATGCTTTCCTCTGTAAAAAACAAAGCAAACAAATAAAACGAAACAAGACAGTAAATGTCCAGCCAACCAGTAGATCACAGTTAGGCTCAAATGCCATCACTACAACCATGGCCAAGACCCTTCTCGTCATCTAATGATCCCCATTAGCACTTTTAACCAGAAAAGTCCTAGAAGGTGACATTGTTTCTCAACTTTCCCTTCAAGAACATACGGCCACGTAAACTAGATTTCCACCAATGAACTATGAATGGAAATGGGGACAGCCGATCTTTAAAAGAGAAATGTCACCCTTCAAATCTTCCCTTTCTTGCAGGTCACGGTGGCCCAGCACTCAGTTGGCTGAGACAGGAGAATTACCTTGAGTTAAAGAACAACCTGTGCTACCCAGTGAGCTCAAGGCCAGCCTGAATTACACAGAGAGCGCCTGTGTCTAAAATATACAAACAAAAACAAAACAAACAAATTTCCCTTTCTTCCTTCCTCCGTAAAGTCTGGAAAACAGAAATCTTAATATAAGACAGCTTTGACCAGATCCAAGGCAACACTTTAAAAATCCAACCAGGCAGCAGGATAGAAGGGTCCCAGGCCCAGTGACCCCGAGAAGTCAAGCTGTTCTTGCCAGCTTGGTATTACCAGTTCATTGATTTGCATAGTTAACTTTCTATCATCTATTGTTGTAACTTCTATGTGAAAAAAATATATTTTCATGTATTTCAAAGTGTCCTCATTGCTACCTTTCAGCCTGAATGCTATCTGCATCTTTCTTGAACTACCACGATTTACCTGATGTTGGTAACAATTTGACTTGTTCACAGAGTCATTCACAAAGGCTCCTCTCATTCACTGTGCCCCACCAAGTTCCCATCCCATCTAAAAATGAGAGCAAGTCAGTCATGCAAATTAGCACAGAAGTAGCAATTTACTAAATGGATCCTTTGTGGTTTGATGGAGCTAAGATAGCTTCTAAAACTACTGAACCAAGTCTGCTCAAAGTTAAGCCCTGGAAGGGCCTGGCTCAGTATGAACTAGTACTTTCAAATTCTAACATTTTTATACTAGTTTTACAACATAAAGTTAGTTGGGTGAGAACAACTAAGGAACTCAAACATAATTGGTTGTTCGATTTAATAAACATTAATTGAATATCCAGAATTGGGTTAGTAAACGTCTCCTAGCTAAGAGAAAGCAGTTCTCTTCTAGAGTTGGATTAGGGAATGGACACATTTTGGGAACAGTGACTGATGAGACCTAAAATAACTAGGAGGTTTTGTGGAATGCATTCAATAATGGCATTAAACGATTCCCAAGAGAAATGCACTCTCCATATCCATCTGTAACCAAAGGGCATGCTGAAGGGGACAATCCAGAAATTCCCCGGGTGAGACACCTTTGGAGAGCATTTTGTCTTTCACGGGGGCAGTACTGGAAGAGAGAAGTGACAACAACATTTCTTTACATTTGACCTTGTCATGCACAGGCTTCTGCTATCTTGATTGAACTTCCCCGAAAGAAGCTTCTAAGACCAAACTAACACTTAGTAATTATTTTATTAATCTGCCTCAATTACATCCAGCTAACTCATTGACAGTTTGTATATCTGAATTCCAGCACGTAATTTCAATAGATAAGCAGAGCGATCATATTTTAAGGTGAAAAATGTGGATGTACTTCCTGCCGAGTATAATGAGGTAGACAGTGAAAAGGGAAATTGGAAATGAAGATAGTCCCAGAAAAATCTGCATATGTAATTGTCATTATAATTTTCACCTTGTGCAAGTGTCAAGATGCTGTGTACATAAAACTTACAGAAGAATAATAAGATGTGCAGCTCTTGAATTAAAATTAATACAAGTATTATCTTATCATCTTATTTTCAAAGTTGGAATTAAACCTCATAAATATTTTGCTAAATTACATTTTATAAAGATAAGTGGATTACTAATTGATGCAATAAGATCTATGTTATTCTGCTAAACAAGCAAAGGAATATTCTTAGAAGCACTAGTACACCGGATGCTACCTGAGCACCAGCTCCTGGCCAGGGCTCTTTACCTTGTGGAGCAGGGAATGTCCTGAAGTACTTGTGGATGTTTTCACATATCATGAGCATCCCCTGCGAGCCTGGCCTGCAGAATCACCCAGGGACAGCCAGCATCTTGCAAAATGTGTAAGAAGAATCTTAGCCCTGCGTAACAGTCACTAGGAGAGATTTCATCTTTAATGAATGAGCTCTGATCAAGAGGATAAGCAACTCTAAACTTTCATTATAAGGTTTTTGAAATGAAAAGAAAACAATTGAGTGTGAATCAGGCAATATAACAAGAATAATAAGAGACTCCCAGAAGAGACTTCAGCCCAGGTATGGTGTATTCCCTAAGCCCTGGCAGACTCAGGCTAACCATTCCCACTAGAGGCGGGAGAAGGGAGTTCTGTGAAGCTGTGGGAAGTGTGTCTATTCTCATAGAGCTGTGGACTAAATTCTCTCCTAGACGTCAGCATTATAAAGTTGTGAGTTAAGGGATGCTTCAAGCATTTCCAATTGAAAATAGAGAATATGATACCTAACCAAATCCAGGGTCCCAGCATCCTGAGTGGATTAACAACCACAGACAATCTAGTCTTTAGGACAGATATGACTTATGTTGACCCTTCAGGAAAGCTTAAGGGGTTTTAAAGAAAGATCTTGTTTTTAGAATTCAGGTATTCTTATTAATTTCTCAGTGCTGATTACTTCGGACTGAGAGTGAAGTTGGACAGTTCTTTGATCTCTTCTCCACCAGACCTGTGAGCTGTATTCTACACCTGTTTCAGAAGAGTGAATTCTTTTTTTTTTTGTATTAAATTCTTTTATTGGTACATTGTAGGTATACAACACAATTACATTTCTCATTGGGAATTGTACCTTTACATAATGCATCTTGGTTCTTATTTTTTCCCCATTCCTAGCCCTCCCTTCACGCCCTCCACCCTTCCCTATTTACAAAGACTTTATTTCCATTTTTTCCATTTCTCATCATTTTTCCTTTCCCTTCTTTCCTTTCCCCTGCCCCTCCCACTACCCCTACCCCTTTGGACCTTTTCTTCCTATTTTACATTATCGATTATTCATTCTAATCATTGGTACATTTTAGGTATACAATATAATGTCATTCATCATTGGAAATTTGCACCTTTACATAGTCTCTCTTGGTTCTTATTTTTCACCCTTGCCCAGCCCTCCCTTCAACCCCTCCAGTCCTCCCTATTTACGAAGACTTTATTTCCATTTTTTCCATTTCTCATCATTTTTCCTTTCCCTTCTTTCCTTTCCCCTGCCCCTCCCACTACCCCTACCCCTTTGGACCTTTTCTTCCTATTTTACATTATCGATTATTCATTCTAATCATTGGTACATTTTAGGTATACAATATAATGTCATTCATCATTGGAAATTTGCACCTTTACATAGTCTCTCTTGGTTCTTATTTTTCACCCTTGCCCAGCCCTCCCTTCAACCCCTCCAGTCCTCCCTATTTACAAAGATTTTGTTCCTATTTTTCCATTTTCTCATATTAATCCCATTCCCTTCTATCCTTTCCCCTAGCCCTCCCACTTCCTCGGAAGAGTGAATTCTGAGATGCCTCACAGTATGAACCTCTTTCCTCTGATGTGTCACACGAGTGTGCTTGGAGTGTGATTTTGTACTAGGGTCCTTTTAGTTTGGGATCCATATTAAAATCTATGCCAAAGACAATGCAGGGTTACAACCAATTAAGTGACATAGTTTCTTGAATTTCTCCCAGAGAGTCCTATCTTTTTAAAAAAACGTTATCTGGAAATAATTCACATCCCCATGCAAAGTTCAGTGGATTTGAGTATATTCATATACGTGCAGTCAACGCCATTTCAGAGTGTCTTCATCACCTTGAAAAGAAGCCCCAAGCTATCACCCACCTATGCCCCACCTAACCTCAGACCTAAGCAACTACTGATCTAGATCATGTCTTACAGGTTTTCCTTTTCAGGACCGTTGATACAAATGGAATTATACAATATGTATTCTTTGTGATCATTTTCTTTATTTAGCACAATGTTTTGAAGATTCAGTCAAGTTCACTGATTGTTAGAGAAAAGCAAATTAAAACAACACTGAGATTCCATCTTACTCCTGAAAGAATGGCGATCATCAAGAAACCAAATAATAACAAATGCTGGCAAGAATGTGGAGAAAAATGAATCTTTCTACACTGTTGATGGGGATTTAAACTAGTACAACAATTACGGAAATCAGTGTGGAGATTCCTCAAAAAACTAAAAATAGAAATTTCATTGAACTCAGCTATTCCCCATCTAAGGATCTTCCTGAACATGACAGTGATCCATGCATACTTGTGTTTATAGCAGGACAATACATGATAGCTAATCCTTGGAAGCAGCCTATATGTCTATCAACAAGTGAATGGATAAAGAAAATGTGGATGCATATCGAGGCCATACTCTTAAGTGAAATAAATAAGACAAACGTGTAAATACTGAATAGTTTTACTAGTGTGAGAAACTGATAGTGTAAACCAGGGTCAAAACGATTAAAAAGATTAATTGATATTTTGAAATAGGAAAGAAGGTCCAAAGACGAAGGGGTGAAGGGAGGGGAAGGGAAAAGGAAAGGAGGGAAAGGAAAAACTATGAGAAAAGAAAAAAAAAATGGAAATATTGTCTGTGTAAATAGGGAAGGGTGGAGGGGGTGAAGGGCACACAGGTAATGGAGAAAAAATAAGAACCAAGATACATAATGTACAGGTACAAGCACCCAATGATAAATGTAAACATATTGTATACCTAAAATGTACCAATAAAAGAATTTAGAAAAAAAAAAAGAAAATGTGGTATTTACACACAGTGGAGTACTGCTCAGTTATAAAGAAGGATAAACTTGAGTTTTATGCACCATGAGACTATAATGTTAAGTGAAATAAATCAGACACAAGCTTAGATATCGGATGGCTTTTCTATTTGAGAAATCCAAATTCTAAATCAAAGAGCAAAATAAAAGATAGATAATAAGAATTAGGGCCATAGATCTTTCTCCAATGGAAAGGGCAGGGAGAGAGAGGGCCGGGAGAGAGAGACAGCGATGAAAGAGGTGTGAAGATGCATTGTGTACATGTACCAAGTCCCCATAGGAATGTAAACACATGTATTGCAAACATGTACTAATACAAAATAGATAAATTTTGTTTATAAAAAAGATGCAACCGTGTTGTGGCATGTGTTAGAATGACACTTGTTTTTTGTGATGTAACAATTAGCATTGTTTGGTTACACCACATTTAGCACTTCCATTCAGATGCTTGATTTGTTTTTAATTCCTGGACATTGTGAATAATGCTGTTATGAGCATTATGTACATTTCGTTGTGAACCTGTCCTTTCCTTTCTCTTGGGTGAGTTTGAAGAGTGGGACTCTGTAGATCAACATTTAAGGACCCAGTGGACTGTTATCCAAAGGAGCTACTGCATTTTCCTTTCTCACCAGCACTGGGTGAGGGTTGCGATTCCTCCAAATCCTACCAACACTTGCTTTAACCTGTCTGTTTTTACTCTAAACACACTATTGGGAATGAGTATCTCACCATGGCTTTGATTTGCATTTCCCTGATGTTGAATGATGTTGAGCACCTTTTCATGTGCTTATTGACCAACTCTATATTCCATATATATATTCCTTAGAGAAATGCCTATTAGGTCATCTGCCTATTTTTTTAAATTTAATTTTATTGGTACATTTTAGGTATACAATATAATGACATTCATCATTGGAAATGTACACCTTTACATAATCTCTCTTGGTTCTTGTTTTTTCCCCCTTCCCCTGCCCTCCCTTCAACCCTTACATCCCTCCCTATTTACAAAGACTTTGTTTCCATTTTTTTCATGTTCTCATATTAATTCCATTCCCTTCTTTCCTTTCCCCTACCCCTCCCACTTCTCCTTCCCTTTTGCCCCTTTTCTTCCTATTTCACATTATCTATTATACCTTTTAGTACTCATTTACACTTTCAGTTTCTCACACTAGAGAAACTATTCAGTATTTACACGTGTATCCTACTTATTTCACTTAAGAGTATCGCCTCAATGTGCATCCATTTAGCTGTAAATGTCTCTAGTTTCTCATTCTTTATGGCTGAGTAGTACTCCAGTTTATTTTAAAAAAACCCACATTTGCTTTATCCAGTCTCCATTTGATGGGAAATTGGGTTCCTTTCAAGTTTTAACTATTACAAACTGTGTTTCTATGAACATGGGTGTAGATATATCACTATGGTATGATTCTTTTAATTCTTTGGGGAAGATCCCCAGCAGGGGAATAGCTGGGTCAAATGGGACTTCCAGTCCTAGTTCTTTGAGGTATCTCCATACTGATTTCCACAGTGGTTGTACCAGTCTACACTCCCACCAGCAGTGGAGCAGGGTTCCCCTTTCCACACACTACCTCCAGCATTTGTTATAGGTTGATTTCATGGTAGCAGCCATTCTTACTGTGGTGAGGTGGAATCTCACTGTTGTTTTCATCTGCATCTCTCAAATGACCAGTGATGTTGAAGATTTTTTCATATGTTTATTTGCTATTTCTACTTCTTTGTCTGAGAAATGTCTATTCATTTCAGATGCCCATTTTTGGATTGGGTCTTTCAATTTGGGAGGTCTGATTTTTTTTAAGTTCTTTATATATTCTAGATAGTAGACCTTTGTCTGAGGGACAGCTGGTGAAATTTTTTTCCCACATTATAGGTTGTCTCTTGACACTCCTGGTGGTTTCTCTTGCTGTGCAGAAGCTTTTTAGTAAGAAGAGACCCCACTTGTTGATTGTTTGTGCTAATTCATGGGCAACTGAAGATTTGTTCACAAAATCTTTTCCTACACCAATATCTTCAAGAGTTCTACCTAGCCTCTGTTCCAGCCAGTTCAGCATTTCTGTTTTAATAATTAGATCTTTAATCCATTTCAATTTTAGTTTAGTGCATGGTGAGAGATAAAGGTCTAGTTTTAATCTTTAGCAAGTTGAACCCCAATTTTTCCAGCACCATGTATTAAAGAGACTATCTTTCCTCCAGTGAGGTTGTTTCGCTGCTTCATAGAAGGTGAGCTGGCTGAGTGTGTCTGGGGTTGCTTCTGCATCTTCTAATCTGTTCCACTGGTCCTCAGGTCTGTTGCTTTGGCAGTACCATGCTGTTTTTATCACAGTATCTTTGTAGTATAGTTTCAAGTTAAGCATTCTGATACCCTCTACCTTTTCTTTATTGCCTAGAATTGCTTTTGCTATTCTACATCTCTTCTTATTCCAAATGAATTTTGGGATTGTTTTTTCCAGGTCTGTGAAGTATGCCGCTGGGATTTCAGTTGGGATTCCATTGAATCTATACAGCAATTTTGGAAGTATGGCCATTTTGACTATGTTCATCCTTCCCACCCAGGAGCAAGGGATGTCTTTCCATTTTCTGATATCCTCTTCAATCTCCTTTTTTCAGAGTGCTATAGTTTTCAGAGTAGAGGTCATTGATTTCTTTTGTTAGGTTGACGCCTAGGTATTTCTATTATTTGGATGCTATTATGAAAGGAATTGTTTGCCCCATTTCTCTCTCAGTGAGTCTGTTTTTTGTGTACAGAAAAGCTATTGATTTTTGTGTGTTGACCTAGTATCCAGCTACTTTACTGAATTTAGTTAAGTCTAGAAGACTTTTGGTGGAGTTCTTAGGGGCTTCTATTGCAATATCATGTCCTCTGCAAATAATGACAATTTAACTTCTTTGTTTCCTGTCTTTATTTCTTTTATTTCTTTCTCTTGTCTAATTGCTGTGGCTAATGTTTCCAAAACTATATTGAACAGGAATGGTGACAGTGGACATCCTTGTCTTGTTCCTGATTTTAATGTGAAGGATTTCAGTTTTTGACCATTTAGTATGATATTGGCTGTTGGTTTTTCATAGATGGCTTTTATCAGATTGAGATAGAGACCATCTATTCCAATTTTTTGTAGGGTTTTTATCATAAACGCATGTTGGATTTTGTTCAAATGCTTTTTCTGCATCTATTGAGATGACCATATGGTTTTTGTCCTTGACTCTATTGATAGAGTGTATTACATTGACTGATTTGCATATGTTGATCCATCTCTGCATCCCTGGGATGAATCCCACTTGGTCAGGGTGTATAATCTACTTGATGACCTTCTGCATTCTATTTGCCAGTAACTTATTAAGGATTTTTGCATCTGTGTTCATTAGTGAGATTGGCCTATAGTTCTCTTTTTCGGTTGGGTCTTTCTCTGCTTTGGGGATCAAGGTGATGCTAGCTTTCAGGAATGAATTGGGGAGTATTCTTTCCCTTTCAATTTCATTGAAGAATTTAAACAGTAATAGCAGCAGTTCCTCTCTAAATGCCTTGTAGAATTCAGCAGTGAAGCCATCAGGACCAGGACATTTCTTCGTTGGTAAGTTTTTATTGTATTTTCAATTTCATTGATTGATACTCGGTTGTTTAGAATTTTTAGGTCTTCTTCATTCAGCTTTGGTAATTCACATGTATCTAGGAGTCTGTCCATTTCTTCTGTATTTTCCATCTTATTGGCATATAGGTTCTCAAACTAGGTATTGATGATCCTCTGGATTTCTGCTGGGTCTATGGTAATTTCCCCTTTTTCATTCCTAATTGTATGGATTTGGGCCTTTTCTTTGCTTTTTTTGGTAAGTTTGGCTAAAGGTTTGTCAATTTTGTTTATTCTTTTGAAGAACCAACTCTTGGCTTCATTGATGTTTTTTGTATTGTTCTCTTAGTCTCCATTGTATTGATTTCTGCCCTGATCTTTATAATTTCCTACCTTGTATGAGCTTTGGGTTTGTCCTGCTCTTCTTTTTTCTAGAAGCTTGAGGTTCAGCATCAGGTTGTGTAATTGAGCTCGCTCTGTTTTCCTAATGTGAGTATTCACTGCTATGAATTAACATTGTAAGACTGCTTTTATTGTGTCCTATAGATTCTGATATGTTATATTGGCATTGTCATTTAATTGTAGGAACTTTCTGGTTTCTTCTTTAATTTTCTCTGTGATCCATTGGTTATTCAGAAGTGTCTTGTTCAATTTCCACGTGTTTATGAAATTCTTGCAGTTTCTTTTGCTATTGATCTCCAATTTCATCGCACTATGGTCTGATAATATACAAGGGATAACTTCAATTCCTTTTCACTTACATAAATATGTTCTATGAGTGAGTATGTGGTCTATTTTAGAGAACAGCCCATGTGCAGCTGAAAAGAATGTGTATTCTGATTTTGTGAGGTGGAACACTCTGTAAACATCTGTTAAGTTCATTTGTTCAAGAGTTTGAGTTCTAGTATTTTGTTGCTTATTTTTTGTCCAGTTGATCTATCTACTTGTGACAGTGGGGTATTGAGGTCCCCCACTACTAGTGTATTAGTGCATATATGATTTTTCATGTCCATTAGTATTTGTTTTATATAGTTGGGTGCACTAGTGTTTGGTGAATATATATTAATGATTGTCATCTCTTCCTCTTGGATTGTTCACTTCACAAGGATATAGTGTCCTTCTTTGTCTCTCTTAATCAGTGTTGGTTTGAAATCCACTTGATCTGCAAAGAGGATAGCTACTCCTGCTTTTTTTCGGGTTCCTATCACATGGAGTATTGTTTTCCACCCTTTAACTTTCAGTCTATGAGTTTCTTTTTGAATTAAGTGTGTTTCTTGTATGCAGCATATTGTTGGATTTGCTTCTTGACCCATTCTGCCAGTTTATTTCTTTTAATGGGTGAATTGAGACCATTAACATTGATGGTTCTAACTGATACTCATTGACTTATCCTTGTCACGCCTTTTTGTTTTTGTTGGATTCCCCCCCTCTGTGTTTAATTTCTTGTTGTGCTTGATGGATTCATTCTGCAGGGCTTCCTGGGGTTTTGATTCTGGTTTTCTTTTCCTAGGATATTGTCTAAAATTTTTTGGAGTGCTAGTTCGTTTATTCATGAAGTTCCTAAGGTGCTCTTGGTCATGAAAGTATCTTATTTTTCCATCAATTTTGAAAGATATGTTTATAGGGTACATCAATCTGGGTTGGAGGCTGTTTTCCTTTAGGGCTTGAAATACATTACTCCAAACTCTTCTTGCCTTGAGGGATTGCACTGAGAAGTCTGCTGTGATTCTGATGGGCTTTCCTTTGTAGGTGATTTGTTTCTTTTCTCTCACTGCTTGTAGAAGTTTGTTCTTCTGTTGGGTTTCTGGAATCCTAACAATTATATGCCTATGTGTAGATTTTTTTGATCAAGGCTAGTTGGAGTCCTATATGCTTCACTTATTTGTATGTCAAATTCTTTTCCCCTATTTGGGAAGTTTTCTGCCATCACTTCTGTGAAGAGTTTTTTCATGTCATCTTCACTCTCTCCTGTTTCTTCATTGACTCCAATCAGTCTTATGTTATTCTTCTTTGCATCATGTAGCAGCTCCTGGATTGATTTCTCATGGTCCCCTACTATTTTAAAGAAAGTTTTCTTGTCCTGGTCATTAATTGCAATGTTATCTTCTATATCTGAAATTCTGTCATCACATTGGATCAATCTGTTCCAGAGACTTTCAATGGAATTTTTATCTCCTGGAAATCTGTTTGCATCTGTTTTATGGATTCCATTTGTTTCCTATGTTGGGATTCATCATATTCCTCAGCTCCTCTATGTTTTTATCTGTGTCCTCTTTAGATTTATTAATCATGTCTTGCACTATGGGCACAATCTCTGCTGTTATCTGGGAAATTACTTCTGATTTCCTTTTTTCCAGATCCTCTTTTGTTGCCAGTTCAGGGAGTCCAGGTTGTTGAGAATCAGAGTGTTCCATTTCGTTTCCCTTTGGGGTTGCTGTAGGTGATCCGAAAGTCTGGTTTTGAGACATTTTTATGTGTCTTGTCATTTTGATGTGGCAGGGGCAGGGGTGCTACTTGCACCTCCATGGCTCACCTCTTCTGCGCTGGGGTGGAGGGGTGGTTCTGCAGCCTGGAAGCCCCTTCCTCTGTGCTTGGGGCAGTGGTACTTTGGCCTGGAGATCTGCCTATTTTTAATAGGGTTATTTGTTGTCATATTCCCTGAAGAGCCCTACAATGCCATCTGATAACCGATATTTCATGAATACACTACTTCTCTCTTCCTTCTCAAAAAAGTAGTTGTATTAATGATGAAAACATTTTAGAATTTTGTTTCAATGTGGTAAGCTTCTGATTTTCTGGAAAGCATCAGAGACTTTTATAGCCTTCCTTAAGGCTCCATGACATGACTAAATAAACTAGATACAGTTCTCCTCTGCACTAGTAGTTAGAGTTTTCCAACCAGAACAGCTTTTATGTGTCCCCTGGGCCCAGCTAACAGAGAATGGCAATGAGCCTGAGTGCTAGGTGAGCTCCTACAGAGATTGCAACATTTTAGTATTTCTTTCACATTCTTCCAAAGCCCATATATTTTTCAAAGTGACTTTGAAATTCTATCTTAGATATTCTAGAGTCAGGCAGAGAGCAATTCATTTTACAGACCTCATCAAGTTAATTTAATCATGAGTGAGCATTTAGTTTTCTGTGATTTACATGTGGTTGGAGTGTTTACAAAGATTATCCTCTAAAATAAAGATATATTATGCATGAGCTTTTATATGCTGACTAATTTACATCAGGATATATCAATAAAAATATAGGAAACGGACAAATCCAACATTAATGATAGATTCTAGTGTATCATTATAGCTCTTTGGTTAATAAGCAAAATAAAGTTAAACCAGCAGTAAAGTGATGAGAATTTGATTGAAATAGTCATAGGTATGTGATAGTATTAATAATCCCAAGATAATATTAAAAAACCAACAAAAAGTCAAGTCCACTCCTTTTCATTAAGAAGTTTTAAAATAGATTACATTAATAATATAATTGTTATTCCACCCAAAGGCTCTGGATAACATAGGCCCCCATGATGCCTGAGGCCTCATTTTTGTTACTCTGGTTCTTGACTCTGAATTCATCCCTATTAGCTTTTGTGCCATTTTGACACAAATGCATGAAACTATTTCACATCAAAAACCCTTATATAATATACATATCAGAACTTATGGTGCATTTCTATTTGTATTAAATAGATTTAGGACCAAGAAAACCTAGGGGACAGGCATATCCTACACTTTTTTCAAGAAGTTCCCAAGATACATAGAAAGCTGAAAATAAAGACACAAGCACAAGAAAGAACTACAAGAAAGAACCACTCCTATATGTGTTTTTATCCCCAGTCTAATCTGAACTTTGGTCAATGAGATAGAATGTGTGGACTGCACCAGTGGATTTCTTTGCCTCCCCATTTCCTGAGGCAAACCCCCAATGTTTGGATTCCTTGTCCTACAAGTTCTAGGGAACAGGAAGAGATATGTGAGAGCAAGTGAAGATAATGTTTCTAAGGGCTGCTCTATGTCAGCCCAATGGGTAGAAAGATGAAAATGAGCTACACAAGTATACATGCTAATGAGGTAATGTCATGAAGTCCCACCCACCAGCAAATGGCTATTGTCATTGTCCCAGATTTAATGGTCCCTAAATGTTCCTCCTCCTAGGCATGGTGGAGCAGATTGTTGAGTGTGATGGAGAATATTCTTGAACATTGGTTCCTCATCTATACTACCCTCTACTCTAAGATTGCTTCCCTTTCCAGTTTTAAAGAAAGTGCAACAACAGATTTTTAAAAGTCCAAAATTGAAAAAACAAGTAATGAGGAGAAAGCCATAAAAGTTATTTTCCCCAAGTAATGTCTAGAAAGGCCCAGATAGATTTACAAATAAATTTACTGAAACACTTAAGGAAATATACATTGGGCAGTTTGGGTTTTTTAAGTTGCATAGCAACTAAAGCAAATCTTCTCAGCTTACTTTGGTTATTAATGACTATAGATAAAGAGTGAAGTTAAAACTAAATCCTGTAGTTCACACTTTAGGTAAAGCCACAAACCAAGAGTTTGAAATTATTTTCAGTGTTTTGAAAGTGCTGAAAGAAGCATAGGTGAATAGTGATATGAACAGGATGTGGAACGGGACTCCAGGGCAACTAACAAAGAAAGAGGAGTGAACTTGAACATGAGACAGCTTGTTCTCTGTGAACTAATCATCCTCCTGAAAACGAGAAACTGGACACATGATTTACCAGCCCATAATGGACTAAGAAGTAAAATAGATATGCAAAGCACTATGACCCATGTAAACGAATAGGAGAGGGGAATTTATAGTCAGTCCACAAACGAAATTTCTAAATCTGGAACAAAAAGTTTTTTGTAATGTCTGTAACCAATTCAAATTAGAACATCCATAAAAATCAGTAAGGGGAAGAATGAATGCCTACTTGTTAAAGAGTAAAGCTAATGTACAAAAACAATTCACAAATGATGCCCACATATGTAAGAAAATGTGTATTCTAAAGGAGGATATTAAACATAATTATTAATAATTCAGGCTGCGGCTAGACATTTCTCTTACATGTCCTTTCAAATTCTGAAACCTGACCCTTCCTCTTGGGACCTTTTAGTAATACAAGAAAGTGAAGACAGAGGGGACATTTTGGAAGGAAATGGGTTGAGAATAGCTATGATATATGTAAGAAAGGATGAGGAAAAAAGAAAACCTTCTAAAGTATTTTTGAAAACTGATGGGACAACTGGAGAACTTACTTTTTATCTTCCACTAATTGCATATACTGAGATCTTCTGACTCTTGTATTGCCCTTGGAATTAGCAGTAAAGGGGATAGTCTTGGGTTTTACACATAACCTTAGAGATATCAAATGGCTATCTTTATTTAAAAAATAGGATGTATTCATAGAAGGCAGGGAGAAACAGAGGAAAGGAGAAGAGACGGGAGGGCCAAAATGCTTTTTTATGTCTGGGTAAGTAATAATCTATCCAATGATGTTTAAAAATATTGTCCTTTGTATTTTAGGTGTCCTATATTCATTTTTGTTATTTCTCCCTCAGAAAATGTAGAAAATAACATTTTACAAGTTTGGTTAACTATTTTTAAAAGAAACAATTTTTCTGAGCATATTTTTTATAATTGATTTTTTACAAAGTCAGAAAAGTTCTCTAAATAAGAAGGTCAATTTGTATGTTTTTCAAAAACAAATTTAATATTTTACAGTATTTAATATTTTTACAGTATTAATGTCTGAATTTAATCCATGAAATATATTTTACCTTAAGAATATTGAAAAGGAATATACAACAAAATATATACAAATTAACAAATAGAACAAACATAGAAAATGTACAATAATCTCTTTGTTCTAGCCATGAAGTCTCTGCCAGTCAATAAAATAACTCTTTAATTCAAAAAAATTCACACAGAAAGGTGAAAGATCTTATTAAAATCTTTGAAGTAGATGCAGGGAAAGATGATCAGCTTTGTACATGGAAGCTTCAATATATATCACTGAGTTCTGCTTTAATTTTTTTCTGATTTAATATAAACCTTCTTCATTATGACTATCTAATAGCTTTCTTGTCACCGAGACACTATACCCACCACCAACAACTGAAAGAGGAGAGGATTCATTTGCTCATGGTTTCAGTCCACTGTCAGCTGGCTCAAAGTTAGAGATATCATGGCAGAAGGGTGTGGTGGAGACAAAGCTGTTTAGCTCGTGGCAGCTGGGAAGCAGAGGAGGACAGAGTGTCAGAACAGAAGGGGTGAGGGACCAGACATGAACCCCAAGGCCACCTCTCCTTGATCCACTCAGAAACAACGAGAAGTGTGCTCCCTCAATCCCAGAGCAGCTCACAAGGAGAATTAGGTTGAAACGCTACACTAACTACCACACCACACTCCTTTTCAACTTGCTACCTCAATACATCTCCTTAAACCATATTTAGTCTTTCAATAAATACAATGGCAAGTTTATAGTTTCACCTATTATAATACAACTATCCCACATACAACCAAAACCACAATAATCCCTTCCCCAAAGTCTCAACATTTCCATCATTTTTCAAAAGTCCAAGCCTCTTCTGAGACTGAAGGCAATCTCTTGGCTGTGAATCTCTGGAAAAATAAAAAACAAGTTACAAAAATCTCAGTGTACAATGGCACATAGTAAACTTTTCCATTCCAAAAGGGAGGAATAGTGAGGGACAGAGAACAACTGGACCAAAGCAAGAATGAGAACCAGAAAGGTAAATATCAAATTTTGCAGTTTCCTCTCCAGTATCCAGGTCACGTGGTGATAAAATGTGAGTTCTAAAGGTCATAGGTGGCCCACTTCTTTGGATTTTCTGGTTGGAGCCCACAAGACCTCTCTCTTGGGCTGGCCCCACTCATGGCCTGTAGCTTTCTTAGGCTGATGTTTTATATTCTTATTATCTCTAACTTCTGGGGTCTCCACTGCACCTTTGGCTTCATTCCCACAGCTTCATGCACTGCCTTCTCAGGGGCTCCTTACCTGGCTTTCCAGGCCTTCCTTTGAAATCTGTGTAGAAGCCTCTCTAACCCCACTCTTTCACTTTCATTCTGTATGCCAATAATACCAGGATCACATGCAGAATGCTGAGGTCTGCTGTTAATGGAAACAGTAGCCATCCCCCTTGGACCATGACTGCACTGCCTCTGAGTACCTGAATGGGCAAATGAAGCCTGAAGAATTATCTATGAGGCCCTTGTTGAGCCAGGAACCTAAGGACTTTCTTTTCAAATGAAAGATTGACACTTTTGAGTGTTTGGGATCTTGCTATTTCAAGAGATACCCTAAAGATATTTTTCTTCTTGTCCCTCTATGAAATGCTTGGTTTCTTTTTAATATGGCAAATCTCTTTAGGACCCACACCTCCAAGGCCCCAACTTTACGCATGGCTTTTTCTGCACCAAAATTTAATTTTTTCAAATATTTCTGTTCTACTTCTTCACAGCCTGTAAGTCTGACTAAAATCAGCCAGAAGCATCCATGCCACAGCCTGAATGTTGAGCTGTCTTGAAATTAATCTTCCAGATTAGTTAATTCTCTGTTCTTAATCTCAATCTCCAACAAAGTTTCGGGACATGGACAAGATTTGGACAAATTTTGTGCCAGTGTGTAACACACATGACTTCTAGTCTAATTGCAAATGTAGTCCTTGTTCCATATTGAAGCTTCATGAGCCTGGCCTTTACTGTCTGCATCCTTATCAGCATTCTAGTCTTCCGAGATCTGACCAGAATCATCAATGAGGCTCTGTTTATAACATTCAAGGGCTTCTCTGGCCTGCATCTACAAACCTTCCAAACTTCCCTCACAGTGCAATTCCAAAGGCTTCTAAACCTTGTGGTCAAGTATAGTGACAACAGCAATCCCACTTTACTGGTATCAGTTTTCTGTAGTAGTTTTCTCATCACTGATACACAATACCCAGCATCCATAATTTAAAGGAGAAGAGATTTAATTTGTTTTAATTTGTTCATAGTTACAGTTCATGATCAGCTGGCTCCAAAGCAAAGGCATCCTGGCAGAAAGGCATGGCAGAGAAAAGCTGCTTAGTTCATGGCAGCAGGGAGGCAGAACAGGGAAAGAGTACCAGAAATGGTGATGGATCAGACATACATCCCAAGGCCATACACCTCCATGACCCACCCAGACAAACCTAGGAGTATGCTCTACCAATCCCTGGGACAGTTCCCACTCAAGCAATTTGTGACTCCACCCTATCTACCAGATTAGATGTCTTTTCATCTTCTCTGCATGAAAACATAATAGCCCACTATGTGCCCCAGCAATGCTCATTCGAGTCCTGGTATTCTCGTACATGTACCAATACTTTTTGATGTATACATCTGTACATTAATGTAGCCCTCACAGCAAGTAGAAATTTATTAAAGTTGCTTCCTTGGAATCAAAGAGAAACAGAGAACAGAGAAAACAAATGGAAGATGTACTAGATACATAAATGTTAAAAGCCTTGATAACTTTGGCCAATTTTCATGATTCCCTGTAACAAGCTAAGACTACATCTAATCTATTGTCAATAATGTCCTTCCCTTTTCTTACCTTTATTAGTGGTCATTCAAAAACATCAAATCTTTTAAAGACAGAAGCAATTTTTTGCATGAATTTTAACCCATACAGCCTAGTTTAGTATATCCAGTATATTAAAACCTACATGACTTTTGCCCATCTGTGAAATTTCATGAATGCTCTGTGCAAAAAGGAGGTAGTGAAGATTAATGACAATTCTGACATATAATGGGTGTTGGGGAACACTAAATTAAAAGTACTCAATGGAGACTGCAAGCAGGAATAAAATCTCTTAAACCTCAAGTTCATTTTGTGGTCATAGCACATACCATCTGTTATCTAAGATGATTCAAGTATTTTCAGTGTCATATTCTAGGCTATATATAGCACTTAATCAATTCTAGGGAGATGAATGTATAGTATTTTCTCTTCTGTTACTTAAAGTAATTCTATGAGATGATCACTAGTCTTATATTTCAGATATCAATGAGAGCTCTTAGAAAAAAGACTATTCCACTTGGCAATAGTCCATCAAATAGATTATCTTGGGCAGGTTGTTCAAATGAGAAATGCTATACACTTATTTCTCTTTTGGATAATTCATGTTGCAAATTAATATGTCAAAGGCTTTGAACAGTCTTATGGTGGAAATATCTCTGAGATTTGTGTAATCTACCATCTCCCAAAAAGGATTTAGCTCAGTGGTTCCACCACCTGCCTCCCAAGCACAAGGTTCTGAGTTCGATCCCTGGTACCAAAAAAAAAATTACTCGACTATGAATTTTTTCACATAAAATATGTCCATTCATGTATACTCCCAAAAACCTTCTTTAGGAGAATTAGATCAAGGGAAATATTCTCATTCCAATGTTAAATCATCTTAGCACTATCTGCCATCTTCAAAACACTTAACAATATCAAGCAATCCAGATGCCACAGACCACTACATCCAGTGAGCTCCAGCAGCTGGTCAACAGATAATCAGTGCACTCAAAAGTGAAGACACTCCAAATCACAGCCCCCCCAACACATCCTGGTCTCTTATTTATTAGAACAAAGAACATAAGGAGGGACTCTAACAATATTCCTGGAAACATAACATGTCAAAAAATGATGAAAACAATCCCAAAGCCATGTTGTGGATGCTAGAAACTGTTTACAAAGATTTTCTATCTTAAAAGAGACACAAAAACGGGTTCAAACTCATGGCATATCAGAATCAGAAGAGGGCATCTATCAACCATGACTAATGCCTATTCCTAAGTCAAAATGAAGTTTTTCTATTGGCTTTGGTTAAAATGGAGAAATATGGGTAAATTAATTGAGTGAAATGTCATGGTATGAAGTCATCTGAGAGAGTACTTGGATGAACCAAAAGAATACAGTAACTTTCTAAAAGATCGCTAATTTTCAAATTAGCCAATTTTTCAAATGCCTCCATGAGGAAGGAGAAAATAAGAACTAGTGCATCCATATTCTGGACTTCAATGTCGTCAGAGTAAAAATCATAGTTAAATATCTTTATAGAATTCAGTTCATTTTCTATCTCTCTATTTTTATTCTTCTTGGGTTTTGAACTGTATTAGTCAAGGTTAAACCAGAAAAATAGAATCAGTAGGAGCAACATGTTAAGAGATTTACAGCAAGGAATTGGTTTAGGGACTGTGGGGACAGCAAGGCAAGTTGGAGACCATAACCCAGGCTAGGAAGGTAGACCAGCCAAAGCTCCCCAGCAGGAGCTGATGCAGAGGTCGAGTTTCATCATCCCTGGGAAAGCCTGAGTCTGCTTTAAGGTTCTCCAAGTGACTGAATCCAAGAGTTGTCTGATTACAGAATGATCATTACATGCTCGAAATATCTCACAGCAACACCTACATTAGAGTTTGATGGAAGAACAAGGATTATGGCTTAGCCAGGTTGATAGACAAAAGCAATCATCACCAGGAACATTTAAATTCATAAACATAGCATAACTAATATGTTTTTAAAAATGATTTTGTGAATCTGAAAACTGTAGACTCTAGATATGTATCCACTAATTAAATGCATAAATTCCTGCACAAGGACACACATACATATATACAGAAATAAAATGTCAGGAGGACATGCCATCATCCAATAGAATTACAGGAAATTTCTTAGGCTTGGGTTGGGCTGTATACAAGAAGATAATACTGCTTTTAGGCAACACAGAAGGCTCCCCTTCACACAGCAGCCTGTAGCTAGACTATGCAGGCCTGGTAGTATTATCTGATTCTGGGGTTCTGTAGACTCTTGCCAGGTCCTTGGTGTCCTGAATAAAGAATTGGAGGAGACAAGCAAGAAAGGTAGCGAGGTTTTATACTTATTAAAGGTAGGAAAAGAAGTACACCCTAGAGTGAGAGTAGACCACTGAGACAGTTCAGAGTGGCCACGAGGTTAATAGTGGAGGCTTTTGTATTCCTCATTCTTAGGCTGATGTCAGATCTAGGCTGTCCTATGAAAAATCGGCTTGATTTTGTGCAGAAGAATTGAAGATAGCACTTCCTAATTGGTCCTAGGTGCAGGACTTGGGAATTCTGTTCTGTGCACTATCCTGAGTCTCAATGATTGACGGGTCACATCCACTTGCTCAGCTAGTTTGCTGAACCCTAATCTCCTTCCTCCATAGGACGGCTCTTCTGTCTCATTAGTTGCTTAGGGTCCTATTTTGTTGCACCTTTCTGCTCTACCTACTTTAGTAGGTCACCTCCATCACCAAGGTTAACTGGCTGTTCAAGGTAACTCCTGAAGTTTCAGCCTTTGTTTCTATTCTCTAAGCAACAAAAGTATAAAAGTTCAGAAAGGCTGGCCCTCTTTCTTATGAAAATCTTTCTGAAAGTCCCAAACTTTTGCCTATGCTGTATTGGTCAGAATTGGTCACACAGCCACAAAGAGCTGTAAGGTAGGGTAGAGAATGTAGTCTCTGGTTCCAGGAGGCAATGTGCCCAGCTAATATTTGGGGTTCTATCAAAAGGAAAATGAATGTTGGGAGAATCATCTTGTATCCTCTGCCTCAAATGTGACCTTCAAGTCCTTAAGAACATGCTATTGTCACCAGATAGGGTTCAAGGAGGGTCCTGAGGCTGAATCAAAGAATCAAATTAATCCTAACCATAGAATAGATTCTAAAGCTTGCTGACTCCCGTCACAGAAAAAGAATTTTCATGATGCATCAGTAGGAGGTACAGAATGGGTTTCTTAGGCAGAAACTTAAGAGAGGAGTATAGGCATTTAGAGAGAGGAAAAGGAATGCAATTTGGGGCTGTGGATATTTATGTGCTTTGGAAGTGGAAATCTGTAGAATTTGTCGATCCATAGTGTTAGTCTTGATTTAGGGAGTGGAGGAGGATAACCCCCACACAGAAAGACAATGGTCCATTCATAGAAGAAAACCTGTTTTATAGGTGAAAAGAGGTTATCTATTCACAGATGGAAAAAGATATTTACAAAACTAACTAAATACATAAAGAGATAGATAAATAAGTAAACAAAAATGTCTGGACCCATTTTCAGGTAAAAGGGAATTGGGGGTTGGAGAAGGGAGGGGAGAAAAACTTAAAACTGGGCTCGTATTCTAATGCTACAGATTTTTAATTTTTTAAATTATGATTTTCCTGGTAACCTTTCAGCCTATTTTTTCTTCTACCCAACATCACTGTAATTTGGATATTTAATGACCCCCAATTTTCTGTGCTTTAAAGGCTTGGTCCCTAGCTTGGCTCTAATGGTGGTAGAAACAGTAGGAGACACGGCCTATTAGAATGTCTTTGGGTAACTGAGGTCATGCCCTTGAAAGGTATTATGGGACTGCAATCTCCTCTTGTTGCTCTCTTGTATTTCAACCCATCAGTTGAGAGGCTTTGGCATGTCATACTTTCCCATCATGATGTATTGCCTCTCCATAAACCCGAAGCTAAAAGGCCAATTGACCATGGACTGAACTTCCAAAACTGGGAGCCAAAATCAGCCTTTTCTCTTTCCAAGTTGACTATCTCAGGTTTTTATTATAGTAAAAGAAAGATAATGCCTAACTTGGACCATTTGGACTCTCGGTTATGCAAGAACAGCCTTTGTGAGATTGAGTTAAAGAAGCATGTTGTCTTTTGCCATATGTACTCAAGGGTTTGTTTTTTTTTTCTCAAGCTCTTTAACATTTTAACTTCTGCAACCTCTCTCTCTTTTTTTTTTTTTAACATGAGAAGCCATGTTATCTAAAACTTTAGATACTCAGTTTTACTTTGAAACTCTTGGAAGATTTCAGGACCTATAATCAAACTATTTGGAATTGTCATCAAGTCTGCTTGGTCCTGACCTTGTGCTAATTCTGGCAAGGGGATATTTGTCTTGTTTCCAAACATAATCTTCACTTTGTATCCAGTTTTGATGAAAGAATTTAGTTGTGTATTTCTTTCTGCTTTTATGATCCTCTCGTGCTCACATCTTAGACCTGAAGCTATCTAAATGCAAGGAGGGGGCACCCTGCCTGCATTTTACTGCCATGTCCTTAAGGCCGGCTGTGTTTTAATGTTGTTGCTAAAGTTTATCTTATTTTTCCTTGCCAGTTTTGATTTCTGAAAATATTTGAAAAGTGAATTATTCAATATTTATCATCTCCCTTTCTTATCATTACCCAGCATAAAATTTCTGTGTTTAAATATTGACATAAAATCATTACTCTACTGCTCTATAAAAAAAGTCTAAACATGAGAATAATGTGCAATGTAGTGAGTGACAGTGTTCCAGGGAGGAATGTAATTTTCTTTTGAGTTATCAAACCTCTAAGAAGGATGTGGGTATAGAGAATAATATTCACTTCTATTTGAGTGAAGAAATGCCTCATTTGTTCATTATTGATTTCTTTGGTTAATGTTGAAATTCCTTGACTGTGCAATAATGAGGTTGAATACCTTTACCTTATTGCAGTAATTTGTAATCATTTACAAGGTTGCAGAGTAATAATTTTATTATTGCTGTTAGGAGATGACTCCATTAGAAAACAGTAATTGCCAACTGTTCATCTCTTACAGTACCATGTAAAGAGAATTATGACACCAATCACTGCTTTCCATGAGACACTGGTTTTTAATTGGTGATACTAGAGTATAATAACAGCTAGCAGAGAACTGCTTACAGCTGTATTTTTCCCCCAGATTGTCATAAAGAGGCTGTGGACTTCCTACCATCTCAGGACCATTTAAAACCTATATTTTGTGTTCCCTACTATTTTGAAATTTTCATTTCTCCTCTTTGTTATGACCTACTCCTTTTCTGACACTACCTTTGAAAAATATTCTCAAACTACAGTGATACCTTGGTTCACAAATTTATTTGGTTGCAAAAAACTTGGTTCCCAAACAGAAGCATTCAGCAAAATTTTGTCTTTGTTTGCAAACTGCATCAAGTGACCAACATGATAGTGGTCATCTTTCACACACAAATATAAACATGACCATCTTTTCCAAAATCATAGAACAAATTGATTTCATGAACCAAGGCATCAATGTATTATACATTTCACTTTCCTTATAATAATTAAGCAATTCAAAAATGTAGGCCACCATTTGGTTATGAGGTTGTTCAAGATATTTTTGGTCCTTCTTTCAAAAGTAAATGACTGGGGCTGGTGATTTATCTCAGTGGTTCCGCCACCTGCCTGGCAAGCACAAGGTCCTGAGTTTGATACCCAGTACCAAAAGAAAAAAAAAAAGGAAATGACCGTGAAGCGTATCACCTTGACCCCAAAAGCAGAAAAAGACCCACTAATGAACATAGATGCAAAAATCCTCAATAAGATACAGGCAGACAGAATGCAGAAGATCATCAAGAAGGTCATAAACCCTGATCAAATGAGATTCATGCTAGGGATGCAGGGATGGTTCAACATATGTAAATCAATAAAAGCAACATACTATATTAATAGAGCCAAGGACAAAAACGTTATGATCATCTCAATAGATGCAGAAAAACTGCTCAACAAAATCTAACACCCATTCATGATAAAATATCCTACAAAAAATTGGAATAGACAGTCTCTATCTCAACCTGATAAAAGCCATTTATGAAAAACCAACAGCCAATATCATACTAAATTGTCAAAAACTGAAATTCTTCACACTAAAGTCAGGAACAAGACAAGAATGTCCACTATCACCACTCTTGTTCAATATAGTTCTGGAAACATTACCCACAGCAATTAGACAAGAGAAAGAAATAAAAGGAATAAAGATAGGAAATGAAGCAGCTAAAATGTCATTATTTACAGACAACATGATACTCTATATAGAAGACCCCAAGAACTCCACAAAAAAGTCTTCTAGACTTTAAAACCAAATTCAGTAGAGTAGGTGGATACAAGGTCAACGCACAAAAATCAATGGCTTTCCTTTACACAAACAACAGACTCACTGAAAGAGGAACTGGAGAAACAACTCCCCTCACAACAGCATCCAAAAAACTGAAATACCTAGGAATCAACCTAACAAAACAAATCAAAGACCTCTACTCTGAAAACTATAGTACTCTGAAAGAAGAGGTCAAAGAGGATATCACAAAATAGAAAGACATCCTTTGCTCCTAGGTAGGAAGAACAAATATAGTGAAAATGGCCATACTTCCAAAACTACTATATAGATTCAATGCAATCTCAATTGAAATTCCAATAGCATACTTCACAGACCTTGAGAAATCAATCCAAAACTTCACCTGGAACCAGAAGAGACCTAGAATAGCAAAAGCAATTCCAGGCAACAAAGACAAGGTAGGGGATATCACAATCCCCAACTTGAAAGTATACTACAAAGCTACTGTGATAAAAACAGCATGGTACAAAGGCAAAGAAACAGACCCAAGGATCAGTGGAACAGATTTGAAGATGCACAAACAACTCCAGACAAACTCAGCCACCTCATCTTCAACAAAGGAGCAAAACACCCTTCCTGGAGGAAGAGAGCCACATTTATAAATGGTGCTGGAAAATTGGGGTTCAACTTGCCAAAGATTAAAGACCTATTATTTCTCACCATGAAGTAAACTAAAATCAAAATGGATTGAAGATCTAAATATTAAAACAGAAACACTAAACCAGCTGGAAGAGGGGGTAGGTAGAACTCTTGAAGACATTGGCATAGGAAAAGATTTCTTGAACAAAGCCTCAGTTGCATATGAACTATCACAATCAACAAGTGAGATCTCTTCTTACTAAAAAGCTTCTGCACAGCAAGAGAAACCACCAGAAGTGTGAAGAGACAACCTTCAATGTGGGAAAAATTTTCACCAGCTGTTCCTCAGACAAAGGTCCACTATCTAGAATATATAAAGAACTTAAAAAAATCAGACCTCCCAAATTGAAAGACCCAATCCAAAAATGGGCATCTGAAAAAACAGGCATTTCTCAGACAAAGAAGTAGAAATAGCAAATAAACATATGAAAAAATGTTCAACATCACTGGTCAATCGAGAGATGCAAATGAAAACAACGCTGAGATTCCACCTCACCGCAGAAAGAATGGCTGCTATCAAGAAATCAACCAATAACAAATGCTGGTGGGGCTGTTGGAAAAAAGCTACCCTGCTCCACTGTTGATGGGAGTGTAGACTGGTGCAAACACTGTGGAAATCAATATGGAGATACCTCAAAGAACTAGGATAAGAGGTACCTTTCAACCCAGCTATTCTCTGGCTGAGTTTCTTCCCAAAAGAATTAAAAGGATCATACTACAGTGATATGTGCACACCCATGTTCATAGCAGCACAGTTTACAATAGCTAAAACTTGGAAACAGCCCAAGTCGCCATCAACTGAAGACTGCGTAAAGAAAAAGTTTTTTAATATAAAATGGAGTACTACAGAGCCATAAAGAATAAGAAATTGGAGTCATTTATAGCTAAATGGATGCACATTGTGGCGATACTCTTAAGTGAAATAAATAGGACACATGTGTAAATACTGAATAGTTTCTCTGGTGTGAGCACCTAAAAGTGTAAATGAGGATCAAATGGTATAACAGATAATGTGAAATAGGAAGAAAAGAGGCAAAGGGGAAGGGGAAGTGGAGGAGTAGGGGAAAGGAAAAAAGGGACTGAAATTAATATGAGAAAATGAAAGAATGGAAGCAAAGTCTTTGTAAGTAGGGAGGTGTTGAAGGGAGGGCAGGGGAATGGGGAAAAAATAAGAACCAAGTTATATTATATAAAGGTACAAATTTCCAATGATGAATGTCATTATATTGTATATCTAAAATGTACCAATAAAATAAAACATTTTTTAAAAAGTAAATGACTGATCTCAGCTCAGAAATGAGGGCACCCGGGAAGATCAGCATTTCTTCTGCTACTTCAGGAAAAATCTGAACCAACTACAAGTCAGCAACTTTTCTCAAAGCCATCAGAGAACTGAGGTGACAGAGCCAGACCTGGGAGGCTACGTGCTACATGATGTCATTTCCATGATATTCTGGATAAAGAAACTATTGCGATGGATGGCTGCCAGGGGTTGATGTCTAGGGAAGGGACTGACAACAAAGGGATTACAGAGGAGAATTTGGGGGTGACAAATGTATGGGGACCAATGACTCAAGCTACTCTTCTAGTACCTTTCAGTTGTGAAAGGGAAAATTCTATGTCCCAGAAATCCCAAATCAGACTCATTGAGGACCCTGAGTGGAAGTGTTCCACATGACACAGCTGGGTGGTAGATACCTGATTTATACCTTTGTCATAGTCCATTGAATGGGATATCACAAAAAGTGAGCTTTGCAATATGAAAAGATATTTTTTAAATCAACTAATATGCATAGATCCCAGGATGTAATGCAGGCTGTGACAAAAACATCTCACTGTGTTAGGAATGAAGAGTACTTCATGAGAAATTGAAATCTGGTCATCTGGGTATGAATCTGATCATATGAGAAATTGGATTCTGATCATAATAGCAGAGATATGTTGAATTTTGAGGAGTGCAAGATGGAGTACGCAAATGCCTGTAGGTCTATTGTGAAGAAAGGGGACTGAACCATCTCAGGTCTAGCAATGTGATGTGACTAATAGTCCTAGATTTGTGCAATGTGGACCATTCCAAGCCAAGTTCTGTGACCTTGCATAATTTGACATCATTATTACATATCTCGAGATTTTTATTTTCCTCATTCATAAAATTAAAAAGTTACCATTGTGATCTGCTTTTGAAGTTATTTTCTGAGACACTGGGCTTTGTAATTTATCAAATCTGCATTTAAAGGTTGACACCAAAACTTAGAGTTCTGTGACTTTGGTTAAGCAATCCAACGTATCTGTGCTTTGATTTTTCCTCTGTCTGAGTGAAAGCTGTCAAGGCATTACCCTCTGTGTTGGCTTAAAGGAGAAACAAGGTTTTGCATGCAAAGAACACAGTGCCTGGAGTAAATCTGAAAGGTGCTGTACTCTATATGCGCTAAATGGTGTACAAGTATTATCATTGGCATTCAGCTTTTGAGTTTATATAATACAGAAGAACATGAGAACTAAAATGTCACAGTAGGCTTTCTTCCTAGTTTCAAAAATAAGACTTGAGGTTCTTATAAATTTAGCTTTATCACCTACCTATAAGAATGGAGTCGACAAGAACACAGAAGAGTGTTACAGACAAGAAATAGTTACATAATGGAAAAACAAGTACCAAAAAGCTGAGCAATTTTCTTCTCTGACCTTGGATCAGGCCCTGTATCCAGAGTTCAGATACTTGATGTGATGACAGCAAAATTAAAGGGCCAAGGTACTGCTTTCTAAGTGTGTGCTGCAAATCTGGGGAGTGTCCCCACAGACAGATGTGCAGTTAATCACCTCTGAAGACAGAAATCAGGAAAGACCAATCCTCTTGCTTTATTGCCACACAGTGGAGATAGGAGTATGTTTTGTACTCTGTAAGGGTCATGCAGAGTATGAGGTGCAGAAGCTGCAGAAATGAATATGGACAGGCACATCAGTGCAGAAAATAATCGAGAGTCCAAAGTATTAGGCCACTTACAAATTGTGATAAAAAACTATGGTAAATATTTAAATTTTTTAAAATTAATACAATAAAAGATACATTGCCATTAACCTACCCCAAAATATACCCCTCCTCACTTTGAACACACTTATCCCATTATTCTTGGCACTTTCTGATGCAGTCAGAAACTCTTTCATGAGTTTCTGACTCAGTGTCCTCAATGGTTTCAAAATCTTTATTTTTTGTGGTCATTTTGACTTTGGGGAAGAATCAGAAGACATACAGTGTCAGATAACTGCAAATAAGGTGATGAGGAGACACCATAATGTTTTTTTACAAGACCGCCCTTCCATTGGATGGTACTCTGCAGCAGCATTCACCATGTTGTGATCACATCTTGCAAAGACACTTATGAAAGAAGACTTCCAGAAATCCTTCAGAAAGTGACAAGAACTATGAGATAACCATATTCCCTCAGAGGGGCACATTTCAGAGGGATTAAAGGCAATGTGTCTTCTACTGTAATACAAATTTTAATTTAAGCATTCACCATACAGTTTGATCACCTCCTGTAAATCTGGTCAATTAAATTTTGCTAGAGGTACCAAGGTAATTCAATAGAAAAAGGAAAGTTTCCTCAACAAATGGGGTTGGCTATTCATCTGCAAAAGATTGAACTAGGACTCCTTCATACTATACACAAAAATTAATTCAAAAGGAATCGAAGGCTTAAATGTAAAATGTAAATACTCTTAGAAGAGTCTTTACACAGTCATAAATATTTGTGACGTCAGATTGGGCCACTATTTCACAGATATGACACCAAGAGCATAAGTTTAAAAAGCAAAAGGAAACACAAAAGAAAAAGTAGCGCTTCAATGAAATTAAAATATTTGTGAAGTTAAGGACACCATGAAGGCAGAGGAAAGATATCCCTGCAAAATGAGAAAAAGTGTTGTGTTTGCAAATTGTACCTGATAAGGAAGTTATCATATAAGGAATTCTTACAAATTGGTAATAAAATAACAAGCAGGGCCAGGGATTTAGCTCAGTGGCACCACGCCTGCCTCATAAGATCAAGGTCATGAGTTTGATCCCTGGTGCAAAAAAAAAAAAAAAAAAAAAAGAAAAGAAATCAAAGTAAGATAACAAGCAACTCAATTAAAATGTGGGGAAATATCTGGATAGACATTTCTCCAAAGATGTTATATAAATAACCAGTAAACACAAGAGGAAATAATTAAAATTGCTAGTTAACAAGGAAGTATAAATTAAAGCCAGAAAGAGATACTACTGCGTACTCTATTAGGATGGGTAGAAAAATCTATTGATGATGATTGTTGGTGAGGGTGTGAAGTTGGAACACTCATACACTATCAGTTGGTGCCACAACTCTGGAAATCAGTCCACCAGTTGCTTAAAGTTTACACACGTACAGTTATCATATGACCCAATATTTAGTCTTAGGCACATACTCAAGAGGATTTAAAACATAAAAACACATAAAAATTTGTACCTGAATGTTCATAGCTGCATCAATCATAATATCCAAAAATAGGAAAAAACCTTAAGTATTCAACTGATGAACAGATACACAAAATATGATACATCCATACAGTGGAATAATATGCTAGTCAGCTTTCTGTTACTGTAACAAAATATCTGAGATAACAAACTTAAAAAGAAGAAAGGCTTATTTTGGCTGAGAATTTTAAAGGTTTCAGTTCGTAGTTGGCCCTGTTGCCTTCGAAACTGTGGCAGAGAAGCACATTGTGGTAGGAGTGTGTGAGGAAGGCAACTGCTCCTATCATGGCAGCAGAAAGAAAAGGAAGAAATGGGAGGAAATAGGGCCCCAATATCCCTTCAAGACCATGCCCCAAAGATCTAAGAGCTCCCTATTAGCCCAGCACTTAAAAATCGCTACCATTTCCCAGTAGCATCAAGCAAGGGACCAATCTTTAACACATGAGCCTTTAGGGGAATATTCTACCCAAATCACAGCAAACCGTACTCATCAATAAATGGGATTGAAGTACTGATGCATAATACCAAATGGATGAAACTTGAAAATATCAATGCTGAGTGAGAGAAGCCAGTCACAACAGACCACAGATTATATGATTTCATTTATGTGAAATGTTCAGAAGAGACAAATATATTAAAACAGAAATTAAATTAATGATTATCTAGGACTAGGGAGAAGGGAGTGGTAGAAGAACAGAAAGGGATTTTTTTTAAGAGTGAATGAAAATATTCAAAATTAGATTGTGTGAATGGTCACACAATTCTACAAAAAATACTAAAAATTATTGAAATGTATGCTTTAAATGGGTGAATCATACGGTATATAAATTGTATCTCAGTGAAGCTGTTATTTCTTTAAAGCCCTATAATTGAAGAGTTCCTAATCCGACTGGGTAGAACTGCAGAGGAACATAAATTTATTTACCTGATGTAGAGGAATGGAGCAGGGGGAGGAGATTAAACCTCACTGTGCTCTGGGGTGTGTGCATGTATTAGTGTGTGTGTGTGTGCACACACGGGTGTGTATGTTAACTCTCATAATGTTAGAAGGATTGAGTTTTTAAACTCAGTGCCCACAAAGCATCTTTATCCTAAATTTATCACGGAAAGCAAGTATGGATCCCAAACTGAAGTATAGATTTTAAAAACCCTTATCTTTCCTTCATAAAAGTTAAAAAAAGCGGGCCAGGGATTTAGCTCAGTGGTTTCAACGCCTGCTACGCAAGTGCAAGGACCCGAGTTCGATCCCCGGTACCAAAAAAAAAAAAAAATTGAAAAAACATAAAATAGTATTATTTTGCAAATGCACTCAATGTAGCCAACACATTCTATGTGATCATAATTAATGTAAGTAAGCTAGTTTATATTTTTCTAAGATAATATCACATATATTTTGAAGCATTGACAGTTTGTATACATATCAATTTAGTGATCATATATTTGCATAATTTATAGGAAGACAAAGCACTTTTATCACAGCCATCATGAAATGCATGGACTAAAATATACACATTAAAAAGAAAACATAGCAAACAGACCAGAGATATTCTCTCCATATCAAATTGCTAAAGCAAAATCAGGGAACATTAAGATGACAGAGAGAACTGAGTCACCTCCAGTCCAAGTCTCCTTCAGCAACAGAAATCACCGGACCACATCCAGAGGCTGGGGTAGGCATGTCTGCCCGGGTGTCTGCCCTGACCAGAAGCTCCCTCGCTGCTTCATGAAGCTGCCTTCCTGACAATGGCCAGCTCCAATCAACAGGAAAGTGTGCTTGGAATTTCTCTCTCCAGTCATCTAAAGTTTTGCTCTTCGAAGTGGAAGAAAATGGGCCCATTCCACGCTTCGCCTACTATTAAGCCTCACGTCCCTCTACGTGTGTACCGTTCTTGCCATTTTTTCAGCTGTTTCACCTCTGTTATCTCATTTTCTTCTTAGAGCAACTCTGTGAGGTTTGCAGCTGGTGATTTTCTCAGTTTACAGATGCACGGAGGCATTTGTTACCAGGGTTCCTAAAGGAAGACAATAGAATCCCACTTAAGTTGGGAAACTATATGTGTCTGTTTATTTTGATGATATGCGCTAGCTCTCAGGATGTTTGGCTACACTATAAAGTCAGGATCTACATTAAAGCCACCTATAAAATATGCCCCAACCACAGCTCAGAGTTTTTGGACAGTCCCAGGGCCCAGCGCTCTCCAGAATGAAGCCCCTCTCTGGACTTGTCTCGTACAGGAGCATCCATGGGGAGACTATGTCACACATCTGCAGCTCCGTTACAAGGGAACCTAGGGAAATATGCTTTTGGCTGAATTTTACAGAGAGAAGGCAAGATGCACAATATAAGAAAATAGAGAAATAGAGAGAGAACAATTAAATTATTTTAAACTGTCAGACATGATGGATGGGCACTGTGCCTTCCTAATTCATTTTTCTGATGCCTGACTTTCCTGTTCCAAATTATCTTATAAATATCACTGCTCTAGTTCTATGCTTTTTAAACTTGCATGTGGAACTATACATCTACATCTGTTTACCTGGCCAGGTTGGGCTCATTCCTTCCACCTAGATCAGGGGGAACTCTGGTTTGTCACTCCTATGAGCAGCCCAACCCAGTTTTCCTTAATGCTTATAACACCTGCCTTTTCTAATTCCAGGAGGACACATCAGGGCCTCTCTTCTGCAGCAATGATAGAGTGAGAGTGTTACCGAGAGTACTCGGTTCCAATCTGTCCTTTAAAAGCCCTACTTTGTTGTTTAGCTATTCGAGCTCTTAGAAATTCACCTGTCTTCCAGGTCTTGCTGCTGGCCCTTAGGAATGTCATGAGAGGCCAGGTCACTTTTATCCAATGCGTTGCTTCAATCAAGACACACAGTGTCTGTGGACCTCCTCTGCTGGATTAGGAAGCAGGAAGCAGTCCTTGTTTGGAATCTCTTGTGTCCGTTCCCAAGGATATTTTCCTCCTTCCCTCGGTGCCCAACTGCTCAAAATCATGTTCCAGAGTTTTTGCAGCCATCCAGGGTTTATGAGCTTTACACGGCTGAGCTTTCACAACTAGATCTCTTCTGCCTCTGTCCCTAGACTCTCTGGAACAATAAAGATCCAAATAAATGAATAAAATAGAAAATAAAGTCATTAAATCTCTAGTTTTAGTACAATATCATTGATGTTTTCACACCACACGCAGTGACTTATTTTCTTTGAAAGAATTACTCTTCCCAATATTTTTTATTCCTACCTGGAAAATGTTATGTTCCAGTTCTTACGTGGGGTTTAATGCATTCAAAAGGAGCGATAAAAGGGGAAGGAGGTCATGCACGGGAGGAATTCGAAATGCTGTGACAGTCTGCAAAGGGTTTGATGGAGTGACTCATTGGTTCCGTCAAGCCCCTTTGATAGAGTCCTGCAGGGTGTCCTCTTTGTGGGAAGGGATGTGGAACCTGTCCTTTACTCCTGAGACAGAGGTGGCAACAAGGGACAAGGGGACACAATCAGAGACAGTTTCTGAGATGGCTTTGTGCCTCATGTGAAATACAGCTGCCCAAGGACAGGCAGGGACAAGTCCAGGGAAAGGAGAGTGTTGACCATACCACTGAGCACCTTGTCCTGCTAAACAGAAGCCCAGTGCCAGCCGGGGACCTCGCAGTTCTAGTCCCTGATAAATTCCACGATTGCTTATCTAGTCTGTGTTCCATTTCTATGACTCACAACTGAAAAGACACTAAAATATTCTGCCCTTTGTCTTACTTTTAGGTGTATTCTTGGGTGTCTTTTCCATCTTCTAAAGTCCGTACAGGAAATGCAAAGAGGTTAATGCCTGGGGACAGTCTGTTCTCTATTACTCAAGCATGGAATGAATAATAATGCACAGTGAAATGGTGACGCTAAATGTAGTATGTTTGAAGTGTTATAAGGAAACTGTGACCGTGCATTATGATATGTTCACTTGGCGGGAGCAAGAACCGCATCACAGTTCTGGGTGTGTCTGTGAAGATGACTGACATGTAGGCCAGCAAACTGAAGGGAAGACTCACCCTAGTGTGGGTGGAACCAGCCAATAGGCTTCTAATCTGGATGAAATAAAAAGGGAAAGAAAAAGTTTTGGTTTTGAAGAGCTTTGGTTTTCCTGAGCTCATACATGCTTTCCTGCCATTGCCTTTCGACATCCGTCTCCAGGGCTCCAGTTTCCTCAGCCTCCAGCAGACTTGCACCTGCAGCTCTCCAGTGAGCCTCCAGGTCTTCCACCTTGGACTGGTGCTGACTCCTTGACCCTTCTAGTGGTGTGACTTTCAGCTTCTTGGCCCGAGCAGCTACCGGATCCCTGGCTGTCCAATGTCCAGATGGCCCCTTCTGCCTCTGCTTCTGCAGGGGGCACTGTGGACCCCACTTCTAATCCTGTGAGCCTCCCTAATAAATCCCCTTGAATAATTATACAGATGTGCTCTACTGAGTCTGCTCCTCTAGAGAACCCTAACTAATGCAGACACCTCTGGAAAAATGATGAACTCATAAATCTGAGCACCTGGACCAGTCCTGCACCTGCTCCCAGATCCTGCCCGAGACAAGCTTGTTTCTTTAGAGTCCTTGGAAAATTTGTTTATCCCTCTTTTCCTTAGAATATTTGCTATTGTAGAGGTTTTTCTAGGTATAGTTTTACATTAACCTCTAACACAACATCTCTTCATGGCTAGCCCATGAACTTACATTAATTTCAGTCAAATTTCATTACCTCTTGTTCCAACCTTCCCTTGCACCAGCTTTTTACTAGTTTTTTTCTCCTTTACTGGTATTGGACCTGAAGGTTCCGCTACATAGTTAGTTCACCTTGTTTAACTCAGGAGCAGCAGCGAGGACAGGACTGAGCCTTCGGTGCAGTGATCAGAAAACAGCTACTTGGTCTGGCACAATCTTGACAGCATTTGTCTGTTGGTTAGTTGGCCGTAAGTCATGCATATCTGACCTTTTAGATAGCCAGAGGGTTTTGTTCTGATTTCTCAGCCCAATTGTTCTTTTTTGCTTTTTCTAAAAAAAAAAAAAATCCTATCTTTTACTTTGCTGTAATATTCATGCAGAACTGAATACCTTTTCCTCTTACCAACAGTTCTTGCCAATAACAGCTTTCACATATGCAGTAGAAGCCCCACTAAGACTAGTTCATGAGCATAACGGCATTGAGTGATTGTTTTATTTGAAAGTCATAGATTGATTTGTTGCCCACAAATTATAAAACTCAAGAGAACATCCTTATATCTAAGTGATGTTTTATACAACCAGCAATAAGCACAATTTCTGTCATATAATGAAAGCCAAATAAAGTTTATAAATAAAAGTTTAAATGAACAAATGCTATGTCTCTGAAGATGGATATATTGAGTAAATAATTATCTGTATGCCACTTAATATTACATATGTTAATATCATGTATGTATCTGATGTATGTTAACTTTGGGGCTTCTTTCGATACATGAGAACGAAAACATCATAGTCTTTTTTTGTATGGGATAGACCTTTTCCACTTGTGGTATGTTTCTGTACAGCAGATGTTTTCAAAGCCTTATCTCCAACACACTCTATACTCTTTGTGCCTTTCTGTTGTACCTACATTTGTCTGTTGATTCTATCTATGGTAGCTAAACTATCACTCATAAAACATTTCCCACAATTAGCAGAGAAAAAGCTAAAGATTATTAAACATATTTATCAAAATAACTTTAAGACATTATGTGATTATACATTGTTATCTGAGAGAACAGAAAAACATGGACATTCAAATAAAAAACAATTGTGACTCAACTAATGAGTCTTCATGGAATTTATCTTCTTACCCATGATTAAGGAAGTCTCATTCACTCTCATCTCAGTTTTTAAACCTACTTTCAAGTGGGAAATAAATCATAATGTGACAAAAGTGCTAAATAAATAAGATTCTTACGAACAAGGAAAATAATTGTATTTGTGCAAAATAGCGCTTCTTATAAAATAATGTAAAACAATTCTGAAAGTGATTTATTATTTTATTTAAGTCTACTCCTTCATTTGTTTCTTCTTATCAAAATTAAGCTGCCCCTTCCTGTAAGGCCTCAGCTCATTTGAATCTGAACTGGGTGCCTTCTACACCTCTCCTCAGCCAGGTCCAGATGAAAACTTTAAAATGTGCATATTTTCTGGGCAGGCCAGATAAATAAGAATTTGGACTCTGGAAACAGTATGATTCGCTTTACTCTTAATTCTGGACTCGGATTTTGTGTGAAATGTAGAAATAACAATGATATTCTTTGTTTCAAGAGCAGATAAGACTTCTTAAAGCATTTAACATGGTATCTGACATAGTAAGTGATCAGTTATAAGAATAATAATTATTATTACCATAAAATGTAAATGAAATCTTACAGGCTCAAGGTGGTAGTGCTGTCTACTGTCTGGCCTTTTTTTTTTTACAAAAATGTAAAGTTATGAATTTTTAAGTGTAGTAAGTAAAATTTAGTCAAAGAACCATTTTTGTCAGATTTTTATTTTTAAGAATTTCAAACATAGAGAAAACTTTGCAAAATAGCACAATATATATTATATATTCACTAGGATTCACCAAATTGTTTCCTTTTTGCCCACAGGTGAGCTCTCTATGTCTTCATGTTTTTAATACACATCTGCAATAACTCTGTGAAAGAAAGGAAGTTCTCCTACATTCTCTCAGTATTAGGACTGCGTCTGAGAGACTTCACATTGACATTCGTACTGTGCAAGGTACAGCTCATGGTAACATTTCCCCAACCATCCAATAATGCTCTTACAGCTATTTCATTTGTATTTTCATCTTGATCCAGAATCATTTGCACTGTGTTGTCATGTTCTCTTGGTCTCTCTTATTCCAGACAGCCCTCAGTGCTTCCTTCTCATCTCACACGATACTTACTGGCTTGAACAGTTTGGGTCACTTGTTTCCACTTTCTGTCCCATCATTGGAATTTGTGTGACTCTTCCTTCGGGTCTAGATTCAGGGCAACTTTTCAACAGGATCCGATCCTCGGTGACTCTCCTGAGGCTCCTCTGATGACACATGCAGAAGCAAGAATGCTCCCTGCATTGACAATGTCTTCACTAAATCAGTTTTTTTTTTGGTACCGGGAATCAAACTTGGGTCCTTGCGCTTGCGCAGCAGGTGGCGAAACCACTGAGCTAAATCCCCGGCCACTAAATCAGGTTTTAAAGTATGAGTATCAATTTAACAATGTTTAGGATGTACAATAATACCATTTATTGATCGCTCTGTAAACCATAAAAATACAGAACTAATACTAAAACATAGAGCCTTCTACTTGTTTATCTTAAAAATGTAAAATAAACATTTATCATTATTTTATGCTTTGCAAGCCTCCCTTGAAATATGCTGATTTAAAAAAAAAAAGAAATGAGTTCTTTGACCAAAAGTAGAAATAAGTATTGGGCTTCCATTCTCAAAACTAGTCTGCTTAGAATTGCTCCCTAGAAATATCCCCAATTCTATATTTTATTATCAATGATTATTCTTGCATTTGTTGTCTAAAAATAGCTATCTTTCTGTAAGCCATGTTTTTTGCCTCTCTGGTTAGTTTTTATTGGTGGTGGTGTTAGAGTTCGTTAGTGTGATACTGGGATTGTCAGTAATTTCTACATCTTCACCATTCTGCATAATTTTTTCTGAAATCCCTTCTTATATTGTTCATCTTTTCATCAGCACTTAATATTTTTATAGAATCATATTTTCTTTTTTCATAGAATATCATTTTTCTTTTATGTTAGGAATTACTTTTAGTATTTCTTTGGTATTCTTTCTTTAGATTATCATGTTTTCTTAAATTCTTGGAATATTTCTTCTAATCAAAGTATATAATGCAATTTTATAATTGTGAGTTGGTCAGTAAATGAGGTTTCTTTTGCTGTGAGAATCCACACTGGTCAAAGTGGTTATATTATCTCATCAGGGTAATTTGCTTGCTTTTTTGGCTTACAGTTTTCGAGGTTCCACAATGTAGAAATCAATGTTTATATCTCAAACTCTTCTGGCACCAAGATCAGACTCTCAGGAGATCTGTTTTCCATGGACAGATGAAAAAGAAACAAAACCTTTCTCCTCTAAGCTTCTATTGAGACCACCATCCCTCGAGGGTCCTGCCCTAACATAGCTTCAGAGTCTGTGGCCCTTGCCAAGTCTGGCCCCCATCCTTGTGTGGGCGTCTGAAGCAGGCTGAGCCCACTCTCTCGCCCTGCTCACCCCATGGAGCCTGGCAGAGCAGCGCACTGCCCCAGTTTCTATTCTCATGCTCGGCATCCAGGGATGCTGTGAAATTCCTTTTCACAGACTGTCTAGGTGTCTGGGAAGTAGGGTGCTTAAGTTATCAAGTCAGATATATTGCTACAGCTGGAAACCTAATATAATCTTTACTTCCCCTTAAATTGACAATAAGATTCCTTTCAGTAGCATCATTATGCCATGTAACCTTGATCAGGACAGAGAAATGTAAGTGGAATTTTACTGGGTGAAGTTTCTTGCACTTCTCTGATGAGAAGAGTTTCCTCCTGTGTTTCTGCCTGGAACTTCAAGCAATGCCTGGAGGGGAAGCAGCCACCCTGGAGCAGGGCAGCTGTGTGACCATGGACAGGTGGCAAAGCAGGCTGGGGACGGCACTGCTCTCAGGACCTGGGCTCCAGCACTGCGACTCCTTGTCTGAAAGCAAAGCATCCTTCTGGTTGCAACCGCTGTTTTTCAGTCTATGGTACTTCCAGCTAAAGGCAGTCCCACCTGACAAGCTAGATGGTGGCTTCAAACACATACACTTCATAAATACATTAAAAAAATAAAACATCATGCTGTGTATTGAAGGTGGAAAGGCAGAAACATAAGATAGCTGCTGCATTTAGCAGCAATGGGTGAGACAACGTGCACACCCAGGACTGGGAACCCCTCACGTTCCTGGCCATGGGGAATAATACATTTGCTAAAAACACTGCTTCTCCTAGCATCCCATCTTTCCCCTGCTGTCCTCCCAGCCAACTTTCCTCTGTAGCCTCTGCTTATTTACCTCTCAACTACTGCTTGTTGATGTCTTTGCCTTAGACTAGTAATGGCGAACGTTTCAGAGATGATTGCCCAAACTGCAACTTATTTATCCTAAAGTGCCAACACTGTGATTAAACCCTAATACTGAGGGTTAGTTTAGAAAAAGCAACTCATACATTAACATCCTTTGTCTGAAAAGAAAAACATGATAACACATGTCCCATAGGTTCGCCACCCCTGCCTTACATTATGACATCCTCCACTGCCTTGAAGATTTATCTAAACAGGATATTTATCTAATAGAAGATTTATCTAATAGGATAAACAACTAATCCTAGTCACTTTGTATCCCAGAACTTAAAACAGCACCTGGCATCACTAGTTAGTCCAGTTCCTTCCTTAATTCTGTTTTGATTTGTCTGTTTTTGTTTTGTGTTGATAAGAGACAGGGTCTGGTTAGTTTCCCTAGTTGGCCCCAAACTCTTGGGCTCCAGCGATCCTGCTTCCTCAGCCTCCCAAGTTGCTGGCCCAAGTGCACACATTCACACCCAGTTTTTATTCATTCTTTAAGTTAGCAAAACCTTGTGGTTTGTTACCAATAACCTACCAAATGCTAGGCACACCTCTTGGTGTGGTTACTTGAACAAAACAGATGCAATCTTTGCTCCTGTGAAGTTTATGTCAAATTTGACCCATCGATCTTGGGTTAATGAAAAGTAAATAAATAAATGCACATACTGAAATCTTTTCCACGTTAGTGAATACACAGAAGCACAGTGGAATAATATTGGCAAGGAGCCTGTGAAAGTCATATCTTCTCAAGATATTTTGGTCTTCTTCCTAATTTCACCTTCATGTTGTCCAGAGAGTGTGTGTTACACACATCCTCTTCGGCACACACTGATGAATGGCAAAGTGACAACTTCCAGGACATAACAGCGCTTGACTTCACAGCCGTATAATGAAGGTCATGCCACCCTTGTACATAAACTGGGTATCAGAAACATTCCTGTGAATTCCACACATCATAATGGGATTCCCTTCTCTTTATCCCAAAACATCACTCTCCTCTTGAAGAATCTGTTTCACAAAACGCCTCCACCCATGCACACACGTGCACAAATCAACCATGTAGAAACTATGTGGCTCCTCTGAGGTCTCTAGTGGCTGCTCCAGCTTCTGCTCACACTGCTCTGTGCTCTCACCAGCAGGGTATGTTCACCAGCACTGCACACAGAGCCCCTTGTCTTTGCTCACTGTGTTCTCTTCCTAGGAGGCTCTGCCCTTCCGAAGCTGGCGGACACCTACTCAGTGTCACTCCAACTTAAAACCCGGCCCTCACTGTCCTAGCCACCATCCCTGCCAGCAGAAGCCTGTCACATATACTTTGCAAAGGTCACAGCATGGAGGAAAACATTTGTCAATGCTTCCCCGCCAGGGACATGCTTTTGTGAGCAGTTTAACAAAAATGTGTGAAATCCTTCAGAAAAGGGAAAGACAGAAAAAAACCAAAACCTTTTGTCTGTCCTCCAAAAAAGTCATGGTTTCCTTGTTTTATAAAAACATTAGATTTTTTAATCTTCAAGTTTTTATCTAACCTCGTGAAACTAGCAACAACCAGGAAATCCCACATTGTGAATATCAGTTGCACACGATGTACTTCAAATTACTCATGTTTGAAAGTAGCTTAAATTAGTAAATTTTATTTTCTTAGCAAAATGTTTCTTTATTTAATAAGCTATACATAGTGATAGAATGCAGATTGAATTGTATGTCATATTTTTTATGTTCCTGTAGTGGTTGATATTACGGAAATACAAACAATTGGTATTCATATTCTAAACTATGTTTTAGAAATGTCATATAGTAGTTTCTTTACCATATAAAAACAAATGTCTACAATACCATAGTAACAGGTACCTAAAGATTGTACCATAATATTTCCTACCAAATGTAACAATTCTTAGTTTTGAAGTAACTTTAATTCAATTTTTGAAAAAAATTACATTAATAATCCTTTATTTTTCTATCTAATGTAATACATACTGTAATGTCTCATATCTTTTATTCATCTATGTCAAGAAACATTCCAAACATTTAGGGCCATGAAGGAAGTTAACAGCATCAAACAAAAGCCGCTTAGCTTCTCCCTAGTTTCTTAGAATCATGTCTGTAAAAACAAATTTTAAGATATCTCAGTTCTAAATTATTTTTAATCTGTATTAGTCAGCCTTCATGTTACCGGGACATAATACCAACATCTGCAACTTAAAGGAGGAGATGTTTGATTTGGCTATGGTTTCAGGGGATTCAGTCCATGGTCGTCTGACAGGAACATCATGGCAGAAGTGCACAGTGGAGCAATGATGCTGAGCTCATGGCAGCCAGGTGCAAAGCAGGGGAACAGAGCCAGGGAGGAGGGGACCAGGGACCAGATATGAACTCCAAGGGCTCCTGCATGACACACCCAAAAATGTGCTTTACTAATCTCCTGGGGTTTACTTAAGACACTCAAGTTACATAATTAAACTTAACATGTACATTAGTTATCCCTCTCTGTTATTTGTTGCTTTCTAGTACATCTTGAAATCCCATTGCTTTGGGGCATTTCCAAGTGCCTTTGACTTAGTGTGATGTTCATGAGGCCTGGATGCTCCTAAAGTTTTCTCTTCCTAGGGACCTTGAAAGTTCACCAAATCTGCACCATCATGGAGTGAGCTAGAAGATGGGCTTCAGGGCTTCTCAGAGATTAGCCAAGGTTTTCAAAGGGCTCTCTGTACATGCACTGGGAGCACCATAAGCATAGCATTGTATCTGGTGTGTCTACATCATATTATCATGGTATTTTAGTAACTTTATATCTATCATCTATCTATCTATCTATCTATCTATCTATCTATCTATCTATCTTATCTCTCTCTCTATCACCTACAATCTATCTTCTTATGCCCAGCTTCTAGGAGAATAATATGTGCTCCCAAAGCAGCCAGAATCAAACATGTTTTATTTTAAATAAAACATTCTGTGCAAAGTGTGGGTCTTAGGATTCATGTATTTTATTTATGTCACCTAGAAAAGTTTATGCTGTCAATGAGGTTCCCACGGGAACCCCAGGGGGTGTAGGTAACTCGCCTAAGAAAGTGCTGTGTCCACTCTTTTCCTGAAATTTAGCAGAGCTCTTCTGAGGACACCTTTGCAGCTTTTGCATGTGACTGTGTACAAAGGACATCAGTCACGTTGCACCAAATGTCCAATATTCCTCTCCTGAAGAAGCAGCTGCCTTAGTGGGTAAATAGCAATAATGTCTCCTTCAGGAAGACAGAGGGAAACTGGCCTTCTAAGAGCGCATCTTTTAGCCAGGTGAGGTGGCACATGCCTGCAAGTCCAGCTACTTGGGAGGCTGAGGCAAGAGGATTGCAAATTAGAGGCTAGCCTGGGCAATTTAGCAAGACTCTATCTCTCTAGAAAATGCTATAAAAAGCCTGGGGATGTAGCTCAGTGGTATTGCCTGTATGTGTGAGGTCTTGGGTTTGACCCCAGTGCCACAAAAATTCCATGTTTTTATTATGCAATGAGAGGCATTCTGTAGTGGTAAATTGTTCTAAAATGATACAACTGCTCCCAAATTTTCCTCCATATTTTTCACCCCACTTTGTTTTGTTATTTTTATAAGCATATACATCATGAAGCCGGCCAACCATGCAAGGCCTGAAACCTCTAAAATGTGAGCCAAAATAGACCTCTTCTCTTCTAAGTTGCCAGTGTCAGGTATTTTGTCCCAGTGAAGAAGACATGTGAGTAAGACACAATCACCTTATCTTATGTTTCTAGCCCTCTGAGCATTACGAATTAATGGTACGTCCCATCACAGTAGCGCGGTGTCCACTGGGGTCCTGACCTAATTGTGACATCAATTGATCGATGGTTTGTTATTTTTACTACAGTTGTCAAAATGAGCATTAAGCTGAGCACATGGTTCATTTGGAGGGGGCTGGGAATGGAACCCTGGCTTTGCACACTAGGTAAGCACTCCACACTGAGCCATACCTCTTTCTGAGCCAGCTTTTGTGCCACCTTGTGCTACACCTGAGAGCCATGGCAGCTGCCCCAGGGAGGGTCTTGGATGAAAGGGACACATCTGCTGACCAAAAAGTGCAGTCCCGGCAGACAGCAACCCTGCAGAAGCACCTCCCCTGCAGGAGGCCAAGAGGACTTTTAGAAACTGTGAGAGACATTGTGACACTTCAGCACCAATAGGACAGCGAGTGCTTCTGGCTTGCTCGCTATTATTTTGAATCATTTCATTGTTCACATGTCTACCAATATGTCAAAGATTTAAAAGATAACCATACACTCCAAAACATTGAGATCTCTGAATAAACCAAACTGTCTGAAAACAACCTCCATCTTCTCTTCCACATAACAATGAGCCCTAAGTTAGGACCTTAGATATGAACACAATTTAACAGTTGGTTGTCAATGGCTGCATGACAAGTCGTCCAAGACTTAGTGGTTCTGCACAGTGGCCAACACGTATTTCACGCATGAGTGTGTCACGGGAGCAGATCCAGGCAGAGCCACAGGGTCTCTGTCCCACTTTGAAGTCTGGGACTGGAGTCCTCTGAAGTCTTGGTAGCCCACAGCCTGGTCTTGATATTGATCCTTGACTAGGGCTTTCGCTGGAGCTCACCGCCACAACATTCACACTCAGCCTCTCCATTTGATCTAGGTGTCCTTTAGACCAAGCATCCCTCGAGGACAGCCAGGTATAAGCTGCATCCGCCTGTGACTCAGCATTAAAAGCCATGTGCTCTGGTGCCTGCCACATTGTATTTGTCAAAGCAGTCACACAGCCTTACCCAACTTCTAGAGAAAGGAGAGTGGACTCTATTTAATAAGGGATTGCCACAGTTCCGGAAGAGCACATCAGAGCAGAAGTATTGCTGTGGTTATTTTAGGAAAACACAGTATGCTGCAGTTTGCCCTTTGGCCACAATTCACATCCCTCCCACATGGAAAATACGTTCCAGCAATTTTTCTATGCTCTTTTTTCCATGAATTTGTTACTTCTTTGCATTTGTTTGTTTTTATTAATTGGGTTGTTTCATTTTCCTTCATACATTTCACTTTTGTGAGGTTTTGGAAGCTATGCTCATTACTCTAATTTTTAAAAATATATACCCTTGACATGCATACACACGTGACAGATTATAAAATCCATGAATAGCTGTATATTTACCCCCCCACACACACACAATGGGATCCTAGCACAGTTCAACTCTGGATTATTTTCTCTTGATGTTTGTCTTTTCTCAGGTTGTAGTAATGAAATACCCTGGCCTGGGCGGTTGAAAGACTGAGTGTAGTATCTGTCCTCCAACACACACTCGTTACAACCCAACATGTCCCTGAGTGACGGCCTTGGCAGGGAACTGGGGTTAAACAGGGGCCCCATGAGTGGAATCAGTGTCCTTATCATCGTGCTGAAAGTTTCTTTTTTCTGCTCTCTGCTGAGTAAAGACACAGAGGAGTCAGCAGTCTGCAGCCGGAAGAGGGCCCTCAACAGAACCCTGATATCGACTACAGAGTCCAGGATGGGAAAAACAAATCTTTATTTTTATATGCCGTCGGGTCCGTGATAATTATAGCAGCAAAAAGTGACAGCAGCAGACATTTGCTTCCCCAGTTCTGGGGCTGGGAAGGCCAAGTGCAAGGTGTTTACAGCGTCCAGGCCTGGGCAGGGCCCCTTCCTCCTCCGCGTACCCGTGCACGGCAGAGACAGAGTGCTGCGATCTCCGCGTCTTCTGACAAGGCCACTGATCCCATATGGAGCTTATTGGTCAGCTGTCTTGTCGCTGAGACACGACAGCCAATGCCCTCGGTGCAAGGGAGCAGGAGTTTAATTTGGCTCACAGTTTCAAGGATTCAGTCCTTGAACAATCGGCTCCAGGCAAGAGAAGCACGATGGAAGGGCGTGGTGGAACAAAGCTGCTTAGTTCACGGAGCTGGGAAGCAGAACCCGGGGACAGCACCAGAGAGGGGGAGACCAGAGACCATGCATATACCCAAAGTTGCACCTCTCTGACATATCAGGATATACACACTTCCTCACCCTCCAGGCAGCTCCCAAGACAGGCAAATTGACACATCACACACGACAAGCCCAGGGGTCTACATTCATCACCTTCCCTAATCCTCATCACCTTCCAAATATCAGCCCTTGAGGGTCATCGCTTCAACAGGTGAACTGGAGACATAACCATTCAGCCCGCACCAATATGCTGCTACTTCCTAGTCTTCTAGGGCTGGCTGATATTTTCAGCAAACATTTGATATTAATATTTTTGTTTAAAAAGTACAGAAAATGCAGTTAATTATTGCTACGTTAATCTATATTTTTATCAATATGTGTATCACTTCCTTTTTATTGGGAATAATTCACCCATGGTATAATTTACTATTTTAAAGAGTACAATTCGGGCTGGGGATTTAGCTCAGTGGTTTTGCGGTCTGCTGTGCAGGCTCAAGGACACGAGTTCAATCCCCTGTACCAAAAAAAAAAAAAAAGAGTACAATTCAGTGAGTTTCAATATAGCCACAAGGTTGGAAGACCATCACCAATATCTAATCTCAAAACAGTTTCGTCCCCTCCCAAGCAAGGTACACTTTTTTGTTTTCTTTTTCTTTTTTTTGGTACTGGGCATTGAACTCAGGTCCTTGCGCTTGCACAGCAGGCAGCGAAACCACTGAGCTGAATCCCCAGTCCCAAAGGTACACTTTTTATTGAATTCTACTTTGATAGTTCTTTTTTCTTCACCTGCTGGAGTGAAATTTGTAATATTTTGGCTTCCATTGCTGCTGCTGCCAGTCTAATTGACATGTTTTCTCTGTGAGGTTGAGGCTTTACTCTTCTCTGTTGAATTTAGAATTAATTACTCAGATTAAACCCAGACACACGTTTTTGTCACATTGCTTGGAGTTGCAATGAATCTATAGCTGGGTATGAAGAAAAGTAGCATGATTACTATTTTCAAGACATGGCATCGCTTCTCGGCCTTTTGGCTAAGATCAAGTGAAGACATGGCATCACGGTTCAAGGCATCCTTTATTAAAGTCTTATAATTATCCATATATTGTCCTAGCTTCCTTGTTAGATTTATCTTTAGATGTTTATAATTTTGATACTATTATAATTGATGTCTACTTCAAATTACATCTGTAATTTTTATTTGCTGCTGCATGAAACTACAATAGACATTTTTATATTCCTCTATATTCAGCAAATTGTGACATTCTCCAATTAGTCTAATGATTGGTCTATGTAGCTTGTGGAGTTTCTATATAGTCATCCATTTCATGTGAAAATAATAAAAATTATAATTGTATTTCATTCATACTAAGCTTATGCATTAATTTTTTTCATTTTTTTAATTATTTCACTTCCATATTTAATAGAATTGGCAAAATTAAACATTTTATATTAAATCTACACTCAAATTCTGTAACATTTTTTCTTTAATTAGATACTTTAGTAATTACTTTATCTATTTTTGTATATAATGAGCTGTTAGTGCATAGAAAAAGTAAACAAATTATCAAATTATTTTATTTCATTCATTGCCCTATGTTGGAGTTACAAATAGGATCTAGAAGTTTAAAATAATGCCTGTTTGCATGCTTGCTTGTTTTATTTATTGGTTTGTTTGTTACAGGGTCTCCCTATGTTAACCAGATATACCTCAAACTTGTAACCCTCTGGCCACAACTTCCCAAGTAATATCACACTTAATCTTATCCTATTTATTCTCATGATGTTCAGCCAACATTTGCTTCTCTGTAGAGACTTAACAAATTTTTCTGATTTATTTTACATATTTTAGTCATAGTAAGACCTTTTCACTGACTGTGTTGGCCGGCTTTCCATGCTGTGACAAAATACCTGAGATAATCAACTCTGAAGGAGGAAAGGTTCATTTGGCTCATGGTTTTAAAGGTTTCTGTCCATGGTAGCCTCTCCTGTGGCTTTGGGCCCTTTGGTGGCAGTGCCTCATGGAATGGAATATGGGGTAGAAGAAGCTGCTCAGGTCATGGTGGCCAGGAAGCAGAGAGGACAGAGCTGGGTCCCAATACTCTCTTCAGAGACACAATCCCATAACCTAACTTCCCCCAGCAAAGCTGAGCTCCTGAAGGTCCCACACCCCTCCCAACAGTGTCAGAAGTCAGGACTAAGTCTTGAACACACAGACCTTGGGGACATTCCAGACCCAACCTCTAGCAGTGACAGTCAAGATTATCAATGAGCTAGATAACTCAGCATCTGTGCTTTCTTTTTCTGATTAACCAATGAAGACATAGTTCTGTAATTTTCACATTAAATTTGCATCATTTTAATATTTTATCATGGAAGCACTTCATAAACCTCATCAGTAGCATAGTGATATTTATCTTGCCTTCAGAGAATTAAAAGGATATATTTTGGAAGTTGTCTAGCTTTATTATATCATTCTAGCAAGATCTTAAGTAAAGATTACCTAAACTGTTTAAAACTTAACTTAAAAAATATACTTTAATATGAATTAACAGCAGTATTCATAGAAAAAAATAACCCAAATCTGCTTTAAAGGTAATTAAATTTATGATAAATAGCGACTTAGGGACATGTAATCAGTATTTGAATATTTTCTTTATATGAACCTTATTTGAAAATAAACTACCAAAACTAAGAGGTTTAATTTATTATAATGGCAACACTTGATGAATTTTTATATTAATCCTTTTCTACCTTCCAGTACAAAGCACGTAGCACATTTTCCCCCATCAGATATTCCCACTAACTCATTTATTATGTGCAAGCTAGCAGACTCTAAGAAAGTAATCTAAAACTCAGAGATAATCCTTTCTAGACTCCCATGGTGTCAGTAACCCAGAGTCTTCAATAGCAACCCAGTTTGCTGATGCCCCCCACCAGCTCTTACTAAAGGCCACGTGGGAGACTATGGAGAAATTCAATAAACACCTAGCATAAATGTGCTTGGCTATTACTATAATATCTGAACTAACACACCATATTGCATGGTTGCAGTGGCCACAGTCTTGCAGTTATAGAGCTGGTGGTCTCTCTAGCAGAGTACAAGAATGCACTTGCCAGATGAAGAACATGCTAACCTTCAACCAAAGAACTAAAAGAATAAAGTTGCAGTCCAAGCCTTTAAGCATTATCCAGATACAACCTGGAATGTGACTGGTGCCTAGGCCAAGCCACTCAAAGTTAGGGATTTAGCTTATGTGAAATTCCATTCTCTTTTCATATCTTTTCAGACCATTTGGAACTAATGATAAAAGGTATGTGTTCTTTTACCTTATACAGGTAAGTGAGAATCATTATTCCTTGCTAATTTTCATCTGGCACACATTTCACTAGCAGCCTACTGTGCATCTGAATGCTCGTTCAGTGACATAATGTGGTATGTGTTGAGTCACAGGCTTCCAGTACATCCATAGTGATCCTGACAGATAAGGTAGGAAACAGACTGGGTGTCCCATCACGAAACTACGGCAGTAAAAGGGGTGTACACAGAAATCAGTATCTATTCCCACGTTGTAGGATCCTAAATTACAGAGGACAAATACATGGCACAGGCTTAAAACACTTGCAAACTGAGCGAAGTTGTTAGCTCCAGCATTGTCCTTATTGATACCCAGCTCCCAGTGTCACTCTGAGCACTGCCTCTCCACATATGTGGTTTGTGCTTTGTTACACTTTCTCCAGTTCCCTTGCTCCCTGGAACCAGCCTCAGAGAAGGAAGTCTCCAAAGCATAATACACATTTGCTCTACTTTGGCAAGTTGGACTGCTGACAATGACAATCACTACTTCAAAGGCTGTATCTCATATCTCATGTTCTAGAATATAAAATTTTTAGAATTTTGCTGATAATGATGTCAGTGTAGCAGTCTGGAGAGGACAATATCATGCTTATTTGAAAGACATAATAAGATTTACTAGCCATTGTTCTGCAGACATTAACTGTTTATTAAAATAGTTCTTTTGTATAATCCTGAAAAGTCCTTTGATCAACCAAAATGTGTCTGCCTAAGATAAGAAACAATGAGTACAGTGTGGCCCATGGCAAGTACAGTATGCAGAGATATCTCTAATCAAGTGCTTCTCACTACTATTCTTTTTAGGGCTGATGATCAATTAAAAACAAAAGAAGAAAGAGGGAACACTGTAAGGGAAAAAAGATACCTAATTTCAAAACAAAGCTATCAGAGCTGGCCAGAAGCCAACAAAAAGGAGAAGGAATAACTACAACATCAGCGAACACTGTCAAAAAATGGACTATCGACACCAGGACTCCCCAAAAGGAGAGACATATCACTCATAAACAGGTCTGTGCTATAGATATCCTCATTATTGATTTTTCAGATTATTGATTTTTATGTCCCCAAAAATATTATAGACAGTAGAGGATGCATAGAAAGAATATGCTTTGCAAGCATACTTCTGATACATAGTTAGGATTAGTTTGAGATTTCTCGGATTGGCTCAATTTTCTGGTAGTGTGAGGCTGTTGAAAGAATAAAACTGCTGTGTTAGCTCTGAGAAACTGGGACCCTGACTAGCACACCATGCCCTGATCTTGCAGTATGCAACGCTAATTTTTAGACAAAATGTTTTTTGCTCAATTCTTAAAATATCTGTTGATGCAAGAGGCTACTAGGCAGGAAGTCGAGTCATAATCCTCATCACAGAGGCCAGGCCTTCTTCCTTGTTTGTTTGTTTGGCTTTGAGGTACCAGGGATTGAACTTAGGACCTTGTGCTTGTGAGGCAGGCGCGGTGCCACTGAGCTAAATCCCTGGCCCCTTCTTACTTCTTTCAAGGACAATATAAGGAGTCACTTATTTCTATCAGAACAGGGTGTCCAAAGGAAAAGAAATACACTTTACTCTACTTTCTAGTTTTAGGAAAGATTCGCTGATAAGGAAAGTGAAATTAGGGGTGAGTATTAAGATACTTTTCAAACCCATTAATTTCATAGATTCTACATACATCATTCAATTGACAAGGATTTATTCAATACGTCCTATAACAAGACATCAGGAAACTGAAAGACATGACCTGTTTCCTTAGTGTTGCCACAGAACAATGGTGAAGTACAGCACATCCACGCACATCTGCAGGGAATTAGGGACACGTACGTCAGCATCAGCAGACAGGGTCTCTTCTCCAGACTCAGTGTCAGCTTGTGGCGGGCCTCACACTTTCCTCTCCTCCCTCACTTCTGCTCACACTTGCCACTATTGATTTGGATAATTTGCCAGCTAGAGGCTATTTCTGTCATGAAAGGATTGGCTCTCCCCTTTAGTTCCTGCGTTACGTTGCAAAAGATACCAGTCCCTCTGTGGTTCACTTTCTCTTTTTGCAAATCGGGATAATTATGTTACTTTCACTTTGACCCTGAAGTTGCAAGAAGACTGTGATTTTTGACACATGAATCTTACCAATTCTTTTTTTTTTTTGGTACCAGGGATCGAACTCGGGTCCTTGCGCTTGTGCAGCAGACGGCAAAACCACTGAGCTAAATCCCCGGCTGAATCTTACCAATTCTTACTTGATTTTGATCAAGATTAGAACTTTGGCCTTGGAGACATTGAAAACTAGATGTCATTTTAACTTATCAATAAAATAAAAGTATCTAAGGGAAGCTAAATTCCTGGGGTTACTGTGCAGAATTCGACCAGTTAACATGCTCCAATTTTTACTTGTACCTATTCTGAGACAAAGGAGATTCTTGTTTCTCCATTCCCGAGATGTGGGAAATGTCTGTCTGGTTTCTAAGCCTCACCTTTAATGACATGTACTCAGCTTCTGTTATAAACTGAACGATTCTGCTCCATCAAATTTCGTATGTCAAACCCCTAAGGTACAATCTGATGGTAATAAGGGACCAGACCTTTGGGAGGTGGTTAGGGTTAGATGACTGCATAAAGACAGAGCACCCATGATGAGCTCAGTGACCTTTAGGGAAAGGAATCAACAGCACTTCCTCTCTTTACCATGTGGAAAGTCAGCTGTTGGCAAACCAGGAAGAATCCTTACCAAGAACCAAATCTGCCACCACCGTGATTTTGGGCTTCCCAGCATCCAAAATTTGCTGTGAGAAGCAAATGTCTACATCTAAGCTCCTAGTCTATGTTGTTTTGTTAAGGTCGCCTGCAAAGACTAAGATGCCTTCCACTGGCCAAAATAAATTACTCAGTGAGCTCACAATGAAAATAGAAAGAACTACAAATTAGAGAGAGCAATGGGCATATGTACAGGGTAGCCGTTACGGGATCCATGAATTTGATCACCATACCTCTTCCTTCATCTGCAAATCCTACACTCTGGGAATCTTAGGGCTTACCCTTTTGCAATTGCTTTTCAAGCATGCATAGCAGGCAATCAATAATTAGTAGTCATTGTTATTATCCCTCTTGTACAAGAATCTTGTTTTACCTACCAATGACATCCTTTGCCTTTTTATTTTTCTTTTATTTTTTTCAATGTGACAGGGAATAACAGGAATACAATAGCAAATTCTAGCTAGGGGGCATCTTTGAAAAGTGTATGGTTCAAAAATAGATTTTTAGAATCTAAGTTTTTATTATATATGAACAATAGTAAAACAATACATAGAAACAATAGTAAAAACAATCTATTACCTTTTTCATATAGAAATAACTACTATCAGCATTTGGCAAAATATTCCATGATTTTTTATACATCTAAATACATACAGAAGCACATATTGGATTTTTTTTTTGCCTAAAACATGTAATCTAATTGCTAAAATTCCTTCCAGAAAGACTGAAATAAGATGGTCATTATATTAGTCAGTTCACCTGGCACTGGGACACAATACTGAACATCCACTACTTAAAGGATGAGAGGTCTAATTTGGCTCTCAGTTTCAGAGGGTTCAGACCATGGTAAGCTGCCTCCAAAGCAAAAACATCGTAGCAGAAGGGTATGGTAGAAGAAAGATACTTACTTCATGACAGTCAAAAAGCAGAATAGAAAAGTAGCACCATAGACAAAGGGGCCAAGAACCAGATATAGTATCCAAGTTCACACTTCCATGATACCCCTGTCATATCCAGAAGTTCACTTTATGAATTCCCCAGGCAACTTCCAAGACCATCAAGTTGACAACTAATTAAATTTAACCACCAGATTCCACACCTTGTCAGTTTGACAACCCCAAAGATCCTCTTAAACCACACTTAATCTCCAAATAAACACAGAAACAAGTTAATAATCCTACCTCTTATGTCCCAGCTATTCTGCATACAACCAAGGACACAATAATTTCTTCCCCCAAACCTCAACAATTTCAGGGATTTTCAAAAGCCCAAGCCTCTTCTGAGATTCAGGACAAACTCAGCTGTGAACTTATGTGAAAATCAAAAACAAATTACAAAATCCCAAGGTATAATGGCACAAGGAAAACATTCCCATTCTAAAAGGGAGGAATGGAGAGATGGAAAGGAACTGTACAAAAGCAAGATCAAAACCCAACAAGACAAAAATTAATTCATTTAGCTCTATATCAAGCATCCAGTGTATGTAGTGATGAGATACGGCTTTTCTCTTAGGCTGGCTCTACTCAGATGTAGCTTTCCTCTGCAGATCTTCCATATTCCTGGCATCTCCAATTTCTTGGGGTCTCTCCTGCAATTTAGAGTCCACCCTTATAGCTTCATGCATTGCCTTCTCAGGGCTCCTTGCCTGGTTCCCAGGCCTTCCTTGGAAATCTGAATGGAAGATTCTCTGACCCAATAACTTTTGCATTCTGTATGCTGGTAAAATCAGCATCATGCAGATGACACCAAGTCTGCTTTCAGTGGTGTAGAAGCCAGGCCCCTTTTGGAAAATGGCTCCTGAAGCATCTGGTGCCTGGGTGTGTTAGCACAGTAAAATAAACCCTAGGAACAATTTCCCTAGTAGGCCCATCTTGAGCAGGAAGCTAAGGGACTCTTTTCTCAAATGAGAGGTTTGCAGTTTTACACCCAATCTTGTGATGCGTAGGATCTTCCTGATTTCTGCAATGCCATCATGGTGTTATGGCTTATATCTAGATGTCCCCCCAAAGCCTCATGTGTTCATAGGTGGGGCTTCTTAGAGGTGGCTGGATCTAGGGTGTGTGGATGTGAATTAAGGGTAGGCAAATATGGATTAAGGGTGTGATAACTAAATTAGTCCACTGATTGGTTTAGCATAGTTCTGCTGCAGATAATGGGAAGCCCCACCCTGGATGTGGGTGGCACCACCAAAAAGGCTTGTAGCCTTCATGGGATAAAAGGGAAAGGGAGGCTTACTGCTGCTGCTTTGTGGCTTTGCTGTTTGCTGCCTCCTACCTGCTCTGCCATGGACTGTTTCTCCTCTGTGATGCCCCTCTGCCATGCTACCCTGCTTAAAGCTAGCCAATTATGAACTGAAACTTCTACAAATTGTGAACTGAAATAAATTTTTCCTCTTTGAACTTGTGAGTGTTGGGTATTTTGTACCAGAAACAAGGAAAATAACTAAGATACTGGCTTCCCAAACTTGAATATTATCATTTATAAATGTTTGTCAATTTCTCAGGTGAAAATGAAAATCTTTCTTTGGATTTATATATTTTTATAACTAATGAAAAACATTTATGTGTGTTCTTAGGCTATTTGTATTTTTTTCTTTTGGATTTGTTTTCATGACTCACCAATTTTCCAATGGGCACATTTTTGATTTTCCTTTAATTTATTGATTTATTTTTAATTCACAAATCTTTTCATTTTGTAGAGTATTTCATATGTACCTGTGGTAAAATGTCCCATGATTTGTTATTTACCCTTCAAAATGATTTAGAGTATTTTATGAGAAAAAGTAATGTTTATCAAAATGTATTTTTCTTTGCAGCTGCATTTCTTAGGTTCAACCATAGAAAAATCTTATAAGTAAAGGATGTATTATCTCTCAACATACACAAAATCACCACCAATTTCTTCCTGCTGTTTACTTTCTGTAATTTATCATATATATTAAGTTATTGAAAAAGACTGGAGTAAATAATTCTCTTACTGACCTATTTCTAGAGACAAGAATAAGTAGCAATAATTACTTTCTCATAATTGGAATGATATAGTGTAATAAGATGAACATTAATTCACCAAGCATATAATCTTCAAACTGTTGCATTTTAGAGCAGACCCTTCCCCATGAGGATAGCCACAATATCTTGCAAGTACATCTTCCATCTTTTTAAAGCACCTTTGTGTTTGGTCCTAAAGTACAAAGCTGCCTGGAAAATTATAGTGGATCAGTAAGAATAAACTTTTATTTAAAGGTTATACAGCCTTAATAATGCCAAAAATTCTGATGCTTTTTCTGTCTCTGGAAGAAGAAAGAAAAGAAGAAGGAAGAAAGAAAAAGTAGAAAGAGAAAAAAATTAGAAATAATTATCATGAAAACAGTTACAACATAATAAAATATTTGTTCAAGCCAGTAGTGTAATTTTGTTTTAACCCATCTATTGAAAATTAGCAAATTCATACACATATTTCCCTCAACATGTATTGAGCACCAAGTTATACTGTTCTTCCTGATTATGTGGGGATTGTACCCTCAATCTTGTTCTGATGACAGGTTAAAAAACTACGAAAAGTGGAAAATTTAACTAGTGAAAATACTATGGACATCATGAAAATAGTAATGTGACATAGAATAACAAAGTTGGCTGGATGACCAGAAAAGCATCTCTACAGTGGTGACATTTAAACAGATCTGGATGACAAGAACATCACCTATTCTTGCTTCTCTAACACTACCAGGTAAAATAACTTTAATCCTAATTCAACAATACAAAATTATGACACAAGGATTATCAAAATACTGAGGATTATTGGAAGAATGTATTATCATTGGGAATATTTATTTTCTATTATGTGTTCTATTGAATCATATCTGAATTATTTGTAATTGCATAACAAATTTTCACATATATCTTTGATAAACTTATTTTTAGTGGGTTCTGTATCAATCCAGAGTTAAAATACTCAGTATCAAAATTACAGGGAACCAAGGAAGGACCATGCTTATGTATCTGTCATGCTATAGGGAAATTATATACAGATTCTCATGCACTTAGAAAATTAGTACTGGTGAATAAATGTGCATGTGAGTCTTAAATGGATTATTGTGACCATTAGGAACATTACTTTTAAAATTATCAAATTAAAACTCAGTCGGTCTAACAGAAACAGAAAAGGGGGGGGAAGAAAAGCAAATCAGTTAAATATAATAGATGGGCATTGCGCATTACATTGCCATCGACACACGCATGTACACACACACACATAATATATATGGCATATTGTTGACTGAATACAGTAAAAAACACAATGAGGGTACAATAGAATATATGTAACTAACCTCTGTATGAACAAAACAATGCACATGAGGAACTTAAATATCTGTGTTAAACACATGAAAAGGGTTGTTCTAAAAAATTTAACAGATTATACAGAATAGAACAGTTCTTTGAAACTACAGACTACCAAAAATAACAAAGATGACTTATCATCTGAAATGTTCCATAACATTTAAAGAAATTTGATTTGTAATATAAAAAGTAAAAAAGATCCCTCATCAACTGAGTAGTATTGGAGAATTTTACCAAACATTTAAGAGGAGGTAACAATTCATGGCCCATCTTCTGAGGCCAGTATTATTCTGACAGCATAATGAGAAAAAAGACATTACAAGCCAACAAAACAAAACAAAACTAGTGGCCAGAAATTCTCATGCATTGAGATGCAAAAGCCCTTAATACTATTATATTAATATTTTTATATGATAAAATATTACAGACTAAAATTTAGTAATGTTTTTTAAAAGTACATACTACACTCAAGTAAAATGCATTCCAAGTGAGTGTGGCTCAATATTTGATATTTAACTAGTATAATCTATCATATTAACAGGCTAAGAAAGAAAAATCATATGATTATATTGATTGATCTAGAAATACCATTTAGCAGAAATACAATCAAGATAAAAACTCTCAGCCAACTAGAAATAGAGGAAACTTCCTAAATTTAAATTTAAGAAACTACCTAATCCATACCTAATGGTGCTGGATTGAATACTTCCTCCATATAGTTGTATACAAGGCAAAAATATCTACTGCCAGCATTCTAATCTAACATGGTTGTAGAAGTTCTAGTCAGAAAAATAAGGCAATAAAAAGAAATAAAAGCATACATATTTTAAAGACTTTTTCCTATTTATACAATATTTGATGATTTTTTAATTTATATATTAATTGGTACATTTTAAGTATACGATACATTTGCATTTATCATTGGGTGTTTGTACCTGAACATGATGTATCTTAGTTCTTATTTTTTGTCCCATTACCTGTGTGCCCTTCACCCCCTCCACCCTTCCCTATTTACACAGACTTTGATTCCATTTTTTTTCTTTTCATAATTTTTCCTTTCCCTTCTTCCCTTTCCCCTTCCCCTCCCGCCACCCCCAAACCCTTGGACCTTTTCCTATTTCAAATTATCAATTATTCATTTTAATCATTTTCATCCTTATTTACACTTTCAGTTTCTCACACTAGAGATGCTATTCAGTATTTACACATGTGTGTCCTGTTTATTTCACTTAAAAATAAAGTGAAATGGCCTCAATATGCATCCATTTAGCTATAAATGTCTCTAGTTTCTCATTCTTTATGGCTGAGTAGTACTCCATTTTGTAAAAAACCCACATCTTCTTTATCCAGTTTTCAGTCAATGGGCACTTGGGCTGTTTCCAAGCTTTAGCTATTACAAACTGTGCCACTATAAACACAGGTGCACATATATCGCTGTGGTATGATTCTTTTAATTCTTTGGGGACGATTCCCAGTACAGGAATGGCTGAGTCAAATGGGACCTGTAGACCTAGTTCTTTGAGGTATCTCCATACTGATTTCCACAGTGGTTGCACCAGTCTGAATTCCCACCAACAATGGAGAAGGCTTCCTTTCTCTCCACACCCCCGCCAGCATTTGTTATTGGTTGATTTCTTTTTTTTTTTTTTTTTTTTTTTTTTTTGGTACCGGGGATCGAACTCAGGTCCTTGTGCTTGTGAGGCAGGCAGCGGAACCACTGAGCTAAATTCCCGGCCCATATTGGTTGATTTCTTGATAGCAGCCATTCTTTCTGGGGTGAGGTGGAATCTCACTGTTGTTTTCATCCGCATCTCTCGAATGACCAGTGATGTTGAACATTTTTTCATATATTTATTTGCTGCTTTTACTTCTTTGTTTGGGAAATGTCTGTTCATTTTGGATGCCCATTTTTGAATTAAGTCTTTGAATTTGAGGGATCTGGTTTTTTTCAATTCTTTATATATTCTCGATAGTAGAACTTTGTCTGAGGTACAGCTGCTAAAAATTTCTTCCCACATTGTAGGTTGTCTCTTAGCTCTGTTGGTAGTTTCTCTTGCAGTGCAGAAGCTTTTTAGTACAATGAGATCCCAGTTGTTGATTCTTTGTGCTAGCTCCCATGCTACTGAAGATTTGTTAATAAAGACTTCTCCTATGCCAATGTCATCAAGAGTTCTACCTAACTTATCTTCCAGCAAGTTTAGTGTTTCCGTCTTAATAGTTAGATCTTTAATCCACTTTGATCTTAGTTTAGTGCACGGTGATAGGTATGGGTCTAGTTTTAATCTTTGGCAGGTTGAAATCCAGTCTTTCCAACACCATTTATTAAATAGGCTATCTTTCCTCCAATGAGGGTGGTTGGAGTATTTGATGATTTTAAGATAAAAATCCCTAGGAATCTACAAGGGAAAAATATTTCTGAAATTAAGTAAAACAATACTGTAGGATACAAGATCGGCACATAAAACTCAATCACATTTTTGTACAACAATAAAGGTCACATGGAAGTCAAAATTAGAAGCACAATACCATTTACAAAGACTCAAAAGTAAGTTAAATATGTAGGCACAAGCATGACAAAATGTAGATTATGCTGAAAGTTTCAAGATGCTGATGAATCAAAAAAGAAAAGTACTGAATAGCAAGAGATTGATCATTTCACCAATTGGAAGGCTCAACACAGCAAAGACAATGATGTTCATGAAATTGATTTACTGTAAATTCTACCCAAATTTCATCCTGGTTTTTGTAGACTTATATGACATAATTTTAAAATTTATACAGAAAGACTAAGAACCTAGAAAATCTAAAACAATTTTGAAAAGAACACACAAAGGAATAAAATGGGAGAAATTACTATTCCTGTTGTTAATGCTTACTATATAATAATAGTAATCAAGTTTGTGGGATTTCTGTATAGACACACACTTAACAATGCGCCAGAATATAGAACTCAAAAATAGAACCGCACAAATATGCTCAAATTCGTCAACCAAGGTGTTAAATTCTTTCGATATGCATAGGCAAAAAAGGGGAACTTTACCCTAGATCTCATACCTTATACAAAAAATAACCAAAACTGTATGATAAAGTTAATAAACATAAAACAATAGAACGTATTTTTTTAATAATTGGATTAAATCTTCAGGTCTTAAAACAAGGTGAGCAGTTATTAGACATGTGCCCAAATCACTTTTCATCATAAATAATTAAATTTAATAAAAAATTTAACTATTGCTCTGTAAAATATCCCATTGAGATTAAGGGTGAAAAATACTAGCCCCAGACTGGGGGAAACGTTTGCAAGCTACTTGTCCTACAAATAAACAGTATCTATAATACATTAAGCATAGCTTAAGATCAATATTTTAAAATATCCAATTAGAAAATAGGCCAAAACATGAACATCATACTAAAAATGGTATATAAACAGCAAATAACCTCATGAAAATATGTTTAATTAGCTGCTACAGAAATGCAAATTAAAATCATGAGATATCACTATAGCCATCACAATGGCTAAAATAAAATATAATGACAACATGGAATGCTGGTGAAGAAGGAAAGATGCTGGATTACTTACACATTGATGATGACAGGAATGTAAAATGGATCACCTACTCTGGAAAAATAGTTTCCTGGTTTTCTTTAAACTAAACATGCACTCACCATGTAATCAGTAATTGGAGTAATTGCACTTTTGGGCATTTATTATAGAAAAAAATGAAAAGGCAAACATACTGTGCAAATGTTTGTATCAGCTCTATCCATAATACATACCCGCCCCCTCAACCCACCTAGAAATAGCCTTAATGTCCTTCACTGGGTGAATGGGTAAACTGTGAATGAGCTAGCAGTATAACACTAACTTGAATGGCTTTCAGATGAATTACTGAGTGAAAATGTTCATTTCAGAAGTTTATGTGTTGCATGGCTTATTTACATAATGTTCTGCAATAACACATTTGTGTAAATGGAGAACACATTGGGGGTTGCCAAGGGTTTGGGACTGAGAGTAGGAGCATGAGGACCCTGAGCTGACAGAACAACCAGTACCTTGAAGAGTGTGGCGCAGACTCGAAGTTATGCATGCAATAAAGTTGCATAGAAATATGCACATATACAATTACGAGTTTGTAAGATTGATGAAATCTGAACAAAACGTGTGCTGTGTGCTACAGTTTGGACCTGAAATGTCCCTCAAAGGTCCCTGTGTTAAAGACTTAGTCATCGGCAGGGCACTATCTGGAGGTGGTGGGAAAGAAGAGGTGGCACATGTGGGAAGCGTTAGGGTGTTGGTGGCAGGCCTTTGAGGGGGACAGTGGGGTGTCAGTCTCTTGCACTTTCTCTTTCACTTCCTGGCCAAGAGGTGATCAGCTTTGCTTCTCCATGTGACCTCTGCTACGATGTGTTGCTCCCTAACAGGCCCAAAAGCAACAGGGTCAATTGATCACGAACTGGAACTTGTATGACCCAGAATAAGCCTTTTTATTTTCTAAGTTGACTGTGTTGAGCATTTGTTACAGTAATGGAGAGCTGACTATAGTTTTACAAGGTGTAGCCTTTGTTCAGTGTTAGATGGAATCTGTATGAGACCTCATAATCTGTTTTTTTCAACTGTATTGGCTTCTGAAAACAGCAGAGTTAAATAAATCTTCACAGGTCAAGGCACAGCCCTCCAAGAGACTGTTCTCACTGAAGATACCAGCTGCAAGTTCAAGAGAACCCAGGCACACTTCACTTCTGAAAACTTGGCTACATAGGTAGGGATTTCCACTACCTGCTACAACTGGCTGAATCACAGAACTCAGGGAAACACAAATACCTACAGTTTGATTGTAGCAAAGAGATACACAATCAAAACTAGTGTAAAGGAGAGGCAGATAGGGTGTGTGGAGGGGTCTGGAATTGTCCCTAACACAAATCTTCCTTTATCCTTTCCCTGTGGAATTAAGATGAACCACTGTGATGTGTAGAAATACGCACAGCACCACCAGCCATGGAGCTCAGCTGAGCTTCAGAGTCCAGAAATTTCACTGGGACATCAAGTAAGCAAAATTGATTGAGTTATCAGCCATAAGACTTCATCTCTAGCCCCCTCTCTACTCATCAGAGGTCAGGCTAATATCACATGGCTCAAAGGCCTGGCCCTCTAATCACACATTTTGTTTTGTTTTCCTGCATGCCAAGCCCATCCAGAATCATCTAGGAGTTCACCATAAATTTCATCAGCATATGTTCTCAAGGCCAACCATGACTAACAAGACACCTCTACACTTAGAAATTCTGATATCACCCTGGAACTGAGAATAGAAGCCAGCCATATTTTTTACCACAGCAACTTCTTGTGATGCCAGTAAAATTGTTGCACAAGAGTAGTGCAGTCAATATATTATCAGACCATTATGCAATGAAATTGGAGATCAGTAGCAAAAGAAACCACAAGAATTTCATAAACACTTCTATTCCCGGTACCAGGAAAAAAAGATTTCATAAACACATGGAAATTGAACAACACACTTCTGAATAATCAGTGGATCACAGAGGAAATTAAAGAAGAAGTTAGGCAGTTCCTACAATTAAATGACAATGACAATACAACATATTGGAATCTATGGGACACAACAAAAGCAGTCTTATGAGGGAAATTCATAGAAGTGAATACTCATATTAGGAAAACAGAGCAAGCCCAATTAAACAACCTGATGCTGAAACTCAAGTTTCTAGAAAAAGAAGAGCAGGGCAAACCCAGAGCTCATAGAAGGGAGGAAATTATAAAGATCGGGGCAGAAATCAATGCAACGGAGACTAAGAGAATGATACAAAAAAAATCAATGAAGCCAAGAGTTGGTTCTTTGAAAGAATAAACAAAATTGACGAACCCTTAGCCAACCTTATCAGAAAAAGGAAAGAAAAGACCCAAATCCATGCAATTAGGAATGAAAAGGATGAACTTACAACAGGCCCAGTAGAAATCCAAAGGATCATCAATACCTACTTAGATATTTAGAGAGGAACTACTGCCACTACTGTTTAACTCTTCAATGAAATGCAAAGAGCAGCAATACTCCCGAATTTATTCCTGGAAGCAAGCATCACCTGATCCCCAAAGCAGAGAAAGACTCAACCGAAACTAAGAACTATACTAATGAACATAGATGCAAAAAATCCTTAATAAGATACTGGCAAATAGAATGCAGAAGATCATCAAGAAGATCATACACACTGACCAAGTGGGATTCATCCCAGGGATGCAGGGTGGCTCATCATATGCAAATCAATAAATGTAATTCACTGTATCAATAGAGCCAAGGACAAAAACCATACGATCATCTCAATAGATGCAGAAAAGAGCATTTGACAAAATCCAACACACATTTATGATAACCCCACAAAAATTTGGAATAGACAGTCTCTACCTCAATCAGATAAAAGCCATCTAAGATAAACCAACAGCCAATGGTCAAAAACTGAAATCCTTCACACTAAAATCAGGAACAAGACAAGGATGTCAACTGTCACCACTCCTGTTCAATATAGTCTTGGAAACACTAGCCACGGCAATTAAACAAGAGAAAGAAAATGAATAAAGATAGGAAGTGAAGAAGTCAAATTGCCATTATCTGCAAATGACATGATACTCTATATAGAAGACTCCAAGAACTCCACCAAAAGTCTTCTAGACTTAATAACAAAATTCAGTAAAGTAGCTGGATACAAGGTCAACACACAAAAATCAATAGCTTTCTTTTACACAAACAACAGACTCACTGAGAGTGAAATGGGGCAGTCAATTTCTTTCACAATACCACCAAAAAAACTGAAATACCTAGGAATCAACCTAATAAATGAAATCAAAGACCTCTACTCTGAAAACTATAGCACTTTGACAAAAGGAGATTGAAGAGGCTATCAGGAAATGGAAAGACATCCCTTGCTCCAGAGTGGGAAGAACAAACATAGTGAAAATAGCCATACTTCCAAAACTGCTATATAGATTCAATGCAATCCCAATTGAAATCCCAGCAGCATACTTCACAGGCCTGGAGAAAACAATTCAAAAACTCATTTGGAACAAGAAGAAACCCAGAATAGCAAAAGTAATTCTAGGTAACAGAGACATGGCAGGCAGCATCACAATCCCAAACTTGAACTATACTACAAAGCTACTATGATAAAAACAGCATGGTACTGGCAATGAAACAGACCTGAGGACCAGTGGAACAGATTAGAAGATGCTGAAACAACTCCAGACACACTCAGCCAGCTCACCTTTGACAAAGGAGCCAAACAACCTCACTGGAGGAAAGATAGCCTCTTTAATAAATGATGCTGGAAAAATTGGGCTTCAACTTGCCAAAGATTAAAACTAGACCTATATCTCTCACCATTCACTAAACTAAAATTGAAATGGATTAAAGATCTAAATATTAAAACAACAATGCTGAACCAGCTGGAACAGAGGTTAGGTAGAACTCTTGAAGACATTGGTGTAGGAAAAGATTTTATGAACAAATCTTCAATTGCCCTTGAACTAGCACAAACAATCAACAAATGGGAACTCTTCTTATTAAAAAGCTTCTGCACAGCAAGAGAAACCACCAGCAGTGTGAAGAGACAACTCACAATGTGGGAAAAAATCTTCACCTGCTTTTTCTCAGACAAAGGTCTACTACCTCGAATCTATAAAGAACTTTAAAAAATCAGACCTCCCAAATTTAAAGACCCAATCTGAAAATGGGCATCTGAAATGAACAGACATTTATCAGACAAAGTAGAAATAGCAAATAAACATAAGAAAAAACGTTCAACATCACTGGTCATTCTAGAGATGCAAATGAAAACAACCCTGAGATTCCACTTCACTCCAGAAAGAATTGCTGCTATCAAGAAATCAACCAATAACAAATGCTGGTGGGGCTGTGGGGAAAGAGGAACCCTGCTCCACTGCCGGTGGGAGTGTAGACTGGTGCAAGCACTGTGGAAATCAGTATGGAGATACCTCAAAGAACTAGGACCGGAAATCCCATTTGACCCAGCTATTACACTGCTGGGGATCTTCCCCAAAGAATTAAAATCATCATACCACAGTGATATATGTGCACCCATGTTTATAACAGCACAATTTGTAATAGCTAAAACTTGGAAGCAGCCCAAATGACCATCAATTGGAGACTGGATAAAGAAAATGTGTGTGTGTTTTTTAAAATAAAATGGAGTACTACTCACTCATAAAAAATGAGAAATTAGAGATGTTTATAACTAAATGGATGCACATTGAGGTGATACTCTTAAGTGAAATAAATAGGACACACATGTAAATACCGAATAGTTTCTCTAGTGTGAGAAATTCAAGGTGTAAATAAGGACTAAAAGGTATAATAGATAATGTTGAAATAGGAATTAAAGGGGCAAAGGGGAAGGGGAAGTGAGAGGGGTAGGGGAAAGAAAAGAAGGGAATGGAATTAATAGGAGAAAATAAAAAAATGGAAACAAAGTCTTTGTAAATAGGGAGGGGTGGAGAGGTTGAAGGGAGGGCAGGGGAAGGGGAAAAATAAGAACCAAGAGAGATTATGTAAAAGTACAAATTTCCAATAGTAAATGTCATTGTATTGTATACTTAAAATGTACCAGTAAAATTAATAAAAAAAGAATAGTGTATTCATAAATCAAACAAATTTTAAAAGAGTTATCTTCTATAAAATATAGATGTAAGTGTAAGCATGCAAGCACACACATGCACCCACACATGCATGAATAAATGAATGAATGAAATAAAAATATTAACAGAAAAAATGTTAGGGTGAAGATCTATAAAACCATAAAGCAAAATCCAAATATTCTTTTTAAATGCCCAGAATTGACACCACATATAAAGTTAAAAGACAGCAGAAAAGATGTAAGGCATGTTTAGCAAAGTAGTTACAGATTAGTACTCTCTAACAAAAGAGCCCCTCTACAGCAGGAAGAAAACAAAACCCAAAGCAGGGATATAAATAGACAAATTTCAGAGCAATGAATTTCTGCAAAATACAATTTAAAGACTCCCATACTCACCAAGAAAATGCAAGTAAAATCCTGAGGTATCACATTCAACAATGAGACTAGCAAAACGTTACAAGCTTAACAGTATCTAGTACTGGTAACGGAAGGAATGTCCTTATTCTCTGGGAGAGAAAAGAGGTCAGGTTTCTGAGTAAAGCAGTCCCAGTACACAGCAATCGACATAAAGACTGCATTTTGTTGATTTCCTTTACTGATCTTAGTGGGCATATATCTTAGCACACATTTATTTCAGTAATTAACTAAAAATATGGACAAACAATAGCATTTTCCTGAAGCAAAATCAAGTTTTCTTAAAACAATAATTCTTTGGGAAACATTTTTTTAAAGTATGGTTTATTGTCAAAAGAGTTTCCAGGTTTTATGTGGAACAAGCTTACCATGAAAAAATGAAGTGCATTTTTCGCATAAAATCCAATTCTTAAATATCTCAGCCAGTTACATTGTTGTCACACATCAAGACCAATATATGGAGGATATCAAAGACTGCCTTTGGTCATCCTGCAATTACAGATGAACAGACATCCTTATAGATATCCTTCAATATCTTCTGGTGTTTATTAGGGACCATCAGTGTAGGGGAATTGCCCTGGGAATCCTTGGCATTTATACTGCTCTGGTTTCATTAAATGTATTATATCCCTGTGATATGGAAAATTCAAGAATACTAATTGGACAAGCGAATACATAATAACGTTACAACAAAGAAAACTGCCTTTTAATGAAGTGATGCATTTTTATTTAAAATTTTATAAAACTACCTCTCCATGCCAATGATTAAAAAGGAGAATTCTAAATCTCCTTTTGAGCTGTAAAGTATTCCAAACTGAAATACAAGATTTTAAATAAATTTCTTAAAACTTCTATTACCAGGCAAGTACTGACTTTTGGCCAATGTAGCACATTTTCTGGAACAGAGCACGCAGTAATAAAAGTAAATGAAAACTTCATCAAATAGCAGAAATTGCAATGAAAGATTGCTGATGCTGTAAGGCCTCAAAAACACCATTCAGTCTAATTCTGCATTTGGGCTTAAGGATCACAAAGCTGGGAGGTCTGCTCCTTTGCTTCCATCCCTCCTTGGAGTCCCCTCAAGCCAGGTCTCTGAACTGGTGAAGTGAGCAAGGCATGTCTTCCACGTGGCCCATCAGGACAGCAGGGTTTGGAAGGTTGATGTCAGGCTGAGTCTGGATGGGAGCTCAACAAACACGAGGCGATTTTCATTTCCCATTTCAGGTCATTCACTGGAACCAAGAGTGAAGGGTGAGGCGACTGCCCAACAACAGTGATCTCATTCGTGTTCTGGGAAACACATCTGGTGGCTATTTCTGGAGGCCTATAATGCAAATTGACTCAATTTTCACTCAAAAGAAAAAAAGAAAGAAAAAGCCTAAGTGCAGACTCTAAATTATTTGTTGTTTTACAAGATGTTTCTGGCCAAGGCCTAGAAAAATGAAGACTGATTGTGGCCAAACACTAATAAGATATTTAAAAGCAATAGAAATGAAGATATTTGTGCTGCATCAACCAATATGCACAAATCTACCTGAACGGATTGGCCAGGATAACAAGTTGGGTGGAAAAGTGTGATATGATTTATACAGTTCAAAATTATGTAATAATTACAGGTGTAAAAAGATGTAGGGAAATGTATAAATATGCAGGATAATTTCTAAGATCAAATTAATTTACCACTGTGCAGTTTTCTCCTGTATCAAATCAAAACAATTATACTGATGGTTTTGTAGATGAGCATTTTGACTACTTTATTCTCACTATTATGAATACTACTCTACTATAGAATTGTTATTGTGGTATTTTCATATACAGGCATGTACTTCCCTAAGGAATACAGGAATATGAAACGGATATTCAATGGCATTTTCTAGTAGATTAAGGATATCAAACATTTTTTTGTGATATGAGCCACAATTATTTTTCTCAGATTTTCACTTGTTTTGTTAAATTTATATTGTCTGATGTACAGATATTTAAAATTTTACCTAGTTGTTATTGTTAAACTTTATCTTTATTATTTCTTTTTGTTTGCACTTTATTAAATTCTTTTATTGGTACATTGTAGGTATACAACACAATTACATTTCTCATTGGGAATTGTACCTTTACATGGTGCATCTTAGTTCTTATTTTTTCCCCATTCCTAGCCCTCCCTTCACCCCCTCCAACCTTCCCTATTTACAAAGACTTTATTTCCATTTTTTCCATTTCTCATCATTTTTCCTTTCCCTTCTTTCCTTTACCCTGCCCCTCCCACTACCGCTACCCCTTTGGACCTTTTCTTCCTATTTTGGATTATCGATTATTCATTCTAATCATTGGTACATTTTAGGTATGCAATATAATGACATTCGTCATTGGAAATTTGCACCTTTACATAGTCTCTCTTGGTTCTTATTTTTCACCCTTGCCCAGCCCTCCCTTCAACCCCTTCATTCCTCCCTATTTACAAAGATTTTGTTCCAGTTTTTCCATTTTCTCATATTAATCCCATTCCCTTCTATCCTTTCCCCTAGCCCTCCCACTTCCTTCCCCATTGCCCCTTTTCTTCCTATTTCACATTACCTATTATACATTTTAGTCCTTATCTACACTTTCAGTTTTTCACACCAGAAAAACTATTCCGTATTTATACATGTGTGTACTATTTATTTCATTTAAGAGTATAGCTCAATGTGCATCCGCTTAGCTATAAATGTCTCTAATATCTCATTTTTTATGGATGAGTAGTACTCCATTTTATTAAAAAAAATGCATTTTCTTTATCCAGTCTCCAGTTGATGGGTATTTGGGCTGTTTCCAAGTTTTAGCTATCACAAACTGTGCTGCTATGAATATGGGCGTACATATATCACTGTAGTATGATTCTTTTAATTCTTTGAGGAAGATCCCCAGCAGTGGAATAGCAGGGTCAAATGGGACTTCCAGTCCTAGTTCTTTGAGGTATCTCCATACTGATTTCCACAGTGCTTCCACCAGTCTACACTCCCACCGGCAGTGGAGCAGGGTTCCTCTTTCCCCACAGCCCCACCAGCATTTGTTATTGGTTGATTTCATGATAGCAGACATTCTTTCTGGAGTGAGGTGGAATCTCAGCATTGTTTTCATTTGCATCACTGGAATGACCAGTGATGTTGAACATTTTTTCATGTGTTTATTTGCTATTTCTACTTCTTTGTCTGAGAGATGTCTGTTCATTTCAGATGCCCATTTTTGGATTGGGTCTTTAAATTTGGGAGGTCTGATCTTTTTAAGTTCTTTATAGATTCAAGATAGTAGACCTTTGTCTGAGGAAAAGCAGGTGAAGATTTTTTCCCACATTGTGGGTTGTCTCTTCACACTGCTGGTGGTTTCTCTTGCTGTGCAGAACCCTTTTAATAAGAAGAGATCCCACTTGTTGATTGTTTGTGCTAGTTCACGGGCAACTGAGGTTTTGTTCATAAAATCTTTTCCTACACCGATGTCTTCAAGGGTTCTACCTAACCTCTGTTCCAACTGGTTCAGAGTTTCTATTTTAATATTTAGATCTTTAATCCATTTTGATTTTAGTTTAGTGCATGGTGAGAGATACAGGTCTAGTTTTAATCTTTGGCAAGTTGAAGCCAAATTTTTCCAGCACCATTTCTTAAAGAGGCTATCTTTCCTCCAGTGAGGGTGTTTGGCTCCTTTATCAAAGATGAGATGGCTGAGTGTGTCTGCCATTGTTTCTGCATCATTTAATCTGCTCCACTGCTCCTCAGGTCTGTTTCTTTGTCAATACCATGCTGTTTTATTCACAGTAGCTTTGTAGTATAGTTGCAGGTTGGGGATTGTGATACCCCCCCCCCCAGCCATGTCTCTGTTACCTAGAATTGCTTTTGCTATTCTGGGTCTCTTCTTGTTCCAAATGAATTTGTGGATTGTTTTCTCGAGGTCTATGAAGTATGCTGCTGGGATCTCAATTGGAATTGCATTAAATCTATATAGCAGTTTTGGAAGTATGGCCATTTTCACTATATTAATCCTTCCTACCCAGGAGCAGGGGATGTCTGTCCATTTTCTGATATCATCTTCAATCTCTCTTTTCAGAGTGCCATAGTTTTCAGAGAAGAGGTCTTTGATTTCTTTCATTAGGTTGATTCCTAGGTATTTCAGTTTTTTGGATGCTATTGTGAAAGGAATTATTTGCCCTATTTCTCTCTCAGTCTGTCATTTGTGTAGAGGAAAGCTATTGATTTTTGTATGTTGACCCTGTAACCAGCTACTTTATTGAATTTGGTTATTAAGTCTAGAAGACTTTTGGTGGAGTTCTTGGGGTCTTCTATACAGAATATCATGTCATCTGCAAATAATGACAATTTCTTTATTCCTTTTATTTCTTTCTCTTGTCTAATTGCTGTGGCTAATGTTTCCAGAACTATATTGAATAAGAGTGGTGATAGTGCACATCCTTGTCTTTTTCCTGACTTTAGTGTGAAGGATTTCAGTTTTTGACCATTTAGTATGATATTGGCTGCTGCTTTTTCATAGATGGCTTCTATCAGTTTGAGGGAGAGACCATATATTCCTATTTTTTGTAGGGTTTTTATCATAAATGCATGTTGGATTTTGTCAAAGGCTTTTTCTGTGTCTATGGAGATAATCATATGGTTTTTGTCCTTGGCTCTATTGATATAATGTATTACATTGATTGATTTTCGTATATTGAACCATCCCTGCATCCCTGGGATGAATCCCACTTGATCAGGGTGTATTATGTTCTTGATGATCTTCTGCATTCTGTTTGCCAGTATCTTATTAAGGATTTTTGCTTCTATGTTCATTAGTGAGATTGGCCTACAGTTCTCCTTTTTGGTTGGGTCTTTCTCTGCTTTGGGGATCAAGGTGATGCTTGCTTCCAGGAATGAATTGGGGAGTATTGCTTCCCTTTCAATTTCATTGAAGAGTTCAAACAGTAGCGGTAGCAGTTCCTCTCTAAATGTCTTGTAGAATTCAGCAGTGAAGCCATCAGGGCCCGGGCTTTTCTTAGTTGATAAGTTTTTAATTACATTTTCAATTTCATTGGTTGATATTGGGTTGTTCAGAATTTTTAGGTCTTCTTCGTTCAACTTTGTTAATTCACATGTATCTAGGAATCTGTCCATTTCTTCTGTGTTGTCCATCTTATTGGCGTATAGGTTCTGGAAGTAGGTATTGATGATCATCTGGATTTCTGCTGGGTCTGTTGTCATTTCACCCTTTTCATTCCTAATTGCATGGATTTGGGCCTTTTCTTTCCTTTTTCTGACAAGGTTGGCTAAGGGTTTGTCAATTTTGTTGATTCTTTCAAAGAACCAACTCTTGGCTTCATTGATTTTTTTGTATTGTTCTCTTAGTCTCCATTGCATTGATTTCTCCTCTGATCCTTATAATTTCTTCCCTTGTATGAGCTCTGGGGTTGTCCTGTTCTTCTTTTTCTAGAAGCTTGAGGCTCAGCATCAGGTTGTTTAATTGGGCTCCTTCTGTTTTCCTAATATGTATATTCACTGCTATGAATTTCCCTCGTAAGACTGCTTTCATTGTGTCCCATAGATTCCGATATGTTGTATTGTCATTGTCATTTAATTGAAGGAACTGTCTGATTTCTTCTTTCATTTCCTCTGTCACCCATTGCTTATTCAGAAGTGTGTTGTTCAATTTCCACGTGTTTATGAAATTTTTCCTGTTTCTTTTGCTATGGATCTCCAATGTCATCGCACTATGGTCTGATAATATACAGGGGATAACTTCAATTCCTTTGCACTTACTTAAACATGTTCTGTGTGTGAGTATGTGGTCTATTTTGGAGAATGACCCATGTGCAGCTGAGAAGAATGTGTATTCTGATTTTGTGGGGTGGAAGACTCTGTAAACATCTGTTAAGTTCATTTGTTCAAGAGTTCGATTGAGTTCTAGTATTTCATTACTTATTTTTAGTCTAGTTTATCTATCTATTTGTGACAATGGGGTGTTGGGGTCCCCCACTACAATTGTATTAGTGCATATATGACTTTTCATGTCTATTAGTATTTGTTTTATATAGTTGGGTGCACTAGTGTTTGGTGCATAGATATTTATGATTGTCATCTCTTCCTCTTGGATTCTTCCCTTTACAAGGATGCAGTGTCTGTCCTTCTTTGTCTCTCTTAATCAGTGTTGGTTTGAAATCTACTTGATCTGCAAAGAGGATAGCTACTCCTGCTTTTTTTCAGGTTCCTGTCGCATGCAGTATTGTTTTCCACCCTTTAACTTTCAGTCTATGAGTTTCCTTTTGAATGAAGTGTGTTTCTTGTATGCAGCATATTGTTGGATTTTGCTTCTTGACCCATTCTGCCAGTCTATTTCTTTTGATTGGTGAATTGAGACCATTAATGTTGATGGTTATAACTGAAATGTATTGACTTGTCATTGCCATGACTTTTTCTTTTTGTTGGGTTCTCCCCCTTTACATTTAATTTCTTGTCATGCCAGATGGGTTCCTTCTGCTTTGCTTCCTGGGGTTGTGATCCTCAATGTCTGTTCCTAGGATATTGTGTAAAATTCTTTGGAGTGCTGGTTTGGTATTCACGAAGTTCCTAAGGTGCTCTTTGTCATGAAAGTATCTTATTTCTCCATCCATTTTGAAAGATAGTTTTGCAGGCTACATCAATGTGGGTTGGAGGCTGTTTTCTTTTAGGGCTTGGAATATGTCACTCCAAGCTCTTCTTGCCTTGATGGTTTGTGTTGAGATGTCTGCTGTGATTCTGATGGGTTTTCCTTTGTATGTGATTTGTTTCTTTTCTCTCACTGCTTGGAGAACTTTGTCCTTCTGTTGTGTTTCTGGAATCTTAACAATTATATGCCTATGTGTAGATTTTTTTGATCAAGGCTATTTGGAGTCTTATATGCCTCACTTATCTGTATGTCAAGCTCTTTTCCCCGGTTGGGAAGTTTTCTGCCATTATTTCTGTGAAGAGGTTTTTTATGTCATCTCCACTCTCTCCTGTTTCTTCATTGACTCCAATCAGTCTTATGTTATTCTTCTTTGCATCATCTAGCAGCTGCTGGATTGATTTCTCATGTTCCTTTATAATTTTGAAGCAATTTTTCTTTTCCTGGTCACTAATTGCAATCTTATCTTCTCTATCTGAAATTCTGTCCTCACATTGGCTCATTCTGCTGTGTAGACTTTCAATGGAGTTTTTCATGTCCTGGAAATCTATTTGCATCTGTTTTATAGATTCCATTTGTTTCTTATGTTGGGATTCCATCATATTCCTGAGCTCCTCTCTAGATGTATTAATCATTTCTTGCACTAGGGGCACACTTTCTCCTGTTATCTGAGAAATTATTTCTGATTTCATTTTTTCCAGATCCCCTTTTGTTGCCAGTTCAGTGGGTCCAGGTGGTTGAGTATCAGAGTATTCCATCTCATTTCCCTTTGGGGTTGCTGTAGGTGATCTGGAAGTCTGGTTTTGAGACTTATTTATGTGTTTTCTCATTTTGACTGGGGGGTGGGGTGCTGTTGGCGCCTGCTCAGATTACCTCCTCTGAGCTGAGAAAGGTGGGACATGGGCTGGGAGCAGAGGCAGGAATGGTGACCCAAAAGCCCTTTTCTGTGGGCTAGAAGCAGTGGAAGGGATGGTGGCTGGGAAGCCCCTTCCTCTAGACCAGGAGCAGTGGGATGGCTGCTCAGAAGCCCCTACCTCTGGGCCAGGAGTGGTGGGAATTATGGTGGCCCGGAAGCCCCTTCCTCTGGGCCAGGATCAGTGGGACAGAAGGTGGACCAAAAGCCCTTTCCTCTGGGCTGGGAGCAGCGGGAGGGATGGTGGCTGGGAAGCCCCTTCCTCTGGACCAGGAGCAGTGGGACGGTGGCTCCGAAGCCCCTACCTCTGTGCCGAGAGCAGCGGGACTCAGTACCATGGTCTGGTGGTCTGGTGTCCTCTGTGCCTTTGTAGTGTGGAACCAGGGGGCTGTACAGAGGAGGGGGGTGGGGTCCAGTGGATTGTTGCCGGGGTGCAGGCTTATTCAGTTCCGCACGACTCGGGACCTCGGTAGGGCGTGCGCAGACCTCTATCTTTATTATTTCTAGATGTAGAGTTAAAAGTATAAAAACATTCCTTCCTCTAAGTTAATTATAACAATCCCTATGCTTTCCTTTTACCTTTTTTTTTTTTCAACCTTTCTTGTTTTTTATGTTCCTAAGTACTACTGAGGGATTTTTAAAATACAATTCGTCTTTTAATTTCTATGCATATTTTTATACTGTAATTTCTAAAATACTTAGATTAATTCAGGGTCTCATTTATCTATTTGCCATCATGTATTTTACATAAATATCTTTTTTCTGGATACAATTATATTGTCTTTTTTAAAATTAAAAAAAAAATCATTACCTGTCTTCTGGTTTAAACATTATAAATAGGATTGCACACTTCTACCCTTAAGATTTTTCTTTAAAATGTCTAAATTTATTTAATTTCTTCTTCTCTTTTTCCAAACTTGGAATAAGGCTTGGAAATCTTTCAAGACTTTGCCTTCCTCTTGTATTTCTCTGTAGGCTATCAGTGTTAAATCCTTGTTTATTTCTTTACATTTTAAAGCAGCTTTACTGAGATATAATTATTTTTGTCTTTTTAATTTTTTATTTTTATTAGTCCATGTTTGCAGTACATAATGACTACATTCATCATGAGGAGTTGGTCCATATACATAACACATCTTCATTGGTTTTATATTTCCTTTCCCTCCCCTCTCCTTTGATTTTAAATATACATTTTTTCTTAAGGTTTACAGTCAATATTTAAAGAAATTTCCTGGCATTTAATCAATTATGGAACTAACATTTGTTTCTTGTATCCCACAGCTTCCTCTCTGTTCCATTTTCTTTTTGCTGAAGTATACATTCAGTAGTTCTTTTAATGAGAGTCTGTGTGGGTAGAAAATTCTTCTGGTAATTGTGAGCATGAACATTCTTTATTTTTTCTTCACTCATGATTAATAGCTCATCTGTGTGTATGGTTTACAGTTATTTTCAGCACTTTAAGTTTATTTTTCCATTGTTTTCTAGAACTGATCATTGCAGAGGTCTCTTACTGATTTAATTGGTCAATCTATGGTTGGTAATTCACTGTTTCTTTAGGGTGCTTTTTAAAGTTTTTTCTCTTTGTCCTGATGTTCTGCAACTTCACCACTCCATGTCTAGGTATTTATTTGTTTTAATTCATTCTGTTTAGTACTTAGAGTATAATTTTGATCTAGAAAATTTTATTGCTGAGACTTGCTTCATTCAGCACTTATTTAACTACTGCAGGAGTGTGGCAATCACACTGTGTATTCATAGAGGTGCTTAGGAGACTTTCCAGAACTGTCTTTTAATTGCCCAACCCTGTCTTAGGCTTCATCCAGTCTAAAGTCCACCCCTGGCTACTATTGCCCCCTTCTGGAAACCCAGGATGGTACCCTCACATTCTTTGGTATTTCCATTCCAATGTTATTCACAGGGTGCTTGTCTTTTTTGAGACCAAAAACCAAGCTCTTTTGGCTTGAATTTCGTATGTATCACTGGTTGCTTCTTTGTGTTTGAAACAGAGGCAATGATGAGAGAATGAACTAAATATATCGATTTGTCCATATATCTTATCCTAACATATTAGATGTTTTTTTAACACTTAATGTGATAAGAGCTTGGTCAAGTATTTAGCATTCTAGAGTACAAATGTATATTATCTACACTTCCTTGCCTAAAGGAGCCAAAATTGGTCCTTTGGAGTCTCTACCTAAATATTGAATGCAAGGGCCAAAACACTTTAAGACATATGGAGATAAAGTTGCTAAATACTTAATTAGCTTATCTCAACAGATGTCATAAGGAGTCACTACAGCAAGCAGCACAGTAAAAATGGGTACTGGAATTTTCTTTTTATTCACATTCTTTTTATATTAAAATTATTCAGAAAACAACAGTAAATTCCTAAAATACAAGTACTTCCAAAATTGCTTTTCTTCTTGAAGGATATTGTCCATTCCCATTAGATTTTATTATAGAAAATCTTCTTATTTTAAAGTGGCATCTTTAGGTATTTACAAGTTATTACAAAATCTTTCATTATTTTTGAAAAAATGAAACTCCATCACTGTGAATTATCACTACTGATTGCTGCTCAACTATAGGAAGCTACTTTTAACAGTGGAGTTCTGTTATTTGCATTGCATTGTGTCCATACAATTCAATTTGTTAAATGACATACAAAGTCAAGGTAGAACAACTTTTGAAGTACAGTAATTTGTTCATTATTTAAATTACTATTAAACTATATGACTATCACCTTCAGTGTTGATAGACTTCTATTCTGAACAGGGAAAAAGAAATTGTTAAAGTTTACTAAAAATTACTGGAAGTCTTTGCCTTATAGTAGTTCAGAGAAAATATTAGTTATTCCCTGGGTGGGATGAATAAGCAGTAATTGCACTTGATAGTTATCATATTGATGACAACATATGACCCATATGACCCTTAGAACAGGTAAAGAGTTCAGCAATAGTCATGTTCTTAGCCATAACTGGACATTTGGCTGCTCATTCATTCATTTAATACATGTCTGTTAGGTGGCTACTACTGCATCCTCACCCTGTGCTGGCTACTAGGAGCCAACTGGGTGGACAAAACAGATCCCAATTTTCTTTCTACCTTCATAGAATTAACAAGTCAAGGGGAGAAGCATATTAAATTATCTCATAAACAATTGTGCAACTACTGTGTTGATGGGAGCAATTCAGTGAGTAGCCAAGAGACCACGCCACATGCTGCTTGAGGACCTGAACTATTCGGGGATGTGAGAGATGAGTAATAAAAGGGTAAGGCAGTCAAATGCAGCCTTATAGGGAGGAGATGAACCATGAGTGAAAGTCACGGATGGGTGCTGGGTGCAGTGTGATGTCACAAGGGCGGAGAGGGAAGGAACCTTGGGAAGAGAGTGAGAATGGGGAGAGTGAACCTGGAGATGCAGGTAGATACAAGGTTGCATAGACTACCATGGCTCACTTTAATAACTTTGAACTTTATTCAATAACGTGTATTATGGAATGTGTCATCTATCAGCCCCAGCCCCTTTGGCAGTAGCTCGAAATTCTGGAAGACCCTCAAATCACTTGGGAATTCCTCAGCTGGACACAGAATGTGTTCATCCTGAGAGGAGGAGCTTCCTGCCATGGAAGTTTTGCTTTTTTCCTTTGATGAATTCAGCATCTCTCTGTACCTTGTTCCAATCTACTCCTTTGCTGTCTGCCCTGCTCTTGGTTATTAACCAGGGAATCATATGCTTCTTTAACATTAACTTCCCATTATACTCCTTAACACTATCATCTAATACATTCAAATTCGGTATTTGCTTTCTAGCCCTTTATACTTTCTAGCCCTTTACATATTGAAAATAGTACACTTGAAATTTTTCATCACTTATTAATTAATATAATATCATAAATATATGAGCTGTCTTCTGAGAAGTAGTTATAAAAAGAACTTAAGATTCTGAAGCCAAACTGCCAGTGTCCAATATAATGAGCCTATAAGCAACCAGCCAACTCATATGGTGCTGGATTTTTATCTGGGAAATAAGGACATTAATGTGTTGACCTCAATGAGTTAGTGAAATGATTTAGTTATAGTGCTTAGTACTATGCTTTGTATGTAAAAATAACATAAAAGCACATCCCATGTATTTATCATTCTAAATGTGTAGGTGTAAAAACTCTTCTGCACATGTCTAAAATGTTATTTTTTGTTTATAACCAAAACTAATACTGATTGTTATTCATAAAATGATCATTCAGGTGACTTTTTCAAAAACAATGTTGAAGTGAGAAAAATAAACATATGAGAAATATCCTAGGAAGAATTTATTAAGTTCTTTGTCTTACCTGTCTAAAGCATATTCAAAAAATGAAGACTGAACTTGTAAGACTAGAAAACAATCCTCATTAAAAGACAAAATAACTTTGGAGTTAACATAAAATTAATTATGTACCATATATTTTTGCTTTTCTTTTGTCACATACATTAAAACAGTTTGATGTATGTATCTTAGAATATTTTCAATGGAAGTTCACTGTTACACGCACAGCTTCCTAAATATTGGGTTGTGGGGGGTTTTTTTGGCTTAAATTCTTTTATTGGTACATTTTAGGTACACATTACATTTACATTTATCATTGGGTGTTTTCACCTGTCATGGTGCATCTTGGTTCTTATTTTTTCCCCATTACCTGTGCGCCCTTCACCCCGTCCACCCTTCTCTATTTACATAGATTTTGTTTCCATTTTTTTCTTTTCTCATACGTTTTCCTTTCCCTTCTTTCATTCACCTTCTCCTCCCACTTCCCCTACCCCTTTGGACCTTTTCTTCCTATTTCAAATTATCAATTATTTGTTTTGATCATTTAAATCCTTAATTACACTTTCAGTTTCTCACACTAGAGAAACTATTCAGTATTTACACATGTGTGTCCTATTTATTTCACTTAAGAGTTTGGCCTCAATATGCATCCATTTAGCTATAAATGTCTCTAGTTTCTCATTCTTTATGGCTGAGTAGTATTCCATTTTATAAAAAACACACATCTTTTTTTATCCAGTTTCCAGTTGATGGGCAATTGGGCTGTTTTCAAGCTTTAGCTATTACAAACTGTGCTGATATAACCATGGGTGCACATATATCACTGTGGTATGATTCTTTTAATTCTTTTGAGAAGATACCCAGCAGGGAAATAGCTGGGTCAAATGGGGCCTCTAGTCCTAGTTCTTTGAGGTATCTCCATATTGATTTCCACAGTGGTTGCACCAGTCTGCACTTTCACCAGCAATGGAAGATTCTTTTCTCCCCACAACCCACCAGCATTTGTTAATGGTTGATTTCTTGATAGCAGCCATTGTTTCTGGGGTGAGGTGGAATCTCAGCATTGTTTTCATTTGCAACTCTCGAATGACCAGTGATGTTTAACATTTTCTCATATATTTATTTACTGCTTTTACTTTTTGTCCTGGAAATGCCTGTTCATTTCAGAGCCCATTTTTGAATTGGGTCTTTAAATTTGGGGGTATCTGATTTTTTTAAGTTCTTTATATAATTTAGATAGTAGTCCTTTGTCTGAGGTACAGCTGCTAAAATTTTTTTCCCACGTTGTAGGTTGTCTCTTACCTCTGTTGGTGGTTTCTCTTGCAGTGCAGAAGCTTTTTAATAAGATGAGATCCCAATTGTTGATTCTTTGTGCTTGTTGATTCTCTCATGCTACTGTGGTTTTGTTCATAAAGTCTTTTCCTATGCTAAGGTCTTCAAGAGTTCTACCTAACTTATCTTCCAGGAAGTTTAGTGTTTCTGTTTTAATATTTAGATCATTGATCCACTTCAATCTTACTTTAGCGCATGGTGGTAGATATGGGTCTAGTTTTAATCTTTGGCAGGTTGAAATCCAGTTTTTCCAACACCATTTATTAAAGAGCCTAACTTTCCTCCAATGAGGGTAGATGTTTCCTTTGCCAAAGATGAGGTGGCTCAGTATGTCTGGAGTTGTTTCTGCATCTTCTAATCTATTCCACCGATCCTCGAGTCTGTTTCTTTGTCAATACCATACTGTTTTTATCACAGTAGCTTGGTAGTATACTTTAAAGTTGGGGATTGTGATACCCTCTGCCATGTCTCTGTTGCCTAGAATTGTTTTTGCTATTCTATGTCTCTTCTGGTTCCAAATGAATTTTTGGATTGTTTCCTCTAGTTATGTGAAATATATTGTTGGAATTTCAATAAATGCATGACAATAAATCTATATAGCAGTTTTAGAAGTATGGCCATTTTCACTATATTGGTTCTTCCTACCCAGGAACAAGGGCTGTCTTCCCATTTTCTTATATCCTCTTTGATCTCTTTTTTCAGAGTGCTGTAGTTTTCAGTGTAGAGGTCTTTTGCTTCCTTTGTTAGATTGATTCCTAGATATTTCATTTTTTGGGATGCTATTGTAAAAGGAATTGTTTCCCTAATTTCTCTATCAGTGAGTCTGTTATTTACGTACAACAGTGCTATTGTTTTTTGAGTGTTGTCCTTGTATCCAGCTACTCTACTGAATCTGTCAATTAAGTCTAGAAGTCTTTTGGCCGAGTTTTTTGGGTCTTCTATGTAAAGTATCATATCAGCAAATAATGACAGTTTCACTTCTTCCTTCCCTATCTTTATTCCTTTTATTTCTATCTCTTTTCTGTTGCTGAGGCTAATGTTTCCAGAACTATATTGAACAAGAGTAGTGATAGTGGACATTCTTGTCTTTTCCTGATTTTAGCATGAAGGTTTTCAGTTTTTGACCATTTAGTATGATGTTGGCTGTTGGTTTTTCATAGATAGCATTAATCAGGTTGAGATAAAGACCTTCTATTCCAATTTTCTGTAGGGTTTTTATCATGAATGGTTGTTGGATTTTGTCAAATGCTTTTTCTGCATCTATTGAGATGATCATATGAGTTTAGTCCTTGACTCTGTTAATATAGTGTATTGCATTTAATGATTAATGTATGTTGAACGATCTTTGCATCCCTGGGGTAAATCCGACTTGGTCAGGGTGTATGATCTTCTTGATGACACTCTGTATTCTGTTTGCCAGTGTCTTGTTGAGGAGTTTTCCGTCTATGTTCATTAGGGTGATTGGCCTGTAGTTCTCTTTTTGGGTTGGGTCTTTCCCTGGTATTGGAATCAAAGTAGTACTTGCTTCCAGGAATGAACTCAGAAGCCTTGCTTCCCTTTCAATTTCCTTGATGAGTTTAAAGAATAATGGCAATAGCTCTTCTTTAAATGTCTTGTAGAATTCAGCAGTGAAGACATCAGGACCTGGGCTTTTCTGACTTTGTAAATTTTTTATTACATTTTCAATTTCACTCATTGTTATTGGGGTGTTTAGAACTTCTATATCTTCTTCATTTAACTTTGGCAATTCATATATATCTCGGAATCTGTCCATTTCTTCTGTGTTTTCCATTTTATTAGAGTACGGGTTCTTGAAGTAGGTATTGATGATCCTCTGGCTTTCTGCTGGATCTGTTGTGACTTCACCTTTTTCATTCTTAATTGTATGGATTTGAGCTTTTTCTTTCCTTTTTTCTGATAAGGTTGGCTAAAGGTTTATTGATTTTATTTATTCTTTCAAAGAACCAACTCCTTGATTCATTAATTTTTTGTATCATTCTCTTAGTCTCCATTGCATTAATGTCTGCTGTGATCTTTATAATTTCCTCTCTTGTATGAACTCTGGGTTTGTTATGTTCTTCTTTTTCTAGGAGCTTGAGGTTCTGCATTAGGTTGTTTATTTGAGCTTGCTCTGTTTGCCTAGTGTGGGCATTCACTGCTATGATTTTTCCCTGTAGAACTGCTTTCATTTCATTTCAATCTGTGTCCCACAGATTCCTGTATGTTATAGTGGCATTATCATTTACCTGTAGAAGCTGTCTTTAATTTCTTCTGTGACCCATTGGTTGTTCAGGAGGGTGTTATTCAATTTCCATGTGTTTATAGCAGTTTTGCAGCTTGTTATTGATTTCCAATTTTATTGCACTATGGTCTCATAATATACAGAGGTAACTGCAATTCTTTTACATTTACTTAGGCATGTCCTATGAGCTAGTATGTGGTCTATTTTGGAGAATGACCAGTGCACAGCCAAAAAGAAAGAGTATTCTGATTTTATGGGTGGAACACTGTAAACATCTATTAAGTCCATTTGTTCAATAGCTTGGCTTAGTTCTAGAATTTTGTTGTTAATTTTTTGTCTAGATGACCTGTCTATTTGTGATAGTGGGGTATTGAAGTCCCCCACTACAATTGTATCAGTGCTTATTTGGGTTTTCATGTCCATTAATATTTGTTTTGCATAGTTGGGGGCATTCATATTTGGTGTATATATATATTTATGGTTGTCATCTCTTCCTCTTGGATTGTTCCCTTCACAAGGATGTAGTGACCATCTTGTCTCTCTTAATTAGTTTTGGTTTGAAATCTACTTTGTTTGCAAATAAGATTACTACCCCTGCTTTTTCCTGGGTTCCTGTCCCATGGAGAACTGTTTTCCATGATTTTACTTTCAGTCTATGAATTTCTTTGTGAGTTAGGTGTGTTTCTTGTATACAGCATATTGCTAGGTTTTGCTTCTTAATCCATTCTGCCAGTCTATTTCTTTTGATTGTTGAATTGAGGCCATTCACATTGATGGTTATAATTGATAGACACTGACTTATCCTTGTTATGATGTTTTACTGTTGTTGGCTCTTTTATTTCTTATTTTTCCCCCTTTCCCTTTAATTTCTTACCTTGCCTGGTGGCTTCCCTCTGTTGGGCCTCATGGAGTTGTGACCTCCATTGTCTCTTTCTAGGATACTGTTTAGAACTGTTTGGAGTACTGTTTTGGTGTTCGTGAAATTTTTCAGCTGTTCTTTGTCATGGAAGTATCCAATTTCTCCATCGATTTTGAAAGACAATTTTGCAGGATACAACAGTCTAGGTTGGAAGTTATTTTCTTTTAGTGTTTGAAATACTTCACTCCAGGCTTTCCTTGACTTGAGGCTTTGTGTTGAGAAGTCTGCCATGATTCTAATGGGCTTTCTGTGTAGGTGATTTGTTTCTTTTCTCTAACTGCTTGTAAGATTTTGTTCTTCTGTTGAGTTTCTGGGATCTTGACTATTCTATGTCTAGGTGTAGATTTTTTTTGATCATGGCTAGTTGGAGTTCTATATGCCTCACTTATATGTATGTCCAATTCTCTACCTCTGTCTGGGAAGTTTTCTACTATTACTTCTGTGAACAGTTTTTTAATGTTGATTGTACTTTCTCCTGCTTTTTCATGGACTCTTATCAGTCTTATGTCATTTTTCTTTGTGTTATCTAGTAGTTGCTTCATTGATTTCTCGTGGTCCCTTACTATTTTTAAGAAATCTCTGTTTTCATGGTTGCTAACTGCAATTCTGTCTTCTATATCTGATATTCTAACTTCACATTTCCTTACTCTGCTGTGAATACTTTCAATGGAGTTTTTAATCTCCTGGATATCTGTTTGAATGTGTTTCATGGATTCCATTTCTTTCTTATGTTGGGTAACCATGGTTTCCATTTCTTTCTTATGCTGGACATTCATGGCTTCCAGCATGGTTCTCAGCTCATCTGTTTTTTTCTGTTTCTCCTCTAGAGCCTTTAAATATGTCTTTCACTCTGCTCACCATCTCTGTAGTTATCTGGGAGATTACTTATTCTTTGAATTTTTCTAGAGCCTCATTCATCTGTTTTGTTACTTCTTGTGCTATCAGTTCAGGGTGTCCAGGTGGTTGATTATCAGACTTTTCCACCTTGTTTCCCCCAGAATTTCCCTTTTGTAGGGTGGAAGTCTGAGTTTGTGCCTTGCTTATATGTCTTCTCATTTTTGTTTTTGAAACTGTCCTTTGTTTAATTTCTGGGTTGATACTTCGAAGTTGCTTATTGTAAGTATCTTTGTTGTTTGTATTTAGAACCCTTATGGAATGAGTGCTTCTTAGAGGTGTCTTCCAGATATAGCTGGTCTTTAGGTTTTGAGTCTCTAATGACTCTGAGACTATCTCATTTTCATATGCCAGGAAGGACAACTGATTAGCTCAATCACAACACCTTAGCCCAAGTGATACAATCAGCAACACCATAGCATGAAGTACATCTTAGAAAATGACAATTTGTGGTAGTTATTAATCTATCACCCTTAACTGTGTGAATTAAATCAAAATCAAGGACCAACACAACATATGTTTATAGTGAATAAACTCTTCAATATAGCAAATTTCCCCTTTGGGATGGGGAGTTAGAAGGAGTTGGGAAGGGAGGGAAAGATAAGTAGAAGGATAGGGGAAGGTTAGCAGTGAGGTCAGAGGGCACAGGCAAGAGAAGGAAAAGGAAGAGAAAAGAAAAATAAAGAAGAAATACAAATTAGGGCTAGAACAGTAACACAAAGGGAGATGAAGGACCATGTGGGACAGCAAGGGAGCAAGACAGAGAGAGAAAGAAAAGAGAAAAGAAAGAGAGAAAGAAAAATTTGAAAAGAGTAGAAAAATAAAAAAATAAAAATTAAAAATAAGAGCAATAATAATAATATAAATAATTTTGAAAATAACAAATAAAATATAAAAATGAAAGGCCTCCTTCAGGGTATGTCTCTGCTGTCACAATAGACAATGTGGGGAGCAGTGTGCAGTTATAAGTCAGTCTCAGCAAGCCACTCGCAGACTCGTGAAATTCAGGCAGATTTCTGGCTGCAAGTCCTAAGTTGAGCTCCCTGTCCTCCTGCAGGATTGAACTCTGCAAGGTTCTACTTCAGGTTCCAGTTGCCCTTCCCCTGAAGAGACTCCAGGTTCCAATGGGAGGTGATGATCCCTCCAACTTAGCAAATACAGTGGTCTGGTGTGCCTTTAATGCAGATTCTCTTCACTTTTCCAGTGGGCTTCAGTTATCATCAGGGAGCCTGAGAGAGGTCTTTCTGTTGTTCACTTCTGCAGCTCAGGACAATGGCCTTTATGCCCCCCTGTGCCTCTATGGTGTGGAACCAGTTAGTGGCACTGGCAGGAGGCCTGAGGAGGGGGGTGGGGGCAGGTGCCCATTCGGCTAAGCTGCTTGTCAGTGGGCGTGTCAAGGGGTCCTCACCATCTCACTGGTCATAGGTGGGTGTGGCAAGCCAGACCAACCAGGGCTCCAGCCAGCCAGGGACCTCTTAGTCTGCAGGGCTAAGCTGGTAGCTGGTGGGCATGCTGAGGGGTCCTCACCCCCTAAATAATGTTTATAGCCAGATTCTTTTGTCCCAAGATTCCATGTTTTCAGTGTTCTCCACTTTAGCTAATGTGGATCAAACTAACAATTCTCTGACCACCCATGATTTCAACTTTTCATGTTTACTGGCTATTTAGATTTCTTCCTTGGTGAATGACTGGTCATGACTCTATTTTTTTCATGATCACCTTTTATATTAGTTTGTTGAAGTTATTTATATGAGTTTTTCATGAGTTTTACATATTTCAAATATCCCACTCAGTAACTTGCCTTATCATTTCAAAATCTTTAGTTTTGATTTTATCTACTTTGAGGTTCATATAGCATATCAATATTTTCTCTTATAACTGGTGATTTTTGTGTCGTATTGAAGACAACCGTATTTCAAGTTTTCAAAGATGCTCTCCTATGTTCTTCTGGAAGTTTCCTTCTTTTGCCTTTGATATTTGGGTCTGATGTCTCTTAATTTGAATGGAGATTGGCAAAGGAGATATTGAAATAGGAGTCTAAAGGGTGTGTGATTTTATACATTCTATTCATTTCTACTTACCTATTCATTCTGTCTGTTGTTATTTGTTTCTTCTTACATCTTCATACTTCATTTTTCTTCAGCCTTAAAACATTTCCTATGTAACATAGATCACCTAGTAACAAATTCTTTCACCTTCTCTTTGAAAAGTGTCTTTATTTTCCTTCACTTTTACTGGAAATTGTACTAGGTTAAATTTAATTTTTATATTACCAGATTGCTTTTCTTTCTTTCATCATTTGAAGATATATCTCAATTATTCTCTGATTTCTTTTCTTTTAATTGATAAATCCATTATTAGTCTTACTTTTCTTCCTCTGACGGCAAGATGTTTTTAAACTCTTGTTCTTCTCAGAATTTTTGTCTTTGGTTTTCAACAGTATAGTATGATATAATTTTATACTTTTCTTTGTTTTTATTGTGCTTGGATTATAGTTTAATTCTTCAATGTGTAATTGATATCTTTTATCAGTTTTAGAAAATGCTTACTGGTTGTCTGTTCAAAGTCTACACTTGTTATTTCCATTGTCTATTTTTGTGAAATCCATTTACATGGGCATTAGAATTTTTCACTGTTACATGTCTTATATGTCTTATTTTTTGTCTTTAACATTTCAGTCTGCATATATTATCGGGCTTATTTTCATTCACTAATTCTTTCTTTGACTATGTCTAATATGCTACTGAACATATTTATGAACTTCTTAAGTTTTATATTTTGAGATCTAAAACTACCATTTGGTCCTTTTTATTGTTTCTTGTTCTTCCTATAGTCTCTGTCTTATCACCTCATCTCTGAATATTTTAATTGCACTTAAAATAATTAGGTTGCAGTCTATTTTTTGATAACTATCTTACTCACCTTCAGCCTCCCCCCCTTCTCATTTCCTGATATTTCTGGTAAAGTTTAATTAAACATTTGACATTGTTTATGAAAAATTACCAAGATGACTTTATGCTGTGACTGAAGCATCTTCCTCCATAAAGATTTTGCTTTGGCTCCTGTCAGGCAGTTATGTAGGCAAAGATCACTTTTATGCACTAGAAGTTGAATTCATCTTATGATATGTATCTGTGTTTCACTCCTATTTCAGGAGTGTATTTGGCCAGGTTTTCAGAGGTTCTGACAGAAAAGCCCTCCCCCTTGACAGGCCCTAAACTTCAACTTTTATGTGTTGAGACATTAAGACTCTGAAATCAATATTCAGCATTTGATCTTTCGTTGTGGTTTAGACAAATGGCCAAATTAAAAACTATGTTAAATATAGGTTCTTTCTTCCCATCTGTGATCTATCTTGATCTGAAAAGTCCTTGCTATGTGGTTTGCTTTTTGATGCTAACACTATTTGTTTGTTTGTTTGTTTTTGTTTTTCTCCCAGCAATTACAGTTGATCTCAGTAGGAAGACTGGTCAGCAGGAAGTTAAGCTTGCCTTTTCTGGAAATGTAAGCATCCTAATTCCGTTTTAATGATCATGTTCTTTAGTTTAAGAAGATATAGGAAAATGTTTCATAGCAAGCGGTAATCTGGAGAGGTTCTTTCTAAGTTTCTAAAATTGCAAAACCAGTAAATGGCTGGCCAAGCTGTTGAAGAAGATAAGTAAGTAGAGAGAAAAAGAAAGCAAAAGGGCTCTTCACCTTCCTCTTGCTCTGATTTCCACTCTATTTTACTTTTTTGTTCCATGAATTATTTTTGACTCCAGCATAACTTTATGGAGCCATACAAACATAAAATGATAGAATTGAACTTAAACTTTAACATTTTCCTTTACGAAATCCTCTACTTCCATTTAGTCATGAGGTGCTATTATTTCTTCTTTCCAGGGCATTTTAAATTTATTCTCCACTCTTTTTATTTCCATTATCACCATCTTTATCACCTCAGGTATAAAATACTTGAACAACAACAGAGTCTTTGCAATTGCAGGTTTCCTCCTTCTAATTCATCTGACATTTTTCTCATGAGCCACTCTAATCTCCACTCCTGTCAGAGTACCACTCTGTCACTAAAAACTTACTGTGTGCCCTATCTTTATTGCACAAAGTATAATAAACTGAAATGTCCACCACTTTGGCCTAACCACTTAAGCAAACTTGCTGTGCACTGACAGTAATATTTTTATGGGCCTGCCTTTCTGTTGGATGGCTCTCAGCAGGAGCATTCACCATATTTTTTTCACACCTCATAAAGACACTCACTAAAGAGGGCTCCAGAACTGCTTCAGAAAGTGCCAAGAATGATGGGATATGTGTGTTCAAAATGAGGAGGAAGATTTTGAAGTTTAATGGCAATATGTCTTGTACTGTAATAAATTTTTCATTTAAGCATTCACCATAGTGTTTGATCCCACCACCTTGAGCATATATTCTATATATTAATATATAACCCATCAATATCCTTCTTCAAGACTTTCACTAGGACTCCATAATTTAAACATAAAATGTAAGTTTCTTTTTTCATTTGTCCCATACTTATACCACCCATATATCTATATAAAAATCTTCATGTGCATACATATATACATATACATATATATAATGTGAGTATTATGAGCATTGCAGCTGTAATACAAGCATTCAAGTACATGTGACGTCATGTCTGTGAGCTGGTGCCTGTGAGTACATTACATAGGAATGAATCCCTCCTGACAAGAAGACATCCTCCTGAGGTTTGATGCAGGGAACAGATGTGTAGTGGGACTATGCATGACAAAGAGCCACAAGGCCCGGGGAACCAAAGCACTCCAGCAAACAGCCAGCCAGGCCTTTGCAGCAAGTGCTGAATTCTGCCAACCACCTGAGTGAGCTCAGATATGCATCTTTCCCCAGCCAGACTTCTGATGAGACTTCAGTCCTTTCCAGCAGCTGGACTACAAGAGGCAAAGCCCTCACTGAGCCATGCCCAGACTCCTGTCTCACCCAAACTATGGGTTAATGAATGTGGTATTTGGGGCTGCTATGTTTAGGATGATACTGCAATAGATGATTGCTCATTTGATGCCATTTCTCTCTCTCAGACATTACATGTTCCATGGTATCACCTGCCTTCCTTTGGCTCACAAGCCACCATTTGTTTTTGATGAGAAAATTCATCATTCATACAAACCCCATAATTTTTTCCTAATTCTGCTTTTCACAAAATACAAATACGTATTCATCTTGTCACTTAACCTTGGTAATGAAAAGCTTGAATTTTTGTACATCTCATACCACATTAAGCTGCTATATTTCTTATCTCTTACCATTGTGTTTCAGGACTATGTTGAGTGTGGTCCCAATGGTTCATGTGTAGGAAGCTTGGTCCTCCTTGGCGTCTTCAAGAGAAGGAACCTCACACGGGGTCACTAGGCCATAAGGAGCATCACATTCAGAAAAGGTTAAGGAGGTTCTCATAGAACCCTGAGTTAATTCTCATGTGAAGGTCGTTGTGAGGCAAGCAAATCTGTCCCCTCTTCCCTCTGCCTTTCTGTCTTGCTGTGTGTTCTGCCTCAAACACATCCCTACTGATGAACGTGATGTGACTCAGTTGAGGGGGTTCTCACTGCAGGCTGCCTAATTTTGGACTTTTGTTCACCAAACACTGAGCTAAATTGGTCTCTTTGAATAAGTTTCCAGCCTCAGGTATTCTGTTATGGTGATGAAAGCCAGACAGGTTCAGTTAGGCATGTTGTGTTTTCCATGTATTTATTTTGAGGGTGAGACTGCAGAATATTTTTCTACATGCGCACAGAGCCCACCACTTTTGCATGGTATAAGCACCCAAACACCCCTTGCTAAACTCTTGGTATCCAAATTACTGCTGTTCTGACTTCACTGGTCTTCTATTCTCTGCAATGTTCTTTCTCTTTTCCTCCCTGCAATGGAAATCGAATTCCTCACTCAAGATGAACTGCAATTTTACCATCATTTCTTATTATCTTTTCGTATAGATGCTTAGTAGTGTAAAAGTTCATAACAAAGTGTACTTGATTGCAGAGGGCAGGGACATTGCCTGGGTTTCTATGCTTCCCGGCTCAGATCCGCTCCCTCGTCCTTTTCCCCTGCTGGGCAGAAATGCTCCCTGCTATGGTGAAGCAAGCACCAAATAAAAATGAGCTGTTTCTATTTCCTTTCTCTTCTCTAAACTTTCTATGTTGAAGCGCTCATATTTTAGAGAGACATCAAAAACAGTTTTCAGGGAAAAAATTTGCATAAATAAGACAAAAATGGTTTTATAACATTTCTAGGGAAATGTATGTGCTCTAATAAAAAAAATTTCAAAAACTGTATAATGAAAAAAGGTCATAGTCAATTTACAAAAACAGAACTATGTTTTTAGCTACTAATTATTGTGCATTCTCTTTGCTTCCAGGATAGCTCTAAAATGCTTTACTCCATCCCATCCATGCCTTCCCACAGCCCTCTGGGGCAATATAGTGCAGGGTTAAGAGCATACATCCTTGGATAATCATCATCTTTTTTCATGAGGTTGTGGTGGCAATTACCTAAACTATTATATAAAGTGCTATTAGAAGAATACCTAACCTCAAGTAAGTACTATGTCAGTGTTATCTGGGATTATTACAAGAAAATGAATTCTAGATATGTTAACTTACTGGCTAAGGGAAAATCATTATGACTTGCTCAAGTTTAAATCCACTCTGTGTGATCCCAAATCACATGATTTTAACCACTACATTATATTGCATGATAGTCATTTTTAAAAATTTATTCTAGAGGAGTACATGTTGATACAATAATGTTTTTCATTAAAATTAACAAAGATGAGAATAAAATGTAGAGACAAATGCCAAATTTATCTCATAAAAGTGAGACCCTTAAGATGAGTCATTTTAGTGGCAAAAATTTAAATGGTTAGACCTTGATGAAAGTTCACTCTATAATGTGCAACCGACTATCCCATGACTTTTTTTTTTGAGGCTCCACCTCAACTGGGAAAAATGAAATAAAAAGTGGGTACAAAGATCATTATCACTGTATAATGAACCACACCTAAATAAATTGTATTGTTTGTATTATTGAATATTTCATTTGTATATATTTATGTTATTAAACACTATACTGCTTTAAATTCATGCTAAGTAATGCCACCACACAGAAATATGTATAAAATAATATAATATGAAAAATAGAATAACATGGAATATTTGGATCAATCTTTATAAAAGTGTTACCTAAGAAAGAACTTTTATATATAAAATGAAGTCTATAGAAATTTAATAGTATAATGAAGATAGCTTTTATCTGTAAGAGGGATAAATAAGACATAGTTTAATTTTCTATTTGAGTGCTTAATTATGATACAAATCCTTATAATGAGCCTATATTACATTTAAAATGACAGAAAAATAAATATCAGTTAAAAAATAAAAATCTGCTTCTTGTTTATGCATTACTGGAGAAATAAAAATAAAGAATTGTGAGTAGGTTCAAGATGTTAAATATTTGTAAGCTCAATAAGGCAAAATTCATAATAGATAATCCACCCATTGATACAATGTTTTACTTTTGCTCTCTGATGGTGGCTCAGGATTAGAGGTGCTCTGCTTGGAATGAATCCCTTGCATTTCTCATCTCACAACAGCGTGAATTACCAGTGGATACCACCCGAGAGAGGGAGGAAAACACTCAGCAAGCCCTCTCCCAGAGTCTCATGCATTTCTTTCCACGTCTCTGTGGTGAGAAATAATGTCCAGCCAAGACCAAATATGTCCCTTTATAACCATAGCAAGAGCCTCCTAGAGCCTAAGCTCTTATCGACAGGGTCTATTTAGTCTCCATGTTTAACATAAATCATATTGAGTCTTCTAACTTCTGCAATAATGCTACCCAGGAGGAACGGAGATGCAAAATATTCATGTCTTTCCAAAATGTCAGTTACCAGCATGCACACATTGCATCTCCCCAAAGACTTGTCTTGGTAAATGAGCAGGAAACATTACCTTGTTACATAGTAAATGCCTCCAATCAAAGCTTGACCTTTCATGTTCCCTGCAAAGGAATTCCTAGGTGTGTTCCTCCTTTCTGACAGCATTTAAACATATTTAAGTATCTCTAATAGCCTTTCTAGACTATAAGCAACAAACCCCTTGATTTCTCTCCTCCCCTCACTGACAAACTTCTTGAACAACTACTCCCTACAGTTTTTCATTTCCCTGTCACTAAAAATTACATAAAAAACAATTTATGTTGACTTCCACCCTCCACAATGTACTGAAAGACTATAACATTACCATCAGTCTTCATACTGCTACATCCCTGAACACCTTTGGATCATTATTTAATTTGATCTTAATGCAGCCTTTGACACTGAGGACCACTTGCTCTTAATATTTTTCTACTTTTGCGGCTGTGCAGCAACTTGACACACTGTTCTTTTTCCTTTAGTCCCTTTCTGTGATTGCTTTTTCTTTGTCTCATCGGCAAATGCTCCTTCCTGTAATAAGTGTATGTCATAGTATTGAGTCTAGGGCTCTGTGTCTTGTCATTCTCCATGAATAGTGACATACACACTCCCATGACTTCATATTCAATAGTTATGTAACCTTATCCCAAGCTCAAAAACTGAAATAGCTCATTTCCTACTTTGATATTTTCATTTTGAAATTTTATAGGCACTCTGTCTTAGTCATCTTCTATTAATATGACAAAATATAATAATATATCTGTTAATATAACAAAACAGGGTGGGTAATTTGTAAAGAAAAGAAGCTTATTTAGCTCACACTTCTGGAGTCCAAGAGCATGCTACCAGCATCTTCTTGGCTTCTGGTGGGGGCCTGTGCTGCTGCATCAATTCGTGGCACAGAGGTAGAAAGGGGAAGTGGATGTAGGCAGAAAGATTTCATGTGCAAGAGAGAGGCAAAGGGAGGCTGATCCACTACATAACAACCTATGTTAGTCAGCCCTCCATTTATGTGGTGAAATACCTGAGCAGATCAACTTGAAAGAAGAAAGGTTTATTTTGGCTCACAGTTTCAGGCACTTCAGTCCATGATCTCTTGACCCTGTTGCTTTGGGCATATGGCATCACAGTAAGTCATGATGGGAACATGAAGTTAAGAGAGAAAAAGAAAAGGGCCAGGATCTCAGTATCCCCTTTAAGGGCCTGCTCAAATCACCTCACTTCCTTCAGGAGGCCTCACCTCCTAAAGGTGCAGCATCTCCCAGTAGAGCACAGGCTGGCAGCCAAGTCTTTAACACATGGGCCTTTGGAGAACATATAAAATCCAAATAATAACACAACCAATTCTCATGATAACTAATCTAGTCCCGTTAGACCACAATCCCTCCCACAAGACCTAACCCAATCTCAAGAGAACTACCCCATTTCTTAAAAAGGAATTAATCCATTCAGAACCAACTCTCAAACTCTGCATTAACATCATGAAAAAATAGGTAAGGCCTCTGAGTCTGAGCCTCATCCAACCTTCCAGCTGTGTCACGTTGGACACCATATCTAATCAGCACTCTGCGGCTATGCTGTTATTTAGACTATTGGAGAAATTAAGATAACATGTGCAGAGCAAACCCAGGACAATTTATGGCACATAGAAGGTGCTCAACTTCTTTCTTGTGGTTCTATTCTCAGAATTTGACCCATGAATATACCCGGTAGCCCATGTTAGTAACCTGAGCACTAAATCAGCATTACTCTCCCTTCTAATTGATGATACACATTCACTCTCCCAGTTTTACTCAGGTTCTCTTTAAATATATCTCAAATGCTGTCATTTCTTTAGGTGTCCACTGACCTTTTCCTGTATGAGGTCATGGATATCTCTTGCCTGTATTCCTGATCTTATCTTCCTCATCAAAACCCACCTATCTTCTTGTCCTTGACCTCATTAACTTCAGATCCTCAAACTCCAGTCACCAGGTGATGTTTCATGACCCTAACCTAACTGACTCTTTTTAGCTATTAATCATCCATTTCAGTATAAATCACAAACCCTTTAATTGAGCATTGTTATGGTTTGTGACTAGATATCCTCTCAAAGCCTCATACGGTCATAGGTGGGGCTTTTTCAGAGGTGGCTGAATCTAGAGTATGTGATGCTGGGATTAAGGGTGGATGATTACTAAATCAGTCCACTGATTGGTTTGCCACTGCCCTAATCCCAGTAGCCTAGAGAGAGTATTAAGGAGGTCAAAAAAAGTTACTAAGGTCCCTTTGCTTGCTTTGCTACCTTCTTCCCACCATGAACTGTTTCTTCTTTGCCATGCCACCCTGCCTTGCAGTCAGCTGACTATGGGGTGAAACCTCTACAAACTGTGAGCTTAATAAACCTTTCATCCCTTAACTTGTGGGTCTCAGATATTTTATCCAACCAACAAGAAAAGTAACCAAGGCAAACATGAAAAGGTTTGGTGATCTCCCTCCAACCTTATTATTATTCACATTTTGATGCTCACTTTATTATATCCTCTAATCCTATGAAGCAGTGGTTCTTTCTTGATTTTTGTATGATCTTATATTCTTCTGTAAGACAAACGTGTTAAAATGTATGATTTTATCTTATGATTTGTAGTCTTTTTAAAGCAAAAAGACTATATGGAATTATCAAAAGGGGAGTGAAAAAAATTGTCTCTTTACCCAATTCCAATACCAGACTGAGAAATTGATCTTTAAATTTTGCAGTAACTTAGAAGAATACCAACAAGGATCTGAAAATAATTACAAAAATGAAATGGAAGTTGCAGGTTCATCAGAATTAGCTAAAAAATGTGGGAAAATAGGCTCACTAGAAGATCACAACTTGAGAACATTTCCAGGGTAACTGAATATTCATGAGACCTTAGAGTAGAGATCTAGAAATTGGTATTAATTCCAATTCACTGCTTGAGTTTGAATAGATATATTTCCTTTATTCATTTGACCTGATCCAGGACTTTTAGCAAGCCCTCACCTATTCCAGCCATGGATTGCCATTCACAGTATATTTCTGGAATGTGACCCTTTCAGTTGTAGGGATTATTCTTCCTAGGACAGGGTGTGTTCTCCCTCACTTCCTCTTATTTCATATATAATGTTCTTGCTTCCTACTCTCAAATGCTTCATGTTAGCTAAGTTCTACCCATCTTTCATGTCACAGATGTGACATTCTCTGGAAAGGCCACTCTGAAGGCTCAACGCTTGGTCAGGTTCCCTGTGCTCTGTGATTACTTGCCTCACTGTCTGCCAATCCTCTCATTTCATTTCACAATGTGCCCCCTTTTGGCTGCCATTTCTTTAAGGTGAAGGACTCTGCCTCACTCACCACTGTTGCCTAGAAGCTAGCAGAGAGCCTGCCTCACAGGAAGCATGAACTGCATTTGGGATCATGCATTTAACATATTTACAGATGAAAGTCAGGAATCACAAAAATTCTCTCCTTTTCTATAGATCTTACTTCCTCACTGTTTATTTACAACAATATTCTCTGAATAATGCTAATAAACATTGTATTTTAAAATGTGCCTCATAACATCAATTCTAAGAAACTTGTTTAGTTTCCTCTCTAGAGATGGTCAATGAAGTCCTCTCTCATTAGGATGAATTTGCTCTCTATGTGGGTACCACTGTTCTTGTGTTGTTTTATTCTACTTATTCAGTATTTCTCATTTTCTACTTTCTTTTAAATTTTATTTATCTCGCTGTCATCATTCAGCCTTGTGTTTTGATTTGGCCGTTGTTTTGGGATAAAGAGGAGAACTGACCTTGTTTGTACCCATTTGACATCTGACACAGCAGCGTCACCTTCTCAGTGGTCACACTGATGGCTCCAGGCCTGTCCTGTAAACAGCATGATGATAAATTTTATGTGCAAGCCCGTGGGAATAGTTTATCATGCTAAACAACTGGTATATAACTGCAGACAATTAAAACTGCTGAGCGTCTTCAAGCTTCTTAAAGTTTTGTAGTCATGGATACAGTGAATGATAGGGCAGTGCACAGGTGGCTTCATGGCTGTGAAAACATGGTAGAGAGAACTTGCACAGACTGTGATAGCTACTACATCTCTTGGTGATAGAATCCTGGGGGCCACAGTCGTATCTGCAGCCCATCACTAGCCAAAATGTCATATGCAATGCATGACAGTATTTGTTTAAAAGTTACTGCCAAAAAAAGCACTTGCTTATAATTGACTAACATCATCTTCTTAAAATGATATTGTGTTCTCTATGTTTTTCCAAACACATGCACATGTGCAAAACTGTTATTCCCAGCAATTATAGAGCAAACAAGGTACAAAGTCCAAGAGAAAATTCACATGAGAAAAGAAAACAATGAGATGCTGCATTGTCCCTGAGAATAGAGTCTTTATCAGCATGTCCTTGAAGTGCCCTTTTATGCTCCCAGGACTCTCGCCTTGTCCAGGGGATCTTGTAAGTGGACAGGAAGGAGGATGTCTGGATAAGTGTGATCTGTGTGACACTGGGGACTGAGCACACAAACTGTCTTCCTGCCCATAGGCTGAGTCAGCAGCTCCATGGACTGCTGGTCACACAATGAAGTAAAGTGGATGATGTCACTGCTTGTGCTGGGTAAACTATGACAGCCCCTGTCTACAGTAACTGGCAGCCACTGTACTCCTCAGTTGAGTACGTGTTTCTTGTGGGTTTTGCCTGGAGGTTTTGTTGTTGAGTATGCACTCCTGGTGGGTTATACTAGGTGGTACTGTTGAACTTACATGTACTTTTGGTAGACCCTCCCTCACTAGGAAATTTCAATGAACTCTGTCCTGTCCACTTGTAAATCTTGTCTTTCACAAGCCACCTCCAGGTATTTCCCTTGGTGATCAAGGTGAGAGGCAACGAGACACAGATTCGATAAACCTGTAGGGGTCTCTAGCTTGTGCTTACAGCTCCCAACTTGCTCTTTGTCTCCCTCAAGTTATAGCCATCTTTTCCTGTCTGCCTTCCCTATGAACTTGGAAGTCAAGCACTAAGTGAAGACATGGTAGTTTTTTTCAGAGACTGCTTAACTGACTCCCACAATTGTGTAAGCTAATTCTCGGATACAAATGCATGTGTAGATACACACACTCACACATCACTTGCCGGTTCTTCTCTGACTGAGCCCTGACTAGTATCATGGTCTGTTGTATTGCTGGTGCAATATTTCTTCACTGGGCACTGGTCTATGATCATATCTCCAATTACACATGTATCTCATGCCCAAAATAATAATGTGAAAAATTTCCCATCACTGTCTCCAAATACAGCAGCATATTTGTGACAAGTGATATACATTATGCACACTGATTTAAGAGTTTCATTAGCATACAATATTAATCCATAAAATAAATGAAAATATAAATGTATGAAGAATGAAAAAATCATTTGAGAGGAGGACAGACTGACCAGTTGAAACTACTGCTTCAAGAGCATGATTACAGTATTTGTACTTTTACCATCACAAACATGACCTGTAACTTTAAAGGCAAAACCGATCCGGAGCGACCAGCCAGCCCAAGAGGGTGAGCCAAGCAGCGTGAAGCTCCCCAGCACCATCCCAGGCCCTGCCCATGCCACATTGAGGTCCCAGGTGTGGCTTGGAGCCCCAGCCCCATCCAGAGCAACCAGCCAGTCTGGCTCCTCTGCTACCTGGTCCCACACTACAGAGGCACAGGGGATTATAAGGGCCCTTGTCCTGAGCTCCACAAGATAGAGCAGAAGTTAATAATAGAAAGAGGGCTTCTCAGACTCCTCAATGAAAACTGACACTCAGAAGAAAAGTAAAGAGAATCTCTACAATAAAGACACACCAGACCACCATACTTGGTAAATTGGAGGGATCATCACTTAACACCATTACCTCCCATCAAAACCTGCACTATCTTTAGGGGAAGGGCAACTGGAACCTGCAGTAGAATTTTGCAGAGTTCAAATCTGCAGGAGGACAGGGAGCTCAACTTGGGACTAGCAGCCAGAAATCTGCGTGAATCTCATAGGTCTCCTGCTGGCTTGCTGAGACTCATTGACTTATATATGCACACGGATGCCTATGTTGCCTACTGTGACAGCAGAGACATACCGTGAAGGAGGCCCATCATTTTTATTTTTTGCTATTTGCAAAAAAGAAAAAAAATTCTTCTGTTATTTTTAATTCTTAGTTTTTGCTTTACTCTTTTCAAATTTTTACTTTTCTTTCTTTTATCTTTTCTTTCTCTCTCTCTCTCTCACTCGTTTTCTTGCTGTCCCACATTGCTCTTCATCTCCCCATTTGTTCCTTTCTGCACTGAATTTGGATTTCTCCTTTATTTTTCTTTTCTTCTCTTTTTCCTCCTCTTGATTATCATTAGTTTTAAAGGAAAGTAAATATGGTATCTAGCCTCCCTGTTGCTGTTAGGTGATTCTATTCACATCTTTGTTCTTTCATTCTGCCTTTTCTTCTTGCCTTTAACAATTTCTTAGAGTTTGTGTGACCTTCCTGTGTCTTCTGGCCTCACCACTAATCTTTCCTGATCTTCCTACCCATTCATCCTTCCCCAACTCCTTCTAACTCCCCATCCCGAAGGGGAAAGATGCTATATTGAAGAGTTTATTCACTATAAACATATGTTGGGTTGGTCCTCAGTTTTAATTTAATTCACATAGTTAAATGTGATACATTAATAATTACCACAAATGGTCATTTTCTAAGCTATGCTTGATGCTGTGGTATTGCTGATTGTATCATTTGGGCTAACATGTGACTGATCTAATCAGTTTTCCTTCCTGGTATAAGGAAAATAGAATAGCCTCAGAGTCATTAGAGTTTCAAAACCTAAACACAAGGTATATCTGGAAGACACCTATGAAAAACAGTCATTCCACAAGGGTTTTGAACACAAGCAAGAAAGATACGTACACTGGGACAGGGATCTAGCTCAGTGGTTCCAGTGCCTGCCTGGCAAGCACAAGGTCCTGAGTTTGATCTCCGGTACCACACACAAACACAAAAAAATCAAAGATACCTACATTAAACAATTTTGAAATATCAACCCAGGAATTAAACCAAGGACAGTACCAAAAACAAAAATGAGAAGACATTTAAGCAAGGCACAAATGCAGGCTTCCAAGCCACAAAAAGAAAATTCTGGGGGAAAAGAGATGGAAAAATCTCATAATCACCAAATTGGACAACCTGAGCTGATAGGACAAGAAGTAACAAAGCAGATTCATGAGGCTCTAGAAAAATTCAAAGCAGAAATAATCTCCCAGATAAATACAGAGATGGTGAGCAGAGTGAAAGACATGATTAGAGGCTCTAGAGCAGGAACAGATAAGAAAATAGATGAGCTCAGAAACATGCTGGAAGCCATGAATGCCCAGCATAGGAAAGAGATGGAAACTGTGATCGCCCAACATAGGAAAGAAATGGAATCCATGAAACAGATTCAAACAGATATTCAGGAGATTAAAAACTCCATTGAAAGCATGCAGAGCAGACTAAGAGAATCTGAAGACAGAATATCAGATATAGAAGACAGGATTGTGGTTAAGGATCATGAAAAGAGAGATTTCTTAAAGATAATGAGGGACCATGAGAAATCAATCCAACAGCTGCTAGATGATGCAACGAAGAATAACATAAGACTGATAGGAATCCATGAAAAAACAGGAGAAAGTACAATGGACATAAAAAACTGTTCACAGAAGTAATAGTACAAAACTTCCCAGATAGAGGTAGAGAATTGGACATACACATAATTGAAGCATATAGAACTCCAACTAGCCATGACGGAAAAAAATCTACACCTAGACATATAATAGTCAAGATCCTAGAAACCCAACAGAAGAACAAAATTCTACAGGCAGTGAGAGAAAAGAAACAAATCACCTACAAAGGAAAGCCCATCAGAATCACGGCAGACTTCTCAACACAAACCCTCAAATCAAGGAGAGCCTGGAGTGAAGTATTTCAAGCCCTAAAAGAAAATAACTTCCAACCTAGACTGTTGTATCCGGCAAAATTATCTTTCAAAATTGGTGGGGAAATTAGATACTTTCATAACAAAGAACACCTGAGAAATTTCATGAACACCAAACCAGCATTCCAAACAATTTTTTGCAATATCCTAGAAAAAGACAATGAAGGTCACAACTCCATGAGGCCCAACAGAGAGAAGACACCATGCAAGGTAAGACACTAAAGGGAAAGGGAGGAAAATGAGAAATAAAAGACCCAACAACAGTAAAACATCATAACAAGGATGAGTCAATATCTCTCAGTTATAACTATCAATGTCAATGGCCTGAATTCACCAATCAAAAGAAAGACTACCAGAATGGATTAAGAAGCAAAACTGAGCAATATACTGTATACATGAAACACACCTAACTCAAAAGGAAATTCACAGACTGAAAGTAAAAGGATGGAAAATAATTCTCCACACGACAGGAACCCAGAAAAAAGAAGGCACAGCAATCTTATTTGCAGACAAAGTAGATTTCAAACCAAAACTAATTAAGAGAGACAAAGATGGTCACTACATCCTTGTGAAGGGAACAATCCAAGAGGAAGAGATGACAATCCTAAATATTTATGCACCAAATATGAATGCCCCCAACTATACAAAACAAATATTAATGGACATGAAAAACCAAATACGCACTAATACAGTTGTAGTGGGGGACCTCAACTCCTCTCTATCACAAGTAGACAGATCGTCTAGGAAAAAAATTAACAATGAAATTCTAGAACTAAACCAAGCTATTGAACAAATGGACTTAATAGATGTTTACAGACAGTTCTGCCCCACAAAATCAGCATACACATTCTTTTCAGCTGCACATGGGTCATTCTCCAAAATAGATCACATGCTAGCTCATAGGACATGTCTAAGTAAATGTAAAAGAACTGAAGTTAGCCCCTGTATATTATCAGACCATAGTGCAATAAAATTGGAGATCAATAACATAAGAAACCACAAAACACCCACAAACACTTGGAAATTTAATAAAATCCTCCTGAACAACCAATGGGTGACAGAGGAAATTAAAGAAGAAATTAGACAGTTTGTACAAGTAAATGATAATGCCAGTACAACATACAGGAATCTGCGGGACACAATGAAAGCTGTTCCATGTGGGAAATTCATAGCAATGAATACCCATATTAGGACAACAGAGAGAACTCAGTTAAATAACCTAATGCAGAACTTAAAGCTCCTAGAAAAGGAAGAGCATAACAAACTCAAAGCTCATACAAGAAAGGAAATTATAAAGATCCAAGCAGAAATCAATGCAATGGAGACTAAGAGAACAATACAAAAAAATCAATGAATCAAAGAGTTGGTTTTTGGAAAGGATAAATAAAATCGATAAACCTTTAGCCAATCTTATCAAAAAAAGGAAAGAAAAAGCTCAAATCCATGCTATTAAGAATGAAAAAGGTGAAGCCACAACAGATCCAGCAGAAATCCAGAGGATCATAAATACCTACTTTGAGAACCTGTACTCTAATAAATTGGAAAACACAGAAGTGGACAGATTCCTAGATACATCCGAATTGCCACAGTTAAATGAAGAAGATACAGAAATTCTAAACATCCCAATAACAATGAGTGAAATTGAAAATGTAATAAAAAATTTACCAACAAAGAAAAGCCCAAGTCCTGATGGTTTTACTGCTGAATTCTACAAGGTATTTAAGGAACAACTATCGCCATTACTCTTTAAACTCATCAAGGAAATTGAAAGGGAAGCAAGGCTTCCAAATTCTTTCCTGGAAGCAAGTGTTACTTTGATTCCAAACCAGGGAAAGATGCAACACAAAAAGAGAACTACAGACCAATCTCCCTAATGAACATAGATGCAAAAATCCTCAACAAGATACTGGCAAACAATACGGAGTGTTATCAAGAAGATCATACACCCTGACCAAGTCGGATTTATCCCAGGGATGCAAGGTTGGTTCAATATCCATAAATCAATAAATGTAATACACTGTATTAACAGAGTCAAGGACAAAAACCATATGATCATCTCAATCAATGCAGAAAAGGCATTTGACAAAATCCAACACCCATTCATGATAAAAGCCATACAGAAAATTGGAATAGAAAGTCTTTATCTCAACCTGATTAATGCTATCTATGAAAAACCAACAGCCAACATCATACTAAATGGTCAAAAACTGAAAACTTTCACACTAATATCAGGAACAAGACAAGGATGCCCACTATCACCACTCCTGTTCAATATTGTTTTAGAAACATTAGCCACAGCAATTAGAAAAGAGAAAGAAATAAAAGGAATAAAGATAGGAAAGGAAGAAGTTAAACTGTCATTATTTGCTCATGATATGATACTTTACATATAAGACCCAAAAAACTCGGTCAAAAGTCTTCTAGATCTAATTGACAGAATCAGTAGAGTAGCTGGATACAAAGTCAACACTCAAAAAACAATGGCTTTTTATATGCAAATAACAGATCCATTGAGAGAGAAATTCAAGAAATAATTCCTTTTACAATAGCATCTAAAAAAATGAAATATCTAGGAATCAACCTAACAAAGGAAGCAAAAGACCTCTACACTGAAAACTACAGCACTCTGAAGAAGGATATTGAAGAGGATATAAGAAAATGGAAAGATATCCCTTGTTCCTGGGTAGGAAGAACCAATATAGTGAAAATGGCCATACTTCCAAAACTACTACATATATTTAATCCAATGCCAATTGAAATTCCAATAATGTACTTCACAGAACTAGAGAAAACAATCCAAAAATTCATTTGGAAGCAGAAGAAACATAGAATAGCAAAAGCAATTCTAGGCAACAGAGACATGGCTGGGGGTATCACAGTCCCCAACTTGAAACTATACTACAAAGCTACTGTGATAAAAACAGCATGGTACTGGCAAAGAAAAAGACACGAAGATCAGTGGAATAGATTACACTTGATCTTAGCCAAAAGACCAAGAAGCAATAATCAGTGGAATAGATTAGAAGATGCAGAAACAACTCCAAACATGTTCTGCCATCTCATCTTTGACAAAGGAGCCAACCACCCCCATTGGAGGAAAGATAGCCTATTTAATAAATGGTGTTGGAAAAACTGGATTTCAACTCGTCAAAGATTAAAACTAGACCCATACCTATCACCGTGCACTAAACTAAGATCAAAGTGGATTAAAGATCTAAATATTAAGACAGAAACACTAAACTTGCTGGAAGCTAAGTTAGGTAGAACTCTTGATGACATTGGCATAGGAAAAGACTTTATGAACAAATCTTCAGTAGCACAGGAGCTAGCACAAAGAATCAACAACTGGGATCTCATCATATTAAAAAGCTTCTGCACTGCAAGAGAAACTACCAACAGAGCTAAGAGACAACCTACAATGTGGGAAGAAATTTTTAGCAGCTGTCCCTCAGACAAAGGTCTACTATCAAGAATATATAAAGAACTGAAAAAAATCAGACCCCCCAAATTCAAAGACCCAATTCAAAAATTGGCATCCAAAATGAACAGACATTTCTCAGACAAGTAAAAGCAGCAAATAAATATATGAAAAAATGTTCAACATCAGTGGTCATTTGAGAGATGCAGATGAAAACAATACTGAGATTCCACCTCACCCCACAAAGAATGGCTGCTATCAAGAAATCAACCAATAACAAATGCAGGTGGGGGTGTGGAGAGAAAGGAACCCTTCTCCATCATTGGTGGGAGTGCAAACTGGTGCAACCACTGTGGAAATCAGTATAGAGATACCTCAAAGAACTAGAACTAGAGGTCCCATTTGACCCAGCTACTCCCCTACTGGCTATCTTCCCCAAAGAATTAAAAGAATCATACCACAGCGATATATGTGCAGCTATGTTTATAGTGGCACAGTTTGTAATAGCTAAAGCTTGGAAAAAGCCCAAGTGCCAATCAACTGGAAACTGGATAAAGATGTGGTTTTTTTAATACAATGGAATACTACTCAGCCATAAAGAATGAGAAACTAGGGACATTTATAGCTAAATGGATGCACATTGAGGCCATACTCCTAAGTGAAATAAATAGGACACACATGTGTAAATACTGAATAGTTTCTCTAGTGTGAGAAACTAAGAGGGTAGATAAGGATGAAAATGATTAAAATGAATAATTGATAATTTGAAATAGGAAAATGTCCAAAGGTGTAGGGGTGGCAGGAGGGGAAGGGGAAAGGGAAGAAGGGAAAGGAAAAGTTATGAGAAAGAAAAAAGAAATGGAAACAAAGTCTATGTAAACAGTGAAGGGTGGAGGGAATGAAGGGTGCACAGGTAATGGGGGAAAAATAACAACCAAGATACAGCATGTTCAGACACAAGCACCCAATGATAAATGTAAATGTATTGTATACCTAAAATGTACCAAAAAAGATATAAATAAATAAATAAACTTTAAAGGCAAAATCATCTACAAAATCATTTATCCTAGAGGGTGGTCTGTGTCTTCTAGTTCTCTATGTAAACATTAAATATTTCACAAATTGACAAAAAGCAAAAGGCAAAATAGGGTAGAACAGGAGTAGCTGTTAGGAACATTTAAATCAGGCTTCTTCTTCTTTTACTGGGAAGCCCTCTGACTTCATTTCATCAGAGCCTGATGCAAAGGAGAAACCCAGTAACAAAATTACAGGAAAACGATTATCTTTGTGGAATGCATTCTTCACGTAGAGAATCTATTCTTGGTTCTCATCATTTTCTTTTTCTCCCACTCAGAATTCGCTGTACTGTGCCGGTGTCCATGGTAACCTTCACAGCTAATGAGAAGATCACCACAATGTCCTGCTACTGTCAATCACGATGGTTTTGAGCCCGAGGGAGGCAGGCCTTCTCCGTGTGCTAGTGGTGGCCCCCACCCCACCCCTCTCTAACAGGCAAGGCCAGACTCTTCACCATGAATGCATGGTACCAATACATAATCACCTGTTGCCTGGTCTATTTTATCACATTGCAAAGTTTTATTAAGAGGATAGCATTTGTCCACAAACACTTGGACAGATTGAAAACCTCCCTGTTCTTTTTATGTAAAGAACGAGAAAAGAGTAGACTAGCATATGTCAGATTATTCATAGAAGGCACTGTGCCTTGTGCACCATTTAGATGAGTAGTCCTCAATGTGTTTCAATTGGCAAATCTTACTGAACAAGGGGAAAACCGAAAAATCCTCTAAAATCAGGATCCACGCAAAGATGTCCACTCTTGCCACTCCTATTCAATAGAGTACTTGGAATTTTAGCCAGAGCAATCAGGCAGGAGAAAAAAATTAAAGGAATACAATTAGGAAAGGAAGAAGTCACATTTTCTTTTTTCACATATGATATGATTCTATATTTAGAGATTCCACCAAAAGACGCTTAGAGCTGATAAATTCAGCAAAATAGCAAGATACAAAATCAACATTAAAAAATCAAACCAATAGCCTTTTGATTATCCACCAATAGTAAAGCAATTCAGAAAATTCAGAAAAATAATGCCATTCACATTAGCTTCAAAAACATAAAATAAAATACCTACTAACAAACTTTACCAAAGAAGTGAAAAACCTCTACAATTAAAATAACAGAACATTGTAGAAAGAAACTGAATATAACACTAGAAGATAGAAGGAACTTCTATGTTTATGGATAAGCAGAATTAATATTGTTTAAATTGCCATATTACCAAAAGCAATCTACAGATTCAATGCAACCCACTTTTCACATAATTAGAAAAAAATTCTAAAATTCATATGGTGACCCAAAACACCCAGTAATAGCTAAAGCAATCCCGAGCAAAGAAAATAAGGCTGAAGTTCTCACAATACCTAATTTCTAATTATTTAAAGTCATAAGTAACAAAACAGCATGGAATTAGCACAAAAAAAGCCATGTACACCAAGAGAATAGAAGGAAAAGAGAAGTAAACTCATACAAATATAGCCGTCTGATTATGGACAAAGTAACCAAACGTATACACTGGAAAGAAGAGAGCTTCTTTGGTAAACGATATTGGAGAATATGGATATTCATAAGTAGAAAATTGAAATTAGATTCCTATATCCCACCCTCTGTTGAAATCAATTCAAAATTGATCAAAGATCTTGGTATAAGATCTGAAAGTCTGACAGCAAGGAAAAGATATAGGAGAAAAACTTGAAGCTATAGGGACAGCGAAGACCTCCTGAATAGGACTCAATAACACATAAAAGAATAACAAGAATCAACAAATGGGACTATGTTCAATTAGTTCCTGCACAGCAAAGGAAACAATTAACAGAGTTAAGAGACAGCCTGCAGGATGGGAGAAAAATCTTTGTCAGCTACCCATCTGACAGGATGAATCTAGTTTATATAAAAAACTCAAAAGCCTTAATACCAAGAAAACAAATAGCCCAGTCAATAAGTGGGCAAATGAATTGACCAGACATTTCTCAAAAGAAGTAAAAGTGACCAATAAGTATACTAAAAAAATATACAACATCTTTAGCAATCGGGGAAATTCAGATCAAACAACTTTCAGCCTGGCATGGTGGCACATGCCTCTAACCCCATCACTGTGGAAGTTGAGGCAGGAGGATCACACAAGTTTGAGGCCAGCCAGGGCTACACAGGGAGTTCAAGGCCAACCTGAACTACACAGCAAGACCCTGTTTTAAACAACAACAATAAAACTACTTTGAAATCTCATCTCACCCTAGTTAATGATTATCAAGAATAAATAAACAAACATGTAAAAGCTGGAGAGGATGTGGGAAATAAAAGAGTCCTTCTACACTGCTGATCAGAATGTAAGTTAGTATAATCACTGTGTATGTCATTAAGTAGTTTACTAGAAAAACTAAAAATAGAACTACCATCTGACCCAGCTATACCAGTTCATGGTATATACTTGAAGGAATTAAAACTCTGCAAACTATCGGGACACCTGCATATCCATGTTTATTTCAGCACAATTCACAACAACCAAGATATAATACTGGTCTAGGTGTCCATCAATGGTGAATGGATATAAAAACACTGTATTTCTATACAATGGAGTATTATTCCACCATAAAGCAAAACAAAAGTTTGCCATTTGGAGAAAAACTAATGGAATTGGAGATCATTATGTTAAGTGAAATAAGCCAGACTCAGGTAGACACTTACGGCATGCTTTCCCTAGTATTTGAAATCTAAAAAGGAACATGAAGTCTAAAAGGAAATTATTGTTAGACTAGAGGAAGTCAATAGAGAGAGGGGCAAGGAGGTGATACATGAGTGTAATAAGGAGGATGGATATGATTGCATGATCAAAATATGTTATAGGCATGCATGGAAATGCCACATTGAGACCTAAGGCATTATAAAAATTGATAGGCACTAAGGGAAATATATTTAAAAATAAATAAAATGGCAACTTTAAACAAAATTATATTTGTTTAATTGGAAGGCTATATTAAAAGTGGCATATAAGAATAAAGCATAATTTAAGAAAATGCATGTTAAATTATGTGTTAATTGAAACTACAATGAATGTTTAAATTTATAAAAGGATTACAGTGAATGACACATTCCCATCAATCCCCTTCAAACTACTCCCCCTTGCTTGGAATATGCTTATCCTAGAATTCTTGCCACTTTCTAAAGCAGTTCTAGAAAGTCTTTTTTCACGGATGTCTTGACTAGGTGTGATCAAAACTATAGTGAATGCTGCTGCCAAGTGCCATCCAATGGAAAGGCAGGTTTGTAAAAACAGTATGTTGTGTCCTCATCGACCTTATTCATCAGATCTGCCACTGTGAAAATTCTGGCTCTTCCTCAAAGTCAAAATGGCCATGAAAAGTAAACATTTTGAATCACTTCAGGACATGGAGATAGCCACAAGAGCACAGCGAAAGGCACTCAGGAAAGAGGACTTCCAGAATTGCTTCAGAAAGTGGTAAGAAGATGGAATAAGTGTGCTTAAAGAAAGAGGGAGTATTTTGAAGAAGATTAACAGTAATGCATCTTTTAATATAATATTTTTTTAAAAATTAAAGTCACTGCATCTTGTGATCACATCTCACATGTTTCTTCTCAAGTACAGACTACTTTTGTTAATGGTATCACGAGGAAGTTAGGGAATGTGATTTCCTGTGATTGATTTATGACATCAGCTTAGTTATTTGTGGTCAGCCATCTTTTTATGACACAGGTAGGGTAGAGTAGGGCAGGATTAGGGTGGGATGGGATGGGGTGGGATAGGGTAGTTCAATCATACCGAATCATGTGTGGTAAGAGTTATTTCGTACAATTTTAAAATAAAATATAAATATATTTCTCACTCTTGTTATCATTTAACACAGTAACAAGGAAATAATAACCCTTTTCTAGATTCTGGCCCTTTAAATGTTTGTCCTGTGAAAATATAGTCTGGCTATCAACTGGATTCATATGTTTAGGCTTTTTCCTAAGAGCTTATAGTTCAAAATCTACTCTTCTAAAGAAGCTAGCACTCTTTGTGTTCACCAAAATCCCCTATATTCCTCTTTTAGGGTTATCATTAGAGATCATCACAAGCTTCATAACTTAAAGCAGGATTATTCTCTTACAGTGCTGGAGGCAGTTGTCTAAAATGAAAGCATTGGAAGGTCCACACTGTCTCTCCTCACTTTTGGTGACAAACATCCTTTCTGGGATGTCTTTGGCTTGCATCTGCCTGGCTCCAATCTCTGTCCTCATGTAGCTGTCTGCCTTTTGTGACTTCATGCAACATTTTCCTTTCTGATGCATCTCTTCTCAAAGTCCAACCTAATGCTGTTTCTGCTGAGATAGTTGACTGGATCTTAAATTGTGCACTTAATCTCACCAAAATATTATCCAGACTCCCATGTCCCTGTTTCCAGAGAAAGCTATCTAGGCAGACTGAGACTCTGCAAATCATCAAGTTCTGGTTCCTTTGTACCTAGCAGTTCCTTTCTCAATTTATTTATTTCCAAATGAACTTTACTATGAACAGCAAGGAGGAGCAAAGCAACACCCTTCACGCTTTCCTTGTAAATGTCTTATGCATCCAAGTTCATTACTTGAAGTTTTATTTTCTACCCAACAGCAGAAGACAATTTTGCAAAATAGTCACCACTTTATGTCTAGGAAGATCTTTGTTTCCAATAAAATTTTCTCTTTTCCATCTGAGACCTCCTCACCAAAAGCAACTTTAATTTTTCTGTTTCTACCAACAATCTCTTCAAGGCTAAGTGTTCCATCATGTACCATGCATTGTGTACCCACTATCCAATTCCAAAGCAATCCTCATCATTTATTAGAGTAGCACTACACTCTTGGTACTAAAATTTGTCTTATTTTCCCAAGATTGACATAATAACATATTACAACAGAAATTTATTCTCCCATAACTCTAGAGAACAGAAGTTCTGAATTAAGTGTCTTCAGCTTTGGCTCTGCTTGGAGGCTCTGAGGGAGAACTCTTCCATAACTCCCGGCCTCTGGAAGGCGTTAGGGATCCATGTTATCTCCCGGCTTTTAGACACAGAACTCCTCTCTGCGTCCAGCTTTACACCACGTGTGTTGCCAAAGGACCTGAGTCAGTGTGCTGTGTGCTCTTGTGATGAGGATGAGGGCACATTTCAATCCAGAGAGACCTCATCTAGACTCAATTACACCTGCCACGACCTTAGTTCCAAATAAAACCTCATTCACAGGCAACAGAGCTTCGGCCTCTCAGGAATCTTTCGGAGGGATACAGTTCAACGCACAATATATGCATAGAAACTTTAAGTCATTCATTAGACCACTCCAGATTCCTCACTACTCAGTCTGTGCTGCATTGTTCTACTTTTAAAAACATATATTCTTCTTTTACCATGACCAGATTGCTAGTCCTTGAATATTGAGATTGGATTTTATTCTTTTTTTGTATCCACCACAGTACTTGTAATATTACTTCATACAAAGTAGAAAAATCAATACATACGTCAAAATTCATGAAAGTAATTAATTTGAATGTTAGTTTTCTAGCCAAGAAGAGACGATCCAATCTGAAAATGTTGTAATGTCTTAGAAAAGGCAATGCGTCTGAAGAAAAAAGGATTTTATCTCTAAACAACAAAACCCATACTTCTAAAATTAATAATGAGAACAATGACATTATGGGAAAGCCATTTCTCACAATACTGAGCTTCTCAGGTATTGTTGTTAGTTTATACAAATAATATGACATTAAAGTAAATATTATGCTTAAATAATATTACTTTCATTTACCATTCACACTCATTGCACCAATTGAACACATGCTCTAATCCAGGTATACTCTAGTTGGCCCTAAAAATCCCAATCGAGAAAACACAATGACTTGAAATAGCATGGTGGAGATGGAAGTGGAAACTGTCATAGTCCAGATATAGTTTTAAGGAATGAAGCAACAGTATTTGCTAAGGAATGGAGATGAAATATGATAGACAGAGAGGATTTCAGGAGGATTCCAGAGATTTGGGGCTGTATATTTGAAATAATGAAATTATGCTCAAAAAAAGAAACAAGAGATAGATGATAGTCCTTCCAGATATTAAAATAACATCAAAACACTAACTTAAAATTGGGGTATGGCCCGAGAGTTGACAGAATAAAGAGTGGACAAAATAAAAGAGTCAGCAAATGATCCAAGCACATAGGGTAACTGAATATCTGATAAACTTGTAATCCCCAATAACTATTGGAAACATAGTGTTGGCAAGAAATGGTAATGGTCAATTAGAAAAAATAAAATTTAATTCACACCTTATACCATTTACCCAAATAAATTTCAAATGAAATATAAATGAATAAAAATATGAAAACTTTTAATATTAGGAAAAAATCATTAAATTCTACACTGATAGTAAAAAATATTTCTAAACATGATGCAAAATCTAGAAGCAAAAATGATGCATTAATATAATTTTATATGAAAATATTAATAAAATTGTATATCAGGATATCAGAAAATGGAATGATAGCTCTTGGGCAGGAAGAACCAATATAGTAAAAATGACCATATTTCCAAAGCTGTTATACAGATATAATGCAATCCTGATCAAAATACCAATATCATTACCTAACGGAATTAGAGAAAACAATCCTAAAATTCATTTGGAATCACAAGAGACCTAGAATAACAAAAGCAACTCTAGGCAACAAAGGCATGGCAGAGGGTATCACAATCCCTGACTTGAAATTATACTACAATGCTACTGTAATACAAACAGCATAGTATTGGCACACACACACACACAAAAAAGACCCAAGGATCAATGGAAGAGATTAGGAGATGAAGAAACAATTCCAAACACACTCAACTACCTTATCTTTGGCAAAGGAGCCAAACACCTTCACTGGAAGAAAGATATCCTCTTTGATAAATGGTTCTGGAAATACTGGCTTTCGATATGCCAAAGATTAAAACTAGACCCATATCTTTCACCATGCACTAAATTAACATTGAAATGGATCAAGGATCTAAATATTAAAACAGAAACACTAAATCTACTGGAAGATAAAATAGGTAGAACTCTTAAAGACATTGGTGTAGGCAAAGACTTTATGAACAAAAACCTGATCACACGGGAAATATCACAAAGAGTCAACAACTGTGATCTCATCTTATTAAAAAGTTTCTGCAAAGCAAAAGAAATCACCAACAGAGTGAAAAGATAACCCACAGTGTGGGAAAAAAGTTTTACTAGCTCTTCCTCAGACAAAGGACTAATATCTTGAATATGTAAAGAACTCAAAAAAAATCAGACCCTCCAAATTTAAAGACCCAACCCAAAAATGGGCATCTGCTATGAACAGACCCTTCTCAGATGGAAAAAAGAAACACCAAATAAATATATGAAAAAATGTTCAACATCACTGGTCATTTGAGAGATGCAAACTAAAACAATGCTGAGATTCCATCTCACTCAAAAAGAATGGTTGTTATCAAGAAATCAACCAATAATAAATGCTAGTGGGGTTGTGGGGAAAAAGGAACCCTTCTCCACTGTTGGTGAGAGTATAGATTGGTGCAACCACTGTGGAAATCAGTGTGGAGATTCCTCAAAAAACTAAAAGTAGAGTTTCCATTTGACCTAGCTGTTCACCTTCTTGGTATCTTCCTGAAAGAATTGAAAGCATTGTACCACAGCAATATATGCACACCGATATTTATAGGAGCACAGTCTGTAATAGTTAAATTTTGGGAACAGAGCAAATGCCCATCAACTGATGAATGGATAAAGATGTGGGTTTTTTTTATACCGTGCAGTACTACTCTGCCATAAAGAAGGATACTCTTGAGACATTTCTAGCTAAATGGATGTGCCTTGAGACCATACTCTTAAGTGAAATAAAGTGGACACAGATGTTCAAATATCGGTTTCTCTGGTGTGAGAAACTGAACATGGAAATAAGGACCAAAATGTGTAATAGATATTGAGGAATAAGAAAAAATTATGTTCAAATGAGAGGGAGAACAAAAAGAGGGAGGGGAAAGGAAAGAAGGGACAAGAGAAAAAGAGAATAGAAGGAGAAATGGAAGCCAAACTTTTGTAAATAAAGAGAAGAGGAGTTGAAGGGGGAAGGTGAATGGGGAAAAAAAATGAGAAGCAAGCTATATCATGCACAGGTACAAATTCCTCATGATTAATGCTATCATTATGTACATCTAAAATACACCAATGACTGTTTTCCCTCAAAAAAATTGTGTAAACAAACAATTATCAAAACACATGAAAATATAGAAATACATGGGCAACTTGTATCACAGGCAAAGACTAAACCCTTGGCAGGAGAATGGGCAAAACAAAAAATGGTCCACCAAAAAGTGAACATCTTCTATACATATGTCTGAGTGATCTAAAACGATGTTCACTATTATTTTTACTTTTGACAACACTGACATGCAGAATTCTTACCTGTGTATGATATTGTAACTGAAAATGTTGACTTGTATCACAGTACTCCTTTACATAGCACTGTAACAGTTTCTTTATTGTTTTATTCTTCCTTTGGGTTTATACTCAATGATTTCCACAAATAATTACTTAGCTATTGATCTTAGTGTTAAACCAAGATAACTACTCAGTGGGTCTATTAACAGGTTGTTTGCAAAGACATACAATACTCACAATTCTGAGATAGCACCCAAAACAATATTAATTTGCATTGAATTCCTTAGGGCACTGTACTTCTGCTTTCTGAGGACCTCTCCCACTTGCTAAAGGCACCTTTGACCCTCTAGGTAGATCTGAGCATCAACTTTAAAGGCAAGGTCATTGCAAAGAGTGCCCTCCAATATGAAAGACACATTAGGACTTGAATATCAAATACTTACACTATTTCTGGAAGACACTATTCTGGGGGAAAACCTTTGTGTTATACTCAGACATAAGTTATTATAAAACTTCCCTAACAGAGCCTGGTTCATTTTGCATATGAGTTATTTGTTGGGCATTCAAATGTCCCTCCATGATATGGTTCATGTTAAGCAAATGCTTATGCATGAAAGAAAGCTAGAAACAGTGTTTGCACCATGTACCCACAGGGATCATATTCACATCGCTGAAAACATGAGCTTGTGTGTTAAGTAGGTCATTTTCCCCTGGAACTGGGTACATGAGTATATTGGGTTTTTTGTTTTGATTTGTTTTGTTTTGTTTTTCTTGAGCATATTGTTTAAATAAAATCAAGGAGACCAAGAGGAGGAGGAAGTGGGGAGGGAAAGGAGGGAAGAGGACATAAAAAAATATCACATGAGTTATGTACATTTTCCAGCTCCCATGATAAATGTAATATTACATGCTGCCAAGATGTACTGATAAAAATAAAAATTAAGAAAAACAAAATCAACATATTTTATCCCATTATTCTGATAGGAAATAGAAAGATATTTAAGAAAGGCACAACTGGGCCGGGGATTTAGCTCAGTGGTTCTGGTGCCTGCCTTGCAAGCACAAGGTCCTGAGTTTGATCCCCAGTACCAAAAAAAAAAAAGAAAGGCACAACTGGTATGGACCATGACCAGCAGTGAGCCTGATATTAGAGAGTCAATCTAGGTACCCAGATGATTTGTTTCCTAGCTATGTGTTAAAAACATCCCAGGGACAATATTTTGCCACTGAGAACAGCAAAATCATGTAAAAATTTTAATCAGAGATATTTAACACAAAATTATGCAGAATTAAAAGTATGTAAATTTGGCATCATATTATGAATAATTTGATTTTAAGAAAAGGCAAAATGATAAAAGTTAATATTTGTTTACATCACGTAGCTTGAAATGTTGTGGCCAGTAGTGGCAATAATGGATCAACAGGCAGTTTGTATTTTGGAAAAGTAATTGCTTCCTTGACAACTCCATTTAGAAAATTTCACTTTTAGTCAAACCCAGTTATGCGTTTTAAGGGCATATTAAAATACTAACCTTAGATTACCTGGCATTCTTACTTCTCACAAAGCTTATTTTAGAATATTTTAAAGGATCAAGAAGGAATCTGTATATAAACCAATACCCCATGATGAATATGTTTATTATGTATCACAAACATATACTAATAAAAAATGTTTCCAAAAAACACACTGATACTTTTTAATATGGTAGAATAAATGGCCTTCAGGCAATTTCATATCTATTTTACAGTTTTTTGAAGAAGTGTATTATTTGGTTACAAAGAGTGAAGTTATGGACATTATATACTTTCTACTCTATTCTGATCCAATGGATATCACATTCTTAACTGTTTAGATTATTACATCCTTCTGAACTCAACTCAAGAAGGCTTTGACAATCTGTCTAAACTGTGTGTTTATCACACTGCTTGTAGAAAACTAAGAAAATCTGTTATACATTAAGAAAAGAAAGAAAACAGTTCCTCAATATCTGCAAAAATAATTGAAACAGCTGTTTAAAAATCACATACTCCCTTATACCATTTAAATTTCTCTGAATGTTTATTACAGCTTTAGTGATTTCAGATAAATATATGACACAATATTAACACACCTAGGCTAATGTTTCTCCAAAAGTGGACCACACATTACTGATAGAACAGAGTATTTTTAAATAACACAGAAATCAACATTGTCCAATAGTCTTTATATTAGCATGTGTACTAGCTGGCCACACAAAATGGTCTCCAGTGAACTATTTCTGTTATTTTTCTCCCACTTTATTAAATTCTTTTATTGGTACATTGTAGGTATACAACACAATTACATTTCTCGTTGGGAATTATACCTTTACATAATGCATCTTGGTTCTTATTTTGTCCCCATTCCTAGCCCTCCCTTCACGCCCTCCACCCTTCCCTATTTACAAAGACTTTATTTCCACTTTCTCCATTTCTCATCTATTTCCTTTCCCTTCTTTCCTTTCCCCTGCCCCTCCCACAACCCCTACCCCTTTGGACCTTTTCTTCCTATTTTGGATTATCGATTATTCATTCTAATCATTGGTACATTTTAGGTATACAATATAATGTCATTCATCATTGGAAATTTGCACCTTTACATAGTCTCTCTTGGTTCTTATTTTTCACCCTTGCCCAGCCCTCCCTTCAACCCCTTCATTCCTCCCTATTTACAAAGATTTTGTTCCTATTTTTCCATTTTCTCATATTAATCCCATTCCCTTCTATCCTTTCCCCTAGCCCTCCCACTTCCTTCCCCATTGCCCCTTTTCTTCCTATTTCACATGACCTATTATACATTTAGTCCTTCTTTACACTTTCAGTTTCTCACACCAGAGAAACTATTCGGTATTTACACAGGTGTGTCCTATTTATTTCACTTAAGAGTATTACCTCAATGTGCATCCACTTAGCTATAAATGTCTCTAATTTCTCATTTTTTATGGATGAGTAGTACTCCATTTTATAAAAAAAAACCCTCATTTTCTTTATCCAGTCTCCAGTTGATGGGCATTTGGGCTGTTTCCAAGTTTTAGCTATCACAAACTGTGCTGCTATGAACATGGGCACACATATATCATTGTAGTATGATTCTTTTAATTCTTTGAGGAAGATCCCCAGCAGTGGAATAGCAGGGTGAAATGGGACTTCCAGTCCTAGTTCTTTGAGGTATCTCCATACTGATTTCCACAGTGCTTCCACCAGTCTACATTCCCATCAGCAGTGGAGCAGGGTTCCCCTTTCCCCACAGCAATGCCAGCATTTGTTATTGGTGGATTTCATGATAGCAGACATTCTTTCTGGAGTGAAGTGGAATCTCAGCATTGTTTTCATTTGCATCTCTCGAATGGCCAGTGATGTTGAACATTTTTTCATGTATTTATTTGCTATTTCTACTTCTTTGTCTGAGAGATGTCTGTTCATTTCAGATGCCCATTTTTGGATTGGGTCTTTAAATTTGGCAGGTCTGATCTTTTTAAGTTCTTTATAGATTCGAGGTAGTAGACCTTTGTCTGAGGAAGAGCAGGTGAAGATTTTTTCCCACATTGTGGGTTGTCTCTTCACACTGCTGGTGGTTTCTCTTGCTGTCCAGAAGCCTTTTAATAAGAAGAGGTTCCACTTGTTGATTGTTTGTGCTAGTTCATGGGCAACTGAGGTTTTGTTCATAAAATCTTTTCCTACACCGATGTCTTCAAGGGTTCTACCTAACCTCTGTTCCAACTGGTTCAGAGTTTCTATTTTAATATTTAGATCTTTAATTCATTTTGATTTTAGTTTAGTGCATGTGAGACATACAGGTCTAATTTTAATCTTTGGCAAGTTGAAGCCCAATTTTTCCAGCACCATTTATTAAAGAGGCTATCTTTCCTCCAGTGAAGGTGTTTGGCTCCTTTCTCAAAGATGAGATGGCTGAGTGTGTCTGCCATTGTTTCTGCATCTTCTAATCTGCTCCACTGCTCCTCAGGTCTGTTTCTTTGCAGTACCATGCTGTTTTATTCACAGTAGCTTTGTAGTAGAGTTGCAGGTTGGGGATTGTGATACCCCCTGCCATGTCTCTGTTATCTAGAATTGCTTTTGCTATTCTGGGTCTCTTCTTGTTCCAAATGAATTTTTGGATTGTTTTCTCAAGGTCCATGAAGTATGCTGCTGGGATCTCAATTGGAATTGCATTAAATCTATATAGCAGTTTTGGAAGTATGGCCATTTTCACTATATTAATCCTTCCTACCCAGGAGCAGGGGATGTCTGTCCATTTTCTGATATCATCTTCAATCTCTCTTTTCAGAGTGCCATAGTTTTCAGAGAAGAGGTCTTTGATTTCTTTCATTAGGTTGATTCCTAGGTATTTCAGTTTTTTGGATGCTATTGTGAAAGGAATTATTTGCCCTATTTCTCTCTCAGTCTGTCATTTGTGTAGAGGAAAGCTATTGATTTTTGTATGTTGACCCTGTAACCAGCTACTTGACTGAATTTGGTTATTAAGTCTAGAAGACTTTTGGTGGAGTTCTTGGGGTCTTCTATATAGAGTATCATGTCATCTGCAAATAATGACAATTTCTTTATTCCTTTTATTTCTTTCTCTTGTCTAATTGCCATGGTTAATGTTTCCAGAGCTATATTGAACAAGAGTGGTGATAGTGGACATCCTTGTCTTTTTCCTGACTTTAGTGTGAAGGATTTCAGTTTTTGACCATTTAGTATGATATTGGATGTTGGTTTTTCATAGATGGCTTCTATCAGTTTGAGGTAGAGACCATATATTCCTATTTTTTGTAGGGTTTTTATCGTAAATGCACATTGGATTTTATCAAATGCTTTTTCTGTGTCTATGGAGATAATCATATGGTTTTTGTCCTTGGCTCTATTGATATAGTGTATTACATTGATTGATTTTCGTATATTGAACCATCCCTGCATCCCTGGGATGAATCCCACTTGATCAGGGTGTATGATCTTCTTGATGATCTTCTGCATTCTGTTTTCCAGTATCTTATTAAGGATTTTTTGCATCTATGTTCATTAGTGAGATGGGCCTATAGTATTCTTTTTCGGTTGGGTCTTTCTCTGCTTTGGGGATCAAGGTGATTCTTGCTTCGAGGAATGAATTGGGGAGTATTGCTTCCCTTTCAATTTCATTGAAGAGTTTAAACAGCAGTGGTAGCAGTTCCTCTCTAAATGTCTTGCAGAATTCAGCAGTGAAGCTATCAGGGCCAGGGATTTTCTTAGTTGATAAGTTTTTAATTACATTTTCAATTTCATTGCTTGATATTGAGTTGTTCAGAATTTTTAGGTCTTCTTCGTTCAACTTTGGTAATTCATACGTATCTAGGAATCTGTCCATTTCTTCTGTGTTGTCCATCTTATTGGCATATAGATTCTGGAAGTAGGTATTGATGATCCTCTGGATTTCTGCTGGGTCTGTTGTAATTTCACCCTTTTCATTCCTAATTGCATGGATTTAGGCCTTTTCTTTCCTTTTTCTGACAAAGTTGGCTAAGGTTTTTTTCAATTTTGTTGATTCTTTCGAAGAACCAACTCTTGGCTTCATTGATTTTTTTGTATCGTTCCCTTAGTCTCCATCACATTGATTTCTCCTCTGATCTTTATAATTTCCTCCCTTGTATGAGCTCTGGGGTTGTCCTGCTCTTCTTTTTCTAGAAGCTTGAGGTGCAGCATCAGGTTGCTTAATTGGGCTCCTTCTGTTTTCCTAATATGTGTATTCACTGCTATGAATTTCCCTCGTAAGACTGCTTTCATTGTGTCCCATAGATTCCGATATGTTGTATTGTCATTGTCATTTAATTGAAGGAACTGTCTGATTTCTTCTTTAGTTTCCCCTGTGACCCATTGCTTACTCAGAAGTGTGTTGTTCAATTTCCATGTGTTTATGAAATTTTCCCTGTTTCTTTTGCTATGGATCTCCAATTTCATCGCACTATGGTCTGATAATCTACAGGGGATAACTTCAATTCCTTTGCACTTACTTAAACATGTTCTATGTGCGAGTGTGTGGTCTATTTTTGAGAATGACCCATGTGCAGCTGAGAAGAATGTATATTCTGATTTTGAGGGGTGGAAGGCTCTGTAAACATCTGTTAAATTCATTTGTTCAAGAGTTCGATTGAGTTCTAGTATTTCATTACTCATTTTTTGTCTAGTTGATCTATCTATTTGTGACAATGGGGTGTTGAGGTCCCCCACTACAATTGTATTAGTGCATATATGACTTTTCATGTCTGTTAGTATTTGTTTTATATAGTTGGGTGCACTAGTGTTTGGTGCATAGATATTTATGATTGTCATCTCTTCCTCTTGGATTGTTCCCTTTACAAGGATGTAGTCTCCTTCTTCATCTCTCTTAATCAGTGTTGGTTTGAAATCTGCTTGATCTGCAAAGAGGATAGCTACTCCTGCTTTCTTTTGGGTTCTTGTCACATGGAGTATTGTTTTCCACCCTTTAACTTTCAGTCTATGAGTTTCCTTTTGAATGAAGTGTGTTTCTTGTATGCAGCATATTGTTGGATTTTGCTTCTTGACCCATTCTGCCAGTCTATTTCTTTTGATTGGTGAATTGAGACCATTAATGTTGATGGTTATAACTGAAATGTATTGACTTGTCATTGCCATGACTTTTTCTTTTTGTTGGGTTTTCCCCCTTTACATTTAATTTCTTGTCATGCCAGATGAGTTCATTCTGTTTTGCTTCCTGGGGTTGTGATCCTCAATGTCTGTCCCTAGGATATTTGTAAAATTCTTTGGAGTGCTGGTTTGGTATTCACGAAGTTCCTAAGGTGCTCTTTGTCATGAAAGTATCTTATTTCTCCATCACTTTTGAAAGATAGTTTTGTAGGCTACATCAAACTGGGTTGGAGGCTGTTTTCCTTTAGGGCTTGGAATATGTCACTCCAAGCTCTTCTTGCCTTGATGGTTTGTGTTGAGAAGTCTGCTGTGATCTGATGGGCTTTCCTTTGTAGGTGATTTGTTTCTTTTCTCTAACTGCTTGTAGAACTTTGTTCTTCTGTTGAGTTTCTGGAATCTTAACAATTACATGCCTATGTGTAGATTTTTTTTTGATCAAGGCTATTTGGAGTCCTATATGCCTCACTTATCTGTATGTCAAGCTCTTTCCCCCTACTTGAGAAGTTTTCTGCCATTATTTCTGTGAAGAGATTTTTTATGTCATCTGCACTTTCTCCTGTTTCTTCATTGAGCCCAATTAGTCTTATGTTATTCTTCTTTGCATCATCTAGCAGCTGCTGGATTGATTTCTCATGTTCCCTTGTAATTTTGAAGCAATTTTTCTTTTCCTGGTCACTAATTGCAATCTTATCTTCTCTATCTGAAATTCTGTCCTCACATTGGCTCATTCTGCTGTGTAGACTTTCAGTGGAGTTTTTCATGTCCTGGAAATCTATTTGCATCTCTTTTATGGATTCCATTTGTTTCTTATGTTGGGATTCCATCATGTTCCTCAGCTCCTCTCTAGATTTATTAATCATGTCTTGTACTAGGGGCACAATTTCTCCTGTTATCTGAGAAATTATTTCTGATTTCATTTTTTCCAGATCCCCTTTTGTTGCCAGTTCAGTGGGTCCAGGTGGTTGAGTATCAGAGTATTCCATCTCATTTCCCTTTGGGGTTGCTGTAGGTGATTTAGAAGTCTGGTTTTGAGACTTATTTATGTGTTTTCTCATTTCGACTGGGGGGGGTGCTGTTGGCACCTGCTTGGATTACCTCCTCTGAGCTGGGAGAGGTGGGACAGGGGCTGGGAGCAGCGGTAGGGATGGTGACCCAAAAGCCCTTTCCTGTGGGCTGGGAGCAGCAGGAGGGAGGGTGGCTGGGAAGTCCCTTCCTTTGGTCCAGGAGCAGTGGGATGGCTGCTCAGAAGCCCCTACCTCTGGGTCGGGAGTGGTGGGAGGTATGGTGGCCCGGAAGCCCCTTCCTCTGGGCCAGGAACACCGGGACAGAAGGTGGCCCAAAAGCCCTTTCCTCTGGGCTGGGAGCAGCAGGAGGGATAGTGGCCGGGAAGCCCCTTCCTCTGGACCAGGAGCAGTGGGACAGTGGCTCAGAAGCCCCTACCTCTGGGCCGAGAGCAGCGGGACTCAGTACCGTGGTCTGGTGGTCCGGTGTCCTCTATGTCTTTGTAGTGTGGAACCAGGTGGCTGTACAGAGGAGCAGAGGTGGGGGGTCCAGTGGATTGTAGCCAGGGCACAGGCTGATTCAGAGTGTTCTCTGTGACTGGGGACCTCTGTAGGGTGTGCGCAGGCCTGCCTTCTGCAGCGGGCTGATTCGGCGTGTTCTGTGCATCTCGGGACCTCCTCTGTTTTGAAGTCTTTGTTTACTCTTCTGTCACCTTGGATGCACAGTAGTCCTGTGACTTACTTTAGTCAATGAGTGTGGCAGAAGTGATGTTCCATTTCAACGTCTACCTTTTACAAAAAGCTTGACCTCTTCTTCTTCCTGTGACTTAGGGAACTCCAAACCATCAACTGAGCATTGTCTCTCCCCTGCTGGAGAGAATTTGCAGAGATCACATGAATGGAGAGGAAGACCTAGCCACTCGAGCGCCCCACTGGAGCCTAGCATCCCTGCTATCTCTGTAGAGGCACCGGTCACACAATAAAGCCACCCTGGAGAAGCCAACCTCAGCATCCTCCAGCTGCAGTGATACAACAGACCCTGAGTGAGATGGGGAGAGTCACCCAACTCCTGAAACATGAGAAGTACCAAGATTATTTGCATTTTTAAAAACTTACACTCCAGTGGTTTATTTCACTGCAGTACATAATCAGAACTGGGACTGGGACCAGTATCAAAAGTGAGTACTCTTATAGAGAACAATGTGGTATTGGTTTTGTTAGCGGCATCAGACAGAGACTGGAAGACCTGAGGATGATACTGATGAAGTCTGGGAAGACAGCAAGGAGGTCATGAGAAGAGGCTGGAGGAGAGGGACCAAACTTAGATCATGGCAGAAGAGTAACCGAGCAGCTACCTGAAATAATAAGAAGATGGTTGGGCCGGGGATGTAGCTCAGTGGTTCCACCGCCTGCCTCGCAAGTGCAAGGACCCAAGTTCGATCCCCGGTACAAAAAAATAATAATAATAATAAGAAGAAGAAGATGGAAAGGTCGCCAAGGGAACTTGGAATTTCAGCTCAAGAGATTTTGAGGCAGAGAGCTAAAAGTGCCACCTTTGATAAAGTATGAGATGTATGAGATGAGCTATGGAAGTAGCTGTTTAGTTTTCAAACAAATTGGGGGGAATATGATGAACTCAGTACTCACTGTCTGTAAACCTCCTGGGAAAAAAGACTCAAAATAATAATAGCTTATGTGCAAAGACCACATTTACAGCAAAATGTACTCTTGGGTTAATAAAAGAAAAACCTTGGCTGCATCCATTCACCTCAAGTCAGCAACTAGAATGGCTTGCAGCAAGATTTGCAGCCTATCTCATATACAAAAAGGCTTCTATAAATATGAGCACTGATTCCTTACAGACCCTCTCTTAACAGTAATAGGGTGTCCAAGAGGGCATCAAAGAATATTTTAGTGATATTTCGCAGCAAGCTAATTCCTGACTCAAAATAGCAAGGGAACCTATATAGAAGACTTTGTGCTCAGGGACATCTGCATAATGAAATGGATTATAATTTAAAGCCTGCATGGCTTAAAATGTTCGTTTATAATCTATACTAGCTCAGACTAGGGCATGGAGACAGAGTCCAGAAAGAAAGAATATTCTTTGGGCCCTACGCCTCCAAGAAGAGAACCAAGAAATCTTAACCTGCACACATAGGCCATTTCTCCTGGAAAATGAATCAACTCAATATCAGACCCTAGAGTTCAGAGATTGGGAGAAGAATGATCAGAGACAGAACTGAGTCTATACAGCAGAAGCCTTCCTGCCCCAGAGCCAGGGGAACTGGCAACATGTGTCTGTCTGGATTTCAGAACTGCTATGGGCCACTTGTATGCCATCCCAGTTCCCTTTCAAATAGAACTATCTATTGCGGTATAGCTTTTTGTCTCTCCTTTGTCATGTAGTGCCAATTCCTGATCTAAGCCTTTAAAAGACCTGGAATTGTCTGCTTTTGCACTTTCGTGAGTGCTAAACCACTTGAGCCTTAATATGCCATGTCCAATTACTCCAGTGAAGAGAACCATGAAGGGAGACTACACAAAGAGACTTCATGGAGAAGGCAAGACCCCAAACCTACACTGGAGTGAAGAGGAGACTCAACCACCTTATTGCCAGAGGTACACGATGCCTTCCATACGAGGGGCCTTTCAGACACCAGTGAAGACACCTCGGACCTTCCAGCCCCAACCGCCTCTCTTGGCTACTTCATAAATTCCTTAGCTAAGGAGACAAGTTGATCCACCCCCCCTGGGACACACCATAGGGTTCTGAAAGTAATTGGCGGTTGTTTTCAGAGTCGCTTATGGAGAAGCAACAAAGCAAATGCAACTATTACAGGACACCTGTGATCCCCAGTACTGGTACTGCTGCTGTGCAGGAGACACCCATAATCACCCCACCCATCTGTGAATTCACCCTCAAACTTCAGAGGCCACTCATGCCTCCATCCAACATACCAAAACAGCCATATTTTAGAAGCAAAGCTGTGAATAATGTGAGTTTCTATTATTATTAAATATTGAATTTGCAACCACACTGCAGCATTGCTTTCCTTCGATACTTTAAATGGTTACTTCTAACCAGGGGTAGGGTGTGTGCCTGTAATCCCAGCCCTCTGGGGTCTCAGGGGAATCCTAACTGTAAGCCAACCTGAGAAACTTAGCGACTTACTGAGACCCTGTCTCAAAATGGAAACGATAAAACAGGAAAGATGATGTAGTTCAGTGCAAAGGCCCTGCATTCAACCAATACTGGAGAGAGAAATCACGCCTAGTGATTAACAGTCACTGATTATTTTAAAATATTAATTATACTTAATCATGAATAGAGATCAGATCTTACATTGGTGGTCATTGGTTTTTCTTTCTTTATTCCATTGTTTATTAATCTCATCATGGATGAATGATTTTAAAGAGAAATTTTAAATCATGAGGCAAAAAGGAATGATAAAAATGTGATTAAATCAGTTATGTCTTCAAAGAGTTACAAGTACTATACAAATAAGCTACTTAGTGTTTTGTCAATATCATCTACAAATAAAACTAAAACATCATTAAAATATATAGCAGTAGCTCAAATTTTCTATTTTTATGAACTGGCAATGAAATTTATTCTATTCCATTTTGAATCTTACATTTAGTGACAAAAATTAATCAATTGTAAGAATAGTTTTGAAGTATTATACCAAAAGGATGCTAACAGAAATCTACCAAAATATTTGAAGTTATATGTAATGACATTCAAATGGCCCAGAAATTAACATGCATTGTGATAGAAGACAAACACAAAAGCTTTATTATTCTCATATAGTGTCACATGAAATACAAGGACTAGTGATGCTAAAGAATTATCAGAATTTCTAGTAAACTTGCTTTGAAATAAATATTAATGAAAATGGTGTTTGGGCCCCATAACAAATAAAATGATTGATAAGGTGCTTTCATTGAAATGTGAGTTTATTTTAATATTACAGACATTGGCAGAAACGAAAGAAACAATTACCATCCTAAATGTGGAAAAGTACTACTCAGTATCAGTGACTAGTCAAATATGAGTGAATACAAAATTCCATGAAGATACTTTTTTATTTAGTCAAGCATTAAAAATCTATGACTAGAGAAGAGATTTTTAAATGAACTGACAACCTCATCCCAAACAGTAACATAGACTAAGAGTGGTAGTTTGGGTTAAACACCGACACTAATGACAATTAGTCTGCTAAGAAAAACTGTTTCAGGCTTTTTAAATACTTATAACAGAAGCACCATATATTCTGAGTTGAATCCATGGGGAAGTTTTTGTCCTGTTTGATATGTACAATTATTTTAGCAAAAGTATTTTAAAATCTGACAACAGGATCATTTATAACAAGGGCAGACCTCCAAAAACTTGACTGTTCTCAGCTTAAAAAGAGATGGAGAATGTATACAAATAACTGCTATTTACACCGGAAACTTAGGGCTGGGGGGTAGCCCAGTGGTAGAGCTCTTTCCTAGAATGCACAAGGGGCTGGCTTTGATCCTCTACACAGAGAAAAAGAAATAGTACGAAGCATGTTTACTTTCACCCAGAAAGTCTTCAGTTTCATCAGATAATGAAAATTTCAAGTCTCATTGGAAAATCTTTATTTAATCAGTCGTATTTATGTGGGTGACTTTGTAAATTAACTGAATTTGTACTTATATATTCATTTAAGAGATCTAAATTTGTGTGCATTAGTCAGGGTAGACTAGGTTAAGCTGTAATGATAAACGATCTTCTTCTTGCTTTGCCTTACAAATCATGTCTGTCCTTCTCATTTTGTCCAGGGTCCTGATTCACATTGGTGACATTCATTTTAGATGGCCACCGCTGTCAAATGCTATGTGAGAGGGAAGGAAACAGAAGGAATTGTCCACTGGCTCTTAGCAAATTCCACAAGGAAGTGACCTGTATCATTCCGCTCACCAAAATGCGCCACTTCAAGTGGATTCATTTCAAGAAAAGTGAGGGCCCACCTTGTAAAGGGCCACTAAGAACCAAAATTTGCGAGATTCCTAAGGATATCATGGTTTCCCTACATGTCAAGTTGGCCTAAGAAAGGAAAAAAAATGTAATCATGACTTAGAAATACGCATGTCTGCTTGCTTGGATTAAGTTGAAGTGCTTTGTTACCTAAACTATGTATAAGCTTTCCTGATGAGTTTGCCAGAAACCATTTGGATTTTTATAAAAAGGCACTTGAAAGATTTGAAAAATGTCTTCATAAACATTCTCCCTGTCAGAAGGCATTAGTGAGTAGGAATGAAATCTTTATCACATGTAGGCAGAGGTAGCATGTTTTCCAAGAATTCATCCTCAATATCCTACTGTACCAGAGATAAAGTAGTTATTTTCTTTCCTGACACCATACTCAAAGTCTTGATCCTTTAGTTAACACAAAAACTTTGAAAAGCGAAACTTTTATTCAGGAATCACATCTTCACCTTCTGCTAAGCCAAATTAACTTTACCATTTACTAATCAAAAATATTATCATTTTTCTCATCAAGTAATATAATTTTAGGAATGCAATTTTGCTAAGTGATTAGGTTTAGCATTACTTATACATTCTTTAGCATAAAAACATCATTTTAATTATATTTACAGTTACTTCCTGCTTATGTCAAGTGAGATATTTTTAAATGCATGGATATAAGTTTAAATGCAGGGTATAAGTTGTTTTGAATACATGTGTGCTAATAAAAGTTAACAAATATATATAATAAACATATAAATAGGACATAGATACAGCTAAAATTGTTCAAGGAGTCATGCAAATACTGATACTTGGAAAGCAGAATATAATGAATGGATTATAAATGACTATTCTGAATTAAAAGAGAAAAACAATTAGTTTAACAGCACTATGAGTTTAAAGTTATGTTCCCTTCATTGAGACTTTGAATCATAAACAAATATTTGTAATGTTAAGAGTTATGAATTCAATTTTTTTCTTTTCTTCTTACATATAGGAATAAGTAAATTTTCTTTTTCCTCATTTATGTAATTTTCTGTTTCCTCTTATAGAAGTGCCCAAAATGTTACTCAGAGTGGAAGTCATAAACAAAAAAAGATTTTCTCTTACAAAGAAGAAATAAACAGAAGGACAAATCTTTATTTTCTATGAAGAAACGAAGCTAGTAGTATAAATGAAACAAATTAGCATCTATGTTAAAATATTTTTGAAACAACAGAAGTATAGTGTGATAAAATAATTTGCCTAAAATTGTTTGAATGTGTGGTTACTTAAGCAACATTGGAGAAAGTGTGGTTAGGATTGAACCCAGGACATTGCACAATGCAATATTTTTATGACAAAATGTTTGTCAGTATCTAAATAAGTAAAGCATTATCAGACATATAGTTGATGTTAAATTATTACACTTTCTATCACTCTAAATTACTTTTGGAGGATATACCAGAAAAGTAAGCACTCCTTTCCAAATAATTTTCTGCCAAGAAAGTTTTCTTTTGACACAACTGGTCTTAAGACAAGACAGGCAACTACTCACTTGAGTTTATTTTAAAAATGTTGAAAAGTCCTCTAGCTCCCAAGAAATTATAGTAAAACTTCTACTTCTTTTGGCTTATGAGATGAAAGCTTATTTAAACATCAATAATCTTAAGAAGGACATATTCTAACCTATTGAGTGTTATTTGTAATACTTAAGTATTTGTATCTTTGTATTATTTGTAATTCATTAGCATGAACCAGGTTGCTAAGGAAAGAGTCTGATCTAAACTGTTAGTTGAATATTAGAGAGAAAAGTAAAGAATATGAGAATATGAAAAAATGTGGTTTATAGAAAAATTTTGTAATTCTACTTACATGTAGCCCTGACAGTGAATCTAAAATCAGTTTCTTGCGACATATCCCCAGTGCCCAGAAGATGCCAAGGACTCCAAATCTGGAGCTCAAAACCCCAGGAGCCTTATTTATACTTTCAGTTTCTCACACTAGAGAAACAATGCACAGGGAATGGGGAAAAAATAAGAACCAAGATACATCATGTACAGGCACAAGCACCCAATGATAAATGTGAACGTATTGTATACCTAAAATGCACCAATAAAAGGATTAAAGCAAAAAAAAAAAAAAAAAAAAGCCCAGGAGCCAGTGCATGGGGTTTCCAAAGTGTGTGGTTTTGTGCGGTTAACATCACCATCACAAAACAAAGAGTTTGCTCTCATCTTCCCAGGTTCAAAAAGGACGTTGTCTGGCTACTGTAGTTTCCTTAGTGAGTAATTTAGACCCCAATGCTCCCATCTGCCTCTCAAATGTAGAATCCCTGACCCTTGCCCAAAGATACATTTCCAATAGGGACACAATCAGTTTAGACAATGTCACCATGCTATTAAATACCAATCTTTTCACACAGCTAAAAGAAATCCTAGTGAACATAACAATCTAAAGAACCACTTATTCAGTGGAGCTGCAGTTTCCCAAGCTTGCCGCTGTAACTACCGATCTGTGGATTCAGGGAAAGAGCTGCACGAGGACAGCCAACACGCTGTACAATAGTTATAAGACTTTTTCTCAAAATTAAAGAATGAAAACTACAAAAAGAAATAGAAAAATGCTAGGGCATTCAAAATGAAACATGTACGGATGGAGCCCTGAAGTATATAGATTGTGTAGACATAGTGCAATTAAAATGATGAAAATAAAAATCGCTATTAATAGTATGTACTTTTGATAAGAACTGTAGGACTAGAGAGACCGTAAGGGTATATCTAGCCCAGGTCTGCTATTTTACAAATGGAAATTATCATTTATTCCATATTCTCTCCCAGAATGGAGAATAAAACTATTTTTAGTCACAAAATCTGAAAAGGGCAATACAAAAAGCACAATTCAGGAAAGAAAAAATAATAAATTGGATATTAGTACAATTAAAGTTCCTTTTCTACCAAATACACTTAGAATAATTTTGTTTTGTTTTGTTTTGTACTGGGGACTGAACTCAGGACCTTGTGCTTGCAAGACAGGTGCAGCGCCACTGAGCTAAATCCCTGGCCCAATTTAGAATATTTTTTAAAAGCAAACCCATAAAGTAGGAGAAAATATTTGGAGAAACCATACCTGATAAAAGATTTATATCCAAAATATACAAAGAACTCTTAGAATTCAACAATAATAAAACAGAAAAATCAACAAATTTAAAGAAAAATCTAAAAAGAGGTTTTTCCAAAGAAAACGTATGGATGTAAAACTCATGAAAAGGTAGGCTCTCTGGGTCATTGTGATTAAGTAAATATTCACTAAAGCAAGAAAATACTACAGCATACATATTAGAATGGCTTAAAATAAAATAAAATAGATTGACAGTGCCAATTGCTGGTAAAGATACAGAGCAATTGGTACTCTTATTCATGGCTGATGAGTTCCAACCACTTTTGAAGACAATTTAGTAATTTCCGACAAAGCTAAACAGACTTTCACCAAACAATTCAGCAGCAATGTTCCTTGGTGTTTATCCAACTAATTTTAAATTTATGTCCATACAAACACCTGCATATCAACACTTACAGTTCTTTGCTTTTCATAACTGCCAAATCTTGCAGCAACCATGACGTCTTTTAATAGATGAACTAGTACAAAGTGGTGTATCAATATAATGGAATTTTCTTCAGAAATGAAAAGAATAAAGAAGCCACAGGAAAATACTGCTGAACCTTAAAGACATACTCCTTAAGAGAGGCTAATCCGAAAAGAACACAGCTATGTGGCTGTCTGAAGAAAGAATGACCGTAGCAGTGATGTATGGATCTGTGATTTCCAGGGCTTCTAGAAGATTAAGAGACAGAGGTGGCAGAATATGTAGACATGGCACAAAAATGATTTTGGGGTGGTAAAACTATTCTTTATGATACTCAGTCATGGGCACACACAATTAGTCATTTGTCAAAACCCACAGGACTTGGAGCAAACAGAGTGAGGCTTAATGTATTCAAAGTTTAAAGAATTATTTAGGAGGCTAGGCGATTCTAGGAAGGGATGTAGAATGTGACAAGAGAATCTAATTTTATTACACACATATGAGTCAACCTCACAGAAGAGCGTAATGGCAGGAAGTGTTGATCTAGGTCATTTTGAAAATGAGCAGAGTCTCTGAGACAAAAGACAGAAGGTATGGCATATAAATGCTGTATTCTAGCTGGTAAGATGATTTCTCTTGGGAATCTGGGAGAAAAATTCTGACACCAACACATATGCAAACTGGAATTGAGCAACTAAGTGAGTGGATGTCAGATGATGGGAGTGAGGTTTCTCACTGTTGGAGTGAGAATTTCCAGGCAAGGAAGGGGTAGACTGGAGAATATCCATGTGGCAATAGATTCAAGGTGGAGGAGTTAGTATTAGCACATGTTTACTCTAATGTCGATGTAATGGTTAAATTTACGAACACACAAAGATATGAACACATTTTAATATGCCCAGATTATGGTCTCTAATACCATTTGCTGATCAAAGAACTACAGCTCCTGGGAGAAATAGTTGATTCTAGGACTGGAGTCAGAAAGATGTCAGATGAACTTTGAATGCTTTATAGTGCGGGAAAGTAAGGAAGTGCTCAAAGAACAAAACAGAAGTCCCTGGGAACCACGCTGAAGGAGACTCATTAATAAACACATTAATTGGAGCAATATGAACAACACACTAAATAAAGTAAGATTGGGTGATGACCCCATGAGTGCATACTGATAAAAATAAATGATTATATGAATCAATACCTAGCCAGAAACAGATAGTTCTGCTGCACACAAAACCTCCAGGTAATTTATGCAGATAGGTTGTACTCAATGTGACTGACCATGAAACCTGCACTGCTGAACTGTGGCTTTCCAAGAATGCGTACAACAGCAAAGGGAGCAAAAGGCATAATTTTCAGTGGGAAGATCTGACAAGCACTGTCTCAGTCATGTGATCAAGGATTACCAACAGTGGCAGGTGGTTTCTTTTTTAAAATTTTATTTTATTGATACATTTTAGGTATACAATATAATGGCATACATCATTGGAAATTTGCACCTTTACATAATCTCTTGGTTCTTATTTTTCCCCGTTCCCCGGCCTTCCCTTCAACCCCTCCATCTCTCCCTGTTTACAGAGACTTTGTTTCCTTTTTTTCATTTTCTCATATTCCTTTCCCTTCTTTCCTTTCCCCTACCCCTCCAACTTCCCCTTGCCCTTTGCCCTTTTTCTTCCTATTTCACATTATCTATTATACCTTTTAGTCCTTATTTACACTTTCAGTTTCTCACACTAGAGAAACTTTGGTATTTACACATGTGTCCTATTTATTTCACTTAAGAGTATCACCTCAATGTGCATCCATTTAGCAGTAAATGTCTCTAATTTCTAGTTTTTTATGGCTGAGTAGTACTCCATTTTATAAAGAAAACCACATTTTCTTTATGCAGTCTCCAGTTGAAGGGCATCTGGGCTTTTTCCAAGTTTTAGCTATCACAAACTGTGCTACTATGAACATGGGTAAATGTATATCACTGTGGTATGATTTTTTTTAATTCTTTGGGAAAGATACCCAGCAGGGAATAGCTGGGTCAAATGGGACTTCCAGCCCTAGTTCTTTGAGGTATCTCCATACTGATTTCCACAGTGCTTGCACCAGTCTATACTCCCACCAGCAGTGGAGCAGTGTTCCTCTTTCCCCACAGCCCCACCAGCATTTATCAGTGGTTGATTTCATGATAGCAGCCATTCTTTCTGGGGTGAAGTGGAATCTCAGGGTTGTTTTCATTTGCATCGCTCGAATGACCAGTGATGTTGAACATTTTTTCATATGTTTATTTGCTATTTCTACTTCTTTGTGTGAGAAATGTCTGTTCATTTCAGATGCCCATTTTTGGATTGAGTCTTTAAATTCGGAAGGTCTGATTTTTTTAAGTTCTCTATATATTCTAGATAATAGACCTTTGTCTGAGGAACAGCAGGTGAAGGTTTTTTCCCACATTGTGGGTTGTCTCTTCTCGTGCTGTGCAGAAGCTTTTTAATAAGAAGAGTTCACACTTGTTGATTGTTTGTGCTAGTTCACGGGCAACTGAGGTTTTGTTCATAAAATCTTTTCCTACACCAATGTCTTCAAGAGTTCTACCTAACCTCTGTTCCAACTGGTTCAGAGTTTATATTTTACTATTTAGATCTTTAATCCATTTTGATTTTAGTTTAGTGCATGGTGAGAGATACAGGTCTAGTTTTAATCTTTGGCAAGTTGAAGCCCAATTTTTCCAGCACCATTTATTAAAGAGGCTATTTTTCCTCCAGTGAGGGTGTTTGGCTCCTTTGTCAAAGATGAGGGGGCTGAGTATGTCTGGAGTTATTTCTGCATCTTCTAATCTGTTCCACTGGTCCTCAGGTCTGTTTCTTTGCCAGTACCATGCTGTTTTTATCACAGTAGCTTTGTAGTATAGTTTCAAGTTGGGGGTTGTGATACCCCCTGCCATGTCTCTGTTACCTAGAATTGCCTTGCTATTCTGGGTCTTTTCTTGTTCTGAATGAATTTTTGGATTGTTTTCTCAAGGTCCATGAAGTATGGTGCTGGAATTTCAATTGGGATTCCATTGAATCTATATAGCCATTTTGGAAATATGGCCATTTTCACTATGTTGATCCTTCCTACCCAGGAGCAGGGGATGTCTTTCCATTTTCTGATGGTGACGTGGTTTTGATGGTCTGCATTTCTGATGAGAAGGGATGAAATGTCACTTTATCCCAGCCACCTCCTCTCCGGAAAAGGAATAGCCTGATTCTAATCATGTGAATATCATCAAATTCCAACAGAAGAACATCCTGCAGCTTACCTTGCCTCCAATCCACAAAACTTTCAGAATCATCAAAAATAAAGACAAGTCTGAGGAACTACCACAGCCAAGAAAAGTCCAAGGAGACATGACAACCAAGGATTTAATGTCATCTCTGGAATAGAGTACTGGAACAAAAGAAGGGCAGTGGGTTCATAGCAAGGATAAATTCATACAGCAGCGACATTAGTTAATAGTAATACATCAATATCATTTGACTAGTTCAGACAAATGTGCTATACAAATGCAAGACATTAATAACAGAAGAAATTACATTGGAGTACTTTGGAAGGCAGTGTGCTATTTTTTGTTAATCTAAAACCATTCTAAAATTGAAAATGATATAAAAATAAAACCATGAAGATTTTGAAATTATATAAGCACATGAACCCTTCTCTTGATAGTCTACTGGCTGAGAGGGAGGAAATATCACTGAAATGTTTCACTTTTACAGAACAAAGGCAAGTGGCTGTATTTGTAATAGTTTCCTGCTCCTTCAACAAAGAAAATCCAATCTTAAGAATCCAAATGTTTGACAAATATATTTGACCATTATTCATATTTGTGAAAAATTAGAAACATCTTAACTGTCCAAAATCGAGGAGACCCACTGAAGAATGAACATGTATGAAGAATAAAGAACATGTATGTTTATAAAAAACTTCAGATTATGTGGTAAAGTGCTCATGTAAGGACTTATGGAAAAGGCGGAATCCAAAATTTTACGTGTTGTGTGATTTGAAATGCAGGCACACCATGACTTGCTGTCCTTCGTTTTTTTTTTTTGGTACTGGGGATCAAACTCAGGACCTTGTGCTTGCTAGGCAGGTGGCGATGCCACTGAGCTAAATCCCTGGACTGCCCTCCATTCTTTTGAATCCCACAGATATTGTACTTTTAATAAATTAAAGGTCTGTGGCTACCCTGCCCTGAGCAAGTGTATTGGAAGCAATTTTCCAACAACTTGTGTTCACTTCCTATCTCTGTGTCACATTTTGTTAATTCTTGGAGCATTTCAAACTTTTTCAGTATTATTACATCGTTATGGTGATTTGTGAGCAAGGATCTTTTATGTCGCTCATAATCATTCAGGAATGCCATGGATCATGCCCATATCAGACAGCAAACTGAGGTGATGAATGTTGTGTAGGTTCTGACTGCTTCAAGAAACCGACTGTTCTCCATCTCTCTTCCTCTCCATGGCCTCCAATTCCCTGAGACACTACAATATTGAAATGAAGCCAAATAATAAACCTATAATGGCCCCCAAGCATTCAAATGAGAGAAGAGTTGTACAATCACTCATTTTAAATCAAAAGCTAGAAATGACTGAGCTTACTGAGGAGGCCATGCTGAAAGCTGAGACAGGCAGAAAGCAAGGCCTCCTGTACCAAACAGTCAAGTTAGGAAGCAAAGGAAAAGTTCTTGAAGGAAATTGAAAGTGTTACTCCAAAGGACACATGAAGTGAAACAGCCTTCTTGCTGATATGGAGAAAATTCTACTCGTTGGATGCAAGATCAAACCAGACACAATATTCCCTTGCACCCAAGTCTAAGCAAGCCCCTCATGCTCTCCATTCTCCAAAGGCTGAACAAGCTGAGAAAGTGCGGAAGAAAAATGTGAAGCCAGCAGGGGTTGGTTCATGAGCTTTAAAGAAAGAGGCAATTTCCCCAACATAAAATTGCAAGAGAAAGCAGCAAGGGCGGATGTAGAGCTGCAGCAAGGTATCCAACTGATTGAGCTGAGATCATTGATGAAGATTTTCAATGTGGACAAAATGGTCAACATGTGGGAAGAAAATGACATCTAGGAATTTCATAACTAAAGAAGAAGAGTTAATGGTTGACTTCAAACTTCAAAGGACAGGCTGTCTTGTTAGAGGCTCATGCAGTTGGTTACTTTAGGTTGAAACCAGGCTCACTAACTAATCCAAAACCCTAATGCCCTGAAGAATTACTCTAAATCTGTTCTGCCTGTGCTCTACAAATGCAGCAACAAAGCCTAGATGAGAGCACATCTGTTTACAATATGGTTTACTGAATATTTTAAGCCCATTGTTCAAAGCTACTATTCAGATAAAAGCTTCCTTTCAAAATATCACTGCTCATTGACAATGCACCTGGTTCTCCCAGAGCTCTGATGGAAATATATGCTTTAATGCCTGCTAATACAACATCCATTCTGCAGCCCACAATCAGGGGTAATTTTAACTTTCAAGTCTTAATTTTAGGACATGCATTTTGTAAAGCTGTGAGTACCATAGGTAGCCATTCTTGCATGGGTGAGGAAGTAAATTCAAAACCTTCTGGAAAGGATTCTCCCTTCAATGTGTCATTAATAATATTTGTGGTGCAAAGAATCAACAACTGGGATCTCATCTTTTTAAAAAGCTTCTGCGCTTTGAAAGAAACCACCAACAGAGGTAACAGACAACCTACAATGTTGGAAAAAAATTTTAGCAACTGTTGCTCAAAGGACTACTATCTAGAATATAAAAGAACTCTAAAAAATCAAACCCCCCACCAAATTTAAAGGCACAATCCAAAAATGGGTATCTGAAATGAACAGACATTTCTCAGACAAAGAAGCAAAAGCAGCAAATAAACATATGAAAAAATGTTCAACATCACTGGTCATTTGAGAGATGCAGATGAAAATAACACTGAGATTCCACGTCACCCCAGAAAGAATGGCTGCTATCAAGAAATCAGCCAATAACAAATGTTGGTAGGGGTGTGGGGAGAAAGGAACCCTTCTCCATTGTTGGTGGGAGTGCAGACTGGTGCAACCACTGTGGAAATAAGTATGGAGATACCTCAAAGAACTAGGACTAGAGGTCCCATTTGACCCAGCTATTCCTCTGCTGGGTATCTTCCCAAAAGAATTTTAAAAATCATACCCCAGTGATAATGCACACCCATGTTTATAACTGCACGTTTTGTAATAGCTAAAGCTTGGAAACAGCCTAATTGCCCATCAACTGGGGACTGGATAAAGAAGATGTGGTTTTTTTAAAATAAAATGGAGTACTACTCAGCCATAAAGAATGAGAAACTAGAAACATTTATAACTAAAAGAATGCACATTGAGGCCATTCTCTTAAGTGGAATAAATAGGACACACATGTGTAAATACCAAATAGTTTCTCTGGTGTGAGAAACTGAAAGTATAAATAAGGATTCAAATAAATACTTTATAATGTGAAATAGGAAGAAAAGGTCCAAAGGGGTAGGGGAAGTAGGAGGGGTAGGGGAAAGGAAAGAAGGGAAAGAAAAAAATATGAGAAAAGGAAAAAAATGAAAACAAAGTCTTTGTAAATAGGGAGGGGTGGAGGGGCTGAAGGGAGGGCAGGGGGATGGAGAAAAAATAAAAACCAAGATACAGCATGTACAGGTGCAAGTTCCTAATGATAAATGTAAATGTACTGTATACCTAAAATGTACCAATAAAAGAATTTAAGGAGAAAAAAAAAGAATATTTGTGGTTAGAGTCAGGGATTTAGCTCAGCGCTCCCGCTGCCTGCCTCCCAAGTGTAAGGTCCTGAGTTCAATCCCCAGTACCAAAAAAAAAAAAAAAAAAAAAAAAAAAGAATATTGTGGTTAATGGAGGAAGTCAGAGTATCAACATTAAGAGGAGTTTGGATGGAGTGGATTTCTGCTCTCATAAATGACGTTGAAGCATCCAGGACCTTGGTGGAGGAAGTAACTATATTTTTGTTGGAAGGAGCAAAGAGCTAGAATTAGAAGTGGAGGGCCGGGGATTTAGCTCAATAGTTCTGCTGCCTGCCTCACATGTGTAGGGTCCCAAGTTCAATCCTCAGTACTGGGGGGAAAAAAAGTGGAACCTGAAAAAGTGACTGAATTGCTACAACCTCATGATAAAATTTTAATGCATGAGGAGTTTTTTCTTGTGATGAGAAAAGGAAGTGATTGTTTGAGATGGAATCCACTCCTGTTGAAGAAGCTGTGAACACTGTTGAAAAGACAAGAAAGGCTTCAGAATATTACATAAACTTAATTGATAAAGCAGCAGCAGGCATGGAGGGATTGGGTCCAATATTGCAGGAGTCCACTGTGGGTAAAATGCTGTCAAACAGCATAGTGTGCTACAGAGAAATTTTCTATGAAAGGATGTATCAGTCAGCTTTCCCACTGTTGAGGCACAATACTTTATGATAACCACAACTTAAAGGAGCAGAGGTTTAATTGGCCTCACACTTTCCAGGGATTTAGTTCATTGTTGACTGGCTGGAGGCAAGAACATCATGGTGGAAGCAGGAGAGCAAAGGTGCTTATTCATGGGGTCAGCAAGCAGAGCAAGGGAACAGTGTCAGAGAGGAAGGAACACAAACCCCAAGGCCACCCTCCATGGCCACACAGATACACTCAGAGGGTGCTACACAATCCCCTGGGCAGATCCCAAATGAAATCAAGTTGACACTCCGCACTACCACATCCCACCCCTCATCAGTGTGTAACCCAAACCCATCTACTTAAACCATACTTAATTTTCTAATAAACACAACAGCACGTTCATAATTCTTCCTAACAATGCAACTATCCTGCCTTTGACTAGAAATTCAACAGACCCTTCCTGAAAGTCAAAATTTCCAGCATTCAAAAGCCCAAGTCAAAGTCTCTTCTGAGACACAGACAAATTTGTAGCTGTGGACCTCTATGGCCCCTAGTTCTCCCTCCTGGGCTGGCTCCATTCACATCCTGTGGTTTTCCTTAGCAGGTCCTTCATTTGCTGGCGTCTCTGACTTTCTGGGGTCTCCAGCCCACCTTTGGCTTCATTCCCCAGCTTCATGTATCATCCATGCCATGGCTCACGCCTGACCTCCCGGACTTCCAGAGCTCTTACATATTGGTAAAACCAGCATCACGGGATTTGGACATTTTGTAAATTATTAATAAAATAACCTTACTTTTAGAATCTATTTACATCTACAAAGTACACATTCTTCTTTTATAAGCAAAACATCATAAACCAGCCTTTTTAAATTGCAGAATGCAAAACTATAGACTGTATTTTCATACATAAAATAGAGGATTTATGATTCCCTTCCTTTACTTGTCTTACTGTATCCTAATGTGGTTTACTTGCTGATGATCCAAAGACTCAGAACAAGTATTATTTCTTTTCATTTTATTTTTTCTGACATCTCCAGATGGAATTCTTTGCTCTTAAAATTGTGCACACATAGGACATTTTAAAACACTGAAATATAATTCACAATCATAAATTTTACCCTTTTATAGTATACAATTCATTTGTTTTTAATATATTCACAAAGTTGCATGACCATCACCACTGTCTCATTTCAGAACAGAGTCCTGTACCTATGAGGAATCAGACCAATCCTCCCATTCCCAGCCCCTAACAACACTGAACTTGACACTTTTCTCATCCTTGGGATAAAATACCCAACACCGACAACTTAAAGGAGGAGAGCTTTATTTCAGCCCGTGTTTCAGGCCTTGCATAGCTGGCGGCATGGTGGAAGAGCCTGGAAAGCTGCTCACCTCATGGCTGCCAGGAAGCAGAGAGCAAAATGAGGAGTCAAGAGCGGAGATGACCCCTTCCAGGCCACGCCTCCAGGGACCCACATCTCCCAGCCAGGCTTCACCTCCTAACAATGTGTTCAGCTATAAACTGTTCCACTGATGAGCATAGCACCCCATGACACAATCACCTCCCCAAATCCCCACCTATGATTGCATGAGGCTTTGAGGGGTCATCTAGATATAATCATAACAACCACAAATCCACTATCTATCTCTATGGGTTTATCTACAATGGAGATTTCATATAGTCAGAGAATATGTGGTCTTCTATGCCTGACTTTGCTCACCTAGCATAATATTTTCAAGATTCTCATATATCAGTTGTTCATTATTTTTTATGCCTGACTAATATTCCATTCAATGGATCATTCCTTCATCCATCACTGGAATTTTGTGTAACTTCTATTTTTTGACTATTATTAACAATGCTGCTATGTAAATTTCTGTGTCAGCCTGTGTTTTTACTTTTCATGGCTTCATATAGTTAGGATTGAATTTGCTTGATCATCTAGTAATTTATGCTAACTTTCTGAGCAACTACCAAACTATCTTTGAAAATGGCTAGTCCATTTGACATTCCTGACAGCAATCAACACTTTTTACAATTGCTCTACATTTTTCTCAGTACTTGTTCTAATCTATCTTTTCAATTGTGGCCACTGAGGCAGATGATGTAAGACCATGGGCCTCACCAGACACTCCGAGGAGCTGACTACAGCGAAGATCACCAGGGAGGGAACACACCGGACAAGTTGTGCAAGTAAAACAGACCTTTATTAGTCTGGCCAGATGGCACCCTCAAGCACCAAGCTTAGAGAGGCCCCTAACTCAGGAGGTTGGATAGTTTTATAGGGGCTGCGTGGGAACTTGGCAAGCAGAACTACAGAAGCGGAATTTTTGCAGTTAGGGGACTGTGAGGGGAGTGTTGCAGGTGTTCTTTGTACAACTAGCTAGCAGGAAGTTCTGCACAAAGCAAGCACTGGTACATTTCATGATTTTTCAACAGATAAGCAAGTACATTCCGGGAACTCTCCATCTCTTTTGTGAGCCTGAAACCAACGGGGACAAGATGGAGCCCTAGTACAAAATGGAGTAACTTTTGCTTGGTCCCACAATGAGAAGTGGCCTATCATTGTGGTTTTTATTTGATAATCTGGTTCTCACAATTAATAATAATGTTGCACAGATTTTAATGTGTCTATTGACCATTCATATATATTCTCTGAAAAAAACACACCTTTGCAAATCTTCTGCCCATTTTCAAGTTATTTTCTCTTTTTATTGTAGTGCTGTAAGACATTTTTTATATGAGGTATGATAAAAACATGGAGAATGTTTAAATTTTAAATATAATTTATTGCAGTAAGAGACAGTTTGTCATTAACCTCTCTCACTATGCACAAGCAGCCCATAGTCATTACTGCTTTCTGCAGCAGTTCTGAAAGTCTTCTTTCATGAGTGTCTTTAGTTGTGCTGTTATGGCTACTTCAGTGTCCTGATCTGATTCAAAATGTTTACTTTTCATTGCCATTTTCACTTTGGGAAGAGCTACAAGCTCCAGGCCATCAGATCTGGTGGATAAAGTGATTGAGGATGGACTCTAAAGTTTTCAAGGGACACAAATTGCCAAAACCATTCGATCAATGAGGAGTGGTCAAAAAATATGGTGAAAGTTTAAATTTTAAAGAATTACTACAGCAAAAGACACCTTGCCGTTAATCCTCATCACTATCCTCACAATATTCTCCTTCACTTCAATCACACCTATCCCATAATTCTTGGCAGTGTATCTTTCACTGCAATGAGCTTTTCTTTTCAAATTTAAACATTCTCAGTATCATTCAATCTCCCCTTGTACTCTGGATTCCAGAAGCTTAATATATTATTTGAAAACATATATTTTTATCCTATGGGTTGTCTTTTTACTTTCTTAATAGCATCTGTTCAATCACAAAGGTTTTAAATATTGATCCCAATTTATAGTTTTACTTAGTTTCCTTTGCTTTTTTTCCCCATTTAGTTTATCAGTACATTTTTGGTTTACAATACAGTAACATTCATAATTGGGATCTTGTACCTTTATATGATGTATCTTGGTTCTTATTTTTTCCCCATTCCCCTGCCTTCCCTTCACTCCCTCCACCTTCCCCTATTTACAAAGACTTTGTTTCCATTTTTTCCTTTTCTCATATTTTTTCTTTTCCCTTCTTTCCTTTCTGCTTCTTCTCCCACTTCCCCATTCCTTTAAACATTTTCTTCCTATTTCATAATATCAATTATACATTCTGATTCTTATTTACATTTTTAGGTTTTTTTATACCAGAGAACTATTCAGTATTTACACACGTGTGTCCTATTTATTTCACTTAAAAGTATGGTCTCAATATGCATCCACTTAGCTATAAATGTCTCTAGTTTCTCATTCTTTATGGCTGAGTAGTACTCCATTTTATAAAAAAAAAAAAGCCACATCTTCCTTATCCAGTTTCCAGTTGATGGGCACTTGGGCTGTTTCCAAGCTTTAGCTATTAAAAACTGTGCCGCTATAAACATAGCTGCACATATATTGCTGTGGTATGATTCTTTTAATTCTTTGGGGACAATAGCCAGTAGGGGAGTAGCTGGGTCAAATGGGACCTCTACTCCTAGTTCTTTGAGGTATCTTCATACTGATTTCCACAGTGGTTGCACCAGTCTGCACTCCCACCAACAATGGAGAAGTGTTCCTTTCTCTGCACACCCCCACCAGCATTTGTTATTGGTTGATTTTTTATTATTATTATTAATTGGTACATTTTAGGTATACAATACATTTACACTTATCATTGGGTGTTTGTACCTGAACATGATGTATCTTAGTTCTTATTTTTTTCCCCATTACCTATGTGCCCTTCTCACCCACCAACCTTCCCTATTCACATAGATTCTGTTTCCATTTCTTTTCTTTTCTCATAATTTTTCCTTTCCCTTCTTCCCTTTCCCCTTCCCCTTCTACCACCCCTACCCCTTTGGACCTTCTCCTATTTCAAATTATCAATTATTGATTTTACTCATTTTTATCCTTATTTACACTTTCAGCTTCTCACACTAGAGATACTATTCGGTATTTACACATGTGTGTCCTATTTATTTCACTTAAGAGTATGGCCTCAATATGCATCCATTTAGCTATAAATGACTCTAGTTTCTCATTCTTTATGGCTGAGTAGTACTCCATTTTATAAAAAAACCACATCTTCTTTATCCAGTTTCCAGTTGATGGGCACTTGGGCTGTTTCCAATCCTTAGCTGTTATAAATTGTGCCGCTATAAACATAGGTGCACATATATCGCTGTGGTATGATTCTTTTAATTCTTTGGGGAAGATACCCAGCAGGGGGATAGCTGGGTCAAATGGGACCTCTAGCCCTAGTTGATTGATGTATCTCCATACATATTTCCACAGTGGTTGCACCAGTCTGCACTCCCACCAACAATGGAGAAGGGTTCCTTTCTCTCCACACCCCCGCCTGCATTTGTTATTGGTTGATTTCTTGATGGCAGCCATTCTTTGTGGAGTGAGGTGGAATCTCAGTGTTGTTTTCATCTGCATCTCTCGAATAACCAGTGATGCTGAACATTTTTTCATGTATTTATTTGCTGTTTTTACTTGTCTGAGAAATGTCTGTTCATTTTGGATGCCCATTTTTGAATTGGGTCTTTGAATTTGGGGGGTCTGATTTTTTTCAGTTCTTTATATATTCTTGATAGTAGACCTTTGTCTGAGGGACAGCTGCTAAAAATTTCTTCCCATATTGTAGGTTGTCTCTTAGCTCTGTTGGTAGTTTATCTTGCAGTGCAGAAGCTTTTTAATAAGATGAAGTCCCACTTGTTGATTCTTTGTGCTAGTTCCCGTGCTACTGAAGTTTTGTTCATAAAGTGTTTTCCTATGCCAATGTCATTGAGAGTTCTACCTAACTTATCTTCCAGCAAGTTTACTGTTTCTGTCTTGATATTTAGCACTTTAATCCACTTTGATCTTGATTTAGTGCATGGTAATAGGTATGGGTCTAGTTTTAATCTTTGTTGGGTTGAAATCCAGTTTTTCCAACACCATTTATTGAACAGGCTATCTTTTCTCCAATGAGGGCATTTGGCTCCTTTGTCAAAGATGAGGTGGCTGAGTTTGTCTGGAGTTGTTTCTGCATCTTCTAATCTATTCCACTGACCTGGTCTGTTTCTTTGCCAGTACCATGCTGTTTTTATCACAGTAGCTTTGTAGTACAGTTTCGAGTTGGGGATTGTGATACCCCCAGCCATGTCTCTGTTGCCCAGAATTGCTTTTGTTATTCTAGGTAACTTCTGCTTCCAAATGAATTTTTGGATTGTTTTCTCTATTTCTGTGAAGTATATTGTTGGAATTTCAATCGGTATTGCATTAAATCTATATAGTAGTTTTGGAAATATGGCCATTTTCACTATATTGATCCTTCCTAAGCAGGAACAAGGGATATCTTTTCATTTTCTTTAGGTGCTATAGTTTTCAGTGTAGAGGTCTCTTGGTTCCCTCGTTAGATTGATTCCTAAATATTTCATTTTTTGGATATTTGGAAAGGGATTGTCTCCCTAATTTCTTTTTCAGTGAGTCTGTTATTTTTGTACAAGAAGGCTATTGATTTTTGAGTGTTGACACTGTATCCAGCTACTCTACTAAATTTGTCAATTATGTCTAGTAGTCTTTTGGCAGATTTTTTTGCATCTTCTACGTAGAGTATCGTATCATCAGCAAATAATGACAGTTTAACTTCTTCCTTTCCTATCTTTCTTTTATTTCTTTCTATTGTCTAATTTCTGTGGCTAATGTTTCCAAAACTATATTGAACAGGAGTGGTGATAATGGACATCCTTGTCTTTTTCCTAATTCTAGCATGAAGGTTTTCAGTTTTTGACCATTTAGTATGATGTTGGCTGTTGCTTTTTAATAGATAGCCTTTATCAAGTTGAGATAAACACCATCTATTCCAATTTCCTGGGAGTTTTATCATGGATGGGTGTTGAATTTTATCAAATGCTTTTTCTGCATCTATTGAGATGGTCATATGGTTTTTACCCTTGACTCTGTTAATATAGTGTATTACATTTATTGATTTATGTATGTTGAACCATCCTTGCATCCCTGGGACAAATCTGACTTGGTCAGGGTGTATGATCTTCTTGATGACCCTCTGTATTCTGTTTGCCAGTATCTTATTGAGGATTTTTGCATCTATATTCATTAGAGAGATTGGCCTGTATTTCTCTTTTTGGGTTGGGTCTTTCCCTGGTTTTGGAATCAAATAATACTTGTTTCCAGGAATGAATTTGGAAGTATTGCTTCCTTTTCAATTTCATTGAAAAGTTTAAAGAGTAGTGGCAATAGTTCTTCTCTAAATGTTTTGTAGAATACAGTAGTGAAGCCATCAGGACCTGGGCTTTTCTTTGTTAGTAGATATTTAATTACATTTTCAATTTCACTGATTGTAATTCAGGTGTTTAGAATTTTCATATCTTCTTCAATCAACCTTGGTAATTCATATGTATCTAGAAATCTGTCTGTTTCATCTGTGTTTTCCATTTTATTAGAGTTCAGGTTCTTGAAGTAGGTATTATTGATTCTCTGGATTTCTGCTGGGTCTGTTGTGACTTCACCTTTTTTGTTCCTAATTGCATGTATTTGAGCCTTTTTCTTTCCTCTTTTTGACAAGCTTGGCTAAGGGTTTATCAATTTTATTTATTCTTTCGAAAAACCAACTCTTCAATTCATTGATTTTTTTGTATCATTCTTAGTCTCCATTGCATTGATTTCTGCTCTAATCTTTATAATTTCCTCCCTTGTATGAGCTTTGGGTTTGTCTTGCTCTTCTTTTTCTAGGAGCTTTAGCTTTAGCATTAGGTAGTTTATTTGAGTTTGCTCTGTTTGCCCAGTGTGGGCATTCACTGCTATGAATTTCCCTCGCAGAACTGCTTTCATTGTGTCCCATAGATTCCTGTATGTTGTATTGGCATTATCATTTATTTGTAAAAACTGTCTAATTTCTTCTTTAATTTCCTGTGTGACCCGTTGGTTTTTCAGGAGGGTGTTATTCAATTTCCATGTGTTTGTGAAGTTCTTGTGGTTTCTTATGTTATTAATCTCCAGTTTAATTGCACTATGGTCTGATAATATACACAGCATAACTTTAATTCCTTTGCATGTACTTAAACATGTTCCATGAGCTAGTATGTGGTCTACTTTTGAGAATGACCCATGTGCAGCTGAAAATAATGTATATTCTGATTTTGTGGGGTGGAACACTCTCTAGACATCTATTAAGTCTATTTGTTCAAAAGCTTGGTTCAGATTTAGTATTTTGATGTTGATTTTTTTGTCTAGATGATCTGTCTATTTGTGACAGTGGGGTATTGAGGTCCCCCACTACAATTAGTACTTATTTGGTTTTTCATGTCCCCTAATACTTGTTTTGTATAGTTCGGGACATTAGTATTTGGTGTATATATTAATGATTGTCATCTCTTCCTCTTAGATTGATCACTTTACAAGGATGTAATGACCTTTTTTGTTTCTCTTAATTCGTTTTGGTTTGAAATTTACTTTTTCTGGCAAAAAAGATTGCTACTCCTGCTTTTTTCCAGGTTCCTGTTGCATGTACAACTGTTTTCCATCCTTTTACTTTCAGTCTATGAGTTTCTTTTTGCATTAGGTGTGTTTCTTGTATGTAGCATATTGTTGTATTTTGCTTCTTAATCCATTGTGCCAGTCTATTCTTTTGATTGGTGAATTGAGGCCAGTAACCTTGATGGTTATAACTGATATTATTGACTTATCATTGTCACGTTATTTTCCTGTTGTTGGTTCTTTTTTATTTTTCTCCCTTTCCTTTTAATTTCTTGCCTTGCCTGATGAATTTGCTCTGTTGGGCCTCATGGACTTGCGACCTTCATAGTCTTTTTCTAGGATATTGTTTAGAATTGTTTGGAGTGCTGGTTTGGCATTCATGAAGTTCCTCAGGTGTTCTTTGTCATGGAAGTATCTTACTTCCCCACCAATTTTGAAAGATAGTTTTGCAGGATACATCAGTCTAGGTTGGAGGTTGTTTTTTTTTAGGGCTTGAAATACCTCACTCCAGGCTCTCCTTGACTTAAGGGTTTTTGTTGAAAAGTCTGCTGTGATTCTGATGGGTTTTCCTTTGCTTGTGATTTGTTTCTTTTCTCTGACTTGTAGTATTTTGTTCTTCTGTTGGGTTCCTGAGATCTTGATTTTTATATGTCTACATGTAGATTTTTTTGATCATGGCTAGTTGGAGTCCTTTATGCCTCACTTATCTGTATGTCAAATTCTTTTGCTCTGTTTGGGAAGTTTTCTGTCATTAATTCTGTGATCAGTTTTTAATGTCATTTGTACTTTCTCCTGCTTTTTCATGGACTCCCATCAGTCTTATATTATTCTTCTTTGCATCATCTAGGAGCTGTTGGATTGATTTCTCATGGTCCCTTGCTATTTTTAAGAGATCTCTCTTTTCATGGTCACTGACCGCCATCCTGTCTTCTGTATCTGATATTCCGTCTTTAGATTGGCTCAGTCTGCTGTGTATGCTTTCAATAGAGTTTTGTTTTGTTTTGGTTTTGGTTTTTCTTGGTACCAGGGATTGAACTCGGGTCCTTGCGCCTGCACAGCAGGTGGCAAAACCACTGAGCTAAATCCCCAGCCCACTTTCAATGGAGTTTTTAATCTTCTGGATATCTGTTTGAATCTGTTTCATGATTCCATTTCTTTCCTATGTTGGGCATTCATGGCTTCCATTTCTTTCCTATGTTGGGCATTCATGGCTTCCATCATGTTCCTGAACTCATCTATTTTTTTTTATCTGTTTCTTTTCTAGAGTCTCTACTCCTGTCTTTCATTCTGCTCACCATTTCTGTAGTTATCTGGGAGATTATTTCTGTTTTGAATTTTTCTAGAGCCTCATTCATCTGTTTCATTACTTCCTGTATTATTAGTTCAGGGTGTTTGGGTGGTTGGTTATCAGACTTTTCCACTTTGTTTGCCCCAGAATTTGCCTTTGGTGGGCTGGAAGTCTGGGTTTCTCCCTTGCTTAAATGTCTTCTCATTTCTATTTTTGTGGTTGGTACTATCCTTGGTTTAATTTCTTGGTTGATACTTTGATATTGCTTATTGTAAGCATCTTTGTTGCTTGTATTTAGAACTCTTATGGAATGATTGCTTCTCAGAGGTGTCTTCCAGATATAGCTGGTCTTTAGGTTTTGAGTCTCTAATGACTCTGAGCCTATCTCATTTTCATTATACCAAGAAGGACAACTGATTTGATCAATCACAACACCTTAGCCCAAGTGATACAATCAGCAACACCTTAGCGTCAAGCACAGCTTAGAAAATGATAATTTGTGGTAGTTACTAATCTGTCATCTTTAATTGTGTGAATTAAATCAAAATCAAGTACCAATCCAACACATGTTAATAGTGAATAAACTCTTCAATATAGCAACTTTACCCTTCCGGGTTGGGACTTAGAAGGAGTTGGAGAAGGAGGGATTGATAGGTAGAAGGATAGGGAAAGGTTAGTAGTGAGGCTAGAGGACATAGGAAGGTCACACAAACTCTAAGAACCTGTTGAAGACAAGAAGAAAAGACAGAATGAAAGTACAAGGATGAGAACAGAACAATCTAACAGCAATAGGGAGGCTAGAAATTGTATTTAATTTCCTTTAAAAGTAATGGCAATCAAGGGAAGGAAAAAGAGAAGAAAAGAAAAAAAAAGAAATCTGAATTAGGGCCAGAACAGGAACAAAAAAGGAGATGAAGAACAATGTGGGAGAGTGAGAGAGAGAGAGAGAGAAAGAAAAGAAAAAAAAGAAAAAGAAGAAAGAGAAAAAAAGAAAAAATTGAAAAGGCTAGAAAAAAAATTAAAAATTAAAAATAAGAAAAAAATAATAAATTTGAGAATAACAAGTAAAAAATAAAAATGAAAGGCCTCTTTCAGGGTATGTCTCTGCTGTCACAATAGTCAACATGGGCAGCAGTGTGCAGCTATAAGTCAATGAATCTCAGCAAGCCAGTCACAGACCTGTGAGATTCAGGCAGATTTCTGGCTGCAAGTCCTAAGTTGAGCTCCTTGTCCTCCTGCAGGGTTGAACTCTGCAGGGTTCTACTGCAGGTTCCAGCTGCCCTTCCCCTGAAGATAGTCCAGGTTCCAATGGGAGGTGATGATCCCTCCAACGTACCAAGCATGGTGGTCTGGTGTGGCTTTATTGCAGAGATTCTCCTCACTTTTCCAGTGAGCTTCAGTTTTCATCAAGGAGCCTGAGAGAGGCCCTCTTTCTGTTGTTCACTTCTGCTCTACCTTCTGGAGCTCAGGACAATGGCCTTTATGACCCTCTATGCCTCTGCAGTGTGGAACCAGGTACCAACACAGCCAGGAGGCCAGAAGTGTGGGGGTAGGGGTGGGGTGGAGTGCTGCAGGCACCCGCTGGGCTTCACTGGTCGCTCAGAGGCGGGGTCTCCTTTGCTTTTGATATGAGTCTGAGGCAGATATGAATATCCTTGTCATATTTAAGACACAGTTGCCCAATCCAGCCTCATAATGACTTATACCTGTGTTTCCTAAGAGATTTATAGTTTCAGCTTTTATGTGTAGATCTTTAATCCACTTTGTAGTCATTTTTATATGATGCACATAGGACTTCACACAGATGTTTTAATTGCATTTAATACTGTATCATTATCTACTGGATTTATTCTTCCCCTAGTTTTTGATCTCCTTGAATAAAACACATGGTATACACTTGTGCCAAAGAATTATTATTTCTTTAAAATTGAATTAAAATCAATTCAAAGGCTTAATAGATGACATTAATGTGTCACCCCAAATTTGCTAGCTTTGTTCATCAAAATAATTCTTATGGATACACCAGTAATTATTACTTTCAACTTTGTATTTACCTTTCTGTCACAATTCCCTACTGAAGGAGATCATACAAAACTTCTGTTAGTTGAGATATTATATGTGTTTGTACTTTGTGTATTTTTAGTTGTTTCATTTAATTATTTCCTATCTTAAAATTTCTCCTTCATTCCCAGAGAAATACTCTATAAAATGCTAAACAAAATAAAGAAACACTAATAATTTCTTCTGTCGGTGAAGGCATTTTATTATAGACCTACACATATCAAGTGATTAAAGAATACCAAAATTATCTAAGTACATACCACAAGTAAGGTGCTTTGCTTTTCTCAGAAGGGTGAAAAATTGTCTATTTTACTTGAATTTTCATCATAGTGGAGTAAAAATCAGAAAATTAGAAAAGATGGTACTGAGGCCATGGGATAGAAAATGAAGGTTCTATTTATACAGAACATAACTTTGGTTACACAAATCAAAAGAAAGACTTAAAAAGTGTTGAGAATTTGTTTAAAAAATCTAGTCTTATCAGATGCAGATGCTAAATATTGGCTCAGAATTTATAGTATTTTTTCTGTTAATTAAATTTTACAGCAAAAATCCCACTATCTCCTATAACCTCAATTTTTGAGTATCCAAAAATGCACATAAACTGCTAACTTGCCATTTAATGCTTTCTGTAGAAAGAAGCTCCACTGTAAACTTCAAATGCAAAACAACTTACTGGAGAATAATTAAGACTGTTGGAGCAAGAGCCGTAATCCAGACACATGGCCGTCTTCGTGTGAAAAAGAATTTCCAGGAAGGAGACCATGAAAGAAGCAAGGGTGGAGGCCTCTAGGCAGTGATTCTAGTGGTCGCCTACAGCAAGGGAAAAGAAAATCATTTCCTTAGGCAGACAGAAGAGTAACAGGTAAAATCCCAATGGACTGGTTCAGGAGGGGCCGAGTGCGGTCAAAAATGCCCAAGGGCAAGCATGTATGAGAAAGAATCTATGCCAAAAATGTATGAAAATAATCTTTAAGAAAAGGAATCATGGCATAATTAAGTATTAAGAAGCACAGCTGATTTGTACTTAACATTTTGTCTTATTTTGAGTGACTTGCTCTGATGGGAAATATTGAGTTGCTTATCGATAAAAAGAGTCTCAATTACAGCTCTGTGTTCTTTTAAATTAATAACGACCCTTGCAAAATCAAACCAAACTAATAAAATCATTTGCAATGGAAAATAAATCACAGATCAATCATAGAAAATATAGATGTCCATTAATGGTACTGTTCATTCTATGTGCTGATCCCAACAACTCAACTATCCATACTGATATCACCTTAGGTAAGTATTCCTGAATAGACACTGTGTGTTCCAGGTCTATGGAACAAAGAGAAAATATCATATCGACGTTAGGAATGTATGGTTTGGGGGCAGTATGGTTTGGGACAGTAGTTTCAGTTTATAAAATTATTATACCATACACTCTGTGGCAGTAACTGTTGCTCCTAAGCCTATATTGCTGCTGCTTATTGTGGAAACTCATGTGCAGGACAACATAGGGTGTTGAATCACGCCATTAATTTCCTCTTATTTTCTGTTAATGAAGCAAAATTTAATATCTATTCTACCATCAACTGTTTTTAAATGTGTGCTCTTGCAATTTTTTTAAAAAAATAACATTTTCAGTGAAATATTAATCATGTTAAGTGAGTGCAAATTATATGCCAAGTATGACTCAATCATTTATGCTGTGACTATCAATGGTAGCAGCGGGCAATCTAGATGAAAGCTTGATTAAAAACACAGTTTCTCTTCTGTGGGTCTCCTAAGTGTTTATTCACGGCACACTGGGGAAAATTTGTATGTAGAGCTTGACCTAGCTGCAGAGCCTCAGACGCAATCAAAGCTCTTGAGAGGTGCAGAGGGGCAGAGATAACTGATGTGAAGGCTTGGGTTAAGATGAAGAGACATGCCTGATATCACCAGGTAAACCAACAATGCAAAGATGGCATAGATGTCCTCTGTGACTTTGCGGAGTAGCACCCCTTGGAGCAAGTCCGAGACAGATGAAAATATCACCCCAGACATCCTGCTGTCCCAAGGCTTTCCCTGGAGATTCCTTCCAGGCATTAAGTCACAGGAGAGTCTGAGGCCATCTTCCTTCCCCTCCTGCACAGGTCTCCTTTTGCATTTGCAGTCTTGTTGAGGACAACACGTCACCTGGTCACAGAATCCAGACACTTAGAGCCCATACCCTCAGGCTTTAACTTCGCATTGCAATAAACCTCTGCATATGGTTAATATCCTGATTGCTCATCCCTTTTGTTCCCCCACCAATATGGCAACCCTCACCTTCCCAAATCCAGGCCAGAACCATAGATGCCTAGCTGACCTTCCAAACCCCAGGGTTACATCCTTTCTCGGAACTGGTCGCTGGAGTGATCTTTTAATGTCTTGGTTAAATGCACCATGCTTTCTCCATGCTTAACCTGACCCCTTAACAAACATTTAATGCCTTCTTTAATTAGGTTTTTTCCTATTTCTACAGTTGTCGCTTCAACATCTCTGTTGTACTATAAGAATATCTGACACATCTTTTCTTGAATGTAACAGGTTTTATACTGTGGGGATTTCTCTCTGCCAGGATTTATGTTGTTCTGTCTGCTTTGCCGGTCTTATTCATGCTATAAGCCTTCAGCTCTCGATTGAAATGTATCCCCTCTGCAGACTTTTCTGTGTCTCAGAACAAGAAAGATGTTTACCTTTGTCTTTGTCTCATTTCTCTGGCTTTACTACCTTTGTTATATCATATACCATGTTATTTTAGATTATTTCTTCATACACTTCTTCATGCAATAGTGTGAACTTACATTATTTAACTCACTAATGTTCCCCATACAAGATTCTCAATATATGTTGAATCTGGAAGTAAAGATTTGTGTAACTGAAGCATATGTGTGCATAGTATTTGTGGGGTCAGATTGGAAAGGGTCATGTATGACAAATCTCAATTAATCTAGAAAATGAGATCTTTGACAGTGGCAGATTGGAGGGGAGTTCATCAGAGTTTCTGAGGACAAGTATAGTTCCAGTACGGAATGTGTGAGTTGAAGGAGGAAGGACAGCAGAAGATTCGTTTATGGTTTCAGCTCAAGAGATGGGACAGATTGAAGTGCTATTACTTCTATAAAGAATACAGGAAGTCCATCAAAATTGGGGCATGTTATCTTCCTGACAGGAGATCTCAGATGTTCAAAGGCTGTCAGACATGGTAGTTACTTGCATGCACATGAAGACTGAGGACGATGGGATGTTATTATCACTCTGATAATTTCAATTTAGAATTGGATGACTGAGTTCCATGCAACAATTAAGGCAGATTCTCTATAAACCAGAAGGAATTTTGAAAAGAATTAGCATATTGCTGCCTCTGCTTTAATGACACTCTTCTTTATAAAGTGCCTTCTTAAAAAGTGTCAAAATAAACAACATATGATCCCAAAGGCTACTGTAAAATGACACTACCTCGCACCTATACATTCTCAGAGCACTTGAAAAATAGTGAGAGCTTTCCTACTGGTCCAATGTTTGTACTTAGTAAAAATAATAATGAAATGTTATGCTTTTGTGAATATACCCAGGACTCACTTGGAATAGAATATGTGGTTTTTAGCTAACAGTTATCTAAAGGCTATAAATACCAATCAAGGTAATGACTCTCTGAGCACAAAACAAATGCCTTTATTTTAGTTAAATGCCCATGTGATAAGTTGTACCATGTGAACCAGAGTACAACTAGTCCTTCATGACCTCCCTTGTCCAGAAAGTTTACCCACTCCCTTTTCTAAAGCTCCATTTGCTTCCCAGTGTTCTGGGCCAGAGGCCATAAAGTTTGAGCCAGTGCAAAACAATAGACCTCAATTTTAGAGAGAGACTAAAAATATCACTAATGCTATTTATATGCAAAAGGGAAAGACCTCTTTTAGAGGATTATAATTCTTGGTATCCCAGGTTTGTATACAACACACTCAATCTTCTCATAAGCATTTACTGACTGTTAGGCACAGATAATACAAGATGCACATATTCTCTCTCTTCTGGGCTGTTCTTGGTGCTTACAACTATTCCTTAAATAAAATAGATTCCACTTCTTGCATCAGTCTGCTTCTCCCACTCTGGCTGCATTCCAGTTTCTTACCAATCTGCTTGAATATAATAGGCAGACTGACTCTTACCCATTGAGCCATAGACTAAGTAAGCTATAAACAGTAGAAGCCTCAATTCCCTGAATTGGAGAACTGTGTGTATTCTCATGAAGCCAAATCTTACATTGAATTTTAATATAGGTATGCCTATTTTGCCTTATGTTGAGCTTATATTATACATAACATTTATTTACATAAACTGTTGATAAACGTTCCCCATGTATTCTATCAGGTTATCTTTTAAAAATTGATAGGAAGAAATTCCAAAACATTTATTCCTAGTAAGTTTCATGTTGTTTTAGCTCATGTCCTGAATATGCTAGGATCTTTACAGGTAGTTATTTGGTCCCTAACATCACTTTCTTGTGGCCACTATGGCATTGACAGATTTAATCACCCTTTTTTTTTTCTATTTAATGCAGTGACAAAATTGTAAAATGACATTGGAAACCCCTGTCTTATGTCACTATTCACTTTTCCAATTATTGTCCTCAGTGGCTGACATCTTGCATGAGTTAACATTCTTGGGATAAAACAGTTCAAAAAACATGACTTCTACTAATTGAGCTATAAGATAGCCCAAACTTTTCGGTCTTATCTATACACTATGAGTGACATAGGCACATGCATTTCTAACAGTTAAGATGCTTTCTAAGTATTTGGAAGCTTCTGGTGTAGTCAATAATCCTAGCTTATAACAAATCGCCCTTTGGGGGTCCAGCCTTATGCAATATATTGGCTTGTATTAATTGTCACTTTCTTTACTTAAGGGCTTTACTAAATAATTTTTTCGTAGTTTCTTGTAGAATTATGCTGGGAACTGATGTAAAATTTGGTAATATTTAATATCAAGACTTTTCTTCATCCTCTTTAAAAAATATTATGATGGTATTGGTACATTTAAAGTTACCTAAGACTTCTCTTTCTATCTAGAATTCCAATTGTATCTGTGAACTCATTCAATATATTTAGTACATTTTAATAGTACCTAATACTATTTTTTTAGTTCTCACTCCACTGGGTTCTAGATCTCTCTTTGTAAAGTTTTTAAAAGTTTTCTTCTTCAGAACTTTCTCATTTAAAAAAGAATAAAACGACACTGCAAAAAAGTTGATTAGTCTGACATGGTCTTATACTATCTTCTCCAGTGATACTACTCAAACCATTTTCAGCTTTGGTCCAATTTTGTTTTATAAAGCCCTATGTTTCTCAATCTACTACTGTATAATCATAAAAATAGAGACCGAATCATTTTTTCATGGATATCCTTGGTTCTATTTCTCTTTCTAATATCTGAAGTTATGATTTTCAAAATCTAAGTTCAATAGAAAGCGCCACTTGAAATTCATCTTCTTTCCTTAGAAGTCTGGCTATTTTGTCAATTCAGAGTAATCTGTGACTGTACTAGTTTAGAAAGTCTCATCCTTGTTGAATGGTATTCTTGTTTTTCTCACTTTTGTGTCGTATCTGTTTTCTCTATGAATTTTGGGAGTCCTATTTGATTATAACCACTTGCTTCCTTAGCACTATAATTTCTCCTGTACATCTTTTTTTTTTTTGCTTAGCAAGTTTTAACTTTTATTGTTTCCTTATTTTTAAAATCAAATTAATATAAATATGGTTTTAAAAGTACAGTATTAAATAATTTCATCTTATCCCACACCTTCTCCTATCCTGATACTGAGAAGCAAGCATTTTTAGGAATTCTAATAGCGATTTCTTTAGTTATCATACTCATAACTCTAAATAATATAGTGATATTTCTTGATTTATCAAAGTTTGTATTCTAGGAATAAGGATTAGATAATTTCAAGTACCTTTGTCTAGTTGCCTCACAGTGCTGTTAATTTGACTGTTTATTATTTTAATTCAGTCATTGCTTACTTTTGTGCTTTAAGTAGTATTATCTATGAATCTTGATCCATCAATTTAAGACAGTCATTCCTTCCACTGAAAATAGTGACAGTCCAACTTTTCTTCCACATTTTCACTTTCACCTTATAAATTCTGTCAAGTACATTTTTTTATTTTTCCAGTGGCAACACCAATAACTTTTTGGTTCTATTTGTTACCAAAATTATTGTGTGTTGAGTCTTGGTTCCCATTAAACAGCATTTACATTATTACAGCTGTGTAACTCATGTCCAATAAAGAACCGCCTAAGATGCCATTTTCCTTCTATATGTCCAATATGCCCCAGACTACTTGAGACCAATGTTGATTTAATACAAAACAAATGTACTTTTTCTATAGTTTTTATATATATGCATACATTTCAATTCCCTGAAATCATGCTATATTTTGCTTTGTTTCATAAATTAATTATGGCTTTTTGGTGTAGCTCTTTATTTCTCCTAGGATTTCTCATTTTCTCTACATTTTATTGATTGAGAGAATAAATATATACATTCTGCAACATAATATTAATATTCAATTCTCTATCTGTTATCTATTAACTGTAATTTATCCCTTTCTTTTTAAAAGACACTCTGCTTACTGTCTACTGACTTTAGGATATGATTTGAACTGACAATGAATAAGTCATTCTATATGTTTTGCTGCGTTCTTAATTCAGTTGCCCAATTAATTGATTTTTATTTTTACCTTTGTTTTCCTGGAATCAGGAAATTACAACCTCAAGAAATTTCCACAGAGGTGGTTCATCAGAAGTAAACTAAATAGGAAGAAAGGGGGCAGAGGGGAAGGGGAAGTGGGAGAGGTAGAGGAAAGGAATGGAATCAATATGAGAAAATGAAAGAATGGAAACAAAGTCTTTGTAAATAGGGAGGGATGGAGAGGTTGAAGGGAGGGCAGGGGAAGGGGGAAAAATAAGAACCAAGAGAGATTATGTAAAGGTGCAAATTTCCAATGATGAATGTAATTGTATTGTATACCTACAATGTATCAATAAAATCAATAAAAAAATAAATAAAAATGAAAAAAAGAAGTTAACTTATTTATTGCTGCAAGAAGTATGTACATCACCATCACCTGTATTTTGTAAGTACAACTGAGTATCAGTTGGATTAGGAATAGAATTGTAGGTTAACTGATTATAAATCTGCTGTGATTGGAATTCTGATGCTTTGTGTGTTTTATTCTCTCTCTGTATTTCTCTTACTCAAATTTTAGGATATTTACTTATACTTGGTGTTCTGAGATTTCACAAGGATTTATATACATGTGCAATTTTTAGAAGCCATCTTTCTAGTCATTATATGGATTTTAAAATTTTGTTTATATTTTTAAAACCAAACAATTTATGGCATTTATAATACTTTTCATTATTTTTAGTTTTGTCTTCTTAATTATCATATAGTTAAATTTACTTTGGTGGACAGTTCTCTGAGTTTTAGACAAAATTTTCATCAAGACAAATAAAATACAACACTACTTATTCCATTGTCCCCAAATATTTTGTGTGTACAATCTCTGTAGTCAACTTCTTCACCTACCTATAGCCCTTGAAACCTCTGGTGAATTTCTCATCGCTGTAAATTTACCCTGCATATACAATCATTAGAGAGAAGGTTGAGTCAACTTCCTTCACTTAGCAAAACACTTTTGGAATCCATTTATGTGTATCAGTTGTCCTCTTTACTACTGAGTTGTAACCCATCATTTGGATATACCACAGGTTGTTCATTCTTTTACCAGCTAAGACACACCAGGTCATTTCTAGTTGGGGAGAGGTGTAAATAATACAGCTGTAAGCATTCACATATAAGTTATGCACACATGGGTTTTCATTTCACCTGGGTAAGTATCTGGGAGGATGTTTTTTGTCTACATGGTCCATATATGTTTGAATACATTTGAAAGGGCCACACTCTTTGCAAAGCCTGTAACACTGCCTTCCTACAGCCAAATCAAAGTTCCATTTCTTTGCCAGCATTTATCTTGAGCAGTTTTTAATCTTCAGTATTCTGTTGCTATCGTGTTATGATTTTAATTTCCATTTCTCCAGTGACTGGCAATATTACACTTTTATTCTTGGGCTGCTTTATGGTCTATGCTTCTTCAGTGAAGTTCTGGGCATATATTCCACCCTGTTTGCAGCAGGGCACTTTCTTTTCTTCTGACTGAGTGTAGAATGTCCCTTGTATGTTCTGGACACAGCTCCTTCATCAGATACAGACGGTGCCAATGTTTTCTCCACAGCTGTGCTGAGTCTTTTCATTTTCTTTTTAATATTTTCCACAGAGCAACAGTGTGTGATTTTGATGAGCTCCAATTTACTTTTCTGCATAGATTGTATTTTTAGTACAATTCACCTAATTTCACCTAATCCAAGGTCTCTCTGGGTTTTTCTTATAACTTTTATAGAAATTTCAGATTTTTAACTTAATTATGTGGTTCATTTGGAGTTCACATTTGTAATGTTGTGACTCAAAAATCAAGGGTTTTGTAACATATCTAGACAAAGTTTTTCAATCGGACTTGTATGAGAGTCTGGGCTCCGTTGACCTCTTGCTTCAAGGATTGACATTTTAGAAGGACAATAGCATTCTTAGTTTAAGATATGTTCTATTTTTTTCTCTCCAGAGAATACTTAAATGCTCACTTTATAAGTAGCATTTTAACTTTTTGAGTTTATACACTCCGGTTTGAGCCACTTTTATTCAATATGCTAGATATTTGTTGATGACATCCACAGTTAGGACTTACCCACAGAACAATGTTGGCAGATGAGGTGGAGTCAAGGCAGCTCTGGACCACCATACACAATGCCTCTCTAGAAGCAGAGATGAGAGTGCGAGCAAAGGAGAGCACATAAGACAAATGGAAAGACTAGCAGTTGCAATGGCTACATTTGATGATTAACTTTCCAGAAGCGACTTCCTGGCCTCTTCTGTGAAGAGACAGGGTCATGTTCTATGGAGAATGCGAGGAGCTTGCTCCCCAGTATTGGGCCAGGGCACATCACCTCACTCTTCCTCTGGCACTTGACAGACAGGAGGTTGGGAGACAACTGTGTAGAACTCCACCTAATGATCAGCTCCTGACACCTAAGCGCTAGGTAATGAGAGCTCTAGCTGAGGAAAGATGGTGACAGAGCCATGCACTGGGTGGGGGTGGGGGGTGGCTGGGCAGCAGAAAGGCTGTGCTTAGTCATCACTGATCCTAGTGACACGGGGCAGTGCAACTGTGGCCAACACTAGGTGCAGGGATCTGCCCAGGGTGGGAGCAGAGCACGGCAGAGGCAGGAGTTTCACCCATTGCTGTTTCACACACGAATCTGTGAAATCTCAAAAGGATCCACTGCAATCATCTACTTAGCTCCCCGCAACAGAACTCTGATCCCAGTTGCTATCTAGTCTCTATTTGGTGATTTCTCCAAAGCCAGTCTTTTGCAAGGACAAAGATCAGTGCTCCTCATAAATGAATAGCCAGCCCCCTTATCTGTCCTTGTTTTTTGTGCCCTTACCCCTCACCTTATCATCATTTTAAAAAATCTTGATCTAATTAATAGTGTTTGCAGCACATAGTGGCTGCATTTGTCATGGGGAGTGAGAAGCTGTGTGCAGCACACCTTGGCTCCTTTATGTCCCTTCCTCAACCATCTATCCCCTCCATCTCTTGCTGTCCTTGCCATTTGCAAAAGATCTGTCTCCTTGTTTCTTATTTTCTATCTTTAGTTTTGCTCTTTAATTTATTTACACATTGGGTTTCTCAAATAAGAGAAACCAAGCAATATTTTAAGTTGCTGAGCCCCTTGTGAAAAGAAAGGATAGTAATAGGACTGGTAACCCTGCTGGCAGGGGAAGCTATCCCCAGACCCTGGTCTACAGCAGGGTTTGAAATACCCTGGCAGCCATGAAGGAGGACAAGGGGCTGCAAGGAGCCACATCTGCCCCAGCTTACAGGGGTACAAGACTAGCAGACTGTCTGAGGAGGGGCTGGGAAGCTCCTTGGCGTAGAGACCAGTGGCATCAAACGCCTTGCTGTGTGCTGTGTGCCCCTTGAAGAACTAAAGGCAGAGACACAGAGGAGATGTCTGGCTTTCCAGGACATGTGGCCTCTTGTGCAGGGTGGCGGACTTGATCTACACTGTGTATGCCACTTTAACTCTGTGCGGGCTTTGATAAGAAGCCTTCGGATTGGGGCAGGGCTGCAACATGTCTGCTGCCAGCGTGTGTGGAGATGCATACACAGGTAAACATGCACTGGAATTTGATGGTACTGTAATATGTAAACACATGGATTTTATACTTTATACTTATTATTGACAATAAATAAAGTAGGATTTTAAAAAATCAAATCTGATCTCTCAGAAGTTCTGTTCAATAGAACATTACAAAACAGTATATTTCTCAGTCTGTTTTACAATTTGAAATTGTGCTCTTTTATACTTTCTCAAAGGGCATTTTGATGTTTAATTTCCCCCACCACCCCACCACTCTTAAAAAATGAAAAGAAAAATATTCTGCCAAAATGATTTCAACTCGTTGTAATGACCAAACCCATTCAGCAGTTCCTTTGGCTAAGGCCAGGCCAGCTAGTACTTTCAGTAGGAAATGTTTCCCTGTAGTTCACAGTTTTAGTCTTACCAAGATCATCTCAGATGTAGTAAGATCTTCAAAGCTTCCTCTGCTGCTGTTGTTTTTCTCTTATGATTTTTCATTTTCTATTCCCCTTAAAGAGCATTTTGCAGAACTTTATTTCAAAGAAAGTGAGCCGTAAACATTATTGCCTTACAAACTCGCGATTTCTCTCTTCCTTGTTGGTGCCTGGATGGCGGGTGGTCTCCTGGCTGTGTCTGCGGTGGTGGCTGTTCTCAGTGGCGCTTGTCCCTGATGGAGACATCTCTGAGGCCCCGATTGCTGGCTCTGTCAGAGCGAGAGGCGAGTGGCCGCCGGAAGCTGACTGCCTGGCGGCGCATCGCAGCGGCAAACGCATGTTGGGGACAAGGGAAAGCGACTTCCACGCCTTCACAACTTGGGCCCTCGTTTCCCTGAGGAGTTGAAGACAGCGGAGCATTCCGGTGGTGAGCAGACAAAAAGGTGTTATAGTGTGAAATAAAACTCCAAGAGCTGAGCTTCGGGAACATGAAGTGTTCACTCTTCGACCTGACATCTCTCTCTGGATGCCTGTGCAGTACTGGAATGGCTATCGCAAGCATGATGCTGAAGTTTCAGCTCTGCAGGATTTTCTGTAACCCACCCATTATTCTGAACTTGGATATTATCAACCAGAAAGAAGGAAAAGAAATTCGCTAGAAGGTCAGGAGGGTTTGTTTTAATGTAATACCTTCAAGTAAATGTGAGGAGCATAGATCTATGCCAGGGGTCCCAACTGAGGCACAGGTGCCTCATCCAAAACCAGAAAGGAGAGGGGTCCAGGAAGGAGAGGAAAGGGAAGCCACCTTTTTAAAGCATGATGCATTGCACTTCATTAATTTTTTTGACAGAATCTTTAAAATTTGTTTCAAAGTTATTTAATTGATACATGAAAACATAAAAATTACATATTTTGAGGTGCCATGTGATGTTTTAATATATGTATACACTGCAAAATATGTGAACCCAGCTAAATATATCTACTTTTTCAAACACTTATCATTTCTGTGTGGTGAAAACATTCAAAATCCTTTATTCCTTTATCCACAAAAATAGATGGACCCCCATCATTTGCAACAATATGGACGGAACTGAAGATCATTACGTGCAGTAAAATAAACTAGGAACAGAAGAAAGCCAAATAACACAAAATCTTTTCCATAGGAGAAAATTCCTCCACTTATCACAGGACTAATTAAGTGAAAATTATTAAATTTCTGGTAAACCAGCAACATTTATTTAGAGCCCACTTCATAGAGATTACCATCCTAAAACTGTGAAGGAGGCATCTCTATTTAGTGGAATCACTCATTTTCACCAAAGCAAGCCTTTTCTAGGCTTATGATAAATACATACGTCGTTCTGACTTGTTCATAGTCAAGCTGTCGCTAATTCTCATTCTCTCTCTGGACTGCACATTCTGTGAGGTCAGTGATTCAGTCTCACCCTTCTTTGGATTCTCTCAGTACCTAGCACAGACCAGCTTTCTATATGCAAGATGCTCAGGGAATTCTAGTTAAAGTGGAATATTGGAGGAATATCAGAGTGGTCTGCCACGCTGGGTTCAGGGAGGGACATCGCCACAGGTGGGGGGCAGGTTTAATTATTAAGGAACTCATTTGGTTATCCCAAAGGTGTTTATGTTGTGCCTACTACGAATGAGCACTCTGTAAGATGCTTGGGTGTGTAGCTACGAGAAGAAGAAGCAGAAGGAGGAGGAAGAGGGGTAGTGGAGGGCGGGGGGAGGAGAAAGGTGCACGTGCTGCAGTCAGTGCACACTCAAGATTGGGTCCAGATGTCATGGCCTAATGATGGTACTTCATCAAATGTGACCATGCCGCAGGGACTCCACCCTGGGTCCCTGGCAATCAAACAATCATACCCAGGCCCCGGTGATTCTTGTTTGGTTGCCGACAGGGGTGAGGGTAAGCGTATCTGACTGTGGGAATTTAACTGAACTTCTTGTACATTGAACTAAATGTGTGAGAAGAAAACAAAATCACTGACTGGATTCACAATAGATCAAACTTGGTAGAAGAACGGGAAGATGTACTTGGAGCCCACACAATAGATGAGAATACAAAGAGGAAAAAATGAATAGACCAATCGTGAACAGTAGAGCAAACACAAGTACCAAAATATTCCCAGAATTGGGTCTCTGAAGATTAGGAAGAGCCAAGTATAATGCTGAAAAGCTTTCAAACTTGATGCAAATGACCAAAAAGTCCAAGCAATTCAATGAAGTTCCAGAACAGTAAGCGTGAAGACATCTCCACTCAAACATATCATAGTTACATTTGCTGAAGCCAGCAGGAAGGAGAAAATCTGAAACAAACAACAACAGAAATAGCCAGGAAAAGACACAATATGTAGACGAGAGCAAAGAAAAGAGTGACAGTAGACATCTTGTCCGAAACAACCAAAGTCAGAAATCAGGACAATGGCTTTTCAACATTGCAGGAAAAACTGCCAAGCTGAAAGTCTATGCCCTGCAAAATATTTTTCTTTTCTTTTCTTTTTCTTCTTACATGCCTGAAGTACATAATGACTATATTTTTGTGCATGGACATAGCACTTTTTAATTCCTTTTTGGTTCCTTCCCTTCCCATCCCTCCCTATTCCAACTCTTATTTCTCTTCCCATTTGCAAAAGCGCTATTTCCAGTTTTTCTAAAATCCCTTCCCCCTTTTCCCTCCATTTCCCTCCATCTCTTCTTGCCCTTCTTATTTGAGAAAGGTCTCCCTCTTTCCTATCATCTATCTTTTGTTTTGCTCTTTATTTATATTTTGGGTTTCTCATGTAAGAGCAACCATGCAATGTTCAATCTTGTGTGTCTCATTTATTTCACTTAACATCACAGTCTCAAGGTATATGCATTTTCCTACAAATAAATGCCTCAAGTTTATCCTTCTTTATGGCTCAGTAATACTCCATTATGTATACATACAATGTTTTCTTTATCCATTCATCTATTTTTGGTTACATAGGTGGTTTTCTAACCAATCTAATCATGAATAAAAAGAATAGACACAAGTTACCACTACCGGGAATGAAGGCTGTGACCACTATAGATTCTACAGACTTCAAGAGATTGATAAAAGAATATTATGAACTATTTTCTTTCACTAAATTTGAAAATATAGGCAAGTTGAAACACTCATATTACTAAATATGAAACAAGAAGAACTGATAACCTGACTATCCTGCTATCTGTTAAAGTAGCTGGAGTTTTACTTTACAAGCTTCTTTTAAAAAAAAAAATCTCCAGGCCCAGATGACTTTACAGCCAAACACTTACAGAAGAAATAATATTAATTTTATCCAAACTCTCATAACATTGCAACTGACTCACTCCACAGGGCCAGCAGGTCTGGTTTAACATTCCAAAGTCATTCACTGTAATTCACCACACACAGATTTAAGACAAGAAAAATAACAGATGATCATGTCAACACATACAAAGAAATCATTTGACAAAATGCAACACCCATCACTGACCAAATACAATACCCCTCAACTTCAAGCTAGCAATGGAAAGAAACTTCTAAACCTGATAAAGTTCATCTATGACAATACTATAGCTAATCAATGTTGAATGAATACTATAGCTTATCAGTGACAAAGAATAAATATTTCCTTGCCAAGTCCAAAATTATGTGGAGAATATCTGCCCTCCTCCTTCTTAGTCCTCTGCCATCTTAAATATTATATAGAAATAAAATCGATGCTTTATTGCTAACTGAAGATAATTATTATCTGGCCATTTTTAGTACCATAGAATAGAATATGTCATCGTCTCTCAGATCAGTTAGGCCTGTTTACTCACACAAATGGCCCTAGGCTTCTATAGCTTACATAATTTTATTTTATCTTTTTATTGCTACTATCTGTGATTTTAATTGTCAAAATTTCTGTTGTTTTATTGCTTTAAATGTCATAAAATGGAAGCTTTATTATTGAATTGCTAAAAATCAATCAAATATTACAGGAGAGATATTGTGAAGATATAACCTTTGAGGCCAATTAACTCAGGTTCACATTCCAACTCTGTCAATTACTGGTTGTGGATCTCGGGAAATTTATTCAACTCAAGAACTAACTTCCCCCTCCTGAGATGGAACTCTCAGTGGCTAATATATAGGGGAATAAATAAAATGCTATATGTGCGAGGTCAGGTACACAGTAGACACTTAAAATTTTTTTCACTCTGTTCTTCACTGTGTTGGATAAATGACTCTTGCCCTGTACCTGATAAATCCCCAAACCTCAGCTTTATGGTTCTGGACAAAGAACACAATCATATGGTGATTACTTTAAGGAGGTCTGGGAAATCAGATTACCTCAGGGAGGAATGGAAGTGAGTCTGGGTAAACAGCTAGCATGCTTGTGCCATAGTCCCTAGATTAATTAAGAATGGCTTGAGGTACACTAAGGAGTTTTGAGATTTAACCTTAGTAATATCCATTTGTTGTGCAGAGCCCATGTGGGAGCTATATTTCAGAGAGCTCAGGTTGCTGTTCGTGAAGTGTTATCACTCTAAGTACTTATGCTTACAAAACCAAGATAATCAACATCATCATGAACATCACCATCAGCTACCATTTCTTGAGCATGAAATTTCCAACAAGCATTGAACTATATATTTTACTAATACAATGCCTTCAATTTCTACTTTAGAATGAAGAACTCTTAGGGATAGAACATATACCTTGTCTTTTGCTTCTCCCCTAGAAATCCCTTGGTATTGAATAGAGTAGAAACATATGATGGTTGGTTATTTTTTGAAAGAATGAAAAATAGAAACAACACCTCTTAAATAATCCCTAGGAAATCAACTTCAATCTTTCTAGTGCCCCAGGTGTGAATGCATACACATTTTATTTTTAAAATGTATCTTAAAAAAGTGTTAGTATGTCTGTATCAATGCGTCAATATTAATAATACGTATCTGGGAGCTGGGCTTCTGAGAATTCAGTAAATTATAACTTCTGACAAATTTGTATCCGAAGAAGCTGATTTTTAGGAGACTGCAACTCATTCATAGAATTCTTTATGTATTGCTTATCCAGCTATTCATGCAATCAGTAGAAATTCACTTCTGATTTTCCCCAAACTACACATTCTTCCAGTGAAAAAGGAAGATGCTTCTTTTCAAGCCTACTGCACACAACAAAACAAAATAAATCTCTACATCAGTGTGCACTGTTCATTGCTGGTTTAGTGGTTGTTTTATTTAGACTGTAGGTCATTCCAGTATTAAGAATTCCTCTTTAATCTAGATTCTCTTTAATGAAGGTCATGTTTAAAAGGGCATTTTCTCACCAACAGACTGAGGATATGTCCATCTTACACAATGAACAGAAATGTAAACTGGAATTGAAAAAGATGGGAAGTCAAATTATGTGCTATGCAAAACAAATTATTAAGATTAATAATGAAATTATTCTTTCAGTTGGCTGGATATATAACATGCAACATTAAAGGTCAAAGACTAATCCTGTTATTTGTTTTTAAACAATTTCAGTTAATGCAGTCTGTCAAGGACATTCATGTCTCTGGAGAAATTAGAACACTATATGATTACACAAGATTTCTCGAATGGATAAAATGTCTTGCTAAATTAAAATGCTTAAAGGAGAATTCTTAAATAAAACACTTCTTGACACAAAAATCTGGGATATGTCACTGTTCTCAGTTTATACGACTATAAACTAATTTATTCTCGTTAGTTAGCAAGATATTCTGCTTCTTTCTCTGTCTTTTGCTACCTTCTGTGTTGGTATACTGTTGATCCAGGGCTATGCACTAGCAACAACAATCCTTAGTATATATGAGTGAACATGCTTATTTGTTTTACACTTATTGTTCTTGGGTTCCTTTATATATTTGTTTTTAATCACTGTTTCCAACTTGTTAAAAGTATTTTAATGAATTCTTAATGTAGTATCCCAACATGTGAAGTCACACCCCTTCAATTAATCACTTTGGTAAATTAATAATTTTTTTTAATGTTGTACCCTTTATTTTTTTTTAATTTTATTTTATTGGTACATTTTAGGTATACAATATAATGACATTCATCATTGGAAATGTGCACCCTTACATAATCTCTCTTGGTTCTTATTTTTCCCCTTTCCCCTGCCCTCCCTTCAACCCCTCCATCCCTCCCTATATGCATACCCATGTTCATAGCAGCATAATTTGTAATAGCTAAAACTTGGAAGCAGCCCAAATGCCCATCAACTGGAGACTGGATAAAGAAAAGGGTTTTTTTTTATAAAATGGAGTACTACTCAGCCATAAAAAATGAGAAATTAGAGACATTTATAGCTAAATGGATGCACATTGAGGTGATATTCTTAAGCAAAATAAATAGGACACACATGTGTAATTCCCAAATAATTTCTCTGGTTTGAGAACCTGAAAGTGTAAATAAGGACTAAAAGGTATAACAGATAATGTGAAAAAGGAAGAAAAGGGACAAAGGGGAAGGGGAAGTGGGAGGGGTAGGGGAAAGGAAAGAAGGGAATGGAATTAATATGAGAAAATGAAAAAATGGTAATTTAATAAATTTAATGATGAGTCAGATTGTGAAAGTCTTCAAATGCAGACCTAAAATTTTCAATTGTATTTTTAAGACAAGAAGGATCTGATAAATTGTAGGGAATAAAGTAGATAACTCACTGCTCTAGACTGTGGTATGACTTTGGGACTAATTAGGCATGCTGATAAGATGGGAAGAAGAGTTTCAGAAGGGCTTCCATATTTCGGGCTTCAGTATTATCACATGCAATCTAACTATGATTAATGGTATGGAAAATCATTGTTGCATCTCTAGAAATTGTAACAGTATATGGTCAAACCAACAATCATCAATGGAAAGATGATGTGAAAAAGTGCTAATGCTAGATGGAAGGTGTCCTCTTTAGCATGTGGTACTGAATTTGTGATGTGGTTGTTATGCATGCAGAAATGCTGGTTGGAAACTCAGCATCAGATGGTCTCTTCTCCTAAATTTCTCCCATTCTTTGTTTTTTGTGGCAGTGGCCGCCTAGGTTTGCTCCCCACCTCTCCAGTGTTGGGCTCTGTCTCTTCACCAGTGGGTGTTAGAGAGATGCCCCAGGTCTTCAACATGAGAAATCTCTCTTCTGAGATCTCATCAATGGCCTCAGCTACCACTGGGAGCAGGATAATAGCAACTTCAGAGAGGTAGTCAGGAAAGAAGGGAGTTGAGCACACAGAGAAGTCATGGATATTTCTGGTAAATTTTTTAAAAATCAGTTATCAATAGGTGAAAATTATACATAGAAATCAAGAAAATAGGAAATACAATGGTTCCTTTTGTTGGGAAAATTTGACCATTCTATCAGAACAAAGCCAGATTGTGATGTGCAGAACCCAAGGCATATTCTAACAGGCAGAAGAGTAAATGGGGGTGGAAGGATGAGAGAGTGTATGTAGATTCATCTTTAAGCAAGAATGAGAGGGGATAAAAGAAGAAGTGGGGCCTGGCCACCATTCCACTGCTCCCAGGGCAGAGCAGGTGAGCCACCCAGAGCAGGTGAGCCAGGAGCACTCCCCACTGCCACCACCCGTGGAAATGAGAAGACATGTAAACAAGCCTCAAAAACAGACTTCCAGATCACCTACAGCAACCCCAAAGGGAAATGAGATGGAACACTCTGATACTCAACCAACCACCTGGACTCCCTGAACTGGTAACAAAAGAGGATCTGGAAAAAATGAAATCAGAAATAATTTCTCAGATAGCAGCAGAGATTGTGCTCATAGTGCAAGACATGATTAATAAACCTAGAGAGAACACAGATAAAAACATTGAGGAGCTGAGGAACATGATGGAATCCCAACATAGGAAACAAATGAAATCCATAAAACAGATACAAACAAATTTCCAGGAGATTAAAAACTCCACTGAAAGTCTATGCTGCAGAATGAACCAGTGTGAGGACAGAATTTCAGATATAGAAGACAAGATTGCTATTAGTAACCAGGAAAAGAAAAATTGCTTTAAAATTGTAAGGGACCACAAGAAATCAATCCAGCAGCTGCTAGATGATGCAAAGAAGAATAACATAAGACTGATTGGAGTCAATGAAGAAACAGGAGAGAGTGCAGATGACATAAAAAAACTGTTCACAGAAGTGATGGCAGAAAACTTTCCAAGCAGGGGAAAAGAACTTGACATACAGATAACTGAGGCATATAGGACTCAAACTAGCCTTGATCAAAAAAAAAATCTACACATAGGCATATAATAGTTAGGATTCCAGAAACCCAACAGAACAAAATTCTACTAGCAGTTAAGAGAAAAGAAACAAATCACATACAAAGGAAAGCCCATCAGAATCACAGCAGACTTCTCAATGCAAACCCTCAAGGCAAGAAGAGCTTGGAGTGAGGTATTTCAAGCCCTACAAGAAAACAGCCTCCAACCCAGATTGATGTACCCTGCAAAACTATCTTTCAAAATTGATGGTGAAATTAAGATACTTTCATGATAAAGAGCCCCTTAGGAACTTCATGAATACCAAACCACCACTCCACAAAATTTTAGACTAGGAAAAAGACAGTGAGCATCACAACCCCAGGAAACCCAGCAGAATGAATCCATTGGGTGTGACAAATTAAATGCAAAGGGGGAGAATCCAACAAAAAGAAAAAGTCATGACAAGGCTTTTAAAACTTTTAACTTCATCTCCCTAATGAGTGTATAATTCAATCTTGTTATTGTACTGATTAGTATTTTTCTGATTTTAGTATTGCACACCTTTCCTTGTGCTGTACTGGCTATTTATCATCTTCTTGTGTCTACTTTTTAATTGGGTTGTCTATTAATGAGCTGTAAGAGTTCTTTATATATTCTGGTCAAAGGTTATATGCATTATAAATATGGTCTGTTTTACTTTTCATTTTAATGATGTCATTTAAAGTTCTAAATTTTGATGGAATCTCATTTACCAATTTCTTTCTTTTACACATCATGTTTTTTATATCCTAGGAAATTCTTGCCTACCCTAAATTCATAAACATTTTCCCTTATAATTTCTTCTTAAAGTTTTATGGTTTTAGTCTTTCATATTTACGTGCATAGATCCTTTCAAGTTGTTTTTATGTATGGAAATAAAGGGTTGAGGTTAACTTTTTATATATGGATATCAGGTGTTCTAGTGCCATTTGCTGAAAACACTATCTTTTCCTCTGTTCTTGAACTGAGTTTATGTTCTATAAAATGTTAATGCTAAATTATCTTTCAAAACTCAGTGGACCATATATGTGTGGTTCTATTTCTAGATTTTCTTTTTATTCCAATGATCTATATGTCTTTCCTTACACCAACACTGCTTTGATTACTGTAGCTTTAGAGGAAGTCTTAAAATTAGGTACTAAATGTCTTCCAACACAGTTTTTTTTCTTTTTACTTTTCTAGGTCATTTGTACTCCTACATAACTTTTAAATTTCAATATCCAATTCTTCATTTATAGCAAGTATACATAGACCTGAATTTTTATATATACCTTGTGTTTTCTAATACTGGTGAATTCAAATACAAGTTTTAGGGGCTCCTAGAGATTTCTTAGTATTTTCTCTGTAGATGATCATTTCATCTACATATAAAGATATGCTTCTACCTTGCCAATCCTATCCTAATTGTGTCATTTCATTGCCAGACTATTTTGGTTTACGCCTATGTTTCAAAGTTTAATGGACAGATGAAGAGTAGGCATATCTGCTCTTGTTCCCCACCTTAGGGAGAAAGCATTGTGTCTTCTCCACTAATATAAGGCATTTTTGCTGGAAGTATGGAGTACATGTGTTTGATCTGTTGAGAAGGTTCTGTTCTACTTCTAGTCTCCTGATACCTTTTATCATGAACAGCTGTAGAATTTAGTCCAATACTTTTTCTCCAACTAGTGACAGGATCATATGGCTTTTTCCTTTCCTCTGTTAAAATGATGACTTTTGGGGGTGGAGCTTCCAATGCTGAACCAACACTGCCATCCCTATAATAAAATCACTTTCTACATACTGCCAGATCTGACTTCTAACAGTTTGTTTTGTTAAATAAATTTCTACCTATGTTCATACCCTTTTCTTCTATTATCTTTATCCAGCTTTAGGATTAGCACAATGTTGATTTCCTAAAATGTGGGGAGAAATGTTCCTTTTTTCTGCTTTAAATGTTTGATATAATTTATCAGTTAAAATGTATACGAGCCTGTTGTTGTCATACAGGTAGGTTTTCAAGCTAGGAATATACTTTCTTTAATAGGTGCTATTCAAATTTTATATTTCCTCCAGAGTTAGTTTCATTAATTTGTCTTTCAAGGTACCTCTTAGAAGTTGTCGAATTTATTTCAAAAAATTTTTTTGTAATATGCTTTCTATATCCTTTTAAATTCTGTAAAATCTGTGGTAATGTCTCCTAGATCTTGATATTGTAATTTTAAAAATGTGTAATTGATATTGTGTAATAGGTAGAAAAGGTCTAAAGGAGCAGGTGAAGTGGGAGGGGAAGGGGAAAGGAAAGAAGGGAAAAGAAAAAATATGACAAAAGGAAAAAAATGGAAACCAAGTTTTTGCAAATAGGGAAGGGTGGAGGGGCTGAAGGGAGGGCAGGGTAAGGGGAAAAAAAAAAGAACCAAGACACTCAAGTAATGGTACAAGATCCCAATGATGACTGTAACTGTATTTTATACCTAAAATGTACCAATAAACTTAATGGGGGAAGAAAAAAGGGAAGAAGTGGGGTAGAGGTCAGTCCTCTATCCTCCATCATTAATGTACTTAATAAAAGAGGGTAAAAAAAAGGGAAAGATGTTCACTAAACAGCATTTGAAATAAAACATCATTGTACTTCACTGGATAAACTTGTAAAATGATAAAGAAAATGGATAGGATGCCTTCATATATTTCTCCTCAATTTTTTGTTTTGGTTTAGCATAATTAAAGGATCTCCCATTTATTAAACTTGATTAGAGATTGGTTTTAAAATTTGGTTACAGGTGATACTGTATTAAATGTAGGTTTCTATTAAATGATATTTAGATATACACCGACATCATTAAATATTTTAAAGAAGTTCAGATAAATTGAATTCCATAAAATATGTATTATTTATTGAGAGACAATTACTATGCTAGTTCTTGAGCCCCAAATCGATGTAGATAAATTCTCTAAAGCAGAAATAGCCTGAAGTTTCCGATGTGATGAGGTTAAGACATCAGACAGTGGAAGGCGTGATGAGGATTGTCAACACAATCCAATGATGATTTAGGCAAGAGGTTTCCTGAAGTCAGCATTGAAAGTTAAATAAATACTGGCCAACAAAAGCAGAAAGAGAGGGGAGAGGTAGAGAAAGGAGCAGAGAGAGAACATTCAGGATAGAGAGGAAAGTGTGAGAAAGTCAGTGATGTTTTCCAGAGCATGTGCCATGCACAGTATCATAAACAGCAGTTTGACTTACTGAAGCATGATGTGCAGAACATGGGAGCAAAGTACTTTATTCTGTAAGCAATGGCCATTATTTAAGGTCTTTTTGTTTTGGTTTGGTTTGGTTTTTGCTTTTTGCAATGTTAAGGATAATCCAGGGCCTTATTCATGCTAGGCAAGTACTCTACCAATGAGCTCTGCCCCGGGCCATCATTAAGCCTGTGAAGGTACCACAGTAACATGGTCAGCATTGCATTTTTTTAGCGGGGGGGGGGGGGGATTGAACTTCGGATCTTTCACTTGTGAGGCAGGCAGTGGCACCACTGAGCTAAATCCCTGGCCCTGCACTGCTTTTTTTTTTTTTTTTTTGGTACTGGGGATGGAACTCAGGTCCTTCAGGTGGGACCACTGAGCTAAATCTCCAGCCCATGCATTGCATTTTTATAGCAATAGTTATTGCTATAAAATAACATCTTCAATGTTGTTACAATGAAGAAAATGTAAAACTGGAGAGGAGAAAAACTAAGAAGATATTACTATAACCTGCAGGAAAGAGGATGCGGGCTGGACTGAAACGGAAACAGGTTTCCAGATCTACTGAGATGGTAGGTGATGTCCACCGTGTCTGGTGCTGTGTTACGGGTGACCAATGAGAGCATAAGTCAAAGACAACTCGCAGGTTTCTAGTACTGGTGCCTCAGTGAATGACACTGCTGTGAGTTTATATACTGGAAAGCGGAACACATTTGAATGGAAAGGCAGAAGGTGATGGGTCTAATTTGGACCTGTTAAGTTTAGGGTGTCTGTAAAACTTGGCAGTCTTTGGAATTCACAAATCTGACACCTACCAGAGAAGATCAGGCTGAAGATACAGATCTAGAAATCATCACCACTTTGTTACATAAAACCCCCCAAATGGGTGACTTCTCCATTAAAATTGATTAGTATCTTTCACATTTACTGTTCAGAGTGCCCTTTCAGTTCTTTCTCCTTTCAAAACTGCTTCATTTTAATGGGAATTTCCGTTTGATCACGTCACGGTGTATGAGAGATGTCAACATTGTGATTTGACCAGAGAACTCGAAATTCTGGGAGAAGAACCTTTTTCTGTCCATGGTCTCCAGTTTCCTGTTCTTACCATCGCATCTGCTGACTTGGCAGCTGTGATTTGCTTCTCCAGAATGAGATACACTTTTATGGCATCTTCTATAGCGAGGAGGATTTTCAACCCACCTGCTAACAACAGCATGCTTTGGGGAGGGTACTCCCAAGGTCAATTACCAATTGACAGGACTAGTTTCTCTCTGGCTGTTATTAAAATTACCTCCAACTTGGCAGCTTAAAGTAATGCAAATGTATCATATAGCTCTGGAGGTCAGAAGTCTGAAATCAGCTTCAGTGGGCTAAAGTTAAGAAGTTAGCAGACCAGACTTCCTTCTGGAGACTCAAGGAGAGAGCCATTTCCTTACCCTTTTTTTCTGCCTTCTAGAAACCACAATGGCCTTCGTGGTCACCATTCTCCATCTTCAAAGTGCATCATTCCGATCTCTGCTTCCATCATTCCATCTTTTTTATTCTACCATTGATGACTTGCTTGCTGCTTCCTTCCAAGGAGTCTTTTCCTTATAAGGACCTCCCTATCACAAGATCATTAGCCTAATCACATCTGCAGCGTTCCTCTTGCTGGGGAAAGCATCATGCACTGGTCCCAAGGATTAGGGTTAGGGTTAGGATGGGTGTCTTTTCATACCCAGGATTCAGCTGCCACCTGGGGAGGGTAGAAATGAGCCCCAGTGACCAGCCCGGGTCTGTAGTGGTGCTTACGGGCACTCTTCTTACATAACTAGGGTAGCCAGTCATATGAAAGATAATCAAACATTTTAAAACGCCTTAGGTGCAAACAAGGCTATGACCAACAAAAAGAGGTCCTTTCAGTTTCCCTTACCCAGTATCACTAGTGCTAAATAACTCCAACAATTAGAATGCAAATTTCACAGCCAATCCGTGTGAGAAACACTTCTTTTCAGTGTCAGTCTCAATCACCTTTTCTAATAACTCCCTGGTCTTTTGCGGAATTACCTTCCATCCTGGAAATTAGGGAACTGAGGGCCCCTTCTCCCCATCACGTCATGGTCCTGGTGCAGCAGGACCTGGGGCAGTTAGTGTCTGTGTGAAGCATGGCCAGTCAAAGGCTCGGCCCTGTGCCTATAAATCCGGGTGCAGCGATAGGAAGTTAGAAAAACAATTGGCATTACTCATACTGCGGGTGCTACTGCTGTCTTCTCTGCCTCCTAGCCTGTCAGTCTTCCCACAAATTTTGCCTATGTTCCAGGGCTTTCTTTAATTCTGAAAGTTTTCAATTTCTTTTGAATTAATTACTCTCACTTAGCCAAATTGGTTTTCTATCACTTAGTCAGAAAACCCTAATAACACTGATGCTATATGGATATTGCTGCTGCTGGCTTAAATCTACCATAAGAATTTAGCAAGAAAATTGATTTTCCACTTCAAGTTATTTTATTCACTAAACTCATCTACTTTGAGTTAGTGACTAACAATTAATTCATCTTCATAATTATGCGATGTCATTAAAGAATTCTATGACTTAAATATATTTACAAATCTGGAGAGGCGAAGTAGCTCCTGTTTCCCAATTATGAAGAGTACTTTCACCTGTCAGTATTTTGTCTTTTCATGGATCATAGCTTGAAGTGATTCTTGAATGGGTTGGGAATATCTTTTTAGATCATTATTTGAACACTGGAGATCACAGTACCACAATGCTGAGAATTTACCTCCATATAGTGATTAAATGATATATTTTTTCTTTAATGGAAAATCACCCGGTGAAATTATGAAAAAGAGATTATTTGTGTGAGTCATAATTTTATGGAAACTGTTTTTCACTTCTATGCATTTTTAGAAACGTTTTCTTTAAAAAGGACATTCTATTAATATTTATAATTAGATAGCACACAAAACAGACCCTAAATCTTATGTTCTAACTTTACGGGTACAATTACATAAAGAAGATTACATGCTTTTTGGCATAATGTTTTTTCTGGGAACTGCAGAACAAAGGGTATCTCCACCAAGACACTATTTCTTTCAAGAGTGCGGGGAAACAGGAAGCTAGCGGTTAACCACGATTGCTTTAACTATCCGAACATACTACTCTTCATACTTCAAAACTGAACACCGGCCGGGGATTTAGCTCAGCGGTTCCGCCGCCTGCCTCGCAGGAGCAAGGTCTCAAGTTCGATCCCCGGTACCCATACAAAAACACAATGCTTAAAATATGTAATACTTGAGCGAGTGGAGCAGAAGCTGACCAGCTTCTCTCACCCCTCACACTGGGATCCCTGTTTTTCCTTCTCAGCCAGCAGGCGCCCCTCAGCTCCGGCGAGCAGGGCCTGGGCCGGATACCGAGGCTTACCAGGGAGAGAAGACTGGAGGAAGAGATTCCCGCGTTTCTCTGCTTGCCCTTAGGCCCAAACCCAGAGGAGCCAGTGGGACACAAACTGCACAGTCTACTCCGCACACCTCCCGGGCCGCGCGGGAGAGGGAGAAACTCAGACTTCACCGAGCGAGGTTTGGAAGTTAGCCAGTCCCTGTACTGGGTCCGCGTCACGCCCACGGGGGCTGCCGGTTCGCGTCGCCGCGCTGGGTGTGGGGGGGCGCACGTCCCGGGCGGGGCCCAGCGCTGGAGGACACGGCGCCTCCGCGGCCGGGGCGCACGTGCCTGGGCCGGGCCGCGCCGTAGTATCTGGGCGGGCGGGAGCTGGCTCGGGGCCGCCCGCCCGGTGGTTGGGCGGAGGAAGCGCCGACTCCTCCTCCCGCCGTATTAACCTGCACCCAGGGGCGGCGAGCAGCGCAGCTCCCGCCCAGCCCGCCGTGGACGCGTCCGGGAGCTCAGCCTCCGCGCCAGAGGCGAGTGCTGCGCTCCAGGCGCCGCGATCCCGAGGACGCGGCCGCGCCTTCACCTCCCGCCCCGGGCACCGGCGGCGCGGCTGCTGCGGCCGCCTCCCCCCGGCGCGCGAGTCCTCTCCCAGCGGCTCCTCGCCGAGCGCCGGCTCGCCTCGGAGAGCCCGCGTCCTCGCTCCGGGCTCGGGGACCACGGACCGCCCCGCGGCGAGGGCCGGACTGCAGGCAGCGGCCAGGTAACGGGGGCGCGGGCCGGGCGCGGCGGCGCGCGGTGGCTCCCGTCCTCCCGGAGCGGGGACTGCGGGCTGGGCAACCCCGGCCCGGCCCGGCCCACGCCTCGGCTTCTCTGCCGGAGCCCGGGGACGCGGGGGGCCGGGCCAGGCGCCCTCCTGCCGGCGCGCGGTTCTCAGGCTCCTCGGGGCCGCGGGAGGGAGCGATTTCTGCTTGCGACAGGGTCCCGGAGGGGGAGCGAAGCAGACCCCGGCCCTTCCCCGCCCTCACCCGGCCCCGCACCCTCAGCTGCCGCACCGCGCGGAGAGGAGGGGCCGCGCCGGAGCCCTCTGCACAGCAAGTTGTTGCACTTGCTTCTCGGGTGACATTCTGGCGCGGGCTTCGGAGACCCCTACCCTGCGTGTGTGGAGACAGGGAGCTAGCGGGAGACACGCAGAGAGGCGCAGAGGCGGCCAGACCGAGACGCGCGCGGCCAGGTCACGCGAGGGTCGCCCAGCCGCGTCGCGGGGCGCTCGGAGCCCCGGGACCCGGCGGCGGATCGAATGAGCGGGGACAGAGTGGACTCCAACGGAGGGGCGACTGCGGCGGGCGGCGGGGAGCCGCGCGTACACTCGAGGGCCCGGGCCGCGGGAAGCGGCGGCCGCCCCGATGTCCGCGCCCAGACCCGGCGGTGCCCAGCGCTGGCCCGGGCCGGCCGGGTGGGGACGAGGGGCAGCTTTGGTGGATGTGGCTCAGAGAAGCGGGGAGCCGGGCTCGGGGTGTGGAGGAGGATGCTCGCCTCCCGGCGTGACACTTGAAGTTAAGGAATCACAATGAGGAAGCAAAGAGGATAATAAAAGTAACGGTTAAAGACGGATCTGTAGCTCCCGTGGTGTTCTTGAGTGGCTTCGTAGAAAGTGGCGACGCTTCAGCCTGACGTGTGTGCTTCCACACTGGCACGAGAATTCTTAGAACCGGGAAAGCGATTTTAGGTCTGCAGGCAAACATCTTGCAAATTATTATTAGTACTAGTATTTTTTTTTAACCAGGAAGGAGCTGTTCGAAAAGGACCAGCCTTTTCAGTGTTATTTATGGCACAATTTCTGTTGGCCTATCTAGATCGGTTTCGCATATGTAGCAGTACTTTTTAGTCCAACCAGAATGGAAATGCCCTAGAGGCAAGAAATGTTACACATACGCTGATTTATCTAATGTCAAAAGAATGAAGTTTACTTCAGTCAGGTTTTTAAAAAGGAAAATCAGTATATACAGGAATGTGCACTATCTGTGGAACATGTATGAAATTTACAAGTTGGGGTTACAAAAGCAATCTTTGCCTCAGAAAATTCGTGCTTTGGCATGAAACGAACTTGATAGAAATCTGGTGTCAGTAGCTTTGGCTTCCGTTTTCTTTGGATTTAAAGAAATTTAAAATTGCTAAAGAGAAATGACTACTTTGAAATATTCCTAGCTCCCGATCTAAAATTCTGTGACTGTTTTTTTAAAAAAAACCGACTTGTTTAAAGAGAAAATAGCACTTTTTATGAGAAATAAAACTTTAAAATGCAAATCTTGGATTAAAAAATTACAACTCTCCATTTTTCTATATATTTTTATTCTGATTAGTTTTCCAAATAAAGTATCTCATCTCAAAATTTATAGACAATTTAAATATTGGCAACATAAACCAGTTAACAGATACTTTTAAAAATTTATGAAGTAATTTTCTGACAGAGCCCTTCAAATGACATCCAAGTAATTGTGCCTTGGGGGGAAAATATGTTTGTTAACTTTCCCTGTGGAGAATTTTTTTGATTGCTTGGGGATTTTAGGAGACAGGGTCTCCCTGTGTAGTTCAGGCTTGCTTTGAACTTACTGTGTGGCCCAGCCTGGCCTGGAACTTGCTGCCTCAGCCTTCTGAATGCTGGGATTACAGGCGTGTGCCACCCTGCCTGGCCCCTGTGGAGAGGTTTTTTTATTTTAGCATCTTTAATTTCTCCCTCAACATGAATTTTGTTCTGGAAAAACTAAAAAGTCAACAAATCATATTAGTGATTTTTCAAAGCAAATGGAAACAAGACCTTCCTCCCAACATATTATATAGAAATAAATCCAAATACTGTGATATTCTGCTTTCCAAATCCTTCTAAGCATAAATGTCCTATTCAGTCAGATTTGGGAATAGAAACTGCATGTTCTTTGATTTTCTATTGGATGGGTGTGTCTTTGTTCCATACAGCCATCTAGATTAATTTAAAATTAAAAGTGGAAAGCCAGAAACTTGTTTTACAAACTCATTTAAAGGCAGGTAGCATAGTGGTATTTTCAGCTACAACTTAATTGAGACAAGTACCATTGCTTTAATAGCAAGTCTTTTGGAAACAGAGAACTCAATATTTTGATTTTGCACACTATTTGACCTTCAGAGAAGAGTAAAATGCGTCCTGTGTATTTCTGCAGTGAAATTTCTTTGATTAATCAGAGCTCAATGCTGTTACTTTCTCAATCACTCCCATCAGTTGGCCCATCCTTTATTAGAGGAGGGGAAATTGGTTTCCTCTTAGAAAACATTCAACCAGAAGACTTTCATGAAGATTTCATCTCTATAGAAACCACACTTACCTCACTTTTCTTCATATAATGAAACAATGAAGTTGTGAATTCCTTCATTTCTTCTTTTTCTTTTGGTAATTGATTTTTCCCCTGCCAAAAGAATGCAGGTAAGTCAGGAAGGCTAAAAGCATTCTTGAAAAGCCCAGTCTCCACCTCCCATCTTTATTTCCTGTGGTATGCTGGTCTTTCTGGACATTTTCATTTTAAAAGGAACTCCATCACTGAAGGCCCTTTGCTAGCATTCTAGAAAATCATTGTGTCACAGACACCTTTGGGGGTTCAAAAGCACCCCTTGCTTGTGCTATCTCTCTCATTTTTAGAAGATTCTAAGTGCTTGCAGTTCTTTATTGCCTAAGAAAAGAAAAATTACCACGACCCCTCCCCCATTCCAAAAGATGTTCTTCTCTTTTTCATTCATCAAGAATTTGTCCTCTGATTCCCAGACTTCTGATGAAGGTGACTTTCTCTAGATGCACGGCCTGTCAGGAATTGCCAAAGATGTTGTTCCTGGGAAGGTCTAAAATAATCTACTACAAACAAAAATTTTAGAAGTAGTCTTTTGACGTTCACTTAAATTTATTAAAAACCTGCAGATGACCGATTGTATGAAGTACCAGGTACCCGTTCTTTTCTTTGAGCATAAATCTGATTTGCTCACTTGCTACATACTTGCTACTTCTCTGTGACCCTGCAGATCTACAGAGCAAAACATAGTCACAAACAAGAAAAGTGGGTGTAAAGAGAGGGAAGTTGAGCAGGTGGATGGCGGCCTTGGGATCCTCTGCTCCTTACTCTGCTGGCCCAGAAGTCCCAATTGCATAGATCCAGATTCAAAGACAGTGCTGTGCCCTCTGTTGTGTGAGTGAGAGGGCCCCAAGGTCTATTGGATGAGTGAAAAACTAGGGGTATTTTCATCCTTTGTTGACTTCATTGTTTTCCTGATTGGTGTTTATTATTTCCTCCTTCCTGTGGGAGTTCCTGATTCCTGGGTAACAGTGACCTCACATTTAGGAAACCCATTTCGCACACAGGAAGCCCCATTTAGCTAAGAGGAGAGTCAGCATCCCTGGGATGCAACTGCGATTGCTCCTTTTCTGTGTAGCTCCCAACTCAAGATCAGAGCTCTGAGCATACTGTAACACTGCAAGCTCACCCTTCTCTCTCCCTTTCCTCTAGGTTGCTCATCTGTGGTCACCGACAATTTCTCCATCTTCTCTCAGTGGTGTTTTTTTTCTTTGTCAGATTTGTAAGCAGCGACGCCAAGGCGAACGTAATATGTGTAATCTGGCATTCCCAAGCCTGCCAGGTTTCCCTAGTACTCAGGAGAGTGGCGCTCTTGCTGAAGCTGTGGATGTGCAATTAGAAGACAGGAACAGTGCTGTAACTTCCTTATCACCCTAGCTTTGCACGGGGAGAGTTCAGAGGCATTTTAAGGGCTCCCTCCAGCAGCTCATGGGAAGGTCTGTCTGGACACATCTCCAGCTCGGCTGTCTTACTCTGTGACACACTTTGGGCTAATTTGAAAACATTTGCTAGAGTGACTCCCTGTTAATTCTGCTACTGATGGTGTTTGTCAGTATGCCGAGAAGGACAGCATAACCCTCCCTCTAGCCTTATGGTCACACCCTTCTCCCAAGACCCTTTCTTTCTTGGTTTCAATTTCAGTGGAAAGGGGATGTGAAGCCTGTTCTGGACTAGAGATTTCCCTGTCCAGAGCCCTGAGATTCCTTCAGGAAACATGCACTACAGTTTCAGAGGGGAATGGTGTTTGATCTTGTCTCAGTCTTTGCAAACTACTGGTCTTTGATACAGTTCATTGCATTGTACTAGCAAGAAAGCCGAACACGTTCACATCCTTCCAAGCCACTGCCCTAGACATTAACCCAGAAGACGAGGTAACCTTGTTCTGTAAATGAGGGTGCACCTTCCCACTTGGAGCTGGGAGGGGCTGGGGGTCATGTCCAAGGCGAAGCACACTTGGAAATTTACTGTGTGGGCCCTCATCTTGGCAGTTCAGGTGAGGCTGACTTGATTCTATAGCTTCTATGAAGCAGGATACAAAGTCTTTCCCCTACTCCCTAGAGCACCGTTTCTTATATTGTTTCCTCTTTCCTAGACCTCGACTGAGAAGTCATTTAATTAGTGTAGCTCTCCAGCTGAATGCAGTTTTAGCACTTTATACTTTTTTCATGGTCCTTTTGGAGTAAAAAAGGATGCATTGTTTTGTGATGGTCTGTTTGACTGCCTTCCCCACTGATCCATGTATTCTGTGAGCTCAGGAACTAAATAGAGCATGTTCACCAAATAGCACTGATGCTAGCACAGCACCCAGCACTTCAGCGGTGGTCAGTAAACCCTGGCTAAGAGAACGAAAGAATGAGAAAATGTGTGAAGGCAGGCCTGTATTCCAACTGTGTTGGAAGGACCCTAACTCTTAGGGTAGTGTTGTGTACTGGCTTTTGCATAGTGCACCTTGCAGTCTCAAACTCTGCATTTTTTGGCTTTTGGCTTACATAAATAATAATTTGTATACAAAGAGATGACCCTGGCATGGCTGAAATACACTTCACAATGAATGACCTGCATTCTTCTTGTGAGCAGAAGGAAGATTCCGAAATGAATAAGGATGTTTAAAAAGTCCCATTCCTTCGTTTTTGTGCTCCATTTTACTTCTAATAAGCACAACAGTAGTTTAACCATTGTACTTTATCCCACCATTCGAGGCTTAGCCTCTCCTATCCCTCACCTTCTACAGCCAACACTCCTTCCTGTCTCTGCACTGAATCTGATGAATGTATTGACTTAGTTTTGTATTTCATTTTCTGTTCATGTGCCTGTCCAATTCTAGGAGACTATGCTAAGGTCAAGGGTTAACAGAGACGTGGCTACAATGAAGTTCACAGATGGAAGACAGACAAAGCTTATTGAGGAACGAAAGGATCAGATGCTGGGTATGAGAGGCAGTGGGAGTGGAAGGGAGTGAAGAAGCTACAGTGGACGTCTTTGCTTATGGCTGATTTCTACATAGGCGTTAAATTCCAGTGTGATGTTTCATTTAGCAGAGGTACTGGGATCTAACATTTCAAATGATCCAGAATCACAACCTTTTAGGGATGTCCACGATTTTGATTACACTACTTTCTGACCAGGCATGGAGTATATTCTATTTCATTCTCTGCTTCTGGGATGCTTGGAAGGTATGTGGAGACAGGCCAGCTCCATGGATATGCTAATTTGCCACTTACTTGGACCATAATTTAGATGCCAGGTACCCCATTCAGCTTGAAATTACCTGTGAGATACATTGTAGAAATGGTTCATGTTTTTATAAACTATGTATGAAATACTTCCTTGAGATTTACATATCTTTTGAGGATATCTTAAAATATTCTGCTTTGATGACAAGAATCTTAAGGGATCTAGATGATAGTTATCTGATAGTTGGTATAGATATAGACTAAGTTTAGCAAACAAAAACCATAATATCTCTTGGGTACTTATTACTGTAGAGAATATGGAAGTACAAGACATAGCTCAAATCTTTGAGTATCTTAAAGTGTAATCAAAAGGGTAAGATTAAGATGTAGGGAATAATTAATAATGAGTTGTTGCAGAATAAGAGCTCAAATATATATGGCAAATCATGCTTATTTTGGAAGAGTAGGGCTTGACAAAGAATGAGATTGTTGTAAAATACCTCCTAAAGGGGAAGGGCTTAGGCTGGATCTTCATGGGTTGCTAAGAACTAAGTAGGAAGAGGGAATGATTTACACAGACATGGAGATGCAAATGATTTTGGCAGGTTCTGGTCTGGGAGAGGCCATTAGAACTGGAGGTGAATCTGATTGAGGAGCATGGAGACACAGTACCAAGGGTTTTAATGTCTGTACAAGAGTGTTTAGAATTTATAGGAGCCACTCTAGGATTTTAAATAGGCAGTGACATGAAGAAGTGACCTTTTAGACTGACAGAAGTAGATGGGTCTAATTCCAGATTGGGACAGAGAGAAGCTTCAGGAGATTGGTGTAGTAAACCGAGGCTTAAATTGGTGGGAACAAGGAGTAGGGAGGTGGAAGTAGGGAAAAGTTGAGAAAAAATTTCAGTGACTATTTAACAATTTCTTTTCTCCTGTAGCGGTGTCACACGCTGTTCTCAGATCTTCATGACTAATAAAAATTTTTGTGAAACATTTCAGTGACACCAAAAAGTTTATTATAACAAGCACCTCTGTACCCTCCCATCCTCCATATTGTGAAACAGGCCTTCGCACATAAAGTCAGTACTTCCAGGGCTCTGTCTCAACAAACCTATCTTCCCTCACAGGCATTCCATGAATTCCATGTTTATCCTGCTTATGCATTTCTGCATACTTTGCTATATACTAACACACACCTAAACAAGATAGTGTTGTTTGGGTTGTTTTGGACCGTTTAGACATAGTAATACGCCCTCCTGTTCCTTTACCTTTAATTGTCCAGAATTCTGTTGATGTGCAGATGCTGCTTGTTCATTTTCACTGCTACATGGTGTCCCATTGTTAGCTATGTCATAATTAATGCGTAGATCCTTTGTTGAGGGACATCTGTTCGCATATATATCCCTTGTGCTAGCAAAGGAGAATTCCTGAGCCTACAGGGTACAAGAGGGTAGTATTTGTGCAAGCACACTTAGCAGATGATGCCACATTACCAAAAAACATTGTCCCTATTTATATTACCACCAGCATTCCATAAGAGTTCCTTTTGTTCTACGTCCCTGTGAACCCTTAGTGATACGTTTTATTTTTTATTTTTTGCCAATCTTATGGATGCAAAATGATATCTCATCATAGTTTTGTTTTGTTTTTTTGGTTTTTTTTGTACCGTGGATCGAACTTAGGACCTTGTGCTTGCAAGGCAGGCACAGAGCCACTGAGCTAAATCCCTGGCCCTCATCATAGTTTTAATTGTTGCTCCCTGACTGGTAGTGATATTGGCCATTTCCTCCCTCTATTAATATTCTGGCTTTTGTGTATTACTTATTTATAAAAATTATCTATAGGCTTACCGCTTTTTATTTAAACTTCTTTATTTGTGTTATTATACAGAGTCCACCAAATAAATGTATACACACTTCAGGAAATGGAAAATAATAAATGTCTAGAGGCTAATGGCCACCACTTTGAACACCTTTTGTAATTGTAGAGGCCAGAGATACCTTGTATTAATCTCATGATGTCTCAGTAAATTTAGTATTAAAATATTTATACAAGTTCTTCTTTTCCTGAAGTATGTATACATTTTTTGGCGGACTCTGTGTATTCTGTATGCGAGAGGTTTTCTTTCGCTGTAATCTGCCAATTTCAGTGATCTTCACTCAGTTGGTAGCTTGTCTTTTCACTTGTGAAAAGATTATGTTTAAATTTTAAAACGTAGTTTTCGGTCTCTTTGTGGCATAGATGTCTTGTTGAACCAATCTCTGGTTTGTGAGATATGAAAGGATAATACTATTCATGATCAAGGGTAAAGATATCCTTTCATACATCTTAAACCATAATTTATTTTCATATTGAATGCTTTAAGACTTTCATATCCATGTTTATTTTATAAAGCATTTAATTACATTCCACATTTGGGCAAAATACATTTCTTCTCTTGGTCTTAACTTCCTCCTCATTAACGTAGAGCCTCAGGTTGTTGTGTTGTGTGTGCCTGCCTTCAGGGCCTCATCACTATATTCCTGTGATACAGGCAAGCATCTTAAGGACTTCTCTCCTCCATGGTCTTCTTTCTCTGATTTAACCATGCCAGCATTTACTATTCTAAGCCAGCCTCGGTCGTGCATGCCTATAATCCCAGCACTCTGGGCGGCTAAGGCAAGAGGACCATAGGTTCAAGCCCAGCCTACGCAATTCAGTGACTTAACCAGACTGTGTCTCAAAATAAAGAGTAAAATGGGCTGGGAATGTAGGTCACTTGTAGGCCCTGAGTTCAATCCCCAGTACTGGAAGGAAAGAAAGAAAGGAAGGGGAAGGGGAAGGGAAAGGAAGGATGGATTACTTTTCTAAACAACTGTCATCTCTTTTAATTTTATCCCCGAGACTCCCAGGATAGCAGCGATCACATCTGCTGTTGTCCGCAGCCTCCCCCTGCACTGACCATGTGCCTGGCCTGGCGACCTTCAGATGGGTCACTGCCTCTGTCCTCTGAACCCCATTTCTTACTGAGCACTTCACATCAACTTTCTGCACAGCTGGTGCAGAATTTAAGAGATCAGAGAGACCAATGGGTGAATTCAGATTTATTTAGGTGTACACTCAGCAGACTCAGCAGTCACGTGTCCAAAGGCTGAGCCTAGAACAAAGGAAGGGCTCTAGTTGTATACATGTTTCAGAGCAGGATTGGTCTGCCTAACGGTGTGAAACTTGTGGACAGGAGCAGAACAAAAGCAGTTAGTCAAGCTGTGACAGTTTTGTAACCTAGCATATCTTGGTGGCCTTGGGTAAAAACAGGGTCTTAAGAGAACAGGAGGCCATGGAGCCTTACAGGGACAAAGCTACTAATTTTATTTGTAATGGAGCAAAGAACAACAGCCATAGGGAGGGGGAAGTCTAAGAGAGAATTGCTTAGGTTAGGGAAACTTGTTTTTCCTTTTGTTTGAAGTCCTGTTTCACAGTGACCACCACTGTAGGCTGGGACTGTGCTGTGTTGCCACTCTGGCATCTTTGTTTCTTTTCCTGTATTTAAATTCCCTTCAAGGATTGTTGACAGTGGATTCTCCTACAGACCGGGCCGAGGACTGCTAGGGACCATCTCTCCCTTCCTGACCCTCTGCCTAATTTGACTGTTACTATGAACAAGGATGTCTTTTAAAATATTCCTTTAAAGCCCAGGCAGCTCTCACCTCTCACATGAACCATTTTACGACTCCTCTAGCTGAGAGTAAACTCTCCTGTGAATTCCGTTTGTGTTTATCTGGATCATTTACTTTATAATTTACATATGTGAATACTCCTATATTTTAAACTTCTTTAAGTGATAAGTTACTATATGTGTTTTTGCCTTGCTCCTAGCTCTGAGTCCAGTTGCTGGCAGAGCGGTTTTCTTTCAATGGGTAGCAGCTGCTTTTTTGATGCTTGGTAATTAGTTATTGGAAATGGACTGAGTGGATATTTGGAGTACGAGGATATGGGGAATAGCGACATTACTGGACCATATAAGGGTTTGAAACAGGGAATTGGTTTTTGGAACCTAGCTACATTTCAGTTATGTTGATTTTTAAGATGATATTGAACATATGCCATAAGCAACTTGAAAAAATATTAAACCCGAGTTTAGGAAATGATAAAATTCGAGTTGTTAATTAAGGGGTTATCTGCTGCCAGCTGGTCAGCAGTTTATAATGCACCAATAATTCCTAAGATTCAGGTGGTTTCAGGTAGGAAATTCCACCTCACTCCCCAGCTCTGACTCTACTGTGACAATCCAGAGAGAAATGACTCTGGGAAAGTTAATTTTACTGTGCCCAGTTTTTTCATTTGACAAATGAGGATAATTAAACTTCTATTTCAAAGTTTTTGAAAGGATTAAATGAGCCAACTTGTGTAAAGTATCTAGTCAAAGCAAGGCCCACGGTGAGCAATTAAAACATGGTCTTATTAACAATATATTTTATCTCTAAGAACTACCACGCCAGCTATCTTTTTACATAGAAGTGGTACCAAGTCAAGAGTTTAAAAATGACTTGTCTGGTCATAGAACATTTTTCTTCTTCTACTCCAACTCCTTAGACCTTATTTCATGTTCCTTTATCATCCAGCGAAGTTAACAGCAATTCCCCAGAGGGTTTAATAAGGCCTGGTATTTATGGAGCACTGTGGTCTCTTTGCTCTGGCAGGATGCATTTCAGGGTTCACTGTAGGAAACACTGATTTGTGTGCTGCACCTTCAGGGACTGGGGCCGGGGCTGACTCAGAACCATCTGCTGTGAGGAGATGACAGAGGAAATCAAAGTCATGACTTTCTCCCCAAGGAAGGTTTAATTGTGTTGATGAGAAGATATCCTCATGGAACAATGCAGTGCATCTAAAACAACACCCAACGTGTAAATTTTAATTTGTTCTGGTTAGAATGCTTATTTGCTAAGGTGCGATGGGATATGGGAAAAAATGGAGAATCGCTGGGAAGAGAATGGTTTGCCTCCACCTGGACAGAGGAACTGTCTCTGCTGTGGGTGCGCCAAGCTGATTGTACAGGTGGAACACACTGTCTTCTCATTGCTCCCGCCTTCCCCTCTGGGGGGCCCCATCTTCCTCTTCATCCTGTATGTTGGGTCTGCTCCCTTGCTCTCTGTAGTAGAAGGGCTTGGAACCTAAAAACATGCACAGAACAGAATGAGAACATGTTACTGACTGATTAGGAAATGCCACTGATTGTTCACATGGGAGAGGTCTGGGGTTTTATACCTGGGATATGTGGGCTTTGTAGTTTTCATTATCTGCTCCATATGCCAGATTTTTGTAGTTTAGGTTTACAGTGTCATAGAATGAAAAACAAAATGCTTTTCTTTTGTCTTTATTGTTTCAGGGATCCCTTTTGGGCAGAGAGAATGAGTACATAAGGTATGTTGAGTTGCTCCCCAGAGCCTGATAAATGCATGTTTAGTGCAGTGTCAACACTGGCAATACCACCTTACAAAGAGGTTGTGTTCCCGAGGTATAGGTATACACGAAGGGTGCTGGACATTGAACAGCTTCTCCCCATTGAAATTGTGCTACGTGATATTGGTGGCTTCCAACATGACTGTTCCTGGAGTCATTTTGACCTATTTCCTACAAACCAAATAGTATTGCTTTACTGAAAACCACAGCTGTAGGACCCTGCATCTGTGAAAAATAAATTCTAAACCATTCCTGGGAGCACACACCACCTTTCCCACTGTGGAATTAGTGTCACCCCAGCTCTGCCAGTGGTCAGTGCTGGCGATGCTCAGGCACCAGCAGCTTCCTGCGTCAGTATGGTTTGCCTTGATCCAGGACTGAGGCCCAGGAGCAGAGGTTCCAGCCGTTGTCAAACAGCTACATTTATATAATGTGCTTCTCTTTGGATACTTCAATTAAGGAAGAAAAACTTAGTACTGTTTGGTCATTGCTCTTACAGTCTGCATCCATAACCAAGATATGTATGTTTCGTTAATTTATGAGTTAGAGATTAGTAGGAGCAAGATAGAAATTAAAGGTAGAAATGTATTCTTTTGAACTTAGGTCATTTTTGCCAAATCTTTTTTTCCCTTATATATTTCAGGTTCTGAAGATGCCGACTATCAGACGATAGCCATTACCAATTCATTCCTTCATTTATTCATTATTCATATCTGTTCAAGATTTACTGAACAGATATTTTGTGCCAAGTGCTATGCTAGGAGCTTTGAATTCATCCCTGAATAAGAACAGCAACAAAAGGTAAAAGGCATTCCCTTGCAGAGCTTTGGAGCTTACATTAGAATGGGAGAAAGCTTAATGTAGGCCTTTTTAGAATGTTAGAAAAGGATCACAGATATGAAAAAAATAGAATCAGATTAGGAGGGGTTGGAGCACTGTGTATAAGGAAGTGAACTTTTTTCCTTTCTTTTAAATTCTGACTTTGACTGACATGTTCTGGCTTTAGGACTCGAAAAGGCTCTACAGGAAGTGTGGGTGGGTTTCATTGCTTTGTTCCCTTTTGTTCTTTCTGCTCTAACAGTGAGTGGCCCCCGAACTTCTCAGATGTGGTATCAGCCACATTCCATTGCAGCTGCTTGTTACTGGTTTTTGATCTTTGATTTCTCAGTAGATCATGAACTGTGACATGAGGCACATTTCCTACAAGCTTGTAAAGGGACATGAGTCCTGAAGTGGGCAGTGAGGTTTTATGGCATGCTTACTGTGTACTGTGTACATTGTGTTGATCTCATTTTATCTTCATACCAGGCTTATGTGGACAATGAAAGCATACTTTACAGACCGTATTCTCAGACCACAAACTCACAGGTGCACTCCCTGGGTGCCTAACCTGTTGGCGGACATCGGCGGGCATCTGAGAAACGTAGAGGGAGGTGTAGATCAAATAAGCTGTAGGGTTACAGGATTGATAAGTCAGAGATCTGTCTCTTACTGCCTGAAATAGATACATATATCTCCTCTTCTTGTTTCATTTCGTTTCACTTCACAGCTTGGTGGCCCAGGAGATAGTTATTTGGAAATTCTCAAGGTGTCACTTCCCTTATGTTCTCCTTAATTCCTTCCCACTGTTTCCTTACTAACCATATGTGGTGAGCACAGTGGGAATGAAATGACCCGTGCCGAACAAGTCTCAGTCTTTTAGTCTGAAGGTGAAGCTGCTTTCTTCTATAAAGCTGCACCGAGACTCTCCATATCCCTTTTTATTGTTTCTGAGTTTTACCTTGATTTTTACTGCTGCTTGTGGCAATAGGTTCTTTCAGGCTGCAGACTCTTTTGATGGCATCAAGAACAAAGTGTCTAAGAAGGTTGTGTTCCGCTTCCTTCCGAGGTGTTCCCCTCAGCAGAGAAATTCTGCACAACAGAGGCGAGTCTAGGGGGAACCTTCCAGGGGTGCGACCGTCTGCTTGGTCTGGAGAAAGTCAGGCCCTTCTTTCCAGGAAAGGATCTGGCGCTACAAGAGAAACTTCAACAACCTGCTTCCCACTGTGGGAAGAGGAGCACAGTGCTCAGACCGAGGAGGAGCAGAAACCCAGGGGGGTGTCCAGCAAGGACACACGTGGAGAACAGTGAACAAACCTGGCTCACCTTCTGCACGTGTCAGATAAGGACTTCAGCAGCAAAGAGGGAGAATGCTATTCTGTTGTCCTTCTAGCAAATACCTGGAAAAAAGTGCTCCTTATGTCTTCACATTCTTTGCAGTTCAACCTGCTGGAATTAGAAGTATCAGTTTCTTTAAACATTGCTATTCTTAAAGGAAAATAATTCAACTGGTCCATGAAATAATCCAGTGCTACTATAGTTTATTTTCAATCTTAATTTTTTTCTGATACTGGATATGAACTCAGGGCTTAGGTACAGAGTTACATTCCTAGTCCTTATTATTATTATTATTATTATTATCATCATCATCATCATCATCATTTTTAGAGAGGGTCTTACTAAGTCTCTGAGTTGCCCAGGATGGGCTGGAACTTGCAGTCCCCCTGCCTCAGCCTCCCAGAGTGCTGAGATTATAGGAATGTGCCACTGTACCTGGCTTAACTTAATTTTTTAAGGAAAAGGAAAGTTGAATGTGTAGGCATTCTTCCCTCAGATATATCAGTAGCAGTGTAGGCTGTCTCACTTGTGCACATTAAGGGAAGCAGAAGTGAAGATGGATGCACATAAAGCTGAAAGCACAGCCAAGGACTTTGGTGTCCTTGCTGTCACTACGGTGTCCCAGAGGACAGATGCATTTTACAAGTTAAGTATCTTAAATCCTTTTTCCTGCTTTTCAGTAGAAGGTATTTTTAATATTTGTGTGTTTTTCTTAATCACCTTGTATGCCTGACCCCAAATAAATTTGAGTGGTTAATTGACTTAAGACATAAACGAAGTGAAGGTTACAGGTGGGCACGTGTGGAAGCAAAATGCTAATAGTTAGGCGTTTATTTGTTGAATGCATGAAATATATGGCCAAAGGCTTTATGATTTTTCAGTCTACAAATGTCCTACCTTGAAATTTAAGTTCAGTTTATTTAGATTGGACATGTTTTGAAAGTTGATTGGTGTGTCCATGTGTTGAATGACACAAGTCAGAATGTTTCATTAGAAATCATACAGGGTAGTTCACATCGGAGTCTTATGAGGTGTAGATAGCAAGTATTTGCAAAGGTAATTTGTTCATCTCTCTGGAGTTTTGCATCTGCCCTCCCTCCCTTCCTCTTCCCTGTAGGTAATGCTGCTCTCGCCTGCCTCTGGGCAGGTGTTCACCCTGTCCCCCACTGTTCTGTCTCAGTGCTCTGCTTAGCATACAGCTTCTTCATAAACATTGGCCAGATATCGATTCAATAAATATTTGTCCAAATGAATGTGCCATTATAAAGTGCAAGGATTCACATTTCTTGCCTGCAGTAACAGTGGGGCTGTGCTAACTCAGTTTCACATGGTTATTAGCTGAAGAGGTTGAGTTCACCTGCGTCCTGCACATTGGCCAGGAAGTGACACCGCAGGCTGGGGAGGAGGACGAGACTCCTTCCCCGGGACAGCGGGGGCCGAGGGGCTCGGGACACAGGAGGAGGCAGGAGAAGTCTCTGGAGGCTCAGAGGGCAGCTTTCTCAGAGATGTCCAGGAGGTGCGAAGGGCAGGAAGGAGGTGCGTGGTGGGTCTTTCTGGAGGCTTTTAAGTCAGCCACACCCAGCGATTCCTCTGCCTGACACAGCATCCCTAATGGGAGTGTCCTCTGGTGCCCTTTGCCAGGGTTCAAGAGGACCAGGTGCCTGTTGACAGGCACGGCCCTGTGATTCTGAGGCTTTGAGTGCCTCAGTGTTCTCTGAACTGTGACTTCAGAGGCGTCAGGGACAGGTGACGTGAACACCGCAGCTGAGGGACTTTACAGTCTCATGATGGCGAATGTGAGCAGCTCTGTTTTGAAATGTTGGGAAGTCCGGGAGGAAGTTGGGCGGTGGAAGCCCGGTGGGTAGGAAGCAGACGGGCAGAGCTGGAGGTGGGCTGCGTGTCTCAGGGGCCGCGGGAACTGGTCTGGGAGGCACTGGTTGGGAAGGGGGTGTTGAAGGCAGGTGGAGGATGCAGTGACCATTGGGGCTGGAATCTGACCAAGTGTTAAAAGGAGCATGGGAGATTTCAAATAGTTGCTTGCCATTGAAAAATTTGTGCAAAAAGTGTCTTAGAAGGATTGGTGGAAGTTTTCTCTGTCATGTTCTAGGTAAAAATCCTACATTAAAGCCTCTGTTATATTTCAGAACTTCTGGAATCTGGTTTTTTCATCTATCAGCAGAATCAAGTGATTTGAAATATATATATATATATATGAATAATGTTCATAAATACTTTTAAAGATCATGTACCTATACATGATAACCACAATTACTTTCTAAGGAGTTAAAATAATGTAAGATTTAGCCAACAGTAGTATCAGCCTAGTACTTTGTGCACACATGTCTTGATCCTTTACTTGCCCTATATTATGTTTGATACTGGGATACAAAAGTGGCAGGTCATGGAGGGGCAGGTGAGTATAAACATTTGGCAGTTTATTGTAAGACGCACACATGAGATGTAGGGAGGTGGCTTAGGGATCTTCAGAGCCTCTGTAGAAGTTCCCAAGTTGTTTTTCTAATGCAAACAGTCTGCTACTTGAAAAATTGGCTCTAGTAAAATAAACAAATCCCATTTCTATGTTACTTCTTTTTTCTTTACTTTAATACAGTCTCTAGCAACATTAACTGTGCAATTCAGGATGGTAAAAAGCAAGTAGGAATGTTATTTGAGTATTTAATCTTTTGTTTTTTATTGTGCAGTATCAGGACTCTAACCTAAAGGTGCTCCACCATTGTCACAATTGCAAGCCCGTTGTTTGGTACTGGGGATCGAACTCCGGACCGTGCACTTGCCAGGCTCTGAGCTACATCCCCGGCCCCCGACCTTTCTTTTACTTTTTGTGTTGAGGCAGGGTCTCACTGAGTTGCCCGGCTTGGGCTCAGACTTACAATCCTCCTGCCTCAGCTTCCCTGAGTGCTGGGATTAGAGACATGTCCTACCACACCTGGCTCAGCATTTAATCTTTTTTTTTTCAAGCCATATTTACCACACAAGGGAGAGAGATTGGTAGACAAAAACCAAGACTATACCAGTATAACATATTAGGTATTATTAATTGATCAATTATTTAGTAATTCTGCGCAAAACAAAAGGAGTCTGCAGTATCATCTCCACACTCAGACGTCCTGCTTGGTTGGTATGTTCCAGGGTACTTGATTATTTTCTGTGCCTCTAAAGTTGCATTAAAAATCTTTGTTAATGTGTCAGCAGGTCAATATTCTTCATAAAAAATCAGAACTGAACCAACTTCTGTTCCTAGAATACTGTCATTCCTTGGTAAATTTATTGGATTTTTTTCTCAGTTGCTTTTTCATTGTTTTGGAAAAATTACCCTAGCAGCATTAATGGAGTATGCAAAGCCTTTATTACAGTGTTAGAAAACACTCCCTTGTCTTCAAAGGATACATTAAACTTTCCCGAACAGTTTACAAATTACTGATGATGCGATCTAAATACTTTATTGGCATAAATAAAGCTCTGATTGGACCCAGCTTAGCAGGAGCTGTAAGTAGCGTGCTTTCCTGCAACAACACTATTAGACCCCTTTGCAGGCTACAGCCCCTCACAGACGTTGGCTCTTTTCCAGAAGGATGTTTTGCTGAACCCCCAAAGAACTCACCTGTCACCATGCAACGCACTTCTCCATGCCTTGGTAACTCGGAACCTTTTCTGCACATTGAACCTTCCCCTCACTGCCAAAGCCATCGCGGATATTTCAGGCTTCGTGGCTCATTATTGTGTCCACTTGTACTGGAGTCTTCTGGTTTTTGACCCCCAGTCTTGCCTCGTGACGCTCTGGTGTGCATCTACTTAGTTTTGGGCCTTTGCTTCCTCCCAAAGCTCTGTACATTCACAGACTGTTTATTTACCTGCCCTCCTCCCACCCCACTCTGTATTTGTGACTGCTGCTCACCTGACTTTTGGTGCTGTGCAGTTTAAGCTTCTCGTATTGGCAGAGGGAAGTAAAAGAAAATTCAGAACGGGGGCAGCTTTCATCTTTCTGGAATTATACCTTTTTGCAGAGTGATTTTATTACTGTGATTAAAGAGTTATGTGTTTGTGGAACATCTGGAGCAGTTGCACACAAATATACCAGAACTCTTTGCAAAGTTAAATTATGGATGCAGTTAAATCATGACAGTTTTACGTGAGCATCCTCCCTCCCTTGGTGTGGAGATTGAACTATGCTCCTGGGGACCCTGTTACTGTTTCCACTTACCCTCTGTGGTTTTCCTTCTCTTCCACCCTGGGTATTATTTTCTGGGACTCTAAGAATTGTCCTAGAACCTTCCTGGTTCCCATCCCTTTCTGTTTTATTTTGTGTACTATATTTTTTCTACTCTGGAGAATTTTATGCCAGTAATTTATGTGACTCTGGTTTCCACTTCTTGAATAGTATCTCTGAAGTTGTCCCAGCCAGAAGCTTGAGAGGCAGCCTTCACTTGTACCTCCTCACATCAGCTCCTCAGACTTTACTGACTCTCTCCAAAGGGCTTTCTTCCAGAGACGGGGAATCTCTGCTCCCCAATGACTACACCGTTCATGGCTTTTCTCTATAAATCCAAGTGCCCACTGCTCCTCGCTCATTGTTTAGTTTCACCTTCCTCCCAACTGGTCTCTGAAGTTATATCTGAAAAACTATTTTGAAATGGTAGCTAAGGTCCCAAGTTCAATAATGTGGTGTTTAGCCCTCTGTGACCTAGAAGATGAGGTTTCTAGTATCTGTGACATTTCAGGTCTCTCATGACCTAATCAAGTTGTGTAATTTTCCAGCCTTAGCTCTTAACTGTCCTCAACATTGAGTAGTTTTATGCATCTTTATGTGTTATTTCCCATTTCCTAAATAACACTCTGCTTTCAGATGTTTCCCTCTGATTTGGCACTCCTGTGCCCTCTCCCTGGGGTGTTCTCACTTCACTTTCCCCACAGCAGACCCCTGATGTTGTTGGAGGACAGCTTAGGGGCTCCCCCGCACCCCTGTGAAGATTTGCACAACCCCTCTGCTGGGTGCGGTATCTCAGGTCCCCTCGTTACCACGAATTGCAAGTCGTTGCCACCACGACATCGAGTCACCACCTGCTTGAGAAGAATGAACTTCTTTCAGAACCAGCAGAAGCTGTCTTCTTCCAGTGAAGCTGAGAGTTGGGGACCCTAGAGGATAATGTTTGAACAGGTGGGAAGTGTTGGGGGCTCAAGGTGTGTGAACTAGGGCATGGATTCCCAGTAGTGCAAGGGAAGAAAGTGAGGGATGTGTAGGTATTTTGATTTGAGCAGATCCAAGGAGAAAGATGGTTTAGAGGAGAAAGTTCAGAAAACAGAGTTGAGTGGGCTTTCAAAACAAAGCAAGAAAAAGTGAAAGGTAGTGAGTGGATCTGTTATCTTCATCTGCTTAACCAGTTATTACAACTCTTATTGATCTGAAACAAGCATTTAATTATGGTTGCGGGTTCAAGGACCCAGCAGGGAAGGTGTTCTCATTGGGAAAACAAGCAGGTGGAATCTGTAACATGAGCTGCAGAAGAGAAGGATGCTCTGCAGGGAGACATGCTTTGGGAGTCAGGAAGAGATTTTTAAGTCATAACATAGGAGATAGGAGGGCCAGGGCTTCACGAAGGAGGAACCACTTGAGCTGGGTTTTGAAGGAGAAGGTTATACCCATGCTCAAGCTTAATAACTGAGTGAACAAGTGAAAGAGGACCCCAGTGAAGGTTTGAGATAGAAGATAGGGCCGTGGTCAGACATGGGTGACAGAGGAGCTTGGCACATCCGAGTTTGAGTTTATTGGTTGTTCGGCAGGGAATCCTTGATTTTTCAAAAAGCAGAACTCTTGCCTAAAGCCCATCCAGATTGTGATGTTAGAATATTCTAGAAATGACTAAAGAAGGAAAAGATGAAGAGAATCCATATGTGTGCATAGGATTTTTGTCTCTAAGTCTCTATCAGGTCAGGCGTGTGAAGTGCTCGAGATGGAACTCGAGAGCAAACAAGTCGATGTTATGAAAGATGTCCTGGCTGTCGACCCTTCCGTGGTCCTGTGGAATAGATTCTTTTCACTTTTTTATATGACAATATCAGTTTCCTCAACTGCTATGTCTGCACTGGCTACCAGCATGCCTAGTACATTAGTGTTAGATGAACAAGTGAAGGTTTTGCTGTGTCTACCGGTATAGATACTCGTGCCCATCAACCTCTTCAAAAGCAGTGCTTACTGAGCCAAGTGGTTTGTAGAAGTTTGGTTTATGTAGCTGATTTCTACAAGATAATTGAACACTTTTGAAAATAGTTGATTATTAGGACAAACAACAGCTCCCCAGAGCAAACTTAAATTAGGTAGAATGATATTATGCCGGAACAGAAAATGTTCCCAAAGAACATTAGTTCATTTTTAGCACCTTATTAGAGATGAATAAATTGAGGCTTAGAGGAATTAAATGACTTCGCCACAGTTATCACAGTTATCCAGCTACTTATTTAAATGTTGACGGCAAAACTAGCGGCAGGTTGTAATATTCAGTTATATTGATTGTATGACACTACAAGACACTTCATTTGAAAGTTAAATTTTAACTCAATGCATATAGGGAAAATAAATCTCCATCTGGCTTTTAAATTTCCGATGGGAGAGCCACCTTGTACAACTGTAAAAATTTAAATTCTAGGATAAAGAACTCAGAAAAGGAAAGGCAATTAATACTGTGGTACAGTTAAAAACAAAAAAACAGCCTTGGTGTTTTATATATATAAAAAAAGCTTATGTGGCCCAATTATATGATTGATTAGCTTCCTGAAGGACTGTTTGTGCAAACTGACCTCAGGTGGAGTGATTTTTACCTTACATAGATGACTCAGCTTTACAGAATGGTAACAATTTTCCCCAAGAGCTGGGTGGGAGCAGGGTGTGGCGGGAAATGGTGGGAAGGTGGAGTTTGAGGTGAGTCCAAATACCTGCTGTGAGCTTGGGGAGGACAGGTAATGTAATGTTCCCCAGGTGAGTTCCTGAGAGTGGATCCTAGGTGTTCTCATCACATGCATGCGCAATGGCCCTGGTTAGATGTGTTAACTGGCTTGATTGGGATTCTCACTGCACAATAAGTACAAATATCAATGCATCACGCTATGTACAGTAAATACATGTAATCTTTAAATTAAAAAGTACCAAATTTATTTCAGTATCTACTTTTACTTTTAAACTAGAGCTGTTAGAATATTTCTAACTTAAAATCAATTCTTAATGGTGGGGAAAATATTAATAAATTAAATGTTACTTAAAAGCATTAGATACTAACGGTGAATAAAATTACTGGCATCATGCATTTTTAAAAGCATGTTTAATAGTAAATGTTCCATTTATACGACTCAACTGAAGGAATATCCTCTAGCACATTTCTTCTAATTATAGTGCATTCTTGTTTTAACATATGTTACTCTTTTTATTCAGTGGCTACTGTGCCCAACACATTTCCCCCCAAAATTTGGAGCCTTCATCATTTCTGAGGTATGATGTACCTGTTGGTTTTAAGTATGCTTTAAAAGAAACTCGGAATGTTAATTTTCACTTGGAAACTCTTTGATCAAAAAGTATAGAACATCATTTCCACATTAAAACAAAAATGGAATAAGAAAATGAAAATGATATCTGTATAATTATTTGAGAAATTTAACTATTTCATCTTGTTATTTACCATGAGAATAAACTGTTTCCAAAGTACTACAATATTTGACATTTTTATTGTTATCTTTAAATCTTAGTATTCTACTAGGGACAAAATATTCTAGTGCAAAATTTGTGATATCCATTAGGTGGTATTCATAGAGGCAGTGATAATAAGAGAACTTTTTATAAACTTAGGCTAAAAGATACAGACTGTCTTCGTAATTATTAGTTTTCTCAAATGCTACAATGAAAAAATACAGAAAATAGTGCTAGCCATTGGTTAACATTATTTTGTGTAAAGAAAGCCAGAATACGTCTATTCTAAGAATACGAAAGAATGATAAAAGATACGATTAATATACGGTATCTCTTTTAAGCTGAGACACATGTCTCGCTTGAGAGAGGAAAATTCTCATTTTTACATTCTTAATTGCCTTCTTTCCAGAATAGGATCCCATTTCAAACAATTATGTGAATAGAGTTCATAGTCTAAAGTCATTTTTCTATACAGGATGTTTTTATCTCAGCACATAGGCTACAAAATGGCGAAAGACTGAATCAATTACAAAGAATTTTTAGCATCATAAATGCTGATTTACAATAGCTGTGGACAAACCTACCTACACCCAGCCTAAACCTTACCGCTGTCCTGAGGACAGAAGTAACTTGATTCTTCCATGAGGTTAGCTCTTGGGTCGGGTTACCAGGTAACATTACCATGGATCCAGAGAAGAGATCTTAGTGGGTTCTTCCCAGGGCTGAGGTTCTTATTGTTGAGCATCAGGAGTTGCTGGTTGGGATTTACAGTCTTGGAGTTTAGGCAGGTCTTGGCAGGTTTGGGCTGGGATTGCCAGACTGCAGTCTGAATGTTTTCACCCATGGCCACTGAACTCCATTTCAGTTGGGTTAGCAGTAAGGTAAATGACCCCTTTCTGTGTCATTTACTTTTGCAGAAGCTACACGGTTCTTTGTAGTTCATTCCACAGTATTCATGGCCCAAGTATTCATAGCAGCATCTTTATAGCAATCTTAGATAAATCCTTGGGCAGTGCTCTCCTTGTCCTGGGATTCTTAGTGCGGTGATTTGTGGTTTCAGATTTCTCTTGTTTGTCTTTTGTCTTTGATTGTACTGTACACTTCTCAGAGACTGAAATTCCATATGTAGAGGTAGAGCCCGGTGTGGTGGTATATACCCCCAGAACTCTGGGAGGCTGAGGCAGGAGAGTTGCAAGTTCCCCAGACTGGGTGGCTTAGTGACTTAATGAGACGCTGACCACTCCTGCCCTTTGGCCTTGACAGGTGCTAATCCTATGTCTCACCATTCTTGGGAAGTCCAGGCTGGGCCACACCACACCAGTCCCCACCACCCTCCCCTGCACTGGCGTGGACCTGCAGCTCAGACCCGCAGTTCCACATAAACATACACAATTTCTGTTTGTCAGTTACCACCCATCCAGGGAGAAAAAGAGAAAACAGAAGATGATGTTGGAATCACACACATCACACGAATAATCACTAGAAAAGACCTAAGGCATTGCTTACCTAACACTCAAGTGTTTTCAAACTGGGAGAAGAAGATCCCCCAAAAGGTCAAATAATACATCCAAGGTCATAAAACTACTAATGATTGCATCAGAACTAGAGGTGAGAATGCTTCCCTTGGGAGGTGTGACCACTGCATTCCAGCTAGTAAATACCATCTTTAAAGGAAATACAGTGGTCCCTTGGTACTCATTGCTAATTGGTTCCAGGAGGTGCCAAGACTACCAAAAAGATGAGTACCAAACACACTGTTTTGCCTTGGAAGGTAGCATGTCACAAAGCATGGACAGTGACAGGTATAGCTTGTGCATCCAGTACTGTATGTCAAGTACTGAGACAAAGTACCAAATCCATGAGTTTCAGAGCAGTTGAGTACCAAAGTATGACTGTAATTAGAGTTAAGGTGATGCCTTTGAAAATATGTATTTTAATCTTTTACTGTTTACCTGTGATGGGAAAATACAAATTCAACAAATACCGCAAACATGCCATCCATCTGCGGACGGAACATCAACAGGGAAGTGCTGTGTGTCCTTAATTTCTTAAGCTCACTCCCTGCTTAGCTCCACAAGGCTCATTGGCAGGCTGTCCGTTTGCTGCCTGCTTTGGGCCAGTGTGTGCATTGTTCCCAGTCTCCCTCGGGAAGCTCTGCTGGTGTTTGAACTTTATCAAAATGGCAGCGAAATTTATGCTTCTGCAACTTGCTTTGTTTTACGTAACAGTGTGTTTTGAAGATCTGTGCATGCCGGTGTGTGCAGCGAATGAATCTTCGGTGGCATACCGATTGCAGTTTCTGACTGATCCACTGTGTGTTCGTCTGTTCACTCATTTTTGTATATTCGGTTTGAGTTGATTTTTGTTTATGCTAGTAACAACCAGGCTGCCATGCACATTCTTATGGACGTCTCTGGATAGATATGTGCTGGAGGCTGGGCTGTGCAAGTTGCCAAAATGAGAAAATAATGCCCAGATGCTTTGCAAAGTGGCTGTGCCAGTTGAGACTCCCACAGGTGGTGCATGAGAGTCCCCAGTGTTCTGAATCCTTTGAGCATGTAGTGACGCCAACCTTCTTCATTTTGCCAATCCAGGGGGTGGATGTCAGCATTTCAATGTTTCTTTTATTATGATTTGGAATGTAATATTTTTCTCTGAGAGATCCATGTGTGATATTATAAGAGGATGCAAAATTTAAGACACCATATCCATTTTAGATGAAAGGATTGAGAAAAAGCATGACACATTTTCATGCAGAATGTAGTGTTTGTGTAACTGGAGAGGTATTTTCACACATTCTAAGTGGTGGTGGTTGCTAAATTCAGCACCTTCATGTTTGTTAATATTTAATGATAATCTTGAATTAATTAAATGAAGTTCAATTTGTTTGTAGTTACTCACTTTCCCTTGCTGTCATCCTGGAAGAGAATATAGTAAAATGGAAATTACCTATATATATATAAATGACTCAGATTGAAATCATATGTTGACCTAAATCAATTATGCTGCAAAGGATTATAGAAGTAATAACAGTATAACTCTTATAACTGTTCTGAGATTTTCAGTTTGAAAACCATTTTAAGTCCCTGGTTGGAAAGTGCCTGGCTTTGCTTTATTGCCCGACATTTATTGATGCTATTGACATGGCAGAGGCCTTCCTGGCTTATATTATAGATTGCTTTTTGCCCCAGTGGTATCTGACCTGGCAGTGCTACCTCCTATTTTAATTTGGTGGTCAAGTGTTTAAGACCTAACAATCTACCCACACTCTCCACTGAAACAAATAAATTGAGCAGCTTTGCTCTGAAAACATGTTCCTAACAATGCATGAATCAAACTCAGAAGCAGATCATCTTTTTCTAAGACCCAGTAAGTGCATGGAGTTCGGTGGAAACTTAATAAATATCTCCTTCTGTGATCACTGATCTGAATGCTTTTACGTTCACATTTGACAGGAAGGATCCTCTTTGTCTTATACAATTATTTTGTAATGGGACCTTGAGCATGGACACAAAGGGCTGGCCCCAAGCTTGCAATTCCTATAATGACTCCAGGCCTTGGGCTGGGACGTATCAGTGAACAGAAGGGCTAGGGCTTGGGGACCAAGTCTACTTTAGGATCTACTAGGAGATCAGCATTTTCCCATAACTTCTCATTCAAACTTATGGCCAGGGTAGAGTAATTCAGCGCAATGGGGATGGGCAGGGAGAGGCTTTTATGGACGAGGCTGGACCGAGCAGGCCTGGGCACTCCCTTTCTGGGTGCTCCTCCATTCCACCCCTTACTTTCCTCAGGTGGATTCCATCCTCTGGTGGCAGCAAGGGACACAATCTAGACCTCAAGCTGTGAGAGTTGCCTGGAGCCTAGGGACTTCACAGAAGCTCCAAGGAAGTGCCTCACCAACCCAAGTTCCTTCTTTGCACTATGAGGCCCAGGAAGTCAGAGGCGAGGTGGATCCCACACCACCTGCTTCCCAGCTGGGAAGGCTGCTGGATGAGCAGGAGCCAGTAGCTGAAGCTCCCGAGCTGGGCATGGCCAAGGCCAAGACGGCCCCTCCCTGTCCCATCCCGCCCTTTGCTTATTACATACCTCCCCTCCCAGCCCACCCCCAGCCTTCTCCCGAGGTGGACTTAGCCCATCTGCTTGTAGCTCTGTCCCTGTTTATTCTTCATTTGCTCTGCATGTGGCTTTGCTCAGTATGATATCACTGGCACGGAAGACAGTCTCTCCGCTCCATTTGGTTAATGAATCTCCGACTGAGACGCAGCTCACCTTGCTCTTAGACTTAGATGATAAACACTCTGGAACTTTCCCTTCTTTGTTCTCATGCGTTACGATAGGGCCTCCTGAGCAAACTGTAATTTCAAAAATCTCCTACATTAAGGCACTTTATTTCACCTAAGGTAAAATCTGTCATGCCACTAACATTAATAATCTCACAATCATATCTCAGCACTTGAATTTTATTCACTTCTCATGCTTATTATTTAACCTAATATATTTCCTCTCATTGCAATCATTTCCCTTTTGAAAATGCTACCCAGCCTTCTAGAAGTTATCCAGTCTTTTTTGTTTATGTGATTTCATATCCACTTGAAGAGATAATTCATATCAAAAGGAAAATGATAATTTAATAACATTAACATTTATTTCGGTTCTGTTTACTTCTAGGCAGGTGATACTTTGCTAAGTGTATTATGCATATTATCATTTATTTTTTACAACAACCTCTGATGTAGTAATATTTGCATCTCTGTTTCCTAGATGGGGAAAGTGAGGCACGGCATTGTCCACGGTAAAATGACAAAGAGATGATACAAACTTGAAAAGCTGGCTCCAGGCCCAGAATCTTAATCACTAGTTTTTACTTCCTTATCAACCTGACATGTATTTCCCCCTCTTTAAATCCTTTCTGAACAAGACAGGCCTTTTAAATCGACAAGGTTGTTCCTTGGTTCAAGGGTATGAACAGAAAATAGTACAACAATGCGAAAGTACAAGCAGTCATAGCCAGGGTGTACATTTAAAAGGAGGCTTTCTGGACTTTTAACTCAAAGCATGAATAAGGATTTTAGATGCTTTACCAAGACCATTTGAGGAGAGATTTTGATTCTGGTGTATATGGAGTGCCCGTGGATGGTGACATGACTAACACAACCAAAGCTCTACTAAGAACTTTTGCCTTTAGAGTGTTCTGGGTGTTTTAACTACTCGTTGCTACTGCTTCTACCTGGGAGTGAATGTGATCTTATTTATTTGCAAGAAAAATGCTCAATGTGAACCACGAGGTGATTGGGTGTTAGAGGAAGTTATAAAAAGTTCCATGACCTCAAGAAATTTACTGTCATGTTCAGGAGAAAAGACTGTGGTAATCAGATTCATTGCTGGTGGGAGAGGAACGTTAGTGTGAGGCTGCTGGGAGTAAATAGAAAGCCATTACAATATGATTGTGTTGGGGTTGGAGAGAGAGGTAAAGTGTAGGGTTTTTCTCTTTCCGTCCAACCTCTCCTCAGTCTATGTTGTTTAAATTCCACGAAGGTTGTAGTCATGTTTTTCCTTGTGGCTGCAACATCCTTAGCACCTTGTATAACACCTGTCCCGCAGCAGATGTTCAGTAAATCTCAGAATGCATGAATGGAAAAGTGTTTTGGAGAAAAGGAAACCCTTACACAGTTGGTAGGATGGTGAGTTACTACAGCCATTATGGAAAACAGTATGGAGATTCCTCAAAGAAACTAAAAATAGAACCACCATATGATCCAGTAATTCCACAACTGGGCATATGCCCAAAGGAAGTGAAATCAGTATGTCTAAGAGAGATCGGCATTCCCATGTTTTTTGCAGCACTGTTCACAAGAGGTGAAGTCAACGCAGGTGACCATCAACTAATAATAAAGAAAATGCGTTACAAATATACAATGGGATGCAACTCAGCAATAAAAACAGATGAAGTTTTGTCGTTTATGACAACATAGTTGAATGTAAAGGACATTACGTTAAGTGAGATAAGCCAGAAACAGAGGGACAAATGCAGTGTAACCTTTCTGCTGTGTGGAATCTAAAAACCCCTTGATGTCATGGATGTGTAGTCCAGGGAGGTAAGATGTGGAGGTGGGAAGAAGTTGGTCAGGAGGACACGTTAAGTTCGAAGAAATAAGCCACGGGGTCCTATTGCATACCAGGCTGACGTAGTTAATGTACTGTATGTTGCAAAGCAGCTAGAAGACAGGAGTTTTGAATATTACGCTACAGAGAAATGTCATTTTCTGTCACTTCTAGATACGCTAATTAGCGATTTGATCATTACACAGACTTGTACTTGATCTCCATATCACATTGTACCTTGTCAATTTCTACACACTATGTGTCAGTTTACAGATAAGAAGGAAAACGGATGTTGGCTGAAAACTAGGGAGATTGTCTTTGACATTCTTGAAAGCAAAGCTGTGTCCCTGTCCAGAAGACTGAAAACTGAATCCCGAGCAGATGGTGAGCGGCTCTGTGCAAGTTCGGTTCTGGTTGCCAGGCTGGGCTCCTTGTGCTGCAGCACAGTGGCTGTACCACCCCGCCAGCCTCTGGAAAGTGCGCCCCACACGTCCCTTCACCCTGCACCAACGGTGGGATGGATAGAGGCTCCACGTTGGCTCCAGGCACGTGAGCATGCCCAGTCACCAGCGTCCAGCTTCAGCACTGAGACCAGTGCTAAACAGTTTGATAATTGGATTCCGTATGTACTCTACAGTGTGTTATCTTGCTTTCATATGAGCAAACCAAGCTCTTAGTGATACTTGGCGGAACCGTATTTTCAGCTTAATATTTTACCGATTTGGAATTTTGAGGGGGTAGATTTTGAGTTTGCAGAAATAACAATGAAAAGGTGAAGGAAATGCCAGTCATCTTTTAGCCCAGCAGGGAGTATGTGGCTCTGTTTCGTTTCCCTAGATTCTTGCACAGGGTTTGGTGTGCAAAGATACATTTGACTGAAAGGCAGAAGTAACTAGAACTTAGATTTAAAGAAGTTTCTTCCAGCAGAATAAACTATGGCAGTACACGTTAGGTATACACTGCCAGAGAAATCTAACAATAAATTAGTCTGGGGAAAGTAAATGAAGAATCAGGTACATATTTAGTCAAATTCACTGTCTTTTATATTTATACTTTTCTCCTTCCTTCCAAAATTATTTAAATAAAAAGAAAACACCCTTAAGAAATAAATACTTAAACACAACTACTGCATTCTTCTTTTTCAGTTTGTGATTAATATCTCTGCACTTTCAGATACGTCTTGAATTAAATCAGAATCCCACAGAGAACAATTTGCTCAATATTTGCCCACAGTTTGAAGGCATTCCTGTATGATTTTAAAGGAAAAAAACAATTTAGAAGAGTGCAGCATAAATTACTAATTTTATCCTTGAAAATACTAATGGTCCTTCTACCTCAATGACTGTGGTCACCTTATATTATGTTTTCATTAAATGTTCATATTTGTACATGTATATTACAATTATTTTCATAATCATAAGGGAAAATTGCACAACAATCTGAAACAGGAGAGTCGAATTCTACAAAACACTTGCTAAATATTTACATTTTCTGAAAACTGGAATCAAGAATTTGATCCTGAGATTTGGGTTAATTCAGTTGCTTATCTGGAGAGAAGGGAAATAAGTTTGCTTAGATTCTTTTGCTCTGCAAAGATCCTGATGCACCCTCATGCGACTCCACCAGCCTCTGGCAAGTCCATAGTAAATCCTTGTCAGTTCAGAGTAGCTGCTTTCTTCTTCCCCAGGCACTGGTATGGTTTGATTTGGGGGGTGGGAGGTGCATCTGGCCACTTGTGCTTCTCTCTCCTCTCATGCCTTCAGAATTCTGAAGGGATACCATCTTTCCCGGGATGTCTATATGTATATGGCTAGGGCTAGCAACCTTTTAGACTCTTGTGCAGTGACAGAATTGAAACAGTGGTTTCATGGTCAGAATCTGTTAGGAGAGCGTCATTTATGGAGTACAAAGTTCTCTCAGTGACAGAGGTCTCAATGAACCTGCCTGCCCTAGTTTTTTGTCAGACCTGAGAATAATCTAGCAAAGACAATTGATGATCTATGAGGTTGGAAAATTTTCTTTGAGATTACATATAATTTTAACCAAGTTGGGTACTTGGGCTGTTTCCAAGCTTTAGCTATTTGAAACTGTGCTGCTATAAACATGGGTGCACATATATCGCTGTGGTATGATTCTTTTGATTCTTTGGGGAAGATACCCAGCAGGGGAATAGCTGGGTCAAATGGGACCTCTAGCCCTAGTTCTTTGAGGTATCTCCATACTGATTTCCACAGTGGTTGTACCAGTCTGCACTGGAAACTGGATAAAGAAGATGTGGGTTTTTTTTTTTTAATAAAATGGAGTGCTACTCAGCCATAAAGAATGAGAAACTAGAGACATTTATAGCTAAATGGATGCATATTGAAGCCATACTCTTAAGTGAAATAAATAGGACACACGTGTAAATACCGAATAGTTTCTCTAGTGTGAGAAACTGAAAGTGTAAATGAGGATTAAAATGATTAAAAGGAATAATTGATAATTTGAAATAGGAAAAGGTCCAAAGGTGTAGGGGTGGTGGGAGGGGAAGGGGAAAGGAAAGAGGGAAAGGAAAAATTATGAGAAAAGAAAAAAAATGGAAACGGAATCTATGTAAATAGGGAAGGGCGCACAGGGAATGGGGAAAAAATAAGAACCAAGATACATCATGTACAGTTACAAGCAGCCAATGATAAATGTAAACGTATTGTATACCTAAAATGTACCAATGAAAAAATTTTTAAAAATTTTTAACAAAGTTCAATTGTCTTCTATCATTTGTTTTAAAAAGATTAGGAAGGATAGCCTACAACAACAATTTAGGAAAATTATTGTTGCTTCCTGTGACGTGTCTTGCATTAGTAGGTGAACAGTCACAGAGTAAATACAAAAAATTTTAATCAGCTTTGGAGTTTGTAAATCGTGCACTGCTTTTCACCTTAATATGGATGCAAATGTTCTGCCAGTGAACACTGCACAGTTTTCATTTTTCATTTTATGAAGTGTTACATAAAGTTCCCCATAAAGATCTAAGAGGACTTTTTTTGATTAATCCATTTTCCAGATGAAGAAGCAAATACCAGTGGAAGTGAATATTTATTGCCTTGAGAAGAACTGTTGGATCACATTTAACAGTAGCAAAACAGCAAATTTCATGATGTTTCCTGGGTTTATGCTATAAAATGTACTGTATTGGTATTATATAAAAGATCATTATTTTATGAGTTAAATATAAATCAAAATAAGTCTTGGGAGATCCATTTTGTGGACCACAGCATCACTAATCATGATGCTGAGTAAAATTAGAGCCTCTTCCAGAAACAATTAAATTTCCTAATTTATATGTATAATTTAAGTTTGTACATGTGATTCATTCCCAGTCTTATTTACCAGGCCTAAATAATTGCCTTTTAAATGGCTCATAAAGTATATTTACAGCTATGGGCTAGCTTTTCTTTAAATAACTGTTTCTTTATAACAAATATTGTCAATAACAAAAGATTTTTTTCTTGTTTATCATGACTTAGACTTAGTTGGTTTCCTGAGATAGTGTTAGCACCTCAAACCCAGTGTATCTGGGGTACTTCAGGCACAACACATCCGATTGGTGAACATCACGCCTTCCCCCTCCTCAGTTTTGGACCCTGGCCTCTCACCAGCCAGATGATGAAGCCAGAACCGTGTGACTTTTCACTTCTTACCTCTACATGGAATGGTCCACAAGGCATTCCCAGTAAGGCATCCTTATACCTTTGTGCTAAGGGCTCCACGTAATACATTGCATCTAACTCTTATGTGCCCTTAGACAGTCTGAACTATTGTTACCTTCATTTTAGAAGTGAGAAATCAGACTTACTTCAGAGCCATTATTTGATAACATAGTCATTTTACTACTATAGCATTTCCTCTAAACATTGCTTCAGCTGCATCTGACACAATTTGGTTTATTTTCATTTCCGGTTGGATCGAAATGTTTTTGCTTTTTCCCCTGAGACTTCCTCTTTGGTTCATAGGTTATTAAGAGAATATACTTTGTACAGCTTTTATTATTTAAAAATGTTTTTATAACCCAGCATATAGTCTATGTTGATGAATGTTACATGTGCAATTGAAAAAACTGCGTATTCTGCTGTTGGAAAGTACTGTATAAATGCGAATCTTACTGAGTCCATTGATAGTACTGGTCAGGTCTTCTGTACCCTTACTGATGTACAGTGTCCTTGTAATATCCACTCCTTAGAGAAGAAGGTTGAAGTCTCCAACTATAAATGTGTATTTGAGTAATTCACTTTCCAGTTTTACTAGTTTTTTCTTTTTCTTTTTTGAAGCTCTGCTGTTGGGCACGTATACATTTAGGGCTGTTAAGCTTGGAGAATTGATCATTTTATCAAGACAATGTCCTTTATCTCTAATAGTATTATTTTCTTCTACAGTCTACCTTCAGTTAGTATAGTTGCTGCAGCTTGTTTTGTGTTGGTGCTTCCGCAGTTTACCCTCTCCCAGCCATTTTTTACACCTGTCTATATTTTTAAAGTGTGTTTCTATAGACAGCATGTATTTGGGTCTGGATTATTATGCTATTATTACTTTATTAGTATATGTGTATAGTACAGAATGTTTACATTCCTTGTGGGAAGCTGGTACATGTACATAACACATCTTAGTTCCTTTTTAAATCTCTTTTCCCTTCCCTTCCCCCTCCCTCCACCTCTTCATCCCCTTCTTATATTTTTCTTTTTCTGTGCATGTTTGCAGTATAGAATGTTTATGTTTCTTGTGTGGAGTTGGTTCATATCTCATCAAGAGATGAAGGCATCTGTTGATGGCTTCCCCTTTGAGAAAGATCTTCTCCCTACTTTTATTATCTATCTTTTATTTTGCTATTTATTTTTACCCTAAGATTCTCAATCAGAGAAATAGTGTGATATTTTAGCTTGTGTATCTGATTTGTTTCACTTAGTATTATGCATTTTCGTACAGATGACTCAAGAATAACCATCTATGTTAGTTGTTTTCTATTTGTCTATTTGTTGCTTTTCTTTCTTCTTTATTTTGTTCTTGTGTAAATGTACTGTCGTTTATAACTCCATTTTATTTCCTATATTAACTAGTTATTATTCACTTTTGTTTATTTTCAGTATTTACTCTCTGATTTTCAGTATATATCTTTAATTACCAGGGCTACCTTTGGACATTATCATACCTGACCTCTTATGTGTCAGGAAAGACCTGATCTAATCTCTCCCACCCATGCTCTCTGCGATTATTATAAATTTAACTTTTACATGCGCTAGAAACATAATATGTTGCTACCATTTTGGCTCCAAGCAGTTATGCTTCAGAACAATTATACATAAGAAAAAAGTGTTTTTATTTTATAATCATTGATTCCATTTTCAGCATCCTGTACTTTTTTGAGTACTGTACTGTTCATATTCCTTCCTCTGAAGAACTTTACCATTTCTCTTAGGGTAGCAATAGATTTCTCAATTTTTCTTTGAGAGATCTTGACATTATTATTATTGTTGCTCTTCCTCTTCTTTCTCCTCCTCCTCTCTTCTTATTTCTCCTCTTTCCACTCCTCCTCCTCATCTTTCTTCCTCTTCCTTTCCCCTCTCTTTCCCCATCCCCTTCCCTCTCCATCTCCCTCTTTTTCTTCTTGCCGAGCTGAGGAATGAGCTGAGAGTCTCACTGCTAAGCCGGCGTCTACCACTAAGACACGCCCCCAGCACACGTCTTTGTTTCTGAAAAATATTTTCACTGAGTATAGAATTCTGAGTTTATTTTTTTATCTTAACACTCTATTACCTTTTAGTTACAAGCTTGCTGTAATTTTTCTTTATTCCTCTGCATGGACTCTGTCTCTTTCTGTAGCTCCCTTCAACATTTCCTGTTTGCATTTATTTTCAGCAGTTAGAGCATCCTGTGCCTTAGTGGATTCCATTTGCTTTTGGTCCTGCCAGATGATCTTTGAGTTGTCTAGATCTGTAGTTTGGTGTTTGTATTTAATTTTGGAAAAATATTAGCTGTTATTTTTTCAGATATTTGTTCTGTCCTGTGTTCTCATGTCTCCCTTAGGGATTCTTATTACACGTATGTTAGACCCTTGACATTTTCCCAACACTTGATATGTTCTGTTTGTTTCCTCCACACAATTTTTTCTTTCTGCATTTCAGTTTGAGCAGCTTGTGTTAGTCGGTCTTCCAGTTCCTTAATTCTTTCCATGACTATGTTGGGTCTCTTAGTGAACCTGCCAGTTCTTTTTAATTCTCACATTTTTGTTTGATCTTTTAATAGTTTATACCTTTGTGCTGAACTTTCCAATCTGATCTTCCATTCTGTCCTAATATTCTATTTTTTTAACTAGATTCTTTAACACTTTAATCATGGTTGTTTTAAATTTGCTGATGGTTTTGTATCCGTGTCATAGTTTTGTTCTGCCGATTGTTTGGTAATTGGAAGTGGGTTTTTTGCTTGTTTTGTTTTTGTTTTGCTTAGCTTACTGTGCTTGAGTGTGGGCTTTTCCCCTCTTTGTCTCCTCATATGCCTCATAATTTTTCTGTTGTTGAGAGTTGGACATATCCTGTAGCTCAGTAGACCCTGAGGTAGAGTCTTAATGTCCCAGATGCTTGTGTCTTTACTTCTGTTAGGCCCTGAGTGCAGTGTTTTGAGTAAATCTACGTAGGGTTTGGGTTAGGTGTGAAATTCATTGTCACTGTCATTACTTTCAGTGGATGTCAGCTTTCTGTTCCTCTCGTAAGACCTTAGGATTTGGCTGGGCTGTCAGAAATAATTGTTTTCTTTTCCCTCAGTGTCTGTTCCATTCTCAGCTTCAGTTCTTTGCTTTCACTGTCTTCTCCCATACATTGTCCTTCTGCCAGCAGTGTTTGTGTTATTTATCTCCTGAGCTGGGCTGGCGTGGCAGTGAGATGTGCTGCTGGTGGTGTGTGCTCTGTTTCTCCCATTTAGTTGCACCATTAGGTAGACACTATATCCTGAGGCATTGGGCTGTGGCCTCCTGAGCTCTCTTGCTTCCTCCTCATCTATATTTATAAGCCCAGAATATAGCCTCATTGTTATGGTTTGGATTTAAAATGTCCCTCAGAAGTCTCATGTGTTTGGAAGGTGACGATCATGGGCACTGTACTCATTTGAGGGTTCATCCATTGATGAGTTCATGGCTGAATGTGGGAAGAGGCAGGTCATTGGGGGTGTGCCCTGGGAGGGACCTTCTTGTGTCTGACCCCTCCCTCCTCTTTCTGCCTCATGGCTACCATAAGTTGAGCAGTTGTTCTCTGCCAGGTCCTTCCACCATGCCATTTCTGCCTTGGAGCCAGCTTACTTTGGACTAAACTCATTGGAAACTGTGAACCCAATAAACCTTGCCTTTAAGTTTCAGATGTTGGATATTTTGTCTTAGTGAAAGAAAAGTGACGAACATTCCCCCTTCCCTCAGGGGTCAGCTTTTTGTTTATTTTTCCTTCCTGCAGCTGCAGTGGGTTTTTCCTCACTCCCACTCCCGGGGATGGTAGTGTCAGTTGCCCTTCTGCTGCAGGTCAAGGCTTTGGTTCTGTAGGGCAGCAGGGCAAAAGTTTCCAGGTAGAGTTCTGTAGCCCTTGTTAGCAGCTGCTATTCTGCTTCCCTATTCCCTAAGTTGGTACCTCAAGGGGCGCTTCACTTACGCTTTCCCCAACTTTTCTGTGAGCACCTGGCAGAATTCATGAGGAAGGTGTCTGAAGAGGGTGTGGCTTCTTCTGACTCTCTGGCCCCCAGGGCCTTCTTTCTTTTACCCCTGGTCTCCACCACTTGCTCCTGTCACCTGGGTGTCTGGGGATGTCGCCTCAGTGAGCCCATGCACACGTGATCTCATCCAGCATCACTGTCCCTCCTTCAGTGTTGGCCCAATGCTGCCCCAACCTCAGCTCTCCAAAGAGTATGAGAAAACATGTGGATTTTTTTCAGTCCACCCGTATTTTCATTATAAAAGACAGTTTCCAAATTACAGTGGTTGTACTTACATATTTTTTACTTTAAACAATGGTGAGAAAATGTACCCATAAAATCATTCTGTTTTTTACTTTCAGTAACACATCCCATAAGTGATATGAGACATTCAGCTCTTTATGGGCAAAGGTGTTAAATGATTTTTGTCTAACTGTTGTCTAATTTTGCCTGTGTTCTGAGCATGTTTACAGTAGGCTAGGCTTAACTACAGTGTTCATTCAGTATGTTGGGTGTATTGAATATGTTTTTGACTTAGAATATTTTCAACTTACATTGGGCTTATTAGGATGTAGGCCAAAATAGTAAGTCAAGGCACATCTGCAAATACAAGGGTGACCTCTTCCGGGCTTTCTTTGTCCTTGAGTAAAAACTAGAAGTTCCCAGAGCTCTTGCTACTAGATCATTACATTAAGGCAGCATCCACCCAACCTTTCGACACTTTTAGAAATAATGGAACACACTAAGGGTCCTTTAGTTTTTATAGGTTATATCTGTTGATACCATGGTAGAAATTAAAGCTGAGATGCTTTGAAATAATGTATAAATTCTTTTAAAATAAGAGTAAGAAATCCAAGTACATAATAATAAAACATTTTTTGAAAATTAAACATTTCTAGAATGAAGTGATGATAGATATTTTAATGATTGTTTTACAGTTTTTTGAATGTTTACTGTCTAGTTCTTCAGCAGCAGAATTATTACATCTGCTTTCTGCATTCTTTGGCTGTCATCCCACGGTCACATGAGATGATAACTTCTGGAGAATTCCACCCTAAACTCATGAAGGAAGGAGAACAGAAAGTGGAAATGACATCTCAACACTGTCATGAAGGCAGCTTTGGACTTGCAGTCCCACTCAGTAAGAGGAGGACAACTCCCCAGTGAGTGGGGAACACATATAATGAATAAATGCAACTATAAACCCAAGGTGTAACCCTCTCACTAATGAATATGTAGCAAGCTCAAAAAGTTTAAATTTATTGCACAACACAAAGGAAACCTTAAGACAGATGGAAGTAGGAGGGCAGAAGCAGACCCAGTGAGTGGCTGGACTAGGATTCAAACTGTGTCCTCCTCATTGGGAAGCTGGTGTTCTGCCTCTATGCTGTTCTGTCTTCTATGGGTTGGGAAGCAAGTAAACCAAAGGAGACTTTGTGACTAGTGCATGTTCCCTATAGCATCGCATATTAGTCTTTTTTTAAAAAACTAACTTGGTACATTTTAGGTAAACGTTATGATCACATTCATCATTGGGAATTTGTACCTGTGCATGATATATCTTAGTTCTTGTTTTTTCCCATTCCCTTTCCTTCCCTTCCATCCCTCTACCCCTCCGTATTTACAAAAGTGTTTTTCCGTTTTTTCCTTTTCTCATATTTTTTCTTTCCTTTCTCCCACACCCCTACTTCCCCTTCCCCCTTTGAACATTTGCTTCCTATTTCACATTATCTGTAATACATTTTGGTCCTCATATACACTTTCAGTTTCTCACACCAGAGAGACAATTTGGTATTTACACATGCATGTCCTATTTATTTCACTTAAGAGTATCACCTCAATGTGCGTCCATTTAGCTATAAATTACTCTAGTTTATCATTCTTTATGGCTGAGTAGTACTCAATTTTATTAAAAAAAAACCAAAAGAAACACATCTTCTTTATCCAGTCACCAGTTGATAGGCACTTGGGCTGTTTCCAAGCTTTAGCTATTACAGACTGTGCTGCTATGAACATGGATGCACGTATATCACTGTGGTATGATTCTTTTAATTCTTTTGGGAAGATACCCAGCAAAGGAATAGCAAATATCTGGGTCAAATGGGGCTTCAATCCTAGTTTTTTGAGGAATGTCCACACTGATTTCCACAGTGGCTGCACCAGTCTACACTCCCACCAGCAGTGGAGCAGTGTTCCTTTTTCCCCACAGCCCCACCAACATTTGTTATTGGTTGATTTCATGATGGCAGCCATTCTTTCTGGAGTGAGGTGGGATCTCAGCGTTGTTTTCATCTGCACCTCTCCAGTGACCGGTGGGTGATGTTGAACATTTTTTCATATATTTATTTGCTGTTTCTACTTCATCTGAGAAATGTCTGTTCATTTCAGATGCCCATTTTTGGATTGGGTCTCTAAATTTGAGGGGTCTGATTTTTGGAAGTTCTTTATAGATTCTAGATAATAGACCTTTGTCTGAGGAACAGCTGCTAAAAATACTCATATTGGTCTTGCAAGAACTGGTAACATAATCTCTCATCCTAGATGGCAGTAAATAAATATTAGAAGATTATTGGATCACATAAAGAGTTAAGTAATGAACATTGACTGGGAGCATTTAAAATTATACCTCTGTAACTTCTTACTTTTTCAGAGGTATTAGTAAAATATGTTTAATTTTTTTTTTTTTTTTGTCTTTTGCTTTTGGTACTGGGGATTGAACCCCCAGGGCTTTCATTCTGACCTACATCGCCAGTCTTTTTTATTTTGCATTTTGTGACAGGGTCCTGTTATGTTGCTAAGTTGCCCTGGCTGGGCTGGAAATTACTATCCTGCCTCAGCCTCTCAGAATACTGGGATCCAGAGAGCCAGCCATGTCACCATGCCTGGTACTTTTTTAAAGTTCACATTTTATCTTGTTTTAAAGATGTGTTATGGTGGTTTTACTTGAACTGAAAAAATAGTTGATATCAACATGTAATTACTTCATTTTTCAGGAATGAAAGAAATTCAAATGGTGAAATTTCTTATTAATAATAAACTATGCCAGTTTTTATATTTCCTTCAAATGGAGCGTCATTCACATTATCAGCCTGTGACCATTGATCTTTATACAAGCTCCTCTGTGGAATTGGAAGTGACTATCATGTACCCATGAAAGACACCATTGCCCAGACACTGGACAATAAATCATGCCAGATAGACACTCTTGGACGAGGAAGGGTGAACATACGTTCTGTTCTTCCTCAGAGCCCGTTGTATCTTTGTAGAATTCCAGGCTGTATTAATGTGTCACTGCGCATTTAGGTGCTGAAGCATAAAATATATTCCAGCCAGAAGGTGTGTCAGGGTACTGTAACTTGTTTATTGAACAGCATGAACATAACGAATGGGACTACAGGTTAATGTTTTATGGTGAGTTCTCAAAGTGATTAAATGAGAGAGAGAGAAAGAACAGACAAGCTCTGTCAAAACTAAAATGGAATCAATTCTCAAGCACTCTCCAGAATGAAAATGCAGTTATGCAAATTGCTTCCTTTTACGGCACTCCTGAGTTTCTGCTCTCTCCTAATTTGGTTTCTAGTCTTTACAGTTAACCACTGAGGCACGTGATATTCCCATTCTACAGATAAATACATTGAGGTTCAGAGAGATAAGAAACTTAAGACTCGAAGTTAGTAAAAGGCAGCTTATTACTATTCACATATCATCCGGACTGTGAAAGCCGCACCATTTATATCCTGAGAAACTTGTTTTTGCAACAGTACAAAACTGGTGAACCAAATTTACATTAAAAAATTAATATTTTTTCTCAGAAACTTGAATTCAATTCATTGCTAAAAGGCAGTTCATTATGCAGAATTATTTCCTAATGGGCTTCATAAACATGTTACTTGATCCATTGCATACAAGCTTTCTGATTTAAAACATTTTCATTCTTCAGTGCTTGTTTGATAGGACAGGTAATAAACTAAATCCAATATTAGAAACATTGTGATTGTTTTGTAGCTTGTATTTTATAAAACATTGCCATATTATTACATTTGCTATGTCAGGCCCCTGTTTTAAATTGTAAAACCCTAATTAGGAAAGGTGTCCAGATGTAGTATGGTTTCTTCCCATTGTGGATTCCATTCCATACAATTATCTCACCTCCATCAAAACAAAGAAATATTCAAGATTTTGTGCTGGGTGGTTGGGTTACAGAATGTGACACATGGTACTTGATTTAATATCTCTTTGAAAACTATTCATTGATTATAGATTGTTCCTCTGACAATCTGTAGCAGCTGATATGGAGATTTATATTCCTGGCCAAAAGCAGCAGGAGGAGAGAGAAACATACCTTTAAATTGACCCAATATTCTAAGCACAATGCTGCTTTTTATAATATGACAGGGAATCCTATACCATGAATATCATTTCCTCATAGTAGAATCAAAGGCTTGTAGATTCCAAAGTAAACTGCTGATTGACACAGCTATTAAGTGGCAGAATCAGAATTCAATACAAAAATATCAAAACTTATAGCCGTGTTCATTTGACAATATGAAGATGTCACTTCCTTCCACTGGAGAGACCATGTTGTTCACAGTAATTAGCACTGTTCTTCTCACAGCCTAAGCATTTATCATATCTGCTTAATTATATACTAAGGATGATATAAGTTATATTTTTTCTTTCTATTCCAAACCTCAATAACCAGTTAACATTTATTTTGTAGTGAGTAAAACAAACCATCTTATCTTTATTTTGAAAAGCATTTTCATGTATATAGCCTATACATAATTTAAATTTACTTTAATCTCTTTCATTTTCATAATTGTTAATATATTTTAGGTGATTTCTGTATTCAACAATAGAAATACCCTATGTGCTTTAAAAGGATTATCTTATTGAGTCATTTCAAAAATTCCTGTGATACCATTTCCATTCGTATTTGAACAGAAAAAGCTAAGTTACCAGAGTTGGAAATGGGAGCAGCTTTGCAGGGATGGTCGGTGCCTGTGGAGCATGGAGTGCAGGATTCAGAGCCTATGGCAGTGATTCATATTTATACTGATCTTGCTTCACCTTGGAATTGAAATTATTTCTGAACTGGCAGGGATTGTGAAGAAATGTACATTTCCAAAAACCCTTTGCTTGACATACAAAACCTGTAAATAAGGTGCAGCAGTGCTGCGATCATAACTGCCCAGCTTGATGAATTTTCTGATGACCACACTCGTGTCAGTAGCATCCAGAGAGAAACCAAACGGTACTTTTCTCCAAAAGCCCTTTCATCCCTTTTGTACCATTTCTTCCCTACAAAGGAAAGCCCTGTCCTGGTATCTAACATATACTTTATCTCTGCCTGTGTTTGAACTTTCTAAAGTTACAATCATTCTGCATGTGTTCTTGAGTTTGACTTAGATTGGACTCTTTAGAATCTGACTCTGAGATGGAGATCGAGGTGTGGGAGTTCCATTGGGTGCTCTCGAGAAGCAGCGTGAGTGCGGGGTGTGGAAGGAGGTGGCTCTGCAAAGAGCAATAGAATTGAGACGCAGTTGTGCTGCAGGCCACATCCAGTCCCACACAGAACCCCGGAGCTGTGCTGCCCAAAGGGCAAAGGGGCCAGGCCTGGCCCCGGGATCTGCTCGCTTTGTTTACCCTCATGGGAGCCCTTCATCCGGGATATTGGAGAGCCTTGCAGGAGGAAAATGGTGGAGCAGAGTAAAGCCCTTGTGCAGCTGCTGGCCTTCGGGCCAAGAGGTGGTCATCCTCTCCTTCCTCTCTGGCCGGATCTCGGTCTCCTTGCTCTCAGGAGGACCTGTGCTTGTTTGATGGATAACCTGGTAGAGTGACCCCGATTTTCATTGAGTTGTCTGAGCTCCGGAACACCATGCCCTTGTTAGACTGCTGCACCTGTCCATTTACCATTGCAGGTGAGCAGGGGGTGTCAGAAAGCACTACCTGTAGGTCCTCGCTGCCCCTTGTGAGACACAAGCCAGATCCTTCTGTGTGTTCTGATCACCTGTGCCAGCCGGATTTGTCTTGTCCTTCCACGTCTTCTGGTTTCTTGTTACAAAGATCTCAGAGTGAGTGGATGGGAATATTAGGTTAGTTTAATTTTCCCCTTGACGTCTCCTCTTTATAAGTGTTTATCCTCTGAGAACCAGACATCTAGGGCTTCAGAACCAAGTGATTTAGGGATAGGAAGCACAAATTTTTCACAAGAATCTTTTTGCAAGAGACCATGGATGAGGCCTTTGACACCCACCTACCCTGTGCTTCCCAAGCAGCCATGTTTAGAGTGTATGTTGCACTGGAGCAATATGGTGCCCCGTGCCGCCCAGTTATCATCCCTAAGCTGTGACCTTATTTCAGTTTCAAAGGGTCAGCCAGTCCACTGGGCAGGCTGGCAGCATTGGCATGGTATGGCAAGCGCTAGCTTATGTGTCTCCTTAGAGTCCCAAGTCCACTTCTGCGCCTCTTTTGATGGAGAGGCCCTGGTCCAGTCCTCTGTTACATGGGACCCTGGGCCACTGGTTCAGATACATCCTGTGTTAGCCCGTGGACAGTGGTTATGTCTGAAATCCTGTGCATGGTAAATGCAAACTCAAACGTGGAATATGTGTCACTTCCAGTTGGAAGGAGTCCCTGCCAATTACAGAGTGGAGGGCATCCAGTGTAGTTCAGCTTGCCAAATACCTAATTGCTCCCCTTGAAGAATGGAGCCAGATTGCGGTATTAGCATTCATCTCTGCAGCTGGCAGATTGCACATGTGGCTGGGGTAGTAGGAGGACCAGCCTTGATGAGCTGGAGCCTGTGATGTTGGTTGGCCCTGTGCATGGCATTCCTCTCTGCTCCTGCCACTCTGTGTTCAGCGAGCTGCCCCTGCAGTGGTCAGAGGCAGAAACTGTCTCTTGTCAGCTGACCAAGTCACTCTTATCTGCTTGGCTGTGTGCTGCCTCTTCTGCAGTGAGTGTTCTCTGGCTGTGATATGGAATAGAAAGCTTTTCAGACTCCTACTTCCTGCTCACTCCCATATGTCTTCTGGGTTCCTCATCTCCAGACTTCCGTGCTGCCAATCTACCAATATTCTCCTTCCAGGCCTCTGACCAGCAGGCAAGCCATACACTGCTCCCTGGAATCTTGTCTGCTGCACACACCAGTCCTTGACGTGTCTCAGTCGACTCCTTTCCTCAGTGTGCAGTTCCATGAGTACATATTTTTGGGCCCCTTTTAGGAAGAGCTAGAAAACAACACATAAAAGTGTTGACCAAAAAATACAGGTATGTTAATAAAAAAATAGTAGGTTAAAGATAAATTGCCATTAATTGCCCTCAGAATACTCCCACTGTCTTGGAACACACTTATCTTGTAGCTTTCTGAAGCAACTCTGGAAGTCCTCTTTCATGAGTGTCTTTTCATGGTTGCCTGGATGTCCTGAGTCAATTCAAAACATTTATAGCAATTTCTGTGAATAAAAACACTACCGTGTGTCATTATTAGCTTTATTCACTGAATCTGGCACTGGGTGACTTCTGGCTGCTCCTCAAAGTCAAATGGCCATGGAAGGTAAATGTTTTGAATTGATTCAGGACATCTAGGCAGCCATAATATGCAACTGGAAACACTTATGAAAGAGGACTTCCCAAACTGCTTGAGAAAGTGCCAAGAATGACAAGTGTGTTTAAAGTGAGGGGTAGCATTCTGAAGGGAATTAATGCCAATGTATCTTTTAGTGTAATATCTTTTTTCTTCAGATTTGGACATTTATTGAATTGTTTGGTCATACCTGTTATACTTGCCCTAGATTGCAGAGTCCATCTTCATGGGAACCCAGTTTTTTATTTAGCTAGCTAGTGGGCTTGAAGTTTAAAAACTTAGTTGAGATGCAAAAATTAGGTAAGCAATCATGATTTTTTATTGGGGAAGCTGCTTAAACTATCATGGTTGTCCATCATGGATTTGTTTTGATCATATGATTTTATAATACCCTTGCTAGCTGCCCATCTCTTGTTCCCACAAAGAATACCGAGTTTTATTAACAGTCTCCATTACCCCATATGAGCCAGCAGTCCCTGGTAACCATTTCCAACCTATTCTAGATGATCATGACCAGTGATGGCCATTGTGAGCATTGCTCTCTAGCAGCACATGCTGTGATCCACCATGGCTCAAGAGGAAAGCCCCACCAAGCATCTCAGGTTGCTTATGCCTGTGTAACTAATGGATTTCTTCTGATGTTGGGGAACCATGGATTCTTCAGGACAGGACTTGAACCTTTCGGGTTTTCTGGTCTTTGCGTGACCTGGAGCACATACTCTACTATGCCTGCTATTTTGTACCTCATTATCCTTTTTTCTGTTATCTCCCATGGTGTGGATCATGGCTCCCTTCCAAATTTCCAAGAGCCATCTTGTCTGCACTGGATTCTGGGGTCTTTTTCAGGGAGTTAATTCCTATCAATTAAATAGCTATTTCCACATCAATAAGGTATCCCTTATTAAACTTTATATTCTTCTCTTCTTGGTTCACGACTCCAGAGGTCCTGCCTGAGCCCATTTTCTCATCTCTGGCCATGCTTGTGGCTGGTGCCTCAGTCCTTCCATGTACAGATTCTCTCCTCTTTGAGCAGACTCAGCACTTACCTGACTGCTGGATTGCAGAACTCTTTCACCTAGCTATTTGTTTGGCTATGTCTTCATGGGGGAACTTATTATCTACGTTACATTTGCACAAAAGAGTGGTGCTGGGTCAACTGAGTAGCCACTTGTGTAGACCCAGGGATGTAAGCAAAGGTAGTGATTAAAGATCTTCATGTTCATCAACTGAGATATCTGTATCTCAAATCCTGGGTTCCCTCTCCTCTTTAACAGAGACTTGACATTGGTGTGGTTGACCGATTAGGGCTGGGTACAGGTCATTTCCCTTATAATTAAACCCAGAGCCTTGTCAGCAGCCTTTTCTATATTCTGACTGAAGGAATTGAGTGTGTCTGTCTTTGGTAGAAAGGAGACTATGGTAGCCTTATAAGATGACCACATCCACATCTTCTCCTTGACTTCTGTGTCAGTTCTTCTTACATAAACTTATCTCATCAAGAAGTTGAGATTATTTCCGCTCCCCTGGAATCTGGGCTAGACCTATGACTGGCTGTGACCAATCAAATGTGACATAAGTGGTGATCATGTTCTCTGACTCCTGAGCCCCTTTGAGGATGGCAGCATTCTCTTCTTGGCACCTAGAGAGAATGCTCTGAGGAGCTCAAGTGACAGAGAGCTGTCATATGAAGGAGAACTAAGGTGCTCCAGCCAAAATCCTAAGCTGACATCCTAGCCAAAGGCCAGATTCCAGAATCCAATTCCAGAACACAGGGTCTCCGATGACTTTAGCCAGTATCAGTAGTGAAGAAGACTGTCTGGCTGAGCCCAGCCAGCCCAAGTACTGTGAGGGACATTAAAATGTTTGTTATTTGAAGCAGCCCAGTTTATTTTAGCCACTCCTGTTTGCCTCCGCCACCCCAGTTACCTATTCTAACACCTCCCATGCTTTAAGGCCTACTTGATTATGGATTTGCATGACCTTACTGAACTCTTTAAGTTCTTAGCACCTGCTGAGTCCTTTCAGGCTCATGAATGAGTGATGTCCTTTGCTCAGGTCCGAGAGCTTCTGAGGAGCATAGTGAAGCGTAACTCACTGCTAACTTCTTTCGCTGCATGGTGAGACCACAATTGCACTTGTGAGGTAACAGGGACCAGTCATATTCTGTGCATATATCTAACTCACATCACCTCTTTTTCTTATCTACAGTGAATCCAGATGGAAGTCATTTCAGTTACCTGTGTGGAGATGATGCTATTTTATCCTTTAAGGCAGAACCTTGGGTAGCCATATGGTACTTTTGGATGGTTAGAATTAAGATCTCTGTACTCCTAATTTTCTTGTTAATGGCAAATGTTACTTTTTCCCTCTTAAAATTTTGTTTTGCCCATTATTTTTTCTGGTTGGTAAAATTTGTATTGCTAAAGTGGGATTAAATTTAACTATTATTGTTTTGCGGCCTGAATTGCATGGAAGTAAGTTACCTTCTTATATAAAGTAAATGGGTTTCATGATTCAGCAGCTAATACAGCAATTAACTTAATGTGACAGGAGAGTACAATTTTAAAGGAAAAAGATCCCAAGGATCCTAAAATCATCCACTTCTTTTGAGTTGGAAAAGACCATAAACATTGCTCTTGGTTCATATCACCAACTTGAGTCAGCATTGCAGAAATGTACTGGGTTTGTTAGCTTTCTGTCACTAAAACAAATCCTAAGGGGACCATTGCGTGCAGAGAAGAGGTCTGGTCTGGTCCACAGTTTAGGAGGGTTCGGAACATGATTGAGTGTCCCTGTGGCTTTGGAGCCATGGACAGGACATGTGTCATGGCAGGACACACAATGGAGCAAAACTGCTCACCTTAGGGCCAGGAAGCAGAAGACATGGAGCAGACCAGGTCCCGTGACCCTCTTGAGGGCATCCTCAATGACAGAAGCAGCCCAGTGTTCCCCACTTCTAAAGACTCCCCCACTCTGTAGTGGCAGTACCGTGGGAATCAAGCCTTTGGCAGATGGCCCTTTGGGACTTTCAGCACCCAGACTGCAGCACACTGTGACGCAGCTTTTGAGGACATCGTGTCCATTGTATTTTCTCATGAGGCCAGCAGCTTTACATTGTATATCGCTAATGGTTATATGGTTCCTTCTGATTGCAAGATTAGTAGATTGATTCTCTTATCTCTCCAGGTAATGCTTGGTTATTGGGCACCTAATAGCCTCATCTTTTACTTGGATGATGACTGTGTCAGTCACTTTCCTGGTCGCTAGGACACAAGAGCCAACACTCATAGCTTAAAGAAGGACAGGTTCATCTTGGCTCACAGTGGGTAGAGGTTTCAGTCCATAGTCCACTGGCTCAGAGGCTGGGCAGCATGGCATAGGGATGTGATGGAGGAGAAACAGCTCATGGAATGGCCATGGGAAGCAGAGAGAGGGATGAAGGAGGAGAGGAGAAAATAGATCCGTGCAGGCCATGCCCCCAATGACCCACCTTCTCCAACCAGGCTTCCCTTCCCAAATCACATTGAGCTATAAACTCATCAGTGGACCAATCCACTAATCGGTATCATGCCTTCATGGTCCAGTCACCTCCCACCCAGCCATGAATGTGTGAGGCTTTAGATGACAATGGCCATCTCTCTAGCTGGACTGTTGGCTTCCATCACCTTCCCTCCCACAGTTCTGCACTGATTCTGCATGCTCATCACTAACAAAGGACATCTGCAATCATGTGCTTGGACATTCACTCAGCCTCACTTAGCTTCACCCATTCTGTGGGAATATCTCAAGGACGTGCAGTCTCATCTCTTGAATGTTTCAGGCCCTCTTTGAACCACTTAGTTTCCCCCTTTTCTCCTCTCCCTCTCTAAAGTACCCCTCTGTACTCTGTGCATCTGGCCCTATTCAGGTGTTAATTGCTAATATGTATTTGTTCTAGTATACGACCCTTGAGAGTAGGAACGTTTTTGTGTTGTTTTGTACTTTTAATATGTTTTTTATTAACAGTCATTAATTATGCATATTAGTAGAGTTCTTTAGTATGGGACAATCTCGGGGTATGGTTTTTTTTCATTTTCTCAACATCCTTCCTTTGTGGCCAGTCTACTCTTCACGTCTGGTTTGGGCTCCCTCTTGGAAACACCATCAGTTCTAGTGTTTTAAGTGAATTCACTGGACTCAGTCTCTGGCCTGAGAAATAATCTTCAAAACATGCATTGAGCAACAAGGAAAGCCACCTTGTGTGAAGTGCGAGAGTGTGAAAGTTCAGAGTTATGCCCCTTGCCACCATCTGTTCTTGTCATTGTGTTTTTCTTCTCAGAAGGTAACAAATTGTCCGGGAATGAAAGATTGGCCTATTTAGAAGATAATCATTTAGATGTTTTTTGAATCCTCCTCAAGGGCTGGACTTGAAGAAACATGGACTTTTCTCTCTCTCTCTCTCACTTCATTATGAGTGTTTCTATGTGGTGTCCAGAGTACAGAAAATGTCCAGAGAGAATGATGAAACATGCATGGTAAAACTGTCCTATTTGCTGTCTTGACGTGTACATTTGCCACTGGTGGGAAATAGCCCTGCCCACTGCCCCCTACAGCGGCAGCTTTGACATAGCCCTGTCCAGGGTGCTGATACCAATCCAGTTTGAGGGCAGCTTAGAATTGCACAGAAATTTCCTTTTCTTTTTCAATCTCAAGCTGAGCCAAGTGCCAAAACCCCACTTAGGAATGTGAACATTCTCCCAGCTGTGTGTGACTGAGTGTACTTAATCTTAAGAAGATCTCTGATATTCCTGATCTTTTTCTGGACATTTGAATTACTTTTCTCTGCTGAGGTTATTTTGTTTCTCCTTTTAGCATTTATTTCAGGATTAGAGGAATGCATACTGGAAAGACTATTTTGTTTTCTTTTAACTTAGACTAGAGATACCTTATGTAACTGGTCTTTGTGAATTACATTAGAAAGTTTCTCTTGTTAAAGTCTTAGGTGACTTTGCTACATTTTCCAATCCTTCCTGTGTTTTCAACACATTGTCACATTCTCTGTTTTCATTTCATTTTATTTTGGTGTTTTTCCTTTGAAAATTATTGATGGGGCTGAGGTTGGACTTCAGGTGGTAGAGTGCTTGCCTAATATGTACAAGGTACCAGGTTTGACCTCTAGCATCACAGAAACAAAAATAAATCAAAAGAAACTGAAAATAAAGGGATACATGACAATCTGAAGAATAGAGCATGAAGTCTGTTCTAGCTCACTAGACTTATTTTAATATTAAAAGCTATTTTCCAGTAGTGAAATTAAAGTAAATTATTATTCATTTCTATATAATACTATATGTTGTGTTCAACTCATGTTATCTATACTTAGGTTGATCATCTTGGGTATTATTTGTGGCACATACTTTTTGTTGTTTTTGTATAGGGTGGATATCCCTTATACAAAATGATTAGGGCCAGAAAATGCTTCTGATTTTGGAGAGTTTTGGCTATTGGACTATTTGCATACACATTATTTATCTTGGAGAAAGCACCCATCTCCAAACATAAAATTCATACATTTTTCGTATACACCATATACACACAACCTGCAGGTAATTCTGTATAACATTTTTAGTAATTTTGTCCATGAAACAAAGTTTCATGTTTTAGAATTTTATACTTATGGCATCACTTTAAAATTCAGAAAGATTCATATTTTGGAGATTGTTTTATATTCAATTTTTAGATTAGGTTGGCTCAACCTATATAAGATTTATTCTAAGTTTCTGTGGCAATTTGTTATGTTATCTTTTTTTCCAGAGCAGCTGATATGTTCTCAATAATTGCAAACTCCATTAAATAATAATTAGGAAGAAAAACTAGCTTTACAGGAAGAAAATCAAAGTGTATTTCAAACTCAGCCATAACTGAGCTAAGCAAGACCATCAAATGATATTTTAGTTACTTCCACTCATTAATGAATATCATCAAGAGTTGTCTATACTCATGTCCTTGTCAGAAGCAAGGAACTGCTGAATAGAGAACATGTTTATCCCCGTTTCTCCTACACTGAAGTTTTCCTTCTTTCCTCCCTCAAAAGTCCCATGACTTTGGTGCCAGGCACAAAGGCTCCTCACTGACACTGACCATCTGTGCTGTCTCTACGCCTTGATCCTGAGCTCTAGAGGACATGAATTTTGACCAGGGTTGGGCAGCTTCAAGGATGGTGAGCAGACTGCATGGGAAAGAGCAGGCGGGGCTGAGCAAGGGGAAACAGGGTGCAGAGGGGGGAACTGGAGAGAAAAATATGAGGGGCAGTTCCTTTCATATTTCATATCCTGATGGAGAAATAATGTTTCCTCCAGAATCTCATACTGACTCTGCCACTGCATGGACTCTCAGCTAGTCTGGCACAGGAAGGAAAAGGAAGGAAGAAAAGTAGACTGGAAGGGAGGAAGGAAGGAAGGCAGGCAGAATTAAAAAGAGAGAAAGGAGAGAGGGCAGGCTATTTCTATTCTAAGGAGCAGTCTCTGCTTTTAAAATACTTTCCTTTAGGAGCCAGGGATTTAGCTCGGTGGCACCACACCTGCCTCTCAAGTGCAAGGTCCTGAATTCGATCCCCAGTACCGGATAAAAAAACACTTTTTTTTCCTTTTTTCCTTACATTAAGTACACCAGTAAATGAGCAGTCACATTCTGTTACCACGATTGTTATGTTGGGGATAAAATACTTTTTAAAAATTTGTATGATCATGAGAACAAAGTTTCCCATTTTAAAAATGTAAGGCAACATTAATTTGCATAATTGAAATATTTCTTAAAACATAATTTAGAATTTTGTAGGAACATAGTCTGAACAGGAAAACCTTTATCATCAGAATTTTTATATTTTAAACCATGCCTGGTGAAATATTGTCTATCATTTAAACACTGTTTTCTTAAGGAAAAACTTCAGCTAAGGGCATCTCTTACATTTTCTTTTAAAACATGGGTAGCATCCGTCATCATCATTGTTAATACTGAGTTCAAAAAATGAAAGAATTAAATAATTACAATTGTCATTATCTTGGTCAGATTATATGATGCTTTCCGAGTTTTGAAAATCCAGCCTGTATGTTCCAGGTGGTTATAGTGGAGCAGAGAAGTAACCTGATTGGGTGAATTGTAGTACATTTATTTTACATCAGGTAAACATTGCATGATCTTAATCCACATTAATGAGCAACTAGTCATGCATTACAATGAGGTTTAGAATTAGAAAGTAAATTATAATGTCTCAACTTAAAAATTTGTTAATATTTCCAAATCAGAATTAATAATATCTGATATTCATTAATTTCGAAAATAAATCTTTATTTCAGAAAAAAGAAAAAGAAATGAGAGCGAGACCTTTCAATTTTCTATTAGCCACAGCCAGGAGATAAGTTATAATTTGCATAACTGATATGAGTATTTTAGGCATATGAGCTTTTTCAACATAGTATTAAATGAGCATTTCAAAGTATGAAACAGTGTTTGAGTTAAGAACATCTATAAATTTTACAGTCTCCTGCATGCTGCCTAACTTGACCTGCAAGTATTCTAAATGATGACTTTGCAAGACAGAAGTTTCGGTGCCAGCCAGGCTGAAACAATCAGCCACACCTCAGGTGCTGATGGCCACAGACTTCATTGTAGGCTATGTCAATCCTTCTGAGTCCCTTCCTTTTGCTTTCCTTAATACTTCGTGGTGCAGAGTAACTTTTAGTGAATCCAGGGCTTTTTAATCATAAGCAGAAACAGGACCGAACAGTGATGAAGCCCTACTATAAAAAAAATTAGCTTTGAGATCTAATTCTGATGTTCACGGGACATTTGATTTTGGAAACATCATTGTTAAATTGTCTGAATCTTTTTTTCATCTCTACAACAAAAATAAGCATGTCCGCCCTGCCTGCGTCCCATAGTTTTATTGAAGAGCAAATAGGGTGATAAATATTATTTATTTTGAAAATGACTGTTAAATGAATGTATGAGATTATTCTTATTTTAGTTACTAACGTAATATAAATAGAAGTATCTGTTTTCAATTCATGTGTTTTGTTCATCAATTTAAAAAATAAATTCTTCAAATTTAGTGGGTTTAATGAAACAGCATTGTAATACATCTGTGAGTTCAGCTATGACCCCCTCCAACATCTGATTATCCTGAAGGAGGACTGGAGAATATCATCAGGTCTGGGTAGCATAGTTACTGCAGTTACTGAGTTCTGTCTACTCAGCGAAGCCAGGCCTAGGGTACTTCAGGGCCGGTCAACTTCACTGCTCTGTAAAAGCTATAGGGATGGGCACGCTGCCAGGTGTGTGGGTGTAGGGATTTCCTGCCAGGGCCTTGCCTCTCCCTCTCTGTGCCCCTTATGAGATGCTTAAGTCACCTTGCCTGTTAAAATGCTCATTCCTGGGCCTTTGTACGACTTTCTGAAAAAGAAAAGTAAAAAATGCAAAGATGAGGTCTGTGGATTCAGGCTTGTCTCACATCTTTTATCCAAGAAGAGTCTGCCAGTGTTAATGGGATTGTAGGACTCAGTTTGACCGAAGCGTTTTATGTTGTGAACAGTAAGAGGCAAAGGTTTGTCCCCACCCACAGCCGACATAAACGTTTCTGTAGACATTAGTGATGGCCTATAACTCCACTGGTTGTTTAATACATGTTTTACATAGCCAGATACTATTCTGTCTTGATAACTTCAGAATCCATTGGAAGATGTTTCTATATTTTCTCTGCCCAGGGAGAGCTGACGTGTGAGGGTTTGCACAGGGGCCTCCCATGCTTTGACAACTGGTGGTGAGTGCAGACTAAGGAAAGGAGGCCTTTGCAATGGTGTTTTTGTTTGTTGTGTGTGTGCGTGCTTTATTTTATGTTATTTTTATTAGTCCATGTTGGCAGTGCATCACATTTGCTTTCCGTGTGTGGCGTCAGTATGGGTAGTAACACTTCTTAACTCCTGTTTTCATCCCTTCCCTCCCCTCCCACCCTCTCCCTCCACTCTTGATCCCTTTCCCATTTGAGAAAGATCTGTCTCCCAGCTTCCTATTATCTGCTTTTTATGTTGCTCTTTATTTATACTTTGGGCTCCTCATATAAGAGAAAGCATGTGATATTTAAGCTCATGTGTCTGATTTTTGCTACTTAACATTGTTGTCTCAATTTGCATGCATTTTCCTACAAGTGCCGCAAGTTTCTTTCTTCATGGCAGAGTAGTGCTCCATGGTGTGTGAATAACACATTTTCTTTATCCATTCATCTGTTGATGGACATAGAGGCCACTTCCAAGACTTAGCTATCCTGAGTTGTGCTGCTGTAAACATGGGTGTGCATGGGTCACTGTAATATGATGCCTTCAGCTCTTTTGGGAAGACACCTAGAAGGGGAAGAGCTGGGTCAAATGGAATTTCTAGTTTTAGTTTTTTGTGGACTCTCCATGCTGATGATTTCCACAGTGGCTGTGCCAGTTTTCTTCCCTCCAGCAATGGAGAAGGGTTCCTTTTGCTCCACAGCCTCGTTAGCATTTGTGATGATTTGTTTTCTTGATGATGGCCATTGAGTCAAGACTCAGTTGTGCTACAGTGATGATTCTTCAAATCACTGCACAGTGCTCGTTGTTAAAATGCAGATTCCCAGGCCAAACTCCAGTCCTCCAGATGCTTCCTGGGGGAGCTGACATTGGAGAGCCCTGCCCCCAGCAGCCTGTGCGCCCATGGCTGCCCTTCTCTGAGTTTCCCTGACCTGCAGCAGCATCTTCTAGATGAGGCCTCTCTGCTGGCTTTTTCACACTAGGAAATTGTGCAGCACTTGCTGAGCCCTGGTTCCCCTGTTTGCCAAAAGGAAATTACATCTGCCTCCTCGTAGCTGTGTCTGCTGTTGCTCAGATCCCACTAATCCCAGGCTTAAAATTCACTTCCCTTTCTTAGTAGTATTGCTTCCTTCTGGCCTGGTTAGTTTGCCAGGAGACCATCGACTCTTGAGTTTCTTTTCCCAGCTTCTGACTTTGTCTCTGGTGTTTCCCACAGAACCCACAGCGGTCACCCGTGTGTGTTTCCGAGTCTTTATTCCATGTCCTTTAGGCTTAGTGACCTGTACTCCTGAAAATGCGCATGCTGTGCCGTGCGAGCCCCCTGACAGGTTGCCTCTCCAGGCTGGGATCCACCCTGGGGCTCCAGCCCTCTGGGCAGTGCACAGCCATCCTCAGCCCCTTAGCAGAGGCTGCAGCAGCAGGTTGGACAGCTCAGCCTGCCCTTGCACTGTTCAGAACAACAGTGAGGAAAGAATCGTCTGTTATGAATCACAGAGGTCACACTGGAGTCCTTTCTACGGAAGAATCGCGGTCAGCGTGCCCAGCTAAGTCGCCTGTTGACATCTTGTCGACATCTCTCCTGATCTGGGTCAGTCCTGAAAGGCCCTCAGGCTGCCTGTTGTTGGCACTGGAATCTGCATCGCGGGATGTCGGCATCCCAAGTGCCCTTCCCACCTCAGTTCTCCGACAGTGATGCTTTTGGGGCTGTTCTGAGACTCCACGAAGCTATCCTCCTCCCTAACGCAGGCACCGCTTAGGCTGTGTAGTCTTAGGTGGCGCTCACACTTTATGCATCGAAGGAGAAAAGGATTGTCTTGGAAAGTCTAGGGCACCGAGAGAATACCCCAGGACTTCTCCCCCTTTCTAGCAGCTGGTTTTCTCTGTGCTTACCCGATTCTCCACTTGCCCCTCTTAGGAAGGCCTGGCTCTACGCCTGGAATTTAACAGGCAAATACTAGACAACCTCCTCCTGCAGGATTAATTGGGCTGAGGCAGGGCACTGGCTTTACCTCCAACGCTTTCAACAAAGGATTTCCAAGAAGACACCCTTAAATAGTGAAAAATAAAACATTTGACATAGGCATTGTGCTGTGTGCCTCCAGTCCCAGGGGCTCAGGAGAAAGAGGCGGGAGGAGCACTTGAGCCTGGGAGTTTGAGGCCAGACTGGATAATGTCGGAGAAGCTGTCAGACAGACAGAGGCCAGACAGACATCAATGAGAACAAACCCACTTAATGATTACGAGGCTCACATCTTGGTTTCTGTACTCATTAGCTGTTTTTACTTTGGCCTTGTAAGTTTTCAGACCTTTAGTTTCATCACTTGTAAGATGAATAATGTTTATTTTTCAAGTTTTTCTGTGCTGGATGTAATTAATATCAAGCCCTGAATGGACGTAAGCAGGCCCTTAGAAACTAGTTGCTATCGCTTATTACTCATGTTATTTTTAGGAATTTCTATGGTGGTAGAAGGTACAATTTATTTGCAGTGTTGAAGAGACAGTTCATTTTGGTATTATTCTTAAAATATGGAAGTAAATTCTCCTTAGCAATTTGACATTGAAGCGAGTGGTCAGAAGATGTTTTGAAATCATTTTCCATAAAAGCCTTTCCAATAGGTGCCATCTGATCCAGGATAGTCTGGCATGTCGTAGACAGCCAAACTCCAAAAGCTACTCTGTTTTAAGCTTTGGTCTCTTGCCTCATGGACACTGAAAATTGATGAAAGTAATACAGATGAAAGTAAAAGGACAACTGTTTGCCTCCATTTACCGATTTCCAGTGTTTGTGAAGCAGGTCCTATTTTTATCTTTTAGTGGCAGCAGTAATGCCTTCAGATCCCATCCCCGTAATCATCTTCCATCAGTTGCAAAATATTTTCTGTAATAGCTGTGAAGTCAATAGACATCAAATTCTCCAGGTTTGGAGTTGGTAAACAATTTGTACAGGATCAAGCTGGGCTGGCCTGTGTGATTTCAGGTGAGTGTGTCTGCAGCATATCCACTAACCACAAGCGTTCTGCATTTTGACTGAGTTTGACCTCAGTTTCTCAGATAGTTGAGAAAAGTGAAGAGTAATAGTTCTAATAATGAAAACAATTGCTTTATGGAAGTATTTTTTCTGTATTACCACAGAAAAGCAGTGAATACAAGTTTAGATTTTTAAGTTATTCCATAATTTGCTTGCATTTGAAATACATAAACATGTACAGTGGTACCTTGGTTCACGAACTTAATGTGTTCCATGATTCTGAACAAGATAGCCAAGGTTGCATTCGTCCTCCAATGCAGAGTTCATGAATGGAAGCAAACTTTTGCTAAACGCTTCTGTTTGTGAACTGAATTGTTTGCAAACAGAGGTGTTTATGAACTGAGGTATCACTATACTTTTTGTTTTTGTTTGATTTTCTTTATTGTGTAATTCATACAGTGTGCTTGTTATCCCAATGAGTTTATGTGCTTTATGGTTCGTAGAGTTTATAAATATTTGTTGATTTTAAAATAGTGTTTTCTGAGGCTCTCCAGAGGTATTTTTCAGGGTTTTTACTGCCTTTTTTATTTAACAGCATTTGGTGAAGGATCTTTTCTACATTTGTGATAGATAAAAATAAAACAGATTGCAAATCCTTTTTAAATATTAAACCATGTGCCAACTTTTGCGATAAAATTGTATAGAACAAGTTAAATTGCATCCTATTAACTAATATAAGTGTACTTCTGTAAGGATAGTTGGGTTGAAATAAAGTTTAAAAAAGCAAAAACATAGCTTGATATATATTTATATTTCTAAAAACTTGTTATACGTTTCTAGATGTACCCCCAAAGCCTCATGTGGTCATAGGTAGTGGCTTTCCAGAGGTGGCTGGATCTTGAGTGTGATGCTGGAATCAAAGATTTGATGCTGGGATTGATTCAAGGTACAATGCTAGGATTAAGGCTGCCCTACCCTCAGTGTGAGTGGTAGCCTGGCTAGAATGTAAGGGACAGAAAGAGGGCTGTTCTTGTCACTTGCTGCTTGCTACTTTGCTGCTTCACTGCCTTTTCCCTGCCATGAACTGTTTCTCCTCTGCAATGCCCCTCTGCCATGCCACCTTGCCCTGGAGCCAGCTGACTATGAACTAAAACCTCTGCAAACTGTGAGCTGAAATAAACCTTTCTCTTTTAACTTTGGATGTTGGATATTTTGTCTCAGAAGTGAGAAAAGTAACTAAGACAAAAATATACGACAGAAGCAACATACAGTATAATTGAATACATATACTTTTAATGTCATGCTGTATGCCACTTTATTCTGCTGAGAATTTACTCTGTTTAGAATCACTTCTGTTAGGAAATGATTAAATCTTAAAAATAAAAGTATATGCTAAATTAGAGTAACATTGATGAATGATCTGTAAAATGTCCTTTTAAAAATTCATTATACCTACTTACTACCCAGATTTAAATGTCCTGAGAAAAGTAGATTTAAGAAATCTTCACCTCTGGCTGGTTTACTTAAATTTTAAATAACATTGGCTTCTAAAATGTGGAAAGATTGATCTACAAAATTCTGAGTTTATCCTTTTGTGTCTTAAAAAGTATTTCAACTAGAGGGGCTGGGGATTTTTAGCTCAGTGGTTTCGCTGCCTGCTGCGCAGGTGCAAGGACCCAAGTTCGATCCTCAGTACCAAAAAAAAAAAAAAGAAAGTACTTCAACTAGAAACAAAATAATGGAGTAAAATTTGTGAATTTTGCCTCTTAACAATTCTAGATACAGGACAGTTTTACTTAAACAGGGTTTGCCTAGAGGGTGCGAGGCCCTGGGTTTAATCTGCAGTATCACAAAAAATAATCCCAGAACTCTGGGAGGAGGATTTCAAGTTCATGCCCAGCCTGCACAATTTAGTGACTTAGGCGGACCCTGTCTCAAAAAAAAAAAAAGTTTAAAAAAAGGGCTGGGAATGTACCTCAGTGTGAAGGCCCTGTGTTCAATCCCCAGTATCACAAAGGAAATAAAAAAACATGGGAGGATATAGGATAAGTGTAGGTTGTTAAGTAGTTTGGTGCTTCATAAAAGGAATTTGGGTATCATTGGGTTTTGTCCTCAGTGGTCCTAGAACCCTGTGAGACAGAGAGCTGACTAGCTCACTCTGACTTTGGAGTCACACAGTTGCCCGGAATGAAATGAGCCCTCTGAAACCAAAGAACACAAGCTTTTACTGACTGAGGACATCATGGTGGTCAAGGAAACTACTACTGTTAATGAAAATGAGTACAGCTGCTTACGCACTGGGTACTGTGACAAGCATGCTCTGTGGTTTATGACTTAGCACGACTGCAGCATGGTGGAGAAACCTGACCACACCCACTGGACAAGGGGAGGCACACAGGCTGGGAGAACCAAACCATCCATCCTGGTGATTGTAGCTGCTGTGTAGCAGTGGGATCGGCTCAGCTTGCCAGTACCACATTGTTACCCTGTGACCCCACCACCTACCAGGTCTGCCCAGGCCCACTCAACTCAGTGAACCCCACAGCCTTCCCCAGACTGTTGGCCATCTTCACCTCCCTGGAAATGTGCCTCTCCATCTGGCTCAGTAGCAGAGAGGGAGGAGGTTTCTCTCTGCTCTTCCCTGGGGTCTCTTGGCTTCCCAGGCCCCATCATGAATTCTTCCTCTCCCACTTGGACCCACCACGTTGTCAGTGAGGGGAGAGCAGTTGACTTTCTTTCAGACACACCCAGGACCAGTGCTCCTTTCAGCTCTGCCTGGTGGTCATCGCTTTCAGAGTGAAGACAGTGTACCTTTGGGTGGTGTGTTCTTTGTGTCTTCATAGAATAGGCTTTGCATATGGAAGCTCCATCTGTTTGCTCTCTTCCTTTCCTTACTCTCTGTTCCTCAGACTTGGAATCCAGCATTTCATGTTCATTTCATTTTATCGAGCATTGAAAAGCAAAACTGCCTGAAAGAGACCAACCCAGCATCTTTCACATAACTACATATAGTTCCTCTAAATCCCTGCGCTGAGAACCTGTGAGTCAGTGTCTAGTAGTGCATCGGAGCTAAGCTCAGAGTGGCTCCACATGTCTGGGTTCTGCAGGATACACCTTTCTGGGCTGCACTCGATCCCCATTCCTTGTCACTTTTCCAATGCTATGGTGCCATGATGCAAGCGCTCTTGACTTTGTGTGCATCCTGGTGGTCAGAAACATTATTTTATTTCCAGCTCACACATTCTGGGTTTTTTGGGCATTTGACTACAAGGGTTTTTATATTTCTTCTTGGTATTCAAAAGAGGCTATGGAGTCGCTCCACTCTCATTGCAAATTAGGAGTTTTACAATTTAATGGGTATGGACTCTAGCAGATTTTTAATGATTCTTATAGTATTCAAAAAATCAGTACATGAGTAAAAAATGCCATTTGGCTCTCAGAATATACATTGCATTTATGTACATTTACCAGGAAAAGTCACTGTTTCATCTGCCTCCATCCCTACTTGTTAATTAATGAGGGATATTTATAGAGTCACTACTCAAGCCTGGCAGATTCACTAGGTTAGGAAATCATCAGCACCTGACTGTAGGAATTGTACTGAGTTTTTACATGGAAAAAGCCCTATAAATAATAATTACAAAAGTGAGCAAGCATCCTGGCTTTGTTTGAAACCTGCTGCTTGAGTTTAAGTGGTTTTAATCTTGATTTCTTTTCACCCAGGAGACAGAAATATTCACCTCCCTAATTTTTGTATATGATAAGATTAAGCAAAAGTTGATGCTCATTTGGAATTTTGTCTGTCTTCTCCTTTTTATTTTATATGGCAGTCAGGGAAATGTGAGCTCAGCTGAGGAATTCCAATACAATATGCCACCTTTTACAACATGTGTTTTGTGTTGGAACACTTCAGAGTCGTGCATTAAATTCAAGTGAAAGACTAAAACTCGGAAACTGGAAAATTAACATTGAGATGTCTTCGTAAGTTAAGAAGATTGTTCCTTGTTCTCTGTGGCCTAATACAATTTTCTGACTCTTCTGAGGAAGATTGTATTTCAGGTAACGGCTGACTCTCATTATCAGATGTGTCATTTTGGTGCAGCTGGGCTGAATGAAGCTCTCCCGGGTGTGCAGCTCCCATTCCCTTTGCTTGTTGGAGCTGAGTACCCTTCGTCATTAACAGATGATTCTTGAGAGCTCTGTAAAGCAATTTGTGAAATCCTTTAAACACAATCTTAAAATGTCACTACAGTATTGGCATCACAATCTGACTAGTTTCCCTGATCATCAGAATCTTAATTTCTAAAATTAGGTTGGTTCCCACCTACATAAAATTATCTGATTCACAGGGAGAGGAATTTATATTACAATGAAGGGATATTTTAACAATAAAACTGAAGTTTTCACTTAAGAGCTGTATTTTCATGAGTAATTAGTTCAACTAATTCTTTCACAGAGTAATTGAGGACTTTGCAGGTATTCCATTTTGGGGATTTCTTTTCCCCTGCAAATTCTTTACATGTACATCATTCTCTGTTGTTGTTGTGTTTTTAAATCTTGTCATCTAAACAGTTACTTAGATTGAAGTAAATTTCTTCAACAGGCCAAGAAGTAGTAAATGAAGCAAAAGAAAAATAGTTTATTTTAAAGTCCTTTTCATCTCATGCACCTTCAATAATTTCTTCTGATTAAAGAATAAGGACTATTTCATAATGTGGCTTATAAAAAATTTCAGCCATTTATGAGCAGCAACAAAATCTACATCATGTAGTTAGTGGATATGTATTTTTTTCCTGAGGCTCATGGGACTCATGGTAGGCTTTTTCCTTGTGACTTTCTTCTTTTTCCATTTTTCTTCACATATATGGAAACTTTCTTGTCACCCTCTCATGGTCTGCCAGATAGCTATTTTTGTAGCATTTATTCAGAAAATATTTTTGCACCCATTCTGAATACTAGTTGTACTAGGAAGTGCAGAATTAAGGTAAAATAGAAGAGGAGTTATAAGGAATAATCAAAATATGTGATGGATATTTAAATTAAAAAATTATTACAGTAAAATACTCATTACCATTGATCCCCCTCAAAATACTCCCTCTTGTTTTAAACTCATTTATCCATCATTCTCGCCACTTTCTTTAGCAGTTCTGGAAGTCCTCTTTTCTGAGTGTCTTTATAAGGTGTGATCCAAAATAGAGTGACTGTTCTTTGTTTCTCAAATGCTGTTCCTTTTGATATCCCTGGAAGTCCTTTCTTTTGTAGCTCACAGGGCCTTCTAACCAAGGACATCAGGAGCATATAATTGATCAGTGAAAAGGGATGGTACCACAGGGGTACCACATGTGGATGTGGTGGGATTAAGCCCAGGCTGTTTCCCTGTCTCCGTGAAGTCCTGTGCCAGTGACACCCACAGCCTCCTTTGGCCCCAGTGCTGCAAGTCTTTAGCCTGGGAACGTCTATTTCTGGAAGGGACCTTAGCAAAGGTGAGGATTTGTCTGACCATGAGACAACATGAAAATCAATACTTCTAGTTGAACAAATCTAAAGGTGGCTGCTGCCTGGAAGGGTCAGTTTATTTAGATTGCAAGTGTGATTCCAACAGGTGCTTTGTGGAGTGTGTCTTTACACTTACAGGGATCTTCATCAGTGAGCACAAGAAGCCAGAGATTATTGCTTGGGGCCAAGTATTTGAAATAGGAAAGAAATCTCCAGTGAATCAACAATAGAGGATAACACTGTGGATAAATAAGACTTTCCTGAGCGGATCCTAGAAATGTCAGGAAGAGCCAAAAGCAGGATATCGATATTTTATACAAGTGAAAGAAGGTACTATGAACAAGCAGCATTCTGTGTGATTCCAACTATTTGGCATTCCAGAAAAGGCAAAACTATGGAGACAGTAGAGAGATTTGTGGTTGCCGGGGAATGAGGAGGGAGACATGAATAGACCGAGCATATGGGATTTTTTTCTTCGGGCAGTGAAACTATTCTGCGTGGCACTACAAAGTGGATACGTGGCCCTGTACATTGGCCAAAACCCACGCGTGTAGAACACCCGGAGTGAATTCTGATGTGGAGTGTGGACTCCCGATGACAGTAATGTGTCCCTGTAGGTTCACCAGCTGTATAGAGCACTGAAGTTGGATATCGTGGTGGGAGACCGCATATACACAGACACGGGGCATGTAATTCTCCTCAATTTTGCAGTGAACCTAAAACTGCTTCAGAGTTTATCAGTTAAGATAGAGGGGAAGAGTACACCATTTGTTCTTACATGCTGGCCAGCATGATATGGGGAAGTATATGGCTTCCAGAAGGGAGGGCAGAGAATATTCTACAGAACAGTACAACGATTAAATACACTACCTCATGTGCAGTGGGTGTTCAGTCAAATTTAATTCATCTTGAAGTAGATGTCTTTTACAAAACTGAAAGAAACAGACTTGTAGAATTAATGATACAGACCATTGACCAATAGATTTAAGCAGTGCCTCATTCATTACTGGTGGTAGTAACTGGTGTGCACCTTACAGATAGACACTGTGTGTCAACCACGTACTCATGACATGGAATATAAAACACGGGTGCAGTGTCTCTCAAAACATGTTGAAGATATACACTCAATTTCCATATATTTGATGCTCTGGAGTGGTTTATTTGAATGACTTCTGTTCTGATTATAAGCGTTAAATATCCCTTTGCAGTAATTTGGGATACTGCATGAATATAAAGGAAAAAATAACAATTATAGAAAACCATTGTAAATTTCTTTTTGTTCTCATCCATTCTTGCTTTGCTTCAAGCAGGGACAGATGAGAATTGTGTACTTAGGCAATTTTGTCATTGTGTGAGCATCATGGAATATACTTTTGCACACTGAGGTGACTACACTGTCATTCTGCAATATAATCTTAAAAAACCACCCACCCCTCTATCTACAGTGTAGTCCATGGTTGACTGAAGCATTGTTTCCATTTACAAAATAAATTTCCATCACATTCACTTTCAGTAACATCTTAAAACCATCACCTGATCAATCTTAAATCTTTATTACAATAGATAAGTTATATAAGTATGACGTGATGTGTTTTGTTTTCACTCAAAAACCTCTTCTTTTCTGGGTAAGTCATGGCATTCTTTGGCACTCTGAAAACATATTAACCAAATGCCTTGTAGGCATGTTTGTAGAAAAGGCTCAGGAAGCCTCTGGAAATCACTTACCTTTTCTACTCAACCTTGCCTGTCAAGTCTTCATTCTAATCTGCATCCATTCCTGTGGTTTTCATTACCACTCCAATGAGGGTTTATGTAGTTAGAACACAGTGGGTGGTCAATAAATATGAAAGGAACAGCACACTCCCCATCTCACAAATCTGATTGAGTTTGCAAGGGGTGCTAGCAAGGTACTTTAGTCTTATTTATCACTGGGTATTATAAAGCTAACATCTCTCTTTCCCTTCAAATCCTCTTGCTCCACAGATTTTACACCCTAATTATCCCTATTGTGCAACTTTGATGCTTCACTATTTTTTTTTTCTTTGCCTCATTTCCTTTGTTTTAACTAGAACCTCCTCTATTTTAAACACAGCCCTTCTTTCTGTGTGCTTATTTTCATTCTGTCATTCCTGGATCTAGTGTTGTTGTCCCAGAAAGTCATCATGTAGATGGCCTCTCAAACCTTAAGTCACTGCTCATTCATTGCTCAGAGGGCCTGAGAATACTCCTGCCCTTATTTTCCAGTTGTCACCTTTATGAACTCTTAACCAGCCCTTTGACCTTGATTAGGTCTATTGGCCTGTCCAGGGACAGCCAGCTTAAAAAAGTTGGATCCCTGTAACTCTTGGTTCTCCATGTTGTGAATGCATTAGTAATCATGATGAAACAGTCTGTTTAATAATTTGCCATACCCATTAGATTATAACCTCCTGGAGGGATGTTGCAGCCCCAAAGAGGTCATAACTGTCATTGTAATCACTCACTGGTACAGAGGAAATGACCCTTAGTTTTAAGACACTTGATCAGTCTGCATCAGGACATTTTCCAAATCCTCAAGGCAGATAAAAGTCTAGTTCTCATCCTGTGTTTCTTCATGGTTCTCCATGCTTGGAAAGTGTTCATGAGATTTCCCCTAAAGACCTCCACCAAGTTCAGATTGTCTACAAAAACTAGATTTTAGCAAGCGTATGACATTATTGTCATTTTAGGGATGTGTGCGTCCTAACTCTATTCTACATTGCTCCTCAAGTAATATGGAATTACTCATAACTAAAATGGTAAAAACAAAATGAGAAAATAAATTTATTTACCATTTTATTATACTTAAGTATTTAAATATAATATGTATTATATATACATAAATATATATCTTATATAATTACATATGTAATATTATGTACTTACATTGTATATCTTGTTAGGAAATTTTCATGATGACAAGTATATAGATTTCTATTATTAGAGCAGCCTGCCGCTTGTATGATAATCCTGTAGGTTTTATAATTTCCATATTGCTCGTTCCCATGGCCTATTCACTTATTTCTTTGTTTATTTGTGTTTACTTGTTCCTTCCCTCATTTATAACGTGGTAAATCATCCAGACAGCAACCAGCAATATGCATCTCTCAAATCAGAGTGGTCAGTGATGGAGGGGCCTTCTGCCCATGTACAAACAAGATGAGTGTACTTCAATAAGATAAGCGGAGAAGAATGAAAACTGCATATCTAGCCTAATACCAGTTTGGTTCAGATCTCAGTTTGCTTTGAGGAGGGCGTCATGAGGGCTGAGTTACCTTGAACATGGAGGTTGTACATGACACATATTCTCAAATCCTTTTATCGAGTGAGCCTCATTGTCTCACCATTTCTTTGACATTTTCTTCATTCCGAGTCTGTGTGCTGCCTGTTACCAGGTGAGGGATGCACAGGAAAATGACAGGGATGAAAGAAATGGGAAACCCAGTGGTCTAGTTGTTAGTGTAAGTAAGGCTGAGTCCTATTTCTAGCCCTGCCCTCCCTTCCTGGCTACAGTTCAGGCTGCCTAAGCTGTCATTATTACTTATTTTAGTGTATTGTATTGTTTTTTAAAGTGATTATTTCCATGGCAACAAGGCTCTGTTCCAATCATCAGGGAGGCAAGACAGCCACGGTGGAGTTGGGAATCAGCAAAGAAGATGAAGGAAGGGGGGGAGAAGAGCAGCAGGGGCAGCAAGAACTTCGAGAGCAACAGTGCACTGAACCCCGCAAAGCAACAAAGATGTAGTTTCTCGTGTCAAGGAAAATTCTGAAGTGTTCATGTTTCCTAGGTCAGTGAAAGAGATAGCTGGATTTTGTTTCTTTTCTCATAGTACAGAGCAACATAGTACTGCTGCCAGATGACATTGCTGATAGGACGCTGCTGTCCCACAGTCTAGCCCCGGACCCAGTACGTCATCTCTCCCGATCTGGCTGCCTTTCTTATCCTTTCAGATCATGGTGGCCAAGCTGATCAAAGATGATGGAAAACATTTAGCTAGATTGGTTTGCAGAAATGCATGGTGCATGGTTGACCTGCAGGCAGCCCTGATGCTCAAAACAAACACGACAAAACAAAAGTCTTCCCTGTTGTTGTTAAGACACGATCTATTTTTCAGAGATAAAGGAATGAAAAATTCCTTGGATGAACAAGATACGATACATGAAAATCAATTAATCCCTGTCATTACATTCTGTCATCAGAGTGGACAACGGTAGATCCCAATGAAAGTGAAAAAAGGTTACAGATGAATAACGATGATAACGATGATGATCCCAACTTCTCCGGCACTTCCTAAGATCTAGGCACGGTTTCATTATATAACTTAGCCACTTCTCTCATAAGAGGGAAATCTTTTGAAGTCATATTTAATGTGTGCAGTTACCTTCATAAGATGTAATTCTTAAAATGTCCTCTGTGGTCCCTAAGAAAACTGCATAAAAGTAGCATTAGGAAGGATAGACATTTACCTTTCATTATTCATCAAATGCAGTGGTGCAGTGCACTATGATTCTGTCCTGCACACTTGACCTTGGAGGAAGCCCCGTTGCTATTAACTAAAGCTGTTTGAGAGGATGCACATTGCCTGCTGCTGCAAGGAACAACGCTATTTTATGATATTAATATGGTGTGTTTGGCTTTTGGACATCCTTTTGAATAGTCAAATGTGTTCTGTACTCATGTTTTCCTTTTCACTGTGTTCCAGAGAACTGACCCCATATTATTTTATTCTTTAATGCTTTAGGAGATATTGAAATGATTCATTGCACTTGACCATTACTCAAGGTTGTGGGTTGGATGTGCAGGTAGTTTAGTTTCAGATGGAGTTGTAATACTTTAGCATCATCCCCACCAATATCATAATTCGTGTGATTTCTCCATTTGGATACCAAAGAAGGTTACATGGTCATGTTCATCATGTGTAAAAAGGCACTAAAATAAGCTACTATATGGGACACTCTGTACTTTACATAACATAATACCCAAACAGTTCCACTTGGTCCTCCTAAGTAAATGTTCCTTTGAATATACATTGTTCTGGTTTTAGGAGTAGGGGAGTCTTAGTTTTCTACACATTTATACATGGCTTTTATAATGATTAATGAGTTTACAATCCAGGTCTCTTAACTCCCGGTCTAGTATTATTTGTAATGCAAGCTCCTTCCATTAAACCAGAGAGAGATATCTTACATCTCAATTTTATTAGGATTATATCTCCAAAATTTAATTATAGATGGAAAAAAATAAATGCTAATGAAAACCTTGTGAATATACTGAATATTTTGAGATCAAAGATGTAGTATTTTACTCATTAATAAATATGCTTGCACTGCAGTTGAATTTTAAAAGTTATAACTCCAGAGGTAATGGCCTTTCAATTAGATGAATACTAGAACATTATTCCTCAGGTCATATTTTAACATTTTGTTTGTGCTTTTGTTCTCTGTGGAAGATGATTCAGTAATTCATAGAACATTTAGAGGGAGAGAAGCTAATTAAGCTCAAATTTCTTTGTTAGAATCTGTTAGCAGGCAGACCAGTCACTTGATCTCTACTACACAAAATAATATGGGGAAAGAAATGACCAGTAATTCTCTGTGAATTTGAAGTAGAATTACTAAAACCATGGCTGACCGTGTATGCATTACTTGGTTGAAATGTAGTGTCAGTTTCATTTTTGATTTAAATAACTTCTGGTGACCCAATCAGTGTCTTTACTACATACTTGTTATGTACTATACTGAAGCAAAAATTATGTACATGTCAGGTAGCACATGAGGCAAAACAAACTTTATAGAAAAAGTTTCACGTTTCAAATGTCCATTTCTAAAAAAGTGAGTTAGCATTCCAGTCCTTGAACTTCAGTAAGTAAATATTTTATTTAAACTCAAAAGCTAAAGATCAGAAATCTGTGTAAGAGAGGATTTCTTTAAAATTTGAAGTAGTCATGTACTGCAATGGCTTTTCATCGATGATATACCACAAACACAAGGATGGTCCCAAAGTTCATGTCACCCGTTCACACTGTAAGCCACCTTAGTTTGTGGAAATATGCTGTATGTTGTTCAGGCAACAAAATTGCACACAGACCTGTTTCTCACAACATATCTCATCACAAAGTGATCATAGTTGTAATCAATTCTCCTGCAAATTCATTCCTGTGGTTTTATTGCTCATATATTTTTTTATTTTTTTAAATTAAGTTTATTGGTACATTTTAGGTATATAATATAATGACATTCATTGTTGGAAATTTACACCTTAACATAATCTCTCTTGGTTCTTGTTTTTTCCCCTTCCCCAGCCCTCCCTTCAACCCCTCCATCCCTCCCTATTTACAAAGACTTTATTTCCTTTTTTTCATTTTCTCATATTACTTCCATTCCCTTCTTTTCTTTCCCCTACCCCTCCCACTTCCCCTTCCTCTTTGCCCCTTTTCTTCCTATTTCACATTATCTATTATACCTTTTAGTCTTTATTTACACTTTCAGTTTCTCACACTAGAGAAACTATTCGGTATTTACATGTGTATTCTATTGATTTCACTTAAGAGTATGGCCTCAATGTGCATCCATTTAGCTATACATGTCTCTAATTTCTCATTTTTTATGGCTGAGTAGTACTCTATTTTATAGAAAAAAAACAACACATTTTCTTTATCCAGTCTCCAGTTGATGGGCAATTGGGCTGTTTCCAAGTTTTAGCTATTGCAGGTTATGCTGCTGTGAACATGGATGCACATATATCGCTGTGGTATGAGTCTTTTAATTCGTTGGGGAAGATAACCAGCAGGGGAATACCTGGGTCAAATGGGACTTCTAGTTCTAGTTCTTTGAGGTATCTCCATACTGATTTCTGAAGTGGTTGCACCAGTGTACACTCCCACCAACAGTGAAGTAGGGTTCCTCTATCCCCACAGCCCCGCCATCATTTATTATTGGTTGATTTCATGATAGCAGCCATTCTTTCTGGGGTGAGGTAGAATCTCAGGATTGTTTTCATTTGTGTCTCTCGAATGACCAGTGATGTTGAACATTTTTTCATATGTTTATTTGCTATTTCTACTTCTTTGTCTGAGAAATGTTTGTTCATTTCAGATGCCCATTTTTGGATTGGGTCTTTAAATTTGGCAGGTCTGATCTTTTTAAGTTCTTTATAGATTTGAGATAGTAGACCTTTGTCTGAGGAACAGCAGGTGAAAATTTTTTCCCACATTGTGGGTTGTCTCTTCACACTGCTGGTGGTTTCTCTTGCTGTGCAGAAGCTTTTTAATAAGAAGAGATCCCACTTATTGATTATTTGTGCTAGTTCACGGGCAACTGAGGTTTTGTTCATAAAATCTTTTCCTACACCAATGTCTTCAAGAGTTCTACCTAACCTCTGTTCCACCTGTTCAGCGTTTCTGTTTTTTTGATTTTAGTTGAGTGCATGGTGAGAGATATAGGTCTAGTTTTAGTCTTTGGCAAGTTGAAGCCCAATTTTTCCAGCACCATTTATTAAAGAGATTATCTTTCCTCCAGTTAGGGTGTTTGGCTCCTTTGTGGAAGATGAGGTGGCTGAGTGTGTCTGGAATTTTTTCTGCATCTTCTAATCTGTTCCACTGGTCCTCAGGTCTGTTTCTTTGCCAGTACCATGCTGTTTTTAACACAGCAGCTTTGTAGTATAACTTCAAGTTGGGGGTTGTGATACCCCCTGCCATGTTTCTGTTGCCTAGAATTGCTTTTGCTGTTCTAGGTCTCTTCTTGTTCCAAATGAGTTTTTGAATTGTTTTCTCCAGGTCTGTGAAGTATGCTGCTGGGATTTCAATTGGGATTGCATTGAATCTATATAGCAGTTTTGGAAGTATGGCCATTTTCAATATGTTTGTTCTTCCTACCCAGGAGCAAGGGATGTCTTTCCATTTTCTGATATCATCTTCAGTCTCTATTTTCAGAGAGCTATAGTTTTCAGAGAAGGAGTCTTTGATTTCTCTTTTTATGTTGATTCCTAGGTGTTTCTGATTTTTGGATGCTATTGTAAAAGGAATTGTTTGTCCTCTTTCTCTCAGTGAGTCTGTTGTTCAAATAGAGGAAAGCTATTGATTTTGGTGTGTTGACCTTGTATCCAGCTACTTTACTGAATTTTTTTATTAAATCTAGAAGGCTTTTGGTGGAGTTCTTTGGATAGAGTATCATGTCATCTGCAAATAATGACAATTTGACTTCTTCATTTCCTATCTTTATTCCTTTTATTTCTTTCTCTTGTCTAATTGCTGTGGCTAATGTTTCCAAGACTATATTGAACAAGAGTGGTGATAGTGGACATCCTTGTCTTGTTCCTGATTTTAGTGTGAAGGATTTCAGTTTTTGACCATTTAGTATGATTATTGGCTGTTGGTTTGTCGTAGATGGCTTTTCTCAGGTTGAGAATTTTTTTGTAGGGTTTTTGTCATAAAGGCATGTTGGATTTTGTTGAATGCTTTTTCTGCATCTATTGAGATGATCATATGTTTATTGTCCTTGGCTCTATTGGTATAGTGTATTACATTTATTGATTTGCATATGTTGAACCATCCCTGCATCCCTGTGATGAATGCCACTTGGTCAGCGTGTATGATCTTCTTGATGATCTTCTGCATTCCATTTGCCAGTATCTTATTAAGGATTTTGGCATCTATGTTCATTAGTGAGATTGGCCTATAGTTCTCTTTTTCGGTTGGGTCTTTCTCTGCTTTGGGGATCAAAGTGATGCTTGCTTCCAGGAATGAATTTGGGAGTATTGCTTCCCTTTCAATTTCATTGAAGAGTTTAAACAGTAATAGCAGTAGTTCCTCTCTAAATGTCTTGTAGAATTCAGCAGTGAAGCCATCAGGACCAGGGCTTTTCTTAGTTGGTAAGTTTTTAATTATGTTTTCAATTTCATTGAGTGACATTAGATTGTTTAGAATTTTTAGGTCTTCTTCATTCAACTTTGGTAATTCATACATATCTAGGAATCTGCCCATTTCTTCTGTGTTTTACATCGTATTGGCGTATAGGTTCTGGAAGTAGTTATTGATGATCTTCTGGATTTCTGCTGGATCTGTTGTAATTTCATCCTTTTTACTCCTAATTGCATGGATTTGAGCCTTTTCTTTCCTTTTTCTGTTAAGATTGGCTAAGGTTTTGTTAATTTTGTTTATTCTTTCAAAGAACTAACTCTTGGCTTCATTAATTTTTTGTATCGTTCTCTTAGTCTCCATTGCATTAATTTTTGCTCTGATCTTTATAATTTCCTCCCTTGTATGTGCTTTGAGTTTGTCCTGCTCTTCTTATTCTAGAAGCTTGAGGTTCAGCATCAGGTTGTTTAATTGAGCTTGCTCTGTTTTCCTCATATGAGTGTTCTCTGGTATGAATTTCCCTTTTAAGACTGCTTTCATTGTGTCCCATAGATTCCAATATGTTATATTGTCATTGTCATTTAATTATAGGAACTGTCTGATTTCTTCTTTAATTTCCTCTGTGACCCATTGGTTATTCAGAAATGTGTTGTTCCATTTCCACGCGTTTATGAAATTCTTGTGATTTCTTTTGCTATTTATCTCCAATTTCATTGCACTATGGTCTAATAATATACAGAGTATAACTTCAATTCCTTTGCACTTACTTAAACATGTTATATGAGCGAGTATATGGTCTATTTTGGGGAACTACCTGTGTGCAGCCGAAAAAAATGTGTATTCTGATTTTGTGGGGTGGAAGACTCTGTAAACATCTGTTAAGTTCATCTGTTCAAGAGTTTGATTGAGTTCTAGTATTTCATTGCTTGTTTTTTGCCTAGTTGATCTATCTATTTGTGACAGTGGGGTATTGAGGTCCCCCACTACAATTGTATTAATGCTTATTTGATTTTTCATGTCCTTTAGTATTTGTTTTATATAGCTGGGCACAGTAGTGTTTGGTGCATATATGTTTATGATTGTCATCTCTTCCTCTTGGATTGTTCCCTTTGCAAGGATGTAGTGTCCTTTGTCACTCTTAATCAGTGTTGGTTTGAAATCTACTTGATCTGCAAAAAGGGTAGCTACTCCTGCTTTTTTGGGGGTTCCTGTCGTATTGCTCATATATTAAGTAATAGGTGTTTGTAGAATTAGTAGACAAGTTCTGAGAAGGGAAGATCTGTGTTGGGGAAGAATGGGAAATAAAAATGGTGACAATGAGTTTGGGTAAAGTAATGAATTAACCTTTACAAAGAGGACAGAATATTTACATTTGTAGAGAGCTTATTGCATGGCTCCCCTTTGAGTAGGGTGCCCTTCATCTGCTGCTCAATCTTTGAGTATCCTAGGAGCTTCTTTTTGTTTGTTTGATTGGTTGGTTTTATGTTTGCTTTCATTATAATTCAATTTGTAGATTTTTAGAAGGTAACTCTTGATTTTGTTTCAAGGTGTTAGGACTATCAAATCTACCTCAGTTGGAATGTTAATTCTATTTCCTGCATATATTCTTTAAATTTGAATTTTAATTATTCTGCAAGATTTTGTGATTAAAAAGTTAAAGAATTTTTTTGTATTATTCCTGTTAAATTACCTTTTACACTTTTTTTAAAACTAAGTTTATTGGTACATTTTAGGTATGCAATGCAGTTACGTTCATCATTGGGATCTGTTACCTTTACATGATTTATCTTGGTTCTTATTTTTTTCCCCATTCCTCTGCCCTCCCTTCACCCCCTCCTCCCTTCCCTATTTAGAAAGAGTTTGTTTCCATTTTTTTCCTTTTCTCATATTTTTTCTTTTCCCTTCCCTTTACACTTTTAATTGAAAAGTGGTACAGAGTGCATGCTCATTGTAAAACATTTAAATAATAAAACTAAATACAGTGGTGCCTCAGTTCACAAACTTAATTCTTTCCATGATTCTGGTTGGAAACCGAGTTGGATGAGAAACGAATCAAATTCACTGGTTAGGTTCAATCTTGACCTTAGGAGGAAATTTGATTCAGTTCTTGTCCAATTTGGTTAGCGATCAGAATCATGGAAAGAATTAAGTTCATGATCCGAGGTACTGCTGTATGAAATACAATACACAGAATCTGAAAAATGTCTCTTCTTAACTCTTTCCTGGCCTCCCAATTCCACACCCCATCTCATTATGGAATCTTCACTATAGAAATCATGGTTTTTAGTATTATTTTAGAATTTCCCCTCTATATATGTATATATGGCTAGCACTCAGTATTGCAGGGTTTTGCATATGTGGATTCAACCAACTGCAGATAGCACATATTCAAGAAAAAAATGTGTCTGTATTGAATACATGCAGATTTTATTTTTTCTTATCATTATTCCCTCTGCAGTGTAACAACTAGTTCCCTATCATTTACATTGTAGTGGGCATTAAAAGTAGTCTAGTGTTGATTTAAAGTATATAGGAGGATGTACATAGGCTATATCCAAATGCCACATTATTCTGTGTAACACTTCAGTATCCACAGATGTTAGTGTGTGCAGGAAGCCCTGGCACCAATTCCACATGGACATCAGTACACACATGTGTGTGCACATGCACACACACACAAACAGTTTAGGTAGAGTTCTTATTTTCCATAATATAGATTTAATTTAGCCATTCCCCTAAGTGTCTGCTCAATAATCGATAGGGAATTTTATTAACACAATAAAATTGTGACAAGTGATGTGAAGTACCTCTTCACTGTAAAACATTCAAACAATAAAATTAAATACAGTGGTAGCTTGGTTCATGGATTTAATTCTTTCCATGATTCTGGTTGCAAACTGAGTTGGATGAGAACCGAATCAAGTTCAATGGTTTTTATCCATATTTTATTCATGTGTAATTATGGTTATATATGATGAATGCCAAAGTGCAGAAATTTTTGGTTCAAAAGTTCTTTGATCAAAAATAGGAACAAATGGTATGTACTCTAAATTTTGATCAACATAACCAAACTGACTTCCAAGTAAGCAGTGCCAAGTTACACTTTCACTAAGAATGTGATTACCTGCTTCATACTCCTTCACCAATTTTATTAAGAATTTTTTCTTAGCATCCTTTCAAAGTGTTTATATTACCTTAGTGCTGTAGATTATGCATTTTATAAGAAAGCAGTAATTTACATGTCACAATATAAGAATGATGTAAAAGATTTTCTTATGAGTGATTAAAGATGAATTTTAAAAATCCTAAGGAATATAATCTCTTCGGTAGAACTTGTTTATCTTTTGAATGGAAATATTTGTTATCTGTCTCCCTGAGATCAAAATGTACTCCATATTTTGTAGAAAAAAATATGGCCAACAATTACAAATTTTAGAGCTTGTATAAATACTTGACATTTTTGAAGCAGTATATTTGCATGAGAAAATTAGCTTGGAATCAAGAAATAATAAACCTAGAGGAATATGCTTTGAACTCAGTTCTCTTCCTGCACTGATTGAAATGGAAGGAAATACTGTTCAACTTGCAAAAAGGCAGAAAGTGTCCCTGGCCTGTCATTACAAGTCTTCTGGCTCCAGGTCTGGAGGGAGCATCATGACGTGGGGGGGGGGGGTGGGGTGGTTACTGCATACCAGGGACTTGGGCTCTCCCTCGGAACCCCTAGAAATGCATGGCTTGCATGGCTGAGTTTCAGACTCATAAAGGCTCCACAGGAAGTGAATTGTTCTTCCTATTCAGTTAACAGGTAGAGTTGGAATTCTTTGAGTCAGAAGCCTCTAACAAAGTTATATTCATTCCAGATGCTCTTCGGGTAACCTAGTTAACTGTCCACAAAGAAAGTATTTTAAAGTGTGCTTTGGATGGTTGTAGATTGGTGTTTTTAGTGCTCTGATGCACAGTGCCAAGTTCAAACACCCGAAAAGCCAAGCAGTGCTTTGTGTGCAATAAATACTTTATGAATCTGTTAAATAAAAATTGTTTCATCTTTACTACGGATCCAATGACAGAAATACAGCCAACTAAGAATCCCTGAACAAAGGTTTTGAATCATTCCTCAAGTACACCTTGATGTTCTTATGAGACTATCCTTTTAAGACTAAAGGTCATTCATTTTTCTGACTTAGAAAGTTTCCCGTTGACACTAGTTGTATTTTGGGTAGACCTAACATTTCTTAATTCAGTGAGTATTCCTCCATAAAAAGTAATAAAAATCAGTCACAACATAGGAACAAGAGAATTCCTAACGACTGAGATTGTGGAAAAGAAACATCGTTTTGATTTCCATGAAAATTCAGATAGCCATTTGTAACAGTAAAAGGGTATATGGAGAGAAGGGGGAGGAAGAACATGGAATTCAGCTGTTTCTAGGTGGATTCCCCTGAGGGAGTTATGGTTTTAATCATGGAGAATGTAATCATATTGAAAGCTCTTGAGGTTGAAGAGAGCAGGTTTTGGAACAAGTGTATGCCCAAAGTAATTATTGGATATACTGAAAAATAATTTTGGTAAGTTGTGCAGGAGAGCACAGTGACATTAACAGCTGGTTATTGCCTTGGTCCCATACAGTATTTGAAATAATGCTATTATATAGCCAAGAATTATTCATGCATGTGGTGGCTTGAGGTGGCTATTTGATACTTTCTACATAAAATATAACTCAATATTTTCAGTTTGTTTTCCTACTCTTCTGAATCTACAGATTTACCTTTTATATTCATGAATCAAAGAGAAGTCTATAGTAAAATTACAACCATCTGTTTGTGAAATTTCTACACACCAACATTTGTAAGTCACGAGTTTACTCTGATGAGAAGAAAGTTATTTCTGTATAGGTACAAGGAATGGGCTTTATATGTGAAGAGTTTTAATTATTAACTGGAAATAAGGATTTTCTGTGTCTGAAGAAAACATTTAGTATGATAAATTCAACTCAAATCATAACTTAATCAAAAGAGTTTTGTTCTGTTGATTCTTATTCAGCCTAGGCCTTTGAATGGGTTCATCTTGCCATTCCATCACATGACACATGGTCACCTGGTGCTTGGGTGGGCATGGAGCTGTGAGCCCTGTCACAGGGCACACAGGCTCAGACTTGCAGAGAGAGACTGGAATCATCTGTGCTGCTTCTCTTTGCTGTACTGTGGAAGTTCTGGTCATGGGGCCTCTCCTAGATCAAACAGTGATCAGGAAGCCGATTGAGAGAACAGAGCAGAGACCTTAGGTTGGTTGGTCTCCTCTTTGAAAACCTGACTTTGTCAGAAGGGAAACACCTGGCTTTTGAGACTGTCTATAGCTTGTGGAAGCAGAACACTGAGCAAATAAAGAATATGTGATATGTCTCGTAGTTAACATCTGGCTGAATGTTACCAATAACATCTCTACTCCCTTTGAAGCTCAAAGTAGATGAAGAGTAGCAGCAAGATTTAAATTTTTGGAACAAGTCCAAATATTGCTGTATGAATATAGAGTGCCTTTCTGTATTTTCATTTGGTTCTTCATAAGCATGTATTTATTAATATAGCATTAAAACACATTTGGATTTCTTGGATGAAAGCTATCAAATTGGTGGAAAGTGTTATGGTAAAATTACATCTAATCAATGTTAGAGGAAAGAAAACCTCACAGTTGCTGAATGCCCAAGTAAAATTTAGTTTCTGAAATATTTTTAATCAAAATTAGGTGGATAGGGCCGGGGGTTTAGCTCAGTGATTCCGGCATCTTCCTTGCAAGCGCAAGGTCCCGAGTTTGATCCCCGGTGCCAAAACAAAACAAAACAAAAACAAAATTAGGTGAATTGAATTGCTTTTTCTTGGTGAATTATACAGAAATTGCTCTTCATTTGAAAAGCACTGAATCCCAAGTAACTAAAAAAGAAAAGGTGAATCTTAACTGTTAAAAATTAATCTTCCTATTATGAATAGTAAAAAGTTCTCCCTTTCCTATATTTCCTTTTTTTTTTCTAAATTCTTTTATTGGTACATTTTAGGTACACAGTTCATTTACATTTATCATTGGGTGCTTGTACCTGTACATGATGTATCTTGGTTCTTATTTTTTCTCCATTACCTGTGCACCCTTCACCTCCTCCACCCTTCCCTATCCATTTCCTATATTTCTAATCCATTTTGATATTTAAACTACAAATGTACACATTACCCATATTTGTGTCTCATTAGTATTATGTTTACTTCTATAATTATAGTAAATATTGAAATCAGTGTATTTTCTCTTTTTACCTTCTTAGCCACTTTTCTCACTATTGATTATATTACTTAACATTTGCCATTTTACTAATAAACACACTTTGGGCTGTAACTGTTTGATTTATTGTATTTCAATGATGTATTTTATTGCCCAACTTTAAAGAAGAGGAAATAAGAATCTTTACACTAAGTTTCCCATGTTATTTACTGTGTCTTTCAAGTTTGGGTTTAGTATTTGCATTGTCTTCAAGAACTATAATCCTGCGTCTGTTTTAGCCTAGGTCTACTGGTGAGTAGGTCCAATGCCCATTGCCAGACTTTTGCCAAAGTTTTTCTGTTTCTCCCTTAAATAGATCCGGTAGTTTCAGTAGTGAATGCTGATTGGAAAATGTTATTAAATTCTTTTGCCTGTTAATTAGTAAACGTTGATATTTTACTTTTAAACTCTTAAAGCCATTTTAGCAGAGCATAAAATTCCTAAATTATACTTTTTTCTTTTTTGGTTTTTGTATTTTTGTTTGTTTGTTTGTTTTGGTACTGGGGATCAAATTTGGGATCTTGTGCTTGCTAGGCAGGCGGTGGAACCACTGAGCTAAATCCCCAGCCCTGTTTTTATGTTTTTTAATGAATTTTGGAATCATTATTTCCTTGTCCTCTAGGCAGTGATCAGTTGTTAGGAGCTATCTTGGTTGTGTTTTTCCCTTATAAATAAATCTTTGGACCTTTGTTAGATTATGTCTCAGATTTTACTATTTCTCTGACTGGTTTTCTTGGCAAACAGTGTACCCTTTGAATCTGTAATCAAATATTACTTTCTTTACGTTTTCCTAGAATTTCATTGTTAAATACTTTCAGATTCTGTTTGCTTTTCCTGTTTTCAGTGACTTCTATCATTGCCCACTTGGAACAATATATCCAAAGCAGAAATAATTCTCTCTCCTGGAAATCTTGGTCCTTTCTCCCTAAGTTTATTTGACAGGATAAGTATGCTAAGTTATTTACGGTGACTTCTCAATGCTTCAGAGGGAGAATCCTTTCTTTGGCTGATTTTGGTGGTGACAGACAAATTATAGAAAAGAAAGCCTAGTTAAATTACTCCACGTAAGATAGGGATAAATAGGGCCTATGTTGCAGGGCATATGTTGGAGAGGTGAGAAGAAAAAGGGAGGAGATGGAAAGGAAGGGAGAGGGGCCTTGCTTCACCCTGCTGTGTGTGTGTGCAGGGACAGCTGGCCAGGAGGTGGGCACTCCATGCCAGGTGGCAGGAGGGCTGGCGGGAACGGCTCAGACATCTCACTTATACTTGGATCCCCTTTCTCCTCCAAACTAGAGCCTTCGGGATCTCTTTGGCTTCCTTTCATAGCCTCACCTTTTACTGCAGTTTTCTCCTCCCCATCGTGGTCTGGGAACTCTGCTTCCTTAACCCCTCCTGAGTTTGCCCTTTCCTGTGCATCACCCCTGCCGTCTTCAGTTCCTGCCTTGGTTGGGCCTTGGTTACCAAGATGGCCCTCTTGGGAAGTGGTGGTCCTTGAGAGTGGGGCTTAGGTTTTAGGTCATTGCGTGCCACGCCTTGACGGAGATGAGGGGAAGACTGGCCTCTTTCTCATCCTGTTTTGCTTCCTTGCCATGAAAGAAGCAGCTTTGTTCCACCACAAGCTGTGCTTGCTCCTTACCATAGGCCCAGAGCTGTGGGGCCAACCAGTCATAGACTGGAACCTCCAGAACTGCAAGCCGAAATCTAAGTTAAAGAATGCAGTAGTGATTCAGAAATACTGAACGTAGTTGATGATGTGTGTGAAATGGTAATATTAATAAGGGTTAGCATTCCTAGTCCCAAAATCCAAAGTCTGAAATGATACAAAATCTGAAACTTTTTGAGCACTGCCATGGTGCCACAGGTGAAAAAGTCTACACTGTGAAGCTTTGTTTCTTGCAAAAAATTGTGAAAGATTTAGACTGTGTGTATAAGTGTACATGAAACAGAAATGAATTGTCTATTTAGACTTGATTCTCACCTGCACAATATCTCACCACGCACATGCAGCTATTCCAAGATCTGAAAAAAATCCCAAATATGAAACACTTGTGACCTTCTGCATTTCAGATAAGAAATACTCAAGTTGTATTTAGATTTTAGCCGTTTCCTATCTGATTGCATTTCGCTTGTGAAGCCCAAGCTTCTCAAGAAACTAACTATATATTGTATTTCTCTTGAACTGTGGCTCCCCATCTCACTACAGTTTCTATTTATTGAGCATAATGAATGGCTTTTGAGTAAATCTTTGGTGTAAAGCTTGACTGCTCATAGATGCCTGTGGTGAAATGTGTTTTAATGGAAGAGATCATTTTCTGAATCCAGGAGTAGCAACCTGGTCATTGTATTGCATCTTCAGACAGATGCTTTATTTTAGTTAAGAACGAACACCCGTTACTGTGTCCTTTACAAAAGGATACTAACAGGGCAGCACCCTGGTGTGAATTAGACCATCGAAGCCCAGTCTCAGACCCTGCAGGGAAAGGACTCTCAACAAGAAGGGTAGAAAAGGGAGATGATGGATTTAGAAAGTGCACATTGCCTATTTTGCCATTTTGGCTCCCGCTAACCCAGGACACCAAGCTGCTCATTCTTTGGTGAAAACCTCAGACATTTGTAATCTTTCCCACATTTTTATTCCTAACCAAAACAAAGGTCCATTCTGATTGACAATGATTAAAAACTCAATGATTTAAAAGAAGAATTTAAGGGAGACTGAAAATCCGAGAGCACTGATGAAGTAGGAGAGCAAATAACACTGGAAGAGAGGTGGAGTTTGAGTCATCCATGTCCTTGCAGCTTGAGGGTTTGTTTAAATCACAAACGCATGCGATGGATCTGCCCTAATAAATATTTTAATGGATAAGCAAACAAACTGCAAGTTTTAAAGGCAAGATTTCTTAGAGCCCTGCTGCTGCCTAGTAGGGATGGTGGTTTTCTTATATGACATTTTCTTCCATTGCTTCCCTTCCTTGCCACACATATTTAACTATGTAACAAAGTCTGTGGTAATTATCAGTTTATTTCCTGATAACGTATCTCTTCCTTGCCTACACTGGAGACTGCATGAGGACACTAGCAGCCATTCACACTTTTATTTCGGTTATTTACCAAGGGGCCTAAGGTGACAAACTGTTGAATGAATAAATGAGACAACAGCTAAATGAATGAATGAATGCTGAATGAATGAATGAAGCAGCTGCTCTTCCCTGCTGGTCAGAGCTACCTGATGTCTCTTGAAACTCCTTTTGCTTTTGCCAAGGATGATTGTGTGTGCCCATGTTCACTCCCCGGTTGTTACGTTGCTAAAGGACACTTCTTTTTGTGGAATAAAGGGTTATTCCAGAAATAAGTAGCTAGTTACCTCCTTTAGCTTTATGGATTACTGTACATAGATATCTCAAGCATGTCAGTTTTTAATTTAAAATTTTTTTTTCAGTCCTTAGATTGAACCGAGGATCTGGTGCATGTTAGCCAACAGCTCTACAACTGAGCTACACCCCCAGCCCAGTATATCTTATTTTTGCAGAATGAAAAAATATACATATGTATCCAACAGAATTAGGGAATAAGGAAAAAGAATAAGAAGGTTTCATGTTTTGTCTCTAATCTACCACCCACTTTCAGGGATGAGAACTCAGCTGCCTGCATTTTCCTCTCTGGAGAGATGAGACTGGGATTAGCTGGTGGTCCCATTAAGTCCTACAGCAAAGTTAGGTAGAAGATGTTGATAAAAATATTGAGGACAGAGGAAAATCAATGAGAAGTGATCCCGCTTTAAAAATGGCGTGTTGCCTCCATGATTGTGCTAACCACAGTGATTCCTGTGTGCTCTGCGCATGGTCAAATCGGTTTCCACTCTGATGGGCCGGGGATTTGGCTCAGTGGTTCCGGCACCCGCCTTGAAAGTGCAAGGTCCTGACTTTAAAAAAAAAACACCAAATCTTTTTCTACTCCAACTTCTTCCCTGAGCACCAGAACAGCAATCAACAGAGAGACCATCTCCACTTGGTGTTGCACAGGAACTTGGTGTTCATGTCTCTCCCTTCTCCCCACTCCCCTAAATCTGTTTCATGTCTGTCTTCTCTAATTTCTGTGAACATCTTTTGATTGTGCCTCATTCCTGCCTTGCCCACTGCTAACTCCAAACTGTCAAGAGGTCCTTCTGACTTTGTCTTCTAGTAGTTTCTCAGGTCCTTCTCCTCCCCGCAGTGTCCATTTACTGGTCTCCTTTTATCCAAGGTCTCAGTCACCCGTGGTCAACTGTGAATAGTACTAGTGGACCGCAGTGTGTTGTAGACAGTACTGTATGTAGAGTATGATATTTTGATAGAGACCACAGTAACATCACTTATTACACTATATGTTAAAATTGTTCTAGTTCATCATTATTGTTAATCTCTTATGATGCCCAATTTATAAATTACTAAGTATGTATAGCAAAAAACAATTTATGTAGGGTTTGCCACTCTCAGTGGTCCCTGGCATCCTCCCGAGTGCTGGAAGCTACCCCTGTAGGTACTGGAGGCTACTGTGGCTTTATCTTCAGTCTTTGCCTCTCCTTGTCACCTGTCTATACCTCTGGTTGCCTAGCTAGGCTTTGGTCTTCTTCCTGCTTCTGCTTCTACAAGAAAAATTCTTCCTACCGTGCAGTCACCACCACAGGATCCCTCTGCAAGGCTGCGATGGCTGGGCCTCCTGTGTGGTCCTGTGCTCATAACCCTGCCCTGCTTTGGTCCCAGTGTCTTAACTCCCTCTTCTCCTCACTGAGGTGCTCTCCTTTCAAACTTTAAGCTGTACATTTGCTTTTACTTCCTCTAGGAATTTTTCTCTGCCTAATTCTGCCAATCCCCTCCCAAATCCCCCAGGATCCACACATTCCTGCTCAGTAGTTTTAAATATAGGTACAGAAAGAAGACCATAGGGTCCTTAGATTGCTATTGTGATAACAGGCCAAATAATGTTAAATTATCTGAACTAGGAAAAAAAAGAAATACAATTTGTGCATAGTTGGGGAAGTGAGGAATTGAATAATGATTCAGTTGTTTTTTTCTTGATAGAAAATCTCACTATGTAGCACAAGTTGACCTTGAACTTACAAAATAACATGATCCTCCTGCCTCAGCCTCTTGAGTAGCTGGGATGACAAATGTGTGCCACTGTCCCCAGCTTCTATTTCTTGATTCTAGTTCTGATCTGAAGATCAGATTGGATAGCTCCTGTCAATGATATAAGAAGAACAAATATACCATTTTCCAGGTAAGAGACATCATGTTAAGGCATGTAAAGTTAAGAGAAGATATTTCAAGCGAAGAGTACATCACTGATGTAGGAAAGGCAGTTCTGTGTCTCATCCCTACATCAGATGTATATTAGTTACTTTTCTCGTTGCTGAGACAAAATACCCAACACCCAAAGTTAAAGGAGAAAAGGTTTGTTTGGATCACAGTTCATAGAGGTTTCAGACCATAGTTGGCTGGCTACAAGGCAGGGTGGCATGGCAGAGGGGCATCACAGAAGAGAAACAGTCTATGACAAAGAAGGGCAGGCAAAAGGCAGCAAGTCCAAGGGACCTTAGCAGCTACTTTCTGCCCCTTTTATGTTCTATCCAGGCTACTGGGTTTAGGGTGGGTGTCAAACAAATCAGTGAACTGATTTATTAATCACACACCCCTAATCTCAGCGTCACACACTCTAGATCCAGCCACCTCTGGAAAAGCTCCACCTATGACTGCATGAGGCTTTAGGGGGCCATCTAAACACAAGCTATAACATTCCTCCCCTGGCCCCCCAAAGACTCATGCATATCCCTTTATGCAAAAGGCAGTTAGTCTGTCTCCAGGAGTTACCAAAGTCCTAACAGTTTCAGCATTGCTGAAAACTCCACGTCCAAAGTCTTCTCTGAGGTTTAAGGCAAACTCTTAGCTGCAAGCCCCTGTACAAATGCAAAGAAAGTTAAACACTTCCAACATTCAATGGTACAAGATAGACATTACCATTCCAAAAAGTACAAATGGGAATACAAAGAAATGGGACCAAAGTAAGTCAAAAATCCAACAGGGCAAACATTAAATCCTATAGGTCCATGCCCACCATCCGAGGCAATGTGTGGCAAGATGTGAACTCCAAAGGGCCTGGGTGGCTCCGCCCCTATGGAACTTCCTGTGGTTGTAGCTCCCATAGCTTCTCTCTTAGGCTGGCTCTGTTCCCTCCTTGCAGTTTTTCTCAGACAGTCCACACTCCTGGCTTCTCCAAACTTCTAGGGTCTACCTTGAACCTCTGGCTTCACACTCATAGCTTCACACATTCCCCTCTCAGGGACACCCTGCTTGGCCTCCCAGGCCTTCTTCTGAAATCGGGTGAAAGACTTCCTGACCACACAACTCTTGTATTCTGCATGCACCTAAAACCAGCACCATGTGGATGATGCCAAGGTCTGCTACCCGCTGGAGCAGTAGCCAGACTTCCTTCTTTTTTGGCATAGGGATTGAGTACCTATGAGCCAAATCCTAAGAAACAACTTCCCTAGGCTGCCACCATTCTGAAACATGGTACTCTGGGGCTGTCTTCTCAAAGCAAGGTCTTTCACTTTGAAATTTTGAGGCTGCCAAAGACAGAGTCCTGCTGGCCCTTGTGATGTTCTCAGGCCGTCTTTTCTATTGTCCCCTTCCTTCTCTGCAGTCAAGTTCACTGCATTCCACAGTTTTATTGGTGCTTCCTTTCTGGCCAAACTCACAAAGATTTAAATCATTCTACTAGGCTCTTTGCTCTTGATTCTCTTCACACATCTGGCTAAAAGCCCCCGTAGTACCCATGCCACCACCTCAACATTAGACTGCCCTGAAGTTTCTTCTGCAAGATTAATTTGTCCACTGCCCTTAATCTCAGTCTCAGGCAAAGTCTCTGGATACAAGCAAAATGCAGACAAACTTTCTGCCAAAGCATAACACGCACTGTTCGGAGTCCAACAGCCAATGCAGTCCTTCTTCCCAGCAGAAACCTCCTCAGCCTGGTCTTCACTGGGAACATTTCTGTCAACATTGTGGTCTTCTGCACTCTGATGAAAATCTCTCATCAGGTACCATCTAAAGCTTCCCATGGCTGCTTTTTCACCTGGAATTTCCACACCTTTTCTAACTCTTCCCTTTCCCACAAGCCAGCTCCAAAAGACTCCTAAACCACATGGTCAGGTACAGTCACGGCAATGGCCCTGCTTCTCTAGTACCAAATTCTGTTTTAGTTACTTTTCTCATTGCTGAGCCAATTTAGTTAGGCATTATTTACTCAGGTTGACACAATTAATCAATCATCACAAGATGATTTCATGATCTTGGAGATAGGTCTTTACTTAGCTGAACCAGTTTCCTACCTTAAAAGAAGAGCTGCATATCGCTTATGCAGGGCGGAATTCTGGTCAGCTAGGTTGGCTAAAACCTGCTGGTGGTCTTGAACCTACTTTGCTCCATAGATGCCCCCTGCTCAGTGTTTGCTGTAGGAGATACAGGGAAGGGGGAGATACTGCTTGAGGTACCCTTCTTTCTATCTAGGTCTCCGTCCATCCATCTCTTCATCCATCCATCCACCCATCCTTCTGTCATCTTTGTATCTATAGATATCTATAGATAGGTATCTATATATAGGTATCTATGGATATCTACAGAGAGAGGACCATGAATTTTTAATAACATTTTAATTTTAAATAGCATTCATTAAGTGTTATTATTTACTAGAAATATTAGTGGTATTATATGATCTTTAAAAATGTAAAAAGCCATTATAAATTTGAAGTGGTTGGGTTCTCCAGAGAAACAGAACCAATAGGGTGTGCGTGTGTGCATGTGTGTGTTGGGCAAATCCAGTTTGTCAGCCCAGCCCGCAGTCCAGGAGACCCAGGAATTGCTGATGTTTCAGCTGCAGTCTGAAAGCCATCTGCTGATGCATTTCCTTCTCTGTAGGAGGAGACATTCTTTTCAGTAAGGTCTTCAGCTGGTTGGATGAGGCCCACCTACATTGGGGAGGACAATCTGTTTTACTACTGACTTAAAAGTTAATGTAATCTTTAAAAAAATACCATCACAGAAGCATCCAGATATATTTAACCAAATGTCTGGGTAATATGGCCTAGCCAAGTTAACATACAAAATTAACCATCACATTAAAATTAATTGCCACTGATTAAATTGGGAGAGCAAATTGTACTGGTAGCAGGGTAGGCTTTGTTAAAATATTCTAAAAAGTTCAGTGCAAAAATTTAGCAAAGCTGCCACCTCAGATTTAGCATCCTTAAAACTTTGTCTTCAGTTTTGTATTTAATTTGGTTTTTCTTCTCAAAATCATGAATTTATGTTGTCATGCCATATTTCTCAGTCTGTTTCTTGATGTTTTAACAAAGTATAATCACGTACTGCGTCACAGTATTTCAGTGATGGATCACTTATGCAGTGGTGGTCCGGAAAGATTATAATGGAGCCAGAAAAACTCCTATCACCAGGTGACATGGTAGCCAAGCACAACATGGTGCTTGTATGTTTGTGGCAGTGTAGAAGTGAACAAGCCCACTCGCTCAGCCCATCATACAAAATCTGCCATGTGCAATGACGTGAAGGTTGATAGTGAGAACCGATGTCACTGGATTATATATTGACCATAATATCCTTTTCATCATTAGTTTAGAGTCTATTCCTATATATTAAAAAATGTTAACTGTAAAACAGTCTCAGGCAGGTGCCTTAAGAGAATTCCAGAAGAAGGCATTGTGTCACAGGAGGTGACAGCTCTGTGGTGTCATTGTCCCTGGAGACCGACCTTCCTGTAGGAGAAACTGTGGGTGAGAAAGACAGCGATACAGATGATCCTGATGCTGTGTTTGCTGAAGCTACTGTGTGTGTCTTTGTTTTCAACAAAAACATTTATAAAGTAAAAATAACAAAATAGGCTGCACCACGTAACTTAAGTGTCCAGAGGACTGCAGCTCCAGGGTGTGTCCATTACCCTATGACATTCGCAGAGGGAGGACATCGCCCGATGGGGCGATGCATCTTTCAGAGTGTCACATAGTCAGTAAGTGTCTGGACTTGTGTTGATTTATGAAAAATAGAGGTTTATTTGGTTTGCTCTTCTGGAGGTGGGAAGCCCCAGAACGTGACACCACCCTGTGCCTGGCATCTGGTGATGGCCTTCCTCCTGCACTGTGCCATGGCCAGGGTTGTCACATGGTGACAGAGAAGTGCACCAGCTGGAGTTTCTTCCTCTCCTCATAAAGCTACCAGTCCCATCATCACAGAGTCCCCACCTTCATGACCTTATCTCGTCCTAATTCCTGTTCCCCAAATCACTTCCAAATACCATTAACCTGTGACGTTAGGGATTAAGTTTCCAATATCTGAACTCTGGGGACAAATGTTCAAACCCTGGATCATATTTGTGTTGCTTTTTGTGTTAAAGGTAATTAAAATGTGTACATGGCTTACGGTTCAACGTTCATACTGTTTTTGCACATAGATATTGGTAAAGGAGGATTTCATTTCATTGGAAAAATTTGTGTAAAATATGAGAGCAGCTCAAGAATGAAGTAGTAATACTTTTTCAAAACTGACAAACTTTCCTAAAGAAGCTAATTTATGCAGCACACTCACACATGTAATTCAAGCTACTCAGGAGCCTAAGGCAGGAGGATCACAAGTTTGAGGCCATCCCTGGCTACTTAGCTAGACCCTGTATTTAAAAAAAGGAGCGGAATGGGGTATAATTCAGTGGTAGAGCACCAGGGCAAGCCCTGTGTTCCACCCTCGCTATCTCCAACAACTCCATGCAAGGATAAGCTAATTTACTCTCATTTGACTATGCCATCATGGGTACAGTATAAGACAAGGTAGAACTGCTGAAATTTTCTATGAATAACTTGATTTCTTAGTACTTCTGAAATAAGTAGATAACACTGAATTTAGAAATCTTTGCTTTTTTTTTTTTTTTTGGTACCAGAGATTGAACTCGGGACCTTGCGCTTGCGAGGCAGGCGGTGGAACCACTGAGCTAAATCCCCGGCCCTCTTTGCTTTTTTCATTGTAAAAGAAAGCTTACTTGGTAAGATGAAAGCAACTTAGGATAAAATTAGAAAAAATGTCAAAATGGATACATTTTTGAACTCTAAAAATAATGAACCAAATCAAAGTAAGATTTGACAATGATCAGTTTATTTTCTGAGTATTTCTGAAAATGATATGCCTACTAATTCTTCTGAAATTATATTATGCCACTTCCTTTAAGGCATCTGTGCCTCTACTTATGAATAGCTAACTATATTGAGTGTGAGATGTAATTGGTGTTTAAAATTAGTTTGCTTGATGGTCTCAAAGCCAGTCCTTTATAATTTAGGTCAGCAAAGAAAATGCCAGTGTACCAGATTAGCACAGTTTTCGTTAGTTTTGTTCAGCAGCTGCAGGATAAGAAAACAAGCATGAAATCTCATCCTCTCCTCTGCAACTGACTGCAGTATACTAAATTATTACATTGAATTTGCATATGAAAAAAGCAAAGATCAAAAGATCAGTTTCTCCCTGAGATTACTTTGCCATCTGTCTGTATTTAATTATTATGTTTGGTTGATTTGTGGCATGAAAGATGAAAAACACTATTGACTTTTCAGACATAGCCTCTAGAGTTATGTGTAGAAAATGTTCCTGTATTCCTAAGCTCTCACATTATTAGGTAGAAAGAATTCAGTTTTTGCAAGGATAACCAGTAAGTTTTTACCCAGTGTGAAAGGCAGAGCCAGATGAACTATTTTGAAGTTATTTGTAGAAGTAACTTCTGCACCGTTGTTTTAGCATTTTTGAAGAAATCATAACCTGTAAGGCTTCTTTGTGGCCATTGTTGTTGGCTCATTGCTCCTTGTGACACTTAAGTCTTCTGAAGGGCACAAATCATGGTATTATCTATGATTTTTCACTCCTGCAAGAAATAGTTCTTGTTTCGAAAGCACATAATGTACTCGTTTTTTTTTTTTTTAGTTTTTATCTTTTCCATCAGTTTTAGAAAAGAATAGACTTTTGTTGAAAGAACTCAGATTATTTTTTCTCAGAACCCTACTTTTCCAGGAAAAAAAATCACTTTCTGACTTGCCTTAAATGGTTCAAATTTTCTCATTCTCAATGGTTTGATTTAGCATAAATTTCTTTCACCCACCCAAAAGCATTTTAAAGGATTTGTGAGTATTTAGAACCCAGATAAACTATTTTTGGCTTTTGAGATGCTATGAATCCATTTCGTATTGGACCTTTGGTCAATGGAATCCAGACTTATAGGCCTTGTATTGCAGAATGTGATCCGTAGTATATCAGAAATTTATCTTGGCCATTTCAAATATATACATATTCAGATAGATAGAAAGATAGATCTTTTCACAAAATTTGCTTCAATCTTATGGTAATTCCAGCCAAAAAAAATCAGACTATTTTGCTAAAAAGACAAAATATATTGATATTATGTGACTTTAAAAATATATGACTAAATACTAAGCTATGCATATCATTGTGGGAATATAGATTTAGGTTTTGACCTAACATTTTAGTGGTAAACAAGTTGTTGATTTAACTTTTAATCTCAAGAATTAAGACAGCCAAATAGTTAATGTGACTATTTCATTTTTCACAGGTAAATTTAGAAAAGGATATTTTGTTCATTATAAAAATTTAAAAAACAGGATTAAATAATTTACAAAACTATATGTCTATACTTAGCACTGAGTAGTTTGACTTAATAATACTGAATTTCATTTATTTGTGAGTGTGCCTAATGCATATTTTCCACTGTCAATTAAGTCATATTTTAATGGCTTATTGAGGTATATATTACATACAATTAAATCCATTTCTTTCAGTTGTAAAAGCTCAGTGATTTTAACATATTTATGAAGTTATGCCATTATCCTTCCAATCCAGTATTAGAACATCTTCTACCTCCTGAAATGGACGCCTTCAGCCTCTTTACAGTACCTTCTGTCCCCTACCCCAGGCCTCAGGCAACTCCTACTCTGCTTTCTTCTCTATACATTTGCCTTTGCTATCACTTTTCTCAATAATGGAATCCATTGGCTTTGAATTTAGTTTACTCTTTCTAGTTTTTTAAGGTGGAAACTTAAGGTGCTGATAGCAGATCTTTCTTTTTCAATAGTGGTGTATAAAATTATGGTTTTATTCTTAGCACTGCTCTGGCTGTATCATATAAATTTTGATACAGCATATATTAATTTTTATTCAGTTTGATATACAGCTGTATGCTGCACAATGACATTTCGGTCAACAACAGATCCCATATGCAACTGTGGGTGTACTCTAGAGCCTCTGTGTAACCAGCTATACCATTTAGGTTTATATTAGTATATTTTGTGATTTTGCACAGTGCCCTAGAAGATGCATTCCTCAGAATGTATCTCTATTGTTAAGCAACACAAAACCATATATCCTAATATTCTTGTCATTGCTTCTTTGACCCATGGATTCCTTTTGTTGTTTAATTTACAGATATTTTTTAATTTCTCAACTTTTTTTCTGTTGCTGATTTCTTATTTTATTACATGTGGTCATATATATTTTATTACATATATAGTCGTTGTCTTTTTAAATTACAAATTATTGTAGGGCCTAGCATAGAGTCAAGTTTGGAATGTGTTTTAGGAGAGCTTGAAAAGATGTTGGCTGAGCTGAAGATTTAGCTCAGTGGCACCATGCCTGCCTCACAAGCGCAAGGTCCTGAGTTTGATCCCCAGTACCAGAAAAAGAAAAAAAAAGATGTTGCCTGTTGTTGGATAGAGTATTCTGAACATATAGGTTACAGCGGACCCTTGACTTATGAACTCAATTCATTCCCAAGGGCTGGTTGTAACTCAAATAGGTCAGTGAAGGCCCGGGCTCCTCTACACAGCCTTCTAAGTCCCTTTCCTGTACACAGGCAGATCTCAGTGTCCTTAGAGAGACATTGGCCCAGGATTTCTCAGTGAACCCCACACAGGAAAGAATGCTGTCATGTTCCTTCCTGAACTCTTTAAGAGCTAAATTTGTATCTGAGACCATCTGGAAGCACAAAAGGCCTGCATTTGGGACATAACTCAATACTTTGGCTATAAGTTAGAACTAAAATTCTGCTCATAACCCAAGTTGTTCATATGTCAGGCTGGTCATAACTCAAGGATCCAGTGTACTTCAAGTTAGTTGATAATGATGTTCCAGTCCCCTCTGTAAGTTTGATCTTTTATCTTATTACTCCATCAATTTGAGTAATTGATATTAAGGATATTGAGGTTTTCAATTATCATAAAAGAATTGCATGTCCTTCATTTTGATTCTGTCAGTTTTTATCCATATATTTTGAAGCTCTAATATGAAGCATATGTACCTTTATATTTGTTATGCCAACCTTTGAATTTATTCATTTCTCATTATAAAATGTCCCTTTGTCTACAGTAAAAATTTTCGTCTTAAAGTCTACTTGGTCTGATATTTCTATGACCACTGCAGCTATTTTATGATTACTATTTGCATGGAACATCTATTTCCATTTTCATCAGTCAGCTTTTCATTTGCTGGACAGAATACCTGACACCCACAACTTAAAGGAGGAGGTGTTTATTTTGGCTCATGGTTTCAGGGGATTCAGTCCATGGTTGACTGCCTTCAAGCCAGGAACATCATAGTGGAAAGGTACGGTGAAGCAAAGCTGCTTATTTTGTGGTAAGCAGGAAGCAGAGCAGGGGAACAATGCCAGAAGACTGAATGAGGAACCAGATGCAGACCCCAAAGCCACACTCCAAGACCCACCCAAATGCATCCCCAAGTGTGCACCTCTAATCCCCTGGGTGCTTCCACCCAACCAAATAACACAGTCCAACTTAATCATCCTACTGTCCTTCGAGTTTCTTCCTATTTGTGCTTTAAATCTGAGGTCTATCTCTTCCAGACAGCATATAGACTGATCTAATCAGTTGTCTTTAAAAATTCTAGCTTGATGCATTTCTCAGAATATATATCACAAGTCTTTAAATCTTAAATTTACTAATGTTTTAAAAGCAAGGAATAAATTTATCACAATTATTGATATAGTTATATTTGTGCATTTGAGGTAAAGTCTGTTGTAACATCCATTCAGCCAGAAGGAATTGCTTTGGTTTTTCTTTTAGGATAGGCCTGTAGCTATGAATTATCTCAGCACTTGCTTATCTGTCAATATGTTTTACTCATCTTCATAATTAAAGAAGTTTTCCTACTATAGAATTCTCAGTTGACCGCTGCCCCTACCCCCAGCTTTAAATATGTCATTCCAGTACCTTCTGACACATTATTTCTGCTGACAAAGCTGCTGTTACTATATCCTTTTACCCGTGTGTCATGTGCCATTTTTCTCTTGTCTTTCAAAGTTCTCTGTCTTGTGATTTCACAGAATTAATTATGATGTTCTGAGGTATATTCAGCTAACTTTAAAAAACAGGTTTACTTTTGCTCATAGTTCTGAGGTACAGCATTGAAGGGGCCTCATCCTGTGATGGCCTTATTGCTGGCAGTGGCATGACAAGGCAGGAGCCAGGGCGTGCACACGTGTTTGTGCACGCATCTTCCTCTGTTTGTGAAGTCACCGGGATGCCATCGTGGGGTCTCAGCCCTCATGACCAAACCTAACCCTGAGCAGCTCCCAGAGAAGCCACATCCAACCCCCACACTGAGGTCAGTTTCCATCCCCTTCATATCTCAAAACAAGGACGGGGACAAACTATAGCCAAACAAGTGCCCTAGGTCTTGCTGTTGGTTTGTTGGTTTGTTTGTCCTCTTTGAAATTATTTGATTTTTTAAATATGTGCTTTAATGTTTTAAAATCATCTTTAGGGCAGTTTCAGGTATTATTTCTTCAGAAATTGTAACTCTTCTTCCTTTGAAACTTTTATGGCCCGTGTGCTGTGTGCACCATGGTATCCCACAGGGACCTGTTCATTCTTCATTCTTTTTCTTTCTATTTTCAGACTGTGAAGTTTTTCTTGAACTATGTTCAAGTTTGCCATTCCTTTCTTCCACCCTAATATGCTCAAATATGAGTTCCTCTAGCAAATTCTATGTCAGCTGTTACCCTTTTAAACTCTGGAATTTCCATTTTCTTCTTTTTTGTAATTTCCATGTCTGTATTGATAGTGCCTATTTGAAATCTCATTGTCATTATACTTTCCTTTCATTCCTTAGAGTTGATTTTCTTTAGTTCCTTGAATATATTTATAATAGCTTCTTTGTGGTCTTTTCAGCTAAATTCAACATCTGCACTCAGAGCTTAGCAAGACCTGTGTGTTCAGATTTTTCTGCATCCCTGTAATTTCAGAAAGAAGGGCTGTCTTCTTTCAGATGTAGAATAGGCATCTCTCAAATAAGAGACTCATGCCTGATAAGGTCAGAGAACTCTTTCTGCGTTAATGATTTGCTTCAGGAGAGAGGCAGGGAAGAGCCAGAGAGACCTTCCTGCTTGTTCAGTCTGCTCAGACGCCATGATACCCTATTTTGGGCCAGAGGGTCTTGAGTCGTCATCCTTACTTAGTGTTTGATTTTCATTTTGCCCCCTCTTTAATTCAAACTTCAAAGAGAAGCCAGAGTGGTCTTTCAAAGACATAAATTAGATCAGTATATGTCTTGTTTTAGAAAAAGGCAAAAACTTCCCTTTTGGAGTATAGGAGGGCTGAGGAGCTCTAACTCTCCCCACCAGCAGAGTTGCAGAGCAACTGAAGGAGACTGAGGAGTCCTGAGCATGGAGACCAAGCGCCAGCCTCACCAGGCATGGAGTTTTCAGAGTACATGCCACCATGAGCAGTGGCCCTGGGCTGCCAGTTTTCCCTCCAGAACTGGATGAAGTGGCCCACACTGCCACAGACGGTGTGAAAACGTGCAAGCCCAGGCTGTGGAGTTAAGGCTGCTCCACAAAGCTCAGCCTGGCACACCAGAGCAGCCCAGAGCCCAGCTCTTCATGCAGGCTTCCTCCCAAACTCACCCAAGCCCAGAGAACCAGAGCCCTGCCTGGAGCTTGGATGCGAAGCTTCCTCTTCATGTAAAGCAATCTTAGGAGTAGCGCATAAAACGTTCTGCAGTAAAAGCTGTCTCTTGTGTCTGTCTTTGCTCTTCGAATGAAACACGAACCCCTTGCCTCAGGTCCCTAGGAGTGAGGGCTGTTCCTGCCCCATGGTCACCTCCTCTGGGCCTGCCTTCCGCCCTGTGGCTGGGAACACACTGGCTTTCATTCTTTCTTTGCTTCTCAAATGTGCCTCACTCGTCCCCGAACGCCTTTTACTTTCTTTTCTTGTATAGACCATTCTGCCCTCCATGCTTGCATGACTAATTCTTTTTAATTATTCACATTTGTGCTCAAATGTCACCTCATATAGTGTTCCCCCAATTTACAGGAACTCTTTCAATTGTTTATCATCTTATTTTATTGTCTTCACATAGTCGATCATTATCTGAAATTATAGTTTATCCACTTGTTTATGTTGTATTTTGTTTGTCTCTCTCCAACTGTAGACTATCATTTTCATGGAATGAGGAATACTGACTTTTTATTTTCTGCTTTATCTTCAAGGACAGGAACAATGCCCTTCATAAGCATCTGTTAATGAATGGATGGATGGATGGATGGATGGATGATTTCACTTTTCCTCCTTCTGGTCTGTCCAGCGGGCAAACCTTGAATGAAAAGCTCTAGTCTGGGGCCAGCACACGTACCTATGTTTGTAACCTACCAGCTCTGGCTACACTGGGTACATGTTTCAGACTGTCTGGGATGAGCGGAGGCTGAGGCATCCATTCCTGCTTCCTGCCAGCCACAGTTCTCCTATCTTGGGGCCAAGGAATCTCTGGGACTCAAGTAGCAATGGGACCAGCCCTGTAGGGGAGCGCTGTGGTTCAGTTCAGCAGTGTCGTGAAGGCCTTGGGTATCTGATCTGCAAGTGAGATGGAGTGACCTTGAAGTGACCTTGAAGTGGGCTGAGGCAGTGTCCCCTCCTCCTGCCACATATGTCAGTCACAGAGCAGAAGGGCTTCTCGGATTTTCCTGAATGCTCCGAGAGTAGGCTGCGCCAACTCATCGTATTTGAATGTACCAATCTGTTTGCATAACCAGTTAAATAATTCATTCCTCTACCAGGATTACTTTCTACCTTAAAGGAGTGATTTAGAGTTTAGGCAGTGGGAAAACCAAAGTGGAAAGGCAGACAAAACTTCAGATTTATGAAGCTTACATTCTAATGGAAATCCACCATTAAAAAAGAACTTTTTTATATGTAGATACATATATATTATACATGTAAAACATGTACTTGTAATATACCTGTAATATTTCATTTCATTTTTATTAATACCTGTTTTTAGTACATAATGTTTACATTTCTTCTGGGAAGTTAGTACCTGTACATAACACATCTTAATTCCTGCTTTCATTCCCTTTGCCTCCCTCCCCCTCCCCTTCTCTTGGTGCCTTTCCATTTTTATACATGTTTGCAGTAAAATATAGATCAATATGTATGTGATCTATATTATATGTGCAATGTATAATATATCTCATATATTTATGAGATGTAGGAAAGGTAAACAGACAAATGTAGCCGTGCTTATGAATCCTATAGGGAACAGTAGGGCATAGAATGGTAAGAAGCCATCTAAGAAGGTGTCATTTAAGCCCCTGAGTAGGGAAGGGGACAGTTATCCTTGTAAGTTCTCATGCTGGAGTGGACGACAGATGCGAAGAGCCTATGACACGTACTTGGCATGTTCTACAAAGAACAAAGAGACTAGAACAGAGAAAATGCAGGGGATACTAGTAAGAAGTGAGGTCAGAAAAATAGCAAGAGACAGAGAAGTATGGGATCTGTTGAGCAGAGAAGTGTCATGCTGTAACTTTATCTCGTAAGAGAGTCACCTGGGTACTGAACATAGACTAAAGGGAGTAAGAGCAGAGAGATTAATAAAAAAACTAGTTCAGGAAGCTGATAACAGCAAAGTGGTAGGAAGTGCTTAGATTTGGGATTCTGAAAGTAGAGCCAACAGGATTGACTGATGGACTGGATATGATGCAGAATAGGAGAAAAATCACAACCCTGCTTTTTGGATTGTGTTACCAAAGATATAAAGTTGTCGGTTTTTAACACAGGAAAAAAATTGGAAAGGACAGGCTTGGTGGGGTATGAAGAGTTCATTTTGGAATATAAGAAGTTTGAGATGCCGGTTATTTTATTTATTTGTTTATTGAAAAGAGACTTGTAGTGGCAGCTGGGTACTTACCTGAGATTCCAGGAGGAGGTGTGGACTAGAGACATATATTTGGGGGTTGTCAGTGGATAGATGGCATTTAAACCTAGGAGAATGGAGGAGTTCATGAAGAGAGGATCTGTGGGAAAGAAAGACAAGCCCACAAATGAGCCTGAGAGGAAGCCACTTAGGATGGAAAATGAAACAAGAAGGCTTCTTCATGAGTGAAGAGTCCCACCGGCCAGGTGTGATCACTTCTGTCAAACGCGGTCCTTAGGGCTGCAGGAACTGATGCATTCCTGGAGCTGGGAATGTAGATGGCGCCTGTGATGGTGAGAAGAGAAGTTTTCTTGGAGCTGATGGAGACATCAGGACAGTGACCGCAGCAGATGCAAACAGCAGTGTAGGAGAAGAGGCCTTGGACACAGCACACTGGAGAAGACTGCTGCAAAGTGAGCAGAAGGGAGCAGAGCGCAAGCTAGAGGAGCAAGTAGGACTCAAGAGAAGGTTTTGCTTTTGTATTTTTTGTAATTTTTATTTTGAAAAACTGGATTCAAAGGAAATTGCCTATATTTCCTACATGTGAGATAAGTATCTCCTATTCTATGTGTATAGGAGCCATGCATTCAATCCAGTTTTTCCCGAAAGTCATACCTCCTCTAACTCTAGTACAATATCACAATATAGGATCAGGAAACAGACGTTGGCAGGCACTTCCAGAGGGGTTGTGATGTTCATACCAGTTACCCACGTGCTCATGGCTGTGTGTGTTCTACTTTTATCACGTGTGTGTGACCACGGGCACTGCCAGCACCCAGCGTGGGCCATCACCACGGCTCCCTCTCGTGGCTCCTCGTGCTGTCCTTCTGAAGCCACATGGCCCCACCCCTCAGCCCTGGAACTGTGAGGCTGTTCCCCCGCTCTGCGAGTTTGTTAGTCCAAGAACCTGATATAAAGGGAATCATATAACACACACCTTTGAGAGTTTACTTGGAGCACAGTTCCCTCAGAAGGCATTCAGGCTGCCATGTTCCCCTCAAGTTCTCTTTGCTGCTGAGTCATATTCCATGGGTTGGATTCACTCAGTGAGGGACATCAGGGCTCTGTCCAGCTTCTGGCTCTACTAATAAGGCTGCTGCCAACATTTGTGTATAGGTTTTTTGTGTGAACGTAAGTTTTCATTTCTCTGGGACAAAAGCCCAATAGTACAATTGCTGGGTTGTAAGTTGAGTGCATGTTTAGTTTTATAAGACACTGCCAAACTGGTTTCCAACGAACGTGGCTGTGAATTCTACATTCGCATCAGCATTGTATGCGTGACCCAGGATCTCCACGTTCTGGACAGCGTTGTGTGTTGTCACACTGTTTTATTTTAGCCCTTCTGATCCATGTAGGGGGAGAGATTTCATTTTTTAGATGAAGGGAAATCCAGAAAGTCAGGGGCCTGTACCTACATACTCTTTTTTAGTTGGCACGTAGCTTGTTAAAAGTGAGGGCCATCGTGCTAGAGTGTTGTGAGCTGTCCTGAGGTGCGTGTGCATTGTGCTTTGTGGATATGAGGGTGCAAGGGTCTCCATGGTTGCTGGAGGTGCAGAGCCACATCAGGGTGTCAGCCTGGCCCGGTGGTCCTGTTGCTGCTCGTGCCTCTGCCTGGAAGTCCTGTGCGTGCCAGCTCTGCACATCTGACCACTGCACCTCCTCAGCCTCTGTGAGATTTATGCTACTCAGCACCAACCCAGGATTCATAAATTTGAGTTCTCATGTGTATCATCTACTGATTTGTCAGACAGACAATGTTCAGTTTCAAAGTGCTTACAACTTGGTATAAGCTAATAATATTCATCATCGATTAGCCCAGCGCTCAATTGCAGGACAAAACAAAAACAAAACCAGAACAAATTCTAGAACAGAGTGAGGAAAAGTTTGCATACATGAATATGAATTAATATACAAGTAAATTGTCATAGGTGGCAGATTTATCCTGGTACTGGTTCAAAATAGCCTCAATTTTAGAATACAAAAGGCTCCTCATTCTCTATCCAAAGATATATTTTCTGTAAGCCCAATTTGCTCATCAGAAAAAAAAAACAAAAGGCTACAGAGAGCCTTGTGCAAGGAGGAAATTATCCTGTGATGGAGCGAGCTGGACCCTCGAAGTGCCAGTCACACGGAGGGGCCTCGCGGGAGGAAGTGGCTCCTGGTAACTGGACGGAAAGGATGCAGCTGCTTTGGCGCTTTTGGAGCGTGTCAGCATGGGGTGGGTGACTGTGGAGGCGTCGCTGCCCGCTGCCCCATGCTCAGTGGAAAGCCTTTCCCAGCCGTCTTATCCCCTGGGACCTGGAGAGACAGGAGCAAGACAAAACAAGGCAAAGCAGAAGGAGAGATAAGCGCTCTTCATCGGAGGGCAGGGAGCAAACCGTTGCAAGACAGAGCAGAGCCAGTGTGCGGTGCTTTGTGTCTTCAGCGTTCTGCACTCTGGTTCATGGTGGATCGTTTAAAACAGACAAGTTTGTAGAGAGCAAGAGCAGTTGCCCAAGCGCTTGCCTTCTTGCTTTGGTGACCGTACTTGATGTTAGCCTTTTGGCGTGCAGTTCTGCCTAGAAGACATCAGAGGGTGTGAGGAACACCATAATCCAGGTGACAATTGTGAGAGCCACAGAGGGCCTCAGAGCTTAATTATCCCAGTGCTCAAAAAGTCAACAGTGGTCCCTCCTCCCTAGGAATTTAAACCCACATACACAGAAGCAGTGGAGGTGCACTCAGGAAAGCTGTTGTTAGGAACACATTCAGTCACATAGCCATGTCAGCTCAGTCACTTCCTGGAAGTACAGGTCTGGTGCTGTTCTAAGCACCTCAGGCTGCAGTGAGTGCAGAAGTCTGGTCATGGTTACAGTGGACCCTTGAGTTAGGACAGGCCTGACATTTTGGGTTATGAACAGAATTTAGTTTTAATTTATGAACAAAGTCATGAGTTATGACCCAAATGCAGGCAGCTTGTGCTTCCAGATAGTCTCAGATACAGATTTAACCCTTAAAGAGTTCTGGAAGGAATGTGACAGCATCCTTTTCCGTGTGGGGTTCATTGATAAATTATGGGCCAGTGTCTCTCTGAGGACACTGAGATCTGCCTGTGTGCAGGAGAGAGACTTCGAAGGCTGTGTAGAGGATCCTGGGGCTCCAGTGACCAATCTGAGTAAAAACCAGCCATCAGGAATGAATTGACTTCATAAGTCAAGGGTCCACTGTATTTGGGCTGGGGGAGAAATGTTAGTTTTTTTAATCCAAGAGGAACAAAATACGGCATAGAGAAGATGTTGGGGTGGAAAAGTTTTGACTACCAGAATGATCAAGGAAATATTAGATGTCAGAAGCTATTTGATAAAAAAATAAATAAAAACAGGCAGAGTCAAGGACTGTATCTGTTTAAGGAAGCCACCTGCATGGCCTGCATGGCTGTAACCCGTGCAGCAAGCAGAACAGTGACACTCACCCAGCAGGCCTAAGTAAATGCTGCTAGTGCAATCAATGAGGCTTTCAGAAGGCAGGCTGCAGCCTTTTACAGCTATGGTTAGAAAAAGCAATGCTGAGAGCGCTAACTTTGGAGCAGACACACAGGATGAGATAACAAGGGAGGGAAGCTTGCGAGGAGTTTTCTCTGCGGTGGGAATTTTTAGCATGGATAATAAAATGGACCTGTAGCCCGATACAGTTCTTTTCTGTTAGTGTGCAAGAGGCAAGAGTCAAAGTCAGGTAAAAAAGAAAGCTGGCTGAGGACGGGGAGGCAAAGCCCTGCTCGGTGACTTGCCCAGGGTCTCTGTGATTCAGATAAATGGCTGGAGAGTTTCCCTGAGGTTGTGTGAGTTGTTCTAGAAACAATACTGTGAATATGTTTCTTAAACATTCTTATTCTGTCGAACATTTCAGTAGCTCATATTCCAGATTCCTAATTGGGTAGGGAAGTCTGTGAGGTGTGATTCTTACGGCAAAACAACATGTTGCTTGTAGCAGAAAGGCAAAAAAAAAAAAAGAGAGAGAGAGAATTTACATGTTTCCAATATGCCTAAGCAAACTCCTCTCTAAAAGATTATTCATTTTGAATTTTACTTTAGTTTGAACCAAACAAACAAAGGGAAATAATCTTGAGCCTCATATTCCTTAGATTAAAAATTCCATTTGTACAGGTCTAATTTATTCATGATGAAACTCTAATACTTTGATAAATGATTAGCTATTCAGATTTATCTTTAATGAGGAAGAATCAGAATATACTGAAGCAGAAATGCAGGGTTGTAGATGCTGATTTCCTTTCAGTGTGTCTTCCAGGTATCACAGATTTAGAAATATTTTATTGTGCCCTGTATGCACCTTTTTAATCTGACACAGAAATTTATTCACCAAAAAAAAACATTACCTGGATTTTGAGTCTGAATGATCCAAGATTTCAGCATGTGGAATAAAAATTAAGTTCTAAATCTCAGAGCTATGAAGAACTTAGAAATGTGACCCTGAAATGTATCAGTATGGCTATTTTTGTAAATTCCTACAAACCAGAAAACTCCTCCCCTCAATATGTCAAGCTTAATTTTCTGCTCTGTGGAGCACAGCTAGTGAGGCAGCAAGGCCCAGTGACATTTCCACAGCGTGAGTTGCCAACCACTAGAGGCCTGCGGCAGGTTTCATCCTCAGCACTCAGGCTGACAATTGGCGGAGGACAGGCTTATGTAACCCTTAATGTTCCTCTCCCTGGTGTTCACATCACTGACAGTCCTCAAGGTAGATTGGTGACCGTCGATGAGGTAGCGTTTCCTCAAGGTATGAGCGATATCTTGATGCTTTCTGTAGGTTAATTTCCTACCTTGTCCATTTTTGACTAAACTTCTAAAGAAAGGGATCATTTTTTTTTTTTTTTTTTGTACCGGGGATCAAACTTGGGTCTTTGAGCTTGTGCAGCAGTCAGTGAAACCGCTGAGCTAAATCCCCAGCCCGAAAGGGATCATTTTTGAGTGTGGTCCCTTCAACCTGTGTCTATGGGGGGCCTGGTCTGCGATTTCAGGGGTCACTATTTCTACAGGGTGGCCTACATTCACTCCAAAGTCTCCCGGAGAGCTTCAGTTACTAAAATAATAACATGCCTCCACCTGGACTCTAATAATGCTTTGATAATTAGATCATATCTACAATTTGAGAAATTAGTAAAGGCAACAGGAAGAGTTAAATTCAATACACTGGAAAACTTGATTTATTATATGAAGAGGTAGAAGAAAGGTCAAAAGAGGGTCTCTGCATTGCAACGGACAAGAATGTATCGCCTCATGCAAGGCTGTTAGAGTTCAAGGGGAAAAGTGATTATCCAAGTTAATCCTACCCATTGGTTCCTGGATCTGGAAATGATTGTGTGAGCCCAGTAATATCTCATTTTTCTTGCAATGTTGGTGAATCAGTAAAAGTTTTAGATAGCTGAAACGTATCTTGACAGCTACCTTGAAGTAGTCATGCTTCAATTGAGCATATGTATATGTATTTCCCAAACCACCTTCCAACAGAAAATGTTAGTTTACCTTTTTCTTTTGCCTTAAGAATGATGCCTAATGGGTGCACATTGAGGCTATCCTCTTAAGTGAAATAAATAGGACACACGTGTAAATACCGAATAGTTTCTCTAGTATGAGAAACTGAAAGTGTAAATAAGGACTGAAAAGTATAATAGATAATGTGAAATAGGAAGAAAAGGGGCAAAGGGGAGGGGAAAGTGGGAGGGGTAGGGGAAAGGAAAGAAGGGAATGGAATTAATATGAGAAAATGGAAACAAAGTCTTTGTAAATAGGGAGGGATGGAAGGGTTGAAGGGAGGGCAGAGGAAGGGGGAAAAATAAGAACCAAGAGAGATTATGTAAAGGTACAAATTTCCAGTGATGAATGTCATTATATTATATTCCTAAAATGTACTAATAAAATTAAGTTTAAAAAAAGTGATGCCTTTTGGAATGGAGAAAACGTGTAGTGACATCTGACCATGTTTAAGATGCCCTCTGGGTAATATGCAGACTCACAGAGATCCCAGACGTCTCATATTCCATCAGGAGAAACCAGTACTTGTGTGTCTGGTCCTCAAGATCAATATGTCAGTCACAAATTCAATTATAATTCTCTATTTTCTCAGTGGAATGTGATATCCTTAAGGAAGGAACTTCATATTACCTGATTAAAAATGGAACTTTTCAGAAAAATTCATGGATGGCTCCAGTTTAAGAGATTTCAAATTAATTGACAACAGCAATTAGAGTGGATAGACATGGAAAATTCTACCAGTACTATAATTATGAAGAGAAAATGTGATTGTTTGTTTTAATGAGATAAATTGAAATACATTGTTTTTCTTTAGTACCTTTATATAAAATGGCATTTTTAAGTTTAGGGGAAAAAAATCTCCTTTGTAATTGTCCTTTAAAAAAATAACACCAGATTTGGTGTATATGCATTAAAAATACTTTGATAAGCTATCCCAGGGTGCTGAACTTCACTGTATCTGATAACTAAAATTTCTCTCCATTTTTTAGAAGAAATAAACGTTTTCAACAAATAGAGTAACAATGATAACAAGTGAGGATATTTTTAACAATATTTTTTAACAATAACAAATAATTAACAAATTAATTAATAATTAACAAATTATTTTATGTTAACAAATTTTAAATTATATTATTTTATATTAACAAATTATGTTAACAAATAATTAACAATTATTTATTAACAAATTATGTTAACAAATAATTAACAATTATTTTTTAACAATGATAACAAGTGAGGATATTTTTACCCTACAAAGTGATAAACAGATATTCAAAGTGTATATTCTCAACAAAGGAGTTGAAGAATACAAACAGTTCTCTTTCTTCTGATACTTTATGATGAAATACATTCTCAGAAATCAATACTTAGTTTCAGTTGCATCCTTTGGAAAGCTCTGTCTGATGATGTCCTGAATAGATTGAAAATGTTTACCTTTCATGGTAAACACACATTTTAAATTCGGGGAAGACCCAGAAGTTCACATTGCCAGATCCAGTGAATAAGGTGAATCACAGTACCCCATAATGTTTTTCAAAGCCTGTCTTTCCACTGGATGGCACTGGGCAGAGGTATTCACCACTTTTTTGATCACACTTTGTGAAGACACTTATATCAAAGTCAGAAGGTCTTCAGTTGCCCAAAGTCCACTCTTACCACAACTTCTAATTAATACACTCCAGAGGTCTACAGTATAAGAATATTTTCACTACAAATAGGATTATTTGTACACTACAAATAGTGATATAAATGGAACTGTATAATGTAAATGGACTTTCTTATATATGAAATATGCTATCCTCTATGATTTTTTTTTACTCAATATTATCTTGGTGCAATTTATCCATATTATATGTAGCTTGATCTTTGCAGATCCACAGCAGTTAATTTTAGAAACATATAAGGGTTTTTGATATTCTGTTTTGGATTTTATTCTTTTATTTTGTATCATTTCACCAGCACTCTCCCTTTTCTGGCCTGTCCTTAAACATCCTTGTTTCTATGAGTCTGACTTTTTTTTTTGGATTCCACATGTAAATGAGATCATGCACTATTTGTCTTCCTGTGTCTGGCTTATTTCATTTAGCATAATAACCAAGTACACTCATATTATTGCAAATAGCAGGATTTCCTCTTTTTAAAAAGCTGAGTAATATTTTTTATTATTCACATTTTCTTTATCCATTCATTTATTGAAGGACACTCAGGCTACTTCATTATCTTGGCTCTTGTGAATAATGGTCAGTGAACATGAGCATGCTGATGTTTCTTCAGGAGAGTGATTTGATTTCCTTTGCTATTTATTGGGAAGTGAGATTACTGGATCATATGCTAATTCTTGGTAATTCTATTTTTAGTTTTTATAGGAACCTCCTGTGTTACTTTTCTGTTGCTAGGCCAAAATATCTGACATGTGCAACATAAAGAAGGAAATGTTTACTTTAGCTCACAGTTTCAGAGTTTCGGTCCAAGGACAGCTGGTTCCAAGGCAGAAACATCTTGGTAGAAGGGCACGGCAGAGGAGAGCTGCTCAGCTGGTGTCATCCAGGAAGCAGAGCCCAGAGCAAGAACCCAGGAGGAAGGGGTCAGGTACAGATATGGTCCCCAAGATCACACCCTCCTACCCTCCAGACACACCCAGCATTCCTTACTAAACTAGGCATCTCTCAAGTCAGTTATTGTTGACCATCACACATCTATACTGTTTTCTTATGATGATAAGCTTTTTTTTTGGTACTGGGGATCAAACTCAGGACCTTGCACTTTTGAGGCAGATGGCGGCACCACTGAGCTAAACCCCTGGCACATCTGTATTGTTTTCTACAATGGCCATCCCAGTTGACATCCCACCAAGAGTGTATAAGGGCTCCTTTTCTTTACATGTTATCTTCTCCACATGTTATCTATACTTGTTACCTTTTGAATTGTTACAATAACCATTCTACCAAGTGTGAAATGACTATCTTGTGGGTTTGATGTGCATGTACAATATCTTTTAATCAGTTCTATTGTTGATGAACATTTACTTCTGGTAGGTTTGGCTTCTGTAAATAAAGCTGCGATTCTGGGAGACATCTTTCGGGACACGTCCACACGAATTTCTCTTGGTTATGTACTTAGGAGTGGAGCCCAGAGGTTCTGCAAATGTTTAGAATTAGCCAGACATTCTTACAAAGCGATGGAGCCAATTGATACTAGTACAATTAACATATGAATTACGCTTCCTTTATATTCTCCCAACACTGGGTATTAATTGATTTTGGTAATTTAAGTGGTTTTTCTAGAAGCTACCTTTTTCATCTTTCATATTATATATTACCTACACTGCACTTGCATTAATTTTATATTTTGGATACAGTGAAATGAATTGGTTGAGATGTTTTTTATTCTACATGGATTTTCAATGGACCAAATGTCATTTATTGCCAAGACCCAATTCATTGTTTTCTTCACTCATCATGCATCCTTGTCCTTGATCCATTATGTGTAGGTGTATTTCTTGGCTTTGTTCTGGTTTACAGGTTACTGGCATAACAATTTTCCTAGCTCATTTTTGTTGACAATAGAGATTCCATCAATTTCATCTGGTATCGCTAGATTTCACTCTTCCTTTTATTCTTCATCAGTCTTAGTAAGGGGTTCTAGAAAGAACTTTTGGCATAGTTTTTTTTTCCCATTACATATTTCTCTTTTCTGAACTTGATTTGTGTACATATTATGAATCCTTCCTTCCATTTATTTTCTTTGAATTGAATTTATGATTCTTTTTTCAGGTAGGTTTAAAATGCTTTTACACTATCATTTTGAAATAAGTTGAAACTTTAAAAAATCTGCAAAAATATCGGATTTCCCATAAACATATTGCCAAGCTTCACCAAGTATCTGCATCTCACATAACTGGCATAATTACAAAATCATGGAATCCACAGTGATACAATCTATCAGCCTTCTTCACATTTTTCCCAAAGTTGATTTTGGGGTTCAGGATCAAATCCAGGATCACATATTGCCTTTATTTGCTATGTCTCTATTCTCCTTTGAGTCAAAGAACTCCTTAGACTATCTTTCATGGCCTTGACAGTTGTGAAGAGGGCTGGCCAGTTGCTTGGGTTTCTTATTAAGTGCAGGTTATCCACTTTGCCTGAATTCCACAGAAGCTGTGCTGTGACCTTCGTGTGCTGTTTCAGGAGATGTGCGACGTAGACAGCACATTCCCACTGACTGGAAGTTTGCTCACTTGACTAGGGTGGAGTCTTTCCGTTTTCTCCACAGTAATTCATATTTCTGTCCCTTGTGGTTAATAAGTATCTTGAAGGAGGCATTTGGGGACTGTGCCCAAATCCTTTTCTCATATATTTTCCCCCACTCATTTTAACTTCCATCAATGATTTTTGCCTCTGAAACAGTTATTACTACGTTGCTTGTGGAATTGTGATTTTTCTACCTCCATTGTTCCTTCTGCAATTATTAATTTGAATTCTCCAAGGATGTTTTCTCACCCTCATTTATTCATTCATTTATTCATGTATAGACGCGAAGACATTCATGTCACTCCATGGAGAAACTCCATCACTGTTATTACCTTATGCACTACTCATATTATTGTGGATTTGGCCATTGGTAGCTCCTTCAGGTTTCAACTGAACAAATGTGATTGATGACCAAGATATGAATGCTGGGTGTGCTCATTGTTCCTTTCTTTCCTTTATGATTTTAGGTCTCCTCTCTCCTAGCAGAGCTAAAAAATGTGTTTATAAATACACACTCATGTGAGTGCTATTTTGTATCGTTTTGTAGGTCCTTCCAGAACACACATTCTTGAGTTTATACTGATCCATACTGAGTTTATACTGAGTTTATATACTGAGTTTATACTGATCCTCTTCTACTTCAGGATTACAGTGTTTATTCTAACCAATTTCCTTTCATTACTTACAACTCCTCCTCTTTTTAACATTGAGATATTTTGCTCTCAGAATCATCAACATATGTAATCATTTGTCCAGTCCTCTGTGTAGAGGGAAGTTTCACAACTGCGGCTTCATTTCACTGTGAAAGTCTCTAGACTGCAGTGTGTGCGAACCGTTGTTCTTGCCTTGAACTAGAGCATGTGATCACAGTATTGTTTCTGAGAATTACTCAGGTTAGTTCAGTCTTTTCTCAGACACTTCATGTGGTTATTTCTTTGTAATGCCGTGTACACAAAGGATATTAATTTCTGAATATGAATTGTATATTCTGTTCTTACTAAATTCTTTTATTATTTGAGGTAATGTTATTATTTAGTGTTTCCGAGAATCATATTGTCTGTAAGTAGAGACAGCTTTACCTCTTTCTTAGCAATTCTAATACCTTCCATTGATCTATTTTGCCTAATTCCATTTGCTAATACTTTCAGTATGAAGATGAATAGTAAAAGATAGCAGGCATTCTCTTTGTATTTCTGACCTGAGTAGAAATGCTTCTAGTGTTTTCCAATGAAGACGCTGACTTATGGTTTCAGGAGTATGTATTTTTTCTTGCTAAGAAAGTATCCATTGCACTTGTTTTTTTGAGTGTTTTTATAATGAGTGAATGTTGAATTTGATTAAGGCTTTCCAATGGATATGAAAATACGCATCATGCATATGACAGCAATAGATTTCCTAGTGTGAACTCACCTTATATTTCTGGAATTCACCCCACTTGGTTGTGTACCGTATTTTTTCCTAAAATTTCATTTCTTTGTGCTGATATTCACAGATGATATCAGTCTATGGGTTTTTCTTAAACAAAATACTTTAAGTTTAAGTAGTGCCTTATACCGCCTTAATTAAAAAACAGACCTTTGCTCTCAGTTCCAGTGTCTTGAAACAGTTTAAAGAGTGTTGGGACTAATTAGTCTTTGAATGATTTACAGATTTCACTTGATTATTTTCTATGGCATTTTCTGATCTTGTATGAAAATTAATCTCTTTAAACTTTCTATCTCTAATGCACTGACGTTTTTAGTATGTGTTTCTCTGGAACAATTGTCCCTTTTATCTTGATTTTCAAACTTGTCTGCATAGATGTCTATACAGTAGTCCCTTGTGATTTTTACTTCATTTTATCTTTATTTTTCAATTTTAATTCCTCCTGCCATTTCTCATGTTGTAGAATTGTGCCTTCTCCCTCCCACCCCCTCCTCACTTTTTCTTGGTCAAGTTAACCAACAGTCTGTATATTGTTTAAAGATCCAGAGTATTGATTTATTAAGTTACTGTTTTCTGTCTCTTTTTTTTCTTTCTTTTTTTTTTTTTATTTGGTACCAGGGATCGAACTCCGGTCCTTGTGCTTGTGGAGCAGGAGGTGAAACCACTGAGCTAAATCCCTGGCCCCTGTTTTCTGTCTTTTAATCATTAATGTCTACCTTTTGTCTTTAGCATTTCCTCCCATATGTAGTCATTTTTTATTTAGGTGGACATTCATGAGTTTATTTATTTTGGCTCTTTCATTTATCTTGATGGAATGCTTAATTGATCTGTAGAAACTATGTGATCCTATTGTAACACTGCAGGCTTTTTGTGGAAATCAACCAGCTGATTCTAAAAGTTGCTGTATTTTCCTCAAATATGAAAGAGACCAAAAGCAACATAGACTTTGAAAGTCAGACAGATGTGACTGAAGTACCAGTTCCACTCTTGTCTTGTCTGACTTTGGCAGATTTCAGTTACCTGATTCTCAGTTTCCTTATTTGTAAAACGGAAACAGTGACATCTCATCTGGCAAGTAAGTGAGATAATGTCTAAAAAGCACCAGCCTAGTGCCTCACACTGTGTGCTCAAAAATTGTCCCACTCTGTCTCCTTCATGAGTTTTATCCAGTAACAACAACAAATAAAAGGAGGGAAGGGATAAAGTGCTCTTTATTGAGCACTGTAGAGCACTTGTGGCAGCTCATTTGTTCATCTCAGCCCTCTGCAGAGGCTGTCCATAGTGTGGTCTGAGAAGCTGGGTCAGTGGCCTGGCTGTGACATGAACTGTAATCATCTAACTCAAAGCCCCTACTCTTTTTAAAAAAAAAAAAATTTATGATACACTGTAGTCCCCTCTTATCCATGGTCTACTTTCTGCACTTTTAATTATTCATGCTTGACTGTAACCTAAAAACCTTCAGTGGCAAATTCTAGAGATGAGTACTTTGTAAGTTTTAAATTGCACCTTATTCTCAGTAGCGTAATGATATCATGCCCATCACCTGCTCCGTCCTGTGTGGCATGTGGATTATCTTTATCCACGGTATCCACACTGTATGTATTACCCATCTGTTAGTCACATAGGAGAGAGCTTGGATTTCAGATCAGATGTCTCTTTATCACAGTGCCTGAATTCAAATCACTCTTACTTTACTCAGTAATGGTCCTCAAATGCAAGAGTACAGATGATGGCAATTTTAACACATTTTATTGATTGTTATTGTCCAATTTTATTAGTTATTGTAAATTTCTTACTGTAACCTAATTTATAGGCTAAGTTTTACCATAATATGTATGTGCAGGGAAAAGCCACGGTATTTAAAGGTTTCAGTACTATCTGAGGTTTCAGGCATCCCATGAGAGCATACTGAACTACTGCATGTTTATTTTTTAATTAGCATGTAATTTACATTCTTGATGACAAGACTAGCCACCTTTGAATCATTTGTTGAGAGATATGAAGGAGGCTACTAGTCATGTGATCAAATAAGTATAGGTAATATTGAAAAAATACCCATAAATCTGTGAACGCTTTCTTATCCCCTTTTTGTCTCCTTTTGTGTTTTAGCACCTTCTGAGCGGTACTTTGAGGCCCTTGAAGTGATTATCACTTAGACCATTGCCTTGGACACTTTCTTGAAAGGGCCAGCGTGCATCCACTTGGCTCAGCTCTGTCCCAGATTGATGGAGCTCTTGTAGAGGGAACTGCACTTGACTCAAGAAGACTGGTGAGTTTAGTAATACATTTCCTGCTTGAGGTCATGACCTGTTCTCAAGTATTGCTGTTTTCTTGTAAATTGGAAACTTAACATTATAAGAATAAACACACATGATGAAGGGAGAAAATGGGCTCTCACAGAATGCCATTGTGATGCTTATTATTAGCCAAACATATGCTGATGTATTTGAAGATATCTTTTTTACTTGTGTAAAGTACAGGGAATTAACATTTAGAGCCAGTGGAATTTCATGACAAGCATACATACTTGTTTTAGAAAATAACTGGTACCATTTTATGAAGCCTATAATTGCTTCAACCTGTGTTGTTTTTAACCGCTGTAAAATCAATAGCTGTAAAATGGAGTCACCTCCTTGAAACTGGTTATGATGAAAATGTACCTGTTGGGATTATTTATATGCAAATTATTCGGCAACTGTATTTCCCTTATATGTACTGCTAGTGCACATAAGTTGACTTCTGTGCATCTTGTCCTGGCTTCACAATTTTCTGTGTTATATACTAAATTTCTAGGGGCCAGAGATGTAGCTCAGTGGTCCCGCCACCTGCCTTGCAAGTGCAAGTTCCTGAGTTCAATCCCTGGTACCAAAAAAAAAAGAAGAGTAAAAAAAAAAAAATTGCTAGGTGCTCAGGTCAGAGTTAATTATCCAGACAGAGAACTAGGGCTGGGAAAAAGACAGTACTTTGAATGGATGGCAGAATAGGAGTAGCTCCTGCAGGGAGAGGAAGAGGAGCAAAGGTGCCTGCATATTTTGGAAAGTTCATGCTGGTGACTTTCTGAGAACAGAAGCTGAGGGAAGAAAACAGGAGCTAGGGCTGTGCCATGGGTGGCCAAACTATGAGAAAGGTCAGCTAAAGGTCTCCTTTCTTGAGCTACAAGTTCTGTGTCTCAAAGATCTGAGACTCAAGACCTGAGTCAGGACCTGTGAGAGGAACTCAGAAAGAGAATGAATATTTAGGTGAAACACCAGAACTCTCGGGATGCCTAATCACCCATGATGTTAAACAACTTTTGAAGCTTTTTGTGGACCAGGTGGGGAGGGTTAGCCCCAAACTGTTGTGTGATCCAGGCTTGTTGAAAGGAACATGCAAAGACCGTGTGCGGCAAAACCCTGCTGATGGCACAGTGGCTGTGCATGTGGGCTCCAGGGACAGATGGGTTCTCCAGTTTGAATGCTGACTCTGCTACCTTTTGGCCATGAATCCTGGAGTCATTGTGAAAATTAAAAGAGCTCTCATTTATAAAGGGTGCCTAACACTGAGCGTGGCACACAATAAATGTTCAATAAGTTTTGGCATTATAATAGTAAGCAACCGTATACATAATTATGAGGGCTTGATCTTAATAGAGGTTTCTCTTTGAGAACTAACTTTCTCATCTGTAAACTCTGCTCCTGTGTTGAATTTTCCTTAATAGCCAATCATAGTTGAGGAAACTATAATTTTCAAGAGTAGACTTTGGGTTTTAAAGTTGAAGCATTTATCTACTTTGAAATCATTGTATTTTAAATGTTATCATCTCAGATATGCCACTTCCTCTATCTTATTGAGTAAATTAACTTCACTAAATCTCCTTATCTTCGAAATGGGAACAGTAGCCTGTCAGAATGATTGTGACTTCTTAAATAGAGTCTTAACTATCTCTAATGTGATTGTTGGTATTGCCAGTGTTTAACTTGTGACAACTGAAACCATGTTCAGTGGCATTCCTGATTAAATAGTAATATATTAAACATCTGTGGGCACATTTTAACTTTTGAAAACACGATGTTATCATTATTTTATGTATCTACTTAATACATATGTATCAAATACAAGTGGGTTTTGTTTCATACAACATCTTTAGTTAAGTAAAACTGCACCTCATGATGTTACTGACTTATCTCTAAAAACAACTGCTTTGAAATTTTCCAGACTTTGAAACTTTTCCAGGGAAAATTATACAACTTCCATTTTAAATTACTTTACACTTTGATGATTCTTAGTAGCAGATTCTTTTCAATCTCACCCTTATTTAGAACTTTAAAGTAGTGACCCAGTCTTTTGAATCTACAAAAGTCTTAAAATAAATACTAGATACTCAAGGTACCATTACTCTCTCATTTTTTTGGTGTTGATTGCTATAGTATTCTTTGATAACCCAAGTGACTTGTTTTATTGATTTTAGATGTATTATTTAGATATATTAGGAAGATTTCAGAGACAAAAGTCTTTTAATACCTAACATTATATTTAATGCCATTGGTACATTCATTGAGATGCTTATTATTAGACAAATATATATATAATATATATTATATATAAATATATATATAATCTTTTAATTATGTTCTAAAATATATCTATAAAATATATCTGTAAGAAGATTGTGACCTGGTGAATTTTCCTTTTATATTTTTTGTAAAAATTAATTTTGGTTAGTGACATTCATTGAGATGCTTATTATTAGACAAATATATATATAATATATATTATATATAAATATATATATAATCTTTTAATTATGTTCTAAAATATATCTATAAAATATATCTGTAAGAAGATTGTGACCTGGTGAATTTTCCTTTTATATTTTTTGTAAAAATTAATTTTGGTTAGTGATAGCGAAATGTTCAGTGTAGTTCTTGGGAGATTTACTAAGAGGTCTACTTAGGTGCCTGGAAAATCTAACAGTAAAAATTCACTAAGGTAGAGAACTACGGATGGTTGTCAGACATAGAACAGTAAAGTGGTGTACAAACATCTTCTACCTTTCTATATTTACCCCCAAATGAATTCTCTTTGCATAAGAGAAAGATCGCTAGACTGAAAGTTCGTGGAACAACTTACTGTATTTCAGGCAACTCATTTTCTAGGTTCTTGAGCTTTAGCGAATTGTAGAAATTAAATGAGATGTTTGAGGAAGTGGTTTTTGAACTTGAAGGTTTTGAAAGAATGGTTCCCGTGAATGTTGCTATTCCCAGTGGTGTAACAGAAACTTTTGTCATAAGAATGTTAAGGATCTCAGTGTCAAAACATTCCAAAGTGGAGCGTTTCAGTAGACCTGACACCACACTGAATTATTTCCTGTGTCAGCTTCACGCCTCCTCCTTCGGGGTGTAGGGATCCATCTCACTCATTGGCAGGACTTGTTCCATTTGAGGAAATGATGGTATTGATGGTCAATACTTTATTTTCATTAAATATTAAATCTATGTTAGATTACTTAGCCCTGAAAATGTAAGGTTTTGTCATTAGTGTCAGAGAATTTTAAGCAGGGCATCAGAAAGAGTCTATCACTGTGGTGTGTCAGATGGAGTCAGTTGGAATCACCGTATTCATAACATAAGTGGAAACTGTGTTGAGCTCCCTGTGACTGGGAACTGTTATGCATTAACAAGCAATGTTGATTTTCCTGTGTGAATTGTGTTGTTGCAGTGTAGATATAAACTTGGTCCTGACATAGTCAGGTAGATGAGTTTGTAATTCAGGGGAGTAAATTACTACCAATTTTAGGCTATTTACATCTGAAAAAAATCACCCTTTGATATTTTAATCAGAGCCTTGGTGGCCTATAAAATGATTCATCAGTGACTACACAGGGGAAACATTCTACATGCATAATCAAATGTGAAATTGGCTATGTATTAAGAAAAATCGAGCTCCCTGCTCTAATTGTATTCAACACCTTATTCATTCAGCTTCCATCCTGCTTATTATCTTGTCATGCCACGGGACATAAGCTCTTCAGTTTACAGCTTCATTGACTCATTTTGTTATCCTAGCACCCAACCTCAATTCTTAGGAATAATAGGCACTCAATAAATATTTAAGATACAAATGATTGAAGGATAAATATGATCTGGTACATTGGCAGGGTCATTTAACTAGCCATTGTTATAATTAATAAGAGAATTACTTTTTATTTTCTCATCAGCTGATAAATTCTATGATTTATTCATTCATGAAGGATATATTAGACATACACTATGTGTTCAGCATTTTTCACATGCTAAACTCTTATCAGTAAGCAAAATTGACAAAAAATCCCTACCTATCTGGGCCTTCTATTTTAGTTGATTGAATTTCTACTGGCCAAACTTTTAAATACTTTAAAAATAAAAGCATGAATTTTTCAGGAATTTATCATTTTAATTTTACAATAAATTTCTTAGACAGGGAAAAGTGAGTGGAAAAATTCACACAATAGTCAAAAGTCTATTGAATTGAGACTGAGCAAAATATTGCAGCAGATGCTAAACTTAGTGTAAGATTGGTTTCTATTCAACATCCACTATCTCAGAAATTCCACAGAGAGATAAAAACTGTGCTTTGCTTTGTAGTTTTCAACTTTGCTTTTAAATATGGTTGTGTCTCAAATACCATTAATAGTTTAAAAAACAAAAGAAAAAACACAGAAGCAAAAGGGAATATGGAGACAAAAGGAGGGTAAAATAACACCTGCTGAAAGATACTGTGAAAGGAACATTGAAGAACAAAGTGTTTGGGGCTGGGGATTTAGCTCAGTGGTTCTGCTGCCTGCCTTGAAAGTGCAAGGTCCTGATTTCGATCTCCGGTACCAAAAAAGAAAAGAAAAGCGAAGTGTCAAAGTAGATTACCATTTTAGCTATTAAAGTATGAAATAAATAAATGAAGATGACTCCCATGTAAGAAAGAGTAACAGTTTGACTTAAATACTCCAATATTGCCAGTAGCTCTCAGTGATTCTTAGGCGGAGATAGTCAGTTCATGTATGTATTTATTTTTTGTTTACTTGGATTGACTGATAATTTTTCTTATCATGATTCACATTTAGCTCCACAGCTTGCTAGAATGTATGATTCTTGTAGAGTACTAGAGTTAAATATTTCTCTATAAAATGTCATATATTTGTAAATTGTTCTTATAATTTTTAAAGATATAATAGTTTTAAAAATACAAATATAGGCAACTCGGCCTCTCAGTTTATCAAATATCAAACTACTACATTTGCTCTTTTTAGAGACTGTGATGCTGATGTAAGGAGTTTACACCCAACAGAAAAAACAAAAAGTTAAATAAGTTTCTGTAACAGCAACTGAAAGTTGTCTTCATTTAAACTTCTTCATTTAATGTATGTGCCTATAATATGTTAATATTGAAAAGCAGTCTAGGGCCGGGGATTTAGCTCAGTGGTTCTGGTGCCTGCCTCGAAAGTGCAAGGTCCCGAGTTCGATCCCCGTTACCCCCCCCCACCAAAAAAAAAGCAATCTAAAATAAAGTGGAGTGGTATTAGGCTTCGAATTACTCATTGATCAGGACCGCACAAGAGAGAAGCTTAGATGTTCCAGGATCATTTCATTATAAGGACCAGAAGCCCTTCCTAACTGGCTTTGGTGAGGGGGATTTACTGGGGTGGAGAATGAGGAGCATTTCATGTGTGCTCCAGGAGCTCCCCTGGCCCACAGGGAGCCACACTGTGTGGCTGGCAGCCCCTCTGTGGACCCTGTTGGTTTCCGGAAAGGATCTGATGGTTCATCTCAAATCAGTTATTCCTTCCCACACCAAGGAGCAGCTGTTAGCAGAATGGAGTGGCAGGGTGCGTACATAAGCCCTCCTGGGCCAGAGTGTGTCAGAAGTCCCTCGAAGGGGTGTGGAGAGAGGGTCCTGTCACACCTGCCTTGTAACAGGCATGTCAGAATGTGCTAATAGCAGTTAGGGGCAGGGTGGCATTTAGGGTTCACTTTGGTGCTTTTTACATGATTATTTGAAAGCTTATTTTTGATCTATCAATTTGTGTTCTAAATGGCAATGCAAACCAACCAATAGTTATATTTCTAAATCATAAAAATGTCACAGTGATTCATGGCATATATTTAATATGCACACTTTAAATACCTGAATGTGATAAATTGCTGATAGAATTTTAAATTCAGAAGTCCAATGGAGTTTACACTTTTTCAAACACCATAGCATTTAAATTGCTAATTGCCTCCTTTCAGGTACATTCTGCACCAAAAATTTTAGAATATTTGGTTCTTGAGGTCTTAGAACAGGATGTAATTTTACTTTTGTTGTTTTGTATTCTCAGGTTTAGTGCACAGTCATTTCTTGGTGTTATTGGGGGGGGGGGGAGTTTCAGAAGCCCCTTTAGTTACCAAAATTCTTTGGAGTTCAAGTCCCTTATATAAAATAGCATAATATTCACGTAAGATTTATCTTTACTTGTATCTTACATCATCCCTACATTACTTACAATGCCTAATACGTTGTAAGTACTGGGTAGTTTTATAGTGTATTGTCTGAGAAGTAATGACAGGAAAATACCTGTGTATGTTGACTACAGATGTGAAGTTTTTCAAGTGTTTTCAGTCTGTGGTTGGTTAGGTACGTGGATGAGAAGCCCACAGAGATGAGGCCATCTGCTAAACCCAGTAATGCAAGTCCAACTAAAACAAGCTTACATTGCTCTGGAGAGGCTGCTTGACTTTTTAAACTATTCGATTATATAGTCAACAATCTTTAATCAGCTTCCATTGCTGCCAGTGTTGGGGTGATACTTATTCTTCTCTCACTGTGGCTGGAGTTGTGAAAGGTAAGGTGAGATAGAAACAGCTTTATTCCACTTTTGCTACTGAGTGCATTGTTCCTGCTCATACATCAGGATGCTCTGTAGACAAGCACATGAGCCTCCCTGCATCTCTTCTGGACGTTCCCACCCTAAAAACATTGTTCCCCATGGCGTAACTTTATTGTTTAGTCAGCCAGTTTTGAAATTTTTTATTTTGCTTGCTGCCTTATTATATTTTCTTGCTGCCCTTTGGTCTGTAATGCATAAGGAGAGATTCTTGAACCAACAATATGTTCGGTTCCAGAATAGTATTAGAGTCTCAGTACATCTGTGGCATGAAATGGTATATGAAATCACATTCAATTTCAACAGTTGTTCAAAGCCAAACATAAACTCTAGTGAGCTTTTATAAATTCCTCAGTTTTCTTCATTGTTCCTTTGTTTTTTTCCAAAGATTTGGGGTAGTACTAGGATGTATTGCTGTAGCCATATTTCCTATAATTTAGATGAAATCAAAAGCCAGATGATTATGTTGCTTCTGTCTAAAAGCATTCTTCAGGTAAAATCTAGAGGCAGATGGAGGTGAGTCTGAAGGTGAGGATGCCACTAGTGATCGTAGTCATGCCGTTAAAACCCTTTCCTCCTCTGTCCTAAGAAAGTAGGAAACCTCTCTTCACTGCACACTGGTTTCCAAGATGGTTGTTCCCTCAGCGGAACATCACTGTGGTTCATTTGTATCATATCACCCCAAAGGCACTCACACCATCCCTGCACTAGGACCCTCAACAAACCTGTGAGAGGCCAGTAGAGTGGTGCTTAAATATAAACTCTCACTTTGCAGTCAGTTTGGTGGACTATAGCAACAGATGCCATACTTCTACTCAATTACTAGGTGTCTCACTCACTTTCTCTTTGCTGGGATAAAATACCCAACACCCACAATTTAAAGGAAGACAGATTTTAGGTGCTTACATATTCAGTCCATAGACAGCTGGCTCCAGAGCAGGAAGGGCATGGAGGAAGGGTCTGGAGGAGGAAGCTGCTCACGTCATGGTAGACAGGAAACAGAAGGAGATGTACACTTCTGGTCATGCCTCCAGCCAGGCCCCACCTCTCAACATTACACTCATCTTCACATCAGACCCTCCTGATCCTGCCTGTGGGTACACGAGCCTTTAGGGGACCACTCTCCATCCAAACCACAACAGCAGCTGTACTTTCAACCCAGGCAACTACAGTGACAGCCCCAGAAAAATATATAAAACAATCGAGTCTCCTTTTCTTTTTGTATGGGTTGATTCTGCCTCTGGTTTTAAGTCCACATCAAAAAAGAGTTGAATTGTGTCTCCATATCGAGATGAAGCCTGGGAAATGCATTTTTAGAAATGAGACCATTTTTGGTTTTCCCTAGAAAAGTCTATGCAGTCATTAAAATGTTTCTTATGTACTATGTACACGTACCAACTCCCCACCATAAATGTGATCATTGTGTACTGCAGATATGTCTAATAAAATAAATGAAAATAAATGAAGTATTTCTGTTTATTCCCAGTTACAACGTAGAAAAAAAAATGTATGTATATATATATATATATATATATATATATATATATATATATGCTGTTAGCTCTTCTACCTCACAGTGCAAAAAAAAATACCACTGCTCTCTATTGAAATAATAAACCTATAATTTTACCTTGAGATCTGTGACAAGATTATACCAAATCAAGAGTTGTAACTAATTACTAATTCTGATGTGTCTAATTAAGATTGTCATAACTTATCTTGTTAACAGTACATGTATATGAACTAAAATTTCAATTAATATGCTTTTTTCTCTCCATTGAACTCACAACATGCTGGTTAACTACTCCTGCCCTTCAGATTGTGGTCAGAGAACCTCTCATTCATCAAACGTTATTTTTAACCTCAGTCTTTTTCATCTTTAGCTTTGCAGAGTGCTGTGCTCATTTTCTTGTAGGACTTCTTTTAGTGCATGTTTCCACCTGCATCGAGTGATGTTTGTTTTCTTTGTTGAATTAGAAACTCCTTGAGCATAAAGACCAAATAACTTCAGGCTCATCATTTTATCCTGGGCACAGAGCTCAGGGCTTGGCTGTACATTGAACAAAAATGATGAAGTAAAGAAGAGATCACACTTTTGCATGCTTATGGACTCAGCTTAAATGCCCTCAATGGAAAGTACTGAGGTGAATTTATTCTAGGCAGTGGTACCAGCTGAAGCCCTAGGTGCAAGAGAATTATTAAGAAACAGAAAGACTAGGGAATCCCAAGGAAGGAAGAAAAGGAAGGAAGGGAGAGAGGGAGGGAGGGACGGACGGACCTCTTTGAGGTTCATGCTATGGATTTGGAAAAGAAGTAAATGCGTTGTTGATATTGTCTGAGGATGCGCTTGATGGATGGGAGAAGAGAGAAGTGGAGGTATTTGCTGGGTTTCTGTCTGAGCCACCGAGCAGATTGTGTTCTGCTCACTGATGTGCACCAAGCCTGTGTGGGGTGGAGAGGGGGAGAAAACCCAGTGCTGTGTCCCTTTTAAACAAGACAGCAAGACTAAGAAGAGGGAGATTGGTGTGCCACTTAGGCCCTCATCAGAAGAAAGCCAGACTGGCCGCATTAATGCCAGTAAAGCAGATCTTAGGGCAAGGAATATTACCAGGGAAAATAGAGACATTTCATGGTGACAGAGAAGTCAGTTCATCAGGAGGACAAGAGGGACCAATGTGGGCTGGGGATTTAGCTTAGTGGTTCCGGCGCCTGCCTCGCAAGCAGAAGGACCCGAGTTCAATCCCCAGTACCAAAAAAAAAAGAGGGACCAATGTGTCTACGTCCAATGCCAGAACTGTGCATCGCAAGAAGCAGCACCTGGTAGAACTTCGAGGAGAAATAGACAAGTCCAGAGCTGCAGCTGCGTGCTCAGCACTGCATGCCCAGCAACTGAGGGAACAAGGTGAGAATATGTCAGGGTACAGAAGGCAGCAACGAAAATGTCGTGGAAGAGGTTCTGCTTGAACACTTTTCCATATAGCAGAGACCAAACTGGCATCAGGAGAGGCCAGGTGCTGGGCCAGGAGAAAAGTCTCTGTAAATGAAAGAAGAGTGAAATCCCCAAGGAGTTAATCTGGAGATTAGTTATAGTGAGAGATCTTGAAACTTGGCCACTACCTGGAAATTAAACTGCATGTTTGTAGATAATGTGTATTTCAAAGAAGAAATCACAAGAAAAACTGGGAAATATTTAGATGGACTGAAGCTGAAATCACTACAGACCAAGATGGATACCATGCAGCTAAGCAGTAGAGACATGTTTTCCATTAAATGTTTATATTAAAAAAAAAAAATCAAATCAATTGTCTAAACTTGCCCCTAAAGAGACTAGATTGCATGAACAAAAAAAAAATACCCAAAACAAGTAGAAACAAGGAAATAATAAGCATAAATTAAGAACTAGATGACATAAAAATGAAAAGGGCAGTGAAGAAACTTAAGTAAAACCAAAAGGCAGTTCTTGGAAAAGATTAATAGCACTGATAAATCTTTAGCCAGAGTGCTTGGGAAAGAAGAGACAATTATATTAGGAAAGTCAGAAATGTCTCACCACAGATTTCTTAGAAATAAAAGTAACAGAGAATGCTATAAATATCTTTAGCCAACAAATTCGACAACTAAAAAGAAATGGAAAATTTCCTTGAAATATGAAAACCATCAAAGCTCTCTGGAGAAAAAAATTATTCAATGATGAGAAGCCCACTCTCTATTAAATATTTGAGTCTATTCTTTAAAATCTTCCTACAAAGGAAATTCCAGTCCAAGTAGCTTCACTAGTAATTTCTACTGGAAACTTAAGAAAAAATATTGCTAATAGTAGAGGACCACATCTGGAATATAGAAAAGGTAATATTTCCTTTGTGAGATCAGCATCAACCTGCTACCAAAACCACAGGTAGGACAAAAAATGTAAAATACAGACCAATATTAATTAATATTAATATCAGTTATATTCCTCTGTAGTAATAACAAACAATTGGAAATTAAAAATTGGAAGTCACTGTAATTTATAATAGCATAAAATATTAAATACTTAGGAACAAATGTAACTTCAAGGTCAGGATCTATACTTGTAGAAGGAAAACTACAAAACAAGACTGAGAGAAATTTTTTAAAACAATAATGGAGAAATATTCCTTGTTCATAGATTAGAAAACTCAGTGTTTTATTTTTTTATTCATTAAATTTATTGGTACATTTTAGGTATACAGTGATTACATTCATCATTGGGAATTTGTACCTTTACATGATATATCTTGGTTCTTATTTTTTTCCCCCATTCTCCTGCCCTCCCTTCAACCCCTCCACCCCTTCCTGTTTACTAAGACTTTGTTTCTGTTTTTTCCTTTTCTCATAGTTTTTCCTTTCCCTTCTTTTGTTTCCCCTACCCCTCCCACTTCCCCTTCCCCTTTAGACCTTTTCTTCCTATTTCACATTATCTGTTACACATTTTGGTCCTCATTTACACTTTCACACCAGAGAAAGCATTCTGTATTTACACGTGTGTCCTATTTATTTCACTTAAGAGTAAGGCCTCAATGTGCATCCATTTTTAAAATTTCGTTATCTTTAAAGTGGCCAGTAGTTTCAATGTAATCTCAGTAAATATCCTACAAAATATCTTAGTAGATTGATGAGTTGATTCAAAATGTATATGTGCCGTTCCATTAAAAAAGAGTAGTCAGGGCCAGAGATTTAGCTCAGTGGTTCCGCCGCCTGCTGTGCAAGCGCAAGGACCGGAGTTCGATCTCCAGTACCAAAAAAAAAAAAAAAAGAATAGTCAAAACAATTTTAAATGGAAAACAAGTTAGAAAAACCTACAATATTTTATTTCAAGTCTTACTGTAATGGTAATGCTACACTAGTCAAGACAGTGTGACATTTTCATCCATGTTGTTGCAAGTGAGGAAATTTGTTCTTTTTTTCATTTTTGGTGAATATAGACCACATTTTCTTTATTCATTCTTCCCTTGATTGATACTTAGTCTGATTCTACATCTTGGCTAATGTGAATAGCGACACAGAGAAAATGGGAGTGCTCTTTGGCATGCTGATTTCCTTTCCTTTGGATATATATCTAGAGGTGGGATTACTGGATCTTATGGTGGTTCTATTTTTAATTTTTTCAGGAAGTAGGACACCATTTCTTTACTCACTACACTCATTTGCAATCCCACCAATAGTATGCAAAGATTCCCCTTTCTCCACATTCTCTTCAATTCTTATCTTTTGTTTATTGCCAGTAGCTGTCCTAACAGATATTTGAAATGCTATTTCGTAGTGGTTGTAATTTGCGTTTTCCTAATATTTTCTTTTTAATTGCTTGTTTCTTTGTTTTGTTTTTGCTTTGTTTTGTTTTTCCTGCTGCTGCTGGGTTGAGACTGCTTTTGCTGCTGCTGCTGGGTTGTTTTGCTGCTGGGTTATTCCTTTTGGGGAATAATCAAAAACAAACAGGCAAACAACAACAACAAATAATATTGCATAGAAAGATGTCCTCAAGCTTTTTCCTTATGTTTTCTTCTAGTGGTTTTACAGCTTTGAGTTTTTTTATTGCTCTGGATTTTTAAAAAATTTATAAATAATTTAAAGAGTGAAATAAAAAAGAGATATTAGGAAACAGGGAGACAGATTAAGTTTCAAGCCTTATATTTAAATCTTTAATCCATTTTGAGTAGATTTTTGCCTAAAAAGTTTTGTGTAAAAAAAGGGGCAAATTTTATACTTCTGCATGTGGATACCCCCACTGTGTGTTCTTGGCAACTTTGTTGAAATGTATTTGACCACAAATGTGTGGTTCACTTCTGGGCTATTTTGTTTCATTACTCCTTGTTCTGTTTTTTTGCCAGTACTATGGTATTTCAAAAATCAGAGAGTGTAATGGTTCTAGCTTTCTTCTTTACCCTCAAGATAACATTGAGCCTCATGCATAAAGAATATATTTATGAAAATTACTTCAAAGCATACACAATTCATTTTTACCTCCTCATTATATTACATTGTATTACCTAGAATCAAGAAATGTCCTAAGTGGTAAAAATATAAGTGTCTAAATTTATTATCTTCTCTTATTAAACTATATTGATATGTTTTGCAGATGATTTGTTGTTCTGCTCTAGATTATCTAGGAGCACGCAAAAGCTGACTTTGATGTCTGTATAGGGATTAAGTTTGGAAATCAATAGTTTCCTTATAGGCTAATTTTAGACTGAATGTGGTCTGTGGAGTGGGAATTACCTTAAAAGTGGAAGTTGCTAGAGCTATGCTTTCCAGTCTTATGAAAAGCAGCTCTGCTGAGGTCCATGATAATTAAAAGGTAAATGGCAAAGTGCCCTCATTTTCAGACTTGAAGCTGCTGAGTAATTTTCTATAGTTATATCTCCTTGTCAATAATTGTGTGCTTTCAACCATGAGTGTGAACTCCATACACTGGTAAAGTGATAATGACAATATAGCATAGTACTCATGATTATGCATTTTCTTTTATGACCAACACAGATTGATCCTGTGTAAATTATTTCCACCAGCTCATGTTCCGTTAATTCTAATCTCATGTACTTGTAAATCTACAGGGAATATTAAGTGCTGACAATACTGAGGGAATCTCTCATCTTCCTTCTGTAAATTGAAAATGGTTGTTTTTGTTATCTTTATCTGATCACATCATTCAAAAACTAAGAAATGAGAAAAAAAGATGGATAACAATACTTGAAAAAATTGTTTTCTTTAAAGAATGACAAAATTAGTAATTTTTTTCAATTGTGTCTAGTGCCATTTACTCAAAAATGATTTCCCATCCTGAAATTCTGAAATTAAAAGCATTATAAAGATTCTTTAATGTTAGAACCAAAGAGGCTTCATTAAATTTCGTAGTACAACACAGGTACTGTACAAGGTGAGCAATGTTCTTTGGTGAATTTTCCACTTCCTTTACACATCTAAGAATTATGAATGGTTTTGCTTTGTTAATTTTAGAACTTCCAGTGGTATGCGTGTGTGTGTGTGTGTGTGTGTGTATAAAATTGTAATTAGTGTCTCCACCACAAATGCTTTTTAAAGCTCGAAAAAGGCATCTTTAATTCATTATAAATGAGGGCAAGAGTAAATTAAAACGAGAGACTTTGCTTGTGTTTAATGGAGAGTAAATGTGCAAGTGAGGTGAGCTTGGCCACTGTGATTGTACTGTTCCACATTTGCCATAGCTCACACTGGCTTTCTGTATGTGCCTCCTACTCTGTTTTGCTACTGCTTTGGCTAAGAAGAGATCCATTATGTACTGTGGGGGTGTGTTCAAGAGAACAAGAGAATTATAACTTTTGAGACAATAATGGAATATATCATTTATTGAGCTATCATAAAAAATAAATGCATTGAATTCAAAATACAAAAATTTTAAAACATTGGTCCAGTTACCCTTTTCAGTTTGATTGCTTCTAGAAAGAAAGAGGGAGCCCACCAAATACGCATCTTCTTCCATATTTGGAGTCGTTAGGGTCACTCACCTTAGCCATCAACTGAAATGAGGCAAGCTGTACAAATAGGTGGAGGGGGAAACAATTACACACTATCTCGCTCTGTACTTCACATAATTGCCTCCTTTCAAAGTATAGTCTGTTTACAGGGCAAATGCCCCAGTCCTTCTGCAGTGCTTCTGTAGTATTTTTGAAAGAGAGTTTTCTAGAATTTAATTAACATTTGGTAATTAAATTCTCACAAGTAAGTGTTCATAGCAAAGAAAAGGTTGAAAGGAAGATTTGCTCTGGGCGTGGGAAGACTCAGACTTGGGAAGCTGGAGGGGTCGCAGAGAGGGTGGATGAAAGATTTGACCTCTGGATGGACAAAGGGAAAAGAACCCAGGTAAACAGAGGAATGGGAGATGCTGACATTTCCTCTGAGGGCTGCTGACTACCAATTCTAAAATTAAACATCAGTGACTTCCATCGAAAGCATGTAAATCACGTGGGCTTTGATGATATAAATGGCTGGTGTCATCTCGTATTCATTCTCCTCATTGTCACTTTAATAGAGTTCTGTGAAACACTGAATTCTGTGCATACCAAGTGGATTGGAACCTGTTCAAGAGTACTGTTCCCTACCTTGTTCTTCTCAGTTTTTACCAGGATCATCAGGACGCAGTTGAAATACCTCTATCTTTCCAGAACATTCTATGATAATCACCTACATGGTTTAAAATTAATTTCTCCTGCCAGGATGCTCCTTGTGATTATTAACATGTCTCTAATAGTTTTCTCAGGTACTAATTTTATGTTTGCTGCCATATTCTTAACACGATTAGATGGGCACTAAAAGTTTGCATTAGAATAGGTAGAAAAAAATAATTCAAGATAGTGTACTCATCACATAAAAATGCACAAAAGCATGAAGGGCTATGTAATACAACTTTTCCTATTGTTTCCTAGCCTAGAGATGATACACTTATAACTTAAACTGTATACTCTACAGTTACCACAGTCTCCATGGTATGCGCTCAATCTCTTGAACTTTTGCCATCTCTCTGAAATTTTGTATTTTGAGATGAGAAAGCATCTACACTATCGTAGTAAGAAGCCCTGTGAAATGCTTTGAATATTAATAATAAACATACAATACTTCCAGCTGGAATCATAAAAGATGATATGCAGTGTAATTCTCTTGGTTAGGCAGGTAAATGCATTGAGATTTTTTTACTGAGGTAGAGTGTCTTAAGCCTTCCATTCTTAATGAATGTTCAAGTAGATGATAATAGCATCTTGGAAAAATAAAGGAGACTTGCTCTTCCTAGTTTTCTTTGCCATAAAATGGAACTCCTACATCTCCTCCTGAAAAGCCTTTGTGTATCCTATTCCTGTTTACCCCTAATCTATTCTCTTATGCATAGAAAGCAATTCCACATTGTGTAAGAAAGACTAGAATTGAAAAGTGACTCAGTGCATTGTTCAGCATTTAGTCTGCACTTGAATTGGGCTTTGATTTTGGCATCAAGCGACAACTTTGAGATTTCTAACTTTTTCATGCAATGCAACTTCATGGCTCAACCGCTTACATCTTAATACTTCTTTTTCTCTCTAAAAGCTTAAAGGTAAATCTGGCTATATCAAACAACAGAAATGCGCTGAATTTTCCTTCAAACCAGAACTGGTAAAACCAAGCGAGGTGTGGTGGCACACATTTGTGATCCCAGTACTTGGGAGGTGGAGACAGAAAGACTGCAGGTTTTGGTCGAGCCTGGGCTATATAGCAAGTCATGGCCAACCGAGGCAGTGTAGTAAGACTGTCTCAAACGAAGTAGTGGAATAATAGAGTACTCTTTTAGTGATGCCCGAAATAATGATGCACCTTTCTTTGTTAATATCACTTTCTCATGGCGAGAAATATTCTTTTTAAAGCAGAAAACTTGTCATTATTTTTTATCTTTTACTTGCTGTTCCATACCTATCCAACTGCAATACCTATTAGGGTTATGTTTGATCATATTGAAGATCAAATTCCAATTATGTGTCAGCTTTCTACCTTTCTCCCCTATCTCATTTCTACAATTGAGATCCTGAAGGAAAACAAGAGAGATAATTAAGTAGAGATAGAATCTTGAGTGAACAAGGAATGTGCAGCTTATTTTGAGAGCTTAACTTTTAGCCATTCAAATGTCAATGAATTCAGTGAGAGAATTATTTATGAATGAGTGACCATAGAGCCCTGGGAAAGATATTTTTCTTCTAATCTTTTCACTCCCAAGATCAGTAACAGAAAACAGGCAAAGAAATAGGCTCCTTTATTAAATAGGTATGGACAACTACACTGAGTAAAATCTCAAAGGTGACTCCATGTCATGATACCTTAAAAGTTATCATGGACCTATCTGTTTCTACGTCGCGATATGATTAACCATCACCTGCCAGATGTTGTTAGTGTAGAGCAAACACATTAACAAGTCCAACTCAGTGAGCGGAACGTATCATTTGACAAAGATGATACTAGATGAAGAATTACATAAGCAGGCAAATATGCCAGTAACAAAGGCTGGGCAGCAAGTAATGATGCAAAGGATCGGTGTTCAGCTGGAAGGTCTACAGTCCTTCCCAACCAGAGCCAGCTAGTGACTGGAACCGTGCTGAGAGCATTTGCCCTGTGGGGAAGCAGAGCTGGGGGCTCCACCTTGCTTGGAGACCCTTCTTACTCCCACGTAATCTCCCACATGACAGGAGGAGAGAACTCTTAAGAGCCACTTGTTCCCTAAATTGGACATGTGTGTGTAGTACAGAGAGATGAGCTATTTTCATATCCAAGGTAGAGTTTAAACAGCAAATTGTTATTTCCTATGGTGCCCCTATGAGCTCACTGTTATCACTTTTGGAGCGTGCAGCACTGTGTAGCACAGAGATAAACAAACATTAGCAATCCAATGTCAGTGAAAACATATACATAATAATATCAATATGATATTCTATATATATCATAATATATATGATATCCCAGTTGGGTGTAGGAAATTTGCTTCCAGTTTCCCTTTGTGTATCATATTTTTAACTGATAGAAAACTGTATCACATGTGTCAATGCGATAATTTTGAAAATTTTATTTTTTCTTCCATCAGTTCTTTATTTGTGTGTAAGATTTATGTTTTCCTGCTGTGTTTACACCATTATCTGTGACACAGTTATTGATAACATGTTTAAATAGTGATAGATCCTAATCATTGTTAGTGCCAGTGTTAATCCCATGGGAAATATCGTCAGTTCTGTCATTCATTTAATCTATCTATATTTATTGAGCACTTCCTATATGCTAAACATTGTGCTTCTTTACTCGTTCCTGCTCCTGAGTCAAAACATATGACATATTATTCCAATATTAGAGACAAGTAGTCTGAATACATATGAAGTGTATTTCAAAGGTCATGTCATTTTATCAGTTTTTAGGAATATCTGGTACCTGAGCTGAATTAGCTTTTATTAGTTTAAGTTTGAAAACCATTTCATTTTAAAATTAATTGATCTTCAGACAATTTTAAAAGTTATAATTGGAATGAATTTGGTAATTAAAAGTATGATGAACAGCATCGTTGCATAATGCGCCAAAGACCACAACTTTTTACTTATCTACTTTTATAGAGCATTTAAGGTAATTTATAGTTTTAAAACTTGTGTAAATTAAAATAATTAGCAAGTGGTCAAAAACATATCAAAAGCTAATTAACATGGGAGAGCAAGAATTGACAGGTCCCAGGGATTTTATGGCAAGTACACATTTAATTCGTTTTGAAACATCTAGGTAGTATCATGGTAGCCATGGTAGTCCATATTATCAGTTAAAACTCTGTAAGTAATAATAATAATAATAATAGTTGTTGTTATAAATTTATGATATGTTAACTATTGGGTAAAAATATAGATATTATTCTTCAGATGACTGTTCCTCATATTGTCCCTTTGTAAATTCAGCAGTTTAAAATTATCTGAAACCAGACCATTTTCTGTGTATCTGTAGATTCTGAGTACAGTAGTCCTGCTTATCCTTGGTTTTGCTCCTCATGGTTTCAGTTGCCTACCTTTTTGTAGACCAAAAAGATGCAATGAAAAGTTCCAGGACTAGGGATTGTCCAAGTTTTAAATTATACATTCTCAGTAGTGTGCTGGCATCTGGAGCCATCACCCTGTCCCATGAGGGACATGAGTCGTTCCTTTGTCTGGCATATCCATGCTGTCTACAGTCACTTCATAACCACCCCAGTACCATACTGTCTGTCCCGCTGTCACTGCACTTCCTATCAAGTAGCCCTTATTGTAATTAACAATAGCGCAAAGCACAGGAGTAGGGATTGTGGCAAGCCAAGTATTCCAAAGAGAATCCACAGGTACTTCCTTTAGGTGAAAAGTGAAAGTACAGTATTTGGAAGAGAGGGGGAGAGATCACGTTGGCATAACTTTTTAATGGTATTTTGTTATAATTGCTCTTTTTATTATTTGTTGTTGTTGTTGTTGTTAATCTCTTAACCTTTATTTTAAGTATAGATTCATTAGGTTTCATATTATCCATGGTTTCAAGCATTTGCTGAGCTCCTCGGAAACTTAACCTCCAGCAGATAAGAGGACTAATGTATTTCATTTATCTTCTCGTAAAGTGCCTCACTAACTGGTTGTTACTTTTACTTTTCTTTCTTCTCCACATCCATATTGTCCACGGCACTACAGTAATTTCTGACATTTCTGTCCTCATCACTCCTAAGGCACTATTTCCTGGATGTTCTTATTGATTCATTTGAGAAAAATTTGTTGTGTGCCTCCTTTAATCGAGCCCTGGGCTAGGTGCTGGGAGAAAATGAACAGTAAGGCCCTTAAACCTTGTTCTTACTTTTAAAATAAAGCTCATATTGTGGAGGGAGAGACATGCTGTACATTGCTATCACATGATTAGTTATTTAATTGCAGTCGTGGTTGTCCTATGAAAGCCTAAAGCCAGGTAACTCTGTGCTGTTAGAAGATGCATTTGAGGAAGTAATTTTGAGTTGAAAAATAAGTAAGAATAACAATTAGCAAACTTTCAGAGGTTCGTGAAATCTTTTTTTTTTTTTTAATGAAATCTTTTTAAGTCTTCAAAACAGTTGCTGGTCAGTTTACACTTCCACACGTCCTTTCTCAGATCACTACTGTACAGTAGTGTATAGCATCCTCCACTCATAGTTTCTGGACTTCAAGATCTGCTTGTCATTGAATCAGTCTGATGCCAAGCTAATCAGAATGGAAATAAAGCTCAGGCCATTGAAAAACCAACTTCTACATTTTCTTTATGTAAGTCCCTGGGCTTTGCCCTGCTTACATTTGCATGCTGATGATTGGATGGTTTTGTTCACCAAGATCCCTCTGCAGTCGTCCCTCCATGGAGCAGGGCCTCAGTGCTGTGTGCAGTGAAGGATCTCTGAGTCTGGCTTCTGAAACTTCATTGGTTCCCCTCGGCCCCACAGCAGAGGAGGACAGTTCTCCAGCTGACCTCCTGACACTCCTGCCTGTACTTCATTCAAGGACCTGGCTTTATCTGTCCTGCAAGTTTTCTTGGTCACTGGTCCAGACAAGGTCCAGTCATTTCTTTGCTAACAACTTCCATATTCAGTGTTCCTGCAGCCTGCCTGATAGCCATGTATCTGGTCCCATCCACTGGTGGAAGTCCAGGTGCTCCCTGTGCTTTTCCAGCTCATTAGTCAAGGTGATCGTGTCAGGAGCCTTTCTGCTGGTCATGTTCTTATGCTCACAGTTGTCTCTTTGTTCAAAGGATCCCTGCTCAGATATCTCAAGAACACTTGTAAGTCAGTGTCTGTTAGCAGGACAGAAGTGATGACTGTGCTTGCCTCTACATTGTTTATTTGGTCTTTACAACTCAAGTATTAATCCTCAGTGAACTACCCACGGTTTCTCGGACATCACTGAAGATGTTACCAGGAGACCAAAATGCAGAATACAGTTCCTGCTCCTTCCTCCTGCTCCATGGAAGCTGCCGGGCTAGGTGTTTCTGAATGCCACCCCCCATCTTAATGTTACAACGCACTTCATCCCCCATTCCCCAGCTCTATTCACCCAACCCAATTCTCTTTTTTCTTTGTTCTCTAGCATATACTATACTCTAACTTACTATAAAATTGACTACGTAGTATATCTTTTGTTTATGGCCTGTTTTCTGATACCAGAGTATAAGCCCCATGAAGGCAATGTTTTTCCATGCACCTACTGCTGTATGCCAAGCACCGTGAACATTGTCATCTTTAATAGCCTTTAGAAGGCCAAGAGTTAAGTGACGGGAAGACAGTATGAAACAGCAAAGCTGAAATGAGTGTGGGAGTGTGTGTGTGTGTGTGTGTGTGTGTGCACGTACAGCCACACATGTATGTGCAACTAAGATTTACCATAGGGATTTTGGTAATAAACTATTTTTATTTTTCCTAAGCAAATTTTCCAAGTGTCTTATACTTTGAAAGGATTTCAATTCTGATAAAATTTAGAAATAATAACAGAAACCTGCACATTGGTAGGAAGTAATTATAAAACAGAATTACCCTGTAAGTATGATATTAGAAATAACATGTTAATATAGCAGATAAACCTATTGGTAAAAATGTTAAATTTATCTTTAATAGTTACTCTTAGGAATTTTATGAGTCACATCAATTTTTTAGAATAGAAGTACCTCCTTATTTATTGTATAATCTTTGTGTAGTATGTAGTGGTCAGCTATGTTCAAATACTAGACCTGTGTGCATATTCCAAAGATTGCTCCTTCTTGTTTGTGAAGCACTAAATAAATTTTTAAATACTTCTCATTTTATGTATGCAGATTATTTAGACCAATCCCTACAAAACTTACTACGGAGTTACCCCTTAAAATATTTTTAATGAGATTATTGGCATTGGACATATAGATACACAAGTCTAGATTCAAATGTAGAATTAAGTACCAGTCAGTAATGCCTTGCTAAAAATCTTTAAAAAGAAAAAATTCTAAATAATATGCTGGTAGTCTGTAATTTCTAGTGTTATGATCAATATAGAAATCTTAAGGAAAAAATAAATAGAACTTGACTCTAATATAGCCATAGACTATTCAAAAGGGTTTGTTACCAAAAGGTTTAAACCTAGTATTACTGCTTCACAAATGTTCACATATATTTTATTTAGTGCTATAGTTAGAAACTCCAAAGGCATCCCTGGCCTTTTGAGCTTATTATCTAAATAAAATAGACATGAGTGAAACAACCACTATTATTATCCCAGTGGGCATTAGAAAAAAAAGAGGCTGATGTGTAAATTAGGAGGTTTTATGAATTAAAGGGTAAAAAAGATTTTATCTTTGTCAGTGTTTAGCTGTATGTAGTAAAATGCTGCATAGTTCTTCTGACTGCAGATAAATTTTGCCCACAGGGAAAGCAGGTCCTTATCAAATAGGATGTCTGGATCCAGTGTTTGAATTGTGTGTTAACTAAAACAGCTAGGTTTCCTTTGTTAAATGCTACAGAATATTTTTTAGTTCTTTTTCTCTTTAAACCTAGGATTTAAAGGGAAAAATAAGTCAACACTGATTACACAAAAACATAGTCATGCATTTGGTGGGCTAAGAAAAGAAGAATTTGAAAGTATCAAATGCCATAGAGAACTACTCAGGTGTTTTGCAAAACACATAAAGAGCTCCATAAGGGCCTGAAAAATTGGAGAATTCTTAAAGATGGAAAGATTCAGGGCAAGGAGGCTGTGTTTTATATCTTAGAGTGACTTGGAGAGCCACTGAAGCAAGAATGGATGAAACCTTTAGATATGTGGAATGATGTCTACTGGTTAAAGTGGGATGGGACGGGGTGACATTGTTGCTGCTTCTGGGTAAGTGTTCTGTGTTCTTAGGTACTGAGTGCATCACTGTGTTCCAGGCAACTACCAGCCAGTAGATACAAAGAAGACTAAGAGGATCCCTACCCTCCAAGAATGCAGAGCTTCACGTAGGAAACAGTATATAAGCATCTATCTGATGATAAACACAATGCTAAAGAGGCCTTCGGGGTGTTAGGAAATCACATGAAAGGCGAATCTGATCTAACTGGAGGAGCCGGTGGCTTAGGGAAATAACAGATGAACTCATCAAAAAGAATGGCAGAGGAAACTTCCTGGGGAAGATGACATTTGAGACTTCATTGTAGATTTTTAATTTCTAAAATATCCAATTCACTAAACAGTTATACACACACATGCACACACACACACTAATGTTAAGAGGAATGTAAACAAGAAAAAGTAGGTAATCTAATGCAATTAAAAAAAAGAAACAAAAAACCCCGGCAGACAAGGAAGTGGAGAGTACAGCGTACCTTAGAGATAGATAGTGTTGGTGCAAGCCCAGAACACCAAAATAAAGCCAGTGTGCAAAAAACTGAGACACACACTTTACTCCAAGCTCATGTTAAAGTTATAAGGCATGATCACAAGGTACAGTGAATGTTTAACTTTAAAAAGTTAGTTACAGTAAAAAAAACACATTGCCACCAATCCCACTCGAAATACTTCCCCTTGTATCAAACACACTTGTTCCATCATCCTTGCCACTTTCTAAAGCAGCTCTGGAGTCCTCTTTCATGAGTCTTTAGTTGTGCTGTCCTGGCTCTTCAATGTCCTGAATCCATTCAAAATATTTCTCTTTCGCTGTCATTTTGGCTTTAGGGAGGAGATATAAATCACACAATGCCATATCCAATGAATAAAGGGGATGAGGACATCCAAAATCGTGATGAATGTTTAAATAAAAAAGACAATGTTTAAATTTAAAAAAAGACTTATTACAGTAAAGACATATTGCCATTTACTCCCTTTCAAAATATTCCACCTTCCTTTTGGACACAGTTATCCCATCATTCTTGGCAATGTAGTAAGGCTTTTTAAAAATTTAAACATTCCCTGTACTTTTAGACCACACCTTGTATGTTTAAACTGTAGTCTCTCCAGTGTGCAGCAGTACTGTATCTATAAAACCAACATACAGACCTTAATCGAAAATACTTTGTCACTAAACATTCCTGCAGTCATCTGAACTGTTGGGAAAATGGAACAACGTGCTCACTCACAAAGGGCTGCCACAGACCTTCCGTCTGTAGGAGACGCAGCATCTTGAAGCCCACAGAGTGAAGTACAGAAAACAATGTGTGTCCGTGTTTCCTCAGTGAGGACTGTTGTTTCTCAGAGGAATGATACTGGCCGCCCAAACCCTGGTAAGTAATTAATCCTTCAGCAAAGTGTTGGCAAATGAGAAGAGACTGCACATATCCTATTGGGTGTCAAAATGCTCCACCAGGTGTTCGCATTTCCCCTGTGTTGGACTGAATTTGGGCCTTGGATGCCTCTCTTCTGGGAGTCTTTACATCACACACTCCAGTATAACTTAGATAAAAGAATTGAAACCCTTACCTACGGTTCTACTTTTGTAATAAATACTGAGTCTTACCCAATCACAGGAGCAGAGCTGCAGAGAATTACAGCCCTGTTCCGAGAGGGCAGAGCAAACTGGGACCAGTTTCCAGGCATAAATGCTGCTACCCACACGCAGAGTGGAGCTCTCTCAGCCTCTGCTGCTTCTGAAGGCTGCCTGAGTCACAGGTTCTTCTTTGCTTAATTAGACTCTGTTAAATTTAATTTGTCTGAGGTCTTTAACACTTGCCATTTAATTAGGTAAAAACGATGGATAGGATACAAAATATTTAGCCCTCAACCATAGATGGAGGAAAAAAACTGATTTTTTTTTACTTGATTTGTTTGATTATAATGACTTGTATTATTGCAAATGTCCGAGAAAGCACTCATATTAGTGAAAATAGTTCAGGGTTCATTGTCTAGATTTTGAGAAGAAATGGTGCAAAAAGAAAGCAGATAAAAACTATATAAACTTCATTTTCAAAAAGCCTAGGAATGGAGTCTTAATGACCCCAACTTATAAGAAAACTAAGTTTAAAATGTTAATTCTCTTATCCTAGATCAGCACAGTAGGAAACTTTTGAGAATTTCACTTCATTACTAGAAATCCAAAGCTGTTCTTTTTTCTGATGGTTCACATTGCTTTCTTGGCTGTATTAACTATTCTCCCTTCTCTACTAATCTTGAAAATATTGAGCTAAGCAGGAAAGAATGAGCTAAACTGAAATTATATTGTTTTCTCTTGTGTCTTAGTTCTGTGATTGAAGTTTTGGGGGAGGAAGAACCGAGCTTTTAGAATGAAGTGCTCAGTTTATCCACACTGTTTTCCAGAGTTGACCTAAAAAATGTGCTTCCTTGTACCTCCGCAGATCTCCATATCCCTCCAAATCTGCAAAACTCAGTCACTCTCTTGCTTTCGAAACTGACATCAACACTTTAAAACTTTTCTTGCCTAATCCACAAAATTCAGCACTTACATATAATCAGCAAGTAGCCCTTCTATGTGGACCATTTCCCCAAGTGGTTTGGAAGTCTATGGAATATGGATTATTTCCCAAAGCACCATCCTGGATTAAATTGTATGTTCCCAATCAATGCTATTATCAGAAAGTATACTGGAAAAACTAGGTCCTGAATTAAAAATGAAATCATTAATGTTGTCGTGTTTTGTCTGCCTGCATCTTTATGAGGTGGTGGTACAGGTCTCTAGTTTATGTGCAATTTCCATATGTATTATTTTATTTCATATTGCACCAAATGTGTTTATCTGACTTCGTTGTGCTAATGACCAAGAGGTGCTTACTTTTCCATTCACTTGTTAATGAATGAAGCAATTACACTTGTCCTTCTGGCCTCTGTATCATTAAAAGACTTGGACTCCATACATCTTACTGTTTAGTAACTTATTTTAGCTTAGTTGGAGCTTTTAAAAGGCGAAGTTCATTTTCTTTGGCACCAAGTGTGATAGTGGTGCCTTTGCCCGAGGCTTTGTATTTTATTAATTAGGTTGCTGCCAGGTCGTCACATAGAAATGGAAGTTGTCTCTTACTGTTTTCCCCCTTTTTTTCATGGATCTCTTTCCATTTGTACAAATTCGAACCATTTGATTTGTGCATACAGCCTAATCTTTGAGATTCACTGTTAGGGAAAACTGAGGAGAGACCTTGAATTTTTATTGCTAATCTGGTGGAGAGGTTTTGTGGGTTTTCTATACCCTAATAAAATTACATGTTTAAAGTTATAACTAGGGTAGAAAGATAGATAATTTACTCTATACTTGGGTTTTCTGGCTCATTTTTATCATCCATAAAATTGAAAATGTCACTGACAATTACAGTATATGATTAGTTCAAAGGCCAGAAAGTATAGTTTTGATCACTGTTTCATGTTTCTGTCGTATTTATGAGCTACCTTTTATGTGGCTCCAAGTAAATTTATATTAAGTACTCAGAGATCAGTGTGGCACCATTACGCAGGAGCTGGATTTGGCTGCAGGTGTTTAGTTATCAAGCAGATTTAAATGTGGAGCAAAGACAGCAGGACACAGTGGTTAGGGACTCGCTCGGATCTGAAGCAGAGGAGACCTTGGGTCTCATGGCTGCTTGATCATGTGTCATCAGGCATGCAAATTTTTGACGTTTATTTGTCTCTGCGCACCTCTCTTTCCTGCCTGTGTGCTTGAATACGAACAGCGCTTTGCTAGTGGATTTGTTGGAAGTTGCAGATGTGTGTCTGCAGGTGACACATGTCCCAGGGGCCCAGCATAACATAAATGCTCAAGTTCGCCACCTGGGTGAGGGCGAGAGCCGCTGGGCAGGGTGCCAAGGTGTGGGGTCTGGAGCCCACCTGGGACAACTTCTGCTCCTCTTCTCGGGCATGCCGGGTGTCTAGGCCTTATTCTCCTCATCTGATAGAAGAGACAGTGTCATTCTGGAGGACCCTTATACATGAATGAGATGATTATGTAAAGTATCCACAATATTGTGTGGCATTTAGCAAGACTGAAACATGGTGAGTGCGTAAGTGTGCATGTGAAGAAATATTTACCAAATGAATGAAGTGATGTATTTCCAAGGTGGAGATCACAGGTGGCTTTTGAGAGCCTTTTTAGAATCCGAGGCCTTTGGTTGAGGTGATGTGCAGGAGGATTAGCAATGTGCCGCCCGTCATGGGTGTCCAAGCAGAGGAGAAAAGAAGAGGTGCTTCTGCAGTGTCTTAAACTCATGCATCTTTGCACATGTGGACTCGAATCCACTGGGCTGAGTTTGTCCTCAGGGATGAATTCCTTCTAGGACCACCTGGCTACACACAGTACCTCTGTCTTCTACCTTGGCACACATTCTGAAGGGATGTCAGTGCTCAGTGAAAGGTTTATAAAAAACCTAAAATGTCCAAGGTCTGAATTTGAATGGTTTCACTTATTAGCTCCAAACTCTCGATGACTCCCTATGAGCATTTCTTGTGACTTGACTATGAATTCAAATTAAATGCCTTTTAAAATTAAAATTAGCATGTTATTAATAGGAAAAACAAAAGGCAAGCCATTGATTCTCTCAAGAATTGCAGTGTACCTGTCTAGGATAAACAAGACTAATAGACCTCGCAAATTCTGGTGAAAATTACTCAAATTGCCTTTGAGTAGGTAGCTCCTGTCCCAGCCTTTAGGGTAACACATGTCATTTGAAACAAACATACTAAATCCCTCTAAGAAGCTTTAGAGGATAATGTCAGTTAACTAAATCCTAAAAAGTACAGTAGTCTTAAAATTCCTGACTCTCCTTATCACCTGGGAAATTCCAGGCAAAAATATAATAATGGTTGTAGTACTTTTTAAATTAAATTTCAAGTTTTTTCAAAGCTACACAAGGCAATAGTTTGAAGCCAAATAATTTTACAAGGCTTCAGATTGCCTCTTCTCCTTTTCCCTTCTCTCCTTTTTCTACCCACTCCACTGACCCACAGACCCTTACTCTGTCTTCTCAGTCTTCTCGTATTCTTCCAAGGGAATCACATTAAATGTTTGGAGGGACAACCTGAAGATCTGCCAAAGTAAATGAAAACTGGATCCTCCTGCTTCTTAAGCCTCCAGTCCATCCACCTATTTGCACCCTACTTCTGGACACTGTTCCCAGGAAGAAGGCAGTTCTGACATGAGAATGTGCATACCACCAAGATGGGTCCACTCAAAGCTCAGACAGTTGCCTTCTTGCAATCAGCTCACATAGTTATCAGTTGTCCACCTTTTTCCCAGATTCAATATTGTGTCTGTTGGCTCTTTGATAGTTCTCTGTGGGGGGGGGGGAGGTATTGCAGGAGTGGCTTCATCAGTGAAACTGATAACATTGAACTTAATTTTCTCCAGAAACAAAACCTGTAATTCCTCTGACCAAAAATGTTAATCATGCCAAATTTTCTTGTACCCTTCCCCCAGTTACCATATACTACTATATTTATTTTACTGTAGTTTTAGTTTTTAGTTCTCTTTTGTTTTGTTTAATCTTGCAAGTGATAGGTAATATTGCAGAGTGATTTAAAACATGGGCTTTGGAATCACAGAGAGCAGAGATAGGTACCATACATTCTCTGATTTGGGGAATGTTATTGAAACTCCAAGAGTGATTTTGTCATTGTAAAGGTGGAACCTTTACTCTGAAGGTTGTTGAGAGGATAGTCTGGGACACTGTAGGTTTAAAACTTACATCTCTATGGACTTAATGTGACCTGTCATTTTTGCTTGGTGTTAATATACTTCGCTTTCTCTCTTTCCTCTTCCAGTCCTAATCCAGAAGCATACATGAACACCTAGCTCATGAGCTTTTGGAATTCAAATTCCATTTTTTGTTTGTACCACACTTTAGAGCTCAGCACAGGCTAGAAACAGAAATGTTCATTAAATCAATTTCTTTATCTAATAATGTTAAGAATAAAAGGAGTGGGAGAGGAGAGGAATAGAAATGTTAGGCAGAACTTTGAATGAATTATGTTAGCGCCATTAACGATGAGTACAAACTGGTTAGGACTATTTAAAAATAACTAAGATAAGACTGGTGTGGTGGTGCATGGCAGTAAGCCCAGGAGGCTGAGGCAGGAGGTTTGCCACTGATTTCCACAGTGCTTGCACCAGTCTACACTCCCACCAGCAGTGGAGCAGGGTTCCTCTTTCCCCACAGCCCCGCCAGCATTTGTTATTGGTTGATTTCATGATAGCAGCCATTCTTTCTGGAGCGAAGGGGAATCTCAGCATTGTTTTTATTTGCATCTCTCAAATGACCAGTGATGTTGAACATTTTTCATGTATTTATTTGCTATTTCTACTTCTTTGTCTGAGAAATGTCTGTTCATTTCAGATGCCCATTTTTGGATTGGGTCTTTAAATTTGGGAGGCCTGATCGTTTTAAGTTCTTTATAGATTCGAGATAGTAGACCTTTGTCTGAGGAAGAGCAGGTGAAGATTTTTTTCCCACATTGTGGGTTGTCTCTTCACACTGCTGGTGGTTTCTCTTGCTGTGCAGAAGCTTTTTAATAAGAAGAGATCCCACTTGTTGATTGTTTGTGCTAGTTCACGGGCAACTGAGGTTTTGTTCATAAAATCTTTTCCTACACCGATGTCTTCAAGGGTTCTACCTAACCTCTGTTCCAACTGGTTCAGAGTTTCTATTTTAATATTTAGATCTTTAATCCATTTTGATTTTAGTTTAGTGCATGGTGAGAGATATAGGTCTAGGTTTAATCTTTGGCAAGTTGAAGCCCAATTTTTCCAGCACCATTTATTAAAGAGGCTATCTTTCCTCCAGTGAGGGTGTTTGGCTCCTTTGTCAAAGATGAGATGGCTGAGTGTGTCTGGCATTGTTTCTGCATCTTCTGATCTGTTCCACTGGTCCTCAAGTCTGTTTCTTTGCCAGTACCATGCTCTTTTTATCACAGTAGCTTTGTAGTATAGTTGCAGGTTGGGGATTGTAATACCCCCTGCCATGTCTCTGTTACCTAGAATTGCTTTTGCTATTCTGGGTCTCTTCTTGCTCCAAATGAGTTTCTGGATTGTTTTCTCGAGCTCTATGAAGTATGCTGCTGGGATCTCAATTGGAATTGCATTAAATCTATATAGCAGTTTTGGAAGTATGGCCATTTTCACTATATTAATCCTTCCTACCCAGGAGCAGGGGATGTCTGCCCATTTTCTGATATCATCTTCAATCTCTCTTTTCAGAGTGCCATAGTTTTCAGAGAAGAGGTCTTTGATTTCTTTCATTAGGTTGATTCCTAGGTATTTCAGTTTTTTGGATGCTATTGTGAAAGGAATTATTTGCCCTATTTCTTTCTCAGTGAGTCTGTCATTGTTGTAGAGGAAAGCTATTGATTTTTGTGTGTTGACCTTGTAACCAGCTACTTGACTGAATTTGGTTATTAAGTCTAGAAGACTTTCGGTGGAGTTCTTGGGGTCTTCTATATAGAGTATCATGTCATCTGCAAATAATGACAATTTGACTTCTTCATTACCTATCTTTATTCCTTTTATTTCTTTCTCTTGTCTAATTGCTGTGGCTAATGTTTCCAGAACTATATTGAACAAGAGTGGTGATAGTGGACATCCTTGTCTTGTTCCTGATTTGAGTGTGAAGGATTTCAGTTTTTGACCATTTAGTATGATATTGGCTGTTGGTTTTTCATAGATAGCTTCTATCAGTTTGAGGTAGAGACCATCTATTCCAATTTTTTGTAGGGTTTTTATCATAAATGCATGTTGGATTTTGTCAAATGCTTTTTCTGTGTCTATGGAGATAATCATATGGTTTTTGTCCTTGGCTCAATTGATATAGTGTATTACATTGATTGATTTGCATATGTTGAACCATCCCTGCATCCCTGGGATGAATCCCACTTGATTAGGGTGTATGATCTTCTTGATGATCTTCTGCATTCTGTTTGCCATTATCTTACTAAGAATTTTTGCTTCTATGTTCATTAGTGAGATTGGCCTATAGTTCTCTTTTTCAGTTGGGTCTTTCTCTGCTTTGGGGATCAACGTGATGCTTGCTTCCAGGAATGAATTTGGGAGTATTGCTTCCCTTTCAATTTCACTGAAGAGTTTAAACAGTAGTGGCAGTAGTTCCTCTCTAAATGTCTTGTAGAATTCAGCAGTGAAGCCATCAGGGCCTGGGCTTTTCTTAGTTGATAAGTTTTTAATTACATTTTCAAATTCATTGGTTGATATTGGGTTGTTCAGAATTTTTAGGTCTTCTTCGTTCAACTTTGTTAATTCATATGTATCTAGAAATCTGTCCATTTCTTCTGTGTTGTCCATCTTATTGGCGTATAGGTTCTGGAAGTAGGTATTGATGATCATCTGGATTTCTGCTGGGTCTGTTGTCATTTCACCCTTTTCATTCCTAATTGCATGGATTTGGGCCTTTTCTTTCCTTTTTCTGACAAGGTTGGCTAAAGGTTTGTCAATTTTGTTGATTCTTTCAAAGAACCAACTCTTGGCTTCATTGATTTTTTGTATTGTTCTCTTAGTCTCCATTGCATTGATTTCTCCTCTGATCTTTATAATTTCCTCCCTTGTATGAGCTCTGGGGTTGTCCTGCTCTTGTTTTTCTAGAAACTTGAGGTTCAGCATCAGGTTGTTTAATTGGGCTCGTTCTATTTTCCTAATATGTGTATTCACTGCTATGAATTTCCCTCATAAAACTGCTTTCATTGTTTCCCATAGATTCCGATATGTTGTATTGTCATTGTCATTTAATTGAAGGAACTGTCTGATTTCTTCTTTAATTTCCTCTGTGACCCATTGATTATCCAGATGTGTGTTGTTCAATTTCCACGTGTTTCTGAAATTTTTTGAGTTTCTTTTGCTATGGATCTCCAATGTCATTGCACTATGGTCTGATAATATACAGGGGATAACTTTAATTCCTTTGCACTTACTTAAACATGTTCTATGTGTGAGTATGTGGTCTGTTTTGGAGAATGACCCATGTGCAGCTGAGAAGAATGTGTATTCTGATTTTGTGGGGTGGAAGACTCTGTAAACATCTGTTAAGTTCATTTGTTCAAGAGTTCGATTGAGTTCTAGTATTTCATTACTTATTTTTTGTGTAGTTGATCTATCTATTTGTGACAATGGGGTGTTGAGGTCCCCCACTACAATTGTATTAGTGCATATATGACTTTTCATGTCCATTAGTATTTGTTTTATATAGTTGGGTGCACTAGTGTTTGGTGCATAGATATTTATGATTGTCATCTCTTCCTCTTGGATTGTTCCCTTTACAAGGATGTAGTGTCCTTCTTCGTCTCTCTTAATCAGTGTTGGTTTGAAATCTACTTGATCTGCAAAGAGGATAGCTACTCCTGCTTTTTTTCAGGTTCCTGTCGCATGCAGTATTGTTTTCCACCCTTTAACTTTCAGTCTATGAGTTTCCTTTTGAATGAAGTGTGTTTCTTGTATGCAGCATATTGTTGGATTTTGCTTCTTGACCCATTCTGCCAGTCTATTTCTTTTGATTGGTGAATTGAGACCATTAACGTTGATGGTTATAACTGAAACGTATTGACTTGTCATTGCCGTGACTTTTTCTTTTTGTTGGGTTCTCCCCCTTTACATTTAATTTCTTGTCATGCCAGATGGGTTCCTTCTGCTTTGCTTCCTGGGGTTGTGATCCTCAATGTCTGTCCCTAGGATATTGTGTAAAATTCTTTGGAGTACTGGTTTGGTATTCACGAAGTTCCTAAGGTGCTCTTTGTCATGAAAGTATCTTATTTCTCCATCCATTTTGAAAGATAGTTTTGCAGGGTACATCAATCTGGGATGGAGGCTGTGTTCTTTTAGGACTTGGAATATGTCACTCCAAGATCTTCTTGCCTTGATGGTTTGTATTGAGAAGTCTGCTGTTATTCTGATAGGCTTTCCTTTGTATGTGATTTGTTTCTTTTCTCTCACTGCTTGTAGAACTTTGTTCTTCTGTTGTGTTTCTGGAATCTTAACAATTATATGCCTGTGTGTAGATTTTTTTTTTGATCAGGGCTATTTGGAGTCCTATATACCTCACTTATGTGTGTGTCAAGCTCTTTTTCCCTGCTTGGGAAGTTTTCTGCCATTATTTCTGTGAAGAGATTTTTTTATGTCACCTGCACTATCTCCTGTTTCTTCATTGAGCCCAATTAGTCTTATGTTATTCTTCTTTGCATCATCTAGCAGCTGCTGGATTGATTTCTCATGTTCCCTTATAATTTTGAAGCAATTTTTCTTTTCCTGGTCACTAATTGTAATCTTATCTTCTCTATCTGAAATTCTGTCCTCACATTGGCTCATTCTGCTGTGTAGACTTTCAGTGGAGTTTTTCATGTCCTGGAAATCTATTTGCATCTGTTTTATGGATTCCATTTGTTTCTTATGTTGGGACTCCATCATGTTCCTCAGCTCCTCTCTAAATTTATTAATCATGTCTTGCACTAGGGGCACAATTTCTCCTGTTATCTGAGAAATTATTTCTGATTTCATTTTTTCCAGATCCCCTTTTGTTGCCAGTTGAGTGGGTCCAGGTGGTTGAGTATCAGAGTGTTTCATCTCATTTCCCTTTGGGGTTGCTCTAGGTGATCTGGAAGTCTGGTTTTGAGACTTATTTACATGTTTTCTCATTTTGACTGGGGCGGGGGACTGTTAGTGCCTGCACAGATTATCTCCTCTGAGCTGGGTGAGGTGGGACAGGGGCCGGGAGCAGCGGTAGGGATGGTGACCCAAAAGCCCTTTCCTGTGGGCTGGGAGCAGCTGGAGGGATGGTGGCCGGAAGCCCCTTCCTCTGGACCAGGAGCAGTGGGATGGTGGCTCAGAAGCCCCTCCCTCTGGGCCGGGAGCGGTGGGAGGGATGGTTTCCCAGAAGCCCCTTCCTCTGGGCCAGGAGCAGTGGGACAGAAGGTGGCCCAAAAGCCCTTTCCTCTGGGCTGGGAGCAGCGGGATGGATGGTGACAGGGAAGCCCTTTCGTCTGGACCAGGAGCAGTAGGACACCGGCTCAGAAACCCCTACCTCTGGGCCAGGAACATTGGGACTCAGTACCTTGGTCTGGTGGTCTGGTGTCCTCTGCGTCTTTGTAGTGTGGAATCAGGTGGCTGCCTGTCTGCAGCGGGGTGATTCGGGGTGTGTTCTGAGCGACTGGGGACCTCAGTAGGGTGTGGGCAGGCCTGCCTATCTGCAGTGGGGCAATTTTCTTTCTTCTTGATACATCCTAAATCATCTTCTCTTAAACACTTTTCGAAACCAAGTGTTAACAATCTGCCGAAAATGAAATTAAAAATAAACTAAAATTTTCAGGACAAATGTGGTATCCTAAGCCCATTTGAATTTCTCCCTCTGCTAATATATTTCAGAATAAGCTCAACTAAAATAAGATGGACTATTCTCTATTGGGCTCAGAACCAGAGAATATTTCTCTCTGTAGATCAAGTCAGTGGCAGCCTGGCAGGAAGTAAAGTAGTATGACAGACAGTCCAATGTTGCTGGCTTCCATAGATGCATGAGGTTCAGCTTCTCAGCAGACACTGGGCCAGCTTGGTGAGGAAATTGAAACCATCAGTGCGGTCAAAACTTGGTGGTGGCCTTGATTCACTATGACACTGCTGTCCTTGGGGACCAGCCTACCAGAGACGGATGAGTCTGACTTCAAGAAACAGGTTTTGGGGTGCAGGTTCCTTCCAAGTGCCACTGTAAGCCACAGCTGCTATGATACATAAGAAAGATTGGCTGCCCTGGAGAATGGAGCTTTGAGCTTATAGCTGTGATTGTCTACTCTTTGGTTGCTCTTCCCCCTTAGCAGAGGCTCTCAAAGTTGCTAATGAAAATAATAGAATAGTAACACCATCACCTCCAGACAGATAGAAGACAGCAGAAGCCATACACACTTTTCCATGCTCCACTGAGCCACCAATACAGTATTGAACTAACCTTTCTCTAATTCACTCATTCACTCACTCCTTGATTCACATATATCCATTTACTCAGTAATTTTCTTAGTGGCTTGAGTATACCAAGAAGATATTTTGGGGGAACCCAGCAGTCTGGAAGCAGAACTTTCCAATCTTAAATGCTAATAGGAAGACATAAACTATAAACAAACACATAAATGAGATCATTTTACTTAGTGATAAGTGCCGTGAAGAAAACTTACCGTACCTCCTAAAACAACCTGCAAAACTACCTTAGGACTAAGTTTAACCAATGAGGTAAGAATGGTACACTGAAAGCTATTACATGTTTATGGAAGAAATCAAAGAAGATAAAAATAAAACAACCTATGGAAAAATAAACTTGCAATTATAGGGTGGAAGAATTAACACTATTACAATATCTGTGCTGCCCAAAGCAATCTACAGATTAAATGCGGTCCCTATAAAAATCCCAATGTAATTTTCATAGAAGTTTTTTTCTATTGAAAAAACCCTAAAATCCATATGGAATCACACAAAAAAAGCACCCAAATATCTAAGGCAATCATGAGAAAAAAACAAAATAGGAGGCTATCCTCACCTGGACACTAATCACATGACCCATCTCTAAACTGAGTTACAAAGCAATTAAAACAGGATAGTACAAGCATACATATAGACACATAAACCAATGGAATAGAGTACAGAGCTCAGAAAGGAACCATTTCTTTAGTCAGTTGATTTGCCACAAAAGTGTTAAGGAGAAATAACAGAAAAAGGAGTCACTTCAGGAAATGATATTGGGAAGACTGGATATCTACATGTAGAATAATGAAATTGGACCTATCTCCTGTCATATGAGTAAACTCAAAATGGATTAAAGATTTAAATCTAAGACTTGAAACTTAAAAACTACTAGAAGAAAACAAATCTCCAAGGCATTGGTTAGATGTGACTCCCCAGAAACACAAACAACAGAATAAAAACTAAACAAATGGGTTTGCATCAAACTAAAACATTTCTGCACAGCCAGCAAAATAGAGAACAGAGAGAAAAAGTGATCCACATACTGGGAGAAAATAAATGCAAATGATATACATGACAAAGGGTTGCTAAAAAAGGATCTGCAGCAACTCAGTAGCAAGAAAACAACCTAATTACAAAGTAGGCAAAGGACTAGAAGAAACAATTCTCAAAAACAGACATAAGAAAGAAGTGCTCACCTTCACCAATCATGAGGGAAGTGTAAATTAAAGTCACAATATTATCTCAGCCCCGTTCGAATGGTTATTTTTGGAAAGACAACTGTTGGTGAAGATGTGAGAAAAAGGAGCCTTGTACACTGTTGGTGAAAAGGCAAGTTGAAATATTCATTATGGAAAAGAGTGTGAAGAATCCTTAAGGAATAAAAGTGGAATCACTGCATGATCTAGCAAACCCATTACTGTATACATAGCCAAAGGAATTGAATCCTGAGGTTGGAAACACATGTACTCCTGTGTGCTCTCTAGCATATTCACAACAGCCAAGTTGTGCAGTCAACGTATGTGTCAGTCAGACCATCACCGAAGGAAATGTGGTCTACATAAAAATGGAATACTATTCAGCCTTGTGCAATGGAATTTTGTTATTTGCAACCCCATGGGCAGACCTGGAGAACATTATGCTAAGTGAAATAAGCCAAGTACAGAAAGATCGACATGTCATGGTCACACTTTTCTGTGGAATCCTAAATGGTGCTTACCAGAGGCTGGCGGGAAGACAGAACGATCAGATAGTGTTCAAAGAGGACAAAGCTTCCACTAGACAGAAGAAATACCTTTCTATAGACCTATTCACAGCATGGTGAATATGGTTAATGATAATGTATTATACATTTCAAAATTGCTAAGAGTAAACTTCAGATGTTCTCACCACAACAAATGACACAGATTTATGGTGATAGTTGTGTTAATTATCCTTATTTAATTATTGCACATTATATTCAGAAATCCTAATGTACCCCATAAATCTATACTACTGTACTTTGTGGGCTTTCAATAATAATAACAATTTTTTAAAAATTAAAGAGGGTGAACTGAGTAAGAGTCAAATGAGAATCTTTGGGTCGGCTTGTCAGGGAAGGAAGTAACACTGATCTGAAAATTGAATGACAAATCTTACCTAACTCTGAGAGTAGGAAAGGTATCCTCAAAAGAACGGCAGAAAGATTTCGATGTGCAAGAATATGTAACCAGTTTTACAAGGCCATGATAGAGGTGCCACACAGAGTGATGATCAAGGGGATCACATTGTCACACATGAAGACTCAGAGTAACATCTAACAGGGCACCTTGAAAAGCTCACTCCAGGAACCAGCCCTAAAGACTCAGAACGGGGAGAACAGATCAAGATTAGAAAGAGTGGTGACACTCTCAGGCCTCAGAACCTCATCGAAACTGTATTATTGTCACTAATGTGGGCATGACATTTAATACAAAGATGGAAAATAATTTTCAGAAGGACAAATGAAGATTAAAATTTGCAAAATCAGACGGGACACAGGGCCCAGTATTTGTATTTGTTGGCGGGGGCAGGGGGGGGGTTGTTGATGGATGTGTTTGGAGGTAGGGTGGGAATGGGTGTTGGGGAGAGCAGTAAGGAAAAATTTGCTTGATGTCTTTTATTGCCTGTAATGGTAGAGATGGAACTATTTTTAAATGTATAGGTATTTCATAATGGAATATAATTGGTATGCATAATTTAGAAGTGGCTGAGACATTTTTAAAAGCTGTAACTTTAGTAAAATGAGGTACAATGTTTATAATAAAAGAATTATCAACAAGAGGATTTAATAAGATAAAAGTATAATGTCAAATATTGTTACTTTTGTACATTAAATCCCTCTGTAAAAAGACAAGCCTTCTTAAAACATAGAATATTATTTATAGCCTTTTGTATAAAATGTTCAAACAAAAGGGAACACTATTTGCAAATAAGATATGGTCAAAGCTTTATCACAGAAATAAAAACCAAAATTGCAAATGAGTCTTTTTCCTTTGAATCTCCCAAATAGATTTTACTGGTACATAGGGAAGCTATTGATTATTTGAAATTACATATTTATTGATTTCTTACTAGTTTTATGATTTTCTAGTGAAGTTTATCCTAGGTAATTTTTTCGTCATTGTGTAGGGGTTTTTGGCAAAAATAATTAAAATATAAACTTCAGTATATCATGCAGTAGAAGATGGGTTGGCTAAATAAGTTATGGCTGTAGAAATACCTCACAGCCCTCATGAATGCATATCTGACATTGTTCTAAGGTAGCTTTTCTTGGTGAAATCGTGCAGGGAAGAATATAGAACAGATGTGATTTTTATTTTTCCCTCTTTTGTACACATGCTAAGTATATTTATGAGGAGTAAGCACAATTTTAAAATATGGATAATTATATTTTTGAAAGTAAGATGTATTTATTCATAGTGGCAGTGTGACAGTGAACTTTTTGTTTTTGTAGATGCTAAATGCAGATTAGTATTTTTACTCTAAGTAATATAATATGTGGAATTGAGGAAACTCTTCGGAGTTTCACTAACTCGTGATCTTGAATGCTGAGTTTTGTACTGCATTAACAAATTTTTGAATAAAAAGCTCAAATATATAGAAGTTGTTTCTTTCAAGAAGTCCAAAATATTTTAGAGATAAATCTGTTGAGTGTTCTTTCAAAGTGAATTTATGTTGACAGTGCACTGTCAGGTAGAACTATATTACTAGATACATATGAATAAAATATATTCCAGTTGCTCATAAATTTCAGTGCGCATAAGAGTTCATTGAATAGCTAGCTTATTAAAGCATAAATTTCTGAGCCCATGCCGAGTTTTGGACTCAGTAGATCTGGGCTGGGATCCAAGAATTGGTTTCTTAACAAGTTTCCCAGTTGGAGCTGGGGCTGCTAGTCCAGGAATCCACTTTGAGAACTGGAGGTGTTAATTTGGAGACTGGGAAGGGCTTTGGGTAAGCCTCCTTATAAGTGAACACATTACCTGGGCATTTCACACCCAGACCTTGGAGCTGCAGCAGAATAACCCAGGGCTGACCACTCACACCAAGCCATTGCAGAGAAGTAACTATGCTTGGGTTTACACTTTTTGTTCCCTGCATCCCAGCTCCCACAGAGAAGTGCTGAGGACTGGTGTTTACTTGCAGGTTTGAGTTTGGTTTCATAGGAGATGAATCCCCTGTTAAATTAATAATTAATTCTAATGTGGCACATCTGCCGAGAGAGAGAGAGAGAGAGAGAGAGAATCATCTCAAGAATAAGAAGGAGGTGGCTTTTCTTCCAGATCTCTCCTGTGTTCTCTGTCAACAGAGTCCCTTGTCTGTAGCTTCCAAGGCTGCTATGGCAACATCTGTGCTGTAGCCTTTGCTCAGAAGGCTTAGGACCATAACGAAGTGTGAACATAACCAGGAGTAATGGATTCCCAATGATGAGTACAGTGGATATATTAAAATGCCAGCAATTTTTAATTTCTAAGTAAATGTGTTTTTCATATAAAGTTTTGTTAATTTTCCTATGTATAAATTGTACTTCAACAACTTCCTGTCCACGGCGTGGAGCTTTTCAGGCACTGTTGGGCCCCAGCCCCCTCTTCCCAGGTCAGGACACTGCTGGCAGAGAGAGAGATGGTCCTCCAAGTCATCTAGTGGGGACCCCTCCTCTGCCGTGTCAGTCACTTGATGCCAATCCTCACTTAATCTCCATGAGCCCCAGTGTCTCTATTTGTGGAATCAGGATACCGTCAAAATACCATTGTTGAAGGTAGAAATAAAATTCATGCTGTGCTGTGTGCAATGCCTGCTGTGTAACAGGTCTTAAGAAATTGCGATTATGGTGAATATTAAGTACAGGGCAGGTGTAGGACATTCCTCTGCTCCATCCAGACGGACACGCAGACCCACTCCAAAGCCAACTCAGATGCTCCACCTGGACAGGGTGCCACTACCAAGAGCACTCTAGGAGCAGTGCCGCTATGGAAGCACTCTTTGGTGATGGAAAAGGTTAGACATTTAAACCCATCCATGATATGTGCAGGAAGTGGCTGCTTTGCCAGGCACAGGGGAGCCGCTTGGTCAGGTGCCACCCATTCTGCCAGGTGATGCAGAAGCTAGGAAGAGAGTTTCTTGTGGTGAGTGCCTGGCTCAGGAACACAATTCCAAGTACTTATTTATTCTGTGGATGCTGAAGTTGTCAACATCAAGATTTAATGAATTACATTGGAACAGAAAATGTTTCATCCAACAGAGAATAGAGACATCACTGAGCTATTAATCAAGGCAGCCAAACTGAAAGTAGTTTTAACTACAGGACTGAGGAGAGAAGGAAACTGGAATTCAACTATAAAATGACTCGAGATTGAAGGAAGATGAACTAACTGTAACATAAATTTCAGAAAGTCAACAAATTATACCTGAGATAGAGTAACTTGGTGAATGTAAGTATGGGGTCCAGTTGTATGGTCCACTTGTCTGCTCGTTCCTCCCATGTTTCTGAGGCTGCCTTTTCTTCTAGTCCATCATGGATTAGTTGTCACCTCTGTGTATGAGTGTGTATGTATGCATATGTGTTTACCAGTGCTGGGATGTGCATGCTATAAAGGTGAGTGACACATGCCTCTCTTCAGGGATTCAGTTACTAAGAAAGTAAAGGAAGGTGATGTCTGATAAACACAGTCAAGGCCCGCCAAGACTGGGTCCTCATATGCCAGCATCTGCATAAAAGTTGGATTGAATGTCGTGTATTTGCTAAGAGCCTACATTATGAAATGAGAACCAGTTCTTCCTCTTTTTCTGTATTAACCTGGAGCTTGTTTACTCCTTTCATTCTTTCGTCATTGTTAAAAGTATGTAATACAGTGAAGATGGATGACTAATGCATAGTAAGCACTCAATAAATAATGACTTGGTTCATTACATTAAGCTTTCATATCATTACAGGCCACTAAAAAGAGCTTTTCTTAGTAATCGCAGCAAGTGGCCTCTGAGAAAACTGTAAGATTATAATAACTAATATTTAGAGTGTACAATTTTGTTTTATATGCTCTAAGGACTTCATTTATCTTTATCTGATCTTACATTTGGTGCTAAGAGCTAGGTATTACTTTTATGGTCGCTTTACAGACAGAGGATCAAGGTGTGTATGATTTGGCTGAGGCTGCATTGCTAGTGGGGGATGACTAGCTCATTTGGTAGGTCTTTGACCTCTACTTTTAAATTTGTTTGTTTAGGTATTCTGTCCCTATCCGTACATACTGCTACAAAAATCAGTCTTCTATTAATGCAGTACTTTTTCTACTCATTCATTATTTAAGCAAACACTTTTTAAGTCTCTGCTGAATGTTGGGCATTATCTTCTGGGGAGAGAATCCATGATCCCTGCTCCGGAAAAAAGATCCAAAGCAATTGAAGACATGTTTATTAAAATCCACCTAAGGATCTGGCTCCGCCCACCGATAGTCTCCTGGGAAACCACATGAATGATGAAAGAACCACAAAGGTGTGTGGTGACAGGCGGAACACAAGCAGCATGGATCCCTTTGGAACCACAGGGCCAGTGTGGTGGCTGAACTAATGGGCATTGCCCAGCTGAACCGAGTCAGCCAGGTTCTGGGCGTAGGAGACCCACCTGAAGATTGTTCCCAACCCCATAGAAAGAGAGCTAAGGGGGAAGATTGCAAGCCATTGATTTTTCTGGAAAAGCTTCCGAGGCTGGATTTCCTGATAGGAACTCGGCTGTTCTCGTCATCAGAGGAGCCCGGGGCCTCGCTGTCCCCGGGGACGGCTGCTGTTCTCATCATGGGAGCTCTGGTCTTCACCGTGAGCATCACTTTCTGGCTCCAGTGCAGATCTCTCAGCCTGGTGGCACAAATCCTTCACCCCGCAGGCACAGACTTTCTAGCTCCCACCACTGGCCTTTCCGCCTTCCCGGTGCAGATCCTCCATATGGACTCGCATGAGACATTGCCCTGGGCTCTAGGCCTTTAGCTGGACTTTTGCAGTTCATTGCCGTGGGATCCAGGCCCTCTGCTGGATTCTTCGGGTCTCTAGTGTGTGGACAGATCTCTTGCACTTCTCTGCATTTGACTTTTGGAGTGAATATTGTAAAATAATCTGCTGGGCCTGGGATGTAGCTCAGCAGGCACAGCGCCTGCCTGGCAAGCATGAGGTCCTGAGTTCAATCTGGTGCCAAAAAATAAATAAATAATTAAATAAAATTAAATAATCCTATAAATTATGTGTCCTGTATAAAATCTGTTCCCTTGCAAGAATGGACTACAACAAGCAGAAAGAGTAAAGAAGTGTTGGCTGCACACTTGAGCCAGCTGAACGCCCCACATCCTGATAGCCCATTCTTTATGGTAACAGAGGATCTACGCCCCACCCTGACTCAGAACCTGTTGCGGATCTGGGCAAGGCTGGGTCAGAAGTGTAAGTGCTGAGCATCAGGGAACACATTTTATATGGGAATATGACACCAAAAATCGATCATTTCTAGAAACAGTGTACACTTTGGCCTGATTAGGGGAAAAAAATGTATTTTCAGAAGGCTGAGGAGAAAGTGAGATGGGCAAAGTTATTTAGAATCAACTAATAAGAGGCTTCAAATGGCAGGCCAAAGTGGATTCTTCGTTTACAAGTGGATAACTAAAAGAAAGAATAAAAGAAGAAATACAAGACACTCCAACTTCCTGCTTCATATAAACCCTGGAGATTTATAGCATGTTAACTGATTATGGTTTGAGATGGGAGAATATAGCGTGGGGACAAAGAATCATAGAGCATCAAGTTTAAAAGAAATATACTTTTTGACAAACCTGTATGTCATCTGACCTTGAAGTTGGAGCAGTTAGTGTCAGAGGTTCACTCACTGTAATAAAAACATAATTTCAGTCAGAGGAAAAGATGGAGGAAAGTCTCCTAAACTTGGATTAAATTAAGGGAATGAAGTAGGAATATGTTATTTTAAAGTAAAGTGTCTGGTTCTTAAAAGCTTGAATTCCTTTTGGCAGGAGAATGGGGTAGAGGAGGGGGAAGAATGGTGAGTGAGGGAAGTAGATGAGAGATTGGCTGAAGAAAACCATTGAAATGCCCCATTATACATTATAGTTAGTGATTTAAATGCTATGTGGCTTTTTCTGAGCTGAAGCTTTTTGTCATAACCTCTTCAACAAATGCCAAATTGTCTTGTCCACATCTGAATGAAAATGAGACTTAATGATGACACATAGTCTGGAGAACTTGGTATTCTGTGATCTAATTGTTTTGTCTGTGCATATAGAATCTCCAGGCTGATGGTCTCCTCTTCATGATTCATTATTGTTTGGGAATGTAGTTTAATCTGATTTTGCAAAGGGCAGTGTCTTTATTTTGATCATTGCAACTCAGATCTCTGTTAATATCTTTGTATTTGTCACATCCAGTAGGTTTTGTTTGTCTCTTCCCTGAGAAATGAGGGAATTGATCATAAATGAGCCTAGACTGACCATTTATGGCATGGGATACAGACCTATTTCAGAGATGTTGTGGCAGATGGCCTTTTCTGTACTGCAGAATGGAATGCATGTGACTGTCACATTCTTCATTATGGGAAGCAGATCCTGCCTTTGCCCTTTTGTTTCTGACCTCTTGCTTCACGAAGAGAATGCAGACATTTCCGAGGTAGCTTCCAGACATTAGAACCATAATTGCCTTTGTCCTTAAACAGCACCTTGAACTGCCATGGGTTCCATTGCCTTTTCTCTCTGTTCTCTGCAGGACTGAGTAGTGTAGTCACAGCTTATCTGTGCGGGCTGTAGTGTAGTTAGTTCAGTGTTGGAGCACTTGTTCCCACGTACACACCCTGTGTTTGATCCCCAGCACCACAAAAATGAATAGAAGGGCAAGAATGACCACATTTCCAAAGCTGCCCCTTCCACATGAATAGGTTCAAGCTGCTGCCCTTCCCTGGGAAGACTGGGCCGGGGATCAGCTGGTGATACCAGCAACCCTGAGCTTCTCTTGCCTTCCCATCTCAGCCCATCCTTCCATAGCCCCTAACTTCCCCCCCGCCAGCTCTGTTTCCTCAGAGAGGAAAGAGTATCCTGAAAGTTCTACCTGGCCTGATTTTTACTTGCAAGAAAATATATTAATTTAAAAGGTTTAGAGAAAAAAATCTCCTAAAGATAGAGAGAAAAGAGAATTAAGAGAAACAAAGAGAATTATTTATGCTTTTCTTTTACTTTTTAAAAAATAAATTCTAGGGCCGAGGGATTTAGCTCAGTGGTTCGCCGCCTGCCTCGCAATTGCAAGGTCCCGAGTTCGATCCCCGGTACCAGAAAAATAAAAATTAAAAAATAAATTCTTAAAGTGAATTACAGTATGGGCAAAGATAAATCATGAAAGGTAATGCTGTGACAGGCTGTCTAATGGAATAGAAAATATTCATAAGATATTGCTACACTTAAAAAACCCTGCCAAAATATAGTTTAATATTCTGCTGCACATTTACATCAGTATTAAAAAGGAAATGTTGGTAGCAGTGACAATCCCTGAACATTTTGTTATTATTTTGGTTCTTTGTTATTACTGTTTTCCAAAAATACCATATTTTGCTTATATAATTAAACAGTAACAAAGATGAATGTTTTCCATAAACCATCTCAATTTCTCAATTTCTAAGCATTCTGGACCATTTTAATAGTTACTAACACTGCATAATTAGGTTAATTCCATAATACTTATGCTATTATACTCGAACATGGAGTTTATTAATGGCAGAAAACAGACTGAAAATACCTATTTGTAGTCTTTTAATGAAAACCATCTAGCAGTGATTTTCATATATTGCTAGGGTTTGAGTTAAAAGAATCACCAAGCATCCATTAAATCATTTTGTATATGAGATTTTGAAAAATGTATTTCAAACAGGGTCCCCAACCATTTTAATATGTAGCCCAAATTTGGGAACTGCTACTCTAGAGAAAGCTTTAACAAAGTATTTTTCTTTTCCACTAATTTTATTTTTATGTAACCTAAATGTTTTTGCTTTTCTACTGTTCTTGCTTCAAGATAGATGATTCATAATTTGTCTCAATTCTGTAATTATCAATACTAACTGAATTTATGAGTAAATAAAGAATTGGTACCTTACTAGGTTGTATGCTTCCTTAGCCAGGTGATATTTTAACAATAAACCCAATATAAACTAGTAGTAAAACCTATAGTATTAGATAGCGTCATATTTCTCATGACAGCTATAACTGTCCCTACTTTATTGTAATAACTGAGAGTTATTGGTGGCACTAAATATGGTTGTATGTAGGTATGAAATAACACAAAATTTACAATACATCTCATACTTGGTAAGAATTGCAATTTAGATTCTCCTTAGGTCATTGAGCCATGTGGCTGCAGAAAGTTCTAGGAATGGTGTGCTTAAGTGAACATGTCATGAAGTGAATATCAAGCAGTCTGTTCTGATTAAAAAGGAAAACATAACTACACACATAACACCAGGCAAGAGAAGCCCAGGCCTCTAGGGTTACCCCTCCTCTAGACAAAGCCAGGTAAGTGCCAGCAGCTCCGGGCTGGGTGTACAAAGACGTCTCACTCCCTTTCTAACACCTCATGCACCTTGGCATCACTTCTCTCTGAATTTCAGCTTCCGTTTTTGTGATCTGCTGAGGGAGATGTCAGCCCAGGTGCCCTCATGCCCACTATAGCCACTCCCATTAGATCCCTTGGGTTTTCAGCATCCAGCATCTGAACTCAGAGGAGATCCTTTGTTTTAAAAGGAAACCTAGATCCCAGTGTCTTCCTATTCCTCTTCTTACTATGCTTTTGATTTTTAAAAATATGAACAACATACAACTAACTTTGAGTATCTACTGCCACATTTATTTTCTTCTTAGTAACAGAAAGAAAACATGTCAAACATCCTGACCACCCCTGGGAGAGCACCTTGTATCATGGGGGTTGTGAAAAGCAGCTCATCAGAGACTGAAAGAGTTGGTAGCAGGGCCACGTGTCTTGTCTGCTATCAACTGTAACCCTAAAATTCCAGGGGATCATTGATCTATAGCTGGAGCATATGGGCTTCTCCCTGCTTACTTCTCTTTGATTTTAATTGACAATTTGTGTCCTCACCTTGGGAATCTCCAATGTATTCCTGCCCTGTCTGGTGAATTATAAGAGATGAGTCCAGACAGAGTGAAAGTCACCTGCGAGGGCTGGGAAGCCCTGAGGGGAGGTGGCCTGCCTTACCCCATGGTGCTCAGGCATCTTTCCTTTACGCCATGATGGATTCGCCTCTAGCCTCTTGCTAACCCAGGAAGAAAGGCTGAGCTGAGATTGTCCAGATTGGCTAAAAGAGATCAGACCTTTATATAATAGCCAGTGCTGTTTTATGCCCATATTCTTTCACCTGGACCTCATTTGAGTGTTTTTTAGTAACTGAAATGTTGTTCCTAACACAAGGTCTCTCCATTGAGTTTTGCAAAGTGTGTGCACAAAGCCTGACAAATAAGTACTACCTGATGAAAATTGTTTTCAACAAGATTTGCAATCATCTGGTGACAAGAATGTAGAGAATAGTTGCTTAATAGCAGTTCAAACCACTGTATTTGAAAAACCTAGCTTTGTGGGGGGATGAAATGGAACACTTTACTGGGTGTAGTAGCTTTTGTTAAAAATAACCTGAGTTTATTTCCTTTTCACATAGAATGTTATACAAGAACAACCTAAGGAAAGTAGGCAGTATTTTAAAAAGCTAAAGCATTTCAAAGATAAAAATTGAAAGGCAACAGAAAGTTTCTCTTAATGCACCTAAGTTGTGTTTGGGTGCAGAAATTATAATAGTTTGTGTACAGAGCTCGTATAATTATGCAAAAGCTGTGTTGCAAAATAAGTGTAATTGTTTATAAGTGCAGAACAACTAAAAGACATTTTAAACCCGTAATTCCAGGATGGATGATGATGCCACCTAATTGCACTTTAAAACTAGTTTTACTCATCTCCCTAGCTGGTTTTAAATAGAACTTCCCCACACCAAATCAATTTCATTACTTTTAAAATCCATTTAGAGAAATATCTCCACTCGTGTCCCACACACCTCCACTAATAATCACTATGCTCCTAAAGAACATTTTAATAGCTGTGGAATCAAATTTGACCACCTGGATTCTCACATGAATGCTGGGCAGAATTTATACAGTTGTAGATTTATGAAACATTCCGGGGTTTTTGAGCATGTTTTTAGCAGCATTTTATTTTGTCACATTTTATTTTCCTGACTTCAAAACTCCTGGCATTCTTCAGAAACTAGAAGACTTCAGAGAGGAGGTTTCGGTGGTGATTTCTGACCACAGAAGCTGTTCCATGTTGTCACCTGCTTTTCCTTCCAGAGTCCTGGCCATTGCCGAGCTGCTCCATGTATGGTAGAGGACCAACCACGCTTCCAAGGCTGCTGTCACAATCCCCTCCCACCCCCACTCGAGAGAGAGAGCAATTCCCTGGAAAGACCCCGGCCCCATGGTCCCGGGCCAGGCCTGCATCGTTTCTTGTAGAGCGAGCAGCTGGCCCTCAGTAGGCTCTGAAATGGGTCCAAGCAGAGCAGTGTTGCAGTCATCTCCAGGAGCGCTTCACACCCTAGGCCAGGGATGGAGAACATTTTCAATGATACAAACAGCCTGCTGTGGCCCAGGCGCCATAGGTTCGGCACCACTGGCCTAGGCTGAAGATCTACGTGTTACTCCATCTCCCATTTCAACCTCGGGAGGCACTTAGTGCCCTAGAGTAAGGCAGAAGTTTTATGGTGAGCATCCTGGGAGACAACAGGGGCCAGAATGCCCAGCACCTGCATAACACTCCCCAAATTAAAAGACAGCCCCACTACTCCGTTACTCAGTTACCTTCCACAAAAGAACTGTGCATTAAAATGAACCATGACATGCAGATTACTTCTAGTTATCACCACAAGTGGGACTCTAGCCTCCCCATTTTTTATTCTGCTTAGTCTGAGGTAGGAGAGGAACTGAGAGGCAAGTGGTTCGATTTTAAAATTTAAATGACTCTAAATACGCGCGTGCGTGCGTGTGTGTGTGTGTGTGTGTGTGTGTGTGTGTGTGTGTATCCCCACCAGAAGCCAGGCAACACATGAAAACATTACAGGCCCAAGCCCACCCACTAAATTTGGAAATCACAAGTACCTAGAGCAGTTATCCCAGGGAGATTCATACACACAGAATCAGTGCATAGTAGTGAATAGATCTGTCCCTCAGCGGTCAGTCATGGGACCGAGATTTGGGTCCCTTGGAGGAAGAAGCATGTAGAAACCATGGAGGAACAACTAAAAGCCCCAGGTCTGGCTTTTGCAGAGCATTTGTCAGTCCTTGCCAAGTTCCTCAAGTCTAATCTGTTCATTGAAACTCCTTGGGGAGAAATTTCCGATGAAAAGATTACTTGTGACACAACTCCTCCTATCTCCGTAGAGGACATCCCCAGGGCATGGTGCCATTTTTTCATAGAGTAGAAACTCAGCCTCACCTGCCGTGTTTTATTGGGAAATTTAACACTTGTCTTAGTTTCCTGATCTCAGCTCCCCTTCTTGCCTTAATGTTTCATTCATGCCTGTAAAGTATTTACTCTGCTCCCAGCTCCTCAAGTCTAAATGCCTGTGGTGGCATTCTCCACAGCTGGGTTAGTCGGGTGCCTCCCTTCGGACAGGCAAATCTTCAGGACCTGGAATTAGCACTGCTCTTGAGTCTGTAGGGGACAGATTTCCAAATGTCTGAATGGTTTGCTTCCTAACTTCTTATTAGAAAGTCACCTCTTTCCTGAGCCCCCAGCCCAAATATTTGATGTCTTTCTTTGATTTTTTTTCTGAGATTCTCCCTAACAGTAAAGTTGTTTTGCTCACTGTTATGTCTATAAATAGATGCCCCCCAAACCTCATTGGCTCATAGGAAGGGCCTTTGAGAGGTGATTGGATCGTGGGGGTACTGTACTCATGGGTGGATTGGTCCATCGATGAGTTTATAGCTAAATGTACTGTTAGGAGGTGGAGCCTGGCCCAAAGAGGTGGACCTTGGGGCGTGGCTCAGGAGGGCTTCTCTCCCTTCCTGGCTCCTGTCTCCTCTCTCTGCTTCCTGGCTGCCATGAGATGAGCAGCTCTCCTCCACCAGACCCTTCCACCGTGGCTTCTGCCTGAAACTAGCTGACCATGCAACACTGGAACTTCTAAAGTGGGAGCCAGAATGAGCCTCTCCTCCTGTAAGTTGAGGGTGCCAGATATTGTGTCTCAGCAATGAGGAAAATGACCATGACACTCACCCACCTTGCAACCTGCTCAGTATTTCCCCATCCCAGGCAAGACACGGCTGCATCTTTAGTGCTGTCTTCTTTGCACCCTGATACCCCAGAGGCCTGGGAGTCCTGTGTCCATGTGTCCCCAGGTGCTTCCTCTGGGCTTTAGTGTCATCCTCAGATGAGTCATTGTGGGCACATGGCCTGCTTGTCCCCCAAGGGGCCCCAATCCTTTTCTTTCCTCAGCTCTGAATTTCCCAGCCTCGGAGGGCTACTCCTGTTTGCCTTGTATTTGCAAGGGAGAACCAGCCTCCGAGTTCTCTCTTCATTTCTTGTGGCCTTGGCCCGTTTGCTTGCTTTCTTGTACATGAGTTTGATTTTATTACCTGCCACTCATCCAGGCCCCTCTCTCCTCTCCCTTCCAACCCCATTTTGCTCAGTCATTTCTTTACCCCTCCTTTTTGGCTTCTGAATCCTGACATTGTTTATGCCAACACTAATGTCCAGACTCTGTCCTTCAAAGGGTCCCTCCTGACAAATGCGGCTATTGTTTTCCAAATTTGGCAATACCTTATGTTGCTTTTCAAATACATTATTCTGTGTGCGTGCTCTAACTACTGTCAACCCTGAGTCAGACTATTCCAGTCCTGCCTACCTTATACCTGAAGGAATTAAAATCAGCACAACTTGGGGACACCTGCAGACCCACAGTCATTGCAGTAGAATTCACAATAGCCAAGATATGGAACCAGTCTAGGGGCCCATCAGTGGATGAGTGGGTAAAGTAAAGGTGGGATGTATACACAGTGGAGTATTATTCAGCCACAAAGAAGAGCTGGAACATGTTGTTTGCAGGAAAGTGGATGGAACTAGAGATCATCATGTTAAATGAAATAAGCCAGTTATAGAAAGACAGGTATCACATGCTGTCCCTGAGATGTAGAATCTTAAACACACAAACAAAAAGATGTGAAAGTAGAAGGGAGATGATTAGAAAAGAGACAAGGAATAAAAAGGGAGTAGGTGTAAGGGAAAGTAATAGGAACAATAGATATGATCAGATATGTTATGCATGTATGAAAAGGCCATGAACAAACCTGCTATTTTGTAAAATTGTGAAATTCAGGATGTGCATAATTCCTTGTTTCTTACCAATCTTTGTGAATTGCCTTGTCTATTCTTAAACATTCTCCAACAATAATTTCTCTTTTGTTTCTATTCCTCTAACATCATATATTCCTTTCAGTTCACTTCCCTGGCCATGTTCTGACTTTAGATATTTGCTTTAAGTAGCCTGTTTTTCTTTGAGTCTCTCCTTGGGATTCTAGATAAAAGGTCTCTTAGGATATAAAAGTTTTCAGTTTCTTCAAATTTGTAATAGTGCCATTGAATTTTTCTGTGGATATCAATACCCAGGACATTTATAAGGCCCCCCTGCCTCCAACTTGGAATTTTAAAAATAATAGTTCCGCCACATGTAGTCTGGAGTCCAGGTGAGAACCAGCACTTATGTTGTAAATGAGCAGTCACTGGAGACCCATGAGGTCCTCTCTGGAAGCACCGCAGATGCAACCCACATCCTTTTGTGTACACTGGGTGTCAGACGTTGAAGTCTGGGGACGTGGGTTATAAAACATCAGAATGTCAGCGTCCACATCATGTACAGTAATATTGCCATTGCTGTATATCAGGGCCACAGAGGAACTCAGGAGACTCACACCTTCTCCCACTAAAAACTCATTTCTTTTGCACACAGGTTCATTAACACTGAATTTTAGCCCGAGTGCTTAGACTCATGACATGCTTACTCAGGAACCTCTGGTGGCATCGTTTGCTTTATGTTTTCACCAGTTGCCTTTCCCATTGTTATCTTTTGTTTCTTCTCTGTCTTCCCATCCCCAGCCGCCTCCATCTCACCTGCTTTCTGTGGGTATCTCGTGACCCTGGCTCTTCTAAGAAGGGTGGGCCTTTGTGGCTCTACTGCCCACACTTGATCTTTAACCAGAGAAGACCTCTCTGGCCTCAGAGTGTGACTCTCACCCATGTGTTCCCTGTGTGCTTCCTTTGGTGAGTCATTTGTTCCTTGTCTCTCAGTTAGTTCCTCGGGCTTGTCAGGACTGAGTCCTGGGTGCTTGCATCAGGTGAAAGCCTGTTTACCCAGCAGTTTAGATGGTTTGAAGTTAAACCTATACACCACTTTTTTAAAAGTAGTACTTTCAATTTATTTCATTATTAAAAGTCTATCCAAGTATATGTATAACTTCTTGGCAAATGCTGTTTACTAATTATATCTTCCTTATCATGTTTGGTATTTTTCAAAGATTCTTTATCTTCAACTTACTTTACCAGCTCCTTTAATGGGGAAGCCTTTTGTACTCTGCTGTGTAAAGACAAACTCAGAGTTCCTTGAAGAAAAGGCTGTGTACAGTGAAACTTAGTGAAGTTATTTGCGCTAGAGTTGGCAATCCCTGTCAGTTTTTATATTCATTTTACAGGGCCCTTTCCCTGTTGGTGATAAATAGTTTATTTTGGTGTGATAGTGCTGGTCTGGAAGCTAAAGTAAATATAATCTTTCTGTTATGATATCTCTTAAGATACTTACACACACAAATGTTTCCCTTAGTCTACTGTTTTACATAGTAAACCTCACATTCCATGTCTCATATTTATAAGTTTGCAGGAACATTTCCTTAATTCTGAAAACAATTTTAAATTTTGAACACTAACTCTCAGAAGTGAGCCTTAGACATCAGGTACGGTCTGATCTACACAGAGCAAAATGAGATTATCACTTTCTTTGTTCTGTTCCCAACTTCAGTTCTGTTCCCCACTATTTCATTAGCATCTTTTGACACCATGTGCACAATAGACCAATGCTGAACCCGTAGCAGCTCACTTCCCATCTCATCTCAATTGTTTTGTAATTTTTCACATGACTCTATCAAAACGAGTTTTCCTCATCCAGTGTAGTTACAGTTGACACTTTGAGCACATTGATTACTATTTTTGAAGCTGAAGTGTTATAAAATGACAAGACTGAGACAAAACAGTCCAGACAGGTGATTATAGCCTTCTCGAATTGATGACATGTTTCCTGGAATTATTTGCTATGCTCAGATCTGCACTCTTAAAATTGAACTTGAAGTCAGAAATGCACTGCCACGGTGTAGTACCGTGTGTCTTTCTGTCAGCGATCAGTCATTCCCTCTGCGTGATTACAGGAAAGATGCACCCTGTTGTTGAAGGGTAGACATTTTGCAAGGCTTGGTTAAAAGATCCAAAGATAATCAATGCTTCTTTTTGGTTCTACAGCATTTCATTCTCTCCCGAATGGCTGCTCTCCATATATCACGTAGGGTAGTGCCTTACCCTAGGTGGAATGAAAATTGAGGATCTAATTTAAGAGTAGTTAATGGTTTATACTTACATACCATTTTCACTTCCATAAGGGACTAATTTATTATATTATTTGTTATCATAAAGTACCTTGCTTGTACCATAACTGCTCACAAACCATGCTGTCCTACCATTGCAAAAATCTACCTTTTTATTTTTGTGATAAAAACAATATCATAGATTTTTATGACAATTAAGAATACTAGGTGTGTGGATCATTAATACAAAATTTTAGGTGTTTCTTAGTGTCCCAAGTACTCACAAGAAGGTGGAATGATTTTTAGAGTTCATCAAACAGGGTCCCCTTCTTACATGATATGTGTTTCACTCAGGGAAAAATCTTTTCTACGATGCACAGAACTATAGATACAGGAAGTGCATATACTACTCACATTTATATCTATTTTATGTATGTGTGTATGATGCCAAGAAAATGGGGAATTCAGCTTTGTACTTTACAGAGAAATCCTGAGTACTTACCCTACAGAAGAAAAGGAAAACAAGAGAAAACAATTGGGACATAGAAATGAAAACTAATTATCATAAACATAACTAGTGTCAATGTCAGATCTGAAGACTAGCTACATTTTAAGAAATTTAAAAACAAATTTTATGTATGCATTTGTAGGACTCTAACATTTCTCCAACTATTATATATCTTAAAAGCAACTGCCTTCAGATCATTAGCATATATATATGTGTGTGTGTGTGTGTAAATGTTAACACTGAACTTCATTACAATTTTAAATGATGAAAGGCAAAGAAATTAGGCTGATAGCTTATTTCAGAATTAACAAATATAATTAATATACAGTGGACCCTCAAGTTATGACCACCCACATATAGGAACAACTTGGGTTATGACCAGAATTTTAGTTTTAACTTAGGACCAAAGTCTGAGTTATGACCCGAATGCCAGCCGCTTGTGCTTCCAGATGGTCTCAGATACAGATTTAACCCTTAAAGAGTTCTGGAAGGAACATTACAACATCCTTCCCTGTGTGGGGTTGGGAAATCCTGAGCCAATGTCTCTCTGAGGACCCTGAGATCTGCCTGGAAGAAAGTGTGAGCTAAAATTGTACGGGAGAGACTTCGAAGGCAGTTGACCAACTTGATTCACAACCAGCCCTCGGGAACGAATTGAGTTCATAAGTCAAGGGTCCACTGTATTTCTTATATTTCAAGATATAACCAAAGACAATTAGGTGTTAAAAAGAAATTTAAATTTACTCTAAGACCATGAAGAAAAAGAAAAATACACTCATTTTGGAAGAAAACAGAGGACTAAATTAGTAAAAATAGCATATGAATGCTCTGAAAAGTCTTTTATCAGCTTTGGTCATTTCTAGAGTATTTCTTTCCAGTGCTCTGTGCCTAATACCATCAGAGCCAAAAGCCTAAGTAAGATATGACCATTGGCAAGATAAGACACGAGCCTCCTCCACAGAAAGCTACCAAAGGAAGTCATCCACTAGTGGTAAAATTTACATTGTATTTATCAGAATGCAAAAGAGTCCTGTGTCACTGTTTGATGAATTACTCTTCAGAAATCATTACAAACCATTGTGAGCTGGCAGGCTGGGGGGAGAAGGGGTCAGTATGGAATTGTGGGAATATCTCTAGGATGGGGAGGAGTTCTTGACCCAGCTTTACATCAAGTATGTACTGATGATTTACATACTAAGCCTATGCTTTGGAGTAGGAATTTATTTGTGCTGAGCTTCAGTGCCCTCATTTGTTCCACATGAAGCTGTGAAGTAGAGATTTTTTCCCGAAACACTAAGAACAGTGCCTAGAAAGAAAGTTTCTCAGTATTCTTTAGATAGACGAATGAATGTTTATCAGGGCAGCTAGACTGGGTCACCTTGCATCTTAACTAACTAACCAGGGTACTTTGGAGGGTTGGTAAGGCTCATACGTGTTTTTAAAAATCTTAAAATCAGTGTATAAGATACTAAGTTTTCATTCTGCATTATGAATATGACGTTGATGTTGAAACTAAATAGCAACCAAAAGCCAATTGGCATATTTGACAAAATCAATGAAAAAGTGTAAATGTCAGAAAAATTTTAGTGATATTGCAAGAAAATGAAAAGCTTAAAGCGGCGACTTATTTGTGTTCTCTGTAATTGAAAAGAAATTGGGCAAGGTCTGCTATGATGACTTTTTAACAAATGAAATTTTTGATTAAAAATAGTCACGAATGTACTAATGTTCAGGGCAGTCAGAGGAAATAACATCAGTAAAATTAGCTGTTAAGGCTAATAAAATATATAAGATTAATGAGAAACAAAATATTGACATGCTATGCTTAAGTTTTACCAGTCTTTCAACAGTTGAAATATGATTTTTGTAATGTTAATAAATTTGATATAATCATTTATGTGTTTTACAGGAAATGTTCATTTTAGTTAAGATGAATAGAAAACTATTTAAACTTCTCTTAATATTTAAAATGTTAAAAGCATTTAAATCACTTTTATATTTACAAAGATGGGCACTCATGTATTTGCTGAGTGGTATAGGGAGACCAATTTGTTGCTGACAATTACATCTGAATTTTACCCATCTTGTGTTTCATCACTGGGACTAAAATTTCTTCAACATTGTATTTTTTTAAAGCCCACGTAGTCTTTCCCAATGGCACTTTGACTGTTCTATTTTAAATACAGTATCTTGGAGTCACTGTAAAAACACATTACTTAGTGTATCTGAAATACCTAAGGCAAGGGGCAATGGCCAAATAAAAATGTATATCCACTCCTTTTTTTCTTAACCTAATGTGAAGTAATAAAACCTTATGAATGTATAAGGATTTCCACTTTAGAATACACTTACATGCAAGTTACGAAGTGAAGAAGTGGCTTATGATCTCCATGTCATGGAAGAGGAAAGAGAGGAAATGGAAGTGAACCCCACGGGGTTGCGGGTCAGTCACACAGCTGTGCAGAGCACTGAGGATGCGCGGCCACCACCCACCTCCTCCTCCACCTCCCATCACAGTGCTGGGTCTCCTCGTCCGCACTGGCTGCTTCTCCGTTGTCTTCATAGCTGCAGTTTCCAGCAGGACTGTCTTGTTTGAGCCAGCAAACAAACTAGGCTATTTACAGCTGTGTCCTTGGCCAGGGAAAACTTTTGTTTGTTTTAGGGGGAAGACAGAAAGGTTTGTCTTGTTTGCTTAAAAGGCTGTCATCCTCTTTCAGTTGATCCCTCGGAGAATAGGAGCACCACTGCTTCAGTGCAAAAGTAACCTTCAGTTGTACACCTTCACCCATTTTACATTTCATATGTCACATTTTACAACTGCACATTTATCAACAATGATGAGGAATAACAGAGACAAAGCAAAGTTTCTTTCTCTTCTAACTCAATTTGAGCACGTCTGGAAACCAACAAAAAGCTCCGTGCCACTAATCGGGTTCTCTAAGTAAAGCGCTGTTGAACTGTAGGTTTCTAGGTCAAGAGGAAAAAGCTTTTAAGAGTGGAAGCTGCAGGGGCAAGGGGAGCTTCCCCCTGCCCTCAGCTAAAGCAGACTAAGAGGGGACAGACCAGGGAAGAGAGAAGTTCCTGTGCGCGTGGCGGAGTCACAGCTAAGGAGTAGGTAATCCGGGGAAATGTCAAAGCTCCTGATTTCCCTCTGCCAAAGTGGGAGGGAACTGGAGGATGCGGGCAATTTTTGAGAAAAAGTAAATGACTTTTACGGGACATGAGTGAGCTCCAAGAACAGACAGTAGCCCCCAACAAAATTCGTCTGGGCTTTGAGTGCTCTCTTCTTTGCTGAAGTTTTCCTCCTGTTAATGGGATTGTAGCAAGAGAGCCAGGGGTGACTGAGCTCCACTGGAGAAACTTCCCAGAGCCAGATGAGGGGACTTTGGGGAGCCCCCCCACCCCCACTGCTTTGACCTTGAGGCGCTTCTGTACCTCACAATATTCAGCGTGCTGAGTGCCACATTTTGGGAGTTGTTTTCTGACTCCCAACAGAGCAGAATGGAGGCAGTCTATGGTCAAGGCTGAAACTTTCCAGAGAAAGAACTGAATTGCTGCCAGAAGTGGTAGTGCATACCTGTAATCCCTGTACTCTGGGAGGCTAAAGCAGGAAGATTACAAGTTCAAGCCCAGCCCTAGAGATTTAGCTAAACTGTCTCAAAAAAAGGTGGGAGGGGCCTCTGGGGATGTAGCTCAGTGCAAAAGCTCTCCTGGGTTCAATCCCCACTGCCAAAAATCATAATGATAGCAACAACAACTAGTATTTAGGTAAATAAAAATTCAGACAGCCAAAATACATACTCTGAGAGCAGGAGATAGCTTATGCCTCCCTTTTGATTCCCATCATAGCTGTATCTCTGGATTCTCTTTGAGTTACAGTAAAACATAGCAGCCTACAAAAAATGATCACCATTAAAATAACCCAACCAAGATAATAATAGTAACTGCAATTAGAAAATTCTTCCTATGCAGAGCTGGTTCTTGGAAGGTTCCCTTTAAGACAGGAAAAAGATTGTGTGGCTCATACCCTGAAAGACTAGACATCTTTCATAGAACTCACGACATGAGTCTTCCCCCATGCAAAACCCACAGAGACTGCTGGTACTTTCCCACATGCATAACACACCTGGACTTCAGAGGGATAGTTCTGGAGTGATCATGGCAGGAGTTACAGTGAACCCCTGCCCACAGGCTGCATGCACATACACCTGTTCTCACACAGTGCATTCAGACATGTTTTCCATTTCTTAAATTGGGTTGTACATGAAAATTCAAGAATTGTGTAAGCAAATTTCAAATTCAGTGAAATTGTACAATTCTGTCTGTTTATTCAGAGTCTCTCTGATAGAAGCTTGCAACATTATTGAATTATAGGGTAAACATTAAACACACTACTCCAATCAGAACACACCAGTTTCTCACATTCTTTTTATATCACTCACATACTAGATGATCAGAATACCATTACACAGGGAGGAAAAATCTACTCTTTTATTGAAGCCATCTTATTTCAATTTTTTCTCCTTTTTGAAAATCAGCATGAACTGGGATACTAAGAAAAGTTATTTCTGAATTAGAAAGTAGAGTCACTAAAGTCTCACAAGCAATTAAAATATAGAGTGAGGCTGGAAACAATACTTATGTATATTTAAAAATTATTTCATATATATTCCTCTTAACTATTATGCATTTTTGTTCATGCAGTTATATATATTTAGAGTCAGATATTCAGGAAACTATATTTCTTATTTAAGCTGCACCTGAAAATATCACATAGAATTTGGAGTACCAGCTATTTATGACTTAAGAAATAAAATTTCAAAATTACGTATTTGTAGAATCATCCTATAAGACATATTGATCTTTTATAGTGGAATACTCTTACCTGTGGGAAAAATGCAGTTGTTTAATTTATTTTAACCTCTACTCAAGAGCAGAACTCTGAAAAGGTCTCAAATAATCAAAAGATCTCATTTGAATACTCTGAAATATAGCACGGTAATTTCCCCATAATAAAGTACAGTCAGGTCTCTTGTGCCTCCCTGCTGTCCCAAACCAGATAAGCCAAAAAACTAAAAACATCAGTAGTCACCCATGAAGTTCAAAGCCATCTCAAGCCCACAAACTTTTTTCTGGCTGGACCCTTCCTTTCCTACCCTCCTGCTTTCCCCTGTATTCTTAGTGTTCTTATGATTGTGTTTTCTTCCTCTGCTTCCTCTGGCCACAGGACATTGACACGCTCTATCTCTCACACTTACATTTCATATCTCATTTCAAGAATAATTTTCTGAGATTGGAACAAAAGTTTTCCCAACCAATGAAGTCTACCTCTAAAAATAGAAGTATTTTTCCTTTTTATATTTCCATAGGACTGTTAATTTCCCTCAAAGTACATGCATATCTCAATTTTATAACTTACTATGTATAACTCTGTATTAGCCCCTGTCTTTGCTACTCTAAGATAAGCTCCATGGTAGTAGGTAACAAATTATGCCATTCTAAGAAATGAGCTAAATGTGTATTTCTTAATGTGTAATACTAGTGATAGTATTTATTATTATTATTCTTACCCTACCTTAATATTAGTCTGCCTTCATAAATTTGGGTTATTTTCTGCACAGATCATGAACTGCCAAATGTTGAAAAACAAAAGGAACCCTGAATAACATGTATTTTCAAGTAGTTCACCTGTATTTGCTTAGCATAGAGCATTTGGGTTTACCCTCTAGCACAGGTGTTGTTCATTTACTGAAATGTTTAGTAAGTAGTATGAGACCCCAGGGCTAAAGATAGGTTACCTCTGGGCTTTTCTAAACTAAAAATTAGGCATTGCGATTTGAGATTAAAATTATAATTGGAAATTATAAGCCAGACAAGGTGGCACATGCCCAAAATCCCAGCACTTTGGGAGGCTGAGGCAGGAAGATCATTAAATGTGAGTCTATCTGGGCAACTTAGCAACTTACTGAGACTCTGACTCAAAATGAAAAAGAAAATTAAATTAAATTTCAAAAGGACTGGGGATGTAGCTTAGGAGACAGGCACTGGGATCAGTCCCAAGCATTGCAAATAAACACAGACTAAAAATTTGGTAATCCTATCTAGTATCATTTTCTCCACCTTTGGTGCCTCTGGGTGGAAGAATTGTGACTCCCTGTCACTTGCGAAGTGCCATCTCTATAGCACAACCTCTGCCTTTGCACTTCTGGATGTGTCGCACTTCAAGGTCACCTGGATTGCACGTGGGACTACCCCTGGCTCCTCTGGCCCGCGATCCTCCCCTGGGACGAGGGCGTGTGCAGCGGGAGAGCTTGTGCTCAGGTCGCGGTCATGGACGTCCGCTCTCCATGTGCAGCCAGCCCTCACCAGATCAGGGCTCTTTTTCTAAGTAACCTAGGTTTTAATAGAAGAACATCTTATCTAGCAATAACATTTCCACTCTCTTAAATTGTCCTTACACAGCCATAAAAGAAAGAAAAAGGAAAGAGTTGCTAGGGGAGAACTGGTTGCGGTGTTCATGTGCTTTCCTGGTAGGACAGCCAATTCCAGGGTGGCACACCAGAGCCTCTCCAGGGTGAACGGTACACTTCCTCAAAGGTATTTGATTTGATAAGCACGATTATCTGTGGTTTTCAAGCTTTGAGTTCTTCCTAAGATATATTAAGTAATTTCATCATGATCAGTACTGACGTCTCTAGGTTAGAAGCAGGAAGGGTGGAAGCGAAGGGACATGGGTCCATGAGGTCATTCAGCAACACTAAAAAGTAGTGACTGAGACAAAGACGATGGGCAGCACCACCTCCAAAAATCTTTAGAGCTCTGCTACCATTCAGTGCAAGTATCTGTCACAAAACCAAGATAATACAATCATAGATGTGGACAAGAATTGTATTAAAACATCAAGCAAAACATTAAATTATGTGTAGTGTACAGGAGCTCTTCACATTACAGGTTAAATTAAGGAGGGATTGAAAATACCTGGAAAAACAGTTGCATCCATACTGAACACGTGTAGAGTTTTTTCTTTGTCATTTCCCCTAAACAATCCAACACAGCTATTTCCATAGCATTTGGATTCTGTTAGATATTATAAGTTCTCTGTAGATGGTTTGAAGTATACAGGAGGGTGCACACAAGTCATATACAAATACTACACCATTTTATAAAAGGCACTTGAGCAATGGCAGATTTTCTATTTCTGGAATTCCTGAAGCTAATTCCTGAAGGACACAGAGGGAACTGTATTTTCTGTAATGTATTGACTTACATGTTTTTTTCTTATGTCATATATAATGGAAAGATTTCCAGCAAAGTTGATTTAATATTTAATATCTGAGTACCATTGGGATAAATTTCTATCATCTGGAGAATTCTTTTATTCATAATAGTAACTAATTCACAAAGAATGCCAGCCAAGTGATATGTTCTTTAAAAATGCCTCATTTCCTGTCAATTCATATAGGTGAAATTATATAGCTTTGTAAAAGCCAAAAACCCCATCATACTGGTTAATTTTGATTGTCAATTGACTGGTTTAACAAGAAAATTTGGAAAGCTTAAATTTTGGCATAAAAAGAATCACTTGTAAAGTTGGGTCCAAGGAGGTGAGGTTGCTAAAGAAATTAGCACTATTAAAAATCAACCAAGTATTCTGAACAGGCCAAGAAAATATGCCTTGAAGACATCTCAGGAATCAGCAAGAGCCCACCCATCACAGGTTCAAGGGTGTGAAAGTGGAAACCATTTATTTCAGAAGAGACTCCTTGGGCCTCTGAGAAGGGGCTCCCCAGGTCATACCTAGATGGGTCATTTTCCTTTACTCAAGTGAGAGGCTGCTGAAGGGAGCCATGGTACAAGGGGAGCCAGATGCTTCTTCTGCTAGCAACAGACCTTGGCATTGTTCATGTGATGCTGGTTTTTCAGGCATGCAGAGTCCAAGATTTATGGGACCATGGAGGCTTCCATGCAGCTATCAAAGGAAGCCCTGGGAAGTGAGGTGAGACAAAAATAGGTAACAAGATCACTGTCTCTGTTAGGAACCTCCCAGTATGGCAGTGTGTGAATCTGTGGGGATGAAACTGAGGCTTCAGGAGGTTTGAGATGCCAGGAGCATGGGAAATTTGCTAAGGAAAGCTTCAGGCCACAAGCAGAGCCAGTCCTAGAGAGCAGACCTGTGGGCTGCAACAAACAAGGCCATAGGGCTGGGACAGCCCAAGCCCTTGGGAACTGGCATGTCATCACCATGAGTCACAGGTGCAGGACACGGAGCCACAGGACCTTATGTTTGCCGTGCTGAGTTCTCATCTTGCTTTGGTCTTATTCTTTTCCAGCCCCTACTTCTTCCTTTTGGAAGGGAAATGTTCATCTCTGTATTGGAAATATGTAACTTGCTTTTCGTTTTTAAATTTTAAAAAGCTTCACAGCTACAAGTTTGCCTTGAGTTTCAGAGGAGACACTGAATTTAGACTTTTGAACAAGGCTGAGACTGTTGAGCATTTGTGGAAAGGATTAGTACATTTTAGGTTGTACATAAGGTAGTTACATAATGTTAGGTGGGATTAAGATCTCGTTATTTTTATTTGGAGATTAAGTATAGTTTAGGGTAATATGCTGAGGTGTCAAGTTTACAAGGTAGGCTTGTATTAGCTAATCTTGATTGACAACTTGACTAGATTAAGAAACTCTTGGAGAGGTGATTTGAAGAGAGGATCAACTGATAATTTCATGGCTCAATGGCCTATTAGGAGGTGGGGCTTAGTGGGAAGAAGTGGGGCAAGAGGATGTGACCTTGATGACGATATCTGGTCCTTGAGCCCTTCCACTGGGGCTCTTTTTGCATTCTACTGAGTTTTCCCACCACCATGAGTTTAGCATCTTTTTTCTACCATGTCCTTCCAGTACAGTTTCTCTGCCTTAGAGCTGTGAACCGTGGACTAAACTGCTGAAACCATAAGTCGTAATAAACCTTTCCTCCCTTAAGTTATGGGTGTTGGGTATTTTGTTCCAGCAAGGGGAAATCTGACAAATACACCCATGGTAAAGTCTTTGTAAACATTATTCTTACTAGAAGTTACAAATCGATTACACATTAGAAACACCTGGTCCCTGGGCCTCATTCCAGACCAATTAAATGAGGATCTCTTAAGGACTGGGTCAGGGCTAGAGATTTTATAAAATCTTCCCAAATGGTTCTGATGTACAGCCAGTTTGGAGAACTCCATTAAAAAAAATCCTACCCCCAAGGATCCTAGTATGTTTGACCAGTTTCTAAGTTGAAAACAGTCCCAGTTTATGGGTGCCTTCTCGAATGCGGGAGGAGGAAGAGCTGACTCAGAAATCCTGTATCAGAGCTTCAGAAAATCATCCCCAAGGAATGGAAAATCCCCTTATGAAAACTGTTATTTTACCAATATTAAATGCTGGGACCAAACAGTAAAAGAAAATGATGAATAAGAAATCTTACTCATCACACAAACTATTTAAGGTACAAGTCAACATCTGAGAACAGCAGTAGAGACATGCCCACACGAAATATATAACTGGTAAGAGAGAAAATGTTCTTGGAACTTTACTTTTGAAACTAGGCTGACAGAAAAGAGACTGATTACTGAGTTTAAATTGATCTTGGTAGTAATAGCTATAGAACACTTGCCAGAGATTTGGGGACAGAAGATAGGCAGAGAAAATTAGGAGTTTCTATTTTCAATATAATAAATAACTTGAAAGATACTCTTTCATTATAGAAAAAAAATAGTGATTCCCTCTCAGTGGGATAGGTTTTTTAATATCCACCATTTTAAATAAAAGCTCCTTTTAAGAAATATATAATACAGATATTAAAAATGATTAGTTTTGTGTGATGAAACACGTGAAATATTTTGGTGGAATATTAACTTCTCACCAAATTAATTATTCTTCTATGAAAGATGATTTACTCAAGTTTAAAAGTAATAGATCATGTGTCCTACACCAAGTATTCTGTACCCTTCTGAAGTGGTGCCTTGTTAGATACTGAGATAGAATTGACTGGACAAGTGAGAAGGAGAAGGTTTTGGTCTAAGAACAGGATGTCTTCAGGACAACAGGAAATGAAGTGTTGCCTTGCATTTTATTAAGAGAACAAAGAGAAATAATAGCATTATAAGACAGTCTTCCAAGAGTGCCACATTTTAATAAATTTGACTGTTAGTCATCCACCAAGGAGGCTTTGAGTGGCATGGCCCTGTAGTTTTCTGAGTGAAAGAGATCTTGTTCCTTAGTGAGGATGCCAGCCCTCACCCTAACCCTAACACAGAGCTTGAAGGTTTTATTTGTTTGTTTGTTTGGTATGCGAGATTAAACCCAAGGCCTTCATACTGATCTGCATCCCCAGCCCATGTTTTAATTTTTATTTCAAGATAGGGTCTCATTGAGTTGCTAAGGGCTGAAACTTGTAATCCTCCTGCCTCAGCCTCCCAGAGTACTGAGATTACAGGTATGTGCTACCACGCTTGGATAACACAAAACTTTTGAACAATTAAAATGGTATTATTATGGTATTACTATAAAATGTGAAGGATCCTGTCCCAAATAACATGACATTTTTATTTTAATCATTATCTTGATAAAATAAAACAAGCTAAAACAAGGAAGGGTTTTTTTCAAAAGAGCTAGAAAAAAAATTACAAAGTGAATTTTACAATAAAATTATGTCAGAAGGCTTCCACTTAGTGTTCAGGATTAAGTCCAATATTTTCTGATTAAATGTATAAATTTGCCAAGTGGTTAGATGCTCAATAACAGGACTTATTATTTACCCTTTTTGCTTCCTAGTTGTAACAATAATCATAAATTATTTTAATACTCCTTTCATATGGCTTTCATTTCTGGATGAAAATAAATCAGAATATTAATGGTGCTATTATTTTGTTTTCAAAACAGAATTTATTTCTATTTTCAAGAGGTCAACATTATAATCAGCATTATGCAAAAATTAAATAGGTGGAAAAGTCAACCTGGTATTAAGTGGCTATACTTTCTATGATATCTTTCTGCAATTTGGCAGAAATTCAGTAAGTAGCAATGCATTTATTTATTTTTTTAAAAGAATCTCCCAATATCAGAACACAGTTAATTTGCAGTAAGACTACTCTGATTTACCAAATTTTGATAATCCACTTATCTGACATAGATGTTTTTGACATTACTAAAATAATTATTCAAATAATCTCTAAAGAAGTCTTCATCACTAAGCAAGAAAACAGTTGTATATAACTGTTAACTTTTCATCACTCTAACAAATACATGAGATAAATGCCTTAAAGGTGGACACATTTATTGTGGCTCATGGTTTCCGAGGTTTCAGGCCAGGACTGCTTGACCACATTGCATTTGTCTGTGATGGCACAGTCCATCGTGGTGGTAACATGTGGTAGAGGAGATGTTAACCTCATGGCAGCCAGAAAGTGAAGGGTGGGGAGAAGGGCCACTGTCCCAATATCCCTTGGAGACCACGCCCCCAATGACCTAACTTCCTCCCACTAGGCCCCACCTCCTTCAGGTTCTACTTCCTCCCAGGAGCACCACAGGCTGGCAACCAAGCCTTCAACACAGGAGCCTTTGGGAGACATTCAGTTTCCAAACCCTAACATTAACACTGCACTGAGTGCAAGAACTCTGTAGAATCATTATTTGTATTGTGGATCTTATTTTTCACTGTTATCTTCTGTAAAGTTTCGTTTCTTAATATTGACATTGCCACAACTGAAAAATGTGTTAAATATGTTGATTTAGTACATTCTTATATTTTCAGTCAAGAAGCAAACAGGTGAGATATATTATGATGTATTATCTTTAAAATAAGAGCATATATTTATGGAGTATTCTAATTTCAGTAGCTATTCCCTCTCCAAATACTAGTTTTTAAGGTTAAAAATCTCAAAAATTCTCATAGAAGCCTAATCATTCTGCCACACTTTGGTGCAAATGACGTAAGTGAAATTGTAGATGTGGGACATGGGTATGGCTCTAACCCACATCCCTTGCTACTGCAATTAGAAAATGCAAAGTTAATCTGGTACAACTAAGAAGAAAGAAGTGAGGAGAAATAAATTGTGATCAGTGTGGCAAGAGCAGTGGGTGAAGTTATCACCCTGACATCTGTTTCAACATCAGTAACCTTTTACTGTTTACCAAGATTCACATCTCCTTTCTCCTTCATCAATATATTGTCCTTTATATGAATGCTACCTAAAACAATACCAAGAGTTCTAAAGATAACAGTTAAAATGGACACTTCTATATTCCAGTAATTACATATCTATATATGTTACCAGGATGAAGTGAATTATATTTTTTTGGCCCCTTGTCTCTTGTTAAGGTAATGAATTTGAGGCTAGGAAGAGCTTGCCTAACAGTTTTAATTGTCCAGAGATGGAAAAAATGGCCACCAAGGGTCATGGTCCTGTCACGAGCCATGTAGATGTCCTTGGTAGCTGCCTCCAAGGGGACCACCAGGGGCCCTCTCTCCTGGCACTCACACGTTTTTGTGGTCTTGTGCCAGATTTTGATACAATCGCTTGTCCCCCAACCATGTATTAAGTTTCAAGAAGTGTGTTGTAAGGCAGTTTTGTCATTGTGCAGACATCATTCTGTGATCTCGCACAGGACCTAAGTGTGCAGGAGTCCCTCAAGGGGGGCTCAAGGCAATCACTGGATGTGGAAAACACTAGATGGGCAAGGCTGCTGTCCATGTAGCACAGGAGACTGGTTTGTAAGTGGAAGGCATGCACTTTGAACTAACTGTAAACATGTAGCACAGCAAATACATACACCATTCACACTGCTGCATGTTGTTCTTAGCAAGTATTTTGTTCTGTAGGTAATTGAATGAGCTGTACTTGTTTATGACTGGTAGTGCTGTAGGACTGTAGAATGTGGTGGTAATGAGGTAGTTTTATTGAATATAACTTATTTCCACCCCTCCTGTGAACACTTGAGGAATGAATGTATCATACTACATGACAAAGACTACACTGTGAATAAACCATAACAATTTTTTAGCCTCATTATAATCTGTGGGGCTTCGGTTGGATGTTTGATCCAGTGGTAAGTGACCAAAACACCATTCCTCAGTGCATGACTGATTTCATGGGACCAGTGCAATGTGGCAGCAAGGATAATGTGTCACTTCTAAGATGAGGTAGTAAAAGATACAATGTCCCATGTGTTGCCCTTCCCTCTGGCTCTCATGGGTCACTCATGGGGGAGGTGGCTGCCATCTTGTGAGAGACCTATGTGGTGAGGTAATAAAGCCTCCAGGTTGAGCTGAACAGTGGATTCGGGTCCCAGTCTGGGATTGGATGACTGTAGTTCCTGCTGGACATCCTGTCCACAGCCTTGTGAAAAGTCCCAAGCCAGAGCCACAAGCCTTAAACTTTGTAAGGTAAGTGTTTGTTATTATTTTCAGCTGCTAAGTCTGGGAGTCATTTGTTATGGAGCTGTAGATAAGTAATACACCATCTGACAGGAGTGCTTCCTTTGGGTATAAGATCGGATTTTATGATTACCCAACATAGCTTCCAATTCTGGCATTTATTTTTTAGAAAATGAGGGTGAGAAGACATTTCTCATTAAGCATTATAGGCAGATGATAGAACTGTAGAGTTTATCCAGAGTAATTATATAAGCAATAAAATATGTCTGTAAGGGAAAGACAAGTAATCTTTGTGGTTTCCCCCCGATGGCCTGTCACCTTTATTACATATTAGCCGTTCAGATGATTAGGAGCACTACTGGTAGGACAGGGTGTGTAACCACAGCATTCAGATAGTAGTTGGCTGAAATATTAGGTTCAGAAGATGTGCATGCATATATGTATGCACTTCACATTTCGGCAATAATAATAACATTGATCTTCTAACTATCTAATAGGATAGTTGTATTTTGTGACCAGCTATTACCATAAGATATCCCAAACCAATCTATAAACAGAAGAAAAAGAAAAGCCAGGCAAAAGGAAATCAGATGCAAGAGGGTAAGTGAGAGTGATTCAACTAGTCAGATTCCTGTGAGTGAATGGGCATATTAGGGAATTCAGTACGTGTGATGAGTGTGTGGATACCAGACTTGTCCGGAATGCCAAATGTATACAAAAATTACTCTTCGGTTTCATTTGTTTGTTTATACTGGCATTACCTAATGCATTACTGAAAATTCAGAATTGTTTGAAAAAGTCACAGAGAGCTTGTCTCTCTACAGAATGCAGTTGATTCTTGATCATGGTCATCTAAGACATAGGTAAATATCTTCTGAAATTCACAGAAATATCATTAAGCTTTTAGTTTTAACTTTCTCCCCACTCAGTTTGCTGTAGATATGAAAAAAGCTGTGAAAATAATAATTTTTACTTTGTTTTTCTCTCCTTCTTACTAGCCTTCTAATGGAAATGCCCAATAACAGTGAAATGTAGAGAAAAATGAACAAATACTTAAGCACTCAGAAACGTTGCAGCCTGATACAGATCTTCCCGTTTCTACATGAGCATTTGCTGCTTAATTCCTTTATGTTGATTTTTCTGCACTCCCTAGCCCCTTATAGCTGTCTCTGTTGTTCAAGCATGTGATTAGTGGAATATATTCATGTTTTATGTGGGGCAAACCCAAAAGCACATTATTTCCCAAACTGAAGACCCTCAGTTGTTTAGGTAGGTGGAGTACAATGATTCTCACAGGAAACTGTAGGAGCTGGTGTTAATGAGATAGTTTTATTGAATATAATTTGTTTTGGAAAATCAGCTGGAAGAAGAATAGCTCCCTGGTCAGAATGATCTCTCATATATTCTCCAAATTTCAGATTCTACAAAATCGCTTGGATTTAGTAAGCACCTATGAAGGGGCAGCCTGTCCTAGGAGAATCCCTTAGCCTGAACACTTTAGTGTCAGTTATTTGAAGCTGATTAAGAAATTTGTCATTCTTTGAGAGAAAGAATTTTGAGGATGCACAGGGAAAAAGAAGGGAGAGAAATTTCAGGTGAGTTTTGTTGTGTGTGTGTGGCCAAAGGAGTAAGGGGAAAGCATGAAAGGAAGTTCATAGGAGACACCAGCAGCTCCCAGTCTTTCTCCTTCCTCTCAGCTCTGTCCAGGGCCAGGCAGCCCTGGTGCACCGCAAACCCTGCCATCTGCTGCCCTGAGAGCCTGGAACTTGCCTCTGCTGGAGGTGAGATTCCAGAACCATTTTGGTCAGTGGAACCTCGGCTTCCATCAATTCAGCTCAAGGAGCCCAAGGACTGAGCTCCCTTGACCTAAGTTTAGCAGATTTGCCTGTTTGCCTCTGTAACTCCCAGCCTTGCTGCTCACAGCTGAAGGAGAAAAGAACAAGGGAATGCAGGGAGCCCTTTCAGGATTTGGTTGATGGCAGAGATTCTGAGAAGCCAGGTGGCAACTGCTGGGAAGAAGCACAGACTACAGCTGCAGGGCAAGGGAGAGGGCATCTAATGAGAGCTCAAGGGCAGGAACCTAGCAGCTTGATCTCTATCAGGGACCAAGTGCAAACTTCGCACAGCACTCACCAGAGAACAGCGAGATGAGCTCCCTCCTTCCGGCCCACACAGAGCCCAGGGAGGGAGCCCAGCCCAGCGCACACACGTCTGGTGGCCCAGAGGGAGGCATGGTGTGGGGAGAGGACAGCCAACTGTGGCCCCGGATTGGTCACAGCATGCAGGTGTACTCCCTACCACTCCGTCCCCTCTATTTTTAGATCTGTACACAAGGACTTCCCTGGCCCTGCTGATTCCCTCCACCCTTTTCCTCAAAATACAGGAAAATCTGCTGGTTGGGCTTTATTGATTTTCCCTTTTAGGATTGATTTTGTTTAGCATAACCCTGCTCCTCTAGAATGCAATTTCATAGAACACATATGGTCTATTCCTATTTATGAGACATTGTAGGAAAATGTCTTCATGCGTGATGCTTAACAAAATTTTGACGGAAGAAAAACTATTTGCCTTCATGATGACATAATAATTGATTTGTGTTAATTATTTCAATGAGTAGGAGGCTGTTTTGAGGCGAAATGTTTGTAAATCTTGTCTTTTGTGTGCTCTAATATTTGGAACAACAGCCTATTTAAAAGAAAAAGTCATGAAAAAGACAAAAGATGATGCCTAAAGAGTACCTTGCAGCCTCCTGTTGTAGCACATGCTGTGATGAACCATAGAGGATGAACCGCATGTTGGCTCATTAATCTGCTTTATAAATATTCAAGTTCTAGGCACTAGGTATAGAGAGAAAATAAGCCACACAGGCATAAACCTTACCATTATTGAACTTGGAATTTCAACGGAAAACATATTATTTCTTCTTTGTTCCCTTTGGCCATAGATTTTTCACATGCTATAACTATTCATTAAAATATTTCTTAAAGTATTTCTTAAGTTTTGCAATTTATATAATATCTTTTACTTAAATATAATGTGAATGTAATACTCCAAACAGATTTTAATAAGGATTTATTTAAACTAGTGGAAGAATGTATTACATGTTGCATTCACGCATAATTGTATTTTAGGGAATTAAAAGCAATGTGGAAAGATAACCTGCTGTGTCAGTATTTTGGCGTTTCTGTAATAAAGCACCCAAAGGTAGTGGGTCTGAGACAATGCAAATGTATCATCAAGCCGTTGAGATCAGGAGTCTGATGTTGTTCTCACCGGGCCAGCCTGTAGGCGTCAGCAGGCATCAGAAGGCATCAGTCTTTTCCTGGACTCAGAGCAGATCCAGTTCTTGACTCTCCTGGCTTCTAGAAGCTTCCCTTGTTCCTTGGCTCATGGCACCTTCTTCCATCTCAAACCCAGCAATGCTTGCTTTCTTCCCACATCGCTACATGTCTGGGACTCCTCTCTTTCCTTTTGTCTTGTAAAGAATTTGTTTACAGTGCTCCAACCTGGATAACCCAGGAGAATCCACACACCCCCTCTTTTTTTTTTGGTACCAGGGATTGAACCTGGGACCTTGCGCTTGCAAAGCAGCCGGCAGAGCCACTGAGCTGAATCCCCCCAGTTTAAGGTCAGTAGTAACCTTAGTTCCATGTTCAGCTGCAATTTTCCTTGGCTGTGGAACCTGACCTATTCACAGATTTTGAGCATTATGACATGGGTATCTTCAGAAATATTATTTGGCCTGTCATGTCCTCTAAAACTTGCCTGTTCATGAATGAGAAATAAGCCCTCTGTAAGCTGGTATGTCAACTGACTTCACAGGGGACTTCTACCATTTCTCTGAGTTACCTGTTTTAATTTTTGTTAATCTAAACTATTCCCCTGTGAGATGTCACAGGATAGAAAATTTTAGTTGAACATGAGTCATTCATTCAGGAGCTGTTGTACAACGTAGTGACTGCTTCCGAACAATGTATTATTTACCTGCTGATTGCAGATTGCGGATGGAGTAGATTTTCAGAGTCCTCACCACAGCACATTAATTAGCTGGATCCAGCTATTCCTCTATGCATTTATGTATAAATCATTACTTCCTGTGCCAAAACATTGTTTTTTCGTTACAAATAAGATAAAGCCCACAGTTCCACTCCAACTGGACACTGTTCATCATCAACAGCCACCTTTGCATTCATCTCAGTTGTGGACCCAGCATGAGAGGGTGGCTTTCTGTGTGCACACGTCTACCAACTTTGATGAGGAGGTAAGAACGAGTGTACAAAAAATGACACTAGGTAACTTGGAGAAGCACTCTTGAAAATTTTTTACCTTCATTAATTCATTAAGCTATCATTCACAGCTGTTTGAGGCAAGTATTTTCCCTTGGAATTAAATACTTGATGGAAAAGAATGTGATTCACTGAATCTCCAAAGGCTATGATTCCATAACTTTTGAATTGAGCTCAGCAAATTAGTAAGTGACAGCATTTTACTTTATACCCATAGTTGTAGAGCCAGTCAGTACGATCATGTGTCCCGGTATAATAACAAAAGCTAATATTTGTCAATCCTTACTGTGTTTCCAGTAGGGTTCTTAGTGCTCTACCGGGCTGATCTCACTTAATTGTCCTCACAAATCTATCACGTGGGTGACAGTGTATCCATTTTACAGATGTGGAAACTGAGGCACACTAAGCCTGCGGATGAGGAGGCTGCTCTGGGACCCGGGTGCCTGGGCACAGAGCGCCTGCCTTGTTGATCTGGTTTTACATGTGTGGCCCTCCTGTGACTGGTCCTTCGCTTTACAGTTTCAGTTCTCTGGGGTCAGCCGTGGTCATGGATATAATACGTGGGAAATTGTGGCAATAATTCATAAATTTTTAAATGTGTGCCATTCTGAGCAGCGTGGCCAAGCTGCACATTGTCCTGCCGTGTCCCACCTGGGAGGGGACCCATGTGGACCCATGCGGATCCGTGCAGCGGACGCTGCCCAGCCATGAGTTACTTGGCAGGTGTCCAGGCTCTGAGGTCAGCTGTTGTGGTATAGCAGTGTGCGAAGGAGAAACGCTGCATCGTTCCTGCATGTTGTTACAGTCGTTCTGTTTTGCTGTAGTTACTGATAACCTCTTACTGTGCCTAACTTATAAGTGAAACTTCATTATAATATGTAGAGGAAAACACACATTGTATGTAAAGTTGACTGCTAGCCAGTCGCAGGCGTGCACTGGAGGTCTTGGAATAAAACCTGTGCAGATTAGGGGAAACCCTGATGGTAGATTCCTGTGTCAGTGAGGATTTTAAAGTCCGTTGCTTTTGTCATTTGGACCTAGGGCCTGGAGTTCGTTTGAACAATTGCCAGTCTTACTATTGCTTCCCTGCAAGTCATTAAACAATGATTCAATTTAGTGTCAGTAAAAAAATTTTTGTTTGTTCTTGAGTGTGGCCCCTGTTTCATCATAATACAAAGTTATGTTTTAAGTGTCCTTTCTCACTAATTTCTGATACTAGGACCCATTGAGACAGTTATACATGCTGCACGCCTTTATGTATAGATTTCATGCTCACACACATAAACAGAGAGGCAAGATCGAAAATGCTTTTGCCTATAGAACTAAAGGAATCATATATAAGTGCTAAGTATGCACTCACATTTTTGCAGTGTGTGTTGTGGCTGTATCCCGCTACTCTGCAGCAAAAACTTTCTTTGAATAGTTTTAATCTGAACAAAATGTGAAAGTGCCTAGTCAGGGATGTGTTATTTAAAGAAGCACAGAGATCTCCCTTATGTTGGGCTAGGTGAAGAGGTGGCTGAAAAGATAAAACTTTCATACATGAAAACATCTTAGGAAGTACCTGGTGATCTAACATAGCCTCCCGATCGTGAATCATTTTTACACAGTATTCCTGGCACATTCAGTGATGGTGAACAAACTCCTTTACCAGGCTTCCTATTCCATCTTTCAGTACACTGGGTTATTAGAAAATTGATTCATTATTGAGAGATGGCTCTACTCACTTTCTCTTTCCTTCGGATATTAGGTCACTTAGCTCACTGCACTTCCTGCCTGGCACTTAGTAAAGCTCAGTATATGTTTGTGGCTGGTGGAGTCACGTGTCTTTTACACAGTGGACATTCAGCTCAGCTCAACACACACTTATTCACAGGCACTTGGCTTAGTTTGATGGGATCGGTAATTACTACTGCACCTGCTACATGTGACAGGGACCATTTAAATCCAGTGTATGTTACAAAACATCCACAGGGTGCAGGACATTGAATGGAGCTGAGAGGTAGAAAAGAGAGGAAGGGGTCACAAAATGTTTTCTGGGGTAGACAAATTTGAGCTGAGGCTTAAAGAGGAGGAGGAACTATCCCATGAAGAAGGAAAGCGGAGTTGAAAAGATTCCTTAAAGGAGAGCAATAGTAGCAGAAAAGCTTGGAAACACTGGTGGTGTGTGTTAAGGAAATGTAAGGTGCCCCATGATACAAGAGCATGGAGAGAAGCGGGTAGATGTCTGGGGCTGCTGGGTGAGAACAGCTAGTGGGAGACCATGAGGGCTGTGTGTGGTCACTTTATATTCGTAAGTGTTGCAATCAGTGGAGGCATGGGGAAGCCCTCAAATGGTGCTGTAGTTTGGATCTTGAGTGTTCCCAGAGGTCCACATGGTGAAGGCTGAGTGCCCAGAGTGGTGGGATTGGGAGGTGGTAGGAACACGAAGACAGACATGGAGCCTGGTGAGAGGTCTTCAAGTCATTGAGGGTGTGGTCTTGGAGGGACGGTGGGACGCCTGCTAGTTCCTCTACCTCTCTTTTACTTCCTGCCTGTGAGGTGAGCCATGTTCTTCCATCACTTGCTCCAGCCCTGATGTGCCACGTTGTTCCAGGCCCAAAGCCACTGGGGCCACCCCAACCCTTAAACTTGAAGCCCACAGAAACCTTTCCTCTTTATAAGTTGACAGCTCAGGTGTTTGTTACAGCCTTGGGAAGCTGACGACAAGTTTAGCTGCTTCACTAGCTCAGTAACTGTTCCCTTTCTTCATCATCATAAATATGTGGGCTCCTAGGAATCTGATGCTGTCCAAAAGGCATGAGAAAGATGCTGACCCAACTCCGCACATGAAATAGATAGCTACCGTTTACCTACAAAATAGAGTGTTAAACAACAAAAGTAGTTTAATGATATATATTTATTTATCCTTAATATGCCTTTTTGTTAAAGTACATTAAAATCAAGACTAAGCCTGAAGAATCCTTGATCACCCACAGCCCATTACATCTCATGGGCGATGCAAACTTTCCATTTGAAGTGAAAATTAACTTGAGCTATTTATTGTCAATGCCTGTGGGAAAGAAAAATGAAACTTAAGGCTAACCAATTAGAAGCACCGACTAGCTTATAGTTGTATAACTAGGGATCTTCTAGCAGGATACACCAAAGTAAGGCCACCACATAAGAGTAACCAAGCATGTAGTTCTTTTGCTCTATACTTCTGTGACCGCCTATAAAAAGGCTTCTCCTTCATTCCCTCAGTGGGGTTCTCAAACCACAAGCGGTTTGGAGCTGTCCAGTTCATGAATCACTGCTTCTGCAGGTGAACTCTTTAATATTTTGTTTTACCTCCTTTTACCTTTTACCACTTAACATGAACTGAACCATTTGTCCCTAAAGAAGATAATGTGAATTTATTTATTTGAGTCACAGGTAGAGACATTATTAAATACAATTAATCATAGAATAAATGGTCCTTGCTTTCAACTTACATGATCCTGAAGTTAAATGTATGTGTTCCCTGATTTGCAAGACTATAGCCTTTTTTCATTAAAAATATTTTCATCTTCAAAAGAATTCTGGCACTCAATACTAGAGACTGGAATCAATAGAAAGTAACTGAATTTAATGCAAAATGGAATAATAAATTATAGCTGTAGACCTAGTATAAAGACATTTTTGCAAGGGATAGTACATGTTTTATATTTGAGAATGTACATTTCAGTAACCAACCTGTCTTCTAAGGATGCCATAACCCCCTGGACAAAACTTAATTATTTTCTTCTTTGTATTATTTCTGTCATTTGTACCACCTGTCAAAAGCAATGGCCTCCTGCTGAACATCATTAGGTGGCCCACTCTGTGATGATGTATAGGTTAAGTACCCAACCCAGTAAGCCTCAAGAGGTTATTTAGATTTCCTAGGAATTTGGTTTCTTTCTAGAGATCATAGTTTTCCACTTTTTGAGTGGTGCAGTCCCAGAAATAATGCCTCCCTTCTACATCTACTGAATATATACTTGGATGAAAAAATCTTCAAATCAAAATCTTCTGTCTACTATTCTGCCATTTGAACTAATGTATAATTTATCTATCTCTTTCTTCCATGCCTCAGTTTCCAATTGTGTCTGATTAAGGCATGAGACACAGTGCTGTCTTCTAAATGGGTTTTTACAGAGAGATTCCACGTGAATGAAGACAGCAAGGGGTTATTTCTTTGAGCATGTTCCCCATTGATGCTGGGTTCTGCTAACGAATACTTCCTTCTCTCCCCTCTGTGCTCACTACTGCCTTTCTGAGTTCCAGTCTGAACCCCTGTTGCCATGGTTAGCACCTGCTTGTGGAGTCCTTGAACTCCCTGATCTGGGCACAAATTGTGGGTGTCATACATACCCGACCACCGGATGTGTTTAAATGCACAGAGATTCTTTAGTGGCTGCACAGAACAAAATCATCAGAAACATCGGAAGTCTGCCCGGCAGTATTTCAGGCTTGAAAAGCAGCTGCATGGTCAGTGTTTCTAGAGCTTTGTATTAGGACTGTAGAAAATGAGAGCTGGAGGAATCTGCTTCGATCCCGTTGTTCCGTGTATCTTGAGATGTAAGATCACTCAGAGAATCAGTCTATGCCGTAGCCCAGGAGAAAATGAGTGTCGGGACCCGGTGCAGGCTCCACAATCTTCTTTTCTTTCTTCCGGTGAACAGCTTTCCGGTACAGGCCCTGACAAGAGGGGAGGATTTCTATTATGAATTAACAAGCAGGAAATTCCTGAAATCAATTACATTTTATTTGTTTTTATCCAAGTCACCATAAAATTTGGTGGCAATGTGTTTTATGTATTTTTTCACTTTTCCTACTTACCTGTGATAATTCTACTTTTCTTCACTTTGGATACGGAAACACTCATAATAACATCATGACATTTTTTTCAGATGTTCCATTTTTCAGATATGTAAGCATGATGCATAATCTTAGGCTGTGAGGGAAGTTTAGTATGAAACAGAATGTGAATCCACATCAGAATACCTTGCCCTTCAAAAACAGAAACATGGAAAAGGGTAATTCACCAGGTGAGATCTTGACTCCTACATTCCACACAGGAGTCTTTCTTTTGTCTAAACACAGATGTGGTTCTCCTAGGAGATCTCTTCAAGCTGACCCTGACCTTTGAATCCGGGATGATTGCAGTCCGTCCATTGACTGAGACACATGCTGGCCCAGGCAAAAAACTTGCTTCTTATTGACAACATTTGACATAGAGTTCTGGTTTTATAAAAATATCTGTGCATAATTTCTCTCCTAATTCACAGTTGTTGCTTATCATGGAAAATGAAAATGAATTGGCCCAAGGAGCCCTGTGTCTTCAACCTCACTTTCTAAAAATTCTGGTGGGAGATATTTCTCTGAGGGATGTAATGAAAAAGGATAAATTTCTTTAAAGAGTGTGGTTTTTAAACATGATTTTGTTACCGTTCTAGCATCACAACAGTTTCCTTTGTTAACTATAGTTACTTAGCCAGATGTCATTGAATCAGGAGGTATCTGATGAATCCCACAGTGCAGGCTACAACTGACCCTCCTGCCGCCCAGTTCTGTCTCCAGCCTGGAGCTGGAGGATCCTGCTCTCCTGTGGCCCCTCAGTGGCACCGTGGTCCATCTTACGTGGTGATGTTGCTGGCAGCCACGTAGCATGCGGGAACTTGCCCAGTGCTTCTCTGTGTCCTTGTTCGGGACCAGCCCCTCACAGTTCAGGGTCTGCCTGCTCCGGGCATCTGTTTAAAGTGTGACTGGAACTAGCTCCTCGCTCCCCTGCTTCTCCTTTAATTCAGAGACTAGTGCAGTCCTTGGCAGCAGGTCCCTTTTGTGTCATTCCTGAGCCAGAGCTGGGCCCAGAGTCAGTGTGTGAGTGGTGACCACATTCTCTGAGTCCTTCCCCGCTGTCCCCCCTCCTTGGTAATGTCACCTGCCCTGTATCCTTAGCTGGGGAGGAAGCCTGGTGCCAAGCAGTGGGACGAGTCTAACAGCCTTTTCCACGGGGACATATTTTCAGTAATTGATAGTTTTCTGTACTGAGCATTCAGGAGAGAATTCAAGCCAGAATATTAGTATCATCCAAAATGTCTTTTATGTCTTTTTTCAAAGGTTTTAGCCTAAAAGGTAAAACAGGAAAATAAAAACATTATGTCTGTGCATAGTCATTCCAGGATCCCCCCACCAGCACCCCATACACAGACAGACCACAAGATCCAGGACGCTGACGTCTTTTGTGTGAAATGGCTTGGCATTTGCACAGAACCTATGCACATCCTCCTGGACGCTTCTCATCCTCTCTAGATTACCTATAATACCTCATACAGTGCAAATGCTGGGTAAATGGTTGTTATACTTCATTGATTGGGGAACAATGACAAGAAAACGTCTGTATGTGTTCACTTCAGCAAGAACATAACTCCTTTATCTGATTATATTTGATCTAAGGTTGGCTGAGTCCACAGATGTAGACCCCATGGATTCCGAGAGCCACTGTACACACCACACACACACCACTCATATGGGTCTCCCCTCTAGGGATTTTAAGCTGAGCGCATGTAAATAAACGTCACAAAACCACATTGGAGTCAAATGAATCCTGCCCCCCAAGGAGGACGTAGATCCAGAGGTATGATGTTTATGACTGGCATTGCTTTTGATGAGCAGTCGCCACAGGGCTGGTCGGGACAGCCTGCGCCAGATGATCTGCGTGTGGTGATATGGAGAGTCAGTGGTTCCGCTCAGATTAGCTTCTTCTTGCTTCTGCATTGCCAGGAGCTGTTGGAACTCTGAGATCCCTGCAGTCCTTGTTCTCACACATAAATATGAAAATAGATTACTTGGTGGGGCAGTGCAATCAGATCTTTCTTTTGCTAAAGAAATGATTGATACTGAATTCCCTAGGAATTAGTTGAAATTGTCAAAAGGTCTCTAGTGTTTTACATTAAGCATTGGCTGCCTTTGTATTTTTGCTTTTGCAAAAGTTAAAAACTTTATATTTAAGGCTGGGGATTTAGCTTGGTGGTTCCAGTGCCTGCCTCGAAAGCAAGGTCCTGAGTTTGATGCCTGCTACCCCCCTAAAAAAACTTTGTGAACTGTGGGGCATAGGTTAATTTATATCCCTTCACTAGAGAGTTAAGTGAAAGTATCTCTGGGCTTTGGTTTTAGTCCTAAAGCATATGGAAATGATTTCAAAAGAAATGGCCTAGACTTCAGGACAGATCAGACTGTGCAGAAAGAGTCTGAGATTCATGGGTGGGGCTCTGCTTTTCAGCTCAAAGTTGGCACTTTTCAGAAGAGGGAGACAAAGGTCACTAATGACTATAAAATACACACACACACACACACACACACACACACACACAGTCATTTGGAAGGCAAGTAGAACAGAGAGAAGAAGCACCCTTTCCCGGCAAGTCGATGGAGAGGCACTTCTCCGTACAGTAGAGGCACAAATTAAGAGCTCAGGAATCTTCAGCTGAAGATTAATGAAAACAGGTGTTTGTGTTCATTTGTCTGCGTCCTTGTTGCCATCTCTGCTTCCCAAGTAGGCTCAGCACATCATCGCGAAAGGCAACCTAAAGAATACATGAAAGTGGATGTGTACCGTGTCCCAGGATGCCTCCAGTCTCACTGCCTGTGCTGGGGCTTGACATGGCAAGCCTGAAGCTAACTCCCGCGGTGTTTCCTGCTCTGGCCGGGCCCCTGTGCTCTCGCTTTGGCCAGGGTGGCTTCCTTCCTGGTCCACTGTGCTCCTTCTGAGCCTTTTTAATAAGTTGCTCTTTCCCTCCCTCCTGAAGGCCCAGCACTCTTCCCAGACTGCGGTCCCCCAACCATCCACTGAAGGGAGGCAAGCGCCTCACCGCTGATGTGTGTGTTCCTGCGTCTGTGTGTCAGTGTCTCCTGCGAGGCAGATACTTCGGGCCATGCTTTGCTCATGTGTGTTTCTACACTCTCTCAGGATCAAGGGTGAGGCAGGTGCGTTTCTCTGTGAGACCTGGCAAGTAGAATCAGACGGGAAGAAAATGTTTTCTCTTCAGTCTTTTCTCAGTTTTTGTAAACTGGGTCAGAGAAACAGGTGCATGTTTATGTAACAAGGTCCTTACTTTCTTGCTGAATGTCATCTTATTGTCTGCCTTGTGCATAATGCAGAGCGACCCAGATGAAAGCATTATTTTAGATTATGGATAGCACTCCCACATGCAGCCCAAGCTTATTGGAACTAAGAGAAATCTTTGATAAGTCCCAGTTGAGTTTGGCAAAACTTAGATACTAGTCCTGACTCAATTATGAGCTGCTGGGTGTCCAGAATTAGCATGTGCTCTTTTCTCCTAACGGGCTGGGTAACCACAAGTATCATAGGTATTTAACTTACCTGGGTGTAAAGGTCTGTACTTTCGGGGCATTTTGGATCAGTTGATCTATTCCCCCATCAACCTTGGAGCCCCAAGGTTCAGTTTGTATTTAATTGTTGATAGCAAGGTCCACAGAAGCACTTAAATAAAATGAGGTATCTGTGTATGCTGGACTCAGAGGAAGCAGCACCTTCTAGGAATCAAGATTCTTACTTTGAGGTTGCAGAAAGGGGCCTTTTAGGCAGTCTGCCATGGCTGAGCCGGCTTCCCTCTGATGTTGTCAATCCCTGCCTTACCTGCCACTCTGCGGGAAAATAAATATGTCTCGGTCTTCCAAGTTGCTGCATATCATTGGGGGTGGGGGATGGACAATGGGAGGAAGGCTAGTGTTTATTACAAATGACTCATTTCTGTCTTCCCTAAAGCACAGAAATTTCAGAAAGTGGCTGAGGGAGGGTAGAATCTCATACGGATGTGGTAGACAGGCTGCTAGACCTGAGAGTCAAAGGAAGGAGACACAACACGCAGAATATAAATATAAGTGGTGGAGATTGTTGAAATTCAGTTGAATTCCAAAGGAATCTAGATCTATCTTTGGCAAAATTACCAGGGATCAGGAAAGTACTTATGCCCATTCTGTTTTCAAACGATTAGTTAATACCTAAGGCCTAAATTAGGATTGCCTTGGATATAGGTGTAGAGTCTTTTGATCATAATATTTCTAAAAACATCTCTGTCATGGTTGTTGTTTGCTTCAGATCATCATTTTCCTTTTCTCACTGAAACTTACCTTTGGGGTAAATCATAGTCCTACTGCAAGTATCTTACACAGAATGCCCTGCAAAAGGTGAGTTATAACTGGCTAAGGAGGCAGTTGGCCCCAGAGTCCCACTGCATAGTGGATTCATGTATTTCTTGGAGTTTTCTCCTATTTGTGACTTCACTAAGGGAAGGTCATGCTTTTCTACTGCTTCAGAAGCTGAGTGAGATGGTGACAATACTGATTATCTCCCTATACTTTATTCTGCAGTAAATGCCTACATTTATTCTCTCCTAGGAATTAAAGGTACAGGCCCAATAGCACCAGGCCTCTTGATACAAATCTCTACTTACTATGGTGCTTTGAATCTGAAAGTCAGTCTTCAAGGGTCACAGAAGCATACAGCTTCAAAATTTCTTGAAAGTAATAAAAATGTGGCTTTGTTTAAGCATAAAAGTAGCTCAGGATTAATGGCATGGCCATTGTGATGTGTGAATTGGTTTCTGATGTTCAACTCTGGGAAAGTAAATAGCACGGACATCCAGGGCAGCATTCTCCTGTCTTGCCATCCGCAAATGTTTTATCTTCAGTGGCTTCATTTGCATTCTGCAGAAATTGTTATTCTTGGAACTGAAGGTAAACCTAGCTGTTTTGTTTTGTTTTGAATATTTGGCTTTAGCTGTCTTAGCTATTAGTTTAAAAGGAAAGCACAAATGATTTAAAAGCCAACTGCTGAAAAAGAGGATGAGAGCTCTTTCAAGCAGAAGAAAGGAGTCTAGAATATAATATGACATGGACACATTGCCCATTTCTTTCTTTCTTTTCTTTTCTGGTTGTTTTCAAAACAAGTGTACATGAACTTTACTTCCCGTAAAAGCCGTCATCAACCTCAACCTCAAATTCTTTCCTCAGTTCCCTGTATCAGTACCAAAAGAAGTTTTATTTCATTTCAGAATTCCTCTCTGCACTAGACACTCGTGTCAGGCTCCTGGATGCAGAGACTTGCATGCATCGTTATCATTTGCACACTCATAGTCTCAGTATGACAAAAAAGTGAGGCAGGACAGAAATAAGAGACCAGCTTGACATTCCCCAGGGCCCTTCCTCCCTGGGCTGGGTAGAGGAGAATCGTGCTGATGAGCACTTCATCTTGATGGACCCTCCAAGAGCCCCACAAGGCTAGGGATGACACCAGAGCGCCACTCGGGGACACAGGTGGCTCTTCTGGCATGGAGAACCAGACAGGTGCTTCAGGAGAGTTCATGAGTGGCGACTTCCACTGTCACAACTGCCAGTAGCCCGTGAGTGGTTGAAGAAAGAGGAGACAGGGGATAATGATGGTTTAGAAGTAAACCAGTTACTCATCCCAGGCTCACGTAGGCTAAAAGTGCCACCAGAGCTCCTCCTCCTGCCTCTGTGACACCAAGCTGTGTCCCACCACTCTCTGGACTTAGCACACGGTAGTCAGGAGACCCTGCTCTTTTCTTTAGACAAGCTCAACTTCCATAGGTTGTTCACACACACACACACACACACACACACACACCCGCTACCGGGGATTGAACTCGGGTCCTTGCACTTGCGAGACAGGTGGCGGAACCACTGAGCTAAATCCCCAGCCCTCCATAGGTTTTTTAATACTAGCTTTTCTGGATGCTTATTTGCACCTGGAATTTAGAGGCTTCCAACTATTTTAAAATCCTATTTGATTTTCTAAAGAAAAAAGTGCATGACAAACACTCCATTTCCACTGGATTTAAATGAAGCATTCATGGGCTTCTTCCTACTCATCCATCTCAAGAGACACTGAATTCGTAGTCTTTTCAAGTCTAAGTGAACACGGGCCCTCTCCAGTGACACTGTCCTCGTAGGTCATCTGGGACCCTGGTTACCAGAAAGGGACTCAGGGAGAAATGAGGCCCCACAGCCTAGCCCACCCGGACCCCGCTGCCTGCCCTCCTCTAGACCTAGCATTCTCATCTGTAAAGTCAGGTTCTTGGACCAAATCAACTCTGACAGTCCTTCCAGCTTTAAAGTTATGTAATCCCATGTCTCAAAAATTTCCTAAGAGAAAAGTACTGTGCAGAGTTTAGGGCTAAGAGGATTTTAAAGAGAAAGATAGACGGCCTTCCCCTTCCCCCTCTTTCCCCTCGCATTTTCTTGGAGGTTGCAAGGATTTAATGAGCTTCGCTCTTCTGTGTTTCTAGAAAGCACTCAATGTTCTAACGCTCCACTTCGACTCTGTCTCCTGGAGCATTTTAGATTTTACTGGTGTAAATTCTCCTTGTGCTTCTGGGATCTCTGAGGGATTGTTGTTGGTTTCCTAATGTGTTTTGTTTGTTCTTGGTACTGAGTATATTTCATATAGAAACTGAGTCAAGGTATATGGTTTTATCTTCCCTGAGTCCATACTTCAGGATTTTGTTGTCTTTTTCAGCATATCAATCTATATTTAAATTATTTCAGGAATTCAGTTTTTTGAAATCTTGTTTTGTGGTCCATCTCAGTCTGTCAGAGTGTGTTGGGCAGAAGGACCTGCTCATCCACCTCACTGTGGGGTTATGTAGGACAGGGATCAAAGCAGCTTTTCTCCTCATTTGAAGCCAAGCTTTTCAATAAAACTCCTGCTGAAGAATGAGGACGGCCAGCATGAGAAGGTGCAATGCCAGTGAATTTGAACACAGAATTACAGGAACAAATGTTCCTGAGCTGGAAAAAAAAAGATAGTCTCTCTGGAATTTAGTCACCGGTATAAAAATGTAGCAAAATAATTTTTAATGATGATCTTCACCACTGTTAGCATCAAGACTTTCTCAGGTACGCAGAATGTGTGACATGGGGCTGACAAGGTTATGTTTTTTGCGCCCAGTAACTGCTCAAGCAGGTGACTCCTGTGGTGTGGTGCCCAACTGTAGAAGTGAGCTCACCGCAGCTATAAATACCTGGTAAGGTAGCGATAACTTCTCCCACATGGATGTGTTGCCCTCCCAGGTAGTAAAGTTTCTGCTTCATCTATGCCGTAGCTTCTCTTAGGGAAAAGTTGCAGAGGACCAAGGGTAAAGGATCTTAGGAAGGAGGCGAAAAGGACCCCCTGGGGCTCTGCAGGTCCTTCGCGCCTCCAGCCAGGGCCCAGCACCTCTAGCTGTGGAATTACCATTTGACCTTGGCAGGCAAACCCTTTGCTCTCCAAAGAGGCACAGGAGGTGAAGTTGGCCTGCCCACGGACACCGGGCTGAAGGATGTGAGCTTAGAGCCTTCGGGGGGGACTGAACAGTGAATCGGGACAGAGATCCAAGTGTTTCTAAGTAGCCTGTGATGGGGAAAGATGGAAACTGAGGAACGGATGCTGGGATCCCTCCTCACAGTATGGCTGTCATACTTACACAGCGAGAGTGTTGCCTGACTCCTGTGGGCAGGCAGATCTTACGTCCACAGTCAGTATTGACTTGGTTTTGTTTCCCAGAATATTCAACAAATTCAGGCCACTTCCTTCCTGGGCTCCTTCCCACTCCCAAGTAGTCAGGGCTACAGTGGATCTTTTCACATCCAGACTTTTTTCCTTATTTTACAAATGGAATACTGTTCAAGCATTCATCCATTCATTTGTCCATTCATTCATTCAAGGAGTCTATTTTGAGCCCCTATCACTTGCCACACATGGAAACAGACTGTGAACAAATTAGACTAAAACCTGCCCTCCCTGAGTTCCCATGCTAGAGGGAGTGTACAGCAATGAAAAATATTGTTACAGATATGCAGCCTAGGGTACGGTGATACATGCAATGGCGAGAAGTAAAGCAGGTATAGATGGATGGGCTGTGTTGGAATTTCTAGCGGAAGAGGGAAGGGATCCAGCCTCACTGAGACAGGAAGTAGATGAACAAACACCCCGTCTGGGGATCTGCATGTTCCAGGCCAAGATGGCGCCCGCACAGTGGGCCCACGCAAGGTAGTGGGAGAGGTGGAAGCCAGGGGTCCTGAATGCTGTGCCACTGGGTCCACTGAGATGAGTTTAGCCTCACTCTGAGGGACAAAGGACACCACGTGATAGGAATCGAGAAGGGAGTAACACGATTGACTTACTTTGTGTAGGGAGCAGACTGAAAAGGAGAATGGGGGGGCTGGGCGTTTGCAAGGTTGAGGTGTCATGGACACCAGTGTGGAGTGCAGGCGGCTCTCCGTTGATTCAGCTCCAGCCCTCCCTTTTCTGCACTCGTGGTAAATGTGTCTAAATGTCCCTGCTCACCCCTGGAATTATTCATCAGGTTCAACAGTCGGTAAGAAAATGATGTAACAGGCAGTTAGTTAAAATAGAGAGCCATGTGTGAGCCCAATTGTGGAAAACGATACAGAAGTCAGAAAAGTTTTACTTCAAGATAAAGTAAATACTCATGCAGCAGAATAAAGACCACTGCGGACTTCAAGGAGTAAATATCTTGAAGGGATTGACAGTGTAGTCAGGGCTCCTGCATTCCATTCTTCATTTCACCTTGAAGGTCATTATTGTTAACTGTTTCCTCTGAGTCTTAAAGCCAACATGATGCTGCTTTCTCGTGCTTTTTCTCCTAAGCTAATTAATGCAGCCATGCAGGGGTCCCAAGATTGGCTTGCAGAGGGGCAGCTGGCTTGCAGGGCAGCCCCTGAGTGAAGAGCTCAAGTCACCAGTACCATAACAGGGCCACCATGAGGCTGACTTTGACCAAGGTCATTGGTACTTTTTTCAACTTTTTATCCAACCACTGTGTTAAAACCCCCAAATGAAGATGGTTTGCTTTGTTTATCACCACCATCTTTCAGATCTCAGTACATACTTCGTTCATAAATAATGGGGATTTAAGGGGAAAGTAGAAAGAAGAGTGAAAATTCTTGTCAGATTCCTAGAGCTGTTAGTCACCTTGGAAAAGAAATTTAATCCTCTTAATGCAATGTCTTTCTCTCTCAAGCCCTTGCTGTGAAAAGCATATGGAATAACATTTCTATGGGTGCTCTTCACAGTTAAGAGTTAAAGAAATAGGCAACATGTTATAGTTGTTAAAACCAAGAAAACTGAGGCCAGGCCATGACTATGAGCATTCAAATACTGGCTCTATTCCCTGGAGGCTGGGGGAACTTGTCCAGGTTTCTTGGCCTCTGTACACTTGAATTTCCTCATCTGAAAAATGGGAATAAGTGGTTAGCATCTAATTTAGCGTGTGATTCAGGAAACTAAATGACTGCATGGCTGAAAAGTGATTATAGCAGTGCCAAGCACACCAGTGCACTGGGTCATGATTTACAATAACCATTGCTACTTGCCTGGCTTCCGTTGCTACTGATAGGAACCCCCACCCCCACCCCCGACCGCTGCACCCAGCCTCCATCCACAGTTTCAGTTACACAGTCAACCACAGACCACAAATAGTACATGGAAAATTCCAGAAATAAACAATCCCTAATTTTTAAATTGCCTGCCATTCCGAGTAGTGGGATGAAATTTTGTGTCACCCTGCTCCATCCTACCAGGAACTCACCCTGTTCTAGTATCTGCCCCGTATCCTTCCGGATAGCAAGTAAATGCCTCAGCTATCAGATTTGCTGTGATGGGATTCCAAGTGTAAGGGTGTAGGGACCCTTAGTTAGTGATGTCCCCAAAGCATGGGAGAAGTGATGCTTGCAAAGTTGTAAAATGCATCCTTTAAGTCAAAGTGTGAAAATACAATATGATCAATAGAGATAGATAGATAGATAGATAGGAGTTTTTGTATAACTTTTATGAGAGTACCTTGTAGTAGTTGTTCTATTTTATTTTTATTGTTCTTAATCAAATACTATGCCTGATATTTAAGTTAAACTCATCACAGATATGCCTGTGTAGGAAAAATGTGTATATAATGAGACAGAGAGAGAGTGCACACTTTGGTACTATTTATGATTTCAGGCTTTGCAGTATACCCTCTGCAGAAAAGAGAGGACTACTGGACTATTTTCCTCCTTGAATGACTAATATGACCGCTGTAAATTTTTAATAAAACCCAATCTTCTTAGAGACTAGCAGAATTTCAAGACATTATCTTGGAATAAGATAAGAGAGCTTATGTCATGGACTTCATAACTTTGCAATAAGTCGCTCTACTGAAAGAATTGGTCTCTGTTCCCTTTTCCTTTCATTCCCCCTGCCCACTCTTTCTCTGAAAGGGAGGTAAAACGGTAAATGTGTTAACAAATGTCACTGCGTACTGAAAAGAAGCCATCACCTAAGATGCTTCCTAAATAACCTTTCTTGTCTTTATTTCCCCTATGATAAGCTAATAGTGTTTTTCACTCTAGGTCATCACTCTTTTCTAAACTACTAGGTCATTTTTAATTATTGTTTTCTAAGTATGTTTGTAGTGCATAATGATCACGTTTATCACGAGGGAGTTTGTACATGTACATAGCGCATCTTGCTTCTTTGTCCTTTGCCTTCCCCTCCTCACCCTCCCTGCTCCCTCTAACTCTTGTTCCCCCCTCACACTTGGAAAAGCTCAACTTCCAATTTTTTTTTCAAGTCTCTCTCTCTGTTTTTGGGGGGGGGGGTCGGGGATCAAACTCAGGGCCCTGCACTTTTGAGGCAGGCAGCAGAACCACTGAGCTAAATCTCTCTCTCTTTTTCATTCCTTCTCCCTCTCCTCCAGTGTCAGTGGTTAGGAAATAGGACCCACTTGAAAAAAACCCAGAATTTTGAAAGACAAAAATACCACTGAAAAGCTGAACATGGGCACTAGAGACCATCTCTGTTAGTAACAGAACAGCGAGGAATAATTTTGAAATGATAGATGTATTTATTTTAAATTGAGCATATATGTTCTGGAGTTTGCCACAAATATACATTCCTTCACCACACAATTAGTGTGTGCTTTTTTCTGTTACATGCAAATCATGCATACAATGATACATGGATTCTCTGTCCTAGAAATTCTGAAGAAAATTTGTTTGCCTTTCTTGAACTGACATCTGCCATGATTTCTTGTTTTTTTGAATCAGAAAGTGAAAAAAAATCATTTAGAACATTTTTCAGTATCAATGTTGAGAATTTCATAAACTTAATTGTGTTTACATTTTATAATTCTCTCCTGCTGATCCGGAATGTCAAGATGTGTGTCGCCAGCATAGCCCCAAGGCACAAGCCACATGCATGCCTACTCTCCAGTAATAAACGTACAAATGCTTCACATATAATAAGACAAGATATCAGCAAGTAATATCAAAAAACACTTGAGGTTTTCCGAGGAAGTGTTCGGATCTGCATGTAAGGGGTTTGGTTTTATGAAGAGGTCTCCCTTCCGTGATGAGTAGCTGCAGTTCAGATTGATGGGAGCCCTGCCCTAGGCTCTTGCCTTCCTGCGCAGCATGCTGGTGCGCTCACGTTAGGTGAACACAAGAGCATGTTTGCATTTCATTGATATAAATGGTCTCAACCTCTCTCAAAATAGCAGCAGAATCAAATTGTACTTAAAAAGGAAGCTTACTGCTTCCTGGCACAGTGATACTGCCCAGGCAGGTCCTGATGATGCATCATTATTTCCTGCTATCAGGTCAGTGAACTGCCCTGAGACTGCATGCTGTCTCTCTGCTGCTGGAGTCGGAAACACACTGCTCACTTTGAAATCTAGGCTGTTGCTTATAAGGAAAAATAGCTTTGCTAAAATTAAGGCTTTGGAGACATTGGAATGTTTGTTTTATTGCATTTTAAAAACATTAGTAAAGCTTCTGAAACAGCAAGCTTTACTTTTTGCCCTCTGAAATCCCTTACTTCGCTAAAGAAAGATGCTGGGAAATTGCTTTATAACACAGTTTTAATGCATCTCAATATACATGTTCATAATGTGGATGTGCACAAAATATCAGAGCTTCCAAAGCAATTAGTGTGCAAATATTTGAAATTTACAGAATTAATAATCATAATGTACCCCTCATGAACAGTGTCATGGGCCATGCACTTTCTCTATCACATTTATTAGCTCACACAGTTCCAGAACTGGAACAGTGTTCTGAGTAATAGCAGTAGTAGCTAAAATGGCAGCAGACAACAACTGTTGCAGCTACTAGTTAAATATGAAATTTCTGTTACTAGATCACTTTGAAATGAAACTTTCATATGATTTAACTTTACTGTATTTACAAGGAGGCCCTATTTGTTGAATTTTGTGAACTTTTTATAGAAAATGTATTGCTAGGTGTTTGCTGTGTTGTAAGAGCAGTGTCCTCAGTACAGTAGACCACCACAGTGCGCTTGGCAGAGGCCCATTCTGGTACAATGGGCCTGTACAACAGCCATCACTAAAGTACACGTGGCTCGGGTTTATGTCATACCCTATTGCCTCTGAACCAAAACCATCTTACCCTGTATCTGTTTAATGTCCTCGCAGTGTGATTTCCATATGATTCTTCCTGTCTTATGGCTGTGAAGAAAATGACACAGAGATCAGCTAACTGATTTGTAGTCACTAAAATGTTGTGACTTTGGAGGGGGACAGCCTTTGCTATAGAATCAAGAAGGAATGCACAATATTTTATTGTCATTGCCATTTCTTTTATCAATACATTGGTGACTCATGTTGCTGATTACTCTGTCACTTCTAAAGCATTATTTACTCCAGTATATATACCACGTAATTTGCTATCTGGGTACATAAGGAACTTGTATAAATTGATGATTTTATCCGTAGATGAATTTAGTATATGATAGTGCCATCAAAAATCTAAACAAATAAAAATCTGGGAAATAAATGATATTATTTAATGTGTAATTTTTGTTAAATGAAAAACAGAGTTTTTGTTGGATTCTTAAGAACTGATACATTGATAAAGAGTGATTACCTGTGCTCCCCTCCCTCATGTAGAGATGTGGGGGAGAAGATGACCTTGTTAGTCTACATTTCTTCCTGGCATTTTTATCACAAAAAATATTTTCAATTATGGTCCTAATAGAATGGGCTGCACATTAGATGTGATATTTTTATATCCTTACAGTGGTGTGGTTATATAGGAGAATGCCATTTTTGTTAAAATATGCATGCTGACATTTAGCCATAGAGTGGCATGTTGTCTGCAACTCAAATTCAAATATTACAGGAAAAGGTGACAAGAATGAACAGAATATAACCATAGCTAAAGCAGGATGATTGGTACACTGATTACCACTGGGTTTCCTGAAGATCCAAAACACTCAGAAACATTAATGTAGGGAGAGAATATCCCAACACACGTGTCTTCATTTTTAAAGGCCATTTAAACATTCTTACCTTCTAGCTGTAGGGTAGGGTGATCCATGTAGGCAGAAAAAGATGCAGGCTTCGTTTTTTTTCCAAAAGTCAAAACTGTACACCTGAGTGAAATATCTGTTTCTTTATTTAAAAAATAATGAACACATCTGATACCAAGGGGAAAACCCAAAATGGTAATATTTATTGACCAAGTAAATGGTCTCAGAATTGGACAGGGTGGGGTGGGGTGGGGCATGGAGTATCATAGAATTGCAGGTATATCTTGATCTGCTCTGACATTGTTTTGCTCAACCTTCAAATTTGTTGGTAGCGTCATGGGTCTAATAGTCAAATTGCAAACATATTCTGCATTATAAAGCCACCTTGAATTGGCTCTCTATGACAAGATCACTGATAAAAGTGTCCTGTCTCTGGAGGGTGACTTAACACTGGCTCTTATGAAGCCCAGGATGGTGGAGCCCTGGGAAAGCGGGGGACACCAGGGAATGAGTCTCTTCAAGTCCATCAGTGTCCATTGCCTCCATACACCGTAGAGCTGACAATAGTAATGCTACTTGTCACTTGTGTCACTCTGATCAAAGGGGCACGTGTCAGATGCCAGGCACTGTGGGTGCAAAAGCACTTCCTGAGAGGAAGGGATGGTCATTGTATCCATCCTACAGAGGGGCAGATAAAAAGCAATAAAGACCTGAATTGATGTATTTCGAGAAATAGCTTAAGAAGTGTCCAAAGATAATTCCAGAACTCCCCCCTTACACACCACAGTGTGATGAACAAGCCTCGCGAGTCCTTGCCTGATAGCTGGCTCTGGGCAGGGCCGGAGGCAGTTGCACCGGCTGGATATTCTCCCTTCTCTTGGACATCTCCTTGCTGCACCAAAGCCCTGCCAGTGTCCCCAGCCTGCATGGCCTGTGACTCCCTGGGCAGCTGCCCTCCCTTGTCCCCCGATCCTTCCTCCTGTTGTCCTAATGCATCTGAGAAGAGATTTTGCATAATCATAGTGGCAAGATGCCCTTGCTCTGCTTTTCTAAAAGAAACCATGATTCTTCTCTAAAGGAGAAAGTTGTCTTCTAACTCTGCGTCTCCAAGACCAGATCTGCCCCCAAGTCCCCTGTGCCTGGCTGTCCCTATTCACCTTCATCTCAGATTGGTCAGGATTCTGGGCACACAGTCTAGCACCTGCTGGAGCAGTCAGCTTCGAGAGCTGCCTGGGTCCTTGGAAAGGTGAGCCATGAGCAAAGTTAATGCTAGTGGATTAAAAACATGGGACATGTGAAAGACAAATCTTGGTCCTATATTCCAATGGTCCCTTCAAAGACTGACCAAGAGACTACACTGTTCCTAAAACGAAGTGAAATATACTTTCTACAAAGAGTCAGAACTGTATAACACTAGGTCAGAGTATGTGAGGTTGAAGGGGAATCACTTTTGGTTAGTGGGACTGTCTGGTGCCAGATGGTTTGGAGGCAGAGCGTAGGAATGTATGAGCTTTCCATATTGAAGCAGATGGTCATCAGCTAAGTAGCTGTAAGGGAGAGTTTGATTAGCCATTTCACAATACACTCATCCTTCCAAACATGTTGTACCCAATAAATATATGTAATATTTATTTGTTAATTAAAAAATAAATTAAAGCTAAATAGCACAGAAGCCCACTCATTAAATGGACAAATAATTTGAAAAGAGAATTCTCTAAAGAAGAGCAAATGGCCAATGAATATATGAAAAAATATTCCATATCTTTAGCCACCAGGGAAATGTAAATTAAAACTGTGTTGAGATCCCATCTTAACCCAGTTAGAATGGCTATCATTAAAAATATAAACACAATGACGGGATTTAGCTCAGTGGTTCTCCCACCTGCCTTGCAAGAGCAAGGTCCCAAGTTCGATCCCTGGTACCAAAAATATAAAAACAATGAATGCTGGAGCATGAAGGGAAAATGAAACCCTCCTACACTGTGGAGGGAATGGTGTAAATGAACTAGTACAACCATTGTGGAAATGAGTATTTTGATACCTCAGGAAACTAAAAATAGGTATATCAAGTTCTTTGAAAAGAAAGTTTGTGTTATTTCTTTTGTTTCTTTTCTGTAAGAATCTTTTTGGTTTATGTCTTCTGTTGAGTAACTACTTTGAAGATAATGGTACACAGGGTAGTGATTATTGTTATTTTCTTATTGTTATAAAATATTTTATTTTTCATAAAATGAAAACAAAAAAAATTATGCAAAAGAAAATGTAAGCATAGCATGTTATAGTGATACATCCATACCCTTATTTATAGTGACAGTTCACAATAGTTAAGCTGTGCAAACAGCCTAGATCCCAATAAACAGATGAATGGATAAGGAAAATATGTTTTATTTAGACAATCGAGTGTTATTTCATCATAAAGAAGAAAGAAATAGTGTCCTCTGCAGGAAAATGAATGGGACTGGACACCATCACACTGAAAGAAATAAGCCAGTCTCACAAAGTTAAATATTGCTTGTTTTCGCTTATATAAGCAATCTAAAAATCAACACAAATAAATGAGAGGTGAAAGGAAGCTAGAAACTAGATTTTTAGATATGGGATAGGAGATTGGAGGAGAGAAGCAAAGGAGTTAATGAGGCTATCATTAATGAAAGTATATTAATGCATGTATGTATCAATATACCACAGGAAATATCAGTGTTCTATATCACTGGTATGCATCAGTAGAATAAATTAAAGCCACTCAAAAAATAAATATATTTAAAAAGTGTTAAAAATGACAACATAAGGGAGAAAGTGCTAGGATAGTACAGTGGCCAGTCAATATTCTGGCAAAATTATTGTCTTGGCTTTATTCCAAAATAAGAGTGTGCCAGTATAACAGCTGTCCACAAAATGCGTGTTTTTAAAAATAGAATGATGGGGGAAAGAAATGAGGCTATGTATTTTTCACTGGTAGCAACCCATATCTTAAAACTAGTGCTATTGGATCTTGCATTCTTATTTGTTTTAGATTGATAGTGTTTTATTTCCTTTGCCTCACTCTTTTATTCCACAAAAACTTATCTCTTTGCAGGCTCAGTGCAATTTCTATCATATGTTTGTATTTCACAGAAAACCATTACTTTTGAGACTGGTGTTCTGCGGTGATACAGTGTATTTTTTATTTCATCATCACAATTTATTGGAAGTGAAAGGCTGTCTGAATATTCAGAGGTTCCTTCCCTGTAATGTCGCCCAAGTGGTTCTCAGAGAGAAGCATCTGGAGCACCTGGTGCCTCATCACAAGTGCATATTTGGGGGCCCAGCCCCAGATCTGCTGAGTCAAGAACTGGGGGATTGAACCTTAGCCCTTGGTGTTTTAAGAGTCACTGTGTACCACTGTCCTCTGGAAGAGCTGGCTCACTCACACACAGCTGAGACCTAGAAATCCTGAGTTCTGAAAAGAAATAACCAGTTACAGGATAGGGTTGTCCAGTGAAGAAAGACGGGGACCAAATTCTGGTAATTTATTGCTTTGACTTTTAATAGAGCAAAAATAAGCTGTTCAAGCTGACCAAGAAAAGAACTGGAAAGGCCATTGCATTTTTCCTCCCTTAGCTTGCAACATCTACATGAGAGCAGAGAGGAAAATGGTAGTGAGTGATGAAGCCTTTAATCCTGAGGTCAGAGGGTGACCGCGTCTTGTGTGGTTCTCCGTCACCCCTGAGCAGGATGAAATTGTGTAATTTCAGAGGACCACATGGAAGCCACACAGAACCTATGGGGACCTCGAGAGCTGTTGCTGTTTTCAACAACATGCCCCAAACTTTTGCCAGTTCCTAGCAGAATACTTGTCAAATCCCAATGCTGTCCGCAGTTCAGCTCATCTCAAAAATGATCGTTATTTCAGTAGGACAGAAGTAGAATTATCTAGAGGTCCTGAGTGTGAGAGAGTCCCATCAGGACACTTATGATTGTATTACAGCTTTTTAAATTTCTATATTTGTTCATATACAGGAAAAGGCAGCTTAATCTCTTCTTTAATTTTCCAACCTGATCTTATAAAGACTTTCAACTTTCATCAGAAAATCTGACTTCAAGACATTTGTTATTGTGTGATGTTGCTTTTTCTAGAAAATTGTTTTAAAATATTGCTTTCTTAAAATCCTTTCTTTTCAATCATCAGTTTTCTCTAAGATAATATTTTTATCTTGACTATATGTCCTCAAGTAGTAGTATATTTAGTAAATAAAATTAAGGCATCAGGGCACTCATTCACCCTGATAAGTATACCAACTAGACTTTCGTGTGTAAGTGGTGTGATACAATCTCAGAGTTATAAGGAAAAGTACATGTAAAAATACACATTTTTCATGAATAAATAAATATAAATATATACATATATATGCATGTATATTACAGAAACTAAACAGTAATCTTTCACTGGGATTCCCTTGCTTATTAAAAACAGCATCTTGAATCTGATAACTGGTTTGCATTTCGGTAAAGGAACTATTTGGTTGAGAGTTTTGAGCACAGGTAAATTACACAAAAAGGAAATGTCTCTTTGGAGGGCAAACTTGACATGTTTGAAGGACTAAGAAGATGAAAGAAGAGATTTAAATAAACAGCGTGGAGCGATGAAAGCTGTGGATGAAAGATGTGGAGAGGAATTGATATTATGTAGGTGCTAATGAATTCTGTGTGGATTTACAGAACTACAACCGGACTGAAAAGTACGTTCTTGAAGTTGGACCAGCATGGATGACCTGCACTAAGAAATCATCTCGCTCTTTGATGTTCTAAATCAGTATATTAATCAGGCCCTGTTACTGGAAATATCCATGGATGTGCAGACAACCAAGGAGGCTTGTATAGTTTCATTTTAAAGTGAACACAGTTTGCTTCCCCTCTGATTTGGGGAAACATGTGTCTCCACAATTGCGTTACTGGCTCCCAGGGCAACTCGGCCTGATTGTCACTTAAATGTGAGCTAATTCTTTTTTTAATGTGACACCTGTTCTAAAGCAGCAAGCTAGTTTTCAGTACTATTTCCATATAAAGAAAAGAAGAAGCCAGGTGTAGGGGCATGTGCCTGTAACCCCAGCACTCTGGGAAGCTGAGGCAGCAGGATCACAAGTTGCAGCCGAGCCTGGCAATTTAGCAACATAGAGAGACGCTGTCTCAAAATCAGAAAGGGCACCTTTCATACATCTCATGTTTGATGACATTGATTGAAAACTTGAGGGTTTAAAAAATGCAAGTGGCAGAAAATGTTCTTTAATCTGAATCAATCAATACCCAACATACACCTGAACCAAAACATCACATTATACCTTCCATATGTACAATGTCACAGACCAATCCAAAAACAAACAAAAGCAAAGTACAAATGGGATGGATTTCTCAGTTCATATTTTGGTAACTTCTTCCTGGCAATCATCTGGTGTTGTATAAGATAGACAGCGATGTCAACACAACCCTCTGAAACTGTGTCCTCCGCTGTGCCTGGTGTGCTGCCTTTCTGTCTGTCTATTCAGGGATCGAGTCTACTACAGGTCTTCTGAGCTACGTGTTTATGAAAATTATATGAGAAGTTTATCTTTAACATTCATTCTACACTCTACTCGGTAAGAAATCACAACTGGGCAATTCGGGGTGGGTGTAGCACTTCACAAATCTGTTCTGCTGCAAAGTCACGCCAAGTCTTCTGTATGCAGAGGATCCATAAATTACTCTCGGACAGGTCTTTCCCTAAAATGTATCATTTCCACCAATCTGAAGACATCGAGCAGCTCCTATTGCCAGATCACTGGCTCTCAGTAGTCTGAAGGGGCAGTTATTACCTATTTTCATTATAATTAATAGTGCTACTATAAATATATAATCTCTTATTATCTTGTATCAACATGTTCTCTTTTTACAGAATAAATCTTTGCAATAGTTACTGAATCAGTTTCTTATGGGAAGGATACTAAAAATTGAGTGAAAATGGGTGTTATTTCTAAAAATTTCTATGTACTTACGTATTTTTAAAAAATTCCAATACTGACAAATCTCTCCTGCTTTTATTTAATGAAAAGAAAAGCAGTTCATCAAAACAGTGCCAGGAAGTTCTCTAATTGACTTAAAAAGCGATTTTTAGTGACTTTTTTGAGGGGGGAGGATTTTTAAATTTTATTTTATTGGTACACTTTAGATACACATAATGATCACATTCTTCATAGGGAATTTGCGCCTACACATGATAAATCTTGATTCTTTTTTTCTCCATTCCCCTCTACTCCTTATTTACAAAAGCTTTGCTTCCATTTTTTCCTTTTTTCTCTTCCTTTACTACCTTTCCCCTTCCCTCTCTAGTTCTACCCATTTGAACATTTCTTCCTATTTCACGATATCTATTATACATTTTGGTCTTTATTTACTCTTTTGGTTTCTCATACTAGATAAACCATGTTATGTTTGAATATGTGAGTCCAATTTATTTCACTTAAGAGTATGGTCTTAAGGTGCATCCATTTAGCTAGAAATGTTTCAAGTTTATCCTTCTTTATGGCAGAGTAGTACTCCATTATAAAAAAATCTTCTTTATTCATTCATCAGTTGATGGGCATTTGGGCTGTTTCCAAGATTTAGCTATTACAAACTATGCTTCTATAAACATGGGTGTGCATATATCACTGTAGTATAATGCTTTTAATTTTATCAGGAAGATACCATGAAGGGGAATAGCTGGGTCAAATGAAACCTTTAGTTTTAGTTTTCTTTTTTTTTAGGAAACTCCACCCTGATTTCCACGGAGGTTGCTCCAGTCTGCACTCCCACCAACAATGGAGAAGGGTTCCTTTTCCCCACAGCCCCTCCAGCATTTGTTACTGGTTGATTTCTTGATAATAGCTGTTCTTTCTGGAGATGAAATCTCAGCATTGTTTTAATTTTCATATCTCAAATGACCATTGGTTTTGAACAGTTTTTCATATATTTATTGGCCATTTGTACTTCTTCATCTGAGAAGTGTCTTTTAATCTCAGATGCCTTTTTATAGATTGGGTCTTTAAATTTGAGGGGTCTGATTTTGTTGAATTCTTTATATATTCTAGATATTAATCCTCTAAGGTACAGCTGGCAAAAAGTTTTTCCTACTCTGTGGGTTCTCTTCACTCTCTTGGTGATTTCTTTGGCTGTGCAAAGGGTTTATAATAAGATTATATCCTAGTTGTTGATTCTTTGTAATATTTCCTGTGCAATCAGGGTTTTGTTCATAAAGAGTTTCCCTACACCTATGTCTTCAAGATTTCTATCTATGCTATCTTCCCACAGCTTTAGTGTTTCTGTTTTAATATTTAGATCTTTGATCCATTTCAATTTTAGTTTAGTGCATGGTGAGAGACATGGGTCTAGTTTTAATTCGCATTATGTACAAGCCAGTTTTTCTAGCACCATTTATTAAGGAGGCTGTCTTTCTTCTAGTAAAGTTGTTTGGCCCCTTTGTCAAAGATGAGGTGGCTGAGTGTGTTTGGAGATATTTCTGCATCTTCTCATCTGTTTCATTGACCTTTGGGTCTTTTTTTTTTTTTTGCCAGTACCATGCTGATCACTGTAGCTTTGTGGTATAAAGAAGTCAGAGATTGTAATGTCCTGTGCCTTACCTTTGTTGCCTGGGTAGGATTTAGGACAAACTCAAAGGCCAAGAGCCAGGTACACCTAGAAAACATCCCTGAGAAATAGTCATTGGCTAGGGAGGCCTGGTTACTAGTGATAAAGCTGTCTACCATAAGCAACTTACAAGCATCAACACAGAAAACAAATTTTTTTTTTAAATAGTAAATGACAAGGCGCAGAAGCAAAATGCAACCCCAGACCTCCAGTTCACCCACGGAAAGTCCAGGGGACAATAAGGTGGAGGAAATCAGAAGCCACCCACCTGAATTTTCTGAAATGGTAGCAGTGGAAGTAACAAAACAGATGAATGGGACTATAGAGAAAATCAGATCAGCAGTAATTGGTCAGGTGAAAAAAGAGATGACAATCATAATGAAGGATTTGCTCAGTTAATCTAGAGTAGGCACAGATTAAAAAACTAGAGAAGCTTAGGAAAATGATGGAAACTGTGAATGCCTAACATAGGAAAGACATGGAATCCATGAAACAGATTCAAACAGATATCCAGGATATTAAAAGTTCTTTTGAAAGTATATGCAATAGAATAAACCAAATATCAGATCTACAAGACAGGATTGTGGTGAGTGATCACAAAAAGAAAGACATCTTACAAATTGCAAGGGATTATAAAAAAATCAATACAACAGTTGCAAGATGATGCAAAGAAGAACAACATAAGATTGATCAGAGTCAAGAAAAGAGGCAGCACAAAGGACATAAAAGACATTTTCACAGAAATAATTACAGAAAACTTCCCAAGCATGGAAAAAGAATTTGACATACAGATAAGTGAGGCATATAGAACTCCAGTTAGCTCTGACCAAAATAAATGTACACCAAGGCATATAATAGTCAAGATTCCAAAAGTTCAGCACAAGGAAAGAACATTAAAAGCTGTTAGAGAAAAGAAACAAATCATCCATAAATGAAAGCCCATCAGAATCACAGCAGACTTCTCAACACAAACCCTTAAGTCAGGGAGAGTTTAGAGTAAAGTATTTCAAGTCCTAAAAGAAAACAACCTCTAACCCAGATTGAGGTGCCCCACAAAACTTTTTTATAATCAATAGAGAAATAAGACACTTACATGACAAAGAACAACTGAAGAAATTCATGACCACCAAACCAGCACACCAAAATGTTCTGAAGGATATATATAGGGAAGACAGCAATTCCATGAAGATCAATAGAAAGAATCCACCAGGCAAGGCAAGCAATTAAATAGAGAGGAAAGACAGAACCAACAACAGGAAAATAATATGATAATAATAAGACAATACATATCAGTTATAACCATCAATGTAAATGGTCTCAATTCACCAATCAAAAGAAACAGACTGGCAGAATGGATCAAGAAACGAGGTCCAACAATATGCTATCTCCAAGAAACACATTTTAATCAAAAAGAAATTCATAGACTGAAAGTCAAAGAATAGAAAACAATACTTCATACAACAGGAATCCAGAAAAAAGTAGGGGTAGCTATTCTATATGCATACAAAGTGAACTTCAAGCCAAGACTAATCAAGAGAGACAAAGTCACTACATACTTGTTAAGGGAAAATTCCAAGAGGAAGAGATAACAATCATAAATATATATGCACCAAATACCAGTGCACCCAACTATAGAATACAAATACTAACAGACATGACAAATCAAATAAGCACTAACACAGTTGTAATAGGGGATCTCAATACCTCACTCACAAATAGACAGATCAACTGGATTAAAAATATCAGCAAATATCAGAACTGAACCAAAGCTGTGAGCAAATGGACTTAGTAGATTTCTACAGAGTGTTCCACCCCATAATAGCAGAATACATATTCTTCTTAGCTGCACAAAGGATGTTCTCCAACGTAGACCACATACTAGCTAATAGAACATGTTTAAGTAAAATCTAGTTTTATTCTTTTGTATGACCTAGAAGACTTCAGAAAATGTCAGCTTTGTTAATTCTACTTCAAAAGGCCATAAACTTGACCCTTATTTTGTCAATAAAAAATAAAATGGTATCTCTATTTAGATCTGGGTTATAATTTATAGGGGTCTCCTAAGAACTATGAACCATTTAACTCATGATACTTGGAAGAAGTTTGCTCTTCACAGTACAAATGATGAAAGAGAGTGAGAGGAAGTCTACCTGGTACAAATAGATGGACACAATACCTGAAATAATTTGAATGATGTATGGCATCTACAGATTGTTTTTGTAGGTACGAGATCCAAAGGAATTTGTCATTTTGTATGTATGATGATGTTGCTCACAGTATTTTTATTAGAGCTTTATAACTCATACTAACTGATTTGGCACTAATCATGATCAGTGATAGGCAGTAATTACAAAGTGATTCATGGTAGCATAACTTAGTTTAAGTTTAGTAATTCATGCTGTCATTGCACCCATTTCTACAGATTCAATTCCAATTGATTCATAACTCAGGTAACATTTGCTTTCTTTTTTCCCCCTTTGAAAATGGTGTCTACCTGGGCATGGTGGTGAGCACTTGTAATCCCCACACTCTAGGAGGCTGAGACAGGAGGTTTGGAACCTTAAGCCCAACCTGGACAAATTAACAACCTAGCAACTTCCTGTATCAAAAATAAAAATAAAGAAGGGATGGATGGGGATGTGGCTTTGTGCAAAGGCCCTGTGTTCAATCCCCAGTACCACAAAAACAGATAAATAAATAGGAAATGGTATCTATTACTTTGTTGTTGTTGTTTGCCACATAGAGAAACTATCTCTTTTTTGCAAGTCAGGAATTTATTAGAAGGCTGTTGAGGAAGCTAACAAGTCTGAAGGGAAAGCTGCAGAATATTAGTGTCAGAAAAGGCAGCAACCTGGGCACCACAGAACTCGTGGTGTCAGGGACACCTGTTCTTGATGGCTGAAGCAGTTCCCCGCCCCCCCCGGCCCCGCCCAGAATCAAGGCTTTAGCTCTGCCTTTTCGTCTGGCTCTGGTTTTCCCACTCAGTTCAAATTCCTGACAGAAGGCGCCTCCAGGGACTCATTTAGTCTCCAGGGTTTGTCACCTCACTAAGACAGCACCTGGTGAAGGAGGGGAAATTCCCCAAAAAGAACTGGTGTACTGTTGAGAAGGCAAATGAATATTAGCTGAAAAGCAAAGACAATTGGAAAACAAATGTCTGCTGGAGTTTTTTTTTTAAACAGTAATGAATAATTTCCCTGTTACTCTCTGGAGATTGGTTGTGCATGCGCGCGCGCGCACACACACACACACACACACACACCAACGTCAGGGATATCTTTAGACCAGTGACTGTGCTGTTGGAATTGTGGCCAGCTGGGCTTGTCAGACTTCACCTCTTAATGAGACAGACACCAGAGCAGCTGCTGTTGGGCTCCAGTCCAACCCCAAGGCCAGGCCAAGGGCTGCAAGCAGAGCCACACATTGGCTTCTGCCCTGGCAGGCAAACCCCAAAGAAAGCAGGGGCCATTGCTGAGCTGGGAAGCTCCACTTCCTCCCTCATGACACTCATTAAAAAGCCAGCCCTTGTGCCATGGAAAGAGTGAGGAAGAGGTGAGTGGAAAGAGCACATGTATGGTGCCTCAGAAATCTCTCCCCAGGAAATATTAGGCAGGGACTTTGGGGCCACCCACCCAACAGTGACCTTTATACTTAATATCATAAAAGTAATTCTTGCATAGTATAAAACTTGAATGAACACAGAAAGTTGAAAATAACCAATTTGACTTTTTCCATACTACTATCACCCCAAAGCAACCACTGGTAACATTCTGAACTTGATGCTTCTTTCATTCTGGACATTTATCCAGGTGTGCACATCTCTGTATCAGAACTTGCATTTTAACACACACACACAGACCTTAGCAAGTGCACTCTGTAATCTGATAATCCTTACCTATGCTGTTTGAATTTTTTTAAAGCATTTAATGATAGTGTTTTGTTACTTGCCAGCAAATGCCAGTGTGACCAATTCCGTATAGGGAGAAGCCTATAAGGTTTCTCGGGGTGGTTACAGGATGGTAAAGGGGTGGTAAGAAGGGACGACTGCAGTGGGGGTCACTCCGTACCATCATTAGAATAACATTGTCAGTTGACTTCTAGACACCATGTTGTCCAGTTCCTCAGCTCTTCAGGTGAAGAAATAGAACCAAAAATTGTACCTGAGCTACATCTAAGTCAGACTCAGTCCTTCCATGATGTGTGGCTTCCCAGAAATCCAGTCCAAAACCTTGGCTTGTAGGGAAATGATAATTTAACAGCACATGTTACATACAAGATGTTTTACCTATCTTACACAACCTCCTTGTAACAGTTCTTGCAACAATAAGTATCATATTTATTTCTGCAATCTGAAGGCTAGAGTTCCTCTAAACGTAGAGATCTAAGTGTCTAAATTCAATTTTGTCATTTTTAAAACATCACATTTTATTGGAATTTACCAGCACACAATATATCACCAAAATGGGAGAATATAGAGTCGTGCAGAAGATGCCGAATCAGCCCGCTGCAGACAGGCAGGTCTGTGCACGCCCTACCGAGGTCCTGAGTATTACAGAACACACCAAATCATCCCTCTGCAGACAGGCAGCCACCTGGTTCCATACTACAAAGACACAGAGGACACCAGACCACCAGACCAAGGTACTGAGTCCCACTGCTCCCGGCCCAGAGGTAGGGGCCTCTGAGCCACCGTCCCACTGCTCCTGGTCCAGAGGAAGGGGCTTCCCAGTCACCATCCCTCCCGCTGCTCCCAGCCCACAGGAAAGGGCTTTTGGGTCACCATCCCTACCTCTGCTCCCGGCCCCTGTCCCACCTCACCCAGCTCAGAGGTAATCCGTGCAGGTGCTAACAGCCCCCCACCCCAGTCAAAATGAGAAAACAGTAAATAAGTCTCAAAACCAGACTTCCAGATCACCTACAGCAACCCCAAAGGGAAATGAGATGGAACACTCTGATACTCAACCACCTGGACCCACTCAACTGGCAACAAAAGGGGATCTGGAAAAAATGAAATCAGAAATATTTTCTCAGATAACAGGAGAAATTGTGCCCCTAGTGCAAGACATGATTAATAAATCTAGAGAGGAGCTGAGGAACATGATGGAATCCCAACATAAGAAACAAATGGAATCCATAAAACAGATGCAAATAGATTTCCAGGACATGAAAAACTCCATTGAAAGTCTACACAGCAGAATGAGCCAATGTGAGGACAGAATTTCAGATATAGAAGATAAGACTGCAATTAGTGACCAGGAAAAGAAAAATTGCTTCAAAATTATAAGGGAACATGAGAAATCAGTCCAGCAGCTGCTAGATGATGCAGAGAAGAATAACATAAGACTGATTGGGCTCAATGAAGAAACAGGAGAGAGTGGAGATGACATAAAAAAATCTCTTCACAGAAATAATGGCAGAAAACTTCCCAAGCAGGGGAAAAGAGCTTGACACACACATAAGTGAGGCATATAGGATTCCAAATAGCCTTGATCAAAAAAATTCTACACATAGGCATATAATTGTTAAGATTCCAGAAACACAACAGAAAAACAAAATTCTACAAGCAGTTAGAGAAAAGAAACCAATCACATACAAAGGAAAGCCCATCAGAATCACAGCAGACTTCTCAACACAAACCATCAAGGCAAGAAAAGCTTGGAGTGACATATTCCAAGCCCTAAAAGAAAACAGCCTCCAACCCAGATCATGTACCCTGCAAAACTATCTTTCAAAATGGATGGAGAAATAAGATACTTTCATGACAAAGAGCACCTTAAGAACTTTGTGAATACCAAACCAGCACTCCAAAGAGTTTTACACAATATCCTAGGAACAGACATTGAGGATCACAACCCCAGGAAGCAAAGCAGAATGAACCCATCTGGCATGACAAGAAATTAAATGTAAAGGGGGAGAACCCAACAAAAAGAAAAAGTCATGGCAATGACAAGCCAATACGTTTCAGTTATAACCATCAACGTTGATGGTCTCAATTCACCAATCAAAAGAAATAGACTGGCAGAATGGGTCAAGAAGCAAAATCCAACAATATGCTGCATACAAGAAACACTTCATTCAAAAGGAAACTCATAGACTGAAAGTTAAAGGGTGGAAAACAATACTGCATGTGACAGGAACCCGAAAAAAAGCAGGAGTAGCTATCCTCTTGGCAGATCAAGTAGATTTCAAACCAACACTGATTAAGAGAGATGAAGAAGGACACTACATCCTTGTAAAGGGAACAATCCAAGAGGAAGAGATGACAATCATAAATATCTATGCACCAAACACTAGTGCACCCAACTATATAAAACAAATACTAATAGACATGAAAAGTCATATATGCACTAATACAGTTGTAGTGGGGACCTCAACACCCCACTGTCACAAATAGGTAGATCAACTAGACAAAAAATAAGTAATGAAATACTAGAACTCAGTCAAACTCTTCAATAAATGAATTTAACAGATGTTTACAGAGTCTTCCACCCCACAAAATCAGAATACACATTCTTCTCAGCTGCACGTGGGTCATTCTCCAAAATAGACCACATACTCACACATAGAACATGTTTAAGTAAGTGCAAAGGAATTGAAGTTATCCCCTGTATATTATCAGACCATAGTGCAATGACATTGGAGATCCATAGCAAAAGAAACTCAAAAACTTTCATAAACGCGTGGAAATTGAACAACACACTTCTGAATAAGCAATGGGTCACAGAGGAAATTAAAGAAGAAATCAGACAGTTCCTTCAATTAAATGACAATGACAGTACAACATATCGGAATCTATGGGACACAATGAAAGCAGTCTTACGAGGGAAATTCATAGCAGTGAATAGGCATATTAGGAAAACAGAACGAGCCCAATTAAACAACCTCATGCTGAACTACAAGCTTCTAGAAAAAGAAGAGCAGGACAAACCCAAAGCTCATACAAGGGAGGAAATTATAAAGATCAGAGGAGAAATCAATGTGATGGAGACTAAGGGAACGATACAAAAAAATCAATGAAGCCAAGAGTTGGTTCTTCGAAAGAATCAACAAAATTGACAAACCTTTAGCCAACCTTGTCAGAAAAAGGAAAGAAAAGGCCCAAATCCATGCAATTAGGAATGAAAAGGGTGAAATTACAACAGACCCAGCAGAAATCCAGATGATCATCAATACCTACTTCCAGAACCTATACACCAATAAAATGGACAACACAGAAGAAACGGACAGATTTCTAGATACATATGAATTAACAAAGTTGAACAAAGAAGACCTAAAACCTCTGAACAACCCAATATCAACCAATGAAATTGAAAATGTAATTAAAAACTTGTCAACTAAGAAAAGCCCTGACCCTGATGGCTTCACTGCTGAATTCTACAAGACATTTAGAGAGGAACTGCTGCCACTACTATTTAAACTCTTCAGTGAAATTGAAAGGGAAGCAATACTCCCAAATTCATTCCTGGAAGCAAGCATCATGTTGATCCCCAAAGCAGAGAAAGACCCAACCGAAAAAGAGAGCTATAGGCCAGTCTCACTAATGAACATAGATGCAAAAATCCTTAATAAGATACTGGCAAACAGAATGCAGAAGATCGTCAAGAAGATCATACACCCTGATCAAGTGGGATTCATCCCAGGGATGCAGGAATGGTTCAACATATGCAAATCAATCAATGTAATATACTATATCAAAAGAGCCAAGGACAAAAACCATATGATTATCTCCATAGATGCAGAAAAAGCATTTGACAAAATCCAACATGCATTTATCATAAAAACCCTACAAAAAATTGGAATAGATGGTCTCTACCTCAAACTGATAGAAGGCATCTATGAAAAACAAACAGCCAATATCATACTAAATGGTCAAAAACTGAAATCCTTCACACTCAAATCAGGAACAAGACAAGTATGTCCACTATCACCACTCTTGTTCAATATCGTTCTGGAAACATTAGCCACAGCAATTAGACAAGAGAAAGAAATAAAAGGAATAAAGATAGGTAATGAAGAAGTCAAATTGTCATTATTTGCAGATGACATGATACTCTATATAGAAGATCCCAAGAACTCCACCAAAAGTCTTCTAGACTTAATAACCAAATTCAGTCAAGTAGCTGGTTACAAGGTTAACACACAAAAATCAATAGCTTTCTTCTACACCAATGACAGACTCACTGAGATAGAAATAGGGCAAATAATTCCTTTCACAATAGCATCCAAAAAACTGAAATACCTAGGAATCATCCTAATGAAAGAAATCAAAGACTTCTTCTCTGAAAACTACAGAACTCTGAAAAGAGAGATTGAAGATGATATCAGAAAATGGACAGACATCCCCTGCTCCTGGGTAGGAAGGATTAATATAGTGAAAATGGCCATACTTCCAAAACTGCTATATAGATTTAATGCAATTCCAATTGAGATCCCAGTAGCATACTTCATAGACCTCGAGAAAACAATCCAAAAATTCATTTGGAGCAAGAAGAGACCCAGAATAGCAAAAGCAATTCTAGGTAACAGAGACATGGCAGGGGGTATCACAATCCCCAGCCTGCAACTATACTACAAAGCTACTGTGATAAAAAGAGCATGGTACTGGCAAAGAAACAGACTTGAGGACCAGTGGAACAGATTAGAAGATGCAGAAACAACGCCAGACACACTCAGCCATCTTGTCTTTGATAAAGGAGCCAAACACCCTCACTGGAGGAAAGATAGCCTCTTTAATAAATGGTGCTGGAAAAATTGGGCTTCAACTTGCCAAAGATTAAACCTAGACCTATATCTCTCACCATGCACTAAACTAAAATCAAAATGAATTAAAGATCTAAATATTAAAATAGAAACTCTGAACCACTTGGAACAGAGGTTAGGTAGAACCCTTGCAGACATTGGTGTAGGAAAAGATTTTATGAACAAAACCTCAGTTGCCCGTGAACTAGCACAAACAGTCAACAAGTGGGATCTCTTCTTATTAAAAGGCTTCTGCACAGCAAGAGAAACCACTAGCAGTGTGAAGAGACAACCCATAATGGGGGAAAAAATCTTCACCTGCTCTTCCTCAGACAAATGTCTACTATCTCGAATCTATAAAGAACTTAAAAAGATCAGATCTCCCAAATTTAAAGACGCAATCCAAATATGGGCATCTGAAATGAACAGACATTTCTCAGACAAAGAAGTAGAAATAGCAAATAAATACATGAAAAATGTTCAACATCACTGGTCATTTGAGAGATGCAAATGAAAACAATGCTGAGATTCCCCTTCGCTCCAGAAAGAATGGCTGCTATCATGAAATCAACCAATAACAAATGCTGGCAGGGCTGTGGGGAAAGAGGAACCCTGCTCCACTGCTGGTGGGAGTGTAGACTGGTGCAAGCACTGTGGAAATCAGTATGGAGATACCTCAAAGAACTAGGACTGGAAGTCCCATTTGACCCTGCTATTCCACTGCTGGGGATCTTCCCCAAAGAATTTAAAGAATCATACCACAGTGATATATGTGCACCCATGTTCATAGCAGTAAAGTTTGTAATAGCTAAAACTTGGAAACAGCCCAAATGCCCATCAACTGGAGACTGGATAAAGAAAATGTGGTTTTTTAATAAAATGGAGTACTACTCATCCATAAAAAATGAGAAATTAGAGACATTTATAGCTAAGTGGATGCACATTGAGGTAATACTCTTAAGTGAAATAAATAGGACACACTTGAATAAATTCCGAATAGTTTCTCTGGTGTGAGAAACTGAAAGTGTAAATAAGGACTAAATGTATAATAGGGAATGTGAAATAGGAAGAAAAGGGGCAAAGGGGAAGGAAGTGGGAGGGCTGGGGGAAAGGATAGTAGGGAATGAGATTAATGTGAGAAAATGGAAAAACAGGAACAAAATCTTTGTAAATAGGGAGGGATGGAGGGCTTGAAGGGAGGGCTGGGCAAGGGTGAAAAATAAGAACCAAGAGAGACTATGTAAAGGTGCAAATTTCCAATGATGAATGTCATTATATTGTATACCTAAAATGTACCAATGATTAGAATGAATAATCGATAATCCAAAATAGGAAGAAAAGGTCCAAAGGGGTAGGGATAGCGGGAGGGGCAGGGTAAAGGAAAGAAGGGAAAGGAAAAATGATGAGAAATGGAAAAAATGGAAATAAAGCCTTTGTAAATAGGGAAGGTTGGAGGGGGTGAAGGGAGGGCTAGGAATGGGGAAAAAATAAGAACCTAGATGCATTATGTAAAGGTACAATTCCCAATGAGAAATATAATTGTGTTGTATACCTAAAATGTACCAATAAAAGAATTTAATTTTAAAAAATGGGAGAATATAGAAAATAAGCCGTAATTCCCAATTCTTGGCCCATAATTGGAAGATGTAGCTGGCTGCTAGGAATATGTCAACAAATGCTAGTTATTACAGTGCTTTAGGTTTGTGATAAATTTATCTTTAGAACAAATTAGCAAAGCAGAACATATCATCCAGTGAAGCAAGAAGACTAAGTAACTTCACAGCAGGAGAACCGAGGACTAGACTGGAGTCTGTCTGTGTTGCCAGTAGGCTGCACTGGTAAAATATTGTCTTCAAAGGACACAGTGGAGGAAATTACTAATTTTGGTGCAAGATAAAAGATTTTTCAGGGCAGGACTTACAAACTGTCCTGTCCTACAGATTATAAATAGACAAAAACCATAGACTCCACAGTAGCCTGGTCATTAATTGACAAGTTCAGGATTACTAACAAAGCCACCCATGGCATTTGCATCTGTCCAGAGGTTTCCTCCATCCTAGCACTGCGCCCCTGTAGCTTTTCATGTCCTCTGGGAGGTAGAATGGCAATAACACAGTCTTTACTGATCTCACAAGTGTTGGTGTTGAGGTGAACGTGCTTGGACCAGGAGGATTGGGGGGGGGGGGGGCGTGGCTGATGTCGTTTTCAGTGACAGAAGCATGGTTTACATGTTGCTCTCCTGTGATAAATTCTTCCGGGAAGTATATCACTCTGAGCTACTTGGAAAATATTTGCTAGCTAAAAATGAGGGAATAGGAGCAAAGGACCTGTATGAAAATAGTGGGCTCTTTGATATTCTAGAGTGGTAGGGCTGTAGGTCTTACATTTTTATAAATCAGCTAGGGAAAATAATTGTAAGGGTAGTATCACTTTCTCATGTATAGTAGGAGCCACATGCTGTAAGATAAATATCAATGGAAGTGGCTCAACCTGAGAAAGAACATCAAGATCACCAACATATTAAGATCATTTATTTAGGGTGTTGGGGGAGCCGAGGTTTAAAGGCCCTGAGCTTTAAAATGTAGTCCATGACACAAGGATTGGCCTTTTTGATCGGCCTTTGAAGATAACAGTGTACTGTTGTAGCAGATAAGTCAATACATTCCTGAGCATCATTCAAGGAGGGAAAACATACCATGCTTTACTGGTACATTATTGTGTGCAGTTTGTGCGCTCTACCAAGACAGGATGCACCGGGAGACCCAGTGAAGAGAGTGCTCAATGACTAACGGCTTTACAGCACTTGAAGTAGTAACTATAATAATAGTATCGGTCACTGCTTTAGTCCTCATCGTACCCTGGTCCATATGGGAGATCCTTTTCATGTATTTATGGATTGAATCTTCGCCAAATCCTATGAGACAGGTAGAATTATGTTGTGCCTATTATGCCACAGATCATTGATGTTAAATGACTTACCCAAGTCAGACTAATAGGATGTGCTGGTCATAAAACCTGTGCTGTGGGACTAGCGCTGTAGGTAAAGTGTAAAAGGAAACTCCCATATTATGTGACGGAAAGATGAAGGCAGACTATCAAATTTATAAAACTCTAAACCATGCTGATAGACATAATTTGGATTTGTCCTTCATCTCTCAAAATACTGAAAAGGGGTTGTATTTTCAGACGAGTAAGAGAAAGTGTTACTTAAGGCAGTGCAGGTTAAAACAAGCAAAATTCTTCATTTACTGTATCATTGTGAATGGCACTAGCAATAAAATACCAGCAGGTTTATAAAAGACTCCTATAATTTCATGGACTGTTGCTCCATATGAGAACAACTTCCTTTTAAAAAACAAACCTGAACAACTCCCTGTGACTCATGTGATTGATCTCACATTACTGTCAGGAAGTGCCGAGCTTCTAGTCACCCTCTCACATTCAGGGAGTGGAATGCATTAGGCTTGCAGCCTCTGTTCTTCCCGTCTCCTCCTGGGTAACTGTCGTGGGTGTTACCTGGTCACTTCCATAGTGGCAGCAGTGCCCCACATCACCGCACCGTGAGCCTTCCCATCACCCAGACAATCCCCTGTGACAGTCTTAGCTGACAGTCCGGGTAAGCCATTCTTACCTGAGCCATCTGTTTTGTTCTTATTAGTCCACTTCCTTTTTAAACTTAACCAGGGCCCATAGTCATTGAACTTCTCCTTATTTTTCAAGGCATTCACTCTCTCCTGGATAATTTCATTTCCTGCCTGGCCAGTCAGTCATTTTATGGATAAGTTTGGCAACACTCTCATGTTCTTCACTGCATACTCAGTGGAACCAGCATGCCTTGATCCCAGCCTTACATGCAACCAAGCTTTCCCCTCTGCTTCTGCTTCTAATTAGCTGGGAAATGAACGGTAACAAGTAAGATTCCTAATATCTGACAGGTGAATTTTAAATGATCTGATAAATGAGTAAGTAAATGCATGTGAGAATGGCACGGCTTTCCTTATTGCCCATCACACCTTTATGATTTCTACCTGCAGGTTGTCCATCTCCACCACCCTGACCTGTGGCAGGCGCTAAGCTCATGGTGGGTCCTGTCCTTGAGAATCAGCTTCTCCAAACCCTGAATCTCACGTGTCCAAATGCGGAGTAAACAATAGTACCCACCTCATAGACCTTTCCTTTCCTTTTAATTTTTCCTTATTTGTGTTTCCTTAGTTTTCCATGTTGACCATATGTAACTTCTGATTTTTTAAAGAAAATATATTTTTTAATTTAATTGAATAAATATTTAATGGGAGGCAACTCTGGAGTGGGCACCATGATGATACAACATGAATGTGCTTTCTGATTTCAAGGAATGTTTCATCATTCCTTGGTGGAAGCACTTCCAATGAGCTGGAAACAGGATTGGGTAGGAAAAATGTTAGAGGAGAGAGAAATGTTCTGTGTGAGCTCAGAAAGGAGCAACACTGAGCTGGGCCAAAGTTGGAAAATTGTTTGCAAGGGAGGCAAAATTGACTTTGGAAATTTCTTTTTCATCTTATATAGCAGGGAAGGAAAGGGAAGGAAGAAAAGAGATACTTAAAAATGAATTTTAGGGCCTGTGTGCACCTGCTTTTCTGTCACGTGTCTTTGAGTTACATTAGGTTTAACTTTTATGAATAAGGAACAGAGCGGGCCAGGAATGTAGCTCAGTGGTGCCCTGCCTGCCTGGCAAGCACAAGGTCCTGAGTTTGATCCCCAATATCGCAAAAAAGAAAAAAAAAGGCAGCCATGAGTAAGGAACAAGGAGGTAGAGACTTCAGTGTCCCACCAAACTGGGATGAGTGGAAAGGCACATTGAGAAGCGATGTTCAGGCAGTTTCTCCCTCTTATATGGTGGCTGAAATTATGCAGGACACTGAATTTGCTCACCTGTAACTTTTCTATAAGTCTGTATTTTCTAAAATGTAATTCATAGAAGTACTGTTTTGATAACTTAAATGGACCCTATTACATAAAATATTTTTCATTTTGATGCATTCCACAAGAATTTAAACCCTAGAGAATCTTTCAAGAAAAAGCATGGCTATCAGAGGGGGATGAAAGAGTTGACGATTTTGAAAGTAAACTTGCTGAGAAGGTAGTGAAAACTTGCACTTGAACCATGCTGTGTTATCATCCTGTTGCATCGCCAGTTGCTCCTGGTTACTGCCAAATGGAAAGAGAAATTAAATTTATCCATAGCTTATTAAGAATTGTTACCCTCAAGAGCACTTCATCAGCTCTAAAGTGCATATAAGTGTCATGGCTAATTAAAAATTGAATTTTAGTGCTACTGATATAATTTCCAATCTTAAAAATCTTCTATATGGGAACCTCTCCAGTACTTTGTTAAGGATGTTCTTTGTGCTGTTATTAGTATTCATTAGGGGCTACTCTGGTTAACAGCTGTTTGACCTTCCTACCAAGAAACCAAAAAAATCAAAGCCAAGCCAGAAACTTCACATGCCTTGTGTCCTAAAGACAACTTTTAGAGTTAGAATTTTTCTGAAGTTGAATCAGTAGAGAAAATGAAGACAGTTTGGTATTGCAATCATGGTTCTCAAAAGATTTGTTTTTAAAAAATTGATTCAGTACAGGTAGGATAGGAAGAAAATATAATTAGTCTGCATTATGTCTTCTTATTTTAAAGAAATTGTAAGAATAGGGGAACAATGATGGGTTACATGTAATCAAGATGAGCTTGAAATACTTTCAGTGTTATTTTACTCTTTTTCTGCATTCTGCTATCTTCATCTAAAAAGCATCTCCAATCTAAAACTAACTTATCCCTGTGGGGTTTTAACATTTGTGCCCAAATTCTATGAAAATCCTTCCTCAAGCAGGTGCAGAATACTGTAATGCCATTCTCTTTGAGGGTCAGTTGCTTAATTACTTACTTCCAACACACAGAGAATGAAAAGGAAAATACAGTTAACGCACCCAGGGGACATCTAGCATCTTAAACTGGCTAAGGTTAACCAGCAGTGATTGGTTATGATTATACTATGAACTTGTGATACAATGGGATGAGAAAGACCCTCGCCTCTTTGGTACTTTTTTCCCCAGGCCCGTAACTCCAGTCTACTTGGGCAAAAAAGAGCACATAATCCCAAACTGAAGGATATTCTTCAGTAAAGTTTCTGACCATTACTTTTCAAAGTTTTCAAGGTCATAAAAGATGAGGACAGAGCTAAGAAACTACCACTGGTTGGAAGAGACAAAGGAGACCAGACAACAACATGTGATGTGTTGTATTTTTCTCACACAGATTTTGCTTGGTAATAGCACACTGATGGAAGAATTGGGGAATCCCAAGTAAAACCTACAGTTTAAGTCAAAGCATTGTACCAGTATTTCTTAGTATTTGTTAATTGTGGGATGATTATGTAGAAGGTTAATATTAAAGGAAGGTGGATTAATGGAAGGTATAGGACATTATTTGAACTCATTTTCAACCTTTTGTAAATCTAAAATTATTTTAGAATTTTAAAAAATTAAACATAACCTTATGAGCAGTTGTGGTTCTCATAATTAATTACTGAGCTCCAAGGCAATCCCTATATTCCTTGCCCACTGCAGTCCTGCATTTGTGGTTTCGGTCAGGATGAGTCAGAGCTGACCTGTGCACAGGACTGTAGAACTGATGGTCTGTAGCACCTTCCTTGTGTGGGGGAACCACCTTAGAAGGAGGTTTTCTAGTCCAATCAGTCCTCCAGGTGAAGATACCTCCAACCAACATCTGACCACAACCCCATGAAAGACCCCAAGCCCTAACCATCCCGCTGATGGTTTTCATTCCAAGCTAGCAAACTGTGGGGTGCTCCGTTATGCATCAGTAGAAAAGTAATATGATTACTTCAGTTGTATTATTTAACTTCTTCAAGTCCTCATCTGGCCCAGGAGATGACATTACATGTTATAAACACTGTGCTTGTTTAGTATTGATTACAATGCTTCAGAACTTCTATGAACAATATATCAACATATAGTTTGCAGTGGATTGTGAACTTGATACTTAATGAAAATGCACTATTGTGTGTACAAACTAGTAATAAGAATAAGCCAGTTGGAGTCAAAACCCACCAAACTGAAGGGGTGGTTGCACTGAATTCTAGACATATATATTTCTTCTCTTTGTCCCTACTTTGAAACTACTATTTCAGCCACCTTTCTTTAAGTCAAATGCATTCTCATTTAGTGACCTTTGTTAAATCTGAGGCTCTACATTGACTAGAGATTCAATTTTCATATGTATCTGCTATTATATCTTAGTTACCAATGAACTCCATCAGGCATTTATTTTTGACTATGGATTGAATTATGTGCTACAGGCCCTCAAAGCAGAGATTGCAAAATCTCCAGCCTTTCTTACCACTGGAACTTTGTCCCTCGGGTTTACATCTCTAAATTTAAAATCCGGTCATAAATTCAAGCATCTGCCCCTCTTTCTTCAGAGTGGCATTTTACATTACAACAAGCTTATCTTATGAGTTGTCTTTCACTGCAATCCTCGTGCCTTCTTCCTTCATAAAATGACATGGATTAGGTCAGCCAGCAGACTCTTTCCATGTGCTGCTTTGTGCCCTGAAAAATGACTGTTGAAGAAACTAGTCTATTTATAATTTCTTTTTCTTTTGTGTACCGACCTGTTGATTAATAAATGTATCTCATCTGTGTAAGTAAGAACATTTTAGGTACATTAAAATGTCTTTTTTTTTTTTTTGAGATAGGGTCTCACTGTGTAGTCCAGGCAGGCCTCAAACTTTCGGCGATCCTCTTGCCTCAGCCTCCTAAGTGCTGGGATTATAAACATGCACCACCACCCCCTGCAGGCACTTGTAAATTTAAATTGAGCTATGTTCAAATAGGACTTTTACAAAATTTTAAGCATCTATCAAAAAGAAGAGATCACTTAAATTTTTCCTAAACCAAGATTGCACATTCTGACTCACAGTGTCTAATTCTTTTTCATTTGCAGGTATTTTATAAGTAGTCTGTTTATTTTATGTTCAATTTTTTATCTTTTCAAAATTAATAGGCATGATGTGATTAAATGAATCTCTGATTTTGGTAATACTTTATTCTAAGGTTTTTAATTAGCTTCTTAGCTCTGAATGATTATGAAGTCACAAATATTTCATTTATTCAGTTTTACATGGATTGAACAAATGTGTTTTGGTACTTATTATTGATAATGAACACAATGGGCTTGACTTGGGGGATGAACAGTGACCACGTAGCCAGGTATATGAATTCCCAGTGCTTATGACCTATTTCCTACCAACCTGTACTTCTCACAGACAGTCAGAACCCACTTCTTGTCCATTAACATGCTGTCCTTTCAATTCGATGTATTTGTTGTGATTCATATGATTTCTGTGTCATAAATGGCCCTAGCAGGTAATGGGATACACTCAGATGATTCAAGCAAAGTTTATAAAATGAAGATTCTACTTACAGAGTGGTTAGCCAGACTAAGGAAACCAGTAAAAGATATGAAGGGACCCAGACCAGATGATAATAGTGGTGGATATAAGTTGTTTTCCTAAAAAGGAAGTGATAAGAAGATAAGCCCAGAAAGGCCTGGAACCTTAAAAATGAGACCAGCTAGTGGGAGTGGTAGTCTTTAAAATATCTAATTGCATTCTGACATTGTAGCCAAACCAGTAAGTGTGCAGGGAGGACAGAACCCCATTTCTCTCTTAGCCTGCCTAATAATCTCTTGCTCTCCTAAAGATGCAATCCACAGGCAATTACAACCAGAAACTAGTTAGCTCAGCAGTATATTCTGGAGAACAGCCACTCAGCCTCTTAGAGAAGTGTAGAAAAGTCTCAGAAGGTGATTCTAGAAAGGAGGATAAAGGGAAATGAGCAGCATTCTATCATAGAAAATTGCTTTATTGGTAGCAGGCATTTTGTTTTTCTAAGTCATGTTTAAAAACTTCATCACTTCAAGAGATAATATGTCTGACAATAAAAAAGTAGTAAAAAGTATCTGATAGGGAATCTTGAAATTAATTTATATAAATTTTGATTAAATAAACAGGGCCACTGTATGTCCTCTTCAGGACCATGGACAGTCTCCATCTAGCTGCTTTTTACTTTTCAAAGTATGTTACACTCAGTACCATCTCTCTGACTAAAATTTCCCAAGTTGTATGTAAGCTATTGAAGCTATCATTAGACTAGTTATATAAAGAGGTTATGAAATTTCGGTGTGTACTGGAGTGACAATGATTAGCCTTTGGTGCAGTCTCTCCCATGGCAGGCGGTATGAATATCAGCCACAGGATCTCTGGACAAACTCTCTGTGCAGATGAGGGTGAATTTCATCTTGTAGAACCAGATGCTCTAAAATCATGTTTGTCACTATCATAACTTCAAGAAACTTTGCACTTCTAACAGGGGATTATAAACATTTAGAGTTGTTTTTTTAAATTATAATAATGTCTTCTTGTACCTATTGATCTCCTTAATGTCAACTGCTGTTACATAACTTTGAGATTTATTAAAGTCATACTGATGAAATTCCATGACACTGCTATGTACATTTGTCCACTCGTCACTTTCTTTAAAACAAAAACCATGATGCTGTGTTTTTGAACTTGACAATCTTGAGTAGATGTGAGCATCACCCTCAGAGATAAAAGGCTACAACTATTTTGGTGCAATATTATAGACTAAGTTACTAAACTATACGGTTTCAAAACATGAGTCAGTTCTTGGAAGTATCTTCAATTCAGGAAATACGAGGAACGGTAAACTAGGCAGTTTTACTCTCCAGTGAATTATAAATTTTACTCTTTCATAGACATGTTTTATACTCAGCTGGAGGTAAGAAAATGGATTTTTATAGTTTTTTTAGATATTAATTTAAGAAGAAAGATTTATGAAACATTTATAAAGCATAAAGGAATAACAATCTGCTAAACACCATGTGACTCAGTTTAAAAAGAAAAAGGGAACAAGATCCTGAACATGTGTTAATCCACCCTTTTGCTTTGTTTATAGTCACTCCCAAAAAGCATTATGTCCACTTATTTTCTTTCTATGTGTTCAGATCCCCAGGGTCAGCATCATTTTTACTTTTGTTCAGTAAGGTCGTGCATAGATTCACTGACATGTGTGCCACATTTCTGTCCAACATTGTCTTGTATCTCAGCGTCTACCATGACCCATTTTCTTTCTGCCTCAAATACCTCTTTAGGAAGTCTCTCTAAAGAGGAACCACTGGCAGTGCATAGTATTCAGTTTGCGTTTGGATGAAAAAGAAGCATCCATTCTGGTTTGTTCTTGAAAGACATTTTTGTTTAAAATACAGTTCTACAAAGATTATATTCTCTCCAGTCCTGGGGATTAAACCCTGGGCCTTCACACTGAGCTACAATCCTCCCTTTTTAACTCTTTTTTTTTTCTTTTTTGTCAAGACAAATTCTCACTGAATCACTGAATTGCCCAGGTTGGGCTCAAATTTTCAATTTTCCTGCATCAGCTTCCCAGGGTACCAGGATTACAGTTGTGTGCCACCACATCCAACTCATTGTCTTTTCTTGCAGCCTCTTAAATATATTCCACAGTCATCTAAAAACTAACTGCCTCTTCTTTTCACATTTACAATCCTATTTTTAAATGAACCTGGTTTGGAGCAAAATGTTAAGCATTGTATTTGGGGAATATTGAATACGATATGTCTAAGGTGGTTAAATGAAAGTATGAAGTAGACAGTTTGACATATAAGCCGCAGACTAAGAGAAGTTTGGACTGAAGACATATTTGATTATGTAAGCAAAAGGAGAAAATAAATCATTGAATGGATAATATTGACAAAGAATGGTACAGAATGAAAAGATGAAGTTTTAGGAGACAAATTTTTTCTAAATTTTAATGAGGGAGGTGTGGAAGTAGCTGAACATCGAAACTCAGGGGAGATGGGGTGGAGGTAGTGAATGTTTTAGAGTTAGCAGTTTGGAATTTGGAGAAGTTTGGGATGAGGACAACTTTAGGAATGCGAGTGTGCTGGTGGAAGTGGGTGGGCTTGGTGTCTTCTGAAAGGTGGCTGAGGGGTGGGCAGTTTACCTACTGGTGTGTGGAAGACATTCATTGTCAGAGCATAAAGGACTACTTGTAGCTGCCAACATCTCTGCTAAAAAGCAGCGATGTGGTCGTCTGCAGGTGCTGCTGATAGGGACAGACAGTGGCCCACCAAACAATATGAAGGCGGGAAGCCTTCCTCTCCACTGCCAGCCCCTCACCTAAGGAAAGTGGAAGAATAATGATGGGAAGAAGTGGAGAACAGTGTAATCATCAGGAAAAGCATTTGACAAAAGCACATCTATTCATTGTCTGTAGGAATGCCGAATGGTACAGCCATTTTCAAAGACAGTTTGGCATGGAAGACAGTTTGTCAGTCTATTGCAAAAAATGATGGTATATTCCAGTGATCACATTACTAATTGTTTATCTATTCAATGGAAAACTTGTCTCTTTACAACGACCTGCACATGAATATGTAAACCAGCCTTATTCATTGTTGCCAAAACTAGGAATCAATCAAGATATCCTCAAATGAATGAATAGATGAACAAACTGTGGTACATCAATGCAGTGAAGTACCACAAAAAGTGCTTAGTGCTACATGAAAGAAGGCAGTCTGAAAAGGCTGCACACTGCAGAATCCCAAGTAGATGAGTTACTGGAGAAGGAAAAACGGTTACAAAGATCAGTGGTTGCCAGGAGTTCAGGGAGGGAAGGCAAAGAGAGATGAATACCTGGAACACAGAGCACTGAGAGTGATGAAGCTATTCGATACTGTACTGATGGAAACATACCGTTAAGCCTTTGTCAGAGCTCATACCACGCAGAGAGTCAGCCCGAGTATAAACTGTGGACCTGAATTAATAATGATGTACTAGATCATTGCATCGGTTGCAACAAATGTGCTCTGCACATGGGCGAGGGTAGAGGTGGAGGCTGTTGGGGAGGGCAGTCTGGGAACCCTCTGCACTTCCTGCTCAGTTTTTTTGGAAACCTAAAACTGCTTTAAAAATAAAGCTTACCAACTTTTACAAATCAATGACCCAGTTTCCCTGCCTTTATGAGTTATTTATTGTTTGAGTGTTTTGTTTGCCTCTATAATCAAATTCTACAGTGATTCATACAAAGTATATCTCCAGATGCAGTGTCATACTGAGCTAGTATATATTTATTTGTGCTTCACAAAGTGATATGAATGTGTCCGTTTAGGTGTTGGTACCCAGCATGACCATGTTATTCAGAAGCATTCAAACTACCACCTAAAAACTTAGACTGTGAACATAAATGAACGATAAACAGGAAGAAAAATAAAGAGAGTACAACATTTAAAATCGGTTGGTAGAAGGATGTGACATGTTCATGTGTTCTAAAATCTTGCCAATGTTACCCCTTTTTGCTGTCCTTCTCTGGGGTAACTGTTGACCTCATTCCAGTGAATCCCCAAACTGCATCCCCTTCCCAAACCTATTCCTCTGGCAAGAGAAGATGGGCACCTGCCTTAGCAGTTGCTGCACTGTTAAGATGGGACGTTTTACTTGTGCTGTGAAAACTGCCAGTGCTTGCTTTCAAAGCACACCAATCTGTTAATTGAGTGTTAAGACTCTGCCAATGTCCTTGGCTCAGGGAGGGTGCCCCAATTCATGCTGACCCCCTTTGCTTTGGCTGGCAAATGAGCCCATCTGTTTTAGTGAAAGGGGAAAAAATATCCCCCTTCCTTGTGACGTAGAACCAGAAATAGTGACTGCAGAATCAGGGAACGGTTGCTGTCCTTCCAAGAATATTTGCTTGTAGGCTTTATGGTAAATCAATCCAATCACAGCACAGTACTGAGCCTGGCCCGAAGCCTGGATCCCAGGAGAGGAACTGCTAAAGAATGAGACCCCTTTATTTGTGTATTAATATGGTCACACTGTCTTTTGAATATTTTGGAAATTGTGTAAAGCCCACGTTTAAACACTGACGTAGATAATTAGTAGCAAAATAAATGAGACATGAAATAGTATCTTGTCCTACTTAGCTCTTATTTGAAGATACTTTGTTAACATACCTCTCAGCTAATCAATTTCTAGATGTGCTTACATGTTGAAGTAGTTTTTTAATACTCAAGTGCTATTTTATTTGTACAGTAAATGTAACTTACACATATGGCATTATTTCAAAGTATTTTGAGTAAATTACCACTGTTTTCTTCTTTAGATATATAGATTATTAACAGCACAAAAGCATTTTACATTTTATCAGAAGGGAAACTGATATAAAATACAATGACATATAGAGAGAATAAAGGGAATATATTTGATTTTACAGGAAAATAGATCTCAGCTTCCCTGATAATTAACCTGAACTTTTTATTTATATCTTTCCTTAACTATTTATAGGTCTAAAATGCCATTCTCATTTTATTGCACATTGTCTTATCAAAGGAAAGATGCACTGTGTGAGGATTGCATAAAAATCTAATAATTAAGGGAAATTTTCTGGTGTGTGTTTGCGTGCGTGTGTGTGCATGCGCACACACACACACACACACACACACACACACACACACACACACACACATACTTTGTTCTGCTGGGATTATTTCCCAAAATGAGCCAGATAATTAATCATGTTCTCTAGAGTAGAAAATTGGCCTGATTAGACCAAGGTCAAAATGCAATTCACTGTTAAGATTAATTAATTCCAGTCTCCTGGCTAGATTAATAACTAACCTATCCATATAGTGGTCAACATTTATGAGATTACTGCTTGCAATTATATTAGAGAAGATGGACTATTTTGATATTCACATCCATATCTAAGAGACAGAAAGCTATATAAATCTTTTCTATACTTGCTGCAAAGTGTAAATCAATGGCAAGATGATCACAGATTGCCTTAGCTTCAGAGTGTATCATGCATGCATCCTCCACCTCCAGCACAGCCCAGCACAGGGGTCTCCTCTTGGACTAGAACCCTGCTCAGCTGACTGCTGTGTCCAGTATGTGCCTAGCATGGTGCTCAGGTGTGACATACTGGTGAGTCTCATGAGTAGGGGAAATGGTCACTTTGTGAGTAACATCAGAGTTACACACAGGGTTTTTTGCTGAATACTTTCCCAAATAAAACTCCCTGCTTCCTTACCCTTTATCTGGCTGCCCCATCTCTAGCCCGTCCAGTGGTCCATTTGGCGACTCCACCTGGCTCCTTATCTGCTCAGCAGTTTACCTCTTGAGCTTCTCTGACATTTTTTCTCCTCTGATCTTTTTTCCATCCTCATGCTGTTTGCTCTTCTTTGGGCTTCTTGGAAGCAATGTCTTCACATAATGTCTCCAACCTCCAGGTCTTCCATAGCATCTCCTCCAGTCGGGACTCCCTGACCTCTGTGGAAACTTCCTTGGCCAAGGAACCAGAATATTGGTGCCAAATCTTCTTAACTGGGTTCTGAACGAACTGCTGCTCTCCAAGATGTCCTCTTTCTTCACCTTTCGTTTCCAGGACATAGAGGCCAGTCACTGATTTTCTTCCTGTTTATCTGGCTGATTTCCAGTCTTGTCAGGTTTCTCATTACCTAAGTGTTGGGAGCCCTAGATTTTTGGCCTTATTTTTTCTCCAGAAAACTTTCCCCGGGATGGAGTGTGTGTTCTCCATGGTCTTTTGTGCATATTAAACACTGTTCATCCTTTGATCCATGAATCTCCCACTTAAATATCTCCTGTGAGCTTCAAGGGGAGCCATTTCTCCTGGACTTACCCATTGACATTTCCGGCATAAAATGCCCAGATTTTATCCCACCATTTCGTCATGATTTAACCTGGATATGTCCAGGGTTCTGAATCTTTGAGTGGCATCCATGTCTGTCTGTCCAGGGCACCCAATTTAAGTTTGGGAATCACCTTCCCCTCATTAACTCCCAAACTAGTAGATTTTAAACTCTTAGAATCTCTCCAATGCATTTCTTCTCTCTATTTTCCCATTGCTGAATATTAATTTCAGGGTCTGCCTGGAATGATTTCTTGCCTGGATTACTTCAGTGTTCTTCTCCAGTCACTTTCCATGTACTCTCTTAGATTACTATAGGGAGGGATTGGAGGGTCATGTCACTTAATGCTTCCAAGCCCTTTGTTCATCCTCCCTTTCCCTCAGTGACAGATGAAATCCCTTAGGTCAACATTCAAGTTTTGTGCCTTAGGTACTCTGGAATATGCTTCAAGGAAGGGAAGAGTCTGTATCTAATTTATATTTACACGCTAACAGGACTAGCATAATGCTTTGCACTTCATCCCCAAAACATGTTTGTTCAATACCTAAGCAAACAGATGGAAATAATAAATGAACATTATGGCCATACTTTAATACATGGGAGAGAAAATGCCTCATGAAATAATGTTAATATAACTTAGTTGATACTTTATCACCTATAAATTTCTTGTAACCTGATTTCTCTTACAAAAACTACGACAGTTGGTCTCATTAATATTGATAATTTATTGGGCTTCCTGAAAACCTTTTTAGATTATTAAAATGGATAAATTATATTAAATATTTCATTTACAGGATTTTTATATCAATCAAAATTGATAATTCATATTTCATATACATTGACTCCCAATTAGCCAGAGTATTTGTATTGTGAATGATATTGTTGAAAATACTGTAGGTAACACCAGTTGAGCTATTCAGTTTTCATAAAGGCCCACTGAGGTGGTATAGCTATTATCCCTACTTTTAAGAACTACATCACCTTATTCACCCCTCCTAGATTTCCAGATTAATAGCAGGTCTGTTAGCTGTAAGTTATTGAGAGAGGTGATGCATTTTAGGACTAAATGACCCTGGTGATATTTAGGGTCCAGCAGGTCCTGTGGCAAATCCATCGAGCTCAGTGACATTGGGAGTTCAGTGTCCCTTGCCCCTCTTGTCAGTGCTGTGCATTAGGCACTGAGCTGCCACTCTGCCTTCCTTCGTGTCTCAGAGTTAAGTGATGTACAGTTTGACCTGTGTAGATTTCTAACACTACAGGGAAAATGTGTTTCTCTGGGAAATGTCTGCTTTTGCAAAAAGAATCACAGGAAGCAAGCAGTAGAAACAAAGTGTGGTGGATTAGAACACTTTCAAAAATGCACACAAAACACTCTCTTTATATTTTACAGTGTTAAAGTTCCTCAGGGCTGTGGAAAAATACGAAAAGATGTATGAATTCTCCCCTTAATTAGGTGGATGAGCTGACAGAATATTATCAGAAATGAAGGCATAAGGGGTGCAGCTAAAACTCTAATTCGGAAAAGGCCCCTTAGTGCAGTGACTTCGGCTGACACCACAAGATGAGAGCCCTGTTACTCGCCTGTGGTGAGTTCGGTCACTCTACACAGCCGGGCACTGTTTCATCCTTGTCCAGAGACAAAGGGGAAATCTGGATCATTGTTCCTCTGCAGAGAAAGTGAATGGTGACTAATAGTTCTGGGTATGATGCAGAGCCTTAGACTCTGCTGGGAAAGTATAGGATATTTCACAGAGCACGCGCTTAAAGGCCAGCGATCTTGCTGGGCTCTAAGGAGATCTGAGCCCTTACAATATGCTGCTGTCTGGAAAGAATAATCTCATGCCTTCCAGATTTCAACTGCAGACCCCACCACAAAGGACAATCAATCCATCTCCTCTGATGACCTTTTCTAATGTTTACTGATGAAAGGAGTTAATGCACATCTACCTAGCCCAAATGAAGACAGTAACAATCTGCTCCATTGTCTTTGTTTTGTATGTAGGAGCTAGGAAGAACAGATGTTTGTCATTCTCTACAGAACACTCATGATTAATGCTGCTGGAAGCTCACGCATCAGCATGAGGCCCTATCACCTGCAGACACATTTTCACCACAGGTGCAGCAATCCTGGAGGGCCTGCTGGCCTGTCGCGATCTCACTCACTATACCTCGTGGCTGCACTGTGCAGTGTGGTTCTGTTGCACCCAGGAGCTTCAGGATTCAGGTTGAGAAAGGACATCTCCACCTTGGCTTCAAAAATGTATTATTAGACATAGGTTAAGCTATGGTGTTCCATTTGAATTACATTCTTCCAACTTCTAGTTAATTCTTGTGCTTCTCCAGAGCCAGTGCTGTTAGCCCTGGCCTCAAGGTCAAGAGCCTGCTCAAGGTCAAAAATCTGGAGTTGAAGTCCTGTCTGTCTCTGACTGTAATGACCTGTAAGGTGCCACCAAGCCCTTTGGGCTCTGCTTCCTTATGAGTTAGTGGAAGAATTGAACCAGATCAGAGGTCCTCTCAGCCCATCAGGATTGGGCGGAAAAACTCTCAATGAATTCTTAGGACCCATCCAGATGTAGTAGATTAATCTGGGATTAGAATCAAGAATCTTATAAATTTCAGTTGTAATGTAGCTGTTCTCCATCTGGAAGACACTAGGGTAGATAATCTTGTCCACTGAAGCCTGCAGTTCCCTGCCTGCTGTGTGAGAGCCTGATGTCCTCTGTCATCTGCAATCCCATGGCTCATTTTTCTTGAATGGCATTGTGTGTGTGGTAAATACTGAGTCAGCCAAGGCAGTAAACACACCATGTAAAAGTTGGTTGCACTTGAATTTTCTTTTCCTTTTCCTAGACCAGCACATACAGGATATTAATGATACCTCTTAAGTCCACTTTTCTAATCAGTAGTATCCCAAATCACCAAAAAATTTGGAGTCGCTCTATCAGTTGGTTACATTTCCACCTTCATCTCCTATCACTTTTTACTTTGACTCAATGCTTCTGATTATTATCATGCAATCATCCATTCATCCATTCACCCACCATCCATGTATCTATTCGTTCATCCGCTCGTCTGCCTGGATCAATGCACAGTGCCACCAGGCCCTCTGGGACTATGATAGTTTCCCAACCCCTTGTGATTAGCATACACTTGGCAATGATGGGAAAGGGAATTGAATGGCAAACCTGATATGGTGCCAACCCTTGAGTCACAGACCCATCACTGAAAGACATACACAGACAATGAATTGGCTTTTTAAAAAAATGTGATGCATGAGAGGAGGTGAGGTGGGAAGTGAGAACCCATGGAAGGAGTAATCCACCCATTCTAGATGGTTAGAGAAAGTTTTCCCAGGAAGTAAGTTTAAGCCTAAACAAAATTGCACACAGTGAATGAAGCTGAGTCGGGACCTGTTCACCTCCCACTGAGAGTCTGAAGACTGGGGAGAGGTGTGAACAAAGGGAGTGGAGGTCAGAGTGCACTGAGTTATGGAGCAGGCGAGGCCAGGAGTGTGGATTTGGAGTACTTTGTGTCCCTCCTGTGCGGGGCACTCTCCTTGGTCCCAGGTAGGAGCTCAGCAGTGCCAGACTATGCCTTCCCCACTTACTGTGCCTACCACTCCTGCAGCTGTCTTCCTCAATACCAAAGGGAGGCTTTGGAAGGCAAAGGCCACTCATTCTTGGCTCTTCAGCCAGGCTCAGGGACAGCACAGAGGGTGAGCACTCGGAATCACCTGCTGCGCTGAGCTGAACTGACTTCTACCCTGCACCATCGCCAGTGCCCTTGCCTTGTCTGCTCACCTAGACTCCAACCTTGTCCTCCGCATGCACTCCTTCATCTGTACCCAGGCGAGTCCTCCTAAAAAACCACAGTGGATGTGTTTTAGCTTGTTTAAACTCTTCACAGGGTACAGGACAGAGATTGTGGTGAAATGGCTTTTCTACCTTCAGTGGAGATTGTTACTTTTAATAGTCAATGTCGTAAATTTTCCACTGCAAGGGAGAGAATACCTTTGTGGTGACCATGGCTTCATGCTTTATTCAAAAGCTACTTTCAAAAGAATGACAGCAGCCACTCCAAGTCTCCAGTGCCAATTGGGTATCATCCAGAAGAAAAAGTGGGGCTTTTGCTCCTCTACTTGCTTTAATAACAAGTTGGGTTTTTTCCCTAGAACTACCCTGGACCAATGCTCATGTCCATTATTCCAAGTGAGAAAAGCCAAGAGTTGGCACATCTGACATGGCTCAGTCGCCTTTCTGACTGCTCTCTGGCCAGAGTTCCTCTCCTGGGGCAGGAAGCTGAGAAGCAGAAACCACTGGGATTGGGGTTCTGTGGGCAGCCCGAGGGGTGCTCGCTCCTGGGCAGGCAGGAATGATGAGCCCCGCCCTGCAGACTTTCCCCATCCTGCCCACGCCACTCTGGTCCTAGGAATAACGTCTGGTGGCCCAGGTATCCCAGATGCTCCTGGAAGACTTCAGCCCACTCCCTGCCCTCTTTCCCTCGGCGGAGGCCAACCTCATTACAAGCCAGGCTGTGTAGGAGTCACTTCTTACAGAAACTTTCCCGGCCTTCTGAGTGATACCATAGCAACCTCAATTTGCCCTCTCAGCACATCCTTAAATATATGACACTTCCCTGTTCTTCTGGCCTTTCTGATGTACTGCATTTTTCAAGACAACAGGAACAAAGTTTTTCTCAGGGATCATTATGTTCCCTCTGCATAATGTAAAGCCTGGCGCAAATATACATCCAATATAATTTTGTACGATGAATTAACCTTTATGAACTATAGTTAGATTTCAAACACATATTGACTACTGTATCCTGCTTACTAATATATTTGTTCTATACATGTCTCCCCTCCCCCAAAAATGATTTGTTTGATACAATATGACCATCCTAAATACACTTGAAGATGAGGTATGCAGTCTTTTTTCATTTTATTAAATTAAAATGGAAGCAACCTTAAGTGTTTGATGGCCATGTCCATTTCAGTTACTCAGACGGAAAGACATTAAAAGCAGTCCTTTGAAACACTTGTTAAGGCAGACAGGCTAGCCACGTTCAGGATTGAAAGAGAGACAGACCCTGATGGACACGTCTACATTTCACAGGTGGAAACAGTGTTTCTCTTCATGACCCTCTTATCAGAGTCTCATTTTATGGCTCCATTTCTTTCTTCCTAGAAACTCTCGGGCTGGTCGTGCTTCCGCACAGCCATACCCCAGTCCTGGCTGTCCAGAACCACAGCCAGAGGAGCCTCAGGTTCTTACCTGCTGTGGCTGGCAGGCCTGGGTTCATATGCTGTGCTGAGCCACGTCCTCGGCCCATCCCTGGGCTCTGAGCCTGCCTTCTCTGTAGGGAGCAGCCTTTCCCCCTCGCTTGAGAGCAGCCACTGTTCTTTCTTTCTCTTCTCAGGGCTTGCCAGCTAAATGGCCAGGGAGGTCTCTTCAGTCAAGGGGGAGCTCTCTCCTCCCTTCTGGCAGCAGTGGGAGCATTCTCTGCCTCTTTGAGCTTCCATTCTGGCCTCCTCCCGAATGCAGGGCTATGTAGTCGGGTCTTTCCTGCAGCGCTCATTAGCTTTGTCTCTGACCCCCACCCTGCTCTTTGAATCAGTGAGAGAGGGGACAGCTCAATCATGATGGCTCTAAAGATGGTAGAAATACGAATGCATTCCTTGGCTCGAGAATCTTTTAACCATCTCTTCCTTTGGCAACCCCTTGGGCTGCAGTCAGAATCTCCCCACTCATTGTTCCATTCATCCTGAGTCCAGGAGCATGGTGGTGGCATAATGGAAATAGACCAAAATGAGCCCCCAACCCACGGACAGCCCAGATTCCACCACTAAATGAATCCAGTCCCTGGGCTTTGCACAGGCTCCAACGTGTTTTAATGTAAAAGGAAAACAGATTGTAACTCCATATGGTATTTTCCATTATTTCATGCAAATTTATGATATTTCAAGTATATTGTGTATTTGCTTTTATGAGCTGGCCTGGAAACCTAATTACACTTTGTAATATTTTTTTCCTATGGAAATTATGTTCCATGTTCCAAATATGCAATTTACAAGTGAACTTCCAAAGCACAGCTTGCTCCTAAGGTGGGGACAACCTGTACAGGAAATCATAAAGGCAGACATTTCATACTTTATTTCCTCTCTGATTGTTGCATTAAGATTAAATCAAGCAATTTTTTTTCTTTTTAAATTGAATTGTGAGACGTTTTCTCTGTGAGGCTGAACTTCCACTGAATGTGAAAAGAAACATTTTACAGATGGGGGTCGTTGGGGTCTGGGAAGAATCAGTATTTGGACTGATGAGTGTACCTGGTGTCATCATTTAGAAAAAGCAGCATGTTCATTTCTTCAAAACATACGCATGGTTTCTGACAGATAATTCATAATTTGAGGCACATTGGTGAATTTTAAAAGCTGGGGGAAAGAAGAAAGTTTTATTTAAAGACAGAGCTCAAATTCAAAACAAGATAAATATATCTCTGAACAGAAGCACAAATATTGAGTTTGGGGCGAAAAAGCAGACAGTGCTGGGTGACAGCGGACTCCTTCATGGTTTCAAGGACTGAAAGTATCCGGTGTGCCAGAGAGCGTCCAGGACGCACCTCTGTGGGCCTTTTCCCGGGCCTAGGCGGAAGTGTTCCCTAGCACTCCCGGAAGTCGCATTTTCTGTGGAGCCCGGTGAGGGGGCGCTGCAGCCCACTGCAGGGGATTTAGGGACAGTCCCAAATGCAGAGCTCCTCTGGGGCCAGGCTGCAGGACTTCTCCACTGGAGTCTGCGTTCCTGCCTCCGTCCCTCCCGGTGCCCACCTGGACTGGAGTGCCCTCCCTCCTGCCTCCCGGAGACCTCCTCAGCGCACCTTCCTTGTCAGGGTGGCCCACCTCTGGCTTTACTGGCTCTTACATGAATATTTAAACGTACCCAGTAGACTCCCACCCTAAGGAAATTCCGTCTCAACTCTATGTCCTCCAATATCGTTGATCACTTGAGCCACCTCCTGTGACTTTCTTTTTGCGAAGCAGGGACTGAGTAAGAACAAGTCCCTGTGAAATCAGCAGGAAATGGATGGAGATGAACAAAGGTAACAGCCTCTTTGGAATTGGAGGGGACCTGTATTCTGCGTGAAGTAGGGCACTTAGCTGATCATGAAGAATAATGAGTATGGGGAAAAGAAGAGATGTGAAGAAGGAAGAGAATACAAATGCCTTCTGTGTCACAAAAGTAATTCCCCCGGGAGTAGGCAGACCCTGTGTGCTGATGGGGGCCTCTGCTGGCAGTGTGTGAAAGGCTGCAAACCGCAGCCCTGCCCTCTGTGCCCCAGGGAGTCCCTCATGCTGTGTGGGCCTCCTGGACCCCCAGATATTAGGAGCAGCAACCTCTTCCTAGTGCTCTCAGCTGGCTTCATTCCTGTGCAGGTAATGAACTGGAAAAACCTTAAACTCAAACCAGTGTGAGCCTCTACTGTCCTGTCCTGTTTAACCTAGTTTGAAAACTTTAGGAATCATGTAAAAGCTTAAAATGCTTGTTTTGGCCAGTTGAGAAAGGAAGCCAATTTTGAAAGAAAGAAGTATCTAGAAATTACTTTTGAGACCTGCTGACCCATACATCCTCTTTAAGACTCAGGCATCTCAGATTAAAAGGGTCAAAAATAAACTGATCTCTTATCCAGTGCACTGTAATTTCTTTTTGTATCTTTCCGTTGGAGACACTACCATCCTTGACTCTACTCTCAAAATTTTCTGAAATAGACAACTTTCTCTACTTCCCCACAGCTACTGTCTTGGTTTAGTGGTTAAACAATTTCCTTCTTATGGCCCTGTACAGTGCTTTGCACCTGTTTTATGGTTAGGAATTGGATATGGGTTCTCCTTATTTAGTAACACCTGAAACATGTTGTATCTGTGCTGCCCAGTATGGCAGCCTGAGTTGCACATGGCTGCTCAGCACTTGAAATGTGGCTGGTGCAACTCCGGAACTACTTTGTTGTTTGCATTTATTTTTAATTGAACTTTAAGTGGCCGCCTGCATACAGTTAGTATTGCACGGTGCTTTGGGATGATCCTTCTCAGGCCAGCACCAGTGTTCCCATCTCCAGTTCCTCTCCTGTTGATTGGTACCACGTGCTCTAGACCCATAAACTCACTCAACATCTCCCTGGAACTCCCACAGGGTTTCCCGCTCTGACTTCCTCATTAGTGTTGATTTGTGTAGGTTTGTGTGGGAGACATTCTTCTTCTTAGCCTCCTGAGACAGCTACACATCCTACAAGGTCAAGATCAAATGTGACTTCTGAAAAGCTTTCTTTAACCTCGTTGGCATCTGTTGATATCCCTTACAGGGCTCCTGAAACAACTTTCATATTCTCTAATGAAACCCTGGAAGTATTCCCTGGCAATTATTTATTCCCTTATCTATCGTTCTCAGTCTCCTTTTTGCAGTCAGAAAAAGGTGTCAGAATTATTATACATACAGTGTGGGAGAAGACCTCGGTGGGAGAGCACTTGCCTACCATGCATGAGGCTCTGGGTTCAATCACTATCCTAAGAAAAATCTTATTACATATGAGAGATAACTAGTATGCTTGGTGGGAGAGAAAGGGTCAAGTTAAATTTTGAATTATTAAAAAAAGGAAGAAAAAATAAGACAGAAAGTGACTCATCACCATTCCCACCATGCATACTGCAAGGCATATATATTTCTTTTAAGGAACTCAAAGGAAGGAATTGACCACGACCTTCATAGAACATCTAACGTTTCCCTTTTGATTCTAAACTCAATTCTTTTAGCTCCTCATCTATATTTCAAATGTGTTCCTGTTTGATGTCAAATCTCTTAAAACTAATTAAGTAATAGATTTTCCATGAGAACACTGTATATCTTTCAAGGTTAAGCAAGAATAAAACACTTTGTCTAGATGTTCCATTGTGAAATAGATGGTGAGCAGGGAGGGTGGTTTTAAAGTGATGCCACCACAGGAAGAAACAATCTTTTCAGTCAAACTGCTAGCTACAGAAAGCCTTGTGAGTTTTTTATAATCTTTGTCAAAAATCAAAGTGAATGATTTTTTTTTTAATTTCTTGGAGAAAATAACATCTTGCACACTGAGCTATCTTGGAAAGATTCCCACCTTTTAAGCTTACTGGAGAGTGAAGGGAATAGCATCCTTCTTGTCCTGATTTTATGGGCTGTAAGACAATCTGCTATGCTTCTGAGAAAGCTACTATTGCCATTTACAAAAAAAAAAAAAGAGATTATTTAAAGAGTCTCCTCCTCAGTACCTACTCAAACTACTTGAGTTTTATTGACACTATTCTGTACAGACAAATGAAAGAATTACAGCTATTAAGCAGAGCTGAGTATTGCAGAAGATGAATGCATAATGACCAGGTTTCCATGACTTTCTATTTTTTTATGAAGAGTTTCACAATGAGTCAGCCTCATTTCAAATGATGGACCAGATGACTTTTGACAATCAAACTAGAAATGGTGGTAAATCCCAAGTCTTTTGTTTTTGTGGGAATGGTACCAGGAAGGGATCTTGAGAAAGCTGCCTCCCCTTCTCACCCCTTTCTGACATCTGGAGCTCTGTGGGAAGTCTGTCCTCTGGACTCCAAACACTTTATGTTCATATGCATCCACCACCAAACTTACTAGCCTGAGTCATAATTGTATATGTGTTCCTGCCTTCGATGTCCTGGGACCATCTTGAAGCCAGGTACCAGGCACAATAAGTGCTTGCTGCATCCCTCGGAGCCCGGCAGGTGGCCACCAACTAGATGGACACTTGGTAAATGTTCCAAGAGAGAGAAAGGGTGGTCATTTTCTGGACCTTGCTGACTGATGAACATATGCACATTAAATTTTAGAAGATCTAAAAGCTTCCAAATGTTAAGAGACCTAAAAGCTTTAAAGTGTGTCAAAGTAGGAGCCCAACTAAAATCTCATGGCAAAATAGACATTTGTTTTAAAAACTGATAATGGCTTCTGTTAAAGATCTGAAAAACAGAATTAGAGTCTACTCATTTTTGAAGTATTTCCTCATGATAAATGTGCTCCCTTAGAAATTAGAGGGGTAGGGTACCTGGGAATTAAACCTAGATCCTCATTCATGCTAAGCACATGCTCTGCCATTGAACTACAGTCTCAACCCACAAGATACAGGAAATATTTAGTGGATATTTCCAGGATGCATTCTTGCAACTACAATGTATTTTATATGATTTTTATTCTTTAAAATAATACTCTTTGAGTTTCACATTTTAATGGAGTGATTTAAAGACCAATTCTGAGAAAAAAAATCTGCCTGTGTTCATGTGTATGTCCTAAGATATAACTTTATTTATACTATCATTTCTTTATCAAATATTTGGTTAGCAAGGAATATTTGTGCTGGGATATAGATGGAACGTGAAGTGTGCACACAGATGGACTCTTCCCTCTTGGTGTTGCTGTGGGCATGCTGTGTTTCACTAGAACATGAAGCCTCACTCCCAGACCCTTCGGTAGGAGGGTCCTTGTGAAACTCAGTTGTGTTCATCTCTCATGTCTTGCAGGGCTTGGTCCAGCCAGACCTGGAAGTGTTATCTTACTTCACCTCTGACATTAGAGAATTGTGATCTGATTTGGTGAATTTAATCAAGGCTATTTGGAGTCCTATATGCCTCACTTATCTGTATGTCAAATTCTTTTCCCCTGCTTGGGAAGTTTTCTGCCATTATTTCTGTGAAGAGATTTTTTATGTCATCTGCACTCTCTCCTGTTTCTTCATTGAGCCCAATCAGTCTTATGTTATTCTTTTTTGCATCATCCAGCAGCTGCTGGATTGATTTCTCATGTTCCCTTATAATTTTGAAGCAGTTTTTCCTGGTCACTAATTGCAGTCTTATCTTCTCTATCTGAAATTCTGTCCTCACATTGGCTCATTCTGCTGTGTAGACTTTCAATGGAGTTTTTCATGTCCTGGAAATCTATTTGCATCTGTTTTATGGATTCCATTTGTTTCTTATGTTGGGATTCCATCATGTTCCTCAGCTCCTCTCTAGATTTATTAATCATGTCTTGCACTAGGGGCACAATTTCTCCTGTTATCTGAGAAATTATTTCTGATTTCATTTTTTCCAGATCCCCTTTTGTTGCCAGTTGAGTGGGTCCAGGTGGTTGAGTATCAGAGTGTTCCATCTCATTTCCCTTTGGAGCTGCTGTAGGTGATCTGGAAGTCTGGTTTTGAGACTTATTTACGTGTTTTCTCATTTTGACTGGGGCGGGGGACTGTTAGCGCCTGCACGGATTACCTCCTCTGAGCTGGGTGAGGTGGGACAGGGGCCAGGAGCAGCGGTAGGGATGGTGACCCAAAAGCCCTTTCCTGTGGGCTGGGAGCAGCTGGAGGGATGGTGGCCGGGAAGCCCCTTCTCTGGACCAGGAGCAGCGGGACTCAGTACCTTGGTCTGGTGTTCCGGTGTCCTCTGCGTCTTCGTAGTGTGGAATCAGGTGGCTGCCTGTCTGCAGCGGGGTGATTCGGTGTCTTCCGCGCAACTCAGGACCTCGGTAGGGTGTGCACAGACCTGCCTGTCTGGAGCGGGCTAATTCAGCGTGTTCTGTGCGACTCAGGACCTGTCTGTCTGCAGCGGGCTGATTCGGCGTGTGTTCCGCGCGACTGGGCTGATTTGGTGAATTTACGTGCAGGGTTTTGGAATGGATACCCACAAAATCACCACCTTTGATTAATTGCTAACGTTAGAAATTAGAAGACTAGTTTGGAAAAGGTTTTGACTGGTGTTGTATCTTAGCAATCATTTCCTTAGGAAAACTAACTTTTCTACTTTTAGGTAGAAGCCTGGAGCACTTGGTAGAACCCTGGCCCTTGTCCCTTGAGACTCCCCATGCTCCTCTCTCTTTTCTACCAGAAGTTTCCCCTCCATGGCCACTGTCGTGTTGGAACACATCTCTCTTTGTTTATTACACATCACAAGGCCCGATCATCTAAAGTGGAACTTCACGAGAGCAGTGCAGGGCTGTGGCTCAGCAGGCCAGGCCTGGCTGGAGGCCTTGGGACTCGGCTGTGGTGCTGCCTGAGTGTTGGCGTGCTCCATGGGCAGCAGCCAGGGCCGCGATGACAGACTACAGCGAGGAGCAGCGAGACGAGCTGGAGGCGCTGGAGTCCATCTACCCCGACTCCTTCACAGTATTATCAGAAAATCCACCCAGCTTCACTGTCACTGTGACATCGGAGGCTGCAGAAAATGATGAAACTGTCCAGCTACCCTCAAGTTTACATACAGTGAAAAACACCCAGATGAAGCTCCTTTTTATGAAATATTTTCCCAGGAAAACCTAGAAGATAATGATGTCATAGACATTTTAAAATTATTAGCATTACAGGCTGAGGAAAATCTTGGTGTGGTCGTGATCTTTACTCTAGTGACAGCAGTGCAAGAAAAATTAAATGAAATAGTAGATCAGATAAAAACGAGAAGACAGGAAGAAAAGAAACTAAAAGAAAAAGAAGCAGAAGAAGCAGAGAAGCAACTATTCCCCGGCACCCCTGTTACAATCGAGAATTTCTTGTGTTGGAAAGCCAAGTTTGATGCAGAACTCTTGGAAGTTAAAAAGAAACGGATAACAGAAAAAGAGCAAGCAGGAAAAAATAAATTAAGTGGCAAACAGCTGTTTGAAACCAATCATAATCCTGACACATCTGATATCCAGTTCTTGGAGGATGCTGGAAATAATATGGAAGTAGATGAGTCTTTGTTCCAGGAACTGGATGACTTGGAGCTGGAGGATGTTGAGGACGACCCAGACTACAGCCCTGCTGGCCCAGGGAGTGACTCAGAGGACTGATGCACCATCTCCGGAGAGCTCCACAGCCACGGCATCTGTGGCTGTGCTGAGAGGCTTTTAATTTTCCTTTCTTTTTTTTCTAAGAAAAAATAACTCTCAGGAGAATATTCTTCTGATAACTCTCACCATTGAACTTAATAAACTGACCATAAAACTTCAATAAATAAATAAATAAAATGGAACTTCATTTTGCAAGTTCTCCTCTGAAACATCTTAGCCCCTGGGCTTCACTAAGCCAAAGAACAGGATGAGCCTTTGTGGTCTGAAGTGTAAAATCTATGCAATGAACTCTCCTGTCTTTCTTCTGCCAGACCAAAGTAAGATTCTGAAATGCCATGATTTGTCTCATGCATTCCTAAACCACATAGATTGAAAACATTACAAGAATGCATATTTGCTAACATTAGCATGATACCGCATTTTAAACTTTCATTGTCAGGAACAAAATCTGTACATTTTTTCTTTTTAATGTTTAGAAATTTTTTCTAAAATATTCCTGGCTTGGCATAATGTGTTGGATTTATCACTGTTGGTTTTAACTGGATTTTGTTTTTGTAGTCAAATTTTATTCAAAGTCTACTAAAGGAGTTTAGCTGAGCAGACTCTCATTACAAAGTTGTGAAAATAATGAAACTAGCCTAATCATTTGTCTAAGACTTTCATGTTCATAAATTTACTACGTCCCTCATACTGTGAAGTAAATAATTTCAAGTCAACAGAAATGCAGTTAACAAGATAGAGAAGACGTAACACCACTTCAGGGATTGTGGCCAAACATTTGCTTTCCATTTGGAAATTAGGAGCCAAGTTCCTCTACTTTGAATATATATGATAGTTAATCAATTATAACTTACCTTTAAATACTGAAGGCATTTGCCTTCCATAAGAAATAAAATAAAGATATTTAGTCTCATTCTAATTATTTAATATAGTTTTAAAAGTTCTGGCCAATGCAATAAGAAAAAGATAGATGTAGAAGTATGAATATTGTAACAGTTAAATATACAATTCTTTATAAGTGATATGATTTTATATTTTACATATCAAAAGGAATCAACTGAAAAACTAATACAGTGTTGGGCTAGGGATTTAGCTCAGTGGTGCCGCCATCTGCTTCGAAAGCACAAGGTCCTGAGTTCAATCCCTGGTACAAAGGAAAAAAAAAATGTAATACAGTGTTGATAACTTGGCAAAACAAACAATAGTCACAAGTCAATTGTAATTTTGTAAACATCCTTGTTGAGTCTAAAATGGAAAAGATTCACTGATAATGGCAAAGTGATCTGTAATCATTTTTATGAGAATTACATGTAATTTATGTGAATAAACTTCAGAATCACAATAACCATGAAATATGACACACATTGTAGCTTATTTCAGTTCTATGTGATTTGACAGGTTTATTGTATCCCTAATAAAACTTCAAAAGCATCTTCTTAATAATGTAATCAAAGCCGGGGATTTAGCTCAGTGGTTTCGCTGCCTGCTACGCAAGTGCAAGGACTCAAGTTCGATCCCCGGTACCAAAAAAAACAAAAAAAAAGAATTAAAAATAATGTAATCAAATGCTTCTAAACTTGATCTTTTCTAAAGTTGTATTGAGGATATATAAACGTGTAAGATTGAAAACAATTCACACTCAAGTGTGAACCTTTCAAGCTATTTATACAATAATATTTATGAGACTAATAATCAGAATGGACTGATTTATTAACTTTAAAATAGGCCCTTACATATCTAAAATTGATTATATTACCAGGGTCATTGTAGATCTCTGAGGGCAATGGTAATTATCCACCATATGGTATCAGAATAATCAGCTAGCAAAAACACCTAGAATGAAATCAACCAAAACCTTCAGCTCAGTGACTGTAGTAAAATAAATCCATAAGAATTAAAATTTCTTTTTTTAAAAGAGCATTTGAAAAAATTTTCAACTCTCTGGTGAAAAAAAAAAAAACATTTCACAAGCTTTTTAAAAATACAAGAGAAGGGACAGCGGCAACCAGCTTAGCCAGGCGGGCGGAGAGAGAGGTCCCTGGCCACCTGGAGCCCCGCTCCATCCAACCCATGCAATGCTCACTGGTGACCAGCCTGACAATGAGGACCCCTCACCACTTGCCACACCCATAGCAACCAGCTTAGCCACACAGGCGCCTGCAACCCACCGTCCCCCAGCCTCTGGCCTCCTGGCTGTGCCACTGCCTGGTTCCACACTACAAGGGCATGGGAGGGAGCATAAAGGCCACTGTCCTGAGCTCCAGAAGATAGAGCAGAAGTGAACAATAGAGAGCCTCTCTCACGCTCCTTTATGAAAACTGAAGCCCACTGGGAAAGTGAAGAAAATCTCTGCATTAAAGGCACACCAGACCACTGTGCTTGGTAAGTTGGAGGGATCATCACCTTCCATCAGAACCTGGAGTCTCTTCAGGGGAAGGGCAGCTGGAACCTGCAGTAGAACCTTGCAGAGCTCAACCCTGCAGGAGGACAAGGAGCTCAACTTGGGATTTGCAGGCAGAAATCTGCCTGAATCACATGGGTCTGTGACTGGCTTGCTGAGACTCATTGACTTATATCTGCACACTGTTGCCCACATTGTCTATTGTGACAACACAGACATACCCTGAAGGAGGCCCTTCATTTTTATATTTTATTTGTTATTTTCAAAATTACTGTATTTTTTGCTCTTATTTTTAATTTTTTTCTTTCTCTACTCTTTCCAATTTTTTTTTCTTCTCTTTTTTTCTTTCTCTTCCCTTTTGTTTCTCTCACTCACTCTCTTGCTGTCCCCCAATGTTCTTCATCTCCCTTATTGTTCTGTTCTGGGCCTAATTCAGATTTCTTCTTTGTTTTTCTTTTCTTCTCTTTTTCCTTCTCTCAATGGGTCCTCTGACCTCACTGCTAACCTTCCCCTATCCTTCTACCTATCTATCACTCCCTCCCCAACTCCTTCTAACTCCCCATCCCCAAGGGTAAAGTAGCTATATTGAAGAGTTTATTCACTATAAACATATGCTAGGTTGGTTCTCGATTTTGATTTATTTCACACAGTTAAAAGCTATAGATTAATAACTACCACAAATTGTAATTTTCTAAGATATACTTAATGCTATGGTGTTGCTGATTGTATCACTTTGGCTAAGGTGTTGTGATTGATCTAATCAGTTGCCCTTCCTGGTATAATAAAAATGAGATAGCCTCAGAGTCAGAGACTCAAAACCTAAAGACCAGCTATATCTGGAAGACACCTCTGAGAAGCAATCATTCCATAAGGGTTCTAAACACAACCAACAAAGATACGTACCATAAGCAATTTTGAAGTATCAACCCAGGAATTGAACCAGGGACAGTATCAAAAGCAAAACTGAGAACATTTAAGCAAGGCACAAACTCAGACTTCCACCCCACCAAAGGTAAATTCTGGGGGAAATGAGGTGGAAAAGTCTGATAATCAACCACCTGGACACCCTGAACTGATAGCACAAGAAGTAACAAAACAAATGAATAAGGCTCTAGAAAAATTCAAAACAGAAATAATTTCCCAGATAACTACAGAGATGGTGAGCAGAATGAAAGACATGATCAGAGACTCTAGAACAGAAACAGATAAAAAATAGATGAGCCAAGAACCATGCTGGAAGCCATGAATGCCCAGCATAAGAATGAAGTGGAAGCGATGATCACCCAACATAAGAACGAAATGGAATCCATGAAACAGATTCAAACAGATATCCAGGAGTTTAAAAACTCCTCTGAAATTATGCACAGCAGATTAAGGGAATCTGAAGATAGAATATCAGATAAAGAAGACAGGATTCTGGTCAATGACCATGAAAACAGAGATTTGTTAAAAATAGTAAGGGACCATGAGAAATCAATCCACCAGATGCTAGATGATGCAAAGAAGAATAACATAAGACTGATAGGAGTCCACGAAAAAGCAAGAGAAAGTACAACTGACATAAAAAACTTCACAGAAGCAATAGTAGAAAACTTCCCAGACAGAGGTGGAGAATTGGACATACAGATAAGTGAGGCATATAGAACTCCCAAGTAGCCACAATAAAAAAAAATCTACAACTAGACATATAATAGTCAAGATCCCAGAAACCCAATAGAAGAACAAAATCCTACAAGCAGTTAGAGAAAAGAAACAAATCACCTACAAAGGAAAGCTCATCAGAATCATAGCAGAATTCTCAACACAGACCATCAAGTCAAGGAGAGCCTGGAGTGAAGTATTTCAAGCCCTAAAAGAAAATAACTTCCAACCTAGACTGTTGAATCCTGCAAAATTATCTTTCAAAATCGATGGGGAAATTAGATACTTTTATAACAAAGAACACCTGAGAGATTTCATGAACACCAAACCAGCACTCCAGACAATTGTAAACAATATCCTAGAAAAAGACAATGAAGGTCACAACTCCAGGAGGCCCAACAGAGTGAACCCACCAGGCAAGGTAAGAAACTAAAGGGAAAGGGGGAAAAATAAAAAAATAAAAGACCCAACAACAGTAAAACATCATGACAAGGATGAGTCAATATCTATCAATTATAATCATCAATGTTAATGGCCTCAATCCACTAATCAAAAGAAATAGACTAGCAGAATGGATTAAGAAGCAAAATCCAACAATATGCTGTATACGAGAAACACACCCAACTTAAAAAGTAATTCATAGACCCAAAGTAAAAGGATGAAAAACAGTTCTCCACATGACAGGAACCCAGAAAAAAGCAGGGGTAAGCAATCTTATTTGCAGACAAAGTAGATTTCAAATCAAAACTAATTAAGAGAGACAAAGATGGTCACTACATCCTTGTGAAGGGAACAATCCAAGAGGAAGAGATGACAATCCTAAATATATATATATATATATACCAAATATGAATGCCCCCAACTATACCAAACAAATATTAATGGACATGAAAAACCAAATAAGCACTAATACAGTTGTAGAGGGAGACCTCAATACCCCACTATCACAAATAGACATATCATCTAGACAAAAAATTAACAATGAAATTTTACAACTGAACCAAGCTATTGAACAAATGGATTTAATAGATGTTTACAGAGTGTTCCACCCCCACAAAATCAGAATACACATTCTTTTCAACTGCACACAGGTCATTTTACAAAATAGACCACATGCTAGCTCATAGGACATGTCTAAGTAAATGTAAAAGAATTGAAGTTACTCCCTGTATATTATCAGACCATAGTGCAATAAAATTGGAGATCAATAACAAACCGCAAAACCATTACAAACACATGGAAATTGAATAACACCCTGGTGAACAACCAGTGGGTCACAGAGGAAATTAAAGACAGTTTCTACAAGTAGATGATAATGCCAGTACAACATACAGAAATCTATAGGACAAAAGAAAGCAGTTCTATGTGGAAAATTCATAGCAGTGAATGCCCATATTAGGAAAACAGAACTGAAATAAACAACCTAATGCAGAACCTCAAGCTCCTAGAAAAAGAAACCCAGAGTTCATATGAGAGAGGAAATTATAAAGATCAGAGCAGAAATCAATGCAATGGAGACTAAGAGAATGATACAGAAAACTCAACGAATCAAAAAGTTGGTTTTTTGAAAGAATAAATAAAATCGATAAACCTTTAGCCAACCTTATCAAAAAAAAAGTAAAGAAAAGGCACAAATCCATGCAATTAAGAACAAAAAAGAAGTCAAAACAGATCCAGCAGAAATGCAGAGGATCATCAATACCTTCAAGAACAGTACTCTAATAAAATAGAAAACACAGAAGAAATGGACAGATTCCTAGATACATATGAATTGCCAAAGTTAAATGAAGAAGATGTAGAAATTCTAAACACCCCAATTACAATGAGTGAAATTGAAAATGTAATAAAAAAATTTACCACCAAAGAAAAGCCCAGGTCCTGATAGCATCACTGTTGAATTCTACAAGACATTTAAAGAAGAACTATTGCTATTACTCTTTAAAACTCATCAAGGAAATTGAGAGGGAAGCAATACTCCCAAATTCATTCCTGGAAGCAAATGTTACTTTGATTCCAAAACCAGGGAAATACCTAACCAAAAAGAGAACTACAAGCCAATCTCCCTAATGAACATTGATGCAAAAATTCTCAACAAGATACTGGCAAATAGAATACAGATGGTCATCAAGAAGATCATACACCCTGACCAAGTCTAGAGAGCAGTCAATGAAGAATGGGTATTGCTCAGAAAATACTTGTAATCCAATTCTAATTATATAGACAAGATGGTAATTATATATATACACAATGACAATGTAAAATATGTTTATGAAAAGTCTAGAATGAAGTACTCCATTGTGTTAGCAATTGTGTTTGGGTGATGAGACTCTGATTTTCTAACTTCAACAATGAAAAAGACACTGAAATGTAGGACCATTGGAAAAATGAAATTATTTATCTAGATAGTCATACTGTCGCTGTGCTGCTCAATGGCCTGTAAAGTTCTAAGGGAAATGTTTTTCGACTAGAAAAACAGTGAGGATGTCAAAGTTTCCCAGAGGAGAAACTTATCCTGAGAATTAACAAAATATACCCCCCATCTTTTCCACAGTCCCACAGCTAATCAGTTAAAATACTTTTCCAAAATGGCTTCATTTCTGAGGGCAAAACCAGATGTCAGAGATCCTCCATGTAAATATAGTGATTATCCTAAAGCAGGGGTTCATGGGAGAACACTCCCCCCCACCCCATTCACACCCCTGATGACATTAACACACACGACACACCTCAGGGGCATAGCCAGCATTATTCACCGTTATCTTAATTACCCAAATCTGACAGCAGCTGCAAAATACCTTCTAGGTACCACTGAGTCGGAACACAAACATGTTTGGAACCAAACACTGTCACGCTGTTGACTGTAAGAAGCATCCTGACTTTGTAGAGGTTAAAACATCTTAATGCACATTGAAATTAATGAAAGCATGGGTGTTAGCATGCTTGCAATGACTCCTGCTCCAGGGAAGGTGTGGGAATGCCAGCAAGAAGAGACAAAGCTGCTTCCCACCAGCAGGAGCGGGGGACCCGCCCTCCTGCGGGGCAGAAGGTCTGGGTGCTCTCCCTGCTGCCAGGAGTAGCTTGCTCACAGTTCGAGCTGACCTCACTGCTTTCCCAGTGCACACCCCCCATCCTTTACCAGTGAAACAGGCAGATGAGGAGTGGGGCCCTCCAGCTGCACCCCTCCAGGGATAAGCACTTGGACCAGAGCACCCCTACAATGCCTGCTTTTCCCTGGAGCCACATGGTTTTGCACACCACTCTTGCACAAGTGAGTGAGAATGACACTGCTCTAAGAATAATCCTGCCTGTCTTAACTTCCTGTAACAGTTATCCTTGAAAACCAGTGCGGATGTCGCTCACTATGGGACTTGCACCTATAAGGAGTTTGGGGGGAAAGGGGGAATCACAGCCTGACGCCAAATACCACAGAGCTCTTGTCCTTAACTCTTGTTAAAGTTCTGCCAAGTTAGATCATGCAAAAGATTTAATTTAAAAAAATGCAAAATTGAAAACTTTTACTATAATACGTTAACATGAAAGTCTAGCAGTTGCTGACATTCCTGGCCAATTCTTTCATCCTATTAGCTTTGCTGAGTATAATCGTTTAGGTTACAGAGCTTTTATAATATTATCAAGGACAATCTTAATCTATTTTTTTTTTTTGGTACTAGGGATCGAACTCGGGACCTTGCGCTTACGAGGCAGGTGGTGGAACCACTGAGCTAAATCCCTAGCCCTATTTTTAAAGGACTAGAAAATGTGACACTTGTCTGATGTATTATTATATGTCCATTCATTCAAATGTGTTCGTTAATGACATCTACTTATTTTTTATTGAACATATCCCAGTACTTAAGGAAGAAGAGAAGAATGAATGAATGAAGAAGAGAAACATACATGGTTGGGACATTTGTGGGAACAGAGTTCATTGTTTTCATTGATAAAATCATCATTTGAATCCTTTTCCTTCTGGTTTTTTCGCTAGCTATGGGGTACATCTCAAATAGGCTATGAGGCTCTTGCAGGAATCTAAGAACAGATTTTTCTCCACAAAAGACAAGAACACTACAGCATAAGAGCTCACTGGCAGTCTTCTTACATGATAATTTCTCTCTACTTTGTCACTGATATTCAAGGGGTTTAAGCTGCCACCTGGGTGTAAAGGATTCCCAGTCTTTGTGTCCAGGAATTTCCAGCCCTAGGAATCCTGTTGGCATTTGAACTCTGCCTGTCTAAAGCCTAAGCTGCCACCCTCTCCTTCTCTGTCCCTGCTCTCTGGTATCTCTTTCAGAATATTGCCATTTTGCCAGTAGTCCAGGCCAGGGACATGAGGAACTTTTAACATTTTTGTCCTTTCCCTTGTCACACACATTTATTTGTCAAATCCTAACAGTATCAGCTCCTCAAAGTCAGGCTTGGTCAGCACCCCTGAGAGACTCGAGCCTAAATACCTTTGTTTACCACCCTCAGATCTCTGCCATTTGAACTTGGTCTGTTTCTGCAAAACTTCTGCCTGCCTCGTCCTCCCAAGGGTCCTGTAACCCGGGTTCCAACAGTGCTTCCTTCTGCACATATCCCTCAGCTGTCGGCCCCTGTGCGTCTTCTATGCTTGGATAGTTCTCCCCTTGGGAAGAGCTAGCTCTGTGGTTGCCTGCCTTCCCCTCTGTCTCCCTCCCTGCCTGCCTGTCTTTCCTTCTTGTCTTTTCTCTTTCTGTCTTTCCTTCCTTCTTCTTGTCTTTTCTGTTTTTCTTTTTCTTTCTTTCTTTTTCTTTCTCTTCCTTCCTTCCTTTCCATGTCCCTCATTGTGAGTTCTACCAACTCACAAAAATGCATATAAATATAGACTATATATAATCCTGTGTAATTACACAAAATAATAATGGTGAGAAAAATTAAACTAAATGAATGTACACACACAACACAAAATGAGGACAAAGCTTGATTAAAATATTTTAAATAGTAATAGTTCCCAGCCCTGGATATAGTAGCTGTGCTGTTGGGATTGGCCTCTTCCTCCTGGGCTCCCTCTGGCTTTTATTTGCTCCTTTGTCAGATCTCAGCCTGCTGCGAACATGGTAAGGCACCTTTCTGTCTCTCCAGCCAGTACATGTGATGAAACTACTTTATGTGGTAAAAAGCTTGTGATTACATGTTTGAAGAATATGTATCTCAATCCCTTTATCAAGGTATTTTTCACCAACTGCAGACGTTTTCAGAATTTCAGCCTCAATTTCAACCTTTGGGGGAAAAAAAGTGCCTAGAAAAATCTTTAAAAATCAGCTACTGAAAACTAATTTCTTCTATAGCTATGTTATTTAGTTAAATTTCCAGGTTTTCACGTTAATGTTTGGATCTAAGTCATTTTAAATCTTTTTTATTGACAGAAGTGCTAATGAATTCACTGGAACTTGGAAAATATCCTCATAAGGAAAAGGCACCATGCCACTGCAGAAGAAAACATGCGCCCCTCTGGCTTCTACCTTTGTCTGTCTTTCCTCTTCCTCTTTAGTCCCTTCATTATTTCATGTATGTAACCAATATTTATGAAACACCAAGTCATAATTTTCATCCATAAGTATCCATTTATAAAATCTTACAAGATATCACTATATTCCAGTCTTTTACCACCAAAAACTTTGTCTATTTCACTTTCTTTGTTATTAAATTACTCTTTTCATAGACTCCAGGATGACAATTGGTGTCAGTCCAGGATTCGGCTTTCTCTCCAGATTTATTGTTTCTGGACCATTTCACCAAGTTGTGTTACTGGCTGAACTTTCAATGCTACTACAAACCTTCTCTAAGCCTTTATATCACAAATATTGAAAATTGATGATTTTAGTTTTGACCTAGTTTTAATAATTTATGCATACTTTGGAAAATACAAGGGAAACATTACAAATAAGTTGCATTACAAAGAAGCATTACAAATAAGATTCCGGCCAGAGCTGGCCGAGTCCCAGGCCCTAGAGCCAGGCCAGGCCTGCTGGCAGCTCAGTCCTTCCTTGGCAGTGTACTCCAGAGAAGCCGTCTGCTCTAGCAGAGAGCTTAGAGACAGCTGGGTGCTCACCTCAGCTCGCAGGGCACACCGGATTTTCAGCAGCAGGGACTACCGGTTCTCCTCTGGGTTTGGCTCTTCAATGCAGACAGAAGCCAGGGCAAGGGACAGACATTAAACGTTAAAATGAATCTCTGTCTCAGTCATTTTCCTTGTCATCGGGACACAATATCCAACACCCACAACTTAAGGAAGAAGTTTATTTTGGCTCACACTCTGTACAGGTTTTAGTCCATAGGGGACCATGACGAGGAGAAGCAGCTCATGGCATGGCGCCAGGAAACAGTCCAGGGAGGAGAGGAAGAGAGAAATCCTTCCTGGTCAAGCCCTAAGTGACCCAGCTCTTCAGCTCATCCCTCCTCTTGACATCAAGTTAGCTATAAACTCACCCGTGGACTAATCTACTGATGAGTATCCACCCGCGTGATCCAGGCAGCTTGCCAAAGCCCCAGCTATGAGCGCATGAGGCTTTGCAGGGACATCTAGATATAAACCGTAACAGTCTCCAGCACAGATAGTCTTCTGAGTTCTGCAGTTTTACATGCACCCTTCAAGGGTAAGCAGATCGCAATACCTTTTCGTGTCATTTGGATTATTGGTGCTCTGCTTCGATGAGAAGTTGATCCTGTCTTTGTCTCTATTCTCACACCAATAACTTCTGTCAACTCTATAAGACATACACTCAATCCCCCCGATTTGGCATCTCCCTGCAGCTTTAACTTCATCTCTGGTCGACAGCACCACATGCCCTCATTCGGTTCCTCGTCCCACCTTAGGGGACATTCACTCTGTTCTGACTCATTCACTTTGGCTGCCTCCACTGAGATTCAAGATCACTTCTGAGGAGCAACACAGTATTGCTACACAGTTGTAGAACTAGGAAAGATCAAAAACATTACTAAGCCCGTGTCAATGCTATCTGTCTAGCAGCATGGGGTTACAGCATCAGTGCAATTACAGCTTCCGTTTTTAAGAATTAAGTTTATTCCAGTACCACACTAAGAACAGGGTATGAGGTTACAAGTTTCAGTGATCATCTTATGGCATTCCCATTCTGTTTGAAAGGTGGTACTGGACCAACCATGACAGTTACATCATAAGGTCTCCTCTCGTTTATTTTAACTCAGTACTCTGGTTCATCTGGAGTTTAAGAACAGAATAGAAATTCAACTCAGAATTCGGTTTTGTAAATTGCTTTTCCGAGGTGAATGGAAAAAGAATTGTAAGAAATAGAATCCTCTCTTTCCTTAAGAAATTTCATAAATAAGAGCTTTTTGATAGGGGAAAATGATGCCTCAACCCAAATGCATTATTGAAATGTCTTTCCCCATCTAGTTAATTATGTTGTGTAAGTTAGTTACTCCTCTTCCCCTTTTTCTCATCTCTTTCCCGTGAGTTCTGGGTTGCTTCTTGGTTTCTCACAAGGGTGATCTAGTCGTTCCAGAAATGGGCCAGGTGTGGGGGACAGGTACCACGTTGGTATAGCCGTTCCCTTAGCAGGGGCCAACAGCACATGTGTCATTATGCTGACCCCTGTCACTGCAGAGGGAAGAGCGCCGGGAGGAAACAGTCCTGGGACCATCATGGGGGTCCTCACCACATGCAGGGGCTCGGTGTGGTCCCCAGGAGGCTTCATGGAAGCTGAGTCCTGGAGAAGGAGAGAGAATTAGCCATGGAAGAGCCGAGCAAAGAGTGAGCTGCATGCTGGAAGCCTTTGAAGGGTTTCAAGCATGAATGCGACTTGTGCTTGAGCGAGATCGCTCTGTAAAAAGCGCAGATGAGAAAGGGAACCTTAAAACAGAGACAGCACTTGGGGGCTACTACAGTTACCCACAAAAGAGGCAGTGTGCCTTGGGTAAGGTGAGGACACTGGAAATGGAGGGGAGATATTTTTGTGACATAATTAATTTGTGTGTCTGTGTTTGTCATCATTTGGTATTCAGGCCTTATTTAAAGTAAAATTGACCCGAGGACTTCTTTTGTGCTGAATTATGAGGTTGAAAGAACATTTAGAAATATGTGTGGATTGCCAGTGGTTTGCCAGTTCACATAGAGTAATCACAGGGCAATCATGAGAGGTGTACAGGTAAAATAAATGGAAAACTGAAGAAAAATGCGATATATATATATATATCTGTCATGGTGGCAAACACATTTTGGTGTGCTGAAGTTAGCAAAATCAATTGTTTAAAGGAAAAGGATAAATTTCAAATATACATTCATAAAGGAAGAACGAAGAATATCCTATAACTTTTGTTAAGAGGGTTTATATGAAGTAGATTCTTTCTGGATTCTTCCTCTTTCTAAATTAAGAGATTCATAACAGCTCTATTAAGTCATGAGGTTCTTCTTTAATGTATTTTATGGAAGATTAACATCATTTGAAATATTTCAGATGAAAATAACAGTATTCAAATATACTTTCTCTGCTTCCAGAATAATCAAATTCTATTTATGGAAAAAAATTAAAAATTATTTTAGAGAAGAAAACTATGTTCCTTAGAACTTTTTTGCAAGGGCAAAATCGCAGGTTCTTTGTGGATTCTAATTTGGATACAAAGTTTCACTGAAAATTCATAACAGATTAAGTATGCAACAATATTTACTTTTTAAGATGGACTGGTTTTTAGATCAATTTCTTAGAAACATTATATCGAAAATAGTTTTCATATGCCCTCCTTCCTTCTGCATACTTTATCCTATTATTAGTATCTTCTAATCACATTTCTTATAATTGATGAATCAATAGTGATTCATTAATATTAACTAAAGCTCACAGTTTACATTAAGGGTCACTGTATGTTGCACATTGTATGAATTTTGACAAATGTATAATTTTATGGATCCACCTTTCTAATATTTACAAATAGTTCTACTGCTCTAAAATTTCCCTGTGCTTTCAACTATCCCTCTCCATTTTTGCTCTGGACTCCTGCTATCCATTGATCAATTTCCTGTCTCTATAGTTTGGCCATTTCCAGAATCTCATATAGTTGAATCATATAAGAGGTACTTTTAAAAACCACCTTCTTTATATTGTCAATATTCATTTAAAGTTCCTCTGTGTCATTTTTGAACTTGACAACTTAGCCCTTTATATTGCTGAGTAATATATCACTATCTAGATCTACTACTGTTTATCTACTCCCCTGTTGAAGAGTGCTGGTTGATTCCAGTCTTGGCATTTATGAAGTAAGCTGCTATAAATAACATTCATGTGCAAATTTCTGTGTAAGTGTAAGTTTTCAACACATTCTGTAAGTGGCTAGGAATATGATTACTGGATCATGCTGTCAGCCTGTAGGAGCCTTTGTAAGTAACTGCTGGAGTGTCTTTCCAATTGTCCAAACCATTTTGCCTCAGTACCAACAACATAGAGAATTCTGTTGCTTCTAAGGTCTGATTTATTTTTTAATTGGGCGAATGTCTGGCTGTCCTAGCCACCCAAGTAGCATTTGCTTATTTTTCAAAGATAAAGTGTCTACCTTTGTATGGATTTTGTTCTGGGGTCTCCATTCTGTTCTATGGATAAGCCTGCTTTTTCCCAAATCCTGCCCTGCCCTGATCACTGCAGTTTTACAGTAAGTCTGGGAGTCAGGTAGTATCATACTCTGACTTGGTGTTGGCTATTCTGGGTTCTTTCCCTTTCATATAAACTTTGAAATTAGTTTGTTGGTATCTGTAAAATAATTGGCTGGGACTGGAATCAGGATTATGTAAAGTCTATAGATTAAGTTGAGAAAAATTAACATCTTAACAATATTAAATCTTTTTAATATCTTTCATTGTATAGATTATTTTATTTTTCTCATGAGTGTTTTGTAATGCATATTTTCTATATAACCTGTTATGCAAGTTAAAATTTCTCAGTTTGAATGTGGTATAATTTTATTGACTAATACTTTAAAGTACCATTGCTTTGAATAATATTTTTAGTAATGAAAACAAAAGTTGCAGCATCTGGAGAGATCATAATGAAATAAAAATCACATGAATAATAATTAGAGTTGACCAAGAAATGTTTATTCAATATTTTTATGCATAAAATAAAGTGGTACCTCAGTTTACAAACTCAGTTTTCCCCATAATTCTTGCTGCAAACCAAATCAAATTTCTCTATAAAGTCAGCATTAAACCTAACCATTGAATTTCATTCTATTCTCTACCAACTCGGTTTGTGACCAGAATTGTGGAAGCATTGAGTTTGTGATCCGAGGCACCACTGTGCATAGCCATTGAGAAGTAGACCCTGATTCCCAGATATTCATTGATTGGAGATAACGTTCACAAAAACCACATTTTTACATCTATAATTCCTGAATGTATACGATATTCATTCCTCTTCAAATTAGAAAACTTAAAATAATTAACATTTCATAATCTTTGAGAGTTTTTGTGCTGTAACAGGTTAAATTCAGTATGACTCAATGGAAAATAATAAAACATTGACAGTGTGAAATATAATATCTCTAGTGAAGCATACTGATTAAAAGTCTACCAATTGAATTTACTTTCTATAGTTTTTGTCTGTCAATGGCTTTAAGTAATAATTTCCATTATTGCAAAGAGAATCTAAGGTAGCTCACATGAATGAGTCCAACTGGAAAATATTGGCTAACCCATAGTTCTCTTTCAATAAATTTTTGAAATTGTATGAATGAGTAGCTTTTAAAATGAATGAATTACAACTAACAAAGGACGAAAGCAAAGTAATAACTGAGTTTTTAACTAAAACCAATTAGTGCCCAGAAAGTGCCACAACTTTTTGAGAAATTAGCTTCTTATCAATCAAAACAAGAGGTAACAGAAACATCATCAGATACCAGTGTCTTTTACAGATAAATTTTAGTTATACATTTCATTCTTAAAAGAACACAATAAATTGTTGATTCAATAAAAAATAATTTAAAATAATTATTTATGGGTAAGACTAGTCTCTTCAGGTCCATTTTCAGTATGCTAACTTTGTGTAGAAATAAACTAAATCTCTCAGTGACAATACAGAAAATGAATGATGATAATTTCATTTCACTTTTCTTTTCCTTGAATTCTTATATTTACATTTTTACCTATGCAATATTCATATACTGGAAATTGAAAAGTAGAGTTTCTCTAAGGAATGTTTTAGTTCTTAATACCTTATGGAATAAAGTCTAATTAAGCACTTTAAAGAGAAAAATTAAATTTTTAAACACAAATACTTTCTGGAGAACTAAGAACATTTAAAGAAACATTAACTTATGCCTTGAATATATGCACCACACAGTGAGATAATATCTAACAGGTGCTGTCCAGGGCCCTGGGAATAAAACAGATGAATCTGGACCAGATGACTAGGGCAATGCACATCTAATGGGAAAGCAGGTGTGTGGCCTGATCTTCTAAGTCAGCTGCAATATATGGTCTTAAATTTTTGTGTCCACAGTATGTCAGATGAGCCCAAGAGTATTGAGAAGGGGAGACTCTCTGAGTGACAGTGCTGGATACTAGACATGTATAATGTTAGTGGCCATTGTCATATTATAGTGATCCATGCATACCAATGCTTATACCAGCATAATTCATAATGAGTAAACGGTAGAAGAAATCTATATGACCATCAACAGATGAATGGATAAAGAAAACAGTACTACTGGGCCATAAAGAAGGATAAATCTGAGTCATCTATAGGAAAATGGATGGATCTTAAGGTTATAATGCTAAGTGAAATAAATCAGAAACAGAAGGTTAAATATCACATGGTTTCTCTAGCATGAGAAACCCAAAATATAAATAATTTTAAGAACAAAAGAAAAGAGAGATGGTAGAAAAAAGGAAAGCAGACTTTATGAAAATGAGGAGGGAACTTGGGGAAGGAGAGAGAGGCTAGTAGAGGGAAGTAAAGATGATCAAGACGTGACACTTATATGGGCCAATTCTGAGGACAGGTGTAATTATTATATATCACACACGTATGCTAATAAAAAATAAGCAAAAAATGTTAGTGATTTTCATACAGGGCTTAGAATGGAGGAAAACATTTGTCCGCTAAAGCAACATGTGTACCTGGTACAAGTATCATGAGATCCTAAAACTATAGTTCTCCTCAGCAATAAAAGCAGATTAACACTCGTAATAAAAATGAAAGCACTCTGATTTCCCTTTTTTATTAAAAAAAGAAAGACAAGGTTTTTCACTTTTATCCAAGTAGTAGGACCCTGGGTGGTGCTCTCTCTAGGGTTATTGATGCATAGAGCTCCACCCCTGAGCAGATCAGCAGGTCTGTTTGTGAGGGTTGTGTACAATCCCAGTCAGCTGGATAGATTCAGAACAAGGATGACGCTGTTGCATGGTGAGAGATTCGTCTTCTCTGATAAACTGAAATTATGGTCTTCCAAAGCCCCATGAGAGCACTCTTAGCTTTTGGAAGAGTATATGTTTAATGTATTAGCCAGTAAAGACCAAGTTGTCTCATAAACAAAATGGTCTTAGTGTCCATGTTTATAAATGCAAATAATTGCTCTACCACTTGGTAAATGTTAGAGTGTCTGTGGAATTTCTTCCCTGAAGGCTTCCACTTGAATGCCTCCTATTGCTTTCTGAGCTATACAGAAGTGAATTTAGGTCACGATCCATAGGAGTAACTAAAAGGTATTTGCAAAGTGCCCAAGGCTTTGACTTCATTTAATTATTTTAGACCCAGCCTGGAGAAAGAAAGGTGACTCTTTAAACCTTATCCAGAATTATTTCTAACTTTGGAAATTTTTTGTTCTTTTTTGCAGTACAGACTTGCTTTGCGTAAACTAGTCCTATTAGTCTAAAAATAGGGTCTCGTAGAATATTATTAACTTTTCTGCGTGGGCATTTATGCATGCTCTGTGCTGTCAGAAGACAGCAAGATGAGAAGAAGCCTCTTCTTCACTGTGAATGCATCCTGGAAAAATAAAAGGAAAGCCTGCTTAGACCCCATTTGAGGTGGAGGAGTGCACGGTGTCTTCAGAGCTTAGCTAAGAGGAGGTAGGAAGACCCCAGAGGTGTGATGCAGCCTTGGTGTTCTTAGCAACAGGACTGCATGATACCCACATAGAGGTCACCTGGTGTTTTCCAAGGAAACCAACACAGCATTCAGCTCTCCTTGGCTTTTGTCAAGGTTGAAATTCAGGAATCTTCCTTTTTGGAAGGAAAGAGGATGTGGATAACCCAAAAGTAGCCACATAGTCTCAACAGAATACAAATTTACAAAATAAAGAAGCAAAGCAAAAAGCTTAAGAGTGAAATGATAGTGTGAAAGGTATTGGAGACTTTTGTCAGTAATGGGGCTTTAAACTTCCAGTATTTTGTTTTTCTCTGAAATGCCTGTTTTTGGTAAATATGCACATTTGTATGTGTGTGGATATACACATATCCACAATATAAAGGAGAATTTAATGTAAAATCTGACTTTTATACTATCTATGAAATCTTGATGTATTGCCTTCTTTTTAGGTATTTATTTCCTCAGCTAGCTTCTCACAGTAAATCAATAGTCAGTCTGTACTGTGCTATGATTAAACTTGTCTATTAAGAAAGCTCAATTAGTGAAAACCATTTGCCCAGTGGACATCAAATCACATAAAAAAAAAGATGTTACTGACTTTCAGCTTGACTTAGATAGTCAACCTTCTTGCATATTGAAGACACTAAGAATTTAAGTTATTTTTATTTCAAGAGGCTTTTTTTGTTTTATTTACTCAATCTACTTGGCAGCTCATGTTTCCGTAATCATCAACGATGAAATAACAGATATTTGCTTACCATTGGTACTTCTAAGGGTCTTAACCGTGGTCCTCTTTCTCTGAAATATCTTCCATCCTTGCCTCAGTCTTCTCCAAACATCATTCTCTTGCTCGTTGTCTTTATGAAGTGAATTCCGTGTTACCAACCATGGATACACCAGAGCTTCATACAGGCAGTCCTTGTTGACTTCATTCCATTCTACCTATCCATGGTCCTGGGCTTTTAAAAGTAGAATCATAATTTAAAGATGCTTCATAGGCACTGATGTCCTGGTAACATTTAATAACCAGAGTAGAGGAAGGAAAATCATTTTTTTCTTCAACATTCACCATTTCTTAGCTGGAATGAAACCCCATAACAAAAGATAGCTTCACAAGGAAAACATAAAGCTTGTAAACATGTCCATTTCCTAACTATGTGGAACTCCCCAGAGAATGAGTGTAGTTCTCAAATAAGAGACTGCGAATTCCAGCTTAAATGGCATCTTCAACAGAGAACTGTGAACTTACAGAGCACTGACAAGACTAGGACACAGACTTTGGCTCTCCAGAGGTGGCAGCATGTGGGAAGCTGAATAAGCGAATAAGCGGAAAATGAGCCCAATGAGTAAAGCTGGAAAATACAGACTCTTCTGGTGCCATCTTCTGGCCCACGAGAGTCTAGGGTCGTCTTCAGGGCTTAGCTTGTGCTCTCCCTGGTAGAGAGGGGAGAGGGCGTGGTTTGCCTTGGTAAACTGCACCCTGCTTTTAGGTAAACAGAAGGAGGGCAGAGAACTGTCCTGTATCTGCTGCTGCTTAACTGTCTTCAGCTCAGCCATCCCAAGGCAGAGGCATACATGGAGGGGCTCATTCTGGAGTCACTCACTAACTTCCGGGAAAAGATGCATACCAGTTTTCATTTTCATGCCTTGTACACGTTCTCTTCTCCACGTCCAACCCCAAGCTACCAGCAAGTCTTCACAGACCCTGTTTTGGAAAGCGAGGCACAGGCTTCCGCAGCTGGTGGTCACATGCCCCAGCGCCCTACTGCCCAGTAGGCCAGATCAGGAGGTTCTCAAACCCCTGTGGTCTTTAGTTCCACTGGCTGCACATGCTGCTACAGGTTGGTGCACACAGTCAGCTATTGGTGTCTCTTCCAGTGGCTGAAAAGCAGCCTCTTGTTTATTAGGAGTGCTGCTAATAAGAACGTGCTAAGAGCTTAACTAATTAATTGCCTTGGAGTAAATAGAACTTTGTCCGTGCAAAACTTGTGCTGTAGATGTGTTTGTTGATTAGAATGACACACAAATATGGCCCATGTGAGAAGTGAGAATGCAAAATACCAGACAGCGAAAACAGAGAACTCCAAAAAGATTTTAACAAGGAAGAAATGAAGGAAATTAAGGTTGATTTTTGTTTAGATGTAAACACGGTTCTTGAAATTCTCTAGGATTAGTTAGAGGAACTTTCAGTTTGGGGCCAGAACAGTAGTGCTTCTCTTCATTTCCTGAACCATAGGCTCCTACGGCAGGTCCCCAGTCCACGTTTTCTTCTTTATGCTGCCATAGTATATTTTTCAACCATCTGTGAAATTAAAAAATTCTCCCTGTAACAGTTGGGTCCAGTTTGTTAGTTTGTATTTTATCAAAAGCTGTTTAAATGCATTGCGGGTGACATTTTGAGGATAATTAAAAGCAGGATCCCAGTCCTGGGGTGAGGTGTATTTTCAGTTGCCACTTCTCTCATCCACTCAAACTCTGCCAAGAAATGAGTCCATCATAGAAAACAGTGGCACTTCTTTTTTGGGGGGGGCGGGGTGCTGGGGATTGAACTTGGGCCCTTGCACTTGTGAGGCAGGTGGCAGAACCACTGAGCTAAATCCCTGGCCCTACAGTGGCTACTTCTATGTATGGTCCTTAATTTTATCATTCCATTTATGAATAAATAAAGAAATGGATGTGATAAAGGAGTCTCTGTTTTGTTCACTCAAACCCATCTCCTATCCATTACTTTGAGTTCTTGTGTTGGGATGGCTTAGTGGCTTCATATCTGGTCCAAGTCTCCAGATTGTTCTTTTTTTAATTAAAAAATATGTTGCAGTAAAAGATACATTGCCATCAATCCCTTCAGAAAACTCCCTTTCACTTTGAACACACTCCTGTTGTTCTTACCATTTTGTTTAAATTTTTAAAGCTTTTCTTTTTGATACATGTTTGCAGACAGAATGATTCCATTCGTTGGTACATGTGCTTAGCACGTCTTAATTCTTTTTACTTCCCCTTCGCCTCTCATCCCTTTCCCTTCCCTCCATCTGTAAATGCCCTTACTGTTTGCAAAAGGTCTATCTCCCTGTTCCCTATTATCTACTTTTATTTACATTTTATTTATGCTTTGGGTTTCTTATGTAAGAGAAACTGTGTGATAGTTAAGCTTATGTGTCTGATTTATTTTACTTAATATTGTTGTCTTATGGTGGATCCATTTTCCTATAAATGACTTGGATTTATTGTTCTTCATGGCAGAATCATACTCCGTTGTGTATAAATACCACATTTTCTGTCATCCATTTATCTGCATGCTTTCTAAAGTTAACTTCATACCCGTGTAGCTGTCATTATCCAAAAGCAGAGCTGTGAACATTTGACTTCCCACTAACTGTTTGATGATGAGGATGAATAGGCTACCCTGCTCTGGGCAGTATAACCTGAAGGGATTTGTGTCTCTGAAGCCAAAAAGTGTGGTTGAGAGTGCTGGGAAATAATTCCAAGCAGAGGCACTTCCACCTCATTCCAGGCAGTGGGAAGCCAGAGAAGCACTCTCAACTTGGGGAAGATTATTATCATAAAAAAATGTAAGCTGTGTTAGAAGAAATTTTTGAGTTTTAACTCCAGCAGAAGCTAGACCCTTGCACTTTATTGGATAAGGGAGCGTTTCTGGGAGCTTTGTTTGGGCCATTATTTCGGCAGCTGCTCCAGTCACTGGTGTCATTTAGCATTTTCGAGGATGATGGCTTTTCATGTACTGCATGGTGACACTTTCATGTTTCATAATCCTGATAAGCTTGAAGTTTTAAAACATAACAGATTTATCCGGTGAATGAAAACCTTTTTTCTTCATCTTTACTTGAAAGGACAGAGATGCATTTGTTCTGTGCTTTGCTGTCCTACTGTTTGACTCGCCAAGGACAGCATCAAAGGAGCTACTTTCGTACGAATCTCTTAACATATAAACATTGTACAGTTTTAGTAATCAAATTTCTAACTTACAGGGAGTTTCACAATAGACTCATAATTTTCTTGCAGTGGAAGAGTTTATTGTATATAAAGATGTTACAAATAAAGTTTTATTTCAAAATAATCTGACATCATGTAAGTAAACATTTTCATTATGATTTAGTTTAGATATTTTCCTCTTAGGTAGTCTTGACAACTGTGTATTCACAAATGCTCTGAAAACTAATATGGAAATACATTTTCTTTGTTATATACTTCTATTTATTATTTAAGTTACATGAGCTTTAGCAAGCACTATACATTGTAAGATTCTTTTACAATCAAAGCTTTTGGAATCTTTATGATATAAAATGTAACTATAAAAAGAATTTTATTTATAGGTAGTATAAAATAATTCTAAACTTTCATAAGTGCTATTAACTTGTCAAGAAAATGTGTATGAAAAAGTATTTAACCATAAACAGACATTTAATGAGCATCTAATTCTATTTCTGAGCCACTATGCAAGGCATTATGGGATAAATAAGGTAAATAGGATTTACTTTCTGATTGTAAGAAGATTTTTCCTACTGGAAAGTAAAAACAGCATGCACGAAATATCATAAAACAAACTATGATGTGTTCTAAAACATATCTTAGAATCAAAGTAGACAGATTAAACTATATATTTGTGAAAATAATAAAAGACATTATGCAGAAGGTGTTCTGGAGATACGGTTTTCCAGGACTCTGGGTAGAGAAAAGGAAGACAGAATCAGAATCTGTGGCAGTATAACCTGAATTTCAGGAGTGCGTAGATGTGGACTGGATCTATCGAAGGAGTTGAAACCAGACCTATAGGCAGGTGTGTGTGTGATGTTGTGTTCACAGGTGAGTCACATGCACTGGTCAAGTGTTCCTCATGAGCATGGCCACTCGAGTTCCGGGAACAGTCTGGGTAAGAGAGTTTGCCGCGCACATGTGGGGAGCAGGAGGGACAGGTGAAGTGAGCTGGCAGGTCCGGAAAGGAGCCTGCCTGGGCCATCTGAGGGTGAGGCCCTCAGGGAAACCCAGGGAGCCCACACAGCCAGCCACTGCCACGCTGTGCAGCCCCAAGGGGTGTGTGGAGAACAGAATGGGCTGGCACCTCTGGGGAGCTGCAGCCCACACAGCTCGTGTCTCTGCATCCAGGACCAGCTGTGAGCCTGGTGCTGGTGCTGATCAGCAGGGCCCACAGGCAGGAGGATGAGCTGGGTGCCTGGCACAGGAGAGCATGGGCCAGCTGGACCCACCAGGCTCCTCCCAATATTTCCTTCTCTGGTTCTCTTTTGGGTGTGTGTATGCACACATACACACATGCAGTGCACTCTCCGTTACATGAAGAAGTTTTGCATTACAGTGATTTGTCAGGAAGCCAAGTGAGAAACAAACTCATAAAGGTGATTCCTTTCTGGGAAGTCTACTGATGTTCAAGCAACCTGCTTTATTGGCACCTCATAATTGTGCAGAGCCATGCGATGCAATGTGATAATGCCACACAGGTGTACCATGTGTGCCCCTACATCTTACTAGCACAGTGGATTCTCATGACAACCTCCTAGGTATGAGGGCATCTGCCCTACTCCACCTTCCAGATCTCACTTGGTTCCTCAACAATAGGAGGAGAGCAAACTCTGGAAAAGATCATTCTTGGGCCTAGCCAAGTTGCTATGATAATGACCCAGAGTGAGCCATGTGATGGATGAGTAGTATTGGTGTTCGTAATGTGCGAGCCAAAAATGGAGTGAGGGGAGAGAGGAGGAAAAAAAGACCACTGAGTGTTATAGGAGGATAGAATAAAGAGCTGAATGAGGTAAGGGCAGTGGAAATGGACAGGGATTCTAGATTGGGCAGATGAAGAAGGGTAATGTCAAAAGACAGAACTATGACAAAGTGGGCATTGGCACTGATTTATAATTCTAGAATTGGGCAGCCCCTCATCTCCTAAGACAGAAAGTGTTCTGATGAGCTGAGCAGAGAAAGTTGGTTTTATAGACAGAGAAGGGCTAAAGAAAGCAGAAACCAAGAACAAAACTCAAACTGGTCAGTTCTTATCAAGATGATTAAAACTGACTGGGAGCTGAAGTGTGATGTCTCATTCTCCTGGTCTCTGGGAAGATGGGATGAACAACTGAGTTTGGACTTGGTGATGTGGAACTTTGGCATCACTAACTCCATTTTGGCGTGGCCGATTGGGCATAGGACAGCAAGAGGTCAGCCCAAACGCATGGCTATTGATAAGCTTCACTTAACTCTGAGAAGTAGCATTTAGCTCTGGGGCTTTGAGCATGTGTAAGGTGGATGTGTTAGGCCATAAATGTTTCCTGGTTTGTAATAGCGATAAAACTGGTTTTCGACATGTGGAAGTGCTACATAACTTGTACAGAAGAAAGCAAAATAAACATCTGGAAAGACTGGAACACTAGAAACAGAAATTTGGGGACCCTTCATTTAGAATGGCTGGAAGAGTTCATGTCAGTTTAGAACTTGTAGTGAGAAAGTCAGGTTAGGAAGTCCGAGGTTCTGACCCACATCGGGGACTGGAGAGATTAAACAGCATGTCCAGGGTAGCTCAGGGCAGGTTTCAGCCCTACGCTGATACTGGAACTCTAGGCAGACAGGAGGCCCCATCTCGAAGGAAAGACTGGCATCTGGGCTGGGCTGGCCACTGTTTAAGATGGGGTCACTAGGAGTGCTGTGTTTGGGGACCAATGCACCGGATCAAATATTTTCTTGACTCAAAGAAGCCTGGAGATTGAGTGAATCCTAGGTCTAAAAAAATATCTGGCATTTTCAGCTTGGTGGGTGAGAAAAATAGAGGACAGGTAGAGGGAGGGCAGAAAGTAAAGTGAAAGGTGTACACATTTTAGACACGCTGTTTCTCTGGGGTTGAAGGAAATGAAGATCCCTGGGAGCCAGGTAGGCTTGGATCCAATTGAGTGCAATAACATGAAAAGGAAAAGAGAAGAGAGGAGGGGAGGGGAAGGCAAGGGAAGGGAGGTGGGGGAGAATGGCCATGTATTGCAAGTGCCTTTGTTATAAAATGAGCTCTCAGCAGTGATCACACAGCCTGCGCTTCTACCAGGCCTGCTCACCTCATGTGTTGTCTTTCACCAGACCAAGAAAGTTTTCCTGCCCAAGGCCCAGCCTGGGTCATACATGTGCTTCTTTTCTCCCTTTTGATGAGTTTTGTAGTCTACGATAGGACCAAGATGAAGCATTTCTCCCCTTGTAAGTAGGAAAGTCCAATATTCAAGGCATTCCTGCTTTGAATTTCAGTAAGGAGCGCTCAGGTTGATTCATTTTCAAATGGAAAACAGAAAATGAGCTGATTAATGGATGTCTGAAATGATTGGACCTCATCCAACATTCAGGGCTTAATAAAGCCATACGCTAAGTAATCCTGGGAAAGGAGGGGTCAGGACTACATTGCCTCTACTGGTCACAAAGGACTTCACCCAGTTTTTGACCTCAGAAACAAGTCCAGAAGACTACCTGACTCACCATAATCATCTGGGCTTCTGGAAAAACCAGTATGGCACACCTACAGAAAGCCAGCAAATTCCTGATGGGCCACTCCAGAAACCCGGCCTTCACAGGTCAGGCTAGTGTAATGGGGCGTCCATTTGTTGCTCTTGTCCTACTCTTGGCTCATCCTGCTAAATTTGTTCCACCTTCAACCTCCTTGCACTCCTCAGGATGACGCCTAGACCAAAGCTGGTGCTCATAGAAGCTGTTCTTTCAAGAGTTAGACTCTAGTTTGGATACCTAGAGTGGCCTTTGATATCCAAAAGATCCAGCTCTCCCTACCCCTGAAAATGTCCAATGATCAAAATCCTTTCAGGAAATATTCCCAGTATTTATGCAACCATTCCACTCACATCCCAGCAAAATCTAATTCCACAGATTTTTCTTTTGAATGATATTTTAAAATATTTATTTTAATCAACATAGTTCAATTTGGACCTTAACACTCTTTAAGTGCTAATGAAGTGGATTTGTAACCTCAGTTAATTTCTGTCTCAGATGATCCTACCAAAGAATCATGGAAAACCTTTTATTTTAGCAAAATAAATAATTAGAGAGTAGATTATTCTCTGACATTGCAAGAAACATGCCAGTCTGGGTGAGAACAGTTAGGAAGTTTTAGCTTCAAGGAGCTTGCCCTTGAGTTTTATAGTCCAAGTAGCTTTCAGCCCGTTAGAGCACATTTATAGCTACCAAGGAATACTACCATTTAACACATTCACACTTGCAGTTTCTTTTGTTAAAGAAAATGTCAGATGTGACTTTACCATGGATTATATTTTTTTTCCCCAAGAATATTTCTTCTAATTTTTCTGTGGCAAAGCAGCTGTGGTTGCTATGCCATTGGCTCTGTTGCTATGGGGGATGCCTTGGGTGTTTGCCAGGCTATGATTGGTTATTTCAGCACCTTATGTTCAGCAGTTGACATTTTTCGATGTTGAATCATGCTATTTTATTTTAATTCAAAGGGTAGGCTCAATACTGTTGATCAGCTCTGAAAGAACTGAAGTTAGATATGAAGGAATACCACTATTTCCTTGGGAAACATTGAGTTTAAGGGGGTATGTAAAGGAAACATGTATGTACACCAGAAGCAAGACTAAGGGGGCATATATTTAGAAACATGCTTATGTGCCAGACATATGATTCTTAAGTTATGAAATTTAGAGAAATGGAAGAGGATAAATGTCAGCATTTATGCAGTTATCCTAAGCAGAGAAATTATATCAAATTGGAGGCCACACCCTCTTAACTTTAGTGGCACGATACTGTTGTGACAAAGATAACACAACAACTGCTCCTTGAGGGTCAGTCTTCAGAAATACAGTCCTCTACTTTCTTGCACTTTAAGAGCGATGTGAAGATATCTGTGTCTGGGCTAAAGATTTTCTACCACTGGATCTACTCTCCAATGAGCTGTCTTTGTCTCTGTGGTGTGGTGAGTTCATGGAGTGTTTCTGACAATCACCAAACAAAACTTTGAGAATTTTGCAAAAGAAGACAATAACTCATTATCCTAATGATTGTCTCTAGCCTTGATCTCCTTCACCTCAAGTGCCACCATGATTATCCTCCGGAAAACAAGACCCAGGAGTTTGTGCTCCCTCGGTGCTTGGTCACCAGTCCATTTGAACTTGACACAAGTTGGCAATTTTTCCAAATTACAGAAACAGGCTTGTGAAAGAAATATAAGTAAGTTGGCTTCACACTGGGGAATCAAGATTTTCCTGTTTAGAAAATCACATTAACGACCATATTTTAGACTGATTTTTTTTTCCAGTGGTATTTGCAGTCTTCAATATTAGAGGACACTGAAAGCTAGGTTTAGGAAAGAATGTGACATTTCTGTAATAAAGTTTATTTTAGAAAATACCTGAATCATTTCCTGAATGCATTCATTCTCAACTGCCGAGTGAGTTTTTCATCTCAATAATTTCCCTCCTAAAAATGCTCCCTGTCTTTAGCAATTAAAGAGTAGTCTGTATGCATTTGGGTTCCAGAGAAAACAACCTAACATTAATTTCTAGGAATTATTTATATAGAAGTTTTCAGACTACTGACGTATATATGGGTATTTTGATGCAGATCTTGTATTCTTGAATAAAAGGTGGTTTTCATTCTAAACAGAAGATAACTGAAGAGACTCAAAACCATGTCCAGTTGATGACTGTACACCCTTGGACTCTGCTCATGCCTATTTAACCTCAGGCACAACCAAGACCCAAGGACAGAGCCTACGTGTGCAGGTCTCAGGCTAGGTCTTCCTCTCCCTCTGTCTGTTATTCTCTCCTCCAGAAGCAAAGGAGCAAGCCAGTGTAAAACCTGAATGAACGCTAATATTCTTTTCCCATTGTCTGTAAAATAATTTGATTTATTCTTTTTTGTGCAAAACACTTGGGAGGCCAGTCAGTAATCTTACTCACATTTAAATGAATGCAGTTATGGAGAGTAACCATAGGCAGTGTGGCTTCGTCCCTCTTGCCTGGCTGGATTTGCGTTTCTCCCACACCCTGCTCAGTCCTATCTGCAGGCCCACATCAAACGTGTGGGGTCAGGAACACTCAGGTCCTGTGTCTCCCCTCTGCCGACCACCAGTTTCCCCAGACAGCCTCAGGACACGTCTTCGTTCGTCCCACAGCAGGATGTTCCGGCTGAGACCAGCAGTGGCTGCCGTCTCAGCCTGCTCTTCAGCCTGCTTTCTCCAGGCATTTTGCAAACCGCTGCTGCTGATGGCCCTGATGATGAGGCGCTGACCCTCCCTCCTCACTTGGATGTCCACTCCACTCACGCACATTTACCGTGTCTACACCTCACACCAGAGCTACTCTGACACTGGAAACTTTTCAACCTCAATCTTTTTCATCAAAATAAGTGGAACTCCATTAATCTTCCTTAGGCTAAAGCCTTTTCCAAAAGTCTTTCCATACTTATCTCTGTCATATCCAATAATCAGTTTTTTAAAAATCCATTGGCTCTGCCTTGAAAATAACTGTGGAATCTTCACCATTTCTTCCCACCTACCCTGTGGCCAGCTTCCTCTAATCCATCAGTGCCTGATGCCCATGAATCTCCCCTTCTGCTGCAGAGCAGGGTTCCGTGGTGTGCATGTTTAGCCCTTCACCTCTTTAAGAATCTCAGACCTTTCATTGTTCAGATTTTGGCCCTTAACAGAAGAAGCTGCTATAAACATGCATGTACAAGTTTTCTAGTGTTCAGTTTTCTGGAACACATGTTTGAGGATGCATGTGTTTTGCTTCTGGATCACCATCCAAGATTGCTGAGTCACATGAGGTGCATATTTTGTCTTCTCAGAATCTGTCACACTATTTTCCAGGGTGACTGTGTTATTTTACATTCGCCCTCCAAACGCGGGAGAGGCCCAGTTTCTCTGCATCTTCACCAGCCTTTCATTGTGTCAACCATTATTTATTTTAGCCCTTCGGATAGTTATGGAATGATATTGTGCTCTTGATTTCTATTTCTCTGGCGGCCACGGATAGTAAAGTTGTACCTGTGTACATAAAATGTTTTTCACCTCTGTACTGTCTAGGGGAAATGTCTACTGAAGGCTTTGGTACATTGTTTAATTTCATTCTTTTATTACTATTTTTGAGAGTTTTTTATATTCTGGGTACCACTGTAGGATATAGGGTTTCTACATGTTTCCTCTCGGTCTGTAGCTTTTCTATCCTTTCCAAAGGAATGATCACAGTGCAACAGTTTTAATTTTGATGAAACTGATTTACTAATTTGTTTTTCATAAGTTGTGCTTTTAGTGCCAGGTCTGAAAGCTTTTTGTTTAGTCCTCAATCCTAAAGATTTTTTTCTTTTTACTGAAAGTGTTATAGATGTGTATTTTACATTTAAGTTCATGACCCATTCTGAGTTGAATTTTGTATATGGAGGAGATTTAGTTTGAGGTTCTCTTGTTTGCTTATAAATGTCTAATGGTTCCAGCACTATCAGTTCAAGGACTTTTCCCTACTCCATCAAATACCTTTTAGTCATCGAAAGGAATTGAGTCATGCAGCTTCATTGCTGGGTTTTCTGTGCTGTTCTCTCTGGTTAAGCGCCTTTTCCTCCAACAATGCCACATTGTTATTTACCAGGGCTTTTCTTTAATTTCTTCATAAGGACTTTATGATTTTCAACACATAGATTCTGTACATGCTTCCTTGTTTACCTACGCATTTCATTTTCAGTTGAGTACCTTTAAGTGATGCCATGTTTTAAATTTGTTTTCATGTCTTCATTGTTCATGTAGAAGAATGTGATTGATCTTTCCGTGTTGATTTTGTATCTCACAGGGTTGATGAAATCACTGATGAGTTCCAGGACTTCTTTTCCCATAGATTCCTTGCAATTATCTATAAATAATCATGTTGACTTCAAATAGAGACAATTTTATCTCTTACAATCTGAATGCATCTTACTTATTTTTCTCACTTTAATGCAGTGTCTAAAATATTCAGGGCTGTGTTAAATAAAGATGAAAGCAGTAATCCTTGCCTTATTTCTGATCTCAGAGAAAAACAGTCCATATTTAAGTATGATGTTAACTATGAATTTTCATAGATGTATACTTCCCTCTATTCCTATCTTGCTGAGAGTCATCATAAATATATGCTGAATATTGTCAAATGCCCTTCTGTATATGAACTCATATGATCACGTAATGTTTTTCTTGGGCCTTTTCACACATTGAATGGCACTATTTGAGGGGGTTGCTGGGGTCACTGACGGATTTTATAATAGTAGACCAGCTTTGTACCAATTGAGCATGGCATATAATTCTGATTATAATATCTTGGATACTATGTGCCAGTATTTTGTTGATGATTTTTGCATTTGAATTTGTAAGTGATGAGGATCTTTTACTTTCTGGATTGGGAGTCATAAAGTAAGTTTTTCTTTTCTGTTCTATTTTGTAGACAAGATAAAAGTTGGTGTTAATCCTTTAAATGTTTGGTAGATTTCTCCAGTGAAACCATTTGGGCTAATAGATGTCTCTCTCCAAAGTTTTGATTTAGGAATTCAATTTCTTTGATGTTTGTGGGGTTATTTTGATTATCTCTCACATCCTGCTTGGGTTTTGGCAATTTGTAGATTTTAAAAATTGGCCCATTTCTTCTAAGTTGTCAAATTTTTGAGCATAAATTTTTGTAATGTTCCCCTAATGCCTTTTTAATGGTTGCAGGATTCAGGATGATACCCTTTACTTCATTCCTGAAATTTTTGATTTTCATCTTCTCTTGTTATTACTATCAATCATGCTAGACCTTTAACAATTTTGTTGATTATCCGCCAAAGAACCAGCTGTTGCTTCATTTATTTTCTGTACTGTTTTTCAATCTTCAATTTCACTGGTTTCTTCTCTGATTTTTATTAATTTCTTCCTTGTGGTTGATTTTGGTGTATTTGGCTCATAGTTTTCTACTTTCTTGTGGTGTGAACTTAGATCTTGTGATGTAAGAGCTTTTCTCATGTGGTGCTATGAATCTCTTTCTTGGTTTTAGCTTTAGCTTTATCTGCATCCTATGTACTTTGAGTTTTCATTTTCATTCAATGTATTTTTTAAAATTTTCTTTGATATTTGCTCCTTGACTCATGGATTATTTACATATATAGTTTCATTTCCACATATTTAGAAATTATCTTGTTTTTCATTACTGCCTTTAAGTTTGATTCCATTATAGTCAGAGAACACATTATGTATGATTTCAATATGCTTACTTTTTTGCAGTTTATTTTATGGCTCAGATTCTAGAGGAGATATGGGTACATTTTAAAAAATGTACTCTGAGTTGGGCATGATTTAGTCCTCTAAGAGACTGAGGCAAGAGGATCATAAGTTCAAACCCAGCTTCAGCAACTTAGTGAATTATCAAGACACTATCTCAAAATAGAAAAAGAAAGAAAAAAAAGAAAAGAAGAAAAAAAGAAGAATGCTTGGGATGTAGCTCAGTACAAAGACTCTGGGTTCAACCCCCAGTGTCTCTCAAAAAACAAAAATGTCCTCTGTTGTTGTTGAGTGTAGTATTCTGCATATGTCATTTAGATTCTATTCTTTGGTTGCATTGTGCAGGATTTTTGTATCCTCACTGATTGGTACTTTGTATGAGTTTCTAAAAGAAGGTTGATCTGGTCCTCAACTATGATTCTAAATGTGTTTATTCTTGCAGGTGGATCAATGACTGTTTAATGAGGCTTTATTTGGTGTGGGCACATTTAGATTAAAAGTGTTAGAGCTTCCTAGTGGATCTTTGAGTCATTGAATCACAGTCCTGTTCCTTTCTAGTAATTTTCCTTGACCTGAGGTCTACTTTATCTGATGTTAAGATAGCCACACCTATTTTTTAAATTAATATTTGTGTGTTATATTTTTTCTGTTGAATTTGAAATGAGTTTTTGACAAACACATATATTTGGACATGTTTTATTTATTTTGTCAATGTCTACGTTTTTAGAGGGTATATCCTATTTATAATTAAGATACTGATTGAAATGTTAGCACATAAATTGGTCATTTCATTTATTTTGTTTGTTTTCTCTGGTTCTCTCACTCTGTTTCTCTTTTCCGGCTTTCTATGGGTTATCCTGAGTGCTTTTTGGCAGTCTGTCAATTATTTATAGTGATTTTAATTATGGTAAAATATGCATAACATGGAACTTTCCATTTTAACTGTATAATTCTCTAACATTACATTCACATAATTGTGCAAACATCATCTCTGTCCATCTCAGGAACTTTATATCATCCCAAGCTGAAACTCTCCCTCTCCAAAAAGCTCCCTCTCCCAGATTCTGGTATCCAATATTTTACTTTTTTTCTTTATGAATTTTCCTATCTTAGGAACCTCATCTAAATGAGATCATACAATAGTTGTCTTGTTGAGTGTCTAATTTATTTCACTGAACATAATATCTTCATGGTTCATAAGTGTTGTAACGTGTCAGAATTTCATAAGCCTGGATCACATTTTTTTTGTGTGGTTGGACCGCATTTTGTTTCTTCATTCATGTTCATGGACACTTGGAGTTTTTTCTACCTTTTGGCTATGATGAATTAATGCTGCTTTAAACATTAATATAGATGTATTTTCTTGAGTCTCTGCTTTCAATTCTTTTGGTTCCATATCCAGAGCTGGAATTGCCAGATCATGTGATAATTTTATGTTTAACTTTTTGAAAAGCAGCATTTCTGTGGCAGTGCATTGGTTGCTTCACTTAAATTCCCACCAGCAACGTACAAGTATTTCTATCTCTCCATATCCTTGCCAATATTTGTTATTCTCTACTTGATTTTTTTCTTTTTCTCATAAAAGTCAAGCTAATTGGTCTGATATGGTACCTCATTGTGCTTTTGGTTTGCATTTCCCTAAGGTTTAGTGATTTTGAGCATCTTCTCATGTGTTTATTGGCATATTGTGTATATTCTATGGAGTAATATCTGTTCAAGTCCTTTGCCTATCTTTAATTGATTATTTTTGTGTTGTTGCATCATTAGTGTTATTTCTGTACTTTGAATATTAATCCCTTTTCATCTGTATGATTTGAAAATATTTTATCTGTAGTGGTTTTTGGCTCATACACACACCTCTGTAGAGTTTTCATAGTGGTTCTCTGAATATTATAGTGCACATATGTGACTTACCACAGTTCACTGGTGGCAACATTTTATTTTACACCTTAGGTAAAGTATGGAAACCTCAGTTCCATGTAGTTCCCTTCACCTTCCCCACTTTTAGATACCATTGTCTTGAGTATCAGATTGCATTTTACTGTTTGTTTCAATCATTATGATTTATGAAACTGATAAAAGGTAATAGATACCCATATTTCTGTTCTTTCTCCTATTCCTTTTTCCTTATTTTCCAAGATTCTTTATTCATTTATTTTTGTCCTCTTGTTTTTTTAACTTTCTATGTATTATTTTATTTTATGTTTGAAAAGCTTCCTTTAGCCTATCTTTAAGGGTAGCTTTGTAAGACACAAATTCTTTTAATTTTTCTTTGTACGAGTGTCTTTATTTCCTCTTCCCAAAGTGTAGTTTTGCAGAGTATAGAATTCGTCACTGAAAGTTCCTATCTTCCATCACTTGGCAAACATGTTCCACTTCTTTCTGGCCTCCCTGGTTCCATATGAAAAGTCTGTCATTACTAGCTGATGTCTCTACAGAAGAGTGACTGTTTTTTCCAGCTGCTTCCAAGTCATTTTTTTCCTTTCATTTTCAGAAGTTCAATTTATAATCTGCCTTAATATATGCTCATGGGGTATACCATGTTTGGAGTTTTCTTAACATCTTGAATTTGAGGCTGTGTGCATGTCAACAATCTGGGAAGTGTCCACCTACTATTTCCTTGAACATGCTTTCAGCTTTACCCTGTCGCCACTCCTGCCAAGAGTCTGATGATAGGAAAGTTGGAGCTTTTGTGATTGTCCTCCAGCTCCTTGAAGCCCCTGCCCGTTATGTTCTACTGTGCAGATGGGGTGAATGTAGCTGAGCAATCCTTGTAGTCACTGATTTATCAACTCCATTCTTCTTTTGAGTCCATCCACCAAAGTTTTTTTTTCAATTTCTGTGATTGTATTTTCAGTTCTATAATTTTCTTTTGACTTTTTATAACTTCTACTTTTTTGTTGACACTCTCTGTTGTTTCATTTGTTCATTTGTTCCAAGGGAATGTGTAATTGATTACTGTTTACAGCATCCGTCAGGGTTCCTCTGCCATCTGATGCTTCTCAGTTGTCCCTTCTCATTTGAGTTGTGATTTTCTTAATTTCTACACAGCAGGGCTTGTTTTCTTTTGTTTAGGATTGTATTCTGGGTCTTTAAGATCCCTAAACTGAAAAAATAAAATGAGATAAAACACAATGCAGCTTGTTTGGGCATGAGTCACCCTGTTCGAGCTAAGCCAGGCCCCACTTCTGTGCACCATAGTCCCAAGGGCAGCATTCAAGGGCAACACACAGGTCTTGGTGGTTCCCAACACCTTCCTACTGCTGTCCTGGTCTGCAGAGCCCCTCTGGTGATGACTGTGAGTGAGCTGAATGGGTTTTAGCCTTAGCTCTGCAGGGACAAGGAGTCTCCTTGAGCTAGGCCACTTCATGTCAGGAATTAGAGTTTCCATGGAAGGAAATTCAAGTAACAATAGCTGAAAAAAATTAAAAAATAGGAAAGAGGGATACAGAACAAAACACAGCAAAGTACAAAAGACAAAATGAATCTCCTTCCCAGCACGTTTTAGGGATGGCCCTGTAAACTTTCCAGTCGTGATGGAAGAAAAAGAAATAAAACGAGGCTCCATGTACTCACTGTTGCTTGTCCTGCTCAATGTTGCTGCTTCTGGAGTAGACCGCAGTGGCTGATTACCCTGTTAGCTGGCGTCCTTGCCCATGGTTTGAGCAGACAATGTATCATGATGGCACTGATGATGGGGACTATGGGGCATTTTACTTCTACCAATTGTGGACCCAGAGGGAACTAGAAATGTTAGAACAAACTTCATTCTTTGGGCACTCTACAGTTTGCTGAACCTGCTCCCTGCAGCAATGTTTTACCCACTGGGTCTTCTAAAAGCATCATGCAGAATAGTAGTGACCACTAGTAAGACAAGCAATTCAGCTGCAGCCCTCACCTTCAAGATTTTCTCATCCACAGTTGCCATGTCTAAATGTGAAGACTTGTATATTTTCCCTTCAACAGCAATAAATAAGGAATTCATTGTAGATGAAAATACACCTCTGACAAGTGGGTATATGGATATTAGAAGATGGGTATTCAGCACTCAGGCAAGCTATGAGCAAAGATGAATGGTTATGAGTTTGTATCAAAATTTATTACAAATTTCTTGTAAAAGGACACTCAGTACTTTGGCTTCAGCTGTCTTTCTACTGCTGGGGATTAGGCGGAAGTCTTAAGTGTTGGAGTTCAGTGATATTCTTTAGGGATGTGGTATCAGCCACACCTTGTACTTAGCAAGTGGGAGACTCAGACTGAAGCATTCATTTAACATTTTGGAAAACGACAAATACACTTTGTGCTTAGCTTAAAACATAATTCTATTACATTTTTAAAAACAGGTGATTGCGGATAATGGTGTATATTGACATTGCAAAATTTTGTAATTAAAGAAGAAGCTCAGTAGAGCACTTCAAACAGTACTGTTTTCTGTTTTCCATTATTACATGCCTTTAGGGTGGCTGTTTATATTCAGACTAATAGCAAATGTAGCCAATTTTTGTGACCAAGTACTCAATTTTATCACTCCATTTTAATAATTATTGGGAGGAGGATGAGGCTAGATATCAATTTAGAAGCAAATTTACATTTTATTATTTCTCCATCGCTGGACATGTTGATCTAAAATAAGGTGTGCAGCATTTTAAAAGACTTTAAATAGATCAATTTCAGAAAATTTAACTGAGGTTTGGGTTTTCCTATTATTTACTTGATTATAGTCATAATTGACTCAACCCAGAAGATCTAGAGAATGATTTTTAACTGTCACAGAGTGGAGATGATGCTAAAATCTTATTGAGTTGCCTAAAGAAATTTAATTTCAGGAAGAAGCACTGCCCTCTAATCTATGTGTCTTATCTTTTATCTTTAAGTTTCTTGAAAGCAGGGACCTTGTCTTCTCCATCATTCTGTTGGTACCACGAAAACCCCTCCACCCCTCTTTACTGATCCCTGCAATTCTTCGGTGTAATGACTGAGCTTTATTCTATGTTCAGAACTGAAGATATATTGGTCATGGTCCTCCAGAGAGAGAACCAACAGGACACAGAGAGAGAAGAGAGGGGCCTTGTAGGGGAATTGGCTATACAGAGGGCAACTGGAGACCCCAGGATGCTGGAAATGTAACACAGTCCAAGCCCAAGAGCTCAGAACCAGGGCAGCTGACAGCGAGACTTAGCTGCACAGGAAGCCCGAAAACAACCCAGTGGCTGCAGGTCACTCCAGGAGCCCAGAGCTAGGAGAGTCCAGGCTCTCACAGGAATATGTTTTTTAAAACATTGTAAAAAATAACCATAAAGTTTGTGGGATAAACAGCCCACGTTTAATATCAGTAAATCTCAGTGATTGTCCCAGATATGGAATGAGTTTTTTCCTATATCTGTGCATGAATTTGCTACATGTATTGCCGCGTGACCTCTGGGTGCCATTTTTATTGATGAAGTGAAGAAATTACATTGAGAAATGATAAAGTCCAGCCCTCATTTTAAAACCTCCATTCACTGACTCATTGATGCTGAGCAGCGTGGATCTGCAAAGTGGCTGGCAGGAGACAGAGATACAGTTTGTGGCCCTAGGACCGCACTGCCAACTGGCAGGCACAGGCTTGAGGCTAGGACTTTGGTCTCTGACAACTGAAGATTTGGCTGTAACAATTGAACTAGTCACAAACTCAATTCAGAAAATAACAAGGCTCTTCTATAGTCTGGCATGCATAATTGATTTTTAAGAATAAAGAAAACTAAATCTGATACAGAAGAATGAAACATTCCATAATGATAAAAAGAAATAGATTAAATCTTGGCTCGGAAATCTATGAGAATTTGGCCAAGTAACTTAATCTCTTTGTGCCTCAATTTTGGCATCTGTCAAGTGGGACGATGAGAATGATATCTGAAGGAAGTAATTCATTGAAAGCTGTATAGTTGGGCTCCTATAGAGGAATTAGCTGAATGTGGGGCAGTGAATTCATGAGAGAAAATCTGTACATTGGGCTTTGAGCTGACACTGAAATTGAGCACACACTGCCTGCAAATTGAGCTCAAACTCTGGCACCTTCCCTTAGCTGCTGTGACAGCTTTGTTGGATTCTTAACATCTCTGCATCTTCTCTAAAATGGCAGTGATAATTGCACCTACATCATAAGGTGATGGCAATTTTTAAATGAAACAATCCGTGCACCATGCTTAGAACAATGCCTGCCATATAAGTAAGCTTTTAATAAATATAGCTGTCCTTGTTATTTATGTTACACGCAGGCAGAGAATGAGAAGTTGAAAGAGACGTAGAGAGCATTCGGGCCAGTGCCGGAAGAGCCGATTCTGGGATTCATCAGAAGGGCCGATTTTAATGGTCTGAGTTGTCTTTAAAATTTTTGTTTTAGAAAACTATAAGTAATCACACTAAATTCTTTGAGAGGTTAGGAAAGAAATGCCTCTTACATGCCAGACAGGTAATGAATTCCCACCTAAGTCACTGAAAATACATACTAGAATTAGAATCTCCGATTTATCTGCATACTTAGGAGATGAACGTTCCTTTTAAGTAAGAAATCTGCCCCGTGGAAAATAACTTTTGATCTGCACATGGATTAGCGGATGTTGCTAAAGACTGCTGTATAAGCTGCTGATAAATTATTGATCATGTTGTGATAACCATTGTGAAATCACAGTGTGTCATTCGACACTTCCTGGAAGTGTCTAGAGCCACCGAGTGGGCATGTGGGTCAGAACCTTAGCATTTCATCTCAGAATCCTTCAGCCAAGTTCCCAAAGATCCTGAGCTGCCACAGACAAACTGAAGAGGGCAGAACGGAAGGACACAGGTCCAAAAAAAACAAGAAAGAGAGACAGCAGCGAAATGCAGCCACCTTTCCATCTGGCACTACACACTTTTTAAAATGCATTTTATTCAGTCAGCTTTAAGGAGATAGGGGAAAAGCCTATATATTGTATAGACTGAGAAGTGCTTTTCAGTTGGCTGGAAAAGTGTGTTTATGTTTGAGCTCACATTATTTCATTAAAAAAGCAAAAGGTAGGATTGTTCAGAAATAGGCATCCACCAGTTCTTTCAAGGGCCATCTTAACAGAGACGTAGAAAGTTTTCTTCCTTAAAAATACCATTTCTTATACATCAAGGTTATTTAGGCTAAACCAAGGCTTCATATAAAAAGCTGCACATACTTAGTGTGTACGCTCTGATGAGCTTGGTTTATGCTTTCTTAAAAATACTGTACCAGTATCGAGAGTGTCAGGTATCACTGCCATTCACACTTGAGAGTAAATTTCTTTATCACTGAGTTTTCTCTCTTCTCCAAATGAATACTTGACCTTCAGGATAGTGGAATTTCAAATGGAAGGTTAAAATTTAAATTAGAAATTAAATTAAATTCAAAACCAGAGAGACATTCAGGGGTTTTGGCTTGAATTAGGAACTTGGGTCAGCTGGCCAAAATGTCACTTGGGAGAATAGAGAAACAACACTGAGCAGAACAGGTATGAAATTAATTTAGTTTGCACTTAGCAGAATTTCCAGAAGTCGGCAATGCCTTCCCAAATCCTATATCTAACCCAGGGGTTGTAAGTTATAATGCTTGGAGCACCTGCTGGACTCTGTCCCCATTCCTTAGAGCAGGGTGAGTGTTAATGGCTGCACAATTTGCGGGGCCCTAAGGCAAAACGAAATCACAGGCCCTCTGTTCAGACAGCAGGAACGAGGGGTCCTTCAAGGTACTTCGGTCTAAAACTGTTTTCTTTCTTCCGCCATCCCTCTCCTGACATATCATAGTGGTTTCTATTTCTATTGCTATTTAAAGTTGTTCTGAGCAAAAAAGAAAACTGAAAGCATAAATTCTTAGCATGAATTTTACAATTTGCTTTGATTTTGCACAATGCAAATATAAGAATACTTGCATGTGAAAACACAAAGACGATGCAGTTTGCACCTCCCAGCTTGTGTGTGGCATTCCTAGCAGAGCAGAGAAGATGCATCACAGAACTGAGCTGTTTTTATGTCACCTCTGAACACATCTGTGTCCCACCAGGGGCACCCTCCTTTTGACTTACTGATGAAAATCGAAGAACTTCAAGAAAAAGAAGTATGGATGGCTCTTTCTTCCTTTTTTGCTTGCGTTGTTCTTTTCTCTGTCTTCATCAAGCTCGGTGTTTGCTAACACAGGGAAAGAATACAAGGAACAAAGGTCTGCACTCCTTAGAACACCACTGCCCTCTCGCTGGGGCTGGGGTCGGTGCCCGTTCAGGGACAGCGTGCTTGTTGGGGTTGGCAGCTCCCACGTGGTCTAGACAGAACACACGTACTCTTGTCTACACTGCATCTTACCAGACTCCTGCAAATTGTTTATCCACCAGGATTCACCATCACAGATGGGAGCCCCATCTGTGTCCCCAAGGCCTTAGGAAAGAGCAGCGGACAGGACATTCACAGTGGACAGACACGCCCTGCTCCCAGATGCCTCCTGTCCCATTGGACTTCACCCTAAAACACTGGACTGCATTAAACCAAGCACAAGGCCCTCCAGCACCCCCACTGCACAGCTGCGCAGGTCACACGCCCAGGAACCAGCCTGGCCTCAAGGTTTCTTACACAGACCGGGAATCAGTTGGCAAAGTGGTCTGCACAGACCCAAAAGCTCGCTGCTTCTCCCTTCTTTCATTATGTGCTCTAACACTGTCTCCGACGTGTGGGGAGTCACAGGATGCATGCAGTCCTCGCTCTGGAGTTCATTTTACTCCCAGGGCTACAGGGCTCAGGGGACCAGCAGGCAGATACATGACTTAATATTGGCTTCAAGCAAGCACAAAGTTTTGTGGACTCTTGTGTAAAATCAAAGTCGAATTTTAAGATAAAACATGAGATCTTCAAGACATGGTGGTGCTTTTTAAGTAAAAGAAGTATTTGGCTGAAAAACTGGAAGAGAAACTACTTGCATGGAAGGACAATGACCCTAAGCAGGAGTGGCCCTGGGGTCCAGTCCTCACTGGGCCATTGGCTGACCGTGACCTCAGACAGGCCATTTCTCCTCTGTAGTCCCCACGAATCTCAACTGTAAAACAGGGTTTGAACATAGATGAGTTCTACCTTAAGACTTGTTCGACTGAAGAGGCACTGATCCATCCAAAACCTGTTTAAAGGAATGATGGAACCCTCAGACACCTCCTAGGCATTCCCAGTGTCCTCTGAGGCATGCATCCTTTGGCCCCCAGGTTGAGGGCTCACTTTCCCCACTGCCTGCATCTTCTTCATCCCAAAGGACTATGGGTTATTCCTGAATGGTGCAGGCATAAGTCTCAGAAGATAAAACCAAAAACTGAGACATACAGGCAAAAGAAAAAAAAAATTCAGGGATATTTAAAAGCAGTCGAGTGACATTTTAGATTCTTGGATTCTTTCTGTTCTTTTTTTCAATTAAACCTTTTAGCTTTTGTCTAAACCAAACTTTACCTCACTACCTGAAAGTTCTATATTTTGACATATTGAGTACTATTAAGATTTTTGTCAGGGCATTATTTTCCCTATATTTTAAAAAAGAACTGCCGAAATGTAAAAGTATGGCTTTTATAATGTCTTGCAGAAAAAATTGATTTTTTTCACAAAAAGATAGACTCAATCTTATAATGCAGTCAATAGGAAAATAAATATTTTAAAGTAAGTGCAGAAACAGAAAATTGAACTATGTTGAGTTCTTGTTATGCACCCAGGACTATGCTTTGCATATATTGTTTTGTGTATCCCTTTAAAAACAATCTATGGTAGATAAAAATAATACTACCAGTTGCCTGTGATATACCAAAAAGTTTTTTAATGCAAACCGAGCCAGGCCTCCCTCATGTGCCAGTGGCGTGTCCAGCCATGGACATGACAAGTCCTCTCAGCATGGACATCCCAGAATCAATATGGCCAGGCCACATTCAGCATCTCACCCTTCCAACCAGGCCATCAGGACTCCCCGTTGGCTCTTGGTCCACAATAAATCCAGCATGGATCTGGCCACTGCCCACTGAGGCTAAGCCGCCATTGCCTCTCCAGATAACTGCTCAGCTTCCCACTGGTCTCGGATGTGACTTCCTGTGGCATCACAGGGGTGGCAGGAAGCTGGACCACCTTCCCATGAGAACTAACAAGGGTCCTGGGGGAGCTACATTAAAGACCTCTGAGATTACTGAACTGCACGGGGTTCCACCTCTTAGAGGTCCCACCACCTCTTAACATGCAAGGGAGACTAAGTTTCCAATCTGTGATCCCTTGGCGGAAACACCCAATCCATATCCAGGCCCATGGTAGGACCCCTAGACCCACACACGCCCCCAAAGTACACTTCCGATTCCCTTACCTTGGTCTGTTTTTCCACATTCTATAACTCGTTTCACATTCTAAATAATTCTATAATTCACTGCTTCGCGTGTTTATTGTTTGGCTGATGTCTTCGCAGCCCCTAAATAGTGCTAGGCATATTACAGATCCTGTGTAAATCTTTGTGAGGTCGTGAGGTGAATGAATAATGAGTAAGTAAGCAGACAAGTGTTCTCACTTGTCCGTCCTATTAACTTGACTAAGCTTAGTGGAGGGGTATTTAACCCAGACATTGAAACTCAAGGGGATTTAATGGTGGGCTCACACCATCAGAAGCAGGAGAGGCGGCCATGGCGGGGCTGCCAGAAGATCCAGTGAGGGCTTAGTCCAAGAAGCTGGATGCAGAAGGAGAGGGATCAGGATGCAGCCCCAGTCCGGGACTGAAGACCAGGAAGCCCCCGGAGAGCCCTGGTGTGAGTGGCACTGAAGGCTGAAGAAGCTGCAGCAAAAGATGCACCCACTCAAGCTGAATGGAACTTTCCAAATGCTCCAACTTCCTCCTTCTTTCCCTTTTGTTCCACCCGGGCTGCAAGCCTATTGGATGGCGCCACCCAGCGGCCTGGACTACAAGTCGGTCATCTCCGGAAAAACCCCCAGACGCCCCGGAGCTGTGCTTCAGTAGTCTGCTAGGCATTTCCTGATCCAGGGAAGTCCACAGGTCGTGATTAAAAGTCACGACTACTTCAACAAGTCAGGTAGAATCTGAACTGAGACGAAAACGGGCTTCTGTGATCTGCACCTTTTCTACTTTGTCACGCTCCAAAACATGTACTTTATGGGAATGTGAGAATTCTAAAACTTGCGATGCATTTATAGTTTGTATTCTGTCTCTGCTTTCAGTCAGGCGATTTCCAGTGAACTTCTTATAATACGGTAGCCAGAGTAAGTGTGGAGCAGCTCGCCTAAAATGAATGATGCAGGGTATACCAGCTTGGACTCTAATGAGGGAAACGACCAGATTGAGTTAGTTTAAGCCAAAAACATTAATTTTAAAAATTTAAAGATTTTTTATTAGTACGTGTTTATGGTACCTAACGAATACATTCACTGTGGGCAGCTGGTACATGTGCATACACATCTTAACTCTTTCTATGTCCCCTTCCCATTCCCCCACTCCCCAATCTCAAAATCTCTTGATTCCATTCCCACTTGCTAAAACCCATCTCCCTGTTTCCGATTGTCTTTTATTTTGCTCTTTAATTTATTTATACTTCTCATAGAATAAAAACCGTATGATATCCAAGCTAGTGTGGCTGATTTATTAAGGACAGATGATCTCACAGAAGCCCAAGGGAAAAACAAAGAAGAGGGGACAGGAGGCAAAGGAGTACGGGAGTCTCCGCCCTAAATTGCGGGCCCTGCATGGGTGAAATAGCATTCCTGGTGCAATCTGGAAGACCAGGATTGAGGACTTACTGTGCTGACAGCTGAGACAGATGATGGGAAAAGGGGGTGCTGTATAGACCCCCCAAAAGTGGCTGACTCCAAGAAGACGGAGGCCGGGGAACCGACTCTGGAGTCGCAGCTCCTGTATCTGTCCTCTCATCCCGCAAACTCAAATCGGTTCCAAGAGAACCTACCTGACACCTCTGACACACGTAATTATGGTTCAGTCATTCTTCTGCTGTTCCTTCTTAGATAGAGGCCCTAATACTTGGTAACAGGAAAAAGCAAGAAGAAAACAAATAAAAGGAGGAATCTTGGGGTAAGGAAAATGAAAAAAATACCATGTGGCTTTTCTTGGTACATGTTTGTAGAACGCAGTGTTTACATTCCTTGTAGGAAATTGTTCCATGTATACAACACAACTTAATTCCTTTTTTTTTCATCCTGTTTCCCTTCCTTCCCTCTCCTCCCAATCTCTTGGTCCCTTTCTCCTTTGAAAAAGATCGATTTCTCTACTTTCTATTCTCTATCTTTTAGTTTGCAATTTATTTATACTTTGAGGTCTCTTTTAAGACAAAGCATGCAATATTTAAGCTTTTGTGTCTGATTTATTTCACTTAACATGATGGTCTTAAGGTGCATCCATTTCCTACAAATGACTCAAGTTTATCTTCATGGGAGAGTAGTACTCCATAATGTATAAATACCACATTTTCTTTATCCATTCATTTGTAGATTTACATATTGGCCACTTTCAAGATTTAGCTATTATGAATCATGCTGCTGTAAAACATGGGAATTAGAGAAATGCAAATTCAAACAAGATTTCAATCAAGTAAGATTTTATCTCACTCCAGAAAGAATGGGCATCATTAAAAAATCAGTAATAGCAACTGCTGGTGAGGCTGCAGAGGGAAAGGAGACCTTCTACACTGTGGGAAGGAATGTAAACTAGTACAACCACTATGGAAATCAGTATGGAGATGCCTCAAAAAGCTAAAATGAGAAATTCCATTTGACCCAGCTATTCCCCTTCTGGAGCTCTTCCCAAAAGAGTTGAAGACTTTATATCACAGTGACCCATGCACACCATGTTTATAGGAACTCTGCTCTCTGATCTCAACACTGTCACCCAGCGGCAAATGACTTGATGAAGTCATTTCTCTGGTCTCAAGTTCCTCAACTGTCTAATGAGGGGATCGAACAAGAATTAATGGGCTTCCATCCTGCTTGATCAAGAGAATTATCTGGGAGCTCTTTCAAAATACAGGTTCTCCTAATTTACCCGTGAATACTCTGATTTGTAAGATCTTGCATAGCCGGGCTCAGTGGGTCAGGCCTGGAGTCCCAGGTACTCAGGAGGCTAAGGGAGAAGAGGGCTTGAGCCCAGGAGTTCCCAACCTGTCTTGAAAAATACATGATCAAAATATGTTGTGTGCCTGCATGAAATACCACAGTTAAGCCCAATATTTTGTAAAATTAATATGTATTAATATACATTAAAAATTTTGCAAAATCTTCCTGTTTTGTTTCTTCAGAAAATTAAGAACACTGGTATAAAATAATTTCTCAGTGACTATTTATGCATGAATAAGTAATCAGTTCCCTGTATTTGAAAAATTAACAATGGCTCATCTCTTGAGTAGCTTAGTCCTCATATATACTGTGTGGGGAAGATATTCCTTTCAGGCTTTGTCTCATTTACTTGAATTTTGAGAATATTTAAGGGAACAGTCATATAAACCTAAGCTCATAATCTTTAAATTATAACTGAAGGCTTTTGATAATGGAGAAGCTTATTTTATCTTCTTAGAACGGCTAAGTGAGATATAAGGAAACATATACTATTCCAGGCTTGCTCTGACAAGTGCTATGCAGATATGCAGTGCTGCTGGATTACTGTTTTCCTTGCATCTCACCACCCGTGGTCTTTAATACCCATCAGCTTTGCCAGGCTGAAAATAGTGCTTTAACAAGTCCTGCAGGGGGCTTTGCTGGCCTTGAACTTTTTGAATATCTAGTGTTCTTTTGAGAAATGAAAGATCTGAGTTTCTAAAGCACTGGCCTCTCGATCAGAGGACCTGGAGTGTGATTCTGCCTCTGTGTCTAGCAGCTATGTTAAATCAATGAAGCAGCATCATCCCTTCTGGGCTCAAACTCCTCTGACTACATATGTGCTTATTACTTTAATTTGCTATTTCTCTTATTCTCTTCTGAAAGTATAGTTTATATGCTGCCAAGGTCCACAAAATTCTATTGCTTAAAAAGAAATACTGAGAGGCTGAGGCAGGAGGATTACAAGTTTGAGTCTTAGTGAGACCCTGTGTCATAAGAAAAACAAAAATTGGGGCCAGGGATTTAGCTCAGTGGCAATGGGCCAGCCTCGCAAGTGCAAGGTCCTGAGTTTGATCCCGGTACCACAGAAAAAAAGGAAAGAAAGAAAGAAAAACAAAAATTAAAAAGGGCTGAGGATGTAACTCAGTGTAAAGGCCTTGGATTCCACTAGGGGAAAAAAATCACCAGATCATTTGTGTATGTAACACAAGTTCTTTATTTTGTGATCTTTCAAAAAGAAAAATCATCCCTCAGCATACAGCATATGATGTGTTCTGAAATACTTACCTCTCCCACAAATGTGGGTCCAGTTATTGGTTTTGTTTTGACTCTTCCCAAAGAAAGCGTCATTAATAGTTAGGAATGAATGTTTGGCTTAGATATCAGCAAGTGTATAGTAGCACAGTCAGGAATGTGGTTCCATGATTGGATTCTCCTGTGATGTCAAGAGAACCACCTTGGGAAGAATAATAGTTGCCTAGTTGCATACAGATAAAACAAATAATCCACATGAAACAATAAAATGTTGTGTGTATACTATATCTTACAAAATCAGTTCATTAATGGCTCCATTTTATTGCCTTTTGAAGAGAACGTAAGTGATAGTGGTAGAAAAAAAATTCATAGAATAACAAACCTATTTATTATTCTGACATAATTGCTTTGTTTCTGTGGTTGATTTTATTTTCTGAGAGGCACAAAAATGTAAAGTGTGATGTCATACAGAAACACTGCCACGTGAATTTCCCATGAAGCTCTCATCTCACAGCAGATTTAATGGCTGCCAATGGGATTCTTAGAGAGCATTCTTGAGTGTCTTTGTTTCAAGTCAGTTATTACATCTAATTGTTTCATGGTTTTCTTTCAGAACGGTTGAACATCACATACCAAGAGTGACATCCAATTAAAAAAAAAAAAGCCTGCAGTCTGGGTCTGTCTTGGAAGCAAGAAAAATGAAAAACTGCTAATCAAAGGTAAAACTGACTTTTTCCCCTTACACAATACATTTCTACAGTTGCATGTTCAGCCATCTTTGTGAAACAATCTTTAATAATGTGGTCTGTTTGAACAAAAATATTTCTGACTTGTACCTCCAAGCTGCTGAGCTTAAAGTCTGTGTGTTTTATTTTTAACTCTTCAGCTACTTGTACAGAATCGGGACCAGTGTAGTTTAATGTTTAATCTTCATTGTTGTTGCCAATGTAGAATAATATATCAGGCCAATGCCATTTTCTTGAATCTGTGGACCAAAATATTGTACATTAGGCTAAGTGTGGAATTATGAAGTAGATGGCATAGAATCATTGTTTCTTACATGTTGTAAAGATTTGCATGTATCAGCACACCACACTCAACATGAGTTCAGTTGCTACAGAACCATTGGAAACACTTCTGCCCATGCTATGATCACCATTCCTTTCATTTCATTCTGTGGGATTTCTTTGGGGGAAGATTCTTAATAATGTATAAATCAGATGTGGTACATAAGTGATCTCAGATCAGAAGGAAATTAACATGGCTGAACACATTAATAAATTATTGTCTTTGTTTGGGTTTTTTGCCCAACAAAATGAATGACTTGGATATAGAAATGTATGGCAAAGATGATCCCAAGGATCAAGAGTTGTAAGCAAGAAAAATGAATTGAGAGAGAAGCACAGATCAAAATACGGATGGATCAACAAGTCCCCCACTATAGACAGTAAAACCTTGATTCCTCAAAGACTTCCTGAGAGAGGGGCATGGATACCTTCTGGGATTTCTGCCTGAAGTAAGAGGTTTATCCACTAGCTCTTTCGCTTTGGTTGTGGATTGCCACCAGGGTCATGGGCACCCCCCACACACAGTTCTCAGCTGTCCTTGCACTGCATTCGACAGAAAGACACTCAGTTGCCCCTGGATGTGGGTGCTGTAGAGGCAAGGAGAAGCCAGGTGGGCACAGAAATGATGCCCTGCAGCTGTGGCTGAACTCCCAAGTCAGCCCAAGAGCCACGATGGTGTGTCCTTTTGCTTTATGTAACATTTTCTTCCTCAGTGAAATATCTCTGAAAAAATTATTTTGTGTTTTAAAGTTATATCCCAGCACCCTGGAGCTAGCATGACTGGTTTCAAAACTCTTTCATCCATAAATTTTCCATGTTCAGAATGAAACCTACATCTTGCTCCACAAGTGTAGGTAAGAAATCATATAAATAAGATTCAGACTTTGATGAACATTTTGCATTAGTTAGCAGTGATATAATAACATTTGGATATATCTGTATTTATTAATCTTTGTATATTTCTTCATATACAAGAAAATGTCTGTGGATACACATACAAAAAATTATTATTGTATCATGTAATTATTGTATCTCCTATTAAAAACAACTCCATAAGCGGAGGCATTATTAGTGTGAAAAGCATTTCTGAAATTATGCATAGAAGGGCATAGTGTTAGATGGATTGGTCCAATGGCAAAATAGACGTAGCATCTTAATGTGAATCAAGATTTATTTTTTTTCTTTTTTTAAACATGAAAACATTAAACAGATTAAAATAAAGTTGAGCAAAAGTAGTAGTGGGGTTGTGACCAGGGTTACATATTCAGAGGAAGAATATAATCCATGAACTCTAAGGAACAGCAATTAAAAGTGAAACAAGCAGACATCAACAAACATCTAAAGAAACACATATTAGCATGCAATTTTCTAGTGCACCGAGGGAAATGGACGGGCCAAAGAGGAAGGGTAGCAGAGAATGGCACGTCAGGGAAACCTGGGAAATTGTGGCTGATAGCAAGGCAGAAATACCCAAAACAATAAACGAAATCAAACCATGGGAAAAGGAGAGTCTCATGAAGGTGGAGAGATGTTTCTCAGAACAAACCCCATCCTGAGCACAGAATGGAAACTGAGTGAATGGCCCCAGTTACATTGAGGCACAACAAATTCTTGAATCACCAAAAAAGGATTAATTTACTCTTTCTTCTCTCTTGAACAATGCAATACCTCCCATTGGTTTCCTTCTCTACAGTTTCCCCTGGCTCAGAGTCTTGCTAATAGTGTAATAGTGTTCCTTAGTCATGTCTGCTTTGTGCTCAGAAATATTCTTAGGTTACCAGTGCATCATTGCCCAAACTCCTTAGCCAGACACCGAAAATAAAGTCTGCCACTCTAAGATTGCTTATTGCTTGACTTCACTTATTACCAGTGGTCTGGCCCATTGTCTGGAACATGTGATTTTTTTAGCAAGCCTTCAGTTGCTCTTATGCGTTTGTGATTCTCAGATACATGTTATCCTAGAATGAGGCCCAAGAATTTGCAATCCTGACAAGTGTGCAGGTGGAGCTGGGCCTACTGATCCAGAGACCATTCTTGGAGAACCACTCTAAACCTGCACACCCAAGATACACTGCAATGCTTGCATTACAGTTTGAGTTAGGAGAGATGGAAATAACGGATTTCCTTCCCAACTTCACCTTTGTGGGGAGGTGTGTTTATTTTAAAACAGGATTTGAGTTTTACAGTCAAATAACATCTTAAACCATAAAATTCCCAACAGTGAACTTTTATATACATTTTATATTCCTTACTGTGTTATAGACTTTGGAGACCCATAAATATATGTTGGATGGATAGATGGATGGGATGGAAAGATGGGTGGATGGATGGATAGATGGATGGGTGGATGGATGGAAGAACATGTTTAGCACCAACAATTGCTTTCAGCAAGGAATTTAACTCCTTACAAAGAAATTCTCTGACAAGTAGTAAAGGAAAAGATTGATTTTCTCCACAAAGAAAGCTCTTCTAAAACCACACTGGATATATAACATATTTTACTAGGTGGATGAACTGTATATATTTAAAGCCTCAGTGTCTAAGTATAAGTAGTATTGTGCTATTTAATAAGCAGAATTTTCACAAAAGACTTTTTGCTGTTTGATTGAGTACCATGTGGAAAATGTCATTTTTATCAAGACAAATTGTACATTTTACTTTATAAAAGAGCCACTGGGTATAACCAGGAAATCACATCAATTTAATAAATTTCTTTGCAAATGTCTCTTCCTTGAGCTTAAATTTTGCAGCTGAAGCATAATTTGAATGTTTTTTCACATTTAGGACAATTGTGCTTTCTGGTTTCTTGCCTTCTTGCATTCAGATGTGTTCATGTAGCAATGTTGCACTTTTTCTCTCTGCATCTTTTATCTAATTCTTCATCCCATGATTGACTTGGTAAATTTATCCTACTTTTCTTGCTAAAATAACTGTTCCTCCTGTCTGTTTTCTACCTACTCTGGTTTATTCCAGAAATTGGCTCAATGCCTACTTTTAGAGCTCAGTGTGAAATTTGTTTTGTATGTTTTTAAACCAAGTTCCCACATATTTTTTTCTGTTATGTATTCTGTGGTGAGGTTAATTTCAAAATGCATCTGTGCAAAAACTTATAATTATATACTAAGCTAAGTAACCACAATGGACAATTAACATGAAAGCATAACATTTTATTTATAAAAATGTATTTTATAATTTACCTTAATAGTACAAAATTTAAATTTTCATTTTATTTTCATGGCATGCCTAGTGCTAATCTTTAAATATTCATTTAAGCCTGTTTTGTTTCAGTGCTCTATAAATCTGTGCCAAGTTAATGCGTTTTGAGATAAATTTTAGTGTTTTACTGAGCTATCCTTTTTTTTCTTTTTTTTTTTGGTACTGGGGGTTGAACTTGGGTCCTTGCGCTTGCGCAGCAGGCGGTGAAACCACTGAGCTAAATCCCCGGGCCCTTGAGCTATCCTTTTTATGTCAGAAATAATTCAGAAACGGAGGACTTCTTGTGCAATTTCAGTACCTTGATTATTTCAGACAGCTGTAAGATAACTAAAGTCTAATTGTGGAATGTTGTGTTTATTTGTCATGTCTCAGAGACATATATCACTATCAAGATGAAAATCATACTGATGAGCCTGCCCCAAGCCTCGTGAGATAAATATAGATAAGAAGGCAGGCAGATATGGCATGTGCTGGTGGAAGTAGCAGCAGCAATAATGAGGGAGATATTGTTTATTTGGACAACTCGATCACTCATAATAGTGCAGCTATTTCCACATACACCAATTATTACTGATATTGACATTTTTATGACATGAACTATTAAGTGGTCTCTATAAGAAATACAAATATTTTTTGATGATAGAAGAATGTGTGAAATAGACTGTAATGGGGTTTACTGCAACTTACAGTTTTGAGTATTTGTCTATACTATAAAACTGTCCGAGGACAGCCTGCTGTGTAGTCAGAAGATGCAGACTGACAAGAATTGTAGAAGCAGCAACAAGAAAGAACAGGCCAGTTGGCTGGGTTCATTTCATCTTGCTGTATTCTCAACATGTGATGGAACTTTTCCCCAAATTGTCTTATTCATTGAAAAGCTGAGGTGAGAGAAATGATGAGACCGTGTTAAACAACCATCAGTAGTGCTGAGATTCCTGTACCTTTCCAAATAATCTAGCACTCGAAAATCCAAAACGATATGAATTTGACAAAATAATTATGCTGAAACACAGTGCCCACCTCTTGGCACTGCACATATTTGGGGCCTTGGTTGTCATTTCTTTATGATCCAAAGCATAACAGCAAACATGCATTACATACTTAAGAATATGGAAGCGTCATTTTAAGCACTTCTCCTGGGTTGTTACTACAGCCTTCTGTGAAATTTCTATACAACTACAGGGACAAATTGATAAATCTGCTGTCATAGTGACAGACTTCAAGAAATTTTTCTCCAATCAATGGTAGAAGTTCATAGAAAAAAAACTCATGGAAGATACAAATGATACAGATAACATACCAACAAGCTTCATCTTGTGATCAAACATAGACTTCTTCACTCAGCAGTTGGGGAATACCAGTTCTTCTCATGTGCACATACAGTTTTTAAAAATTATGTGTGAAGCCATAAATCAAGTCTGAAACACATTTTCCATTCAGAGGGAAGAAACTGAGGCCCAGAGAGCTCACTAACTTGCCAGAGAATACAGAATTGGCAGGTTCAGAGTAGGACCTACACCGTTTGCCAGTGGGGCCACTGGACTCTCCACGGCATTAAAGTCCACACGGGTGACAAACAAAGAGCTGGACTTGATGTATATCTTAGGAGAAGACTCCGGATGAAACTCAAGTTACTAAATTGTGTTTTGAAAGGAGAATGATGCCAAGTTGAAATTAACTGGCTGAAGTAATGACACTAGACTTAGAAGAAAATTATTCAAACTATAAAAGTGCATTTGAGCAGTCCTGAAATACTGAAACAGCCAAAGCAGAGTGAGAAGGACACACCATTGGGCGTCACTGTCACTTAGCCATGGACTCTGTCCTGAGAGGCGTTTGTCCTGGTTACATCGAAGAGTAGACGTCAGCTCAGTCAGATGGCTGGGATGTCTTCAGTGATGGAATCTTAGGAGCTCGCTGTCGAGTGTGTGGCTGACATTGACCAGCGTTTTATAAGCACGAGACTGTAGTTTGAGTGATCTTTACAGTAGCTCCCCATCATAGATGAGGCCTGAATTATTGATCATGTTTAGGCCAGTGTGTTAAATAGGTGTATTTCATGGTCATCTCAAACTCGTTTTTTTTTCAAAACTGAACTCACAGCCCCCCCCCCCCCCTGATTTCCCTTTTCTTGTGTTCCCTATCTCAGCTATGACACGGCTCCACCCACCCAAGTGCTTCAATTAGAAACCTCGGGATCGTCTATGAAATTTCCCTTACCTCCCACCTTTGGTAAATTTGAATGAATTTCTTGAATGAAGTGCCATGTTAACCATCTAATATTTTAAATGCCCAATGAGACATGTGATTATGGAGAGAGTTAGAAGATCAAACATAATACCCCACTGATGTTTTCTAATGTGTCTTTGTCTCTGACTACACTATCCTTCTCCTGTGTAAGGCTTGGCATGGGTTTTGTATTTCATTGGCAGTGATGTTGGTGGGTGGAAGTCCCATTATAAAAGACTAGGCATCTCACCTCTCCGTGATGGTTTCACATATATTGATGAATACAGCATGCTGCCTGGGCACACACACCAGCACTTGGCAGGGTTGTCCCCCTTAATTATGTCCCCTGGTGGGGGATCTCTTTCCTGGAAAGGCAGCTTTGTCTCCTAGTCAGAGGCATCCTGGGTCTTAAGGAATAAGAAACACCCAATACTTCAACTCTGACTTACAGTGGGGAGCAACAGGGCATGTATTTAACCACCTTTGGGGATCAACTCTAAATGTTAAATATAAGAAAATATTTTATGAGGAACACAAGGAAATTATCACATTCTGCGCCATTTTTATTTAAGAAACAATACTGGTGAGTGTGCATTCATATGGAAACTTGGAATAATTGATCTCCTTCTTGAATGGAAATAGCTCCTTCTTTCTTAATATTTCATTATCATTATTTTTCACTCATACCTGTCTCCAGGTGTAGAAAGTTCCGCACAGGTAGAATATGGAGGGAGGAGCCTTGAGCAGGTAAGCTGAAGGACTGAGTTCCAGTGGGATAGGAAGGGCAGGATGAAACCCACCCCAGCATCCCACCCCAGGGAAACAGTGAATAAGGGGAAACAGCTAGTGGCTCAAGCCCCAGGGAAGCCCTGATTGGGTGGAAGAGGGGATGTGGAATTAGCTGGGAAGGATGCAGAGAGATAGGGCCCGGGGCATCTTTTGGTATGAAGGCTAAAAGGAAAGTTTCAGGATTCAGAGAAGGAAATTTAATTAACGTGGTGGTACTTCTGACTTTCAAATATGACATCTATCTTTTAAGTTTGCATAATTGTGATGTGTGAAATGACAAGTTCAGTCATCCTCACTTCTCTGACTTCAGTTTTTAATAGGACCACCGTTATCTCCACGTGAAAATCATGGCGTCCTCTTTGACTCACCTCATGCTTCATTTCCACCCACTCATCTGGCCCTCACTCAATCTTGTTATTTTTCCTGGTGCTCTCAAATCCCTCCCTTCCTGACATCCCTTCAGCTCCCCATCACCCTCCCTCAAGCCCCCCACCTCCAATCTCCGCTGCTGGCATTGCTGATATTCTTTTAAATGTTTAGTGGACACACAGAAATATACGAGTCATACTATTAATGGAGTGCCATGTAACATTTAATAAATGTTCACATTGCATAATACTTCAATCGGGTTTCTTTGTGTTGAAAAGCTTCAAAATTCTTTTTTTTTTCCCCATTAACTTTATTGGTACATTTTAGGTATAAAATACAGTTACATTCATCATTGGGATCTTGTACCTTTACATGAGTATCTTGGTTCTTATTTTTTTTCCCCTTCCCTTGCCCTCCCTTCACTCCCTCTACCCTTCCCCATTTGGAAAGACCTTGTTTCCATTTTTTTTCCTCTTCTCATATTTTTTCCTTTCCCTTTTTTCCCTTCCCCAGCCCTCCTAATTCCCCTGCTCTTTTAGACCTTTTCTTCCTGTTACACAGTATCAGTTATACATTTTTTAAATTACAATATTAAGATCTAGGAGACATTACCACAGATTTTACAGAATTTAAAAGGATATAGAAAGCATATTTCAAAAATCTTTTTTGAAATAAATTTGACAACTTCTAAGAGGTACCTTGAAAGACAAATTAATGAAACTAACTCTGGAGGAAATATAAAATTTGAATAGCACCTGTTAAAGAAAGTATATTTCTAGCTTGAAAACCTACCTATATGATAACAGCAGGCTCATAAACATTTTAACTGATAAATTATATCAAACAATTAAAGCGGACAAAAGAAGGAACACTTCTCTCCTCATTTTAGGAACTCAACATTGTGCTAATCCTAAAACTGGATAAAGATAATAGAAAAAAAAGTATGAACATAGATAGAAATTTGTTTAACAAAAGTAGTCCTTAAACAGACCATATTTACAATGCATATAACCTATGAGCAGAATATATAAAGAATTCTTAGAGCTCCTTAATAGACAACCCAATTAAAATGTAGACGTAAGAAGATGATAAATAGCCAGTATAGCACAAGGAATGGTGTGCAACTCTAGAATCAGAAGAATACTAATCAGTACAATAGTAAGATTGAATTATACACTCATTAGGGAGATGAAATTAAAAGTTTTAAAAGCCTTGTCATGACTTTTTCTTTTTGTTGGATTCTCCCCCTTTGCGTTTAATTTGTCACACCCAATGGATTCATTCTGCTGGGTTTCCTGGGGTTGTGATCCTCATTGTCTTTTCCTAGGGTATGGTCTAAAATTTTTTGGAGTGCCGATTTGGTATTCATGAAGTTCCTGAGGTGCTCTTTATCATGAAAATATCTTATTTCTCCATCAATTTTGAAAGATAGTTTTGCAGGGTACATCAATCTGGGTTGGGGGCTGTTTTCCTTTAGGGCTTGAAATACATCACTCCAAGCTCTTCTTGTCTTGAGGGTTTGCATTGAGAAGTCTTCTGTGATTCTGATGGGCTTTCCTTTGTATGTGATTTGTTTCTTTTCTCTCACTGCTTGTAAAATTTTGTTCTTCTGTTGGATTTCTGGAATCCTAACTATTATATGCCTATGTGTAGATTTTTTTTGATTAAGGCTAGCTGGAGTCCCATATGCCACACTTATCTGTATGTCAAGTTCTTTTCCCCTGCTTGGGAAGTTTTATGCCATCACTTCTGTGAACAGTTTTTTTATGTCATCTGTACTCTCTCCTCTTTCTTCATTGACTCCAATCTGTCTTATGTTATTCTTCATTGCATCGTCTAGCAGCTGCTAGATTGATTTCTCATGTTCCCTTACAATTTTAAAGCAATTTTCCTTTTCCTAGTCACTAATTGCAATCTTGTCTTCTATATGTGAAATTCTATCCTCACATTGGTTCATTCTGCTGTGCAGACTTTCAATGGAGTTTTTAATCTCTTGGAAATCTGTTTGTATCTGTTTTATGGATTCCATTTGTTTCCTATGTTGGGATTCTATCATGTTCCTCAGATCCTCTATTTTTTTATCTGTGTCCTCTCTAGATTTATTAATCATGTCTTGCACCATGAGCAAAATCTTTGCTGTTGTCTCAGTAATTATTTCTGATTTCATTTTTTCCAGATCCTCTTTTGTTGCCAGTTCAGAGAGTCCAGGTGGTTGAGTATCAGATTGTTCCATCTCATTTCCCTTTGTGGTTGCTGTAGGTGATCTGGAACTCTGTTTTTGAGGCTTGTTTATGTGTTTTCTCATTTCCACGGTTGGGGGGGGGGCTTGCTTCTGGTGCCCACGTGGCTCACCTTCTCTGCCGTAGGAGCTTGGGATGGCAGTGGGGGAGCTTCCTTCCAGGTGCTGGGACCAGCTCACCTTCTCTGCCCTAGGAGCCTGGGATGGCAGCGGGGGAGCTTCCTTCTGGGTGCTGGGACCTGCTGAGCTTCTCTGCCCTAGGAGCCTGGGATGGAGGAGGGGGCAGCTTCAAAATTCTTTCTTCTAGCTTTTTGAACTAAGCAGTACATAATTGTTATCTAGAGGCATACTGTGTGATACTACCCCAGAGCTTCTTGATCCTATCTCACTGTTCAACCTCTGTTGCAGCAAGGGCTGATGACAAGCTAGGAGGTGCGCCACGTAGTTAGGTTGACTCAGTCCACAACGAAAGTCACACGACACCACACAAAAGTGACAGTAAGGACAGCTTTATGACAAGGTTAAGCAAAAAGAACATCAAAAGGAAAGTATGACAGATAGAAGTAATACATCACCAGCTGAGGTGGCATCCCAACACCCAAAGACAACTGGGAGACTCCTGAGAGGGCAGTGTTAAGTGTCTGCTGAGTCTTATGGACCAGATACTATGGAAGTATGCTGTTTCATTTAATCCTTTCATGCCTAGTGTTCCATTTCTGAAAGGCCTGAACAATGGAACATAATGAAAATTTTTTCTCCTCAAATTCTTGTTCCTTGAATTTTTCTAGAAACATACATGAATTTGGTACAAGAATTCAAAAAATTGCAATCTTTGACATTAATGGGTTAATTCTTACACCAACTTCTTATAAAACATTTTACATGCCATCATTATTACTACTTTGCAAATGAGAACATTGGACTTTGGAGATTTTTTAATGACTCAGCCAAGATTGCAGTGCCTAAGTAGGAAGAGAACCTCCCAAACTAAGTCTTTATCCTGTTTCATTTTCTCTACTGAGGCCATGCATAAAGAGGCCCAGGGGTGACCAGACTCCATAAGACCATAAAGATGGGTGTGCTACAATCACACCATGAAAGATGCAGCTAGCTAATTCTATCCAGTGAGCAAAAATCTGTTCAAGATTTTTATGCAAAGACTAGGGAGACACATGATCAGATTTTACTAAGCAGACCTGATAAGCAGGTGATGGATGGGTTAGAAGGGTTTGGATCTGGGGAGCCCCTGTTGTCCCTTGTGTCAGGATAGTGAATCCCTCATCCCATGCCCTTACCTTAGCAGGTTTGTCCTTTCTAGGAGGCACGTTCTTACTGAATTTCTCGGCCATATAAACCTCTTTCAGGACATTCCTCTGTTGCTGCCTTCCTGGAGGAGGACGAGACCTCCCCTCCACACTCCTGCAGACTCTGCTCCAAGCACCTAAGGGGTTGTGAGCCGGTCCGATGGGAATTGTCTCTCTCCAAACCCTATCTGAGTACCTCTGCATTAAATGACTGGGGCCTAGTAAATGTTCAATAATTGGACACTGATTACTTTTGTCCAGTTATCCCTTTCATTAAAAAGATTAATTGTTGGGCCAGGGATTTAGCTCAGTGGTTCCCCACCTTCCTCCCAAGTGTAAGGACCCGAGTTGAATACCCGGTACAAAAAAAAAGGTTAGTTGTTCCTGGATAACTGGAATTTAGCGTTCCTATACCCTTGTAGCATTCCTCATACCCACTAATGTGTATTGCACAGAACAAATAAAAGTACTTGATTTATTTATCCTAACAGGCGTTCACCTTATGTTGTTTTCCTCTTCATTTCAAAAGCAAGATATAGTCAAAAAAATACATAAAAGAGTAGATTTTCAAGTGGGTTCTGTTTTGCCAGAAATCAATAGGACACCAGGTTTCTGTGGAGGACTATTTCTGCCCTAAAAATACATGATGCTTAAACAGTAGATAATTACTGTACCTAGTAATGTAAAGGTAGAGGTGGAAATAATGTCAATTTTTAGTGAAATTTGACTGTGTAACCGGCACTACATCTGGTTTTATTATCATGATACTCGGTATGGTGTAAGTATTAGTTTTATCCCATTTTACGAATGAGGGAGGAAAGTTAAGTAACTTCCTTCAAGTTCACACAGTTAGGACCTAGCAGAGCCCAAATTTTCACCCAAACACCTTAGCCTAAAGTTTATGCCCACTCAGTTAATAAGCATTTTATACCCAGGTATTCATAGGCAAGAGCTAAGGCTTGAGTAGCTGGTCAGTGCACAGGTACCTAATGATTACACCATGTAGGTGCCAGGTCAGGGTGTTCACTGAATGCTATGTGACAGTGATTTGTGCTTTGATGGAAGTGGAGTCATTTCAGCAAAAATACAGGAAGTGCCTAAAGCATCCATTTTTAGTTTTTAGATTTTATGTGCTGTACCAATTCATCTTCAATGAAAAGAAAGCAATTGCAGAGTGACTAGGAAATAGTCAATTATTATTTGAGCTGCCAAGCTTCAGGAATTAGCATTCTAGAATTTTCAAAAATGTTAAGCCAAGGAAAATAAGTCATAAAACACCATTTCAGCTGCTTTTGCAATCCTGCCAGATATTAGTGATTGTATTATAATTTAAATTTTGGAGTCTTAGAACTTTAGAGTTGGATGGGAACTTTGGAATTATCTGTGCCAACTCGCTTTCTCATGCAAGAAACATTCGTACAACGTTTTAAAAATAAAATCTTTGACAGATGTTCCTCTAGCATTACAAAGCCAAGCAAAAGAGTCATAGGTTATTTTCTTAACACTGTCACCTAATTCTGCACCCATCGCTCATGAAATCTTAGAATGTTTATCCAATACAATCCATTGGCATTTCGTCTCACCCTTCCCTGGCTCTTTATCATGCCTACATTTTAGTAATCTACTGGCTATTCGGAATTATGCTTTTAGATATTATTTTGCATTGGCATCTTACCATCTGAAGCATGAGTCAGTGCGCTTCATTCTGAACCTGGCCCACCTTGAGTGAATAGAGATAAAACTTTACTGGGGCACAGCCACACCTGTTCTCTTATGCCTGACTTTTTGATTTCTTCTCTATGCTGGGGCTTGAACTCAGGGGTTTCTGCATGTTTTCCCACTGAGTCACATCTTTTATGTATTGTCTGTGGTGGCTTTTGTACTAGAAAGGCAGAGCAGAGTGGTGGCAATTGAGAGACTATGACTCACCAAGCCCACGACATTGAGAAATGGCTCCTCCATCTGTGCTCCTCTGCATGTTTTGTGTTTATCTCGTTACTTCTCATTCCATGCTTCATGTGGAATACAATGATCAGGATGGCCTGAATGATGAGAACACAAAAAGACCACACACAGTTTGCCTTTCTTATCATAATGTGTAGTGAAGAACTTCTCTCTCTCCTCTGTCTCTCTCTCCCTCTCTCTGTGTCTCTCTCTTTCTCCTGTCTCTATCTCTCTCCTCTTGCTCTGTCTCTCTCTCCCTCTCTCTCTGTCTCTCTCCTGTCTCTCTATCTCTCTCTCTCCTCTCTGTCTCTCTCTTTCTCTCTCTCCATCTCTTTCTGTCTCTCTGTCCTCTCTCTCCCTCTCACTCTCCCTCTCTCTGTCTCTCTCCTGTCTCTCTATCTCTCTCTTTCTCCTCTCTGTCTCTCTCTTCTCTCTCCCTCTCTTTCTGTCTCTCTCTGTCTTTCTTTCCTCTCTCTCTCACTCTCCCTCTCTCTGTCTCTCTCCTGTCTCTCTGTCTCCCCCCATCCTCTCTCTCCCTCCCCCCTCTCTCTCTTTCTCTCCCTCCCTCCCCCTCCCTCTCTCTCTCATGCACACACAAGAGTGTGTGCCCACTTTTTCCCAAAGCTGATGAGCTGGCAACAATAATGCTTTTTATTTCTTTCTGTGCAAAGTCAAGATGCCTGTGTTCACCCCAGAATATAAATGACAGATAGACACCATAATATATTTCTGAAAAGAAGATGTACCAATAAAAGAATTTATGCAAAAAAGAGAAAAGACAGAAGAATGTAATTATGATGTTCAATGATATTGTTTATTAGGATCACACAGGTTTCTGACTCTTGTTTTTTAACTGAAGTAGATGCAATACTGTCTTCTTCAGCACATCCTTCTTGCTTGGCTCCTGCCCTTTCCACCCTTTCTTCCCCACCCTGTCCTCCCTGGCCACCTCCTTCTCCACCAGGGGAGTAATTTCCTCAGAATTGTTGCAAAAGGCCAACTCCTCGCTGCACCCATCCAAGACTGCCTGCTCTTCTTCCTGCCCGCCATGCTCTCCGTGGGCCTTAGCTGGAGTGTCGCTTTCTCTGACCATGATGTCGCCCTCCACCCCTTCTTGGGAGGTTTTGACAGGCATCCGGAGATGCAGCTCTCCTGCGGTCCATCCTCAAGCACTGGGTTTGGTGAGAGGAGACAGAGGCACCCCTGACCCGTGCTAATGGAATGAAAACTTCCCAAAGGCAAGGGCTGAACCTGCCTCGTTCACCATTGTTTTTCTGCTTTTTAACAAAGTAGGCACTCAAAAGAATAATAAACATCAAATAACTACATGCCCTGAAGTGTTGAATTAAGAGATCTTAACTCATAGTAAGATATCACCAGATCTGCACCCAATCTGCCGATTTACTATGCATTCATTTCCTGGTGGGTCCCTTGTCATGCAGTAGTGATCCTTCCAGGTACAGTGTATCCCTTTCCCCTTCATTTAAGGTGATGGGAGTAAATGTGTATCAGCAATGACCCTGGCACTTACTTATTCAGAAAATTTGAAAACCAGAAAATCCATCTATATAGCTGAGAAAGTTTTGTTCTAGAGTACACGGAACTTCAAGAACAACTGGGAAGACCAACGAGAGGGAAAGTGTGGGGTGTTCTTGTCATAAAACATGCAGTCATATTGGAATGAAATGGAATGGACCATAAGAGTTGAAATCACAGTAGTTAAGAAGATTTGGACCTTACAGCAAGGAGGGTAAATAAGTGTTTAAGCTTTTCCAAAAATATGGTAAGGCATCTGTTCAGTATGCTTTGGACAGGGCCAGAATAATTAACAAATAAATGAATAAGAATAAATAAATAAGTAGATAGTTCAAGAAAGCATTGATGGTGTCATATTGCTATCAAAACTAACTATAAATAATGAGAAACTAGAGACATTTATAGCTAAGTGGATGCACATTTAGGCCATACTCTTAAGTGAAATAAATAGAACACACATGTGTAAATATTGAATAGTTTCTCTGGTGTGAAAAACTAAAAGTGTAAATGAGGATCAAAATGTATAATTGATATTGTGTAATAGGAAGAAAAGGTCTAAAGGAGTAGGGGAAGTGGGAGGGTTAGGGGAAAAGAAAGAAGGGAAAAGAAAAAATATGAGAAAAGAAAAAAATGGAAACAGTCTTTGTGAATAGGAAAGGGTGGAGCGGGTGAAGGGAGGGCAGGGGAATGGGGAAAAAATAAGAACCAAGATGCTCATGTACAGGTACAAGATCCCAACGATGAGTGTAACTGTACTGTATACCTAAAATGTACCAATAAACTTAATGGGAAAAAAGCTATTTCCCTGGAGGTCAAACACTATGAAAGATTATTTTATAGATTCTTGTATTACTCCTCAACTCTCTGGTTTAGTCCTAATGAGTGACACAGTCAACTGAGCGCCATAGTCAGCCTTCCTAAGTACGTCAGCAGCAGAGCTGGCCTTGGGTAAGATGCTCAGAAACCTGGAATGGTCACCAGGAACTTGTAACAGTCCACAGCTTCACACCTGTCCTGCCAGTAACCTACTTGTCTTAGCGAAGGTGGGCGTGTTCCTGCCTTAGGGTCTTGGAGGTCTGTGTGTCCACAAGATGCACCTTGGGCTGTGGGGATGATGATGGCCCTGGGTTTCTGGTGCCTTTCATGCCTGGATGTGCCACTGTTTCCCACCTCCTCCCTTGCAATGGAGGCGCCCCCTGGCACAGCCCAACCCCATCATGATGGAGCATGTACAAGGCGGAAGGATGGGAGGATATGGTACCACAGATCCATTCCTTCTGACAGCTGTGTGCTTTCCCAACCCATAATAAGTGTGTGTGATACTTTAATTTAAATTGAGAATCAGAAGCTCTTCATGGTTCTTACTATGAGGAATCTGTAAGCTCCTCCTACCTTCATCTCCAAATACCACCATGATCGCTTTTCTTTCTTTGGAACTTATCAAAAGGACATCTTTGTTTTCTTGTGCTGTGTATGATAAGTGGTGCTTCAGCTATTTCTGGAATTTTATTAGTTGGATGTGGAGGACACAACTATGCTTAAGAATGTACTTTGCCTGCAAATGCCTCACCCCTCTCCCCTTTCCTCTCTTACCAAATTCAAAAATTTGGGCGACCGGGGATTTAGCTCAGTGGTTCTGTGGCCTGCCTCGCAAGCGCAAGGACCAGAGTTCGATCCCTGGTACCAAAAAAAAAATTTGTTTTTGAAAATTCTCTTCATTCTTTAGACTCCATAATCATTAAGAACTTACCCTGAATTTATTCTAGAGTACTGAACACAACCTTTAAGTAGAAAAATTGCAGACATCTGAGGAAAACTATAAGAAAAAAAAAGAAACTAGTTTCCTGTGTTTCTCAGCACTTATAATTCACCTGGTCCTGAAAGTGGCCTAGTCTTCTGCAGCCCAGAATGACACTTGGAAGGGCAGGCAGTGTCCCCTTTGTTTCTGGCTTGAGCAGTGACTCTGTTTGACCTTGGGTATATGATTTACACCCCACCCCACCCCCATTGTTAAATACTGCCTTGCTTTGGAGGCTTTGCAAGGCCCCTTGGACCTTCGCTGACAGTGAGCTCCCCTTTCCTGCTCCCCTGTGACGCAGTCTCCTGTTCGGGAACCACTTATCTTTGTAAGGACTCAGCGCTGGGTGCAATTACCCCATCCACCATGCCTTCCCATGCACAGGGCCTGTCTTTTCTGCTCCTCTGAATAACATAAAAAGATTGTAAACCCTTTGAAAAACAGGAAGTGGCATAGAAATGGTGAATGGTATAATCATATTCTCACATATGGAATCAGCAGTTACAGGAGACTTACAGTGGCCTCTAGTGACATAGATTGCTCTCACTAAACTTAGTGGTGTTCTTGAGGGAAAATATTCTGTCGATAACAAAGGAAGGAAAAGTCCCATTAAAAATAAGCTTTATCTCACACTCAAAATGCCTTTGATAAAACCTATCTTTCTGTAGACTGTTGTATGCAGTATTTCTTTTGACACATGAGCCTATTTTATACGGTCTTGGGTTATGTAAAATGAATTTTCTATACATTGCTTTTCACAATGACTGGATGGTTTAATTGAATAAACCAAGAAATTACATATGAAAGCTTAATACAGCATGTCCCATGCCTGGGATTAGATAGTTTTAAAATTTCCTTCCTTTTATGTGTTATTTTCTGAGGCATTAATTCAGTATTGCACTATGACATTAACAGTAAAGTAGTATTTTAATATCTGTTTTCCTATTTTGTAGCAAATTTGTGATCCTCACAATTAGGTTCAATTGAGCTTGTCAGGTAATATATTTTATCCTCAAACATTACCCTAGTATGCTAGTGTGGTATCCTCATGCTTGAAATCAATTGACGTGAATGAGTCAACTAAATAAATTCTTGCCAACATATCCTCTGGATTTGAAACGTGCCATTTACTTCTTTTTCTCCTTTCTTTTCTCTCCTCTTTTTCTTATTGCACTTTTGTGCTCCACCCTTATATTTGGGCAGTAAAACTTGGCTAACAGTTACAAGAAAGAGGTCAGCAATTGTGTTAGATTTCTGCCACTGGAGAAAATCAACTCATAAAGAGAAATGGTTTATATTGACCAACAGTTCTGGAAGTTTCAGTTGATGGTCCTTTGGCTGCACAGCTTTTGGGCCTGTGTGCAGCATCACATCCTCCAAGAAGCTTTCAGTTAAGCAAGCCTATTCACCTTATGACCTGGAAGTGAAAGAGAGAGGAAGAGGAAAAGGAGGGCACGGGTCCCACTATCCCCTTTGAAGGGCACATTGCCAATGACCTGAGGACCTCCCACTTAGCCCTGTCTGTATGTAAGCGGGGTTGCCAAGGATGGAACCAGGGCCTCTGGCATGCTAGCCAAGCACTCTACCACCGATCTACACCACCAGCCCCTTAGGTCCCCTCTTAATGGTCTATATCTCAGCAGCACCAGGGTCTGCATTAGTCACTTTCCATTGCTGGGACAAAACACATAATGCCCACAATGTTTAAGGAGGAGAAATTTATTTTGGCTCACAGTTTCAGAAGGTTCAGTCATGGTTGGCTGGCTCCAAAGCCGAAAGGACATGGCAGACGACAGCTGCTCAGCCCATGGTAGCCAGCAAGCAGAGAGAGAAGGGAGGAGATAGGGCCAGGAATAGGAACTTCTAGGTCACGCCTCTGTGACTGAGCCAGACATGCCCAAAGTGAGCTGTACTAATCTGCTGGATGAGTCTCAATCCAGTGAAGTTGACACAGGATGCAAGCCTTTAACACACGGGTCTTTGGGGACTTTCCAAATCCAATCTATAGCAGTAGTAAACACCCTGGTAGGTTGGGAGGAGGTAAATCGTGTTCTATTTCTTTGTATTCCTTCTTTTGATAATGTATCATTGGCTGCTAATCTATTTTCTCAGCTGCACCATGCCAGTTGCATCCTAATTTGTGAAGCGTGCCTGGTGCATTCCTGGCTTTGGGATGATCTTTAGGACACACTGTCAGGCTTGCTGAGAATCAGAACTGCCACTCTATACATGGATCCATTTGGTGACTTTTTCCAGTTCTTCTGAGATGACAAAATTATTCTTGGAAATTTCAACTGATATTACAATATTCTGCACCACATGACTAGGGTTATAAAAATATTATTATGCAAATCTGTGTCGTTAAGGTGGAACTGAGAGGCTGATGCTACAAATGTGCAGAAAAAGGAAATGAAGGAAATTCATTTTCTGGAGATTCTGTGATGCTACGTGGTGCATTTCCTGAATGGGTATTCCCATTTCTCTTGAGGGAAAACGGTTTCATTATTCTGGGACGCATATCTCAAGAGGTTGTATCCTTTTCAGAGCTTGCCTTTGAAAAGATTCTTTGATAGCTACACATGTTGGTTTCTGTGGTTTAAAAATAAAAAGCATTTCAGCACTGTATGCAGCCACTATTAGAGTAATGGGGCTGCTGCTGGGAAGTTGCACTGTGGAACATAGCTGAGCTGGGGCGAAAGCCCACCCATGATTGTAAGCAGCCATGATTCCCTAGATCCTCCAAGAAGAAAGTCGTCCTCACTTTTTTTAGAATTATAACTGCATAGCTAAGATATTCACCCTGAATCTGTATAATGTAGGCAACAAACAAACACACAAATTGGACAGCTATAGAAGAAAAGCAAATAGGTGTGGAGATGTTTTAAAATGTGCTTTGCAGGTATGTGCATCTGTGTTTGGTACCTAGCAGGTTAACCCTGGACTGTGATGCAGACAAGCTTCGTACTTTACCAAGAGGTGTGACCATAGACATCCTCCCTTTGTGATCGTGAGCAAATGACCTTGTGCACCACTGAGATTCCCATTGCTGTCTCTGCACCCAAGTGCACTCCAAAGTCATCGCAGAGACAAAGTGTTTAATAATGGTAGATCCGCTGCATCCATCTTTGCAGTGGCTTATTTATTGTGTAGTGCGGTCCCCCACCCCACCCAGGAGAGGACTGCTGGACGGAAAGCAACAACTGTGTCCCTGCTCTGTGCAGGCAGTGTCAGCCAGATGCTGCAAACTGCAAGCTTCTGTCCATGAGCCCACAACCCGCTATGCTGGGATTGATTCCTGCGACCCAGGAAATGAAAGAGAAAGTCAGAACCAGGTCAGGAAACTGCCTCCCTCATCAGGAGGCTGGCTCTGGCTTGTACCCTTATTTCCTTCTTTGCTCATGCCTGTCCCCCGGGCTCTGTGGTCCCCTGGTCCTGTGGCTGCAGTCTCTCTGGCCCTGGGGAGGTTATCGGCATGCACCTGTAGCCCTGACTCCATGCTCTGACTTTGGGACAAGTTCTTGGCCTCAGACTATAAAGAAAAGTAAGTCTCTGGCAAGAAACAAGTCAGAGGGCTGGGGATTTAGCTCAGTGGTTCTGCCACCTGCCTCTCAAGCACAAGGTCCCGAGTTCAATCCCCAGTACCAAAAAAAAATGAAACAAGTCAGTTTGTTTTGATATCATCTATCTAGTTTCTTCAGTGTCCCTTAATTTTCCTTGTGTTTAGAATTCATGACCCTTTTGCGGTTCTGTGCCCAGCCTGGATTTATTTCCCACTTCCTCTTGGGTTACCACTGTTCTTTGGTCTTGCCATGACTGTGCAGAGCTGTCCCTTGAGTCACCACTATTCCAGCTCTATCTGTACAGCTATCTGTACTGTGTCTGGCTAATACTGCTTGGGTCTCTGTCGCCCGTAACAACACAATGAAATCGGCGTGTTGTCCCCGATGTCAGCAATGCTCCTTCCCTTTGTGTGGTGAATTGCTCTCACCTGTTATGACTCACCGCAGGCATCCACTCCCTGTGAAGCACCCCCTCTGCTAGACTGGGCTAGATGCCCTGTCTCCATTCCCTAGGAATAACCAATGCATATTTCACACATATGCCCTGATGTGCATTCTAATCGTCCACTTACAAATCTGCCCCCCCCCATCTTTGGGCTTCGCGATGCAAAGCATAATGCTAATATTAGTGTGTGTACTTTTTCAGTATTTCTTGAGTGAATGAATGGGTCCTCAGTCTTATAGTGAAGCTTCTTGCTATTCACTTGACTGCCTTGGAGGCCACTCAAGGGGTTAGTAAAGCACACTTCCAGATGTGTCTGAGTGGGTCATGGAGGGTGACCTTGGGTACTGTACGTGGTCCCCCACCCTTCCCTCTCTCTGCTGTTCCCTTGCTCTGCTTTCTGTCCACCATGAACTAAGCAGCCTTGCTTTACCACACACTTTCACATGGTGTTTCTGCCTGGAAGCCAGCTTACCATAGACTGAACCCCCTTAAAACATGAGCCACATGAAACTGCTCCTCCTTTAAGTTGTGGGTGTTGAGTATCATGCCCAGCAATGGGAACAGTAGCTAATACAATTGTGTTCCATGTGCCAAGTCTGCCATAACTGACCTTGCTTCTATAGTTTAAGTTTCGAGCTCCACCCAACTCGATGACTTGTCTTTGCCCAGTGCTGTCATACATAATCTAAGATAGCCCCTCACCTACCTAGACCACAGGCTTGCTTGCCTTGCATTCTTGTCTTGCCCATTAACTCTGGCTGGTGGTGGATGGACTCCAGGAAGACCCACTAATGTTTTTCCTGCTGTTGACAATGGCTCCAGTGCTGGTTCAGACGCATGGCCTTTCTCTGCAACACTGAGAAGTGATCCATATGAAGATAATGGGATTCTCTTAAATGCTGCACCCTTGAGAGAAAATGCCATGCACATAAACCTTCCTCCTTAATAGAAAAATAAGAAGCATTGTATAAATCACCTTTAACACCTTTAGTGATGATTGATGAGATAACAAAGTATCTTATGGTGGAGGACTTCTGAAAACTCAAGGCCATTAACTCAAAATGAGCTGGTGATGCAAGCTGAGCCCCAAGCTCTGCCTGGGTTGGAAGCTGCTGTTTACCGTGTGAGCCAGAGGTGCCAGCCTGTCGTTAGATTTCAAGATCTAGGTCCAAAACATCAACACCTTCCTTCCCTCAGACACACCAAAATTCAAGAGTAGAAGCAAGTTAGAGTTGCTGAACGATATGACTGTCTTCAGGAACAGGAGAGTCATTCAAACATTTTTCTCAATAACTGTATTCCCCCAGGATTCATTGAGGGGTCAAAGTCAGCTCACATATTGTGATGAGAAATCTGCCTGTGAGCAAAATCTCTGAGAAGCCGAGCTTAGATTTGGACTCCAAGGAGGGGAGCTGTGGGCTTCCCTGTTACATTCACGGAGCAATTGCTGACTGGCTTCCAGAGCTCCAGGGTCAGCCTCTGTGCAGTCAGCTGCCCTGTTACTTCCTGGGAGATTCCAAAGCAGATCCGCGTTACTAACTGCTCTTCCCAGCTGGGCACTTTGGGTTGTTTGGTGCTACTGAGTGAGCATTGCTGAAGGTTGTCAGTTTTGAAATGTTCCTACCATTGTTTCAGTTCCACATTCTGAGTATTTGCTCTATAAGAAATAGGTTTGACTAGACTCCTCCTTTCTTCTTCCCTCCTCCTTTGTCTTGTCCTCTCACGAAAACATGTATGAATGGTCATGAAAACATGTATGAATGGGCTCCTGTGGACCTGGCAGTGTACACAGTGCCTGTTCTGCCCAGGGAACAGTTTCCTCTGCTTCTCTACTTCTCCTGACTTCTGAAATTCCTGCAGCTGGGGAGCAGGGAGACAGCGAACCCCGAGAGCATCTCTCCAGTCACTAACCCTTCCCTCAGCCACCCCACTCCACATCAGCCACCTGCACGGGCTAGCACTGCCCACTTCCTGTTGTCCCAGCCACACCCATAGGGAGAAGGAGATAGGTGAATAGTAAGTTTTCAATATCTGTATTTATTAATCTTACCCTGAATGGAGAAGAACGGAAAGAAAGAAAGGATAAAAGGCAGGAAGGGAGGGGGAGGGAGGCAAATATACAGAGTGATGTGTTTGCATGAGTATTTTGAATCTGGAAGAAGAAGAGCCAGTGGAAACAAATGGCAGACAATTACTGTGCCACCTTCTGATTTCTTCTCTTGTCAGGAGAAGTCTTAAAACCTCCCTGGCTCTGATCCCCTTCTTACCTGTCTATCATGACTCTAACACTGCAGACTTGATTACCTGTTACGTCTCAGGAATTCACGTCAAGATTATCCATGGACAATGGTTTTGAAAAATCAAGAGTGATGTGCAGTAGGACTTTTCATATTGGCTTCTGTCCTGCCATGGATGAGACACAGAGCCGTATTGTCTGATTGTTTCCTTGCAAGGAAGGCTTTGACGTCCATCTTCCGGAAGTTTCCACCAGCCAAGGCCACCTCTGATGACCTGTAGCAATTTAATTGGGCACTGGGATATATTTAGTAGCAGCTCCCTGCTCTTTTTAACGATTGAGAACAAAAACGTTTGAGTGACGAGGAGTTTAATTTCATGGATTTTTTCAAGCAAGGGAGTTTTTAAAGGTCTCTTAGTAAGTCTTATTAGAATTAATCTTCATTAGTTTTCAGCCATGATAAGTATTCGTTTTCAATATAGTGATTGTGTTGAAGAGAATTTTTCTGTTGAATGATGAGCTGAAATTCATCACAATCCCTTTCATTAATTCAGCCAGCCCCCTCCGCTGTTAAAAGGTTGGGTTCGCTTTTTTTGTCTTTATTTCACTTTTAATAGCTTTTTTTAAACTGAAAGAGATACTTAAAATTCAGTCATTGAATCAGAAAAAGAATAGGTGTGTACATGAAGTAATTTTACCATGGAGTATATTTATATATACAGATGATGTCCCATTTCATAGGAAGTCTTATAAAAAGAGCAAGTTTCAACTCATTGTTCTTGAATTAAAATATGCACAGAGAAAATTTCTAGATTAACAATGATCTAAATCTTTGTGGGTAGGCCAGCTACTACTCCAGGGAGAAAATAAACAGATTTTTTTTTTAAGAATATTCTTTTTATTTCTCAGTGCTGGGCCTGTAGCTCAGGGTCTTGCACATGCTAGGGAAGTCCTCTATCCCTGAGCTACTCTGCAAGCCCCTAAGCATGCTCTTGCTCATGAAAATACCCTAAGTTGTCCTCACTGTTTTTCCACATTGCTAAGAACATTCCAGGGGCCGGAGATTTAGCTCAGTGGTTCCACCACCTGCCTCGAAAACGCAAGGTCTCAAGTTTGATCCCCGGTACCAAAAAAAAAAAAAAAAAAAAACATTCCAGGCGCCTTCCAGTGAGGACAAAGTTCTGTTATCATTTCAGCAGCGCTGTGCAACACTAAAGCGCTCTTAACCACAAACTGGTATGCCAGGGTACTACTCTTTCCTCAGTCCCACAGTACACCAATTTTTGGTGGTTTTTTCATGTGCAATATTGAAACAAAGGCATTAGTATATAAAAACATATATAAAAGTAATAGAATATATCATCTTTGTCATGAAAAATGTATACCCTAGGGGAGGACGCATTATTTGTATTATTTATCATTCAAAGAAAAAGATGATCCAACAGAACAGAAAGAAGTATCTCAGATCTTCTCAGCAAACTTCCACTTATGGGGGGGGGGGTGAGAATCATTTTAAAGGAGTTCTCCTGAAGACATAGAGCAGAGAGGAGCATGGTGATTGAGGAAATGAGAAAATCGGTTGCCTCTGACGAAGGTGAGCATGTGTAGCATTTGGGCTATGACCTCCCACTTCCCACCCAAGCTTAGGGAAGCTGGCTGCGGAGCCCACATCCAGGCAGGGCCATCCAGGGCCATCATTGCATCCTGGGGAGGAGGGGCTATCACTGTGTTTCCCATCCTTCAGCCCCATCTTTCAGGACTTCCGTTCCAGGCAGCCTTTAAAAAGAGCTCCCGGACTCTTTCCTCACCCGGCCGCCTGACCACCATTTGTGAGATGGAAGCTTTACTCACGCATAGCAGACCAAGAATACTGGAGCTCTGCTCACCCTCATCCCAGCTCACTGAGTCCGTGGTTGCACAGTGAGAAAAGGCAAGCCAGGAAAACGGTGGGCATGCTCATGAGCACGGTACACACACACACACACACACACACATACACACACACTCACTAGGGTGTCCTGCCCCGGTCCTGGAGCAGTGGTTCATAGGTTCTGAGCTCAAGAAGAGTGGAGGGGAAGAGCTCCACAGCTCTGCCCAGGAAGCTGATTTATTTCCATCAGAACATGGAGAATTCCATGCCCAAGGACACTGTCAGAAGCAATGCTCATCTGGGCAGAGAGCAAAGAAGGCTCCATGATGCAAGCAGCAGAAAGTGACACAGCGGATCAGTCAGGAGCTTAACTGCAAGAACAAAGGACAGAGAGGACCAAGAAGAGCCCTCCAGGGTCACACATCCCCATGGTGCTGGGCTGGGCTTGAGCAGAAGCACTTGAGCAGAAGGGAGCAGACCTGGTGTGCAGGGTCAGGCTGCACACGGCAGAAACTCAGCTGGCACCAGGGGCTTCAGCACAGCCTTTCACCAAAAAACTGCTGAGCTAACCTGAGCCAGAGGTGATACCTAAAACAGTAGTGTGAGAACCCAGCCACACTTGGCACTGCCCGCCCGAGACATCACTGTGAACATCCAGGACTTCGCTTCTTAGGACTGAGGGGAGAGGAGAGAGCCAAGCTACAACAGATGATCAGAATATAGGGGAATGTTTAATTTTAAAAGGTATTCCAGTAAAAAACACATTGCTATGAATCCTCCTCAAAATCTTCCCCCTTGGTTTGAACACTCTTAATCCATTGTTCTTGCCACTTTCTGAAGCAGTTCTGGAGCCCTCTTTCCTGAGTCTCTTTACAAGATGTAATCAAAAATATGGTGAATGCTGCTGCCAAGCACCATCCAACAAGAACACAGACTCATAAAAACATTCAGAGCATCCTCACTCACCGTATTCACCAGAGCTGGCACCGTGTGACTTCCGGTTCTTCCTCAAAGTCAAAATGACCATGGAAGGGAAATGTTTTGAACCAATTCAGGGCATCGAGGCAGCCATGGCAGCACAACTCAAGACACTCAGGAAAGTGGACTCCAGAGTGGCTGCAGAAAGTGGCCAGAGCGATGAGATGAGTGTCTTGGAAACCAGGAGGAATATTTTGAGGGGAATTAATGGCAATATATCTTTTACCACAATCAGTTTTTCCCCACACAGTATTCTGTGACCACTCCTCATAGTAATCCCTGAGAAAATGTGGAGGCAAACACATGAACCATTTAAACTATGATAGTGACCTGCAAACTACACACATACTCAACAGCCAGCGAAGAGTGAAACTGTAACTGAGTCCCAGAGTTTAAGCACAGCCTTTGACAAGTAAGTGGCTTATTCTGACCCAGGAGAACTTTCTAAGTATCCAAGCTACCAGATATAAAAAAGAGGCTGTACACTGGGGAAATTGACTTCAAGACACTAAATATGTAAATCAATTACAGAGAGAACAAACACCTCCACTCTCGGCCACTTGGAGCAGAGAAGAGGGCATGAGAAAGCAGAGTTACTACAACATATTATGCAAAACATCTACTTTTCAATAAAAAAAAATTACAAGCTATGCAGTGACACATGAAAACACGAGCTTGCTGGGATCCCATTACAAAGTACCACAGATTGTGTGCCTTAAGAAACAGAAATCTGTTTTCTCAAAATTCTGGATGATGAAAGTCCAAGAGCAAGATGCCAGCAGAGTTGATTTCTCCTGAGGCCTCTCTCAACTTGTAGACGGTCATCTCCCTCTGGTGTCTTGCATGGCCTCTCCTCTGTGTGTCTGTGACTGATCTCTTCCCAAAGGAGAGCAGTCATACTGGATTAGGACCCAAGACAATGATCTCATTCTACCTTCCTTATCTGTCTCCAAACACCATCACATTCTGAGGTCAGGGGATTAGGACTTCAGCATGTGGATTTGAGGTGACAAGGTTCAGGCTGTGACTGACCTATAAACAGAAATAGACACTGCTTATGAAGGCACCTAAAGTGACTGTCTTAGCAGACAGTGACTGGACAGCAGTTATTATAAACATGCCCAGTAAACTGAGGGAGATCATGTCTAAAGAAGTAAGATGTAGGATGACAAGGTCTCACTAAATAAAGAATACCAGTAAAGGAGAAATTGTTTTGAAAAGTACTAAATGTAAATTCTGGACTTGAAAAGTACAGCATAAATGAAAGGATGACCAGAGGGCCTCAACAGTAGATTGAAGCTAGCAGAGGAAAGAAACAGGGTACTATATATAGGGAGAGATTGATAGAGATTATATAATCAAGAAAGAAAAGGATGAGGAAAATGAACAGCACCTCCGAGAAATGTGGGGCGCCCTTGAGCACACCAGCTTAGGCATAGGAAGAGTACTGGAAGGAGAGGAGAAGGAGAGAAAGGAGCCAGAAAAAATATTTAAGGAAACAGTGTGTGAAAATGTCCTAAATTGAATGGAAAGCATTGATCTGTGGTACTCATTAAACTCTCAAGAAGAGAAAAACAAAGAAATCCACAGCTAGGCACTTTATAGTCAAACTGTGGAAAGACAAAGAGAAAGCAAAATAAAAATGACTCTCACAAGGAAACTAAGTTGATTACACGTAGTGGGGACTATTAGAGAGCGAATGACATATTCAAAGTGCTAAAAGTAAGGAACCATGAATTGGGAACCAATAAAACTCACCATTGAAAAGGAAAGACAAAGTGAAAACATTTTAAAAAGCTGTCTGCTAACCTGACAAGTAATACAAGAAATAGTAAGGGAAGAAATTTTTGCCTTACTGAAAGCAAATTGCACCAGAAAAATAATTCAGATCCACAGCAAAAAAAGAGAGTGCTAAACAAGGTAATTAGGTAGATAACAAAACAGTACCGTTGAGCATTCTCCTCCAAACTAATTTAAAAAGAAAAATTGCATAAAAATGTGTATTTCATAGTACTGAGTTCACAACTCAGAAGTTTAACAGATTTGACAATAACAGCACAGAGAGAGTGGATCAAAGCAAAGTTTTCCTAGGGTAAGAGAAACATCAGATGGTAGCGTACATGCACAGAAATAGGAGAATAACATGGCATATAAGAAGGTTAATGTAACAAACTTCAAAAATACTTATCCTTTCTTCTCTTTAAAAAGCATAAGATATGTCATAATTTTAACTGTGTATGGTTTTCTTGGTTTATAACACAGATTCCCCAATAGGTGTAACACTGACCACCCAGTGGAAACGCCAGCTCCCGTGGCCAGCTTTGGGAAAGAAGGGATGGAAGGAGGGCAGAGCATCTTTCTGCTTCTGTGTGCTGGGCTTCCTTCCCCTCAGAACACCCAGCAGATGCCTTTGTGGTGCCTAAGTGCGCTGCCTGGGTTTCCACACTTTTGTGGGGATTTGCTCCCCCCAACTTCATGAGGTCCAAGCATGCTCACCCAGCTAGCTGCACTTAGCGGAGAAAAGACTTCGTGTGCTAAGCTACCGTATTTTACGGTCGTGTTTTCTGCACCCCATGAAAAAGATTTTCAGTTCTTTGGGAGTAAAATACATGACTTTTAGTCAGGTCTGAAGCACATAAAGGAAACTCTAGAAAAAAAAAAAAAAACCAAACACTCACGACAAAACGGAAGCAAAACAAAAATTAAAAAGAGAAGGAATCCTATAGCCAAATTCTTCTGAAATATAAAAGATCAAATATTACTATCATAACATTATATACATTGCCATCTGAATCGAGATGGGAATCCCTTTAACAGCTTTATTGAGGAATAATTCATATCCCATACCATTTGCCCATCTGAAGTGAGTAATTCAGTGGTTTTTAGTATATTCACTCACGGTTCTATGCAGCCATCACCAGGATCTAAATTGCCTTTTTCCTGAAAGAAACCTTGAAATCCTTTTACTCATCGAGATGGGGCAGAAGCCATTGGTGTTGTAAGCCATTTGGAGTCACAGAGAAATTGGGAATGGGAGGGGAACTGTGAGAGCACCCTGTGGAGAAGGGGATGTCTTATCCTTTGTAGACTATACTGGACTCCAAATTTTCTGTATGAGGAGAAGGCAGACATCTTCAAAGCCACTTTCCCTAGTAATTTCAGCTTGTAGGAAATTCACCATTCACTGTGCGATTCCATTTAAGCCTACTGGGAGTGTCAGGGCTCAGGAAAAGACCATTGTGAACTCCATTTTTCACCACAGCGCGCTCTCTGTCCTTTCCAAAGGGGCTGGGGCTGAAGTAGAATGTGAACGCAGTGTGTGTTTTGCTTCAGCAAAGAGGCAATTGTAATCAAGCGGCGCTGTGCTTTAGCTGGACAATTTTAAAACAAATCCGTGCATTTGGGTGGCGTTTAATAAGGCCTATGTGGTTTTCTTTCATTTTCTTTCTTTTTAAGTTTCAGAGACCAGAGTGCACAGGCAATCTAGTGTATTTTACTTTAAAATGACCAGGATGTGACTAGAATTTTCATTGCCAGCAAATGGCTATCACAAAATGCGCAAATCTTTTCCTTGCTGAGAGTTACAAACACCGAATTGATCCAAGAACAACGGAGTAAAATGTGGACAGTAGGCAGGACTTGCTCTGTATCTGGCTCCAGCTTGGGGGTGTCTGGAAGTCCTGAGATTAGATACATCAAGTTCTACATCAAATATATTGTTCTGATATTAGAAACCCTGGTAAATATCTCTCTTCAAAAGCACAGTTGTTCAGTGTATAGTTTTTCTAAAGAAACAAGAGAAAGCAGTCTGGGGTTTGGGTTTTTTTCTGCGAAGACGCAGTGTGTGTGTGGCTATGAAGTTCTGATCCTCAGCTCCCTCTGCCGGCAGGAGAGAAGTACTACCGGTTCTTCAAGGCGGTTTCTCCAGATCGGAGTGCGCATTTTCTGCCCTGCACAATTAAAGAGCTAAATGAATTGCAACAGTTGGTCATACAATTCCTAAAGGCAAATGAAAACTCTTCCTGTACCCACCGAATGTGGAAGGGTGGCACACACAGGCCTCGGGACTGACAGCAGATTACACAGCCTTGGTTTCAGTGAGGCCCTCATGTCAGGAATCCGAACACGTGTGAGTTCTGTGAGGAAGTTTTGTGTGGGAGAAATTCTCAGGAAGGGCCTGGGACCCACACTTGTATCAGTTACTTTATAATATTGTATTGCAGGGATTATGGCTCCCATCTTAAATGATCCCCACAGGCCATATGGTGAAGGCTGGGTTGCCAGCATTTGGTGGTATTGGGTGGTAGAACTTCTGGAAGTGTCCTAAAGGGGTCCTTGGGCTTGGAACCCTAGAGTCTCCTCTCTTCTCTCCTCCTCTTACATCCCCTCTTCTCCTCTCTCTCTCTCTCTCTCTCTCTCTCTCTCTCTCTCTCTCTCTCTCTCTCTCTCTCTCTCTCTTTCTCTCTCTGTCTCTCTCTCTCTGTTACTCCTGCCTGGGCACCATGCAGTGAGCAGCCCTGCTCCACCAGACACGCCCCACTGTGATGTTCTGCCTCACACAGGTCCAAAGAAACACAGCCAGCTGACCATGGACTGAAACCTGTAAAACTGTGAGCCAAAATAAGTCTCCTCCTTATAAGTTGATTATCTCGGGTATCTCGGTTATAGCAATGAGAGCGGACAGACATAATCACATCATGGCTCTAAATATGCTGTGGTTTAGTCTTTGACCTCTGGGTTGATGAGATGTTACTATGGCACTGTATCTCTAGTCTGTTGTGGTTTAGATCTAGAAAGTCTCTCCAAATTCTCACTTGTGTGGAAGGGTATTCAATTGTGGGGGTGTTATTCATCCCTGGATTCATCTACTAATGAGTTCAGCGCTAAGTCTGCTGTTAGGAGGTGGGGCCTGGTCTGGAGAGGTTGTCACTGGAGGGATCCGCAAGGGTGGGTCTCTTTGCCAAGCTCCTCCCTTCACTCTCTGCTTCCTGCCCACCGTGATACGAGCAGCTTTCCTCCCCGGACCCTTCCTCTCCCCCTTTTCTGCCTTGGAGTCAGCTGACTATGGTCTAAAAATGTGAGCCAAAATAAAGCCGTCCTCCTTTAAAGTGTGGATGTCCAGTAGTTTGTCCCAGGAACTAGAAAGTGACTAAGATACCTAAAGACAGTAACCAACTGCTGCATCTTTAAAGAAAAAACAATTTTGTTTTTCTTAGTTACTTGCTGTGTTAGCTTTCGATCACTGTGATAAAATACCTTAGAAAAACAACTTAAAAGGAGGATTTGGGCTAATGATTTCAGAGGATCAGTTTGTGGTCATTTGATTGCACTGTTATTGTGGTGAGGCAGAAATGCATGGAGGAAAATAAGGTAGAACAAATCTACTCATTTCAAGGCACCCGGAAAACAGAGAGAGACAGAGACAGAGACACAGAGAACCATGATTCCAATATCCCTTTCAAGGCCATGCTCCCAGTAACCTTCCTTCCTCTAGGCTCCACCTCTGAAGGTGGGGCACTCTCAAGAGTACCACAGGCTGCGGACCAAGTCTTTAGCACATTTCAGATCCAAGCCATAATATGCTGTTAAGTTTTACTTGTCCCGAGTAGGGGATATTGCGGTTAAAGAGACAATGAACCTTTTTAGAAGTAGATTGTGCTTAAATTATTTTAAGTATGCACGCATATCTGACAGCTTCATGTTTTTTTGAGTTAACCCACGAGTTTAGAGGCTAAATAAAAATTACTAAGTTGAAGTAAATACATTTCATTTACAAACTCAGTGAAAAAATGTGCATATGACTCTGAAGCAACACTGCTAAAATAGAATACTTTAGCACTTGAGATTTGGGCCAAATTTACTGTTTAACTGAAAATGCTTCTTCTACCTCTGAAATCAAAGACTTATTTTTCATGATGTTCTGTTGAGTTTTATTGGTTCTTCTTTGACCTAAGAAATGGGATCTACGCTTTATATATGTGACCCTGGGGACCTAGCAACCAGCTCTCAGAGTTTACCCCCTGCCGCATCCCTTCTTGTGTCTTGTCAAAGCTGGAGGAAAAGCCTGCAGACACAGTTCTGAGCCAAGCCTGGTCACATGAGCACCATTCTGACCCACCGTTCTGTTGCTCAGGACCAGCAGTGCTGAGGATCTGTCCCCTGGCAGCTTGTCTTGTTTTTAGAGCACTGAGTGTGCTTCTAGGTGAAGCACGCTCACAACGGGCTTCACCCATTCTGTGCCCCAACCCCTCCCCTGGGGTCCTCTTATGCAGGGACTGTACATAAGTCACAGTGTCCAGTCCAAGGAACTCCGTGTGTGTGTGTGTGTGTGTGTGTGTGTGTGTGTACATTTCAATACCTGCTCTTTGAATGAGTAGATGTGGTCCAAGTACTAGGCATTTTCAAAGTTTGTTAGATGATTTCCTCTTTAAGTTGTATTTTATTTTTAATTGATTCATCATGGTTATACATATTTATGGAGCACAGTGTGATGTTTCATACACATAGACGTTGTGTAATGATCAAATCTGAGTAATTAGCATATCCACCAATCACCTCAATATCACCTTTTTGGAGTGAGAGCATTCGGAAGCTGCTAGCTATTTGTAAATACACAGCACGTTAGTGTTTGCTGACAGTTAATGTGAAGGAAGGGAAGACAATCAGACCATCCGAGTAGAATTGGGATGATGTCTGACGAACTCTGAGAACTGTAAAGGCTTGTGCTCTGTGTTGTTTCACTTGAGGTAGCAAAGGGAAGAACAATGATTGAGGTATCAAGACCAACATCTGATTATTATATTATTTTCTAGTATATATTTAAGAATGTGAGAGACAGACAGAGAGGAGATATGATATCATCCATAATCTGCAATCCAGAAATAGAATATATCAGACTATCTTCACAAAATCAGTATATTTGAATACTTATCAAAAACAGAAAAGCATAACAAGGAAATCAAATCAAAATGGAAAATAAAATTAGAATGGAAACAATAAGTAAAAATCCAGTTTCTTAAAGTGACTGGTGAAACTGACAGATTTTTGGCAAGGCTGATCATGGAGGGGAAAATGGTACAGATAAATGAATTTAGAAATTTTAAAAAGGGTATAACTGTAGATAAAGGGGGAATCAAGAAATTCTAAGAGAATGCTTTGTATACATTTGAAAATTTGAAATGTAATTATTGGTGTTCAAAAATAAATACATTACCAAAATTAGCTAAAGGAATAGAAAATTTTTAGAGAATAATAATTATAGAAGAAATTATATAATTAAAATCTATCCCTAAAATAAGCTTGAGATTCAGAAAATTTTATAAATGACTCCTACTAATCTTTTTTTAATAGCATTAAGAACAAGTCATTTATTTGTAAATGAAAGCAAAGTCTATTGCTTGAATTTAAAAGTACTTCATTTTTTTCTACAGAGTAAAAAAATAGTCTCAAGATAGGAAAACCAGCTGGTTAAATATTGCATGTATCTTAATGAAGTCTAAATATATATGGATCTCCTGTTCCACTGAAATAGGTCACATTTTTCTACTAATTATAAGAGTGGATAGAAAATTCATAGTAAAAAAATTACCAGATATTACAAGGAGTTTAAAATTGTGAACATAAGATTTCTGAGTCTTAAGCTAGCTGAACTTTAATGAAGTGGGCAGACAAGTCATGATTTTGGTGACAGAGGAAGGGATACTTGGGTTGGTGGTGACACAAGGCAGAAAGTAGAACCCACTGACACCATGGCTCCTAGACTAATGACCCTGAGAAAAATTGTAACTTTACTATTTTCTTGTTAATCATACAATTTGGCTCAGAGATACACACTGTATTTTCTGTGATCTCTATGAAGATATTTGTTGTTGAAATATATCTTAAAAGAGATTACACTTACTGGTTTACCTTAAAAGGTGCAGAGGAAAAATTATTTATATTGTTATCCATTATATTCCTATGAATCATATTTCTCTATTAGCCACAGATCTGATTCTGGTTGTTTCCATTCTTCTCCAAGCAGCGTGTTAAAGCTGAAGGGCTTGAAATATTCCAGACAATGGAAATCAGGTTTTTGTCCTTGTTGCAGTTCATGCTGTGATACAGGGTAGAGGGCTTCACAACTTCTATTATCTTTTGATCCATGAATTGCATATGAATTGAATTTTGTCACATTTGGTGGAAAATAATTCCATGGAAGATAAGCTTTGCCTTCCCATTTTGTGTCTCCTTTGGACACTTTGAATGACAAATCAAGTTCTTGTTTCCATACATTTCTTCTTCCACAGAGTAAAAGCAATAAATGCTGTCCATGGGGACAAAGTTCAACTTCTAAATACTGCTCAGTTACATCATTCAAGAAAAATGCTTCCACAACTTCATAACCCCACAGTTCATTGAAAGGCTTTCCTGGTTCTCCAACTGGGGCTGGGGGATCATTGAAAAACGGAGCATGCCTGGGTAGGAAGGATTAATATAGTGAAAATGGCCATACTTCGAAAACTGCTATATAGATTTAATGCAATTCCAATTGAGATCCCAGCAGCATACTTCATAGACCTCGAGAAAACAATCCAAAAATTCATTTGGAACAAGAAGAGACCCAGAATAGCAAAAGCAATTCTAGGTAACAGAGACATGGCAGGGGGTATCACAATCCCCAACCTGCAACTATACTACAAAGCTACTGTGATAAAAAACAGTATGGTACTGGCAAAGAAACAGACTTGAGGACCAGTGGAACAGATTAGAAGATGCAGAAACAACGCCAGACACACTCAGCCATCTCGTCTTTGACAAAGGAGCCAAACACTCTCACTGGAGGAAAGATAGCCTCTTCAATAAGTGTGCTGGAAAAATTGGGCTTCAACTTGCCAAAGATTCAAACTAGACCTATATCTCCATGCACTAAACTAAAATCAAAATGGATTAAAAATCTAAATATTAAAATAGAAACTCTGAACCAGTTGGAACAGAGGTTAGGTAGAACCCTTGAAGACATCAGTGTAGGAAAAGATTTTATGAACAAAACCTCAGTTGCCTGTGAACTAGCACAAACAATCAACAAATGGGATCTCTTCTTATTAAAAGGCTCCTGCACAGTAAGAGAAACCACCAACAGTGTGAAGAGACAACTCACAATGTGGGAAAAAATCTTCACCTGCTCTTCCTCAGACAAAGGTCTACTATCTCAAATCTATAAAGAACTTAAAAAGATCAGACCTCCCAAATTTAAAGACCCAGTCCAAAAATGGGCATCTGAAATGAACAGACATTTCTCAGACAAAGAAGTAGAAATAGCAAATAAATACATGAAAAAATGTTCAACATCACTGGTCATTCAAGAGATGCAAATGAAAACAATGCTGAGATTCCACTTTACTCCAGAAAGAATGGCTGCTATCATGAAATCAACCAATAACAAATGCTGGCGGGGCTGTGGGGAAAGAGGAACCCTGCTCCACTGCTGGTGGGAGTGTAGACTGGTGCGAGCACTGTGGAAATTAGTATGGAGATACTTCAAAGAACTAGGACTGGAAGTCCCATTTGACCCTGCTATTCCACTGCTGGGGATCTTCCCCAAAGAATTAAAAAAATCATACCACAGTGATATATGTGTGCCCATGTTCATAGTAGTGCAGTTTGTAATATCTAAAACTTGGAAACAGTCCAAGTGCCCATCAACTGGAGACTGGATAAAGAAAATGTGGTTTTTTTATAAAATGGAGTACTACTCAGCCATAAAAAATGAGAAATTAGAGACATTTATAGCTAAGTGGATGCACATTGAGGCGATACTCTTAAATGAAATAAATAGGACACACATGTGTAAATACCGAATAGTTTCTCTAGTGTGAGAAACTGAAATAAGGACTAAATGTATAATAGGTAATGTGAAATAGGAAGAAAAGGGGCAAAGGGGAAGGAAGTGGGAGGGCTAGGGGAAAGGTTAGAAGGGAATGGGATTAATATGAGAAAATGGAAAAACTGGAACAAAATCTTTGTAAATAGGGAGGACTGGAGGGCTTGAAGGGAGGGCTGGGCAAGGGTGAAAAATAAGAACCAAGAGAGACTATGTAAAGGTGCAAATTTCCAATGATGAATGTCATTATATTGTGTACCTAAAATGTACCAATGATTAGAATGAATAATCAATAATGCAAAATAGGAAGAAAAGGTCCAAAGGGGTAGGGGTAGTGGGAGGGGCAGGGGAAAGGAAAGAAGGGAAAGGAAAAATGATGAGAAATGGAAAAAATGGAAATAAAGTCTTTGTAAATAGGGAAGGGTGGAGGGCATGAAGGGAGGGCTAGGAATGGGAAAAAAATAAGAACCAAGATGCATTATGTAAAGGTACAATTCCCAATGAGAAATGTAATTGTGTTGTATACCTACAATGTACCAGTAAAATAATTTAATACAAAAAAAAAAAAAAAAACGGAGCATGAACTTCCATCATTACTCCTCCATCACCTGGATTCAGCCTGACAAGCACTGGCTCATGCTTCACTGGAGAAACATCCCAAGTGTGTTCAGTTCTAAAATCCACCTGAAGACTGCCCTGCCCGGTTGGGTTTTCGCTGCAGAGGTCCCCAGAGAAGTCCTACTAATCTTTTTAAAAAGATAAGTTTTACATTATTAAATCACATCCAGATAATATAAAAAGGTTAGCAAATCCCAACACTACAATAGACAAGAGAATACACACAAAGAATAAAAACGAATCTAATCTAACTAGTAAGCATTGATAATGAAACTCCTATATAAAGTCTTAGTAGTTATAATATAGCAATATTATATCAGAATTAAATACATGGACTGAGTGCCACGTATATATTAATTACATAAACTAGTTTGTTTGAAAATATTCATTAATGTTATTATCTATGTTGACAAAAGAGAGAAAAACTATATGATTGGATTCTAAAAATAATGTAATAAAATATAAAACTCATTGCTACTTTCCAAAGGAATAGCAAGTATTAGGGGAAACATCTTCTAACTTGCTGTTACAGCTAGCATCATAACCAATGATAAGACATTAATTAATATCAATAAAAGAGATAAGTTGTGAATACTTAACACCTCAGCTATTTTCAACTAGAATTCCTAGTCAATACCATTAAATCCAAAACATGTAGTGAGGTGAGAGATGTGAACTTTTATTATTTAAGATGATGTTACTGTCTGTATAGAATCAAAGATGAACAGCTAGTTGTTAGAACTAATAAAAAATTTAATCTAAAAGTAGAATGGCCAAAAACAACTTGGCTAGAATAAAAATTGATAAGGAAACATAAATGATTTTCCTATACAATACCCCTCACCCATTACAATTAAAAAGCCTTCTTCACCATAGTAGTCTATATTGTAAAATTCCTAGGGATAGACAAAGAAACACATATAACTTACCAAAGACAGCTATTAAACTTTTGTGAAATGCACACAAGCCCTGAGTAAACAAACAAACAAAAAAAGGTCAAGCTCCTGAACAGAAAGATATAATTTCTGCTGTGTTTATAAATTCAACACAATCCCAAAAAAAGGCCGGAAAGCGTTTTCATCAGCTCGGAAATGTTGACCTAAAGTTTATCTAAAAGAAATGTGCAAGAAGAACCAAAAAATTTAAAGGAAGAAGAAAAAGAAAAAATACAGATACTTCTGAGGGTTTTAAACCCTCCTTTTGCACTATTTCCTACTCTACACCCGCCAGGTACCTCTGCAATTTGTGAAGAAATGATCAGTAAGGTCATAGTCTGATTAGGATGGTATCAGTCAGCTTTCTGACTGCTGGGACACAATACCTGGCACCCACATCTTAAAGGAAGAGGAGTTTTATTTGGCTCATGGTTTTAGCAGTTTTGGTCCATGGCCAGTAGCTCCAATGCAGAAGCATCATGGTAGAAGGACTTTAAAGAAGCAATGCTGCTCAGCTCATGGTGGCTAAGAAGCACAGCAGGGGAACAATGCCACAGAGAAAGAGGCCAAGAACCAGAAGGGTACCCAAGGTCATGCCCCTGTGACCCACCCAGACAAACCCAGAGTTATGTTCCACCAATCCCCCGGCAGTTCCCAAGCCAATCAAGTCAACACAATCAAGCTTAACTTTCACAGGAACAAAAATACAGCTTCCTACACTGGTGATAAATCAGACTAGAGAAGATCCACATGGGATTTCTCTTTCTTCCCTGGCTTTCACTTACCCGGAATGGGGGAAGGGTGGCTTGGGGGAGGGGTCTAGCTGGGCCCTGGGGAGCAGGATTCACTGTCAGGGCACTCACCTCTCTGAGGAAGCAGAGACAGATTTTGCAGGTCCCAGAGGCACAACTTTGTTCTCTCCATCAGAGAAATCGTCACTTCTCTCCCAAGAGGAGTCAGTTGGTATGGGGAAAGAGGGGTGGGAAGGACCCACAAAGAAGCATGGCGCTGAGCAATTGGGTTTCTCTAACACAAAGTAAGGTTGTGTATGGATTTTAGTTCTTTTTGCATTTTAGAACATTTACATATACACAATGAAATATTTTGGAGATGGGACCCAAGTCTAAACAACATTCATTTATGTCTTATATGCATCTTATAAACTTAGCCCGAATAATTGTATTTTTAGTTTAAATTTTAGTGGGGCTGCATTTTGACTGTGACCCATCACATGACGGCGGATGTGGGTTTTGCATTTGTGGCATCAAAGGTCAAAAAGGTTTGGATTTTGGAGAATTTTAAATTTTGGATTAGGGATGCTCTACTGAGGAAAATTAAATTTAAACAACTGCACTTATAAGCCATCAAGAGATTACTTACAGTATACAAAAGGAATGTACAGACTATATGCCAATACCATGCCATTCTGCATAAGGAATTTCAGTATCTTCAGATCTTGCTATCTGCTGGGGGTATTAGAACCCATCCCATCCCCCATGAATACCATGGGACAACTTATACATGCATTTTTACATGTATAAGCAGTTACATATATATGTGTATATATATGTGTGTGTGTGTATATATAGCATATATATACTTTATTTATATGTTACATAAATATGTATATATAAACATACATATTTGTTTTAGGAAACACTGGAAGAATAAACAAGAATCTAATTTATATGGTGAAATGTTATGACAAGGGAGAAGGTGGGAGAATAAAGTCAGACCCAAGAAGACTTTCTGGTATATATCTTTTCACATAATTTTAATCTTTTTCTGCATTGTAAATGTGTAATCTAGTTTTTAAAATGTAGAAAAGCCAAATTCAAAAAAGCACTAGAGGAAATAAAGGAACATATTTATAACCTTAGAGCAAGAAAGACTTTCCTAGAAAAAGACAAAACAAGTGCAGAAGTTGTAAAAGGGAAAAATATATTGTTATCATCAATTTTAAAAATCATGACTTTCACACAAGGGCAGTTAAAAGAAGAGGTAATAATGGACACAAGTATATACAACATATTTCAAAGAAATAGGACTAATAGCACACATATATAAAGAATTCCTATTTGTAAATAATGGGGAAGCAAGTCACAAAGATTTTCGTCAGGGACCCTTCCTGGAAGGAGTGGGTAAGATCTTGGTCCCCCACCCAGGTGATTGATACCTCTTTAGAGTATCAATCTCTGCTATTCTTCCTTAGGAGAAGCACGTGGGTGTGGTAGTTTCTCCTCTTTTACAATGCTGGCCTTCAGTGAATGTGTCCATTGACTATGTTGGCTCCTCCTACAGCCCTGCCCGATCTAACTCCCTAGAGATATCTAATTAACTTACCTATCCACAGTAGTTCCTCACCCCTCATGTTGATATCCTCCAGTCTTGCTGCTACTGATCTAATCTCTGGGAGCATCCAGTTTGCCTTCCATTTATAAATACTTGAAAACAAACCAGCTTGCTTTATCTTTTCCCGTGAATGTAATCATTTAGGTTTTTTTTCAAAAATTGTGACGTTCACCAAAAGAAATTTTTTTAATGATAGAATTACCTCTTATGTCTACAAATAGATTTTATTGTCATGAAATGTCATGTGGATGTAAATGAAGGGAGAAAGTGTGACCACTTTTATAAATGAGCACAGCATGTTAAGAAAGCATCACTGTGCCAATGAACATGTGCAAAAACCTTGAATTGGATTCTGTTAAGTAATGTAGCTGTTTAAATTATATGGCAAAAAGATCAACTTCTTTGGTATTAAAAACACAATAAAACATTTTCATCTACTATATTAGCAAAGTTTTTAAGATAGTAAATACCAGATATAGTGACAGAGCCAACACTCGGTCGTTAGGAATGGAACAGAGGGCAGAAAATAATTCAGTGATATCCCACAATGTCGGCATAACCTGCAGCCAGTGATTCCTCTTCCTGGTCTAGTTGAAGAAAAATACAGTACTTTTTAAATCAATTACACATATCCTGGTATGTCATTTGTTATCTCTGGGTATTTTTCTTTCCCTTACACTGCCTAAGTGTAATCAGCATTAATAATCAACATCGATAATCACATAAGTTGGCTTCATGATGGAAGGAAGTCATCTTTATTTGAAGGAAGGAAAGAAGGGAGGGAGGGAAGAAGGGAAAGAAAGAAGAGGGAAGGAGGAGGAAGAATGTGAGAGCATGGACCATACTATCAGACAGACCTAAGTTCAAAGCCATCTTACTATGAAGCCCTAAACAAATGGCTTCATCATTTGGGCCTGGGCCTCTCTCACTGAGCGGCTGCGAAAATGAAGTGGACGAATGCCAAGTGCTTGGCTTGTGGTAGCAGCCAAGTCTGGTCTTGTCCTTCCTTGGCCCGACCACACCGCTTCAGTCTCTGAGGACCTGCCTCCTGCCTCCTGCCTCCCTTCTTCCCACCCACATTGTCTTTGCACTCTCTCTGTCACACACACACACACACACACACAGCACTCCCTGGAGCAACTCTGATGTATAAGTATAGGATAGATTTTAAAATGTGCTAAAACTTTTATCACATGATGCAAACCTAGAAAATAGGAGTGTCCGAGAGATACAACTTAGAGGACTTAAGTAGCTGGTATAAAATCACAGAGCTGGCAACTTCAAGAAACAAGGTGCAGATCCAATGCTAAGTTGATACCAAGCCCAGAACTCTTAAGGGAACGGGATGAGGCAGTCTGAACACTTGTGTGCATGCCAGACTCCTACACTCGGCATATTGGGCAGCTTCCCTAACCTCTCTGAACTTTGCAGCTGCCTAAAGGTCTCAAACAAAATAATGACTATTTTATAAAATGTAACATACTGTGCATGTATCTCCCCTCCTCTGGCTATTTACATTCAAACCTTCTGTCTTTCCATAAACTCAGTTTTCCTAATATCACACTTGTTCTCTCTCTGTTCTTTTCCACCTGCTATCCCTAAAAATTTCTTCCACTTATTTTCCGTACTTCCTTATTTTGGTCATCTTCTCAACTTTCTAGATCTGGTATCTTAAGCTATTCTTCTCTCCTCAGCCATTGACCCTATGGGTTCCTTTTGCTCTTGTTGGGCCTGTCTTCTCTCCCGTCCTTCTCATCCTAAGGTACAGCTGTAGACTAGTCCTCGTCCCTCAGGCCTGTGCTTCGGGACAGCCACCTCCTCTAACTCACCAACTGCATTCTGTCCTGGGATGCCACAGTGTTTTCCTGTCAGTGTTGATCGACTTACTCTACAAAGACGATTAACCTTTCCGGTATTTCTTAACTTAAATACCCATATTCTTTGTAATGTTTTCTAGTAGACATTATTTGAAAAATGGACTTTTAAATGTGCAGTACAAGGGAACTGAACCCAGAACCTTCCCAATGCGCTACTGCCCCAGCCCATATCTTTGTTGTTTGAGACAAGGCCTTGCTAAGTTAGAAAATTAATATTTTGTTTAATTTATTTGACTCCTCATTGGAAACCTGCAACTACCAATTATATATTGAGTTATTGAAATAATGCTAAATGATCAATAGCGACGTCTTTCCTCAGAAAAATATTACATTATATGTGTTGCCATTCAACAGTTTTCTAGCATTTTGTGAGAAACTATCTATCTGGGTACTGTTATTGGCAGGTAAAACTTTTGTTTTTAACAAGTTAAGGACGTTTTGCTGTATGGTATGTCCAGAGCACAACCAAAAGAATACTGCCGTGTCCAGGCTCTGTAAGGAGGCTTCATCTGTGTTGGTTGAATTCAGCACAGACGGTAACTAGGGGCTGAGCTGGCATCGCATGTCCTGCCAGGGAGAATGGAAGAGTGGAGAGTGCCTACTTCACTGCACAGACTGCTGTAGTCCGTATCTGGGAGGGGAAGATGGTTGGCATCTGGAGGAGGCAGAATGAAGATAAGATGGGATGAGTGAAAACACGGAAGCTGGAGAGGACTGAGAACCAACAGAAGGGACCGACTGAGCCCAGGAAACAGTGAAGTTCCTGCGCCCTGACCCTGGCCTGCACGCAGTGCAGCACAGCAGGTGGCTGGCACCCAAACCCACCTGCAGACTGAATATCCCTCACCCTGAGTACCTGGGACCAGAAGCACCTTCTGCATCTCTTAGCTGGCATTCTGCCACAAGCAAGTAGGTTGCAGCCTTTCCTTGTTTTGGAGTAAGCATGTGTTACCCAAGATTTGGTCAGTGAGCACCTCCTCCAGCTGGCTTCTTATGCCTTTGTGCTTAGTCTTTATTTATACAGGTTGAGCATCCCTTATCTGAAATGCTTGAGAGTAGATATGTTTAAGATTTCAGGGTGTTTTCAGATTTTGGAACATTTATGTATACAAAATGAGCTACCCTGGGAATGGGGCCCAAGTCCAAACACAAAATTCATTTATGTTTCATAGACACCTCATACACGTAGCCCGAAGTCATTTTAGTTTAATTTAATTTAATTAATTTCAGTGCCTGTGTCTTGACGGCAGCTGATGCCCGGGGTCAGGTGTGGTGTTCTACAACTGTGGCATCGCGCTGGCCCTCACACGGACACCTTGGAGCATTTATGAGTTAAGATCTTCAGGCTAGAGATGCTCGACCTGTACTAGAATTCTTTGAATACCAGGCCAAGACGTTTTCCCTTGATTTAGTTTCAAAAACTGGGAGGTTTTGAAAATTTTTGTGCAGTTAAGAAATATAATTGGGTCTCTGCTACAGGAAGATTAATCTGGGAACAAAATGCAGAATGAGCTGAATCAAGAAGGGAGAGGAGGACATTATTAGAAAAATAATGATGACAAGAACACCAGCAGACACACAGGATTTGCTTTGTGTTAGGCACAATTCTAAGTATGTATGTTAATCTATTTGATTTTTTCCTAATGGCTTTCTCAGGCACTATTGTGAGCTCGGTTGAATAGTAAACTGAAGTACACAGAAGTTAAATAAGTTGTCCAGCATTCACAGCTAGTAAATGGCCAAGCCCGGGTGTTAACTTACCCAGGTGACCCAACTAAAACTTCTACTTCATCCAGGAGACACAGACTGAAACACAGCTGTAGACGTGGGCAGCCTGGTAGGGGACTCTGACCCCTTCGCATTCCATCCCATCTTCACATCTAAGAGAGCAGACATGGCAACATTTTAAAGAATATTCGAGATCCAAAGAAAATACATTCCAGATCAGTGGACTGGCTCTGGCTTCTTTCAAGGATGAGATAAATAAAACTTGTGAAAAGATGCCAAAGAAAAACAGAATGCAGAAAGTTCCTTAAACAAAAGAAAAAGCACACCTGTGAAAAAAAAAATCCCTGGGAAATATGTACAGTCTTTTGAACAAAACAGAGTAGGCATAAATTTTCACAGCCCACAATAAACTCAATATAGGAGAAATATAACTTTCTTTACCTTTCTATAACTTTATTATTTTCTAGCACCCACATTCTGAATAAATTACTAAAATAAATTTTTAAGATCTATAAATAACAAGTCAATAGTTGAAGGAAAAAATGGAATGATAAAATTTTTCTACATGAAATCCATTTTATATATAAAGAACCAAATAGATTAAAACCCTAAAAGGATGGAAATGTATATACCATGCATATATCACATAAATGCTAATCAAAGGAAACTCAGAATGGTCAGAAAGTTAGAGCCAGAATATTACAAGCATACTGAGGATCATGACATAATGATAAAGTGGCCTATTCACCAAGAAGACATAACAATCCTAAAGAGTATACACCGAACAATAGATATTCAAAATACAGGAAACAAAAACTAATGAAACTGAGTGGAGATTTAAATAAATCCGTAGTTATGTTTGGAAACTTCAACACTTTGTCCTCAGCAATTAACAAAACAGGTAGACACAGAATCAGTAAGGATACAGAAGAGTTAGATACCAACAGCCAACGTAACCTGACATTTTTAGACCTCTCAACCCAATACTAGTGGAATATACATTCTTTCCAACTGCACATGAAACAGTCACCAAGATAGATCATAGTGTTGGCCACAGAACATCAACAAATTAAATAGAATTGGGAACATACCAAGTATTAAAAGAAGAAACATCCCCAGATATTTTTAAATTAAACACACTGCTAAATAACCCATAAATCAAAGAAAAGATTACAATAAAAATTTCAAAATCATTTTGAATAGAACGAAAATAAAAACATGGCATGTCAAAACTAACACAGCTAAAGTAGTGCTTAAGAAAATTTATAGCATTGAACACTTGTGATTGTTATAAATTGGGTGATTAAATTATGTTAACTGAGTTGATTGGTAGTGATGCTTTTTATTTCAGGTCTTCCAGGATAGAAAGCAGTTCTCTTTCTTCCCTCATTATTTGTTACTTGCTCTTTATTCTGAGAAGACAAAGACAAAAAAGCCACTGAACAACAAGGTCTACTCTGGCTTCAGCAGATGGCCAACTGCACCTGTTCTCAAGTCCAGTGCCTTTGGAAAACCCTCTTCCTATGTCTCAAGTCAACCTAGCAGCTTCCCAGGACCCTTCCTATACTGTCCCCAGGTCCAGGTTTACCACGGCTTAGACTGTCCCCAGCAGTGACACACAAGGACAAGCTTTCGCCTTCCACATACGAAAACTGTAATTATTTGCCACAAGTGGCCTTCTCTTCCTGTTTCTGCCCAGCCTAAGTTTCATTTAAGTTACCAGGTTATGAAATCAAACCTAATTGCTAGCAAAATCAGTGACTTGCAGAAGAACTTCACATGGTAAGCGAAATAGAGACAAGGATGAACTCAAAAGGGGACGAGAACAGAAAAGACTCTGCAAAGTTGAGAGAGGCAGACGGGTCAGGGAGAACCACAGTGCTGCAATTTCCAGTCGTCTGAATTGACTCGCCGGGGTCGCCTCCTGAGGTTATCTAAGGAAATCCTTCTGAGTTTAAAGTGTGAAAATATATTATGTTTCCTTTGCGGACAGGGATTGAAATGTGGGGGGGGGGGGGGGCGGGGGGTGAGTTACCAACAGGAAGCTCTGGGATTTGAAAAGCCCATCAATAGAACCCAGGTTTATAAGGTTTGTAAAACAGATACTATCAGTGGGAAGGTTTTGCTCTCTAACAGTTTCTATCTCATTAAACCCGTCCCTGAAATACTCTGGCAAGTCTCGATCTAGACCAGGTATGCGTGAAGGAAGTTTCCCTGTGATAAGGAAGGAGGGAGGTTGCATGCATAACAGACTTCTGATCTAAACTGGTTTTTCTGAATTAAACAAAGGAAGCAGATTCTTCAATGAAGATAAAGCCTCTAATTAGCCTGTGAGTGAATCGGATGCCATGCACATAATCACTGCTTGGGGGAAATAATCAGACCCCAGGACCACCCACAGTTTTTTTTCTGCCTGGGTGACTTGTCTATGCAGTAAATAATTAGCTTCTTGATTTGTAAAGAGGATGACATTTGAGAAAGTTCTGCAAATAGTATTTCCCTCTCCTTTCCCATGGACCCATGTAATTCCACCATTCATTCAGTTGCTCCCAGACTGCCTGGGTGATTTTCTGATGGTATATATAGAACTCTGTGGGATGACCTGCTCTATTTTTATGTCCTGTAAGTACAGAAACCTTCCCGGTTCACGGGCAGGTGACTTCCAGCGCTGCGAGGGGGGCACGCTCCCCAGAGCCATCCTGAACTTGGCCTGCTGTCCACAGCGCATCCTTCCTGAGTTAGAGTCCAGCACACAAGCCACACTTTAGATAGGAGAGAAGGAAGGGGAGAAAAGGTTTTCAGCTGTCTTTGGGTCCCCGGCTGAGTCTGAAAATAAAACTGACCAGGGCAGACTAACAGGAGAAAGGGATATAAGCCAACTTTGTGTTTCTCATGACAGAGGGCCTTCATGAAGAAATGAGTAGCCCTGTGTATTTTTATGCCACATTTGATGGAGAGGCAGGGAACTGTGGAGCCCGAGGGTGTGATCTGATGTGAGTACTCAGGGGTAATAAAGCTCCTGGCCTCTGAATAGAGGGAACACTTGGCTAAGAGAGTCAGAAGTGCGGGCGGAGGTCAGGAAGACCTTCCTGCTTCCACAGTCTTCTGTATTTCCTTAGCTTAAAATATGCAGTGTACCAAGATGGTGTAGGCTGGTCAGTGTGCCCTGAGCCCCCTGCAGAACAAATGTAAATTTTAAGTAATAGAAGGACTGGGTGGGGTGCAGCTCGGGGGCATAGCACTTGCCTGGCATACGCAAGGCCCACAGAGAGAAAGAAAGAAATTATTAAACAAAGTTTGAAAAATAATCAATTTTACAGTAAGAAAAGTCCTTAGAATAAATTATTTTTAAAACACCACAGGATTCCAATTCAAATCATGAATGCTGTGATTCGAAGGAGGTAGATGATAGATACATCCACACATGCATACATATCGGTAGAAATAAAAATTTATACCTACACATGTATAAATGCATAAGAAAAAAACAATGTGTGGGCCAGGCATTTAGCTCAGTGGTTCTGCCGCCTGCCTCGAAAGTACAAGGTCCTGAGTTCGATCCCTGGTACCAAAAAGAAAAAAGAAAAACCAATGTGCAACAAGATGTGTTCTTCATTTGTTTTTTTGTTTTTGTTTTTGAGACAAAACAGCTCAGGCTGGCCTTGAACTCACAGTGATCCTCCTGCCTCAACCTCCCAAGTGCTGGGATTACAGATGTGCACCACCACACTAGGTCTGTGTTCTTCATTTGACTAAGAGCAATTTTTGTTTTCTTGTTGATATTTTCCACAAGGAATGTGCACTTATTTTCATAACCAAGCAAGAGGCATATCGTTTTTCTAGAGAGAGAAAGAAGATCTTCTAGCAGAGATGCTTTGTCCATAAAGTAATCAGAAGAAAGTAAAACACTTTGAAACAAAATCCTTTTGTCAGAAATCAAAACAGTAGCATTTATAAGGTGATCAAATCCCCGTGAGTATGTAAATTCTTACTCATCAGACAGCTATTCCAAGCATCTCCCTGTGCAGCTTCGTACTCCACTCCCACCAGTCACAGGGCTTTATCTCTGTAGTAGACACTCATCAGGGATTCTGACTTTGAGTTTAAAATCTTTGGGACTCTTGATCTGAAGCCTCCGAGGCAGAGGGGAGACCCAGACCACTGCAGTGCCATGAGTGAAATGAAAATGTGCAAGTGTTGTGCCCCTTGCTCAGAAATTACTAAGAAGTCATGGGGGGCTACAGAGAGGGCTGAGCCCAGTGGGCTGTCCTGCTGCAGGGCTGTGATGCTTGCAAGCTTATGAGACTGCGGAGCCCAGAGCCGGACACATCTCACCTGGACTCTTGCGCTGACACCAGTGGCCTGGCTTTTAAAACTTGACCTACCCAAGACTCAGTCTCCCCATCTACAAAAATGGGAGCTTGCTGTAAAGAGTCTCTCACAAGCTGATTAAATATGGTGCCTGGCACACAGCTCAAAATAAACGATGGCCTGTTGTCCTTCCTTGAACACATACTTCCTCATCACCCTAATCGACAGGAAACAAGAAAAACAACTGTCATGAAAAGTTCTGCCCATTTCTTTAATTTATATTTTACTTTAAATAATTCCACTCATCATTAATAAGAATGCATTAAGAGCCATGATGTGGTACAGTGAAATAGGATTTAAAATTAAATCCTGAATCCCCAAAAGCAAATTTGATAGAGGACATGCACTACAATATGTCTATTTTTAGGTCTCTTTTTAGAGTTTACAGTCCATTTTCCCTCATCTCATATTACTGGTAAATAGGAACATAGCTCTTTTACTAGGTACTATAAAGTATTTTCAATAAAATCAAATTTGAAATTTTCTTTAAAATCAGAAATTATCTGAGAAAGGAGAAAGACATGGCTCCTAGGAAGTTTCCGTCTTGTTTCTGAACATTCAATGGGCAAACAACGCCGTGAACACACACGGTGATGCCCCTCGCTGAGCATGGCAGACACTGGCTGTTAGCGGTCAGTGGGTCGGTCTGCTGTATTCACTGTTTGTCAGAGTACGTGAGACTCACTGGAGGGAGACTTTCAGGAACAGATCCCTGGCTCCACTTGTAGATTTACTGGGTCAGACACTCTGAGACCCAGAAATGCCATGTTCACCAGCCAGCAGTTCTGGCCCACATTCAAGTCGGACAGCCACAGCCGTGGCATCTTCCACAGGTGGAAAGGGGTGAAGGCTGCAGGGCTCAGGAAGACCCCACAGGTGTCAGCAACGGGAGCTGTCTTTCGCTCTGCTGGTCGGGGCAGATCTGTTTCTATATTACAGGATTTCCCCCTAACCCAAGGCCCATCCTGGATGTAGAGAAAATGAAACTAGACATGACCACGAGGCTGCTAGCCTGGGAATACCTCCACACTCGCACTGATTTCTCTGGGCTGTTTGCGGGCAGAGAGGGCTGGAAACCAGCCTGTGCCCACGTATGCCCCTCCCACGTCCTGTTTGCTTTGAAGTCGGCTAAGTAGATGCTGTAATCATCCACCCTCAGCGTGGACGGGACTTGAGCCGCTCCCTGCGTGCTCACCTCCTGCTCATTAAACGACATCCCTTTAACGAGGCTTTGTGAACAAGAATACCTGTTTGTGAAACAGTCAAAGTCTAGGAAGGTAATTTGCGGCCATAAAACTGAAGACTGCTGTCCAGTCCTCCTGGGGACTGAACCTGTATTCTCTTACTCTGTTGTCCCAGGGCAACAAGCCTCAATTTGCCAAACTGTGACTGAAAATCCATCGGGTTTCCAGTGTAGGTGGATTCATGTGCACACCCGTCTTCCCAGACTCCCAGGAAACACTGAGGACCAGGGCTCCAGATTGTAAACATACTTCAGGTGTATTCCACCACCAGTGTTTTGTAACAGGGCGGCACTAGCATGAATATCTGTGTTTATAGAACTTCTTTGCACTGTATACCTATTTTTATCTGAAATATAGAGACTTGGAGGATTTAATTGAATCTGGTGTGCACAAGTCTAGTGCCTAACTTTGTCTTTGCTCTTTCAGCTGCCCCCACTGTACATAAGCCACTGTGGGGGGCTATGGAAATACCAGTCCCAGGCCCCTCCTGAATCTCCCACTGTGCTTTGCTGCCACTCGGCTTACACTTGACCACGTATTCCGATCTCTGTTTAAATATAAATCTGTGTCGCTCTCGAAAGCTCAAAAATTTCCCTCTAATGCTGCCCCTGCCAACCTCAGCTATTGATGGTAGGGCTTTACTCTCAGCATTTCAGTCTGAAGGTTAGTCGTTATACAGAATAGCCTTTCCTGAAGGACATGTACGAGGGCTGTAAAAGGATTCAACCCCATTATAACTCTGCCAAATCTAAAGCTTTGATAATTTACCTCCCTGAAAAGGGGTGCAATTTTCTTCAAAGTATGAAAACTAAAAGGTTACTCAGGGACATAATCTGTTTTTTCACTGATTAGAGAAACTCCTAACCTTGAAAGCTCACAACACTTACCACAGCACTGACTGTTGGCCTCCCTGTCCAGGCCGGATTCCGTGGTGACACAAGAGGCCTGGTCATTTGCATCCCGTTTAAGTCTTTGGTAGGTAAATGTGACACTTGCTGGGGTTCAGAAATCTTGCGTACCAAATGCTTCCCTTTGTCCAAACCTCCAGGACTTTTAAAGATGATCCTGTAGCTACTTTAAATCTGCACAGAGCCTGGGGATCTGTATACTTCTAAATGGATTAGTTTTCCTAGTGTCATTTTTAAGATTTAGAAAGTTAAATATCAGTGAGAATATTGATTTCCCACATAGCTATTCTCTACCTAGAGTTGAATACATTTACATTAATGGTAACAAAAAAAAAATCACTGGATATTTAACCTCTTTATTTAATCCTTTTGCTTAATATGTTATTTATGCATGTGACAATAAATACTAAAAGGAAAAATATGACACTAATGCCTACCCTTTGGGTAGCATAGAAGGAAGGAAGTCCATTCATAAATTAATTCAAGTGACATTTATGGACCCCTGCTCTGACCAGAACCCAGCCCTGCCCTTGAGGAGAAAACAACATTGGGAAAAAGAAGCCCTTACTAGATAAAGACAGAGTGATAAGCAGTCTGAGGAAAGAAAAAGCAGTTGTAGAAGAGAAAAATGGAAGAACAGTTTAATAGGTAAACGGTAAGGTGAAAGCATGCAAATCAGAGCAGAGGCTTCAGGCATGATGTCTCCACTTACGGGATGCAAACTCTTTGTTTTCCAAAAATCATGCTTTTGCTTTAGGGCTTTCTCTTTTGTTTTCCTCTGTTGTCTTGTACTAATTCCTCACTTCTCATCCATTCCATACATGAAATATAGCTTGAGGAGTTACAAAGGATGATTTCGGTTTTGAATTCCTTGGCAAATGAAGATTCTCTTGTAGCTCTGTTCATTGTCAGTTCTAGCAAGTTTATCCCAGATCCAATCAAATGTACCAACTATAATGAGCTGTTTCCATTATGCACACAGTTCTTTTTAAATAAAATATATGGTATATTTCCAAGGAGATAAGAAAAAACAGCATATGTGGGGGAAGCTACACTGAGCTGAAAACAAAGTGAAATTTCAACTCTTTCTCCTGAGGTTCCAAACCATATTGCTTGACCCAGATGAGCTGTATACTTATTTTTTTAGGGAAAACCTGAAATGAAGAAGGGGGGTGGGTAAGATGAGCAGGAGAAAAGAAAATTATCAGAAAACAAGAGTGCTAGAAATACAATAGCCAGAGGGAAGAGGGGAATGGAGCTGGAGAGGCAGAGCCAAAGACGTGGAATGAATGGAATTGAGAGCTCACTGTGTGGGAAAGAACCCAAGTGCTGTGGAGGGCTCAGGACCCCGTGCCATTATTGACAGGCCCCCAAGTTGGACCCCCACCCAAGCAGACCCGCTACGGCATCCACAGGAGCAGAGATAACAAGCCAGCAGCCACCCTGGGGCTCTCACCACCGCCCTGTGTATCAGCCAGCCCAAGGCCCATCACCCAGGGGACTCTAAAATTTTCCACCCTCATCCAGTGCCCCTTTCCTACCTAAACTCCCCTATAACAACCGCACACACCCAGGCCTTCTCACCCTCAGCCCGTCTGCACCCAGATGGCAATAAACTCATTGCATGTTGCTTAGACTTTGCCTGCCTCGGTGGTCTCAATCTCGGTCTGATTTTACGATTATTAGATTTAGAACCACAGATTCTGATTAAGAACTCAAGAGTCTTTAGATTCTTTCTTAAATAATCAGTGCAGGTCTTGTAAAGCATTAGAAACTGATGCTGCATCTAAATACAGATGAACCAAAAACAACTCTACAATGAAAAGCAGCCCTTGACTTGTTGCTGTCTGGAAGAAATCAGGAAGTAAAATCTATTGCTACTATTTTTTTTTTTTTTTTGTACCAGGGATCGCACTCAGGTTCTTGCGCTTGCCAGCAGGCAATGAAAACACTAAGCTAAATCCCCGGCCCCTATTGCTGCTATTATTAATGCTCATGTTCTAGATAACTGAATAGCATTCTCTGCCTGGTTTTGTTTTCCTGCCTAATGAGGCCACACAAAACAAGCTGTCTCTGGTTTTGTTCAGCAAGGTCATTGTCACTCGTTATTTACTATCCATATTTTATAAACAATATAGCTGGGACTTATAGAGTCAAATTAATTGCCCCCACCTCACTTTCCTCACGTAAACATAGCCATAGGGAAGGGTGTGCACCTTCCAATGGGCGACAGTTACCCAAATCTCTAGTTTTTAGAGAGTCCATTCATGTTGTATTCTGATTTAGTAATTTTCATTTTGCAAAAAGTGTTTTTATTTCTTAGTTATTTCTTTTAACACAGTAAAGAAACACTGGACACACACACACACACACACACACACACACACACACACCCCGTAGCTCAGAATGCTAGAACGAGCAATCACTATCAAAATTGTTACTCACTAGCACCAGATGATTTGGAAACAAGAAATTATAACTGAGGAAACTATTGTCTCTGTTTTTTTTTTTTTTATGTAATGACGCTGAGAAAGCTCTTTAAGGTAAAGTGGCTGCCCCCACAAACTAAACAAGAGGAAAATTCTCCTGGATAAATTTTGGCGATTCTCAAGTGGAAAAGCTTTGAGTCATTTCACTTCAAAATTAATGAGGCTAAATCTTTGACTTTCAAAAGGTTAGATTAATAAAAAAACAAAAGAAGGAGGAGGAGGAGAAGAGGAGGAAGAAGAAGAGGAAGAGCAAGAGGAGGAGGAACCGAAAAATACAGCCGTGTGTGTTGAACATGCCTGTAATCCAAGCCCTCTGGGAGGCTCAGGCAGGAGGGTCACTAGTTGGAGCCTGGATAAATTAGTGACTTAGCAGCTTTGTCTCAAAAGATAAAAAGGGCCTGGGATATAGCTCAGTGTGAAAGCTTTGGGTTCAATCCCTAGTACCCAGGTGGGAGTGGGAATGCAGAAAGATGTTCTGAGAAGGAAAACAAAACCTCTCCAGGAGAAATGAAGGTGGAATCATCCGATTTGTACTATGCGGGTTAGGGGTGGTAACTCATTTATTCAATGTCTTAGTTACTCTTCTCTTGCTGAGACAAAATACCCGACACCCAAGGTTCAAGGAGGAAAGGTTTACTTAGCTCACAGTTTAGAGAGGTTTCAGTCCGTAATCCACTGGCTCCAAGGCAGGGTGGCACATGGCAGAGGGGCATCAGTTCATGGAGGGTAGAGGGTAGCAAAGCAACAAGAGATCTTAACAGTGTCTTCCTGCCCCTTTTATCCCATCCAGAATGCCAGGATGAGGAGGGTGCCAAACCAATCAGTGGACGGGTTAGTAGCCACAGGCCCTTAATCCCAGCATCACCCACTCTCGATTCAGCCAGCTCTGGAAAAGCCACCCAGGACCACATGAGGCTTTGGGGGGGCATCTAGACCCAAGCCCTAACACTAGAGAACACTTTCCAAGTGCCAACCATCTACCACACAGATACTCACACTGCAGTGAAGCCTGGATTGAGGTTCACAGTCCGAGAAAGGAGAACAAGACTGAGAATTCAAAAGGTCCTTAAACACCCAAGCAGGCTTTCAGGAAACTGCATGTTAGAAACCGATGATATTGGTTACACTTGATAATAAATTGCCTGTGGTTTGACATGTGGTTTTTAAGTGTTTTCTTACAACTCTTTGGGCCTGGTGAAAACTTTTCAATTTAGCATGATAACGTAAGTGGCTCAACTATGTTTCAATCCGTATACTCACTGAAACTTCTGACAAGTGATGTTTCTTCCAAAATTAAGACTGATACTACAATGACTTTCTGGAGATCATGCTGAAATTATAAATAACTGACAATACTGAGACTTAGGACTAGACTGAGATAATAGATTTTCCCCTTCCTTCTAAATAGAGCAGGCAGGCTTATTTGTGAAAACTTGAGAGACTTGCTGTACCCTACAGGCCCTGAGACAATACATAATCAAGACTGTACATAGATAAAGTAGGAGAAGTACAAAGAACCTTAGAAGTAATCTCTCCACCCAGTCTTCCCGGCCTGAAATGTCCTGACACACCAAGAGGTGGAAACATCTAGCCCTGTTGAAGCAGTTAGGAGAACCAGGCCTGAGATCCATAGGCCATGGCGCCTAGTTTTAAGGTCTTTATTTTACATCCAGCTTTCTCTCATCGGCCACATGTATTATCTTGATAAATATCTGAAGCTTTACAAAGCTTTCGTTGTAGGGAAAAGATGAATTTCACTTGTTTTCTTCAAAATAACGCTTTGCTGTAATTAAGATTATCTGCTTATAAGTCCCGAAAAATCTCCGAACACTCCCACCTTCACCTTAATGCTTTTTGTTAAAAACACTGGCCCTGTTTCATCCATTTTGCCTTCATTTTATCTCCAGAAATTCTCCTAGGTTAGCTGTCTGTGGTGTTTAAGTTATGAAAATATAATTTGTGAACTAGAACATCTTTTCTGTAAATAATCTGACTTTTGTTGACTCACTTGTCTAAGAATTTCCAAAATAGAGTGATCGTCCATCTTTAAATATCTTCTCCTCCTACTGTTGACAGAATTTCTTTTCCTATTTGTTAATGAGCAGCTAATGTTGAAAAAAAACCCTTCAGAGGAAATTGCTGGAAATTCCATCAGTTTAGTTTGTTGTATGTAAAGAATCTCTTTGCTTATTTCTTTCATTTCTAAATTGAAGTTACTTTATTCATGCATTACATTTTGCTCATCTCCCTCCCCATCGGTATCATCACAGGGCTTTGCTAAAGGGAACACGGTCTTTTCTGACTTGAAAGTGTAAAGCTGAAGTGTGGAGAAGAGGCCATCACCTTTATGCAGCATTGCGCTCTATCACTGACCCCAGGACCTTTGAGTAGCTTCCTTGTCTCCTTACCAAAATGGGAGGTCCATTTTCCTATTAGATCAAGAGCTATGTCCTCCACTCTATTTGGAAAGATTTTTATCTTAAAATTCACTTTGCATCAGAAATAGGAATTTACCAAACCCTGCTTCTTATTTTTTTTTAACCGTATATCCTTTTATTGGTACATTTTAGGTATACAGTATAATGACATTCATCATTAGAAATTTGCACCTTTACATAGTCTCTGTTTTTATTTTTCCCTCTTCCCCTGCCCCCCTTTCAACCCCTCCACCCCTCCCTATTTACAAAGACTTTGTTTTCTTTTTTCCATTTTCTCATATATTGATTCCATTCCCTTCTATCCTTTCCCCTACCCCTCCCATTTCCCCTTCCCCTTTGCCCCTTTTCTTCCTATTTCACATTATCTATTATACCTTTTAGTCCTTATTTACACTTTCAGTTTCTCACACCAGAGAAACTTTTCAGTATTTACACATGTGTGTCCTATTTATTTCACTTAAGAGTATGTCCTCAGTGTGCATCCATTTAGCAATAAATGTCTCTAATTTCTCGTTTTTTATGGCTGAGTAGTACTCCATTTTATTTTTTTAAAAAACCGTATTTTCTTTATCCAGTCTCCAGGTAATGGGCATTTGGGCTGCTTCTAAGTTTTAGCTATTACAAACTGTGCTGCTATGAACATGGGTGCACATATATCACTGTGGTATGATTCTTTTAGTTCTTTAGGGAAGATACCCAGCAGGGGAATAGCTGAGTCAAATGGGACTTCCAGTCCTAGTTCTTTGAGGTATCTCCACACTGATTTCCACAGTGGTTGCACCAGTCTACACTCCCACCAGCAGTGGAGCAGGGTTCCTCTTTCCCCACAGCCCCGCCAGCATTTGTTATTGGTTGATTTTGTGATAGCAGCCATTCTTTTTGGGGTGAGGTGGAATCTCAGTATTGTTTTCATCTGCATCTCTCCAATGACCAGTGATGTTGAACATTTTTTCATAGGTTTATTTGCCATTTCTACTTCTTTGAGAAATGTCTGTTCATTTCAGATGCCCATTTTTGGACTGGGTCTTTAAATTTGGGAGGTCTGATTTTTTTTTAAGTTCTTTATAGATTCGAGATAATAGACCTTTGTCTGAGGAAAAGCAGGTGAAGATTTTTTCCCACATTGTGGGTTGTCTCTTCACACTGCTGGTGGTTTCTCTTGCTGCGCAGAAGCTTTTTAGTAAGAGATCCCATTTGTTGATTGTGCTAGTTCACAGGCAACTGAGGTTTTGTTCATAAAATCTTTTCCTATACCAATGTCTTCAAGAGTTCTATCTAACCTCTGTTCCAGCTGGTTCAGCGTTTCTGTTTTAATATTTAGATCTTTAATCCATTTCAATTTTAGCTGAGTGCATAGTGAGAGCTATAGGTCTAGTTTCAGTCTTTGGCAAGTTGAAACCCAGTCTCTCCAGCACCATTTATTAAAGAGGCTATCTTTCCTCCAGTGAGGGTGTTTGGCTCCTTTGTCAAAGATGAGATGGCTGAGTGTGTCTGGACTTGTTTCTGCATCTTCTAATCTGTTCCATTGGTCCTCAGGTCTGTTTCTTTGCCAGTACCATGCTATTTTTATCACAGTAGCTTTGTAGTATAGTTTCAAGTTGAGGGTTGTAATACCCCCTGCCATGTCTCTGTTGCCTAGAATTGCTTTTGCTATTCTGGGTCTCTTCTGGTTCCAAATGAATTTTTGGATTGTTTTCTCCAGGTCTGTGAAGTATGCTGCTGGGATTTCAATTGGGATTGCATTGAATCTATATAGCAGTTTTGGAAGTATGGTCATTTTCACTATGTTGATTCTTCCTACCCAGGAGCAGGGGATGTCTGTCCATCTTCTGATATCCTCTTCAATCTATCTTTTCAGAGTGCTATAGTTTTCAGAGAAGAGGTCTTTGATTTCTTTTGTTAGGTTGATTCCTAGGTATTTCAGTTTTTTGGATGCTATTGTGAAAGGAATTGTTTGCCCTATTTCTCTCTCAGTGAGTCTGTTGTTCATGTAGAGGAAACCTATTGATTTTTGTGTGTTGACTTTGTGTCCAGCTACTCTACTGAATTTGCAAACCCTGCTTCCTATTCATCTTTAAAATTTGATTGTAGCTAAAGAGCCTGATTGCTTAGACCTCCATCAATGGTAGCACAAGTGAGGAAAGTGCAGCCTGGCTCTGCAGGTTCTGGCCGTCAGTTTGTATAGTCTCTCCTCTGTCCACATTTGACACTTCTTGTCTTAACCTGTTGGGTGTGACTCTTTCTGCGCTGCTCTTTCAGATGAGGAAGGTAAGATTCAAAGAAATTAAGGAATTTGTCGATAGTTAGGAAAGGGAGATCCAGCTTTTGAATATGAGCAGCAGTAACCCAGTGCCCAGATTCTGATCCTGACTGTGTGACCCTGTGCAGCCCACTCTACCTGAGGCAGTCAGCAGGATGTGGTGAGGGAATACGTTAAATATAGGACACAGAATTTCTAAGATTATTTTATGATAATTACCCAAAGAGTCAAATGCAAAGGAGTGCAAGAGATTAACTGCACACTAGAAGCCGCAAGGATTCGGCTGAGGGCCTAGATCTCAGTTTCCCACACAAGTCCACCTAAAGGCTTGGAGTCCAAAGCAATGTCCTCCTCGAGTCCAGCCAGTGGCCTGAAGCCCACGGCAATGTCTCATGCTTGTCTGTATTGAGGATCTGCACCTGGAAGGCCCAAAGGGCAGTGGTGGAAGCCAGAAAACCTACACTGGTGAGGTGAAAGATTTGTGCCACCAAGCTGAGGGATCCACACTGGGGCCAGGAAGTGATGCTCACAATGAAGATCAGAGCTCCTCTGATCAGAGCAGCCGTTCCCAGTGACAGCGAGGCCCCGGAGCTCCTCCTCCTACAAGAACAGCCTAGTTTGCATCAGGAAAACCATCCGCAGCAAGCTTCTCCTAGCAAATCAACAGGCCAAGATCTTCCTCTCCAGGTCTCTTTTTATGCTGTTGGTAACAATCCCCAGGTGGAGCCTCAAGCCCAGACCACGCTGACTCAGTTCAGCTGGGCGTTACAAGTTGACCATTAGTCAGTCCACTACACTATCCCTTCTCCTGTAATCACATTGTAGTAATAAAACCAACTCCTGAGGTTGGCGAGACTTAGAGGAGTTAACACCTATGTACAACTCCAACAACAAACAACAACAACAAAATAGTTATAAAGATAACAGTGATGAAGAGGAGGATGATAAAAATGAAAATGGATGGTGATTTCTACTCTGATTAATCCTTCCATCATTTAGAACAGATCACATGTATGAGAAGCCAAACTGCAAAAAATGTTTAACCATTTCCGGTGCAGTCAGATTTCAGCTAAAACTTCAGTAAAGGCCCCCTGCTTTGTGCTGCTAAACCACCTCTGCTCCTTCAGGCTCCACTGAACAAACAGTCTGCAAGGAAGCGTGGGCTTCAAGCATTTGCTGCAGGGTGCTCAATGTCAACACCCCAGCAGGGCCACTTGCTGACTATTCTCCAGCTGCCCTGGGGTGTGGACCCCAGACAAGGCCAGCGCAGTCCTTGGCCATCGCCGGCAGCCCAGGAACCAAGGCAGAATTAACCTGTGGTTGCACAAATGTGCTCAGTCCTTCTATTCTGTACAAAGACATACAGACATACTTCTCAGTGGGTACGACCGGAAGTAGAACCAAAACTCTTTTGGTGCAGCTATAGGGGCTGTAGCAGCAGATGGAAGGAGAAGAGTGGGAACTGTGAGTTAACAAAGCTGAAATTCTCTCTGTAGCAATGAGCAGGTATTTGAACAGTTCGAAGATCACAGTGACAGGCAACAAGTAGCCTTTTCCTCTTCTCCTTTGAGACAGCTCAGAAAACCAGATACAGCCTTCTAGGCCTATTACTATGTCAAGACAAACTTTGTTTTGCAGTGAGGGATTTCAAACTAGTGTCATTATTATTCATTCTGAAAGAGTAAGTACTGGAATAAGGGGACGATTATTAGAAGTAATGCTACCTTAGGATGTCATGTCGCTTTCCTGAGATAACACTGATGTATTAACATACTTTTTTTTTTAACTTGGGAGCCATAGAAGTTGCCAGTGCCCAGGGCAGACTGAGATTTGATTAGCTCTGCTTAAAATCATTCAATTGTGAAGCATTTTAAACAGCTAACTGGCAGCTGACCAGGAGATAAATAATTACAAGGCTTATCATATTATCATTTTGATGTGGATATTGACTTCTCATGAGAAGATAGTTCTATTAATATTTAATTGTCCAGGCAAAATCCAAATAGAGACCGAGGATTGCTCAATAATTTTGCTTTTCCATACAAACATTAGTCAAGTATTTGAATAGACACACGAATATGTATATTTTTATATTTACTTTTAGCTTTTATATTTTCTCATTTCAGAAGATCAGTCTTAAAGAAATAAGTCAAACATTTATGTTTATAGTTGTACAATTATGTATAATAGCAAAATTTTAAAATGTCTAAAATAGGCACAAATAATCATGTAGTCACTCTCCCTCATTACCTTGAGTTATCTCTGGGGATTTTTAAAGTCACATTCCTCCTAAGTTTTTTTTTTTTAAGTCATGTTCTTCCTAAGTTATTAGTGGCCTCAAAGAAGCAAATCTCAGTTATGTAGAGATAAAAATAAAGATTAAAAAAACACCAATTTTTGATGTGGGGCTACTTTCTAACAATGCTTATGGTCATTAAAATATGAGAATCTGTGTTATAATTCTTTTTAAAAAAATAAGTCATCTGATAGATTTCTGGGAGGCATATATTAAATTCTCTCAACATTATTTTTAAGCTTCTATTATTCTTACACCATATATTTGAAAAACTCTTTATGTTTGTGATTAGTATGTCATTTTTATCCCTATGGAAATGTCTCTTTAAATCCTATTTAACGCTCTTTGCCACAATCTTATTTTGTTCCCAATTAATACTTCCTCACCTCTTTTCTTTTCAATAATGCTAGTCTGATATATCTTTTTAAATCTACTTATTATCAGCCTTGCTGTGTCATTTAGTTCTAGATGTGTCTTTCGTAAGCAAAAATTTCCTGGTGTGGGAAGATCTTTTGTTGTCTCTCATTACAAAGAGCCTCTGTCTACTTAGCAGGGGTTTTATCCATCTGTGTTTATTATGCTGTCTTATATTTCAAATCATAATGTTACTTAAATTTTTTTCTTCTGCTTCTATTGTAGTCACGTTATTCTTTACAATTCTTCTAATGTTGTCCAGCCGTCTTAGTCTTATTTAGAGCCCTGTAGGAGTTACATTTAAATTCTCAGCACACTGATAAATCTGCAGAGTGTGGCAAGAACAATGGGATAAGTGTGTTGGAAGAGAGTATTTTGAGAGGGTTCATGGCGATGTTTTTTACTGTAAAAATATTTTTTATTTAAATATTCATAATGTAATTTGATCACACTACATACTATATGGATACATATGTGGATATATGTATGTGATATATATACATATGTTTTTATATTATATATTTTATATTGTATATCAATAATCATTTACAGGTACTTTTGTTTAATGGGTTGTTTTAATGACCACTATTTCTCATTTCTGACTCCTATTTTCTTAGATACACATCTTAATTTGACAGCGTAAAAGCCATATCTCTTTCAAGAAAAAGGATAATTTAGCTAGTTATAAAACTGCAGTTTCAGAAACAATTTCTATCTGAATTTTGAAGATATTGCTCCATGATATATGGGGCTCTTGAAAGAATATTATGAAACTTATTCTCATTTGTGGGTCATTAACCTTCTTCCTGGAAGCCTTTAGGAATTCATATTTATTCTTGCCTCCTGAAATGCCAACATAATGCATGATTTGAATCTCTTCTACCATTCTTGGCATACAGGTGACCTTCCAGCTGAAGACTTAGGACTCATAGCCTAAGAATATTTTAATTAAATTTAATTTAATTTAATTTAATTTACTTTGGGCTGGGGATTTAGCTCAGTGGTTCCGCCGCCTGTCTTGAAAGCATAAGGACCCAAGTTCAATCCCTGGTACCAAAAAAAAAAAAATTCTCAAATTTACTTTACTTTTCTACTATTCTCTTGTCTATACTTGTGTAAAACAGATGTTGGAACTTGTAGAATTATTTCCAAATTTCTTATGTTTTTTTCTTATACCTTGTACTCTTTATTAATTTTATATTCTGGAAGATTTCCTCCACTTTGATTTTCCAGGTCATTAATAGTCCACTTTACCTGTATCTGTGTTACTGTTTAACTAAACTCGTGCTTCTAATATTTATGATTTAAGTTTCCAAGATCTTTTATCCATTCAGTGTATTCTTTAGTGCATAATGGTGTAATTTGTGTAAGAATTGCACTCAATTAATGTAGCCTTTTCTCTGCTCTTTTATACACATCTCCTGGAGTATTCTCCTGATAGTTCACTTTGTCTTTGTTTTGGATGATGTTGGTTTTTAGCAGCTGTTTGAATATTCCTGGCTGTCTGCTGGAGTCTGTTTGCAAATCTCTGTTCCCATCCCTAAGGATATGGGCTGTGACTGTGAGACGGTCACCAAGGAAACAGACTGAGGCTCAGGCCACCTGTGTCCTGCAACCTTGCCTGGCGGAAGCACCAGCTTTCTGGGCAGGGCTCACCTCTTCCTCCCCAGCACCTGCATTCACCACCTAACCCCGGGGCGAATGTGGCCGGGTGGTTCAATGACTGCCAGAGCAGCCCCTCACTCGTCGCTCTGTGGGCTCCCTCCCTCTGGCCTTGTTCCTGTCTCCTCTGATTATTCCTGCTTTAAATGGCTCAGAACTTTCTTAAAGCATGTTTCCTTCTAGTATTCATTTCTGTTTTCTGATAATTTTGTGGTGAGTTTTTAGAACTATTGTTTCCTTCATTTCTTTTTTTTTTTTTTCCTTTTGTTTTTCTTTTGGGCACTGGGGATGGAATTCAGGACCTTGCGCTTGAGAGGCAGGTGCGGTGCCACTGAGCTAAATCCCCGGCCCATTTCCTTCATTTCTCAGGGTTTGGAGCAGCAGAGGTGGTAGACCAGTGTGACAAGTGACCATCAATAACCAATTTCCTGCCCATTCTTGATTTATTTACCAATTTACTTTAAAAGACGTGAACTCGAAATCTTTAAACCCCAATAATTTGAAAGTTATTTTCCAATTGATCATTTCTATTTTAGAAGCACCATTCTGCTTATTCTACTCTTACTTTGTCAAATTTAATTTTAGGCTCCGTAAGGAATCTGTACAATGTTTTGCAAAATAATATTACTAATATCTACAGAATAACATTAGGGAATATCTTATTATATGACAATCCATTCACTGTCATTCACATTGGTTTATTGCTAGTTTGTCACCAACTGTTACTAACAGATGGTTTTTTCCTACTCCTTTTGATCTAAGCTTTGATCTTGGAAAATCAGGAACTATTTAATATCCATCATACTTTGGAACCATTATAATTCAGAAAATACTTAATTTTATGAGTAGCTTTCCTATGACTTCTTTGTACCTGAATTTTCCACAATCAATAATCTCTTTTCAGAGACTGGTTTGTCATAAACATCCTGTGGAAATGCTAAAGAATTTTGGCATTTAGTCGTGAAAGAAATCATGGTAGAAAGCATGGGCTTAAGCTTTCATGTATAAACTGAGTTTAAATCAAAAGTGGTGAACATAAATATTCTGAAATACAAGAAAAGAAGTTATGATTTTCATGAAATATAATTCCTCAACACATGATTTTCAGTCATTTGTGATGATCAGGGAGGGGCCTCAGTTCTTCGCTTTCTATCTGCATGAAAACCTATTTAAGATGAGCTTACTAGGTACTGATTGAGAACCAAATGCTTTGGATTCTCCAACTCTCTGGGAATTTCCAGATGAGATGCCTTTGCTCTAGACCAAAACTACATTCTAGCAGGACCGTAATTACGTTCCTCAAGCTCGGTCTTGTGTACTGTGTACCAGGTGGTATACAGACATGACCCTCTCAGCCCGGTCCTACAGTGTAAGTATCGCCAACTCCCCAGGCCGCCATAGTGCTGAGTAAGCTAAGCCTGTTTCCAGAGGTCCCGTTCTTACTTACCACTAGCAGCACTTCTTCCACAGTCTACCCTGCAAATAACAAATACATACAACAAGCCAGCAAGTCACTTCCTCGCTCCTGCCTTTATTTTCTCACCGGTACAAGCGGAAGTTGATTGCGCACTTTATAAAGTTCTTCCCAGCTCCCAGCTACAACCTTCGGTGTGTTCACTGTTGTTTTACTAACGCACAGCAGATGGCAGCACGGAACAGGGACGGGCTAATCTAGTTCCTTCCCTTCAGACTTGATTCTGTGAATAATTTCTCCTCATTTGTTAGTAAATATTACTTAGTAACTAAAAATGTAAAAATTTCTTTTGCAATAGTGCACACTGGAAAGAATATTTCAGCATGAGTTAAAAATACATAGAGCATCACTGTCTGCAAAAAACCAAAACATCTAAATCAATCCATGATACTGTTAATGTTTTAAACCTGTTAATCAGAAGATTAAAGTGATTATTTCAAAAGGTAAACTATACGAAAATTCACAAGATTGATATATATCATACATAGCTACATATGCACACATAAACATAAGATTAGTAGTGTGTAGTTTAAAATTTACACCAAAACAAAGTGTACCATTTGTTCTTTTGTTGAATATTTATTGAGCATCTACTGATTAAGACAGTCTTACAGTCCTAGAGGTACAGTAGTAAACAAACAACTACCCCTGCCTTCATAGAGTCTAAATTCCATTAAGAAAACAATGATGAAATAAAAAGAAAGAAGATTAGCACACATAGTATGTTAGATGGTAGTAAGTACTGGAGGAAAGACTATGGAGGAGGCTATAGCCCAGGCTATAGCCCAGGCAATAGACTGTGTGACCTAGAAGATTTCTGTAGATAGCACATAGGCAGCAGAGCTCTGGGATGATGATGCTGGACTTTACAGGAGTGGGTAAGTTTTAGATCCGTGAGGATGTGGTGGAGGACACTGCATAAGGAAAGATTGGATTTGAGAATTAATCTTTAAAAATCCTCTTTAGATAAATTAAAGAATTTCCTTCTGTGTAATGTCCCCTTCACCAAATTTGTATGCAGATGGTCTTCTCATGCTTTGGACTTGAGATATAAGGTTGCTCCTGGAAGACAAAGCCAAAGTACAACCCAATACTGAGTAATGGTGTCATGGGCACAAGCCACTGGTTTACACCCAAGAAAGAAAATCTCCCCTTGTGTCTACCACCTGGAGCTCACTGCACCTGTACCAATATATAATCTCTGAGTCCCTAATGTTCTGTTAAGTTTTCAGGAGATTTACTTGTCTAAATTCAAAAAACACATTAAATATACCTGGACAAATGTTTCCAAATAAATATGTATATATGGTATAATGCAAAAGAGAATAAAAGAAAGCCCCTAATCTGCCTCCCAGTTCTTCTACCATCTACCCCGCACTTGGTCCACTTATCACCTAGATGTGCATGTGGATTAGGAAGATACTAATGTGCACTGGACTCAGCTTAGCTTTGAGAACAGAAGGGCTCTGACCATTGCTTGCAGGTCTTTTCCTGGGGTTGGCTTGGATATTTTAAACCAATGAGACCCCCACACACAAAAAATGCTTCATTGTCTATCCCAGTTGCTAGGTGACACCTGTGAGTCTCAAACTCTCCAGAATTCTTCGGACTATACAAGATGCCAACTACAGTCCTAGAAGATGGTACTTTGGTTTCAGTGATCATCTTTGCCTTTTGATGTTGTTTGCTTGTTCATGTACCAGTTGTTGTCTTCCTTTGGAATGGAACTATCCAAGTAATTATGTTGGGATTGACAAGTGCTGAAGACCATGTGTGGTCACCATAGAAAGGCACGATTCAGACCTCCTGCATAATGTTCTGAGAGCCAGCTGCCTACTGCTGTGGACCCACCACCATACTGACACCATGTTTTGTAGGTCCTGTGTTCTGCTTTCAGCCAGTCACTAAACACATCAGAAGCATGAAGATAGACTCATCCAACAAACTGTGGGCCCCTCCTCCAAGTGACTGGTTTGTGGACCCATCATTTGTCTGTCCAGCCTAGCAGTCTGAGCCTCCTCCCAAAGATGTGATATCCATGTTGCCATCTGAATGCTCTTTATACTTCCTGCCTTCCCCTAGTGCCTTCCTCGTGAGTTTCGTGCCTATCTAATCTCATCTTTAGCATCTGCTTCATGGCAGATTTGAATTAGCATATTATATGAATATGCATTTATCTTGAACATGGAGACAATCAACCCTTTATTTTTCCCTCTTCCTTTCTTCACACTACCTTTGTCAAAGCATAGTCCTTTGTGAAAGTCACTAATCTCTGAGTAACATTGAGAGGATCCACTCTGCCGACGTGAATGAAGATAATGCACCCAACCGCACACCTCACCTACCTTGTTTATGTCCATGTATTCATCCTGGCGTTTTTATGGCGGCCCATGCAACAAGTGCATCTGATTACACTAGAGACACTTGAGCACATACATCGAATCACGCTGTTGCTAGTCACCAATTATTGCCAGTCTCCCTCAAAGAACAACACTTCCTGCCACCTTTCAAGCTAGATGTGAGGACAGACCTTGCTCTGGCTAATAAAACATGAGCAGAAGCATCTTGTCACTGCTGAGAAGAGACATGGAGGGCCACACGCATTCCCTGGGCTCTTCCCAGTGTAGCGGTGACCTTGGGGAAGCGCGTGCTGTCAGCCTTTGTCCTGTGGTGACCACAGTGACCAGAGCCTCAGTGTCAGCTTCATGATCCTACCATGTGGGCAAGAACCAGAGCCTTCCCACTTCACCAGGACGTCAGGAATTGTACATGCTGACACACATCTCACCCCTTGAGCCCAAAACTGTCCTATCTGCCTTCTGCCCTAGAGCACACAGAATAAGCTCAGGATAAGCACCTGTTGAAAGGATGCTTAAATCATACTTTGATCTCAGCCCGATTCAGTGTGGCAAGCCACCATGGAGACGTGGAAAGACAGCTCTCTGAGCCAGCCTGGGAGTACGCCTTTCCAAAGCCAGCACAGACATATGTGCTGGGGAAGATGTTCGTTTCCCCGATCAGAATGTAACTAAAGCAGGAATCTTATGAAGGCTTTGAACTTGGCGAACGCCTGAGCCGGGTGGTGAGTGATGCAAAAGATGAACAATCCTGGTCCGGCTTAGCGTCCGCTGGCGCTAGCCTTGTGGTGCCTTTGGCTCTTCTTAGGCCTTCCTTGTAATGTTTGTGAAGACAGTAGGAGTAGAGTTCCAGGGAAGTTTTCAACGCATTAAATTCATCCTGAGAACTAACTAGTATGTTTTTGCTGTTCCTAACGGTATGCCTCATCCGTTTTGTCTCTGTGCACTGTTGTGCAGCTCTGATTTCTGCCTGTGGATCTTCTACAGCTGACACCCTAGAGCTCTTACATGAACTGTGATCTGATCTATACAGATCAGTTCTTTTCAATGGGGAAGAAATACACTCACTTTAAAAACATGCTAATGGCTTACTTTGTCATTTTGCTTATAATTAAAACCCTTCAGAAAAAAATTTTAAAGAATAATTTTACACCCATCCCAATGGATGTTAGGGGTTTTCCCCATCAATACAGTGTCCCTCATGAGGCTCCCCACAAGGACAATTTTGTAATGCTGCCACCCTGGAAAGTTTCAGGGAACAGACATTTAGACCTAGAGAAGCAGAGAGCAAGTGAGAAGCATGAGGAGAAAGCTCTCCATTCTACAAAAGCAAGAGGCCAAGCCCCTGAGGGCTATGGGTGGGAGTCCCAGTTCCCTTTGTCCTCAGCGTGATGCTTGTTGGAGTGTTTTTCTGTGTAAGAGAAGTAAAGAGGTACAAATGACTTTCTAGCCATTTAAAATACTGTTGCTTTAAAGTAGTCAAAACACTGTAAATCACCGTATATCTGCATGTGCAGAATCCACATAAAAATGAAAAAAATCCACATTTTAATATTTTAGTCATGTGACCTTAAACACTACAGTCTTCCCATCATGCCAGAAATAAGGTGAAGAAAAAAAGGGAGAAGCCAAGATGGGGCAGTGTTGTACACCTTCGAAGATTTCCAGGCAGCTTGGGTTCTTAAAAGTTACCCACCCTGGTGGCCTGAAGGAGGCTGACCCGAAAAGAAACTCCAAACTGCAGCTTCAGGACACAAACTATGTGGGGAAATGGAAGTCAGACTGACACATGAAGGAAAAAAGTGAATGAGAAACAAATGACGTGTAAGAACCCATTCTGCTGAATCTAATCAGGCGTGACACCAGATTTGATAAAGGATGAGCCCTCCATAGCATGCGAAGAGGAAAATGCCACTGGAGGGCCTCAGTCATGAATCAGAGTTACCAAGCGTTCTTTGGGAAATGTTTCAAGAGCTACCTGCTGGTTTTGTCAGAGTTTAATAACAATCTCTCATCTTTCAGAGAGAAGAGACAAGAGATTTCATCTTTCTACCTCCCCACTCAGATTCCTAGATTAAAGTCATAAACCTTTAATGGAAGATAAATGAACACTTTGGAGTCCTGTGCTCTATCTTTTGTCCTATCTGCAGAGCAGTGACGCACCCATCCACCCTCTGAGCATTAACCCATTTTAAACAAACAGGCAGCAAAAACTGGAACTGACATTACTAAAATTTTTAAAACTCCAGGTTTCAATGAGTACTAATAAAGTGCATAAAATTTTCATATTAGCAATAATAAGGCTTGTTTTTCTTAAGCTTTGCTAAAGCTAGTTTAACTTTTTTGAATCTCAGTTTCTCTTCTGAAAAGTGATGATACAAATAATACCTAACCTACATATACCTCATAGGTATGCTCTGAAAATCGAATAAAATCCATAAATAAAAGTATTTGCATATTGCAAAACTCCATACACATCTATTGGGTTATTATATAAAATATATATATAATATTAATGTCACCATCCTGACTGTAAATGATAGGGTTTTTTCCTGCTAAAGTTCTTAAAAGGGGAACTGAAAATATGAGCTTGTGTGGCCCCCGCAGAGTACTGCGGTGTGCACACAGAGACAGGAGAAGACAGAATGTATGGGAACTTCGGCACAGGACCCACCCACTCAGGCAGATGTGTGGGAGAGTATTTACTGTAGCTATCTCTCCTCTCCTAGAACAAAGATGTGTCTTAGAAACCTCCAGTTCATAAGGCACAGAGACTGCCATAGAGTAAACCCTAAATAACTATGAAAGAATAAATTAGTGAAAAAGTAAATGAATGGATGGATGGATGATAGATGGATGGATGGATAGACAGAAAGATGGGTAGATAGGTGGATGGATGGATGAATAGATGGATGGATGGACAGACGGACGAATGGTACATGGATGGATATATGCATGGATGGATGGGTAAATGGATAGATGGATACATGCATGGATACATGAATTGGATGGATGGATGGACAGAAGGATGGCTGGATGGGTAGATAGGTGGATGGATGCATAGATGGACAGACAGATAGACAGATGCATGAATGGTTGGTTCATGAATAGATATATGGATGGATGGGTGGATGGATGGATGGTTGTATGGATAGTCCCAAAGGCAATAATGACAACAGTCCATGGAGAAGTCAAACCCAGTCCAAGTCCATGGTTACCCATGGGGCATCCTAACAGAGTAGGAGGACTTGCACTCAGTGGTGTGGCCCAGGAGGCATTCCACATCTGAAGAGTCTCCTTAGTGACATGCTGGAGATGGAGCCGACAAGAGCAAGACAAGGCCTCAGACTTAGCAAAAGTCAAAGGCAGAAACAGGACTGAGGCAGAGTGACCAGCTCCAGGGGAAACTCGAATGGTAATCATTTTACCAGAAACAAAATTTTAGCAGGAGACCGAGGCAAATTCCAGACTTATGAATTGGAGCCCAATTTTGAAAACAGGGACATAGTTGGAGGCTGGCCTGGCAGCACCAGCACAGAAGCAGGGAGGACCTAATCCTGAAAGCCAGCAGAAGCGTCTTGGACTGGAAGGAGGAGCACGGGGGAAGCCACTCAGTCAGGATTGACCAGAAATCGGGGCACAACCAAGTTGGCGTAAGGGTAGCCCCAGGGAGGCAAACGTAGCCTGGGCAGCGGCTAGGACCTGTGAAACAGGCTCTTCTGTCCCCATAGATATCATGCTTTTCTGAGGTTAAGGGTTCCACGTGGACTAACAATGTGCAAAGGGATGGGACCGTCTTAGAAAACTATGTGTATGGAAAGTTCCCAGTTCATAGAGTATATTTTACACTGAGAAAAATGCTGTTTTAAAGACAGTGACAAATGTCAGCTTTTCTTTTCCAGTCTCAAGGCACCCTCTTCCTGCTGCTTTTGCCTTGACAGCTAATATTCAGATTCCACATAATTGTTAGCACTTCTAGGCAGGAGCATTTACCTGCCCTCCCTGGGTGGTTCAGGACTAGTAGAGGCGACAGGTCCATCGGGTCACAGCTCTGTTTCTCCCTGTCACTCTGTGTTCTAGGGTTTGTGTGACTGTCAAAGAAATGGGGGAATCACCCTCCAGTCTCAAGTCTGGCTTAGAGTGCGATCCTGGATGGACGAGGGGGTGGTTTCTGACTGACAGACCTCTCAAGATAAATCCTCCTGTGACCAAAAACAGACTTGGCACACAGAGTGCTTCATGCTTTGTCATGGTGTAAAAAACTCCAAGTAATTTAGAATCAGTATGGCTCAAGAGAAGTATAAAAGGCAAAATTTGAATTTCATTACCTCAAAATGTCAGGCATGGGCTCCAGTGGCTTAAATTACTTAAATTTGATTCTTCATCTTAAATCTGAGTGATTACATTTCTTCAAAAAATAACACATTTTTTGACAATGGCCAAATTAGACCTTTTTCCATTCTCTCTGGTACATTTGATTGGTTTTTCAAATCTTCTATTTTTATGAACACAGAGTAGCGGGGGGAAACAATCTCTGAGTCAAATAGAAGGCCTGGGTCCTCAAGAAACCTCAGTGACCAAATGGGGAAGCCACTGTGTAGCCAATAAGCATGTGTGTGTGCCATGGGAAAGCCCCACTCCATGCTTGACAAGGATGTAGGCGGTGGACCGAGTTTTTTCTAAGAGTAACATTTGTCTTGTTGCAGTGGATATAAGTGAATACAAAGTAACAGTTTAGCTCCTAACCCCTAGTCACTGACACCTGAGTCACGTGGGACTCAGTTTGTACTTTGTCAACTCAGTACATCTAATCTTCAAAATTACATTTTTAGCTAAATATTCTTCATTTCTTAAATAGGACCTGGAATGATTCCTGCACCTTTTTATTTTTTTTGCTGTTGGCCACTGTGCGTCCAGCTCAGCCATGAATCAGGCAGCAAGGTACAACATAATTTTGGGTTATAGCTATGAAGGCTCATAACTTCTACCCCAGTAATATGTACACAATATCTTTCCAAATTAAAAAAAAATGTTTGAGATACATGACAACTCCCTGTTTTACTATTCATCATACACACCTCAATCAGCAAATTATACATTTTCTATGATTATTAAAGCAAGCCATTTTATTTCTCTGGAAGAGTGTTTGAGAATTTCTTGTAATGACAGGAAAATCCGGACCGGGACATAGACACAGTTATGTGGATGATGTGAATGTTCTTTCTGCATTGCTTCCGAGGAGGGTGGAGGAAGACCTGATTATAAGTTTCTTCTGGAAGTTTAACACTGAGATGTTACTAGAGTAGGGCTGGAAGATGTGCTCCTATGGATCTGTCACGGTCTCTGGGGACAGGAACAGGAAGCTGGACACAAAGAATGAGGTCATCAGCTCCTCTGTCTGAGCTGGTCCTTGCTTGCTGGGTTTGCTCAGTTCAGAAAGCAAAGATGGAGGCAAGGCATTGTTCTCTGTAGACTTCAACCCCGGGCTCATAGATCTGTGTATGTGTTCCTCAGACACCGCAAATTTAGCCTCTCCAAGAAAAAGCTTGATGCCAATGCATAGTCTCCAAAGCTAGGGAGCCCCAACATACTCATCCCTTTGATGCCACACATGCAAGATAATTTAACCAGTTATTTATTTATTTGTCTTTTGAGAAGAATTCATTGAGAACACTTCAGGCACTGTGCTGAGTACTAACTGAAGATGTGAGAAGATAAGGCCCTGATGTATCCTTTATTTCAAAATTCTGGTATGTTCTGTAGACCTGTATTCAATACTTTGTACATATTTATTGGTATGTGTGATTTCTCATGAGACTGTGAGCCCTGAGGCATATTTTAAAACTTCATTTTTATGTCCCAAGAATTGTCCGGTCAATACTTATTGCATGCTAACTTTGACCAGCAGCACCAGGTCTGTTAAATCATTCATAGCCCTATTCACTTCAAATGATCCTACTAAATTAGATAAATACTATAGATCATATACAGCTCTTAGAAGTTCCATCAATAATAACCGTGTGACAACCATGAGGATAAATTTTCCCTCCCACCCAAAAAAAAACTTATCTGTGAGTTTGTCCATCACAATTTGAAAATAATCAGCTTCTGGGCCATTTATGTTCTTCTAGCATTTGTGTAATTGGCAGGTAGACGCTAGCTGGAGAGGTACAGACTGCAGGTAACTGAAAATTTCTTTTCTTTTGGAATTGTTACCAGCTAGCATGGATCCTTGATTAGTGGCAATGGAAATTAAAACAAAAGCACCAATTTTCTAGGGAGGGGGAGTTTTAATTGGAAAAGTAAAAGAAATGGTAAGGAGCTTTAGTTTAAGGGATGAGGAACAAGCCAGCCCTTATCAAAGGAAAGTAAGAAAGATCAGGAGAGGACTCCGGCTTGAGCAGCTGGAGGGGACACACTCTGATGAGAAGATGCCCCCCAAAGGCTCATCTGGTCATAGGTGGTTTTTTCAGAGGTGGCTGAATCTAGAGTGTGTGACGCTGGGATTAAGGGCTTGTGACTGTTAAACCCGACTGCTGATTGGTTTGGCCCCGCCCTAATCCCGGTGGTCTGGATAAGATAAAAGAGGTTGAAGGAAGCTGTTAAGGTCCCTTGTTGCTTTGCTACCATGTGGGCGCCGTGATTTGTTTCTCCTCTGAGACGCCCCTCTGCCGTGTGCCATCCTGCCTTGGAGCCAGCCGAGTATGGACTGAAACCTCTACAAACTGTGAGCTAAATAAAACTTTCCTCCTTTAACTCTGGGTGTTGGGTATTTTGTCTCAGCAAGGAGAGAAAAGTAACAAAGACAGTGTCCTCAGTGGTGAAGATAGATGAACGTAAATTTAGGGCTAATAAATCTTGTTTCGCCAACTTTTAGACAACATTCCCTAAATGACTACCATGCCTCTGTGCAGACCTGAAAAGGCTTTAACCTACCGTCTCACAAAATGAAGGTGAAGCTCGGTTCTACATCTAGTCACCTATTGGGCACCGCTAGGCACACATAAAGAGTTACATTGTTTACCATAAACCACCTTCGGTCCTTGTCTGCCTCGGGAGAAGACCTGAGTCATTCTTTTAACAAGTAACAGGATAAAGGCCAGGAATGAGTTCATAGTCGGTGTCAGAATCTTAAAATTGTAGTGCTTCCAGCTCAATTTGGCTTCTACGAGGTCATTACTGTTCTTAGTAACTGTTGAGTGTTTTAAAACATTGAAAAGCTTCTGAAGGAACATTAGAAGACTAGCCTTTTAAACAAAGAATACCAAATGGTGGTACACTGTTTCACATGTTGCATGAACAACAACAAAAAATTCTAATTAACATTATATCAACAGCAACAACCAATCTGTTTAACATTGTTTCAATCAACTAAGTGGAAGGAGGGAAATGCAGTGATATGATACCTAAACTTTATTTTTTTTAACTTGGTGATATTTGCTACAATCTGGTAACTGTTTCCTAGTCTGGAATAGTGTCACCCTCCAGAACAGAACCATCTCTTAGAAGGAATGAAAATATAATGTTGACTCAGGAAATAAGAGTGGGTGAATTATTACCATAACTTGCCTTTAGTCTCTCAAGGATACCAAGTTAGTTTAATTGCTATTTGTTACTTTTTCCTGGGGACCAGGGGAGGCATTCGTATGCATTGCATCCCAAATCTGACCAAAGATAAAACTCAGCATTAAATTCACGCAGAAGGTCAGCCCGAGGATTCACACGTCTGACGTGCATGCCTGTTGGTTCCCTACACTGGGCAATTTGGAGAAATATCTTCTTGCTTCTGCATACTCTACATGGGGTCCTTAAAACAGAGGTGTGTGGAGATGTTTCGTGTGGCTTTTTACAACTGAAGTCACATCCCTTTTACGGGAAGGCCATGAACAGTGTCTACAGGGAGCTGATTCACCAGGGAGGGGATGGATCCGAGATCATGACCTGAAACCAGGCTTTAGGTAAAGAGACTGACTCCTTTAGGAAAGAAAAGAATCAGACCTGAGTCAACACTGCTGCAGTTTGGATTTTGACTATCTCCTGAATGTCCCCGTGTCAAGGCTTGGACCTAACAGGGCACTACTGGGAGGCAATGGAAACATTAACAAAGGGGGGTCTTTAGGTCACCCGTGAGGTGCTCTCATAGGGAGTTGTAGTGTCGCAGGAAGTATGAAATATAAAATATTGTACCTGCCAACCTGTTAACTGTATGATATGCCGAGTTCTTCTTCTCTAGAAATCGAAGAATGACTCCTAGGAACAACCGAGGTTAAAAGTAGGACGATATTTATGGATAGGAAAGGTCCTGAGGGGCAGGAGGACCCGAGTGGGTAGCCCGGGGACCCCACTTTACAGAGGAGTTTTATAGGGTGAAACTCACGTGGGTACAAGGTGAGCCACGCCATGAGCACCCAATAAGGTTACAAGTATAGTCATCTAGGTAATGGCAGTCCAATTGGGAAGCGAGTCACGTACCAAGTGTGGATGGAAAGAACAAGGATTCTCCTAGGAGGCGGTGGGTCCAGGGGTCTCTGGTCCCCCAGGGTTGTTGATGCCTGTCTATGTTTCACTAAGCCCAGTCTTGAAGAAGTGTGTGAGTCTGGTCATCAAGTCTCCATCTTGAGGCCTGGTTTTCAGCCGATGTGCAGCTGTGGTGTGTTTCACCTTCGACTTAGCCCTGTCTGACTGCCTATAATATTCCTACCTAGCTCATCTATCTACCATAGTAGGACCGCATCCCCTTCCTCTGCTGTTTTCATTCTAAATATGAGGTGAGCAGCTTCGCTGTGCCATACGTCCTGCCATGATGTGTTCCCTCTCTGTAGACACAAAGCAACAGGACCCGTCACTCACAGACCGGAACCTCTAGCACTGTGAACCAAATAAACCTTTTCTCTTTATAAGTTGATTCTCAGGTATTTCCTTATACTGTGAGGAAGCTAACTAAACCACAGTAAAAGAAATAGCATTGTCTTTTGTACTTTGCCCTTATTTTTATGAAATTTGTTGTTCTTTGATTCTTAATTTTTTTGAGTTTTATTTTGCCAGAGACAAATTTTGCATTTTTTTTCCCATTTCTTACTCTCTTCTCTGTATTTTCTTCTCTTTTATTGGTAGAGGACTCTTGGAAACTATCTAAAAGTTGTTTAGTGCACAAAATAGAGGAAATATTCTACATTATCCAATTATGTTTCATACTAATTCTAAATGCTTTTTAAATGCACACTAATGACATTTATCAGTCTTTGTTATCCACTGCAAACCTAATATTCAAAAGTCTCATCAATTTCCCCTGACTTAGTTTTTATTTACTAACACTTGAAAAAATGATAAATTAGACTATATCTTACCACCAAGTATCTGAATCTCTCTCTGTCTCTGTCTCTCTCCCCTCTTTTTCTCTGTCTTGATTGATTATTTTCTGCCGAGATTTGTTAGTCTTGTTTCTCCAAATTTATCCTTGAAGGGAAAAACAAATCACTTCTGTGGACATTATAAATCAGAGCAATGGTCCGGAGAAGCTTAGGGTGTGTGGCCACTCTGACCTATTAAATCAGGCTGGGGTTGTTGCAGTATGAAGGAGAAACTGTATCTATCTTTCAAAGACAGTTTTCAGAAGTGAAACAGAAAAAATAGGATGCAAGTTCCATCTAAACGAATCCTCCTTTTGAAATCTTCCACACAAATTTTCTCTACTTGGGGATTTTGACGGAGCTAAATATAGCATCTAATTTTTTGGAGAAGTTTCAATATAAATAATGCTTGTTTTTATCAGAATCCAGAAAGATCTGCTCAGAATGATGAAGTTAGACACTGTGATGAGTCATACATTTCTGCCTTGACAAATTCCTGCTTTAATGTCAGACATTGGGTGATTAATTTCAGGTTCATCATTTTCTGTATTTGCATAAAGTCCAGCCAGACTGGCTATGCAAATGCTCTTCGTTAATTAGATTTGACTGTATTGCCTGTACTGGGTATAGAAATTATATTTACAATAAATATTTCCAATAGAAATTAAGTATGTGCAAATATTAATGCAGTAATGAAAATCCTACGAGGAGGTCTTCTTTTCCTTCTGCTTCCAAACAAAAAGACAAGTTAAACCCTAAAATGTCTGCGGGTAGAGCTATAAACCCAAGTTTTAGTAGTTGTGATATAGGAGAAATAGGTGCTTCTCCCAAACCTGCTAGATATCCAAAACGTGAGATTGTGTTCTCTAAAATTGAAGAATGAATTCTAGGAGCAGTGGAGGTTAAGAGTAGGAATAATTTATGGAGAGAAAGATAGCTTCTGTTTAAGAGGGACAGAAGGGGGACCAGAAAATGAGTTGCCCACCTACCCCACTTTTGAAAGGCGTTTATTGAGCAAAGCCATGAGGTGAGGTGGATTCAAGGTGGGACAAAACTGTAAGACCCAATGGAAAATCACAAGGTGGGCATGAGGTAGGACAGAACCATGATCAACCAATAAGATTACAAGTACAGTCACTCAGGTAATATTGATTAAACAGGGATCAAATGGGAAAACAAGTCACGTTTTACAAGAAATTTCCAGAAGGAAATGGTCAGGGGAGATTGATGTTCATTTAGCCTATCAACCACTGCTGTTCATCTCTAGGGGAAGTAGTACCTCTTTTCTTTTTATAATGCTAACCAGTGAATGTGCCTCAATTGTATTTCTATGCTGAGGGCCCAGCTTTGTCTGCCTTATAATAATTTAGCTATCTGTAATAGTTGGAATATAAAAGCATTATATTTTTGTCTCAAATTATTTCAGATCATATAAATCACTCCATTTTAGAAGAGGGAAACTGTCATATGTTCTGCTGTTCGCTGTTGATCATATGTAACTTTGAATATTTTAGGATGTTGCACCCCATATAGTGATCTTTGGGGGAAATCGGGATGTTTTAATACAGAGACTGTTACGAATTTTTAAAGTTGGCTACATTGTTGCTTTGAACCATGGTTTTTTTAAAATAAATTAACTGGAAACCAAGGCAAAGTCAGAAGCTGTGTTAATTTCCTGTCATGGGAACAACTCGCACCAGCATCTGTTACCTGAAAGCTCTGCTCCCCCCGGGAGGCTTGGCAGGCGCTGGGGGGTGCCTCAGGCTGCTCACAGGTGTCATCTGACACCCCCCCACCCCAGCCCCCGCTCTTCCCCATACTTGGGGGAGTATCTAGTCTCAGGCTCCTGCTGGGCATAAATGAGCACTGGGCAGTCTGTAGCCTGAGGTCCGGCTTCCTGGCTGGCTGTTGGTCAGGGTTTGTTCCCAGATTCCAGTGAGGACCTGCAGTCCTTGGCTGTGGCTTCCTGCCCTACATCCAGCCATGCTGACTTTCACTTCCAATTTCTTCTTCCTAGGGAGGAGAAGGCCAGTTTGTAAGTCAAGCCCAGGGCAAGACTTCATAGCTCAGAGTCACCCAACTTGGATGTTAATGACCAGTGCCACATTCCTGCCGGCAGCACATAGATGGGTGTGCAGTTGCATAGCCACGGGATAGGAGCTCTGGCTTGGCCCCAGTGAGAAAGAGGGTGCCTGTGAACCCCAGCCTTGTGGAGCACAGAACATCAATGATGGGAACAGTCATTTCTGCTGTTCTTTTGTAAAGGATCACATGATTCTCAGCAATGGAGCTCTCATGGCATTTCTGTCACACAATGGAATGAAAAAATTCTTCCTAGAAAAATCAGTGGATGCCTTTCCATACCTCTGCCCGGGGCCACAGTTAGTTCAACCTGGACTTTCCAGTATTTCTTTTTAAAAGAGATTCCAAGCCTTTATTGTTAACCTCTGTAGCTTGTATGCCCTTTAATATATTAAGTATGTTTTAGTTGTTTTAACCTAGGGCCTCAAAAATGCTAGGCAAGCACTCCTTCACTGAGCTGCACCCCTGCCCAAGATGTTATTTATCACATCCTTGGCCAAGATAAAGAGCAATTGGTCACTTTACAGGAGACAGGAAGGGGAGGCAACATTTTTCCCTTGAATACCACAGCAAAACTGGTGAGTTCAGGGCCGGGGTTTTAGCTCAGTGGTTCCGGCGCCTGCCTCGCAAGCTCAAGGTCCCAAGTTTGATCCCCGGTACCAAAAAAAAAACTGGTGAGTTCTCCGTGGATAATGGCCCAGGTGCAAAGGAGGGATACTAAAGAAAGGAAAGTTGTGTGAACAAAAGGTCAGGGGAGCCTCATCTTACCCTGTAGTTCTGTTTTGTCATGACAACGGTGTGCATCGGAGAATGGTGCTTTTTGGGATACCCACAAAGTACAGAAGATACTTTTGAGCTAGGACTAGTTTGATTGTAAGAAAACGATTGGCTCAAACTAAAAGAGAACCCTAGAAAAATCCACAGAGAAGACACCGCGCGCAGGTGGTCGGTCTTGATGCCACCTCCTAATATCATACCATTTGGCTTCTGTAACATTCCCCCAAAGAGGTGTGTGTCCTCCTGTGTTCCTGTACTCGCACCTGGCCTGACACTCCAGCTGCAGAAGACCCTTCGGATGGAGGAGGACTGAGAAATGCAGAGTGGCATGTTCCGCTAATGATGAACAACAATGAGCAGCTCAACAGAGCACGCTGGGTAGCTCCACTCCCTTCCCTCAGTGGTCATCAGATCAACAAAGTACAGTCGACCCTCGACTTACGTACAAACTCAATTCGTTCCAAGAGCTGGTTGTAATTCAGGTTGGTCAGTGGAGGCTCAGGCTCCTCTACACAGCCTTCAACTTCTCTCTCCTGCACACAGGCAGATCTCAGTTTCCTTAGAGAGACATCAGCCCAGGATTTCTCAGTTAACCCTGCACAGGAAAGGGTGCTATCATGTTCCTTCCAGAACTCTCAAAGGGTTAAGTCTGTATCTGAGACCATCAGGAAGCACAAGCGGCCAGCATTCTGGTTGTAACTCAAGACTTGGGTTATGAGTTAAAACTAAAATTCCATTTGTAACCCAAGTTGTTTGTGTGTCAGGCCAGTTGTAACTTGAGGGTCCACTGTAAAGAAATAGAATGTCGTTTTACACTGACATCTTCTCATCATAGAAGACACAATATTCCACCCCCAAATCTCTCAGGGTTCCATTGGGCCTGAGAATTAAATTAACATGAGTTAGACTGAGTAGAGAAAGAAATACAAATTGATGTAATCTAAGCTTCAAATGACAGGGAGCCCCATGAGGAAATGGAGCCCAAAGAAACAGTCAACTGCTGATAGGCTGAATCAGACAAAGTATTGTAGACCGCTAAGTTAGGTAAAAATATTATAGGCAGTCTTATAGGGCCAGGCCCTCGAGAGAGTCAGCACAAAGGTAAAACACATTACAACTGTGGCTGGAGATGCCTCAGGTAAGGACAAACAACCAGGCCTACATGCTTCCACAAAAGACAAACGCTGGGCCCAGTGAAGTCTAGATAGACACCAGTCACCCCAGTGGGTGACCAGGACCTTTGGTGGCCATCATTTCCTAGAGAAAGTCTTTGTTCCATATACACTTGTTATGTGACTTGTTTCTCCATTGGATCACCGTTACCTAAGCAACTACACTCATAACCTTATTGGTTGATCATAGCTGTAACCCACATTGTACCCACATGGGTTTTGTTCTATAAAACTTCCCTGTAAAGTGGGGCCCCTGGCTACCCACTCGGGTCCTCTTCTGCCTCTCAGGAGCTATCTTCTCAGTAAATATTTTCCTACTCTTAGCATCTGTTGTTCCTAGAATTCATCCTTCCATTTTAGAGAACACGAACTCGGTGTTGCAGACATCTAACCGGTTGGGAGTTAGAATATTTTCACATTTCATCTCCTATTTTAAAGCAGTAGTGAGTTGTGACAGGTGACCAGGTAGAGGGGCTGGCACTGCAGTACACACTGGGATAGACAAGTTGTCAGGAAAAGAAACGTTAGCTGATGCCCGGGATTCCTTCTCTCTTGGCTCTCTGTCCACGTGGAGAACAATGTGAGACCTTTTGGTGTCTTTCACAGGGAAATTCATTGCCCAGTTTGAAGACAGACTCAGAGTGATCTTGACCTGCACCGCATGTTAGCTGCTTGCCACTCTTAGATGGCAAAACGAGGTTTCCGTAGAATGGAAGGAGCTTTCCCCATGCTGAGGCTCCCTGTGTCCTGGCCACTACTGTTACTTCACTGTGCCCTGTGGATCCCATCTCTCCGCATGCTTCCTTGTCTCTAAAAATCTGCCTCGAGGCTCTAAGCTAAGTAAGGAGAAATGGACGTCAACCCGGTAAGTGATGGGGCAGTGCTCTGAGGACTGTGACCACCACCTGTCCTGTCCTGGCCACCCCTGGGGACAGGCCTGTGGCAGGCAGGTCACTCACCGGGGGACCTCCATGGGTGCTTTCAGCCAGAGGTGGGCCAGCCCTGACAGAGTTGTGAGCAGCACCCGCCCTCGAGAGACTTGTCACACTTCAAGCCGCCCCATTGGCGCCCCTGCGCTGGAGCAGGTGACAGCTCCATGTCGGCTTCCGAGACAGTCGATGTGTCTTTGAGCTTTGTCCCCTAGGCAGTTTGCTACTGGGTACAACTTCCTACCTAACTGTGATGTCTCAGCTGAAGGTCTCAGGTCATCAGGTTTTTAGGGCATGGCAGAATTGTGTGATGGGGAGAGGGGGAAAGAAAAGAAACTGTATTTAGCACCTTATTTATTAGTTTTTCTCCCCACTGTGAAAATGGAATACTTTGTTTTGATTCCTTTCTCTCTCTGTAAAAAGAGATAGAAATCTGTGTGTTCTTAAATGGCTACCAGACCTTGACGTGGATGAAATGTTTTGAGGATTGGACAGGGCAAAGCCATCCATTAAATTGAATAAAAGTCTATTTATACTTTATATTTTTTCAACCATAAAATCCAGCTTGATAATGACTATAATTATAGTGGTCAACATTTACAGAGTGCTTACTGTCCTAACTTTTTATCATAGAACACTGTATTCAGTCCTGACAGCCACAAATAATGTAATATTTCCTCTGTTTGATAAGTAGGGAAACTGAGGCAAAAGAGGTTAAGGAATTTGTCTAGGATCACACAACTGGTAAGACAGAGTTAAATTGAGCCCAGAAGGTCCGAACTCTTAGCCATTGTGCTTCAGCTGTTTTGAAAGGCATATTATTCAAAATGTCTTTAGAAAACAGGAATAGTTATCATTGCCCAAATTGGAAACTCTTGAATGGAAAGCTCTTCTCTAGATTTGTGGAAAGAGGCTGACATGAAGGAAGACAGTTTCCTCTTTTTAACATCTTTAACATCTAAATCTATCATGCTGACTCAAAAATAATTTACCCTGAATAACAATTTCAGCCAACGTTTGCAATGTTATACAGAGCTTTCCCATATAATCCTCTTAGTTCTGTGAGGTTTAAAGCAATAAACGCATGCAGAGTAGTAGATGATTCAGAAATACTTTTGGTTCTTACAGTTCTGCCATTACTTTTCTTTTTAATTTTCATTTTTACTAGTCGTGCCTGCAGTACACAGTGGCTATATTCATTGTGGGGTGTGGCCCGTGTCCTAACACCCTTAACTCTTTCCTCATCCCCCCTCAACCAGGAGGGTCTACGCTGAGAGGTTAACGGATTCTCCTAGGCTGACTTCACCCTGGGGGGAGGCACAGGGTTACTGGTGGGGAGACGAGCAGTCAGAATCCATTCTTCTGGCCACAATACCTACTTCCTTTCTATCCTGACTGCTTTGCTGTTGTTATTGGAGTGAGTTTTTATAATTTGCTTCTTATTTCTAGGCATTCATTTAATTATTCAGTAGGAAACTTTCCTGTAGGAAGAAAGGGGGTTTCCTGTACTAATGCCCCTCTTTCCCTCCTCCAGCTTCCATCCTGGATGACTTCTGACAAAGGACTCTGGACTAAGGGCTCCAGAGTTGAGGCAGAGCAGTCAGTGGGCACCTCAGGTGGGCAGGGTGTTCGCTGGGCCCTAGAGAAGATACGGGGTTGGGTCCCAGAAGGAATGTCAGTGAGCGGAGAATCTGTCACCTCCACTCTTAAGGATCTTAGTATTAAAAATTATCTTGGTCGCAAAGAAATTGAATTTTCTTTCCAATTTGTAGGCAGTAAGGCATTTCTGATAAGTGAAGGCAGTTTTTTCTTTCTATTCCAAGAGGTCGAGAGGCTGAAGTAATGCAATAAACCCTAGGGTTGCTGGCCAAGCTTCCATCTTTCCTGGATGCCCTTTTCTTCCCAGTGGCTGCATATTTGGGGGAAGAAGGTGAAGGGGTACAGGCCTTGTGGCCCCCTGACCTTGATGAGGGAAATTTATTTCAGACTTCAGCCTCAGAACAGGGAAAGAATAATGTGCATTAAACATTGCTTTAAACCAATGTGCATGGTTTAAAGCCACCTAGTCTGCAGCACACTGTTCTCCAGCAGCTGTAGGCATCCAACACACTCCATGAAGTCCTTTCTTCTTCACACTGTGTCTTTCCCGTCTTTCCCTGGATTTCAAAGGTCCTTCCCAGCCTCAGTGGTGGGAAGGCAAAAAAAAGCAAAGAGAAATGGATTACCAAGAGGAAAGGTAACCAGAAAATATTTAGAAAATACCTTTTATGTTGTGTATTGATTATTCACTCAAACCCATAAACTCTCTGGGCCTTTATGGACACTTTTTCTCTCTTTTCACACACTTTCTTTTTAAATTGTTTTTATTCTTATTAGTACAAGTTTTCAGGGAATAGTGATCACATTCATCGTGGGGAGTTGGTGCATGGACATAACACATCTTAATTCTTTTATAATCCCCTCTCCCTTCCCTCATCCCCCCCCCCAGTTTATTAAAGAAAAAGAGAAAATGAAAAAATGTAAGAAACCTACTCTGTAGAATAGAAGGTCTGAAATAGGAAGGAAATAACAATCACATAGAACCATGTGCTAGCTTTTTCCTTCTAGCTCCTCCCCATAAGGGAGCTTCTGTCACTGGCAATAAAATATGACATGAGTCATTTGTAAGCCTATGCACACACCTTAGAGGACGTGGATATATGTGGATGTGTGTGAGTGTCGGTCATGTGTGAATTATTGGCAACTCCAGGTGAAATGCTGCATAAGGCAGCCGAGAGAATCAACCTCACAAGTAAAGGTAACCCACACTGGAAGCATTATTTATTGTGGGCTGGAATTGGTTATCAGGTCTCCTGCCCTGCTACCGGATTATCTTCCGTGAAGCCCCAGTATCTAGGATTAAGAAATCACTCCTTAGGTTCACAGGGAACTACGTCAGTGTGGATTCATTCTACACTAGAGTTACCAGGGTGAGCAAATTTATCACGGAAAGATTGGCAGGAGAAACACAGATATGGTGGCTACTATTCTGCTTCTGACCAGATGCCCATTAAAAGGCGAAAACAATCTATGTTCCCTGTGTCCCAAAAACTCTAGTGAGTGTCAATCCTGAAACATTGCTAGGTTTGCCAGGTAATTCCTCCAAAGAGGAAGGCCTGGCTTAACTCAGAACACAAGGAAAGGGGTGCAAGAAGATGGGACCCCGGCCCCTCTTTTAATATAACCCCACCCCAAAGCCATGTTCAGATGTGATGCCGTGATGTAATATGTATCAACTAATGTGCATTTAACCAAGTGTAGAAACACTTCAAATAGGCTCCATATCACATGTGTAAATGAAGTTAAACTCATTGGCTATAGGTATTAATTGAAACAATAGATACTATACTTTCCTCTTTTTCATAAGCTGCCCAATTTTTAGCATAGACATGATATCCCTACGTGTATATTAATAACATTAATTATGCAGTCTCTTTAGCCATAAAGGAGAATAAACAGCTTATATTGACTCTGCATTTTTTATTTCATGTGTTTTGGATATTATATTGCATGGCCAGTGTTTTGTTACCCTCCTCTGTTTATTCCTTCTTCTCAAATAAGTTACCTTCCAGTATGGTAGGCCAGCCAATTATCAGTTTTCACAGTTCAGTAAACAAAGAGTTTATGATTTTACAACATGAAATCACTTATTAATGAACCACCAGAAGTAGGGTTCACAATTTACAGAATCCTCAATGGAATTATATCAAGGAAAAGCACTTTCATATCAATCTGCCCCTATTAACACAAAAAACGATACTAGAATTTGAAGGACAGAGCATGCAATGGAGAAGGGAAAGCTATTTTTGTTAGTAAATACTCCCCATATTGAGCTTTTTCTCTTTTGGATTTGAATTCTCTTTTTCTTTCCTTTCGCATTCTTAAAATGAGAAATTTACAACTTCTATTTTTCCCTACTTCATGTCCTGAAAAAGTCTTAAATCAGCACTGATTGGAGGGTATGCAGCTGTGGCTTAAAACGTGTCGTCTCTGCTGAGACAGCAAACGCACTGAACACTCTTCATGTCAACGTGACGCTCTTAAATTTATCTTGAGAAAAATATTTAGAAGGAAAGTGTGCAGGATGCAAGGATCCAGTGTTTTGGTGCAGGAACTGCTGCACGACATCTGTGCTTTATAAGGTTCCTGAGCGAGAAATACTGCTGCACAAACAAGGAAGTTTCCACCAACGTGAAATGAATTGTAAAACTGAGAGGAGGCGCCATAGGAGCAAATCTCAGGCGTAAAAATGTGTCCTGCCTCTGTTTAATCATTGGAGACTCAGTTTCTTCATTTTAAAAGGGAGGATTTTAATTAAATGCTCTGCAGGATTTTTCCCAGCTGCAGTACCTCAAAGTACCAGGATTGACTTTCAAGTCCTCCTTCACAGCTGCATTGGGTTTTAACACATCTGCTTTAAAAGATGAAGTTATGGCCAGCTGTGTCCTTCTATCGTGACTTCCTGTCGAGGACTTGGTGTGTGCAGTAGTATCTAATCAGATTAATTTTTAAAATTTTTTAGAACTGTCATAGAACTCAGAAATAGAACAACTAGCTTTAAAAATATCTGGTCTTTTTGTCTATAACTGAAAAACAAATGACTCAATTATAACCTTTCCCAAATGACTTATCAGTGATAGCCCTAGGTTCTCCCAGTAATAAATGTCAAAGAAGTGGTCACAAGCTATAAATGTTGAATCAGTGTTCACCAAAATTAGACTGATGGTGAACCTAGGACTGTAAAAACAGAACAGAATAATGTGCTGTGGCAAAATCAGATTAGACAGCGGAGTGCAGTGGAGGTGGAAAGAGGTGATCCTGATTAAGACAAAGAAAATCAAATCCTTCCCCAGAAACCATTAGCAACTGATACAGTGTCGAGTGAGTAGGTGGCTTTGTGGCAGCATGAAAGCTTTTTAAGTGTGTAAGTGGCAATTTCCTGTTGTTCTGAGCTCAACAGATTTATTTCAGGACTGTTCCTAAGGCCCAGCACCCAGGGAAGTGATGGTATATTATGTCCCTTCACCCAAGATATTATTTCCAGCAGAGCAAATGATTGATTCGTGTGTGTTCACATCCCTGCAGATATAAAAAACTTCTTTTTATCCTCATCAATGGCTATATAATGTGAAGTACAACCAGAACACAGCGTTTGATTTATATTTTTTTACTTAATGGCATTTCAGTATCTTTAATACTGACTCAGATACCTTATAACTTGTAATTTAATAGGCGTTCTTTTCTCTGTAGTTGTAAAGAAAGTAAATTCGAGTCCAACTGAGTAAGACAGCTAAGTGGAAATTCAGGCAGATCACAGAGATAGTCTTCCAATTACTTCTTTGGAAATTATAGATATAATTTTGACTGCAGATACTTGGTCATACATTTCAACAAGAGTATCTGAAGTAACCAAGACAGGCAAAATGTGGAGATACAAAGGAAAGAGTAGTGTAGTATGAATACTGTTAATAGAAGTTGGACTTACTAAAAAGCTGATTTCTAAGAGCCAAGTTACTTCAAAATGGGAGAATAAAAAATATTAGTAATATAGCTATTCAGTAAAAAATAAGAAGGAGTGGGAAAAGGTTCCTCAATGGATACTAAGTCACAGGACCAAGTAGTTCTGTTTTGTGCCAGGGATGTAGCTTAGTGGCACTGCACCTGTCTCGCAAGCACAAGGTCCTGAGTTCAACCCCAGTACCAAAAAAAGAAAGAAAAAAAAGAAGAAGTTCTGTTTTGCTATTGCACAGTTCACAGTAGGGTGACTGTGCATAATAATAATGTATTTGAAAACACTAGAAGAAAGGATTTTGAATGTTTTTATCAAAAAGTGATAAATGTTTGAAGAGACCTAATCTGAAACACTACACAATGTTTCTGTGGATTAAAACATCACATGGAATTCCGTGAATCTCTCCTGTTTCTATTCAGTACTGGGGACTGAACCCAAGACCTTCACACTGAACTACATCCCAGCCCTTTTTTATTTTTATTTTTTATTTTGAGACAAGATCTCACTATTTCATTAAGTTGTCCAGGCTGGGCTCAAACTTGTGATCCTCCTGTCTCAGCCTCCCACAGTGAACACCTACAATCTTTGTATTTTGATGTAGTAGACCAGCCTCGGGGATATTGCCTGCAAGGCCACTCCCCCAGTGACCTGACTTCCGCCCACAGGCCCCACCTTCCGAGTTCCATCTCGCTATAGCAGCAGCTGGGGACCAAGCCTTAGACCCCTGGGCACTGGGGGTGCTCCAGACTCGAAGAATGCCCCCCCCCCAGGGCTGTTTCTGTGTCCATGCTGAGAAGTCCCGCCTGGGGCTGGCCCTGACAGAATCCTGGACACACGTGGTGCTCCCTCTAGTGGTTGTAGATGTAAGGCTGTTTCTAGCAGGTAAGTTACGCTTCTAAGGCTTCTCCAGGTGCCTTCACCTATGAAAGTGCAAAGTTAACTAAAACTGCTCAGCATTTGACACCTTCCTATTAAAACCTAATACAAAGTAACACATTTCTTCAAGTGGGTGCAAAGACAGAAGTGATAGTTGGTGAAGGTTTTCTTTAGCTCCTGGTCCATCTCCTTCCTCTTCCATTACACACACACACACACACACACACACACACACTGTTCCTTCAGTTAGCTAGTGACACTTTACCTGCTTTAAAGCCAACATCCTGCTCTTCTTGTTGAAGTTCTTCTTTTGCCTCTGGTCAAGAATCAAAAATACAAAAGAGAGAAGGAAAAAAACACTGTGTTCAAAGTCTGGAAACCAAGCAGAGCATTTTCTGGGCCTCTTTCTGTTTTATGTACAAAGGAGAATTTGTGAAGGGATCCCAGAGGTAACCTTGGCGTTTCTTCCATGGAAGAGCCCTGGGTCACTGAGCATTGTCCTGGGCGGGAGCTTGTAGGAGCCATGCCCAAGTGGGCAGTTGGACAGGTCTGGTCATCATCAGCCTTTGAGGGCCAGCAGGAATCCAGATTCCATTACCCTGGGACACAACCTTGCAGAGGAGGGGGTTCATGGATATTTGGAGTCCATGAGAAAGGTGGGAACCAACTCCAGGAAATGCAAGGAGGGACACAGACACCACAAGCTCAGGTGACTAGGGACTGCAGGAGGCCTGGCAGCATCCGGAGGATAGGGAGAAAGACCTTCCGGGGCAGCCTGTCACTGAGGCTGTGGGACTGAGAAGAGTAAAAAGTGAGCATGCGGAGTGGGTTCTACAGCTAGTCGTCAATGCATCCTGGCATCTGACCTGAAAGCTCAAACTTTTGCACTTTGAAACATGAAGACTCCATAGACTTTTGCACAGTTCTCAGTTGCACATTGAGAGGAATATATTGTATACTGTGCATTAAAAGTGAATGAACAAAAAGACCAGGTGAGGCTTACATGAAGGTAGAAATCCTCAAAGTCTAGGTGGCCACGTGTGCCTCAGCTCTAGCTGGAGGGAAAGACATAGGGTGACATAACCAAGTGGTCAGGTCACAAGGACTCCAAGAAACACTTGAAATAAATCCCTAGCTTCATTTGAGTACTGTAGATGCTTTTAGGGTTGGAATATAAATCGAGGAAAGTGAGGTACATCCCTCAATCTAGGCCCATCCCTTTCTTTACTCAATTAGATACCAGAAAAAGGGGGAGATAATCCTGTTGTCACGAGGGTGTTCAGTGTCAGAGCCAGAGGAGAAGGCAGCCTCTGGACCCATAGTTTAGTCTTGTTCGTACACAATCGTGACCTCTAGGGGAGGGGCTGTGTGTCATGAAGGAGGCTGGGAGGAGCAACCTCAAGTTACATTACTTGTTGACCTGGAGTAAATGTTCTCTTAAAGAAAAGTCTCAAGTACTCAATCTGAAATTATGTCAGTTATTTCTATTGAGTAAGTGATATATAAGAGTTTCTTTCATGCTGATTGAAAAATTACTTTGATAGAACATAAACAAAAACAAAAAAAAACACTTCAGAGTTTAAACATGAAGTTACTGGTTCACCATAAATCTGCATTTTGCCAGTAATACATTCCTTAAAAAGCAGTCCCTGTCTTTAAAAAGGTGTAGAGTTGTCCATGACAGATAGGGTTTGAAAATAGTGAAGAAGAGCTCTAAGTTTTTCTTCTTTGTAATAATTTGCTTAGTGTAATAATCCTGTTCCAAACTATTACTGGTTTTTAAGAATGTAGCATTACATTGTCCAGTTACCATTCAGAGTGTGTGTGTGAGTACCCATGTCAGTGAGTGTATCTTAACTGAAACCTTTATGTCTGTTTATTCTCTTTTATCCAAACACTGTTTATATCATTCAGTTTTGCTTATAAAAAAGACAAGATGGAGATGTTTACGTGTAGGGCAAGTCAGTGGTTAACTATTTACCATCAGATCACAATAATCGTGTCCACTTTGATCACAATCTTTGTTACCACAAGATTTTTTTCAAATGATGATAGAACTGGAGTTTAGTGCGGGGAGAGGAGGGGAGAGTGATTTCTAGCCTTGGAAGTTTATCGTCACTAGATTCCTAAGTCATTACCATTGTACTTGTTCCTTTGATGCGTCCAACACTGTGCTGGGCACCAAGTCTGCAGAAGTAAAAACACAGTGCCCTCCCCAAGAAAGCTAACAGCGATGGGGCAGCTTCACTCACAAACAGGATGAGCTGTTTGCTTCAAGCAAGGGCCGTTAGTCCAGAAAGGTGACCAATGCTCCTGTGAAGGTGTGAAACTGTTGCAGTCTCCTCCTGGGGAAGATTAGAAAACCTGGACGCCAAGGATCTCTACATGTGAATCGACAGTTATCTATTTGTGAATAATGTGAATAACTTTAGTGTGTGTGTTTTAATAAGATTTTGATAGGATTAAAAATATCTGGCTGAAATTCATACATAACAAATGGTACACAAGTGGCTCTTGGAGCCAGGTGTGGTGGTCCAGGCCCATAAGCCTAGCATTCTGGGAGACTGAGGCAGGAGGAAAACCAGTTCAAGCAGAGCTGAACAACTTAGTGAGACTTTTCTCAAAATAAAAAATAGAAAAGGCTGGGAATGTAGCTCAATGTGAAGACCCTCGGTTCACTCCACAGTAATTTTAAAAAACAACTAAACATAAATAAGTAAATAATGTTCCTTGGGATTGAGGACCTAGCTAAAATTCAGTAGTAATCCAGAAAGTAGAAAATAAGAGAAGATACCATGTTTTCACCCAAATGATTAGAAAAAAATTTTACTTGATAGTAAAATGATTTTGGCAGAAGTATAGGAAATGCATATGTTCTATATTGCTGGCAAAATCCAAATTCAATGAGCTATTTTTTGGATGCTGCTTTGTAAATATTTAAACTTTATAATTTATGATTAAACAACTTTATTTCTCAATATCTGACCTAACATACAACAAATGTTTATTGATGCATTTCCCATAATAGTAAATCTTAGCACCACATAAATGTCCATGAGTGGGAGAAAATTAAATACAGAACTTCTGGCCCAGCCATTTTATGGAGACTTCTGCAACCGCTAAAAAAATCTTTAAGGAATTTGTATTTCCTAAACTAGAAAGACCTTGAAGATGATAGATCACCTCGTATGCCAAACCGACTCAAAGCTCTGCAGCACAGTCTAGGGGCTGCATGTTCATGGTCAGGAGCTTGTTAGCTTTATCTCAGCATTGAAATATTTTTGTGTCATGCACTGTGAAATGTAGCACACACATGAATTTCAAACTAATAAACAGAGAAGTAGGAAAATCTTGAGATGAACTATTATTCTCGTACTTCCCAATATAATGGAATTGTAGTTTTATTTCGTAGCTACGCTGGGCAAGGATTTTAAGTTCACCTGATCCAGTACTGTGGAGTAGGAGAGATTCATTCATGAATTCACTCACTCGTTCACCCTTCTTGCCATTCATTCCATGGGGACTTATTTATTCAGTGCCAGCTTGTCTCAGCCACTGTGACCTTCGTGACTGCTGTCATCAAGCAGTCTAGGAAGAAAAAGGGAAAGACATGGAGGCCGGGCTCCCCACCTCTTGAGAAGAATCCCCAGAAAGGGACGCTCCGGCAGGGAGCACAGGCTTGCAGGATGCTTCCTAGTCGCACTCTGTAAGCACCAAGACTGAGTTCTAAGTGGCCCATTTCCAAACATCATGACCTCCAGATTTGTCTCCATCCTGGTGTCAGAGGTCTCTGTGGACAGACTTATTTGGCAGCTTCTCTTGTCAGGTTTCCTCCTTACCAAGGGACCCCAGCAATTCCATGTAAGGTCAGTCTTCCTCAGGCAGCCTCGAGAACAAAGCAACAAGGACCCCAGTTCCTCAACCTCTTTCTATTTTTTTAAAAACTTATTTTCCTTGAAAGAAGGGAATGGAGTTAATATGAGAAAATGGAGAAATTGAAACAAAGTCTTTGTAAATAGGGAGGGATGGAGGGGGTGAAGGGAGGGCTGGGCAAGGGTGAAAAATAAGAACCAAGAGAGACTATGTAAAGGTGCAAATTTCCAATGATGAATGTCATTATACTGTATACCTAAAATGTACCAAAATAAAATTTTTAAAAAAATTATTTTCCTTGCTTTCTTATATGTTTTCTTATGTTCAGAACTTCACTGGGAAAGAACCAAAGTGGATGTGAGCTTAACGCATGTTTCCCTAATGGTGCTGAGTAAAACACTGGTCTTTCTGGGGCTAGCAATAGGTAGACAAAGGGGGAAAAATAGTGATCAGAGAATTTGTGGAGGAGAGGGATAAGCTTCATGTAATTAGAATATTTATTTCACTTCAGAAAATTTCAGAGCTTTCATTCACTGTGGCATCTTGAATCTCCACGGGGGCCAAATCGCTCTTAACCTCGCGTCTCTTTTTCTTGTGAGGGCCGCCACTCGTACTGCCTGGCACGTCTGGACAGCCCTCTTCAGATGTCAGGCTGAAAATACCAGCAACCATCTTTCATCTGAATCAAGTTTCCCTCAGTCACCTTAGGTAAATGACTATTGTTGATGGTCCGCTGTCAATCTGTTTTTCTCATTACTTTATTCCTTACAATATGAAATATCGTAACAGAGAAGAAAAAGAAAATTATTGTGATTGTTAGTCATAATGCCGCCTTTGAGATGTTCTCCTTTTAGATGCATATTTTACAGGGCTGAAGCCACCTCATGCAGTTACATATGTGTAAGTAATATTAGTTCATGGTTTTTCTAAATTGTTTCATGATCTTTAAAGTCTTTATAGTTATAATGGAAGCACCATTTTCTAATCAGCAATTTACTTAATCATTTGCTTATTATTAAAGTGTTTGATTCTTCCAGTTAACCCCTACTCTAAAAGCCACAAGGGACATCTTAACATTCATTATATTTTCATTATTCTCAAACATATTCCTCACAGACTCCTGTGCCTTTGAAACTCACTGTCGCAAAGTTCTTTTATGTTCCATGCTGGAAATAACTTTAAAATCCCCAGCAACCTCTATGGTTTTTACAAGCAGTTCTTTGACACTGTTGTTGGTTTCCCCTCAACAAGATCTGCCACATTCCCTCCATGGGCGGAGGTGCACCTCGGGGTACACTGACCAAGTTCTTAGAAGTAGATCATTGTTTTAGTTAACACTTAGTTTCATTGATGACGTGATCACCAAAGCTATCAGAGATCTGGTGGAAATATAGTTATGAATCCATTATATATTACAGTGGACCCTCGAGTTACGACTGGCCTGACCTACAACTAACTTGTCTTATGACCAGAATTTTAGTTTTAACTTACAGCCAGAGTCTTGAGTTACAACCCGAATGCTGGCTGCTTGTGCTTCCAGATAGTCTCAGATACAAGCTTAACCCTTAAAGAGTTCTGGAAGGAACATTATAGCATCCTTTTCTGTGTGGGCTTCATTGAGAAATACCAGGCCAATGTCTCTCTAAGATCTGTCTATGTACAGGAGAGAGACTTTGAAGGCTGAGAGGAGGAGCCTGAGCCTTCATTGACCCACTTTACAACCAGCCCTCAATGAATTGAGTTCGTAAGTCAAGGGTCCACTGTATATAGTATCATCTGCCAGGAAACCAAGTTTTGCTACAGAATAACCGACTAAAACTTTTCTTTACTTTGTTTTCTTTTTTATTTTAATTTTTATTTTTTTTAGTCTATGTTTGCAGTACATTATGATTACATTCATTGTGGGGAATTGGTGCATGGACACAACACTTCGCATTTCTTTTTTTCATCCCATTTTCTTCCCTCCCTCAATCTGTTGGCCCTTTCCCTTTTGCAAAAGATCTTTTTAATCAGAGAGATTTGCTCAACAAATAATTTTTAAACTTCTTTAACTACAGATAAGAAAATAACCAATGAATTCCTCTATCACGATGCTGTATGATTATATATGATTTTCCTAGGGACATGCATTGCAAGACCCCAGTAGATGCCTCAAAATGCAGGCTGCACCCAATGCTGTATATACTTTTTTCCTATGCATACATCTGTTTGATCATTTTAATTTATAAACTAGGCACAGTAAGAGATTTACAACAATAATTAATAATTAATAATAAAATAGATCTTTTGCCGAAGGGGAGAGGACTACAAGGTGGAGGGAGTTGGGAGCAGCGAGAGAAAGGGGGATAAAAAGAATTAAGCTGTGTTGCGTCCATGCACCAACCCCTCACAATGAACGGGATCATGATATACTACAAACATGCACTGATGGAAGTGAAAGTTTTTTAGAAAGGAAAAAAGTAGAACAATTATAAAAACATACTGTTGTGAAATTTATTTAAAACTTATGAATCGTTTCTTTCTGGAGTTTTCCACTGATTTTTTTTGGACTGCGGTAGACCCAAGATGGCTGAGGCCATGGAAAGGGAGGGAGACATAGATCCTACTCTGCGCAAAACACACCAGAATCTTTGCTTCATGGAGCTGACCTTCTGGGTGGGAGGAGTCAAGCAGTAAATGACAGAAAATAGCTGGCTAGTATAATGTCAGAAGGTGATGAAAGCTAAATGGGAGCAAGCTGAAGACTGCTGGGGTGTGAAGGAGGGTTGCACATTTAAATAACCCAAAGAAATGAAGCCCTAATGTCAAAGAAACCTCTGCTCTCCGGTGTTTGCTGCAGCATATTCACAATATCCAAGACCTTAAGTCAAATGAATAAAGAGAATGTGATGTGATATGTATCTATGCATGTAATAGAATATTACCCAGCCTTTAAAAAAGAAGAAAATCCTGTCATCTGTGCCATGCTTGAACCTGGAAGACATTATGTCAAGTGGAAGAAATCAGGCACTGAAAGCAAACATTGCAGTCTCCCTTCCATGTGGAAGCTATAAGAGCACAAAGCAGGGCGGTAGTTCCAGGAGTTGGGGGCATGGTGTAGGGAGTTGGGAAGAACAGGAAATATCATTTGGACCCTGGGAGGAAGTTCAGGACATCTGTTGTACAACATAGTTACTACCGTTAACAGCAACGTATTGTGTACCTGAAAACAATTTTCAAATAACTAAAAGTGCTACTTGCAAAAGAAAGGAAGAAAGAAACAATGGGGTGTTAAATGGCAGGTAGCAAGCACATTTAATTCCCAAAGCAGGGAGATATGTGATGCACTGAAGAAAACTTTCCATGAAAAATGCTTACAACAGGATCCCAAGTTTGAAGGTAGCCTGGGCCATTTAGTAAGACTTTGTCTCGTAAAATAAAATTTAAAAGGCTGAGATGTAGCTCAGCATCGGAGATCATTTGCCCTGGGTTTCATTCCTAGTATTGGTGATGCAAAGGAATGAAAGAAACCAGGAAGGAAGGAGGGGGCAGGGAGGAAGGGAGGGAAAAAGAAAGCTTACAACAAAATAAGAATTTCCATACTTTTTGCAAAGAAGCATGCTGACTCCCATCACGTAGCTAGAGATTTTCCCTCTGCAGTTGGTATGGCCAACCTGTAAAATCCTTGGGGGTTGCTTCCAGGACCCTCACAGATGCCAAAATGTGCCAAGGCTCAAGTCCGACATATAAAATGAAGCAGTGTTTGCATCTAACCAAAGCACATCCTCCTGTGTGATACCCAACACAATGTAATTGCTATATAAATCATTATACTGTATTGTTCAAGAAATAATGACAAGGAAAAAATCTGTGTGTGTTCAGTACACATGCAGTCTTTTTTCAAATGTTTTTGATCTGTGGTTGGATGAATGCATAGATGTGGAGCCCATGGGTATGGAAGACGGACCGGACCCTGTTCTCTTGACATTAAATCTGCGGCAGAGGCAGGAAGCCTGTCTCTTCGGCGAAACCTCTGGGACAGCTGGATTGTTCAGGCCAAGTCTCACTGGGGGCTGAACAATCACATCTTCATGACAGCAGCAAGTGCTTAGATCTTGGGAAGGAACACAACCTACAGGCTGACTCACAAACCAAATGTCAACTTAGTTTATTTTGTCAGATATTCCAAGGCTAAGACTAAGGAAAAGGTTTTTGCATCTCCTTTCTGATAAGTACTTTCACTATGTGAAAGCTAATCCAGAAAGCCTCTGTGTGCCCAGAGGTTCCTAAAGAGGAAATGGTGTGCTATTGAAGGACAGTGTCTGCCAGTGGGCATGGTGAGACCTCCATCAGCCTCAGACCTCTGTCTCATGGATGATGTTATCGACTCAGAAAAGTCTTAGTCTCTTGACTTTTCTTTTAACCTTCTAGTAACATCTGACTTCTAAGTTTCCTAGCCAGTATATTATGACGCTTAAGTATTATTTCCTGAAATTTTCAAAAACTGTTCTAGATCAGAGTACATGATATGAATCTCATTATATTCTTGATGCAGGGCTTCTTAATCTGGTTCAGTTTCCTGCTCAGTTGGGCATTCAGAATCGGGCACCTCCACCTGAAGCAAAGGACATTTGTGTGACCCTGCTAGAGAAATGGCCACAAAGTGACCCTAGCCTGGTTGTCAATGATTTAAAAGGCTCTTCTGACACTTCCTGAACTGAATTCTACTGAGCCTGACAAGTATGTGTGCATGATTGGGTGTGTGGGTGACAGAGGCCAAGAGAAATCGTCTTAAGAACCTCTTCACCTTGTAGGAAGGAAACCACCCTTGCAGCCACCAGAACTCAGCGCATGGTCTGATGTTACACTGTCCACCTCACAAGCCTGGAAGAGCAAGCAGGGTGTCCCTTAGATTCGCGCCTACAAGGAGAAAGTGGATTCTGTTTAATCATCGCATGACTGTCTGCATTTGGCTATTTGAAAGATGAGACAGCTTTTATCATAGCAAGAGATTATTTCAAATCAAAGTAACCATTTTATAAAAATACCTCCAATAGTTTCACTTGGCATTTTTAAATGTCAGTTTGAAGAATTCTTTAGTAGTCATGTAAAAAAATTCAATAAATGTTATATATATATATATATATATATATATGGTGGAATTATTTTCAAAACTTTGTAATCACCAGCATGGAATGGAACTTTGGTGGAAACATGAACCTTAGAAAGTATAGATTTAAACACGAGAAACTTTTTAACATGACTAATAATATAAAAAAGAAAATGACAGTGTCACAGTGCAAAAATACAGACAGCGGGCTTGGACAGACTACACAAGGGTGGCTGGTGCTGTGCCACCCCCAAGCAGTTGTGTCTTGTGACATGGTTACAAAGACACCTCTCACCTTGCTGAGTCTTGCACATCTCAGGTGGGACGTGGACGAACTCAAAAGAGGGCACATGTCCAACCTTGCACAGGGTCTCCACCTCTGCATGCTCGATGATCTTAATTACTCTTCTCCTTCTGCTTCCCCGATGCCTGCTGCATCCCTAGCACTAAGTCCCTGTCACTTAGTAAATGCCCAGGAAGTATTTGTGAGAGCCAAGCAGGTACCAATTATTTGTTACCATCTAACTCAAAAGATGTGCTGTGAGCCAACTGTATATCTTTTATACTAATTTTAAAAAATATTTTAAATAAAAGAAAACCAAGGTTTGGAGCAAGGCCATTCCAGTGTGCCCCCCCCATGTCCCCTGAACAGTTCCAAATGACCTCTGTGGTCTGCTCTTTGGAAAGCGATGTACTAGGTGACACCTCTGGCCTTATAACCCTAAAAGCCTATTGTCGGTCTAAGGTAAGAACACATTTTGTTCTAGTAAAAAGACCAATTTAAACTAAATGAGTACATTTTGAGAAAAATAACTATATTGACTCTCTTTTGCCAGACTCCTCAAAACATCTTTTGAGTTAGATTATGACAAGAAATATAAAAATAAAGTTAATAATAACCTTGGAATAAAAAAATTAGCTTCCAAAAAAGCATGAGAGTGCAAATAAATTTGCTGAAAGGAAAATAGCTGTGATTACATGTCAAATGTGGCTATAACTTTCCCAAAAGCCAAGACAAAAAAAAAGAAAATGTTATATAGCTTTTGAGAATGCCTAAAGTTTTCCTTGTATTAAAGGAATAAAAAAGATTTTCCCTGTGTTGAATTTTTAAAAGGAAAACAAAGGAGAAAAGAAGAAACAAAAGAAAAATAAGCAATGTCTCTGTGAGTGGATAATTCAAAGAAAGAAAACCCTACCTGAATGAGTAGGAAATAAGTATTAAGAGATGCTCAAACCCTCCAGAAATCAGGAAAATGTTAATTAAAACATTAATAAAGTTCCAGTCTATAATTATCAAGTTGGCAAAAACTAAAAAGTCACATAACATCAAATGTTGGTGAAGATGTAAAGAAATTGAGACTCTGCTGCCACCTGGTGGGAGTACAGTCTCATGCATCTATTAGAGAAAGTGATCTCGCCAAATTTCCTGGCATTAAATGTGAGCATAATCCACAATCCATCAATCCTGCTCCTGGGTAATCTTCCCTAAGTCACTCAGGTGCTGAAGGCAAAATGTGTGCTGCTATTCATGGCCAACCTACTGCTGTTAGTAGAGTTGCCGATGTGTGGATCATCTAAAATATGATGGAATACAAAAAACACCACTGTAGAATTACAGGCAGCAATTGAGTAGAGCTTCAGAAACAATGTTAAGTAAGAAAAGTTATAAATAGATACTTATACCGTGTCTAGGTAAATTAAACATTGACAGTGCCAAAGTTTTTCAAGGCTTTTTTCTAGTGTATATGTATATATGTGTGTGTATAAAGGGGAGACTATAAGAAGCATAGTAGGGCATTTTGGGGTAAGTCAGCTGAAGAGAGGCCTGGTCAGGCAAGGTTCCCAAAGAAAAGAACATGCATAGAGCAGATATCACAAGAAACCAGGAACAAACTTTATTTTACAGCACAGCACTTATAGTAGTTTTTTTTATCAGTTTACTGAGACATAGTAAGACAAAACATTCTGTGTGACTTGCAGGCCACGTGGCACATGCGTGGTTGTCCATGCTCATTCATTATTAAATAATGAAGCCCCATCATGCACATGCACTAAAAACAGGATTGTGTCCTCAGTTCCCCTCAGACACCTGGGCTTTGATGTCGCACAGGGGCCCCCTACAGGGTATATGCACTTTATATTATAAAAAGGTAACTGGTGGGAGGGGTCTGTGGGATTAAGAACAGAAGATAATGGAGGGGAAGAAAGTAAGACCAAAGGAAACAAAACACCATAGGACTGTTCAATGAGTATAACGTGAAGTCCTTGGTCCTCATTAGTTTGCTCATCTGAAGTCCATATTGTTTCAGATTTTTTCACAGCAGTCACAGGATGAGAACATCCTCTAATTTACTGCAGGGTCTCCTCCCAGGCATGGTTCCTGGCATATAACAAGTATGTACTATATAAAATCTTCACAATTAAAAATTCACATTTAAAAACCATAATGTTACCACTCAGGGAGCTAAGCCTTAAGGCAAATCTGAAAACATAAGCATGGTTTACTCATTAAGTAAAAGTTAATGAGAGTGTCCACCAGACTCCACTCTGAGCACAGGATCCAGACTCAGTATGGTATCCACGGCCACTGGAGCCTAGGCAGTTCTTGCCTTGGTTAATTCTATGGGTCAAACCTCTCAGAAAAGGAATTGAGGTCTTTCCTTCCAGAATAAGAGAGAGTTTAGCTACACAGTTACTTCATTCATGGTTGCATAAAAGAAATGTATCTATTTTAAGATTTTCTCATCTTTACACGTGAAAATAGAGTCCAGGTTACTGACAATGGTAAAGGAGGGACAAAGAGAAGGAAGAAGGGAAGGAAGGAGGAAGAAAGAATCTACAAAATATTAATGAGAGTTACACTGCTAGCTCCACCACTAACTTTTATTCCTGGACTTAGAAAGAATCTGTTAGGCTTTCTTATTACGGGTCAGTAAATATGGCTATTTACTGCTTATCATGATTATTAAGTTTTCCATTATAATTTTTAATTATTTGGAATTATTTTCAATTTCTTTCAGTGTTGAGTCAGGGGTTGACATTTATCTGAGCAATATTTAGCATGCCTTTCTTCCAGCCCAGGACGTGGGAGATAGATGTACTATTGAGCCTCCACCCCATCCTCCCCTCATCACCTTAATGATACCCTGTGTACAGTTATTTTAACAGGGATCTAGGGGAGGAGCCAGTCTTTACACGAGGAGCATATAATTTGCTATTGGTAGAATTTCAAGTCTCAGGAGATCTGGGAGTATGTGTGTGTGTTCACACTCGTGTGTGGTAGGTGTGTGTGTGTGTCTTCTTGTTTAGATAATCCTGGCTAACAGTTGATCCTGCAACACAGAAGAAGTAGCTCATTTAATAACCCTTATGATCAGAAAAACTCCCCCAAATTACCCAACTATTCTAAGCCAGAAGAAAAAGTCGTGAACTATGAATGCTGTATGTTTGAGCTAGGAAGATGGGATGGTCTTCCAAAGAAATGTTGAAATGGAGCCTTAAACAGGCACGTTTGGAAAATATACAATTTCACAATAAACATTTAAAGGACTTTTCATTTTAAGGAAAGACATGCTCTTTTGTATAAAATCAGATCCTCTAAACATATTTAAATATTTATGAGCCTCTAATCAGAGAAATCTTCAGGAATGGAAATGCTGGGGAGCTAAGTGTTAGAATCTGCTTTGGTCCAAAGGCCTGAGGACCCATGAGGCATCTTCAGCATTACCATGCAAGTCCCTGGATAAAACTGATTCAAGATAAAACTTTACAAAGCAGGGAGCTTCATGCAGCGGCCACAAGGATGCAGAGTGTTGGGAAGTCTTTGTGACTGGGCTGCTGGTTGTGGATGAGTGCGTCCCAGCGGGTGGGTACAGGACCATCAGATGCTGGAGACAGCGCTGTACTCATATGCGACCTTCACAAAGAACTTTCGAGGATGCTTCCTTTCGCTGAAAGGCTCCAAGCAGGAAGAGTTGTTAATTTTGGAAAGATTCAATCAGTGATGCTTTTCAGTTCTTTAAATGGCTTCACACTGACTAATTATTTCCTTTTTCAAGCCCTGAATTTTTCTATCAAACTCTGATGTTGTGGAGTGGCTGCCCTTGGACACTGGTGGGGACCTCATTAGCTGAAACTTGATTGTTCAAATCAGAGCCCCTTTCAGTCTTTTTCCCTCTGCTTTTCCCCCTTAGGCTTAATAAATTCTGAGTCTGAATAACTTTAATGGTTGAATCAAGTGCCAGAGTCACAACACAGATATCTGTGCTGGATGTTCTGGTCTGAGTGCTTTATTGCCATTCTGTATTTTTCCTTAGTCTCATTTAAATCCTTTCTGATGCCGTTTAAACTATTGCTTATCATTCTTCACAACAACCACTCATTCATTCAAAAAACATTTATTAAATGTTCTTTACATGCAGATTACAGGCAAGTGCTAACTCTCAAACATTTGGTTATTTAAACTGGACAGTTTGAGTGTTTGCCAATAGCTGTTTAGAGATTTTGGAGGGTGGTGTGTGTGTGAGGAAAATGAATAAAGGTGTAGCGTCTTTTCTATGGTGGAAAAGTAAAGACTTTCTTCTATTATTTTGTTAGAAATAATAATTCTCACCCCTGAACCCTAGGGAAAACAAGGGTGTCACATCCCAGAATGGCCTGGTTCTCTTTCCTGTTCTACAGTTGAATTTCTTGGGTAGCTGTCTGTTGAGCACTCAGTCTGTGTAAGGCCACTGTCCTTCATGCTTGGGGAACCCATCCACAAACAGACACAGCCCCTACACTGCATGCCTGCCTCTGTTTCCCCTTGTGGGAGAGGGAAGGGGGTCAAGGGAAAGATGTGGAGATTGAATATGAGATTTCCAGATTTTCACTCAGGGCTGCTGATTTCATTATTTTGCCCCACACTCAGACCATGTGACTCATGCGTTAGCTTAAATTACATGCTCACTTTTATCTCGACTACTGAGTCACTTTGGTAAGAATTTCATCTCCCCTTCATCGTTTGAAAACACTGCTGGAGTGGTGAGGGGTTGAAACATGTATAGAGGGAACTTAGATTTGTTGAGCAGTTAGTACCTTCCACGCACTTTGCACAAGACACTGCTTCCAATTTGCACAGTGAATTTGACGGTTGGACACTGTTTTTATCCCCACTCTATGTCTAAGGAAACCAAGGCCTAGAGATGAACTAGATCATCCCCCAGGGATCACATTGCTAGCGAGCCCCTGACCAGCCTGCGGAGACCCTCACACCCAGACACCTCTTACCTCTGCTCAGCGACCTGGCCCAGGCACCCAGAGCCTGAGGAAGTTTCCCTAATTCAGTCAGTAGATTTTCAGGTTTCAAAACCAATGTGCTTTGAAATGAATTTGAACAATAATATAGAGACCCATATAGGGCATTCAAAGAAAGGTATTGCCAAGATTTATGAGGACTGAAACTTCCTTTATAGTCAGCACCACAGAGTCCTCAATTATGGCGTCTAGATTCTTCGAGAAGCTTCTCCCAGAGAATGCACACAAGTTTTTCCTTGTAGCCTATTGCTCTAGGCACCTGTTTTCCATATCACTTTGAATTGGGAGTCATTCCATACTTAGAATATCCGTGAGTTGTGGTGAGTGGAGAAGGATAAAAATTGGAGGCAACTGGGAACCAGGTCACTGGCAGCCATGATAGTGGGCTGGGAGATGCTCTAGAGAAGAGATCTGAACGCACAATTTGTTTCTGTTAAAAATGAACTCTAAAAGCCAGTGTAAATTTATACTGGTTTTATAATTTCAAAGTTATGTGTTCAGGCTCTCTATGTTTAAGCATGTGTAAAATTCAAGGCTAAAAATCTGCCAATAAGGGAAAAAAAGGTTTTTCAGACATTCTACAGAGGAGATATGTGACAGGCAGAGACTCAAACTGTACTTCGATACTTAAATCTGTTAATAGCATGCGTTTGTGACTTTTCAGTCTTAAAATTGTCAAATTAATGAATTTTCTGAAGATGAAGGAGAGATATTTTTGAACGGGAGACCTAAAATACTGAAGTGATAGACAGATTTGTTTATTTTTATACACCCTGTTTTGTTTCACAAAAACTTTCGAGTGGCTTACAGAAATTGTTAGAAAAGACAGGGATTTGTTGATAGATCAAGATATAAATAAAAATTAGTATCACTGTATGATGAATTTTGTTATCATTGTATGCTACATAATGACTAACATTGAGGTAATTTTTCTAAAAGCCAAAGGGAAAAGGAAAACTGACTATTGTATCATATGTATTTTGTCCTACAAGCAGAACATCCCTGAGTGAAGCAAAGCACCTACACCTAGGTTTAACAAAAGACCTCTTCACTGGTATCTTTTACAATACTCGAGCTCCAAGTGTAAAGGTTGGTGTCACAGGAAACTTTTAAAACTTTTTCCTTAAATTCAGACTGAGCATATAATGACTAAGTGCAGCTCTATGGACCAATTAGCTGGTGTGTGGCTGATCCACAGAGGACCTCTGTGTCCGGACTAAATACGCCGAAAGCAAAGCTGTTGCTGGCCTGTGTTCCTGGGACAAAGGGCTTCATGCTGTTGACACCAAACAGGGCTGAGACCACGATGGACTGTGTCCTCCTGGAACACAGACCGCACAGTTCTCTGGTTGTGAACATCATTGTCCATGTACAGCTCTCCATACATTTTTCTAGGACGCAACTTCAGAGCTTTCGATCCATAAAAGGTCGCAGTTGCGAATGCATTGACCTTGGGTCCTTTAACCACTCATCCTTCAATATTTGTTATTTCTGTCAAGAGCCTTCAGTGAAGGTAAGCAGTGAACACCTCAAAGGCTGACTCTGAAGTCTGGGCCGCCTCTGTGCTGCTGATTAAAGGCAAAGCCAGATGCACTCGACTCACAGTGCACCGTCGACGGATGCTGTCTTGTTAGAGGCTTGCCCAGGTGGCACCAAGACCCTCCTGGTCACGAGGAGGGGGAGGGGCTCTCCACACAGCCAGTCTGAAGTGTGTCTGGACCTCCAGGCCTGGAAATGAGGACCAGTGTTGACACACTGCTGCCCAGGTTGGGCTTATTTTCATGATTACACAGTAATGAATTGCTCTTTTTTGCTATTCGTTGTGAAGAACAAGGAGGGCTAGAATGGCTCTTAAAAATGGGCCGAGTAGGTAGACCATGGTGGTGCATGACTGTAATCCCAGAACCCTGTAAGGCTGAGGCAGGAGTACTGCAAGTCCCACTCCAGCCTGGGAAACTTAGATCCTGTTTCAAAACAGAAAAGGGTGAGGGACAGAGCACAGTTCAAAGGGCCTGGGTTCAATACCCAGTACCACAGGGGAAAAATGGGATGGGTATCTTCCAGAACACAAGCAAAAGAACAGATATGGCCTCAGTATTCCTACCAAGCAGAGCCAAGCGGACAGTATTCATTTTCAATCGTTTTTCAGAGCCAAAATGACCATGTTAGTTTAGGAACAGAATAATAAGCTATCTGTCTTATGTACAGGTCTTAATTCATCTTGCCAGCATAGGACTATAGAAATATATAGATTATAATAAATAGTTTCTGGATGAAATTCAGAGAATAAACTACTCAGGCTGTAATTACAAGCAGATTCATCAAAGTTACTTAAAAATAGTTAACATTTACCATAAAGTAAAGCTGCACATAGACAACTTTTAAGGACTGCAGTGTCTGTTACTTTCATGATTGTTAGAAGCAAGCATCCTATAGCAATGGTGACCCAAGGAGCGCCCTTCAGGTGGCTCCTCTTTCCCTGTGAAGCAGGAGAAACTTTTACTCAGAGTGAAAAGAGAAATGGTGGAGGTTGGCAGAGATTAGAAGTTATCATTTTGATTTGATTTGATCTCGCTACAAAAAATCAGAGGAAATTTCTGTCAGCTACCTAAATGTATCCCATTTTATCTCTCCTCTTTATCCCCAGTATCTAAGAGAGTACCAGACAAGCCCAACCACTCCTTTGAGATCTATCTGAGTGAGTGGTTATGAATCACTAGGCAAATATATAGAAGTGAGTGAATGCATGAATGAATGAATGAATGAATATAGAATGAATGAATGATGTGTAATAGCTAGACAAATGGCTGCTGGCTGGTTGTTGTCCTAGCAACAGCTGCATTAGAATAGGAACTATGGATCTCCTTGAGTGTTTGCTCCAGCTAAGCAGTTTGTGGAAGATTAGTGATGCTGGACAATAGGACAGTAGTCTGGTCATCAAGTGTCCAAGGACAGGGTCAGACCACAGAGGAGTTTGGAGAAGAACTGGTGGATGTCCACCCACTATCTCGAGGCTTCCCAGATGAAGCCAGGGAAAGACATTTAGGAAAGAGGAGCACTCATGGCTTTAGGGTGTGAGAGAAGCAAAGCGCATTCTCGGAACAGTGCAGTGACAGGGCCTAGAGGTGTATGGGACAAGGGCGGAGGGGCTGCTGAAGCGAAAGATGGGACCCATATCCTGAAGGGCTGTGGGCATCAGGTTACACTCGATCTGCATTTGTCGTCACCATTGCCCCTGCAGGCTTCTGAGTGTGATCCTGTCACATTCTGACTGGTCTTTTGAGGGTTTTTAAAATTTTTATTGGTAAATTTAGATATAAGCAATGATAGCATTCATCATAGGGAATTTGTACCTGTACATGATATATCTTCCCTCTTCTTTTTCTGCCACTTCCCTCCCATCCCATCCCTTCAACTCCTCTTCCCCTCCTTATTTACAAAAGCTCTGTTTCTATTGTTTTTCTGCTTTTCTCTTTTTTTCTTGTCCCTTCTTTCCTTTTCCCCTCCCCCCTCCATTATTCCCCTTCTCATTTGAACATTTTCTTCCCACTTCCAAATATCTATTATATATTTTTGTCCTTATATCCACTTTTGGATTCTCACACCAGAGAAACAATGTGGTATTTAAACTTGTGTGTCTGATTTATTTCACTTAAGTGTATGGTCTCTAGGTGGATCCATTTAGCTATAAATGCCTCAAGCTCATCCTTCTTTATGGCACAGTAGTACTCAACTGTATAAAAAAAAAAAAACCATATCTTCTTTATCCATTCATCCATTGGTGGGAATTTTGGCTGTTTCCAGGATTTAGCTATTACAAACTGTGCCACTGCAAACATGGGTGTGCATATATCACTGTGGTAGGATGCTTTTAATTATTTTGGGAAGATGCCAAGAAAAGGAATAGCTGGGTCAAATGGAACCTCTCGTTTTCATTTTTTGAGGAATTGCCACACTGATTTCCACAGTGGTTGCACCAGTCTACACTCCCACCAGCAGTGGAGCAGGGTTCCTTTTTCCCCATAACCCCACTACCATTTGTTATTGGTTGATTTCTTGATAGCAGCCATTCTTTTTGGAGTGAAATGTAATCTCAGCATTGTTTTAATTTGCATGTCTCAAATGACCAGTGATGTTGAACATTTGTTAAGGTATTTATTGTGTTTCTACTTCATCTGAGAAGTGTCTGTTCATTTCAGTTGCCCATTTTGTGATTGGGTCTTTAAATTGAGAGGATATGGGTTTTTTTTGAGTTCTTTATATATTCTAGATATTATTCTTTTGTCTGAGGAACAGCTGGCAAAAATTTTTCCCATTCTATGGGTTCTCTTCACTCTGTTGGTGTTTTCTTTTGCTATGCAAAAGCTTTTTAGTAAGGTGAGATCCCAGTTGTTGATTCTTTGTCATAGTTCCTGGTAATCAAGATTTTACTAATAAAGTCCTTGCCCACACCAACACCTTCAAGAGTTCTACCTATCCTATCTTCCAGAAGATTTAGTGTTTCTGTTCTAATATTTAGCTATTTAACCTGTTTCTATTTTAGTTTAGTGCATGATGAAAGATATAGATCTAGTTTTAATCTTCAGCAGATGGAAAGCCAGTTTTTCCAACACCATTTATTAAAGAGGCTACCTTTCTTCCAGTTAAGGTGTTTGACTCCTTTGTCAAAGATAAGGGGAGTGCATATGCTTGGAATTGTTTCTGCATCTTCTAAACCATTCCATTGATCCTCAGGTCTGTTTTTTGTTTGTTTGTGATTTTTTTTCAGAGTCCTGTGTTTTTGGGGTTTTTTTATCACAATAGCTTTGTAGTATAATTTCAAGTTGGATTGTGATACCCACTGCCTTGCCTTTGTTGCCCAGAATTGCTTCTGGTCCAAATGAATTTTAGGATGGTTTTCTCTAATTCCGTTAGATACGCTATTGATGTTTTAATTGGGATTGCATTAAATCTGTATAACAGTTTTGGAAGTATGGCCATTTTGACTATAGGATTCGTCCTACCCAAGAACAAGGGATATCTTTCCATAGTCTCATATGCTCTTCAATCTCCTTTTTCAGAGTACTGTAGTTTTCAATGTAAAGGTCTTTTACTTCCTTTGTTAGATTGAATTCCAGGTATTTCTTTTTTTTTATTCTATTGTGAAAGATATTGTTTCTCTAATTTTTCTCTCAGTGAGCTTGTTATTTTTGTACAGGAATGGTATTGATTTTTGAGTGTTGACTTTGTAGTCAGCTACAGTACTGAATTTTGTTATTACATCTAGAAGTCTTTTGTTGGAGTTTTTGGGGTCTTCTATGTAGAATATCATGTCATCCAAAAATAATGATAATTGAACTTCCTTTCCTATCCTTATTTCTTTTATTTCTTTTTCTTGTCTGATTGCTCTGGCTAGTGTTTCCAGAATGATATTGAACAGGAGTGCTGACAGTAGACATCCTTGTCTTGTTCCTGATTTTAGAGCAAAATCTTTCAGTTTCTATCCATTTAGTATGATATTAGCTGGTGGTTTGTCATAGAAGGCTTTATCAGATTGAGATAAAGACCATGATTCCAATTTTCTACAGGGTTTTTATCATGAATGGGTGTTGGACTTTATTGAATCTTTTTGCTGCATCTATTGAAATGATCAGATAGTTTTTTTCCTTGGAATCACTCCTGAATTCTACAAGAAATCTCAAGACCTAATGCTGTGACTGTTTTAGAAATATCAGCTCTGGCTGCAGCAGGCAACAGAACAGGATGGGGGGAGGTCTCCATGCAGCAGTCCCACAGCTGACCTCCAGGTTCAGCACCTCCCAAGCCATCACTTTGAAAACTTCACAGCCCAGACTTAAGCTGGTCCTACTACACCATGCTAGAAGTTGGAGTCTCAGAGCCCAGCATTTAGCCACTGCCTGCTCGTCCTGTGGCTACTACTGTGTTGCCTGAAGAAGCCACTGAACTTATTCAAGGCTCAGTTACTTTTTTGTTCATTTACAAAGTAGGAATAGTCACGGTGCATTCCTTACTTATTTGGAGAATTAACTGGAATAGCATTAATGACTATGCTTTGTGAATTGTAAAATGCTTTACTTTTATTAATAAAATGTAGGCCTATAAGGAATTTCCAAAGGACTGTAATTTTAAAGGAAATTTTGGAAACAGAGTCACCAATCCTGGATTCCTTTTAGGAGGAAGCACATAGCAGAAAAGTTAAAGGAGAAACTCTGGGGCAGTCTGTATGGCTGAGCCCTATCTCTGCCTTTCTCCAGCTCAGGATGGGAAACAACCTGTCTCTGTATCCTCCTCTATCAAATGGAGATTGAAAATACTGCCTTCCAGGGTAGCTAATGTATAACATTATGTGCAGAAAGGAACAATAAGGTTTCCCATGGAAGAGGACTCTGACCACTGTGACTGGCTTTGTAGATGGAAGCAGAGGGTGAAAAGCATGTGGAGAATCTCTTCTGTTCAGCACAGGTTTGGAAGTGTTGGGTAGCAAAACAGATTCAAGATACTTGCTACTCTCAAGGAATGCACAAAATAACTGAGAAAAATTAAGAAGGTAAAATAGCAAATGTAGCACTCAAAAATAACTGAACAAGGTGCTGCCCTGAATCCCTGGTATGGTGTAGTTGTGCCTTGCAGATGGTCAGTAAGGACTTGTGGTGCAGAATTTGAGGGTTGAGGGGGAGAAGAGGTCATTGAGTTGGGCCGAGTAAGTAGCTCTTGGTCCTCAAGAGAGCCAGAGAGGAGTGAGGGATGGACTTCCCACTTCAGGGTCAGAGCAGAAACCCAGAGCCCTGGCAGGGAGAGAGGTGCTAGCAGGCTGAGTGGACCCAAAGGCTGAGGCAGGGAAGCACAGGTTGCCTTTGAAGAATGACAGTCAGGGATCTGGATTAGGTTAAGAGACTGAGGCAACTTCTCACACCACCAGAAGCCCACGGGAAGCTTAGTGTATCCCACTGCACAAGTGGGTTCCTCATCCTCCATGGCAAGTGCAGAAAGCCCTCCCACAAGTTGCCAGTGGACCTTGATGTACAACAAGGCCAAGGACTCTGGGGCTAGTATAGCTGGAATGTGCAGAGCTGCACTGTAGAGGCCTGAGTTTCTAGCTGATGGACAATGAGCACTCAATTGCTACGGGCCAGGCTTGAGACCAGCTAAGTGGGGACAGAAAAAAACAACCACAGCCAGAAGTAGCCCTGGTTAGAGGGATAGGAGGGGCAGAGTCTGCAGACAGAGGCCTCCAGAGCTCTGAGCATGGGCAATGTTCACTGCCCTATAGGGAACAGGAATGGGGACATTGCCATAGACTTCTGCACTTCTACAGTCTGCTGTGAGCCACTACAACACAAGTTGAATAAGAGTAAAGAAAGAAAAGAGACTTAGAACTGGGTCTTTGGCTGATCAGTGCTGCTCTGGGCAGCAAAGACAAGGGGCACCAAGGGCACCCAGTATTTTATTGACTTCAAGCGTGGGAAGGTAGGAAAGGTATGCTTTGAAGACATTGAGTAGCACAGTGTGAAACATCTGGAAGCATCTGGCTGGAAGCATCTGTCATTGGCAGGGATAGTTGATATGCAAACAGGGATGTAAAGGGGGAAGACACTGGTTGTCTTGCTTGGAGAGAACAAAGGGTGTTGAGACTGGATTGCAATTAACCAGAGTCTGCTAAACTGGGCAGAGATGTCTGCTATATCTCCTCCTTTCCTTTCTGGAAACAGCAGCAGTTCCAGCAGGGTAAGTTGAGAGTGCATGGCATCTAGGCATCAGCTGGTTGTAGTTCCTCCATGACACGATGTATCTGTTCCTGGGTTTTTGATGCTGTGACACACAGTATGCAAACTACACAGATGTTTGTTGATTAAATATTTGAATGGAGTACATATCTGAAATAAAATCTAGGAAATGGGGTGGGGGCACCACGTTAATGTGGTTTCACCAAAACACAATAAGGAAACTTAAAAGGATAAAAGTTTAGATGGAAAAAAATGTGAAATTACTTTCAAACTTGCTAAGTTTCAGTAAATAGACATGATAAAACGTTCAAAGTGCAAGGAAAGTCAAGCGCTCTTAAATTCTTTTGGCTTTATTTGCATGTGACCAGGAGACTGAAACCTACCTCATGCTTCTGATGGGCTGCACTTGCTCTGGGATCCACTGAAGGTCACTAGAAGGTCATGTGCCTGCTCCAGGGAATTCCTGGTTGGATGACAGAGAAGCTGAGAACTTTTAAATGGGACAGGGGAGCAGTGTGCCAAGGAGGAGCCTGTGAGCCCCAGACACCCTCAGTTTAAATGGGGAAGCACTGTTAGACTTCCTAGTGTCAGAGGAGACTATCAGCTTCCCACTGTGTCTGCCCATGCACGCTCATCCCATCCATCATATGCACACATGCAGACACACACACACATGCATACGTATACACACACATGGGCACACACACACAACCCTCTAGGAGGGCAGTTGTGGGCCCATACTGACTTATTTTGGAACTAGAAGATTGAAAGAAATGCCAGGAGAAAAGGTCAGTGCACAGTAATATATCAAAAATTAACACTATCTGCTATTTCTCCAAGCTCAATGCTAACATTTTAACTTTAAAACTTAAATGCTCACTTATTTATGGCTTGATTTCTTGGTGGCTTTATAGAATGCCATTTGGATGGAAGCTGAAAATCTTTCACACCCTGGTTACTATGTATGTATTACATAGCTGAAATTAATAGTCTAGAAACCTCTTTTTAGCAACTAATTGTTTTTCTTCTTCCAACTCAAAAATTTCTTCTCCCCCTCCCCCTCTCCTCCCCCTCCCCCTCCCCTTCCCCTTCCCCTTCTTCTTCTTCCTCTTCCTCTTCCTCTTCTTCTTGTTCTCCTTCTCCTTCTCCTCCTTCTTCCTTCTTCCTTCTTTCTTTTCTTTGGTATTTTCACATTATAGACCAGTGAATATTCTGGAATAATCCAGTAGTCTCATTCACGCCTATTTCCAGAACACTAACCTTGACTGGGCATGTGGGGGAAATATTAACCTCTAGATGAAAAAGAATTTAACTCAAAGGGTGAGATGGGACTATAGAAAGAAGGTAGGGGTGTCAACCTGGGGTCCATCTCTGGCCATGCACTGTATCATCCATGTGCTCTCTCATACCCAGGAAACAAGGAAAGAAAAAAATAAAAATAATTGGAAAAATCTTTATATTGTGGAGAGGAAAACTGACTTTTAATGACCCCGATTCTTGTGACCATTCTGTAATTTACGGAACAAAGAGGATCTGAAACAGAAAACAAGCAGCTAAGAAATACAAATTATCTGTTACATTGAGGTCAAAATGACAAAATTCTGGCTTATTGAGGAAAAGTGTACTTACCTACATATGAACCCTATGTAGGAATTATTTGTTGGATTTCAGTATAAACTTAGGTTGCTAATACGCCCTGGATGCTGAAGTTTCTGGGTGTTCCTGAGTACTCTGAATCTCTGCTGTTAAGCTCTTAAGTCATCATGAGCACTCATGAGAGGCCATTGGTTCTTTGACCCTTGTTTACCTTCCAACCACATTACAAATACCTGATGATCTATTTTTTCTAGAACGTGAAACACTACAGCCCTGGCACCAATATAAACCCTTAATATACCACACAGTGCTTTTATTTGTTGTGCACAAGTGAAGACAAGCACATTTATTAAATTGGCAGAGTTTATGGCCATTTCCAACATCCATCTGGTTGCTGCTCTGCATCCTCCTCTTTGGCTTTTCCTCCTCACCCTGTGTATCTCTCTCTCCAACCCCTCTACCTTCCTTTGTTCCCCCTCTTTATTCAAACAGTCACAGATTTGATGTCATCAATTCAAATGTGATGGATGTGCTTTTCCCCAAATGCCACCTCTTTCAAACTTTCCACTGAAATGCCATTGATCTCTACCTATAAAATGAAGATATGCTTTCAAGTCTTTAAGCCTGACCTCAAGCAGAGATAACTCTAAATGCCTTTGAAATACCTGGGTCTCAGGCGTTAAGCTACCTGGAGCAGCACTTGGGCTCCAAAAGGAATGAGACCTTTGAGCTTCTGCTTTCTGTTCTCTTTTTTCTCCCATTGCTTAATCACACTGTCACTTCCCAGCCCCGTGTCCCAGGACGCTCAGGTGACCTGGACCCAGGGCCAGCTCTCCTCTCCTGTCACACCAAGAGCACAGGATCCAAATCACCCCTGGGAGCCCCAGTAGAATCGCTCAGGAAGCTTTTATCAGACCACTGCCCCTTACTTGTATATGTTGGGCCCAGGCCTCTCTAAGCCCATTTCTGTGCCACCTGGACTAAGAATGGTGCCGATCTCCTATTAAGGGAGGAAAAGAAGAGAGGTTTGTGCCTGTCCTACAGCTCAGTGATCACGCAGGAGCACAGAAGTGCAGTTCATATTTCATTGGCCTCTATGTCACCATCCAAGACTGTTAATCCACAAATCGTCATTGTAACCAACACCTGACATTATCAACTTATGAAAGGAAATGGTTCATTTTGGTTCTCAGTCTTACTGAATCCCTTGATCACTTGGACTCCCTGCTTTGGGGACTTTCACAAAACCACTCACCTCATGTCCAGGGAGAAAAGAGGAAGAGAAGGAGCCTGGACTTCCACAACCTCCTTCAAGGTCCATCCCAGGGGCCCGTAGACCTCCCCCTGGGCCACTTCCCAGAAGTTCCAGCCTCCCGGTAGAGCCAGGCCTCTGCCTCTGCCGCAGGGACCTCTGCCTGAACTGTGGCCAGGGCCTTCAGACAGCAGTGGGGAAGAGCTGTCTGGAGGCTGCACAGAGCGGGGTGTGGGAGAGGGGAGAGACAGACAGAACCATGAACTGTGGAGATGCACACCCGTGAGTCTAGGTGCCCGCAGGCGTGGCCGTCCCTATGACCCTGTTATTCACACAATCTGCCGACAGCACCCATCTCTCTGATGGGTGGGCTTAGGATTTCTCAACTTTACAGTGCCAAAAAAAAGCATACTCGTACAGCCATTCCCGTTTCACTCTGTGCAGCCAGTATTTAATAAATTACATGGTATATTCAGCATTGCATTATAAAGTAGACTTCATGTGAGATGATTTTCCTGGCTGTAGGCTAATGGAAGTGGGTGCTGTGAGCTTCAAGGTAGGCGAGGCCATGCTGGGGTGTTCGATAGGTTAGGGGTACTGCATGCATCTTCAGGTCACACTGTTTGCAACTCCAAGGAGGTTTATTGAGATGTAACTCCACTGTAAAGCAAGGAGCATCTGCAGTGTAGCAAAATGAAAAAGGCTTAAATTTAGCTGCTGAAAGTAATCTGGAAAGTTGGAGAAAGTAGTAAAAAAAATTTAACCTCCCACAAGCACACATGGAAACAGCAAAAACAAAACCCCACAGACAACATCTATAATAAAAGCAGAGAAAGGAGAGCTCTGAGATGAACCAAGTATTTTTATTCCAAATATCTGGGGTTGGGTAAGCTATTGGTAATATTAAGACCCGCCTGATGCTTTAAGTGTGCACCCAGATGTAGAAACAGATAGATAGATGTATATGGCACATTGTATATGCCTCAGTTCATGCACTTAATTTGTTCCACGATTTGGGGAAAGATGGCTGCAAATGTGTTTGTCACCTGATGCAGAGTTTGCAAACAAAAACAAAATTTTGCCAAACAGGCAAACAAAAGCATTCATGAACTGAAGTACCACTGTACATAGAAATATAGGTAACATAAAAATGATAAAACAGATGCCAGCTATATACATCTTATCAATAAATTCACATATTAAATTTACCTTAATCTTCATATTAAAAAATAATTTTCATATTGACTATTAAGCACTCCAGGTTGCCATATACATATAAATTTTCTTTGCCTGAAATAATAATAAGTATATATTTTCCAGGTGGAGGAAAGTCTGTAAAATATGCTTTACCCAATAATGGAAAAAATTTATCCAATAAAGGGAAGAGAAGATGAAAATATACAGGTATATAGTAATTTTGTGTAGCTATATATTAATATATTACTGGAAAGATAAAGCACAGTATTTTAAATTAAAACAGTAGCTAAAGGTAGAGGAAGGAATTAAGATAGAGGAAAAAGTGATCAAAATTTGGTTTGCCTTGGAAATTGGACTTTAGAGGGATGCAAACCTTTGTATAATTATAAAAGAGAATTAAACTTTAAGCAATCTTTAACAACAGTAAAATGAGACAGCTGAGCCTGTCCAGCAGGTGGCATGGCAACAGTTAGAGGGCTGAGTCACAGCGCTTGACTGCTTTCCTACGTGAACCCCACCAAGGCTACCACCCGCTGCCCTGGGCTGGCTTTTCAGCATCTTGCTGGTGGAACAGTCTTAGCATTTACGCTGAGACTGGTGTGTGTGTATTATAGATCAAGCCAGTAAGTAAATATACTTGAGTTATTAAAAGACTGAAATTAGGCAAGGGAAATCGGCATATAGTTAAAAAAGAAAAGAACCCTCCCCTCTTGAATTTGAATATGAAATATGATGAATTCGTGATTAGTGTTATTTTATGAAAACAAATGTTTCCTCTCTGTTCTCTACAAGTAGGGGATGCTCCGTCCCTCTAGCTGAGTCCTGACCTCCCCCCACATTTCCACCCAGGGGACTCAGCCCCAAGCTCCTGGAAGAAGCACCGGCTTGCTGGTCTGAGGCAGGGAAGGTACAAGATGAGCCTCGAGCCTTGGTGTCGAGGGCAGCTCCTGTGACCCCAGCCCTCCAGTGTCAAATTAGAGCGGCTGTCAGTAGCCAGAGGTGGCAAAATCTGAGCCATAATAAATAGGATAACTGCCATCCCAGGAACACATTTAAAAAATACATGAATTCCTAATCATATTATGAAAATAAAATACCAGTGATTGTACTTTAAAAGTCCAAAGAAACCACAATTATTATTTTAAAAACTGGCAAATAAAAGAGAGAGGTCAAACATAGATTCTGCCTTCCCTGTATGAACCATTCCAAAGAACCAAGTAGCTGAGGGGATGTTACTCTTTGTAGAAGTATTCTATCTAAGAAATGAAGGAGAAAAAAGAAAGAGAAAGAAATGAAGGAGGAGTTTTAGAATTCCACTGTCACACTTTGGCAGTGAGTTATTAGATGTAGACAGTGGTAATCAATGACTGCCAACATCACAAATAGGCCATCAGGCATGTACTTCTGGGTGGAGTACATACACCACCACCGATGGAGTATTTTTGCCAAAAATTGAACCTCAGTCTGATGGTGCCTCTACCCCATACTGCCACATATGAAACATGACAAAGCCCAGCTGAGATGTGCCATACATTTACAGTATCCAGTGGTGGCAAGCCGATGGCATGCGGGTTGTTTCTCTTTTAAGACAAATGATGTTAATGTGTGAATTGTTTTTTCTAAACTAAAACCTCAGTATTCAGGTTTAATTGCAGTGTTGACTCTTTCCAATCAGTAAGTGGGTTTTGGGTTGAGTTTGGGCACTCTTTAAAAGGTTTGCCATCATATGAAGACTTAATGGGAAAAAAGAATATGAACTATCTCAATTAATTTTAAATTTCATTGCATACCAAAATAATATTTGGGATATGCCAGATTAAATAAAGTGTATTATTAATGCTAATGCAACTATTTATTTTATAAAATATGTATTATAAAATTATAAATTCTGTTCATGGCTCATATTGTATTCCAGTTGGCCAGTACAACTGTCACTCACAGGGGGTCCATTGGACAGAGGAACATGTTCAAAGGCACCACAAAGATGGAAACTATACAATCTAGATTTTAGGGCTAGAAATTTAGACATTTATATTTCTAAACCTCTTTAATGGCAGTCTAAGTGGCTAAAACTAATGAGCACTGCAACTCATTTGTAAAGTAGCACCCAAACATTAGTATATATGAAGTTATCGATTTGGTATCTCAGTTACATTCTCACAACCACTCACTGTAATAATTGCATTGCAATTAAAAGCCTATATATTTGCATTGCTTAAAATAATTTGTTCTCTCACCATCAGTGAGTGATCTGCTCCTTGGGAAACAATGGCATCTAGTTTATCTATCTTGAAATTATTACATTTTCAAAAATCTGGAAATTGATATCATTTTCTCAGATGAATAAATGTATAGTTATCATTTCTATACTATGGGAAAGGGTTTGTTTCAAAATCATTTGTCCTAAAGCTTCAAAGAGTACTTCTACATCTCTTGAGAATTTCTTTAAAATAATGTTTCTGAATCAAATATAATACAGAGCCAAATTCTGCAGGTAAAACCTTTAAACTTCTTCCCTTCTTTTACTATTTCCCTCAAATTAGACATCGCAGTAGAACTCCAAATATAAAACCTTTAAAAGTCAAGTATAGACTTAAGCTTGCCTAGACTTCAATTTTAATTTGACGTTTTTTACAAGCTAGTACAACAGGTGCTCAAAAATATTAGGTAATGTTTTTCAGTTCATTAAGTCAAAAAATACCTAATGGTACTAAAGTTTTACTTCAGTTTTTATTCATTTATGAAAATTATTCCAGGTTAACATGTTCTAATCTTTTATCAAGACAAATATGACAAAACGTCTAACTTACAGAAAGACACACTCTCGTGTAAAAATTTATTGAAGCACAGTATAGATACTGAAAATTCTCTATTTTCCTCACTTGCATTGCACCACAGCGAGGGAACACTAGGGGGCAGTGCTGCTAGCGCAAAGCTCTGGAGGGGATTGGAAAGGAACTGAGATTCCCTATGGTTTATCGGACAAGCGGGTATGAGAGCAGCAAAAGCACTGGTTAACCCTGCCCTGTCAGCAGAGATATGGACCATATGCATATTACTGATAATCTGTCGGAGAGACCCTTTGCTCAAGCCCCGAGTCCTTTCACTTGGTCACAGGCTTTTCCTGGAAAAGTCTTTCTAAATGAACTTCTGTCCCAGAGAAGATACAAAGCAGAGGCATCTCCGGAAGGTAATAGTGCCTGACGTAGAAGCAGGTGCCATGTCCGTGCAGCGGCGCCCACTTCTCTTCGCTCAGTCTCGCTCACTCGCTCGCTCACGCTTTGCATCCTCGTGAGCTTTGAGAATACTTGAAGAACGTTTTCATTCTCATCCTTCAGCTTTCTCTTTCTCTGTTCTTAATTCAATTCGATCCAATTGAATTCCTAGTTGAAAGCACATTCGAAAATTAATCTACAATACCAGCAAAAAGAATGGACCGGAACCAAAAAGTCAAAACTAAAAACTCAAAAGCTATAGAAATCTTACATTTTCTCAAATTATATTTTCCTCTACTCTAAGGGCATAAAATTATTGGGCGCAATGCCATTATGGGACATTTTGCTGAACCCTGGCCATAGACCTTGATGTTTCCTATATTACCCTTAGATAAACATTTACATGTCAGACAGCAGACAGTGGAGTTCAGAGGCTTTGAATATCCAGCAAATTTTCTAAGCAGCAAACAACAAATCAGTTTTTTTCTTTGTGAAAACTGGAATCTGTAAGCATTATATAAGCTATGCTCTGAATTGTGGTATTGACCTACTTAAAGTTTAATAAATCATTCCGTGTAGTTCACATGATGCAGTTACTCCTGAATAATTCTTGAAGTCTTTTTGGAATGTGTCATTTAGCAGCAGGTGGTTGAAGTGATTATAACAGTGCGTGATTGATATAATTAATCCTGGTGGATTTTGATTCATTTCTTCAGATCTTTTGTACCTGGCATTGCTAAAGCCTATTTCCTTGCAATTTTGTAAGTAATAAATGGTGCGGCAATCATCCAGGGTAACTAGAAACTTCAGCTTGCTGAGACTTGGCCAGTTTGAGATGTTTTTGGTTTCACTACACCATCGGGATGTCATGGGAAGACTCCCCCTCGGGAAGGATGCAGTGAAGCCACACAAGGAAGCAGAGAGGGCAGGGTGGCCAGACACCAGCACAGCGGGAGAAGCCGCACCCAGGCTGGAAACCAGCACTAGGAGGACACAGGACCGAGAGACCCAGCTAGGTCTCCTCCACTCACTGCTGGGCGCCAGAAGAACCTCACCGTGACTCCAGAGCCGGGGAGAGCTGAGCTGAGAATTTGAACGGGGCGCAGACTGAGCATTGGTGCTAAGTTTCTGAGCCTGTGCAGATGACCTCAAACCTTACCGTCTGTCCCACTCGGAACATCCCTACTGAACTCCAGGGAAACGGTGGCTCTGCCTTCTCCATATCGTGCCTTTTGTGTGGTCCCACGAGAAGCAGTGTTTGCTATGTACAGGTCCAGAGCTTCTCCCAGCACCTCGACATGACAGACTTTAGCAGGCTCGGGGCTCCTGGGTCTTTGAAAGCTCAGCCCAAGGTCCTAGGAGAAGGGCCTGGGTTTATTCTCCCTGTGCCTCAGAGAAGCCCCAGTCTGGCCCACTGCAATCTCACCTTCTTGCTTGCTTGATGTACAGCTGTTCCTTTCACTGGGGTAATCTCCTTGAAACTCCAGTTAGGAGAAAGTCAAATGTGAAGCATGTTGTCATTTTCATAAATGACTGCTGTTTACTCCATCCCATTCCTGCTTTCCGCTGTAAAGATGAAGGGATGAAAAAACAAAACCCCTGTGGCTTCATTCCCAGGACGCTATCGTTAAATGCCTGGTGATTTTGTCCCAGGTGTATGGACTGTGCTGGACAACAGTGGGTCAAATCCAGCGGCTTTATCAAAAGTGTGCACTGCCTAGAAATTTTATGAGCAAATAGAAGTTTCTTGTTATTTTTCTCTTTCCTGAGAGTTCTCTCCATTTTTCAAGTCAACCCCTGTTTTATTTTGTGTCCAAAGCCCTTCCTTTCCTTTCCGCTATCCCTCCCCCTCCCCTCCCCTTCCCCTTCCTTCCCCCTGCTGGCCTTGGCTCCTTCCTCTGCAAACAAATGGAAAGCCAAAAGTGAAGCCCTGGCGTAACCTTTTTTGGGCTTCCTGTGCACAACTCAGTTCCAAACTGACTTGATTATCTGCTTTTGGGGGCAGAATTTAAAACTGTGTTTTGTTCACTGTATCAGGGGCTGATTTAATGTTGTTGAGTTCTCTTGTGAATTACTGGGTACATTTTCTCCCATTTTTATAAATAGGTCTTCCAGGAACTGCAATTGGCTAAATAACCTCAGTCTTCATTATCAGGAAATTTTAATCCTTTCTGCAATTAGTTGCTTACTTATTAATGCCAGTATTTAGAGTTCAGTTTATTTGTCTAGATTGTACAAGTTACTGTCAATGATACTTAATTTACATAGGTGGCTTTTATGTGAAGCATTAATTTTGACAAAGAAAAGAAAACCTGACAGATTTTTGTTTTTTTAAAAAATTCCATACTGGAAGTGGATATGATCAAAATATATGCATATATGAAGATATCACATTGAAACTCAATATTTTGTGAAATTCATAGGCATTAATAAAATTATATTTGAAAATAATTTTTAAAAATCCATATCTCTGCTCAAAGGAGCAAGTAGGGCCCACAGACTTCCAGGATTTGCACAAGACTGGGCCAGCCAAAGGTGTTCCAGACAAGAAATCTTTTCAAATGATGCTTTAAGTGTTAAACTAAGGGAGGCCAGTACAAGTGAACCAGTTTAAGGCGGCAAATCCAAGAGAGGCGATTTCTAAGGAATGCTTCAAAGACAGATGGGAAGAAACACAGAGGGCAGAAGTGTCCGTGTAGATGTGTCTCACTCATCAAGACTCATCCCGGTGACCGTGGGACTTGGCAGCTGAGGAACACTCCGTGATATCCAAGTCCATCCTCCAAGATAAAATGCCTCCAATTTGTCGTTTTTAGAAATATCCCAAAGAAATGCATTTTTCCACCATCTTCAATAGAGAGGGTGGGTCACTGGCAGGGCGGAAAGAAGTTAAAGTGTTTGGTTACAGTGGGGTCACCAACAGCTCCACTGAAAAATGCTGCATGGAACACAACTTTCTTTCTGTGGGGCAAAGGGCAGAGTGAGTCGGGGGAGCTCTGCCTCCCCAGGAGTGCGTGTGTGATTAACACATGAAAGCAGAGTGTCTGAGAAGGGCTTTGTGTATTTTCTTCTATCTCAGCCCCAGTCAGGCCCAGCTCCAGCACAAAGGGACTAAGGCCGTCCAGAAGGAGCCCGAAATTCCCCGAGACCCGCACAGCCCCGGGCCTTCCAGCACTGCCTGGGAGCCAACAGAGCCGCCCGGCCCCTCTGTGATGTGATTTCCGGGACCCTGCTCCCCAGATTCCCACCACTCACTGGCCAGGGTCTGAGGTTCCCCTGATAAAGCTTCCTGTTGGAAAACAACCTCGTCTTTTACCCTTCATCCCTACTGCGCTCCGCCAAACTATAGGGAAAGGGAACGACGCAAAGACCAATACCCAAGTATTTGATTTCATTCTAATCATGAAGTTTTATCAGAGTGTCAAAGACTTCAGGTAAAAAAATCACAGAATCTCAGAATCAGCCGTAGAGATATAGGAAGTGACGCTCGGTTTGGTTTGGTTTCGGTTTAACTGAAAATCGGAACTATGGCAAGTTGCCCTGTTTGGGACCCGTGAGGCAAAACAGCGGAAGCCCAGGATGGGCTTAGGGTTAGGTTTAGGTTAGGTTAGTTTAGGGTCAGGTTAGGGTTCACAGAGCTCGGCCCGCCGACCTGCCGTCCTCTTTGAATGTGTTTATCATCCCTGCAAGCTGCCGTGTGGACCCCTCGGTGGACACAAGGTCTTCCTTCTCTCCCACGGACACTGCCTTTGAAAGGGCTGCCTGTGGGCTGTTCCACACCACAGAGACTACAGGAAGCAGCACCATCCACCCTTTGGGGTGAGTACTGGGGATTGAGCCCGAAGTCTTCACAGGGAGCTACATCCCCAGCCCTTTTTCATTTTTTTGCTTTGAGTCAAGGTCTAGCTAAGTTGCTTAGGCTGGGCTCAAAGTTGGAATCCTGCCTCAGCTTCCCAAGAGTGCTGGGATTGCAGACATGTGCCAACCCCCGCCCCCAGCTTCCTGAGCTGTAGCTCTAACTGCACTGAGTCTGCCCAGAACTCTCTCAGCTTTGTGCATCAGCCCAGCTCGGCCCTCTTACTAAGGTACAGCGGCCCCAAGGCCTTCTCCCTCTGCTGGCCACCGCTTCACCATCCCATGCTTCTGGCCTGCCCTGGTTTCCTAGTTCAGCTGCTGCACTGCGAAGAGGCAGCACATCCTCCAGCAGGGTCCAGGCAGGGCTCAGGCAGGCACCCCCTGCCCTCCGAGACAAACGTGGGCTCCTGGAGACAGAAGCACAGGAAGTCACCAAGTCACCCACAGCCTGAGATACACAGTGAGCACAAGGCCAGTGCGAACTAGGCAGTGAGACCCTCAAAGGAAAATGAAGAAACGAAAGCCACAGAGAAGGTGCGTGCGGCCTTGTGACTCCACCTAAACTGCACCCTGTGGAATCCCAGAGCGAAAGACAACACGCGCTTTAAAAATGTGCCCGGGACTGCGGAGAGTACATCAGGGAGACAATATCGTGATTTCCCTTTCATTAAATAGTCATTGTAGGAATATTAGTTTTGAATAAATTATGACCTCAAATATACCTAAGGAAATCATAAAAGTGAAAATAGATATATCTAGACACACTCTTGAACCTTTAATATTTGCAATAATAATTACAAGTCTGTGTCAGTGGTTGTTCTGTGGAGTGAGTTTAAATACACAAAGCACTTGGAATAAGGCCTGGCCCACAGTAGGCCCAGTGTAACTTATTTGCTATTATTATATACATGCCTTTTTTGTAATTGTGGTTATAGTTGGACTTTAGATTTTTTAAAAAATAGGATGAAAGATTAGCATTCATTTAAATCTGTGGTTTTCAAAAAATCTCTTTTTTTTAGCAGCAAAATCCATTTTTCAAAATTCTTTCTCCAAATAAATAGCAAATGCAGGCCCCAGGGACAGGCTGGGCCGGAAGTGGAGACAGCTCCTCTTTACCAGCTATCTCTGGAACCCAATTTGCAAACTAAGTCCCAGCCCCAACATTTCCCAGGTGAGAAAAATAAACTCTTGGAAGGTACGTGTTCTCCTAGCCTGGTCTTACGCTTTCCATAAAATAATCATCATGCCTAGATACAAATGCTGTTTGCAAGGCAATGCTCAAACTATTAACCTAGAACCAACTGGCATGGCCTCCCGTGGTCAGAGCCTGGTCCGAGTGTCCTCCCAGGTAGGACACTAGTTCTGGAGCTGCTGAACCATGAAGCTTGCTTGAGGGAGGCAGGGTGTCACCAGTGAGGGCCTGGTAGCCAAGGGGTCGGGACAGTGGGCAGTTTCCAACATGTATAGAAGTGATAATTTCAACCCTGCCATCCCACGGGTGGGTGCCAGCTAAATGTCAGCACTGGGCAACTGGAGAGGGGCCTCTGCAGGCTGGAAAAGCCCACACTGGGTTGGAATCCCACCAAGAAGAGCTACGCTATAAATGGAAACTCGGAGCACTACCTCTGTGGTCACTCTCAAAACTGAAGATCTCTGGCCTCTTCAGAAACATCTAGGCTCCTGTTGTCTTTGAGAAAACTCCCGATGAGGCCAGCTATTTGTAAAGAAGGTGACAGTGTGAATCACCCTCCTTGGGTGGGAGCAAGCCGGATATCTGTCACCATTAATGAGTTTCTCTGCTGTAGTCTTAAGTTGAAATAAAAGGCTTAGTCGCAGGTCATGGCATACTGTTGGACAGTAGTTTCCTGGGGTAGAAACTGCAAATGGTTGTTTTGTATATATTATGTAGATGCTGACAAGCCAGGTGTGGTGGTGCATGCCTGTAGTCCCAGCTACCCAAGAGGCTGAAGCAGGAAGATTGCTTGAGCTCAGGAGTTCAAGACATTTCAAGACTCAGTAATAATCATGATGATGATGATGATGATGATGTTGATGAATTGAAAGTGATAGCTGAAAGCTACTAATTGTGGAAGGTAATCTGCAGCTGTCTTTATGAAGGAATTAATAAAATACTTGTCATCACTTGTAGTTATTGAAATAAAGCGCTTCCGCCAGTGGTTGTTGGCATAAGCTCTGCGTGCATCACAGGCAGGTGATACGAACTGGAGGGAAAATAAGACAAGACTTGCAGGGGGTCCTGAGTGAGGAGCTGGCAGGTTGGGCTTGAACAGGAAGAGGAATGTCTGGGGCACAGGCCTCAGGTGTGTCGTGGGGACAGTCACAGCACACATGGCCGCTTAGCACTGAGAGCAAGGGTGCATTCAGCTGCATTGTAGAATATGATCCCCCATGCCAGAAGCAGAGCGGCATTGCTTGGCTTTGCAGCAGGGAGCCAGAACATCACTTTTCTTGCTCCAAGGGGAGGGAGAGAGTCATGGGAGAAAATTCATTTAAGTGCATGACTTAAAGGAAGAGCATTTGGCTAATGAGAAAGCACCTGTTTGTTTAAGCGAATGACTCATATTGGGGTATTTATGGAGCACAACTACTTTTCAAGTCTGTAAAAATGTAAAGAAAAAGTCTCCCTACAACCCCAAAGCAGATGTTCCCACACTTACAAAAAGTACTACCCAACAGAAGCCTGTCCTTGAGGTTTATCAGCTCATCTATTAGCAGACATGTCAGTCAGGCTTGGTAAGAAGTACAATGGACCCTTAAGTTACAACTGGCCTGACATACAAACAACTTGGGTTAATTGGGTTATTCATCTGCCTCTTGTTATCTACAGCGTGTACCCAGGTAAACATCCAGATCTCAGTTGTATTGACTAAAACCAACTTGAGTTACCACCAGCCCTCGGGCACCAATCGAAATTGTAAGTCAGGGGTCCACTGTGCTGCACGTCTTCTCATCGCACAGAGAACTTCAGAAAGTAATTCTTTTATGCATCGTTCTAGGCCAAAAAGTTAAGACAAAGGCTGCACTCTAAGGAATGAGGGCTGATAGCGAAGTTAGACCCTAGGCCTAAAAATGGAGCGAAGGATGAAATGCAGTTTTTAAACCATACAACCCTGGGTGTGCCAGGTGCTGAGATCAGCGTAACCTTTTATTTGCTTATAATGTAATAGCCAGTATTTTTTCAGAGCTTTGTGTGAGGCCTTGTGTCTGAGGCCTGGTGTCAGAGGATCACGTGCCCCAAAGCGAGTCTGAGGTGAGAATGAGAGTGAGACCCTAAATCTCTGAAGAAGAGGAAAGAGAAATGGATGGGATTGCCAAGAAGGAAAAATGGCTCGAGCAAAAACAACGAGGCAGAAAGGAGAGGCGGCCACCCCCCGTCATGGCACACTTGGGTCAGCTGATGAACCGGCTGTCTGGGGGCACGGGCAGGGCTGTCAGTGCCGAGGGTGGCCACAAAGGCTCCAGGACCTCCAGAGAGGGCTGAGCCCAATGGCAGGAGAGAGGCTCAGGGAGGGGACTGGGTCAGTAGGGCACAGACAAATGTGGGCCAAGGCTGATGTGCTCAGTGATCAGGAAAGACTGGGGGCAGAGACACTGCAGAGGAGCTGGCCTGGCCTGGCCTGGGGGACAGGCACACCGGAAGCCAACCGAGAGAGGCTGGGGAAGGATAGTGCAGTCCCAGCACAGAGGGCTGTGATGCTCAGCACCTCGAGGGAGTGCCAGACATGGTGGCTCTAGAGCCTCTGGAGTGACGCTGTGACACTGATGTGTGTCCCCTCTGAGGAGCAGAGTGCCCTCGAGACAGGCAGGGAAACAGCCACACAGGCAGCTGGAACCCTGGGACCTGGTAGGGAAGCAGAGACTGGCACATCTGATTGGACAAATCAGCACAGGGGACACGTGGGGTGCCCGAGGGACAGGAGCCCAGGGACAGAGCCTGAGTCGAGGGCCAGGTGTAGTCTGGCCCTGGGAAGGGATGTGTGCTTGCTTGGGAGCAGAGGACACAGACTGGCTGGCTTGGAACATGGCACTCAGTGGAGTCTCAAAGCTCAGGCTAAGGCTCAGCAGCACTGGTCTCTGAAGCTTCTCTCCTTGGCTACAGATGCCGTCCGCACCCCACCTTCCCTCTGTCTGTCCTGATCTCTGAGCATGGGACACCAGGCAAGCTGGATGAGAGCCCCACCCAGTGACCTCTTTTCCCTTAACTGGCTCTTTCAAGAGCCTCCTTCTGTGGGGAGTTGCCTTATTGATTATGCCCAGAGCAGGCTGTGAGAAGTGCAGGCTGCAAAGAGTTAACCTCACAATTGGTTCCTTTTAAGAAACGAGTCCGACTGAAGCTATGTGACTCATAGAAGCACCTCATAAGCACTGCAGTACCGCACAGGTTAGCATGACCCCCCCACTAATGGCCACAGCAGAGAGAAATGGCCATGAAGCTGTGGAGCTCAGTATGAGGTAACATAGTAGCTGAGATCTGAGTAACTCCCACCCAAATTCCATTCCCACATCTAAAATCTTCTTGACTAGAAGGACAAGGTTGTAATTGAAACCGTATATTTTGTCTGTTGTGTTCCTAATTCAACAATGCTTTGTCTTTTCCTTTACAAGCCTTGCCTGCATTAGTACTCATAGCAGCTACACAACTGCGCATCCTCACATGTAGTTCCCCTTTACCCCAGTTGATTACAAATAAAAATCAGTGGCTTGGAATGATGAAGGCTTTTGCTGGTTGCTCAGCACTGGCCATCCTGGCTCTCCACTTCTTTCTTTAATTCTGTCTTTGAGTCTTTCTTCAACCCTGTGTTGTACACTGGGCAGAAGACTGGAACCTACTGTAGAGATCTCCAGTACCTTCCAAACACAGCCACTTTCTGCAGCAGTATGGCTTAGGGCTTTGACATACACATTTTTGGGGTCACACAACTCAACCCAGGGTAAAAACGGGCACACATGGGGAGTCATGAGCACTGAAATGTCCACAGATGCACACAGGGGAGCATGGCGTGCTGAGTGGTCCAGATTAGCCGGCTCTGAGGTCTTGCCAGTGAACACCTCATACTGTATGACAATGACCACGGGAAGGTGGTTGTTATCGCAGCAACTTGTCAGTGTGTCTCACGAGCACAGTGTGGGTATTGCATCAGTGGTGACCCAAGAACAGCATGGTGCATCTTTATGCACGTGCCACATGCATAAAGTGCTGCAATGACACCCAGACACAGTGGCTTTGAAAGGTGATTTTTAATGCCAATTACATATGCATCCTCAAAGCAAATGAAAACCACGTGGAAAAAATGGTGAAGATACAGTGTGGGTTTTCTGGGGATTTTCTCTTTTTTTTCTCTTTGAAAAGACTCTAAAATGAAGAGGTTGCAGACCTTTTCACATTCCATGAGGGTCTTTTTTCTTCTCTTTCTCCCCAGGAGCCTTTTTTTCCTCTTCTTCCTATTATTGGTGACTAAATAGGACTGTCAGGGCCTTTCTTTCCATTCAGAATTTCAGATCACCTTTCTGTTCCTCTCCCTGCCCCAGGCTCAGTTGTATTTTCCCAGAGTGAGATTTAGGTTAACTGCTGTCATTAGAAGGCTCCGCCTGAACCCCCAGTTATAACCCTTCAGCTGACTGTCATCTCTCTTCAAACTCTGCTCTAGACTTTAGGGTAAGCGGATGATTTATTTCCCCTTTCTGCTAAGTTTTATAAATGCTTCTTTCATAATGGAGGAATGTTTTGGGGTGGGGGATTTAGATATTTTGTTTCTGACAGAGAAGAGGGATCTGAGGAATACCATAATCCTGCATGATAGCATTATTAGTTGCTCCGCTTTTTGGTTTATGTTCATTTACAGATTTAATCGTGCATTTAGTTTCAGTAGAGAATCCAAAGCATTTTCCTTAACCTAAACATGTCTCAGGAGAGCTCTGGTAGATATCTCTCTCTCCCTCTCTCTCTCTCTCTCTCTCCCTCCCCCTCCCTCTCTCCCTCTCTCCCTCCCTCCCTCCCACACAACTAGTAAGTGTGAACTACTTAAGGGACAGACCCTTTGTGACTCTTAGCTACCTTGTCTGTTAAAAGCAGAGACTGAATGCAGTAATGAGTTCATCAGAAAAATGAGTTTTATTTTGAGAATGTGGATTTTAGGGTCCTATTAGAAACTACAAGTGAACATGTCCTTACAGCACTGTTGTAAGATTCAATGAGTACCTGCCCTAAAGTTGATTCAAGAAATGGCAGCTGTTAAGATTAATATTATTAATTTAAGGTATCCTTTGCCTTCTTCTGCTGACTATACTCTTGCAAACACTAGATTAATGAGTAAGGAACAAATGTTCCAATAATTTTCCCCTAAGATCTCAAGAAAGCAAGAGAAATAAAAATAAATAAATATTCCTTTGTATTTCTTTCACTCTTAAGAAGAAACCCCCAAAGAACTCTCTAATAAATATGTATTCTTATATTTTCTGTAATTGCATTTTATACAAACCTATTTTCCTGATGCATTATAATTCTCAGAACATAAACAACGGTGATTCTAGTTTACCCATTAGCCTTCATATTAAAGTCTTAATAACTGTAAAAAATGATACTTGAGGAAAAATTTAAAAACCAATCTCACGATATCTAAGCAATTGAAGATTCTTGTTTTCACCTCTCACTATTCCATCATCTTCCTAAACCAAGTTTTCAAGTGCCTATTAATCACCTTGACTGGATGCAAGGGAGTATCCAGTGCTGTGGAAGGTACAGAATGGGCTGATTGTCACCACTGAGCTTCCAGACCAGCCAGAGAGAAGAGGTGTACCAATGAGGGGAAGGAGGGATATGAAAGGAACCACCATCTTAAAGGTCCACTGGGTGTCAGCACATAGGTAGTGAGAAATTATCATAAGCCATCCCATCAAAACTTCTCCACATCCCCTGAAAGGTACTGAATACTATCCCACTGATGTTCAAAGAAGGTAAATACCAGCACCAAATCACAGGGGTGTCTGTCCTGAAGTAAGAGCACAAGTATTTCCCATATTATAATACCCATTATGGAAAGGTCAGTAGTAGCCAATATAATAATAATAATAATAATAATAATAATAATAATGTCAAGATAACACCAGAAGAATTGTCATAAAGTGTATTTTAGGAGATCAAAGGAAGGTGTCATTGCTTATATCTAGATGTCTCCCCAAAGCCTCATGTAGTCATAGGTGTAAGTTTCAAAGGTGGCTGGATGTGTGTGAATGTGGATTAATGGTGTGATACTGGAAGTAAGGGTGTGGATAATGGAAGACCCATCCTGGTATGGGTAACAACAATCAGTAAGTTTGCAATTTGGATGGGATATAAAGGAACAGAAAGCAAGCAAGCTGTTGCTACTTGCTGCTTCCTGCCTTCCTGCTTCTGCTTACCCTGCCATGGACTGTTTATCAGCTGCCAATGTCCCACTGCTATGCCGTCCTATCTTTGAGCCAGGCCACTGTGGACTGAGACCTCTATAAACTGTGAGCTGAAATAAACCCATCTCCTTTAACTTATGGATGTAGGGTTATTTTGTCCCAGCAATAAGAAAAGTAACTAAGAAAAGGGATAGAATTAATGGATTAGAATGATCAAGGAAATTCCTATAAAACATAACTTTACACTATATGATATCAATCTTATCTATTAGATAGATAGATAGATAGATAGATAGATAGATAGATGATAGATGTTACAGTATGCCACAGATGCATTATGTATGTTCCAAGCCATCCTAGGACATCTTGAAAATATTTGATTGGTCTTTTATTTCAAGTATTTTATTCCAACCCACACAGAATCTTAAGGGTGAGGAGTTAGGGAGTTTTTATCACTTATTGTTCTCTTTTTCTAAGCTATTCCAAGGGTCGGTCCTGCCCTTAGCTGGGGCACACTATGTGGCACCTCTTTGCTGGAGCAGAGAACATTCCCCAGGGACTCCTTTCTTCCCTTCTGATGTGTCCGTACATCCTTTGTAACCTCCTACCTCTCCTGTCCCAAAGTCCTGCCTCCTCATCACCTGCCTCCAGCAAGGGTTGTCATCTCAGCCTGTCCCACCCATCGCTGTGGGGGAGCAGCACAGAAACCCCAGAATCCCACATCTGCAAGCCAGCCATACTTGGCACCTACGGGAATACTATGACCAATTCTCCTCTACTGGGTTGTGCTGAATAAAGTATTTTCATTTCCTGGCCAGCTTTGAATGATGTCCAAAAGATGGCAGAGGAGAGGGCCTGGAGGCAAGGAGCAAGCCTTCTTCAAAAAATAATCTATTCTCTGAGTCCTTTCAGTGTTGTCTCAGTCCATACTCTCATGCTGACTCCCAGGCATTCATGCAGAGTAGGGGTTTGCTTCAGCTCAGGATCTGGAGGCCGGGAAGTCCAGAGCATGGTCCAGCATCTGCTTGGCTTTTACAGAGGGCCTCTTGCTGGTTCACAACGTGGTGAGGAGAGTTACAGGGCAAGCAGAGCAAGCTGGCCAAGGAGGGCTCACTGTTGTTACACAGCCACTCCCACCACAGCTTGTCAGTGCCCTGGTCCATCTGTCGTGGGCTGATCCATTCCAAGGACAGAACCTTCATGACTCAGTCACTCCGTATAGCTCGTGCCTCCCAGCACTGCCACAGTGGCAGTCTGGTTTCAGCATGAGTGTAGGTGGAGAAAAACCAAAGCAAAAGATGTTCTCATGTAATAAATGAGGTGTGTTCTCGCCATAGGACAAGTACTCTGAATTCTGCCCATACAAAAATACAGGCCTTGTTGGTGCGGTGGTGCACCCCTGTAAACCCAGGACCCAGGAGGCTGAGGCAGGAGGATCACCATGAGTTTGAGGTCAGCTTGGGCTACATAATGAGTTCAAGGCCAGTGAGACCTTGTCTCAAAAAACCTAAAATAAAATAAAAATTACAGCCCTTTTGTAGCCAGACATTTCCAATTTTTAAAAATTTTTTGTATATTGAAGTTCCACAGCTTTTACTGTATTTGCAAATTGAACATCCTTTGAAAATGGGAATTTATATGAAACTAAATTAAGATCTAGTCTTTAAATTTAAAAAGTAACCTCAGAAAATAAATTCATTGTTCACTATAATACTATAATAAATAATAACGTACCACATACTTAAAAATTGCTGAGTAGATTTTTATGTGTCCTCCCCACAAATGAATGATAAGTACACAAGGAAATGTATCACTAATTAACTTGACTTCGTCATTCCAAAATATAGAATATATCTCAAATGATGTATATCATAAGCATGGACAATTTTTGTCAATTAAAAATAAATATTTTTTAAAAACATTAGAGAATGGACGGTGATAAGCATATACACATGTCGTCTGGGCCCTAGAGAAAGAACAACACACTCAGAATGGCTGAGATTTTGGTTTCTTGAAGAGAAGTAAGCCAAATTCAAGGCAATTCGCCTGCATTGAAAGCTCATGGACAGTCAGCCTGGGCCGGATGTGAGCCGTGTGAACTGTGGGCGGAAATTCCCATGGTGCCCATGCACTTCCTGCCGGATCACGGGGCACAGCTCCCGACCCTGTCTCTGTCTCGCATGGGGCAGAGCTGTTCTTATCCGCCTGATGTTCCTGTTAAATGCGGGGCCGCTGCTCCTATGTCCCGCTGCCTCCATTCCCAGGGCTCACTGGAGGCTCTGCTGGCCCTGGCCGGACGCAACTCCTCCTGACTGTTCCTCTCCTCGTTTCTCGCCGTCTTCCTCACTCCGTGACGTGACGGAGGTGCATTCTTCTGACCCTTCCTGCCTACTCTGTGCTTAATCCTACAAGTTCCCAGATGCTGTTCCCGGTAGACACGCCCTTCCTTACTTCCTTGACCCTTCGGATCTGTCTGTGCCATACAACACAGTCAGTTCCAGGTGGAAGAGGAGCTAGGTGTGCAGCACCAGGCCGTGAGGACACTAGGGGGACAGGAATGGAACCAGTTTCAGAAGTCTAGAGTGCAAAGAACTCCTAAGCTCAGGAATGAAAGAAACCGTAAAAATGAGAATCAGGCCGGGGATGTAGCTCAGTGCTTCCAGCGCCTGCCTCGCAAGTGCAAGGTCCGGAGTTCGATCCCCCGTACCAAAAAAAAAAGAGAGAGAATCAACACAAATAATTACATATCATTTTTAATATTTAATACAGCTTAAACAAATGAAAAGCTTTAACAAAATCTATAAAATATATCAACAGATTACGTCAAGACAGTTTCAAAAAGAGAAAATATAGCTATTAAAAAGTCATATAACCACGTTAACAATTACACTCAAGAGTAACTTTTAAAATTCGAATTTAAATCAGAAAATACAATTTTATCTCTATTCAATTAATACATCTTTTAAAAAGTGATATGACCTCATGTCTGAGGAGCACATAGTGGTAACGATAGCAACGATAACTTTAGACCTAGCTGATAGCAGCAGAATGGAACGCAGGTCCTCAGAAAACCAACCTGGCAAATATTTTAAATGCTAAAAATGGACTCATGTATTTGACTCAATGATTCCATTACAGGAAATTTTTCTAAGAAGGCAGTATAAAATGTGAAAAGCTATAAGCACAAAGACACTCCACATCACATTATTTCCCAAGTTAAAAAGACATGTGCAGAGCAATTTTCTGATACTATAGGTAGAAATTCAAAAAACCACGAAGACTTCAAGGGAAAATGAAGAAAATCAATACTACATTTAAAGAATGCAAATACTTTAAAACAGGAAACACAAGAAAAAAAGACACATTAGTGGTGTTCGAGAGTAGTGAGAATGAAGTGATGTTTATTTCATTTTTTTTCCATTTTCCATAATGAATTTTATTGTGGTAAAATATTCATGATATTAAAGTTTGCCACTTTAATCCTTTTCAAGAATACAGCTTAGTGGAATTAACTACATTCACGTTGGTGTACAATCACCACCATCCTCCATCTCCAGAACACTACCTTTCCACACCAAAACTCTGAATGCATTAAACACTAATTTCCCACTCCTCCTTCTTCCCAGCCCCCTACTTCCTGTCTCCATGAATTTGACTTCTCTAGGTAGATTGTACAAACTGAATCCTGCAGTGTCTTCTTGTGACTGGTCTATTTCACGTCATCCAATATCCTCAAGCTTCATCTGTATTTTCCCTCGTGTCAGGATTTCCTTCCTTTTTTAAGGTGGGATAATATTTCATTGCATGTGTGCACCACATTTTGTAGCCATTCATCCAATGATGACTTCCTGGCCACTGTAAATAATGCTGTAATGAAAACAAGTGTACAAATGTGTTAGAATCCTTGCTTTTGGTTCTTGTGGGCATCTGGTGACATGGTTAGGTCATAAGGTAACTCTGAGTTTAATTTCTTGAGCAATTGCCCTAGCATTTTCCATAGTGGCAGCACAAGGAATGGGATTCCCATTCTCCACACCTTCATTCACACTTGGGTTCTGGGTTTTGCTGTTGTTTGTTTTTGTAATAGCCATCTCAAAAGTAGTATCTAGTTGTGGTTTTGATTTGCATTTCTCTGAGGATTAGTGATGTTGCCTTTTCCTGTGCTTATTGTCTACTTGCATATCTTCTTTGGAGATACATCTATTCAAGTCCTTTGTCCATTTTTATTGAAAATTGGTTTTTATCCAATTAGATAACAGCAGTGTGAAGGCAGAACCCAGTCTTAGCCTCTGTGCCCCTTATAGAACCACTAAAGGACAGTGTATATAGTAGGTATTCAATAATGTTTGATTACTCTGCTTGAATAGGGCCAGATGATGGTAACAGTACTGCCAAAATGAAGTATTCCTGGACAGCAATTTGTTGACTTACTTTATTAGCTATTAGACACTACAGTCCTGTAGCAAAAACACTTTGCATCCTTAAGTTCCTACTTCTTGGCTATTTTCTTTGCGGAGCTACAAACCTAATGATGTGGAAGAGAACTACTTTTAGAATAAATCTCCTGTGTCCTTCAGATTTGTTCTTCCTTCCGGTGTCTATAAACATGGAGAGGTGAAGAAGTCTTCCCCCTCATCCATCTGGGGGGAGGCACCCCATCTGCCTCAGTGTGGGAGACAGGGCAGGGGACCAGGGAACTTGCTCAGAAACCCCTCCTGCCCTGGGGGCTCACAAGAGCCCCAGGAAAGCTGAGCACTCCACACAGCAAAATCCCTAGGTGTGCGGTGCTGCTCAGATAATTGCTTCTTGAAAAATAAATAAATTAGGACTTTCTGATGCGAGGATCTGAATCTGGTCTCTTGTTGTTTGGGTTTCAGAGACTTTGTCTATACTCCAAGCACTGTTCGAATTTGGAAACTTCCAGAGACAGATGGGGAGTTAGACACAGGTCCGTTCACCTGAAGACAGAGAACAAATCAACAAGAGAACAGGGGTGGGGACTGGTGTATAAACTGATATGCACAGGTATAGTATTGTTCAGATACAGGTACATGTCAGTTTACACACACACATACACACGTATGTAAGCAGATTGCTGGTATAACTTGTTCATACATTTTTGTTGTGGTGAATTTTTCACAACTAGTGTTCTGATTTCAGGCACTCATAAAAAAATTAATAACAAGGTAAACTTCAGTGTTTTTAAGAAAACTCCCTTTGTATATAGCTTTGAAAACTGAAAACTTTCACATTACGTGGTTACCTTAGAAGAAAAAAATGATCACAGCTGTTCCCGGCCTCCTGAGAAAAACCCCAATAAGGAGTCGAGCCCTTCTACAAGCAGACGAGGACTCTGTAAGTGTGTAAAAGCCAGATCCTAATTTGTTTTTGTTCCTCCAAATCCTATCATAACTGTATAAAAGCTTGATTGTAACTCTTATTTTTGTTTCTCAAAATCCACTGTATCTGTCATAGTCATGGAGACCGTGAAAGTTCTAATGCCTACTAACCTGGAATCTTGTAAATTATTTAATGAAGGATACTTAACATAAGAATTTTCCATGTTTAATTTTTATTGCTTCTTTAGAGAACAAGATTTTCTAAGCTTCTGTGACTATCAAACAATCAACCATAAATTCTGTCTGGAAACACCGATCTTTCCCAACCTACCCTCAGTCAAGCTCAGCTCACTGGAGGAGGAATGGACAAGGGGATGTTCAGTCCCTGAGCAGGATGTCTGCATAACACAGCTGCATGGGGGAGGGCAAAATGACCCAGTTAGTCACCCCAAGACTTATTTAGGAGAAATAAACAAAGGGAATGGCAAAATTCATTGAATTTTTAAATGAAATACTTCAAATATATGTAAAATATGTCATTGGTTGCACAAACCTGTAATCCCAGCCTCTCTGGGAGGCTGAGGTAGAAGGATTGTGAATTTGAGCCCAGCCTGGGCAACTTAGGGACTTAATGAGATCCTGTGTCTCACACACACACACACACACACACACACACACGTATATACATGTGTATATATATATATATATATATGTGTCAAATACACATTTTTATATATGTGTTATATATTTACCTATGTGTGCAGTAGTAAAGATGTAATGCATATCTCTTATTGTCAGTAACAGTTAAAGAGACATATTATATACTGGTTCAGAGGACTTAATTCTAACTACTGCCGTACCTTAGTACTTGACTGCTTCGAAACTTGTCAAGTTTGAGGAGAAGATTTTGTCCCAGTACTCTTTGTTAAAACAGGTCAGTGTGGGTTGCCTTGATACTTGCTACCCTTCCCAGCCAAAATCATTTGTTTGGTACTGGTTGATTTTGGTCCTCAGTGTGGCTCTGGGAGCTGATTCAAGGTGCCACTCTAATGGGAAGCACTCAGAAATAAAGAACTGCCCTGAACAGAAACAGTAGGGTATACAGCCACGTGCTACTCCACAGCTACCCATGGTTCTTTGCAGCAGCCAGAGTCCAGCTCATATTGGGGTCTGATCTACAGATTGATGTCTGGGCAAAGAGAGCAACCACAATGTCATGGTAGCTCAGGGTAGGCAGGTGGGGGAGCTGCACATCAGGGACAGCTGAGGGTGCTGGAGGGGACACAGGGAGTCGAGGTGACTACAGCCACCTCTGGCTGCCTCATTGGGCCCTCACCTGTGTCCCAGCATCCCCTGCTTCAGGAAGCAAATGTGTAGCTGGCCAGAAGTCAGAAAAGGAAGGGCCATCAGGCTAGGTCACAGGGGTCTACTGAGGACCTCTAAGCAAGGGAATGGGCTCATATTTAATTCCTGAATCCCAGTTACTATTAAGGTGGGGTTAGAAGGAAAAACCTTTCATTTGCATTTTAGTGGTAACAGTAAGATAAAGGCATCTTTAATATGATTTAAAAGTCAAATATCATGGGCTTTATATGTTGGGCCTGGGTGAGGATCAGCTGGTTGAAAACTGAGAGTCAAAACTATATTACTATTTTGCAGTGTAACAGGGAAGATGTTTTCTCTTTTGTTTCCCTTCGTTTTTCAGATGTTTTCTGGAGGCATACCACTTGACTAGTCCAATATTTTTCTCTCCTACATGTTCCCATTACGTATTTGCTATAATTTGTAGCACTGGCATTTTCTGTAAAATAGCACTTGACAGTTGTAGCTAAATTAAAGTACAAGGTATGTTTATTACCAAGGCACTCTTTCTTCGGAGGATTTTTTGTTGTTATTGTTACATAATTGATTCTAATAGCTCCAATCACCACACTGGGATAAAGGGATTTTTTTAGTTTTTGTTTGTTTTTAGTTTTCATATTTTCCCAAAAGTCTGAGTTGTTGTTTTTTTAAAAAAAAAAAAAAAAAAAAGCAAATAAATCACTCACTTACTCTCTATGAGTTTTCTAACACTGGGATCATTTCAATAAAATAAAATCAGTGAAATCATATTTTATATGAAAAAAAGAAAAGATGAGAAAGGTACATTACATAAGCATGATAGTATTCGACACATCTTACATGCTGAACTTTACATTTGCTGCATCCTGCTCTGGAAAACTGTGTTCCGTCACTTTTCCTGCAGTGACAAACATCGATCAAACTTACCATTATTATTGAGCACTGATTAAACGCCCACCTTGTAACTGGGCAAACCTGCTGTCTTCCCAATGTGCCTGCGTGCTGCTCCTAGACAGACGAGACAGCAGACTGGAGGTGTCTCATCCCCGAGCCCACCCTCTGCCTATTCTGCACCCAAAAGGCCCTTGCACCAAACGCACTGAAAACATTCACATCACCATCAGGTTTGGGCAGACTCCTTAGCTGCAGGCCAGCAGACATACCGGATTTGGCAAGAGGAACTTGGCACACTCATTGGGGGCAATAATTTTGATTTTGCAGAGGTTTGTGGATATTCATTGCTAAAATTTCAAAAAATGAAAGATTCCATCTAGGCTGATTTCTTTGGTAGAATATTTTTCCAAACAGATTGAAATTGTGACACTTCTGTTACATGTGCTATCATGCTCTATTCTCACTCTTTTATTAATTGTTAAAGAACCCACTCTTCTATGTGTATCATTTTTGTTTTGAGAGCAAGCACCCTTCTCTCTGTCCCATTCATTTCCTACAGCTGGAAGGTGTCAGTGGTGTAATATTAAGGACTAATTGAGAAGAATATGCAACAGGATATTTTGAAAACACCAAGAGTCACCATATAATAGAAAAACCACCCTGTGCTCTCTGCCATTTAGTCTTCAAGGAGTGACTCCTGACAATATTTATTTTTAGGTGAGAATTATGAGGTGTATGGATTGGCCAAGTGATGATTAGGTTTTTATTTTATTTTATTTTATTTGACTTTTAAACTCTTTTATTGGTACATTTTAGGTATACAACACAATTACATTTCTCATTGGGAATTGTACGTTTACATAATGCATCTTGGTTCTTATTTTTTCCCCATTCCCAGCCCTCCCTTCACCCCCTCCACCCTTCCCTATTTACAAAGATTTTATTTCCATTTTTTCCGTTTCTCATCATTTTTCCTTTCCCTTCTTTCCTTTCCCCTGCCCCTCCCACTACCCCTACCCCTTTGGACCTTTTCTTCCTATTTTGCATTATCGATTATTCATTCTAATCATTGGTACATTTTAGGTATACAATATAATGACATTCATCATTGGAAATTTGCACCTTTACATAATCTCTCTTGGTTCTTATTTTTCACCCTTGCCCAGCCCTCCCTTCAACCCCTCCACTCCTCCCTATTTACAAAGATTTTGTTCCTATTTTTCCCTTTTCTCTTATTAATTCCATTGCCTTCTTTCCTTTCCCCTAGCCCTCCTACTTCCTTCCCCTTTGCTCCTTTTCTTCCTATTTTACATTACCTATTACACATTTTAGTCCTTATTTACACTTTCAGTTTCTCACACCAGAGAAACTATTCTGTATTTATACATGTGTGTCCTATTTATTTCACTTAAGAGTACTGCCTCAATGTGCATCCATTTAACTATAAATGTCTCTAATTTCTCAATTTTTTATGGCTAAGTAGTAATCCATTTTATTAAAAAACCATGTTTTCTTTATGCAGTCTCCAGTTGATGGGCATTTGGCTGTTTCCAAGTTTTAGCTATCACAAACTGTGCTGCTATGAACATGGGTGCACATATATCACTGTGGTATGATTCTTTTAATTCTTTGAGGAAGATCCCCAGTAGTGGAACAGTGGGGTCAAATGGGACTTCCAGTCCTAGTTCTTTGAGGTATCTCCATACTGATTTCCACAGTGGTTGTATCAGTCTACACTCCCACCAGCAGTGGAGCAGGGTTCCTCCTTCCCCACAGCCCCGCCAGCATTTGTTATTGGTTGATTTCATGATAGCAGCCATTCTTTCTGGAGTGAAGTGGAATCTCAGCATTGTTTTCATTTGCATCTCTCGAATGACCAGTGATGTTGAGCATTTTTTCATGTATTTATTTGCTATTTCTACTTCTTTGTCTGAGAAATGTCTGTTCATTTCAGATGCCCATTTTCTGATTGGGTCTTTAAATTTGGGAGGTCTGATCTTTTTAAGTTCTTTATAAATTCGAGATAGTAGACCTTTGTCTGAGGAAAAGCAGGTGAAGATTTTTTCCCACATTGTGGGTTGTCTCTTCACCCTGCTGGTGGTTTCTCTTACTGTGCAGAAGCTTTTTAACAAGAAGAGATCCCACTTGTTGATTGTTTGTGCTAGTTCACGGGCAACTGAGGTTTTGTTCATAAAATCTTTTCCTACACCAATGTCTTCAAGAGTTCTACCTAACCTCTGTTCCAACTGGTTCAGAGTTTCTATTTTAATATTTAGATCTTTAATCCATTTTGATTTTAGTTTAGTGCATGGTGAGAGACACAGGTTTATTAAAAGGTTATCTTTCCTCCGGTGAGGGTGTTTGGCTCCTTTATCGAAGATGAGGTGGCTGAGTGTGTCTGGAGTTGTTTCTGCATCTTCTAATCTGTTCCACTGGTCCTCAGGTCTGTTTCTTTGCCAGTACCATGCTGTTTTTATCACAATAGCTTTGTAGTATACTTGCAGGTTGGGGATTGTGATACCCCCTGCCATGTCTCTGTTATCTAGAATTGCTTTTGCTATTCTGGGTCTCTTCTTGTTCCAAATGAATTTTTGGATTGTTTTCTTTTCTTTTTTTCTTTTTTTTTTTTTATACCAGGGATCGAACTCGGGTCCTTGCTTTTGGATTGTTTTCACCAGGTCTGTGAAGTATGCTGCTGGGTTCTCAATTGGAATTGCATTGAATCTATATAGCAGTTTTGAAAGTATGGGAATTTTCACTATATTAATCCTTCCTACCTAGGAGCAGGGGATGTCTGTCCATTTTCTGATATCATCTTCAATCTCTCTTTTCAGAGTGCTATAGTTTTCAGAGAAGGGGTCTTTGATTTCTTTCGTTAGGTTGATTCCTAGGTATTTCAGTTTTTTAGATGCTATGGTGAAAGGAATTGTTTGCCCTATTTCTCTCTCAGTGAGTCATTTGTGTAGAGGAAAGCTATTGATTTTTGTGTGTTGACCTTGTAACCAGCTACTTGACTGAATTTGGTTATTAAGTCTAGAAGACTTTTGGTGGAGTTCTTGGGGTCTTCTATATAGAGTAAGATGTCATCTGCAAATAATGACAATTTGACTTCTTCATTTCCTATCTTTATTCCTTTTATTTCTTTCTCTTGTCTAATTGCCATGGCTAATGCTTCCAAAACTATATTGAACAGAGTGATGATAGTGGACATCCTCGTCTTGTTCCTGATTTTAGTGTGAAGGATTTCAGTTTTTGACTATTTAGTATGATATTGACTGTTGGTTTTTCATAGATGGCTTTTATCAGTTTGAGGTAGAGACCATCTATTCCAATTTTTTGTAGAGTTTTTATCATAAATGTGTGTTGGATTTTGTCAAAGGCTTTTTCTGTGTCTATGGAGATAATCATATGGTTTTTGTCCTTGGCTCTATTGATAGAATGTATTACACTGATTGATTTGCATATGTTGAACCATCCCTGCATCCCTGGGATGAATCCCGCTTGATCAGGGTGTATGATCTTCTTGATGGTCTTCTGCATTCTATTTGCCAGTATCTTATTAAGGATTTTTGCATCTATGTTCATTAGTGAGATTGGCCTATAGTTCTCCTTTTCGGTTGGGTCTTTCTCTGATTTGGGGATCAAGATGATGCTTGTTTCCAGGAATGAATTTGGGAGTATTGCTTCCCTTTCAATTTCATTGAAGAGTTTAAACAGTAGTGGCAGCAGTTCCTCTCTAAATGTTTTGTAGAATTCAGCAGTAAAGCTATCAGGGCCTGGGCTTTTCTTAGTTAAGTTTTTAATTACGTTTTCAATTTCATTGGTTGATATTGGGTTGTTCAGAATTTTTAGGTCTTCTTCATTCAACTTTGGTAATTCATATGTATCTAGGAATCTGTCCATTTCTTCTGTGTTGTCCATCTTATTGACATATAGGTTCTGGAAATAGGTATTGATGATCCTCTGGATTTCTGCTGGGTCTGTTGTCATTTCACCCTTTTCATTCCTAATTGCATGGATTTGGGCCTTTCGTTTCCTTTTTCTGTTAAGGTTGGCTAAGGGTTTGTCAATTTTGTTGATTCTTTCAAAGAACCAACTCTTGGCTTCATTGATTTTTTTGTATCATTCTATTAGTCTCCATTGCATTGATTTCTCCTCTGATCTTTATAATTTCCTCCCTTGTATGAGCTTTGGGTTTGTCCTGCTCTTCTTTTTCTAGGAGCTTGAGATTCAGCATCAGGTTGTTTAATTGGGCTCATTCTGTTTTCCTAATATGTGTATTCACTGCTATGAATTTCCCTCATAAGACTGCTTTCATTGTGTCCCATAGATTCCAATATGTTGTATTGTCATTGTCATTTAATTGAAGGAACTGTCTGATTTCTTCTTTAATTTCCTCTGTGACCCATTGCTTATTCAGAAGTGTGTTTTCAATTTCCATGCGTTTATGAAATTTTTTGAGTTTCTTTTGCTATGGATCTCCAATTTCAGTGCACTATGGTCTGATAATATACAGGGGATAACTTCAATTCCTTTGCACATACTTAAACATGTTCTGTGTGTGAGTATGTGGTCTATTTTTGAGAATGACCCATGTGCAGCTGAGAAGAATGTGTATTCTGATTTTGTGGGGTGGAAGACTCTGTAAACATCTGTTAAATTCTCTTGTTCAAGAGTTCGATTGAGTTCTAGTATTTCATTACTTATTTTTAGTCTAGTTGATCTATCTATTTGTGACAGTGGGGTGTTGAGGTCCCCCACTACAATTGTATTAGTGCATATATGACTTTTCCTGTCCGTTAGTATTTGTTTTATATAGTTGGGTGCACTAGTGTTTGGTGCATAGATATTTATGATTGTCATCTCTTCCTCTTGGATTCTTCCCTTTACAAGGATGTAGTGTCCTTCTTCGTCTCTCTTAATCAGTGTTGATTTGAAATCTACTTGATCTGCCAAGAGGATAGCTACTCCTGCTTTTTTGGGGGTTTCTGTTGCATGGAGTATTGTTTTCCACCCTTTAACTTTCAGTCTGTGAGTTTCCTTTTGAATTAAGTGTGTTTCTTGTATGCAGCACATTGTTGGATCTTGCTTCTTGACCCATTCTGCCAGTCTATTTCTTTTGATTGGTGAATTGAGACCATTAATGTTGATGGTTATAACTGAAACGTATTGACTTATCATTGCCATGACTGTTTCTTTTTTGTTGGGTTCTCCCCCTTTACATTTAATTTCTTGTCATGCCAGATGGGTTCATTCTGCTTTGCTTCCTAGGGTTGTGATCCTCAATGTCTGTTCCTAGGAGATTGTGTAAAATTCTTTGGAGTGCTGGTTTGGTATTCACAAAGTTCCTAAGGTGCTCTTTGTCATGAAAGTATCTTATTTCTCCATCAATTTTGAAAGATAGTTTTGCAGCATCCATCAATCTGGGTTGGAGGCTGTTTTTCTTTAGGGCTTGGAATATGTCACTCCAAGCTCTTCTTGCCTTGATGGTTTGCATTGAGAAGTCTGCTGTGATTCTGATGGGCTTTCCTTTGTATGTGATTTGTTTCTTTTCTCTAACTGCTTGTAGAACTTTGTTCTTCTGTTGAGTTTCTGGAATTTTAACAATTATGTTCCTTTGTGTAGATTTTTTTTTTGATCAAGACTATTTGGAGTCCTATATGCCTCACTTATCTGTATGTCAAATTCTTTTCCCCTGCTTGGGAAGTTTTCTGCCATTACTTCTGTGAACAGTTTTTTTTTATGTCATCTGCACTCTTTCCTGTTTCTTCATTGACTCCAATCAGTCTTATGTTATTCTTCTTTGCATCATCTAGCAGCTGCTGGATTGATTTCTCATGGTCCCTTACAATTTTGAAGCAAGTTTTCTTTTCCTGGTCACTAATTGCAATCTTATCTTTTATATCTGAAATTCTGCCCTCACATTGGCTCATTCTACTGTGTAGACTTTCAATGGAGTTTTTGACCTCCTGGAAATCTATTTGCATCTGTTTTATGGATTACATTTATTTCCTATGTTGGGATTCCATCATGTTCTTCATCTCCTCTCTAGATTTATTAATCATGTCTTGCACTATGAGCACAATCTGTGCTGTTATCTGAGAAAGTATTTCTGATTTCATTTTTTCCAAATCCTCTTTTGTTGGCAGTTCAGGGAGTCCAGGTGGTTGAGTATCAGAGTATACATCTCATTTCCCTTTGGGGTTGCTGTAGGTGATCTGGAAGTCTGGTTTTGAGACTTATTTACATGTTTTCTCATTTTGACTGGAGGGGGGGCTGTTGGTGCCTGCACAGATTACCTCCTCTGAGCTGGGAGAGGTGGGACAGGGGCTGGGAGCAGCAGTATGGATGGTGGCCTGAAAGCCCCTTCCTCTGGGCCAGGAGCGGTGGGATGTTTGGTGGCCCTGGAGCCCCTTCCTCTGGACCAGGAGCAATGGGACAGCGGCTCAGAAGCCACTACCTCTGGGCCGGGAGCGGCAGGAGGGATGGTGACCGGGCAGCCCCTTCCTCTGCACCAGGAGCAGTGGGACGGCAGCTCAGAAGTCCCACCTCTGGGCAGGAATTCTTTAAATGCTGAGAACTTGATTAGCTCCAGTACAGCAGTCTGGTGGTCTGGTGCTCTCTGCGTCTTTGTAGTGTGGAACCAGGTGGCTGTACAGAGAAGAGGCCAAAGGAGCAGGATCGGGGGACCAGTGGATTGCTGCTGGGGCACGGGCTGATTTGGTGTTTTCTGCACGACTGGCGACCTCGGGATGGCATCCGCAAACCTGCCTGTCTGCAGTGGGCTGATTTGGTGTTTTCCACACGACTGATGATTAGGTTTTTAATACAGCTCTGCAGTATTAGGGTGCTCTTAAGATTTAGCATATGTAAATTCAATGTTTTGACCTGAACACTTACAGTGCATTAATCTCGAACTTCTTTCTTCTAAAATTTTTCAAAGCCGCAAAGTAAATAATCATGGTCTTTGAAATAGTTACAGAAAATAGTATTTCTCTTTCAAAATATTCTTCCTATCTATCTACCAGATGCTGCATCATCGGTGACCTTTTTTCTCTTTTTGTCTCATTGGCTGTTTGTCACCTGCAGGATTTGTCTTGTGAGAGAAAATTGGAAGAAGAATGCTATTTAATTTTTCTTCCAAAAAAAGTTGTATCTTTTGTCACTGGTTCCTCTTTCTTATTTCTCCTCTTGTTGTACAATGCTGTCAATTGTTTGATATTAATGACATAAAGCTGGGTGGGGGCAAGGAGAAATAAAAGCTCCTTTATATAATATTACTCATTGGCTGTTCCAGTCAAAGCTCTGCTTGGGGTAGTGACTCTGAGTCTTAAGGAAAGCCATTTTCTTTGAACTTCAATTATCCCTGCTTGTTCTAGATATTTGCACAGGTAATTGAAAGCTGGTTCCAGCTCATCCTCCAAACGTTACAATATTCTTTCTTCATCAAATTATTATTTCTCTTTTGAAGACCAGGAATAAAATAATATATAAAGATATTAACTATGTAAAGCTGCTATGTTGGTTTTATTTGGATAAAGAGGTGATGTGTATTATATTTCTGTGCTTTCATGGTTTTTGTTTTTGGGGATTTTGTTTGTTTGTTTGTTTTTGGTACCAGGGATCAAAGTCAGGACCTTGCACTTTTTCATGGTTTTTAAAGGATGTATTTCAGCCATTTTATTTAGAAAATCTTAATTCGGCGCCTACCGTGAGCCAAATGAGGTGCCACCCAGTGGGAAGATGAGGAGAACAAAATAGATAATGCCAGAAATTTTGCTGCATACAATAAAACGTTGAGATCAATAACGTCTTAAAAATGTGAAAGGGAGGTGAGATTCAGCTTTTCCCTTTGCGATGACAGCACTGCCTGGCATGTGAATGCAGGATGATGCTGGTGGAGGACGAAGACCCAGGAGGACGGTGGGAGGGATGGGCCTTGGGGATTGGCGGGTGGATTAGATCAGTGCCCGCGCCCACATCTGCCCATCCAAGGGGGCGGCGGTGGAGTTGGGCAAACCCTCAGGACTGTTGTCCAGAAGTCTTTAGCAAGGTGTTTTCTGGTCAGGGCTCATGTCAGGCAGTTTTTCCAACAAGCTGTTGTATCTGTGAAGACTGTGAGTTTGTAGCATTGAGCAAACTAGGCAAAAGGGCATTGAGCACAGCTACTGGGAAGTGGGAGAGAGCGGAGCGCGGGGAGGACAGCGCTAGCCTGTGGCCGGCTCAGGGGTGCCCCGCGCAGGTGAGCCCCACACTCACATTCTGCATTCTACTCACACTGCTCCGCACCCCGGGTTTTCTCAGGAGCCCTTCGCAGCCTTCCTTATGTCATGGAAACAAATAAGCTCAGAAAACGGTAAACATTTCCCCTTAGTCTGAAGCCAAAAGTACAGTCATATACTTGAAACCGAAGTAACCAAGGAAAGAGTGGTAAATGTTACCACGACCACTATGCTTTATACTTTCTGTATAGTAGAACTGTGAGTTTTACATGGAGCATAACTGAGTGCCAGCTGGTAGCCTGAGCTCTTTTGTACCCTCTGTCTGCAAACTGAGGCCGGGCAGCAGTCACCAGAGCCCTGTTCAGACTCTGCCAGTGAAGGCAGAATCAGTCGACCAGTCAGAGAAAACCTTTGCCAGGGATGGACCTGACAAAGGATTAATATTCAGAATACACAACAGACTCAAAAGAAATCAACAGAAAGACAAGTAATCCAATTAAAACCCGGGCAGATGATCTTAATAGACACCTCTCAAAGAAGAAATACAAATAAACCACCAAATGCATGAAAAAATGTTCAAGAACACTAGCCACCAGGGAAATGCAGATCACAGCTGTAATGAGAAACCATGTCAGCCCAGTTAGAATGGCTATTATATAAATAAATGCTGGAGAAAGGATGGAGGGAAAAGAGCTCTCATATACTGGTGGTGGGGACAGAAACTAGTGCGGCCATGATAGAGAACAAAACCTAAAACCTCATTTACAGTCTCATCCATCCACGTCTAGGCATGGATCCAAAGAGAATGGGATCGTAAACCACAAGAGACAGCTGCTCACCATGTGTACTGCAGCACTGTCCACAGTAGCTAAGACATGGTGCCCAGCCTAGATACGGTCTCCAGCCTCGGTGCCCATCCACTGACGAGGAAAGAAAAGGTGGTAAAGACTCGCAACAGTGTTACTCTGCCACCAAGAGGGAGGAAGAAAAGCCTGTCATTTGCGGCCAAATGCATGGAGCTGGAGGACGTCCCGTTATGTGTTGTAAGCGAGACACAGGAAAAGAAGTCTCACAGGCTCTCTTGCACGTGTGGAAGCTGAAGAAATACTGAGGTGCAAGTAGATTCGTGAGGGCCACACGCTGGGATGGTTGGGGAGAGGGTGGGGAGAGGGTGCTCTGGATTTGTGCACACTGTGCATGTGAATGGAAATACCGCACTAAACCCCGTTCACATGGGTGGTTCATAGGTGCTACTTTGGAAAGTCAGGCTCCCAGAGTTCCAGCTTCAGTTAGCCAGCGCTGGGCCCCTGGGACCTGCGTTTCTAACAAGGCCCCAGGTGTTGCGACGCCTGTTGGTTGGGTCTACATTGAAAGAATCTTGTGCTAAAGGGATAGAAAGTACCTAGTTACAGACACTCCTTAACCTCCTAAACTAAATAGCACTTAATTCAGAATTTGATCTTAATGCTGCATGAAGATGTTTTGTCAGAAGTAATTAAAAATATAAATCTTTGAAAATTATAAAATGACAAGATGTTATTTGCTCCATAGTTCCTGTAAGGTATTCTAGTTAGTATTTTAATTCCTGTTTCAGGGAGAAATCTTAAGCAGCTTGTTCCCAGCTCCTGCCAGTCAGGACAAGGACCCGGGTCTCTTAACGTTTATAAAGTCCCCGCTGGCCTGACTCGGGTCTTGCCAGGTCCTTTGGTCAGTTTTACTCCAGTCCTCCAGAAGGTCCTAGAAGACCATCCACTTGAGAATCAGTACACGCTCCTGTAGTGATCAGAAGCCCCAGCTCAAATATATGTCACAGTGCCTTATGATGCCTTTTGGCATTTTGTGTCCCAAATTAGGCCACAAATGAGAGACAAAGACAACTGTGCCCTCAGCTGCTTCACAGAGACCCTTTCCTCATTTCAATTCCATTACTATAATGTTGAAAGCACCAGGAGCCTCCCCTCGGTCAGGTGCTTAGGATGTGAAGCATCCTTGTAGCTTGCTTTTAATGTGGAATTAACCTAAATTTGTTTCTTTCCACCTGGTTAGCTAGGTCCTTCAGTCGCATGTTCTGTAGACACCCAGGGTTAAGAACCAGATTTGTTCATCCCAACCCGCACAGGGTGAGCTGCAGCTCCCTCTGCTTGCTGGCTCACGCTTTCTCCTCCCGTCTTCATGGGGCATCTCTTCGAAACCCTGATTTAAGAAGAAAAGACAAAAGAAAACCCCTTCATAAAAGCTTCTACGGCTGAAAATGTGCTTTGTGGTTCTAGCAGCTTCTGCAGTGCTCAGGGTATGGAAGGTTTCCGTTGGCACTTTGGCTCCGAGGTAGAACTCTTGCCTAGCAGGTGCACAGCCCTGGATTCCACCCCCTCGAGGTGGGGCTGAGATGAAGGGATGGTAAGGAAAGGAGGGAAGGAAAGAAAGAGAAAGAAAGGAAGGAAAGAAAGAGAAAGAAAGGGAGAAAAGAAAGAGCTTTTACATTCCTTTTTTTGATAAGGGCGTCAACCAAGGTCCTGGCTGTGAGAACAAAGAATACAACCAGTCTCCCTGGAAAACATGAAGGAGCTGTCAGTAGAGAACTTATAAAGCAGATGGAATCCAACTGAGGATGGACTGCTGCGCAAGCACAAGGACCCGAGTTCAATCCCCAGTACAAAACAAACAAAAAAACAAAAACAAACAAATCAACTGAGGATGGAACCGCATAAAGCAAAAGCCCTATCCTAGGTAGCTCATCCTTAGCAATTGTGGAGGCTTTGAGAAGTTCCTGATCTTGTGTTGACCGTTATCTCAGAAGGCTCCTTCCCGTATTTCTTTTAGATAATGCTGACACTTTCACACAATGCTGTAGCGCTGGAGGGATCCATCAAATGCTTTTTTGTTTCTACAACCATGAAGTGCAAACTGGAACTTTCCGGTGTGAAATAGCCTTATTATTTTACTTGTTAGTAAAGGCATTGTATAACTTACATTGAAGTGCAGTCCCTGTTTGATCCTTCCCATGTCCTCTCACTCATTTTCAGAAGTGTCAATTAAAATATAATCTGTTCACACCACTTAACATCAAAGTTTCTGTTCTGGCAGTTTAGTTTCAGATGCTTCTGGGGGCCCCACGGGGTCTTTGATTTCTGTCCCTGGAGAAGCATCATGTGACGGTGGTTCTAATTTGTCAAGAAAGGAGAAATGCTTTTAAGATAAGATCTTTATGGGAAGATAGCTTTATTTGAAGAGATATTCCATCTTTTAGTTCTTGAATCTATCTTTTCCAAATTTGTCTATTTCCTCCCATAAAACCAAACACCTACTCATTTGTATATAACAAAGAGTCGCCTATGGCTTTTATATATTGAGAAAAAAAACAAAATAAATGTCGATGCTTTCTTGATATTAAGAATAGAAGATGAAGTGTCTTCTAACAGTGTTGTTCAAAAATTGCTTTCCTTCCTTGGTACAATCTGACGGTGATGGAGATAAAAAGCTCTAAGCCAAGAGTCTTAGCATGACTTTATCCACACTGTGGAGTCTCCTCAGACACTTATTTCCATCTCAGCCTAGGTTAGTAGCAACATAAAAGCTTAGCATGAGCCAAGCTGGAGAGCACATGACTATAATCTCATCACTCTGGGTTACTAAAGCAGGAGGACTGTCATTTAGAACCCAACACAGACAACTTAGTGAGATCTTCTTTTGACATTTAAGAAATACTTTCTAAAAATAAAAAAGGGGCTAGGACTGTAGCTCAGTGTGAAGTCTTTGGATTAAATCCCCAGTATCACAAAGAAAAGAGAAAGAAAGAAGGAAAGAAAGAAAGAAAGAGAGAGAGAGAGAGAGGGAGGGAGGAAGGAAGGGAGGAAGGGAGAGAAAGAAAGAAAGAAAGAGAAAGGAAAGAAGGAAGAAGAGAAAGAAAGAAAGAGAAAGAAAAAAAAGAAAGAAAGAGAAAGAAAGAAAGAAAGAAAGAAAGAAAGAAAGAAAGAAAGAAAGAAAGAAAGAAAGCAAGCAAGCAAGCAAGCAAGCAAGCAAGCTAGCTTAGTGTGTGTTTTTGCCCTGGTTGAATATCAGCTACTTTCCTGTCATTATTTAAACATCAATATTTGATGGTTAAAACATTTCCACTTAGAAAATACACAGTAGAACACTGGCACCTACCACTTCCAGAGCTAGGGAAGAATAGAGGATAGCTTACCTAAAATCTGAAGCAAAGCAATTTCTTAGGACAACTAATTTTCTAAAGACTTAACTTATGTTCCATCTTGTATATTTGGTGTGGAACTATCAGACCTGGAGAGGACTTCAGTCTTGCAAGGGCAGAACATGGAGCCCAATCTGCAGGACCCCATACAGGTACATCCTTTCCCATATGTGGGCAGGTGGCACTGCTCTTACAGAAGATGCCCTGAAGCAGTGTGTCCTGAGCCGTTTACAGAGATTCCAAGTGCTTCATACTGTATGCTCTCTCCTCCCATTGTTTTGTGCATTGTTTCTGGCTCCCTATCTACAAAGACCAGTTGCATCCCTGAGAATCATCCATATGCTTATTTCACCCTAGACCCACTTTTCTTTATGAAGACAGTCTCACTGAAGCTTGGCAAAAGACTATACATCCAGGCAAATGATCAATATTGAATTCACCCAACTCTGGGAACATTTGTGGTGTTTTGCTTCCTGTTCTCATCTGGTGGTTTTATGTCACCTCTCAGCCCAGTGAGCTGGGACAAGGGGAACAGGGTGGAGGCTGCAGGTCTTCTAGCCATGTTACCAGGTCACTCAAGGAGAAAATCAGCCTCCTCAGAGCCTGCCCTATTATCTCTGTTCAGGCACCCGGTTAACAGGGGAGTAGCCAATGGGATGAAGGTAAAGCAATCTTTGCCACCAACAGAGAACCCCCGAGGGCACAGTGTTGGTCACAGTTGCATGATGCATGACAGTAACAAGCTAACAAGGTTAAAGCAAACTTCCTTGTCATATTTTTTTCTGTGGCATTAAAAAATAAAAGCAGCAACTATCATCCTAAAGAGGGGAAATGTTTTTTTCTTCTCCCAAAGGTATGATCTGAGTCATGTTAATTGGTTTCAGTCAAATGCTCCCACATGCAGCTTTAGAATCCGTTTCATGAGCTGACTAATCACCAAGAAGAATATAACCTAACTTCAGTCACTATCTCTCCATGACAGCAGTTTTTCTGTTTTTCTACCATCTTTCATTTTCCAAGACAAGGTCTCAACAATTGTAATAATCTGAAGCTTCAAGAAAAGAAACGCTCAATTAATAAGCCACTTTTCTTCTCTGTGAACCAGAGTTCTCTAGAATTATAAAAGATTTTAGTGGCTACTCTGGAAATTAAGTATAATTAGAGTGTTGGACCAAACAATCAATAAAGAAATATATAAAAGCAGAGGAAAAATGAAAAACCAGCATACCAATTTTAAGAAATTGTGAAAGCTATTCTCCAGTTTTTCCTAAGTAACTTATTCATCAAATTCTTTCAGATTTTACAGTAAAAGCTTACATCAACCATTGAAGAATTAAAATACAGTAATTTAAGTGTATCAGATCACAGAAATATGTTATATACTTGTATATACAGTCATGCAGCACTTAGAACTAGGGGTGTGTTCTAAGAAACATGTCACTTGCTAATTTGGTGAGATAGGCAGAATGTCACTAGATGATAAAATCATACAAAGCCACCATGGTATAATTTTTCATAATTAATAAAAATATCCTTATGCAGATCATGACTATTTGTATACACATGGAGAGGACACTTTGAATTTTTGTAATGAAAATGTAGAATGACTAGAAAACCACTGTTGGTCACATTTCAGTTTTCTCATTTTGTTCCGACTCGTATCTTAATGTGTGAGCAAGCTCTAGACAAATCTCATTAGTCTTACAGCATGGAGCAGGCATCACTTCTCCGAATGAGGATCCACTTCCCTGACCCACTGCGTGAGGAACAAAACTCACCTTCTTGGGTTCCCAACCTTTCCATTCTGTAAGCGGGGTAACTGCCCACCCAAGAGTTCATGCACATTAACATCTACACTTTTCTTCTAAATCGCGACCTATCAAAATCTCCTGTCTGCATTATTGCAATGCTACAATTAGAAAGCACAGGAAACACAGTCCCTCCTGAGGGGTGGTAAGCGAAGATAATCTTTGCTAGAGGAACTGCCGCAGGCTAGGATAAGTGGAAGCAGAGTGCAGAGCAGCCCTGAGTGCCCCTGAGATAAGGTAGGACAGGTTCAAATACAACCCTCACCTCTTACACTTGGTGCCCATTCATCACCCATCCGTGTGTTCTGCGTGGTTTCATTGCATAGGTATTGTGTGCTGTTCACTAGGAGAGTGATCATAAGTGACATTAGAAACAGTCCCTGCCCTCGCTGATCCTACTGTGTATTGGGAAAAGGAGATGCTGAGGTAACAATCCAGCCACCAAGTGTGACTTCAGTGTGACATGTGAGATTTGAAGGATGAGAAGCATTAACTAGGCAAGAGAGAGAACATCTTTCCCAGAGGAAGCACGGCATACGTGTGAACTTGTCCTATTATTTGAAAACAACAAATGCTGAAAATAACTCCACACATTATGAAACATGAGTTTCTGCGCACACACACACCAAAATCCTGTCATATGTAACTAGTCCTGTATGGTTTCTAGGGCCACACAAGTGGTTATTCTCTAAGCAATATATATAACAGCAAAGAGCCTTGATCACACTGTTCCTGAAGGTGGAGGTTATTAAAAATCTCTGAGTAATGTGGAATTTACCCCTCACTCCATCTTCTGTGCTCAGATATTGTTAAAAAGCTGCATGTTTTTCCTGGCATCTACCATCTGTGTTTTAGGATTTACAAAAATGAATTTGTTTTCCTTAAAGAAACAAAACATCATGTGGACTACAAAATGTGTGGACAGGTGGTCTTCGGTAAGATACATTTTTCCAGTGGGATTTACTCTTCTATATAGTGTAATTATTACTGTGTCATAAATGATATTCTCAGAAAGGTAGAAAATAACAGATTTCGTTTTTAGAACAGAGAATAAGCTATTCGTGCCAAATGTTTGATGTGACATCAACTGCAAATATTATATTACGTCAAGCACATCCATCCATCCATTCCAGTCTGACCTAAACAGAGACCATGCTGTGCTATGTGGGAACGTTCTGACTAGTGAAGTTATGTGTAGCGAACTGGTGGGAATGTAACAGCTGGAGTCCTGGGAGGAAACCCCGCGGACGTGTCACGTGATCCGAGGCGGGGACCCGGCCCTGCACAACCATTGGCTGTGGCAACGGTGTGGGGAGCCAATGGGCGGAGGGCAGCAGGGGAAGCGGCGCCACCCTGGGGCTGAATGTGGGGACCCGAAGGGGCCACTGCCTCAACCTCAGCCTCAGCCACAGCCAGGCGTCTTTTCTTGGCTTCTCTTCCTATCAGTGCCCTTCCTCGGCGCCCTTTTGAACTCCCCCTCTCGGAAGGCGCTGTTCTCTCCTTCCAGACTTTCACAGCGCTGACCTCCGCGCCTGCCCTGCCCTGGCCGCCAGCCCGCCGGGTCCACTTAGTGTCGGGCTTGAGGGCCAGGCAGACAGCAGGGAGAGGGCTCTGGGAAGGCGAGGAAAGAGGCGTCCGGGACTTACTAAGCCGAGCCTCCTATGCCCCCGCTTCCTCGGGTCGAGGCAAGGTTTTCCTAGGAGCTCGCGGCCAGCTGAGGACGTCTGACCCAAAGCACCTTCCGCTGCTGCCTCCCACGATGCCGGACTGGCCTTGCCTGACCTTCACTGATGGCCATACAGTTTATCTCTTCTTTTCCTCCTCCCGTACTCCTCTTCTTCCTCCACCTCTTCCTTCCTCCTCCTCCTCCTCCGTTTGCTTTGGTTTTGATTTCTTTGAGACAAGGCCTCACTTTGTAGCCCAGACTGGCCTTGAACTCGTGTTGTAACCCTCGCTGGCCTCCCACTTGCCATCCTCCTGCCTCATTCTCAAGTGCTGGGATTGTAGGCTGCAGCCACATGCCAAATTCTCTTTTGTGTTCTTATCAAACTGCACCCAGTTTCAAGGAGGGCATGGTTTGTGTCCTCTGGCCGCCACTGTGGATATATGCATTCCATTTAGCTTTTCCTAATGCCACAGCCCCAAGCGACCCTAACTCTCTTGCCCACAAGACTTCAGTTCCCAACATGAAGCCAGTAGTACTACCACGATTTGAAGCAGACACAAGATGCATTAAATGTCTTCGTTAAAAGTCACACAGACATTCATTTGCCTTTGAGACCCTGTATTGCCTAGCTTCTTGTGTTAACAGGAAAATATCTTTGGGATGGTAACATAATCAGCTACTATTCTCAATTTTAACACTATATTTTGTACCTGTGAGATTATTGGATGGACACTTTTTTGTGGGTGTTTGTGTTTTGGGGTGGGGTTTTTTTTGGGGGGGTTCTGATAAAGAGAGGGTACCTTAGTTACTTTTCTCATTGCTGAGACAAAATACCCGACACCCAAAATTAAGGGAGGAAAGGTTTATTTAGCTCACAGTCTGTAGAGGTTTCAGTCCATAGCTGGTTGGCTCCAAGGCGGGGTGGCACATGGCAGAGGGGCATCGTGTAGGAGAAACAGCCCATTGCACACAAACAGCAAAAGCAACCAGGGAGAAGACATGTTTCTTTCTGTCCTATTTTATCCAGGCTTCCAGGATTAGGGCAGTGCCAAAACCATTCACTGGGCTGATTTAGTAATCACCCACCTTGATCCCAGCATCACTCTAGATTCAGCCACCTCTGAAAAAGCCACCTACGACCACATGAGGCATTGGGGGGACATCTAGACACAGCCATAACAGAGGGTGTTCAAATGACCTCATCAGTGGGACTAAAAAATCCCCTCGAACCACAAGGTGTAAAGAAGAATTTCAAGTTGCTGATTGTTTGTTTGTGTTTGCTGCTGAGGGTCAAACCCCAGCCTCACACATGCTAGCCACACGCTCTGTCCCTGAGCTACACCCCAAGACCATGTCATGTATTTTTAATGTCTATAGAAGTCCATGGGAATTTCCTTTCATGGGTATGTGTGTGTCTGAACTTGAGAACAGAACTGATCCGGCTGAGGACAGCTGGGGCTCACGGGGTGAATGTTGATCCCGAGAGTGAAAACCAGTGCTGGTCTGGAAAGGAGAGAAGGGTGCTGGCCTCAGAACAGAGAGCAGTCAAGGGGCAGAGACAGACAGACACCTGATATCTCAGAGGATGCCAGGACAGCTGGGAGGAGGACCCAGGACTGGGCTAGCCCAACCTGTGAGCAGGACATCTATAGGACCCAGGGAGGGAAAGAACTTAGAAGTGTTGGCTCACTGCTTTGAGCATTTAAAAGGAGTTCTACTTGTGAGATTGTGCTGTAGGATTAACCGGTGAAATTATCTCAGGTTGCAACAAACCCAGCCCACGGTATAATGATTGCAAAGCATAATCAGGGTGGAAAAGCAGTGGGCTTTGGGTCTGCAGGCCCGGCCTTGGGGCATCCCTCCCACCCTCCAGCTGCCTTCTCTGTTACTGCACATCGGGCCAGAGAATAAAACAGGACACTTTACCCATTCATCATGTGAGCAGCCCCCCTTAAAAATATCATAATCTTAGAGCAAAAGCGTATAAATATATCTTCAGATGAAAGCAGTAAGGTCTAAAGGCATCATATCAGAAATTAAGTGAAATGAGATGAATGCAATTTATTACTTTTTTTCTTTCAATCAAAACTTAGCATTAATCTCAGCAGTGACTCAAATCCTTTCCGGCATCCTTTATTAGCAATGAGTTGGGATCTTTAATTATGGGTGCCTTCGGTATCACAAAGAAAATGATAGGATTTTTCCAGAAAGGTTTTTATCAGAGGCCCGATTATTTTAATACTTGATTATTTTCTTCCACAAAGGAAATACTCTGCTTTAAAAATTGAGTTTGTTTGTTGCTTGTTACTTATTAGAGATTTGGTAAAATCCCATAAAACCCTCTCTATTTTTATAATAATGTAAGTAATTAAACTAGAGTTATAAAGCATATATGTAAAAATCAAATACATTTTGATTTGGCTTGGGAGGTGACTTGATTTCTTAATGTTTGCCTCTACATATAGATGCTAATTCCCTTTCAGTCGACCCCTGTTCTGTATAGAAACCGTGCCGTTGGTCCGTTTGTTGAGGCGCTGGACCGCTCTGATCTAATAATGCTTAGGAAGTGAGGTGAGCCAGTGAACTAAGGTTGTCCTGTTTCATTTGTACCCATGGTATCATCAGCTGGGGCCACCCATGCTCACAGGGAGTCCACATCACTGCCCACCCTTTCTGCTGACCCCTCTTAGAGAAGGCAGCGAGAATAAAGTGGTGTTGGTGATAGAAATGTATCGCTTAAGTGATTCATGCAACCAGTAGATTCAGAGAAAAAACCAGGGGAATGAAATACTCTAAGCCACTAAGTCCCTAATCAGACAAATACTGATACTTAGTAACCCTACCGTAGCTTTCTACCAGCATCAAAATCATTACTAGATGTCATTTTCAAGTTTTGAGAATCGATACTTCAGAAAATGAAGCTCCAGTATTATCGCCCCCATTCGTGGTTTGTCATAGAATTTTCATTCACATATCTCCTGAACATTTCACGTAAAATTGTTATAGGCATCTATTACCAGAACTGTATGTTAGTATTTTATTATATTTGAAGTAAACCTCATATTTGAAACCACTGCGTTAAAGAATACACTAACTCTTAAAATCCCTTAAGATGCGACCGTCTTTGTTTTATATAAAGATACCAAGCCAATTTGTTTAAGATTTCTTGAGGCTGAAAGAGGAAGATCACAAGTATGAGTTCAGCCTGCATAGCTTAGCCACTTAATGAGACCCTGTCTCGAAATATTTTTTTTTTAAATATGGGCTGGGGATGCAAAGGTCCTAGGTTTAATCTCAAGTATTAAAAATAATTTCTCTAAAAAATTCTTGGTGGTTGCATTTTCTTTTTCTGTGAAGATTTACCTTGATGTTCACTTTTATCCGATGTCTACATATATACGTATGTTTGAATTAAGAACCAATTTCAGTGATATTTCTAAGGCCTAATCCTACGCCAAACAAAACTATTCTGTTTTTATTATACAAGTTTTGTGGCTTTACTGTGGGAATGTATACTCGTCCATTCCCTTCAGGTTTCTTTCCGTCTTGGAAGGGGCTCCTGCTTTGCCTGGTGAGCTGACTTCCCCCAGGATCTCAGCCTTAACTCCTCTAATCTCCACATCAATCCGGTGATGGAAAAGTTATCGTTATTCCCATTTTAGAGGTCGGGAAACTGAGAGCACAGAGGGGTTAGTGACGAGCCTGTGGCCTTGCAGCCTGGCTTTGCTGCCCTAGGGCTTCGTCCCCTCCGTAGAGGGAGCGCTCAGGACTTGTGAAAAGAAACCAAAGTTAATGCAGAAGGTTGCCCAAGGGTTTGTTGGTTAAGAACGACCAAATCTGGCTGTTCACCCACGAGCGCCCACTCCCCGAAGAGGCAGGAGCCTGCGGAGCCTGTGCAGAAGGAAGGGGCGGGCTTTGCAGGGCGTTTGCGCGTGGCCTCCACCCACCCCAGGGCCCGGAGGGAAGCGCAGCTCTGGAGCGGGAGGTGAGTCAGCTTCTGGCTGTACTGGAGCGCCACCCTGCCTGTGACCTTGCTGGAGGTGGGCGCGCTTTCGGGAGGGGCCTCAGCTGCTGCTCACACCCCCAGCCGACCTGAAGCACCTGCGGGGACCTGCCTGTGTGACTGGGAGTGGCCGAAGTCACCTGGACCGTTTTTGTGCTTTGCTTTGCGGGCCACTGAGCCAGAAGAATAAGGACATTTGCCACCATCTTCCTGCGTCACTGCACTCGCGCACACACTCACGCACACGTGCACGGAACAGAAGTGATGAAACCTGTGTGGAACTACTATTCCGTTTGCTGGAGCGGCCTTAAAAACCAGCCACAGAGTGTGGCTTAAAGGACAGAAATGTATGTCTCATGCTTCAGGAAGCTGGGAGTCCAGTGTCAGTGGCGCCGGTTTCTGCTCAGGCCTCTCTGCCCGTGCGTGTCCTCACACGGTGTCCTTCTATGTGTCTGTGCCCTAATCTCTTCATAAGGACGCCAGTCACGCTGGATGAGGGCAGAGCGTATGACCTCATTTTAGCCTAATTACCTCCATAAAGGCCCTGTCTCCAGGTGCCCTCGAATTCTGAGGTGCTGGGGGTTAGGACTTTAAGAAGTGAATTTGGGAGGGACCCACGGCAGGCCCCTAATCAACACAGTCTGAAGCCCAACAACGGTGATGACTGACTGGAGATAACAAATGCACACGTAAATCTGAGATTTTTAATTGCATTCTTACATTGGCAAACAAAGAAAATCATTTAGCAAAGTTTTGAGATGTGGGTTATCTTATTTGAAGTTGGGTTTATTTGTTGCGCCAGTTTTTCTCAGGTATGGTTTCAAGTCTCTGTGTTATCTGCCTTTTCCAAAGGCTGACCTGCTCCCCTATTTGCAGAAGCACAAAAGGAGTAATCCCGTGGACTGCCCAGATGATTTCGGGCCAGTGAACTTCTTTCCCTATGCCAGAGGGAAAAACCCCTTTCACCGAAGATAATCCTACATCTTTGTGGTTTATCGCTATTAAAACCTGGGCCTGAATAAGCACTTTGATGATGCTGCAATCAAAATAGCCTTTTGTAATCAAGTCTCCAGAGCCCAACCATGTAGAAAGCCAAACTTCCAAACATCGGAGTTTATTTTTCCTTTTATCCCTTCCTTCACAAGTATACATCTGTCAGTTTAACCTCTTTGACCCTTGGGAAGCAGCAGAGGCAACACAGATACAGAACGGGATGAAGAGAGGCCTGCATGAAATTTAAAACAAGATTGACCCCGAGAATGCAATAAGCAGAAAAGAGACATGAAATAGAAAAAAGAATGGAGAGCAAGAAAGGAAGTGGCAACCAATTTTCTCTGAAAGTGAATGGGAAAAAAAGCCAGGAAATGAAATCATTTCTTATTTATTTTTAATAGCTGCATCAAGAGATGCCTTGGGAAGAAAAAGCCTAAAAATGTTGCCAGTTCTGATTCCAATCCTTAGCCTTAGGCTGAATCCTTGTACCTGGTGTCCCATCCTCCAAATTCTACTCACACCACTACCTGTCCCCAAGCCCTAGAGGTTGGATTCAATACAGGAAAAAAGTCTTCTTCATAGCTTGGACAAAACCAATACATTTTCATGAAACTTGAGAAATTATTTTGAGTCAAGGAACAGTAATTATCTCTCATATGTCAGTTCCTCTTCAACATGAATCGTTGCTCTCCAGCAGAGAAAAACCCCAGAACAGATGCAGGCTTCTGATCTAAAGGACAGCAAGGGACAGGGGTGGCCTCCTGGGCAGGGCCACCTGCCCCTTGACCCCTTCTGTCCTTTGACGCTGTGTGGATGGATGTGACACCGTATTGCAGTCCTGCCCAAGGCAGATCTGCCTGTCCCAAGTTCAGCTGTACTAGATCTGTTGGTCCTTTAAGGCAGAATATCATCCCTGAGGTTGTCCCTGTCTCCAGGACCCGAAGGCTGGTCTTCTGCAGCTTCTCCCTCCCAGGGCAGAGGTCTCACCCACCGGACTTGGGATTCTGAGGACTTAGACAGTCTCACCTCTCACCCTCAGGTCTCCATACATAATTGGAAGGGTTTCTCTTAGTCCGTTCTGTGTGGCTGTAGCACATGTACTGAGGCTGGGAAGTCCAGTGTAATGGTGCCAGGTTCTGGTGAGGATCTTCTCGCTGTATTAACTCATGGCAGAAGGCTGCAGGATGAGAGACAATAAGACAGAACAAGACAAGGGTGAACTCGCTTAGACAAACCCCACTTCTGCCAGCATGACAATCCATTTCACCCAGCCACCTCTTCAAAGTTCCACCCCCCAACACTGTGGCATTGGTATACAGTTTCTGACGCAGGGCCCTGGGGGACACATTCACACTGGGGCAGGTTGTTATGGGAACCTGGATGTAAATTTCTGGGTGCGGAGCCCAGCAGATGGGGGAGTTCCTTGATCCATAGCGACCTCTGGAAGTTGGGCCCTCTCACCCACCCACAATCCCAGACTTGGGAGGAAGCAGGACTGTAGCCTGCATCTGGAGCTCATGACCTTCACTGTGCATGACGTCTTTCTCTTCTGAAAGACCTGGAAATGGTCTTTGTCTAATCTTTATCATCACATCAAATTTTCCCTAAGATGATTAAAGTTCTACAATTACAGGAAAAATAAATGTTACTTATGTTAAAAAAGAGTTCATTCTGTTGCTGTTGACTTGGTTGGAGAGCCCACTCCGCTGGGTAAAATCTCTCTACATCCCAAGAGTCTTCCAGCCTTCTGAGTTTGGGGTTTTTCCTTTGCACATTCTAGAATTATCTGTCTCTAGATTCCAGGGATCGACTTCTGCTCAGCCTAGCTTCCTCTGGCCTGCTGTGCTTAGCAGCCAGTTATTGTCAAGGCTCCTTCCACCCGGGCACTCGGTAGCTGCCCTGGCATGGCGGAGAGGCATAATGGGGAAAAGCTGCTCACCTCATGGCCAGGAGGCAGAGCAAGAAGGGAGGAGCCAGGGACAAGAGTACACCCTTCCGGGTCACCACATGACCCCCTTCTCAGCAGGCCCCACCTCCAAATGTGAGACTTGGAGGGACGCGGTCCCTGGGGCTCTCGGTTCAGGCACGTGGCCCCTGAGAGGGCTCACAAGCCCACCCAGCCTGAGCCCGGAAGCCAGGGCACAGTCCTCTACCCCACACCTGCACCATGTGACAAGGCCAAGCTGTTGGCCGGGCAGAGATGGAGGGCACGGTCTCAGCTCAGGGCAAGCTCAGTTTCTGCTCCAGGTCGCAAGTTCTACTCACATCCCTGGTCTTCTGAGCTACTAGAATTTCATCATGACAGTTTATTTTTATTGTCTGTTTAAAGTAGGATGGCAAACTCGTAGGCATCATTTCCAAGAGGGAAAGAAAATACCATTTCTACTTCATAGCATGTGGCTTTCTCCACTGTGACGGAGTAAGGTGTCCATCTGATCCTGCCAAGTTCCTTAATAGGCTGAAAAGATCTCATTCGATATCTCTTTTCTCCCCTACTGTGAAAAATTTTTTAAGTCCTTACTTAAAATTCAGGAAATGAAAAATTATTTCTCTGCTATAAACTCATCTGTGTATTATATATACTATAGATTTTTCTTAAAAGACTGCAAAGAACAAACAGAAAAGATTTCAAAGCCAGGCAGTTTTTCACAAGTCTGCATGAAAATCACTGTGTAATCTTAGGGCTAATTCTCCTGTTTAAAGATATTTCTAAGGTTGACGGCAGTGCTGACGTTTGATGTTATAAGAACCAATTTTACAGGGCTCGATTTTACCTGAACCAAGTGTCACTTATTTTGACTTAAATTATTGCTTTAGTGCCTTTCCCATTAGGACAGGAGGAGATGATAATGAGAAGCAGTGAGTCAGGCATTGGTGGACAATGCTTTTGTTCCTTAACAACTCTTAGGAAGACCTTTCTGAAGGAAGAGGTCAGGCATTGACTTGAGCAGAATCCATTTCATCTCTTGCTGCATGATGCATCACCCCAAAACAAAGCAGCATAACACTACAGCAATAGTCATGGATTGCCCCCAAAGAGTTTCTATGAGCCAGAAACTCCAGGAATGGACTTTTCCGTGTTCTGGCTCCATGTTTCATGAACAGAGGGTAAGTTATCTTGAAGCTTGAGTGGGGTGGAGCACTGATTCCAAGATGGCACCCTCAGATGCAAGTTCATGGTGGCCTTAGTCCCTCACTATGTAGACCTTTCCATACAGTTGCCTGAGTGTCCTCACAATGCAACAGCTGCCTTCTCCCAGAGCAGGTGATCCAAGAGAGCAGGGCAGTTGCCAAAAGTCTCTTGTGGGAGGCCACACCCTGGCATTGCAGTCCCATCCCATTGGCTCACAGGTCACCCTATTTGGTGAGGAAGCACTAGGCACCATCTTGGAGTCCGGGGAGTGCATAGACCACAAATGCAAAATGATTTTATGCATCATAAGTTCTCAAAGAGAAATTGGTTGTTAGCCTCTGGTGGGTGAGAGGGTTGTTTCTTTGGACTTGAGCCAAAAGTCCTTGTACCTGTGAAATTCGTGGTCGGTAGCACATTTGAAACATCTCTCCCTAGCTGTTCATATGTCTAGTTCATCGCTGCGTGATTTTCAGTCAACACCTCTGCCACATTTTGGGGGTGACCTAGCTCTTCCCTGGTTTCATGCTCCCTGATACTCTGCAGTGACAAATGCAGTGTACCTAGACCTCGGCCACAGGTCCCCATGGTAACCATCCCTGTCCTAGCTAGCCCAGTGGCCTCTCCTCAATGACCCTGCCTCGTGGATTCTCTGTGTCCACTCCTGTCCTCTCTGGATTCTGGCCAGCAACTGGTAGCTGGTGGATTTCATACCCATCATTCTCAGTCACAGCAAAACCATGCCCAGCACCCCCAAAGCCCATGTGGTCTGCACCGCTGTCCGGTGGACCTCTTCACCCTTCTGACCCTGCGCCCAGGGCTCAGGCTGCACTGACCTCATGCATTCACTGTTCATTCAGATTCACTGAGCAGATCCTGCCCAGCACGCGTCCTCCTGGCTACCTGAGGTGCAGCAGTGCATGGAATGGACAAGCAGGCCAGCCTCAGGAAACTTGTGTCCCTGTGACCTCCAGACCCATCAAGCACCCAGAGACTAACAGCCATGCACCTCTCCGCCCACGGCCAAGATAGCTTCCTGCAGATTTCACTCCGCTCTGCAGACAAGCATTCTCTCCTCCTCAGCCCTTCCTCTCCCTGAGCCCTCAAACTGGCTTTGGTGCCAAAGGTCATCTGTGTGACCTCCAGCTCCTGGGTTAGATGGACGTTCTGAGAAGGCAGAGCATTGCTTGCTTTTTCCCATCATTAGTGGAATAGCCTCAAATTATGTACCTGTTACATCACTGTATCTGTATTCCCCTCCCTAACCCTCCCTCTGTCTCTGGATCCCCTTCCGTTCGCAATAGACCTATCACCCTGTTTCCTACTGTCTGTCTTTATTTTTTGTTTTGGTACGTGTTGGCCACACACAATGATCACATCCACCATAGGGAATTTGTACCTGTGCATAGCATATTTTAATTCTTCTTTTTTTCAATACTTCTTCCTTTCCCCATTTCCAAAAGCTTTGTTTACAATTTTTCTTTCCCTTTCTCTAATCCCTTTTCTCTTCCTTCCCGTCCCCCTCCCCTCTCCCTTGTTTCCCTGTCTTTAATTTTGTTCTTTAAATTATTTGTATTATGAGTTTTCCATATAAAAGAAACCATGCAATATTTAAGCTTGCGTGTCTGATTTATTTCATGTTACATTATGGTCTCAAGATACATCCATTTTCCTACAAATGACTCAAGTTTATCTTTCTTTACGGCACAGCAGTAGTCCATTGGGTGTAAATACTTCATTTTCTTTATCCATTCATCCGTTGATGGACATACAGGTTATTTCCAAGCTTTGACTATTATGAGTTGTGCTGCTATAAGCATGGGTATGCATGGATCACTGTAATATGATGTCTTTAACTCACTCATTCCCACTGTAATGCATGCTGTCCCTTTCTAGAATCACATGTCAAACAAAGATAAATAGGCTAGAGTCAGTGTCTGAGGAGACCTACTGTGGGCAGAGATTGTAAGCTTTAATGTGTGAATACTGTAATCTACTCAATTCCTTTAAGCATTCAGTATCTGACTTTGCACTGCTAAATTTGGTAACTTCTGATTTAGTACTGCATCTCAGAGAAGTGGACGTGTTGGTCAGCTAAATTCTAGGTGTATAAATTGTTCAATAAGCAGGAGTTGAGACAAATACAGAGTGATCGCACGGAAGGCCACAAGTCAGAATGTCCTCTGCCCTTCCTGTACAGTCTTTAGAAGCCGAGCTCTCCAGGGCATGCATGGTTCAGCTTCCATACAGAGCTCCTTTCCTCCCAGTATCACGCTGCCCCTGAGAGGTCCCTGCGAACTAACTTTTAGTAAGAGCTGAGGATCGTAGCCAACGAGTCAGAGCTGACTGACTTCCATAGCCCACACCAAATGAGCATGTATCTCCCTCTGCCCTCCTTACCTGGATTTCAGCTTCTCAGGGGCAGGTCACCCTTCTGGTGTCTTTTTTCCTGAGAAAGGGCAAGCTGACAGTTGCCACCCAACTCCACATGGGCCTCCATACTGGGAGGATTTCTGTAGAGTTTGGAAGGCTGGAACTTTCTGGAAAGCTATTCAAGAACATTTATCCATCTCATGCCTCCCGTCTTTATTCATTCAAACATAACGTGGAAACCTGTATGGTAGACCAGAAGTTATGGAACAGGATGAATCAGGCCAAGGGGCCTCATCCCGAGATATTCACAAGCTAATAGTGACAGTGTCTTTGTCCATTTCTGTTGCTGTTACAGAATGCTAAGACCGAAGAATTTAGAGAGGATAGAGTGTTATTTAACTCTTGGTTCTGGAGGCTGGAGGAGTCCAGTTGCCTCTAAAAGCCCCTTTCCAGATCTCATTAACACACAAATCTTGGGATCAAGTGTCTAACCCGTGAACTCCTTCAGGACAGGCTTAAGCCATTGCTAGGAAGAAGGTACCCAGGTTATTAGAATGCAGTGTGGTTGAAAAATGATAGCAAAATGTATGTGGAATATGGAGACACTTGGGTGAAGTGGCAGCCCTTCTGTGATAAGGAGGCACCCTTCCTGTTCAAAACCTGGGCCCACTGAGGTGAAGCAAAGAGGCAAAGTGTAGAGAGAAGGGAAAGAGTCAGCACCAGCCACAAGTAACATGTTCTGCAGGAAAAACAAGAATTTTATGTGTCATTTGGAACAAATTGTGGAGCAAGAAGTAGCCAGGCAGAGTAGGGAAGGCCTAGATCACAGACTGACTCCCGACTTCGCTCCAAGGAGAACTGAGCCTTCCACAAGTTCACCACAGTGTGAGAACACAGCTTGGAAGCTCCGCCCCTGACACAGAATGGTTTGGCTTACAGTTTTCAACATCATGAAGGCATAGAGGCAGTCAGTAGCCTTCAGCAGAAGCCATATTTGGAATCCTGAGTGTTGATCTTTCCCCTGTGTGATTCTATCCATGCATGAAGGTAGGCATGGCCGTGCCCTGCAGCTCTGGGTCAGCCATGACCGCCACAGCCCACAGTCTCTGCTAGTAACTGTGCTACTAGACCAGGGCACACTGTGGGCCTGGTGTAGCCCGCGCAGTTTCCACCTGACCCACGCTAAGTCACAGCACCTGCGCTCTATCACCTGGACTTGCAGGGAGGAACAACCATTCCAGAGCAGGAGTCTCTGAGGGTCAGGCTGTGCCCTGAGACAGCTCAGCTCTCGGGGACATGAGAGGCCAGTCTTAGACAGAGCCCAGGACATTGCTCAGGGCATTCCTCGCTGGGAGGACTCCTTATTGGTCTCCTCCATGAAGCCTTATGGAAGCCAAGACACAGACACAGGATGGGTACAGTTTTGGTGCTCAGGCCTGACAGCTGTTGCAGCATCTGCGTTGTTGGCATCATCATCATCTTCACTTTACAAGGGAGGAAGAGGCTGTGAGGGCTGCTGGGGGCTGCTGCCTGTGGTCTTGGTGATAAGGACATGGTAACCTGACCCTTCCCTAAGCAGCCATCCCCCAAACCCTGCCTTTGGGGCACCCTTTAATAAATCCCTCTCCACCCAGTATGCCATAGTTGCCTCCTGAATTACTGCTCCCCTTTCCTTTTTCTGTTTTGGAATGTGCACTGGCATCCTAGGAGCTACTAAGTTAAAATCATCTCAACACCTTCGCTAATCTTCAAGTCTTTGCCCTAATCACAGAATGTTTTTCCATTTCTCTCTTCATCTCTGTTTCCCTCAGGAGGGGAGACAGAGTAGAAATCTCCTAAGACCTACAGGAAGAGGATATCATACCTGCCCTATCTGCCTCCCGAGGCTGTGCGGTGAGGACCAAATCACACAGTATCTCTGGAAGTGTTTTTTGTGTTTCAAGCAAGCACCATGTACAAGAGGAAAGAAACTAGGATTTTCCCTGCCATCTACTGAGGGCCTCCTACATGCTAGGCAATGTGTTTTTCCTTACAGTCACTGCAGTGATACTGTGAGAGAGGTGTTCCAGTTCTGGTTCCAGAGATTAAAGGAACCTGAGGCTCAGAAGGAGAAGGCACTGTTCAAAGGCTCTCCATTCTGTGCTCTTGATTCATCACTGAACTCCCTCCTCCTTCTTCTAAAGCAGCCCCTCACCCTAGACAGGTGGATGCAGACACTGGTCCATGGCCACCTTTTCTGCTTCTTACCTGTCCAGGTGTTACCCTACCTTCAGGGGCCTGCTTAGAACCTGCCCTGGCTATGCCTCCACCGATCAGTCATTTTCACTTCCCCCAGCCCCTGTTTGGCACTAAATCATGATCTAGACAGCTTGAAAAAGTATTTCATACTGTTGTCTGGTGTATCAGTCGCTTTCCACACACTGGGACAAAATACCCGACTCCCACAACATAGACACACTGGACTCAGTTTCCAGGAGGTTTGGTCAATGACTGACTGGCTCCGAGGCAGAAAGGCATGGTGGAGAGCAGCTGCTCATCCTATGGCAGCCAGGAAGCAGATAGAGGGGGCCTAGGGCAGGAATACACCCTTCCGGGTCACCCAAAGTGACCTGTCTCTTCCAGCCAGGCCCCGCCTCCTGGCAACATGCTTAGTTATGAACTCATCCATGGATGAATACACTGATAAGTTTAGGCCCCCTGTAACCCAATCACCTTCCAAACACATGAGACTTTTGGAGACATTTTAGGTCTAAACCACAACATCTGGTATTGCTCTTAATTCTGGCACTGTACAATCTTATGTCACTGCTAGGTCTGAAAGTGTTTTGAAGGCAGAGGTTGCATAACCTCATAAGGCCTGGGTTCTCTCCAACATAAGTGGATGTCCCCACATATTTCAACATTCATTAAGTGATGGAGGCATGAATGAGACTGCGCTGATGGGACTGAGTGGCTGTAAGTCTCTCCTGGGGCCCTCCTCCACCCAGCCAGCCTCCTGGCTTGCCTGCTGTCCCCAGGACCTTTAGGGAAATTGCAGTCTACACACAACCGCAGTCTCCTTGTATAGTGTCATGCCCTGGCCTCTAATGAAAATGAATGCAGAAGTCTTTCAGGGAAATGCCTGTACTTTGTCACCACTTCTTTTCAGCAAATGCAATTCCATTTGTAGTGACTCAGCAAAGCCACTAAATAAAAGTCACCCTTCAAAAATAAAAAAATAAAAGTCACCCTTCGCCGGACAGCCTCTGGACAGCTGTACTTGCTGTGCAGCTGCTGCCCCCCAGGGCACCAGGAGGTTCAGATCCAGCAACTGGCATTGCAGAGCTTCTAGCTGGCTATTACTAGTGACCTCAAGTGAACCAAGACTCGGAAGCCGCTGATGATTTTAGTCCATTCTACAGGAGACTGAAGAGAAAGGCAATACCTCCTTTTGCAAGACTTGATTTAATGAGTCTACTGGTTTTTCTTCGGTATTGTATTATATTTTACTGTACTTTTAGAAGCTTTCCTTTAAGCCTGCCTCCTTCCACCCATCCTTCAATTCAGATCCCAGAACTCTAGGATCCAAAATAGGGCGCATCCACACCATGTCCTTCACTTCTCACAGAGCGGACTGGCCATGGGGTCAGTAGCCAATAATCAAGGTCAGGGGCCACTTCTGGAAGGTGAGGCTTCTGGAGAAAGAAGAGGGAGCCCCCATCAAGGGGACTTCAGTGAGGTTATTTTTTTCCTGCTCCCAAATGCAAACCTAGAGAGGAAGATTGGAATGAATAACTTCTGAAAAAGAGAAGAATTCTTCCCTTAATCAATATACTGTGGATTAAGCAAACAATTTCTAAATTGACAGTGAAATTACCAACAAAATTACACACAAAAAAACCCCTTTAATCTCCTTGGCAGAAAGAGCGAGAATTGAGAACAAATAGCACGGCAGATAAGGAGAGAACTCTCCATTTCTCCAACCTGCCTAGTGACTATAAATCTGGTGTTGCTGCAAGCATTAGAGGACTATTTTATTCATGTCCGTTCCCTCCACCACTCTGTATTCTGTCTCATTTTATCTTTAGTTCCTGGCTCAATGAGTGGCCTCAGGAGTAACAAGAGACAGAGTGGCAGTGTAGAAAGAGTAAGGTGTCTGAAGTTGAAAGACCTAAGTGCACAGAATATTAATGCATGGGAGTGAATCCCCAAGTGTGAGAACTTGTCATGCAGCAATCCACTTCCTTAATCCCTTTCCGAGTCCCATGATCAGATGTGTTCACAGGACCTAAGGAGATTTGGCATCTGGCTGTAAGTTGTAGAGGCCACCAGAAAGCAAGCTGGACCTTAACTTTTGTGACCTTCAAACACTCCTGCAGCAGGAATCAGCCTGGGCCATCTGGCATCCATACTGCATTGCAGGTGCATGGCTTCCTAGCTGAGCTGGTATCTTGTTTGCTGTGTTGTTTCTAAGGACCTGTGTGGTGATGGATGTAAGTGTTTAGCGTTTCTGGCCAGCTAGTGCCTAGCATCTAGTGGTCAGATGGACGTGGAGTTTAGGATGGAGAAGCCAATTCACACACCTGGCACACATGCCCAGCATATGCCTCACTCCTGCTTTTGTGACAGTGGGCTATTGAGGTCCCCCACTACAATTGTATTAGTGCATATATGACTTTTCATGTCCATTAGTATTTGTTTTATATAGTTGGGTGCACTAGTGTTTGGTGCATAGATATTTATGATTGTCATCTCTTCCTGTTGGATTGTTCCCTTTGCAAGGATGTAGTGTCCTTTGTCACTCTTAATCAGTGTTGGTTTGAAATCTACTTGATCTGCAAAAAGGATAGCTACTCCTGCTTTTTTTCAGTTTCCCGTCGCATGGAGTATTGTTTTCCACCCTTTAACTTTTAGTCTATGAGTTTCCTTTTGAATTAAGTGTGTTTCTTGTATGCAGCATATTGTTGGGTTTTGCTTCTTGACCCATTCTGCCAGTCTATTTCTTTTGATTGGTGAGTTGAGACCATTAACATTGATGGTTATAACTGATACGTATTGACTTATCATTGTCATGACCTTTTCTTTTTGTTGGATTCTCCCCCTTTACATTTAATTTTTTGTCATTCCTGATGGGTTCATTCTGCTGTGCTTCCTGGGGTTGTGATCCTCATTGTCTGTTCCTAGGAGATTGGTGAAAATTTTTTGGAGTGCTGGTTTGGTATTCATGAAGTTCCTAAGATGCTCTTTGTCATGAAAGTATCTTATTTCTCCATCAATTTTGAAAGATAGTTTTGCAGGGTCCATCAATCTGGGTTGGAGGCTGTTTTCCTTTAGGGCTTGGAATATGTCACTCCAAGATCTTCTTGCCTTGATGGTTTGCGTTGAGAAGTCTGCTGTGATTCTGATGGGCTTTCCTTTGTATGTGATTTGTTTCTTTAACTGCATGTAGAACTTTGCTCTTCTGTTGAGTTTCTGGAATTTTAACAATTATGTTCCTTTGTGTAGATTTTTTTTTTTGATCAAGGGTATTTGGAGTCCTATATGCCTCACTTATCTGTATGTCAATTTTTTTTCCCTGCTTGGGAAGTTTTCTGCCATTACTTCTGTGAACAGTTTTTTTTTTTTTAATGTCATCTGCACTCTCTCCTGTTTCTTCTTTGACTCCAATCAGTCTTATGTTATTCTTTTTTGCATCGTCTAGCAGCTGCTGGATTGATTTCTCATGGTCCCTTACAATTTTGAAGCAAGTTTTCTTTTCCTGGTCACTAAGTGCAATCTTATCTTTTATATCTGAAATTCTGTCCTCACATTGGCTCATTCTGCTGTGTAGACTTTCAATGGAGTTTTTGACCTCCTGGAAATCTATTTGCATCTGTTTTATGGGTTCCATTTATTTCCTATGTTGGGATTCCATCATGTTTCTCATCTCCTCTCTAGATTTATTAATCATGTCTTTCACTATAAGCACAATCTGTGCTGTTATCCGAGAGAGTATTTCTGATTTCATTTTTTCCAGATCCTCTTTTGTTGGCAGTTCAGGGAGTCCAGGTGGTTGAGTATCAGAGTGTTCCATCTCCTTTCCCTTTGGGGTTGCTGTAGGTGATCTGGAAGTCTGGTTTTGAAACTTGTTTACCTGTCTTTTCATTTCAACCTGGGGGCAGGGGGTGCTGTTGGCACCCGTGCAGCTCACCTCCTCTAGGCCAGGAGCGGCAGGATGGATGGTGGCCCAGAAGCCCCTTCCTCTGAGCTGGGTGTGGCAGGATGGATGGCCTCACTCCTGCCTTTGATCTGGTTTTATCTGTGAGATAAACTACACAGAGACCAGACCAGTCTCCTTCAACTGTGGCCTTGGACCTGCTCCTCTTGTCACACTGCATAACCACCACCCCCATCGGCCACAGCTCCTGTGGCCCCATGGGAAGCCCATGAAGTAGACGATTGGGCTCCACTCCCCCAAAAGAGCAGAGCCCGAGCTCTTCCCCGGGGAACCTGTGCAGCATTCCCTCTTGGGCAGGCATCATCACAGCTTCGCCTGCCACAGCCTGGTGGAGGTTGTCTCCATCTGCCACCGAGGGTGCAGGTGAGCACTTTGTGCTGACTTCATTGGCTGGATCTCCAGAAGTGTGGATGCTGAAGGGAACATTCTCCCTCCTGTCCTCTGTGGGAGGTGAGATGTCCTGCATTCTTGGTACCCTTTCCCTCCCCTATAACCTCAGGCCCTGCCTGCGAGTGGACACTGAGGTGCTGTAAGCCATATGTGTGGCCACGTTGCGAAGGTAACATATTAAGGTGTTTGGGAGCCTTCTGGACCCTCCTAGGCAACTTTCCCACTTGTGTGACTGGCCCTGAGGTGCCTTTGGAGTCTGCCATGTCAGCCCTCACTGTGGGAGATGCATAGGCATGAAGCAATCGGAGAGGCAGTTTGGGGGGAAAGTGCAGGCAGAAGGTAAGAGATGAAGGGCATGAGCTGCAGGACTGTCAACCATCTGTCATGCAACTGACCAATGAGATGAACTGTAATGGTGGCCGAGATGGAGTGAGTTGCCAAACACCTTCCTGCATGCCATGTTTACAGGCTACACTCACAGAAACAGTCTACTTACACAGGTCTTCATTATTATGACAATTAACTTACAGGAAACATGGTCCTCTGTCCAAAAGTCACCCTAAACTCCTGTGCAGATTTGCAGGGAAGAGAATGTCGAAAACAATGATGCATTCTTACATGGTTTGGGCTGAAATAAGTAAATATTCCCAATTCTGCACCTAGATGCTGCTTTCTAAATGCCAGACCAGTTGCAGAATTGCTTTCTGCATCATTAATTAATTAATTTAAATAATCAACTATTTAATTATAAAAACAGAGACTCTCAGGGCCTACCCTCTCCTATTGAGACAACAGGAAACAGGGTCCAGGAAATTAGAATTAAGAAGTGTCCCAGTTTGTTCCAGAGCATACCAAGGTTGAAAGCCATTTATGTGGGACCTTTTCCATCCCACTGCTTTAGGAAGGCGTGTGCTCAAAAAGGAAGCCAGCCAGTTCCAAGGCACAGACCAGGGGAACAGGAGGGAAGGCAGCGGAGAGCCACTCCCCGCAGTTCCATCAGCGTAGTGGTGTGGAGCCAGTTCTGCTGGGAAGGCCGGGCTTCCTGTTTCAGCCCCAACTCCTGAGCTCAAAGCTTGCTGCCAGTTAGATGCCAGGAGCAGCCGAAGGAGCTCGGCAATGGCAGGTTTGTGGGAGGTCTAGACTCAGCGCTGGGCACAAGGTCCTCATGGGCCCTTGGAGGAGAAACCAGGGCAGCCATGGAGAGAATTCTGGAGCCGGGTAGTCGGGCCCCTGCCCAGAGGCTCAGAGAGGAGTCATTTGGACCAATCTTTGTGTAACCAGGACAACAAGGCGGGCAGTTTCCAAAACCATGAAGAAGTGCTCGATATCAGTCTCCTTGGACAGCCAATGGTCGTTGTTCTTCTTCCTCAATCCTGATATGCCAGCTTCTTACGGATGCCCAGAGAAGTGACCAGGGCCCTTTGGACTGTTCCCACTCCATATCTGGTGTCACCCGAAAGTGGCATCCATCTCCTACAGCATCTGGGTCTGTCCCTTTGGACCTGTGGAGCACAGGCACAGAGAGATTGCCCAGGACCTAACCCTGAGGTCACCAGCAGTCATGCCACAGTGTCTGCATCAGTGCCCCGCGGGAGGCTGTCGGGCTGGGTCCAGTGCCTCCCAATGAAGGACTCACTCCCAGCTGCAGACTCCCTGCAGCCTACACACGCTGTGCGCCTGCCCCCCCTGCCTACAAGATGTTGAGTGCTAAAAATGAGCTGACGCAGACTTCTAAAACAGGCTGCTCCAAAAGTGGCTCAAGAAATGAGCCTGATGGCTTCATGTGAGAATATCTTAAAACACAGACTGCCTGGGCAGATATTCCCACACAGAAGAGAGCAGCAGGGTCAGCACAGGGTCAGGCACACACAAACTCCCTGACATATTGTAGTTGCTGCTGACACTAAATGAGAGCTTCATACATAAGCATTTAAAGTTTCCACACAGGGAAACGGCCAAGTCCGCCTCTGGTTTTGTGTTAAGATGTGGCCAGATGTTGGCTAGAATGCCGCCTGGCGACCCTGCACCCACTGCCACTGGAGAGACTGCAAGCTTGGAAAACAGGCACCACCTTTCTGTGAGCCACCTGGCCATTCCTGTGACAAGTTTACGAGTTTCAGAAATGTTCGGATAGGTGTTCGGGCCGTAGTTTCACATCTAGAGTGTTCATTCTAAGGGAGAAAGATAGAATGCACAAAAAATAATTCATCTATTCAATGTTCCTCGCACTGTCTTCTGATCAAAGCTTTGCTGAACACAGTAAGGTGGTTGCATGCCTGATAGACAGCAAAGAACTACTACATGGAATTTAAAGTTCAGCTGAGAGAAACACATTTGGTTTGTGTTACTGTTGCTCCTGCTGAAATGTGCTCATCCTAGGGATTATAATCTGTCCATGTGGCTTCCTCCACCCCCAGGGAGATGGCTGTGGAGCCCTCTCTAGGGAAGTGTAGGGGAATAGGGTGCTCGCTGCTGCCTCCCCAACACTGCGGCTGGGCGGACATGGTCGTTGAAAATGCTGCTGGGTTTGTCATCTGGGTTTGCACTGGAAAGCCTCAGATTCAGGTTTGACCTGTGAACAACAAATCTCAGCTCCTTGGGGGGCTTCTGTCTTCGGATGCCGACACAGTCACCTAAAGCCGCTGCCCGAGTGGTGAGGACTGTGGAATTTGCCGGGTCACTTATTTCATTTCAGGTCCATGTGCAAATGCATGGGGTTAATACCCCCCTTCCTAATCTCACCCTGAGCGGTCATGGCAGAGGGTGGGGTCAGGTTGGGTGAACAACCTTACTACCCACGGGGTTCCTTCTACCTAAAAGTGAGATTATACCAAAAAGGCAGTGACAGTGGGAGCATCCTTCAGCGAGTCGGCGAGGCCCTGCTCTCTGGCACACACTGCTGTGTTCAGCCCGGGCCTTCTGCCTGGCCAGCTCTTCCACTGTGAACAGCTTACTGATGCTTCTGTGGTTCAGTTTCTTCCTCGGTACTCCTGATATTGTCCAGAGTAAATGACCTAAGGCATTTGCAGCACTTGGAACTACACCTGTGCACAGTAAGGGCTCCACACAAGCAGGCCCTCCTGAACATCATCACTAATAAACTCTCACTGTTCTTATTATTGGGACACCTTTACCTCTCCTCACAAGCTCTGAAGATAAATCAGAGCAATTGACTCTGACCTCCTTTTCTGAATGCTCTTTATAAACACAGAGGTGTCCTTGTGTGGCAGGAGATACAGTCCAGGGCCCCAGTGGGTGCCTGAAGCCCCACCTATGCCCAGCCTGTTGGTGCAATGACAGCTGGTCTGATAAACACAGTGGCTGCTACTGAGTGGGTGCTGGGGTGGTCTAGGCACCATGGGATGAAGCACTGTGCACCTTCCACCATGCTTCTCAGAAGTGTGTGCAACTCGCCAGTTAGGATTTATGTATTTCTGGGTTTTTCCAGTTAGTACTTCCAGACGGTAGTTTATTGCTGGTAACAGAAACTGCAGATAAAGGTAGACTCCTGGATTTTTAAGGCACATAACAAACTTCCTGCCTGACAACTGATGTGATAAATAGGTCTCCGTGTTCACATGCTCCTCCCAGAAAAGATGCTGGGAACATCAACAAGGCCACAGTTCCACAGCCACAGGCCACTGGTTGTCAAGGGGTCTTGTCCCACGAGCCGTGTACACACCCAGCTGCTTCAACAGAGAACTACAAGAGGGTGGGTGCAGTCAGGTGAGATCAGCAAATGTCTTGGACACCAGACACCATTCTGCATACTCACGTGCAACAGGAAGGACCAGAAACAGCCGAGTGGATGAGGGGAGGGAGTATAAGCTCTGAAATGACATTGAATGCAGGAAAGTGCAACCAGTGGAGAGGGACATGTAGGGAGGGAGAATTCCTGGAGTACTACTGTGCCATAAAGAGGATAAGCTTGAGTCATTTGTAGGAAAATGGATGCACCTAGAGGCCATAATTTTAGGTGAAATGAATCAGACACACAGCTTAAATATCCATGGTTTCTCTTATGTAAAAAAATATAACTAAAGATACATAATAGGAAATGGGGAGATAGATCTTTCTCAAATGAGACCAAGACATGGAGGGAGGGGAAAGAGAGAAAAAGAATTAAGATGTCTTTACTGACTCCCCACAAGGAATGTAAACATTATGTACGGCAAACATGCACTCATAAAAATTTTTCAAAAAGAAAATCCCAAGGCAAGTGAATCCTCGAGGTCTTTTGCTTTATATGGCTCTGAAGGCAGATCATCTTAGCTTTGGGATAACTACAGCCATTCCTTATTTAAAGACCAAGTTCTGTTCCTGAGAGTTGGTCTCTAAGTGAGGAACTGTATACAGTACATACGTTTTGATATTCAGAACGAAGAAATGGTCAAAGGAAACTAACCTGATGACTTCGCTTTATCTGCATAACCCTTACATGCAGCTCTGTAATGTATAACAGAACATGAAGCTACAGTACTGTAGCCTACAATCAGCAAAAACTACAGTGCTGTGCTGTACGTGGAGCTACCAGAAGGCCGCACTGCCACTTACACTCCTGTGTCATAAATCCCAGCAGCCATTAAACAGGTAGGAATATCTGTACAGTATTAGACTAGGGAGGAACATGTATATTGCTACATAAATGAGCAAAAATCTGAATGATCTGATGTTACATTTTTTAAAACATGCATGCTGTTTAATGATGCAAGGTACAATATACATATTACAGGCCGGGGATTTAGCTCAGTGGTTTTGCCGCCTGCTGCGCAAGCGCAAGGACCCGAGTTCGATCCCTGTACCAAAAAAAAAAAAAAAATTTTTCCCCAACATTTTATCATGAAAATTTTCAAACATACATATTACAGTTTGTATTCCTCAATAGTAACTTTGCACACTGGTAATTCTATTAGTTTAATATAGTGGAGCTTCATATTAAAATATTCTATGAATACAAAGGAATAATTCAAGCTTACCTTCTGTATCCTACTGACTAGAAAATTTTTAAACATCAAAATGCTAAGCAATATGCATAGTTGAAGACCTAACCTTTCAAACTTGTCTGCTGAAATGATGAAAATTCATTTAGGCTGCAAAATCACCACCAGCTGCTTTGCTCGTGTGTCACAATGACACATTGATGACCCACAGGGACCCCACAGCCATATATCACACATAATGGAGATATATCATGCTTTCATTTAACAAATATTTATTTTGCCAGGCACTGATGATGATGAGTGTGCTGATATGTGCTCATTTGAATCTACAATGTGCCCCAATTTAGACTCCTTTCTCTCAATCTTTCTGTGAAACTGCTTAAACAAAAAGACAATCATACGTTCCTCCATCAAGCCATGGGCTTCCCCAAAATTGTAAAATCTCCACTGTTTCTGACCCACTTTTACCAGCTAGTTTCAGCATCTGTTGATTATTCTTGCCTGACAGTTATTAAGAGCCCATGTGATCTCCTAACGACAGAAGCATTATTACTTCTGAATTCATTGACTGAGATTCGTTAATGGACTAAGGAAGTTTTCTTTCTCATATGTTTATTCAGTATTAACTGTGTGTTTTTATTTTATTCCATTGTTGGTCATTCTGTTGCTCACATTGTCTGGATTTCTTGCCCCGTATTTGATCAGAAGGAGCACTTTGGAGCTAAGCCTGTGTCGTTGCTTCTGAGCTTGTCCTTGCTTCCTGACAGTCCTGGCTCTGAGGGATCATCCTGTCCTCCAGCCCTGGCGTGGAGGAAGCCCATCCTGGGAGGAGCTCAGTCTCTTCCCAGTACACAGGGCGTTAGGGCCCAGGCCCCGGATGTAGAGGCGCTCTTAGCCACTAGGTGGCCTCACCACCAAGTCCTCTCCGGAGACAGACCAGGAAGTCGTCGCCTGTGCACACATAGGTGCTGCCATAGACCTTACAATTCCCTCCCGGGCCCATGGGGCCACTGATCATGAAGGAACCTTAAAGAGGCAAGCACCTTAGTGCTGGACTCTGGAGGCTGAGGCAGGAGGATCATCCCACAAGCTTGAGGCCAGCCTGGGCTACATAGTGAGTACAAAACCAGCCTGAACTACATAATGAGACCCTGTCTCAAAATACAGAACAACAACAAAAGAGGTGGAGCCCAGTGGGGGAAGTACGGGGGGCATGCCCAAGAGGGAGATATTGGGACCCTGGTCCCTTCCCTCTTTCCTATCTATCTGTGAGTTGAATGAGCCTCACCCACCGCACACTCCCGCCACAACATGCAATCTTGCAGATCTGGCACCATGTGTCTCCTGGCTCTTCCCAAAGTCAAAATGCCCGTGAAAGGGAGACATTTTGAACCCATTCGGGACAGTGAGGCAGTCAGGACAACTGAACTAAAGGCATGAAGGAAAGGGCAGGCTGCAGCCCACAGTTGAAGGGCAGGCTGCGCACAGAGTGTGGGGCTGGATTGGAGCTGGAGGCGGGGATGTAAGCCAGGGTTCCTCAACTGTGTATTCCTGGTGCTCTGGGCCACAGTTCCTTGTTGTAGGTGCTGTCTTGTCGGACATTTAGCAGTGTCCCTGGCTTCTATGCACAAGGTATAAGCAGCAACCTCCCCACTGTGACAACAGAACATGCATCTAGGTATCATCGAGAGTTTTCTTGGAGCAACCCCCCCCACGCAGAGAATCACTGGAGTAAGGCCGTGGCTCTTAACAGATGCCTTGGTCTGATCCAACACACAGCAAACGCTTCAGTTAAAAGTTTGTTGCATGGGCCAGGGATTTAGCTCAGTGGTGCTGCCGCCTGCCTCACAAACACAAGGTCCCGCGTTGGATCCCCGGTACCAAAACAAAAAGATTGTTGCAGTAAAAGACTCATTTTCAATAATCCCCCTCAGAATCCACCCCCTCACTTCCATTTTTTAAAAAGTGGGTTTGGTTTTTTAGTGTATTCTTTTGTTTTTAGTTTTGATTTCAGTTTGACTTTTCCCTTCCTCCCTCCCCTCCCTTCGTCTCTTCCTTCTCCTCCTCCCCTCCTCCTGCTTCTTCCTCTTCCTCTCCTCCTCCTCCCCCCTCCTCCCGTTTTGTGGACTCAGGAAATCCATGCTCAGCTGTCACTCAGGTCCTTCAGGCCGTTTTCATGAGGGTGACTCATGCTTCATCGGTTTCGCGCGCACTCGGCCATAGCACTGAAAACCAGCCATGGCCTCCCGAGGTCTGCACAGCCCGGAATGTGAAGGCTTTAGTCCTACTGGCCTGTGTGCTTTTCTGGATGATACCAAACGAGGTTATGTCCATAGATTTCTTTTTTCTTTCCTTCTACATTTGCCTTAAAAGATCAGGGTGAAATTTGAGCATATGACAGCCCTATCGCTAGATGGGGCTATGACATACAAGGTGGATTTGGGGTGGTTAGGGGTGTTGAAAAGCCAAGTATCATCTAATAATCCTTTCTGGTAGTTGTCACCACTGAACATTTCCCTTTTATAAGGAGGACATACCCAAAAGAGTGGCATACAAATTTTCTATATAAATCAGTACCTAGCACTCAGTATTTAGTGAGACTATTAAAAGGGGGAAGCCGTTGACAAGGAGTGGCTCATCCTAAAAACCAAGCTGCGGCCGAAATTGCTGCTTGGTGCCTGAGAGCTTTGGCATCAGTAGGTATCGCCTCCTGGATCCCTGGCCAGGTGCCTTGGGCCGGGGGCAGAGTGCAGAGCTTTGTGCCCCACGTGACAGCCAAGGACAGTGCAAGGGTAACACCCACCTCAGAGCCACCAGGGCAAAAAGAAGAAATGAGGCCACATGCATCACAAACTAGACTGGGCGAGAAATGCAGCGCGCACGGGACGCATCCGGTGGCAGCAGAGCGGAGGCGCAAAGCGGAGAACAACCCCTCCCGTTTTCTGAGTTTAGTGTGAGTCCAGTGCGTGGGAGAACTGGTGAGATCGGCGAAGTGTGGCAGGTGTCTTCCCTCCCAGCAGTTCAGCCCCGAACCACTTCTAAGTTCTTTCTTACACCTGAGGTAACCGATGTAAAACGGGAAGATTTCTTTTCCGGGGTCCACAGAAAACCTCTCTGGAGGTGACTCCCACCCCCCAGGGAGCTTCTGTCACCGGACAGCTGCACTGACAGCGCCAGGCTCTCCTGTCCGCTGGCCACCTCTTACCTTCTGCCTAACAGGTGTCTGTTCAGGACAGACTTTGTCATTTTCTAGTTCTGTGCCTCAACCAGGTGCCCTAAATATGTCTAACCTCTTGTTTACTCTTTCACAGAATGCTAGTGATTCTATTCCAGAATTGCTAGAAGGATCAAGTGAGATAATAAGGCTCATAGAGCATTTTATTTAGCAAGTCCCTGACAGAGCATAACAGTTACCTGCAGCTATTACCTCTTATCATCTGATATCTAGTTCAACGAGTTGCTATCGGTAGTATGATTCAAGAGTCCTCTCCTGACCAATGCATTCTTCCTGTGCTGCCCAATTAGCGTGTTCAAGTAGCGGTGTGACACAGTACACCCTGTGCAAACATCACCAGTCCAGTAAATCCAACATTCGAAGTCATTGATAATCTAGCCTCAACACAACTTTCCAGCTTATCTTCCAGTTAAACCCTCCTGCGATCCATCTGCTCCATTCTGGACTCTGGATGCTTTCGTAGGGAGCTGGAGGAATGGAAAGTTAGAAAGATCAGTGGACGGTACAGATGGGATCAAACTCCTTGAGCTGCTAAGGCAGATACAGATTTGTGCACAGGAATACTCAGATGAAGCTCAGGGTTTACAATGTGCAAATTCGAAGTGTTCCTCAAGGGCCAACCAAGGAGGCTTGAATTACCCAAGATACCTATGAAAGTGAGTACCAGGAAAAGGTCTGCATGACCTTACCAGGCTGAGCTGCATTCGGGAGCCTTCTCCATGTGACATGAGTGTAAATGGCCTCACTGATGGTGACACATTGTCCCAAGCACTGTCCATCCACCCCTCCACAGAGAGACGGCAACATCTCTCACAGGTAGGTCCTGTTCAGAGCCTGCCTACAGGACCCTGTGGCCTCCCTCCCTGACTCACCTTCACAGTATTCTTCCATTTGTCTGTTTCCTTTCCGGGCTCTGCCACCAGCCACCCCAGCTCCATTGCTAGCCCTCTGGGCTGCTGTCATGGACAGCTTCTCGGTTCCCTCCTTGAACTGTCCCATGTTGTCCTCAAACCCCAGGCAGGGTGCCCTGGGGCAGCCTGCACCACTGCTCTAGCAGGGAAATCCTGTGGAGAAGCAGCTGTGTCCTCAGCAGAGACCTGGAGTTCCTGAGTAGAGGTCTGAGACTCACAGCCCTGCATGGTGCTAGTGTTTGGGTTGTAGTTGGTTGGCTTCACCTCTTCTCTCCTATCTGCTAGAGGCCAAAGAGGATGTGGAGAAAGTCTAGCAGAGCATCTTTATTTCACAGAAGAAACAGAGGCTCCAAGAGGTTACCTCTGTGGTACACGTTCTTTAAAACTAGAGTCATTCTACACATTGATTTCTCCTGTTTTCAGATAATAGATTTGAAATCTCAGCCTGGAGCACTTCATTTTCACAGCAGCAGACTCCTCAGGAGAGCGTCAAGGCACACAGCCCGGCCCTGGAGCCTGGCAGGACAGGTGCCCTGTATTATGGTGTAGCTCATAATGGAGTGGATTGCAAAAATGAAAGAAGAGCAAACGCATTGGCCTCCCCCTGTCAGTGTTAAGACCCTAGCACTCCCTGCTCCATCAGGTCCTCCGGGGTATCCATGTCAGGCATGAGCACACTGGTGAAATCACTTCCTTTCCCTTTAGTACCATGGAGGACGATCACGTACGGAAGGTGGGTTCTTACATCTGGTTTACTTTTTTTTTTAATCTCCCTTCTACCGCCCTACCATCATCACCTCCATACCAGTCTATGGGGAAAACATGTTATTTGCTTTAGATTTTTTTTTTTTTGCCTGAAGTTTTTCCTTTTCCTAGGTGCTGACTTTCTGGCGTGCACAATATGGGCAAAATAAGTAAGTGTCATGTGATTAGCGTTGCTCTGGTGGAGTATTTCCACACAGCCTTAACTGTTGAACACACTGCAGTGAAGTCACTCACAGGATGCTCAAAAGTCATCCAAACCCATGTCTTCCCTTCTTTGTCCTGCAGTTCACCTGGTAGGAGAGGATAGTTAAATACAGCAGGACCTTGATATTTGCCAGGTGTACAAGAACTTCACAAATCCCCACATTTATAAATACTGGACTAATACAGAATAGAATATATAATATTTTAAATGACTCCTTCAGAAATGATGACAAGCAGATAGCAACAAAGCTGACTAAGTAGAGATTTTGCCTTTCAGGGCATCCTACTCAAACGCTAATAAAACTTGGGAGATACCTGGGAGGAATAACTTAAGGATTTGAAGGTCTGAAATGACATTTGGACAAGGTTTTCATAGGAACCTTCATGCTAACCTCATATAGCCACTCCCTGCCACCGTCTTACACACAGATATTTGTCCAAGGCCAAAGAAAGGGTTATGATCAAGAGAGGGGTAGAGAACTCAGAATTCAGGTTTCTAATAAGAACAGTTGCCATTTCCTTACTGGTTAGGAGCACAAGTAGAAATGCAAAAAGATATACACGGGTCTCAGTTTCATTGATAAAAATGTGACACTGTGTGTTCTTAGTAGTTACAGGGGAGAGAGTGCACTGGTAGCTCAGGGAATGCAGATGTTAAGTACGGTGATGAGGATGATGATGGTGACCACACAAGGAATCGTGTCCAGCCTCAGTACACAGCAAACAATGGGCAAGAGTCCCATCCCCCACGCCCACCTGTGCCACCTGGGTTTTTGAGCACTCTGGGTGAACCTCAGGGGAGTGGCACTGAGTCGCGTCTGCTCTGTGGCTTCTCACGGTCACCATTTGAAAGTCATTCTTATCTGAGGCCAGCAGACCCTCTGGTGTGGAAACTGTTATCTGCTGAGCATGACTGCAGGTTGAGATTGAGCGGACTGCCCTGCCCACTCTGACAGATGGCAGGGAGCCTGATCCCTCCATATTCCGCTCTGTTCTCCTGCAAGACCCAGGCACACAGATTTGGTGCGTGCAGCCATGGCCGTGGTGTCTCAGAAGCAGCGTTCCCATCTCCAGGAGAGTTGGCACCAGCCAAGGTGCCAGCGGGTTGAACACATTCTGGGGAGGACAGCACAGAGTGCAAACCAAGCCTTCGGGTGTTTAGGTTAAGTCTAGTGACATCTTTGGGGGTTTTAAGTCGCTCACCAGAGCAAGGGTGACCACAGGTTACTGTAACGTACGCTTCTAAACTACTCCTTTCTGCCACGAGGCATCATCCCAGAGTAGGCACTAGGGAAATCTGTTTTCACTGACTTCCATTCTCGTCTAAGATCTAAGACCTCCCCAGTGTCTGCTCCTTCCTACAGGCGGTACATCATTTCCAGAGGCAGCATGCTCCCAACAAAGAAAACTTGCAAATTTTGCATCCTAAGTTAACTAATATTTCAGTGGTAGCTCATTCTTTGCTGCTTTCCTTATTTTATCTTTTCTTCTTCCTTGTGATCCTCATTTTCAAAAAGCAAAGGTTTCATTGATTGTGAAACTCTCCCAGTTTACAACAGAACCCTCAGGAAGAGATCAGTCGTGCCTGATGTTTGGAACTTGGTTCTCTGTTGCCTTTCTGCTGTTGCAGTTAGCAGTTTGCAGCTTGCTTCTCATTACCTTCTAAGCCATCCAGAGCCACCCTTTCTCAAACTACATTGTGTGAACTGTGATTTCACTACCAGCTCACCCACCACCTTAAATCTCCACAGACTTTGACCAAAGCACAGTTACTGTCTCTTCTTTCCCTTTATTCTTATAAATAATTGGCCCAGCTGAGCTTTTGAAAAATCAGCTTATAATGAAATTAGTAAATTTTTCTAAAAGAAGCCATAGTCTTAATAACAGGAAAACAAATAACCTGATCAAGAAATAAGAAAAAAAAACTGAATAGACTTTTCTCCAAAAGAGGACATATAAATGATCAACAGGATGTAGGGGGGAAAGCTCATTAGGAAAATGCAAATTAAAACCATAGCAAATTATCACTTCACACCTGCTAGAGTGGTGATTATCAGAAAAAAAAATGACAAATGTTCCAAAGATGTGGAGAAAGGGGAAACTTGCACCCTGCGGGTGGGAATGTAAATTAGTATAGCGATTAGGAAAACTGGTATGGAGGTTCCTCAAAAAATTAAAAATAATGCTACCATATGATCCAGTATTGCCACCTCTGGGTATGTGTCCAAATGAGATGAAGTCAGTGTGTTGAAGACTTATCTGTGGGAATCACCTGAGCTCCCTCAGTGGTTGAATGCAGATAAGAGGTGTAAGATACACACATATGGAAACACTACTAAAGAGAGAAATCAGGCGAGCTTGGGAAAGCACATCTGTAATATCAGCACTGTGGGAGGCTGAAGATCACAAGTTCAAGCCTAGCCCGGGCAGTGTAGCAACTTAGTGAGACACGGCCTCAAAAAATAAAAACAGGGCAAGGGATGTACCTCATTGTGAAAGGCCTGGGTTCAGTCCCCAGTACCCCACACACGCACACATGCACACACACGCACACACACACAGGAAGACTGTCATTTGCAACACGTAGATGGAGCTGGAGGAGATCGTGCTAGCTGAAATGTAGCAGACGCAGAAAGACAAATATTCCATCGTGTCTCTTATTGGAGGTATCTATGAAAGGTAAACTCATGGAAGCAGAGAATATGATGCCGGGGAACAGGTGCGGAGGGAGGAGAAAGGGCGGTGAGTTTCAGGAGCAGCAAAATTTCAGTTAGGGCGAATGAATGAGTTCCGGGAACCTGCTGAACTGTGACTCGAAAATCGCTGAGATTAGATGTCACACGCTTTCTCTGATGGAGCAAGGACGAAAGGAAGCCACAGTCACCCTGGGAGGGCGGTGAATTAAGGCTGAGCTGGGAGGTGCTCTGAAAGGAAAATGCCATCACTTTTCAGTCCAAGCAACCAATGAGCTTCCCGTTTGTCATTTCTGAGTACTATTCTTTTAATTTCTCCTGGAGGAAAAAAATCATCCTGATCATAATATTTTTAAGTGACCAAGACATGTGTTAGTGGGTAAGGGGAGAACATGATTTCAGTGCTGGTGTGTTCGTGAGTCAAAGGCCAGCCAAAGGCTGAAATGTGCGCACAGTCCTGATGAGAACTGGAACTAACTGGAGGGCACTTTGCTTCTTCCAGTTGGGATTTGGCCTGTTTGGAAATTTTGGTCCAAATCCAAAAATATCTGTATTTTCAGCCAGCCACAGAAGTACTTGTTCCCTCTGTTCTTAAATTAGGGTGGGAAGTACAAAAGGTAAATATATCCTTCCTAAGGAAAGTGCAGAGATTTTAAATACCATTATGAATGGTGAATAGAAGTTGTGCTTAATAGAAATAATTATCCCTTTACCTTATATTGTTACAATAACTTACTGTAAATAATTCAAAATATCTCTTCCTGCTAATGAATCCTCCTAGACTTTATGAAGAATTAAAAACTGGAAAGCCACAGCTGGAACAACCCCGAGGGCGTCTAGTTCTGTGGTTTGTTGTTTCATCACCTGCAGAAACAGGTTTTCAAACAGAACTTTCACAGGGACAGGATGCAGGGGGCTGGCTTACAAGTTCCATTCTGGCTGAAGCAGGAAGCAGAGGTCCCCCACTTTGGCTCCTCCAAGCCTTCAAAGTCAGCAAAGGAAGGACCTTTACAAATCACAAATTGAACCCCACTGCAAGCTATTCTAAAACAGGGAGACACATGTGGAAATGGGGCTCAATGTGGCCACACTCAGCTCCCCAGCCATTGGGCTGAGTGAGGCCTTGGGGACCTGGATACCCAGACACGCCAGCCTCCCCCGGCACACTGTGCTTCTGTGTGTGGCTTTGCTTTTCTCCAGAGCACTGAGGATGTGCTCTATTCTCACATCACTCATCCCGTCATTCTTGTCACTTTTCTGCAGCAGCTCGGGAAGTCCTCTTTGATGAGTGTCTTTACCAGGAGTGATCAAAAATACGATGAATGCTGCTGCCAAGTGCCATCCACCAGAAAGGCAGCTCGTAAAAACACGAAGCTTGGCCCTCATCCACCTTATATCAACTACATCTGGCACTGTGCTACTTCTGGTTCTTCCTCAAAGTCAAAATGACCATAAAGGGAAAATGCTGTGAATTGATTCAGGGCATCCAGGCAGCCACAGCCGTGCAAGGAGAGGCACTCGCAGAAGAGGACCTCCGAAGTGCTTCCAAAAGTGGCAAGAATGTGGGATAAGTGTGCTTGAAGCGAAGGGGAAGGTTTTGAGGGGGATTTGTGGCCATGTGGTTGTTACTGTAATACATTTTTTAAAATTTTAAGCATTAAAAAATTTAAGCATTGACTATTTTTTATCGGACCTTGTATTTGTGTATCTAAATGTTTACTGTTCATCTACTATGTGCTGCTTTTGTTTATGACCTGTCCACCCACCAGCACATGAGCTCCATGAAGGAGGCTTCTACCTCTGGGTGCCCCAGAGCTGGCACACAGATGGGCCCCATCTGACAGGAGCCATCCAGATGAGGCAGCCACCCTGCCTGCCTCATGTGGGCTCTGGCTCCCCTACTAGACGGGGAGACAGAGAAGGGAAGAGTTACTCATACTCGCTGTGTTTTCCCCACAGCACATGTGCCATGAGGTGCTTTCTGCAAAGTAGAGAGCCTACGTGAATTGCTGTTGTTGCCCATAAAAGGGTCATACATTGTGTAACAGCAGGAGATTTATTGAGAAAACAAGAAATCTTATTTTGGTTTATTAAGGTTTAGTATCCATACACATGACTACATTAACAGTCTTTCAAAATAGCGTAAGTAGGATAAGTGTGTTCAAAGCAAGGGGAATATTTTGAGTATTGGGGGTGAGTAATAGAAATGTGTCTTTTACTGTAATAATTTTTAAAACTGAAACATTCACCATGTTTTTCGATCACCCCTTGTAAGTGAAACTAAGAAGAATAAATGCTTGGTTGTTAACTGGGGTGTTAAACATCACACATCGGAAGTTTCAAAGCCTCAGCATGTATCAGCCTGGGGCACCGATGGTCTGATTCAGCAAGTCTGGGTCTGGACATTTTGCACCCTAAAAAGAACCAGGTAATGCTGGTCGTGTGGGTCTGAGGAGCCACTCTGAGAATGGACTGTCACTGACTTTTCATTGTGACCCATCAAACTGACATTAAGTTCATTTTCGACCTCTGGCATTGCTAAACCTGTAGCAGTGGCCAAGTAGAGATCATCAGTTACCTTTCTGCAACCCAGCTACCACAGAGGAAGATAAGTCCTATGATTCAGTGAAGGAAATCAGGCCTTGTTTACTTCAATTCCTGCTCAACAGTTCACAGAGGAGCCATCAGTCAACTCATCAGGAAGCTGGCTTGGACTGCCTTCCTGTAGGATTGAAAATTTGTGTCATTTTCTTGTGGGTGACTCAGTTCGCTGTAATATGTGATTTACATAACCCACAGGGAGCAATATTCTAGGAGTCAAACAACTTCAAAGTGAGCAAACTTCTTAATTATTTCAAATGTTCAAATCCAGCTACTGCCAAATTCCATGGAATGTGTTCCTCCTGATGATCATATAAAATGAAGTTTCTAATTATAAGTAGGAACTGGCTTTTCATAGGGAGCCCATCTTGACCTTCTTTTTGTGATGACTAGCTCTCCTTCCCACCCTCACCCTCAAAAAAGATGTTTTCCTTTAATGTGTATGAGACAGTGTATGCAGAATCAATTCACGCAACAAGTATTTACCGCGTACTTCTGGTAAACCAGTCACTGTGCTAAGAATAACCAAATTATAAGAGCTAAACTTCATCCAACTCCCCATGATGAATATAAACATTATGCACTGCAAACATGTACCAATAAAAATAAATTTTAAAAAATTATGCTGTATTTAAACCTCTGTCCCTGAATGTGGCACTAAACATGTGCCCAGTAAACTTTTTTTGTTATCAGAGAGAACATATTTACCTGATGGGCACTTGCCATCCAAAACTTTCTAATAGGAATTGTGTGTCTGCTCCATTTGTATTCATCTAAGGCTTTCTCAACTCACAGCCAGAGAAATTAAACTCTGGAGTGTTTTAATGTCTCATCCTCAAGCAATTCGAGGGTCAAAACCAGAATTAGAACCATGACTCCTTCTCATTCCCAGCAGGTAATGATCCTGGTAGGCTTTGCACAAGTCCTCCTCCACCTGGCCTTCTCTGTTGGTGTTCATTTTTTTAGGCACTATTGATGTCATCAGAAAGACTCCTATTCTAATTGTCTTCAATATTTTCATATATTTAGAACATGAGGTATCCCTTCCCATCCAGGAGAGGAGGTGACTCACCCCACTGAAGCCTGTACAAATACAGCTCCGTAATCAGCACCCTGGGTGCCACGGAGCCATCCACTAGCAGATGGTGCTGATTCCTAATCACCAGTGTTGCCCTTATTCCAGGCAGCCATTTTTAGCTTTAATTGTTCTAGAGCCCACTGAGAAGACTTTTAAACTTTTATCCACCTGAGGTCCTTGTTCAGATGTTTGTGTTTTGTTCTCTCCAAATGGTTACCCATTAGAGTTGCACCTATGGGAAGAAGTGGGATTTCATAGCTGAAAATTTGGGTATGTGATGTTTTTCTTCAAAACCAAGTATCATTGCATGCTTTGTCTTAAATAGCTCCATTTCTGTCTTTTAGTTTCCTCCCATTCTTCAGTGAGTAATACTAGCACAGAAATAGCCAGCAATGTACTATGTTTTAATTTCTTTGAAAATAGGGGTGTGGGGGAGAAAGGTATCTTCAGTATAATAAGATAACCTCTACAAATCACAGCTTCTGTGATTCTTCAGCATTTGAATCATGATGTGATAACGCATATGCTCATTCGAATGAGAAAATTTCAATTATTTCTTGACTTTAACTGAGAAGACTTAAATATTAGCTGGCAGCATCCATTCATTTTTATAATCTAACTTAACTTATAAAAGTTTCTAATCATAAAAGATAGCAAATGATTATTTACTGTTCCTAAACCACTGGGAAATACAGTCTTAAGAGCTTCTCACTGACACCACCAGAAATAATGGAGATCAATGAGCTGCCGTTTAATGCATTTCAGCCCTGCATTTAAATCAGCTGAAAAATAGGGTGGGAGAGTGTACTTTGAGGAAATTTAAAACAGGTTGAGAGTAACAGAATTTGATATCTAGCTAAGAGGAAAATTGTGCATGCAATATCTACTTCTAATGCTGAAATAGAGGTAATGATTATCACTAGTTATTAAAAAATCAAAAGCAAGAAAAAGTCTATAGTAAGTAACATTGAAAACTGGTCTCCAGTGCTCTTGGATATCACTACCAAGCATGTAAGTCTTTCAGAACGAGCCTGAGATCACTGCCAATTACAGTAACGGGTTCATCAATAGTTAATTCATAATATGACCAATGGTGTTACCGTGATACACTAGTGCAGATTAACTTTATTACTAGTCAAGGACTGAATGAAACCTTAACTCTATCCAACCTCTGGGTTTATGTGATCTTGAGTCTTGGAAAAGAAAAGTTTTATGTGCTAAAAACCTGTAGGTACGACTCTGTGAAGTCGTTCTTGCCTGTAGCGAAAACTCTCAGTTGGGAAACGTCTTCAGCCATTACCTGTACCTATGTAGGACAGGCACCCCTTTAATGCCCTTTCCACTTGTCACAAGCAGCTGTCAGACAAAAACACCCACTTTGCTTTAAGTGCAGAATTGTCACTGTGGTATACATTTCCAGTGTAGAGAAGAACTCATTTCCTCCCATGCTTTTAAATACCACCACATTTTCAGAATCGTTTCTTTAATAATACATGTTTACAATAGATAATAATAACATTCATTGTGGGGAGTTAGTTCATGCACATAACATATTCTGATTCTTTTTTTTTTTTTTTTTTGGTATGGGGATCGAACTCGGGACCTTGCGCTTGCAGGCAGGCAGCAGAACCACTGAGCTAAATCCCAGGCTCTACATTCTAATTCTTTTTATTCCCCTTTGTCTTTCCTCCCACTCACCCCCCCACACACACACCCCGTCTCTAGAGCCCGTTCCCACGTACTAAAGATCTATTTTCCTTTTTCCTATCATCTACCTTTATTTTGCTTTTCAAAAATTATTTATACTTTGGATTTCTCATATAAGAAAAGCTAAGAGATATTTAAACTTTTGTGTCTAACTTATTTTGCTTAATAGTATGGTGTCAAGGTGCATCTATTTTCCCATAAATGTCTCACATTTATCCTTCTTTATGGCAGAGTAGTGCTCCACCGTGTATAAATACCACATTTTCTCTATCCATTCATCTGTTGATGGACATACAGGCCACTTCCAAGATTTAGCTATCGTGAATTGTGCTGGTATACCCATAGGTGTGCATATATCATTGTAACATGATATCTTTAACTATTTTAGATACCAAGGAGGAGACTAGCTGAGCCCAGTGGAATTTCTACTTTAGTTTGTTGAAGAATCTCCACACTCATTTCCATAGTGGTTGTACTAGTTTACATTCCCACTGATAATGGAGAAGGGTTCCTTTTTCCTCACAGCCTCACCAGTATTTGCTATTATTTGATTTTTTTTTTTTTTTTTTTTTTTTTTTTTTTTTTGTACCGGGGATCAAACTCAGGACCTTGTGCTTTGGCAGGCAGCAGCACCACTGAGCTGAATCCCCAGCCCTATTATTTGATTTCTTGATGGTGACCATTCTTTCTGGAGTAAGATGGAATCTCAACCTTCTTTTAATTTGCATTTCTCTAATGACCAGAGATGTTGAGCATTTTTCATGTAATTATTGGCCATTTGTTCTTCTTCTGAGAAGGGTCTATTCATTTCACTTGCCAATTTTTTGATTGGATCTTTTATTTGGGGGATCTGATTTTTTTAAATTCTTTACAAATTCTAGATATTGGTCTTCTGTCAGAAGAGTAACTAGCAAAATTGTTTCCATTCTGTGAGTTGTCATTTCACTCTAGTGACTGCTTCCTTGATCCCATTTATTGATTCTTGATGCTGTTTCTTGTGCAATTTGGGTTCTGTTCAAAAAGTCCTTTCCTGTGCTGTGTCTTCAACAGTTTTATGTATCTTTCAGCAGATTGTTTCTGTTTTAATATAGATGTCTTTGATAGGTCTAGACTTTCCTTGGTGCATGGTGACAGATATGAGTCTAGACCAGTGATGCCAAAGCTTTTAGAATGTTCAGTGATGCAAACAGCCCACAGCATGCATGCCATAGGTTCGCCACAGCTGGTCTAGACTCAGTCTTCTGCATGCTCACCACCATATTTTTGTATAGTATTCTTTGTTTCTAATGATTTCAGCAACTCAGCCGAGTATTCCCTCAACCCAAACTGTTCCTTGCACCAGAATTGTAAAGAACAAGGTGAATAAGGCTTTCCATTACTGTGATTTAAGCATTTTAAAATCCAAAGTATGCATCTTTGCTTTATAACAGCTTTTATCATTTGAGATTTTAGGCATATGCTACTCCTAGCATGATGTTTCAAAGACATTTTTGTAGAACTTAGTTCCATGTAGTTTATTAAAAGTATGTTCTGGATAATACAAAATTTGACACTAATGATAACATTATTTTTAAGACTATTCTCTCACAAAAACAAAAACATACATTTGTTAAGAATGCCAAGAAAAAGTATAGAGAATCTACAAAGAAACACCTGTGACCTTCTGTGGCAGGAGCTGCCAGCCCGAGCTGCACTTCCGAATCACCACGAGAACATTTCAGTAATGCAGATGGCCGAGCCAGACCTTGGTTTTCCAGGATGGTTGCCAGAAATCAGTGACTTGTCAAGAGTGCTGCTGCAGACCCTGAATAGGTCAGAGTTAAGAGAAGAATTCTGTAGTTCCAGACTGTATGTGAGAAGTTGAGTCCACAGCAAGTGTGTAGTTTATTCCCATAGAGCAATTACCTGTAAGCGTACTCATGGGATTGTTGGATTGTTGCATTACACTTCCTAAATATGTGCCGTGCGCCACCCTGGGTATGTCCCTCTCCCCACACTGCACTGTGTCTCCGTATACTGTGTTCCTCTCATTTTGCCCGTGAGCCAAGTGAACAGAGAATTGGGTCTGATTCTTTGTTCAGTACAATCCCTGTAACATTGGCACTGAGCAGTGTTAAAAATAACAGCAGGAACTGCAAGTTGCTCTCACACACTCGAGACTTTTGATCCAGGTAGAACAGGTTTAAAATGTAAAGCTGCAAATCGAACGTGCAGTAACATACCTCCTCCCTCCTGCAACTAAGATTAAATGCAGCTCCTAGACCCAGGTTGCAGACAAGTCGGAGAACTGGTCGTTCTGGTTTCTGACAGCGTCCCTGCCTCTGGGTCTCACTTTTAGAGAAGTATTTTGTCAAACTGAGGATGCGTCCAGGAAGCTGGGAGCTTAGCGAATGACCCAGCTGGGGCTGCACCTCCAGCCCCTCTCTTTGGCCTGGGCAGGGACAGCCTGGCCTGCGGGGCATCTGATTGCAGGCCACACCTGTGACCTCTGTCACAGCCTCTGGTACTGAGCCGAAGGCCCCATGTCTCCCACGCCGGCTGACCCCCCTGAGCCCTTCTTGCACTTCCAGCAGGGGGGCGAGGGTCTCACCAACGCCACTCCACCTCCCACTCTAGGGCCCTCACTGGTGACTCCAAGCCAGCTGGAGGCTTCTGCTCCTGGCCTCCCTGCCAGCCTGGGGTCCCAGCAAGATGTGTGGTCCCTCCCTCCCCCGACGACCTGTGTGAGCAGCGCTGTTTTCACCACGGCGCTGACCATGGAAGGAGCTAGGGTGAGACGTGAGCCCTCTAGCACCGGTCCCTGTGTACCTACGTGCCCAAACTGGGGGTCAGGAAACAATCTGGTGTTCATGGCCGGCGTTTTCAAGTGAACTAGGATATACTAGGATAGAATGGGACTGAACAGAATAAAACATTGCTGTAGTACTTTTGCAAATACTAGATCAGAAATACATAATTTTATATATAATGAATATATATTTCATATACTATTACTGTACTTTTAGTCAAACTGAAAAAAATGTGATATTTATACACAATGGAATACTACTCTGCCATAAGGAAGGATAGATTTGAGTCATTTGTAGGAAAATGGATGCACCTGAGACCATCGTGTTTTGTAAAATTCAGACACCCAAGCTTAAATATCACATGATGTCTCTTTAGGAGAAACCCAAAGTATAAATAAATTAAAGAGCAAAACAAAAGACGAATAATAGGAAACAGGGAGCTGGATGGGAAGGGGTCAAGAGGTGGAGGGGGTGGAGTGGACCACAAAGAACTGAAATGGGTTATGAACACGAGCCAGCTCCCCACAGGGAATGTAATCATTACACACTGCAAACACAGACTGACAGAAATTTTAAAAGAGATCATTGATAAACGGGTGAGGTGTTAACGAGCTTTGTCAAATGTTCCTAGAATGTATACATAGATCAAAGCATCACATTGGACTCCACAAATAGACACAGTAGTTACTTGCCAGTAATCGGTTCTGTTTCAGAAACTCCAGTCTTACTCTGAGCCCCTGTGTCCCTGACTCTCCCGAGGAGAAAGCACTCCTGGGGGGTCCTTCGGCTCCAGCTCTCCCCTGAGCTTGCTCAGTCACTGTGTAGGCGGGAGTTACTGCTGCGTGGGTCGGAGGTCCCCGGCCCACCCCATGTCCTCCACATCCGGACACTGAGCTTCCCACTCCAATCTAGCGCTAAGGATAAAGGACGCTGTGAGTCCTTATCAATGCAAGACACACTGTCACACGGGAATGGAGCATTTTTTGAATAAGTTATGAATTTTTAAATGTTTAGATACATAGTAACAACTCCCTTAACTGTTCCATTTCAATATACCAGTAGTCACTTATTCATACATTTTACAGATCCCTTTTAAAATACTTCAGTAAGATATTTAGTTTTAGCCAAGTGTGGTAGCACACCTTGTAATCCCTGCACTCAGAAGGCTGAGGCAGGAAAATCACTGCAAGTTGGAGACCAGGCTAGGCTACTAGTGAGTTCAAGTCCAGTCTGAACTACAGTGAGGCCTTGTCTCATAAAAACCAAAAAGTAAAATAAAACACTTTGTTGTAAGAATACAAACGTATATTTACTTGCTAAATTTCTTATCAAGGAACAAGGATTTTTTTATGAAAGGATCTATTGATTGGAGTTCCAAGTGTCTTTCTCCAAAGTATACTATCCATAAATTGTAGTTTCAGTTTCTTTAGGTGTGGAAATACAAAGCAATCTGAGGGCAAATACAGTCTCCTTCTAAATTTTTGTCATTTTTACATTTTTCTCACCCAAAACTATTTGACAGCTTTTGTTTTGTTTTGTGCAACTGGGGATTGAACCCAGGGCCTTCTCACTGAGCTACATCCCCCAGCCCTTTTTCTTTTTGTATTTTGAGACAGGGTCTCACCAAGTTGCCCCAGATTGGGCTCAAACTTGGTCTTGACCTGAGGAGTCTCCTGAGCCAAAACATATTTTGAAAAATTGAATAACAAAACCTCTTAAGGAATGGAAAATATTTTAGTGCACCATCAACTAAGAAGTGTAAAAATTCTGTTTCATTAAAAAAAAAAATTAGTCTTGACAGCTTTGCCTTAATTCTGAGAGCTGACTATTCTTCAACCACTGATTCATTAAGTGGTTAAAGCTCAAGCATCTTCTCCTGTATGACTGATTCCTTCACCATCATGCGAACCCCAAATGGCAACTCCAAGATCAGTTATGAGGGAAGCAGTGAGACCCAACTCTGTAGACCAGGTTTTGGGGGTAAGACTTCTGAAGCCACAGACTCGTTGTACAAGGGGCATCCTTGAAGGCCTGCTCTGGGCTTGGCTTAGGCCTGCCCTTGAGGAACCCAGAGAATCGATAAAATTCTGTGTCCCTGAAGGGTCTGTCTTTCTGGACATCCAGGATTGCAGCAGGCCAGGGCCACCATGCCATCACCAGTCCTGGTCACAGCACAGCCCTGGCCTTCTTAGACCAGCTCCAGCCTTTCGGGGTCCATGGTAGGCTGCAGAGTGAGGCTCGTGCCCTGGGTGGCCTCAGCCTCAGGAGTCTCCTGAACGAGAACATAGATGTGGCATGTTACCCTTCACGGACACGGGTTACTTACAGGGTTCACGCCCATTTAAAATAAACGTGGCGCCTAAGCATGCATTCCCTCCCTTGAGACCAGAATGTCAAGAGAAAGAAATGAGACAGGAGCTTAAATACCACATGGTTTCCTCTTATATAAGAAACCTAATGTGTAAATAAATTAAAGGGCAAAACACAAGAAAGATAACAGGAAACGGGGAGATAGATCTTCTGCACATGGGAAGGGGACCAAGGGGGCGGGACAGGGAGGAAGGAGAAGAGGAAGAGGGAAGAATTGAGATGTGTTCTGCACGTGGGGCAGCTCCCTATGAGGAGCATCACCATTATGTACTGCACACGTAATCAAACGTTGCAATTTTAAAAATAAGATAAAAAATGTAGAGTGTATCCTCTCAACTCTAGTGGAAGTGTGAAGGCAGCCAAAGGAAATCCTCACCAGATCGTGGTCAAGAAGGAGACTTCTCCCTCCAGCCCAGAGTTGAAGGCTCAGAGAATGGTACTTCCTCAGGGAGATCATGCAAATAGAGTTCATGAGGGCCAATATTCAGTTCCAGGGTCCCATGGTCATCTCTTTTGGTTTGGATGTTGTGTCTGAATAATTCTAAAAATGCTAGTGTCAACAATACTGCCTTTGCCTTTCCAGTATTACGGTTTTTCTAATGAGGCATCCAGTAGGAAACTGAACACCAAATTAAAGGTCAGAGGCAGCTACTGTACAAGGGTCTCATTGGAAGTGTCTTTCCACATTAGTCACCCTACCCTGGAAGGAGCAGTCCGGTCGAGGAGCCCATAGCCCTCTCCATAGTGGCCATCAAGTAGCCACACATAGGAGGCCAGGGCGCAGGCTGCGTGCTGCAGACGTGGCTCTTCCTGTGCTGCACCGAGTCTGAGGTGCAGCAGGTGACACAGTGCGACTTGGAGGAGGAGGAGGAGGAGGAGGAGGAGGAGGAGGAGGAGGAGGAGAAGGAGCAACACCTGCCACACCACACACCACCAGAGCACCGTTTTCCCATACATATCTGCAGCATGAAGACTGGGCTGGTCCTACGCAAACCTATGTGTGTCCACAAGTTGTGTTTGTCCTGGGACCTGTTGTTCAGCCCCTAAAATGGAGGGATTTGGACCAGATCCTATTTATGCTCTTTTTGCAAAGCTCTTCCAAACATTTATTATAAGTAGTGCATGTCTGTAACACAGAATAGCGGTGTCCATGCATATATAACGTATCTTGTTCATTTGTTCATTTCTTTACCCCTCTGTCCCTTTCTTCCCCCACCTCTGATTCTCTTCCTTCCCCTCTAAGAGTCTAAATAATGTCCTTTTGGAAAATAATTTTTAAATACTACTAGACAGATTTCTAAAATGAAAGTGGGCTCTTGTAGGCCAAGAAGGTCTGTGGTCCATGTTCCCGGGGGCGTTCCTGTCCTTTCCGCTGCGTTTGCTGTCTGCTCCTTCTGCAGAGGACAGAAAGATGTACACAGGATGGATCTGGCCTCCCTAGAGCCTGCAATCTAAAAGCCATAGTGGGCACTGAGGGAACACTAAAGGGACACTTAAATGTCCTGTGCCCCTGATGATTGTTTCCCCATAGTTACCAAGCTGCCAAAGCTGCGAAAAGGGCTTGAGGGAGCAGCAGGAGCAGGTGAGGTGAGGCCAGAAGTCCTCCTCACAGGGCCTGCAGGGCATCGCGGGCCATGCCAGGGTTCTGGTTTTTCTCAGGAAGGAAGTAGAGGCCATTTTGTGCAGAGAAGGGACATGGTCGGACTTGGAGGGTGGAAAGAACACAGAGGGATGAAAAAGGGGGCGGCTGTGGGAAGAATGCTTTGGACACTATTTCTGACCATCTCCGTCCCTGGCCCTTGGTGCCCATGCCCCAAACAAGGCAGGTCCAAAGGCGAGATTCTGTTACCGCGAACTCCCACACCTGAGAAAAGAGCTTTCCCAGGCCAAATTCCTTTTCCTTCTAACCCTAAGCCCGTCTCATCACACACCATCCTGGAGGAACCTCTGCTTCCCAGAGGCATCATGCTGCTTTCCAGCAGGCTTGGAGTATCAACTCAAACTCAGGTTCGTTCATGGGGGATGGAAGAGAGCAGAGCTGATGGGCGTCCCCCTTTCAGTCCATTCGTCCAGCCTGTGTACAGCACGCACCCTGTGCCTGGCATTGTGTGCCGAGTTTTCCTGCAGGGAAGACAGAACAACGTGCAAGGAACTCCTCTCTGGTGGTAAATGGTTCAAAGGGTCTCCAGTGTTATCCTCAAGGGCCTGATGCTGTGGGTCCAGGAATCTCAGCCAGAAGAGGAGAGATGGGGCTCCCGAGAAGGGCACATGTGTTCTTATGGCAGTCTCAGATACTGGTGCAGACAGAACGTTACAAGTCACCTCCAGCTTCCTGCAGCACACAGGAGTGACAAACTGATATTGGCGATGAGTGTGGGCATCACATGGAAGTAGCTTCCCTCGGTGCACTTAACACTATGACTCTTTGCCACGGGATCCTCATCTTTTTTTTTTTTTGCAAAGTTCACATTCATACAGAAAACATATTTTTTTTCCATAATTTATATTTTCAGGTTGGTTTTTCATTTTGCTTTGTTTTGTTGGTTCAGTTTGGTATTGCATACATGCAATTACCTGGAGTAAGTTTAAGGGTTGAAGCTAGAGTAAATCTTGATTAAAAAAAAAGCTTGAGTTAAATAATTCTAAAGGGATTTCCTCAACTGCAAGATACAGAATGTTGACCCTGTTTAAAAACAAGTGATGTGTCTGACAGCTCGCCTGGAAAGAGAGGTCTTGCAAATTACAGAGCTTAATTTTCCTAAGCAAGCTTCCCCAGAGGAGAGAAAGAGATAGAAAAACAAAGTGAGAGAGAGAAACAATATACTGCTGAGTCCTCATGAGCAGAAGGCAGGAGAGAGAGAGAGAAGATGCCCTCTTTCTGGTTGTGATGCATGGTCCTGACACGACGCTGGGCAGTGGCTATGGTGAGGACCTTTCCCGAAATCTGGCCAAACCTGGCCACATGTGCAGTGTGAAGGGAACCAGAAGTAGGACAGCAGCAGCCCACATTTGAATCTTATTTTCCAAGCATCCAAAAGGTTTTCCCATGTCTGCAATGTACTATTTTCCTTCAAGCAGCCTCATGTTAATATTGCTGTCCATCCAAAGCCTGCTGCTCAGCTTCCATGCTCAGCTCCCACACTGGCTCCAGGCGCTTGGCAGTGTGGACTGCTCCAGCCCAGATCTTCGAGCTGGAATTTGAGGCTGCCTGCTTATTTGTCTGGAAGACAGAGCTTCTGGTCCTCCCTCAATGGAATTTTGTTTTGATCCAGATTTAGGTAAAGGAAGCAATGGCCTCGAGGGTTATGGTAAAAGCTGCCCTAGGCAGTGGTGCCCTATGCAGTCTCAGTGCCATCGATGGATCGAAGGATCGATGGATCGATGGATTGATCATTGCTCATCAGATGCAGCCCAGTGAAGTATTTTTTTGTAGGTTTTTCCCCTCCCTTCTTTCTTTCTCTTGGCTTGCAGATCCTTGCTTAGAACTGCAGCCTCAGATGCCTCCCTGAGCTAGGAGCACAGCCCTGTGCCAGCACAAGCAGATGGCAAGGGGAAGTGGCCAGGTGAAAACTGAAAGCTCCAGGTTAAACGCAGAGGTGCGCGGACAGATGCACATTTTGTATAGAGAAGTGCACCGATTCTTGTAGGGTTCTCGTGTCTCTTTTTGGGCTTTCAGTGACCTGTCTAAAAGTGTAGAGGTGTACATTCACCTTCTGGAATACATGCCTTCACAGTTTCAATTATTATCTTATTGGATAATAAGAGATGAGTAATCATAGATTAGATTTTATCTAATGTTGGAATGCATAATTTTTCTCCAGTGTCTTCTTTCTATTAAGCTCATAAAGCTGATTTAAATTAAAGTGCATTCCTTGACTGCACAGTTGTAATAGCAGAGCCACAGGGCTGCAGCACCTGCGGACATCAGTGTCCCCCTGTCCCCCAGCTTGGGCAGTGTGCAGTTTATGCAGCCCTATGCTGTACCTGGACAATGCCCCATCACTGTCCTGAGTGACAGAGGCGGAATTTGTCCCTGGCAGTGTCCTGGTGCACAGCGTGAGCTCTGGGGTCTGACTTCCCAGATCAACTATGAGTAAACTATTAAACTTTTCTGTCTCATTTCCCTCCTCTGGGAAAGGAAGTTAGTCATAGGGCCTACTTTGTAGAGCTGCTCTGATGATTAAGTGGTGCGACACATACAAAGTACCTGTGCCAGGGTTTGTCACAAAGATATCTATTTTCCTAATATTTTCTAAAATATACTAGTTGGTGTGAACTTTACTTAAGTTCTTTAATTTTAAAAAGGCCAATATTTTTGTAAAATTTTCAATGCCTCCAAATCAATGGGAGTCATTAAAGAGTTTATAAAAGACTGTTTATGGAAGGTATTTAACGTGTCATCTCCTATGAAATTATATAACACAATTATCACCATTGTATGCATGCATTAACCCTCTGTCTTCCAACAGAAGACTGCACTTTCCATAAATACATGGACTTTGCATTGTGGTCACTGACTCAAGGCTTCCCAGTCCCTGGAACTGTACGTGTAACAGTAAATTCCCAGTAAGAATTGTTGGGGGAAGTGAATACATGAATGACAGTGCTTCTATTAGCTCTGAAGATAATTGAGACATCATTGTCTATAAGGACTCCATGCACAGAGCGTACGCAGGTCTCGGTGGTGGAGGGGAGATGTCCCTGGCTGAGTCTTACACTTAGCATCACTTGAGGCTGACATCTTCAGCATGTGCAAAACTGCTGAATTATAGAAAGGATTTCAGAGCCACCTGTTCTTGCCACTTTCTGAAGCAGATCTGGAAGTGCTTTTTCATGAGCGTCTGTATGGCGTGTGACCAAAAATATAGTGAATGCTGGGCCAGGGATTTACTTCAGTGCTGCCTAGTAAGTGCAAGGTCCTGAGTTTGATCCCCAGTACAAAAAAAAAAAAAATATATATATATATATATATATATATGTATGTGTGTGTGTGTATAACACATACATATATAATCACATAGTGAATGCTGCTGCGGCCGAATGTCATCCAATGGAAAGCCGGGGTCATAAAATCCTCGTGCGTCCTGACCCGCCTCCCTCACTGGAGCAATTTCTAGCTCTCCCTGAAAGTGAAAATGACCATGAAACATAAATGTTTGGAATGGATTCAGGACATGAGGCATAACTATAGCCACAAAACATGTCTTCCAGAGCTGCTTGAGAAAGAGGCAAAAATGACAGGGTGTGTTCAAAGCAAGGGGGAAGATTTGGAATTTTTCAGTCACATTTTGTATATGTTAGGGATAACCAGAAGAGCCCGAAGGCTCCAAACACAGAGCAGTGGCCCAAAATGCCGCACTGGTTACCCTGATTTGACCGCTCACATTGTGTACATGTATTGAGGTAGCACATTAAATTTCACAAATATTTTTACTTAAAATAATAATTTTAAAATGTAGAAAAAGCGATATGATGAAGTATGGTAGTATTAGCTCCTTTATTCACTTTTCCCTTCAGCATCAAACTTTTCCTCAAAGTCCAAAAGGCAGCAGCTCTCTGCCAAGGGCCGCAGCCTCTGAGGCTGGCTTCTGGAGTGGCGGGAAACCTGCTCTCAGTCTCACTGCTGCCGAGGAGTCTTGGCTCGGCTGCTTACTAGGCCAACCCCTGGGTGGCTGTGTAAGTTCTACGAACCTGTTTCTCACTGTAGAGAGACGAGAAGTCACATCAAGTTTGTGAGGGTAGAAGTAGTCCGTGACAAGTCCTGGCACTTACTAGGCCTATGATAGAGAAAAGCCCGAATTTCACTGCATTCAAGAATACCAGGACAGGACAGTGCGCATGTGTAATCCCAGCGCTACGTGAGGCTGAAGCAGGAGAATTGCAAGTTGGACCCCAGCCCGGGCAACTGAGGCACTCCATGAGACCCCACCCCCAAAATAGGGCTGGAGATGTAGACCACTGCCAAGCCCCTGGGTTCAATGCCCAGTTCCACAAAAAGGAAAAAATAAACCCAGCTACCCAATTTTATAAGTTATCAAGTGACCCCATAGCCCACTATATATAGACAGAGAAGTCTTCCCTCCTGGCGACATCAGCTGTCTAACTGCCATGTTAGGACCCAAACATCCTATCTGCAGAGAATTGGGGGTGTTTTCTGCAGTGGTTTCCTCATAGCTGCCCTGGTAGCTCAGGAGCCTCTGGCTGCTGAGGAGGAGGAGGAGGAGGAGGAGGAGGAGGAGGAGTTGTCATTGTGTCCCGGGCCCAGCACCTTCCATGGATGGATAAGGCAGTGAAGAGGGGTTCAGTGATCTGCCTTGGTCTCCAGTCAAATGCTAAGGATCAGCACAGGTCTCAGCATAGGATGGTGCCTTCACAAACTCAAGTTACACCAGTACAAAGGTCATCATCATATTTATAAATTAACACATTTTTTAAATGAAAATATCTTGTTTCCTAAGGCCGAGACACCCCTCCATGTGTGTACTTGGCCAACATTTACTGAGCACCTGCCATGTTCGGGAGACGTGCCTAGGACATGCTGGTAGGAGGCTGCAGTGACTTGGCTGTGCCCTGCAGAAGGCATGGCCGGTGAGGGGAGTCTGGGGGGCAGCAGGGATGTTCGGGCGGTGGAAGCATCAGTGAGGTCCTTTGACAGAGCAATGCGGCAGATGTGGACTCTGCCTACTGGATTCTGCAAAGCCTGTCCCAAAAAAGTGTCACTCGTCGGAGATGTGAAGGAGAAGTATGAGTTTAACCTACTGGAGAAGAGGAAGATGTATGTTCTGGGAAGAATCACAAATGGGAGAAACAGGGAATCTAGTTGAGAAGTTCTCAAGATGTGACCAGCCTCTGAGACTTCTAGGGAATTGGTAGAAGTATGAGTCATTGGTGACTGACCGGGAAGCTCCACAGGTGAGTTCAGCAGCCTGGGTCCGAACAAGCCTCCCCACTAATTTGGTGGTCACTCAAGTTTGAGAACCACTGTTAACGATCAATTGATGGTATCCATGAAGGAAAGATGTATATTAACAAAACATTCATATTTTACAAATCTGGAGCTGCCTGGATAGATGGAAATTTGCACCTGTACTGTACTTTCCACAGAGGATTTCAGTGATTTATAATATCACATACATCAGGAAGAGGAATGAAGTAAGGAGTCAAGGGAAGTATAATGAAAATAGAGTAAAAGCAACAGAACAAATAATAACAGAACCTTTACTCTTTTACCATAAATTCCCCCAACAACCATGAGGGATCCAAGGTGGGGAGCACATGCTGGCAGCTATGAAAACATACTCATCTACAAGGGTAAGGTGACTACCCCAAGATGGAGGGCAGAGGTTAACACGTGGTTTTGCTGGCCCTAAAACCTGGGGGGTGGGGCTTGCCCCACAGCACAAGTCTGCTGTCTTCAAGTGACCACAGCACAGGGAAAACCAAGGCAAGGGTAAATGCCCTCAGGCAGGCCGGGGCCTTAATATCTAAGGGCGGTGCCGTGAAAGGAGCCAAAACAATGAGGTCAAACTTGGCAGTGCAGTTCACATCAGAAGAGCATCACCAAAGAGCACACCAAAGGTAGAAAGGGTTGCCTTGAAAGAGCTGAGCAGAATACAAAGCACACACTGTGTACTCTGCTCAGAGCCTCATGGCTGACCAGTCTGCTGCCCTGAACCAGCACAGCCTCCGAACCATGATGTCTCAACACTCCTTAACTTTCCCTCATCTGCACTTCTTTCCTCCGCTTTCTCACTTGGCACATTCCCTGTGCATCGTGCACCACGCTGTCCAGTGCTTGATTAGATTCTGACTTGTATTATTCTCTGATTATTCAGGTTGATGTGATTTGTTTTCCTGACTAGACTGTAAATTAGATATGGCCTGTTATTTCCATGTTTCTGTCAGCTGGGACTATTTGAAGAGGAGGCTAGATTCACAGCTATTCATGAAGGAGATGTAAGAACCTGCTAAGAGGGCAGGAGTATTTAGAGACACAAAGCAGATGCAATGAGCAGCAAGGTATGTGTGGAAGAACACAAGGAGTCCAGAGTTGCTGGACCATGGAGTGAAAGGGTGAGGACACAGGGGCAGGATGTCTGGTAGGTGAGCCCAAGATCACAGAGGCCCTACCTTTGGGTCACATTGAAAGGTTTAGACTGTTTCATAAGGGTGTAGGGATCTTGAAAGAATGTAAAGCTAATGGATGGTATGATATGGTAACAAAAATGACATTTGTTACGCTTTATATCTAGATGTCCCCCAAAGCCTCATATGCTCATAGGTGGGGCTTTTAGGAGGGGGTGGGATCATGGGTATGTAATGCTGGATTAGGGCATGTGATAAGGGGATTCGGGGTATGTGATAACTAAATGAGTTTAGGATAGTTCTAGGTATAGCTAATGGAAGCCCCACCATTACCCATGGGTGTGGGTGGCAGCAATCAATAGGTGTGTAGCCTGGCTGGAATATAAAGAGACAGAGGGAAGGCAGACTTGCTCACGCTGCTGTTGCTGCTTGCTACCTCCTGCCTCTCGTGCCATGAACTGTTTCTCCTCTGCGATCCCCCTTTGCCATGAAACTATACCTTGGATCCAGCCGACTACGGACTGAAACCTCTACAAACTGTGATCTAAATAAAACTTTCCTCCTTTAACTTGTGAGTGTTGAGTATTTTGTCCCAGAAATGAGAAAAGTAATTAAGACAACATTATAAATTATACTATGATGGAAAGGGTGTGTGTGTGTGTGTGAGTGTAAGTTAAAAGTGATGAGAACAGTCATTATAGCATAGCAGTTAAGACCATGCTTTGCTCAAAATTTACTACCTGTATGATCTCAGACAAGTTATTTAGATTTTTAAAGTCTGGGTTTTTTGTACAGACAATACAGTAGTCTCCTCTGTCCATACTTTCATTTTCCATGGTTTCCTTTACTCACCATCAATAATGATCTGAAAATATTAAATGGAAAATTCCATAAGTGAACCATTCGTGACTTTTCATTTATGTGCTGCTCTAAGGAGTGTGATGAAATTTCTGCCACCCCTGCTGCATCCCTCTTGGGATGCGAAGTCTCCCTTTGCCCAGTGTATGCATGTGGTAGGTGCTACCTGCCTGATAGCTGTCTCCTTTATCAGATTGACTGTGAAAATATAACCGTGCCCCTGCTCCAGGAATCCTTTCATTTCATCATGCACCCGAAGCACGAGAGTTGTGATGCTGTCGATTCTGGTATGCAATAAAGAAGTCTTAAAGAACTTTCTTTATGTGTCAAGGTGAAAGTTCTCAACAAGGATAGAAAAAAACCCCTATGCTGAGGTTACTTTGAAGAGTAAGTTACTGTTTTAATCTCTTACTCTGCCTAATTTATAAGTTTAACTTCATCATAGATATGTTGGTATAGGTAAAAAAAAAAAAGTATATGTAGGATTTGGTACTATGTATTAGAGGTTTCAGACACCTTGTCGAGGTCTCATAGGATGTGTCCTCTGTGGACAAGGGGAACAAACTCCTGTCCCTACCTTAGAGGATCATTTGAGAATGAAGTATGAGATCAGGCGTGTAAGGTGGTCCACGCGTGCCTGGTTCCTGGGTGCTCAGGACTGCTTATGAAGATGATGATTCTAGAGACATGGGGTCCATTCCTTTTTTATTCACTTTGTGTTTCTTGGTTACTATCATTCTCTTTCCAACCAACTCATTGATGAGAAATAATACGTGCGTTCAAGGGCATGGGGTAGCAAGAGAACCAGGGTACAATTCCTAATCAGCCTTGGAGCTAGAGTGGAGATTGGACACTGGGAATTTGTCATGGTCCCCTTCCCATCCCAGTGACACTCAGCAGACCCTGTGCACAAAGAAAAGATGGTTGGCATCCGCCCTCGGTTGATATTGTTCAGAATGGGTGACACCAAGGACCACAGAGCAGGGGAACTGAGGGGGCTGATGAAAGAGGGTTTGACCAGCTGTGTCTCTTATGGCAAGGGAGGAAGTGAGACCATGAGGGACTGATGGGACTAGAGGAAGAGACCAGCTGAGGAAGCAGCAGACTGAAGAAATCACCACTGGAGCCGTCTAAAGGCTAAATGATACTTTCATTAAATAGCCAGGGAATTAAACTCCTGTGCACTGATTTGATTTGCCTTCAGGCCAGGACATTGAAAGCATGTATTGACTCCGGCCTCACAGGCTAACACTCTTCTCTGTCAAAACTCTCCTCCAACGACTTTTTTTTTTGTTTTTTTTTGGTACCAGAGATCGAACTCAGGTCCTTATGCTTACGCAGCTGGCAGCGAAACCACTGAGCTAAATCCCCAGCCCTGTAAGGACTTTAATCCTCAAAGTTTTCTTTAATCCTCAATGTTTTCTTCTCTATCACAGCAAATGTGCTTTCAGGAAGTTTACCAGAAGTGAATTTATTTATTTAAAATTTAAGATTGAGGGTAGAAATGTTCAGGGAAAGAAAGATGCCAATGAAGAATCTTAAAAAGGAGTTGGATAGCTTGATAAGTCATGATTTAAAATGAGCTACTTTAAGAGCCGGGGGTTGAGCTCAGTGGTTCTGGTGCCTGCCTTGCAAGCGCAAGGTCCCGAATTCGATCCCTGGTACCAAAAAAATAAAATAAAATAAAATGAGGCACTTTAAAAATTATAGGAAGATGAAAGTAGAAGGAAGGAGCAATGTGTGAGGGATTACGAAGCTAATTGCCACTAAACACAACCACTGTAGAAGCAGCGGAAGGCTGGACTGAATCCTGCAGGATGCTAAAACTGGCTGTTGAGGCAGCCTGCTTTTCTCCGGCCCTTCTCCCCTCCTCCATGCTGTCCGACTGCCTCTCTCTCTCGTGCAGCAGGCCATGGTGAGAGTTCTCAGACTGAGTGCAAAATCAGCATGAGTGTGCATAATTTGTCAGAGCCCGTAAACCCTCAAGCCGGCTTCCACCAGTTCTGATGGGGGTCCTTCGCAGGCCGACTGGGACTGGGTCTCACTGGGGTGTAGAGCACACTGCCAGTGGTTCTAGTGAGCCTGTTGTTGCCCTGACTGTAAAGAAGGGTCCCCTTTATCGAATGAGTAAGTCCTGTAGGCTCACTGGGATGGCTACGCTGCAGGTTACTTCAAGATTTCAGCCACTCTGGACAGGAGCGGGCCTGACTGACATCCCCTCTGCTTTTTTCCCTGGGGTGCGTAGCTTCTGTGTGACTCCTCTCCCCTCTACACTGCTTTCCCTGCAGCGCCCTTGGCCTCTGCTGCCTGTGGTTTCACAGCAGGCAACTCCAGCTTCACACAGTGCTAACACGGGCCTCTCCTTCACTTGACCTGGCAGATAAGCCCACCAGGGCCCAGTGACCCCAAGACACTCCCACTGAGTCCCCAGGTCGAGCATCTGATTAGCCCAGGTGGGCCTCTGCATGGACGTCCTCAGTTTGGTTTTCAGACCCTGTTCTATGAGGTTAGAGGATGTGGTGGTCTCTTTCCATACCAGCAGATACAGCGGGTAGGGAAGAATTCTCAGAAGCAGGTGTCGGCTACATGGCTACCAGTGGAGCTTCTCCACTCAGTAAAGTACATTTATATCACAAACTTGGTAAGAAAAGCATCAGCATATTCATAAAAAAGGAATTTAGAAAAGAAAATTTGACTCAGGTAAATGTATCTGTAATCTGGCTATGAAATAGCTTGTCTAGAATAGGCCAGAACATGTTCAAAAGACGCGTCAGCTACTTAGGAGAGATGTAGACAAAAATAACTTGGTTTGCATCAGAAGCTATTTCCACCACCTCAAGTTGCGCAGTGTGTTGACTGTCATTGTTTCTCCATCCCCCACTTCCCGCATGGCTGTCCTTAGAGCCCATTAAAGAGCTTTATTCTACCACTGTTCCTTGAATCTCTCAGATCCATCTGTGGCTTCCAGGTTTTTCCCAACATTTTAAAAATAAACACTGATAGTTTTGCCCTCTATTGAATATTGTGCACATATCAACTGTACTCCCCAAAAGATAAAGGGTTCCCCTCCCCACAGTGCCTCCAGAAGGACTACTGGCCTGGTGACCCCATTCTCTTAGCTGGCACCCAGGGGAGCCCATCTGGAGCCTTAGCTGAGATGATCTACCATGCTCTGGAAACCCAGGAAGTACAACTCCACTGGGAATATGTCTTCAAGTTCCCACAAAATCAGGCCTGTCACCGCTCCCATCTCAATCCAAAATGATGTAACAGTGCTTTACAATTTGCTGTCTGGAATCCATGCATGAAAATCTTCTCCTGAGTCCCTATGATATTTGGCGCATCCAGTGATAAGTACGCACCAGTCGTGATGATGACCTCTCAGCCATTTCTCGAGGAACTATGCTCCACTGTTTTATTTTCAAAAACTGTTATACAATCACTTTTTAGAGCTTTGTGTGGAGACAAAGGTGACTGTAATTATGCTGCCTACTGTGACCAAATTGGAGAAGGTTCAAGCTGTTGTTTCATTTGGGTTTTTGTATAACCCGGTATCCTTTCAAAGGCAAATAGCTCTGAAAGCCTTTATTAGCAGGAGGAGGCTGATGGAGGAGGTGTTCACAAACAAAATCACACTGCAGATGATGAGGACAGCAATTAATGATCATGAAAAACCAAAATACATTCTGCAAACTGTAAAACGGCTTAGCATTGTGCTTTGAGTAATTTAATTGGTGCATTTTAGGCTGTGCTTATTCAAAAGTGTTCTAATAGTATTTGTATGCTTTTACGTATGCAACTGTATTAGTACACTTTTGTTACTATAATGAAATACCTGAGGCTCAGTTCTTATAAGGAAAATAGGTTTATTTAGCTCACACTTCTGGAGCCTGAAACTCTAAATAACATAGTGCCCATTCCTGTGAGGGTCCCTTTGATTCCATCACCTTATGGCTGATGGTACCACAACAGCAGAACCATGCGTCTCACATGGAGATACAGGAAGCCAGAGGGGTTGAGGAGCCAGTATCAAGAGCTCCCACCTGGCCCCACCTCTAAACTTCCAGGCTCCCCCGGATGGACCTTGGGACACTCAAGACATAGCAACAATGTGTGAAAATCTTTAAGTGAGGAAGCCCAAAAAAGCAAAAGAAGATGACCTTCAGTTACCCCTTGGAGCTATAATTCAAACCATATCCCCCAAGTGGTCTGGGCAGTGTTTACTCATGTCTTCACCTCTGTCCATTCCCACAGTACCACAGCCTCATTTTTAGTAGCACACTCCTGAGAACCATTCCTGTACTTTAAATAAGTTTATTTAACATCATTGGCTTGTTGAGAAATCAAGTCATTCACCATTTTCCATCTCCATTTTACTGGGTTTTATTATAAGTGGAGGGAAAAGTTACTCATGAAAATCTGCTCTTCAGTGCAGAGAATTGTTCTTTGCAGGAAAAGCCCATCTGTGTGTTCAGACTGTGTTAAGGACACATCTGTGTGGGCCAGGAGGTATGAAATGGGAAACACGGTCATGCTGGGCATGAAGGCTGGCTCCTCCTTCCCTTTCAGAATTCTCCCATCAACTTCCTCAGCAAGAAGTACCTGCTTCTTTTTGACCTTCTTGCTCCCTACCCTCAGTCCTTTCTCTAAGAACAAGCAGACACACCCGGGAACACACATGGCCATGCCCAGGGGAGAACCATTCCAGCAGAGCTCGTGCTGGGGTCCTGGCTCCCTGTCCCACTCAGGACCAGGGTCAGATGCAGACGTCAGAAAACAAGGCAACAGAAAGCAAAGTAACAATGGTGGAGACAAGACAGGAGTCTGCTTCCTCACACCCAGACAAGTGCAGATGTACCTGGGCCCGCCTGGTCTGGTGCTCCACAGGGGCCAGCACGTGTATTGTGTGCCTCTCTCCGCTTCTCTCCCACCTCCTGGAACAAAGCTGCTGCTCACCCAGCCTCTCACATCTCCATTCCAGCCAGAAAGAGAGTGAAGGAGAGTATGGCCTCCACTTTCGAGATCCTTTCCACAAACTGCACAGGCTGTTTCCAGTTATATTCCGTTAGTCACAATTAGCCACCTGTGGTCATCTAGCAAGACTGGGAAATGCAATCATTCTCCAGGGTCTGCTTTGTGCTCTTTGATAAGAACATGGCTTCTTTCTCCTCAGTTGAATGTGACAACTTTCACAAGCAGGTCACAGACTGGCTGGAAGGAAGCCAGGGGGGACTCGACTCTGAAAAGACTTGTGGGCATTTCCTCTTCTGGCTGCCTCCGCAGACCAGCACACATTGCTCTGTGGGGCAGCAGCACCACCATGCTCTTCCCAAAGCACATTGTGATTGCTCACCTGTCAGTCCTCACTTTAAGTAAGACAGGGAAAGGCTTTCAGTTGGCTCTTCCCTCTGCAGGAAAAGAAAAATCAAGAACAGCTGCTCTCAGTAAAGACATGCACAAAAATCAGGATGAAATAAAGCCTTGCCACCTTGGCAAGGCTGTTTCCCCTTGTCAGCATCTTCTAATATGTGGTTGGTTAGTTTGCTTCCTTGGGTCTAATAAATCCCCCACCTTGAGAATTTCCTTTACAGCGCTTGATCATTCTTGCTGTAGTCATCACATGTGCAACAGCACTTCCCCTCCAGGTGTGGGAGCTCTGTAAAACAACAGGCCTCTCAGACTTGAGTTCGTTTTTTTTTGTTTGTTTTTTTTTTGCTTAAATTCTTTTATCGGTACATTTTAGGTATACAATACGCTTACATTTATCATTGGGTACTTGTACCTGTACATGATGTATCTTGGTTCTTATTTTTTCCCCATTCCCTGTGCTCCCTTCACCCCCTCCACCCTTCCCTATAATATTACAAACACTTTGTTTCCATTTTTTTCCTTTTCTCTTGAGTTCATCTCTTGATCATCAATGCTGTCAAGAGACTGTTCCACCCAAACATTAGGACATATGACCTGATGGTGTGTTGGACTTAGGAGGACAACAAAGCATAATTTTAAAGTCACAGTGAAAAAGAAAAAATCAGAGATAATTACTGTAGTCATGGAAACTCTCCTGAAGCCATGTTGACCACACTCCACATCCTTTCAAGGCATAAAGGGCACTTTCTCTTTCCATCTTCAGAGACTCTGACAGCCCAGTGAAATCTAACTCAAGGACCTCCAGCTCTCTTCTAAGAATGGACAAAGTAAGGAGAATCATCACTGAGCTTTATTCACAGCAACCTCATGCCTCTCTGACACACATTCTAAGCCCTGCAGCCAGTAGGGATGCATTAGATGCCTTTGGTCGTCTTTGCAGCAGTAGGCCCTAAACCGCTGATGGAAATAAAGCTCAGTGAATGCCTCTGACTGATGCTGTTGGTCACACAACACGGGGAACCAGGGGTGCCCACGGAGGGCACTTACAAACATCAGTTAGGAGAGGAAAAAAGAGAAGTAACAGACAGAAACACAGTGGAAAAGGACTTTAAGAGTAAGATAACAGGAAAATGAAGAATGAGACCAGAAATATCCAGACCTCTGTGTAGATGTCAAGGACAATTGTCCAGCCATTATCAATGGTACCTGCCCCTGCTCACCAGGAAGCCACCAAACTCATTGCTGTACTTCATAATTGCAAACTGATGTGTTTTCTTTTGAAAATGACAAGAAAGTAAAAGAGCATTAAGATTATCTACACAAATAACCACTATATTATTAAGTAATTTATTTGACCTTGACAAGAACAATTCAGCATTTAAAAATGTTTATGATTGTTTATTGCCATTTTTAATTACCTTAATTGCCCATATCATAGAGGGAAAAAAAGGACCAAAATTTCAAATACTAAGAAGGAAGCAAGTTAATCTATTTATCTTGGTGCAGTTTCTTACCCCCTAAGAAAGTATAAGTGCTTTTAACTATGTTGAAATTTTAGTAAATATCATACTGTGTATATTTAATTTACAGAAATTATCATTAGTTACATCATTTAACTTAATTCATCATTAATACCCTTGAAAGACTCTTCATTTGCTCTGCTTGTCCTAAGGTAACATCACCTTACATATAATGCTGCTCATATATTAAAGATAACTATTGAATACCTGATTAAAACAATCTTGTACATTTTGGAGTAAATGAACACAATTCATGTTTTCAGCTCTTGCCAGTTTTACATTTTATGTAGTACAAAATATCTACCTAAGCCCTAACTGCTTCAAAATTAAAGTTTGAAGCAGTATCCCCTGTTGTTTTACACTGGGACTCTAATCTGTGTAATCATAAAACTTATTATGTGGCTATAATCCTGCTGGATCATTGTATTAGCTTTTAAATCCACATTTGAAAAGCAAACATGCCTTCATGGGACCTGCCATACAGAGACAGACTTTCCCATATATCACTTTGTGCCATAGTTTTGCTAAAAACAGATGTTTGTCTCTTAAATCCTTCCTCATCATACTCTTAGGGTCTTAACTTCATACCAAAATAGCCCAGTTTTTCCTTTCTCATGAGTGTCTCCTCTGTGGGAAGGTTTATATTTACAGGCTCTTCCTCTTGTTATGGCCTAATCCCTAAAGGCCTATACACTAAAGGCTTTGTCGCCAGCTATGGCACTATTGAGAGGTGGTAGGATCTTTAGGAGGTGGGGCCTGGAGGAAGGAAGTGAGGTCATTAGGGGAGGGCCTTGAGGGGATATTGGGACCTTGCACCTTCCTGTCTCTTTCACCATTAGGCAAGCAGCCACTCTACCACATGCTCCCACCATGGTGTCCTGCTCTGCCACAGGCCCAAAGAAACAAGGCCAAGTGACCATGGACTGAAATCTCTGAAACCATGAGCCAAAATGAACATTTCCTCTTTTAAGTTGTTATCTCATGTATTTATTACAATCATGGGAAAAAAGCTTACTAACACACTGATTCACAGATCTTCTGTCTAGGCATCCTGTGGTCATAAAGGCAGGAAAATTCCTAAGACTTTAACTTCCAGGCAGGTAGAACTTCAAAAGCTGGGATATTGTTCTCAGGTGCAGAAGAAGCATTCACTCACCCACCTATCTCCTGACTCACTCTGAAAACCACTGAAATGGACCCTCCTGATTCTCAGGGAACTTCCCCTGGCTCTGGTCCTTCCCTTGCCACACAACCACATTTCCACTAAGCAGATGCCCCTCAAATCACAGCTTGGACTGCTGTGGGGAATTTGCATTAATGAACTAAGTTACTGCATGTGTAGCTTACTGTGTTCCCACTATCATATAGGATGACACTTTGCTGGACGCCGGGTAAGGGAGATAAGTCTCTTCCCTCAGAGGCTTATGATTTAGGAGGCTAACCAATTTGAAAAGACTCCAGTGATTAAAGCCTCAAATCAAAGTCTTGAACTATTAGTCCAGAGAGTGAGAGAGAGGAGGAAAGGAGCTTCACAGAGCATGGACAGACTGCCAACACTGTCATAAGCTCACGGATGCAGTGTGTTCCTTGAAATACACAAGGCCTTACTGCTCAAGAGTCCATGTCTTTCTTCATGAAGTCAGGTGTGGGTGTTTTATTGTTTAATTAATTAGCCATTTATTTTTCCCTCTGAAAAGATACTTGTCATGTTTTGGAAAGTCACAATTACTTTCCAGGACAGCTCTTATTATGACAATCTTTGTATTATGGTAAGCTTTAAAAAAAAAATCAGACTCTCAGTAGGACCTCAGTTAGCTCCTGAAGAACATAAGTGAGAATCAAAACAAGATACTCTTCCCTGGTGGACCAAAATGTCTGTCACAAAAGTGTGGAGAGCAGAGCTCAGGTATGAACTTTTCATGAATTCCCACCATGGGGCTCTGCAGGTGTGACCTCTCCTTCAGGCTGGCCTGAGCATTAGACCCAGAGTCTTCCACCCACACCCTCTGACTCTTCTCAAAGACCTTTCCTTTAAGCATTTTGCTATCACTTGTGAACATTTCATCAGAATCCTTAAGCCAACGTGTTAGTCAGCTTTCTGTTGCTGTGACAAAATACCTGAAAGAATAAACATAAGGGAAAAGGTTTTTTTGGCTCGTGGCTGTAGGGGTTTCAGTCAGTTGTCTCTTGTGCTTGGGTCTGTGGGCAGGCAGAACATCATGGTGGAAGTATGTGGTAAAGAAAAATTGTTCATCTCATGGTGGCCAGAAAATGAAAGAAATGAGAGAAAGTAGAGCCAGGGTCCCACTGCTCCCTTCAAGAGCACACCCCAGTGACCTAACTTCCTCCAACTAGGCCCTATCTCCTAAGGGTTCCACCACCTCCCAGGAGCACCACAGGCTGGGGACCAAGCCTTTAACAAGTGGGCATTTGTGGACATTTAAGATGCAAACCATAACAACCAGAAAGAGGAGATGTTGTGATATTCAGATTAGTCAACTCAAGCCCACTTTTTCTTTACCTGCACTTAGCTTCCTTGAAGGATGCCCTTGACCCTCAAATGACAGAAAGACACTAATTGGCAAGTTTTCTCTCCATCTCAGATTTACTTGCCATATCTTTACTTCTCTCCACTCTGATTAATGGGGGGTCCATTGTTTGCATGCTATAATTGTTCCTACAAAATTCCAAATAGAAAACTTGTGGCTGAAGATAGAAGGACACTGAAGATTTAAGGTGCCATTGGGTTTCTTTTGTTCATCTTGCGTTTCACTCACATTTTTGCACCCACTTAAGGAGTGCTTGCTGTGTCCCTACAGGGTGGCCTCAGTGCCAGGCAGGAGGTCATAAAAGTGACTAGCAGGTAAGCCTGGCTGTGAGGAACTTCAGCTAGAAGAGAGAGCCAGAAACAATTGCATAGTTTCTGTGAAGCATGCATTAGATGCTGCAAAAGGGCAAGATGGGACCTGATCCTCTTCTGCCACAGCTACCACCAAAGGCTTTACACAGGAGCCTAGACCTTTGTGTATGGAAGCTTTAGGATTAACCTATGGTTAAAGATAAAAACAGAGAAGCAAAGGAAAGAGACATCCAGTTATTGGAATGATGGAGAGAGGGAATTACTGTGTATCAGTCACTTTCCCATGGCTGGAACAAAACACCTGACACCCACAGCTTAGAGGAGGAGAAGTTTATTTTGGCTCACAGATTCAGAGCATCCAGTCCATGGTAAGCTGGCTTCAAGGTGGAAACATCATGGTGCAAGGGCATGGCAGAAGAAATTTGCTACCTCATGGCAGTCAGGAAGCAGAGGACTAAGGGAGGAGAAAGGATGGAGAATGCACCCTTCCAGATCATGCTTACAGTGACCCCCATCTTCTGACCAGGCCCCACCTTTTAACAGCACATTCAGCTATGAGCTCCTCTCGGGATAAATCCACTCATAAGTATAGAACCGCCATGATCCAATCACCTTCCAAAAGCCCCATCTCTGAATACATGAAACTTTTGGGGGACATTTTCGATCTAAACTGTAACATACTCTTTCAAATAATTTATTAAACATTTAGCATCTTATGCTTTCCTTTTCCCGGCCCTACCATCTCTCAGCTCTGGCTTGGGAGGGAGCTCCCCCACTACAAAAGTGACAGCCCTTTTCCAGTAGTGCATTACAGCTGTTTCTGGAGAGACTAGTAATTTCTGCCAGTGACCTAGCCCTGTGGTGGGCAGCACCCTCAAAACGATCAGTATGTGGGTACCCAGGGCACTAACCGTGTTTCCTCTCTTGTTCACTCCCTCAGGTCTACCCCCAAGACGGGTCCAGAACATTAGGAGGGGGTGCCCATGTCCCCCCGGTGGCCAGCCGTCCGCGATGAAAGGGTTATCGGGCAGCCGCAGCCATCACCACGGGATCACCTGTGACTCGGCCTGTGACTCGCTGTCCCACCATTCGGACCGCAAGCCGTACCTGCTGAGCCCAGTGGAGCACCACCCCGCCGACCACCCTTACTACACACAGCGCAACTCCTTCCAGGCCGAGTGCAGAGGCCCCTTCAGCGACCCGCTGGCCAGTAGCACCTTCCCGCGCAGGCACTACGCCTCGCAGCAGGAGCTAAAGGACGAGTGCGCCCTGGTGCCACACACACTGGCCACCAAGGGGAACCGCATCCCTGCAAACCTGCTGGACCAGTTTGAGAGGCAGCTACCCCTCAACCGGGATGGCTACCACACTCTGCAGTACAAGCGGACCGCCGTGGAGCACCGCAGCGACAGCCCTGGGCGCATCCGGCATCTGGTCCACTCGGTCCAGAAACTCTTCACCAAGTCGCACTCTCTGGAGGGGCCATCTAAGGGCAGCGTCAATGGGGGCAAGGCCAGCCCTGACGAGACACAAACCGTGAGGTATGGCAAGCGCAGCAAAAGCAAGGAGAGGAGGGTGGAGCCCAAAACCCGGTCCAACGTCACACCCACCTCCACCTCCTCACCGGGTTGGTGGAGTTCTGATGACAACCTCGATGGCGATATGTGCATCTATCACGCACCCTCAGGTGTGATGACCATGGGCAGGTGCCCCGACCGCTCGACCTCCCAGTACTTCATGGAGGCCTACAATACCATCAGCGAGCAGGCCGTGAAGGCCTCCCGGAGTAACAATGATGTCAAGTGCTCCACCTGTGCCAATCTGCCCGTGAACCTGGACGCCCCACTCCTGAAGAAGAGTGCCTGGTCCTCCACCCTCACCGTGAGTCGGGCCCGGGAGGTTTACCAGAAAGCCTCTGTGAACATGGACCAGGCCATGGTGAAGTCTGAGTCATGTCAACAAGAACGCTCTTGCCAGTACTTGCAGGTACCATTTATATGTCAAGGAATAGATGCTTAGAAATTGGTCCTGACTTGTGTGGTCTTTTCTTCTGGGTCCTAAGCTTGGCTCTACTCTAAGTTGTTGGTGTGAATTTGAGCAAATTAGTTAGCATCTCAGTGACTGAGTGTTCCTGTCGGGCAAAGGCAAGGGAGCAAATGCTACCACCTTCATCCAGTTATCTTAAAAGATGAGAGACTGTGCTTTGCAAAGCCCACCTATACAAGGAAAGGAGCTATTCCCGTCTTGCGTTCCTCTCTTGTTTGAGGAATCATGGGATAGGGAGGAGAGGAGAGTGCAGTCAACAAAGAATTTTAAAATAAACCCAACTTTTCTTCAAAAGTAAACAATGATGTTTGAAATTTGGGAAAGCGTTTAATTAGATCTACCCAAGGTTTTAAAATTTTTTAAATTGTAAAATGGTGCATGAAACTATTAGTTTTGGGACACTGATCTACATCTTCACCAATGCAGTGGTCAAGATCATCACCAACACTAGCTACACCCCACCAGCCCCCATCCCTAGCGCCTACCACAGCCAGATGATGAGGTAGAGATGCAGCCAGTTTGGGGGCCTGACAAGCACAGCTGCAGAGGCCCAGGACAACAAAGAAGAAGAGGATGGGTGAAAACATCCACACAATGAAATACAATTAGTGTCAGCATGTAAATCCCACACACACAAGACCCAAGGAGGCACTCTGCCCCTGCAAGGGCTTCTCATGATTTTCCCCTTCTGTCTCCAGGCCACTTAAGCTAGATTCCACCTGGATAAAAATATGGATGTGGAGGAGTCTTCCCAACCTCTTTCCTCCACCATTGTAATTTTTCTCAAGATACAGCCTTCCATGTGAATGACCCTCGTATGTTTTTTATTTTGGAGCGTTTTTACTCTCTTCTTTCCTGCTATCTGTCTTATAAGAAAAAAGTTTTTACTGGACTTTAAAAGTATGGCACTTCCAGCTTAAGAAAAAATGCAGAGAAAAATTCTTGCAGTGAGATGTTCATTTTTTTGCCCTCTTTGAACTCCTCCTAACAGATGGGACTCCCTTGGGAGTGCCACTCCAAGTCCTAAGAAAGTTCAAGGTTGACAGTGCCTAGGTAAGGACAAGCCAGAGCCTATGCCCAAAGTTTAGAAGAAGGCTGTATGTAGTTTTCACAAGGACACAATTCCAACTCACTAGTTCCCACTGTGTTGTCTACTCTACTGAGAGGTTGCTGCACAGGTTAGTAAATTATTGAAAATTTAACAATTTCCAAGCTAAAGGGATTATTTAATCCACATAGAATAGTAAAAAGTCTGAAAGAAAGATGGGAGCTTAGTGAGTTTCACTAGTGGCATGTGGCAGAGGTAGAACTAGAACCCAAAACTCTTAATTTATGGAAGGTTGCAAACATAAGATATAGAAATTATTTAATCACCTAAACCTCATCCACCCTCAAAAGCATTTTGACAAGAATACTTGTTTTGAAGAAAGGTGGGTGAGAAGATAGAAACCCTAGAATAGGACACACTTTGACTATGAAAGTTTTATGGCTAGTGGCAAAAACAAAGCAATTTTTTTAAATGTCTTACTTTAATAAGTCATGATGAGATTAGGTGGAAACAGGATGTATCAGATTAAAGAAGAATATAGTACAATAATGAAATATTCCCATTAGGCTTACGTAATTGCCTACATTCTTCCCACCTGAGATCTATTAGTCTTTCCTTTTTATACCTTTTAAAGTCAAAATCTCACATAGCGGTGAAATGTGGAGGGATGCAGAAGGCAAAGAGGAAACCGGTATTAATTGAAGATCTGCTATGTACTAGATGCCACAGGAAAAGTTTCACACTTGTTGATTCCTTCCATCTTCATAATAATCCTGCAAGCTAAAGGTGATTGTGCTAAGTTTTTCCAAGATGGGAAACAAGCTTAGAACTACAGTGTGGAGTGGTTTAGAGCCCAAGACCTATAAGATGTAGAACTGAGATTCAGACTTAGATCTGTTTGATGCTACAGCTGAGGAGAAAGGGAGCAAGGACAAAACAAAATCTTTAAAATAAAACTACTATTCAAATTCTTTAGTAGAATGAGAATAAAATCTTTAAATTTAAGTATGGGATTTAGTATAGGATCATTATTGGATCTCATGCCTCAAAGATACCAAAATATTATTTTCAGATAATTTATCTTCTGTTAAGCCAGTTTTTAAAATAAAAACATTTGAGAAAAGTATAAGGGAAAAAATAAGATAAAGCAAACACTCATCTATGCATCACCCAACTTGAGAAATAAAACTTCTAATTGCAGTGGTTCACACATGTACCTTCCTCAGTCCCATGTTCCTTCTCTTCCTCCCCAGAGTAATAACTGATCTAACTTTCCTGCCCAAAATACCTTTGCTTTATATCCTGAAATTTTTGAAATCTTTGGAAAAATTGATATTTTCTATCTTACATTGGGCAATAATTAACCCTGAACCAAATTAAACTTCGAAGTGTACATTGAACTCCAAGTCACACCTTAGTTAATAAATATTGACATTTATTGATTTCCTATTCTGTACAAGGCTTCCAAGTTGAACAAATAATACTCCTGCCACATTTCAATGTGAGGTGCTGGCATGTTGGCAAACAAACGAAATGTAGAGCTGAGTACTAGGATTCCCGCAAAGACAGGGAAGGAAGAGCAATGCATTCACATGCAGGGAACAGGAAACGCCTTCTGAGATCCAGGTTCAGCTCCTTTCCTTTCCTGTGCCGAGGAGCTGGACAGAGAATCTGCCGTCCTCAGAGGCTCCTTTCAGGAAATAAGTTCAGCCAGCCCAAGTCAGCTCCCAAGGAATAATCTCATTCATGAACTCATTCTTAGAAGCAGATTTGAAGCAAAGGTTTTAGTTTTAGTTTTTCAGTAATATTGCCTTAATTGCCAACCAGTGTCGAAGCTGGGGTTACAAACGCGTTTGACAGCAACATCACAAGGTGTGGCTGGTAAGTGGTCAAAAACCAGTTACAGGTTCCATCGGGGTCTAGTCACTGTTTGGCGCGAGCTAGTGACATGGCTGGAAGCCATCATTTCACCTCACCAGGCTTGCTTCCTCTGCTTGAAAATGAAGCATTTCATCTAGAAAGCTGCAACCTCAGTCCACGTTTTTAAACTCCTAAGTTCCATCTGTCAGAGAACTAATTAGAGCAATTTCCAAGTGTTAGAAGGCCTGGGACTCTCATTTCATCAATGCCTGCTAAAAGGTGATGCTTTTCAAATGATATCTCATTTGCTCTTCAAAACTCTAGAGGTATTTTACAGTCAAAGAAACTGAGATTTAGTAAATTGGGTTAACAAGCTTGCCCAAAGGTACATGGAGTATGCAGCAACACAGGAGGTCAACACTTATTCACCTGCATCCATAATCTGAATTCTTTCCATTGACCAGGCCCAATTCTTGTCCTCTCTAAATACAAAGCAGAGACAGGAAGCCACATTTATGAAATATTTATTATGTTCCAGAAGCCATGCATATCCATATCTCATTTAGGACTCAAAGCAACCTTGTAAAGTATGACTACTTTACTTTTACAGACAAAACTAAGTACAGAAGACTCAATCATTTGCCCAGGAATGCAGAGAATACTAGGAGAGCTAACAGTTGACCCCTTATCCATCCAATTCCATAATACTGCAGAAATAGAAATAAATGCATTTTTTTCTTTTGATACTTGCTTTACTCTGTCGAAAATGTATCTGTGCACCTGACCTCCTGTGTGCACATGCCATTAAGAGAACATAGATCTGGAATTATCAGCAGAATACTGGTGGGATGCCAGTCACCAGACAGGGACAATGCAATGTCCCTAATTTGATTTGAGACTGAACAAAGTTTACATTAATATTCACCAGTTATAGAATCTAAACACTAGCAGATGTTTGACTCTGTCTTTGTAAAATTATCACTCAGAATTAACTTCATTTAGGCCACTGCCATAATTCTGTAGAAAATGAGAAATCTATAGGAATTTAGCCTGTGCCTGACACAGACTTAGAAATCAGATACTCTGGCTGGGAATTGTTGCATGTTCCAGTCAATACAGATAATGTGTGATATGTGTTCACTCACAAGCTGTTTATAGTTCATTTTAAAAAGAAAGACTCCCTTTTCCCCAATATTGTTATTTTTAAATGTCAAGAATCAGATGTCTGCTGTTTAGAACTGCTGTACCACTGCCAGCGCCTGTCTGTATAAGGGTTTGGAGCAGGAACATGGATTTGAAGACATTAAAACTGTTTAATTCTCAGTTGAGATGTGGTTGGCTTTTATACATTTGGAATAAAGCATTTATGGCACATCTCAGGGTAAGTGTTAATAGTTAAGTAAATAAAATAGGCAGAGGGGGAAGTTGTTTCATGTTTGCTTTTTAAAAGCAGAATTCTCAGTTCTGTTTATGCCTCTTTGTATAAATGTTATGTGTTGGGTGACTGGCATGGAAAGCCATTCAGAAGAGCAAGGTTTTCGATTTCCAACTGTTAGCCTAAAAGGAAAAAAACAAATCCCTTCAAATCGTGGATTTTGCATTCATCCAGCAGCTGAAACAGGAAAAGGGAAACAAAACGCTCTCCGGTAGAAGTAGAGAGAGAGGCACACACACAGAGGGGGAGAGAGAGAGAGGGAGCGAGCCAGTCGGGGACTGGCAAGACTGCACTCTCAGAGATGAAATTTTAGGAGAGCAAAATGATCGACCTTTTCAAGGCTGAGTGGGTTTCTTCAGTGTGTGTGCAAGTTTCAAGAAATGGAAGGACTGACCAGGTTTGGGTATAACTCTTTTATTACTTTGTATCTGATGAGTATATGTTGTTGGATTCAGTGGGCTTTTCTTGGGGGTGGGGGGTTAGGAATGGTAGTTTTAGTATTTTGCTGTTTTCTTTCTTCTCTAACTAATGGCTAGCAAAACTGAAAGAGCTAACGAACTAATGTCTGTTTAAATGGCAAGAAAACAGGTGGAGACATCAGATACCTGCAAATCTGTGTGTTCACAGAGGCTTCGTAAAACCGTTAACTGACTTGATGTAGGCTGCTCAGTGCTGTCAGGGGACATTGTGTGGCTGGCGACTGAAATGTGACTGGTCGTTTTCTTGGACAGGAGCCCTGGTACTTACTGTTCCTTTGCAAAATTTAAATTTCCAGACGGTTGATTTTTGGAGGGGTGTTTTGGAGGGGCTCTTTTGCTTTGTTTTCTCTGTTGTTTAAGATTCCACAGAAGCTCACTGAAGTAGCATTCATAGCAAGCATGAGCCCTAAATTATTTTTGCAGGCACAGTTTATTTTTCAAATCTGTTTCGAGATTATTTCCATCATTGCCCGGTAGGAGTTTTCTTTCTTTGGCTGAGTTTTTCCTTTCTCTGGTCTTAAAACAGTTTAAATGATACTAATTCAATTTGAATCACTTTTTGTATAAAATTTATGAAAGTGTTAATTCTGCTAATGACTTTGGCTACTGCAATGTTTCCTTGCTGCCTTTGTCTAAATGTTTGTGAATCACATTAACTGATGATTGTATTTATTTTTAATTTAAATTGCTTTAATAATCTAGCAAATGAATGCCAAGGCTATTGAATGCATTTCCTGTTTAGCATACACAGTAGTTTCCTCCTGAGTTTGTACTGATCTTAAAAGAGATGCTTTTCATTGATTAGAAAATTAGAAAGATGAGGTTATTCCTACTCAGAGCTAACTTTGAATGTAGAATCACTAATTAGCTACTGAATCCTGGTGTCTCCCTCTCTCTCTCTCTCTCTCTCTCTCTGTCTCTCTCTCTCTCTCCATAATTGTTACTACTGCCCATATCCAATTAAAATGGATAGAAAGACAATTAGCAGGATCCAGAAAGACTCAGTAGTAGGAATGAGAAAATCAAAAATTCTAAGGAAGCCCTCTTGAACATTGTTAAAGAAACTTTGTAATTGTTGGCCAGCTATCTCATTGTTCTAGAAACATTTTCATCCACACCCAGCAAATTCAGCTAGCCACAGCCAGGAGTTTCTGTGTGAACACAGACTTGCTGATCTCACAGAATTTCTGTTTACTTCATGAAGATATAACACTAGTTAGCAAAGAGTAAAAGAAAAGCTAGCCCAGGATCTCTCAGTGGCTAGTGAACTTTATATCCCCTTCCCCCATTCTCCTTAGACGACTGTTTGAGTGCAAATTAAAGACAGTAACTCAAGGTAATCACTCACCATTCTTTAAGAAAAAAATTCATCCATATCTCTAGCCCAAGTGAGGTCATTGTGAATGGTAGAACACATTGGCCTCTTGTTTCAGGTTTTCTAGGGGCCATTAAAAAATACATGCAGTATTGCCAAGCTGACTTTCATTTGTAATTATAGTATGTTTCCTCACCATTTTAATTTTAGGTTCAAAGACAGCAGTCTCTCTTGGATGATTGTGATCCAGAGTCCAGTAGAATAGATCTTTAAGTTTAGTATCATCTGTCCTATTTTGGAAGAGCACTAATTGCCAGAATTCATGACCATAGAGCTCACTGGTGCGGGCTGAGTCACATGGGGTCCCATCTGTGTAGTCTGCAGAGTTGAATCTGAAGCTTCATATGGTTCGATCTCTGGTGCCCTATAATGGGCATTTCCTGTCATGGGCCAGGAAAGTTTGGTAAAGAAAAAAAATCTGCCTTTCAGGTAAAACCAGATTACTATTTATTAATAAAATCCATGAGGAGTTATGTGATTTCGCTGTGATTTGTGTTACTCACCTGAAAATTTGACCTCGTGCTTTTACCCTTAGATGAAAATACATATGTGTATGGCATCACTCCGAGGGCTCGTTTACCTGCCCAGAGGACAGTCTTGCCTGGCCCTCCCTCACCGGCAGGCTAGTCACTGCCATGTGGAACACTGCAGCACAGGGAGAGATTTTTCAACTATACCTCAGTAAATGCCTATTTAAGTGTTTTTCTGAATTCTTACACTGAAACCACAGTAGGAAAGTGCATTAATTTTTTTCAAAGAATAATTCTCAGTTGGAATGATTTGCAAGCCATTTGATTCTCCAACCAGTCCTCTCTGTTTGTAACTAAAAAGTAATGATATAAAGAATTACTTAATTACTGTTACACAATCAGCAACAGTTAAAGGAGGGAACATCTACTCCTCCTGTTACTATTCACTTTTTCCTTTTTTCTGCTATTTTTAACTCTTTTATGTCTTAGAGAACACTCACATGACCAAGAAAAGACCTCTTCTGATTTTATCTTTTCAAAAAAATTTTAATTTGCTAGAGTTTAGCAATGTACCATGCTTTGTTCCCTTTTCTAAGGTAAAGAGATTTCCGACCATAGTTGCAAATTGAATTTTCTAGCTAGGTTGTTCTTTTATTGTATATACATTAGCTTACTGTTCCGTGTCAACTGGAGTTTCTACTCACTGTTCTTACAGAATTAGGAAACATTCCACAACACTCGAGTTTGTGTTGGAGAACTGCCTGGGAAGCATAATGGTGTGGAGTGGGGACTGCTGCACCCTGTATACAGTGCACGGGTTCAGGTGCATTACCTCCCGTCTGCAGAGCACACCTGCACCCAGACTTTCTGAAAGACACGTGTACACCTCTGCTGCCTTTGATCGCTGAGTGATGAAATCAGATCCATTTTAGATGTACCATTTCATATAATCCATGGAAGAGGAATGACTCTGGAGTAGGGAAACAGGTTCTTTGTAGATTACAGTAGAAAATTTGTTCCTTTTCTTTCCCAGTGATTATATTGAATTTCATCTCAGACCATTCCTATAGACAAGCGAGGGGCATCCTGCCTCCTTGGTGTGAGGATAAAGCAGGTTTTAGTCCCTTTAATACAAAGAGACATCCAACAACCACCCAATGACCATGAAAGAAAATGATTTCTGGCCCCCTCCTTTTAAAAAACACAACTTAGGGGCTGGGGATTTAGCTCAGTGGTTCCAGGGCCTGCCTTGCAAGTGCAAGGTCCCGAATTTGATCCCCTATACCAAAAAAACAAAACAAAACACACACACAACTTAATATATAATTGCAGTATTGTCTAACTGCTCCCTGCTCTCCCTAATGTCTTAGGGGATCTGCAAAAAACTTTTAAGACGTTTCAGAATCCAAAGCATCCTTTCTTATTGCATTCGTTTGAGGCAATGAGGTCAAGGCACCAAGAGGCAGAGAGTCGAACTGATCTGAGAGTTAAACTTACACGTATTTGTGGTTTAACTGGCTTATAATAGATGCACACAGTTGCTAACTAAATAATTATGTGCAATTTGTATTTCTGTGGTTACAAGGGACATGGCAGTATTTGTAACCTCTCAATGGTTTCATTATGAGTAGTAAATCATGTTCCATATGAGGACAAATGGGGCAGAACAGGTTGACATTTGGAACTGAGTTCTCCAGGCCCTATGCTCAGAGCACTGCCTCTGGATTTTGAGGACAATATGTTGTCTCCAGCTCCTTCCTCCCACTTGTTAGTCAGCATCCCTCTTTTCACTTTCCTCATAAAAATGAACAGAGCTGTATTCATGTTGTCAAAGACACCAGGGGATGCAGGCCAATCTCCTAGTCATTGCATCTGAAATTAAAAAGCAAGCAGTTGGAAAGAAGATCTATGTATGAAGTTGGCTGTGTTTCTCAAAACATGAGAGAGTAGCATCAGTAGAGTAGACATGAACACGACAGTATCACATGCACCTGTGCAGAACCATCTCTACACGTGTTATATATCATGAATATTGCTATATCATTGACTGCTTAGCAATAAAGTTTCCTTAAATATATATGCACAAGAGTCACCTTGAAATTGCATATAAAGTGGGGACTTCTGGCACAAACCCAAAAGATTCTGATTCCATAGATCTGGCGTGATTCTAGTAGAGATGATCCAAGGACCACACATTGAAGTAAGCCAATCCTAGGGAGCTGTAGGCTTAATTTCTCACTGTTTTTACTGTAGGGGGCAGTAGAGTCTAATTGATAGGGAAAAAAAAGGGCTTCAGATGATCTGCCCACAAGCTTTAATATTAACACTGGCTTTGGGCTCTCTCTCCTCCAAACTTCCATTTCTGTACATTTAAAATGAGCATAGTGCTGCACACCTATAATCCCAGAACTCTGGGATGCTGAAGTTGGAGCCCAGCCTGGCCACCTAGCAAGACCTATCTCAAAATAAAAACGAATACATAAAAATAAATTAAGGCTGGGGATGTATCTCAGAGTTCCTGGGCTTAATCCTCCTTATTCCAAAGGGAAGGGGGTGTGGCAGTATCACTATGTTTGCTTCAGGTCTTAGAGGGGAAAAGTTGAATTTCAGATTGAAGAATATATTAGAAGTACAGTATGAAAATGTTTTGTAGTTATAAATCCTCATTTGTAAGTGTGCTTTCTCTTCTTTGCGTGTTTCATATTCCATACCACTTCCTCCTGTCTATTTTGCTTAATCTGGTTTCCCTTAGAAGGTGTAGAAGGTGCCTCACTAGCAGAATGAACAGCATGTTAGCCTCACGACTTTCATTAGAGTGGGGTTGGGAGGAACCCACCTGATTCCGTGGAACAGGACCCCAGCAAAAGATATCCTGGGTCTCACACACTGTGCAGGTGCAGGCCGCTCCTTCCTGAGCTGCAGGTAGCAGGATGACAAAGATCCATCTCAGAAGACCTCAGTTCAGGGTCCAGTTTGTTGCCTGGCTCTGGAGCTGCCGAGCTCCATTCTTCTGGCCTCCTCTAGCTTTCATTTGTGCAAATGCTGCATTTGTTTTACACCTCAATTTGTCTGCTGCCTGCTGCCTCCTTCCAGGCAGCCCTGGCAGAGGATGGTTTTCACCAACCATGACACTGCGGGGCTGCAGGACTTTGTCACCCTTCATCATCTCTCGGGAGCCAGATTCTCTGCAGGCGTCTCCTCCATGAGGCCTGGATAGGTGTGAGCTTCCTTACCGTTGCTGGGAGGTGACATTGGCCCCTGGCCAGCACTTCTCATTGCTCCTACCCAAAGTCCCTCTGTCATCCTCTCCTTTCCTGATGTGGGGCACATGGCTCTCTAAGGTGGTTGAAATTCAGAACTAATGAACACGGGACCCAGGACCTGCTCAGCACCTCTTCACCACGGAACCATCAGACTTGAAAATTCTTCACCAACATGGCATTCTTAAGCCTTCCTGCCCCGTACACTCTCTGCTGTCACCAAAACAGTGGAAACCAGACCCATCAGAACTCCTGGGAAAGGTGGGCTTCGTTTGGTGAAATGGTTTCTTGAGTATTAAAAGTTCAGCCAACGACCTTTCCATTTCAAGTTATAAAAGTGGAAATGAGCAATGATAAAGATCATCCTATGAGTCCAGAAGGACCTTCGAGGTCACCAGGACCTGCTATCCGTACTTACAAGGCCATTTGTCTCCTGTATCCACCTGGCTTGAAATCCTGCAGCAGAGAACAGGTGTGGAGAGAAGCCTTCCTCCAGGAACTTACCCTCTCGAGTCTCTTCAAGGATCCCAGCTACTTCTAATCCCTGAAGAATTCCTGTCTTCTTTTTCTCCTGTCCTTAACTAGTAGAAGTTTAGCTGGCTTCTCTGGAACTCAGAGTGTCAGGGAAAGTAACTGTCATTTGTTTGCAAATGAACTCTGAGCTTTCTGAAATTGACTCCCATGTGAAATTGTTCCCCCGTAACACTCCCCCAGGCTTCAGGTCGATTTTAGATGGTTTCCTGTTCTCCCACCTCTTGGAAGTATTCCATGGCACGCTGAGCAGACACTTTTAGTCAAAAATGCCTATAAATAGTGGGTTTTCTTGCTTGCCACCTTCTCTCCAAGGCTTTCACAAAGGAGATGAAACAAATCCACCAAACATAAGAGCTCTCCATGAGGGGTGTGTGGTGAGGCTTGGGGAAATCAGCTCCCTGGGCCCAGAATGGGTGTGTAGGTCACTTTGCCATGTTTGACTTATGCAATCATGATTGAGCTCATGAACTGGACAATCAACCAGAAATGTCTCAGGGAAACTTTTATACATTAAAAATAAGTATTTTAACATGCATGCTATTCTTCAAAAATCCTGAAGACAACGTGTTATTTTTTAAATTCTATTTGTAAACCTACCTAACCAATTCCTGCAGCTATTCTGTGATGGGCAATTTGCAACTGTTTTCCCATTTCTCCTCCAAACCATCTTTGCTTTATAAGGAGCTCTTACTGCCTGGCCCAGCTGCTCTGGTGTCCCCTGTCCCATTGGCCTTCACTACCACCAGGCTCCTGAGTGAGACTGTGGAACCCCAGGAAAATGCTACCTTTGTTAGCCAAGGGTGGAATATCTTCCTTGTCAGCTTACTGAAGTGCATCTTAGGGATCAAGCACATGGGTTCGCTGTACTCCCCCACTCCCCTCTCTACATCTCTTGCACCTTTCTTAGTGAAAGAGAACAGAACTCAGCCTTACTTCCCTTCGCCCTTGCTTCATCTTCTCCCTTGCTTGCCTTTCTTTTCAGGTGGCTATTTCATTACATGATGTGGAATGAAGGACCAGTCCAAAAGCATCCATTTACAGACAGGAAAGAGCTGTGGGCAGATGAAGTGAGGTCCCCAGCCCCCCTCAGTCGTGGAATGATGAGGTCACAGGTCACAGTGGCAACTGGGAAGCAGCCCCCACCCCATTCCTGTTAATCCCTGTGCTGCCATTCACTTCTCACTCACATAACAAGATGAGTCTAGTGACTGGTGTCCTGTATATTTAGGGTATTCTGTTCTGGCCCCCATGCTACATTTTCTTACTCTTATCACAGATCTAATTTGCATGCTGAATTTCTGGAAAGTGCATCCCATGATGCCTTTCTTCTTTATCAGCTCCCAGAGAACTCGAACTGCCAAGAGGAGTGGATATCTGGAAGAATCCACTCAAAACATCACTAAATCCAGTACTCTTTATACTTTTTCACCATATGTGTCTGTGTTCAAGTAAAGCGAAATATGTAAAACTATTTAAAAGAAAGCTACTCACACTGATAGAAGAATAAGAAGCTTCAACTCTAAATCCTTTTCTGGTCCCCCACCTCGCTCAAGTTTTGCATAGTCTGAAAACTGTTGCCCATTTCCTCCCCCATTACACAATCTAAGCTTAGAAAGAATTTAATGATCCTGGAGAAGGGGTCTGAATCTACTTTTGATAAATCCAATCTAGGTAAGTCAGGAAACCCTGTTGAAGTCCAGAAAATATTGACTATCCACTCCAAGCATGCTAAATTATCCATCCCAGGCATGGTAAATTATTACACACCCCAAGTATAGTAAGCTTAGTTCACAGCATCTAGCCAAGGCTGCAGTCCTGATATGTTTGCCCTTCACTGAAAAAAACACCAGTGAATCATGGGCTTCTAAGAGTTCCTGACTAACTCAGTTTATAAAATCACTTTGGAGCATTAAACTCTTTTTAATACACAAAATCTTTTCTTAAAAATTTCTTTAAAATTTCTTTTAAAAATTACATCTTGAGATATAATTCACATATCACACAGTGTATCCATGTTAAATGTACAATCCAGTGGTTTTTAGTTTGTTCAGAGTTGTGAAACCATTACCACAATCAATTTTAGAACATTTTCCTCACCCCAAAATGAAATTCCACAGCCATTAATAATCATTCCCCATTTCTTCCCCCACTGTCACCCCAGCCACAAGTGATCACTTATCTACTTTCTGCCCCTGAATATTTGCCTGTTGGGGACATTTTTATTCCTCTAATTTAACTATAATTATATAAGGTGTGATTAACATCTCTCTCTTCCCCCACCAGTCATTCAAGCCTCACCCTTCAACTCTTTGCTCCCGCGAGACGGATAACACGTCAGGGAGACCACACGGTACTAGTCTTCTTGTGCCTGACATATTTCACTCAACATAATGGTTCTCAGTCCATCCACATTTCACAAATGACAGGATTTCATTCTTTTTTATGGTTACCCAATATTTCGTTGTGTATATGGACTACACTGTCCTTACAGACTTATCCGGTGATAGACCCTAGGTTGTTTCCATTTCTTGGCTTTTAGGGTTAGTGCTGCAATGAACATGGCATCATTCGTCTATTCCATGAGCTGATTTTGTTGCTTTGGGATATAGACCTACAAGTGGAATTGCAGAATCATAGGGTAGGTAGTTCCATTTGTAATATTTAGAGGAAATTCCATACTGTTTTCCATAATGGGAATTTACATTCCCTCCCATAAAGCACCTGGTTCCTTATTTCCATACCCTCTCCAACTCTTTTCATTGTTTGTCTTTTTGGTAATAGCCATTCCAACAGGTGTGCTGTAATACCTCAGTGTGGTTCTGATTTTCATTTCCCTGATGATTCCCTAAAGATATTGAGCATTTTTTCATATAGCTGTTGACCATTTGTATGGCTTCTTTTGAAAAATGTCTACTCATGATCTTTTGCTGGGTTTTTTTTTTTTTTTTTTTTTTTTTTGGTACTGGGGATCAAATTCGGGACCTTGCGCTTGCAAGGCAGGAGCTGGAACCACTGAACTAAATCCCCAGCCCTGCTGATTTTTAAATATGGGTTTTTTGGTTTTATTTTTCAGTTCCCTATAAATTTTGGAAATTAACCCATTATCAGACTTATAGTTTGCAAATAGTATTTCCTCCCATTTGTAGATTGTTTCTTTACTCTGTTTCCTTTGTTGTGGAGAAGGTTTTTAGTTTGGTGAAATCTCATTTGTCTATTTTTCTTTTATTGTCTGTACTTTGGAGTCATGTCCAAAACATCCTTGCCCAAATCCATGTCATGGAGCTTTCCCCTTATGTTTTCTGTTTTCTTCTGATAGTTTCATAGCGTCTCTCTCTCTTTGCCCCCTCCCTCTCTTTCTCCCTCCCCCTCCTTTTCCCTCTCTCTCTCTTTTCCTCCCTCCCTCCCTCTCTCTCAATTCTGGGGATTGAACCCAGTGCTTTATGCATGCATGCTGAGCATATGCCCTACCACTCAGCTACTCCCTCAGCACACATTTAAGTCTTTACACTTTCAGTGGGCCCTTGTATATAGGTAGGGAAAAAGGGGATCTAATTTCACTCCTTTGCATATGGATATCCAGTTTTCCCAAAATCATTTTCTGAAGTGATTGTCTTATACTTGTGTATTCTTGCCATCTTTGTAAAAAAAAAAATCAGCTGTCTAAAAACACTTGGATTTGTTTCCAGGCTGTACATTTCTATTCCATTGGTCTATGTATCTGTTTTATGTCAGTACCATGGTGTTTTGATTACTACAACTTTGTAGTACATTTTCAAGTCAGGTAGAGTGATGTGTCTATCTTCTTTTTGTTAAGATGGCTTTGCCTATTCAGGAATTTTCGTAGTACCATACAAATTTTAGGATTGGTTTTCAATTTCTGTGAAGAATGTCATTGGTATTTTGATAGAAATTACATTGAATATATAGATCACTTTGGGTAGTAAGGACATTTCAACAGTCTTTATTTTTCAGTCCATGAACACAAGATATCTTCTACTTATTTGTGTCTTCTTTGATTTCTTTCATCAATGTTTTTTGGGTTTTAGTGTAAAGATCTTTTACCTTCTTGCATAAATTTACTCCTAAGTATTGGGGGGCAGCTATTTTAAATGAGATTCTTTTTTTCAATTTTTTCAGATAATCCTCTATTAGACTATAGAAATACTACTGGTTTGTTTGTTTGTTTGTTTGTTTGTTTGTTTTGGTACCAGGGATCGAACTAGGGTCCTTGTGCTTCTACTGTTTTTTTATGTTGATTTTGTATTCTGAAGCTACTAGGTTCATTTAATAGATCTTAATAGTTTTTTGTTGGAGTCATTAGGGTTTTCTATAAGAATATGTTATCTGCAAACAGGGACAATTTAACTTTTCCTTTCCAATTTAGATATCCTTTTTTCTTTAATAGGTGCTATTCAAATTTTATATGTCCTCCAGAGTTAGTTTCATTAATTTGTCTTCCAAGGTACTTCTTAGAAGTTGTCAAATTTATTTCAAAAAAGATTTTTGTAATATGCTTTCTATATCCTTTTAAATTCTGTAAAATCTGTGGTAATGTCTCCTAGATCTTGATATTGTAATTTTAAACATGTGTAATTGATATTGTGTAATAGGAAGAAAAGGCCTAAAGGAGCCAGGGAAGTGGGAGGGGTAGAGGAAAGGAATGAAGGGAAAAGAAAAAATATGAGAAAAGGAAAAAACTGGAAACATAGTCTTTGCAAATAGGAAAGGGTGGAGAGGGTGAAGGGAGAGAAAGGAAAGGGGAAAACAATAAGAACCAAGATACTCATGTAATGGTGCAAGATCCCAATGATGAATGTAACTGCATTTTATACCTTAAATGTACCAGTAAACTTAATGGGGAAAAAAATAGATACCCTTTTTTCTTTCTCTTGCCTAGCTACTATGACTAAAACTACCAGTACTATGTTGAATAGAAGTAGTGAAAGTGAGTATCCTCATCTTGCTCCAAATTTTAGGAATCTTTCAGTTTTTCTCTGTTCAGTATGATATTACCTATAGATTTCTCATACATATATAGCCATGTTATATTGAAGTATTCCTTCTATGTCTAATTTGTTGAGTTTTTATCATAAAAAGATGCTGAATTTTATCAAATGCTTTTCCTGTGCCTATTTAAATGATTATATAGTTTTGAGCCTTCATTTTATTAATATGACACAGCCTGTTTATTAGTTGACATATATTGAACCATCCTTGCATTCCTGAAATGAATCCCACCTGGTCATAGTGAAAAATCCTTTAAATGTGCTGTTGAAATCAGTTTGCTGTATTTTGTTAAGAATTTTTGCATCTTTGTTCATCAGAGATATTGGCCTATAGTTAGTTCTCTTTCTGTGTGTGTATGTCCTCTGGTTTTGATATCAAGGTGATGTTGGTTTCATAGATGAGTTTGGAAGTATTCCTTCCTCTGTAATGCTTTTGGAGTAGTTTGAAAAGAACTAATATTACTTCTTTATATGTTTTGTAGAATTCAGCAGTGAAGCCATTAGGTCCTAGACTTTTTATTTTAATGGAAGACTATTACTAATTCAATTTCCATAGTTGTTACTGGTCTTTTTGAACTTACTATTTTTTCATAATTCTGCCTTGATAGGTTGTATGTGTCCAGGATTTTATCCAATTCATCTAGGTTATTCAGTTTTTGCCATATAATTGTTTATAGCAGTCTCCTGTTAGCCTTTATATTTCTTTGGTATTAGTTGGAATGTCTACTTTTTTTATCACCACTATTATCTAAATTCTCTTTATTTTTCTTACTTTTTTTCAATTTTTATTTTTTATCACTACATGTTTTCAGTACATAATGATCAAGTTTGTCAACAACTTTTGTTTTGTTGAACTTGTACTGTTTTTTAGTCTCTATTTCATTTATTTCTGTTTTGATCTTTATTATTTTCTTCAATCTACTAATTTTGGACTGAGTTCTTTTTTTAGTTCCATGAGTTAAAAAATTATTCAAGGTCTTTATACTTTTTTATGTAGGTGTTTGTTGCCATAAATTTCCCTCTTAGAACTGCTTCATTGTATCTGATAGGTTTGGGAATGTTGTGTTTCTATTTTCATTTGTCTCCAGAAATTTTTTTAATTTTCTGTTTATTTCTTCATTGACCCATTGGTTATTTATGAGCATATTATTTCATTTCTGCATACTTATAAGTTTTCCAAAGTTCCTCCTGATACTGAGTTCTCATTTTATACCTTCTTAATAAGAAAAGACTGGATATAATTTTAACTTCATAAAGTTGTTAAGACTTGTTTTGTGGCTTAACAGATAAGCTATCCTGGAGAATGTTCCAGATACAACTGAGAAGACTTTATATCCTGTAATTTTTGGCTGGAGGTATGCCTCTTCAGTCTAGTTGGTTGAGAACACAGTCAAAATCAGTGTTTGTTTATTTTCTGTCTGGATGGTCTGGCCACTGCTGAAAGTAGGGAATTGAAATCCCTTGCTATTATGTTGGAGTTTATCTCACTCTTTAGGTATATTACTATGCCCTGATGTTGGGTACAAATGGTCATAATTGCTATATCATTCTGCTAAACCCCTTTATCATTGTATACATTATATAATGACTTTCTTTATCATTTTATAGAGTTTTTTATTCAAAGTCTATTATATATAATAAATACATTTACTCTTGCTCTCATTTGGTCTTTATTTTAATATTTCATTTTTCTATCCTATCACTTTCAGTCTCTCTGTCTTCACACATAAACTGATTCTTGGGTAGGGAGCATTTAACTGGCTCTTGTCTTTTTCATCCATTCAGCCACACTACATCTTTTAATTAACAAATTTAACTGGTTTACATTCATAGTATAATTGACAAGTAATAACTTATTCCTGCCATTTTGTTAATTGTTTCCTGTTTTGCAGATCCTTGCTTCTTCTGCTACTAACAGACAAATTCTTGTCACCTTCATATCTTCTTCCTCAACTGGTACCCAAGAAAACTTGGCTTTTTTAAGATTGCAAAGGCCCCTCAGTCCTCAGTCTAATGTTCATGCCAGGGCATTACATTGGACATCTTTTCATTTCCACCCTACTCTAAACTCACTCCCACATGGTAATGAATAAGAAGAAGATAAAAGTGGAGGAGGAGCAAAAGGATAGAAAGAAGACCTATAATTTATGGGACCAGTTCTATGGACCTGTGCTTAGCATACATTCTCCCAACATTCTCCTTGTTTCTGAAGTTTCTAGGGTAGCTGTTTTTACCCTCGTTTTATTTCAAAAGTAGGATATTTGCTTAAGATTATGCTGCTAATAAGCGACAGAAATGAGATTTACACCCAGTCTGTCTGATTACAAAATCTGTTCACTTTCCACCACACCATGCTGCTGCTATTTTGTACTTCCTTTGATCTGTTCCTGGAGGAATTTTTTGGTAGGAGTTTACTTTAATAACAATAAAATGATTAAGTATATGGATAAAATACAGTTGTACCTCTATGATTAGATGTAAACCTAAATGTATGTTTGAAAGTGGCCAATTTTAGAAACAAGGTGTGTATGAGATTCATTCATAATATCAGACATATGAAAGATTATGTTCTAATAGAACAATAGTATTTCATATAACTGGAAAATTAAATATCAACCTTGTGAAAGAACCATCACTCAAGGTTCTTATTGATTATTTGTTTCACTAAGAAATAATGCTGTTGATACCATGACACTGTCCACCTGGTTATAGTTGTGACACTGTGAATAACACTGAAAGTTTCTTATGTCCTAATGGGCCCTATTGCCCCATTTAATAACCCTTGTTAGGTTTAATTTGGTGATGTTTGCTTCTACCAGAGATAGTTTCACTGAAATAATAAAGAAGTAAACAAGAAATCCAAACTCAATCCCTATATAATGTGACTTTATAGCTAGTCTGCTTTTACCTTGTGGGAAACCAGATAGTTATTTTTCAGATGTATTGTGAACCAGCTTTCTGCTTGGCATAAGCTCTGTATATCCCAGCATGTTAACTATTTGGGAAGTTCACCAATTTTATACCAGGTCTCAAGGAAAAGATATGTTTTGCCAAAGGTCAACCCCTAGAGTACTTTGCCTGTAAAAGTATAGCCAAGTTAATGAGTTGTAGAATATCCAGTCTAGACTGGTTATGCTCATAGTGCTGTTAGGGAGCATCAGAAGAGTCTATGCTAAATCCCAATGATAGAGGACAAGGCAAAGCACCAGACTTGAAATCCATCAGGATTCAGGAATCACAGTCTTTTGAACTTGAAGACAAATAATCTCTATTATCCCACCCTGGTTTGGGGTTTTTCCTTATGAATATGTATCACATTGAAAATAATTCAATGCTTTAGAAAACCCTTATTCAATACCCTTTCTTCTTTGTTTAAGCCCAGATGAAGCTAATTTAAAATGATGCATGTAGTTTTAACATATTCCACTGCTTCCACTTTCTCCCAGTTAAGTATTTTATAAAACATCTTCATACATAAGAATGAAATGTTAATTATTCACTTAACAGGGACTGGAGGAGAACTAAGAAATGAAAGAATTCACTAAAATTAAACCATGCTGATTAATCTCATTTATGTCTTGGAAAGTGTAATTAGATTAATGAGCATTAGACTACATAGCTCCAGCCTATAGTGAATCCATTTATCTGTCATAATACCTAGTCTCTGTATTGTCTGGTCTGATGTATAAAGAAAAAGTTGTCCAAATGTGTAATAACAGTGCCATTCCAAGTAAGCTTTTCATTCAGTAGAGATTTATGAAGCACCTGTTTGATCCAGGCTGAACTCTGGGGGCGGTGGCTAGATAAAAGTAGAAATATCTGGGCGGGGTAGTACAGGCCTGTAGTTCCAGCACTCTGGGAGGCTGAGGCAGGAGAGTCACAAGTAGAAGCCTAGCCTGGGCAACTTAGCAACTTAGCAAGATCCTCTCTCAAAATAAAAAATACATGGCTGGGAATGTAGCATTAAATCACTGGTACTGCCAAAGCCAGAAAAATACAAAATATGAAATAAAGGACCATTTTGGGGGAAGGAAAAGAACAGATGAGTGGCAGGCCACGCTGGTGGTGAGAATAAGCAAATGAAGTACAGGATCTACCCTCCTGTTGTCAAGATGATGCATCGCTGTTTTTCTCATTTACCCAAACTCCCCAAAGTGGGAGCATACGCTGTAGCCTGCAGACCAAACCCATGCAAGTGGGGCTCTGGGCAGATCTCTAGGGACAGTCCATGCTCTGGGCACAGGATGGAAACAGGCATGGACTCCACAGATGGCCACAGGGGTGCAGGCTCCTGAGCCCTACAGGCACGCTGCTGGCCCCACAGCCATGGAGCTGCCCAGGCCCTGGGGAAGGGATCCAGGCAGACATGCAGCGTTTTGGCTGAGCAAAAGCACCCTCCCACTCACACAGCAGCGGTGTGCTTACAATCAGCCCTGACTTGCAGGGTGGAACCTTGTGGATTCACAGGTGGCAGTAGCAATGCTGCATCCAGAGAATCCGGACACAGCTGGGACCCTGCTAGCAACCCTGAAAGTCCACAAGTGTGAGAAGATCAAAGCCAGCATTTGGGTTCTAACCCCAAGGGAAAATGAATGGGTTTATATCACACCAAAACTCCACTCTATCCCAAATCACAACCCTCAGGATGTAGCTAGTAACTCAGGAAGATTTTTCTAACAGAAGCATCAGATCTCTAGTAGGCTGAAGAGCTTTTATTACAGCTGTGTAAGGAGAGGCTGGATGAACATGTTGTGTAGAGCAAGGGACATTTCCCTTGGAGAGATGAGGGCAGGTGAGCGCCAGGGCTCCTTCTAAACCAGGTGGTCTCGTTCCATGCCACTCAACATGGTGCCCACTAGCCACAGGTGGCTGTTAAAACTCCAAAGAGGTAAAGTTAAGGGAAAATTAATGTTGAGCTCCTCCATCCCAGTGACCGCTGACCCAGTGCACCATAGCCACGAGTGGCTGGCGTCTGCCATATTGGACAGGGCCAGAATGAAACATTTCCAGGGACTGGAGGTGGAGCTCACCGGCAGAATACTGGCTTAGAACACATAAGGTTTGACTCAACAGAACCACGAAATAAAATAAAGAAGCCATTTGCATCATCACAGAAAGTTCTAGTGGGTGGTATTTCCCTAGTTTTGTTTTTGTCTGGCATTTTTGTTTTTTGTCTTTTTTGTGTATTGACTTCTAGCAGATTTGGCTTTGCCATTAAAAAGTACTATATATAAAAAGTACTATACTATATATCTTTGTGGCTAGAAGCATCCAAACTGGCCATGTGTTCCAGCCTGGGGCTATGAACCTTCAGGGAGTCCAGAGATGGCAGCAGTGAACTCCTGAAATTTAGGAGGGAGTATTTCTGTTCATCTTCTTGGAAGAAACCTTTTTAGCTTTAATTGTGTCCCCAAAGAAATACTCACTGACAAGTTTAAATTATGATATTTTTAAAATTAGGTGTGTTTTTTCTCTAAAACATGAAATTGATGATTTCTCTTTTTCCTCAGGATAACAGTTCATTAGAAAATGCCTTTTTCGGTTATAACTTTAAAATAATGTGAGGATGTGATGTTTCTATGGAATTTGAGGTTAATATTACCTGAAATAAGTAGATGTTCTGTTGGAGATTTATTGTAAAAGAGCTGTTCTTGTGGGATCAATTCACTTTATGAAACAAAAGAGTAAGGATTTGTTCATATCCAAAGGTGGAAGCTAAGGAAAGAGTGGGATTCAAAGATTTTCAAAGCAATCCCTACCTCGGAGAGTTTCTTCTCTAGTGGGAAATTAGCACAGAAATGCAAGGCAAAGTAAGAACCGACACAAAGCCATCTGAAGAATGCATAGTGGAAACTTGAAGACAAATTCAAACCTGGGTTTTAGAATGGGACAGAGAAGAAGATCATCTCCCCATTTTAAATGCTGTGCTTTGGGCCGGAGATTTGGCTCAGTGGTTTCGCTGCCTGCTGCGCAAGCACAAGCACCCGAGTTTGATCCCCGGTTCCAAAAAAAATAATAATACAAATGTTTTAAAATGCTGTGCTTCTAAAGGTTGCTAGAACTTCTGCGGCAGCATATTGAAGAGACCTCCCTTAGCACTTTTCCCATCGCTACTGGGGAAAGCTCCATAATTCAGCCCTGTACAGAGCGCTATGTACGGGTAGATGGACGGGTGGGTGTGTCGGTGCGAGATGGCTGGCAGGTAGACTGTGAGGAAGACCAGAGAGAGAGGGTGGGAGGGAGGAAGAGAGGAAGAGTCAGACTGCACAGAATCACCAGATATTTCCAGAACAGCTCAGCTGTGAGTCTTACAAGAGAGCTATGGAGAGGAGGTGAATAGGGTGGACATCACCATGGGTCAGAAACCCACATGCAGCACGGCTCAGATAACCCTGTGATCAAAGCTTCCAAATGCTAAAGTCAAAGCGTGAGCTGGGTGGGAGAGATCCAGCTTCCAGGTGTACTCAGGTGATGACACAGTTCGGTTTCTTGCGGACATACAACTGAGGTATCTTCTTCAAGCTCCAAGTCGCCCATGGGAAATGACCATTTGAGTCTCTCTAATGCCTCCTGCCACAATCCCTGACTCCCACTTCTGCCTTCAGCCAGAGAAGCATCTTCCTTTCTTTTTCACTTTATAGTGGTAAAACGTGCATAACATAAAGCTGCTACATCGAGAGCTCATGTGATTAGGGTCACTGATTACTAACCTTGATTCCATGTGTAAAATGACTTGTGCCATGAAACATAAGAAATTCATAAGTGTGATATCCAGGGGCAAAACCAAATTACAGGAGCCAAAATTCTGTCTACCACAGTAATTACCCACAGAATTGATGTGGATGATAAATTGATGTGGACACTACCTTCATTAAACACCATGTAGCCCAAAGGTTATCGTGTTAGTTCTGGGTGACGTAAGTACAGTTTTGGTGCCAGAAAGCTGTGCTCAACTTTTCTCTTTTACTAATTATGCAACTTTAAGTGAGTTATTTAGCCTCTTTCTGCCTTGGTCCTCTCCTATGTAATGTGGAAAGAACAAAAGTACCAATCCCTTGGGTTGTTAAAAGTATTACTACATATGAAAGGCATAGAACAAAGTTTGGAACAAAGTAACAGTAAGTGTTATTATTACTGAGCCTGGAAACAGGGTGGCAGCAGTGTGACTGGAAAGGAGACAACAGAGTTGAGCGGCATTGCAGGAATAACTGATGGAGGTCACAATTTCATTTACTCAGGCTTTTGGGCAAATGAAATCCTGCTGAATCTGTATTGGTTTCCAATGGCTGCTGTAACAAATTACCACAAACTTAGTGGGTTAAAACAACACAAATTTATTTTTATTATTTTATTTTATTTTTATTAATATGTATTAACAATACATATTGATGTGGTTTACTGTGATATTTCAACACACGCATACAATGTTCACTGATCAAATCCAGCCTCCCTTTATCCACCCTCAGCCCACACACACATGTGGCACACACATCCCTTTTGTTATGGTTTAGATCTCAAAAGTCCCCCCAAAGTCTCATGTGTTCATAGGTGCAGCCCGATCAGAAGAAGTGGGTCTCTGGGGCATGACATGGAAGGGAATTCTCATCCCCAATTCCTCCATTCTCGCTCTGCTTCCTGGCTGCCATGAATTGAGCACCTTTTCTCTTCCAGGCCCTTCCACCATGCCATTTCTGCCTTGAAGCCAACTGACCATGGACTGAACCCTCTGAAATCATGAGCCAAATAAACCTCTCCTCCTTTAATTTGTGAATGTTGAATATTTTTTCCTAGTGACAGGAAAGTGACTAATACACCCTTTCAAATCTCTAGTGATCACTATTCTACATTCAAGTCAACTTTTTTTAGCTTGAGAGAAGTTAGAATACTTGACTGCCTGTTTCTTTTTTCACTTAATGTCCTCCAGTTCCATTCATTTTGCCCCAAATAACAAAATTTCATTCTTCTTTGTTGCTGAATAATGGTCCATTGTAAAACAACCTAATTTTTCGTGTTTGATAGTATACATTTGCTGTACATAATGATCGTGGTCGTGGTGGGGCGGCAGTGCATGCACACAATATACCTTAATTCTCTTCTTTCTCCCTCTCCCTCCCTGTCCCTTGTTTGCCCATCCACATGAAAAAGATCTCCCTATTTCCTATTTAATCTATCTTCTATTTTACTCTTTTTTTTGGTAACGGGGATCGAACTAGGGTCCTTCTTCTTGTGGGGCAGGCAGTGGAACCACTAAGCTAAATCCCTGACTTTACTCTTAATTTTTATAAATATTTTGAGTTTTTCATATAAAAGAACCATGGCATATTTAGGCTTGCATATGTGACTTGTTTCACTTCATATTATGGTATCAAGATATTATTTGATTTCTGGGTTTTTTATAAAATGGAGTAAAAAAAAGATATTATTTGATTTCTTGATGATGGCCATTCCTTCTGGCATAATTGGAATCTGTGTTGTTTTAATTTCCATCTCTCATTGCCAAAGATGTTGAGCATTTTTTCTGTAAGTATTGATCATTTATGCTTCTTCTTCTGTGAACTGTTACTTACTTCATTGCTCATTTTTTATTAGGTCTTTTATTGGAGGGGTCTTTTTTTTTTTTTTGGTTCTTTATATTTTGTAGACATTAGTGTTTTGTCCAAGGAGTAGCTGGCAAAATTGTTTCCCATTCTGTAATTTTTCACTTAACCTTAATGATGGTTTCCTTTGCTATGCAGAAGCTTTTAAATTTGATATAATCCCATTTATTGATTATTGATGTCATTTTATGCAGTTCAGGTCAGTTCAAAAAGTCCTTACCTATGTTTATTTCTTTAAGAGTTTTACCTCTTTTATCTTCCAGCAGACTAATTACTTCTGTTTTAATACCTAGATCTTTGATTCATTTTGACTTCAGTTTAATGTGTGGTGAGATACGGTTTAGATTCTGTCTTCCACATATGGATAGCCAGTTTTCCCAGCACCTATATTACAGCTCTGGGGTCAGAAGTCTGAAGTGGGTCTCAGCAACCCAAAATCACAGTGTCCCCGGGACCGTGTTCCGGCTGAAGACTAGAGCAGAATCTGCTCTCATGCCTTTTTAAGCTGTTAGAGGCCGCCCTTTGGCTGCTGGCCCCTGGCTCCATCTTCAAAGACAGCAGCTGCATCATTCTGATCTCTGCTTCAGGCCACAGCGCCTGGTCACACTCTCCTGCCTCCTCCTCTCACTGACAGAGACCCTTGGCACTTGACTCTCAAGTTCTCTAACTTCAACACATCTGGAAAGTCCCTTTCCAAAGACATAGTCACAGCTTCTGTGGACTCAAACATGGGCATCTTCGGGGAGCTGTAGTTCTGCCTATTGCAGATTCTACTTCCTAGCACATGGCATATTTTTTTAGCCTAGCACAATATTTTTCACGCTGGGAATTGAACCCAGAGACACCAGTTTCTCCATATGTTATGTTATTTTGTTTGTTTGTTTGTTGGTACCAGGGATCGAACTCGGGTCCTTGCACTTGCAGGACAGGTGGTGGAACCACTGAGCTAAATCCCCGGCCCCTGTTACGTTATTTTAAAAGAATACTATTCTAAAAGAATTTGGCAGGTCTACTCAAGTCACTCGTTCAAGCACAGCACTTGAAGAATGTGTACTCATTTACATACAGCAGTCAGTGACTCATTATTAGAAATCATTCTCTTGTTGACTTTCAATTAACTTTTCAGTCTGTGCTAAAAATTCTGCCTTCTCTACGTTCTCTTCCTGCTTAAAATACACCTAGATCCTCAATGCATGGAGGAGCCTTTGAAGTATATAAGCTTTCTTAGTCTTTCTTTTTGAAAGATAAGCAAGCATTTAATAGTTTTATCCACCACTCTTCTCCATACAGTTAAATGCTAACCTAGCCAACCATGGTGGTGCACACCTATAACTCCAGCACTTAGGGACACTGAGGCAGGAGGATCATAACTTCAAGTCCAGCCCAGGCAACTTAGTGATTTAATGAGACTCTGCTGCCAAAATTTTTTTTTTAATTTTTTTTTATTGTTAACTCTTGATGCCTTCTGAGAGTACTGCTCATTCCTTGTGAGACAATTCCATAAGAAAACTCCATACCTTTTTTAGAGCAGAACAACCTCACTCAAGAGAATATTGAATTTATTAGGTCTTTTTGCTTACTAGTTACATTTTATGGCTTGGTTTTGTTTTCTTTTAAATTTTTTTGGGGGGGGGGTTACCGGGGATCGAACTCAGGTCCTTGCGCTTGTGCAGCAGGTGGTGAAACCACTGAGCTAAATCCCCAGCCATTATGGCTTGTTTTTAATGAAATTTTTTATTATTCTCTTAACTTTATAGCAAAACACCCATTCTCCATACCATTTGAAATCTCCCAGTATCTTTAACTGTAAACACAGGTGCATCCTGACTTACAATTGTTTGAGTTCACAATGGTGCAAAAGTGATACACATTCAGTTGGAGCTGCGCTTGGAGTTCTGAATGTGGATCTTTTCCCAGCTAGCGATACACACACCAGGATCTCTAGAGGCCCAGGCAGGGGCAGCGGGGTATGGCTCCCCACACCATCAAGAGGGGAAGCAGGTAGACCCGATGGTGCATGGTGCGGATAAGCCAAGCTGTTCTGTGCAGAACGGGTTGCAGTTTGACTTGCAGTATTTTCTGCTTACCTTGTGTTTATCAGGACACAGCAGCATCACAAGTCAAGAAGCAGCTGTACATACATTTCCACATTTGCAGTTAAGTATTAGACATATTTTAGTGCTCTGTTGTACATAATGTAATTGTAATTCAATGACCTATGGGAGCTAAGTATGTGTGAAGCAATCTGTTAAAACCCAGAAATACAAAGTTGAAAGACAGGACTCTTTGCCCACAAGGGGCTCTCATTCTACTACTGATGGTGAGAACTTCTTTGAAACTTTGTTATGAGCACACGTGTGCAGTACATGATGTCTACACTCCTTGTATGGAGTAGGTACAGGCATGGAGCACACGTCCATTCCTTTTTCAGCCCCTCTCCTTTCTATTCCGCCATCCTCCCTCCAGTCTTGATCCCCTTCCCATTTGAGAAAGATGTCTCCCAGCTTCCTATTATTCAGCTTTTATTTTTCTCTTTATTTATAATTTGGGATTGTCATATAAGAGAATTTTTAAATAGGAAAAAAGCCCAAATGTATAAAATGTATCATTGTCTGCACTTGGGAATTGGATGGCTAAGGTATCAGCATCCGCACCTCCAACTGAGACAGACAATCGGGGAGAAAGGCTGGGTCTGGGTGAATAAGACGGCTTCGTTCTGAACATGCTGAACCTGATGTTCCTGTGGCATGCCCAGTTGAAGACATCCCATGCGAAGTATTCATTTATTCACATACTATTAGGGAAGTCATGGCATAAGCCCGATGAGAAGTGATTGTAGGTCAGGCTCGAGTAGAAGCAATAAAGATGGAAGCTGGAAAGGTAACTTTCTACTATATTTTAAAGATGCCAAGTTCATCCAGGAATAAATGGGACAAATGAAGGAGGAAGAAAGACAGCTGAATTTATGAGTCTAAGAGGATGGCCTGGCTGGAGGTGGGTATTTGGGGGTTGGCCATAGGAGGAAAAGAAGAGTTTGAGATCACACCGGGCGGGTGCAGGGTCAGAAGGTGAGGCAGCTTCCGGGGCTGCACAAACAAGAAGGAAAGAATGAGCAAAAGTGAGGGTCATCCAGAAAGGAGGAAGCCAGAAGGGGTAGAGACAGAGGGAGGAGAGGGTGGCAAGAAGCAGGAAGCACCCAACAAGGTCAACTTCCAAAGCAGTGTGTTCAGACAGGAGTAAGAACGCTCTCAGCGAACTTGGCAGCTAGGGAGTAACTCCTGAATGTGCTAGTCGTTTCCCTAAAGTGATGGGATAAAAATCATTTTCTGTCACTTTAATAAAAGCATATTTTTAATAATAGTCTGTCATTGAGTGAAAATACATACAGCCATTAAGATGTGTAAATACAGTACAGGTAGAATGTTCACTCCTCAGCCATTTGACATTTGAGATTTTTAAAATAATTTTTACCACCAGGAATAATGCCACAAATGTCTTTTCAATAAACGGCTAAAACTTTTTTCTTATTTTCATTCCCAAATATAATGCATCATCCTTCAATTTGAAGGAAAATGAGCGAGGAAATCTTAGTATCTTAAGACAATTTCAGTGTTCTCATTTTGCATCCTTGTGATTTTGCATAATTACTGCAGAGACATTTTTGCTCTTCCTGCTGCTTTCAGGTGGAGACAGCACAAATGCCTGGGCTAGGAGTGCACACTGCTAGAGCAAGCATTTTCTTTTTACTGTACACAAAGCCGTCTGTGGCTGCAGAGCTAGAATAGGTAGCACTATACAGGAATCTGTTTCCTTTCTTCATATGACACTCAGGTTAGTGCCCATTAGTAAGAAGTTTCTTCAGCTTCAAGTGACTAAAGTAATTTCCCAACTATTAGCTATTTTTGTTGACCTCACTTTACTAGAGTTCCTCAATCTCAGTTTAATTTGAGCAATCACAATTCTCTCATCTAATTAATGAGAAAATTGGGCCATTGCCTCCGTGGCCTGCATTCAGCGTCATTTTGACTGGCAATTTTCTGATAATTTCCATCTTGTTCTCAGCGTAGGGTCTTCTGTTCCACTGAGTTCATTCTCTTTCCCCAGTCCCTTTTGCTCTCATTCTGATTTTCCTCACATTTCTTTCTCTTGTCCTCTTATTTACTTAGCACACTTGCTAAATGGTTTACCATTACAAACTCCTCCATAAACATCCAGTTTGTTGAGGAAAAATTCCTGAAGTAGTTCGGCACCAACTCCTTCTGGCCCTCAGCAAACAACTTTGGGAGAGGCTGTCTGGATTGTCTCCCAGTGGCACTTTCCATTCTTGACACCCCCTTTAGGATTCTCCTCTGTTGTGAATTTAGATCCACCTCCTTTTTGCTCAGCTGTGGAACTGTGTGAACTGTATCTAGTTTCTCTTCCACATGGGCAGCCCAAGCCTGTTTAAGGAAAACCACTCTCTCTGATGGTTCCACCGTCCACGGGCCTACTTCGTTCAGCCATTCTTAAGCTCCCAATATCCCAGCTCACAACTGGGCCTTGCTCCCTTCTCCCTCTACGCCCCCCCAAAACCTCTTAGTTTACGTTGCAACTGTGTGAGCAATGTTTGGGTTCTGACTTCACAGCCTGCAGTTGAAATCTTTGGATCCGAACCTCCCACTCCCATCAATATGCTGGCTTCACTGGCAGCCATGGCAACCTGTCTCACATTCAGTTAAGATTTCTGGGACCACTTTTTTATGTCAAACCATGTTGATAGTCTCCCCACCCCTCACGTTGCACTGGATGGTTTAACACGAGGATGTTACATTTATCTTTAGGGTTACTATGTAGAAGTGAGAACATCTGGCCGAGGTCACTGTGTTACAGGTGACTATGTGACTGTGCTCCCCCTCTGGAGAGCACTGCCTACCCTGTTGGTTATCTCAGTGTTATTTATTCATTCTATAAACTTTCAGTGAATGGCAAGGGAATCTAGAACATGAACCAGATTATTACTAATCCTTCCTCCCAAAAGTGCCATTTGGACCACCAGAAAGAATGTTTTCACTCCCAAAATTGGGGAACATTAAATCTGAAATCAATAAATACCTTCCCAAAATGTGTTCTATTATACATCTCATAGTTGCATCTAATACAACATCATGGACATTGATTTGAAAAAATCACAATAGGGCAAAAAAAGAAAGGCTTACCCTTAGAGACTATCCTATATTTATTGTGGAATTTACATACCATTTAGGGAAAAAAAAATCCATCCATCACTTATGAATCTTCTATACTGTCCATATTTCTTTATTTTGTTTAAAAATATATCAGTTTATTATAAGTGTGGGGGGCTTATAAGATTAATATAAAATTAGTATTAGAGAAATTTACAATATATAAAATATACAAAAATATAAAAAAGATAATAGAAATCAATGAAAGATGGTCACTGTTAACAATTTTGTATTGCTACTGTTCTTTGAAATTACTGATAATATTGATAAACCTCTGAATAAACTCACAAAAGAGGAAAAAAGAAAGCATGTTATAAATACTATCAGGAATGAAAAGAGGGCATGAGTATATATAGTAGATATTAAATCTATAATATGAAAAGAACAGAAACAAACTTTATACAAATACATTGAAAACTTAAGTGTTAAGATTTCCTGGAAATTGTTCAAAGGTCAACAAAAGCAGAAACTGACTATGCCCGTAATAATTTTTAAAATTAACACATTAGTTTAAAATTTACTCAGGAAAATTTTTAAAAAACAGACCCAGTTAATTTTATAAAATCTACAAATATCATGTAATCTCTGCCATACAAAAATTGTTCTAGAGATCTCACTCAGAGAAAAAAGATGCCCAGTTCATTTAAGATTTAATATAGTTTTAAATGCGAAAAGAGAGAAAGTAAAATTTAATGTAATTTCTTTCATAAACTCAATGCAAAAATATCTTAATAAACTTAGGATTAAAATTAAATAACTACAGCTGCCTGCCTCGCAAGTACAAGGTCCTGAGTTTGATCCCCAGTACCAAAAAAAAAAAAATTACATAACTACAAACAGTATAAAATATGGACAGAGGGTGTTGCGTAATAAAAAGAAAGCTTATCGTTAGAAAAAATAGTTATATAATTCAAAGCATAGGATAAAGGAGAATACACATATAACTACCTCAATATATGCAGAAAAGGTATTTCAAAATATTTGTCAGGCATTAATAACCAAACAGGATTTAATAACCAAAGATATAATGATTAAGGAATAAGAAAAAATTCTTCAAGTTCATCTATATATAGAAAATAAGAACTTCATGTCACATTGGTTCATTAAAGTATTCCTCTTTTAAGTTCAAGAGTAACACAATAAATCACTTCTAAAATATATTAGTTGGCTACTGGTCTTTCGCTGACATTTTTCTGTTAAATTCATGCTTGCCCTAGAAGGGTTCATCTGAGAATTATTCCTCAAATTCTTACCACAGTATGTTCAAAGCTATTTTTCACTTGGGCCATTTCCCCTAACTGATTTTATCTTTTTGCTTGACGCTATGAAGAAATTGTTCCAAAACTTTTTTCTAGGGTAAGTGTTTGTGTTGACCATTCTGGGTGACTCTTCACTGATACAAAGGATATTTTTTAAAGAAGCACCCTTAAGGCTCTTCTATTTCAGAAATATCTTAAATTATATTTGAAGATAATTATTCTATTCAGTTGTTTTTGGCTTTCTTCATCAGAGACCACAGCTAAGTACACAGGGTGTGATCAAAAACTATAGTGAATTTTTTTTTTTACAGAAAAGACACTTTGCTATTAATCCCCCTCAAAAAGCCCCCCCTTGGTTCAAATACACTTATTCCACCACTCTTCCCACTTTCTGAAGCAGATCTGGAAGTTTTCTTTCATGAGTTTCTTTAGTTTTGCTTTCATGGCTGCCTCAATGTCTTGAATCTTCAAAACATTTCCTTTTCATGGTCATTGTGACTTTGGGAAAAGCCAGAAGTTAGACAGTGCCAGATCTGGTGAAGAAGGTGGGTGAGGACACGGTGTCATGTTTTTATTTGACAGAAAGTGCTTTAAATATTTCAAATCGATTCAGGTTATTGGGACAGCCATGAAAAACACTCATGAAAGAGGACTTCTAGAACTGCTTCAGAAGCAGGCCAGAATGACAGGACAAACATGTCCAAAGGAAGGTAGAGTACTCTGAGGGGATTCATGGCTATGTGTCTCACTGTAATAAATTTTTTATTTTTAATTTAAACATGGTAGTTTTTATCATACCTCTTAGTTTCAATATCCTTTGTCTAGCTTCAGTGTACTTTCTTTTCTCTTAATCTTTCTTTACCTTTTGTATAGCTATATCATTCACCTGCTTTTTTCATTTTTAGCTTGCATGTCCCTTCGTTTGCCTCCTTTCCTTAAATTCTGCCAATTCCTCTTCCATATCCTCCAGTGGTCAGTCAGCAACATCCTGTGGTCCTCTCCTTTCTTCCCTGGGTTCTTAGAATTCTACTTTGTGATCTTCCTTTATAGTTGGAATTGCTTCACTAAGTATTCATTTAATTAATAATGGAATTTCAGCTTATGCATTTAATCTTCATGACCACATATTTTTCAGGTGAGTTTTCATTATTCACTACAAATTTGTGGCTGTTCTTTTTCATATTTCTTAGAGTGTCTGCATGTGTATTACTTTTATGTCACTTTGATGTACATAAGTTGGATTTCCCTAGAGAAAGGGAAGAAGGCTCCCTGGGAAGGGTGGGCAACTATTTTTCAGCCATCAAGGGCTTCCTGCACTGCTGCTACAGTTGAAATCACTTCTTTATGATATGATGCACCTGTCCAGTTACATTCCTCTGACTCTCAGAGACAAGCCTAGTTTTGCTCCTGTATGTTACTTCACGGGTGACCTCGCAGGTTGCCTGGCACATGGGAACACAAGAAATGCAGTCACTTGCAAAAACACTTTTCTGTCCTGTAAGGAGATGTGCCCATCCCCTTCCACCAGCTTCATAATCCTGGTGTTTTCCACAGCCCTTCCCTCTTGGGTTAAATCCCTTACCTCTGGGTAGTGATCGCTCCATGGAGAATCCCAAGTTCTGCTGGTCTGGCTCTCTCCACCGCTCCCATTTACTCACCACATCATCCTGTCATCACTCCCGGGATTTCTGCCTGACTCGGACTTTGGAGTTTGTGGATTTTCTGCTGGTTTTGCTGAAAATGTGATTTGGGGTATTTCTTTTCATTTTGTTGTTTTGTCATTTTGTTATTTGGAATGAATTCCAAGACAAGTGAGAAGATTCAGTTCCTATGAAAACCAGTCCTGTTAACATTTAGAAATGTTTTCTTCCTGTTTTGTTTTGGGTTTTCCCCTACAGAGATGATTTCATGTAAGGATGCTCAGTATATGTGTTTACCCACCAGCCAACTTAATCTTCAAAAATAAAAATACAACACAGTACGCTTAGCGACTTTTTTTTTTTTTTGTACTGGGGATTGAACTTGGGACACTGCACTTGCAAGGCAGGCACTAGAACCACTGAGCTAAATCCCCAGCCCCTTAGCAACTTCTTAGTAAGCCCAGGCTGCTTCCTGTCACATCAGAGGCCTTCCACTGAGCCTGTTAGAAATTCAAGCCTGCCGAATTATTATGTGTAAAACTTATCTTTTTGAAAGGTTGAATGTCTCATCCACCTTCAGGCATTTGCTGCCACTAATTCTTTGAGACTACCCACACTGATCCTAGGACCCTCCCAAAAGCTATTTGAATTAGAATTTGCCTGGGGGGGGCACAAAAAGTTTAATGTTTTTAGGCATGCTGTCCATTTAAAAAGAAAAATATCTTCACTGGGCAAATTATACTATTGGGCCGGGGATTTAGCTCAGTGGTTCCACCACCTGCCTTGTAAGCCCAAGGTCCCGAGTTCAAACCCTAGTACCAAAACAAAACAAAACAAAACAAAACAAAACTATACTATTAATTCAGTAAGTCATACAGTATTTTAAATCAACATCCTGCTTGCTGACTTTCCAAGCAAAATGTATGTGTTTGACTCATAGCAGATCTTCACGATGTAGTGGCATCACAGCTAAAGTGACCGGGGAAAAAGACACAGAAGGGTCACATTTACAACCAAGAATACTAGTGCTGACACCCTACAGAGAACATGTTCTTTAAATTATTTTGCCAATACATTTATACTCTCACTTCCCTTTCAGCATAACCCACCAATTTATTAAATTCCTGCTTTTTCTAGGCTGTACGTGGATTCAACAAATATAGTAATGATCAGGAGCTATCACGATCCAACTGTTGTGATCCTTACTGTCCAGGGGTGAGACAAACATTACTCAAATTAGCCACAAAAATGAATGTACGCATACTACCATGGTAGGGGTATTGTCTTAGCTACTTTCTTGTTGTTAAGACAAAATACCCAACACCCACAAGTTGAAGGAGGAAAGATTTCTTTTACCTCACAGTTTGTAGAGGTCTCAGTCCATAGTCGGCTGGCTCCAAGGCAGGGTGGCATGAGAGACGGGCATCACAGAGGGGAAACAGTTCGTGGCAAGGCAGGGAAGAAGGCAGCAAGCAGCAGCCTTCCCTTTCCCTTTTATTCTATCCAGGCTACAAAATTATTGGGTGGTGCCACCCACACCCAGGGTGGGCCTTTCCATTATCCACACCCAGAAATATGCTAAACCAATCTGTGAACTAATTTAGTTACCATACACCCTTAATCCACATTCAAACACCCTAGATCCAGCCACCTCCGAAAAGCCACACTTACAAGCACATGCGGCTTTGGTGGGACATCTAGATACAAGCCATTACAGGTATTGTTGAGTTATCCCAGAAGTTCTTCTCTGGCTCTCTGGCAATGAGCTGCCTGTAATCGGGTGTCCTTTTCTCCACTGAGAGGACCAGTGGCTAATTCCAGCTTTCCACAGAACGAGGGCTGCATGAATTCTAAGACCTAGGCAACTGGTATTTTGTAGCACTCCTCAACAACATCTGACACTTAAGATCAGACTGCTGAGTTCCTCAGCCCAGACTGTTTTGCTCCCTGCCTTCTCTCTCTGTGACATGCAGCTCTCATTTGCCTTACTGGATGGGCGAGCAGCAGGAAGTCAGGTTTTTCCACAGTGAAATTAACAGGCTCAACCTAAGCAGGTTTTTTTAAATATCCTAAGAGGATAGTGGCCTGTGTGCCTTTCCAACTTTCTCCTTATAAGGAGAAGTGGTCCTAGTGATAACTGTGCTGAGCACCCACAAAGGGAACTGTGTGGTAACATGCTGATGAGAAGTTCACCAAAGGAAGCCCTGGGAAGAAATGGGATGAAGACAGAGGAAGAGCTGGTGTAAACTGGACAGTGAGCCCTAGGATTCGTGTCTCAAGCAGAGAAATGAGCGAATGTGGAGACTTATGCTCTTGTTCCTGCAGAAGGATCAGGACTGGGTCCAGCCTAGCCAGCTTGCCATGGTGGCCGAACACAAATCAGGAAAGATGTGCAGGACTTTCTCATCCAGGACCCTGGAGGTGGTGTGTACAACACAGGTCTTCATATATATTTGTCGGTGGGGAGATAGGGAAGGCTGATACTTATTTGCCTTCTGAAAATATCCCTTTGCATAGGGTGAAGAGAATAATGAAGGAGGAGAACCAATGGGGAGAGAAAATACGGTATGAAAAGCCAGGTGAAAGCAAATGGCAACTTGGACTAGAAGGGTAGCAGTGACATTAAGGCTCGTGAGTAAGGATGTGGTGATGTGAAGGGAGAGGACCGCGTCCCGAGCCCTCCCTCTGAGAGGCAGTGGCTCGGATCTCTGAGATCGGGAACCCTAGAAGAGCCCCACTAGGGCTGCTCTGGAGACGGGGAAGGAGGCGGAGAGTCAAGGTGCTGTGTACACAGTGTCTCAGAGGATCTCAATGCAGCTGTTAAGTACCTGAAGCTCAGCTGGGAGTTCTAGAAAGAAAATATAGATTCATGCATTGTGAGCACAGAAGAAATTTTCCTGTAGTTCAAATTTCCCTTCATCTTGCAGCTTCTTCTACCCTTTACAGTCGTGTGCTTGGATAGAGAAAACAGTAGGAAGATAAAAGTTTGAGTCTGGTATTTTGTTCTCTCCTCCCTCCTCCCCACCGCTCCTCTTCCTCCTTCATCATCATCTGTTCACATTAAACCATCTGGACTAAGCCTGCAGATTTTCCTGTTCTTCTCTTTGTTCTAAGCCACATCTCTTAAAAAGGCCTTTTTAAGAAAACCCGCAGACCTCATTCCTCTCTGGGTTTTCATCATCTCGGTGCGATGCTTAGAGCCACGTATCATGTATTTGTGTTTTCCCTTGACTGTGAGCCCATCCGTCACGTCTAAAGCAAGTTTCTGTAATCTGAACACTTCGGGCCTTCATTGCACAATTCTTTCAGTTCCCTGGGCTTTCGTCTCTCATTCCCCTCCAGATCACCCCGCACTGTGCCCTTACCACTCATTTTGTCATCTTGCTTGCCCCTCCTCAATAATCTGTGCCTTTGGGCTCTTATCCAGAGCAAATCCCCATCGTCTTGTTCTTCTCCTTCCTCCTCATCCTCTTCCTCTTTCTTCCCTTTCTTTCCTCTTCTGCTCCTTCTTCCTCCTCATCTTCATCTTGCTCTCACTGTCTCTGACTTTAAGAATTTTTTTTTCTTATTGGAAAGTAGCCACAATGAAACACCAGGACAAATGATTGACAAGGTCTGTCTATAGCCCTCCAGTCCTCTGGAGTCTCCCACGATTGGACTTTTCTTTCTCCTCTCCATCTCTCTGTGTCCTCCTTTTATAGAATTTATTATTTATAGCTAATTCATGCAGTAGCAAACATTTTATGACAATGTTTCCATGACTAATGGCACAGCATCTTCATTGAGATTTCATTCACAGCACAGGAAATTCACCCATCTAGGGTGTACAACTCGGTGATTTTCGTACATTCTTACAGTTGCACAATCATCACTAAAATCTAAGATGCAACATTTTCATCCCTTCGGGACAAAACCCTTACCTCTTAGCAGTCATATCTTAGTACTTCAAGCTCGGGGCCACCACCACTCCACTTCCTGTCTGTAGATTCTGCCTATTCTGGACATTTCATTATAAATGGAATCATAAAATGAGGTGATCATTTTCCTGGCTTCCTACAGTTAGCATGCTGTTTTTAAGATTTGTCTATGTCATGTCATGTACCAATTTTATTAATACTTCCTCTCTCTTTAACACCAAATAATACTCTATTGAATGGATATACTGTGATTTTGTTATCCATTCATAGGTTGATGGACATTAGCATTGTTTTTGCTACTGGCTGTTGTGAATAATGGTGCTGTGAACATTTGAGTACAATTCTTATGTGTGGACATCTATTTTCATTTTTCCTGGTATATACCTGAGTGAAATGGCTGGGTCATACAGTAACACTATGCTGAATGTTTTGAGGCAAATGAATCATTTAATTATTGCTTTTCCTTTATAATTTCTCATGGGAAACAGCCATACTCTTATTAACTCAGAAGAAGAGAATTTCCAAGTTTGATTTTACCTGATGACAAAGACAAGAAAAGATGGGATTTGTTTAAAGTCTTTGCTCTGCACTGAAATTGTGTAGCTCAGCCTTTTGTCCTTGTCTGTTGGTAAGCTACCACTGGCCTTGCTGCTGATTGGATGTTTTAATTGAGAAAACTGGATTTGAATAAATGCTGCTTGCTCAAATTTTATGAAGGGCCATACCTGGGACAGCAATTTGCAACAATTCCATCACCTGAACTAGAAATGAGAGACACTCACACTTTCAGCAAGTATTTTCTGGGATGTTTATCTATGGATGTCAGTTTTTTTCATGAAAATTTGTTCTCAGAGGCTTCTAAAGTATATTTAGTTCTTTTAAAGAAAAGAAACCAATTAAGGCATATGACTTAATTTACTTCTGAAAGGGAAAAAGAAAAGGTGGCTGTCTAGGTAAGAGATGCCTATTGTCATTTTACTCCTGGTACATTTCCAGAGTTGCACAATCACCACTAAAATCTGAGGTGAAACATTTTCATCCCTGTTTGTTGCCTATCTGAATACTGTGGCCAGTTTGTGTGTGTGCACACTCATCCTCAGAAGTGCAAAACACTTCTGTCTTCCCACTGCTAGTGGGACCATCGGGCATTCTGGTTTTAGCAGACTTCAGAGCTCGCTTTCCTGTGTGGACTCCTCTTCAGCGGAACATACCTGAGCCCCATATGCACTGCAAGGTGGATCAGTGGCCCAAGAATCCACAGACGCCCTGAAAGAGAGCGATGTGATTTTGCTGGGACACTAACTGCAAGATGCAAAATTGCACAGGCTTAAAAATGTGCACTGAGGGTTCTCTTAAGTGCTGTTCATCCGTGAGGAGACTTGATTTCCTCTTCCTGTGAATGGAATGGCAAAGTTGTGAGTCTAGAGTTGCGAGGCTTCGCCAGTCTCTCTCCCTCCACCCCCAGCCCTGTGTTTACCACCTTACTCACCCACTTTGCATCGGCAAATCATACAGAGAAGCTAAGTGCTCTCAGCTGCACTACACCAAATCAAAGCTGAGATGAATAATGAACTTGATTTTCCATAAAGACATTCTCTTTGGCATTTCAGCTAATAAGGTAAGCTAATAGCAGTTCTGGGCTGTGGATGGGGAAAGAAATAGACCCTGTACTTGTATTCCGTGTTAATCCATAATTTTTCCTTTAACATGTTGGAGTTCATTTTATGTTTTATCGTGTCTGTGATTTGGGAAGGAACGGTGTTATAAATAGTGCCCGGTGCACCCTTTAATACTGATGAGGTTGCTTATGGAGCTGGAGGGGCTGAGGGAGAAACTCGGCTCTTTAGTAAGAATGACATCCGTGTAGTGATGTTATCACTCACTATGCAGAGTGGATTTAGTTAAACAGCAACCTCTTTGGAGGCAGCAGAGATTGACTGAATTATTCAAGCACTGATTGTTGAACATGTTTACCATGATACAATGTGAACTGACGTTGATTTTGCTCTAAAGAAAGCAGAATACATACATCGTGTTGGTTTCTGAATCATTTCATTTCTAAGTACATGTTATTCTAGAGAAGGTAGTAATTTTAAATTGGTAAAATTCTTTCACAGCTTTGTTTGAGTGGGTTTTATTTTGTAAGTTTGTATCTTTAAAATAGCAACATACCACTAAGGTGAATTTTTCTTATTCCTTTGGTGATTTACCATGGCTACAATGATTTCAATTCATGTAGAACATGTATTTGTCCACTAAGTTCGTGGAATTAGAAATAATCAGACCTTTCTGAGACTTTCATCACTACTTTGGCTACTATATCTCAAAAAAGAAAAACACCAACGGTGATATAATTGTAACAGTGATGATATCACTCACTTTCTGTTATCAGCTTTTTGGTGTTTAGCACAGGGATTTTGATTTTCTTCAGATGGTAGCACAAATCCTTGAAACTAGTAATGGCTTAGCAAGATGGAGAAGAAATCACAATCTTTTCTATAAAAATGACAAAAATGGAAAATATAATTAAGATGTATGTTTTCAGGCATCCTAGGCTCACTGCCGTATCACCTGAAAATCAAAGACTCTGTTCCCTCAAAGTAGGTGACCTCAAAAGATATTTCAGAAGGGAAAATTTTGGACAAATAGAAAAAAATACTCCTTCTATACCTCCAGTCTCATCTTTGCATTCTGTTTTTTATGCCTGGGAAATGATCTGTGAGGTGCTTTGGTTCCATGGAAATCTTTAAACATCACACAGACTTTGCAGAGAAAGAAGAACTTTTATTTCTTCCCTTTACATTTTTCTCCATCTCTGTTGCTCCTAGAAATATATATGAGACGCTAAGAATTTGAGCACAAGTATTTACCTACCAATAATGATTTGGTTCCAGCTAAAATATCATCCATGGGCCACCTACAAATTTATACACTTCTCTTGAAACATCGCTGGTTTAGTAAACACACAAGAGGTAGGAGTGTGGAACTTTAGACTATCACGGTTCATCTTTAAGAATGAGACAGACATATGTCACCTTTTCAAATTCCAAGGTTTTAAAATGTGTTCAATTTCACTGCTATTCCCTGTAGAGGTAGGTTGAAAGCATAGTTGGTGGTTTTAGATTTGAAAGGTGTTTGTTTCTTTAATTCAGATATGTTTCCCATTTCCCTTATCAATATCAGTCATCCAGAACCTTTGGATAGCCCTTTATTCACTTTAAACCTGGTGAAAACAAACCTTCGTAACCATCAAATTCTTACTATTTGTACAATAAGAAGGCTTTTAAACCACCATGATTCTTTATCAGCTATTGGCACCTGACTTGACAATGGTAATAGCAGGGCTCCTGGGTCAGCATCCTGCTCAAGGTCTTCTTACAGCAGCTGTAAAGGAAATGGAAAGTTGTCAGCCCGTAAAGGTATTTTGGGCACTGGGAAAGGCAAGGCATGTGTTATTTACACACTCACACATTGTCTCTGTGTTACTGAAGTTACAGAGAAATCTAAAGGAACAGCAGCACCTGCGTTCTCTTCCCTGAGAATGCACATGCGCATGCACACACTTAGCAAAGCCCAGGGCATGGCACCATCAGTACAGATGGCCTGCCATCCTCAGAGGCTCCTGGCACCGTGGTAAGGAGGCCCTAACAGGAGGCGGCAGAAAGTCTGTTCCCAAACGGACATGAAACCATTCTTGGGCGTAGTCAGAATTAACTGCAGGAAAAACTGAACCTGGTTGTCACTGTGAATGTGACCTTGCTGATACTCACAGACTGGGGGGTCCAAGGATATCTGGGTTAGGAAAATAAAGACATTAGTCAAAACCTAGCTAGATGCTCTCAGGCCCCTTCCTCTGTTTTTCCTACCTCTGTAAAGGACACCACCATCTACCTTGTAATTTTCAGTTCAGAAACCTGGTGGGCAACTTGACCTCAAATCTTCCTGTACCTAACTCACTTGTAATGTCTCAAAGCAGACATGTAAAAGCTGAGCACATGAATGAATGAGAGGAAAAACACCAACGTCCCAGTTAAATCGCCATCATTTCTTGCCTGCGTTATAGTAAATACCTCCTATGTAACCTTTCTGTGTGTAGTTTTCTCTCAGTTCAATCCATTCTGCATACTATAGCCCAAATGACCTTTCTAAAATGCAAAGAGAATCATGAAACCTTCTGCTTCAGAATTGTTCAATATTTCCCCCTGTGCCCTCAGAATGGAGTCTGAGCTCCCTGACATGATTCACAGGGCTTGGCATAATCAGGGACATTTTTCCTTCACAGCCTCATTTCTAAGTCTTCCTCTGTCGACTCTGCATTTCAGCCAGTCTAAGCTGTTCTTCCCTTTCTCACAGGTGTTGTATGTTCTTGCCCAGGGCCTTTGCATGAGCTGCTTCCTCTTTTATGCATCCACCCCAAACTCTTCTCACTTAACCCTCTTTCCACTTTCTAGTCCTAACTAAAATGACCCTTCCTCTACAAAGCCCTCTCTGACCACCAGGTTGGAGTCAGGTACCCTCTCCCATTATGTGCTCACCTACCCATTTTTCCTTGTTGTGCTTCCTGCTTCCTGTAGGATTTCCTCTTTGTTTGCAAAGTCTTCCACTAGCCTGTTAGTTCCACGAAGGTTGATTCCCAGTCTCTTATTCATAGCTGTTGCCCACGGTTGATCACATTGCCCCACAGAGTAAATGCAGTCTGGGTGCACAAACAGATACCTGGCTCTTCAACAACCTGTATTACCTTTTGTCTTGATGAGGTTGAAGAAACTGAATGCAATGATTCTTTATGGTATTTGTTTCTGCAAAGTACCATGCTGGGGTGATTCACATGAATTCTTTAATTTTCAGGTCATAATTCCCATTCTTTCCTCGATGAACTGAGGTTCAAGCTACCAGAAGTGACGCTGGTATTAAGGATTAGGCCCATGGCAGCCAGCTTTTCATCACTGTAACAGAATACATGGGAAAGTCAATTTAAGGGAGGAAAAGAGTATTTGGCTCATGGTTTCAGAGGTTTCAGTCCGTGGCCTGCTGGTTCCATTACTTTGGACTTGGGAGGAAGCAGAGACAAAGACGGACGGAGAGAGTGGAAGGGGCTGCGGACAGGGTGCACCCTTCAGAGGCACATCCCCAGTGACCCACCTCCTCCAGCTGAGACACACTGCTCAGGGGCCCACTCAGCTTTGGACTCATGGATGGACTGACCCATTGGCCACACCCTCTCAGTGCAGCCACCTCTGCAGCCACCATCAGCACTCACTGGTGCCTTGGGGCTCAAGCCCTCTGTACATGAGTCTTTGGGGAGACACTACATAGTTAAACCCTAACAGGGCCCCTTGCTCTTTTTTTTTTTTTTGGTACCAGGGATTGAACTCTGGTCCTTGCGCCTGTGCAGCAGGTAAGGAAACCACTGACCTAAATCTCCAGCCCTGCCCCGCCTTGCTCTTTTTGATTCTAGGCACCAGCTCTTTCTATGTTCCCACAGGGATCCCACTCCTTCAAATGAGAGAGAAAGTTTGTTCTTAATAATGTATAGCGATCATACACGAATCTATCATCTTTCCCCAACTGCCAGTGCTCGCTTGTTTTCTGACCTCCAGCAGCCTGCCCCGGGGGTGTGTTTTCCCTCCCTGAAATCTGAAAGTACTGTTCCTTGTGCTCTGCTACTCTTTTTTTCTCAAGTGCTCTCCTACAGACCCTGTGTCTCTGGGAGCTTTCAGCCTTTCTCAGCAGTGAAAGCAGCTGGACCTTGCATTTCTGTCTCGTTTCCATTGTCCTTTCCAATGGGGAGCCTTTTCCAGGCCCTGCTCTGTGATTACTCTTTCCATAGCACTTTTGCATGAACTCAGTTGGTCCTTAATGTTCCTCAGCCTCAGCCCATGGCAGCCTACCTGCAGGGCTCCCACCGATCTTTTGCTGAAGAAGCAAACCAAATCGCTGCTTGTCACCACCCAGCCACTTAATTAGCAGTGCTCTCTGTGGAAAAAATATCCAGAGAAAGGACATGCATGAGCTCTTGGAAATTTCCCTTTTGTGTTGACCAGGAGAGACTTGGAGCCCTTCTGTTCCAAGCCAACACACAGGAGCAGAGTCCCAGGCTGAGAGACAATTCAGGGTTGCATGAGCTAAAGCTTTCTAGTCGGCCAGAACTAGGTTAGAATCTCTTCCTACGGTTTCTCTATGTATGTGGCCTGAGCAGGGTATGTAACATCTCCATCCCTGAGTTTCTTCATCTATAAAATAGAGATAATAATGGTGTCCACCTCATGATCTGATGTCTGCCACAAAGCGTTCAACCGATGATGGTAGGAGTGCAGTTATGGCAGCAGAGATAGCCATGTCTTACTCTTGGAAAACTAGGAATGTTACCTTCCATGACAAACATGTGACCCAGTGTAGGGAACAGGGAAAGGGGACATTACTAGAACCTCTGCAGTAAGTCCTAGTCTCCCGCGAGCCACACAGCAGCGCAAGGCGAATTACAGAAAAGGTAGAAAAATGAGACTGAGAAGAAGCTGAGCTTTGGGTCTCATCAGTGCTGCTGTGGGTGGCAAAGACGAAAGCCCCCAGCTTACCGCCCCTTTTATTCAGTACTCAGTACACCGGGAGACACAAATGTAACAAATGACTTGCAGAGAGTTCAGTACATCCGAGTAAACTAGATGTAACAATCCAAGAACAATGAGGAACTGAGTAGATGAAGATTTTGTTCCTCCCAGGATGTCTTCAGCTGGTGTAATCTTGTCCTGGAGCATCACAGCATCACCAGATCATTGAGGTCTCAGTTGTCACCAGAGGCCAAAATGGAATTATGTCTCAGAATGCCATAGCTGGGCTGTAGGCAGGAGAACCAAGCTAACCAAATGATTTTACCCTAAAATTATGTAGCATTGCTCCCAACAACCCAGTAACTAATTTGGAGTGGGACATTTCCTGGGCTGTCTGGGTGGCGCCTGAGTGTAATCACAAGTGTGACCACAGAAGCGCAGAGGTCTGAAGATGAAGGAAGGAGCCTCAAGGAGCCCAGGGATACAGGGCTAGACAGTGGGAAAGGCAGGCATGGAGTCTCCCATGGAGTCCACCAAGCACACTCAGCTCTGCCCTGGCCTTGTTCCAACTCATGGGACCTGTTCTGACCTCAGGAGCTGGAAGAGAATAAATGTGAGCTCTTTTTAAGCCACTGGCTTCGCCGTGATTTGATACAGCAGCCAGAGGAAACTAATACAGTGGTGCTATATTGAGAAATGGAAGAAGACCTGAAACAAGCTGACCGAGAGGAATAAAATGTTAATATCAGAAATATGATATTAAAAAGGCTGGGGGTGGAGAGGCCCTCTGTGTGTTCAGGAAGTGCTGGACTTAAGCATGGGGGTCTCAGAGTGCCCGGATTTAGAGAGGGCCACCAAGAGACAGTGCAAGGGTGAAGCCATCTGTGGGACAGTGAGACGGAAATGGAAGTGAGGTCTTGTGGACGAGGGATGATGAACAGAGGTGAGCACAGGGTGTGAGCAGACGGCAGAGATCAGAAGGAAGGCTGGTCAAGGATGCTTGCAAGCCGAGCCTGCATTTGAGAGGCAGGACCTGGGTCCCAGGCGCACAAGAAGCCTGGTTCTGTTGTTCTCAGTGCCGCAAGAGTGATAGCGGGAGACAGTCCAGGGAAGAAAGTCCTAGAAGAGATCACCTGGGTCTTTGAACAGGCAAGGCTATTATTAGTGCCCTGCGAGTGCTTCCGATGTCGTGTGTTTCTAGCAACACCCAAGACACTCACAGTCCAAAGCGAAGTGTGTTTCGTAAGAGCGCTCCTTGAGTTACACGAAGTTTGGGGGGAGCCTACCTCTGCTCATGCCCCCCACAGGCCTCTCCCAGCTGTGGTCCTGCCCATCACTTGAATCTCAAGCCAAGTATGACCTCCTGAGCCAGGTTCCTCGCCAGCACTGCATGCCGTGTATTTTCTCGCAGGTCCCACACTGCCCTGTACCCACACCTAAGAGCCTGCTCCCTGTCCTCTGCAGCTGGCTCACCCCTCCCACCAACAGCCTGAAAGACCCCAGCACACCTGTAATGCCATGGATACTGTGTCTTCTGCTCCCTCAGGTCCAGTGCAAAATTCAGAAACGGATACAACTAATATCTTTTCATTACAAAAATAAATAGTAAGTGGGAAAACATGTCATGTTCACATTTGGTATACAAATGATCTTATATGAATTAAACATATTATTAATAGTAAAAACTGTTTAGTATTTGCCTTTGTCACTGTCTATGGCTTCCATAGTCTGGAGTGTTTTGCCTTCTCCAAATTAAATTATTGGTTATATCCAATGTTTTTTACAATTCAGTATTTTTCAAAGTTCTGTTTGTGAAAAGGAGGGTACAGTTGGATAAAGTATAGGATTAATAATATCCATTTCTTGCCAAAATTATTGTATCTTCCACCTGGGTTGTAAACCTTATACAAATAGAATTGGAAAGAGTTATAAAGGAGAAATATACCTAAATATGACCTCATTTCTAGATGTCTCATTTTTGTACAAAATTAAGTCAACATTCTAAGTTGCTGAGGAGGGAGAGCTAATTCACCATAATGGGGGTTTAAATCTAAAAGGAAAAGAAGAAAGAAAATAGCATATGCTTGGGTTCCACAGTCCTGTTACATCAGCGCTCCCCAAATTAGAATGAAGACAAAAAACACATCTTGAAAAACTCTTCCAATTCTGCACACGTGGCTCCTCCTCCCAAAATCCCTGTGCCATTTTATTAGGAAACTTTTTCTCATGTAGCAGTTGGATCTAATGAGAGACTAAAGCTGGCCTTTGTGTAAGAAATGGATTTATTTTTTCCCCTCTTTCTGAGCTCTCCTGTAGCAGCCCCAGGACTCGAAAGCCTGCCTCCCTTTTCATCATTAGCATTTATCACTTTTTACAAAAAGCCACAGGGCGCTCAGAAGGAGACCAGGCTGTCGAAAGAGAATCCGAACTCCTTGCTCATGGTGGAGGCTCCCAGACCACTAGAAGCCTTTGCAGAATGTAGGAAGAGGAAGACACAGTTAGGGAAGAAACAGTTCTCATCCTGTAGGAGGGCCGTGAGACTGAGACTGCTTCCTGGCCATCACCTGGCCACCCACTGCAGTGGTCTTGGGTCAGGAGAGGGAGCAGGTGGCAAACCTGCTTTGCAATGAGCCAGGTATTCAAGGCCCACTCCAGGAGAGGTGAGAAGTGTGCCCCTCCCTCCATGGGCAGAGCCACTGTCCTGCAGCGTGTGCCAGCACTCAGGGTCAGAAGAGCACATGGCAAAGGAAGAAAAGAGTCTAATCCTGTTACCTTTCCTTGGTTCTCAAAGAAAATTCAGTAAAACTGAAGCTGAAAGCCTACCTACTGAAAAATACATCCATGCCCACACATTGGACCTGATTTCCTCTTTCATATTACCCAATAAATGCAATTTCCTCCTAACATGTGTTTTTTAATAAATAAAGTCAATAAGATGCCAAGAAAGGTGCGTTACCCCAGGTGGAAAGTGATGCACTGGTTTCATTTCCTTCTGGTGTCGCGATCCTTTGTCATCAGCAGTGCTACCAAGATAGGAACACTGATCTTAATATTTCACACTTTCATTGACTACAGTTCCCGGGTGTAACGCCTCAGTTTGAAATTTCAAGTGATGGTATATTTTTCAGCTCAGACTATTTTAATTCTTCTCCTAGACTCATGGAATCATGTGACAGCAAGTTTAAAACTAATATTAGCCTTATCATATGGGTGGCAGATTGTTACAAGCAGTAGGACTAGGTATATGAAGGCAGATAAAGTATACTGAACATCAACTTTGTATTCATTGCTATAATCACTTTGCCTACCACGTAATAGGCAGTTGGTAAATAGTTGATGAAAGAATGATGGGTAGAGTGTGGGTATATAATTAGAAGAATAAAGGAAGAGAAAAATCACCATGTACAGTCATTATGAAGTCTTTTCAACCACGTGTAGATTTCCATTAAATTAATTATAGTCATGGAACAGTAAAACTCAGATGGGATACCCGGATTTAGCTGATGATGGAGAATGGCTTCCAAAAGAGCTCTACTTTATACACCAGAAAGAAGAATATTTTCTATGAAGTCTTCATTCCACAAAAACTTGCCATTCTTATGTAATAGAAATGGTAAATGTGGCATTAGAAATCTGCTTCTTTCTCCAAAGGATATTTTTTAAAACCTACCCACAAATGTCATCCCATCTATTTTTAAGCAGCGTGCTGCTGGATAAACAGCTGAATCGTCTGAACCCGATGGGAAAATTCAAAGTTTAAATAAGCTATTTGATCTCATTGCAAGTAAGTGATGCTCACTGACACCGAGCATATGGGTGTGCAACAGTTACATGTTCATTCTCCTAACTTTGCATTTAAAATTGTAGCTGAAGCTGAAGAAACAGGGATGCAAAACAAATTCTATGATTCTTTAAAGATTCTAATTTCTGACTCTTCAGCCCAGTTTTTATCCATTTCCAGATAAAACCTACTCGTTAGGTCCTCTTTGTACCTCCTAGAGCTGTATCTAGATTGAGATGAGTCGAAGACAAGGCAAATTCTAAAACAACCACATCTAAGTGATTTGTAGGTTTAAGGATTTTGTATTTTTGATAAAAACATGTATGCTACTTATAAAATACAATTCAAATAGTGCTGAATGATAGAGACTTAAAAGAAAAAGCTCCACATGCTGTGTTCTTACTCCCTAAAAATAACTTTCTGTTACTGTTTTAACATTCTCCTCCTGATAGTCTCTGTGTACTCAAATATGTGAATATGTATATGTGTGCAGATACTCTTCTAGGTATCTGGACACAGATGCTTATGTATACACACAAATATTTTGTGTCTCCTTTTCTAACCAAGTAATGTCATGTCTAAGAGTCCTTTTTTACAAAATAGTACATAATGGCCGTCTTTCCATGTCAGTAGGTATAAATCCACCTCATATTTTTCTAACAGCTATTGATAGCATAAGGGAGTGTTCATTTATTTAGCAAATGTTTAATCCCCACTTATCATGTGCTAGGCATCCTGCCAGACACTGCGAACACAGGATTGAGCAAAGCAAAATCCCTGCCCTCATTAGGACCACATTCTAGTGTCTTAATATCTTTTTTTTTTTTTTTGGTCCCAGGGATCAAACTCAGGACCTTGTGCTTGCGAGGCAGGCGCAGTGCCACTAAGCTAAATCCCTGGCCCGATATCTCATATTAAAGAATGAATATATGAGGTGCACACACAGAGGAACTTTGTTCACTACCCTCACACTTCTTGCTTTTACAAACAAACAATGGTGGATGAATCATCTGGTAAGTAAACTGCTTATCAATTTTTTTATTTCAGTGCAATACAAGTAGATATTAATAAGAAAATGTTCTTTAAAAAACAGTCTTCTTACTTCTATGAAAAATAAAGCAAAATTCCATAATAAATTAAAGAATAGCATTAGTTAATACACCGTGTACCGTAATCTTAAAAGAATGACCAAAATGTTAAGGGTACAAGACATAGACAAAAAAGACTCTTACAAAAAAGAAACAGATAATAGTGCAAAATTTTCTTTACAGTGAACTAAGGGGACCCAGTGGTATAAATGTATCAGGTTAGAACATATATTGAAATATTTTTGAAACCACGGAATATATAATTTTGGGAATTGTTAGAACTTCTCCCTACTCCCTGCTTCCTATTTCTCTATCTTCTTTTTATGTTTTCATTAACATTTACTAGAAACTATGTACAATAAATTTTTACTGTATTTGACATACGATAGCCACTGCAGGAATTTACACAGATTAGAAGGAAGATAGAGGGTTAAGGAGGGCCCAGTCCTGTGGGATATTTTCTCAGAGCATGAAAGTCAGAATTCAGTTGGGGAAAAGGGTTCAGACTGCCAGATTAAGTACATATTAAAGAGAAAAGAAAGGAAAAAGCTAAGATGCAAGCCTTTGGGTAAATAACCAGACTCTGGGACCACTAATATTTCAAAGGCGCCATTCTTAAACACAGCCCCCATCTAGACATCTATGTAGATTCTTGTCTGTGACTTAGGAAATACCGTTCCAAAGATGTCTTTCCCAGTAGGCAAAGTCTCAAGCATGCATTCAATCCAGGACATGGGGATGACCTCTACTCCTTGCTCAGGACAGGAAGAAGCCCACAACTCTTGGACACTACTGACCCATTCTCCGCAATTTAGTCCTTATTTCCACTGTCTGTTTCTCACACCAGAAAAACAACATGGCACTCAAACATGTGTGTCCAATTTATTTCATTTAAGAGTATGGTCTCAAGGTCCATCCATTTAGGTATAAATGTCTGAAGCTCATCGTTCTTTATGGCAGAGTACTATTCCATTGTATAAAAAAAAAACACATCTTCTTTATCCACTCATCAGTTGATGGGCATTTGAGCTGTTTCCAAGATTTAGCTATTACACACTGTGCTGCTATAAACATGGGTGTGCATGTATTGCTGTGGTATGATGCTTTTAATTCTTCCGGGGAGGTACCAAGAAGAGGAATAACTGGGTCAAATGGAACGTATATTTTTAAAATTTTTTTTTTTTTTACCAGGGATCAAACTCGGGACCTTGCACTTGTGAGACAGGCAGTGGAACCACTGATCTAAATCCCCGGCCCTATAGTTTTAAAATTTTGAGAAATCTCCATACTGATTTCCACAGTGGTTGCACCAGTCTACACTCCCACCAACAGTGGAGAAAGGTTTCTTTTTCCCCACAGCCCCACCAGAATTTGTTATTGGTTGATTTCTTTTTTTTTTTTGGTACCCGGGATCGAACTCTGGTCCTTGCGCTTGCGCGGCAGGTGGTGAAAACACTGAGCTAAATCCCCGGCCATTGGTTGATTTCTTGATAACAGCCATTCTTTCTTTCTGGAGTGAGATGGAATCTCAGCGTTGTTTTAATTTTTATTTCATGAATGACTGGTGATGTTGAACATTTTTTCCTATATTTATTTGCTGTTTCTACTTCTTCACCTGAGAAGTGACTTTTCATTTCTGATGCCCATTTTTGGATTGGATCTTTAAACTTGAGGAGTCTGATTTTTTTGAGTTCTCTATATATTCTAGATAATAGTTCTTTATCTGATGAATAGCTGGTAAAATTTTTTCCCACACTGTGGATTATCTCTTCACTCTGTAATTTCTCTTGCTGTGCAAAAGCTTTTTAATGAAATGAGGTGCCAGTTGTTGATTCTTTGTAGTGTTTCCTGTGCTGTCAGGTTTTGTTCATGAAGTCTTTGCCTACTCCTATGTCCTCAAGTGTTCTACCTATTCCCTCTCCAGCAGAGTTAGTGTTTCCATTCTTTGATCCATTTCGATTGTAGGTTAGTGCATAACTTTGTATCACTATATCAGTTGGATAAATGCAAAAATTATTGTTATATATTCAGCCTTTCATTGTTTTTGTATCACCAACTTCTTTAGAAAGACAGTGTGAGTTTTTCATTGTTAATTAAGTTAATGCTTTCAGAATTTTTACAGTGGGATACTCTATCTTTTGTATATCTACCTCTTCAAGGATCTAAATAAGGGTATTAAAATTTTATCTGAATTGAATCCTCCTAGATGAGCCTATCATAATGTGCTGCAGTAGAAACAGGTCAGATGTCCCAATTTCCCTCCACTTCTGTTGGTAACAGGTGCTAGACACTTCTGACCTAAATATTTCAATACACCAAATGCCCCCCAGACAAAGGTTTTGTGTCTTCTTTTAGTTACTGTGTAACATAAAAAAAGAAAAGGTGTTGGGTAAATAAAACAAAGCAAACAAATATATCCCTAATTCTTAGAAAATTATGCCATAACATAATTGGGCAGGAAAAATCAGTTGTTACTAATGAGCTGCTCTTGCCTTTTTGGTACTGGTAGTTACTATAACTGAAACCAGATCCAAATTTACATCGAGGATCATCCTATAGGATAGAAAAGTTGCTGGACAGGGAAAGAGGTGATCTCACCCCGCCCCCATTACTGAGGAGGGGCACAGGAAGTTTGTCCTAGCCCTGCCCCTCCTATCCACAGCCACCCACTCCTGCTCTGTGTAGAAGATGACTTCCAGTCCTATCGGGGAATTTCACTAGTTTGGGCAGAAACTAATAAACCTCATAAAACCTTTCTTTGTTCTGATTTAAGAACTATCCCCTTCTTTAAAAAGTCAGTGGGTTGCTTTTTCTAGATATTGTCCAATTCTTCTTCAAGGAGAAAGAAAATGATTCCTTTTGCTGAAAGAAATATCATGAGTAGAAGTTAATTTAATACTTTTCTATTAATTCAGAGTCTTTCACTCTAAACAATCACTTGCTTGAGTAGGAGGCTAAGTGCCCACTCATCCCTGAATTGAAGTGTGTGAATCGAAAGGGCCCAGCATTGTCGCTGGCAGGAGGCAGGCATGAAAGAGCTCACATCAGTCAGCTTGACTCGTTAGCAAAAAAGAGAAAGAAAAAAGGAACAAAAGGACCCCTGTCTCTGAGGAAATATATCTGCATTGTTATTCTCCGTAGGTAATTCAAATTTTCCACAGTCAGGAAAACACCATCACTGACTATAAAGAATGCTTTAGGTTCATCCAGCGTGTGAGAAAGAGAAAGAGAATACTGAAGATTGACTTCCAGGGAAGGATGGAGACAATGGAGTGTGCATGCCATAGCAAGGGATCTATTTACTTCTTCATTCAAAGATGAGCACTTAGTGTCCTGAATACACCTGCCTTCCCTCATTACAGTTTTGATCAGCAAAAGATTGGCATGGTCTAGTTCATGGTATCGAATGCAAAATTTGCAGCATACACCGTTTTTACCAATCCACACACTTACACATCTCTACATCTGTGTTTCATTTGCACCAAGACCTTGAGAGATAACACACAGTGGCACAACCATGACACAAATGTAAGTTCCTAAAGGCTGAGTGTCATCGTGATTCTCCCCCTAAACGTAGTGGCCGCTCCCCTGCTTTTGTCCTCTACGTGACCGTAGAGGGAGAGCAAAATGGTGAAGCGTTCATACTCATACATTGCTTTTTTTCGCTTTGTAGAGTTGAATGGTTGGGTAAAAGTGTTGCAGTGTGATGAAGTGGAAAGTGTGCTGGGTTCTGACCCAGTCCTACTGCTGAATTAGCCAGAGAAGCCAGGATTTACATTCCAAGTGTCAGCTTCCCTTGCAAATGAGGAGGCTGACAGTTACCCACCTGTGAGTAGATAGCCATGTGAATAAGCAAAGTGAGTTGGAGACTGAGTGAGATACTCAGCTTTCCATACTGGCAGACATCCTGCGCTCTAAGATGCTACCACGAAGGCAGCTCTCAGGGAGCAATGTGATAGAGCGCATTCCCCAAACCACCTAAAAACTTCTGCAGAGTGTTTCTGAGGACTGGTGGTCCATGAAATGTCCTTTGGATACACTGGGATGAGGTGGCAGTTTTTGTTTCCTGTTGGACTGGTCGGCCGTGATCGGGGATGGGGCTCCCTTGGCCTGGTGGAGCTGGGCTGACCCTCCTGAGGAGTGTGGCTTGGGTTCCCTGAAGGTGTCCATGAGGACATCTAACTGCAGTTCCCAGGATGCTATAAAGTCCCTGTAGGATGCTGACCCTGAGTCCACACACACACACACACACACACACTGCACAAGTGTGCACACCATCTCCTTCACACACAGAGGCATATTCTGCTGAGGTCCCTCCTACTTGACCACATCTGAGGCCAGGCTTCTTCCCTGCCATTGGTGGAGAAAAGCGTAGGACTAAAGCTTCCTCCGCTCTTCTCATTTGTAAACAGGTATAACCCATCTGATGTCATGAGAGCATCCATGAGCCTTTCATTTAAAGGGATACTCTGCTCAGAATTGTGATTGTAGGCAGGAATAATAGTCTGCACGTGAATGATATCATCCCTTCCCTCAGATTGCTTACAGATGAATGTGTGAGACAGATTTGCAAACCACTGGTTTTGAGACAATGTAATTAGCAGCGCATACAGATTGTTGGAGTAAATCTGAGTTTTTTTAAGTTAGGTACATATATGTTTTATTAAGGCAGGACATCATGGGGTTCTTTTAGGATGTAGAAGGTCTTAAAGGAAAACTTGGTCTCTAAAATTCTTCTTTATTTTATTTGGTGTGATGTTTCGGGGGACAACAAATTTTCCTTTTCATTTGCTAACAAAAAATAAAAATCCCACTAATGACTCCCTTGCTCTTAAAAAAAAAATTGTTACTGGGCCAGGGATTTAGCTCAGTGGCACCGCGCCTGCCTTGCAAGCACAAGGTCCTGAGTTTGATTCCCGGTACCCAAAAAAAATTGTCACTGAAATGAATGTGCCGACGTTCGGTCAGTGCTGGTCCAGAGCCCAGGAAGTCGAGGCTGGGTCTGCCTGGATGGCCTTTGTCACCTCCGGGAAAGGGAGGTGAGACTTGGTATTTACTATTACTTGGGGTCTACTACTAAAGTTAGAGTTTAGGCTTTGACAAGGTTCTGACTCCTCAGAACATAAACAGAGCCCTGCAGCTCTCTGAAGAGAACCTAAGTATCTGTGAGCTTGTGTGGATCTCTCTGCCCCAAAGCTGACCCTGAACCCCTAGCTGGGATGGTTCTGGGTGGCACCTAGCTAGGCTGAATGCTTGGCTAGGGTATCAACCCTAATCAAAGTGTTGCTATGAAAGAATCCAACAGAAGTAGTTATAATCAACCAGGAGTTGACTTTACACAAAGAAGATTACCCTCCATAGTGCTGTGGGCCTCCTCCAGTACACTGAAAGACCTTCTAAGAAATACTGATGTCCTCCCTAGAAGTCCCTGCCTGGAGACCTCCAGCTTGGAAACCTACCCCACTGGTTTCAAGCTTCTTGTCCTCAAATCGTGTCTACCAACACCTTAAAATACAGTGGTACCTCAGTTCACGGATTTAATTATTTATTTAGTAGGCATGGTATATACCTGACTTATATCATCTTTATCCTTACAGTCAGTTCCTAATGTATGTATTACTGTTCTCATTTCATGTTTGAAAACCCTGAAGTTAAAAGATGTTTGGGGCCGGGGATTTAGCTCAGTGGTTTTGCCACCTGCCTTGAAAGCGCAAGGTCCCAAATTTGATTCCCGGTACCAAAAAACAAAAAGTTGTTTGGCTAACCAGGCCAAAAGGACATGTCTAGTTTTAGGAGAGCCACACCTGGACTCGAGTTAACCTGATTTCAAAATCTGTACTCTGTTCATTGCAGCATGTCCCCTCCCTGTCACATTAACTACCGGAGTCAGAATCACACAGTAGAAATATCCTATTCTCCCCGTGCCACGTCCGTAAGTGTGCTATTCAGAGAAGGGTTTAAACATCAGCTTGCATCTATCACAGATGTCCTATGTGCCAGGCTGTGGTTTTAAAGATTCTTTAAATGAGATATCTAGGTTAGGTCATCTATCACTTACTTCTATCACTGGGCATTTTAGAAATCTAAAACGTGTTATTATTACTCTTCCTTTTTGTCCCGGCTCCATCTGTTTCAGATCAGGGTTATTTAAGCAAAGCTTTTCTTAACCCCCATTTTTAAATGATAGATATTTCATATTGACATCAACGCCTTCTAAGTTACAGTTAAAAAACAGGATTGTTCTAAAACGTATGAAAATCTCTTTTGTTAGGTTTTAGATTTTTGTGGTTAAGAATTTTTTTAATTTTAATTTTTATGAGTGCATGTTCACAGCACATAATCACATTCCTTCTGGGGATTGGTGCATGGACAAAACAACACACGTTTATTCTTTTCATCCCCTCCCTGGCCACACCCTACCCCCCATCTCTTCATCCTTTTTCTATATGCAAAAGGTCTATCTTGTGGTTCCTGTCATGTATGCTTTTAAGAATGTCTGAACCCCCCTGCCCTGGCTCCCCAAGGCTGATACATAAACACACGCAAAGCCATTTCAACCCCCAGCTGCCTGTCTTTTTGGAAACCATGGGAATACCCAGTTGTTGGACTTTCCACCAAGTGGTTGCCCCAACCTCAGCAAGAACTTCCCCTGACGCTCAGTTACACAGGGACTCATTCAGAAACACACTTGGGCTGTCCTCATTCTGGAGACAAAGAGCTTTTAGGGAATGTTCTTCTACACATAAAAGTGAAGGTTAGCAAAGATCCAAAGAGCTCAATTCAAAAAGTATTACTTTAGGGTCTGGAAATGATTCATTCAAGAGCACGTGCTAAGCATTTACTTTACAGAAGGTTCTTTGGGGGAGACGAAGATGAATAGCATTGTCTCCCTGATTAATAATGGATGTGGCAGAGTTCTGCGCCAGACACTCGATAAGCAGTGTTTTTCAATCCTGAGCTCACAAGCAATTAGTGGTTAGTGAAATCAATTTAGTGGGTCAGGAACAACATTATTTTTAATTAAATAGAATAGAAAAGAAGATAGAGTGCATGGCATACCAAAAGGTGAAGTGTTTCCTTTCTGTTGTATATGGGCCAACTCAGGGTTCAGAAGTAAGATACAAGCTTAACTGTGGGACAGAATCAAAAACTGCTTGAAAGCCTCTGCTGGGGAGAGAGGAAGGGAGAGGGAGAGGGAGAGGGAGAGAGACATACAGAGAGAGGGAGAAAAATACAGAGAAGGACAGAGACAAACAGAGAGACAGACAGACAGAGATAGGCAGAAACAGAAAGAGTGAACTTTGTCTCAAAAAACTTGCTGGGAAGGAGGAGCTGATGATGAACAGCAGAACCATCTGTGCAAAGCATCTACTGGCCGAGAGGTGGATTGGCTGGTACCTGGCATCACACGGGGCGAAGATTTGGGGGAAATCCTTGGACAGTTCACTCCTTCCTCCTTGAAAAACCTTCTTCCTTGGCTTCCAGAGCAGCACACCTCGACATCCGGCTCAGGATGCTTTGCCTGGTGCTCCAAGACTCCCAGTCCTAAGGTGGGAGCCAGGCTGAGTGCCACAGTGTCAGGGCCGCATTGCCCACCCTCCCTCCTGGGTGCACTCTCCTCTCAACTTGGCTGCTGCACAGGCCCTTCCATCTCAGTCTGCCCCCACCCCCATCGCCCACCTCCAGTTGTCCTCTCTGAGGATCCTCTCTGCTCATGGGATCTCAGTCCCTCCACTAATCAAGACCAGAGCTTCAGTCACCTTGCCCCTTCTCAGTCCACCCATCTATGGGCCCCATCAGCTCCCACCACTGGCCCACCTGGTTCTCCTCTTTAACCCTGTCTGGGCTCTTGTCTGAGCCTCCTGTCCTGTCTCTGCTTTGCCTCTGCTTCTCCTTTAGTTGCCCTCAACTCAGCAGCCCAAGTCTTTGCTTTATTTATTTCTATTCGTGAGCAAACATTAGTGATGCAGAGTGCAGGAGTTCATGTCAGGAAATGAGTGCCTGCAAATCACATATCTTGCTCATCTTCAGCCCCATTGCCACCCCTCCCCTTCCTCCCTCTTCCCTGTCTCCAAAAGTCTGCCTTCTGGTTTCCTGTCAACTCAGAGAGATCCTGGACATGCCTATCTGATCAAAACCTCCTTTCTGTCCCTGTCCCACCCTGAGTGAGATCCACAGTCCTTGTGACAGCTGAACAGCCCACCTCAAGTGACCCCCTGGCCCCCAGCTCTGTTCCCCAGACCTATCCTCTGGATCTGCCACCAGGTGCCCCTATCAGCACACAGCCCTGCCCTCCCAGGGGCCTTCTCTCCTGTCCTGCTCCTGCTGGGCAGCTCCCCACCCCACATGATCTTTACCAGTGTCTCTTTTCAGCTAGGCCTTTGATGACCACACTGTTCACATGGCATCTCCTGGCAGTCCCCCTCCTCCACATGCACATGCTATCTTTCCCCCTAGCACATAGTTCCATCTAACATACACTCACTTTATTTTATTGGTGCCTGTCTTCTCCCTTCCCCACAGGTGCAAAGAAGTTTTCCACTTATACTTGCTTTGTCCTCAGTACCTAATGCAGCACCTGTTTTATAATAGGTGCACATTAAATACATGCAGGATAAAGAATGCCCACCTTTAGATAAAGTTTAGTTAGCAGTTTGCTAAAGCCACAGAGGAAATGCTACTTTCAGCTCCACTAAGTGGGCAGTTAACGTGAAGGAAGAGAATACTGTAATAAGTTTGATGTGAGAACCCTTCCCTCAGAACCCACTAAGGAGCACTCCAGGGGGACACTTCCTGTCAGTGTAGTGTAGACTAGCATGGAAATACTGATTGCAGTAGCTATACTGAGTATATCACACTCCCCTGTGCACAGGCTTGTGTGCCAGTGCTGTTATACAGATCAAAGGGGTTGAAACCTAGCTTAGAGTTCAGATTCTCAGTGGCACCTTCCTTGTATAATGATTACTAACAGAGAATTTTGTGCCACATACATGCATCAGGACATTGAAATATTACTCAGTTCTTTCTAGATATCAACAACTAGATATGTGCAGCTCGATGGTCTGTTGATGTGGAATGGATAGGATTCAGGAAGGAAAGATTCTTTGATCCATTTGAATGCTGCACCCTTTTGGGAGTTGTGAATGTCACTTGCAAGGTGACAGTCATAATCAGATAGATGGCAGAGATGAAAATCTGGGGTGCATCTCTTTTTTAAATCTATTGGGGTTTTGTTCATGTTTGTGTATAGATGGCAAAATGCTAAGTCAGTGATTCATACGTATAATCATTGATGGGCTCATCTGAGAATTTTAATGCTCTAAAATTAATAATAAAAGAATTAAGGAAAATATTTTCTGAATTTTATTTAAAATTTTATAATTTTAAATTGAGTATTGATATCTGAGATGATTACCCTGATGTTTTATAGTCTGAACTTACTGTACCACTTCTAATAAGATTATCAGACTTTAGGTTCTAAGAGAAAAGACCTGTGCTCATGAACATTTGAAAACTAGCTACTATTTGTTCCTTATATGGTTATCAGATTTGTGGCTGAGAGAAATAGGTGCATTCCATACAAGTGAGATGTGCACAACAGATGGATGATGGGCTGAGAGGTTCATGAGATTTCAGCCAACAGCAAAGATTACTTCTGATGAATGATATCCCCATATTGGGGCTTCTGTGGATCCCAGAAGGAAGGTCACTAACCTACCTCTGTCTCTGATCATGGGCACCACGCACACAATTCTAGTTGCCTCAGGGAATCCATTCTTGGAAGTAGGAATTATAGCTACAGACCACATGCGACGTTGCGGGCAGCAAGCAGCACACTACTGACTGTAAGGACAGTGGCAATACAAGGGCTCCACCATCCTTTACTGACCCACAAACCTTCCTCCCATGCACCAGAAAATGAACAATTGCATTAAAAACTAAGAAAGGGCTCCAAAGTGACCCATCTCCAGTGTAGCCAGAACAAATACATTTATTATAGACCTACACCGCTATTGTTTTATCTTGGACTATTTTAGGATTTTTTTAATTCTTCCTTAGATTTCCTACAACTCATAGCCAGCTGTAGGTGCTATGAGTCTGTCACCATGACTCTAACAGTCACTAATGGTTACAATTCTCAAAATGTTATAGTGTTATATCTCCCAGCAATTTAACATTTGAGTTTTATATTTAATGGAAAATTACTGTGAGTTTTAAAGTGCTTATAGGCAGCAGCATGGCATGATGAAAAGGGCGTAGAAATGTGAGTGGGACAAACTTGTCTTTCAGTTTTGACATTTAGTGCGTATTGTTTAATATCACCGGGCCTCATTTTCTCATTTTTGCAATGGGATTAATAACAGCATAGGGTTTTTGTAGCAGTGGAGCAATGTGTGTATTAGGGATTGTAAATTGGCTGCCTGCAGGGCTTGAGGCTACCTGCTTCCTTATTGATCTGTTCACCGAGAGAGGAAATATCCCTGTCCAGCATTCCAAGCAGAGGTCCTGACATGTTTGCAGACCAGTAAGATTTAAATCACACATACAGCCCTGCAGCAATGTGGTGGAACCATGAACGGGCCTGGACGGCTGAGCTTGGCCCCCTGCAACTCCTGGGACACATGAGTAAAGCAAATCCGGGGATGTGGCCATCAGAGCCAAAAGGGCGCAGGGGCAGCAAGTTCACAGGATTCCGCTACAGTCAAAGTACAGGGTGGACAATTAATACAGTTCACTTCCCCTCTGTCCCTATAATCAACTGGAGTCTAGCACCTCCACTCCTGCTTCCCAGAGGCATCTTCCCGCACACAGCGTCGCCTTTGATGTGAGTGGCACTCTCTGCCCACCCTCAAGGGCCTGCGGATGCCAACCCACTTTGTGGCTGTTTCTCAGTGGTTCCCAGGCACTAACCATGAGGCACCTTCCAGACCAAAGAATAATTTCACCTCTGCGGAAGGAGCCAACGCCAAGCCCAGGCGGGAATCCAGAACCACTGAGATGTAACACTCCACTCAGCTTGATTTGCTTTATTTTTTTTTTAGCAAAACATTTATTGGTACATTTTAGGTATACATAATGATAACACTCATCATGGGGATTTTGCACCTGTACAGGATATATCCTGCCTCTTTTGACTAGCTTTAAAGCTATTCCTACTCTTTTCCTTCATCCGTTCTCCAAATGTATCTGATTCACTTCAAACCTGTAAATTCCTTTGAGACCAGAGTCTGCATCTTATACAATGCTTTTGGTGTCTTTGCCCAGAAACTGCTGCGGTGAGAGGTCCCCTATAGATTCATGAATGAGAATAATCTCACAGGGCCTCAGTTAGCTAATGACCACTGCAAACCTCTGTTTGCAAAGTCCTGCTGTCTCACGAGCGTTTTAAAAAGTGGAGGGAGCCATGGCAAGGGGACAAATGCCACCCTAAAAGAGTATTTATTTACTCTTGTCCTTAAAAGGTACATAATTGTCACCAATCTGAAGCAAATTAAGTTTTGCACCAGCTTCAGGCTTCCAGGGAGGCTAAGAAGGGTGGTTGCCAGGGAGACTGGATTCTGTTTGGGAAGCGACGATCATACCTAGGCATCTGCATTTGTGTCATTGTAATTTTCCTATTCCTGCTCTTTTTGTTTTTCTGCTTCTTGCTTTGAGAAGAGCAAGCTAAAAAGGCTACAGGGACACTTAAGCCAAGTCGCATTTGTCAAGGTGAAAGCTGTGTGGAGCAGAAAAGCAGTTCTTCTGGCTGCAAAGAAGATGCGAAGGAGCCGAGTGAGTAGGGAATCTGAGAGCCCACTAAAAGTGCTTAGAAGCCCATGGCACCCGGCACCTCTGCCACAGCTGCAAAGCACAGCAGAGCAACACCAAAGTGCTGCCCCAGGGCCACCGGCAGGGTGTGGCTGTCTTCAAGCCTTCCTGTCCCCCCAAACTGTCCATTTTTGTCTAAGCAGCAATGCAGACTACAGCCTGTAAGAGAGCCACAAAACAGAAACAACTTCTGTTTCGTCTCACAATTAAGTCAAGATTATTTTAATCCCTTTTTTAGCAGTGCTAGCAAATTAATGCCAAGATAATATTTTGATTTAATTCATGGCATTTATTTTTTTTAAGTGCAGTGAAGTAGGAGCGTGTGCTCCACTCTTCTTCTTTTTTTCCTTTCTCAATTTATTTGTGCATTCACCCAATCGTCACAGAATGAGCAGAGGCAAGGCGATGTTATTAATGCACTGATGTCAGGCAGATCCGCCTCTTGCTAGGTACTGTGACCTTGGGCCAGTCTTTCCACCTGTCTGAATTCAGTTTTGCAGTAATAAAAGGCAAATAATAGTGCCTATCTTGTAGATGACTGGAAGGATTCAACTAAGTAACACAGGTCCTGCTCCCAGTCCTTGAGATTGTCCTGTGGTTGTCAGATCATTCTGCAAATGTGAGACCCCGCCCCTCCTTTCATACAGGTTTTCCTCCTGCTGCTGAGCTTTCCTCATCAAGATTAGGAAAGCCCAAGTCGGTTGGCTCCCCTCAACCGAGGGCAAGCACCTCACTTCCCTGGCTGCTGTCCCTGGCCTTGGGAATGTACCGACTGCTACTGAGGGGTCACCTTGCAGACACACCTACTCCTGGGACCATGTTGGGCCCTCGCCTTCCCTACTCTGCCCTCTTAGTTTGTACCTACTCCACTGGATGCCTGAGTGTTTCTCCCACTCCCGGGGGCCCTGATGCAGGAGGACTTTGCCTGCCGCCTCAGCTCTCAAGCCATCACCCGCCTCCCACATCTGTGCCATCCAGATGCGCCAGCCTGCCCTTGGATATTTTCAGGACACATGCTCCCTTGCAGCTGTCCTGGCTTTCTAAGTGTCTTCATTCCTTTTGTGGCTCTCAGATTTCCCCACATCTCACACATTCTCATTCCTCCACACCTCGCCATCCAGCTTCCCACCCCAAGATGATCCACTCTCCAGGAGTCTTGCACACATGGCCTCATCGTGAACCCTCCACCATCCTTGGCCCAGAACCTGGCTCTGCCACCCGTCCGTTCCATGTCAGTAACAGGACCCAGCAAAGCAGCACACAAACTGCTCTGCTTCGGGAGAGCTTTTTATAAAGGAGCCTTCCTGTGTCTGCAATAGCGATTCTTGTTTTTATTTCAAGGCATGTAACTCATTGTTTATTTATTAGTTTCTTTTTCTTCCACCCATATCTTAAAACCCTATGAAGTAGCTTTGTTATCTGAAATGTGTGTTCTGTGAATTATCATGAAGTAACAATTTTTCCCCAAAAAAACATAAATGTGAGGAGGACAAAGATTCCTGTGCTATTTACTAAGCTCTCTGAGCCTCAGTTTCTTTATCTGACCAGGTGAAATCATAATACCTGTTCTCCACATCTTTCAAAATGGCTGTAAGGGTCTCCTGAGACATTATATGAATATACGGTCATTTAATAAACCAATAACACAGATAAATGCTATTATCATTATTAATTTGGTTGCTGCTGAATATGAACATTAAGTTCTATAATTATCCCCAAAATATCCCAAAATGTCTTATTTTTCTTTACATTCATATTTTTAAAAGAGTTTATATTATTGCTGGACCTATTTTTTTATATTTTAGCATGCCTGATAATTGAAATCCATCATATAATCTGTGGAGTATCAGATTTAAAGATGACACTTTCTTATCAGTACAAAAAATAAAGAGGGGTTTGCATTGGTTTTAGATTTGGCAAAATGTAGTATTTTATCTTAGAGGAAAGCTGAAGAAGAGTAAAAGTGGAGAACATTGTTTTATCCAAAAATGGAACTTTATTAATTAAGTGGGGATAATGGCTCCAAAAAACCAGAGAAGTGTTTGAGACTTTCAGAACAGAAGTTACTACCTTGAATCATACAACCTTACAAGTTTTCCTCTGAGAAAAACTTTTAAGGACACGTAGTTCATCATGGCTTTCGTTCACAGAGCTCCCAGAACTTCTGCAACCCTGTTTCAGCTGAGTTTGAGGAAATCTAAGGAGGAAAAAAGGTCAGCACAAAGACAGCCCGGTTCCAGAGGAGCTAGAGGACAGACACATATCTTTCTGTGTCCATGAACCAATTTAGGAGCGCTTAGTTCTCATCATACCAACATTGTTATAGTTTTGTGCATGATTGGCTGTATGGCACTTAGGTTCACATTCTTATCCTAAAATATTTCATGAACAGAAGAATGTCAGCCTTCAAAAATGCTCCTGCAGTTTCACCCCAGAGATATTTGTGACTGGTGGTATTTAAAAAGTAGCTAGGTTTCTAACATTTCTGCTCAAATTTTTTGTGATTTTTAAGGTATTTGTATCCATTATCCTTACTCATTATGCAGCTATTATCATTCCCATTTTACAGATGAAAAAAATGAATCAAAGAAGTGAAGTGATTCATCCACTGTCACACTGTGAATTAAAAACAAAGTCAGTGTTGGAATTCATTCATTCTTTTGGTGTCACCTTTACCCAGACACCTATTGTTTCTAGCACTGTCCTAGGCCATGGAAATAGATACACAGTGGGAAGCTTGCCTCTTTTCTTTTCCAGCCTGCCCTGCCCCTCTTCTATGATTATGAGCTGGACAGATGTCTTAGTCAGTTTCCTCCTCGCTAGGACAAAATACCCAACACCCACACCTTAAAGGAGAAAAGGTTTCTTTTGGCTCACAGTTTCAGAAGTTTCAGTCCATGGTCAGCAGGCTCAAACACATAAATGGCATGGTGGAAGGGCCTAGAGGAGGAGAGCTGCTCAAGTCATGGCAGGCAGGAAGCAGAGAGAGAAGGGAGGAGCCAGGGAGGGAGACAGACCCTTCCAGGTCACACACCAGTGACTGGCTCTTCCAACCAGACCACACCTCCCAAAAGCTCACTCAGCTGCTGAACTGAGCAGTGCATGAATCCACCAGTGAGCACAAGGTCCCATGATCCAACCACCCCGCAAGCACAGAGGTTCTGGGTACCATTTCAGATCTGAACCTCAACAACAGCAGAGCCATGTACAGCCCAGTGCTTTCTGACCCCAGTTGCTGACCTCCACAGTGCTCGTTCATCTCAAATTCAATCTCCAAATACAAAAATAGTTCCCATGGAGGTTCCTTTCCCCCCAAGATTTCTGTGAACCAGGATGTGGCTTCTGAGGTTCAATCACTAGGAAAGCAGGTGAGCTGGCTTGTCCAAGGTGGCCTGATGGCTGGAGACTCCTCCACAATAGAGAGGAGTCCCCGGACAGAGAGCTGTGGGCATCTCCTGAGGGGAAACTCAAGCTCAGAAATGATGGGAGTGGCCTGCTGTGGTGGTGCACACCTGTAATCCCCAGATACTTGGGAGGATGAGGCACAAGGATCACAATACAAGGCCAGCTTGGGCAACTTAGCAACACCCTGCCTCAAAAATAAAATAGAATAAAATAAAACAGGGCTGAGGATACAGCTTAGTCATAAAGCACTTGCCTAGCTTGCATGAGCCCCTGTGGTTCAACTTCCCATACCAAAAAAAAAATTAATAATAATAATATGGTAATAGACATTTGACTCGGAATTTAAGGTTTTGCTTGATATAGTTTATTTCTGCCACTGCACAGTGTAATCAGACATTAGCATCTCCTTGGAAAGCCAAAGCTATCCATGATTAGGGGCATCAACAGAGGTGATGAGTGCCAGAAGGAGGGAGGAGCTTTCTTAAAACAGGCTCAGTAAGCATTTCCTGTATGCTTGTGGGTATCACCTTACAAAAAATCTATACAGAACTCTACTGGTAGCAAAGCGAGGTACAGAGAAGTTAATTAACTTGCCCGAGGAGGGCCCTAGTAACTTGTCCGGCAGGAACACAACCCAGACACCTGATTCAAAGCCCCACCATCAGCCTTTCAGAACCACTGCATTCCTGAGGCCAGTGAGCATTCAGGGTAGCTGGAGAGAGGAAACAAGGCCACAAAGAACAGGTAGTGTGTAGAAACACCACTGAGTGGTGATGCAAATAAACACTTAGTCGGATCATGGGGATGAGGTGGGCATTTTTTTCTGTGGGCCATCCAGCCTCTCTCAGCACCAGACAGCTCTGCCCTTGTAGCTAAAAACGAGCTATGAACAACACATAATAAAAGCCATGGTGGTGTACCAATAAAACTTTATTTACAAAAACAAACAGTGGAGCTAGATTTAGTCTGCAAGCTATAGCTTCCTGGGCCCTCATATAGATGGCACACATGAACCATGATAGAAAACTATAGTGAATATTTAAATTTTTTAAATGTTATAACAGTAAAAGATATGAATCCCCCTCATAATATACCTTTTCACTTCAAACACACTTATTCCATCATCCTTGCCATGTCCTGAAGCAGTTCTGGAGTCCTCTTTCCAGAGTGTCTTTAGTTGCACTGTCCTGACTCAGTGTCTTTAATCAATTCAAAATGTACCAGAGACCCCTGAAGTTAGTGAAGGTAAGCTACGTGCAAGGCCAAGAGTACATGAGAGGATGTGCAGTGGTGAGGTTTCTGTGGAGACTAATGCAAGCAGGGCTCATAAAGGACAAGGCAAAACATTCTCAAATTAGGAACAGAATAGACAAAATGTATGGTTGGAATTAGAACATTGTTCTTCTAGGGAGAAGGTTTTAGATGTGGGAACGGAATTTGGGTGCGAGTTACTCTGACCTCGGCACATAGGCTTCGGCCAGACTCACTTCTCAAAACAAGCCAACTATGGAGTTGACTCTTTACAACCTGCACTGCTTACAGCCTGGTTGGAGCAGAATCAATGTTGCAATCTCCTGCAAAAAGGTTCAGTTTTCATGGTCATTTTGACTTTGGGAAGAGCCAGAAGTTGCATGGTGGCACATCCAGTGAGTAACGTGGATGAGAACACAGCATCATGTTTTTATTACCAGCACTCAGCAGCAGCATTCACTGTATTTTTGATCACATCTCAAAAAGAAACTCACAAAAAAGAACTTCCAGAACTGCTTCAGAAAGTGGCAAGAACAATGGAATAAGTGTGTTCAAAGTGAGCACGAGGATTCTGAGAGAAGTTCATGGCAAAGCGTCTTTTGCTGTAATACTATTTTTTAAATTTAAACATTCACCATATGTTTTGCTCAAGCCCCTTGCCTTCGATTTCACAAAGTTCCATTTAGCCTGGAGCTGTTGTAGGGAGAGGTGAGCCCTACTTGGAAGGAGAATTTGAGATGAGCTTAAGAGACCTGCATGCCCCTGCATCTCTTGTCTCTCCCTTGTCACTTGGGCTTGGTGCTCCATGCTGGCCTGGCATTTCACCCCTGGGCCTTGAGGACACCATGCTTGTTTTCATTCTGGAGACTTGGCACTGGCTGAGCCTCCTGCCGGGAAGCTCTGCCCCCACCTCTCCCTGAGCTGACTCCTCCAGGGTGGCCACATGATGGCAGCCCCACCGATGGAATAAGCATGGCTTTCCCCCACTCTTTCACCTGTCTTATCTCCCTCCTAGTATGTGTGCTTCTGAAAATGTCCTGCTCCTTTTCTGGCTGTGCCTCTTTGCTGTCTGTCTCTTCCCGCTCCCCTTCTGGGATATAAACTCCGTGGAATGGGATCAGCATGTGCACCCTTCAGCGCTGGCACATAGACAGTCAAGGACACCTGCAGAGCTAAAGGAAGAAGGGAGGGAGGCAGGATAGGAGACAGGAGGCGGAAGCACGTGCCCTGGGCAGGGGGGGGTCTATGTCCTCCCTTTCCATGTAGCCTGCAGCCCTCTGTCACATTTCAGTTAAGAAGCCCCCTTAGGGCCGGGGATTTAGCTCAGTGGTTCTGCAGCCTGCTTCTCAAGTGCAAGGTCCCTAGTTCGATCCCCAGTACTAAAAAAAAAGAAGCCCCCTTGACCAGAAACACGAGGATGATGGCGGTTGATCACAGTCATTCCTTGACCAGCAAGGGTCTTTTGGACTTGTGAAGAATGCCACATGGTTTAAGCCATAGACTGGCTGTGTCTGAAATAGTAAATGTTCGCTATTCCTCACTTTATCAAAAATAAAGCTCTCTGTTGGAGTATTAGTGCCTAAAGAAGCATTAGAAAGCAAGCAACCACTTTTCTCTGATTCATGGCTATTGTAAAACTTAACCTCTATTATACTGCTTTTATTATTTGTTCTTCAATGTTTGTTGCCTCTAACTCCCTCCTAAGATGCTTGGGCCAGGCATCTTGCCTAATACCAACAAGTACCTAGGCCCTTTGTCTCTGCCCCTGCTTCCCTTTCTTACAAACACTTGTGACCGCCTAAACTGCCATCACCAACAACCTCTTCTTTACATTTCTCCAAGTCTCTTCTCTCTGAATTGCAAAGACATAGCACCTTTGACTCTGTCACAGTAGCAACTGCCACCACAGATATCCTTTCCTTGCAGTCAAAAGGGAGATGGGACTCGTTCTCTGGGCCCCTTACAGAATAGTGTGCTTTCTTCTAAAACTATGAACCTCGGCCATTTCTCTCTTCTGCTTTGGAGTTAAAAATAAAAATGGGCTCAATTAACACAATTTTACTGTCCCTTACAGTTCAGCCATTGTGTTTTGCGTCTCCAAATTCATGATTTCTGGTGTTTTTCCATTTTCCCTAGAACTGATCTCTGTATTATTTTCTGGGTACCCTTGTTGTATGCTACTTCCAGGTAGATGAATAATGTGTTTATGCCCCTTTCCAATAGAAGTCACTTTGGTACAACTCAGTAGCTGCTATCACTTGAAAAGGCTGTTGAATTGAAAGGTGTACAGATTAAATACTTCTCAGCCAGTTCCCTTAGCAACAGTTGCAGGCTTTTTCTTGTAAAGGGCTGAGTTTCTACCCTAAGCTAAACAGAAATTTTCCATGCTATTTTTTTGTAAGTAGTATTAGCTAATCAGTTTGTCATTAGTCTCTGACATCTTCCAGAGAGCAACACTTACGAATTCTACATCAGCACGGAGAAATGGCAAGGGTTGGATTCATCATCTCTGACCTTCCATATCCTGAGCTAATTGTTTAAGTGTCATTAACTGCTAAACCAGTAATGCAGTTTCGAACATGATCGAATCTGGTGATGAGTCACCTGATGAGTCGGAGGAAAACAAGGCTGTTCTCAGCGTTTACCATCTCCTAAGAAACCCAGTTACTGTAGTGATTTTGATGCCTCTTAGCTAAAACGTAAGAGCTTGACATTTTATATCAGCCTAACTAGTTAATGCCAACTGGATCAAATGTGAAGGGTTACAAGGTGGCCAGGATGGCAGCTGTTCCATCCTGAAGGTGCTAAAACTCCCTGCCTAAAAAGAGCACCTCCATCGAATAGTGGGCACTCTGGCCGCCAGAGCTGAGACTTGAGGAAGGTTCAGAAACCTGACTTTCCTCATTTGTTAAGTGGGAGTAATAATAATAGCACCCCTCTGCTGACGAATTAAGCGAGTTAATGTTTATAAAGCGTTTCAAACAAACTGCAAGGTAGGCATGGTGGTGTACAACTATAACCCCAGCACTCGGGGGGCTGAGACAGGGAGGTCAGCCTGGACAACGTAGCAAGACCTTGTCTCAAAAAAAAAACAAAAAACCTAACCTGCACACAGGAATAACAAAGAATTTTTTAATTAAGTAAGCATGCTGCATAGTGAAAGTTAGACTATTAAGTACCTCCCAGGATAAAAACCGACAAACTTCTATTTCCGAGTCCATAAATTGTAGCGTCTTTTCCATCTGACGCTTCTAAATATAAGCTTTCAAATCATAAGCTTTCAAGATTTGTAACTTAAATGGAGCATTATCACCATTCCATACAATGTATAATATTTAGAAATCTGTGTCTACACTGTGTATTATCATAGTAGATAGTTTTCTTAACATTTTAGAGTTGCAATTCACATGTTATTCATCATAAAATCTATTAGATTGTGATTTTGAAAGTTAGACTGAGAAGCTTTATGTCCAGTGCTTCTGCTGGCAAGATGTATATTCTTTGCAAAGTTGCCTAAGCTCCCTGGGAAACCCAGAAAAATGCACGTGGTTGGTGCCTTGGTGAAATAAGTTCCTCCAAGCAAATGGCTTAGCATAGTTGCACGATAAAAATGAAATAATGGATAATCAGTCAATAGGCACCATCCAAATATTAAATACCATTTCATCTTCTCATTGCCAGTCTGGCCAATTCCAGGGAGCCCTGGACACTGCTTCCCCCTCACCACTACTGGTAACACCTGTTTCTAGTGTCTCTTCATCTTGCTCCCATTTGATCTGGAATTCTCCCCAAATTTATTTAGACTATGTCTTCTCCGTTATAAGCATGGTGAGGGCAAGAACCAACCTCTTTCCTTTTTTGGTCTCTTGTAATTAACTTTGTGCACTATTCTGGACAGGCAGGGTGGCCACTATGCATTTTTTTCACCAAGTGGAGGAGGAAGGAAATTCAGTAGGCACTAAGTTGAGTCCATGTTGAAGTGGAAAATCTAAGAGGGACTGAGGGGAAAAAATACGTAAAGCAGCTTTATAAAACTGAGGGTAATGCCCTAATCAACTTGAAGAAATGACTGTGGCAAGAAAAAAGGAGCAGAGCAAGGGAAACAACGTTCTCTTCTATGGTCCTCATAATTAGGGACTTAGGGTAGCACCCGGCAAAACAAGATGAAAAGAATCATTCAGATGAGTAGTAGCTATGCCAGGTAAGTAGAGCAACCAAAATCCAAAATGCTCCTGGGAGATGTTCTCAATACAAGTGTGTGCGTGCGTGTGTGTGTGCATGCATAAAGAGGCCAACAAACACAAAAACCAAGAAAATGCACCCAGATTCCATAAGGGCATCATTGGAAACCTTCAGATAGAACTTTCAGAAGATCTACGAAGACCGAGTCTAAATTAAGAGGGGGTTGGCAAGCCTTAGTGACTGGAAAAAGGAGTTGGAAAGTGGGCATAGCTGGTATTGACCACTAGCTAAGAAGAGAGATTACCTGTGAGAGAGTAAAGATGGAAAGTTCAAGGTAGGCATTGATAAATCATAAAACATTCTTGAATCTTAAGTGACATTTAGAAATGAATCGCCAAAAGGCTCAAATACAACTGCTTCCATTCCCATGGCGTTTTTATTCCTGACTCAGCTGTTATCACTGTGAGAAAACTGAGAGGCATAAATGAATCTGAGCCAGTGGTTTTCATTTTTCTTAACACTTCAGGTGTTTTATAAAGATTGAGACTTGGGTTTGCATGTGTAAAAAATATTTTCAAACTGATTATAGAAAAATGCTATTAATGAAAGGTTAATATCTTAAGTTTTTGATAATCATCACTGTTACCTATATCCAGGGACGGACATACATACACACAAGGGAAAGAAAAGAAAAATGTAGGAGTTTATAAAAAATGAATTATGTGTTTTATGTCTGACTAGGTTCCTCAGGATGACTGGACAGGCTACACCCCTCGAGGGAAAGATGATGAAATTCCTTGCCGAAGAATGCGCAGTGGCAGCTATATCAAGGCCATGGGGGACGAAGACAGCGGAGATTCAGACACAAGTCCTAAGCCTTCTCCCAAAGTTGCTGCCCGGAGAGAGAGCTATCTCAAGGCCACCCAGCCATCCCTCACTGAGCTCACCACACTCAAGTAAGTAGCCCTAACAGTACTTCCAGTAGGTACTTCCGGTTAAATGCAGTACTTCAGGTGGTCCATTCCTTGTATCATCACCTAGGGTCAGACTGTGTGGGCTGTAGGGGTCAGTAGGGCAGGAAAACACCCTAGGGATGAGTGGGCAAAGCCTTTTACAGTGTGTTGACTTTGACACTGGATCCATGTACTCCAGTGTCTTCCAAGACAGGAGTGGCCAGGTATGCACTGCATGGATCATAAGCTGAACCCCTAACTCCCAAGAAGGGCTTGAAACAATCCGAAATGGCTTCTAAAAGAAATAAAATTTCTTGTCAATAAAAACATTCATATATCCAGATTCTTTCCATTTGTCCAGCAACTAAATGTACAAGGGGACTCTTCCTTAAAAAACTCTTCAATTTTTCAGATAATTGAGTAATAAGATAGAGACAGTTATTGTGGAGAAACATATAGAATATTCTCATGCTTAAAAACTGGGTGACTTGTGAGGGGTTTTGATATGTATGTTTAAACTTGGAGCACTCTGTACCTATTACAATTTGTAAGACCTTAAAAGTGGTTTTTTGATTTGAAAAATAGGATGTCATCCCTGCCTGTTTTTGCTATTTGAAAACAGAACAGCATTATACAGAAAACTACTGAAATTGATTATTTTAAGCAAGGCATGGTTTAAATTTTAGTACCACCCTGAGAGTAAATCAGAGTCTTAGAATGTGGAGCTAGAGAGAGAGAATCCCATTTGGACTAAAATACTAATTATAAATAATTAGTATTTTAAAAGTGCTTTTGATTCCATATTTTGATGAAATGTGTATTATTATTCATGCATTTGTATTATTTTATAAAATAAAACATTAAAAGACAAAATAAATTAAAAAGAAAAGCAGTTGGGTGAAGAAAAACAAGCGAGAGTTAATCAAGAACACTGAAAAACCACAGGCTATTATATGATGGGAATTTACTTAAATAGCAAAGGCTATTATACTTAAAGGAACTAGACATGAATTTTTTTCCAAAAGACTATATGGAACCACTCTGGGTTGTTTTAATCAAGAATTAATACCAGGGCCGGGGATTTAGCTCAGTGGTTCTGGCACCGGCCTCGCAAGCGCAAGGTCCCGAGTTCGATCCCCGGTACCAAAAAAAAAAGAAAGAATTAATACCAGCTGGACACAGCAGTGCAAGCCTGTGATACCTACTACTCGAGAGGCTGCACCAGGAGGATTGCTAGCTAATTCAAGGCCAGCCTGAGCTATATAATAAGTCTTGGTCCTAAAATAAAATAAAATCAGAAAGGTAACTCAGTGATACAGCACTTGCCTACCATGCACAAAGCCCTGGGTTCAACCCCTGGTACCACAAGCAATAATAATAATGATGATGATAGTGCCATCCATACATTAGTAAACTAACCCACAAAAGAAGCTTTTCTTGCTTTCGTTCTGACTCCAATTGTACTTGCTTTCTACCTTTCTTAGTTTCCTTCCCTAGGACTTTCATAACAAACTGTCAAAACTGGGTTATTCGGAACAATAGAAATTAATTGTTTCACAGTTTAAGAAGCTAGAAGCCTGAGACCAAGGTATAGGCTGGGCCATGCTGCCTCTGAACCCTGTGGAGGACGGGTCTGCCTTGTCTCTTCCTGGGTTCTGGTGCGGCCAGCAGTGTTTGGTGTTCCTTGCTGGCAGCTGCAGCCCTTCCATCCTCCTGTCTGTGTCTTTGTACAGCTTCTCCCAGTGACACCAGACATTGCAGTGGGACCTTCCTAATGACATCCTCTCCACTTGGTTAAATCTGCGTAGACCCTTTTCCCAGAAACTGTACCATAACTTCACATTCACAGACACTGGGAGTTAGAGTTTCAGTGTATGGATTTGAAGGACATAATTCAACCTGTACCTTGGCTGCACAAAGTAAAAGTTGATCATGCAAATAAAAATAAAACCAAGTCTTCTTTGCACTTTGGCACACCTAGCACAGGCTCAGAAAATTAAATACACCCAACCTGAAAAGAATTCAATTTGTTAAAAAAGCAGTGGGCCAAGGTGGTAGGAAATGACAGTAGCTAAGGATCACTGTGACAGATATCTTCTGTGGACCTTAAATATCTGGCCAGTAGTGACAGCCATGGTGCCAACTGACATCTTCTAGAGCAGTGATGGCAAACCTTTTAGAGCTTTCAGTGATAACAAACAGCCCTCTGCAGCATGTGTGGCCTGCTGTTTCTAGACAAAGCAAATGAAGGAAACAATGGGCAGAAGAGGCAGGGAGACGTCCAAGTTCTGCTTCCTCAGCCCCCAGTGTTCCCCCTCCACCCCTACGGATCCTGGAAAATCATCACCTGGATGCCCCAGTCACATGAGCCAAATACATCCCTGGGTCTGAGTGATGACAACTGCTGCTCACAGCAGAATACAGAGGGGAGGAGAGTCGAGCCAGGAGGGAGAGGAGGCGTGAGCTGAGAGAGGCTGAAAGCAGGAACAGGGTCACTGTCCTCACTCACCCTGTGCCCTGGGTTGCTCTCCTCACAGCTTCAGGGCTGTGAAGAATCCACTCAGAGGCTGTCGGTGAACTTTCTTTCTCACTTGCCTTCTAGCCAATATTCCTCTGCTGTCCCAGGCATTATATCTAGGCCATCATACATTCTTTTGGCATCCGGAAGCTTTAAGAGCAGAGAGGGCTGCACACAGGGACAGTGGCTAGACTGGTGGGGCAGAAGGACAGCTGCTTCAGGCAGAAATCATGGACCTAAGAGCTCATGGCTGCCCATTCGTTCCTCCAGACCTCTGGAAATTCAAACTGGAAGCCAGTTTTCTAGGGAACATCTCACAAAATTGGAAAAGATTTTTCTTTACTTAGAACAGAGTTTCATTAAACTGTCTCTATTGTGGTCTATTCTGTAGCGGGCATGAATACATCTGACCACCATTCAAACAAGTCTCCCTTCCCTGTGTGACTGTCTCAATTACTTCTCATGATTCCATTTAGCTCCATTCATCTCTCCTTCACCTATTTTAGGAGTTTCATGTATTGGTGCAATCTAAAAGATGCGATTGAGAACTATAGTGAATGTTTAAATTTGTTAAAAAAATATTATTATACTACAAGACATATTGCCACGAATCCCCCTCAAAATAGTTCCCCTTGCTTCAAACATGCATGACCCTTTGTTCTTGCCACTTTCTGCAGCAGTTCTGGAGTCCTCTTTCCTGAGTATCTTCCATTGTGCTGTCCTGGCTGCCTTGATGTCCTGAATCAATTCAAAATGTTTCCCTTTCGTGATCACTTTGACTTTGGAGAAGAGCCAGGAGTCACACGGTGCCAGATCCAGTGAATAAGGTGGATGAGACACAGCCGTCATCTTTTTACAGCCTCCCTTTCTGTTGGGTGACACTCGGCATCGATATTCACCCTATTTTTTATCACACCTTGTAAAGACATAAAGAGGACTCCAGGACTGCTTCAAAAGGTGGCAAGAAGGATGGAATAAGTATGTTTGAAGTGAGGGAAACCATTCTGAGGGAGGATTAATGACAATGTGTCTTTACTGTAATAAACTTTGTATTTAAACGTTAATAATATATGTTGATCATATCTCATATATTTAATCTTCCATCACTCAACCACATAGGATTATTAATGATTTCTGGTTTAATTAGGTTTAATGAAATACACAAAGAGAAAAGGTGGCAAAAATTCAGACATGACGTGACTCATAATCAATTCTGTCTTGTATTCCTTGATGATGTTTTGACTAGAGATCATTATTTTTCTAGAAGGTTGAAGCATTCAGTCCCCAGTGCGAAAAAAGATACCCATATCCTGGAATTCTAGTTCCTCAAAAAAGAAAACTATATTTATGCTCCTACTTCTTTGACATTTAAGTCAATTTTTTCCTCCTTCCTCCTCAGCAATTCACAGCTTTAGGGATGAATCACAGCCATGAACCAAGGTAACTAAAATTAGTCAAGTGAGTTTGGGCCAACGTTTTGTTTGAGGTTTCCAACTCCCATCTCCTCCGAAATGTTGGGGAGAAGCACCCTACACTTCATGTTGTTGTTTTTTTCTTTTTCCTTTTCTGTTTTCCCCAGGCATCTTGATGATTTGCCTGCAGGGGCTGGTTTTCGTCTGTTATTAATGTTAGTGGCTGCATTTTCAGATACACAAAGCCTAAGGGCAGTCAGACCTTCTGGAGTTAGGAGACACAATAGTGAGGTCCATCTTTGAGGTGGCAAAACTTAGTAGCTAAATCTGAAAACTGTTGTTCCTGTCATTCTCATTCCTTATCCCCACAGCTATTAGCAGTGCCCTTCACCCCACCTCACTAGCTTTTTTCTTCTCTTAGTTATTAACTACCAGTGGATTTGAAATGGCTTGTCACCCAAGTTTATTATTTTCAAAATGAGCGTCCGAATATCAAACAGTAAATTTTGAGGTGAGTAGGGGAGAGGTTTTTCAGCCAGTTTCCTCAAAAGAGGTCCCCGCAGCTTGGCTCTGATGAAAAACGTAAGTTTTTTAGTTGAAGTTGTACTATAGGGTATTTATTCTGGCACTGAGACTACTGCCTGCCACCACGATGAGTTAAAAACCATACCCAAACCCATCTTGGATCTGCCTTTAATATATTATAGAAGGAACTTTTTTTAAATGATAGTAAGAGGGCCGGGGGTTTAGCTCAGTGTTTCCAGTGCCTGCCTTGAAAGCGCAAGGTCCCAAGTTTGATCCCCGGTACCAAAAGAAAAAATGATAGTAAGAGAGCTGGCTTTTCAAAAAAGATTCTAAAGTTAAATTCCAATATCCAGTAACCTGAGGAGAATAACATTTTAAAATTTCTTCATGCTGGTTTATCCCTTCACCCTGCCACTAAGAAAAACAATTTTCCCCCTAGAAGAAATACTCTTTACTATTATAGACTTTGAAATGCCTCTGAAATTGGAGAGAAGGACCTCAGGCTTTTGTGAGAGCTCTTAGCAATTTTGATAATGTGTCTAACAGAAGGTTTCAGGAGGTTCCTATCCAATCCATAATGCCTTGAAAGCAGATAGATGGTTAATTGTCTTCATTTTTTTTCTTGAGCCCTGGACTCTTTAAATTTTCTTTTCTCAGTTTGTCTTAGATAAGTTGGTGAAATACTAAATAGCTCTGTTTTAAGCAACTGGTTTAATGTCTCTGGATCTTCCCAATGAGATGTGCATCTCAGGCTCATTGCAGATGAGGTACCAATTAATGGCTCCTTCCACAGCTCTCCTTGCCCGGGCCATAGCAGACAGCACTAGCAGATCCCAGTTTTGATGGATCCCCCCCCGAGCACAGGCCAGGCCTCAGACCCAATCTCATCTCTGTGCTCTGCAGTCAGGTTCATGGATGCTATGCATCTGTCTCTCCAGGAATGGACTCCTAGGAGCCTTTCAGCTCCAATGTGTTCATTGTAAGGATGAGGCTCCAAAGAAATGGTATTTCACAGTTTAAAGACACAAGGAAATAGTATTGGTAAATAAAATACTTTGAGAAGAGATTGTGGGGGTGGGCTCCTTCAACTTTGATTCTGGAAATTGAAAATGAAGTAATTCTCCATCAGGAGCCTGATGTTGCCTCTTACTGGGGCCTCTTTGTTTATCTTTGTGTGAGTTTCTTTTTTCTCCCCAGACACACGGCGTCCTCTGCCTGTTCTGCACATCCACATGCCCTACCTACCCACTGACTCTTCCTCATGCTCCTTCTCTTCCCAGAAAAAGAGGCGGGGTGGTGGAAATGGGAGTGTCGCTATTTCTCACCCAGAGACATGAAAAATGTTTAAGAACATAACAATGTACATCATCCCATCTTTGTTCAGAGTGGTATGAAATGTCCCTGGCTTCCTTTGTTGTCTGTTTTCCCCAAAAGCTTTTCTATTCCTCTCCTACGTGTCCCTCAAAATAACTGTAACATATAATAGCAAATGCTTCATACAATAGCAGGAAGAACAAAATAATACAACCAGACAATACAAAATTGTGGATTTAGGTCCTCAGTGACTTGAATTCAACATAGTTTCTCATCCTTCTTCTATTATCCTCAGTTCTTCCAATTCTCTTTCTCATTTTCCAAAATGGTAAGAAGTGGAAAAGGTTTAAAACAGGGAAAGTCATTCTCTCTCATTGATAAAATAGCACTTGCTCATAGGCATATGATCTAAATACCTTTCAAAACTCTACTAGAAATAAGTCACATTAAAAGGAACTAGTAAAGAAGTTGCCTACAATATTCTGTCCCTGATACCATGACCAGCTGAAAACTGGTCCTTCCTGGGGATATGGATACCTCTTTCAAGTGATGCCAGTGTGATCCCTTGGTGTGTAATTATGCTTTAGCAAAGCTGTTTTGCAAGGAAACTGACTTAGATTGAATTTTACCTACAATGACCACAATCACAGACAAGAGAGAACTACTTGTGTGCCTTTAACGGAGGGGAAAGAATGAAGGGAGCCTAGACACATCTGGAGAGATGAAACTGAGAGATTAAAATGTGGGAAAGATACTCATGCTTCTGTGAGGTTTTAAGTGCCTGACTGCATGCTGTGTTCTCATTTGATCGCAACTCTGTGTGTGTGACTTTGACCACTTTACAAAAGAGGAATCTGTGTCTCAGAGAGATTAGATAACTTTACTCAAAGTTATCCATCAACTAAATGTGAGCACTAAGATGTGAGTCCAGGTATTGAGGGCAGAAAAGATACAGACCTGGGTGGAATGATGGACTTACTGAGACCACAGTGGACATTTTTAGTGTGTGTGTTGCCACAGTGAGAACCACAGAGGACATTTTTTAATGAAGGGAAAAGGAAAGCCAACTGGGTGTGAATATCTGAGAAGACTTGCCCAGGAAAAGGAAACATTCAAAGCAGATGGTAAGAATGAGTAATGGATTTGAAGAAGTGTCAGTTTAGTGAAATAAGTTATGACCCAGAAGTGTAAGCAGCAGACTTGCAGTTGGAACAGGAAGGACTTTGAGAGTCTTGGCTTTGGCATGGCCTGAGGTCCAGGAAGGAAAGACCAAATGACCAAATGGGACAGAGCCTCAGAAACCAATGACTGACCAAAGACACAAGAAGAAGAGATGGCCTCTTAGAAGCCTGGGCTTAGCTTTCTGGAGACAAGTGGCATAACAAACTCTAGACCCGTATCTATCCTGTGGCTTATGGTGGTTGACTTGAGCCTTCTTTATAATGCCACAAGGTCCTGAGATGGCAGAGATGTGAGCAATGGAAGACCACAGATGTGGGTCTGAAAATGGAAATGCCCTGTTCCCCTTAGGTAGTTACATTAGTCAACATCCTTGTCACTGAGACACGTACCTGACACCCATAATTTAGAAGAGGACAGGTTTAATTTAGCTCACAGTTTCAGGAGATTCAGTCCATAGTTGGCGACCTCTGAAGCAGAAACATCATGGTGAAGCAAAGCTGCTTAGTCCATGGCGACCAGGAAGCAGAGCAGGGGAACAGTGCCGGAGAGGAAGGGATCGGGGATTATATATAGAACTCAGGATCATGCCTCCTGACCCACCTAGACACACTCAGGAGTGTGCCTTAGAAATCTACTGTTTCTTAATCCAATCAAGTTGACAAATCAGGATTAACAGTCCCAGTAGTCCTGATCAAAGGACTTATGGTCCTCTAAGGAGGACTTATACTGGCAAGGAGCCTTCAGATTCTTCCCTATCTGCTGGTTGCTGTTCCTTCGGTTTAACATCAGTGTTCTCTCTTAAGGTACAGACAACCAGGTAAAGAGAACACCCTAATTATAATCTGAAGTTATATTCCTTTTAGCACTCACTCATTCATACAGCAAACGTATATTCAGTACAAATATGTAAGTCACTAAAATCTAGCTTCCCAGATTTTACACTCACACAAATCTGAAAGACAGGCTCTACAGAGAGGAAAGAAACTGCAAACTCAGAGGCAAAAGGTATTACAGTTGATAATTTTCTTAGTTTGTTTTCTGTTGCTATAGCTGAACACCATAGTCTTGGTAATTAATAGAAAAGGGAGGTTTGCTTGGCTTATGGTTCTGGAGACTGGGGGACCCCAGGACCCTGGTGCTGGCACATGCCAAGGGTCTTCTTGCTGGACCCTAAGAAGGAGGCAGAGGACATCCACAGAATGGGCATGCTATCCCCGGTTTCTCCTCCTGTTTGATAAAGCTGTTAATGTCAACATGGAGCCCTGCCTTTATGGTCTCATCTAATCTTCATTGCACCCCCAAAGCCCCACCTCCAGATGTCATTAATGCACAACATTGGGGATGGTGTCCAACACAAGAAATTTTGGGAAACACACTCAAATCATAGCAATAGGTTTGTTCAGAATTTTGTTCTGATCAGAAAAATCCACTTTATTTGATATGGAGAAGGGCTTTTTTTAAAAAATCGCAGGCTACTATTTTATTGGCATAGTTCACATTATTAGCTTTGCTTTCATGTTATATCATTGAATCCTCATCATGCACACAGGTGACGGGACATCATGCAGGACTGAGAAAAGCTCTGTAAAGGAAGCCTAGGCAGACACATTAGAAGCTGCCTCTTCCTTTTTGTAAGCAAGCTGAATATAAGTCCTACATAAATGTATCTTTATAGAGGATGCATTTGGAATTGCAGAGTCATCAACATTCCCATGTCTCAAACAGGAAGAAATCAAACTGCAGCCCAAAAATTTAGGTTACTGCAAGAGGAACTTCTAATTGCAAAGTTATTCATTATTAAATAAATTGACGGGGAGATATTTAGGGAAACTTTTTTAGGCATCCTTTAAGACATCTCAAATTGTATTTTTCTGAGAGACTTGATAATTCTGCTTGGACATTTTAGTGAGGTGAACAAGGTATCAATAGAGGATTCTTCCAACCTGAGGAGACTAAGACTTCAGCTTAAGTTTAGTACTGGCGACCCCTGAAACATTATCAGAAACCTCTGCAGTAGACTCCAGTCTCCTGGTCAGTGTACAATGAAAGCCTGAGGAAGAAAAAACTAAAAGACAGAACTAAGAGAGACAGAAAGCAGGATGCCAGGATGACCATTGCCGGTAAAACCAACAAAAATCCTGGCAGTCCAAGCCACTGATATTTATTAGTAATCAACTGGGGTAAAGACGAGCTATATGCAAGGGTGGGACTATGTGCAAGTACATGCAGTTGTGTAGTTTCTATGGAAATTAATGGAATCAAGGCTTGTAGAAGAAAAGACAAACCATTCTCAAATTAGGAACAGAATAAATAAAATATATGGTTGTAATTAGAACTGTCCTTCTAGTTAAGAAGGTTTTAGTTGTGGGAACAGAATTTGAGAGCAAGTTACTCAGCTTGTAGGCTTTGGCTGGACTCCTGTAAAAAAGCCAATTGTAGGGTTAACTCTTTACAGCCTGCACTGCTTACAGCCTGCTTTGGGCAGAATCAACATTGCAGTCTCCTGCCATTCAGCAGCCCATTCTTATCATGTACACTGATCCTACATTTTCAAGCTAAGTGTGCAGAAAGATAAAATTTTAAGCCAACTAAATTCTCTGGGGCTCCTGAAATGCATCTCTTCTCCTCTTAACCCTTCCCTTCTGTGAGTGAATTTCCATTTTCCTAACTTAGCTGTGAAACATCGTGGCTCTCCTCTCAGCTCTTCAAGGCATAGCACTTCCCTGTTTTTCCCTTTAATGTCTGCGGTGGACCAGTTTGCCTTGCCAAGACAAGCCCCTCTCTGCTCCAGCTCCTTCCACAGACTTCTTCTACCCAGTGACTGAAAACCATCTCTGAATCCCATTTTGCCTATGCGTGAAGTCTGCAGCATAGCACTCAAAAGTGCCACAGTAAATCTCCATTCTGCTTTGAGAGCCTCTTCCTGCTGTCCCTCTACAAGTTTGGGATGCTTCCATCAGAGTTGGACCCTAACTGTTTCGAGCTTCTATTTTGCAGGCTTCAGACCAGACCTGCACTAGCCAGCACAGGCTGGACTGAGATGGGTGTAAAGTAAAACAGCCCCCAAATCACAGGCTTCCAACTACAAGAATTTGCTTGTTGCTGATGCTACATGTCCACCTTGGCTCAGAGGGGAACTCTGCTCCCCAGAGTTTCCAAAAGGCCAGGCCTGGGTACTCCATACGACCAAAGGCTTTCCAAGTTGCCAAGACAGGGGAAGAGCATGAGATGAAGAGAGCCCTGGATTGCAATTGGAACAGGCCTCTCCCTTCCCGTTCCTTTGGCAAAAGCTAGAGACACAGCAATGTCCAACTCCAAAGAATTGGACAGGGCAGCCCAACTTCCATGTGCCAGGACACAAACACAAAGCAGTAGTTGGCAAGCAACTGTAGTGACTATGAGAGTCCCCCCTTCTGGACACTAAACATCTGGCTCACTCTCTCTCCTGCAAGCAAGAACTGTTCACGCTCCACTATCAGAGAGAAAACTCAGAAGCCCTACCTATCCTGACACCATATAAGCCTTAAAGTGTATGGTCTGTGGTTAACGCATGAGAGTCCAAACAGCAGAGAACGTAAGCAGTAACGCTCATCCTGCCTGGGTATGTGTTGGAAACATACAGACTCAAAAAAAAAAAAATTACTGGCCTCCCATACACACAGTATATAACTGTAGAACAAGAACAAAAGATCCCAATAAACACTCCCATTCAGAAGGAGGAAGTGGGGAGAGAGCAGTAGTTACGGAGCCGCAGCAGTTCTGCCACCCAGATGCTGATGCTCTCAGCCATGGGGGGCCATGGGGGTCAGGATATTTCTGGATTAGCCTGGGCTCTTGCTCCCTGGAAGCAACACCAGGTCTTTTTTTCTCCATGTCCCCGGTCCCTTTCCAGAAGGACATTTCTGTCATTCTCCCTGACCATGGCCGTAGTCCACATCGGGGAATGTGAATATGTGTTCCCTGAGAGCCTGAGAGAGTCCAGAAACGACTCGGTTACACATCTCGGGACCCAGTTTGTGCTTTTGCCAGTCCAGCTGACTCAGAACCACAGTCAGCTTCGTGGTGTTGACCCCAGTGAGTTCCAGGTACCAATCATCAGACTCACAGATACCGTCTAGATGCCATTGTCAGCACTTCTCGGTTTTCCACCGTCCTCTTACACACTCTCCTCACTGAGCTGAGTAAGGGAGCCAAACTTAGCTACTTTTCTCTGAACCATTTTGCCCCATCAGAGGTATTTACCTAATTGTATCTTCACTCTAAATTCTCTGAAGCCACTCAGACTCTTAAACAGTGGTGTGGGTGGCCATGTTCTTGATGTGAACTTTTCCACATAACCTCCTCTCTCACATGCCCCCTGCAGGTATACCTAGTGCAAGTGATTCAGAAATCAGTCGCTTTTTCAAATTTCATAACCCCGCAAATGTCTAGACTCTCCTTCTCTTCCACTGCAACCCCAGAAGTGACAGAGCTCATTTTCTACTGTGTAATACCTGGTTGGAGGTTGTCAACAGCAACCACACATGCTGTTAACATTGTTTTGCAGCTGCCTCTAGAGCTTTGAGTTCATTTGTTACATCATCTTCCTTCCAAGTTGCAGAAAACAGTTTACCCAATGATTCATCACTGAACATCAGGGACCGATACTTTTCCAGCCTCTAAAAACAAGTACTTTGCTGCTTGCTACCAAATCCTGAAAGCATAGTCCCAGGCTTTGGGTGTTTGTTCTTGTTACAATAGCGCCCTATTTCAGGAACCAATTTGTGTCTCGGCCAGGATAGACTAGATTATGCTCCTTTCATAAGCAACCCCCAAATCTCCACTGCTTTATTTCTTGCTCTCATCATCATGAGTTGGCTCCACTCATTGTAGTCACTTGGATACTCAGAATGACGCAGGTTCTGTGTTAACAGTGGCTTGCTGACCACCAAATCACAGGAATGGAATGTGGCCGGTTGAGCACTACTTCCTGGAAGGGAGACATTGTCTTCGCTCTAGTCTCAGTGCCAAAGCAAATGACACGATGGTTCCTAATTCAGAGGCAGAGAAGTGCATACCACCATGTGCCCTGAAGATGGACAGCCAGACATACCAGGTGACTGTAGCCCTTACCTCTGCATTGCCATCTCCTCCACATTATTCACCCAGTGCATACATAACAGCATAATGCTCAAGAGCTCAGGGTCTGAGGCTAGATAAACCCATTCACGATTGTGGCTCTGTCACTTCTGGTTCAATCTTGTCACCATTCCATCCCTCAGTTTCCATACCAGTTGCACAGGGATGATGCTATTTCCCTATCTCAAGAGTAATCTTGAAGATTTGAGAAGGTAACATATATGAATCACTTAGTACAGTGCCTGGCATGGAGCAAGTGGTCTGAACATGTTAGCAATTATCATCATTACTATTTTTGGCCACCTCTGTGTGCTAAGCATTGGGATATGCTAGTCTTCAGGATTCCTGAACTTACAGTCTAATGGGGAGAACACTGTAAGAAAGTTCCCAATCTTTTCCATCTTTATCTCAAATTTAAGCTCCCCCCAATGGCCTGTCTTCCTCCCAGGAACTCACAAAACACTGTGTTAACATTTCTCAAAGTCATTGGACCTCCTGACGCATTTTCCTGTTTTGTGTCCCTGACGGAGAGGGAGGTCCAAACACTTCGGAATAATGTCTATGAAGCACCTGGCATAGGTCAGCCTCACCAACGCTGGCTAGCCAATCCCAGCCCTTTTTGCCTAAGGTGCTTTGAACAGGAACTTCACACAGTGGCTTCAGCTGCAGTTATTGGCCCAGCTATGTGTGTTCACTCCTGGATTCCTTAGCTTCCCTGTGCTTTTGAATCTGTGGTTCTCTGAAAAGCTCCCTATTCCTTCTCCACCCGCTTAGTGTTGCCAGCCCACCTGGAGGCTGGGAATTCAGTCTGGCAGGTACACATTAGCATGTTAAAAATATCTACACAATGTCCTTAGCATTGTCATCCACTTTGAACATTAGCATATTTCCTTCAGTTCATCTGGGGAATCCTCATTCTTTCTAGTTTTGTAAGGGGGGGTGACAGGAAGAGACCACCCTTAACTAGTCCTTTTGGAGCTGGGGAGGGGTCTTTTTCAACAACCACATTTAACTACTCAACGCTTTTTACAACTTACTTGTGAAAACACGCAATCCAGTGAGGAGCAAATATATTGGATCAGCTGTCCTGAAAACTAATAGCATTTTAATTTTCTTCCAAGCCTGTTTTTTCGAGATAAGTAGCTGTTAATACAATAAAAGTTAATCAAGAATTTGCTGTAGGTCTCATCTGATCCTCCCGATAGTTTGAAAAGGAATTTAGAGTTGACTTTGCCCAAGACTTTATAGATGAACCAAGGGTTTCTCATGGCTGTGAACTTCATGAGGTAGAACCCAGTTCAGTCCTGGGTCTGAAGCTGTGGCTTTCTGCTTTCCATGCCAACTTACTTCCTCCTACAAACTCATAGAACAGTGGGGACTTTTCCCTGAGCAGCCTGGGGACTGTCTACACCATCTGGACATTGTTTTTGACTTCCAGCTCAGAACCTTGTTTTAGTTCTCTGGACCATATCTCTTTCCCAGAAAAAGGAGAGTTGAGAACTCTTGGCATAGATCCAGGTTGCCAGCTGGCTATAAAATGGCCTGTGCCTGGGCAGCACCATCTGCATGCTGCATCTCAGGAGAGGTGGACACTGCTGAGAGTACGGGCACCTGAGAAGACCTGGCTTCTCCTAGAGCTTGTGTCTGCTGAGTCTGGGATTAAAAATCCAAGTAAGCACCACTTTCCATTGTTTCTGACCTTCCCACCTAGTGAGGAAAGGTGTTGTTGGAGTTTTAGATGGAGAAAAGCTAGAGATAAACATAGCTGGCTATGTTATTAATCAAATTTCTGTCACTATGATGAAACACCTGGGATAAATAACTTATAAAGAGAAAAAGGTTATTTTGGCTCATGGTTTTAGAGGTTTCAGTCTATGGTTAGCTGCTCCATTGCTTTTGGGTTATGAGGAGGAACATCTTGGTGAAGAGTTTGTGGTGGAGGAAAGCCACTCACCTCATGGTGGCCTGGAAGTAAAAAGCGAAGGGGCAGCAATGTCCCAATATCCTCCCCAGTGACCTCACTTCCTTCCATCAGCCCCCACTTTCTAAAGCCTCCACCACCTCCCAACAGCACCATGGGCTGGGACTAAGCTTTCAACACATAGCCTTTGGGGGACATTTAATATCCAAACTGTAACACTGGCCGTGTTCATCAAGCCTGAAACCACATTTCTTCATTGAAGGGACCCACTCCACAACAATGAGTCCTGTTAGCCAATGAGAGCTGTGGGTGGACACCTCTACCAAACACTACCTTCATTTTTGTCACCCTAGTAGCTTGACATTGCTTGTGATAGTGAAATAGGTAATTTCATACAAACTGTGAACTCAAGCTTATTGTTTCACACAGTCAAAGAATGAAATCATGGACAAAAGGAGACAGTCAGAAGAGTGTATATTGGAAATGAGAAGAGAAATAGCACCTGGATTTCCAGGATGGGTTCCAAGTAGATCGCCACATGGTGTCTCAGTCTAGAACTTCTTATGGCAAAGCAGAGCAGGGGGATTATTCAGTGGGTAAGTGGCCACCTATCACAGGTGGGCTCTGTGAGTTTAAATGACCAATTGGAACTCAGGCTCTCTAAACCAGTTACCCAGAATAGAGTTTAAATGAAACCAGGATTTTAAAGAAAATCCAGTTATTTTGCATTTTACATTCTTTGAAACTCAAGAACATAGCAGGGAGGGGCTGCAAATCCTTCAGCAGAAAGGAGTTGCATTCCATGTTGCCAGAGGAAGCCCATTCTTGGTCCAAAATCCTAGTCCACTGCCTATTCTTAATTCTTATCAGTAGCTGATCACCCAGCTCTATCTCAGACCCATACCCTAGCTAGCTGCCCACTCATACACTAACTAGCTAAACCGTCTTTTACAAGGGAAATATTTACCCTGTGGAAGTTAACATATCCTACAAGTCAGAGCTTTTTCTTCCCAGTCTATTTTCAAACATTTGTCAGCACACCACTGTGCATTATCTTCCTGCAGCCTTTCTTCAGAGATAACATGAAAGAACAATCTTAGAAGCAAAACTGGAAGGAACCTTAGAGGTCATCACAACCCTGTTAAATTACAGATAAGAAACTGAGGCCCTGAGGCCAGCAGGGCCCTGCCTAAGCTATCCGGCAAACTCTAGGACCCAGGTCTTCTCACTCTTAACCAAAAACTCTTGGGCCAGGGATTTAGCTCAGTGGTTCCACCACCTGCCTCGCAAGCTCAAGGACCCAAGTTCGAACCCCAGTACCAAAAAAAAAAAAAAGACTGGAAAACTCTTCGCAGAAGAATCAGTTTTCAAGCTGCTATGCTCCCTGTGGAGAAAGAGGGTTGAAACTGTCCTTGGATGGTGGTCACTATAAGCAATGAAAACAATTTTGTATCATTATTTACAACTTCAAAATTACTTTGTATATATTACCTCACACTAAAAATGCCTGATTTGTTCCAAAAAGGAAAAGAAAATTAATGCAGAATGGAAATATCAAGATATGGCCCCATGAAAAAGATAAGATTTCCACCCAGAATTTGAATAATCAGAGGCATCAGGCTGTGGAGAGGGAATGTGAGTATAAAGAAACCAAGCTGAGCAATGCATAAGATGAAGTATTAAAAATGGAAAACCAGGGGCCGGGGATTTAGCTCGGTGGTTCCACTGCCTGCCTTGCAAGTGCAAGGACCCGAGTTTGATCCCCAGTACCAAAAAAATAAAAAAATAATAAAAATGGAAAACCATCTTTGAGTAGTCAGTGAGGACTTTTATCAGCAAAATCCTTAACTATCCAGAGCCCTCATTTGATTTCAGTCAAGTTGTTCATAGGAAATTGTTGATAGCAGAGCCAGAGGAGGAAGCGAACTGTCATTTAGCATGGTGTGGAGGGAAAGAGCCAATTACAGTACAGTATTTTTTTCTCACTGAAATGAAATTATACTCTATATTATTTACATGAGTGCATATGTATGGAGGATGTTTTTAAGCATCTCAAGAGCCATTCTTTCTGCAGAGTGGTTTTATAGATGATTGTTGCTTTATTTCCTATTTTTCTGGGGGTTTTTCCTAGTTGCTTCTTTTTTATCTGTTGTTCCTGTAGAATATATCTAGTTTCAACCCCTCCCCCAAATCTCCAAGAATAAAAATGATTAACACTTAGAAGACCTCTGTACATGGCAGCCACAGTCCATCAACAGATAAAGAGATACATACAACGTATTTACACACAGTAGAGCACTACTCTGCCATAAAGAAAAACTTGTGTCATTTGTAGAACATAGATACACTTGAGACCATAATGTTAAGTACAATCAATCAGACACATAAGCCTATATATCACATGGTATCTTTTATATGAGAAACCCAAAGTATAAATAAAGCACAAAACAAAATAATAGCTAATAGGAATTGACGAGAGAGATCTTCAAATGGGAAGGTGACCCATTTGATGGAGGGAGGGGGAGGTTGGGGAGGAGAAAGGGAAGAAGAAAGAATTCAGATGTGTTATGTCCATGCACCAACTCCACACAAAGAATGTGGACATTACGTACTGCAAACATAGACTAATATAAATTTTTTAAAATAAACTTTAATGGTACCTATGCTACCAGAAATAGTATCATGGTGAATTATACACAGAAGAAACTGGGACAGAGGTTGTCAATAGACAAGGTACAGCCAGGATTTGAATCTGAGCCTATATCATTCACCATTTTACTGCATTGCCTCTGGGTGTGAGAGAAGAGACATACTGTACACAGAGTTGGAAACTAAGCAAAAGAGCCCAAGAAAATTGCACCAATCCGAGGAGGAAATGACAAGCACATGCTGACACGATACTGGAAAGGGGTGCTGTACCACGTGGCACAGAACAATGAGGTCACCAAAAATCAAAAGCCACCCAGCATCAGGTCAGGACTCTGGTTGCTGCCACCACTGTTGACACATCAATTGTTGTTTGTGTGTGGTGTTGATAAACTATACCGCTAAGCTTCTTGTCCACACATGTCTGTCTTCTGTTAGGACAATGGGAAGATTTTCTTTTTTATTATTATAGAAAATATTAAAAAATTCCAGCAGCACCTACAAATATTTTAATATTTAAAATCTTCCTCTCCCTCTCCAAACCCTTCTTACCTGTCCACCCAGGTAAGAATTCATCTTGGAAACAGCCCAAATGCCCATCAACCGATGAGTGGATAAAGTATGGGGTTGTTTAATACAATACAGTACTATTTGGCCATAAAGAAGGATAAACTTGAAACATTTATAACTAAATGGATGCACCTCGAGACCATACTCTTAAGTGAAATAAATCAGACACGTATGTGTAAATAGCACATTGTTTCTCTGGGGTGAGAAACTGAAAGTGTAAAAAAGAACCAAAATGTATAATAGATAATGTGAAATTGGAAGAAAAAGTTTAAATGGGAAGGGAGCACTAGGCAGGGAGTAGGAGGAAAGGAAGAAAGGGAAAAGGAGGAAAACGTGAGAAAAGAATCCTCACTTTCTTCTGTATTCTTTCAGAAATGTTCTATGCACATATTACACACACAATCTAAACTTCTTTTTCCATCTGCTCTTCGACCAGGTGTTCACTCTTAAAACTGTGCCTTAAACATTCTTTTCCACATGTGCATTTTGATTTACCACATTCTCCTTGACTACTGGTAAGCATCCCATTGTGATCAAGTGCCATAATTTATGTCACGAGTTCCCTCTTTGAATGGGGATTATTTTTGTACCAAGTTATGGAAGGCAAAAAGGCTTAATTATAAGAAACAGAAATATCCACCACATATCAAAATGATCATAGGATTATAGTCCTGGAGCCAGAGTGCAGGAAGAAGTTAAGAGTTTAAAAGAAACTTCAACAAACATGGTAACTTAGGATCTCAAAGCACCTGGTCATGCGAAGAAAACGAAAATGAAATAAAAAACATGATATAAAGTCAAATGCATTCCTAGTCACCAAAATCAGAAAGTGTAACCATAAAACTCACATTTTCAGAGACTGCATCCCTCCAGGGTTGAATATAAACCATCTCCCATTGGAGAAAAATCCAAGGCCCTCATAAAAATAGCTCAACTTGTTTGGTTTTTGTTTTTTAGCTTAGCAGTCATGGTGATAGTCCATCAACAGCTAAAAATTTCCAAATTCTTTTTCTTTTTGAATAATTTTAGCCTGAGCTATTTAGAAGATAAATTAAGATCCTCCTTCTTATTTTTCTTTCCCTGTCTGTCTTGAAAATAAGCATTCCCAGGTAGAGGAAGTTCCTAGTATTAGTTGGGGGGTTTGGAGCAGTGACCTTTGGTGAAAAGAAGGTGAGGTGTTTTGTTTTGCTTGGGATTTGTTTTGTTTTCTGAAATAGGTAAGTCCATGAAATCCTGCAGCCTTCCCTCCCCACCTTTCCTGAGTTTATTTAAGTAGTTGCCCATAGCAACCACCCACACGCTAAGTACTGAGCTGAGTGAGTGTTGTAGAAACAGCTTGGCAAGCTTCTGTCTTGCTTCCATGATTTTTCCTCTGTACCGTGGAGTTAACTACATAAAATTTAAATGATAATTTAAATATATTAACAATGGTTTGGGGTCTCCTTTATTTTTTTAAAAAGCACTACTTTTTAAATGATATAAAATATTGAAAACAAACCTGGTTGGTTAGCATCCACAGGCTGCCATGGGTGCTGTTTGTGGTGCAGTAGTTTCAAGAGGGAGAGGAAGGCTGCAGAGAACAGAAGGGACAGGTGCTCCAATGCCCTCCTCTCATCCCTCTTCCCTCTTGGTGGTGCCCATGCCTCAAGGACTCTTGGGCTCTTGGGCCACGGCTCTGCTGGTGGGAAGAATGGGCAAAAGTACAGCTGGGTACAAAGCTGGGCTCTGTTGCCCTCCACCACACCACCCTTCATCCTCCTAGTGTGTGTTCTTCATTTTTAAAATGAGCCCAATCACTTATCGTGAAATAAACACGGTCAAAATGAAGTGAGCTAAACATTGTGAAGCCCCAGCCCTGGCATGCTTTATTCACCAGTGATGAATTCAGTGTCTTCTTGCACTAGATACACATTTCACTTTGAAATAAACAGCCATCCTTCACAGAACAAGACGGGTGGGAAACCATAGAAACAGGTACAGAGAAACAATCGCTCAGCGCACATGAAATCCCCAGCACCGTCACGCAGAACCCAGCCTGGCCCTGTGAGGCTTCGCCCCCCTGGGCCCGGAATCCCCCCATGTTGCCCATTTCTCTCACCTAGGACTGGTCTAAACCATGAGTTTCCTCCACTGTGCTCCCTGTGGTTCACCCTGGCCCCTGGCCGACTGGAAAGGCCCCATGGCTGAGCAGAAAGCAGCCTGCTTCTCCAGGCCCAGCCCAGTTGTTCCTCAGCCTGAACATCTATCTCAAGGGCTGCTTTTCAAGCTCTGTCTTTCAGTCGCCTGTCACTGAGTCCTCTCCACTGGTGAGTTCTACAACTCATTGACGGCCTGGGGAAGCCAAGCGTTTGCTTGTTGTCCTAAGCCAGTACCTTTGTGTTCCCAGGACCTCCATGATGAGGCAATTGCAGTGTACTGGACCCTTCTTCCTTGTACATCATGATACTCTGAACCCTCATCTCATTTGACTGCTCTGGGTCAAACACACCCGTGAGAGTGAATGGGATGATGATCTCCCGCCAAAAACATGAATTCCCTCACCACATGTGCATTAGCTTTTAGTAGTAGAAAGCTTGCTCTCTTCTCTTATCATTCATCTTTCCCATCCTTGATCTACTCTTGGTAGCCTGCCCACACTGCCATAGGAGACACCACAGACTGGGCCACTTAAACAACAGCAAGGTATTTTCTCCCATCCTGAAGGCCAGAAGTCTGACGTGGGGATGCAGTATGGTCAGGCTCTCGTGAGAGCTGATCTCCTGCTCGCTGTGTCCTCCGATGAGAAGAGCAAGAGAAGGAGAAAGGGCCAGGAGGAGAGAGAGAGACTGTCATGAAGGTCCCACCCCTAAGGCCTTGTCTAAACTCGCTCACCTCCCAGGGCCCCACTCCGCCAAACCATCACATTAGCCTGAGGGCTTGCACAGATGAATCTGGGGAGGGACACCAGTCAGCCCACGGTGCCTGGCACTCATTTTCTGTCTGTGAATAATAACTGAAGTGTTCTGATGCATCTCAGGAAGAAGGAACTATTGGGAAATAAGGTCACCAAAATATGAGCTCTGGTCCCGATCTACCATCAATGCTCATGCTGCTGGGATTTGCTTTGTAGCGTGGTGGGGTTGGAGCAGCTCCCATCGCAGGCCGACCGACCGCAGCTCCCAGCTTCCTGGCTGAGTGTCTGTGGCCCACAGGTCAATAGCATGTTTGTGATTTGCATGTCAATAGCATGTTTGTGGCTGGAGCTCAGGCTATGCCCTCTGCTTCCTCCCTGCTCCTGTTGGAGGCACTGCTGCTCAGTGATGGTCCCTGCCTTCTGGACTTCCTAAGAGAACCCATGGCCTGATTTCTGCCAGTGGAGTGTTGTGATTACAGTAAAACACTTCCCGTATGCAGTCATTAGGAGAGCACTTCATGTTTACGTCGTCTTTTCAGTTGTCAACGTTTGTCATCCTTTTTGTTAGGGTTTTCTTTTCAATTTTTTATTTTGTATTAGGATGTGTTTGCAGTGCATTATGATTAAATTCCTCATGGCCATTGATACATGTATGTAACGCATCTTAATTCTCTTTTCAATCCCCTTCCTCCCACCCTCCTTCCATCCCTTGTCCCCTAGCCCTTTACAAAAGATCTGTCTCCCTACTTTCTACTGTCTATCTTTTGTTTTGCTCTTTATTTATCATTTGGGTTTCCTCTTTCAATGTAGAAGGATCTGTTCCACCAATAGCAGATTGTGTTCGTCAGCTTTCTATTACTATCAAATACCTGACATCATTTACTTATACAGAGAAAAGGGTTATTTCTGGCTCACGGCTTCAGAGGTTCCAGTTCATGATGGTTGGCCCTGTTGTTTTAGGCAGGGTATCACAGTGGGAATTCGTGGAGCAAACTGTCCACTCTATGGCCAGTAAGCTGAAAGAGAGAGAGGACGAGGACGTGGAAAAAGAGGAAGGGGAAGGGGAGAGAGAGGTAGGAAGAGGGGAAAGAGAAGAGGAAGGGGAAAAAAGATAGGAAATGAAAAGGGGAAAGAGGCAGGAAGAGGAAGGGGATAGAAGCAGGAATAGGGAGGGACTGGGGTCCCACCAGCTCCTGCAAGGGCACCCCTAACAACCCAAAGATCTCCCACCTCCCAGTAATGCCACCCTGGGGGCCTTGAAACACCAGGGGAGCATCCAAGACCCGAACCATGGCACAGGTCATGGACAGAACTGGAGTCCAGGAAGCGCGTCTCATTGTTGCCAGCTAACCGAGTCCTGGTATGAGTGATAACAGAAATTAAAACTAAAGCAACAGGATGAATGTACAAGCAACAGCTTTTATTGGGAAGTAAGAGAAAATGAGAAGAGACTTTAGTATGAGGGGCTGACAAAGATTAAGCTGATCCCTTAACAAAGGAAAGTAAGAGAAAAATTGGGACAGGACTGCACTGGAGCAGGTGGAGGGGATGCGTGCCCAAGATGAGCTCAGACTGGCCCACCAACAAAGAAAAGGAGCGGCTTTGTGGGGCCCAGGAAGGCCTGGGTCTGGCTGGCCATTACAGTCCTGGTTTTGTGGCTCCAGAGAGTCCCCGAGTTTGGGCTGCCCGGCTCCCCTTAGATGACACCTCTGCTTGCAAGGTCTCCACATGGGGCAGTCTTCAAGGCTCTGTTTTTCCTGGAACCCAGAGGATCATGGGTTCAGGACAGTGACTGGAGATTTCCAGCCATCACTCAAGGTAGGTTGGTACTGGGCATTGTAAAACCTGGAAATTAGATGTACCTAGAAATCAGGCTCAGTTACTCTTATCTTGGTGTTCTCAGTCTTGAAGGGGGACAGACTAGGCTGGGTAAATTTAAGGGTAATAAACCTTGTTTTTCCAATAATTCCTAAGTTATTAACACACCTATATCCAAGATTTCAAGGTAACAAAGGGTATAAAATGAAGGTCAGGCTCTGTTCTGCTTTTACTTATTGGACATCTATAGGCCCAAGTGAAGAGTCTTGGGTTTCAGCAAAAACCACTTTTGAGTTGCTGACTGCTTCAGAAGAAAAACATAAATCATGCTTTTAATGAGCAGGGGATTAAGGGTCTAGGAGTTTGTTGTCTGTCCTCACGGTGCGCTCTGTGTCAACTCCACAGCCAGGATGCCTTCTGTGATACTAACGCCGGCCCAACATGATAAAAGACATAATATTTGAGAAGAGAAAAGAATTCTTTCTTCCAGATCTTCATTGTGGAAGATTTCTCAAGGCAAACTTGAGTCAAGAGTTTTAAGTACTGTGCCTACCTTAATCACAAACCACATTCTCTCCCTCTCCCTCTCTCCCTCTCTCTCTCTCTGCCTCCCTCCCTCCATCCTCCTCTCACTGGGATCCAGTGGGACACAGAGGCCTGTGTCAGTTGTCAGTATCTGTGATGATATTTGACCGAGGTCCCTGGGAAAACTGGCCACCAATTAACAGTAACCCTGTAGGAAGCAGTGATGCTACATCCCCAGCCTTTCCAGGCCTTTTTAAAATTTGGGGGTTTGAGACAAGATTTTTGCTACCTTGCTAAGTTGCCCGGGCTGGGATCGAATTTATGATTTTGGGCTTGAATTTATGATCCCCCTGCCTCAACCTCCCATAATGCTAGACTTACAGATGTGCACCATCACAACCGGAAGATATTGCTTCTTAGCCCCTTAATGGTGTGAACACTCCTACCACCAGAGGACAGCTCTGTGGTGGACCAAATCCTGTAGCTCTGCTCATCCCTCCTGTTTAGCCTCTGAGTGTTGCAGAGTCTGCTAAGGTCATGCAACGAAAAAATACTACATTTTCTTGTGGGCTTTTGTTGGCATGTGAAAAGAGAACATGCATGTTTAACTTGGGTAATTTGTATTCAACAGATGAAGGTAATAGAATATATTTATTCAATGAGCATGTAGCTTGCCACCACCCCCATAAGAAAATCCCCTCTTTGTTTCAAGAGATTTGGGGCTTTTCATGACACCCACCTGTCATGTCTACGTGGACACTCAGGTGCTGGCACCATGCGCCTCCTCCTCCTGGCCAGAATGAGTGGCATTTGTCCACAGGCTCTGCCAAGTTGGAAATGAGTGTACAACACACTAAGACAATTGGCTGGAGTTACTTCCTCCCTGAAAATGAGTATGTCTTCTCTGGAGCATTCTGCAGTCCCTACAACACCCTGTCTCCTGCAAGACACTGACGACAGGGCGAGGGAGTAAAGGCAAAGGGTTCAGGCAGAGGCCAGCGGCCAGCAGCATGCAGAAATCAGCGAGGTGGGAGGGGAAGGAGTGACACACTTTTTCTCCACCATATGCTAGCAAATTAATCAGATCCTGTGTGCTGAGAATCAGCAGGGTTTCCTCCGCTGGGTGCCTTGAACTGTACCTCACAGCCGCACAGCCATCCTGGGGATCAGCTGGAGCCACACACTGGGGCCACATGGGACAACATGGATCAGTGGGTGCAGCCTTTCCTGTCCCCACAAACTCCCCACGCCTTGGAAGCTCTCTTGGAGCCTTGCCCATGCAGCTTCCTGTCCATGCCAATCGAGCAGCGTCCCAGGTGGGGCATCCGTGGGCTCCTCCCCACACGTCATTCCTCGTCGGCCTGAGTCCTGTTCAGCAGGGAATTAGTAGCAAGACGTCTCAGCACAGAGAGTTTTGTGGCCAGGAAAGAAACAAGTCAGGGCTTCTCCTGAGACGGGCCATGAACGTGTACTTTACCATGCATGATGTCAATGACATAGGGTCTCTTGTTCACACTCGAGGTCCCAGCTGACAAGCTTCCTGCCTCGTTATTGACCCTGAGCTGATGCTGCCTGTGCTGTCACGGTCAGGGAAGGATAAACAGAGGAAAGAGAAGGAAACACACACAGAGTTAGAAATGAGGGCCTTCGTGTGTGTGGCATCTGCCCTTTCCTGGGCACCGGGACTGATGCACTGGGAACTGTCCTGGCCTGCTGCCAGCAGAGCCAGAGGGCCTTGGCCTCACGGCTCCTGTTCTGGAAAAGGAGAAGGCGCGGGAGATGGGGAAGCCTGGAGTGGGCAGATGGGACAACTGCTAGGCAAGGAAGTGACACAGGGTGAGGGGCCTTTCAGAGTCACCCCAGGAGGCCACACTCCCAAAGGGCCACCTGGGCAGAGCCTGAAGGCGGGGTGGGCGTGGGGCACACAGCCAAGGAGGGATGCGTGAACTCCCTGAGTGTTACAGGCGGGGAGGGGGGCCCTGGGGTCTCCCCCAGGTCCTTGGCTTCCTGAAAAAGGATTGGACAAGACACTGAAAAGGCAGTGAGGTTGTAGATGTATTGAATGCACAGAAGAAGTGCATGCTTCAGGTGACAGCAGGCTGTGAACGGGCTCCAGGGTAATAGGCCTTTTGTATCCAAGATTCTTGGGTTGGCTTCAGGGAAAGAAGGTGTTGGGACATTCATCCTATCAAAATCTCACCTGGTGCCATACCAGACATAAATTGTCCTATGGAAAAGCTTCCTTTCCCAACAGATGTAAATGAAGGATCAGGAACATCTTTTGATTGGTTGTGCCCATATGCAAAAGAGGGATTGAAAATAGCACTTTTCTGATTGGTCCACAGCATTCAGCCATAAGCCCCTCGTTTTCTTGGGTTCTGAGTTCTGCTCATGTCCTCCCTTTTTGGAAAGCATTTCGTTTAACTGTTAGCCCTGGCTTTTTCTAACTTTTTGCACATTCCACCCATTTAGTTGTCTGGTTTGTCCCAGCCCTAATCTCAGTAGTGTTGCTAGTTTGTGCAGCTAGGAGAGTGGGTGGCAGGCGGAGGGGACAGAGAGAAGGTCCCTGGGGGACCACAGGGAGCCCCTGGTGTTCACCCCAAATCCTCAGGTGGGACATCGGCCTTTTCAGGGGTCACTGCAGCAGCCGTGTTGAGAAGAAAGCACAGGGGAGCCCAGGTTCCCGAGTTGAGGTTGACCTGAGGCAGGGGAGATGGGGAGAGGAGCAGATTTGGAAGGAAATATCTTTATTTTTTTATCTTTGTTTTTGTTGTGTTACTTTGTGGTTGTCACACAACTGTACATACTTACGGGGCATAGGGTGATGTGTCAGTTCATGTATGTGTTATGCGGTGATCCAATCAGGATGACCAGCAGCACAACCATCCACTCAGTATTTTATTCTCTCCAGGATGAGCCCATTCCGAATCCCCTCTTCTACCTAGTTTGAGGTATGCAGTGAGTTGTTGCTCGTTATAGTCACTCTACTGTGCTGTGAAACCCTAGAATTTAAAAATAAGGATTTTTTAAGTGTAAAAACTCATCAGGAATCCAAAGGAAGTTTCCTCAGTATCCTTGCTAGAGGCCTCTATGTCTTTACTGTGACTTGGAGTATAGTTACTCTGAATCTGAAAGTTAAAGACTTTCACTTCCTTCCTTTTATATCACATAAATTTAAAAGATTTCATTTGCTAGGTGAAAGGTTAATCCGGCATGGATTTGCTTACTGAGGTGAATTCTGAGAAGGGACGGACGACAGACCCTCCCCAGCCCCAGAACATCACGTGTGCACCCCACACACAGTGCCTGACGTACCCAGGAGCGTGGACCCAGGACCTGTGTGTCTTCCGCAGCAGAGAAGCAAGGTCCAGGGCTCTCCCAGAGCAGGGTGCTGCCCAAAGTTTGGTCTCTGTTCTAGTTTATTTCACAGCATTGTGCTCGTGACGTACAGGAAAAATACAGCGACCTTTAAAAATATGAACTAATGATTATTAGAAAAATAAGGGACCCAGGTTTTAACTCAGTAGTAGAGCACCTGCCCAGCAGGCAGGAGGCCTTGGGTTCAATAGCTAGCATCTCAAAAGAAAGAGAGAGAAGGAAAAGAAAGAAAGGAGGAAGGGAAACAAGGATGGGAGGAAGGGACAAATGAAAGAAACGAGAAAAGAAGCAGCACTGTAAATATTGTTTCACAAACCAGGTCATCGTGCAAAATCAGGCCTGAGTACCGCTGCTGCTTACCATCTTTGTGACCTTGGCCATCTAGCCCAAGGTCAAACTAGTCCATTTGGTGACCTCATTTACCACTCCTGAGAAAACCCATTCTATCTGGAAATTAGAAATAGTTAGCCAAAGCCTCTTTCCTTTGGTCCAACCCCCAAAACATGACCACATAGAACAATCACCAAATATCCAAGAATCTGCTCATTTTTACCATGACCTCCTTCCTTGGCCACAGGTGTGGGATGGGCTTGAACCCCGGCCACAGGTGTGGGATGGGCTTGAACCCCAACCACAGGTCAGCAGGGACCAAAAAGTTATGAGTGAGGAGGGTCAAGCCACGCTGGCTGGCCTGTCCACAGACCCTCCTTCCATCCCCAGGGGCATCTTCATGTCCAAGTCATGCAATTCCCAACAGGGAGCAGGGGTGAGGCCTCCGCTCTTCCCAAAGGAGAAAGAGGAGTGACCGAGAGGAGGCAGGGAGACAGAAAAGGAGGCAAAGCAAGCATAAGATGGGCTGTCACCTGGCTGGCCAGACACTGTGGTTACCTGAGCACACACAGTATCCCCAGGTGGACTGCACAGAGCCATGGGGTCATGGCTGGAATCCAGAAGGTCCCCTGAAGGCCTCGTTGTGTGAAAGGCTTGGTTACCAGCTCAAGAGCTTTGGGAAATGGTTTAATCATGAGGGTTCAAATACCATGAAGTGGATCAATGACTTGCTGACTTTGTTAGCTGAATGGGCTTATTAGGAGGCGGGGCCCAACTGGATTAGGGGGCTGGCTTCAAAGGGCAGATCTTGTGCCCAGAACCCCCCTCTTGGGCTCTCTCTCTGTCTTCCTCCACTATGAGGTGGAAGTGGGGGCCTTATTACCTTTGCTGTTAAAAATGACTGACTGCCCACTTGCCTGTTTAACTGTGCTATGTCTCAGTTATATATTCAGACTGTTATACTTTCCAGAAAAATATTCTTTAATTCACATATAATATACCTCCACCTATGAATGATATCATCTGTTACATAGTGATTATCACTGACTCAAGTGCTTCTGTCTGAAGAAGAACTCCCCACACGCCTATGTACAAGCACACACACACAAACACACACTCTCACAATATCACCTTGCTTCAATAAATGGCATCGTGCAACACAGATGTGGCTCCGACAGCTCTGAATTCAGGCCAACTTTACGAATCAAGATCCCATCGTTCCTATCAGCCACTTTGAGTTTTCTAACCACACTGTAGTAACAAATGCGCACAAAATTATGAGAAAGAAATAACCGCTTTCCACCGCTTTCCCTTGTGTGCCGATTCAGGTCAGTACGGCGACAGGACATGGAGACAGTTTTGGTTTGTGATGAGCAGGGTGCCTTGGGAATTTGGGGGAGAGAGGGGGCTTGTCGAGCCTGTTCTGACAATGCCCGTGCCTGCTCTTCGGAGGGCTATCATTTTTTATATCCTGCTGAGCTGCCACACCGTCCCCACCATGCTCCAGGAACATCGTCCCAGTTGACAGGTCTTTATTGCCTTGGCCCAGAAGTCAGGCCCATGGCGCTCGGCAGAGGTGAACCTACACTAATTGATTCTGTCATTTCCAAGAGGCACAAAGCAGGGCTGCAGGAGCCTGGTTGCGCCTTTTGTTTTAATGAAGCAGGAGAAGTCTCCACGTGTGTCTGCACCTGTCTGCAAAGTGACAGTGATGTATCTTGGACTGAACGCAAGGTCAGGGCCTCCTGGAGACCCACATAAATCTCCGCACCCCTTGTGACAGACACTGAAGTCCCTCCAAACCCTCAAGGCAGCGCCTCCAGAGGAGACCTCCCTGCTCCCTGCTGCTGAAGACTGGCCTTCTGATTCCCCAAAAGCCTCCAGCCTTCCCCTTACTTCCAAATTCAGTCCTCGTATTTGCTTTAAAAAGACACACCAGTGCACCTTTCCTACTAAACCAAGTGTCTTGTTTCCTCCTTTTCTTGAGTAAACTATATGATGAAAATCACAGCCTAATCTGGCTCCTTTGCTGTAGAGAGTAAATTCACTAAGAGCCCAGGGGACTTAGAAACCGTCCCTGCAAGGCAGTGACACCGCCACCCATACCCAGGCACCTTCTTGCTTCACAAATCAATGAAGAGCAGGTAGCTCATTCAGAAATCTTTCTGGAGACCATAAATTTTAGTATTTTTTGCTGGTTCTGATCTATCACCTGGGAGCAGCAGGCACCCTCACAAAGCCACAAAGGTCTCACCAACATTTCTCCACATTTAAAAGCATCCTAAAGAATTTTCTTAGGCTCTGAAATAACGTATGCACCCGTGTTGCCGCTGATACTATTTCCACAAACATTGATTCTAATGAATTAAAATTGTAACTGCTGGTTACCTTAATATGGCACCTAAATTCTGATATTTCTTTGGCTGTTGTTGCTAGTTATCCTCTCCAAATTCTTTCTCCTCCTTCTCTTGAAGGTGATACTATCTGTCATCTCTTTTGCATTTCTCATTAACTCTTGGGTCTTTGTCACTCTTGTCTTCCCAAATGCCACAACCAAGGGCTATTTCTGAGTTCTCATCTTTTCTGACATTTCTGGGATATTTCACACTGTGAATGTGTAATCCCAGAACTCTGAGAGGCTGAGGCAGGAGGATTGGAAGTTCTAGTCCAGCCTGGGCAACTTAGTGACTGAGGGAGGCCCTGTTGCAAAATAAAAAATAAAAAAGGCTGGGGAAGTAGCTCAGTGTGAAGCCCCTGGGGTTCCATCCCCAGTAATGCAAAGCAGGAGATGAAGGAGATAGGGGTCCATTCCCTATGTTCTGTAAATGTCTTGCTGACAAATTCTCTCTCTCCTCAGAGTCCTGTGAGATGCCATTGTTATGGGACATATCTCATTGGGTCATTACTATTTCTCTTCTACTAGACTTACTGGATTGAGCTCTAGAACTGTAGGTGTTGGCACATAGTAACTGCTAAACTAACTGTGCAAATGAATTCAATAATCCATAAATAATCTATAACATTAAAAGACTGAAAACAGAAAAATTAGCTATAATATCCCCACATAAGAAGAGTGGTTTTATTACTGCTATTCTTTTTTTCCCCTGGACCTTTCAGTGCTTTGTCCATAAGTCCACATATTTCTAGAGGTCACTTGTAACACTAATGGCCATAAAGTTTTGTTTTCTGCTTTTTTTCCACTAAGTGTTGCTTTATCACCATTCCTCCCTGTTTATAAGTGCATTATAATTATGCACATTCTGTAGCCAAGCCCTGGCAGAACATATTACATCTCATCCACAAAGCTGGCTGCTAAAGTGTAAGGACCTTGGAAAGCTACTTAACTCAAAGAGCAGATTTTCCCATTTGCCAAATGAACCTGGCCATATTTGTTTGCAATCCACAGGTTTTAGAGCCATAGATTTTCATCTTTTAAACATTTCCTTCCCGCCTTTCTCACATTGTCTTCACCTGAAATGATCAAATTTCAGAACTAACAGGAACCTAGGACTTATCCCTAACCCAACTCACACAGTTCAGGTGCAGAGAATTAGGAAAACCGGAAGTAATTTGGGAGTCCACACCTTCATGGAGTCTCCATGCCCCTTCCAGAGCGATCCATTTCTGGGAGTCCTGGAATCAAAATAAAGCCCGAACTTCAGGCAGTTTGCTGATGATTTTTCAAAGGCCAGCAAGAATGAAACAAACAAATAAACAAACAAACACCCTCCAAGAAGGGAAAGAAGGTCCACTTGTTGTCATGGTAACACCATGTCCATACGACTCCTGGTGCTTAAGCCATGTGAACCACTATGAAGTCGTAGGAAACCCATACGAATCGAAGATGTTTCCTTTCTTCTTTAGTGTGACAATGTATCTGTGCCCAAAGAGGCAAAAGCACTTTGGATGTCCCTATTTTGAATATCATTAACATTTTACTGACCTTGTCTTTTGAAATGTACGTTACCTCATAATACTCATTACATCTTTTTGTTGCACAGATGACTGCTATTTCTCCCATTTGGTGTTCTCCATTTGGTATTACTCACCATTTTCTTTTATGACAGTGTAAAAATGCAGACCATGCACACCACGAAATCTCACTGAGGTGGCTTTCCTCATTGACTCACTCACATTCATTCGCTGTTACTCTTTGACGCTGAGCTACAAACTCACTGTGAAGAGCCCTGTCCACGGCTGACAGCTGTTATCAGAAAGAAATGCATTTATTTATGGAACTCATATCTACCTCTTGATAATTGTTACTCATTTCCTCACTAGATAATTTACATACAAAAATGATCTAAAGACTTCGAGAAAATGTAGGTAGCCTCCTCTTTCTATTTGGGGTAACATTTCAAACTTCAGTAATATGGGTGCTCGCTCTGCCCATAAGATCTATCAGACAAATAAAAATCAGTTTTCCTGTGTCTTGGAATGAGTGTCCTAATGGGCCTATTTCCATTATCTGTAGCTGCTTTTCCTTTCTAGTACTAAAGATGTGACTAATCATCCTCATCATAAGAGTCGAATAAAAGCATTTGGTCCAAAATAGCACACTGGAGCCATCTCAGTCCTGAACCTCTGTGGATGGGAGGCAGAGCACCGGCCCCAGAGCTGCCACAGCCTGACCCCCCGTAAACATCTTTCGTCCTCTGGCAGGAGGGACTTTGCAGGTGTCCTTGGGTTAAGGCTCTTGGGGTGGAAAGACCCTCTTGCTGGAGCAATGTAATGACAGCAGTCTGATTTAAGAATCCGGCAAGGAGATGGGAGAGAGCAGAGGGAAGAGGTGCATTGTCGCTGGCTTTGAGGATGGAGGAGGGGGCCAAAGCCATGGAATCCAGGCTGCCTCTAGAAGAGGACAAATGTACAGGCACGGACTTTCTCGGAGCGTCTGAAATCACCTCAGGCCTTGTCTCGGGGCCTTGTGCGCTGCCTGTTAGGCCCGCGTCTGACTTCAAACCCCCAGAACTGTACAATCACAGACTGGAGGGTATTTTACAGCCCTGGCTTTGTGGTGATTTGTTATGGCAGCAACAGAGGAGGGATAGGAGCTCTCGTTCAGAATCCTTCCGTTGGGGAGGACTTCTTTAGAGTCAGAAAATGCAGGCCCAAATGCAGCCTAGATTTTGTGAGAAGGGAAGGATCATTATTTCCTCAGTCCATGAAGTAAGATGTATTTTTTTAAATGACTTGAGTTTCCGTTCTATAAATCCGGAAAAGGCCTCCGACTGCACTGTGGGTGACCAGGGGGTGCCAGGGCCCAAGCGGGCAAGGGCCCAGAGATGTACCTCCTCTGTGCGGCTCTGCAGTTTCACTGACAGCCTGGACATCGGGAGTCCTCCGAGAGCTCCCTTCTCCCTCATCCGCCTTTTTATTAAATCTCACCGTGTGTGTTCAGAGTTACAACTTGGTGCTAAGGGGTACAGAGTGCGACATGGTTTCTATGGTGAAGTAGATTAACAGGTCTGTCGCCTAGTATAGTTACTTACTTGTGACAAAAGCAACCAAAATCCACTTCCTTAACAAAAATTCCCAACAGGGTGCAATTTCAGTGGTTTAGTCCACGAGGTGTACATTTCTTGAATTTTCGAATAGTGCCTATTAATTCCCCAGGATGATGGTCTCCTTGCCACAGTCTCACGCATGCCTAATGCACACTTGGCTCCTGCCCGCCTCCCCGCTGTCCTCAGTTAACAAAGTGAAAAGTCACCAGGGTCCCTGAGAAGCGGAGCTGCAGACCCCTCCCTCCCCGGCGGACGCCGCGTCCTGTCAGCAGCGCTGGGTCGCGTGGGCCCTTCAGGCAGTGGGAGCTGGGCAGGAATCCGAGCTTCATGAAGAACACACTGACATTGTGGGTGGGTTGCTGTGGATTGGAGAAAAATGTCTTCATCGTTTGGACACCTGATCAGATGAGCAAAAATAGATCCTCCAGGGTTCTTTAAAAAAATAATAAAACACAAAGCAGACTCAAATCTCTCTGGAGACTGCAACAGCTTGAGGAAAAAGAAGAAAAGGGTGCAGAACAAATGTCTTTTTTTTTTTTTACTGACACATATGAATTGTACGCATTAATGCAGTTCGGTGTGATATTTTAATCCTTACATATAGCGTGCACTGATCAAATCAGGGTAATGAGCATTTCTCCCTCCTCATTGTTTCCCTACATGTGAGTCATGGAGCTCCTCTCTTGTGGAACTTCCTAAAATATGCAGGAAGTTACCGTATGCTGCAGTCATGCCCTGTGCTGCCCACACCAGGAACTTCTATGTAACTGTGTTTGGGTTCCCAGTGTTCGTGAGAGCCAAGGCATAGAACCCCTCACCCCGTGCCTTTCAGTAGGAGAATGGCCAAGGTAAAGGTGGTCTGCACACAGTGCAATAGCATCCACCAGAGACCAAACTTGGACAGAAAAGGAAACTGAGGAAGAGGAGCGTATTTCCACACATCCTCAGGGAGACCCCACAACTGGAGGAGCTGGAAGGACAAAGCAACCCAGGCAAAGCATCCAGTTCTGCTGCAGAACCTGCATAGGTCAGTCAGGGACGGGCCCAGCAGTGCCCTGGGCTCTGAGGGCTCACATTTCTCCCTTAACTGGCCTTCCTCTGTCCCTTACAAGTGGCCTTGCACACATATACACAAGCACATGCATTTCTTCCCATTTTTGTCTCTGAAATAACTTCTGTTGTGAAGAGACATTTTGAAATTAGTTTTGTTTTGTTTTTTTTTGTACCGGGGATCGAACTCGGGTCCTTGCACTTGCGCAGCAGGCGGCAAAACCACTGAGCTAAATCCCCAGCCCTGAAATTAGTTTTTTGTTGGACCCTTGAGATCTGTATTATGAGGTAGGATTCAAAACTATGGTGAATATTTATATATGTTTTAATTTATTACAATGAAAGATACATTGCCACTGATCCCCCTCAAAATCTTCCCCCTTTCTTTGAGCAGACGTATCCCATCGTTCTTACACTTTCTGAAGCAGATCGGGAAGTCCTCTTTCGTGAGTGTCTTTAGTTGCACTGTCGTGGCTGCCTCAAAGTCCTGAATCAATTCAAAACGTCTCTCTTTCATAATCATTTTACCTTTGAGGAAGAACCAGAAGTCCTACAATCCCAGGTCTGATGAATAAGGTAGATGAGGCTGCAGCGTCGTGCTTTTATGAGGCTGCTTTCCACTGGGTGGCGCTCGGCAGCAGCATCACTGTGTTTTTGATCACAGCTCCTAAAGAGCCTCGGGAGGGAGGACTCCAGAGCTGCTGCAGAAGGTGGCAAGAAGCATGGGATGAGTGCTCGGGGGGGGGGGGGGGGGGGCGGTGCGAGGGTTAAGGGCAGTGTGCCTTTTACTGTAATAAATCATCCAATCTTGGGCCAGGATTTAGCTCAGTGGTTTCGCCACCTGCTGCGCAAGAGCAAGGACACGAGTTCAATCCCCAGTACCAAAAAAAACAAAAAACAAAAAAATAAATCGCCCAATCTAAATGCTCGCCACGCATGTTGATCACACCTCATGGAAGGAAATGAGGTCACCAGGCAGAGGCTGGGGATGATCTTCCCTCCGTGACGAAGCCATCCATTTTTCATATAAAAGCACAAAGTCCCACCCCCGTTGTACCCACCTCTTCCAGAAACTTTAATGGCATCGGTGGGAAAGGAAAAGCCTTATGTCCACAAGTATGCAACTTTGAAAGGGTATTACTTCATTCCACTTACCAGCTTATTGAGATGTAATGCACACACCATACAATGTACCCACTTCCTGTATACACCTTTAGTGCACTCACAGCTGTGCAACCACCATCATCAGTTTTAAACCATTTTCGCCCCAAATACCCATGCCTGTTTCTACTCATGCTCTGTCTTCCCCAGCCTTCCCGCCAGCCCTGATAATTCCCACTCTACTTTCTGTCTGCACTGATTTGCTGACTCAGGCATACCTTGTATGTGATACTTTGTGACTGGGTTTCTTTATTCAGCATGATGTTTTCAAAGCTAATCCACGTTGTAGCATGTGTCAGCACCTCATCATTTTGGGGGCTGAATACTATTCTATTTTATGGACATACCAGAGGTATTTATCCATACATCAGTTGATGGACATTTGGATTATTTCTACCTTTTGACTATTGTGAATAATGCTGCCATGAGCCTATAGGTACCAGTAAGCATATTTTTTCATTTCTCCTGAATATGTAGCTACAACTGAAGTGTTTACTTTGTAAGGAGCAGCCAAATTATTTCCAAAGCATTGTATCTTTTTCTCCTCCCACCAGATGTATAAGAAAATTCCAATTTCTCCATATCCCTGTCGATATTTTTGCATCTGTCTTTTGTATAATAGTCACATATCAAAAAATATAAAGTGGTATCTCACTTTGATTTAGACTCACACTTCCGTTATAGCTACTGAAATTGGTTGCTTCTATATCTTCTTTGAAGAATATTAATATCTTTCACCCATTTTGGGTGGGATGTTTTTTATTATTGAGTTTTACAAGTTCTTGATGTATCTCTAGATATAAGCCTTTATCAGAGGTACGGTTTGCCATTTTTTCATCTTGTGTATTGTCTCTTCATTTTCTTGGTGCACTTGGAATCACAAATGTTCTGAATTTTTGGCACAGTCCTATTTATCTATGCTGCCTTTATTACTGGAACTTTGTACTGTTTGAAACTGAGATGTGTGACTCCTCAGGCTTTTTCAAAATGCTTGGCTTTTCTGGATCCCTTGCATTTCCATGGAGTTTTAGAATCTACTTTTCAATTTTTGTAAGAAAGCAGTTTAGATTTTTTTTTTTTTTTTTTTTTTTGGTACCGGGGATTGAAGTCAGATCCTCCCGCTTGCAAGGCAGGAGGTGGAACCACTGAGCTAAATCCCCGGCCCCAACAGTTTAGATTTTGATAGGGATGGTGCTGAGCCTAGATCAGTTGAAGGAGTACTGCCATCTTCACATTAAGACTTCCCACCCACAAACATGAGATGTTATTTCCCTGTTTGGTAGACTTTCTTAATTTATTTCAATAACTTCGTAGCTTTGCAGCTTTAGAGTATACATTTTGCCCTTTTTAAAAATACAATCTTCAATATTTTATTGTTTTTAATGGTATTGTAAATGAAATTGTTGTCTTAATTTCATGTGTAATTTTTCTATATAGGTATTAAACTGATTTTGATAGGTTGACCTTGAATCTTGCAGCCTTCCTAAACAAGATAACATCATTTTAAAATGGAAACTAAAATATACAGTTAAGAAACCAAGAAACTTATAGTAAGTGAGGTCAAATGCATTTAAAAAGAAACTCGGATGTAAGTTTTAAAAGAAGAGAGGCCACATTCCTACTCAGAGGGAGAAAGAGCAGCACTTTGTGGAAGAACTGTTGACAGGCCTTGACTGTTCATTGCTTGTGTAAAAGCATTGATGATGCTTTTGCTAGCTGAGATTGCAACTTGTGGAATAGTTAGAGTGTAAGTTCTCTTTGTTTGGAGGATGTTTCTCATCCCAACACTCGTACTCAGCACCAGCCAAGTTTCCAGGTGAGCTTGGGGCTGAGCCCTCCATACAGGGTCATGGTCACTACACTTCCCAAGCACAAGAGGAGCAAGTTTGGTGGACTTGATGAGTCGCTGACCATGCTTTCTTCCATCCCCCAAATAAACTGGATCCTTCTAAGGGGACTCCAGGTCTTGGCCTACCCCTGAGCTTGTCTGACTCATGTGCTATAACCACCAGCGAAGTCCCTCCTTGTGTGAAAAGTCAGTGCTGTTAGTTTGTATCTAAAGCTACATACTTAAAATCTCGGTGTAACCAAGCATGGTAGCAAATCTCGGTAATCCCATTAGTCTGGGAGGCTGAGACAGGAAGACCACGAGTTTGAGTCCAGAGTTGGGCAACTTAGCAACTTACGGAGACCTTATCTCAAAATAGAAAATAAACAGGAGCTATACAACTCAGTGCTAAAGCCTTGAGTGCCAAAAAATAATTTTAAAATCTTGGTGCCAAAGTGAATTGTGGTGGCGCTGAGGCACCTTTCCTCCTCTGTCCTTCAACCCAAGCTGGCCATGGGGAGGAGCTTGGGTTCTCAGGCACTCCACGGGGTCTCAACACGGAGACAGTCACCCGGGGGGCGGGGCAGGGGGGGGTCCTGACCACACCCACAAACACCAGTGTGTGTCTTGCCCACAGATGAGCAGTGGTTGAGTCGACCAAAGAGAAGATCTCAATTTGGTGAACTTAAAGGAGTTTGAGCAACAAACAACATTACATTTTTTAAAGTTCTACATAATCTAAATATAATTAAAATTGCAAAATGGCCTTTGAAAACACCAGTACCCCTTGCTCTCAGGATGTCCTCTTGTGGTCACATATGCTGCAGACGTTCTTGTCTAAGGCACCAATCCAGACCCAAGAGTAAAAACTTGAAAGCTGCTGAAATGCACATTATAGGAAAATATGAACTAAACTGTGAAACATTTATTCCACGACAAACTATGCAACCATTAAATTAGTTGACATGAAAATATACAAGGTAAATTATTTATTAAAAATCCAAAATGTGGGCTGAAGGTATAGCTCAGTTGCAGAGTACTTTTGCCTAGCTTAGCATTCCTGCATGGCCTTGGGTTCCATTCAAAAAAAAAGATGACAAAAGCAATATATATCTCATACCTTTAAAAGCATACCCTAAAAATAAATACCTCTTTTAATATTGATATTAGTAGATGAATATAAAATAGGAAAAAATGCATGGGAGGATCCCACAGTAGCCAGAAGTACGGCCCCCAAAGACATCCCTATCCTAATCCTGAAACCTGTGGATGTGCTTTGCTCAATGGCAAAGAAGAACTAAGGATGCAGATGAACTTAAGGTTATTCATCACCTCACCTTAAGGAGACTACGCTGAGCACTGGGACACACACAGGTAGTCCCAGCTACCGGAAAAGCTGATGCAAGAGGATTCCTTGAAGACAGAAGTTGGAGGCCAGCCTGAAGGATATGGTGAGAACCCACCCCCAGCCCATCCCCCATTAGGAAGATTGTCCCGACTTGCCTAGTGGGGCTCTGGGTACACACAGGGGCCTTTTAAGTGAGCCAGGGAAGCAGAAGAGTCAGTGTCAGAGTCCTGCGGCAGGACTTGCTCAGCAGACCATTGCTGGCTGTAAGGAGGGCTGAAGGGGCCACAAGCCAAGGACTGCAGCCACCTCAGAAGCCAGAAGAGGCCAGGAAACAGTGCCCCCAGCCCTGCAGGCTCCAGAGAAGATCACCATGTTGCTGACTGCTTGATTTTAGTCTCACGAGATAGAGTTCCTACTCCGGATCTCCAGTAACTATCAGCTAATGCTTGTGTTGTTTTGATCCACCGAGCCTCTGGTAACTTATTATAGCAACACTAGGAAATGAATACAGATGCATAATATGCTAGGATACAGTGATCTCTAAAGGACTGGTATTAAGATATATAGAAAGAATACTTTTATGTTTTACATGTTACAGTCACTCAGTGTTTTTTCGCTAAGAGCATCCTTACCTTTTGTAATTTAAAAGATATTTTTAAACCTTTGTGTTGCCTGTTTTAAAAAAAAAAAAGAGCAGATACACAGCTCTGATGGGGAAGTGGACACTGACTCTTTGAAGTCAGAGCCCGGGAAGGATGCTAAGAAGAGAAGAGACAGCTCTCCTCCATGTGCATCATAGCTTCCCAGAGGAGAGAAATTCCAGCCGGATCTTAGAAGATGGTGTGCTGGGTTGCAAAGATGGCAGAGGAGACCAAAATTCAGGGAAAGCAGATGAAGGAATGAGCCCAACCTGAGGGAGGACAACCACCGTCACGTGTGTGGAGTTCCACACAGCACCGGGGCGTCCCGCCAGAGCAAGTGTTTAGGTCGGTGCCCAGAGGGCTCGGGTGGAGTCCTGCGGACTGGGGCTTCATTTGGTAGGTGACAGGCTCGGGTTGGGTAGGACTGATCGCCTTGCTTTCTAAGACTGGTCCTTTGATGCAAGCGCAGAGCAGGACGCAGCACAGGAGAGTGCAGCAGGCCTGTCCCGAGAGGAGGACAGAGGAGGGAAGGCGGGAGACAGGCGGAGACCCTCGCTGGCTGTCCGCTGGGCCTTCCTACCTGGGCCACGAGGAGGGCACCTGATGATATGAGGTGTGCGGTGGAGCAGCTCAGGATATATGAGGTGTGATTGAAAAGTGGTGTGTGTTTCAATATTAAAAATGACCACAATAAAAGACACATTGCCATGAATCCCCCTCAGAATCATCCTCCTCACTCTGAACACACTTATCCCATCATTCTTGTGCTTTCTGCAGCAGCTCTGGAGCCCTTTCCTGAGGGTCTTAGTTGTGCTGTCCTGGCTGCCTTGATGTCCTGACCTGATACAGAACATTTGCCTCTCATGGGCACTGTCACTTCAGGGAAGAGCCAGAAGCCACACAGGGCCCGGGCAGGCGCACTGCCGTGTCTTACAAGCCTGCCTTCCCATTGGATGGCGCTCGGCAGCAGCATGCACTGTATTTTTGACCACATCTCATAAAGACACTCAGGAAAGAGATTTCCAGAACTGCCTCAGACAGCGGCAAGAACAATGGGATAAGGGTGTTTGAGTGAGGAGAAAAATTTTGAGGGAGATTCATGGCAATGTGTCTTTTACTGTAGTGATTTTTAAAATTAAACTCTCACTGTATTTTTGATCACTCTCACACTGGGCTTTCAGTGCCCCTGAAGTCACATGGGCAGCGGGATGAGAGGGCCTGGGTGAGGCTGTGGAGAGAGCATCCAAGGGCCTCTCCACCCTCCCCTCTGCTCACCATGCACATCCCTGCCTGCTCTCCCAGTGAATACTGAACCCTGATTTAAGGATCCTCTGCTCTTTGTCCCCATGCCCATGCTTAGCCTTCCTGTTTCACAGAGTGCTTGTCTCTGAAGTCTTCCACTCTGGCGCAGTCTGGGGGACTGCAGTAACCTTCCCTGTGCCTGCATGGGGGACACTTCTGCCCCTCTTCAGGAGCATTCTCTGGAGAGCTCCCCACTGCCCTGAGAAACCCAAGCTTGCACCTACACCACTGAGAAACCTGTCTGCATTGCTCACCTGGAATCTTCCATCCAATGTTGTTTTTTCCCTACAAAATGAGACACATGACCTGCTTTTTATGTGCACTATAAAAGCTATTTGGCACCAGACACTGATGTGCACGGTTCAGTTTTACCTTACAGATGCAAAGTCTTTAAACGGAAATTCTTGAGGAGTAGATCTCAGTCACAGTAGTAAGAAGGGAGGGGCTGGTAAAAGCAAAGACAGAAGAACCGAGGTAAGAAGCTGCTTCCTTTGGGATGATCCCTTCCTTCAGGGCTGCACAGGCAGGACATGTCCCCACCTGTCCCAGCAGGTGACAGCCCTCCCAGGCCCTGGTATTCCATCTGTAATCTCTGGCTGACCTTGCCCCTTAATAACCAGGGAGACAGGGACCAACAATTATTGGTTTGATTGTTTCATTGTTCAGGAAGAAGCAGTATTTAAGAATATCTAAATGCAAGACATTATTTTTTGCTTAAATTCTTTTATTGGTACATTTTAGGTATACAATATGTTTACATTTATCATTGGGTGCTTGTACCTGTACATGATGTATCTCGGTTCTTATTTTTTCCCCATTCCCTGTGCGCCCTTCACCCCCTCCACCCCTCCCTATTTACAAAGACTTCGTTTCCATTTTTTTCCTTTTCTCATAATTTTTCCTTTCCCTTCTTTCCTTTCCCCTTCCCCTCCCACCACCCCTACCCCTTTGGACCCTTTCTTCCTATTTCAAATTATCAATTATTCATTTTAAGCATTTTAATCCTTATTTACACTTTGAATTTCTCACACTAGAGAAACTACTCGGTATTTACACATGTGTGTCCTATTTATTTCACTTAAGAGTATGGCCTTGATATGCATCCACTTAGCTATAAATGTCTCTAGTTTCTTGTTCTTTATGGCTGAGTAGTACTCCATTTTATAGAAAAACCACTTCATTATCAAATCTCCAGTTGATGGGCACTTGGGCTGTTTCCAAGCTTTAGCTATTACAAACTGTGCCACTATGAACATGGGTGCACATATATCACTGTGGTATGATTCTTTTAATTCTTTGGGGAAGATCCCCAGCAGGGGAATAGCTGGGTCAAATGGGACCTGTAGTCCTAGTTCTTTGAGGTGTCTCCATACTGATTTCCACAGTGTTTGCTTCAGTCTACACTCCCACCAGCAGTGGAGCAGGGTTCCTCTTTCCCCACAGCCCCACCAGCATTGGTTATTGGTTGATTTCTTGATAGCAGCCACTGTTTCTGGGGTGAGGTGAAATCTCAGTATTGTTTTTTTCATATATTTATTTGGTGCTTTTACTTCTTGGTCTGAGAAATGCAAGACATTTTTTTAACCAGATCTTACTGGACTATTCCAACATATCCCTGGGTTAGTGCACCTTTCAGTCAAACCACTCTTCTTTCTCTCTATCCAAAACAACCCTGGAATGACATTTACTCCCTTCTGCTTTTTCAAAAGGAGATGCTTAGAAAAAGATTGTATGGAAAAATTCAAGTAAAAAGGCTGAAAATTTCTTTGCTTTACTTATTTCGATGCAGAATAATATCCAACAAGACTGAGAAATCTGTTTTGAGACATAAACTTGTAGAATCCATTGATCCCACCTTTTCGGTCACATACAATCTCCTCCTCCATCACCTCTAATTTTAGAAATGTTAGAAGCAATCTAAACTCTTCTTCCCTTTGATTTCAAGGTGTCCCCTTCAGCTGAGTCCCTGAACAATCACTTTGGGTCCCATGGGCTGGTACTGAAATGGCCCTCCCTGTTGGGTACACATTCCATCACAGTTGGAGTTCCTGGTCCCCCACAAAGATTTCTGAATTTCCCTCTGAACGTCTGTCCAAGTCCCTTCCCCTACCTGCCAAAATCACCAGCCACATCTGTGAGTGGGCATCTAAAGGCAAAACTTTGAACTCTCGTTTAAACTCACCTTTCTTTTATGTCTAAGGCCTTGAAAATCATTTTATAAATACATGCATACATTTTCCCAAGGCTCTCTATGAATTAGATTTTTTTTTTTTTGACTGGGGATTGAACTCAGGACCTTGAGCTTGTGAGGCAGGCGCCGGAACCACTGAGCTAAATCCCCGGCCCTTGAATTAGATTTTGAAATGACAATTGGGCAAATTTTCCATAATTTCCCCTTTATCATTAAGGTGAGAGAAATGATGTGAGGTCCCCAAAGGCAGCCAGAGCACGCACAGAGCAAGCATCTTCCATTTCTGCTCACTGGAGAGTCGGGGTCATGGCCACGGGCCCTGGGCCAAGACCCAGTTCCATGTGAGTATTTGTTACGAGCTTGTCCCTTCCAGGGCCTCTCTTGCAACTGGGCTGAGGCCAGTTTACTATGAGAGAGGAAAACATGGGAGAGGCTGTTCAATTCCATAAGATGCATTTCATTTGGGTTCTACAAACACAGATATCCCCCTCTTGACATTAGAGAACAATTCTCCCCGGACAGCAGAGAGCGCCTGCTGACCTTTCACAGCCAAAGTCAACTTTTTCTTTCAAATGAGCTACATGGTCTTGTCTAGATCTCTGGAGACTTCTCTTCGTCCTCCAAACACTATTTCATGTCTAGCCACACTCCGCAGTTTGGTCATGCCAGATGAGGGCAGGGAACTCATACAATGTGATCATTGAGGGTTGAGGCATCAGCAAAATATATGGCGAAATGAGCATCCATTCAGGGACACTGTTCAGGCTGTGCCTCTTCCACTTCCCAGCCCTTGACAAGGACTCGATGGATGAGGCAGGTGTCTGCTTGGACTTGGAAGTCACTCACATCCTGGATTTAAATCCCAGCTCTTTCGCTTACTGTTTATGTGACTGTGAGCGGTTAACTGCCTTTAATGAGCATCAATTTCTTAATCTATTCATTAGGAATGATAATAATACCTATCTCTTAGCATTGTAATGAAGCAGTTCACGTGGAAACACCAACTGAGTTGTCTGATGTGCTGTAGGTAGCTGTGGTTATCTGTCATGGTAACCATTGTTATCGTAGTTTTACAAGTTAAGTGTGTCCCTTCACCCCATCTGCAGTACAGAATAAGCATGGTCAGGGAGGGGCCCCAACCTCTCAGAGGGGGGCAAGGATCAATGAGCCCTGCAGGAGGGTGGTGAGGCAGCTTGGTAGTAGAGCGCTTCCCGGGCATTGACAAGGCCCTGGGTTGGATTCGCAAAGAGACCCCAGCAAAGATACCTTGGAGGACAAGCAGAGTAGTTTTCTCAACTCTGCAGTTGCCAGCAGCACTGTGAGGTGTAAAAGTCTGACAAGACAGTACTTGGCTCACAGCACAGCATGGCACAAGGCCACGGGCCCGGGTGATGGACGAGTCCCCTGCTACCAAGCCCCCTGGAGAACACGGGCCCAGGTGAAAGCCACCCCATAGCCACCCACATAGCCCATGGTGCCGCAGCTAAGGGACACAGGGCGCAGGGCTCCAAACCTTTTGTAGCAACCAGCAAGAAGCCAGTCCGTTCCCCTAGGGAAGGGCAGTGGTCACACTGTGGCTACCTTTGGCCGACTTAGTATCCACATGACCAGCTATCAGCTGCTCAGTATCAGGGACAGACACACCTTGAAGTCTGGCACACTCAGGAAGGACCTGAAGATGGCCCTGGTAGACCTTGACACCTCATTATGTTTGGGTTGCTCTGCTCCCAGCATACACGGGAGCAACAGAGTACAAACAAAATGCTACTTAAAACATTGCTTTTAGCCGTCTCAAACTGGAAAGACCCAAATGCCTGTGGACAACAAAATGGACAAATAAATGAGGGTGCATGCATGTGAATGGGTGGAAGGGTGATACCTTTCCTCATCTGTCCTGAAGGTTATGACTGATTTACAAAAAAAAGGCAGGTTAGTGAGAGAAAGGCATAACCATTTATTTAATCAAGTTTTTTGCAATACTGGAACCTTCAGGAATGAAGACCCAAGACGCAGAGACAGCTGTTTCTGGGCTCAGATTCCGTGGAGAATGGACAACAGTGTAGAATGGGACTGGACAAAGGGGTGCAGGCTAATGGTGACTCCAAGGAAAACCAGGAGGGCTTGTCCCCAGGATTCTTCTAGGCTCTCTCTGCAGCCCTCCTTCCTTCCAGGGCTGAGCGGGACTCCTCCTGGAACAGAGACCCCGAAGGAAGAGGCAGAGCTATCTTCCTTGGCTTTATGGGCAGGTTTAGGGAAGAGGGGTTCTAGTTCTTGTGATCCACTTTGGGGAGGAGGATTTCTGGTTTCTGGGATTCAGTTCAGAAGAGAAAGACAGGGAGGATGCAGGAGGCAGGGGAGAATCGGGGGAAGACTGCTTCCTTCAGATCAAAGCCCTCAGCAGGTCAAAGCGCCAGCCTTTGATGTATCATTTCTCAGCCCCAGCACACCCAAAGGAAACCTACACTAGCAAATACGCGACAGCCACGCCAACACCCTGGCTAAGCTCCTAAGCATCGTGTTGAGGGAAGGGAGGTAGAACCCAGAGCACTAGTCTTCGACAACCTCATTTATCTGAGTTCAAGCACAGCCCAAACTGACCTGGGGTGGCAGCAGAAAACCTCTGCTGGTCAGCCAGTGTCCGCTTCCTTCACTCCCAGCTGGCTGCAGGAGTGTCCCCACTCTGAGACAATTCATCCGATTGCACACTGAGGACTTGCACGCTCTTTTGCACATGTACTATTTTTCAGGAAAGCAGTTTTTTAAAGGCGTTAGCCAAGTAGAAAGACAAGAACGATTGGGCTCACCACCACCATCCCCTTCAGAGACCAGCAGCGTCTACTCCCGGGAGCCAGAGCCAAAGCAGCAGTCAGGGAGCGCCTTTCCAGCAAGACCTGTCTGTCTCTTACCCATCCACAGCTCCAACTGCCTAAAACAGCCTGTTCCACAAATGAGCATTAAAAGGGACATCACCAGCACCCCATCCAGCGATGCAGAACCTTTTAGAATTTCAGTGATCAACAGCCAGCTGTGGCACACTTACCATAGGTTCACCACCACTGACCCCGTCCATCCATGACATTCTGGATGATATTCACCCCAAGAATGACCTCTCAGAACACTGAATCTTAAGATTCCAGCAAGCACAATTCTCGCTGACCACTATGTATTCTTTCTGATGAATAATTTTGTCAGTAAGGCATTGGGACTTTCGATACCTGGCCAACTTGAGTTATTGACCAAGCATTTCTTAAGACTAACTGTGGGAAATCTGAACTGTTTGTATCCTAGCAATTGCTAAGAAGAAAACTCTGGCACGGAGTTATTTGAACAGCTTAAGGATGCTACCAAAACTCTGAACTTTCCTCAGACAGCTGCTGGAAAAATACTTGTAACAATTAGGAGGATGGAGGGTCGGCAGCTGCTGGGAAACGTAGGGGAAGGGGGGCAAGCAGCCTAATTTGGGTGTTGAAGGCCAGGCACAGAAGCCATTTCTCAGCTTGGACTCCCAACTACATAAAAGTGTATTTTAGCTCTTTCTGTTACTTTTTAACTTGGCGATTTATCACTTCTAACATCTGGCTGTCAGGCTGCACAGAAATATTAGCAGCGATCCTCAATCTGTCCTCACCTATACTCGGTGTGAGTTCATACAGCGCTGCACTTGGTGCTCTTAGAACAGAAGAGCCAGTTGGAAATAAATAACACACAGCAATCTTTTAAAAAGAAACTTGGCCAGATTTTTATCAGTGGGGCAAGAAGTTATTCAAGAAGATTGCAGTGAGTTTGCCAAATTCTGATCGAACAGTTCTAGCCTTCCGTTCTAGAGGATTAACAGTCATCTTGTCTGAAAGCAAATGGAAAACTGGAAACCACTGATTCAAGTTGTCAGTGCAGAATTGCAGTAGACTCCATTTAACAATAATCCTAATACTTATCCCCAGGATTTTAACTGTCATTTATTTGTCTGCTTCCTCTGCTGACTAAGGCTTCTTGACCCAGAGATTTATTTATAGTCAGAAGATCTCGCACAGCCCTGGCACCCAGCTGGCACGCAATGTGTTTCATGGAATGAGCAAATACAACTTGCTGACTGCCAAGAGAAAAAAGTAATAGGCATGGATCCAGCGTGACTGGGGTCCGTTTATTGTCCAGTGTGACCATTGCTACCTCCACACAGGATCCGAATCCAGGGGACACAATTTCTCTCCAGACTTCTTCCTTTATTTTAAATAGACTTTAGCTTTCAGAGCAGTTTTCAGTTCAGCACAAAACTGAGCAAAAAATATCCAAATTTCCCATATGGCCTTCGAAATGGCCAGCTCCACCCATCTGAGCATTTCCCCCGATGGCGGGGCTCCTGTTAGGTCGGGGAGGGGGCTGTGCTCATGCCGCATGATAGGCTGGAGTTCCTAGCGTACATTAGGGTGCTCGCTCAATGTCGTGCATTCCATAGGCTTAGACGGACACAGAATGAGCTATGCCGAGTGGTGCCTCGGTTCAGAATCTAACTCTTTCCAGGATTCTGGTGGCAGAATTCTTTCCACGATTCTGTTTGCAACCAAATTGCAAGCATATACATACAAGGTACCACTGTATCTGCCATTGTAATAGCATACAGAAAGCCCACAGTTACACTGCCCTAAAATAATCTGCATTCCAACCATGTGAATGCCTCCTTCCCCTGCTTTACACTCTCTGATCTTTTCCCTGTCTCCATAGCTGTACATCTGGATCACCATGTAGTAGAACTCATGCAGTGTGGAATCTTTTCACATTGGTTTCTTTCACTTAGTGATATGCATTTCAAGTTCTTCCAGGTCTTTTCATGACTGGCTAGCTCCTATTTTCATGCTTTCTATAATTGTTTTTTCAGTTTCCGAGATGGAACTCAGCACCTTGGCATTTGCAAGGCAGGTGTGGAACCACTGAGCTAAATCCCTAGCCCCTGCTTTCTGTATTTTTAACATGAGGCTTCTGATTATTTCAACTAGATCTCATTATTTTGAGGAGAGAGAATGCAAAAGTTCATGGTCTCTATCTTGGCTGCAATTAAAATCATCTACAGCTGACCCGGCACATGCAAAGATCTTGATTCAAGTCCTCTGGGGTGGCGGCCCCTCGATGATCAGGCTTATGATCAGTGAGTCAGCGAGTGCAGCACCGATCTCCTCAACTTAGGCTGGCTCTGCTGCCTGGCGACCGCTTGTGACTGACAGTGTCATCAGTAGAAAATGTGTGCAGCTCACATACCCTGAGAATCACCCTAGCTTAGCACACAGTCTGCCGTGGAGCAGGGACTGGTCCCCCCCTCATCTCAGGGCTGCCCAGGAGCTGCGCTGTTAGAAAGAATCCCATCTCGTGTTGCTGGTCCAGGAGAAGGTCAGAATTCAAAGTAAAGTTCCCACCAGATGCATATCACTTTCACACCATCAAAAGCAAAAGAGAACATTAAGTCAAGCAACCCTTAGAAGGGGAAGACCGCGTGTACCCAGAATAGAACCCACCGACACTCTGGATTTTATTAGCACCTATAGGTTGTGTTTCACCTTCCGGTGCCCTTTCACATAAACGAATAAATAAAACCCCACCTGCAGACAAGCAGGGAGCTCATTAAGAACCCCTTCGCTCTCATATTCTTCCAGCCTGATTTTAAAGTGCAAGGGTCCTCTTTTCCTAAATGGGAGCTGCCACAGTTCCCTGCTGCAGGAGCACTAAGGTGAGGACCAGAACTGGGGACAGAATGGCGAGGCCCCTGCTAAGCATGAACCGGAGTTACAGAGGGGTCAATTTGCTCTTTTCAAATTTTAACGCACCAACCACTACAGCAATAGCTGGAGGGACACGTTACCATAGGCGCACAGATACCTTAAAATGTTTCTGCCTTGTATGGCGGGCAATACTTCTTCAGAAGCTGGGAAATTAATGAGTCTGGAATGAGTGCAGGTGCTGCCGAGGAGGCTGACGCCGGGCTGTGAGTCTGTATTTCTGCACACGGTGTCGCTGCTGGTCTGGGGCCCACACTGTGAGTAGCTGGCTTCGGCAAACACCAGCAGAACCTACATTCGTTGTTGTGGAGGGGCTCAGACATGGAGGGGGAGGAAAAAGTAATAATAAGATTCTCCCAGCCACCTGAAGGTGTACCTCACCAGCGGACCCATTGTTCCTAACTATATTAAAAGACAACAGGCAGACACAGCTAGACCCAAAAAAAAGCTTATTAACTGTTTCGACCACGAAGGCCTGCTTATAATCAGAGCCAGTAGTCATAAGGCTTATTTTAAATGTGTACCGTGTTCCTGACCGTCACCACTTTCAGTTTAAGTCATAGAAATGCTAACTCAGAAAGGGAGGAAGGAGCCGGGAAGTGTTCTTTTAGCATTAGATATTTATCTTATAAATAGAACCAGGCCGTGGCCGTTTGGAAATTGTGTTTAAGAGCCCAAGCCCTGATTTCCTAGAAGGCGCACTTTGCCACTTTGCATTAAGCGCCTCCTACACCGCTCGCCCCGCGCATTCCTCAGTGTCGGTTGCCCCCTGCAGGCGCTCTGCGGAACTGCCGTCTCCTTGGAAACCCTCTCTCCATCCCTCGACCCACCCCGGCCCCCCACCAGGGCCCCACTGGCCCAGGAAGGAAGGGACAGAACATAAGCGCCTTTTTCATTAGAGGACAGACAAAGGCCAATTAATAACGACCCAGAAAAGAGGAAGGCCCTCGGGACAGAAGAGGCGACTCTTAGTCTTGCCTGTGAATGGGAACTCTGTTGATTTATTATGCCTAAGCTTGCAGCTCCACCGCGTTTGAGTTTCACAGACATTACCGACCGGAATCCTAGGGTTTTTCACAAAAGGGTATGTATGATCTATTCTGTTGCCAACATAATACAGTACATTCTGACCTAGAAGCTTTTATCTCTTTTTATGTGTTAGTAAATGATTGTTCAGTCCCTCTCTGAAGAAAAGCTAAACTGTCTTCCAGAGGTGAATATTATCTTTCCATTCTCTTTCACCTGAGGCATAAGAAATGACTATAATTTGCCAGGCACAAAGGTAATGAAGTGGGTAGAAGCCATCTTTTCAGCACCTAAGCGCATGGCTGGAAACACTGTAGACTGCCAGCTGCACAAATTATTACTGTCTTCACACTTACTTGATTTAGTCGGAGCGCATGTGGTCATTCAAATACTATTTGGTTCTGGTGATAAAAGGTTGGTCGGACATGTTTCCATTTTACTCCAAATACTTCAAAATGTTTCTCCCTCATATTGCGGACAATTATACTTCCGTTCAGAATCTGTGAAATTAATGTCTTCACACTTTCAGGAAAGCTTTTTTCATTCATGTGAATAAGTATTAGTTTCTCCAAGTCTGAGTTTCAGAATTCTTTCATTTCTACAGTTAAAGATGTTATAAAATATAGTGAATGCATGTGCATTCTTCTAAGTTTCAAAACTGTATTTTAAATGCCTTTTCCTATGAAACCTCCAGGCTATTTGTGCCATAATTAAGACCATAGTTGGCTATCAGGAGCTGTAGTGCTGAGTGGTAAAAGCTTGGGAAATATTCAAGACCAGCCAGGTAGTTAAAATTACCTGCTTCTCCCAAAACTCAGAGAAGAATAAGAGGAAAGTCCCAGCCCCTCCCACATCCTGCTCTTCTTCTCCTTCCATCCACAACAGCACTGACCAGAAAATGGAATTTTCACTGCTATGCAATAAAGTGCAGCCAGGTCCTGAGTCCACCCACAGGAGTGCATTCCTGAAGCGTTATCTCTCCCTGCCACACAAGAAGGCCTTGGCTCACGAGGTCAGAAGTTTACAAATTTGGAGATTAATGTGGTTCTACTTATACTTAGGCATAAACTCAGTGCCAGTGCCCAGCTGTGGTGGAGGCAATGGACCACATTGCTGGTTTCTTTCTACTTCCAACCCATTCGTTGTCTGCAGGAGAAATGACTTTTTTATTCAATTTTTGTTATGAAATAATTGTAGAATCACAGAGAGATCCCAGGTGCCCTTTACCTGAATCCTCCTTCCCATGGTATCATCCTGCAAAATGTAGTAGACGCACAATCAGGGTATCAATGCTGACAGTCAACACCAGGAGCACTTTTGTCACGACAAGGAGTCCTTGTCACCCTTTTTATAGTCACCTTCTCTCCCTCCCACTCTGGCAATCACTAATCAGTTCTTTACTTCTATAAATCCATCGTTTCCTATAAGTGGAACTGTGTGGTATGTGGCTTTTTGCAACTGTGGTCTTTTCACTCAGAATAGTTCTCTGGAGATGCCCTCAAGGGTCTGCTGCAAGTATTCCATGGTATGAATTCACTTAACATTCACTCACTGGTATAATTGATATTGTGTAATCGGAAAAAAAGGTCTAAAGGAGTAGGGGAAGTGGGAGGGGAAGGGGGAAGGAAAGAAGGAAAAAAAACATGAAAAAAGAAAAAATGGAAACAAAGTCTTTGCAAATAGGGAAGGGTGGAGGGGGTGAAGGGAGGGCAGGGGAAGGGGGAAGGAAAGAAGGAAAGAAAACATGAAAAAAGAAAAAATGGAAACAAAGTCTTTGCAAATAGGGAAGGGTGGAGGGGGTGAAGGGAGGGCAGGGGAAGGAGAAAAAATAAGAACCTAGATACATCATGTAAAGGAACAAGATCCTAATGATGAATGTAACTGTATTTTATACCTAAAATGTACCAATAAACTTAATGGAAAACATTCACTCACTGATAAAAAAAAATCTCTGAGTCATTTCCAATTTGAGGCTATGATGAAAAAAGTGACTAAACAGTGTTGAAAAAGTTTTCAGTGAACATAGGCTTCATCTCTGTAAGGTAAATCCCAGGAATACAATTGCTGGGTTATATAGTAGTTGCATATCTGGTTTTTTAAGAAACTGTCCAACTATGTTACAGTGTTTTTTGCATTTTACATTCCCACCAACCATGTATGAATGATCCCATTTCCCTAAATCTTTGCTGACATGTGTTGTCAGTTTTTTGTTTTAGCCATTCTTTTTCTTTTTTTAAGTAGTACGTGTGTGTGAGACATAACAAATATACTGTATATTCTGACAGGCATGCAGTTGCTGCAGGTTTTATTTTTATGTCTTTGATGGCATCTGCTAATCCACTCCTTTGTGAAATGCTCCTTCATGACTTGCCCATTTTCTAATTGAAATATTTGGTTTTTACTCTTGGGATTTCAGAGTGCTTTATGTATATGAGATACTAGTCCTTTCTCAGAGAGTGATTTTCAAGACTGTTTCCCACTCTCTAACTTGTGCTTCGTCTTAACAGAGTCTTTCACAGAGCTAACAGTTTCAATTTTTATTAAGTCTAATTTATCATTTTTCTTTCTAAAAATCATTTTTAGTGTCAAGTCTAAGAACGTTTTGTATAACTTACATTCCCAAGGATTTTCTGTAGTATTTCTCTATATTTTACATGTAAGCCCTTGATGCATTTTGAGGTAATTTTTGTATGAGCAATAAAACTTAGGCCAAAGTTCTTTTTTCCCTTTCCTACATATGTATAAATACTCCATCCCTGCTTGTGGGAAAGGCCCACTTTTCCTCCATCAAATTGCCTTTGCATTTTGTCAATAATCAGTTAGGGATATTTGTAGGGGTCCTCTGCTGCACTGATCTGTGTGTCTTGATTACTAACACCATGTGAGGATGTTTGTGTTGTCATTCATGAAATCTGTGTGGTTTTGCATACTGTCTTTTTCTGCTTTTGCTAGCAGGGTAGTACTAGCTTCACAAAATTAATTAGGAAGTGTTTCTTCTTGTTCTGTTTTCTGGAAAAGATTGTGTATAATTGATTTTAATTCTTTTTTGAAAATTTGGTAGAGTTTTCCAGTGAAAAACTATCTGGACCTTGAGATTTCTTTATTGGGAGGTTTTAAATTTGGAGATTCAGTATCTGTAAGAACTGTAGATTTATAGTTTTTTAAGTTGGATGACTCATGGTAATTGGTGTTTTTTCAAAAATTGGTCTATTTCCTCTAGTTGTCGAATGTATATAGAGTTGCATATAGTATCCCCTTACTATTGTTTGTCATCTGCAGAATCTATAGTGACACTTCCTGTTTCATTCTTGATGTTGGTAATCTGTACGTTCTCTCTTTTATTCTTTGTTAGGTTTGCAAAAGGTTTGTCAATTTTATAGATCTTTTCAAAAAACCAGATCTTTGTTTCATTGATTTTCTCTATTGTTTTTCTTTTAATGTCATTGATTTCTGCTCTTATCTTTATTATCTCCTTCCTTCTGTCTGTTTGGAGTCTACTCTGGTCTTTTTGTTCGTTCCTAAGGAAGGAGCTTAATTACTGATTTGAGACTTCTTCTCTAACATATACATTTGGTGCTGCAAATTTTCGTATTCATACTACTTTAGCTATGTCCTGCAAATTTTATTTTGTATTTTCCTTCAGTTCAATGTGTTTATTTCCCTTGAACCTACCTCTCTAAGTCACAGTTTATTTAATTTTGCATTGTTTAACTTCCTTGTAGTTAGAAGTGTTATCTTTCTGTTACAGATTTCTCATATGATTCCATTGTGGTTGAAGAACACATTATGTGTGATTTCAATTCTTTTAAATTTGTTGATTTTTTTTTATAGTCTCAAATATGGTCTGTTGTGGGTTATGTTTCATGGGCACTTGGAGAAAATATAATTTCTGCTCTTCTTGGGTGGCATACTCTCCAATGACTATTTAATTCTATTGATTGATGAAGTAGTTGAATTGTTCTGTATCCTTTCTGTCTAGTTGTTCTATCAGTTGTTGAGAAATGGATGTTAAAGCTTTGAAATACAATTATGGATTTTCCTATTTCTCCTTCAGATCTATTAATTTTTCAACAAGTGTCTTGTAGCACAAACTTGCTATTGTTTGTTCCATGAACATTGAATTGCTGTGTCTCTTTGATAGACTGACCCATGATATATCATCTTATAGTATACCTCCCTGTGTCTGGTCATTTTCATTACTGAAAGTCTGAAGTTTATTTGATCTGATAGTAATAGAGCCACTCCAGTTTTCCTTTAATGGGGGGGGGGGTTTAAAACGTCCATCCTTTTACTTTCAAGTTGTCTACATTAGTACATTTGAAGTGAGTTTCTTATACAAAACATATTTTTAATTTATTCTACAAATCGTTGTCTTTTAATATATTTAGGACACTTACAGTTAATGTAATTGTTGACATGTTAGGAAGTAAGTCTATTTTGTATTTTGTATTCTCTCTCACTCTCATTTCCTATTTTCTTTTTTCTCCCCTCCTATGGGATAATTTTTTGAGAATTCTATTTTTATCTATGTATAGTGTTTTTTAATATGGCTCCTTGTACAGTATTATAATTTATCACAGTCTAACAATACCATCATTTTACCAATTTGAGTACAGAAACCTTAACTTCCTTATATCTCTTTACCCTCTTCCATACATAATTACCTTAAATATTTTCTTTATATACACTCAGAATTATATTGGACATTATTATTATTTTCCTTCAACCAACAAACATAATTTAGAAAGAAAAGAAGGAAGCCTATTATATTGACTTATATATTTTTGCTTACCATTTCCTTCTTCCTTGCTGATATTCCAAGACTTCTTCTTTTATCATTAGCTTTTTATTTAGAGAGCATCTGTTAGCCATTCTTTCATGATAGATTTGCTACTGACAAATTTTCTTCACTTTCCTTATCCTAAGAATTTCTTCATTTCCTCTTCATCCTGAAGAGTAATTTTGCTGGATATAAAAGTATAAGTTGAAAGTTCTTTATTTTCAGAACTTGAAAAATGCTATACTACTTTCTCTCCTGCATGACTTCTGAGGAGAAATTTTTGTCATTTGAATTCTTTTTCCCCTATAGATAAGTGTCTTTTTTTAATTTGACTATTTTGAAGATGTATTCTCTGACTTTGGTTTTCAGAAGTTTAATTATGATTGTGCCAACACAAATTCCTCCAAGTTTATCCTGTTTGGCATTCGCTCAGCTTCTTGAGTCTAGAGCTGTATGCCTCTTGACAAGCTTGGGAGTCTCAGACATTAATCTTTGGATAATTTTTAAGCCCCAGCCTCTCTATTCTCTCTTCCCAGAATTCTAATGCCACAGAGGTCAGATCTTTCGCTACAGTATCACAGGTCCCTGGGTCCCTGCTCTCTTTGTTTCTTTGGTTGTTTGTTTGCTTGGTTGTTCTCTGTCTGTTTTCTCTCAGCTGTTCAGACTGGATGATTTCTATTGGTCTGTGTTCCAATTCACTGGTTCTTTTCTCTTTCCCGGTCTTCTGTTGTTGAACCATTCCAGCTATATATTTCAGATATTGCATTTTCCAGTTCCACAATTTCTATTTGGCTTTTTTTAATCTTCTCTCTTTCCCAAGACTTTCCTGTAAATTTGCGGAGACTGTTTATTTTTCCATTCATTTCAAGTATGTTTGTTCATAATTGCTCTTGGATGCAGTGCTGTCATGGCTATCTTAAAGCCTTTTCGAGTAATTCCAACATTTCTGTTATCATAATGTCAAGATATGTTGATGGGGTTTTTATAAATCAATTTTAGATCTTTCCAAATGTTGGTATAACAACGGAAGCCTGGACGTTTTTGGTTGTTGTAAGACTGTGTGTTATCTAAAACTCAATTTTAGCTGAATTTTTTTAAATCGCTAGTCCAGAAAGGGAATGAGAGATGCCACCTCATTACTGGCAAGTTCTCCATTCAGACTCTGTTAACAGAAAGTGGGGCTGAGCTGGAGGGTCCTCATTACTGCTTGGTAGAGGCTGGAGTTCCAGTTCTCCACATCGTCTCCGCTGACACCCCATTGAAGGCGGCCTGGTTACCAAAGAGCACTGCTGATGACCCGATTCTTCACTAGCCCTCGTCTGAAGCCGCTCTGCGAGGAGAGGGAGAGACGACTCGGTGCTGCTGAGTGCGCTGGAGTCCAGGCTCCCCGCGTGGTCTTCGCCCGTGGGGGTGCAGTCCCAGCTTCCTGCCTGGACACCGGTGGGAATGCGGGGGGCCGCGTCACGGCCCCTGAAGGGAGTCCAGCCTCACACGCAGCCCTTGCTGACGTGGGCGGAGGTACTGCCACTTTCCGCGATGTTTGGGTGGAAGGGAGTAATTTTGTTTCAAAATTCGCTGCTTCCCAAGGGCGCTTCTTTCTCGGCCCTCGGCCTGCCCACAGCACTTGCGGCCGGGCTTTTTTCGGCTCTGTCGGTTGCGCTGCCAAGTGGGCAGCTTCTTCAGCCCCCAAAGCAGCACCCAGGAGAGGAAAAGGGAAAGGCAGGAAACCTCCACCACGTCGTGCCTCGGGCCAGAAGTCCCTGCCTGGCGTCTCTTCTCCCCATCTCAGCCTTGTGCCTCACGTCCCAATTTGTCTTTGTTCTTAACAGGAAACAGGGAATTCTCTCCTGGAATTATTTTTAACAATAAAACCTTTCTCTGATAAAAAAAAAATAGAAATATAGTTATGTCCCTAATTTATATTTTAAAATTTAAGTAAAGGTAAAGGTCACATTCGAGTTGAATGAAGTAAATGCAAAACATAAAATCTTTGATATACTTTCTATTATACCTTTCTTAACTGCAGTAGATTGGAGTTCGTGCTGGGGAAAATGATATCTCACACACACACACACACACACACACACACGCACCACATACACACATATGCACACACTACCAAGAGCCCCTTGAATGAAAAGACTAAAAAATATATTCAACAAAAAAATCTTAATGTAAAAAACAGCAAAATGATTACTATAACTCTACAGAGTGGGAGAATCAGCAATAACTATCTTTTCTATTTTTTGAATTTTACATGTATCTATTGCCATGTGTGCACACATGTACATGTGCATGTGCATGTGTGTGTGTGTACCGGGAGCCTCATGCATGCTGGGTACCATCTCTACCACTGTGCCACACTCCAGGATCCGTTTTTACTCCTGTAATAAGGAAATTTTTAATTTTTAAAAGTATATTTAATGCATATATTATATTTGTACTTGAATGGTTAAATTGCATTACAATTAGACCTCATAATACTATCAGTATCACTCTTTTACAGTTTTGTTAAGGTGAAATTCACATACGATGAACTGCTTATAAAGTATACAGCGTAATGAGCTCTGATGCTTTTTTCATTTTAAGTATTTAACAGTGCATTCAGCTCATTGCATAAGCTTATTTACACTTTACAGAATTAATAAACCTAAATATCCAGTTGAATGATTCTCTTAGTAAAAGAAAGGCCTTTGTAACAGGGAATGAAAATTCTAAACATGGCTTGATCTAAAGAACAATTAACACTAACATTTATGAAGCATTTATTTTGCTCACCTGGACTCCAGGTCATTCTGATGCATAAATTCTGGTAAATACATATTGGTCGTTGACAATGTAAAGAAAAACTCATGCGCTTAAGACAAAGTTTTCAGTCAAAAGAAAATGAGGCTAACCTACGTCTAACTTACATGCAAAACTACATAAAAGGATTATAAGGAGTGTATAAAAATAGGTGAATTCTCATTTTTCTGGAGAAAGCTGCAGGATTTAAGGGAAATTTCCATGTTTTGAATAAATGAAAACCTTCGCAGTCAAGGTCCCAGCTGAATCTGTATGCCTAAAACATGAGCCTGTTACATCATCCGTGTTTTAGTTTTTGACTTAGGCTTTTCAAAGACGTCTACACCGCTGCTGTGTGCCTACGCCCAAATTACACCGCACAAGGGTGATGTGCTGACAAGGAGGCCTTCTACGTTGGAATTTCACAAAATTTTACATGAAAGCACTTGCGGGCGTCGAGATTCTGAGCTTCCCGAAGCTTGGAGGGAAAGCCCACCCGGCACATGACAGGCACAGCACACGGCCTCGCACACGCACGAATGTGAGGCTGTGCCCGCCCAGCCACAATCTTGGCAGCCCCCGAGGTGGCTTCTCTTGTCTGCAGTCTGCTGCGAGGGCCTGATTCTCATGTCCTGCCCAGCAGCAAAGCTGACCCTGTTGACATCATTTGCATAAGGTCGACCTAGACCCAAACCAGAAAACTGCAACAAAATAAGAAGAGATCATATCAAACCATGAACAGTTCATCTCCACCTGAAGTAAATCGAATATGATTATGGATATCACTACTGGAGATATTTTGGGAAGCATCAGGAAAGTACTAGTAAAAAAGGCAAATGTCTCAATTTCTCAAAGAGAATATTATAAAACCTGCTAATAGTTAGCATCATATGAGTCTTGGAAAATGCTAAAATGGATTTTTAAGCAGATGGTGGTGATGGTTCAGAGAATAGGGAAGCATCATAGTTTCACTAAGAGAGCATATGAAGTGTTCCTCTTTCCTTCTTTAGCACGGTTGGGATAGACATGTCAGAGGACTTGCGCTTCATTTAGAATAGCATCTGAAACTGTGGATCACAGGAGGCTTGCAGGAAAAATCTGAAACAAAACAGGGCTGAGTAATAGGAGTGTATATTGTTAAGCAATGTTCCAATAGACTGCACTATTAATGGACTTAACCAACGCCGAAGATCAATTCTAGTGAATAATTTACCAACGATAGGGTAAGAAAATCAATGACCTGCCTATGAGAAGATACAGGCAGTGAAGACTACCTCACTTTCAATTCTGAGTTTACAGGTTTGTCAGCCTCATATATTTTTATCTATAACACAGGAATAATAATAATCTCCCTCGTTATTCTAACAGTCCATCATTTTGGTGTGATAACCAAGACCCTGTAGGTAAAGTGCTTAACATCATAGACCCTTACAGCACTCACTAAATTTGTTATTTTTACCTTCATCTTCACATTTGCTGGTGACTATAACAGGCAAGAACAGGTGACAAGCTGCAGGCAGTAACAGAATTAGTCCTTGCAAGGCCATTCCCGACTCTGCAAGAGTCACCCACGTTAGAGAGGCCAAGCGTGACTCGGATACCCTGTGTAATAGATAAATTAGCAAACAGCACCACCTAGTTTAGAGAAGAGTCACCTAGGTTATGAGGAGCCTGTAAATGCTGGCATAAGGGTGACAGAGGGGCTGTGTCACCTGGCAGGGACATGTAGTGTGTCCAAAGGACCAAAGACCATTGCCTGCAAGAGACATCAATCTTGAGACCTTTGTCACGCTGGGGGTGAGTTTAAAAAATATGAAGCACTTGACAGTGGAGAGTAGAAGGAAACTAACACTGAAAGCATGATTTAAGAATCTGTCTTCAATGACTTTCTTTCTGCCTAAAGCAAGGTCAGAATATAAAGCAATTTACAAAAAAAAAAAAATCTATCAAAATACTTTACATAGACTTTAACCGCCCCAATTTATTGATGTCAGCTTCCATCTATGTACACATATCTGCTGTGCTCTGACAGTTTTAAAACTAAAAGAATCACTCTGCATTCAGCTCAAAATGTCATTGAGGCCACTATTTCTATCTCTCCTAAGAACTGCCATTGTGGCTTACTTCCTGCTCATTGGACCTGTCACCACAGCTTTCTCAGTAATCATTATTTCCCTAAACTGACACTACCATCAGCTATCTCCTGGTATCTCTAGCCATGGAGGGAATCATTAATATCTTAATCATGGCAATCCAACTTATTTTCAATAGTATGGCACCGAGTTTTAATCATATTACTATTTTGCAGTAAAGTGATTATATGCAGGCCTCCATATCCATAGGGCCTGCATCCCCCAAGTCAACCAACCTTGGATTCAACCAACTGCTGGTCAAAAATACTTAAAAACAACTTTTGTCTGTACTGAACATGTACAGATTTTTTTCTTGTCATTATTCCTAAGCAGCACAGTATAACAACTACTCACTCAGCATTTACATTATACTAAGTATTATAAGTAATCCAGAGAGGATTTCAAGTGCTCAGGAGGATGTGCAATGATTACATGCAAATGCTACACCAAGCAATAGTGAAGAGCCTTGAATGTGTGGGGAGTCCTGGACCCAACACTCTGCAGACACCAAGGGCTGATTGCAATTCCCACCAACCCATAGGAGTATCTTTCTATTTTCAAGTCACTGTTTTGTTTTTTGTTTTTGTTTTTGGTACTGAGGATTGAACTCTGGACCTTGCACTTGCCAGGCAGGCAGCGGCACCACTGAGCTAAATCCCCGGCCCTCTTTTTATTTTCAGCCACAGTAGTAATATTTTCTGAAATCCCACAGCATTATTTAGCATCCATAAAACTTGCAATAAATAATCAATAGACTGCATCCAGGGGGTGATGATGGTGTGATTTTATGTCACTGATTCCCAAATTGGTTGGTAGCAAAAATCTTAAGAAATGAATTAGAAAAGAATAAGGAGAGATTCCTTCTTCTTGGTATATACTCAAAAGCATTGATGACCAAAGTTGATGGCAGTTCCCTGAAACCCACGCACTCTGGGAGGCTGAGGCAGGAGAATCACAAGTTCAAGCCCAGCCTGGGCAGCTTAGTAAAACCCTGTCTCAAACAGATATCAGGGGAGGGATTTAGCTCAGTGCTGCCGCCTGCCTCACAAGGGCAAGGACCTGAGTTTGGTACCAAAAAAAAAAAGAATCATGATCAAACAGATATCGGTACACTCACATTCCTGCGGTATTATCCACAGTGCACGTGAGGTGGGAAGCACCTTGAGTCTCCATGGCTGAATGGCTAAACCAGTGCAGTGCATACATCCAATGTTACTCCTCCTCAAAGGAAGGCGGTACTATCGTGGAGTTTGGAAGATATGTTCTAGGGTAAATAAGCCAGCCACAAATGGGAAAATATTGCCTGATGCCACTAATATGAAATACTTCAGGTGGTCAGATTCACGGAGACAGGAAGTAGAATGGTCAGTGTCATTGACCGCGGGAAGTTAGTCTAACAGTTAATCAGATGGGACAAGTGTGTTCCACGTGACATAAATTTTTAATTTAAATATACTCCATATTTTTATCACGTGACATGTATATTTTCCATAGTAATAGAGAGGCAGGTGTTTATTATGCTGTAAATTCTCACAATTCTAGAAGCCAAGTGCTGCTGTCTCTGTTTTAAAGAAGGGAAAGAAGATGGGGCCTGCCCAGCACCAGGGTCTCCACCGAGCCTTGAATCGCTGGGTTTATCGGGTTGCAGAGCCAAATTCCCAGAACAAAGCTGCTCGTGTTACAGCCAGCTGGCCTCCCCGTTTCTCTCTGGATCATTTTAACTGATTCGGTGTTCAGTTTGGTCCTAAGCAAACGAAGGCAGTGTGACTTTCAGGCAATATGTGAGTATGGTTACAAAACTAGAAACCTTGGTGTGGAAGAGGCAGGGGAGGCGCCGGCACGCTGCAGCTGAGATTTGTCTGGGCAGTGACTTCAGGAATCTCTCCAATGTGCACATGCCATGTCCTCCCAGACTTCCCTGGATGAGAAGAGCTGGCTGCAGCCCCAAGAGTCCCGCAAGGGGTTCTTTGGAAATAACTCCTCACATCCCTCCTGCAGTGTTGTCAGCCACCAGCAATAAAACTCCACTGGGCACATTGAGGTATCAAGAAAGGTTGTGTCCTTTCTGATCTCCAGGAGAGGAACAAATCCCCTTGGGCCTGACTCCATTCTGTGTATCAGGTGCAAAGAGTAACCACGAGAGAGTTCAGCCCGGTATGGCCGGTGTCCTGGGCCCCCATCCAGTGCCTGCTGCCCGTTCCCTCTGCCTCTGAGGTTTTGCTCCCACCATTCCCTGGCTCTGGAACCCCTTCTGTCTGACTCATTTTACCATTCAGGGCCTGACTCAAAGCCACTTTCTCTCTGAAGCTCTTTGATACCTGAATTGCAAATGAGCCTCTCTTTGCAGCTCTCTTGGACATTTATTATAAGCTTGCCCCAGATGCATGTCTGTCTCACCCTGGAGACGGGAAAGTTCTCAGAGGTAGGGATCTCATGTTCTCCATAACATTCACCATAAGCAGGATGAAGGGCTGGCATTTTTATTGCTTTAAATCCAATGTCATAGAGCATAAAAACCTGAGGAAGGAACACTTGAATTCCAAGTGTCACAAGGGCCAAATATCATGGCTCAAGCTTTCTGGCATACTGGAGGGACTGGATTTCCTATGACTGTGCAAAGGGTTGAAGCTTCACTGTGGCTAAGGCCACTTCACATCTAAAATGGATGATCCCAGCCTCTGGCTAACGGCTTTGCTTACAGTGAGCCTGCAGCTCTCCAAGAGGGACCCCAGTTGAACAGTCAGAAATCCCCAACCAAATCGGTCTTTCTGCAGATCAAAGTTGATGAGGCAAATGAAAAGTTGCAGCATGAAATGATTCTCCAGGATTATTCCTTCTGCTGAACTTCCTCAGAACCCTGGAGCCCCAAGGAGGTAGCAAGGTCGATAGCCCATGACAATTGCAAGGTCTCCCAGAAGTGATGCTGCCCTTTATTCTCCACCTCAAACAGTTGTGGAGGAGGGACAACCAAGAAGGTAGCAGGGGAATCTGTGGGAATTTGTTTCCCCCGTTTGTACCCAGTAGAAGCTGCTCATGTGTGTAAGCCATGCCCTTCTGATGGCACAAAGCAGTAGATGAGATAGATTCCTTTATAAAGTTACATCGCTCTGAAACAAAAGGAAAATTGTTAGGGGGATGATGTATTGTTGTTAAAAAAAAGTAAAGTTTGAAAAAGGCTGTTACATGGCTGGCAATTCAAGCGTCTGGAATGAAGGAAATAAAAAGTCATATATCTGCAATCCTGCTGTGTTCTGTAAATACCTGTTGACCAGTCATGGTCAAATCATTAAGAAAATTACTGTATGCCGAAACCACCATTGTTATAGCACCATAAACACCTAGTTCTCTCTCCACAGATTAGAAAACTGACTCCTAAATGTTTCAAGTCATTCTTTTAGTCACTCAGGGAGTTAACAACAAAATCAAGACTTAATTCCCAGTGGCTGGTTTCCTGGTCAGTTTCAAATGCATCAGGTTTCTCCTTGTATGAAGTTTCTTTTATTTCTTTTTCGTGCCTGGTTGCACTGGCTGGAAACTCTAGTAGTGATGTCAGAATGAAATCATGAGGACAGTCACCTTACTTTGCTCCCAGTCTTATGGGGAAGTCTTTAGTCGTCCTCCACTAAATGCAATATTATCTGCAGGTAGTTTGTAGATTTGTTTTAACAAATTGAAAAAGTTCCTTTCCATCCCGAGTTTATTCACAGTCTTTATCATGAGTGATGTTTGGATCTTGTCAGATGTTTCCAGTACTTCTGTTGAAATTATTGTGTTATTTCTGTCCTTTATTCCATTCACATGGTCCATTACATTAATTTATAACCAAATGTTAGACCAATCTTGCATTCCTAAAATAAACCTGACTTGGTTTATGTATAATCCTTTCTCTATCTTGTTGAATTCAGTTTGCTGTTTTCTGTTGAGGAATTCTGTGTCTCTGCTAACGAGAGTAGTTTTCTTTCCTCGCAGTGCCTATGTCTGCTCTAGCATCAGGGTGATACCAGCCTCATGGATTGGGTGTGGAAGGGCCACTCCCGCCCTTTTTCTGGAGAGGTCATGGCATGTTGGTTTGCTCTAATCCACCAGTGAAATCATCTGGACCTGAGCTTTTCGTTTTGCAAAGATTTTTATGCAAATTCAATTTATTTCCCTGTTATTGATCTATTCAGATTTTCTATTTCCTCTTGAGTCAGTTTTAGTCATTTTGTTTTTCTAGAAATGTCTCCATTTCACTTAAGTTACTGAATTTAGATTTGTCTTTTAATTTCTAACAAGCCAATCATCCTGTTTTCTCATTCATTTCTAAATTTGGTCACCTGTTTTTCTGTTCTTTTTCTTCTTCTTCTTCTTCTTCTTCTTCTTCTTCTTCTTCTTCTTCTTCTTCTTCTTCTTCTTCTTCTTCTTCTTCTTCTTCTTATTCTTCTTCTTCTTCTTCCTTGTATAAACTGGCTAAAGTGTTATTTTTTTCAAAGAAGCAACATTTATTCAAAACAGTAAGTTTCTGTTTGTTTTCTATTTCATTCATTTTCATTCCCAGTAGCCTTTGTATGCTTCCTTCTACCTGCACTGGATGTGAACATCTCTTCTTCCTCAAGCTCACTAAGGTGAAAGGTTACATTACTGACATTCTTTTTCTCTAAAGTTAGTGTTAAAGCTATCAGTCTTCCTGCTACCACTGCTGTAGCCACGTCCCATCCATTTTGATGTGCCGAGTTTTCGTCTTTACTTGGTTCAAAGTACTTTTATAATTTTCTTATAATGGTTTCTTTAAAATGAATTATCTCATTCTTCCTTTATCTTGGGATATCTTGATTCCTCTCCTCTTTTTTGACATGGTCTTGCTATGTAGTTCAGGCTGACCTTGAACTCACTATGTAATCCAGCCTGGCCTTGAACTCATGGCAGTCCTCGGGCCTCAGCCTCCCAAGTGCTGGAATTACAGGTGTGTGCCACCATGCCTGGCCCTCCCCTTCCTTTTTAAAAATATGGATTTTTTTTAAATGTGTTGTTTAATTTCCCAATAGTTGTGGGATTACCAAATTTCCTACTGTTAAAACAGTCTCGATTTCCAATGTAGTTTTATTGTGAGTAGAGCACATCATTTGTATAATTTAAATCCTTTTAAATTTACTCAGATTGCTGTGGCTAGGACATGGTCTATCTTAGCAATGCTCTACATACCCTCGAAGAGGATGTGTGCTCTGATTTCATCCAGTGGTGTGCTCTCCAGATGCCCACCAATCTGGCTGGTTACTGATATTATGCAAGTCTTCTGTATCTTTGCTGATTTTCCATCAAACTGTGTTGCCCATTATTGAGAACGATGTACTTAAGTCCCCAATTACTATTGTTGAGTTACCCATTTCAACTTTCGATTCTGTCAGTTTTTGTTTCTTTTATTTTGGGGTCTAATGCTAGGTGTATATGTGTTTATAATTGTCACATTTTCCCTAATGGGTTGACACTTTCGTCAGTGTAAAATGTCCCTAGGGCTAGAGCTGTAGCTCAGTGATACAGCACAAGTTTAGCACACCTGAGGCTCTGGGTTCAAGTTGTAGCACAAAAAGCCTGTCCCTCGGTCTTCTAATAACATTTTTTGTCCTAAAGTATAGTCTGATATTAGTATAGCCACTGCAGCTCTTTTGATTTTTGTTTGTATTCTATGTCTTTTATAGTCATTTTACTTGCCATTTGTGTTTTTTAATCAGAAGTATAGACAACATATAATTGAGTTCTGGGTTTTTTTATCCAGTCTGGCTATCTGTCTTTTAGTTGCATAATTTAATCCAGTTACATTTGGTCATTTAGTGTAATTATTTGCATAGTGGAATTAAGATTTTCCATTTTGCTTAATGTTTTCTATGTGTCTTTTGTTTCCATACCTTCTCTATTTCTCCATTACCGTTTTCTTTTGCATTATACATACACAGTGTAACTTTTTTATAGTGTAACTTTTTTCTTGAGACCAAGTCTTGCCATGTTACTCAGGCTAGTTTTGAACTTGTGGGCCCATGCAATTCTTCTGTCTCAGCCTGGCAAGCAACTGGAACTGTAGGCATGGACCACCATGCCTGGCTACTGTCTATGTTTAAATTATTTTCATACTAGTTACTCTGGAGATCACAATATGTGCCAGTTCATCCTAATTATTAACTTGACTGGATTAAGCAGTGCCTGCAGAGGTGCCTGAATTATGGGGGTGCTTTACTGATCAGTAAATTGATCTACTGTTGTTTGCAGCTGAATGTGCCATTAGGACATGGGGCCAGTTGGAGGAGGTGGTCACTGGGGCTGTACCTTTGGAGGGTGTATCTCCTATTACACTTACAGTTATTAAACTTAATGGATGTGCTCTTCCCCCAGTGTTCTACTTCCCAGCCATCAAAAAGCAAACACTTTCGCACCACGGTGCCCTTCTGCCATGATGTTCCCGCCTTGGAGTCAGCTAACCATGAACTGAAACTTCTGAAATTGTGGACCAAAATTAACCTTTTCTCCTTTAAGTTGTGGGTGTAAGATATTTTGTCTCAGAGGTGGGGAAGCTGACCAACACACAATATGAATTGAGTTCGGATTGACATTAATTTACTTCCGATGATGTATAGAAGCTTTGCTCCAACATGGCTCCCTTCCCTCTGCTCTCCTTTGTGCTTCTGTGGTCATGTAAATTGCCTCTTTCTATTTATACAGATCATCCGTTTTAATTTAGGATTTCTGCATTTATTTCAATAAGTTGGAAGGAAAAGTTTCCAAACTAGGTTTGTGCAGTTTTTTCATGCTTACCCCTGTAGTTATCTTTACCAGTGCCCTCAGTTTCCTTGTGTGTATCCAAGTCACCATCTAGTGTCCTTTCTGTTGACCCTGAAGAACTCACTTTAGTATTTCTGGCAGGGCAATTCTGCTGGTGATGAATTCTCTCAGGGTTTACCTATCTGGAGAATGTCTTGATTTCTTCCTATTTTTCAAAGATAGTTTTCTCTAGATATAGACCTCTTGGTTGCCTGTCTTTCTTTTTCAGCAACTTGAATATTTCACTTCAGTGTCTTCTGGGTTCCATGGTTTACAATAAAGCCGCTGTTCGTCTTATTCAGGTCACTCATATATAATGAATCATTCTTCGCTTTTTTATTTCCAGATTTTGAGTTTGATTTTTGACCCTTTGACTAGGATATGGCTAGAGGTAGAGCTCACTGAATTTATTATACTTAGAGTTGTTCAACGCAATGGATGTATAGATTAAGGTTTTCATCAGATTTGGGGAGGTTTTGACCATGATTTCTTTGATATATTTTTGTCCGTTTCGCTTTGCCCTCTCCTTCTGGGTCTCCCATTACATGTATCTTGGTGGGTTTGCTGGTGTCCCACAAGTCCTTATGACTCTGTTTATTCTTTTCATTCTGATTCTTTCTGTTCTTCAGATTGCATAATCTCTCTGTGCCTGTTTTTATTCTCTGTGCCTATTTTCAACTTTAATGATTCTTCCGCCAGCTCAAATCTGCCTGCAAGTCCTCCCGTGAATTTTTCATTTTAGTTATTTAGTTATGACTAAGTAATGAGAATTTATTCAGCTACAGCATGTATTGTAGTTATTTAGTTCATTTCCTAAGTTTGTTATTATTATTTTGATCTCCAGAATTTATGTAGGAATTTTTATGATAGCTACCTATTTGATGGTATTCTGTAGTGATACATGGTTTTTATTACTTTTTTCTAAATCTTTGTACACAGTTTCCTTTAGCTCTTTAGGCATATTTATAACATTTAAATTCTATTAAGTCCAACATCAGGGACTCCTGCAACATTTTCTATTAATTGTTTTTTCCCCAGGGTGTTCTATACTCTTATTTCATGGCATGCTTTTATTGAAAATTGTGCGTTTTAGATGATATATTAGCTACTCTTAAATCAGATATCCCTCCATTCCCTTTTTATTTTTTGAAACTATAATTAAAAAACAGATACAGGGCCAGGGATTTAGCTCAGTGGCACCTCCCTCACAAGCACAAGGTCCTGAGTTCAATCCCCAGAACCAAAAAAAATAAAAAATAAAAAACAGATACAAAAAACCCAGACACAGATTGGTCACACGAAGTAAATATATGACTTAATTATTTCTTTTAAAGAACATTCTTAAAACTACCACGCAGCTTGGAGCCTCTCCAAGTACTCCAGCAATGATCACAAGTATCTTCTTCTCCTAAGAAGTAGCCACTATCCTGATATTTGTGATAATTACTCCCTTGCATTTACTTCTTTTTATCACCCAAATGTGCTTCTCTAGACTTCATCCTTCATCTTGCCTATTTCTTTATTTTAGCATATATTTTGAGTTGCTTAATCTACACATTTAGCTGTGCAGGTTTCTTTTTGTCATTGAGACTGTTTTGTTTTGTTGATTTTTTTTTTTTTTTTACCCTGAAACTTCTTTTTTTCAAGACTTCCCTGGACTGATTCTTAGATTCAGTATTCCCTGTAATGTGCAGTCACCAACATCTCTGCTTCCTTTTTTTTTTTTTTCTTTGTGCCAGAGATCCAACTTGGGACCTTGTGCTTGCAAGGCAGGCAGCAGAACCACTGAGCTAAATACACGGACCTCCTTTTTTTTTTTTAATTCTTGCTTTTATTTTTAAGTTTTGATTCTTTATATTTACCCTGGGGTCATCATAGTTCAGAGATCAACCAGGTATATTGGTATAACCAGGTATAAGGTATATTCGCCAGAAAACACCTTAAACCAATAAATCTTCCACCTTTAGCCAAGGACATCTGTATCTGAAGACACACATTCAAATTTCAGACAGCATGCAGATCAGCCCCAGCTGTTACTTGCTGCTTATCCAGACTCTCAGGATGAGCCACAAGTGAATCACCAAGCCTCTCTCCCTGCCCCATGTTTCCCAGGCATGCACACCTCCCTGTGTGAACATGAAGCCCTTTATATCCTCAGCAAGATGCAGGACATTTAATATCATCCACTGCCATCAGAGTCGAGTCCCTTGGACTTTCTTTTAAATTTTCAGCCAGGATCTTGTTTGCCCCAAATTACAGGCTTAAGTAGCTATGATGTTAACAATTTTAACCAAGAGCTACTATTTTCAATAACAACAAATAATAAGAACTGGGGAGCTGGGGATTTAGCTCAGTGGTTCCGGCACCTGCCTAGCAAGCGTAAGGTCCAGAGTTTGATCCCCAGTACCCCCCCCCAAAAAAGAAAGAAAGAAATAGGAACTGGGGAGATGGATCTTTTGCAAAAGGAAAGGAAAACAAGGTGGAGGGAGAGAGGAGGGCTGAGAGGGAAAGGGAATCCAAAAGAATGAAGATGTACCGACTCCCCACACTGAATATAATCATCATGTACTGCACACATGGACTAATAAAAATTTTAAAATGCCAACCCTGAAGGAGGGTTTTCCCACAGACTAGAGCTCCCTTGCAGATCAACTAGCACCAGGACCCGGGAGTGGAACTGTGGGATTAGCAAAATATCAACCGTTCCCTGAAGGTGGCGGTGCCCACAGACCTTCAGAAAGGTGCCTCCCTTCTTTGCTTGTGCTGCCATCTGTCGAAAGTTGTTACTCCATGGCTTGGGGAGCTGGAAAATGGGAGTATCCCCAAGTTAAATTGCCACAGACCCCAGTGGGGTTTTTTGCTAGGATGATTTTTTTTTTTTTTTGGTACCAGGAATCAAACTCGGGACCTTGCGCTTGCGAGGCAGATGGTGGCATCACTGAGCTAAATCCCTGGCCCTCTAGGATGATTTTGTTTGTTCTCTGCCTTTGGTTTCCTAAGTTCAGAAATGGTTGATCTGGATAATTTTGCCAATATATTAAATGAATTCTACTCTACCTTTCCAAAAGTCCCACTGCTATGTAAATTTCCCTGTTATTTTATCTTGAATATAACTTTCTATAAAGCTTTTAAGTGCTGACGTAAATATGTACCTGATTGTGCATAACAGCATTAGTCAAAATAACCACACACAAAAAAATGAAAACAAAGCAAATGTCCATCAGTGGATGAATGGACAAATTGTGATATATATCCACACAAGGGAATGTTACTCAGCCACAAAAATGAATCAAGTATCAACACATGCTACAACATGGGTGAGTCCTGAAAAACATTGCACTGAGTGAAAGAAGTCAGGTGAGAAAAAGCCATAGATTGTATGATTTCACAGGCATGAAGTGCACAGAACAGGTGTGGGCACAGAGATGACTGGCAAACCAGTGGTCTCCTTCTAGGCTAGGGGTGGGGAGAGGTCGTGACTACTCAGAGGGACAAGACTGTTGGGGGGGGGGATAATGAAAATGTCCTAGAAATAGATCATGGTTATGTTTACAGAATTCCACAAGTACACTAGAAGCTACTGAAGTGCACACTGTAAAAGATTAACTTTATGGCATGTAAATCAAATCACAATAAAGCTTTATAAAAATCTTCTTGGAGATCTATAAGTGAAAAGAGAAATTTGAAAACAAACCATCTTAGGTATAGAATAATGATCACATGAATTACCTTCCTCATTTATTCATTCCACATTTCATGAGATTTTTCAAATGCAGTGCCTGGCATGAAGGAAGCACTAGATTAAATGCTGTCCTTTATTGCTAGTCATTTGAAAGAATTCTGTGTCAATATGCCACTATGTAACTATGTATCAGAATAAATTAAATGTGACACTGCATTCTAAGGGTTTAAAAATCTAAAGACTATGCAGACATTTTTTAAAAAAATAACTACAGCAATGGGGAGAGAGATAAAGACCATCCCCAGAGTACACATGGCGGGGTGCTGGCAAGAACAAAGGAGGATCTCTGGAGAGAAATGATCCAGATATTCTCTAACACCTAGCGACCTGCTAACATGCATTGAAATAAGAGCCCTGTGGGTGGAGTGGAGGGGGGAGAGTATTTCAAGCAAAGGAAAACGTGTGCAAGGGATACAGAAGAGGACCATGTCCAAGCATAGTACACAGGAGAGAGCAGCAAGAGGCGATGCTGGAAAGCTCGGTGAAAGAGGAGGCTTCCCCCTCTAACTTCAGATGATTCGCGAAAGAGTTCTAAGGAAAGGCCCAAAACACCTAGCAGGAAAACAGGTGACCTTGAGACCATAATGTTGAGACACGCAGTAAGTCAGACACCCGAACTTAAATGTCACATGGTTTCATTTAGGTGAGAACCAGAAAGTATAAATAAATTTAAGAGAAAAATAAAAGATAGAGAGTAGGAATCCGGGATATAGATCTAAAAGAGAAGGGGAACAAGAGGTGTAGGAAGGGAGAGGAAGGGGAGGAGAGGGCATGAGAAAAGAATTAAGACGTGCTTTGCACACACACACCAGCTCCCCCCGAGGAACACAGTCATCATGTGCCACAAACAGAAGCTATTCAAAAAAGAAAAAATAATATCTAGGGGGAGGAGAAGGATGCATTTGAGGCTGGAAGGGGCCAGGAGTCTGGTTAGGAAAAGCAAGATAAAGACTGAACTGAGGAAGGAGTGGAGCGTGAAACGCCCAGGAAGAGAGGAAGCCAAGTTTAAATGTGTACAGAGAGCAGGAGTGAGAAAGTGTCGTGATCAGCTGGCTTTGGATCATTTACAGAAGGAGACGGAGTGGACTCGCGGATTTCCAACATGGTTGACTGGGTCGGTCCAGGTGCCATTTGCCTCCGTGTGGAGTAAAAGAGAATAATTTTCAGGAGAAAGGCACATATTTACTTGGGAGTCATGATGACCTTGGGATACCTGGGGAGCATTTCGAGTTGAAATTTCATTCCACGTTTAGCTTTGAATTCTAGGAGAGATCTATGGACCCCAGAGAGATGTGTGTGAAATTAGTGCAAACCAAGTAATCGGAGCCGCTGAGTGGATGAGACTCATTGTCCGAGGAGACAATGTAAAGAGAGGTAAGGTAAACAACTGTAGCATCTTAGGGAGGAAAAGCACTTAAGGACGAGTTAGGGGACGAGAGACTCAAAGGAGCATCCAGGCAAGATTCCCTGAGAAATGAAAGATGGAAGGGAATGGAAGAGTAGAAGCCCAAAGGTTCCGTTTGAATCACCTTCACCGAGAGGAAGGGGATCAAGGCAGGAGAGGGCAGGGTCCAGAGGGGAGTAGTGAGGGGTAGGAATCGCCCAAGTGTGTCATATGCATACCCAAACCGGCCAAGGTGAGACTCACTGTTCTGTAGAACTAGCATGCATTAATAAAAAAATGCCTTCAATAATATGCACATTCTTGAAGCCATGGTTTCTTTACCTGTAGAGTGGTATGAGCAATAGTAAGATGTTTAATAAGCGCTAATAAACATCAAGAATCATTATCAGGTGGAAATAACTCAAGAGGCACCAATCCAAATAAACACCTTTAATAGAAGTTATCATTTTGTAAAGGCTATAAAGACATTACACAGGAAGTTGATGAGAAGCGAGCTGAACTCAGTTTACCAAAGCAGATGGGTGAATAAAACACTCTGTGTTTGAGTCTCCAAAACTAATGGCTGCGCACTACCACCGACCAAGTACTGCTCTCCACACGGGACAACAAAGCCTCTCAGCTAAACATGAGCCTTCATTAGCATGATTGGTGAGAGCCAAAATGCATTCATACCAAACATGCTATTTCATACCGAAGCCAAACACATTCATGGTCAAAATGGAACCAAGTTAAATCAGGAACACGTTTCCCCCTGGGTGCACAATGTAGAAGTCTGAGTCAGGACAGTGAAGGACAAAAATTGGGGTACAGATAATCAGTGTGATGGCCCATCGGCTCCAGAGCTTCTCCCTTTGCCATCAGTGACCCAGAATGATGAAGCATTTCCTTCTCCGGAGGAAGAAATAACCAACCATCCAAAGTCACATTAGTCACGTGTTTAAAAGTTGATCATTTTTCTCTTTTGAGACATTGGCGTAAAACCTTGTGGCCTGAGTGTTATTACATCTTCTCTTCTTCACCATAGCAGCCTCATCATCAGACTTCCCATCAGCCGGGTGAGGTGGCGCACGCCCATAATCCCAGCACTCTGAGGGAGGCTGAGGCAGGAGGATCACCACAAGTTCAAGGCCAGCCTGGGCTACATAGTGAGACCCTGTCTCAAAAAAACGAAAACAAAGGATATGATCGTGAAAGGGGACTCGGTGGGTAGTGGGGTCAAATCTCACTTCAGTTCTAATGAACCAGGAAAAGCAGTAAGTTCTGTAAGTAGCTTGGGAAGAAGAGTGGAACGGATGGTTGTCCTCTCAGGAGGCCAACCTGGAAAAATGGTCTATCACGAAGCCAACACCCGAGGGTGTGTACACTTCTCTCCCCCGCGGAGCAGCTTCCCTGCCTGCCGGGGTGAAGGCGGGGTCTGCAGCACCCTGCGCTGCCTGCTGGGTGTTGCTGCGCCCTTTCTGCTGGCAGCGGCAGGCTGGCTCTCTGGGGGATGAGCTGAGTCCATTCCGTAGACTCCGTTTTATCAGGAAGGACTCACTGGGGTAGAGTTACTAGGGCTCTTCTGAGCGGCTTTTCCCTGTGAAATTCTGGAATTGTTCCTATTTCATAACAAGTGGCCAGGGTGACTGCTCAGCCACACTGCATTTCCCCATCCTGTCCGGCAGACGCTTATTTTTCAAAACACCAGACTTTCACTTCTTTAGAAAATGCCCCATTTACGACATAGCCACCCCCACTTCGGCCCACTCTTCGCTGGGAGTAGCGTCATATGTTGGCAACAGCACAGCTGGAGGTCAGGCTGTAAACAGCCAGGGAAATGCATTTGTCATCCAAACCTTCAGTTCTGACAGGAAAATGGACTTTAGGTTATGAATGCCTCAAACTAGAGATCTCTTTTGCTAAAAAATGATCTTCTAGAGAAAATGAATTTTTTAGTTTGTTGGTTGGAATTTTTGGCACAGTTATATATAAAGGGATTGGGTGTGAACCACCATAAATAATAAGAACAAAACACTTGGAAAACACTCAGAGGTATGTTCATGTTTGAGAGCAACATAGAAATCCATAGGGCACTGGACAGTTTCTTGTTTATAACAAACAAAGACATGAGAGATTTACTCTGGATCTTGTGTTCTACATCTATTTTAATTTAATCTCTACAAATGAAAATAAAAAGTGGCTGCTAATCAAATTCTGAGGTTTTAGGATATTTGAGATTATCTTTTCCAGCTATGAAGAAATTCCATATCCACTCTAAGAAGGGGTATAATCTTACACATTGCTATGAAGAAAACTTTGGGGTTCTCTTTTCCATTTGAGGACGTTCACGTGGGTGTGATGCCTAAATTTTTTTTTAATCAACATTTCTGTAATTACTAGTGAGACCATGCATCCTGCTATGCATATGGTAGCAAGTAAATTTATTTTCCTGTGAATTTATGTCTTTAATTTCCTGTGATTGCCTCTTTATACCCTGTGCCTGTTTGTATGAATAGCATTAAGTTTACTTTAGATGCTGTGATGTGGTCCCGTTTCATTGTGCTGTGTAGTGCTCTCAACACTATTTGTCTTAACTCTGTTAACAGTGTTTCTGGCTGAACAGAAGTTTACAACCCTCTATGCTCTTCCACTTGTCACTTGTCCTCTTAATGGCTTATAGATTTAACACTAGGCTTCTTCAGTCTTTCCCTGTCATAGTCCTCTGCCTAAGGTTTTACAGTGTTTGTTTATTTCCATAATATGCTCATAACTTTTAAGTTTTTAGATATAGAAATTAATATTCTAATACCCACTGTTCTCATGGTTGCAGACCTGCAAGGTGAAGGCCATTCCCCGCTTTGCTTATCTACTTGTTATTTCCTGGCTGTTCTGACTCTTCTTACACATTCTCCACATTTATATTACATGTGGACTCTCCCATCCATCAATTCCTGTCAGTATGCCTGATACTTAGTCCTTAGCACTGTGGTATAGGTATTGCAACCAAATTAACTGGTTTTCCTTCCCTAGTTTTTCCCCACTTTATTTGGGTTTTTTTGTTGTTTTTGTTTTTGTTTTGGTACCAGGGATCGAACTCGGGTCCTTGCGCTTGCGCAGCAGGTGGCAAAACCGCTGAGCTAAATCCTCGGTCCCTATTTATTTTAATTTTAATTTGCATTAGTCCGTGTTTGTGTGCATAATGATGACATTCACTGTGGGGAGCTGGTCCGTGTACATGACACATCTTCATTCTTTTATTTCCCCTTCCCCTCCACCTGTTTTTTTCCCCCAGCATCAGATTCATTTATTTTATACATTCTTATTGAGTTAATTTTCATAAATGTAGATTGACAACCAGACTAACAGGCCAAAAAACATATAAAACAAACAGGACAATTATGCTAAATCAAGGCACACTTTTAGAAACGTTGGCCTTGCTGGATTACAATAACTTTTTTTCACTTTTTTCTGTCTGTATTTCATTTTCCCACTCATCTTGTGAGGAAATCTGATGATACTGAGGCCTCATATAATTTTATATGGCTTTATTGAGTTATGACATGCATGCTGAACATTTCAAACATACAAGTCAATATTTTACTGTATTCATGGAGTTGTACAATCATCACCAGCATCGATTTTAAAACATTTTTATCAACCTAAAAAGAAATCCCCTACCCTCTAGATAGCACCTCCAACACTACTGTCTTCCCTGTCTCTTGTCCACCCACTGATGCACTCTGTCTCTCCAGACTCACCTGTTTGGGACACCGCACCGCGCATGGGAGAACTGGAATATGTGGTCTTTAGTGACCCTCATCTTTCACTTAGCACAGTGGCTCCTAAGTTTACTCATGTGTAGCCTGTACCAACACTGCATCCCTTTCTGTGGCTGAATTAAATGCCACTCCAAGGATATAACACATTTTCTCTGTTTACCACCTCATGGATATTTGGGTGGTTCTCTCTTTGCGTCTTAGAATAACGCTGCTGAGAGTCTCACAGAAACTTTAAAATGAATTTAATACATTGCAGTAAATTCTACAGGAATTTTTGTTATAACTCGATTAACATTATAGATTAACTTGGAAAATTAAATTTTTTTACAAAATTGAGTATTTCTACGAGAAAAACTGTTAAATTTGTTTTGCATTTATTCAGACCTTGTTTATTGCCTTCCATGAAGTTTTACCAGTTTCTTCATAAAATCCTGGAGCTTCTCTTTTTTATCTCTGTTGAGTTTACATTTTGCCAAATTGAATAGAATTTTTAAATTAAAATTTCTATTCAAGATAAATGATATAGATGATTGGTGGGTGATTGATATATAATAGATATTAAAAGATGGTAGATATTGATAGACCATAAATATTTTTTAATATCCTTTTTATTTTTTATTTTTATTTTCTTGGTACCAAGGATCAAACTTGGGACCTTGCACTTGCAAGGCAGGTCCCGGAAATAGATGATAGATATTGACAGATGATATAGATAGATACAGATGATTGATAGAAGAGAGAGGAGACATAGATGAGAGCAGTACATGGATGGGCAGATATAGATACAGAGCTATTTGTTGCTACTAGAGAATCCAAAACTAAAAATATGGCCCCAGGAAAAAAACAGATACCAAGGGAAAGTTCATACAATACAGAATTCTGGGGCAGGACAACCACTGCTATTATCTCCCTCCCTAAGATGTATAGGAAAATTATTTTAGGGTTGAAGAGAATTTTAATTGCTCTCTAATGTCATCAGATCTTGATGGTTTCTTGTCAAAACATTTCCTCCTGTGAAGAAAAAGGAACTTGTATACACTGTTGATGGGAATACAAATTAGTAGAGCCACTATGGAAAACAGTATGGAGGTCCTTAGGATCCAGCCATCCCTCCATAAGGTATCTATGCAAAGAAAATGAAATTGGAATGTTGAAGAGACATCAGTGTCCCCATGTTTATTGTGGCACTATTCCCAGTAGCAAAAACATGGAATCAAGCTAGATGCCCAGCAGTGGATGGATGGACAAAGAAAACACAGTTGTATACAATGGAATATTACTCGGCCATAAAAAGAAAAATCCTGTCATGTGTGACAACATGGATAGAACTGAAGGACATTATGTTAGGCGAAGTGAGCAAGGCAAAAAAGATGAGTACTGAATGTTCTCACCTAAATGTTGAAGCTTTAAGTAGTTAATGTCATAGAAGTGGAGAACAGAACAGGGGTTAGCAGAGTCTGGGAAGGTTGAGGCAGACAGGGATGGGTAGCAGGTGGTTAACAGGTACGGGGTGCACTAGGATAATTTATAATGTTCTGTAGGGCAGTAGGGGGACCATGGTTGAAAACAATTCTGTTTCACAATAGCTAACAGAGAGGAGTTAGAGTGTTCCCAGCGCAAAGCAATGATGAATGGCTGAGTGACGGGTATACCAGCTATCCCCATCCGATCATTAGGCACTGTGCACAGGTGGTGAAATCTCCCACTGTCCCCCATAAATATGCAGTTATTATGCAGCAGTTAAAATTTTTAAATTAAAACTTTTTTTAAAGAACCCCAAGTATAAATATAAAAAATAATAGGAAGGGGCTGGGGATTTAGCTCAGTGGCACCGTGCCTGCCTTGAAAGCACAAGGTCCTGAGTTCAATCCCCAGTACCACCAAAACAAAAAACAAAAAAACAACAACAAAGATAATAGGAAACTAGAGACAGATCTTTTGCAAATGGGAAGGGGACTAAGACATGGGGGAATAAAAAGAATGAAGACTTGTTTGCACATGGACCAACTCCCCACAGTAAATGTCATCATTATGTGTGCTAATACAAATAAATAACAAGATATTTAAAGTATAATAAAATTTTAAGAAGAAAGCAAACATGTAGACTCAAAAGAAGTCCTCCCGGGGAGACACCATGGGGTTTCTGCTCCGGACGATCGGCTGTCCTGTCGTGGGCGTCGCTGCTCCCCAGATGACCGCGGTCTCGCTGCTGCGCACACTTGTCCTGTGGCTAACGCACCCTCCCGCTGTCCCCCCAGGATCTCCAATGAACACTCGCCCAAGCTCCAGATCCGAAGTCACAGCTACCTGAGGGCGGTGAGCGAAGTCTCCATCAACAGGAGCTTGGACAGCCTGGACCCCGCGGGCCTGCTCACGTCGCCCAAGTTCCGCTCCAGGAACGAGAGCTACATGCGCGCCATGAGCACCATCAGCCAGGTGGGCGCGGGCCGCGCGGGGCTGGGACAGAGGGGGCAGGAAGGGGCACTGTGGGCCCAGGCAGAGGCCGGGCACCCGCCGCCCACAGCGGGCTCCCGGTGTCCGGGAGGGAAGGAGGGCCCTCTGCAGGGCACCGGGCATGGAGGGGCCTTGGGAACCCAGGCAGGGCCTTGCAGGGCTGTCCAGAAGGACACACACAGCCCGGAGCCACCAACCAAAGGAAAGTCTCATCACAGAGGCACTAGAGCTCGGAGCAGACCAGCCACCCAGAGGCCTGAGGTGCGACAGGGCGGTAGAGCCATGCTTACTGTGTGTTGGGCCCTGGGCTCCCCCCAGCAGCACAGAAACAAAAATGGCCAGGGCAGGGCATCCTGGGCCAGGGATAGTGACCTTAGGGCGCCTGGAGGAACTCATCCTGTAGATTTAGGGGCCACCAGAAGACAGAAAGGACTTCTTCAGAGCCGACATAAGGAAGGGTATTTATGCCAGGCATGGTGGCACACACCTATAAACCTAGTGTTCTGGAAGCTGAGACAGGAGGATCACAAATTCAAGCCCAGCCTGGGAAAATTAGCAACTTACTGAGACCCTGCCTCAAAATAAAAAATAAAAATAGGGCTGAGGATGTATCTCAGTGTGAAGTACCAAAATCTCCAGTATCACGTGGGAAAAGGTTATTTTTTAAATCACATTGGAAAAAAATAAAATAAATTACATTGGAGGCTCTGAACTTAAATTTATATCACAAGCTTAAAAAATAAGTACCATACCATTAATTCAGTTAATATTTATTAAGCAAAACACTGGACCAGACTTTTCAAGTAATGCCTTTATGAGTATACATAATACGTGTCCCCTAAAGGTTTACGGTCTCATGGAGGGCTTATGAGAAACATAAAAATTCTGTCACAGACATTATGTACTTGGCCAACACAAAAACTCTTGGAATTAACCATCAGATCCACCTTGGCTTAGGAACTTCATTGGTCACTCTGCCAGTTCCTTTATATCTTCATATTAGTTCCATACATACCTGTACAATATGTAAGTAACCAGATATTAAATGGGACTTTCCCTGTAGCCACACTATTGTAAATAAGATCCCAGAGTAAAGGACAAAAAAAGAAAAAAAAAATACCCAAGACTTTAAAGAGAAGGCTTCTAGGAATCAGATCTAAAAATACACATTTTAACAAATTCTGATAAAGTAGCATTTAACCTGAACTTTGGAAAATGCCAGCTGAAGGTATATTCAAGGAATAATGAGTGTTCTGGCTTGGCTGGAGCTCAGAAAACTTAGGGGGCAGCCATGGGAGAGCCATTCTGAAGTCTGTCCTGGAGCCTTCTTAATAAATGTCTTTGCATGCCAGCCCAAGGGAACTGGACTTTGGTCAATAAGAATGACATTAAGTAAACAGGAATAAAACACCAGTGTTGAAGCAAGTAATAGGTATTGTATAAGTCACTTTCCCATCACATGGCTAAAATACCTACTATACCTGCAACTTAAAGGAGAAGTTTATTGTGGCTCACAGTTTCGGTCCATGGTTGGCCAGCTCCAAGGCAGAACCATCATGGTGGAAGGGCCTGGTGGAGGAAAGCTGCTTACCTCATAGCAGCCAGGAAGCAGAGAGAAGGGGGGGGGCGGGGCAGGGAGGAGAATGCACCCTTCCGGGTCATGCCTCAAGGGACCCACCCCGACCTCATCAGTGATCCACTGAAGAGCACACCCCCCATGATCCACTCACCCTCCAGAAGCCCATGAGATTTTGGGGGACATTTTAGATCTAAACCACAACAGAGATAAGCAGAACTGATGGAGGATAATTAATCTGGTAACAACATGTAGGGAAGATTGGAAAGGATGACGAGCTAGCGGCAGGGACTGGTCTGGAAGATGATCGTGGAGATGAAAACGGATGCGCCTGGTGAGGGGGGTGACTGCGGTTTGATGGTGGTGGGCGTGGGGACACAGTGAGGCATTTGTATGGGTGAGATGAGGGTGACAGGATCACTGGGCACACGGCTGTCAGAGTGGCCTTGAAGTAGGGCCACTGCTCCATTTTCTCACTGCCATCCAAACAGAGCTCCCTGTGGAGTCCTCCACAGCAAAGGCCACACCTGCACCAGGTCCAGGAAAACCCCCGGGAAGGCCGGCCCGGGGGACCCCAGCAGTGAGCCCTCTGCTCCCCCACTGGAAAGGAAATCTCTAGCTGTGTGTGCAGACCCATCCGTGTGATTAATGGTCAGTGGTGCCCACCAGCCTCATCTCAGGAAAATAGTTAGAAGCTCATTTTGGTGCAATTCAGACTTGTTTCATCCTAATCTTTTTACAATAAATATTAAAACTTGTTGAAGCATACCTTTATTCTGCACAGTCCTCTTTCAAAACTATTGTGCAGTTTATATTCAGCTTTCATGTGTGCAGAATACAAGAGTGGGGTTAAAATGGGGGGTACTCATACCCACGTATGACTTTTAACATGTTTAAAACAAGGGAATCATGGGGAATCAAGGTGCCGTGCAGCTGGCTGCAGTTAGTCCCTGTCCCATGGTGCTGACCTGCCTTGGGACAGCATCCTTCCTGGGGGTGCTTAGTGAAATGTCACCAAGTCCCTGTGGCATGGGACAAAGAGCACTAAGCTTCTTCAGATTGATGCTGAGATCCCACAGTGTGGTCATTGGACTCTACTTAAGCACAGAAAGCATCAATGTCCTGAATGCATTCTGAATGATGCATCATCTTTCTTTTTTTTTTTTTTTTTTTGGTACCAGGGATCAAACTTGGATCCTTGCACTTGTGCAGCAGGTGGCAAAACCACTGAGCTAAATCTCCGGCCCGATGCATCATCTTTCTAACACCACATTCAACTTCCATGGAAGACAGTCTCAGGATAATTTCAAACTTCCAATTACAGTTGCTACTTTGTCATCATTCAGAGGAGGGGAATTTCCTCCTCAAAGCAGTACAATTGTATACACTCTAGACTGTTCAGAAAGGAGTTGGCTTGTGCTATGTCAGAGATATTTTCTTTGATAAACCACTTGTAAAAACTAGAGTCATATTGAAATATTGAATTCAAGTGCACTATAGCCTATTCAGTTTAGAACCTGACCTATTCATCAAAGATGCCTAGAAAGATGAAAATAAAATTTTGTAACCCAAAGAATTAGTCTAGAACAACTAAATTTTTTGTTTCCACCCTTGACTCATAGAGGCAAAACAAATTGTCCTTGTATGATCCAGAAAAATTGAGAATCTTTTCATAGGTTTAGTCATTTTTCTATATTGTACTATTTATATCTAAAAATGGGTGATTTTATAGAGTAGGTCTTGAAAAGAATTATAGAACGTCAGATTTTTTTTAACTATCTCATGTAATAACTACCATTTCAAATTACTTTATTTCTTAATTTATTTCAAGTACAAATCCTAAGCATCTTAATCTGGAAGAGCAAACTGAAAGTCTACAGATAAGGATTTGGGGTGGAGCTCAGTGGCACTGCTCCTGTCTGGCAAGCGCAAGGTCCCGAGTTTGATGCCCAGTACCAGAAAAAACAACCAAACAAAAGTCTACAGATGTATTTTATCCGGTGACATATTAGATTACATCTTCTTTTTGTTCTTGACACTTGGAATTGAGCCCAGGGCCTTCACACTGAGCTACATCCCCAGTCTTTTTTTTTTTTTTTTTTGGTACCGGGAATCAAACTCAGGACCTTGCACTTACAAGGCAGGCGGCAGCATCACGGGGCTAAATCCCCGGTCCTGCCCAGGATGATCTTGAATTTAGGATGCCCCTGCCTCAGCCTACCAGAATGCTGGGATTTCAGGCATCCACCACCATGCCTGGCAGTTTTTAAAAAGTAATATAAGTAGGCAGTTTTTGTGCTTAGCAGTGAAAACAATAGCTTAGCTGTGACTTTTGACTTAGTACATCCTTTCACTGTGAGGTGTGTGTGTGTGTGTGTGCATGAGTGTGTGTAGAAATGAGACCCAGATGGATTAAGTGTCTGTGTATACACAGCTAGCCGGTGACAGAACCAAAAGACCCCGGTATTTCCTAACTAGTTAATTACTCAACACCCCCTGGTATTGGCGCCAATAGTGGTGCTATCGAAGAAGCCATTAAAGACTATGAAATTCATGTCAAAGAAAGACTCAGAGCAATCACAAGAGGCTCTCCCTGGCCAAAAATGGAGCAAATAAGAATAACAGAGTACATTTAAAGTTATTGCATTAGTCACGTTTCCATCGCCGTGACAGCTTTCTGGGATAAGTCACCTTAAAGGAGCACAGGCTTATTTCAGCTCAGTCTGCGAAGCTGCCTTCCATGGTCACAGACGTGTGGCTCTAGGGCCTTGGGGGAGGCAAAATATCATGGCGGGGAGCGTGGGTCACGAAGCTGCTCACTGCTGGTGACCAGGACTGGAGAGCAAGGGCAAGGGATTGGAGTCCCACGAGCGCCTTCGAGGCCACGCCCCAAATGACCTCACTTCCGCCCACTAGGCCCCGCCTTCTAATGATTCTACGGCCTCACTATATAGCAGAAGGATGCCTTTGGAAGACACTTACCAAACTACAGCAACTAGCAAACATTTTTTAATCTATCATCTATTTTGATCCTTTTTTTGAATTTTTTGTTGTTTTGATTTGGTTTGTTATAGTTTTCGTTGTTGTGTTGCTGTTGTTGGCAGTACTGGGAATTTAACTCAGCCCTTTCACACTGAGCTACACCTCAACCCCATTTTTGTTTTTTATTTTATTTTTTATGTTCTGTAAGTTGCTAAATTGCCCAGGTGGGCTCAAACTCAACAGTGCTAGGATTCCAGGCATTCACCACCCTGCCTGGAATTTTGATCTTTTTAAAAATCAACTCATCACCTCCAGGAGACAAGAGGGAACAAATGATTATCTCAAAGGAAGAGGGAGAAATCAGGCATCTATCTTTCCACCTCCATATGATCTAAACCACTGAGTAACCAGAAATTTAAGGCAGGATGCATTTCTTTATTAAAATTCTCCAACTAGTAGTTGTAAATTTAATGATAGAAATAGAATATTGCCACTTCACAACTCTGATGGAGTACTGGATCTAGGCATTGAGCATAAAATGATTCTCAACAACATAAAAAGACAGCCCAGACCCAATGTGCACTTTGATGAAAAAGCATGTGGCCGCTAGTCATGCTAAAAGGTCTGGTCCAGAGCCAGACCAAGCCTCAGGGGACAGTTTACAATTTTCAAGAGACACAAAAAACAGGAGCACATGCCCAAAGCATCATGAGCATGAAATCAGCAAAACCTAAAATGTGGGAAGCTCTGTCAGTCTGTCAAATGACACACACACATTCTCCAATAGAAAAATTGTAATAAAAAAAATACATACTGATTGTACTAAGAATAACAAAGTACATTTAAAGTTATTGTGTTAGCTTTCCATCACTGTGACCATTAGATAAGTCAGGTAGATAGATATGCTTAACCTAGGCAACTAAGTAAAAAACCAAACAAGCTGTAGAATTGTATTTACTTGATTCAAGTTGTATTAAAAAAAAAATAGATGGGGAGCAAGCATATCAACTCTCTGCTAAGACAGTTTAATGGCTATTACCTTGACAGGGATAAATATTTACTATTTCTTTCTGATGCTTAGTATGCCATTCAAAAGAGAAATACCAAGAAAAGTATTTATATAAGAAGAGATATAGATGTAGACACATGTATAATATAGTTGGCTTTACTGTTTACTGAAAGTCATTTCAAACTTACATGAGTCACAATATCCTGCAGTCTTCTGTCCACCCTTGACCCAGATTCGGATTCATTAACTACAAGCAAATCACACTCACCCACTCTTTCCTTCCTTCACTCCATTTAATAGTCTCAGGTACCCCATCCCTTTACCTCTAAATGTCTTATCGGTAATGACATAGATGTAATTTTAATATGGATGTATGTAGTTATTTGCCTTGAAAATATACAAAGATTTTTTGTCAAATTAGATAAAATATGTGAAAATACTATTTTTATGTGATAAAGATTTCTTATTAAGAAATGCATATCTCTTTCTAGTAAAATATCTTAATTAGCCATTCTTAGCTGAGGCTTTAAGAAATTAGCCATTCTAGAGCACATCTCTGTGTAGCACAACAAAGATTTTTAACAGTATTTGATATGTGTTCTAAGCTTAATTAAATTCCTAATTACTCATGAATTCGATATTAGGAAAAACAGACAAGAAGTCCTGGAATGTAACAGAAAACTGCTCCCAAATCTTCATGCAGTCATCTACAAAGTGAGACACTGACTGGAACATCTAGTTAATCATAATTTTTTATAAACAGTTCTTGAGCTCAATGAGAGTTATACACAGAGGAACATAAATCAATAAAAACTGATTCCTCAAAAAAACAGGAGGGCTGGGCCGGGGATTTAGCTCAGTGGTTCTGGCACCTGCCTTGAAAGCTCAAAGTCCCGAGTTTGATCCTCCGTACCAAAAAAAACAAAAACAAAATCAAAAAAACAGGAGGGCTAAAACCATTTATTAAAAAAAAGAGAGGCCCACTTCAAAGATCTTTTTAAATGTACTTTTAAACAATTTGTGTACCATATCAGCTGTTTATAAGGAAGAGTGAAACCTGTACATAATGTGAGAATCTTGACAGTGCTTTCCACGGTATGACAATCTGGATTTAGTCTATTTCTGCACGAGAATTTGAAGCATGTTTCCATACATTGCGCTTCATGAAGCATTAGCCAAAATGGAAACAATCTGGTCATCTGAAAAGGCGGAGTAAAAACACTTGTTGCCAAAGTGTTTGCGCCGAACAGTTGCCCTGGACACGTGAGCTCTGCACAGGGCCCGTAAAACTCCAAATTCCCGTCTGCACCCCAGGAGGAGCTGGGGCTGGGGCTCAGTGGTCAGCGCTTGCCCAGCATGCGGGAGGCCTTGGGTTGGAAACCAAGCCTCTCGGGGGTAAAAAAAAAGGAAATAGGGAGGAGGCATGGGAATAAACCAAGCTCCCTCTTGAAATCGGTGCCCCTGGAAGGAGGGCGGGGTGGTCCGCAGGGCACTGACCCCGTGCTGTCCCGCAGGTGAGCGAGATGGAGGTGAACGGGCAGTTCGAGTCCGTGTGTGAGTCGGTGTTCAGCGAGCTGGAGTCGCAGGCGGTGGAGGCTCTGGACCTGCCCGTGCCTGGTTGCTTCCGCATGCGGAGCCACAGCTACGTGCGCGCCATCGAGAAGGGCTGCTCGCAGGACGACGAGTGCGTGTCGCTGCGCTCGGTCTCGCCGCCGCGCACGGCCACCACGGTGCGCACCATCCAGAGCAGCACGGGTAAGTGCGCGCCCAGGCCTGGGCCCTCTGGGCTCCCGGGCAGGGCTGGCTGTCGGGCTGCGGCCTGGGCGCCCCAGAGCTGGACGCGCTGTTCTCACTCCAATACAACCCGCGTGAGTCCCGAGGTCTGAAACACCCGTGGGAACCGGGAGCGCACCCCCAGCCAGCTCCACTGGACATCCTGCCGGTTCCCTTTTATTACAGCGGGAACCAGATTTATTTCACTCGTTTAATACCTCCTGGCATAATAAATAGCACCGCCTTCTCCCGCTAAACCATATTTAGGTTTCTGCAGCTCAACTGTATTTTTATCAGTAGATTTTTTAGGTGCAAAGGCACAGAAAGGTAAGAGTCGTTTGCATGCCTCTGGGAGCTACATAGTAACAAAGCCTCGAGCTGCGTATGACTATGGAACTACAACAGAGCTCCAAGGACAAAACCCCTTCATCTGAATGGAGCTTAAACTGACGGGTGAATTCAGCATAGCTCCCACAGAGAGATTCTACTGGAAGATCACCAAACCTAGAGCAGGACAAGTAATGATGCATCAATAGAAAGAAAGTCCTGGCCAGGATCCTTTCGTTCTAGGTACAGCAAACGTCGGTAATTATGCAGCCTGGAACTTTGGCAGGCTGGAGGGCTAAATCCGCAAACTGGAGCTTAAAATCCCACTCCCTAGAGACCTGGAGTTGATGGAGGGATTTGAAAAGCACTCGAGGTTAAGGTTAAACAAAAGGGTTGCGAACTGGGCCCTGGTCCTCGGGATAAAGGAGAGCGGAGAGCGAGGCTCCAGGCAGCCCAGCCGCACTGCGCACCGACTGTGACTGTGCCCCAGCTGGTCACTGCAGCCCGGACAGCGGGGTCCGCGCTCCCTGCTGGGACACGCAGCGACCGAGTGCCGAGCTCAACGAGACAGGCCCACAGGGAGGAAAAGTGCGTTTTCAGTCAGCCGTGGGCACGTGTGTATGTCTGCCTCCACCCGCGACTGTAGCTTTGAAGGTCTGCTGTGAGCTTATGCGTGTCCGTGTGTGGTTCCTGTCCCCCGCTGCCCGCCCAGTGTTCGCTCCCTCCTCTCTGTAGTGATCTTGCGCCGCCAGCTGAAATCACTGTCCCCTTCTCCCCTGGGGAACTGGGATGGGGACAGTGGGGATGAAGCTTTTCTGGGGTTGAAGAGACACCAGGTGCCCTACTCCCCTTTGTCATTAAGAGACAATTTACTGCCCGGTGTAGCGATACATGCCTATAATCCCAGCACTTGGGAGCCTGAGGCAGGAGGATCGCCATGAGTTTGAGGCCAGCCTGGGCTGTGTAGTGAGTTCAAGGCCAGCCTGAACTACAGAGTGAGATCTTGTCTCAGAAAACAAAACAAAACAGAAAAGGATAACTTACTGGTACTCCCTGTCTGGTTCTTCAAAGACTCAGGCCTGACCTTCCCAAGATCCTCCCCAGGTGCCCTGGGGACGCCCAGAGTTCTGACAATAGAATTGCCACAAAAAAATCGGGGCCATCCAGGAATCACTGGATTTCAGGCGAATCATTTTTTAATAAACCTGTGTCCCGGATGTTGGGTGGGAGCTACTTAGCCTGCGCGGTGCTGGAGTGCCTGGGGTCTTTGCCAAAACCCAACCGCCGCTGCAGAGGGGGCTGAGCGGGAGGGACCTGTGTCAGCTCCATTTCGGATCGGAGTGGAGCTAGCTGGAGACCAGCCAAACCAGAAGAAGGGTGAAGCCATGCCGAGGAGCTTGCTCCCATCCTCCTTGGGCGCCACACCCAGGGCTCCTGGGTGGGAAGGTCCGGGCTCCGCTGCCCCACAGGGACTTGGCACTTGGGGGGAGGCCTTGGCACAGGGGCTGCTGGCTTCCTAAACCTTTGGCTATGTGAGCTTCACTGCCATGGAACGGAAACAGCTTCGTACTGAATCACAACAGTGGAGTCTGGGTGAACGATCAGGTGCCTAGGCCTGCAGCTATCGGGCCTGTCGGTAGCACCTCTATCACTCTATACAGTAGATTTTCCCTTTTTTAAAAAAAGGCAATGATTTAAGCACATAGTTAGGTTCTCCCGGTCATTCTGTCCCTCCTCACCTCTTCTCTCTGTCTCTCTCGGTCTTTGCTTTTTCCCTCCACATGTTCTCAGTACTATAATTTTCTTCTTCTATTAGAGTCCTGAGCCAAATACACTACCCTATAAGAAATACAGAAAACCTATCTTCTCACAGGACTTAACTCAATTTTGAAAGAATCCACTCATCAGGAAACAACTTTAATTGTAAAGATTTTCCCTATGGAGCAGGTCAGATGTGCATTGGGCTTCAGAGGACTCGATGGAGATTTCTCTCCCTTTGCTTATTCTCGCAGATGCTCACAGCAGATTCTCTTTTCCTAAACCTCCCCTGTCCTGAAAAAAGCTCTTCCTTCTTGTCAGGTGTTATTGGTAGATATAACTCCTCCCTCCAACTATCCACATTCTAAGGCTAATTGCCCTGTCAGCCCTCTTTAATTGTTTGAATTTTTGACAAAATATACTCTTAGGCTTTTCTTTTCTATCCTATCCTTGTCCTTTATTCATATTAGCAACATGCGATCACAGATAAAAGTCCTCAAAAGAGTCTGAGGCCACAGAGACAGCTGTGAGCCCAGCTCGGATATCTACATTGCTCAGCAGAGATCTGGCAGTCAGACATCTTCACGTCAGGGCACGCAAGGAGCACAGCAAGCAGGTGACCCACTGTCACGCTGCCTTCGCTTGTTGACCTGGTGGCTTCTCCGTGAGAGAATCTTACGATCTCTCGGTCTGTAACTGTTTCAATCACTCAGCTCTCCCTCCGTCTAACAAATTTAGTGCGTTTTAAAATAAGCTTCAGTTTTATAGGTGCATAATAAGTATACGTGTTGACGGGCTATGTGAATATTCTGTACAGTGATCGCTTCTGGATCCCAAAGCGACTCTTTCTATTGTTTAGAGTCCTCAACAAAGACTTGGACAAGACACCCGGAAAAAGTAGCAAGGACTTACATGTATTGAAGGAGGAAAAAAAATTCGCTCTGCAGGGTGAGCGGTGTGGTGAAAGGCTCACAGCAGCCACCAGAAAATGACATGGCTCTTTTGTGTTGTCTGTTCCTAGATTGCTTCTCTCTCACGCAGCTAGGCATTGGGGATGGTTGTCCTATCAGAAACTCACTTGGCCTGACGTCAGATCTAAACTGTCCTATCAAAGGTCCCGTGGTTTTAGCACCGGATGTAAATGCAGGGCCAAAGATAGCACTTCCTGATTGGTCCGGCCAGTCCCGCGTGCATGGTTTGGGCAATCGCATAGTCATCTTGGATTCTGTGTTCTGCGCATGTGTCGGGGTCTCCAAAACTGACGGGTGACGCCCACTTGCTTAACTAGTTTTACCCCACCCTAATCTCCTACCTCAAATCCTTCATCTCCAACAATTATCATTTCTTCATGATGAGAAGATTCAAAATCACCTCTCCTAGCTATTTTGAAATCTCTCACACATTGCCCTTAACCTACCAGCGCCTGACCTCAGAAGTGGAGACCCCGCCAGTAGTTACCAGAGGCTGGGAGCTGGGGGAAGGGAAAGGCCATCGACAGGTACCGAGTATTAATGGGTTTTATGCAAAGCACTGTTGGTCAAGATTAGAGCTGCTATGAAAACAACGCTGAGATTCCGCCTCACCCTAGAAAGAATGGCTGCTATGAAATCAACCAATAACAAATGCTGGCAGGGCTGTGGGGAAAGAGGAACCCTGCTCCACTGCTGGTGGGAGTGCAGACTGGTGCAACCACTGTGGAAATCAGTGTGGAGACACCTCAAAGAACTAGGAGTGGAAGTCCCATTTGACCCAGCTATTCCCCTGCTGGGGATCTTCCCCAAAGAATTAAAAGAATCATACCACAGCGATATTTGTGCACCCATGTTCATAGCAGCACAGTTTGTAATAGCTAAAACTTGGAAACAGCCCAATTGTCCGTCAACTGGAGACTGGATAAAGAAGATGTGAGATTTTTATAAAAATGGAGTACTACTCAGCCATAAAGAATGAGAAACTAGAGTCATTTGTAGCTAAATGGATGCACATTGAGGCCATACTCTTAAATGAAATAAATAGGACACACGTGTAAATACCCAATAGTTTCTCTAGTGTGAGAAATTGAAAGTGTAAATAAGGACTAAAAGGTATAATAGGTAATGTGAAATAGGAAGAAAAGGGGCAAAGGGGAAGAGTAAGTGAGAGGGGTAGGGGAAGGGAAAGAAGGGAAAGGAAAAATATGAGAAAACGAAAAAATGGAAATAAAGTCTTTGTACATAGGGAGGAGGGAGGGATTAAAATGAGGGAAAAAATAAGAATCAATCATCATATAAACGTACAAATTCCCAATGATGAATGTGATCAGATACCTAAAATGTACCAATAAACTTAATGAAAAAAAAAAGATTAGGCCGGGTGGATTTACCTCAGGGGTTTCGCCATCTGCTGCACAAGCACAAGGACCCAAGTTCAATCCCCAGTACCAAAAAAAAAAAAAAGATTAGAGCTGCTGCAGAAAAGCAGAATGAGAAAGTGGGACAGCCAGCTTCCCGGCCACCAGAAACAAGCACCCTCAGTCCTGGAACTAGGTGTCCGGGATAAAGCCGCCCCCAATCTAGAGCACTGGGTTCTGTCTGCCCTTGGGAAATGTGCCAAGGCAGTGAGGAGCTTTTGAGGGTGAGCTCTCTGTACTTCCTCTGGTGGACACATTCCAGGCTTAGCAAAAGCAGCATCAACAAAAAAGCAGTGTCACACCAAAGCAAGACTGGTGGCCATCTAATCCCAGGAGCCTTAGTAAGCAGAGACGATATATCCTAAGTGAATGCAAACCCCAGAAAGATACAGGCACACACTTATGAGTGTACAGAGAAATAAACATCAGAAAGGACACAAAATAAATCACTGGCAGTGATTTCTTAGCCCTAATACATGGGGAGGGTCTGGTAGTATGGAAAGAGGAAGGTTTTTTTAAAAAAATAAGTATATATTGTCTTTTAGGATTTTACAGCCAATATGTTTAAATAAAAAGAATACTCTTTCACAGACACAGGCAACCCATCATGATACATGATTCTCTCGTCTTTTATAAAAATTCCTTCACTTTGAAATTACAGGGTTTTCAAAGAAGCTTTATGTAGTAATAATAAATCCTATAAAGAGTGACTAGGCTCAGCCTGGTGTAGTGGTGCACATCTATGATTCCAGCACTCTGGGAGGCTGAGGCAGAAGGATCAAAAGTTGAGCCCTAGCTTGGGCGATTTAGCAACTTAGTGAGACCTTGTCTCAAAATTTAAAAATCATAAAAAGGCTGGTGATGTAGCTCACTGTGAAGGCCCTGGACCACCAAAAACCAAACAGGTTCATTTGCCACACTGTTCTCTTGGAGTTTGGACCATGTGCTCTATTATTTACCAGCTAGGGAATCCCTTAAAGACAGTGGAGTGGAACTGGTCCCCTGCACGTAGCCCCTAAGGAAAGGGAATAAGGAAGGACCCAGGAAACAGCGCCACCTGGAGAGAGCAGCCAAGCTGTCCACAGTCTGCCCTCGTGGTGTGGCTTGGGACCACAGCCACAGCAGCACATGCGCTCTGAGTTTTTTAGCAGGAAGAGCGATTTTCTTCTAAACAGAGATGCAGTCTTCTGCATCCCGACCCCACATTTCCTCCCCTCCCTGGCCTCTCTGGCATGGATGCTCAGGTCTCGCTCATACACCAAAGCAGCCTGTCCTTTGCTCATTTGAGGTCAGAGGTTCTCCCGCAGGCGTGGGTCTTCACAGGCCAACATCATCCCATCCAGGAGCTCACACTACCCTACCTGCATCCCCTGTGCCCCACTGACATAGGCCTGGCCCCTGACCATACCACCACATGCGAACCCAGCACTGAAGACTTCGAGCAGAATAAGGTTAAGACAGTAATTGATATCTGTAATACACATCATAGGTGTTCAGTAATAAAGGAAGGAAGGAAAGAGAAGCAAGCAGGAAAATCATCAAATACTCAACAAACTGCACAATCAACAGATGATTGAATAATCAAGGTGTTTTCCCAGGGATATAGAATTGCTGTGAAAAACAACAGGAGAAGGATGAATGAGTCATCTGTAAGAAAAGGGATGCACCACAATGTTAACTGACATAAATCAGACACACAAGCTTAAATATCCACGGCTTCTCTTATATGCAAAGCCTGGAGTATAAATAAATTAAAGAGAAAAATAAAAGCTAGACAATAGGAAGTAGGGAGGTAGATCTTTTGCAAAAGGGAAGAGGATCAAGAGGTAGAGGGAGGAGGGAGGGACATGTTGTGGCATGTACCAGTTTCCCATGATGGATGTAATCATTACATACTGCAAACATGGACTGATAAAATTAAAATTAGAAAAAAGAATAAAATAATGACAATAAAAAACAAGTCAAATCGTAAAATATTAGTAGTAGAAGAAAATTTCCAGCATCTAGTCCAGGGGTCAGTAAACTATACAAGAGCATCTTTCTTGTCAATAAAGTTTTATTGGCGCACATTCAGGCCCATTTGTTTATACATTGTGGCTGCTCTCACTGCCTTGGAATAATTGCCGGAGAAAATATGTCTCACAAAGGGGAAAGCATTTGTTATCTGGCCCTTTATAGAAAGTGTGCTGCACCTGTCTGGTCCATTGGACCCACTGTACAGTAACTAGGAAACTAAATCTGTGTGAGGTCCTGGATTCAGTCCACAGAAGGAGGAGGAGGAGGAGGAAGAGCAGGTGGGAGGAGGAGAACTGCACCTCCTTTTGGAGGCAAAGTCAGAACAAAAAGCTGAGTCCCCAGCAAACAGCCCTGTGCTCCTTTTGGGTCCTTGTTCCACAAGTTACTTATTCTATGATTATAACTTTAATCTGAACCTTCATTTCTTCATATATAAAATGAGATTCTAGTGCTGCTTCTCTTCTCAGCCCCACTGACCATTTTTGGAAAATTCATAGCGTTCAGAGGAAGCTCCCTTCATTCTGCTGGGCACTGAGTTCATGAACAGGTCCTTTCTATAAAGCAAGGAGGGGAAGGTTCAGAAGTACGGGGACAGATATCAATCAGAAGCCTTGTGAACAAAGCACCTTTGTTTTCTATTCAAGATAAAATCCAGTGAAGGATGTTTGGATGTCACCTGGCCTGGTGCCTGTCTCTCTGCTAATGAAGTTTTTCTTTGAATCACCCCAAGGAGCACTGGAGACATCCACTTCCCCAACCCTGGGGAGCTCAGACCAAAAAAAAAAAAACCCCAAAGAGCACACCCTTCTCCCCAGGTGAGGCCATTTGTCCTTGCCTGTTTTTATATCAGAGGAAAGTGACAGTGATAGAGTTGGAAGATGTTTGCTGATGACTTCTTGCTTCTCTGGGGCACTCAGTGACGAGGAAGTCATGAAACCCCCAGGCCACCTCTGCACAGCAAGGGTTGTAAGTGAAGGACAAAGGAGTCCGGAGACTTCTGCCACCATAGCTTTAGAGTTGTTGGGACATTCCCATGAGATAATTGATAAGGAAGCAGTATGTAGGCTGCAAATTAGAATGCCTCTGCCTTCGCCTTGATTTGAAATCTCTGTGGCTTAGTTTACTAATGACTGTAACGGTCAGCCTGGGAGCACTCACTAGCTGAAAAGCCAGCTTCCTAGATTAGCTCAGGCCATCCTAGTGAATGCTCCTCGGGGACACGTGTGTCATTACCTTCCTCAGATGGGAAAAAGAACCTGCTGGTTCTTCAAAGACTTCACACAACTTCACCAGGTCCCGCAGCTACTAAGCGACAGGAAGGGTCTTATGTTATTTCCATAACTATTGATAAATGTCCTACAAAGTATGGCACACTCTGAAATTATTTACTACAATTGTGTTTCTGGAATGAGAGGCTGGAGGCTGTTTTTGTTTTTGTTTTTTATTCTTTCTTCTCTCAATAGTTCATTTAGCTCCTGCTGTGTTTCATTTCTATGTTTTCCTTAATAATTCCCAAAAGCCCCACTTTTATAAAGAAAATATTTTGGTTGTGTATTATTGGCATGGTCTCTTAGGCTGTTTTATCTGTGAAATATCAACTTAAAACCAAATAAAAGGTATAAATTGTAGAAATTTAAATAAAGAAAAAAAGTCTAGGGCAGGGCATGGTGGTACACTCCTGTAATCTCAGCACTCAGAAGGTTGAGGCAGGAGAATAAAAGAAAACAAGAGACTATAAAAGAAAGAAAAAAATCTACAAAATGAAAATACTCCATGAGTTTAAAATTTCATATCACACTTTGTCATTTTGACATTATGATGGATTTAAAAGATCAAATCGCCAGTCCCTTGATCTAGCCGTGCTATTGTCAAACAGCACTGAGTGGAAAAGAGTTTTTGCCAACTCATGTGTAAACTAAGCAGGTGGCAAATTCTATTTTGTGGCCGACGAAATGGCCCACAGTCTCTGCCCTTGAGTTACATTTAAAAAATATATCCCGCAATAATTTAATCCTGCCTTGACAGGTCTCTTTATTGAGCTATAAAGCAAAGATATGAATGACCTGGTTAGAAAGGTCAATCTGAAAATGCAATCAGAAAATCAGGCTCCTTAGAAGTGACTATTATTATATGGCAAATTTCTCAGAAACAATGACACAAAAGCACAGGGCGTACAGTTTTAATTTTCTACTTTTCTGATGCCTACATGGACATTGTTTTCTAATGGAAGAAACTGCCACTTTTTAAAGACCTCTCAGTCCAGAACTGTCTGGTCCAATTCATACTGAGCTTGAACAAACAGCAAAGCAATTGCAATTGGAAACCACACATGTTGTTTGTGCTGGTGGGTGGACAACCCTTTGAGCCACTTTGGGGGCAACATTACTTATCTCCAGCTGCAGTTAAAAGTCCTGAGGTTTTGTATTTCTGGGGGTTTTTTTCAGACAGGGCCTCACTGTGTAGTGCAGGCTGACCTTGAACTCACAGTGTAGCCCAGGCTGGTCTCGAATCTGCAGCAATCCTCCTGCCTCAGCCTCCCAAGTGCTGGGATTACAGGTGTGCACCACCACACTGGACCCAAGGTTTTGTATTTCTGCCTGTTTCTCCTGCTTTGACTTTCTGTCATGCTCTCAAGGCAAACCTTTATTGTTCCAGGCATCCTTGATGAAAACAGAGCTGAGAAAAATGAGTAGCACCATGATTTTACTCTATCGGCATTTGAGACATGCTTATATTTGTTTTAATGGCAAATTGATGACTGTGAAACTATTAAGATCCTGAAAGCTTTATTTGCTATCTGCCAGTGTCCTGGCATGCAAATTCCATCAAATTCCATATAAAAAATTTTACCTTTTTTCATCTTTCTCATCCGTTTTCAATATTACTGAGAATACTAGTTAAACTTACAGAAGAAAATAACTAGTTCAGTTTATCTCTAAAAATATGACAAACTAGCAAAGCTTAATTTGTTTTTATCCCTAGGATATATTTTGGTTTTAAGATGATATATACATATTATTAAAATTAATATTGCTTATTATTAATATTGCTGGGTCAGATCTGACCAAGACAGAGGCTCATCTTGAATTTCTGGGTAGAGTTAACATCCTGACTCTTCCAAACCAACCTGTCATTTCTTTTTCATCTAACCTTATTTCATCATGTATTTTTCTTCCACAATAAAAATTTAAAGAAAACTTTTTCTCTTCTAAATTAGGCCAGAAAATCATAATGAGACTTTAATGTTCACTCTTATCATTGTCAGGGGTCTTCTTTCCAACTTTTAACTTTTTATTTAGAAGTAACTGTGGATTCACAGGAAGTTATCAAGATAGTACTGAGAGGTCCCTAGGAATTTTCACCTAGTTTCCCGCAACAGTTACATCCGGGATAATTTCAAAACAATACTAAAAGTGGGATGATGCCACTGATACAGAACACCTGACTAGTCCTGATTTCAGCACTGTGTGGATTCCACCACCTGTGGCGCCAAGGGGCCACGTATATATGGCCGCAGAAGTCTGAGGTTTGAATCCACACCAACAGAGAAGAGCCACACAATGACCTATATTTATTTATTAGAAAGAGAAGAGCACATTACCACATTGATGATCAAAGAAAGTACCCAGGGAAAGGAAGGGGAGAATCCCCTTCGTCGTCTCAGGGCCTTCAGCTGGCAATGGTGAGCATCACGACACCACACTGAGTTTCTTAGTCAGATATCGAGCTCGCCTAAAGGTGGCTTGGTTCCAAGTTGGAGCAGAGTCTCAAAGCGTCGTGGGTCAGGCTCAGACCAAGGACATTCTCATAGTGCTATCTGTATATAACATTTTTCCCCCAAGGGAAATAGCTCTTTCTGTGAGGAATGGCATGTAGCTGAGTTCATTCCGTGAACACCTACGTTTTACTGACTCACTATCTTAACCCTTTTTCTTTTTTGCCATTAAGTTTATTGCTACATTTTGGGTATACAATACAGTTACATTCATCATGGGATCTTGTACCTTTACATGATGTATCTTGGTTCTTACTTTTTCCCCATTCCCCTGCCCTCCCTTCACCCCCTCCAACCCTTCCCTATTTACAAAGACTTTGCTTCCGTTTTTTTCCTTTTCTCGTATTTTCTTTTCCCTTCTTTCCTTTCCCATACCCCTCCCACTTCCCCTGCTCCTTTAGACCTTTTCTTCCTATTTCACATTATCAATTATAAATTTTGATCCTTATTTACACTTCTAGTTTTTCACACCAGATAAACTATTCAGTATTTACACGTGTGTCCCATTTATTTCACTTAAGAATATGGCCTCAACCCGAGTTCCATCCCTGGTACAAAAAAAAAAAAAAATATATATATATATATATATATATATATATAGCCTCAATGTGCATCCACTTAGCTATACATGTCTCTAGTTTCTAATTCTTTATGGCTGAGTAGTACCCCATTTTATTGTTAAAAAACCACATCTTCTTTATCCAGTCTCCAGTTGGTGGGCAACTGGGCTGTTTCCAAGTGTTAGCTATTACAAACTGTGCCGCTGTAAACATGGGTGCACATATATCGCTGTGGTATGATGCTTTTAATTCTTTTGGAAAGATACCCAGCAGAGGAATAGCTGGCTCAAATGGGATGTCTAATCCTAGTTGTCTGAGGTATCTCCATACTGATTTCCACAGTGGTTGTACCAGCCTGCACTCCCACCAACAATGAAAAAGGGTTCTTTTCTCCCCACAACCCCACCAGCATTTGTTATTGGTTGAATTTTTTTTTTGTACCAGGGATCGAACTCAGGACCTTGCGCTTTCGAGGCGCCAGAACCACTGAGCTAAATCCCCGGCCCCAGCTGATTTCTTGATAGCAGCCATTCTTTCTGGGGTGAGGTGGAAGCTCAGCATTGTTTTCATCTGCATCTCTTGAATGATCAGTGATGTTGAACATTTTTCCATCTGTTCATTTGCTGCTTTTACTTCTTTGTCTGAGAAATGTGTGTTCATTTCAGATGCCCATTTTTAAATTGGGTCTTTATATTTGGGGGGGTCTGATAATTTTTGAGTTCTTTATATATTCTAGATAGTAGACCTTTGTCTGAGGAACAGCTGGTAAAAATTTTTTTCCCATATTGTAGGTTGTCTCTTAGCTCTGGTGGTGGTTTCTCTTGCAGTGCAGAAGCTTTTTAATAAGATGAGATCCCAGTTGTTGATTCTTTGTGCTAGTTCCCATGCTACTGAGGTTTTGTTCATAAAGTCCTTTCCTATGCCAATGTGTTCAAGAGTTCCACCTAACTTGGGCCAGGGATTTAGCTCAGTGGTTTCGCCACCTTCTGCGCAAGTGCAAGGACCCGAGTTCGATCCCCAGTACCAAAAGAAAAAAAGAGTTCTTCCTAACTTATCTTCCATCAAGTTTAGTGTTTCTGTTTTAATTTCTCTGTTTTACTGATTGCACATTTGCCACATCCCTTTAAATAAAAAGAATGTGGATGTAAAGCCAGGTGAAACTAACACAAATTAAAGCAACATCAGTTTAAAAGCTAATGACCTGAAAGGTCTGCAGAGGAAGCAAAATTCACAACCCAAAACTCTTTCACTTTCTGAATTGCTTAACTAAAGGGAACGAAAACACTTAACCTTGGCCAACAGTAGTCTTGAAGACTTTTGTCTTCTTTTTGCTTGTAGTACTTATTTTTTTATTTTGAGACAGGATCTCACTAAATCGCTCAAGCTGGGCTCAAACTTGCTATCCTCCCGCCTCAGCCTTCCTTGTAGGTGGGATTACAGGCTCGCGCCGCTGCACTGGCAGTGCTGAAATCTTAGGTGAGTTCTCTGTTACATCCCTGTGACCCCGCAGCAGGTTAAAGAATTTCGATGCCTTTTAATTTACAGCTTTGCAACAGCCCCGCCACTGGCCATGGAAATGCAGATGATTTGGCCCAAACTGCAGGTTTCTGGGGTGAGTCCACCCTCTCTACAGAAACACTGTTCTTCCTTTCTTCACATGCACCCAAAAATAACCACTTAGTTTCACAGAGAGTGGGACAGTTGCATTCACCCCCAACCATTTCAAGGTACAAAGTTTCAATAATTTCTTACTTGGAGGAAAAGAACCTCTAGAAATAGGTGATACGAAGAATCAAGGAAGGTGGGCACAGTGGTACAAACCTGGATCCCAGCTCCTGGAGAGGCTGAGGCACGAGGATCACAAATTGCACTGTCCTTGCTGCCTCAATGCCCTGAATGGATTCAAAATATTCCCCTCTTGTGGTCATTTTGAGTTTGTGGAAGAGCCAGAAGTTGCACAGTGCCACATCCAGCAAATAAAGTAGATGACAGACTGTTTTTATTCAACAGAATTTCCCGTACCAGAGGCAATGTGTGACACTGAATACTGTCATGATAGAGGATGAAATCGTTTGTCCATTTTTTTAGGCCATTTTCTACACACATCATAGGGCTCCAGGGTGCAAACTCAGATCATACAATTCCATCAACATCAGCACACACAGTCTCATGGCTCTTGATCGATGTGCTTTTTTTGCATGAGGAGAACTCTGAACCTTGCTCTCAGAATCACGCCCAAAGACCCAAATTTCACCTCCTGAGATGATATTTCTTAAAAAGCCAGAAGCAGAAGTGGCATGACCTTGCAACTCTGATGAAATGCATTGTTCCCGATCCACGATTTCCAGTACCTTTTTTTTTTTTGGTACCAGGGATTGAACTCAGGACCTTGTCCTTTCGAGGCAGGCGGTAGCACCAGAACTAAATCCCCAGCCTTCCTGTACCTTTTAAGACACACCTTCTCTCAACTGTAACTCACAAATGACCACAAGAAACAAGTTGAAACTTCTCATGCATTGCTACAAAGTTTTGATGCTCTGCTTCCAGTACTGAAGACCCTGCCTTTCTGTTGGATGGCACTCAGCAGCAGCATTCACTGTATTTTTTTATATTGTATTTTTCTTAGCTTTGTTTTAAAATACTTTCATATATTTCATTCCCCTCAAATATTAGATTACTATGAAGGGTATGAAAAAATGCAGATTAGCTCTAATGCCAGGGGGAAAAGAACAGGGGGAGTCTTCCTTATTCTGAATGTCCATTAAAAAAAAAACAAGGGCCAGGCCGGGGATTTAGCTCAGTTGTTTCACCACCTGCTGCACAAGCTCAAGGACCCGAGTTCCATCCTTGGTACCAAAAACAAAAAAAAACAAAAAAACAAGGGCCAGGGATTTAGCTCAGTAGCCTGACTTGCAAGTGCAGGGTCCTGAGTTCAATCCCCGGTACCAAAAAATAAAAAGACAGTAGGTGTAGGTCAGTGGTTAGAGCCCTTGCCTGGCAGGCACAAGGCCCTGGGTTGGACACCCTGCACCACAAAAATGAACAACAAAACTCCCACTCATGCAAGATATAAGCTGTAACCCAAGCCACATGTTGAAGTTGAAAAACTTTTAAAATGTTCACTACCTTTTACCTGTAATTCCATTCTATGACTATGTCCTACAGAAATAATCTGAGAAAAAGATTACAGACAACAAAGTTCACCCCAGCATTATCTGTGGCGGTGAAAGACTTGAGCGACCTTGGGATATTTGTCTAGCAGTTGAGAAAAAGGTCAATTAGGGAACATCTACTTCTATGGCCTATGAAGGCAGCTGTAAAAATTGGGTTCAAAAAAAGTTTATAATAATATGGAGGAGTTTCTGATGGTGAATTTCAACTAGACGCCTACAGTACATTGAAGCAGTATCTAAGATTGGATTTGTGCCTCCCACATGCACACACACTTAGTTTAGAATACATCCAGAAACTGTGCCCAGAAAAAAATCTGAAAGGAAATGCATTAGAATATTACAGAGCAGTTGTCTTTGATATTGAATGTAAAGATCTTTGTATTCTTCCTTTTCCAAATTTTCTGCAGTGTACAGACTTTGCTTTTGTAATAAGAGGATCTTCATTTTTAAAAAAGAAACCACAAACATCTCACAGTTGAGACCCTATCTGGAAGCAGTGGTGCAATTCGGGTCTGTTACCCTTCAAGCTTCTCTTCTTTCTCCTCTTCCGCTTGGCTTTTCGATGAAATGAGGTCTCTTCGGTTCAGTAGTTGAACAGGTGCATTCAGATCTCTGCAGATACTGCTTGCTGATTGCTATTTATCTAAGTATGTGAACTCTCCTAGGAAAGAATTATAAAAATAGAAAAATAAATGAAAATTTTCAAAAGGTCTTTTTCTTTGCCCTCTCTGACCCTCAGCATGGTAGCAGTTGAGGGTTTTGAGGATCATGGACTTTTATTTCCCTGTAGGCTTGAGAAGCAGTTCATTTACAAACTCCAGTTACAGGTGGTTTTCAGGAAGGGAGCTGAGGGCAAAGGAAGAAAGCTGCATGGAGCCAGCTCCAGGCATCTCAGCAACATAAATCTGGGCCTTTGTGGCTGTCACTATGATGAAAGCTCAGCTCACAGAGGCACACGTTAGCTTTTCCTGCATCTCAGCCAGCAGAGCTCCCCAAGCAGCTGTGGCCAGAAGAAAGCCTTCGGCCACAGACCTGGTCCTGAACACGAGTGTGGGCCACCTGGTGTTCAAAACAGGGACTGCTTTGAAAATAGAAAAAGTAAAGTGCTGAGTAGCGATGTGGAAAGGCGAGGCAAACCGTCACCACAATTATTCACTGAGAAAGAGATGAAGCTGCACTACAAGTGTGCTAGGAAGCCATGCTTCATGGGGTGTGGCAAAGCAATGAAACAGCAGACTCCCTCCCAGACACCTGAGACCTCACTGTCATGCTCTCCCGTTCCCGAGTTAACTAGCAACATTCAATCCTCTTTCTTGACTTTTTGTTTTCAAGTACTGAGGACTGAAACAGAGCCTTCACATTGAGTTACACCACACACACACACACACACACTTTTGTACTTTTTATTTTGAGACAGGGTCTGGCCAAGCGGCTAAGCGGTTCAGGCTGGGCTCAAACGTGCTGCCTCAGCCTCCCAGCGTGTTAGGCTTGCAGCTGTGCACCCGCACACCTGGCTCTCTTTCTTGACATTTTTGCTGCCTCTTTTCCTTATTTTTTTCCAGGGAGAATTCAAAGGCACTTGGCTATTTCTCACCCATTCCAACACTTCTGTGGCAAATTTTAAGAAAAACAAAAATAGCCATGCTCACCAATTTCCTCTTTTCTGATGTATGTTCTTCTGGAACTGTCTGCATGAGGTGCCACTTAGCACTGAGTGCGCCTCTCGGAGCCACTCTGCATTGAACTAGATTCCTGCAGGCTGGTGTTTCCCAGCCATGAGTGTGGGGCAAGACCTTTCGGAAGCACTGTGCCGCCTTCATCTAAGAGAAAGGAAACGTGAGCTCTGTCTTCGTGCTGGGTGTTGAACCCACATATTGGACATCAGTTCGTGCCTGAAAACCGTTGCCTCATCTACTGCATTCAAGCGAAGTGTGTTTGCACGAGGGTTTCAAGCCAGCTTCTTTCCAGCCCTGTGCTTAGGGTTCCGCCGGTAGCTTCAGTGACGGCTACATGGGTTAATCCGGAGCCTCCCTTCTGGGGAGCACGCTGCAGAAGAGGGGCTTAGCCACGGTGACTAGGGAGAAAAAGCGAGACAGTACCCCCTCGTCCCCTGTGAGGCCACGCCTCCCGTGACCTCACTTCCGCCCACTGAGGCTCCACTTCCGGAGGTCTCCACTTCCGTAGGTCTCCAGTTCCGGAGGCCCCACTTCCGGAGGTCTCCACTTCCGTAGGTCTCCAGTTCCGGAGGCCCCACTTCCGGAGGCCCCACTTCCGGAGGTCTCCACTTGGTTCTCAGGCCTAGGACCAAGCCTTTGCCAGGTCAGCCTGTGGGGATATTTCAGACCCAAAGGACAGCACCTCCCGTGCCCACAGCCCGGCCGCCCGGCCGCTCCGAGGCCGCATGGTGAGGACAGGAGGGTTTGTGTCTCTCGCCCCGCTGCCTGGGCTGCAGGAGCCTTGAGGCTCAGGCGGCAGCTCTGTCAGGGTCTCGCCTGGGCGGTGGCGTCTCCCTCTTGTCCCGCGTTTTCGCTTTGTTCCCACCCCGCGAAGCTCACCACGCAGGCCAGCGCACCTGGCTGTTCCCGGGCCGCCGCTTGGAGCGCGCGCTCCCGGGCCGACTCGCCGGTGGCTGGGTGGGGGACTGCAGCCGCCATGGCCCGGGCCCGGGAATCGGCTCCTCGTCAGCTGTGAGCCGCCAGAACAAGCCACCGCTCCCTGCTTTCCCCACTTCCTTTCATGTTTCCTGTGTACACTCTGGGCACAGATCCCTTTTTTGGTTTTTTTTCCAGCACTGGGGATTGAACCAAGGACCTTCACACTGAGCTGCACGCTCAGCCCTTCTTTAACATTTTTAGGCAGGATCTTTCTAAGTCACCGAGTTCCCCGGGCTGGGCTCAAGCTTGTGATCCTCCTGTGTCAGCCTCCCAGAGGGCTAGGATTACAGGCGAGTGTCATCACCCCCAGCCGACACCATCATATGTATAGCAAGGCCTTGCCAGGCCCCGTGTGGCCACTCCTGCCCCTGACCTCCTCTGCCGCCTCCACACCCTGCTTGCTGCTCCGAGCCCACTGCGTTTCCCGCCACCTGTCCCAGCCCTGCCCGTCCTCCCTCCCTCCCACGCCGTGTCCTCTCCAGCTGCTCCCTAGCACAGCGACCCACAGGGCGGGAGCTTGGGCTTCCTGGGTCCTGGTGTGTTTGTCCCCACCTCAGCTCTGGCACTGCCCTGAGCTGTTCACGCAGAGGCCTCGCTCCAGCTGTCACCCTGGGCTCCCTGCTGCACCCCATATCACCTCCTGCCCTGCGATGCTTTCTTCCTCTTCATGGCTTTTACTTCGACCAGTAATTAAATCCTCACTTCTCATTTCGGGTCTGGTGTGGAGCCCCGGTGTCCTCTCCCAATGACCTCACTTTCTCCCACTAGGCCACACCCCTTAAAGGTTCTGTAACCCAACGGTGGGCCCCATGGGGCTTCTTGTCAGGTTCTTGGTGTCTCAACAAAGAATTGGACAGAAGATGCAGAAAAGGTAGCAAGGGTGCACAGGTATTAAAGGTGAAAAGAGTTGCACTTTGCAGAGTGAGAGCGGGTCAGTGAATAGGCTCACAGCAGCCGCAAGGACTAGGGAAAGGAATCTTTTGTATCCAAAATTCCCAAGTTGGCTTCCACCTCAGGCAAATAAGACATTGGGACATCTGTCCTATCAATCCCTCACTTGGTGTCATACCAGATATAAAGAAAACTGTCCTATGGAAGAATATGGCTTCCTGCCATATGTTAACGAAGGACCAGGAACAGTGTCTTTTGATTGGTTTTGCCCACATGCAAATGGAGGATGGAAAAGAGCGTCTTATGATTGGTCCACAGTGTTGAGCTGTAAGCCTGACGTCATTTTGGCTGCTGTACTCTGCGCATGACCTATCTTTTTAGGAACCATCTCGCCATGATTTTTATGACTTGTGACACATTTCAGCCAGTTAGTTGTCCCATCTGCCCCAGCCCTGATCTCCTACCTCAGTTCCACCTCCCATGGTAGGCCCAAGCAGGGGTCCAAGCCTTTAACCCAAGGGCCTTCGGGGGACGCTGCAGACCCACCCTGCAGCACAGACATGAGACACTGGGTGAGGGAAAGGCCATCACATTCCCAGCATCTGTGCCTGTCTGTGCCCTGAGCTGTGGCCATGTGGATGCACAGACTGTCCAGGAGATGAAGGAGAGGATGCGCCCTGTCCCCCAGCAGCACACAGTGCTGTGCCCAAGCATGGGGATACACAGTCACCATATTTGAAAGGTATCTTCAGTGGAAAACTGTGTTTAAGTCGGAGCCTTTGATGAAATTGTCTTGTAACGTTTCTTTGCTCTGGGCGCAGGAAGGGGAGTCTCTTACAAAGCAACTCCTGTAGCTCCAGCGTATTTTCAAGAGAAAAATACATTTCATCCCTCATTCCCAGGCATACGCACAACATGAGTACAGGCCCATTTAATGGTCCACACAGAGCAAAGAATGACTGCATTTTAACCCCTCGAAGTCTCCCAAAGAGCTATCTGAAAGTTGAAAATGTTTCTTTCCTCAAAATAAGCTAGAATCATCCCTGCATATATTTTGGACTCTTTAGATAACCAAGCAGATGGTTTGCCGAAGCTATCATGCCAACAAATATGTTTGGCTCAAAAAAAAAAGTAATCCTACCCAATTATCCATGTTTCTCTTCTAATAAAAATCTAGACTTCTACCTATAAATTTTATTCAACTCTGTGCTTCATGAACTGAGCTCAGAAATAATTCCTTAGAGAGCTATATATTTGTCTTGTGGGACCTGACTCTAGAATCCCAAAGTAGAGTGCTGTAAATACTGACTCTTCTTGTTTGTGCTTACGTGGGTTCATGTCTTTCCTCTTTACCCAAGTCTGCTATCTAAAATATCCAAAAGAAGCCAGGTGCAGTGGTGCACACCTATAATCCCAGCACTAGGGAGGCTGAGGCAGGAGGATCACTGATTTCAAGGCCAGCTTGGGCTACACTGTGAGTTTAAGGCCAGCCTGAACTACCTAATGAGACCCTGTCTCAAAAAACCAAAAGCAAACAAAAAATACAAATATGAAATATCCAAAGACACTAAATACTGGTATTAATAAGTCCTGGAAGTGTTCATTCTGCTTCTAATTGCATGCATTCCAGCCAGTCTCCATAGTATCACCTCAGTAACTGATACAGTGGACCCCTGAGTTACGACTGGCCTGACATATGAACAACTTGGGTTATGACCAGACTTTCAGTTTTAACTTATGACTAAAGTCTTGAGTTAGGACCCAAATGCCCATCGCTTGTGCTTCCAGATTGTTTCAGATACAGATTTAGCCCTTAAAGAGTTCTGGAAGGAACATTACAGCATCTTCTCCTATGTGGGGTTAATTGAGAAATCCTAGGCCAATATCTCTCTAGGGACACTGAGCTCTGCTTATATACAGGAGAGAGAAAGCTGTGTAGAGGAGCCTGAGCCTCCACTGACCAACTTGAGTTACAACCACCCCTCAAGAATGAATTGAGTTCATAAGTCAAGAGTCCACTGTAAATCCCAGATTAAAAATACTTCCCTACCAGCAAGCTATCTGTGACCCCGTGGACCACTTTGTTACATGTTAGAATTCAAAGTGGTTTGGAGAAGATTTAAAAGGAAATCTAGCCAATGACACCTAAAATGACCATTTCTCACTACATCAGAGCATTTCATTTTTCTTTAACCTGGGACACAGAATTGCCCCCCTACCCTGTCCCCAGAAGCCTGGTGTGCAGGCTAAGCCACCTTCCCAACCTCCGGGGTCCCCACCTGCAGCACCCTGCTCTTACCTGGGATCTGCAACACTTCCTCCTCCTCCTTGGTAGGCTGTGCAAAGACACCAGGAGGTGACAGCTGTCACCATGTTCTCCTGCATACATTTTTGAAAATATCTGCCCAGGTGCTTATGGTTGTGCAAAGCTGTCTGTGTCCCGACAATAATATTGTCCACACAAACATGCCACGGCTTGGGGACCCCAGAGGAATGAGTGCACCTTGGGTAGGGGATTGTCACCCCAGGGAGAAAAGCGCCCTGTTGAAAGCTGCACACAGCGTCTCCCTCTGGTGGTGGCCAAGCTATGTGTGCATGGGAAAGTGCAAGCCACAAAGTCACTGCCACTGACTCACTGCGAGCAAAGGATGCATTTCTTCTCTTTTTTTTTTTTTTTTTGGTGCCGGCGATGGAACTCGGGACCTCGCCCTCGCGCCTTCGAGGCAAGCAGCAGCACCACTGAGCTAAATCCCCAGCCCCTAGGACACATTTCTAAATGCTGCTGTGAGACCACCTCCCGGGTTGGGAGTACTGAGCCACACGGTCATTACTGGGAGTCCAAACTGTTTTCCAGAAAGGTGCGCTCAGTTCCTTGCCTACTAGCAGTGTGTGGCTGTGTTGTCCACCAGCTGACCGAGACTGGAAATTGTTTAATCTTTGCTGAAAGGCAAGAAAACGAAACAAAACACTATTTTTTAATTTATACTTCTCTGGTGCTGTCAAGTTGTACCTGGAGTGTCAGCAATCTGCATTATTTCTTTTGTGAATGACTTTATTTCCTAGGGCACAGCACTTTTTGTTGCTTTATTTTATTTAATGGTTTTGAAACCAAAGTACTTCTTACACTAAGCAAAATGTTTACATGGCAGTGAATTTTTTTTTTCTCCTTTCTGAGAAAGCTGTCATTAAAACTGACAATTTAGGGCCGGGATTTAGCTCAGTGGTTCCGCTGCCTACCTCGCAAGTGCAAGGTCCCGAGTTCGATCTCCAATACCAAAAAAAAAAAAAATGGCAATTTATAAAAAAGAAAGAAAATGAGGACAGGGTCCATACTGGTGACCTTTCAAATATGCTTCTACCTCCTAGGGGGAAACAGGTGATGCAGCAGCCCTGTCCCCTCTGAACACCTGTCCCCCCATGCAGCATCTTCATCTGACCAGCACCACCACCATCTCGGGCTCTAAGCAATTCTGGTGATTTCTCTCCTCCATTTTCTTTCTCTTCCTTCCCTGCCAATCTCGTGGACTTGTCCTTTTCATAGCTCTGTAATTCTGCCTCCCTGCCCTTCTGGCACATTCTCTACCCTTCCTACATCCGCCCATCATCTAGCCCCAGAATCACTGTGATGAAATTCAGAGCACAAGAGTCCAAGTCTCAAGCTGTCACGGGGTCCGATCACTCATCAAGACAGCACCAAACTTCCTTCCCAGGACCAGCCACCCTGGGTAACCCCGAACACAGCCTCCCGCCTTTCCAAAGATTCTAGGTTTCCATCCTCCCACGTTGAGTCCTCCTTTGCTCTGAATGTTCTTGTGACCAGCCAGCACCTTCCCAAGCTCTGAGCTCATTCTGGCTTCTCATAATCGAGGACACTCAGGGGCCCTGGCTCACCTCTGTCCTAACCAGAAAGCTTCCTGCTTGTTTGTAAGGCCAGGTTCCCCATCTTGTGTTCCTTCCCAGGACTTGGATTCCTGTCCTATGTGTTCTTGCCCTGTGTCTTACTGCTGCCTGGATGAGCTGCCTGGTACCCAAGCCCCGTGAAGTGGGGGCTGCCTCCTCCCTGACCTGCTCTTCCCCTGGGCCCTGGAGGCAGGACTGTGACATAGGCCTATCTGGCTCCTCCTCACTCCCTACCCCTGCCCTGCAGGTGAGCCCTGCAGGAGTGAGCTCTGGTGCATACAGAGCCTAATGTACACCTCTCCTGCTACGAGACTAGCCGAGACATCGGTGGCCAAGTTGTAGGCAGTTGCATGCATACAGGATGATGTATGTAGGTCCCACAGCCTGAATCGTCCACCAGTTCCCAGTGCAGGGAAGCATCTGGGGAGAAGCCAGGATCCAGACACCTCCCCAGAAGATCTCCATACTGCCAGGCTCTACCCTAGGGCCCCATGGTCACCTCTCCTGGGAACTCTTCTGTTGCTGTCCCACCAGAATGGTAATGAATCCACCTTGGTTTTGACCTCTAGGGTAACCTTTCCCAGCCTTATCCATCCCAGGAAGTACACAACCCTGCACCATAAAAAGATCATACTGTGTTACCCTTTCTGTGTCCACCTGCCAGATCTTGTGAGACTCCCTGAGTTTATCCTAGCAAAACAGCACCCACTTGCTCTGGGCCTATAATGTGTCCACACAGTTCCGGATGGCGTCTTATCTCCCCTTCATCACCAAAGTCTAAACTTTCTGTTGGACATGGCTCCCAGAGCTCCTCACCCACTTCTGTACTCCAGGCCTACATAGCTTGCTGGGACATTTCCCAGATTCCTCACCGGACACCCTAAGTTCTCCATGACTCCTTACCTCGGTGGCTGGCACTGAAGTCCCCCATGAGCTTGACGTGAATCCTCTGCCTGGCCTGCTCTTTTCTTTAATTCTGCAACACCGTCATTCTCTAGATGCCATCATAAGAATGCTCCCTAGTTTTCATTAGAAACCAGAGTCTCAGAGTGATTTTGTGGGGAGGGACGTGACCCAAGACCCCAACACAGGGAAGTGCTTTTGCCGCACTTCACTGTTAACCAGAACTATATACAGACATGACAGAGTGAAGAGTAACCAAAGAGTGCCGTTTTCCCGGATGAACAGATTAGTTGCTTCTTCCCATTGACATGCAGTCTTGCTGCTCTGCTGAGATCAATTACTGCACTGAAAAACCAGCATCAGCCAGGTACGGTGGTGAACACCTGTATTCCCAGCACTTGGGAGGCTGAGGCAGGAGGATGGCAAATTCAAGCCCAGCCTGGGCAACTTAGTGACTTAGCAAGACTCTGTCTCAAAAGAAAAAATTTTAGAAGGGCTAGGGATGTAGCTCAGTGCAAAGGCACTGGATCCAGTCCCCAGTACCAAACAGAACAAATGAAAGTCAGAACCCCGGGCAGCAGTAACCACAGCAGACGCTGCTCATGCCTCTGAGGTGCTAAGACTAAAAGCGCCCCTAGCAACTGCCTCGTCACAAACAGATCCCTTCATCCTCTTCAATAACTACTTTCCAGGGGAGCAAAATACTTCTACTTCACATGTATTTGGGGCACCTCGACCTCACCTGTGAAATACCAGAGGATTCGTGGCCCTGAGTGCAAATAATACAGCAAGTTGGGCAGAGCCTGTTACCCTGGAGAGTCTGAATTTCCCTTTTCTCCTATTTAATCATCTTCAGTGGGAAGCTGTGCCACTGGTCTGACTGGCATGCATCTATGCCAGTAGTGGCGAACCCATGGCACGTGTGCCACAGCCAGCTGTCTGTTACTGTTGAAAGCTCTGAAAGGTTCGCCATCACTGATTTATGCCGTGGTTGCCTTCACATCCATTTGCTAGCAAGCTTCTGCCCAGGCACAGCCTAATTCAGTATTTTCCATTGTTCAACATGCAGATGTGGGAAAGAGGAAATCAAGTACTGGAAAACATGGTTTATCTTGACTTTGTTCCTTGACAATGGCAGCACAGAGAACAGGATGGCTTTGGTGCTGGGAAACCTAGGAGACCTGAAACAAGGGGCTGAAGGGTTTTAATAGTGACCAGGCTGCCAGGTCACAGTGACCAGGCTTTCATTGCCATGAGCCTGTCCTTTAACACTCCGAGTCCAGAATCAGTGACCAAGGCCAGCCTTGTGTTGTCCCCAGACCCACCTCACTCACCAGGTCTGCAACACTGTGGAAGTTGTTGAATTTCCAGCGACACCACTTCTCCACTTCCTAACGGAGGAGAAAGGCTAATAAAGGAGGTTGATGACAGTAATTGGGAAGTAATGCGCACCTCCCAGTGAGTGTGCAAACCCGGGGACAGGACAGTGCTTGGGACAGTGCAGAGCAGCCGACACAGCTGCCATCTCAGACCCCTGGCTGGCCCTGTGCATGTTCAACCCACACTTGTGCAAGCAGCTTGACTCACCTGAGCCCAGCCCTGCCAGTGTGAATAAACGGGACAGGTATTGGGCAACCGTAAGGAACTAGTGCTGTCCTGTTCCACTGTGTGGCAGGAGAGAGGAGGGGCTGTAGTGTGTACTCCAATCCCTGGTAAAGAATAAACTCTTAATTAAAATGACAAAATTGCATTTGAACTCTGGAGACCACAAGAACTTTATAATTGATTCTTATAATATGTTTTGGATGCACATACACAGCTATTAATGGTTTGTAGGAGGGGGAACATCCATTTCATTTTGTACTAATGATAAAAACACTCCAAAAAATACACATAATGGAAATGATTATTTCTCTTCTCTCTAAGAGGCACTTAACCTTTGCTCTCTAAGCTAAATTACATTACCGGAGGCCACTCAGACACCACCAGGAATGTTTCCTTTGGTATTGTCTGATGATATGCCAAAATCATTAGTAAACTTTTCAAAGGTCCCCTAAACTAGCTTCTTAGAGATTAAGATGAAATGACGAAAACATTCGCTTGAGCTAATACCGTGTTAAATATGTTGTTTCTAATATTCTTCTTCTCCTTCCTTATGTAAAATACTAAGTTAACTACTTCAAAATGTTGGTGTATGGTGAAATTATAAAGGACATTTTTTTTTCTTTGAGGCCAGTATTTGTCTTTACCTTGCTACGACATAAATGCAAATACAGGCCAATAAATTTGAAGATAAAAACAAAAACCCAGATGTCATATGCATGTTAAATTAACCTAGCTAAGTAACTTATGCTTGTCTGGTTCATGTTTTTTTCAAATTAGCCAATATTATCTGGTCTGAAAACAATCAGGAGTCCCCTGTATCAGGAGTTGTAGTTTTTTGAGGTAGGGTTTCGCTATGTAGTTCAGGTTGGCCTAGTACTCACTATGAAGCATAGGCTGGCCTTGAACTTGCAGGGATCCTCCTGCCTCAGCCAAACCCAGGCAGGAATGGTCTCTGTGTAGATGAGTCTTAGTCCATTTTCCCCTGCTATCTCACAGTGCCACAAACTGGTAATTTATAAACGACAGATGGGGCCAGGGATTTAGCACAGTGGCACCATGCTTGCCTCACAAGCACAAGGTCCTAAGTTCGATCCCCTGTACCACAATCAATCAATCAATAAATAAATAAATAACAGAAGATGCTTGGCTCCCAGTTCTGGAGGCTGGAGGTCCACAATTGAGGGTCACTTCTAGTGAGGATCATCTTGCCACATTGTACCATGTCAGAAGAATCACACGGCAAGAACGCACACGTGAGACCGAAGTCATCCTTAAGGTGCCACAGCGTGATGTGATCCTGCAGTGCAGCTGGTGGCCCTCACCTGTTGGGAGCCCCCTGCACTCAGAACTCTGCTCCCCTCCCAGGCCTTGCCTCCCAGCACAGCTACCCTGGGGACTTTCCCACACATGCTCTCTGAACCCCAGCAGGGTGCTTCTGAGAGTCCCCACTAGTCCAGACTCTCACATGCCTTCGATCTATGCGCAGCCTGTTTGGGGTGCTGGGCCAGTGCTGGGCTATCATCCAGTGTCAGGTCTGCTGCTTCCTCACAGAATTAGGCAGTCACCCTGAGCCACTGGAGCCATTATGTCTTGGCCTCAGTGAACGGTCATGCAAGATGTAGAGCCTAGTTCTGGTGGTGGAAGACCTCACAAATATATGAGAACCTAAAGAGAACAGACATTGTAAGGAAATGCCTTTTAAGGATATCCTAGAAGAAGAAACAGGGAAACACAAAGATCAAACACTTTCTTCATTCCTCCCCCAAACCCCATCTCCTTGAAATGTGCCTGCACTTCCCTGAGCCTCCTTTGGGCATGCTGACCCCTTTCTTGAACCAGCCAGCCATTTAGGCCCTGTGAAGGCCATGGTGCTTCAGAACCAACCAAAGGCCCCACATCACCTTGGAACCCACAGGGGTTTTTTGTCCGGGAGTGAAACCAAAGCCAAGGTACATCCCTCTTCCCTAGGTATTGTTCAATCGGACCCTGGTCCAGGCCTCAGTGGCCCACTAATAACTACAGTTTAGAAATTCTCAACCATGCTTAGGAATTGCACCCCAAAAAAGAAACTTGTTTTTATTTAATGGAGGGAAAGGAAGGCTTCTAAGCATTTCTCAAACTATATTCCAAGATTTCATGAAGTATTCTAGAAAAAAAAATTTAAAACAAATATATCTTACCCTAGTCCTCATCACTGTATTGAAGATGCTAAACCACTTTGCAATAAAGAAACCTCTTTAATTGTTCAAGAATTTTCCAAATTGCTTTAACCACAGAAAAAGCTTTATTTTTTCCCCTCTTTCAACACATGCATTTAAACTCTCCAATGTGGTCTTCCAGTCGGGAAATGCTTGAAGAATCAGCAGGCCACATCGCCCCGGGGTGCTTGTATGGGCTGCATATATCAGCTTTCCATGATAATGGTGTTTAGAGGAGGAAAAAGATCAGTCCTCTAAAAAAGGACACATGATCCGTGCTGTCTGATCGACACAAGGACAGAGATTATTTTTCAGACACACAGCGTCACCCAAGCGAGGGCAGCCTAACCTCGGTGTGGTGACCGGAAGTCTCGAGTTACGTTTCTGCAACCCACTAACAGAAGGAAGTAGGGCTTATGGGCAACTGAGCTTTTAGCTTTGTGGATCAGGCTGATGAAAAGGTCTGTTGTTTGCAGGTTCCAATTACAGCCTGAGGTTTGGGAGTGATTTGGATTTAACTAGCAGGGAGATCAATGAAGTGAAATTCTCCATCAGCAGTAGATCTTGCCTTGCCAAAAACACGATAGTAAATAGTACCAGGAATCTTCTTCAAAGATTCTTTTTTCAGTTTAGCAAACATCTGTTCAGTGCTGTCATCTCCTAAAACATCGTGTCCTTCATCACTCTTGACATTTCACATTGGGACCTAGCGCCCGCCAGGTCTGCTCACGAGGACACCGGGTGTGACCAACACACACTTAGGGAAGAGCCAGGCACAGGGAGGCAGCTTCCCAGGGTGTTGCCTGTGCATGCCTGCACTATCGTGTGACCTTTATTTCTTTAAACCATCTGTACACTGTGTGAGATCAGTTCAGAGAAAGCCCTACTAATCAGGCGGGATGCTTCCATGTGAACAGGGCACCCAGGTCTGCCAGAGGGGCCGCTACTGGCTCCCTGTGCTGCTGCAACACATCTGCACAGTGCGGTCACTGCAGACAACACAGATCTGTTGTCTCGGAGCACGGGAAGGTCAGGAGTCAGACGCAGGTCTCAGGGTTTAAGTTGAGTTGTCAACAGGGCCAGGTCTCTTTTGCAGGCCCAGGAAGGGTCCACCCCGTGTGGCCTGGTCTGCAGCAGGCAGAGCCACCACGGCCCCTGAGTCTCTCCTGAGTCACTCTCCCTCCAACTCTGCTGCCTCCTGTCACTTCCAAGTTCTCCTGGGATGACCCTGGTCTCACCCTGTAACCCAGGACCACCTCGCACCTCAGAATCACTGCTCAAGTCCTGCTGGCCACGTAAGGTGGCAGTGATGGGCTCCAGGGGTTAGGATGTCGGACCTTTAAGTGTCATGCTGCCATCGAGGTGCCTCTGACACACACTGTAGGGGAGGATCCTGCCTCCACACACTTGGGGTAGGAGGACCCTACTTTATAAAATTCTAAAGTCATCTTAGAGGCCTGGTTTGGTGGCACACGCCTGTGATCCCAGTACTCAGGAGGCTGAGGGAGGAGGATCACAGCAAGTTCAAGGCCAGCCTGGCCCCCGTAGTAAGTTCAAGACTACATAGTGTGACCCTGTCTGAAAAACAAAACAACAACAAAAACATCAGCTTAGAACCTGACCTCTAATTTCTTTGATCTGAGCTGGATCTCTTCTCTTCCTGAGACAACCTGTAGCTCAGTGGTGAAGGTTTGTAAGGTAAAAGAAAAAGCAGAGGATACGCTTTGGACTAAAGCCTCCATTGTAGCCATGGCACTGATGTAGTTTGCAGTACTTCTGTCACAACCAATATGGCATTTAAAGAACGAGCTACAGTACTGTGGACAGTGCACTTTGCTGTCGCTTTCTGGACAGCAGCAGTATCACAGTCTTCCTGCTCGGTGCCTTGATTGCTCTGTTAGGGATGCCTAGTGCTGTGGAAAGGATTAATACTCGGCCACAATGATGCTGTGCCCAAGACGAGCCCTCGTTATGGGATTCGGGGCAGTGAGGAGCAGTGGTGGACATTGCCCTGGGTGTCTGGTGTCTCCTGGTCTCTGATGAGGGTGCCAGGGCAGCCCCACGGCATTTTCCTTGGAGACTCTGGACAGAGAGAAACACAAGTTGCTCCTCCTCCCTGCTCCTGCTCAGTTGGCTGCTGACATCTGCCTCAGTCAGTCCACTTCTTCACTCTACACTGAACTTCAAGGCAGCGGCTGAAGCAAGGAGGGAGGCGCAGGCAGTTCATATTTTCAGAGTTCTGCTGGCTGCCTCTCCCTTCACATGTTTAGAGGGAGTCGGTACTTTGTAAACCATGCCAAACGTTATACCGTGGCTTCCAAAAGGGAAACCCGACACAGGGCTGCTCTGTGTCCACAGCTCTCACTGTGCTGACCCTTAGAACATCTTCACTGTTCTCAGCCCCTTGCCTGACATCCTCAAATAAGCTGGCAAACTGCTGCCCTTTCTCCGGGACCATGGTCCCCATGGATGGGCCAAGTGACTGGTTTCTTGGTTTGGGTTTTGCCTTTCCTCTTACATCAGAATCTCAGCACTTTTTCTCCTGAAGAGGAAGACTTTCTCTCTTGCCAATTCTGCATAGTCCACCTGCGATGCTCCCTACAGCCTTGAGGGGGGCATCTCTGCCCCGACACCCTTCCTCTGTCCACATCTCCGGGGGCTCGAGTTGCTGCCACAGGTGCACAGAGTGGGTGGACTGACTGCTTTTGCCACACGGTATTTCCACATGCTGCTGCTGCCCCTCTTGGGATGTGGTTTTCAAGTCAGGGATAGAACAGCTGGCCAAGCCCCATCTGTTTCTAGCCTGGAGTCGTCAGGCACGTGTCGACTCCTCTCCTTGTTACAGTCAGCCCTGTGCGCTTCACATTCACAGCCTTATTCGACCCCCCGCGTCACCCAGGTGGGCGGAGGTTACATGCTCCACTTTACCAATAAAAAATTAAGACTCCTGTAAAATAAGTTGCCAAAAACCATACATCTAAGAAGGGGTCACAGTACCATGCTCCCTCCCAAATGCTGATTTTACTTTATCCACTTATTTATTGTAATACTGGGGAAACTCAGGCCCTTCACACTGAGCCACAGCTTCAGCCCTTTTTCGCTTTTCATTTCAAGACAAGGGTTTCGCTAAGCCACTAAGTTGCTCGCGCTGGTCTCTAAATTGTGATCCTCCTGCCTCAGCCTCCCAGGGTCCTGGGATGACAGGCCCGAGCCCCCTCACCTCAGCTTTTATCCACACTCTCTTGCCATCATTTCTCAACACATTGTTTGCCTTCTACAATCTCAGACGTCCTCGTCCTCTCGGAGATAATTTCCTGCCCCAAAATGATTTTCTGAGTGCTCCTTTCGCCTCCGCGATGATCAGCCCCTCTCTGGGCGCGTTACTGCTGTACATTCCTACTGAGGGGAAGTCGAGCCACGCTGATCTCTGGCCTCCTCCAACACTGTGTGTCACCCTCGGTTGTGGCTGGGTCCCTGAAACTGAAATGCATCCTTTATCATCCTAAGAAAGAGGAAAAGAACGCTCTCTTTTGATAGATTGGAGGCCTTCTAGGTATAATCTTTTCTCCGTGAAACCTCAGTCTGGGTTTCAGTAAGCTATTTATTTTTACACCACTGTATCAGAAAACTTCTTGCTTATACAGTGCTGATTGTTTGGCTTGGGTTGTTTATTATAAAGAGGAACTAAGTTGATCCCTTGCTTTCCGAATATTTGACCTTCTGGTGCCTGGGCTCGTCTGACATTCGCCCCTCAGCCAGTTTATGAGGTAGAGCACGCGAGAAGAAAACCGGAACTCACTGTGGCTTTTCCTCCAAGCTTTCCAGTCTAGTCTTTAGTCACATCATACCCTAAGGACAGACACTCCTCAATTTACGAAAGGGTGGGGTCTCAAGAAACTCTGCACTTAATTTCCGGGAAGCCCCTGGAGGATTTTAAGCAGCAATGTCTTCAGCACTGCTGGAGACCTGCTGGAGCCAGTGTGAGAGGCGGGCGAGCAGCAGACGGGGCGCCCGCGGGGCCAGGTGAGTCGGGCGCCCGCGGGGCCAGGTGAGTCGGGCTGAGAAAAGCTGTCTGCCCGAGGCTGGTCTGCGCCTGCGCGGGGCACTGGCGCGTGCGGAGAGGAGGGGAGACGAGGGGAGACGAAGGGAGACGAGGACAGCCGAAAGAGTACGAGCGCGGCCACGACGTGACGCTGCTGTCTCAGCGCCAGGGACCCAAGGCGCCGCCCGGGCTGCCGCACCCCGAGCTGGGAATGGAATGGCCCAAGTCGGCACAGGCGGACAGCGGCCCAGGCGGACTGAGCCTCACGGAAAGAGGCCACAGCGAAAGGGCCGGTAACTGCAACCGGCGCGGGGCAGGACGTGTGGAAGCAGAGAGGGCGCCATGCTCGCTGCGGCCAGGGCGCGCCTCGGTGGCCAGAACGCCAGCGCCAGAAGGGTGACTTCTCTGCAAACTCGTTCGCTGATGCTATGGACACCGGCTCGGGCTCTTGGGAAAGGGCGAGGAAGTGGCCCCGGTCGGCCAGGGCAGAGGACAACTGGGGACAAGGGCTGTTCCCACTCGGAAGGCCCCAGGACACCCGGGCACCGCGACGCTGCTTTGGGCATGGGCTGCACGCAGCGGCCAGTGGCATTCGGAGGACCAGGCCCGGGCCAGGGAGGCCAGAGCCGCGGCTGCGAAGCGGGAGGGCGAGGCCGCGGCCCAGAGGGGCGGAAGCACGGAAGCAACTGGGGCACGGGCCAGGTGGTGTCCAGCAGCCCAGCCCCGCGGCACGGAATCCGGAGTGAGTCTGCCTGCGACCCTGAGGTCCCATCCGGCCTCCCCCCGGCACCGATCCTGTCCTGGGAGGAAACTGTCTGGCATGGCTTGCAGCCTGCGGTCAGGAAAAACCCGAAACAGACTTCCTCAGAGTTTTTAAAAAAGCAGTAAGACTCCTTCAGCTTGTTCAGTTTACCTGGTGCTAGACAATGGACAGGACCCTCTTCCTAAGGCCATCCTCATTGTTGATCTTCTCCTTGGGATCTTCCTTGTAATGGATTTTGAAACGTGGGCACAGACATCTTCAAGGGTGCTTTCTTTTGCCTTGCTGGCTTCAACAGAAACAAAACATCTTGCTTTGAAGATGAAGTCAAAGAGATGAAAAGCCAGAGCAGTGCTTGTGCCCTGGAGACTTTATAAGGACTGTCAGAGCCACTTGCTCGCGGTGTGTAGGGCTCTCTCTCGGAACGTGCTCCAGCAGGCTGGACGCCCCCGGCAAACCACTTTTGCACCCGGTGTTGAATGTCACCACTCACTGCACCCTTACCGAGGGAAAGGCGCTGAGACAAGAGCGACGAAGGAGAGCAAAGCAAAGGGCCTCTGCCCCGGGGCGTGACAGAGGGCGATCTCAGACTGTGGACAGACGCCCAGGCTCTGACCCAGTGTGTGCTCAGAGAAGACCTTCGGGGATGGAGGGGTGGTGGAGGCGGGGATGAGGTGGTGCTGACAGAGGAGAGACAGAGAGGGCGGCAGAGGCAGTGACCCACGGTCAGGGGTTCAGAGGCGATGGCAGCAGCCTTGATAGCAGCGCTCGTCTTCCTCTCCTCCATAACAGCGACTTACGCGCCACCAGTCTGTTTCCAGCGCTGTTGTTGACAGAATGCTCCCTCTGTGAGTCTGCTGGCCACTGTTGCTTCCCACCAATTGCTTGGCAAGAGCAGCAGTTGCAGGTAACCCGTGGGATCCGTATCCTTGGGGGACCCACAGGCAGCCCAGGCAGCGGCAGCAGAGAGAGACGCAGCGCTGTGTGGTGTGGTGAGCGCCCCGCAGAGATGCTCAGAGCGGGGAAGGAGCCCATGAGGGGGGTGAGTCGGGCCCAGAAAGTGGGAAGATCTGGTTCATGGGGATGTGGGGAGGGGGCCGGGCCCGAGCAGAGGCTGGGGGAGCGAAAGAGGCCCGGTGTGTGGAGACGGTGAGGCCCCACATGGGCGCATGGGGAGCGACAGGAGACATGGCCGGATGTTCACCAGCTGGGCCTTCCACCTCAGCCTTCGGAGGGTCTCAAGCAAAGCTGGTGTTAGGTGAGGAGCTGATGTGCCTCTTGGCAAGTTCAGGGAGGGAGAAGACTTCGACAGAAAGACCAGTTGGAGGCCGGGGCTGTGGTTGCCTATGCCTGTAATCTCAGCACGTGGGGAGGCTGAAGCAAGGAGAGTCACAGTTTGAGCCTCACCTGGTCAGTGTAGTGTCTTAGCAAGACCAGGTCTCTAAATACAGAAATTAGATATGCACAGACAGGGATGCAGCTCGAGAGAAGGCCCGAGCTTCAGTCTCCAGTACCTCAGAAGCAGAATAGAATTGAGAAGGTCAGGCAAGAGGAAGAGGGACCGGCCCCGGTGTGGCACAGGGGTAGGAAGAGGGGAGGAGCGGCCACAGAAGCAGCTGGGCCCAGAAGAGGTGCCAGGCTGCACCTGCCTTGAGTACCGCTCAGGGACAGCTGAGACTAGTGGAGAAAACAAGGGAGAACACTGTGGCTCTGAAAGGGACCCGAAGCAAGAGCAGGAGACCCCTGGAGTCAGGTTCCAGTCCCCACCTGCCCAGTGTGCGACACAGGCCTGAGAAAAAGAATGCGCTAAGAGCAGAACTGAGAGAAAGCGGGGGCCAGGACGACCAACCGACCAATGCAGGTGCAATCAACAAAGGCGCTGGCCAGGCCCAGGCACTGACTTTTATTGGAAATCAATTGGGGTAAAGGCGACATGTGGTTTCTATGGAAATTAATGTAAGCAAGGCCCATAAAGGACAAGACAAAGCATTCTCAAATTAGGAACAGAATAGACAAACTATATGGTTGTAATTGGAACAGTGTCCTTCTAGTCAGAAGGTTTTAGTTGTGGGAACAGAATTTGGGTGCGAGTTACTCTGACCTCGGCACGTAGGCTTCAGCCGGACTTGCTTCTATGAACAAGCCAGTGGTGGGGTTAGCTCTTCACAGCCTGCCTTGGGCGTAATCAGTATTACAGTCCTCTGCACAGGACTGATGAGCAAGGGCCTCTAAAAGTCTGAACACTCCCAGGTGTTGCCTGTTTCTCATTGCTTTTAAGGAACAAAAAGGTAGAAGTCACCGAGCAAGTGTGTATGTGTGTGTGTGTGTGTCTGTGTGCATGTGTGTACGCGCGTGTGCATGTCCACTCACAAATAATAAGGATCATGTTTCTTCCTATTTAAAAAATCTGGGGCCGGGGATTTAGCTCAGTGGTTTTGCCGCCTGCTGTGCAGGCACAAGGACCCAAATTCGATCCCCAGTACCAAAACAACAACAATAAAAAATCTGTTAGAGGGCTGGGGATTTAGCTCAGTGGTTCCACTGCCTGCCTCGAAAACACAAGGTCCCAAGTTCGATCCCCGGTACAAAAAAACAAATCTGTTAGAGCCAGGTGTGGTGGTGCACACCTGTCATCCCAGCACTCAGGAGGATCACTGCAAGTTCCAGGCCAGCCTGGGCTACATAGTGAGTTGAAGGCCAGCCTGCACTACATAATAAGACCTTGTCTCAAAGAAAAAAAAGGAGATAAAGACAAAAGTTCATCGATTTAAACTTTTCACACCTCTTTATTGAGGTCAATGAAAACTAAAAAGAAATCGACAGGAGTCCAGGGTGGCCTCGATCGCAGTGTGCTCGGTCACGGAGAAGCGACCGTCACTGGGTTTAGTGACCTGATACGGTACATTTGCTGCCATGACGCTTGTCATGTGTTTGTGGCTGCCCTTGTTCCCGTGTGCACGGCCGGGGCTGTGACTTGGACGCCGAAATGGAAGTCACCTGGAGCTGCAGAGAGTCCACAGTGGCCTGCTGATGGCATGCGGGGGAAGCACAGGCTGCATCTTCACAGTGCCGGGGAGGAACCACCACTGCCCGCCTTCCACAAGCGGGAACCACAACCTCCTGAGGGCGGCTGTTCCTATAGGCGAGAGTCAGCTGAGCGATGAGGAGGGAGCAGCCTGGCTCTCTGGGATAGTGCTAAGGCCTGGCTGCTGGGGTGGCGGGACTCCGGAGCAGCGCTTGGCCAGCCCCAAGGCCCCGGGCCAGGCAGCTTTTCAGCTGCATTACAGGGCGCAGCCTCCGGTCTGCTATCTAGAAAAGGAACCTGCGTTCCCAGGCTCCGGGCAGCCTGATCAGCGGTCGACAGCCCCTTTCACCTCTCACCCCTCCCCGTCCCCTTGTGTGAAGTGTGGCGCGCTTTGGCTTTACTGTTTTCCTGCACCCCGCTTGCACTTGGAAAGAGTAAACCACCTCACCTGGATCCTCTGTTCTAACGATGCGAAAGTGAGCCCTGTTCTCTGAGGAGCATCCCTTTTCCTTCCATCAGCACATGCGCAAAGCTTTGAAGAGGTGAGGAAGCCAGCAGGAGGGTCGAAGCCCTGACGCCAGCCAGGCCGTCTCGTCCTAAAGTCGTGCCCTCGGGTACCATGTATATCCACCATCACCAGACAGTGCTCTAAGCCTGCTTCCTACCTCTGTTCAGAGATGCAGTGCACACGCTGGCCTGCTGACCGCTACCCTCAGTGCCTAAGTGATGGGGACTCGTTGGCCAGCGCTGTGTACACCTCAGATCCCTGCCCAGGCCCGAGCTGGCTCTGCAGACCTGAGCGGAGGCCCAGCACAGTGGGATCCAGAATTCAGTCAGGCACAAAGGTGAGAATCGGGGAAGAAAACCTTTTCCTCTGCCCTCTTAGCTTCAGTTTTCAGGGGAAGACAAATTAAACTTACATCAGACAGATCAGCAAAAGAAAAAAGCATGCTGGACATGGTAGCGCACACCTGTAGTCCCAGCACTCAGGAGGCTGAGGCAGGAGGATCACCACCAGCCTGAGTGAGATACGTAGTGAGTTCAAGAACAAAAAGCAAAACAAGGGCTGGGGATTTAGCTCAGTAGTTCCGCCGCCTGCCTCACAAGCCCAGGGTCCCAAGTTCAATCCCTGGTACCAAAAAAAAAAAAAAGCAAAACAAAACAACAAAAAAAGGGTAGATATGCCCCCAATAGCTTCTCCTTGAGTCACATTTTTCTATGAACTTCCATAAATCCAGGGAGATGAGCCACGGTGCAGGGCGTTGTGTGGCAATTGTTGTCTGTACTGTTTATTCCCTGGGCCTCCCAACTCCCAGCTTCTAGCAACCAGGAGCTACCCTCCTCCAAGCTTTTTGTTTAACTAAATGAAACTATAACACGTGGCTTCAGAAGCTTTTGCCAGTAACATTTGTGACAGTATTTTAACCTCACGAGCAGGCTTGGTGAGCCAGCGGTGGTGGCCCAGGCCCAGGATCCCAGCACTCGGAGAAGCAGGAGGAACACGCTGAGTTGGAGGCCAGGATGGGCTGCACCTGGGTGGTGGCGTAATGACGGCCCTCGGACACCAGAGGGCGACACAGTGTCACCAAAGAATCACAGCGCGCTTGACCAGACTGCCCTCAGCACCCTGTGCAAAGGTGGAGCCTTTAATAAAAAGAAGAGCTTCTTTTTCAGGGAAAAGGAGATGTTTGCAAATCCTTTCTCTGAAACCTTTCTGGACTGCCACTAAAATCGCCTTGCAACGTCTGCTCACAGCTGGAATTCTTGCAAAACGAAGCGCGTACTTTCTCCTCCACAGCTGCTGGCTCTTTCCTGGCCCGGCTCTGCCTGGCGCGTGTGTCCCTAACCCGCGGCAGCCCGAGGTGCAGGAGGGCTCCGACTTCGGCCCTCTGCCCTCTGCGCCTCCCCGCGCTCGTGCATCAGGCCCCAGCCGGCCGCAGGTGTCCGCCTTCGCTGAGCCCGAGGATGAGGATCGAGGTCGCCTGCTCTGCCTCCGCAGGCTCCTAACCCGCCGCCCGCTCTGCAGGACTGGGGCTTCTCGTGCACCCAGGGAGGGAGGACCGTTAACTGGAGGGACCCTGGCCCTGGTCTCCGGGGCCACAAGCCCCAAACCCCAGGCTGCAGAGCTGCGGGAGGCGCACCGCACACGTGCGGCGCCTGTTTTCCCGCATCTGGGGACTCGGAGAGCTGACGGCTGAGCCTGGAGGGGCGACGGCCGCAGCAACGACCCCGGGGCACCCACGTATCGCGCTTGGACACAGCCCGTGCTGCTGCTGTGCGTCGGGTCTGAAGCGGCTCGGGCCGGCCTGTGGTGCTCTGGGGAGGGGGTGGAACCGTTAGAAAACAGGTCCCGGAGGCCCTGCGTGGTGGCGCACGCCTGCACTCGGGAGGCTGAGGCAGGAGGATGGCCATGAGGTCGAGGCCAGCCTGGGCTACACGGTGAGACCCTGTCTCAAAAACACTGTAACGGGTGAGGGCCATTCCACACAGGAGTGAATCGGCAGGACGTCGGGATCCGGCTGCAGCCCCGGTATCGGTTTGCCTAACGTGCCGCAGGCTCTGGGTTCGAGCCCGGCGTCACAGGCAGAGAATCAGCCTCCCCGAGCAGCCGTGCACAGCTGGCGACCACCTGCAGGGCAAGCGCTGCCATCCTCCTTGGCGTCGAGAACACTCGCTGCTCCGAGACCTGCAGACCCGAGGCCCGAGACGCGGGCCCTTCCGCCCTCCCCGCGTTTGCCGGCCCTCGCCTAGACAGCCGGTCTCGGGAGGAAGGCCCGGCTGGGGCTCGTGACAGTGCGGTCCGCTGCTCAGTAACGTGCGCGAGCGGGAAGCGCTGGACCGGTGAGTGTGGGGCGTGGGAGGGCCTCGCTCCGGAGGCGTCGGGACCGGGACCGGGAGATGCATCGGAGCAGAGCGGCCGGGAGGGGTGTGTCCTGCGGGGCCTTGCCGACAGCGGTAGATCGGGCTCGGTATTTCAGCGGCAGAGCAGCATTCCTGAAGGCCTTAGGGAGCCCCAGTCATTCACTCTTCCAAAAGAATCATTTAACCCGGCCCTTTGTCCTGTGGATCCTTTTAGATCAGTTGAAATTAACTTGGTGGCCAGCGGTGTGGATGGGGGTAGAGCACTTGCTTGGCTCCTGGAAGGCCTAGGTTCAACTCCCAGGACCGAAAAGAAAAGAAATAGAAAAAGAAAGAAATCGATCACCAGGGAGAAGCAGCAGAACCCTCTCAGCACTGGAGAAGCGCTGTAGAACCCACGCCTGGCTGCCGACCGGGTCTAACTTGCAAGAAAGAAGATAAAGCTCACAGAGAGGCTCCCCCAGCGCGGACTGCCTCCCCGCCCCGCACACAGACTGCAGGGCCGGGCCGGGTCTCCCTGTCTGCCTTCCTGGCTTCTTCCCAAACACCTCTGCGGCCTGGAGAACTCCAAGTGCAGTGGGGATGGGCTCCTCATGTGTCCTGTGTCTCTCTGTGTGCCATGGCTAAGCTCGGAACCCCAGGCAGTGTCCACATCGGTGCCCAGTGACAATGTCTACTCCGTGTCCTGGAAGTCAGCAGCGCTGTGTGTCGCCTTTGAACAACACCCATCACTGCTTAAACAGTAAGATAATTCTGAATAGTCACCCTGTGAGATGAAGGTCCCTTTTCTATGATTTTGTGTATAATGTTCCTATTAGCTATATAACTGCATTTAGCTAAATTTACAATCCCACCATAATATAGTCAGTTTGCAATAGAAAGGCCTACCTTATGCACAGAAAGGTTTGACCTGGGATTTAAGAAAATAAGAAATGTCCACAAGAAGCTAATGAATTACTAATGCTTTGATTAAAATAATGTTTGGAGCATTTAGGAGGCTGAGGCAGGAGGATCCCCCAGAGTTCGAGGCCAGCCTGTGCTCAGTAGTGAGATCCTGTCTCAGAAAATGAAATAGAGTCATGTTTGCAATTAGAATCCTACAAGCAGACAATTGCTCCTGTTCTGACCTGTCCCCGGCTCAGTGAACGCGTTCTGGGGACCCTACTCCCCCGACGCCGTCCCCTGTGTGACACCTGAAGACGTCCCTGCCTCAGCCACTTGCTCCGGCCCCTCGAGGCACACTCTTTTCCCAGACATCCGCTGACACCGGGTGACGCCCGACCACAAATACGGCTGGGGAAATTAACAGTCCGGCCTCCGGGAGTGAAAAGAGGGCACATCGCTGCTTCCCATGTCAATGCCCACCCGGCCCTGCCTCGGCTTGGCCGCCCGTGAGGACCAGGTCCTCAGGTGGGTGTGGCCGTGCCTCTTGCTGGCCGCCGGAGACTTGTGTCAGTCATGGTGACAGGGCAGGGCGGACTTGGTCCCCAGGTGTCCGGCGCGGTGGTGCGCGCTGAGCTTATGCTGCCTGTGCTTATGTCTCATCCTGGTGCCCACCGCCTTAGACAGGGCTCTCAGGCTCCGGACTGTCCTCCCCACCTGAGAGGACAGACACCTTCGGGAAGGACCGGTCCCCTCCTGCAGCTGGTTCCCGGCTCCCTGTGAGAGGCACTCGTACATTTCCAGGAAGTCTGAGCACTCGCTGTTACAAATTGAATTATGTAACATACAATTCACTGAATTCTGTTAAAAACAAAGGTGTGGGCTGGGATTTTGCATGTCTGAGGCCCTGGCTCCATCCCGGAAGGGAACGGTGAGATTCTTCACTTGCTGGTCACCTGCCGCAGCCCTGTGTGACAGTGGAGTGGGAGGGGCGTTCGTGGTGCAGGGATTTATGCAGCATGGACGCCGAAAGAGATTTAAATTTAATAAAAATAGTTTCTGTGGAGATGAAACTAGAGTAAGAGTAGATCATGTGAAAGATAATGAAGCGGAGCAAGGTGCGGCACGCCTGTAATCCTGGCACTCTGGGAGGCTGAGGCAGGAGGACTGCAAGTTCAAGCCCAGCCTGGGCAGCGTAGTGACTTAGAAATATCTCAAAATGAAAATAAAAATTGAAAAAGGACTGGGGATACAGCTCGGGCAAAGGCCCTGGGCTCGGTCTTCGGTGCTGCCCAGAACGGCAGCAGTTATACACAGAAACAGTCGAGCTGCCTGGTTCTTCCTCACATCCACGCGATGGATCCCGTCCTGAATGAGAGATTTCCCCGATGGTTTCAGTGGGAAAGTAAGACACCCAGGAGGGCAGGAGAATGCTTTCACCCGCGCAGTCCATGTCTGTGAGGCTCTAAAACCGGGCCCAGACCCCAAGCGCGCGTGTTGTGATGCTGGGGGAGATGGCTGGGCCCACCGTATAACTGCGATTTCTGTTTCTGTTCAAGGTGTCATAAAACTGAGTTCAGCAGTGGAAGGTAGGTTTTGCCGCCATGAGATGACACCGTCCTGCTTCGTGGCCTGTGGCTGGCGAGCTTCTGTGGCCTGGTGTCCGACGCGTTCCGTGTGCTGCTCCTGTCCTGGTTGTGTTGTGCCAGTGGCTTCGTGTGTCTGTCTGTGGCCCCGTGCGATGGCCTCGGTCCAGGACGGCGGGTGACACCAGAGCCTCCGCCCAGGGCCCAGCAGGGCAGTGTCCTGGGTCCCTCAGAGCAGACTCTGCCCGGGGTCGAGGCCGCGAGGCACCCACAGCTTCCTGGAGGAACCCGGCCCGGTGCCCAGCTCTCCCTGGGCTGCTGTGCGCAGTGACCCAGGCAGACAGATTGGCAGCTGGTGCAAACCCGCCCCTGAGCCTTGGGGTGCCCCCATCCCAGTGCAGAGGAGCCGAGGTCCCGCTCCGTGACGTCTGTGTGTGGGTTCCCATTCGTGGTCTGCTTCAGAGATGTCGTGCTCAGTGCAGGCTGCTTGGAGGGGCTTGCGGCTCGAGGAGGCCCGGGGTTGGTGCAGGTGGCTCCGGCCGGCTGAGGCGGAGCTTGGTGCTGAGCCAACCCATGGGCTTTTATGGCACCACATTCCCTCCACCCACAGCAGGGCAGCATCTGACGCCCGAAGCCTGAGGCTGCTCCAGAGCGAGGAAGACCAGGAGGGGAGAGCTCAGTGGTACAGTGTGGGCCTGGCAGGTCTGAGGCCCTGGGTTCAACACTGAACACTGAAAAGAAAATCAAAAGCCAGGTGTGGTGGCGCACACCTGTGATCCCAGTACTCGGGAGGCTGAGGCAGGAGGGTCACAAGATTGGGCCCTGACTGAGCAGTGAGCAATTTAACAAGTCCCTGCCTCAAAATAAAAAAGGACTAGGGATGCTGCCCAGTGGGAAGGCCAGTGGGAAGGTTCAACCCCTGGGAAAAAGGAGAACAGGGAAAAGGTGAAGTACTGGGGCTTCAGGATGGACAGAGTTGAACACATAAGGTCACCTCAGAAACAGTATGGAAACAGTGTGCTAGGCAAGCAGAAATTCAAATTCAGCGGCGTGGTGGTGCACTGGGGAGGCTGAGGCAGGAGGATCACAGCGACTGCAAGGCCAACCTGGCTGCATAGCAAGATCCTGTCTCAAACAACCAAAACGAGAGCCGGGGATTTAGCTCAGTGACGCAGCGCCTACCTCAGAAGCGGAAGGTCCTGAGTTCTATCCCCGTACCAGAAAAAAGAAACAACCAAAAAAATGGATGAAAGAAAGAAAACAAATGCTTTTCAAGGAGTCAGAACGCCAGGAGAACATTAGATCCTGTTCAGAGGGCCGCTCTGTGTGGGGCCGCCCGCTGGCTAAGGACTGCGAGCTTGGGGTGGGGCTTCGCTGCTGATGCGCACGCACGTGCGCGCGCGGGGTGGCGTGTGCGTGCATGCGCGTGTGTGCCGTGTCTGTGTGCACATGCCAGGGTCGTGCATGCCCGTGAAGTGTGCGTCCGGCTCGCGCGAACCTCGAGACCGAGTGCGGGCCCTGCCGCCCCGCCGGGCCCTGTCCCCTCCGCATGGAGCCGCCTCTGGCGGCCTGCAGAGCCGACCCCGGCCCAAGCGACACCGCTTTCCCTTCCTCTAAAAAGGGCTCTTCTGGACTATCCACAAACGCTGAAAATAGCATTACACGTGTAGGTAGGTCATTTTCTTCTCTTTTTAAGGAAAAAAATAAAACCACTGTAGAAGACGTAAGAGAAAAATCAACAAAGATTTCATTTGCTGTTTTCTACCAAGAACTTTGCCATACAATTTGTTCTTTCCTTTTCTAAACCAGGGGTCCCCGCTTCAGCATTGGGTGGCTTGTGTAGGCATAAAGTAAAAAGATTTTTAGGTCACATTAGTGCTAAGGTTAAACGTTGAATGCCTTTAGCTGGGCGTGGTAGTGCACACCTGTAATCCCAGCACTTGGGAAACTGAGGCAGGAGGATAGCCTCAAGTTGGAGGCCAGCCTGAATAGTGTGATCCTGTCTCAAAAAACCACAAAGAAAAAAAAAGTAGAATGTCCTTTGAAAGATTTAGAAATTGTACTCGAACAGAAACACCCATCAATGCTTTATTTTGGAAACAGAAAAATATTTCACAGGGAAGAAATCAAATTTGAAAGAAAGGATTGCAAAGCTGTATGCCTAACACTGGGGAGTCCTCACCTCCCCTTGGGCTGTAGGTGGGCGGCCCCGCACTCTGAGAGCAGTGGGGTAAGAGAGAAACAGGCACTCGGCCATCGAGGGGAAGGGGAGGCAGCTGGAGCCACGGCCCAGGGGAAGGCCCAGGGCCGGAATTCCAGGGCGGAACCTCCTCGCCGTGCTCCGAAGGGTTTCTCTCCTGCAGTGGCTGAGCAGGGAAAAGGTGGGGGACACGCCTGTCCCCCAGGGCTCAGCCACCAGCGCTCCCCTGCGGCCTGCAGACAGCTGTGTCCTCCCAGGAGGGGTCCGGCCACCAGGGCTCTGTGTCCAACCAGCAGGCAGGGTGCGGGGACGCGCGGGCCTGGGTGCGCAGGCTGCTACAGCACGCTCTGTGATGAGACTCCCTGAAGGGCGACCCGTGGACGCTGGGTGGGGTGGGATCGAAGCCCCAAGGGGAGAAGACGCCAGGTTCTTCTGCAAGCCATGTGGGACGTGAAGTTTGCCTCCTTAGAGACCGTCCCAGTGGCACAAACAGCACCAGATGTGTGACACTCACCTGTGATCCCAGCACAGGAGGCTGAGGCAGGAGGATCACCATGAGTTCAAGGCCCTGTTTCAGAAAACCAAACAGCAGGAACACATGAGCCTCTGAAGGTTCGGGAGGGGACGTGGTTCTCTCGCTGTCCCTCACCTGTGGCGGCCGCTGGCCTGGGCACCGACACTCAGTCCCCTGACAGTGGATGAGCCCTCCCTTCTCACCGTGCTGCCCTGACATTCTCAGGGTCGCGGTCAGGAGTCACAGGGCAGGGGACTCTCCATAACTGTCACGTGGAAGAGGCTGCCACCAACAGAAAGTGTGACCCTCGGGCGCCGCTGCGATTCCAGCACGTGGCTCCCCGAGACAGGGCCTCCTGGAGAAGCGGAAATGGAGCCCGGGACCCAGGAACTGGAGAAAACAGGCAGACCGGGTCAGCACTGGCCTGTGTGAAGCCCGGCCCCGAGAGGCCGCTCTGACTTGGAGACCTGGCAGGCTCAGCCCCGCCACGCTCGGCCCTTCCAGGGCTCAGTGTCTCCCCTTCCTGTGGCTCTGGCCCCAGGGCAGCACACAGGAGCCCTGAGGCCGTGAGGAGCGGCCGCTAACCAGGAGGCAGCCAGGAGCTGCTGTTGGTTCCAAGTCCTCTCCCCAGAGCGGGTCTCCAGGCAGCTGCAGAGCTAGCAGAGGGGCGCAGGGGTTGCTCTTCCTCCCATGACCACCTGACCACCTCCCTGCAGCTCCCTCTGTCCAGCCCGAATATCTTGCAAACAAGCGCCAGGGCCCCAGGACTCTGCTGCAGCCCACGCTGCTCACCTCACCCCAGGCAGAGCCAGCCGGGTCCGAGTCTGCGCTCGCAGAAAGCAGGAGTCAGAGCCCTGATCCCCTGCCTGGCTCCCAGAGCGGGGCACTGGCCCAGTTTAGGGTGCTCAGATGGGATGGGGTTGTCTGGGGTCAGGGGAGAGGAAGGGTCATCAGCCTGGTGGAACAAAGTTCCCATCGAAGACGGACTGCATCAAAACTAGTGATGTTTTATAGGTCCTTGTTTTTTTAAGTAACTTTATTATCAAACACACACACATACAAAAAATTAAAACCATTCAAAGAAGAACAATGCAAGGGGGAAAAAAACTACAATAATATTCAAATACAGTAGAACTCAACCAAAACAAAACTGAAAAGCACTTAAACATTTTTCCATGTAACTTAAAAAAGCATCTCAGGCACCAACAAGACACCAGAGGATGTGATTAGTTTCAGAAAGGTCCCCAAAACCAACACTCAACAAATAGTGGTCTGGAAAAAAACTCCAGTTAGCTAGCAAAGTCCACATAAGCCAAGCTTCTCCCTAATTTAAATTTCGATACAGTCATACGACACGCAATGGAAACACAATCCAAGAAATATGTCATTAGGCAATTTCACCTGTATCATTAATTACACTTTCAATTCCTCACACTAGAGAAACAATTCGCTATTTACTATGTCCTATTTATTTCACTTAAGAGCATGGCCTCAATATGCATCCATTTAGCTATAAATGTCTCTAGTTTCTCGTTCTTTATGATTGAGTAGTACTCCATTTTATAAAAAAAAAAAACACATCTTGGGCTGGGGATTTAGCTCAGGAGCCAGGGATTTAGCTCAGTGGTTTCACCGCCTGCTGTGCAAGCGCAAGGACCCAAGTTTGATCCCTGGTATCAAAAAAAAAAAAAAGCCACATCTTCTTTATCCAGTTTCCAGTTGATGGGCACTTGGGCTGTTTCCAAGCTTTTGCTATTACAAACTGTCCTGCTATAAACATGGGTGCACATGCACATATATCGCTGTGGTGTGATTCTTTTAATTCTGTTGGGAAGATACCCAGCAGGGGAGTAGCTGGGTCAAATGGGACCTCTAGTCCTAGTTCTTTGAGGTATCTCCATACTGATTTCCACAGTGGTTGCACCAGTCTGCACTCCCACCAGCAGTGCAGAAGGGTTCCTTTCTCCCCACAGCCCCGCCAGCATTTGTTATTGGATGATTTCTTGATAGCAGCCTTTCTTTGTGGGGTGAGGTGGAATCTCAGTGTTGTTTTCCTCTGCATCTCTCGAATGACCAGTGATGTTAAACATTTTTTCGTATATTTATTTGCTGCTTTTACTTCTTTGTCTGAGAAATGTCTGTTCATTTCAGATGCCCATTTTTGAATTGGGTCTTTGAATTTGGGGGAGTCTGATTTTTTTCAGTTCTTTATGTATTCTAGATAGGTCCTTTTTTGAGACAGGGTCTTGCTAAGTAGTTCAGGCTGGCATTGAACTCACTATGCAACTCAGGCTGGCTTCAAACTCACAGTAATCCTCCTGCCTCAGCCTCCCGGGTGCTAGGATTACTGGTGTGTGCCACCAGGCTTGGCTAATGATGTTTTGTTATAAAGTAGTTTACACTTCCACAATTTTCCTGAGCCTGCCATTTGTCACCAGTCATCAAGAGTATGAAAAAGCAGTCAGGTGGGGAGGTGAGCATGTGTAATCCAGCACTCTGGGAGCCTGGGGCAGGAAGATCTCAAGTTTGAGCCAAACCTGGGCAATTTAGCAAGACCCTGTCTCAAAATAAAAAAGGGGCTGGGGATGTAGTTCAGCATAAGGGCCCTGGGTTCAATCATCAGTGCAGAGAGAGAAAGGGCCGGGGCGGGGGGGGGAGTAAGAGAGAGATCTTAACTCAGTGCCCTAGGTTGGCAGAGTCACTCGGTAGTGCTGTTTGCCAAGAGGATCTAAGACTCGCCCACTCAAAATTATGACAGAATCCATGACTGGTGATGTGGGGAAGGAAAAAAATGTTTCAACATCTGCAAAGTAAAATAGAAGTCACAAGGTCCTGAGTTCAACCCGAGGTACCGCCAAACAAAGCAAAACAAAAACAAAAAGACCAAAGTAAAATAGAAGAAAATGGCTGGGCATGGTGGCACACGCCTGTAATCCCAGCACTTAGGAGGCTGAGGCGAGAGGATTGCCTCAAATTGGAGGCAAGGCCTGGGCTACATAAGCAAGACCCTGTCTCCAAAAAAAAGGAAGTTTTGAATAAGGAGAGCTTACAGGAACACAACGACAGCTGTCCAGAGAGGAACCTTCATAAACCCTGAACTTTCGTCACCCAGACTAATAGAATCTGTGTCGAGTAAGCAGCCTTTGGCACTGGCTCCCTTTACCACCAGAAGGCAGCTCAGCTCACCCTCCCGGGCCGGAGCCCAAGGCTGCAGAGAGAATCCCACACTCTGCTTGTGGCTGCCTTCTTTCCTCTCCGATTTTTAAGCGTGTCAGTTCTGTTGCCCCCATATGTGTTTTGAGGGCTTCGGCAGTCTGCTCGGAATTTCCAGAGCAAACAGCTACCCCAGCTGCACAGGCAGCAGCTCTCAGGGACAGGGGTCTGGTGAACAGGCTCTGAAGCCAGCTTGATCATGATTATCAAAGCCGCGTCTAAATCTGGAAAATGCCCTTCGCATTTTCCATCTAAAAGAACAGCTGACCTCATGTCCACTCTGAAACGTGCCATCCCCTGGGCAGCTGCGGAAATCCTCAAAGCTGTGTGGTCTGGGTCCAGCCCTGGAAACTACACCCTCTAACAAATACCTACCGCACCCCTAAATTAACTGTCAGGCCCATTCTGTGCTGCCTCTCGTGTCGGGAAAGCTACAGGGTCCACCTGGGCTGCGTACAGTACTCCTTAAACTGTTTCATTTCCTGGGAAGCCTCTGTAGGCCACCATTGATTGTATTCTTTTGTTTCTTGAGACAAGAGTCTCACTATAAACGGCCTCAAACCTGCAGCAATCCTCCTGCCTCACCCTCGTGAGTGCTGGGATTACAGGAGTGCACCACCCTGCTCAATGGCCTTCTCAAACAGAAACTCCTAAAACTGGGTTCAGAACACACATACAGGAAGAAAGCCTGGAAGAGTGGAAAGGACATTCTAAAATCTATCTTCCGAGTCAGAACCCCTGGCTGGGTTGCTGGACTGGGGTATAGCTCTGGTCTCTGGCACTTGCCTAGCATGCCTGAAGCCCTGGGTGCGAGTGAGCCCCAGTGCCACTGTTATGGCTGTGTCTAGATGCCCCCCAAAGCCTCCTGTGGTTGTAGGGCTGGATCTCGAGTGTGTGACGCTGGGATTAAGGGTGTGTGCTTACCAAACCCGTCCACTGATTGGTTCGGCACCGCCCTAATCCCAGTAGTCTGGACAAGATAAAAGCAGCAGAAAAATGCTTTGGTACTGTCTGCCTGCCAAGGACTGCCGCCCCCTGCCATGGTCCCTCCACCCTGGAGCCAGCAGATTATAGACTGAAACCTCTACAGACTGAGCTGAATAAACCCTGCCCCTTTAACTTTGGGTGTTGGGTATTTTTCTCAGCAATGAGAGAAAAGTAACTAAGACAGCCACTAAAACCAAAGTAGAGGGTCAGGGATTTAGCTGAGTGGTTCCGACGCCTGCCTCACAAGCGCAAGGTCCTGAGTTCGATCCCTGGTACCCCCCCCAAAAAAATTAAGGCAAATGAGTTACCCTGGAAAGCATGCTTTTTCACATGTAAAGTGGGATTAAAGCAATTTAGCACTCCGGATGGTTTAAAGGTGTAAGTAGGAGATAATGTTGAAGAATCCAGTAAACTTTAGCTCATAGGATCAAGCTCTTGCTCTCTCTCTACACACACGCACACATCTTGTTAAACTGCCAATGCTGGCCTCAAATTTTATTTTTTTTATTTTTTTTTCATTTCTTCTGTTTTATTTTATTTGTTTTATTAAATTCTTTTATTGGTACATTGTAGGTATACAGCACAATTACATTTCTCATTGGGAATTGTACCTTTACATAATGCATCTTGGTTCTTATTTTTTCCCCATTCCTAGCCCTCCCTTCATGCCCTCCACCCTTCCCTATTTACAAAGACTTTATTTCCATTTTTTCCATTTCTCAGCATTTTTCCTTTCCCTTCTTTCCTTTCCCCTGCCCCTCCCACTACCCCTACCCCTTTGGACCTTTTCTTCCTATTTTGCATTATTGATTATTCATTCTAATCATTGGTACATTTTAGGTATACAATATGATGACATTCATCATTGGAAATTTGCACCTTTACATAGTCTCTCTTGGTTCTTATTTTTCACCCTTGCCCAGCCCTCCCTTCAACCCCTCCATTCCTCCCTATTTACAAAGATTTTGTTCCTATTTTTCCATTTTCTCATATTAATCCCATTCCCGTCTATCCTTTCCCCTAGCCCTCCCACTTCCTTCCCCTTTGCCCCTTTTTGGCCTCAAACTTTAAATCCTTCTGCCTCAGCCTCCCCAGTATTATGGGATCACAAGCGTGTACCACTGCATCTAGCTGAAAACAGAAGGGGGTGGGGTTTGCAGGAGTGGGGAGTCAGTCAGGAGCACCCCGAGTCCCAGCCCCTTTGAGGCAGGGCCCCACCGAGTTACGTGAGCCGTCCAGGCAGGACGTAACTCGCACCCCCAAAGTGCCGGGGTCCCCAACATGCACCACCATCACAAGCATGAAAAGCATTTCTGTTCATTGTGTTTCGTCTTCGGTGCTAAGGATGGAACCCGGGCTCACCCAAGCTAGACAAGCGCTCCACCGAGTTCCCACCCAGCCCTGCCAAGCGCTGCAGAGAGCAAAATCACACATGTGGGACAGTGGTTCAGAGCAGGACGTGGCCTCCTTCACCCAACAAACCACGCCTGTTTCTTTTTCTTTTTTATTTCTTTTTATTTACTTTGGTCGCCACCTGCCTTGCAAGCACAAGGTCCCAAGTTCAATCCCCAGTACCACAAAAAAAAAAAAAAAAAAAAAAAAAAAGGCCTTTGCACAGGAATAGTGTAAAACTCATCGGAAAGACTACCGGGCCTGGACACTTCCAGACAGATCCCATGGCCCAGCTGCATGCCCTCCGTCTCTCTCTGAGGTCCAGGGATTGAGGGGTCCTGGCAGCTGCTGGGCCAGGCCGGCTAAGTCCACCCCGCACCCTGGCCGCTGCTGGGGAAACCTGCTTGGTGGGCGCCTCAGACTCTGGTTGGAGCACAGCAGGTGCGGAGTGGCCTAGGGGACCCGCTCGTCCCTGACTGTCCCCGGCATCACTGCAGCTCCTTGAGGATGACCGTGTGCACCTGCTCTGCACCTTCAGGATCTTCTCCAGCTGGAGGTGTTGTAGTTTGGGGTCCCGCAGGCCCATGACCTCCATGGCAAGGGGTTGTCTCAGACCTGCTGGTAAGGGACCCGTGCGGCCAGCCCAGGCCAGGGCCTGGCCATATTTCTCCCTGCAGAGCTCCCACACCTGCTCTTGGAGGGTCACTGTCTCCCCAGTCTGTGGGGTTCGGGTTGAGTTCTGGGAATGGCCTGGTCACCTTGAACTTGATATTGTCGGCCACGGCAAGGATCCGCTCCAGGCTCTGGGAGCCCAGGGTGCTGGGCTTCTGGAAGGGGATTCCTGAGGGCAGCCCCTCCACAGTCACCCAGCCGGGGTTGCTCTGGATCCGGCTGTAGGGCACCTGCATCGGACCCACAGCCCCCATGGCCTCCCCGTACTTCTCAGCGAACAGCTCCTGGACCTGCGCCTGCAGCATTGAGGCCATGTCGGCCCAGGGGACTCTGGCGTCATAATACACTGGAAAGCCCTGTCTCAGGCTCTGGGCCACAAGGGGGTCCACCGCATCCCTCTCCTGACCGCCGGCCTCGGGGAGCAGCTCGGGCCTCCTGATGACAAACTGGAGGCTGTCGCTGGCTTCCAGGATCTGACACAGCTTGGTGACACCAAAGCAGCTGGGCTGCCGCAGGGAGATGCCGTCGGGCAGCCCCAGCACGAACAGGTCCTCGGGGTGTGCCAGGAAGGTGGAATACGGCACCTGGACAGGCACCGAGATGCCCAGGGCCTCGGCAAACCTCATGTTGAAGAGCAGCTCCACCTGCTCCCGCAGCAGGTGGGCCACGTGGCCGGGGGTGTGCTCCGCCGGCCACTTCTCGGGCCATGAGTCCTCCTCGGGCCCTGAGTCGGCCTCCACCTCCATCCTGCAGCTGGCATCCTCAGAGGGCAGCGGCGAGTCTGTCTTCCCTTCAGCGGCTGCCAGAGGGCCCAAGACGGTGACCTGAATGACACTCAGGTCCTCGGGCTCAGTTCTGCTTGGCTGCAGCTCCCTGCAGGTTCCTGCCCCGAAGGCTGCGGAGACACCGCCCTCATCTGGCCCAGCAGCAGCAGCAGCATCCAGGTTGAGGATGGTAGCCCTAGACACCTCAGCGGAGGTGTTCTGGTCCGGACCAGCTGGCTCCAGCTCCGAGGGGTCTTCCGTCCATGTGTGCTTGGTGACAGTCTGTTCACCAAACACCCCCTTAATGATGAAGTGGATGTTGCGTCTCTCCTCCAGGATCCGCCTCAGCTTGGAGGCCCCGTAAGTGCAGGGCCGCTTGAAAGGGATCCTGTCCGGCATGCCCACAACTTCCACGGCCTCCGGCTGGCTGGCTATCTTTTTGTAGGGCACACGGACCATGTGACCCCGGCCCAGGGCTTCCCCGAACCTGCTGTTGAACAGGACCTGCACACACTCGCGCAGGATGTGGATGTCCTTCACATCCCTGATGAAGGCGTCCCACCTGTCTGACTTTTCATGGACGATGGAGAACAGAATGTGCTTGGGGATGTGGCTGTTCTGGCCTTGAGTCCCAGTGGGCCCTGGGGGCTTCTGTCCACAGCAGCTGGAGATGTCCTGGGCATCAGAGGCCTTGGGCTCAGGCGCCAGCAGGCCCAGGCCCAGGTCGCGGCGGGCAGGCGGACAGGCAGGCACCTCCTGCCTGAGCTCAAGGAGAGTGTGGCCAGGCGCAGCAGGGCTGTGGAGGAGGCTGGCCATGGAGGTGGTGGGGGGCAGGCCCTGGGCGGGCACCTTGGGGACCTGGCTGTGCAGCCCGAAATCCCCTGATGCCGGGGGCGGCTCCACCAGGGGCTGGGAATCGTGCCCACCACCGTCCAGCGGCCTCTTGAGCTTCAAGCCCATGCTGTGGCTGTGCTCCAGGTTGGCGGTGTGTGCCTCCGGTCGCAAAGTTACCCAGTCTGCTTCTAGAAATTGGCTTGCCAAATGATGACCCTGGGTTTTGTGGTGCTCTCGTCTCCTTCTGGAGTTGGTTTCCAGGTTCTTCCTGTCTGGAATAAAGAACTGAATTAAAAGATCAAAAAGCAGTGACAGAGTTTACTTGAAAAATTAAAAGTAAAGAATGAGGGAGAAACTGACTGCAGAACAACTGAGTGAAAGAGGAAAAACCAAGCTCTCCTTGGCATCTGTGTCTTTATGCTGTCCAAATCCCGAGGAAACCTGAGAGAACTTCATACAGGTCCTGAGAGGTGCTGCTGTGGTCCCATGCCCCTGCCTGGCGTCAGGTTTGACAGCCTAATGAACACCTGCTGGAGTCTCCTGAGAAGCTGCATGCAGGGCTCTGGGAACTGTTCTGAAGTGTGTTGTGGGATCTTGTAATGAACAGCCCTGCCCGCTTCCCCAGCCAGCTTTGCTTTGCCCTAATCTCCTGTGTCGCTGGGCCCTAGCGGACGGCCAGGTTCCCAGGGCACAGGCACCGTGCTGGCCCTGCCTAGGGCCTTGCTGTGAGGACATCAGCACCTCCTGTATATCTCAGCTGGACCTGGGCAAGAACTAACCCTGTTTCTAAAGGACAGGACTTTGGCAGGTCTCCACTCTGCATTTGCTATTATTGGTTCAAGGGGCTTACTTAGGAAGAACTGAAATTCCTTGATTAGTTTTTGGCTCTGTCTTCCTTTTTATTGCTCCCTACAAATATCCATAAACACGAATAATATACAACATAGATATGCAAATTTTTCAAACCATAATCAACAGGACAGTTTAACTCCCACCTGTCAGATAACCGAGGTCCATTTCCTGACAGTTTAGTCTTACTCCTGGGATGAATTCAGCTACTCTGGTAAGACCCATGAACTGGTTTAAAACTGTAATTGAGCAGGCATGACACCACACACCTGTAATCCCAGCACTTCGGAGGCTGAGACAGGAAGATCTCGGTGAGTTCAAGGCCAACCTGAACTGCATAGTGAGACCCTGTCTCAAAAACAAGACAAAATAGGGCCAGGGATTTAGCTCAGTGAGTGGTTCCGTCGCTTGCCTTGCAAACGCAAGGACCCGAGTTCGATCCCTGGTACCAAAAAAAAAAAAAAAAAAAAAACAAGACAAAACAAAAACCCACAAAAAACTGTATATCCATCAGTGCTTATTAGAGAAAACAAATTCAATGTGAGATATACAAATATATAAGAATTAAAGATTGGCTTACACCGGCCACGCAGCGTCAGGCGTGGAGAAGCTTGGAGGTCTGTCTGCGAAGCGGAGACCAAAGGACCCAGGCGGAGGCCTGCAGCAGAGTGCGAGTCTGCGTCAGAGGCTGAAGGGCCTGCACAGAGGCCAGGAGTCAGTGTCCAAGGTGGAAGCAAAGACTGGAGCTCTCTGAAGACTGAAGAGAGCCTTCTTCATTTTCCTTTTATACCATTCTGCCACGGTCCTCCCTAGGGTGGGCCTTCCACACCCTGATCCTCCTAGGGTGGGCCTTCCACACCCTGATCCTCCCCGAGCCAATCTAGTTGGGCTTTACTCAAACTGACCCATAATCAGCCATCACACAGAGAGACTGAAACGATGCACAGAGCCAGGCGCTGTGCTGTGCAGACTCTGGACTTAGCGTTGGTTACGGGTGGGTTCTGATTCCATCTCTTTGGAGACAGATCTGCGGGAGGGGGGACAGGGACGCAGTGCCATGAACGCTCCTCCCTTCCCACCCTTATCCCGTCCTTGCGGCCGCTTTCTGAAGCCGTTCTGCAGTCCTCTTTCCTGAGGGTCTCTAAGGGGTGTGATCAAAAATGCCTCCCCTGCGGGTGCCCCTCGCCGTCCAGCAGAAAGGCAGCTCGGGAAAACACACAGTGCGTCCTCATCCACCCTGTGCGCAGGGTCTGGCACCTGCGACTGCCGCCTCTCCCCCAGTCACAATGACCAGGAAAGGGGAGCGTTTTGAATCAGTTCAGGACACCGAGGCAGCCAGGACAGCGCAACTACAGGCCGTCATGAAAGAGGGCTCCAGAGCCACTGCCGAGAGCGGCCAGGGAGGCGGGAGAGGCTGTGCAGCAGCAGAGCAACCCGCACGATGTGCGGGAATCAGCGGGAGGGCAGGGGCAGCACGGGGCGAGAAGCGGGGACACAGGGCCCTGGCAGCGAGGCTCCCCCTGCTGCAGCTGCATTCACTGCGGTAGAGGGGCCCAGAAGAGTCCGCGAGCCCCGGGCGCCTTCTCCGAGTGACAGCGAGGGTCCCTGCGCCGCCCCGCACCCCACCCCGGCCGGCCGAAGTCACGGCAGAGGCTCACCGGGCAGCGCCGAGGGCACAGGGAGCAGAGGGCGCACAGAGCGGCTTGAAGGAGCAACAGGCGTGTGGAGGACAAAAGCAGCAGAAGACGAAGGCCGCGTAGCTAGGGCCTCAACACGGGGCGTGGGCTTCATCCTCCAGGAGGCGGGGTGCCATGAAGATTGAGTTTTGGTTTGGTTTTTCGTGACAGGCTCTCCCTATGTGGCCCAGGCTGGCGGGGAACTCACAGTGACCCTCCTGCCTCAGCCTCTCCAGTGCTGGGAGTACAGGCGCCCACCACTGTTACGGCTTTGTTGGGGCTGTGTCTAGACGTCCCCCAAAGCCTCATGCAATGCTAGGGCTTTTCCAGAGGTGGCTGAATCTAGAGTGTGTGACGCTGGGATTGAGGGCATGTGACTCCTAAACCCGTCCACTGAGTGGTTTGGCCCCGCCCTAATCCCGGTGGTCTGGATAAGATAAAGGGGGCAGAAAGACATTTAAGGGTCCCTTGTTGCTTTGCTACCATGTGGGCACCATGACCTGCTTCTCCGCTGAGACAGCCCTCTGCCATGTGCCGCCCCGCCTAGGAGCCAGCCGAGTACGGACTGAAACCTCTGTGAACTGGGAGCTAAATAAACCCTTTCCTCTTTAACTTTGGGTGCTGGGTATTTTGTCTCTGCAACGAGAGAAAAGTAACTAAAACGGGCTTAGAACTAGATACCCCCAAAGCTTCATGTGGTCCTAGATGGGGTTATTCAGAGGCGGGTGGATCCTGGGTGTGTGATGCTGGGATTAGGGGACTGTGGTTTCTTTTTTTATTTTTGGTACCGGGGATCGAACTTGGGTCCTTGCGCTTGCGAGGCAGGCGGCAGAACCACTGAGCTAAATCCCCGGCCCAGGACTGTGGTTTCTAAATGAGTCCACTGATTGGCCTGGCACAGTTCTGGGAGTGGATAATGGGGAAGCCGCCCTGGGTTGGGTGGCACCTCCCAAAGGGCAGGTAACCTGGACAGGGAAAAAGCAAGAGGCTGCTGACACCGTCTTTTGCCTCCCCTGAGCTGTTTCCCCTCTGCCACGCCGCCCCGCCTGGGAGCCAGCCGATCATGAACTGAAACCTCTTCGAACTGGGAGCCAAAGAAACCTTTCACTTTTCACGTGCAACAGAAAAGTAACTAAGACTCGACCGGACCGTGACCAGCCTTACATTTTTACTCTGGATCCATGAAGAGACTCTAGAAACTATATAAATTATCATCAGGATTTGTATAAATGGGAATTATTTCTGGAGAATGTCTATAGCTTTTTTTTTTTTTTGGTACCGGGGATCAAACTCGGGACCTTGTGCTTGCGAGGCAGGTGGCGAAACCACTGAGCTAAATCCCCAGCCCCTGAATATCTATAGCTTTTGGCAGATTCAGAAGTATAATGACCCAAAAAGGTAAGACACTTCAGAATTTGTAGAATTGGAAATTCAATGAAGTTTTAGAAAACAAGATTAAATACAGTTATGGAATAGTGCTGACTTTTTAAAAAATCCAAACCACCACCAGGTGTGGTGGCACACGCCTGTAATCCCAGCACTTAGGAGGCTGAGGCAAAAAACAAAAAACAAAAAAAACCCCCAAGCCATCATTTGACAGCCTACACATACATAAACATGACCACCCCCAGAAGAAATCGCCGTTCCACTCTGAAATTCTGATCAGTTTCCCTGAGTCCCTTCGCCTCTCCTCCCTACCCAACTCAACCACTTGGAGTCCTTCCCGGTCGCACCCTGGGCTGAAAAGGCTTGGCTGGACTTTCCTTTTAGTCATGTAATTTAAAAATCAGCAGATATTTTCTTTTCCAGGCATTCGATCATATTCTGAGGGGTTCACATCCAGCAGTAGGGCGGCTGCAGGACTCACTGGGCAAAACATCCCACTGAAAACATCAAGAATACACAGACACAAAGGATTATGCTCAGCCATTTTTTCAGTTTTACAATGATCTGAAAACTGTATGTATTTGATAGGAGCTATCCATTGAGTTTGGGTTCAGATTTTTCCCTGGGCCTGTAATGTGCTGTATCAGTGGTGGCGAGCTTATGACACCTATGAGCCTATGGTGTTATTGTGGGTTTTTCTTTTAAGACAAACGATGTTCGTGTAGAGTTGCTTTTTTCTGAACTAAAACCTCAGTATTCAGGTTTAATCGCAGTGTTGGCACTTTGGGATAAATAAATGGGTTTTAGGTTGCAGTTTGGCACTCAGTCTCTAAAAAGTTCACCATCACTGTCCTGTAGGATTCTTCCCAAAGCTGGGCAGACACTGTGAGCTGCTAGATCCCGAGAACAAACACCTGGTTTCTCCACAGAGGGTTGTGTTGCTGAGTGTCTTAATAACTTTCTCATTACTGGGACAAAATACCCTATATCCAAAGTTAAAGAAGGAAAGGTTTATTTTAGCTCATAGTTTGTAGACATTTCAGTCCATGGTTAGCTGGCACCAAGACAGAGCAGCATGGCAGAGAGGTTGGCAGAGGAGAAACAGTCCATGGCAGGCCAGGCATAAAGCACCAAGACTTCCTTCTTCTTTCCCTTTTTATTCCATCTAGGCTACAAGCCTGGGTTGGCACAACCCACACCCAGGATATGTCTTCCCTCTTCAGTAAGTCTATCATCCACACCCGGACTGTGCTAAAACCATCAGTGGACTAACGCAGTATCACACACATGATCCAGCCACTCCCAGAAGCCCCGCCTATGAGTGCATGAGCTTTGGGGAAACTTCTAGACACAGCCATCACACTGAGCTAGGATGCTCCATTGGCATGGTGTGTCCCAGGCATTTTCAACTTAAGACATTTGGAATTTAAAATGGATTCCATCGGTGCTGGGTAAGTGGAGGCACGTCTGCATGTGCTCACATTTCTTACAAATACCCAAGATCCAACAAGGTCTAAGGGGTTATGGACATCAGGGACTTGGAAAGGCGACCAAACAAGGAAGGTGCTTCCATCCTGGGGGCATCTGTGGATTCAGAGCGATCATAAGTTTCAGCTCTGATGATCTCCCACAATAGGAAGAGGCAGATAGACATGAAAACCCAAAGCCTGCCCAAGGGAATGCCCAATAGGAAAATCCTGTCCACACAACCTCACCCCACAAGAAACTAAACCTTACAGGTAAGAATTGTTCAGGAGTTAACCAGCCCCATGTGACTCAACTCCCACCCCCAGCTGTAAAAAACAGGAAAACACCTCTTGGTTTGAATGGAGGCCTATCCATTCCTGAGAGGCTGCAACCACACCTGACCCTTATTCTCTTTCTTGGCCCAAATTCACATCACATGCATGGTGCCAAAGACCTCAAGACAAATAAGATTGAATGAGGGCCAGGGCTTTAGCTCAGTGGTTCTGCCGCCTGCCTCTCAAGCGCAAGGACCAGAGTTCAATCCCCGGTACCAAAAAAATAAATAAATAAATAACATTGAATGAAATCGCCTGCAGAAAAAGGAATACTTTCATAGGCCAGAAATAACTTTCCAAAATAAGTTCCCAAGGAAAGTACCCTATTCATTATCAAAAACAGCAAAGTATACAAGGAACAAAGCCCCATGAATGAGGAGATGCACCATGGATTCACTTTGCTTAGAATGGTTCCGGGACAAGTGCTATGTGGAAACAAGGTAAACCTCAGAAGCTCTGCTGGAAACGAGAAACTATTTTTTAAATAATGAGAAGATGAGGGGGGGCCATTCTGGAAATTTTTTAAAATTCAAATTGAAAACTTAGTGGACAGGTGACCAAACAAGTAAACAAGTAACAAGCAACAAGTAAAACTGAAAGTTAAACACAAATTAGAAGATGGTGAGAAATTAATATCCAAATTTCAACAAAAATGACCAAGACATGAAAATATTAGATGTTAAGATACGTAGATGGTAGGATGAAAAAGTAAAATAAAAGGTGTGATAAATCAGGGTCCCTAAAAAAGGGGAGAGAGAAAGGGAGACAGTGTCTATTAGAAGTCATGAGACACCGATCCACATTCTGGACTGGACACTTCCCTGTGCTGCTCAGAGAAGGGCAGGGGAGAGACCAGAAGCTCCAGGGCACCCCAGGGGACAGCAGAAGTCAGCGGAGCGCCTCCCCAACGTGCTGACGGAAGTCACTGAGCACAGGCAAGCATTTAGATAATGACAGTGTTCGTGCAGAGGGAAGGCTAAATACAGAGGCATAGAAAGACTGCAGGCTGCCACTGAAGGGAATTACAAACCATTACCTGTCAGGTGGAAGCGCGGGGATCCCCGAAGACAGGTCCCAGTGGTCTGCATGGTTTGTGTGTCAGCCCCACCCCCATCTGCATGTGCAGTGTTGAGCGTGGTGGCACCTTTAAGAGACAGAGCCTGGCAGGAGGTGGGTAGGTCATTGGGCCACCAGGTAGGGATTAGGGTAGCTCTGGGTGACCCTGTCAGCTCCCTGGCACACAAGCTGGCATACAGAGAGCCATCCTGTCCCTCACTCTCGCTGGCTTCTCGACCCACTGTGTGATCTCCCCTTGTACACGTAGCCAGTTCCAGTTCTGCCAGAACATCAGTGCTGTGCCCCTAGAACACACCACCCACAAGAACAGGGAGGCAAATAAGCCGCTGCTTTGCCAAGACAGACAAATATGCAGAAAGAATAGAGCAGAAAGACACTGGCAAATATAAGGGTGAGGAAAAATGGGCCTTCATAGAGCTAAATCAATGCAATCTGGTGACTTTTTAAAAAGACAGAAAGGCCAGAGATTTAGCTCAGTGGTTCCGGTGCCTGCCGCGCAAGCACAAGGTCCCGAGTTCGATCTCCAGTAAAAAAAAAAAAAAAAAAAAAAAAAGACAGAATGACAGAACTAAGGACCAGGGATTTAGCTCAGTGGTGCCACCGCCTGCCTTGCAAGCAATCCAAAAAAAGAGTCACACACACAAAAAAAATACAGTGTATGAACACTCAGCAATCCTCCTGCTTCAGCCTCCTGAATGCTGGGATTACAGGCGTATAACACGAGATTTTAATTTTGTTTATTTTTAATTGTAGAATCAGGCAACAAACACTTTATTCTATAAAACAGAATAAGAGCTCCTACACTCCCCTTATCAGACAGGCAGGGAGGGAGAGAAAACAGCAGCAAACTAACTGGTTACCATCGGGTCAGCTTGCTTTAGGGTTTGTTTTTACTTCTGCGCCAGGACTGGCCCAAAGGGGACTTTATTATGGTGCACCTTGAAGCCAGTTGCTTGGGAGACCTGTTACCTCCCTACACCCCATTTCTCAAAGGCCAGATGAGCAAGGCGTGGACACCTCCCTTTTACGTCTGCCTGGTCTGGGGTCCTAGCGTGGGCCTTAGCCCGAAACAATGTCCTTCTGTGATTTTGATTGAACATAACCCAAATATGCATCTATAGTATGTTTACTGTATATTTCCATATACCAAGTGAAATCTTGGTATGTTCACAGACTGATGAAAGTAGATGAATCTACCCAAATGTTAGGTTAGATGAAACACAAAGGAAAATACGTAGTATGTGTTCATTAGTATGAAGTTCGACTACCAGTGCACACCAGTAATCCCAGCACTCTGGGAGGCTGAGGCAGGAGCATCACAAGTCCAAGCCCAGCCTGGGCATGTTAGCAATTTAGCAAGACCTTACCTCTAACTAAAAATTTTTTTAAAGGACCAGGGATATAGCTTAGTCCAGTGGCCCTGGGTTCAATGTCCAATATAAGTAAATAAATAAATTCATTTTTAAAATCCAGCAAGTATAATTGAGCTGTATCGGTTGGGAGGCATGCAGAAGTGGTAAATCTATTTTTCAAATTCAGGGAAATACTGGTGGCACTCATCAGCAGAGAGGCCACTCATGGGCTGAGAGCATTACCCTGGGGTGCAGGGGAACTTGCCGCACCTGACGCAAATCCCTGGGCTGACCGGGTCAGGGGTGGGAAGGTCTCGTGGGCTCGTGGCTCCCAAGGGTGCAGCCCATGGTGGCGGCCCTGGGATCTGTGATGGCTGGGACAGTTGGGAAGCAAAGCGAGGGACAGGAAGGGACCCAGGTTCCCGTCCAGGTTGGAGACACCCAGCAGTAGGGGCTTTAGGAACCCTCACCCAGACCATGGCCCGGTGAACACCGAGGACCCCGGGGTGCTGAAGCATGCTAGAGCTGAGCCCAGAAGTCGTCTGCAGAAGGTTCACCTTGTAATTATTCTCGAAGAACCTCACAGGCCAGGCCTGTAGTGCCAGTACTCGGGAGGCTGAGCCAGGAGGATCGGCATAAGCTGGAGGCCAGCCTGGGCTGCACAGTGAGACCCTGTCTCGAAAGAGAAAAACCGAAAGGAAGAGAATATTGCAGAAAGAAACTGTGCACGGTGGTCCATGGCTCTAATCCCAGCACTCTGGGAGGCGGAGGCAAGAGGATTGCAAGGCTGGGGAGCTAAGCACCTTCGCAAGACCCAATCTCAGAAGGGGGGTGGGGGCTGGAAATGTGGCTCCGTGCGAAGGCCCAGGCTTCAGTCCCGCTGTGAGAGGGAAAGGGAGCATGGGGGGGGGGGGGGTCGGCCGCCCACACCCGGAAGCCCAGGGCTAGGCCGGCGCCTGGGGCGCTGTGCCGCCCCTTCTCTGCGGAGGGGATGGGGGCCAGGTGACAACTAAACTCGCAGAGGCCCTTCTGCGCCTGCGCTCCTCGGAGCTGCTCAGGACCCCCGGAGCCGGCATCCGCAGCTGGTTCTCAGAGCCCGCGCAGTTTACCGGATCGGTTAGCTCACCCTGGAACGGCAGTGAGAAATCACTAGCTCCAACCGGGTGCGGCGGTGCACACCTGTAATCCCAGCACTCTGGGAGGCTGAGGCAGGAGGATTACAAAGTGGAGCCCAGCCTGGGCCACCGAACAATTTAGGGAAACACTGTCTCAAAAATAAGAAGAGCTGGGATGGAGTTCAGTGCAAAGGTCCTGGGGTCAGTCCCCAGTATGGAAGAGGAGAACAGGGGGAGAAGGAAGAGAAAAATTGCAAGAGGAAGAAGGGAAGGAAGGGAGGGAGGGAGGGACTTGCTAGTAATAACATTGAGGGCTATCTTTGTAGGGCTGTAATTCTTCAGAATCAAAATGTTATTACTGGTGGGCCAGGGATTTAGCTCAGTGGTTCCTGCGCCTGCCTCACAAGCGCAAGGTCCCGAGTTCGATCCCCGGTACCAAAAAACCAAAAAAAAAAATGTTATTACTGGTGTCTTAGCCGGAATTCTCCGACGGAAACCCCATTCCGGTTCAGTGCTTCTTAGTCCACGCACAGAGTTGCGCAGCCTCACATGAAACACTCCCATCCCCTCACTGACTCCTGTCCCCCGGCCCCACACCGAGGCCCCTCCGGCCTGCAGTGCGTGCTTTGCCCGCTGTGAAGGAGCCTGGAGGGGGGAACCCCCCTGCCCTGGGCCGCCGCCCCAGCCCGCGCTGCCTCTGAACCCCCTCCCCGCCTGCACCCCAAATGCTGGCTCCTGCGCTTTGGTGACCCGGATGACACCCTTTGGGGAGACCTTGGCCACCAGCGCAGGGGCGGCCGTGCCCAGAACCCCGGGGACCTGCCGGGCACCGGACGCGTCACCTGGCCCCGAGGTCGAGCGGGGGCTCCACGTGGCGGGCGCCCTGCGTGGGGCGGGGACTCCGAAGCTGCAGGTGGGACTCGGGGTGCGGACTCAGCAGAGGACTGGGGGTCAGGCCACAGCCAAGGGTACTGGCGTTGGTCCCCGGGGCTGCTGTAGGGACCATGATCTGGGGGTTTAGCGGGGAGGGTGGGCCAGCGGAAGGCCCTCTGGGTGTGCTTCGGAGTCTATTTCTGGGCCTTTGGGTTATTTTTTTCTTCTGGGATGCGCAAGGCCTCACTCAGTCAGATATAAAACCGTGCCCCATCCTTCCTTTTCTGTGCGTTTGTTTGGTTTGGTTGTTGGTTATTTGGTGTTTTGAAACAATGTCTTGCTCTGATCCCAGGCTGGCTGCCAGCTAGAGGTGATCCTCCTGCCTCAGCCTCCCAAGTGCTGGAATGCAGGCGTTCACGATCCCATCCCACCATTTAGTTAACCGAATAGAGGGAACAATTTGAATTATAAAGAGAGAGTTTTGTTTTCTTTTTCCCGTAGTGGGGATCAAACCCCAGGGCACTCTACCACTGAACTACACCCCAGACCTTTTGTAAAATTTATTTTATGTGTGACAGAGTTTCGCTAAGTTATTGAGGCTGGGCTCCCAACTCACCACCCTCCTGCCTCAGCCTCCGGAACAGCTGGGATCACAGCTGTTGGTCTCCCCGTTCTGAGTCATGACTTTGGGGATGACGACTGTGACTGTTGGGAATGCAGGCAGGAGGCTTCCATGGCAGGGGCAGAAGGGACCTGGGGCCCCACTGCCCTTTTCGTTTTATTTTCTTGCCAGGTGGAGACGGAGCCAGGGCCTCCCGAGTGCTAGGCAACCGCTCACCACAGAGCTGCACCCCAAGTTCAAGGTTTGCCAGCAACACTTGTCCTGGAGGGTGAGGAACCGGAGACCCCAGGCTGGGGTGTGGCTCTCCCATTCGAGGCCCAGGGCTCCATTCCCAGTGTGGACCGTTGTGTAGGTGAGCTTGTGTGTCTCAGGGTCCCCTGGACGAGGAAAGCCTGCAAATAGAGCACTGAGGTCAGAGCTGGTAGAGAGAATAATAGCTGCCAGGCATGGTGGTGCACACCTGCAATCCCAGCACTCTGGGAGGCTGAGGCAGGAGGACTTCCAGCTCTGCCGTAAAGTCAGCATGACCACAAGAGCTGAATGCTTTGAATCACTTCAGCACTTGGAGGCAGCCACATCACCACAGCCAAAGACACTCAGGAAAGGGCTCCAGAGCTGCTGCCTGGATGGGCGTGTTCAGAGTGACAGGAAAGATGTTGAGGGCGTTAGTGACAATGAACCTCTCACTGCCATAAATTTTAGTTAACTTAAACATTCACCGCATTTTCCGATCACTACACACACACACACACACACACACTCACACTCACAGGACTTAGTGTGGGCCCCGCCTATGATACCCAGGTTGATCGAATTCAGGTACACCAGACGTGGCGCGGTGCGGGGCCAGGCTCCGGGCGGGGAGCTGTTCAGCTCCACTCCCCCCTTGCCCCTTTCTTTTTGGTGCTGGCATCAAACCCAGGGCCTCAGGCAGCCACGGCTGCACTCCTGTTCTCTCCGGGCCTTGGCTCCAGCCCTGGGAGCTGTCTTCAATGGTTAGTTTCAGTTGTACAATGACAAACATTCAGAGGTGGCTGGTGGGACCCCGGCGCAGGTTAGGGTCAGGGTTCCCTGTGTTTCGCAGCGTGGGTGTCGCTAACTCTTGGAGCCTGCTTCCCTCTCCTCCCTCCATCCCGCCCAGGGGCCACCAGCCCCAGGTGTGTCCCCCGCAGGCTGTGCCTGTGAGCCCAGCGCTCAGATCCACTGACACCTCACAGCAGACGGCCCTGGTGAGACCCTGCCTCAAAATAAAAACAGCTGTCGGGCCAGGGATGCAGCTCAGTGGCACCCCGCCTGCCTGGCAAGCGAGAGGTCCTGAGTTCGATTCCCAGTGCCAAAAAAAACCTCTGTGGATGCCGCTCAGACAGAGGTAGAGAGTTTCCTGCGTTCCATCCCAGCACCGCCAAAAAATAGAAATCAATGGGAAATAAATGTACCTCTTTCCCTGAGCCTCCCAGTACTCTCTCTGTCAGACCAGCCCGCTCTGGCCTCCAGGGACACTGAGACTCTGGGCCCCATGCTGGGAATTCAAATAGGCGCCCAAAGCCCACTTGTCAGCTCGAATTTGGAAGCAAGTTTCTGGCTAAGACAGTGGGGGCTCCCAACTGGCCCTGCCTGCTGTCATTCTCCTCCGCTCCAACCTTCTACTCAGTTACTTACTGCCTGACAGACTTTGTTCGCTTGTTTGATTTTTGAGACAGGGTCTCCCTATGTAGTCCAGGTTGGCCTTGAACTCACTGAGATCCTCCTGCCTCAGCCTCCCCAGAGCCCGATTGCAGGTGTGCACCACCACACCTGGCTTACTCGTTTACTTTAACACTACCAAAATCATTAACTTTACTTACCCATCTTTTCAAAAACTCTTCCTCTGGGCTGTTGCTCCATGGTAAAGTGCCCCTGGATTTGATGCCCCAGAACTGAAAGCAAATGGGCAAACCAAAAAGAAAACCATGCCAAGCATGGCATGATGAGATTCCTGGGAAGATGGGTAGGAAGTGTCCACACAGGAACGAGAAGGAGCAGCTCCGTGAAAGTGAGCAGGCAAGGAAGGAGGAGCGAGCTCTAGAAATTCATGGCCTGAGTGTCGAGCCACACAGATACAGACAAATTCTAAAACAGAATCGGGACTGGCGATGTAGCCCAGGGGTAGAGCACCTGCCCAGCATGGTGAGGCCCTAGGTTTGACCCCAGCACTGCAATAAAATTAAAAAGTGACTTGGGTAGTAACAGCATCCATTTTCTCAAATCTCACCGCTTGCAGGGGACGATGGCAGAGATGGAGAGAGATGTCCCCGTCCTGCACTGCTCTGATTAGGCATCCCTGGGACGTGCACAATACTTGACGCCCATAGAGGAGAGGGCTGTCTTGCCTCACAGTTTCTAGAGGTTCAGTCCATGGTTGTCTGGCTCCAAGGCAGGCAGCTGGCAGAGGGGTTGACAAAGGAGAGCTGCTGACATTTGCCAGACAGGAAGCAGGGTAAGGGAAGATCGGGGAGGGAGAGGAACCCTGCCAGGCCATGCTCCCAGTGACCGACTCCTCTGGCCAGGTGTTGTGGCTGTGTCTAGATGTCCCCCCCAAAGCCTCATGCAGCAATAGGTGGCATTTTCTTTGAGGAGGCAGAATCTAGAGTGCGTCAGTGGTTCATGGTGCAGTGCTAGCATCAAGGGTGCTGGGATCAAGGGTGGGTGGTCACTAAATCAACCTGCTGATTGGTTTGGCACCACCTACTCCCAGAAGCCTGGATACAATGTAAGGGACAGACAGAGGCTTGTCTTGTCTTCCTTGTTGCTTTGCTGCCTTCTGCCTACCATGAGCTGTTTCTCCTCTGTGATGCCTGTCTGCCATGCCACCCTGCCCCGGAGCCAGCTGATTATGGACTGAAACCTCTGTAGACTGTGAGCTAAATAAACCTTTCCACCTTTAACTTTGGGTGTCAGGTATTTTGCTTCAGCAATGAGAAAAGTAACTAAAACGCCAGGCCCTGCCTCCTGACAGCCAGCCAGCTGCAGCCCAGTCATTTCCCACAGCCCCACCTGTGAGCAGGAGGCTCTGGGGGATGTGCCGGAGAGGCTGAGAAAATATGCTGCCCTCAGGTTATACAGGAGCTACTGTCCAGGCAAGATCTGGCTCTGTCTCAGACTTGTAATGGGAGGGAAACGCTAAGTGCTGGGGGGCAGCTCGAGGGTAGGGCACTGCCCTGGCACCCAAGGGCCTGGGGTTCAATTCCCGCACTGCAAAAGCAAACAAAAAAAATCAAACATTGGCAGTGGTTGGAGGATTTGGGTTTGTTTGTTTGTTTGTTTGTTTGTTTTGCAGAACTGATGATTGGACCCAGAGCCTTGGCACTGAGCTGCATCCCCAGCACTTTTATTTTTTATTCTGAGGCAGTGTCTTGCTAAATTGCCCAGGTGGAATTTGAACTTTCAGTCCTCCTGCCTCAGCCTCTCAAAATACTGGGATTATAGGCGAGCATCACCACCACGCCCAGCTTCATCTCCTTTCTAAAAATGTGACGAATCGATCATATAGGATATCTTTGGAATACAGATGATCACAACGAGAAGAAATACAGAGCCACACAAATGGTGATGATCATATAACTTAGTCAAGTGTCACAGTAGTGAAGAAATAATCGTGTGTCTCGTTTTTATTCTGGTATTTGTACTTTTTTGTGATTACAAAAGTACTGTTAACACAAAAGGAAACTTCTTCAAAGTTAAGGGATGAGAGACACACAGCTCAGTGGCAGAGCCCGTGCTTAATTCTGGAGCCTGGGCTTAATTCCAGCACTACAAGACGAAAAAAAAAGGAATACATGTTCTTTTTTCTTAATTGGAAAATTTAGAAAATCCAAAAAATCCAAAGACTAAAGTAAAGATTTCCCATAATCTCCAGGTTGTGACTAGCCGATGTCTAATCTCTGTCTTCATGCACATAGGAGTTTTGTGTAGAGTTACAGAACTAAGTGACTTTTCTTCAAAAGAATAGACTTCAAATTCAATTTCTTCTTTCCATAATTTTCGGTCAAAAGCAAACTACTGTTGATCAGTTTAGAGAGAGAAAAAGCAATTCAGAAGGCAGACGCTTGAACTGCCTTTACGTTAGGATGCAGCATGTTATATTAGAAAAAATAAGAAACTTAAATAACTTTAATCTTAGATTTTAAAGTATGTAGTATTTGGGGTTGGGGGGTCGGGAGAATTTAACCAGTAAAATCTACACAAATATTCAGAACTCTAAGAAACCTGAAATCTGAAGTACTTGCATTGCAACCATTTCTAGGAAGGGATTTGCGGAACTATAATATCACTGTGAATTGTTGCTATTTCTTTTTCTTTTTCATTCTCCCTCTCCTGCCCCTGGCCCCACCACAAAAGGAGGATTTTTCTGCATGTTGCATTTCTGTTTTAAAGAGCAGGGGTTTTTGCAGGGTGTGGAGGCCCATGCCTGTAATCCCAGCACTCGGGAGTCTGAGGCAGGAGGATTGCTGGGAGTTCAGGCCAGCCTGGACTACATAGTGAGGCCTCACCTCAAAAAACAAACAAACAAAAATGCAAATGAATGAATGAATGAATGGGTGGATGGATGGACGAATGAATGGGTGGATGGATGAATGGATGAATGAACACAGAGAAGAGTGTCTCACAGGCAGTCAGAGAATACGCATTGTGATCCATGCAGACCTGGGGGTACCTACTGGCTCGGGGTGTCCTCAGGATGGGTCATCCGGGCTGTGGCCCCCGTCTGCCCCTCTGGGGCCGAGTCAGAAAGCAAACCATTGCCCGATCTGAGGCTGACATCCATGCCCACTCATGCTGCGGCTTCCTTGCGGGTGGGGAGCGGAGCCTTGGCTGTTTCCAGTGAATCACAGCCCAGAGCCTGAGTGACAGTGACAGCTCCTGGTGTCTCTGGGACCCTTATGCATTTGGAGGATGGGGGAGTGAGTTCCCCAGAACGGAACAGGCTTGAGAAACTTCTGTGTCCTAGGCTGCAGTTTTTCTTAAAAGCACAACTTAAAACCCTGATTTCCTCACCTCCTTTCTACCTGTCCTGATTTCTTGTACCCTTCATCAGCTGGGAGTCAGAAAGCTTTCCCCATGCTGTAAGAGGAGCCCAGAGAATTAGGAAATTAATTACACTGTGTTTGAAAAGCAAATAAACTGCAGATAGGGAAGTGTAGAAAATGAAAACTAAAGCTTTGAGAAGTAGCTTTGCAGGGTGGGGTTTGAGACAAGGTCCCACCACGTAGTCCAGGCTGGCCTCCAATTCTCAGAGATCCTCCTGCCTCAGCCTCCCAAGTGCTGGGATCACAGGCATGAGCCACCCACCCAGCTGTAATAGATTTTTAAATTTCAGTCCTCACTTTATTACAATAACACCTTGTACTTTTCATAAGTATGATCCTGTCTGATGTTTTCCACTGAATCATGCTCATCTAAATGGTGAAGCCGTGACTCACCTCTGTTGATTTCATGACTGATTAATAAGTCACCATTAGGAAAAAACATTAAGTCACCCTAGGAGGTGGACAAACCCTGAGTTAGGAAGCAGCTGTGACTCACCAGTGCTCATAAATAGCAAGATCGAGGGACAAAGAAAGGGGCAGAAACGGCAGGACTGATCCCAGGGGCGCTGCAGGCCCCCATTGTGTGTGTGGGGGGGTCTTGGGCTGGGGCCAAGCTGGGGTGCTCGCTGGAAGGTCTATTAGGGAAGGAAAGGCTCTTGAGTGCTTTCAATGCCTTTTAGAAGAATTTTTGGAAAGCTCGTGTTTTCCTTAATTACTCGCATATCCAAAGAACAGCACCAAAGAACTCCTGAAACATTCACATTTTATTAAAAAAGGGATTGAGGGCCGGGATTTAGCTCAGTGGTTCTGCTGCCTGCCTCGCAAGCGCAAGGTCCTGAGTTCGATCCCCAGTACCAAAAAAAAAAAACAAAAGAAAAAAAAAAAAGGAGGGATGGAAATGGCAGGGACCTGGAGGACCCAGAGGAGCGCAGGGGTGCGGGCGGAACCGAGGGCTCACTTCGGAGACCAGAGAGCCCGACCAGGCCGGCGGGAGCTGGCTCTTCGAACAGCTGACATCAGACTCAGAGCTCGGGCAGGCGGGCAGAGGGGGCTGTCCGGAGCTGGGTGCAGGCGCTGCAGGGCCCGGTCCCCTGCCCCAGCTCGGCTGCTGAGTCACTGCGGGCGGTTGAGGGTGACTCAGGCATCTGCATGTAGAAAGGAGACTTCCGCCTCTCATCCTGGCGCTCAGCTGGTTTTCTCACACCGTGGAAAACTTCTGGCTGCTCTGCTTGCTTTCCTTTGTAAATCTGAAGAGGTTTCCAGCCGGAGCCTCTTGGCTCCGGCCTCCTCTTTCTGAAAGGAACTGGCAGTTTCTGCACGCCCGTCGGGGCTGCGGCTGGACCTGCACAGGGCTGGACCTCGGGCTGCGGGGCCAAGCCAGCAGCAGGGACAGGGGAGCGACAGCCACCATCTGACCCACTCGGTGGCCGGATGGTAACACTTCAGCAGGACCCGAACTCAGGGCTCCCAGGAGCCATGGGACCCTGGGCTTGGATGAGGCAGGGCCACAGAGCCGCTCTCTCAGAGCTGTTACTCAGCCAAGTGCTGGACCCACAGGGACAGAGATGTTTAAAGGGCAGGTGTTGCTGCCTTTATTTTTCCTGGGTTCCTTTCAGAAATTAATATCATCGCCGCCAGGAGGCAGTGCAGGCTTGTTAGGGATCACAGAATCGCCCAGTGCCTGTGTTCACGTCTGCTTCTGTCAACATTCACATCGGTGAGGGGCTTTTGGTTTGCTGGTTTTGAGTTGGAGTTTCGCTGTGTAGCCCAAGCTGGCCTTGAACTCACAGTACTCTTCCTGCCTCAGCCTCCCAAGTACTGGGATTATAGGGTGTGCGCCACCACGTCCAGCAGATTGGGGAGGTGTTCACGTGCGAGCCTGCATGTGCGCGTGTGTGCATGCATGCATGTGTGTGTGTTGCTGGGGGTGGAACCCAGGGCCCTGTGCACACTAGGCAAGGGCTGAACCACGAAGCTCCTCTCCGCTCTGTAATCCCAGCCATGTGACACGATTCTCTCCAATTCTTACGGCTGGGTTGGAATTATGCTCTAAAATGTGCATTTTTATGGTAAAACAGCAATTTTCAGCCTGGGATGTAGTGAATGAGGGAGGCCCTTGCAGATAACCACGAAGCCGGGGTCCCAGCCGCAGCTGGGGTGCTGCTCAGTGGGGAGGAACCTGTGCCTCGTGGCCAGGCGTCCTGGGCGAGGCCAGGCACAAGCCTTCGAGCACACTGGGTCCAGCCAGCCGAAAGGAGGAGGCTGTGAGTGCAGCGTGTTTACCACTGGCCTCCACCAGGAGACGCAGTCTGCAGGCAGCTCTGACCTTGGCTCTCTCCTTTCCTTAAAGATAGAGACTGGCCGGGCAGGGTGGCACACTCGGGGGGCTGGGGCAGGAGGATCGCTGTGAGCTCGAGGCCAGCCTGGGCCACACGGTGAAACCTTGTCTAAAAACAACAGCAACAACAAAGACAGAGACCTTGTGCTGAGTGTGGTGTCACCGGTGGCCTGTGACCCCAGCCCCTTGAAGGCTGAGGCAGGAGACCGCCTGGGCAGTGTAGCAAGACCCTGCTCCAGAGTGAAAATGTGAAAGATCCCGAGGTTCAGCTCAGTGACGAAGCACCCCTGGGTTAAACCCCCAGGTGAAGAAAACGAAACAAAGCTAGAAAAGCCGCACCCCCAGTGGCCCATCCGGGTGCCTGGTCCCTCACCCCGGTGGTGGAAGGGGTTGGAGCCGCCCCTGCCAGGCCGGGGGGGGGGGGGGGGGAGTCGGGCTGCCGTTCTTCTCTCCATATTTCTGTTTGCTTTGTTTTTCCTGTACTGGGGATGGGACCCAAAGCCTTTGCACCAAGCGGCATCCCCAGCCCATTACTATCTTTCAGCTTTAACACAGTCTTGCCAAATTGCCCTGGTTGGGCTTGACCCCTCCTGCCTCAGCCTCCCAGAGTGCTGGGATGACAGTCATGGGCCACCATGCCCAGCTGTCCACATTTCTGAAAGCCACTTCCCAAGACCTGACTGGGCTCTGCAAGCTGCAGGCCGCAGGCCCCACCCGCGGCCCGGCCGGGGCTCCAGCATCTCCAGCCCACTGTTCCCTGGTCCACCGGACCAGCCCCGCCCGCCGGGAGGCCCGGGAGAGCCCTGGCAGGGAGAGGCCTCTGCAGCCGGGCGCCCGCCCTGCTGAGTTCCCCCGAGGGGCCGGCGCTGACACACACCCCCCCCCCCCGCAGGCTGCCCGGATCGAGGAGCCGGAGCCCAGGTGGCGCCTTCCGGAGGGCGGTGGGGCGGCCACGGCCCGGCTCAGTCCCGACTTCGGAAGCCCGGAGCTCTCTCTTCTTACTTCGTTTGCCAAACGCTGGGCCCCTCATACCGCCGGAGCCGGGGTTGGGTCTGGGGAGTCGGGGTTGAATCCCAGCCTCGCGGGTGCCAGGCAGCGCTGCCCCGAGCCGGGCCGCCCGGGGGTGGCTGTGTAAATCAGGCTGGGAGCCTGAGTCCAGCCGGGCAGCTCCTTCTCAGCGGGGACGCAGCCGGATGACGGTGTCGAGTGGGATTTGTTTGTGTGTTTTTGTTGATTGCCTTTGGAGACAGGGTGTCACTCTAGTTCGGGCCGACCTCGAACTTGGCGTGATCCTCCTGCCTCAGCCTCCTGGGTGCTGGGGTTGTAGCCATGCGCCACTAGGCCAGGCTCCGACGGCAAGGACTGGTGGCATCGGGGGCAGGGTCCTGCGAGGGGCTTCAGGAAGGAGGCGTGGCTGGGGAATTCGGAGCTCGGCTGGCCGCAGACCCGGGTAATCACCGTCATCACCCACCCACAGGAAGGCGCAGGGCACGCGCTCCCTCCCCCCACGCGCGTCCTGCTCTCCCAGGGAGCAGGCGGGGGCTGCACCAAGGTGACCCCGGCCTCCGCCCACACCTGGCCCGCCGCGGACCAGGACACACGCAGGATCCCGGGTTTATTTTTATTTCCCTTTAATTAACTTTTGTTTATTTATTTGACAGTCCCGGGGGTGGAATCCAGGGTCTTCAGACTGAGCTACAGCCCAGCCCTTTTTCAAATTTTTTAAAGTTTTGAGACAGGGTCTCACTGAGTTGCTAAGTGGGGCTGGATCCAGGTTTCGATCCTCCTGCCTCTGCCTCCCAGACTGCTGTGATGACAGGCACACACCGCTGCGCTGGCCTCACAGCCTGGTTCACACCCAGGCCTCTCCCCTCCTGAGGCCGCCAGGGGCGCGCAGAGCCCCACACCCGGCCCCAGCACTGGGCTACTCTACCCAGCCTCGGAGTGGGGGGGACTCAGCACCACCCACTCCGGCCTTGTCCTAGTCCCACTGGGCAGGTGACAAAGTCTCAGGCTGTAGTGACCCACGCCTGTAATACCAGCACTCCGGAGGCTGAAGCAGGAGGATCACCTCAAGTTCAAGGTCAGCGTGGACTGCACCGTGAGACCCTGTTTTGAAGAACCAAACAGAACAAAAAGTGCTGGCCAGTCCTGACACGCTTGGACAGCACGTGTCCTCGGCGCAAGCAGGCACTGGGGCAAGAGGGGACACAGCTGTCCCTCGGGGTCTGGGGGACTGAGCGCAGGACCCCACCCGACGCGCACGGGGTGGGCGGGACGAGCCCCACGCCTCCCCCGCTGCGCCAGGTCCTCTCCGTCGCCTGCGGTTCGGGGCGCGAGTCTGGACCCCTGGGTCTGTGTCCCTCTTTGGAGTCGGGGAGCCCGCAGTGCACAGAGTAGACACGGCCTGGCTGTGCTGGGGCTGCGAGTGCTCTTCCCGCTTCTCCAGGAAGTCTGCTCCCCAGCTCGCCCGCCGCCCTGGGGACAGGTGCAGCCCCGTGACACCCGAGGGCGGGGCCGTGAGGTGGCATCCACTCGGGAGACTCCAGTGCCTGCCCCTGTGCCCACCCAGCCCCCAGGACAAGGGATCGAACCCAGGGCCATCGCATTCTTTTCTTTCTTTCTTTATTATTTTCTCACTAAGTCAATGAATTGCCCAGGCTGGGTACAATCTTGGGATCCTCCTGCCTCAGCCTCCCAGCATGCTGGGATCACAGGCGTGCGCCCCACACCGGCCCTGAGCTCGAGACTGTCACATCCGTAGCGAGTTCCTTTCTCTCAGCCTGATCAGGAAAACATCAGCTAACGGAGAACAGAGGATCGAGTTGCTTAGCAGTTATATCTGACACGAAAGGAAAGCGGCGGCCGAGAACTTCAAAGATTCCTCCCGCCGCCCGCCGGCTGGGCGGCCCCAGCCGAGGTCTTTCAACAAGCCCGGTCCTGCCTGGTCCTGGGGCTCGGGAGCAGCTGCCCAAACAGGAAGCCGCGGTGACTGCTCGCTGCCCTTCCCCGAGTCCGCTCAGCCAGGAAGGCCGGCAGCCGGCACTGGGAGCCTCTCTGGGACCGGGGCAGAAACCGCTTCCCGAGGAAACAGCCAATGGAAACTCACGCCAGGTGGAGTGTGGGGCGTCCCTCCCTCGAGCACGGTCACCTGAGGGCACCTGTGGGACAGGCTGGGACCCAGCCCCGAGGGCACCGTCGGCGGCCGGGAAGGCTTCGATGGATCTTAGCTCCCTGAGCGGTGTGGTTCGCAGCATTGCGGATGGAACCCAGGGCCTTCACGCGGAGCTGCATCCCCAGCCCTTTTAAATTTTTTGACGGAGTCTCACTAAGTGGCTGAATATCCCAGGCTGGGCTTGGACTTGCAGCCCTCCTGCATCAGCCTCCCACAGTGCTGGGGTTACAGGTGTGCACCACCACGTGGGTTTGGGTTTTTTTGGTACCAGGGATCAAACTCAGGCCCTTGCACTTTCGAGGCAGGCGTCGGTAGAACCACTGAGCTAAATCCCCGGCCCCCAGGTAGGTTTTTAATCTAGATTTAGTATGCATGGAGCGGATCAACCAGCTAAAGCCCACTTTCAAGATACTTCTTTGGAATTACTGATTTCAGGCAACCAAATTTTTGGTTTTACAGGCAGTCATGCCCGTTTCCAGTATTTAACTTCCCATCAGACTTCAGTAAAAGCCCGCAGGAGGGGCTGGGGAGTGGTTGTCTAGGGGAAGGGAGGCCCTGGGTTCGATTCCCGACACCGCAAAAAGAAGGGAGAAAGTGTCCACCTTACCTGACCCGCCGGCCCTCTGACCACTCGGGCCTCTACTTTGTGAATCGGGGCGCTCTCCTCGGGGCGCGGTCACTTGGACCCGAGCCCCATTTGGAGCAGGGGAGGAGGCGTCTCTCGTGCGCTGGCGGCCAGGGTGATTCCTCCCACGCACAGGCTGCCTGGAAGCCAGCAGCCAGCGGGGGATTAGAAACGCTCGGCCCCGACGGTGACAGCGCCCGAAGCGCTCATTCAGATAAAAATGAAAACTGCGCCGCGTGGTGGCGCATGCCTGGAATCCCAGCACTGGGGAGGCTGAGGCAGGAGAATCCCCCGGGATCTCGAGGCCAGCCTGGGCCACAGGAGACCCCAATATTAATCCTCACTGTCGTCAGCCCGATCTTTGGCTGTGCCTGGGAGGTGCAAAGACATCGCAGCTCGTGCTTTTCAACTCGCTACTCGCCCCCTCCTGGGACTGCAGCCGGCGCCTTCCCGCTGAGCTGCGTCCCCAGTTCTTCTTAAATCTGAGACTGGGTTTCACTAGGTTGGCCAGGCTGGACTTGAACTTGTGATCCTCCTGCCTAAGCCTCCCAGGGTGCGGGGATTACACGTGTGCACCCCCACGCCTGGCTCCTAATTGCTGCTTTAAAAAGCTCCTCAGCTCCAATCCGGAGAAGCTAGGGAAACGGTTCTGCTGAGGCGCAACGCGAGAGCGAGGGAAACCAGGTCCGCGCGCGGATGCCCGCTCCGCCCACCTGCGGCGGTGCTGGTCGGGGACCCGAGGTGCTGGTCCGGGCGCGGCCAACAGGGGGCGCGCTGGGCAGGCCGGGACTGACCCTGGGGAGCCGCTGTTTCTTTGTTTGTTTGGTACCGGGGATCGAACTCGGGACCTTGCGCTTGCAAGGCAAGCCCCTGAACCACTGAGCTAAATCCCCAGCCCAAGGGAGCCGCTGTTTGAATGCCCCGAACTCTGCGGTCCAGCCCTCTCTGCATTATTGTGCAGTGCACTCACTGCGCAACAGTCACTGCTCCGCAGGAAGCCCAAGCGGTGTAGCAGCTTGTTGGACCAACTCGGGTCCCTCGTAAAAAAATAGTTGCGGTTCTGAAACGAACCTTTCCGTTCTCGCCTCTCCCCGGAGAACGACGTGGGGTTTGATCGGCAGGGCCGCCCGGCCATCGCGGCACAGATCTCCGCCCGGGCGCGCCGGCCTGGGAGGTTCCGGGCACCGGCGAGTCCGCTCCCCCTGCGGTCTGCGGGGCTCCTCCCCGGGCTGCTCCGGAGTAGCCGGGCCGCCCCTGCTGCCTCCGCGACCGCACGCTTTGGGTGGCCTGGATGTGGGCGGCTGGAAATATTTTGAAACAAGGTAGCGCTTTTTCCGTGTGCGTTCTGTTGAGTTTCTCTCTGCAGTGCACCCCGCCCCCGGGCTGAGGCTTGAACTCAAAGCCTTAGCGCTGAGCGGCAGCCCCAACCCCTTTTTTACTTGTTGAACTTTACAATTTTAAGACGGGCTTGCTAAATTGCCCAGGCTGGGCTGGGATTTGAGCTCCTCCTGCCTCAGCCTCCTGGAACGCTAGGATTACGGGCGTGTGTACCCCGCTGAGCATTTGGAGCTCATTCGTCCACTAACCCCACAGCGATCGCCCATGGGGTGCGGAGGGCCCCTAGGAAGGCGTCGGGCTGGGGGACCAGGTGCCTCCTGGGAGGTGTGCGGGCTGGGGTTTAGGGCACAGCGATGGTGTGTGGCTCGGCCCGCCTCTCCCGCCCGGCAGCCGTGTGCCTTGGGGCGCCCTCAGGCCTCCTGAGCCCGAGGGGACCTTGCGATCTTCTGCACAGCCCTTTTCTTGGTTTTCTTGAGAGAGCGTCTCCCAACTCGGAGATGCTCCTGCTCCAGCCTCCCCAGTGCTGGGATTCCAAGGTGCGCCACCAGGCCGAGCTGCCAGTAGCAAACCCTCCCGGCCTGCGGGCCAGCGGGAGGACGGAGCCTGGGCCGGGCTGCCCGGGCCCTCCGAGGACACTCTTCAGAGGTGGCACCCCGGCTGGCGCCTCAGCAGGAGCGCTCGGAGGGCGCAGTGTGCTTCCCGCACTGCCCCTGAGTGACAGATGTGGCCAGCCGGGCGTGGCAGTGCACACCCGCAATCCCAGCACTCTGCGAGGCCGGGGCAGGAGGATCCCAAGTTCAACCCCAGCCTGGGCAATTTAGCAAGACCCTGATTCAAAATTTTTGAAACACGTTTAAGGGGCTGGGTCACAGCTCAGTGTGAGGCCATGGCTTCGATCCGCAGTGCTGGGGAAAGCAGTGGGTTTCACAGAGCACGCTCTGATGGCAAGAGATGCGGACACGCGTGGGGAGCTGAGGGGCGACCACAGGCACGGCCTGCATAAGGACACAGCGCGCAGGCGCGAGTCCGCGGGGTTTCTTGCTTCGTCCTCGGCCCCGGGCAGGGCCGGCCGCCGCAGCCAGCTCGGGAAGTTTCGGAAATGACAGCGCCGCGCAGGCCTCGCGCAAGTGCGTGAGGCTCGCTGAGGGAGGGCCGCGGTCCGTGGGGCGGGGCACAGCGGTCAGGGCTGCGTGGCCGAGTCCGGCTGCCCCATGCGGCCTTGCACGCCGCGCGTGCACGCGTGACCGCCTGTGCCGAGCCATCCCGACGCACAGCCAGTAGCTGTGCTCAGAAAACAAACGCAAGTTCGGAGCGGAAATCTCCGAGCTGAGTTTGAAAAATACGGTGCCGGGGGCCGGGATGTAGCTCAGTGGTTCCGGCGCCTGCCTCGCAAACGCAAGGTCTTGAGTTCGAGTCCCGTAACCAAAAAAAGGAAAAGAATAGAAAAATGTGGTCCACATAGTATTTAGATTTTAAAAGTGCACTGAAAGACTCCTTGCCGTTAGTCCCCCTCAGTCCTCCCCATGCTTGGGGTCTCTGCCGCAGCTCCGGAGCCCTCTGTCCAGAGGCTGCCTCAAGGGCCTGAACCGATTCGGTCATGGAGACCTGGGGAGGAGCCGGGGTCGCAGGGTGCCAGGCCCGGTGGACGGGGTGGCTGGGGGGCGCAGCGTGGTGTTTTGGGGGCTGGCGCCCGGCGGCAGCCTCTGTGTGGCTTGGTCCCAGCTCACGCGCCCGCAACGAGCCTGGGGGGGGGGGCGCCTGGCCGGGGCCCCGCCTGCGCCCTGGCGCTTTGCATCGCTTCGCTCCCCTGCGCGTCCCGCGAGTCGATCGTAAGCCGATCGATGGATCGCGGCTCTCTGTTCGCACCCCGGAGCGGGGCCGCAGCCCAGGCGTCGGGGAGTCACAGCGCCTCTGTTTTCGTGTCTTCCAGTGTCATCTTGCATTACAACCTATAAGAAGACACCACCTCCAGTCCCACCCAGAACCACCACGAAACCTTTCATTTCTATCACAGCGCAGAGTAGCACCGAGTCCGCGCAGGACGCCTACATGGACGGGCAGGGCCAGCGCGGTGACATAGTCAGCCAGTCGGGGCTCAGCAACTCCACCGAGAGCCTGGACAGCATGAAGGCCCTGACCGCCGCCATCGAGGCCGCCAATGCGCAGGTCCACGGCCCCGCCAGCCAGCACGCGGCCAGCGCGCCCGCGGCCGAGGACCGCCGGAAGGAGCCCAGGAAGAGCCGCTGCCTGTCCGTCGGGATACAGGTGACGCGCGGGCCGACGCCCCCGGAACCAGAGTCGGGTCCCCTCCTCCGGGCTCTGCCGAGCAAGGCCACTCGGCCCCTCGGCCCTGACCGGCGGGCTCGGCAGGCTGCACCCCGTTCAGTTTTCGGCCCATCTGGGAGAGGAATTCGGGGCTTGAACTCGGGGCCCTCTCACCGAGCTCTGTCCCCAGCCCGTCTGCATTCTTCCTTTTGAGACAGGGTCTTGCTAAGTTGCTAGATAGCCCAGGATGGACTGGAACGCGCAATCCCCCTGCCTCAGCCTCCCAGAGCGCTGGGGTTATAGGCACAGGCCACCACACCTGGTGAGTTCCGCTTCTCTAAGCAGCCATGGAGCTGCCTCTGCCTTGCTCTTTGCCCCTGCTTGGCTTGGCTTAGCCTGCAGGGACTCTTCTGCCGGAGAAGCCCTTCCTGTCCTCTTCCGGCTGGGCCCTGCCTTCCGCAGGCGCCTGCAGGGCAGCACCTGGGCCGCAGCGCTGTCCCCGGGGCCCCACTAAACCCCTGAGGCACCCGGGAAACCTTCCTCCAGGCAGAGGCTGGCGGCCAGGGCCCTGGGCCAGTCTCGCCCGACCTGATCCTGGCTCCCTTGTTTACCCCCCACAGAGCCCCGCGCCTAGTTTTTAACCCTCTGACCGGTGACCGGTGACCGTAATAGGGCTGTGGTCAGCGCCGGGACAGCGCTTACTGAAGAGCGGCCGCGGGACCAGCTCCCCTCCCACTCCCGTTCAGGGGCCCGATCAGCTCTCCTCTCTGAAGCACTGATTGCTGTAATCAGTATTTGCACCACCAGAAACACTCTTACACTTGATTCCTTTTTTATTCAGATCTTAGAATATTTTCACTATTTTTTTTTAAGATAGGGTTTTACTACGTAGCCCAGGCTGGCATCAAACTTGTGGCGATCCTCCTGCCTCAGCCTCCCAAGCGCTGGGACTGCAGGGGGTGCCCCAGCACACTCAGCACTTTTTACGATTTTTGAAGATAACTGTTGGCCAATCTTACTTTTAATTTTATTATTTATTGATTAACTGGGATTTGAACCCCGGGCTTCAATCATGCTAGACAAATGGGTAGCCCTGAGCTACACCTTCAGCCCTTGCTCTGAGACACATCTTGCCAAGTTTCCTTGGGTGCCATCAAACTTTTAATCCTCCTGCCACAGCCCCCTGAATAGCGGAGATCACAGGTGTAAACAACCACGCACAGCTGACTTTCCATTTTATTTTAAATCTTCCAGATGTTTATTCTAATTACTTCGAAGTTCTGCTAGCTGTCTTCTCTATTACTTTCTAAATAACTATGTCTTGGAACCGAGCATTCACAGCAGGGCCTGATGGTGGGCACTTGTAATCCCATCACTCTGGGAGGCTGAGGCAGGAGGCTTGAAATTTGAAACGAGTTGGGCAGTTTTTACAGATGTGCACTACCATACCCAGCTGAATGATGTGTTTTATCACATAAACAAAACTCTTACACCCACGCTTTAATGAACACAAGAAAAAAATTATAAAATACCATGGTTACAAAAATACAGATGTAAAAATTCTTGAGTTGGGCATGGTTTACACCCCTGTCATCCCAGCACTCAGGAGGCTGAGGCAGGAAGATCCCCTCGAGTGCAAGGCCAGCCTGGGCTACATAGCAAGACCCTATGTCCCAACAATCGAGAAACTGAGGAAAGAGGACCATGAGTTCAAGACAGCCTGGGCTACACCTGAGACCCTGTCTCAAAAATTCAAAAATAGGCCGGGGATTTAGCTCAGTGGTTCCGCCGCCTGCCCCTCGAGCACAAGGACACCAGTTCCAACTCCGGTACCAAAAAAACCCCCCAAAAACAAAACAAAAATTCAAAAATAGCGCAGGTTGGGAGGGTTGCAGGGGGAGGGAGGATGGGAAGGTTGGACAAACAATTAAATACGAAAAAAAAATCCCCTAAACCTGCAGCTGGGCGTGGTGGCAAAACCCCATAATCCCAGCACTCAGGAGGCTGAGGCAGGAGGATCGGTGTAAGTTTGAGGCCAACCTGGGCTACAGAGTGACTTCAGGACCTGTAGCTTGAACTACATGGCGAGACCTCCTCTCAAAAAGTAGAAAACAAAAAAGCTCAAAACCGGAAAGCTGGAAATGAGTGCATAAGATTCTCTACAATAAAGAACAAAATTTATAAGATAAAAGATAAACCGAGAGAAAATATGAGTAATGTATCAAAGGGTTTACGGTCATCAGAGAGGTCTTATGAATAAGAAAATTTCAGGGGCCGGGAATGTAGCTCAGTGGCACCGCACCTGCCTCGAAAGTGTAAGGTCCTGAGTTTGATCTCCGGTACCAAAAAAACAAAAGAAAAGAAAATTTTAAAAATTGAGGACTTACACTTTCTACATTATATTTCCACATTTTAATTTTGTGTAACTTACAATAAATTGCTTTTTATCTAAAAATAATTTATTAAATATGAGGAGGTAAACTTAATTGTTCCAAATAGTCCTAAAATTTCCTTCCAGCCTGGATTGGGGTTGACGTGTCACAAATACTTTCAGTCACAGAGGGGGACATCTTCCCCCTGAGCTCTGATAAGTAGCCATGGACAAGCTTCCGACAGATTTCAAAGCAGTTTTTAGTAGGAAGAGAAGAAAACGGAAGACAGTCTACCGTTTCTCCTAATATGCAAATCTCCTAATATCAACAATGTGTAAATCTTCCAATACAACAAGTGTGACTGTAAGCAATGAATTCACCCTCTTCGATCTGGTATTTAATGTGTTAATGCGGCGCCTGCAGGCACGCATTCCTCCTACACGCCCTTCTGGTAAGGACTCGAAGACCCCTCCCCACCCATGGTTCCGCATTCACGCATTCAACCAACCACAGATCAAAAAAAAATTTTTTTTAAATGCATCTGCATTGAACATGTACAGTCTGTTTTCCTTCCATTATTTCCTGAACAATACAGTAGGATTACTATTGATCAAGTATGATTAGAAAACAATGTATATGGTGAATGTTTAAATAAAGCATTTTGTTACAGGGAAAGACTGTCATTGATCCCTCTCAACTCCCCCTTCACTTCAAGCATACTTCACCCATCCTTCTTGCTGCTTTCTGGACCCGCTGTGGAGCCCTTTTTCCTGCATGTTTTATGAGACATGATCATCAGTACAGTGAATGCTGCTGTTGAATGCCCTCCAACAGAAAGGCAGGTTCATAAAAACAGCACGCTGTGTCCTCATCCACCTGTTCCTCAGACCTAGCACTGCACAACTTCTAGCTCTTCCTCAAAGTCAACCTAACCATGAAAGGGAAACATTTTGAATTGATTCAGGACAATGAAGCAACCACAACAGTATAACAAACAGTACTCACAAAAGAGGGCTCCAGAACTGCTTCAGAAAGTGGCAAGAAGGATGGGATAAGCGTGTTTGAAGCAAGGGGGCATAACATAGGGGGATTCGTGACCGTGTGTGTCTTTTACTGTCATAAAATTTTTTTTAATTAAACATTCACTGTATTTTTTATCACATCTTCATACATAGCATTTATACTGTGTTAAGCATTATGAATGACCTGGAGATAATTTGCAGTATATTGGAGGATATTTGTAGCTTATATACAGATACTGTACCGATTTATATGCAAATCTGTGGACTTGGGTATCTCTGGAGGCCCTGGAAGCAGTCCCCTGTACTTGCAAATGAATGGAGGAGTCATAGACATTTATTAGCCAGCTTGAGAGTGAATAAAATTGCATTTGGATCAACAGAGGCCAAGAGCCTGCTAATAAGAGAGTGATGGCCCTCATCAGATACACAAATATTGAACAAAGAGGTTACAAGTTACAACACTCCAGAATACTGCAAATTTCTGATGAAATGACTTTTTTTTCAAGTGAGGTGACTAAATGGAACAACTCTAATTGTTTGATGATTCCTTCAGGTGGATGATGCTGAAGAACCAGATAAGACGGGAGAGAATAAAGCTCCCAGTAAGTTCCAGTCTGTGGGAGTCCAAGTAGAAGAGGAGAAGTGGTAAGTCCACAAGCATTCATCCTCTTTCATCCTCATGTAAGCAAGTATGATAAAAGTATCTGTCCCATGATAAAGCTTCAGAATTCAGGGACCTTCCTCCTAACTCTTGGAGCATTTACAGGGTGAGCTTGAGTCAACATCAGCTGATTCCCTCCTGTTTTTTTAATACTGGAGACCACCCTGTTAAGTTTTAGCTAGAATACTAGTCTTGGTACACCATATTCACATAAACTTTGCATCCAGTAGTCCTCTTAAAAACTTCATAGAGTTCTGGCCAGGGATTTAGCTCAGTGGTTCTGCTGCCTGCTTTGCAAGCGCAAGGTCCCAAGTTCAATCCCCGGTACCAAAAAAAAACCAAAAAACTTCATAGAATTCTATGAGAAGAAAAATTATTTTTATTCTCAGAACTTCACAGTGTTTGATGTTTAGTATATGCTCAAGGAATGATGAATGAATAAATGAGTGAATGAAGATTAAAAGGGGGAAAGAGAGAGAATAGTTCCTATCTTCACTCTGAATCACAAGTTACTTTAGGTTGATCTTTAAGCGTATTCCAGCCTTTATATGGACAAGTGGGAGATTCCAGGTTTTACAAGATCACAGAATCTAGCAGCTAAAAGAGATTTCTGAGGTCAATATTTTCATTGTATAAATGACAGTTTCATCAAGAGATATATGTGAGTTTCTCAGACAAACTGTGAGGTCCTTTGTGGGTAGAACTATACTTTCACTGATAGTGGTAGCCCTAGAATCTAGCACTGTGCTGTCCAGACTGAATATGCAGTTAATGTTGGCTGAATGAAGTAAACTGGAGTTATGATCAAAGAAAGAGCTGTAGATTACGAATCAGAATATCATCTTAGTCTTCCCCGTAACTTTCTAAGTGCCAATTAGTAAGAATCTGTTACCTGTCATCTGCTGATCCAGCTGTTAAACATTCATTCAGTGAATTTCTGTGGGAGACCTCTTATATGCAGAGCTACATACCTGGACTAAAAATCTGAAAAGAAGTCATGCTGGAGGCCTGAAGGGATAACTCAGTGGTACTGCACTTACCTAGCATGCTCAAAGCTCTAGGTTCAAGCCCCAGCACAATTATGAGAGGTGAGACATGTATCATTCCATCAGCTTACAAAAGTCCTCCCCTTTTTAGGGCTGGGGATCACACTCAGGACCTCACACATGCTAGGCAAGTCCTCTGCCACTAAAGCTATACCACTAAAGTCCTATTTCTTATTTTAGAATATTTTAGTATTTATTGACAAGACACACACACACACACACACACACACACACACATATCTCCATCACTGGAATGAAATAAACAGCATCTACAACTTAAGGAGAGGTTTATTTGGGTCACAATTTTAGAGGGTTTAGTGTATGATAGGCTCTGAGGCAGAAATGGCATGGTGGAAGAGTCTGATAGAGGAAAACTGCTCCCCCCATGGCAGCCAAGAAGCAGAAAAAGGAGAAGTCAGGAACAGAATACACCTCTTCAGGTCATGCCCCCAGTGACCCACCTCTTCCAACCAGGTCCCACCTCCTAGAAGCATAAGAACTCATCAATTGGATTAATCCACTGATGCATACAGTGCCTGCATAATCCAATAACCTTTCAAAAGCCCCATTCTGAACACATGAGACTTTGGGGGGACATTTTAGATCCAAACCATGACATTCTGCTCCAGCCCTCAGAAGTCTTATGTTCCTCTCTAAGAGTCATCAAAGTCTTAACAGTTCGAACACTGTTGAAAAGTTGAAAACCACAGTATCCTCTCAGACTTGAGGCAAACTCTTAGCTGTGAACCTCTGTGAAAATCAAAAAGAAAGTTAAATGCTTTTAATGTACAATGGTGCAGGGTAATCATTCCCATTCCAAAAGGGAGGAATAGGGGAATAGAAAGGAATTTGACCAAAGCAAGACCAAAACCCAGCAGGGCAAACATTAAGTCCCATGGCTCCATGTCCAGCACTCAGGCAGGTTGTGGTGAGACATAGGCTCCAAATGGCTTAGGAGCCTTGCTGGTCGCAGCCCACATGGCCTCTCTTGAGCTGCCTGTGCTCAACTTCCTGTGGCTTTCCTCAGGTGTCTTATATTCCTGGCATCACCAACTTCCTGGGGTCTCCATTGCAGCTTTGGCATTATTTTTACAGCTTTATGGAATACCCTCTCAGGGGCTTATTTCTTAGCCTCCAGGCCTTTCTTTGAAGTCTGGGTGGAAACTCCCATGACCTATACCTCTTACATTCTGTATGCCCATAAAACCAGTACTACGTGGATGAAGTCAAGGTTGGCTGCCAATTTAAATAGTAGTTAGAACTTCTTAGAGTGGCCGCTGAGTGCCTGGATGGCTGAACACAGGGAAGCACTTCTCTAGGTGGTCCTGAATGAGCAGGGTATCCTGTGGTTCTTTTTTCAAGCGAAGTCCTTTAAGGGAGCTTACCATTTTATACCCTTGCCTATGATGAGTGAGGTCAGGCTAATTCCTAAGATACCCACAAGGTATCTTTTTAATCATCCTAATGAAAAGTATTTAGTTTCTTTTTCATGACTCTAATCTTTCTAGCAATCATTTTCTCTTTGCCTCAAGTTTACAAACATTTCTTTGCTGGCCAAGCTGCAAATTTTTTAAATGATTGAGTTCTGCTTTTTGCTCCTGATTCTCAGTGTAGATCTGGCTAAACACAGCCAGCAGTACCCAAGCCACAGCCTGAACATTGGGCTGCCTTGAAATTTCTTCCTCCAGATTAATTAGAATGCCACCCTTAAGTTTAGCTTCATAGAAACTCTTAGAACATGGGGGAAATATAGGGCTTTTTTTCCAGAATGTAGCATTCATAGCATTTAGTCCACTTTCCAATGCAATTTTTGTTCCTATCTGAAACTTCCTGAGTCTGGCCTTTACTGTCCACATTCCTGTTAGCATTCTGGTCTTTTAAATTCAACAAGTATTGCCTTTCAAGCTTGTGTACAGCATCTAGGATTTTTCTAGCCTGCATCTCCAAACCTTTCCAAACTCCTACTGCAAACTAGTTCCAAAGGCTTCTGAACCACAGTCAGATAGTCACAGTAATGACTGCACTCCTAGTACCAGTTTTTTGTATCATTCACTTTTCCATCACTGGGCCAAAATGCCCGACACCTACAACTTAAAGAGAAGAGGTTTATTTGACTCATGCCTTCAGAGAGTTCTGGCCATGCACAGTTGGCTAACTCCAAGGCAGAAACAGCATGAGGAAAGCTGCTCAACTCATGACATCCAGGAAGCAAAGAGAAGGAAGAAACCAAGGATAGGAATACACCCTTTCAGGTCACACCCCCAGTGGCCACCTCTTCTAACCAGGCCCCACCACCTAATAACACAAGAAACTATAAGTTGGATTGATCTACTGATGAATACAGCACCTCCGTGATCCAGTCACCATTCAGAAGACCTACCTCTGAACACATGAGACTTGGGGAGACATTTTAGATCTGAACCCTCACACACACACATGCACACACACACACACACACACACACACAAGTGTACAATGCTGGAAACCCAGAAAATTGGTATAATCATTCTATTTTTTTTGTTTGTTTGTTTTTGTTTTTGGTACCAGGGATCGAACTCGGGTCCTTGCGCTTGTGAAGCAGGCAGCAAAACCACTGAGCTAAATCCCCGGCCAGTATAATCATTCTAGAAACTAGCAGGACAAAAAAATTGTTAATATTTATGCATCTATTCATACACATTGACCTCTTAATCACATTGATGGGGTTATCTTGAATGAAGTCACTCAGTGGAAGAAAACTATTGTGGAAAATTATCATTGTAAAAGAAAACATTAACTATCAAGTCTCAAACAATAGTATGCTTTTATAATTTATAGCATATCAGCAAGGTAGGCTGTTGTACAGCTTAATTTATCCCACTAAATGTCATTTGAATAAAAAGGAAATACAAAAACATAGGAAAATAACCACAACACAATGTTAAGTAAAAAAATATGTAATATCCCTACATAATATTCACACAGATGGACCAGGACTGAAATGTAATATGTATGTATGGTTGTTTTAATAGTAACTCTTTTTTTCTTTTACTCTAATGTTTACTTCTTGTATGAACTTCAAGCTTTTGTAATCAGTATTTTCATAACAACACTTCTAAGCACATGTTCCATTATTGAATATTTTACTTTTTGCGTGGTGCTAGGAATCAAACTGCAATAGGCCACTACTCTAATCCTGAGTTACACCATTGCCCCTGAAAAATTGTTGAAATGAAAGATCTCAAAGTAAGAAAATCTGTTTGTCCACCCCCTCCTTCCTCTCCCCTGCAACATTCCAGTGTATTATTTTGCTCTGTGCTGTGCTGGTTAAGAGTTCAAGTGGCCTAGAACACCTGGATCCAAATCCTGGCTCTGTGGATTCCGAGCTGAGTGGCTTGTGGAGTGCTGAGCAGTTAGGGAGGTCGTTTCCACCTCCATCCAGCCCTACACCAGAGTCCTGTGTGTTGCTGCAAAATGAGCTGTTTAAGAAATGTAGTCCGCCTTCCTGTAATGAGTGTGACCATTGCGGGTCCTCACCCTCCCCGGCCTGCATCTACTGTAGGTGTGGCCTGCATCACTTGCCCAGTGGAGACAACACTGGCCCAACCCTTACTGGCATTTTCCCCACCTGCTTGGGTCCAAGCTCCTCTCTCCTTCCATCTGCACTCTTCCCTTTAAAAACAGCACCACACGGCCCAGGGGTGGAGCTCAGCGGCACAACGCCTGCCTGGCAAAGGTGAGGTCCTCAGTTCAATGCCCGGTACCAAAAAAAAACAAAACAAAAAAACAGCACCACAAGCCAGACAAGGTGGAACACACGCATGATCCCAGCCCTCTGGGAGACGGAGGCAACATGATCACAAATTTGAACCCAGCAAGAACTTGTCTCCGAATAATGTAGCTCAGCCGTACGTGCCACCTCCCAGTATGGCAAACATCTATAAATCAATCAGTCAATCAATCAAGGCAACACGGCCCCGCTCCGGGTGCAGACTTCCGCTTGTTTTGCCTGCGTCCCCTATAGTGTATCATAAATCTTCTCTCTCTTCACTCCGGCCTTAGGAAACTCTTTTGCCACCCGCTTCACCAGCCTCCGCCACACTGTCCTGCACAGCAGGCCCTCCAGCTTCCCTCCCGATGGTCAGAGCGGTAACAGGCGGTTCCCAGTCCCGCCTACCAGGAATTTGGGAGTTGCCTTCCATTTTAGAAACAAATAGAACTGAACAAACGGAAACATCAATAGTTCTGTTTTCGTTTTCTTTCAGATTTTATGTTATGTAATGATTACATTCCTCGTAGGGAGCCTTGCATGCACACGTCACATCCTCACTCTTTGTTCGTCTCCTCCCTCGCTCTCCCTCCCTCCCTCCCTCCGATATCTCGTGATTCCGATCCCATTTGCAAAAGATCTCACTATTTCCTATAACCTATCTTTTATCTTGCTCTTTATTTATCCTTCGGATTCCTCATATAAGACAAACCATATGCTACTTAAGCTTCTGTGTCTGATTTATTTCACTTGACATTATGGTCTCAAGACGAATTCATTTTCCTACACATGCCTCAAGTTTATCCTTCTTCATGGCAGAGTAGTACTCCATTGTATGTAAACACCACATTTTATTTATCCATTCATCTGTTTTTTGGGTTTTTTGTTTTGTTTTGGTTTGGGTTTTTTTTTGGTACTGGAGATTGAACTCAGGTCCTTGTGCTTGCGAGGCAGGCCGCGGAACCATTGAGCTAAATCCCCAGCCCTATCCATTCATCTGTTGATGGACACATAAGCCACTTTCAAGATTTATCTATAATGAGAACAACTACTGTTGTATCTGTCAGAGAACTGAAGTCTCAGGGAAAATCACTACCTCGCCCAATATGCCCCATCCAAAAAAAAAAAAAAATAGGAGAAACAAATAGATATAGAAAATCAGAACTTAGTGGGAAGGAAGCCCATGAGCTAAAACCTCCGCAGGAACCAGTGCTGGGTGGGAAAGCCTAAACAGTAATTGAAGAATTCTAGGAGCTCAGCGTTCAGGCAGCCAGGGAGGCCACTGTATTCTGTGAGTTCTCCCTCCAGGAGTCAACGAGGTCCTCAGCAGGCACTGGGGAGAAGGGAAGGGGTACAGTGCCAGAGTGCTCTGTTCTTCACAGGCTGACACTGAGCAGACACTGTTTTACCAGTGCTTTTTTTTTGGTACCTGGGATCAAACTCAGGACCTTGCACTTGCGAGGCAAGCGGCAGAACCACTGAGCTAAATCCCCGGCCCTTTACCAGTGCTTTTGACCGAGCCTGCTCTACCTGGGGAATGGAGATCCCCAACTCTAGCTAAAGCCTCCCATGGGGGAGAGGAAAGGTCCAGCTCCAGCCCCGTTTAGCCATCTTATCCCACATAAAAAAGAAAAAGAAAAAGAAACCACACCAAAGCGTATCACAGTCAAACTTCACAAAAATCAAAGGTAAAGAAAAGAAATCTTTAAAGAAGTCAGAGGTGAAGAACACCTTACCTCTAGAGAAGCAAGGATAATAATTACAGTGGATAGCTCAGAAGCCATCAATACTGGAGTGGAATATTTTATATATTGAGAGAAAAAAAACCAACTTAGAATTCTGTACCCTGTGACATGACCTTTAAAAAGTATAGGAAAAGGGCTGGGTGGACCGACACATGCCTACTGTCTTAATCACTTTCCTTGTCTCTTGGTCAAAATACCTGACACCCACAACTTAAGGAAAGAGAGATTTATTTTCTCATGTTTCAGTCTGTAGCAGGCTGATTCCCAGTCAGGACGGCAGGGCAGAAGCACTGGCGGAGGAGAGCTGCTCCCTCCGCGGTGGACAGGAAGCAGAGAGAGAAGGGAGATGCACCCTTCCAGACCACGCCCCCAGTGCCCCCCAACTTCAGACCAGACCCAGCTCCTAACAGCAAGCCGACTGACACCTCCGTCATCCAATCACCTTCCAAAAGCCACACCCATGAATACATGAGGCTCTGGGGGACATCCACACATAAACCATAACACCTATAATCCCAACACTCAGGAGGCTGAGGCAGAAGAATAGCAAGTTTGAGGGCAGCCTGGGCTATGTAGCAAGACTATGACTCAAAAAAAAGTAAAACAAAAATTGAGGGAATTTGTTGCCAGCAGACGTTTCTTACAAGAAATGTTAAAAAAAGGGGCCAGGGATTTAGCTCAGTGGCAACACACCTGCCTCGAAAGCACAACGTCCTGAGTTCAATCCCTGGAACTAGAAAAAAAAAAAAAAAAAGTTAAATTCTTCTGAGAGAAGGAAAACGATATAGATCAGAACTAAAATTTAAAATTTTATTTTTAAAATTCTTAATCTAAAGATGAGTTTATTCAAACTAATAGCAAAGTATAGTCAAGTATATATTCACTATAGTCTATATTCAAATATATTCTTTTATATAAGTGAAATGAATGGTAGCAATTAAACAAAGAACAAGCAATAGCAATTGGAAATATTTAGCTATTATAAAATACATTACCTTTAATAGATAATGTGAAATAGGAAGAAAAGGGGCAAAAGGGAGGGGAAAGTGGGAGGGGGAGGGGAAAGGAAAGAAGGGAATGGAATTAATATGAGAAAACGAAAAAAATGGAAACAAAGTCTTTGTAAATAGGGAGGAATGGAGGGGTTGAAGGGAGGGTAAGGGAAGGGGGAAAAATAAGAACCAAGAGAGTATGTAAAGGTGCATATCTCCAATGATGAATGTCATTATGTTGTACACCTAAAATGTACCAATAAAAGGATATACAAAAAAAATCTAAATAAAATACATTACCTGTGAAATGCCATAATATTATTTGAAAGTGGAAACATAGGGCCGGGGATTTAGCTCAATGGTTCTGTTGCCTGCCTCGCAAGCGCAAGGACCTGAGTTCGATCCCCAGTACCAAAGAAAAAACAAAAGAAAGTGGAAATAGATTATTAATTGTAAAGTTTTGGTGTAAAATCTGGGTCAACAACTAAAAAAAGTAAGAAAAGAAGTGTAATTTGTGTGCTAAGAAAGGAGAGAAAATGGAATCACAAAAATGCTCAGTAGGGCCAGGGATTTAGCTCAGTGGTTCCACCGCCTGCCTTGAACACGAAAGGTCCCGAGTTCAATCCCCAATACAAAAAAAAAATGCTCAGTAAAAAAAATCACTGAATCACTTCCAGCCTTTTGGCTAAGATCAAGTATAAAAAAAAAAAATCACTGAAAACATAAAAACTATAGGAGAAAAAACATAGAAAATAGTAACAAATATGTAGACATTAATCCAGTTGTATCAACAATCATCTAAACATTCATAGTCTACACCATTAAAAGACAGGGGAAAAAAGAACTAAATATGAACTGGGTATGGTGGCACATGCCATAATCCCAGCACTCAGGAGGCTGAAGCAGGAAGATCACAAGTTTGAGGCCAGCCTGTGCAACTTAGTGACATGCTGTTTCAAATTTTTTAAAACTTTAAAAGGGGACAGGGGCTAGGGATGAAATTCAGTAGTAGACCATTTGCCTAGTGCTGCACAAGGAAGAAAGAAAGAAAGAAAAATGAAAAAGAAAGAAAGAAAGAAAAGGGAAAAAAAGAAAAAATATAGGAGTAACTATACTAATTTCAGACAGAGCAAACTTCAGAGCAAGGAAAGTTATCAGGCTTTATAAAGAGGGGCACTAGTGAATAATGAGAAGGTTAAATCTCAAAGAAGACATGTAAGTCTTTAATATTATGTGCACCCAACAACAGACAACTGGTAGAACTGTGAAGAGAAGGAGGTAACTTACTATGTGGTCAGAGACTTCAGTGCCTCTGTACCAGAAACAGATCCAGAACCCAGAAAATCCAGAGAGACACAGTTGAACTAGCAGCGCTGTTGGTAAGTTGAGCATGACTGGTGTCTGTAGACTACTGCATCCAACAACAGCAGATTAGACTTTCTTTTCAACTCACATCACCAAACTAGGCCAGATCACATCCTGGGCCATAAAGTACTTAACAAATAAAAATTATGTGGGGCTACAGCACTTAGGGAGCTGATACAGGAGGACTGTGAGTTTAAGGCCAGCCTGGGCTAAGGAATGAGTTCAAGACCAGCCTGGACTGTATAGCAAAAGCTTGTCTCAAAATAATAAATAAATAAGTAAGTAAATCATTAAATAAATAACACTGCAGTCAGATCATAATGAAATCAAACTGGAACTCATCAACAGAAAGATAGCTAGATATTCCCAAAATAATTAGAGATCTAAACAACACACCTCTAAATTATAAAAGGGTGAAATAAGAGATCTCAAAAAATTAAAGATATTTTGAAATAATATGAAAATGAAAATACAACTTATCGAAATTTATGAGATGGGGCCTAGGGAGGAGCAGCATAGCTCAGTAGTGTTTGCCTAGTATGCAGCAGGTCCTGCATTTGATTTCCACCAGCACGAAAAGTAAAATCAAATTAGATAAAATAATACAAACAAGGGCCGGGGATTTAACTCAGTGGTTTCGCCACCTGCTGCACAAGCGCAAGGACCGGAGTTCAATCCCCGGTACCAAAAATAATAATAATAATAATAATAATAATAATAATAATACAGACAAAATGTATAGGATTGAGCCAAAGCAGTGCTCCAAGGCCATCTACAGCATTGAATACAAATATTGAAAGAAAGATCTGAAGGCACTTAGTTAAGCTCCCACCTTAGGAAATGAGAAAATTTAAGAGAGAAAGAATTGAAAAGAAATTATGAAAATTAGAACAGAAATCAGTGAAATTGAAAACAAAATCAATAAAATCAACGAAGCTAAAATGTGGTTCTTCAAAAAGAGGAATAAAAGTGATAAGTCTCTAGCCAGGCTAATTTTGAAAGAAAAAAGACAAATTAATATTAGACATGAAACAGGGGATATCACCACAGATTTTACATACAAGGGAGTACAGGGATATTATGAACAACTCTGTGCCCACAGATTTGATAACCCAAATGAAATAGAATCATTCCTTGAAAGACGCATTGCAGTTTAGATCTGGGGTATCCCCCAAAGCCTCATGAGTTTAAAAGGCAGTTAGATCGTGGGGTGGCATAACCACAAGAGGATTAGTCATAGCTAATGTGCTGTTGGGAGGTGGGGCTGACTGGAAGAGGTAGTCACTAGTGTGACAGGAAGGATGCATCTCCCTCCCTGGCCTTATTCACTGCCTTGTGGTCACCATGATGTGAGTAGCTTTTCTCCACCAGACCCTTACACCATAGCCTTCCTGTCTTGGAGCCAGCCTATCATGGATGGACTGAATCCCCTAAAAGCTGTGAGCTAGGACTGGGGATTTAGTTCAGTGGTTCTGGTGCCTGCCTTGAAAGCTCAAGGTCCTGAGTTCAATCCCCAGTACAAAAAAAAAAAAGCATTGAATAAATGAAAATATTAAAAATAAATAAATAAATATATAAAATAAGAAAAGCTGTGAGCCAAAACTGACCTGCCTTAAATTGTGGATGTGGGGTATTTTGTTTTAGCAACAAGAAAGTGATTAAAACAACACAATTGCCCAAAACTCAAACAGGAAGAAATAAACAGTCAGGCGTGGTGGGGCTCACCTGTTATCCCAGCACTTGGGAGGCTGAGGCAGGAGGACTTGAGTCCCACCTGGACAACTTAGCAAGACACTCATCTCAAAATAGGAAAGAGCAGGGGATGTAGCTCAGCATGAGGGCCCTGCATTCAATCCCAGTACTAGGAAGGGAAGAAAGCAAAGATGTCCCCTCTCACTCCTCTTTCTTAATGTGGTAAGACAAGAAAAGGAAATAAAAGGTATATAAATTGGAAAGAAGAAACAAAACTCTGCTCACAGATGACAACATTGGTCATGGAGAAAATCCAAAAGAACAGACAAACCAACAAAAACTCCTGGAGTGAATAAGCAATTACAGCAAGGTTGTGGGACATCAGGTTAATATATGAAAATCAGTCACTTCCTTGTAGACCAGCAATGAACAAGTGGCCTCCTTTGACATTAAAAGTACATTATAGGGGCTAGGGATTTAGCTCAGTGGTTTCGCTGCCTGCTATGCAGGCCCAAGGACCCAAGTTCGATCCCCGGTACCAAAAAACAACAACAACAACAACAACAAAAAAGTACATTATAATTTACATTAGCATCCCCCAAAATAAATACTTAGGAATAATCTAACAAAATATGTGCAAGAGGTATATGAGGAAGACGCCAGCACTCTGATGAAGTATATCAAAGAAAAACTAAATATGTGGAAAAATATTCCATGTTCATAAGAAGATCAATATTATGAAGATGCCTGTTCTCCCCACATTCATCTATAGATTCAACCCAGCCCTATGAAAATCCCAGGAAATTCTCTGTGGATATCAACAAGCTGATTCCAGAGTTTATATAAAGAGACTAAAGATCCAGATGAAGGACCAATGCCAAGAACCGATTCTGCCTGACTTCAAAACTGCAGCAGAGCTGAAGGAATCAGCAGTGTGGTGTGTGTGAGAAGCAGACAGTTCAATGAGACAGAGAGAGCCCGGAAACACACCCAGTCTAGTCAGCTGACCTCTGACAAAGGAGGGAAGGCAGTAAAGTGGAAGGACATAGTCTTGTTAATAAATGATGCTAGAACAAACAGCCATCCACATGCGGAACAAATAAGTAAATAATTTTTTTTTTTTGTACCGAGGATCAAACTCGGGACCTTGGGCTTGCGAGGCAGGCACTGGAACCACTGAGCTAAATCCCCAGCCTAGTAAATAATTCTAGACACCAACCTTATGCCCTTTACAAAAATTCTCTCAAAATGGATTCTAGGCCTAAATGTAAAAGACAAAACTACTAAACTCCTAAAAGATAACTTAGGGGAAATACCATGTGACCTGGGATATGGTGATAACTTTTTAGATACAAACTAAAGGTCAGATCCATGGTAGAAATAACTGATGAGTCGAAGTTTGTCACAATAAAAAACTTCTGCTCTGTGAAAAACAATAAGGTAAGCCTCAGACTGGGAGGAAGCTTTTGCAAAAGACAAATATGATAAAGGACTGTTATCCAAAATATATAAAGAACTCCTAAGGCTCAACAATAAGAAAAGGAGCAACCTAATTTTAAAAATGCACAGGGCTGGGAGTGTTGCTCAGTGGTAAGTGGCTGCCAGGCATGTGGCAGGCCATGGACTCAACCCCTGCCTGGCAACAAGAAAAAGCAGAAGGGCTGAACCAGTTAGGAGATGCAGACGACAAGTGCGCTGAGAAAAAGTGGTTCACATCATGGTACTCGGGAGTTGCACATTAAGAAAGAGACACCGCTCACCTATTGGAATGGCCACGTCGAAGACACTGACTGTGGCCAGTACTGGTGCAGGTGAGGACAGCAGGGACTCCCTCTCCCTGCTGGGCCATCACAGAATGGATCCGCCACTTGGGAGGCTGGTGGTTTCTTGCAAAACCAAAGACTCTTATCCAGCAATTGTGCTCCTTGGAATTTAACCAAATGAACTGCAAACACGTTTCAAACACCTGCACATGAGTAATTTTATAGCAGCTGTATTCATAATGCCAATGCTTGGAAATATCCAAGGTGTCCTCTAGTAGTGAATATTAAACTGTAGCACATCTACATGATGAAATATTATTCAGTGCTTTAAAAAGAGCTATCAGGCCCCCCAAAGACATGGAGGACACTTAAATGCATTACTAAGCAGCACAAGCCAGTCTGAAAGGCCCTGTGCTGTAGGACTCTGAAGCAGAATTTAGGGCGTGGCCAGCCATCTGGGCAAGTGGGCGTGGCCTGCCAATCACTGAGCTGCAGGACACATGCGCAGAAAAAGTTCCCAGACTCTGTACCTGGGACCAATCAGAAAGTGCCATCTTCAATTCTTCTTGTGCGAAATTAAGCAGGGTTTTGATAGGTTTGGCTAGCTCTGATGTCAGCCTGAGGAGTGGGGGGTACAAAAGACCCCATGGCCGTTAACTTCATGGTTGCTGCGGCCTTTCAGAACAACAAGAAAAAAATCTAGAAAGAGCTCACAACCGCCTAGAACCCCAGTAACAACTGCAACTACTTGACATTTCAAAAAATGCAAAACAGGCCAGGATTTAGCTCAGTGGTTCCGACCTGCCTCGCAAGTGCAAGGTCCCAAGTTCGATCCCCGGTACCAAAAAAAAAAAAAAGTGTAAAACAAGAGACAGTAAAAACACTAGTGGGCTTCCGTGAGGAAAGCCACAATAGTAGGTTCTCCATGGCATCTCTGCCATTTCATGCCACCCAAATCTCGAGAAAACCCGCAAGACCTTCGAGCTTCGAAGTCCAGGTCCTGAGAGGAGGTGCTGCGATCCACGCCTCAGGCTGACAGCAGGACTAGGCCTCCTGTAGAAAACCTGCTCCAGTTCTGGAGAGAAGTCCACGTGCAGGGAACGGTTCTGCAAGTGCGTCCAGGATCTTGTAGTTCCCGCCCACTTCCCCAGCCAGCTTTGCCACGCCCTGATCTCCTGTCTCCCTGGTAGTGCATGTTGGTAGGGGAGCTTCTGTGTTTACATGAGGAGGGGGATATGGGAACTCCGAGTTTTTTCCTCAGTTTTGCTGTTAACTTCAAACTGCTTTTAAAATAAAGTATTATTTTATAAGAGGGTGCGGAGGGTGTGGTGGCACACACGTGTAATGCCAGCACTCTGGAGGCTGAGGCAGGAGTATCGCCACAAGTTCTGAACTGCATAGTAAGACCCTATCTCAAATAAATAAAGAGGTGGGTAATCATATTAACCTCTATATGTTGTCCTAGAGGGGTGTTGTTGCATATATGTAAAACTTTTAGAGCAATACCAGACGTATAGGAAGCTCTGTTTCCTACTCTGTTTAGAGCCCAGGCAGTATCGCTAAGGACTGAAATTTTAGGAAAGTACTATTAGGGCCAGGGATGTAGCTCAGTGGCACCGAACCTGCCTGGCAAGTGCAAGGTCCTGAGTTTAATCCCCGGTACTGGGGCGGGGGGCGGGGGGAGGCACTATTACTGCCTTTTCTTCAAAAAAAATAAAAGAAAGCCCTCTCCGTCTCCTATTTTACATCAAACATTCCCGCTGCAGTCCGCCGTCTTTCTAAATTCACACCCTGACACTGACCCACATCCAGCAGCTCTAAGTACTGCCTACCTCACCTCCACCCCCAAACATCAAATAGCGGAGGTTGTTATGTTTTTAAAAGTTGAACATTTACTGAATTGTTGAAGTTTGTAAGACAGTCAGTTCCTCAATCAACTGAGCCATTTATTTAAAATTCATGCCCTAAACAGGCTGGCAGTCCAATTTCCGGGCTTAACTTCCCCAACATACCTTTCCACAGAGGTCACCTTCTCCTTAACCAGCGCAGAGTAATAAGCATTTAAATGGATGTTAATGATTGTTTTCAGCCTGTGCAAAGGAGACCCATTGTCAAACGTGAAGGGCTTACCTTTATCTCTGCCCCTAACTATAATTCTTTTAGTAATTCACTCAGATAGGATCTTAAAAAGCAGAATTGGGTGGCTGAGTTTACAGAACCAGCCTCCAGGTTTTCTCTTTTCAGTCTGGTGTTGCTGACCAGTCTGTAGTTTTCTCACCGAATGGCCACGAACAATAGCGGGCATCTCTTCCTTCCCCAAGTAGACAGGCTGATAAAAAGCAGCAGGCTAAGCAAAAGTGAGAAAAGAAAGAAAATGGCGCCAGATAGCGCCCGGAAATGCAGCTGGTGTGACTTTGAGAAGCTGGGAAACGCATTTCCGTTGGGAAGCCCGGACCTCACCCAGCCTGGTGCTCCTAAGGGCATTGTGAAGTGGCGGGCTTGTAAAGTTAGGGTGCTCTTCAGCATCCAAGTCCAAAGCAAAGAAAACGTTAAGAACCCCTTGGTTAAAAAATGAAGTGCACCAGGAAACGAGCGGTCTGCTTCCAGAAGGCCTTGACGCGGCGTGCTGGGGTTCTCCGTGCGGGCGCCCCAGACACCTTCAAAACAAAACGCAAGGGGACAGCAGAGGAGCCGTGTGCACCCCGCGACCCCAGGGCCAGCGCGGGGAAGGTAGCGTCAAGGTCTCCGTTTACGTGTCCTCGAGGCAGCCCGCCCGCCGGCGAACCCGAACGCAGAGGATGCTCTGAACCGAGACTGCTTCCCTTAAACCAGGACCTGAGAGCCACACGGCCGCGTGTGCTTCTGGCACCGCCTCCCCGGGACCCCCAAGGCCTCCAGCATCCTCCCTTCCTCTCCTCACAGCTCCCCACATTCCTGTGAGGCTGCTAATTCTTAAATCTAGGAAAACAGCCCTCGCTGTTGACCAAGGTGGAGACCTAGCCCGCTCCGCTCCGCTCTGAGAGCGCCTTTTCCTCAGGTGACTTCAGACCCACTGTGTGACAGAGCCCCGGGGTCTCCTTGCAACAGCGAGTGCACGGAGGAGGACTAGGGTTTCGGTTCCCAAAGAGCTCAGAAGTCTACTTGGGAAGAGAAGGCAGATGCGCATGGCTTCTGTTTATTTTATGTCTGTCTCCAAGCACTGTGTATTATTGCATACTTTGGTGAATGATAAGAAAAGCAAGATAGTACTTCTATATTATAAAAATTTACTGATTACAGAAATAAAAGCCTCCATAGCCCCATCCATTAGTCATGAGCTATAAGTTCTTTTTAGCCACACTTTTTCCACGAATATTTGGGGCCTCACACATCTCTGCCACTGAGGTAATCTCCAGCCCTTGAACACTTAAAAGTTTTTCAAATCATTCTATGCACTCGATTGTGTAACATTTTAAAAATCAACGTTCTAAAAAGTTTCCGTCTAATTAAAAAGTTCATGAAGGGCCAGGGATTCAGCTCAGTGGCTATGCACCTGCCTCGAAAGCCTAAGTTCCTGAGTTTATCCCTGGTACAAAAAAAAAAAAAAAAGTTCATGAAAAATACATCTTTTTGTTTTTTTCTCTCTTTTTTCAGTCTTGGGGATGGACCCAGGGCCTCACCCCATGGGAGGCACGTGTTCTATCACTGAGCTACACCTCCAGCTCTTTTGAAATTTATTTTGAGATAGAGTCTAAGTTGCTCAAAGTGGCCTCAAACTTGTACTGCTCCTGCCTCAGTCACCCTGACAGCTGGGATTACAGGTGTGTCCCTCTACACCTGGCTTAGCTGTTGTGGTTTGGAGTGTATTGTGGAAGAGATGGTTTATAACTAGGTGTCCCCCATGGGACTGAGGCACTCATTGGCAGGGCCTTTGGGAGGAGGCTTATTACTGACCTCGGGTCAGTAGGGGTGTGGCCCTTCTGGAAGGGTTTATCTCCCTGCCCAGCACTCCCTTCTCAAGCTCTGCTTCCTGTGTGCCAAGCCCTGAGCTGCTTTCCTCTCCCTAGGCCTTTCCACCACGTTGTTCTGCCTTGGAGCCAGCTGACTATGGACTGAAAGCGCTACAAATTGTGAGCCAAAATAAACCTTTCCTTCCTTAAGTTTCGGGTGTCAGGTATTTTGTCCCAGCAACAAAGAAAGTGACTAAGATAGATTTTTGGAACCAGAGAAGTGGAGTCCTCACTGTGACTACACTTGACCAGGTGATTCAGAAGGCTTTGGAACTGGCTTTCAGGAAGAGTTTGGAAAGGTTTGGAGGTGCTGGCTAGAGAAGCAGCCCCAGAAAGTTGTGAGCCAAGCACAGTGGGAGAGTCTGATTGGAGCTTAGAAGACCAGAATGCCGATAGCAGTGCGGATGATAAAGGCCAGGCCCAGGAGGGTTCAGTTAGAAACAAGGACCGCATTGGTAGCTGGACTCCAGGCCATGTGTGTTATGCCCTGACAGAAAATCTGTCTACATTTTGCTTATGCCCTGAGACTTTGCAGAAGACTTCGATTAAGGGCAGCAGACTAATCTGGCAGAAGAAATTTCAAGGCAGCCCAACATTTAGGCTGTAGCACAGATTCTACTGGGAGGGTTTAGCCAGCTCTGCATTGAGAATCAAGAGCAAACAAAATAGTTGAGTGATTTTTAAAGTTTTAAATTTCACAGAAAAGGAAACTCCTGTAAAGCTTGTGTGTGTAAAGTTGAAGCAGAGGACAGCTTGGTTGCTGAAAAGATTAGCATTAAGAGAAGCCAGTACTTTACGTCAAGAGAATACAAAGGATGTCTTGAGGGCATGGGAGGAATCTGAAAGACACCACTCTTTGCAAACTCCTGGGTGGAAAAGTGAAAGACTTTAAGAAAAGAGCCTGGTGGCCAGGGATTTAGCTCAGTGGTTTCTAGCACAAGGACCCTGCAAGGACCCGAGTTCCATCCCAGGTACCAATAAAAAAAAGAAAGAAAGAAAAGAGCCTAGAAGCTGGGCGTGGTGGCTCACACCTGTAACCCCAGCACTTGGGAGGCTGAAGCAGGAGGATCACTGCAAGTTCGAGGCCAATACGGACTACATAGTAAGTTCAGGACCAGCTTGAACTACAAAGGGAGACCCTTCCACAAAAAAACGAGAAAAGAGCCTGGAGAAAGGCCTGGGCTTCCTGGGATTTTGTTCCACAAAGTTCAGTCATCCAGGCACTCAGAGGCCCCTGCAGCCATGATGCAAAAGGGTGTGGCGGCAACCACCTGGTGCATTTTACAGGCATGCAGAACACAAGAGTTGCAGGGTCAAGAAGGCTTCCACCCAGATTTCAGAAGAAGGCCTAAGGGGCCAGGCAGTGTGGCCCTGAGAGGGGGCACAGTGTGTGAAGCTGTGAGAGTGAAGCTGAGGGTGCGGTGGAGACCCCAGGAAGCTGGAGCATCTGAGGAAAAGCTGAAGGAGTGAGCAAAGCCAACCCAAGAGAAGCCATGAGGGCTCCAAACACCAGCAGTGCTATAGGGATGGAGCCACCCAGGCCCTTTGGAGTTCTCATCTCACCATAGCTTGCCTCAGGTGGTGGACGTGGAGCTACGGGATTTAATGTTTGCCCTGCTGGAATTTGGTCTTGCTTTGCTCCCACTGGTTTCTGGGTCAGGTCACTTGCTCACCACTCTCTGGAGACAGAGCTCTGTGAGCATGTGTGCACGAATGCTTTCATCTCTCTTGGGTAAACACACAGTGGGAGAATCGCTGGGTCTGAGGGTGAGTGAGCGTTCAGTGCTGTGAGGAATAGCCAAAGGGCTGTCCACAGTGGCTGTGCCGTAAGAGTTCCCATTGCTTCACCTTCGCGTCAACACTCGGGGTGGTCAGTTTTTAAATTTTGCAAATGCTAATAGGTTTACTCGTGTTCAATCACTGTGGTTTGGACTGGTGTGTTCCTGATGCATAATGACATCAAACATCTTCACATGAGCTCCTTTGTTCTCCACATAACTTGTCTGGGAAGCACTTTTTTTAATCTTTTAATTTTGAGAGCTGGATATGATGGTGCACATCTGCAATCCCAGCGCTCTGGAAGGTGAGGCAGGAGGATCACCTTGAGTTTGAAGCCAGCCTGGGCTATAGTTTGAGACCCTGTCTCAAACAAACAAACAAACAAACAAATAAAACATATGATGTTAGCTTTAGGTTTGTAATAAATACCCTTTATCCAATGGAGGAAATTCCTTTCTATCTGAGAATAATAATCAAGAATAGATGTTAGATTTTTTCAAATGCTTTTCTGGAATCTATTGAAATATTGCATGGCTTTTCATTTTTAGACTACTGGTATGATGAATTGCATTGGTCAATTTAAAATTTACTGTGAAATACATATAACATAAAGTTTAGCATTTAACCACTTTTGAGTACAGAATTTAGTGGTATTAAATGCAGTTATAATATTGTATAACCATTGCCACTATCTATTTCCAAAATATTTTGACTAACAGAAACAGAAATTCCTTACCTATTAAGGAGTCACTCCCCATTCCTTTGGCCTGCTGGCCCATGGAAGGTATTAATGCTTCCTGAAGTTTGTCCAGCTGTAGCATGTATGATTTCTTCACTCCTTGTCATGTCTGGGTAATATTCCATGCTGTTGCATCTTCGTGTGTCTGTTGGCCATCTGTATGTCTCTTTGGAGAAATGTCAATTCAAGTTCCTTGCCTAGTTTTTAATCAGGCTGTTGAATTGGGTGTTGTGTCTTTTTGTTGTTGGTGCTGTCGTTGTGTGAAATAGGGTCTTGTTCTGTAGTTCAGGATGGCCCTGAAGTCCTCCTGCTTCAGCCTACCAAATTGGGGTCACAGGTGTGCACCACCATGCCTAGCTTAGTTTGTGTTTTTGTGGTTGAAAGGGTTTTTTTGTTTTGCTTTTTTTTTTGTATAATCTGCATACATGATCCTTACCAAATTAAAAATTTGGAAATATTTTCTCCAACTCTATGAGTTGTCTTTACACTGTCTGGATAAGGTCTTTTGGGGTTGGTTTTTTTTTTTTTTTTTTGGTACTGGGGATCGAACTTGGGTCCTTGCGCTTGCGAGGCAGGTGGCGGAACCAGAGCTAAATCCTTGCCCTGGATAAGAGCTTTTTATTTATTTATTTATTTATTTATTCTTCAGTACCAGGGATCAAACTCAGGACCTTGTGCTTGTGAGGCAGGTATGGCGTCACTGAGCTACATCCCTGGCCCTGGATAAGGTCTTTTGATGTACAAAAGTTGTAGATTTTGAGTAAGTCCCATTTAGTTTTTCTTTTGTTGGCTGTGCTTTCTGTGTCAAATTTAAGAAAGTGGGCCAGGGATTTACCTCAGTGGGTCCGGCGCCTGCCTTCCAAGAGCAAGGTTCTGAGTTCGATCTCCAGTACAAAAAAAAAAATTAAGAAAGCATTGCTCAATCCAAGATCATAAAGATTTGACCCTAAATGCTCATTCAAGAATATTGTATTTGTAGCTCTTCAATTTAGGCTTTTGATCCATTTAGAGCTAAGTTTTGCGTATGATGCAAGGAAAAGACACAACTTCCTTGCTTCATGTGGCTCTCCAGTTGTCTCATGTTGAATAATTTCTTTATTAATGTTTTTTATCACATATACAAAGTACATTATTTTTTTTCGGTATTGGGAATCAAACTCAGAACCTTGTGCTTATGAGGCAGTCACGGTGGCACTGAGCTAAATCCCTGGCCCCTATTAATTTTTTTTTGGTTTTTTGGTTTTTTTGTGGGGTTTTTTGGTACCGGGGATCGAACTCGGGTCCTTGCGCTTGCGCAGCAGGCGGTGAAACCACTGAGCTAAATCCCTGCCCCCCCCATTAATGTCTTTTAATGTTTACTCAACCTTGTATCCTTGGGATAAACCCAATTTCATTATCCTGTATAATCCTCTTTATTATTAGATTTGATTGGCTAAAATTCGGGTAAGAATTTTTGTGTCTCTGCCCATGAAGGATATTGTCCTATAGGGTTTTTCCTTCCCCTCTCTCCCTCCCCCATTTATTTTTATTAGTGTTTGTGACACATAATAAATACATTCCTTGTGAAGAATTGGTCCACATGAGCCGGGTTTAGCTCAGTGGTTCCGCTGCGTCCCTCGAAAGTGCAAGGTCCGGAGTTCGATCCCCGGTACCAAAATAAAAGAAAGAAATGAGAAAAGACTGGGGGGCTGGGGATTTAGCTCAGTGGTCCTGCCGCCTGCCTCGAGAAAGGGCTGGGGATGCCCCTCAGTAGTGGCAGAGCACCCCTGGGTGGCGCCCCGTACTGAGAAAAAATAATCGTCTTGTGCTTGTAAGTGACACCAGTCACCCGGCCGACCTGAGGCAGGAGCAGGGGGCGCTGTCACCGCCGGGCGAGGAGAGAGAAGCGAACGCAGCCCGTCCGTGAGCCTCTGCCGCCCGAGCTCAGCGTCTCCTCCCTCGCACGCTCAGGCCATGCTGGTGGCTGGGGCTCACACGTGGGCCGGCCGCACCGCCTCCCCCCAGCACAGCACCCCCCGCCCCGAGGGCCTCTGACTCCAGGGACTGGAATGCGTGAATACTTGGGCCCGGTGACCCCGCCTGTCAGGTGAGCAGGATGCGCACAGGACATGTGAGAGTGGAGCCAGCGTCTCCCGCCAGCCCGGCCTAGGACCCAGGCGGCTGAAGCCTGCGGCAGCCAAGCACAGGTCAGCCTGGCCGACCTGGCGGCTCTGGGACCTCCTCACTCCTCACGGCTCCCTCGGAGAACCACAGAGCAAGCGCCACGCTTGACCTCTGCTTAGTGTCAAGTTGACACCGCCATTGTCCCAGCACTCGGGAGGCTGAGGCAGGAGGATCCCCGTGAGTTCCAGGGCAGCCTGGACTACACAGAGAGACCCTGTCTCATAAAACCAACCAAAGAAACAAAGACCCAGCAAACAGGTCCTCTCTGCGCACCCAAGCGTTCCAGGCAAGGCCTCCTGCGTTTCAAATTTCAAAGGCTGGAACTTGGCAAAACGGCTGCTGTGCTCACATTTCTCTCCCTGCTTTTTCCTCTTTCTCTTTCCCTCCCTCCCCTCTCTCCCCTTCCCTCTTCCCTCCCTTCCTCCCTCCCTCCTTCCCCCGGCCTTGCTGTCCTCCCTCCATATCTTTTGCTTTCTTCCTCCCTTCTTACCTATTTTTCAAGAAAACTGAGCTTGCAGAAAGAAAAGTGGCCCTCTGACCCGTGAGCTTCCGTCCAACCCTAGCAAGAGACTCCGAGGATTCCCGGGCCCTGTCAGTTGCCCTGGGGCTGGCACCAAGGGGCGACCTCAGGCTCCGTTTGGGGGCGCAGCGGCCCCTTCTGGGCCATGCTCTCCTTGAGGACGTTGTGTCCAGCTCCATGCAAGGCCTCCAGGCCGAAGCCATCACAGACGTGAGGTCCGCTCTCGCTGAAGGGAGAAAGGCTGCCTGCGAGCCTGAGGAAGCATCGGATGACAACTCTGCCCTTCATATTTCATAAATGCACTGCCAGAGGCCGAGGGTCTTTACACAGGAAACTGTTGTTTGCTTCCGCTTACTACAGAAGCAGTGCGAGCTCACCAGGCGCTCGTTTGCTTCTCTGTTCATTTATTTACTGCCCTGCTGGGGACTGAACACAGGGCTTTCACACTGACCTATCCCCCCAGCTTCCCACTTTTTCTGAGACAAGGTCTTGGAAGTTCCCCAGGCTAGGTGTGAATTCTCGATCCCCCTGCCTCAGCCTCCCAGATCCTGGGATGACTGGCGTGCACCTTGTTGCCGGGGCTGCACTATCCTGTGCCCCTAGAGTAAACCCAGCAGTTCTTGCTCTGGCACCGCCCCTTCCCGACCGGTCTTCGTGATCCAGGCAAGGAGTCCAGAGGCCCTGTTTCCCGAACCCCCGCAGCCCGAACAGAGCTCTGTGGGAAAGGTCTAAGGCTCGGCCGCCCCACAGCAACCTTGGGTCACTGAGCGGGAGCGGAAGGGGCCAGGTGCCTGACTTGGTCTCCAAACCCGGTAGGGGCTCAGCTCAGGCTTACGAGCTTGCCCACTGCGCACTATCCGGGTTCTGACCCAGCACTGAAAAAAAAAAGGAGAGGAAAGGGTTGTAAAGATGCTGAGTGTGCACTTAGCTTCTGTTCACTTTTTTGTTTTTTGAGACAGAATCTTAGTAAGTAGTCCAGGCTGGACTCCAACTCACAGCAATCCTCCTGCCTCAGCCTCCTGAGTGCTGAGGCTACAGGTGTGCGCCACCACGCCTAACCATCCACTTATCTTCTTTTCCTGCAGCCCTGTGAAGTGGGCAGCACAAGAACAGGCCTGTCAGTGCCCGAGGAGGGGGTGCTGGAGAATCCTCTGACCAGAACTGTCACCTGGCTTCACAGCGGGGACCAAGCAACCCAGAGGTGCTGGGGAGCAGCGACTGGTCTGGTGCTAGAAGGGACAGGGCCCAGGGGTCACACCGATTCCCCCAGTCTCTCTTCCCATGGCTTTCTGCTCCTTGGGTCAGAGACTGGCAGCTTTTTCAGAAGCCACAATTTCAGAAGCACATGAGGACCAAGCAGTGTCCAGCCTGGAAACTGGGCTCCCGGCCACTGATCGTCCTTTTTAAAATACAGCAGTGACTCCGCACTCCCCTGGTGTGTTCTATCAAAAATGTAAAACAATAATCACAACTTGATTACACCCTGCCCCAGAAGGGACCCACATGAAAGGCCTGACACAGTTTTGGGGGGAGCACAACTTTCTTTGAAAATGCTGGCAGAAGAAAGCACTTGCCTGGGACTTAATTGATAGACACTAGCAGCCTGGACGGGCTGCCCAAGTTCAAAGCACCGCGCTTAATCCCAAACCATTTCCATTGTCCTTTACTTTTATTTCTTTCTGGGTGACTACACTGCAGACTTCTATTAATCTACTGCCAAGTCATTTTTCTTAAGAAGGTGGATGAGTCAGGGGCTCCCTCACCGGGAGATGGTGCTGCTAGCAGCTCCGTGAAGAGGGACTGGAGCAGGAAGCAGCCCCTGGCTCGTTCCTGGCAGTGGGTGTGGTTGTGGCACTGGCAGGGCAGTGGGGCCTGGAACTCCGTCGACATGGAAACGGACGCCCCTGGCAGCACATTATCTTGGAGCGGGAAGCCGTATGTCTTCGTGGTTGGGATTGTGTGTTAGTGGAACAGCCACAGTGTCAGCTGCCACAAATCGAAGCGTCCAGCTCACACACACGCAGCTTGGGGATGACATTTCGCATGGAGTGGACGGGACGGTGGGAGGCAGCCAAAGTACCAAGGAGTGAGTGGGGCTGGCAGCAGCGTGAAGGAAAAGTGTTTTCCCTGCCATTGCTGATGCCAGAGCCCTGGAACGTGGCTTGCAGACTTATTTCCACATGATGTGATTTTTAAAGATTTCATGTTGGGACCATTAGAGCACTGAAGAACTTAACAGGAGGAACCAGACCTGATATTTTCCACAGATGCATTTTCTTAAAAACAGCCCAAGGTGAGACAGGCTGGCTCCAGCTGCTCTGTCTTCCTAAGACAGGTGGTCGCTTGTCCATCCTGACAACTGATGCTGGTCAATACTACAGCCGCTTTTTGGGGGGGAAAGAATGGACTGATTGATTTATTGGTGTTTTGAGACAGGGCCTCGCTACATAGTTCAGACTGGCCTTGAACTCGTGGTTTCCCTCCTTGCCTCAGCCTCTCAAGTGCTGGGATCACAGGCATGCGCCAACACGCCCAGCTCAAGAATGGATTCATTGAGATGACTGTACTCTCTCCTTTTTTGTGGCTCCCAATCTTTCTACACAACTTGCTTGTATTTTCCTCCCCCCACCTTTTTTTTTGGTACCAGGGACCAAACTCAGGACCTTGAGCTTGCGAGGCAGTTGTGACACCACTGAGTTAAATCCCCAGCCCGCTCCCCATTATTTTTGACAGACTAGACCAGTATGGTGAACCTTTCAGAGCTTTCAGTAGCACAAACAGTTTGCTGCGGCAGGTGGGCCACAGGTTCGCTACCACTGGACTAGACTATTCGTTTTTATTGGCTAGAGTAGAGCTGTCTGGGATACTTAAGAACAAGCACATAATCTGGTAGAGTTGAAGTTATGTGGACATCGTTTAGTGCGCTGTCCTTTGAGGCTGGCATTGTTGATTATGGAAGATTAATCAAAAACACACTGTGGCAGGCTGTCCTGGAATGGCACGATCATGTACCCCGCCTACCTACTGGGATGTCCACTGGCGAAACACGGGACAGACCCTGAGGAGGCTGTGGGGAAGCTGGAATCCTGGTGGCAGGAATGCCAAATGCTACAGCCACTGTGCAAAAAACCACGTTTGTGTCTTAGTCACTTTCCTCGCTGCTGGGGCCCAACACCCGAAACTTACAGGAGGTGAGGTTTACTTGGCTCACGGTTCAGTCCATACTCAGCAGGCTCCACGGCTGCAGCTGGGCCTGTAGAAGGAGAGCTGCTTGCGGCAAAGCAGAGGAAGGAAGGGAGGAGCTGCGGAGGGAAATAAACCCTCCAGGCCGTGCCCAATGACCGCCTCTCCCGGTCAGGCCCCGCCTCTTCCGGTCAGGCCCCGCCTCCTAGCAGTGGGTCAGCTATGAACCCCCCGATCAAGACGCCTTCCAAAAGCCCCACCTGTGAGTGTGTGAGGGTCTTGGGAGACATCCAGAGAGGAACCATAAAAGGGTGCTAATTCCTCAAAAAAGTGAGAAAGGACTGCCATCAGATCTCGTAATTCCACTGCTAGTCTATGCCCCAAAGAACTGGAGCAGGGGCTCAAGAAGAGAGAGGCACGCTCGTGTGCCCAGCACACTTCCCAGCAGGTCGCAGCGGGTCAGCAGGCGGACATGGAAAACGCGTGCTGTAGCACAGGGTGACTGCCCGCCCACCCGCCCTTCACGTACCCTCAGCGACGGACGCGAACACTGGCTCCAACGTGTACGGCCTTGAGGGACGGCAGACACTCCAGGAGTTCATTATACTAGGGACACAGAGTAGCACTCGACAGACAGGAAGCGGGATGGTGCCGGGGCGGGGTGGGGCGGGGCCGGGGCTCAGTGTTTCTGGGAACAGAGGTTCGGCTGGAGAACTAAAGAAAGTTCTGGAGGTGAACAGAGTGATGGTTGCACTGAGATGTAAACGCACTTAACCCCACTGAATGGTACACTTGAAAATGGCCAGCGTGGTAGACTGTATGTTATGTATATTTCATCACAATAAATATGCCAGGCAATGTGGCACACGCCTGTAACTCTAGCAGTCTGGGAGGCTGAGGCAGGAGGTTCTCCAATTTGAACCCAACCAGGGCAATTTAATGACTTAGCGAGACTTTGCCTAAAAATAAAAGCTCACAGTATAGTTTAGTGGGAAGGCCCTGGGTTCAACTCTCAGTAGTACAGTGAGGTAAAATAAAACACCAGGAAGTGACCTTAAAATAAACACAGAGAGGATAATGGACACACGACCTTGCGTCTTTGGTGGCCTAGTTGCTGCCCATTCCCGAGGCTAGGGAAGCCGCGTGTGCATGCGCTGTAAATGACGTCGGATCCACGCGGTCCCTGCCCCTGGCTGACAAAAGGAATCCATGGCTCCCTAGCCCTTTCCCACCGCCCCACCTCCCAACTGCACTCTTGGGGTGAGAAACTGAACCCCATGTGTAGCCTGTGAAGAGCCTGGATGGGCTCTGTTAACGCTTTGTCTTTTATCACTTGGGGAGAAGGGCCCTGTACCACGACTGTCCCCCTAGAGGCTTTGAACCAACGTCAGACAGGCCCGAGCGCCACCGAAGGCGCTCGTGTGAAGGGCGCCCAGCCTGCTGTCAGGAAGTCTTCGGGAGGAATTTCCCCAGGGAAGATGCAGGGTCCCGAGCACCTCGGCCAGGCTGGCTCTTTCCCCTCATTTCTAAGCCAGCCACACCGACAGACTCGGTGGAATTTGTGTCCTTCACCATCAGCACCCTGAATTTCAGGATGGCCAACATCAAGGGTCCCCGCCCCATACACAATGAGAAGATTACGTCACACAAGAAAAGTAGACCGTAGATTTGCTTCAAGAAATATCCCTGAGCTGCCGGGCGTGGTGGCGCACGCCTGTGATCTCAGCACTCGGGAGGCTGAGGCCGGAGGATCACTGTGAGTTCGAGGCCAGCCTGGGCTACACAGCGAGACCCTGTCCCAAAAAAACAAAATAAAAAAAACATTCCCAAACTAAATCTCCTTTCTCCATTCTCTCAAGCTTCCGCAGGTTCACTCGATCCAACAGCGTGACGACAGCCGTCCAGGCGGACCTGGACTTCCACGATAACCTGGAAAATTCCCTGGAATCCATAGAGGACAATTCGTGTCCCGGCCCGATGGCCAGGCAGTTCTCCCGGGACGCCAGCACCTCCACGGTCAGCATCCAAGGCTCGGGCAACCACTACCACGCCTGCGCGGCCGACGACGACTTCGACGTGGATTTTGACCCGTCGATTCTGCCGCCTCCGGATCCCTGGATCGACTCGATCACGGAGGACCCGCTGGAGGCCGTGCAGCGGTCCGTGTGCCATCGGGACGGCCACTGGTTCCTGAAGCTGCTGCAGGCGGAGCGCGACCGCATGGAGGGCTGGTGCCAGCAAATGGAGCGGGAGGAGCGCGAGAACAGCCTGCCCGAGGACAGTAAGTGCGCAAGCGCGTGCGACCCTGGGCGCCGGCGTGGCCCGGGATGGGCGGAGCCGGCCAGGAGCCCAGTGGCTTTTGCGCCCGGGCAGAGGTGACGCGTGTAGCTCAGACCTGTGGCTTCCTTTTCTCCCTCTGAGAAATGGCAAACTCAGCGTGGAATTCTGTCCATCACCCCCGGGGGGTCCCCAAGATGATCTTGAGATACTGCTGATTCTCAAAGCCTTCCAACTTCAGTAGTTTCTAGGTCCATAGGTACAGGAGCAGCGGGCATTTAGCATCTTCGGTTTTATAACTCCTTGACACACAACATTAAGACGAGGCTAGTGTGTAGATCAGCACAAACCTATGTTTACTGCATTTTTGAGCCTGCCTAGTGTGCGCTTTTAGGTTTTAAAGAAGGCAAAAAGTCAGCCACTACTATAATTAACACAAATAACTTGGAAGCCCAGCTACTTTGGGAGGCTGAGACAGGAGCATCACGTTTGAGGCCAGACTGGGCAACTTAAGTGAAACTCTGTCTCAAAATAAAAAAAATTTTTTTTTCGAACCAGGGATCAAACTTGGGACCTTTCACTTGCGAGGCAGGCAGCGGAACCACTGAGCTAAATCCCTGGCCCGCCTGCTTATTTTTTGTGAGGGAATCACTTTGAAGAGTGTTGTCATAATATAGTTTCAATTTTATTTATTATTTTTTGAGACAGGGTCTCACTGTGTAGTTCAAGCTGACCTCAAACTCAAAGCAGTTCTCCTGCCTCAGCCTCCTGAGTGCTGGGAACATAGATGTAAGCCCCTATGCCTGACTTAGTTTTTATTTTTGGTTTTCTTTGGGGTGGGCAGGTACTGGGGCTCAAACTCAGGACCTTGTGCTTGCCAAGCAGGTGTGGTGCCACTGAGCGACATTGCTGGTCCTTTGGTTTGCTTTCGTCTTAGGTTTTTGTTTTCTTGAGACAAATTCTTAGTCTGTAGTCCAAACTGGCCTTGGACTCACTATATCTATCGCCCAGGCAGCCCTTGAACTCGAGATCCTCCTGACTCAACCTCCTGAGTGTTGGTATGATGCATTTTTAAAAATTTCTTTTAAAAATAACCATTTAACTTTTTAATCACAAACATATAAAAATATGCATTAAAGTAGAGAGTTTAATATAATGAACTCTTCACATGCTCACCACTTTGTTCACCAACTGGCCGGTCTTTCTTTTTTGGTACTAGGAGTTGAATATAGAACCTTTGCACTGCTCTTTATTGACAGCTCGTACGTATATATGTATTCAGTTATTTGAGAAAGGGTCCCACTAAGCCTCGAAGTTGCCTAGGCTGGGCTTGGACTTGGAATCCTCCTGCCTCAGCCTCCTGGAGGACTGCGATTACAGACTTGTGTCACCATATCCAGCTCAGTCTTATTTTCTTCCATTTGCTTTGTTATTTTTCCCAGAGTACTTTAAAGGAGACACAAGGTATCACGTCACTTCACTCTACAGTTCCCACTTCCAAAGGACATTTATTAAACTTAGCCGCACTTAACATTCCTAATGAAAACAATCATAATTTCCTTTCTTTTTGGTGAGGACAGAGAACAAGATCTTGTTATGTTGCCAGGCTGGCCTTGACCTCCTGGGATCAAGTGATCTGGAGGGGATGGGCGGAGGGGACATGCAGGAGAGCTGCTGGTCCTCACACCATCCGGCAGCGGGCTGGGGACCCACAGGGGCCTCTCGGCTTCCCTCTCACAGCTCTGTGGCAGTGTCCTGTCCAGGGCTGCAGAACACGCCGACCTGTGGGCCGCTGCCTGTCACTGCACTGCACCCTCCCCGCACCTCTGGTTGCCGGCCCAGAGCTGCGGATGCCTTGGTGTGACCAGTTCCTGATGGAACCTTCTCTCTCTCTGTCTCTTTTTGTTTTTTGGGTACTGGGGATCAAACTGAGGACCTTGTGCGGTGGTGCCACTGAGCTAAACCCCTGGCCCTTTTCTCTCTCTCAATCAGCGCGGTGGTGAGGGAAGAGGCCAGGCCTGTTTAGTAGGCAGAGCCAGGTCCCAAGCCGCTGGGTTTTGTTTGTTTGTTTCTCATCTGTACACATCAGGAAAAACTTGCCTTCTGACTAAGTCAGGCAGTTACAGCTGTCTCTGAGCAAATGCGGATACATTCTTTACTTCCTACCCGAGGAGGCTCCTCTTCCTTCTGTGCCTTTGTATGGAATTATTATTATTATTATTGTTGTTTTGGGGGGTGTTGAGACAAGGTCTCACTATGTAGGTCAGGCTGGCCTTGAACTCGAAGCAATCCTCCTGCCTCAGCCTCCCAAGTGCTGGGATTAAGGCATGCTCCACCATGCCCAGCTGTAATAAATTTTCATTGTTCTTCTTGAAGAAAAAAAAGTGGCTTCTTAATAAACTCCTCCCGGGAGATCTTGTCTTCATAATCTCCACAAAAAGATATATGTAGGATAGAGAGAAACATTCTAATCATACTCACTTAATTTATTTTGTAGGGTATCAGAATTATCCCTCTCTTTAAATATTTGAAAATGTCTCATGAGTATACTTAATATTCCCCACTGTACACTAAAAGTAGTAGTTGAGCTGCTAGGCACAGTGATGCACACCTGTAACACCAGCACTCTGGGAGGCTGAGGCAGGAGGATTGTAAGTTCGAGCCCAGCCTGGGCAATGTAACAACTTAGTGAGACCCTGTCTCAAAATAAAGAATAAGAAGGGCTGGGGATGGAGCTCAGTGCACAGGCCCTGGGTTCAGTCCGCCCTACCACACACACACAAAAAGATATCTTACGAAATATCTTTCTGAATTCAAAATACAGTATGTCCACAGCCAAAAAATAGTTTAGTGGAGGAACCCATTTGCTCATGGCAGCTTGAAGTAGGTACGGCCCTTGGGTGTGAAGAAGTTGTAATCATCTTTATGAGATCCTTGAGGAAGAGAAAATCCTCCTCATTTTAGAATCATTGCTCGGTTCCCCATCACCGTGTTGCCGCCTTCAGGGAAAGGGCCGGCCAGGGGCTGGAACCCTTCCCCAGGGGCTGGAACGCGCTAAGCACACTGCCAGAGCCGACCCATGAACTCTCCCCTTCCCTGATAAAAGCAGAGCAGAACAAAACCTCTCGTTGTCTGCATCCTTCACCACCCGCCCCCCACCAAGCTGATAGCGGGGTTTGGCTGACACCCCAGTAATGCAGGTCTGTGGCCAGCCGGGCTTGCTCACCACAGCTGCTGACAGATGCGCCCAGGCCAGCCCTGCCCATAAAGTGACACCGGCTCTTCCCAGACAATGGTGCCCTTGTGTGGAACAGCTGTCCGGAGGTGGCCGTGCCACGGGACAGCGCCGTGTATGCTGCAGAGACGCGACTGGTGTTATCTCCCCACCGAGGGAAGCAGACAGATGGGACCAAGCTTCCCACTGGAAGCCGCTGTGTGCTTCGGGACAGGGCTCAGGTTTCAGCAGCCCAGGAGGAAGCGTCGCCTGACGGCCCTTCTGCTGCTTCTCTGCCTCCTGAACAGTCACAGCTTATACAAGGGGTGGTCAAACACAGCGGGGAAGGCTTAGAGGTTTAAAAATTTATTACAGGAAGTGACACATTGCCATGCAGTCCCCTCAGCGCCCTCCCTCTGGCTTTGTGCACGCACATCCCATCGTCCGGGCCACTTTCTGAAGCTGCTCTGGAGCCCTCTTTCCTGAGCCTCTTTACCAAGTGTGATAAAAAATACGGCAAATGGTGCTTCCAAGCCCCACCCTGCGGAAAGGCAGGGCCCTAAAAACACGACAGTGCGTCCTCGTCCACCTTATCCTCTGGACCTGGCGCCCTGGGATTTCTGGCTCTTCCTCCGGACCCCCAAAAGGGAAACGTTTTGAATCAAGCCAGGACAGCCCAACTACAAACCCTCACGACAGAGGGCTCCAGAGCCGCCGCAGAAAGTGCCAGAGAGGTCGGAATGAGTGCGTTCAAAGCAAGGGGGAGGATGTGGGGTGGCTCATAGGCCAAGCTGTCTTTCCCTGTAATGCGTTTTTTGATAAAGTAAGTTTTTTTATAAAGTAAGATTTATTTTAGCTTAGTTTATTAACTAAGCTGACTCTTTTTAGTCAGACATTTTAAGGCCAGGCATTGAGCTCAGTGGTTCCGCCGCCTGCCCCCCCAAGCTCAAGGATCCAAGTTTGATCCCCGGTACCAAAAAGAAAAAGCCATACATTTTTAAAAATTTGAAGACACACAGTATTTTTCACATGGAATTTGCTGGCTTCCTCTGCAACAAGCTGAGGGCCCGGAACGGGAGTGGGAGGCGCGTGGTCCCACTGTTCCTGGCCAGGCTGCACGCATGGTGGTGAAGCTCGGCCTTAGAGCCTAGGAGGTCAGGGACTGGCCTGGTTCCAGCTCTGGCTGTGCGAGCTGCACCTCATCTCCAGGAGGCCGTCAGCAGGCGCATCTGCCCAGGGCCAGGGTCTTGGGCCACAAAGCAAGCAGCGCCGTCACCAGGCCTTGCTGAGCAGGGAGCCCGACCACTGCGACTGAGCTGCTTTCGGTTTTATTCTCATCTTGCTTTGCAAGTGACGACCCCTCCCCACCCCCACCCTGCTCGCGCACACTCACACGCACGCGGGCGCGCACACACACACGCTACCTGCTCTCTGCTTTGAGTCTTGGCCAGCCAGAAATTAGTGACCACAGGGGAAGTGGCAGCCACCGAAAGGAAGTGTGTGTGCTGTGCCCGGGGATGACTTCCGAGTCTGCACCAAGCGCTGGGCGCTGCAGGCCGAGGGCCCGAGAACCCCTTCCCGCTCAGCCTGGGGCGGAGTGGGGCAGGAAGGGGGGGGGGGCTGGACAGCCAGCCGTGCTCCCCAGTGGGGCATCTGTGACCCCGGAACTGCAGAGCGGCGCTGACTCGCAGAGCAAGACCTCAGATTATTTTCGCCAGCAAGACCTATTTCTGTGGAGTGCAACCACCGTGGACTCCAACGCAGTGTACGGTTCTTTTATTTTATAGGGCAGAGGCGGATGCGTAGATACAGAAGAAAAACAACTTCAAGTCAATTTCTCTACCACGCACTCACAATCACAATTGTAACACAGACGTGTCCTGCAAAGGGGTGGGGCTTTCTCCTGCCAGCCAGCAAGGAGGCAACTCATGCCACGGTGCATACCAGCAGGCGTCCTCCAATTCAGCTCTCTCTGGACAGCAGTTCTCTGCCCGGACGTAGCATGCAGTCCTTCAGGTCAAAGTTCGGTTTCAAAGCCTGCACACATACACTCTGAAGATGCCAATCGCAAGCCCTGGGCCATTTCACCTGTGCCTCTGAAAACCAGCTGTAAATCGGGACTCCCACACCCCAGCAGGTTCTGCTGATGCCCCCGTGAGACCTGCAGCAGGGAGGTCACCAGCCCATGACAAAGGACGCTGGGAAGGAAGAACAGAGAGAAACACGCAGGGCAAGATACGGGGCACAGTGTGGAGCCTCATGTCCTCTCTGGCGACTGCTCCCTGAGCATCTCCCCGGGATAGCTCTCCGGAAGCCCTCAGACCTGGCCCTGGGTTTCCGTGGAGGCGTCATGCAGAGGTGCGGGCCCAGCTTGGACTCTGTGTGGACCTGTGAGACCCTCACAGTCGTGACCAGTGGATCGGCTGCTGGAAGCCCAGCAAGGCCTGTCCCCCCAGCTCCAACCCGCTCCGTCCTTGACTGTGTGCCACACCTCCCAAAATGGGGGTCCCACCAGCCACTGTCACAGGAGGCAGGTCCCACAACTTCGTCATGGCCAAGCCAAGGTGGAAGAGGGTCAGAGCTCCTGGAAGCTGCCTTGGGGAAGACCAGTTAGGGTTCATGACCTTCCTAGGGGAGGGAATGAGGAGCCAGGAATGGCAGGCAAACTCGGAATGTGTGTTACAGGGTCACAGAGATACAGAGTGATTCCATTTCAATCCACTGTGAAAAGCTCAACTGGTCTCTATTTCGGTACCTAGACAATATGTAGGCTGCTGTTACATGGCTGATGGAAGCTGAGAAATATGGACCCAGCACATAAGCAGCTTTTATAAGTGAGACTGCTGGCGAGGTCTGGATTCAAAACATAAGATGAAATCAGTGGAGTTTTGTTTTTTTTAAACTTGTTCTTTTTTAAAATTATCAATTTATAACTTTATTATCATTCACTAAACACACATATATAGAAATTAAAATTATTCAAAGAAAAACAATGCAAGGGAAAAAAACTATAATAATATTCAAATATAATAGAACTCAACCAAAGCAAAACTGAAAAGTACTTAAACATTTTTCCATATAATTTTAAAAAAACATCTCAAGCATTAACAAGACATCAGAGGATGTGATTTGTTTTAGAAAGATTTTCAAAACTAATACTGAACAAATAACGTTCTGGAGAAAAAATTCTAATTAACTAGTAGACTCCACATGGGCCAAATTGTTTTTAATTTAAATTTCAATACAGTCATGTGACACGTGATGGAAATATAATCTGAGAAATATCTTATTAGGCAATTTCATCCGTGTGTATTGCCAAGTACCACACAGAGTGCCAGTTTCTAAGTGCAAATTGAGAAGGTACACGTCAATCATCTGTGATGGCTCCTGGATATTATCCAAACACGCAGTTAAACACAAGATACATGTGGCTGCCACTGGCATAGCGGCACACTGTTTTACAGTAGAGTCTTTTAAACTTGCTCTTTTTTTAAAAAGTTAAATTTGGGATCTTACTATGTTGCCAAGACTGGTCCCTGCCTCCTGGGCTCGAGCAGTCGCCCTGCCTCAGCCTTCTGAGTAGCTGGGCCCACGGGCACACAGCGATGCGCTCTGCACAAACCTGCTCTATAAGCAAAATGATGTTTTCTTTCTAGTGCTGCGCGGAAGCTCTGGGTTTATTTATGCATGTGAAGTTTTCTACTTGAAAATTCAAATCTTTATTGTTAGCCACCGAGTTTGGCCTTCTAAAAAGAAAACAAGAGGCCCTCACTGGTGTGAAATCCGTGCTTGTCGGGAATAAAGCAAACCCGTGTGTGCCCGGGACACCGAGTGTCAGCAGCCGCAGATGTGCGTGAGAAGCGCGTGGTGCGCCCGTGGAGAAAGGACGGGAGGATGCACTCGTGGCTTCCACACGGACCGGCCCAGCCTGGGTCACCGGCAGAATCCACAAGGCCCGGGTCTGCCTGGGTGTGGATGCGCTTCCTCCCACCCGGCGTCCTCACCGAAGAAACAGCCATGGTCACCCGCAGCCCACGGCGAGCGCAAGCGGCCGATGGTTGGAGGGCGAGCACTCACTGCAGACCCCGTATCGCAGTTTGCAGTCTCTCGTTTCTCCCAACTCCGGGAGCTGCTGATCTGACACAGGGGAAACCGGAAAGGGCAGGGCTGCTGAGGAGGAGAGGTGACCGAGGAGAAGGCCTGGCCTGATAACCCGGGACTCGGGGGGGGGGGGGGGGGGGTCGGCAGTGAGAGGTGCCGGAAGGGCCAGGAGTGGCAGTCAGAAGCACCCGGCTAGGACACAGTGCAGTTCCAAGTCTGAGACAAGCGAATGTGCACAGGAAGCTGAGAGTCGGAGAACGGATGGATCGTTAAGGGGAGCGAGGGAGCAGCTGGAGAAGCGGGCTCGAGGGAGTCCACACAGAGCAGACAGGCAGGCCGGGCAGCTGCACCGCCTCAGGGGCTGTTTAAATGTAAGTTATTACGGGAACAGGCGCAGCCCCACGAATGCCCCTGCAGGCCCTGGGCCGCTGTCTGCCCACCCACTCATCCCACCCTTCCCGCGACTCTGAAGCAGCTCTGGGAGGCCTCTTTCATCAGTGTCCTGTTTGTGGCTGCCTCAGTGTCTGGAATGGACTTAAACACTTACAGCAATTTCTGTCCCATAAAAACCTAACGGTGCATCCTCAGCCACTTTATTCACCGGATCCGGCACTGTAGGAATTCTGGTTCTCTCCAAAGTCAAAATATCCGTGAAAGGGAAACAGTTTGAATGGATTGGGGACATCGAGGCAGCCAGGACAGCACAACTAAAGACACAGGAAAGAGGGCTCCAGAGCTGCTGCAGAAAGTGGCCAGGATGACGGGATAAGTGTGTGTGGGAGGAGGGTGTTCCGTGTCCTTCACTGTAATACATTTTTAAATGTAAACTCTTCCACATGTCTTGATGACAGCGAACATGGAGGGAGCCAGGGTGTGGAGATCCCAGGGCCGACGAAGAGGGGCAGGAAGGTGTCGAGAGCCGGGGTCAGATGGGAGCTGGGGCGATGAAGCAGACAGGGACTGTGTGAGTCGCCAGGGCGGCCACCTTGAAGTGCACTGTGCCAGGGGCCAGGACAGGGGACAGCACTCACTGCTTTCTCAGGCTTCAAAGCCGGAACCCCGGGGCCCAGGAGTCCAGCCTTCTGCCTCTGTCCTGGGCTTGCAGATGCCCTGTCTCCCGGGACCTCGCGTGGCCTCCCCTCCATGTGTGTCTGCTCTGCCTGCACCAGACCACCAGGCCAGGGCCCACACCCGTGCTTCATAGTCACCTAAGTGCCTCTCCGAGGGGCCCGCCTCCCAGCAGTCCCAGACACAGGGCCTAGGGTTAGATGTCCACACATGACCCTAGGGAGGACGCGGCTCAGGCCATGACAGGGAAGAAAAGGGGTTTGTGTTAGCTGGAGGGGCCCACGAGGACAGGGAGGACTCGAGGTGCTGCCAGGCAGCCTGGATAACCTGCGAGCAGAGAGGCAGAGGTCTGGGAAAGAGGGATGTCTTCACTCAGCAGCTCCTGGAGCACTGGAGGGGAGACAGGACAAGAACACAGGCAGATGGGATCAGCCCTCGCCTGTAATCCCAGCACTCTGGGAGGGTGAAGCAGGAGGATCGCAAGTTTGGGCCCAATCAGTTGAAGGGTTTGGAAGGCTGGGTATGGGGTATCAGGAGCAGACAGGACATTGAGACTGAGTATCCATCCAGGATTCCTCTCACTTTCTTCATCTACTAAGGGGAAGGTTAATGCCAGCCATGTGGGACCAGGGGCTGAGTCAAGAACAAGCGTGGATCCTTAGGGCTGCACCCATGGCTCCTGTCTGGAGTCCCCCAAAGTCTTGTGAGCACATAGATCGGGCTTTTGGAAGGGGACTGGGTCAGGGGGCTGATAGGCTTGCTGTTAGGAGGTGGGTCTGGTTGGGAGAGGCGGGGTATGGTGGGCGTGGCCTGGCAGCGTGCATCCCCTCCCTGGCTCCTCCCTTCTCTCTGCTTCCTGTCTCCCATGCTGTGAGCAGCTCTCTGCTACCTTTCTGCTGTGCTGTCCTGCCTTGGAGCCAGCCAACCCTAGCCTGAAATGCGAGCCAAAATAAGCCTCTCCCCCTTTCAACTGTGGGTGTCAGGTATGGTGTCTTAGTCCTTGGGTCTCAGTGACGAGAAAGTGACAGAGGAGATGTTTGGCACCAAGGTGGGGTTGTAGCTGTGACTACTGAGCCACGTGGTTCAGAAGCCTTTGGACCTGGCTTCGAGGAGTTGGGAAGGGTTTAGAGGGGCTGGCTGGAGAAGCAGCCCCAGAATGCTGTAAACTGTGCATGCTGGGAGAGTCTGGTCAGAGCTGAGAAGAGCAGATTGCTTGCTGATAGCAGTGCAGATGATAAAGGCTAGGCTCGGGAGGGTTCCGTTGGGAACAAGGGTTCCCTTGGCAGTCAGACTTCAGGCCGTGTGTGTTACGCTCTGGCAGAAATTTCGTCTACATTTTGCTAATGCCCTGAGACTTTGCAGGAGACTGAGATTAAGGGCAGCAGACTAATCTGGTGGAGGAAATTTCAAGTCAGCCCAGCATTCAGGCTGTGTTGTGGACACTGTTGGGGGCTTTTAGCCAGCTCTACATTGAGAATCAAGAGCAAATGGCACGGCTGGGTGATTTTAAATTTTGAGTTTCACCAGGAAGGAAGCTCCCGTAAAGATGGGGCCCGTAAGGATGCAGCAGAGGAGAGCTTGGCTGCTAGGAAACTTAGCATTAGAAAGAAGCCAAGTACTTAGCATAGGACAATAGAAGAAAATGGTTTAAGGGATTGAGAAACCAATAAGGCTCCACCCTTCACAAGCTCAGAATTGCTTTCAGGAAAGAGCCCCAGGTCACCCTGTTGGGGAAAAGCTGCCTAGGGAATTTGTTCTCAGGGATGTGGATCAGGGTTAGGATTAGCCTCTGCTGCTCTAAATTGCAGACGTGAGGTACTGTGTCTGAATGAGAAAATGACTAGGACGGTTTCCTGAGCCAGGCTGACAGAGCGGGGTGGGATGTGACCTTTGCCGAGGTCCCTGTCCTCTGTGTGGCTTGATCTCCCAGTGGCCAGACAGCACTGTTAGCTCTGATGCGTGGGAGAACCATGCCAGACTGCAGAGCACAGAATCGGGGCCCTGAACAATTGTCACCGAGTCCTTGTACTCCAGATACAAAGCACAGTCACCCACCACTGAGACGCCTGGGAAAATCTGCCTGAGGCTTAGCAAGCAGTCAGCAGCCCGGTGTGATTGTAGGGTGACTGACAAGTAAGGGTGCTGAGTGTGGGATAAACTCTCCCAAGGCCTACAGCTGGTGAGCAGGAAGATCCTGCCACCTGTGTCATGAAGAGTCATGCTGGAAAGCGCTGTGGCGCGCACACAGAGGGACAGCCGGCTGCCACCTTCGGAGTGAGGGGCAGTGCCAGCTCAGCAAGGCCGCCTGAATCATGGGGACGAAGCCTGTCCTCCGGCTGAGGACTCAGCAGAGAGGCCGGACAACCACTGAGTCGGACAGAGTAGAGAAGAATTGGAAGCAGCCGGGGAAACCAACACTTCTGCTCTCAGGCCTGGAGAACTGATTCTAGGAAGGTGGAGAGGTACGCGTGATAATTATGCTTAGGGGTTTGAAATCCTGCTTCCTTTTTCTTTGATGCTGGAGATGGAAGCCAGCAAGCGCTCTCTCTGCGCTCCACCAGGCGCCGAGCCAAAATCTGATTACTCAGCACAGAGTCAGGCATGGGCCAAAGAAACCGCCTTGCAGTGCCTTGTGTCACCAGGACCCTGAAACCAAGCTGCCGCAGAGTCCCAGCAGGTGATGGGCAGGCATTCCTGTTCCCTCTCCGCCCACCTGTGCCTCACCAGGTGTGACTGAGAAATACAGCTGGGCCGGGGATTTAGCTCCGTGGTTCCACTGCCTGCCTCGCAAGCGCAAGGTCCTGAGTTCAATCCCCAGTACCAAAAAAAATTAATAAGAGAAATACAGTGAATTTTGTTTCCAATTCTATTACAGTAAAAGGCACATTGCCGTGAATCTCCCTCAAATCCTCCTCCTCACCTTGAACTCACGCATCCCGTCGTCCTTGGCACTTTCTGAAGCAGCTCTGGAGCCCTGGGTGTCTTCAGTTACACCATCCTGGCTGCCCCGATGCCCTGAATGGATCCGAAACATTTCCCTTCCAAGGCCATTTTGACTTTGGGAAGAGCCGGAAGTCGCAGGTGCCAAATCCAGTGAATGCGGTAGACGCGGCACATTTTTATCTGGCAGAAGTTGGTGTAAATGGTTGATCAGTGAGCTGTGATCACATGATGTGCTGAATGTTTACATAAAAAATGTCTACAAGAGGGCCAGGAATTTGGCTCAGTGGTTCCTGCACCTGCCTCGAAAGCGAAAGGTCCAGAGTTCAATCCCCAGTACCAAAAAAAAAAAAAAAAAAAGGCAAGAAACACAATAAAAAAAAAAACTCTACAAGAAAAGACATGCGGCCACGAATCCCTTTCAGCATACTCAAAAGGGGGCCCAGGATGTAGCTCAGTGGTGCTGTGCCTGCCTCACAAGCACAAGGTCCTGAGTTTGAACCCCAGTACAGAGGGAAAAAACAAAAACAGAATACTCAAAGTGCCCCCTTGCTTTGAACACACTCATCTCATTGTTCTTGGCAATGTATCTTGCTAGAATTTTTTTTTGGTTCTGGGGATCAAACTCAGGACCTTGCACTTTCGAGCCAGGCGCGGTACCGCTGAGCTAAATCCCCGGGCTGGTGGCAAAGTATCCTTACTGTACTAATTTTTTATTTAACTTAAACATTCACTGTACCTTTCCACCACCCCTTGTGTACCTTCTCCTCATTCCCAGAACAAAAACCACACCCCACAGTCTCCATGGACAGCGGAGAAATGCTCCTTCCTTCATGTCTGAGTCTTTGAATAGAGTCAGAGGATTTCACATCATGCTTTTCCTAAATAACCCTCTTCCCCACAAAAGAGTCTTTCTCTGCTTCTTATTATGATATATAATCATCATTATTATTATTATCTTGATTTTGAGACAGGGTCTCACAGCCTAAGGCTGGGCTCGAACTCGTGATAGTCCTCCTGCCTCAGCCTCCTGAGTGCTGGGATTACAGGCATGGGCCATCACACTTATGATGTACAGTCTTTAAGAGAAAACACCGAGCTTACAGTTGATACCAACCATCCTGGCACACAAGCGCTGGCTCCTCCACTCTTTTCATGCCTGAAATGGCCTCGTGAGCAGCAGGTGTTTTGCTGTCCCTTCTTCTTTTTTTTTTTTTTTGGTACCAGGGATCGAACTCGGGTCCTTGTGCTTGCAAGGCAGGCAGTGGAACCACTGAGCTACATCCCTGGCCCTCGCTGTCCCTTCTAGGTACAACAGTGACAGGCTCTGTGTGCTCCTTCCTCCCTCCATCCATTGACACTGGCTACAAAGTGATGGTAAAGAAAAGAAACCATGCTCTGTAGATAAAGAAAATGGAATATTACTCAACCTTAAAAAAGAAATAGCTCATATATGACAACCTGGGTGAACCCGGAGAACATTATGTTAAAGGAAGTGAGCCAGTTGCAGAAAGAGAAATGCCATGTGTCTACTTAAACCAGGCAGTTGTGGTAGCATTGCCTGAGTCCCAGCCACCCAGGAGGCTGAGGCAGGAGAATGGCTTGAGTCCAGGAATTTGAGACCAGCCTGAGAAACACAGTGAGATTCTGTCTTCAAAAGGAAAATACAAACATAAAACAGGCAAATAGATAGAGAACGGTGGTTGCCGCGGGCTGGAGGGTGGGAGAAATGAAGATCGGCCCATCCAGGGCTGTAAGCTTCAGTTATATGTGATAAATACGTTCTAGGGAACCGAGAGCTAAGAGCCGAGAGCAGGCGTCAGTGTTAGCAAGACTGCGCCTGGACCTGGGGAGCTGGGGCTGCTCCTCCTCTACTAGAAAGACGGAGCGGGGAAAGAGGGAGGCGGAAGTCACGCTCAAAGGGCTTCTGCCTAAGTAGATTCAGACCCGGTTTTGTGTGAATGTTGAGAGAAAAGACCACAGAGGGCTGGGTAGGCAGGAATCCACCACCACGGGCTCCCAGCTCTCCAGGAGGCTGAAGCAGGGCGATCTCTGTGAGGGCAAGGCCAGCCCAGACTACACAGAGGGACCCTGCCACAAAAAGTACTTTCAAAACAGTATCAATGTTCTTCTCTCTTCTCCTTCTCGTTTCTTTACCAACTTCTGGCCTTCTGCTTTCTACTCTCTGTCCCACTGGACTTTCCCAATCATTTTGTATTCTTTCCTTACTTCCTCGGGGTATATGTAGCAAACATAAAGTTTACTTTCAGGAGAAACGATTTTATCTCACACCCAAGTGAGTGTCTAATAGAAAAACAAAGGACCAAACAAAAAACCAGGATACTCTATTAGACAGTTTCTTTGTTTTTGTTTTGTTTTATTTTTGGGTTGTTTTTTTTTTTGGTACCAGGCATCGAACTCAGAATCTTGTGCTTGCGAGGCAGGCACCGGAACCACTGAGCTACATCCCCGGCCCCTTATTTTTGTTTTTTTGAGACAGAATCTATGTAGCCCAGGCTGGCCTCGAACTCACGGCGATCCTCCCGCCTCAGCCTCCAACTGCTTGGATTCTGGACATGTGCCAGCCACCACACCTGGAAGAGTTTCTTTCTTAAAACTGTAAAGTGTTTTTATTTCCCTGGAAGAGAAGGGAATGTGAGCTGTCCTCTCCCTGCCCGAAGCCTTCCAGCTTCCTGGCTTCCCTCGAGCTCCAGTCATCTCTGCTCCCAGGTCTAGGACACTGGATGATGCAAATATGCTATGGCCAGCAGGGAGTTTCCACCCAGTAACACAAGCCAAAACCAGGCACAGAAAGGCCACAGGTGTGGCCAAGGCTGTACTGCCAGGGCTCCCACTCCAGGCCCTCTGCGGACCCTGAGAGCAAGGAAAGATGCCCTCACTGTAGCCAGAGGGACTGCCCAGGAGGCCTGTGCTTCCCCCTCAAGAACCGCTGCTTCCCTAGCGGGTCCTGGCAGCGTCTCCCGGAGCTGGCCGGGAGAACCCCGAGCTCAACACTTTTGGACGTATCAGAAGGCAGAGCACAGGGGCAGAGCCTGTGATCCCAGCACTCAGGAGGCTGAGGCAGGAGGACTGCCACAAGTTCAAGACCAGCCTGGGCTACCCAGTGAGACCTCATCCCAAGAAACAAAAAGGTGTCTCCAAAAAGCTGGGGTGTCCTTGACAGTTCCTGGCAGCTGTGAAGGCGGCCCCTAAGGCCTCGTTCCCAGACTTGCTGTCAGAATTCTGCCCCGCAGAGTGGTTTCCTTGACCCTCGGGTTGGGCAGTGCTCCGCGCCCCTCCCTCGGCTGGGGCAGGTCACCCCAAAGTCCCTCACCTGGGAGCAGTGCCGACCGGTGTTTTCCTCTGTCCCCGGTCGGCGGGGGGCGGCTCTGTCCTCATCCGCTTCCTGGGCCTCCGACCCTCGCCATCCTGGCTACTCAGGCGCACTGCACTTCGCCCTCTGCTGCAGCCCACAGGGCAGGGCTGGCGGCATTGGCCCTCCGTGTGCACAGCAGACGCAGGTCAGGGTTGAACCCACAGCCTTCGCGCTGAGCTACGTCCCCAACCTTTTTATTTTGAGACAGAGTCTTGCTAAATCAATACACTGCCCAGGCTGGGCTCAAACACGACCCCTCCTGGCTCAGCCTCCGAGACTGCAGGAACTCCAGGCAGGCACCACCGCTTGTGGCAAAGGCCTGAACCTTCACTCCTGGGGCACCCTGTGTCTCTGTAATCTGTCCTTTTTGCTTTGGGATGTTGAGAGAGGGAGAGTGGACTCCTCCCTCATACAACTAATTTTTCAGCCAAAGAGGAAAGGGATGAGCATCCCAAAGATTGAAAATCAGATTGGAAAGAAAATAAGCACACTTAGGCCAAGAAAATAATGCCAGGCAGGTTGTCAAGGGGACCTGGGATAGGACCGAGGAGGCAAATGTCTGTCCCTGAGCTGTTTGGTGGGACCATGACATAGGGAAGAATAGATAGGCCAGCCGTGGTGGTGCACACCTGTTACAGCACTGGGGAGGCCGAGGCGGGAGGATCACCAAAGTTTGAGGCCAGCCTGGGCTGCATAGTGAACTTCTATCTCAAAAGAACAAAAAACAAACAAAACGGAAAGAATGTGTAAATGCTGTGTGTTGCCTGGTTGGAGAGGCGGAGGTATTTGCATAATGCCCAGGTAGAATCCATTATCCAGCTGTAAATGCAGAAGAGCGAATTCCTAGAAATCCCTAGGAAATGAAGTCTCTTTCTCTCCTGTTTTCTTCTCAGACTTGCAGGGAATGTGATAGAGAAAAGGATACCTAATTTCGCTCTGAGATTGTGAATTCTGTACACTCAGAGCAACCCAGCCAAGATGGCTTAAATCTCTGCCATCCCCGGGAGGTCTAACCTGGTGTCCATTTCCGGTTCTGCCCAGCGCCTTCTCCCTGCCCCAGCCTGGTCCGGCTCAGGCCCTGCAGCTGGCTCGAGGAGGACAAGTGGAGCGCAGCCACTCCCTGGGAACCCGATGGTCAGGGCTCCGCCTGCCTGGGTGCTCCCAAGCCTGAAAGCTTCGGGTTCTGGTGAAGAGAGGGGCCCCTCCCCCCAAAGCAGGCCCAGGGCTGGGATGGAAAACTCCAGCATCCCCACAGACCCGACACCCCAGCTGGGTTTTTCCAAGCCCATTCGTGGGGCAGAGGCGGCCAGGCCAAGCGTGTGCAGGGTGGCAGTGCATGTCCTGCCTGGGACCACAGGGCTTGCTCTTTGCTTGTTTAGGAGCCTGACTCCACCACCTGCCTCTCGTGTAAACTCCTTGTATGTTTGCTTTTTCAGTTCTAGGGAAAATCCGAACCGCAGTGGGCAGTGCCCAACTTCTTATGGCCCAGAAATTCTACCAGTTCAGAGAACTGTGTGAAGAAAACCTGGTAGGTAACCTTCCCTGTCACCCCATCTCTCTGCTCCTGCAGGGCCCCCAGAAGAACTTGGGCTCAGCCTGGCCCCAGTGATGTCAGGCTGGTTCTGAACCTCAGTCCGGTCTGGCCCAGCCTCACCTGTCTCATGACTCCACTTATCTTCAAATTGAAAATATTTATCTTATACTTGTATCATCTTCAGAGGAAAAAGCCAAACAAACTCCATTTCCTGCATTTTTATCACTGAAAATTTTCCATTTTCCTGGCTTTCTCGTGATATCTCCGATTTTATTATTCTTAACCAAAATAAGCAGCAGCCCTGACATTTCAGAAATCATATTACAAAGAAAATCATTTTGGATGGTGATTCTCTTTCTAAAATAGCTGTCAATGGCTATTTTCTATCCCAGTTTTTGCTTTAATTCCCAGGACCAGAGGCTAAGGGTGTCACAAAGAACAGATTTGATCTTCCAAAAGAAATGAGTACTTCGACCTTTCTGGACGTGTAAAAATAAAATAAAGCAAAAGAAAGAAAGAAAAGCACCACTACCAACGATAGCTTTTTTTTTTTTTTGGTACCGGGGATTGAACTCCAGTCCTTGTATTTGCAAGGCAAGTGGCAAAACCACTGAGCTAAATCCCCGGCCCCAACGTTAACATTTTTAAGCTGATTCCAAAAGTCAAAGGGCAAGAGCTTCCTTGACTGAACTTTTAAAATAAAAATTGCTCCTGTCTCTACAAGCATAATTCCACAAGAGTAGTTTTCATGGCTCAAACATTGGTCAAGATCTAAAATATAGAAAATCAAAAGTGATTTATGTATGGATGGAAAGTCCAAACATGATTATTTGCAATCTGAACGATCCAAAGTATGATTTTAGGGTCTTAACTCTGTGTCACGGACACTTTCTCTCCCCACAAGAAATTTTGTTTGCAGGGACAAACAGGGACTAGAAACAACCCAGCTAGACAGAACACAATCAAAGGAAAGCACAAAGCATGCAGAACTGCTACTCTCCCTCCATTCCTCCTCTCCAAGCTTCTCTTCTTAGGCTGGCACACGCATGCACGCACACACGCACACACACACACACAGTAAACATATTAGTAAGTGAATTCAATTCAACAATATTTTATTGAGCTTCTGCTACGTGTCAGGTGTAGAAATCCTGTTAGTTTACAAAGTGCGGAGATCTCACAGGTCTCGTTAACGTGCCTCCTTGTCCTCTGAAAGCAGGAGAGCTCCTCATAAAGCCTTGTCGCTCACAGCGACCAATAGGTGCAGGAGGGAGTCACCAGCGGGGGCCGCCTAGAATGTCCTTGTTGGAAGAACTGCTGGATGGTTGGGCCAGTTTATTATGAATTAGAAAGTAAACTGTGCAGATTTTAAAGATGAAATTGCAGACCACATTTTTGGCAAGCCTTGGTGATTTCTAGGAAACTTTAACCTTGAAAGCCAGTTTCTGCTGATTCCTACTCCTATAACTCGCGTGGCTCTCACTGGAGACCACGGAGGGAACTACAGATGCTTTGGCCACGGACTTACCACTCCCGGGGGGGAAATGAGGTGGCCCGCTGGACTGTCCCGTTGGTGTGGCACTGTGTGTTCCAGATTTCTGGCCGGGTTCAGTCCTCAGAATGAGCAAGTGGAGCGAGCGCACCCGTGACATTATTCTCATGAGTTACAGAGGAGGAACACAGGCATGGGCAGAGCCAAGACTCGAATCCCAGTCCGACTGTCCTCACTCCCTGACCATTGCTGCTCACCCTCAGGGTGGCCTGGTGGTGGCACCACTAGGATCCACAGCTGCCTCAGAGTGGCCACGGTTGGTCAAAACCAAGCCCTTCTTTCTGGGCCTCCTGCTCTGAGAAGGACAGAAATAGTCGCTCTCCAGTATGAAACACGTATGACCACAGACAGGATTCCTGGCTTGGCATGAGTGGCAGACAGACGGCCTTTCCGGTATAGCTAGGCAGAAGCAGTCTCCTCCCCTCCATCTCTGGCTTCCGGTGGAGGAGTGATTGCCCGCCTGTGGGCCTCTGACCTCTCGCTGGGAGGACGGCCGAGCACCTACATCATTCTGTTTCCTAACACATCCGTATTGGACAACATGGGAAGGAAGGGAATCTCAGAAGGGAGGCCGCAAACTGCCCACGACACAGCGAAGCACACACCAGAAGACACCACAGGGATGGTTCCACATGGAACTACAGGTCAGGCACCCCTAATCCCGAACCACAAATGAGAAATGCTCCAAGCTCTGAACCTTGGGGCCCTGACATGACATTACAAGGGAAAATTCCACACGGGACCTCATGTGACAAGGCAGAGCCAAAAGGCAGGTGGAGTAAACACTACCTTCAGGCTGTCTGCAAGGTGAACATGAAACACTTAAAATCCTATAAAGTCCAGAATCCCAACCTCCAGATAGGGGCTATTCCACCCCTGTTGTCTCTTGCACGGGTGTCCCGAAATGATTTGGCCAGCAGAGCTGGTGACCCAGGCGACTTCATCGAGCTTCAGAACAGGAACAGTTTAGTTTTTAGTGCCCAAGAAGGGCAGACGTGCTGCGAGATCATGAAAGGTTTTGAGAGGCACCTTGTCCAAGCCATTATTTATCTATTCTGAACATCTAAATGCTGAGAAACGCTTTTTGTTGTTTACTAAATCAAAATACTCCAGAGAAGCCCTTTCGTCAACTCAGGTGTCAACAGAATGGAGGTTTTTTCCATGCTGGGGACGGGACCCAGGCCCTTGCAGACCCTAAGTGTGAATTGCACTGAGCTGCGTCCTCAGCCTCTGGGATAGACTTTGACACTGAACCCAGCACTTCAAAATTTGAGCATTTATTTCTTCTGATGAGTTTCAGGATTATGGGTAGTTTTAGAGCTCTACATTTATAAGTGTATCTCAATCTGTATTTATTTTGAGCCAGGCCAGTGGTGCCAATGCATCCCAGAGCATTCCTTAGCAGTTGGTTTTATCCACCCTTTATCAGCACGTATCTGGCATGCATCATGATCACACTCCTCGCGGGAGTTTGTGCATACACCGGACACATCCTAATTGCTTTGTCCCCTTCCCCTCCTGACCCTCTCTGCTTTCTCCAGCTCTTCTTCTCCTTCCCATTTGCAAAGTGGGAAATTTCCATTTTTCCCTCTATTCTGTTTTTTAAATCCCCTCTCCCTCCACTTTTTCATCTCTTGTCCCCCTTCCCGTTTGGAAATGATTACCTACTTTCTGTTTTCTGTTATTTTGCACTTTATTTATACTTTGGGTTTCTCATGTAAGAGAAACCATACAGTATTTAAACCTGTGTGTCTGATTTATCTCACTTAACATTATGGTATCCAATGACTGAAGCTTATCCTTCTTTATGACAGAGTAGTACTCCATTGTGTATAAACACCACGCTTAGGGATTTGTTTTAAAAGCACAAACTGGCCTCTTATTATTATTTGACTAAAGGTTCTCCAGTCCATCCAGGTACCTGGAATGCCAAGAGGTGACCGAAAGCAACACCAGCCAGGACCATGAAAGCCTTAACCCCTTCTGTAGCAGCGATGAGCAGTTGCCCTGACCCTTTCTGTCTCTTGATTGTTTTGGGGGGTTGTTTTGGTACCGGGGATCGAACTCGGGACCTTGCGCTTGTGAGGCACTGAGCTAAATCCCTGGCCCAACTTGATTGTATTTTTACTGGAGATGAAGGTTCATCCTTTCTGTCATCGGGATGTGTGGGTAGGGACGAAGACACTGCCCTTAAACCCCATGCTAGCAGATGCAGCATGTGGAGATGCTGTGCCCTCCCCGTGCAGTGTGCTGCTCCAGTCCACTGAACCTAGTCCATCTCCGGATACCTGTTCAGAGCAGTCCTGTGATAAATGACCCTGTTAGGAATGTCTTAACAAACATAGAGTTCAGGGGCCCAGTTGTGTACACAGTGGCAAATTGTGTATCTCACATGTGCAAGTGAGGGGTTCAATCCCTAGCCCCCCCAAATTACACACAGCACTTTGAAATAAGTGTTCTATGACTTAGCACTTGTCGACTTAGTATTCCACTCCTCGTGTCTATGAAAGCTAATCTCAATCCCGATTCTTGATCTGTTCTGTGCATAAACTTCTGTGTGTCATGGGCCCAGATATTCCACCCTAAGAGACTGAGCTTTCCCAAGGCAGTGGCTTCATGAAGTACGTATGGTGTGTGGAGCTTCATCCTGCAGTGGGTGATGCGGGGTTTCCCAGTGGAGGCCCCACCCTGCCCAACTGACACAACCTCTCCTGGTTCACGAGAGAGGAATTCCACAGCCTTGACACTGGGAACCACTGGCCCACACCCGGGAGGGGCAGAATGACCATCTGTGTCCTTGTTTTCCTCTCCTGTCTGGACGCCCCTGCCTGCCCCCCCCGTCAAGATGGCCTCTAAAGCCACCTGTTTTTTTCTTTCTCTTGTACAGAATCCTAATGCCCATCCGAGACCCACCTCCCAGGACCTGGCGGGATTTTGGGACATGCTGCAGTTGTCCATAGAAAACATTAGTATGAAATTTGATGAACTCCATCAGTTGAAGGCCAATAATTGGAAACAGACGGATCCTCTTGACAAGAAGGTAGAACAATGTAGATTTTGTATGGTTCACTTAAAAACCTGCACAAACCCCGGACCGTCTAAATAGGCTTTCGCATCCAGTCCTGCTGTTTACAATGTGAAATGGAGCTGATATCATATTAATTTCATTGTAATGACAATGTTTACAGAATAATCACTTGGGATATTATCTGTAATATGTTTCAGGCATATTTTTAAAGAAAAACCTGTCTTTGTGAATTGGAAAAATGGGAATGTGGCTTTTTTTTTGTTAATTAAACTTTAAGTTAAACCATTTTAGTCACTGGAAGGAACTGCCTCCATTTTGCTTTTTAAACTAAAATAAATGGCATCTTCAGTACATGATTCCATAGAGCAAGAGTTCAACTTCCTTACACCCATAAGCCGTGTTTCCAAAAGAAACAGGAAGCCCTGAGAAATAAGTGACTTTGATAATCATTTCGTAATAGAGTAATAAAAAGATCACGGTTGTGCAAGTCTGAAAATATACACCATGAAGTCTCACAGTCATCGTAAAGGTTGGGTTTTGTTTTCAAAAGTTATACTTTTGGTTGATTTGCCCGGGGGACTATTGCTCACTGCAGTCCACATGCAACAGTTTAGAAATAAAGACTGAAATTCTTTTACTTCAATTAAATTTCCACCAGGCTTCTGCAGGCATCCAACATCCGTGCCCTCGGGGCTCCTGCTAGGCATGACTTTTTTTTTTTAAACTCTTTGCTCTCCTGTGGCCTGAACTCAAGTAGTTCCAAGAAAGCCAACCTCTGTAAAGGAGGGGCTGCTATTCCCTTGGTGGTGGTGACCCTGCCTTTTCCAAGTGCTAATGGCGAGCCCCTCCACTTCACTGCTGCCCGTCATGTGCAGGCCCTGGGGTCAGTGGCTTCCAGGAGAAACCCAGCCCCGAGGGACGGGCTGTGACTTCGGTAGCAGGGATGCTGTCCTCGAGGTCCTCATTCTCCAGCTCTGTCACATCAAACTGGGGTTTTAGGGTCCAGTGTGAAAGCACAACTGATGCACTGTGCCCTCTTCCTGCGGGAGCCCAACGTTAAACCCCATCTACTTTTCTTTCATCTATGTGTAAAACCACCTAGCAAGGCTTTTAAACCCGGTCTTGTTTTAAGAAAACACTATGGGTGTACACACAATTCCCTTTCCAGAGCTGATCCATCTAACTCCCTGCTCCTTGATTATTCAAAAATCAGTGTTAAAAGTAGACTGTGCAAAGAAAGGAAAATGCCTAAAAAGTTTCCAACAGTCAGACCTTGAACAATATCCAGTTGCCCCACAATGAAGGCTTCAGTGTCTCACAGAGGCAGCCCTGCGCATCGGCATAGGTGGCCTGTTGCCATGCCGACAGCTGTCACTAGTTAGCTTGGCCTTTAAGGTTTTTGAACGCATTTTGGGGGTGATCATGGCTTTAGTGCCCTGTGAGCCAAGAGAAAAAGACTGAGCTGGGGTCCTGTTTGAACCTGGGGCTCTGCTCTTTCCCTCCTTCAGATGCCAGACTCCACCTTAAGCCCCTGAGGGGCGACACCAAGAGTCAGATGCTGCACCAGGCTTTTCTGCCATGCCAGGCACTGCGCGGGGACACAGGGCCCCCTGGCAGAGTCACTTGATCAGATTTGCAGACAACCCTCACCCTCATTTTTATAGACACACAGGCCATTTTATTTAAAATGGAAACAGATTTACGTGGACTCTGCCACAGCCTGAAAGCTTGACATCCTGTTCCTAAAAGTCCCATGTGGTTCCGCTGCAGCTTCCCCGCCACCTCCCTGTCCTGCCAAGGGATGGTTGGCCGGGCTAGCGTGGCACTGAGAATATCTGCCCGCTTTCCAGGTGGCTGTGGATAAGCAGAGTAAGCCCAGCAGACCTGGATTACATTTTCACAGAGCTGTGTCCCTCCTTGGGAGGGGAGGGGCCTGAGGCCCCTCGGGACTGCTGTTCCCACAAGGGTCCCTTAGGGGTCCTGCAGAGCAGGAAGCCCCAGTGTCCCGCTGTGGTGTCCAGGGCATTTCCGTATCTGTGTGTGATGTCCGCAGGGCCTCACCGCAGTGGCCTCGGAGAGCTGATGGACCCAGACAGCTTTGCAGTCTCACTTCCTCCTTTGGGGACAGGAGGCCGGGTCGCCCTGGGAGACTGGGGAAGAGGTTTCCAAAGGAGCCCACCTCCTGATGGCTCGCTGCTCAGAGCAGACGCCGAGTGCTAGATGCTTCTGCGGTGGCTCTCCTGGCCCTGGCTGGTGCCAGGAAGGATCAGGCTTCTGCAGAGAGAACCACACTCCTGTGCTGAGAGCCCCAGCCTTGGGGAATGGGTGCGTTTAAATTTTATCTCTAAACAAAGAGATAAATTTTGGTTGTTTGAGACAAGGTCTCTCTGTGTAGTGCAGGCTGGCCTTGAACTCACTATGTAGCCCAGGCTGGCCATCCTCCTGCCTCAGCCTCCCGAGTGCTGGGATTCCAGGCCTGAGCCACCAGGCCTGGCAGGAGCAGTTGCGTTTTACATCCCCATGCCTTGCCCTTGGAGAGAGCTAGTTCTGCAAGCCAACCTTAAGCTTCCCGGGATTTCTTCCCCTTCCCCCTTGCATCTTTTGAGTACCCCAATAACGAAGAAAAACTTATCCATATCACGGTACAGATCAGAACCAGCCACCCTCAGGGTTAAAGGCGAGGAGATGTGTGTGCGTGTGTGTTCCACCTCCTGACCTATCCCAGTCCTCCCCGCCTGTCCTGAGAAGCTGTGTAATGTCCTGAACCTTCTGCTTTGATCAGGAGAGGAGGGCCCCTCCTCCAGTGCCCAAGAAGCCGGCGAGGGGCCCCGCGCCGCCGCTGACCCGGGAGCGCTCGCTGGAGAGCTCGCAGCGCCAGGACGCCCGCAAGCGCCTGCTGGCCGCCAAGCGCGCCGCGTCGGTCCGCCAGAGCTCGGCCACCGAGAGCGCGGAGAGCATCGAGATCTACATCCCCGAGGCGCAGACCCGGCTCTGAGCGCCTCCGGCGCCGCCCGCGCCCCTCCGGACGCGCTGCGCGTCCGAGCTGCGCCCACCGCCTTCCTGCACCACCCATAGCTCCCCTTTCAGTTCCGGGCCACGTGTAGAGAGGCCACCTTAGGTCCCCGCACCCCGTCCTCTCCAGCACTTAGTGTGTTCCTACAGCTCAGCAATATCCAACAGGGTGTTTCAGAAACCCAGGGCGGGCTCTGGACAGACTTACTGTCTTCCACAGGAGAGAGATCCGAGGGCTCGATTCCCCGCCTCGCCCCCAAATGGTGACCCTTCCAAATACAAAGCAGATGGAGCACTTTACTTCCAACCTCAGAAAGAAATCAGCCATCTCACCTGCATGGAGGAGGGACAGAGAAGGGGGGACGAAGCTGGCCGTGTGGGGAGCCGCGTGAGCGCAGGGGACCCGCGCCTCTCGGTTGCACAAACCACCCGCGTCACCTCCATCCACGGCTCCAGGTGTCTCCACCAGCAGAAGATTGTAAATTCGATCTTTCAGGGAAATCAATCTATTCCGAAAGGCAATAAAGCGAAGGCAGGCTAGGCAAAGGAGGCACTGATGGTTGAAGATATTACATAGGGATTTTCTTTTCTTTCTTTCTTTCTTTTTTTTTTTGGTCCTATTATTCAGAAAAGCCGTAGTGTTCTATGGACTTCCATTGTGCTCTGTGTACTCTATGCTTGTGGCCCAAAGGGCGAAGGGCTGGTTCTCAGACCTGCCTGGCACACAGCTGAGCAGGTCCGCTCCTGAAGGCTTTCCAGAGCAGAGCCGGGCTTCCCTGTCGTCCTCTCGAGCCCTGTAGTTCTCATTTCGGGTCTGTTTTCTGCGTCAGGCTCCACTTTCTTTTGCACACAGTCACATGTTCCCCAGCGCAGGCCACTGTCCTATGTCCAGAGACTAAAATAAGCTTGCTACCCCAGGGGACACGCCCTGGGGGTCCCAGGGAGTGAGAAGAGCTTGGCCTACAGGGTGGAGAGATCCAGGTTCGGGGCAGAGGATGCTGGTTTGTGTTTTGAGCCACGACTTCTAGGCAGCGGGCATGGCCCGAGAGGTCGTGATCTTTCACCGCCCTCCCTCCTAGTGCAGTTGAAACCCTGAGAACGTGGCGATCTCAAAGTGTCCCTGGCGTTTTATGTCACGCGCACACCCTCAAATTCACCATCAAAGAAAGATTAAAAATACCAACAACAACATAACATCGGATATGCTTGCACCAGAAAACCTTTTTTGTTTTAATGCACTCTCATAGCCTGGTGCTAATTTCATTTTATTTATGAAATTAAGAGAGGTAATGGGTTCTGGGACAAATGTTTTTCACCGACATATTCTGAAACCACTAGAGAATTCGCTACCTCTCAGAGCCATGGATGCTTTGAGCTATCTTTATTAACAGGGCACAAATGTTTACGGCTGTGGTTTACAAGAAAAGGGCTACTCATTTATTTCAAAACCAACCGACCAACTCTTTAAGTAGGGGACAAAGCACCCAGAAGTGCTTTGTAAACCTGGAGCAAAGAGAGACCTCGAGTACTCGCTAGTTTCGGCAAAAAACACCCCTTTTCTCTAGGTGGCAGCCGTGGAAGGGTAGCGGCGTGTTGGAGTAGGTCAGGACGCTGTCACCCGGGTGGGCCTGTTGGTCACCCGCTGAGAAGGCTGGGAACTCCCAGGTCGCCCCCGGAAGCAGTGTCCGCCCGAGTCCATGTCCGCTCAGCTCCGGGACCCAGGGAGAGTTGAGATTAGATTAGGAAATCGATTCCTAGTGCGGGTCTAGAGCATCCAACAATATTTTCTTTGGAAACTGACGTAGCCCAGGATATTTTAAAGCGGGACAGGAGAAGGCCTATTTATCTTGTCTAAGTGATCGGTATTTGTATATTCATAAGCTATTTTTGGTAAGAATTTTAAACCTTTTAGCCAAACGCCTATAGGGTGTCATGACCTTTGCCTTTCTTCAAAACAGTTTAAATTTACGAACACTTTATAAAAAGCTAATTATTAATGTGAGACCACGACCCCAGAGAGGCTGCTTGTTAGCATCTGACCCTAAAACCGACATTCATGAGCATAAGCCTTTGTTACATTGTTCTTTTTGATGTAATTTGTAGAAATGTTTTTTAGTTCATAATGGAAAATGTGCGCGCCCTGAAAAATTACTTATTTTGTTTAACTTTGGTATAAAGGTGTCGGGCATTTTCTTGGGGAGGGGGGATCACAAAAGAAGCTTGTCTCCCACATCAAAAAAAGTTCAAAGAAATTAAGTATTTATTATATTTTTTGCAGATGTTTCCATACAATTCACATAACCTTTTTGTAAAGAGAGATGAAGAAATGGATTAAAGATTTTTAATATTTGAAATGGTAAATAGAACTAATTTATTTGTAATATATTTCTGTTATTTATAGATGTTTCCTTAGTGTTTTTCTGTGCATTACCCCTTTGATTTAAGCCTTACTCTTGTGAATTTACCATTTCTTTTTTAACACATGTCTAGATGCATATTTTAAATAACTGGAATGTAAATCACTAGCATATCTGAATTCCCAAATGTAATTTTTAAAAATTATTTTGGTTTGGAAAAAAAAGATTCACTTGAAAGCCTTCAGGTGGAGGGGTGGGGAACATTTTTATGGCTTTCTGAATTGGAATTTCACAGGCTCATTTACCTAGATTGTGTGTGGACAAAAACAATTGTAAATAGATGAATGTTTCCCATAATGTAAAAAGAAGAAATTAATAAAAGAACTAATGCACTGCTTTCAGGTCTGTGTGTTTTCACTTGACTCCCATTTCTTCCAAAATCTGAATAATTCTTTGCAAGGGAATAAACAATTAAGAAGCATTCATCCCAATGTTCATGGTATTTTTTTGTTCTGTTTTTGTTTTTGAGACAGGGTCTCACTATGTAGTTTAGGTCGGCCTTCAACTTGCCGTGTGGCTCAGCCTGGCCTCGAACTCGTGGCAATCCTCCTGCTTCAGCCTCCTGAGTGATGGGATCACAGGTATGGGTCACCACGCCCAGCACAAATGCTACTCGCTGGCCAGCAGGTGGGGAGAGATCTTGCGCCCTGCCAGGGGATTTTAATAGTGAAGAATTGAAAGGGCCTTTGGCTTTATAATCACACACATGTGGAGTCTGGGGCCAGCAGCTCAAGAACCGGATTGCAGTGAGTCAGGTACACTTTAGGGAGGGAACTGTGAGCTCCTTTGCCTGTTTTTTCTTTCCTACCCTTCTAAGGGCACAGAAAATCAGCAAGCCCCCAAGGGTTCCGTCTCCTCCTTCAGTAATGAAAATCTGTCACTGGGCTGGGAAGTCACTCCATGCATCCTCAGCACCACAAACATAAATACATAAAAACCCTGCTCACTGAGGTTAAAACTGTAGTTACTTGCCACTCACTGTCAGGGCCCCTATGTCCTGGCTGGAAACCTTACTTGATCCACAAGAGTGGCCCACAGAGCTAACTCGGGACACTGGTGGGGCAACTCAGGCTCAGATGTCGCTGAAAAGGGTCCATGTGCCCCGGCCCACCAGCCTGGAAAGGGGTGAGACAGCCGCTTTTTGTGATAAGCCACACCTGTGCCAGTCACCAAAGCAACACAAACTGCTTCGGAAGAGGAATGACCAAGTGACAGGGTCCCTGCAAGGCGACAAAGATCCAGTTGCTTTGGCGTAGTTGGAACCCTGGGCACGCATCTTCCTCTCCACTAAGCAATTCTTCTAGCTCATCGGAGCTCAACGTCTCGGCCGACCCCCAAACAAAACGGGGTGAATGTCAAAATCTGACTTTCAGAGAAGCAATTTCCCACACACCATGTTCCCCTCTCCCCCCAAAACTGTAATTTAGTTTCTTAAAAGAAATGGAACAGAACTGTTGGCTCTGAACACTACTTTCTTTTTGTACCTTTGAAATCTGCCCTTGAGAATACAAATTGATTTTGATTTAAATAAACAACATATTTATTAAAAATCACAGCGTCTGAACATGTTCATTCCCGGCTGCCACTGATACCGAAAAGGGTCAGAGTTCCTTCTGATTGGCAGCACGGAGTGTCTGACTTCCAGCTGCTACATCGAGATCGAACCAATGGCCTTTGCAAACAAACTGGTGGCCCTGTCTGAAACCCCGTCTCATTAACAGTCTGGAGCTCCCTGAAGTCGCTGGTGGGGACAGTGCCCTCTTGGGCTCCTGCTCTCCTCTGGCCTTCCTGCCAGCCCAGACAGCCTTGCTGAGAAAATCCCAGGAATATGAAGCTAGGGCAATCCCTTCGTGTGGGTGCAGAGAGCCCGGGATTATTTCCATATGTCTTTCATGGAAGTCACACAAGCCCAAACTTACTGGATGTGGCTCAAGGCAAGGCAGCATTTTAATCAATACCAAAGGCAAGATGCGCCCGAAGCTGATGCAGCCGCAGCGACGCCCCACACAACGCCTCGCTCCCACCGATTACGTCTGCCACTCTTCCCTGCCCATTCCTAGGGTTCCCCCGGGGGTTCCAAAGTGCGCTGTCACCTGGAAATGTGCCAGGCGAATCATGTGTCCAGGAAGAGGGTGCAAGGCAGACCGGAGAAGGGAAGCAGCTGGCGCCCGTGCCGTCACTGCTCACAGAGTTGTGCACATGCAGGGAATCGGGTTCTTCCCACCCACCCTGCAGCGAGGGTGTCCACAGCAGCAGATCTGCCTCCTCCAAATCCCGGCACCCTCCCTGCGGGTGAAGGCCAGCAGCACAGTTAGAAAGTGGCCTCGAGATTCAAGATTCACACATTTGCACAGCCCTCTGTGCCCTTAGGTCCCAAGTCTGCAGCTTCAACCAACGGTGGATCAAAAATGTGCAGTCTAGACTTTTTCTTTCATTATTCCCTAAACAACAGTGAGTCAGCTACTCACACAGCATTTGCATTTTGTTAATTATCGTAAGTAGCCTAAAGAGGAATGAAAGGACGCAAGAGAGTGGTGGGCAAGACTGTGCCACTTTAGGAGGGACTGGACCATCACTGTGGATTCAGGTACCTGGTGGGTCCTGGAGCCGGGTCCCCATGGGCACCCAGCCTGCTTATGTATCCTTAGCAGATGAGCACCTCCTGTCTTTTCCTTCCTTCCTTCCTTCCTTCTTTCCGTGTGTGTGTGTGTGTGTGTGTGTGTGTGTGTTGGGGGGGGTGTTGAGACAAAGTCTGCTATGTAATTCAGGCTGGCCTTTAACTCACCATGCAGCCCAGCCTGGCCTCAACCTGTCAGGAATCCTGCCTCAGCCTCCCAAGTGAGGCAATTACAGGCATGCACCACCACACCCTGCTTACTCTGGTCTTTCTAGGGCTTTCGGGTCCAAAGCCCGGAAGTGTAGATGATACAACATACAGTGTCATAAAGTATAGCTGGGGAAACATCACCCCAGATTAAAATAAAACTTTTAACTGAAAACAGGAGGTCTACTTTAAGCTGTGTTTGTCTTGGTATAGAAAATGTGCACTTCTGTGTGACATCTTTAAAAAAATAACAGATGCATCACATCGCTGCCCTCCAGAGCAAGACTGGATGTGCTCTCACCTCGGCCAACATGACATCCGTGTCTGACTGCAGTGCGAGAGGCAGAACAGAAGGACAAACCTGTCAAAGGAGAGCAGAGTGGCTGGTCCTGTCCCTGTCCAGCTCAGTCCCATGGCACAGGCTTCTCAAGCAGCCTCCATTCCCGCTGCCCCTGCCTTGCCTCAGGGACACCTGCTCCATGCCTGCAGCCTGGCCCCTGGGCGGGACAGAGGAGCCTGGCCCTGCCCCCTCGAGCTGGACAGCGAGAAGGGTGCCTGAGCACAGCTGCTGTGGTGCCCAGCCTTGCCCAAGGAAGGCACCCCACCCAGGGCGGCAGAGGGGACCCCCCTTCCCACAGAATGGCTTTGTGTCCAGCGGGGCGGGTCACAGGCTGCCACGCTCCAGGGCCAGTGAGGACTCAGCAAGCTGTGGCAGAGGGTGGCACCAGGTCAGAGGTCAGCCCCAAGTTTGTACGCTGTGGTGTTCAGGTGATTCGGGGCGACTCCGACTTCACCATGGTCCATGGGCCTCAGTGGAAGACGGGTCACCAGGAGACACCACAGTGGAATAGGGTTCGATATTCAACGCAGAGAACTGGGTTAAACAGTAAAGAAAGGTGCACCTACAGGGAGGGCCAGGCTTGACGGCCCGGGATACACCAAGAGAAGTCGCTGCTCAGCCTCCCTGAAGCTGTTGCAGGCGGACTCCAAAGCTGCCTTCTCCTGCTCAAGGTCCTGTGTCTTCAGCCCAAACTAATGATTCTCTGGCAGGGTTCCCACCAGGTTCCCAAAGACAGAGGGAAAATTCCACACACACACCACCAGAAGTACCCGGGGTCCTTTGGAATTTTGCCTTTGGCTTGAGTGCGCGCGCGCGCGCGCGCGCGTGTGTGTGTGTGCGCGCGCGTGCATGTGCGTGTTTTGTTTTATAGCACTGGGAATTGAACCCAAGACCTTTATACTGAGCTACAACCCCAGCTCTTTTTATTTTTTATTTTGAGACAAAGTCTCCCTGAGTTGTCCAGGTTGGGCTCAAACTTATGATACTCCTGTGTCAGCCTCCCAGAGTACTGGAATTATGTTTGTTTGTTTGTTTGTTTCAAAAATCCAAAGTGAATGGCCGGGGATTTAGCTCAGTGATTCCATCGCCTGCCTTGCAAGCCCAAGGACCCAAGTTCGATTCCCGGTACCTAAAAAAAAGAAAAAAAATCCAAAGTGAAAATCGCTTTAGGATGTACTTGTAGCTTTCATATATTTGGAATTGTGTTTATAGGTCGTAACCCTAGACAAGGGATGTGCGCTTTTGTTTTTAAATATTATCAGATTGCTTTCCCAGAGGCCTCCAAGGATCTTCCCTTGACCAAAGACTTGGGCTCTGACCACCACCGTTCCGAGCGTGAAGCAAAGCACAGGGGCTCTGATCGAGCTCGCCCAGCCTGCACGTGGCCCCAGCACCAACCAAACAAACGCAAAAGTAAATTCAGAGTCACGCTAAAAAAACAAAAACAAAAACAAAAAACCCAGGCCTCTTCCTGCTGGCTTTCAACAGGACAGGTATGGAAGGTTCCAGAAATGATCTCCAAGCAATGTTCTCCCCCTGGTGCTGGGGAGGGAGCCCTGGCCTCCATGCAGGATCAGCAAGCACCGTGCAACAGTGCTGAATCCCCACCTTGAGCAACTTTCACAGTGAATAAAAAAAGTGGAAAAAAGAAAGGGATCAGTAAAGCACATCGCCAAGCTCCCAGTCCCCAGGCACCCCGAGCTATGGCAATGAATGCCAAGTGTCTCTTTGGGCTGCCTGACAGCCAGGTCAGAGCGGTCTCTACTTCAGAAAGTGGGTGCAGGGCTGTGTAGAACACTCCACTCCTACGTACAAATCCCTGAGTTCAATACCCAGCACAGCAAAAAAAAAAAAGAGGTGAAAATTATTATTTGCTGGGTGTGGTGGCGCACACCTATAATCCCAGCACTCTGGGAGGCTGAGGCAGGGGGATCACCACAAGTTCGAGACCAGCCTGGGCAACTTAGTGACTCAGAGACCCTGTGTCAAAATAAAAAAGGACTGGGGATGCAGCTCAGGGGGAAGGCCCTGGGTTCAATCCCCAGGACTGCAAAAAGTGGTCTGCATTATTGGAAGTCTTCGTTCACCTAGAGCCCTTGGAACTGTGTGCATTTTTACTGTGGTTTCCTGTTTTCCAGCCCACCTTTCAGGTCTCCCCCCATCTCTCTCCCCTCTCCCCCTCCCCCCTCTCCCTCCCTCCACAGTGGTTCCTTTGTGGGCTTGGCCACCACCAACTCCCTGGCGTGATGGCAGGTTAAGGGCATTGTGGGAGAGGAACGAAGGAGAGGGGCCAGGAGAAGAAGCAGACAAGTCACCTTGAGCTCTCCCAGGGCCACCTATTTTGAAACTTGGTCAGCCAGTTACTACCCGGGGCCTTGAGCAAGCTCACGGCCTCCCTGTGCTTTGCTCTGCTCCTCTGTAAAATGTGAGCGACAGGGGTTGCATTCAGCGCCTTCACTGTAGGAAAAGCCCTTCAAAGAGAGCCTGTGCACGGTAAACTCAGGACTTGCTGGTTACCATCATTATTATTGTTGTATCCCTGCGTTAGCAGAGTTCTCAGCATTTAACAAACATTCGGCTGGATCAAATACGTGAAAAAGAAGCTGTTGTTCGAGTCACGCTTTGACATCAGTGACATCTGCTCCTGGCTGAACACAAGCTCTAAATACAACATCGCCTAGAGTCCTTCAAGGAGCCCAGGCACAGGTCAGGTGAAGCAGGGCTCCCAGGGAGCATGAGAGGGCGAAGGCTGCATCCTCCGGGCGTCTCCTCACACGATTCCGTGTCAGCAGAGACATGCAGGGCATAACACGGGGCCCCAGTTTCTGCTGAGCCATCTCCTCCTCTCTCGACTTGAAGTCAAAGATCTGAACGTTCTCAACAATACTCGTTGGTGTCACAGACTCGGGAACCGCGGCGCACACTCCTCCGGGTATGGAACCGGATCGAACCTGGGCTGTGGCTTTTTGTGCTTCACAGCAATCTCCTTGATCTTGGGATCTTCCAGCAGGGAAGGGGCCTCTGGGTTGGCCCAAGGGCTGTCTGGAGAGCCCGAGGGTTGCAGGCAGTAACACTGATGGCCCTGGAGTGGCGGTACTGGGTTGGTTCTCTGGGTGATGTACAGACCCTCCACCTGGCTAGGCTGGACTCAGGAGCTTTTCCATCTGGAAGTGGCTGAAGTGGGAGACACCAATGCCCCATCCACCAGCTCCTCCGTGACCCTCAGGTGTCCGAGAATGTTACTTCACTGGGGAGGATGCTGCCTTATCGTCTCTGGGGATGAGTCCCTCTCCACTTGAAGCCCCTGTGGACAGTGAAGAAGGTAGACATCCAGTTTCGAGTCCTCCAGCGTCTTCTGATAGCCTCCTTCACTAGGCCCTCAAAGCACGTGGGCCACATCCTGCAACCAGTGAAGGGGTCCTCCTGCCTCAGCCTTCTCTTGGATCTTCTCTTGGGTGCCATCTCCCACCTCCTTCTCACTGATAGGTGTAGGCGCAGGCGATGTGGTGACACCCTGCACTGATGGCCGTCTCCACAGCATCTTTGGCTTTCCTTGGGGGAGGCTTCCGGGTACCCAGGTCCACAGCATGCAGACACCGCCACAAACCTGTGTGTGAGGCCAGGGTCATCGCCCCCTGGCAAACTGCAGTCTTGCCAAGCGACCATGAAGAATACAAGGTGGCTGTTCTCCCTCCCTCCCTCCCTCTATTTTTTTAGAGACAGGGTCTCGCCTTGAACTCACTATGTAGCCCAGGCTGGCCTTGAACTCCAGGAGATGGCCCTGCCCAGCCTCCCTGGTGCTGGGACCACAGCCACGTGCCTCCATGCCCTGCTTCAGGCCTCTCTTTCTTAGCTGTTCTGAGCTGTTCGAGGTCCTGGGCACACAGCCAATCGCAGATGTCTCCTAAGCCAGCAGCCTTCGCGCTCAGCCCCGGGAAGGGGCCCCTCTGGGAGCCTCACTGTCTCTGGGGCCCTCTCTTTCCACTCCAAGCAGGCATCCTGGTCTTCCTGTCCCTTCCGAGACCCATTTGCCAGGAGCGGGAACTCTTCTCCCCAGACTCAGCCCTTTGTCACGCTAAGGGTGCGACTCTTTCTGCCCTGGCCGGAAGTCACCGCTTGTGCCCCACACTGTCCCCATCACACCTCGGGGTTCCTGCTGGGACCTGAGGTGGCCTCCACAGAGAGCTTGTCACACGCACCAGAAAACCTCTGTTCAGGTGGAAACGCACGAGGGCGCCTGACTGCAACCAAGCATCTCTGTATTAAATGTGAACTGCCAGGCTACACTGGCCCTGTGAGAAAACAGGAACCGTAAAGGACACACGTTGTGAAATGACAACAAGCAAACCAAACAACACAAAAATGGGCCGGGTGTTGTGGTAATCCTGTAATCCCAGCACTAGGAGGCTGAGGCAGGAGGACTGCAAACTCAACCCAGGCTGAGCTACACAGTGAGAGCCTGTCTCACATAAACAAACAAAAATCTGGGTGTGATGGTACACACCTGCCACCCCAGCACTGGGGAAGCTGATGTAGGAGGACTGCCGTGAGTTCAAGGCCAGCCTGGACTACATAGAGTGTCTTTAAAAAACAAGCAAACTTGAAAATGCCCCAAGTATCTGCCCTTTACAAAGTGCTCTAATAGATACACAAAACGATAACTGGAAGTGGGGACAGGCCAAGATTTGTGGATGGGGTGGGTCTGACTTGCAGGCTTTTGACAACCCTGAGAACATGATCGAAAACCTCAGTGTTCCTAAGACTCACATCCCCCGCCCCACCAGCAGGGCTGACCCCGTGGGCCGCTCCGAGCGTCCATGTGCATTTCTAAGAGTCACAATGCCATGGAGGCTGAGGCCAGAGAGCAGGCCACCCTCCACGCGCCTGCTGTGGCCTTACACCTGGTAGCTTGAAGGAATCTGCGTAAGGGCCAGGATGGTGACCCGGGCCTGTAATCCTGGCACTCAGGAGACTGAGGCAGGAGGATCACTGTGAGTTTGAGGCCACATAGTGAGACCCTGTCTCAACAAAACAAAACACGCATAAAGAAATCTACACAGGGGCTGGGGTCGGTTGAACACTTGCCTAGCCCAAGTCAGGTCCTGGGTCTGATCCTCAGCCCTGAAAAAAAAACTGCACAGAAAACCAATCCTATGAAAAGCCAGAGGGGCAGCGGGAGAGGACGCTGGGCTTTTCCGTGCAGCCCGAGGCTGAGCTCCCCGCAAGGCACCTGAACAAAAGGAGAGGCGGAGCGACGCCTGAGGCGAGGCTGGGGCGGAGCCTGTAGGGCCAGGCAGGTAAACAGACAGACCGGAAGGGCAAGCTCCGCGGCCGGCGCAGGGTTGTATTTTAACTGAGTGCCAGGGCAGACAAGTAGGAACTAGTGTGGTGTGTACAAGAAAGACTCTCCTTCCCTAAAGCTTTGCTGAAGCGCGCACGGCCCAGACTCGCTGTGCATCACAGGGACATCGTCAGGGCCAGGGTGGCAGTCGAGGCGGTTAGGTCCCTGGCAGCCTGGCTCGGGGCAGGGATCCCCAAGCCATGACACGGGGGCAGAAAGCGCTACATGGCAGCAGATTCCTGCGTGGGATCTGGCGTGCTCTCCTTTACCTTCCAAAATATACTTTGCAATAAAAGGAGAATCAATTACCGAGCGCCCAGGTCCTCCTGCCCACTCATCGGACACAGCGTCCTAGAAGGGATCATCTCATCCTCCACTTCCCCACTTCTGTTTAAATTTAGAGACTCATGCGCCGCCACCGTGTGGGGCCAATTATTTACCCAGCAGTCGGTACTGTTAACTCTCCGGAAGGCGCTTTCCCCCTGAGAGGCCAAATCCTGTACAGCGAAAAAACGCGGATAGCCTGAGTCATAAAGACCCCTGCCCTCTGGTCTGTGGACGGACTGTGTTCCATCCCCCTCTATTACGGGAATTTCCCCTAGAGCTGGGACCTAGACTTCTCTCTGGATATTTTATATACAAATTGAGATTTGAGATTCCAAAATTCCCCAGACAATTCAGATGGTGTAGGTTTTGTTTACTGTCTCAGTCCGTCTACGTTACTGTAACAAAACACCACAGTGGTTACTTCATGGTGAAAAGAGGCGGATCTGGCTCGCGGTTCTGCTGGCCCCAGACTCAGTGCCGGTATCTTGCTGGGCTTCCGGTGAGGCCTCACAAAGGCTCAGCTCAGGGAGAAAGGACAGGCAGGTCTGTCCTGAGGGGCGGGTGTCCAAGATGCAGAGCCGGGCGCCAGGCTCACTTTATGCAAACCCTTTCCTCCTGCAGTGCTATCTCATCAGGCAACAGCAAGAAGAAATGGGTTGTAATAAACTCACGCAGTCTGCTCCACGGCATTACCAGCAGTTCCTCTGGACCCACCCATCTGGTGAGCTGCAAATGTGAGAAGTTATATGTAAATATATATCAAGTCAATTGCATAATTAAATGAAATAAAAATACTTCTATGCTTTGAAAAACAAAAAGAAAAGCAAAACCAAAAAAGTACATTCTCACGGTAACTGATCCAGTCCCACGACCACTCACTCGATGGCTCCCCAAGAGAAGCATTCCTTCTTCTCAAAGGCCCCAGCGCCTCTGAGGACGCACGCCGGCCGGGTACACGAGACCAGCCCTCACCAAGAGCTTGGCTGGAGACAGCATGGGAAGGTGCAGCATCCGCCGGTGCCGGTCTTGGTACATTTACAAGCCATGCTCGTGTGCACACACATGCACACACAAATACCCACACAGTCCTCACCAGACCAAGTCCCTGCCTGTGGTCGGGAAGCACAGTGGTCTCCCCGTCATCAAAGCCCTGCGTCTCTCTTGCCTCACCCAGAAATCTCGGTGCCTTCCCCTCAGATTACACTTCAAAAACAGAACTGTCTTCCAGGGCACCGTGCTGGCTCCCAATCCACACTCATCAGCATGTCTTAGGACTTTCCCGCTTTATTATTTGGTCTTCTGCAGCCCATCTTGGGGACTTCCAGATGGCATTACGGACTGATCTGTGTTCCCCCACCAAATCCATACGTGAAGCCCAGTCTGAGGACACGGGAGATGCAGTCCCTCGAGGGGCCTACACACAGGGGTCCCCAGAGTGGGCATGATGCCTCTCGTGGGACCAGGATACCAGAGAGCTTGGCTGCTCTCTCTGCTGCAGGGCAGGTACAGTGCACAAGCCAGGAAGAGCGCCCCACCCCAAAGCTGACCTTGCCGGCCCCTTAATCTTGAATCTCTAGACTCCAGACCATGAGGAAATACATTTTCACTGTCTAAACTACCAAGTCTGTGGTGGCATCCCAAGCTGACTAAAACAAATTACAAACATGTTGAACCCACTGGCTAAGCCAGGCATGGTGGCACACACCTGTAATTGTAGCTACTGGGGAGGCTGAGGCAGGAGAATGCAAGTTCAAGGCCAGCCTAGGCAACTTAATGGGACTCTGTCTCAAAATAAAAAGGGCCGGGGATGAAGCTCAGTGCTAAAGAACTTGCCTAGCACGCTTGAGGCCCGAGTTTAATCCCTGTACCATAAAAGAAACTACTGGCTCATCTCACCTGCAAATCAGTGGCCTGCAAAGGAGGGTCATCCAACCTCCATTCTTTGATAAAATTAGGGGAGATAAAAATGACAAGGAAAAATAAAATTCCCTCCCACGTTCCTTGTGGTATATGATTCACAATAGCCAAGATATGGGAACAATCTGTCCATCAGTAGATGAGTAGATTTTTAAAATGTGATATATATGCACAATGGAATACGAGAAAGACTTCAAATAACAACAGGAAATTCTGTTGTTTGTTGTAACATTAATGAATGTAGAAGACATTATGTACATGAAATATCCCAGACAGATATACAATCTCACTATGTGCTATTATGGTTTATATTAGACATCCCCTAAGAGCCCTGTGCACTCACAGGAGGGGCTTTGGGAAGGTGACTGGATCATGGGGCTTATCGCTGACCTGCTGTTCTGAGGTGGGTTTGGGGGCCTGGCCTGGAAGGCTTTGTCTCCCTACACAGCTCCTCCCTTCCCTCTTTGCTTCCTGTTCTGCCTGCCTCCCTGTCTTGGAGCTAGCCAAGTGTGGACTGAAACGTGAGCCAAAATAAATCTCTCCTTCTTTAAATTCAGGGTGTTGGGTGTTTTGTTCCAGAAAAGAAAGTAACTAAGACAGATTTTGATACCAGAAAAGTGGAGTCATTGCCAGGACTAAACCTGACTGTGGCTCAGAAGCCTCTGGAACTGTTTCATAGGAGGAGTTTAGAAAAGTTTGGAGATGCCAGCTGGAGAAGTAGCCCTAGAATGCTGTAAACTGAGTTTGGGGGAAGAGTCTGGTCAAAGCCCCAAAGACCAGAATGTGAGAGTTGCAGATAGTAAACACCAGACTGCGGAATTTTCAGTTGGGAAGAAGCACTCCACTGGTAGTTGGACTCCAGGCCATGTTATTATGCTTTGGTAGAAAACTGGTCTTCATTTTGCTCCTGTCCTGAGACTTTGCAGGAGACTGAGGGTAAGAGCAGCAGACTAATTAATCTTGTGAAGAAGATTTTAAGGCAGCCCAACATTCAGGCTGAGGCATGGGTCCTGTTATGGGCTTTTAGCCAGCACTCTATTGAGAATGAAGACTAAACAACATGACTGTGTGATTTTTAGTTTTGAGTTTCACCAGAAAGGAACGGTAAAGCTTGTACCTGTAAAATTGGAGCAGAGAGGACAGCTTGGTTGCTGAAAAGATTAGCATTAAGTGAAGCCCAGTACTTTACATAAGGAGAATACAGAGGATGTTTTGATGGCACGGAAGAAACCTGAAAGATCCTACCTGTTGCAGACTCCTGGGTGGAAAAGTGAAAGACTTTGCTTTGAGAAGAGAGCCCCAGGGAACACTGCTGGAGAAACGCCTAGGAAATTGGCTTCCTGGGATTTTGTTCCCAGTGCTCAGTCATCCAGGCAGAGGCTCCTGCAGCCCTGATGCTAAAGGGTCTTGGCATCCTCCACCTAGTGCTGGTTTTAGGTGCATGCAGAAGGCTTGTGGGGTCGGGGAGGCTTCCACCCAGATTTCAGAGGAAGGCCTGGGGGGCCAGGCAGTGTGCCCAAGAGGGCAGTGTGTGGAGCTGTGAGAGAAGCTGAAAGTGCAGTGTAGACCCCAGGAATCCAGAGAAGCAGAAAGTCTGGGGAAAGATACAAGGAATGAGCAAAGTCAGCCCAAGAGAGAGACCATGAGTGCTACAACCCCCAGCAATGCTGTGGGGGCCGAGCCACACACGCGTTTAGGCTTGGCCTCTCACCTCCGCTTGCCTCACAGGCTGGGCATGGAAGGACGGGACTTAATGTCGGCCTTGTTGGGTTTCAGTCTTGCTTCAGTCCCATTCCTTTCTACTCCCCTGCTCCTTCCTTTTGGAATGCCAATGCTTACTCTGTGCCGTTGTTTTTCAGCAGTGTTTAATTTCTTTGATTTTCACAGGGGCCTCACAGCTGAGTTTGCCCTAAGTCTCAGAGGAGGCTTTGGACTTGGACTTTTCAGCAATGCTGGAACCGTTAGGACTTTGGCAGCTCTCAGAGCTGGACTAGATGCAATCTGCATAAAGAGACGCACATGAATCTTCTGGGGGCGGGAGTAGAATGCTATGGTTTCTATCTACAGGTCCCCCAGGCCTCATGAGATAACAGGCAGGACCTCTGGAAGGTAGGTGGATCCAGGGCCTACAGCCGACTTCCTGTTCGGAGGTGGAGCCAGGATTTAGCTCCCTTCCCGGCTCCCCCTTGACTCTCTGCTTCCTGTCCGCCATGCCTCAAGCAGCTCACTTCCAGCAGGCCCCTGTGCCTTGCCGTCCTGCCTTGGAGTCGGCCGCCCACGCAAGGACCGAGACCACTGAAACATGAGCCAAAGTAAAGCTCCTTGAAGTGCAGGTGCGGAGAAGGGCGAGTCCGAGACGAGGAGAGTAGCTTTGTGGGCAGCGCCCTCCCAGTCTCACCCCAGTGCTCCATGGGTCTTCGAAGCCAAGCTCAGGGCTCCCTCTACACCACACAGCAGTTTCCGCTGTGCCGCCGCCGCTCCACATCCCTGGCTCCCCCTCTGCACATCCAGCCAGCCTGGGTCTCAACTAATCACAGAATGAAAACACTCAGAAAGCTTTGTCTGGGCTGGGCGGGTTGGCGCAGGCCGTCACCCCCGCATTCTGGAAGGATGAGGCAGGATGATGGCAAGTTGGAGCCAAGCCCAGGCAATTTAACAAGAAACCCTGTCTCAAAATTAAGTAAGTAAGTAAGTAATGAATGAATGAAGGGCTGGGGAGGCAGCTCAGTGCAGAGGCCCTGGTTCAATCCCCAGTACCGAAAAAGATGTACCTGTACAAGGCGTGTGGACTTCTCTCTGGCCACTGTCCCTGAACAACACAACAGATGCTTACAAGGTGTTTATATTGCCCTATGTCAGTAATCTAGAGAGGATTTAACATGTAGGGGAGGAGCCAGGATTTAGCTCAGTGGTTCCACTGCCTGCCTCAAAAGCAGAAGGACCTGAGTTCAATCCCCAGTACAAAAAAGACCAAAACCAAAATAAAGTACAGGGGAGAAGGAGTGCAGGTCACACGCAAACACTACAGTGGGTTCAATGCTCGTATCCCAAGTTTTGGGTTCTGTGGGGAGGGGGTCCTGGAACCAATTTCCCTCAAATATTGAAGGCTGGAACTACTGCAGATCAGAATTACAAAGGCAGGTGGAGCACTCTCCCCAGCATTCCAGTTAGGGTAGCCAAGGGGCAGTCAGAAGTTAAGAAATGGGGTTGGGCTAGGGTGGAGCTCAGGGCAGAGGACCAGCCTAGCACACCCAGGCCCTGGGTTCGATTCCTGGCTGGTCCCGGAGAAAAGAAAGAACCAGTGTGTAGAACACTGTAGGAATGACACGAGTGGTTAAACAGCAACAAAAACCAAGCAAAGCACAAAAACCAAGCAGCTTAGTTTGAGAAATGAAACTTGCATTGCCCAGTATAAGGGCGCCTTCGCCCTCTAAGGAGAGAGGGAAGCGGGACAGAAGGAAGATGGGGCTGCTGCTGTGGGAAGCTGGAGGCTGGGCCAGCGTGTGCCACACACGAGGAATCCCAGCCCCGAGACTGAGACAGGAGAATGGTCAGGAGTCCGGGCCAGCCCAGCATACATAGTGATGCCTTGTCTCTAAATAAACAGATAAAGAAGCTGAGAACGTGGGCCTAAGGTGGGGGCTTGGCCAAGGCTGTGGCTGCAGGCAGAGGCTGTGTTAGGGACACGGCCCACCAGCAAGTCGGGGCAGGAGCCGAGCCCAGCCCACAGGGATCCAACAGCACACAGCCCTCAGTCGGCTTTGCTCTGAAACTTGAAAAAAGTTTCTGCGTTGTTACCTCATGTTTTTGGGGGGTTTTTTGGTACCGGGGATCGAACTCGGGTCCTTGTGCTTTCGAGGCAGGTGGTGGAACCACTGAGCTAAATCCCTGGCCCTCTTACCTCATTTAATCCCTTCAGCTGCTTGGAGATGTATTTATTGTTGGTCTCTAGAACAATGCATGCTCCCACAGGAGTTCAACGCTCTTTTTCCCATGCTCCTAGTGGTATTAAAAGACACCCACAACGCAATATAAAAAGTAAATTACTTTTTAAAATTGGAAATACATGAGGCATAAGATTCTGGGAGCCAATATTACATGGCTTTGGAAGGTACATAAAACCCAAAGACAAGCACGTGTGGACGCGTAGTTAGGAGTAAATGGGGGGGGGGGCGCGTGGAGGGAGGGAAGGAAAGAAAAGGAAGGAGGAAAAAAAAGAACAAGGTAAGGGAGGGCAGGCGGGAAGAGGACAGGACGGAAGGAGGGGAAGGGATCCCCGCAGTCCAGCCACGCCAGCGAACACGCCAGTCCCGAGGAGCTGCTTCCGTCTGCGCGCGGGGACCGGCGCTGCCCCGAGGCTCTCGGCGCTGACCGGGAAGGGGCCGCCCGCTCCTGTCCCGGAGAGCAGGCTCCCTCCCGGGCGGATCCTTTCGGTAAATTTACATCGGCTGTTTCTTTCTGCCCGGCCCTGGGTCTCGAAGGGAAAGGAACGGTTTGTTTTCTCTGCTTGCACGATTTGTTTTAAAGCCGATCCTTACCCGCTGGGCTCCGCGACCGAACCCTCGGCTCTCTGCCTGCACTCCAAAGATAAAAAATAAAAAGGTAGGTTTGGGCTTGGAAGAGAGAGGCGTGGGAAGGGTATTCACGAACGTTCACTGTGCTGAGTGCAGATGGGATTTAGAACTGTAAGCACCTTCACATCGCCCCTCATTTGGGGAAATATGGCGTAGAAAGTAGAATTTTTGTACAGAAAAAAAAATTGAGAGTAAACTATAATCTTGGAGATAATCTAAAAGATTCTGAGGGACTAAATTTTTTTAAAAGCTTACTTAAAAAAATGGTAAGGCGCACACCTGTAGTCTCAGCACTCAGGAAGCTGAGGCAGGAGGATCGCTGTAACTTCCAGGCCAGCCTGGGGTACACATCCAGACCCTGACTCAAAAACTTAAGATAGCAGGCTCAGAAAGTTGACACCTAGAAAAGGAAATGAATTGCACTCAGTGATAGATTAAGTGTTAGTACTTTCGCAGAGCGGAGAAGCTACATAACAGCTTTCTTGGCAGGGAGAACTTGGTGATGTCAGGGCCCGGTGATCAGAGATTAAGGAGATTTAGGAATCCAGGAGGAGGCCTCAGAGCCTCCTGCCAGCAGCTGTGTTGGGGGAGGGGGGGTCACTTGATACACAGCAGGAAAACAAGTTGAAGCTCTTACGCCTGCCAAGGCAACCCCCAGATCTCCATGGAACAGTTACGAAAGACCAGGCTGGTTCCAAGCCGTTTCGTTTCAGACAAGTGGAGAGAGCCTGATTTTGCAGAATCCGTGACAGCCAGGAACCACAGACAAGCTGAACCTGGCTGAGGCCCGGAAGCAGCTCTACCCTGGGAAACTCTTCTCCTTCAGACTGCAGAAGGAAGGAGATGTGCACAAAGTGTCCAACTAATACAATAACAATAGGAGCTGCTCATAAATGTGTTTTCCTTCTAAGTTACTCTAACACTTTTTAACAGGAGACAGCATTAGTCATACAAGTCCTTCCACAGGAGGTTGTTTTTTGGTTGTCTGCAGTACTGGGCATCGAACCCAGGGCCTTCACATTGAGCTACAAATGCTCAGCCCTTTTCTAAAATATTGTTTTATTTTAATTTTTATTGATGTTTTGGTTTTTTTTTTTTTTAATAGTCTCACTATGTATTTCAGGCTGGACTTGAACTCACTGTGTAGCACAGGCTGGCCTTAACGTCATGATGAGCCTCCTGCCTCAGCATCCTGAGTGCTGGGATTTCAGGTGTGTGCACCATGCTTGACTCCTTTTCTAAAAATTTTGAGGAGCCTCTCACTCCCCTCAAACTTGTCCAGACTGGCTTCAAACTTGGGATCCTCCTGCCTCACCCTACCAACTACCTGGGATTACAGGTTTGTGCCCCCAAGCTTGATCAGGTTTTTTTTTTGGTACCGGGGATCAAACTCTGGTTCTTGCGCTTGCACAGCAGGCAGCGAAACCACTGAGCTAAATCCCCAGTTTGATGAGGTTTTAAGCTTTTAAATTTCTTCAATTAATAAAAATTGTACACATTTTTGGTGTATAACTGTGGTATCTTAGTACATGTACAGGTATAGGACTGGACTGAGCTAATTAATAGGTCAGAACTCTTGCTGAGAACTTTCATGATGTTTCAAATCGTGTAGATTTACTGTGCACACAGGCCTGAAAAATGTTGGCTAATCTAATACAAATGTTCCTGAACTAATGATGGGCCTACACCCAGGTAAAGCTGCCATTAATTGAAAAGACTAAATTCGAAATGCACTTAATGTGCCTGGCCTACCTAACATCTTAGCTTAGCCAAGCTCGCCTTAAACTATGCTTAGACATTCACGGTTGGGCTGTGTAACACAAAGCCTGTTTTATACAAAAGTGTTGAATATCTTGTGCAATTAATTGGATATCTGTGTCCAAAATACCACTGCCAACACACACAGTCCTGTTCCACGATTGCAGGGCTGACTGGAGCTACGACGGCCCCAGCATCAAGGCCAAGTGTATTGTGAGACTGGGAAGAGATAAAACGTCAAAGTAGGATCTGGGTGTGACTCTGGCTGAGGCAGGGGGATTGCTGTGACTTTGAGGCCAGCCTGGACTACAGACCGAGATCCTGTCTCAGAAAACAAAACCAAACCAAATTCAGGCTACGATTTCTACTGAATGCACATCACCTTCAAGTCCCTGTAGAGTCAGAAATTGTAAGTCAAGCAGAGCATTAGGAATTGTATATGGTCCCCCTTTTTCTGAAGGGGATCAGGTCCAAGCCCCCCAAGTAGACGCTGAGACCACAGGTGGCACCAGATCGTGTACTGATGATGCTTCTCCCACACACGCAGACGCAGGCCTGAGCTGTCCCTCCTTCAAGGGGGGCCCAGATCCACTCCCGCTGGCTTCAGAGAGGGCATATCCGGGTACTGTGGCTGTCGGCCTGGGGGTGAGTCGTGTACAGAACAGTACTCCCACGCAGGGCAACCATAGCCCTGAGTTTCAAATGTGACAAGTGTTGGCACGAGCTTTCTCTTCTTCGGTTTTATTTATTTTTCTCTTCTTCAGTTTTAAAGATAGATTTGTTTTTAGCTTAAATCTTACCAACTTCAGCATATGACTTTTCCCTTTTCATTTTTTTTTTTTTTTTGTACCAGGGATGGAACTTGGAACCTTACACTTGCAAGGCAGGTGCCGGAACCACTCAGGTAAATCCCTGCCCCTTTACTTTATGAACTTGAGAACTTTTCCTTTTTGACTTAAAGGAAGAAAATTGTAGGGCCAGTCCTTGGCCAGCATCACTATACAGCACTTGCTCACTGAGGCCATTAGTAAGTAAAGTAATGGTTGCTGAATACACACTGTGATGTTACAGCCAATCAGATAACTGAGATGGCCACTAAGCCACACAATACTAATAATCACATCAGGTAACAAGCCCAGAGGTAATAGGAGGGCCTGAGGTAATGCATGAGGCTCTGGGTTTGAGCCCCAGTACTGCCGAAACAAACAAACATATGTAAAAATGTCCAACAACTTTTTTTGGTACTGGGGATCGAACTCGGGACCTTGTGCTTACGAGGCAGGTGGCAGAACCACTGAACTAAATCCCCGGTCCCCAATGACTATTTTTATTGTATTTCAATCTATTATGGCATCACATGAAAATTTACATGGACAGCATTCGCGCCTCAGAGTATATTATTACACACGTACACACATTTGAAATAATTTCAGACAAGAGCAGAGTTCTGAGATTGTAAATTTCAAAGATCTTATCAATAAGTTTCCCTAATATTATTTACAAAGACAATAATTGGGATTTTTTTTTTAATCAAAAGAAGCAGCCTACCATGCTCCCTAGGGTAGTGATTTAGCTTCGGAAATCCCTCTGTAGTTTCATTTTCCTTACCTGTAGGCGATTAGTTAAATGTCTGGCTGTGACAAGGCTCTTCCTAAATTTGAGTAAATTTCCATCAGGGGATTTGAGTCATTTGTAAGTCAGCCACACCGTGCTTCGAAGGTTGCATTCAATTGGCGACTATAAAACATCTCATTCAGAAACCGTTTCCTTGACATTTGGTCAAATCCCTGCACGACTCAAGGTTCTTAGTCATGGCTTCATTGTGCGTCCCTGTCTGTCAGCAGGGTTATTGTGACCACCAGCCCTACGTGCTTCCCTCCTCCGGCAGGCTGCCAGCATTGTTGAATGTTTTCTCTTTTCAGCTGGGAATCATAAAACCCAGCTCAGAAAGCAGTCTGTTTTTAATTAGAGGTCATGTTTTTTAGAGCGCAAGACTTGACACATTCTCCTGTTAATGAGCTTAATGAGATCTCCACCTCTGATCTCTAAACATTACTTCTTGCTCTCTGGCTACTTCTCAGAGGTACACTTTTAATTTCTGGGTTGATACAAATGAATGTTTACCCTCTGCCCTGTTTTCCAGGATATTAGTTAGGAACTTGGCTTTACAGGGTATGAATATGTGTCTCCGCTGCTCTATGAGCCCAGGCCAAATACCAAATTTAGATTAACCTTGAATTAAAAAGTCGATCTGGATGACAAAATAATTCAACAACAGAGTAAGTATAAATTATATTTTTTATAAAAATTGTCAGGCTGGGGATTTAGCTCAATGGTTCCGCCACCTGCCTGGCAAGCACAAGGTCCCAAGTTTGATCCCTTGTACCAAAAAAGAAAAAATTAAAAAAAAAAAAAATTGGGGCCGGGGATTTAGCTCAGTGGTTCCACCGCCTGCCTTGCAAGCCAAAGGACCCAAGTTCGATCCCAGGTACCAAAAAAAAAAAAAAAAAAGTCTAGTATGCAAACAAAATTTTTTCCTTTCGGTCTGTAAAGAGAGTGATCAGTTTCTAGTGCTCCATCTGAGAAACGACGGCTGATTTAAAGAATTATTTAGGGCAGTGGTTCCCGAACTTCTCCAGGTATCAGGGTCGCCAAGAGATCCTTTAAAAATTCCCAAACCCGGGCCACAGTGCTCGTTAGAAACTTTCCAAGTGATTCCGAGGTGGAGGTACGTTTGAAAATCATTGCTTTAGAGATTGACAGTAACTAGTAAAGTTCTAGTTTCTAGTGTGGCGGACTCTCTCTGCCTCATCCCACTCCCCTCTCCCTTTCTCTCTGTAATCCTGCTCTAGGTGCCGATCATAAACTACGAGCAAGACACTGAACAAATAAAAAGCTAACTGTGGCCGGGTAGTCACTAAAAGCAGGCAGAAACTAAAGGGTGGTCTGCCTTAGGGAAAGAGAACTCAGCTGGGAACAGCTAGCAGCCCAGCTGCCCGGGGGACCCCAGGGTCCAGGCCATGCTGGGCAACTTAGGGAGACCCTGTCTCAAAATGAAAGAATGAGGGCCAGGGACTTGGCTCCGTGGCATCATGCCTGCCTGGAAAGTGCAGGGTCCTGAGTTCCATCTCCGGTACAAAAACCCCAAACAATCAAACCCCCCAAAATGTAAGAATGAGGAAGAGGTGCAGGTGGAGCTCAGTGGCTGGGCCGCCCTGGGTTCAGGCTGAAATGCTACCAAGAAAGACATGGGAGCAGCTGTGGCCTTGGCCTCACCTTCAGGCCAGGGGTGCAGACAGCTGGGCCGGGGTGGCTGCCAGGACATGGCTGGGGTGGGGGGAGAAGCTAGGGAAGAGAGGCGAGGTGTGTTGGAAAAGGAGCTCAGACAGAGCCAGTCACAAACTCTGACTATAAACTTTGCTTCAAATCCTGGCCTACTTGGTTTTTCTGTTTTGCTTTGGGGTTTTTTTGTGCTTTTGAGACAGGGCCTCCCTATGTAGTTCCAGCTGGCCTTGAACTCACTATGTAGCCCAGGCTGGCCTCGAACTTGCAGCAGTCCTGCCTCAGCCTCCCGACTGCTGGGGACAGGACCGGCCCGCAGGCCGAGTGAGCTCAGCGGGCCATGTGGCAGAATTCAGTCCGGGGGCACAGAGTATAAGTCACCAGATCCCCTCCACACAGGCGAAATGCAGCAACAGAAAATGATCAGGACCGAGCTTCGGGGCAGCTGTTACAACGGCACATGAGACACTGACAAACCAACAAGGGAATCTCAGGAGAGAGGCAGAAGTGATAAAATACGAGAATCAAGTGGGAATCTGCATGTGAGCAATGCAACTTGCGGCTGAAATGATAATGAAGGGATGAGTTCCGTAGCAGATTGAAGACAGAGTTAGTCAGGTGAAAAACAAATTATGCAAATTATTGAATCTGAAATACAGAGAAACTGTGGGAGAACGGCCTCAGGCATGTGAGATGGCCTCATGCAGCCTACAGTCACTGGCCCTCTGAAAGGAAAGACGAAAGCAGAAAAACTAGTTTTAGAAATATTGGCCAATATTTCTCTAAATTTGGTTAAAAAAATAAATGAAACTATAAACTTGCAGATCCAAGCATCTCAGTGAACCCCAAGCAGGATAAACACAGACACAAACCTGGGCACATCCAGGCCAAACTGCTGACATCCAGCAATGCCGCAGGCAGAGGGGACACCAGAGTACAGCAACCCGGGTGGCAGCTGTGGGCCCCAGACAGCAGGAGGCCCCAGACAATGGCGCCTTTCACGGGCTCAACCTAGAATCCTCCGCCAGGGAAGCACCCGCCAGAGAGGAAAGTGAAAGGGCTGCACAGCCAGCGCTGGGCACCAGCAGCCCCGCGACCCTCCAGGAAGGAAACCCTTCACACTTCAGCGGAATGACACCAGCTGTCACTCAGCTCCCCAGGGAGGGGTGGAGAGCACCGGAATGGTAAGTATTTGGCAGACATTAAAAAAATACTTCAGGGGCTGGGGATTTAGCTCAGTGGTTTCCGCACCTGCCTCACAAGCCCAAGGTCCCGAGTTCCATCCCCGGTACCAAAAAAAAAAAACTTCGCCAGGTGTGCTGGTACACATCTGTCATGCCAGCACTGGGGAAGCTGAGGCAGGAGGATTGATGCGGGTTTAAGACCAGCCTGGGCTACGTAGTGAGACCCTGTCTCAAACAACAACAAAAGTGAATAGACACTTCTCAGAAGTACCAATAGCCAGTAAATACATGAAAAAATGTTCAACATTGCTGGCCATTAGAGAAATGCAAATTAAAACAACACTGAGATTTCATCCTACTCCAGAACGAATGGCTGTCATTAAGAAATCAAATAATAACAAATTCTGGTGAGGCTCTGGAGGAAAAGGAGCCCTTTGACATTGTTGGTGTAGGTACAAACTGGTATAACTACTATGGAAACCTGTATGGAGATTCCTCAAAAAACTAAAAGTAGAAATTTCATTTGATCCAGCTATTCCCCTTCTAGGTATCTTTACCTCTTCCAAAAGAGGTAAAGACATCATATTACAGTGATACATGCATACCCATGTTTATAGCAGCATAATTCAATAACCATATCTTGGAACCAGCCTGTATGTCCATCAGCAGATGAATGGATAAAGAAAATGTGGTGTTTATACACCATGGAGTACTACTCTGCCACAAAGAAGGATAGACATGTCATTTGTAGGAAAATGGATGCATCTCAAGACCGTAATGTTAAGTGAAGTAAATCAGATACACATGCTTAAATATCACATGGTTTCTCTTACATGAGAAATATGAAATATAAATAAAGAACAAAACAAATGATAGATAATAGGAGGTAGGGACATAGATCTTTCACAGAAGGGAAGAGCCCCAAGAGATGGAGTAGAGGGAGGAGTAGGAAAGAGGATGAAGAAAGAAGTAAGATGTGCAAGGTACATGGGCCGACACCGGGAATGTGATCATCATGTACTGTAAACACGGACTGATAAAAAATAAAAATGGAGAGAAAAAAATTAAAACCCACATAGCTGTATTTTTCTCTTGTTTACAAAATTCGTGCCTGTTTTAAGCAAAAATTGGAGCATTCTCTTGTTGGGTTTTACTGGAGACCCCTGCAGTTAGGTTCTAGTATCTCACCCAGTAAACGATGCAGGCCTGAGAAATAACTAAAAGACAGAACTAGAAGAGAAAGCGGGGTGCTAGGACAACCAATGCCGACAAAGGCCCGGCCAGTCCAGGCACTGACTTTTATTGGCAATCAATTGGGGTAAAGGTGAGCTACGTGCCAGGGCAGGGCCACGTGCGGTTTCTGTGGAAATTAATGTAAGCAAGGCTCAGAAAGGACAAGGCAAAGCATTCTCAAGTTAGGAGCAGAATAGACAAATACATGGTTGTAATTGGAACAGTGTCCTTCTAGTCAGGAGGTTTTAGTTGTGGGGACAGAATTTGAGTGCGAGTTACTCTGACCTCAGCACGTCGGCTGAAGCTGGACTCACTTCTGTAAACAAACCAGGTGTGGGGTTAGCTCTGCACAGCCTGCTTTGGGTGTAAGCAGTATTACAGTCCTCTGCATCTCCCCCTTCTGTTTGGAAACTGCAGCTGCACCAGGGTGAGCCGAGACTGTCTTTGGGGCCTGTTTGCTCCTGGGTCTCATCGTTGGGCGGAGAGCATCAGGGCTGGTGATCTTTGCAGGTCCCGGGGCTGTAGCAGGCCAGGGGAGTCACTCAGATGTAGCCCTTGTATGGCTCTCCGCAGGGTGTCGCAGGGTGCTGCTTGCAGTGAATCCATCACCTTAGTCCATGGTGGTCCATTCTGGGGATGATGGCCATAGCATCTTATTTTCTGTTGAAAAATAAGAATCCCCTGGCCCCTATGTTATTATGTATTGAGCCATTTACCTTTTAGTTAGGACATACTTTGACAACACTAGTGTCCCGGACATATCTGTAGATCTATCATTGTATATATTTACTTTCCTTAAGTGGATCTAAAAAATTTAAAATGAAAGTAACAAAAAAGTAACAAAATCTAATTGAGCTTGTGGAGGTAGATGTCCCCCTCCCTTTTTGTTTTTTTTTTGGTACTGGGGATCGAACTTGGGACCTTGTGCTTGTGAGGCAGGCGGCGGAACCACTGAGCTAAATCCCTGGGCCTCCCTCCTTTTGTTTATGTAATTGCCTTTTTAGGGAATGGTGAGCATGTCCAACAATGGCTTGTCCCTGTGGGTTATCCAACGGACCTATGTCACAAGGACCTATGATGTGTCTGACTTAGCTGTCTATAATAATTTCCTCTGTAAAGAGCATCTCCAAGTTCGGTTAGGGGACAAAGGGCATAGTTTCAATCCAACTGCTTTGAGCTAAGGGTCGAAGTAGGGAAGACCACAGTTAGGGACTCTCTTCAGGGAGCTAATGTAATAGGCCTTAAATAAAAATCGTGTTGTAATTTAGCAATTATAAACCCTCTTATAAAGTCAATCTGGTGGATTCTGGTTGAAAAAAGTCTAGCACATTTGTTGATTTTATCTATATGATCATTCGGAGTTTGGCAGCCTATAGGCAAGAATAAACAACATTTTTTAAGAAATTAGAGCATGTATAATCGAAGTATAAGTACTGAAATAAAAAAGCAGGTTGGGGAAAGCGCCATGTTTAGAAACTTTTTAAAGGACTAAAATAGTGATTGTAACCTGCTGGCTTTTAGACCCTTTCACTAATGGAGTTTATCTATAAGTCTGATATTTTGTCATAATTTTTTTTATTTTAAAAAGATTAAAAATTTAATAATTTGAAAAAACAATTTTAGCTAAAAAATTTTAAAACTCTTATTGAGGTCTATATTTTACCATATTTCTTCTAATGACCCGTAACAGGGGTGAGTCACCAGTGCAGCTGGAAAGTGCCAGTAGGGGTCAGCAACTGGAGCCCTTCTTCTACCCAGCTTCATTACTATGGTCTTGACTTTGTATGTCTTTTTGGTACCAGGGATCAAACTCAGGACCTTGTGCTTGTGAGGCAGATGCGGTGCCAGTGAGCTAAATCCCTGGCCCTTGACCATGTTGCTTTCTGTGAAAGCTTGAGATTTTCCCTACAAGTGACACTCCTTTGGCACTCTATTGAGTTTTATCTTTTTGGCGTCCAACAATCTCCCTGCTTAGGAGGATGGATGACTTACCAAAGTTGTAGGATCTTGTAGAAAAGGTTTTTTTTTACGGGGCTTTTTGAGTCTATTTTTTCAGTTTTCTTTTTTGGTACCAGGATCTGAACTCAGGGCCTCACATTTGCCAGGCAGGCACTGCACCACTGAGCTACATCCCAGCCCCCAAAAATGTGTTTACAGTCCTCTGCAGGATTTATTATGTAGACAGAAATAGTATATATGAAAAACAAAGGAAGTAGAAGGTGAATGATACTACTGCTGTAGGCTTTCTATTTCATATGAAGCTGTATAATATTAATACTCCAATTGTAGCAAGTTAAAGATATATATTGTGATCTCTTTAATAACCTTTAAAAATAATAGGGTGTAGTTTATAGACCAATATAAAATTTAAAACAAAGTAATAAAAAAATCCAACTTAGAAGGTAGGAAAAGAAAATATTTGAAATTGAATCCAAACATATCAATAATTACATTAAATGTAAAAGGACTAAACACATTGAGCAAAAAGCTGAGATCATGAACTAGATAAAAAGCAAGACTCGGGGCTGGGGATTTAGCTCAGTGGTTTCGCCACCTGCTGTGCAAGCGCAAGGACCCAAGTTCAATCCCTGGTAACCCCCGAAAAAAAAAATTCTAAAAGAGCAAGCACAAGGCCCTGAGTTTGATTCCTAGTACCAAAAAAAAAGCAAGACTCAACAATATTCTTGATGAGATTGTTTTAAACACAAAAGCACAAATGGGTTAAAATTAAACAGCCAGGAGGGCCAGGGATTTATTTTTATTTAATTTTATTTATTTATTTATTTTTGGTACCGGGGATCGAACTCGGGTCCTTGCGCTTTCGAGGCAGGCGGCGGAACCACTGAGCTAAATCCTCAGCCCTGAGGGGATTTAGCTCAGTGGTTCTGTACCACCTGCCTTGCAAGTACAAGGTCCCAAGTTTGGTCCCTGGCCGCCACCCCCCCAAAATTAAACAGCCAGGTGTGGTGGCATGTTCCTATAATCCCAGCTTCTCTGGAAGCTGAAACAGGAGGGTCACAAGCTCAAAGCCACCCTGAGTAAATTAGAAAGATTCTGTCTCAAAATAAAATTTAAAAGGGTTGGGGGTGTAACTCAGTGGTAGAGTGCTTGCCTAGCATGCATGACGCCCGGGGTTCAATCTCTAGCACTCCCCAAAATATATGAAAAAAAGATATACTATGTAAATAGTAAGCATAAAATTTTTATTTGGCTTTGATATGGCTGCATTTTTTTTTTACCTGTTCAGTGATATTTACCAGTTCAAAACAGTGGCTTATATTTACTTCAGAGCAAAGGAAGCCACTAACAGAGTAAAGAGACAACCTACAGAATGGGAAAAAGTTTTTTAGCTGTTCCTCAGACAAAGGACTAATATCTAGAATATATAAAGTGGGCTGGGGATTTAGCTCAGTGGTTTCGCCGCCTGCTGCAAAAGAGCAAGGACCCGAGTTCAATCCCCAGTACCAAAAAAAAAAAAAAATTGGATCCCCCCCCAAATCTAAAGACTCAATTAAAAATGTGCATCTGAAATGAATAGATACTTCTCAGATAAAGAAATACAGATGGCCAAAAATTACATGAAAAAATGTTCAACGTCACTGGTCATTTGAGAAATGCAAATTAAAACAACACTGAGATTCCATCTCACCCCATAAAGAATGGCCACCCTCAAGAAATTAACCAATAACAAATGCTGGTGTGACTTTGGGGAGAAAGAAACACTTTTCCATTGTTGGTAGGACTGTAAACTGACACAACCACTATGGAAATCAGCATGGAGATTCCTCACAAAATCTAAAACTTGAAATTGCATTTGACCCAGCTGTTCCCCTTCCAGGTAACTTCCCAGAAGAGTTAAGGACATCACACCACAGTGATGCATGCATGCCCATGTTTATAGGAGCACAATTCATAATAGCTAAATCTTAGAAATTGCCTGTGTGCCCATCAAAAGATAAATGGATTAAAAAATATAGAGCCCAGGATTTAGCTCAGTGGCATTGTGTCTGCCTTGCAAGCGCAAGGTCCTGAGTTCGATCTCTGGTACTGCAAAAAAAAACCAAACCAGTATTTATACACAATGGAGTACTACTCAGCCACAAAAAAGATAAATTTGAGTCATTTGTAGGAAAATGGATACACCTCAAGACCATGTGAAGTGAATTAACTCAGACTTAATAGCTTAAATAGCACATGGTTTCTCTTATGTGAAAATATATATATATATATAAAGTATGAAATAAAAGATAGATAATAGAAAAGAAAAAAAACTGTATTGTAATCAAGTGCAAGCAAATGTACCCTGACTTAGTACAATTGTCTTACATGTTTCATATGTTCTTTGGCCTACTGGCCTGGTTTTCAATCTGTATATATGATAATTTTATAAGGACTTTTTTTTATAAATGAATCTGATACTGTGGGGTGGAGGGAGGGGAAAAGAGGAGAACTGAAATGTGTTATGTACAGGGACCAATCCCCTACAATGAGTGCAATCATTTTGTACAGTAAATATCAAACACTAATAATAGAAAAAAAAGCTTTGCATTATAAAACAGGCATATATTTACATCAGCTATTATTAATCAGGGTTCTATCACCTCAAGAGCAGAAAAATTACATAAAACATAGGTAATTTAGACTTTCCTTTCAGACCTTTAAGTTTCAATGACCCTTGAGTTTTTTTCTTGCTGGAGACTGAACCCAAGGCCCCAAGCATGCTAGGCAAGCACTTTACTAAGCTAAATCCCCAGCCCTACCTTTCTGTTAAAACACATGGACCCTTTTCTTCCTTTTTGGGGTGACTGATTAAACACCCTAACATGGGCAGGTGTCGCCACACGCTGTCTCCCTTTGTGACTTGTGATCCAGCTGTTGGTGCAAGCTGATTTTTTTTTTTTTTGACAGAATGGGGGATTGAACCCAGGGTCTTTGCATTGAGCTACATCCCCAGCCTGACTCTCACCAAGGTGTTAAATTGTCCAGGCTGGGGTTGAACTTGTGACTGTCCTGCCTCAGCCTCCCTGAGTGCCAGCATTACAGGTATCAGAGACACCGCAAAGCCAAGCTGTGATTCCTCTATGCTTATTTGTTTCTCCTCTGTATTTTTCTGGTTCACCTATGTCTGTGACCCTCTGCAAACAGCACCCCACAGGCTGGGCACCCCATCTTTCCATCTCATCATTCTTTTTCCTGGTACTGGGGATTGAACCCCATCTTTCCTTCTCTCCATTTCCTTAGCAATTCTTGGTTGTTTTTGCTCTCCTCACCTATCAAGTTTCTCTACAGCAAGGACTTTGCATCACATGGTTCCAAAACTGGGTAAATGGAGAATGTCCGCCGCCTTCCTTAAACAATCCCTGAACTGGAGACAGTCCCTAGCTAGGCAGAGCTGGGAGAGCTCAACTCCAGCAACATAGCATTTGCACCTAAGCAGGATGGCAGAGTGGCTCTGCAGCATGTGACAAGCCAAGGGCGGCCCATGCACCGTTTGTTCATGCACCGTTTGTTCATGCACCTCTAACCCTACAAAATGTGTACCTCATCTTCTAACACCACTGCCCCAGATAGAGCCTTGTGGGACCCTTTTTAAGTGTTTTGAAAAATGATTGCTCTACAGATGCTGTATCTGAATGCAAAGGCCTTACCTGACAAGCACAGAGTAAAGGTTAACTTGGAAAAGGGACAGGAAGAGATCCCTTGTGTTGGTGACTTCTGAAAGCTTAAGCCATCGTGAACTGCCTCAAGATTTTCCACCGGTTTTAAAACATGCAGGACAGGTTACTGAGAACTTAGTGGTTCACCAAGCATCGATGACATGATTCATTTCAGTGGCTCTAAGTCAAGACGTAAGAGCCGGCTGCCTATTGAGAGTAAATATCACACATCCTGTTTATACACAGAGCCCGTTGTCCACTGGCTCTTCAAAGCCCAAGTGGCACCCCCAACTTGCACCCCGCCCTACCCCAGCGTCCTGCTCACCGGGCCCTAGCACCCTACTCGTTCTTAAAAAGTGTCTCCTGGGACAAAATACTCTGTATGACAGTAACTTTTAAAGAAAATACTTTATTACATCGTGAAAAAAGGTATCAATCAACTAGATTCATACTTGTTTGAAAAAAAAAACAAACTGAAAATTTATTAATTAGACAGTCTGTGGACACCCTGGCTCCACACGGGAATGGGGAGATGCTATAGTTCTCTAAGTATTGCACCGTCTGGGGAAACAAAAAACCCAACAAAAAAGGAGGGGAGGGAAGGGGCAAAAATCACATGATATTGGGAACCATCTCACATTATGCATCATCTACCAAGAAACACTTACAAAAAAGACAACCCTCTGTTTCTACAGTAGCTTTGAGTTTATAGTTCTCGGAATGACTGTATTCCATTGACGTCGCAGTAACAGGAAGCACGTTTCAGCAATCCCTTGTGCAAATATTGATAAAAAATATATAAAATAATGCAATTCTTCACCCCAGCAACCACACCATGTTTGGAGAGGGGTCAGGCCGCTAGTTTCGCCTGAAGCTCCATCTCTGCAGCCCGTTTGAGTGCAACATCCACGAGGAGCTGGAAGCCGCTAAAGTCCTGGTTGAGATCCGGGGGTGTGGGCGGGGGTGTGTTGAACAGCCCGCTCTGCGGGTTCGCGCTGGGCCCCGACTTACATGTGTCCTCCGGGTGCCCCAGCGCCGTCTCCGGGCCGGGCCCCGCGCCCGCCAGCTGGCAGCAGGAGGACAAAGCCGCGTCCTTCAGGGCAGTCACAGTGGTGTGGCAGATCACCGAGGGGCGCGGCAGCAGCTGTCCCGGGCACGCGGGCTTGGGCGACAGTGGCTGCCCCAGGGGCGGGGTGGGTCCGGCTGCCAGGGAATGAACTGGGCTCTCCTCCAGGGCTGGCATGAAGTTTCTGATGCCCATCGCGGCCTCCAGAGAGCTGGCCTCAGGAATCTTGGCCCCACGGCGGGAAATGGTGAACTGATTTGGGTCTTTGCCATCCTTCCTCAGCATGTCTGGGAGCAGCCTGCGGCGCGCGTTGATGAACCAGTTGCACACCTGCAATCACAGCGGGACCTTGAACCCCGCCTGGCCCCGAGTGAGGGGTCCCTGCAGGCCTGGGGGACCCCTCCCTCCGAACGGAGCAGGCCAGAAGCCACCTTCTAACCAGGTTTGCTGAGGGGCTCACTGGCCTTCAATCCTGCCAGCAGGGGAGGTTCGCTGCCCCAAAGTCTGCCCCAGAGTGCCTTGGAAGGTTCACCTTTAACTCTCCCTTTTACCCTGCTACCTACTGGCCCAGCACCTGAGTTAATCAGCTACAGGAAAGCCTTTCCTCTGTGAAGAGGGCCACACCTCCAGTAACTGATTTCCCCCAGTTCAAATGACTGTGTCAACAGACTGAACATGAATTACCTCACTGAAGTCTGTCCTTGTTTAAATTTCAAACCAGTTTCCTGGGCAATAGAGGAAGGCTTCACCTCCCCTTTATGTCGGTGGCATAGCACGGAGGAAAGCTGTCTTTCAGGCATTAAAGGACATGCTGCTTGGCAGGTGACTGTCAAGTGTTTCTGTTCTCTCTAAATAGCCACTTATTAGCTTTTAGCACTATAAAGTTTACAATATAAAGGTATGCCTTCTTTTTTTGAGTGGGGAGGTGCCTCATGCTATAAAATGACTTTGAAAATAAAAATACGCGCATAGCCTGGGGGAGCCGCTCCAGGCAGAGCCCTGGCCTAGCCGGGCCAAGGCCCTGGATTCCTGGGCTCCAGCAGTCCCCAGCACTGGCCGTACCTGCAGTGTGGACAGGTGAGTCTGCTGGGACAGCAGCGCCTTCTCCTGCTCCGAAGGGTAGGCATTGTACCGGTGCTCGAACAGCCAGTCGCGCAGAATCTGCACGGACTCCTTGGGCAGGTTGCCCCTTCTCCTCCTCTTGCTGGAGGTGGCGGAAGAGGAAAGGTCCAGGGGGCTGTCCATGCTGTCCTCATCCTCAGTCTCACTTCCGGACACTGCGACGACACCTAGGGAAGGACAAAGGCCGCTGTCACTCGCTCTGTCGGCTGAGCTCATTTGATCCGACCAGTCACTGGGATTGAGTTTTCCCAGCCACTGAGCTCGAAATAAAGCACGGGTGTTTTCTGCCTCCAGAAGGGAAGTGGCTGGCAGCACAGAGGAGATTCTCAGCCCCTTCCTCATACTTGTGCTCCGGGATTTAGTCTCACATTTCTTTGGCTAATGCTCAGAAAGTTTACCAATTGCACCCAGACTGTGTAACTTGCTACATTTAAAACAGGAAGGGTATTGTATTAGGTGATAAGAATGTGTCCAATAACCTCTTAGGGTCACTGCTAACTAGGAATAGCAATGTAAGGGGTAAGGACAGTTTTAAATGTTAATCCTCCTCCTGTCCCTGAAAGGGAGGATTTGGACATTTTTTTCACCAATAAAAGAGGGAAAATCACACACCTAACCCGTTAGTATTCTAAAGGTAAAATACTTGTTAGGATGTTCTGTTAATGCCGAGAGCATTTCTTATTCATTGCTATTTACACTTATTCAAAATTAGGCCTCAACTTTGAATGGACAGTACTGGTCACCTTTAATTAAAAAACCACTGCAGTTTTCAATTTCATTACACAAAAATATTTTCCTACTACTAAGACTTTAGTAAGATGTCAGAAGAAACTGAATAGTGAATAAATTTAATACTTTCTATGAATTTCAGCTGCCAATTTCATACCAGCCTATACACTACTATGCATGTAAATAGCTGAGTTCAGACTTAAATTCTTACATGACAAAGAACACTGAATATGCATCTCCCAAGGGAAGTTCTTTTGGTAGTAAGTACTTTAATCCTATCAGAAATTTTAAGAATTCACAAGCATAACAACATTTAAATCTGACACACTGATTTCATTAAAAATTCAAGACCTGCCTGATCTTCACATTTGAGTTTCATTTTGACCTTAAAAATTTTAAGTAACAAATGCCATTAGCCCTACTTTTCAAAACCACAACTCTGAATGGCTGAATACATTTTTAAAAAGACAATTGAGAATTTTAAAAATATAAGTTACCAACTGTAGGCATGTTTAAAAACACCACTACTTTAATATTAGGGAAATTCACTTTAAAAAGTATGAATTTTTAGCTCTGTAAACTTTCCTGTGGTATGTAATTTTGGTGGAAGAAAAATGACCAGTTTTAAGTGATAGGAAATAAAAAACAAAATACTCTTCCTAAGGATAAACCATCCGTGTTTCCCAAGCACTCTGAATTCCAGCAAAGGGCTGCCTGGGCTTGGTGACACAGTTTTAGCTCCGGGCTGCAGGGGGCCGAAGGTGTGGGAGGGCGTTCCTACAGGAAAGGAAAAACCCTCCACAGAGCAAGCAAGTTCTAACAAAGGAGGCGGACGATTCTGCCAAGTCACTGTAGCTCAAGGCTTAACAAACAGCCATAAATAAACCACACAAGAATCCCAGGCTTTAACTGCCATGTTATTTGAAGTTTCCCTTCCCCCGACGATTTAATTAAGCAGTATCTAAAAAGAAAGAAATAAAAAAACCCAAAGTTTAAAGAAAGGGCACGTTTAAAACTGAAACCGCTTTCACTGCTGAGAAAATTGAGAAACTTTCAAAAACCTCTATTAGAATTTCGGTACACAACTATTTATAAAAATAAAACCTTACAAGTGTGAGTTCCTGTTGCACATTTGCTTTGATAACTAGGGGAATCTCACTTCTGAACACGTGTCGGGTTAATTGAACCACCAAAGCAAATCTGAATAAAGCAATTTGTTTAAACTCTCCAACGTCTGAAAAGCCAGAGTTCTCCAAAGCTTTTATTTTCCTCTTTTTTTTAATCTAGAAAATGAAAATTTGTTCAAGGAACAATGAATTCCCGACTGCAAGTCGGTAATAAAGAGTTGGAGACCAAAAAAAAAGTTGGAGACAAACCGAAAAACCCCTGACGCCCGCCCTTTGATCTACTAGTTTAGTTTGACAAGAAGCCTGCTCTGAGAATGCGTTAGTGACAAACAAAAGCAACACCAACCAAACTGGGAGCGACTTTACTCTGCTCGCTGTTCATCTGAGAGGAAAAAAGAAAAAGAACAATAACTCCAAGCCTCTGGATCTGGTAACAAATATTTCCAATATATGCACAAAAGCTGAAGGAACCGGAAGTGGAGGCTTGAGAGCCACGGCTAAACCACGCTTTCTGCTGTCAGGGCTGTTTTCATTAAAACTCTCCCTCCTGATGGTGGCTCAACTTGGAAAAACAAAAAGGCTTTTTCCTCGTTACTCATTTCCTACTGTAACAGAGCCTTTTGAAAAGTTTCCCGGTTACGACTTGTTTCCAAACCTCCTGCTCTGCCGCTTACACTTTTAAAAAATGTGGTTGGGTGGGGGACAGAATCACAAGCCTCTTACTCCATCCACATACAAGGAAATGCTGTCGGGAAAAGCCACAAGATGGCCTGCGGATCCCGCGGCTGTGGGAAGCAGTCTCCAGGCTGCACTTTCTTTTTCTGAATAACTTTGAAAAATCAAGAAGGGGGTGGGGGGCGCGATAAATTGGTTGTAAAGCTGGATTTCAAAAATCTAAAAGCGACTAAAGCAGACTCTAGAAGATCAAAGGGAAAGTTTAATCAGGAAAAAGCAAACCTAACCTGACCAGTTTCCTGAGGAGACCCCTTTCCCCTCCGGAAAAGCAAGAGGAACGGAACTTTAAAAACTTAGTCCGCGGTGCGCCCGGCTGGGCCAGCCAAAGAGCAATCCCAAAGCAAGGAGCAAATCCCAAAGCGAGAATTCAACAAAACCACACACTGGGAGTTAAAAAAGCCTCCAGGGGGTTTTCCTGACCGAACTTCTTCCTGCTTGTTTTTTAAAGCCATTTTAGATCATTTTTGGCCACCCTGGGCTAAAAGGACGCATTACTATGACACATCATTCCCGAGTTGGGAGTGCTTTTGTTTTAAGGAAACTTGAAAAAATGTTCAGGTTTCTCTAAAACGCACAATAGGCGGACGGGGGAGCCCCCTCCCAGTAGCCGGGCGGGCACTGGGGCTCGCGGAAGGGAGCCCAGGAGCGCATCACGCAGCTTTGTTCCGGCGAGGGGCTCAGCCCCATCTGAACACCGCCTGTGGCCGCGACCCCACAATTTCGAGCCCCCACACCTCAACCATGGGCCAGGGAATCCTTAAGAAGGGAAGGAAACCTGCCCCCCACCCCCAGGAGCCGTGGAGCTGTCACAAAGTTTCCCCTCCAACTCGTCACCTTCCATTGTTTCCCAGGAGTCAGCGCGGAGCAGGATTGGGGAGCCTGCTTTTCCCGAGCGCCGGCCTGCAGGCCCAGCCTGTGTCCCGGCTGGGGGAGGGGGCGCCAGGGGGCGGTGCCGAGTGGGGCGGGGAAGGGGTACGGGGGGGGCGCGCGGATCCGAGCCGATCCCGCCAGAGCTGAGACAATGGAGTCTTCCCCATCCCCCCAACACTCAGCTTTGCATTTTGTGCCCCTCAACAACTCTGCGAACAGAGACCCCCCCCCCACTTGCGCCCGAGCCCCACCAGAACGGAGAAGGCGTCCAGGCGCAGGAGACCGCCGTGCTCCCACGGCGACGACCTGGCGTAGACGCCCCGCGCGTTTCCGGAGCCAAGTTAAATGTCCCCAATTTGAAGCGCCCGGATTTCCACGGTGTCCCTCGGAGAAGGGCCTGCGGGGAGGCCTTCCCCCAGAGACCTGGCTGCGCACGCTCGATTTCACTCCCGCTGGGGAAGCGTGGGGGGTCCCGCGCGTTTCGAGGTCTCCCACCAGACCCCCAATGGAACCCCAGCGCAGAGCGGCGACCCCGGTCTGAAGACTGCGCGTCCCGGACGGGCGCTCCTGGGCATGCGCAGCTGCGCCCCCCGCCCCCGTTCGGTCCCCTGGCCATCAACTTGTTTTGAGCCCTTCCACGTAAATCACCACCGAGAACCCTGTCCCATCCACAAGGGGGGACTCGGGGGACCTCAGAGCTGAGAACTCCAAAGTTAACTTCAAAAGGGATTCATAGTCTCTGACCTTTCGGGGTTTTTTTTCCCCCCTGTGTATTTTGTTTTTAACCCAGACTGACGGCAAGTTTTAGTTGTAAATCTTCCAGAGCGCTTCGTGGAAACAATGACAGTCTCGCTCTCCGCACTTCCAGCCCAGCCTGCCTGTCACACTTGGCCAGGTTCTCGCTGCACGCCGCTTTAAATTGCTGACCCCGTGTCCCAAACTCCTCATCTCGCCCCACATTCGTCGTGGGAAACTTTCGGGAGACTTGGTAGTTTGGAAAAGTCTTCGCTTTCCAAAGCTGTGCGCTCCCGAGGGGCGATGCGGGGGTCCAGGGTCACATTCCTCCGACTGTGAAAAACACCACATCCCCAAAGAAGAGTGCCAGGGACGTGGACCCCGGGAACCACCTTTCAGACAAAGGCGCGGGTGCCCCCCGAGCGGACCCCACGCCCGCCCAGGAGCCGGAGCCACGCGGCGGCGTGGGAAGGCGGCGGAGACAATGAACCTTGGAGGCGCACAAACAAGGCGCAGAGCGTGCTCTTGACCCAGCGCCAGCAGCGTGGAGCTCGCCTCCCACGCAGCCCCTCGTGTGGTGTCTGGGAGCAGCGCACCCGCTGCCGTTCCAGACAGCCTCAACAAAGAGGCGGCAGGCGTCCCAGCCGGACCCAGCCCCGGGCGGAAAGAGTCCCCGAGTCACTCGCCCAGGCCCGCCACCCCGCGCCTGCCTCACCTTTCTTGCTTTTCATCCTGGACCGGCTCTCCCGGCGCGAGGCAGGGCAGGGGTCTCGGGGCAGCCGCCGTGCTCCTGCGCCGCCGACGCCAGTAACCTGTAGGACGCGTCCCGGCCGTCACCGCTCCGCACGGCTCTCGGGTCCCGCCCTCGGGGGATAGCGAGTGACACTGGGCTTCCTGCCGCCGAGGCGCTGGCGGCCGGCCGGGCTCCCTCCCCGCGGCGCTCCTTTGTTCCCCGCTCCCGCCGGTGCACCTCGGCGCTGTCAGAGTGCGGGCGCGAGGGAAGGTACGGGAGGTCCTGCTCCGCCCCGCCCGCCGGCCCGGCCCCCGCCTCCCGCCGCCCCTCCCCCCGCGCCTTCCAGCCGGGCCCGGACGGACGGGGCGCCGCCACCGGCCCCTCGGCGGGGGGGGGGCAAGCCCCGAAACACGACGGTCCCCGCCGGCCGCTCGCACGCCTCGCCCGGCCCGCAGCCTTTCTTCCCGGGTGGCGAGCGCGCGGCTGGAAAATTGCAACAGATGGGGGAGGACCCGCCAGCCCCGCCAGCCCCGCCCCGGGTGGAAAAGCCGCTCGCTTTTTGACAGCTGACCCGAACTCCACCAAGCTCGCTCCGGCCGCCGGAGATCGGCCGCCGGAGATCGCGGCCGGTGACTCAAGGGGCGGGGCCGAGGGGAAAAGTGTTCGGGACGAGGAGCAACTTCTTCCCGAGCGCGGCTGCCGGGGCACGCGGGCGGCGCGGCGCACCCCCTACTCCAGGCGCTTCCTCCCACGGCCACGTCGGGGCGCGGGGCGGGGCGGAGACAACCACCCGGGCGAACGCCGGCCCGCTGCCCGGGGCTGCAGCGGCGGGTTCCGGACTGGATTGCAGAGCGGTTTCGAAATCGAACACGTTGCGCCGCGACACTTGTCACGCTCACGTGTTCTTTAAACGTCTCGGCTCGGGGACGGCCCCCGCCCCCGCCGGACCCCTACACCTGGCGCCTTCGTGCGTTTCGGTGAACAGCGTTTCCTCCGAGGACTCCTGCGCCGCCCGGGGACCCCCCCGGTATTTCAAACGGAAACTTGCCGGGAAGTCAACACACGTCGGTTTATTCCGGCGGAGAGGCGGAGCCCCGACAGGCGCTCCCGAACGAACCCCCTTTGAAAGACCAGATGCCTGGGGGAGATCCCAAAACCCGCGGCCTCCTCTCCCGCGCGCCTGCCTTTCACGTAGGCAGGTCCTGTGGTTCTGAAGCAAAGCAAATGAGCTGCCGTGCGCCCCAGTCAGACTCCCCTACCACTGGAAAGAAAGAAAGAAAGAGAAACTCTGAACGTCAACAAGCCCAGCGGAGACGTCAGCACCCGAGTCGGCTCCGGTTTCCGCGCTGGGCCGTTTTGTTTTGCGCCCGGGACGGAGACCCCGGCGGCAGAAACTCCAGGAGAGGAAGGTTAAACCGGAGAAGGGCAGGAACTAGACTCGGAGCTTCAGAGTGGGACACGCTGAAAACTACAGCCAGCCTCCCCCGCCCGCGAGTGCGTGGAGGCCAGAGGTGAAAAAGCCCGGGTGGGTTTTCTAGCGACCTGGACTTCAAACGAACCGACAAGGGAAAAAGCGCCACTCCACCAGGCAGCACCTTAGGGTGCGTTTTTCTTGTGCGGCTTCGCCGACTGCTCGGCAGGCACCGAGGGGAACACACCTCAGACCCAAGCCTGCGGTGGGCGGGGGCGCGGCCCCCGGGAGAAGCCACCCGCTCCGGTCCCGCGCGGCTGGAGACGAGTCGGCGCTGCGCCCGGGGCGCCGGCCAGGGGGGGTGCGGACAGGGGCGCGTCCCCGCCGCCCGTTGGAGGCCGTCTCGGCTGGGCATTTGAAGGGTCGCTTGCTGCCGGGATTGGTGGCTCACATCCGCTGGCGAGCCGGGAGGGAGGAGGAGCCGCGGGCCCCGCGACGCAGCGACTCCGCGGTCTGAGTGGCTGGAGCCGCGTCTGGCACCGGGCGGTTACTGCGGAGACGCTTTGTTTGCTAACTTCCGAGGCGGCCTGGCTGCCTGGGCCGCTGCCTGAGCCGCTGCGCCTAGCACGCCTCGGGCCGGTTTAACCCTGCCGGCGCTCCGCAGCCCGGGGCAGGAACGCTTCCGGTTTCCCGGTGCTGCTCTTGGCCACGCGGTGGCTCCCACTACGTGCACAAAGATAGCTCAGCTTTCGTCTGTGCCACCTGGGCTGGTGAATGCGGTGAATCTCAGGCGACGGAGATGGAAACCGAGAGTCGAGCTAGTTTACAGCCTGAAAACAAACTTCACAGGGCGAGGGGCGGGGTGGAGAGAAGTAAAAGCCTCTTTTCATAGCAGGAGAAGGAAAAAGTGCAGACCTAAGCTCGCCTTGGCTGAAGGGCGGGCTGGATCCGGCCAGGCGCACCTTCTGCCGGAGCAGATCACACCGAGGCGATTACAAGACCGCCTCGGAGGCCCCCAGATAGATGCTGCCGTACCACGCCCCCGGGGCCAGGGCCACACTGCTAGTACATTTGGGAAGAAAGTGCCTGGGGTCTTCAAACTCAGCTCCGAGAGGCGACTCCCCGGTGCCTGCAACCACTTGGATCTGTTTTGTTTGTTGCTTTTTTCAGGGTGGAAAAACAAGCTTCAGTTCTGGTTCTGTCGGACCCTTATTATCTCAGGGCCTCTCCTTAAAACAGATTCAAGGACTTTTCAAGAGTTTTTCCAGTGCTTTGAAGGAAAATTGTACGGACTCACATTTGCTACCAGTTATTTGCTGAATTCAGATGAATGTGCACTGAATTGATTGCAGAGGCTTGCTGATAATTTTTTTTTTACCTTTGTATTTTTCTCTCTCGGCTTGGTGTCTTCTGCAGCCTCCTCAAGGCCAGGGAAAGAAACAAAGTTATTATACAGTGACTTTTCACAGAAACTTGGAAAGGCGCATAGGCCGGAAAAGTGCACCAATAAATGCAGTAATTATTATTTATTTCTGATACCAGGCCCACCCAGTGGTTGCAAACCGTATTTATTTCGCCTGTCCTTTCCGCAGTGGACAGGCACGGTTTCCATCAGGTTCTGGGCCGGAGGGGATGGAAAGATGCGGCACAGTCGGTCGCTGGTTGCTTTGTTTCTAGTGCCTGGGAGGCCAGGTACGTCTGTAAAATATGCAGCGGCTGGGCTCTGAACACGGGACGGGGTCTGCAATCATCCTGTCCTCTGTTGGGTGACAGAGGCTGACCACTGTCCTTCCAAGAACCTGATTCTGGGCCGGCCTCCGTGGTGATCTCGACCTCAGTGGGATAATCCTCCTCCCCTGGGCTGCAAGGGGGAGAAATGGTGCTTCTTGCTCTGTTTCCGGTCACTTTTCCGGGTCCACTCCTTCCTCCTGCCCTTCTTTCTCCTCCCTGGAAGTTGTCACTTCTCTGCTAACGTGTGTGTTGGAATCCTGGGGTCAGAGCAAAAAAATAAAAACAAAACCACTCAGTGGTCCCGGCGCCCCCCTTGCAAGCGCAAGGTCCCGGGTTCGATCCCTGGTACCAAAAAAACCAAACCAAACCAAACAAAGAAACCCCAGGACTTCACTGAACTCGCCCTTTACTTCCTTTATTCTCGGCATCTTGTACCTACACTGTGCTTTACGGTTCATGAGACAGTTCTTTAAATGATCTCACTTCATACCCATACTGGGTGTGTATAATATATATTTTTTCAAATTTAAATAGCGCAATCACATATAACAGGGCTAAAAGGCAAAAAACAGGTATCAGGCACACGCCTGTTTCTCTCCCTGAGGTGATCTCTTGGAAGTGCTGTCACGTTGACAAAGCAGACACTGACTGATTGATTACATCAGGACACCAGGATGTCCTGGATCCCGAGGGATTTGCGCTTGGAAAAGAGACCTCTCCTTTCACAGGGAGCAAGTCTTCTGACGTCTTTTATTTCTGTTTGGAGAAACGGGTGAAGCCAGGGCCTGGCACACCCAGCCCTTCCCCTCACTGAAGTAAGGGAAAAAATGACTATTCGCAAACTTCAAGCAAGGAAGGAGAAATACACAATGAGATGCCAAAGACCTAGCTGTCCCCTCCACCCTCCTATGGAGTCTGTGACGCTGTCTTCCTTCTGTGATGCTGTCAGGCCCCTGTCTGGGTTGTCCTTCGCCTTGTCCGAGTCTAGCAATCCCCCCCACACCTCCGCACCAGGGATCGAACTCAGGACTTTGTACTTTTGAGGCAGGTTCGGTGCCACTGAGCTAAATCTCCAGCCCTAACAATTTCTTACCAGTCAGGGCTTAGCCTAAATGTCACCTTCTCTGACCACCTGACCTAAACTAGGCGTCCCCACTGCCACCATCCAGACATTATTTTGCTTTTTTTTAATTTTTAATTTTATTGGTACAATTTAGATTTACATAATGATCACATTCATCATAGGGAATTTGTACCTTTACACAATGTATCTTGATTCCTCTTTTTTTCCCCATTCCTCTCTCCTTCCTTCAACCGCTCTTCCCCTTCCTTATTTACAAAAGCTCCATTTCCATTATTTCCTTCTTTTCTCATTTTTTTCTTTGTCTTCCTTTCCCATTCATTTCCTCTCTAGCTCCCCCTTCCCATTGAAGGATTTTTTCTTATTTCACATTGTCTATTATGCCTTTTGGTCCCTGTGTACATTTTCTTACACCAAAGAGATGAGATATTTACACGTGTGTCAGATTGATTTCACTTAAGAGTATAGCTTTTAGCTATAAATGTATGAAGTTTATCTTTATGGCTGAGTAGTACTCCACTGTATAGAAAAACCACATCTTCTTTATCCATTCATAGGTTGATGGGCATTTGGGTTGTTTCGAAGATTTAGCTGTTACAAACTGTTGCTTTTGCAGTTCTGAGGACCTTCTGGCCTGATAACATGCTGAGCAGCTGCACCCCTCAGCTACCTGGCGCACCCCACCCGTTCCTCACCACATCCCTCCTAAGAGTTACAGAAGTTGAAGTCTGGCCATGTTAATTAATTTGCCCTGCTGAGACCACACCCCACCCTGCCCCAGGCCAGAGATCTAAATAATGATATTTTGAAATTTTAGTCCTCATTTATTGAACATTTTTCTTAGCAATGAGCATGGAATTATTTCCAAGTTGTAGATGGTGTGGTTTTCCCGGAGCTGTGTGAACCACAGAAAATGAGCAGTAGCCAGGTTAAAGGGGCTGTGCTAACTGTGCAGGGGACCCACTGACGGGAGTGGGAGTCTCAGCTGACGTCAGCTCGGGTGAGGTCTTTTGGGACTTCCGGAAGTATGTTTGTCTCTGGGAATACAATAGCTGGGCCAAAAGGTACACACGCGTTTTCAGAATTTTGATGGATACTGCCAAATTACCTCCTGTTATGCTTCGAATAGGAAGTGTTCCCCAAAGCCTTATGTATTGAGGCCATGGCCTCGACAGGTGTGGTGGTGCACACCTGTAACCCCAGCACTTGAGGCTGAGGCAGGAGGATCACCATGAGTTGAAGGGTAGCCTGGGCTGCATACTTTAAGGCCAGCTTGAACTACACAGCAGAAAGACAAAAAACGTGGGGCGTCAGTAATGGCTCGATCTAGTGTCCCTCATAGCTGGATGGCCTGCTAGGAGGCACCTGGATGGCAGAAGTAGACCACTGGGGCGTGTCCTTCAAGGATTCACCTCGTCAAGGTCCCTCTGTTTCTAGGTGGCCAAGGGGAAAGTAGCTTCCCTGCCACACCCATCTGCCTGGGGCTTCTGCCTCCCCAGCCTCAATTTGACTGAGTGGCTGGAGGCCCTGGGACAGAGCCAGTCTGCTTTTATTTAAGAGTTTCTGTCAGATACTCTGTCACAACAATGACAGTTGTCACAACCTCCAAATGTCCTACTCAGAGCTCCAAGAAAGGTGTGTGAAAAGCTCTGCTAGCCTGCATCCGGTCGGTCCACTTCCTGTTGGTCCAACCGGAGGTGAATGAATGGTACCTAATGTTGCACCTATGTCGAGGGAGCTGGGGGGCTTGAAGCCAAGGACCACTACAACCCAACCCTTTTAATTTTAATTTTTTTTTTTGAAAGAGTATCACTAAGTTGTCTGGGTTCAAACCTGCAATCTTCCTGCTTCAGCCTCCCAAGCCCCCCAAGTGGCTAGAATGATATGCGTACTCCACCATGCCTGGAGGCCATACTGTTTTAAGGTTTGCATTTCTTGATTTGAGAGAGTAAGCCCATCTTGTGTATGTATTGGTCATTTTTATTTTTTCTTCTTGCCTATTCATAACTTCTGCCAAACCTTTGTTGGTATTGGTTGTACCTCTCTAATGTTTTTCTTTTAGAAGAAAGAGCTGGGCTGGGGATGTAGCTCAGTGGTTCCGGCACCTGCCTCGCAAGCATAAAGACCCGAGTTCGATCCCCGGTACCAAAAAAAAAAAAAAGAAAGAGCTAGACTGTTTTTGTAATTTAAAAGCTCACCTAGCTGGAGAAGGCTGAAGCAGGAGGATCTTGGCGGGTTTGAGGCTAGCCTGAGCTACACAGCAAGACCCTGTCTTATCACAAACAAACAAACATCTCCTGAAGAGTAAAAAGCCCAGAATAGTATTATAAATGCAGAGAAGCGAAGTATCTTGATTTTCAAAAAATCTGATTTGCACTAAGTCCCATACTTACGCAGGGAAAGTTAAGACTTCAGGATCCTCACCCAGTCTGGTTCCTTCCCTCTCCCCCACGAACCGGTTCACGTTTCCATTTTCACCATCACCTCTGCCCAAAGCCAAAGTGCAAGAGCCATTTACAAGAGCAAAGCGATGAAATATCTAGGAATAAAATGAAGAAGACATATGTGCCAGTTTTACAGAGAAAACTTTGGAACACTACCAAGGGACGTGAAGGAAGACTTTCGGAAAATGGCAGGCAGCCACTTCTTCCCAGCAAGGTTCCAGCGGAGAAGCTTCCTAAGGAAGTTTGGTTTCCCCCAGTCAGTCTTCAACTTCAAAGCAGTTTCTCTTGACATACTCACAGTTTTTGTTGTTATTGTTGTTCGTTTTTTAATTGACAAAGGAATGCCACAGTTCTGGCAGTGAAACATCTCACAGTAGCCAGGGAGGTTCTGACAGAGAAGAGTTGGGGAGAGGGCAAGACCCTGTTTTGAGACAGGGTCTTGCTATGTAGCCCAGGCTGGGGTCAAACTCCCAGCGATTCTCCTGCCTCAGCCCACATGGCCACATACTGGGATTACAGGCAGGTGAGTGCATTTTAAAGTTTGTAATTGTACTGGAGAACAAATAAAGAGCAAGCAAGAACAATGAGGCAGATTAGAATATATACAGACTTAGATTATGGTGAAAGTGGCTTTTCACATCAGGGATGAATGGATAGGAATCATCCTTGGATTTAGTTAATCACCCCTAATTTTAGTTAAAAATAAAGCCAGGCCAGGGTCACAGTGGTTCGGCCTACAGTCCCAGCTATCCAGGAGGCTGAGGCAGAAACCCCCAAATTTGAGGACAGCCTGGGCAACATAGGGAGACCCTGTCTAAACATTAAATAAATAAACCAATATAGTGGTATGTGACTATGGTGTCAGCAATATGGAAGGCTGAGGCAGGAATATCCCAAGTTGCAGCCCAGCCTGGCCCAACTTACTGATCTAGCAAGACCCTGTCTGAAATAAATGTAGCTCAGTGTGAAGGCCCTGGGTTTAATCCTCAGCACTGAAAAATAAATAAATAAATAGCCGGATCTCCATCTTACTCCTTTAATAAACATACAGTTAATCTAAATTTAAAAATGAAATGTAAAAGCAGTTTAAGATGCACCTGTGAGCACTCTAAAACAGAGCTTTTTGCCCGGGATTTAGCTCAGTGGTTCCACCGCCTGCCTCACAAGTGCAAGGTTCCGAGTTTGATCTCCGGTGCCAAAAAAAAAAAAAAAAGAACCCCCCCCAGGGCTTCTCAAAGTCAGTCTTGTGTCAGTTTTAGCGCCAGTGACCGCTCGCAATGTCGGAACATGTTTTTGATGGTCGCAGAAGGAAGGAGGAGAAGCTACTACAGCTAGTGGGGTTGGGGGGCTCAGGCTCCACCCTGCATTGGCTGCTCCCCTCCCCGAACGGCCCAACTGCTCCCTGGGCAGAGGTCAGCAGTCAGGGCTGTGAAACTTGGTTCTAACGGTAGGCTCCTGTAAACATGTGATCCTGGACTGGGAAGGTTTCGAATCAGAACTCAAAATCGAGAGATAGTAAGTGTTTTTAAAAAAGAACTTATGTTAAACTAAAATAAAATTCTCCAAAAATTTCAAAGCAATGGAACTGGAAAAAATAATTATGGGATATGTCAGGCGTAAGACCAGTTGACTCAGGAAGAATCCTGTGTTTTAAAAAGTTGAACATTTTCTTTATCCACTCATCTGTTGATGGACATAGAGGCTGATTCCAAGATTTAGCTATTATGAGTTGTGTTGCTATAAACAGGGTGTGCATGGATCACTGCAAAACGTGGTATGTACTCATGCACTGTGGAGTACTACTCTGCCATAAAGAAGGGAAAACTTGAATCATTTGTAGGAAAATGTTTGCACCTTGCGACCATAATGTTACTTGAAATAAATCAGACACACAAGCTTAAATATCACGTGGTTTCTTTTAAATAAGAAACCCAGAGTTGGGCCGGGGATTTAGCTCAGTGGTTCCACCGCCTGCCTTACAAGTACAAGGACCCGAGTTCAGTCCCCAGCACCAAAAAAAAAAAAAAAAGAAAGAAAGAAACCCAGAGTATAAATAAATTAAAGAGTAAAATAATGCGTAATAGGAAACAAACAGGTAGGTTTTTTGCAACAGTGAAGGGGATGGAAAGATGGAGGGAGGAGATGAAGAGAGAATGAAGAGGTGCTCTGTACATGTACTGGCTCCCCATGATAACTGTAGCCATTATGTTCTGCAAACATGGACTAATAAACATAAATAGAATAAATAAAAAGTTGGATGAAACTGCGCAAGATGGCTCAGACCTGTTACCCCAGCCCTGGGGAGGCTGAGGGAGGACGGCAAGTTCTAGGCCACCTGGCCTACAACATGAGGTCCGATGTCCATAAAATAAAAACATTTAAAACCAAGTCGGACAGTCTACAGCTTAGTAGTCCACCAGAAAAGGAAATACAATAACTAAAACTGTGCAGATTTAATTTGCAGGATTGCAATAAAACATGAGACCGAGCGCACACTGAAAGATGAACAGTTCATCGGTTGTCCCTTGCCGACCCTGAGGTGTCCTGAAAAACGTGCTGGGTGATTTCATCACGTGCCCGAGTCAGGGCGCCGGCTCAGCCTTGCTGCGGGGCCCCCATGGCCTGGGCAAGGGCCCCTCGGGGGGGCTTCGTGGTGCCTGTCGCCCACCTTCCTGAGTCGGCCTTGTGGGCCAACTGAGCGGCAAGGGAGTTTTTAAAAACAAAGCCTGGTACAGAACTCTGTAGTGACCTTTTCTAGAAAAATCTTTACCTGCCTGTATGTTTTTGGAGTGATAGGAAAATATTAACGAGCTGTCTTTGGGGGGGCAGTAAGGGTGACAAAGACAGGAGCCCCGACTTAGGCTGGTGGGTGGGGACAGGGCTCTGCCGTCACCTATTCCCCTAAGTAACAGCCCCTGGTGTCATTTCCATACAGATCCCCAGTTGTTGGACATCTAGGTTAGGTTCTTGTTTGTGTTGGAAGAGATCATCTCATGTCCTATATAAAAATCTGAGCAGGGATCTAAAATGGGACACAACTGTGTTGAGGTCTTTCGGTCTTCATCATCTGCCTGTAGTCTAGGAGGCTGAGGCAGGGGGATGGCAAGATCAAGCCCAGCCTGGGCAACTTAGCAACTCTGAGATCTGAGAGACCCTGGCTCAAAATAAAAAGTAAGGAAGGGCTGTGGAAGTGGCCAGGACTAAGGCCTGGGGGCCAGTTAATCATTAGCAAGAGTGAATAACCTTTCCTGGGTCTGGTTGCTTTTTATGAGAAACAAAACCAAAGCTGTCAAGCCGTTTATCAGGTGGCTTTGGATTTCTGTGACCACATCTGGAAAATTGGAAGTGTTTATCCTGATACCGGTGATGCGTAGTTTGGGCCGAGATTACAGTGTATAAGCACAGGGCGAGGTGGAAGAGACGCGTGCGGGTCTGGGGGCTGCAGGTCGGGTCTCGGGGCTCAGAGAGGATCGAGAGTTGCAGCCCAAAGTGTTTCTCAAACCAGCCAGGATGTCACCCGGAGGCCAGAACAGCCCTCTCTGTCACCATGAAAGGAAGGAACACTTAGTCACTTCCCAGCCTCTTGGATAAACTCGACTTTTTATTTGTCTTTAGTTAATTATCTTTTTTAGTGCTGGAATTGAACCCAGGGCCTCATCCATGGTAGCTAAGTGCTCTCCCAAAGAGCTAGACGCTCAGCCTTGATAAACTGTATTTTTAAAAGTTGGACATATATATTATGTTATTTTTCCAACCCATTTTTGTTGTTGTTTTAAAGCAGAGTTTCTCTATGCAGTTCAGGCTGGCCTTGAACTCAAGATCCTCCTGCTTCAGCCTCCCAGAGTGCTGGGATTATGGGCATGCACCACCACACCCAGCTTTTTTTCCAACCCGTTTGGAAGCTCAGCAGAACGTTTACAGCGGGGGTCGGCAGGATTCCTCCTCAAGGGTGAGAAAATGTCTAAATCAGCCCATAGTTTGATCGCTCCTTCGCAGTGTGATTGGCAACAGTTCACACACACGCCTGCACGTCCTGAATAAGTCATTTAAAAAACTTTAAAATTGCCACGTGACCTCGACGCCAGGATTCTGTCCTTCCCAGAGTGTTTTTGTTTACTTTGCAGTAAAATCTGAATCACGGGAAGGTTAACACCAGCCACTATTGCGGAGCTGTAGCAGAAGGGGTCCTGCTTCCTCCACGGCAGGCCAGCCGCTGCCGCTCGGGGCGATCAGGTCCCTCTCCCTCAGCCACTTCCTTCCAGAGCCTCGGAAGCAAGCCCCAGACCTGGTGCACTGCCCGGTCGGTTACCTTCTGGCTTGCCTAATCAGCAGCCCCTCACCCCGTAGTCCAAATGACTGATGGAGCCCCGGAATTATCTTCTGTTGTCTTTCTCTTTCTCACTATTCTTTGTTTGTTGTTTTCTTCCTGCCAGAGACAACGATTACGTTTTATCTTAGACAGTACCTGAGTGCTTTTTATCCTACCAGCCTATTTTAGACCAGTAGAGAGATCAAACTCCTCCCTTGGGTACTCTTACTACTTGAGTGGTCTATTCCCATTATTCCTGTTAGGACTTGTCAGACAGCATTCATGCCTCAGGCTTTTTTAAAATATATATATTTATTGGTACACTTTAGGTATACAATACATTTACATTTATCGTTGGGTGTTTGTACCTGTACATGATGTATCTTGGTTATTTCTTCTCCCATTACCTGTGCGCCCTTCACCCCTCCACCCTTCCCTATTTACACAGACTTTGATTCCATTTTTTTTTCTTTCTCATAATTTTTCCTTTCCCTCTTTCCTTTCCCCTTCCCCTCCCGCCACCCCCAAACCCATGGACCTTTTCCTATTTCAAATTATCAATTATTCATTTTAATAATTTTTATCCTTATTTACACTTTCAGTTTCTCACACTAGAGAAACTATTCGGTATTTACACATGTGTGTCCTATTTATTTCACTTAAGAGTAATGGCCTCGATATGCATCCATTTAGCTATAAATGACTCTAGTTTCTCATTCTTCATGGCTGAGTAGTACTCCATTTTATAAAAAAAACACATCTTCTTTATCCAGTTTCCAGTTGATGGGCACTTGGGCTGTTTCCAAGCTTTAGCTATTATGAACTCTGCCGCTATAAACATGGGTGCACATATATCACTGTGGTATGATTCTTTTAATTCTTTGGAGAAGATACCCAGCAGGGCAATAGCTGGGTCAAATGGGACCTCTAATCCTAGTTCTTTAAGGTATCTCCATACTGATTCCCACAGTGGTTGCACCAGTCTGCACTCCCACCAACGATGGGGAAGGGTTCCTTTCTCCCCACACCCCCGCCAGCATTTGTTATTGGTTGATTTCTTGATGGCAGCCATTCTTTCTGGGGTGAGGTGGAATCTCAGTGTTGTTTTCATCTGCATCTCTCAGATGACCAGTGATGTTGAACATTTTTTCATATATTTATTTGCTGTTTTTACCTCTTTGTCTGAGAAATGTCTGTTCATTTCAGATGCCCATTTTTGAATTGGGTCTTTGAATTTGGGGGGTCTGATTTTTTTCAGTTCTTTATATAGTCTCGATAGTAGATCTTTGTCTGAGGTACAGCTGCTAAAATTTTCTTCCCATATTGTAGGTTATCTTTTAGCTCTGTTGGTGGTTTATCTTGCAGTGCAGAAGCTTTTAATATGATGAGATCCCAGTTGTTGATTCTTTTTTTTTTGTACCGGGGATTGAACTTGGGTCCTTGCACTTGCACAGCAGGTGGTGAAACCACTGAGCTAAATTGTGCTAGCTCCTGTGCTACTGAGGATTTGTTCATAGTCTTTTCCTATGCCAATGTCATCAGGAGTTCTACCTGTCTTATCTTCCAGCAAGTTTAATGTTTCTGTCTTAAAATTTAGATCTTCAATCCACTTCGATCTTAGTTTAGTGCACAGTGATAGGTATGGGTCTAGTTTTAATCTCTGGCAGGTTGAAATCCAGTTTTTCCAACACCATTTATTAAAAAGGCTATCTTTCCTCCAATGAGAGTGGTTGGCTCCTTTGTCAAAGATGAGGTGGCTGAGTGTGTCTGGAGTTGTGTCTGCATCTGCTAATCTATTCCACTGGTTCTCAGGTGTATTTTTTGCCAGTACCATGCTGTTTTTATCACAGTAGCTTTGTAGTATAGTTTCAAGTTGGGGATTGTGATACCGCCAGCCATGTCTCTGTTGCCTAGAATTGCTTTTGCTATTTTAGGTTTCTTCTGCTTCCAAATGAATTTATGGATTGTTTTTTCTAGTTCTGTGAAGTGTATTGTTGGTATTTCAATCGGCATTGCATTAAATCTGTGTAGTAGTTTTGGAAGTATGGCCATTTTTTTTCCCCATTAAGTTTATTGGTACATTTTAGGTATAAAATACAGTTACATTCATCAGTGGAATCTTGTACCATTACATAAGTATCTTGGTTCTTATTTTTTTCACCATTCCCCTGCCCTCCCTTCACCCCTTCCACCCTTCCATATTTGCAAAGACTTTGTTTCCATTTTTTTCCTTTTCTCATATTTTTTCTTTTACCTTTTTTCCTTTCCCCTACCCCTCCCACTTCCCCTGCTCCTTTAGACCTTTCTTCCTATTACACAATATCAATTATACATTTTTTAAATTACAATATCAATATCTAGGAAACATTACCACAGATTTCACAGAATTTAAAAGGATATAGAAAGCATATTACAAAAATCTTTTTTGAAATAAATTTTCTAAGAAGTACCTTGGAAGACAAATTAATGAAACTAACTCTGGAGGAAATATAAAATTTGAATAGCACCTATTAAAGAAAGTATATTCCTAGCTTGAAAACCTACCTATATGACAACAGCAGACTCATATACATTTTAACTGATAAATTATATCAAACAATTAAAGCAGAAAAAAGAAGGAACACTTCTCCCCTCCTTTTAGGAACTCAACATTGTGCTAATCCTAAAACTGGATAAAGATAATAGAAGAAAAAAGTATGAACATAGATAGAAATTTGTTTAACAAAACAATTAGAAGTCAGATCTGGCAGTATGTAGAAGGTGGTTTTCTTATAGGGATGGCAGTGTTGGTTCAGCATTGGAAGATCCACCCCCAAAAGTCATCATTTTAACAGGGGAAAGGAGAAAGACATATGATCCTGTCACTAGTTGGAGAAAAAGTATTGGAAGTATGGCCATTTTTACTATATTGGTTCTTCCTACCCAGGAACAAGGGATCTCTTTCCATTTTCTTATGTCCTCTTGATCTCCTTTTTCAGAGTGCTGTAGTTTTCAGTGTAAAGGTCTTTTGCTTCCTTTGTTGGGTTGATTCCTAGATATTTCATTTTTTTAAATGCTATTGTAAAAGGAATTATTTCCCAAATTTCTCTCTCAATGGGTCTGCTATTTGCATATAAGAAGGCTATTGTTTTTCGAGTGTTGACCTTGTATCCAGCTACTCTACTGAATCTGTCAATTAGGTCTAGAAGACTTTTGACTGAGTTTTTTGGATCTTCTATGTAAAGTAGCATATCATCAGCAAATAATGACAGTTTAACTTCTTCCTTTCCTATCTTTATTCCTTTTATTTCTTTCTCTTTTCTAATTGCTATGGCTAATGTTTCCAGAACAATATTGAACAGGAGTGTTGATAGTGGCCATCCTTGTCTTGTTCCTGATTCTAGCATGAAAGTTTTCAGTTTTTGACCATTTAGTATGATGATGGCTGTTGGTTTTTCATAGATAGACTTAATCAGGTTGAGATAAAGACCTTCTATTCCAATTTTCTGTAGGGTTTTTATCATGTATGGGTGTTCGATTTTGTCAAATGCTTTTTCTGTGTCTATTGAGATGATCATGTGGTTTTTGACCTTGACTCTGTTAATTTGGTGTATTACATTTATTGATTTATGGATGTTGAACCATCCTTGCATCCCTGGGATAAATCCAACTTGGTCAGGGTGTACGATCTTCTTGATGACACTCTGTATTCTGTTTGCCAGTATCTTGTTGAGGATTTTTGCATCTATGTTCATTAGGGAGATTGGTCTGTAGTTCTCTTTTTGGGTTGGGTCTTTCCCTGGTTTTGGGATCAAAGTAATACTTGCTTCCAGGAATGAATTTGGAAGCCTTGCTTCCCTTTCAATTTCCTTGATGAGTTTAAAGAGTAATGGCTATAGTTCTTCTTTAAATGTCTTGTAGAATTCAGCAGTGAACCCATCAGGATCTGGACTTTTCTTTGTTGGTAAATTTTTCATTACATTTTCAATTTCACTCATTGTTATTGGGATGTTTAGAATTTCTATATCTTCTTCATTTAATTTTGCCAATTTGTATGTATCTAGGAATCTGTCCATTTCTTCTGTGTTTTCCATGTTATCAGAGTACAGGTTCTCAAAGTAGGTGTTGATGAACCTCTGGATTTCTGCTGGATCTGTTGTGGCTTCACCTTTTTCGTTCTTAATTGCGTGGATTTGAGCCTTTTCTTTCCTTTTTTTTGATAAGGTTGGCTAAAGGTTTATTGATTCTATTTATTCTTTCAAAAAACCAACTCTTTGATTCATTGATTTTTTTTGTATCATTCTCTTAGTCTCCATTGCACTGATTTCTGCTCGGATCTTTATAATTTCCTTTCTCGTATGAGCTTTGGGTTTGTTATGTTCTTCTTTTTGTAGGAGCTTGAGGTTCTGCATTAGGTTATTTAACTGAGTTCTCTCTGTTGTCCTAATGTGGGCATTCACTGCTATGAATTTCCCACATAGACCTGCTTTCATTGTGTCCCACAGATTCCTGTATGTTGTACTGGCATTATCATTTACTTGTAGAAACTGTCTAATTTCTTCTTTAATTTCCTCTGTCACCCATTGGTTGTTCAGGAGGGTGTTGTTCAATTTCCATGGGTTTGTGGGAGTTTTGTGGTTTCTTACATTACTGATCTCCAATTTTATTGTGCTATGGTCTGATAATATGCAGGGGATAACTTCAGTTCTTTTACATTTACTTAGATATGTCCTATGAGCTAGCATGTGATCTATTTTGGAGAATGACCCATGTGCAGCTGAAAAGAATGTGTATTCTGATTTTGTGGGGTGGAATACTCTGTAAACATCTATTAAGTCCATTTGTTCAATAGCTTGGTTCAGTTCTAGAATGTCATTATTAATTTTTTTTCTAGTTGATCTGTCTATTTGTGATAGAGGGATGTTGAGGTCCCCCACTACAATTGTATTAGTGCTTATTTGGTTTTTCATGTCCATTAATATTTGTTTTGTATAGTTGGGGGCATTTGTATTTGGTGCATATATATTTAGGATTGTCATCTGTTCCTCTTGCATTGTTTCCTTTACAAGGATGTAGTGACCATCTTTGTCTCTCTTAATTATGTTTGGTTTGAAATCTACTTTGTCTGCAAATAAGATTGTTACACTTGCTTTTTTCTGGGTTCCTGTCGTGTGGATTTCTTTTTGTGTTAGGTGTGTTTCTTGTATACAGCATATTGCTGGGTTTTGCTTCTTAATCCATTCTGTCAGTCTATTTCTTTTGATTGGTGAATTGAGGCCATTAACATTGATAGCTATAATTGAGAGATATTGACTCATCCTTGTCATGATGTTTTACTGTTTTTGGCTCTTTTATTTCTTATTTTCCCCCCTTTTGCTTTAGTGTCTTACCTTGCCTGGTGGCTTCCCTCTGTTGGGCCTCATGGAATTGTGACCTTCATTGTCTTTTTCTAGGATATTGCTTAAAATTGTTTGGAGTGCTGGTTTGATGTTCATGAAATTTCTCAGGTGTTCTTTGTTATGAAAGTATCTAATTTCCCCATCGAGTTTGAAAGATAATTTTGCCAGATACAACAGTCTAGGTTGGAAGTTATTTTCTTTTAGGGCTTGAAATACTTTACTCCAGGCTCTCCTTGATTTGAGGGTTTGTGTTGAGAAGTCTGCCGTGATTCTGATGGGCTTTCCTTTGTAGGTGATTTGTTTCTTTTCTCTCACTGCCTAGAGAATTTTGTTCTTCTGTTGGGTTTCTGGGATCTTAACTATTATATGTCTAGGTGTAGATTTTTTTTGGTCATGGCTAGTTGGAGTTCTATATGCCTCACTTATCTGTATGTCCAATTCTCTACCTCTGTCTGGGAAGTTGTCTACTATTACTTCTGTGAACAGTTTTTTAATGTCAATTGTACTTTCTCCTGTTTTTTCGTGGACTCCTATCAGTCTTACGTTATTCTTCTTTGCGTCATCTAGCAGCTGTTGGATTAATTTCTCATGGTCCCTTAGTATCTTTAAGAAATCTCTGTTTTCATGGTCCTTCACCGCAATCCTGTCTTCTATATCTGATATTCTGTCTTCAGATTCTCTTAGTCTGCTCTGCATGCTTTCAATGGAGTTTTTAATCTCCTGAATATCTGTTGAATCTGTTTCATGGATTCCATTTCTTTCTTATGTTGGGCCATCATGGTTTCCATTTCTTTCTTATGCTGGGCATTCTTGGCTTCCATCATGTTTCTGATCTCATCTATTTTCTTATCTGTTTCTGCTCTAGAGCCTCTAATCATGTCTTTCACTCTACTCACCATCTCTGTATTTATCTGGGAGATTATTTCTGCTTTGAATTTTTCTGGCACCTCATTCATCTGTTTTGTTACTTCCTGTGCTATCAGTTCAGGGTGTCCAAGTGGTTGCTTATCAGACTTTTCCACCTCATTTCCCCCAGAATTTCCTTTTTTGTGGCATAGAAGCCTGCATTTGTGTCTTGCTTAAGTGTCTTCTCATTTTTTGTTTTTGGTACTGTCCTTGGTTTAACTCTTGGGTTGATATTTCAAAATAGCTTACTGTAGGTATCTTTGTTGCTTGTGTTTAAAACCTTTGTGGAATAATTGCTTTTCAGAGGTGTCTTCCAGATACAGCTTGTGTTTGGGTTTTGAGACTCTAATGACTCTGAGGCTATTTTATTTTCCTTATACCAGGAAGGAAAACTAATTAGATCAATCACAACATATTAGCCCAAATGACACAATCAGCAATACCATAGCATCAAGCGCAGTTTAGAAAATGACAATTTGTGGTAGTTATTAATCTATCACATTTAACTATGTGAGTTAAATTAAAACCGAGGACCAACCCAACATAAGTTTTTAATGAATAAACTCTTCAATATAGCATCTTTCCCCTTCAGGGTGGGGAGTTAAAAGGAGTTGGGGAGGGAGGGACAGGTAGAAAGAACAGGTAAGATTAGGGGTGAGGCCAGAAGACACAGAAAGATCACACAAACTCTAAGAAGTTGTTAAAGGCAAGAGAAAAAGGCCAAATGAAAGAACAAAGATGTGAATAGAATCACCTAACAGCAACAGGGAGGCTTGATACCGAATTTACTTTCCTTTAAACCTAATGATAATCAAGAGAAGGAAAAAGAGAAGAAAAGAAAAATAAAGGAGAAATCCAAATTCAGTCCAGAAAGGAACAAATGGGGAGATGAAGAGCAATGTGGGACAGCGAGAGAAAAAGTGAGAGAGAGAGAGAGAGAGAGAGAAAAGATAAAAGAAAAGAAAGAAAAGTAAAAATTTGAAGAGTAAAAATTAAGAATTAAAAATAAGAGAAAAAAGAAAATTTTTTTTCTTTTTGCATATAGCAAAAAATAGAAATTATGGGCCTCCTTCAGGGTATGTCTCTGCGGTCACAGTAGGCAATGTAGGAATCCGTGTGCATGTACAAGTCAATGAGTCTCAGCAAGGCAGCAGCAGACCAAGTACAGTGTTCTGATGTGCCTTTATTGTAGAGATTCTCTTTACTTTTCCACAGAGCTTCCATTTTTATCGAGGAGCCTGAGAAGCCCTCTTTCTGTTACTAAGTTCTGCTCTATCTTGTGGCCCTCAGATCAAGGGTCTTTATAATCCCCTGTGCCTCTGTAGTGTGGGACCAGGTAGAAGAAAACCCAGAAGGCCAGAGTCGCGGGGTGGGGGGGGAGATTGGGCCTTAAGCGGACCTCACCGTGGCGTGGGCGGGGCCTGGGTCGGCCGCGGAGCTTCACGCTGCTTCTGCCTGAGGCTTTTTATGGCTCCTGAAACATGGTCACCAAATCTGAGTATGCATCTCATTGTGTGCATGTGTGTGCGCGCGCGCGTGTGCACGCTGGCGTATGCTGAGGATGGAACCCAGGGCACCTGACTTGTTAGGCAAGCGCTCCACCACTGAGACATATCCCAGCCTCCGTCACCACTTTGTTTTGGTTTGGTTTTTGCAGTCCTGGGGATTGAACCCAAGTCCTTTGCATGGGCTACATCCCCAGCTCTATTTTTAGGAGACTGGGTCTCACTAAGTCACTAGGTTGCCCAGGCTGGGCTCAGACTTGGAATCCTCCTGCCTCAGCCTCCCAAAGTGCTGAGATCACGGGCATATGCCACCACACCTGGACCCTGTCACATTTCCTTGAGTGGCCAAGTGACAGTTCTTTTTAGGAACCTAAGATATGAGCCCTTCTGTGTGATATTGAAGCCCAATCCACAAAAGACCTTCTCTTTTTAAAATTTTAGCAGTATTTAGAAAAAAGCTTTCTCTTTATTGCAACTCCAACACGTGCTTTCTTCTCCCATTTTTTCCTCACTGAATATTTCGCAAGTGACAGTGAAACCATTCCTACATGGAAAATGCAAACTAAACTTTAGTCCAGGGAAACATAGCATGCATTTCATATTCCTGAACGTCAGGATATGTAGAGATTTAACTAATTTGCTGTTAGACAATCCTTGTCTGGCTTTAAGATGCCTGAGCTGGAAAATACACTGGGGGGCACTGGCTGAGAACTTTGTACTCATCCCCTCTGACTGCCTGTGGGATGTGGTGGGCGTCCTGGATGAGCCCTAGACCGACACAGTGGTCACCTGTCCATCGACTGGCTGTGGGGTTTTTTTGGTTTTTTGAGACAGGGTCTCATTATACAGCCCAGGCTGGCCTTGACCTCACTGTAATCCTCCTGCCTCAGCCTCCTGAGTGCTGGGATCCCAGGTGTGCACCACCATGCCCAGCCATTGACTGTTCTTGAGGACTAAAGTTGTGAGGGTTTGCAGAGTTTGGCTAAATGACATTGTGGGTTTATTTTATCTTAACCTGGGGCTTCTGGGGTTAGCCTCTAAACTACATCTGCTGTGGTCATTATTTCAGTGTTTACCGACACACAGAACAAGCGAAAATAAAACATTGAGGTTCTTGTTCAGGACTCAGCTTCCTTTGTTGGGTCAGGGTTGATTGTTGTGGACCCTAATCGCGAAGAGCGCTCTCCTGAGTTGTGGGTTGCGGCTTGCTGTGGTTTCCATGCTGTTTGAGAGGGAGCTCGGTCCTGGAGTCCTGGGTGCTGCCCTGGAGGGGTAGATGGAGTTAATGTTCATGAGAAGGCTGATACACGAAGGGCACGTCCCCGTGGTCTGGCTTCCGGTTTCATCCTGTGACTTCTCCCTCTCCTGCTCCCACTGTGATGCCTCCTGGGCTGGGTGACACCACCAGGGCCCTGCTCAGAGCCAACATCATGCTGTTTGCACATCCGGCCTCCAGTGCTGCAAGCTGCATGAACCTTTTTGCTTTGCATGCCCTGAGCCTCAGGTATGTTGTCACAGTAACAGAAAACTGATGAATCCACCTATCAGAGGCCAATCAATCTTCTGACTGCCTAGAAAGGGGGATGCCAAGGGCTAAAGAAAGAAAGACAACTTGTGTAATTTCATAACACACAGGGGGCTGGGATGTCAGTGCCTCTGAGCAGGCAAAGACAAAGACATTTCCCAGCTCACCACTATTTACTGGTACACACAGTAATTGGAGGGACCATCAGGTGACTGAGGGCTCAGAGGGCAGCGGTGACCTTATGGTGATGAGGGCAGTAAGGAGAGCATTCTTACAGTAGTAGGAGGGACAGGATAGCAGGCTAATAAATAATTTGTCCTGGGCTGGGGATTTAGCCCAGTAGTTTCACCACCTGCCTTCAAATGCAAGGTCCTAAGTTTGATCCCTGGTACTGGGAAAAACCAAAAAGAATTTGTCCTTCCCTCAGGTGAAGCCTTCCTATTTTTTTATTCCTACTTGGTTCTCAGAGAACCAGGATGTCTCCCGCTGATGTTCTCTCCCCTTGAGCATCCCAGCATCAGGGACCATTGAGGCCTCAGCTGTGAGCAGAGGTACAGACCGACACTTTCACATGCCGTAGCTGGCTCATGGGCAAGGCGACACTGGGCCTTGGACAGCTGTAGCCGTACTTTAGTTATGAAATGATCTCCCCCAGAATTATGTAGAAATGCTCCCAACATCCACCCTCTTGCCGCTCTCCATCTTCTGCAGATTTTCTACAATGAACCGATGCGCTCTTACCTCACTAACACTACAACACGTGTGATTATTTTAAACTGCTGAAATACGATCTCATTCACTGGATAAATATTGACGAATATCCTTGGGCATGCACCACGTGGAAGGTGTCACTGTGGGTGGTGTGAAAATAAAATCAGGAAACAGCCAGGAGTAGTGGCACACATCTGTGGTCCCAGCACTCGGGAGGCTGAGGCAGGAGGATCGCTGTGAGTTGGAGGCCAGCCTGGGATGCATAGCAAGACCCTGTCTAGAAAAAAACAAACTAAACAAAAAAACAGTAAACAACAACAGACACATGTGCTCTGGTCTTCAGGTGAGTTGCTCAGGAAACCTCAGATCTTGAAGGAAGCAGAGTTGGTAAGGGTTGGGACAAGGAGACCTTCTGTTCTCAGCTGGTGAAAGAGCGACTCCTTGATGCATAGCCAGCATCCTGAAGATGATTAGACTGTGACCTAGGAATGACAATTTTCCTAAACCTTATTCAGTTTGGTAATCTAATCTGGCAGATCAGAAAGGAACAGTGGGAGGTAAACCTCAAAATGGGTACTGGGATAGAAGCTTACAAGGAGGTGGGTCAGGGCCATATTCTGTAGGATGTGATGACTGTTGGCAATTCTCTCTCTTTCTTCTTCTTCTTCTTCTTCTTCTTCTTCTTCTTCTTCTTCTTCTTCTTCTTCTTCTTCTTCTTCTTCTTCTTCTTCTTCTTCTTCTTCTTCTTCTTCTTCTTCTTCTTCTTCTTCCTTCTTTCTTCTTCATACTACAGATTGAAATCAGGACTTTGCACTTGCCAGGCAGGTGTGGCACCACTAAGCTACATCCCCAGCCTTTTGGCTTCTTTCTAATGGCAAACTTCTCAGTAGTCAAGCTCTCCTGAGTTCCAACTTTACAGAAGCTTCCTTTCTGGTGAGACACAAAACTTTCAAAATCACTCAGTTGTACTGTTTGCACTTGATTCTCAATGTTGAGGTGGCTAAAAGCCCCCATCAGTACCCTTGCCACAGATTGAATGTTGGGCTGCCTTGAAATTTTCTGTCAGGTTAATTGGCCCACTGCCCCTACTCTCAAGTCTCCTACAAAGTCCCTGGACATGAGCAAAATGTATACAAATTTCCTGCCCGAGCTTACCACACATGGCCTGCAGTCCAAATGCCAATGGAGTCCTGGTTCCCAAATGAAACCTCCTGAGTATGGTCTTTACCATTTGCATTTTTATCCACATTCTGATCTGCGTTTTGACCAGAATCTCCCAGTGAGCTCAGTTTACAGCTTTGTAGGGCTGCTTCTCCAGTCAACATCTCCAGACCTTACCAAACTGCTCCTAAGAACCAGTTCCAAAGGCATCTCAACTACAAGGTCAGGTAGTGTCACAGCAATGACCCCACTTCTTAGTACCAAAATTTGCCCTAGTCACTTTCTTGTTGCTGAAACACAATACCAAATACCTGCAACTTCAAGGAGGAGACATTTATTTTAGCTCCCATTTCAGGCTATATTTAGCTGGGTGCAAGGCAGGATGGCTTGCAGAGGAGCATGGCAGAAGAGAATTGCTCATGGCATGGTGGACAGGGAGCAGTTGGAGTCAAGGCAGAAGCTGGGAAGGGAGATGAACCCTTCCAGGCCACACTCACAGTGACAGGCTCTTCTCCCCAAACCCTGTCTTCTAACAGCAAGCCAGTTGTTCACCCCCAAAATCCAGTCACCTCACAGAGGTCCTGCCCATGATCCCATGAGGCTTTAGGGGGACATCTGGATATAACCCCAACAACCCTCTACCATCAGCCATCTCCTGAAGTCTTTCCATCCCACAGAACAGAAACTGTGTACCCATTAACACTAGCTCCCCGTTCTTCTCTCTCCACAGCCTCTGGAACCCTCTGCTCTTGTCCTTTCTCATGAGGAAGTTTTCTACTGTAGTCTCTGAATTTGACCATTCAAGGTTCCTTATGTATAAATGGACTCAGACAATATTTGCCCATTTCACTTAGCACAGTGTCTTCAAGTTTCATATTCCACGGTGCCTCGGCTCACAAACTGAATTCTATGATTCTGGTTCCAAACTGGATTGGACAAAAACTGAATCAAATTCAGTGATTAGGTTTAATGTTGATCTTATGGAGAAATTTGTTTCAGTTCTTGTCCAACTTGGTTTGTGACCAGAATTGTGGAAAATATTAAGTTCATGAACTGAGGTATCACTCTATATTATGGCATACATCAGAATTTTATTATTTTCTCATTTACTTTTGTTACCCAATTTTTAATTTTGTTTTTTGTACCGGAGATTGACCTTGTGCTTGCCAGGCAGGCATGGTGCTCTGGTTTTTAATTTTAACACAATTTCAGTGCTACAGAAAGTTGTAAGAATAGTACAAAGAAATCCCATAGATTCTTCTCAACCAGATTCTCCAGATTTGGTTCATTATTTTCCACACATAAGTGCAGGAAACACACACAGAATCATGCACAGAGAGATCTCTTTTTCATAAATCATTTGAATGAAAGTTGCAAATACATTGTCCTTTGACCTCTAAATACTTCACTGTGGGTTTCTTAATGACAAGGACAACATTTTACTAATAAATTATCAAAATTAGACAATTAACATTGAATACTGCTATTACCTAATATACTACTGACCAGATTTGTACTTTTCGGGTTGTCAGATGATGTTCTTCATAACAAAACAAAAATTTCCAGACTAAGATTCAATCTAGGATTGTCCTTTGCATTTAGTCAGCAAATCTCCTTGGTCTCTTTTACTCTGGAACAATTTGTATCTTTCATTCACAACCTTCACATTTTTTAAAGTTATAGTAAAGCCTTGTTTTTTTATAGCACGTTTTCCAGTTTGGCGTTGTCTGATGTCCCTGCGTGGTTACAAAGATTTATCACAAAAGTAATACTATGAGCTTGCTGTCATGGTACACCATCTGTAACCTCAGCACTCGGGAAGGCTGATGCAGGAGGATCTCAAGTTTCAAGCCCAGCCTGAGCAGTTTGGAGACTTAGCAAGACCCTGTCTCAAAATAAGAATATAAAAAGGGATATAGCTGAGTGTGAAGGTCCTGGGTTTGATCCCCAGTCCCACACTCACAGACACACAAGGAGACACTACATCCTTTTGCATGCCCAAATCCAGTGGCACCTGATGTCAGTGGTGATTCCCCCCTTGGTGGTGACGTTCTTTGCTGATGTGGTTAAGGTGGTGTCTGCCAGTCTTCTCCACTGCAAATTAATTAATTTTTACTTTGTTACTGATAAGTATTTTGAAACAAGGTCAATGTCCTGTCCTTCAAAGTTTTATGCTCTAGTGTTATAACCCATTTACTACTATAGGAAGAGCTTTTCCTCCTCCATTCGCTTGTTGGCTTCTTTGTATCGCCGTGGAATGTGACGTCTTGCTCTGTTCAGTGAGTTATAATCCATTGCTGTTATTCTCTGTTTAGATGCTCAAAATGTCTCCTGTTTGGCCAGCGGGAGGCCCTCAGACTGCTGTCTTTATCCTTTTCACTCACCTTCATCATTCTTGGAGGACTTTCTTATTTCCTGACACAACCAAATGTCTCTGGTCATTTCTCCAAGAAGCCCTGGTGGTTTTCAGTGGGAAGCTGGCGTGTGCACTGCTACTGGGAAGTCATTGCTTCTGGTTTTCTGAGCAGACAGAGGTAGGACTACACATACACACACACACACTCACGGACACACACGCTCACATGCACACTCACATGCTCACACACTCTTACACGCTCACACACACACTTTCAGATGCTGGGAACCATGAATTTGTGCTGACCTCCAATTTCAGCCCAACACCCCAGGACTGACGTCCGTTCCCCCACTTCTCAAATGTGAGCCTTCCTCTGCCTCTGTGGGCCACAGCCAGGAGGGCATTGCTTCTTGCTCAATCCTAGACTGCCACGGCCAGGCCACTGCAAAGAACAGCCCTCCCAGCGATAATTAGATGCTCTTTTTCCTTTAGTCTGAGGGCATAAGGTCAAAATATCCTGCTCAAAAGGTGCTTGAGTTTAGGGCTGGGGATTTAGCTCAGTGGTTCTGCTGCCTGCCTCGAAAGTGCAAAGTCCTAAGTTTAGTCCCTGGTACCAAAAAAACAAAAAATTACTTGAGTTCAGTCTGCCCTGCTCTTCAACTATTATTCTTTTGAAATGCATTTGGGTTTGTTTGTGTTTTAAATTACAGTCCTCTGTGTTCTTCTGATTTTTATCATTGTCTTGTTTTGTTTTGTTTTCTGAGACAAGGTGTCTCTGTGTAGTTCAGGCTGGGCTTGATCCTCCTGTCTCAGCCTCCTGAGTGCTGGGATTCCAGACCTGTGCCACCAGCCCAGCTTACTGTTGCTTTTTGCATGTAAAATATTAAAGTCCATTCTACAAGGGAAGTTGTCCCAGGCAGAGCTGGGCCCCTGGTGCCACAGCCCGGCAGGCAGATAAACACCCCCCACCCCGGTACCCAGGAGCATAGGGTTCCGGGGTTTCCCTCTTATGTTTCTTTTTGAAAAAGAAAAAGCAGAAATATGCATATTTTGTTTTGATACTGCACACGATGCATCAGCAATTCTAGTGCCTCTTCCCATAATAGTCAGTGAAGAGGGCCGGGAATTTAACTCAGTGATTCTGCCCCCTGCCTCACAAGCACAAGGTCCTGAGTTCGATCCCTGGTACCAAAAACAACAAAAAAAGTCAGTGAAGATCCAAGTGTGTATACGGCATCTGTCACAGTCACTGTGTTAGAATTTGAAATCAGGAACAAGACAAAGTTGTCCACTATCACCACTCTTGTTCAATATAGTTCTGGAAACATTAGCCACGGCAATTAGACAAGAGAAAGAAATAAAAGGAATAAAGATAGGTAATGAAGAAGTCAAACTGTCATTATTTGCAGATGACATGATACTCTATATAGAAGACCCCAAAAACTCCACTAAAAGTCTTCTAGACTTAATAACCAAATTCAGTCAAGTAGCTGGTTACAAGGTCAACACACAAAAATCAACAGCTTTCCTCTACACCAATGACAGACTCACTGAGAGAGAAATAGGGCAAATAATTTCTTTCACAGTAGCATCCAAAAAACTGAAATACCTAGGAATCAACCTAATGAAAGAAATCAAAGACCTGTTCTCTGAAAACTATGGCACTCTGAAAAGAGAGATTGAAGATGATATCAGAAAATGGACAGACATCCCCTGCTCCTGGGTAGGAAGGATTAATATAGTGAAAATAGCCATACTTCCAAAACTGCTATATAGATTTAATGCAATTCCAATTGAGATCCCAGCAGCATACTTCATAGACCTCGAGAAAACAATCCCAAAATTCATTTGGAACAAGAAGAGACCCAGAATAGCAAAAGCAATTCTAGGTAACAGAGACATGGAAGGAGGTATCACAATCCCCAACCTGCAACTCTACTACAAAGCTACTGTGATAAAAACAGCATGGTACTGGCAAAGAAACAGACTTGAGGACCAGTGGAACAGATTAGAAGATGCAGAAACAACGCCAGACACACTCAGCCATCTCATCTTCGACAAAGGAGCCAAACACCCTCACTGGAGGAAAGATAGCCTCTTTAATAAATGGTGCTGGAAAAATTGGGCTTCAATTTGTCAAAGATTAAAACTAGACCTGTATCTCTCACCATGCACTAAACTAAAATCAAAATGGATTAAAGATCTAAATATTAAAATAGAAACTCTGAACCAGTTAACTTAATGCTATTTTCAATTCTTTCCTCTCATTTCTTATAACATTTCTGTCATACATTGCACTTATCCATACACTGATCTAGTATATTGTTGGTATTATTATTTTGAACAAATATTTATTTTCTGTTTGATCAGTTAAGAACAAGGAAATGAAAAGATTTTGTTTTACCTTAATTTATTTTCTTTTTCTTTTCTTTTCTTTTTTTTTGGTACTGAGTATTGAACTTGGGACCTCGAGCTTGTGAGGCAGGCATGGTGCCACTGAGCTAAATCCCCGGCCCATACCTTAATTTATTTTTGATGCTTTATTTCTTGATTTTTTTTCCTTTATATAGATTCACATTTCTGACCCATACCATCTCACTTCTCTTTGGAGAGCTTATTTTAACATTTTTCTAAGGCATCCCCTGAAGATGATTTCCCTCAACTTTTGTATGCCTGAGGAAGTATTTAGTACTTTTTATTTTTTTTGTTTAATCTGTTATGATTTATTAACTGTACAGCAGTAAGTCCTTTCCCCAGCTTTCAACCCCAGTACGTATTTTATTACAGGTCTCATGTTGGCGTCCTAAAATAGCGGAAAATATCACACAGTACAGCTAAGCACAAAATGCATCAGCCTAGATTCTGATAGCTAACTCATGGTTCTCCTAAAAGCAATACACAGACGAATGTGTTTGAAATTAGTAAGACCGAGATGCTCTAAAAAACATTTTAAAGGCCAGGGATTTAGCTCAGTGGTTTCGCCGCCTGCTGCGCAAGTGCAAGGACCCGAGTTCGATCCCCAGTACCAAAAAAAACACAAATATTTTAAACATGTGACAGTTCATGTGCAAGACTCACTTTTTAGTTGGTTTTTCTTTATATTATTATTATTATCATTATTTTATTATTATTATTTGAAGATCCAGAGTTTCAATTACTGACGTAGTAAAATTTCCTGGCCCAGCTTGGCAGTGCTGCTGTGATCCACTCACAATCATCCTTCTGGCTTTAACAGAGGATTTATAAAGCAACATTCAGCTACAAACAGAGCAAAGAAAATGTCGATGGGAAGTCATAACTGAAAGTTAATTGTGCAAGGTTCAGATGGTGGCTCTATGGGCTCGAAACCCCGTCTGTCCACAAGGGCGTCCATTTTGGCGGGCAGCAGTCCGGGTGCTCTTCTGCTGCATGATCGGATCCGACTCCTTGTCGACATTTACACACCACCAAGTTCGTGGTAACTTAATTTGCAAGTCATTAAAATGCTGGGTTTTCTCATGCTGCACTTTTTTTCAACCTCAATTAATGGAAAAGATTGAAATGTAAAAGAAGTTACTTACAAGCTTGGCCATACACAAAATTTTGTCAAGAAACGGGCAAAGCTTTCAGGACAGAAAGCCATCGTGGCATGCCACACTACTGGTGCATGCAGCAGACTCTGAGCAAAGGGAGTCTGGGAACAGCAAAAGCAAAAAACAGGTTAAAAGTCTACGTCCTTCCCAAGCCTGCATTTACCATTCAGCTCTCTCTTGGGAAGAAGGCTGAAGAACTCGGGGAAACCCGTGGCCATTCTGGAGTGGTTTACTAATCAGGAGAGAGGGCGCAATGTCCGTTTCCATCTAAGAAAACTAGGCATAAACACTGTCTTCAGCCTTTCAAAATAAACCCTCAGGTACTCAGGAGCCTTTCACGATTTGCTACCCTCCAACAGCAAGTTCTAGTTAAATCCCATTTTTCTAACATCATCCTTGGCGTTTTCTTTCTCAGTAGGTTTGGTGAAATGGTGTGCAATGCCTTTCCCGAAGCCAAAGGAAGAAAGAAAGGAGAAATGTTAAGACTGCCTTGAAGCAGAGCCCGGAGCAGCCCCGGAGCCGAGTCCCCCGTGCTGAGGCCCACGGGGGTCTGCGGCTGGGCCTCGTCTCCCCGCGCTCCACAGCTCAGAGCCCCGCTCTTGTTCGGCTTCAGCGATGACGCCCCCCATTGCACCTGTGTTCAGGTCTTCCGCCGGAATGGTGGCTGCTGGCGTTCCGTTTGGGCCGGCTGGTTCTGCCCGCCGGGTGATCCTCCTCTCCGGTTTTCGGCAGGTGGTGGGGTTGGGGTCCGGTTCAGGCTCAGTTCCCAGTGTGGTTGGATCTGGCTCAGGGTTTTCCCGCGTGTAAACGTCTGCCCACGCTTAGAGCAGAGAAGGCCGCAGCTGCAAGGCTGGGGTCATGCAGGGCCGGGGAGGGGCTGTTTGTGGTGGAAGCGCTGTCACAGTGGGCGTGGAGGTAAGGCTCCTCCCCGTGTGGGCACACGTATGCACGATCACGCTCCTCCCCGTCCACAGCACAATCGCACTGGTCACACTTAGCGCGTTTCTCGCTCTCGTGTGACTTGCGAGGCCGCGTGAGGGCACAGCGCTCACGAATCAGCGTGGCAGTAAAGGGCCTTGCTCGCCTTGCTCGGTAAGGAATGCTGCTTTCGAGAGTGGACCCCAGATCGCTTTTGGGCTATGACAGTGTCAGTGGGACAATGAAGCTCAGCCACATTTTGTGGGCTTCTGTGAGATGCGCGTCTTCGTGCACGGCTCTGGGTAAACCGAGCGTGACAAACGTAACATTCATAAGGTTTTCCCTGAAGGGGTTCTCCCGAGCCTCGTGAGCTTCGTGTATCCTGCGAGCACAACTGCACAGCTGCACGACTGTGCTGGTGGCTGGCGGCGGACGTGCCCGTCTAATTTGCTGACTCCTACGCTGGCATCGCCACCCGCGGGACACTTAGATGGCCTCTCCGGGATGTGTTCGTGACGACAATGCCTCACCTGTCTCCCCTGGCCACAAAGGCCGGGCCATAGCCTGGGCACCGAGGACGGCCGCCCAGGTGGGCATCAAGGTGATTCTGCAGGAGGCTGACTTCTGAATGCCCTGCCGAGAGAGCTCTCGCGTGGTTTCACATCAGTGTGGCTTTTCATGGGACCACCCAAATTTGAGCAGCTCCGTGGACGCGTGCAACTGCAAAGCTACACTGGAGTGACTTCTTCACCTTTCTTTTACACTTTCGTTGGCTCTGGAGGCCCCCTCTCACCAGCTACCTTTTCTGCGTTGACCTCCGACCTCCGACCTTCCTGCTTTCCTTCCTCAGTTGTAGACGGACACATCCACGTCTTCGCTCTCCTCTGTGTAGTGCAGTTTGCTCTGTTTGGTTTTCTTTGTTTTTTGGCTGGGGGCTGATAGCCTGGGTCTTTTTGCCAGCGAGGCTCTTCCTGAGGCGGAAGTTCCCCTAGCGCTAGAGTCTCCACCTCCACTGGCCCCGCTTTCACCACCCGAAGCCCTGCAGGCAAAGAAAAGGCGAGACGTGGCGTGGGTTCGCTTTCTGCAAGGCCCTCTCTAGCTCTTCACTCTCGTGAGGCCCCTGAAGTTCTTCTCGTGCAGTGGCAGCAACAGGTACAGTTGCAGGAGCAGGTACTGAACAAGTCGAGGCTCTCCTACGTTTACAGGCTGTTCTTCCACACTGAAGACCTGCGCTCTGCGCATTGTCTGCAGCCGCCTCTGCGCACCTGCACCGGCCACTGCTGTGACCTCTACCGCCCTTCCTTTTATTATTTTTGAGAGAAAATTTTGCTGCATATATAATTCAAGGTTGCTGCTTTTTTCTTTCAACACTTTAAATATTGCACTCTTCTCTCTTCTTGCTTCAGTGTTTTTGTTTTTGTTTTCTGAGACAGGATCTCAATAGATAGCCCAAGCTGGCCTCGAACTCATGGCGATCCTCCTGCCTCAGCCTGCTGAGTGCTGAGATTACAAGTGTGCGCCACCATGCATGGTACAATGGTTTTTAGAGGAGGTCAGTATAATTCTTTTCCCTGTTCTTCCATGGATGAATTGGTTGTGCCCACCCCCTACTTCCACCTCTCCTGGGCCTCAGCTACCACCTCCCGTCTTCTTTCAAGCTTTTCTTCTTGTGTCTAATTGTTTGTTTGTTTTAAGGCAGGGTTTTGTTAAGTTGTCTGGGCTGACCTTGAACCTGTGATCCTTCTGCCTTTGCCCCTCAAGTCACTGGGCTTACAGGATTACCTGTATACATCAGCTTTCCTGTTGCTGAGACATAATACCCAACACCCACAACTTAAAGGAGGAAAGAGTCAATGTGGCTCAGGGTTTCAGGGGATTCAGTCCATGGTTAGCTGGCTCCAAGGCAGAAACATCACGTCAGAAGGGATTAGCAGAGCAAAACTGCTTAGTTCATGGTGGCCAGGAAACAGAGAAGGGAACAGCACCATTGAGGCAGGGGTCAGGGACCAGACACAGGCCCCAGGGCTGCACCTCCATCACCTACCAGACACCCTGAAGTGCACTCCTCCAGTCCCAAGGGCAAATCCCAAAGCCAACCAAGTTGATGCTCCACTCTACCTGCCACATTACCCATCTGTTCTTATGTTTTGGCCACTTTTTGTGTTAGAGCTTTTGGCACATTATCCATAGTTATTTTAAATTCCTGTTTGATAATTCCAAAATTTCTGCCATATCTAATAATCACATTAAAAAAATAAAGAAAAAGATGAAATTACTTTAAATGGTATACTTCATTTAATCCAGCATATCCAAAATATTACTCCTAAGCATGTAGTCAATATAAAAATTATTAAATATATATTTAAAAGTTTTGACACTAGAACTTTGAACTCTAGTGCACATTTTGAAATTACAGTGTTAGGACATTCCTTTTTTTTTGGAACTAGGAGTCAAACTCAGGGCTTGCACTTGCCAGAGGACATTTCAAGTATTTAATAGCCACATGTGGCTGGACCCTACATCAGATGGCTCAGGTGTAAGAAATCCCTACCTCTGATTCCTGAAATCTGAAAGCACAAACACAGTGATGAGACTTTTTTTTTTGGTACGGGGGATCAAACTCAGGACCTTGCGCTTGCAAGGCAGGTGGTGGTGCCACTGAGCTAAATCCCTGGCCCCATGATGAGACTATTTTTAAAAAACTTTTTAATTGTGGTTAAAAAAAATTCACCCTCTTGACCTAAAAATATTATGTTAATTTAAAATACTATTTTTTTTGTTTTGAGAATAAATGTTATGAGAACATGTTTGCAGTACTCGATGATTATATTCATCATGGGGACTTGGTACATGTACATAACACACCTTTTTATCCCCTAATATTAGTATTAATTAAAATATCATATAGTTCTGTGGCACTAAGTACACTGCCAAGTTTTTCATCTTGTAAAATGGAAACTCTACACCTGTGACAGTTAAACTGCATGGTCAGCTCGATCAGCAGGAGCCACCCAGGGGATTAGCTCAGCTCACACCTGGGGTGATGTCTCTTTGTGGTTTTGATTTGCATTTCTTTAATTGCTGCTGATATCCAGCATCTTCTCACCTGTATTAGCCAAGTGTGCATCATCAGGGGTGAGATGTCTACTTACGTCCTCTGCCCATTTTAAAATCTGGTTATCTATCTTTTTCTTGTTGAATTGGAGACAAATTTTTATATATATAGCAAATATATCTAGGCTAATTCAGTAAACAAAAAACCCCCAAATGACAACAACAACAAAAAACACTTCATGAGAAAGCATATAAAAACCCAACCAACAATCCAATTGATAAATGGGAAGCATTCTCCTGATCTAACATAAGCACCATCTTCTGCATGTGATATATGGTTTGCAGTTTTGGTTGTTGAAAGTCAAGGAAAAGGTAATTAAATTCCGTAAGTACCTGGAGAGTCCCATTTCATGTTATAAAATATTCCTCTAGCTGGCCGTGGTGGTGTACACCTGTAATCCTAGAACTCTGGGGGCTGAGGCATGAGGATCACCATAAGTTGGAGGCCAGCCTGGGCTAAATAGTGAGTTCAAGGCCAGCCTGATGTACATAATGAGACCCTTTCTCAAAAACAAACAAACGAACAAACAAAATCACCCCCTTCCAAAAATAAAATATTCCTGTAGGTATAATGTAATGTACTTGAGAAACAAAACATTTTTGTACATCTAGATTGCTACCACCATTAGTAATATTAGAATAAATATCTTTGAAAATGTATTTGTACTTATCTATGATTATTTACTGAGGACAAATCCCAGTAAATTCGAATTCTGAGCCAGGGAAGGCAGACGATGCTCCTTTTGTTTCACACATTGTCAAATTGTCCTTCAGGAAGAATACCGCCTTGCAAGAGTGGGCGGCACCAGCTCTAGAATTAGCCGCAGCCCTGAGTCGGACGGTAACTCAGGCTGCCTGGGTGCACATCACTGTTGCAGCCACAGTTGCCATTACTGCGGTGACCACAGTCTCACACACTCATGACTCATGCCCACCAAGTGTGGGAGGTTTCAGAACGCTTCACTGACCTTAACTGCTAGTTAACATGCTGCTGTAACTATGACCAGTTCTGCATAGTGTGAAATGGAACCAGGAGGCCTGACCCTGGGAGGGAGGAGGCAGAATCGCCGTTTAGCATGAAGGAATTAATGTTCAGTAGCGTACCAGTGATCTGGGGAAGTTCCTGTGTGGCTGCGTTCTCATCATTAATTATCATCAGATGATAATTAATCTGGTGGGAGAACCTTCATGAAGCACAGCATAGAGCCTGCCATTAACAACTGCCCACGACTGTCACTGGTGACCATAGTGTTATTGCTGTTGTTCCTTTCTTTATAGCAGCTACAGAAGTAATTTTTTTGGTACTGGGGATCGAACTCGGGACCTTGTGCTTACGAGGCAGGCGGCAGAACCACTGAGCTAAATCCCCAGCCCTACAGAAGTAATTTTAGCAAATCAATACCTTCCCCGTGTATCTCTTATAAATGATTAAACCACGATGCAGAGAAAAGTCTCATTTGTAGTAGGGAAAAATAAAAAACCCCATAAAATCCTTAAGAAGAATCTAAATGAAAAGTCTACTAGGTGTTATGATGAACCTATGAGAAAAATAGTCACTCAAACAAAAGAACCTGCCATTTTCTGGAAGCAGTCAGTATAATAAAGATGCCAGGGTTAACAAAATTCTAATCAAATCGCAACTTCATCTGAGGGGAAGAATTTTATGGGCTGATTCTAAATTGATCTCCTTAAAACAATGAGAAGCTATGGAGCTAAGGTTTGGGCGGGGGATAGCAACCTATTGGCTAAGGGCCAGGCCAGAAGAATGAGAATTTCAGAAGCCACATTTTCCTTCTTTAATGTGGAAATGGTTTAATGAATTTCATGAAAACACTCTTCTTTCTTTTGTATTCTATTAGAGAAATGTCAATGAGAAAACTAGTATTTTTTTAAACACTACACTGTCACCTGGGTGTATTTGACATTTTGTTTTCCTTTGCAGCACTGGGGATTGAAGTTGTAGCCTTTGCCCTGAGCCACATCTTCTGCCTTGTCTTTATTTTTTATTTTGAGACAGGGTCTCGATAAGTCACTAATTTTCCCAGGCTAGGCTTGAACTTGCAGTCCTCCTGTCTCCTGGAATGCTGGGGCTGTAGGTATGCACCTCTATCCCCAGCTGGTATGTCACGTCCTTTATCCCCAAAGCCATATTCGATACATTGTTTTAGCTGATGCTGGGAAAACCTTGTGAGGTGGGTTCCATTTCTGATCGCAGACTTGCCCCAGGAGGCTGGACGAGGCTAAAGAAGGACTCAGTGGCAAAGCCTGGGGGGAGTCCAGCCCCTCCACCACATTCCCAGGGCATCTGATGGCCTGCCAGGCCCTGGGGGTGCACAGATGGGCGAGACAGCCTGGCCTGCTCTTCCCTGTGCCTCCCTCTCCCTGCCCTCGGCTCCTCCTCCCGCAGGCAAGGGTGCAGGCAGGGGCAGCCATGTCCCCACGGGAGTGCCCCAGTCCTCCAAACGGGGGAGCCCCCAAGTGTGGGGCCCCCGAGCCTGTCCTGCCCTTCGCCTAGCTGGGGACCGTAGACTTCTTTGGCCTGGTAGATGTGACCCTCTTGAAAGACTCCCGACTGCTTCCTTGGGATAAGCTGATTTGTGTTTCCTGAACCCACCTCCCAGAGCAGGGCAGGAGGAGGCCCAGGCAAAGCCCACCCCGCTGCTGCAGGAAGGGGAGGCCCAAGCCAGGCCCCGCCCTGGTCAGGGCAGGGCAGGGGACACGGAGGGGCTGGGGCCTGGCGGCCACACATCCCGGCTCCCGTCGAGGTGGGGGCAGGACAGAGAGGCTCCTCCCTCAGCTGCTCGCGGCCCGCAGTGTCCCCGACCAGAAGCTCCCCCAGGTCTCGGGGACTGAGGAAGATGCGCTGAGACCAAGAGACCTTGGGGGCCCAGAGGGACCAGGGCGAGAGGACTTCGAAGGCGCTAAGCCTTTGTGTTTTCACAATTTAGAATTTACCTTTTTCTGCAATTCACCACAAGCTTGTGACGCAGGAGAAGAGGATGCCGTTACCGACCCTTTGCCAGTGCGGACGCCGAGTCAAGAGAAGCCGTAAGAGAAAGAATGGCGGAGCTCAGGGCTCCTGCGGTTATCGGGAGCTATTCCTGGAGTCTCCCCATCTGAGAGAGGAGTGACCGGGCCCAGCCCCGGGCACCCCCACCCCGGGGCCCCTCCGGGGGCGTCTAGGCAGCGCCCGGCTCCACCTCCCGACGGCCACTGCCCGGTACCGCTAGGCCGCCGAGCTGCCCCTCCCCGCTGCCCGCCATCGTGACTTGGTGTTGAAAGCGGAGAGCCCGGCCCACAGTGAGTCACAGAAGTGGCAGGTGGTAGGAGGACACGCCCCAGCCGACCTGAAAGACAGAAATGTGGCTTCACTGACCCTCCTACCGCGTCCTGAGTCCTCTCCCCACTGGATGAGTGCGGGGCCGAGGATTGCTGAAACAGGATGACAGCAGAGCCGAGGCCTCGGTGAAGACCGGGCGCGACCTGTCCCAGGTTGGCTCTGAGGTGACCCTCCCGGCCCAGCCCATGCGCCCCCAGACAGCGCCGGGGGATTATGCCCGAGAGGACAGGGCCTTGGTCTGCAGCCCCCTCCCATGCACCCATCTCCAGGGCGCTATGGATGTCCCCTCATAGGGACTGTCCTGGAGAACTGCCGGCTGTTGGGAGCGATGCTACCGACAATGCTATAATTTTAAGGGAAAATCCTAGTTCTCCTGCCTACAGGCCAGCTATGGCATTTTGAGACATAATTCCATTTTGGCCTCTGGTCACAACTGAGACCTCAGTGATCCGGTGATGCTGTGATGCTCCAGGACAAGATTACACCAGCTGAAGACATCCTGGGAGGAACAAAATCTTCATCTACTCAGTTCCTCATTGTTCTTAGATTTCCGTCACCTGCAGTCATTTGTTACATGTGTTTCTCCTGATGTACTGAGTACTGAATAAAAGGTGCTGCAAGCTGGGGGCTTTCGTCTTTGCCGCCCAGAGCAGCACTGATCAGGCCCAAAGCTCAGCTTCTTCTCAGTCTCATTTTTCTACCTTTCCTGTAATTCACCTTGTGCTGCGGTGGCTCGCAGGAGACTAGGACTTACTGCAGAGGTTCTAGTAATGTCCCCTTTCCCTGTTCCCTACAGCTGGCCAAGTGAAGCCCTGCCACTCCAGTACCTAGGGTGCTGCTTTGGCTGCTTTAATAATGATTATAGAGCTGTCATGGTGGTGTACATCTGTAATCCCAGCACTCAAGAGGCTGAGGCAGGAGGATCACCATGAGTTCAAGTCCAGCCTGGGCTACATAGTGAGGCTGTATCTCCAAATAAAACAACAAAAAAAATTGATTACAGTAAAAGGACAGAAGTTAATGTCTCTGTCACACAGAACTCCAAACTTGAGACAATGTAAGAGGATTGCTATGAGTTGTATCTAGATGCCCCTCCAAGCCTTACGCACTCTTAGGTGGGGCTTTTAAAACCTGGCTGGATCCTGGGTGTGTGATACTGGATTAAAGGTGTGTGGCACTAAATTAGTCTACTGATTGGTTTAGCATAGTTCTGGGTGTGGATAATGGAAGCCCCATCCTGGATGTGGGTGGCACCACCCAAAAGGCTTGTAGCCTGGATGGGATAAAACGGACAGAAGGAAGACTGCTTGCTGCTTCCTGCCTACCCTGCCACGGACTGTTCCTCCTCTGATGCCCCTCTGACATGCCACACTGTTTTGTTTCCTGCTCCTCCTCCTCCTCCTCCTCCTCCTCCTCCTCCTCCTCCTCCTCCTCCTCTTCTTCTTCTTCTTCTTAGTACTGGGGATTGAACTCGGGACTTTGCATTTGTGAGGCAGGTGGTCAAACCACTGAGCTAAATCCCCAGCCGTGGCACACTGTTTTGAAGCCAGACTACTATGGACCAAAATCTCTACTGTGGGCTGAAATAAACTTTTCCTCCTTTAACTTGTGGCTGCTGGGTGTTTTGTCTCAGCAACAAGAAGAGTAACTAGACAAGGATAGAATAGCTCATGAGCTTGTCCTGGCTCCTGGGCTCCTCCTACCTGGGGCTCTGTCATCCCCTTGGAAATTCCCCTTATCTTCAGGTTGACCCACCTTCAACCAACTTTCGGCTGGCCAGAAGGAAGAAACAAGGCAGGGGAGAGCACACAGCCATCCACAGATTGACCACATCATTTCCACTCAGGGCCTGTCGGCCAGAGGTTATTCCCATAGCCATGCCTAGGTGTGCAGAAATCTGGGAGAGGTGGCTTCCAGCCTGGTGTTTGTGTATCCAGATACAACCCAGAAAGTTCTGTCTCGGGAGGGAAGGAGGGCAATTAGTGCCTGCTGCTACAGTGATTTCCTCTCCTTCCTAGCAAAGGTTTAGAGATAGTTTTTGCCAATGAACAAGGACAGGGTGTCTGCAGGAGCTTCCAGATAGGTCTCCTGTCTCCAAGAGGGACACAGGTTTGCTTTGGGATTCTGCCGTGTTGGATGTGGATGGTGAAAGAGCTGTCTGCATTTTGCCACTGTGAGGACACCACAGAGATTGAGGGAAAGAATGTGTGCTTGACAAAGGTCAGAACCACTGAATTAACTAGGCACCTTCCCTGCCTCCACAGCATCCCGGTTCTGTCGGATGGTACATTTCTTATTCCTTTTTCTTCCCCGGATTTTGGGATTGAATCTAGGGCCTTCTCACTGAGCTGCAGCCCCAGCCTTCTTAACCATTTTTTTAAAATTTTGAGACTATGTCTCAAATTGCTAAATTGCCTAGGCTGGGCTCAAACTTGCCATCCTCCTGCCTTAGCCTGCCACACTTCTTATTCTTTAAGCAAGGTGAATTGGTTTTCTTATTGCTTACAGTAAAATCACCTCAGCTAACAAGGCAGCTTTATAATTGTCTTCTTGTCTTTATTTTTATATTTGCACTGCTGGTCTCTATTATTCTAAAATCTGAACGTTAGTATAAATTTTTTTTAAAACCTGACCTCTTCCCCCAGGGACAACTTCCTCCTAAGGCCTTTGCTGCCAGCTGTGTGGGTCCAAGGCACAGCAGTCACTGGGGCTTCCCTTAACGACATATCTCACTGGAAACCACTGGCTCCTGGATCCTAGCATTTTTTCCTTAGTTTACTCTGTTTTGCTGAGGCATACTGCCAAGTAATCTTCTAAGAAAAGGTACAATGACCCTGAGTGTTCTGACCCCTTGCACTTAGCCGACTGGCTTCCTTCCCACATACAGATTCCGTGCATCCCTCTGGCTGGAATTCCTTAAGCAAAATTCGATCTCCACCCTTTTGTAGGCTTTCAGCTGAGTCTGAGAATTAAATTGACATAAGACAGGTCAACAGAAGATGAGCATACAAATTTAATACAAGTTCTATGTGGCATGGAAGACATCATAAGGCAATGATGACCAAAAGATAGAGATGAACATGTTTATATATAGAATTAGACAAAGTGGCACACTGTGAAACCATGATAAGCTGAAGGGCTTGTCTTAGGGACTTAAGTGGGTGGAGATGTAGCTAGGAGAATAAGGATTTGTTTAACTAGGTTTGTAAGTGCAGATTTCCCTGGGCCCCAACTTTGTGTCCTTGAGGACCAGAATGATGCTTTCCTTTTGATTACAGCACTTGGGAGGCTGAGGCAGGAGGATCGCTGCTGGGCAACACAGTGAGTTCAAAGCCAGCCTGGATTACAAAGCAAGATGCTGTGTCAAAAAACAAACCCACAAACAAATATGCATTTGTATCAGACTCATAGTATTCAAATATTTCACTTGGATAGAAGATTTTTATTTTGAGCTAAATTTTTCAAACATTAAAAAGGACTTTTCATTACCCTGTTAGAGGTAACAGAATTGCAGTCATTCTTTAAAAGCTGTCACAGAAAGCAACTTCATATTAAACAAGGCATCATGCTGAAAACTAGGTCCTTTTGTTTTGTTTTGCTTGTTTCAGACAAGGTTTCATCATGTAATTCAGGCTGGCCTCGAACTTTTGGCAATCCTCCTGCCTCAGCCTTCCAAGTGCTGGGATTACAAGTGTGGGCCACCATGCCATGTTAGGGTCCTTTTAAAATGTCAACATTACTGCAGTGCAATACATTTTTGGTAGATTCTGAAGCAAAACAATGAATAAGTATAGAGCTTAAATATTTACAGTGTGATTATTCCACTGTTGATGGTTCCTCAAACACTGAGCTGCCCATCATGACTACACAAACCTACTGTGTGCCAATGTTTATTTTAATGACAACAGATGATGTCAAATGTATAAAAAACACTTTCATACACGAAATAATTACAGGCTGCTCTGGGGACTGAGATACCTATGTGTTCTCCATCAGAATGAATGTCACCAGGATCCAGACTCCGGGTAAAGCGAGGATCTGTCCTGGCTGTAGTCTATGTTCCCTGGCAGGGGTCTGAAATCATCAGAAGGGAAACAATTGCATTTGCAAAGAGGCACAGATTTTCCTGTGGCTTGCACAAATCATTTCTCTCCCAGGTGCAGTTCTGTCACTTTGACGGTTTCATTTCCCTTCACTTTTTTGTTTTTGAGACAAGAGTCTCGCTGTGTAGTCCAGTGGCCTTGAACTCAGTCTGTAGCCCAGAATTGGCTCCAAATCAGGGCACTCCTCCTGCCTCAGCCTCCCAAGTGCCAAGATTTCATTTCACTTTCTACTTGTCACATCCCAACATGTTCCCAGAGAGACCGAGAGTGGGAGGTCAGGTCCTTTTCTGGGACCTGACACACATACATCTTCCATGGTTCGGGACCCAGGGAAGTCCCCAGCCCTCCAGCCTGCACGTGAGGAGGTCGTCTGGCTGTCTGAAGTGCCCACCTTTCTCTCCACCAGAGTCCAGGCTCCCCTAAGCTCCCACACCCACAGGGAAGGTCCTGAGTCCCATCTCCTGTGCCCCTTTTCCTCAGCACAGAGCTCTGGCCTCAGGCCTCCAAGGGAGGGACTATCCTGCACTCTGAAGAACCCAGGGCTGCATGCCTGGTGTCGCATCCATGGGCCACGCTCTCCAGCAGGGACCCCCTCAGGCCACCTGCTTTCTGCTCACTGCCCAAGTTATGTGGCCCAGTTCCACCTTTTCGACTGCTGCACCTCCACTGCCCTCAGGAACAAGCGGCAGGAATACAACAGTGGGCTAAAAGTCTACTGGAAGCGAGGACCTCACCCTCCCTGTTCACCGCAGTTAATCAGCAGTCTCAGTCCTGCTCTCAGCTGGGAGTCTCCCTCAGGGCCCCTTGGAAGGCGGGAGAGGTCTTCCAGCTTCGCTCCCCAACACAGCTGCTGCAGTACTGAAGCAGCACTTTCAAACTCCTCCTGCCGCCAGAGCCTCTCAATGTGGGTCTCGGGTTCTGCATGACAGCGTCAGTGACATGGAGGTCCTGAGGAATAGAGGCCTCTGTCCTTATCCAGAGGTTCCCCACACCAGGATGCAGTGGGTGTAGGTGCTGCTCCTGGTCCTGGTCCTGGCATAGATGGCTGTGTGACCTTTCCCGAGTCCCCTGGGATGTGAGTTGTCCTCACGGAGCAGGAGAGCAATCGCAGCTCCACTTGCTATCAGGATTTTGTGAGGAATAAATGAGAGCATCTGTAGTAAGGGACAGAGCTGAGGGAAGCTTGGGGGTATGGTGCTGGCACCCCTGAGGCCCTGGGTTCAGTTCTCAGCAGGGGGAGGGGGAGGGGAGGGGGAGAGAGAGACAGAGTCAGAGACAGAAACACAGACAGACTGACTTATAAAACTGTATGCTGATACACCTGTGATGGCAAACCTTTTAGAGCTTTCAATGATACAAACAGCTTACTGTGGCTCGTGCCCATAGGTTCGCCACCACTGCTACATACATTGCCATATTTACTAAGTGTAGTTCATCTTGAGAGGTTCTTGTGAGGAGTAGAAAAACTGTGGAAAGTATTTTTATGGATATTTTTAGATGCTGGTTGGAGACCTGAAAGAAGGGGTTATTTTGAATACAAAACCACTTGGAAAATCTCTGTCCAGCCCCTTGGGGTTGTGCAGACTTCTGGATGCCCAGCCAGCACAGTACTGGTCAGTGTTCTCTGCAGAAGTGACACCAGCAATGCACCCAGCCGTCCCTCGGTGTCCCTGGAGCTCACGCCCCTCCCAGGACCCTCGAATCTGTAGGTGCCATGTCCCTGCAACCCAACAGCACAGGATGTACACATCCACCATGGTGCTCCTTGCAGTGGCCTCTGGCTGTCCTCTAGTACCGAATACAATTCACTGCGTAAATGTATGTAACCAGCTGCTCTCCTGGGTGGTTCTGGGGAAAAATGACAAGAAAAAACATTTGTGCATGCTCAGGACAGAGGCCTGATAACACAGTGTGTCACCATGATGTCACATTTTCTACTATTCGATCCTTGGATGGTTGGTTGAATCCACAGATATGTAACCAGCAGACAGAGAGGGTGGAGTGTGTGTGTGTGTGTGTGCACGTGAGAGAGAGAAACCCCATTAGCGCAATCCCAGGAAACTGAGGGGTGTGAAGCCAGCCCAGCTGGGAAGGTTTGAGCACCAGGGCAGTCCGAGATGGAAACCAAAGCACAGGGTGAGAGGAGATCAGGGCCCGGCTCAGGCAGGGAAGCAGGAAGTGGAAAGCAGCCAATTCCTGCTTTCTCTGCCTTTTGCCCTCTGGGAGGTGGATGACCCTGCCGCGCTGCAGAAGGCCAGCGACAGTCACCAAGGCCACGGAGACCAAGGCTGATCTCACCTGGAAACGAACACACCCAGAAACAGTTTAGTGACTCCTGAAATGATCCATGGCAGTAATAAACTCGGCTCGAGAGACTGCACAGTGTGAACCCGGGGCTCTGGGCTATGGAGAGCAGCAAGACCCTGGCCAGCACACCTCACCTTTCTGTGCCTCTGAAGATGCAATATACACCCATGTCGTGGCATTGCCATGGTGACGTGATGGACGAATCTGTGTCAGACCATTAGAAAAGTTCATAACAAAAGCATTATGCAAAACGTAACACCCGCCAAGGGTCCAGAGAGTCCAAGGACAGCGCTTATCCCAGCTTAGCAGGGACGCTCTCTTCCAGCAACGGAGTGCACTCTCCCCCATAACCAGTCCCTTCTCACCTCAGCCTCGGTATTTCTTTTCATTCATTCATTTTTTCCTTTTGAGACAGGGTCTCATTGTGTAGCCCAGGCTGGCCCCGAGCTATGATCCTGCTGCCTTAGCCTCCGGAGTGCTGGGATCACAGGTGTGTGCCATGGCGCCCAGCTCTGCCTGGCTCTTTCTGCAACACCAAGCACACACAGATGCTTACCGTTAAGCAGTGCTTCTCAGTCTTGCTCTGATTCACCCTCACCTTGTAACTTGCTACAGGGGCCAGGCGCCTCTGTGACAGTGCTCTGTGCCTCCCTAGAAGGGACAGGGGAGGAACTGCCCTGCAGACAATGCTTCCCTTGGATATTTGCAGACGACGGGTGTGTGTGCGCGCGCCGTGTGCTAATCCCGCTGTTCTGTTGACTCAGGAGGCTCGTAGTCCTTTCTTTCCCACATCTTGCCATGGTCCCATGGAATCTGTGGCTTCCCAGTGTGATTCTAGGATTTATTCCTTCCACACCACACAAACCTACCTCCATCGCCCCTAAACGTCGGTGGGGGAGGCTGTCAAGGACAGACACTGGGGGCCTTGTGCCTTGCAGCTCAGGAGTCCACTGCGGGGATCCCAGGACGTGAGCTTTCACTTTAGGCTCAAATCTGAGCTCTTTGGTGCACGCGCAGGAGGGAGGAGGGGAGGCTCCCGGGCAGCTTCAGGTCCAACCTGTTGGGTCTCTTTTTGCTGTGGCAGTGGGGTGACCACACTGTAGGGCTCCTGGGGCTTGGTCCCCGGGCAGTTTCCTTCCAGGTGGAGGAGGGGCTGGGGACCTGTCTCCCAGGGGCTGCTGAGTTAGCTGGATTCTGGCGGGGGTTCCTCTGCTGGGTTCCTGCTAACACTAAGAATCACGAACAGTCAATCCCCAGCACAACCCAAAACAAAAATGAAGAGATCACAAACCAGGTCACAGAACCCCACAGTGGGCTCACTGCTCCCACAGATTTGCCCTGGGCTGGAAGCCGTATGTCTGTGTGCCTCCCCCAGGGCTATCTCCCTACTGCCTGCTCCAGAACTTCCTCTGGTGCCCCATCACTTTCTCCCTCCTCCTTTGGTTTTAACTTCATTCTGTCTTCTAATCATAAATGTCCACAGCACTCATTAAATGTGTGAAGTATTTCAAATTGTTATCGTCTTATCTTTCTTTTCATGTAGTATATTTTAGCCCTTTCTCCATGTCATGAAAATCTTTTGAAAACACACTCTCTGATGATTATTTAACATTATAAGTTATATACCTTAATTGTTTAGCTGCTCTCTCTCTCTCTCTCACTGGGGATTGAACCCAAGACCTCCACACTGAGCTACATGAGTCACCAATGGCCTAGGCGGGGCCCACACTTCGGATTCTCCTGCCTCGCCTCCAGGGTGCTGGGATTTCAGGCATGTGCCATGACACCTGGCTACGTTGTCACTCTTCAATGTAGCATCCTATTCAGATGTTGGCCAGCTCTGTTCTCCGAATGAGATGATTCTGGGTAAGTCTTTTGCCAGCTTTGACACATTTAATAAACTATTAGTAAGTTAAGAAGGACAAGCACGCATACCATGCGGTGTGCCTGTGAAGGTCTGCGTCCTCTGGCAGCCTGAGACTGGGCGGGCAGGCAGAGGTGACCCGGGTCACCCTGAGCACGGAGGGCCCGAGGCAGTGTGACCTGGGGCAGTGAAGATAAGACCCGGGGGGCGGGGGGGCGCTGCAGGGCGAAGTGGACCTTTGAGTTTCAAACCCGGTTCTGCCACTGGGCCGGGCTCCCAGGCTTCCTGAGCTCCAAGAGACAAACACAAGTGGTGCACTGGTCAGATGGACACGTACGTTCCGACCGCGAATATGTCACGGAGGACGGTCACCAGGAGCGCGTCTGCGGCGAGAACATGCGGCCTCCTCTGCAACCCCGAGTCTGGAACGGCGACCCCCGGCCCTGCTGACCACCGCCCTCCTCCCCGCCCCACTGTGCCGCATCCCACACAGAAGTGACATCAGGCCACACTCCCGGGCCAGCTTCCTCCCGGGAGCACCGCGCTGAGGTCAGGGCACCCGCAGGCCTTCCGCCTTGCCAACCACAGGGTTCCGGTCCCGCCCAGGAAGGCTACGCTATGCGCATGCGTACGCACGCACGCACGCTTGCCCACGCAGTGCAGCCCTGCCAGGCCGTGCACGGAGGCCGCAGCTGTCCCTGTGAGACCATGTTTTTACTTATTTCCCTCGCCTTCCCCTGGGTCTGGCGAAATCCATGGAGCCCCTTTATTTTATTGATTCTGTAATGGTACTGTGGATTGAACCCATGGCCTTATACTGTCTGGGCAAGGGTTCTATCACTAAGCTACATCCCTGGCGATTTGTATTTTTAAATTTTCAGACAGAGTCTTGCCAGGGGCGGAATTTGAACTTGTGATCCTCCTGCCTCAGCCTCCCCAGTACAGTCACCCATGTTTCTATTCAGTACCTGCCACTGTACCTGACAAATTTTAATTGCTCAATAACTGTATTGGTTTAACCTAAAGCTTCAAAGCAAGGTTTTCCTTTCACTCTAGTACCGTTCAGGTACCTGTGCATTGCTACTGACAGAATTGCCCTGCACTTGTAACTCACTGAGCCCCCTGCATATAAAATAACTATAATTTCCCTTGGAAAGACTGAGATTTATGAGATCATTTTTTCTTCAGTCTTTCCCCCTGCTTTTATCTCTTCTCCATATTCCACAGAGAGCAAAACAAAAGCAAAGAACTTTTCATAAAAGGAATCTTTCACTGTTACTCCCTTCCCGGAATCAATTAAAACCGAAAAACAATTGCAGAAGAGATGAAATCCCAAGCCAGGCGGGTTCTCCAAGTCTTTAACGGGATACACATTTTGATATTTGAGCGAAACGTTTACTAAGGGCCCTGCGGATAAACCCTGAACTGGGGGCCTGAAGAGCGGGGTGGGGGTTGGGGATTGTGGAGGATACATTTCCATAGCAAAGAGGCGAGGTGTGGCAGACATCTGTTGCTTTTGTCTTGTCAACAAACAACCCTCCTTAGGCGGAGCATTAGTCCAACTGGCCCCATTCCCAGGGGACAGGATATGCAACCCACCCTCCCAACCCAGCCACCCTGCCACGTTTACACGGTGCCAAGCAAAGCCGATCCCATTTCCTCCAGGAGATTTGATACGTGACATACTGGGGGAGGAAGGGGCTCCCTTTTGTCCCCCGAATCCTAAGGCTTTCTGTGGGATTGGGGCCAGCGGGAGCCATCTTACCAGCCACCTAGAGCAAGCATGTTCGTGTCTGCAGAGAACGCAGTCGCTTAAAAAGAAGCAGAGACAGACTCTGAGAGGAGGAGGGGAAACCCAATCTTGGTGACATCCTTCAGTACCTTTGTGTGGCCCAGTGGCTTGGTAGGACGGAAATTGAGCCTGCACCGCCCCCGCCCCCGCCCCGCTCCCACCGAAGCCTGAGCCAGAAGAGCTGGGGGCTGGGGTCCCCACTGGGAACAGACGCGTGAGGAGCAGAGGAAGAGGAGAGAGTCGAGAGAAGGCCACGCACCCTCAGATCTTACGAAAATTCAAGTGAAAATCACCCAATATTGATGTCTGTTGATTTCTTGGGAAAAGATATCTGAGTTTTCTTTCTGTGGGGAGATGAAGAGAAACAGAAGGGTGTGATTTCACTGAAATTGTGATGTCTTCGGTCTTTTCTGCATCTTGGAATTCTGGAGAACCTAAGGAGACGACATGGAGATAGATCTGAAAGGGCCAAGTAGCCTTCGCCAACACCTGCTGCCCGTGTAAAGAGAGACGGGAGGACTCCGCACCGTGCAACAGGTATCCCTGGAGAGGAGAAAAACAAGACCAAGTGGAACCAAAATCACCCCAAGATTACTTAGGCAGAGACTGTCTCCGAAGGAAAGATCCAAATCTTCAGGTTAAAGCGGTGTATCAAAAAATTCCCCCCAAAACAAAACAACAAAAATCCATGTGTTCAGCCCGGCAACTGAAGGACTTAGAGAGACCCTGTCTTAGAGAATTAAAAAAGGACCCGGATGAAACTCAGTTCAGCCCCCAGTGCTGGAACACACACACACACACACACACACACACACACACACACACACACACACACACACACGGTGATGAGTTCTACCACGATCAAAACATATTGTGTTGAGGTAATGAAGGGGGGAAAGCTCTTAGAGTCTTCTTCAGGCAAAAGAAAACTGCCATTTCTAAGGGAAAAATAAATTCATCAGCAATCAATTAAACATAGACCTAAGTAATGATTATGGTGGAAACGACTCCTGAATAACGTGATTCTAATGGCTTTTGGAAGAAATGCATTTCTATGGTTTCCCTTTACGGAGCTAGCATCACACGGGTCAGTAATAGATGAGAGGGTTCTCACAGTCCGGCCGGTGGGACAGAGGCCGAGCTGGCTGTCCCACCCACGGACAGACCCAAGCCTGCTGGGTTTGAGTGGGTGGCCCCTCCCACACTTGGAGATGATGTGGACCTGGAGGAGGCGGGGCGGCTGGGAGGTCCTTAGGACGCTGGGGACAGATCCTCCTCGGGGAGGACTGCGGGACCTGACCCGATGGACTTGCTCTCTGCACCCAGCTCCGGGTGTGAGGGCCGCAGTGCTCCCTGCCACGTGGCTACCACATCACCAGCCTTGGACCTGAATCTCCACGCTATGGGTGAAAGAATCCTCTTTATTCCTTTTATAAAAAACTTTATTAGTTCGTATTTGTCATACATATTGATCACATTCATTACAGGGAATGTGTACCTGCACATGATATATCTTGATTCTTTTTTTCCCATCCCCCTCCCCTCCCTTTAACCCCTCTTCCCCTCTCCATTTACAAAAGCTTTGTTTCCATTTTTTCCTTCCACTCTTTTTTTCTTGTCCCTTCCATCCTTTCCCCACCCCCTCTTGTTCCCCTCCTATTTGAACATGTTCTTCCTCCTTCCCAGTATCTCTCCCCTATTTTGCTCCTTATTTGCCCTTTGGGTTTCTCACACAAGAGAAAAAATGTAATTTTTATTTTATTTTGGTACTGGGCATCAAACTCAGGACCTTGTGTTTGTGAGGCAGGCACCGGAACCACTGAGCTAAATCCCTGGCCCACAATGTAATATTTAAGCTTGTGTGTCTGATTAATTTCACTCAAGATTATGGTCTCAAGGTGCATCCATTTTCCTACAAATGTTTCAAGTTTATCCTTCTTTATGGCAGAGTAGTACTCCATTGTGTATAAATACCACATTTTCTTCAAATTTTTTTTTGGTACTGGGGATCAAACTCAGGTCCTTGCGCTTGTGCAGCAGGCGGCAAAACCACTGAGCTAAATCCCCAGCCCCACATTTTTTTATCCATCTTCTGATGGACATATGGGCTGTTTCCAAGATTTAGCAATTAAAATTGTGCTGTTATAAACATGGGTGTGCATCACTGTGGTGTGATGCTTTTAACTCTTTTGGGATGATATATAGAAGGGGAACAGCTGAGTCAAATGGAATTTCTATTTTTAGTTGTTTGAGGAATCTCCATACGGATTTCCATAGTAGCTGCACCAGTTTACACTCCCACCAGCAATGTAGAAGGGTTCCTGTTTCCCCACAGTTTTGCCAGCATTTGTTATTTGTTGATTTCTTTTTTTTTTTTTTTTTTTTTTTGGTATCAGGGATCGAACTCGGGTCCTTGTGCTTGCAAGGCAGGCAGCGGAACCACTGAGCTAAATCCTTGGCCCTATTGGTTGATTTCTTGATGATAGCCATTCTTTCTGGACTGAGATAGAATCAGAACCTCTTCATTTCTTAATTAGCTTGCCTCAAGTATTTCATAATAGTGACAAATCTGACAGCTATGGTCCCCTTCTTTCCCAGATTTCACTGATGTAATTATGAGGCAAAAGCAAACCAAACCAAACCAATGAAGTGTAAGGATATGGGAGAGGTAGTAAAATAAAGTTCTCATCTTTAATGGAAGGAATTGAGGTGTAGAAGTATAACTGAAAGTGTTCTTCAGGAGAAAGAAAACTCAGAAAATACTGAAAGTTATTTCTGGAAAGTGAACCTACAGGTAGGAATAATTCCTATTATGGCTTGTATCTAAATGTTTCCCCAAAGCCTCATGTCCCCCCAAAGTCATAGATAGGACTTTTCAGAGCTGGCTGGATCTACAGTGTGTGATGCTGGCATTAAGTGTGTGATGCTGGGATTAAAGGGTGTGTGATTACTAAGTTAGTCCACTGATTGCTTTGGCATAGTTCTGAGTGTGGATGGTGGGAAGACCCATCCTTGGTGTGAGTACTACCTACCCTAAGAGCATGGAGCCTGGAGAGAATGTGAGGGACAGAAAGAAGGCTGCTGTCATCATTTGCTGCTTGCTGCTTTTGCTGCTTTCTGCCTGCCATGGACTGTTTCTCCTCTGGGATGGCCCTCTGCCAAACCACCTTGCCTTGCAGCCAGCCAATTATGGACTGAAACCTCTACAAACTGTGAGTTGAAATAAACCTTTCCTCCTTGAACTCTGGCTATCAGGTATTTTGTCTCAGCGAAGAGGAAAGTAACTAAGACAATGTAGAAGGTAACTTGAATTTTTTTATTTTTATTTTTAGTACTGGGGATTGAACTCAGGTCCTTGTGCTTACAAGGCAGGTGGCAGAACCATTGAGCTAAATCCCTGGCCCTACTTGAATTTTTTTAGACTTTTCTTTATATCTTTAATCATTTTGCCATATAGAACGACTTTTATACTTTAAAAATATGGTTAAAACTTTATACTTAATGCATAAAAAAGGAAAGAAATATAACAAAATGTTACCGCTGCTCTCTGAGTAGTGGAAATGTAGGGTTTCCCTATTTTTTTCTTTGATTTTATCATGTGTGCGTGTGTGTGTGTATTTTCTGCATCTCACAGCCAACTGACTTTTCCACTTAGGTGCCAAAAGCATACCTGGAGAAGGGCAGTTTCTTCAGCAAGGGGTGCTTGGGAAGCCAGCTGTCTGTCTGGAGAGGGCAACTACACCCTCACTTCTCACCACGTGCAGAAATCGGCTCAAGATGAATCAAGGATCGAAATGTCAGACCTGAAATTATGGAGCTACGAGGAGAAACTACTAGGAGAAACACTTCAAGACACTGATCTCAGCAAAGATTTTCTGGATAAGACCCCCGAAAGTGCAGAAAATGAAAGCAAAGCTATGGGCCAAATGGGATTATGTGAAACTAAGAGGCTTCTTTCTGCACGGCAAAGGAAATGCCAGCCGAGGGGAGAGACAGGCCGCACTGCAGGGCGGAGGAAATTCTCGTGAACTGCCCATCTGACAAGGGATTACATCTGCAATGTAGAAGGAACTCAGTTCAATCCCCAAAATGAAAAAATGTATTTTAAAAATGGGCAAATGGCCTGCATGGACATTTCTCAAGAGAAGACATACAAATAAGCCAACAAGCATGTGTAAAAATGTTCATCATTAATCACAGGAAAATGCAAATCAAAACCATGGGGAGACATCCCCTCCCCCAGTTGGAATGGTTATCATCAAACAGACAAGAAGAAAACCCACAGATGTTGGCAATGGCAGCGAGAAAGGGAGCTCTTGTGCTCCTTGTGGGAATGGAAATTGGCCCAGCTGTTGTGGCAGACAGTAAGGGGCCCCCAAAAACTAAACATGAGGCTGGGATGAAGCCCAGCAGCAGAGCCTGTGCCTGGCATGTGAACGACCCTGGGTTCAATGCTCAGTACCAGGAGAACAAAAAGAAAACAAATCCCAAACCCTGAAAATAGAACTGCCACATGATCCAGCAATCCCATTACGGGATACACATCCAAGAGAAGTGACATTTTTCTGTCTAAAACATGCCTTCTACAGAAGTTCTCACAATAGCCAAGAGATAGAAAGAACCTGAGTGTCCTTCAACAGAGGAATGGATAAAAGAAATGTATATACACAGTGGAATATTACTTAGGCATAAAAAGGATGAAATCCTGTTATTTGCAGCAATATGGGTAGAACTAGAGGTCACTGCGCTAAGTGAGATAAGTCAGGCACAGTGAGCGGAGGACCATGTGGTGCCACTTGTCCATGGAAGCTACAATGAGGAACACATCGAAGCAGAGAGCAGGACAGAAGTCACTAGAGGCCAGGAAGGGAGAGGGGTAGAAAACTAAGCTGGGCTTGGTGGCACACACCTGTAATCCCAGCACTTGGGAGGCTGAGGCAGGAGGATCTCCACAAGTTTAAGGCCCCACTTGGCTACATAGCAAGTTCAAGGCCAGCCTGGACGACATAGCAAGAGCCTGTCTCAAAAGAAGAAGAAGAAGGAGAAGAAGGAGAAGAAGAAAAAAAAGAGTAGTGAGTTCTAATGTTCTGTAGCACTGTAGGGTACTATAGTCCATAACAATTAGTTAAACATTTCAATATAACTAGAGGAGAAGAGTCTGAAGGGTCCCAACACATAGAAATGGTAATATTTGGGGAGACAGAAATGCTATTTACCCTGATTCAATTACTGCATATTGTATACATGTGCCCCATGTGTCAATTAAAAATTAAAATAAAAAATAAAGACCCTTATTAGGTGAAAGAATAAAAACCAACCACGCCTATAAGATGCGCATGGAAGATAAAAGATCTTGGAGAGAATAAAAATAAAGAATGAACATAGTTTCAGTCAGCCAATTTAATAAAAAGAAAGTGAGGGTTATGATCTTTAATTCAAGGCTAAATGGAAGAAAACAGCCCAAAAAGTTTGCTTAGTAACAAAGGGAGTTATACACAATTCATATATAAATACTGTGAAACTTTAAACACAGTCATAGTTCAGATCTAAAATGTCCCCCCAGGGCTGGGGATTTAGCTTAGTGGCACTACGTCTGCCTTGCAAGTGCAAGGTCCTGAGTTTGATCCCCGGTATGGAAAAAAATAGATAAAATGTTTCCCCAAAGTCTCATGCTTTCTGGGGTGGAGCTATAGGAAGGCAGCTGGGTCAAGAGGGTGCTACCTTATCAATGGATTCACCTTGGATGAGTTCATACTTGGGGGGAACTAGCAGGGGGAAGTAGTCTATCTCTTGGGAGGGCTATCTCTATTCTGGCTCTTCCTGGTACTCTGATTCCTCACCCCCATGAAGTGAGCAGCTCTCTTCTGTCATGCCTGTCTGCCATGGTGTTTCTTCCTTGGACTGAAACCTCTGAAATTGTGAGCCAAAATTTCTCTTTCCTCTGTTAAGTTGTTTATGTCAGGTATTTAGTCACAACAATGAAAAGCTGACTTATAAATATCAAAATATATGAAGCACAAAGTTTGTGAAATAGAAGAACAAACAAAATAAAAGCTGAACAATTACTACCCTTTCTAAGTATTAAGGGAAAAAGATGATACAATAATGTAACTTAAGATTTATAAATGAAAAAAATGAGAGGATTTTTTCCCTTGCTTTTAACAAGGGCTTGGGGGGTGGGGGAAAACATGGTTTTGTATATGTGCATCTCTATATATTGTTACACTTAATGCAGCAAATAGATACTACTTTTATTATGTGACCAGAAAAACATTTCCAACAATTTCTAAATCTAGATATATTTTTGAACCTACAGCCAGAACTCACTTTCATTGCTAGCATTAAGAAATAAATACTTCAATTTATGGAAACATTTTGTCATAAAGAAAGCCTTAAATTATCCCCAAAGAAGAGACTATATCCTGCTTTTCCAGATAGCAGTGAAATGAAAATGTAATAAAAGAGAAACAGCAGCAGTAAATGGAGGGACACGACAAACCTCAACTTGAAAACCTTAAGCAATGGTTAATAGAAAATAATAGTACAGGTCATAGTGCATAAGACAAACTTAAGGCCATACCAAGAAAAAACTCATAGCCTCCAATGCTTTCACTCCTTGTGAAGGAAATATCAAAATTATTTAATACTCAAGTAACAAAAAAGGTTTAAAATAGGATGATTCAAAAAGAAAGCAGAAAGCTGGGCATCGTGGCACATATTTGTAATCTCAGCCCCTGAGAGGCTGAGGCAGGAAGATCGCTGCAAATTTGAGGCTAGTCTGGGCTACACAGTGAGTTCAAGGCCAGCTTGGAATCTGTAGCGAGACCCTATCTCAAAAGAAAAATTGTTTTTTAAATAAGCAAAAACAAGCAGAAAGAAAGAAGAGCAACAAAAACGAATGCACTGGAAGACTTGCTGAATAACATGTGGGAGGCACGAACGCGGGAGACAGGGATCCTCTACCAGGACAGGGGAGGAGAAACCACTCAGGGCTCCTGGGCTCCTGGTAAGCGGAGACTTCAGCAGGGCCTAGGCTCAGACCCTCAGACCGGCATCAGCCCTGACCCGGGAAAACTTCGAGACAGGAGTCGCAACTAAACCAAGGGTTACCGTGAAGTCCCGGGGCGGGATGTTTCGGAGTGCGGCGGGCGATGGGGCCACGCAACAGTCTCAGCCCACAGGAGCTGCGTCCAAGGGGCCGGCTTGGCCCGGGCAGAGCTAAACCCGGGTGAGTCGCTGTCCCTCGGCAGGGCACCTCCAAGCCACAGGTGCAGCAATCGCGGTGGCAGAGGCGTCTGTTGCTAGCGCCTAGGCCAGGGCGCTTCGGGGTGCCCATTTCTCTATCACTCCTGATCCTCGCTTTCCTCACACTACCTGGGGTGTGTGCAGGACTACAGCAAGCTCTTCCTTTTCCTCCTATGGATTTTGGAAATCATGATGGTGAAGATCGGCAAAAAAAAAAAAAAAAAAAATCCACCCCAGGACACCCTCCTGCCCCCAGTGCACTCCCTGGACTCCAGTCGCTTCATTAGGATTAGCAATCATTCACGGGTATGCCTTTTTTCTTTGTGAGATAGGAATTAATGTTTTTAGGTGGGTGTGGTCGTGCACTCCTGTAACCCAGCATGCTGAGATGTGAGGCAGGAGGGTCAGGAGTTCAAATCCACCCTAGACAATTTAGCGATTTAATGAGATCCTGTCTCAAAAAATGGGGACATTCAAAGTAAAAATCTGCTGCACGGCAAACGAAATGACCCACAGAGTGAAAGACGACATACAGCATGGGAAAAAGGTTTTGCCAGCTATTCCTCAGTCAAAGGACTAGAATATATGACATTGAGAATATGTCAAAAAAAGTAGAACCTCCGTGGGGTGGGGATTTAGCTCAGTGGTTCCGTCCCCTGCCTTGTAAGCACAAGGTCTTGAATTTGATCCCCAGAACCAAAATAAAAATCCCCCAAACAAAAAAGAAAACATGTTCAGCATCGCTGGCCATGTGAGAAATGCAAATTGAAACAACACTGAGATTCTACTTCACTCCAGAAAGAATGGCCACCATCAAGAAATCAGCCAATCACAAATGCTAGCGAGGCTGTGGAGAGAAAAGAACTTTTCTCCATTGTTGGATGGAATGTAAGCTGGTAAAACCACTATGGAAATCCATATGGAGATTCCTCAAAAAACTAAAAATATAAATTCCACTTGACCCAGTTATTCCCTTTCTAGGTATCTTCCCAAAAGAGTTAAAGACACTATACCATAGTGATACGTGCATACCATGTTTATAGCAGCACAGCTCATAATAGCTAAATCTTGGAAACAGCCTATATGTCCATGAACAGATGAATGGACAGAGAAAATGTGGTATTTACATACAGTGGACTACTACACTGCCATCAAGAAGGATAAACTTGAGGCATCTGTAGGAAAATGGATGCACCTTGAGACCATAATGCTAAATGAATAAATCAGACACCCAAGCTTAAATATCATGTGGCTTCTCTTATATGAGAAACCAAAAGGATAAATAAAGAGCAAAAAGGATACCATATCATCACCAAGATATGCAGCAGTATAAACACCAGTGATGCAAAAGGAAACAGACATGGACATGGCTAAGACAGAAGCCCAGCAGATGAGATGCAGATTGGTCCTTTATCCTAGTCCCACCTACGCCTACCACTCTGTGCTTCGTTCTTTCTCTTACTCCACGTTCTCTGTTATTTATTTATTTATTTATTTATTTATTTATTTATTTGGTACTGGGGATGAAACTCCAGACCTTGTGCTTGCGAGGCAGGCAGTGGCACCGCTGAGCTAAATCCCCGGCCCCTGTTCTCTGTTATTTACATCAGTCATTTCCTTTGTTCCAGCTTCAAGTTTACCGAATCTTCATTCTGTCCCCTCCATTCTGCTACTGAGTCCATCCATGACTTTTAAACAGTTGCGGTTACTAGGGCGGGGAATTTAGCTCAGTGGTTCTGCCACCTGCTTCGCAAGCACAAGGACCTGAGTTCGATTCCTGGTACCAAAAAAAAAAAGTCGTGGTTATTGAATTGTTTTGGACGAAGTTCTTTCCGTGGGTCCCAACAGACCAGGCTGAAAACGAAAATGGAGTCACTCGTGCTTAAGTTCCATGTCATCCACCGAAACCAAGATGTTATCTGACCTCGGAGAGATGGGGAGAGATAACAGCCAGTTTTCCCAACAGGCCGGTTTTGGTTGGCATGACAACGAAGCTCCCCTGCTTTAATTCTTCTGCTGTGAGCAACTGGCGTAAGCAAAAGTGAGCAGGCCACTTGTTTCCTATTGTTCCGCGTCTGTCCAACCTTACCAGGAAACTAACTCTGGACTGACCCGCCGGCTCCCTTCTTTGTTCAGGTGTCTGCAGCGCTTCTCTCTCTCTGCAGCCAGCCTCCCAGCTGGGGGTGGGATCACGCGCCTGGAATCTCGGCACTCTGGCAGGCTGAGGCAGGAGGATCATAACTTTGAGCCCAGACTGGACAATGTAGGGACTTAGTGAGACCCTGGGGTGGGGGGAGACAGAGGGAGAGAGAGAGACAGACAGACAGACAGAGACAGACAGAGAGAACGAGCGAGCGCTGGGGATGTAGCTAAGTGTGAAGGCCTTGGGTTCAATCCCCAGTCCCCAAAACAAATGGAAAAAAACAAAAACACCCTAAAACGCACCTCCTGTGCTGCGCTCACGGAGCCCTTGGGCTTGTGGGCAGTGAGGGGCCCTTGCTGGAGTCTAGGGAGGAAAATGAGCCAAGGCGACCCCGTGTGCTGCGCTCTGTCCCCGACCCTGGTCTCAGGACGCGCAGCTCAACTAACAGTGAAGCCTGAAACGGAGAGAAGCACAAGAGCGCACTGCGGACCCCCGGGCTGCGGCCTGGCACCCGGGTCCGGGACAGAGCGGATCCCGGCGGGGCGGGGCTCGGTGCCTTCCCCACAGTCTTGGGCCCCTTCGGCCAGGAGGCCTGGGGAGCCCTACCGGAAGGACAGTGGGGACCCCACCCCCGCGGGTCAGAGGCCGCCAGGTGCTGACCCGGTGCTCCCCGTTCATGCAGCTGCAGCTGGGCAGGGCTCAGGCTAAAACCAGATGCTCCCGTTACTAAGATCCCCTGAAGCTTGGTTTTCTGGGGTTTGTCTGTTTGTTTTGGTGATATTGGGGGTTGAATTTAGGGCCTTCACATGGAGCTACACCCCTTTAAAAATTTATTTTATTGTGCTGAGGATTGAACCCAAGGCCTTCCCCCTGAGCTGCATCCACAGCCCTTTTTCATTTTTTCTTTTGAGACAGGGTCTCACTAAATCACTAAGTTCCCCGGGCTGGGCTTGAACCTGCCTCAGCCTCCCAGAGTGTTGGGATCACAGGTGTGCACCATCCAGGCCTGGCTTCCCTTTCCAAGTTAAAATTTCACCTGGGATCTCAGGTTCATCTTCCCTTTCCCGTCCAGCCCTGTGACTCAACAGCCCATGGTGGAGTGGGCATTTGCTCTTTATGAGAACACAATTTCTTTCTTAGAAAAACAGAAGCAGCATTTTTGGATGATTCCTTTTCCACTGTGTTTCTCCAAAGGAAATAAACTCTAAATAATAAATTTCAGGGGCGAGGAATTTAACTGCATTCATTGTTCTATGTGGTCCGAAATAATTACTATGTTTAAAGTACTGGGATTTTACAAGACTGAGTAATAACAAAGTCGACGTTAAACACAGACATGAATGAGTGAACCCGCCTGGCAGGGAGCTGTGTCCCAGGCCTGGGCTGATGCAGTTTTCTCCAGTCTTTTTATTTTGAAGACTTTCCACCCTGTAGAAGTGGTCAGAGAATAGCACAAGGACTCCCACCATTATGCCACATTCCTAACTTCTCAATTCTTTTCTCCTGGGAAAAAAGACCTTCTCCTATGTAACCATTATACCTTAGTCATATTCCAGAGATTTGGCTTTATTATTTCAAATTTACAAAAAAAAAAGGGGCCAAGGATTTAGCTCAGTGGTTCCATCACCTGTTTTGTAAGTGCAAGGTCCCAAGTTCGATTCCCGGTATCAAAAAATAAAAAATAATAAAATAAAATTTAGGTACTATTGAAATTTTAAAAATAACAACCAAAAACCAAATTTCTCCAATGCTCTTATATATCTACACCCCTCCACACACACACACGTGGCATTTTCACTATACTGAGGTTTGAACCCAGGGCCTTCACACTGAGCTATATCTCCGGCCCTTTTAGTTTTTATTTTCAGACAGCTAAGTTGCCCAGGACAGGGTTGAATGTGCGATCTTCCTGCCTCAGCCTCTCAGAGTGCTGGGATTCCAGGCATGTACCACCTCATCCGGCATTACCTGTGTTTTTAACAATCCAAAATCCAACTTAGGATTTAATAGTCAAGTCAAACTCTGCCTCTTTCATCTCAAATAGCTTTGCTGAGTTTCTTTTTCTTTTAAAATACCAGAGTAAAGAGGGTTTGTGTGGGTTTCTCCTAACCTGGCCCTGTCTGATCACCTGGGTAGACGTTGTATGCAGTGTCTCTGCTTCCTGTCACAGCACACACACTTCGGGGTGACGTCCACACACAGCGTGCCCATAGCTCCTGGTCCAGCAGTTTTATCCTGTGCTTTCCACAGCCATTGACTGAATCAGTCAATACACTGGTGAAATCATGATGATTTCCTCAATCGGTTATTCCTTTTTTTTTTTTTTTCGGTACCAGGGATCAAACTCAGTTCCTTGCACTTGCGCAGCAGGTGACGAAACCACTGAGCTAAATCCCTGGTCCTATTCCATATTTTTTTGAGACACATCTCTCTACATAGTGCAAGCTGGCCTTGAACTCTCAGAGATCCTCTTGCCTCAGCCTCTCCAGTGCTGGGATGACAGGCTTATTCCTTCAATTTGTATTTGCTGGGATTCTCTGTAAATAAGAATTCCATGCCTCATATGTTGGAAGATCCTGGATTCTGTTAATTCGATCCAATTTAATCCATAGCCACTATTATTATCTGGATGCTTACCATCCCACTGCGCCTGTGAGAGCTCTTCTAAGTAGGCGCCTGCCTCTCTTCCCTCCAGTGTGTCCTTCAGCTGGGACAGCAAGGGCCCAGGCCCTCCCGAGACCAGCCACAGCCCTGCCTCCGGTTAGTGGGCATGGTACTCAGGGGCATGTGCTTTAATGTGTGCATTTTATACACATTACATTTTATTTTATTACACACCTTGCATGCTACCTTGGTGGCCACTTCTCCCGCCCGGCTTTACCGCTCCTCTCCAGTCCTCTGCAGAGGCCCCAGAGCAGCTGGGCTTGGTTTGTGCCAGCTGGGGACGGACCAGGCCCCTGCACGCTAGGGCACCAGACATGACCCTTAAAGGAGTCTGTACACCTTTTTACACAGTATTCATTCACAGGGTCTTCAACAGATTATCCCAAGTGAAGAACTGCGGAGGAAGCGTCAACGACATTGGTATTCCCAGAGAGTCCTGCATCCCTGGTCTTAGCTTCCTTGGCAAACAATGTGAGGTGGAGACGCGGGAAGCGCCCTCTTGTGAGTGGAGCACGGCCGTGTGTGACTGGAGGCTTCCGACTCTTAGGCCAGGGTCTGTTCCTCACCTTGTTGGCCTGCTGCTGTGGGGACAGACGTGAGGAATCTGCCGGAGCTGAGTCAGGAACGCGTGTTTTAATTGTCTCCTTAAACGTTTACTCACACTGGGCTGGGGATGTAGCTCAGTGGCACCGTGCTGCCTGGGAATCTTAGGGCCCTGAATTTGATTCCCGGTACTGGAAAAAAAACATTTACTCGCATTGCTTTTCTGGAGGGAGGAAGGTGTTGATTTTTTTTTTTTTTTTTGGTACCGGGGATTGAACTCAGATCCTTGTGCTTGCGCAGCAGGCGGTGAAACCACTGAGCTAAATCCCCGACCCAGGGTGTTGCTTTTTTAACGCATAGAGAAATGAAAGGAAATCTATTCCCCTTTTAATATCTTACCAAAAGAGTTACAGGCATCATACCACAGTGATCCATGCACACCCGTGTTTATAGCAGTACAACTCAAAGTAGCTAATGCTGGGAAACAGCCTATAGGTCCATCACCAGAGGCATGTGGTATTTACACAAAATGGAATACTACTATGCCATAAAGAAGGATAAACTTGGGACATTTTTAGGAAAATGGATGCACCTTGAGACCATAAGTCTAAATGAAATAAATCAGACACACAAGCTTAAATATCACATGGCTTCTCTTATATGAGAAACCCAAAGGATAAATAAAAACCAAAACAAAACAATAGATAATAGGAAGTAGGGAGATAATCTTTTGCAAATGGAATGGATAGCAAGGGGGAGAAGGGATGAAAAAGAATGAAGATGTGTTATGTTCACGCACCGACGCCCCACAAGAGATGCAAGCACTGTGTACTGCAAAAATGTACTCATAAAAAATAAAAATTTTGAAAAGATTAATGGCTGTTTGTGGTGGCACAGGCCTGAAATCCCAGCACTCTGGGAGGCTGAGGCAGGAGGCCTGCAAGTTTGATCCCACTTTGGGGGTGAGTCACTAAATGGGGGTGGGGCTGTGGCTCCATGAGAAGGCCCTGGGTTCAATACCCAGAACCAGAGAGAGAGAGAGAGGGAGGGAGGCTTAATGACACCATTGCTATAGACACATAATAGTGGACACTCTTTCAGTATGGAGACATTTTAAGCTCTTCAGAGGCGTTACAGATGTTTACGATCCTGAATCATAATCAGATCTGCTACAGCTGTATATGGATCCTGAACTCTACTCTTACTGTCCACTTAAGCTTGGAAAAGATGAGTTTTCTGAGGGTCCTGGGATGGCGCCAAGGACCTCACACAACTGCTCTACTCCTGATCTCCACCTCCAGTCCCTACAAGGCTGTTTGTATTTTTTTTATTTCCTTTTTTTTTTTTTTGGCACTGGGGATCAAACTCAGGTCCTTGCACTTGCAAAGCAGGCGGCAAAACCGCTGAGCTAAATCCCCAGCCCTCTATTTTTTTTAAAAAAAGATGGGGTTTTGCTATGTAGTCCAAACTGGCCTTGAACTCACTATATAGCCCAAGGTGGCCTCAGATTTGAGGTGATCCTCCTGCCTCAGCCTCCTGAGTGCTGAGATTACAGGCCTGCGCCACTACGCCTGACTTGAAAGCACTCTGTTACATCACTTAACCCTCATAACAATCCTTTGAGGCAGACACTAGTCTGAGAGAGAAACTTCGTCATATTAAGAACATATTTCCTGCAGCCAGAGCCCAGGCTTAAATCCTTGTCTGCCTTTAACTTGCTGAGTGGCTTTGGGAGTTACTCAACTTCTCTGTGTCTTGGTTTCTTTATGTAAAATCTGGATTACACCAGTAATCATGCCCACTTTAGGAGATTGCTGCAAAGATTGAAAGCTACGTCGCTAAGGTGGGAAATACCTGGAAACCTGAGCTGGATGCACCTGACCTCAGAGCTCCTCACCACTTCACCATGCGCTTCCTTCACTCATTCCACAAATATTCCCTGAGGACGTGAAAGGTCTTGCACTGGTGACCGAGGCAGCACCAAACCCTGCAGTCCCAAGCTCACAAGCTGGAAAACTGTCCCACATAGACAGCATCCACAGAAGTGGAAAAGGCAATGGTGTCCCATGCTAAGAAGCAGCATTAACAAGGAGCAACTGGAGTGAGGTTCTGCTATCCCAGAAATGAGTATAAAATTAGCAAGCTATTTTAGAAAGAGATATAAATAGGGAAACAAAAAGGCTTCAAATAGTAACAAGATTGATTATAATAATCCTAAAGAATTGGTAAGGTTTTTAGTTCTGATAACAGCAAGTGTTGGTGAGAGTGTGGAGCTGCCAGACTGCTTGTACACCCCTGGTGCATGTGTAATTGCTCGAAAGAAGAGGTTGGCACGTGCAGCCGGGCTAGCATAAGGCTTACAGTGGACCTAGGAGTTCCTAGCTGTCTTGGTTACTTTCTTGTCACTGGTACACAATACCCAAGATCCACACCTTAAAGGAGGAGAGGTTTATTTTGACTCACAATGTGAAGAGGTTCCAGTCCATAGTCAGCTGGCAGAAGGACATCACAGAGGAGAAACAGTCCATGGCATAGCAGACAGGAAGCATGGAGGGATCAAGGAAGAGGAAGGTGATAGACCCTTCCAGGCCATGCCTCCAGTGACCCATCTCCTCCCACCAACATCACACTTAGCTTTAAACTCATCTGTGGATGAATCTTCTGGTATCAGCCCCAATGATCCAGTCACCTCCAAAGCCACCCTATGAGCATACAAGGATCTGGGGACATCTAAATAGAAACTGTGACACTGGCTTAGCTTGGGCTGCTGCCTTTCATTACAGCAAGAGAACAGTGGTGGCAATCAATCGGTGTTCCACACTGCCATTTAAAACCAAATGGCAAGGCAGGGCACAGAGCAGGAAGGAGGTCTCTCTGTCCTATCAGCTGTGTGCAGCATGACCCTGATTGGCTGTGAGACTCTGGGTGTGGCCAGAGGGACAGGTGCCGTCATGGTCCAGTCGGGGTTAAATGGCTGCTCTGTCACAGTAGGAGAGGGTGGCATTATCATTGATAGTTACATCTGGGGCAAGAGGGCCAGGTCCCCAGGGGGAGAGAGATGCTCCAAAGAGACTGAAAAGGGCCATTGCAGCATCAAGGTGACTTATCTTCCTTCTCACTCAATCACATAAACACTTCTTTGCAGTATTTTTGCTCTTCTTTTTTAGATTGTCAAGGAAGACAGTTTTTCTTCCCTCTTAAGTTCAGTAACTGGGGATCCGGGAATTAAACAACAATAGTCCAATTAATGGGTATACAGTATTAGCTTTTCACTGCTGTGACCAAATGCCTGACAAGAACACCCTTCAGCTGGCTTGAGTCTCAGAAGGGAATGGAATTGCCCTTTCGAGAAATGCTAGGACAGTTGAGACTTTAGCAGCTCCTAGAGATGGGTTGAATGAATTTTGCATAATGAGATGGATATAGGCTTTTCAGATCTAAAGTTTCCCTGAAAAGCCTCATATAACAGTGGTGGGGCTTTCTGTAGATGATTAGATGGTGGGCCATAAGCTCATTGTGCCATTAGGAAGTGGGGCCTGGCTGGGGTCATAGGTCACTGAGGTGTGGCTTTGCAGGGTATTTTCTTACCCTGGCCCTTTCCCCTCCCTCTGGCTCTTTCCCACTCTGCTTCCTGACTGCCACGAGGTGAGCAACTTTCCTCCAGCAGGCCCTTCCACCATGATGCTTCCACCTTGGGGTCAGCCAGCCATGGACTGAACTCTCTAGAACTGTAAGTCATATGACCCCTTTTCCTTTAAATTGTGTGTGTCAGGTATTTGGTCCCAGTAATGAAGAGCTGACTAATATAGCAGGAGAAAAGACAAATTTTTTTTTTTTTTGTAATGGGACTGGATCTCAGGACCTTTCACTTGACAGGCAGGCAGTAGCACCACTGAGCTAAATCCCCGGCCCCAAGAACCAAATTTTTTTTTTTTTTTGTATAAAACTTCATCTTCTTTATTTTGCATACTTTTAATTTCAGAACAAAATAAACAAAAAATAAGATCACAACATCCAACCTTGCTGTCAAATTATGGAGGGGTGGGGCTTGAGACCCTTGCTTCCTGCTTTCCACACAGGGCAGAAGAAACCACTAGACATCAGCAGAGGGAACGAGGTGGGACAGGGCCAGTCATGCTGCTGGAGGAGCCATGGAGACACTGTACAGAGGGCACAGGTTTCCTACAGTGGAAGCTCCTAATCAACATCTTCCATCCGAGATGCATCCTCATCCCCTTCGAGGGGAGGGATCTCATCAGGAACAACAGCACTGGGCTCTTCCGGGGTCACCTCATCTTCATCAGTGCCCAGGCCCAGCTTGATCATGCGGTAGATATGTTTGGAGTAGGTCTGGGGATCCTCCAGGGAGAAGCCAGAAGACAGTAGCTCAGTCTCAAACAGCAGCACCACCAGGTCCTTGACAGCCTTGTCATTCTTGTCAGCTTCAGCCTTCTGCCACAGCGTCTCCACAATGGGGTGGTCAGGGTTGATCTCCAGGTGCTTCTTGGCCATCAGGTAACGCATGGTAAAGTTGTCTCAGAAAGCCTGGGCCTTCATGATTCGCTCCAGGTTGGCAGTCCAGCCATAGGTGCTAGTCACGATGCAGCAAGGTGAAGACACAAGTCTCTTGGAGATTGTCACCTTCTCAACCTTCTTATCTAAGATTTCCTTCATGAGTTTGCACAGGTTCTCAATCTTGGCCTTGCTTTCCTCCACCTTTTTTTTCCCCCCTCATCCTCAGACAGCTCCAGGCCTTCTTTGGTCACGGAGACCAGGCTCTTCCCGTCAAACTCCTTGAGCTGCTGTACGCAGTATTCATGGTTGGGCTCAGTCACGTACACCACCTTGAAGCCCTGTTTCCGCACGCGCTCCACAAAGGCAGAATTGGCCACCTGCTCCTTGCACTCGCCAGTGATGTAGTAGATGGACTTCTGTGTCTCCTTCATGCAAGACACGTACTCAGACAGGGATGTCATCTCATCTCCAGACTGAGAAGTATGATAGCGCAGCAGCTCAGAAAGGCGTCGCCTGTTAGTGGAGTCCTCGTGGATTCCAAGCTTCAGATTTTTTGAGACTGTCTCTTAGAATTTCTTGTAGTTCTCTTTATCTTCTGCCAATTCAGAGAAGAGCTCAAGGCATTTCTTAACAATGTTTTTGCGGATGACTTTCAAGATCTTGCTCTGCTGGAGCATTTCTCGGGAGATGTTCAGGGGCAGGTCCTCCAAGTCAACCACACCACGGATAAAGTTTAGGTACTCGGGGCTCAACTCATCACAGCTGTCCATGATGAACACACGACGGATGTACAGTTTGATGCTATAGAACCAAATTCTTAATGTAAACACATCCTGCCTCCTAAGTCACCAGAAATACTCTTAGAAATAGAGAAAAAAACGAGAAGCATAAAAACCTAATCCATCTATGTCTACACCAACTTTCACTGTGTGACAGGATGTGGCTTTGGCCACATCCCCATCCCCACTGCTGACAGGAGCTGCTCATCCCCAAGGTCACCCTTAGAGCATCTGGTGTGGAATCTGACGCCCCACGTCATTGGGCAGAACGGGGCGTGGCTGGCGGAGGAGAACTCCCTTCTGTTACAGTGTTCAACTAAACAAGTGTCAAATCACTCAACTCTGGCGAACTTGGACTGGTCCTTTGGATCCCGGCCAGGTCTTTTGCGAGGTGACAGGACACTGTAAGGAGTAAGCATCTCACTCGAGTCAGTCTGGAAGTCAGGCCTGCTTCGTGCGGGTGGCTTCAGGGAAACCAGCACCCCCAAGTCCTATTCTGAAAAGTGTCCCACCATGTCCTTGAGGTATGTTATGATCAGAGGCAGACAATGCTACATCCCCTGCAGTGGACTCAGGTATGCTGAGAGGGGGATTTTGGGTGGACATCTGTGTCCCACAAGCCCCCGCTCGGGAGCCCTGGCTCAGGAAGGCTCTGGAACTTCCGGCCCAGCTGGGGCGCTGCTGTCTAAGGCCTTGTGCCCAGCCTGCAGATGAAGCTGGCTATGTCACTGTCCCACTGCACCCGAATCTAGGGCTCAGGGCAGGGAGGCCAGCCCCAGTCTGTACACTGAACCTCGAGGGACAGGCAGTGTGGGAGCCCCTCCAGGAGGACCAAGATTCTGTGTCCCCAGGGATGCTGGCAGGGATGGAGCCCAGAATGAGGTCGGCATTCTGTCCCTCCATGAGGCTTCAGGGGCCTAGGGGCCCAGGGTCAAGTTGCTGGCTGCGACTCCGGTCAGTGGATGAAAACCTAGTTGTAGTCAGGCATGGTGGTGCACGCCTGTGATCCCAGCACTCAGGAGGCTGAGGCAGGAGGATCACCTTGAATTCAAGGCCAGCCTGGGCTATATAGTGAGTTCAAGGCCAACTTAAGCTATATCTGAAAAAACAAACCGGAGAGACTTTTGTATAATAAGCTGCACCATACACCCTCACACACCAACACACATAAACAGAAAGACTATACAGATTACATGATGAGATAACAATAGTTAAACAAATTTTTTGTTGTTTTTTTGAGACAGGTTTTTGCCATGTAGTTCAGGCTGGCCTCAAACTCCCAGCGATTCTCCTGCCTCAGCCTCCCGCATCTAGACATTACTCCACGCCTGGCTGAAATAATAATATTTTAGGTTGAGTTCAACAGAATGTATTCTTTGCTGGGGATTTAGCTCAGTGGTTCTGCCACCTGCCTCGAAAGCACAAGATCCCAAGTTCAATCCCTGGTACAAAAAAAAAAAAAAAAATTCCAGAATGTATTCTTTAATTTCACCTGTTTGCTTTTACTTTTAAAAATTGAGCTAGTAAGAGATGTGAAATCCCATAGGTAGCTCATCCTTTCTTCTTGTATGTGGGCTCCGGACGCAGGAAGCAAAGCCTCGGTCCTCCAAAGCACCAGCCTGACCCTGGCTAGCACACACTCCTTTCCCCTGAGGGCACCCTGCTGCATGCAGTGCTGCGGCTGTGCATTGATATGGATTTATTCATGGATTCATACAAGCGTTTGGGGACAGAGCCGGTGCCCGAAGCTCCACAGGACAGTGGTGTCATCTCGCTCGGCTCTGAGGATGAAAATTTTGTGCTTGAAAAGCTGATGAAACAGCCAAGTTTGACAGTAAATGAGATGCTAAGACAAATACTATTCGAAAAGGCAAAATCCGAGCTGGCTGGGATCAGCCGGAAAGCCCATTCGAAGATGGTTCGCCCCGCTTTCTGCAATTCGTTCCTTGAACTCTGCTGAGTAATCGCAGTCACGTTGACGCACCTCGCCTTCGCCTTCCAGGCAGGCACCTGCCTCGGGGAAAAGACACCAAGCCAGCCTGCTTCCTTCTGCCCTGTAAGCCTTCCTGAAACACGGACCTGGGTGAGAACGGAACAACTTTTGGAGTGACGACATCGGCCCCCCAGCTCAAGAGTGAAAATACCAGCGATTCTCTTATTTCAGTCTTCAGTGAATAATTACTAAAGGGAACATTAAATCTAGGAGTGAGCTGATGAATCATTATCACACTTTCATTTCCAATGATGCGATGCTCCTAAAGAGCCTTTGGTTTTCGCCTCATCTCTTAACTATACCTCGCACGTGTGAGCTATTTTCTTTATCTTTTAGGAGCCAGCTGTCTCCTCTGCCCTGACTTTCACAGTGACTCCTAGTCATCGACAATGTTGGATGTACCTTGCTCCGCCGACAACCTCCGCAAGTGGCCTGAGTCTGTCTTGTTACCGAGCGACAGCTGTGTGCACCGAGGTTGGAGAAACACGACCACTAATCTAGGTTGTAAATCACTCAGTCTCTTGCATTCTCTCAGTCAAGATCAAAAGGCAAGAGGGAGAAGGGCTCGGAAATATCTGGAACGGATTATTCATCACCCCTCGGTGCCAGAAAGCTGCACCTCCTGAGCCATGGCTAATGCATCTTGCATGAGGGACTCGCACGCCGGAAACGCCTACAGCCACACTGCCAGAAACACAGGAGTGCTGGCACCTCTTAAGAAACAAAAGTTGGGATTTTCAAGTTACCCAGGGCTTCTGACTTCCCCCCTTTGTTGTCTGAGAGGCAGCACTGCACTGCAGACTCATCTCTTGGGAGCACAGTGCGGCTTCCAGGACCCCCGAGAGGCTCCAATCCCTCCAGGTGGCGTAGAGGTGCAGACCACTCGTGTGCCCCCTCCTCACACTGAGTCACCGAGGAGACTTGTGATCCCTGAGGCAATGTGTGCGCCACGGAAACAGCTGCCATGACGGATGGTTCAGGGAATGGCAACAAGGAAAAGTCCACACATTTAGCTCAGACACAGTCTTCCCCCGAGGATTTTCAGTCTGCAGTTGGTTGGATTCACTCAACTGTGTTCTTTTCATTCTTCAAGGCTGGTGTTTGTGCCTGGACATTTTTCTTAAGAGCATAAACGAAATCATGAAACCAGTGTTCTTGGAGGGTTCCGAGCTCCTCTGGGGTCCGATGTAGTTTGGGTTCTCTTTAAATGCAGGCACTGATTGGATCAGGACACGGATTTTGTAGCTTTGTGCTTTGAGTAAATTTTAGGCACCCAAGAAGTGGCGCACATTCCAAGTGAGCTGCTGAACACCGCTCGGCTGCCTCTCCCAGCCCTGTGTGACGCCCCACCAGGCTGTCTCCCCCGTCACGGGCACCATCTGCTCTGCAGCCCGTTTTCTGAGAGCCGGAGTACGGAGCAAAGAGCAGGCTGCCTCCTTGGATGAACTGCTTAGGACTGCAGCCTCTTGTCTCGCACATGAGGAAGTCCAATTCCTTACATTTCCTGAGTGGTTCACATTTCTAAAACCTTTACACACCTCATTCACCACTTGCTCTCAACCCAAAAGGTAGGGTCTGTCCTCGGACTTGTCTTTCACAGGGAAGGAAGGAAGGAAACTGCATCTAGAGAGGTAAAACACTTGGCACAGGCAGCCCATTCTGATGATCCCTCCTTACAGAATCAATCTCTCTCTCTCCCTCTCTCTCTCTGCAGTGCTAGGCATTGAAGGATTCCTCCAGGGTCGCACTGCTAAGCATACCCTGTACCTTGCAGCTGCGGGCCACCCCGTGATGTGCTTCTGTCTGCACTGACCTCACATTTCTCCCGGTGCGCCTGACTTTCTCCGACTCTTGTGGCTGTGGATCCTTTCTCCGTGTGTGGGGATTGTCCTTCCTTGACCCAGGGACCATCTAGGCTGCGACTGCGCGTCTTCGGGAAATCTGTTTTCCTTTTGGGGAGAGTTTAAGATCTTGCTCCTCCGGTTTCTCGGTGACCTCCCAGAGGTGGCCACTGTCGCCCCTCAGGCTGCACCTCGGTCCCCTGTTGTGGGACCCTCACATCAGGGCACGAGACGTCCCCACCTCTGAGGCTCTCTCCATCCAGCTTTTCCTTCTGTTTCCAGCTCCTACTCTTGAGGCTTTCCTCTTCCTGTTGCCCTGCAGGGTCAGGTCTCAGTTCCTTCACCTTTTCCCTGCTTCAGCTTCCTCTGTGTCTTATTTTATTCTGCCTCCTCCATGAGATTCCCCTGTGTTTTCTTCCATTGCCCGGGTGACTGTTCTTGCTGTCATTCTTCCTGGACTCCCGAGGCTCTGTCTCGCTGTCCAGCACCTGTGGCAGAGGATGGGTCTCCTGCAGTGGCACAGGAGGTGACTGCCGTCCAGGGCCGGGCACAGGCACCATGGCCGCCCTTCGAGCAGGACCTGGTCACTCCTCTGCTTCAGCCTCTGCTGTGTTCAGGCACGAAGTGCACCCAAGATGTGCATACTGCACGGGGCCTGAGCAGAGCTGGTGTGGGACCCTCGATGCAGGGACTGATAAGAAAAGATGAAACTCTGATGAAGTCCAATAAAATTAAATGGAGTGCTGATTTCAAAATTAGAAAAATAGGTACAAATAGCTTTGTAAAATCTCTGAGGCAGCAGTGGAGAAGTTGGCTAAAAAATTGATGCCTTGTATATATATTTTGAGACAGAGTCTCCCTGTGTAGTTCAGGCTGGCCTCAGATTCACTGAATAGCCCAGGCTGGCCTCAAACTCATGGTGATCCTCCTGCCTCAGCCTCCCAAGTGCTGGGATTACAGGCGTGCACTGCCATGCCCGGCTTCCTGTCAATATTCTTCACTGTATGGAGCGAGATATTCAATGAGGGGGAAAGATGTCAACAACTCTGAGCTGGAAAGCAGTTTCAGAAGACAGACCTTGGACATGAAGATATTTACGAGTTCCTTCAGTAGCCCAGCATGCTAATGCACACCTGTGATCCCAGCATTTGGGAAGCTGAGGTAGGAGGGTGACCACCAGTTCAAGGCCAGCCTGGACTACATAGGGAGACCCTTTCTCAAAAAGCAACCGACCCAATGATGAATGTAACTGTATTGTTTACCTAAAAGGTACCAATATACTTCATGGAAAAACAAAACAAAACTATCAGCCAGCCAAACAAAAAAACCCCTAAATATGACATTTTGTTTATATTTGCTTTTATAGACTCACAATGATGAAATATAGTACATCTATTTGTAAGTGGTATTAAAAGTTTTTTTCAAAAGATGAGATTTGTGATGTTAAACATTATGCCATACATTGCTTAGTGTTTTTATTCAGTGGTACAGAAAACAATAGTTATGGCTCATGACATCTTAGAATTTAGGTTATTTTTTTAATTGCTAAGAGCCGGATATTTTTCTGAAAACTATTCTGTGACATTTTTTTCTTGCTTCATGGATAAAATATTTGCTCCTCTCTCCAAAGTCATGAATGCTTTTTTGAAATTTTCCTTTCTGTCTATAGCCCAGGGTTTCTCCAAATTGCTTTTCCCCTCTGATGTTTAGACCTAAGACAGCCCCTGACTTATGATTATTTAATGTTATCACTCAGTAGAAACTATACTTGGACCTTTGATCTTTTTCAGGCCAGTGATATGTGGTCCAATCCTCTCTTATTTTTTATTTTAATTTTTAAAATGTATTCATTTTTGTTTTTTGTGCAAGGGCCATGGTAATCTCTGTATTGTTCCAATTTTAGTATATGTGTTGCCGAAGTGAGCACATTTTCTTTGTTTGTTTGATTTTTTTAGGCAGCGTCTCACTGTGGTAGCCCAGGCTGGGCCTTGAACTCACAGTGATCCTCCTGCCTCAGCATCCAGAGTCCGGACATTACAGGCATGCCTCACCATGCCTAGCAATGGTACTGGGGATTGAACCTAGGGTTTTCCCACTGAACCACATCCCTAGCCCTTTTAAAATTTTGAGACAGTGTCTTGCGAAGTTAGTCAGACTGGGCTCACACTTGCAATCCTCCTGCCTCAGCCTCCCGGAGTCCTGGAATTACAGTTGTGTGCCACCATGCCTGGCTCTTTAATGATAGTTTCTTAGCCTTTTTACTCATGGTGTGAATGTGCTTCGTCCTGGCTCACAGGGGCTGAGCTTCTTACAGGAGGCCTTTGGTGGGGACACAGCTCCTAGCACGTTTGCTAGTGCAGGAGAATGAATGGTGCTATTATATAATATGATTGTTTTATGGGCCTCAGGTTCAGTCCTTCTCGGTTACGGTTGTTATTCAGCAGTGAAGCTGAAGCCACTTTGTACCCTGGCTGAAACTAGCTCAGTGCTGACATAATTCCCTCTTCTGACTTAACAAAATTCCTGTGGTCTACAAACACCCACTGAGCGGCCTTGAAGCCAAAGGTTCCTGACCCGGAAGAGCCACCCTCAGGTCTCCAAGCTGCTCTGCTGGGTCAGGCTGGAATCTCACCCTGGGAGAAAGTCGCCTGGCCCAGATCCTCCGCCACCCTCCAGGGACAGATGTGGATCTTTGTCAACTCAAACAACAGCCACAGCCGTGATGGAGGCAGTCGCTGAATTGGCTCATTGTTAAGTATGTGAATGTGGTCATGGCCATGTCTAGATGTCCCAAAGCCTCATGCGGTCATAGGTGGGGCGGTTTCAGAGGTGGCTGCTGGCACTGATTCATGGTGCAGTTCTAGGCTCAAGGGCCTAGGATTCAGGGTGTGAGTGCTGCCCGCCCTAAGCAGCTGGGTAAGATAAAAGGGGCACAAAGAGGCTGTGAAGGCCCCTTGCTTGCTTGTTGCTTTGCTACCTTCTGCCCAGCATGAACTGTTTTTCCTCTTCGATGTCCCTCTGCCATGTGCCACTCTGCCTTGGAGCCAGCCAGCTATGGGACTGAAGCCTCTACAAACTGTGAGCTAAATAAACCTTTCCTCCCTTAACTTTGGGTGTCGGGTATCCTGTCTCAGCAGCAAGAAAAGAGTGCTCTGAAAAATGAGGTGATAGCGTGCTCCAGCCCATCACAGGAACACTAATCCTCCCTCTTGTCCCATCTTCCCTGTTTCCTCAGCTGCCACCACCCAGGGGGCGCTTGCTGCTGAGTGGAAAAAGGGGAGACCTTGTCTGGATCTGGGTTCTGAGGTGCAGGAAGGACAGGGCCGACAGGGCCTGCAGGGCCTGGGCAGTGACAGAGGGTTAGACAGACTCATGGCGGCCACTGTCTCTGCTCCATGCTGGCCCAGCCATTTTTACATAACGTTTAGTGGTTTCTTTTACTGGGAGAGACAGGAACAATACAAATACAGTGAATGCTGCTGCCGAGCGCCATCCAATAGAAGGGCAGGAGTTAAAAACACGACGCTGTGTCCTCATCCACCTTATTCAGCAAATCTGGCACTGTGGGGCTTCTGAGTCTTCCCTATAGTCAAAATGACCATGAAGGGGAAATGTTTTGAATCAGTTCAGGACATTGAGGCAGCCAGGAGAGCACAACTAAAGACACTCAGGAAAGAGGGCTCCAGAGCTGCTGCAGAAAGTGGCCAGGGTGATGGGATGAGTGCGTCCCGAGTGGGGTAGGGGGAGGATTTTGAAAGGAATTAATTGATAGGGAAAAGTTTTAGATAACTTAATAGATTGAATATTAAGGTAGTTGTAGAAGCAAAATAAGTAATGTATTCCCATAAGATTTGCTTTTCCCCTAACTCTTGTTCTTTAAGGTGACTTTAAGGTGACAGTTATCTGACTCTTTAACCAGTAACTTCATTAACCTAACAAAGCTGCAATGGCTGGGTGAATTTACAATGTATATGTGCCTATCTTGTCTGTGACTTGTAAATAGGAACTGGAATTGTATTTACACATCAAAGACCAGTAGGGATGAGATAATGGCTAAAAAGGATATAAAAAGAAAATGTTGAACAAAGGGGCGTGTGGATACTAACCAGACCAGTTTCTGGCAGTCCCACCTACTTGCAAGTAGAACTTTTATTATTTTACCTGAATTCTGTGTTTCCATGTATTTCTTTCTGAGATTTCCAGAACATAATAGCAACATGTCTTTCACTGTAGTAAATTTTTAAAAAACTGAACATTCACTCTATTTTTGATGGTACTGAGTACTATGCATACTTGTTGGGAGTAGGGCTGCCAGATAAAATACAGGACACCTTGTTCAATTTGAATTGGGCAGCAACAGGGATGTACTTATAAAACACTGCTTCATTCTGTAACCAAAGCCCAATCCCAGGGGGGACCTGTGCTCTGTTGGCCCACGTTGACAGCCTCTGTGGGAGAAAGGGGACTGCTGGCCTCCTGCCCAGCACACCTTCCCTGGTGGCCCCTGAGCCCTGTGGGAGGCCTGTGCCATTCTGATGACTTCCTGTCTTTCTCCTGTGCTCGGGAATCTGCTCACCCAGGCAACAGAGGTCATGGAAGTTGGGTGTTGCTTTCTAGAAATTCATTCTGTGGGCAGCCTCCCTCACTTTTTCTCTACTTTTCTTCAGTCTTGGGAGAGAATTGTTAGCATAAAGTCCCTCTGCTACTTGACTTTAAAATCCCCGTTGAGTATCTTTTACTGGATTATCAGCCTTTAGAGTAGTTCTTAGTCAAAAGCCCCATTTTTTGTTTTTTTGGGGGTTTTTTTTGAGACAGGGATTCACTATATAGTCCTAGCAGGCCTTGAACTCAGTATGTGGTCCGGGTTGGCCTTGAACTCAGAGATCCTCCTGCCTCAGCCTCCCAAGCACTGGGATTATAACTGCGCACTACCATGCCCAACTAACTAAAAGCCCCACTCCTTTATTATAGTAGATTCTCAGCAACTCTGCTAAACAAGCAGGCCATCCTTCTGCGCCCTCTTCTCTCCAGGCCTTGTCTTTGTTTCAGGCTCTTCTCCATGGAGGAGCCAGCAGACACCATCTCCACAGACAAAAACACCAGAACATTCTGCTCCATTGACCTACAGACTCTTCCCGTGTGTTGGCATCAATCTCCACAGCACTCGGCTTCTCCAGTACCTTCTAACCTCATATTTAAATGTTGACTCTAAGCACAATCTGCCTTATCACTCACTTCCCATTTTCTCAGAATCTCTTCCACCCAAGCTGAGGCCCCAAGTCCTCGATGGTGTTGACTGTGTGTCGCTGGTCTCACTTTCAGACCAAAGTCAGTTTTGTGAAATAAAACATTAAGCCTTCTGTCATCTCTACAGAACAGTCTTGCTGGGTATGCAGAGAGTCTCATGTGGGCTTACAGGGGACTTCGCAGTAAAGTAGGAAGCCAGGGCAGATCTTGCTGTGGCACAAATGTACCCACTGAAACGCATGTCCCTATTGTGAGTTACTCAGGGTAGGACCAGTGGGGCCTTTGGTGCAGTCCTGGGGGCTTTGTCCTCTACATGGTGGATCCACCCCGGATTCTGGGATTAGTGGATTCGTGCATTATTGTGGGAGATACTCTGTTATAAAAGCAAGCTGTTCTTTCCCCCTTGCTGTCTCACCATGTTAAATCCTCTGCCATGTTGTGACCCAGCAGGAACACCCTCAGCAGAAGACAGGCGGATACCGGGGCTGTGTTCTTGTACTTCCAGAACCTCGAGCTAAATAAACCTTTTTTCTTTATAAATTTCCCAGCCTATGATATTCAGTTATAGCAATAGAGCACAGACTGAGGCAGCACCCAGGAGAACCTTTGGTATCTTTACCACCTGTTCCAAACATGAATCTGTCCCCAAGGGAAGGCATCCCAGAGCTCTGCTATTCCCTGGAATAAAAGTTGGAAAGCATCATTGCATTCAGAGTCTTCAGTCTTGCAGCTGATGCCATTTACTGATTCATGCACTCATTCAACCAACTATATGATACTTCCTGAGCCCTACTATGTGCCAGGCAGGTCCCTATATCCCAGGAGCACAGTGAGAAGGGGTCCCTGCTCTCCTGATGCTCTGTGGTGGGCATGGGCGTGTAGGGTGGTCGACCAGATGCCCCTCAGATCCCCTGCAGTAAAGCAGAGGGATCTAGTGGAGAGGAGGGGGTTCAAGGTTCTCTGTTTTCTCCAGGGGTCCAGGGTCCCTCAAGGCCACATCTTCCCCAGCTGAGCAATGTAGGGCATGAAGGTCTGGGGGTGGAGGCCTCGCCAATGGGATTAGTGCTTTTATGAAAGAGCCCCGAGAGAGATCCTGAGTTTTTTTGCCCTTCTGCCACGTGAGGACCCACGAAGAAGCTGTCTGTGAAGCAGAGTGGCTTCCTGAGACACCACAGTTGCTGAGACTTTAATAAAAATAATATCTCCGTTCCAGAACCTGGGCAATGCCTCAGGCCTAGCCACCCTGAACTTTATCCTAAGGCCCAGCTTCTAGAGGCAGAAATAAGAATAACAAAGACCCCTGGAAATTCCCAAAACTCCAAACTGGGACAAGTGCTAGACCTGCAGCTTGGCCTACAGTGACCTTCTTCACTTGGAGCTCCTTAAACGTTCATATGTGTAGACTGCATCTCATGCGTTCAAGGATAACAGAGTGCATCATGGGAAAGGACATGTGCAGTAGCCACAGCTGACACGACTCAGCACCCTGACAGTGGCTTGTCAATCACTCTGCATGGCCCAATGGGAGCTACCCTAGACCCAGAACAACAGTTTAAATTTTTAGGTTCGATGTATTCCATGCTGGTGCCATGTGAACCCGCTTATTCTGAGCATATCTTTGCCCTTTAAACTTCATTAAACTTAGTTGCTTTTTCCTTTATCATTGGTGCAGTGTCCAGTTCTTTGCTCATCACGCACAAGAACCTGGAAACCTGACCTGGGACCCCATCACCCATGGCAACACTTTGATCTTGAACCTCCCAGTTTCCTTAACTGTGAAAAATACGTTTCCATTATTTATAAATTATCCAGTCTAAGGTGTTTTGCTATAGCAGCCCATGCTGGCTAATACAGGAGGCAAAGTTTCCCTTTCGCCACCTTGGTTCAGTGGTCCGAGGCTAAGATTGGACGGACAGGAGAAAGGATAAGGTTCATTTCCTCCAGGGGACGGCTGCTCAGCAATGAGTGCCTCCCCGAACGGGCAGGACAGAGGTTCCCTGAGCAACTTAATAGCGAGGGGAAAGGATTGCGCCTCTGTGGGCATGCGTGGAAGGTCCTCCTGAGCTTCTCAGTGCTGGTGAGTAGAGGAACTTGCCCTTGTGATATGAAGAGCTCAGTCTTGCCCCAAACAGGAAACACCCGGGGGTGCACTGGCTGCTGCAATTCGTGTAAGATTTTTTTCCTATGCCTCTGATTGTTCCCATGTTTTCAATTTCAATTTCCACACCACTTTGGCAGACTGCTACTGCCTGCGTTGATCAGCTTGGTGAATTAGGCAACCGCTCTCTAACCAGGAGCGAGCACTGCGGGCCACAGCAGGTTTGCTCTAGGAGGAAATCACCACAGGGTTAAGAGCCCAAACACAAGACTTCCAGATACCCGATGCAGTGTGAAGTGTCTTTGTAAAAATGGCCTTGGAAGTGGAAACCAATAGTCAGACAAACTCAGAATTCAGCTGGGTTGATATCATTTTAATATCCACTAACATATGAATCCTCAGGAAGAATGTAAAAGAAAAATCCTAAAAAGAATGTAGAAATCAAGCAAATTCAAAATTGTTAAGGGACTCTAAGAAAACATGTTTACATATTTTAAGAGCCAAAGAAATGCAAACTCCACCTGAGCTCTTTAGGCGGAGGACACTCAACTCCTCTGAGCAGAATCCAGGGTCTTGGGCTGGGCCATGCATCCCATTCCTCTCCTTTGAGTAGGCGGTAATTGACTCAGCAACTGTACCCACGGTCACCAAGGAAATCAGCATCACAGCCAAAATCTTTGGTGGCTCTGCAACCTCAAGCTATAATTACAAAGCAAAATTGTACTCTGAGTGGTACCTTCCAACTCCACGAAGGTGTGAACCAAATTTGTGTTTGTATTTTGAGGTGAAGGAATTTATACATACTTGGTGTTTTATAAACTTGTCTTGTTTTTTGTTTTTTTTTCCCGGTGAGACAGGGTCTTTCTATGTGGTTTAGGCTGTCCTCGAACTCACTATGTAACCCAGGCTGGTCTCAAAATCAAGGCAATCCTCCTGTCTCAGTCTTCTGAGTGCTGGGATTACAGGTATGTACCACCGCACCTGGCTAAACTTGTCAAATTTTAAGATGGTTGAAGTATTAGAGGAAAAGCTTTGGAAATCCAATTTAAAATACGCAAGTGCATAGTTGATTCAGATGTGTGTAGCTTTATATCCAGGACTGAACAACATACTATAAGTGTAATACAATGTATCTGCTTTATGCAAATTACTTAGTGTCACAAAGGTTTTAGTAAATCAGTTATTTAATAAAAGTAAATAGGGGGCTGGGGATTTAGCTCAGTGGTTCCACCGCCTGCCTCTCAAGCGCAAGGTTCTGAGTTCGATCCCTGGTACCAAAAAAAAAAAAGAAACTAAATATATGTTAAATTTATAAGCACAATGTAAAAGGTCTTAAAATATTTAATTTGTTTATAAATGGACCAAATTTTAATCAAAGGTCTCTGTACAATAGTTGTCCATGTTTATTAGACTTATAAAAATAGAATTTGTAATTGGATTTAAAAGCCTAAGGAAGCATTAGATTTATGCTTTGAGATGTTGAGTATTAATATTAAATTTTTAATTAAATCGGGTTTTTAAAAATCTGGAAACGAAACCATCCATAGGGATAACCAAAAATTCATTTCGCATAGTCGTAAAAGTTAAAAGTGACAACCACCATCCAACCATTGAGAAATCTCAGACGGCCCTCCACGTCCAGGCTGCCCAGGTTTGCTACTCTTTGCAGATGAAATAATCTCCCTGCAGAGGCTGCGGAGGCTGCGGAGGCCCCCAGGCAGCGCGTCCCATTCCCACCAGGCTCACGTGTAGTGAAGGTGGAAAGAAACACACTTGCAGGACACACCAGGCTGGTGAACAGCCCCCAAGAAGGGACAGGGGGCTTTTGGACCCCAAATCCCAGGTCGGCTTCTGACTGGAGTAAAGTAGCCCTGGAACATCTGTCCTAGCAAACGCTCACGTGGCCTGCCCAGATGCAGGACTTCTTGCTGTATGTAAATGAAGGATCAGAACAGTGTCTTCTGATTGGTTGTGACCATATGCACATGAAGGAATGAAAAGAGCATCTTCTGATTGGTCCTAGGAGCAGCGCCAGATTCAAATAAAGGCTTGAAAGGAGGTCTTTTCTGATTGGTTCTCTGCACAGCGATGCTGTTATTCTGGGGATGTCCCACTCTGAGTGTCCCTCACCCTGCTGCCCTGCGCTGCATCCCTTTCCGTGAGTGGTGCAGAGCCAGGCTTGCGTCCACGCAGTAGCCAGGAGACGGTGAGTTATTGACCCCCAAGCATGGCTTTCTCACAGGGGCATTGCAAACAGGAGGTAAAGTTTGGTATCAATGTCCTTCCCTGTGAGATGGTATCAGGATACGGCAGATGCTACTGATATGAGGACAGAAGGAAAATCTGTCTAAATAGTTAATCTAGGAGTGTGTGCTACTTCAATCATCCTTTCCAGAATGCCAAATTCTCCAGCAAAGGGCCTGCAGGGCGCATCTCACAGTGGGACCCCAGAGTGGCTTTTCAGGCCCGGACCCCCTCTCGCCCAGAATGAGGTCCCCGGCCTCTGGTGGTCGTGGAAAAGCCCGGCAAAGGATTCTGGAGGTTTGATCTAGAGAAGATGGGTCCCCAGCGGAAGGTAGTGCCTGTCACCCACTCCCCTGGCAACACTGACATGGGCCACAGAGTGGAGCCCGACCCTGAGCTCACGGTTGGGGAGAGCAGTGGCCCATCCGGAGGAGTCACCCCGGGGGCTAGGAGAGAGCCATGCATGGTACACAGGGCACACAGAGCAGGGACAGAATTTCCTTCCCAGGCATCAGGAAAGGATCCAGGACTCAGCCAGGCCCTTGGGATGTGGAGGAGGAGATTTGGGAGACTGGAGCTTTGTAGGGGAGGCCGGAGGAGGCCAGAGATTTTGGGAGTGACTTCGAGTGCTGCCTGCACATTATTTACACACACACACATACACACACACACACAGACACACACGCGGGCTTTGGCCCCACCCACAGCAGTTTGTTTAGTTAGGTCTATGGGTGTAGCCAGTTGTGCTGGCGCACACCTGTGATTCCAGCACTTGTGAGGGTGAGGCAGGAGGATCTCTGCATGTTCCAGGCCAACCTGGGGTGCATACTGAGATGCTATCTCCAAAAAAGCCCCAAACCAAACCAAACCAAATGGAAAGAAAGAAAGAAAGAAAGAGAAAGAGAAAGAAGGAAAGAAAGAGAGAAAGAAAGAAAGAAAGAAAGAAAGAAAGAAAGAAAGAAAGACAGACAGACATGGTCTGCGGGTGAGTCCAGCCATTGCCTGTCTAAAAATCTTCTCTCCTGATTTGAATTTGTAGCTGATCTAAGGCTAGACTTTTTAAAAAGAGGCCGCAGTGAGACTGGAGAGCACAAAGGGGAAGACAGTTTGGGTTGGACAATGAAGCAATTCACAGGAGGTCTTGCTGTTGTCATTTGCAGTGCTGGGGAATGAACCCAGGGCTTTTGCACTGAGGCCAGCTGTTTTATCGCATTTCACTTTATGTTTGAGACAGAGTCTCTCTGAATCACTAAGTTGCTCAGGTTGGGCTCAAACTTGAGATCCTCCTGCCTCAGCCTCCTAGTTAGTGTTCTTGATATATAAAAAAAGGATGTGCCCTCACAGGGGCTGTTTTCATGGAGCCAGAAGGATTAGCAACTAAGGCAGGTACTTAATCTTCATTTATTGAATGAATGAGCAATCCAGAAGCTCAGTTTTTGTAAGTTAGACGATTTTTAAGGGCATCTTTAGAATCCTTGTCAGGGTGTCTGTCCTCCGATCTTCTAATCAAATGTCTAGCTAGTTGTCTGACTGCGACCACCAAAAATTGGTCAAAAGTTTGCTTCTTCTGGAGAAATACTTTCCCATCAGCCCCTTACCTAGCTACTCCAGTGTAATTTCAGCAGCTCGAATTTCAAACCAAGTAACTAAGGTTCTCCTTCCTCAGCCCCCCGCACCCCTTGGTCCAGGATGGAATTTGAAGCAGCAGTGGGACTCCGGGCTCCTGGCTGACACCTTCCCTGATGAATATTCCAGCGCCTCCAGGAGCCCCCCCAACCCAGGGGGCACTTTTCCCTTTAAAGAGTCATTCAGGCCGAGTGCTCATTTGAAATTAAAATGCTGCTGGATTTTTGCATTTGCAAAAGTTACTCTGATAGGACAGACAACAAATGGGTTTTGTCAGCCAGGAGTGGGTAAACACAGCTGTTTTCTCTGTGTATGGAAACTAAAATTATAGTGTAGCATGTGGGCATAGGAGCTAAGTTCTTACATGGATTCTTCTAAAGCCTAAATAATAGGACAATTAGGTTTTATTAAGTTAAAGTACACTAGTACAAAAACCAGAGTTTAGAGTAGGATTATCATAATAACTTCCTAAAATAGTTAAAGAGGAGCCTAAAGATACATTGTTTAATTTATTTAAAATCACTTATTGGGTAGAAAGATTCATAACCTTCTGTAATTCACAATGTTTGTTCTTTTTTTCACTAACTACTCAGTATGTACAAAGAGAAGGGTATCTGCAAAATCTAATCTGTGAAACTCTCCTAATTTAGATACCAGATAGAAGAAAGATACACTTATGGAATTAGGAATAGGCTCTTGAAAGGAATGAGTTCAGAAAAGGGGTGAAATGCATGTAGATTCTTTACTTGTTTTCTTTTTATTTCTTTTGGGACAGGGTCTCTGAGCAGTGCAGGCTGGCCTTGAACTCACTACTTGTATTTCCTGAAAATAAGACTGGGTCTTGATTAATTTTTGCTCCAAAATATGTAACAAGACTCATTTTTAGGGGATGTCTTATTTTGCATGTACAACAGTCTACACTTATTCATGCACAAAAACCTACATTTATTTGTGTTCAAAAATCTACATTTGCAGGGCATGGCAGCACACTCCTGTCATCCCAGCACTTGGGAGGCTGAGGCAGGAGGATCGCTGTGAGTTCCAGCCAGCCTGGGCTACATAGTGAGCTTTGTAAAGCGAGACCCTGCCTCAAAAAGCCAACAAACCCCAACAATCTACATTTATTCAGATACAGTGCTGTCATCATCATCTGGAACATCGTCACAACTCTCCAAACCCCAAATCCCAGCCTGCATTTCTTGCCACTCCATTTCCTGTAGACCCATTGGCCCCAGTCTGTAGCCCAGCAGTGGCGCTCTCCTTGAATGAGCGCTTCTTGTCCATGTGGCTTGCTCTTGGCGCCCTGGCAACCCCGCTGTCAGTGATTTTAGCCCATGAATTCTTCACCTGAGTCACAGCCTCTTGCAGGCTGGGCTTCACAGAGTTTGCATCGAATCAGGTGTAAATTGAAGACTTACGACACAGGAGTGGCAACAGAATTGATGACAGTGAAGGGTGATGGTCCATGCAAAAGGGACGAAAAATTGCACACACCAAAAATCAGGAAACCTTTCTTTATTTCACACAAGCGCATGAAGTACGTCCGTTACAACACACGACGTATTGAATTATGAAGATTCGTATCAGAGACAGCCACGTCCCTTCACTGTCAGGTGTGCACATTATTCGCATGTAGTGTCTGTGTGTGCTCTGCTCATTCAGCAGTAAGGCTCGAGGTCATCTGTTTACATAGGTAGTTACCTCTCGTCCAAAGGCGCCCCCTCATGTATTTACAAATGATTAATTATAATTTATATTATTCATTTTAAATATCAGTGTCAATACTATTATTTATATTTAATTATATATTAAATTATCATTTTCTTTTGTTTTTCTTTTTCTTTTTTTTTTTTTTTTGGTACGGGGTATCAAACTTGGGTCCTTGTGATTGCCCAGCAGGCGGCAAAACCACTGAGCTAAATTCCCGACCCATCATTTTCTATTTCAATACTTCTGTTATGTATTGCATCAGATGTACTAAATATGTCGGGCTGGCTCACGATCTTTAACTGAGGCTTATTTAGAGGGTAGGCCTTATATTACAAGCATCTTGAAAAAAAATCATGCTAGGGCTTATTTTCCAGTTAGGTCTTATTTTCAGGCAAATATCTATATAGCCTCAAACTTGCAGTGATCCTCCTGCCTCAGCCTCCTAAGTGCTGAGATTACAGGCATGTACTGTAAACCCCTGAAATGTTACCAGAAACCTCTGCAGTAGTCTCCAGTTTCCTGCTCAGTGTATGCTGCAAGGCTGAAGAAAAATACTAAAAGAACTAAGAAAGACAGAAAACCAGGGAGCCAGGAAGGCCAATGCTGCTTAATTAGCAAAGGTGCTGGTCTGTCCAAGCCACTGATTTTTTTTTTTTGTACCAGGGATCGAACTCAGGACCTTGCACAAGTGAGGCAGGTGGCGGAACCATTAAGCTAAATCCCCGGCCCCATAAAGCCACTGATTTTTATTAGTAATTAATTGAGGTAAAGGTGAGCTACAAGCAAAGAAGGGATGACATGAGAAGATGCATAGTTGTATGGTTCCTATGGAAACTAATGGAAGCAAGGCTCGTAAAGGACAAGGCAAAGCATTCTCGAATTAGGAACAGAATAGACAAAATATATGGTTGTGATTAGAACATTGTCCTTCTAGTTAACAAAGTTTGAATTGTGGGAACAGAATTTGGGTGCAAGTTACTCTGACCTCGGCACGTAGGCTTCAGCCGGACTCGCTTCTATGAACAAGCCAGTGGTGGGGTTAGCTCTGCACAGCCTGCCTTGGGCGTAATCAGTATTGCAGTCCCTCACAGGCATGCACAACCATGGCTGGCTTAGATAAACATTCTTTTCAGCTCTGTGGGATTCACACACTAAACTAAGTTACAGTTTAGTAGGAAATATCCTTGTTCAGTACGGTATTAGCAACTAATGCCAAGTAATGTTCACGTTTCCTGATGTGTTTATTTTCTATTCATCTGGGTAAGATGGGAGTAGTCATTTTTTATTTACTTATTTATTTTCCAGTACTGGGGATCGAACTCAGGACCTTGCGCTTGCCAGGCAGGCGTGGCACCACTGAGCTACGTCCCAGCCTGAGTGGTCATTTATTTATCCATTTGCTCATTCTTTCATCTCTGGATGTCTCCTTGGCTAGGAATTTAGAACACATGAGGAAGTTCCAATCCTACCTCAGGTCCCCACACAGTTCATGGGAAGACACGTATAAATAAATACCTAGAGAGCAGTGTGCAAAGGGCCATGGAAAACTTGTTTTCAAAGAACTGCAAAATTACCGGGGAAAGGACCATTGGTGATTGGAAACCAGTGTCAGCCCGCTCCTTGAACTCAGTATGTAGCCCAGGCTGGCCTTGAACTTGCAGGGATCCTTCTGCCTCAGCCTCCCTTGCCTGGCTTGTACTCAGCCTTGAAGAAAGAGAAGGTGCTAGCACTTGCTCTGTCGTGCGGCCCCGTGGTACAGGCTGATGTCCTCCAAGTCTCTGTCCCGGCCCAGCCCTCTTTGCCGGCCTCAGGACTGTGCACACAGGTATCTGCCGGAAAGCCACGAGCACTCCAAGTCCAAAACAGAATATTCCCCACCTAAACCTATTTTCCTCCCGCAATCTGTGGCTCGGTTACAGGTGTCGCTGTCGTCCAGCTGCCCTGTGCTGCGGGATCCAGCACTGCGGCCCCCTGCGTTGGCTGCATCTTTCCCCACCGGGAGTTCTTGGGGCTCAGGTCCCGGCTCCTGATGGCCCATTTTGGATCAGGAAGTCAGACTCAGGCCGAGGCTGCGTCACCCCCGCCCCCCAGCCCGACGCCCAGTTTCCTCACGAGGCTGTGTGGCCCCCGATTCTCATAGGAGGACAGCCGGGGTCTCATCCTCCCGCCCTAAACCTTCCTCCCGCCCTGCACTGGGAGCCACATGGCTCATTTTGCCTGGATGGGCCCAGATGGGGGTGAAGACACCCACACTTCCCTTCCTCCATTTGCTTCCTAGTCTCTTGTCTCTACCACAATTTAAAACAATTTTTTTGTCTTCATTTTTTTTGCAGTACTGGGCATTGAACCCAGGGCCCATGGATGCTAAGTTCTGCCACTGAGCTACACGCCTGGCCCTTTTTAGTTTTTATTTTGAGACAAGGTCTTCCCAAGTGGCCCAGGGTGGCCTCCAGTTTGCAATCCTCCTGCCTCAGCTTCCCAAGTCCTGGGATTACTGGCTTGTGCCACTGCACCTGGCTCTATCCTGACTCTTCTGACCACGGACATCCTGGTCCTGCTTCTCCCCCTGCTCTCCTGGATTGTTGCCATAGCAACCCTTCCTCCCCCTCCAGTGGCTTACTCTGACTTCTTTCTTGCTGGTCTTCAATTTTTACAAGATTTCCTTCTCAAAGATGATGAGTGCGTGTGTGTGTGTGTGTGTGTGTGTGTGTGTGTGTGTGTTTTAAATAGACTTTCTGTTAAGAAATACAACCTACAGCCTGGTGTGATGTGCATGCCTGCCTATAATTTCAGCACTCAGGAAGCTGAGGCAGGATTAGCTTGAATTTGAGGTCAGCCAGCCAGGGCTAGAATAGCGAGTTTAAGACTGACTTTAAGACCAGCCTGAACGACATAGTGAGACCCTATCTAAAAAAGAAAGAAAGAATATAAGCACAAAAGTACATAAAATATAAATGTACAATAAAGCAAGCTTCCTATGAGCATAAGAAATAAAATATCGTCAGCCTCCCAGAATCCCTTACCAATCACACCCCTGCCCCCAACCAGAAGTAACTATTCTCTTTATGAAAACCACTTCACGCTTTGTTTCTTTTATCACCTAAATATGTATCCCTAAAAAAACCCTGTAAGTTTGCATTTTTCAAAATTTTACATAAATGAGGGCCAGGAATTTAGTTCTGCCACCTGCCTCACAAGCACAAGGTCCCGAGCTTGATCCCTGGCGCCAACAAAAAAATTATATAAATGAAATTATACAATACATGGCCTTTTATGTCCATCTTCTTTCACTCAAAATCGAGTCAGTGCATTCATCTCCTGCCTGAGCCTGTGATCCATTTCACTGCAGCATAGTATTCCACTGCAAGAAGACTCCCCCATTTATCTCTCTATTCCAGAACCTGGGCAGCCTGATCAGAAGTGTTTCTTGGCCGGGGCAGAGCTAGGAGCTCAGGAGGCATAAGGCCCTGGGACCTATCCCCAGCACCCCAACATTTAATTAATTAACAAGTTGCTTTAGCTATTTTAGGTCCTTGATACTTTTATATAAATTTCAGACTAATCTTGTCCATATCTACAAAAATCTTGCTGAGATTTTGATAATAGCTGTCTAAGACTTGAGTATAAATTTGGGGAGAACTGACCTTTTTTTCCTGGGTCTTCTAATCCATGAGCACTATGTCTTCATTTATTTGGGTCTTTCCTGATTTCTGTCATCTGCATATTGTAGTTTTCATTATGGGTCTATGTGTGTTTTGTTAGGTTCACAACTACACTTTTTTGTCTTATTTTGAGTGATTATAAATGGTATTATATTTTAAATTTTGGTGTCCATTGTTAGGATATAGAAATACAACTAGTTGTTTGTTTGGGTTTTTTTTTTTTGGTATCGGGGATCGAACTTGGGTCCTTGTGCTTGTGCTACAACTGGTTTTTATATATTTATCTAGTATTTCTTTTTCTTGCTTAACTCATTTAGTAATTGTAGGAGCCTTCTATGGTTTCCTGGAGATTTTCCATATGAAAGAATCAACCCCTTCGCAAGTCAGGACTGCTTATCACCTCTTTCTCAGTCTCAGTGTCTCACTTGCTTTCTTGCCTTATCTCACTGGCTGGGGTGCAGTGAACAGCGTGGACTTGCAGTTGCTTTTTTCTCCCTCCCAGTGGATGACTTGTACTTTTTTAAAAATCCCGTTTGTGATTTTAGTGGATCTCTTTGCAAAGCTTCAATGGTTTCTTAGATATTACATTACGTATGAGTGTCATCCCTTTTACCAATTCAAACAACACGTAGAAATGTTCCTCCCTTATGTCCTTTTAACCTCCCAACTTAAAATACAACTCTTAAATATTTCCTCTACCAAGATGTATGATCACATTAGACATTGCCACAATTTTTGCTTAACTATCATACATAATTTTTGTTTGTTTTGAGACAGGGTCTCGATATGTAGTTCAGGCCAGCCTTGAGCTCACAGCAATCCTCCTGCCTCAGCCTCCTGGGTGCTGGGTTTATAGGTATGGACTACCATGCCCAGCTTCTCTGTGGTTGTTTTAAAAACTACGTCTGTGGCAAATAATCCTAGATGCTTTTTAAAGGGCTTCAGTGACAAATAATATTTACATGCAAACTCTGGAATTTGTCTCGATTTTGATAGATGCTGATTTCCATAGCTCAAAGAAATCTGTAAACACTGCTAGTGATTATCAGGATTCTCTTGTGGGAGTAGTGAAAGTGACTTGTGTGTGATGATTTTCAAAGCACCTAATGTTGGAAAGTCTGACATTGTCTTTCAGGCGTGCCCAACAGTGGGTCTTAGAATGCCTGGCTCACTGTGCCTGGAGTCCTTCCTGCCTGAGTGCAGGGAGGCCTGAGAGGTCAGAACCTGGGCCCCCGGCTGATAGGCACCCCAGACGCTTCTGCCTGGAGCAATATGGGGGGTGGCACTCTCCCTTTTGGGGGTCAGTGCAGCTGAGAGCTGGAATCCCACTGGATCAGGGAGGGCCCGGGTGCTCTGAGAAGACTGTGGCTGCTGGGGAAGCAGAGCCTGGTTTTCACCTGCTTGTTCTGGGAGCCTTGGGCGCCCCAGGCTGCTTCTCCCCACGTCCTCGGCTGCGCGACAGAGGACAGGGCGGTGCCACGGACGCTGCGAAGGGAGCTTTGGGTTTGGTGGCTGGGGAAGCAACCTGGCTAATCATTAAACTTCCAGTTGTCCCGGAGCACGCAGATAAGCCCTGGGTGGCTCCGAGGAGAGGAGCCTGTGAGGGGAGAGGGGAAATCCATTCGGAGTGGGATCCCGATCCTCCGGCCGTGATCTCAAAGGCTGCCCTTCAGGGTCAGGGTGGCCCTGGGCAGAGCCCTTGTCGAGCCCCTGAGGCCAGGTTCCCCCCCCATTCATCTTCGTCTATAATTGAGGAAAAATACAAGAGATTGATAACGCCCAGCACTGGTGACAGTGGAGAAAATAGGCCCTCTGATTCTTGATCGGTTGCAGGAAAAATTAGTAAAACTTTTGGAAAAGCAATTAAACATGGAATATCAAAATTTAAAATGCATTTATCACTTGATCCAGTAGTTCTATGGAGATTTAGCGTACGGGTTATAACTACTAATGGATAAAGACATGTTCATTACACCATTAATCACAATTATAGTAATTATAATTATAATAATAACATTCTGGAAATAACCCCAAGATCCATTAGTAGAAGATCAATTAAATAAATTGTGGTGTACAATCAAATAATGTGCATTATTAATAAAAATGAGGTAAATTTATGTTCCATGTAAAAGAACTGTAAGATGTTAATAAAAAAGGCAAAATATAGTCAGTATTTAATAGAGTATTGTTTGTATAAACATTTCCAAGACTATACACATATATGCTATTTCCACTCAAAATTTCTTGGAGCATAAATATTTATCACCACTAACTAAGGAAGGGGATTGGAAGCTCCCAGAGAGGGAAAGCTTTTTCTGAGCTATTTATTTTTACCATCACATTCCTTCTAGTTTTTAAAAATCACCTGAGCCCAGGGACAGGTAACTGATGCATCCATTCAAGGAGGTGACTGAATTACAAGAAGCTGGAGTCTCATAATTGGGAAGTTGAGACCTTCTCATTTCATAAATAAGAAAACTGAGGACCACAACACTGGGGTGGCTCAGGCAAAATGAGTCATCCAGGTTGCTGAAAGCCACATCCTGGCCTATTCGTAGGGCTTGGTGACACACACCTGTAATCCCAGTACTTGGGAGGCTGAGGCAGGAGGATCACCACAAAGCTGAGGCCAGCCTGGGCCCTGGCAGACTTATCCGGGCCACCTTTGGGCCCTATGTCAACAAGGTAACCACTGTTCTGGCCTCTGGCACCACACATTAATTTTCAAGTCTTCATTTTTAAATCAAAACAAAATCAAACCAGATATGCGGAGAGGCTGGGTCAGAGGGGTCAGGAAGCTTTTATTCTAGTCCATTAATTTCTAAAAACCTCTCACTGTCTTTCAGCGCATCCTTCCTGTTCACCGTGTTCTTTTCAAGATGATGGGAAAGATCTCAGATTGAATGGATCTCTGGTAGAGGAGCAGTTTCCTGGGCTTCTCTTTTGATAGTCATTTGTCCTTAACTCCCAGCATGCTCCAGAGATCAGAGACAGCAATGCGGAAGGAGGAAGAGGGTCCCAGGACGACTTTGAGACTTTTTTTAGTGGTCATTCGATTTTTTTCACTATTTCCCACGGCTCTCTCTCAGGATTGTACCTACCTCTGGGTACTCACAGAGAGGCCAGCAGAAGCCCGGGAACACACCCTGAAACACTGTTGCTAATTTAATGCTCCTGGGGTGGTTACAGGAAGATTAGGGTAGGGGTAGAGACTTCAGAACCTCAAATGGATTTTGTTAAAGTTTTGCGGACGTCACTGTGGGGACCCAAAGTACCAACTCACAGGGTGCTGACGTTGGCCCTGATACCCATGCTGGCGATGGGCAGCCCCTAGCTGATGCAGCACCCAGGTCTGCATCTTCGTGCGCAGGACGACACCCTTTGCTGGGACCTATGGGGACTTCGGCAGCTTGGCTCCAACTCCTCCCAGTGGTGCTGCAGGAGGCTGCAGAAGAGCCTCAGACTGAGACGGGGGCAAAGGCAGCCAGTGGTCCTGTCCTGGACGCTTAGGGCCAGAGAGAGCTGGACTTGAAGACAGAGGCGTGCAAAACAATCCAGTGTTAAAAACATCACACAGTCACAGCGAACAGCAAAGATCTGGTCTAAGTCAAAAGTGTGGCAGCAAAAAGGACAACAGATACTTACTGAAAATCTTTATTGCCTCTACACACCATTACTTGCCCTTTATTCCTTGTAGCCCAGGCTGGCCTCGAACTCTTGGATCCTCCTGCCTCAGCCTCCCAGAGTGCTGGGATCACAGGTGTGTGCCATCATGCCTTGCTATAAATATTTTTGACATTAACAACAAAAACATACTGGGAGTGGTCCAAGACAACCGGAATGCTCTTATAGAGGCAAAACCTTAGGCTGACCCAGGATGGTGTTGGGCCCTCAGAGGGAGTTTGAGAGACAAGCTGGTGCCCAGGGCGTGGGGATGCCGAGTTCCTCCCCATGTCCCACTCCTGGGGCCCAGAGGTCTCCTTGGAGCCAGCTGAGACCACTACAGGACGAAGCTGCCTGATTCCACCCAACTTCCTGGAGGTCAGGATTTCCACACATGGAGCAAACCCACCCAGCTCCCCTGGCTGTGGGTGAGGCTTACATGGAAACCAGAATCACAGACACACCCCGTCAGGCAGAGGCAGAGCATTTGCCTACGTGTGCAAGGCCCTGAGCTTCATCCCCAGCAGCTAAAGAACACAAAGGGAAAAGGTATTAATGTATTTCCCTCATTATTAATGTATTAATGTAATACATTATTAACGTATTTCCCTCATTTCCCTCATATTTCTGAAAAAAGAAAAGGAAAATCTCTGTCTACCTCCACATGTCTGGAAGGTGGGTAGAAGCCTCCCTCCCTAAAGTGAAGCTAAGGAATAGTGTTGATGAAAAATCAAATTGCCAAGGTCATCAGCGATCTTACAGTGACCCCAAAAGGTAGCAGAGGTCCCAGGAATCAGACGTGCGGAGGGGAAGCTACAGTTTGGCTTTCCTGTCAGGCAGAGAGCCGGTAGGGAATGGAGGACAGCTCTCTGGGCCTAGTGTCAGTGCTATAATGTGGGAACGGAGGGAGTCAAAGTCTATAACGTAAGCGTCACATTCAAACAAACACGAGCCAGGCACTTGGGAGGCTGAGGCAGGAGGAATGCACTGTAGTAGGCCTCGCATCGGTTCTTTCTCTCTATGAAACGACTCCAGCAAAGTGGCAGCAAGGCTGGGCGCGAAGCTTCCACACGGTACGAAGCTTCCACACTGTACGCAGCTCCAGCCCTGTCCCTTCCTAGGGGGCCCGCAGACTCCATACTAAGGACGACAGCGCCACCTAGTGACACTTCTAGTTACTGGCTCTCGACTTGCAACTTCTGAAGGAAAAGACCCACTTAAATGCAGAGTGCGACGCGTGCAATCTGGGATCCTCACCATTTTTCCATCCAAGAAGCCGGTTTTAAAAACACACCCTCACTCGGATCTCCCAGACAACGTTTTTACGGGGCCTTTTCACGGCCGGTCGTTCAGTGGTTTGTGTTGCTGGTGTCATCACTTTGGGTGTGCACTGATACACCGGCCTTCCAGGGTAGTAGCATGGTCACACGGGTCCAGGTGTCCCAAGAATGGCGCTTAGGTTGCTGGGGAAACAGCGGAATAGGCCAAGTTTCCCCGGAAGAAGGGGGGGCGTCCCAGCGCAGAGCCCAAAGGCCCCACCTGCCCCTCGGGCCACTGCGGCTCCTCCCAGCGCTCCAGAGACTTTGCTCAAGGCAACCTTGGTCGGACCCAGGAAGGTCCCGGGCCTTTTCTCCTGCTGTGAGAACCGTCAGTTTAGTCTCTACAGCACACACCCTTTTTGTCTCTTTGGTACTGGCGTTGGGACCAGGGCCTCTTATACGCTAAACAAGTGCTCCACCAGGGAGCATCAGCTGCAGCCTGTTTTATTTTATGCCAGGGTCTCGCTAAATTGCCCACACTGGCCTCAACTTTGTGATCCTCCTGCCTCAGCCTCCCAAGAAGTCAGTTAGATAAATCCGAGCCAGTCGGGTAACCTGTAACTCAGTATATTCCTACCCATAAAATATGGTAATGATGCCTGCCTCTTTCACTTCTACAGCTCTGAGGACGAAGGCTTTTGAAACTGCTCCACAAGGGTAAAAACTAGTGGTGCTATTTCCAGCCATCATTTTCTGGGGACAGGTTCTGGAGTTAGGTGACTCAGCTGATTTTACTAGTTAGTACTAGTTAGTAACCTGGGGAGTCACTTCCCTGCCACTTGGTGCCTCATCCGTGGGGAGAGATTATGTGGCCTCTCCCACAGCGACGGTCACAGGACCACTGGTCTGGTTATCATGAAGCAGTGCTCTGGAAGAGAAAGGTATCATGTGGAGGATTCACGTCAACATCAGCTGCATATGGAAAAGGAGCAAGACCCTGGGCCCAGCAGCGCTCCTTCTGGAATATACATGAAACTACAAAGCAGGCTGAGCATGCAAGACACAGTGAAGTTTTCTCTTCTTAATGTTGAACACGCTCCCAACTTATTTTCAAATCTGGCTCTACGCAGAGTAATAGAATAAATGCAGCTACGAACAAGGCAGTGCTGGCCAGGCACGGTGATGCACACCTGTAATCCCAGCACTCTGGGAAACTGAGGCAGGAGGATCACAGTTCAAGCCTAGCCTAGGTAACTTGAGGAGACCCTGTCTCAAAATGAAGAATAAAGAGGGCTGGGGATGCAGCTCTGTGCAAAGGGCCTGGGTTCAATCCCCAGTAACTCTCTCTCACACACACACACACACACACAGGCTGATAAAATCAGGGCCCTAGCTTAGCAGGTGAATAATTTGTCTGCTGTAGCAAGCTGTAAAGCAGAGGCACTAAATACCACACAAATACTGATTTTAAGTTAAAGCAGACCTGAAGTTATGAAGGACACCATTCTGTACAGAAGAAAAATCCTTTTCCTTTGAAATCTGCATCCTCCCCAAGCTGGAACCCGGAAGGACTGCCCCCAACTACCACTCAGGGTCTACCTTGCCATTATATTCCACTGGAGTCAGCATCGTCTTTATTTCAAAATAGCATTTTATTATACAAAAATGTAAAAATCCAGCAAAACCAGAAATACGGATATATTTTCCTGGGCTTTCACATTTGTCGATTTTTATTTGCAATCTCTTTTTCAGTACAATTTACAACCTCGGCCCATTTCCAGTCTGATTATACAACTGCTAAGTGGTGGAGGGAAGGTCTGGAATAAATACATCAGAAGCAAAGCCGTGATTAGGTGCATGCAACAGGCTCTACGGGGCTGCGTGGAGGGATGCAGAGGACAGGCGGCCTCGAGCCCGGGCCCCTCAGTCATCCTTGTCCTTGGCCCCGTGCTTGAGGATGCGCGTGAACTCGATGTAGTTGAAGTTGCCCTTCTTGTCGATGGGCGCCTCTCGGTACAGCTCGTCCACCTCCTCGTCCGTGAAGCGGTCGCCCATGGTGGTGAGCAGCTCGCGCAGGTAGTCCTCCTGGATGGTGCCTGTGGATGACAGAGGGTCATCAGGCGACCGACCCACTGACCCACCGATGCCAGCCAGGCCCAGGGAGGACTCAGGAACACCCACTGCCGAGGAACGATGGGAGCTAGCCAACCACAGATGCCTTGAGATTAAAAATAAAACACTTCCACTCCAGGGGTAAACGTCAGGTTCAAACAAGGCAGGAGGAGGTGGCTGCTGCCCAGAGCCGAGGGCAGGGAGGTGGGCGGGGTATGAGGCTGTGCCAGGACAGGAGGAGGCTGAGAACAAACGGGAGGGAACAGGAGCAAGGCTTTATAACCTTCTACAGAAAGCCTCCCCACAGGGATGTGCACGGCAATGAAGGCTAAAACAAAACTGAGATGTTTAATTGTTCCTGGTAGTTACACACTTTTAGGGTGACTGAATGTCTTAAAGACTACTTTACATTGTCTAAAGCTACAGCTTAACAGACCACAATTTTCCCTTTGGTTTTCAGGAAACTTGGAGTCCAAGTTAAAGGCCAATGGAGCCAACTGCAGCCTTGCCACCTACACGTCTATGCGCCGGGCATTTCCAGGCTCCTGTGCTACTGTTTCCCTTAATTCATTTCAGAACTTTTTCCATGATTATTATTTTCCCATTTCCTACAGAGTGCTTCCTGTGCCCAGAAAGGAGGCCAGGCCCAAGCCCTGGGCGCACGCACCTGTGGCCTCCTCGTCGAAGCAGGCGAAGGCGTTCCTGATCACATCCTCAGGGTCCGTGCCGTTGAGCTTCTCGCCAAACATGGTGAGGAACATGGTGAAGTTGATGGGGCCCGGGGCCTCATTCATCATGGCGTCCAGGTAGGCATCGGTGGGGTTCTTCCCTGCAGGAGTGAAGCCCACAAGGCCTGAGCAGCGCCAGAGTGGCCAGGCTACACTCATGCTGCCCAGTTTTTTTCTGTCCCGGGATCGAACTCAGGACCTTGCACTTGCGAGGCAGGCACGGCACCACTGAGCTAAACCCCCAACCCTTCCCCAACTTATGTTTAAAAGTTACGGCACCGTGGCTGAGAGCAATTTTTCAGGTAACTCATGAAGACAGCGCTCAGGAGTAGGGCCGCGGGCCAGAGGTAGAGCGCTGAACCCGCTCAGCGCATGGCCGGCCCTGGTTTCTATCTCCACCAAAACGAACGAAAGAACATTTTAAAAACGACAAATTTTAAGGGTTGGAGACTGAGCTCAGTGGCGCCGCACCTGCCTCACAAGTGCAAGGTCCTGAGTTCGATCCCCAGTATGGGGGGACATATCTTAACTGAAAATCTTGATTCATCAATACAGAAACGGAATCTAGGGACCAGGTGGCTCAGGAGTGCAGTGCTTGCCTAGCACGTGTGAAGCCCTGGGTTCCATCCCCAGCAGCAAAAATAAAATGAAATAAACAAAACCTGAACCTGGGAACGGGAATACCACACTGCCTGAATCTCGGGTGCTGCAGATATTAAAGGTCCACTCAGGAGTCATTCTCACAGTGATCACTGGAACCGAACCCTTCCCACTTCCAGCCGTGCACTGGTCTGCTCCATTATCCTGAGTGGGCCGCTCGGGGTTTCCGAACGGAAGCGCCACAATGCCCGGGTCCTCCTGGCCTGGCCAGCCCAGGTGTGTGTGCTGCGGCCCTCGGTGCTGACCTCAGTCCCATGCTGGCTGAGAGGCCTGGAGGTCGCTGAGCTGGGCCTGAGCCCAGGACTCTTGCTGGAGTTTCTGTTTCTGAGCCTGGTCCCTGTCTACGGACGCTTCTGAGCCCCAGGACAGGAGCCTGTCAGACTCACACCTAAGGAAGCATCTGCAGACAGCCCTGGCTAGGGGAGCACTAACACTCGATCTGAAGTGGCGTTCACGTGCCATGTTCGCTCCTGGGGCTTTGGGGAAACTGAAATGCCGTGCAGACAGCTGTTTCAGCGCACTACAAGCCCAGCTCACTGTGCCCACTCAACCCACAGAGTCACCAAGTAAGTGAAAAGTTAAAAAGACCAAAGATCTACTTTTCCATTTGCATATTTAACCCACCTCTCTTACAACACTATTTTGTGGGGAAGGGTGGGGAACTGTAATCCAAAGCATCAGGAAAACCAGGGTAAAAAGACAAGGAAATTTAAACTCCTTGGCTTAGGCAAGGACCCTTGGGGTTGCGCTGGGGCTTAAGGTGTCATGTGTTGAGTTGGTAAGTAAACGTGTAACTTTAAAGGTTCCCTGGTCAGCAAGGCCCCGCTGGCCCCTTTTTCCTGCAACCTACAGTGAGTCTGGACTGTGAGGGAGGAACGGGCACCAGCTCCACCTCGGAACACAGCCAGTCCTCCCCGTGCTGCGCTCAGTGACGACTCACACACAGGCGCTCGGTGTTCTGCGTGTGAACGACACGGAGGCGATCACCGACCAGCCAACAAACGCAGTCACGCACCTGGATTCCACTCTCACCTCCAATAAAGGAAATGCTGTAAACCAAATGCTGACAACTTGTGAATATGGGTAAAGGACACAGGAGATGCCATTGAAAAATACAGTGAAAATGCAAACAATGTTTAAATTTACTACAGTAAAACAAACACTGCCATTCCCTTCGCTTTGGGCACACTTCTCCCAACCCTCCTGCCCCTCTCTGGAGCAGTTCTGGAAGTCCTTTTGTGAGTGTCTTCAGTTGTGCTGACATGGCTGTCCTGAATGGATTCAAAACGTTTGCCTTGCATGGTCACTGTGACTTTGGGGAAGAGCCAGCAGTTGCATGCTGCCAGATCCTGTGAAGGTGGATGAGGACACAGCCTCGTGTTTTATAAGGACGGTGCTCGGCAGCAGCATTTACCAGACTGGACCACACCTCATTAAGACACTCACTCACGAAAGAGGACTCCAGAGCTGCTCCAGAAAGTGGCAAGAAGGACGGGACAAGCGAGTTGGAAGCAGTGGGCAGGTGTGTGGGGTGCTGGGGGGGAATTAACGGCAGTATCTTTTACACTGATCAATTTTTTCAAAGAAAAAAAAAAATTAAAAATTCACTGTATATTTCGATCACCTCTTGTATGGATATTTATTATGTTGTTCTTTTAACTTTTTGTAAACTTGAAACTTTTCAAAATAATGTTAAGAGAAAAAGAAAAAAAAGGCAGAGGAACAAAAGCCATCTACCCATTGTGTGAGCCTCAGTGTGCCCTCTGGCCCCAGAGCTGTCCTCTGTGTCAGTCATCAAGCAGGACAACTCGGGTGCAGAGCCTCGCATCCGCTACCCGACCTGCCCCGACCCTGCCAAGGCATGGGGCCCATCTGCTCGCTGCTCTTCCTCTACTCCCAGGCATAAACACCGGCTCTTCCTTTCCTCTTTCCTTCTTTTAAAGATCAAAACAACCTGGGCTCAGCAGTGGACCCCTGGGATCCCAGCACTCTGGGAGGCTGAGGCAGGAGGATCAGTAGTTCTGCCTGGGTAACTTAGTGACCCCTGTCTCAAAATAAACTTCAGAAAGGCTGGGAATGGAGCTTACTGCAAAAGCCCTGGTTCAATCCTTAGTACCATAAAAAATAATAAACAAATTTGAAAAACTCACCAGCCAATCATATGAAGAATAATAAACACTTATATACCACACACAACAAAAAGCAGTTAATGTGTGTGCCCAAGCTTCCCCGGGCCCCGGCCCCTGGCCCCCACCCCTCCGCTGCAGAGATCGAATGCAGGGCCTCAGGCATCCGGCAAACACTCTACCACAGAGCCATAGCCCCAGCCCCTTCCGCTTCTCAGACAGGGTTTTGCACAGCTGCCCAGGGGGCCTGGAACTCTCCACCTTCCTGTCTCAGCCTCCTGATAGCTGAGGCTATAGCTGTGCCTCACTACACCCAAGGTATTTTCTTAATTGTAAGAAAGTAACGTGATGCTGGCAAAGTCCCTGCCCTGGCTCTCCCCCAGTCCTGCTGCCCTTGGTCCACAGATGGCCACTGCTGCTGACTCCTGTCACCTGTGGCTAACAGCCGGTCCTTTACTCATTAACTACACTGTACTATTCGCCGTACCTGTCACCTGAACATTCGGGGCAGTACTTTGCTCCCTCGCCATGCCTGGCTTCCAGCCTGTAGGGGGCTCAGCTCGGAGGCGAAAGCCCAGCCACAGCACTGGGGGCCCGGCCCTGCAGGCTCTGTGCCTCCCACACTGGAAACCTCTCTGCAGGCCCTGCGCACCGGGCCAAGGTATCTGTACATCATAAAACAAAACGACACACGGAAAGCTGGGTTATTACTTCTGGGGACAGGGATATGAGAATGTAAGTTACCCAGGGAGGCCAGCATGTCGTGCAGGTCCTCCTTGTCGATGAAGCCATCTCGGTTCTGGTCGATCATGTTGAAGGCCTCCTTGAACTCCTGGATCTGCGACTGGTCGAACATGGCGAACACGTTGGACGTGGCGCGCTGAGGCCGCTTCTTCGTGGTCTTGGTCTTTGCTTTTTTGCTCGACATGGTGGTGGTTTAATTCTGGAGTTTGGAAAAAAAAAATCAAGAAAGCATGCCTAAGACACAAGGTAAAAAGAGTGCATAACACCTAGTGAATGACAGCATCTCCATACAGAAGTGTTGCTTCAACTGGGAGGAGGAAGTACACAGCTGAACTTCACTTTCAATGTGACCAATAGGTGGCTGGAAAAAAAAGTTTTGTTTTTTTTTTTCCCGGTACCGGGGATCGAACTCTGGACCTTGTGCTTGCGAGGCAGGCAGCAGGAACCGCTGAGCTAAATCCCCATCCCAAAAAACAGAGTTTTGAAAGAATTAAGAAACAAAATAGAAAATGATTTATTTTCCCCAAAGTTTCATGGGACCAATTTTAATGAATTTAAAATACATTAACAGGGACTGGGGATTTAGCTCAGTGGTTTTGCCGCCTGCTGCGCAAGCACAAGGACCCGAGTGCAATCCCCGGTACCAAAAACAAAAACAAAAAAACAACAGCAGCGGGCAGCAGGGACTTCATTTCCAGTCACACACAGACACCACAACCACTGCAAGCCCCGCCCTGCCCTGCATCGGGAAGCGTGGAGCCCACTGCCCTGCAATGCAGACTGGCATGAGGTCCCGCATGTGGAGACAGGTGGCACAGTCCTGGGCACAAGGCTTCGTCTTCACACAACTACTCCTGGTGTTGGTGCGCAGCTCTGCTAGCTGTGCCTTCAGCTCAGCTTTCCCTTGACGAAAGATTTAGAACAAACAGCAAGCAGTTCAGGCCTTGGTTGTCTGCGTTTTCTCACCCTGCGATCACTCCTGCGTCCTCTGCAAATGGCTCTGGTGCGGGCCTCCGACACTGCTGAAAGCCACAGCACTTTAATTTGAAAACAGAATGAGCTCTTCATGCCACTGTTCGTTTGTAGTTCTAAGCAACAGGGCACAGCCGTGTGCCACAGAACTCTGCTCATGTGCAGGATGGCATCTGCCACCTGCCTGGGTGTGCGCACGTGCTCTGCGACGCTTGCACGGCAGCGAGACCGCATCACGGAGGCCTTCTCAGAGCACAACCCGTGTCGGATGACGCAGGACTGTAAATAGGACAAAAATGCTACCAGCTCCAGAGTTAGGAAAGCTGAGTTCAGATCTCAGCTCCACCACGACTAGCTACCCACAACCTGTGAACACCCACACATACCAGATTGATCTGATGTCTTCATCGTCATCTAACTGCCCTGAGAAAGACAAGGTCTGGCCCTTGTCCTGGGCTCAGGAACGTCCTGCCTGACACCTGCATCCTGGCCCAACCTCAGTCCACACAGCATCAGCTTAGCCGAGTCCAGGGGTGCCAAGATGAGGCCCGTCAGGGGGCCAGTGACTGGATCACGTGCCGACATCCAGGAAGGCGCTGGACTTGAAGGTCAGCTGAGTTACTGTTGGCAACACGGGGCCCACTGTCACAGGGCGCCGTCAGGAAGTGAGCGTCAGTGGGAGACACCTGCAGCTCTGTTCTGGAGCCTCTGGACTCTGCCCCACATGGCTCTTTCCTCGGCTGCTTTTAACCTGAACCTTTTCACTTCATCAACCACACCTTGGAGCAGAACAACTGTCTTGAGTTCCACGAGTCCCAGCAAATCATCGAAATTGAGGGTGGCCTTGGGAAAGCAGCTACCAGCCAGGTCAGCAGCTGAGCGCGGGGTCTGGACTTTCTGTCCTGTAGGCGTGGTGTGCTTCTCTACTCTACAGAGCACTTCCAGCGGCTGTGCAGCAGCTGAGGGGCCCTTGTGAACACGGTGCAGTCCTCAGCCCCAGCATTCCAACTCCAAGCATCCCACACATCTGTCCAGGGTGAGTGCTGGTTTTCTTCTCCCTGAGACTTGGTTATTAGACCTTAGTTGTACTGAACGTTAAGCCAGAAACACAATGTGGTCCGCAGCAGACACTGATGGTTTTTAGGTGCTGGGACCAAACTCAGGGCCTCACGTGTCCAAGCATGTGCGCTACCCGTGGCCACACCCCCTGCCCCACGTGGCTGTTTTAATTCTTCTTCATATCCCACAGCTGTTAGCTAAGGTATTTTCAATGCTAAATATTCTATGATCCTACTTCTTCAACATGTAATAAGAGGAAGCCTGAGGGAAAGAATCAACCAGTAAATCACGTTTATAATAAAGTCATTTAGAAAGACTTCCCAAAGGGTCAGTTTTAAGAAGGGAAGGTGGGGCTAGGGATGTAGCTCAGTGGTGCCAAGGCCTGCCTGGCAAATGCAAGGGCCTGAGTTCGATCCCCGGTACCAAAAAAAAAAAAAAAAAGAGGGGCGGTTCGGATGGAAGAGAACTAAGAGCTAGAAGGCCCTAAAAAGACATGTCACATGGCAAACCAAGCCCAGTGTAATGGCACTACAACTCCCTTGCTCTTCTTTTTCTTTTGTGGTACTGGGGATTGAAGCCAGGACAGGGACAGTCTATCCCTGAGCTGTATTCACAGCCCTATTTAATCTTTTATTTTGAGACAAGTCTTAAGTTGCCCAGGCTGGCCTCAAACTTGTGATCCTCCTGCCTCGGCCTCCCAGGGAGCTGGCATGACAGGTGTGTGCCACCACGCCCAGCTATAATTTCTTTTAAAAGGTTTTTAGAGGGCCGGGGATTTACCTCAGTGGTTTCGCCGCCTGCTGCACAAGTGCAAGGACCTGAGTTCGATCCTCGGTACCCCCCCCAAAAAAGGGTTTTTAGGTGTAGTTCAGCAAGTACAGTGCTCACACCAGGCCCTGGGGTTCAATCCCCAGCACTACCAAGAAAAAACTTTCCCATACATTTGTATACGTACATATGAAAACCAGTCACACACACACACACACACACACACACACACCCACACACACACCCACACCCGCACCTGCGCAGAAAAGCAAGGCAAAGGCGTGTCAGCCCCATCAGCCTGAAGCGACCCCAGAAGAAACTCCCTCCTCGCTCCTGGCCTCTGAGGTGAGCATCTCAGTGTCTCCACTTTCTCAACCCCCACACCCTGCCTTTCCTCCTCCTGCTACTCTTCCTGAACCTCTCCACTGCACAGACACCATTTTACCCCTCACTGTAGGTCACTCCCGGCCTGGTGCCAGTGATAGCAGAAATGACCCATCCCAAAGTCTCTGCACTCTTTTTTTTTGGTACCTGGAATCGAACTTGGAACCACTGAGCTAAATCCCTGGCCCAAGACTCTGCACTCTTGAGGGAGGCTCTGGACGCTGCGCTGGGCAGACGGTCTGCTGTCCCGCTGGACACCACTCACGCCGGCTCAGCTCTCCTGTTGTATGATGAGCCTGCTTTGTCCCCAGACTTCGCCTCTACTCGGACATTCATGCTTCTCAAGGTCGGCTTTCCAGGGACGAGCGCATCTGCAGCTCCAGGCCTCACCTTAACCTTCAGCCCTGACTGAGCACCGGCTGCACAGGAAAGGCTCCGCCCGGGTACCACAGAGATCCCAGACTCGCTGAGCCCCTTCTCCGCCCCTCCTCAGGTTCCCAACTTCCGGTCTTCTCATCCACCCACCCAGCGCCGCGTAGCACTCGGCCCTCTCCTTGGTGAGTCAAGCCCGCCTCCGAAATACTTCTCAGATGCGCTCACTTCCTCAGCCTCTGCACCAGCAGAAACCAGATCCCCAGCGTCTCCCGCTGAATATTTCTGTGGCCTCCGGGTCCCCACAGCTCCCCTTCATATTCCAGCGGCGGTGCCTAACACACGAGGGAGGATAACCTCATCGGCCGGCCCACTTTTAGCAACTTCTGCCCCTGCCCTTCCCAAGGACAGAGGACAAGTTCTCCCACGCACGAGTCCTCCGTACCTGTGTCCACTCGCCCTCACCCTCCACAGCCTCATCCCCAGCCAGTCCTTGCTTTGTACACGACACGATGAACGTCCGAAAGGTTTATCACTGCCACTAAGGCCCCTCAGAATCCTCCCCGGCTTCGAACACACTCATCCCATGGTTCTTGCCGCTTTCTGAAGCAGCTCTGGAGTCCTCTTTTCCAAGTGTCTTTCTGGGGGTGATAAAAAACACAGTGATGCTGCTCCTCAGCACCATCCAACACAAAGGCAGGCTCGTAGTCCTCACCCACCTTATTCCCCGGATCTGGCACCGTGTAACCAACTTCTGGCTCATCCCCAGAGTCACAATGGACATGAAAGGAAAACATTTTGAATTAACTCAGGACACCGAGAAGCCAGGACAATACAACTACAGATGTTCAGCAAAGAGGACTTCAGAGCTGCTGCAGAAAGTGGCAACAGCGATGTGATGTGTGTGTTCAGAGTGAGGGGACTGATGAATGGCAACATCTTTTACTGTAATAAATTTTTAGAAAATTAAACATTGACTGTATTTTTCGATCATGCTGTGTGTTCTTTTGGAAACATCAGACTGCTGGTATGTCCCCAGGCCTCCATGTGGTTTCTTACCTGTGTTCCACTGTTCTCGCTATTTTTCCAGTTCAAAATGCCTTGGCTCACCTATCTGCTTAGGAGTACCCAGGAACTCAAGGTCTACTCTATGTACAGCTCCTACCATTTATCAAGTGACTTGTGCCAGGCACACACCAGATGCATTAAATAAAACGCACCTGCCTTACAAGTGAAAAAACTGAAGATCAAAGATACTAAATGTATGCTCACTTGTGATACATTATTTCCACTTGTGTTTTCTATTTCACACTGTTGTTCTAGTTATTGTAGCAATTTTTAAAATTTTTAACACTATCAATATGATCCAGTAGGAGATTCTGAGCAGCTAGCTACTCTTCTCTAAGTGCAAATCCTATACTGAGTTCTCAGATCAACTCAAACTGTACTCAAACTCAAACGGAAATGAACCAGTCTGCAGACTGGGCTGCACAGTGCACGACTAAGAGATGAGTGGCCCACCCTGGAATTGCAGTGTAACAGCCTGGCAGGGTTTAATCAAATGGCAAGGTTTTCCATTAGTCACTGAAACTTTTACCTAGGACTGACAAATTATTAATGTTTAACTTGTGTTAAAAAATACCCAACCCTATCCTTGAACTGTAAGTAGGGAAGAAACTAACCGTACAGAACCCAGTACATAATGTAATGAATCACCTTTAACAGCTGCAAAAACAAGTCTTTCTTCCTCCTCAACACATCTAGCAGGGAATCTGAACCTTCTGAAGGCCACCTGCAGTACCAAAATGCAAATCCAAATGCAGACACCACCATCATAACGAGCAGAAACTGACTGTGAACTCTGTGTAGCTCACACAGCCCTCTCCAAAGCCTGGGGAAGATGCTCCTGGAAACATTCTGTCTACTGGGACTTCAGCGTTCCTCTGAAACCTTTTCCTAAAATGTAAGCATCTTAACTAAGCAAGCTGCTGCCACCCAATGGCTTTCCCAGTAGCTAGCTGTATAATCAGTTATCTCAAAGTTTAAAAAAAGGCACCAGGGTCTCAGTCTGGCCTAACTAAAGAGAACATCAGGAGTGGGGCCCATCTTGAAAATGCAGTGGCTAATTCCAGTGCATAGCGAAGGCCAGCTCCACTGAGCTCATGATGGCTGTTTACACTTCTCGTTCCCCTTAGTTTTCAGTGCCAGTCACCGTGGGCTTTAATGGAGGTGCTGAGACCTGGATTCCAATTCAGCGTGTCACTCAGCTATGTGCTCTTTGGTCACTGCAGCTAACCTAAGGCCCATTTTCCTCATGTGCATAAGAGGATCATAGGCCAGAACTGCCGACAGCAAACTCCATGCAGTCTGTGTGTGTGGGGTATTCGTTAAGCCCCCCCAGGGATGACCTTTAAAAACTGAATTCGTTTAGCAGCATCTTTAAAAAAAGATGTTATATAAAACCCTAAATTTCATCTTAAGTGCCCAACACCCCCAAATACCAGCTGACAATGAGTATTCCCTGAGTAACCCCAGACTCCCTATGTCACCTGTTAGGTTTGTGTGACCGCCTGGCCCCTGACAGCATCTGAATTTGCTCCTCTGACTAAGCTGGTGGCCAGGCTCCGTGACGGCCCTCAGCAATCTCCTGCCCGAGTGCAGTTCAGCTCCCTCCAACAGTGGGAAGGGCTGGACTGTGACAGAGGGGACACTGGGAAGTGACGCCGTGTGGCTTTCTCATGAGACACCGCAGCCTCTGGCCTGCCCTCCCTTTGGTCATTCAGCCCACAGGAGCTAACCTGGGCCCACGTGTGCAGGAGGCCACGCAGCAGGGCTGACTGAGGCCTCCTGCCAACAGCTAGCCCCGTCCAGCCAGCCATGGGGGGATGGACTGCCACTCAGGAGAGCCCTGAACCTGGGCCCTCAAACTCTGCCCTCATTTTTAAGGCCCTGAGTTTGGGAGCAATTTGTCACAACGTCACTGCTTCCTTGACCTTTTTCATGTTAAATAGGGCAATGCCCTTGTTTCAGAAGGAGAGCCACAGAGTTTTAGAAAGCTCAAAGGGACCACAGTCAAGCCCGCACTGAACAGGGAGTTTTCTGTTTCTGGCTAGAAAATTTTAACTCCTATTCCTGTTCCATCCAAGCTCTGGAGGCTCCTCTTTTAAGTGCAACAATTGCCCCTTCTGAAGCAACCCCATCGCCACCACCTGTTCAGGCTGACAGTCCTCAGCTGAAGTGATGCTTTCCTTAGGTACTGGTTGAAAAACTGGTAGCGTACAGGTACCACTCGCAAATGAGGTAACTGGGCAGGGAGCTGGTTTTGAGAACACAGGGATAACCAAGCTTTGGCCAAGCTGCGGCAGGCTGGGGAGAGAGGCCCGGAGCACAGGCCGACTTGCAGGCAGACACATGGGTGAGGCCCTGCGGGGAGGAGCTCACACACAGGAAAGCAGGGAAATTGGGGGCTAAAACCTTAAGGTCACTTTTTATTCACTCTCACCTTCACCAAGGTCTATCCAAATCTTTAGAAATCTCCACGGATTCCCATGGCCAGCACTGCAGTCAAAACTAATTAACGTTTGTTCTAATTAAGAGGATCAAATGACTAGATACACAAGCAGCAGTCTGAAAACAGCAATCATAAAGAGAATTTAGTATATAATCAAGCTAAAATACTCCACAAGATTAACCTCATATACTTAATTACATATAATTGTTTTCATGCTGCATACTTAGGCAAAAAACAGTAGTCGGTTCCATAAATATTATAACTTTCTTTTAAACTCAACATTTACCACTTTTAACACCAGGTAATCTTTCCCCCTACTATATGTATTTTCACACTTAAATACATTCTGGTACTATCATTTCTTTCTTATTACAGGTTTTATGATTATCCCAGGCTGCAATAAACTATCCTCTGAACTCTCACCCCCTTTTGCTTTACTGCAGTGAAACTGAAAGCTGTGAAATGTACAAATCATAATGACACATTTTTATAAAAGTGCACACCTATGTAATTCAATTACATAATTTACAAATATTAACATCGCTCCAGAAAGTTCCCTCTAAATCAAAGGTCCTTTTCTATGGGCAACCCCTGTTCAGATTTCTCTTTTGCCTGTCTTTACACTTCTCTTAAATGGAATTATGCAGTATATACTCTTTTTTTTTTTTTCTGGTACCAGGGATTGAACTCGGATCCTTATGATTGCGAGGCAGGCGGCAGAACCACTGAGCTAAATCCCCAGCCCTGCAGTATATACTCTTAATATGCCAGACTTCTCCCACCCAATATGGTAATTTTAAGATTAATCTATTTTGTTAAGAGTTCGGTGTGATGCTACCTGCCTGTAATTCCAGCACCAGGGTAGGGGGGCTGAGATAGGAGGATTAAGAGTTCAAGGCCAGCCTGGGCTGTGAGATCTAGTCTCAAACACATATCACCCTATCAGGTTACATTTATCAGTGGTTCATTCTTTTTAAAATTTTTTGTGGCGCTGATCAAAGCTAGGGCCTCACGCATGCTGGGCAAGCGTTCTACCATCGAGCCATGCCCTCGACCCTTCATTCTTTTTTGTTTCTGGGTAACATTACATTGCCATTCAATTTACAAATACATTTTTATGGCCTTTTGCTTTCCACCTCGGATTGCAAGGACTAGTAGAGTATCTTGAGCATGCCAGGTGCTTAATAAATAGCTAACGAAATACACTGCCTCTTTCCTGTTACAGACAGAATCTCTCTCTCTCTCTCTCTCTCTCTCTCTCTCTCTCTCTCTCTCTCACACACACACACACACACACACACACACACACACACACACACACACAGGCTCGTGCAATCACTGTAAGGTAGATCCTGGATCTAAATTCCAAAGTAAGGCTGTTCTCTATGGTCTACCAATGGATGAGCACAAAGCCCATTCAGAGAGGGGCTTTCTCTGAGGTTCCCATATGCGGCCATGGGAAGCTCCTCCACAGGAGTGCAGTTGTCTCGGGTCCTCTCCTCAAGATCTCACCCATCAGAAAATTCTCAGGACAGAAGACCAGACTCGACACCACACCAGGAACCCTGAGGAACAGGACATCACCTGTTCTTCAGGCTTGTGTATCTCCCCTAAAAATCATTTACTCTTCCTCTCAAAGTGCCCACATCCCGGGCCAGGGATTTAGCTCAGTAGTTCCACTGCCTGCCTCTCAAGCTCGAGGTCCTGAGTTCAAACCTTGGTACAAAAAAACCCCAAAACAAACAAAACAAAGTGCCCACATCCCCTACCCTTCCCTGTCCCCTATGGGGGGATTTAAACTGCTAAACCTCACTGGGTTGAACATTCACCTTCTTGTTTTCCCACAAACGATACATTTTGTCTTTTCTCCTGTTAACCTAGTATGTGTTTCAGAAGACTCAACTACCAAACCTTCACAGGGTGGAGGTTCCCTTTGCTCCTACATGTGGAATTAAGAAAGATCCCAATCAAAGATGCTGGTAAACAGGGTATAACGAAACTCCTCTCTAAATACCTGGTGTCTTCTAAGCTTGGGGGAAAAGGAAAACTAGCCTTATTTAGGGGCTCTGAATTCTCTTGGCTTTCCTAACAGTGGCCACCCTCACCTGGAGATCTGCCCTTCAAAAGTTGTAGTTCATCTTGTCCAAACCCTATCTCATGAAAGCATTAAAAATAGCCAGGCACCATGAAGCTGTTTCATTTAACAGAGCCTGAACAAACAAAAGCCTGCTTACCTAGTTATGAAGGGGGGAAGGCGGTGTCCACCCGAGGCTTACAGAGTGAGCTGGAAGTTGGCCTTGAATTCCAAGTGACCTTGGGCAAATTACCTCACCTCTAAGTGCTGTATCAGGTTCCTCGATTATAACATGAAAGTGTTTCAGGACATAATCTTATAAGAGCCCACTGAAATCTAAAGTGCTGTGATTCTCTTACCAAAAGGCCGTTTCAAATCTGTCTTAAGCAAAACTGCCCAACAAATCCCCTAAACACCTCCTTTCGTGTTAGCCCTTATTGAAAAAGCCAAATAATTCCCTAGGACCTCCTACAGAACCTTTTACTTCTTGTCAAGTTTTCAAGATATCCATAAAAAGGCTTCACTCACCTAACTACCCTTACTGTATTGTACCTGCGGTGCTGGGGATCTAACCCAGGACTGGAGCACAAGCAAGCGTCCTACCACTGCGCTATACACCCAGCCCCAACTCCCACTCCCACTCCAGCTACGACTCATTATAGTTGTGCTCCACTAGGCTGGCTCCCCACAAGACACAATTTCCACCTCTGACCTTTTTTTGGTTTTGTTACCTCCTACCACGGATCCAGCCAGAAACACTCAGTTCTCCTTCCGAGGACTGAACCCAGCGACTTCACTGAGCTCACGATTCTTTGCAAGGAAGTCTTTTCAATTGTCCTTTTCTTTAATCACCATGAATGAACGAAGTCTTTGCAAGACACGAGATACAGTGAAGAGCTTCAGCTCCTATGGAACCGTAACATCTGAGCCTTTGCGGCCGCGCACTCTGGGCCTGGTTCTCCGGTATTTCCCTGGACACCTCACTCACCTCGGGGGCGAACAGTGAGCTCGAAGGCTGCTGGGCCGGCCGCACTGTGCGGCCCAGAGTGGGAGGCGGCCGATCGCGCACTGCGGGGGCCCATCGACTCGGGCCTCGGGCGTGTGGGGTCACCCAAGTCCCGGCCCTCTCTCCCAAAAGGGCATCTTCCAGCCCCGGAGCTTCCTGGGCCCTCGACTTCCAGCCCCCGGCGCCTCCAGCGCTTCCACCCCGCTCCCTCTCCGTCCACCGCACCGATCCCACGGCAGGAGCGCAGCGTGAGGGGCCCGTGAGCCAGGTGTCGCGCGTGTAGGGCCGAAAGCCACTCACCCGGCTCCGGACGCGAGAAACGGGGCTGCCCTGCGCTGGGCGACTAGCGGTAGCAAAAGCAACGAGATGGGCTGCGCCCGGACTGTGTCGGCGCCCGCACTTCCTGCCGGAGAGGCGGGGCGGAAGTCGCACCGGAAGGCGGGCGAGTCCAACTGGGCAGGGGGGCACGGCCGGGTTCCAGCGGGGCCGAGCGTCCGCGTCCGCGGGGGAGCGGAGCTGCCCAGGCAGCACGCACCGGCCTGGGCCGTGCTGCTCCTGCCCTTCCCGTCCGGCCCGGGGGCGGTGTGTCCCCTGCGCCTGTCCCTCCCAGTCCGCCCCTCCCGCCGCGAGCCCGGGCCCTTCTGCATTCCCCGGGGGGGCGGGGCGCGGAGGGGCGGGGCCCGGACGGTGCGGAATGTGACCGCCAGAGTCCCCTGCGCTCGAAGCGGCCCGCCCAGGATGCCAGGCTTAGCAAATAAAGTGGTTAGCCTGGTTAAATTTGAATTTCAGATAAACAAGTCATTTTTAAGAGTATATTCCATGTAATATGGGAAGAGAAGAGGGCGGCGGCCAGGCACATTCCTGCCAGCTCTGGAAACCCTTTCACTTCTTTTAAAACCGCATCCCAGCCAGTCAAGATGTGTAACCCTAGTCTTCCTTTCTTACCCACCCCATCGGAAGGTTTATGGCCTCATCAGCTCACAACGGTGACTGTTTCATTCCCCTTTCAACCACGAGAAAGTTTTATTCAAACTCTTTGCTTTCCTAAAGTATGGAGAGATGACAATTGCTCCTATATATATACATTGTGCAGGCTATATACAGTTTTGGTCAATAATTTCACACTATTATTCAGGTTTTCTACATGTTGCTTGTGGCTATAATCTCACCACAGAATAATCTAGAATAGCACTATTTCAAAATAATGGAAGATAGTCAACCTGACAGCCAATCTTTCTTGAGCACATACATATTGCCTAAACAGGAGCCGGATGCTGGAAAGGGGATTGAATAATTCAAACTCTCTCCCTTTGGGGAGTCCATATCTTAGAAATACCTTAGATCAGTAATTCCTAGAAGGTAGGAACCGGGTATCTAGCACTCCACTATAGTAGTTCTTCAGCAGGACCAGGTAGAATAACCTGGTGGGACTGTTGACACATAACCTGGCACTAGGAGTCAGTAGGACAAAGGTGGGGAATCTGCACCCCCTACTAAGCATCCAGGTGATGGTGATGCTGTGGTCCTCACCTTAAGTCACACCTGGTTCTACATATTCACTCCTTCCCTAACTGCAGTCTGCCCTTTGAGGGTCTGAACAAGTCTTTCCATGCACCAGATCTTGGCTGCACAGGTCTCTGTCACAGAGCCCGTGGGTCCACAAAACTGGGATAAGCCCTTACCTCGGCCAGCCGAGTCACCGATTGTACAGAGAACTGTGTTTTCTATTGTGCTGGAGTTGGAACCCAGGGCCTCCTGTACCTAGGCAAGCGCTCTGCTGCTGAGTTACACGTCCAACCTTCTACTCCGATCTCTGTATTTAAGTTTCTAGAGTTGTGCTAATACAATGTTATTAACCACATGTGGCTATTCAACCTTAATGCTAGGCTCCTCAGTTGTATTTTTCACATTTCAGGTGCTGAATGGCCCGACGAAGCTAGCATCCTACTGGACAGCACAGAGCATTTCTGTTACCATACAAATCTAATGGACAGCACTGTTCCAAAACAGTAACTCTATGCTATATTCTCTCCAGACTCCAAACAAAGGCATATTTATTAATGAAAAGCCAGATATCAAAAAATCTAGTATCTGAGAATTTATGGTATAGATAAGTCAAATATAATTTTCCATCCATTAAAAGGACTGGTTGAAAAAGTACTATACTCCAAACAAGAATAATAGCTATGCCAAAATATAAAAAGTTATTTAAGAAACACCGAACTAAGTTGTAAACTCATTCCAACTGTAAAATGTATGTGGACAGACACTGGAAAAAAGGCCTGAGTCCTATTTGAGCAGGCATGCACATACTTAGAATAGAAGCGTAGGTAGTTGGAAGTAGGAAGAGAAGGTAACAATGGACTAGCAGCACTGGGATAATTGGACAGTTCCCTGATGTGGGTAATTAGCTCCTGCAACCTCTGTGAAAGGGAGGAGGACACTAAAACAATAACAAAAAATCCAGGTTCCAGGGAAATCAAGCAACTGTTGTAACTCACAAGCAGGTGGACAGTGACACTGCCTCCGTTCTGCTGGTGTCACCAGAACTTTGGAAACGCTTTGTTGCAAGGTGATTCTCATTGTGCAAACTTTTTAGACTTTAGCTCTGCAGTCAAATCACCACTGAAGGAGACACTCAGCTTTCTGTGGGCACTCATCCCTGTATACGCAAAGGCCAGTTGCTGAGCAGAGAACACAGCTGCTGAATCAGGAGGCTTATCCCACTTAGGGCAGACCATGCACTGTCCCTACAGAAAGCTGTCTCCTTGAGCAGGTCTTCAAAAGAGAAAAGGGGACACTGCGAGGGGTGATTTGAGTACTGCTTCTTTCTTTCTGTAGTGGAAATAATGTTATTTATTCTGTGTTGGAGATTTTTTTAACAAACCAGAGGTGATTTTTTTCAGTTAAAATGGAAATTCAACTCAACAAAATTTTAGTACAATGGTCGAAGCCTGGAAAAAGTTTTTTTTAAATCACCAAATGACAGGCAGAGAATGAGGGCAGGTCTATGATTGCAATCTTGAAGGGGAAAAGACAAGCTGTTACCGGTCATGCTGCTCACGGTCCACACAGGTGGCTTTACCAGACTGAAGGATCTGGCTTGCTCCCCTATGAAGAGCAAAGGTCTGCCACCTGGAGGATTTAATACTTCTTTACTGGATGAGGTAATAGTTTTCTTCACAGACAGCCTGGTTAATAGGAGCATAAACTGGATGTCATTAGAGTAACTGTCAACCGATCATCTCTGTAGGCTGTCATTCTTTTAAACCAACATTTCAAAGCTTTTAAAACTCATAAATATATGATTGTCTGGTTTTGAAGCTTACAGTGAATGAACCTGTCTTCCACAGATTACTCTGAAGCAGACCTGCCTTTCTGCAAATAGCAGAAGTTATTTTTAGGACTGGAACAATGATCTCACTCTCCCTGGCATGCAGTTTCTGCCGTTTTGATTGTGGGCAGGTCAGGAATGTCTAAAATTCACGGACTCATGATGAAGCTCTGCATGAACAAACTTGGGCTTTCAGTGGGGGCTGCTGTAGTAAAGAAAAGCTATGGAATAAAAGTGCAGTTTGAAATACAATGCAGAAATCTGCCTTTTTGGTAAAAAGCATGCCACAGATCCTTTGGAGGGAAAGTAGTTCAAGAAATAGCACAAATGAAAATTAACACTCTGGCCTGACCTCATTTTAAATGGCATGAAATAATGTGCAAAAGCTTAGATCACATACAGCAGGTGTGTCAATTTAAGGACTCACAGCTATTAAAGTAATAACTTCCACAGGAAATTATTTTAAAGCTTGGAAGACACAGTGCAGGAAACCTACTTAGGGCCATGAAAACTAAATTTCCTAGGGAGGGGAAGAAATGAAATGAATAGAAAGAGAGGAGCTAGGATTGTTTGGAAAACTGGAGGGTACAGTAAGACGGTCTAAGATGTATGTTATTTTCTAGGATATACCTCATCTACTTCTTCGAAGGATGCAACTAAAACCCACAAAAGCCAGCTTTGGTAAATAAGAAGTTTAAACAAGTATTTTATCATAAAGTTTAATTATGGTTCAGAAAAAATCGAGTGAATAACTTTCTCTGAAAAAATATATTGACTCTGTGTAGACTGCAGTTATGGGGGGAGAGGACCACTGGTAAGTTAAATTACCCAATCTTCTATTCTGAAAATGACAAAATGTCCCATTTCCGGTCTGATTACAAAGATACAAGTGCCCCAAAATGGCTGAGAATAAATACAAAACAAGAAAGGCAAAAGCTGTCAAGCTACAGGCACGCAATAGGCTCTAAGAGAAAAGTCTCAGAAATACCCAAAGTGGCAACAAGGAGCATTTGGAGGGAATTCGGAGTTCTTTTCAGTCATCCTTGTCCTTGGCCCCGTGCTTGAGGATGCGCGTGAACTCGATGTAGTTGAAGTTGCCCTTCTTGTCGATGGGCGCCTCTCGGTACAGCTCATCCACCTCCTCGTCCGTGAAGCGGTCGCCCATGGTGGTGAGCAGCTCGCGCAGGTAGTCCTCCTGGATGGTGCCTGTGGGACAGGGAGCCGGGATCAGAGTCGCGCTGCTCTGAGGGTTACGCCAAGCAGCATGGCAAGTCACTGCAGTCCTCGTGCAGATGGTGGTTACCCGCCACCTGTACGTGATCGCCCCACCATAACCATCAGTGTATGCTGGGCGGGGGGGAGGCACAATGCTGGGACCCATTTATTTCACTGTACCTCTGACTCTGGTTTTCTTCTATGTAAAATGAGATTCAAATGCAGACAAATCTAAAATGGTAACAAATATGGCCTCACGTGTGCAGTTAACACTTGGGCACCGACTGTGTCACCGACACTGTGCTAGGCAGAGGAATGTGCAGCAGTGAGCCACAAAGTGTCTTTTTACCCTGGGTTTTCCATACAGAGGTTCTCATAAATCCTGCTTGCCTAAAAGAATAAATGTAAGTATTTATAAACATAGAAACGGAAGCCTGAGTATCACCTCTGATTTATTATCTGGTATTAGTTTTTCTTGCTTTTCCAGGCAAGTCACTCAACTGTTACAAAGACTATCTACCATGTGCAAGGGACGGTGGTGGGTGCCAGAAAGGTTCCAAAGATGAGAAACTAAATGCTACTTAGCACAGTGGCCATCGGGGTGGGAAGGAGTCTCGGTACCTGGAAACACGCATACAACGAAAACATCAAGTCAGACTGTGTATATGCAGAGGGATACAAATGAAACACTGGGTACGCAAAAAGAATGGGCAGGAGAAAGGAGTAAATCACAGACAAGGCTCCACAAAGGGTGACTGAGTATGAACAACAGAAAAGGCTGCTTATACTTTTGTAGTTTATTCTCTTTCATTTAAAAAGTTAACACTGGCTCACAGTAAAACATGCAAGCAAGGCCAGGGATGTAGCTCAGTGGTTTCGCCACCTGCTGCGCAAGCGCAAAGACCCGCGTTCAATCCCTGGTACCAAAAAAACAAAACAAAACAAAACATGCAAGCAATACACAAGTGTCTTTAGAGGAGGAAGAGGAAAAGAAGTCTCTTCTGTACATCTTCCACTGACTCCTCCCGGAAACGACGGGGGGTTTTGAGTGTAAGAGGGGACAGAGGAGGTGGGATAGTAAGGCACGGAGCAAAGACTGGCCAAAGTCAGTCAGCGCAGCAGTGGTGGCGGTGCCTGGAAGAAGCTGAGGAGATGACCGACCAGAGGGCCGAGAGCGGTGCACTAAATTCAGATGCAGCTCTGCCGGGCGTCCAGGCTGACATCCAAGGCTCCAACACCCCCAGTACCAAAACTGGTCCAAGTGACGCAGGTAGGCAGGGTCAGGCCTTCCTTTTCTAAAGACACCTGGCTACATTGTGTGAACTGAGAGCCTTGGAAATCATTCCCTTGTAGATTTTCTCTTATTTATACTTCTGCCAAAGGATTGGGTATTTATGCAGTTAACATTTTGTTTTGGGGGGCATTAACTCAATGCCAAGGAGTGTGCTAAGCCTTTAGACCTTATCCTAGGTTCCTGTTTCATCTGCACAAAACCCTGAGGTAGACTGTATTACACCTGTTTCACAGATGAAGCCCCAAATTACACACTATTAGGCAGCAGAAGGGAATCTGAAAGCAGGAAGCCTCGATTCCAGAGCCTGCAGCCTGCTTGGTTTACTTCAAAATAGAGGTCAGACAGCAGATTTAAACAACTGTAGGGTGGACAGATACCTGGTAAGCAAACCTAGAACAGTACTGCTGCCAGTTGATGGCAATTTACACTCTGGCCAAGCTGACTCTGGTAAAAGCTCTTCATTTAACACATGTGTGGGTTTTTTTTTCGAGACAGTCTCGCTATGTAGCTCAGGCCGACCTTGAACTCACTATTTAGCCCAGGCTGCACTTAAGGCGATCCTCCTCCTCAGCCTCCTGAGTGCTGGGATCAAAGTGCACCACCACAGCTGACTCAACACACTTAGTGAGAGCCTATGAAATTTTGTAAACTACTAATATTTATGGGCAGAGGCATCGATGTGAATGACCAGGCCAGAGAGAATCCCATCCAAGGAAGCGGGCAGGAGTAGTGTAAACCTGAGGGCGTCACATTAGCACACCTTACAAGACTGTGTATTTGAGTGGCCCGGACTAAAATGGAACTCACTCTGTAAGTAGAGGTTACCTCTGACTCACCTGTGGCCTCCTCGTCAAAGCAGGCGAAGGCGTTCCTGATCACGTCCTCGGGGTCTGTGCCGTTGAGCTTCTCGCCAAACATGGTGAGGAACATGGTGAAGTTGATGGGGCCCGGGGCTTCGTTCATCATGGCGTCCAGGTATTCATCAGTTGGGTTTTTCCCTAAACAAAAAAGAGGGTCCTAACTTTAACTTAACAACTATTAATCCCTGTGAACATTTTATCAAGGGAGATGATGATCATTTATTTTATTTTATTTTTTGGTACCAGGGATCAAACTCGGGTCCTTGTGTTTGCAAGGCAGGCAGTGGAACCACTGAGCTAAATGATCATTTGTATAGTTTCCCATGATGGCAAAACTATTTGGGAAAAAGGTCTTCTGAACGAATAGAGCCTATATTAAAAGTCTGGAGACAGCATGAAATTCCATTGGGATGTTAGCAGGAGTATTACTGCTTTCATAATGAATGCGCACACACACATACACAGCTCAATACCAAGACACACACGGAGACAGGTACAGGGATCTGCTGTGTCCCAGTGGGAAATCCTGTTCCACACTTCATCTGAAAGTTAACAGATGCCTTACTTGGGCTCCTCAGGGCTTTCAGACTCATGAAATAACCACGAAAGTCATCGTGGAAACGTCACCCAGTACATTCATACTAGAACTGCACGTTACCCAGCGAGGCCAGCATGTCGTGCAGGTCCTCCTTGTCGATGAAGCCATCTCGGTTCTGGTCGATCATGTTGAAGGCCTCCTTGAACTCCTGGATCTGCGACTGGTCGAACATGGCGAACACGTTGGACGTGGCGCGCTGAGGCCGCTTCTTCGTGGTCTTGGTCTTCGCCCTTTTGCTCGACATGGTGCCGGTTGAATCCTGAAAAAGAAAGGGAACCCAAGGAAGATAAAATCAGTATCTACGTTTAAGTTTGAATGAAAGCAATGATTAACAAAAGTAAATTGAATCAGTATCATGATATGTTTGAGCTATTTTAAGAGCATTTTAAAAAATGTCTTCAAACAGGATAATACCGCTTTGTAAAAATCTCTCAACTAATGGAAAAAATTACTCAAAGGACCAAGCTAAAAGGGAAAAATCAAACTTCTATTTTGAGCTCACTCAAGTCTTAAAAAGTTTGATTTTTTTTTTTTGGTACCGGGGATCGAACTCAGGTCCTTGCACTTGTGCAGCAAGCGGCGAAACCACTGAGCTAAATCCCCGGCCCAAAATTATGAATTTTTATACACAGCCCATGGCTAATTTCAAATTACAACCTACAACAAAGCTCAGAGCATTCAAATTCAAAGCTCACAGCATATAAGTAAGATCATACAACCCTCATCCTGTTGTACAACAGTTGCTTGATGGGTGATAACCAAACCCACTGACTGGGTTAATAACAATGAAAAATCAAGAATCCAACTCAGGTACCTGGGAGGCTACAGGTCAGCACCATGGGGAGCTCAGAAAACTCACTCGTCCTCACTGGCCACCTTCCGAGCTCCTGCCTGAGCCAGCTGTCCTAGTACATGGTGGACGGGTGAGGAAGGAGGAAGACACTGACAAATAGGTCTTCTCTTCCAGTCTACCAACAAACATTGCTCTTCCACGTTCAACTAACCATCCGTGCCATACCCTCACTTTTATGTTCAAAGTCATCCAAGACACATCATATTGAAAGGCTAATGGAAAAGTACAGACACCTGAGGCCAGTTCATCTATAATTAAGTTTGGCAGGCAACGCACTCTGTCCAAATCAGTTTCTTGTACTAGAGCCACATTAAACCACTTGATGTCACTGATTCCTCTAAACAAATCAGAGTACACTTTTTTGAAACAACTTAGTTTAAAAACCTTTAGAGAGCATTTTAAAGAGACACAGGAACTAGTTTTATTTTCATATATATTGTTTTACATTTATCATTTATATATTTATCATTTATACATTTTAAGTTAATAGTAAAAAGAATGTCTAAGAATACATAAAAAGAAAAGGCAATTTTCCTTTTAACATTTATTTTTTAAAATATTATATAACATTTTGTTTGAAGCTTAAAATCCAATAGTTATGAGATAATAAAATCTACCATACCATCCTTCAGAGTTGAGGTAGAGATGAGAGTCTGCAAACCTCTGATCCACAGGGTAAGACACTGTATTGAGTTATATTCTTCCAAGCAGGTCTAAAACAGGCACTACTGATTTCACTCTCTGACCAGGATAACAATTTTAAAGCTTACGTTCTGAAAAAAACATTTAGCTATGATGCGGCCAAACACTATGCCCTTGCTCTAAAAATAAGTCTGTGGACCGCAAACAATGAACTGCTACCTAGATCCCAACACTCAAAGTGACCCTCAGAATATAATGTTAAAAGTGGTTTCTTACATTCCTTCCTTGACTAGACCACATCATCCAGTCTAAATAAAATTACAGAAATAGTTAGAAGAGCTTCACTTGTATTATTTTTAGCTATATCTGTTTTCAGATTTTAGTACGAAATTCCAGAAAGGGCAGTCACAAATTCTAGTCTATCCAAGAAAACTCTCTGGCCACACACTGGGATGTTATTGAAAAAATATACCATATGTGACACAAATTATATACTCCTGAATTTGTTTCCTTTAATCATTCTTTCAGAGGTTGCTTTTTATGACCTACCTAGGCCACTCATGAATGCCTTTCATTCTGGAATATCTTCTGTAGGCTATATATCTAATTAAATGGTATCATGTTGTATGTTCCCTCTCTATGTGAAATGTTGTTTAACAAAAGCACAAAGTGCTATGGGGTATACTATTCTCTCTCTTTCTTTCTTTTAAATTCTTTTATTGGTACATTTTAGGTATACAATATGTTTACATTTATCACTGGGTGCTTGTACCTGTACATGATGAATCTTGGTTCTTATTTTTTTCCCCATTACCTGTGGGGCCTTCACCCCCTCCACCCTTTCCTATTTACATAGATTTTGTTTCCATTTTTTTCTTTTCTCATAATTTTTCCTTTCCCCTTTCCCTCTGACTACTCCTACACCTTTGGACCTTTTAATATTTCAAATTATCAATTATTCATTTTAATCATTTTCATCCTTATTTACACTTTCAGTTTCTCACACTAGAGAAACTATTCGGTATTTACACATGTGTGTCCTATTTATTTCACTTAAGAGTATGGCCTCAATATGCATCCATTTAGCTATAAATGTCTCTAGTTTCTTGTTCTTTATGGCTGAGTAGTACTCCATTTTATTAAAAAAACCACATCTTCTTTATCTAGTTTCCAGTTGATGGACACTTGGGCTGTTTCCAAGCTTTAGCTATTACGAACTCTACCGCTATAAACATGGGTGCACATATATCGCTGTGGTATGATTCTTTTAATTCTTTGGGGAAGATACCCAGCAGGGGAATAGCTGGGTCAAATGGGGCCTCTAGCCCTTGTTCTTTGAGGTATCTCCATACTGATTTCCACAGTGCTTGCACCAGTCTGCACTCCCACCAACAATGGAGAAGGGTTCCTTTCTCCCCACAACCCCGCCAGCATTTGTTATTGGTTGATTTCTTGATACCAGCCATTCTTTCTGGGGTGAGGTGGAATCTCAGTGCTGTTTTCATCTGCATCTCTCGAATGACCAGTGATATTGAACATTGTTTCATGTATTTATTTGCTGCTTTTACTTCTTTGTCTGAGAAATGTCTGTTCATTTCAGATGCCCTTTTTTGAATTGGGTCTTTGAATTTGGGGGGTCTGATTTTCTATTCTTCTCTCTTAAATGTACTCAAAGACTTGGCGAGAGAAGTGATGACCCAACGAAGGGCACATTATTTCCCAGTCCCTATCCCTTTAATATATATTTTTTTTGGTACCAGGGATCGAACTCAGGACCTTCCGCTTGCGAGGCAGGTGGCAGAACCACTGAGCTAAATCCCCTTGCAAGCCAAAGCTCATCTTTAAAAATAGTCTGTTCTATATGCCAACACTGTCTTCCCCTAGGATGTAGAAATGTCAGTTATTTTAAGAACAAAGAAACTGATGAGAATGACAGGTCAAATGACTGGTAACTAATTTTTTTTTTTTTTTCTGTTCCAGGGATTGAACTCAGAACCTTGCACTTGCGAAGCAAGCATGGTGCCACTGAGCTAAATTCCTGGCCCTGGTAAATGATTTTTTAACACAAAATTTCATGCAACTCAATTTAGTGGGGGTGGAGGTCCCAAAAGATACCTTTTAAAAATGCTTAATTTGGGTTTTAAAGATATATATAGATGTATATTAAAATTCTGGTGTATTTTCTAGTCTTTTAATCATGCTTTTTTGGGGAAGGAGCAAGGCAGCATTGGGGACTGAACCCAGGACCTTGCACAAGCTAGGCAAGCTACATCCCTGCCCCCAATCATGTATTTTTTTCAATCTTTAAATGCATAGTACAGTAATTCAAAAGGTTTGTTGTTGTTCTTTGTTTGTTTTTGGTCAGCACAGGCAACAGTCTCACACAGAACTTTAGATCGTTCAATACTCAACCATATCAACCTTATTATGATCAGTTAATTATATTAATGTATATCAAATGTCATTAGTGTTGACCACTAGTTAAGGTTAAGCTATGTAACACACGTGTCCTATCTTACAGGACCTTAAAACATAGATGGGGGGGGACTGTAAAGAATGCAATGATTGTGCAACCCACTTTCTGGTCTCCCTTCTGTCTCTCTTAGGCAGAGGCTTTCTTTCTCCCAATAAATTTTTTCTATTCTTATCCTCTGTTGTTCCTAGAATTCATTCTTCGATTTTAGAGAACATGAACTTGCGTTTTGGGTATCTAGTAGGTTTGGGAGTTACATCTCTTCCCCCTATATCATTTTGGAGGACTTCCACCAAGATTACTGGTCGGAGTTCTTTACAGGGCCGGGGATTTAGCTCAGTGGTTCCGCCGCCTGCCTCCGGAGTTCTTTACAGATGCTGGATTTAGGATCACTAGAAGCTGTGTTCCAGCCAAGCAGTGGCATGACACGGCAGAGCAGTGATATGCTGTCCACCCCTGGACATTACAGCATGGCATAGCACGGCATGATGTACAACCCTCCATGGTCATTAGCCACTCAGTATATCTCCACTGTGTTACTGTAATGTACTTTCAGACTATCAAAAGTGGATGGTTCACCAAACAAAACCCATCTTTGTCTTCTTTAGATCAATCAGGGCGAGAATTTTGATCAGCACTCCTACCCAGCCTGAAACAGTTAGAGAAGACAGACGCTCAGTTCTTCCATACTCCTTGCAGATAAGGAATCCAATTTGAGGGGATAGGGTAGAAGAATTAAGACAGGCAAACAGGAGAAAGAAAAATCATAATTTTAAAAGTGAAAACTGCTGGACACTAGCCTAGTTTAAATTGTTTTCTTCTCCCAGAACACAGTAAGCCTGACCAATTCCCTTTCACCTACAAATGGGTTCAGCTGTTTTTTATTAGCAAATGGTCATCTTTCATCTATGAACACACCACCTTTCAACCTGTGATTTAGGCTTTGCCCTATGAATTGACATTATTACACTGAGGGTAGACCATCCTCCCTCACCCACAAAATCAAGACCTACACTACAGATTGTCAAATCCCACAGCTTTCCACCACCAAAAGCACATATATATTCCCAATTCCAAACTATAGTGCCACTCTCTTAAGGGCTTCCACTCTACCCTTAAGTGTGTACTAAAATCCCTGCATAATAAACATTCTCCATGCTTCTTTAAAAAAAAAAAAAGAAAGAAATGCAATGATTGGTTCAACTTATGAAATGAATCACATAATTTTCATTCCAGAGGGTTGACTCCAGTTAAAAGTATGTGACAATAATGAAAAATAACTGATAAAGTGGCATGCGATTAGCAAATGTTATGAGCTCAGTAAAGATTCTGTGTACAGTATTTCTAAAATATTCGGGAGCAAGGTACTTTGAAAAACCCTGTGCAGTATCATTTGGAAGCTAAGTATCTTCAGAGTGAAGAGATTGGGATGTTAGCCATAATTCTAACGATTAAGGTAGTTAATTCTACCAAACTCTGATAGTGTAATGCTGGGCGAGTCACTATCTGGGCCTTGACTTTTTCAAGGAGACTGGATTCCGATTCTTGATTTATCTCCAACAGAAGCTTGGAGCCTTGGAGCAAGAGTAGTTCAGCATCACAGTCAGTTGTTCCAAAATAAGGAACTGTCATTCATTTTTTTTCCCACCAAGCTAAAAGTATGGATGAAATAAACATGGGCGGAGAGAATCAAACCAGATTGTTCCCTACCCATTTCACTACCCCCCAAACAAATGTGGCTGTAAATCTTCATGTAACAAGCTGCAATTCTTTTGTCAGTTTAAAAAGTCAGAGCAAAATAAAATTGAAACTATCTCACACATGAGCCTATGTATTCTTTATTTAGGATGGGTGAAAAGACCACCAGGTTAGCACCTGAGATTGCCAAATTAGGAGGATCCTCACTTGTAAAGTGGAGTCTTCATTTTGGAAACATTTAATCAAAGATCTTTGGTGTGCAGGGCTTATTTGTTGCATGAAACTTCAAAAGCAGGAGATTTTGCAGAGCAGCCTCTAAATGATACCTGAGGATTTCAGATCCATGAGAAAATAAAGGGAGATCAAGAATATTCAGTTTACAGACAGAAAGGAGCATGACTACATTTTAAGTCAGGGTGGGGAGTGCTAGTCCCAATAAATTTGTGTATTTGTGTGTGTGTGTGTGTGTGTGTGTGTGTGTGTTGAAAGAGCTCTATGAAGAGAATCATTAAAAGCCAAAACAAAAGGAGGGTAAGAAGCATGCTTCAGGAAGATGTTACACTAGATCAAGATATGGAAGAAATAGAAGGCATAGATCACCAAAGCAGGTTTCCCCACTTGCCATGGGCAACCACAAGATTTCTAAAATGGAGAAATCCCAGAATGTCTAGGAACTGTGCTACTTAAGAGATTCTCCAAAATCTATAAAATGGAACCAATCCATACTACACGTTAGATTGCTTTAACTAAAATACTAGAGTCCAGCATTTATAAAATGGTTACAAATGGAAAATAAGCTAGAAACTTTTTCTACAGAACACTTAAATTGAGAATTTACTGGGCAATAAGATGTATCCTTGATGAAAAACTCCCACCCTAGAACTCCAAGGTGTGCTAGTACCTCTTTATTTTGCTTTCTAAATCTAGATCAAATCTACTTCTCATTTAATCAGTGCATACTTTTTCAAGCTTAGAGATTTTTGTGTTAACATACAGTTTAAAAAAAATTTTTTTTTCAAGTTGGGGCTTCCGGTTCAATTAATCTTTCTTTTTCCTTTTTTTTTGCAAGTTTTCGGTTAAAGTCGGATTAGTTCTCTTACAGTGCCACACCCCAAAATTCTCACCCACTTGACAAAGACAGCTGTCAGGGTTGACTTGACAATAAAGCTGCGTTTCTGAAAGTAAAATCCTTTCCTGGTTAACTTCTCAAACGCCTCCCAGAGCACAAAGCAAACACCAGCAATTTTAATAAACACTCGCTTTCTTCACCTTTAGATATAAAACTCTGCATTTAAAACTTTAAATCTTACCCCATTTCTGTTCTAAAGGTTTCTAAGAACTGACATGTTTTTATGAAGCTACTAAACTACATTAAAAGGAAACTCTTCTCTCGCAAACTGATTTCACTCAGTCTCCACCCAAAAGGAAAATGGTATTTTATTTTGGAATTTTCCCTCCAGCCACAAACTAAACCCCACATTCCTCTTTGTTCAAATATCACTTAAACAAAAAAGTCCTAGTTCCAGGAGCGGATCCCAAGCTTCAGTGAGAGTTGGTTATTGCTACGTAAAGAAGTCGCACAGCTGCAACAGCTGCAGCCGGAGGATGGGGAGTCGCTGGGTTCCGGTTTAGGCGCAAACTCCCTGGAATCGGACAAGTTTACGTTAGAAACTAAACTTAGCCCCGGAGTCAGCTCTGGGGGGCTCGGGTTTCGCGGGCCCGGCAGTCGCCCAAGATTACGGCGCCAGGGAGCTAAGCTACATTCTCCGAGCTCCCACTTCGGACACAGCAGTCAAGTGTGCGTGTGGGTACCTGTGGCCGCAGCCTTCGATCTCACGGCTGACCCAGGACTCAGAACCGGGGCTCCGGCTTGACACCTGCCCAGGGGCGCCCCCCGCCCTGCAGACACGGGTACCCGGGAAGGCGACCGCGACTACCACTCACCCTGCGCAGCTTCGAGAACCAGAGCACCTCGGCAAGTCCCGCGATGCCGCTACCTCCACTCCTTTACTCTTAGAGCCACAAAACCCCGACACTTCCGGCCACGCTTAACCCAGCGGAAGGAACCCCCGTCCCCACGGTGAGCCAGCAGAGTGGGTAAGCTTCATGGGCGAGCAATGGGGGGGGACTGCCAGTGGTCAGAGGGCAATACTGAAGGAGTGCTCAAGATAAGGGTATAAACCGACCGAACATAACATGACGGAATGCGTAGCAGTTCTTTATGTTTGATTACTGAGTCTCCCTCTTTTTTACATAGCTTCTTGCACTTTAAGTCTCCTTCCCCCCCCTTCCTTTCGCAGATGGTTGCGTCTGTCCTACGGTTTTTGCCTCTGAGCACATTCCAGAGCCCGGCGAAGGGCGGGGCCTCGTAGCTCAAGTCCTTGTAAGGAAATCGCGGAGAGGGACGCCCGACCCACGTGACTGGTGCTCGCCTCGCCCCGGGAGCCGTACTGCCACGAAGTAGTGCCCCTGCGCGGGGACCCATGCGAGCACGCGCAGTATCTGCACTGCGTGCCCTGTGTGAAGTGAGCTTTGTAAGGAGTCCAGCTGCTTCCCACGCTGACGGGGTTCGGTGAGGTCCTAAGGGCCTTAGCCAAGCGCCATCATTTTGGTCCAGTAAGACTTCATAAGGTCGTGAGTGGCTGAAACATTTTCTTCAAAAAGTTTACAGATGTTCCTACCAGAGGCTCTTTGTCCCTGACAAACTCAGAAGAACCAGAGGAAAACAAGTGACTCTGGCCCACCACTCTCTGCGGCGCGGGCTGCGACTTGGTGAAAATAGGAATGAAAAGCCGGGCCTGCGTTTTCTGGGCTCACCCCGCCCAGAGCGGCTTCTAGCCACGGCTCTCAGAAAAGGAAGAGAAAGCCCGTTGGGTCTGCCCTCGCTGAGTCACCTCGCCCAGACCTCATCTGCCAGCCCAGCGAGGGCCACCCCTACCCTCAGAAGTCCTCCAGCACTGCGCCTGGGACCGGTCTGCTCAGGTCCAGCTGTACCCAAGGACTCAGTAGCATTCCACCCATTACCAGTAACATTCCCAAGTTAGCCTGGAGGTGAAGTCACTGGGAAAAAATACCCGGGTTCTCTAGAACTGAAACGAAGGTGGTTGGTTTCCCAGACTTCCACAGTAAGAGTCACTTGGGGTACTTGATAAAAATACAAATAATCGAGTGGTTTATCTCCAACGCACTAACAGCATTTTTAAGGGAAGGTCCTGGGAAGCCATGGGTTCAGCAGTGGTCCAAAGTGACTCTTGTCTGGGAAATTGAGGACATACACAGATAGGTGGCAGGCAGGGTCAGCACGAACTCCAGGGGGCCTGAGGAGTAGGGCCTGCCTTTGTTCTTGGAGTTTGGCTTTGGGACAGTGGTGCGCCTGCAATGCACAATGGTTCCACAGGGTGGTGGCCTGCCACCATGGGAGCAGGAGCCTCCCACTCACGTGCTCTCCTTCAGAAAAAAAATCCCATTAGTTTTGACCGTAGTAAGGAAATTGTTTTTCCCTCAGCTTGAAAGCAGCATTTGTTTGCTTTTTTAGTGTTTTCCTCCACTCAACCATTGAACAGGTACTGAACAGCAATTACATTGCCTAAAGCACTATCGTGGGAGCTGTAGCTTCGGTTTGTTCAAATTGAACAGATGTCACCTCTGGGATGGGATTGGGGAGTGTAGTAGAAAGGGTGTGGAGTTACAAGGGGCGTCAGAAAACATGTAGAACAGATAACAGGAGGAAGTAAGCCTGGTGGAGGCCTTGTGTAAGATGTTCTGTGGGGGCTTACTGAAGTGAGTTCGGAATGGGAGAGAAGCATTCCAGTGTGTGGTACTGTAGGTGATCAGAGGCACAGCTGATTGAAACTTGCCAGAAATGGTGTAGTCTGTGTTCATTCATTTATTCATTTCATTGATGGCTATGGATATACCAAGGTGAGCAAGCCAATGTGGAAAAATTTTAATATTCCATCTAATATTTTGATATTAAATATTGATGACTGGAAACCACCAAAGGCTCTACTTTTCCCCATGCTGCCATTTTGGACTGTACAGATCTTTGAAAAATCTCAGGAGAATCTCCACACCTACCTTTTCTCTTTTCCGTGGTGCTGAGGATTGAACCCAGGCTCCTCACTGAAATACATTGCCACCCCATTGTTTATTTTCTGTTTTGTTGTTTGTTTGTTTTTTGGTACTGGGGATCGAACTTGGGACCTTGCACTTTCAAGGCAGGCGCCGAAACCACTGAGCTAAATCCCCGGCCCTTTATTTTCTATTTTAAGACAAAGTCTTGCTAAGCCACTAAACTGACCAGGCTGGGCTCAAACTTGTGTTCCTCCTCCTTCTGCTGCCCGGAGTACTGGGATGTCTTTTCAAACTTTTGACCAAAACTTGTAGTAAGAGATTTATATCATTAAGTAATACCTAGTGATCTGTGATGCTTCCTAAGATTCCTATTCTATAGAAAGAAAGTTGTGTATTAGCTTGGGGCATGCAAAAAAAAAGTGCAAACTGGGCAGCATAAGCAACAGAAATCATAGTCCAAGATCACACGGCATAAAGTCACAGATCAAGGTGCCTACTGATTTGGTTCCTGGTGAGGGCACTCTTTCTGGTTTGTTGAAAGCCACCTTGCCTTGTCTTTACATGGCACAGAGAGAAAGCTATTTCTCTCTTCCTCGTATAAGGACACCATGCTGTGAGAGGAGAAACTCTTTTAACCTTAATTATCTCCTAAAGAACCCACCTCCAAATACAGTCACATTGGAGGTCAGACCTGCATTTGAATTGGAGGAGGGGATACAATTCAGTCTATCGTGAATCTGATGCCTTTTAATTTTGTTTTATTAAATGCTTAAGACCCACTAAATGTGAGTTTGTGATCCACTAATGCTCTGATTCTCCCCAGGGTGGCAAGGAGTAGCTTTTTACCCTAGAGGAACAGTTGTTGCTGTCTGGAGACATTTTGGATGTTTGCATCCGGAGTGCTGCTACCAGTATCTGGGGTGCGGTGAGGGAGCCAAAGATACTGCTTAAAGTCCTGTTATGCACAGGACAGCCCCAAATGGCAGAGCATTGTTCAGCCCAAAATGTCAGGTGCTAAGATTGAGAAAACCACATGCTAATAATTTGGAGACTTCGTATTTATAGAAATCGATAATTTGGATGTGCTATAAATACTAAAAGGATGCTATATATTGCTCCTACTTCAAGGTATGGCATTTATTTTTGTGAGATTGGATCTAAAGGGAGAAAGAAAAGGAATTAACAGTTGTATTTGCCTGTTATGTTCTAGGTATTTTACATATGGATTTCTAACATTAATTCTTATAACCACCCTGTGAGGTAGGCATTACTACTTGCATCTCACAGGTAATTGAGGCTTAAAATACTTCAGTGATGTACACCATTTACCCAAATGGCAATAGGAGAAGGAGGATTATAACTTATGCCTCTGTCCAGGAATAGGCTAGAAAGGAGGGGAAGGTATATCCCTCCTAATATAATGTCTAATCTATGGGTGCCAACAGATATTCAGTAACTGACTACTTGCTCAAGTGCAAATAACTAGTCATGTCCCAAGGGAAAGTCTATATTTTATTTTACCATAACATGCTTTCTTTTGGTCCAAAGGAAGGAGACTTCTTACCCAGACAACAGCAAGGAAGCATAGGGAATTGATCCTTGATATTTACGACCTAAATCAATGATTTTATATTGAACACTTACAATTTTTATTGCCTGTAAGAAACTGCTGAATTTTGAGAATCATGGCTTACATGCTGATTTTCCTAACAAAAATGGAATTCCAAAAAAAAAAGGAATTCTAATTATTTATATGTGAAATATGTATGATTTTTTAACAGTTAGCATTAATCTATTAATCCAGGAAAACCGTAGAAAGAGCTACTTTCTTTTAAATGAATAAGGGTGTTTCATGAAATCTGTATGAAAATGAATTTTAGAGCACCAAGAGAACAATTAGTATATTAAAGGGGTATAGAAAATTCTACATAAAAAATTGCTAAAAGCCAGGTGTGGTGTTGCAGGGTTTTTTTGTTTGTTTGTTTGTTTGTTTTGGTACTGGGGATCAAACTCGGGACCTTGCGCCTGTGAGGCAGTGTTGAAGGTTTTTTTAAAAAATGTGTTGCTGGTTTGAAAAATTTAATCAGTTATTTTAAAATTCAGAAATAATAAGATAAAATAAATGTTGAACTGAGTGAAGGATATTTGGATAAATATACTTTTTTGGGGTAAAAATACTATTTCTGTAGTGGTAAGTTTTTTTGAGGTGATCAAACCCAGGGCCTTGTCCATGCTCAGCAAGCAGTCTATCATTGTGCTATATCCCCAGCTTTCATACTAGTAAATTTGAAAAAATAAGTTAAATAGATAAATGCTTAGAAAAATTAAAATACCAAAGATTCAAGAGAGAAAATAAAACAAACAAAAAAAAGGATGATTGCCTGGCTAATGAGTCACCTGACCCTCATAATTAAAGAAACACTACACCAATCGTTAAAAAAATTCCTTAGGGCCTGGGGATTTAGCTCAGTGGTTTTGCCCCCTTGCAAACGCATAGACCTGAGTTTGATTCCCGGTACAAAAAAAAAAAAAAAAAATTCCTAATATCATAAGCTGTTTTGAAGTACATAGCCTAACATAGCTGATACTAGTGACAGTTTATTAATGAATGCATGTAGTGATCAAGCTACTTTTTACTAAATTAACTTTATGATGCAAATATATTTAATCCCCAAATAAAACTACTATAATACCTAAAACAAAAATTATAGTTTAATGTTAGGCAACCCTTTTGTTCTTCATCTAAAAAAGGGCAAAATAATAGAACCTACTTTATTCTGGCTTGTGAAGATTAAGGGAGACAATTCATTTAAATTCCTTAGTACAAAATCAACTTTGGTTGTATTGAACTCTGAAATTTGGAGTTTGCAGAGCAGTTTGCCTACCCTGACTAATTTATTTTATTTTTTAGTACCGGGGATCAAACTCAGGACTTTGCGCTTATAAGGCAGGCACAGCGCCACTGAGCTACATCCCCAGTCCCCCTGACTAATTTATGTACAATTATTTGTCTACTTGACTGGAGGAAACAAGCAGATTGGTCACATTTCAGTGATCACAGACTTCAAGTAGGCCCCTTGATGGTCATGACATTTCATGTTGCCTTTCTCTTAGATGTCAAATTTATGCCTTCTGTCATCTCACATCTCTAATACCTCCTACCCCATCCTCACTCTCAACTGATGGCCTTGCTTCTAAGTCACTGAGAAAATAATAACTACACAAGCTCCCATCACATTTATCCACCATCCAACATCTGTCCCCAGATGATGTCCTCTCCTGCTTTTCCTATTAACTAAAGGGCAATTCTCCTTGCTTCTACAAAAAGCCATTTTCTCCATCATCTTGATCATGTCACACAATAACTTCCCTCTCCTGCATCATTAGGTTCTCTCTTTCCATTGGATTATTCCCATCAACAATGATGTTGGAATGCATGCCATATGTGGAAGGCAGAATTGTCCTCTACTAAAGATATCCATGTCCTAATTCCCAGAACCGGTAAACATGTTAGGTTATATAGCAAAGGGAGATTAAGGCAGAAGATGGAATTAGATTGCTGCTGAGCTGACCTTATCAGCTGGATTATCCTGTGTTATCCCAGTTGAGCGCAATGCCATCAACAAGGGGTCTTCAAAGCAAAAGGAGGCAGAAGAAACGAGAAAGAGTGGTCAGAGAGAGGCAGTGTTTCTGACTTGCAAGATGGAGGAAGGCAGCCAGGAGCCAAGGACTGGAGCAGGTGCCCTCCAGAAGCTGGGAAAGGCATGAATACTGATTCTCCACTGGCGCCTCCAGAAAGGAACACAGTCTTCTTGACATCTTGAATTTAGGCCAGTGAGGCCTGTGTTGGACTTCTCACCTACAGAACTGTAAGATAATCGAGGTGTACTGTTTTAAATCAGTATGTTTTTGTTAATTTCTTTTACCAGCAATAGAACACTAATATACTATATTTTGAACAACAACAAAAAATCCACTTTCTGAAAGCACTTTCTTTCTCCAGCTATTGTCTTCCTTCTTTGCTTCCCATAATAAAACTTTTTTTAAAAAACTCTTTTAAGGAGTCATCCATACTCAATGTCTCTAGTTCTCCCCCTTCCCATTTTTTTTTTTTTGTACCAGGGATTGAACTCGGGTCCTTGCGCTTGCGCAGCAGGTGGCGAAACCACTGAGCTAAATCCCCGCCCCCCTTCCCATTTTTAAAAATTGTGATGTAATACACCTCACATAAAATTTTCCATCTTTCCCTTTTTTTTTTTTTTTTTTTTTTAACCCAGGATCGAACTCCGGTTCTTTTGCTTGCACAGCAGGTGGTGAAACCACTGAGCTAAATCCCCGGGCCCCCATTTTTAAGAGTACTGTTCAGTGGCATTAGACACATTCACAGTGCCGTGCAGCCTTCATCAGCATCCATTGCTGTAACTCTTTCATCTTATAAAACTGAAATTCTGTGCCTGTTAAACGTAATTCCCCACTCCTCTCTTCCCTTACCCCTAGTGACCACCGTTCTACTTTCGTATACTTTTGACTACTCAAATATAAAAGAATAATACAATATTTGTCTACTTGTGACTGGCTAATTTCATTTAGTGTAATATCCTCAGGGTTCATCCATGTTGTACCATATATCACAATTTCTTTCCTTTTTAATGCTGAATAATACTCCATTGTATGCATGTACGACATTTTGCTTATCCATTCATCGGTTAATGGACATTAGATTACTACCACATTCTAGCCATGAACTAGTAGTAGTATGAATAGTACTGCTATGAACATGAGCCTATAAATTCAGTTATTGTGAATACACTATAGTAAGTCTTTTTTCCCTACAAGTCCTCCAAATATTTGTTCATCAAGGTCACCAATGACCTCCATGTCTTTGTGGCCAGTTCTCAGTCCTCATGTAGCCTTCAACAGAGTGATCACTCTTCTCTTTGAAACACTGTCTGCTGTGACTTCTAGGATGCCGCATTCCTGGTGCCCCTGTTCCTTCTGGCTACTCTTCAGTCTCCTTTGTCAGTTCCTCCTACTTTCTCTGGTAATTAGTAGTCCAGGATTTACTGCTTTGCATTGCTTCTCATTTCTCTTGACATTCCTTTCAGTCCTGGCCTCATCTCCTCTCAGGGCTTTGAGTGCTACTTATGTACTTGACATTCCCAAGCATGTATTTCTGCCCAAGGTCTCTGCTCTGCACTCCAGACTAACGTATCTGATACTCATTTGACATCTCCATGAGGAGATCTAATAGACATCGAAGTCTTCACGTTCTGAAATTGATCCTCCCTTTTTACCTCCCAATCCTGCTTTCTTGCTCTTCTCCATCAAGTTAATGGTAATTCCATCCTTTTAAGTTTCTTAAGCCAGAATCCTGACTCATCTTTGCCCAATCTTTTTCTTTCATGCCTCTAACCCTTCCTTTCAGTCAATCCTGGTAGGATTTTTGTCTGCTTAGTCCCTCGAATCTCCAGGGCTTAAATCCATAATTAGCACAAACTTTTTGTTTAACTCTTTCAAAATATATATCTGGAATTTGATTGTCCAAGTTATTTTCATCTCAAGATGAGATTTTTACACTTGCAATCCTCCTGCTTTAGCCTTACAGAGTGCTGGGATTACAGGCATGAGCCACCGTATCAGACTAGAGAATGACCCTCTTCAGTCAGGGATTAGAATGTGCCTAATACCCTCCCAGAGTGCCTTGCCTTAGAGTGAAAGCTAAATGCTTTACAATGGCCTGCAAGGCCCCAGTAGATAACATCTTGGGAAACTTCTCTGACCTCATTTCCTACTTCTTGTTTTCCCAAATCTGCTTAGCCATTTTGATACCCCTGATCTTTCTTGAAGAAGTCAGGTATTTTTCCACCTCAAGCCCTTTGGATTTAATATCCCTTCTGTTTTCGTGCTTGTTCCTTTAGTATTTTTACTGTTAATCCCCCAACTCTTTCTAGTCTTCACTCAGGCATCATCATCTTAGTCAAGCCTTCTCTGGTCATTTTATTTATGTTCCACACCCGCCTTTCACCCCTATTATTCCCCTCCTTGTTTTATTGTTACCCTTGCACTTGCTACCTGTGACACACTACACATTTTACTTATTCATTTTATTTACTGTCTACCTTCAGTACTAAGAGGAGTTTGGGCCTACTTCCTTTACCAAAGGATTCCAACATCCAGAGGATTAATTAGCACATTATAGGCACTCACTAACTAAAAATGTGTACTGAATGAATGAATAACTGTAAGGAGGAGTGACTGGGGAGTGGTAGAAAGATGAAGCTGATGGGTAAGCAGGGACCACATCCTAAGTGACTTCTATGCTGTGTTTCTGAAGGCAAATACATTTCCACTTACTTCTCCTGACTGGGATTAACATGATCAGAATTGTATTCTCTTAGAATTGCTCTGGTAATAGTATGGAGGATCTGGAGAGGATGAGCCTGGGAGAAGAAGGAATCAGGATTTCTGCTTGGTAATAATGCCATTCACTGAAGTGAGGAAGACAGGAGAGATTGGAAAGTAGGGTGTGCCAATGGTAGGAAATGACAGTTACTGTTTGGGATATTTACAGGTGATGAGAAATAGTGCTGAATCCTTCACCAAAATACAGCATAAAGAGACACCAGAAAAAAGAGTAATGGAGGATAGATTGAGATGATGCAATTTTTGTTTAACAGGAAATCTAGAACAATAAAAATGGGAATGATGGAAAAACTATATTGAAAGAGTAAAAAAATCTTCATTTAGGTGGAACGTGCACTCCAAATATCAAGCAGGAAAAGTGAAATCCACACCAAGTTACATCCCAATGAAACTTCAGGACTTCAAAGGTCAAAGACAAATGATAAAAGCTTCCAGAGAGAAAGAACAATGGATTGCCTGCAGTGGCACAGTAGTTAGTCTGGTGATATGCCTGCCTCCAGCAACAGCATAGGCTAAGGTGGGGCAGGTGTTTGCAGAGTGCTACGAGAAGCACCAGCCCCTCCACACACAGCTGGGTGGGCTCAATGCATAGCACCTGGCAGCCCTTTCTGGAGAATTCTGGATGTTGGCCTCTCTAGAATCTCTGGTCTAGAGATTGATCACCTCTTTTAATTCCTGAGGTGGAAAATTAACTAAGGATCACAAAATTGATTTCACAATCTTGGAGCGTGTCCTGAATAGTTCTGAAAACTAATGTTCTCAGCATTTGGGACATCTGCCAAAATTCTGAGATAACAGGAAGATTGTGTTTAACATCCTATTATGCTGAAAAATATTGAATCATTTTGTTTTGTTTTTTCCTTTTTATGTATGATTCATTTGTTTCCCATCTAGCTTGTAAATATGCTCTATATTTTAGAACAGCTAAGTCAGCTTTTTCAATTTGTATTTTTAAAACAATAATAAAATAATAATTTATTATTGAGCTCTCTTTATTGAGCACTTTCCATGAGGTAGCCTTTCTGGTGTTTTATTAACATTACTTCTCAGTAACATTACCTGCAAGCTACTGATTGTCACCTCCATTTTACAGGTCAGGACCTGGAGCTTTCAGAGGTCCGTAACCTTCCCATGGTCATACTGTGGCTAAGAGGACAAAACAGGAATCTGGCACAGGTCTGTATGACTTCAAAGCCTGAGCTGTCAATCTTTATGCCATATCAATTGGTAAAGCATGCTAACTATCAGAGTGACTGTGTTAATTTGGAGTAGGAATATAGTTTTTACCTGAAACATTGACTGTGTTAGCCAGCCTTCCATGACTGGAAGAACATCCCTGATATAAGCAACCTAAAAGGAAGAGGGCTTATTTTGGCTCATAGTTCCAGAGGCTTCTGTCCATGGTCTATTGGTCTTGTTGCTTTGGGCCTATGGAGGCAGGAGTGTGGCAGAGTAGGCCTGTCCATCTCATAGTAGTTGGGGAGCAAAGAGAGAGAAGAGGGAGTCAAGATCCCAGTACTCCCTCTAGGACACCCCCGCAATGGCTTGACCTCCTCTCTCGAGGCCATGCCTCTTGGATTCCACCACCTCCCAACAGCACCAAAGCTGGGGGGTCCACACTTTCAACACAGCGTTTGGGGGACATTTATCCAAACCATAGCGTTCACTTAGTTCTTTGTTTTTCCTAGGGAAATGGACTCAGTGATTTCTTGCTTATCTTTGTAGCAAGGATTAATTGCACTGAAATCAATGCCTTAGGAAAATACCAACTTTGCCAGCCATGTGAGTATGTTACAGTGTTTGATTCTGAGTTCTCCTTTCCCTGGAGAAATAATGGCAGGTAAAGCAATTTCTACAGACAATTTCCATTTTAATAAACTTGTCAGCACTTCACACAGAACACCTCCCTTGGCATTGCCCCACAGAGTGCCAAGTCAGTTAAGCATTCAGACACTGGTCTTGCAGTGCTGCTGAGTAATCCCTGAAAAGCCAAAGAGCTGGAGGTTAGATCTGAGGGTCCCACCATAATTAGTATTCCTCGGTGTCTTCCTGTGTGCTGCACCCTCACTACTTGCTTTAGGAAGAAGAAAGAGTCATGGTATCAGGATGGACACACTTCCCAAGAGTTCTTCATTCTCTTGTATTCCCAGCACCTGTTAGAATTCCAGGCATGTTATATATGCTCACTCATAAGGCTGTATACTTTACTTAAGAACTTTGGGGCACAGACAATAGAAAAAGAAGAAGGTGGTTTTAGGAAGTGACAAAATGGTGGAAGTAATCCCATGTTGAAACTCAACCAGTTAAATGTTACCAAACCATTGTACGGTCTGCTAGGTCCTGAATGAAGTCTTGGTACATAGGTGGCAAGATCAGCCACAGACAGGCTAGATCTTGTTTGGACAAATGGGCTCAGTGAGAATTATTGTCCAAGGCAGGAAAGAGCGATGAATAAAATCTTTATAGTAATTCTTTCTGTTTTTATACTCTTTCATTTAAAATGCTTCATTAAGGTCCTTGCCTTAGCATAACTTTGAAACATTAAAAAGGAACAAAATTCTGAGCCTCCAGACCAGATGGTAATAAGTATAAAAACAGAAAAATTGGCCGAAGAATGAAAAATAATAATAGAAATATATTTAAAACTACAGAGCTCAACACCTGATTTTCCAAGTGTAATAAACAATGGGGAAAGGCAGCTCACGGAAAAAAAAGACACACTTTAGGGACACAGGAACCAGATCTAAACTGGAGAGACTGAAAACAGATAGCTTGAGGATTGCAGGATTGGATCCTTGGTTTCTCTTTCATGGGCCACATGGCAGTACTCTGGTTCCACTGCTGCGTCTTTAAGCACATCTGTTTGCACTTGCCAGGCAGGTGCTGTGCTGCTGAGCTACGTCCCCAGCCCTGTTTTGCTTACTCTTCATCAACCTTAGTTTGTGATCCCTCATAACTTTCGATGCCATGGCTTGCTTGTTTCATTCCAAGTACATCCAAAGCATCTCTTGATTCAGTCTTTTTATCTCTTGCTCCTTCTAGTAAGTGTATTGACACTGAATATTTACAAATTCAAATTCTCAAGGAGGCATATGTTTAGCTTGGCTTACCTTTTCCGCCCAGGCTGTTTGTTGTAGGTTGCTGGCCAAGATGTACATATAAGATGACTCTCACCTGTGGTCCATGATCAGGGTTCATGTGGTACTGAACACCCGCAGGTACTGGGAGCAGGGCAGCTTTATCAGGAAGGGGTGTACTTGCCTGTCTGGCAAAGAGAATGAGTCTTAGAGCCCATTAGAACAGATCTGTGTCCCAGCTCTGCTATTACTAGCTTTCTGACTTTGGGTAACTTGCCTAACCTCTCTGATTTTAGGTTTCTCATTATGATTTGGGGATTATAGCCATGTATGGTTTTTGTAAAAAAAAAAAAATTAACATAATATCTATAAAACACTGTTATAGCATTTAGCACATAGTGGGTCTGAACTAACGGTAGCTGATTTATTATATTAACACATCAAAATGATCTTAAAAATAAATCAGTGTTCATGGTAAAGGTCAAAAGATATTCAAGAGGAAAGTGAAATAATTAACATTTAAGGAAATGTGAACACTCACAAAGAATTTTAAAATGCATTTAAAAAAGGATATATCTTGCCAAAATAAAATTAAGCATTCTAATATGGAGCACTGAGGAAAGAACACATTTATATTTGGTCAATGGCATTATAGATTAGCATAATAAGTCCAAATAGCAATATCATAAAACCCTTCAATCCATAGTACCTCCTGGGAAAATACTTCCCAAGGCAGTAACTGAAAAGGAAAACTTTGATTTGTATAAACATTTGCAGCTTTCTTTTTAATTCAGAGGCTTTCATCATTTTAGAACTAAAAGAGACCTAAGAGACTATTTTTCCTCTTGGGTTGCATTTAGCTTTTCAAAAACACTCATGCCTCACTCTGCCAGTGATTCTGAGTTAATTTTCCCGGAATATGGCCTGAGCCTAAGTACAGTTTAAGAGCTCCTCAGGTGATTCTGACAAGAACCACTCCATCAGGGACCCGTGAGAAAACAAGAGCCAGAGGGTAAGAGGCCTCTCAGGAGAACACGTGGAGCAGTGATAAAATAAAGATGCTCCGAAGGCCAGGTTCCGGCTGCTGGTCCAGCTGATAACTGGCAGTGCCCACGCACTCAGCACACACAGGCTGAGGAATGGACTGTGGTGGGCAGTGCAGTGCATTCCGGGCTACGAAAGCAAGTCTGGGCACAAGCTAGAACCAGCATGGTCATGTCCATTGCTGCCCCTCATCTAGAGCTGGAAGCAGGGTGGGGCCACGTACGTTCCATTCTCCTTTCGTGCTCTTCCTCCCTCCACTGAGTCTCCAGTCTCCGTGATGGAGGGCGAGGCTGTGGGACTGCTGAAGAGAGGGCTGTCCATGCAGAATGCTGATGAAACACATGTAACATGACATTTGTCATCTTAATATTTTAAACATCTGTGGCATTAGATGCATTCATGTTGTGCGACCATCACTGCTACCCACCTCCAGACCTTTTTCATCTTCCCTAACTGAAACTTGGTAGGGAAAAAAGTCCTCCAAACCCTAACCAGAGTAACTCCATCTGGTAGTGGGTGGTGGTTAGCTGTACAGTGGGCCCTACTGGGCGCTGAGGCTGGGTGCCAGGCTGGTGGCCCACAAGGTCACCCACCATGGCGGCTTGACAGTGCTTACTGAGACCAGCAGAGTTCTTCGTGAGGGTGGGATGGGAATGGGGTACACATAACTCCCCAACGACTCTTCTTGTCTTTGATCCTGCTTTTTGCTGTTTTAAGTGGAGCCCTATAAAAGCAGTAGCTTAGCACAGTGGAGAGTAACTTGGGTGCGCTGCAGCCCGTAGCTGTCTGCCACTCTGTAAGTGACCTCTAATACACTCCTGGTCACCAAGCTGGCCCTATCCGAGTCATTCCCTCAACTATCGATGCCATCTCAGTTTAGAGACAAATTTTTCTTTTAGGTCTCTGCAGGAAACCTATGAAACAAACTCCGTCCCTATTAAACACCCCTCATTCACCTGCTCAACTGCCCCGGCCCCTGACCTCTGCCATTCTCTGAATTTGACCATTCCAGCACTTGTAAGTGGAAGCATACAGTATTTATCCCTTGTGACCGACTGATTTCTCTTAGCACGATATCTGCAAGTTTAAGTCTATTTTTCAGGATAAATGTTCTTTCTTTTTACCCCCTTGTCCAAAGGGTCACCAAAGACCCTGTTTCTCCCATGTTCAGAATCAGCCCATCCCATCCATCCTCGCTCTCCTGTCCTAGTGGCCGCCCTGCCTTTCCAAACTCTTCTCATTCTGGGCAGAACAGAAGCAGCTGACTCTGTGAGTTTACAGCTCTGGCCACTGATCTGAAGGTTCATATTGTGTTGATATCTTCTTTTCTGCTTCAGCGTGGCCTAGGGAGGACAGGGGATGCTTGTGGTCTGAAAAAAGAAGAGGACACAGAACATGGTCAGCTTAATCCTTGGAGACATATGCCTGACTCAGAGGTAAAAATAGTACTTTCATTATTAAAACAGCTGAGGAAGTCACGGAAATTTATCAGAAGTAGTTTGTTTTCATTTATGAGGCTGTATAGCATACTGATTAAGCCTGTTAAGGATTCTGAATTTGAATCCTAGCTCTAACACTTCTTAGCTGTGTGTCTTAGAGAAGTTATTGAGCTCCTCTGTGCTCCAGTTTTCTCATGAGTGAAAAGCACATAATAATAACAGTACAAGTTGGGTATGGTGGTGCATGCCTGGAATCCCAGCACCCAGGAGGCTGAAGCAGGAATTCAAGGCCAGCTTGAACATCTTCATAGTGTTGTCCCATGGGACCTGGGAGTCAGTGAGCCAGTGCAGAATATGCTGTGGTCACTGCTTTCGCTGGGAACTTTATTGATCTGCTGTTTGTGACGTAGAAGTCAGTGCTCATGAACTGAAGCCGGCTAAGTTGTTAGCTTGCACAAAGGGTAAAATCTTTGCTCTGTAACAGTTCCTTTTACGCTGTGATTGAATGTACGCAACATTACATTTACCATCTTAACCATTTTTAAGGGTTCAGTTCAATGAACTGTTACTATCTTGCAGAACTGAAATTCTGTACCCAATGAACAAGAATTCCCTGTCCTTGTCCCCAGCCACTGGTTACCTTTGTTCTGTGTCTTTACAGATTTGACTATTCTAGGTGCCTCATATAAGTGGTTTGTCATTTTGTGTCTGACTTATTCTTCTTAGGTCTTCAAGGTCTATCCACATTGTAGCATGTGTCCTGATTTCATCCATTTTTTAGGTTGAATAATATTCCATTGTAAGTATATACACTTTATGGTTCTTAATACTACTGTAATTGTATTTATTTTAAAAATAAAGCAAAAAAGAAAAAATAAGAGAAAATGAAAGTTAAAACATCTCATCATTTGGAAGTAATTTTAATTAATACTGGGTGAACATCATCCCAAACATTTATTTATGAATAAATAGAGAAATAGGCAAATAGAAGTAACACTAGCAAATGGACTTTGGTATCTTTTTTTCTTTTTAATACCGGCACCTCCTTTGACTAACTGTAATGCAAGAAGGCTTCTAGTTCAGTGCTTGGCCTGATCCCAGAATCTGTCCACTAGTCCTGAGCCACACACATGGCTGGGAGAGACTCACAGGCCTTCTCCCCTCAGTCAGCCAGCCTATCCTTTACCACACTGACTCTTAGCTCCTGGCTGTTCTGTCTCTACATAGTGTCTGGTTCTCGGTTTCTGTGGGAGGTCAACGTCACCCCTTCACTCTCCTTTGAGACATTCCATAAAGGGCACTTGGTAACTGCACTCCTTCTGTCTAGGGGCAGTATTTTATCAGTCTGTGCCCTTTAGGCCATGGCCCTAGGTCAGGTGCACTTTAACATCCAAGGGCTTCCCTCCTCTCTCTAGATAGGGGAAGAGAGTTTGGACAGGCATGGAAAAGGTTCTTGTGATGGAGAAAGGAGCTCAGAAGAGAAGAGAAAGGTGGTCAACTGGAAAATAATAGAACGTAATTCCATTATGCAGTTACAAATGCATCATTCCACAGAAAACCAAGGCCTCCATGGTATTGTTTGTGCCTCCTGATGGCCTGGAGTCCAATTTAGGGACAGTGTAGGAGGCCAGGAGCTGAGTAGAGATTGGGTCCCTGTCCTACTACTTACCTGCCAGTGCCATGTTGTTGCAAGCTTGCCCCTTTCCAGGACCCTTGGCCCAGGAATTCTTGCCGTCCCCAGCTGAGGGGAGAGCCTGAGGGGAGAGCCTGAGTGGGTCCCTCCCAGTCTGGAGGGCCTGATACAAGACAGGGATTGTGTTGGCTTCATTTCCCCATTACCCAGATACAGGTAATGTTACCATGAGCTCTAACTTTAGATCTAGGTCTAGTTCAGCTACCTTATATCTGGTTCATTTAATAGGTGAAATTTGCCTTCTGATAATAGTGCTAGTGTAAGGGGCAGTTTAGTTATTTAGCTTACAAATAAGCAGCTAGCAAGACACAGGCCTCAAGAGGGAGTCAGGTGGTCAGCCACACTGATAGGAGTTAAAGTAAGAATAGGCAGTAGGATTTGACCCGTTGACCCAGGAAGGAGTTCCTCTGAAAGCAGTTCCTCCAGTGGAATGCAGTGCAACCCCTCCCTACATCCAGGCCTGAGTTTCAAAGAACTTACAAATACAGAATAACCCGTTTTCTTTTCAACTTGGTTTCCTTTATATTCTGCATGCTGAGTAACTGGTTTAGAGAGGAAGAGTCCCAACTGGTCATCTGAAACCCACGGAGCTGCCTGTAATAGGTGACCACTGGATGCAGGCAGATTCCCATAAAAGAGTCTGGACAAAGAGCCAGCAGGATACCCTACTTTCTAGAATCCCTTCTAGCTTCTAGGAGCTTTCCTCTTATACTTTCAATAAACACTTCCCTTTTCACTAGCTCCTTTCTGTCTGTGATTTCATTCTTCTACTTTGTGAGAAAATGTATTCTGCTTGTGCAGTGATAGCTGTTGCACTGAGCCCTGTCTTCTAGCCTTTTCCATCATCATGCCCTCCTTGTAACCTTCAAACTTAAAGAAATAATAGCCTCAAGGACCAATGGAACGGAACCGCAGTTCTGTCGGCTGGATGTGTACTTAGCCAGGTGGGTGAGCACCAGAGCTGCTGATGTGGGGGCAGGGCAAGCTGGATGGGGCAGGGATAAGTCATCTGTAGCTTTCCATGTTGTCAGCTCTGGTAACCTTGTTATGTCTTCATTTCTTAGTCTTTGATATACAAATAAAACTATTTTCTTTGTAAAAAAAAAAAAAGAAGAAAGAAAGAAAGAATAGCCTCAAGTTCAAGACCAGCTTGGGTAACCAAGTAGGACCCTGTTTCAAATTAAAATATGACAGGAATTGAGGATGTAGCTCAGCAATGGAGCACTCCTAGGTTGAATTCCTAGTACTCGCCCCATGCACAGATAATCCCTTGAAACACATTTCTGTATTATTTTCAGTATAGTAGGAATTAAAGTTATGAAGGAACTCTTAGGAAGGAGCATTTCAGATGTGAGCTATCAACTATAAGCAACTTTTTGGAGCAGGAAGGGTTTGTTTTGTCCATTACCCTCCCCAAATTGCTCCACACAGGATGTTGCTGATCAGCTCATTAGCAAGGCAAGACTAGAATAGTCACTTTTTGAATTGATAGCACAGGTTATTAGAGCTGGGGATCACCTTAGAGATCATCAAGCTTCAATACTTTGTTTCATAGCTGAAAAAAATCAAGCTTCAGAGAGGTGAAATGATTTTTGAAAGTCACTCAATAAACAAGACTAGATAGGTGCCAAATACCCTCCTCTAACACATGTGCGTGTGCACGTATATATATTTAACAGTCAACTATAAGAGTGGGAGGATACAACTCAGCTCTCCTACATCCTATAACTATCCTATATGTTAACTGAGAACTATAATTTTCAAAAGAGCTCACTGGGCTGAGTGTGGTGGTGCACACCTGTAATCTGAACACACAGGAGGCTGAGGCAGGAGAATCATTGCAAGTTCGAGGCCAGCCTGGGCTACATAGTGAGTTCAAGAATAGCCTGAATTATATAGTGAGACCTTGTCTCAAAAAACAAAACAAAACAAAAAAAGAAAATAAATAAAATAACCAAAAAAGCTCACTGAACAAGTTAAGCTTCTGTTGAAAGAATCTGCATTGGAGAAATGCTGGGTCAAGTTTGGAAATTCTTGGTTATTTGTTTTTTGGTTTTTTTCCCCCAGTACTGGGGATTGAGCTCAGGACCTTGTGTTTGTGAGGCAGGCATGGTGCCTCTGAGCTAAATCTTCGGCTGAAAATTCTTGATTATAGGCCCTAACAATCTTTTTTTTCCTTCTCCATACCTAGCACAATTTTAGATTTTGCCCTTTTGGTTCCTATCTTTGAAAGGTGAGAGATTCGTTTTGGTTTTGGTTTGTACAAATGTAAAAGCTAATCACATCTGCCTGTGTCATTGCACCTATCCCATTATAACATAATTTTTCTTTTTTTTTTTTTTTTTTTTGGTACTGGGGATCAAACTTGGGACCTTGCGCTTGTGAGGCAGGAGCTGGAATCCCTGCACTAAATCCCCGGCCCCATAACATAATTTTTCTAAAAGAGTCTTTGTCACCTCAGCCATACAGATGCTGCTTTAAGGGTATGATCCAGTCACCTCTGTGCCCCAGAGCACAGCACAATGCCTGAAATATTGGTAGGTTTTCGATAAATGCTTAAAGAACTGAGCTGGGTAAATGTAAGTCTTTATTTTTACATATTGTGGGTATATAGGTTTTATTTGTTAGTTAATCTGAGCCACTTAAGACAAAACTTTCCAAATATCAGTTGAAATGTAGGGTTTTTTTGGGCTGGGGATGTAGCTCAGTGGCACTGTGCCTGCCTTGCAAGTGCAAGGTCCTGAGTTGGATCCCTGGTGGTGGGGGGGAGAGATTTAGGTTTTTTTCTTTTCATTTCCTTTTTTTTTCTTTTTTGTGGTACTGGGGATCGAACTCAGGACTTTGTGCTTGCCAGGCAGGTGCAGCACCACTGAGCTACATCCCAGTCCTCTACGTTTCATCTTTAAAAAGGATATTTCTTTTGTTTATTCCCTCACGTACAGAGCAGTGACTTGTTATTGATTATTTCATCTACTACTGTAAAATTAAAATGAGCTGACAAAATGCTAGGGGGCTAAATAAAACTTACACATTTATTTTGGCTTTTTGAATACACTACTGGTAGTTTCACATGTTACTTCACACTTACAAAATATTAGTATTCTCTCAATTTGTTTGAAAAGAGACTATATCTACTTTAAGACCACTTTGAAAAACTAACTAGATTCTTGAAGCAAATATTTTCTGAAATCTCCAGACTGTTAGTTATATGCATTTATTTGTTTGTTTGTTTTTTGAAACAGGGTCTTTCTATGTAGTTCAGACTGCCCTTGAACTCACTATGTAGCCCAGGCTGGCCTCGAACTTGTGGTAATCCTCCTGCCTCAGCCTCCCAAGTGCTGGGATTACAGGTGTGTACCACCATACCTGGCAGTTAAATGCTTTTTAAAAACTTTTTCATTAGATCAATTTCTGGGAAATTTGAAATTAACAAGTGATTAGGGCTCCATTAGGTTTGCAGAATAATTACACATCTGTAAGGGTATCATGGATAAACTAGAGTAATTACACCTCAGAATGAGTACACATCTGTAAGGGAATGGAGACTAAATCACAGTAATTGATTTGAATGAGCCCAACTAAATTTTCTTCTTTATTAGCCAGTACATCATTATGTAACTTATCACATGGATATTATTCTGGATAAAAATGCTTTTAGACAAAGCTAAACCTAGATGATGCTACAGCAGAAATGTCACTTAGGACACTGGGCTGAGTGCTGTGCCTGTTTCTTCTGTCCAATCTTCTTGTATATTTGTTTGGAAAAATACTCTTTGGCTTTCACTAGCTTCTTGAATGTTGATAAATTATAATGTTTTAGTTTTCCACAGTTTATATGGACTTCTCATTTTGAATTCTTAACAAGGATCAAAGTTCAGTAAATATTTCAACTTGAGATATTGATAAATGTAGCCTATACACTTTAATCTAATAGATCATTATCTATTATGTAAGAGACATAGATGAAGCTGCTCTTCTGTGACAGTAGTGGACATTACTGGAGCATGTCCTCCCTGTTCACACGCATACACATAGCAAGATGGCTGAGATAAAGGACAGCATGATGTGTCAGACCTGGGCTTGAATCCTCTGTCCCATTTGAGTTTTGTGACTTTAATCTCTCTAAATATCTTTTTTTTTGATACCAGGGATCGAACTCAGGACCTTGTGCTTGAGAGGCAGGCGGTGGAACCACTGAGATAAATCCCCAGCCCTAAATATCAACTTCTTAAGCAATAAAAATTTTTTATATATCTGTGATAATCAAATAAGATTATCCCTGACAGTAATCCCTGGCATCCAGTAGTCATTAAATCTTGACTGGTCCTGTGATGGTTTATGTCTCTTATTTGTGTTTACTTTCCTTCTTCTCTGCTCTGAGGAGATTTGAAGCAACTTACTGAGTTCTAGAGAAATGGCTCACCAGGAACCATTCCAATGGCTGGAGGGTAAACCTTGAGAAGACCTGTATTGGGCATCCTGAAAACAAATGAATGCTTGGGAGCATAAAGCTTTAGAAATTCTCCTGTGGATTCCAGACAGCTAACATGCCAATATGCACACTGACCAGAGGTGTTTGTAGCCAAAGAAATACCAGGTCGAGCTTTCTCAGGAAACTGGGTGAGGAACCAAGAGAACACACTCGTTTTCATAGCTTGGGGTCACCCAGAGCTGACCTGTTGCCAGGGGAGACTGAGGTTACACATGAAGACCATTTCAGAGATCTAGTTCCTTGGCCACAAAGTGGCACTGGATGATGCAACCATGCATGACAAGAACATGGACTTTGGGACCCAGCGATCTCTTAATTGCATTTGTGTCACCCACAAGCTGAGTGATCCCAGCAAATGACTTCACCTCCTGAAGCCTCGATTCCTTCACCTATTTAATGGAGGTAATGATCCCTCCCCAAAGGATCTTATAAGTCACTGGGATCCTGTATATGAAGTGCCTGTCCCAGTGTCCTCAGCACTGCTAGCTGTCATTACCTCCAGGAAAGTAATATCACCCCAGTAAGAATGGCTGTTATCCAAAAGACAAAGATAAGTGTTGAGGATGTGAGAAAAAGAGACCCCTTGCACACTGTTAGTGAGAATGTAAATTAGTATGGCCATTGTGGAAAACAGTATGGAAGTTCCTAAAAAGTTAAAAATAGAAGTACCATATGATCCAGCAATGCCGCTACTGAGTATACACCCAAAGGAAATGAAATCCATATGTCAGAGACAACTGCACTCCCAAGTTTGTTGCAGCAGTACTCACAACAGCCAAGGAATGGAAACAAGCAGCAAGTTCATCATGTGATGCATAAGTAAAGAAAATGCACATGTGCACAATGGAATCCTGTTCAGCCATTAGAAATACAGAATCTCCTCACTTGCAACAACACAGATGGAACAGGAGATCCTTCTGTTGAGTGAATAAGCCAGGCTCAGAAAGACAAATGCCGCATGATCTTACTTATGTGTGCAATCAGACAATGTTGATCTGATAGAAGTTGAAAGTAGAATGGTCGCTCCCAGACAATGAGGAGAGTAGCAGGGAGGGAGAGGTGGGGAGAGGTAGATCGGTGGGTATTAAGTTATAATTAGGAGCAAGAAGCTCTATAGTGCAGCACAGTGACTATAGAGATGCTAGTGCACTGTGTATTTAAAGTAGCTAGGAGGGATTTGAATGTTTTTACCACAAAAGAATGATAAATGTTTGATGATAAATGTTTATCCTGATTTAAACATTGCACAATAAATACAGGACTTGAAACATCACATGCTACTCCTTTAATTTGTGCGTTTTATGTGGCAATTTAAGCTAAAAATAAATATTTGAAAAGAAAGTCTCTTCACTATTTGGTAGATATGAATGATGTATATTCAGTGTAATCAATTGTCAGAACACAGGCCACTATATCAGAATATCAGTCTGCTCACTATATTTACTCTGAACAGAGAACTTTTCTATTATTCCTTGTAGTAATAACAGTTGATGCTAGTGAGCCTTTATTGTGTGGCAGTCCCTGGGTAAGTACTTTATCTTCATCATCACATTTAATTTCCACAGCAGTCCTGTAATTGGGATACTATTATCTCCATTTTTCAGAGAAAGAACCTGAGGCATAGGAAGGAGAGCTAAACTGCCTGAGTTCTCGGGGCTATGAAGGCCATCAGTGGACTGTAATCGGGCCTGATTTGAGTCCACAGTGAGGCTCTAGCCACAGATTACACCTCCTCCTAGGTTACACCATCTGAAAAACAAAGACTCCCTTGTTAGTTAGACTGCCCCTAGTCTGAGTTTAGGAAGGATAAAACACTGGTTTCCAGCCAGGGTATGGTTGTGCATGTCTGTAATCCCAGCACTCTGGGAGGCTAAGGCAAGAGAGTCAGTTTCAAGTCCAGCCTGAGTGGCTTAGGGAGGCCCTGTCTCAAACAATTAAAAAAGAGCTGGGGATGAAGCTCAGTACAAAGGCCCTGGGTTCAACCCCCAGTACAAAAAAAAAAAAATCCTTCTCAAAAGACTTTAATTAAGGAGCAAACCTGGAGCTGTGATTTGCTTTGTAAATCTTCCTGAAACGAGAGCAACATGACTTGTGCATTATGAGGCCCAAACTACCACCACATGAAACCCATTTCTTGTTTTGCTTCTAGTTAGCCGCAGGTTCTTTTTTTCACTTGGTGTCTTTGAAAGGCCTTACACATGTGCTACTAAAGGCACACCCAGAAGCATATCTCGGCATTCCATGAAGTCCATTTTCAGAATCAGATTACTACACCTATCTTTAGCTCTCAGCACAAACCACTCTTTCCATTACACTTTTAAATACTCCGTGATAAAGCGATATTGAACCTTTCTCTGATAGCCCAGTGAAAATCCTGTCTTTGATTCAACCAGGCCGTAGACAGTGCTGGCACTGATGGAACCACATTACGGCAGCCGCTCCCTACCTGTGCCTGTCCTCTTTTGGGTTTGGGACTCCCTCCCCATCTGCTGCTATATTTATCTGCCTGCTTGGCCATAAAAGGCTGGCTGTGGGGCCTGACATTCTGCTGTCTGACCACATGCCTTATTTTGGAACTGGGCCCCAGGGTCCTGTCTCCAGTCGGCCTCTTTTCCTTGGATCCAGCCTAGCTGAGGTTTTCATCGTCTCCTGCAGCCCCTCACGGCATCGGAACATTCCCATCAACGTTGGTCCTTTGGAGGCTGGTGAGTGTGTAACTGGTGCAGAAAAATGTGCTCAGTCATTCATGTGCTCCAATGTGTGCTGCTTCCATCTTCTTGCTCAGCAGTTTTCTCAGAGATGTCAAAACAGCAGAGAAATCAGAAAGTGACGCTCCTGGAAGGGAAACCAGGACTGCAGGGTGCCAGCAGGCTCCTGAGGCTGTTCTCTCAGATCACTGTATTCTTTTTAAATTAAGTTGCTGCTCCTGAGACCATAAGATCATGTCTGTCTTAGATTCAACTGTAAGTGTAAGTACTTTCCAAGGTACAGGTCAGAAGTTCGGTTCAGATCTGGATTGGCTGAGGGACAGGAGAACTTGTGTTTTCCTTCCTCTCTGTGCCTACAGTACTCATTACAAATTAAGCCAAAAGGAGGCAAATGAGCCCTGCAGTCAGTAGAATGTGATTCCAGGATTATGCTCTGCCAGTGCAGTGTGGATGAATGCTTCTTGATATTCTGAATCTGCCTCTACAGAAGTATCATTTCAAGATTGCAACTATAGAATGTATACTTCTTTCTAAATTCTCACATTATTTTAAGAAAGCAAATGTAGGTTTTAAGGAAACAAGACAACAAATCATTTTTCCTTCCTACAAACTCTGGCTGTTGTGTGTGCCGGGGGAAATCCCTGCTTACTTGATGAAGTGGGAGGAGTTATACCTTCTGTCAGGACGTCAGCCAGCTCTGGCGACTTAAAGTCAGACCCTGTTTACTTGTAATAAACAATCTATGTGTATGGAAGATTAAAGATCATTAAGAATGAATATACTGGGGAAAATTAGAATGGAAAATAGAATTGGGGTAAACTAAAGATTTTATTTTGTAAAAATTACAGCATTTCAAATCATCTGGGTAGTGATTTCACAAACAAAGGAAGGACCTTTATTATTTACTTGGAAGTCATTCAATTAACATTTGCCATGTGACAATGTGGTATGTATCGTTATAGAAGCTTACCTAATATCTTTATAACTACCTCACATAATTCTATATTAATATAGTCTAACTCTTGGACTATCAAAGTTCACCTAATTATTCATTATGCAATAATAATTATTCTGTATATTTAACAACAGAAAAAAGCAATCTGTTTAAGGGTTGAAGCAGAGTTGCTTGCTAGCAGCTATTTTTTTCCTCTTGGGAAATGCCATGTAGATTGATATCTTCCATGAGACCTAAGATAAATATTTCTGGAGTGAAGTTTGCTGGGTTTTCTTCTCTAGGGAGTACATACTGACTTTTTAAATAGTTTAAATAAAAAGTAGTTGGAAATTTGACCAAAAAGATGGTAATTTTAGAAGGATTTACTCCTCAATAGAATTTTAAGAAAAATAAAGTTTGGAGCAAAAAAAATCTGATTACTTCAAAACTAATTTTTCTTGAGCCAGGGATTTAACTCAGTGGTTCCATCACCTGCCCGCAAGTGTAAGGACCTGAGTTCAATCCCTGGTACCAAAAATAAATAAATAAATAAATAAATACTACTTTTTCTTATAAAACTTTGAAAGAACATTTCAGAACACAAACATAAGCATTTTTAAAACAGAGTGGAGACCTCAATAAAACTTTGACCTCATTCCAGGTTGTCCACATGGCCGATGGGCCTGTCAGTGAAGAGATTATTCAAGAAAGCCAAGTGGTGTGAAATGTGTCTTTCCAAAGCTAAGCAAACTTATCTTTGACTTTCAGAACTGTCAACTCAGGTTCACAATGTCAACTGCCACATGGAGGAGCGGCTCTCTCATTTTTTTATGTAGGGAGATAGGAAGCCTTCAGAGTCCCAATCAAACCTTTTTCTGGTTTGAAACTATGCCTTTTTGAAGTGCCTGTGTGATTTGAGAGAGTTTGTATATAACCACCAAACTGCGGGGCTCAGTCCCAGCACTTACTTTTCCATTTATAATTATTCTCACCTGTTTTCTTGGCTTTCCTTACTACCAACACACTGCCTCCCAAATGTAGGTATCCATTCCAGACCTCTCTGCATCCCAGAATCACACATCCAGCTTCCCACTGAACATCACCACTTGGAGGTCGAGCAGGCATCTCAAATGTAGAGCAGCACTGCAGGATGAAGCTCGGTGGTAGAGCACTTGCCTAGCATTTGTGAGTCCCTGGAATCCATCCCTGGTACTAAAAAACAAATGCAGATCCTGTCAAGCCAATCTCCTGTTCTTCTACCCCAAATTGATGACTTCTTGTCCACTTCACCTCAGTTAATAGCAGCTTCATTCTTTGCTCAGACAAAAGCCTTGGGGTTCTCTCTCTTGCCCTCAGAACTTCCAGCAGTGCTATTGGTTCTACCTTCAGATCTTGTGTACACTCCAACCACTTCTCACACTTGCTCTGTTAACCATGGTCTTCGCTCCTGGCCCACTGCAGTGGCCTTTGTGTATGTGTGCGCCACCCTAGGGCCACCATAACAAAATACCACCAACCAGGTAGCTTAGCCAGCAGCAATTTATGTCCTTGCCATTCTGGAGGCTAGAAAGCTGGGACCAGGGTGTTGGTGGTACTGTTTTTCTGAGCCTCACTTTGGCTTGTGGATGGCCCTTTTCCCCATGTCTCCACACAGTCTTCCCTGATACGTGTCCTAATTTCCTCTTCTTATATGGACGTCAGTCATATTGGACTAGAGCCCTCCTAGTGACCTCATTTTAATTTCTTTTTTAGGTCCCTATGTCCACATACAGTCAACTTCTGAGGAAGCAGAGGCTAGGACTTCAGCATGTGGGTTTTCGGGGGATGTAACTCAGCCTGTAACAGCCTTCTAATCAACCTCCTGGCTTTCCTGTTGGCCCTGAATAGTCTGTTCTTCAGACACCAGAGCCTTGCAGTGGCTTCTTAGCCCATTCGAGATAAAAGCCGAAGTCCTTTATAGGTCCCTACACCATCTGCTTCCCTCCAGCCTGCCCCTCATCTTTCTGACATCGTCTACATCTCGCCCCTCCCCAGCCCCTGAACCTCACTGGCTGTTGGCGATGCCTGTGCTCCTTGGTCAGATGCCACTTTCCAGCAAAGCCATCCCTGATGAGGCTGTCGAAGCCTGTGTCCAAATAAAAAATAGATAAGAGGAAACAGGGAGTGGATCTTTTGCAAAAGGGAAGAGGACCAACAGATGGAGCTGGGGGGGGGGGCAGGGAGGGGAGGGGAGGGGTTATGAAAAGAATTAAGATGTGCTTTGTGCATGTACCAATCCCCCACAATGAATATCATCACTATGTACTGCAAACATGGACTATTAAAAATAAAATGTATTCATCCCTCCCCACTTTCCTGCTTTAAAGCAGTCTGATAGATCTCCTGCTTCACCTATTATTTTCACTGTTGTCTGTCTTCTACACCAGAGTATATGTATGTGGTTCTATGCCGGATAATCAGGCTGGAGACTTTGTTTGTTCACTAGATGCTCACTATTTGTTGAGTGCATACCATTTTACTCTCCATCATTACGTATTCTCCCAGAAAACAAGAAATAAGTATTATAGAGGGTCAGAGACAAAAGCCACCAATATCCAGGGCAGGGAAATCTGTCAAGATCTCCTGGATACAAAGAAAAAAGAAGCATTGTGGCAGGAGGGGACACATGTAGGAGTTTACTGGGTAACCATTTAAGGGCAACTTCACATCCTTTTCCGCCTGCTCCTTGGAGAGATAAGAGTGTGAATTCTCACAGGTTGGTGTAGACTTGTTCTGTGGAATTTGTTGCCTAGTAGTTCACTCAAGAATAGTTGTCTTCCTGTAGGTCGCCTGCTTCCCTGCGGGACACAAGATGGCTCTGCCTTTTTATCAGAAGTCCCACCAGCACTATGACCTCAGCTACCGCGACAAAGACCTTCGCACCACCGTGAGCCATTACCAGCAGGAGAAGAAGCACTCTGCCATCTACACACACGGCTCCGCAGCCTACACCAGCCGCTCCTCTGCTGCCCACCGCCAGGAGTCCGAGGCTTTCAGCCAGGTGGCGGCCTCCTCCCAGCAGCAGGCCTCACACTACTCCCTAGGGGCTGAAGTCAGCCGCAAAGCCACCTCAGCCTATGACTACGGCTACTCCCACGGGTGAGTTGGGAGCGGCCTTCCAACCCTGGAAGAGGCGCCTGCTCTGACTAACCCTCCCAGGCACTTTTCCCTTCTCCTTAAATCTGACAGCCCTACAGCTGTGGAGAGAGCCTGTTCTGGGAAACCCGAGGGCCGTGTCTATAGCACCTGTTTCCCTTTCTTGTCTCTGAGATTCACAGTCGCACTGGTGGCGTTTGGTTGCCAGCCGTGACATTTCTAGAAGCAGGGAAACTTGCCACAGGTAACTGCAGCAGCAGCAGCAGAGTCAGAAAATATCATTTCAACACACCGTGGGCTTCTCAGCTCTTGTAACGTTTCTGCTTAGATGTGAAGCCTGCCTAGAATTTACAATTCACAGGTCTCAGGAGACTACACTACAGCAGGGATGTGTTGTTTTTTCAATATCTGAAAGGCAGTTTTCAAAATTCCAAGCTATTAGTCAAGCAGCAAATACTTTCTTTACCTGGAGCACTTTATTGAAAAATATGGCCTTATCTCAGTCAGCCTAAGAAAAATGGAAACAACCCCGCATTCTAACAAAATTAGATCCATTGGCCCCTGTAACGAGTGAGACTCTATTCTAGACAAGAGTTATTTTAGGATTCTAGGAAGAGTGGAGTTTAGATGTGTGCCTGGTCTGCAAGGCAAACCCAGGATCTCATTCCTTTAACAATACAATCGAGATAAATGTGGGCTGTGGTATCCAGAACTCTTCTAGAGCTCTTGGTCTGGCCTGGGACCTAGACTGCTTTTCTGGATCCTCCAGACAAGAGAGATATTTCATTCTTGCTGATGCAGTTTCAAACAGCGAACTCACTGACAGTGGTCGGTATCAGAGAAGAAAGTTTCATGGTGAGTCTGTAGGCTCTGGAAGAAGGCGGTTACCATGACACTAAGCAGCAGCAGTTTTCCTGGAAGAAATGCCCTTTTCCTGTCAACTTTGCAGTTGGCTTTCCTATGTCTGTTGGTCCAGCCTGACAAATGTTGGGGAGACATTTACTCTCTCAGTCTGAAGCAATATTTATTTTCTTGTTATTCTGAAGGAAATATTTCATGGGCATTTAGAAACCACTTGCAAGGTACATGGGATCTTTATTAACATCCATAGCCTAGAGAGAGAATTGCTGATTTTCAAAATGTAGACACTTCTGGGCTATGTAATTGATACACCTGGTGCCTCTAATCCTTTTCTGGAAAAAATACCATTTTTTGTTATAATATAATTTTAAATCTTCCAAAATTTAAGTTCACAAAAATGGCAGGGGAACTGGAAAAAGTGTTTGTCTCTAGGCATCTAAAAAGTTATTGAGGAAATAATAGAGGGGTTTATATGAGTAGATATGAAGAAGACTTCCACAGGCAGACACTCCTAGACCGCTGTTGGGTTTCAGCAACGCCTGATCTACAGCTGTCATTTCGTCACCAACAGTGACCTCCTGGGAGTGTGTCAGGTTCAGTGGCAGAGCCAGAATCTGCTGGGGTTTACCTGGAATGTATCACGGCTCTGAAATCCCATTTCAGATGGAACAGGATCATTTTGTACCCTTGGTTTCAGAGGTCATATTCTGCCATGGGATATTTGTAAGGACCTTGTGTTGGCTGCACATATGGAAATAGTGTCACTGAGCCGAAATTTGTTTCTTTTAGCACTTGCTTCCAATGAATTGCCTTCCAAAGAAAAGTTGGGAGGAATTAACACCATGTGTACGTGGCAGCTTCGTTTCATCCTCCTGAAAAATGTTCCATGGATATGTTCAAGAACCTCATTTAGGAAAGCAGCTGTCTTGTAATAGAGGAGGATTACATTTTTTGGACTGTCTGTGCGTGGGGATAGAAGATGGGTATTTCATTATCATGCAGTTGTTACTATAATTTCTTGTGTGCTTGTTTCATTTTCCCAGTGTGAAAGAATCTATAGAATTTTGTGTACTTGAATTTTTTTCCCCCTGTACCAGGGATCAAACTCAGGACCTTGTGCTTGCCAGGCAGGTTTGGTGCCACTGAGCTAAATCCCCAGCCTTGTACTTGAATTTTTAAATTATTTTTATCTCTTCAGCTCTTTTGCTAAATTTTATGTTCAAATTATCTTAAATTTATACAATTCTTTAGCAATGTGTATGATATTCATATTTATTTGTAATCTGATTTATTATATCAAACATTAATAATCTGTTAAGTATATTTTATTCAAAAAATTTGCTCTATGTAATCTTTGGAAGATCTTTGGAGAAATGCAATCATTTTTCTATGCTCACCATCATATGGTTCCTTCCTGCTATGCATATATTTATGTATGTAGGTAGGAATTTATTAATGGCTGCTATGTTTGAACAGCTCAAGCTTTGGGTAGAAAAATGTTGAGGTAGAAATAGGAGGAGGAAGAAAATGCTGTCTGTTTTCCTTCATACCATGCAATGCTATGACAAAAGACAAAGAAGGCCGTCCTAATCCTGGAGGTATTTTGGTTTCTTTTTTTAGACCTAGAACTAACAGGTGCAAATAATATTTTTTGAATACTTCCAGATCTTCCTAATTGTTTCAGGTTGTGCTCAGGCTTACTCAGAGTGGAATGACTTTTTCCTTCTAAAAGAAGTACAGTACAGTACCTCTTTGGACTGTGAGCGGTGTTGCTGATGGAGGCCCTCAGAGCTGGAAATGCACCTCTGTGGGGTGCATTAGTAAGAACTAGGCCTGGTCTGTTTTTAGCCTCTGCTTTGTAGTTAGATGTCCAGTGAGTGGAAACTATGGAGAGTTATATGTGCTCGAGGCCTGGCTGACCTCTGTGAGTCTTAGGAACAGTGGCTTGCTTGGTGTCAGTGTGGTTGCAGCACGGGTTGGTTACTGACTGGGTCCAGGAAGGGTCCCTCTAAATGCCTTTATTGTTGGTCACAGTGAGGAAAAACCCTAAAGAAAGCACAAAACCTCCTGGAATGACAAGATTGTTTTTCTACTAATAATTAACAAGTGTTTTAGGGATTAGCAGGAAACTAGTCCTCATGGCCACTTTGCCACCATTAGGCAAATGTTCTCAACCTCTGTCCCAAGTGGATTCCAAAAGAGCCTTGGATGATCTAAAATGATCCGAGTGCAGAATCAGATGTATTCCATCAGCATGCACAATTATGTGCAGAGGAATTCTCAGGAGGGAGGGACTGCAGTGTTCATCAGAGCCTCAGAGAACTGCAGGCTCTCAAAGGTCAGAGCCACTGCTCTAGAAAGTCTGTGTGTAAATTCTAGACGGCCGCGTGTCTGACCTGAGCACTCTTTCCTAATTCTAATTACCTAAAGATTTAGGGTAAAGTAAGACAGATGCTTTTAGAGAATGTGGTATTATGGAACCAGAACACCTTCCATTCTTATGAGTAAGCAGATTGCATGTTCAGGTGGAAATAACTAAAGGACAAGCCTACTGTACTTGATAGAGAGGAATGAATAACTTTTAAAGCCATAGAACACCACAGTGGAGTTCTTGGAGGATGAAAGGATTTAGAGTTGACTCTTAACCCTCCACAGTAATGGTAGACATTTATTTTTTTTTAAATTGTAAACAAATAAAAATTCAGCCCATATGAAGCATTTCAGCGCTGCATCTTTTGAAATACAGAGTCTTTACAACAACCCTAGGAAGTAGGAATTATCATCCTCATTCAACAGATAAGAAAATTGAAAGCCAAGGCTATTAAGTGGCTTTTCTTCATTACCCTAAGAAGTGACAGAATATTGATCTGAACCCCCATCCTGTGTAAGCCTTCATCCTGTCCTCTGGCTCCCAGTGACAGGTTATAGTCAGCGATTTCACTCAGCCATACCACCATGGGATTTTTCTGGAAGCATCAATATTTACTTTTGCACTTTTCTTACCTTTTATTTACCCTTCTCATGCAGAAGCCATTGAGACCCAAAGAAACCAAGATTGAGAGCAGGGAACAATAGATAGGTGGCACAAACTCCAAGGAATCCTGGGAAAGAAAAGCCAAAGGGTGATCATGAGTGCCAAACCTGTCAGAATTGCACACGGAGACACACCAGGGCTCTGAGCGGCATCAGTCTGAGGATTAGGATGCTGATTGACTTCCCAGAGCACCTTGACTAACTACCCTTCACCTACAGCTACTGACCAATCCCCACTGAAGTGGCCCAGACGAGAACCTCCTATGAAACTACTAGGGTTTGAGCTGGACATGGTGGCACACACCTGCAATCCCAGCACTCGGGAGGCTGAGCAGAAGAATCGCTGGGAGTTTGAGGCCAGCCTGAACTATATAAGGAGACCCTGTACAAAGCAAAACAAGCAAAAAGAGAGAAAGAAACCACTAGAGTTTGAAAATACCATGGTAACATTCAAATTAGTTCTAATCCAGCCAGACACCAGTGCTAAAAAGAGAGACCTCTAAGCACAACCGGGACTGAGGGGACCTAAAACTCAGCCCATCTCCCACCCTAATATGGTTCCAAGATGTGTCATCAGTGGAGTCTCTTCCTCGTGGACATCTGTTGCCTGCCCTCAGCTATTGGCCCGAGATTAGTGTCTTTTTTCTGCACATCCATCTCTAGATGTTACAGTGGGGTATGGGGTCAGACAGGCCTGTTCCCACTCACAGTTAGGTATGTGACTTCTGACAACCTACTGAACTTCCCAGTGTCTTCATCTGTAAAATAAGGAAAGCAGTCATTCCTTGTGTTCTGAGGTCTCAAAGAGGCGATCGTTTAAGATGTGTAGTGCAGGAGCTGTCTCACGGGGAATGTGCAGTCTGGTCCAGGCATTATTCGTTATTCATTCATTCAACAAATATTTACTGAGTGCCTCCTGGGTGCTGAGTTCTGTTCTAGGTCCTTGGAGTAAATTACTGAACACAGTATAGTGAATTATATATTATTCTAGAAGGTCATAAATGTCATGGAAGCAATAAAAATAGAGTAGGGAAAGAGAGATTGAGGGTGCAGGTTGGAGTTTGTTTGTTTGTTTTTTGGTACTGGGGATCGAACTCGGGACCTTGTGCTTGTGAGGCCTGCACCGGAACCACTGAGCTAAATCCCCAGCCCAGGTTGGAGTTTTAAATAGAGCGGTCAGACTTCGTTGAGAAGTGATACCAGGGCCAAAATGTGAAGCAGCCAAGAGGGTCAGCCATGAAGTTATGTCGGGGGGAAGCACCCGGAATCAGGAGCAGCCACTGCACAGCCTTCAGTGAGGGGCAGCGTGGACGCTGTGTGAGAGAAGGGGAATATGACGGAAAGAGCAGCCAGAGACGTCAGAAGGTGAGGCAGGCAGGACCACTGTGGAGACCCCCTGGGCTGTTGTCAGGAGTTTGAATTCTCAGTTGGGGGGAGCACAGCAGCTTTCAACAGGAGAGTGATGCAATCGACTCAGTCGATAAGTTGTGACCGGTCACCGTGGCCAATTCAGGGGAGAATAGATGACCAAGGAAGAGCAAGAGCGGAAGTGAGTTGCCAAGATAGGAGGCGGATACTGTGGCCCGGCCAGTGGCAGAGGCTCAGAGAGAGAGAGGATGCAGCAAACAGGGCCAGACCTTCGGGTCTTCTTCCTGTCAGAACTCTCACAGAGCTAGTTCCCCGGGCTCCCGAAGGGGAGCCTTGAGGCTGTGAGAAGATCCGCAGAGACCTTCTGTACGCAGTGAGTATCCTCAGACTCCATAGGAGCCACGATGCTGCTGAAACCACCTGCTCATTATCCATTCTCAAAGATCCCGTGTCATGCTTTAGAAATACCTTATTCCATTGTTAGTGTTTTCTGGAGCTTGGTGAGAAAAGCACAGTGGAGCAAGCATAGTTGTACATGGTTCAAGCTCAGTTGTAGACTGAATACCTTGGAGCAGCTGAATCTGAATTACAAAAAAGTATTGAGCCAGCAGACAGTCATGGGAAATGAAATTCCCTTGGAAAGCTGCTGATATATCAAAGTTTGTGTTTGCCAGGGTTTGGCTATGGTTGGACCCCACCAAAACTCATGTTGAAATTCAGTCCCCAGTATCATGGTGTTGAGCACAGGTGGGACTTTAGTATGTGTTTGGGACCCCCAGGCTCTGCCCTCGTGAGGGGATTAATGTGCTCTGACTCGGGACTGATTAGTTACCTGGAGAGCACATTGTCACGAAGCGAGGTGGGCCTCACGTTCCATATTTTCTGCACGTGCCTATTCCCCTCCCACTTTCTACTATGTTATGACACAGTGCAAGGCACTCACTTCCAGCCTCCAGAACCACAGGCTAAGAAAACCTGCATTCTCTATAAATTGCCCAATTTGTGATGTTTTCTTATAGCAATAGAAAATGGCCGAAGGCAGTATTTTTACCTTTTTTCCTTCTAGAAATGTTCTTATGGCTTTGTTTCTAAGTAATATTTTAATTATTATACATAAGGGAAAAATACTGTAATTTCTGGATAACAAAAATCAAAACATTCTGGGATTTGCCTTCTGGTATTTAAGTACCAACAAAAGGATGTTACAGTGCTTCTTCTATGATAGAAGGTTAGAGGAAAATCTAACAAAAACAGAAAAACCAGTTACTAGAAATAGAACTCATGGCCTTCGCACTGAACTATGTCTCCAATCCTTTTTATTTTTTATTTTGAGACAGGGTCTCAGTAAGTTGCCCAGGCTGGGGTTCAACTTGGAATCCTCTTGCCTCAGCCTCCTCAGGTGCTGAGATTACGGCCTTGAGCCACCACACCTGGCCAGAGTTACTTCTTTAAAAGGCAATAGAGTTGTGCTCTGAGCCTCAAAGACCAACCCTAAATCCAAGGGCATAGCCCTGGCCATGTGTCAGTCTTGCTGCTGCGAACACATGGCTGTTTGTGGAGAGAGACTGGGGGGTTTCACACTGGCAATTCACACAACAATAGAACTATAGAGTGGATCGATAGCAAGAAGGGACCAACACTTCATCTCATTCAGGCGGCTCCTCCCACAGACACCCAAATAGGCTCAACAAGAATTGATTCGCCCTTGGCTTCCTATGCTTCATAGTGGAGATATTGTTTGTCAGTATTATTTGTTCTTTGCAAGTGAAGAAGTTTCGATGGTACTGAACTCCTCCAGGATGCACTCGGCTCCCCTCCACAGGTGCCTCCCATGGGGAGAAGGAGTGGCCAGCGTCCTGCATCCTGTCACAGTGGGAGTAGGCTGAGTTCTGAGGCCAGGGAAGGGCCATGCTCGCCTCCCAGGGCTCTGAGGGCCTCCGCAGGGCCTCCACAGTCCACACCTTCCCACAGATATCTCTCCACTCCAGACGCTGAGGGAGCTGCTGCAGCAGGCCCACCTCTCCCCAGCAGTCCCCTGGTGCACTGAGGATGCAGGGACTCCTCAGGCCCCGAGGCAGGTGACTCTTATGTAGGTCTTCAGCCCCCTGGACCTTCTCGGTGTGCAGCGGGCTAAGAGCACCTGGGCTGCTGTGAAGCGGATGAGGGAGACAGACTTTCAGGAGCCCAGGACAGTGCAGCCCACAGACAGCCTTAGGTTCCATAAGGCATCTCATGGCAGCACTGCTAAGTGTCTTGCATAATATAATATAACATAATAATGTCCAAAAAGGAGAACACTTTCAGTTCCTGCTTAAAAATGTGCCATGATCTAACCTGCTTAAATTAACTTCTGAAATAGAAATGGCTAAAAAGAGAGATTTAAATCTCTCTGTTTTATCCCCTCGCCCTTTCTAAAACACATACTGGAACGCAGGTCAGGCCCCCATGGTATTTGCTTTTAGATCATGGCTATCCATTAGCTATAGAAAATTACTGAAAAGGAGAGGAAAATGTGACTAGTCAGTAGCTATTTAAATCATGGAAAAACAATAACTAGAAGGGGTGAAATGTCACAGTCCTAATTAAGTTTCAAAATCTCAAAGTGAAATATTTCCTTTTGAGGGAGCAGGGAGTTGAGACAGGGTCTCCCTATGTAGTTCAGGCTGGCCTTGATCTCATGGCAATCCTCCTGCCTCAGCCTCCTGAGTGCTTGGATTATAGGCATGTGCCACCATGCCTGGCTGAAAGTGAGATATTTCTATTGCCCAGAATGAGAGAGAGAGAGAGAGAGAGAGGTAGAGACAGACTATATAAGGTTAATTATACAAAAGAAACCAAAAAGTTAAAAGGCTAGGGGATGTTTATTTATTATGACATTAGATTCAGTAAATATTGGCACTAGATGTCAGTAAATATTGATCTAATTAAATTCATGTTTGCATTAGAAAAAACAAAAAGGACTCTCCAGCCTCCCACTAACCGAGAGGTTCTCCTGAAAGCCTCCCGTTTAGAGACTGGGTCACAAGTCCAAAGCTCAGTAGAAGGCACTGGTGGGGACGCGATGCACCTATCAAAGCAGGAGTGCCAGATGACGCAGATCCCAGACCAGCTTTTCACAGTAGTCCACAGAACGTGTTGTCCTTAAAGTTTGGCAAGGCGAGGAGCTGTGGCCAGTAGAAAAGGACAAAGGAGGAAAGAGGCTGTCTCCAGGCAACGTTTCACAGGGTCCCGGAGATGAAAGAGATGGGCTTCCGACGCCAACAGAACTGCACTGGGTTGGCCAGGGGACGAGAAGCCAAGAGGACGCTGACTGCTGGCCCTGGGACATGCAAAGACTGCCTCTCTGTCGCTGGTGGACAGCTGAGCATTCTGCGTGTGCAGTATCAGGCTGTGAATGTGTGCCACGATGCAGTTTTAAAGGATAGGGCTTAGGAGAATAGACATGAGTTCAGCTTTCATGCCATTCAGGGAAGTCTGATGACAATCGCCATAAAAATAGAGCTCTTATTTTTAAGCTTTTGCACTCACCTCTCTGTCATCCTGGGATCTCCCACCCATCTTTCAACACCCAGCTCTTCAAAGGATTCCCTGACAACCCAGACAGAAACTTCCTCTCAAACCCATGAATTCAGATTTTGTCAGCACTGGTCTGCGTGCTTACCTGCCTTCCTTCCATGTGTTCTTCCCATCTTTTCTTCCTTGATTGATAATAAAACGTTATTCCCCTACTCTGCTGTGAAGCTCTCAAAAAATAAGAGTTTTAAATATATCTTTATTGTACTCTGTTTTGTGCTGCTCTAGCAGAACATCACAAATTGGGTGCTTTATAAACAATACAAGTTTATTTGGCTCATGGTTCTGGATGCTGGAACGTCCACGATCCAGGGGCTGCATCAGTGGAGACCTCTGGCTACCTTGTCACACGGCAGAACACATCACATGGTGACAGAGTGTGCAAGTGAGGAAGACAGAAGAGTGGCCAGACTAACTTTTATAACAAGCCCACAACCACCTTAACTCAGTCCTGTGGTAATGACATTAATCCATTTATGACAGCAAAACCATCTTCCTATCCTTCTCCCACCCCAGTGTCAAGGAAACTATGTGCATACTGTGGGTACTTAGTAAGCTTTGTGTTGAATAAATAAAATTGCTACAGAAGGTTAATAAACCCGTGAAGATTTGATGGTGTTGTAACATATAACGACCTGAAAAGAGATTGTTCAATAATTTTTTTCTTTTTTGGTACCGGGGATCAAACTCAGGTCCTTGCGGTTGCAAGGCAGGGGGCAGAACCACTGAGCTAAATCCCCAGCCCTTGTTCAATAATTTTTAAAGTCAACTTTCTCCTATACTTTCTAAATTATCAGCAGATTGAATGCAGTTTGTGCTTAACTTTATAAGAAACTACCCAGTTGTTTTCTAAAGTGGTTGTACCATTTTACATTCCTACAGCAAATGTATGAGGATTCCAGGCTATCCACATCCTTGCCAACATTTATTATTTTCTACCTTATTTATTTTTACCATGATAGTGGATGTCCAATAGGTCTTCATGGTGGTTTTGATTTGCATTCAGTTAATGACTAATGATGTTGACCATTTTTTATATGTTTCCTGGCCATTTATATGTCTTCTTTGGTGAAATGTCTATTTGAATCTTTTGCCTGTTTTTAAAGTTGGATTTCTTTCTTATTGAGTTGCCATGGTAACTTAAATATTTTTGATAGAAGCTCTTTATCATATATGCTTGTAGATGTTTTCTCTCATTCTCTGCCTTTTCTTCTCACTCTTCTCACAGTGTCTTTCAAAGACCAGAACTTTTAAATTTTGATGAAGTTTAACTCATCAAATTTTTCTCCTTGAATCATGCTGTTAGTATTATTATCTAAAAACTCTTGGGCTAAGTCAACACCTTAGAAAGTTTCTCTTGGGCCAGGCATTTAGCTCAGCGGCACCTCATCTGCCTTGCAAGCACAAGGTCCTGAGTTCAATCCCTGGTACCAAAAAAAGAAAAGTTTCTTTATCCTTTTATGTTTTATCACTTTAGCTCTTATATTTCAAACTGTGATCCATTTTGAGTTAATTTTTGAATATGAAAGTTGTTTTTTTAACATATGGATTGTACCAGCATCATTTGTTGAAAAGACTATTCTTTCTCCCATTAATTTCCTTGGCACTATTTTTTTAAAACAAACTGTCCCACCTCATTTATATAACATATAGATGACCCCACCTTCTCATCTACACAGCATATAAACCATCCCTCCGCATTTATATAAATATATAAATGACCCACTTATAAGGGACCATTCAGGCCTTGTAAGTGACAACCCCTTCTGCTTTATTTAGCATAAAACCTACTGCTTAGACGTTACCAAAAAATTTCTTCCTTCTCATAATTTCCCTGTTATGTAAGGTTATATCTATTTCTAGATCCTGAAGTTTCTGCATTTCAGTGCTTGCACAGCCCATTTAAAAATTATGAATGCTGCTTCTATTTCATGTTCTGATTAAAAACTCACAAGCAAAACAGAAAACAAACCAAACAATCCACACATCATATGGATGATCCAAATGGAAAGGTTAATGAGCTGTAATATTTGTCTTGCAACATCAAAAGCAGCAAAGATCCTGAATATAATTTACTTAAGTCATAAATACTGAGATTGAAATATGCACGTATAAATCACATTTGGGCTCCATAAACTGAAAGCTCTCCATAGGTACAGAAAAGTGTGTATGAAGTGCAAAACGAGCAGATCGCCTCGAGAGCGCTGGCATTTTAGGACTCCCACTCATCGGATTTCAGGTCGAGGTAGCTGAGGGTGTTCTGGGCCAGCTTCACGGCCTGTTTCCTGGCAGCCTTACACTTTGCTCACCCTGCGGGTCCGCGGCGTCCAGGGCCAGCAGCTGCTTGGTCAGCAGCTCCTCCAGCCGGATGTAGTTCTTAGTTCGGTTTCCATGGATCAAGAGGACTTCTCCCTGGACCTCCGACAGGCTTCCGAGCACATCCCAGATTGCCTGGTGTGAGGGGGGCTCCTCACAGGCAAACCGCTTCCTTTTCTTCAGCGCCTCCTTCAGGTCTTCGTGAGTGGTCAGGGTTTGCACTTCAGTCACAGCCCTTCTCCTGGCTTCCAGATGCAGGGGTCTCTTTCAAGACTTACCTCATCCAGCTGTCCAGTCAAACCCTGCAGTTCTGTCTTGGAGCTCAGGTACAATTCAAGAGGGTTCTGAGCTTGAAGAAATTCATTTTTTATTTCTCTCATCCTCTTGAGGACCTTTTCTATTTTCAAAATGGAGTGCTTCTGGGGCCGGGGATTTAGCTAAGTAGTTTCGTCGCCTGCTGCGCAAGCGCAAGGACCCGAGTTCCATCACCGGTACCAAAAAAAAAGGAATGGTTATGTCTCAGGTCAAATGCGTGTGTAGTCTCGGCTTCCTCTTCTAAATCCAAATACTTCAGTAATTTGTTGATGTCTTCCACCACCTCCCTCCCATAGTTTCTGATTTCTGTGTGCCCGCACACATCTAGAGCATCCAGATCGGCAATCAGCCTCACTACCGTCCACGCCCATCAGGAGCGCCGCGACCACACCTCTGGTCTGGTTCACTTCACACATCAGAGTTGATCTTGGCGCCAGAAGGGTGTGCATCTTCAAAAAGTGGCAGGGAAGGCTGCTTTTTCACGCAGCCTTCGACAATCTCTTGCACGGCACAGATTTTGGTTAGAGTGTGATACCGTGCTTTCCGTAAAGCGATCTTGGCTCCGGTTTTAACGTGGGTCAGCCTCAGAATGATATCCTGGGTGCCTTCCTCAGTGTCATCAGTCATGTGGCTGCCTGCGCTGTAGAAGGGCACGATCTTCTCTTTCAGGAGGGCCTGCGCTTCCTGGATGTTCTGTATTTCGAACCGAGGCGGGTGGTTTGGATCCTGCTCCAACTCTTTGAGAAGGAGCCACCCTCTTCCTAGCTTGCTGAATGACCCCTTTGCCTTCGGAATCTACAGAGTCTCTCTCAAACAGTTGCTTTGTTAGAATCCGCTCCAGTTTCTTCTAATTCTTGTCAAGTGGCAGACCACTGAAGCTGATTACTTGCTGTTCCATCTGTTTACTTCCTTTTGGATTTCCTGAAGTCTAGTAATGGAAGGATGTTGGCTTCCCATATCCATACCATACTTAGGTTGTGTTCAGTTGCACAAGCGCTCCCATTGAGGAGCAGGAAGGCTGGCTCAGCACACGTCCCACGGTCTGCGGTTTCTATCCAACGGCTCCCTCGAGGGGGACAGTCCACCGAGCCAGTCCCGTGGCGTCCGAGCCCGGCGCTCGCCTCCGAGGCCTCACGGGCAGCGCGGGCCCCTGCGTCCTTGCTCCCGTGCGCCCGAGCCTGGGCGAGCGGCCTCTCCCGCGTCCCGTCCCGGCTGGGGCTGACCGGGGTAGCGACTCCCGCTGCGCCCCCGGGTGTGAGGCTGGCCCCCTGCGCCTTGGCACTATTATTATTTTTTTTTAAATTAATCATGAGTGTAATTACTTATTTCTGAACTCTGAATTTTGTGCCGTTAATCTATGTCCCTGTCAATCCAGTATCACATTGTCTTAATTATTGCTGCTTTATAAAATATTTTGAAATTGGTGAACGTAAGTCTTCAAACTTAGTTCTTCTTTTACATTATTTTTTGTCTATGTAGTTTCTTTATATTTCCATATAAATTTTAGAATCACCTTGTCATTTCTATAAATTTAAAAAAAGAACATTTGGGGGCTGGGATTTAGCTCAGTGGTTCCGCCACCTGCCTCGCAAGTGCAAGGTCCCGAGCTCGATCCCCGGTACCAAAAAGAACACAAAACAACAACAACAACAACAACACAGAACAGTTGGGATTTTGATAAGGATTATGTTGGATCTGCAAGTCAATTTTTTTAAATGTGCCATCTTAATGTTGAGTCTTCCAAATCATGAACATGAAATACGTATTTATTTACATCTTTTTGTGCTTATAATGTTTTGTAATTTTTTAAATGTTTTACAATTTTTGATGTACAAGTATACTTCTATGTTATTCCTAAATATTTCATTCTGGTTCATGCTAGTACGGAGTTATCTTAGTTATATTTTTGCATTGTTCATTGGAGTACATGGTACATGTTCAATTGCTGGTACAATTGATTTTTTTGTTTTGATTTTTGTATCCAATAACCTGGATGAATTTGTTTATTAACACTGGCATTTTTTGTGTATATAGATTCCTTCGGATTGTCTACATATAAGAGATATTATATGTAACTAAATGTAGACTTTTTCTTTCCTGATTTTTATTTGTTTGTTTTAACTAATCACCTTGACTGGAACCTCCTGTAAAATACTGAAAAGGGGAGGGCATGGGCAGATTTCCTTGCTTTGTTCCAGCCTTCAGAAGAAGGCATTTAGTTTTTTACTGTTAAATATGATATTAGCTAGATTTTTCATAGATGGCTTTTATTAAGTTGAGGAAGTTCCCTTCTAGTTCCATTTTCTTAAGAGCACAATCTCTTAACATGTACAAATGCTGAATTTTGTCAAGTGCCTTTTCTGCATCTGTTGAGATGATGATATGGTTTCTATTCTTTATCCTGCTGATATGGTATATGGTGCTGATTTTCAAATGTTAAATCAACCTTGCATTCCTGCTTTTATATGTTGCTGGATTCAGCTTTTAAATATTTTGTGAAGGATTTTTTTTTGCATCTTTGTTCATAAAGGATATTGATCTGTACTTTTGTTTAATTATAAAGTCTTAGGGCAGGGGATTTAGCTCAGTGGTTCTGCCACCTGCTTCGCAAGGGTAAGGTCCTGAGTTTGATCCCCGGTACCAAAAAAAAAAAAAAAAGAAACTAAAATTATAAAGTCTTTGTTTGGCTTTGACATCAGGTAATACTGGCCTTATAGAATGACTTGAACAGTGTTCCTTTCTCTATTTTTATTATTTGTTTGTTTGTTCTCTGTACTGGGGATTGAACCTGGGTCCTTCACACTGAGCTACATTCCCAGTCCTTTTACTATTTTTTATTTTGAGACAAGGTCTCTCTAAATTGCCCAAGTGGGACTCAAACTTGCAATCCTCCTGTCTTATTCTTCCAGAGTGCTAGAATTACAGGAGCGCGCCACCACACTGGCTTCCTTTCTCTATTTTTTAAAACAGCTTGAAAATGATTGGTATTGTTTCTTCTTAAATATTTCCCACACTTATCAGTGAAGCCACTGGGACATGGGCTTTTCATTGTGGAAATATTTTAAATTACTAATTCAATTTCTTTACTTGTTATTGATCTGTCCCTATTTTAAAATTTCTTCTAAAATTAGTTTTTGTAACTTGAGTTTCTATGGGAGTTTTTCCATTTTCATCTAAGGAGTTTTATTTGTAGGTATAAAGGAATCTATACTATTTCTTTATGAACCTCTTAATTTCTCTAGGGTTTGTAGTGATGTCTCCTCTTTCATTCATGATTTTAATAATTTATGTCTTTTTTTCACGGTCAGTCTAGCAAAATTTTGTCAATTTTCTTGGTCTGCTCAATGAGCCAACTTTTGTTTCATATTTTCTATTTATTGTTCTGTTTCCTATTTCATTGATTTCCTCTCTACTTTTAATCGTATTTTCCTAATATTTAATTTGTGTTTAGTTCAACCTTGCAGAGGTCATGGTCAATAAAACTACAGCATAGATCATGTGTATCCAAGAGAAGCATTCACTACTAGTATGTGCTGAACTACACAAAATATTAAAAAGACTACAAATCTGCATGCATTTATTATATTTATATAAAAAGCACATGATTATTTTCAGTTACACTCCAGAAATTACTAAGCAAAGAAATATAAAAATATAAAGAATAAAAGTTTTCTTTTCAAATGATGGAAACATGGATATTGCTTTAAAACTTTAAGCAAAAACGTCTTGAACATTAATGAATCAGAATCTTCAATAGTTAGCTTTGGAAAACGTTTGCAATAGTCAATAAGCTACATTGCTTCACTCAAGGTGAATACTTTTTACAACACTTGCAAAAATATTTTGATAAGTGACCCGTTTTGGATGCATAACACTAACTATCTTTTCTTTCTCTGCTTGTGGAGGAAGCCTTATCTCTGCCGTCCGAATTTCCTTCAATTTGTGTTGAAAATGGTGAAGTTTCAGGCATAAAGTTTATGCACACCTGTAGAGATTTCTGAATGCCATTTTATTTGTTCTGACACTAACGGGATTAGCAGATTTCTAAACCACTTTCATTTTCACATATGACTCTCACGTTTATCAGTTTATCAGCAGAGTCGGTAGCATTCACTGAAGTTTTTCAGCGTCTCTTGGGTTATTGATTCAATATATTTTTTCAGCCATTTTCAAGAGTAAATTGGAAAACACACACACACACGTGTGCTCACACACATGCACACACCTCTGACTTAGAGTTCTCAGCATCTTACTGATGGCATTTACTGTTGAGTATCATACACCCCTGAGAAACATGTTATAACCAAACAGATGGCTTAACCTTTGTGTGGTACAGCTGTGCAGCTAGTCATGAACTTGAACCTGTTGTACCCCCAATATGTAACAGTATTTAGAAAAAGAGTTTGTTTGTATCTCTCAGATAAACCCCAACCTCCAAAGGGTCAATCTTTTTTCTATCTTTGGTATTATTTGTTCGTTTGTTTGAGACAGGGTCTTGGTGTATAGTCTAGGCTGCTTTGAACTCACTACCAGCTAGCCTTGAACTCATGGCAATCCTCGTGCCTTAGCCTCACAAGTGCTGGGATTACAGGGATACACCACCATGCCCCGCTATTTTTTCTATCTTCTTAAAATCTTTGGTTTCTAATGTGAGATCTTTTTTCCTAACACAGACACTTAAGCGATAAACTTACCTGTAAGCAGTGCTTCACCTATATCCTATAAATTTTAATATGTTGTATTCTTATTTTCACATAAAATATTTTCTAATTCCCATTCTCACTTATTTTTTGAACACTAGCATATTTAGAAATATATTGTTCATTTCTTGATGTTTGAAGATTTTTCCAAATTTCTTTCTGTTGTAGGTTCTTGTTGCCAGGGAAGATATTACCTGTGATTTCAATCTTCTTCAATTGATTGAGAGTGTTTTGTGGAGTAACACATATGATCTCCTTGAGAATGTTGAAAAGAACAAGTCAGTTAGGTCAAGGTGATAAGTAGTTATTCAAGTATTCTGTGTCTTTACTTGCTTTTTGTCTAGTTGTCCCATCATGGGTTGACAGTGGAGTACTGAAGCCTCTCAGTATTATTTTTCAGGTTTCTTTTTTCAATTCTATCATTTCTTTATGTGCTTTGGGGCTCTGTTATGTACATGCACATTTTTAATTGTTATGTTTTTCTAAGGGATTGACCCTTTTGTCATTATGAAATGTCCCTAATTGTCTCTATTACTTCTGGATTTACACTGTACTTTGCTTGATATAAATATAGCTTCTCCAGTTCTTTATGACTCCTGTTTGCATAACCTTTTTCATTCTTCTACGTTACATATGTGTATCTTAAAAATTAGAACGTGGCTCTTGTGGCAACATGAATTGGAGTAATTGGAATTTTTTCCTTCTAATCTGACATTTGCTTCCTATTCCTTGGGGTTTTCATTTCATTCACATTTAATAAAATTATTGATATGTTGGATTTATGTCTGCCACTTGATTTTTTTAAGTATATCTTATCATATCTTTTTCCTTTGTTCTTCTTTTACTGTCCTACTTTGTACAAATAGAATTTTTTAGTGTATCATATTTAATTCCTTTATTTCTTGCTGTATTCTTTAAGTTATTTTTGTAGTAATGGCTTTAGAAATTACAAAGTACACATTAACCTATCACCATCTACTTCATATTTATACTAACTTAATACTAGTAAGACACAGAAACTTTGCTATAAGATAGCTCCATTTCCTGTCCCCTCCTTTGTATTATTATCATATTTTACAACTGTGCATTCATAGACCCAACAGTGCATTATGACAAGTATTTCATGTACCTGTATATATAATGCAACTGTTCTAGAAACAGAGAAGGCAGTGGAACACCGAAGTCCGTAATGAATTGTGTTTGTCCAGGAATGGCATACAGGGGTGGAGGGAAAGTCCACTTTAAACTTAGCCCTGCCTGAGCACAGCCTGTACCCTGTGACCTGCTGGGCCAAAGAATACAGTCATTGCTGCTGCCTGGAGCTGCGGCCAGGGACAAATTTCACACTGGCTTCCAACTGGTAACCAAACCACAAGCCTCACTTCAGGTCTTTTAGTTTTACTGCTGATCCCAGAAAAAGAACCAGCACTCCCCCGGGTTGGGGTAAGGCAGTGCGGGGGAAACCTTCCATTCCTGTGTGGTCATTCTGAAGGATCCTAGGCAGGAGGCTGCCACACTCCCAGTCCAGGGCCCTTCTGGTTCTACACAGCGCTGCTGGTTTTCTTGCATCACTGTCTGCTTTGCGCTCTGTCTTCGTTTGACTTCAGTGATCCCTTTTGCTTTTCCAAATCATTTCAGAGATCAGAGCAGGGTCAAGGTTTGAATGGTTTGTGTCAACTGGGCAGCTTGGTTTTTCCCCTGCCACACTGCTCACCGGCTTCGCCTTCTCCTCGAGGATTCTCCAGACCAGGGGTTTCCCTTCACATTAATGTTTCTTGCTGGGGATTTAGCTCAGTGGTTCCACCACCTGCCTCGAAAGCTCAAGGTCCTGAGTTCGATCCCCAGTACCAGAAAAAAAAAAAGTCACCAGGATAGGACAGAGTTTCCATGTGGATGCCTGTTGTTCTCACCCATCATTGCCGTGGGCACCTCGGGCTTTTGCCTTGAGTCACAGATTGATTGCAGGGGTCCCCAAGCCAAGCGTGACGTTCGTATGAAAATGCATCTCCTTCAAGAACCATGCAGGTCAAGAGTCTCCCTCTGGTTTCATGAGTCCTTCTGCTCTGCGATCTTGCTCTCATAATAGCTTCTGGCTTAGTGCACTGGCTCCCTGGCAGAGCATTGGCAGCTGTATGCACACACTGGCCAGGGGCTCTGGAGCTCACCCCTGCACCCTCTGAGCCGGGGTTCAATCATACTTTAGCTCTACTGTGCAGTGAGTCTGGGGTCCTTCACACGCAGGAATATGCTTGCAGTAAGCACGGACCTTCCAAGACCCACAGTGTGAAACGCTGGTCCCTTTTCCAAAATGTGGGCCTTATTCACAACCCTCTGAAAAGATTTGGATGCAAGATGTATTAAAACCATGTATGACAGACTGCCTAAATATCAAACACTAACTTAATAATAAAGGCTACTTGAAAATATAAAAAGCATTGCTTTTTTCCCTTGAAACATTAAGGGTGGTAAAGGTCATGAGATTACTCGTTTTCTGTTTTGATTTGCATCTAAGAATGCGTTTATGTATTTGAGATCTTTCTAACTCAGTTCCACTTGCAAAGATAAAAGGTAATAATATTAGAGATCTAAGATTCTGGGAAAACTCCCCGGTATAAACTTTCTTTGATCAGTCTTTTGAATATCTTACATGCACATTTTGTTATTGTCTAACATGGGTTTTATTTCAGGCTTACCGGCTCCAGTTTGCTGCTAGAAGATTATTCATCCAGCTTGAGCCCCAAAACAAAGAGAGCAAAGCACAGTCTTCAATCCGGAGAGGAGAAGGAAAATCTGCCAGGAAACTACATGGTGCCTATTTATTCTGGGCGGTGCGTGCGCTTTCTCGTTCTGCTTTGACTGTTAGAGGTCGGCGGGTGCATGAGGTCAGATAGTAGTAATCTGAGCACTCATCATATACGGGTTGAGGAAGCTCTTAGGAAGCTTGCAGCCCTGCACTAGAAAGCTGTGCTCATTGTAAACAAGGGTTTCCTTTTCAGAAATCTTTGCCATCACAGAAGAAGTATATAAGGGCAGAAGAGAACAATTGGAGCACAATGTCACTTATGAGACTAGTTGGAATGGACTGGGATCCTTGATTGAAAACTGTTATAAGGAGAGGTTCAAAGGAATAAAATGTCTGTGATCCCAGTGGCAGGAGGATCACAAGTTCAAGCCAAGCCTGGGTAACTTAACAACTTAGTGAGACCCTGTCTCAAAATAAAATCTTTAAAAAGGATGTAGCTCAGTGCAAAGGCCCTGAGCTCAATTCTCAGTACAAAAAAAAAAAAGGTAAAATGTTGAACGAACTGAAAAGAATAGAACTCCAGATGCTATGTTTAGTTAGATGAAAAATATCTTGGTTCATTATTCACTGGGAGTAAATAAAACCATAATTTGAATTACTTGCTTTTATCCATTCAGTAGAAACTTGATTGTTAATCTATTTCTAGATAAACTTCAAATTATATCAGAAGACTGTGTCCCGCCAGTTCTCTGTCTCTATCATATACACACTTTCCAGCGGTGACAGCTTTGGAAGGAGGCTTGAGAGGAAACATGTCTGGGACACCGGAAGAGCCAGGCGGGGTCCCCCGGCCTCCGGGCTCCTGTCCGGGGACAGAGGGTTACTCCTGACACAGGGTAGTGCTCGAAACACCGCCCTCCAGAGCCAGTGGCATGGAAAGTAGATCCTCGCTGAGACCAGGAAGGGATGTGATGTTACCGACCTCTTTCTGCTGCCCTGGCGGTTCCTTTCTGACGTTTCAGAGACCTAAGTCACAGTTGCCCTATGCCCACATAAAAAGGCTGGGGATTAAACAACATTGGGGTTAGCTCTTTATTTGCTGCCCCCCAGTCCGTAACACAAACTGTCAGAGAAGCACCTGCAGGTGCCTGGGATGCACGCTCAGAACCAGCCCCTCGAGGTGCTGCAATGTCCATCTAATTCGGCAGCAGGTGGCGAGGCTAGAGGAGGAGAGTGTTCTGTCTTTTGCCTGTCTCTCACTTTGTATGAAAAGGAAACATTTAAGGGGTTAGGAGTGTAGCTCAGTGGTAGAATGTGTGCTTTGTCAGGTACAAGGCTCTGGATTCAAGCCCCAGTGGTAAGTAAGTAAATAAGTAAATAAACAAACAGCACATCAGTTTAGCCTACACAACAGTTTCAAGAGACTTTTCAACATAATCAATACACTTTCTCATTAAAACATGCAATGGAATTTATAACAAAGGGATTAAAGGTGGCTAAAAATAATCAGAACATTTTTAACATTAATAAATCCCTGCATAAATTCTGTCATAAACTCCCATACTAGGCATAGCACTTTTGGATGTTGCTGTGAGCATAAATGAAGATTGTCATTTTGAAAACACACACTCACAACCTTTACTGTCCTAGAAAGAAACCCAATAGGCATAAGGCTCTTCTTTTTTTTCCTTTGAGACTGGGTCTCACTATGTAGTTCAGGCTGGCCTTGAATTCACAATAATCCTCCTGTCTCAGCCCCCCAATGCTGGGACTACAGGCGTGCACCACCACGCCCAGCCATAGGCTCTTATATGAATTTAGAATATATTTATCATACAGTAGCTTTGGGAAATGCATTGCATCAGCCAAGTTACAGATCCAGATCAGACACTTAGTCCTGTATCAGGGTCACAGGCACACGAGCTGTGTCCCTTTTACAGTGTTGTCTTTTCTAGAAGGGAAGTCGTAGCTTTGTGTTTCATTGTAAACCAAACCATACTTAAATAACTGGGGTAACCGGGGTATTGGGTACCGGCCTTAGATGAGTTATCTAACTTCCCTGAGCCTTGTTGCCAACTGTCTAATTTGAAATGATGTTTACTTTGAGTGGATGGAATGCGATAATGTATGGGTAAAGCACCAGAATCAGGACCAGCATTAACATCATTTATTTATGTATTTGGTCCGGGGGATCGAACTCGGGACCTTTCACTTTCGAGGTAGGTGGCAGAACCACTGAGCTAAGTCCCAGGCCCATCATTACCATTATTTGTTGAGAGGAAGACCATTTCCACTAATGAGGAGGCAACTTCTGATTTACCAGTTTGGTTTTTTAGTTTTTAGTGTTTTGAGATGGGGTCTTGCTATGTAGTCCAGGTTGGCCTTGAACTTGCAGGGATCCTCCTGCCTCAGCCTCAATAGTGCTAGGATTACACACGCAACTACCAGTTGTTTTTAATGTCAGGTTTTCTCTGGGCACAGGACAGGGTCTGAGGTCTGGTAACTTCGTAAAATTAGGCAATCCACAAGTTTCATGTTTTGCTATTACTGTGTTTTAGGCAAGTGCACGTCAGTGGAATTACAGACACAGAAGAAGAGAGAATTAAAGAGGCGGCTGCTTATATAGCCCAGAGAAATCTCCTTGCTAGTGAGGAAGAGATCAGGACGTCCAAACAACTCACAAGATCCAAACGGTCTGCCGTGTCCAAACAGGCCACATCTACCTTGGAGCAGGAGGAAACATTTGAAAAGTCAAGGGAAGCCACCATTCGAGAAAAGGCAGACCTCCTGTCCCTGAGAAAAACAGTAAGAACAGACAGTTTAATGCTACTCACAAAAGTGGAAATGCATGTAACAAGTTAACGCATGCACGTGCATGAGTGCTTGTGTGCATGTGTGTGTGTGTGTGTGTATAAATACAGATTGATTGGTTTCAGATGAAGAGATAAGTGGCTTATGGAATGACAAAACTGAAGAAAAGGAAAGAGACATCAAACTATGCAGGCTAAAGAAAGTTTTAAACTTAAGTTTTAAACCTCATGAAATTCCAGATTTTAAAGAAATTAAGGTTCCCATAAAAAACCTTAAGAAATCCACTTTAGAAACTTTGCCCAAGCTTAGAATGTTAAATGTTAAATAAGTACATCTGTTTTTAAAGAGGGGGGAATGCATTTTATGTAAATGCAAAAATAACCAGATGGAAGAACAAAAAATTTTGCTTCTACATGTTATTTTAGCATCGGAAGTTACTTTGACGTAGTGATCTTTTGGTGATATGTTTGTTCGTTTCAGTTAGAAGAAACCCAGGCATATCATGGAAAGTTGAATGAGGACCATCTTCTCCACGCTCCGGAGTTCATCATTAAACCTCGCTCCCACACGGTGTGGGAGAAGGAGAGCGTGAAACTGCACTGCTCCGTGGCAGGCTGGCCAGAGCCCCGCGTCACATGGTACGTGATTCTCAGGAAGACTGAGACTGGTACGGAAAGTTCGGTTTGCCTCCAGCAGAAACATAGTGAACTTTAAGATGCAAGGGTCAGGGAAGGCAGCTAAGAGTTTGTCAAGGTTTTCGAGAGTGAAGAAAGGGTACCGGGGTGAATGTTTACAGATGGGAAGAAAACGGGTCTTGCATACAAACGATACACTATAGGACTAATCTTATCGTGAGTCTTTTATATAAAGTGTTATATTTTAGTCGACATAATTGCATACAAAATATGTGTATGACCACTATTTAATAAAGTTCTGCTTCCATCGGTGAACTTTATAATACAGTACAGTTTGGTGAGCAGAGGCCTCTGCCTCTTAAGAAATACGTAAAGCCACAGGGCTCCCATCCCTACCCTCACACGCGCTAACTTCAGAGTTTTTTCTGGCGGGAAACACGGGAGGGAAATGGAGGGCAGACAGCACGGGACGTGGGACCCTGGGCCGTGTGCGCTCACTGTTCTCTGTCCGATGCACATCTCAGTGCAGTTGTCAGTGCCTCTGGGCGCCCACTCAGAACCTCCCTATCTAATGTCCCGAGCTCGTTTAAAAAGACGTTTCCATTTTATTCACTGACACGGGCATCTTAACGCTGTTTTCTGATCTCTGGATGTCGGGTAAATAACCCACCCTGTTGTCACCGTGCACACGCTATGTAAGTGTCGCGTTGCCCTCAGAGCACCTGCCCCTGTCTCCCTTTTCACTGTTTCTAATGTTGTCGGCACCTGACCAGCACATTATAATGGAGGAGCTTACATGATGAACCCATTTCCCTGGGCAAAGTTCTCAAGAGCAGGTGGTAAGGTTTTAAAAATTCGCCTGTGATACCAATCTACCTTTGGCAGTTGTAGATCTACTTACAGTTTTTCTGTATATGTAAATTCTTTTCAGGGCTGTCCAATGTGAAAACCAAAGAATAAAATCCAAAGCAGGCCATGAATGATTGAGGTGAATAATTTAAAGTTAACAAAGATGAGAAATGTAAGAACGTATGTCAATGAAAATGAAATTTTTAAAAGTCAGTTTCTAAATGTGAAATATAAAAAGAAGTTACAAACCAATCTGCCTTTGCCCAGCCCCTCCCTGTGGCCTTTCAAAGAAAAGTTGCTTCTGAAAAGTTTGGAGGGGCCGGGGATTTAGCTCAGTGGCAGAGCACCTGCCCAGCACAGGTGAGGCCCAGCTTCCACCCTCTGCCCACCCAAACAAACAAATTTCCAAACCTGATCACATCCTACCTGAAAAAGAAAACCCAAACTTTCCTATAGAAATCCAAAACAATAACAAAGTTTAAGCTCCCCAAATATTATTTGGTCGGTAAAAATTCTTCTTATCTCGTATCTCTTATCTCATTAAGATATATTAATAATAAATGAATAATAGAGTCCTTTATTGAGTAAACATCTTTATTGCACATTTTTAGTCTTTCTTTTTCTGCTTTTGTAAAATTAAAGATAATCTTCAAAAGGATACAAAGTAATCTCCAGGAGGTAAATACTGTATTAATTTCTCAAACATCTTTTTATTCTGTCGCATGCACAGTGACTGGAAAAAAATCCTAGCCACATCTCATTGCTGCTCTTAGATTGATTTCAGGAAAGCAGAATCAACCTCTGGTATTAAACTAACACTGCTTTATTGGCCTGGAAAAGGGGGTGACTTAAAAACAAACAAAAAAGATTTCTAAAATCCCCAGAAAAAAATATGTGATGACCAAACTGACAACCTTTAGAATTCTAGTTAAATTCAAAAATGGAAGTATTGTCCATCTTCATTTACCATCTTTAACAGAGCCAGAAGTACTACAATTGAGCCTGGCATCTTTCATGTGTGGCTTTGAAATATTTATTCTGCTTTCTCCCAGGAAGGCTCAGGAGGCACTGCATTTCCTGGCGGAGCCTCTTCTAGTCCATGCATGCCCTGAGCACTTGGAGGGGGGCTCCTCTGTCACCAGATGCCCGAGTTCTTAGCCACACGGGCAGAGATGGTAGAGGGCAGGCAGGCAGCCCCTCCACCACCCTCCATAGTCAGTGCTCCTAGAGGGACAGGCCAGGCATTCCACAGAAAGTCTTGCCTTGCAAGCTGAGTGAAAGATAAGTACTAAAACGAAAGAAGCAGGGACAGCTAAGAACTAGTTGATCTGCTTCTGAGAGCATGATTTGCTCCTGAGTAAACTGAAATTTTAATGATCAGTTCACAGATAACTGACAATTGGCTGCGGTGATATACAGGGTCAGTTCCAGGCCTATGGGGTGCTGTGAAGGGCTCTTCACAAAAGGGATCCAGGGTGAGCGGTCAGTGCACGTTAGGCCTAAGGCCTTCCAGGTCCCTGCTGGGTGGGAGCCTGACACTCAAGCCTGACTCCCACCAGGTAGACCCACCTCAGGGAGGAGGCGTCTGTGTGGCCTTGGCGTCCCTTGCTGGGCATGTTGCCTTTTGTCCAATCACTGTTCATCGGAGGTGTAGTTTACTCTGCAGCACTGGTACAGTGCCCTAGCCGGTAAGTGTCCTTCCCCTCAGAGAGTGAGCTCTAGGTAGCTGGGCATCGCTTTGCTGGCACTTATGCCCTTGCAGCCTCCTGGACTGACCCTGAGTCCGAGGATGAACTAAATCCTGGGATGGGCCTTCCCGAGGGCCCGGGTCCAGGGTCAAGAGAAGGAGTAGGTTTGTGGTGATTTTTCCGGCAGTGGTGCAGGTTCCACTCAAGCAGTCAGATCTAACTGCGCACCTTCCCAAGGCCTGGTTCCCTCCCTGCCTTTCTGGGGAGAGTTTGGCTCCGGCTTCCTCTGGCTACTGCCACGGGATTCCTGAGGTGTATCGAACGGGGGGACTCGAAGCAGGGGCTCTTCCGCCCTTGGGAATGACCACAGCTATTTAAGGGGCACCTGGAGATAGCCCCTCACATCACCCTCATAGCCTTGTGCTGAGACTGTGGGGCCGCACTGTTCCCAGTCCCTCTGAACTCGAGGATGCTGGACAGGGAGCAGCCGTCCCAGAGGGGCTTTGTCAGCAGAGAAGGAAAAAAAATCTCTGTCATGGAAAATATACAGTAAATGGGCTCTTTTATGTAGTAATTTGGATAATAATGTATTAGTTTAAAAGGAGAAGAAAATAATTTATTTACATCATGGAATTCTGGAAGGCTATGTAAAAACCTAAGGAGAGCAGTTGACTTTGAGGGAAGAGCCAGGTAGGAGGAGAAGGTACAATCTTTTATGGATTTTGCTTTTGGAGCATAAAAGTGTATGACCTCATCAGACTTTTAAAATTATATGAAATATTTCCACAAGGGTTTTAAACACAAGCAACAAAGATACCTGCATTAAGCAATTTTGAAATATCAACCCAGGAATTAAACCAAGGACAGTACCAAAATCAAAACTGAGAAGACATTTAAGCAAGGCACAATTGCAGGCTTCCATGCCACAAAAAGGAAATTCTGGGGGAAATGAGGTGAAAAAGTCTGATAATCAACCACCTGGACACACTGAACTGATACCACAGAAAGTAACAAAGCAGATGCATGAGGCTCTAGAAAAATTCAAAGCAGAAATAATCTCCCAGATAAATACAGAGATGGTGAGTAGAGTGAAAGACATGATTAGAGCCTCTAGAGCAGAAACAGATAAGAAAATAGATGAGATCATCAAGAAGATCATACACCCTGATCAAGTGGGATGCAGGGATGGTTCAATATACAAAAATCAATCAATGTAATACACTATATCAATAGAGCCAAGGACAAAAACCATATGATTATCTCCATAGACACAGAAAAAGCATTTGACAAAATCCAACATGCATTTATGATAAAAACCCTACAAAACATTGGAATAGATGGTCTCTACCTCAAACTGATAGAAGCCATCTATGAAAAACCAACAGCCAATATCATACTAAATGGTCAAAAACTGAAATCCTTCACACTAAAATCAGGAACAAGACAAAGATGTCCAGTATCACCACTCTTGTTCAATATAGTTCTGGAAACATTAGCCATGGCAATTAGGCAAGAGAAAGAAAGAAAAGGAATAAAGATAGGAAATGAAGAAGTCAAATTGTCATTATTTGCAGATGACATGATACTCTATATAGAAGACCCCAAGAACTCCACCAAAAGTCTTCTAGACTTAATAACCAAATTCAGTCAAGTAGCTGGTTACAAGGTCAACACACAAAAATCAGTAGCTTTCCTCTACACCAATGACAGACTCACTGAGAGAGAAATAGGGCAAACAATTCCTTTCACAATAGTATTCAAAAAACTGAAATACCTAGGAATCATCCTAACAAAAGAAATCAAAGACCTCTTCTCTCAAAACTATGGCACTCTGAAAAGAGAGATTGAAGATGATATCAGAAAATGGACAGACATCCCCTGCTCCTGGGTAGGAAGGATTAATAGAGTGAAAATGGCCATATTTCCAAAACTGCTATATAGATTTAATGCAATTCCAATTGAGATCCCAGCAGCATACTTCATAGACCTTGAGAAAACAAACCCAAAATTCATTTGGAACAAGAAGAGACCCAGAATAGCAAAAGCAATTCTAGGTAACAGAGACATGGCAGGAGGTATCACAATCCCCAACCTGCAACTCTACTACAAAGCTACTGTGATAAAAACAGCATGGTACTGGCAAAGAAACAGACTTGAGGACCAGTGGAACAGATTAGAAGATGCAGAAACAACGCCAGACACACTCAGCCATCTCATCTTCGACAAAGGAGCCAAACACCCTCACTGGAGGAAAGATAGCCTCTTTAATAAATGGTGCTGGAAAAATTGGGCTTCAATTTGTCAAAGATTAAAACTAGACCTGTATCTCTCACCATGCACTAAACTAAAATCAAAATGGATTAAAGATCTAAATATTAAAATAGAAACTCTGAACCAGTTGGAACAGAGGTTAGGTAGAACCCTTGAAGACATCGGTGTAGGAAAAGATTTTATGAACAAAACCTCAGTTGCCTGTGAACTAGCACAAACAATCAACAAGTGGGATCTCTTCTTATTAAAAAGCTCCTGCACAGCAAGAGAAACCACCAGCAGTGTGAAGAGACAACCCACAATGTGGGAAAAAATCTTCACCTGCTCTTCCTCAGACAAAGGTCTACTATCTCGAATCTATAAAGAACTTAAAAAGATCAGACCTCCCAGATTTAAAGACCCAATCCAAAAATGGGCATCTGAAATGAACAGACATTTCTCAGACAAAGAAGTAGAAATAGCAAATAAATACATGAAAAAATGTTCAACATCACTGGTCATTCAAGAGATGCAAATGAAAACAACACTGAGATTCCACTTCACTCCAGAAAGAATGGCTGCTATCATGAAATCAACCAATAATAAATGCTGGCTGGGCTGTGGGGAAAGAGGAACCCTGCTCCACTGCTGGTGGGAGTGTAGACTGGTGCAACCGCTGTGGAAATCAGTATGGAGATACCTCAAAGAACTAGGACTGGAAGTCCCATTTGACCCAGCTATTCCACTGCTGGGGATCTTCCCCAAAGAATTAAAAGAACCATACCACAGTGATTTATGTGCACCCGTGTTCATAGCAGCGCAGTTTGTAATAGCTAAAACTTGGAAACAGCCCAAATGCCCATCAACTGGAGACTGGATAAAGAAAATGTGGGTTTTTTTAATAAAATGGAGTACTACTCAGCCATAAAAAATGAGAAATTAGAGACATTTATAGCTAAGTGGATGCACATTGAGGCAATACTCTTAAGTGAAATAAATAGGACACACATGTATAAATACCGAATAGTTTCTCTGGTGTGAGAAACTGAAAGTGTAAATAAGGACTAAATGTATAATAGGTAATGTGAAATCGGAAGAAAAGGGGCAAAGGGGAAGAAAGTGGGAGGGCTAGGGGAAAGGATAGAAGGGAATGGGATTAATATGAGAAAATGGAAAAATAGGAACAAAATCTTTGTAAATAGGGAGGACTGGAGGGGTTGAAGGGAGGGCTGGGCAACAGTGAAAAATAAGAACCAAGAGAGACTATGTAAAGGTGCAAATTTCCAATGATGAATGTCATTATATTGTATACCTAAAATGTACCAATGATTAGAATGAATAATCGATAATGTAAAATAGGAAGAAAAGGTCCAAAGGGGTAGGGGTAGTGGAAGGGGCAGGGGAAAGGAAAGAAGGGAAAGGAAAAAATGATGAGAAATGGAAAAAATGGAAATAAAGTCTTTGTAAATAGGGAAGGGTGGAGGGCGTGAAGGGAGGGCTAGGAATGGGGAAAAAATAAGAACCAAGATGCATTATGTAAAGGTACAATTCCCAATGAGAAATGTAATTGTGTTGTATACCTACAATGTACCAATAAAAGAATTTAATACAAAAAAAATCAATGAATCAAAGAGCTGGTTTTTTGAAAGAATAAATAAAATTGATAAACCTTTAGCCAACCTTATCAAAACAAGGAAAGAAAAGGCTCAAATCCATGCAAGTAAGAATGAAAAAGACAAAGCCACAACAGATCCAGCAGAAATTCAGGGGATCATCGATACCTACTTTGAGAACCTGTACTCTGATAAAATGGAAAACACAGAGGAAATGGACAGATTCCTAGATACATATGAATTGCCAAAGTTAAATGAAGAAGATATAGAAATTCTAAACACCCCAATTACAATGAGTGAAATTGAAAATGTAATAAAGAATTTACCAACAAAGAAAAGCCTAGGTCCTGATGGGTTTACTGCTGAATTCTACAAGACATTTAAAGAAGAACTATCGCCATTACTCTTTAAACTCATCAAGGAAATTGAAAGGGAAGCAAGGCTTCCAAAATCTTTCCTGGAAGCAAGTGTTACTTTGATTCCAAAATTATATGAAATAGAGGAGAAGAAAAAGTTTTCTTTAAAAGAAGTGAGAATTGTTCGATTTTACCCTTTTAAAAAGAGCTGGGTTGAGGGCTGGGGATTTAGCTCAGTGGTTCTGGTGCCTGCCTCGAAAGCGCAAGGTCCCGAGTTTGATCCCCAGTACCAAAAAAACAAAAAAGAGCCGGATTGAACTGGACTTCTAACCGGAAGCCTAGCTCACATTTGTGAGTAGAAATCATGACTTTGGCCGTGGGGAGTGTTGGGAGAAGTCACGGCGAGGTGCTGGGGCAGGAAGTCCTTTCACACTCAACCTGGTGTCAGCAGTGTCTGTCAGATCCTGACCTGGATCCTCAAATGACATTTAAATATATGGTTGGAATTCTTCACTTTGGCCTGAAAATTATTGCCAAGTAGGCACGTGAAGAAATTTGTCACTAAGCATTGTAAATATTTTTAAACCTGGGAGTAAAGTAATATGAAAAATGTGTCTTAGGAAGAGTCTGGAGATTTTTAAAACTATTCTTGCAAATTATGAGAATTTACGTATGTTGTCTTAGAATCTGAATTGAGTTTTTATAGGATTAGTTTACCATATATTTAAATTTAACAGTTACTACCATATTATTGTAAGAAAATAGCTTACATCTGAAACAGTTAACAAGTTATTTACAAAGTATTATAATATCCCAAAGTAAGTGTTTGGAGGTTTATTTTAGATTTTTCTTATTTATTTAATTCCCAAATCTATCCTAATGGGATAGACCTCCCTCTCAGATAATTGGTTTTTAAAGTGGATAGTAGCTATTTATTCGTGATTTAAGATTGGATTCTAAGCAGCAACCCCATTTGTGACAAAATCCAACGTGTTAAAGATCATTTTGACATGCATTGTTTGTTGATAGAAAAAAAAATCATGAAGCCTTTTTGCCTGACCATATTTTACATTGCCAAAGAGGTTTCTTTATAAGCCCTCATTGTCAAAGTCAGCCCAACAGTGAAACTGACATTTGTATGAAAGGAGTGTATGTGTTTTGAACACACAAATGAAAAAAGAATAATTGAGTGACAGCATGTTCACAGGCTATAAGAACATGGTAAGAGAGATGGTGACCATCCGAGCATTCACAGGACTTTATGAAATCCTTGCAACTCCAGGGTGTAGTTAACCCCCAGAATTAGCTCATAACTAACCAGTTTGGAATTCCACTTTCCAGAAATAACAAGCTGTGAAATGTATAGAGAGCTGGCAAAAAAAAAAAAAAAATTAAAGCACACATATCTTTTGGGCCAGGGATTTAGCTCAGTGGCTCTGCCGCCTGCCTCGCAAGCGCAAGGACTGGAGTTCAATCCCTGGTACCAAAGGGGAAAAAAAAAGCTTAAAGAGAGCTGGCCAAAAATCCTGCTTTTCTTTTCTCGCTCCATGCTGAAGGCAGCCAATCTCAAGCGACCCTGCACCCAAAGGCCTCTAGTGTGACATTCCTTGCAGAATGGGATGAAGTTGCTTTCTGACTTAATCCTTTTCTATTCTTCTAAACAAGTGTTTCCTTCACTACCATGTAGCATCCCTGAGGAAAGACTAGAAGTGCTGTGGTCAGGATGTTGTGTGCGTTTTAAACTGAGCTCCTCTGCCAGGCAGTCACCAGAGAAGCCCTGGTGTTCCGCTGGGGAGGCACAAAGGTGTTAAGTTGAGGAGTACTGGACAGCAGGGAGGGTGATGCAAGCATGGGAGCTGCAAAATTCCGCTTTAACTCAAACTTTATAGAGATATGGACAACATTGCTGAGCAGACGCCAACCAAGTGTCAGTCGCTTGGTCAGGCAGCACATGGCAGGACACTCGGTGCCTCGCTGCTCCCCTGGGCTCGGAGGAGCTACTGAGAGCCCGCCAGCATGTGAGCCTGGAGTACACAGTGACCTAAACCAGCTTGGAGAGCTGGTCTGTTAGCACGTTCTCCATGCCTCGGGTCATTAAGGGGAATGTGTGAGCCAGGGAGAAGCCTGCAGCCGCTCCGGTGGAGTCGTCCCAAATGGTTGGGGAGCTGAGTGGAGACAGCTGCCTGAAGCAGCCTCTGGGCTGGCAGGAAGCAGTGTGGCATCAACCAGAGATGTCTTCTGGGGGTGTGGGGGGGTCTGCAGCCACACCCGCCGCACAGCTGCCATTCTTGAGCTGGGCCCACACCCTTCCCTTCACAGCAAGGAAAGAGAGGCTCAGAAAGCCCCAGTTTACTTTCTTCACAGTACTCATTATGAGCCTGCATATCACAAAGTACAAATTTGTCTAAACTCTGTTCCTTCAGCAAAAAAAAAAAAAAAATCATGAAGCTGCAAAACAGCATTTTGCCATGTGTCTACTATTCCATTCCGTTGCACAATAATTCTGTTCAGTTTGATTTTACCGCTGTGTGCCTAACCTCAACTCATCCTTCCCAAGAGTGGGAATGGAAGTAGGCAGGGAACAAACACCGACCTCATCTTCAAGTGACTGGCACCTTAGTAGAAGTGGCACAAGTCCCGCTGTCCTTTACTAAGTGTTATCTTTACCGATTTGAACCAAGTCATTTTGACTCAGAGAGGCGGGAGCTGTTCGCACTGGGTGGGGTTTGGAGGATGAAACCCCTGAAGAAGTGGCACTGGGTCTGAATCTTCAAGGATGAGTTAGAGTTTGCTAGGTGGAGGAGAATGATGCATAAGGAAAAAGGGAGAAGATGAATACCGTGCTTTAGAAAGTGTATTAGTTTTCCATTGCAGCAAAACACCCATGGCTGGCTCATCCGTAAAGAAAAGAGGTTTGTTCATGCACCAACTACCAAGGAATGTAAACATTATGTACTGCAATCATGGACTAATAAACAAAGAAATAAAGAACAAGTCACTGAAACATACTGATCTTTCAATACAATGGCATTGCTTTTAACAACATGCAAGAATGTTGGCAGCAAGAATATTTTGCTTTCCCCCTACAAAGACAGCCAACAAGAAAACCTCCAACAGAAAGTCTTGTTCTTTGTTGACACTGGTCAACTTTTTAGCTTTTCAATTGAAGTATAACACAGACACACAGTGCTAGTTATATATAGACGTACAGCTTTAGTGAATTTTTGTTGACCACACACACTTCACCAGCACCCAAATCAAGAAACCAAATATCACAAACTCCCAGACACCTCCTTCAGGTGCCCCACCTCACCCAGGACATCAAATCCTGACTTTCTCCAACATTAGCTAACCTTTGTGTTTATGTAGTTTAAGTAAAAGCAAGCATTACACTATGTATGTTTTAGTAATTGGCTTTTTTCACAAACATGTACATGAGATTCACTTATATTTTTGTGACTAGTCCATGTTTTTCATGTAAATTCTGTGGAAGATGGGAAAGCACTTTGGCAAGAAGTTTATTGTCCAGCAAGTGCATTTGATTTAAGCTAATGTATGTGCTGCCGTTACCCTCAGAGTCCATTTACGGAAGGTGTACTTGCAAGAACAAGAGATTTGGAGTGTGTGTTTAATCATGAAGTTATGTACACTGCAGCCTACTTCATTTTGTTTCCATTGTCTTACAGGTATAAAAACCAGGTACCAATAAACGTCCATGCAAACCCTGGAAAGTACATTATTGAGAGTCGATATGGAATGCACACTTTGGAGATCAACACGTAAGAGCGCGTCAGCATGTGTGTGTGTGCGTGTGTGCATGTGTGTGTGCACACGTCGCCCCCCCCAGCAATTGCTCAGCTCACAATGACACACCCCCTCTTCTGCTCCCAGGCAGCCTGGTCACCGTGAGGGACCGCGGTGTACGTGCCTTCTCTTGGTGCACACCTAGGAGAGATGCATGACTAATCCTTGCCACGCCCATACCACCTCCCAAAGCAGTCACACATATGAATTTACAGACATAATGAGAGAAATTAATTTTTATCTTTTTATTTATCCCTTTAATACTTGAGAATTATTCTTCGATATTAGTAAGAAAATAAGTTACATAAGTAGGCATTTCTGTTCAGTTGCCCTTGCAGAGTTGCAAATCAGCATCGTCATTACATCCTCTTGCTTTTGATCCACAAAGGCCGTGGGACAAGCCAGGTGGCACTGCACGTAGGCAGAACTTAGAAATAATATTCTTTCCTTCAGCTCACCAGGAACAGGGGAAAACTATCCACTTTGTCAGTCTGTGTGTTAGAGAAAGGCTCAGATATTAGAATATTTTAGGGTAAAGCAAACCCCAAAGCAATATTTGAAAATAAAACTCACATCAAAATTTCAAAGCACAAAGCCAGGCATGGTGGCACATACCTATAATCCCAGCACTTGGCAGGCTGAGGCAGGAGGATTGCTGCAAGTTCAAGGCCAGTCTGGGCTACATAGTAAGTTCAAGGCCAGCCCGAACCACATAGTGAGACCTTGTCTCAAAAAATAAAAACAAAACAAAAGCCAGGCATGGTGGTGAATGCTTATAATCCCACCACTCAGGAGGCTGAGGCAGGAGGATTGCCATTAGTTTGAGGCCAGCCTTGGTCACATAGTGAGTTCAAGGCCAGCCCGAACTACATAGCAAGACCCTGTCTCAAAAAAGAAAAAAAAAATCTCAAGCCCTCAAAGCTTTATCGTAGGGGCTGGGGATTTAGCTCAGTGGTTCCGCCGCTTGCCCTGCAAGCGAAAGGACCTGAGTTCGATCCCTGGTACCCAAAAAAAACCTTTATCATGTCTCCCAAGATGGGTTTGAAATCTAAACTTGGTTATGCGATGAAAACACTAAACAAGCTCCCACCATGTTCAGTTCAGATAAAACCACAATGTCTCGAAAATGCCAACAGGAAACTAACATTATCCCATTCTCAAGAGATTTATAGCTTTCTGCCCCCGTCAGAGGAGCTGGTCAGGTGACACAGGGCTTCACACAGAGCCCTGGGGCCCTGTGACGTTTGCCAACACTGATCTGAAGTCTCACGGCCTGGGCAAGTGAGTGCTCTGCTGGGCCAGCAGTGAGCATGTGGCCGCTTCCAAAATTAATGAGAAAGGCAACCGCAGCTGCTTTCCCGGGGTCCTAGTGATGTCTGTAAAGAGTCAGGAAGAAACAAGTTCATCCAAATGAAACCAGACCCTGAGAGGCAGTGAAGAGCACGAAGAACTGCTGTGATAGGGCGTGAAACAGCCTGCTTTGAAATCTTAGCCTGTTCATCTCTCTGTGAGCTCATTCACTGCCTAGGTCCATTTTACAAGGCACTCCAGTGTCTGGTTTGTGTCTCTCAGAGGAAGTGGCCCTTGTGTTATGCTTTGGGCAGAAAGCCCAAGCTCAGCCTGAACATGAGTAGAGTTGAAGTGTAAATAAGTCACTTTTGTTTTGAAACCAGAGCACGGAACAATACATTAAACCAGCTGGGCTCGAGTTCGAGTTCGTGGCCCAGGAGGGCTGTGGGAATCCCAAGGAGGGGATGTGGGAGCCCACGCCCTCCAGTGTGCCCCCAGGTGGCTGTCGCCTCCTCAGAGGTACAGGCCGCACAGCCCCTCCTCCCGGTAGGACTTCAGACAAGACTTGCATAACACTGCTCACGCTGCAATTTAGGTGCTTAGCACTTTGCCGATTCTGGTTTTTTATCTATTTGGAAACTCAAACGAACCTGAGCTCGGGTCACAGTGGCAATAAAGGCTCTCCCCGCACTCTGCCGCTGTGCGGAACTGCGGCGGATCCAAGCACTGCATGGCGTCCCAGGGCCTCAGGTCAGAAGGGCGCTCCATCCAGCATCCCCGAGGGCCACACACCAGCCCCTGGTGTGCACTGTGCTGTGGAGCAAGTCAGCTGCAGCGGCCACTCATTTCCACGTGTCTTCCAGGTGTGACTTCGAAGACACAGCTCAGTACCGGGCCTCGGCCATGAACGTCAAAGGAGAGCTTTCAGCCTACGCATCAGTTGTGGTAAAGAGTAGGTTTGCCAGATTCATTTTGTTCAAAGAGGTTTTTAAAAATTTCTTCGCATTGCTTAAGAGCCCATCGGTCAGTCACAAAGCACTTCCCATGTGTTTCTGTTTCCTCTTTAGGGTACAAGGGAGAGTTTGATGACCTGCACTTCCATGCCAGGGCTGCCTCCAGGCCCCTCAGCTGTGAGTTCTGCCGTGGATTTGCTGAGGGACATCTTTCCGTCTTTATGGGGAATGCAGCCTAAGAAGTTATTCTATCCTGCTGAAATACATGTGCACCACTCACGATATGCTGTCATAACATAGGCTTGGATGGTTATGTTGTGGATCTGTAGTTGTATTGTTCTTTTAGATTCTTTGGTTACTATTCTCTTGCGCAGTCTAATTGCTTTGAGTTTTATGAAAGCCAAGATGTGATGGGCTAAAAATGGCAGATGCTTTTTTTTTTGGTACCAGGAATCGAACTCAGGTCTTTGCTACAAATGCTTTTTTTAACCCTCACTGTATCCAACCGAGAAACATCATCATACACCCCCGGGTGGAGAGACTGGCCCGGCGATCCTTTTGCGGTCCTCTGAATGTATCCTGTTTCCTCCCGTGGCCATGCTATCTTCCATGTCTCTCCCTCTCCCGCCCCTTCCCAGCGTGGTACCAAAGGCCTAGCTCACCCTGCTTGCTGCTCAGAGGTCCTGACAGCCTCTCCTGAGCCCGGATTTAAGTGCAGTTGCTCCTGAGGACAGAGAGCTTGTTCATGCGGTCAGCTATGAGTCACTGGGCAGCTGCTGTGTGATGGCTTGGGAGTTGTTACATGCTGCCAATGTCACAGGTGGACAAAGCTCCCTGCTCTTGCTTTTGTTCTAGTAGTTACCCTGCATCGATCAGTTGTTCCAAACGACGTACAAAGCCATTTTCAAATGTGTTGATTCATTTAAGGCTCGCCAGTGGCTTCTAAAGCTTTTATCTGAATTTTTATCTGTGCTCTGCAGATGAGGAAACAGTTTGGAGGTAGCGGGACGAGACCCCACACGCTGGTAGTATGGGGACTTGGAGCCTGGTCTTGCTAATTCTAAATCGTGGTGTTAAGCAGGAGTTGGCAGACATTCTCTGCAAGGAACTAGACTGTAAATATTTTAGGTTCTGTGGGCCATATGGTGTCTGCTGCAGCTGCTCGGCTCTGCTGCTGAAACAGGAAAGCAGCCACAGGCAGTAGGTGGTGAGTTCAGCCGTGTCCCAGTGAGACCTTCCTTATGCACACTGAAACTTGAATTTCCAGCGACATGTCTCAAAGCTGCCTTTTTCTTTTGCTTCTTTTCAGCCATTGGAAAAGCTCAAAACCATTCATGCTGATATGAAAGAGGAGGCAGTCCAGATTTGGCCCACAGATTTCCCTGTCCCTGCCCTAACCCATTTGTCCCAGGATGGAGAGTGCATGTGATAAAAGCTTAAGGAAGTGATGGAGGAAGGGTATTTTGTCCTCTGGCTGTTAAAGCTGGCTTCTTCTTGAACCCCAAAACCACCCCAGACAATGCAGCCCAATCTCTGAGGCAGAAAGGACCTAGAAGTTAGAGCCTGCCGTGCTCCCGGTGGGTCTGGAACTTCTGTGTCACTGCAGAGCCTCCTTACACTTCCTCTGGTCCCCAAGGTGGCTCTGGAGCCTAGCCTCCAGCTAGCATCTCCTAGCGTGGTGGGACAGCATCACATGGAAACAAGGCAGATGGGAGAAAGGCTTCAAAGGGAAGTTCTCCCAGCGTCAGTGGTTACCTGGGAGCACAGTGCAGGGCCATACAGCGCACTGGTAGAGAGCAAACGTTCTGCAGACAGCTGGCCAGTGTAAATCCAATCCGGCACAGTGGGGGGGCGTGGACAGTGGCTGAGCTGCGTTTGCATCAGTTTCCTCTTCCATAACATAGAGATGATAACGGTACTTGCCCGGTAGGGTGATTATGGGGCTGAGCCGAGTTGACAGCTGTTAAGTACATTCCGCAATACCTGGCAAAGGTGAACTAAATAAATTCTAGCTTGATTTTCAAGATACTATTACAAGGCCTTAGGAAGATAGACTAAATGTAAAGAGAAAGGGTCTAAGTTCTGGAGTTGAGCAGTTAGGGTTTGAAGTTTAACCCTGCCCATGTTGCCAGTGAAGCCTTGGTGCTAGCTGTGTGTCACATGAGAACTTCCGCGTCCCCTCGGAAGCGGGGAAAGACTCGACCTGATCCGTGCCATTGTGAGAGTAGATGACATGTCACCTGTGAAGGGCCCGGCACCTAATAACCCATCAGTGATAGGCATTTCTCTCCTAACCTCCTTTCCTTTGAAAAAGGAGAAAAGAAAACCCAGGAAAGTCAATGATGCAAGCATTTAATCTATAACTAAGATGTTTCCGAGAATAATTCTTTCAAAGTTACAGTATTTTAAACTTTTCCATTTTCTCTCATTGATACTTTTTTACAAATTTTAAAAATGAAGTTCTTCTCCTACTGAAAGACTCTGTCACAGTAGTTGATATGACTGTTTTGTCTTAAGAGTATAAGCAGTAGACCTTAACTCCAAATCTGAATTAGAAGACAAGTATATTCAGCTGAACAAATGTAGGCTAAATGTGGTATTAATTTGCATTTTAGACATTAAATGAAACCCTTTAAATTCTATTTATTACAATAATAAACAAGCAATTTGATTATATGATCAATGATGTAAGAATTCCTACACAAATGAGGGATTGTGTTCTACACAGCTCTTACATAGAACTTTATTTTTGGCCGGATAAATCATCTGTTCAATTCTCTGTCACAACTGCTTTCTGCCTGTGCTGTTTAAAATGCTTGAGACTCTTTGATGAGAAAAAGAAATAAATCATGGGTATTTGTTTTTGTTGTAACCAGTTGCTGTGACCCCTTATGGTTACGCATCCAAGTTTGAGATCCACTTTGATGACAAGTTTGACGTGTCCTTTGGGAGAGAGGGAGAGACAATGAGTCTGGGCTGTCGTGTGGTCATCACTCCTGAAATCAAGCATTTCCAGCCAGAAATCCAGTGGTACAGGAATGGTAAGTCTTTGTCTTGAATTCTGGCCTGGATTCTTGCTCTCAGAAGCTATGGGCCAGAGTGCTGAGCTGTTTATTTATCAAGGCTGGTGTAACCTGGAAGTCAGAAGGCACAACTTGCTGTGTGTCTAACAAACGTTTACATACACATCAAAGTAGCAACACTTTAATAATATATTTATGGAGGTGAGATTTTCTTATCGCCAAAGAACTGGAATTACCAAAAAAATGAATATTCACTTTGTAAGTTAATTTTGTTAAAATCCTTTTTCCCATAGACATCATTTATACCAAAAAAGTACAAAACTTTAAAAACATATAAATATATGAAACAATAAATCCTGATATTATTAATTAACCAGCAGAGTAAGTGAAAAGGAGATTCAGACCTTAGCGGTTCTGTTTTAATGTGTTCAAGGCTCTTTACAATTGTGAAATGTTTAGCTTCGGTGATAAGATGACATACAACAAAAGAAAAATCTGACCTACTTTGTGTCCTTAGGCGGCATCAGGCAGTAGGCACATTCTGAAGGCAGAATACACTTACTGTAAATTTCAAGTTACTTTTTGGGCATGTGAGCTGTACCGTCTGGAAGGGGACCTGAGCTTCATTTAATGCTCAGCTGGCACCTTGAAATTCTTAATCATTTGTCCTTGAACTTGTGTTTTGTCTGGAAGTTCGATGGACCTGCGGCTCATGCACAATGGGAGGAGCAGCCGCGCAGTGGGCGGGCCGCGGGACGGGGGGGCGGAGGGCAGCACGCTCCCCCAGCGGCAGCCGGCCTGCAGGGGCACGCCGGCCCCTGGGCTGTCGGGGCTCTGGGTTCAAGGTAAACCACTGAGACCCGGAACCGGCTACCGCATGCCCCGGCAGCAACACGGCGCTGACTGGCCGGGCGGTGGAAAGGAGCAACACCGCGAGGCTGCAGCGTGGGGCTGCCCGCCGCCCGAGCTCACCTCATGTCCCGCATGTCCGGGGGGATCTGCACAAAGAGGCGTCCCAGCACTGGGACAGGGGCTTTGTCAATTAAATGCCGCACAAAAGCCACGTGCAGACATTTCGAACCGAGAACCCGAGGAGCTAGACTCTTCAGTTTAGAATCTGTTTTCGAGGCCTGGAAACAGAAACTGAATTTTAAAAAGTATAAGATTTGATGAAAAGAACACAATTTTTATTTGAAACCTTGGATAAACCAATCACGAACAAGGAGGATAGTTTTAAAGTTAATGTCAGTGGGATATAGTAGCGCACCCACTTTGGAGGCTGAGGCAGGAAGTTCAAGGTGAGTTTCAGGCCAGCCTGGGCTACATAGTGAGGTCAAGGTTGCCCTGAGCTGCATAGCAAGGCCCTGTCTCAAAAAAAAAAAAAAAAATTAATATTTACTTGTAATTGAAGATACAGTGGTAGAATGCATAAACAGATATTTTGAATTATGTACAAGTTACAAATCATTTTTTATTTCTAGTGTGACCTCCATAAGTTAGAGGACATGTAAGAAAAAACATTGAAATGCAATTGTGTAAATTTACATTTATAATTTAGATATAACTCTACCTTGTATGGAGTTAAATCTTTTTAAAAAAATTGTTCCTCCATAATCATCGGTTCTAGAGTATTTAAAATTTAGACTTTGAAATAGAAAGTTAACTCAGTGTTGTCATAATCTATTGTAATATTCTTAACAGCTTCGGTAATGGTTATCTCAACAGAAAGAGCCTTCTCTAAATAAAAATTATCAACATTTTTTGGTAAACTTACATTTGTAGAGTGGTTAACCTTACTTTTGATTATATTGATTTAAAATGAAATTGCTTGAAATATAAATTTTGATACCTTAATACATTTGTAAAAAGCAAACTAGAACTCTTATCAATCAAGATACCATGTTGGTAAAGTATTATTATTTATTGCATGAAAACTTATGGCACTAAAATCATTTTTGCAGTTTGTATGACCCCTAGTAGGCTCCATGAGTTGTAAAACATCTCAAAGGGAAAAAGGCTTATAATTTGGCACCTTTATCTGAATTTTCTCTCTGCTTTTTAGACAAAGGGCTTTGCAATTTAATTCTGCACTGGCCTTAGAAATGAAGTATCTGGTCCACGGTCTCTCCCTTCTGTCTACTTTTATTTTATTTATTTTTTTTTTGTACCGGGGATCAAACTCAGGACCTTGCGCTTTCAAGGCAGGCAACAGCACCACTGAGCAAAATCCCCGGCCCCTGTCCAGTAATTTTACTATTATACAGGGGTGCCTCAGTTTACAAATGCTTTTATTTCTGAACAATTTGGTTTGCAAACAGAAGTGTTTGGCAAAATTTTGTTTTTGTTTGTGAATTCTGCATCTGGCGACGAACACAAATCTGGCCATCTTTCCCAGACTCGTGAAACGAATTAAGTTCTTGAACCGAGGCAGCACTGTACATCTGGCAGAAGGGCTTGAAGCCTAGAGACATCCTCTAATAGTCAAATAACTTTAATATAGGAAAGGAGAAATGAGAGGAAGAGGAATGGAGGGAGGGGAATGAAAGGGGTGTGGTAGAGGACAGATCTGTTGATTTGCTTATTTTTTATCTCTAGGGGCACCTGTTTCTCCATCCAAATGGGTGCAAACACAATGGAGCGGTGATCGGGCAACCCTGACATTTTCTCATCTCAACAAGGAAGATGAAGGCCTCTACATGATCTGCGTACGGATGGGAGAGTATTCTGAGCAATATGGTGCTTATGTCTTTGTCCGAGGTAAGACCCAGCAAACAGCAGAACACCCAGCCACATTTGAAACACTGAAGCCAAATTTACCTGCCCAGATGTGCTCTGCAGTGATGAAAGAGCCGTTTGAAATCTGGTCCAGATTACCTGAAATAGGAATATTCATTCCCAGGAAAACCAGACCTAATGTAAGAGGTGACCCTGGGAGACACTAGGACAGCAGAGTTTATTTCTGTCCGTCCCCGTCAGGCTAGAGGTTGGGGTGTCCAGCTGCTTCTGGGGCCCATAGCGCATCAGTGCAGGTAGCCAGTCACCTGTGTACCCAGCCAGATGAGCAAAGTCTTTGCCTCTGGTCTCAGTGGTCTTAGCTGAGCCAGAGAACGAATCTTCAGCAATTCTGAGAAACAGACTGAAGATTTGGTGCTTCCTCCTTGGGCTTTTTCAGGGAACCCCTGGCATGCTCTGGGGTTCCTCAGCATTTCTCAGTGCCACACCCAGAATTGTGCCTCTCTGCTAGGCATAGGGTGGACTTTACAGGGCTAGTTGCAGATGAGGGGAAGGTGTCAACATTTGAGATTTTACTTAAACCAGTTCTCAAATCCATGGATTAGGAAAGTGGAAGGTTTCTAAAATTTATCAGCTGTTTCTGCAACTCTGGGAGGCTGAGGCAGGAGGATTAGAAATTTGAGCTCCACCTGAGCAACTTAGTGACTTAGTGAGACTGTCTTAAAATAAAGAATCAAAAGGGCTGGGAATATAGCTTAGTGTGAAGGTCCTGGGTTCAATCCCCAGATAGCTCTATTTCTATCTCTATCTTTATCATCTCTGTCTCTGTCTCTATCTCTGTCTCTGTCTCTATCTCAGATGCTGTATTAGTCAATTATGTCTCCTGTTGCTGAGACATAATACCCAACACCCACAATGTAAAGGAGAAGTTTGTTTGGCTCACGGTTGCAGAAGATTCAGTTCATGGGTGGCTGGCTCCAAGGGGGAAACATCCTGATACAAGGGTGTGGCATAACAAAGCTGCTTGGTTCATGGTGGCCAGGAGGCAGAGCAGGGAAGAGCATCGTAAAGGAAGAGGCGGGACCAGATACAGACCCCAACATCAGGCCTTCATGACCTGCCCAGACACACACAGAGTACTTTCCTCATTCCCAGGGTGGCTCCCAAGCTAATGCAGGTCACATTGTATCTTAACTGCCACAGATGCTGCTGTGAGAGAATTGAATAAATTGGAAAGAAATTTCACCAATTGCATTGTGAATTTAACAACTTTGAAGAGTTCACTTAAATTTTTATTATGATATATTTGAGGTTGTTTTAAAGCATCTTTATTGAAGATACATATCGTAAGATTCAATCATAGTAAGTGTATTCTTGTGTACTTTTCAGTGTATCTGCAGAGTTGTGCAACCAGGACTCACAATGCTTTTCTAGAGTTGGGTGGGGAGGAGTGAGGGGCTGCTGGGAATCGAACCCAGCTCCAAGTTTCACAGCATTTCCATCACCCTAATCTCGGGCTCATTTTCCATCCATCCATAGCCAGCTAGCCTCTGGCGACCACTGCTTTACTGTCTACAGAGATTTGTCTTTCTGGACATTCTTTTTGGATATGTGTGGTCTTTTGTGCCTGCCTTTTTTCATTTAGCATACTTTGAGGTTCACTTGTGTTTTTACTGCAAAATAACATTGCAGTGTGTGGCTGGGCTTCTTTTTGTCTAGACTGTCAACAGCTCATAGGCAGCTGGACGGTTTTCACTCTTGGATTAGAATAGATGATGTTGCTGTGAACATTCCTGCTCACATTTGTAGGCCTATGTTTTCATTCCCGGTGGGTACGTACCTACAAGTGGAATTGCTGGGTCATATGATACATGTATGCTTAACTTTTTAAGAAACTGCCAAAGTGTTTTATATGGCACTTAAAGTGTTTTTAAAACTTTGTATCCACTTTGTATCCACCAGAGCATTTTTTTTTAGAGCACTGATATTTTTGCTGCTTAGAAAATAGCTTCTGCACCAGAATGATCAGTGTATAAAGCACCATATGTCTGCAGAAACACATTGCAGAGCTATACACATTTGGCCAGGGCCTTGTTACGTAGATATTATGTAGTCATTGTGAAAATATAGATGATATAAATAAGCAAAAAAAATTTAAGGGAAAATCCATCCATAAGTCTACCACCCGAAGATATCCAGTGTTACTTGCCATTTCCTTGTGTACTATATTCTTCCCTGTCCCCCCCCCCACACACACATACACTCAGAGAGAGACATAGAGACAAAGAAATGATAAAGTGGACAAAGAAGAATAGAATTTGTATTGGGAGAAACTAGAAAAAAATCTAGATATCTGCCAATATGAGAGTTGTAAAATAAAGTTTATTTATATACAAGAAATATTAAATATAAGTATATATTTTATATGAAGTGAAGTGTACAGGTGCTCCATATAAATAGTGGAATATTGCAGAGCAATGAAACTTAACGACATATACATATGAGATTGGTACATATATGGAAATATGTCGAGAAAAAAGTTTTCATAGTTTCCATTTTATTTTTCAAAATGATCACTTTGAGTTTATAAATGTAGGAGGGAAAATCTAGAAAGGCTTAGGCCAATATGTTAGTAGTAGTTATCTCTATGTTATAAAATGAAGAGTTAAACGTTTTTGTCATTTATTTTATAACCATGCATACTTTTTATAATGAAGACAACAGAATTACATCTTGAAAAAAGTGAATAGTAGCCTGTGTCAGAGGTCAGAATATAAAGAGTAGCAGGCTAACCTTTGATGTGACTAATTAAACCTACAAAAGTGAGGGTGCTTGGAGGGCGGGCGGAAGTCCCAGCGGCTGAGTGCTCACTGCGCCTGTGTGGGGCTGGGGGCGTGGCAGGCAGCCAGTCTGTCCCTTCCCCGCGCCTGCGTCCTTGTCATTCCGTGTTTTGTTCCCCGCGCTGTGTTGTACCTTCTTGGGATAAGGAACCATCCTTATTTTTTTAACTTTTGTGTTAGCACCTAAAAGAGTAACAAACAAACGAATGAATGAATGCACGAATGCATGCCTGGGCACCGTGGAAGGGGGCCGCCTGCCCCATGGGTGGCGTGGTGCAGACAATGCTATAAAGATGCTGGCGGGCGGCCCATGACGCCTCCTGTCCACCGGGCCCCATGCACAGGTGCGCAGCTGCCCAGCTGACTGAGCCTCCCAAGGCTCAGGTTCCTCCCAAGGAACCGGAGGAGCCGTGGCTCTGCTGCCGGCCTTAACGGAGGACCCTGCAGAGCCTTGGAGTCGTTCAGCTCCTGCTGCCTGGCACATGAGGACCCCACCTTCAGAGTCAGGCACAGTGATTAGTTCCATCTTCCGAGAGTACATCTGCAGGAGAGATTTAGCCGGAGCCACTTCCCTTCTGGTTTGCGGGGCATGGAACAGAATGCGCAAGATCCCAGTAAGCTGAGTGTGGTCATCTGCACCTGTCATCCCTGGAGCACCTGGGAGGCTGAGGCAGGAGGACTGCAAGTTCAAGTCCTTCCAGGGCAACTTAGTGACTTAGCAAGACTATGTCTCAAAATTTTAAAAAATAAAAATAAAAAAGGAATGAGGAGGTAGCTCAGTGCAAAGGTTCACTTTCAGATTACTGGGGAAAAAACAGTAATGTTGGGCCAGGGATTTAGCTCAGTGGTGCCGTGCCTGCCTGGCAAGCGCAAGGTCCTGAGTTCAATCCCAGTACCAAAAACAAAAACAGTAATGTTGAGCTTTTCACAGTTACTGAAGCTATTTAATTCACACGTTGGCAAATATTTCTGCCATGTTATCTACCATCTGAGTGACCCATAAGCACTGCAGACGGGTAGATCATAAGGAAAGACAGTGTTTGTCTGGTCAGCAAGGGTGTTCTCCTGGAGACATGGCTTCCATGGGTCCCAGCCTCTCCCGCCAACCCCGAGTGTGAGGGCTTGGTCAGTCGCTGGGAGGAATTGGCAAATGGGAGCCCTCCCCTAGGGCCTTCTGCTCTTAAAAGGTGACTGACCGGTGTATTGAGTCCCCTTCCCCTCCTCCTGACAGCAGCCCTGATTCGCCCATTAGCTGTGCAGACCCCGTTCATAAACAGCCACTGGGCTCTGTCCTTTGTGTTAGCCCAGACTTTTCCTAACCACAGATAAACTAGGCTCAGACATGGCCCTGGCGTCAGGGTTCTTTTCCTAAGTGTCCTTGCCTTGGGGGTGGTATTTGGTTAAGCGGATGTTTCTTTTCTCCATCAAAATGGTAGTGCCCAGCCTAAGGATGAGCAAGGCTCCACGGTTCTCCCTCTTTGGACGCATCCAGAAGGTGGCAGAGGGGCTCTTTGTCCCCAGCAAGCCTCCATAGCTTGTTGCAGCATTGTACAGTCAGCACCTTACGAACAGACTCTCTGGCAGGTGACTTACCCGATAACAGTTACCAGCGTCTCCCTGCTCCTTTCACTTGGGAACATTCGGGGCAGCAAGGGCCAGGAGGCAAAAGTCCCCGGTCCTTCAGCACCCTTTCTCTTTTCTAACATAACGCTTTTCCCTCTGAAGGGGAAAAGCACACACTGTTATGTGGGCAAACAAGTCACAGGGTTCTAAGTTTGTTCAGTTGGGGTCGGAGACGTGCCCGCTGTGTGGCAAGACACGTGTGGGCCAAGGCCACAGCCCACCAGCCGGCAGAGCGAGACCCAGGGTAACCGCATACCCCGTGTCTCCACAGATGCGGACGCCGAGATCGAAGGCGCCCCCGCCGCACCCCTGGATGTGGAGAGCTTGGAAGCCAACAAAGACTACATCATCATCTCCTGGAAGCAGCCAGCTGTGGACGGCGGGAGCCCCGTCCTGGGCTACTTCATTGATAAGTTAGTGTCTGGTGCGCCTGCAACAAGAGAGTGGCGGCCGCAGACACGCATGCCCGACTCCTCATCACTCTTTTGTCTCTGCACACACGCACACTTCCATACATCCACCCAGACATTCACATCTGTCCGCCTGCCTGTCTGTTTACCCAAATTCCAAGGGTAAATCCGTCACTCTGTACAGTAGGTTTGCACCAAGGTGGGTTAAACCTCGTATTTATAACCCTAGGTAAAGGTGTGCCCGTTGGCTCAACCCCCTCTACAGGAGTATTTCCTGCAAACTTCATACAACTTAACTGTATGCACGCAGTGCTGTGGAAGCATCGTTTAGTGAAGGCCAGTTGTGAAGGTTTACAGATCTTTTTCATACTCACAGAGTCTGGCCTGTGGGCTTTGGCAGATTTCCAAGGGATTTGTGAGCTCTGATGGGTGATAGATTCCTGGGGAATCTCTCTGCCTGTCATCAGTCTCACCTGTTAAAGAAGCAAACATGCTACAGCCCCCTCTTAGCCCTTCCAGCCACGCAGAATGTAGTGACCACGAAGCAAGAAAATATAGCGAGCTGCTGTCCAGACTACAGTGTAGACCTTTCAGGGGGCCAAACTTTCAACAGTGCTGCCACTTTAGAAAGAAAATGCCTAAGGAAGACAAAGAAAGAAATCCCCAATGGTAGATGAAAGGCATCAGATGTGGGGTTGGAAGAATCCTCCCCCAAGCCTCTCCCACGGGAAGAGTTGGGAGTCACCTTCCTGCTTTCTCTTCTCCCTCAAATGCCTTTGCTTAGCACATGGGAGCCTCGGCTGCCTGCTTGCAAATTCAGGACGGATCTGAGGATTCTTCTTGTTCAGAAAGACTTGCTGCATCTTGTGGAATTGGGCGCCTGCTGTTTGGGAACTAGGAAGGCTGCCTGTGCCAGGCGTTGGAGCTACTAATGCAGCCATGCGTGTGTAACACTCCTGTCCCTCGCTCTTTCCCTTAGGTGTGAGGTGGGCACGGATAGCTGGTCTCAGTGCAATGACACGCCTGTGAAGTTCGCTCGTTTTCCGGTCACTGGATTAATAGAGGGCCGTTCCTACATATTCCGGGTTCGAGCTGTGAATAAAAATGGAATAGGCCTACCCTCGCGAGTTTCCGAGCCTGTGGCTGCTCTGGATCCAGCAGAGAAAGCTAGACTTAAAAGTAAGCACTTTCTATTTTTTGGCATCCTCTCTTGTACTTTTTTACCTTTTAAAAATAACTGTGCTACACACCTGTGATCCCAGTACTCTGGGATGCTGAGTCAGGAAGATCTCAAGTTTGAGCCCAGCCTGGGCAATTTAGCAAGTTAGTGAGACCTTGTCTTAAAGTAACAAAGGTCTGAGGGTGTAGCTCAGTGCAAAAGCTCTGCATTCAATCCCTAGCATGGCAAAAACTAAATTAAATGAAATAAACTAAAATAAATGCAATGAACTTCATTGCAAGGTTATCCCTCTCCCTTCCACTAGAGGGACATGAGAATAAGGAAATCCTGGGGAAGGGTTTTCCTTGGTTTTCTTGCCTATCCGGTCTCTTCAAGGCTTTGTGTAATCTTACTTTATTCCATCTTATTTTTTATCTTACTCAGAAAAGTTTGCCTTGTTAATCTGGGTTACAGGCGCTCTGTGTGGTGGGAAATATGAAAACAAATAGCCCGGAGAGCATTCTTATTCACATTAGCAGTACATTCCAAATATGCTTCTGGCTCAAAGTGTGTCTCTTGACTTTGAAATCTACTCCTAGAGCATTCATGTCTCCATACTGGGAGTTTCTTTCTATCAACAGAAAAGCAGGTTTACATTATATCTGATCTGAATTTGAGTTTCCACATTAGACAATTTAAAATAATCTTTTCCTGTACTGAGTTTCCAAGTCTTAAATCAAGACCATGAATGATGCCTTGGATTTGTTTCCTGGAACCTGTTGGCATCCCCACTAATAGGCGCCATGCAATGACATTACAGGAGTTTCAGGACGGTGACATTTCAGTCTGTACCAGCTCTCCACCTTGACCCTGATGGACGTTAGGCCAGTAGGTCTTTGCTTGGGGACGGGGGCTGTCCTGTGTGTCATAGGGTGCTTTTGTCCTTGCATCTACCACCTGGTGCCAGCAGCCTCACTCCCTCTTTGTGACCATCATAAATGTCCCCAGACACTGCCAATATCCTCCCAGGTGGGGCAGAGTTACCCTAGTGGAGGATGACAGGCCTCTGCTGTCTTTACAGGGTTGTTCTTGACCTCATTGTACCCAGTAGCCACCCTAGAATCTAAGCACGATAATTCACTTTTCCCAGAACCCAGGTCCAGTCAGCTCCTTGGTTCTTCTTGGATCACTTTCCACCAACCGTCCCGTTCCTTTCCCTCTTCCCCAAAGTCACAGGCCCCACTCAGCTTCCGTTTACTGCTCTCTTACAAATCCAAGCACTGTACAATTTGTTGGAATTGGAAATAAATGATCTTCCTTACCATCTTCCCGCTTTTGCACAAACACTTGTGAAAAGTCCTTGATTAAAGCAGAAGTTGAAGCGTTCTCCTTCTGGCGTTGATGGATCAGGATGAATTTCCTCTTTGGCTGTAGACCTGTCTCTTCCATTTTTCTTACTCCAGATCTCAACTGACTTCCCCGGTAGATAACACTTTGCAAGAATAGAAAGAGGAAGAATTGCTTTTGCTGAGCTTTACTGCAGGATCAGTGGCCTCCTGTCTTTCATCTTCATGGTGACAGATAACAACATGGGGCTCATCATTCTCTAGAGTGGTTCCCCCAGACACATGCAGTCTCTTAGGAAGGGCCAGGAAAGCCTTCGTGTCTCAGGAGGCCCCTACTAAGCCATCATGTGCACACAGGTATGTGACAAGCTCAGCTGGCTCTCAGTCCTGACAGATTCTAGGCCCTGCAGACTTCCGGTCCCTTGAAGATGGGGCCATGTCCCCCACAACGTGTCCTCCTGATACTGTGCACTAGGAAAATATCCAAGTGAGCTAGGAACAAACCCATCTGTGACTAATCCAGCCAGTGTGTCAGTTTACCAGTGCAGCTGAAAACGCCCTTGTGGACATCTGTGATTTTATATTCATCTCTGTTCAGGTCGCCCGTCAGCACCCTGGACAGGACAGATCATTGTCACGGAAGAGGAGCCCTCAGGTAAGAACTCTGCTTTCCCCAGATGCTACTGCTGGTGAGTGCACGGTATTTAAGACGTCTGGAACTGCACATGTTGGGCGTAGCGTGGAGCACTCCTCTACCCCAAGCTGCCCCCCCGCCAGCCCCAAGCATCGTATTTTATTATTGACGCTTTCTGGAGGGGCAATTGTCACACAATAACCTGCAGATATGTAAAATGTACACTTTGATACGTTTTACCTGTGTATACACCCATGAAGCCCTGGCCGTGATCAGAAAAACGAGATACCCACCAGCCCTGATGTTCCTCTTGCCCCCTTGCAGTTCCTCCTTCTCACTACACCCAGATCCCCAGCCCTCGCTCATCTGCTTTCTGTCACTACAGCTTGCGCTGCTGAAGATTTTGGATAAATGGACTCACACTCATCTTTGCCTGGTTCCTGTCACTCAATAGCATAATTATCCTGAGATTCATCTGCATCCCACCGGCACTATATGAGTGTCCCAGTTGTTTCTCATTGCCACTAGTGTCTGGTGTGTTCACCCTTTTTAACTTCAGCTACTCTCGTGGGTCGATAGTATTTTGCATGGTTTGGATTTGCATTTCCCTAATACCATTGGGTACCTTTTTATGTGCTTACTCTTTTTGTGCCATTTAACATCTTTGTCATAATTGGGTATTTTTACTATTTTTTTTCTGGAAATGTTACACTATTAGGAGTGGTTGGGGCTGGGGATTTAGCTCAGTGGCACCTCGCCTGCCTTGCAAGCACAAGGTCCTGAGTTCAATCCCCAGTACCAAAAACAAAACAAAACAAAACAAAAAGCAATATTAGGAGTGGTAAAACTAGAGATTTTTGCCTTTTTCTGATCTCAACGAAAAAGCGCTTGGTCTTTCACCATCAAATCTAGCATTGTGGGTAGAATTTTTTCTTTTTTGAAACAGGGTCTCACTGGCCTTGAACTCACTATGTAGTCCAGGCTGGCCTCAAACTCATGGCAATCCTCCTGCCTCAGCCTCCTGAATGCTGGGATCACAGGTGTGTACCACCACGCCCAGCTCGGGAGGGTTTTTATAGACATCATTTATCAGGTAGAGGAAAGTCTTCTAGTGCTAGTTTGCTGAGATGTATATCATGAATCGATATCAGATTTTGTTAAATGCCTTTTCTGCATGTATTGAGATTGGATGATATTTCCTTTTCCACTAACCTGGTGAATTATACTAATATGATTTTAGATTATTAAACAACCTTGTATTCCTAGGGTGAACCCTACTTAGTCACACCATATTATTCTTTTTCTATATTGTTGGATTTTATTTTCTAAAAATTTTAAGGAATTTTGCAACCGTTATATGTTATCCTTTTTGCATATTGTTGTTTGTTAAGCTTTTCTTAGAAATTTTTGTGTCTCTGTTCCTTTAGAGCAATCTCATTTAGATATGTTCATTTAGATATTTTAATTGACCACTTTATTATTGTAACGTGACTTCTTGTACCCCATCGTAATGTTTTTCTGCTTAGAAATCTGCTTTGACTTTAATATAGTTCTTCCTCCTTTGGTTTGATTAGTGTTAACATGGCATACTCTTTCATCTTTTTATTTCTTGCCTATATTTGTCTTTGCATTTAAACTGTCCTTCTTGTAAGCAGCATATAGTTGGTTTTGGATTTCTGATCCAGTTTGACAGTCTTTGGTTTTTAATTGAGATGTTTTAACCACTTACATTTCTGTGATTTTCATGTGGTTGGACTTAAATCTACTATGTTATTATTTATTTCTGTCTATTCTGTCTATTCGTTTCCTTTTTCCTGTTTTTCTACTTTTTAAAGATTGAGTACATTTTATTATTCTGTTGATTTGTGTTATGCCACTGACAGAATTTTTTTCGCACTTCAGTGCTTTAGAATTGACTGTACAATCTTTTCAGCCCACTTTGCAGTAGCGCTCTATTAACTCATTAGCAGTGTCCGAACTTACCAGTGGTGTTCCTCTCCCTCCTAGCCTCGAGGGCATCACTGTCCTACAGTTCATTCAGATGCACACACATAAACCTGCAGGATGTAATCACCATTATTATGTTGACTTTAATGTCGTTATGCTCTCTTGCAAAGAGATTTTTTACTGTTTTTTCCCTTTCATTATTTTTATAGATCCAGATTTCTATCTGATAATATTTTCTTTCCCCTTGAAGCACTCTCTTTAACTGTCTTGCAGTGCAGGTCTACTGGTTGTGAATTATTTTATGTATTATATGTCTGGAACAGTTTCTATTTCACTTTCAGTTTTTAAATATACCATCACTGAATACAGAATTCTAGATGATGCTATTCTTTCAATAGTTCCAAGAGCGTGGCCCGTTGGGGTACAGATCCTCATTATAAGAATTACTATTTCATTCTTATTTTTGTTGCTAGGTGTGCAATGTGTCTTTCTTTCTGTATCTGCTTCTAAGATATTCTCTTTATCACTTTTTTAAAAAAATTTGACTATGATGCGCATGTGTCTCATGTGTTTAGGGCCAACAGATTTCTCAGCTCTGTGAGTTTATGATTGTCATTAGATCTGCAAACTTTTCACGATTATTTCTTTAAATAGTTTCTCCTGTGCGCCTTTCTGTCTTCTCTGCTTCAGGAAATCCCCTTATGTGCCACTGAAACCACTTGAAACTGTCGCTCAGCTCACTGGTGCTGTGTCCATTCAATGCTCAGCCTCTCCAGTATATGGAACACATTTATAGCTGTTTTGGGGCCTTTGTGTACTAATTTTATTTAGCAACTGACAGATGATACAAATTCTATCATCAGTGACATTTCTGGTTTTGTTTCTCCTGATTGATTTGCTCCCCTCATTATAGGTTAATTTTCTTGCTTCCTTGCACACTTGGTAATTTTTATTTGATGCCAGACACTTTGAGATTACATGGTTTGGTATTGAATATTTTCATATTTCTAGAAATACCCTTCAGCTTTATTCTGAGAAAACAGTTTAATCTTTTTAATGTTTGCCTTTGTTAGGCGGCAGGGAATGAGTAGGGAGAGACTCATGGGGATGGGCCCTTATGGATATTTTATGACTTACGGGTCTTTTAGTCAGTTTTCCCATTTTTGGGACAAATTACCTGATACAACCTTTTTTTTTTGTACTGGGGATTGAACTCGGTACCTTGCGCTTTCGAGGTACGCAGTGGCACCACTGAGCTAAATCCCCGGCCCCACCTGATACAACTGTGAGGAGAAAAGGATTATTTAGTTCACAGATTCAGAGAATGCGCTCCATGGTCATCTGGGTTGGTTTGTGGTGGGCAGGAAGCAGAGAGCGGGGGACAGTGCCAGAGAGGAGGGGCCAGGGCTGAGATGCAGTCCCCAGGGTCAGCCCTGACTTGTCCAGACATACCCAGAAGTGTGCTTTACTGATCCCTCTGCACTTTAACCCAGTTAAATTGATGTATCACAGTTAATGGTCACATTTTCCCTCAGGCATCCTCACAGGAGTTATGGATTGGCTAGTTTAAAAATGAAATATGCAGGAAGAATTTATTTACAATCCTGTCAGGCTCAAAAATAAATGCCAAAGGCAGCAACTGCTCTTATCAGGCAGGAAGTGAGGGCCTAGAAATACACAGATGCCAGGGGTCAAGGTCAACTAAATGGCTCAAGGTTGGAGGAAACAGAAATATAAACTCCATTGAAATTAGAAAGCACACAACAGAGTCAGGAGAATATGCTGCAAGTGCCAGGCAGTGAAGAAATGACAAGTATTTGCTGTGTCCAGGAAGCTTGGTGTGTTTTCCTACTAAGAGGGAGCTGAATGGAGGGACAGAGCAGGAGAGAACCGCACTATGCCACGCCGGGAGACCTCCAGGCAGAGGTAACCCGTAGCTCCTGAGGGCTCTTGCCTTGGTGTGACCTTCCCCGTGTCCTTTAGACACGTGCACACCCTGCTCTGTGCCGTTTGGCTTCTCCTTTCATGGACTCAACCACACACAGTTCAAAGCCAAGGACAGTGTCCGGCTCCCTAGCTCTGTCTGTAAACGCTCAGGGGCACTAGACACGCAAGCTACTGTGCACTGCAGAGCCGGGCCCCTTCCTCCTGAGGAGAGATGCGGAATGGCCTACCAGGAATGTGTGTCCCTAACTTTCCCTCATTGTTTTTCAGCGGGCATTGTCCCCGGGCCCCCCACAGACCTCTCTGTCACTGAAGCCACCCGGAGCTACGTGGTCCTGAGCTGGAAGCCCCCTGGCCAGCGTGGCCATGAGGGCATTATGTACTTTGTGGAGAAGGTAAGGCTCCAGAGTCACTGTCACCTCAGCCAGTTCCCAAAGACTTCTTTTATAAAGTTGAGGCTAAATTTCTGGGGACAGTGGAGCGAGGGAGCAGGGAGCAAAGATGTCCCAACACTTTGCATTCTTACAAACTGTGAGCTCTCTCCGTAGGGAGCTTTGTACATCACCCAGAACTGTGCCTGCAGGTTCAGGGGGCTTATGGGTTCCTGAGACTCACCAAAGCCCCCCAAGAGGGCCACAGACCCCAAATTGCAACCCCTGTCAGAGGAGAAAGAGACCTGAGACTGTAGACTGCCTGGTTGACAGTGTTTCCTAGAGATGTTCTCTGTCTCCCAGCTCTGTTGGTGGCTTTGTATCTCCCTACCCTCACCCTTGTGTGGGAGGCAGTGGCTGTCAGCAGGGGCAGCGAGAGGAGAAGGTGACGACAGCGGGGAGAGGTGAAGGCAGCAACCCCTCGGCTGCCCTGTGTCCAGGCGGGACAGCGGGGTCAGGGGTGGCAAAACGGCCTGAGATACTGGCAGTTCTTTCCTCCAGTAGCTTACAAAGTAAGGGGCATCGGAACATCAGAGGGGCCGCACATGGAGTGGAATGGGTAGGGATGGAAGGTGGATAGTCCGGGGAGCCCTGAAAAGCACTGGTGCTGTCAGGTGGGAAGGAGCCGGAGCCTGGCCAGGAGGTTGCTGGGGATGCAGATCCAGCTGCTGCATGGAAACATGAGAGCCCAAGGCACAGGTCAGGGCCACAGAAGCCCTGCTTCCTGGAAAAGGATCTGCTCAAGATGAGGCTCCGAGTCTGTTCGCTAAGCAAGCTGTGACTGGAGCACATGGGCTGTAGCTCATCTTCCTTGACAATTATTGCCAGAGAATAAATTTCTTAGGTCTAGCAGTGCATGCCAACATCTGCCATGTAACAACATAAAACAAGATGCAGAGTTCTTTATGGCCTTTTATTTTTTTCAAATCAGTGGTTCTTGAGAAGATTATAGCAGAGCTAAAAGCCTAGGCAGGGTGATTTCCCTCAGTTCACTGTTTTTGCTTTGCGGTGGGCAGTTGGCTCCACCTCTGAGCTGCACACCTTGCTTCTTTCTTATCCCTGGCAAATTGGTGACAACACATCACCCCTTCCACGTGCGGTATGGACTTCTGCCAACAGTCTGGTTTTACCAAAATAATATTAAAAATTTATATTTTTTAGATATCAGCCACCAACTGTATCTTGAGTAGCATCCCGAGCTCTTTCTCTTGTTTTTAGAGGGCAAAACCAGAGAGAGAGAGAAACACTGGCTTCCTGGCGCGTGCAGCACACGCCCTGGTGCCTCCCTCGGAAAGACTCCCCGGAAAGAAGCTCTGAGTGACCCCAGAATAATTACCATCTCCCACAGCACCATGTTCGCTTCCGATGAGTCAAAGTCAGCTGCTGCTGAACATTCCCTCCGTCACGTCGGCTTTCGTTTTCCCATGAAGCCTGCAACGCCCAAAGCTACTAAGTTCCTATGAATTTCAGTTCCCATTCTAAATCCTCTCCAGCGGCCCCTTATGCTGATGGCTGGAAGGTGGTGGCAGGGTTGGGGCCCAGGCTGCTTGGGGCACAGTTTGCTCACTGAGCCCCAGGCCGCTGAGGCTCAGGGACCTGGGGCACCCGCAGAGCCATCCTCGTGCCAGGCACCCCGAGCTGGGTGTGAGATGTTTCTGGGAGGGCTTCTCACACAGGGAACAGCCCCTAACTCCTCCCTCGCTCGGGTCCTTCTGTCCCCAGTGTCGGTGCCTCCTCTGCTTAGCCTGTGCCCGCGCTTCTTTGAGGCCCTTGTCACCTGGGCTTGGTGTGCAGAGCATGAAGCTGCCTGCCAGTCCCACCACATCTTCGATCCCTAAACGGGTGGGATGGGGGCTCTTACAGGGATCAGAGGAGTCATCCTCTGCACACAGGCCTGTGGCTCCGCTGTGTCCTTCCAGCCCCGCGCCTGCCCCTCAGTGTCTCAGGTCTCCAGCTCTTTCCCTTCTTCCGCTGCAGACATCGGTCTTGCAGAAACACAGACTGCACCCCCGGCCCTTCCCATTATCCGCATGACCCGGGCGCTGACCCCCACGCTGCCCCACTTCATCACTGAAACAGCCCTGTGAGCTCCACACTGTTATTTCCATCATGCCTGTTTTGCAAGTGAGGGCACTGAAGCATTTCCAGGGCGCACAGTTCACCCAGGGTTGCCCAACAGGATTTGAAGGCGGCTAGGATTTGAATCTGGGCGCTCTGACCACAGGCTGAGCATTCCTAACCTGAAAGTGCTCGAAATGCTTCACATTTCAGACTTCTGGATTGGGGTGCTCCACAGGTAAAGACTGCAGATTTCCCAAAACCCCCAAATTCTGAATTCTGAGATCCTTCTGGTCCTGAGCATTTCGAGTAAGGAATGCTCAGCCTGTATTACACCAGGCTGCCTTCCACTCTTGCAAACCTGAATCCCCTCTGGCGACTTTCGTAGAGCAGTGGAGAGGGTTCCAGTTATAATGGTTTACAAAGTGCTCAACACAGGAAAAGACAGCTGTGATTTTTATCATGAGAGTGGAAGTGACCGATAACTGTGTAGGTATTCTCCCAGGGTAAAATAAGTCAAAATGAATCAAAGCTTTAACTCAGAAATTAAAGGTATGGGAGAATTTTGTCCCTCAGTAGGCAGCAGGTCCCACACACAATGACACATTATCATAAAAGACTGCACCAGACTTTAAGGGTTACCTTGTTAAAATGTACCCATTTTACAGATGATATACTGAGATCAAAAGTGTCAGTTTTCCAAGTTATTGACACAGCTGGGACCAAACCTTACATCTTGGGGTCCCTTCCACCATGCCATATCTTGGAGATATGTTAAGTCAGTGAAGGTGTTGCCAAGTGATATATTAGTAAACTTTTAAAAAATGAGTGTAGGTTTGCAGTACCTCCTAATTAGTTTGTTTGTTGGAATTGGTACATGTATATAACATTTCTGGATCATTTTCTAACCCTTTACCACCCTCCCTCAATATCCATCCCCATCCCCGTCCCCAAAACATGTCTTTTTTCCTATGATCTTTTCTTTATCTATTTTATGCCTTTATTTATATTTTAGGCTTTTCATATAAAGGAAACCATGTAGTATTTTAGTGTTTGTGTCTGACTTATTTTACTATACATAATGGTCTCAAATTGCATCCATTTTCCTGCAAATAACTTGATGTCTTTCTTCTTTATGGCTGAATAGTATTCTATTGAATATGTCTACCGCATTTTCTGTAGTCATTCATCTGTGATAGGCAGAGCTTATCTATTGTGAGCTATGCTGCTATCCACGGGGTACGCACAGATCAGTACACTATGATGCCTTCAGGAAGGTGCCCAGGAAAGGGCCAGCTGGGTCCAGGGGGTTCTGTTCGGGGTTCTGTGGAGCATCCCTTCCGATTTCCATCGCAGTTGTGCGTCACTCACAATGCAGACGGGCTCCTTTCCCACACATCCTTGCCAGCAGCGTTGTTCTGTGTGTCCTTGATGACAGCCCCTCCTCCCGAGTGGCAGTCGTGGGCCTGGGCTCTCAGTGGGTGTCACTGTTCTTTGCAGTGCGATGCGGGGACGGAAAACTGGCAGCGGGTGAACACGGAGCTCCCGGTGAAGTCTCCTCGCTTCGCGCTGTTTGATCTGGCGGAGGGCAAGTCCTACCGCTTCCGCGTGCGCTGCTCCAACTCGGCAGGGGTCGGCGAGCCCTCGGAGGCCACCGAGGCGACCATCGTGGGCGACAAACTTGGTGAGTGTGGTCGACAAACTTGGTGAGTGTGGCCGGGCTGAGCGGCTGTGAGCTTATTTACCACCAAGAACCGAATTATTATATACGTGTATATTCAGAGGCTAAAATGGTGACAGCCTTCTCTTACTAGAAGTCCGACAGCTGTGCTTGGCCTATATAAAATACGAAGTAGTCTCTCTAGTGTGAGAAACTGAAAGTGTGAATAAGGATTAAAATGATTAAAAGGAATAATTGATCATTTGAAATAGGAAGAAAAGGTCCAAAGGGGTAGGGGAAGTGGGAGGGGAAGGGGAAAGGGAAGGAAAGGAGGGAAAGCAAAAATTATCAGAAAAGGAAAAAATGGAAACAAAGTCTGTGTAAATAGGGAAGGGTGCACAGGGAATGGGGAAAAAATAAGAACCAAGATACATCCTGTACAGGTACAAGTACCCAATGATAAATGTAAATGTGTTGCATACCTAAAATGTACCAATAAAAGAATTTAAGCAAAAAAAAAATATTTTTGCTCACAGACAGTAAACTTCCCCAGGAGTTTCAACCGCTGGTGTGTGTGTGTGTGTGTTCCGAAATTCACAGATATCTGGTTTATCATTATGCTCTCACACTAACATTTAAATTTTTTCCTGCTTTAACAAATACATTATAAAATAAAACAACTGTATGTTGACATGATTGTTTGCATAACATTTCTGCGTGTGTTGGTGCATACATGATGGGATGATTTTTTTAAAGCTACCCGTCACCATTTTCTTCTCCACCCAGATATCCCCCAGGCCCCTGGCAAAGTCGTCCCAAGCAGGAATACAGACACCTCCGTGGTGCTTTCTTGGGAGGAGTCCAAAGACGCCAAGGAGCTGGTGGGGTACTACATCGAAGCCAGCGTGGTGGGCTCCGGCATGTGGGAACCCTGCAACAACAACCCTGTGAAGGGCACACGGTAACCCAGCTGGGGGTCCCGGGGTGGCGCACACACGTGTGCGCGCACACACACGCATGTACATTATGTATCCAAATGAGTTTCAAACTGAACGTGTAGAATGCAGTACATTTCAGGAAGAGAAGCTCTACTTGTCAATGCTTAGGAACAAAAACTGGCAACGTTCCTATGGGTCGTTTTCTAGGTCTTTTGTGATTCTATTCCTTTCTGCTATTTCTTCCTTTCTTGTTCCTCTGTTCTGGTCTTTAATATGCAATGCGGTGCTAGACCCTAAAGATCTAATAAGTTCTACCTAATACAAATGCCCAGGCATTTGAAATGGACAAAAACCACAGCATCAACCTTTTATAAATTCTGAACATTAACACAATTACGCCTAATGCTGGGCAGGTGTAAAACAACACTAAAACAAAGACTTTCCAGATACTTTGTCACGTCACTGTCTCTGTTTTTAATGTGGGGAATGTTACATTCTTTTCTTGCTTTTAACTGTTGTCTCAGCTGGCCTTGCAAACTGGAGGTGAGCTCTGTACCAGACAGTGAGCCTTCTTCAGGGGACCTGTCTGAGAGGGCGCCCTGAAACTGCCCAACAGGCTTGTTAGGCCTCTTCTAGGAATGAGGATCCCCTCAGGGAGAGTTAGTTCTTTGGCAGAACATGAGAGGATAGAGAACAGCCGACCCGTGGGGGAAGACAGTGTGTATCAGAAGAGATTCATTTCTTACAACAGAACGTCTGCTTGTACATCTCCTTTCTGCTCTGAATCCTCCTGTTTGTTCCTGGTGCTATTTAGAAGCAGTGCTTCGAGTAGCAGACCCTGCCTTTCTACAGACGGGAGCTGTGAAAGCGCAGGCACCATGTGTATTCATCTCTGAATCCCCAACGCTTAGCTCAGTGTCTTGAACACTGAAGTGCTCAGTAATTACTCACTGAGCCGAGCTAACCCTAAGGACTGAAAGAGCGGCCTAGATCATGGCTTCCCCTACTAAATATCTGGACAAGCTGATAGTGACAGAGGCATCAGCAGGTCTGCATTTCCTGGTAACTGTCCTGGAGAAGGGTCTGAATGTTACGGAGATTCATGAAGCAGCTCTTTGTAGCCCTAGAGCTATTCAAGGGTGAGGTTGGTTTGTGTGTGACATTGCCCTGGATTCTCGCCTCATGATTGGATCCTTATATCCAAATAGCCATCTGGGAAACCAGTTTTCATACTATTTTCGGCTGCCAGTGTAATTTCTCAATTAACTGAGGCTCCCCTGGTGCTCAGAGAGGTAGTACTCGGCAATCTCTGATGGGGTGGACAGGGCCTGTGGTCATGCATGTCCACCGAAGTAGCCAGTAAGGATAGTGTTAATGTCACCTGTGACTTACTAGGGGCGTCACATACCCCAGACCCTGCAGTGCTATTGAATATACTTCATGCACAGTCTGGAGATGAAAATTACTATGTAGGTATTATTATCCTTGTCATCCAGATGAACATCTAGCGAAACCAGGACTCCTCGTTTTCTGACAGAGTTTTAAAAATTGCACAATTGCCTTCCTGTCTAAAATGCACTTGCTACCTAAATCACTTTACGTCTTTTTCTTCCTTTTGATAAATGAATCAGTTTCAGTGTCCAGCTAGGCTAACAACCATCTCCCCTAAACTTCCTCCTGGGAGAGACTCTTGAAACATTCCCCCCTGTTTAGGTTTACGTGCCACGGCTTGACGACCGGTCAGAGTTACATTTTCCGGGTCAGAGCAGTGAACGCAGCTGGACTTAGTGACTATTCCCAGGACTCAGAAGCTATCCAAGTCAAAGCTGCCATTGGTAAGTTCCTTACACACAACCTGGCCAGGGAAAAGTGAATGTTTCTCAGTTAGAAAGGAAGATGCCACCATCGGCCCCAGAAACTGTTTGATGCTTCTCGTGTTGTTCCGTGAGGCCACCCTTGGATGACCATCTTCTCTGGCTGGAGGTGACACGTAACCTTCCACAACTGTCATTCTGCAGATCATCACTCATCCAGATTCCTCACATCTGTAACCCTGCAGCTTCCCCTTCCAAGCCTCTCAGATACTCCCATTATGTGACTCTGCACCCTAACTCTGTGCTCAGCCGGGGGGACCTAAAGGGCCATCCCGATTCCGTGACATGGCAGTGCACCATGACACGGACCACCTGTAGCTACAAGCCATTCATCTACAGCACGCTTGGCTTGTTTCACTAACAGCATATTAACCTGTTTTTCGTACCTCCCTCTAACATCCATGCAGGCTGCCTATGCTTGCTTACTCATATGTTTCATCCCTGCTTGCAAAGTAACAACAGAACAAAACCAGTAATAAATAATTATATTTATGTGCATGATGTGCCTCCCAGTCTTGGATAAAATAGGGAGGGAATCCAGGTAGTTCAGAGCATCAAAAATTAAATTAGTGGTCTGCTACCATGTTAGGGAAAGAGGTGGGCTGGGTGCACAGCTCAGTGGCAGAGCACAGGCTTAGTGTGTGGGAGACCCTGGGTTTGGTCCCTGGCACAAAAAAGGAAGAGAGAGACAGACACAGAGAGGAAGGAGGAAAGGAAGAAAAGAAAGGAGAGGAGGAGCGAAGAGGGAGAGAGGAGGAAGGCGTGGGTGGGAGGGAGTAGTTAGCACCTTGTTACTGTCTCACCTCCCTTGCGGTATGGACAGTCGTGGACCCGTCTCTGCGGTTGGGAGGAACAGATGAGGACGGCTGTGGTAGTGAACTGAATTCCGTTATATACAATCAGGATCTTTGATGTCATGTCTCTTGTGTGCTTTATGTTTCTTTTGCCAATTCTGTTGAATAATAGAGCTTATTTCACTCAAGGAATGTCTGAGATTTGTTTCTTCGTGGTGAACTAAAAACCCTTTGGGTTCTACAAATACAAGTGGTTCCTGTTCTGACTGTGGCTTTCTGTTCTCCCTTCTGCTTTTTCCAGAACATGGGGAAGTCGAAATGTTCCCTGGTGTGAACTATGGGAAGCGTATGTTTCTCCGTTTCTTACAGATCCAGCAGCCCCGCTGAGGCAGGACTGCTCTGGCCCTGCCTGCTGTCCCGTGTTTTCTCTCTCCTGTCCCCAGAGCACTGTGTGTGTGGCTCACGCGTCTCTGTTGTCTGGCGATTGTAGGGGGCGCAGCGTCTCCAGATGTGTGGCCCGACCTGCCCGCTGCTCCCGGTGGACTAACAGCCTCCCGGGGGGCTGCGCATGGAGCCTCCCCGAAAAGCTGTCTGAGAGATGCTTTGCCAGGTAGCAAACTTAACAAACCTGCACTGCCCAGCGCCCCTCACGACCTGGCCCGCACAGAAGCGAGTAAAGTAAGTGAGACAGTTGAGGAGGAGCCCACCCCAGCGCCCCGGAAGGCGGCTCCCAAGGGCCAGAGTGAGTCTGAGCCCCTGGAAAAGAAGAAGGACGCAGTAGGTGAGAGGCGGGAAAGTCCAGCTCTTCACTGTCCCCATCCGTGTCTTCACCCTCATCGTCCCGATCTCTCTCCTCACTGTGTTCGCCTTCATCCGTGTCGGTTCTGAATTTTCGTGTCCTCAGCTCCCCGTTCCAAATATTCTCATCTAGTGGGTGCCCACGTACCTGTCTATGGGTTTGGCTTTCACACATTATTCCCGGGCTGAACCACGATGGGACGCTGAGAGGAACCGGGGTGCAGGGGCCTCTTCGGCCTTTGTGGTTCCCAGGCAGACCCCGATGGCCTCGCTTGGCTGAGACGTGAGGTGGGAAGGATGCAGTCCCCGGGGCTTTGTGAGGCTCCTGGAAATGCTGTGCTCGGTACAGGGAGGAGCAGGGTCTCACCCAGAGGTGACGCTGTGTGGGGCACAGCCACAGCCTTGCATTGCTCAGCCTCGGGTTTGAAGTGTTTTCCACATTTCATTCAAATCGCTGTCTTCCTGAGTCCGCACGAACAGGGCACGATAGTCACCCGGAGCTGTGTTCTGTGACATGCAGCCCACACTCCCAGCACTGATTCGCTTACGATTATCCTCGGTAAGCCAAGAATGCTGAATGGGAGACTCCACACTCATGGCTTATGCTGTCCAGTGTTTTTCTTACCAAGTAGAAACGAAAGATGGGCATTTGCTGATAAGATTGTAAATGCCTCGTGTCCCTCCCACCCCACCTCATCCCAACTTCTGTGTCTGCCTCTGTTTAGAGCCTTTCTCCCTTCAACTCAAGATGAAACTGATATTCAGACAGCCCATATCAGCAAGTGCTCTGAACGAGGAAGACAGAGGGAAAGGCTTTTTTTTCCTAAGGCAGAGAATGAAGTAGGTTGGTGAGTGAGGAAGAAACAAATGCATTTTATTTTTAAAACTTTTTATTATTCTGAGCTTCTTTGGGAATAAGGATGAGAATTTCTTTATTTCTTAATCCAAATAAATATTCAGAAAATTCTTTTCAATATCTTTGCATACAGATTTCTTTCCATCACCCTATCCTTTCTTTTGAAAACTGTAATTTCAGTAGTTGAATGAAAATTTGATCAGCAAAGCCACATAAATGTAGGGCTTTTGAAGTATCTTTCCAAGTATTTTTCTAGCTCAGCACTAATAAATGCAGTGGCAGGTGTGTAGTATTTTGCACTACAGGAATAACATCCAACATCACCCTAAGCATAATGTGACAGAAGTACTATAAACCACGAGGAAGTCACATGGGACATTGTGGTTGATTTTTAATCTTTTTTAAAGGTAGCATTTAGCAGAGCTCCAGAATAAGATTTTTCCTGAGTATAGTCAGAACACAGGTAATCATAAAGTCTTTCGAGGGTAAGTGTACCTGGATGGTGAGACGCTAGTAACCATTTGGAAATATATGGAAATTCCAAATAAGTGGTGGAGACAGAGGTTGATACACACATTCCATTTTCCTCAGGAAGCAGATAAAAAGAAAACCACGTGAAGAAACCAAATAGGAGCTTTGGGAAAATATTTCTTCTTATGGGGGAAAAAAAACATTTTCCAGGATATTGTACCATTTGGGGGGCCAGGTTTTTTTTTTTTTAATCTTTACAGTAATAATTACAGCACACATTTTAACCATGTGTTCATTTTTTTTCTCATATACCAAGCAGAAGGCCGAATTACTGGTAAATCTCATGATTTCATTTCCTGCTGTATGATCTAGTGCCCTTGTGGCTGGTACCAGTCACTCAGGTTTGATACGTGCAGACTCATGGATGCTTTCTCTCTCACTCTCCATCTGTCCATATTGTGACAGCGGCACCGTCTCCACCCTGTGACATCACTTGCCTTGAAAGCTTTCGTGACTCCATGGTTCTCGGATGGAAGCAACCAGATAAGAGCGGAGGGGCAGAGATCACCGGCTATTACGTGAACTACCGGGAGGTAACCGATGGGGTGCCGGGCCCGTGGAGAGAAGCCAACGTCAAGGCAGTCAGTGAGGAGGCCTACAAGGTGAGCAGGGGCGTTCTGGCACGAGCAGCCCATGGGCCAGTGTGTGTGGCAAAGCACCCGCAAAGGCTCCGTGTCCCTCTCAGGTCCCTGGTCTGCGTTGGAGTAACTTTTGTGAAAAGTACACGTTGATAAATGCAAGTAGTTCTGCTCACCAGGCAGGGTTTATATTTTCTGATTCATACGCACAGCATGATTCCCTAGAATACTGCCTGTAAAACACACACTTTGAAAAGTAACATTTCTTACAAAATATCTATACACAACATGCCACTGGCTCCACGGTCCCAGGGTCCAAATGACTCTGGGTCTTAACAGTGTTCAAATCACAATGGACGAAGGGGCCCAGTCTTCCCCCGTGACACATTCTGCCTAGTAGGGCTCTGATGGGCACAAGGGACAGCTTCAAAAGTGTCCCCTCCTCCTGGGTCCTGCCACTCAGCCCCTTTCAGGGCATCCATCAAAGGCCTTGCTGCAGGCACAGCTGGCTTCCTCTTTAGAGCATGCTCAGCTAGGCCCAAATCATCACCTCCCAACACTTGCAAAACCCCAACCCAGGAGGGTTCCGAGTAGGGCAAGGCCAGGGATTCAGTGCCACAGTCTTTTGATTTAACACTTGAAATTTGTGAAATGTCATACAGACCAGGAGTGTGTAACATAAAATTGTATCTGTAAAATTATTCCACATTGGCGTGTACAGCTGTAGCTTTTTTTTTTTTTTTGGTACCAGGGATCAAACTCAGGACCTTGCACTTGTGAGGCAGGTGCAGTGCCACTGAGCTAAATCCCAGCCCTATAGCTCATTTTGTATCACCATACAGTACCCCCGAGCATGACTGTGTCACAGTGTACTCTTCATTCCATTATTGACAGCTAAGTGGGCCTTTTTGTACTTTTAGCCACACCAAAGAATGTAGCAGTGAACACTTCCGTACACAACTGCAAGCACATGTACACACCAGTTTCTCCAGGTTCTTACTGGTCAGAGGGTCTGCTTATCTTCCATTTTACAAAGTGATCCTGCACTCTTTCTTGAAGGGCTTAGAATCCCCATTGCTCTGCTGCCTGGTGACTCTTGGCATATGTACCCATTCTTGGATTTGACTGTCTGGGTGCAAATGAGTCCCAACATCTTTGCCTGCAGATTGTTCATTTTGAGATCCTCTTTTACAACTTTCCTGCTTAAGAGTTTTGCCTATTTTTCTAATGGCTTACTAATTGTAAGATATGATGAAAACACAATTTTCATTTGAAACCTTGGGTGAACCAATTATGAATGAGGAGGAGAGTTTTAAAGTTAATTTTAGCAGGGCATGGTGCCAGAGGCCTGGAATCCCAGTACTAAGGAGGCAGAGGCAAGAGGACCACCATGAGTTCCAGGCCAACTTGGGCTACATAGTGAGTTCAAGGCCAGCCTGAAATAGATAGTGAGACCCTATCTCAGAAAATAAATAAATAACTTTCTAATCCCTGAACATGAATATTTCACTCCATTTATTTTGACCCTTAAAGTCTCTCATGGATGTTTTCTAATTCTCTACAGAGGTTTGTACATCATCTGTTATCTATTTAAAGAAATACTATACATTTTGAGTGTAGTAAATAGTATATTTTACATCTGTTTTCTGTTGCTGTTATAGGAAAATATAATTAATTTTATGGATTGATTTTACATGTAATTGCTATGTATAGTTTTTTGCTAAATTTTCTTACAACTTTAATAAATTACTTGTAAGTTCTTTTGGGTTTTCTCTATATATAGTCATACAATTTGCAAATAAAGACAGTTTACATCTTCATTTCCAGATTTTATATCTTTTACTTCCTTTTCTTATCTTGTTTTTGACCTCAAATCTTCAGTACAATGCCAAATTGAAATGGTGAAGTTGGTCATTCTAGGTTTGATCCTTATCTTCAAGGAATAACTTACATCTCACCTTTGAGTATTATGCTTGCTATAGTGTTTTGGGGGGCAGTGTTACCTATTAAAGGAAGTTTCCTTCTATGCTCAATTTGTCAAGAGTGATAATCTCACTTTTTTGAAATACAACTGACATATCACAAAATTCTCTCATTTAAAATGTTACCTCAGATGGGCAAAGTGGCTCATGCCTGTAATCTCAGCACCATGGGAGGCAGAGGCAGGAGGACAGCAAGATGAAGCCCACCCTGAGCAAGTTAGTGATTTAGGGAGACCCTGTCTCAAAATTAAAAAAAAAAATTTAAAGGGGTTGGGGTTCTAGTTCAGTGAAAAGGTCCAGTTTTAGTTCCCAATAACACACACACACACACACACACACACACACACACACACGGAGTTGTCCTTTGTATCTTGAAGTGATGTTATTAAACGCATCCAAAGTGACTGATGCTAACAGTACCTTTTGCCTTGAAGCTTTGTTTTCTGTTACTGATGCAGACGATCTGGTTTCTTTTGGTTGGGGTTTGCATGGAATGTAATTTTTCATCCTTTAACTTTTGGTCTTTCTGTAACTTGATGCTTTTTATGTGTCTCTTTAAAATAGCACAGAGTTACATTTCTTTTTCTAACTTGACAGTTTCTGTCATTTGGGAGTATTTAATGTTCTATGGAATTTTAAAAATCACCACATTTTGCACTTTTTTGTGGTACTGGGGGGTGAACCCACAGTCTTTGCGTTCAACTACATCCACAGCCTTTTAAACTTTTTATCTTAAAACAAGGTCATGCTAAGTTGCCCAGGCTGGCTTCGAATTTGCAATCCTCCTGCTTTGGGCTCCTAGTAGCTGGGATTACAGCTACTCACCACTCAGCTCAATTTTTTACTTTCTATTTGTTCTTCCTGTTACATGTTTATTTTCCGTCCTTTCTTGATTATTTTTGAATAGTTTTTAAAAATCATTTTATTTTCCCCCTACACTATCATAAAAGTTATAGATTCTACAACTCTTGGTTTGTTTGGTGTTGGTGCCCAAGCAAACCTAGAAACTAATGTTATTCCATGTTTTACCTTTGTCTCACAAACATAAAGCCCTTAGAATAATCCACTTCCCTCCTTCCCAAGTTGTATGCTATTGCATATGTATGTGTGTCTTGGTTCTTTTCTTTCTTTCTTTCTTTTTTTTGGTACCAGGGATCGAACTTGGGACCTTGTGCTTGTGAGGTAGGCAGTGGAACCACTGAGCTAAATCCCCAGCCTATCTATCTTGGTTCTTTTTTTAATACAAACAGTGTTGTGGTTATTGTTTTATAAAGACAATATTTGTTTAGGTTTACCTACATACCATTTCATTTGGTTTTAATTCTCCATCTTTGACCTTCTACCTGAGATTATTTCCTATTGCCTTAAATATTTTAGAATTTCTTTCAGTGAGGGTATTCTGAGGGCAAACTAAAAATACCATTACTTTTTTCTCATTGTCTAAAAATATTTCTTCTGGGTAAAAAAATTCCATAATGGTGATTTGTGTGTGTGTGCTTCGAATACACAATTTCATTACCTTCTGGCCCATCGCTGCCATGGACGTATCAACACAGTCCATTTGCTCCTTTGAGGGAAATATGTCTTTTTTCGCAGATAGCTTTTAATGTTTTCACATTGCCTTTGGTGTGCTCCAGTTAAAATGTTATTTGTCTAGGTGTAGGTTTTTAAAAAATTGTATCTAGCTTTTAATTTGAGGGAGGATTCTTCAATCTGTGACTTAGATTTTTCAGGATAATTAGAAAATCTTTCTGTCTACAGTATAGTTACACCCCATTCTCTCTCTCCTCTTCTGAAATTCTAATTAGATATATGTTTGACATGCTCTCTTTGTGGCCTCTGCTAATCACGTTCTCAACTCCCATCTTTGTTTCTCAGTACTGTAGACTGTGTAAATCTTTTAGCTCCCTATCAATTTACAAATTCTCTCTTCTTTTGCATCTGATTGTCCATTATTTTCTTTTTTTGCTGCATTGAAAGGTCCTATTTTACATATCCTGCAGTTTACTGTCTCCATAAACATTTTGCACAGTAGTGTATTCTGTCATTTCTACTTTGCAGATATTTTCACGTGCATTATTTTATCGTGTGTATCATGTGTCCCAACAACCCAGGTCACTCAACGAACACAGAAAATATTAGATAACATTGTAAACAGCAGAAGCATTATAAGAATTGTAAGACTTTAACTCTAGTGCTGCTGCCTGCCTCGAAATCACAAGGTCCTAAGTTCGATCCCTGGTACCAAAAAAAAAAAAAAAACTCAAGGAATCCATTTTTCATGTGTTTGTGCAGCAGTTTTCCACCAGTGCATAGCAAGTGAACATGAACTGCGTGACGCAGAGTGGCTGCTGGTGTCCTGTCAGCGCTGTCTGAGTCAGGAGAATGGGGACAGCCAGCTGGGTGCTCTACCCAGGTCTCACAAGGACACAGTCTGGGTGTCCACAGGGCCGCGTCCCCATCCACAGTGTGAGTTCTGAACGCCGTGAGCTCTTGGCAGAGTTCAGCCCCTTGCTTCCGGAGGGCTGAGCCCTTCAACTCTGAGCTGCTGCCCTTCCCCAGATGCGAGTGGCGAGGCCGTTCACAACACGGCCTTGTTTCTCCAAGGCCCAGGACGATGACTCTCTCCAGGAAGGGCCCAAGCCCCTCAGGAGTTCCTACCTGAGTAGGTTGGCTTCATCCAGGAAGATTTCCTCAATTAACCCCAAACCAGCCGATGAAGGACCTAAGTTACATGTGTAGTGACCTATCCTTTGTGGAGAGGCTCAGAGCCAGGATTGCCATCCCAGTACTGCTGCCACGTCCCCCAGCTGCAAGCAGGTGGTGAATTCACCCGCATCCAGCATGGAGCTAAATAAATCAAACACGAGTCGACTAGAAAACACAAACCTGTAACATTCACTGCCTGCAGATTAGCAAGCTGAAGGAAAATGTGGTGTACCAGTTCCAAGTGGCGGCCATGAACATCGCCGGCCTGGGGGCGCCATCGGCCGTGAGCCAGTGCTTCAAGTGTGAGGAGTGGACCATCGCCGTGCCCGGTAAGGGGCAGCCCCGAGTTGCCGCTGGGCTGGGGGTGGCTTCCCGCAGCACCTACACCTTGCAGCCTGACTGAAGCGCGTGCTACACAGGCCACTTTAGGAAAAGAATTCTCTTGGTCCTTACACGTACCTAAAAGACTTTTATGATTAATCTAAAGTAAAGCAATATGAAGTTAAGAATAAATTCCTTACACTTGTGTTTCAAATAAATTCCAGAGCCTCGAAGCTCAGACTCTGCCTGGGGTAGGGTTGACAGAAGCAAAACAATTTGAGAGCTAACTGAGCATTCGAAGGGAATCTCCTCTTTGCTTTTGCTTCTTAAGGGCCATTAAAGAGCAGCAGTTCACACTCTGCAGCAGAATTTCTCCCATCACCCTGCATTCCGTTCCCATCACACATTCTCCTCTTGCTCTGGAGCCCCAGCCCCTAAACCACCTCCTGCAAACCCAGCCTGGGCGGGCTCTCCTCCCTCTTCCTAGCTCCTGGTTATGTCACACAGATGGACGTAACAAGCCCACCGGGGTCTGAAGCCCGGTTTCTCTCTGCAGGAGCACGAGTGCTCGCTCCCTCCCCTCTCCCTCTCTGTCTCTGTCCCCCTCTCTGCTCTCCCCCTCCCCCTTCTTCCCTCCCCTCTCTGCCTCCCTTCCCCCTTCCCCTCTCCCTCCATATTTTAAAAACCCTGCTCCACCAGAAAAATCCTGGAACCTGGCTGGCAAATCATCTCCTTTGGAGTTCATCATGGAAGGTGGTTGGGTGGGCAGGAAATAAAATAGGAAGTGAGAACAAGGACCCCCACCCCTGGAACTGGGGATGGAACTCAGGGCCTTGTGCATGTGAGGCAGCCAAGGCACCACTGAGCTAAATCCCCAGAAGCTATAAAAAAATGTAAAAGTTGAGTATGAACAAATTTACTAAGCTGCCTAAGATTAAAACTAGCAATGTTCCTGTGTTTGCTGGATGACTTAATTTTGTTCCCAGTGGCCCTGACTTCACAGACCCAAATAGTCTGAGTTCCACAAGAGACTCAGCTGTCCGCCTGGGTTGACAGCCGCCATGTTGGACAGGTGTGGTGCGGCCATAGGCCTCCTCAGCTTCCTGGGCGGACACAGACCTGCCCCCAGTGCCACCCAGTCCTGTGTGAAGAGCCATGTGCTGCCTTCCCCCACGGAGCACCCCTCTGAGCCACCTGTCTGCTGAGTGTGAGGAAAGACTGCTGGAGACAAACTCAGAGGCTGAGGGCTCGCTTGGCTCCAGCAAACACCAAGAGGTCTGAGCTCCCCTTCCAGGCGCTCCTTGAAAAGTTCTCTCTACCTCTTGCACACAAGTGTGTTTGTGTTCACATTTTTGGCATTCCTGGATAAAGTGAACCATGAGTGACCAGAGAAGGCAAGTCTGACCAGGCTGTGGAAAGAGTTTCAACAAAAAGTGATGTCCCTGCTTTGCAGAAAGTGGCAGTGAGCGCAGTGCAGCAGACCCCTTCCAGAGCTGACACTTCAGACCAGCCTGGCCCCGTTGAGCGGCCCAGCAAGGAGCTCTCACAAGGCAGAGCAGTGCCGGCTGCACCCTCCTTTCCTTGTACTCAGACGAAGCCAAGCCTTGGGTTAAACCGGTGCGGCAGGGCACGGCAGGGCACTCGGTAGGACTGGAAACAAGGGAGGTGTAGGACACAGCAGGATCCAGCCCTCCCCATGAGGGAAGGGCAGTGCTGCCTTCGTGGATGACCTCGGGTCCTATGTGGTGCAGGTTACGCTTGCACAAGCCCTTTGCCAGGCAGAGCATGCCACACTGGCGTAAGGGATTTCCTGTTAATATTTAAATGTGTTTCCATGTAAGACATCGGGAGACACAGATGATGCATATTTGAAACTAAGCCAAGGTGAATGATCTAACAAACACTGAACTGTGGATTGCAAAATGCCACATCACAGCGTGATTCACTCTGTGTGGAGTTGCTTTCAGGCTACCTTGAGTCACTTCGGCGGTTTTGATTGGTTGGTTAGAAATCAGGCGTAGAAGGAGAGGAAGCAGAAGGAGGAGGACAAAGAGGAGGAGGAGGAGAGAAAAAAATAAGGGTATCACCTGAAGAGCAGCTGCCAGTCACGCAGCGATAATGGCAATCACGCAGTAGTCTGGACTCTGGGGAATGCAGAGCATGCGCAGAGGGAAAGTTACTCATCTGCTGGGAGCTTTCTGTTAGTCCTTAAGGTCAGATGGGCTCACTGGATGTAAAATACCTGGTATTATTTAGCATGGATTCAGGGCCTGGGATCCACTGTGTTTATTTTGGGGAAGAGTGCCTGCAAACCTTAAGCGGTCACTTTTCCTTTTACCTGTCCTGGGGTGATGGTTCAGGGAAGCCATCCCTGTCTCCTTCAGAAGAGCTACTACTGTCCATCCTCAGATGCCGCCCAGTGGCATCGCTTTCTTCCATGGTTTGAGAGTTTTAGGTTGTCACTCACCAATGGTGGGAGACGGAGCCTGCAGCAGCTCTGGTAAAAGGTCGCCAGGCAGGCCCAGGCACAGGCGGGGAAGCTTCAAGCCAGCCCTGGGGGCACCCTGAGTGCCCGTCCACCTGCCCCCGTGACAGACTCCGGAAGCTGCATAGCACAGTTGTGGGACTACAAATGCCCGTTTTCCCAGGAATGCTGGGGTGAAAGACGCGAACCGTTGTGAGAGCCTGTGAGTCTTTCCTGTGGGTGTAATGTACACATCTGAGTTTCCTCATCTACACGGTGCTCCCTGTTCACAGTTCTCCCCTCTCCCCTGCTCTCCCTCCCAGGACCACCGCACAGTCTCAGGTACAGCGAGGTCAGGAAGAGCTCCCTGGTCCTGCAGTGGAAGCCCCCAGTGCAATCTGGGAGGACCCCGGTCACTGGCTACTTTGTGGACCTGAAGGAGGCCACGGCCAAAGATGACCAATGGCGAGGACTCAACAAGGCTGCCATTAAAAACACATACCTCAAGGTAGGAGGTGCTGGGCCCTTGGCATGCTTTTCGGCTCTAAAAAGGAAAATGTACTGTACTGATACTAACTTTAAAGTTGGCAAGATAAGTTGGGCATGGTGACTGCACACCTATAATCCCAGTGCTCAGGAGGCTGAGGCAGGAGGAGCACCTCGAGTTTGAGGCCAGCCTGGGCTACACAGTGAGTTCAAGGCCAGTCTGAACTGCATAGCAAGACCCTGTCTCAAAACAAACAAACAAACAAACAAATACACAGTTGGCAAGACAGAAACAGTGCCTCTGCTCTGGCCTGTTTTGCACCCTGGGCTCCTGGTAAGACCCAGGCAGCAGTGGCTGTGGCTGGGGACTTTCCTGACGCTGCAGAAGCTTGGTGATATTTAACCGGAACTCCTCAGGCAAGCTCTGAAACCCCACCACCACCAGTGCCTCCTCGCTGTCCCTTCCCTCCTTGCTTCAGCTTCCCTCTCCCTTTCTGTTACCCACGGCTCAGAGTGCTGCTGCGACCCCTTCATCCCTGCCTCTAGCTGTTGCAGGTGGCTTTTTGCTCGAGGGTGCTTTGTGTATGGAGTTCACGCAGTCCACCCCAACCCACCTGCTCTTCGCTGAGCTCTCGGGGATTCTGCCATGGGCTCAGTCACCTGGCGACCTCAGCTGCTTGCTCATCTGGGTTCGTGCTCTCTGGGCTACCTGGCAGGGCTGCCCGAGCCAGCATCTTACTCTGCCTGCCGGAGACTTCGAGCTGGAGCCACCGCCTCTGGCGGTGCCCAGTGGAAATCTTTGTTGTTGGTGGAACATCTGAAGACCTCGAGTCCCCTGAAACCCTCAGGGAATGTGACCGACCACAGCGCTTGTCCCTCAGCAGTCCCCTGCAAAGTCGCATGCTGCTGTCACCCTAACGCAGTGTAACGCAGTGTAACCCAAGGCCACACTTCCTTGTTTCCTTTTGATTGCTCATCACAGCTTGGTGGCTAAGGTGGTGGGGAGGAAGTAGTTGGAAAGGGTGAGCAACAGGGGGCAGCAGGCCAGGGAATGCTGAGACTCCAGAGCAGGGGAAATCCAAGGACAGGAGAGTAACGCGTGCGCACTACGCGTTTGTGGTGCTGCTGAGGCCCACGGTCCTTGTCTCAGCTGAGGGCTCGTGGAGCTAAGTCCCTGCCGCACGGTGACACAACCCCGGGATGTGGCCCTCCCTCCCTCCTCTGCCTCCCAGGTGGGCAGGTGCAGGTGTGTCAGGCACCTGGCAATCTGTGTTTTTAGTGCAACAAGGAAATGTGTCTGCTCTTTTCTCAAGCCCACAGCTTCCTGGCATTATTTCTTAATGTAGAACTTCAAATATATCAAATTCTGGGCATGTTCCTATGCCCAAGTTCAAGTTCATTTACCGACTGAAATTAACCTCAAAAGATCCTCAACTCCAGTGAAAACTACCATTACATGGTGACATTCTGTCATCATACAAATAAATGGATTAAAAGCTAACAGTCTAACCCGCAGCTTGTTTAAGTGTGTGATCACAAACGCTTCACTTAGTTGAACAAATGTTTGATTTAAATCCAACTTTGGATATTGATCTCAATCACAGAATTAGGGAGAAATTGTGTTTCTGTGTGCAATAAATTTCTTCTCTTTATCTATTAAAAGTCACATGTTTTAAAAATTAAAAGATAATTTTGATAAAATATTAGCAGTTTATTTGTACTTGGAATGGTAATGGGACAATGAAGAACCCAAAGAAAGTCATAAAATGTTATGAAGTAGGATGACATGCAACAAATAGATTATGAATGCAGTGCTGAATCCAAAGAAAGCCACAAAACATTATGAAATATATATCAAACTCGGAACCTCGAGCTTTTGAGGCAGGTGCCAGAACCACTGAGCTAAATCCCCAGCAAAAATATTCTTAATTATTAAAATTTTGAAGTTTAGAATTTCAGTATGCTTTGATTATTTACAAAATGCTTAAATCCACAGTGATGGTAATTGTTGTCTAACGAGAAAAATTCACACTAAATTTGCAGGAAGAATTTTTGTTCTAGTGCTTGACCATGCATTTAACCAAATATAAAGTGTCTGTGATCCGGGTTTTTAATTCTCTCCTGCTAACAATTTCATCTGAAATAATTCTTGGGACGTCTCCAGCAGACTGGGGCTGGGGAGCGGCAGCAGCCTCTGTGCTATTGTGAGTGCTTTGCATTTCGCCTTTGTGACCAAAGAATGAGGTGGCCGACTGTACGTATAGTCTCTGTTTCTGATGTTGGAAGCCATCGAGTGATCTAGAGGAGGCAGAGCCTCAGAAGAGGTCTGAGGAACGAGCGCCATGCCTGCTGGTGCAGAGGGAAGGCAGCCTGAAGCCAGCGCCACTCAGAGTTGGCTGTAGGACGCCAGCCCCTCCCGGTGTGCGGCACAGGATGCGTGCGTCTGCACCAGGGACCTAAGACACCCACTGCTTCCGCACCTGCTTCTTCCAGGTGCAAGGCCTCCAGGAGGGTGTCAGCTACGTGTTCCGGGTCCGAGCCGTCAACCAGGCAGGCGTCGGGAAGCCGTCTGACCTCGCTGGCCCTGTCGTGGCAGAGACTCGTCCAGGTGGGCCTTTACTTCTTCCTTGAGATTCATCTCAGGTTGGGGATGTAGCTCCTGGTACAGCAATTGCCTGGTATGCATGAGGCCCTAGGTTCAGTCCTCAGTCACACACACACACACACACACACACACACACACACACACGCACACACACACGATGCATCCCATTGTGTAAGATGCTGAAAGCACTGTTCCCCTAACTTCCTGTGCTTTTCCTGATTGTCGAAATCATCAGTGTGTGCTGTCTGAGATACTGACGAGGGTGACTGTGGCATGTGACAAGTGCTCCCCCCTTCTTCACAGACGCCTCGGGACACAGATACGCCAGGTGGGAGATGGTCCAGGGCTATTCTTGCTCATACCTAAAACAGGGAAATTCTGCATCAAATGGTGCTTCCTAGACGATCTCTGCCAAGCACCCTCCCCGGGAAGTTATTCCTATTATGTCCTGGCCGATAAGCCCCATCAGATCTTTTCTAATATAGAGGAGGCTGGAGTGACCCAATTAGCAGGCACAGTGCTTAAAGGAATGTGGGACATATGTATGCACTTGTAACTATCAAGTTAGACTGGAGGCAGCAAACTTTCTTTGAAGGGCAGACAGTAAATGCTCTCGGCTTTACAGCCACATGGTCCGGGTCACAGCCAACTCAGCCTGGCCATGGCACGAATGCAGCCATAGACAATATATAAACTATAGGCGTGCTGTCCCAGTAGACCTGTATGATGTGCACTGCATATATACATCACACTATGCATTATAAAATTTGATTTCTACCTCAGTTTATCAAGTCTCAAAATATTCATCTTTTTTCAGCTGTTTAGAAATACAAAAAGAATCGCTCCTCGGCCTTTTGGCTAAGATCAAGTGTAGAAATATCAAGAGGCCACAGGCCAGACTCAGCCCACAGGCCATAGTTCGCTGACCCCAGGTTAAGCTAACGGTGGTGCTGCCTGAATGGGCCACAGAGCTGAGGCGGGCTTGGGGATGCCGGGACTGGAGCAGGGAACACAATCTCTCCTTCACTCCGAGGACAAAGCTGGGAGTGTGCCCTGCCCACGAGTTCAGATCATTACACAATAATAACTCTTTCATCGTTCAGTCTGTATCATTTTAAAGTTATAGATTTCAGTTCATTAAAGGTGCATAAGAGAAAGCACTAGACATTAAACAGGATACAAATATTAACCAGTTATCTTTCAGTTTATATTCATTCTAGTCCAAGTGCTTTATCTTTAATCCATCCCTACCATCAGAACTGAAATAAACAAAAAGCAGATGCATAATGTAATTATTTTCTTGATAAGAAAACAATGTGAACATCAAGGAAACTCTGCTTTTACTACCTGTGACTTAAAAAATCTAAGCAAAAGTCCTCCCTTTGGGAAACTCTCTGCCCTTTTCCTATTTTTTCATAACTGTCTTCAGCTTTTCTTCAACTGGTTTTAGGCATGGGTGAGACAAAAGTGACCTTTTCAGGAGTGTGACGGGTATCTGGGGACAGTGCCAGATTCTTACCTGTAACCTTTGTAAAATCCCAGGAGAAATCAGAGACATGCTAGGAGCAGATGTACCAGATACAGGGCAGCACACAGAGCCATCAGGACCTATATTCCCATAGGAGTCAGGCCCTTCTGTTGCCAACTGTGTGGATATTAAAGGTGCCATCTAGACATGGACAGGGCAGCATTTAGATGGCTGCGTGAGCTGACTCTTCATCTAGTCATGGGCAGATGAGAGCACACTGAAGCTGCCGATATCCAAGGGCCTGACTGAAGATAGCTCAGATCAGCTGCTTGTTTTCTTGTCCACAGCACCGGGATGGCAGGTGGCCAGGCATGACATTAACAGAGCCATCACTAGGGAAGTTTTGCCACCGGAAAAGGGTCTATTCATGACCTAGGTGAGAGTTTAGTTTCACGGATTTGGACTAAGGCATCAAGGGTCATTTCTGTGGCCATTCCCTTTCTGGAATATAGCTCCAAGCAACAGCTGCAGACGTAGACACACTCAGCTCCATGGTAACCCATTCAGGGAGCACCAGCTCCCAGCCTAGGAAGGGTCCAGGGACACAAAGTCAAAACGCTCCCCATGCAGGGCACTGACACTCTAGTGACATTTGAACCTATCTTGTGGGCAGTGGGCACATTCACTGTTGCAACGTGCATTTCTGGAGCTCTTCCTGCATGCCAGGTGCTGTGTGGGCCTGCCACACACTGGGTTCACTGTCCAGTGGGAACGCCGGAGTTGCAGCATGGGGTGATGACGTTTATAAGACATCTCCATAGCCAAGGAGGCCATAAGCTAGGCACCAGGGTCCCTGCTGAGGTTATGAGGAACTCGGTGCCCTTCCTATTTTTCACAGTTGCCTTCCCCTTCTCTTATATCTGGTTTGTAGACTGGACTCTGACAAAAGTAACCTTACAAAAGTGTGGCAGGTATCTAGAGACCGCTGGGCTCCACATCCGTGTAAACACAGGTAGCCGGAAGTTGTCCATATTCATTAATTTCATTAAGTATCGGCCCGTTACTTTTTCCGTGCATTTGTCTTATGTTGGAAGACACAGGGCCGGGGAGGGGGAAGACATGTTATCCATTTCAAGGTTTGGGATGTGAAGCTTGGATTGCTATTTCAGAAAAACAGCTTCTTTGGGGATACATTATTAAAATTTCAGGTAGAAAATAAAGCTTATCATGTAACAGCAAACTGCATATCTAACCAGATATCTCAAGTGGAATTGAATTCCAGCTAAATGTTAACTTAATCTATGGGGTGTGGTAGGATCACTGGTCTCCCTTTGAAGTCAAAAAATAGGCAAGCAGCTGTATGTGGCACGGCTGTATGTGGCCTCAGCTGCAGTCTGATTGTGCTGGTAATGAGGTTCCAGACACTAATGGATGTGTTGTGCTTTCCCATGAAACCCTTTAGCTAAAGAAGCCCGGAAATGGAATAGGCTTAACAGCTACTCCTAGTGTGGATTTGTTGGTACCTAAAAAAAAAATTCTCTTCCTGGTATTTGATACTTTAAAAACAGCATCTGTGGGTGATTGCATCCGGCTGGGGTGGAGCAGGAGGCCAGGTGAGCAAGATCAGATGGAGACAGAGGTGACTGCGAGGGCAGCTGCCCGGTGGCATAGGTGGCAGGTGTTCTTACCAGAGAACAGGCCAGTGAGCAGGAGCATCGGGTGATGGGCCAGAGAACCTGGGCACTGGGCAGCGTCCCAAGAAGGAATCAGGTTACCGGAAACTAGGATTGGGTCACCAAGAACAAGCAGGTTAGGAGAAGGCACTGCCAAAGGGAGAATGAGTTGGAGTCAAACTGACAACCTAGTATAACCAAAGGCACATTGCAATCCTGGTGTCTAGACCTGGCAAGGCTGGAAGGCGCGTGTGTGCCGGGACCTCCTGGGGAAATCCCGAGGGATTCCGAAGCAGGAAGTCTGGCCTTAGAACTATCTGCTTACCTTACGATCTGTCTCACCCACTGGCATAGTAGCTCTCAGCCTTGGTTGTACTTGAGAAGCCAACCAGAACTTTGATAATGCTGGTATCCAGACTGCTCCGGGCCAGCTAAAGCAGAACATCTAGGGCTAAGCCTGGACAAAGCTTTCTGTGTTTGTATAACTCCTTGGGCAATTCGGGTCTGAAAGCAGGCTTGAGAAATATGCATTACACTCTGGGCTCCTTCAAAACAGTAGCTGTCTTCTGTGTCTATGTGCCGAGAACTGGAATAGTACCTGGTATATTACGTAGGAGCTGATCTATGAGATGAAAAAGTAATGAATGACTGCCGTGTTTTGGCTGTCAAGTGTGGCCATTTGGCGGCCTCTGGGTGCACTTCACCCTTGGCCGCTCGTGAGGCCTGCCCTGACTCGGAAGGATGACTTGGGAAAGAAGTGTCCAGCGGAGGCCAGGACCTGTCCCCAGGTGCTGGGTCACCCAGCAACCTCACCTTAAACTCAGGGCCGCGGGCTCAGTGGCTGATCGTGGGGTCACTCACTTCCACCTGCTTTATCCTGTCCCACTCTTCGGTTTTTAAAAAATATACACACTTTTGGGAAAGGACAAATAACTAAAGCTTACAGATGTGATATATTAGTGCTGATGTAAAAAAAAAGAATTCTCATCAGATTATAAAATGTATAGGGAAGGCAACAGTGTGCTGGGATTTTATTTCAACCTCAACTGAAATTCTGTATTCATTTATTTATTTAGAAGAGAAAAGTGGGATGGAGTTGGTCAGTTTCCAGACAGCTCATTTTAGCTGTGGGCCGCACCTTCATTTCTTCCCACACTGGGGACTCCTGCTCAGAAGGACCGTAAAAGCCATGTGTGCACAGCCGTGTCCAAATCAAGGATTGGTCCAGGGTGGAGTTGCTGACTGGGGACAACTCTTAAGCCCCTTTCCCGTCAAAACAATCTCTTTGTCTCCACTCAAGTCTCCTGAATTCTCTGTGACCTTGAGCACAGTCAAAGGTCATTTCTGAGAAAAATCTAAGTTATGACAAATTTTGGTTGGCATTTCCAGCCCGACTTTGTGGGAAAGTGGGAAGGAGGATATCCATAGGGATTCCTTCATGTTGATGGCAGAACATTAAAGCTGTTTCTGCCCAGTAAATAACTAAATGTTTTAGTCATACATTAATCAAGTTGGATGTCTTTAGGTATTTATCAAAGTTCAACCATGAATTAATTGACGATACGCAACTCCTAACAAAGGCTCAGTTAAATACTGGACCAAGCTGGGTGCAGGTATAGTGACTATAATCCCAGCATGCGGGAGGCTGAGGCAGGAGCATCACTATGACTTCGAGCCCATCCTGGACTACATAGTGAGTGGCAGGCCAGCTTGAACTACATAGCAAGATCTTGTCCCCTCAGAAACACCCCAAAAACAAAATAAATCAAAATCCTGGGTCATTCTAAAAGGAAAATTTGAGACTGTTTTAGCTCTACTTTTCTCTCAGGCTTTCTCTTCCTACCAGGTTAATCTCCACAAGACACTGTCTGCTGACTTAGCCTGGGGCATATTAGAAATTCTGTTATTGCTTTCTGGGTTAATCTTGGTTTTTCTAGAGCATTTTTATAAAGAACATCCATTTGAATGCCTTGTAACTTGTACAATTGCAATGGAATTCTTTGCCCATTACATATCCAGGACCCTTGTTTAAGGAATTCTAATCAGCTCCTCCTACATTTTAGTGTGTGAAAAATCAGCTCTCCAGACACAAGTCTACGTCCTCTTAGAATATGAAGAGAAACCTACCATCCAACATGTCCATGTGCAGGAAAGCTCCTGGCTTGTTTTTTAATTATTTTGTGTACTTTTAAATTCGCCAAGAACTGTCTTTTTGTTTCAAACTTCTGCTTCCTCACATTCCTCCCTTGACCCAGTAATTTCTCTAACATATTTTCTGAGGTTGTGAATGTGGCTCAGTGGTACAGCACTTGCTTAGCAGGTGCAAGGCCCCGGGTTTGAGCCTCAGTGCCACCAAAAAATACAACAGTATTTTCCTGAATCTTCTCTTTTCCTGTATTCATGAACCTAGGCAATGCCAATTTGATTTCCCACTACAGGTATTTTTGTAAAATACTGGTGCCTTAAGCTACTTTAAAAAATAACTCTACTCAAAAATTTATACTAACAAATGATTAAAATCAAACAGTAAGAAAATGAATTGAATTTGAAAAGTCACGGTGAAAGAATGACTGTGTCAGTCAGCCCTGAACGAGACAAGAAAGGGGCTGGAACTTGCTTCCTGCATTTTCAGACCATAAATTCATCTTACTTTTAGTGATATTGTTTAAAGTGCATTTTGGGGCAATATTAAGTTATGTTGACTAAGCATTCTTTTCCAATGAGAATAGTTAGAAAACTCAAGAAACACATTTAAATAACGAGCACTTAACATGTTTTCAATGAATTTGATTTTTCAAATTTGAGATTATCCTGACGTTCAGCCAGTGTACAGCATGTTCAGTTTGTCAGGGGGAGATCAGGGTTCAAACTCTGAGTATAAAATGAAGCAGGAAGTCTATTGCACTAGCATATTTTCTTTGTTAGGACTTCTATTTCATCTTGCTTATCTATCAGAATACAGGTGTCACACCTAAACTATGATAGAAGTTCCAATGAAATAAATGTTACAATTTTGAACTGACATTCTCAAAGTGTTTTTTTTTCCAATCCAGTCCCTGGCACATGTAAATGTGTATGGAAAATACGAAAGACTGCATCTCTTCCTGTACAAGATCAACCTTTTTTTTGATGAACTGAACAAGTAGTGCAGCTTTTTGAAAAATAAAAATGAAAATACTCATCTTAATGAGTTTTTATTTTTAAGTGCTCAAATATACTGCAGTTTTAACTGTTTTTATTTGTTCCCTTTACGTTCATTTATTGAAATGAATCAACCAGCACTCACCCTAGCCACGGTGGTGTTTTCGTCAGTTGAAGAAATGTACATATTCCCTTTTGACTCCAACAGGTACTGTTTGAGAAGTGCTGATTTACTTAACCAACCAAGCAGGGCTTCACCAATAGCAGCTGTCTCTCAGACACTAGCCCACACTGCGGCTAATTCCTACCTCTTACTTAATTTTAAATTACAAAGTTTAATCTAAGACTAAAAATGATCACATTGTTTAAATGACCACATTTCCTATGTTAGAACTGAGCCGTGTGGGAAAGGCAAGACTCAGAATGAGGCAGAAGCGCGTGTATTGCTGGAGACTTAAAAAATAATACCTTTTATTTAAAAAGGAAAACAAATAACATTTCACTTCACATTTTCATAGAAGCTCACTGGTAACTTTACAAAAATGAATTTCTCAGAATACTTCTGTATTCTTTTCTCAGTAACTCGGGCCATTAAGACAGAAACCAAGTGTGGCTGTCCCATCCTCCCAGCTACCTGGGTTTGAGACCAAAGCTGCCCCACTCTGAAATCTGAACAAACTATTGTTTTACAAACCAGTTTTCTGTTTTCCTGAGGGTTTACTACGAAAGCATCAATACTTTAAAATTTGAAGGCGTTTTGATGAAATTCCTTTCAAGTAGCTTCCGCATTTCAGTGGGTGCTTTTCGGTCTTGGATGTAGTACACTGGATCTATGCTCCCCTTTCTGTGTGGCTCGGCGCTGACCTTATTCATGGTGCAGTTTGCAATGGGGCGGTGTCGTGACAGGGTGAGGAGCCATCCGTCCCCACCCTAAATAACATCCTGTGCTGCTCTTTGGTCTTGCTGCCTCCTCTTGCTGTCATTTCCTTATTCTCACAGAGACCCCTCTCTTCTCCTTTAGTTTACGGCATGGAGGGAAGCAGTGGAGTCTCAAGCAAGGTCTGAGTAGATTCCAGGTGACAGCCCTGGGATTCTCCAGTGTGCACTTGGCACTCATGAGTGGCCTTTGCCCCATCAGCACTAGGTCTTAGAGCTGTGTTTCCTTACTTCCTGGGCTGGGGCAAGGGTCCAAAGAGATGAGGTGTCACAGTACGAAGATTGGCTGAAGAGTTAGGAGAAATGCAAAACTGATGGAATTGTCCACATTCTGCCAGTTTGGTGGCTCCTTTGCATGAAAATCAAATCTTTCACGTTAAAAGAATCCACCTGAACAGGGTTTTTCTGCTGTCAACCTAAGTTATGCCTTTAATATTATAAGCAGGAAGCATATAGATGAGTCATTTCCTTTTTACAAAGGACTACAGGTGAGACTGTGATTCATGCGAGCAACCCATCACGCTTCCAAATTGGATGTTATGAAAAACGCAAGGCAGAGTTAGTCGGCACCACTTCTCAGCAGTGCAGACGGACAGATAGACAGGATAGACGAGCTGAGCTCTCTCAGGGGCTCAGCCAGGCAAACCTTGTGTGACTCTAAGCTCACAGCAGTGCACAGCAGTGCAGATGGACAGACAGGATAGACAAGCTCAGCACCCTTCAGTTTAGTCTTAAGTTTTAATAAAAGTGCCTGTTCAACATCTATTTTGCATCAGTGGGGTACAAGGACTAGCTATGTGTCATTAGCACTGGAAATGAAATATGGTCTGCAATTTCCAGGAGACTGGGCATAGTCTGTATAAGGAATACACATGTGCTTAAAGAACAATTAAGCCTTTAATGGATCATTATTTCAGGTTATCTATGTAGCTAAATATGAAAATAATCCTTTTTTAAAAAATAAAAGGAATGTTAAGCCAAGCACGGTGGTATATGCCATATACCGTACGGTATATGGTGGTAATCTCAGCACTCAGGAAGCTGAGGCAGGAGGATTCCCACAAGTTCTAGGTCTGCCTGGGCTACAGCAATTTCAAGGCCAGCCTGAACTGCATAGCAAAACACTGCCTGAAAAACAAAAATTTTTTAATCTCCTAGAATTAGTGTACTCTGAGCTTTCCCTCGACTAAAATCACTTTTTGGAGATTTGTAGTTGAAGCCCACACTGCCATAAACAGGAACACAAGTTAGGTCGACCATCAGGCTTGGGAGCCAAGCTCCTCATGTCCCTTGCGGGGCCAGGCTCCTCTCAGCCTCCCCTGGAAGGACTTTTGACATTTTCTTTCCCACTGACAAATGTTGCTGGACAATAGGACAGGATGCTGGGCTGTTATGATACAATCTAGAGAGAAAACATCACTCCTTTGGGAAATAGCTTTTGGAAGATATTTAAGTACTTTTGAAAAAATAAAGCTGTATCCAAAGACTAAATCTAATTTTCTCAGAAATATCGTAACTGAAACAAACCAAGTTGAGGCTAGCAGTTGAATGACTATGAATTCGAGTAGAACATTTTGCCTCCTTGAAGCTGAGTCTAGGCGTAGGTGTGACTGCGTCCTGCACTGTACAGACTTTCTTTGATTTGCTGTACTGGATGCAGGTACAATTTATTAAAACTCAAAACACTAACTGAATTGTTTTAAATCCAAAAACCAATCTTCTTGAAACGTACTAGACCTCTGGAAACCCATTTCCATTTAAATTTTCACATAGTTCAGTAACAGTTTTTCCTAGCTTTGAGCATTCTAATCTAGAGGACCCCCTTTCAGTTGATTCATGATTTTATCAGCAGAGCAAGTTCTGGTTATTTCTCCATTCCACAATGACTTACGGACTTTGAACATGTGAATGTAGGCAAGTCTTTTGCTCTATCCTTCTCCACTTTACTTTCTCCTTGGTTTTATTGCCTCTTTCTATCCTCTCCTCATGACCGACTGGGTCTGGGAAGTGTTGAAATGAATTCAGGCCTGATGGGGACTGTTTCGTTCTCTTTTTCCCACAGGTTGCCTTGTCCCCTTATTACAATCCAATCAGTCCACTCCCGTAGCTGCCAACAGTCCCATAAATAGCTCTTCCCGGTCACGGACACACAGCACTGTCCTGGCTGCACCTACGTGGGAGACACAGAGCATTTGCTAAATTCTGTGCTGCTTTGTAAAAGCTGAACGTCCATCCACCCTGAGCAACTGGGCTTTTCCAAGGCTAAAGTAAAGCATCCCAAGTGAGAGGTTCCACAGGGTATCAGTGCCTTCTTTTTCATCTTCTAGGAACCAAGGAGGTTGTTGTGAATGTGGATGATGATGGGATCATTTCGTTGAACTTCGAGTGTGATCAGATGACTCCAAATTCAGAATTCACCTGGTCTAAAGACTATGTGCGCACCGAGGATTCCCCGAGGGTGGATGTCGAAAGCAAAGGCAAAAAGTAAGGGTGGTTCCCACTGCAGGCATGGGTTTCCTATGGACTGCAGGAACAGGAAGTGGGCTCACGGTTTTCTACTTACATAACCTGGTGAAAGAGGATGAGGTCACAAGTATTTCATATCTAGTATTGAAAAAGTCATAACCAACACAAAGGTTAAAAGTAATAATACCTGGGCCGGGGATTTAGCTCAGTGGTTCCGGCGCCTGCCTCGCAAGCGCAAGGTCCCAAGTTCGATCCCCGGTACCAAAAAAAAAAAAAAAAGTAATAATATTTGTAAAATAAATACCTTCCAGAGTTCTTGGAGTAAAACTCCTCCGGTCAAAGAAAATGATCAAATGATAGATTTTCCCCCTGGCTTTTGCACCTAACATTTAAACATTTGATTGACCTCAGACACTGACTAGTGAAAAAGCTTGGCAAATCTGGGAAGCACAACGGACTGGACCACTGACCTGTTCTTTGGTTCCCTCCACACAGGATGTGCCAGACAGGGTGCAGGGGACCCAACGGGAAACAGGTCCTGTCTCGGAAGACACTGCGATGATACAGGGGGAAAATACTAGTGCAGAATAAGAAATGTAGGAAAGGGAAGTGCGGGGATGATACAGGAAAAGCACCCAGAGTTACCCGCAGCACATTCTGCTCTGTGGGAGAGAAATTTAGGCTCCGCAGCAGAGCTAATCTGCAAAATATCGTTACGTGTACTAGTCAAGAACATACAAGCCTGGAATGGGGAATGGGACAGCGGAGCACGAAAGGTCCTCCTAGTGAAACTGCTTTAACCTGAGATAGCAAGAAGGCGCTGGTATTAGCTGAGCAGGAGTGAAAGGTGTTCTGAATGACGGGCACCCGTGTGTGGGTACCTGGAGTCGGGGTAAGCACAGGCCCTCAGGCCTGGCACAACCTCATGTTTAAGAAAAGTATTTTGTTCCAAAGGACAAAACTGACCTTCAAAGATCCTGGGATGGATGACTTGGGCCTCTACTCCTGCGACGTGACAGATACCGATGGGATAGCGTCGAGCTACTTAATAGACGAGGACGGTAAGCTTAAAATCAGTTCATTCACAAACTGAAAGTTGGCTTCCTTTCTCAGTCATTCCCAAGTGACTTTCGTTTTAGTAGTTTATGGTTTAATTGTTTTCTGTTTCTCCCGACAGAATTGAAACGTTTACTTGCTCTCAGCCAGGAACACAAGTTTCCAAGTAAGTGTCCACAATACTTCACAGCTTTTAGCAGTATTGCCAGCAGGCAGCTTCTGTGCTGGATCAGATGCAGCCCGGCGGGGTTAGGAGAAGAGCCCCAGAGCAGCAGGGGCACCTTCTGGCAGGGATGCTCTGCTTCGCCGCTGTTCTCCAGAGAAACCAAGACACATTAAGAACACACTCGAGCTCCGTCACACAGGGAAGCGTCAGGGTGTGCAGGGGTAGCATCTGGGGGATCACGTCCTTCCCTTTTACCTGCATGTTTTAGGGTCGCATATCTATCTTCCTGGTTTATTCCTTCACACGTCAAACTGACTTCTTCCTAAGTGGCGGTGGCGCATAATGGAAGAATCAGACCGCTGAACAGAAGCGGTCTAAGCGTGGCACCTATCAGCACAAACTCTTAGGAAATGAGGCGCGGGCCTCGGCCAGAAAGAGTCTTTCTGGACTATTTACAGCCCTTTAAAGAAAGCACCTTCTACATAAAAGATTAGATGCCGCACTTGACACCCGGGAAAAGACCAAGAGGTGTGAAATAACACTCGGGGGAAGGTTCCACTGGCCTGACAGGCTCTCTCCCCACAGCCCAGGTCTGCGGAAAGTGCACCCTCCTCTGAGAAAATGAGCGGAAAGTGACCAAGTACACGCTTTTTTAAAAATTAAGAATTTCAAAGAATTTCTTGCTACTCAAACATATTTCAAATATATTTTCCTTTAATGCAAGAGTTTCAGGAATCAAAAAAAAAAAAAAAAACAATTTCCCTGTCCCAGATGATGGCAAAGCTGTGTGTATTCATATATGTGCCTTTTTCTAGGGAGAGAGTCCAGAGGGTTCCCTACACTCTCAGTGGAGGCTGAGAGTACACGCATATAACGTGCGTGTGTGCGTGTGCGCGTGTGCGCGTGCGGCTCTGGCACCTGTCTCCTCCTCTGCTCCCTGGAATGGTCTTCTTGACCATGAGGCAGGTGTAAGTGACCCCTGGCCTCAGCTGTCAGGTTCTTAGTACGCTGCTCCTTCCTGGATAGAGGGCAGATGGGGAGCCGTGCAGGGTGAGTGGAGGTGCAGATTTCTGGATGCTAAGGGAGACCCCACCACATGGCACTAGGCCAGCCATTTTCCTGAAACTGAAGAAGTCCCGGGGTGAGTAGCTCTGAAACCCGCATGAAGCCGAGGACTGGCCTCGACGCTCTTCCATCGCCACCTGTGGACCACTGTGAACTGGGCGCTCACCTCTGTTACCCACGCCTCGCCTTGTCTGCCAGGCTTGGCTACTATAATAGTAGATGCCACCGGCACACAGAGCTGTTTCCACGCCGTGTGGATGTGTGCACTGTCTTCTCCCAAGCATTAGCTGAAATACAGAGAAGCTGCAGAGTCCGCTAACAAAGTGAGTCAGACAGTAGATGCCAAGTCGAGGCAGCAGCTGCTTCCACCAGCACTCACACCGAACTTGGAGGACGGAGACAGGAGAACACGATGCCCAGTGTCACTGTTAGGTTCATCGTCGGGGCCTCCCCTGGGTGATGATCAGATACCTTGGAGACAGGATTCGTCAAGGCGGCTGGAATTGCCCAATGCTGCTGTCATTTACCTAGACACACTGTCTTCCATTTGCCTAAGGTCTCTACTGCCGTGCACCCACTTGCTATAGCAGCTTGGGGGACACAGACGAAGAACCCAAGAATATGTTTAAAACTGAATGCAAAGGTGAATCCCTAACCCAAGGGGGTTTTGTCCTCCCACTGAAGCAGCACTGTAAATGTGACAGCTCTAGTTCTTTCCTTTTCTCTTCCTCTGTAGACCAGAGAGGTCACTTCAGGAACATTTTCAGAGAAGCATTTTGATAGGATCAAAGCAGCACATCTATTTCTCAATTTATACCCACTTCCTCTCAATGTTGCCATGTTAATTTAGACATGTTTTTTCTTGAGATCTTATAAGATTTCATAAAGAGTATGTAAATGAGTACACTTTGGCACAATCAATTCTTCTATGTGAAGCTGGTTTCAAAAAATATTTTGAAAGCCATTAAGCATATGCCTTAAACCTACAGATAACATATTTTTCTGGAAGCAAATTTACTGCCAGGGAAAAGAGCTGAAGGAAATTCAGACCTGAGAAAAAAGGGGAGGAAATAGAAATCTAAAAATAGAAAACAACACAGTCTGTCCTGCTAGTACTGCTGCTAAACTGCAGCGTGGAGAGACAGCTTCTGTGAGGGCAGAGGAGCCACACCATTGCCAACGTCAGACAACTGGTCATCACCCTACCTGTAGACAGATGATACCTGCATGCAGATAAACACGGGCACTCACTCCTCAGGGTAGACGGTCCAGGTGTGCTCTTAGTTCTCAATAAGTTATATTTTACAGCTGAGAGTTGTAGGGTGTTGTTGAAGAAACTGGAGGAAGAAAGAGATGCCAGAATATCAGTAGCCAACATTTATAGAGCACTTATTATGGGGGTCCTGAGATGGAATGTGTCATTGCATCCACAGTGACCTTGAAAGCGTCAGTACAATGGCAGCTCGATGTTACAGGTTAAGAAGCTAAGCAGCGAGGCCCGCTGCACACAGCTGTTGACACCTAAGTCACCCTGGTGCCTGTTCCCAGGCACGTCACAGGCCATTCCCGCGCGTGTATTTGCCATGTTCCTCTGTGGCGATCCATGGTGACCCCACTCCCCACTCGATGTTCTTAGGACTCAGGGAGGACAGTGGGCATTGAGGGTACCCTCCCCGCCATCACCCCTGCAGGCCACATCCAGGCCTCCTGACTTCGCTGGCAAAGGCCTTCCACTTCCGAGGCCTTCGTAGGGCAGCATGCGTGTCCAGTGGGAGGAAGCTTCTCACCCGCACTCCCAGCCCAGGGCCTGCCTTTACCTGCAGTGCCCAGACACCTGCGAAGCCCCTCGTGTCCAGCAGAGAGGAGAACTGGACACGTGGCTATTCTTTTCTGGGACAAAGTTTTCTCCCCAGTACATCAGGGGAGGCGGCGCCCTGAAGCTCCTGAGCACCGATGACCATTCACAGGACCCTGCCATGCACCGTCCCGCTCCTCCTGAGCCCAGCGAGGTGCAAGGTCCCTGCTGGCAGAGAGGCTCACGGGTCTGGGGCAGAGTCAGCTCGAGGTCAGGGCGCAGGGCCAAGGCCCATCTTCCCTCACCGCGGTGCCTCCCAAGGTAGACAAGGCCCGGCTTCCTGCAGTTCCGAACCAGAACAGATCCCTGACAGAAGGTGGATGGGGAAGGAGTAATGCAAGCAGCCGATGCCTTGAAAACCGCAAAGGGTTTAGGGGAAATGCAAAGAAATAGTAATGTGCATAGTTACACATTTGGCGAGCTTGTATTTTAAAATATAGACATGCTAACTTTTTGAAATAAGTTTGAGAAGAGTTTAGAGGAAGTAAAGAGTGATGATTTCCCCTAAAGGCGGTGAGAGATGAAGGACTACTATCCTTGAGAAACAGCTGTGCTTTCCGAAAAACCTGCCTGGGGTGCGTCTGACGTGAACCCATGGTTGACAGAGCCTCCCTGACAACACCTTCAGTTACAAGAAATTTAAAACCTGTTTTGGGGGGGGTTGGTACGGGGGATCGAACTCAGGACCTTCCACTTGTGAGGCAGGCAGCAGAACCACGGAGCTAAATCCCCAGCCCTAATACCTGGTTTTGAGAGAAGGCAGCCAGTTCTTTAAATTTCATCAAGATCCCAATGGGCAAGCAATCTGGGTGTAAGTCAGAAATACCATATGGTTCCTTTCCATTCTAGGTGAAGGAAGCCACACTGCATTTTAAGTTAGCTCCTTGGTAGTGATTCACTGATCAGCCTCTGGAGAATTCTGGTGGCCTGGGAACTAAATGAACTGCTGCATCATTGGGACAGACAGGATTGAAATGACGGGCAGTGTGGACAGGTGTCCTTGACATCCCTGGGGACATGTGTACAGTCCTTGACACCCATGGAGGATGAGTTCTGGGGTCCCCATGGGCACCAAAGTCCAAGATGCTCAATTCCCTGAAATAATACTGCACAATATTTGCATATAACCTACCCACATTCTCCCATGTACTTAGACCATTTCTACAGTATTTGTAATGCCTAATATAATAGGCAAGTTGTACTGAATTATTGAATTTAGTTGTTCTACTGAGTAGAATCTGCTCTATTATTTAGAGAATAATGACAAGGTAAAAATCTATACATGTTCAGTACAAATGCAATTTAAAAATTTTTTTGATGCCTGGATTCGAACTCAGGATCTGACACTTGCCATGCAGGCACTGTGCCACTGAGCTACATCCACAGACCTTAAAAAATATTTTTGATCCACAGTTGGTTGAATGTGCGGATGCAAAGCCTACAGATATGGAGAGTTGACTGTGTAATCAAAATTAATTCCTTTTTCAGATTTATTTTTTAAATTAAAAAAAAGCAAAGTGAGTTAAATTGTTTAAAAAGAATGTAGCTGCTTTCTAAGTGTTCTGAAGTAATTTAGATACTGAACCTTAGGGTGTGAGCGCTGAATAACTTCTTGGCTAACCAGGGCAAGTCAAGGGAGGTCCAGCAACAAAAAGCAGAGGTCCTCAGTTTCCAGACAGCAGACCCGGGCTTGCATTGGCCCCCCGGAGCTGGCTCTGGACTCTGTTCCTCGTTCCCCGTACTGTCCTTGAATAACCTAACCAGAGCAGACAGTCAGGGCGCTACTAGAAGTGCCCCTAGAGGCCCGCTCATCCTCCTCACGGTCACAGTCCAGACAGCAAGTTCCAGGGTGCCCAAGCCCACTGCCCAGGATGAGCATCTGCGTCTTCCATCCCTCGCTCTGCCGCTTTCCCTACAGCGCTTGCCCCGCTTCCGGGCTCTGCAGGAAGCAAGGGGGCATCGCCATTGCTGTGGACCATCAGTTCCCCCATTAGAAAGCCCGGCCCAGTATCCTAGTTTGCCAGCATAATTACTCACTGTGTTTACTTTCATTCTTTCATAGCTGTCCCAGCTAAGTCAGAGTTGGCAGTGGAAATTTTGGAGAAAGGTCAGGTCCGGTTTTGGATGCAGGCTGAGAAGCTGTCTGGTAATGCCAAAGTCAACTACATATTTAATGATAAGGAAATTTTTGAAGGACCGGTAGGTTTTACACATTTTACATTTTTAAATGTATTGTTGTAGAGCACACTATGGGAATATGGATAAATTGTTATGAAAACTGTTGGCCAGTGGGGTGGGGCAGTTTGAATCTTTATCACATTTTTTTTTTTTAAAAGTGAAGAGAATCCACAGATTGACTCTATCATTTCATCCAAACCGGACACTTGTGAGAATGAAAGGGGAGGCTGTTAATAATTTTTCCAGTCCAACGGCCATCCACCAGGCTCAGACAAACTAGGAAGTGTGATCACCACGTGAAATCTGAGCTGCCTGCCCACTGCCCTCCCACCCACCGCGGTGAACGCTGCACATCGGCACGCTCATTTCAAACTCCAGACCTCGCTCTGTCTGTTTTCAATGAGTTTTTAAAAGATGCAAGTTATCCGCATCAGAGACCTCAGCCAGCCTGTGGGGAAAATAACCTCTTTCTCTAGTGGCTCAGAAAATGAGCCAAAAATGAAGTACAGCCTTATTGCAAAGCTCTAGACTTGGGATAAATCTCATATTCTTACAGCATTTGGGGTACCTGACTGGCTATGTTTTGTGGATTTCTTCTGTTTTCCGTGAGTCGTCTTGTGTAACACTCTGTCTTTTGCTGTTCATGAACACAGCTTCTGTGGCTAGAGCTGCAGCATCTGGGCTTCCCTGCCCTCCCTGGGGTGTCAGGAAGCCGCGATCAGGCAGTGCCCAGGGCACTGAGGAGCAGGGTCGGGGACCCTGGCCCCCCTGCACTGCTGGCTAAGAGTGAGAAACAGAAAGGGGGAGGTGAGGCTGGAGGATGCTATTAGCAGCCCGTCTCTGTTCACTGAGGTGTGCTTTTAGAAGACTTGCGGATCCTCAGTGAGGGGAACTTGGTAACATCTCCTTGTGTGCAGCACGGTCCTTCCCCAGGCACACAGTGATGTGCGGGACCGGAACCAGTCACTTTCGGGTCCACAGCGGCAGCGTCCACCCCACGTCCCCCAGCCCTTCTCATCAACTGCTGCATTCACCACCTGGCCAGGGGAAGGGAAGGAAAAGCGTGGTTGGCACTGCTTTCTCCCTGCATAGCCAGAGCACACATTCAAGCTTGTGTGTGTAGCTGCACCCCTCCTTCCTATGCATGCACACACGTGTGCACACACATGCATACTGTCACACACATACACCATGGTGTCTCAGGTCGGTCCCCGAGAAGGAGACCGTGCAGAGCAGCTCGTCCATGACCTTGGGGCCACACTCTCAGAGGGAAAGGGGCTGAAGGAGCCCGGCCTGGGCTCAGCTGCTCCCTGCAGGGTCTTGGAGCATGAGGGGCACAGGGTCGCGCCAGACCTGAGCCTGCCTCCTGTCCTGCATTTTATAGCAAAACTTCGTCAACTCAGATGGATGTAGGTTTGTACCCATCTACACAGGGACTAAGATTCACCCCTGCACTCAGAGAGAGTTGTCTAAACAGCGCAGCCTACCAGGGCTGTTTGGGCTCATTAAGAGCAGAGGGGTTTCAAGGGTAGAAGCGTTTTTATTCACGCGTTACCAGCAGGTGTTTGTGAATGGCCCACCACATGCCGCACATGCGCTGGCTGCGGCGATGTGGCAGCGAGTGATTCTCCCGGGGGCCCCCTAGTTTCCTCCTAACTAAAGATAATGTCATCTGGAAAGGAAAGCAGAATCTGAAACAAATTTTTTTTTGGTACTGAGGATCGAACTTGGGGACCTTGTGCTTGCAAAGCAGGTGGCAGAACCACTGAGCTAAATCCCCAGCCCTGAAACAAATTTTAATAACATTTTATAACATGGGGTAACAAAACTTTATTTAGACTTAAGAAATTATATCATGAACTATTCAGTAATCAATCTGATCCAGGTCAGATATCCATATAATATATTCCTTCTTTGGGGGGTACAAGAGGCTGAAGAATTTGTCAAAAATGTAATTATTATTAAAATTATTATTCTTTGGAGTTTATTTTATTTCACCAGGCTCATTGTCGTCAGGGTAAAATGTCTACCTCACTGCTTTCTCTGTCTGTGTCTTTTCACATTGAAGAAATACAAGATGCACATCGATCGCAACACTGGCATAATCGAGATGTTCATGGAGAAGCTGCAGGACGAGGATGAGGGGACGTACACTTTCCAGATTCAAGATGGAAAAGCGACAGGCCACTCCACGCTGGTGCTCATCGGAGATGGTGAGCACTCTGAGCAGCTGGCCCAGGAGAGGACGCTGCTGCCTTCCGGGACATGGAGAGGTCCTGGGAGAGGTGGCAGGAACTGTGTCCTGACTGAATCCTCGTGGTCAAAATATAGTTTTCTTTCTTTTAAATGCATGCTGGCTTTGCTTTATTTTTTCCAGTTAATATTTTATTTTTATTGGTCCATGTTTACAGAACATACTGATTGCATTCCTGTGGGGAGTTGGTGCATGAACAGAATACATCTAAGTCTTTTTCTCATCCCCTTCCTCTACCTTCCCTCCCCCTTTCCTTTATCTCTAGGTCCCCCCCCTTCCCTTTTGAAAAAAGTCTATCTCCCTGTTTCTTGTTATCTATCTTTTATTTTGGTCTTTCCTTATTTCTGCTTGGGTTTCTCATATAAAAGAAACCATGCAATATTCAAGTTTGTGTATCTGATTTATTTCACTTGACATTACAGTCTCAAGTTTATCCTTCTTTATCAAAGTACAATTTTCAAGTTATACTTTACATAGCATCTCATTTTATAAAACTCAATATTAATTTAAAAGAACATGAAATGTATCCCCGGCTCCCAAGCAAAGCTGCACCTAATCACATATATAAAAAAGCACTTACTCCTAAAATCTTCCACCAAGACAGAACATATGTCAGAAACAAAGCACAATACTGTGTGCACACTCTGAATTACTTAACTTGAAAAGAAAAGGTATGCAGAAGTACTGCATGTCATGTTTGTGAATCACACGTTGTAGGTAGATTGCAGTAGTCAGCTGCTCAAATCACTGTGGAAGCCACCAGGATTTAAGTGTGACATTGAACGAGGCAACACAAAGGCTGCCGGATCTGCGTTGGCAACACCCTATACCATTTCACCATTTCCTGGCTTTATGACCTTGGAAAACTTATTTAGCCTTTCAAAGCTTGTTTCTTCATCTATAAAATTAAAAACAAGCAGGGTTGTCACAAAGCAGGAATATTATAACGATGAATACGCATCACTTAGCACAATAGCTGGCATGTGCATTTACACTGTTCAACTCAATTTTATACTTCCTTGTTTTTCAATTTCTAGTTTATAAAAAGCTCCAGAAAGAAGCTGAATTCCAGCGGCAAGAATGGATCAGGAAACAAGGTAAACTTAGGCAGTGAGTAAAAAGAAATACTTCAATACTTTTTTGTATAAAGCATTCCAAAATTATTTCCATAACAAGTTAAAATGCGTGGTATCAATTATGTTAAAAATTCCATGATAAATAAAAATAATTTAAAATATTTATTATCAAATATGTAGACCTTAAAAATTTTTTTAACTAAATCTGTAATTTTTTTCAATTTGACTTCAAATGTAGATCACCTTAGGATTTAAAAATAAGCCTAGATTTTGTATTTGTGATTAATAAAGTGATGCTTATGTCATTAACATTTTATAGGCCCGCATTTTGCTGAGTATTTGAGCTGGGAAGTGACTGGTGAATGTAATGTACTGTTGAAATGCAAGGTAAGAGGTGGATAAATTTTTTATATCTGATGCAAGGGAAATAAAGATAAAATAGAATGAGGGGAAGAGGAAGATCAATTTTTTCATCTCCCACATTTGAGCCAAAATGATTTGACCCATCCTTGCTGTTGAATGTTACAGTAACCATTGGTTTATTAAAAAAAAAAAAAACAACACTTAAGCTCAAATAACATAAAAATATGGAATGGTAAAGTGATTGTTCTTATTCATTACTCATGACCCAGTTAATAAAGACATGGTCTCTTTTTAAATTATAGGTTGAATATTCCTTATCCAAAATGCTTTGGAGCAGAAATATTTTGATTTTTGGATTTTTTTTTTCTTTTGAAATATTTGCATATATATAATAAGGTGTGTTGGGGATATGATCCAAATCTAAATATGAAATTCATTTATGTTTCATATACACATGGCCTGAAGGTAATTTTATGAAATATTTTTATTATCATGTAACAAAGTTTCATGGTGTGGAATTTCCCACTTGTGATGTCAAGATGGCACTCAGAAAATTTCAGATTGAGAGCATTTTGGAATTGAGAATTTGGGGTTAGAGCTGCCCACCCCAGGTTAATATCAGAAGGCCCATGTTGTTTTGGGTTTGGGGCCAAATCTGCGTCTCAGTGGCAGATCTGTTCAGACTCACCGGCCTCCGTGTTTGGGCGAGAGCTTCTTGTCTAAAACAACGCAACAACAATAAGAAAGTTTTTGAGAGCCAAGCACAGTGGCACACACCTGCATTTCCCGCTGTGTGGGAGGCAGAGGCTAGAGGCTCACTCGACCCTAGGACTGAGAGGCCCACTCAGGCGATATAGTCAGAGCCTGTCTTAAAGCAAGTTTTTGTTTTCATTTTTTTAAAAAGTTGTGGAGAAGAAACTGTTGCCTGCAGTTGCAATGTGAGGTCTTGATGGCTGGCAGTAACCCCAAAGCAGAATCATGGGTCTGGCATTTGGCATGCAGTTATCATCCTAAGAGCCAGAACCCGAGTGCCCCAGTTTCTAGTAAGTCTGACAAATTTGAAGGAACATGTTTGCCAGAAACATATAAGAAAAATTAGTTCTAGGTTTCAGCTTCTCCAAAAATGGCAAAGCTTCTTGAAAACCCTTCTCCCAGGTGGCAGCTAAAGCCCTCAGCCTTTCCATCCGCTGGCTGCCCACCACCTTGCTGCCTGCTCACTGTCTCATGGGCACGGCCTCTCCCTACTTTCCTCTTCTCCTATGTCTTGCTGTCTGTGGGAGTTCTGCTGTTCTAATGGCTTCCTCAGGAGAATCAGCCCCTCCCCAGTCCTGAATAACCAGGGGGAGCCCACACATAGTGTCTTAGCCACTTTCCTCATCATTGAGACACAATACCTGACACCCACAAGTTAAAGGAGAAAAGGTTTGTTTCACCTCACACTTTGTAGAGGTTTCAGTCCATAGTTGGCTGGCTCCAAGGCAGGGCAGCATGTAGAGGGGGATCACAAGGAGAAACAGTCCATGGCATGGTAGCAGGAAGCAGAGAGTGATCAAGGGAGGAGGGAGACAGATGTAGGCCATGTCCCCAGTAACCCACCTCCTACAGCCAAGCTTCACCTCCCAATTTCACATTTGGTGGGTGAATCCACTGATGAGTATCACACACCCATGGTCCAACCACCTCCCCAAAACCCCTTCTAGGTACACATAAAACTTTGGAGGGACTTCTAAATATAAACCACAGCACACAGGTTATGGATATTTGTAGGTATGGATTTGTGCTGCTTGTCCAAGGCCTAGAATGGCCTTCTTTCAGCTTCTCTGGCAAAATCCTTTCTCTCTGAAAGGCCTCCCATCCTCAGTCTGGACAGAAGAACCCTTCCTCTGTCCTCCCATACCTCTCTGTTACATTATTATGGCAATTTACATAAATTTACCATCACTATTGCACCTGAGTTCATGGCACATGTGCAGTAAACATTCATTCTCAGGGGGCTATCAAGGGCCGCAGCTGGCACTGTCTACTCTGAAGGATTGAGGAAGAGCCCAAGCCACCTGCTGCCCTACAGGAGTCCATGTGACAGCTGCTCCCTCCGCCACCCTCAGATGACTGCTCTACACAGGGCAGGTGTGGGAGTCATAGGGTTTTAAGATGTCTCATGGTCCCAAAGAGCCAGCACTCTTGTGACAACTCTATCCGTGGGCTTCCGAGATTCCTACAAAGGACGAGTTCCAGTCACAAGAAGCAGGCTGCTTCATGAGGCCCTGACCATTTCTTGTCCCTCCCAGTCTACCGCCAGAGGGAGTTTGTTTGTTGTTTGTTTGTTTTTTGACACAGGGTCTCACTATGTAGTCCAGACTGGCCTTGATCTCACCATGTAGCTTCAGGCTGGCCACAAACTTTCAGCAATCCTCCTGCTTCAGCCTTCCAAATGCTGGGATTATAGTCATGTGCCACCATGCCCACCTCAGGGGCATTTTGCTGGAAGCAACATCACCCAGAAACCCAGTTACTTCCTCCAATTCTAGAACCAGCTTCTGGGGTCATGAGGAACGTTTGTGGGTGCTGGTTTCACTGTGTCACCAGTGTTGCTTCTAACAACAGTCATTTATTAGTAGAAACCTTTTCACATTGTACAATTTAAATGTTCTTGTTCGTAATGAGTCTAGACATTTTCCTCACCTGTTTGTTTTGTAATTGTTTTCCTTCTTTTGCTGAGTAATGTACATTTTACCAGTCATTCAGTGGGGTCTTTAGGGTTTTTTTCTCAGTTTGTATGAAGTCTGTAGTCTTTTATACAAATTTAATTATGTAAGAAATACATGGATATATTCTGCTTAGTAAAAAATAAAATCAAACACTATAGATAAAGTTCTCGATTCCTTTAGCCGTGTGAGGTGGTTTAGTGTATTGGAATTAATGCTAGGACAGGATGTGTGGATGAGAAGCTAAATGAGCCTCTTCAAAATGATTAAGCAATTTACTTGTTCAGCCATCTTTCCCCATACCTATATTTGCCATGCTTCACTTATCTTTTTTTAATGTTTAGATATAGATTGGGTTTATTCATTCTGTCTTTAATAAAGTCACTAGTTGTTGTGCATAGACTATTTTAATCTGATGGGATATGCCTTATTTTGGTTTTGAGATTTTTATTTTCATTTCAGTGTACATATCACTATGTATATATCTATTCTTTTTTTTGAGATTGGGATCTTACTATGTTTTTGCCAACTGATTTTGAACTTCTAGGCTCAAGTGATCTTTTTGCCTCAGCCTCCTGAGTGCTGGGACTATAGATGTGTGCCATTACCTACCTGGTGACTCCAAAGTCAATTTTTACTGCTGGAAATAGAGAGGCTCTTGATTTTCATTTGTGCATTGGTACCCACTTTATTCTACACCTTCTTCTCAATTAAAATAGTTTTCAACTGATTCCCTTAGAAAGCTATGTCTTCTGACTCCGAGTTCAGTACTTTTTCTTCTATCCTTTGCTACATTAAAAACTACTTAATTCTCTGGGCCTGATGGTGCATGCCTTTAATCCCAAGCACCCTGGAAGGCTGAGGCAGGAGGATAGCCAGTTTGAGCCAAGCCTGAACAACTTGAGACCTTGTCTCAAAATTTTAAAACGTTTTTTAAGAAAAAGGCTTAAATAGATGTAGCTCAGTGCAAAGGCCCTGGGTTCAATCCTCAACCTGGGGGGGGAACCCTACTTATTTTCATGAGTAATGTTTCTTTAATTTAAAAAAGAATGGTTCTTTTTCTAGGTGGCAAATATTAAGAAGGAGACTAACATCGTGTGGTACAAAGATGAGAGGGAGATATCCGTGGACGAAAAGCATGACTTCAAGGACGGCATATGCACCCTGCTTATAACAGAGGTAGCTGATTGGAAATGTGGAATGCAATGTGTGAGGTCCACACCCTACGTTCTCCCCCAAAACCAAAGCCAGATTCCACATTCATTCCATGCCCCAGAGGTTTACAGTAGCTTACTTCTAACTGCTACAGGAACAAAAGCTCCTCTCACTTTGTGATATGCACGGATCTCTCAGGTATCTAACCAATACCGAGTGGACTCCACGTGCTTGTTTTCTGAACTACTTTTCTCATCCGCGGGCAGCTAAGTGGGTCCTTCCTTGTGCTTCAGTCTCATGATAGCTTTTTCTCTACCAGTAGAGAGATAGTCAGCTACAATATTCATTCAAGTATACACTTTCATCTCCTTTTAGAGCACAGCTTTCAAATATATGTGATCAGTTACTTTTTAACAAATGAATGCCTCGACTCAATCTTAGCCTGAGAGGGTAAGCACTCATCACCAGCCGGGAAAGTGACTGTGGATGGGGGAAAGTGAACTGTCTGCCGCGGCTGGATGCTTGCCTGGGGGGCTTCCCTGGCAGCTCCTAGGTCAAGGACCTTAAACCATGCCCACGCCACACCTGGAGCTACGCTGAGCTGTGAAACGGTGTATCTGTTATCCTCTAGTTTTCCAAGAAAGATGCTGGGTTTTACGAAGTCATCCTGAAAGATGACCGTGGGAAAGATAAAAGCAGACTGAAACTTGTGGATGAAGGTCAGTGCCCGAGTGCTGTGTGATTGAGAATTAGGACTGAGGCTGGGTTGACGATTGAAGACATGCTGGATTTTCACCTTTAATTGAAATTCCAACAGAGTGAACTATTATTTTTTTCCAAAGTATTTCATTGTTGGTCTTCCTAGAAGTGGAAAGTATAGTTTTGATCCTCAGAGAATTTGTAATTTACAAATTACTGAGGGGTCTGTTTTCAATTTAAGTCATCATTTTTGTTTCAACTCTATAAAAGTGTTCCAGGATCAAAAAAACTTCAGTGAAGAGCATGTTGAAAAACAGCTGGTGGTTAAAGGGTAACCAGAAAGATTTATATATGGTATTTGAAGCCTTACAGTTATTCACAAAGCAAGAAACGAATTTCCATTTTTCAGAGACTACTGAGGACAATATATCGTGATAACGAAAACATACTTGTGACCCCAAAACTCTCAATTTTGTTTATGAACGAGATGTGTTAAGAATATTGCTAAAAAATGGTGGGAAAGTGTCTTTGATTTCACCTTCCTATTCTTGGTGATCCCACAGCTAAATGTTTACTGGGAAAAGTCACTGTTAGGCCGAGGAGGGCCAGGCAGCATAGATGGCTTATTCATCACAGATTGATGACACAGATAAAAAAAAATGTCCTGGGCTGGGGATTTAGCTCAGCGGTTTCACCACCTGCTGCGCAAGCGCAAGGACCAGAGTTCGATCCCCAGTACCAAAAAAAAAAAAAAAAAAAAAGTCCTGTAGCAGAACTCAGGCTTCCTGGGACTTAAGAACGAGAACCCCAAAGCCAAAAACCTTCCTGGAATCCTCACTGTGGCTCTTTCTGTAGAATGTAAATATGGTATTAGTCACAGAGAATCGGGAGGAAAAAGTATCCAAATAGGCAGAGATCTTTTACAGATAAAAATTGAGTTATTCCCTCCAAAAATACTAATTAGCAATCGGCCAAAAAATCGTTCCCTTCATCAGACAGGGAATTTTTAAGAGCGAACAGTTTGAGATTTGGCCGGATGCTCAGTATGCCTCTGCTAATGCCTTGGCTTTGAACCTTTATCCTCAGCCTTCCAAGAACTGATGACTGAGGTGTGCAGGAAGATCGGTAAGCTGACATTTTCTCACACAGCTTCCTTGTTCCCCTGCCAGGATGCTTGGACATGTAGGTGCCTAAGATACTCTGTCTTCCCCTTTCAGCTTTGTCAGCCTCAGATCTGAAAATCCAGAGCACCGCCGAGGGCATCCGGCTATACTCTTTCGTCACTTACTACCTGGACGATTTGAAAGTCAACTGGTCCCACAAGTAAGGAAATGGAGACTCACTTGCCAAGTAGAAATTCTTTGTCCACTGGGGACAGTAAAGGGAGACAAAACACAAAAAGAAAGGAAAAACCCCAAAAAACCTGTTCCTTTCCGGCAAGGATTCTTCTCAATTCTCCATCTGGCTTGAGGATCACAGGCGGAAGACCCCAGGGCACCCGCTTAGGTCGCCCCTGAGCTCTCAGGTGCATACTGGGCCACAAGCGTCTTCACAGTGGAGACTCTGCCTCCACACACCTGTGCTGGGGCCGCCTCTGTTTTGCCAGCATCCCGAGCCCCATTCTCTACCCCCAGCTCGCACACTCTGTGGTCCAAAACAAGACTGTAGCAGGCTGTGCAAAGGCCCCTCGTTTCCTGCTAGATGAATGAACGGCCCCAGCCAGAGGGGTGCCCAGGCCGCCCCATTGTTCCAGCACCTGGCGTAGCTGGGCATTCGCGTGCTTCTTGTCCACACTCAGCAGGCTCTAGAGGTCTCGAGATGATTGCAGGGACAGGAGTCTGCCCTGGGCTGAGCCTGGAAGTCGGCCCTAGTCCCGGGCTGCCTGGGTGGAGGGGTAGAGGAACTGCACTCCAGTTCACCTCTGGGATTTCAGGAGCCAAGATGGTTCCTAAACCAAACCAGTCCCGCCCTTCCCCACCTGGCACCTTCCCTCACCTCTGGGCTTCCTTGAGATGCCCTGAGCCGAGAGCACCAGAGGCCTGGTAGAGCTCATGTTTGGGGTGCAGCCACCTTCAGTCTGGTCCCCCTAAGTGGGCTGACAGCCCCAGTGGAGTGGGGCTCAGGAGTGGCCCTGTGTCAGCTCAGAGGCGATGGCTGCTGCGTCTTTGGAGGGCATTGCCAGAGTGCTGGGCATTGCTCCAAGCCTTTCCGCTCTCTGGTTAGCGGATCTTCACAGCCCCGGGCAGGCACTGCAGTGACCATGGCCACCACGGTCACACAGCTAGGAGGCCAGTCGAGGGCTGCGCCAGGCAGCCTCGCTCCAGCACCCGCTCCTCACAGCACTCCCTCTGCACATACAAGTCCCCTGGAAGTCTAGACCACCTGGGAGGGTGAAGTTTGCCCACAGGTGCCAAGTTACAGTCGGCAGGAACAAGAAGTTTGAGGTGCTGCTTGCACAGTGGGCAGCTGGAGGTAATGATGATCTATGGTGCACTGCAGAAAGTGACAAGGGCAGCCATCGGAAGGTTCCCCAGAAAGAAGTGATGAGTGTTTCAGAAGATAGATATGCTTAACCTGATTTAAATGTTACAAAATATCCATGTGCATCAAAATACCACATTACCCCGCTAATACATACACTTTTATGTTTTATGTATCTGTTCAAGATAAATTTAATAAAAAGTCTCAGCCAGAGGTGTCACTCAGTGGTAGGGAGCTTGCCTAGCATGCATGAGGCCCTGGGTTCAATCCCCAGCACCACTAGCAAAAACAAAGTTCTTCGAAGAGCCGTGAGCCTGCACTGGGTCCAACAAAGCAGTCATTTGGGTTTTCTTTAAAACAGCTTTAACTCATGTGGAAAAGTTTATTATTAATCATTTCCTGAACTCTATAAATCCAGTGTAGAACACAAATCTTGTTTCATTTCTTCTTTTTCTTCAGAATACATTTCAGGAAAGTAATTATTTATAAGTTAAAATAAATCAAATTCTAGGAAATTCCTCTGTGACGTCTAGGACATTCTAATCTATCAGTCTGAAGAATGAAAGAAGTAAAATTAGTTGAACCATCAGTCAAAAAGCTTTATGTCTTCTCTAACAGGATTATTTGTTCAAAACAAATGAGAGCACTGAAAATGTGTTTCGAGGAAGTTGCTGGTAGACTAGCAAAGTATAAACTTCTTCCATTAATTGGTCTTGTCAGTTATGTGACCTTCTTGTGTATTTGTGTGCCTATGAAAGAGACAGGAACCAAGGATTGTCTTCGCTATCTTTTATAGGTATGGTATAACAAGAAAAAACTTAAAATGGGTTTTAGTGTCGACTTCACTCCCGTCTTCCATTGTGATCTTAGGCAAGTCATTTAATTTTACAAACCTCAGGTTTTTTATATATAAAACAGGAGCAGTAAAACCCATTCTGTCTGCAGTGCTTAACATATGGAAGGTAATTATGCATGTTAGCCAGAGATTAAAGAACGCATGTGCATTACACAAAACAGAGAGAGTGTTTAACTCTCTAAGACACGTCTATGGCTTGGGCTAAAATACGTGGGGTACAGATGACTTCCTTATCATTTTATCTACATTAATTTTTTCATCTATTTTAGATATGTAAATAAATATTATTCGAAGAATATAGTGGTATAAGAAAAACATTATTTATTTGAAAGCTAAAATTTTGTTGGTGGAAAACTTTGCTTTTCTCTGCTTTAAAGTTCATGTTTACCGCAACTATAAACAGAGTACACACTTGTTTTAGAAAATATATTTATGATCTATTACAAAGTCAAAGAGAATCCATGATATGATACCCACCATAGTTTATGAGCTATAATGCAGGTATTTCCGGTACTTCTTTCCAATCTTTTCTCTATGCGTGATTGTCACTAAGATAAAGTAGTTTTATATACTGCCTATTTTCTTATTTCCTCACATTTTCACAGATGCTTCATGAAGTTTCTTTTCACAGCCTGAGAGTATATCTACTTACCTTTCTCATCTCATCTGTCTCTAATGGCAGCAGTTCGAGACAGCGGCTCACAATGCCCAGGGCTGTTCTTTCTTTTATTCCCTCACAAAGCAGGCAGAGCCTGGGTCTGTTTGTGACCTGCAGAATACCGAGAAACTCACACCTTGGGACAGCATGGGCCTCAATAGTGTTGGCAGCCACTCTGCCCTTCGCTTCTCTCTTGGCTCCACGGCCCACTACATATTACCTATGTTTTAAATAACTTTGGGGACCGGGGATTTAGCTCCGTGGTTTCGCCGCCTGCCTTGCAAGCACAAGGACCCAAGTTCGATCCCTGGTACCAAAAATAAATAAATAAATAAATAAATAGCTTTGGAACAGTGTGTGTCAACAGACATCAGGCACCAATGACCCTCTGTGAGTGTGCTTCAGACCAGGTTATAAAGTCCGGCTTATAGCCCTAGATCAACTGCATGAAATGTGCAGCAAAGGAGTATGTAGTTTGGCCATTTAGCTTTAAAGATGCCTTTACTCCTACAAGAACACAAGCAAACACAGAGATAATTCACGTCCTTGAGACATGTTGGTGTCATTTGCCCTGGGCTGCTGTGAGAGTTCATGAACATTCAGATTCTCAGCACCAAGGTCTTCCAGTCCAGAGTTGTGCCTCTGAGGCTGTGGTTTCTCTCAAGCAGAATAATAGCAGATGTGGATCTCAGGCCTATAACAGTTTACAGTAAGGCCTTCAATGAGAGGCAGAGGACTGATCAGCTCTGTGTGACAGCAGACGGTAATGGCGTTTTCTTTGCTTTTAACAGTGGGACAGGTATTAAGTACACAGACAGAGTTAAGAGCGGGGTCACAGGTGAGCAGATCTGGCTACAAATCAATGAGCCCACCCCGAATGACAAAGGGAAGTACATAATGGAGCTCTTCGACGGCAAAACTGGGCACCAGCGGATGGTGGACCTTTCTGGACAAGGTAAACGAGTCTCCTGCGGATTCAAACTTGCTATGGTGAAGTGGATCTTTTTAGTTTGTTTTTTTTTTTTTTTAGGAGGCATAAAGTGGTTTATGAGATAGAAACTTAAAAGTACACATTCAAAGAAATAGATTGCAGGCCCCTGAGAGAGAGAGGTGCGCTGCAGTTTGGAGCTGGGAATATGTATGTTTTTGGTGGTGGAAATCTGTGGGATTTGTGAATCCATAGAAAGTTCCACCTTGGCCTTGGTTTACAGGAGAAAGGATGGCTCACTCACAGAACGGTAACGGCCCTTTTACAGGCGAAAGGCGTGAGGGTCACCATTCTGGGGGGAGGAGATGGGTGCTCTAAGATGTTTTGCCTAAAAATATTTTTTGAGCTCTCTCACTTTGTTCCTTTTGCATAAGGTCAGGTTTCTGCCCTTTACTTTTTCAACTATATTAATTTATGGCCTTAAAGGATTTTGGATGTGATGGCTCCAGAAGAAAAGTATAAAGAAACCTAGGGAATAGTGAGGTGAACAACCTCAGGTAGCTTTGACAGTGTCCTGGAGTTGCAGTCCTCTTTAAAAGGGTGTGATTTTTAGCTATGACTCCCTTTTCTCCTCTGTACCCATCTTTATTGTTGTCTATCTTACCTCGTCCCCCTTCCCCTGCCCCAAGACTTTGATCCCTTATTCTTAAGAGGTGCAGAAGGGCTGAAGATCCATCTTATAACTGCTTCAGGCTGAGGCAAGGTATTGATGCATCCATAAAAGCCTCACCCTGACTGATCCAAAGGAGGCAAAGGAAGATGGGGTGTTTTGTTTTGTTTGGTACCAGGGATCGAACTCTGGTCCTTGCACTTGCGCAGCAGGTGGCAAAACCACTGAGCTAAATCCCCAGCCCAAGATGGGTTTTATCTTATGGCTTGATGAACCATCAACTTTTGATAGTCTGGAAAAGAGGACAAGAATATTAGCAAGTCACTGACACTTCAGTGTCATTTTATAACCATATTAAGCCAGCAGAGGCCAAAAATTAAAAGCAGAATATTGATGAATAGTAGCTCAAAACACTGTAGAAGTTGGACAACATGAGGCAGCATTTGGCATAAGCCTTTTATCTTTCATGTTAACCTGTGTTTGTCCAGCAGTGTTAACCTAAGTACTACATGGAGTTTAAGAGCATGTAGATTCTTCCTTGTTTTGTCAAAGAAATCTAATGTTCTCATTTTAATTATAACAATGGCAAGGAAATACACTAAATAAAGATTTCTGTGTTTTTGTGGCCATTGGACCATTAAATGTTTTACTACAGGACTCAGAACTCAGATTTGACCCCTGTTTTGTAGCCCTGAAGATGTATTGTAGTGACAGGGTCCAGATAAAATAAACATAGAAGGTCTGAAGAAGATAACAGAAAGTCAGTTTATATGACCAAGGCAGTGACACTTAGTGGCTACAATATTTGTGCTGCCGTTCTTATTCTATAGGCATCCCTATCCAGGAAGCCAAATCTTCATGTGAGGGGTACTAAAAAGTAGATTAAAATAACATGACAGCAAAATGGAGCACTGAGCGAGGTGGGAGGACCCGTTCCTGAAGGGCCAGAGGTCTGGGGATCACAGCCCTGATGGCTGTCACAGGTGCCGTTGGAGACTGCCAGCTGTGGCTGGTGTCCTTTTGTGTAGCTTGCCTAGCTTTTGTTGTATATTACCATCACTTTCGTTATTTTTTTTGGTTGTACTTTCCTGCTGGGTGTTTAAGACCAAGTCAAAGGAAGACCTGTGTTCATCAAAATGTACATATACGCACCTGTGTGTGTGTGTGTGTGTGCGCGCGCGCGCATGTATCAAAATCAGTTGAGACCCTTCAGGGATTATTTTTAGGGTCACATGAGGAGCCTCTTAGCTCGGCTAGTTTTTCCTAGAGAAATGGGTCTTTTAAAAAGAAGAAAAACTGAAAAGAGGCCCTCATGTTGGTGATGTCACAGAACAAAGTGTCAGCCGATTAAGCTCAAGAGCCCACTTGGCTTCCTCAGTGATTCATGGATGGGGCAGCATCCGGGTACCGAGCAGGAAAACTCTCCCTGGGGGTGGCAGAGGGGTGGCCAGTGCGGGCAGGACCAAGGAAGCGAAGCAGTGCAGGAGCAGACTGATGCTCCCCAGATTCCCTCCGTCCCTCTCCTTGCAGGGCACAGCAGAGGGACTTCCTGGACACGGCAGCTCAGGCTGGTGGCCCCGAAGTCCGGCTGCTGGCGGTCTCACTTCCTGGGGACCGGGCCTTGTTTTATGTTTGAGTTGATGACACGGCACCTAGCAGAGCGAATCCATCCTGCTCTGATCCGGTCATGTGGGCCTGGGGAGAAGCTCAGGCTAAAACCATAGCTCCTGTGAATTTTACTGACAGTCATTTTGGAAAAGCGATCTTCGTGTGCTGCAGTGGCAGAAGTGAGCATCCACAGGGTGGACAGGCAGTGAGAAGCAAGGAGGAAACAGTTGTAGAGACAGGGCACCACGCACAAGAAGATGCTTATGGAGAAGGGCAGGTTACAAACAACCACGCTGTAAGGACAGACAGTGAGAAGCCAGTACTCTGGTCCCTGAAACCTGAGCTCGTTCATGGAGCCCAGAAGCAGTTGTGCTAGAAGGTCTGGGGTGGGTATGAAGGAGAACCATTGAGCACTGAGGTCCCAGAGAATGAGAGCTGTGCCTCTCCTGGGGCAGAGCGGGAGGAGCAAGGAGGCCCAGAGGAGGGGACCGGGAAGCAGAGACAGGCCTGAGAGAACAGAAGGAAGTGGAGAGCCTGGGTCCTTCGTGGTTCTGGATGTCTTAGGCATCTGCTAAGAGAGCAGGGGTTCTGAAGAGAATCCGGAAGAGGTAGTAATAACGAGAGACGCATGCCACGTCTTCCAGAGAGCAAGGATCAAAGGCAAGGCGCAGTTACTAAAGCAAATTTTAAAAGTTAAAAGATGCGCAATTATAGCTTAAAAAGCTTAAAGACACTGTGCCATTTCTCCCCTTTCTTCTACTCTTTCCTAAAGAAATAAAATAGTCCAGAAGGAAGTCGCTGGGTTTTTCCCCCTTTCTTCATGCAGTGAAATACAATCTAACGGTGTGCTACTCTTAGTGAGGAGGCTCAGGATTCTGAGGGCAGCATCCCGGGCCTGCACTGCAGCGCTGTGGGGCCCTCACCCCACGCAGCTCTGGTGCTGCGGAGCCTCCCTGGAGCGGGCGGGTGAGTTTCAAACCTCTTTCAATATTCTGTTGCCACCAAAACTCACTGATGCCTTATCACAAACCTCCCTCCCAAGGCCGGGCGTTGTCTCACCAGCATTTCGACTGCCCCCAAAAGCAGGCTGGGCCAGCGACAGCCCTCCTTCCCCAGGGTGGGGGGGGACCGGGGCAAGCCTGGACCCTCTGCCTGGGGCAGCCGACTTGTCTTCTGCCTTCTCGTGATGAAAACACAGAACATTGACGTGAAGCCTGACTTCAGGAAGAGTTTCCCACCTGTGTGTGGGAATGGGTATCACCTACGTGTTCTCTGGACTCCAGACACCCTTGAGCACAGAGGAGCTGAAAGATGTAATGAGAAGACTCTGCAATCAAAAGGTATACTCTGCAGGCACAAGAAGAATTAAACTGTTTCGAACACTGTGGACTCTAGTCCTTGTCTCCCCGTCCTTCAAGAGACAGCGAACACGACACAGAGGCCCTTAGCTGTCCAGCTAGGGCCCTGTGACGTCATGCGTGCTTCATAGAAGGAAGCTTGTTTGGTGTTTAGGATGTTTAATAGACAGCCAACTTTTTATGAAACAGATTTATTCACATTTTCCTTGGGTGGTGCTAATCCCTGACTTTCTACTTAAAGGGTTGAGCTGAAAACTTTCCAAAGCACCTATCTTACGTTTTCTACCTAGAAAGGCAGAGTGCATTAGAGTGAGTGTGTTACTGAGTCAGTAGTTAGCCACCTTGCGTGGGAGTTTTATTCAGAGCCTGTGCCTGGTCATGCATGGGATTCGGGGTGAGCAGATTCTAACTTTGCTTTTTTCTCTTAAAGCGTACGAAGAGGCCTATGCTGAATTCCAGAGGTTAAAGTAAGTCCCCCATCCTGGCAAATGCTTCTGTGTGCAGTAATCTCCCTGGGTCCCCGGGACCGAGTGTAGAAAGAGCCCTTTGTCCAGTGGCGCTTGCTGCTGCCGTAGCAATAGCTGAGGTCCCCACAGCAGAGAGATGCGGCCCGGGTCAGCTGCTTCCAAGTAGCACTCAACACAGTCTTCTTTGTTTCTATGTTTGTTTGTCTCTCTCAACCACAGACAAGCTGCCATTGCCGAGAAAAGTAAGTAGCCCGCTTCCCGTGGACCAGAAATACACTTCACTGTGCTGTCATAGCTGCAGACAGGAGAGGAGAAGGGTGTCTTGGCTTTTCCTTCCTTTTTTAGAACCGGAGGGGTCCCACATATGTTTTCATTTTAGTCTTGCGGGTAAGAATGCCTATGGAAAGAAGTCCCGGGCTATTCTGGGAGAGTGTCACCCAGCTCCCGGCCAGCCTGAGAAATCTCCTGCTTGCAAATCCACTACGTTAGACACAATGTAGCAAGGGGAAAAATCACACCGTTAAAGAAAAGAAACATTGTAAGTTTGGCACGGGGTAAATCACTGCAGCCTCCCCAGGGAGTACTGGGCCGTTTCCTGAGTACCTAGATCGACCAGCGTCTGAATGGGCCCTTTATGCTGCGCTGGGTCGCAGTTTGCTTCCCTCCGAGAGATTTTTAGAGAACCCCAACAGCCCTGCCCGGAGGGTTTCAGGAACCTCCGGCTAAGCCAGTGCATTGATTTGGTTTCTTTCTAAGTGCGGGGTGGAATTGAAATGCTGCCATACGCTCTACAGTGGATGCCAAGCTGGACTTGAAGGGGGCAAGGGAAGGAGTGAGCGGGGTGTTGCCACCCCACTTCCCAGGTCTGGCTCACTGGGGACTCTGAGCCTACCCCAGCTCTGCTGCCCTCTCCTCCCCATGCAGGCTCAGGCCCTGTTCAGGAGGCGCTCGCGCTCTAGTGGTCAGGGCAGAGGCCTTCTGGAGCTGGGGTGGAGCGGGTCAGCGAGGATCTGGGACAGCCTGAGAGGCCCCCACCCACCAGCAGGGTCCTGCCTGTCTTGCTGGGAGCCTGGCCCTCTGGGTCATGCACCCACACAGCTGGGTGAGGCCGGGGTCCTCTGGCTCTGAGATTTTACACCTACATTCACTCTGAACAGTCCTCTGCACCGTCACCTACCCCGCTCCAGGGGAACCCACAGAAGCTGTGGTGCAAGTTTGCAAACTCAGAGTCCACAGATACCGTGCAACCCTCCTCCCATTCTACACCCAGGGGACTGTGGCACCCAGCAAGGTGACAGGCTGAATGTCACATGGCAGGTCACGTGGGGAGCTGGTGGTATAATGGCATTGACAGAAGGAAGGAGTCTGGTGCCACCCCAAGTTTCAGCCTGACTCCACAGAGCAGGCAATTGTAGAAATGATGATCGAGAGTCACAGATTAATTGAAGTTGGCCCAAAAGTTATGAGGCTGGAAGCCACTGTGTCAGTGCCAGAGAGGAGGCCTTAGCATTTATGACAGAAAGGCGGCTTCCCCAAGGGCTTGGGCACATGGATTGGCCAAGGGCAGCATCTTGGATTTCACACCCATCCTGGTCCTGGTCCCCTTTTGGCTGGCCTTGACACTCAGCTGTGGATAGTGGCTTGTACACAGCTGCCAGGAACCCCTAGGAGACAGAAAAGAACACTCATAGGAAGGCCTTGAAAGAAGATGTGCTTGCATGGGCCCTTCCCTCACAACCCATGCCCCTCCTGGGGACCCCAGGGAGAGCCCACACCAGGCTCCAAGCTGTCGGTGAAGATTCCGTCTGTTTCCCAGCTCAGCCCCACTCAGCTTCAGCGGGGGGAGGGGGGCGGCTGAAAGTTGCAGAGCAGCTCACCACGTGATAGTGCCCTGCTGAGCTGGTCTTTTGAGGGCAGCTGGCCACACCTGCTCACATGCAACCTGTGGATAAAGAAGGGTTAAAGTCCACAGCTGCTGGCTCAATTCTTATTTTGCATTTCTAAAAAAATTTTACCCTTCCCATTTACCAAAGCTCTGTTTCCACTTTTTTCTTCAATTTCTCTCTTTTTAAATTCCTCCCCACCTCCCTCTGTCCATCTCTTGCTATCTTACCATGGGAAAAAGGTCTTCCTGCTTCCTGTTACTAGCATTCATTTTGCACTTCCATTGTACCTGGGGTACTGCACACAGTGTGAAGTAGCTGTCAGGAGAATGAGAGCTAAACTGGGGGTTTGTGCCCCCGGGATCGGATGAGGGGTTGAGGGCTACCGTCGTGCGGGGACTAACCGGAAGTGCCTGTGCTTACAGATCGCGCCCGGGTGCTGGGCGGGCTCCCTGATGTGGTCACCATTCAGGAGGGCAAGGTGAGTGTGAGGAAGGCCCCAGCCTCAACTGTGTCCCCTCTGTTAACATGATGCATGCCAACATCTCTGTCTTAGCTCGTGGCTGCTTCCACTTGCCCAGAATAGCCGTGCACAGGGGTAAAAACGAAGCCCACTTTCCAACCCTCGTAATGCTCCGTAGGCCAAGTGTCAGGATCAAGTTACTCTCCTGGTGTCAGGTATGGATGGGCCACTTGGTATCTCCCCAGTCACCCTCCAAAAGTCTCGAGGAACTGAAAACATCTCACCAGAGCTCTGAGAAAACGGAAGAAACAGCCTCTCGGGCCTATGCAGCAGGGTGTGCATAGACCGTGCCATTCAGTGTCGCCTTCCCGAGAGCCCCACCGATCCCTGTGGGCTCTGCTTGTGTGGGAATCTCAACCCTCTCTGTCTGCTTTCTGGACTGGCATTGCCTGGCTCCCTGATAATCTCTCCGAGAGCCAGCCACACAGTTTCTAACCCGTATTCACTTTCTCCGTTCTTAAGTCTCGGTAGAACAAGTTTAGCACAGCAGTCCTGGGGCAGGGAGAGCTATGAGGGGGCAAAAGCTTTTTCCCTCCAGCACTGGGAGCCAGGCCAGGCTTGGACATTCCCTGGGAGGAAGTGTGGCCGTCGCAGAGCTGGTTTCCTTCTCGGCTCCTTCCGTTTTCCTCACCTGACTCTGGGTCATAGTGAGGATGAGGAGAGAGAGCATGTGAGGCTTCTTGAACTCTGAAACTCAAACCTAAAGTGTGGCAGAGAGGTTCTCAGGATGCTTAAGGTGTTTAGGAGGTTTTTGTTTGATTTAGTTAAGTTTTAACTCCCAAGTAATCAAAATTCCCCAAATCATATGCCCAGTCTGCTGGGATATGTTTAATGGTCATGATTTGCCTCATGGTTTTCTTTCTGAAATGGATTCATAGAATAATTCAGTAAGAAATGCTAATTGATGATTGAGTGAAAGCAGAGTTCTGAATCCACCCGATGTCAGGCCTGCAAGTGATGCACCCAGCAACTCTGGAGAACCAGGGAAAGATACTTAAAAGCATGCCCCTTTCTTTCTCTGTTGCAAGCCCTAGTTCGTTCCTTCTTATTTCTGGGTTTTAGAAACAAATTCAAGAATAGAACTTAAAATGTGAAGTAAGCTCAATGTGATTTCCAGCCAGGGAGGGGAAGGACCTCAGTGAAATGTCATGACAGCTGCCAGAAATGCTGAAACAGAAAATGGCACACAGCGACAAAACTCCTAAAGACAGATGGCAGCCACGATGTGGGAAAACTGAATCACTTGTACATTGTTGGTGGAAATGTAAACCAAAATTATACCGCCCCTTAGGAAAGCAGTTTGGCAATTTCTGGGAAAAGAATCATGCATTTACCATATAACCCAGTACTTACACCCTGGGTATGCTTCCCAGAGAGCTTAAAACTCATGGTCATGTAAAAACCTGCACACAAACCTTCACGTAGCTGTATTCACAGCAGCTGGGCCAGAAACCATGAATGCACACAACCCTGAGGGGCATGGATGGACCCTGGCACCCTCCTCAGCAGTAAAAACGAGTGAGCTGTCACCATCGCAGTGAGCTGGGTGGACCTGCAGAGGATTATGCTAGGTGAAAAGCCCATCCCAAAAGTTCACCTACTGTAGAGTTCATTTATATAACATTTTCTATTGGGTACCCTGGCCTTGAGCCCTGATCTCCTGCTTAGGGGCTACAGCCCAAGGTGAAAGAAAGACAGAAACAATGAGACTTAAACAGAAAGCAGGGGTCTGGGATCATCTGAGCTGATCTGGGCAGCAGAGACACCAGGCACCCAAGACCTCCAGTATCAACTGATTACAAGCGTGGGAAGAACTAGGGCAGGGTGTATGTGAGACAGCTGGTGGCATCAGTTGTCACAGGCAAGGCTCGTAAAAGGAGGGCGGTGCATTCCTGCAGAAGGAACAAAGGGTGACCAGGGCTGAGTTGTGAGTAACCAGTAACCATCAGGTCCCCGGGAGAGGCCGCTCCCTCCCCTCAGCCTGCCGCGGCTGGTGTCTGATGTGGCCCCTTCTCCCACACGCGTATCCTGCAGGCCCTCAATCTCACCTGCTCTGTGTGGGGCGACCCAGTGCCCGAGGTCTCCTGGCTGAAGAACGAGCGGCCGCTGGCCTCTGACGACCACTGCAACCTGCGCTTCGAGGCTGGGAAGACAGCCTACTTCACCATCTCGGGTGTGAGCACAGCCGACTCCGGCAAGTACGGGCTGGTGGTGAAGAACAAGTACGGCTCGGAGACCAGCGACTTCACCGTCAGCGTGTTCATCCCCGAGGAGGAGGCCCGGACAGCTGCAGCCGCACCTCAGAAGGGCGCCCCAAAAGGGGCCCCGAAGTCCAAGTGAGCGGAGGCCAGTGAGGGGGGCAAGAGGAGCTGAGATGACCATGCTGCGTGTGTGTGTGAGCGGTGTGAGTTAAGGATCGGGAAGGACAGCTGGGTGTGGTGGTGCAGGCCTGTGATCCCAGCACTTGGGAGGCTGAGGCAGGAGGATCGTGGGGAGTTCAAGACCAGCCTGGGCTAGTGAGAGCTTGTCTCATTTTTTTTTAATGGTAAGGAGTCTTCTGACTTCTCTTCCCCATGGAGAGCTGGGCTGGAAGAGAAAGTTGTTACATCTTTTATTCATATAAAAAAGCACCAACTAGTAACACTTTGTTCTTTACCTGCAAATTATGTGCTGAGAAAATACCACTGCGTCACCAATATTAGGAAATGGTCTCGAGGAGAGAGCCGGTGTTGTGTCGAGGGACAGGTGTGATGTCGGAGATCAGAGGGCTGTGTTGCGGGTCGGTTTCTGTGAGTTCTCCCGGATTGTGATCCTGCCCCAGCGGCCCACCCAATGACACTGAGACTGAAGGCCTGCGTGTGTGCGTGTGTGGTGTGTCAGGACGCGTGTGCAGGGTGCGTCTGTTGACACCCAGCCCAGCGCCTCCTCACTTTGAATAAACCGTGTCGCCTCCCCTCCCCGTGCCTCTGTCTCTGGCCACGGCTCAGCTGGTGGCCTTGTCACCCCATTTTCCGGTTCTCACTGTGCTGGCAGTGGGACTGGAATGGACCTGGGGGAGCCGGCCAAGGCTGTCACCAAGCCGGTCACCCACCCGGCCACCAAACTGACTCAGGCTGAGGCTCCCCAGGCCACTGCCACAGCGAGGTGCTGCTGAGGACGGCGACCTGGCCAGGACTTTTGCTGTGCTGGCACTGCCCTGATCTCGGGCCCCAGACCAGGCATGTTCCCCCGGAGGTGAAGGCTGGCGAGGCGCCCCCTCTCCCGCCTGAGTGCTTCTCGGTGTGTTCCGTGGTGCCCTGACTGAGTTCCGAGACTGGGGGATTGGCCGAGGAAGGAGCCGGCTTCCTGTGCTCCAGAGGCTGGGATGCCCCGGTCAGGGGCCTGGCTCCTCGCTTTGCTGTCCTGGGCGGAAGAGGAAGGGTGAGAAGAAGTCGCAGGGGACCCGTCCCCAAGGGAACCAAGCCACTCCTGCCGGCCCCCGCTGAGGGGTCCCCTCCTGAGGGCGCAGCCTCATGAGCACCCTGGTTACTCCCTAAGGGCCAGCAGCCTTGGAGGTTAAATTTACAACACTCGTGCTGGGCGTGGTGGCGCAGGCCTGTAATCCCAGCGCTCAGGAGCCTGAGGCAGGAGGATCCCTGAGAGTTTGAGGCCAGCCTGGGCTACATAGTGAGATCCTGTCTCAGAATAATACAAACATACATACATGAATGTTTACAACACATGAACTGGGGGACACATTTCAACACAGAGCAGGGGCCAGAGCAGGAGATGCCCTAGCATGGGAGCCGGAGGAGGCTCTGAGCTCCTTCTCCCTTCCAAAGTTCAGGGCTGGAAGTCGCTGTCCTTGGACTTACCCAGCTGAGAGTCCAGGGCTGCCCCCAGCAGGAGCGAGATATGGCCCCACCCTTGGTCACAGCAGTCGGGGTTCGGATGGGGCCCGAGTGAGTGCATCGGAAGCTTGCCCTGCAGTGGGGCTGGAGCAGTGCGGGGCCTCGGAAGGAGGGAGGGTGTCCCCCGGGTCTCCTGTGAGCCCCACGACAGGGAGCCGCCCCAGTCCTGATCCCTGGAGTCCTGTTGGCTTGGTGAGCTCCCTCCCACCACACTCCTGCCATCTGCCAAGCCCTGGCCGGAAACCACACCAATGAGTTTGCAGGATCTAGGACTTCGGCCTCCAGGATCCTGAGCTCAGCACCTCTTTCCTTTACAAAGTTACTTCAAGTGTTTTATTAGAGTAACATAAAAGTAGACTACTCCCAGGTGGACGTGGTGGCACCCACCTATAATTTCAGCCCTCAGGAGGCTGAGGGAGGAGGATCATCACCTCAGCTACATAGTGAGTTCCAGGCCGGCCTGAACTACAAAGCAGATTCTGTCTCCAAAACAAAACAAAACAAAATCACCTAACACAGCAGGTGACTGAGCTTCCCAGGGATTGGCTGGACCCCAGGAAGGTGGGTGGCCAGGAGCAGTCTGAAGTTGTCCCTGCCTCAGCAGTCGAAAGAACCCCGAGAGGCTGCTGCCAGGGAGCTGAGCAGCGAGGGTCCACGGTGCAGGCTTGCCAGGGCGCAAGGCCCCGACTTCTCAGACCCCCACCTGTACCCCACATGCGCCAGCCACAGAGCCCCAGTGTCAGGAGGAGGGGTGTGCGACTCCACCCCAGGATCCAGACGGAAAGCAAAGAACGAACTGCAGCGTTCTGGGCTCGGAAACCATGAGACTCGGGAGGTCACAGTGCGCAGTCACTAAGGTCCCTGTGGTCGACTCAGGGGCCTGAGAGAAATGATGGTCTGGTTCACAGCTAAGGGCGGAGACTGGGTCTCCAGGGCCACAGCCCTGAGTTATTCCAGCCTTTCTAACTGCCGAGCAAATCGTCTGTGTCCTGATTTGGCCGTTCAGGTACACGCTGCGGTTTCTAAATGAGAACACAGAGCAGGAACTCAGAGCCCACCACGGGATGATGCTCCGTCCAGCCTATTCCCAAGGGTGGCTCGCCCCTAAATGTGAGCTGCCGTACTCAGAGGAGCGTACGGGCTCACTGAAAAGACTGTCCAGAGTTTCATCTCCAGAATGAATAGGCAGCAGTGGCAAGGTGTAACATTTTCCTATTGCTTCAAGTTCAGCTTCATGGTTTTATTATTTTCTATTCCAAAATAGATCCATTGAAAAAATAACTTTAGAGCTTCCTTTTCTATCACTAAATTCCGTTTAATGTGTTAAACTTTATCAACTAATATATTCTCTCTCAATTTTACTTACTCCTATCGATTGACTTTAAAACTTCCTAAGAACTTAAGTTCAACGTTGGGGTTCTCTTAAACGCGCTCGGCTTGCATACAAACATAAACTGACAGAAGATCACAGTCAAGCACTGAGAGCTAAAATCCCCAAACTGAGATGTTACCAGCCCACATTGTCTAAAACACTGCAAATATGTGAAAATCAGACCTGCGTAGACCCCCCCAACGTGTCACCAGCTGTGGGCCCCCGTCGGGGCGGCGTCCCACGCCCACACCAGGGCCCTGCACAGAGCCAGCTGAGCACAGGGAGGCTCCATGAAAACCAAAAGGGGAAAAGTGAAGACACCGCCAGTGGACAGACCAGAGCGTATGCAAATGTAAGCCGCGCAGCCTGCTTGGAGTGGTTCTGGGGAGAACAGCAAAAATAACAGACTCTTCAGGTCGGTTGGAGCTTCGTGCATGTGGGGTCCAGGTGCACAGGACAGGAATCCCAAGCCAAGGATTCCCATAAAAATGGTCCCTGGGGTCCGGCACAGTGTCGCATGTCTGTAATCCCTGCACTCAGGAGGCTGAGGCAGGAGGATTGTCATGAGTTTAAGGGCAGCCTGGGCTACATAGAAAGATGTTGTCTCCAAAACAACAACAAAAGGTTAATATCTGGGGCCCCAGAGAAGCAAATGCAGAACTGTACCACAAGGGACTTTTGTGTCAGCCCACAAGAGATTGGAAATCTTTCTCGTGGAAATCGCTCTCCCATTGTAAGCACCTAGAAACCTGTAACAGGAGTAGGGGAGACGTGGCCTGACTAGCAGATATGCCTGTGATTCTGAAGGGAGGTGATGGGGAGGCGTCAGAGGGCTGAGCGGGCATGATCCCTGCAGAGGGCACGGGGGAGAGCTGCCTGAGGCAGAGAGAGAGAAAGAAAGAAAAGGAAAGAGGGAGGGAGGGAGGGAGGGAGGAAGAAAGGAAAGAAATGAAAAGAGAAGGAAAAGAAAAGCAAGCATGCTGAAAGCAGCTGAAATCTCTCAGGCGACTTTCAGCCTCAGCAGCCTTAGGCAGAAGCGAGGAAGTGAGGTGCGCGCACCCATCCTAGTTCAGTCTCCCCTACTGCAGGAGAAGCAGTCACCTCTGCCCTGCTGCTAAAATACCAAGGCTTCCTTTCTCCCGCTCACTGAGGCAGCAGATGCTTCCTGAGCTCATGCGGCCAGGCCGGGTCCCCACAGCCCAGCACCCTGCTTTCTGCTGGTGCGAGCGGAAAATCACCAGCAGCTTCGCACCCTGCACACTCGCGCTCCCAGAAGTGAGCACATGAGCAAGGTGACCCCGGGATTTTCCAAGTGTGGCAGGGCCAGCGCTCTGGGACTGGAGGGAAAAGGATACGAGCAGTACATCAGTTTCCATGCGTAAAGGCAGCTCGGGAAGGAGAGCTCCCTGGCTCGGTGTAAGGCGAGCGTTTGTCACCAGCGGCTCAGTCTTAGCCTAGCTTCCTCCCAGGCCCCCCCCCGGGGGGGGCACACTGCACAGAGTCCCTGCTAGCAGCCCTGATCAGGACAGTTGCCACTTTCAAACATGGGGCACCAAAGCGATAGGAAAGCTGTCAGTAAACACAGAGCGAGAAGTCATCTTATTGCATAATAGAAACATTTCACGTGGAGTTTAAAACACAATCATGCATAAATCTCCTTCGCCTGTACAATAGACTTCTGGGTCACCAGGCAGAACTAGACTAGTAGGAAGATTTGTCACCCCAAGGCTGAAGGTATCCAGGAAGTGTTCAGACCTTTGCTGATAAATAATGTAAGGAAATACAAGCCAGGAGACTGGGAGACGTTCAAAAGAAAAAACGAGAAAAAGCCACATCGTGGTTGAAACATATAGTCATATACTGTTGCATGACTCGCAGATGTTTATTACGCAGAGACGTTATATAGAGATATGAGTAATATTGCATTAGGGCTACAGAGCTACAAAGAGGACAGAAATTGGGGAGCCTGAGCAGTATAGACACCACATAAAGACTCCTCAGTGCTAAGACATGAGGGACTGCTCCTCATTCCTATGACAGCCACAGTTCCGGAGGTGCAATGCGACCCTTGTCGACACAGGAAGTGTGCTACAAAGACATGGTTCAAAACAAGACTCAAGGCCAGGCAACTCCCTTTAAATGAAATGGAAATTTTTCGAAAGTATTTATTTCTATAATCTTTAAAGTACATATAGAAGCCAGGCATGGTGATGGAGGTCTGTAATCCCAGCTCTCTGGGAGGCTGAGACAGGAGGATCACAAGTTCAAGCCCAGCCAGGGGAGTTTAGAGACTTATCAAGACCCTGTCCTGAATTAAAGAATAAAAAGGGGTTGGGATGTAGCTCAGTGTATTGAAACCCCAGTACTGGGGGGAAAATACATGTAGAGATCAGGCAAATCCTTGGAGAGCCACCCTCTTCTAACTGCAGGCACTGCACAGGCGCTGCTGGGCCAGGCAGCCTGTGCCGGTCCCTGGGCCTGGGGGTCTCCCGGGTTTGGGGACACTGCCAGCTCTACTCTGGGGCTACCTTGGGTACCTGCTGTGGTACGTGCTCACCTACTCCTTCCACAAACACTGAGGAGCAAGGACATCCGGGTCCGTACAGAACCTGGAAGGACTGGTGGGCTTCACACTCCGAAGGGACGGCGGTGTGCTGGGGTTACAGGCGTGGGCACACTCGGGGCTCATAAGCTAAAATTAGAAGCCATCAGGGAAATGAAGCTCCAGGAGGAGGAATCAGGAAAGAGGTCATCCCTCCCCAGAACCAGAGGCCAGAGAACAAGGCGAAGGTGTCATTGGGGTGACTGTGTTTAAATATGGGAATAGGGAAGAAAGAATCCACAGGACAAGAACAGAATTCTATGGTCGGAAACAAATGAATTTGGGAAAAAACATACAGAAATACTACACATGAAAAATATACTGATCAGAATTTCCCGGGTGTGGTGACCCACGCCTGTGATCCCAGCACTCAGGAGGCTGAGGCAGGAGGATCGCCACGAGTCTGAGACCAGCCTGGGCTACACAGAGAAACCTCATCTCGAGAAACAAACAAAATCTAAACTATAGCAGCAAAGTTGGGTGAAATTGTAGCAAAATGATCACTAGAAAGAAGAAGGAGCTGGGACAGGAGCATGAGAGGAGACGTGGTGGGAGGGAAGCTTTCTCTCTAGTCTGTGAGCAGAGAGAAAGGCGGCGTGGACAGGGGCAGCTGAAAGGGTGTAGCCTCCTGTAGTGGCTCAGGCCCGAGGCCTTGAATGCCTAGCAGAGCTGGTGATGCCAATGCAGGTGTCCAGGCCCAGGAGAGCCTGGGGCGGCCCCTCAGGACCAGGACCAGACCGGCGAGGCTGAGCCCTTCGGATCACAGGTTCCAGCTGGGGGCTGGGCTGTGTCCTGCAGCAGAGTTGGGGGGACCAGGTCTGGCGGGACAGCAAGAGCGTGCTGAGAATGATCAGCACCTCCAGGCCACAGGAATGAATCCCAGAGTCAGGGAGGGGACAGAAGTCTCATTATGTAGCTCAGGCTGGCCTCGAACTCTTGGCAATCCTCCTGCCTCAGCCTCTTGGAGAGATGGGATTACAGATGTGCCCTGTCACACCTGAGTAGATGCTCCTTATCGCCATGAAAAAATCCTTTGAGGTTTTTTTGTTTGTTTTTGTAAATTACTTGCAAAAAGTCCAAACATGAAATGGTAAACAACATGACTGAAAAAAAAGGTTCCAATCAGCTTCCTCCATAGTCAGAACTAGAATATATGAGGCCCAGCTTCTAGTAGAAAGCAACTGATACATACAATGGAGTACTACTCTGCCATGAAGAAGGAGAGACGGAGTGATTTGTAGGCAGATTGGTGCACCTTGAGGCCATAATGTTATATCGAATGGTTTCTCTTCTATGAGAAACCCAGAGTATAAATAATTTAAAGAGCAAATAAAAGATAGATAAAGGAAACAGGGAGGCAGATGTTTTGCAAAGGGGAAGAGGACCTTGAGATGGAGGGAGAGGAAGAGAGGAGAGAAGGGGAAGTAGGAAGAATGAAGATGTGTCACGAACATGTCCCAACTCCCCACAGTGAAGGTGCTCGTTATGCACCGCAAACCTGGACGAACAAAAATAAAAACAATTTTTAAAAAGCAAGCACACTGCTTTCCTTGGCCCCATGGCCTCTGCTGGGCTCTGCTCCTCCCAGGGCCCCATCAGCCCTTCCTGTGCTCCTGGAAACTGCAGACCGGCCAGAAACAGGAGGCTGGCACCCCAGGGGCAGCGCTGGGGCTGCTCCCAGCTCCTCCAGCCTCGGCCCGGCCTGGTCCCTTCCTCCTGGGTCACAGTGGGGCCAGGTTCTGCCCCCAGCTACGTCCCCAGCCTGCGGGGCTGCTAGAGGCTGAAAAGGGAAAATGGGAAAGGGCACAGTTGGATGCCTAGAAACTGCTATAACCATCAGCGGATTTGGCTCTTTGCACAGCTTTTAAGAAATAAAAATAAAATAAATTTCTGTCACGCATCCAAATTCCAGAACTCCACTCTCTGGACACTTGGGAAATTCTTCTTCACAATCTTCTAGTTTGTTCAGTTAGGGATTCAAATTTCCTATTTCCTATGCTGTTATTCCACACTCTGTGCTCCTACTTTTTAAAGGGGCTTCTGTAAATTCAGGCACCTTTTCTTTTGGTACCGGAGATTGAACTTGCACTTTCGCAGCAGGTGGTGAAACCACTGAGCTAAATCCCCGGCCTGGTGCCCATTTTTAAAAAGTAGATGCACTGAGGGCCAGGGATTTAGCTCAGTGGTTCTGTCACCTGCCATCCAAGCACAAGGTCCCGCGTTCGATCCCTGGTACCAAAAAGAAAAAAAACAAAACAGAAAAAGGCATTTGTAAGTCTGGCCTCGTGGGGCACACCTGTAAAGTAATCCTAGCACCCAGGAAGCCGAGGCAGGAGGGTCACTGTGAGTTCAAGGCCAGCCTGGGTTATACAGTGAGACTCTGTCTCAAAAAAACAATGAAACAAATAAATAAATAAAACTAACACAAGCCTATGCATATGGTGGTGCATGCCTTTGATCTCAGCTACAAGAGGCTGAGGCAGGAGGATCACTTTAGCCAGGAATTTGGGTCTGCCTGGGTAGCACAGTGAACCTGTCTCAAACAAAAGCCATCCTAGTTTGCGTTGCCATCTGGGAGCAGGTGGCTCCTAACTACACTGGGGGAGCAAACAGCTAGCTGTCAGGCTCCACGGTGACAAGGACAAGAAAAGAGATTAAGCAAGTGGGCCCAGGTGGGCTGAGCACCTGTCAGAAAGGAGTGGGGAGACCTGGGCCAGCACTGGGGGCTCGGGAGCCCGGTCTCCAGGACAGGAAGGAAGGCGAGGTCAGCTGTCCCCTCAGGAGAACCCCGGAGCACCAGGAGGAACCGCTCAGGGCCCCTGGCTCTGCTTTCCTGTCCAGGGCAGCAGTTACTCAGCTGCTTCCTGGAGCCCAGCGTTGCTGCAAGCCTGCAGCCTGGAGACTGAGGCAGGAGGGTTGCTGTGAGTTGAGGCCAACCTGGGCTACACCGTGAGACTGTCTCTCAAAATACTAAAAATAAGTAAATAAATAAAGGCCGCTTCCAGATGTCCCCGGGGACCCGCCCCCCGCTGTGTGTCCTCCTTTATCTTTCCCTTCTGGGCTGGAACAGGAAGTGGCTGCATCCTGAGACTGTGTGGGGGAGGCTGGGCGGTAACCAAGGCTGGGGACACAGCCAGGACGCGGTGACCCTTCTGTCTACATTCACCTCCCCTCCCGGAAGTGAGGACTGAACAGCGGCCAGCAGCCTCAGCCTGTCCTTCCTCACCAGAGCTTCGGAGGAGCCGGGCTTGGTGGTGCACAGCTGTGATCCCAGCACTCGGAGGCTGAGGCAAGAGGACCACCTCGAGTTCCAGGCCAGTTGGGTTTACATGGTGAGTTCAAGGCCACCCCGAGCTACCTAGGGAGACCCTGTCTCAAGAAACCAAAACCAGCAGGGCCTGTGCCGCGACCGGGAGGTGTGCACACGAGCCCACCCTGAGCAGAGCTGCTCCCTTGAACGGTGTTGCACAACCCTCTCTTCCTCTTCATTTTAAAGGACTGTGGCGAAACAGGCCACTGGCCCTGAGACCACAGCCGGTCCTTGCCTCGAGGTGTGCACATTCCTGGAGTTTCTCCCAGGCTGTGGAGGCAAACTCACAGATGCAACTGAAAATATGGAGATGCACTCAGTTAGGGGCTCATTCTCCCCTGTGCCTCATGGTGGGAATAAAGACGCACACACCTGTATACACTCCCACTCAGGCTGAGACACAGCGCACACCCTGCCCCAGGTGTTTGTACTTTCTCTCTGTAGACAGTCTTGCTAGGCACTCAGGCTAGCCTTGAACTCATGGCGATCCTCCTGCCTCATCCTCCCGAGCGCTGGGATGATTATAGGCATGTACCACCATGTCTGGCTTTTCCTTTTGCTCAAAGCCAATCCTTTCCTGAAAAGTGTTGTTCATTTCTTTGTGTTTTATGGAATAGAATAATTACAATTTAAGAAACTTTAAGTGTGTGTGCACGTGTGTGTGTGTGTGTGTGTGTGTGTGTGTGCGTGTGGTGCTGGGGATTGAACCCGGGGCCTTCACACTGAATTACATCCCCAGCCCTTTTTCATTTCGAGAAACTTTCCTGTTAACTTGCCCAGGCTGGGTGTCTTCCAGGGCGCTGGGATTACAGCATGCACTTCCATGTCCAGGTGAAATCGAATTGCTTGATGTTTCATTGCTTAAGGTTTTAGTGCCGACATTAGTCCATGTTGGTAGTCGTATTTCACTGCATAACAATTTAATTATCCACTCCCCCTACGGCAGCTGTGTGCATTGTTTCTGGCCCTTTGCACCTCCGCACAAGGCTGCTAGATTCCCGAGTATCTCCGGGACACGTGTGGGTCTGTCGAAGGCTGAAGCCACTGGGCCTCTGTGTGTGTGTTCAGCTTGCTGGTGACACCACGCCATTTTCTGAAGTTGTCACAGCTGGAAGTGCTGGCACATGCCTGTCATCCCAGCACTTGGGAGGCTGAGACAGGAAGGTTGAAAGTTCAAGCTTAGCCTGGGCGACTTAGTGACTTTGTGAGACCTTGTCTCCTGACATAAAATAAAAAAGGGCTGGGGATACAGCTCAGGTGAAGGCCCTGGCTCAACCCCCAGGACCGCAAAAAGTAATAATGAAATAAAAATAAAGTTGTTACACTGTGACCTTGAGCTTAGCATTAAACAGCCTTCTCTACTTCTGCCACACCAATGGGCGCCTGCTAGCATCTCCTTGCGGTTTTCATTTTCGTGATTGCTAATGAAATTCAGCATCTTTGTGTAAGTTTGTGGGCTGCTTCTGCTTGTTCTTCTGTGAAATTCCTGGCTGTTGCTTTGGCTGGTTTTTCTACTGATTGCTAGACCCTTACTGATTGATTCCTAGGAATGCACCCAGATTCTGGATTCTAATCTTTGATTCTGTCTTGCAAATCCATTCTCCTAGGACGTTGCTTCCTTTGGTTTGTTTCTGAGTAGGGGTCTTGCCAAACTTGGCCTCCAACTCTCAGTCCTATCAGAGTCTCACAAAGCAGGTTATAGGCAGGCTCCACCGCACCCAGCCGTGTTACATTCTGGGTTTGCAGTGCGCGGGATTGAACCAAGGCCTCTTGGAGCTGTACTCCGGGGCTGTTTGATTCCTTTTGATTTCTTTTTAAAAGAAGTTCTATGTAGGGGCTGGGGATTTAGCTCTGTGGTTCCACTGCCTGCCTCACAAGCACAAGGACCCGAGTTCAATCCCTGGTACCAAAAAAAAAGTTCTATCTAGGCGGCTCTCATTCCAAACTATTATAAATAAATACTAATGACTGTGTATTGCCTTTAGTGTCCACAATGTGGCTGAACTGGCTTACACATCTCCATAGGTTATGTGTGTGTTCTTTCCTTTCCTATTTCCTTTCCTATTTATTGTCTTATTCTGCATTTAGGATCTCTCATACTATGCTGAATAGAGAAACAAGGACAGCACATTTATCTTGTGCCTTATTTTAAAAGGAATGGAAACTTAGGGTATCTGCTAGAGGTTCTTGCAAAATCTTTTTATCTTTTGTTCTGCAGTACTGGGGACCAACTGCAGAGGCTTCACACTGAGTTACATCCTCAGCCCTTTTTATATTTTTTCATTTTGAGACACAGTCTCATTAAGTCCCTAAATTGCCCAGGCTGGGGTCAAACTTGTGATCCTCCTGCCTCAGCCTCCCAGAGTGCTGGGGTTACAGGTGTGCATCGCCGCATTAGGCTTATCATTCTTTTTAAATAAAATTGATTCTTGTCTTTGTTGCATTGTAGGCAAAGAACATGATCTGTATTGCACAAAATCTTCAAAGTGTTTTGAGATCTGCCCTATTGTTCGTATCGGATCAATCTTTGTGAGACTTGGGTAGGCCCGTGATTAATTTTTGTCCCCATTCTACTCTTTTGTTCTAGGTTCCACCTTTATTGAGCCCTAAGGCTACAAAAGTCAGTATCCACATACATCAGATTCGGCAGATACTGACTTCGAGCTCTGCCGACCTCTCTGGGCTCTGACCTTCGCCCGTTCTCATGCCATTTCTTAACCTCTTACATTGATCTTTCAGAGTATATTTTTAGTATTTCACTCAGTTTTTGTTGTGCCTTCATGAGGAGGGCTGGTCCAGACACCTAGCCGAGAACGTTACCAGAAATGTAAACCTGCTCTTATTTTTCATCAAGTCTTTATTGAGCACCTACTAAGTGCTACAGTGGTGACCTGTGCACAGTGGGCTGCAAGCAGGAGGAGAGGAGATGCTGGCTGGGGGAGAGTGGGAGAGGAACTGAGAGAGGGAATGGGAACCGGAGGTCAGAAACACAGGTTAGGGCAGGAGCTCATCCCCGTGTGCAGTGTGAAGACCCAAGCTCCTAGACAGCAGGGCCCAGGAAGGGTGTGAAGGGGGAGGAGAATGGTTGGTGGTGTCCTAGTCACTCTCCTCCTTGCTGGGACAAAATACCCTACATCTGCGCCTTACAGCAGGAGACCCTTACATTGGCTCCTGCTGTGAAAAGTTTCAGTCCTAGCGTGGTCGATGGCCTCAGGCAGATGCTGCAGGGCCAAGGGTCTGGGGCAGGAGAGCTGCTCACCTCAGGGGAGCCAGGAAGCAAGGAGTAAGGGGAGGAGCCAGGAGGGAGAGAAGCCCCTAAGCCCTGCCCAAGGACCGCCTCTTCTGGCCAGGCCCCGCCCCTTGGCAGCAAGCGGGCCGCCAAACACAGGAGTATCTGGGTCTGTTTGGATCCAAACCAGCACAGTGGGGCCTGGGGTGCAGTGGACAGGAGGAGTAACTTCTAGTTCTCTAGCAGAGCAGAATAACTGTGGCTGATAACAATTAACTGAATATTTCAAAACAGAATAGAGAGGATTCAGAACATTCCGAATGCACAGAAATGATGTATGTCCAAGCCATGCCTGTGCAGATCACCCTGATCCCGTCACTACACATTGCATGCACGTGTTGAAACATCACTCTGAACCCCCTACACAGGCACAGTTACTGTGTCAGAAACAAGGAATTTGTTTTAGAAACACAAGTTTGGGGTTTGGGATGTAGCTTAGAGGTAAAATTCTAGCACACGTGAAGCCCTCGCTTGGATCACCAGCAACTGAAAGGGGGGGGGGGGGGGCTGCCAAGTGTGCTGGCTATGCCAGGCTGAAGCAGGAGGGTTGCCGTGAGTTTGAGGCCAGTCCCAGGTACATCATGAGTTTGAGGGCACCCTGGATTCCATAGTGAGACCCTGTCTCAAAAAACAAAAACAAACAGAAAGTTGGAGGGCAAAGGAACGCTCCAGATGCCCCACTAGGGAACTCGGACATTTTCCCTGAGGGCACGGACTGCGGCTACCCCTGCCACTCAGATGTGCAGCTCAGGATGAGGAGAAGCGGGAGATGCTGGCCGGGGCTGCCAGGACAAGGAGGCTCTAATCGCTTCTGATCCAGGCAGGGGAGGGCAGGGGAGGGCAGGGGAGGGTGGGGTGGTGCCGCTGGGGGCCTGTGGGGCGGCCAGTGCTGCTGTCCCACCGAGGACTTCGGAAATGACAGACCGATGGACAGGCGACTCCTCAGGGTCCACTGGGGGATAAGAGGTGGACAGTGCCTGAGCTGAACTGGAGACTCGGGAGGGCCGGCTCCCGGGGCACAAAGCTGGGCCTGAGTTCGGTTCAGCTCGCTGGGGTAGATGTCCAAGCTGCCCGCACTGGGCGCATTTCAGACAGCACCAGATCCTGGCGGGAGGAGCTCCTTGAAGGGTGCCTCAGGTGTGCTGGGAATCGCGGAGTGCTCTGTGAGGCTCTGCCCTTCTTGGAGCCCAGGCCACTGCAGATGTGGAGACTTCTGGGCCTCATTCAGAGGTTGTGAGGTCTGGGCTTAGCGTCCTGCAAACTCTGAAAATTCCTTCTTGCCTTGATGTCCTCAGGCTTGAAGGGCATTGAGATAGAACAGAGAAACTCAGAGCTAACTTTTGCCAACTTTCCCTCGATGATTAACATTCTCGTGCTGAGCTGAGCAGGGGTCTGACGCAGAGTTTTAAGGTCCTCCGGGAGATAAGTTTCCTCATCTCCTTTCTACCTGCCTTTGTTGTATTTATTTATTTATTTATTTACCTCGCTATGTAGCCCAAGCTGCCCTTGAACACACAGCGATCCTCCTGCCTCAGCTTCCTGAGTGCTGGGATTACCAGCCTGTGCCACCCTGCCTGGCACCTAAGGGCCCTGGATGCTGACAGGCAGCGCTGTGTTGGGGTAAAGCCTCCAAGCTCTGGGGCCCACGGGGTGGCAGGTGCGGCCGTGTCGCAGTTGGCCCCTGTGAATCTAACTCTGACTTTCCCTGTGCTCTGAAGTCCAGGGGTTGAGGTCAGTAACTTGCATACGAGGACTGAGAGGGTTTGGAGCGGCCTTGATGCTAGGGAGGAAGGGACAAAGGGACAATGAGGGCCGTGCCACTTTTCCTCCTCCTCCTCCTCCTCCTCCTCCTGCTCCTCCTCTTTCCTCAGTAGACTGCCAGGTATGGTGGCCCATTCCTGTAATCCTAGCACTCAGGAGGCTGAGGCAGGAGGGTCACTGGGAGTCCAAGGCCAGCCTGAACTGCATAGCGAGACCCTGTCTCAAACAAACAAAAACTAAAAAAGGCAAAGCCTGAGTCTGCTGAAGGATGAATCTAGACTTGAAGAAGGGGTCACTTAGGGTGTGTGCGTCCTCGCAGTAGAGCAGGAGGTGTGGGTCAGAGGAGGGATGGAAGAAGAGGGGTCCAGGCCAGGGGGTGATGGGGGTGGGGCCCCCAGGTCCTGGCCCCAGGGCCGGAAGTGTAGGGACACCTCACAGTAGATCTTTGCCTAGCCTTGCTCCGTGCTGGACACCGGGGCAGCAGCAGAGATGAGGCCGAGGGAGATCGAGCCAGGCTGGGCCCAGGCGTCCGGGCTTCCGGGCCGGAGAGGAAGGAAGCGCAGGAGGCGTCCTGGAAGGCGGTGCTGGCCCAGCTCGGCCACAGGCGGAGGACAGCACGTTCCAGGCCACAGGTCGGGATTAGGCCCGTGCAGCGCCAGCTTCCTCTCTAATTCTGCTTCCTAAGGGAGCAAAATGCCTGGACCGTGCAGCGGAAGTTCCGCTCCTTATCTTTTCCTTTTTTTGTTTTGGTTTTCTTGTTTGTTTGAGACAGGGTCTCTCTATGTAATTCAGACTGACCATGAACTCACTGTGTGGCCCAGGCTGGCCTCGAACTTGCAGTGATTCTCCTGCCTCAGCCTCCTGAGTGCTGGGACGATGGGTGTACGCCACCATGCCCGGCTGAAAAAAAAAGAAAATAGACTTAAAAAGTGAGCATCAGGGGGACGAAAAAGAATTGAGGTGTATTCCGTACACGCACTAACTCTTGCAGACATGCACTAATAGAAATAAAAATTAAAGAAAAAACTGTTCCTAGGTAATTTGCAGGACTGGCAATCCATTCCTAAAACGTGCATTTTTGAAGGGGTGTGTGACAGGGTTGGGGGACAACCAGAGCAGAGCGGCCGGGCGCAAGCGAGGGTTCTCCCCCGGCTCCACAGCACTCTTCACAGCATTCCCAACGTGTGCTAACGTTCGGCCCTACGCCGGTTTCACAGCTTATTCTTTTTTGGTAACTGGCCTCCAAGTCCTACGCGCCTCGGTACAGGGTTGCCATGGGGACCAGAAGGCACTTTTTTTTCCAAGTGCCGCTCCCGCGGGCGCGAGCAAGAGAAGCCGCGCTCGCGCTCGGGAACCCGCGCCGGCCCTCCGGAGGGCCGGGGCGGGGAGTGGGCGCGGCCAGCCGGGGTGGGCGGGGCCAGCCGGAGTGGGCGGGGCGTTGGTCATGTGTCCCGGGCGGGGCCTGCGCGCCCGCCGCCCACCGCCCACCGCCCGCCGCCTCCATTCATGAGGGCCGCCCCGCTCGGCTGCGGCCCGCGCGGCTCCTCTGTAGCGGCGGCGGCGGCCCCCGGCCTGCGCGCGTCCCCAGCCGGCCCTCGCCGCCCTCCGCCCGCCGCCCCCTCTCCCGCCTGTCCGCCTGCGAGCGCCGGCGCGGGCCCAGAGCGCTGCCCAGGTACGGGCGCCGTCCGCCGTGGGTGAGGGGCCGAGCGGGTTCCCGCGCGCCACGTAGACGCGGCCCGGCCGCCGCCGCGGCACCGGCTCAGGGGCCAGAGCGGGTGAGCACGGTCGCCGGTCTGGAGTCGGCGTCGCCATCCCACGGGGCGGGAGGGGGCGGGAGGGGGCGGGCGCGTGACCCGGGCGGGGACGCGGTCCTCCCGCGGGTCCGGGAGGGCCGGGCTCGGGGTGAGCATCCCCCCTCCCACCCTTTCCAGCGGCCCCGCGGGGAGTCCTCCGGGTCGGAGCCTGGTCCCGACCCCGTTTACGAGGGCTTCTCTGGGTGCCCCTGGTGATGCAGAGCACCCCCTTGCAGATCGGGGCGACGCTGCTGAGACCCAGATATGCCAGGCGGCAGCGGGAAGATCGCCCGGCTCCGGGAAAGTGCTGGAACTCCGAGTACCTGCAAGGGCTCGGAAGCCTCGCAGCCAGCCGCCGGTCTAATTGTGCATGCACATTTGGGGCTTATTTCCAAAAAAATGTTTTTATTGACGATGTCTCGCCTGGGTGTCCAGCCAGGCCCGCTGAAGTGTTTGCCCCGCAGTCCTGATGCTAGGGAAGTGTTCGTATTTACTAAAACCCGGCCTGGCTGGGTGGCAGTGTTTGGATGACACAGTCCAGTGGGACATTTTGGGGCTATTTAGCAGTCATTTAGTGACTGGTGGAGGTGTTGATGGGCTGATGTCCTTTGTTTTCCTTAGCTTCATGAAGGCTTTTGGCAGGTGCTGCCCGGGCACAGGAAGTGGGGAGGCTCCCAGGTGCAGGGGTGGAGACAGGTGATTTGGCCACCTCGGGCCAGGCCCGGCCAGAGGAAAAGAACCAGTCACCTGTGATCCCAGCACCTGGAAGGCCGAGACAGGAGATCGCAGGTTCAAGGGCAGCCAGGGCACCTTAGCCTCCTACGGAGATCTGAGATCAAAACAAAGGGCTGGAGATGTAGCACAGTGGGAGGCCCTGGGTGCAAACCCTGCTACCACACACACACACCACAGGTGAAGGAGTGTCCCAGTGTAGGCGCCACCGTCCCGCTCGTTAAATGTGTGGTCCGTGGTGGATATCAGACTGAAGGACCTTCATGCCCAAATGTGGGGAGGGATAGCCGAAAGATGCTAGGATGGAATGACAGAGAGGTTCTGATGAGAACAGTTGAGAATCCAGAGAGAGGTTCTGTGCTTAAGAGGATCTGGAAATGGAGATTTTGAAAACCTGGAACACTACGGTGAAGGACTGTTAGGAAGCAAATAGTAGGCTCAGCTGGGCTTCCTTTCTCTACTGCTGTGTTCTTGTGGCAGCACCCTCACACCCCCCGAATTGTACTTCTGGGTTTACCAACCAGCCTGCCACCTCTTGGGCTCAGTCCTGGAAGGCAGAACTCCTGCCGAGGCCCAGTGCACACTGGGCTTTTCCAGGTACTTTGGTGGAGGTGGGTAGAATGGGGCTGGGAGGCGGCACACAATTTGTCCCTCCTGCCTGGTGAGCCAGAAGCCAGTGAGACTTCCTGCTGGAGTTCACTGACGGATGGACAACCCTGGCAGTGCCGCACCTCTGAGGTGGTCATAGGTTAGGTGAAGCTGGTGAACAGGACAGCAGGCATTCTGTAACATGTAGATTCAGTACTAGTATTCCATGTCACTGTGGCCTGGTTCTCTGTGTCAGCGGCTGACAACACGGACGACAAGAGTGTCACGGAGCTGGGACTTTCCTTGATCCAGGGCGGATTCCAGGGCCTCACTTGGTACTTAGCAACCTCAGAAAGGTTTTCTTTAAGTCTGACTTAAATGTGTCCATCTTTAATTTTTTTGTTTTGCTTTTGGCTTTTTGAGACAGGGTCTCCATATGTAGTCCAGGCCGGCCTTGCACTTACCCAGATTGGTCTCAAACTCATGGCGATCCTCCTGCCTCAGCCTCCCAAGTGCTGGACTTACAGGCATGCACCACCACACCAGATTTGTTGATCTTTAATTTAAATCCTTTCTTTTTCTCTGACCCCAGGGGCTGTCACTGTGCATGTATGTTGAACTGTGCTGTCAGTTGGTAGATAGGCTTTGGAACCTTTGATTTTCTGTTTTTAGTTCTAACTTCCTTCATTGCTAAGTAAGTCATTAAACTTCCGGCCAAGCCCCGGGGCATTCTGGACTATCATTTTCCTTCTCCATGGTGAAACAACCCACAAGTTAGTAGGCAGGCACACAGTCGGCAGAACTCTATGTAAATTATGTGTCATTAGGACTCAGGAGACATTTGTGACAGGCTGGAGCAGCAATGTGACTACATCTTGGTAACAAGGCGTTTGAATGAAAAGTTGTCTGGGTGGCTTTACTAGCAGCTGGGTGGTTTTGGATCCCCTTCTCTGTCTGGGGCTGAAGCCTTATCTCGGGGACAAACCCTTACCCATGGTAGATGCTGTATACGTGGGGTCTGGGACTCTTCCAGACCAGCCCAGGAGGGCGACAGTGCTCTTGCTCCTGGTGGCCAGGGCCAAGGGCCACCTGTGTGCGTGACCACCCCAGCCGCTGCAGGTGTCACCCGAACCTGCGCAGCATGGGCCAGGTGGCCTGACCCCAGCTCAGCTGCTGGGGCTTTGACGAGTGGGGGGAGGCAGAAAGAGCAAGCTCTTCAAGCCCTTACCGTGGCTTTCAGGGCACAGATGTACAGCTAAACCTTGCTCTAATTTGACTGACTGAACACAGCCTGGAGTCTTTCGAGGCTGAATTTCGGTGATTTTTGTCAGTTTAGATTTGTGAAACTTGTTATGAAGAGATGAGGAAGAAGCAAGAATTCCTCCTTTTCCTACCCTCATTTTGCCTCTGTACCAAGCCAAGGTAGTTTACATAATGGCGAGAGTTTTCAGATGTTATTTAGGTCAGCTGTGTAATGAGAGGGCCCATCAGTGAACTGGGAAAGGGTAGCACCTGGGGGCTGCCAGGGCGTGACCCCGAAAAATCCCTTGGAATGTGGTGCCTTTTCTGTGATGTTGGAATTCAGAGCTCTAGTTGGTGCTTTATTTAGTTGTAAGGCTGTATTTTCAGCGTGAACTCCCAAATGAGGTTTTTCTGGCTCTCCGGAGCCTTAACACGGGTAGCAGAGGGCTGGCCCATCCACTCCACAGCTTAGAAAGTCTCGTTCTGTCTTCAATCGCATGAGCAGTAAGTGAATATTAGATTAAATGCAACTCTATTGCCTTTCTTTCATTTCATGTCCTTGTTTTCCTTTTGTGTCAATTCCCTTACCTGAATTTTATTGTTAATAACGTGTATTTGTCTGTACTGCCTCGTTTTTTTCAGCCAGGCAACCTATGAACAACATTTAAATAATAACTTATAAATTTGAAGTTGTGTTCAACTCTTAACCATCTTTTGTATTTTTCCTGTTCAGGAATCTGCAGTGATTCATTCTGACCTGTTTTTTTTAGCAGATCTACATTGTTCATCTTATCTCAGTTCTCTCAATTCGGTTTTAGTTTCTTCTCCCCCAGATCTTGCCTTAATTACCCTGCCTCGGGCTCTGACCCCTTTGTGTGTGGTGCTATTATTGTCACCTGTGCAGTTTCTTTGCCTCGGATGCTGTGACCTTTTTGCAGCTGTTGATCAGGGGAATAACTATTGTCTCCTTGGTTTTCTGACCCTCCCCTCTGGGCAGAGACAGTTGCCTCCCTCACTCTCTGTAAATGTTGAACTAAGGGGAGGAGTAGAGGGTGATAGCACACTGCATGGAAGTCCTAGGAAGTGCTTTGGGGGGTTGAGAAAGTAGGTTTTGTTTTGTTGTGAGGACAAAGTTGCTAAGTTACCCAACCTGGGCCAGAACTTGAGATCCTCCTGCCTCAGCCTTCCAGAATATGGGATTTCGAGTGTGAAAGGATTTGAGAAAGGGAAGAGGAAAGTTTAACATGGGGACCTGTGCTGTAGGACACAGGAGAAAGGTCTGTGGATGTAAAGTGGGGGGCCCAGAGGAGCGACCCCCACCCCTGCAGAGAACTTTGTTTGCAGCTCCTTGGAAGCTTTCTGGAGGTCAGGTGTGTGGTCCCACCCATTGTTTTAACTTTCTTTAGTTGACAGCCTTAGAAGAAAAGAAGACTGATATGTATAACCTTGAACAACCTTGTATTCCAGAGTTGCAATTATCTTTTTTCCTTTTTTGGTATGGGGGATGGAACTCAGGACCTTGCGCTTTCGAGGCAGGCGGTGGAACCACTGAGCTAAATCCCTAGCCTGCAATTTTAAAAGTACAATTTTTAAAGTTATGGTTTGCCTTGTCTCCTTTCTACCGATATTTATTTCTTGTGTGCTACCTCAGTTTCTTTAATAAAAAGAAAGCATCAGAATTGTAGACAGAAGTTTGTTGGTTGATCTGGCACTGAACTCTCCCTAGGAGACTTCTTAAAACCTCCTTTTGTAAACCGGAATTGTGTGAGGCCGCGGTAGGTCTGCACTGCTCCTTGCGTTACAGTGTGACATTTACTGCTCCTGGCCAGGGCAGCCTGTCCAGCTGTACTGGGGACTTACTGTCTAACTTACTCAAAAAGAGAAGTATCCAGAACGTAAAAAGGCTTTAAAAGGTCTTTGGAAACAACTGATTCAGAATAAAGTGATTTGATTGTTTGATTATACATCTGGAATTATTACGCAGTATGTACCAGCAGAACCATCATATAGGTAATTCTTTGTTGTGGTATTTCTGCTCACAGTGCAGCCTGTAAATTTGTGGTCCTCATAAAACTGTGTTTTCTTTTCTTTTTTTTTGGTACTGGGGATGGAACTCGGGTCCTTGCACTTGCGAGGCAGGCGGCGGAACCACTGAGCTACATCCCTGGCCCAAAACTGTTTTCTTATGAGCCCGCTGAGTACAGAGTGTTTGGACTTAGTGCCCCGTCACACAGCAATACACTGCTGTTTCAGAAGGCTAAGTGCTGATGTCTTTTTCTTTGTAGACATCTATCTGTCTACCTATTCAGCTTCTCTTAGGCCTCTTACCATGTATGTGGGTGAATAATAGGAACCTGCTTAATATTATAAGTCGTAACATCTACATACATAGAAATTATGCAGGAGTAAGACTTTAAATCACTCAAGTGATTCAAAATAGCTTACCTAAGTAGCATTACTGGAAAGGTAGACTGTGGGCTTGCCGTCCTCAGTACCTGCTCTGTCCACTGTCATGTGTGCTGGCGACTGCTGAGAAGCAGGACCTTTCCTGGGCAGAGTTCAGTGTCTGTGAAAGACACTCGTCACTGCAGGCCCAGCTGCACACCTCCTGTGACCAGGTCCTGTGCTGCTGCTCTGCGCGGATCTCCTAAGCAGTCCTGGTGGCCTGCGGGCAGCTTAGAGAGGTGCAGGCTGTAACCAAGAGATTTGCCAAGGCCACGCGGCTCAGTGATGGTGACCCCTTCCCTGCCCTCTTGCCCCATCCCTACAGCAATTTTACGGTTGGGTTTTCAACTTTCATTAAATGTAACTGGAGAAGCTGAGTATCAGCATATATAAGCTGGTGGTGGAATAGCACCTGCTTCATAGGAGCTATGGGTTTCTCTGAATCATTTACGTGTGCAAAGCCAGCATGCCAGGAGAGAGCCCCCCGGGATGGTGGTGGCAGGAACTCAGCCCCCCTGCACCTACTGGTCCTGGCCTTGAAGGAGGAGGACATTTCGAGTCTCAGATTTCTCCACATCCCTCACAGTCTGGAGCTGTCACAGGGCTGAGGCTGGACAGGAGTTTAAAGCTATATTTTTCACACAGGTGAGCTTTGAGCTCAAGCTGATACAGCTTCAGGCTCAGTCTGAGAAGGGAAGGGTTTTCCCTGGTCATTTGGACAGATTCTGATTTGAGGGGGTGGATACCGTAACTCCTGGGGTCCGAGGCCGGATGGTGTCCATTGTAAGCCTGAAAGTGCGCGCACAGTTGTGTCTGAGCCCTTGAGTGGATTTGCCTTTTGAACAAGTGCCTTTTTGGAGGTGTTGTTTGACTGACTTGGCGGCTACGTCTGTGGCTACGCCTCCTCTAATGCGGTTTTACTTCCGGTAACTGAATGAATGAATGACTTAGCAGGAGGAGCCTCTCATTGCGCATGCGTGCACTCAGGCCTTAGGGATTTCCGAGTTCGTGAATGTATTTCTGACACCTGCTTGCTCAGTGTCCCCTCTTGCAGCCCGGGGTTAGCAGTACTCACTGCTGGGCCGGTTCTGGGGGGAAGTGTGTCGACCACAGGCCCGGAGGGTTCTGGGGCCAGGCACTGACTAGGCCAGGGCCGCAGCCTGACCAGAGCCACCAGCTTGGACAGTAGGGCAGAGGCCAGGGATGATTGGGGCGCTGCGCGTAACACGCCCCTGACCCAACAGAGCGGTGGTGTGGGTCTGGGGGACCTGGAGAACAGCCTGGAGTCTCAGGGAACCCAGCCGGAGGAACTGCATGCCTGCAGACTGCGACAGCAGCTCCAGACAGGTTAGCTGTGCGGAGTCCCGGGCGCCACCAGCGAGTGGGAGGGGAAGCGGACCGAGCCTGAGCGTTAAATGAGCTCAGCCGAGCTGGGCACAGAGGTGGGGACCCAGGGAAGCTGAGGGTTCACCGGCCACTGCGCCTGCCACCCCAAGGCCCTCTGCCTGTGGCTCCCTCTCGCCGAGGGGCACAGAGGTACCGAGCAACCGCCCGGCCTGATCGCGGACAGGCCAGCGTCCTGGGAGAGAAGGTGAGCCGGGAGAAATAACACAGGCCAGCAGCTCCGGCCCAAGAAGAGCCCATGGCCACTGAGCTACAGAAGCGCGAGCAAGGTTCTACTCAGAGGGACTCCCCGCACACTGGCCTTGGAGAAGAAATCTCCGTACTGGAGAGGAGGTTTCGCCTTGGGAGCGAGCATTAGACGGAGCCACAGAGCAACCACCGGGCGGGCAGCTTCACTTCAGGGTCTCCATTGTCCCCTGGGCAGCGTCTCTGGGCGGGGCCGACCAGACACAGACATGGTGGAGAAGCTCCAGCCTGGCCCAGCCCAGCCTGGCCCAGGGAGTGCGGCTTCCAGAAGGGCGCGGTCTGCGACCCACCAAGGCCAGGTTCCTAGGGGCCGCGTGGTCTGACACGACTCACCTCATGGCATGCTCCAGTCTGTGGGGACGGGGACCTCTGGGGCCAGGAGGGGCGCCTCAAGACCCGGGCCAGGAAGTTTGTTGAAGAAAACTGACTGCTGACTTCCTGGAAAGAAACATTCATTCAAAAATACAGAGGAATTCCTTTTACTCTTTTTTTTCCCCCCCTTATTCTTTTTCCTTCTTTGGTTTTTGGGAGTTTGGGGTTTTCTTCCTTTTTTCTTTACTTATTTTTCTTTTTTTTTTTCCTTTGTTTTGCTCATTTTTCTTTTTTTTTCTGTTACTTTGATTTAATATTAATTTGCTTTTACCCCTTAGTAGGACCCTTGAGCTCACCTTTCTCTCCTTATCTTCCATTGATTAATTTCTCAAATTTTACTTTTTGGATTCTTCCGTTTCCTCCCCCTGATCTTTACTAGTCTAATCATTAAGCTTTATTAGTCTTTAGATAGTAAACTCTATACTATTACTATTGAATTCTTTTCTGTTGTTAGTGGAGATATAGTTGTTGTATTTAGTAGACATTTACTGTATGTCAATACTTGGTTTGTCTTAGTGTTTATTTAGAACTGTAGATCTCGTTTCTATGATTAAGGGTGGTATATTACTGGTTTTTAGGGTATGTCAATATCCAGTTTGTCTTTGACTCTATTATTGTTGCTGATTTGGTTCCTATTACAAGGGAGGCGTAGTTGTTGCTATTAATTGGTTTTCTCTGTGTGCAAATATCCGGATTGCCTTTGTGTCATTAATAATCCTGAGGCCCATTCCCAGGGAACCGGCACTGAGGCAATCATACTGCAATTTCCCTTCCTAAATTCAGAGACATTTGGATCCTGGGACAGAAGCAAAGGCCTTCGGTTATCCACACTCAGAGTGTCTCACTGTAAAACACACTAACTAAAGAGGTCTTCATTCTACCGCCACGGTCTTTCCACTATAACCAACCCGCAAATCTCAGCACACAACAAAAACAAACAAAAAAACAAGAATAGAAACATGAGAAGATGAGGCTACGCCTTGAAAAACTCCCAATTCCTCCAGAGCTGACCCATGGGATGTCAAAGGGGAGCAGGTTAAAAGCCACACAGCTGAATTATTGGAAATGATAAAACATGAGATAAAAGGATCAGTAATTTGCCTGGCAAGAGGAAATAACTTGAGGTAATGTCATAATAAGCAAAACAATCCGCAAGTTTACAGCTGACACCAATGAAAAGCTAGCAGAGCTAAATTAAATGGTACAAAACATGAATGACTGCTTCAGCAAAGACCTAGAGTCCATGGAAAGGTGCCAACAAATCCAGGAGGTTAAAAGTTCTTTGGAAAGTGTGGACAAAAACAGCCAGCATGGAGACAGTGTCAGAACTCGAAGATAGTGCTGATGTTGGTGACCAGTTACTCAAATATACCTTAAAAACAAGAGAATGTGAAAAATGGATCCAACAGCCACTAGATGATGCCAGTGAGACTAATCTAAGATTGACTGGGACTCAGTGGAAAATCAGATGACAGCACAAATGGCATTTTAAAAAACAAACCAAAACACCTGTTTTCAGAAACAATAACAGAAAACTTTCCAAATACAGGGAAAGAATTTAGTGTGCAGATTATGAAGCACAGAATCCAAAACCCCAAACAGCCATGGTCAGAAAAGAACCTGTCCCTGACACATCATAGTCAAAATCTCAAGTCCAGCACAGAGAAGGAAGCAAGGTAAACTCATTAGAATTACACCGGACTTCTCAAACCTTAAACCCGGGAGAGCTTCAAGTAAGGGTTTCAAGCCCTGAAAGTAAACAACTCCCAACCCAGACTGATGTATCCTACAAAACTCTCTCTCAAAATTAATGGAGAAATAAGGTCTTTCTATGGCAAAGAGCACCCTAAGAAATTCATGACCACCAAACCAGCAACTCTAAGAAATTCTCAAGGAGTCCTAGAGACAATGAAGCAACAATGCTAGAAGGTCCAGTGGAAGGAATGCACCAGGCACGGTGAGCAGTTAAGCAGAAGGGGGAAAAAGGAATCAGCAACAGGAAAATAAAGCAATGACAGGAAGTAGCTTGAGAGTTGTAGGGAAATTCAGTCTCCTTGTACAGAATGAGGAAGTTCATTTTGTTTTGTTTTTATTTTTTGCCGTACTGGGATTGAATCCAGGGCTTTCTCACTAAATTACATCCCATCCCTTTTTTGAGACAGGGTCTCAGTAAGTTGCTCAGGATGGGCTTGAACTTGTGAGCCTCTGGTCCACATCCCAGAGTGCTGCGATTTGTACACTGCCATAGTTAAAAACTAAAGCAAGAGTTTATGAATTGGGGGGAGGGTACTGCCTGAGTGAGCGACAGGCAAGGGACATGTCTCAGAGTTTCTTTGCTTGTGTTTTTAGTGTAAGAATGTTTAGTTGAAAGATTTTTTTTATGCCAAGAAGAGAAAAATCTGTGCTTAGCATTTCTTCCTTGAGCTACAACTTTTATCTTTAGTGTCGACATTAGCGACTTTTTGTATGGATCTTGCATACTGCATGTGTTTATGAATTTGAACCATCGAGGCTGTATGACTTTTGTTTGGATAGGACTGCGGTAGCAGAGCCTAATCTTTGTACATTAATACCTCGGTTTGCAGACAGAAGAGTTGGGCCCAGAATCGGGGAACAAATTAAGTTTGTGAACCAAGGTACCACTGCATCTGGAATGTGACTCCTAGAAAGGCAGTCGACATCCAGAGTTCCAGCTAGCGTGTTGAGTACCAAACAAACGACAAGTACCCAGACAAAATTTTTGCATCATGTGTGGAGATCAAACTTGAAGATTGAAAGTAGTTGAGTACCAGGGCACCAAGGTCACATTCTGATGTTTTAGGATTAAACTCTCCTCTTGGGAGGAGAACATAATTCACCCCGTAAGAGCACATTTAATGGGGAGTCTATAGATGGTAATTTTCTTTTGTATCTTATTTTTCATTAATGCATATTGGTTATACAGAATAATGGGCTTTATTTTGGTAGAGTCATATATTCAGGCATATAACAAACTTTAGTCATTTTACCCATACACCCTGCCCTCCCCAATTTTCACTTCTTTGGGGGGTTCCTTTCATTTAATGTCTTTTGTTCGTACCCCCCTCACCCCCTTACACCTGTTACCCAGTTCCTGTCTGTCCTCTTGTCTAATGGCCTCCCTTCTCCTTTCTTGTCATCTTTTTCAAAGATGCTTTTAGTCATATCAGTCTTCCTACAGATCAGAAAGAAACCCTCGGAAAATAGTTTTTAGATTACGGCTGGAGATTTCTGTTCAGACTTGTGTGACTGCTGAAATTTCTGCTGGTTCTGATGTTTAATAACTTCGCCTCTGAGTCATCTCATTTTACCCCACACTGTTTTTGACGTCATTGGAAGGTGGGCAGGACCTGAAGAGTGAAGAGGGCCGGGCCTGCAGGGTCAGGGTACCTGCTGCCCGGCCCAAGCTTCCTGCTGGGAGCGTCCCCAGGCCTCCTTGCCTTTCCCTGCACTCTGCTGCACACTTTCCTGCTGAGGCTCCGCTGCCCTGGGAGCTTTCTCTGCTTGGCACTGCTGCGACGGGTGGCCTGAGCCAGCACAGACCCCCGCCTCTCAGCCCCGTGGTCGCTGGCCGGGTCCCCACGACAGACCGGAGTACAGAGATGGCAGGCGGTGCTTCCTGAGGAAGCTCAGTGTGCCATGGGCGAGGAGGGTGCGGGGTGCACCCTGAGGGACCTCTGCCCCATGAAGGGTCTGTCACTTGTGGCTGACATGGAGTTGGGCTCACCCTGGCCCGCAGAGGCTGAAGAGAGGGGTTTGATTGGGAAACGGGTCGGGGGCTTCGGAGGCTGAAGCCAAGTACTGGACGCAGTGGGGACTGAGGCGTGGGAAGCCCTGCGTCCTTCCCGGCCAGCCGCTTACTGAGTGAGCCTGGCAGCTGGCCCTGAAGCACCTGCTTCGGCCTGGGCCTTGGGTGTTCAGCTCTTTTTCCTTTTCCCTAAGAGGGCAGAGCAGATCTGTTACATAGCCACTAGTTCAGGTGCCAGGCTCTGCTATGGGGGCAGGGGTACCAAGGGCTGGGGCGCTCCAGAGCAGAAGCCGAGGAGGCCGACTGCTGGTGTGCGTCCCCCACCCGCCCCGCCCCAGAGCCCCACCGGCCAGCCTGGCACAGACCTGCGTGCTACACTGGCGCCTCTTCTCCCCCTGGGCGCGTGCAGAAGTGACCAGAGCCCTTCCTGGCTGTGCCAGCTTCGGGGGAGGCTGTGCGTGTGGTGGGAGGCCGGGTGCTGGGCAGCACCCCACGCCTGCCCATCCCTGCCCCCTGCAGCCGCGTCCTCCCCCGGTGTCCTGCCGCACAGGGCTGCTGCGGTGGGCAGGCACGATGAGGGGCCTCAGTGGGTGCTTGCTCTCCAGCCAGCCAGCGCTCCTGGGGTCTGTGCAGATGTGCGACCCAGTGCCACCTGCATAGGGGCCGGTGCCGGGCCTCAGTGGGCACTGGAGAAGATGGGTTCGCTGCCTGTTTTATTTCCACAGCATCCCTTGAGCGGCAGGCATGCTTTTGCACACTGTCCGCGCTGCCTCGCGTCGGGGCTGCTGTTTCCGAGGAAGGCCAACTCGCTTGTGCAGCTGCTTTGGCTGAAAGTGACGACTTCTCCGAATCTGTATGCTCTCGTCCTCCAGAAAGTTAGGACTCAATTCGGGCTCTTTCTTGTGGGGCCGCATCTGCAGCCAGGGCTTTAGCAGGTCTTCCAGCCAGACCCGTGTGTGTGCTCTGTAAAGACGGCGGTTCCCACCGCTCAGCTGGAAAATGAGCAAGGACCAAGGACGGTCCTCCAAGGCCAGAGCTCAGCACTTGGGTCAGGAAGTAGTCAATCCGAATGGATTTGCTTTGCTGCAGTGTGATTGCTTTGACCAAGGAAGCTCTGTTGTGCATAAGATACACAGAATGACAGTTACACTTTGTTAATGCATCATTGCTGAGGGTCACTGTAGTCGTGCTGAAAACCAGGTTTCTATTTAGTAGAAAGCAGTGCTCAGAAAACTAGTTTTCACCATGTCCGATTATTTTACCTAGAAGGGTACATGGAGATAATCCAGAAGTTTGTGTGGTTCTAGGGATTGATCCCCAGGCCCTTGCACTGAGGTACATCCATAGCCCTTTAAAAAAATCAATTAATCACTTAATTTTGAGACAGGGTCTATCTCGCTGAGTTGCCCAGGCTGGGACTGAACCTGTGATTCTCTTGCCTCAGGCTTCTGGAGTCCTGGGATCCACCTGCCCCCTCAGAAGCTCCCCAGTACCACCAAAGGAAGGAAGTTTGTTTTTTAGGTCAGAGTTTGAAGGCTATGATATTCAATGAGTTGCTCGTCTGACAGCATTTTAGTGGGGATAGAAGATCATATTTATAACCAAGAATTAATATTTTGAACTCTGGGTCATACAGGCATTAAGATTTCAGTGAGGGCCGGGGATTTAGCTCAGTGGTTCCAGCACCTGCCTCACAAGCGCAAGGACCTGAGTTCGATCCCCGGTACCAAAAAAAAAAAGATTTCAATGAATGCTTCACTGCATATTTTTCTTGTTATGATAAAATGTTAATATGAAACTTGTAACCATTTTCACACGTGTGATTTTTAGTGGCAGTCATTATTTTTAAAATGTTTTGCAGCCATCACCACTGTTCCCAAAACTTTTCCTTGACCCCCTCAGCTACTCTGTAATCCACTTTTCTTCTTGGTTTTGTTTCTGTCCTTGAGGTGGAGTCTTGCTCTCTGCCCAGGTCTCGCACTCCTGGCTCCGCGCGGTTGTGCATGTTTTCGGGCTCAGCCAAGCTGCCTCGGGTTTTCACACCTAAACTCCATCCGTGATGGGCCCTAGTGAACAGCACTGCCGAGAACACTGCTGTACATGGATCTGTTTGAGGCCCTGCTGTTCATGCCTCACGTCACTGCCTCAGGGTGGGATTGCTGGATGACAGGCCTGTTTACATGCAGCTCTCTGAGAAACCGTCAGACTGTTGTCCACAGGGCCTGCACCGTTTGCATTCCCCCAGCAGTGCACCAGGATCTCACTTTCTGCCTTCTTGCCCACACTTCTTTCTTTTCTTTTTTTTTTTTTGGTACCGGGGATCAAACTCAGGACCTTCCGCTTGTGAGGCAGGTGGTGGCGCCACTGAGCTAAATCCCTGGCCCACACTTCTTTTCCTTGTGGCCATCCTCACAAGTGTGACATAGTATCTCACTGGGTTGGGGTTTGCATCTCTCCGATGATGAATAGTGTTGCATGTCTTTGTGTATTTCTCAGCTATTTGTATATCTTCTTTGAAGAGACATTTATTCAAATCCCTTGCCCATAAAATTTTTTTGTTGAGTTGTAGTTCTTTATATATTCTGAGTATTAAACTCTTGCCAAATATATAGTTTGCAAGTAATTTTTCCATTCCATACAGTATCTTTTTCTTGACGCCCTTTGATGCAAAAAAAAAAAAAGTTTTTAATTTTAATGACATCTAGTTTATCTGCTTTTTCCATTCGTGTTCTTGGTGTCATATTTAAGAATCATTTGCAGAATCCAAGGTCATGAGGGGCACCCCATGTTTTGTTCTAAGAGCTCTTCCATGTAGATTATTGATGCATTTCGACTGAATTTTTGTATGTGGTTTGAGGTGGGGTCCTACTTCATTCCTTTGTATAAGGAAGCCTGCTGTCTCAGCACCATGCATCTGTCTGGGAGACTGTTCTTTCCTCCTGGAATTGATGTGCCTCCTTGTCAGAAGTCACTTGGCCATAGATGGTTATTTCTGGACTCTCGGATCTATTCCACTGCTCTCTGTCTTTACGCCAGTACCTCTTTGTTTGCATCACTGTGCTTTTAAGATAAGTTTAGAAATTAAGAGCCGGGAATTTAGCTCAGTGGTTCCGCTGCCTGCCACCTGCCTCATAAGCACAAGGTCCCGAGTTCAATCCCTGGTACCAAAAAAAGAAAATGAGAAATACAGATCTTCCACCTTTGTTCCTTTTCAGTACAGGACTCCTGGTAACCATGTATGAATCTGAGACTTGGGCTTTTGACGGGGATTGTTTTGAACTTGTAGATTACTTTGTGTGATACTGGCCTTTTCACAATATTAAGTATTCCTGTCTGTAAACATGGTTGCTTTTCTCTCCTCTTAGGTCATCTTTAATTGCTTTCAGTCATGTTTTGAAATTTTAATTGTACGAGTTTTCACCTCCTCAGTAAAAACTTACTAGGTGTTTTTGTGCCTTTAAGTTCATGACATAGATTTTTTAAATACCTGTCATGTCAAATCTGAGTTTCAATGTAAGTCCAAGAAGGTGCTGTGGAAGATATCTCGAGCTTTGAAGCCAGGTGTGTTAGGGTTGCGTGTCCTCGCTTTGGCGCTTTTAAGCCATGTGGTTGGCCCTGGATATACAATGCCTCTTTGGAAGTCTGTTCACCTATGCAATACAGGGATCAGCAAACCTGTCTCTCACAGAAGTTGACTAACTCAGATGATAAAAGGAAAGGCCCAGCTACAGGGTGTGACTCCGAATAAGTAAAGTTAGGCTGCCAGGTTTGTGTTTTCTTGCAAGATTTCCAAATAAATACTTCCATATATGTGGCTTAGCATATAATTTCTCATGAGCAGTTAGCTTAAATTACCCTTTATGGTTACTCTTTTTCACATTCAGAATCTTCGTGATTAAAGTGTAAGAAAAACTTGAGTAAAATTACTTCATTATAAAGGCTAATGACTTGTATATACTCACAGCCTGTTCCCAAGAGCCCCTCCGGGGACTGTGCCATGGCCCACCCTGTCCCATGCTGGTCCTCCTGGTGCCACTGCAGGCCCTCTTGGCTCCGTGGCTCCCGGTGTGGTGGGTGCTGTGTGGGCAGGCTTTAGACCTCGCCGGCGTGTCACCCGAGAGTGGCTAAGTGACCAGTGCTGCAGGTTTCCTTCATTACCCCTGAGCGAGTTACTTGGGACCCCACCCACAGGGGTGGGTGCAGCAGCTCCTTCCCTCTGCAGCTGTGTCCATCGCCATGTGCGTAAAACTGAGCATTACTGCTTCCTTCTCTTTCTCTTATGCATCTTAGTTGAACTTTAGGTTGAGGTGGGTAGATTCAGCTTTTGAAAGCAACAGTCTAAGAGTTCAGATTTTTTAAAATTTAAATTTCACCATTATGGTAACGGACTTAATGGTACGGACTTAAAGGTAGCATTAGAATTTCTTTATCATTGTGAAAGTCAGTTCCCTAAGTTATTCCCTTTGCAAAATATATCAGTCGCTTGTGCTCCTCATTTCCTGAGGAACACAAGTAAACCTGTATGTGAGAATATGAAATGTTTCACGTTCTGGCAGCAGTTGTTAGTGGTGGGGTGCAGTTAGAGGTTGGGAAGCTTGGAAGTTTGGAGGAGAAGAAGTGGGAGAGCGAGCTCACTGCAGAGACAAACAGGGCTGCTGCAGGTTCGCCTGCAGATGGTCGTTTCCACTGCCACACATCCCGGTGGCTTGGGTGGAGTAAAGGTCAACAATACGGTTACAGGCAGGGCTCTGAGGGCTCTGGGGTCCGTCAGACCTGGAGTTTTGGGGGGTTTTTTGGTACCGGGGATCACACTGGGGACCTTGTGCTTGTGAGGCAGGCAGCGGCACCACTGAGCTACATCCCCGGCCTAGACCTAGGTTTGTGTCGTGGGTTCTGTACATGGCAGCCACGGACACCAGGAGGTCTTGCTGCTGCCGGTGGTGTGCCCAGAATGGCGAGTGTGCACCCTTCCTTCGCGTTCCTGGCCTCGTTTCTGGAAGGTCTGGAAGGTCCCCGGCAAATCCCCGGTTCCTAATGCAGCTGTGGACTTGGTCTGTGCTCCCCGGCCGTTCATCTCCCAGGGGGAGACGGCCAGAAGGAGAGTCCTGGCTAACTGCCGCGCTTTCAGGCTTGAATTGGGAAGAGGTGCCAGCCACCAAATAAGGCAGCCGTTGCCTGTCTTTCCAGAGGTGGGAGACTCTGAGTTAGGACACCGAGGACTGGCCTCAGGCGCTCACGGAAGTGCATGGGACGCGGGGTCCCACCGCACAGCTGTCTCACGATTGGTGAGACCTCCCACCCATTCCCTGGATGGCGGGGGCCACCTGCGTCCCCGACCCCACCCCTCTGCATGCCCCAATCAGTGTCACGATGCCTGGGCGGCCTTGTATGTGGGAGTTGACAGCACAGAGTTTGTTTCTGGAAAGAGAAAAGCACCACAATCCAAGTTACTGTTTTAAAATTTGACAGCAGTCGACTTGGCTTCAGTGGGATTCCCTGATTTGGAATGAAATCGGGTGACATAGCCGCATCACAGACAGTTGCTTGTATCCTTAGCCTGTCGCTCATGTGCATCACCTGCGGGCTGCTAGTTCAGAGGAGAAACGAGAGAATGCGGGCATTTAACAGAAACAGGGACAGAGTGGACACTCCCCACCCACCTCACCCCAGAAAAGCACCCAGACCCCAGCAGCTCTGCTGAGCAGGGCAGGCTTCCCGCTTGTTTTGGCTGCGTTTTGTGGAAGTGTCGGCCAGAAATTGCCACACTGGATATCGGCTGTCGGCTGTTGAGCTTGCTCTTAATGATCAGATGCACCTCACGCCTCAGCAGGCCACGCTTAGGGTTGTCTCTCTTGTCTCGAAGTAGTGGGGAGAGCTTGGCCTAGAACCTTTGTGCCCTGGGGTAGGGCCTTGGGGGTTTGTTTGGGTCAAGCTCCTTAAACCAGTGTGTGTGCAGCCTGTCGTCTAAGGGTGTCCTGAGCCGTGCAACAAATGTGACATATTAACCCTTGAAGTTGGTAGAGAAAACTTTGACCAGTCACTTTTTTCATGTTAAAACATAGTGTTTCATGGAAGCTGAGGCGTACATGTTTGTTACTACATTTTTACTTCATTTTGAATGTTCACTGTCTACTTTGATCATACACTGAAAATTTTAAATTATTCAAATGAGGTTTAGCACAAAATTGACTGAATTTAAATGTAAAGCTTAAGGACTTCTAAATAATGTGCAGAAGTGTATAATCACAATGATGATGTAAGAGTTCTTCTCTGCCCCTCTGCAGTACATCCCATTCCTCCTCCGGCCCCAGGCCCTCACTGAGTAGCTTCCTGTCACTCTGTCTAGTTTTCCTTTTCCTGCATATGCTGTAAATGGAATGATACAATATGAATGATTGTATCGGACTTAATTTTCTGAGCAAGATATTTTGGATTCATCTGCATTATGGTTATATCATAGTTTGTTTCTTTTTTGCAGTCAAGTAATATCCATTGCATAAGTATGAACATTTTAATTTCTCATTCATTTGTTGGAAGATACTTAGGTTGATCTAGCTTTAGGTTAATATGAATAAAACTGTTTGAATGAGGGAAAAAAAAAAAAGAAAACACAGCATTTCAAAGTAGAATGTAAAGTGTGTGAATTTTGAAGATAGGTGAGGAGTCTCCATGAGGTTTGTATCTTCCAGCCGCTGGAAGCTAGGCCTCTGACTTTGGGAGACACCCGTTTTTCCTGTCGGTACCTGGAAAGGCCTGTTGCGTTTGGTCCATGGGCTGCCCCTGGGAGGTGTGTGGTGTCTACAGCCTGGGACCCGAGCAGACTGCGGTCCTCACCTGGGCGCAGAGGAGTTTACCTGCCAGCCCTGTCTGGGGATCGACCCTTTGGGGCTATTTTCCTAGTTTCAACAGTGAGTTGCAGAGACCAACACCTAATGTGCTTTGGTGGTAAAGAGAACCATGTGGCTCCAAATTTAAATGTTTCAAGTAGGCTGTGGTCCTTTTTTACACAGGTCCCTTTGTCATGAAAATGCAGAAATGCCCCTGAGTTAATTTCTTCACTATGGAATATTTATGGTAGAGATCATGGAGTTCTTTGTAGCTGAGGCTTTAAAAATATTTTCATCATGCTTTTTTTCGTAATCAATCAAAACATGGTTTTTTATACCTTCATTGGTAATCCTGGAGGTGTTGCTATTCCACAATGTGGCCACTGGGTGGAGTACAAGTGTCTGTGTTTTTTGGTAAACAGGACAGCTTGTGGTTTAAAAATATTTTCTGTTGAACTAATTTTGCACAACTTCAAATAAGCAAATTTCAGGTAATGAAGTTTTAAGCAATTCCTTACACTTTCTTAAAAAATTCTTTAGCTTCATCTCATATGCTTAAGGGATTAGTAGTGGAAAAGAAATGAGCAAAGTTAAATTTTATTTAGCGTCGTTATCACTTGTGGAATCTGGGTAAGAGTCTGATAACCCTGGGTAACTTTTGGTATTGTTTCTCTAAGCTAGACTGTTTTGAAAGACCCATGACTTAGAAAAGACAGCTTCCAGCCCCCCTTTAAAAAAAATCATTAAAAGCTTTTCCCAGTATTTAGCCTGTTGCTTTCGTTTTAGTCTGTGGTGAGAAGTTTGACCGCCCTTTACTGTGAAATTGTTTGTGGAACGCGGCTGGGCTGGAAAGTGGCACCACTCGGGTGGGACTGGGCCAGAACACCGAGTCCCGGTGTGGAGGTCTGGACAGTGCCCGGTCTGTGCGGGGAGGCGGGAGGTGAGCTCACCTCTGAGGGGCCAAGGCTCCTGCTCCGCTGCAGGCACAGCCTCCGGTGAGTCACCGCCCGGACAGGGACGCAACACCGAGGTGGGCGGAGGCCCGGTGGCAGCTGGGGCCACCTTGTGTAACAGCCACGCCGGGCTCGTGCCCCCTGCCCCCTGCCCTCTGCCTGGCCTCGCCCCCACTGGCTCCTGTTTCCCGTCCGCTGCCTCCCCTTCCAGGGGTGCGGCCTCCTGGGTCTCCTCTGGGCGCAGTGGGGGAAGGAGCTGAGCCAGGAGCTAGGTGGGGGACACTGGCCCATTGCCTGACCTTTCTGGGCCTCAATTTCCTTCCACTTCAGCTAGGGGGAGATAAGCTTTTTCTTTTTCTTTCCCATCTGCCTCCTCCCTACAGTTTCCCTCTTCTTCTGCTGTCTACTTCCATATTTTTCACGTCTCCTCACGTTTTGTTTCTGACTTTTCCTTTTCTCCCCTTCATCTCTGTAGGTCATTTGTCTTCCCTGTCCTGTTCTGTCCTCTCTACCTTCTCCTTTCCCCTCCATGTCCTCCTCATGGTGCAGCACCCACCACAAGGTTTTTGTGACACTGTGATGCCAGGCACCTGAACCACGGTGGTTGAGGAGGGGCTGCTGTCCATGGCCTGTTCTCTGTGGAGAGGGCCATGTGGCTGGGCCAGGCCTGTCCCCCATTCTCCTCCCCATCCACAGGCTGGACAGCGAGCAAGCAGGGGAGTGCGGATCCCAGACACGTCTCCTGTTTCTAGTCTGGATGAAACTGGTTTTAAGTCTGCCACTTAATATCACTTTATTGTGTAATTTGGTGGTGTATTGCTGTATTAAACACTCCCATCCCCTCTTATTTGGTCAGACATTTGGAAATTTTGTCTTTTTGTGAAATTTGGAGGTAGAAAAGGTTTAATGTGAAGACCCTGAAATGCATGCAGAGGAGGCAAAGCACAGCTGGTGGGTTAAATCCCCTGTGCAGCCTGAGTTCCCTCCTGCCCCCAGCTCAGGATGCTCTCCGGCCCAGAGCAGCGCTGCAGTGGAGATTTGGCGTGAACACCATTGGTCACATTGAAAAGGGGAAAATGCAGCATCTTATCTAACTCAGTCTATAAAATATTATCACTTAAAGAGTGTTATATAAAAATGTATGAGATTATTTCAGCTTTTCCCCATCCCACGTCTTCCAGCTGGAGCCCTGGGCAGTTGGTACTGCCCACCTCACTCGCTTAGCGGCTGCCTGTGCCTGACGGGCATTTGTAGGGTACAGGCTGCCCTAGAAAATGACTGGAACAAGATAGATTTTAATTAAAAATCTAAGATATCTTGCCTGTGAGTGCTGTGTGTTCTAGGGTTTTAGAGGCATTGAGTTGAAGTTACTTTATGCTAACTTGAGAGCTCTCGAGGAGCTCGTGGGGCTGCGCACCCTCTAAGTCTGCTGAGTTTTGTTTGTTGTTTTCAGTGCCGAGCACCATCGTCTCACAGAATCATGAAAAGTACTGGTCATGGCAGTGTGATGAAATAAAAATAGTCAGCACTTGAGCTCCACGAAGCAGGTATAGCCCGGGCAGGCCCCTGATGCTCAGAAAAGATGGTCGATTATTTCCTTAGGAGACTAGTTCGAACGTGGTTGTGTTTCCATATGCACAGCTGTTGTTACTTCTGCCAGTGACGCTGTGATTGTGTTGGGGAATCTTGAACTCAATCCCTGTCCTGTGACGGAAGCTGTGCTGGCCGATGTGCAACTGGGCAGGCCCGGCACCTATCAGTGTCAACACATGGCACGGCCACCCCGTGCCCTGCTTATCTCCCTGCAGAGAAGGGGATGGGGCGCTTGGAGCAAATCTCATTGGTAAACTTGTGTGTGCATTGCTTTTTTATAGAACCATTTCCTTTCAGTTCAACCCTGTCCCGTGTGTGCTGAGAGCAGCACTTGGCTGTCAGCAGAGAGCTTTCTGTTTTGGCTGTCCTTTCACTCGGTGAGAGACAGGCTTCGTGAGCAGCTCCCCTCTAAGATGTTTCACTTAGAAGATGGGAGTGAAGACGGGGAGGAGGCTCCCGAGAGCCCCGTCAGTGAGCGTAGAGGCATTTACCGTGGCAAGGCCCCCCCGGGGCTCCTGGTGAGTCCCCTGGCCTGGCCCTGGTGCAGGTGCGATGCCCCTCGTCCTGCCTAGTGGCCCTGCTCTGTCCGGGCCCGTGCAGCACTGTGGCGCATCTGACACTTCGCGCCTGGCTCTGAGCTGGCTCTCTGCCTTTTCCTTTTGTTGGTATTTGACAAGTTGTCACTGCTGCCTGGGAGAAAAACTGAAGTTGCTTTGAACTGAGAATTTTTTTAAAAACTAGATTGAAAATAATGTACTTGGTTTCATATTCTTAGCATCTCATGTAGTATTTGAGGTAGAAAAGTTATTTAAAAGTGTTATGGTTTTTATGGTCAGCCAAGTCTTTTGAAAGCTAAACTACTGATTTGAAACAGGCCTTTTATTGGGTGTATGAGAGAGAAAAGTGCCTGCAGTCCACTCTTCTGTGATTGCATAAGACATTCCTGTCTTGAAGTCATATGAGGAAAAATATAAATTAATTTTTTTATCTAGAGTTTCCTATAAAAATGTGAAATAGATGCTTTCTTTAAAGGCATTTAGAAAAGGGTGAATGTTTGTATCAAAACGTAAAACCAGCAAACCAGAACTTGGCGGTTTCTAAAAGCACACCGAGGGTTTCGGATGCATACTCTGGCTGGGGGGTTTTAGGCGTACACCTGTCGCCTGTGCTCCGGCTTCAGGGTCTCAGACCCCGCCGGGGCTGATGGACTGGTGCGTGCGAGGGCAGGGCAGCTGCCGCCGGGAGGCGCTGGCTCTTGAGCTCCCGCCAGTCCATGTGCCCCGGGGCCGGCTTCGTGTGGAAAGCTCAGGGCTGTGAGCGGCGCCAACACACAGCTGCCCTTCCCCCGCAGTGCCTCGGCTTGGTGCTGCAGTGTTTCCAGAGGAGGTCAGGGGTGTCTGCTTAGGCTGCACTTTGTGAGCAGTCTCGTTTACGTGGCTGTTCAGTCACCGCCCCACCCTAGAGAAAGGTGCGTTTTCTGAACGGCCAGCACTGACACTCATGTCCTGTCTGCCCAGCCCGGGGCAGCGGTGCGGAAGTCCAGCTCCATACCTGGGTGTGTGGCCGGAGCGAGCACGGCTGCCGGGCCCAGGCCTCCTGAATCGGGCGCCTCTCACAAGCCACTTCCTTCCGGGGCGCCTCGCGACGCTTTCACTTTGCAGGACTCTCTCAGTGGTCTGATTTGTCATGAGTTGGAAGCCATGAGGAGACTTCTGTGCTTCCCTAAAGATCAGGGGCGAGGGGTAGAGCCCCTCTGTCCTCTCAGCTCCTTCTCGGGGACCTGGCACTGGTTGGTTTCCTGACCTGAGCTGCAGTGGGAGGTGGCGAGTCACCCTGGGGCTGGCGGGTGACCTGGAAGAGTGCTTCGTACTAAGCTGGGCTTCAGGGCGGGGGACAGACAGGGGCCCAGCCCCAGCACACTGCCCCCTCCTCACTGCCTGAAGTCTTAGAACGCTAGGTGAGCAGCGGCTCGGAAACTAGCCGCGTCCCTCCAATCCGGCCTGGGCAGGGTTTACAGACATAGTAAAGTGTTTGATCGCATAGAACCTCGTCTTTGGAGGTCATCTTCAGAATCGTCTGTGAACTCCCACACCCTCTGCGAGCGCCGGCAGGGAGCCTCCCTCCCTAGCAGGGTGCTGAGTGTCCCGCTCCAGCTCCTGCAGGTCCCTGCACTGGAGAGGACCCAGGGCCTCGGCCTGCAGATTCGGATGAGAACTTGAGGCGGCCAGCGAGGCAGTGTATTGGGTGGGGCCGCCACTGGCCAGCCAGTCAGGTGTGGGGGCCTTCTGTTGAAATCTGAATCCGCAGCACGTTTGCCTCTTGTAACCCTAACCCCACAGTTGAGTCAGGAACTGGGGCCCACGTAGCCTTGGACGGCAGCCACAAGTGTGTAGGTGTCTGGAGATCCTCGGTCACCCCAGGCCACCCTGTGTTCCCCGGGGGACACAGCTACAGGGCGCATGCAGGCACCTTGCGGGGTGGGGTCTGGCCCAGGGGAGCACCTGGAGGAGACAGCTCCTCTTCATTTAGCAGATACTCATCCTGCCCCGCCCGAGTCAAGATGCTTCCAGGTGCCTTCTGTCTGCATTGACTAATGTGCCCTGAGTCGTGCCCGCACTGAGGCCTGACTCCGGACTTCAGAGGGGAGGCTGTCCCCTCAGAACCCCAGCTCTGCCCTGTAGATCGCCCCGAAGTCTGGCTCCTGGGCTGGGCTAGAGTTGGACACAGCTCTCCAAGGGTCTAGATATGAATCTCACCCTTTTGGGAAAACACTGCTTTTAGACCCTGCCTGTGTTACATTCGTATCTTACATCGTTTTGAAAGTAGAACAATTTCTGACTCTTTTTATTGTTTTGAGTCTTGTTCTAGAACAAGATTTCTTTGTCTTTCCCTTGAAGCTTATTTTATTTTTGTTATCTAAGATCTCTTGAAACATTATGGGGGAAATAGTTCCCGAAGGGTGATAAATCTGTGCTGCTGTTGTATAACAGCGAGGCTTCAGCTCTGTGATGAAAGTGCTTGGAACTTCGTGTGCTTTGGCCGTGCACCCCAACCTGGCGCCCAGCTGTGCCCAGCAGGTCCCGGGAACCCTGGCAGTTGTGTAACGCTGCCGTGCCGTCAGCGCCCAGCCCCCCACTGGACCATGCCTCAGGTGAGCTCCAGCTGGGTGGGCATGGTGGCACTGCTCACGTCTGGTCACCTTTGTTTCTCCCAGGTGCAGAGCATGAACTCAGAGCCATGCGGACTACTGTTTGGTCATGAGGTGGGAGTCATGTTGGAAAACTCGTTCCTCGGTTCCGGTGAGGTGGCAGGGAAGTGGGAGACGTGACTTTCTCCAGCTCTGTTCCATCTCCCTGGAGGCCAGAGGGAGCGGGGAGCAGACCCACTCCCCGTTACCAGGCAGCTCGAGACAGGTGGACATGCTGAGGCCCCTGGGGCCCTGCAGTGGTCCCATAGCAGTGGGCAGGGTGGCTGTCAGTCCTCCAGGCCTGGGGAACTGTGTGGCCAGAGGTGACCCGAGCCCTGTGTCCGGTGTCCCTGCCGAGCTCTGGACTCTGCCCCGAGGCGCAGGCTGACACAGGCAGCAGTGCTGGGCAGCACAGGAGTGTCCGGCTCTGTTTTCAGAACCCAGCTGCAGGCCTCATGCGGGCTTGTTTTCCGAAGCCCTGTTTCAGAATCCAGCTGGATCCCCGCCCCCCCACCCGCCCCGCCCCGCCCCCCCACCCGCCCCGCCCCGCCCCGAGTTGTCATGTGTCCTCGGCGCTTCCCCTCCATGACAGTGCCTGGGCCCTTCCTAGTTTTCCCAGAACGTGACATTTCCACGGTGCTGCCCAGGTGTTTGGTAGGCTTCTGCTCTGGGTTCATCTGGCATGGGTCTCGTCTGTGGATTGAGGTTTTGCACAAGGATCACACAAGTGACATGCTCTTTTCTGTAGGTCATCCAGGGGGTGGGGGCTAATGTGGACATGCCGGATTATGAGTGACATCCCCTCGAGCGTGTGGTTGTGGGGCCTGTTTGGCCCACTGTGGAGTGCGGGCTTTTCCTGTTGTGAGGAGTCGGCCTGCTTGGGCTGTGGTGGTGAGGATGTGCACACGTCCTGAACCGCCTCCCTCCCCTGTGTTAAGCACCCTCGGCGGATCCTGCTTGTCACGGTTTTTTCTGCTTTGCTTTCTTTTTTACTTGGAATGCATCAGAGAGAGCTGTCCTTCTCACCTACTTCTTTATTAACCCTGATTTGTCACGGAAGGGACTCGTGAACACCTGCCTTATTCCCTGGGTTTCAGTTCAGTCTTACTGTGTGGCTCAGCTGGTTCTGCTGTAGCCACTGGGACCTCTGGGCCTCTTGTGTTCCAGGCCTTCCCATCTCGAGCGCCTCTGGACTATATGGGAGGCTCCGGGAGCAGCTTGTGTCCCCTGCCTTCGGGAAGCCCTGGCTCCTCTCGTTGGTTCTGAATGTTACCTGAAAACCAAGATCTGGCTCTGGATGCCGGCCCTGCTTCTAGGCCCTGCCTGAGCGAGCTGGGGGTGTGGGCCTGTGCACTTTAACCCAGGCCTAAGTGACAGCTCCCTCCATCCGTCCATCCAGCCGCATCTGGCTGCCTGTGGGTGTGGTTGCAGCGCAGCACCACAGGGCCCTTCCAGCCATCCCTCGGGACTGTGTTTGAGAAGCTTCCGGGGTGTCTGTGATGAGCCAGACTTGGGGACAGTGGCTTCTGCACAGATGCCTGTTGGGTGCTCTGCGGGCTCAGTCAGATGCTGCACTCTTCGCTAGTGAACAGCCTTCCTCGGAGTCATCCCTCCCCGTAACTGAGCTATCGTTTCTTCTCGCACTACATTCTTACGTCACTCTTAGCCCTTAACTGAGGAGACTCAGCTTCCTAAGAGTAAGTACCCTGATGTTCAGAGTGGAGTAGGACGTGCTCCCGTTTTGTAGCCAGTGTTATTTTGAAAGCTTGTTGAAGAAACTGAGTTTACTTGAGTTAATGTTCAGTGGGCTGAATGCTCAGGAAACGGTTAAACACTTTTTAAACATATAAATAGCCCACCCAGACAAGTAACTCAAGGTCTCTTTTTTGTACCAGTTTGCATTCCTTTTCTTAGTGCAGTCTTCCTTCTGAAGCAGGTATTTCCCCGGAATTGGGTATTGAGCCTAGGACCTTGTGCACGCTAGGCAAGCGCTCTAGCTCCGGGCTACCCCAGCTGGATGCGTTGCTGAGTGCTTGGGCTGGCCTCCTGAGTGTACCAGGGTTATAGGAGTGGACACCTCATGTCACTGGGCGAATCAGACTGTGAGCTTTGGGCCTGGAGGTACTAAGGTAGTAGCTACTGCTTTAATTAAAGTCAGTGTGGTGCCCTTCAAGGCCCTGTGTTTGTCCGTCTGTCCTGTTCCTACCTGAGCTTAACCAGGATGGTGCGGGAGGCAGGTGAGGGACCTTCAACCCTGGAGATGAACAGTTTTCGGATGTCAGTTTAACTCACCTGTGATCGTAACAAAGGGTTGTTTTGCTTTGTTGTGTTTTGCGGGGGCTGAGAGAGGGGGGAGAAGATGGATGGGAGGAAAGGAGTTAAGTTTAACATGTCTTCCCCAGACCTACACTTACAGGAGCACACTAAATTGTTCCCAGTCTGGGGCTGTAATTCTGTGGAGCAGTCACCTTGTCAGTTCCTGGCTTTTAGCCCAGTGTATAAATAGGAATTTGTATCCTACCAGTGTCTGTACGTATGGTTTCTATAGAAACCCACTAATACCGTGTGCCTTTCAACGGTGGAAGTGAGCCAGACTGTCAGATTTCCTGCTTTATTTTAGAGATGCTTTGTGGTTATGTCAGTGGTCACCGCAAAATAGGTCAGTTACACCATTGTCTTCTCTTAGGTGTAGGATGAGAACCTGTCCTTACACACGTGTGATTATAATGTCACACGTTTGAGTCTCGTAATCGAAAGCTTAGCGTTTCTCATGTCTGATTGCATGTGAAGGGATTGTCCTGGCCTTGCACACAGAGGTTCCAGCCCACACGAGGCCTCGTGGTTCCACACATGGCAGCAGCGTGTTAGGGGCACAACCCTGATTGGGAGAACCCTCGGAAGGCATAGGTGCCAGTGTCTCCTCTTTTCCTCATGGCTAACGTCAGGAAGAACGACTAAAACACTCCAGTTATATCTTGGGTTGATGGGATCTGTCAAGGATACGCAGTGTTTAAAAAGTTACGACTGTGAGTTTGGATTTCGGCTAGTGTAGAGGAACCTGCATTAAACAGGTCCCACACAAGAAAACGTAAGCTTATAAAATAGGTTACCACTTTTAAAATAATTCAAAGAGGAATTTCTTTTAATAGTAAACTCCCATGAGTGCACTAACGATGTCTAAAAGCAATAGTTGCAAAATCAACCTTTCAGAAATACATCTGAACAGCCCCACTCTGAAGTGTGTGCCCAGGTAGAATGGAATCATGTTCACATAAAAGCCTGCATGCACACATTTCTATCAGCTTCATCTTCATAATGGCCAGGAACTGGGAGTGGCGCGGATGTCTTCCACCTGCCGAACTGAGAAACTTGGCACAGCCAGTTGGTTGACAGACTGCCGCTTAACAGGGACAGCCAGGGTTGCGTGTTCTGTGCTCAGGGGCACAGACTCATAGCGTGTATGGTTCCAGTTGTGTGATGCTCTGGAGAAGGGGGGCTGGAGAGAAGGTGGCCAGAGGGAGCAGGCCAGCTGGAGGCAGTCCGGTGGTTTTGTGTCCTGATCATGGCATGAGTGATGATTTTGTGATTAAAACTCACAACTACGAACGTCAGAGTTACGTGTAGTGTATGCAAAGTATACTTTTTCAGAAGTCTGTTTTGAGGCCCGGGGATTTAGCTCTGGTGCCACCGCACCTGCCTTGCAAGTGCAGGGTCCCAAGTTCAATCCCCAGTACCAAAAAAAAAAAGGTCTGTTTTGATTAGTTCAAGGTACAGCTATTTGAAATTGTAAGATTGCATTTCACAGCAGTCAGCACTAACTTGTAGCCAGAAGTTTTTCTGTGCTGACCAGTACAGCCCTTCCACAGGTGGACATAATAGTTTGATAGCTCCCATGATTGATTATAGACAGATTCCAGCTCATTATACTTCCTGATGGTTTTACTGCTTGCGTGGGTTTCTCTCTAGTCTGGGGCAGGTTAAATGAGCCCCGAGATAATGTCTGTCACTTTGTACTCAGAGGTCAGGCTGGGCCTGCTTCAGCTGAGCCAGGAACAGTGAGAACTGAGCTCTCACAGGGAAATGTGGGAGAGGGAGAGAAGTGTGGGACAGAAGCCGCTATACAGCACTGTGGCAGCTCAGGACGAGGGTGCTCCGGCCCTGATGTGCGGTTGGCGAGGAAGTTGAAGTCCACCTCTCCTACCATGTGCTTGCCACTGCGGGGTCTTCTTGGCAGAGTCTAAAGATGCATGTGGAATTAGATTTAGTTGTTGTTGCTGAAGAAAATGAATATTCTGGCACATCTCGAGGGCTAGGATAGGAAACCACACCATTGTTCCTGTGTGGCATCGCAGCTGTGCCAAGTGGGGAGTAGAGAATGTGAAGCCAGGCTGTGGTCGTCTCCAGTCTGGTGGTCACATCTGGCTTCCGCCCCACATCGCCACCGGGCTGCTCAGGTTCTTGAGAGTAATCTGCACAGAGGTCATTGGTTCCCACGGGCGTTTGCAGATTTACCCATCCCGAGGGGGTGTCTGTCTCAGCTGTCCCCACAGCGGCCGGATCGATGCCAGTTTCTCATGGCATCTGGAGAAAAGCACTGGTTTCTCTGTGCACATGGGGTCGACATCCACCGACGATTTGTTTCTTATGTGTGCCTTCCTTTCCCTCCTGAGTTTCTGGTGAGACAGGGCAAACCGCTGTGTATTCTTGCCTCTCCCTGCTGATCTGTTCACAGGATCTCACACGCCCTCGCTGGGGAGCTCCATCACTGTGACTGGTGATCTAGAAACACTCAGGCTGGGCAGCTCAGTGGCACAGCACTTGCCCGGCGTGCAGGAGGCCCTGGCGTCCACTCCCAGCCACCACCAGAAAGGAAAGAAGTGATTTTGAATTCATGATTGCAAGACGCTGTGCCGGGCTCTGGGGAGACCATGAAGCGTGCAGCGCTTCTCCCTTCTTTCCCCCGACATAGTTTGGGGCGGGCCAAGCGAATCACTGCAGTGTGGCGAGCAACCCCCCACCCCCCGTCTCACCTCTGCTTTGCTGCTTTTGGCACTTGGACCAGACAAAGCATGCTCCCTGCTGCCTTCCTGAGTGCTCCACTGCTCTCCGTGATGCATAGCCTGCCCTGGACCAGTTCTCCTGTCTGTCCGACCCATATCCTCTCTCTGGAAGCCTGAGACATACCTGCTGGGCTCTCAGATACTAGGTGGAGAGGAAAATGCCATTAAGTTTTGAAAGGTGGTCCTGAAAATGAGTGGGCAGGTACCTGGGGTGGAGAGAGGGGTGCCACTGGGTTTGGAAGCTGAGCGGGAATGTTGCTGCAGTGGCAGTGTCTCCCCGTCGGGCCCTCACGCAGCTGGTGTACCTGCCCATCCATTCTGCAGATGGTGACGGGAGAGCCACGGAGAAGGCTCCAGGACACCACCGTGCTCTGTGCTGCCTTGGAGGAAAAGCGGGGAAAGACACAGCCAGAGTCACCAGCTAGGCAGCCTCGACAGCGGACTAAAGCCAGCTCCTGGACCCTCCTCTAAACAGTGATTTCAGTTAAGTTACATAGAAGGTGGCTTCTGCTGAGTTCCACTAGAGGTCTTTTCTTGCTATTCTGCCAGGGTGATTTCTGAGGGAGTGTGGTAGAAGATTTGCACCGGTTTTATCAAGTCAGAGCCAGCGCCCACCTGTCTGCATTGAAGTCCTCTGTCGACAGGCATCCGAAAGGGACTCTGTCATCCCAGGCAACCAAAGGCACTCAAGTTTGGCTCCTCCTGGAGAGATGCTGGGGGTGCTGGGGTCCCCCACCCCGTGGGTACTGTGTCTTCTGGGTGCCTTTCCCCCGCATTCCGGGACTGCTGCAGATGCAGGACAGTGCCGGCTCCTCCCTGTGCCTGGGAGCTCCGATGACCGGGGAACCCTGTTGTCATCTTATCCAGCCATGGCATCGCTGTGGGTGTAAAGGCGAGCGGGCTGTGGGGCACAGACCCCTCCTCCTGTTTGTGTGCTCAGGGGCCGCTGGGAAGGGACGCCCCAGAGAGCAGACTTCACGACCAGAGCTGCTGGGAGTCTCTGAGGGAACACCCAGCAGTCCCAGGTCCAGGCCCAGAAACTGAACAGGCCGTCCCTTTGAAATGGCAGCGCTCAGGGTCAGCAGGCAGTAGGCCTGCCCGAAGCCCAGGAACCTACATTTTTAACCACCAAAACTTGATTCTGCTGCACAGGATGACCCAAGTGTGACTGCTGTTGTCGTCCTTGCCCTTCTCCTTCATTTAGCAGAGAGAAAGAGACTCAGAAGGAAAGTGCCCTCGCTGTGCCTTCCAGCAGTGGGGTGAGACGGGCCATTCTCTAAAGGACAGCTTGTGGCCTGCAGGGAGGCCGTGCCGAGCTCACCAGGCCCCGGCTGAAGCCCTGCAAGCTGCCGGCTGCTTCTCCGAGAGCACAGGACTGCGCCCGGCCACTTCGCACCGCCTCACCTCTGCCTCACAGTGGCTTCAGAAGTAAGGGAAGCGGAGTCCTCTTTCTCTCCTGTGGAAGGGCGCTTCCCTAACCCAGCGCATCTTCACATTTGTGTTTAAGCTTTTAAAAACTGTGAAGAAATTAACATTTGAAAAAATTAACCTAGGCGATTTTCATGTACAGTAATTAATAAATAATGTTCTTTTTTGAGGCATGGGGTTTGAGATGGTCCCACTGTGTTATGTTGTCCTATAACTCACTCTGTGGCTCAGGCTGGCCTCCAACTTGCAGTGATCCTCCTGCCTGAGGCTCCAGAGAGCTTCGATCACATGCCTGCACCACCATGCCCAGCTGTTAAGTAATGCTCTTAAGTTCACCCTTGACAGGAAGTCCGGCCACATCTACCCTTTTTGTGTCCCTGTGTCTAAGCTGGTCGCCCATTCATTCAGCGGTGTTTACTGAATCCCAGCTGCGCCAGGGTGCTTCTGGCTGTCTGGAAATCAAGCGTGATCTCCCCGCTGCTGCTTCTCCCTCTACGTCTCTGGGTCTCCGGGTCCTGGCTGTGCCCTCTCCCGCTGGACTGTGTTGCGGTGGCTTCGGAGCGGCTTGGCCTCCAGCCTCCTCCCTCGCACCCCGGCTTCCCCTACCTGGCCACGCCCTGCTGAGTGGAACTGGATGGCGCCGAGGCCAGGATGACTCTGCCGAGGCACAAGCGCAAGCATCACCACCAGTCTGCCGGGAGCTGCCGCTCTGCATATCCGGAGAGCCACGGAGAGGTTTACCTTCTCCTTCCTTCCCGGCCTTCCCAGTCTCCAGAGGGGCAGGGGTGTCGCTTAGCGGCACCACACTGACGCCAGTCCCAGCTCCAGACGAAGAGCAGTCACCAGAGCAGCACTGTCAGAGCCTCTGCAGGCACCTCAGACGCATCCATGTCTTCCTCTTGAGAGAAGGAAGGCGAAGTTAAATGTCTTCAGAGCATAAGGACTTGGTGTTGTTGGTATCTGAATGAAGGAGGGTTTTCTGACTGTATGAAGTTACATCTTCCCAGAAACAAGCCAGGAGAGCGGACATTTTTGATAGTTTGATTCCTCTTTGCTCTGATAGCAAATCAGTCGGTCTTTCTTTCATACCCCAGGCTAGCCTCAATCCTCGCCTCAGCCTCCTGAGTGCTGGGGTTAGAGCCTGTGCCAGCACATGTTATTTTTTTCTTGAAGGAATTATGGGCTTATGTGATTGTTTCTGAATTAAACCTGCAGTGGCGTTGCTCGAAGGGCTCTTCCTGAATAGGGCATCTAACGGACTTCCTGTCTCCTTGCATGCGAAAGGCTGTCTGAAGAGCCAAGCTCGGTGTGTTCCGGAAGTTGGCCAGGAAACCTGGGGTTTCAGGTTCAGCTTCTGCATGTGGGGGGTAAATGGTCCCAGAAGCGAAGGCCGTCCTGTGGCCCAACCCCAGCCCCCAGAGCAGGCAGGAAGAGCCAGTGTCGGGAGGCCCTGGGCTTTCACCTCTGCTCTGCCTCCTGGGGATGGTCACGTGTGCCCTGGGTGGGCCAGGCTGCTCCTGTGCTGCTCCTGTTCTTATTTTATAAAGTGATCTAAAGGGAGTTTATAAAGTTAACACAAATTAGAGAAACAAGCTGGCAGTCTACCGTGATGGGAAAAAGAAAAATCCTGTGTGGTACAAAGCAAGGCACTGCCTGAGTGCGTGTGGCCCGGCCCTGCTTGCTCTTACGTGAGGGTCTGGGTGCCGGGCTGAACACAGGGCCTCTGCACTGCGCTTATACCCCACTTTCTGAAGTTTTGATGCAGCCTTTCTGAGTCACCCCAGCTGGGCTGAGCCTTCCAGTGCCCACGTTCCAGGTGTGCTCTGCTGTACCTGGCTCTTGGTAGTTTTTCATCTCAACATCTAACTCGTGTTAACCTCCTGACCCTTAGGCCATCTGCTGGGCTCTCTCTGAATGTTTTGTACACTCGCCGGCTCAGTTGAGCTCCTGTAGATGTGGGAGTGCCGGAGATGCTCGGGGCAGGTGCTGCCTTTCCTCGCTCACTCCGAAGCCAGGTCTGTGTTCCCAACTCGACTTGGAGAGAAGCTGTAGGATTTGCAGTTTAGCCGCTCGCTCTTGCCCGCGGGGACAGCGGATGACCTTGACCCTGATGGTCTAAGCAGCAGTGGCAGGTGGTGGACACCTGGTAAACACCCCGTGTCTGTCTCAGACAGAAAAGCAGAGACCAGTGCTGGCCTTGCACAACCATGCTGTTTTGGAGGATCTGGCTAGGCATGTTTGGTGAAGTCCGGGCCGGGGCGCGGGCGAGCTGGGTCATGTCCTGAACAGTGTCCTCGGGTCTATTTTATGACGCGTCCAGGAGCCCCATTACCCTGGCACGTCCCTCACGCAGAGCAGGAGGTCGGACAGGATGGCCAGTGATCTGAAGGCAGTGGGTGGCATCTCTGTCCCCAGTGCGCTCCTGGGAGTCCACCCTGAAGTGTGAGCTGTGGCAGAGGGCAGAGGTGCCTTGGGATAACCTCAAAGTCATGTGGCCAGGTAGCAGTGGCGTCCGTATTGTGAGGACAGCCTGCATGCAGCAAGAAGTCAAGGTGTGGATGGAGCTTTTATCCCAGTTGCTTAGTGCAGTTCTGAAGTGTAGAGATGCATTTAGGGGCCCACACTGGAGCCTGTCCATGTTAGTACCCCAGACTGAAAAGCAGTGTGCCAGATGACGTTTACACAGATCCTGTCTTAGGTGCAGCTCCCAGGACAGACAGTCAAATGGCATTTGACTTGCACAGCATGCACTGCGGGGCCCTGGTTCTCGGCTCAGAAGCCCAAGACTGAGGTGCTGCCTGCCCTGTGTGGCCCCTTCCCCTTCCCAGTGCAGGCGCCTCGCTGTGTCCTTACAGGTGGGGCCGGGAGGAGAGGGCGGGTGCTGGGCTTCTCCTCATGGGATGAGTCCATTGAGGGAGGGGAGCAGTGTCCAGCCTTGCCCATCTCCATTTCCAAGCCTCGGTTTCATCATCCTTAAAAATAGAAATAATGAGACCTTCTGAGCTGATAGTACGAGCGTAACCCTAAAGCGCTGGGACGTAGGTCTAATTACTGTTAACATCAGCTATTTCCGAGATGTCCAGGAGTGTGTTTGCATGTGAGGTGGGGGTGGGCTTTTCTGTTTCTGGGGACCGAGCTTCGGAGCCCAGGGCAACAGCGTGGCTCTTAGACCCGCCTTCACCCCACCCACGCCTGCTTCCTGTGCAGCACCTCCAGCCAGCTGCTGCTCCTGTCCTTCCGGTGGGCCTCTGCCCCTCTTTCCCGGAAATCTGTCTCCGATTTCTCTGAAATCTCCACTCTCGGTATCCTTCTCCCCAGCTCACATTTTTTCTTCATCAATCCCCGTAACATGGCTTACAGTGCATCTTAATCACATTTCCCTCGCTGCTGAGAAGATACCGACAACCAAAGTTAAGGGAAGAAAGGTTTATTTGGCTCACAGTTTGTAGAGGCTTCAGTCCATAGTTGTTGGCTCCAAGGTGGGTGGCATGGCCAAGGGGCGTCTCAGAGGAGAAACTGATCATGGCAGGCAGGCCTGTGAGAACAAGCAGGCAAAGGCAAGACAGGCCTGTCGGTCCCTTACATTGTATCCAGGCTTCTGGGAGTAAGGCGGTGCCAAACCAATCAGCGGGCTGATTTAGTGACCACCCACCCTTGATCCCAGCACCCTAATCCTAGCGCTGCTGCATGAATCAGTCACTGTAGATCCTGCCACCTTGAAAAGCCCCAGTTGTGACCACATGAGGCTTTGAGGGGACATCGAGACACAGCCACAACACGGTGTGTGTTACTTGGCTGTAGTTTTTTTGGTACCGGGGATGGAACTCGGGTCCTTGCGCTTGTGCAGCAGGCGGCAAAACCACTGAGCTTGCCGGGGATTTAGCTCAGTGGTTCCGCTGCCTGCTGCGCAAGTGCAAGGACCGGACCCGAGTTCCATCTCCGGTACCAAAAACCACAGAGCTAAATCCCCGGCCCTTTTGCTGTAGTTTTACTCTGCTTCAGAAGCTGGCATCGTCACAGGGTGCTCCCTAAAGGGGCCTGGGCTGGTGGCCGTGTGAGCTGTGCTGCTGGTGCGGGGTCCAGCCCCCAGCGCTCTGGCCAGGCCACACTGCCTGGTGCTGGGCGTCTGGGATGACGCCGAGGGTCAGGCTCTGCCGGCAAACAGGAACCTGTTCCACACCCCAGCGGTGCCGTCCTTGGGTGCCGGCCCCTGCAGCAGGTCCCCGTGCCGTCCCAGTCCCTGGGTGCAGTCCTCGCTCAGGCCTCGGCCTCTCTGTCCTTGTTTTCCCAGCCTCCACTCGGGAGCAGAATGGTTTTAGGTCAGCCAGGGGAACCAGTTCTCTGACAGCCTGTGTTTTTCTGCATTTAGCAACCAGCATCTACACAGTAGATCTTCATGTGTCGCAGCAGATCCCTTAACTATGGTAATTAAAATCGTCTTGAATAGCTGTTGTCCCACTTAATTACAGATTTTATGCTCGAGTCGATGCAGGCTTGTTACACACTGATGTTTAGATGACTTGTTTATGGCTGAATGTAGATGCTCAAAAGTTATTGTTTTGGGTTTCTTTTAAGAAAAGATCTGTATAATTATGATTTTTATATCTTGTGATGAAATTGCTTACCATTGCCATCACTGTCAGGCTCTGTGACGTGAGGCTGCCGGCCGTGAGCTTGAGGTTCTTGTGCTGTGAGGTGGAGGCTGGGGGTGGGGAGTGTATGGAGCTCAGAGCTGCTCCTCAACGGCTGAGGCTGCAGTGTGGCCCAAGGGCTGGTGAAAGGCAGGGAGGTGGATGGACTGCGTGAGGCTGCATTTTATTTTACATGTTTTTGGAGACGCTCGTAACATAATGAAACTCTAATCCCAGAGGTAGGAACAAAGAAGCTGCGCGTTCCCTTTTCCTCTAAGTGAAGTCGAAGCTACTCGATGCTCATGTGCAGGTGAGCATAGGACAAGACGCTCCGCCTTGCTGGCCACTAGGGAAATGCAGATTCAAACCAGAACCACATCTGTCACTGTGGCTAACATAAAAAGCAGTGACCATGCCGTGTGCTCAGGATGCCACACCACTGGCCGTCCCATTCCCTGGCAGGGATGCAAAATGGCACAGCAGTTCTGGGAAACATCCTGGCAGGGTCCGTTCCTGTGCAGCCCAGCAGTTAGGCATTGTCCCAATGCAGTGAAAGCTCATTTTCACACACAAACCTGTATGTGGGTTTCTCGAATTGTAGCTTTATTTGTAATTGCCAGGAACTGGAATTCCTTAGCTGTTCCTTACCTGGAGAGTCATTAAACATACCGTGGAATACTACACAGCAGTGAAAAGCATCTTGCGGGCTATTAGTACCCACGGTAATTCACACGAGAGATACGCTTAGGGAGAAAGGCAGTCTCAGAGACTATACACTGCATTGCAGAGGAAAGTCGGGGTGACCACAGAGGGGCTGCATTTCCAGATCCTTACTACATAGGAGACACGGTGCATGAGAACTGTGAGTCTACAGAGATCGCAGAACAGAAAGGCCAGTTCTTAAAAGTACAGTGAAATGTTACATGAATATTCTGATGAAATGCTCCTTGCTCCCCAAGTGTGGGGATTTTTCATTTTCTTATTGGTGGTTCATTTGATACTCTTTTATTCATTCAAGAAATAATGGGTGTATGATATGTGCTCAATCTGGCCTTGCAAATCAGTTCTAACACCAAAGAGGTCCCCAGCTTATAACTGTTTGTAACTGCAACAAGAAGGTTGCTACCTGCTTTATTTTGGAGTTGTAGGGTTTGCTGCTGGTGTGCACTGCTCAGAGCCGCTCTTCTGGGGTGACAGGCTTCTCCCCGGTGAGCGGACGCAGCTGTGCCTGGTGCCGGCTGCTCCACAGCTCGGTGGGAGTGGCGCAGTTGCCCCCTGGAGCAGGGAGGTGAGGGTCCCTCTCCCCCCATGGTGTTCCTCCCTGGGTTCCCTGTGGCGCCCTGGCAACAGAGTGCTCTCTGGACCCCCTTAGGGCACGGAACTCTGGCGGAGAAAGTGGGTGCAGTTGGGGAGGTCTGGGCTGCAGGGCATGCTCCCGAGCCTCCCTGGGTTCTCTCCGGCCTTGCACTGGGCCGGTGTCTAACAGTAAAAGTGCTGGTGAGCTGGTCGCCCAACACGACACCTGAGCCCCTTAGGACTGCGGGGTTTGTCTGGTGTGGTTTTGGTTTTCTCCACAGGAGAACTGGGGTCGGGCAGGCAAAGCCAGCGGTAGCTATAGCTCCCCGCCTCCGACCCTTTCTGGAAGACCCTGCAGACCTCTGGGCATCCTGCCAGGAACCTGCCTCAGAAAGGCTTAACCCTGTGCTGTGCTTAGAACCTCATGGGACATGAGTGCGTTCTAGCAAGCTGTGCCCAGCGTGGCTGGGCCTTTCCCTCTGCAGAGTTGTGAATGAGTGAAGCCAGGCCCACCAACCTGAGCGGGGAGCTGCTGCTACTCCTGCGCCGCCAGCGGCGTTCTCTGCCTTGCTGCGGCTGAGCAGTGACCTTCCCTCATTTCCCTGCTGTGGCCAGTGTTGTCCCGTGGCTCCGTGCAGGTCCTGAGCTCGGGGCCTGGGTGTTCCTGACCGCAGTGGCCCTACCCTCGGGGGTGGAAGAGGAAAGGAAGCCAGGCCAGCTCGGGGAGCAGGCTGGGGCGACGGAGGGGGTGTCCCTGGGGGGATGTGTGGCGGGAGACAGCTGGCTCACCTGCGTGAGGTCATCGTCAGGGAAACCTCGTGTGCACAGAGGAGTTTTAGCCACTGCTGAGACTGTCTGACGTGAGCTCCTCAGCATCCATGCTGGCCTCTCACCTGGTGGTTTTCTTCTTGCAGTCTCAGACCATGAATTACGTGGGCCAGCTGGCCGGGCAGGTGCTCGTCACCGTGAAGGAGCTGTACAAGGGCATCAACCAGGCCACCCTGTCGGGCTGCATCGATGTGGTGGTGGTGCGGCAGCAGGATGGCACCTACCAGTGCTCGCCCTTCCACGTGCGCTTTGGAAAGCTGGGCGTCCTGCGCTCCAAGGAGAAAGTGGTGAGTGGTGTTCACAGATCTGCAGCCAGACATCCCGGGGCTCCCAAAGCTGCCTCTGCATTCCCAAGGCACCCTGCCAGGGAAAAGCAGCCGAAAATTCCGACAGCCGGACACCCGGGTGCATTCAGACTCAGGAAGGCAAGAGAGGAAAGACTGTAAACGAGGAAGGAGGGAGGGAGGGAGGCAGGCAGGCAGGCAGGCAGGCAGGCAGGCAGGCATAGGTAGAAAAAGATCAAAATGCCTTCCTATGATTGTGGATAAAATGGGTGGATGTACTTGAGAGTGTTTTGTTGTTTGTTTAAAAGAAACCTGTAATGTCATTGTACTCTAAATCTGCCCATTGCTGCACCCAGACCTGTCCCCAGTCTGCCTGAATGCCGGCTCCCAGACCGCAGGCCTAGCTTGCCTTCCATGCATTGCACTTAGGAGTCGTTTGGAAGGAAGGCATCTGTTGGCATCGCTTATTTATATATCCTTTTCCCTGGGCTTAGGGAGCAATGCAGAGTTCGCCTGTGTCAGATCTCAGTCGAGGTTAAAACCTGTGGGGTGCACGGTATCCCCTCCCTGCTCTCGGCCCATGGGCTCAGCCTCAGTGAGGTGGGGAGGGTCTTTCCAGAGCAGAGCCCTGGCCTGGAAGTGAGCATCTGTTTTCAGCTTTTGATTATTTTATGTAGTAGATCTTACTCTAATACAGATTCTCTTTTCTTTAAGTAAACTTATGTTACTGTGAGAGTGAAAGGAAATGGGTCTTATAAAGCTAGATTTCTTTTCTTTTTCCTCCTGGAATAACGTCTCATTTTTCCAGGCATTACAGAGTCACTGTGGACAGGAGAAGCGTGTTTCAGGGCGGCAAGGTTTGTGGTCTGGCCTCTGCTTGTAGTGACCCCAGAGAGCAAGAGTAGTGCTGTGTAGGCAGTGGGGACCTGTCCTCGACCTTTCCTTCTGATGGGCGCACTCGAGCAGCTTTCGGACTGGACTGGTCTGTTGGGTCAGCCACACCCTGTGTGCCCCAAGGCGTCCCCTTCCCAGTGCTTGGCTGCTTGTAAACTACTTCTCAGGCTCCTTTCTTTTTCTCCTGGGGAGCTGAGTGTCCTGCAGCCTGGATCAGTCCCCAGCCCTTGGGGGGCCCCCTAGGTGGTACATGCAGCCCTTGGGCATCTGTGAATGGAGCAGCGAGCAGAGCAGGGTGCGCCTGGCCTGAGCTGCAGCCCTTTCTGCTCGAGGCCGTAGGGCTCAGTGTGTTCAGCCTCTTGTCAGAGCCTTGCGTTTTAACAGGAATGTCATCTAGGAGGCAAAGGACAAAAGAAAACTTCTTTCCCATTCCCTCCTTTGCTTTCCCAGAAACCCTGAGGGTGTTGGGGAAGGAACGTGGCTGCTCGGTTGACCGCAGCGCAGCTTTCATGTGACAGGAGACCTAAGCCATGCCAGCCCTCAGGTGTCCCAGCAGATATAAGCAGTTTAGGCAAGGGAAGGCTGTTTGCTGATTTAAACTAAGACCCTAGATTTTCCAGTGTGGTGACACCCGTGAAGTGGACTGGAAATCCCGGGCCCCTCTGAGCCCAGGTTTGGATGGCGTGGTACCATCATCGTTGTGCCTTAGCCATGTGTGCGTGTCTGGTGAACATAGTGTTCCCAGGGTGTCTGATGATCCACAAGTTTTGTTTTTTTTTTTTTTGGTACCAGGGATCAAACTCAGGCCCTTGGGCTTGCCAGGTATGCGGTGGAACCACTAAGCTAAATCCCTGGCACCCACCAGTTAATTCAGAGAGGAAGCAGACTCAATACTTCAAATATTAATTTTGTTGACTTACCACAAAACTGATGACTTGATTCTTAAAGTGAGATCGCCCGGTGTGTTGAGCCATTTCCATTGGGAGTACAGCAGTCCCGCTCCTGCCAGCTGAGGCAGAAGGTCATCACTGAGTACCCGAGTCAGGGCCTTGGCCCCGCTAGAGTTCTCCTCGGGCCTCCCTCAAAGCGACCCTGGCCTGCACTTCCGGCACAGTCAGGAGTTTCAGTCCCAGAAGCACCCGAAGGCTGACTGGGAAGTGGGTAGGGCTCATGTGTGTGCTAGAGAACATTACTTATGCGGCCATCTCTTTTAAAAAGTATAAGGAAAATGTGTTTTGTGTGAAATCATTTTATTAACATTTCTTAAATTACATAGGATTTCTTTATTCAATATTCTATATTTGTTGCCCGTTTCCCATAATATTTATCCTTTTTAGATTTATTGTTTTATAATTAACATTCAAATAAACTCCACATATTTGAAGAACAATTTGATAATTTTTAACACTTTTTTGTACCCAACCACAATCAAGATATTTGTGCCATCAGCATAGCTGAGATAAGTAACATTTCATTGTCCTGACCTTGTAGTCCCCTCCAGTCTGTGATAGTTCCTCGGTCTTGTTTTGCATGGCATCTGTTTACTTCCTACCTCTCTCACCTCACTTCCTCCTCTAATGTGAACATTTATGTGACCACCATACAATCACCAAAACTGGAAATGAGCCCCAGTGCAGTCTGTTAACAGACCCAGTCTGGCTGTCGCCAGGTTTCCACGAGCGCTGCTTTCTGTGCTAGCTGTGTCCCTGTTGCTGCTGCCCTGCCTGCTCCTGCAGGTCCTCAGCTTCCCCTGTGGCCCTGGCTGCTAAGGCACACGGAACAGTCCACAGGCTGCCCCTGTTGAGTTTGCCGTCTCCTCCCCGGGGGCCGGAAGCTCCCTGACGCTGGTGACACCGTCTGTGCCTGCTGGGGCAGAGCGGCAGGGGCCCACATGTTGCTGATCCGAGCTGCTGATGCTCACTCTGGTCACTGGGTTCATGGCGTCCACTAGGCTGCTCCACACAGGCTACCAGGGCAAGGCTGAGCTTGCTCTTTATTAAGATTACTGCAGATGTGTTGCTGAGTGGGGATTATTTTTATTTCCATCATTCCTACTCTGCTTGTTAATTGTAATTCTGTGATGAAGAGCTACCCCTGCTCTCCTACTTCCTTATTTCAGTTCTTGCTATCAGTATGAGTTCATGGCCATTAATGAGTTTTCCCTTATGCCTTATTATAATTACATAGCTCCTTCAAGCTGAGTCCATTCTGAAACGCTTCCATCAGCTGTAGGGCCCTTCCCTACCTTTTGGTGGCCGTAAGGTAGTCCAGTGAAATCCGCTTTCTCTGCCTGAGCCTGGAATCACTTCACTTCTCCAAAGGGCCCGGCTCCTTAGTTTGAAGAGTCGCTGTAGATGAAGATCTGGCCACAGGGTGTGCTCCTTGCTGCTGAGCTGTCGTTGCTTGAGGCTCTCTCAGCCTCAGTGCAGGAAATGCCTTTATGCCCCTGCGTGCACGTCCGGGTGTGCGTCTCCCATGCCTGGGGCTCACAGAGCCCCTCTGTCCTAGGTGTCACCACGGGCTCTCATTTCCCCTTTGCCTTCTTGGGACCTTCCTGCTGACAGAGGGAAACCTGGTTCCGGTTAGCTGCTTTGCTTGGTTCTGCAGAACACATAGGATAGCTCCCAAATCGATGCCCTGCATTCTGTCCCTAAGAGGCGCTCACTCCCTTGCAGAGTTGTGTTCAGACGCACTCCGGGTGAGTCTGAAGACCCCCTGGCACGGCGCTCTCCTGGCCGCACGCCTCGCCTCCGCAGTGGCTGGCAGCACAGTCATGGTTTCCACACAGAGCTCCTCACTCTGTACCTGCTAGGTCTGACCTGAATTTTACTTGTAGTGCCATGGGTTTGTATTTCCTAGCTGCACTTTCATCTTGGCCAGTTCCTCTTCCAGTGCTGTGTTTTATAAAATGCTGCGCGGGTTGTCTCTGGGAGGCGAGGAGGCCGCGCCGATTCCCTGGCCTGGCGAGGGATGCTCGGTGCCTGGTCCCTGGCAGACCGGGGAGAGCAGTGGTTGCTCACGGACCAGTGGTTGCTGACTGACACTGAGCTCTGTGGACAGAGGGCCAGCAGGGACGTAGACACGGCTCACATGGACACGGGGTCGTTAGGCAGAGCATGTCGGAGCCGCGGGGAAGCCGCCCGCGCAGAACGCAGCACACACTCTGTGGTGGGCAGTGGGTGCCCATTTTACGACATTGGGGAGAGTAAGCAACTGTTTTGAGTACGGGGTAAAAACGCAGTGAAATGTCTCTGACTTGAACCTCATCCACTGCCCCCTGCCCAGATCTGCGTGTTTCAGGGCTGGGGCATTGGCCTGTGGCCATGTTTCTCTCAAGCTGGAATGAAGGGCTCTTCACGTGCTAAGCCACATTCTGTCTCACCCTTAGATTGACATAGAAATCAATGGCAGCGCGGTGGATCTTCACATGAAATTGGGTGACAATGGAGAAGCCTTCTTCGTGGAGGAGACGGAAGAGGAATATGTAAGTTCTCGAGGTCTCGGCCACACTGCACGCTGTTCCCGGGCCTCTGGGACATGCCCGACACAGGGGTGCTTAGCACTGCTGTCATGCCTGGTTGTAGAAATGATTGTTGCCGGCCCAACAGGCTCTAGTTTTATGTGAGCTAAGCTGTCACAAAGGAGCTGGGGGTGAGAAACCTTCACGCCAGCTGCAGGGCCTGGACACAGGCAGAAAGCCTCAGGCTTGCGGCCTCCACAGGGAGGTGCAGCTCCTTCTAACCTGGGTGCTACCTTGACTATTCATTGAATTCTGCCTAAGTAATCAAGGCATATTTCTTCAGGCTGTTTGACCACTAAACTTGAAGAGTATGCTTATCATTTTGGTTGGGAAAATTATATTCGTAACCTTGAATGGTCTGAATTTATTATGATCGCAAGAGATTTAAATTTTTGGCCTGTGTCCTTTTATAAATGATTACATTTGGCTTCTTTCAGTAAGAAAGTATAATTGGCTGCCCCTGCCCACCCCACCTGTGTGTATCTACTAATGTGAGCAGGGTGAATCCCTCTTGAATGTATTTACTGTGGGCCTTATTCACATATGTAGAGGGCAGCTTTCTGTCTTTCTCCATAAAGGGTAAAATCTCCACCAGCCAAAAGGATAAGCTCTGAGTGTTGAGGATACAGGAGTACTTTTTTGGTTTTGCCAATATGGTGTTATTGCAAAGAAAAATATCTCCAAAAAATAAACAATGCGAAATGGCTTATGTTTACCGTGCTTTAGGTAAGAGAAAGCCAACAGCCCAGGCCCAGTTTGAGGAGCAGAGTGAGGCAGTGTGCCTCCCAAGGGCACCTTGCCACACTGTGTTCCTGGCCGGCCTCTCTTGCTTGTTCTGTGTTACTTTGCTTACATTTACTTGATCTAAGCAGGGCTCTCCTTCCTCAGAGACAGGCAAAGAGCAGAATGAAGCGTGATTAATGACAGTTGTCACAAGAGTGAAACACTTTTGACGTGTTTCTTTAACTCCCGTCTACTCCGCATCCCTGACTATCATTAGCTGGCGCGCAGTGAGTGAGGTGCTGGCTTCCGTCGGCCCTACCTGGCTCAGGTGTGGCTCCGGGCTCCGTGAGACTGGGCTGGATGTGATCAGCTCGGAGAAGCCTGCTTCCAGCCTCTTCTGTTCCACGCGTGGCCACACTGAGCAGGTCTTCTGTAGTGTGCAGTGTGTTTCTCTTTAAAGTAAAAAACCTCTTCATCCACTGGTTACTTCTGTGCCACACACTGAATGAAACAGCCTCTGCTTCCCAGGAGCTCCTGATGTAGAGAGGAATACAAACTACCAAAAGCTCCAGTGGCTGCCATTTATTTAGTTTTTGGTTCCCTCGCTTACGTGTCACCTACGTCCCTTTTGAGCCAGTAGTTCTAGATCTGGCTCTCTCATTGCCACAGGGTTCCATGCTAGGAAGTTGGCAATTCATTTAGCCATTATCTAGGTGGACATTCAGATTGTTTCTGTCCCCCAGGTATTGCTGTAGTAAAGCTAGGAAGCAATACCATAAAACAACTTTCAAGAAGGCCAAGCAAACTGTAACAGAGATCTTTAAGTCCAATCCCCAGAAACAGAGCACGGCCTCCCTCTGGGGGTACAGAATATATTCGCGGGGTTTCTCCGTGCTGGTGTTGAGTGTACATTTCGTCTAGGTGAACAGCTCCCAGCTTCAGGGAATATGTTTACCAAGGCCAAGTTCAGAAGCTTAAAATAATTCTGGAAAGCCACACGTTTTCAGGATGTAAAAGCTTGAGTATTGTGAATTACCTGCGGTGCATTTGTATCTTTTACCTAAGCTTCCATTTGCCCCGGGTGATACAGAGGGATGGGACAAATGGCTAGGAAGCGATTGAGTGGCTGCCAGACTCCACCACTTATCCTGTGTTTAGCCAGGAGTGTAATTGCTCCTGAATATAGGCCCAATTTAGCATTCTTAAGGATCTTTAGCTTTCCGGTTCACTGGTTCTCTTGCTACAAGGTCTTGCCTCCATCTCCCGCTCCGCTGTCGGGCAGTGCAGTGACTGGTGTCAGCCGCTGCTCTAACCCCTGCGTCCTCACCTCCCTTGCCTGTCCTGCTACTCCCAACAGGTGTCCCCTTCATCTTGTGAGCTCTGCCAGCATCCTTTGCAGCTCCTCAGCACTGCCTCTGCAGGCGCCCGAGGCAGAGGACCCAGTCGGCTCTGCTTTGCCCTTGAGTCAGTGTTCTGTGGGCAGTGGTGCTTGGGTCCTCCTGGGGCCTAGCCACATTCAGAAAGAGCTGCCACTGGGCTGTGTGTAGTGGGCTCAGGGTGGCCTCCTGCCTGCCCCGGGGACAAGCGCACCGTGCCCTCTACTGTGGAATTAAGTAAGTACAGCTTTGAACAGCACTGAGTGTGTCAGGAGTAACTTTGCTCTCTCTGTGACTCTAAGGAAAAGCTGCCTGCTTACCTGGCCACCTCCCCAATTCCCACGGAAGACCAGTTCTTTAAGGATATTGATGCCCCTGTGGGGAAATCAGGAGGAGACGCAAGACCGCCCCAGAGTCCAGGCGTCTCGCACGTTCTGGAAACGGAGACAGTGTTTGCTCCAAGTGCTGTGAAAAAGAAAAAGCGGAGGAGGAAGAAGTGCAAGCAGGAGGTCAAGAAGGAGGAGCCGGCGGCCTCGCCTACTGCAGAGGGTGCGCGCGATGTGCCTGTGAGCTCCGACGACGAGCAGGCGGCCCAGGCGGCCAGGTAGGCGGGGTGGGCGGGCTCAGGGGCAGCCACACCTCCGTGCTGTGGGGTGCCACTGCACTCGAACCCAGTTCCTGCAGTTTCATTGTGCACACAAGTGGGAGAGGCATTTTTTCCATTCTGCAACCCTTCAGGCTTTGCCACTGGGCCTCCTGCCCTGACCCCGAAGCGTCATTTGCAGCAGGCTGGTGGGGCCTCTTCAGGCCAGGGGAAGGCCAGCCTAATGCCCTGCCCTGGAACAGGTGCCCACCTGGCCCTGAGAAGCTGAAATTGTGTTTTGTTTGAGCCTATCATCCAGGCCGCCTCGTAAGTTGAGGAGGAAGGAGTTTGCTGTTTCTTTCTTTTTTTTTTTTGTGGTACCGGGATCGAACTCAGGACCTCGTGCTTGCAAGGCAAGAGGCGTCACCACTGAGCTAAGTCCCTGGCCTCCTGTTTCCTTTTTGAGTGTGAGCTCTGGAGCAGTTATTTAGCAGCCTAGTGGACCAGCCCAGACCACAGCCCCATTGCCGCCTGCATCCCTGCGACTGCACAGTGGTGGCAGGGGTGGGACACGCACTTCCCACTCGGCCACTCGCCCCGACCCCACCCATCCTGTGCGGCTCCCCGGCTCTGGGAGAGCCGTCCCCACGGCGTGGGCTTCCCCGGCTGCAGGCAGCCATGGGCCTTCCTCTGCTGGGGTGGGGACCCTGGGAACGAGGCTGGTCCGCTGTGTTTCAGCTCAGCCCCTGAAGACTTGCCCGCACCGCACCTCCTGGGCAAGCCGTGCCTGCCTGTTTTCAGCAGAGGAGGAGATGGCATTCGCTAGTTACAGAAACCAAACCGTGCAGCGTGGACTCTGCCTTGGCCCAGGTGCTCACTGCTGAGCTTTTGTTTTCATAGTTCAGTCAACAGAAGACTACAGCGCATGTAGAAGCAGTGTACGGTAACTGCATCAGTGAGCAACACAGGATAATTCCTGCTTGGCAGGACTGTTCGCTCACCTTCTAAAGTCTTGGAGTCTGGGTGGTGAACCCTGGAATAATGCCCTATAATTGATAGTAATTTTTAAGTATATGGAAATTTTTCTACTTGTCCTCTTATACCTGTTGTATGAGATACTCTTTTTACACTCTTCCCACACTGAGTACATTGGGTTTTCTTAGTTTTGATAGAGTACAGAATCCCTATCAGAACTAAACAATTAAAAATGGAAAGAAATAGTGAAAGTTCTTCAGGCTTCATAATGTTTTTGCAATTGAAATTCTTTTGAGGACCACTTAAAACAGCACTTGGCCCCAAACTGTGTCAGCATGTGTCCTTGTTAACACAGTAGGGCAGAGTCTAGGACGCCTGAGCAATTTGCAGCTTTAGCTTAGGATGTTAAACCATTTCTAAGACATAGGCAGAGTTCCTGCAGAAGTCAGTGTTCTCAATGTTCTCAGTTTTGAAGTGGGAAATGTAAGCAACTGCGTGGCAGAAATATCAGTGCCTGCCGGGCCTTTGGGAGCCATAGAGAAGGCTGTGTTGCCTAAATCTGTCACCGGCTGGGAACAGGGCCCGAGATGTCCCGAGCCAGCTCCTGGCTCCCTGAGTCACAGCCCTGTCCCTGTTCCGACACAGTCAGCGGGGCCTGGGACGGCTCCAGGAGTGCAGCGGGCTGCCTTGTAGATGGTGTCACCTGGAGGAACTCTGTCTGAAATTTGCTTTTAAAAATGTGCTTAATTACACAGCCAACAGAAATGAGGACTTTTAAGACAAAGGACAGCAGAATGTGCCCAGTCACAGCGCCCAGGCTCGTGGTGACGTAAGCGCCTGAGCCTGCTAGATTCTGAGTGCAGCAGTGGTGCTGCTTATCAGGCCGGCCCAGGCCCGGCCGTGGTCGGCAGCTGGCTCCTGGAGCCCTGTGGGCGGGGGTCCCCTGCCCTGCCCCCTTCGCCGCCCACACAGCAGCCTCCCACCGCCCGTCGGGAGGAGCCGCTTCTGCAGAGAGGGTCCAGATGCAGACTCACTGTGAGCCCCAGGGAAACTCCAGCCAGTGCAGGGCCCCAGTTGCTGATGAGCACTGAGCATGCAGTGAGTCTGCGATCCTCGGTCATAGTGCACAGCGGTCCCGCTTACCTCTTGCTGCCAGTCAAGGAGTTTCAAGCCTGCTCAGTTAGCACCGTAATTCACCCCACATACACAGTGCAGGCCGTTGTCTTGCTTCCTGTTGATTCTCTCCCACTTGGGAGAATGTGGAGCATAATTTACACATGGGTGTGCACAGATCTTAGGGTGCAGGTCAGAGCATAGGCAGCCACTGCGGCATTTGGATTGGGCGGCTGTCGGCCGCATGAGGAGCCAGGCCAGGGGACCCCGGGAGGCCGCAGCCCTGACCAGACGTGCACTCCCTCTCTGCTGGGGCTGCCCACCTCGCACATCTGCACAGCGGGGCCTCACCTGCTCTGACTCTCGGGTCCTGTCCTCAGTCTAAGGTGCGCTGTCAGGACCTCCTTGCTGCTCCTCTTCTCAATGCGTTGCCATTTTGAGAGTGCTTCTCAGCTCTTGAGAAATGCTATTGAAATAAAGAACTGTAGACTGAAAGGAGCCTCGGTATGGAAACGTTTCCTCACCGCAGTGAGCCTGCACTTAGCCGGGGTCCATCAGCTCGAGCCCGGAAGCAGCCAGGCCGCGGCTTCCTGGGCCTGTGAGCTCAGGTACCGGAGCTCGGCCTTTCAGCATTTTACTCAATCCCATTTGTTTTGCTGAACTCGGCGTGGCCTCTTGTACTGTTGTGGAGTACGTTCAGGAAGGGCAGGGCTTTGCCCTTTTGCTTTCTGAGGCAAGGTTCCTCTGTATCGTCCAGGCCTTCCTCGAACTCATGGCCCTCCCACCTCGGTTACAGTGCAGGGTACAGGTGTGTGCCACTTCACCTCCTGACTCCCCTCTGCAGAGGGAAGTTTACCGTTTGATTTTCCTTTGTTATTTTTTCCCCTTGAATAAGTTTCTCAGAGTAGTCCTCTGGAAGAAAGATTAGAATTAGGAAAACCTTAAATTTAAAAATGCAGGGCCGGGGATTTAGCTCAGTGGTTTCATCGCCTGCTGCACAAGCGCAAGGACCTGAGTTCAATCCCTGGTACCAAAAAAAAAAAAAGAAACAAAGGCAGGAAAATAATACTAAAAATATAAACTGGCTTCTATCCTTATTGGAGCAAACCAAGTACATGAATGTTTACCAGAGACCCCCGCAGTTAGGTTCCAGTATCCCACCCAGTAAACGACGCAGGCCTGAGAAATAACTAAAAGACAACTAGGCGAGAAAGCGGGGTGCTAGGATAACCAGTGCCAACAAAGGCCCGGCCAGTCCAGGCACTGACTTTTATTGGCAATCAATTGGGGTAAAGGCGAGCTACGTGCCAGGGCAGGGCTACATGCAGTTTCTGTAGAAATTAATGTAAGCAAGGCTCAGGAAGGACAAGGCAAAGCATTCTGGAGTTAAGAACAGAATAGACAAATACATGGTTGTAATTGGAACAGTGTCCTTCTAGTCAGGAGGTTTTAGTTGTGGGAGTGGAATTTTGGGTGGGGTTAACGCTTCACAGCCTGCTTTGGGCATCATCAGTATTACTGTCCTCTGCAGATGTTCTCACTTTACATTTTGTATCTACTGCATCAGAACATTGTTCTATACGAAGCTCCTACACTTATAGAATTTGGTACTTTATTCTTCTAAGAAATTTCAACATGTTGCACCACATAAATCTTACCTCAACTCTGAAGTAGATGTGACAAGTGATAAATTTCCAACTATAAGTGAAAACTAGGCCCACAGTGCACTAGCTTTTTGACTTCGGGCAACTTACTAAACATCTCAGGATCCTCGATTGCCCAGTATCTAAGATGGGATATTACTGCAGGAACATCCCTTCCCCAAAGTTTCAGCAGTTCTAGCATTTCTTAAAAGTCCTCATCAAACTTCTTCTGAGACTCACAGCAGACTCGTAGCTGTGAACCTCTGTAAAAATAAAAAACAAGTTACTCAGTCCTAGTGTACAGTGGCACAGGGAAACATCCCCATTCTGAAAGGGAGGAATAGGGGGATGGAATAGGACTAGCATAAGACCAGAACCCAGCAGGGCAAACACTAAGTCCTGTAGCTCCATATCTAGTATGTGGGGCACATGGTGGTGAGGGATGAGTTTCAGGGGGCTGCAGTGCCCCCACCCCTGTGGTCTTGTAGTTGCAAGCCTCATGGGCTGGCTTCACTCAGGGCCTGCAGCTTTCCTCAGTCTATATTCCTGGCATCTCTGATTTTTGGGGGGTCTCCAGCACATCTTCAGCTGCTCCTTGCCTGGCCTCCCATGCATTCCTTTGAAATCTCAGTGGAGGCCTCCATGACCCTACAACTCTTGCGTTCTGCATGCTGGTAAAATTGGCACCACATGGATGGAGCTGAGTCTGTTGTCAGAGGAAGCAGTAGCCAGGCCCCTGGACCACGGCCACAGCAGCCTCCATGTGTGTGAATGGCTGGGCACAACACAATGAGTGCCAGGGAGCTGATTCCCTAGGAAGAGCTTTCCGAGCAGGGCACCTTCTCCAGTGGAAGGTGTAGACTTTTGCACCCTTGAGCCTGTGATGGATGGGATCTTGCTGATTGTTGAGAACATCTCAAGGCATCTTTCTTCTTGTCCCTGTAGAAATCACTTGGTTTCTTTTAATGGCAGTCATCTCTTCAGGAGCTACACCTCCATTGGCCCCAACTTATACATAGTTCCCTTGGGGCCCAAATTTTTTTCCATTTTGCTGCTCTGCTTTTTACCCCCTGTTCTCACTATAAATCTGCTTCTTTGTTTTTAAAGCAACCAGCATTACCCATGCCATAGCAAACACTGAGCTGCCTGGAAATTCTATCAGATCAATTTATCTGCTTTCCTTAATCTCAGACTTCCACAGTTTCTAGACATAAGCAATACGTAGACAAATTTTTTGCCAGAGTAAAACACACATGAGTGTGGTCCAGTTACCAATGAAGTCCTTGCTCCCAACTGAAACTTCCTGAGCCTGGCCTTTACTATCTGCATTCCTGTCAGCATTGTGGTCTTTTCTTTTCTTTTTTTTTTTTTTTTTGGTACTGGGGATTGAACTCGGGTCCTTGCGCTTGCGCAGCAGGTGGAGAAACCACTGAGCTAAATCCCCGGCCCTAGCGTTGTGGTTTTTTGAGCTTTGACCAGAATCTCCCTTCAGTCTCTACTTACTAGCCCACATCTCCAAAGCTTCCCAAACTCGCCTTATAACCTGTTTCTTAAGGCTTCTAAACCACATGGTCAGGTACAGACGTAGCTATGCCTCCATTTCTCACTGGGACACAATATCTGACAGTTTAAAGGAGGAAAGGTTTGATTTAGCTCATGGTTTCAGAGGATTCAGTCCATGGATGGCGTTCTCTAAGGCACAGCTTCATGGTAGAAGGCTAGAGCAAAGCTGCTCGGTTCATGGCATCTAGGAAGCAGTGCCAGAGAGGAAGGGCCAGGGGCCAGATAGAGTCCCCAAGGGCACACCTCCATGGCCCTCCTAGACACACTGGAAGTGTGCTTTACTGATCCCCATGTGGCTCCCAAGCCAGTTGAGTTGACAGTCAAGCTTAGGTTTGTAGGAACGGAGTGAAAAACACTGACTGTAAGGCTTTGTCTGTAACCCTAAGGGATGTAACAAGGACTCTGGCCCTTTTTATCCCTCTGTCTGTTCCATGGCAGCGGTTTTGCTGGCTGTCACTGGTGAATCCCCCTTTGGAAAGGAGGAGTTAGGAATCATGTGGGGAATGAATCATCTTCATTCTTAGTGTTTAGACAGCTTGTCAGTAGATTTGGGTGCATCTTAAAACTAACATTATGTCATCATTTCTGTCTTTTCCTTTCACAGAGGACCTTCAAGTGCTTCCTTGAAGGAAGAAGAATATAAGGAACCTTTGCTCTTCCGTTCTGGGGATCACTACCCCTTATCTGATGGAGATTGGTCCCCGCTAGAGAAGTATGCATCTTTGGAAGTTCTTGTTTCCCTAAGGGAGAAGGGAGTGTGTGCTCGCTGCTCTGGTATCCCACAGGAGTGGTATTTCCTCTAATCTCATTCTCCACTTGACCCGACTGACCCTAACAGTGCTGGGGAGCTATAGATCTGGGTAGAATCTGCCGCCCTCTGTCTCTGAATTCTGGCCATTTGTTCTCCAGTGTCAGCTGTGCAGTGGTCACGAGTGGAAAGGCTTGTGGTCTCACTGTTTACTCTTCACCCTGTCTTCATGTGTCAGGTGCTAATGTGCATTTCCCTTCCTACACAACTACCGTTCTCACTGCTCTCCTTTGAGAAGCGAGTGGAATCACGGATGTCCAGTGTTTGGGGGGAAGGGGTAACTGAGGTTCCCTTTAGGAGAACGCGTACGCCTCATCTGTGGGCTCAGGTGGATGGGATCCAGACCTTCCCGTACTGAAGCTGTCCCTGTCTTTGTTGCTGGGTTCCAGTGCCTACCCCCAGGCAGTGTGTCCTAAGAGCGATTCGGAGCTGGAAGTGAAGCCCTCCGAGAGCCTGCTGCGGTCAGAGTCGCACATGGAGTGGACGTGGGGCGGCTTTCCGGAGTCCACCAAGGTAGGGCAGTGCTGGGCCATCTGCAGAACAGGGTGATAGTAGCGCCCTCGTGTGGCCATAAGTCACCATGATTCACAACCTGTCCACTCCTATTTTGCAAGGGAAGGAATACTGTGTAAGGACATTTTTAAGGCACTTAATGGAAAATAAAATTTCAACACTGATATTTTGCATAGAAAATTGACTTAAAAAGCTTTTTTGCCAGCTCATACTGAAGAAACTGAAAAGATATGTATCTTGAGAAAGACATCTAGATCTACTGTTGAACTTAGTTTTTTAAATATAGACTTTGCTCATGTTTGTGGTTGTGCCTGGACGCTGCAAGGTAGTCAAGCACAGTTGTTTTTACTCGGTACACGCTGTGAGTCTTCTCCCTCCAAATGAACGTCCTTTGCCTCTGAGTATCTGAAACTGTCCTCTTCCACGCAATCTTCTGCACCGTGCAGCACAGCTGTGACCCCAGTGCTCAAAGGCTGACGCAGGAGGATGGCAAATTTCAGGGCAGCCTCAAGACTCAGTCTCAAAAAACAAACCAAAAAAGTAAATGTCAGGCCAGGGATTTAGCTCAGTGGTTCCACTGCCTGTCTTGCAAGCACAAGGACCCAAGTTCAATTCCCAGTACCAAAAAGAAGTAAATGTAACTCTTTCATAAACATGATACTGACCAAATTGCAGTTATTCTGCCACATTTTAATTATGAACTGTTTCACACAAAACAATATGTTTAATAAATATGTTAAGTTATAAATAAAGAGAAGCCAGGCGTGGTGGCACACACCTGTAATCGCAGTGCTTAGGATGGTCAGGCAGGAGGATCACCACGAGTTGAAGGCCAGCCTGGCCACATGGCAAGACTTGTCTCAAAAATATATGTACTATAGGTGTTATGTAAAGAATTAAAGGGCCAGGGATTTAGCTCAGTGGCACCACGCCTGTCTCAAAAGCGCAAGGTCGTGAGTTCAATCCTCATACCAAAAAATATATATATGAATCAAGAATTAGATAGCAAATACCTTTTAAATCAGTTTGGTCTTAAATAGCTCTCCTATCCTAGGTCAGCAAAAGAGAAAGGGCCGACCATCACCCTCGGATGGCCACCATCACCCCGTCTGAAAACACTCACTTCCGGGTCATCCCGAGCGAGGACAGCCTGCTGCGCGGCGAGGCCGAGGAGGGCCCAGTGCTGGCCATCGTGAGGCCCACGCCCAGGGCCCCGTGTGCACTGAGGAACGAGGAGACCGCAGGCCCGGAGCCCCCAGCCGAGCCCCCCGAGCCCCGGCCCTCGGCGGCCAAGGCGGACTCGCCGTCCCGGAGGAGAGGTAACCTGACCGTGGGTCGGAGGGCCAGGGCTCTGCTGTGTCCCCGCCGCCTCGTGACGCCACTTCAAGAGCAGCCGTGGACCCGAGGGTGGGCTCAGCGCCACGAGGGCTTTGTAGCAGCTGTGTTCAGTGCGGAGGCCGAGTCCACCTGGGCGGGTGCTTCAGAGAGCGCTGGCCGGGCTGCGGTGGGCCCGCAGGCTGCAGTGAGCCTTCTGTGCCGCTGTGCTGCCCTAGACACACGTGGTTCGAGGCCACCGCCCCGGACACAGCGCCTCTTGTTTGGGCCACATGTTTAACAAGTGAGAAGCTCTTCCTGCTCAGCAAGGGGAAACTGCTGCGCCATTGGTGCAGGCAGAGCCAGGACAGAGGTGCACTCTGACCCAGGCTGGACCACGCGGCCTGGCCCGGGCGGTGCTCCTGGAGGCGGGCTCCCCAGCCCTGGGCATCGCACTGTGTCCGGTGAGACATGTGCACGCAGAGCCCGGGGAGAGCCGTGTCTGCTGGGGCCGCTCTGTGTTAGTCTGGGGAACACGAGCCCTGCCTCAACGTGGTGCAGCAGCTGAGGGAGAGGGCACCATGGCTCCCTTGCTCTCAGCCTGCTCCCCCAGATTTCTGTCAGGGACGTCTCTGCACACCCAACTCTGCTTCACATGATGGCAGGGATGTGTCCTGAAAGTGTAGTGCTAGGCAGCCCCGTTGTGTGCTCTGGGTAGACCTGGGTGGAGCCGGGTGGATCAGTGAATCCACACAGACGCCTGTCGTCACTGTTGAGTGGGGAGTGCTGCACACATGCACACTTGTGTAGGACTGAGGTAAGGGGTGCTGTTCACCCCAGCACCACGGGCAGGTCTGTGCTGCCCGACGTGTGGCGGGAGCTGCCGCAGCACCAATACCCGGAGCTTCCCAGCGTCCTTGCCAGTGCCTCTGCCGTGGGGCCCGGAGGCCTTGTGCACCGCCCCTCCCCGCCTGTGCATTTTCAGTCCTCCGAAAGCGAGTTGCGGAAGTGTGACATTTCCGAGGCCCGTGCACACTGTGCACACACGCGTCCCTCACGCCCCAGAGTGCGTCTGTGCGGGCCGGGGCTCTGCACAGGGCAGCGAGGGCAGGGGCACTGGCTCGGCTCCGCAGCCTCACCCGTGGCTCAGTGCTGGATAGTGAAGAGACACTGAAAGCTCAGGCGATGCCTTAAAAATACAACTTGGTCCGGTCACAGCCACCTCCTTTCTTTACAAACCTGTGTTTTCCTGCGGAGTATACGTTCTGACACCTCACGTGTCCCCTAAAACATGCAGGTGTCCACAAGAGAAGCCAGCACCAGGGGCCCGATGACATCTACCTGGATGACTTGAAGGGGCTGGAGCCCGAGGTGGCTGCCCTCTACTTCCCCAAGAGGTAGCGTGTCCCTGTGTCCTGGGGAGTGGGGTGCGGGGCCGGGAGCCCCTCTGCAGCCGTGATGAGGGAACAGCGACCACACTTACGCCTCGTGACCAGTGCGGCTTCACATCAGCAGCCTTTATGTTCATCCTGCAGGCTGAACGTGTTTTGAAAAGCCCATAGCATCTCTTGTCCATGTTCCGTGCTTTGAGATCCGTCCTTGTTTAACAGTGCCGTCCCAAGAGTGCTCCCCTGGCTGAGACCCAGGCCTGGAGTGTGAGGCCCGTCCTGGCCACCCACCCCTGCCAGGTCACAAGGCCGCCCTGCCTGTCCCTCGGGACCCTCCCTCAGGGTGACTCACTTGGACCCCGAGCGCATCTGAGGAGCCGTCCTGTCCTCCCAAGCTCAGTTCAGCCTCACGGGGACTTCGGGATGTTTTTCTATGGCTGAGAAATTACTCAGCTTACGTTCTCCACAGAAGGGATGACTTGACTGAGCCATGCACTCAAAGATTCCAAATGAAATATGGAAAAACATATTTCATTTTTCACTCACAATAGAGAGATGGGATTGACAGGACCATATTTCAGTTTTTAACATGTTTTGGGGAGCTTCTTACAATTCCTTCCTAGCTATGTACCTTGAATTTGCCTCATAATAGACTAATTTTTTTTTTTTGGTACCGGGGATCGAACTCGGGACCTTACACTTGAGAGGCAGGCGGCCGCACCACTGAGCTAAATCCCTGGCCTGAACTTGCCTCATAATAGATTACATCCTTTGAAGCAGTGGGGTATTTTAAGGTGAGAAACCTTAAACAGTAAGGTTTTTGTAATAGGAAAAATAAAAATAAATAGGAAAAATAAAATGCTCTCTTTCTTGCAAGGCGTTGGTGGCGCACACCTGTAATCCTAGCCCTTGGGAGGCTGACGCAGGAGATCGAGGCCAGCTGGGGCTACGTAGTGAGTTCAAGTCCAGCCTGAACTACCAAGAGCCTGTCTCAAAAAAAACAAAGACAGGTTTATGCTCACCTTCCGGAACCTGACTCTGTGGCATATCTAGAAAAATAGCAGTGCTGCAGAGCTGCAACCTTAGTTCGAGCCCTCCTGCCGCAAGGACAGTTTGCTTTGCTTCGGTCCCTCCTGCTCTCCCTTTCCTAATGGCTGTCGCTCCCAGAGGACCCTTCTTGCCTGGGCCTGACTGTCTGTGTGTGTAGAGGGAATAGATGACTTGAGACGCAGCCAGGGACTAGTACTTTCCTGCAGGGAGTGTGTAAACTGTCGCTTTCCGAGGGGCTGGGTCCGATTTCCAGTCATCAGCTTTTTCTTACCACCTGTCATTTTCGTCGTGGAAATGTAAATAAATGCTTACACCTCTTGCTCCTGGAGCTAAACTCCTGAAAGCCAGGATTGAATGGTGGTTTGCGGTATGATGACTGAGGTGACTCAGTGACGCCTGCCCTTGTCACAGCTCCTTCCCGGCATCTCTGAGGTCGCCTGTCCTGAGATTCTGCACACTGGGAAACACAGGGCCTCCTCGGCCCCTTCCTTTCAGGGAGACGCTGTCGCCTGCTCCCACCAGGACAGTCAGAAGTTGCGAGGTCACAGAGCTTTTCCCCTCTGTCTGGCAGTGATGCAGACCCCGGCTCTAGGCAGTGGCCCGAGTCCGACACGCTGTCCGGCTCCCAGTCCCCGCAGTCGGTGGGCAGCGCGGCCGCGGACAGCGGTACCGAGTGCCTCTCGGACTCTGCCATGGACCTGCCCGACGTCACCCTGTCCCTCTGCGGAGGCCTCAGCGACAACGGGGAGATTTCCAAAGGTAGGCGGGCGGCCTTCCGGCTCCGCCTCGGAGCAGCCTGTGCACGGTGAGGACCGGCCTGTGGCTGCGGGGTCTCGTGCAAGTGTCACGACATCCCTGGTGGGAATGGGCCCGCACCCTCTGGATGTCGCCTAAACTTTACCATCCTCTCGTTCAGCAATGGCCGATGTTCCCAGCAGCCCCGTCTGCGGGCCGGGCCCTGCCCTCTTTCCTCCTTCCTCCTTCCTCCTTCCTCCTTCCTCCTTTGTGGCGTCTCCACATGCTAATTACGCCTCTCTTCTCGTCTCTTTATTCCGTTTCTTTGCTTTATATCTTATAGAAATTAATGGTGTATTGTGGCCACCAGTTCCTTCTAGGAACAAAATTAAATCGGCCACGGTCTTTTTAGAATCCTCCCAAACCCTCAGTTTAAAAATTTCTAGGCGAGGATGGAAAATACAAAGTTTGAATAAAATACAAAATTGACTTTTGTGTTTTAAATATTAGTAACTTAGTTTGGTAGAGTTTCCTCTGAAAGAAGATAGAAATAGCAGGTAAATGTAAAGAATGTATGCAGTTGGGCCGGGGGTTTAGCTCAGTGGTTTCGTCACCTGCTATGCAAGCGCAAGGACCCAAGTTCAATCCCCGATACCAAAAAAAAAAAAAAAGAATCTATGCAGTTACCTAGCAGACTTCGCCATGTGGGAAACCGCTGTGTCAGCCCGGATGTACAGGTTTAGGGTCAGGGGACACACGGGAACCGGGGTGGGTCTGACGGGCCCCACTTCTGGTTTGAATCTTTCTCCGAGCAATTGTAAGTCTTGAACGTTTTTTCTAGCGTAGCATGCACTTCACGCTGTGCAGCCCCATAAGTATTCCCTGTCAGTGACATGTCCCTGCTGATAAGAATGAAGCTTAATTTTCATGAGTCACAGTGTATGATGTGTCTGTCATCCTCTCTCCAGCCACATCTGTAATGTATTTTCCTAAAGTCTCTGGCATGTCCCTTTGTCCTATTGTTTAGGTTGCTTGGTTTTTTGTTTTTGGTATTTTTGGTACCGGGGCTCGAACTCAGGACCTTGCACTTGAGAGGCAGGCGGTGGAACCACTGAGCTAAATCCCTGGTCCTGTTGGTTGGTTTTTTTAACTGGGGGAAGAATAAAAAGGTAAAAAAGGTTTTCTTTTTATCCTAAAAAAAAGAAATCTGACATTTTGCCTTTGATTAAGGTTAGTTTTTTTGAAAGGACTTATTTTAGCCTACAATTCTTATAGGGCAGAATGTTGTAATGCTCTCTTATAGGAATTTATGAGATCTCTAACCAAATTGATTGTAATTGTTTGAATTGCAGAAAAATTCATGGAGCATATCATTACCTATCAAGAGTTTGCGGAAAACCCTGGACTTATAGACAACCCTAACCTCGTCATACGGATTTATAACCGGTAAGTACTCCTGCTTTGCTCATTGCTTGACACTCCTGTAGTTTTTAAAGTGCTGTGTTGTTTTTTTTTTGGTACCAGGGATCAAACTTGGGTCCTTGTGCTTGTGTAGCAGGTGGCGAAATCACTGAGCTACATCACCGGCCCAAAGTGCTGTGTGTGTTTAACTGTCACACTTTTTCTGCTATAAAATTTGTCGTCTGCCACAGTGAGCCTCTAGGCCAAGACTTAAGGTGGAGTCTCAACTTTTTTTTTTCTTTTTTTTCTTTTTTTTTTTTTGTGGTACCAGGGATCAAACTCAGGCCCTTGTGCTTGCGAGGCAGGCGGCAGAACCACTGAGCTAAATCCCTGGCCCTCTCAACTTTATTTTTAATGAGGCACTGAAGTGCTGCTCCACTCTGTGGGTCTCTCTGCTTCTCTGCTCAGAAGTTGGGGTTGTAGCAGTGATTTTCATGTGAGAGAAATATAGTCGATCATACTTTTGTGTAAGAGAATGAGCAGTTGGAGATGCCATTTCTCTTTCTCCTACTCCCCCACCCTGCCTACTCCCCGTCTCTCTCCAGCTCTGTGTAATGATTTTGTACAATTTTCATTTCTCACAGTTACTATAACTGGGCATTGGCTGCTCCCATGATCCTCAGCCTACAGGTTTTCCAGAAGAGTCTGCCAAAGGTGAGCATCCCCGGGAGCCCCTCGGAAGTGTGAATGCACCGGGTAGGTTCCTGCTGGGCACTTGTGCTGCTCGGAGCTGCCCTGAGCTTAGTGTTCAGGATAAAACATCCAGGTTGCTGTATGTGGCTGTTAAGGTACTTTGGGCTCACAATCTAGGAAGTTAGCTAGGCCGCCAGTTTCTGTTATTTTTACAAAATATAAACGTTCAGACACCTGCCTCGCAAGCACAAGATCCCAAGTTCGATCCCCGGTACTAAAGAATTAAAATTAAAATTATCAATAAACATTCAGAGATTTGGGGCTGGGGTGCAGCTGGATGGTAGAGCACTTTTGTAGGCTGCGAGAGGCCCTGGGGAGGACAGCGTCGGAGGGTTTACAGGAAGTCAGTTCAGTAGAGAATGAGGTGAAGCTTTTTTCTCCTCGCCGTGGGGAGAAGGCGACGTCGGTGTGGGTCGAACCGTGGCTGAGGCCCCTTAGGCAGAGCCCTGAGGTTTCTTTCTAATCTGGGCAACAGGGTGTCCTCCAGCCGGTCAGTATCTGTGCCCTGGGAGCCGCCCACCGCCCGCAGGACCCGGCCCCTGCTGGTGCTGCCCCTGCTGAGGCACTGGGAGGGGCGCTGTCCTGCGGCCAGGCGGGTGGCAGACTCCAGGCTGACCGCGTTGATGGTTTCCAGGCCACCGTGGAGTCCTGGGTCAAGGACAAGATGCCAAAGAAGTCTGGGCGCTGGTGGTTTTGGCGGAAGCGGGAAAGCATGACCAAGCAGGTAACAGGCCGAGGCAGCCGGGCCCACCAACTAAGAATGGTGACTCCTTCGTGTACTGCAAACCTCTTGCCGAGCCCTCGCTCGGGCTCGCAGCTGTGCTTTTTCCTGCGGGAGACGGCCACGGTCACCCCTTCTGAGGGAGACACTCACGTGGCCCCTCTCGCCGGGGCTGGGCTGCCTGGGTAGGGGCCGTGCACCCCACTTTGTGTCTGTGGGGACAGAGCCTGGGCCGTCGTGTGCATCTGTGACTTTGCTTCTGGCTGTGGGGATGGCTGTTGTGCAGCAGCAGTGACTGTCTCAGTTCTGCCCGTGCTCCAGTGGAGGACATCTGCGCCCCCCAAGCCCCAAGTGTGAGCCTAGGTCTTTCTTTCCTGAGGCCCGGTGGGCAGGGCTTGCAGGCTGCCATTGTCCTTCTCTTTCAGCCGCCAGAGGCCAAGGAGGGGAAGTTGGAGGTGGCTCCAGTCAGCACCCTGCCCGTGAGCGCCCTGGAGCCCGCTGGTGCCAGGTGGGCCCTACCCCTCTGCTCGCTCGGCACAGCTGCTCCGCCGGCTGTCGCAGTAGTGGTTGGTTTAATTTTAGTCAGAAACACCTCTGTCCTTAGACAGACGTGGCATTTGATGGCCCTCCGTGGAGGAGTGAATCCAGGCTTCCTTGCCTGTGGATCCCATGCCCGTCTCAGGGTGTGGGTCAGTGCTGGGTACGCGGCACTGAGTCCCAGGCGTGTCCAGAGCACTGTCCCCAGGGAAGGGAGGCACGAGAACGACTCGGGCTGCTCAGGTTCCTGTTGTCTCCCTCAGATGCTGAGTGGCGACAGCACCTCAGCTCATGCTGTCCCAGTTTCTGTCCCTGGTCCTGTTTTCTCCCCGCCCCAGCTCTCAGCGCAGGCTCTCTAGCCCGGGAGTTTATCTTCGTGCTGCTCAGCCTCGCCTGTGAGGGGCCATGTGAAGTATTTCTCACCAGCTTTTTAAAAAGCAGTGTCTGCCTTTGGAAGCATTCATACCCTTGCTGATAGCATTCACCAGCGTGGCACAAAACACTGCAGCGCCCTGTGGGGCAGGGCAGAGGTGGCCTCGGCAGTGAGTGCTCACATCCAGGCATAGGAGTTGTGTGTGTGGAGCCTGGCAGAGGAAGCAGCTCTGGCCAGTACAAGGGGACGGGGCCTGCATCCCCTGAGCTCCATGCAAAGCTCTCCTCGTGACAGCTCTGATGTTTGCCAGGCTGACCGAGGACGATACGTCGAGTGACGACGGCTCCCAGGAGCTCGAGGAGTCGATGGCCTTGGAGCCCCTGGCCGAGGAGGCCCCCAGCCATGGCAGCACCCCGTCGTATAAGAAGTCACTGCGGCTCTCCTCGGACCAGATCGTGAGTCCCGGGTCCCCGCCTGACCTCCCGCCTCAGGACCTAGCAGCTGAAGAGAGGCGTCCTGTTCACGTCCTGCCCTGGCCCGGCCCGGCCCATGTACATTATGTTCACGTTAGGATGGGCTTGGCCAGCGGGGTGCTGGTCAGGGCAGGGGTCCCAATGTGAGGGCAGGGCAGGCTGGTGGTATTGGGCAGGGTCACAGTAGCCCCAGGAAGCCCCTGGCCCTGCACAGGTAGCGGCTTCCTTGGCCTGACCAGTGAGCACTGGAGCCAGGCCTGGCCGCATGCCGTGAGGATCCTGAGACGCTGTTTAAATCTGCGCCAAACTGCAGGTTTTCACATGCCTGTCTTTGTTCTTGCACTTTCCTTAAAAGGCAAAACTGCAGCTGCACGATGGCCCCAATGACATCGTGTTCAGTATCACAACCCAGTACCAAGGCACATGCCGCTGCGCGGGGACCATTTACCTGTGGGACTGGAACGACAAGATCGTCATTTCTGACATCGACGGGACCATCACCAAGTAGGCGAGGCCAAGGGGCGTGGCTGCCTGCCCAGGCCGTGGTCATTGGGCGGGAGAGGGTGGAGCCTCCCTGCGTGCGTGTGTGTGCACATGGGCGTCAGGAGGGCTTGGGTTGGAAAGCGGGAGGCGTTTGGCCTCCAGAGTGTGGCAGTAAAACCGAACAGGCTGTGCAGATGGGAGGGGAGGGCCGCTGGCCGGGAGCCGTCTCTGGTGGTGAGTGAGACCCCTCAGACGCTGTCAGGGGCGTGGGAGCCAGTGTCCACACCCAGAGACGCTGGGCTTCAAGCCTCCCACCTGACCTCCCCTCCGCAGGTCTGACGCTTTGGGCCAGATTCTTCCGCAGCTGGGTAAAGACTGGACGCACCAGGGCATCGCAAAGCTGTACCACTCCATCAACGAGTAGGTGCCGGCCCGCACGAGGCGCACTGGGGTCGGGACGCGGGCCGGTGGCGTTGGCCGGGTGCCGTGGGTTGCAACCGGGTCCCCACGCTCCACCTGTGTACCTGCTCGCCCTCAGGCTGCCTGTGGCTCGAGACACCACCTGCTCCCGTGGCCTTGGTCACAGCCAGGACTCGGGTCTAAGGAGAGCCGATGCTCAGTTGTGGTTTATTTCTGGGGTACATTGAGATCCTGTCTCTGAGTAGGTGGGGCGGCCACAGCTGGGTGAGGGCTCCCGGGGCGCTTTGCTACCTCTGCGGTGCTGTCCCTGCAGCTGGGCCCGCGGAGGAGGGCTGCATGCGCTGCCTTCGTGCGGTCGGTCAGGGCCGAGACTGGCCGCGAGAGAAGCTGCGTTTCTGTGGGGCCCGAGCAGGGCCACAACCCCCAAGGCTGGAGTGGGGCATTTGACTTCAGGTGATTGTGGGCCCAAGGGGTCGGCGCCGGGCAACTGCTCCGTCCTAAACTTTCTTCACGGCCATCTGCTCGCTTGTCAAGGGCGGCCTGTTGTTTGCTGAGCACGGCGTGTTAGCTGTGAAGGCCGCACTCAGACCAGGCGGACGCCCCGTCCTGGGGACCCGATTGGGTGCTGTGTACGACACGGTCCGGCCCCGTGCTGTTTCCGTGGAGAGTATCATCTGTGACCCCAGCCGGCTGCCCCTGGAGCTCAGGGCCCACGTTTGTTTGCCTCAGCCAGGGCAGGTGGGCGGACAGCACGCGTTTCCCTCTCTCCAGGAACGGCTACAAGTTCCTGTACTGCTCGGCCCGCGCCATCGGCATGGCTGACATGACCCGCGGCTACCTGCACTGGGTCAACGACAAGGGCACCATCCTGCCACGGGGCCCCCTCATGCTGTCGCCCAGCAGCCTGTTCTCCGCCTTCCACAGGTCGTCCTTCTCCCTCCCTCAGGCTCAGGGGTCCCCTACCAGGGCGGCCAGGCGGTGGGGTCCCCCGGGCTGCAGGGGGACGCCGTTCTCCAGAACCTCACAGGAAAGCTAACATGTTGACTTCGGTGATGTCTTCTTAGGGAAGTGATAGAAAAGAAACCAGAGAAGTTCAAAATCGAGTGTCTGAATGACATCAAGAACCTGTTTGCCCCGGCCAAGCAGCCCTTCTATGCTGCCTTTGGAAACCGGCCCAACGTGAGCATCCGGGCCTGGCGGGGTGCTGGGCTCCACACAGCAGAGGCTGTCACCGAGCTGTTGGGGGCTCCTGTAGGTCAGATCTGCCCCCAGCTGCAGACACAGGGCGCTGTCTTCGATTCCGTTTCCTCCAGCAGCTTTTCCCCTGGGTTTTTGGTTTGTTTTATGGTAGTGAGGACTGAACTCAGAGCCTTTGCCCTGAGCTGTACCCCCAGCCCTTTTTGTTATTTTCCATTTTGAGACAGGGTCTCTGCACTTCCCAGGCTGGGCTCGGGTGAGCAGGATCATAGCCCGCTCCGCCCAGGTCCTAGGCTGTCCTTGGAGCCCGGGACCAGGCGGGAGCCCTTCCCCCATCCCCGGCCCTTGGTCCTGCAGCCAGGCACCGCACAGAGCTGCACTCGCCCAAGCCTCGTGTGTCCCCTCTCTGTGGCTTCTCTGCCTCTCACTTCCGGTCTCTCTGTAGGACGTCTACGCTTATACACAGGTCGGAGTCCCCGACTGCAGGATCTTCACCGTGAACCCCAAGGGGGAGCTGATCCAGGAGAGGACCAAGGGGAACAAATCATCGTAAGTGCCGGCGGTGGGTGGTCTGGTCACCCTGGGTGTGGCTGGTCCGGAGCGGCTGCTGCGGGGGGCAGATATGACCACCTGTCCTCACCTGTCCCGCGCCCAGGTACCACAGGCTCAGCGAGCTGGTGGAGCATGTGTTCCCGCTGCTCAGCAAGGAGCAGAACTCCGCCTTCCCGTGCCCCGAGTTCAGCTCCTTCTGCTACTGGAGGGACCCCATCCCCGCTGCGGACCTGGACGCCCTGGCCTGAGTCCCGGCTGCGCGGTGCCTGGGGACGCTGGCCCGGCCCCTGCCCTGCTCCCTCCCAGGCCACTCTTTGCCCAGAGGAGGCAGGAGGCTTCGCCGACCCTGGGCTGCGGAACTGAGCTTGCCGGGAGCCTCGGCACACCAGGTGTGTGGGCGCCTGCGTCCCCACGGCCCCTCGGAAGTGGCTGCGGTGCAGCAGGCTGGCACCACCTTTGGCACTGTCCCTGAGCTCCACGGGCCCTGCGCTGGCAGGGCAGCTCCTCCCCGCCTGGGCCTGGGCCCGGGCCCGCAGCCTCTGGCTTCTCCTTGCTGCCCCGCGGTGAGGGCCTCCCCAACTGCTGGGACAGACCTCTGCGCCAGCGTCTGCGGAGACTGAGGGGCTGGTCAGCCCTGGAGAGGCAGCTGCTGGGTCCCGGGCCGGGAGGAGCGGCCTCTGTCCTTCCCCTCCGCTGGGTCCTGGCTCAGGGGCCCTCAGGTGTGGCTTGGGGACAGGATTTCTGATCTGTGCCTCGGGCTTGTCAGGAAGCAAGGTGGCCCCGGTCCTGCACTCGGGGTCACCTGGAGCCTGTGAGGGACACAGGGACATAGGGCCCTGCGTGTCACTGCAGTTCACGTGGCCTGGCTGCGACAGCTCGTGTCGGGTGTGCAGCTCGGTGGGGAGGTGATGGCTAGAGGGGCGCTCGGGACCCCGACAGCCCGGGGCTGGTCCTGCCCTGGAGGCCACAGGAAAGTGAGGTCCCTGTGGGGGAGGCCGGTGGCCCTTCAGGTCGGGAGCTGCGTCCCTCCAAAGCCCCGCTCCGGGGGCGGGTCCCGGGCCTCAGGGAGCAGTTCCCTTGGCACAAGTGCCCGTGCCCTCTTGGCCACCCACCACGGGTGGGAGTGGCGCACCTGGGCTCGGGAAGGACAGCAGAGGCCCGAGCTCAAGCTGTCCCCTGCCTCCGCGGTGCCTGTGTGGAGTTTGCCTGGGTGCTTGCCCCCCCTCCTCCGCAAGCGCTTCTCCCTCCGGTCCTGCCTGGGTCTGGACGTGTCCTGTCCCCATGTCCGCCCCTGCTGTTGCGCACGTGGGGCTTCCTCGCCAGCGCCAGTTGCTCCAGTGCTGCGGTGCGGTGGGGGACTGCGTCTGTGCTGGAGACCATTGCCATTTGGTACAAATGACGTTTGTTCTTTCTGTGAAAGAGAGATGCCCTCCCCTCCCGTGTATTTGCACACAACCCTCAGACGGCGAGCCGGGAGTCACCTCTGCTGTCTTCCAGGCACAGTGCCGTCCTGGAGGTGGGCGGAAGTCACTGCCGGGGGGGGGGGGATGTCCCATGGAGCTGGCCCCATCCCACGGCTTCCAGGGGAAGGAACAGCTCGGGCAGAGGTCCTGACAGGGAGGACAGCACTGGGTGGGCGGGCCCGGTGCAGGTCTGGGGCTGCCTGGAATGGTTAGCGTGGCCCCACCGTGTGCCTGCGCCTTCCCCGAGGAGCTCGCCCTGCTCTCCAGGTGAGAGCACGCGGGGCCTCAGCTAACTGGTTTAAAATTGGTTAAATAAGTTCTTTCCAGGCAAAACTGACTTTTGGTTTGGTTTGAAGGCAAAGAGGGGAAACTACTCTTTCCAGTTAGTAATTTCATTCAGCTGATGAAGTATTATTAGGCAGCAGCGTCACTCATAGTTGTCCGAGTTCATTGTGAACATCAGTACCGTTTTCTTAGCTGTGGTAAAGACTTCCTCAGATGAATGGCTCATGTTCTGGTGCAGTGTTTGATGTTCGAAACAAAATGTTACAACAATAAACAAGCATAAAAGCGAGTGGGCTTGGCTCTTTCCATCAGGGGATGCCAGGCCATCTTCTCTGTTCTCCAGCCCGGAGGGACCATTTCCATAAATCAGCATTCTGATCTGCTGTCACCGGAGGGACTTCTTGGGCTTGTTCTGAAAGACCAGCTCTGCAGGGCGTGGCTGCACCTGGGACTGGCCTCTGCCCCTGTAGGGCGGGCCAGGAAGTGGCGGCTGCCAGCCTGCAGGGCCCGGGGTCCCCTCAGGTCCCCCCTCGTGGTGTCCGTGCGCTCAGCTAGATCAGGAGGGGGAGGCCTTGCGCCCCCTCTGCCTGCTGTGTGAGGGCCAGGCGAGGGCACCCCAGCGGAAGCCTCGGGCCGGGAGCTCGAGAGGAGGAAGTGCCCCCGACCACGGGCTTGGTGCGCTGAGCGGCGGGGACGCGTACCTGAGCCCTGCGGCTCTCCGAACCGTGAGCGTGCACGTGCGTCAGCGGTGTGGGGACCGCGTGGTTGAAGCCCTGGTTCCCATCAGGAGGGAACTGGGCGCCTGTGACACAAACACCCCTTTCCTTTCAAGCTGCAAATAATTTGTGGGCATCCGTCTGACAGATGATAGAGGCGTTAGGAGCGCTAGAGCAGTGTGAATCTGGAAATCATTTCAAAGGAACTTGCATCGACTAGAGTCCTCACTGCAGGTAGCACTTAGCCTTGTGGCCGCGCTGCATGTGGGATGTGGGCGTCCCCATCCTGTGTTTTGGGCTGCCCTGGACCCACCCTGGCCTCTCTAGGAACCCCTCCCAGATTTCAGAAGCTGCAACCGTGTCGGGGCGCTGGCGGGTCTCAGTAGATCTGGGCTCACTCGCTAGCCCGCAGCGTAGAACAGGCCCGAGGAGGAGTTGTCCTGGTTCCAGGGGCGTCCTGGGCAGGAGGGGGGCCATCACTGTGCCGGGCCACTCCCTGCTGCCCCGCTGTGGAGGGTTTGTCCCCCTTGGCATTGCGTGGATGGAAGCGGGCAAGGCCTGAGTTGCCAGCTGCGCTTTCCTGAAAACACTCCGCTGCCTGGGTGCTTCCCTGACTCACTTCTAGGACAGCCAGGGCCACTGCCTCCACCTGTCAGCCAGTTCCTCAGCAGCAGACAGGACAAGAAAGCCATTGTCTCTCCTGCTCTTGGACCGAGAGGCCCAGGCTTTAAGAGTCAGCGGCAAACCTGCACCTTGCTGCTTCCCCTCAGACCAAATGGGCACCTGCAGGCGCTCCAGGCACTGCGTGGAGGCCGGGGTTTCCTTTGCCTGGAGGCAGGACCTGCTGCTCCCCTGTCCCCGACCTCCCCTCGCTCCTAAGGGTCCCCTGTGCCTGGAGGCTTCAGGCAGTGCTTGAGGCCTCACGGATGAGCTGTTCCAGCCACGGTCTGTTTATTTTGGGCCTCTTGTTGCTTAGGAACCCGAATCTGAAGCTGCGTCTGCCTGTACTGCGCGGGCAGCAGCGAGGGCCGGCTCTCTACCCTGGGACCCGGCCTGGTGAGAGGAGTTTGCAGCCGCCTCGGCCCGCGGAGTGGAGGGAACCCTGGAGGGAACCCTGACTGCCCAGCACATCGGTTCTCGGAGCCAGAAACAGCTGATGCTGCGAGACCCGTTCTCCGGCCCAGGTTAACTTAGGCAAGACTGCTTTCTGCAGCCCTAGGAAAAGCCAGTCCATGGCTGAAGGAGGCACCGCAAGAAGGGACGTGGTTTACACCTTTATTGACACTCCCGTCTTTGCACTTCAGTCGCACATGTCATCCAAGGTGCCTGGCGAGCTTTTGCGTCCACAGTCCCTGCTGCGTCCGTGGCCAGCTCAGCCTTCAGTGTTTGGACTTTGCTCCTGCACGCAGTGTCGCTCTCCAGGGAGCCCCAGCCGGAGCTGGGGTGGGGACGACCGAGGGGGAAGCGGGGAACGGGCTCCCCTGGCCTTCCAGTTGTGCGGTCACAGTGACAGTGGGGCGGCCACGTCCGCCGCCCGCCCTCCTGTCCTCTGCCGGGCCGGGGCGCAGTGGATGCAGGCCCCAGACGGCGTTCCATCACGGGCTGAGTACATGGAGGCCGGGCCCTGGGCGCTGGCCTAGAGGGCACCGAGGGCTGGGTACAGGAAGACGCCGCTGAAGGTGGAGTACACCTCGCCGAAGTCCGCGTGCGCCAGCCGGCCCCCGGTCAGCACCACGCTCACGCCGTCACCCGCCCTGAGGTGCACGACCAGGTGGAAGGCACCGGGGCCCCCGCAGGGGTGTAGGGCCCCGGGGGGCCGGTGGTACTCCAGGAGCTCGCGCTGGTACCCGGCCGTGTGCAGCTGCGCCACGCTGGCGTTGGCCACCGACAGCACGGCCTCCACGTAGGCGTCACGCTCAGGGGTGAGCGTGGCCGAGAGCAGGTAGCGCCCGTCGTAGGGGGCCGTGAAGACGCCTGGGGAGGAGGGGCGGTGAGGGCAGGGGCGGGGCCTGGCCCAGGGACAGGGAGACCCCGGCCCTGCGGGAAGAGCAGCCGGCCCAGCATGGCTCCCATGGGCCCCCTGGCCTCTGCCACCGCCTGCGCCCGGCCTGGCTTCCTGCGGGCTCAGCTCTGAACCCCAGCGGCCCTCCGTGGGGAGCACCCCAAGCCCCCTTGCCCAAGAGGAGTCCCGCCGGCCCTGGCTTGGCCCCTGCTCCAAGGAGGAGGCAGGGGAGGCAGCACTGGGCCTGCGCCCACCAAGGAAGGGAATGCAAGCTTGAGGGGCAGGGGAGGGCCTGGGTCTGCGTGCCCCAAAGCAGCTGAAACGTCACTCCTTTGGACAGCTGTGACTTGAGGCCTCCCGGCCCAGCGACAGAGCTGGCCTCTGTGCACTGTCCCTACTCGGGGTCCAAGCCCAGCGTGGCCAGGCCCTGCTCGGGATCACCCGGAGCCTCCCACGCCGTGCCCTGGCCCCGGGGACGCGTTCTGGGGTGTGTGAAGAGTACCCCCGCACCCCCGGGGGACCTGCTGTCCCCTGAAGGCAGCAGGAGGGGGCCCGGGAGCAGCAGGCGGAAGCCGGGCGCTTGCTTCTTCCACGTGGCCTGGGCCCCGGGCGACAGCCCCGTAAGTGACCTGGGCCCCTGGGAAGGAAACCGGGTTGCTCCAGTTTCTGGGGCTGGGATCCCGGCCGTGGACGGGGACACTGGCAGCTGCCGAGAGCAGAGACCAGAGCCCCGGGCACTCACCAGTGTTGGGGTTGTAGACGTTCCCGTCGTTCACCAGCACCTTGTTAAAGAGGATGACGCCCCCGTCGCTGGGGAACGGGTTCTGTGTGAGCCCAGCCGAGAACGACACCAGGGCAGGCACCAGGAGCCCTGGGGAGGGAACACAGACCGGGACGGGCAGGAACCGGCTTAGCCCAGGGTCGTGAAGCCCCACCGGGACAAACCTCGGCACCCCCAGGGGATGCTGGGGATGGGGCAGACTGCATGACGGGGTGGGGCTGGGGCGGGGGCTGGGGCTGGACATGGTGCCCCATGGCTTCATCCCAGCACTCGGGAGGGTCACAAGTTCAAGGGCCACATAGTGAGACCCTGCCTCCAAAAAACAACAAAAAGGTTGGTTGTAACACAGGCTGCTGTCACCTGGGGGCGCCCTGGAGTCCTGGGCCCTTAGGGAGCTCGCAGGACCACACAGGGTCCGGCCACCCAGTGTCCCGGGGATATGGAGGACAGGAATTCCCGCCCGCCCAAGCCCGGTCCCCACCTGCCACCTACCTGGGGAGGCTGCAGGTGGTGCCTGGGGGTACCCTGGAAAGACGGGGCGTCAGTCCTAGACAGCAGCAGGCGCCAGGAGCCCCGCAACCAAAGCGACAGACAGCGAGGCCGCCAAGCGGAGCCAAGCCCTCCCCATCTGCCAGGTGACCGGCTGCACCCCAAGCCATGCGCCATGCTTGGGCCGTGTGGCCGGGTGGACAGGAGCCCAGCAGAACACAGCAGCCATGATCCAGGGCAGCAAGGAAGAAAAAGGGCATCTGAGAAAAGGCAGCCTGTAAGCCCAGCCCCGTCGGAGGCTGAGGCAGGAGGATCACATTCAAGACCTGCCAGGAAAACAGTGTCTCGGGAGAGACCCTGTCTCAGAATAAGAACCAAAGGGCTGGGGGTGTAGCTCGGGACAAAGGCCCTGAGTTCAACCCCCAATAACACCAAAAGTAAAAAAGTTTAAAAGCTGGCGAGCGACCCGTCCCTGTCTGCAGCTGGCCAGGCAGCCCGCGAGGCAGCGAGCGAGCGAGGCGGTTTCCGCACCAGGCTCCTAGCCCGACCGGCCTGCCGCTATGCTGCCAGGATGCGGGCGCAGCTCCCCAGCCGCCCCCCGCCACTCCGCAGCCCGGCAGGCTTACCTGGGGCGCCCGCGTGGCCCTCTGCGCTGGGCACCGGCCGGGGCCCGGTCTGCCCGTGCTCGCCCCGCGGCAGGCCCCTGCCCGACACTCCCCGCCCGCCTGGCGGCCCGGCCTCGCCCGTCTCCGTGCTGAGGCCCGCGGAGCCGGGCAGCCGCGGGGGCCCAGTCCAGCCAGGCCGCGCGGCTGGGGGCGGCTGCGGGAGCTGCGGGGGGAGCGCGGGGCCGCGGTCGGGCTGGGGTGACGCTGTAGGGGCCTCCCCCGGCCCGGCTGGCACCTTTGGGCTCTTCCGGGTGGGCGGCGCTGCGGACGGGCCCTGGGCTGAGTGAGGAAGCAGAGACGCACGGGTCGCGGGTGTCCCTCCGGGGTGCGGCTCACGGTGACCCAGCCTCTCCTGCACCGGGGACAGCAGTGCAGGCCCCACGGGCAGGGGCGGCGCCCCACCCTGGACGCCCACAACGACCCCAAGGCGGCCCACGCTGCCCCGTCGCCACTTGGGTCAACGGAGGCCGCCCTTCCGGGCCCCTCCTGGTGGCCGCGTCACCTGGGCTCCCGGTGTGGCCCGGGTCCTAGCGACAGCTGACGGGCACCACGGGGTGGCCCCGTGCCACCCCGGCCTGTCCCATGCGGGCCCGCCCCGGAGCCCCAGGGGTGAACGGGGCATCCAAGCTGTCCGGGTCCTAATTCCTGCCCACCACAGATCCGACGCCCCGGCTCTGCCGTCCTGGGTCCTGGCCAGCAGTGAAGGTGCTGGACGACAGGCAGAGAGGACGGCGCGCTGAGCTGCTGTGAGCCCAAGGCGCCTGGATCCCAGCACTCGGGAGGCTGAGGCAGGAGGGCCAGGCTATACAGACCCTGTCTCAAAAGTGCAAGGAAAAAAGAGAACACAGTCTGGGCGGTCTCTGCTCATCCAAACCGGATCCCTCTGCTCCAAAGATCGCGCGGACAGCCGGCCCACTTCTCCAGAGGAGCCTGAGGAGATCCCCAGCGACCCCAGGCGCAGGCTGTTGGGCACTGTGCTGCGGGGGAGAGGACTGGGAGAGGGGCTGGGAGGAGCAGCGCACCCGTGCCAGGCGCTGTCAGGGTCTCCGGCTCCCGGAGTGCACAGAGGCAGGGGGCTTCTTTGAGCAAACAACCGCAGTCCTCTGGGACCGAGCCTGGTCCGGATTGGGAGGAGGGAGCAGCTGCAGCTCAGTGCTGCCCTGGGCTGTGGTCAGGTGAGCGAGGCCTCAGGCTCCGTCGCTGTCTTGCCACCTGTGCTTCCCCTTCCATGACATTAGGACCAATGGGATTTGGGTTTTTGGTTTTATGTAGTCCAAGCTGGCCTCTGACTCAGCGACCCTCCTGCCTCAGCCTCCTGAGTGCCAGGATTACAGGCGTGCGCCACCACGCCTGGCCAGGAAGTGCTTTGCTATCACTGAACCCCAGAGCAGGGACCCACTACTGCACCAGCATCGCTTTGGTTGGGGTTTGGTTTTTGGTAGAGATCCCCTCGCTGACTTGGGGGACCTGGCTAAGCCCAGGAGAGAGGCGCAGACTCAGGTCCGGGTGGGTGCGGCTCGGTGAGTGCTGCCTGCTGGGGAAACAGCCGGCCCTCTGGGCCCTGCTGCCCGGCCCTGCTCCCCCTCCGGGGTTACCTGCGAGTCCCCAGGGCTCCCCGGCCAGGCTATAGGACTCCCTGAGTGAGCCGGGTCCACGTGCAGCTGAGGACGCCAGGCCCCCCGCTGGCCTGAGTCCGCAGCCCAGTGGACCAGCTTGACAAAAACGGACGCTTAGAGCCACCCTGCTCCTAAATGAAACCCTGTGACAGTCAGGTGTGGAGGTGCGGACCTGTGATCCCAGCACTCAGGAGGCTGAGGCAGGAGGATCGCTGTGAGTTCAAGGCCAGCGTGGGCCGCATAGTGAGTCCCCATTTCAAAAACCAAAAAGAGAAACTGTGGTGATGAACAGAGCCCAGGTCCTGGGAGGAGTACGCACAGATGGGGCCAGGAAGGGAAGAGGGGAGAAAGCGGAAGCCTTGGCGTTGTCACTGGGGGCTCTTGGAGCGGCTGTAGCTTCGAGCTGGGGCCGCCCCTCCCTGGAAGCGTGACGCGGCAGCGTCCCCGCACCCTGCCTCGGGGGTTCCCCGGCACCAGAAGGCCTCCCGGGTCCCCACCTGGGAGACGCGCACCTCGCGGTCGCGAGCCCGACCCGAGCTATCCCGACCCTTCACTTCATTTCCTTATTTCTATTGTGCGTCAGGGTCCCGCTAGGTGTCCCGGGCTGGGCTTGAACTTGGGATCCCCGGCCTCATGGGGAGATTGGTGCCAAAGCTGTGGGTGCTGGGAGAGCAGATTCCCAGCCGGCCCCTAAGTCAGAAAGGAAGGGGAAAGGAGCGGAGCCCCGGGCACCCGAACGGAAGGGGCGGGATCTCAGACGCGGGAAGGCCAGCTTCTCAAGGCGGGCGTCGTCCGGTCTCTAACGCACACGTGAAGAGTGAAGAGGCGGCGGCAGCGGGAGGGAAGCGACTGACGCAGAGTCACACGCCAGCTTGCAGGAGCCTGAGCAGTGAGGCTCATTTGCTCCCTCAGATTCACCCTGCGGGCTCTCACGCATAGTATTCAAATCCAAGTCCTTTACAGCGGCCCAGGAAACCTGCACCCCCTGCCTCCCGCCCTCTCTTGAGCTCACCACCTAGACTTTCACCTGTTCAGCCTCAGCCAATCACACGCTGAGATGTTCAGGAGCGAACGCACCCCGCCCGCCCCCGGGGTCTCTGCACTCGCTGCTCCTGCTGCCCGAGCAGGTTTCCCCTCAGACCACGCAGGGCTCGTGTTGTGAGCACATTCTCATCTCCAGTCCCCGCAGCTCCACGGAGCAGCCACCCCTGACCACTCAAGGACAGGGACCTCTGGTTCCTGTGCCCGGCTCTGGTTTGTCTTCCCTCTGGACACCATGGCTAACTGGACGCAGAGGCCGAAGTGGGCGGCTGCGCGTGCTCTGCCTTCCCCTGGAGGAACGTCCAGGACGCATGTGCAAAGACACCGACCGGCCGGGGCTCGGAGGGAGGGAGTGAGGGAAGCGCAGTGACCCAGGGCTCCCGTCGCCCGGAAGCCCGACACCCTTCTGGGTCCCAGGAGACAGCCCGTCCGGGAGGCTGAGGCAGGAGGACCACGGCAAGTGCAAGCCCAGCCTGGGCGACACACCGAGACCCGTCTCCAAACCACGCAGGGGACGAGCGGAGGGACCCGGCCTTGCCGCCCGCTGTGGTGCCTTTCCCTCGGAGACCCAGGCGCCCAGGACTGCCCCGAGCACTCTCAGCCACAGCCGGGCCTTGCCCTGCGGCCGCCTTCCCTCCCGAGGACCCGGGGCTGAGGCTCAGCGGCAGGAGGCTCTGCCCGTCTCGGTCTTGTTTCGAGTTTGGGTTTTTTGAGACAGCGTCTCACTGTGCAGCCCAGGCTGGCCTTAAACGCGCTGTCCGTGGCCCTCCTGCCTCGGCCTCCCGAGTATGGGATTACAGGCCTGCGCCCCCACGCCCGGCTCCGCTTCCCTCTGCCTCTTAGTCCCTGCAGCTCGCCGAAGTCCGCCTGTCCACCCCGACTCGGGCTCCTGCGGGGGGCAGTGTGCAGGCAGTACCGTGGTCACCGGGGACAGTGGCTGTCCCGTGACCCCTGCTCACCTCCCGAGCCCCAGGCCCTGTCACAGCCCAGTGACCCCTTACACAGCGTCCCCGGGGGACCTGAACACAAAACCCGAGGTTCGGTCCAGGGTGTGCAGGCCTGGCTCACCCGAACGGAAACGGGCGAGGGGAGGACAAGAGGAGAGAAAATAGAGGGGAGGCTGGGCGTGGCGGGCACGCGAATCATCCCAGCACAGGGAGGCTGAGGCAGGAGCATCGCTGTGAGTTTGCAGCCAGCCTGTGCTGAGACCCCGTCTCAGCAAAAAGCAGAACAGAAGAAGTCAGGGCTGTCCGGCTGCACTTACCGGCTGCCGGCGGCGGCGGAAGGGTGACCAGGCCCCGCGGGTCGGAGGGGACCTGGAAGACGTGGCTGTAGAACTGCCGCACCGAGCTCTGGAGGCCCGCGAGGTCCCCGGCCTGCGCACGCAGCGTGCCGTTCAGCCCTTGCACGCAGCCCCACAGCGCGCTCACCTGCTGGCCCAGCCCCTCCCCGACGCCCCGCAGGCCGCCGGCCACCGCGTCCAGCTCGGCCTGCATCCTGGCCTGCAGCGTCTGCCACCGGCCTTCGAGCTGGGCGCAGCACGGGGCTCCGGGCAGCGGGGGGCCAGGGAGGGCCGAGCCGCCGGGCCGCTGCTCCCTCGCGCGGCGCTCCATCGCGTTGATCCGGGCGTCCAGCTCGGCCCACCGGGCTCCAAAGTCCGCGCCCGCCTCCGGCGCAGCCAGGCGCTCTAGCTCGTTGTCCAGCCGCGCGTTCAGCGCCCTGGCGGCCTCTGCCACCCGCTCGATCTTCCGGTGCAGCGCCTCGATCTGCGGCCCCCCGTCGCTGGTCCCCCCATCGCAGCAGCCGGGCCGGGCCACGGGGTCCTGCAGCCGGGCGCGGAGGTCCCCCAGCTCCTGTCTCAGGCTGGCCTCCTTCTCCGAGAGCAGCTCCAGGACGCCCAGCGGGCTGCTGCCGTAGTCCTCGCACTGTGGCTGCAGCCCCAGCTGCTTGTACTCGCACGTGGCCTTGAGGTCGCCCAGCTTGCGGTCCACGCCCTCCAGGAGCTCGGCCCGCAGCGCCTCGAGCCGGCCGTCCACGTAGGCCTGCAGCAGCTCGGCCGAGGCCATGGTGGCCGTGGGGCCCCGCGCCGCCTCCTGCAGCTGCTGCAGCCGTCCCTCGTAGCCCTGCACCTTCCCGGCCAGCTCCTCCAGCTTGTCGCTCTTGGTCTTCAGGGCACCCCTGACCTCGGCCAGCTCCGACTTGATGTCTTTCATGCCCGGCTCCTTGCTGTGCAGGACGCCGGGCAGCCAGGCCATCTCGGTGCCCCTGACGCTGGCAGGGCCGGGTGCCGGGCTGCTCGGCCAGGTGGTGCGCACCTCGCCAGCGTCGTCCTGGGCCCGGGCCTGGGCCGCCCGCTGCAGGTTCTCGCTGACGCCCGCCAGGGAGGACTCCAGGCCCGCCACGGTCCGGGTGAGGTGCAGGACGCTCTCCTCCAGCGCCTGGATCTGCTGCTCCTGGAGCTCCTGCGGCCTGGGCCTCCTCTCCCCCACCCGCCTCGGCTCTTCAGCTCGAGTCGGGGCCAGAGGGGCCCGGGGCTGGGACGCCTGGCTGGGCTCATGATCTATCAGAATGGAGAAGGGGGACAGTGAGTGGCGTTCCACACCGGAAGCAAGGGACAGGGATGCACCTAAACCCCAGCCGGGCATGGTGGCTGCAACCCTACAGTCCCAGCACTCGGGAGGCTGAGGCAGGAGAATTGCCATGAATCAGAGGCCAGCCTGGGCTCCGTGGTGAGTTCAGTGCCAGCCTGGACTACATAGCGATGCCTGTCTCAAAAAACCCAGGAGGGGAAGGGGGGGGTAGAGAGAGAGAGAGAGGATGCGTTGGTGGCTCATCATGGTGAGCAAGCAGTGCGGGGACCCTCATGGTCTCCAGCAGCTTGCACCCTGAGGGGGACAGAACACTGGAAACCACAGGAGGCCACAGGCAACAGGCACCCCTGGCTGCTAGAAGGCACTAACTACACTGTGTTAACCATGCCGGATGTGTGAGCATCCTCAGACAACTCCGGAGCACCTAGGTGCCCATTAGGAGGCTGGAGAAGTTAAGCTGGGGGACACGACGCCCAGCTGTGGGTGCCTCCCACCCACACAGCCCCTGGCCACAGACGGCACGGGTTCCAGTCCGCTTCCAGAAACACCCCAGAGAAACATCTAAAGAAGAAAGAATTGTAACCACAATAGCCAGGGTCAGGAGCCATTCTACATAATTTTGGGGAAAAACCATTTCACAATTAAATCATGATTAGGGCAAGTTCTCCTGCCTACAGGCCAGCTATGGCGTGTCCAGACGTGACTCCATTTTTGCCTCCGGGCACAGCAAAACCTCAGTGGTCCGGTGATGCTGTGATGCTCCAGGGCAGGATTCCAACCACTGGAGACATCCTGGGAGGAGCACATAGTTCCTCATTGTTCTAAGATTTTCACTGCACTGCCCTGAGTCACCCGTTACATTTGTTCCTCCCGATCTACCAATCTACCGAATAAAGATGTGGCAAGCTCGGGCTTTCGTCTGACCAGGGCCAAAGCTCAGCTTCTTCTCTAACTTTCGCTTCTATTAATTCGCCTTGTGCTGTCATGGCTCACAGGAGACCAGGACTGACTGCAGGGGTTCTAGTAACGTCCCCTTTCCCTGTTCCCTACAAGCCAGGAGTCAGAAAACAGAAGTAAATGGGCTCACCAAGAAGCCTCAGTTAGACAACGGGAGGATGTGAGAAGCTGCTGCTACCCAGGAGGACAAAGTGGCCCAAAAAGAGAACCTGCACTAGGCGGCTATGAACTTCTGCATGGGTTTTGAGGGTTTTTTGTTTTTGTTTCTGTTTTGTTTTTGAGACAAGGTCTTGCCATGCAGTTCAGGCCGGCCTCAAACTCATGGCCCATCCTCCCGCCTCGGCCTCCTGAGTGCTGGGATTACAGGCGTGCACAAGATTACTAACAGCAGGTACCATTCTTCACATCAAAGTAGGAGGCGTGTGTTGGTGAACCTGTGTGATCCAGCACTTGGGGAAGGACACAAGCTGAAGCCCAGCCTGGACATCTTAGTGACTGGGCAGCACCCTGTCTCGAAGAATAAAAAGGGCTGGGGATGCAGCTCAGGGAGAGAGCCATCCCAAACAGAATGAGAATGAGTCTATTCATCTATTTTTAGAAAGACAATTCCTTTAAATTCAGATCTATGGGTCTTATAGATTCTGTTTTGTCTTTATTTTTTTGGTACCGGGGATCAAAGTCGGGTCCTTGTACTTTGGAGGCAGGCAGCAGAACCACTGAGCTAAATTCCCGGCCCTTGTCTTTCTTTTTTGAGGCAGGGTCTCACTTTGCAGTTCAAGCTGGCTTTGAACTATGTAGCCTAGATTTGCCTCAAATTCGAGGCGATCCTCCTGCCTCAGCCTCCTGAGTGCTGGGATCACAGTCATGCGGCACCTCGCCCAACCTTTCTCCTCTCCTTTCCAGGTGCTGGAGATTGAACCCCCAGCCGCACACACGTGGGTTTCTCTGCTCCCCTCAGAGCCCTGACCGGGGGGAAGCGCCCCTCGGGGACACTCACCTGGGGCCTTCATGCTGTTGCGCCGCCGTGCGGATGTGGGGCGCGGGCCAGCGGCGGGGGACCGGGGGCCCTCCTGGCAGTCCGGACCATGGAAGCCGGGGCAGCATCTCCACTCCAGCTGGGTCACCGTCTTGAACCTGGTCACGTACCTGGGCCTGAAGTTCACGCGGTACCTGCGAGGGTGGGGTCCGCTCTGCTCAGTCCCAGGAAGCAGCCGTCGCCCGGTGCTGCCCGTGCTCCCAGGGGACTCCGGCTGGGGTCCCTGTGCCCACCTGCTGGGGGTGCCCCGGACCCCGACAGGGTGTTGTCCTCACCCTCTGGCTGCCTCGGCCACCGAGTCCCGGCCCAGCCGTGAGCAGACGCGTCTGTCCCTCAGCTGCCCGGGGTTTTGACCTGTGCTGGGGCTACACTCAGAGGCAAAGTCCTCCAGGGCAAAGCAGCCAGGGCCGGGAGGGACAGAGCCGGGGAGGCCGGGGCAGGCTCCCCTCCCCAGCTCCATGTTCTGCCCTTGCTCTCCTCTCTGCACCCCGAGGCCGCTGCTCACACAAGGGGGGCTGACTACAGTGGTGGGCAGGGACACTTTAAAAAATTCATTGTGGCAAAGGACGCGCTGGCATTAATTCCTCTCCAAATACACCTCCTTGCCTCAAACGCACTTACCCATCATTCCCGGCACTTCCTTTTCTTTCTTGTGAGACAGGGTCTCACTATGGAGTGCGGGCGGCTGGCTTTGAATTATGTAGTTCAGGCTGGCCCCAAACTTACGGTGGCCCTCCTGCCCCCGCCTCCCACACCCGGCCCCTGCCGCTTTCTGAAGCAGCTCTGGGGTCCTGAGCGTCTTTATGAGATGTGATTAAAGACATCCTGTCTTTTACCATAACAAATATTTTTAAAAATCAAGCATTTAACGCGTTTTCGCCCAAACTTGGCGCGGGTCCCTGTTCGGGCGGCGGCTCCAGGAGTGAGGGCCTCACCTGGGCCCCAGCACCAAGGCGGCAGGTGGGGTCCGGCACGGTGCTGCAGGTGCCCCAGAGCCGGGGACGCAGACCCGAGTGCGAGTCCAGAGGGAGGAGATGCTCGCGGGGCGCAGGCAGTTGCGTCGGGGAAAGGAGGCCGCGAGGGAGCCCCTCCACTGCCGGCCCTGCGGGAGCGAACGGGCCCTGCGGGGAGCTCTTCAGCTGCAGCCTGGTGCACCCTGTGACCCCAGCACTCAAGAGGCTGAGGCAGGAGGGTCGCTAGCTGGAGCCCAGCCTGGACGACTTGGCAACTTAGCGAGACCCCGTCTCAAACTATAAAATACAAAAGGGCCGGGGACGCAGCTCCACGCAAAGGCCGCGGGTCCGCTCCTCAGGGCTGCAAAAGCTAAAGTCAGGAGGGCGGGCTCGGCAGGCGGGAGACCCTGAACCTGGTCTCTAGCGCTGCGAGAATACACTGAAGTCGGGAGCCGCAAGGCTTTACTCCCACACCAAAGCAGACACCCACCCTCGGCGGGCTGCCCAGGACGCGTGGGGGGCCCGCGTCCGAGACCCCCACGCAGCCTCGAGGGCCCCCGTGCGGGGCCCGGGACGCCCCGCCCAGGCCGGTCGCCACAGCGACAGCCCCGCCCACGCCCCGCCCCTCACTGGACTCCGCGGGGCCAGGTGTGGGGCGGGGGAGTGCGGGGCGGCCGCGAGAAGGGCCTGGGAGCGTGACCGCGAGTCTCCCCGTCACGACAGTAGGCCAGGGAGGGCAAGGACAGCCTCAGCCGGGCGCGCACCTGTGATCCCAGCACCGGGGAGGCTGAGGCAGGACGGTCCCGAGTCCGAGCTCAGCCTGAGCAACTTAACCAGCCCTTCCTCCAAATAAACAATGAAAAGCTCGGAGATTTGGCTCAGTGGCGCAGGGCCGGCCTCGAAAGTTCCGTCCTGAGCACTGTCCCTGGTACCAGAAGAAAACATTAGACTGAGTGCATTGTGCACCCCCACCCACGCCTTCCTCAGGCCCCCGCGCGCTGCGCTCAGGGCGTCTCTAGCCCTTTTTTGAGTCAGGGTCTCACTTAGTCGCTAGGCAGGTAGTAATGGATAGTTGCTAGTGATTAAGTGGATCAAAAATTGATTAGCAAACAGTAATTAACGAGACTATGTCTACTTTTGCCCAGGTTGATATTAAAAGCACACACCTCTCATGCCAGCACTCGGGAGGCTGAGGCAGAAGGATCGCCACGAGTTCAAGGGCAGCCTGGACTGCATAGCGAGACCTTGTCTCAAAAACCAAAAGAAGGCCCGGGGATTTAGCTCAGTGGTTCCGCCGCCTGCCTCGAAAGTGCAAGGTCCTGAGTTCGATTTCTGGTACCAAAAAGAAAAGAAAAAGTCCAAGTCACCCACAGGTCTGACCCAGAGCAGATGTGAATCTGAGTTCTCCAGAACCAACCAAGCTCCAGGGCCCCAGCAGGAGTCACAGGAGATGTGACCCAGGGCTGAGCCGTGTGGGAGGTGGCTGTCAGCCAAGAGTGCCCCATAAGCTACACTGAAGTCCTTGGTCCCACATTCCAGGAACTCAGCAGCGTGAACACCTCCATTGCCCCAGGAAGCCTCCCGGACAGCCAAGCTGACTCCTGGGAACCAGCCCGGTCCACATCTGCTCCTCTGTGGATCCCCAGTCCCCCACTTAATATCTGAGACAGGGTTTCGACAAGGCCACAAACTGTCCAGGCTAAGCTCAAAATTTCCATCCTCCTGCCTCAGCCTCCCAAGTAGCTGGGTTATTAGTAAGCACCACGTGCATTTGGACGCTCGCTGACAGGCTACTGGCGCTGGGAGGTGCAGTGCCCTGGGTGCAGGCCAGACTGGGATTCCTCTGCAGACTCAGAGCCAGCTCCTCTCTCAGATGTCCACTGGCCTGGCTGTGTGGACAGGAACAGGGGGACCAAGAGGATCCGGGGAGGAGAGCCCATCCTGGGGCTGGGAAAGGTGTCCAAGCTGCCCACCCTCAGGCTCCCCTTGAAGGCCAGCGTTGGGCCAAGGAGACCAGCTTTGCAGCTCTTGAGGTTTCCCTCCCGCTGCACTAATTCACCTGTCCTCCCAGCACTGCAGTAGGCTGAGGCAGGAAGGTTGCAAGATGGAGCTCAGCTTGGGCAACTCTGACCTGGCCAGACCCGCAGGGCTCAGTCACCATGCTGCGTCGGGTCGGGATCACCCCACAGAGCGTGACAGAGTTTGGCCTTGGCCATCTAATGCAGAAACAGACAAGACATTAGGTTGGCCTTCTAGGAACTGCTCTGGCAACCGTGTGGTTATTTTGTGTTTGGGTTGTCTTTTTTTATTTAACCATCAATGAATGAATAAATATACGAGTTCTTTGTATTTATTGATACTTTGCCAAAAGCAAATGCAGTCAGCCAGTAGAGACCGCAAAGTCCAGCACCCAGTGTGCTTTAAGAACTCACTGAAGGGAGAGTGGCTTTGCCGAGGTGGAAGGAACCCTGCCATCCAGACCCACTGTGTCTTCTAATGCCAGCTCTGGAGGCTGAGGCAGGAGGAGCCTGGCAAGTTCAAGGCCAGCCTGGGCTACAGAGCAGGACACTGTCTCCAAAAGACAAAATAAGTAAAATAAAACCATGCACATCTACAAAGACAGCCTGCAACATCAGGAGGAGGGCCCTGCTCATGCACAAGCGCAGTCGGGAATTCTCAGTGGTTCCTGCCACTTCTCAAACTTTTAATCAGGCGTCAGCATGGAGAAACTGGGAGCATGGTAGTGGAGAAATAGGAACATTTTGTCCGGCTTTTTAGGAAACTGCATCTAAATCTTAAAAGCCCGAACGCTTGGGCAATTGTTTTCTGAAATACAAAGCATATCTAATGATCTAAAAGTCAGATGCATGCGTTCTGGTTAAAATCAGACTGCAATGTCCTTTATATATGTTTAGAAAACAGGTCCTAGACCAGAGCAACGCGTGCGTTCCAAGTAAAATCACAGGAGACCGCCTCTTTCCCAAAGCACAATGTAAGCGGTGGGTTTCTCCATTTCCACTTGAATTAATGCCTTTCTGCGTTTACACTGCGACTCGGGCTTCCGAACCTACGTCCTGTCCTCCGGGGCCTTGGGCTGGCGAGCAGCGCATCCGGGAGTTTGGGGGGCGGGGGGGAGCAGCAGCAGCCCGGCAGCTCGGAGGCCCGGGGCTTGGCCAGGACGGTTGTTATTCCTGGGTTTGGGGGACGGGGCCCCTTGCCAGCCCTGACCTCATCTCGGGTGGGGAGCCTCGCTCCCCAATCAGCCCCTCCCGGCCGTGGGAAGCGGCGGCCGGGTGGGTCCCTGGGGCCTCCCCGATCCGCACAAGCCCGAGCGTGCAGGACCCCGCGGCAGGGCCACCCGCTGTGCGCCCCGCAAGCACAGCCCGCCCAAGGCCCCTGCCACCTGCTCCGGCTGCCAACCCCAGGGCGCCGCCCCCACCCGCCCGGTGAGGTCACCCCGAGTCCAGGCCGGGACGCATCTGCCAGGGCCTCCTCATGACGTGCGCCGAGAAACTCGCGAGCCACCCCGGGCTCCGGCTCCTCCTCCTCCTCCTCCCTGCTGGCCCAGATTCCACAAGTCGGGGGTTCCCAGCCCCTTCTCCGAGCTCCACCCGCCCTGCACAGGGGGCCAGGCCGCAGGCAGCTGTGCTCGCTCCGCCCACCCAGCTCCCCACAGCTGCTCTGATTTTTAGGGTTATACATTTTCCTGAGACACGGTCTCACTGTGGTCCAGGCTGGCCTCGAACTCAGCAATCCTCCTGCCTCAGCCTCCCGGTGCTGGGAGTACTATGGATGCCCCGGGAGAGTGGCCAGGCCGCTCCACCCACAGCCACCTGCAGACCTGGGGCGAGGGCCCCGCAGCCCGCAGTTGGCCACACCGGTGCCCGACGCCCAGGAACAGAAAACCCAGAGCCGGGGGCCGGGCATTTAGCTCAGTGGCTCCACCGCCTGCCTCGCCAGCGCAAGGTCCCGAGTTCGATCCCCGGTACCAAAAAACAAAAATTAAAAAAAAAAAAAGAACAGAAAACCCAGAGGCGGGCAGAGGTTTTGGGCGGACAGGGCACCCGGTTCTCCCTTCGGGCCGATTCGATCTGGGACTTGAAAACAAAAACACCCTCATTGCTTCCTAACCCGCAGCCGCTGGCCAGGAGGGCAGGACGCTGACCCCGAGTCCCGCGCTGCTACACGGCCCAGGCTGAGCCAGGAAGGAAGAGGACACCGTGCCCACCCGCGGACTCGGGCGGGGCCAGAAGGCCAGGGCTTCGGAGCCAGATGAGGAGAACTTGCTTTGCCGCTGGGGCCCGTGGGGACAGAGGCCGCCCCACAGGAAGAGGAAGTGGGAAGAACTTCGCTTAGGAGGAGCTGAGATGGGCAGTTGTTAGGGTTGGTGACTGCTACTGTGACGTGCTCAGAGGGCCCTGAGTCAGAGTCTTTAGTGAAGCCCTCAAGGCCTGTGGACTGGGTTTTCACTAGGACCCCTGGGGGTTCCGGGGCCACCCACGCCCAGAGAGCAGCTCTGGGTCCACAGCAATCATAAACCAAGAGCGAGGGCAAAAAAGACGGCTTTGGAGGAGGAAAAGGGTCCAGCTGAGATCTGTTACCAAGCTGGGAACGTGTGGCTTGCTTTCCCTTTCCTTAAAATTCAGGGTTTTTAAAAAATCAAAATTACACAGTTTAGCTGGGCATGGTGGTGCACGTCTGTAACCCCAGCACTCTGGAAGGCTGAGGCAGGAAGATCAAAGTTTAAACCCAGCCTGGGCAACTTAGCAAGACCCTGCCACAAAATAAAACATACAAAGGGTGGGGACGCAGCTCAGTGCAAAGGCCCTGGGTTCAATCCCCAACACGGCAAAAAAAGAAACCTTAGGCAGCCTGCATTTTGTTTGATAATTAACACCTGGTCCAGGGCGGTTCTTGGCCTCCTACCCCACAGGTGGGCGCTCACCCATGCCCCAGATAATTTCTGCAAATAAAATACACAAGCAAATATGGCATTTTCCAAGAAGCCGCGAAATTGATTTTTAAGATAATGTCCCTTATTTTCAGCGTTTGGGTTTTTTTTTGAGGCGGTGTTTTGTTTGGTTTTGGTCTTGAACTCACTGTGTAGCCAGCCCAGACCGGCCTGGAGCTCACCGTGACCCTCCTGCCTCAGCCTCCTGTCCACTACCACACCTGCTTTAATCATTTCCATTTAAAAACACCAGCCCTGTACAGTTGTCCCAACTTAGTCTCCACGACTGAAATGAACCCCAGGCTCAGCTCAGGCTGTGCTCAGCGACTGCAGGAAGCCACAACACATCCTCTCTTCCATCCCTGCTCAGCAGCACCCTCCAGGTCCCCAGGCCTCGCCATGACCCTCCCTGACCCCCCACTTTCCAGGGTGGAGCCATCATAGCTATCTGGGGTCTGCAAGGACAAGACACAAATTATTCCAGATGCCTCACCAGTGCCCACACGGCCCAAGGCTGGCACACTTGGCAAGACCCGGACACGTCTTTTTTTTTTTGGTACCAGGGATCAAATTCGGGACCTTGCACTTTCAAGGTAGGCGGTGGAACCACTGAGCTAAATCCCCAGCCCTACCCGGACATGCCTTTATCCCCAGCTGCACCGACACAAATAAGCTTCTTCCGTTTTCCGGACACTGGAAGAAAACTCTTGCACGTGCAAGCTTAAACATCAGTTTTGCTTCTATGAGAAACCTGAAGCATAAGTGAGTTAAGGAGCAAGATAAAAGACAGACAGCAGGAAACAGGGAGGTAGATGTTTGGCCAATGGGAAGGGGCCAGGAGACAGAGGGAGGGGATGAAAAGGGACTGAGATGTGCTATCAACAAACGTGCACCAACTCCCCACGATGAGTGTCATGTTATGCACGCCAAACTTGTGCCCCAAAGAATGAAATTGAAAAACTCATTAGGTCAACTAAAATAAAACAGGCTGATAGCAAAAATAAAATTGTGTGTAAAAGTACTTTGAAATGATATTTTATGAGATTCACCACGTGTGCATTCATTCCCCATGTCAATAATGTGCATAAACTAAAAGTATGGGCTCCTGCTGTCACAATGGACTGTGGCCTTCACACAATGTATCGTGGGTAATTTCCAAGGTCAGGTGATGAACGATGAGGTTCTGATTGGCTCGTGGGTGAAGGCCGTCCCAGTAACCTCCAAGCAACCCATGTGCCTTTCTTAGCAACACATTCTCCTTCTACCCCTGCCCGTAACTAAGGACCACTCTGCAGGCTCGGGATGCTGCTGTCGCTAAGCAACCAGAGGCGCTGGCCCCAGGCCCTGCGCACCTGCGCCCGGGACCCTGCCAGAGCCCCATTACCTTGGCCCACCCGTCCCATTGTGCACAGGGCGCCAGCTTGGCTTTGGGTTTTTGTTGGTTTGTCTTAGCGAAGGTGTAGGTTTATTGAGGACAGAAAAGAAATAGCTCTGAGGGGCGAGAGAGGCTGGCCAGGTATGAGGGCAAGGTCTTTTATGTCCAAGGTTCCCCAGTCTGGCTTCCCCTGCGAGCGAGTAAGGGGCTGGGACACTGGTCCCAGAGAACACGCGGCAGTGCCGGGCCTCCGGCCCTGTGGAGACAAACGCTCCTTGGCTCCCGGCCATATGGAAAGGAAGGGTGCGAGCAGCGGGTTTTGCTTGGCTCTGCCCATGTGCAAACCAAGGGCTGAAAAGTGAGCATTTCTGATTGGTCCGCAGCGGTCACCCTATCTGCCCGTTTCAGGTCCTGCCTTTGGCCGAGTCCTCTCCTTGTAGGAAACCTCGCACTCCTGCCAGGCAACTGTCGGAAGCACAGCTCGGGTGGCGTCACCTGAACAGCAAAGCCACAACTCCCAGCCCTGGCGTTTCGGCCGCACCATGTCCCCCAAGCAAAGCTGGCGTCCTGAGCTCAGTGCCGCAGCCTCTTCCAGCTGTGGTAATCAGGCTATGGCCAGGTCACCAGGGGCATCGGGCCCCATGGGCCAAGGGGGTCCAGACACAGACTCCGCCACACGCTGTCCCTCCCGGACCCGCACTCACCCACCAGCACCTCCCCAGAGCCACCGAGGTGCCCGCTCCCAACGCTCAGGCTTCCCCCGGCCCCCCGACTGCCTGACCGGGAGCAGCCCCGCCACTTGGGCTCACTCCCCTCTGCTTTCCTCCACGGCTGCCACCTTCAGAGGGCAAGCGAGGGTCCTTGCCATACCCCACAGTGCCTCCCTCTGTCAGAAATATTCACTTAGCGCTGAGCTAGCCCTGCTGGTGCACACCTATAACCCCAGCACTCAGGAGGCTGAGGCAGGAGGATCACCTCGAGTTCAAGGCCAGCTTGGACGATTTGGTGAGTTCGAGGCCAGCATGACAACATAGAGACCCTGTCTCAAACACAAGCAAGCTGGGCCCAGAGAACCCAGCCCCGCCATATCACCTGACACCACTGACATAAGCTCTAGAAAATGCAGGGTGATGGATGAAAAGCAGATGGGGGATGGCAGGGAGGGATGTGGGCCGGGATGGAGGACTCCCCAGGGCATGGGGGAGCTGGGGCGATGGGTATGTGTCTCACCTCCACCGCGAGGTTGGTTCCTGGGTTTGGACACTCGTCGGAATATTAAATGCTGCGGCTTCCAATCATACAGTTACGGAAACTGCACCCCCATGGAGCCGGGCTTGGGGTGACTCATGTGTGTGTGGCTGCAGGCGGCTCATGACACCACGCGCCTGGCTTCGGAGGCCCTGCGCTCAGTTCACAGTGCCCAAGATAAAATGAAACCCCCACACCTGTGACAGCCAAGCTGTCCTGTCCTGTCCTGTCCTGATAACCCAGGGACAAATCTCATGAAACAGGCCCACATCAGGACCCTTGAGTCGCTCAGTTTTTAAGCACCTGGTTGTCTTCAGACACAGCTGTTGTTCTGGTCCCTGGGAACTCAGGCTTAACACCCGTCTTTGGACTTTTTCGGGTCTGAGCTGGGCAGGCGTGGTGACTCCCACCTGTCATCCCAGCACTCGGGGAGGCTGAGGCAGGAGGGCTGCAAGTTTGAGCCCAGCCTGGCAATTTAGTGAGACCCTCTCTTAAACCAAAGAATAAAAAAGGTGTGGGATGCAGCTCAGTGCAGAGCCTGGATTCAAAACAGAAAAGCAAGAGCAGCAAGCAAGAGCTGCAGGCTGGGGAGGCGGGCAGGGAGAAGCTGGAGGGGGACTGGGAAACCCACCCACTCGTCCCCCCAGGGTGGGCAGCAGGACACCCAGGCCCTGGCCCAGCTCAGGCCTCCAGGGCGCGGAGCGACCCGTGCAGGTGCAGGGACCCGGCGGCGTCTCTCCCACCGGTGGCTCAGTGGTCCCGACAGGCAGGCAGCTGAGTTCCCTCAGCCCTCGGAATTTGCTTAGGTGGAAAAAGTGCAGAGCAGGCGGCCTGGTCTGGGTGACACACCCTGAATGTTTGCCTTCACAGCATTTTCAGACCAGAATCGAGTCCCCCCTTTCTAGAGGGAAGGAAGCCGGGCGCGGTGACACACGCCTGCCATCCCAGACCTTGGGGAGGCCGAGGCGGGAGGGTGCCAAGTTGGAGCCCAGCCTGGGCAACTTAGCAATTCAGTGAGAACTGGTTTGAAAATAAAAAATAAAAAAGGGCTAGGGATGGAGCTCAGTGCAAAGGGCCTCGTACCAGTCCCCAGAGCCACGCCACAAAAAGGAAGAAAACTCATCTGCGAGGTAATTTTGAGTGCCTCTCCCTTCTCTTCCACGAGGACGGCTGGCTGCCACGTGAACCCATTGTGGCCCACCTGTCCCCTCGGGATAACCAGGCTGGAGACTTCTCCCATCAAGTGTTTGCTGCTATTTTTAACCCCGAAGCCCACTCCAGCAGGGACGGGACCCATCAGCTCTGAGAAGTGAGGGAAGCCCGTACTGGCCGTGAATCAGAGCCGTGACAGGTGGGGGTCACCTGAGTCCTGCCCGGGTCCACGGCTCTTTGGACTCCCAGTGAGCAAAGTATGGTGGCCCTGAACCTGTGCCCACCGCGCACCGGGCGGACACACACTCCACACAGGGGAGGAAGGCCTGTTTCCTAGGACACAGCTGACTCCTTTGGCTGGGGGAGGACTCGAGGATACAGCGGGTGCTAGCGCCTCCCCCTAAAAAAGCCGCTTAGGACACAGTGGTGCACACCTGACCCAACACTCAGGAGGCTGAGGCAGGAGGGTTGCTGTGAGTCCCAGGACAGCCTGGGCTACACAGTGAGTTCGAGGCTGGCCTGGGATGCACAGTGAGACCCTGTCTCATCGCAAGAGACAGCTGTTTCTATCCTACAAGGGTTTGTGTGAGCAGTCAGAAAACGTCCTCAGCAATTTTCCAGGAGATCTGATTTCTCAATATGCAAATATAGGGTAAAATAACTGTCAGCCCAGCACTCTGGAGGCTGAGGGAAGAGGGTCGAAAGTTGAGCCCAGCCTGGGCAATTCTGTGACTCAGAGACCCTGTCTCAAAATACAGTGGACTGAAGGGCCAGGGATTTAGCTCAGTGGTGCTTCACCTGTCTGGCACACACATGGTCCTGAGTTCAATCCCCAGTACCGGGAAAAATCATAATGACGGACCCTTGACTTACAAACTCAATTCATTCTTGAGGGCTGGGTTGTAACTCCCGTAGGTCAATGGAGCCTTCAACTTCTCTCTCCTGCACACAGGCAGATCTGAGTGTCCTTAGAGAGACACAGGCCCAGGATTTCTCAGTGAACCCACACAGGAAAGGATGTTGTCATGTTCCTTCCTGAACTCTTTAAGGGCTAAATCTGTGTCCGAGGCCATCTGTAAGCACAAGCGGCCAGCATTGGGGTCGTAACTCAGGACTTTGGTCTTAAGTTAAAACTAAAATTCCAGTCCTAACTCAAGTTGTTTGTGAGTCAGGTTGTAACTCGAGGGTCCACTGTAATAAAAAAAAAAGGCTGGCCATGTAGCTCAATGTGAAAGCCCTGATTCAGTCCCCAGGACCACGAATAAATAAATACACAGGTCAGTTAATTAAAGCAATTATCTTAGGAAAAAATCCTTGATCCAACTCAGGAGTCGGGACTAACTGGGGACAACTTCCGCACTGCAGAGGGGCTGAGGCAGCAGAGGGGGGTCCTTTCCTGCCGGAGCTGTCCTCACACGTGGGGCCTGTGTGCACTGCGTGCGTGTGCAGATTCCTAATTCTGAACCCCTGAGTGGGGCTGGCAGCTGAGGGTCATTCTCGGGACTACACGTGTGCACGCACCGTCCCCTTCTTTGGCCCTGAGCTGTGGGCCAAGGCCCAGCCACACGCCCAAGAGGAGCCCACTGCAGCCCCCGGGTGGAGCTGCGAACGCCAGCGCGCACTGCACCGCATCGAGGTGCCTCAGCCCACAGCAGAGTGGGCGGGGCTCACCTGTGCACACGAGTGTGCACTCGCACCTGCAGTACACTCACAGCCCGCTCCTCTGACCCTCTCTTTCAGTTCCGAGAGCAAATCGGGACTGGGCTGACCCGACAATCCCGGTGGGGCAGGGCGGGCGTGGTGGCGCACACCTGTGATCCCAGCACTCGGGAGGCTGAGGCAGGAGGATCGCGGTGAGTCCGAAGCCAGGCTGGGCTACACAGCGAGATCCTGTCTCAAAACACCACCACCACCACCCGGCTGAGGGGTCCTCCTTGCGAACAGCCTCTTTGAGTACAGAAAGCAGCTTCTCCCTTGGGCCTCACCCTCCTACTTCCTCAAAGTGCGCAGAGGAAACCGGATGAGGTCTGGGGACCCCGCCTAGGGTCCCAGCCCTGCCCAGCGGCCTCAGCTGCTGTTTCAGCCCCCAGGGCTGCCCCACCTGCAGGCCTGCCAGGTGGGACCAACCCACTGCGCCCCATTAACCTGGGGTTCTGGGGGTTGCTCAGCCCACGACACGAGCTTCACTGCGGTTTGGTTAAATCGTCTGGTTTCCAAGCAGCTAAGAAACTTGGGAAAACAGAAAGGAATCACCTTTGAAACAAAAGCCCCATTCCCGGAGCAAATGAACCAAACACTCCCAGCAGCTGACCCCAAACTCCAAGCATATCCCCCCACCGCGCCTCCTCCTCCTCGCTCCCATTCCAGTCACCGACTGCTGGCCAATGGCTCTGGGGTCCAATCCAACCGACCACAGCGTGCACCCCTCAAATTCCAGCCCTCAGGGGAGGCTGAGGCAGGACAATCCAGAGTCCCAAGCCAGCCCGGCTACACTGAGTTCAAGAGGAAAGCAAACCTGGCCCTCAGGTGTGGCCGGCGGGCTCTGCTAGGTTTTCGCAGCCCGTTTGGCTCCGTTTCCGGGGAACACAAGGGTCCCAGCCCCCGGCCCTCGTGGAACCGGCCCCACCCACGTCGGGCGCAGCCGCTGTCCCAGGCGCAGGAGCCGCCTGTCCCCGATGTGCCCGGGAAGCAGCCCTTTCTCGGGAAGCAATCCCGTCAGCGCCGGGCCGACCCCACGCAGGCCCGGCTGGGCACACTGTCCCGCGGCCCCGCCCCAGGCCTCGAACCTCCTTTTTTTTTTTAAAGATACCAAAGTTCTTATAAGCAAGATGACTAATGCTTCTCGCTGTTTTTGAGGACTACTCTGAGCAAGTCCCCAAGCCCACAGGAAAAGAAAAGGCACATTTTTGGGTTTGTCTGATTTTTGAGACAGGGTCTCGCTGTGTACCCCAGGCTGCCCTCTAAGGCGCGGTGACCCTCCTGCCTCGGCCTCCCGGGTGTCGGGGAAAGAGCGAGCTTTTAAGTCCGCGGGCCTCCTGGAGAGGCCGACGCACGCAGAGGTCCGGGGAGGGTTCCCCGCCCTGCACCCCGGGTCTGGGCTCGGGTCGGGAGCCGCCCGCCGTCCCCACTCACACGCGCGCCGCGGGGCAGGGCGCCGGGCCCCAGGGACAGCCGGGCTGCGCCTGCACGAAGCTCTCGCTGCCGTCCAGCACCGCGCAGCTCACGTCCCTCGTCACGATGTGCGCGCAGCGGTTCCTGCGGGGCAGAGGGCGGGTGGGCCAGGGCTGGCGAGGGGGCGCGCGCCCGCGATCCCCGCTCCGGAGGCTGAGGCAGGAGGATGCGAGTTCAAGCCCAGCCTCTCGTCTCCGAAAGGAAAACGTTAACAGGGCCCGGGATGCGGCTCAGGGCAGAGGCCCTGCGCTCGGCCCCCCGAAGAAGAAAGAAAAGTAGAGGAAAAGAGACTAGGAGAGCGTGCAGGCCCCGCGCCCCGCGCCCGGCCGCCGGGGATGGGGCGGGGACGGGGCAGGGACGGGGGCGCCGTCCTCACCCGCGCCCCGGCTGCGGGCCGCCCAAGCTCAGTCCCGCGCCGCCCAACGCCGCGAGCAGCAGCAGCGCCGGGGGCCGCATCCTCGCTCTCCACGCCCGCTCTGCCCGCGCCCGCTTTATGCCCGGCGCAGTGCGCAGCGCGCGCTCCAGCGGCACGGGTCGGGCGCGGCTCCTCCTTCGGCCCCGCCCACGCCGGGCGGCACCCCCACTCCCGCCCCGGGGTGGAGCGGGGACCGCGGGGTGGGGGTGGCGCGTGACCGACCCCACGTGCGGAAGCCGCGCTGCCAACGTGCGACCGGGACACTGTCCGCAGGGGGACCGAGCGCCTCGCTTCTGAACTTCCCTTTCCCTTTGGTTTGTTGGGAGCATCTCGTGGAGCCCAGGCTGGCCTTGAACTCGCAGCGACCCTCCTGCCTCGGCCTCCCGAGTGCTGGGAGTGCAGGCGTGCGCCACCACGCCCGGGGGAACTTCTTTCCTTTCCTCTGAAATCAGGGTGAATGGTGATCACCCGCAGCCTGGCCTGCTTGTCCCCCCTTCGGTGTTGGGGTTCAGACCAGCCCGCACAGGCCGGGCCTTGGACTGGGAGCGGCTGGACAGCCACTGCCCCTGCGCACTGCTTTGCCTGTGGTGCTGGGGATTGAACCCAGGGCTGAGCGCTGAGCCCCGAGCCCCGAGCCCCGAGCCCCAAGCCCCACGCCAGGTGTTTTAAAGTGTCACTTAAGTCTCAGAGTGGCCCCGGCTGGGCTGAACTTGTGGTCCTCCTGCCTTAGCCTCCCAGAGTGCTGATTCCAGGCACCTGCCGCGCTGCCCGCCTTGGCTCTGGAGGGAGGAAAAAGCCACCTGCTTCCAGCCAGGATGTTCCAGCCGGGAGCCCGCGCACCGGGCCAGGGCAGCCTGTGCCCCACCGAGTCCGAGCTCCCAGCCCGCCGGGCCGCAGCAGCCGGAGGCTGGGATCCGCGCTCGCACACTGGCGACTTTGTCCCTGTCGCCCAGAGACGCTGCTGCGGGTGGGGCTTTCCTAGCCCGCACGCTGAGTTCGTTTGGCAGCATAAGAAGCCGAGGTGGCTTCGAGTACACGGGAAGCTGGGCGCGGTGGTGCCCGCCTGCCTTCCCGGCACTGGGAGGCTGAGGCAGGAGGATGCAAAGCTCAAGCTCAGCCTGGGCAACTTAAAGATTTGGATCCTGTCATAAAAAATAAAAAATGTCTGGGTTCAATCCCCAGTACAAGAAAAAAAAGAAAGACGAAGGAAGGAGAGAAAGCCCTGTCGGCTGGGGTCTGTTTGGATTTCTCTTCCCATTTCCCGTCCTGGGTGTGGACCCCAGGCCTCACACACCAGGCAGGTGCTCACCACTGAGCCTCTCTGCAGCCAGGACTGGGTCTTCAATCAGCTTTCGTTGCAAACACATTCCTAAGGCAGTGAGGACATCTTTCATTCTTTTTCTTTTTTGTTTTTTGAGACAGGGTCTCCCTGTGCAGCCCAGGCTGGTCTCGAACTCCACGCGATCCTCCTGCCTCAGCCTCCGGAGTGCTGGGGTTGTGTCACCACGCCCGGCCTCAGTCTATTCCGGAAGTCGGTTCAGCAGCCGAGGCTTTTAGTTGATGGAGCTGTGTTTCTCTTTCCCCAGCGGCAGGGTCTGAGCCCGGGGCTCTGCCACTGAGCTGCACACACCCCTTTTTATCATCCAGTTCTGACACAGTCTCACTAACTTGTCCAGACTGGCCTCAAATTTGTGATCCTCCTGCCTCAGCCTCCTGAGTAGCTAGGACCACAGGCATGTACCACAGTAGCTGGCTCAAGCTGCATATCGGAATGGGCTTTCCTGGGCTCTGGACTCTTGGATTGAAGCACTTAAACACTAAGAATCAGAGGCATTTCCTAGGCCACTGAGACGCTCATCCCAGAGATGAATGAACGCAGCAGTGGGGCGCTCTGCTCTCCTTCATGCTCCGGGCTGGCTGGCACATTTATGCAGTGCGCAGCCCTGAGAGTTGGCCATGAGTGGCCCGAAATCTAAGTCCCACTGGCATCTCAGAACATTTTTTTTAAATAAAAAAACTTGGGCCGGAGATTTAGCTCAGTGGTTTGCCACCTGCCTCACAAGCACAAGGTCCCGAGTTCGATCGCCGGTAGGTACCTAGATAGATAGATAGATAAATAAATAATAAAAAATTAAAACCCTAAAACCTTGCAGATAAGACCTTCCAGGCAGGTAGGAGTCCTCGGAGCCTCTGGTCAGTGGAAAATACGAAGCAAGTCTGTCGCGGGCCAGAAGGAAAGTGGTCTTCGGTTTCACTCTCACAAGTTTGTTCCCAACTTTTAAAAATATCAAAGCAGAGTATTTTGCTTCCTGCCTGGCCCAGGCTGTGATCTCCAAAGGGCTGAGGCTGAGGTGGTGTGGGATCCCAGAGAAACGAGGGCCCAGGAGGGCCCGGGGCTCAGCTTCCGTCTCCTCCCTTCCCTCGGGACCTGGGCCCGCACCGCTGGAGGAAATGAGGAGGCGGCACTCCGTGCGCTCATCTACATTGTTTTGTACTAAAATGGCTTCATTGCAGGCTTTTGTTTGGTTTGGTTTCTTGGGACAAGGCCTCACTGTGGAACTCAGGGCGATCCTCCTGCCTCAGCCTCCTGAGATCTGGGATCATAGGCCGCACCCCACAGCCTCCTGGGGGCAGCGCTGACCAGAGCCCCGGGGGGAGGGGCTCACAGGACGGAGGCTCCGTGGCTGCAGCCAGGGGCACTCGAGAGGGGACTGCAAATTCCGGGCCTCTGCTTCCGGCTCCTCACCCCTCCTGCATCGCTCGTTCCCTTCCTATTACAGGAAGGCCTCTCTCCCTGCTTCCTGTGAGCTCTTTTATTTTGCTCTTTAATTATAATTCGAGTTTCTTTATAAGAGAAAGCACGTGACATTGAAGCTGGTGTCTGACTGATCTCACTGTCGCGGTACATCCATTGTCCCACACGACTCGAGCTCATCCTTCTTCGTGGCAGAGTAGTGCTCCACTGTCTGTGACTACCACCCTGTCTTCATCCTTTCACCCGGCATTCCGAAGCTATGCTGCTGTAAACATGGCTTTTGGGATTATATTTAGTTTTGAGACAGGGTCTGGCCAAGTTACTAAGCTGCCCAAGCTGAGCTCGAATCTGAGATCCTCCTGCCTCAGCTTCCAAGTGCTGGGACTGTAGGCATGCGCCCCTGCACCCGGCTTGGCTCGGTTTCTCCTGAAACGCAGTTCCCCTGGGAGGGCCCGGGGGATTCTGACTCCTCTCTGGTTCCTCCAGGATTCCAGGGTAGGACGGCAGGAGGCGCCCAGGGACTTGGCATGGTCAGGCCCCAGATCCTCATACTGCAGGCAGGCCAGGACCAGGACCTGGCTGGGGGCCTCTGCTCCGTCCTCAGCACTGCAGGGAAAAAGACAACAGAGCAGAGCCGGGGTCCGGAACTGGAGAAACCGGCAGATTCGCTTGGCCTGTGGGGAAAGCCCGCTTCAGAAGCAAGCCCTGAAGTCAGGCACATGGCCTACTCAGGAAGCTGAGGCAGGAGGGCTGCAGCCTGGCAGTTCAAGGTCTGCCTGGCCAACACAGGGAGACCCTGCCTTGGAGGAAAGGAGAAAAAGGCTGTTAGATCCGGAAACACATGAGCAAGGAAAGCCACTCTCAGGCCCTGCACCCTCAGCCACACAGGGATGGCAGGGGCCCCTCTGCCCGAAGCCCCAGCGAGGCCCACAGGCCACTCTCGGACCCCACCCAGCCCTCAGAGGTGGCTGCACAGAGCTGCTCGGGAATTTGTAGCAGGAGAGCTGGGTATGGTGGCACCAAAGGGAGGCTGAGGCAGGAAGATCACTGCACATCCACACCCAGCCTGGACTGCACCCAGGTATCCGTCGTTGAAGGAGCTACTCTTTTATCAGCTGCCAGGACTTCCGACACAGGGGCCAGGCAGAGCGGCTTCTGGCGGCTTCTGCAGCACAGCGCGGCGGTTTTGCTACAGATTCCTCATTCACTAGCCACCTAGTCACAGGCACCGAGCTCCGTTGTTAAATGAGGGACGGCTGCAGTGAGTTCGAGGCTGGCCTGGACTACACAGCGAGACCCCAGGCTCAAATAAAAGAAATCAAAGCAGAAAGAGCCAGGCCGCCTCTGCCTCCCCACAAGTCAGGGTCTTGCTGTTCCCCCCAGGCCGGCCTTGGACTTGGAGTCGGAGAGAGCCTCTTGTCTCAGCCTCCTGAGCAGCTAGGGATGCAGCCAGGAGCTCGGCCTTTTCTTTTCAAAGGACTGCTCGGCTGTCAGTGGCAGAAAACCAGACCAACAGGGAGGACAAGCCCGAGCTCCGTTGTTCCCCTTATCAAGGGGTCCGGCCCGGGCGTCAGGGCTGGTGCCCCTTTTATTTTTCCTCTAACCGTCTCATGTTCGTTTGTCTGTCTGTTTTGTTTGTGTACTAGGGACTGAAATCCCCAGCCCTTTAAAATTTTTATAAACTTTGAGACAGGGTCTCACTATGTCACTAAATTGCCCAGGCCTGGCTCTAACTTGTGATCCTCCTGCCTCAGCCTCCCAGAGTGCTGGGATTAGGGCGTCAGGGGACCGAAGTCCTCTCCTGTTGACAGCGCGGCTCTGGTCGCCTGGAGCCCAGGCACACGGGTGTGTGTGTGTGTCGCATACACTCAGGCCTTCGTCAAAGAGCAAAGTACCCAGCACGTGTACGTGCGCACGCACACACGCACGTACGCACGCACGTCGTTTGCACAGTATACTCGGTGAACTCCTACCTGCCCTTGATCGCCCAGAGCCAAGCTGCGGGCACCCGGTGAGTCCGCATCTACAGCCGGCCGCGCGGACGCCAGGAGAAAGAACGGGTCAGAGCTGAGCCGCCTCGGACTCCCGCGGCTGCGCAGAGCTCCCGGCCCTACTGGGCATGCTCAGGCAGACAGTCTCACTGTCAGATTATCCAGGAGGAGCAGAGGTTTTGAAGATTGCAGTAACAAGCTGGGTGGGAGCTGCACGCTTGTAGTCCCAGCACTCTGAGCGGCTGAGGCAGGAGGATCACAGGTTTGAGCTCAGCCTGGGCAACTTGTGAGGGCAACCCTGTCTCAAAATAAAAAATAAAAAGGGCTGGGGATGCAGCTCAGAGAGAAGACTGCCGGGCGTGGTGGGGGGCGCTGGTGCCCCGCAGTGAGACAGCCACGGTCTCTGGTCCCTGAGCCGCACCCTCCTGGATACCCAAAGCTACAGGTGCTCCCCCGAAGGGCCCCAGCCCGTTTCCAAGGCTGCTTGCATCGTCGTTTGTAATCCAAATTAGCCTTGGGTAAATGTAATTTTTTCTTTTCTTTTTGGTACCAGGGATCGAACTCCGGATGTTGTGCTTGCGAGGCAGACACCGGAACCACTGAGCTAAGTCCCCGACCCCATGCAATTTTTTCTTTTGTGGCTGGGTCTTACCAAGCTTGCTAGCCTGCCTCAGCCTCCAGATAGCTGGAATTACAGTGGCGCCACCATGCCCACCTGGTAATTTTCTTTGCTCTTGATTAGTTTGACTTTTTCTTTTTTCTTGAGACAGGATCTCACTATGTAGTCCAGGCTGGCCTTGAACTCACAGCAGTCCTCCTACCTCAGCCTCTCGAGTGCTGGGATTAGCGGTGGGCGCCTGTGTGTTGGTCTCTGAAGGGTTGGCGCCGCTGCACGGGGTCAGCAACTGAAACTGCCCGGGTTGGGAGGTGCCCTTGGTGAAGCCAGGGGCCCGCAGCGCCCCTCTGCCCTCGCCAGGAGCCGCAGGACTCGTGCCGCGCACGGGCTGCCGCCGCCTTCCCCACCGGGGCCCCCTGGCCACGTGGGCTGACCCTGATCACCTCTGCCAGCGCCGTTTCCAGAGGACCTCGGACCTCGAGGTTCTGGTCGGAGTCGCGGCACAGGGTGGTTCGGGGAAGACGGGACTCCACCCGCAGCGCCGCACGCAGCCGGCATCCTCAAGCCCTCTTCGCCCTTCGTTCAGAAGCAAGCACGAGCCTTTCTTCTCGTCTTGCAGAAAGGCTTTTGCACTGAGCTACACCCCTAGCACTTTCACTTGTGAAAAAGTCTCCAAAGCCACTACGTTGCCCAGGCTGGGCTCGAGCTTTTACAATCCTCCTGCCTTGGCCTCCCGGCGTTGGGATTATAGGCACGTCCCTCCATGCACGGCTCTGGTCTCTGACACATTCCCATTTGAAATTTTCAAGAGTGGATCATGGAGTCTGTTCCTGGCTTCGAGTTAGTCTGGCTTTGTGCAAGGTTCATCCGTGTTTATAACAGGTATCAGAATTCCATTCTTTCTTATGGCTGAATAATATTCTATTTATCTGCACACTGATGGACACTTGGGTTGTTTCCACTCTTGGACTGTTATGAATAATGTATCTATAAACATGCATGCCCATGTTCCTGTGAGGACAGATGTTTTCATCTCTCTCAGGTATATAACCAGGAACTGAACTGCTGGGTCATGTGTTTCATTATTTTAGAAATTGCCAGATTATTTTCCAAAATGGCCAAACCGCTTTACATTCCCACCAGCAACATGTGGGGGCTCCAATTACTACACGTTCTCGCCAACATGTCTATCACTTGACCCTTGTGGGTACAGCCGTCCAGTGGATAGGAAGTAGCATCTCACTGCCACTTTCATTGCCTTTTTCCTGGTGACCAACGATGCCCCACATCGTTTCCTGTGCAATTGGACATTTATGTGACTTCTTTGGAGAAATGTCTCTTAATGTCCTTTGACCGTTATTAAATTTTTGAGCGGTAAAGGTCCTTTATATATTCTAGATACAAGTCTTTGCTGAGATATTTGACTTGGAAATATTTTATCCCATATAGTGGTTACCTTTTTCCTTTCTTTGAAGCCGGAAAGGTAAACATTTTGGTGGAAGTGCGGCTTGTCCATTCTCTCATTGTTCTTGCTTTTCCTGCCGTGTCGGAGTCCTGTGTCAAACCCAAAGCCATGGAGATTGAGTCTGTCCTGTGTTTTCTTCCAAGAGTTTAGTTTGGGTTGTTTTTTGGCACCAGGGATTGAATTTGGGACCTTGAGCTTGCGAGGCAGGTGCCAGAACCACTGAGCTAAATCCCTGGCCCTAGTTTGTGTTATGTTTAGGTCTTTGATCTACTTTGGTTAGTTTTTGTTCATGGTGTAAGGATCCAACTTAATTCTGCATGTGGCTAATTTGATGTTTCAGCACCATTTGTCAAAAAGCCTGCTCCTTCGCCAGACCTGGGGATATCCGATCCCTGTTTATACCCCAGCTCTGTTCTCTTCCAGTTTATGTGCTTTGTCTTGGTCCCAGTATCACTGTCTTGATCACGCTGCCTTCTCGCATGTTCTGAAACTGGGAGGTGCGAGCTCTCCTAGGCTGCACCTTGGAACTCTTCTGGCCCCTCTCACCATAGTCCCCCAGGACAGGCAGAGCCAGCTGCCTGGAACATGCAGGAGTCAGGACTCTGCCTACAGCTGTGTTCGGTCTGGAGGGAAGTCGGGAGCGCTGCTGTTGGAGCAACTGCTTGTTCATTTATTTAGAACTGTAATTTCCATCAAAAGTGTTAAGCAGTTTTCAGAGTGTAAGTTTATGTGCTCCTTTTGCTAAACTTCTTCCTAGGTATTTTATTCCTTTTGATGCTATTAATTCCACTTTTGATTTTCATTGGAATCATAGAGAAATGTAACTGATTTTTATATATTTATCTTGTATCCTGAAACCTCGCTGAGCCCATTGGCTAATACTGAGTTTTAGTGGTGGGCAGCTTAGGGTTTTCTATGTGTAAGATCAGGTCTTATGAAAGCAGAAATAGCTCCACTCCTTCCTATCCGGGATGCCTTTCTTTTTGCCTGGTTGCCCTGCCTGGAACTTGTGTACGATGCTGAACAGAATGGTGGCAGCGGCTGACTCACCTCTGACTGCAGGGGAAAGGCGCCCGGGGCCTCAACAGTGAGCCGGTGCCAGCCATGTGTGGGGTTTTCACAGCTGCCCTCATTGGGCTGAAGAAGTACCATTCAGGGGCTGAGGATTTAGCCCAGTGGTGTTGTCGCCTGCTGCGCAAGCTCAAGGACCTGAGTTCAATCCCCGATACCAAAAAAAGAAAAGAAAAAAGAAAAAAACGAAATGCCATTCTACCACTAGCTGGTGTAAGGAAAGGGAATGCATTTGCCAAATGCCTTTTCTGCATCTATGCAGATTCTCACATAAGTTTCTTACTTTATTGATATGACATACTTCTATTATATTTTTCACCAGTAGAAAAATGGGCCACTCAACTTTTTTACTAACAAGTATCATTTGACAACTCTACTAAAAAATGAATAGAATTAATCCCATCTATATAAGTAACTAAATCATAGAGTTAAAAGAATAAAAACAATTCAGAACATACCCAGGTGGTGGTGCATACCTGCAATCCTAGGACTCTGGAAGGCTGAGGCAGGAGGATTGGAAGTTTGAGCCCAGCAACTTGTTGAGATGCTGTCTCAAAAACAAAAAACAAAACCCCAAAATGCTGTATTTTAATGTGAAAGCCCTGGGCTAAACCCCCAGTACCACCAAACAGCAAATCAAACTTTTATCTTTCTTGGTATTCCTATTTAACAATTATTAAGAACCAATTTGTTTAAAATAATCTGCAATGCTGTATAGGCCACAAATATTAGTATCTAGAATTTTAAAATTCCTATCTAAAAGCTTAAACTTTGAGGAGATTTAGACTATTTTTACCTCAGATCCTGACAAATACGTCAAAAGTGGTGAATACAGGGGCCGGGGATTTAGCTCAGTGGTTCCGGCGCAAGGTCCTGAGTTCGATCCCCGGTACCAAAAAAAGTTAATAGTTAAAAAAAAAAAAAGGTAGGTGTGGCAGCACGCCTACAATCACAGCACTCGGGAGGCTGAGGCACTGTGGTCCAAGGCGCCCCCAATGTGGGCAAATGTGGACATCGGTATTTGGTTAAATGTACAAAAGGATAACACTTTTAATACGTGGAGAAAAACCTTTAGACAAATCTGAGAACCATCAAGGTGATTTTTTTTTTGGTGCCACTGGGAATTGAATCCAGGGCCTTTGCACTGAGCTACATCCCTAGCCTTACTTTAGTCTCAGGCAGTATCTCACTAAATCAGTAAGTTGTCCTGACTGGGCTGGAACTTGGGACCTTTCCACCTCAGCCCCCCAGAAGCACAGGATTACATTTATTTGTATTTGAAGTGCTGGAGATTAAACCTAGGGCCTTGCACATACTAGGCAAGTGATCTACCATTAAGCTACCCGCCCAGCCCACCATGTTTTTTAATTAAAAATATTTTTGAAAACAAGGCGTTGATAATTTGTCTAGGTTGGTTTTGAACTTTTCTTTTTTCAATACTGGGAATCCAACTCGGCCTCACGCTTGCCAGCCATGTGCTGTCCCGCTGAGCTTCCTGCCAGGCTGGTCTTGAACTCTTGGATTCAAATGATCTCCCATCTCGGCCTCCTGAATGCCGGGACGACAGATCCAGGTCACTGCACCTGGCAAGCTAATTTTCAAAGGGTGGAGGAAAAAGTCCAGAAAAATGGGCATAAATACTAAAACCGTATTTTGTTGACAGAATTCTTTCTTTCCATTATTATGCAAATGAAAAACGTACAGTCCTAGGCTCAATGGTAGATTTTAATCAATCCTTTCAAATAAAAACTGACATTTGTTAAAAACATGTTCCTAACAAAAATTTAAAAATTATAAAACAGCTTGTTTTTAGATAGTCTTGATGTCTTGGATCTGAGGCATGATTCCTTCCTGTTACATGGATCATAAAATCAGTCTACTTCCCTATGTTCTTTTTTCCTGTATATTATTAAATATGCTTTCAAGCGTAGTCCCTACACAGTGATTTCCCCAACCTTTCTTACCTATCATTTTTACCTCATCTACTATTCCAGGCCTCCAATGCTGTCAGGACTATGCGGGCCAACTTCCCTGTAGCTCATTCTTCTACTGCCATTTTGTTTAACAACACGGTTAAATAGGTTCTAGCTCTAAAGACAGCTTTCTGTCATAACAGTTATTACCAAGATTGCTTTTATGGAGCTGTAAATTAAAAAAGAAAAACACTTATCTGTCCACAATAGGGAAGAAACAATCCTGTTTATTAACCTAACTGTATTTTCAGAAAGGATTAAAAAGCACAAATTTCCCAGGACACAAAGCTGTACCAAAAGTATTATTTACAAAACGACTGACAGTGTTGACCGTACACAAGGACACACGCACTGACATACATGAACCTTAATGAATACATAACTCAGTGTTTTTGCAACAACTTTCTACCAAATTGTTCTTGCATTAATGTGAGTTTTCTTTACTCCTTTAAAAATAGTAATAAAAAATTACAAAATAATGTAAATGTAGAATTAAGCCTGATACTATATAATCTAGTATTAATAAAGTCAGACAGTACTTATAAAAGTTGGTGCGGCTGTATGCTTTATTCATACTCGGGATAACTCTCTGGAATCTGAACTGCGGCCTGTCCCAAGCTCTCTCATCAATGCAATGTCCATGTATCTTACCATCTGGAGTCCCAGACCTGTGCTTTCCCCATTTTTTATCTGGAATTCTTTACTGAATTTCTTCAACTATTTACATTAAATATCTAGTCTCTAGAATCTTCCTCACACAGAAGAACAAACATCTCTGTTAAATAAATTCACACAAAAGTAATAAAAAGGTTTTAAGAAATGTTTCTAACATACAATATACTGAAAAATAGTACATATGCTTTCCCTCGGGCCTGGGGAACGCTGTGTGGTGGTTTCAGAGGCAGGGCCACAGCGCTTCCCAAGGACAACTCTGCAGACACATGAGCCCAGTCAGTCCACACTGCCTGGCGAGCCCGAGCCTGAGCCCGAGCGCGAGCCCGAGTGCTTGGGAGCTGCTTCCAGGCCTGCCTGCCCGTCCGGGGCCTCCGTCCGTCTGCACACTCAGTTGGCCAAGTCACCTTTCGGTCTTCTGAAAGAGATGCAGAGGCAGCCATTGTTAGTGCTGGGCGATTCCCTCATGAGTCTGGCTTAGTTACAGCCCTGGGCAAGGGGAGAAAGGAACACAGTAAGTTTATGAACCATAGCGCTCGCTCCCCAAATCTCTTCACATACCTGGATGCTTACATAGCCAACGGAGCCACGTCCTTCCGACCCTGACTCTGACTTGCAGTGTAAATGATTTAACTAAGGCCTCATTTAGAGTCATTTCCTTCCGAGGCACACAAGTGAGAGCTGCGGTACTGTGTGTGGATGCGCACACGTTTGTGATGTAGGGAATGAGTGATGGCCTCACCTCAGACCCAGTCTACAGATTTTTACTTACTTCCCTCCTTCCTCTGAATGAAGTTAGGAAGAATCAAGAGAAATTATGCTTTTTATAAAAGTCACAAAATAAAGACAAGCAAGGAAAAACATATAAAAAATACTGGGGCGGGGGATTTAGCTCAGTGGTTTCACCGCTTGCTGCTCAAGTCCAAGAATCCGAGTTTGATCCCCGGAACCAAAAACAAACAAAAAATACCCACAATCCCACTGGTGTAGAAAGAAGGACACAGCACACAGCTGGGCGGCGTCTGGGACAGGGTCTTGCTGCAGCCTGGGTGGCCTCTGAAGCGCGGCCTGGAGGGCTGGAATTACAGGTGCACCACTGCACACGCCTAACTAAGGACAGGCCCCTAAACTGCAGCCTTCTCCAGGGAGGGAGTCCGGATGCACTTCCTGATGCTGAGTTAGCCTGTGCACCTTTTCTTCAACGTTTCATCAAGTAATGGCTTTCTTTATAATGACGTCTTAGAGCCGACAAAATATGGTATGTGAGCTCTACTAAGAATAAGTATGGGGTTGGGCCGGGGATTTAGCTCAGTGGTTCCACCGCCTGCTCTGCAAGCACAGGGTCCCAAGTTCAATCCCCAGTACCGAAGGAAAAAAAAAAAGAATATGTATTTGACCTTTGTTCTTCATTTTAAAGATTAAATATACTAGTATTTTTTAAAAGTAGTATTTCAATACTGTTAAAATACGTTAATTTCATTCCCTACAGTGAGCTGGGTGTGGTGGAACACGCCTGTAATCCCAGCAATCGGGGGCGGGTTGGGGGCTGAGGCAGGAGGGTCGAGGGTCCTGGAAAGTTTGAGGCCAGCCTGGGCCACACAGTGAGACCCTGTCTCCAAAAAAACCCCACCAAAAAATCCATATAATCCATATGTACTCCAAACATGTACTAATAAAAGTAAGATTCAAGCGCTGACACTGAGCGAGTTCGGGGTTGATGGAGAACAGGCTGAGGCTGCGGTGAGAAGCAGGTATCTGCCCAGGGATGAGCGGATGCGAGGGCCAGAGGCCATTAGGCTAAAACACACCGCCCTGTGAGCCCACAGCTCAGCAGTGAACGCTGCGTCCTCCTGGGCTCCGAGCTGTGCTGGGGACCCGGCCCTCTCTCCTGCGGTCTTGGAGCGTCTCCTCCCATCCTCCTCGAGCTCGGCCACTTCTCACCTCGGCCGCTGGCTCACTCGCTCGGCGCCCGCCTGTCAGTCACCGTCAGTCACCCTGGCCTCTCCCAAGGTTGGATCTTCTTCCAGAGCTCCTGAGAAGCCCGAGGCGTTCTCCTTTCTTCTCTTACTTACAGAAGCTTTCTGCTATTTGGGCGGCTCCCTGACTTTAGTCCTTGTCCTCCAGGCGAAGGCTGTGGCTGCCCCTCTCCCGACCATGCTGAGGCTCTCTGGCCAACCACGTCCAGGCTGGCTTGGCGGTGTGCTCTCACTTGCTGCCTCCCCGCCTGTGGGAGGCGGCCCCTGGCTGTAACTACAGTGAGGAGAGAGACTTCTTCGCCTGCTGCTAGGAGACCAGGCTGTTTTCCCCACGGCCTCCGAGATCGAGATCGCAGCTGCGTGGAGCCACGGAGCCTCGGGCCGCAGATGCGTCCCTTTCACTGGCACCACCCAGCCCTTCCGAGCCTGGCGGGGCGGGGCCAGACAGACCGGAGCAAAGCACGGCCCAGGGTACTTTCCTCTGTCTCCTGCCGTCCCCACCCTTCTGGGTCCGTGCCAACAGGGACGCTCTGCATGCAAAGTGGCTCTGGGCTCCCAGTCTCTGCAGCCCAGCCCGCCGCCTCCGCGCACCCCAGCCTGGCTCCCAGGCTCCAGAGGCTCTGGCTGAACTCAGGGCAGGTGAGGGCTGCTGCAGACGCATGGGCTCTGCGCTCGGGACCCCAGTGAACTGCGCACTCCAGGGGCGGCCTGCACGGTCCGCAGCCACCTCGCGAGCACAGGAAGAGATCTGACAAGGTGCACGGGACAGAGAAGGAAAGGCAATTTGAAGCTCCAGAAAAATAGGGCTAAATAACGGCTAGAATAAAATGTAGCACACCTGAGGAGGCGGGGAAGACTGGAGGCCGGCGTCCCACACACTGACCAGAGCCCCGACACGGAAGCGCTCGCACCCAGTGCCGCTGCGGCCGCACTGAAACATGGGCCAGGTGAGCTACCTGACGCTGACAACAGGAGTCAGGTCCTGACACGGAGGTGTGGCGGAAGGCGACGGGGCAAGGCCTGCGGCCCAGTTTCTGTCTGTCCCTGTCCGTCCCGCGATTCCTCACACTCTGTAAGGCGGAAGGATGCCACGCTACTACGCTGCCGACATGCTGAAACGGCACTCGGGATACCGGGCCGCACTCAGGATACTGGGCCGAGGCTGAACTCACTCTTTACTTTGCCCCAGGCCTCCGTCCTGCAGAGAACGTGAGCCCCGCTCAAGCGAGCGCCGCCCCCACGCGGCTCCCTGCAGATGGCGTGCGTGAAGACGACACAGCTGTAAGCAGCGGCGACAAACCAAAGACACTGCCAGGAAGCCTTACTGAACTCCATCCTAGTCAGTGACTGGGCTGAGGGTGCCACTCAGGCAGAGCACTCGCCTAGCACGCGTGAGGTCCTGGGCACACGCACGCACACAGGCACGACGAGGACACCAAAGCCCGCGCCTGCGCGGAGCCCCTGAGCAGCCTGCTGGGGCGCAGGTGCGGCTCAGAACCGGCCCCGCCCAGCACGCAGGACGCTGGGGCGACAGGAGCAGAGGGGCGCCCGCTGCAGTGGGCCGGCTGTCTCCTGAGCTGCGCTAATTACGCTTTGCCGAATCCTGTTTTAATATCCTCTGCTCTTCCCCACAGTATTTCAGGGTATATCCCACATACCATCTAACCAGGAAATACCCTAGAGCATGCATTTCTAGTTATACATTTATTTCTTTTTAAAAATTATATATTTAATGTAAATATTGTTACTATGCATAAAATCAATATGAGGATCCCAAGTTCAAGCTCAGCTCGGCCACTTTAGCATCCTAGGCTACCTCAAAACAAAAAATAGAAAAAGAGGGCCAAGGATGTGCCTGGCAAGCAAAAGGTCCTGAGTTCAATTCTCAGTACCAAAAAAAGAAAAAAACAAAAACAGAAACAGAAGAAAGGCTTAGAGCCAGGCATGGTGACGCACACGTGTAATCCCAGCACTCCAGAGGCTGAGGCAGGAAGACTGCCTCAAGTTTGAGCCCAGCCTGGGCTACATAGTGAGTTCAAGGCCAGCCTGAACTACATAGTGAGACCTTGTCTCAAAAAAAAAAAGAAAGAAAAAAGGCTGGACATGTAGCTCAGTGCTAAGGTCCTGCATTCAATGCTCAATACCAAACAAAAATATATTAAATACTTATATTAATATGTAAATATTTAGATTTCTCCAATTTTCAACTTTTTATTTTTTGGTGATATTACTGAAGATTAAACCCAGGACTATAAATACTGGCCAAGTGCTCTACCACTGAACTATACCTCCATCCTTTTATTTATTTTCTTCCCAGTACCAGGGATCGAACTCAGGACCCTGGACTTGCGAGGCAGGCGTGGTGCTACTGAGCTACATCCCCCGGCCCTTTTCATTTTTTTACTCTGAGGCAGGTCTTTTTGGCCTTGAACTCACTATGTAGCCCAGGCTGGTCTTAAACTCAGTGATCTTCCAGCCTCAGCCACCCAAGTACAGGGATGTCAGGCCTACGCTACCACACCCAGGTTTGAAGTAGGGTCTTGCTAAATTTGTCATGCTTGCCTTGAATTTGAGATCCTACTGCCTCAGCCTCTTGAACAGCTAGGATTACCAGAAGCATGCACTGTCATTTTAAAGTTGCCTTGTTCAAATCCAAATCCAAGCAAGGTCCACACATTGCACGTGGCTACCTATGATAATTTACCCTTCTCCTGTTCTCACTGATTTATGAGGAAAACTAACCAGTCCTGTGCCTCAGGGATCGCCCTGCCCCGGATCTGGATCTGGATCTGGCTGACTGCACCCTGCTGCGGCTGAGCAGCCCACGTGCCTGTGTGCAGGAGCTGGGCCGAGCCTGTGTGCCCACCGTGGACGGACCACGCGCCCCAAGGCCCAAGGTCCCTTCGGTCAGCTCCCGCGCGTGCTCCGGAGCAGAGCCACCTCTCGTCAACACGAGAAAACCCAGCCACCAGAACGGAAGGGCGTGCGCACCGCTGTTCTTCCGCAGACAGACCCGGGCACAGCACAGCCAGGGCGCTTCGCGAGGCTCACACGGCCCAGGCGCCCTGGCCAGTGCCAGTCCGAGTGGCATCATCACGGTCCCCACCGAGGACCCCGGACATCACCGCCCAGACCCCACTGCTCGAGGGCCGGCCGCTCACTTTTCTTCCTCGCTCTGGGGCCTGGGCCCTGAACCTCGGCCCGCACACCGAGCCGCACCTGCACCCCCGCCTCTTGTTCCTTACTTTGAGATAGGGCCTCGCTAAGTTGCTTGGACTTGTGATGCCCCTGCCTCAGCCTCCCAGAGTTCAGGGATTTTCTATAAAAACCTTTTGAACTGGTAACCTGAAAGACAGCCATTCGCCAAAGTCAGCACACGGATTCTGTGAATGGAACCTCAGCTGTCGCTGCACCAAGCTGGTCCCCCAGCAACTGCCAGGGAGGGCCGTGGGTTTGTATGGGAACCTCCTGCAATGTGATGGGGACGCTGCCTCAAGCCCGGCCTGTGTCCAGCCCCTCTCGGCCTCCGCCCTCCCCCGGCTCAGCAGCAGGGTCGGTCACTGGCATCTTTTCAGTCCCCCACACCTGCGCCTGCCGTCTCCTCAGCGCCTCCACGTGGCTGCTCCTTCCCACCCTTCAGTTCTTGGCCCCAGCACTGCTTCCCGACTACTGCTGCTGCTTCTCCACCCTTGACTGTCGCTTGCTTTTTCTTTATACACAGAAAAAGTTTACTGTCAGAGCCCCTCTTCTGCACAGGACCACAGAACACAGCAGGGGCAAGGACCGTGTCACTCGTTCGCCCGGCAGCGCCCAGCGCAGAGTGCGCACTCACTCGAGTACTGGACAAAGGTAGACTACGTAGCTGGGGAGCACAGGACACCAGTTCCAGTCCTAGGGAATCTCCTCCTGACGCGAGAGCTCTCAGCGGTGTCTGTCCACTACCTTTAGAAGGAACGGGCCTCCACCTCAGCACCTTCTGCGGGACGCCTCGCTCATTTCCAATCCACTAGGGCCACTTCCCACCACTGAGTTGGACTGCAGAATTGTTCTCTTTTGTTTTGGTTTTTGACACAGGGGTCTCACTATGTAATCCAGGCTGGTCTTGAACTTGCAACCCTCCTGCCTCAGCCTCTGGAGTGCTGGGATTACAGGTGTGCACCATACCTGGCTTCTGATACTGTTGGTGAGCTATCCAAATGGTAACTGATTCTCCAAATTCAGGTATCATAAGCAAATTTTAAATAATATGCAAGTGACTTTGCATTTCCTATGTCTATCAAGCAGAGTGCCATGTATTTAAACAACATAAAAGCAAAAGTCACTATTAGGGAGTAAAATTAGTGTTTACTATTTTTTATTTTTAAGATCTGGGAGTAGGGAAGGATCTAAAATTCTTTTCATTAGTATATGTCCGCAATACGTTGTGAATATATCCACCGTATGGGGAACTGGTACGCATACATACTGAATTGTTTTTTTTTTTGGTACCGGGGATTGAACTCGGGTCCTTGCGCTTGCAAGGCAGGCGACAGAACCACTGAGCTAAATCCCCAGCCCCATACTGCATTTTTTTTTTAAGCAAAGTTTTATTAAAGGCAGGGAAAGAAACAGGCTCTAGAGAGCAAGTGTGGGCCAAGTAAAAATAGGAAAAGAAGTGCAGCCTACAGCGTGAGGGAGCACAGTGGTCTCATCCCGATCCTTTTTATTCCATATGACACAAGTCACTGAGAAAACTGGATACCCAGGCGAATGCCATGCCTATGGCTTATCATTGCTTAGGGTCTCTAAGACCCTGATTATAGCTCAGAGGGAAATCAGTGTTTCGGTGTGTTTATGGTACAGAACCCGACTCACGAACATTCCAAGGTGCAAACAAATGGCCACAGCCACGTGCGGGTGCTCACTGTGCAGGCGACAGCACTCAGCAGGGCGGGCTCAGTCAGAGCCGGCCTGGAAGCAGGAGGAGAAGCAGTGGTGCCAGGGAAGGGACTGCTAGGAAGCACAAGCGATAACCACGGAAACGAAAGTGAAAACCCTGTGTAAGACTCACTTTTTGAGACCAGAAACAAATCCAACTTTCAGTCCTTTTAGTTTTGGGTCTTGCTAAGTTGTCTGGACTGTTCCAAACTTGGGATGCCCCTACCTCAGCCCCCTGAACCATGGGTATTACAGGTTACACAGTTTTCAGTCCAATGGCCCAGGAGCTTTGAGAAACTAACCAGTAAGAGTTCTCAGTTCAGGACAGGCTCACCTGTTTTGTCTGGTGGCTTCTCTTCTCATTCTTTTAGGAGGAACTGGACACTCTGTCATCTCAACCTTCGCCGAATGATGCAACGAGTCATTACATTTTCGTGTGGGAGTCATACCTACATGGAGAGAAAATGCAAGCTGGACGATTACATACAAGAAAAGCAAGTGGAAATGTATCTCAGTTTATAAAGAGGAGTTCAGGAACAGTTCTCAGAGTGCTTGTCACTACTCCTGCTAAGAGAACGGCTCACTATCAATCATCAGACGACTAGGGCTAGGCAAGAGTTTTGTGTCCATTTTAAGTCCCAGATCATTTATGTATTAATTTTTGGTACCAGGGATGGAACTCAGGACCTTGTGCTTGTGAGGCAGGTGGCAGAACCACTGAGCTACGTCCCTGGCCCAAAATACATGCATACATATATGGTAGTGGTCTGTCTTACTTTCCTCATCACTATTGTTTTTTTGTTTTGGGTTGGTACCGGGGATTGAACTCGGGACCTTGCGCTTGCAGGGCAGGCGGTAGAACGACTGAGCTAAATCCCCAGCTGGTTTGGTTTTTTGACAGAGGGTCTTGCTATGTGGCTCAGTGCTTTGAAAACACTCTAGCCCAGGCTGGGCTCCAACTCATGGCAATCTTCCTGCCTCAGCCTGCTGGTGCTGGGACTACAGGGTGTGCCAGTACACCTTGCTTCTTTCCTTTTTACAGCTGGTCTCTTTACTCGTAAATATTTCATCTCTGCACAGAGGAAAGAAGCTAACCCGAAGCGCATACGCACCAAGTCTCTGCTCTATGAGCTTCAGGCTCTTCTCCTGCTCATCCAGCTCCTGCTTCTTCTTCTTCATGTCCGGAGTGTGCAGGTACTGCAGCTGGCCGCTGAGGTCCTTGCTCACGCTGCCCAGCTTGCTCACGGCAGCACGGTACTGCTGCAGAAGATCTGCAAAGGAGTCCGGCACTGGCTTACCTTCCTAACATGACAGCTTCTCGTGCTTCATGAGAAAGAACTAACAACACCGAATGGGCTGGTAACACATGGCAACTACTTTCCCTCTCCTTTCCAGTGCTGGGGGATCACACCAGTGCTAGGTAGGCACTCTACCACTAAGCCGCATGCTCAGCCTGGGAACTCTTTTTTTTTTGCGGGGGGGGGGGCGGGCAGGTTCTCACTGTGTTGTTCAGGGTGGTCTTAAACTCAGGGCAGCTCAGGCTGGCCTCAAACTTGCAGTGAGCCTCCTGCCTCAGCCTCCCAAGTGCTGGGATTACAGGTGTGCACCATCGCGCCCAGCCTGGGAACTACTTTTAAAGCCATAAAATATTCAATGTAAAAAAATGAAATAAATAAGAATAGTTGAGATCACAACAGAAGACTGTTGCATTTCAATCTTTTGGATTGTTTGACTTAGTTTACTTTTGTGTCATGACAGAGTTTTCTACATAAAAGTGCCTGGTAATATCACTCTCTTAATGTTTATATCCTGTCCCATAAAAAGTATTCGTGTAATTCCACACAGGTAAGAGAGAAGAGGGGGACAGTGGAAAAGGCATTCAAATATTGTACTATTAGAAAATCGCTGCTTCCCACATGCAAACTGGTGAGTGGTGGGAAGCAAGAGTGAGGGAGGAAAAAGCATGGAAGAAGGAAATCCCTGCTTCCAACACATATGACTATTACCTTTAACACACAGCTCTTCCAAAACACACTTGGTAAAATATTTAACTTTCAAAACATTTAACTTCCCTTTAGTTTACATAAAACTGGAAGAAACTATCTGTTAAGAGAACAGAGCACACCAAATAGAGCGAGCTAGTTTACACTGCAAGGTCAAGGACATTCTGCACACACGCACTCCAGGGGAACAAGTACCCACACACCTGTGCATCATCACCTCTGTGCACCTGTGACCACCAGCTGCACACCCCTACCTGAAATTGTGGGCCCAGATGTGTTCCAGATTTGGGAACATCTGCATAGACTTTATAGGGAACCCAAACTGTGCAATCATATACTTATTAAACACACATCCTCTAAGTGACACTCGGTCCTGACAAAGCAGCCCTGGCTTTTTTTTTTCTTTGAATGGCTTATGGGAAACCCTAAGGGAAAAAGTCTGGACCAGAAGGCTGGTTTCCTGCTCTGGCGGGGCTTCTAATCTCACATTAAATCAATGTGCTAAGTGCACACGATAATACAGAGCTTACATGTGAATGCGTCGCAAAATCACGTCCATACTAGAATGTCAAAGCTAGGTTGCCCTTACAGCAAAGAAAGTGCACAAAACTTCAGGCACGTGAGCGGTGAAACCCTATTTCTTTTCTTTTTTTTTTTTAGTACCGGGGATCAAACTTGGATCCTTCCGCTTGCAAGGCAGGCGGCGGAACCATTGAGCTAAATCCCCGGCCCCGTAACCCCATTTCTTAATGCAGTAAGTCAGTCCTTGTTCTTCTGTGTTCTAGGATGACTTCTCACTACGTCGCCCAGGATGGCCCTGATCGCCTACGCTCAAATGACTGTGCTGCTTCAGACGCCTATGTGGCTGGGACGACAGGCACAGGACGCACCACTGTGCTTGGCTGTTTTACTTCAAATGCCAGAGATGTTCCTATATTCAAATATTTTAATAGAACCTCGGTTTTGTTATTTATAAATAGAAATGTGGAACATTAAATATTTCCCATAAAATGTATAGTAGCAGCTGCACATCAAACCCTGTTTTGTGTATGAAATATAATTGCATGGTGCCTACGATCCTTCCTAATTCATTTAATAGAATTTCGTCTGAGAATAATTTTTAAAAATCACTTAACTGTTTACAGGTGAGTTTAGAGCTTTCGGATTACACCTTTTCTGAAAATTTCGATTATCTGAAGGAAAAAACCCTGAAGCTTAACAGTTACGAAATAGCAATAGTTTTTCTAAAAGATACGTTATTTCAGTGTGTCCAGGAAAATGACCATGCTAAGAAAAGTACTAAAAATAATTAGGAAAGAGTTTAGAGTTAAAAGGGTAACCGAAGGGCTGCTGCTGGTGGGTATTTAGGGCCCAGACGTCTGCACCGGGCTGCTGTCAGAGGCAGGAGCAACTCTGTCACCACTGAAGGCTGAAGCAGGAGGAGCGGTACGCGACGCAGATGTGCCCCAAAACATTTAGTTCACATTGCACCTCACACTCCATGGGATTTTAGGAACTTGACTGGCAAAAAACTCATAAGCACTACTGACCATGAAAAATTATGAGCAAAAAACCAAATATACCAACCTCTGCTTTGTGTTACTTCAAAATAAATCTATCCCAGAGGAAGGGGAATGAAGCTGGGAGGGGTGGATATAAAGGAAACCAGAGTTTGTTTTGATGAATCAGAGCCAGGTGACAGGTCCGGTGGGATCCTCAGAACAACAACAAAGTACTTTCCTCAAAGCCCTAGCCTTCAACAGGCCTGGGTGTCACTTACACTGAGAATGAGCGCAGTAGGCGTGACTGACGCCTGTCCCGTTGGCCCAGCGACTCGGAGACTCAGGGGAGGTCATTTGAGCCCAGGAGTTTCACAACAGCCCGGGCAACATGAAAGAAGGTAAATAGTAAAATGAAAAACTGCTTCAGCCAGGCAAGGTGGTGCATGCCAGGACTCCCAGGTACTCGGGAGGCTGAGTGAGGAGTGAGGGTCACAAGTTCAAGGACACGCTGGGCAGTTCAGGAAGATGTGGCCTCAGAATAAGGAAGGGCTGGGGATGCAGCCGGCTGGCCGAGCATCACCTAGCAGGCCCGCAGCCCGAGAGCCAGGCCACAACAGCACAAAAGGAGAACAGTCTCATTACAAAACAGTAAATGGACATCACGCTGGGAGCCTATCTGAGCTGCTACATTAAGACGATATATCAGGTTTAAACTGCCTAACCCGGGCAGCCCAAACACTCACATAATGAACACAGCACAAATGTCGGTGCTGAAGCTGCGTTGTGAGGCCCTCATTTGCTACTTTCTTTCTGTACAGATGCCTTTCCTTCCCTTCTCTTTATTGTCCACATCCCAGCCGCCTCAGCGTCCTCACTTATTTTCTTTGCATTTTAAACTATTCCTACTGAAAAGAGCTCTACAGAAATACAGGGTGATAAAGGAAAGAAGAAAGTGTCCCACCCCAGCTTTTCCTCTGATAGGTTTGGAGGTTCAATCTTCAACAAATGTGATATTGATATTTTCTATGTGCTTTCCACTGCACTGTGTCATAGCCATTCTCTAGATTATAAATCCAATTAAAATATTCAACATTTCTATTGTTTTACTTGCAGAACAAGACTGCATCCATTGGAGTAATGCCTTCTCTGCACTTAACTATTTAGGCATGATTTCTAGAGTCAGTTTTCATTCAAAGAACGTGAATACTGGAAACAATTCGTAACTGGACACAGTGGCATGTGCCTGAAATCCAGCACTGTGGGAGGCTGAGGTAGAAGGATCACAAGTTCAAGCCCAGCCTGGAGATGTTAGTGACTGAGCAAGACCCTGTCTCAAAAAATAAAAAGGCTGGGGATGCAGCTCAGTGCCAAGGCCCTGGGTTCAATTCCCAGAATGCAAAAAAAAAGCAACCCATACAAATAGCTGTGGCAAAACCTTTCAAAATATAGGGACATTAAAAACTGTTCCCTTCATAATTGAGGCTCTTATTTCCTTCTAAGTATGCTAACAACTTAGTGAGGAGTGGTAATATATTAATTTCTCTTTCCATGCAATTTTTGGAAACAGATTTGTTACTAGTTTCATAAGATGAGTGAGTAGCAGTCTCCATGTTCGCCTGTATTATCGTATAAAAACCTCATGTCTAAAAATTCTATAGGTTAGAGTTAACTTTTTGAACACTGTCCTGAGTAATATTCTATATAAATGTTCTACCTTATTTAAATTGACTTTGTTCAATTACTATTTGGTACAATTCAGACCATTTTATTTGGAGATTCTACCTATATATGTATGATACATTAAATCTGTATTGGGTTTTTTTTTTTTTTTTGAGACAGGGTCTTGCTATGTAGCACAGGCTAGCCTCCAACTCACAGCGATCCTCCTGGCTCAGCCTCCCAAGTGCTGGGATTACAGGTGTGTGTCACCACACTCGTCAGCTTACAAGGTGCAAAGTATGTAAATACTTAGCACAGTGATGGCGAACCTTTGAGGGCCCAAACTGCAACCCAAACTCACTTATTTATCACAAAGAGCCAACACTGCAATTAAACCTAAATACTGAGGTTTTAGTATAAAAAAACAACTCACACATGAACATCTTTTGTCTTAAAAGGAAAAGAACAACACATGCCACAGGTTCGCCACAGGTTCACCACCGCTTCTCTAGCAAGTTTGTCAGGCCACGCTGCCATGCAGGTTCCCAAGACAAACCCTCCCTGAAGTCTCACTGGGTCAGTCGGCTCCCCAGGTCAGCGTCCCAGGACCCGTCACTTCCTGAGGACACCTCTCACACAGGGGCCTGTGGGACCGTTGAGAACCAAACTGTGCTCTTCCCTTTCTGGGTGTCTTCTCAGGAGAGTTGAAGCCATCCCAGTACAGTGGTGCACACACACCCAGGTGTGCAGCAGCCAACATGTCCATCACCAGAGGAACAGATAAAGGAAATGTGGTATGTACACACAATGGAGTACTACTCTGCCACAGAGAAAGAAAAATTTGAAAGCGAGGCATGGTGAGCATGCCTGTGATCCCAGCACTTGGGAGGCTGAGGCAGGAGGACTGCCTTGGAATACACAGTGAGTCACTGTCTCGAAACAAAACAAAACAAACAACAACAATAACAGCAAAAGACAAACTCGAATCATTTGTAGGAAAATGGATGTACCTTGAGACTGTACTGTTCAATGAAATAAACCAGACATACGAGCTTAAATGTCACATTCTCTCATACGCGAAACCTGAAGTATAAATAAAGAGTGAAGCAGGAGATAACAGGAAGTAGGGAGATAGGTCTTTTGCAGAAGGCAAGGGGACTGAGAGATGGAGGGACAGCGAGGAGAGGGAGTGGGGGAGAACGGATGGCAGCGTGTACGTGGGCCACCGGCTCCCCGAGAGAAATGCACTCATCAGCACTGCAACAGGGGCCACCACGCCTAAAAGACCAGCTGTAATCCCAGTCACTTTTCCTTCTGTCTTCTCCTGACTTGCTCCTAAACCAGTGTGAAGAACACAAGATCTAGAGGAGATGCCCCTAACTGGGCTAGCAGGAGACTAATCCGTTCCGCTCTCCCAGGGGCCTGGGCCACGATGCAACCTGGGGAAAGTGTGGCTGTCCGGAGTCGGCCTTGCTTTTGTTGGGTCGTTTCCAGTTCCCTTTGCGTCTGTGACCTCCTCCAGGTTCCTTAGCGCATTCCCGTTCAGCTTACCCGTCAGAGATGACGGCTAATGCTTATAATAACCGAAAGCACACTTCACACATCAGTAACTAAGGAGTCTCACTGGCTTGAGTTCTTGTTGCTGAATCATCAACCAGCACGTGACAGTCTATCTCTGAAGACAGGAGTACTTATCAGGATGAATAAGCAAGCAACAGCTTTTAAATTCTCGCATTATCTCTTAGCCTGACACATAAGTCCTATCAGTAGGGCACAAAAATCTTTAATAATTGCAGCCTTTTCTTCTCAAAGAACTACAGCTCTGTCTTCTATTATACTGCTGTGCAGATGGCCGAGTAAACTTCTAGAAATTCTGTGAGGACATCTATGTAGTTTAAAAGTTCCACAGGGAGACCACTGCTGTAAAATGCAGTGCTACGCTGATTAGAAAGCTAAGGCCTTAGATGCTGATTCTCCTTCTTCAGTGAACAGCTTTCTCTACTTTCTTATAGCTTCTTCTTTTTTTTTTTTGGTACCGGGGATCGAACTCAGGTCCTTCGTTTGAGAGGCAGGCGGTGGAACCACTGAGCTACATCCTCGGCCCTCTTATAGCTTCTTATGACGCTCACCCACTCTTTACAGAGATTTTGTACACACTGCCATCAAAAACAAAGTAAAAACTGTCTTCCTAATTTTTTTTTTTTTTTTTTGCGGTACCGGGGATTGAACTCAGGACCTTGGGCTTTCGAGGCAGGCAGCAGAACCACTAGAGCTAAATCCCTGGTCCCAACTTAAAACATTTTTTAACTACAAGCTTTAAAAACTTTGGAGGTAGGGCCAGGGATTTAGCTCAGTGGTTCCACCGCCTGGCACGCAAGCACAAGATCCCAAGTACGATCCCCAGTACCAAAAGAAAAGCAAGCTTAAAAAAAAGTACTGGAAAAAAAATATCTCATATTTGATAGGGGATAATTTTTCACATTAATCTCAATGCATAAGCCCCAAATGGAAGGTCAGGTCAAAGCGGAACCTGTTATTTAGGTACTTATTCAACTCACCTATCTGTTCCCCCAAGACCAAGCACTGCTTTGGAACTGGGGCTCCAAACACCATCCCCCGGAGCTTGTCCATCGGGGGAGCTTTATTCTGCAGGCCGCCGAACTTCCCGTTACTCCGGATGCGGTCTCCATCTCGGGTCAGCAGCGTGGGGCAGTGAGTAATCTTAACCACCTAACGTGAGAAGGAGGTGGTAATGAGCAAGCAGCTTATTTAACCGCTCTACGAAAGTGAAAATCATTTAAGGCTTCCAAGATTGCTGGCTCTCAGCTGTCTGGATGGCTGGGCTGGCAGGCATGCGTCACCCCAAGGTTTTTTATGATCGATTCCTCATATTCTAGCGACTACTTTTTGCTGTGGGGTAGGAAGTACTAGGGACTGAACCCAGGGCCTCATGCTTGCTTGTGACTCTACCATTGAGCTATATCCCCACCTCTTTTTGTTTTGAGTCAGGATCTCAATAAATTCTCCAGGCTGGCCTCGAACTCGTGATTTTCCCTCCCAAACAGCTGGGATTACAGGTATGCACTACCATACTCAGCTCTAGCGATACTCTGTACAATGCTTGGGACATCTGTCAGAACATGTGTGTAAGATTATTTGAAACCTTGTGACAGTTTAAAGACAGCTGAGTTCTTTGCTGCGGCTCCATGCCCACCTCTCTGCCATGTCCTCCCCCTCCTTGGGTGTGGACTTTGGAAATGCCAGACCTGGCCTAACTGAATGGGCTATATACTTTCTTGGGCTGTGACTCAGGAGACACGCATGCTGCTCTTGCCCTCAGTGCTTGGAACACCCGCTCGGGGAGCTCAGCTAACCACGAGGTGAATGTGCATGTGGAGCGCAAGAGCGCCGCCTACAGTCCTAGGCCTGTGCCCAGCTGGTCACCACAAATCCTCGGCCAGTAGGGTGGTGGTGAAGTACGAAATGATCTGTTTTGAAGAATGATTTCAGAACGTGAAGAGTATTTCTAACCTGAAACTTGCTGGGTTAGAAAATAAAACTATTTTCATCTTCTACCTGTGCAGTCAACAAAATGTTCCTGAATACAAAATGGTTACCTTGGAGCTAAGATAAAACCCAGGGTGTCCAGCCAATAAAATGTGGCGTTGGGGTCAAAAGCAAGTCAAGCATAGCACTTGATCTAAAGCAGTGGTGGTGAACCTGTGGCACCCAGAGCCCTCTCTGTTGGCGCTTAAGGCAAGTGGCCTAGCAGTGCCCCAGCATCTGAGCATCGGGTAACAGCACAACGCTGGCACTCTGCGATAAGTAAGTGGCTCTTGGGCTGCTTTTTGGGCACTTGGTCTCTAAAACGTTCGCTGTCACTGATCTGCAGTAGTGCTGTGTTACTCAATCTTTCCATCACTGATATAAAATACCTGACACCCACAGCTTCAAGGAGGAGAAGTGTGCCTCCTGGTTTCAGGGGGTTCAGTCCAGAATGGGCTAAATAAAACTGCTTAGTTCCTGATGCAGGAGCGATCCCCCAGGGACCTCCTCAGAGTACAGGCAGGCTGAACCCGATGAACACAGTGCCTTCTGAGTCCCTCAATCTGTGCAGCTAGCAAATAAGATTCACCAACACAACTTCTAAATCTGTTTCTTTCAAACAGGATCTTGCTACATTGCTGAGGCTGGTCTATTCTTCTGCTTCAGTCTCCTGCTGATACAGGTGTACGCCACTCGCCTGCTGGAACTTCTGAAACTCTGATGGTACTATCCTCGCTCACCCTGGTGGGTGAGGAGAAAACCCCAGCACACAACCTCACTGAGCCCCGGACAGCACTGGCTGACAGCCAGGCAACAACCAGCACCAGTTGCCAGCTCTGTGCGTGTATCCCTTTCCTCAGTATGACTAGCCAGCACCCCCTGGAGAAAGCAACCAAGCTGAGGACTCAAAGGCTGTCCCTGTATCTTCTGAAGAGTTTGTTAGTAACCACAACACTTACATTACCAAATTCTCCTCCAAAGGTGCTATGAGCTGAACTATGTCCCCTCAAAATCTCTACGTGATGTTCTAACTCCCAGTACCTCAGCAAGTGACCTTACTTAGTGCTAGCTTTCTCACGGAAGTAACCAAGTGACTGCAATTCCATCACAAGGGAGAAACTGAGGACAGTCATACACGCATGTGAAGACCCACAGGGAGGACAGCCATCCATGAGGCAGGGAGAGGCTTGGGGCAGATCCTTCACTCAGAGCTCTGAGAAGAAACCGACCTTGCTGATGCCCTACATTTAGACTTCCAGCCTAGACCTGTGAGACAATCAACTTTCATTATTTAAGCCACCCAGCACGTGGCATTTTGTTCTGGCAGGTTGAGCGAACTAATGCAAATGGGCTATACCAATTATACTTCCACCAACACTATCTGACAGTAGCCCTTTTCCAACACTGTCACTGTTAAGACTCTGTCTGCTGGGTGTGCTGGTGCTGGGCCTATAATCCCAGCACTTGGGAAGGCTGAAGCAGGAGGAGGGCAGCTCCAAGCCCAGCTTGAGCAATTTATTTATTACCTCAGCTAATTCATTCATATATTTTTACTTGTGTTAAGATGCTTATCTATTTACAGTATTTAAAGGCTTCTTAGTCATCTGCACAGGTATCATCAAACAATGATTTCTATATCTGGCTCTATATTAAAATGTAAACACAATTAGAAATGGAGCTAGAGATTTACAAAAAAATTAAATACATACCTCTTTTCTGTAATGATTGGCTGCATCGAGATTATCCAAAATAATGGTGTCTCCTAACAGCATGCCAAATACTGAAAGTTAGAAAAAGTTATGGAATTAAATATTGATAAAACTAACACTTTCATAACCAGTAATCTGCACATCTGTATCAAAATGTAACATCTGTACAAAGCAAGCCACCACAATATCCTTTACCTGTTTCACAATGTTCTATATTATCCGTAAACGTCAGCAAATCTCGGGCAAAGACTGGATTTCCAAAGGGTTTGAAATACAATTTTCCATTTCGGAAATGAGGTAAAGGTCTAAGGGGAAAAAAAAAGAAAAAAGAAAAAGAAAAATTTAAGGTATTAAACAGAGTACATAACATTTTCAAAAAACATGAAGAACCCATGACGTCCTAGCTGCCATTCTGACCACATAACCACCTCCCATGTGCCCCCGTGACAGTCCGAAGTGCACAGTTAAGACGCAGCGCTGACCGCAACTGCCACAGGAGAGGGCCCACAGAAAGGGCCAGGGAGGAGCGAAGCCCAAGGCTGAGAGAAGGCGAGGGAGGGAGTCAGCACCAGGCCCTGTCCCGCCCCTGGCGCCGCGGGGACAGCACATCTCAGAGATGGCACTGACTCCTCTCCACGTGTGAGGAGGAGCAGACGGCGGAGCTCTGGCAGGCAGGTACTCCCAGTGCACGGCAGAATCCCCTCCACAAAGAGAGGAAAGAAAGGCGGGAGGGAGAGATGCACGGATGGAGGGAGGGAGGGAGGGAGGGAGGTAGGAGAACAGAAAATAAAATGAAAAAAGGGATGCGGGGCACAGTGCTATACCAGAAACGGGACAAGAGTTTTTAGTTTCCAGAGCAAACTTCAGCCGTGAATACTAATACTTCAGCAGAGTGTGATTTGGGAATCGAAAGATCTGAGTCCAAATTTCGACTATTTTTAAAATCTATTTTTAGATGACAAAACAAAATAACCTGAGTTTACTAACACAGCAGACTTGTATCAAAGTTCTGGTTCTTCAAGTCCTTCCTCAGACTCAATTACAGGTCTTATAAAATTTTATTTAGAATTCTGAAAAGATTCAACATTATTATATAATATGTTTAAGATTTTAAAAATCTTGTTATAATTTCCTTCTAGTCTTTTATGGTACATTTAAAACAGTGAAAATAAGAGTATTCATAAAACATATATATAAAAAGATTTAGATTGGGGCTGGGGATTTAGCTCAGCGGTTTCGCCGCCTGCTGCACAAGCGCAAGGACCCAAGTTTGATCCCTGGTACCAAAAAAAAGATTTAGATTAAAAATGCCTAATTATTTTCCCTAAAAATGTATTGTGAAAAATAAATGCTACATCACATTAAGAAACAAGATTTACATTATCTTTATATTAAAATAAGAATGCAAGGCCAGGGATTTAGCTCAGTGGTTCTGGCGCAAAGGACCCGACTTCAATCCACGGCACCAAAAAAAAAAAAAAAAAAGAATGCAAGGCCAGCCTGGGGTACATGGTGACTTTAAGGCTAGCCTGCACTACAAAGCAAGACCTTGTCTCAAGCAAAAACAAGACTAAGAATGCAATAGCTGGGAAAGTGGGAGGGGAAGGGGAAAGGAAAGAAGGGAATGGAATTAATATGAAAAAATGGAAAAATGGAAACAAAGTCTTTGTAAATAGGGAGGGATGGAGGGGTTGAAGGGAGGGCAGGGGAAGTGGGAAAAAATAAGAACCAAGAGAGATTATGTAAAGGTGCAAATTTCCAATGATGAATGTCATTATATTGTATACCCAAAATGTACCAATAAAATAAAATTTTTTAAAAAAAGCATTCAATAGCTAACTAGGTGCTCTTCTACATTTAAACCCTGTGATTGGCAGTTTTAATTTTTGTGAATGACTCTGCCGATAAGACTCTATCTACTTAAATGCTGGCTTATTTTCACAGGACATAAATAGGACAAAATATACATCATCTCTAGCCTTACTCCAAATAAAGGGTTTCTGTATTCTATTAACAATAAAATATCCTTTCAACTCTCTTGTTGCAAAGACCAAAGATTTGCTTTGGATTTATGTGTGCATTTTTACAAATGTACTATAAATAACATTTACTTGGCAATAAAGCATGTAAGTAACATTTACCTGGCGATAAAACATAGCATATATTGTCAAATACATGTCAATACTTATATTAATGAGCATGCCTGTGATAAAGATAAAAATGTAGATAATTTGAGTTACTTTTCAGTTTGTTGTAGATATTTTTCATAGGAACTATTTATTTGGGGTTGGACATTTGGGAATTGAGCCCAGGGCTTTGCACATGCTAGCCAAGTGATCTGCTGCTAAGCTACATTTTTCAGTCCTTTAAAAAAAATTTTTATTTTGAGACAAAGTATGAATAAATTGTGCACACTGGCCTTGAAGTTACGATCTTTCTGCCTCAGCCTCTGCAAGAGCGGGGACTACATGCATATTCTACTACTACCCCTGGCTCTGAGAGATCTTTTTTTTTGGTACTGGGGATTGAACTGGGGACCTTGTGCTTGTGAGGCAGGCAGCGGACCACTGAGCTAAATCCCCGGCCCTGAGAGATCATTTTTAAATTAAGGGTTTTGATAAAAAAACAGGTGGAATGGGGATGCAGCTCAGCAGTAGAGCTCATGTCTAACAATAACAACAAACTAGACAATGTATGTTGGGAGCCATTCTAGGTAATTTTGGAGAAAAAATCATTGCACAATTAAATTATGATTAGGGCTGTCTGAGGCCTCAATAGTCCTGCGATACTGTGATGCTCAAGAGGAAGATTTTATCAGCTGAAGACGTCCTGGGTCTTTGAGAACCAAATAGAAAGGCTTCACCTTGGGAGGGAAACTCTGTATCAGCTTAACTCATCCCACCTACTGTTGTAAGAAGGTTTTGCTCATCTCACCATCCTAATCAATTTACAATCCTCATCAGCATAAGATTCTCATGTCATAGGATTACCACCACCCTGAGTCATCTGTTACTCCCTATGAACCCAATAAATAGTGGCCAGCTTGGGTGACTTTGTCTTTGCTGCCCAGAGCAGCCCGGGTTAGGCCCCAAACCCAGCTTCTTAAGTCTCGTTTACTGTCTTTAATCTTATCAGCTTTGTGTTGTAGTGGCTCACAGGAGACCAGGACCCACTGCAGGGGTTCTGGTAAGGTTCTCTTTCCCGTTTCCTAGAAATGTATTTTAGAAAAAAAAAAAAAAATTTTACTTTTTTCTAACCTTTTCCAGTCTGGAAGAGTCTTCTTATAGATAGAATCGAGAGGCAGCACTTGCTGCCGGCCCTGGGTCTCGTCGTAGATGCGGCGCGCAGCATCAGTGGTCATGGTGACTACACAGTCCATGTCGCTGGCCAGGTGCCAGGAGATGACCATGGCGGCTCTGTCATCTTCAATCTGCGCCAGGTGTGCAATCTGGGAACCCAGTCCGGAGCAAAAATATAAATAAAGCAGAAAATTTAAAGATCAGAAAATTTAATATGAAATATTTTAAAGCCCAAATCTATAAAGCAAAAGTATCTTCCTGTGATACAAGAATAAAAAAGTTTTTTTTTTGGTACCAGGGATCGAACTCGGGTCCTTACGCTTGCGAGGCAGGCGGCGGAAACACTGAGCTAAATCCCTGGCCCTAAAAGTATTTTTAAATTGTAAAAACTTACAGTAGTGACTTGACTATATTAAACTCTCTATTCTACTGTTAAATCTTGGAAAAAATTTTTCATAGATTAAACTCCAGTAAATTTGCAAGTGGGAAAATAAAAATATTACAAAATTTGCCAGCTAATTTAGATATACTTCATATTTTAACCTATCTGAAATTGAGACGTCATACAGATAATCACAAAACTATGTTTAAATAATATACATATAATAAAATAATCAATGTGATTTTCCTTTTTTTTTTTTTTGGTGGCAGTGGGGATTGAGCCCAGGTCCTCATGCATGCTAGGCAAGTACTCTGCTATTCTACTACTAGGCTACATCTCCAGCCCTTCTACTTTACTCTGAGGCATGGTTTCACCAAGTTGCCTGGACTGGCCTTGAACTGGTAATTCTTATCTCAGCTTCTCAAGTACCTAGGATTACAGGCATGTGCCAATACACCCAGCTTTAATGCAGTTTTAAAATTCAATTAAATATAATATGGTCATAGTTAATACACCTTCCTGAGATATTTTACTCTACTATTATCCTATTTCCTTCAGAAAAAAAATCTAAACATCATAAAAGAATCATTTCTTTTAGCTTTTGAATTCCTTGGAGTTTAGGATAATCATTTTCCTATTTACAAATACTTAAGCCACAAGCTTTCCTGTCGAATATTTACCCAACTAACATCAAAACCTCACTCATGTTCTGATTCAGTCCTATCTAACCTTTCTTTTGTAACCTGATCTTGTACCACAAATCTGTCTAGGAGTAAGTCTGTTTTGAGTCACTGTAAGACACATTAATTAATGTCTGTCCTTGTCTGTCCTTGTTTTCCAATTCACTAGAAATCAGTGGAAGAAGAGGAAACAGACTTGTAAAAAACTAGTGCATGTAAATGACAATGAATAAAATGTTCTGGCCAACATAAGAAGGGTCAATGGAGGCAAATCAAATATAAACAGAAGGAATCATTTTTTATTTGTGACAGAATTTCTGAAATACTGTAACAATGGAATAAAATTGATATAGGAGGGAATATTATCTCTATTTAAGTGAATCAAAAAACTCTTAAAACTGATGCTAATTTTTCCCCATTCAGGGATATTTGAAATTGAGGTGGAAAAGACTATAAAATGTCCCCAGGAATGGAGATATTAATAATGTTAAAAGTCAAAATGTTGTAAAGTTGAGAGGTAAATCTCTCATTGTTTCCCACTACATTTCTTTACTATTTGTCATAAATTTTGGCTAAGTGCCAGGAAGAATTTTTTAAAGAAGCCAGAGAAGATTAAGGATGATTAGGAAGGATTAGAAATTTTTCTCTTAATGATTAGAGCAGGACTTGTACTTCTGAGGGAACACAGAAGAAATTATATAAAATGAAATTTCAAATATTTCCTTGATTTTTTTTTTTTTGGCACTCGGGATCAAACTCGGGTCCTTGCGCTTGCGCAGCAGGCAGCGAAACCGAGCTACATCCCCGGCCCATTTCCTTGATTTTTAAGATATACAAGAACTACTTAAGTAGGAGAATTTAAAGTATATTTCTCCTGATATTTATTGTAGACATTGGCAGAAATCTTATATACTGAAGAAGTTTTGCACCGAGTAAACCATCAAAATGTAGAAACTAGATATTCTACAGTTACCCTTATAGCTATCAATGGTGGTGAACCTAGAGCATGAGTTTTATTGTGTTTCTCTTGTAAGACAAAAGACATTAATGTATGAGTTGTTTTTTCTAACCTAAAACCTCAGTATTCAGGATTAACTGAAGTGTTGGCACTCTGATAAATCAGAGGGTTCGGGTTGCTGTTTGGGCACTCTGCTCTAAAGGTTCGCCCTCGCCAGTCTACATGCTTAGAATCACCGGTTGCTTCTGACTAAGTTGGTCCTGAAGAGTAACTTTTTGTGGTTTTTTTTTTTTGGTACTGGGGATTGAACTCAGGACCTTGCGCTTGCGAGGCAGGCGGCAGAACCACTGTGCTAAATCCCCAGCCCTGAAGAGTAACATTTTAATGATTACAATTTCGACTACACTCACCTTCCATTTGCATAAGTGGGGTCGTGGTCACTTCCCACTATCAATCTGCATTTCACCTCTGGAGAGACCTTGGTTCACAGCCAAGCCCTGCCTTTAACTGTACAGTATGTAGTAAGGTATTTAAGTTCCCTGAACCTCAGTCTCCTCACATATAAACCGAAAACACTACAAACAGTCCCTAACAACTGCTATGAAGGAAGACTCCTCTACATAAGCAAGAAGCAGCCGCTGCACTCAGCCTGCCTCCTGCAGCCCTGGTTCTGCCACTTGCCCGCTGATCGAACTCCAAGTTATTTAATCTCCTAATATCTCAGTTTCAGTTTCCTTTATTGCAAAATGGGGTATAAAAACAACGAGGTAACTATTAAATGGAAAAATTTACAAGTAAAATACATGTAATATATACCCCAAATCTAAACAGCACTGAAAACAGGAGAAATGGAAATAAAAATGATATAAGGAGACGAAGTGACACCTAGAGGCCAGAAGCTCCAAACAGAAATTCAACTTGAAAAAATCAAAGTCAGTGTGTGTGACTGAGTAACATAGGCCAAAGACGAAAGTACCTCATCCCGAGAGAGGAAGACAGCGGAAGAGAAAGAATGGCACTTGCTCCCTTGGCAGGAAACACATAGGAAAGTTCATGTCTGTTGTTTGTTTTCTTTAAATCTGGGAAATTGCTTTCTAATAACATTAGACGTGGAGCTCAGAAGGTATCTGCTCTTTCTTTCTCTTCTGTTGTCTGCCTTAAATTTCAGTTTCCTGTAGAAGTATTGAGTCCTCATAAAGCCCTATGACAAGAGTATCTCTAATGGACAAGTATTGAATGAAGGCATTAACAGCTTCTGCTCTCATTAGTAATAATCATCATGGATTTCAGGTTTTTTTCCCCGTTTTTTTTGAGACAAGGTCTTGCTATGTAATCCAGGCTAGCCTTGAACTCATGGTGATCCTCCTGTCTCAGCCCCTCAAGGGCTGGGATCACAGGCCAACTCATCGGGGAAATACCAGTTTTAACTCTGACAAATCCCTATGATAGTACTGAGTAGGTAACCTATTGGAACAAATTTAAAATTAAAAAGAAACTGACACTTTACCACTTTTAAATAAACTATTTTACACAAGATAGTAGGATGCACTGCTTCTTGGCAGACTTACCTTTCCCAAAACATCCCCACCGCCTTTGGTGTAGTTTGGAAGAGTACATGATCTTCTGGGTTTTTTCCTTAGTTCTTCCTGTTCTGTTATCTTTCTTTTCAAAAGTGCTTCGATGTGTTCCACCTGTAATTTATAAAGACAAATGAGCTACAAGGCCAACTGCTCCTGTAACAGGCAGCCAGTAGGGGTAGCAGAGAAAACCCACCAATTTGGAAAGCATGAGAACATGAAGTTAACTAACAGGGATTACTTAAAAAACGACCACCCAATCCTGGTGTTATCAGTGATATAAAACTCCCACTTCATGCTGGGTGAGGTAGCACATGTCTGTAATCTCAGCTCCTGGAGAGGCTGAGGCAAGATGATCCAAAGAGGAAGGCCAACCTGGGCAATTTAGCAAAACCCAGTCTCAAAATTAAAAACAATTTTTTCCCACAATCCTGATGTTCTCTTTATTAGGTGTTACCATTAAACATCAAAGTAAACACAATGTGGCTGGCCTGCCAAATAAAAACATTTTTAAAAGGGCCGGGGATGTAACTCAACGGTAGAATGCCTGCCTAACTATGCACGAGGCCCTGGAATCAATTCCCAGTACTGCAAACAAGCAAACACCCTAAAACCAAACAAATCATATTAAATAGATGTGTGTGTGTATACTGTTTTTTCTTATTCTCTTTTTTCCTGTGGGGCTAGGGATGAACCTAGGGTCTTGTGCATGCGAAGCAAGTACTCTGTCACTGAGCTATCCCCACAGCTTGAGGGTACAATGCTTTTTTTGGTAATGCTTGGGATCAAACCCAAGGGCTCGCACATTTTAAACAGAAGTCCTACCATTCAGTTACACACTGAATTTTATCTTAGGAAACAGACTACCTGTACTACTTCTCTTTAGAACTGAATTATACATATAAAGAACCTACGTTTTTAAAACTCTACACTGCTTTCTGTTACTTTCTTTACTATCATGCACAATGGTTTCTCCTCATGCAACCTTTTTTAAAAATTTATTTATTTATTTATTTTTTGGTACCGGGGATCAAACTTGGGTCCTTGCACTTGCGCAGCAGGCGACGAAGCCACTGAGCCAAATCCCTGGCTCCTAATGCAACCTTTTAATGTAGTACTTGGTGTATTATTAACTATTTATTAGTGTCACTACATTAAAAATACACACTCCAATTTCCTGGAAAAGAGTTCTGTACCATTTCATTAGCTCCTCTGAACGCCTAGTGTGTGACTAGATTATAGTGTACAGATATATGTCTTTGTACCCTAAAACAGCAGTATGACCATAGCATTCCTAATAAAACATGTATGGCTAAATCTAATACAAAGATCTTTTAGAAACCATACCTGCTGTGTTGTAGGAATGTCAATGTTATGTATTTTGAGTTCATTTCGCAACTGAGCCTCTTTTAACTTTGCTTCTTCAACCTGGCCTAAAATTAAAAACCAAACAACAAAACAACTGCATCAAATTCTGGTAGTCCTAAAAACATTTTTTGAGAAGTATTTACTTTTCAATTCCTTTTATCCTTTAAATGCTTGATGAAAACTGACCAGTGATTATTACAGAAATTCAAAATTAAATTATATACCTATTTTTTTTTTCTGGTACTGGGGATCAAACTCAGGACATTATTAAACTATACATCTTAAGGTTCAACTCTAACACACAAATGAAAAAACTAATGCAGGCAAGGGAGACGTATGATACACTGCAAACTCCTGGTGATTTCAGCTAAATTATGTAATCTTAATCCGCATGGTTATACACAATTTGTTCATAATCACATGAGGTTTTTCTCAGAGCCAGGTAAGACTTTATATAAGTAGTGATATAAAGATGTCACTTGATTTAGCTCTAATATATCTATCTTCAATTTTACTGACAAAAGTGTGTACTTTAGGGCAGGTAATAAATATTTGTTGGTTAACTGATCAAAACTTGAACTATTCCAGCATTTGGGAGGTTGAGGCAGGAGGATCGCTATAAGTTCAGAGGCCAACCTACACTACAAAGCAAGACCCTGTCTCAAAAACAAAACAAAACAACAAAACCATAAAACACAAAGTCAAAGACATTTGACAACTGAAAGGGAAAATAGGGCAAAACTCAGCAAATGCCTTATTTTAACTACACGCAAAAATCATTAGAAATTGCAGCCAACATTCCACAGGCTGAGGTATCGCCATGCGTGGCCTCTACATCAGCATGGTACAGGAAGACACGCAGCGTATAACCCAAGCTAAGAACTGCTCATCACACTCTCAGGGACAGTGTCAGCCAGCATCTTTAGGAGCTAGACACAAACCTGGAGCTAGACACAAACACTGCTAGGATGTCCAAGTCTTACATCTTCCACTGTCCCAAATTTCTAACAAAAGTATGAAATATTTGCAGGACACAAACTTATTTAAAATGAGGAATACTTCATTTTTAAAAACTGCTAAATGATGAATAACATAAACCATCATTATTACCTTTCTGTAGGTTTCTGGATTTCACTTAACAGGCCTTGAAAACAGGCAGGTTTGTATCTCGCAGTTTCCCCCATTCCCTAAAATACAACGTTTTATTACCTCTGAACACAAGATGACTTACATTTCATTTCATCAAGAAGCTGTTTGCTGGCTTCAAATAAACTTCTGTACATAATAATAGACTTAGATAACTCATCCTTTTCTTTTGTAAGTGCTGCCATTTGTTGCTGCTTCTTAACATCTATGATAAAAAAATTCAGACAATTTAAACAATTTAGAAATTGTGATTTTTCCAAAATACGTCATGACATGATGTTAATGCGAGGCAGGGTAAAGTCATCTACAGTAACACTGACAATAGAGTTTAATAATTTATATCCCTAGAAACTCACCATTGTAAAACATGAATGGTAGGATATACGGTTCTAACGTTTCTGACAAACGTGGTAACCGGGGCTCAAAAATAATAAGATATTCAGTACTATCCTTTCCAGGACTATTTTCTGCCAGCACTAGACTCTGTACAAATACAAAAGCAGGAGGGGAAAGAAAAAAACAGATTTAAAAAGAAAGCTCTCAGGGTTATATTTCTCATCATTCTGCTTTCAAACAAGTGGTAAAATTTCAAAGAAAAGGGTACTGACTGATGCTTTAAGATATTAAATCATGGGCCGGGAATTTAGCTCAGTGGTTTCGCCGCCTGCTGTGCAAGCGCGAGGACCCGAGTTTGATCCCTGGTACCAAAAAAAAAGATATTAAATCATCCTCACTACCACAAGACATGAAAACATTTTACCTTTTGATACTGATCTGAAAGCTAAATGACTTTATCAATACAACTTATGCAAAAACAGATATAATAGGAAATTATAAGAAGTATATTTTCTTTCATACCAGATATATCAATGTCCATTTAGATCTTGTGCTGCAAAATCTTGATTTTAACCTTTAAGTTGAAGCAGTGTGAAATAACTACTGGTGTGAAAGTTATAAAAACAATCACAAAGAAATGCCCAAAGCCCAACGGTGAGTTTAAATTACAGTGGTTACCATGGAAACAGACCCACCAGTCCCAGGTGAATGGAAAGAGGTCCTCAAAAGCTCTGAAGATTTGTCCTTTAAAATTTAATTTTTGCCAGGGATTTAGCTCAGTGGTTTCGCCGCCTGCTATGAAAGCGCGAGGACCCGAGTTCGATCCCCGGTACCAAAAAAAAAGTTTAATTTTTATTAACATACAAAACTTTTTAAATGTACTTTAGCTTAAGGCCACAGTGTACAACTTTGGTAAATGCTGAAATACAAATGTCTTATTCCCAATGTTTTTCACTGTTCTACAGAAAACAAGAAATATTAACTACTTTGGTATGTAGACACTAATATACAGGTAGAAAAGTAAAATTTAAAACATATCTCAATAGAACAGTGTAGATGCATCTATGACACAGAGAATATAAGTCCACTAATAAGCAATTTCCAGTCCAATTCAGCTTTTGGAAGGTGTGTTTAAAAGGTATTAAACACAAATGTAAACACGTATTTCCCAGTAACCCCCAAAGAAGTTTCTATTAAAAACAACACACACTTCACAGCTTATTTTCAATACCAAATTGGATTTGTTATCAATTCATAAAATGTACAGTTAGCAATTTAATCTGTAACACAGCAAACAGCAGATTACTGAGTGATTCTTTGTAAATATATTTTCTAGGATGACAATGAGAAACATAATGACTAGTTATAATAGTTTATCAAGTATCAAATTTCCCTTTATTAGAGAATCAGGTAATGAATCTCTAGGTACCCATCACCCAATGTCAAAAATAACCACCACTTTTAATTGTTTTAGATGTTTACGATGCATAGTTTAACTTTAAATGTAGTTAAACATAATCTTTTTCTCTCTTATTTACAGTTGCTCTCATATTTTAAAACTTTTACAGTGTTAGCAATCCTTGATGGACAACCATTTACAAAAAAGATATATAGTATAACAGAAACAAAGAAAAATGAAAAGTCCAAAACTGGATCCAAGTATAACAGGAATTTGGCATACATGAAATGGACAAATGCCCATCAGAATGAAGCTGAGACACTTGTCAGAAATTTCTAGTAGGCAAATAATAGAGAATTTGAATAACACAATGAACAAACTTGAACAACTTCAAAGTTACATTATAATTGGAAACAAAACAATACATATTCTTTTTAGGCAAATGTGGTACACTTACAAATACTAATTGTGTTCTGTGCCAGTGTTTCCTAAACTTCCCTAAAAAGATCAATGACCTGCTGGACTGGGTTTACAGATAATGGAGGCCCTGGGTTCAATCCCCAAGAACAAAACAAAAACACTGATTTGTTAAAAACCAGATTCCAGAACCCGGTTCCACACATGCCAAATCAATACATGACCACAACACAAAAATAAAATAAAAACACACAACACACACCCCACATCCACGCTCACTACACAGGAGCCAAGTAGGACTTGAGAATTTTGTTTGCTTAGTGAGCTATCAAGGACTTCTAGAGATAAAAGGAAATTCATGCAGATGACACGAAGCACAGATTTTTTATGGAGGTGCTGGGAAGGAGCTACATCACTATGCATTAAGCTCAGAAGTATACACAATCAGGGCGAAGACTAAGGCATAAGAATATTAGTAGTAGCATTGTGAATATAATTTGCTTTCTCCTTAACATAAATAAAGATAAAAGCCTAAACATCTAAACATCAAATTCAAGAAAAAGTACTTGTATACAAAAAAGATTCTGTCTCCAACCAACTCTGTTTCCAGCAATTTCTTAAGGAAATAATATACTTTAAAAAAAAAAGAAAAAAGATGATGGAAACACTGTTGATTAAAAACAAACTCTAGAAACTAAATTTTTAATTTTAAAAAAAATTTTTTGAGACATGGTCTCACTATGTAGCCCAGGCTGACCTCAAATTCACTGTGATCCTTCTGTCTCAGCCTCCTGAGTGCTAGGATTACAGGCGTGCACCATCACACCTGGCTTAAGAAACTAAATTTTTACCGAAGATTGATAAAAATAAACTGGTCATTGCATTAATGATGTAGGTGTATATGCACTGATGAAGAAATACATCAGGGATAGATTAAATAAAAGATTTTTACAAGAGCATATCCCTATTATTAAATGAAATTTAATTTTATATCTCCCCCAATATTATGTATTGCTTATCACTGTTATCTCTGAAGGATGAATATATTATGATTATCATTATCATCTTTTGGTACCGGGGATTGAACGCAGGACCTTGTGCTTGCAAGGCAGGTGTCGGAACCACTGAGCTAAATCCCTGGCCCTATCATGACATTGTGTATACAAATAAAATTTTTAATTTTAGAAAAAAATAAGAAAAGCTGTTTAAGTTTCACTTGGCCTATGTTTAATTCTGTCTATTCAAAGGCAGCTTTACAACACTACAGGAAGGGCTGAGGATACAGCTCAGAGGCAGAGTGCCTGCCTAGCATGCACAACTCCCTAAGTTCAACCCTGTCACAAAAATCCAAACCGAACCAAACCAAACCAAAAATCACACACACACCCCAATAAAACATGAAAAAAAATCACTAGAAACAGAGAAAGTTATTTGTTATCCGTAATAATAGTTCTGGGTTCAATCTGTAATAGCTTAGAACAAAATCAGAACAGGTATCTCAATATGATGGTTCACAATATTAAGTACAGAAATCTTAACTAAAAAAAATTTTAAAAATTTACCGTGATTTCAGCTGAACCATTTACGAAGGGAAATTCAAGCGTTCTAACTTTCCCAATAAAGAGTGGCGAGTCAGTATCTTCCTCCTTAAAATCTTTAATAGTAGCTACCACGATGCCAACCAGATCTATTCCTGTATGATTGCCATATGCGTCCTTAAAGTGAATAGAAAATAACTCATTAGAAGAGCCAGTTAGAAGACTGGACACAGAGAAGGACATGCACAATCAGGAATAAGATACACACACAGAAGCCCAGGGTTAGATTACCTTGGTCCTTCTTACCCTAAGCATAGAATCCAGCTCTAAGTGTTAGTATTTCAGGCAGAAAATAGTCCAACAAATCATAAAACAATCAGAGATCTGTGTGTGATATAATGGTTCCTAACTTTCTAAATTACAATGACTTCCATTTTAAAATATCACTTAAAGCAATCCTGTGAAATACTGTATACTCTTCTGACAGTGTGTGGTGTGTGTGAGAATTGAAGACCCTGACAGCACATCTGTGGCACTGTTTACCCTTAGATGTTTGGGAGAAGAGAAGTTAAGAACCACTCCCTTGTTGAGAACTGGAAAATAAAATGAGTTCAGTATTCCACTAGGCCACTTTCTGTAAAGTCTCTCAGTACTGGGGGCCTGCCCAGGTGCTGCCAGGCAAGCACTTTGTCCTGAGCTCTACTCCGGCCCTCACTACTGTGTTTTGCAGGCTTTTGTTAATGTTCTTGCTATAACCCTCCAGATAATTAGCAGCCTGGAGGAGCTCTGGTTTTCTTCCTTCCTTAACTATTATCAGTCATCAGAGCAGATCTCTAACATTTAACTGTCTCTGTTTATCCCTTCTGTAAACTGAACACTGATAAGTCCATAATGCCCACACACAGTGATAATACATATGTGAAAGAGGACAGTAAAGGTGTATGTTAGGAAAGGTAGGCAGATTTCCACATTTGGAATCAGTTCTTGGTATATCTGGATTTACTTAATGTATAGTTTCATGCATTCTCTATATCCAAACACAAAGGTTTTTACAAATATTTAACTCATCTGGACATTTGCCCTGTAAGCTTAAACTGAATGATCATTCTGGCTCTACAATAACCATTTTGCACCTAAACATCAAGGACAATTTTTCTTGTCCCTCTTTGCAGTTTCGGACAATGATGAACATTACCGTGATATTGAGCCGTAAATCTTTGACCAAGGTCCTACTGGCAATTGAGCGAACATTAGAAACAGCTGGGGTAGCGGGCTGAATTTCAGGAACTAACTTCACAGGTCGATTAGGCAGAACATCAACTATAACCTTACAAAACAAAGCAGCAGCTGGTTAACAACTTATTATGTTAATATTAATACTTGACTATTAGTATCTAAGAAATGTCAGCATGTACTAAAGTTAAATGTTACCTTCTAAAATTTATTTCCATTCATTTCCTGTCACTTTTCTTTACTTGTTTTTACTGACTCCGGTCATCACACTGTGTTCCAGTGTTAATGCCTTTATTTCTCCCTTTTGTTTAACCCAGCTCCCAGTCTTGGGGACCCTCCCCTTTGGGCTCTTCGGTGGTGCCTCAACGGTGGCCCCTGTCTCTGCCTAGGGTCCTGGGAGCACTATCTGCAATGCTGATTTAGAGTGCTTGCACTTCTCAGAGACTTCTTTGTCATGGAAAGTCTACTTCTGGGTCAATTCAGAGGGATCAGTTTGAAGAATACAGAAGGCTGGGCTGACAACTGTTTTTTTTCAGGACTTAAAAACTTTGCTCCAAACTTTCCAGGTCTGTAGAGTTTCTGCTGAGAAATGCTGTTATATAGGCCTGCCACTGCAGGCTGTTTTTCTGTAACAGCTTTTAGCATTCTCTTAGTTGAAGTTCTGGAGTTGATGTGTTCTGGAGAGGGTTTTTTCTGGCTGCGGGTATTTAGGGTTCTATATGCCTCTTGTGTTTGAATATTGAATTCTTTCCCTTGATTTGAAAAATGTTCTGCTATGATTTCAGTGAATAAACTTATACCTTTTGAGTCATCTTCTAATTTTTCCTTTATTCTTGTAATTCTGAGGTTGGTTTTTTGAGCTATCTGACAGCCTCTAGATACAGCTGCAGCAGGCCTTGTTGGTTTTAGGGTACCGCCGACTTTATGATCTATCCACACTGCCTTCAATTTCTGACACTCTCCTCACACTGGTGAGATCTGCTATCCATGCTTTCTATTGAGTTTTTTGTATCTTGTATTTCTGCTTTTTTTTTTTCATAATTCCTAATTCTTTACCAAAATAGTCATTTATGACTTGCATTTTCTTGTTTAGTTCAGTTAGTCTGTTCCTTCCTTAAGCTACTTGAACATTTTAGTAAAATCCTTTATCTGCTTAAGCAGTCTTCAAGCTCAAAGCAGCTTATGAATTTATGTGTTTCTTCTTTGATCTCTTCAAACCTACTGCCCACTTGGTTTTTGAGTTCTCTGCCTGTAACTTCCTCTCTGTCAGTGTCTCAGACCAGCTTTTGGGGAGTTAGGGGTTTCATCTTATTGCTTTGCTTTCTCATATTTGTTTGTGTTGCTTTTGTGCTACAAGTTGAAGACGGGTTAGGGTAGGAAACTCTTTGGACATCTCTTCAGTCGGTCAGATTCTGTCTCCCTGGGTTGGGTTACGCCCCTCTCTGATCTATTCAGGACAGTATTTGTGTTCAACCTTCTTCTGGGAGCTGAATCCCAACCACCACCAAGAGAGGAGAAAACGAACCACAGTAATGTTGATGACACAGAGACAAACCAGATACTGGCATACAGTAAAACCAGTTGAAAGCAACAACAATGCCACAGTTAACTATAGAAATCAGCAATAATAAAGAGTCAAGAATGAAATGATATTGATATACTATCAGAACCAATTAAAGTTAACACTATACTACCCTTAGCAATAGAAGAGATCTGTAATAATAATACAGACATTAAGTACAAACCAAATGTTGATATATAGTATCTATAAAAAGTCACAGCTTGGGCCGGGGATTTAGCTCAGTGGTTCCACCACCTGCCTCGCAAGTGCAAGGTCCCGAGTTAGATCGCTGGTAACAAAAAAAACCCACAACAAACGTCACAGCTATACCACCATTAACAATAGAAAAAAAAGGACGGGGATTTAGCTCAGTGGTTCCACCGCCTGCCCTTCAAATGCAAGGACCTGAGTTTGATACCCCGCTACCAAAAAAGAAAACAAACAAACAAAAAACTTAAAAAGAAAAACCCAATAGAAAAAAAAAACAACAAAAAACCCAATAGAAAATAATTCAGCAATAATGGCATAGTCAACTAAATAGCTAAAAAATGAAGCTTAATAGTATCAATAATAAAAATGAAGCAGGTGGGAAAAGGGAAAAAATGAAAGTAAAATTTGAAAATGAAGGAAAAGGAAGATGAGGAGAGAAAATTAGTAAATCAACAGAACTAGATAAAAGGAACAGAAAAAACAAACAAGAAGAATAAGGAAAAGGAATAAAACAAAGCAAAATAAAGGCAAAGAAAGGACACTGTGCACCAAACAGAAAGAGAAATGAGTCCAGAAACTGAGTCCTTCCATGCGTGTGTCTGGGTGAGTGGCCTGTGGTGCTGGGACCCAGCAGGTACGGAGAAGGCACAGTGTCATGGTTTCCACCTGGGTGCCCATGAAAGCCTCAGAAAGCCTCACCATGGAAGGCGGCCAGAGGGCATGCAGGGCCAGCACAGCTGACTTGCTGCTAGCAGGTGGGCTCTAACGGAAGAAGTGGATCGCCCGGACATGGTCTGGAAGGGTCTATCTCCCTCCCCCCTCCTCCCTCAACTCTGCTTTCCCACTGCTGTGCCCTCCCTAGTGCCCCTCTGCCATGTGCCACCCTGCACTGAAACCGCTACAAACTGTGAGCCAAAAGAAATCTCTCTTTCTGAAGTTATGGGTGTCAGGAATTGTGTCACAGCAACGAGGGGAGAAACTGAAGACAGGGCGAGCCACAAAGAGGACCTAGTTTGTTCCCTGCCCACTCTGCTGTGTGGATGCGGAGTCCTGGCCGCCAGTCAGCGGCTTGGTGTTGGCCTTAGGGGTGTCTCACTCCAGCGCCTCTCGCGTCTGTGCCCTTCTGTGCACCCCAGTCACTGCTCTCTGACCAGCTTTACGACCCGGGGCTTTTGGGGTGCCCCGCCTTGTCCCTGAGATATGGCGACTGCTCGCAATGAGGTGTATTCTGGGTCAGTGGAGACAGATTCCCCTCCTGGGGGCTGAGTTAGTGTTCCACATGGCTCCACTCAAGATGGAAAAGTGACTTCTGCATCCAGACTAATTACTGAACACAAATATACTCTATCGAATTTTCCTGAAAAATCACATGGTAGAAGTCTCTACAATTTTGCTTTCAGTGATTTCAGTTACCTGCAATCAATCAGGGACTGAAAATATTAAATGGAAAGTTCCAGAAGTAAACAATTTCTAAGTTTTAAAAAACTTATAATAGTATTCTATTATATTACTGTTAATCTAGTATAGCTAGCCTATAAATTAAACTTTATCATAGGAATATACACATAGGAAAAACGTAGTACAGATGATATTTAGTGTTATTTCTGGCTTCAAGCATCCACTGGGGGGCTTGGTATGTGTCCCCCATGAATAACAGGAGACTATGGTATTTATACTTAATTAATTAATTCACTTTTAAACAAATACTTCATTCATAAACTAAGCGAGAAAATGTAAAGCTAATCATTTCATATAATAAAAGCAAGCAAACCTGTTCACTGTTGAGAATATTTGCTTTATCCATCATAAAACCAAACTGGATACAATATGTCCCCACTTTGTTAGGAATTATTTTATCCCTAAATGAAAAAGAGGTGAGATTACTGACAATTTTTAAGTAAAAGGGAAATTGAAAGCATCAACATTTCATTTCACAACCAATAAATGAATAAAGACTTACTAATACTATATATATTCACCTTCATTCATTCAACAAACATTTCTTATATGCTGGGCTTAATTCCAGTCTCCCTTACCTGTATATTCTTTTATAAAACATTTGGATACAATAAAAATGGAAATAGCAATATAAAGTTGAGAAAACAGTAAACACACACAAAATGAATTATGTCAAATGAATTTTGCTTCATTATAATCTTATTTTTGTTTTTTTGAGAAAGAATCTTGCTCTGTAATTGAGGCTGGCCTTGAACTCACTACATAGTCCAGGCTGGCCTCGAACTCGTGGAGATCCTCCTGCCTCAGCCTTCTGAGTGTTGGGATTACAGGTGTGCACCACCACGCCTAGCTCCTACATTATAAAATTTCAAACTGATGGCTTCATATTTCAAAGGGACCTTTTGTACTGGGGATTGGACTTGGGACCTTGCACTTGTGAGGTGGTGGCACCACTGGGCTAAATCCCCGGACCTAGGCCTTTTAAAAAAAATTACAGCCCTCTTTGTTGATTTTGTTGTATTATATTATTATCTATTCACGCATTCATTATTCTAAATTATCAAGTTATTTATTGATTTAATAATCAGTAAGAAACTAATACCTAATAAGAGGTACACTTTCTAACCTGGTTTGGTTATACTTTACTACAATGAAAATATGAATAATATTACAGTAAAAATTAAGACTTCTGCTTCAAGCGGCAGACCAACTCCTCCCGATGAAAATAGCCATGGAAAAAATTTTTGCTTAAAGATGTTCAATATCTGAGTAAAGTAAGTAACTCAATCCGCTATAATAGGCTGGGACGGGGGCTGGGAAATGAGTTTCACATTTAAGGCTGCCTGCCTGCAGTTCTAGGCAACCGGCGTGTGGGCAGGCCTATGGCAGACAGGCTCCCAAGGGAAATGCAACGCAGCTTTAAATCATCACCAGCAACTGACAAAGGCAAATGATACTCTCTCTGGGGAAAAGTTATTATTGCACCTTAGACGCGCAATTATTTCTACAGATACTAAGAAATAAAATGCCTGGGACAACAACAACATAACCAAGTACACAAAGAGGCAAGGGAAAGAGACTGAAAAGCAACAGAAACAAGATGATCAAAGCAGAGAGACCCAAGGGACCCTAAACAGGCTTTTACTACCTTAACGTTGGTAAGAAAGAGACAAGGCTGAAAATTTCAACAGAGAAGTGGGCTTTCAAAATAGCTCAGCAGCACCGCACCCGCCTCACAAGTGCAAGGTCTGAGTTCGATCCCCAGTACCGGGGAAACAACAGTGAAAGGAAGCCAAGGTGCCAGCATGAACCCCGTTCCAGAGCCTCAGGAGCCGAGCTGGGAGGACTGCTTCGCTCGACTCCCTGGGCAACACAGCAAGACCGGCCCTCAAAACCCAGAACCCAAATGCAAGTGCACAGCTAACACTGCCAGGGAAGAGGCCAACTCAAAGATGGATTTCTCAGCACATTAAAGCCCACTTCATACTGAGCTAGTTTCCTGGTTCTAGTTCAAGCAAGTATCTAAAGAGAAACGACAGCTAAAAAGAGCGGGAGAGACAGCACAGACCATGGAAAGGACTAACACACTTGCAATTCTGCGGCAGGAGAAGAGGGAAGGCTGTGACAGAGCAGGGGCCAATGAAATCATGGCTGGCCACTGCTCAGAAATGGAGAAAATATAATCAAAGTCTGTGGAGAGCAGGCAGGTGTGTCCCGCTGGCAACAGAACCCCACATAACAAAATACATAGGGAGGGAAAATGGCTTCAAGAAGACAACAGGCCTGACAGCTACCTTCTCAGGCAAATGATGAGATCAGTGAAGGCTGGCTTCAGAGTACTGCAAGAAAATGCCAGCCAAAAATACTAGAGTCAGTCAGGTGTGATGCTGCACAGCTGTCAACCCAGCACCCTGGGAGGCTGAAGTAGGAAGATTGCAAGTTCAAGCCAAGCCCGGGCAACTTAGTGAGATACTATCTCAAAATAAAAAATAAAAAGGGCTGGGAAAGTAGCTCAGTGCAAAGGCTCTGGGTCCAATACCCAGTACGTAAAACAGAACAATAACAAAGTCAGTGAAAATATCTTTACGTATAAAAGTAAAGATATTTTCAGGCAAAAACAACAATGATGCAATTTATCACCAGTACAAAGAAACTTCTTTAGATAAAAAGTTATCCCAAATGAAAATGCTGAATTTAACGGGAAAGATAAAATGACCAAATCTAAATGAACACCATGTACAATAATAATAGTAACTAATACCTCCGTAGATTTAACATGCTTAACAAACAAGGAATGCAAATTGGGAGAGGAAAATTGGAATTAGGTGTTCTGAGATCCATGCACTGCTCAAGAAGATAAAATACACAAATTATTACTAGACATAAATATGTAAAATGTGTATACTGTAATCTAAGGAAATCATTCAGAACAAAGTGAAAAACTGTAATTAGCAATTTCCTAAGGAGCCGAAAATGACAATCAGAAACCCTAAATCAAAAAGGAGGAAAGCAGGAAGAGAGAAAAGTTCAAACAGATTAAAAAAACAAATTAAAAGAGATTAAAACAGATCAAAAAACCCCAGCAAGATAGTAATCCTGAAAACAACGTTTGGTAATATAAGTAAGATTTACACTTTTCAATCCAAAGATAAAAGACTGGGCTGGACGTGGTGCACAACTTGATCCCAGCTCTTAAAAAGGCTGAGACAGGACAATCACAAATTCTGGGCCAGCCTGGGCAACCTAGTGAGATCCTGTCTCAAAATAAAATAAAAAAAAAAAGGCTGGGCTTGGTAGGAGACACCTGTAATCCCAGGGCTGTGAGAGGCTGAGGCGGGGGTGGAGGGGTGGGTGGCACGGACACAAGTTTAAATCCAGTCTGGGCAACTTAAGAGACTTAATGAGATGCTGTGTTAAAACAACTTAACAGGGCTGGGGATGGAGCTCAGTCCCCAGCCCTCGGTTCGATCCTCAGTATGGGAAGATAAACTGTGTGGAGCGAGGAAGAGGGGTTGAAGCTCACGGCTCCAAGGCTTCAGTTCCCAGTACCTCCCCAAGAAACGAGAGGAATTACTACAGGAAAATTTCTATCATGCCACTTACAAAACACATACTTACAAGAATGGAAAAAAAGGATTTATTACATGAATGCTAATCCCCAAGATCTCTAGGTTGGTTTGTGCATATTTCATATGGTCAGCTGCTATATGGTTATCAAAGCAGAGGATACGGCTAACAAAAAAGAATTACTAGAGAGAAAGAGGAGTACTCCCTCCTGATGAAAGATTTGATTTGGTAGGAAAATACAGTAATACTTAGTTTGTTATGTACCCAATAACAAAGCCTCAAAATATTTAAAACAAATATTGTAGAACAAGGAGGAAAAACAGACAAATATACATTCATACCGAATGATTCTCCATGCTACTAGATGAAGCAGATAAAAATCAATAGATTTAGAAAAACTAAACATAAGTGATTAGAAAATGTGTCCTGATGCACACACAGAACACTATACCTCAAATACAGAACATACAATATTTCCAGGTATGCATGGAACGTATACAAAAGCTGACCATATCATCCATACAGAGACAGAAACTGACTAATTTTAAAGGATTCACAATCATACCCATCTATGCTTAGCGGACTAAGCATCTGGCCCAGCAGTTTCGTGCCTATTTGTGCATCTATGTCAGAGCAGTGATGGCGGGCAAGCCTTTCAGAGCTTCCAGTGATAACAGCCAGCTGTGGCACGCTCAACACCACTCCACCACTGCCTGGGGCAACAACATAGTAACAGATTGACTGACTGACTTCCCCTCTCTCCGTCTCTTTAGACAGGGCCTCATCGTGTAGTGCAGCCCAGGCTGGCCTTGAATTTGAAGTGATCCTCCTGCCTCAGCCTCCTGAGTGCTGGGATTACAGGTGTGCACCACCACACCTGGCCACAAGAGACCTTATTTATAACAATCTCAAATTCAAAACACTATAAATGGTCATTAACAGAATGCGTAACTGCAATGTGTTTACACAATGGACTGCTATCCAGCAATAAAAATGACAGATGAGAGAACTTACGAATTAATGTGTGATGAATTACTCTCACCAGGCTGAGTTTAAAAATTCCTATACAGAAGAACATATACATACACACACACACACACACACACACACACACACACACACACACATAAGGATGGGCACGACTAGACACCTTAGGGGACATATGCTTGGCGACAGAACTCTATGAGAAAACCACGCCAGGAGTGGCTGGCTGTGTGTCCAGGTGGGCTGAGGGGCAGCAGGATTCCTGGGAGCAGGCTTTACTCCCGGACCTCAGAGGCGGGCATACCCATGTGCAGTTCGGGCAAAATCACAGTGCTGTGTACCTGGGGTTTTTTTTGCACTTCTTGGGTTTTGTATTTTATTTTTTAAAGTTAAAAAATTGAATGAGATTATGTTAAACCCCAAATATAGTGACTAATACATTAGCAATCAAGATTTTCATTCAAACATATTCCAAATGTTAGTATATTTTATTACAAGACATGTTTAATTATGTATATATGTAATTTCTTTTTTGCTTTTTTTAACTGAGTGAAAGTCACATAACATAAAATTGACTATTTTTTTTTTTGGTACCAGGGATCGAACTTGGGTCCTCGTGCTTGCGCAGCAGGCGGCGAAACCACTGAGCTAAATCCCCAGCCCCAAAGTTGACTATTTTAACGTGTAGAATTTACTGGCACTTAGTTACATTCACATTCTTATAGAACCACCACTTCTGTTTAGTTCTAAAACATGTACAATTATTTTTAAAAGCTTTATTATAAGTTTCCTTCAAGCTGATCTCTGGAATGTTAAAGTAAAATTTAACTGAAATATAAATATTTTGGAATATAATGAAACAGCCCAATTCTCACACAGGTCAGTAGACTTCATACACTGAAAGATAACTAACAGACGGAAAAGATGGCAGTCTGCCCTCTTTAAAAAGTCTAAATCAGCCCCTTATAATTATTTGAACATTCTTAAAAGACTGAAAGCAATATTGGCTGAAAAACAAGGTCTGAACATTTGGTCTGCAATGTTTTGTTACTGGTCTATCACAGAAAACAACAAAAATCAAAAGTGTTCCAAAACTTTCATAGCCTTCTGCCATTCAGTGTTTTTTTGTTGTCATTGTTTTGTGTTGGGTTTTTTGCTTTTCGTTGTGGTACTTGGGATTTAACCCAGGACCTCATGCATGTTAAGCACACACTCTATCTCTGAGCTACATCTCTAGCCCTAATTTAAAGAATTTTAAAGGAACTCTTAGGGAGAGAAATAAAAAAGGAACCTTACAGATAACCCTCTCAAAGCTTTTTTTCAGATTTGAAAATGAAAGTCTAGAATGAGGAAGCAACAGCATGAACTGTAAAACCTAGTCCAGTTTTCTTCCTATACTTCAGAAGATCTTAGAATTATAGTAGTCTCTCCATAATAAAAAATATAAAGTACTCTGACAACATAAGGGATTTCTATTTGATCATAAATTACTTTTCCTTAGGTAGGGAGGCAAATACTTCTAAAGTTTAGATAAATTGTAACAAAATATGCATGAACACATGAAATGACTTGAGAAATACCTGAAATAGAAGCAGCCTTCTTCCTTGTCATTATCTTTTATTTTATTACAACTAAATGTTTCTGCCTAGAAAGGGGAGAGAAGGAGAAAAGGGGGAAATAACACACTTTAACCAAGTATATTCAGGATGAAAACTTACTGTATACTTCAGTGTGAATCCAGACTGCCTGTGCATTTATAAATACACACGACCCCACGTACAGTACGTTTTTTTTTTTTTTTGGTACCGGGGCTCGAACTCAGGTCCTTGCGCTTGCAAGGTAGGCAGGGGCACCACTGAGCTAAATCCCCGGCCCCTACAGTACGCTTCTCTGTCATACACAGAGACACATGAGAGAAGTCGCAATGGCAGACGCCCGACATTCAGGGTACACAGCAGAGCTACATGGCAGTGACACCTCCTCAGGTGACCAAGCTTTTAGCTTTGGTCTAACCCGTGCAAGTGAAGATATGAGTTGTTTAGCTGGTTAACCTTCAGACTCTTAAATTACACAAGTTAATTTCCAAAAGAGACGATTTAAATGAACCATAAATGCTGAAGCAGGTTATTAAACCGAATGCTCTGACAAATTTTTGGTTTTCAATTTGAGATTTGTCACAAATGTGCACTGTCTGATATGGAAGCTAATAGCTACATGTGGCTATTAAGCACCTGAAATATAGTTGCTCTGATTTGAGATCTGCTATAAAACACAGGCTAAATTTTGAAGAGATGGGAAAAGAATGTAAAATATCATTAATATTTTAAAAATACTGAGTACGTGTTGAAATGGTAGCTTTTGATAGATTAAAAATATTAAAACTAATTTTACTTATTTCTTTTTATGTTTTTTAATGTGGCTATTAGAAAGTTTACACATCAGGTGTGATGTTTCCTTTGGACAGCTGTGGTTCTAGGCCTGCAAACTGTGCTCTGCATCCCATTTCTACCCTGCAATTTATCAACATTTCTTTACTCTGTTTCTACATTGCTCACTGGTGATATTTAATGGTTTTTGCTTTGTGTCACTATCTTTAGATGAAAATCAAACAAAACTAAACAAAAAAAAAATTTCACAGTGTAGGCTACTCTTTTTGCAATGCCATCAAAAAGCTGGGCATGCAGGAAGAGTAGTATTACAAGTTCCAGGCCAACCCTGGGTAACACAGTGAGACCCCATCTCAACAAAGCAAGACAAGATAAGACAGAATCGAATAAAGCCAAACGAACAGTACTGACACCTAACTTAGATACGTATGCTGATGCTTTTTTTTTTAAATCCCAAGGAATGGTGCAGACTAAGCTCCAGTTTGCAAATATATACATACTGTACTTTTACACCGAATCAGATTTAATTTTAAGTTAGTAAATATAGTAAGCTATTTTTGACTTCTAAAAATGCCTCCATTACTCACATTTGCTGGTGGTCGGTTCACGTTGTTGGACAGCTTCCACATTTTCATGGAAATACGAGCTGGATTAATATTTTTAATGATGCTGTCATCTTCAGAAATAACACTAACCATGAAATCTGTCACAGAAAACATACAACATGTATCTCAAACTTACTATCATGACGGACAATTCTCTGGAGCTACGTCTAGACAGCAAGTTCTCCTTGTCTTATATTCACAGTCTGCCATGCTGCAGATTCTAGCATGAAAGACCAAAACAGCCAAACTGTGTCTGCTCAGCAACTCATACCTAAGTCAGTTGGCCACATCATATGCTGTACATTTTCCTAGAACAGAACGTTTTCTTTGTTTCATAGTTTTCAATACCATACAGGGGGTAAAGTATTATCATATACAGTATTCCATTATAATTACCTGAACATTTGGTACTGTTTTTTTAAAAAGCAAAATATGTGTCTTATTTATCCCAAACAGATTTAAAACAGAACTCATAAAGTATAAAAGGCTATGTATATATGTAATTTAATTGTTAAAAATTACTGTTAAAAATTTATATCTAAATTTTTTGATGTTTCTTTCACTACTTTATAACACACACAGGGATTCGTCCCTTCAATGAAACAGAAGTGTTCCATAAAATCACCTGTGTAAAGCAAATACTCATTTCCCATTGACTCAGCAACAGTAAAACTATATTAAATCACTTGCTTACCCAACGGTCTCCTACATGGTATTATATTCACTGAAAACTGTACTATTTATGACTAACTAAAAGCTCAACACTGTATATAGTTAAGTATACATAGTTGCTGTTCTGATCTTTAATCATAAATCCTGACATGATGTATTCCCATCTAAATTAGAAAAATAGTTCCGGTTCTGATGGGCTTAAGGTAATATCACAACATATTTAACTCCACAATTCTCACCATCTAGTTTATATTTCTTTTACAGAATTTCACAATCCAGTGGATGCACAAACATTGACTGAACTCATTTAATGACTTCAGGCTACCAGCTTATATACGAACTTTTAGTTCATTCTTAACATTAAAAGACTGTAGGACAAAGGGATGAAAGTAGACACTGCTAAATCATATGCATTTTCTCTGCCATCTAAAAGGCACCATGCCTACTTTTTAAAAATTGTGTTGAACATCAAACATAAGTATTTTATCCCACTGTTTTTACAAGGCATATTGTTAAAGATTTATTTAAATACGTCCAATACTCACCAGTGAAAATACCTCCTGCTAAAAAGGACGCATCTTTGTCATATTTAACATTGAGGCGAATCGGTTTTTCGGGATCCGGAAGAATCATTAACTTGATAACAGGCCCTTCTACGGTACTCTTGTTATAGACAGCTTTAACTTGCATAGTATGCTCTCCCCTAAACAGAGCAAAACAAGGGTGGGGTTCCAGTCACACTAGCTTCTAATCCAAAAATCTAGACACAATTTACACAAGTTTCATCCTTCGGGGAAGCTTTTTACTTCCTGCTCTGTTCTCACTTCTGCTTAAGTCTGCAGAGAAAAGTAGGTAGTACTCATAACTTCAGCACGTAGCAAGAAAAATCAGTCTCTATAACAGCAAGATCTATTATACTTTCCATTCTTACCTAGGGGCAGAAACAACGAACACTCCCAAATTAGCCTGGCCCTTCTCATCTGTTTTATGCTGTTGGTTTGAAGGCGTGAGCTAAAAACAAAATAAAACAAATTGGTTAATTAGAAAATAGGTCAACTGTCTATTCCTATCTTAAAAATTGTATTTGCACATACTTCCAAAAAATCTAGAGCCTGCAAATGTGAAACTACTGGAAATAATGCCATATGTAATCACACACTCCAAAAGACAGTAACCACTCATTTTCGTCAACTGAACCAGAATTCCCTGTTAAAAGCGATGAAGCTGCAAGACTGCAGTCGCACAGTGTGAGGAGCACTACTGTAGCAGACGGACGGTGTGTGGGGACGCAGACACTGAAGCCGCGGCTGCGGGCGGTGAAGCGCTGGAGAAAGCCACTCAAGCCCAAGCCCCATAGTGCTGTCTCTGTTCTTTACCCTCCCTTTTCAGTGCTCACTTAGCTGTGCTGCTTAAACTTCTGCTGCATACGACCTTCACATCCACAACCCAGCTTCCACTTTCAAGCGATTAACAATTAGTGGCCACATTTCCTAACATCTTTAGAAGAGTTTCAGCCTCCTGTGGATGCTTCTTTGGAAACTAAAGTCATACTTCTGGAAGCAAACATTTAGAAAAGTGAATTGTAGCCTGTGGTATAAAAAGTCATCCTCTCCCCTAAACTTTCTCATCACTGCTTAAAAGAACATAAAGGTGCAGCGAACAGTGGCACATACTGAGAGAAAAAGCAATGGCTGGAGAGGGAAAACGAGAGGAAGCAACTGGAATGACAGGCTGAGGTCCCTGCTCACACTCTGCTCACTGCCCACTAGATTAAAGACAGGTACCTGTGTACCTCTTTTTTGCTTAGCCTCTGCACATGTTTCCTCCGAAATGCCTATTCCTTAACACACAATGCAAGTAACTGTGGTATTTGCCTTCATTTACTTTTTTTAAAAAAAGAATTAATTATCCACCTAACCTGAAATGTAAGTATTACTAGTTCTGTATAATAAACAGTCAAGGGGCCGGGGATTTAGCTCAGTGGTTCCGGCGCCTGCCTTGCAAGTGCAAAGTCCCGAGTTCGATCGCTGGTACCAAAAAAAAAAAAAAAAGTCAAACTGCCACAGCTGTAAAATGTTGGCCTAATATATAAGCTTTTCTTCCTCAAAACAAAACAAAGCCAAACCCCAAAGATCTCTAGTTTGATTTACACTAAACAGTAGTAAAGGTTATCTAAGACTACATTTTAAAAAGAATTAAAATGTGCCACATAAAGGCATTTTCATGGGAACGAAGTACACATTTTTGTCTCTTGTGCTGGGATTAACTCAGGACCTTCACACTGAGTGACATCCCTAGTGATTTTTTCTATTCTGAGGCAGGGTCTTCTAAAGTCACTAAATTCCCCAGGAAGCATTCTCCTGCCTCTGCTCCCAGAGTGCTAGGATTTTAGGTGTGTGCCTTCAAGTCTGGCTGAAGTGCTGAATTTTCTTTTTTCTTTTTTTTTTGCAGTGCTGGGCACTGAACACAGGGCTTTGCATGTGCTAGGCAAATGATCTACCACTGAGCCCCAGCCCCAGCCCCAGCCCCAGCCCCGAAATACCAAATTTTAGGGTGGAAATATTTCGGGAAGTTCACAACTTACCTTTAAATTGCTAGCTTTTATGAGGCTTATTTTAACATGAGGTACTGCTGCTGGATTATCCCACTGATCACAGAGTTGAACAGTGAGAGGGCTCTGTAATTCTCTTCCATTAATCACTGGAATGGCCTGAAAAGGATATAAATATATATATATATTTTTTGGTACTGGGGATTGAACTTGGGTCCTTGCTCTTGCGGGGCAGGCAGCAGCACCACTGAGGTAAATCCCCGGCCTGGATATAAATATTTTAAGAAGCAATAAAACATATATGCAAAACCATATAATCACCTGTAAAACAAATTACTTAATTTATCTCTAATCTATTCACAAACCACTTCTTTCATCAATGAAAATAAACTTGAAAGCCATTACACAAGCACAGATAACTCTTACAGAAAGGATGAGTAACTGGACAAAAGGAAAAACAGCATTTGACATTACTGACTTTTAACCAGGTCCTTAAAAATTGCACACTGGATTGACTGCAGTGGAAACAGCTTTTCTTTGGTCCTCGCAGTGGAAACAGCTTTTCTTTGGTCCTCACGTATAGCTTCGGCAAACCACAGGTTAGTTCCTGTCAATTTTCAGTTCTCCATCATAGTAGACAAAGCACTGATACAGCTTTCTGCCCCTCACTACTGCGCTACACTGCCCTGCTGGCTTTCCCCCTTGTAAACATGAAAGTCCTGTCTAATTCCCAGAATCCACCTGCTGACCTATTAACAGGTACCGCATCTTTTCAAAGGACACATAAGCAAGCAAGATGCCTCGTAAAGGCCTAATCCTCTGTGTCAGACTATAAAAGCTAACTAAAGATAGAAGAGAGCTATGGAGCTGAAAAGAAAAGCTAATATCTCACTTATCTTCTACTTAAAATGTTCCTTTTGGTCCCCTAGCCCTACTCTTACCTGAGTTGGTTATCAAATTATGTTGGGTGGTTGCTGGAAAGGGGAAAGAATTTAAAGCTAAGCTATGGGTAGGATATCAAAGCAAGAATCCCAAGTCTAATTTAGGAATAATGCTCGTCTACCATGAAGTTCACAAGGATACCACGACTAGCTTTCATTTGCCAAAGACTGGAAAAAGGTTGAATTGCACAATGAGCTGACAGTTTGCAAATGTAAGCACACAGTACTTTAATCTCTATCACATCACAATCTACCCTGACTGTCAAACAATATCCTAACTCTTTAAAAGGATTCCTAACTTCTTTTTTTTTTTGGTACCGGGGATCGAACTCAGGACCTTGCACTTGCGAGGCAGGCGGTGATCCTAACTATTTTTAAAGGATGTCTTTCAGTAAATGACTTTAGCCTAAGGTGGTGGTAATAAACTGTTCTGGGAAATAGTAGTAAACACCAATTTCCAAAGTCTAATGTCTGTGAACACAAATCTGTTCCTGGTCACTTTTACATTTTGGCATGTTATTTAACATTACATGTTTTTAGTTTCTTCATCTATAAAATAACAATACACACATATTTATATTCTTGTATGTCTTTTTCTAATTATCATGCTATGTTACCAATTTCCCTTTATTACAAAGACCCCGTGCAGAGAAGGTAGGTCAAGAATCAAGTTAGGAAATTCTGGAAAAACCAGGTAGGAATGATTACTTTCTTAGCACTATCTACATCTAAACATACAGCTAACAAATGGATAAATTAATTTTAGGGTTTTTTTTGTACAAGGACTTGAGCTTGCCAGGCAGACACTGCACTGCTGAGCTACATCCCTGGCCCAATTTCAGGTATTTTTGTTTGTTTTTATAGTCCCACGTATTGTACCCAGGATCTTGCACATACCAGGCAAATTATTCTAGCACTGAGTTACATCCTCAGCCCTTTTAATTTTATTCTGAAAAGGTATCTCATTAAATTGTCCAGGCTGGCCTCAGACTTTTTCATGTTCCTGCTTCAGTCTCCCAAGTAGCCAGGATTACAGGCATGTGCCACTGTGCCCAGTTTTAGGTTTTATTTTAAAATTTCTAGACTATTATGTATTCTGTAAATAAATTTTACAATACTTTTTTTTTTGGTACCGGGGATCAAACTCCGGTCCTTGTGCTTGCGTAGCAGGCGATGAAACCCCTGAGCTAAATCCCCAGCCCAAATTTTACAATACTTTTTTACTTAATAAATTATCTTTTATATTCCCAACAAAATCAAATATATAAACATACTAAAGATTTCTTGGGCTGGGGATTTAGTTCAGTGGTTCCGGCGCCTGCTTCACAAGCATAAGGTCCCGAGTTTGATCCCTGATACCAAAAAAAAAAAAAGATTTCTTCTACCTCAAAAGTATACAGTTATTTCAGACTACAGTCAACCAAGAAATTATCAAATTATCGGTATCAACAGGCAAAACAATTTTTCAATTTATGTAGTGCAAATGCTCCCAGATAAAAATAACATATTGGCTTTTCAGTGAAACCTCAATAGTGTCATGGGAAAAAATTTTTACAGCACAGTTAAACTAGTTTATCTGTTTTTTAAGTTCACAAATCAAAAAGGGCAACATCAACCTAGGACACAGGAACATAAACCTTTCTCAGACAACCTGCTCCTTTACTAGGATATGTTCATTTACTAGTGTAGTGTGAAGCCATTCTTCTTTATAAAAAGTTATACCGATAGCTAAAGCTCTGATATGCTTCAATTAAACCCTAGAATCTGAACATTTCAAATTAACTGCTACCCAAGGACACAAATTTAAGATAGGAGGACTAAGTGCAATAGATGGGACTACAGCTAATAATGTACTATATTCTTTTTTTTTTTTTGGTACCAGGAATCGAACTTGGGTCTTTGTGCTTGTGAGGCAGGCAGCGGAACCACTGAGCTAAATCCCCGGCCCAATGTACTATATTCTTAAAAACTGCTAGGACAGTAGATTTTTAAGTCATCTCATCACAAAAAGACATGAGATAATACATGTTGTAATTCATTTGATCTAGCCACTCCACGATGTATATGTATTTCAAAACAACATGCTGTACAAGACATATGACTTTTTTTTTTTTTTTAAGTGGGACAAATACCTTTTTTTTTGTTGTTGTTGTTAAATTCTTTTATTGGTACATTTTAGGTATACAACACAATTGCATTTCTCATTGGGAACTGTACCTTTACATAATGCATCTTGGTTCTTATTTTTAAGACATACGACTTTTTATTTCTCAATTAAAAAATGTTACTTAGCATTCTGAAAGATTTAGTGAAAAGTTCAACAAATGTAAGGTCTGGCAGATATTTGCAAAATTAGTATTAAAAGATTGCAGTACTTTCACAGAAAGGCATACTAAGCATGTATGGTTGTAATGATTTGGAGTCTGGGATATGCTTTACAAACTCCAATAAAATTCGGGCATAATGGTGCACATTTGCAGTCTCAGCACTCTGGGAAGCTGAGGCAGGAGGATCACAAGTTTGAGCCCAGACCGGGCAACTTAGTGATTTAGTAAGATCCCGTCAAAAAAAAAAAAAATCAGTAACTGATGAAACAAAGTTACCGGGAAATTGGGGTTCATTATATTATCCTTTTACTTTTGTAAATGTTTGAAAATTTCTCTAATATAGTTTTAAAGTTTTGAACTACTACATTCATTATTTATGAAGTTGTTTTGTTTTTTGCGGTACTGGGGATTGAACTCAGGACCTTGTGCTTGCCAAGCAGGCGCAGTGCCACTGAGCTACATCCCTGGCCCTACTTATGAAGTATTTATAATAAAGTATCAATTAAACAATGAGGTACTAAGATGGACATTACCTTGCTCCAGCAAATGCCAACAGCTCAATTTAACTCGCTGACAGTCTGAAAGCATTACCCGATGTGATGCTACAGCTCTTTCATTCTGAGACATGAAGTACTCACCTCCTTTAATTCCGGCCAGTCTATAAGGAGAAGTTTTGCAGGAGGTCCAGAAATTAGCTGCACTCGAATAAAGTCAGAAAATTCATGCCAAGAGAAACAAAGGTCCTTGTTTCCAGGAGGACCCGGAATAAATCTGATGCCTCTTACACTTACACTTTGTGAGTTTTCCTAGTGAGGAAAAGTACATCAAGAAAAGACAGGTGGTGTTACTTAGTGTTTTAAAAAATAAAATGTTTTGTCATTAACCACTGGCCGTCCAGATAAATAGATTGAACCCCACCAGTGACATATCAAAAAGTTTATTTTCACAAGAGGAGAAACAATTTTCCTTTTTCCGTTTTTTTTTCTTTTTTTTTTTTGGTTTTTGCGGGGGAAAATCTAAAAGGTTCTGGCTACCATCATCGCCTACCCCCTTCTTTAGATAGGCTGAGTATATCCCTTGCCTGAACTGCTTGAGACCTCAAGCATTTCAGATTTTGGAATATTTGCACAGACTTTACTGGTTAAGTATTCCTAATCAAAATCTGAAATTTTCTGAGTATCATATCTGTGCTCACAAAGTTTGGTGTATTCTCCTTTACTGTTACTTAAACAGCCAAGCACGTGCATGCCTGAGAACTGCTGCACTTCATTCTTTCCTGCTGTCTGCAACTTTCTTCTTGGTTAATTGCACATGACACCTTAATAACAAGGGTCTTCCCAGTCACCCTAAGGAACACACCATTATTTTACCTACTTTAATTCTTCTTATCACTTATCTATTGCATGCCCTCTCCTTGACAAGGTTTTCTCTACAAGGGTACGGACTTGGTCACTGCTCAACACATTACTTGGGATAATGCCTACAACATCATATTAATGGAAATCAATGAAGCTGGCCACTAATCTTTGCTACATGACTGACCTTGAGTGCTTCCATACTGGTACAAGCCCTGTGGTATTTACAATTTAATAGTGACCTCTAGTGATTAATCATCTTAAATTTCCACTAACTACAAATCTACTTCATCACAATTTAAAAATCAGAAATAAAACTTCATTTCTTATGCTCTCAAAGAACTGTTTGTAGAGGATTTTGTGTTAAAAAAAAAAACAGACATTAAAAATAACCAAAATTAATCTGCCCTGAAAGTCCAACAAGCATTGGGGAGTTTTTGCTTGGAAAACAAATCAAATAGATGGGCATCAGTAAAACATATTAAAGTTGAAAATATGTATAAAGAAAATGACCCGAGCCGATTCCTTTCTATAGTTATACTGGAGGTTGTTTTGCTTTTATTTTAAATCTTAAAAATGAAAAATGAAAAGTGCATTTTAAAACTGTAGATCATCACGAACAGAATTAAATGTGAGATTCTGAAAATGTGCCAAGACTGTGGCTCGGAGTTGTAAAAAGTCTGCAAGGGTGAAAGAAGTGTACTTTGCTGGAGGGCAGCAAGCTGCGGGGCGGGAAGTCGTGAGGCTGTACTGGGATGAAATACTACTACAGGGCACAGCAGGCCACACACCAAAGTGGACTTTAAATGTACCACTGCGTACAACACCGACAGGAGTCCTGACTGAGGGCGTGTGATGGGGACCCAGCTGAGAGCTGAAAGAGCACTGGATTTGGTCAGGTGGAACTGAACATAAAAAACTGCCCAGAGTGGACTGCTAGGGAATGCTGGAAAGGCATGTGAAGACAGTCCATACAAGACTTCCAAGAATTTTCACTACACAAAGGAGAGATTTTTACCGTAAAAAAAGTGGAGGGCAGATGGACAGGATTACAGTACAGAACCTAAGTTTTGGTGACTTTCTGTGAGGAGGGGAAGGGTATATTCTTAAAGATGAAAGATACTGTAGTATCTTTATATGCTGATGAGAATACTCTAATAGACAGGAAACACTAAAGATGCAGAAAGCCAGATAAGGTAGGCACAATTAGGTGACAGAGGATGGGTCTAAGCGCACAGAGCAATAGGAAGCAGAAACTATTCATGTGTAACAACTGGAGCACGTTTATCTTCTCAATCTACACACAGGGTTGAAGCTAGACACTGGGAAAACCTGAGAGTCGAAGAGCAGTCTTCATCACTGTATGGACAAAACATCACTAAAAGTTCATCGGTGAAAATCAGAAAACAACAGCATAAACGATTAGTGGAGACAGAATCTCTACTTAGGAAGGACAAGGAGGCTATTCTTTTGGTTATCTCATCAACTAAAAAGGTCACGGAGTCTCAAGAAGATGAGTCTGGAGAAAGCTAAATGTTCTACAGGAACCCAACTTCCCTTAACCTTCGGGACTTCCTCTCCTCTCTCGGCTACACTGGTCTGGCAGGTTTTCTGAAACCCCCCAAGCAGGGCCATTTCCTTTAACCTAGCTCTGACTTCTCCAAGCAGAGCACACCATGCTTGCTTGTCAAACTGTTAAGAATTCCACCTGATTCTACTTTTCAAGCTAACCCGAGTTGACGGAACAGCTGCAACTCTGACAATTAGTTTTCTCCTTAGTATTCTGTTTAATGCAAGGTGTGAGCACCACGAGGTGTGATTTAAATAGCTACCTGAAAAGTTACCCGTCTGTATATATACATTCATGTGTACACGCATCCCAAAATACTCATGGGGAAATGATAGAATAGCTGTGATGTGCTGCAAAGTGAGATGGCAAGGGAAGAAGTGGCGACTGTCACCACTGGACGAACAGAACGATTCCTTAAGTTAGTCTATGCTCAAATTTTTTCATTATGAAAGTTTTAATGTCTTTTATGCCTTCTTAGTTTAAAACAGTAAAAATCAAACTCCTTTTAGTTACTTCTGTTTTCCCCAAACATTTTTACAAACCAAAGCATGAGCCAAATGTTACAGAAAGTAGCCATACCTGCAAAGCAGTCTTCACACTTGAGTTATCGAGTCCAGCTCCAGCAATTGACAAAGCAGATAAAGTACTCGGTGAAAATGCTGGAACCTGATTTCCATACTGATCTGTAATAATTATAACTTCAAAAAAAAAAAAAAACACCAAAAAACAAGTTTTATCTTACAGTGTGTCCTTTTTAATAAAAGATATAAATATGTATAACACTTAAAATATACTTGGAAACATTAATTTTGTTCTTTTAAGAATTTTGGTGGGCATAAAAATAGTGTCTCTCATAAGCCTTAAAAATAAACCAGGAATCTACATAAGTATACTTAAATATTTAACATGATGCTAATGTTAATCAGATTTTTAAAATGTTTTATTTTTGTGATGCTGTAGATCAAACTCAGGGCCTCATGCATGCTCAGCAAAAAATTTCTCACAAAAATTTAAAGGAAAGATTTTAACATGCAATTTTCAAGATATAAGAAAAAAGCTGGGCATGGTGGTATGTGCCTATATTCCCAGCTACCAGAAGGCTGAGACAGGAGGATTGTAAATTGAAGACCAGCCTAGGCAACTTAGTGAGGTTCTGCTTCAAAATAAAGAGGGCTGGCAATGCAGATTAGTGGCAGAGTGCCTGTGTTCCATGCCAGAGGCCATGGAGTCAATCCCCAGTGCTGTCTGGGCAAACAAAACAAAACAAAACAAGCAAAGCATAAAAAAAATAGACTACACAGGAATACATATATTTACTTTACACTTATATCTCACCATTTTGCCAAACTGTGTATGAAAACATGAACATAAAGGAACTGCATAGAAGGAGGAACTCAGACTATACTGACCTATTTCTCCTTGAAGCTCTTGGCCCATCTGCACTATTTTTCCTCCTTTTAGGTCACATTTTAAATGTTTGGGTTCATCAGGAAGTGGTCTGAAATTAGTTAACAAGTTAAAAGGCTTTAGTAACACCACTAATTGCACACACAAAAAATTTAGTTTCCAGTACACTAAAGAGCAGTAAATATAGAATGTTTAAAAACACAATGGCAACCCCCCCCACCAAAAAAAAAACCACAATGGCATCCTTTGAAACACCTCTTTAATTAATTTTTTTGGTACTGGGGATCGAACTTGGGTCCTTGTGCTTGTGCAGCAGGCGGCGAAACCACTGAGCCAAATCCCCAGCCACACCTCTTTAATTTATAGAATACAGCTATTAACCCAAAAGACACGTCAAGTCAAAGTATGTCTATGCTGGGTTAAAAGAAAATTCTGACTGGAGAGCATCAAGAATGACAGATGGGAAACAGTAGCTCATCAAGAGAGCTGTGGTGCGCTCTAGGAGTGGTGCAGGACGAGGAGGCAGGATAACTGCAAGTCTGAGGCCAGCCCAGGCTACAGTGTGAGTTCTCGGCTAGGCTGGAGCACACAACCATCTCGACTTCCCCACACACTCAAAAAAGAACACTGGTTATGGTCAGAGAGATACTTCTGAATTATTTTATCTCAAATGCAGAGCTGTTCTAAGTATTGGGAATAGTATGGGAAAGAGTAGAGGAATTCTGCTGCAAGAAGTTTCTGGAAGAGGTGGTCACCTGGGTGCAGCAGCACAAGGCTGTCATCCCAGCTCCCCCGGAGGCTGAGGTGGGAGCATCAGACAGCCTGAGGCCAGCCCGGGCAACTTAGCAAGAACATGCCTCAAAATAAAAGACTTACAAATGTTGGGGACATAGCTCAGAGCTACAGATCACCAGGTTTAGTCCCCAGGATGGGTGGGTGGGGGATAAAAAAATTTGTAAGGAATAAGATAGGTTTTTTACATATTTATATAATTGGGAACAGTTATAATCAAGATAAGAATCAGTAACTAGAGTAAAACTTCATTCCAAAGACAATCTATTTTCACAGAAGCTGCAATATTTTCTATCTTAGAAGTAATTTTCACATGTGTTCAGTAGAGAAAAATTTTTGGTGCCATATGAATTTTAGAGTATCTCAAAAAAGGCCAGGGAGGCCGAGGATTTAGCTCAGTGGTTTCGCTGCCTGCTGCACAAGCACAAGGACCCGAGTTTGATCCCCAGTGCCAAAAAAAAAAAAGGCCGGGGATGTAGTGCAGTGGTGTCTTGCCTGCCTGGCAAGCATGAAGTCCTGAGTTCGATCCCCGATATGCACACCCCCCCCCAACCAACAAAAAAACAATATCTCAAAATATACCAAATCCACAAACCTTACTGTAAATGCACTTTCCAAAGACACGTGATCATCTTGGAATGAAACTTGACAATAGCGCATATCTTTTACAGATGTTGGTACTTGTACATCAGGAAGCAGACCCTGTAGCAAGTGTTCTTTGTTAACCTCAGGAGTCCAGTTTACCTAGGAGAAAATGACATATTTAAGAATAATATAAAGCTTAGCCTGTCTAATGCCCTCCTAGTACATGTCCTACTGAAAAATCTTTTTTTTTTGAGACAGGGTCTCCCTTTGCAGTTCAGGCTGGCTCTGAACTAACTCACTATGTAGCCCAGGTTGGCCTTGAACTGGAGGCAATCCTCCTGCCTCAGCCTCACCTTACAGGCATGAGCCACCACACCTGGCTAACTCAATCCATCTTCTTCATCTCCAAGGAAAAAATCAGTCTCTTTATGGCCAGAAATGATAGTGGTTCATATATTATGATTAAAAAGTACCTTTTTGGTCTTTGCTGTTCACATTGCTGTATTTTTGAGTGGAATAAAATAGAAGTTTTAAACTCATTTCCTTTGAACTCTAGTATAAGATTACCATGTTTCGTTGCCGTTTAAAATACAGGACCATCGCTTCTCAGCCTTTTGGCTAAGATCAAGTGTAAAATACAGGACCAAGTGTGGCAGTGCCACCTGAAACCCCAGTTCCCTGGGAGGCTGTGGCAGGAGACTGAAAGTCCAAGAGAGCCTGCCTGCCCTACCCTCCAACCCCAAAGCAGAAGCTGGGGCTGCAGTTCAGTGTGAAGGCCTGGGCTCAATCCTGAGCACTGAAAAAGCAATGGATAAAAATTTAAAGCTCCAAATAGATCAGATTATGTGATCAATGCTGAGTGGCAGGGACAGAGGCTTTGAATGAGATCTAGGTGGGTCTTTATTTGGCAAGATTTAAAAAAAAAAAGTTACATCTACTGATGCAATTACCTTTCTAGTCCCCTTTTGGTATAAATCCTTTCTTGGATATTTTCAGCTCTAAATTTTACGTCTTTTAAATCCTGTACTTGTAGGGCCAGGGATTTAGCTCAGTGGTTTCGCCACCTGCTGCACAAGCACAAGGACCCGAGTTCGATCCCTGGTACCAAAAAAAAAAAAAATTCTGCACTTGTTACTTAACCCATACTTTTTTCAAGTTGATTACCCTTCAGGGTTCTATTTTCAAGCTTTCAATCCTTTCTATTTAAGAACTTTTAGCTCTACTCTCCCTTTGCTTTTAGACTTCTATAGTTTGATTAAAAAAAAAAATCGCAGATGACTCATGTTGTCTTCTGGTTTACACTGCTCTACGACAGAAGACAGGCAGCAAGCAGGAGTTACATAAGCCACTGTGAAGACTGTACTCTCGTCTCAGTATCTTTTAGTACTGATGAGGAAGTGCATAATTAAAAATCTTTGGTACTCATGAAACACATGACTACTACTGTTATAATCTGAGGTAAAATGTTTCAAACGCAGGCCACAAGCTTAGAGAGTGGCAAGGAAAAGGTTATGCATAGGGAAAGTCCTCAACGCTCTTTCTTAACCTTGATACAAAAATTCCTCAGTGAGTAGAGGCATTATTGTGCAAAGGGAGGCAGTTCAGAAGCCAGGTCTCTGGCACCACTTTTTTAAGCCACTTACCTTTCAATTCACTAGAGATAAAAATGGCTTGCCTCCCTTCCAAGCAAGATCAGGACTATTTCTCTCTTTTTTTTTTTGATACCAAGGATTGAACTTGGGTCCTTACGCTTGCTCAAAACCACCGAGCTAAATCCCTGGCCCACGACTACTTCTCTTTAAAGCCTCCATTTCCTTGATATCAAAAGGGAAAATTTCGCCACCTGCCTTGCAAGCGCAAGGTCCCGAGTTTGATCCCCAGTACCAAAAAAAAAGGGGGAAAAATAAACTGCCTAGAGTAAGGGTTATTTCAAACGAGACTTCTGAAAATAAGGCCAGTTAAACTGCTAATAAATAACCTTAAATCACTAGATCCTGTTTTTGGAACTCAGGATGGGTACAAGGTACAGCAGTGGGAAAGGCTAATTCTTACACCATGTCACACAAGGCAATGCTCCAAGAAGTTAGTTAATTGGGCCCCTTCCTTGAGGTCACACAGAAGTTTGCTCTCTAGCATGGTTCTCTCTAATCATCTCAAAGACACTGGATTTTTAGAAAATTATTTCCCCCCATCAAGATTTGAGTTTTATGTCTACTGACATCAAAGGGAAAAGTACAGACATCCACTGATGCAACTGCCTTTCAGTCAGTGCTGCTACAATTCTAGATCTGAAAGTACAAATCTGTCCCAGTACAATTAATGTGTTAAGGAACAAAGGAAGCATAAAACAAATTTTACTTTTGCTTAAGTACAATTTCACTCATGAAAAATTTGACTCCTCACACTGTACTCAGCCAAACCAAATCGTGTGAGAATACACGAAATGATGTACTGCAAACAGCTACGTGCCCTCTGGTGGCTGTGTTGTAAGCTACACTTGTCCACACAACATTACAACTTTCCATGCAGTTTCAGACACCCTCCTTTCCCCACTTAACAGTAGCTCACAAGCAGCAACCTTTTCTGCCACTACCACAAGCAAGGTAAGCCGTCAGTTCCAGTGTGCACGCTTCTGAACCATTAGCACGTGCACATTACTGTTCCTGTTTATGCCACTGTTTTACTAGGTTCCTGTCTCTTTTTAAATGGTTACTGGTGAAGTCTGTGTGTTGTGTCTTGAACTCCATCTTCCCCATGAGCCCTGTGTTTTTACTGCATGGTTTCATGCAGCGTAGGCATGCGAGGTCTCGTTAGAGCACGACTGACTGCACTTGAAAGCTACACACACTATTCTTTTCATTAACCAGAAGGCAGATGCTACAGTTCTGTCTGCTTTCATGCTGTGAATCTTAATGATTTGACTCTGTCCCTGCTTGGTGAGATGTTAGGGTTCATCATGCAGATTCAAACCTATCAAAGTGTAAATGCTCCATTTAGATCACAGCTGGCACTGATGAGGACCCACAAAACTTTTCTGAGGGACACTGTACTGTTAGAGAGTGGTATACCAATCTCAAATGGCCAGATTAGGGCTCTGTACTTAACAACTCTGTATCATTTGCTTTCAGCACCTCATTTGCTTAGTGACTTCAGAACAGCCAGAAGTGAGTTGGCTGGTAAAGTGGCAATCGTGATTGTGACTGCAGAAATATATTAGTCAGGAGGTGTACAAATAAAAGTCTAAAACCTCAAAATTTTAACAGATCGAAATCATTTTTTAAAAAAATCATTTCTCTAAGTATAAGTTTGTCATGTGAACACACATCTCAATCTAGTAGACAGAAAGTTTTTCTTAGCTCAGAATTTTTTTTTGGTACCGGGAATCGAACTCGGGACCTTGTGCTTGTGAGGCAGGCGGTGGAACCACTGAGCTAAATCCCAGGCCCCTTAGCTCAGAATTTTAAATAATACTATTTTTCCTTGGCAAGATTCTTCTTAGAGCCTACTTATAATACTTGTTGGTCACAGTCCTATAAAACAAAAAACTTATTACCATTAACCAATTTGTTAGATACTTACTTTAATTTTTTCTGCTAAAGTTGATGTTATATTGATTTCTCTTTCTCCTTCATCATACATTTGAAAAATAAGATTATGCATAACATCGCCTGCTATCCAGTTAACCTCATCTTGATGTTTAATCTGGATTGCCTTTTGTCCCTCTACACTAAATATCTGCAGTCGTGCAACATGGCTACTGGGAAGCAACTTGATAGTCTTTTCCACAGGCGACACATCTTTACAGCTCTAAGAAGAGAGGAAAACAAATGCACACTGAGTAATGTATGTCCTAAAAAACCTTAGAAACAATTTAATGATGGATCCATTCCACTGCTGAAGAATTTCAGGTTCAGTATTATGGAAGATCACTGTATATACTGTTATACTTTAGTTCTTATCACTAACAGGGCACTCTACTGTTGATGACTGTATTTTGTATCATCAGATTATAAACGGCATTGGCTACATTCTTAAAACTAATAACAAGTATATCTGGACTAAAAGGAATCCTTTCCCTTTATGATTTAATTTATAAGTACTACAAACAGGAAATTTTAATGCCACAGATTTGTGACCATTTATTAATGAGAAAAGCATGTAAGAAATCAGTAACTTTCCATAAAATTGGAGACAAACACTTGCCAAACAATGTACTACTTAATGACAATAGGTTAACATTGAAGCTTTCCATGTCTTTCACACTGGTAACATACTGAGGTAAATGAACAAAGTTGCTTAGAGCCAGAAAAGGGTTCTAAATGCCCCAAAGGCTGAGCTGAACTGCTTGGAAACTTAAGATTGTGACTGGCACACCAGCATTCCCCAGAACAGTGAGGAAGAGCTGGATTATACTACAGAATTTGATTTGGGGCCTTGTGAAGTGGTTCACGCTTATAACCCCAGCTATCTGAAAAGCTGAGGTAGGAGAGGAGACCTCCTCCTTCAAGGGGAGACCCTGTCTCAATGTAAAAAATAAGAAGGGCTGAGGATGTAGCTCAGTTCAAGATCCTGGGTTCAATCCCTAGTACTGAAAATTAAACAAAATTTAGGAAGATAAAATTGAAATATTACATTATTTCATCACCTAGCAATATATAGTGCATTCTACAGCATATACTTAATTTAAAATAAGCTTAACCTTATACTTTATAATCTTACTTTATCTCCTTCCTCATGTAGTTGTAGCCATTCGTATGGAAACCTATTCATGTTACTGGTGATAACACTGAAATTCCTGCACGACAGAATTAGAAGCATCTTTTTTGTTTGACTCCTTAAACGCAGTTATTATTTTGGGGTAAGATTTCATTACTGTATGGTAAAGCTACACTGTGGTGTTGGTTTTAGCTGCCCTGCGTCCTGGAGTCTCCTGCCTACTGATGCTCTGTGGTATTTATGTCAGGCCTGCTTGTTACCCTTGCCTCTAAATCCAGATTCCTCCCTAATTTCAACTTCCGTGCCTCCTGACCTTTTGCAAGACAGTGATGCTCAAAAATATTGCCAATATTCTTGCAAAAAGGAAGTACATTAGAACTATTTTGTCAAATACAAGGAGCTTGAAAGGTTTGAATAAAGCCAAGTCATCACATCTTTAAGAAGTAAAAGCCATATTTAGCCCTTGTGAGGCTCAAGATAGACTGATAATTGGTGTGTAATTAACAGACAAGTATGAATTAATCAGTTGATTAGCATACCTACCACATATCACATTTAAGTGTTTTACATATTTGTTAACCCTTCCAGCAATCTTATGAGACTGACTGCATACACTGCCCATGTTGGCCTCACCATCAACCATGATGCAGTTCCAACAAAATATACAGAAATCTCTTTATGTACAAATACTAATAAAAACTAAAAATATACAGGTAAATTAAAGGTTTCTGTATCTTTCAGTGGTAGTTTAAGTGGGAATATTTACCAAGCTTTGTAAAAAACCAACAGGAAAAATGAAAACCAAGAGAACAACATAGTGCATTTTAGTATTAGGAAAAAATTTTCATAGGATCATTAATAGCTGTAGATGCTATAAAAGGCCTGATCAAGAAAGTTACTAATATTTGACCCAAAATGTTAAACTAGTCACTATGCCCCTTTGTGTTGCTTTTTCTCCCTTTTGGCTAAAGGAATCACAAATATCTCATTTTAAAAAACTCAACTTTGGATACAATATTATAATGCCGTTAAAAACTATATTAAAGATGATAGTATCAATGAGTAACACAATATCAACTTACAGGTATTTCAATTCTTGCTTTAAGTGTCTGGTCTTTTTTAATATTCTGGACTTGAATTGCAGATCCTGTTAAAATACTGGTTCCAGAACTGCTACAGTCTACAACATATACTGGAAGATTGGGCACACCTAGAAACTACAGGAAAGATACAAAATAACTGAATACTGAGTCAAATGTAACTGATTACTCAATTAATTGTTCACATTTTCAAAGACTTCACCACAGCTAATATTTCTGGCTATAAACTGGAAAATTCTAACTAGAACCGAATTCCAGAGAATTTCTGAAGAAAAATTTTCTACGAAGCTGAATGAAATTTGTTTAGAAGGAAAATCAACTCCCCTGACCACTATTCTTTTTTAAAAAACTTTATGAAGTTCCTTTTCCTTTTCATGATCTTTATACTCACTTTCATTTATCCACCCATTGCCAAGGCTGAAAAGTATTTTTTTTTTTTTTTTGGTACCGGCGGCGATAGAACTCAGGACCTTGCGCTTTTGAGGCAGGCGGTGGCGCCACTGAGCTAAATCCCCGGCCCTTATGTTTAATTTTTAACCCCCCCAAATCCCCGGCCCTAAAAGGTATTTCTTTTTTTTTTTTTTTTTTTAAAGGTATTTCTTAACATTCTATTTATAAGTAAAATATTTCATTTAAAATGAGGGAGAGGGCCGTGGATTTAGCTCAGTGGCGCCGCCGCCTGTCTCGCGAAAGCACAAGGTCCTGACTTCAATCGCCGTTACCAAAAAAACCCCAAAAACACAAGATGAAACAACAACATAAAATGTGGGGGAAGACAAGGCAGGAAACCTTCATCCATAAATCTCTCTACGAAACTGTACAAAGCTGACATATTGACTGGCTGAGAGATACTGAAAAACTACTGGCAATGAGAGACCCCGTAAACTTTTCCATGGAACAATCATTAAAGACTTAGTATGTAGGCTTACTATAAAGTAACTAAAAGATACAGTCAACGCATTTACTACCATGGGTCTCAAAGTCTAAGTGCTCACATCACTAAGCTTACCTTGCAGTGAACAATCAATTTTGGCTGTGCTGTTATGTTATCTGATTCATCTAGAACCTCCACCTGAAATGGGAAAGCTGTTCCATTTTCTATCACTAAAATTTCAGAATCAGGTTTCACTTTCAATCGACGAGGGGGACCTATCAGGAAATTACATAATAAAATACATATTTAAGTTTCAGAGACTGATATATTGAAATGCCAAAAAAGAAAAATTATTTTGTGAAAAATGCCAAGAAAAAAACTAAGCAATGTCTATGTTTAATATTTTTTTTCTGGTAGTAGGGGTTGAACTCGGGGCCTTGCGCTTGTGAGGCAGGTGGCAGAACCACTGAGCTAAATCCCCGGCCCTTATGTTTAATTTTTAACCCCCCAAATGCACAGATTGTATGATGCTGGAAGCTATCTCAAATGTATAGTAAAACATTGATGGTCCAGGCTCAGTTTTATGCTCCAAGCTAAGACATTAGTATTTGTAGTGACAACTCATGGTTGAAACCAGTTCAACACTTGAAATTTTAAAAAAGATCCTGGGGAAAGCCAGGCATGGTTGTGCACACCTATATGTAATCCCAGCACTCAGGAGGCTGAGGCAGAAAGATAGCTACAAGTTCAAGGCCAGCCTGGGCTCTATGGAGAGTTCAAGACCAGCCTGGATAACTTAGCAAGACCCTGTCTCAACTCTGCCCCACCTCTGCCAAAAAAAAAAAAAAAAAAAAAAAGAAAAAAAATCCTGGGGGAAAATGTATTTAATAAGAAAAACATATTAAAGTCTTTATTTACCAGTTTTAACTAGCAATGACTAATTTCTTTAGTGTAAGTAGCAACATGGCTGATACACTCCTCCAAGTGATCAGCTCATTTTATTAGGCCCTGCCTCTGATACCACAAGACAAGTTATATGGATTTACTGTGAGATGAATCAAAAGGGCTTATGCTTCTGCGGTAAGCTGATTTTAATGGCTTCACAATCACTAATATTTTATAATTCAATTTATGGTAAATATTGGTAACCTAAGTTTACAAACACACTTCTTTTACTTTGTAATAATAGTCAATATTTAATATTTACTGTATGGCACACACTGTTCAGTTTGAATTAGACACATTCTCACTGTAAACCTCACAATAATCTTGATGAAGTACTATATTATTATCTCCACTTTATACATGAAAAACCTTTGCATAATTAATCTAGAAATTAAAGTCTGCAGTTAAGTAAGTATTTTGTCTAGGACACACATGCCAGATGCAGGCTTAAATCTTGGTTTGTAATCTGAAAGTCCTCGACTTTTAACACTGTGACATGCTATTCCCTACTTCATTATTTTTGCCCTAAAATGAAAAAGGGGAGGGGGAAGTGTTTAGTTAACTATGAATTTTACTACCTAACCTCTAGAATGAAACCATTTTTTTCTTATACCTCTGCCAAGGTGCAAATCTTTACTTGTCAATGCATGCCTAAGGGAAGCCACCTACAGGCTGAATTGGTGAAAACAGGCCAGGTCTCCCTGCGGAGATGACCAAAGTCTGGAGTCCGAGCGGACTTCCTGTCTGGCGGCGGCGGCAGCGGCGCCCGCGCTGCACCGAACCGCACTGCGCCAGTGCAGGCCCATGAGCGGCGGCGAAGCACGAGGAGCGCCTGTAGACCCAGCCCTCAGAGCCTGGCCACCGCAGATGTTCCTCCCCTGCACACACGAAGAAACTGAGGCACAGGCTGCCTAGGTGGAGCCCAGAAGGGCCAATCCCAGAACGAACTCTGAATCTCTACCACAGACTGCGTCTCAAATTAGCCAGCACTTCCCACCCCATGTAACTTTAATGCAATTTCATTTTCTCAAGTTATCAAATTAGTATAAATGAAATCAGAAACGTTTCTTCTTTAAAATATGAAACAGCTGTATCAACAAAAAGCAAATGAAGGACCCCGTTCTAATATAAACCTAGTAAGTACACCCCTAGGAAAACAGCTCCCCAATACATTGTCAATATTCACATTTTTCTCCTACAATTTTTACAACTTCACTAATATATTCCTAAATCTTTTCCATTTAAAAAACTGGCCAATTCTATTCATGCTATGTTTGAAACTATAAATGTATTTTCAAGACTTATACCATTTATCACCTCCAACCCTCAAACTGTTATCATTACAGACATAATTTATTATAAAAATATTGTTTACAAGTTAAGTATTTGGAATATTTCTTGAAATAACATTACCCGGTAGTAATCTAATTTTGAGAATTTGCGAGTCTTCTTTTAAACCTGGCAGAATCACCTTCAGGTTAAAATTCTGTTGAAAAAAATAGTAAAAATTAAAACCAGGTTCAAAATACATACCTACGTAGTTTAGCAACTAAATTGCATTCTATTTTTTTGCTTTTTCATTTTCACATTATATAAATCTCACCAATTTTATACTTGATAAAATTATCATTTATGTATGATACTCTGGAAAAAAACTGATGTGTACTGCTCCCTTATAGACAACAGTCTTTTCAAATTTAGATGTATACCTCTGAATAACTGTCAGAATCGAGATGGGTATTTAAAAAATGTGAAATAACATAATAGAAAAAAGTTAGGGCCGGGGATTTAGCTCAATAGCACCCCATCTGCCTCGCAAGTGCATGGTCCTGAGCTTGATCCCCGGCACCAAAATATAAATAAATAAATAAATAGTCTACAGATTTCCAGATCTGGACTGGATTCTGAACAGAAAAATAACAGTAACTGGAAACATCTTAAGACAGGTACTGAGTAACAGTAATGGAAGCACCCACACTGTATCATGTTAAGTTCTTCGTTTGACAAATATATGAGGTTCTGTAACATGTTAATAGAGAAAATTTCTGTATAATTATATTTCTGAGCCTGCCGTAAATCTAGTTATTTCAAAATAAAAATTCTTAAAAAGCTAGAAATTTTAGTAAATTTATCCTACTGAAGTCAGCTTTGCCAAGAATTTCAGTTATTTCCCCAGAAAACTCAATTCAGAAAGATATACAAAACTTGTACTTCAACTTAATTATACACAGCAGTATATAAAAATTAAGTATTCCTTATGTGAAATGCTTGGGACTAGAAATATTTTGGATTTCAGAATATTTGCATATATAATGAAATGTCTTGGGGATGGGACAGATGAGACCCAAGTACAAATAGAAAACTCATTTATGTTTAAGATACACCTTGTATGTACAGCCTGAAGAGTAATTTTATACAGTATTTTTGGTATTTAAACAGCAACTTATCACATGAGATCAGATGTGGAATTTAATACTTGTGATACCATGTCAGTGCTCAAAAATTTTCAAATTTTGGAGCATTTCAGATTAGGGATGCTCCACTTGTAGTACATGAAAAGAAATTCTCATGTGCAAGTGCGCTCCCCCCCCCACCCCCCGTAGGACTGAGTATCTAACCCAGGGCCTTTAGACGGTCCCACATTCCCTCTCCCTTTTTGAGACAGAGTCTCAATGAATTGCCCAATCTCGGTCGCAAACTTGCAAACCTGGCTCAGCCTCCCAGAGTGCTGGGATTACAGGTGTGCACCACCACGTCCAGCTTCCAACATGCTCTATTTCAAACATCGTATTAGTAGGGAAAAATTTTAAACATACATTGAAGGAAATGATGTAGTAGAAAAGTAATTGATTACTTCACGTATTAGCCATTGGGTTCCCTTCTATTACCTCACTTATAGACCTAACTGAAAAATTACTTATTGGAGTTTCTATCTTTACCTTCTTTAACCATATCCCCAGCAAAGACTCCCCTTTATCTAAATCGAGGGTGTCCAAACTTTAGGCTGCACTGAATGAAAAGGAACTGTCTTGCGCTGCATACATAAAATATATAATACAGCTGTTAAAAATTTCCTTTTTAGGGCTGGGGATTTAGTTCAGTGGTTCTGCTGCCTGCCTCAAAAGCGGAAGGTCCTGAGCTCAATCCCCGGCACACCCCCCCTCAAAAAATTTCCTTTTTACTATTTTACTTTAAATTACTTTATAAAATAAAACATCAAGCTAGTTTAATAAATGAGAAAACTCGTCCACCTGTTTAACAACACTAACCGCTCGTCGTTGTCTACATGGGCACACACGACGCCTTGCCATCACCACGCCCGCTGCTGCACACATCTGGTCTCACGGGTGGCCCGTGGGTTTAGGGGCAGCCAAGTGTTCGGGACACAGGAGGCAGGGTCAGCTGCCTGCACCCTCCCGACACAGATTTCCTCTACAGCCAATGCATCTGTGCTCAAGAACCACTCAATCAAGTCATTAAAAAACCTGAAAACCCCACAACGTGCTAAACGTTTACAATCCCATGGGGCCACATTACCAGCTCCCCAGGGCCACATGTAGCCCCTTGGGCCTCAGGTTGGACACACCTGATCTAAGCATCAAACCAGTATGTTTAAAGGTGTGAGCTAAAGTTTCTCAGGTTTCTGTCTTTTTTGTTTAAGAAACATTAACAGTGGACTGTTATCCAGCATATTACTAGGTAATTGTTGAGAAAATGGCTTTGAGGGCTGGGGGTGTAGCTCAGCAGCACTGCACCTGCCTGGCAAGCACAAAGTCCTGAGTTCAATCCCCAGTACGGCAAAAAACAAAACAAACCCAGGAGACAAAATGGCTTTGAATAAAGGAAAAGGCAGCTGAAAAACATTTAATTCATAAATGTTTAAGCAACTATAGGAGTTATGTGTGGTAGCACACGCCTGCAATCTCAGTGCTTTGGAGGTTGAGGCAGAAGGATCACAAGTTCAAGACCAGGCTTAGTGAGACCCTGTTTCAAAAGGGGATGGAGGTGGAGAGTTCAAGCAAAATGAAAACCAAACCAAAAGCAACAACAAATACAGTAATGAATGTGCCAATTTTTCTTACCAATGTAGCAAATGACATGATGTTGATTAATTCCTACAGCTCAGTATTGTCATCTTGTTACAAAAATAGGTCATTCGTTTTAAATTTCCAATTTCCCTTTTACCATGTAAGAAACAAGTAACAGGACTTACTAATAAATATGTTCAGTGCTTACCTTGCCTTGGCAAGAGTTCACAGGGCCGTTAGCTGTAACACCTCGAATTACACAATTTGGTCCTTTGGTTATTTCTTCATAATGTAAAGATAAACCACTGGAAAAATAAATTATTTCTTAACTTTCCCTCCATACCTAAAAAATAAGCTGCAAAGGTTCCATGGGCATATTTAATTCAGTTTTCTAATAAAATAATTTTTTCTAAATAGGAAAAAATAAACAGAAGCAAATTCCCACAAATTTCTTTTAAGGAAAATTCATTCAATAGGTATTGATAAGTGATACCAAAGGATAACACTGAAAATGATACAATATATTACTGCAAAATTAAAAACTGCACAAATTGAATTAGTAAAAGTATAAGGTAAGAAATAATCCAAATGGTAGACCATGTATACAGGTCCAAGAAAAGGAAATACTCAAACAGGCCAAGTTTGAAGATGTACTCAGGCTTTGCTATAGATTCTTTCTAATCTTTCGCCCAGTGGGATTTTAGAGACATTTTGGTACCAATTGAACTGAATGGCAATTTTAGAAAAAGTCCAAATAATCAAAGACATTGTGGTGGTGGTATAAACTGGACAGAATATATACTAAGATCCCCTAATCTACTCTATGGGTAAACTGATTCCTAAATCAAATTCAACACATGTAGAGATCTTTTTTTTTTGGTACCAGGTATCGAACTCGGGTCTTGGTGCTTGTGCAGCAGGCAGCGAAACCACTGAGCTAAATCCCTGGCCCCAACGTGTAGAGATCTTTACTAGGAACATTTTACTAAGGTAAGGAAAGCGAAAAAAGTAAAAAATACACCATGATGAAGGAAAAAGCCTAATTTTTCAGAAGAATAGAAGTCAAGTGTTGGACCAGGAATGTAGCTCAGTGGTTCTGCCACCTGCCTTGCTAGTGCAAGGTCCCGAGTTCGATCCCCGGTACCAAAAAAGAAAAAAGGAAGAGGTCAAGTGTTAACAAGTATTTTCTGAATAAATCATAAGATTTACTTAAAATTACAATTTAAAGATTCAATTGGCTTTACTTTTGATTCAAGAATTTGGTAATACTTCATTATATACTTCATTTCCACTTCATTCCAATAGTGTCCAATGACCAGAACACAGCAGGAGGCTGGTTTTATATAAAGAAAAGGGCTGATAGGTGGAGAAACAAAAAAAAGAAAAACAAATTTCTAATTTGAAAGTTACTTTCTTATAAGGTAAGGAGGAGATGGAAAATAACTGATCAGCTAATATCAGTTTATTTCATGTTATTTCTTTTATGTAAAGACTAAGACAGAGTGAACCTCACGGTCATGCCAATTGAAACTGGCCTCAGAAGTTCACATAAACAGCTAAGTTTCATCCTAGGGACTGGAATTTTAGCTGGGTCTGTTGGGACCTACTGCAGAAGCATAGTCCAAAACAATGATTTCCTGTAATTTTTGTTTAACAAACTTAATATTCCTTGTTTGAAAAAAATGTAGAAGTGCCGGGGATTTAGTTCAGTGGTTCCAGCGCCTGCCTTGCAAGCACAAGGTCCCGAGTTCGATCCCCGTAACAACAACAACAACAACAACAAAAAAGTAGAAGTGGCACACAAGATAAAAAGTCTCTGGGAAAGAAGGCATATTAAACACAGCTGACTTCCACTGTCTCTTAAAACCCCACTAACAGTGTAGGTAGGTAGACACGGGCCTGAGGGAGACATCTGTGAGCATCTGTCAGGCCTCAGACGCCAGTGACCACAGTGCATGACAACACTTCACCGTTACATGCTGCGCACACTCCTTCCAATACTACTTGCTGCCTGCTATTTCCAGAGCAAGACATGCAGCACACCTGGGAGCCATGGCCAATGATTTCGCCCAATGATATTGGAAAAGGGAATACTTATTTTTTAAAAGTCCTTTTATTATTATTATTATTATTATTTTTTTTTTTTTGCAGTTACTGGGGAGCGAACTCAGGACCTTGTACTGCCAGGCAGGTGCTGAAAATTTTTTATTAGTACACGTTTGCAATATATAATGTTTGCATTCCCTGTATGGCATTGGTACATGCTCATAACACATCTTAATTTCTTTCTTCATCCCCTTTCCCTCTCCTCCCATGATTAAGGCCCTGAGGGCACACTGACCACCTGAAAAGAACAAGACATTTCTGAGATATCCATTCCAAAGTAACCCCTAAGAAAAATGTCAATAAGCAGATCCATTGGGTAAATAAAACAAGATAATCATCATAGTTCCTTGAACCCCAGGAATGATTCTCCTGTTCATAAAAAGATAACCAAACCTCCATTCGGGGCAGATGTCTTTGGGATACTGCCCGGCTTCTTGCTTGAAGTTACACCTTCTCTCTATATCTCTTTATATCTGCTGTACAATAAACTCTAAACTTCTGCACCTCATTCAAATGTGAAATCTTTCATCAAAGGCACAAATGCCCAAGGACTAAGGAGTAAGGGGCTGGCTCCTTGGAGTTAGGATCCAGCTCCCTACACTTTATCTTAGCCAAAAGGTGGAGAAGCAATTGAGACCCAGCTTCCTGATAACAACATGAAAGTGTAAGATTTCTTTACTTTTGAAAGCAAAGATAAGGAAGAGATGAAAAGGAAGCAGAGACAGGGACAACAAAACATCTGAAAGAAAACAGGATAGACAAGCAAGAGATTAGCCATTCCAATAAAGCTGGAGACCAAAAATACCACTAGAAAAAGCTGGGAAACAATCTGTACCATGGGATTCCAGGAACCAGTAAGGAATGGGTGCTGGAAGACCAGGGGCCCTAGAAGTAGGAGCAAAAGAGAAAGGTTAAAGAGAGTGAAGAGTTTAGATCTCAGATCCCTCTCTCTACCTCTGGCAGATAACTGAATGCGTATTCTCTGAAAAGGTTGAAACAGAAGACCTGCAGCAGATATGCTGAAGGAGAGGGTAAAAGACTAAATCGAACAGAAGGGGTAATCATCAATGAATGCATACGGATACTGAGAACTCCTAATTCCTCCCCTATTCCCACTCCAGCCCTGTGTCCTGACTGGCTAGGGCCAAATGTTGCCCCTCTAGAAAAATGAGTCTCAAGATTTTTCTTTGAGGAAACCACCCTGGCCAAGAAAAGACCTAAAGATACTGACAAGATTCTGGCCCCCTACCTGCAACAGACTGCTCCAGTCAAGTTATGGTAACGGTGCAGACCTGTAATCCCAGCACTGTGGGAGGCCAGAGGAAGGAGGATCACAAGTTCAAGCCCAGCCTGGGTAACTTAGCAATTTAGCAAGACATTGTCTCAAATGAAAAATAAGAAAAGAATTGTGGATGTAGTTCAATGCAAAGGCCCTGGTTTCAAATCCCCCCAAAAGACATGTTTGCAATTTCAAGGAATTTAAAACTATAAAAAATTAATTTTGAATGTTTGTTACAACTATATATTACTTTTTGGAATTTCTTTTTTTGTACCAGGGATCAAACTTGGTATCTTGCGCTTGCGAGGCAGGTGGCGCCACCACTGAGCTAAATCCCTGGCCCTGCATTTAGGAATTTAACCACAGTATGTTCTCAACACAGCACAATCTATCTCACTTGTCCGAAAGCTGTGAGAAGGCAAATATCCTTATTTACATCTGTTATCTCCAATTCCCAGGTGCCAAGAATATATATTCCAATGACTGAAAGACTAATTCCTCCACAAGGTAGAACAATTCATAGACACAATAAAAGGTATACATAAAAAGTGGGCCCAGGGCCGGGGATTTAGCTCAGTGGTTTCAGCGCCTGCTGTGCAAGCACAAGGACCCAAGTTTGATCCCCATACCAAAAAAAAAGAAAAGTGGGTCCAGGCTGGGATGAGCTCAGTGAGCTCTTGTCTAGCACACTCAAGGGCCCTGGATTCAGGCCTAGCACCATAAGCGGGGTGAGGGTGAGGGGTGGGAGGTTGTGTGTGCAAATAAAGACAAATTTGGCAACTGGTGCAAAAAGGAATAATATTTAGGAATAACTGAAGCCAACAATAATTTCTTCCTAAGCACATCAAAAGAGAGGCAATGGTAAGTAATAAACATCCTTAACATCAGTGGACATGTACTATGTTTCTCAAAAACTATTTCTTAATATAGACAATCATATGGGGATACTAATCAAAAGCAAATTTTAAGAAAGGACTCAAATTGCTATGGAAAATGCAAACTTCATTGCTTATGGTTCTTTTTCCTTTTTTTTACTTTATGAAAAAATAAAACAAAATTTCCTAACAAAATAATTAGAATAACAATAGTTAATACACTATGTATCATTATCCTCAAAGTAGTTACTCAGAATATAAGACATAGACTAAAAAGTTCTTACAAAGAAGAAACAGATAATAATACAAAAATTTCTTTTCAATGAACCAAGACAGATTAGTATAAATGAAACAAGTTAGCACATACAATGAAATACTTTTGAAACAAAAATATGGAATGCTTCACTAATCTACATGTCATGTTTTTGGTTTTTAAAATGCCAAAATATATTACAACACTATTAAGTTTAAATGGCCATAGCTTCTAAGTAAACAACAACTAACAGAACTGCCTGGAAACAACATCTCATAGTTGCAAAAGGAAGAGTAGTAAAACCTAAACACGGGCCGGGGATTTAGCTCAGTGCTTTCGCTGCCTGCTGCGCAAGCTCAAGGATCTGAGTTCGATCCCCGGTACCAAAAAAGCAAAAAACCTAAATACCCAAATGACCTCAACAGTTGATTTAGTCAAATGACTAACTTCAGGGAAACAACTGATACAAGACATCGTAGTCACAGAAGATAGTTTGCATCAAATGAATATCCAGATTATCATAAAATTCACTGGGCACTTTAAATGACAAAACTGAAGTCAATCTCACATAAATAATTCGAACAAAAGAAGGAATGCTTGGCAAATATGAAGAGACAAATACACATGGATATTTACCTTGTTTCAAGAACTGGCTGAATGTCCGTTGCTAGTTGGCTAGTGTGACCAAATTCATCCTGAAACTCCAAAGGGATATTGAATGGGACACCAACACGAAAAGGAGGATCCAGGAGTCCAAAGGAAAATTTCTCTGGCTTGCCCTCTTTAACAAAAACAAAAATTCAAATAAAAAGCAAATTCATTGGTCATAAAATTCACTGAAGGTTAGAAACAGACTCATTCATATATGGGAAATTACAGACTATGGATAAAGATGGCATTTTAAATCTGTGCAAAAATTTAACCATTACCAGTAATTCACAGGGGATAATAATTAGAACTTTTTCTCTTGTGGTACTTGGGATTGAACTAAGGGCCTTTACCCTATGCTACATCTCTAGCCCTCTGTCATTTTTATTTTGAGATAGGGTCTCATTCACTAAGTCACTAAGCTGCCCTGCCTGGGGTGGAACTTGTAAGGCTCCTCAGTGTAGGCCACTATACTCAGCAAGGTATATCAGAACTTCATCTCATACCATATGTAATAGTAAGATTCTAGAAGTAGAAATGGATATTCTGAATTGTGAAACTATTGGAATATAATAATGTTTATAATCTTATGAGAAAGACTTTCTAAGATAAAACAGAACAGCTATAAAAAGATTTGATGAGTTTAGAAGAGAAGTTACATATGAGAAATTATTTGCAACCTATGCAACAAAGAATTAAAATTCAGAATACATTTAAAAGCAATAGGGCGCTGGGGATTTAGCTCAGTGGTTTCGCCGCCTGCTGCGCAAGCGCAAGGAACCGAGTTCGATCCCCGGTACCCCCCCCAAAAAATAAATAAATAAATAAAAAATAAATAAAAGCAATAGGGCTGGGGATGTAGCTCAGTGGTTCCGCCACCTGCCTTGCAAGCGCAAGGTCCTGATTTCGCCCCCGGTACCAAAAATAAATAAATGAATGAATGAATGAATGAATGAAATAAACTAGCATTCTTACCCCCGCCCCCCAGCCTCACACATGCTAAGCCCACACTGAGCTAGCTCTTCTCAGAATGTGGTCTCCAACATAGTAGTTTGGAACTCATTAGAAACACACATTGTAGGGCCTACCCTCAAACACGCTCAATCTGAAACTCTGGAGCTAAGGCCCAGCAGGCTGTTTTAATAAGCTTTCCAGGTGGCTGAGATACAAACTTAAATTTGAAAACGAAAGCCTTAGTCTGAAGTATTAAAATGGGCACTGTAAATGAACAAGCTCTCAGATGACATACAACTTCCAATAAATGCTTAGAGGAGGTATACCACATAAAAATTATCATCTAACTACCACTTTGGATAAAAAACCATATTATTTGGTCAATATGAAACAAAGTTTCATTGCTTGTTGATGGGAGTACCACTGAAATAGCCTTTTGAGGATTCTTGGTATTCACCCCAGAGAAATTATGCCACAAGTAGCATAATTTTTATAGCATAAATTTTATAGCCAAAAACCTGAAAATCTAAATGGTTCATCAACAGGAAACTCTTGAAACTATAGCAAATCCATAATATGAAATATGTTGCATAGAGTTAAAAGAAAATGATTGATTTCTATGTACAAAGTAAATGATATTTAAAAAAAGTATCTTCCCCTCACAAGTGCACGGTCCTGAGTTCTATCCCTGGTACCGCAAAATAAAATAAAATAAAATAAAATAAAATAAAATAAAATAAATATCTTCTAGTGGTCCTTTTAACTAAAGAAAGCAAGGTGATTACAGACAGATCAGTTCTCTCCAAAGCCCCACTGTAATGACACCATAGATTTTTTAATTAGGAGCCCTAAGCCTACAAAATCAACAAACAAGAAAAGAGATAAGAGTAATAGAATCTGAAAGCTGAAGAACATGGAAAGTGTAGTGGGCTTGGCAGAAAAACCTACGTATATCAAACCCTCAAACAACAAAAAAGTTGACTCAATCTGGATCACACCCCAGGGTCCTCCAAAGTCTCAGGAGCAGCTGCATCAGCTGTAGGAAAACCAGTAACGCTGAGAGATCTGTGGGGAGTCTGTTAAAGAAACAGTTCTCCAAATCCCCACCCCTCAAGGTGTAGGCTAAGGCAAATGTCTTCTTCATCCCCAGCAAAAGACAGGTTTATTCTGAAGAAAGAAAAGGGTCGGCCGAGGGAATAAGGAAAACACCACCACTGAACCCATCATAGTCTGCTGAAAATAAGAAAATGAATGGAAAGACTGTCTATTAAAGGTGAAACCTCCTTGTGGCCCAACAGCCCACCCAACTTCACATGCAGAGCAGACAGTCAGGTCGCTCGCTGCCCCAGCAAGGCACCCACCGGAAGGCTCCATCCTCAGAATCAGCATAGCCAGACGGGAGCCCTCGCAACACAACATCCCACAATGAAATACTATTTTCACATGTCCTAGTGTTAAAAATGAGCAAACGGCTAGACATGCAAGAGATCATCTAACACGAAACACTTAGAGCAAACAGAAAAAAGTAACGTGAAGAAAACAAAAAGAAAAAAGATCAAGAAAAACTATACTATTACTACTATCCTCAAAAGATACTGAATCCACGAAGAAGGAAGAGAGTGTTCTGAAAAAGGAATAACCAGATAGTGAAAAAGGAAATGTTAGAAACTAAAAAATAATGGCAGAAAGAAAAAGCCAGTAAGTATTGAGTATTGAGGGAATCTCAAATTAGAAAACTAAAACCAAGAGACAGAAAAAGAAAATTAGTATATGAGATCAAACATTGTAGTATATTTTAGGAAAGAGAGTGGGATATGGGATAGAAAATCAAGTAATTCAACAAAAAAATCCTAGAAAATAACAGGATCTTCCATACTGAAAAGGTGATGAGGTACACAGCACCTGAATGGTAACAGACTCACACCAAGCCATGCAACTAAAAATTGCAGAAAATGGAAAAGAAGATTCCTCAAATACCTGAGATTGTGCAAAAGGTCAAGAATCAGAACAACTTTAGACTTCATCATCAAAAATACAAAGTACAAAAAAAATGGTATTTTCAAAATTAGGAAAGAACATGACTATCAATTAGATTTATAAAGCCATTTAAAAATCAAGTTGGTTCACTGCCCAAATAGCCTTTATTAAATTACCTATCATTCCTGTCTTGATTTAAACTGTCACCTTTCACTGGGGATTTAGCTCAGTGGTTCCACTGCCTGCCTCGCAAGCACAAGGTCCCGAGTTCAATCCCCGGTACCAAAAAACAAAAAACAAATAAAATGTCACCTTGAGTACACATAGTTACATATTCGTGCTTTGCTTACCTTTAACAGAAAATTTAATTGCTTTAGATGGTAATGGTCTTCCCGCATAGGTGTCTGCATTACTTTCATTCAATACCACTTGCAATTTCAATGTGTAATTCCCCAATTTTTGAATATTTTCTGGATAAATTAAGAAGAAAGTAAAAATCAAGCCAACCTAACACTGGCTGAAACTATCTGTGTGCATCTTTGAGCGTGGGCCGCCTTCGTGAGCTGGGTTACAGGTTCACAGCGCTACACCCAGCACCTGGGGGTGGGGGAGGCAGTGCTGGGGCTCAAAGTCTTCACCACATGCACACAAGGTATGTACTCCCCCACTGGCCTACATCTCTAGCCCAGATATAGGTTTTAACATTCAGAATAATGACTTACCCATTTTTTTAAACCAATAAGGCCATTTTCCTCCATGTTGACTGATATGTGAAATGATTTCTTTATTTCCACTTGAGGCTTAAAAGAAAAAAAAAACAATATTGCCTTAAGAAAATGAGCATCAAATATGAATATAAGAAATCACTGTGGCATTAAATGCAGTTATCTTTATTTGCTATAAATTTTTAAAAATTGTTGTGAAGCTTCAAAAATCTAACAATATTCTATTCTGCATTTTTTTTTTTGGTACTGGGGATCGAACTTGGGTCCCTGCACTTGCGCAGCAGGTGGCGAAACCACTGAGCTAAATCCCCGGCCCTCTAACAATATTCTAAGCAAGTGAACAATAATAAAAGTTTACTCCAGCTCATTAAAATCACCGTAGTTCTAATCTTTATTTGTAAAGCATTTTACATTATTTGTAAATAAGTTTAGTTGGCACACAGATATAGACAGAATTTTCCTTGATATTAAAAACCACTTTCCTTAAAAGTTTTCTTTAAAGTTAAAATAGCACATTTTACTAGAAAGCAATCTCTAAGACCTACTGTTAGAAGAGCAAGACTTATGTATTGCTTAGAACTTAAAAAAAAAAAAAAGTAAGATAAGCCAAACACTAATAAAGGGAAGAAGAGGCAGAAAGAAAACAGAGTAGAGGGATGACATGACTTCTCTGAAACATTCCTTAATGTTTATTGTCCACTTTGGAATTATGCATTGAAATATTTTAAAAAACAGAATTAAAATAAGGCAATTCATAAATAAAACCAAACTGTTTATCAACCAGGTGAGATGACATAAAAAAAAAGAGGCGGGTACAGTAGTGTCTGCCTATAATCCAAGCTACTTTGGAAGCTGAGGCAGGAGGAGCCCAAGTTCGAGAAGATCCTAACCAACTTAGCGGACCCTGTCTCAAAATAAAAATTTTTAAAAGGAGGTTAGATACAGTTCAGTAGCAGAACATGGAGGCCACCCTGCATCCAATCCCTAATACTAAGTGGAGAAAAGAAAAAAGGTAATTATTTAAATTTAGACTTTTTACTATTTACATAGCGAAAAATATTTTAAGGACAAAGAAATCAAATTCAATTAAATCTTATTAGAAATACCATCAGTATTATTCTGAAATTATTTAAATATAGTATGGAATAAAGCAAATAGGGAATTATTAATATTATGAATCAAGATGTTGGGGCTATAGGTATAGTACAGGGAAATACAAGTAAAAAACCCCAAGTGTTAAGTTAAAAAACCCAAAGCACCAGCATCCAGCATGAGTAGTTTTTCTGCTTTGTAGAAGTGGTCATTCCTAGCTGTCAACTGAAAGAGCCAAGAAGCAATTTCAACAAGCAATCCTAACACTTAGACTGGATCCTTTTAAGACCATTCCCCATTGACAAGAAATAGTTACAGCAGCTGGATCTGGATCTAGGGTTAAATATACATTAGGGGAATTAATTCTAGGATATTTTAAGCAAGAAAGCTGACATCAAAGACTGAAAGGGTTATAGCAAGGACATAGGATCCATCATGAAGGCATATCTGAAAAAATGAAGCATGTCAAATATGTAATTCCTGTAAGTATACAAAAACAAAAATAATCCTCACTAGGGATTACTGTGCAGCACCAATGCCTGACTCTGATAACTTGCAATGAAAGAAAAAGGAATTAAGCCTTGATACTGCTTTTTCCATAAAAGCTGTTTTTCAGAGTAACCAAAATGGTCTGGTTGATAAAGAAAAGAAAAAATTCATCCTTTTGCACACCCAATAGAATAACTGAAGAGCACTACATTACTGGATGAAACTGTTATATGATAGGTGCAGGGGAACTTCACCATTATGTTAGTCAAGTCAATTCAATGATCTATCCTAGCAGTACTAATACAAGGACAATTAGAATGTGCTTCTTGATGTGATACTGTAAGACTGGCTAGGAAGATGAGTCTCGCTTTAGCAGGCAAAGTGGGGAATCGCAATCTAATCAAGGTTTTAGGCTAACTTCCATTTTTCAGGAAACAGAACATGTACTACTGTACTATGTACTATTTAAAACTAAATAGAACATATACTATGTACTATTTAGGCAGTAAAAGGAAAACAAAGTCTATAGGTTTAGTGCAGGCACAATTTCTTCTCAAATACTTTCACCCTCAGCTGGTTGGAGGTGCTGAGGTAGAGCATGCAGGTAGAGCCTGCGAAGCTGCTGTGCCTCTTCTTTTTGTTTTTTGGTACTGGGATTAGAACTCGGGACCTTCTGCTTGCAAGGCAGGCAGTGGCACAGTGAGCTAAATCCCTGGTCTGTGCCTTCATTCTTGGCAGAGTCCCTGCAGCCCGTCTTGACTGTGAGTGATACGTGTGAGCTGTTTATTTTGTCATTCAACCACTGTGAATTTACATTAATGAGATGACTTCCGGGAAGTATCTAAGAATGGAGGGCTGTGTGATTGGAGGGTAGCAATCTCACACGCACTCTCCCTGCTCTGTGCAGGAGAGGAAGAGCTGGGTTTTGAGTTCAGTCCTCAATGGCCAATGAACTCATCTCTCATGCCTCCATGAAAACCCAAAAGGAAGGGTGCCAGAGAACCTGTGGCAGGAAGTCCACCATGGTACTAGGGGCTGGCGTGGTGTCCACCCTTCATAGACCGCCCTATGCATCTCTTTGGCTGATCCTAGTTATACTCTTTATGATAAACTAGAAAACATAAGTAACATTCATTTCCGGAGTTCTGTGAGCCGTTCTAGGAGATGATCAAATCCAAGCGGGGGCCTGGAGTCGACTGGTCACCTGAGCTGGGCAGTGCTCTCCAGCGAGGTCTGTGCCCAGTCTGGGCAGGCAGCGCCAGAAGCTGGGAACTGGGAACTGGAAACTAGGTGACGTAGAAGTGTGCCACCCGAGCGGAAGCAAAGTGAGTCTGTCTTCTCTTTAACATTTCAAGGAAATGAACAGAAATATATGAAACTACAAAACAAGCGATTAGGTTTTCTTAGACCATTAGTGGCATGCTAAAAAGGAAGGGGTTCTCCTACGAGAACACAAAGACTTAAGATAATGCATAATTGAACATAATACATGTACCTGGTACCTGATGCCTCCAAAACAAACTTGAAAGTATCAATTTAGCAAATCAGGGAAATGTAAGCTGGACTGGTTATGAGATGGTACCAAAAAGTTACTGCGATAACGGAATTATAATTCATAAGAGAGAAATTCACGCACTTGCAATTCAATAGCCACATACACACCCAAAACACCGAGATAAAGCAAGTGAAGCAAACACTCGGTAACTGTCAACTAGGTTAATCAATATACCAGGCCTCATCACATAATGCTACATTTCTGTTTCATTTAAAGTAAAGTTTAAATAATGGTGCAATATCAATCTGTCATGGAAATTGGTAAATCAGCAGCAGAAGTCATCTGAAGAGAATAAACAACTTTGATTCTTTACGTATTTTTTCAACAAATATGTACTAAATCCTATATGCAAGAAAAACGTGAAGATGCTTGCTCCCATGGAGTTTTTATCTTTGTGTATTCTGATGACCGCCCCCCCCATACACACAGGGTCTTGGTATTTTCTCCAGGTTGAGCTTGAACTTCTGGACTCAAGTGATCCTTCTGCCAGTCTCCAAGTGCAGGACCACAAAGGCAGTGTGGAACCACACCCAACTCGAAGATTTTATCATTTAGAGCAAGGAGATAAACTTTCATTCTACAACGATAGACTGAAGTGGTTAAAACAAAGGTCTTAGGTTTCTTAGAGCCTAAAATACAAACACAGTGGTGCTTCAGTTCACGACCCTAATTCTTTTCATGATTCTGGTCACAAACCGAACTGGACAAGAACCGAATCAAATTCAATGGTTGGGTTCAATGTTGACCTTCTGGGGCTATTTGATTCAGCTCTTGTCCAATTTGGTTTGAGACCAGAATCATGGAAAGAATTAAGTTTGTGAACGGAGGTACCACTGAACTGTACGATTCCACTTATATGAGAAACACAGAATTGTCAGTTTCACAGAAGCAGAAAATAGAATAGTGGCTGCCAGGGGCTGGGGGAGAGTAGTGGGAAGTTACTGTTACAGGGTTTAGTTTAGAATGTGAGAAAGTTCTAGAGATGGACAGTAGGAACGGCTGGGCAATAATCTGAACTCACTCACTACCACTGAACACACTTAAATGGTAACTTTTGTTATATATATTTTGCCATTTTTCATTTTATATAAACAGTATACATGTTTTTAAAGGAATAGGTAGGAAGGACAGCTATAGCGAGGTTTGAAGATGCTACATCATGCTGGCTTTGAAGATGAAGAAAGGCCCACAAGCCAAGGAATGAGCAGATTCTAGAAGGCAGGAAATACAGGGCTCCCTAGAACTCCAGAAGGAATGCAGTCCTATCAACACCGAGAAACCTGTGCCGGACAACTTCCAGCTACAACTGTAAGATAGACTGACTGTGTACTGCTTTTAAGACAAAGCAAGTCAGGTAAATACAGCACAGAGTGTCCACAGAAACAAAAAAAAGAGAAAATCTTGCAGTAAAATTAAATTGTTAAATGCTGCTGAAAGGCCTCATAAGATGTCTGTAAAATGCAAGTACATACTATCATTGACGAGTTTTTAAATGCTGGAAATAAACACATATTAAATAAAATACCAAATCTTGAAAATTTCATGGCCCAGTCACACAAATGTATGTGACAGAACAGATTAGTCAAAGCATAAAGTGAAAATATTTTAGGTGGTTAAGACAAATATAACAGATCCCAAGTTAACAAAGAAGGTGATTCGGTTAGGGAGAAGATGAGCACTAGAAGCAGCTCTTTTCCTTGGCGCCAGAGAGCCCCAGGCTTATTACTGGAACCAAGTACTTCCAGCCCCCAGGTTCAGAGCCACAGTATTTTTGATCTGGAAAGGACCTTAAGGATTATCTAAATTTTTCAACATATCTACACCACATTTTTACTTTAGCCCACAGTTAGTTCCCCGAGAAAATTCAGGATAAAGTATTTTGAAAACAAAACACTTAGGAAAAAAACACTTAAGAAAACTATCAACAAAAAAGTTATTTGTATCACACCTGAAATTCCTTCCTTTAATCAGATTCACTGTGTCCATCAATAATTACATGAAAATACTCAGATTGCTATTATATTTTAACAAAATATTAAAGATCTGAGTTAGTCTGCATACTTACAGTGTAGTATAACTTTAAGCTCAACCAGGAGTTTTTTTGACCCTCCATGACTTGTTCCTGGAAGCTTTTGCATTGCTTCCCCTTTTTTGTTCAGTATTTCTATTCTTAATGCACCTATGAGTTGAAAATTAAAGTCTTAATTACACCTAAAGAATCTGCTACATCATCAAACACTGCATTTTAACTTTTCATGGCGTTTTATATATTAGAAATACAAGGCAAAACAGAAGCATGTTTTGGTAGTAGAGAAAACAACAACATACCAATGGGAGTTCCAGCAGGCCTAATCTCATTAGGCAATAATTCATCTCCTTCAGGCCAAGTTACTGACAATCTGTCAGGGAGCCTATTATGAAACCAGCATATTAGTGTTTCACGAACTTTGCTAATGATGATCTTACTTATAAATACACAAGTTACTAGCATCTTATTTATTGTTCATGAACTTTAAAGGTTAAATCTGGAATTCTAAATGTATTAGTCAACTAAAAATTTTTCTTCTTTATTCTTATTGTGGCTACTCAAGAAGCAAGACATTTCAATGAAACTTGTTTTTTCCTTCTTCCCATTTTGGCTACTGCAGTGCTTTACATCACTCTTGATTTGAGAAAATTTTATATATATATATTTTACTTTTTTTGTTTTTTGGTACTGGGGATTGAACTCTGGTCTTTGCACTTACGAGGCAGGCGTTGGAACCACTGAGCTAAATCCCTGGCCTGATGTGCCATTTTCTTACTGCTAAGTGAAGTATATTCTCTTTTCCACTTTAATTCTTTCTCAGATTACAATGTCAGCAGTTACCGCCACTCGTCAGCTTAAATGCAAATGTTATCACCTACCTTTTCTTAAAAAAACAAAAATGTAGATATCTTGAAGTACTGGACTTAAACTTCATTGGGACAGATGTGTACAGCAATAAGCAGGTTTTCAATTCCAGTACTTAGTTCATGTACAAATATAATTATGTTCATTGTGTATATACTATACAATGAGCACATGTAATGTATTAAAGGCTACTATCATTTAAATGAAAATGTTCATATCTCATTTCTTTTTTATCATGTTAAATAAATGTTGACGTTCCTTAAAAAAAAGCAAGACAAAATCTCTTGGGATTAAGATCCAGAAGCTGTCAAATTCTTTTGTGGTTTTTCTATTTGTTTATAATACATGTTACCTTTGGGAGACAGGATAAACTCTAAGGATAAAAAAGCCCAGTAAGACACAAAATGATTGTATCTTTAGCTATAAAAGCAGACGATCCAACTACAGTTTTGCTTTTCTACTTTTTTTTTTTTAATTACCTTCATCTCTTAGAAGGTTCTAAAGTTTTCATCTAGTTGTCAATCAAACCAAGTTTTTTTTAATGCCTTAATCACAGTAACTACAAACATGACACTTTAGGTACATACATGCTTTCTTTCTTTCTCTACACATCTGGAATGCTGATTTTATAATCATGCCTCTCGATATTTAATGTCGAGCCAAGTGTGATGATATGTGCCTATAATCTCAGCACTCGGGAGGCTGAGGCAGTAGCATTGCCATGAGTTTGAGGCCAGCCTGGGCTGAGTGCAAGGCCAGCCTGAACTACAGAGTGAGATCCTGTCTCAAAATTAAAAGAAGAAACAAAACCCTGCAAAAGTAAAAAAATTCATCCATGTGTAACATCTTTAAACTACAAATGCCCTTTAGAACTGTAAATGACATACTCAATTCTTTTTTTTTTTTTTGGTACCGGGGATTGAACTTGGGACCTTACACTTGCGCAGCAGGCGGTGAAACCACTGAGCTAAACCCCCGGCCCCTTGTCATGCTTCTTGAAATGTAACTTACCTTGCCATTTCATCTTCTACATATTTTTTAACAGTTTTCTCAGCAACTGTCCTATCCAGCTTTGCAATTGGCACAGTTTTTATTTCATCATATAGTGCCTGAGGTTCCTGAATAAAGTGAATTTATAACATTTCAAAGAAAACTGTTTAAATTTAGCTGCCAAAACATCACCCATTTGTCTTTCAAAGGGATATTTTATCTGAATTAAGCATGCTATATAAATACAAGTAGCCATTCTTATATACCAGAATATTTAATGGGATACATTATAAATCAGAGTATTTTCATTTTTATGCAACTTCCATTAATTTTAATGATACACCATTCAAATAAATAACAAGAGGTCGAAAAGGAAAAAAACTTCACTGTGGTCTTGCAGCTACTTACCTTTGAGACAGTACCCACACTTACTAGTTTGTAGGCCCTGGAGGAAATGTGTACTTTATAAAGTTACTGTGGTAACTAGCAATAATATATGTTTGTAAAACATTGGAGCTACAGATGGTAGGTTCTATAGATTCTCCAGTACTGCCAAAAAAAATAAGTATTTTTATTACTTGCTGTCTTACCATTGCAATTTGAACTTCTCCTCCTGTAGCATATACTTCTCCATCATGATCACCATACAGGAAAAATCTTACTATACTTCCATAGAAGAGGGGAAGTGTTTTGATTGTCTTGACCTAATATTTAGATTTTTTAATAAAAGAGGTCAGTAGCAATATTTACTAATAAGAAACAGACTTAATAGAACTTTTATAGAAGGCAAAAACCCTTGGTATCTATCATGAGAAAAACTCATGAAGCATTCTACTATTCTAATAAAATTGTATTTGTGAAGTTCTCTACTTACTCTTAAATCTCTGCAAAGATAAAGCAGATTCTTTACACAAATTTGTCACAGCAAAGCACGTGCTTATAAACTCGACAAGTTAACTTGTTTCTCAAATAAACTAGCTTAAAACTTGCGTAAGATATTTTTCTTACCTTAAAAAAAAAATCTAAGGGTAATATTTCCATTAATCCAATTCTGAAATCCCCTAGACTGCAAGAGTTTATTATCCACTCTACCTTTTCAGCCTCTGTCTAAACTCTCCCTACGCACACACTAGGCTGCAAGACAGCCCAAGTCTTAACTGCCTGCTATTTCCCTGGACTTACCTGTGTGTCTGCCCTCAGGGGGCTTCCTCAGTTACCACAGAGCATTTCACAGATGTGACTGCTCCCTCCTCCTTGCAAATCTCCCCTCAGCTTCAGGGTCACCATGCCTCCTGGTTTGCTTCCATCTCCCTAGCTATCCTCTCAGTCTCCCCTGCTAGGCCCTTTCATCCTAAACCAACATGTCAGGAAAGCCCGAGGCTCAGCCCCTGGCCTCTGTAGCTATATTCATGACTTCTAAGTGACCTCATCCAATTTCTGGTGTTAAATATAGGATGGATGTCCTTTATCTTGTGATTGTCTGTGCTGACCCAAGACCACTTCTTTCAAGGTTGACACAAATGCCATTCCTTGTCCATAATTTACTCTCCTCTTCCAACACCACCTGAAGAAAGAAAATGCACTCCTCTCCCAAGGCACCCAAGTCACCTATATCCTCCTTATGTCTCGTTATTCATGTTTACATTATGTCGACCCTAGGCTAAAACTTCCTAAGAACAAAGCACATTTCCTTGGTTTCAGCATTCTCCACAATACAGGAAAAAGGAACAGTATGCTAGATCTCAACGATAAAGGCTAAGAAATCATTCTCACAACACATTAAAAGGGAAAACACTGGAAATCTCCATGTGCCTTTGGCAATAAACAAGTTTTTAAAAAATGCTATAATAAATGATGTAACTAAAGCAATCGTGCTTTTCATTCTTTACTGCTCCTTAGGAGCTAACGCATGCATGATATATTGTTATTAAATTCTAATACACCTAACTTAGTTTCAAATTTTACCAGACACCAAATCTGAAAACAAATTAAACCTACCAACTGTCCTGCTTTGTATATTTTTCCATCCCATTCTATTGCTGAGTATGTTGCCCAGGGGCCTTGCTTTTTAGACGGGAGATCAGGACGTGTAATTATTCCTTTAAAAAGCGTAAATTTTATTTGTTTGTCATACTTTTCATGACAGTCCTTCAGCCATAAAGCAAATTCTCTGTCAATTTTCATTCGTATTTCCTGTAAAAATTTTAAATGTTCTATGAAATACAGCTACATGTAAACAACAAATTAGCCACAGACATCTGCTACTCATTTCATTTTCCTTCCATATACTGTATCTCAGAAAACCTAGCAAAAAAATCTTCTTCTGTATTTGCACCCATACATATTTAGATTTCAAATGAAAGCATTAGTAAGAAATCTTTGCTATCCCTGGGTGTGCTAGTATGCACCTGTAAGCCCAACACTGGGGGGCCGAGGCAGGAGAGTCACAAGCTGAAGCTCAGCCTCCGCGACTGAACAACTTAACAAGACCCTGTCTCAAAATCAAAAGGTTTTAAAAGGGCTAGACATGTAGCTCAGAGCTAATGCCCTGGTTTCACTCCCTAGTGCTGAAAAAAATACAAAACTAAACAAAAATAACAACTTGGTTATCATCCTTGGAACCAAGGTCTCAATGGTTAATGCCAGTAACAAAACATTCTTCCTACTTTAAATCCTAGGCTGCCCTGAAAAAGCGAGGAATACTGGTTGCCCCGCAGGAGAGCTAGCTGGCTCAGGAGTGAGCAAGCGGAGTCTTCTCAGCGTAAATGACAGGGGCAGAGGGCTTGCCTAGCACAGTCCAAGTCCAGGCTCCACCCCCGGCACTGAAAAACAAATCCCTGTTATGGAGCACAGATAAATACTTCTACCACAGACAGAGGGGAACTCTGGTGTTTAGTTTCATTGGGAGCAGCAATTAAAAAAAGTACGTCTGGGCCGGGGATTTAGCTCAGTGCTTTTGCCGCCTGCTGCACAAGCAAAAGGACCCAAGTTCAATCCCTGGTACCAAAAAAAAAAAAAAAAAAAGGAAAGAAAAGAAAAATACGTTTACAAAGGCCCCCTAAGAAAGTGGTAATAAAAACCAGGTTGGACAGTACTATTCTGCAAATCTTTCCCCCAGTACTGAGTGCCCGACCCAGAGCTTCGTGCTTACTAGGCAAGTGCTACACCACTGAGCTATAGCCCCACATTTTTCTCTATTCAAAAATTAAATTATTTTCTAGTAATAAAGAAAGATGATCTATTTATGCCAATCATTCTTCATCCTGATGGAAGAGAAGGTGGATATTCATATGCAAGCTTAGGCAGCTACACTGTTTGATACCTATCTCTAGAACCAAGCAGGAAGACAATCTCCCCATCACACGCTTGCAGAGGACAAGCCATAGTTTCTGAAGCTTCTTCCTTTCCTCCCACATATTTGATGCCATATTAAACCATTTCCAATGGAAAATGAGACAAAACTCAAAATGATTTCACCTAAGTATTTTACAGCTTGCAGTTGGAGGGGTTATCAGTTACTAATAAACAACCTTTGACTTTAAAGTTACCTGAATATGATATGCACGTACACGGTAAAAACTCAGAGGCTGAAGATGGAACATACTTTCAAGGAAATCTGTCCCCCATCTACTTCCTCAGGTACTAACTCTTTCCCAAATCAGCAAATCATTGTTGTCTGTCTCTGAGGCAGACACGGATACTAAAATCCTTAACTAGAAATGGGGAAGTCTGCCTATCAAATTCTTAACCCGTGTTTCAAGACTCCCAGGATTCACTGTCAACCAAATGAACTAACAGATACATTAATTAAAAGTCAATGCAGAGTGGCAGTGAAGTAGGAGATTACTATGTGGCTACTCATTACATAAGTCTTTACTTTTCTAAACATCTTACAAGTTTTGTGCTGCTCATCTTTAAACCAAGGGCCTCATACACGTTGGGCAAGCACTGTAGCTGAGTAATACCCTCAACCCCACTAGATAATTCTTTAAACTATCTTAATATTCTATAATTTGAATCTTTATAATAGTAATTTCAAAATATTAAGAATTACTGTGTGCTACATGTTATACTTATTGCTTAGTAATCTTAAGTTAATGATAAAAATCACCTATCTCTTGGCAACTAAACATCACGCAGATGAAAGATTAACATCATGTAAAAGTATCTGAAGTATGTGGGAAGAAAAGCACACTAGTCTTGCTCAACTTTTTACAAATTTTCTTTACAATGGATCATCTTTGTATTTTAATACTGAATGTGTCTTTTAATACTGGTTTTAATAATCTCAATCTTTTAGACCAAAATATTTCAATAATCTATCCCATTTTTACCACAAGGCTAATTATGTCATTATTATGCAGAGCTCATGAAATACACACAATTATCCATATATACTCTCATTAAGTAAAGATGTTTCTGAGATGTCAAAACCTTGATATAAAGATCTAATATAGGGCCGGGGATTTAGCTCAGTGGTTCTGCTACCTGCCCCGCAAGCCCAAGGACCCAAGTTCGATCCCCAGTACCAAAAAAAAAAAAAAAATCTAATACAAAGGGTTGGGGATGTAGCTAAGCGGCACCATGCCTGCCTGGCAAGTGCAAAGTCCTGAGTTTGATCCCCAGTACCAGGGAGAAAATAAAAATCTAATACAGGTAAATTTTAGCCTGTCTAATCAGCTTGAAGTTTTTTGAGTACTATAAATAGTTGAAAGCTCATTAAAAAACATTTAAACATTTTTAAATTTTTATATTTTTGATTTTTTATTTTTGGTACCGGAGATTGAACTCGGGTCCTTGCGCTTGCATAGCAGGCGGCCAAACCACTGAGCTAAATGCCCGGCCCATATTTTTTATTTATTTTTTTGGTACCGGGGATTGAACTCAGGTCCTTGCACTTTACTTTTGATTTTTTGAGATAGGGTCTATGTGTTCAGGTTGGCCTCAAACTCACAGTGATCCTCCTGTCTTTAACTTTTAATTTTTTGGGTTTTTTGGAAATAGAATCTCACTATGTAGCTCAGGCTGCCCTTGAACTCATTATGTAGTCCAGGCTGGCCTCAAACATGTGGAGATCCTCCTGCCTCAGCCTCCCAAGTGCTGGACCTATAGGCATGTAGCACCACATCCAGCAAATTTTTAATTCATACACAAAGACATAAAAGTTGCACATATTAGTGGGGTACCATGTAACATCCGATAACTTCATAATGTTTAAAGAAGGTTAAACACATTTACCTCCTTAAACATTTCTTAAACAATTCTTTAAACAATTCTTTGTCATAATCTCTTGATTAAATAATTCAGAGTATACAAAATACCAGTAAAAATCTACACTTGTAGTGTCTTTGGTTTTACTTAAAACATCTGCAAATATTTAAAACGCGACACTAAAAGTCATACCTGTCCATTTAAAATCCTTGTAAAAAGGGTGTTCTTGTCTTTCAGTTTTAGCTCAAGATCCATAAAGGTCAGTTTATTTGTGCTGACTTGAAATTTGTCATTAGTGAACAAAGCACCAGATATTCTATTGTAGCATTCAATTGGTGCAAGGCCTCTCTTCTTAGGAGGAGTACACCAGTCAAAGCTTGAATAGAATGAAACGCCAGTTAGTGAAAAGATCAGGTTATAAAACAATGTTATTTTTAGCAAAAATCAAAACTTACTCTTCAACTGATGTATACGGTATCAATCGTCCATTCCAAAAACATTCAAAAATAGGTCTTTTCCCTCTTGCTGCTTTCTCAAGTATGAAACAATCATCATCATCATCATCATCTTTTAATCCTACATCAAAAGGGTAAGTTGAACAAAATGTTTATTTTTATAAGGTAGGAGCAATTCTTTTTTTGGGGGGGGCGGGTACCAGGGATCGAACTCAGGACCTTGAGCTTCCAAGGCTGGCATGGTGCTACTGAGCTAAATCCCCGGCCCAGGAGCAATTCTTATTACTGAGAAGTCAATGTTCAAAACAGCAGTGATATATTAAAATCGCTTCATTGAAATGGTAACACAAAAACACATATGATCCTTTAACACTTTAAAACCGAGTTAGTTTCACTGTGCCCTCAGAATGGCAGATTTCTGAAGTGGTTTCACATCCTCACAGTGTTTAAAGTTAGTACCTAATTGTATATTGATCAACCTGTGCTGAGAGTGCCAGGCTGGCTGATAAGCTGAAATCTTTCAAGCTACTGACAGAGTTAGAGTCATATATCTGAAAAAGATTATGTCTGAGAGCAAAATCCCTCTCTCTACAAATGCAAGGGCTGAATCCTGGATATAAAACACAGTTTAGAAACTCTGTAGGACAAGTACACATGAAAAATCATCTGAGAAATTGAAAGTATTTAGCAGCAGCAAGTCTGCCTAGTTTGGACAAATTAGTCAATGATGCTGAATTTAATTTTACATAAACAATTACATCATCAAAGATTAGATACAGGTAGGTATGAAATTTGTGTACAAAAATGTTACCATACATCAAAACCATAATTAACAGAATTATCTGTAATATTACTGTTTCTTAGCAATATGTTCATTTATACCCAGATTAATTTAAGATCAAACATGATTCTAATATATTAGCTCCTTAGCTGTCCTGGGATGAAGCCATCCCTTAGAATTCTAAGCCGTCTCCTTAGAATTAATTAAAGCCCTCATTACAAGTCCCTACCTGTAAGTTCCTTTCAATCAAACCACGTCACTTGGTTCTTGGAGACCCCTCTGACCATCATTCAATTCATGGGCTCTTATTTTTAAGATATTACTTGAAGACTAGTATCTTTTTATGTAAAAGCACAGGGAAATCAGAAACAGCAAATTAAGTCAGGCCAGCAACCCCACAGGAGGCACAGGTACCGAGTCATGTGTGCTGAGCTGTACCCTACAGCCTTGCCTCAGTTTCTTAGATAACCTCACAGCCCCTCTGTGGGGATAAACTATTACCCTCTTGCACACATGAGGAGATTAAGGCAAAGAGGAGTTCATCCAAAAGTATACAATAGAAAGTGGCCAAAATGGTATTCACATCAGGAAATCTGGTTGCAGGACCCAGAAAACTAAGGCTATACTAAAGAACTGGAGATGAGAAAGTTTAGCACTGCTAATTTATAAATTCAGTGCAATACTAATAATCCCACAAGCTTTTTTCTTTTAAGTGAATAACCACTGCATGGAAAATATTACATTAAATCCCTACCTTACTCTATATACAAAAAAGGAAAATGGTGATGCAGTACACATAAAATGACAAAAATTTTAAAAGATCAAAAAACCCACAGGATCTTTAAAAAATTTTAAGGCCTAAAAAGTCATTCTACACCAAGACGAAATCAAAATGTAAAGAAAAATGGACAGATAAGACTGTATATAGTGTAAAACATTTAATGAGAACTTTTTAATGGGAACAGAATCTGAGGAAATATATAAAGGATTAACATGCATAGATACCAAAAGTTTAGATCAGTAACAAAAACAAATAGTTTCTTATAGGCAGTGTTCCTTAAAAATACGGAAGACAAAAATCACAAATACCTAACAAGACTTGCATAAGAAAAGGAAGTTTCATATTTAATTATCTAACTTTTTAAGAGTCCAACTGGAAATCACTGCTTTGAACACAATCAGTATTCTAACCACAACATCACATATGTAGCTAAGAGAACAAATTAACATACTTGATGGAAAGCACGGATCATCAGGGTAAGTTTCTCTATCATATAAGAAAGGATGGTATCGGATAATCCCTTCTACTACACCATCTCCTTCAACATGAGCCTTGAACTCAAAGCTATCAGATGCTGTGTTGATATACAATGTCTGCATGTCATCTTGTATTTCCCTTAAGTTGACATTCTTAGGTGCCTTCCCTTTTTCAAACATGGAAATCTAAAATAAAAATAAAACAAAAATAATAATAAAATTCGGCAGTGACTTTACTTTTCTCAGCCATGGTCCAACAGTAGAAGAGGTGAAAACTACATTTATTAATAATTACCTAGCTTAATGAAATATATACATTTGTATATGGGTTGAACAGCTGTATGTAGCATCTCTGTAAGGAATATAATACTCAAAAAGTAAGCAAAGAAATAACAAATCAGCTGGGCGTGGTGGCGCATGCCTGTAATCCCAGCATTTGGGAGACTGAGGCAGGAGGATTCCCTTGAGTTCGAGGCCAGCCTGAGCTACATACAGAGTTCAAGGCCCGCATGGACTACATAGCAAGACCCTGTCTCAAAACAACAACAAAAAAAGCAAATCAGAAGCAAAAGAATTTAATTCAAGGTTTCAACATACTAAGTGAAATTCTAATGTGCAGACAAGAATATTGAGACCCCTACATTCCAATGTTCTGTGCTTCAAAATCTCACAAAACTTAAAGGAAAACTGTGATTGACTGACACGCATACATACATATATACATATATATATATAGTCTCCCTTTTTCAAGACATGATGATCAATATCAATCTGTATCTTACAGGACAGGAACAAGAAAAACCAAGTACTATGGCAAAGGTTAAAAAAACCAACCATCTAGGAATGATTTCTTTATTTGGATACCAAATAGCTGAAATACTTTGGTTACACACAAGGAGAGAGAAGTTATCTAATTTTTGTCTGATTTTTGTTATACAGTCATTTGGGACTGGTACAGTTATCTCATCATTTATATTTGTCATATTTTAAATTGAGTTTTTATCTTACTTCGATATCAATGTTGTTGAAAGGTTCAACTTCTTTCGATGTATGTATTTCATTTCCTTTTGGTCCGTGAATATAGTAATGATAAATATGCCTAGGAAAAGAAGAATAACTTTATACTTTCAATTCACATAGAATTATAGTTTGTATAATCTTCTACCAAACAAATTTTTACAGCTCTATTTAATAGCACTTACTAGGTGCCAAGCACTTCATCAGACTTGTTTTACGGTTGGGGCCATATATGCTAAGTAGGTCCTCTACTGTTGACCTTCATTCTGAGCCAACCCTACCCACTGGATTTTTAAATACAATAACCCAATGTTTAAAACAATCTGAAATGCGGGCATTATTACACCTCACTTTGTAGATACAGAAACCGGGGGGCAAGAAGTGCATGTTAAATTACAAGGTCACAGAACTAGTTAGGAGGAGGGCTTCCATCCAAGCCTTTCCAATTTCAAAACCCACATACTTTGTACTGCCATGAAGTACAGTTTGTCAAATAAATACAAACCAGAAGGGAAGATCCTGTAACTCTACTTGTCAAGGATGTTCTAGAAAGTAGTCAAATGGGAATAGACCAAATTGTGTATCTTTAAATAATCTCAGTGGGAGAATATTCTAGAACTGTCATGTTTTCTCTTCTATGGCACCGAAACAATCTTATCTCAACATTCCAAAAGACAACACTACTATATTCAACAACATCCCACTGAAAACCATTTCAGAAATCATTGCTACCATATATATATATTTTGTACTGGGGATCGAACTAAGGACCTCGTGCTTGCAAGGCAAGCAGCAGCACCACTGAGGTAGATCCCTGGCCTGTTACCTTATTTTTTAAGTATAAGTTAGTTGTATTTTGGTGGATTATTTAGGATTAATTAAAATATATCTTTAACTATTCTTCTAACACATTTGTAAAATTTCATATATTTTAATTAAAGAATAATTAAATTTATTATACTAGCAACTCTAAAATATACCACTGATGCCAGGTATGCGGGCACAAAGCACTCTGGGAGGCTGAGGCAGGAGGATGGCAAGCTTTGAGCCCAGCCTGGGGACTCTAGTAACTTAGTGAGACCCTGGGTCAAAATAAAAAAGGCTGGAGATGTAGTCCAGTGAAGGCACTGAGTTGAATCTCTAGTACCAAAAAAAGGGGATTTTAAAAAAAGAAATATGAATATTACACAGATGTACCAATTTCACAAAACTTAGTAATTCAGACGATGCATATTATGGAAACAATCCAGTAAATGATACATATCCTACAGACACAGAGAAAAAACTTATAGCCATTACATAAATATTCTTCTGATTTGGTCTAGTGGGATATATATACAGATAACCCAGTTTATTGGAATAAACAGACAATGATTTATGTATTACTAATGTGATATATTATTTTAATGGGCTTGATGCATTCATATGATAAACATCTGGTCAGCATTTACTATGCAGCAGCTATTCTTCCAGAAAATGAAGATACAGTAATGGGGAAGGCTGGGGATTTAGTTCAGTGGTTCCATTGCCTGCCTTGCAAGTGCAAGGACCCGAGTTCAATCCCTGGTACAAAAAAAAAAAACTCAATGGGGAAGGCAGACAAAAAAAATATGGTATGGAAGATAACAGATTCTACAGAAAAGCAGCATAAAACAGGGCCATGGGAGTAACATGGCTAAATTTGATAAATTCTGAAGTTCATTTTTCATTTCATAACAGGTGTCAAATATCTAGTGCCTCAACGCTGAGGTGATCTATAATATTTACAGAATAAATGAATAGAGAATGCTTTTAACTCCAATATCAGAACAGTGGACACTGTACTAAAGGGAAGAAAATCAGATAAAAATGAAACCTAAGAGGCTTTAGTGTTACCTGTAGTATTTTCTGTCTTTAAAAAGATAAGTAGTTCGGTGCCCGGTACCAAAAAAAATAAATAAATAAAAAATAAAAAGATAAGTAGCAACATGTCATGAACCAAATATAATTACTTACGCTAACTGTCGAGTCCAAAGATGGAAGTAATTTTTCAGGTACTGTATATGTTCTGGTTGCACCCCTGTAATAACCACAGCAGTAAAGCTATCTTTTTCCTTCTCCTCTAAGATAAGATTATGTAGAAATCTTTCATCATCATTTGTAATATGAACAGAATCACACGGCTACAAGAGTGAATATAAATACAACAGATTATATCATCTAAATTATAATTATAAAAGTAATTATTATTTAAATTTTAATATGATTCATTTGGTTAGGTTGCAGAAACAATCTTCAGAATAATGTAGAGGAAACTGTCCCAGTAAAACAGTACTGTAAGACTGACAAGACTGTGAGGCTGGGAAACTTTTCACATAGACAACTAAATTGGCACACATAAAAACAACTATCTTACAATGCTAAGCCAATTTTAGGCTCATAAAGAAAAAGGTAAAGACAAATTCTGAGTTTCAAAATGCCTTAACAAAACGGAAGGCACTAACCCAAGGGTGAAATTTTTTCCTTGGGAAACCTACGGCTTAACTGTCAGGACCAGTGACCCAGCCTCCACAATCAAGACAACTAGGGGCAGCTGGGTCCATGGGTTTGGCCCAAATACGCTGTGTTTAAGAGGGGCCAGAACATTGTGGACACTGGGCCACTTCGGGAAACACCAAGAGCTGGTGCAAGGGAAGGGAGAAGGTCTGAGGGTTAGATGTTACACGGATCCCAGTGTGTATGGCCACATATACCGCACATGTTTCTACATACGTAAAAAATATAACGATAATCATTAAACTATTATCTCAAGGAAATCGGTTGCTTTTTAAAATAAGAGCAATAGAGTTGAGGAAAGTCAACGAATAAAAGTTGGAAAGAACTGTTCTGGAAAAGAAAAGGACCAAGTATTTACTGGTATCTATGAAATGCCTACCAGAATGAATTTAGCACAAAACACAGAAAAATCTGCAGAGAAAACGGGGCCCAGACCCCCAGGTCCAGCCAAGCTCCGTAGAGTGCACACTTCTGAAAGTCAAATGCCCAACCCTACTTGTCATCTGTCTGAATAGCGTAGGTGGGGTATCGACCAACATTTTTATAGGGCTTTGTGATGGCTCAAGGGGATGAAAAAGATGGAATAATTACATAAATGTTTTAGAATATATAATTTGTTAAACAAATGAAACGGAGGAAAGTGGGATAAGCAAAACAGAAAATTTCTTGGACAGAGAGAATATAAGTTTAGAGAAAATAAAAGTGGGTAATAAACATGGGAAAGAAGTTCAGCTGACAAGCAATGAAAGGGAAGGTATTTTTTTGCCTGTTAAATTGCCAACATTTTGCTGCCTTTTCGCCTTCTCATTTTTTCTAAAAATAGAGCAATGATCAGATAGGCACTTCTATACACAACTGTTGGAAATCTATGTGATTTTTTTTTTTTTTTAGTTTAACCTTTCAGGCAAGCAATTTTTAATACACACTATGTTTAAAAAGTTCAAATTCACTGTCACAGCTATTAAAATTCTAACAATCTATTTTTAAAAAATCTGTAATTCTTTTTTTCTTTCTTTTTTTTTTTTTTGGTACCGGGGATCAGACTCGGGTCCTTGGGCTTGCACAGTAGGCAGCGAAACCACTGAGCTAAATCTCCGGCCCCAAAAATCTGTCATTCTGCTGGGCATGGTAGCACAAGCCTGTAATGCCAGCACCTGGGAGGCTAAGCAAGGAGGATCTTGAGTTCAAGGTCAGACAAGACTAAATAGCATATTTGAAATAAGACTCAGCCTCAAAACAAAAAAAACCAAAAAAATTCATTTATATGTTTTAAAATGTGCAAGTTAGGAAAAATATTATACAAAGATATTCATGGTGTTATCTTTATACATAATATTTTAACTATGCTAAATGCTCATAAATTAACATTAGTCTTTCAAAGGAATACTCTAAAGCAAGTAAGAATGCACTGCATACTAAAGTATTCCATAAAATTAGAAAATACTCCAAATGTTAATTTAAGAAAAGTGGGATCATTTGAAAGATGCAAATGAAAACAACACTGAGATTCCACCTCACCCCAGCTACCACGAAAAAGAAAAGTGGGATCAAAAATGAAAAAAAAAAAAAGATCAGAAGAAAATCCACCAAAATGCTATCAGTACTTTTCTCTGGCACCTAGGAGTATTTTCTTTATACTTTCCTATAAAAATTTTCCATGATTTCTTTAAAATCAGCTATTTTTTAAATGTTCAAAATTAAAAATTTTTCTGGGTGCAGTGGTGCACAGCTGTAATCCCAGCACTTGGATCACAAGTTTGAAGTCAGATGAGGCCACATATAAGTTCAAGACCAACAAATAATGGGACCCAGTCTCAAAAAAACCCCATAAAAAATGTTTCAGAAAGTTGAAGGAACATACAACAAATACCATGTATTCACTTTTAAGATTCAAATTTGTTTACAATCTATCATATTAAAAATGACAATTTAAAAACAAACTAGCATCAGAAATCTCATGTCTCATTTATGTGTCTGGAGCTCAGCTTTCCTGAAAGTACACTGCCTGGCCATTCTCCTTGTACTCTACCTTCCAGGACTATTTTATGACGAAGATTTTAAAACCCAGAATCAATTCAGCTGGGAACTGAGCCCAGGGCCTTTGCACTGAGCTACATTCCCAACCCTTCTTTTATTTTTGAGGTAAGTCTCACTCAGTCACTAAGTTGCCCAGGCTGGGACTGAACTTCTGACCCTTCTGCCTGAGCCCCTCTAAATGCTGGGAAGAAATTTACAACTTGATAAGCAACTGACAGAAAGTTTATTAAGATTTTTGATACAATTTATTATACAAAAACTTTTAGTCTAAAGAAGCCCACAAATGAACATTTTTGCTACTCACACGACTAAAGGAAAAAGAAGTTAAGTGACCCATTTGGAAAATTTTATATCACTAATTTTTAAAAACAGCAATACTGGTGTCTTAGTAACAAATCTGGGAAAAAAGTTCCAACCTGTCATCTCTCTAAATAAATTTAATTTCAAATCAAAATGTATTGTACCTTTCTGTTTCTAATGTATCCACTATATATCGCCTCCTTATTTTTTTCTTTCTTCTCAAAATCTTCTTTGGAAAGCACAAGCTCATGAACATCCTGGGAATCTGCAGGTTTACTTATCATCTGTCACACATTAAAAAGAGTACTTTAAAAACTCTTCACAGTTAAACTACTCAACATAAAAATATTCTGATCAACTTTGACTTGTAAGGAATCTTTTTACTAGGCAGGGGATTTAGCTCAGTGGTACTGGCATCTGCCTCACAAGTGCAAGGTCCCGGAGTTTGATCCCCAGTACCCCCCAAAAAAGAAAAAAAAGAAATCTTTTTACTTACCCTGGCTGATTGTCCAACAAAGAAAACAGCTTGCTTGCCCCCCACACCAAAATAGGAAATATCACTATTTAAACTGCGTGGAACTGGTACTGGACGAACATAACCTGAATGATCACTAAAAGAAAACAGAACATTAATGCAGTGATTTTAAACAATCTGCTTAACCCAAGAGAAAGTTTTATACTACATTTATCAAATCTTAACAGAACGATCCCCAAGTCAGCTAAGATCCCTCACTTGAGGGTGAAAGCAGAGCTGTAAGTTGGCATCACCTAGACTAGTGGTTTTCTGAGTACAGTCACCCGGGAACTTTAAGAAATGAAAATGAGGTCTAAATTCTTGGATCCCTAAATCTCTCAGCAAAGAGGACTAATAAGTACCCTTATCTTTATGTATTCTTATGCCTCTAGAACCTTCCCCTCAAAATTGTTTGCTATCTCACAACTTATTAAAATCTTTCCTAAAGAATAATGGGGATCAGAGCAAAAGAGTTTCACATCTCCATGCATTATGACAAATAAAGAGCCACGGGAACCTTCCACTGTACTGTAACTATGGTCTTTCAAACTTAGGGAAGGTCACCAGGAATAGTATTTCCCAATATGAGAAATCAACAGAACTGGGGTGAGGCTGAACCATTATTACGATTGTTGCTGCTTGCTGTTGTTAGATTTGGCAGTTCTGAGGATTGAACTCAGGGCCTTCTTGTGCATGCTACATAAGTGCTCTACCAGTGAATTATAATCCCCAGCCGTTTTATAAATTTTGAGACAAGGTCTCACCAAGTTGCCCAAACCGGCTTCAATTTGTGATTTTCTTGACTCAGCCTCCCAAGCAGCTGGGATTACAGGCATGTACCACTTTGACCAGCTTTAAAAGGGCAGGGGGCTACAGCTGTGTCATAAGAGTCCTGTAGTATAGGCAATGCCTGGGTTCACTCTCCAGTACCACAGGAAGCAACGACAATAACACTCAAGAGGGTGAGGCAAGAACATCACAAGTTCAGGCCCAGGGAGGCCAATTTAGCAAGATTCTGTCTCAAACAAAACAAAACATAACAAGAAAACCAGATATGACATCATAGATCAGAAAATAAGATAAAGTCAAATAACTTACCAATAAGAAACAAAGAAAGAAAATATCAAAATGAAGTTAAAAGATATGAATGACCAAAGGTGAACATCTCATTCAAGTTTTTTTTTTGGTACTGGGAATCGAACTCCGGACCTTGCACTTGCGCGGCAGGCACCAGAACCACTGAGCTATATCCCTGGCCCTCAAGTTTTAATGTAGTTCCAGGAAGAGGAGATAATAGATAATACCTGCAAATATTCCCAAACCAACAGATATGGCTCCAAAGATCCAGGAAGACCAATAGAGTCCAAAAAGGAAAGAATAAAGCAATCTACATCACTGTAAACATCCAAGCAAAAGTGATACAGAAGAATGAAAAAGTAGGCTGTGAGATTAAAAAAACTGTAACTGGCTAGCAAGGTTTGACATCAACGGTAAAAAACAGATGGGCAGGGTAGTACATGTAATCCCAGCACCTTAGGAAGCTGAAATGGGAGGATCACAAGTTTGAGCTCAGCCTGGGCAATTTATCGGGACCCTGACTCAAAATTATTAAAATGAAAAGGAGTGGAGATGTAGCCCAGTGGTAGAGCACACCTGGGTTCGGTCACCAGTGTTGGGGGGGGAGGGGGGACGACACTGCTACCTCCAACAGAAAAGCATAGCCCTAACCTACAAAACACACACACGCTACTTACCAGTGGTTAAAAAAGAAAAACAGACAATACACACTGAGATGCAAAGACAATGACAACAGAACTGCCATCATAAAGAAGGTAAGCCAGCAGAAAACTGAGTGATGCTTTTTCTATATTTAGTCAAATTTCTTAAAAAGTCAACTTAAATTAGTAACAGTATCTTTTAAGGTGGTGGGGAGTAAGAGATTTTGACTTTATTAAACATAAAAAAAAAAAATCAAGGGCCGGGGATTTAGCTCAGTGGTTCCACCGCCTGCCTTGAAAGCACAAGGTCTCGAGTTTGATCCCCGGTACCAAAAAAAAAAAAAAAAATCAAGAGCAGACCCCAGTTATAGAAAATGTTAAAGGAAAATTTTCAGGAAAGAAAATGACAGTAGACAAAATGACACAGAGGCATGGACACGGGCCCCAGGAGGGTAAACGTAAATGCAGGGACTCAAATACTTGCACATCAAATGTTCACAGCAGCACTACTGTAACAGACAAAAGGCAGAAACGACCCAAGTCCATTAGCCTACAAGGAGACTTCTTTAAACGCAGCACAGCAGTACAGGGACGACGGTTCCCCTGGAGAGGGAGTGGCGTGGCGAATGCTGCAGACGGCCACAGCGGTGGGCCTTACAGAGATTACGTGAGCTAAGTCAGGCACCGAAGGACAGACACTGCACAACTGCACAAATAGGGTGCCCAGAAAAGGCAAAACCATTGAGACAAAAACCGAAATTGTGGTTCCCAGGAGCTAGAAGTAGGGAAAATGAGGAGTTACCATTTAGTGAGTGCAGACTTTTAATTTGTGGGTGGAGAGGGAAACATTTTTGTTTTTAACAAATAATTTTTAATAAATAATGGTTGGAGAACACTACAAATGTAATTAATGCCACTGCACTGTACATTTTTAAATGGTTAAAAGTGCGAATTTTATTCTACAATTTTAAAAAAGATTGCTTTAAAAAGGGACAGGACAGTATGTTATTGGAACATAAAGCAGATGTGTCTAGCCTATCAAGAAAAGTCAGGAAATTGAGAAACTTCTCACATTAAACTTAACAGAGAGGCAATTGTCTGAAGCAAAATAACAAAGATACATTTTGCTATTTATATGTCGAAGTAAAATGTATAAAAACAAAAGCAGAAACCGAGAGTAAATGGAAGCATGCTGTTTTAATGTACTTATATGTAAAGTGGTATAATATTCCTTGATACACTATTAAAGAATCCTAAAGTTACCAATAAAACAGTTGTACATATGACAAAAAGAGAGATAAAACGGAATCAGATACATACAAGATACTTGATATGAAATGAAATAGGAAAAAAACCAAATAGCCTGGGGCCAGGGATTTAGCTCAGTGGCACTGCACCTGCCTCAAAAGTACAAGGTCCTGAGTTTGATCCCCAGTACTGAAAATAAATAAATAAATAAAACAAAAAAAGTGATAAAAAAAAAAGCCCAGAAAAAAAACTAAAAAGATTAAGATTAAATCCAAACATACCAATAACAACATTAAACACAATTAGCTTAAATGTCCCAATTAAGGCAGAAATTGTCAAATATTAAAATACTAGTACCTACTGCCTAAATCAATGAGACAACAGATTAGGTTGGAGAAAGATTTATCAATTTAACACCAAAGAAATGAAAGCTGGGCTTGGTAGCTCATGCCTGTAATTCTAGCACTGTGGATGGCTGAAGCAGGAGGATCTCATGTTTAGGCCCAACCTAACCTGGGGAACTTCACAGGACCCTGCCTTAAAAAAAAAAATTTGCTTTTCTTTCCCATTAAGTTTATTGGTAATTTTAGGTATACCGTACAGTCACATTCATCATTGGGATCTTCTACCCTTACATGACGTATCTTGGTTCCTATTTTTTTCCCCATTCCTCTGTCCTCCCTTCATTCCCTCCACCCTTCCCTATTTACAAAGACTTTGTTTCCATTTTTTTTTCCCTTTTCTTGTATCTTTTCTTTTTCCTTCTATGGCTCAGTGTGAAGGCCCTGGGTTCAACCCAAGTACCAGAAAAAACAGAAACAAACAAAAAATAAAAACAAAAAAAGAAAGGAAAAAAAAGAAAAGAAAAAGTTGGCGAGAATACAGTATTAGTATCCAAGCAGAACATCACAGCTGGGTGTGGCGGTGCACTTGTGCGCTGGGCAGCACTCTGGGCAGCAAGACAGGAGGACTTCGAGGGCAACCTGGCAGTGTTAGTGAGACCCTGTCTTGATAAATAAACTACAGCTGAGCAGACCAAGGTGGCACGTACCTGTGTGTAATTCTAGCACTTGGGAGGGGAAGGTAGGAGGTGCAGTAGACTAGCCTGGGCTACACTGCAAGTTCAAGGCTACCCTGTACCTAGAGTGTGAGACCCTGCCTCAAAAAAGGGGTCCTCAATAAGATTAACAGCTGATTTCTCACCAAAAACCATGGAACCAAAAGGCAGTGGCCAAACATATTCAAAGTGTCCAATTAAAAAGACTGTCAACCAGCACAAGCAGCCCACAAAAATAATGGAGAGAGTGAGATATTCCTAGACAGACAAAACTGAAGGAATTCTTTGCTACCAAATCTGCCCTTCAGCAGCTACTGAAGACAATTCTTCAGACTCAAATGAAAAGGGTACTACAGTAACTCAAATGTCTGAGAAGACAAAAAGAATAGTGAGGTGAGGGGACAGGGATTTAGCTCAGTGGTTCCGGTGCCTGCCTCGCAAGTGCAAGGACCCGAGTTCGATCCCCGGTACCAAAAAAAAAGAGAATAAAGTGAGGTGGAATTAACTCTACAGATAAATAGAAAAGGTTGGATTAATGTACTTTTTGTTTGTAACTATTCTATCTTATTTAAAAGATAACTGCATAAAACAGTAAGTATAGAACCATCATTTGGGTTACAATGTGTAAGTATGTCGTTTATATGAAAATAACAGCACCTAATAGTGGGAGGGGAATGAGACCATATACACAGAAGCAACATTTTGGTACACTACAGACATTAAATTGGCATTAATCCAAACTGCACTGCTGAGGGTTAAGTGCTTATTCTAATCCCTAGAAAAACAGCTTAAAAATGGATAAACAACTATTAAAAGTATACAATTACTGCTCAGTGTAGTGATCCACGCCTGTAATCTCAACTACCAGGAGGCTGATGCAGAAGAATCACAAGTCCAAGGCAATTTAATGAAACCTTATTTCAAAATAAAAAGGGCAGGAGAAGTGGATGAACACTAGAGCACTTGCCTAGCATGCCTGAGGACCTGGGTTCAATCCCAGTACTGCAAAAATAAACAAAAGCACATAGTGATTAGCAGGAGTAAGGGGGAAAAGGTAGTGATTACCACTGGGTACAGGATATGAAGTAGTGAGAATGTTCCGGAATTGATGATGATGGCTGCACAACTTCGTAACAAACTCAAAGCGACTGAATGCTATACTGTATGTAATACAGTGAGTACTGTGCCCTGTGAACTATCTGTAAAAATTTAAATCAATGAAGACTCAATTAAAATAGGTATGAACATGTCACTGTATATAAATTTTACCTCAAAGAATATAAAATTAATTATTAAAGTCCAAGGAATGATATAAATGGTTTAAGTATTAGGAGAATATAGATCCAGATTATCTGTAATTAATTTTGAACTACATCAAAAAAGATATCCTGGTGGTGGTGGGATAGATATGTATGTGGTAAAGCACTATCAATGACAAAACTTAGGTTTTTGCCTAATTTACCATGTGTTCTTCTTTCCCTTCTACCTAATACTTTGATCACATGCCAAATAGTATCTTCATATAAAAAAAACCAATGATCTTTGCTCTCTCTCTGGCTACTTATAAATCCTGGGTCATGGATTCATGAAAATGGTGACAGAAACTGGTTGTAGAGAAGTCTGAGGTCAGGAGTGAAGAAACAACTACGATGATAGCTTGCCCTACCTGTTTAGGGTATGATGGACTCTGTTCGAAGGTTTTATATACCCTAACTCTGTCTTTACAAAACCTCTGGGGTATTTTCTCCATTTCACAAGTTGGTAAATTGAAGCACAGAGACTTGACCAGTGTCACACAACTGGCAGGTGCAAGGCTGGAATTCAAACCAGGCCAAATGCCACCAGGGCCCTCGTGCTTCCCTGTATGCCACCCAGGAAGGCACTGGCAGGGCTGGGGCTGAGATCGGGATAGAGTGCTTGCCTAGCAGCACAAGACCCTGGATTTGACTGTCCGCAACCCAGCTGTCCCCAACAAGATGCACTGGAAGTCAAATGTGATGCAAATTCTAAGGCTGCTGAAATTTCAGAAGATGAGAAAGTATATGTGCTAATAATACATTAATATAGTTGTATTACTTTAACATGTCACTGAGATTGAACTTTAAATGTGTAACTTCTTGATAGAGAAAGGAGCTAAACAGGTCTTCCTACGAACACTGCCTGAAGTACTCAACACAGCTTAAAATACAAAGACTTGTAGGTCAAAGCTTTTCTTGCTACAGTCCTAATACCACACAAATCTAAACCTTTATATCTATCCCTGATAGCTTTTAGTATATTTTGTTTTCCCTATGACACCTCAGGATATTTTATATAAGCATACTCTGATAGAAAACTCATGACTAAATTCTATTCCCTAATAACTGATATTTTGAAAACAGCCCTCAAAATACAAAAATAGCAAGTGCACAGAACCACATTTTATATGTGACACAAAATGATCTAAGCCCACATTAAAACCATTCTACTGCTCCAGAGACTACAGTTTTCATCACACGGTAGAACACAAAGGAAGAAAGTGCTAAAGTTCTCAACATCTCAACGGAAGTAGATACTACTGGAAATGCAAAAAGAACCCTTCAATGAAAAGGCACAATATGATGTTCTATTTCTGAGTACTGATCATAAAAATGCTGTAATAGAACAACCCAACTAAACATGCTGTTAACAGCAAAATCTCCAATCCATCTCATATCTAAAGACACACTAGAATTTTTATTTTTTTACTTTTTTGGTACCGGGGATCGAACTCAGGTCCTTGAGCTTGCAGGGCAGGGGGCAGAACTACTGAGCTAAATCTCCAGCTCTAGAATTTTTATTCTTATTAAAATACACAGCTATTCGTAAAAAAGTAAGATCCTCTAACCTTTCAAAGTCACCTTGCCTTGTAAATTTTGACAACCTATACACGGCCCAGTTGTTAAGCTGTTTCGAGGTCATTCCTCTTCCATTATCCATCACTGCAACCGCAGGTTTTCCTTGTGTTTCATCAAAAAGCTATGGAACGAAGTAAGTTCAAAAGACAGGAAAAAATCAGTATTTCAAATGTGAAAACTAAAATACGAAAAAAGCGATTCAATAGGCTCACTCATCCACTGCTGGTGCTAGTATAACGTAATACAACTTTCTGAAAAACACTTCATGATCTATGTACTAAAAGCCTTCGCATGCTTCATTACTTAAATCAGAAACTCCATTTCTCAGAATTTAAGAAAATAATCAGACTGTGGTGTGAGAAACTGAATGTGGAAATAAGGACTGAGATGTACAATGGATGCTGGGAAATGGGAAGAAAGTGTTCAAATGGGAAGCGCAAGAAGGGAGGAAGGAGGGAGAAAGGAAGGAAGGGATAAGAAAAAGTGAAACTAGAAGGAAAAAATGGAAACAGCTTTTCTACATAGGGAGGGGAGGGGGCTTGAAGGGGGATGGGATAAAAAAATTTATTTAAAAAAATTTTTAAAAATTAAATAATGGGAGATGTGTATAGAGTCATACAAACAATATTCATCATTTCAGCACTGCTTCTAGTGGCAAAAATATAGGAAAAATCTATGTCAACAACACAAGACTGATTATGTAACTTGTATCTGATGAACCACTCTGCAGAAATGGAGTATTATGTTGCAAAATGTTTGTATGTCAAATGTGTACAATGTACAGTTAAATAGATCACAAAAAGCAAAATGTACACATACATGTATACACATACGTACAGAAAAAAGGACCTGTGAAGCCAGGTGCGGTGGTGTGCACCTGTAATCCCAGAACTCTAGGTGGCTGAGGCAGGAGGATAACAAGTTCAAGCCTTGCCTGGGCAACTTAGCAGAATCCTGTCTCAAAGTAAAAATAAAACAGGACTCGGGACATAGTGCAGTGCAAAGGCCCTGGTTTCAATCCCCATTGGGATGGGTGAGGCAGGGAACAGGGGGCAGGGGACGGGAGAAGAGGATCAGTGAGAAAATGTAACAACAGATGAAGAGACATCAGACAATTATTTTTACTTTTCATTTATTTCCTAATTTTTCTCTAATCAATTTATAATATTTTTAGAAAAATTACATTTCCTTATGTATTATTTTCTTACCAATTTGATCTGTATTCTTCTAATACCAACATTACGAGAAGTTGCAGACAATGAATTGTCAATTAATTCCGCAAGAGCAAATGCTGGAAGAGATTGAGAAAACATTACTGCTTAAACTTTTCCCTCCCAAATACTTCATATAGAAGTTCAAAGTAGAAGAAACTCTGAAGTACCTTAAAGCCACCACTCTCAATTTCCAAAGAACCAGAATTGAAGTATTAACCTAATCCTAATGATACAATACACGATACAGGCTTCATCACCAACCACAACCAGTATAAAAAAGCAGTCATCAATTAGGAGTTGTACGGAGCTAGACGGCATGAGTCAGCCAGCCAGGATTCCTCGTTCAAGGAGTTTAACAACAGACTTAAAGATATGAGGCAAACAGCAGAGTATAACCAGAGTCAAACAGTAGTCTGGGGTATGTAATTACTTCATGCACAAATCAAACGTGAGTACACTTAAGAGACACACAGGCAAACAGATAATCGTGAAAGTGTGTCTTTTTTTTTTTTGAAGTTTTAGGGTGAGTATATTAAGTTCAATGGTGAAAGTTATCAGAAGAATATTCTCCTGAGAGCTATTTTTTCTTAGAAAAAAAAGAAAGGAAAATTAAAAGCCTCTCAGCACAGCCACAGATGCCGTGGCTGTGGAGCTCTCCGGAGATGGTGCATCAGTCCTCTGAGTCACTCCCTGGGCCAGCAGGGCTGTAGTCTGGGTCGTCCTCAACATCCTCCAGCTCCAAGTCATCCAGTTCCTGGAACAAAGACTCATCTACTTCCACATTATTTCCAGCATCCTCCAAGAACTGGATATCAGATGTGTCAGGATTATGATTGGTTTCAAACAGCTGTTTGTCACTTAATTTATTTTTTCCTGCTTGCTCTTCTTCCGTTATCCGTTTCTTTTTAACTTCCAAGAGTTCTGCATCAAACTTGGCTTTCCAACACAAGAAATTCTCGATTGTAACAGGGGTGCCGGGGAATAGTTGCTTCTCTGCTTCTTCTGCTTCTTTTTCTTTTAGTTTCTTTTCTTCCTCTCTTCTCGTTTTTATCTGATCTACTATTTCATTTAATTTTTCTTGCACTGCTGTCACTAGAGTAAAGATCACGATCACACCAAGATTTTCCTCAGCCTGTAATGCTAATAATTTTAAAATGTCTATGACATCATTATCTTCTAGGTTTTCCTGGGAAAATATTTCATAAAGAGGAGCTTCATCTGGGTGTTTTTCACTGTATGTAAACTTGAGGGTAGCTGGACAGTTTCATCATTTTCTGCAGCCTCCGATGTCACAGTGACAGTGAAGCTGGGTGGATTTTCTGATAATACTGTGAAGGAGTCGGGGTAGATGGACTCCAGCGCCTCTAGCTCGTCTCGCTGTTCCTCGCTGTAGTCTGTCATCGCGGCCCTGGCTGCTGCCCATGGAGCATGCCGATGCTCAGGCAGCACGCCACAGCCAAGTCCCTGTGAAAGTGTGTCTTAAGTGCTCAGTCAAGGTAAAGAATTTTAAAGACCAAGAGAAACTTGTCAAATGGCAGAACATGTCTTCACAGCTGACACAAGTACTACTGATTCCCTACCACACTGTGAATTTAATATTCATCCCTGGCTCAGTACTAACTTATATTCTCCTTTCTTCAAGACCACTACTTAAACATTTCTCATTTTTAGTCCCTTATGTTAAAAAGAAAACGTATCAAATTTATGTCTTAATTCTATAGACCTGTAACCCAACTGAAGTTATGATTAATCCACATAGTAGCACTCTGGCAAGCTATGTTTACAATCTAATCACAATAAAGTCACCACAAATCAAATACATATTCTGCTTAAAGGCAGTAACTCCAGAAAATGAAAAAGAGATACGTAGGACATGGGAAGAAGAGAGACTTAGTTAAGAGAAGGAAAAAATACGAACACAGTATCTAATTTTTTAGAACAAAAAGCCAAGACTTTGAACTTTTGCCTCTAGAAGGCTGAATAAACGATCATATTTCCCATAAAGGGAAAATATGAAAGAGAAGAAAAATTCAATTTTAGATTTAATGCTGTAACACCAAATCAAGTTCAGTGAATTAGGGCTTTTACACAAGGAGCTGGAGCAGATACTGTCCTTCATTAAGAGACTACAGACAGCCAAGCATAAGGCTTCATGCTTCACTGAGGGAGACGTAGTAATTAAGGCTAGGGTCTGTTCGCTAAGAGGGAAGTGCAAGAAAAAGATCACTGAGACTTAAAGAAACAGCCACCACTCAGTCAGGACCAAGGAGCTCAGAAACGGAAGGAGGAAAAGACCAACGGATGTACTTTCTATAAAGTCACAGAAATCAAAGTGAGAGCTTAAAAACTGAGATTCTCGGGCCGGGGATTTAGCTCAGTGGTTCTGGCGCCTGCCTCGCAAGCTCAAGGTCCCAAGTTCGATCCCCGGTTCCAAAAGAAAAGAAATTGAGATTCTCTGCTTCCTCACATGATGGCAGGAACAAAAACTGATACAACAAAATCTGGAAGGTAAACTCCACTGTAAGTCTTTAATGAAGTACCTTCAGCATGATGACACAACCTGACTACTGAGACCAGTTAAGAGGTCACTGTGTAATCCAGGCGCTACCCTGCTGCTGCCTCAGACCAGGTGGGAGCAATAAAAGCGGTGAACATTGGTTTCTGGCCTAAGCAACAGGAAGGCATATATATGCAAGACAGATTAACAATCAATTCAGATGGGAAAACTATGTGTAGTACAGGGCTCAGGGTTCCCATATCAGAAGTCCTATCTTAGATGCCACATGGGCATATGGTGCAAAGTGCTTGCCTAGCACTCGCAAAGCCCTGGGTTCAATCTCCAGCACCACAAATAATTTTTATAAAAACAGAATTCAGGAGAAAAATCTGGCAGTATTTTCAATATTCCACTGAAAATGACCACTTGAGAATCATATGTATAAAGATGGTATTTAGAGCCATAAGACTGGATCACCAAATCTAACTGGACTGGACGTAAGAGAGAAGATAGGAAGCCAGGAACAGTAAGTCAGGAGACAAAAATGTACATGAGATGGGAACACAGTAGGTACAGATCCTTCGTGTGTTCAAAAGGAATGAGTTCTACTAGTTAAGTTAGCTTTATTTTGAGATGGGGTGTAAATTTTTTTGGTACCGGGGATCGAACTCGGGACCTTGTGCTTGCGAGGCAGAAGTGGAACCACTGAGCTAAATCCTCAGCCCTAGTGGGTTAGCTTTAAACAAGAGTATTTTTGTTCTGAAGATGACTTCAGTTGAAAAAAGGAGTAAACTATAGTCAAGTAGAGAAAAGAAGCTCTAAATGAGTGGTCATGGTCTTCTCCCAATAGCTGCTAATGCAGCTCAGGGACACAGCACTTGCATAGCCTGGGTGCAATCCCCACTACTGCAAAACAACAGTCTTTAATAAAATAGAGAGGATTTTTAAAATGTGAAGCAATGGGACGTGTGAATGGGGACAAAGGAGAATAAGTCTGTCAAGCGGGATGACTGGAATACTTACGCAAAGGATTCTGCCCTTCACTTGCATAATACTCATACATGCCACTCTTAACCAGTGTGTCATAGTGAGGTAGGAAGTCAATTCGTTCTTTCGTAGCTGAGAGCAGTAATTGATTGACGGACTGTAGCAGGTACAGAGTCACTCCATCTTTAACAGTTTCATCTGAAATCATAGAATTTCAAATGCTAGATTAGTATCAGAAATGCAATGAACTTGTAATTTTGAATATGCAAATCTTACCCATGGAATATCTTTAACAATGGTACAGGTAAATTCTCAAACAATGGACCTATAAACTCAGTTGCATTTTGTTACATCAAATGGAACAGGGATGAACACTTCTACCTATCTGAACCACTCATTTTGTTATGATAATCTTTTTTTTTGTAGTAGTAGGGGATTAAACCCAGGGTCTTGTTTGTGCCCATCAAGAGCTCTACCCCTGAGCTTATATCCAACCCTTCAAAATTTTATTTTGAGAGAGGGTCTTACTCTATTACTTTTAGATACTCATCTGTGTAATAAGTTTTTGATTTATAATTACATATTAAATATAAAATCACTAGCTTAATAGCACTATTTACTTACCAAAATTATCACAAGTAATTTCTTTCCTGTTCGTTGTTGTAATAACAAATTTTTCTTCAGGTGAAATGCCAAGTGTCTGTCCAAAGTAAGAGAAATAAAATCAATTATGAAACAAAGGAAATAAATGTATCATTCAAATTTCCAAGAATGTGAAAATACTGATAGTATATTATCATCTTGCAGCAATTACTACACTTATTTGTCAAGGAAATATATAACTCAGTATTTTAAAATTCTGCTGACCTAGCATAAGCCATATAAACCATTTAACAAGGTTTTTCTACTATTTGTCACCTAGGAACACTAGTTATTTGGACCTTTTGAACAGTTTTTAACATTAGCAGGGCTCATCCAGATAAAGACATGCTATTTCATGCTATTATGAAGCACAATAACATTCATTTCAAATAGATATTTAAATATGTAAAAACAAAACAGAAAAAAGATTATTTTATAACACCAATAGCCATGATATGTAGAACATCTGTATTAAAGAATCTACAATACTCCCTTTCAAAAGAATAACTTTTAGCAGCCCCTTCCTGGAGTCATGATGGGCAGCAAGATGGCGTCTGCTACCAGGGTCGTCCAGGTAGTCAAGCCACATACACCATTAATAAGGTTCCCTGATAGAAGAGACAATCCTAAACCCAGTGCATTCTAAGGGAAGTAAATCACCGGAGTTGCTGATGCATCTGGGTCCACCAGACACTGCAGAAATACTAAAAACGCTACCTCAGAAGTACAGAAGGAAACTTATATCTCAAGAGGAAATGGAGTTTATCCAACGTGGAGGTCCAGAATAATGATTGTGGCTGCTGTTTGTCATCAGACAAAAGAAATTTTTTTTTGTATTAAATTCTTTTATTGGTACATTGTAGGTATACAACACAATTATATTTCTCACTGGGAATTGTACCTTTATATAATGCATCTTGGTTCTTATTTTTTCCCCATTCCTAGCCCTCCCTTCATGCCCTCCACCCTTCCCTATTTACAAAGACTTTATTTCCATTTTTTCCATTTCTCATCATTTTTTCCTTTCGCTTCTTTCCTTTCCCCTGTGCCTCCCACTACCCCTACCCCTTTGGACCTTTTATTCCTATTTTACATTATCGATTATTCATTCTAATAATTGGTACATTTTGGGTATACAATATAATGACATTCATCATTGGAAATTTGCACCTTTACATAGTCTCTCTTGGTTCTTGTTTTTCACCCTTGCCCAGCCCTCCCTTCAACCCCTCCAGCCCTATTTACAAAAATTTTGTTCCTATTTTTCTATTTTCTCATATTAATCCCATTCCCTTCTATCCTTTCCCTTAGCCCTCCCACTTCCTTCCCCTTTGCCCCTTTTCTTCCTATTTCACATTACCTATTATACATTTAGTCCTTATTTACACTTTCAGTTTCTCACACCAGAGAAACTATTCGGTATTTATACATGTGTGTCCTATTTATTTCACTTAAGAGTATTGCCTCAATGTGCATCCACTTAGCTATAAATGTCTCTAATTTCTCATTTTTTATGGCTGAGTAGTACTCCATTTTATAAAAAAACCACATTTTCTTTATCCAGTCTCCAGTTGATGGGCATTTGGGCTGTTTCCAAGTTTTAGCTATCACAAACTGTGCTGCTATGAACATGGGTGCACATATATCACTGTGGTATGATTCTTTTAATTCTTTGGGGAAGATCCCCAGCAGTGGAATAGCGGGGTCAAATGGGATTTCCAGTTCTAGTTCTTTGAGGTATCTCCATACTGATTTCCACAGTGCTTGCACCAGTCTACACTCCCACCAGCAGTGGAGCAGGGCTCCTCTTTCCCCACAGCCCCGCCAGCATTTGTTATTGGTTGATTTCATGATAGCAGCCATTCTTTCTGGAGTGAAGTGGAATCTCAGCGTTGTTTTCATTTGCATCTCTCGAATGACCAGTGATGTTGAACATTTTTTCATATATTTATTTGCTATTTCTACTTCTTTGTCTGAGAAATGTCTGTTCATTTCAGATGCTCATTTTTGGACTGGGTCTTTAAATTTGGGAGATCTGATCTTTTTAAGTTCTTTATAGATTCGAGATAGTAGACCTTTGTCTGAGGAAGAGCAGGTGAAGATTTTTTCCCACATTGTGGATTGTCTCTTCACACTGCTGGTGGTTTCTCTTGCTGTGCAGAAGCTTTTTAATAAGAAGAGATCCCATTTGTTGATTGTTTGTGCTAGTTCACGGGCAACTGAGGTTTTGTTCATAAAATCTTTTCCTACACCGATGCATCAGACAAAAGAATTATCTTTACAATAAAGGACTTCCAAAATGACATATGAAAAGTTGTATATTAAACAACCTTAATAAACCTTCTGCAAAAAGAAAAAAGAAACATAGAAAATTTAGATGGATACTTGTATCTTCTAATTTATGTATCTTGGTCAGCTTCTCCACAAGCTTACCTAATTGTTTATATACTTTATACTTATTAAAGTATACATTTGAAAATGTTAGCCTACTAATTTACTCTTGACAAACTAGGAAAAGCATACCATCTATAGTAGACTATAGATTTCCTATGATCTCACTTTTCTTTCTGATTCTGTTTAGAAATAGAAAAAACTTACTAGATAGAATTACTGCACTAGGGAAGTAGTTTTCCTGAAATTAGATGAGAATCAGTAAAATAACTACATTATCCTTACTTCTGTAATATTTTTTTCATTCACAAGGTTACTGGAGTAAACTGACTTAATAAATAAATCCTATTGTAAATGACTGATAAGTATATAACCAATGACTGGGATTAAGACATGAAAGACAATTCAAAAAGATGTATTTGTAACCTTTATTCAGGAAAAAAAGTCAGTATAAAATGGAAAATAAAGAGATTAAAATGAATATAGATAGGAAAAAAAAGAATAACTTGAAAACATTAAAACAAATTATGAATTATAATGAATGTAATCCTGTACTACAAACATGTACTGATTAAAATACATATTAAATATTTTCTTTCAAAAATTATGAATTAAAGAGAAAAATGATAAGAAACAAAAATCAAGAAGCTCAATCCACCGAGTGTGATGGTGCATGCCATTAACCCCAGACTTGGGAGGCTGAGGCAGAGGGTTCACCTGGAGTCCAGGCCAGCCTGGGCTACATATTGAGTTCAAGGCCAGACTGAACTACATAGAGAGACCTTGTCTCAAAAATGAATAATGACGCTGCCTGCCTTGCAAGCGCAAGGTCTTGAGTTCAATTCCCGGTACCAAAACAAAAAAACAAAAAACCCCACAAATAAATAATGAAAGAAAGAAAAAAAGCAGCAGCGGCAGTCAATGTATAGAGAATGAAGAGGAAGTCTTAAAAAACAAAGAAATGGGAGCAAGAAAAGTGAGCTAACATTCTCATTTAAATTAAAAGGACACATGCTTTTCCTACAGTGAAATACAACAACACTGTACAGTCAGGAGAGGTACAAACTAGCTAATCTAGACCAAACTTCCCACTTGAGAAGGTAGCTTTAAAAACAACCAACCAACCAACCAACCAAACAACTAGATCAATGATATTCAAATCTTCAATACTGGGCTGGGGATTTAGCTCAGTGGTTTTGCCACCTGCTGTGCAAGTGCAAGGACCTGAGTTTGATCCCCGGTACCAAAAAAAAAAAAAAAAACCTTCAATACTGACACTCTTGGTCATTCCTGGAATTAACTAGGGTACTGAATTCTGAAAAATTAAAGAGAAAAATCACTTAGCTTGTCCTTCCTGTCCTAACTGTATTTCAGGATAACCACATAACCAGAGTTGATGAGTCAGTTATTTAAAGAATTCTAGCTAATAAATATATGGAAAATGTCAATCAGAATTATCACCATCAGCAGATGAATTTTAGATCAAAATTTTATTATGAAACAACCCAAATGAATTCCACAAATTCAATGTTACTACTGCTAAGAGTGGGTGAAACATCCACAAATTATATACTTCCTGGAGTGATTTCATATGAAGAACCAGCACTACCATTCTTTGTCTCTGGACCCCAAAGAAATAGAACCTAAATCTAACCAACCCTTTAAAGTTAACTTCCGGTTTCCCAAGAATATATGGAAACAAAACAAGTTAAATGACACCATAAAGGAGCACAGGATGAGCCAGGTGTGGAGGTGCACACCTGTACTCCCACTACCCAAAAGACTGAGGCAGGAGGATCTCAAATTGGAGGTCAGCCTAGGGAAAGGACTGAGACTTTTGCAAAACTAAAAAGGACCAAGGCTGCAGCTCAGGAGCAGAGTGTCTGCTTAGTATAAAGGCGTGTGGAGGGGAAGAAACAGGAGGAGACAGACTATAGGGAAATGATTTTGAAAAGACAAATCTTGAAAGCTGTAAAGGAAAAGACTAGAAACATGAAAAGTTCCACTACCTCACTAGTTTTCAGGGACATTAAAATAACTTGGTATCATTCCATCAGGTAGATGAAATTTTAAGTTCTGATCCCTTTAAGGGTATACGTCCATAAAAGGAATCAGAAACCTATAAATTGCTGATAGAACTGAAAATGAGTACTATACAACCATATTAGAAAACAATCTGGCATACTTCAGTAAACTTAAGTGTACTCATATCTAGAGAAATGAAGTCCTGGACACAAACTAAATGGGAATAAGATTCTATTTGTTTAGCAGAGACAGAAATTGATCTTAACCGATTTGGGGGTGGCGGTGGAGTGGGGACAGGGTCTCCCTATGTTGCCCAGGCTGGCCTCAATCTTTTGATTCTCCTGCCTCAGCTCCTCAAATAGCTTGGATTACAGGCATGCATCACTGCCACGGTTGATCTTACAGATACTTACTAGGTTTCCAAACAATGGAGAAGTTAGTTTTTTTGGTTATTAATTTTTTTTAGTGGTACTAGGCATTGAACCTAGGGCTTTCACACTGAGCCACACCCCCACCCCATTTTATTTTTTACAGACAAAGTCTTGCTAAATTGCCCAGGCTGGGCTCAGACTTTTGATCAGCCTCCCAGTGTTGTGATCAAAAGTACACACCACCACAAGTGGGTATTTATTTGTTTTTAAGCTAATTACTGCCTTTTAATAAATTCTACAATGTTCCAGTTGTTAGATCAGGTGCTTATGCATCCTGTAAGACAAAATATTCTTTTACTCTTATTGGAAAACCACCTGCAAATGATTTAAAATCACTGTGCAACTGAAAAGTATATCTAATTATCCCATGCAATCTCCCCATCAATCTATTATTTTTAAGTTTTCCTGAAGACTGTCCTAGGAAAACTGCTAGGATATTTCATCTAGCTTGTCACCCACTACAAAGATGCCTTCTATCCATATATCTTTATCTTTTGTTTGTTTTCTGAGACAGGGTCTTGCTATGTAGCCTAGGCTGGCTTTGCCTCAGCCTCCCAAAGTGTTTGCGTACACGTATGTGCCACCACACCAGCTTTCCATATATCTTTTAGAGTAGGGATACCATCTATTCCTTCTTCAAACATTCACAACTGTGTCATTATCCTGATCTGATTTTACCAGCAAAAGCTGTACAGATGTTCCTCTATAATACAATTACTTCCAATAAACCCATAAATTAAAAATATTCATTCAAAAACACATTTCACAGACCTAACCCACCAAACATAGGTTAGGCCTACCTACTTTAATCCTTTTATGCCTTCTGGAACACCCATAACCCAAAAATGTAAGAAAAGTTTCTCTCTTTAAATTCTTGTTCCATGAGTTTTTCTTGGTAACACACACAAATTTCACACAAAAATTAAAAAAATTGTAATCTCCTGCATAAATGGGTTAAATGTGCTCAGAAGATTTGCATTAGCCTATAGTTGAGCAAAATCATCTTTTTTTTTTTTTGGAGACAGGGTCTCACTTCATAGTTCAGGTTTTCCCTGAACTCACTTTGTAGCCCAGGCTGGCCTCAAACTCACGGTGATCCTCCTGCCTCTGCCTGAGTGCTGGGATTACAAGTGTGCCCCCATGGCCAGCAAAATCATCTTAACATTAAGGCACAGTTTAAAACAAAGTGTTCAGACATACCCAGTGACATGTCTGTAATTCCAATAGTCTGGCAGGCTGAGACAGGAGAATTACAAGCTCGAGGTCAGCCTGGGCAAGCCAGGGAAACCGTGGCTCAAAACAAAAAATTCAATGGTTGGAGATGTAGCTCAGAGATACAGCACTTACCTGGTGTGTATAAGGCCCGGGATTCAATTCCCAATACCTCAAAAAATAAAAGTATTTAATAGCTCACATGAAAACTGGGCTAAAAGTGAAAAATGGTATTGTATGGCTTATCCTGCTGGCCTAGGAAAAGATCAAAATTCAAAGTATGGTTTCTGCTGAAACTTTTATATTGAAAAACCCCAAATCAGACAAGCCTAAATAGGACGGTTGGAGCTTTCTGCACTGGAGCAGAGCTATATTTAAAAGCCACAGATTCTACCTAATAAATACTGCATACTATTACTCAATTAAAACATATAGGCTCTTCTGTTCCCCTTGCTTCATCTATAACTGTAAAAATTACTTCTTTTTTTTTTTTTGGTACCGGAGATCAAACTCAGGTCCTTGCGCTTGCAAGGCAGGGGGTGGAACCATTGAGCTAAATCCCCAGCCCAAAATTACTTAATTCATCATTTTTCTAAGTATATGTAGCTCTGATATTTGAGAAATGTAAATTACATATTTTTATACTAATTATTAGGGTTCTGTTCAAGACACTATATCCTCTCCCCATGTTTCTGGTCTAAAATCTATCTTAAATACAAACTTTTCCAGGTATTTGTACTACCTTGGCCTAGGACACAGATATTCTTTTCTGTTGTTCTGTTTATGAAAGCAGGATGACATTCTACCTGGGGAAGCTTTCTGATTAGGCTTTTTACTTGATAAGAACAAGCCTTCCTTCTTCTGGATTTATTTTTATTTTTAGGTACTGGGGATCGAACTCACGACCTTGCACTTTTGAGGCAGGTGGTAGAACCCCTGAGTTAAATACCCTGCCATTTTGGATTTGTTTTTATAATGTATTTTTTTTTGGTACCAGGGATCGAACTCAGGACCCTGCTCTTGCAAGGCAGGCGGCGGAACCACTGAGCCAAACCTCCGGCCCTATTGGATTCGTTTTTAAAGCACATGAATTTGTCTTTAAAGGGCCGTAGGAAACACCTGCCCTGACTGCCCTTAGGTTAGCTTCAAACTACCTGTGACATAATTTCTCTCAAAAGCCAAATCTAAGGGCCGGGTATTTAGCTCAATTTAGCTCAGTGGTGCCACTGCCTGCCCTCCCCCCTGCAAGCACAAGGTCCTGGATACCAAAACAAACAAACAGAAAGAACTGAACCAAAACAAACAGAAAGAATTGAACATTTAAAAGCCAAATCTAGGAAATATTCACGAAAGGCTAACTTGTAGTCCATAAAATGTAAACACATTATACTCATCAGGGATGAGGGAGCAGCTCAGTGGTAGTCTGCACACTTCCCATGCAGGAGGCCGAGTTCCATCCCCAGCACCAGAGCAATCATCTACAGATGACTGGAGCCAACTCCAATCCTGCTGCGCTGCTCTGGAACACTACAAACAGCCTTAGGGACCTGGGCTCCCACTTCAACCACAGACCAGGAACACCGATCCTGAACCTGAGTAAGAAACTGCTAAAAACCTTGGCTGGTCAGTGGTTAAAACAGCCTGTACTGCTCTCCCTTCTTTTTGTTTGTTTGTTGAGACGGGTCTTTCTATGAAGTTCAGGTTGGCTCCAAACTTGCTATATAGCCCAGGCTGGCCCTGAACTCATGGCAATCCTCTTGCTTCAGCCTCCTGAAAGTGCTGGAATTACAGGCATGTGCCACCATGCCCAGTTCCCTTGTTTTGAAGGACATTATATATCAGGCATTAATTATATTCCCTCCTTTGCTTTGATCACTAGGAACTCAAAGCTGACTTTATGACTTAATATTAATAATATGAAGTAATTTCTAATACGCTCCAATTTATTAATTTTTTCAGGTATCTTCTTACTATTCTATATCTGTTTTCCTTCTCAACCTTTGACATTTTTAACATATTGTACAGTTACAAGCTACCACAAGTACTTTTCTGAACAGAGATTAATTCATGTAACAGTTATAAGCCAACTAGTTAAAGCTCCTGCCCTAAAGAACATTAAAAAATACAACTGGTAAGAAAACAGTCCAATTAAAGAATGGGGAAAGGACCTGAGAGACATTTCTCAAAAACCATACAAATGGGCTGGGGATTTAGCTCAGTGGTTTCGCCACCTGCTGCGCAAAGCACAAGGACCCGAGTTCGATCCCCGGTACAAAAAAAAAAAACAACAAACCATACAAATGACTTTACCTGAAATGCTTGGGACAGAAAGTGATTTGCATTTTGGGCTTGCTTCAGATGCTGTAATATCTGCATGTACTGTACATACTGCGTAGCCCAGGGATGAGCTTCAAATCCAAACACAAAGTCCTTTATGTTTCATAACATACATACAGTCTGCAGATATTTTTAATAATTATGTGCATGAGAAAGTTTCATGGTATGGAATTTCCATTTGTGGTATCATGTCAGCTTTAAAAAGTTTCAGAGGCTGGAGGATTCCAGACTTCAGCTTTTCATATTATGAATGCTCAATCTGTATTATGAAAAAAACCCTCAACATCACTAATTATCAGAGAAATGCCAAATTAAAACAATAAAATATTACCTCACAACAGTCAAAATGTTTACTACAAAAAAGACAAAAAAATAAAGTGTGTGAGAATGTGGAGAAAAGAGAATCCTTGTAAACAGTATTGCTGGTGGCTATAAATTACCATAGCTATTATAGAAAACAGTATGAGAGCTGGGGATTTAGCTCAGTAGTGCCCATGCCTTGCAAGCACAAGGTCCTGAGTTTGATCCCCAGTGAGGAGAGGAAGAGAGAGGGAGAGGGGGAGAAGGAGAGGGGGAGGAGGGGGGAGGAGGAGAGGGGGAGGGGGGAGGGAGAGAGAGAGAGCAGTATGAAAGTTCCTAAAAAAGCAAATCTAGCAACCATACTGTGTATATATCCAAAGGAAACGAAATCCGATACCGGCAATACCTGCACTTCTACATTCACTATTCACGACGGAGAAGATGTGGAATCAACCTAAGTGTCCATCAACAGAGCAATAGATAAGGAAAATGTGCCAACTACACACAACAGAGGACCATCAGCCTCAAAAAAGAAGGAACTCCTGTCACTTGGGACAACACAGATGAACCTGGAGGACCTTGGGCTCAGTGAAATAAGGCAGGCACAGAAACACAACTGCACCATCTCGCCTGCGTGTGGGGTGGGGAAGAGGTGGAACTCACAGAAACAAGGAGTAAAGGGAGGGAAGCAGAGACAGACAGGTGAAGTGGGGAAGGAGGTGGCAGGACAGATGCTGGTGAAAGGACTCGAAATTTCAGTTAGGATGAAAAGTCCAAGAGAACTACCGCGCATCATGGCAGCTGTAGTTAACAATGTAGTACATTTGAAAATCGTTAAGAGTAGATTTTAAGTCTTCTCAACACAAAAAAATAAGTATGTGAAATATGTATGTTAGACTCAGCTATTCCTCTATTTATACTTACATCAACACACGATGTGACCACAAATATACAGTTTTTAAACAAATATATATACCATTTTTGCTTTTCAATTTCAATTAGCGGTTAGAGATGCAGCTCAGTGGTAAAGCACCTGCTTAGTATGTGTGAGGGGTTGGGCTCAATACCCAGCAACACCAAATATAAATAAAGAAAAATAAAATCTTAAATTAAAACCAATTGGCCATATGTCCACATACACTTCTGTTTCTTTTCTTGTATATTTCCATCAATACTTACTGTACTGTCGTATTTACTGCAGCACAGTAAGTCTTGAAATCAGATAGTTTTAGTCTCTGACTTGTTCTTTTTCACCTGTCCCCTACAGCAAAGAACTTCATTTGAGGCAGAGCAGTGTAACATAAACAACATGGGTTTTGGGTTTGAACAATAATTTGACTTTTACTATAAGACTTAGGTGCCACTGCCATCTCCAAGAGTGACTTTTCAATTCTGTAAAAAATAGCCAATAGTACTTCCCCTATCTATCTAACTCAGACATCTCAGTGGGGAAAAGGGAGAGGGAAGCACTTTATTTCTAGAGGGAGGGTAAATTTGCACAACTTCTTTGAAAGCAATTGAAAAATGTCATCAATCACTTCTCGGCCTTTTTGGCTAAGATCAGTTGTAAAAGCTATTTATCAAGAGCTTTAAAAATGTCCCTGACTTACATGTCCCTTTACTTATATTCTTAAAGAAACAATAAGCTGTGTATAGTGGCACATGCCTTTAACTCCAATACTCTGGGGAGGCTGAGGCAGGAGGATGGTAAATTCGAGCCCAGCCTGGGCAATTTAAGACTCAATGTACTGAAACACTCTACATAAAATATAATTATAATAATAATAATCAGGCCTGGGTATGTAACTCAGTGTGAAGGCACTGGATTCAATCCCCTGTATTGCAAATAATAATAACAACAATAATAAAGACAAAAGACTGTATTAAAAATGTTTACCATATCATCATTGAAAGTAATATCATATCTTATATTTACTTCTAATTTTTATTATGAAGATCTGCATTAAAATAGACACTTTTGGCAACATTAAATGAAAAAAGATGTAGTGATAAAAAGGTGAGTGTGAGGATTGCAAAGACATATCAAGTGCTGTGTTATAGTTAACTTTCACCGTGGGCAAAAGATTAATTTTTCTTGCTTCCACATTCTTTTTTTTTTTTTTTGGTACCGGGGATCGAACTCCGGTTCTTGAGCGTGCGCATGCTTCCACATTCTTAATGCGCGGTATTTTTTACAATAAACATAAAGATTCTCCCTTCAGTTACGGTTCTGAAAACATTCAACCAAAATGATGACCACTCATTTTTCAATACGCATTGGAACCACATTCAAGGAACAGAAACACCTCAGTTTAAGTAGGATTTTGTCTTCCTTCATGAGCGATTCCAATGCTGGCATTGACGACGTGTCAGGTACAGCTCTAGACACTGCCAATGCAACTGTGAAATCGGTCCTTGCTCTCAAATCGTTTTTATTCTGCGGATCTTCACTTCAATTATGTCAGCAACTGTGGAGAGCTAGGTCCCCAGGATGGCTGTAAAACCATCAGTGCACTCAGGGCCAAACACTGCTTCAAAGTTCGCTTTCTTTGGAAGCTAAGTGCTGTTTACAGCTTTAAAAAGTGCAGTATGTGATTCATTCAGGGCATGACCACGTTCTTTAAAAAGCTCAGGCAACAATACCGACCTGCTGGCTATAAAGCACTACTTTACAGTTGAAAGCAGGTTTTCCTACACAGTCATGCGCTTTACAGCAGACTAACGCGATGAGTATGCCCGGTCTCCGCTGCTGGAGGGCTACACCTGTCGAGTTGGTTCAGGAACTCCCGGGGCAGCTCCACCTGCGAGGCCAGGTCGGACCAGTGTCTGCAGCCTGAGCACCCCGCCAGGGCGCGCGCCTCGCGAGCGATCAGCAAAGCATGAACTCGGGGTGAGTCCTGACCAGGAACCTCGCAACTGCGCGCATCGCGACCCCGCAACACAGCCGGCGGGTACAGCCCTAGCTACTTTTTCTTTCCTTCTTTTAAAGTTTACGAACCGAGGACGCACACAGAGCATCCCCTACGCGGATCACCTGCCGGGCCGCGATCCGCCCCAGCGCGACCCGCGCCCATGGCCTCCGGGATCTCGAACCCGGGCCGAGCCCGCCGCGCGCCCCACACAGGCCGGCGGGGCCCGGGCCGGTGACAGCTTTATGGCCCCGCGCGCGCCCGGGGTCCCCGCCGCCCCCGCCCCCCCCCCGGCCGCCCGGTCCTACCTGACACACAGAGGCGCGGAAGCCCGCGAGGCCCGCGCGCTCGGCGACCTGCAGGGCCCGGTCCCCAAGCTCCGACTCCTTCCCGCGCCGGTCGTACAGGTACACGGTCCGGGGGCCGTCGCCTGCAGTCCCCGCCGAGGCCTCGCCGGGCTCGCCGCCGCCGGCCGCTGCCATATTGGGGAGAAGGAGAAAAGACAGCGGCGCCGGTGCCCGCGCCCGCCGCTGCGGCCCGGGGTGCGGCCTGCGCGCGGCGCCCTCCGCGCAGAGCCCGGGCGGCTGGAGGCCTCGGCCCGGCGCGCCGCGGCTCCTCCTCAGCCGCGGCCGAGCAGCCGCGGACACACGATCACCCGGGAACCGATTCAAACGAGCTTCGGCCCGGGCACACGTCACTTCCGCGAGGAGGAGACGCGCGGCGCGCAACTCCTGGGCCCGCGCCCGCCACCCACGCGCAGGGCCGCCGCAGCCTTCAAGCGGGTGGCGTAGGAAGAGGAGCGCGCGCGCCAGAGGCGGGGCGGGGCCAACGGGCTGCGCGGGCGGGGCCTTGCCGTCCGCGGGGGCGGGGCCTTGCTGTCCGAGGCTCCGCCCCTCGGCGTCCCGGATTTGGTGGGAATCCTGGACCCCGGCGGGCGCCTGCGCACTAGAGGGCGTGCACCGAGACCCAGGCAGGGATCGCATGGCGGTTCCGTCTCTCGGGGGTGCGCTTTCTCTCTCTGCAGAGGGCCCTGGTGTCTTCACGTCTCGTCAGGAGCCCTCGAGTCGAGCTGGGCTGGGACGCCCCGGGACCGCGTGGGGAAGCCTCGGACTGCGGGCCTCGCGGGTGCAACGGCCCGCAGCGAGCATGTGGCCCCGCCTCGCACCCCGCCTGCTCTGAGGTTCTCGCATGGGGGGCCGGGGACAAAGCGGGGCCGGAGTCGAGGCCGAGTGACGGCCCAGAGTCCCCACCGTCCCTTCCTCATGGCCCCCTGTCCCTGCCGCCAGGTCGCTGTGAACCAGGAAGGAGAGCAACGCCTACCCCGGTCCCTGGGGTTCAATTAGGTGCTCGCAAAGTGCTTAATAGATGGGTCACTTTCAGTAAAAACCTCTGTTGTCATCGCCAGGGAACATTGCATTATCCTGACAGCCAGCAACAAGTAAAATGGCTTTCTTGGGAGACTAGATTTGCTCCCCAGTTCTTAAAAATATTTAGTACATGACAGTGATATATATGAGGTGTGATAAAATACAGGACTGTTTGACACTTGGCTATTACTCCTCTCAAAATCCTCCCCCTCATTTCCAACACACTTGTCCCTTTGTTCCTGCCACCTTCTGAAGCAGCCCTGGAAGTCCTCTCTCTTGAATGTCTTCATGGCTGTCTCAATGTTCTGAATCCATTTCAGAAGTTCACTTTTCACGGTCATTTTGACTTTGGGGAAGAGCCGGAAGGAAGTCCCATGATACCACATCCGGTGGATAAAATGGATGAGGACACACGGATGTTTTTATCAGCTTGCCTTTCCATTCAATGGGGCTTGGCAGCAGCATTCACTGTATTTTTGATGGGGCCTTGTAAAGATGCTCAGGAAGGAAGACTTCCAGAAAGTGCTCCAGACGGGCAAGAACGATGGGGTATGTGTTGCAAGTGAGGGCTGTATTTTGAGGGGAATTAATCCACTTTGTTTTTAATTAGAATTAAAAAAATTAAACACACTTGTTTGATCAGCCTCGGTAAATTCATGAAGACCAAGTTAGCAAATTGAGAGAGTATTCAAATTTCCAAAAGTTTGGGTTCAAGGTTCCAGAAGTGTGTTTTCTGTTTTATTACGACTGCCCAAAACCTTCATGGTTGTTTATCATAGGAGAGCCTGATAACGTTCGTGTGTGTTGTAAACAGATTCGGCTGTTGATAGCAACGTGTTCCGTTCCCGGATGGGGGTGGACGGTTATTGGCCCGACATGCATTAGGGGAAGAGCAGCCATTAGAAGCAAAGTGTGAAGGTGTGCCTTGGGAAATATAAACACCGTCAGGTGGGAGAATGGAGCAATAGTTGGCAAAAGGAGGAGGAGAGTTCAGTTGTGTCCAAATGCCATTCATGTTCCTGGGGAGGGGGACACCCTGGGGACAAAAGGAACCCCAAACTCCCATGGCATTTGCGTGTGTGTGTGTGTGTGGTGCTGGGGATCCAATTCGGAACCTTGTGCTTGCGAGGCAGGTGGTGGCACCACTGAGCTAAATCCCTGGCCCTCCCATGGCATTTTTATGAAGCCTCATTTTCTTTCAATTCATGTGAACATTTCCTTGGTTTTTTTTTTTTTTTTGGTACCGGAGATTGAACTTCGGTCCTTGCACTCCTTGGTTCTTTGTATACTGGTGTTTGATATGGACGCAAGGAAAAAATACAACTTGTCGACTTACTAAAGCATTGCTTTTCTGTTTCTGCAAATTGGGACCACAGCTAGAGGTTTATCATCAGGACAAGAATTTCTCATCTCTGTTATGCCAAATTATACGATCACCTGGGTACAAACAGAAACACCTTTCCTGTCCTCAGGAGGGACTTCAGGATAATCTCTAGAAGAGATCCACAATGCTGCAGGACATATGTACTTGAGTATTACAATTCTTGGTTGTTTTTGTGGTATTGGGATTGAACCTAGAGCCTTCACACTGAGGTACTTCTCCAGGCCTTCTTTCATTTTTTATTTCACGAAATCACTAAATTGCCCAGGCTGTGCTGGAACTTTCCATCCTCCTGCCCCACCCTCCCAGAGCGCTGGGATTACAGGTGTGCACCACTGCACCTGGCTGTCATCAGAATCTTTTTTAATTGACTGTTGTCACTACTGATGTTGCAAACACTCAGTTGTGGTTAGAAAGCTGCTGTTTGCTTCCACATCAAGCTCATTATCAGATCCCTCAACCCTTGTAATTTCGTAGTGCTGTAATGACCACATGCCTTCTGTTTCAATTACAGTACTAATAGGCAGCTCTTTGGCAACACAGAAGGAACAAGTTTTGTTCCGTCTTTTAGGGGTTTTTTTTGTTGTTTTATTTTGGGTTTTTTTGGTACCGGGGATTGAACTAAGGACCTTGTGCTTGTGAGGCAGGTGTGGTGCAGCTAAGCTAAATCCCCAGCCCTAGAAGGAACAAGTTTTTAAGTCACTCATTGCTTTGTAAAGTTTTCTCCTTTTTTGGTGTGTACGGTTCTTCACCCATCTGAACAAAGCAGGAGGACGTGATGCTGTGAATCCTGCTTGCATACATACATCCACAGTAAAACTTTTGAAGAAACATAAAGTTGGAAACTTCTCTCTTATCCCAAATCCTAAAAGTCACCACATTGCCTCTCTGGGGTAGAATGATGTATTTTTTATCCTCTGACTTTTTCACACAGCTCCCCCCCGCCCCCCATACCTCAAATTGAGGATTGTGACTGTTGGCAGTCAGAAGCAATAGGAAAATTATAGATGTGGATACAATAATACCTCACTTCACAAACGCTTCTGTCCATGAACAATTTGGTTCACAAAGAAGATTCGTTCAGCAAAATTTTGCTTCCATTCTCAAACTCTGCTTCAGGTGATGCACACGAACATGGCCATCTTCCCCAGAATCACAGAACAAGTTGAGTTCATGAACCGAGGTACCACAGTATGGCATAATAAGAAGGGTCCTAATAATAAGACACTGACAACAGAGTAAAGGAGGTACTTTGTGTTCTGCGCTCTTTATACCCTATTTAAATGATAAAGTGGCAATTATTTAAAGTGTCTTCCTTCAGCAAATAGGTGGAAATTAAGGATGGATCGAAATCCCTATCTTCATGGGGGCTCACGTTCTGTAGGGAGCGACAGAAACAATTTTTAAAATGTGCAGAATTCATATGGTGATCAATGTATTGTAGACAGCAGGGGTGTGGTGGTGTAAATTTGTAATCCCAGCTACTCATGAGGTTGAAGCAGGAGAATTTCTAATTGGAGGCTAGCCTGGACCATCTCAAAATAGAAAATAAAAAGGGCTGGGGATGGAGCTCAGTGGTAGAGTGTCCTTGTGTTTTGAGAGAGTTAGGGACCCACCACAATGTGGTTAGGGTTAGACTGACACAACACGCCCCCAGACACGGTAAACTATTAGGCTTTGTACCATGAGATGTTTCAGGGGGCTCACAGTGAGACCCTGCTAAAACCACAAGAGCAGAGTGCACATAAAATGAGAAACTCTTACCAAGAGAAAAACGAAGCCTCTAACTTGACTTGCTCTTAGTCCAATTCAAATCACTAACTTCGGAGATCACAGAACTGGGCACTACCTTATCAGCTTCCGTGAGTGTCACTGTAGACAACACCTCTGACTTGTAGGTTACTGGAGCAGTTGCTGGGGTGCTTTCTAGGGAACTGAAAATTCACGCCTCCCACCCAGGTGCTGGGAACTCAGCCCAAGGCCTTCACGCTGTGCTACATCCCTAGCCCTTATTTGTTTATTTTTTTAGTTTTGAGAGAGGATCTTGCTAAGTCATGAAGTTGCCCAGGCTGGCCTTGAACTTGAGATCCTCCTGCCTCATCATCCCAGAGTGCTGCGATTATAGGCACGTATCACCATAACTGGCTTAGGTCACATTTGCGGAGAACACTGGCCCCTCACTTGGGCCTATGGATATCTGATGTGTGACAGAAATGGGCTAAAAAGCTTGCATCTATGTCTTCAGACTGTGTCTGTCCCCTTTGCCCTGTTAGTCTTTAAGTCAGATTCTACTCAGCTCTGCGCAAAGACGTTGTGGTTAATTGATTAATTGATGATTAAAGAGCTGTTTGTCCATGACTATGGGAATGCTCATAGTTAATCTGGCCTCTTGTCTGCTGGAGCGGGCTATGTTGTTTCTACCCCACCACTGTGCTTTTGCAGCAGCTCAGCACTGGAAATCCCCCAGCCTCATCACATGACTAGGACATGGATGCAACAGCCAGAGCTGGGAGAGAAACTCGGCCGGCCCTGAGCACCGCTGCCTGCTGGGGCCCCAGTGCAAAGCCAGGAAGTTTTGCACAGGGTGACGACTCCAGATGCACGAACTCAACAGCCTCTAGGGTAGTTTGACCATGATCACTTGCTGGGCCAGGTCTGTCACGGAGAGAAAGAAACATCCTTTGGCCAAAGGGAATGAGTGGACTTTTCGCCCCCCTGGCAAATGAGTGCAAATCTGCTGCTCTCTTTGTTGTGGAAGCAGCAGCGTGATCCCCCTTTCTCTCAACCAAGTGCTGGCTCCACTGGGGCCAAAGCCCTGCAGCAGCTGAAGGTCCCCCCGAGCTTTGCCTGAGTAGCTCTGTGTGCCTGCGTATTTGGCCCAGTCTCGTTCCCGCTGCCTCTGGGTCAAAAGATCTCATCGTCTGCTACTGGTGATGCCGATGCTGTGGGGTACAGGCTGGGTAGTACTGGCATCTGAAGGGTCACTGTCTTATATAGGGTTGGAGAAAATCTCTCTGGTAAGGTGACATTTGACCAGAAGGAAGTGAAGGGCTGGTTGCATATTGATCCAGGAAACAAGTGTTTCTGCAACAGGAAAAACGACTACAAAATCCCTGAGTTTTGAGCATGGTTGGTGTCAGTTACAGAGAGTAATGGGGTGGGGATCAGAGAAATCGATGGAAAAGGAGATCACACAGGACCTTGCGGGTCACTGTGTTAACTTCGGCAGTAACCCTCAATAAAACGGGAAGGACTGGAAGGACTGGAGCAGAAGTGTGATGTTATTTTTTCCCCCTTTCTTTTTGAGACTGGGTTTTGTTGAATTGCCCCTGGTGGCCTTGAATTGCTATCCTCCTGCCTCAGCCTCCCACATTGCTGGGATTACAGGCATCCACTGCCACACCTGGCCTCGGACATTTTTAAAAGACAAATACACAGATCGCTGTGTTGAAGATAGGGGCCAAATTCAGAGGCCAGCAGAGTACTCAGGAACCTGCTTCGATAACTCAGGGAAGAGACAGTGAGTACTGATCTAGGCTGGTAATCCATGGATGTATTTTTCAGGTGATGCTTAAAAATGGCAGATGTGTTAATGGAACAAAAGCATAGAGTATACAAAAAGAAAGTAATTAAGCCAATCTTTATAGCCCATGGCTCTTGAGGAAGTGTTGTGCACACTTGCGTGTTTTTACCCACCCTGCGTCTCACTTGCTGCCTAGATTTGGGGGATTCCCCATCCAATACAGCACATGGTGGGCAGAAGATCACCTTCCCCTGAATTTGTGGCTGAAAAGGCCACACATTCTCCAGTCCCCTTGCAGCTGAGACGCATGCAGGTGGCCACGCTCGGCGACCAGAGAGTAACAGGACAGCAGAGGCCGCCTCCAGTTCATGTACCTGAGCCTGGGTAGGAAGGCAGTAGGCCCTCAGGGAACAGTTCACGGTTTTAGCTATGCTGCTGGCTCGGTGCCCCCACCCCACGCATGCCACTAGTGGGCACTGAACCCAGGGCCTTTGTGCCAAGCTGCATCCCCAGACCATTTTTATTTTTTATTTTGAGCCAGGGTCTCACTAAATCACTAAGTCTCCTAGGCTGGGCTTGAATTTGCCATCTGCTATCTTTCTGCCTTAGCCTCCCAGACTGCTGGGATTAGAGGCTAGGTAGTTTTGAAGTTGGACTGACCAACCTCCTAGCAAATCCATAACTACCCAATTATCTAGCCAAAAATACTGTTTCTGAGGTTTTGTTTTGTTGAGGTTTTTTGTTTTTTTGTGTTCCTAGTACTGGGGGCAAACTTAAAGACACTCTACCACTGAGCTATACTCCAGCCCTTTTTATTTTGAATTTCAAGGCAAGGTCTCACTAAGTTGCCCAGGGTTTCACTAACTTGGGACCCTCCTGCCGCAGCCTCTCAAGTGACAAGGGTTATAGGCATGTGCCACTGAATGCAGCCTGTTTCTGCTTTAAAGGAACCAGAGGCAGTTTCTTCTCCTTGCCACTAAAAAGCCTGATTGATCCACTAAGGGCTAATATTCCTCCTTTGAAACTGCCATTCATTTCATAAGTGAGGCACTTAGTTCAACAAGTTCTGCTAGATAGAAATTCCTACACGAGAACAGAAGGCAGGATATGTTAGGAAAAAAGGAGGAAAAATAAACAGGATAGGTGTATTTCAGAACAAACCTAAGAGAAACTGCCCTTGCATTTAGACCAGACTGGTAATGCATACAGGTTATAAGGTCTTTTATAGGGTCATGAGCATAAAGGAGGTGTCTTAGCTACTTTTCTTGTTGCTGAGACAAAATACCTGACACCCACAAGTTAAAGGAGGAAAGGTTTATTTCATCTCATAGTTTTAGAGGTTTCAGCCCACAGTCGCTGGCTCCAAGGCAGAGTGGCATGGCAGAGGGGGAACAGTCCATGGCAGGGCAGCAAGCAGCAAGCCTGCCTTCCCTCTGTTCCTTTATACTCCATCCAGGCTCTAAGCCTATGATCGGTGCCACCCACACCCAGGGTGGGGCTTCCATTATCCATGCCCAGAACTATGCTAAACCAATCAGTGGACTAATTTAGTACCACATGTCCATAATCCCAGTATCACATGCTCCAGATCCAGCCAGCTCCAAAAAGCCCTACCTATGAGCGCATGAGGCTTTGGGGACATCTAGACACAGCTGTGACGGGGGCTGTGAAAGGAGAAGGCCAAAGTGGGACTTGGGAGGTGGAGAGTGCAGTGGAAAGGAGTAGTGCTGCCTGCCATGGACAGGGCTTGAGAAGGCCCAGGAGTGGTGTCTGCCTGTCAGCAGCGGGGCTAGGAATGATGGGAGTGGGGTGTGGCCATGGTCACTGGGCCTTTTTAACCCAGATTATATAACTTTAGCGGGCTAAAAGCATAGCGGTGGGAGCAGAGGCTTGACATGGTCTCTGGTCAGCCTAGGATGGTGAGGGCAGTGGCCAGACTGCCTCATCCCAAACTCTAGGATCAGATAAGGAAAATGGGCAGCTCATCTCCTCCTTAACTGCTTCCTGCTGATTAGGGGCAGTGGTTGGGATTTTGTGCAGACTAAAGAAGGAGGAGGGCCATCTTGACGTGGTCTTTAGCAGCTGCCTGTCACATGGCCATAATCCTGTTGGTGAGACATCTTTGAAACAGACTGATTAGGCATGGCAGTATAAACACATGAGCGAAAAGAGAACAGGTACTACAAAGGGAGGAATCCAAGATAGGATAGTGGACTTGCACGAATCCCACGAGCTCTGTAGGGGGTCCCGAGACATTTGTCGTACTGCCAGGACCTCCATGTCCATCTGGGATAAAAGTACAGCATGTTGTATGAAGCATGGCTCATGTGCTCCCTTGGGCAGCTGTAAGGAGATCTACAGCCATATGATTTTGCAAAACTACTTTTCTCTTTTGGGATGTTTCATCCACTAACAATGTCCCAGCATAGTGAGTGGCATTTGATGCATGCTCTGGGTGTTGGGTTAAGTCCTCTACATCAAGTCTGTGTTAACAGCAGTGACCCCTGAAAGGGTCACAGCTAGGGGGTAAAACCAACAGGGTGTGTGTTTTATGCGACATCATTAGTGGTAGACTGCTTCTCAGACTGGGAGTCATTCTGGGAGAGAAGGGAGAATATATCCAGGAATGTAAGGACACCCCAATGTGCACCGTCCTTTCCAATGAGCAGGTTGGTAATGGCCAGCCGTACCGGCCGCAGACCCATACATGTCCTGATGGACCCACATCTGAGAGAACTATTCCATGATATTAGTAGCATATGTGATATTGAGACACAGGTGTTCAGGTATCCATCCTACTGTGCATCTAGGATCGAATATTGTTCAACACACTGCAATTGGGCCCTTGATGGTAACATGTTCAGCTACTACCTATCCCCAGTCATTGAGGACAGCACATCCTGAATGATTGCCCCGTTTCACTGCGCCGGAGCAGGCTTTCTATGGCCTGGCAGTGTCCCTCCCATTCAGGTCCTTGCGTGTTTCACAGAGGCAAAGTTATTCAGCTGTCACTGGAGTGAGACACCAGGGGAGACCTCCCTCTGCACACCCAGCAGTGGGAGACCCTGTGGACCTGTGCATAATTGGGGGCCAAGAGACCACATGATTTGCCATAATTACCCCAATCAGACTACTCCCAAGAAGTAGTCAGATCCTTGTTACTTGTTGGAATTGACTGTTCACCCTCACTGTTAGTTCAGTGGCAGTGACCTTTACATCTGAAAGAAATCTGAGTTACTGAGCCGAAGAAAAGAAGGTGAGGGTACAAAAGGAAAAAAACCTCTATTTGGGTGAGGGAAAAGGCACAAAGAATCTCTAGAAGGTCGCTCTGGGAGGAGTAAAGGGGTCGTGCTTGTGCCAGAATAGTGAGAAATGTTTTGAAAGAAGTTAGAGAGAAAGGTGTCTCAGTCGCTCAGTTTTTGCAGGTAACCATGAGATCTTGATTGAAGTGGATCCTGTCCGGGAGTAGTGAGGGGAAGTTTAGCCAGTTGGACAACAGAGAAGTGAGCCCTGGGAGGAAAGCCTGTAAGCTTAGCTGTTACTGGGGTTATGAAGATTATTTGATGGGCTCCATCCCATTTAGGGTGCACAGGGTCTGGTGACGCCCTCATGTGGATCCCGGCAGGCAGCGGGCTAGCTGGGGCAGGTGAGACAGCGTGTGAGCACAAGGCATGGGGTGTATCTAACAGGGGTGACTGTGGAGGACTTAGAGGTGAGGATTCTGGTCCCCTGGGAAGCTGGAATCTGACTGTCTGGTGGTGAGGGCCTTCTGTACATCAATTCAAAGAGGCTTATCGTGGTGGCTGTTTTGGTTACTTTTCTCTTGTTGCTGAGACAAAACACCTGACACCCCAAGTTAAAGGAGAAAAGGTTTATTTAGCTCACCGTCTGTAGAGGTTTCGATCCGCAGCTGTCTGGCTCCAAGGTGGGATGGCACACAGCAGAGGGGCGTCTCAGAGGAGAAACAATTCATTGCATGCAAAAGACAGTGAACAAAACAAGGGCCTTTGACAGTGTCTTTCTGCCCCTTTATTTTATCCAGGCTACTTAGGATGGGTAGTACTCTTGATCCAGCCACCTCTGAAAAAACCCCACCTATGACTGCATGAAGCTTTGGGGGACATCTAGACACAGTCACAACAGTGAGTTTATGGGGGAGAGCTTGCAGCTTGAGGAGTGCCAGTGTTGTTGTGTTTGGATTGTGAGTTTTGTAAGTGTGTTTTTTAAGATCCCATTTGCCCTTTTCACTCTTCCCAATGACTGGGGGTGACGAGGTATATGAAAATGCCAGTTTATATTAAGTGATTTTGCCGGGTGTTAAGAAATCTGCGAGGTAAATTCTGGTTCATAGTGTGACTGCAGGAAGGCTGGGAGTCCGCAGTTAGCCACGGTGGAAGCCCTTTTATTGGTGGTGGGAAGGCTTCCATCCATCCTGTAAATGCATCCACTAGAACTAGTAAGTAACCAATCCTTTTCATGGCGGGGGGGCATAGGAGTAAAATCTATTTGCCCATCTTCTTTGGGCTCTAGCCTGGGGTGTAGGAAAAGGAGCAGGATGGATGTTCATCTGGGGGGAATGTTCGCTGACAGATGGAGCAGTCTTTTGAGAGTTGATGTAGGGTTTCTGTCATCTGTAGGGTTAAGTGTATGTGCGTGTGTAGAAAACAGGTAAGGGAAAGAGGTCCAGCGTGAAGATGGGAGTGTAATTCAGTAAGGACAGGGATGTGAGGGCCTCAGGGAGGACTGCCTGTCTGTGTGAAAACCACCTCGGTTTGTGGGAGGTAGACTCTTGTTCCTGCAGCCTCTGCTCCTCCTTCTCTGTGTAGCCTGGGGAAACTGATAAAGGGATATTTAGGAGGGGAGAGCCTAAAGCCACTTCTCCAGGCAGGTGACCTGCTGTGTTGTTTCCTGTGGTGGTGGCATATTTTTTATCCCTCTGCTAATGGCCTCTGCAATGTATGATTGCTACTTTGAATGGGAGAAGGCTGCCTGCATTAGGGCATGGATCGGCTTTGCATTTATAACGGGTGTTCCTTTGGCTGACAGAAATCTTCTTTCTTGCCAGATTAGTGCATTAGAATGTATCGTATTGTAGGCATATTTGGAATCAGGATGTATGTTAATAGCACCATTCTTTGCTAAGGTTTGCGACCTGGCCAGCGTAATAAGCTGGGTCTATTGTGGTGCCATTTGGAAGTGGGGTGGCTTCAATTACTTCTCTGGAGGAGAGACACATTCATTGTCATGATCGCCCTCCACTGTAGCATAGGCGGCCTGATAAGGGGATGTCTTAGAGGCACTGCCATCAACAAACCAGTCAGGAACATCTGGGATGTGAGTAGAGGTCAGATGGTGAAAACTGTTAAGGAGAAATCTGCTAATTCAGGACAGGAGTGGTCCTCTGAAGTCCCCTTGGGGTCAGGCTCTGGCATAAGTGAAGCAGGGTTTAGGGGGACTGTGATGGACGGAGACCAGAGGTTGTATTAAGGTAGAGTGTAGGATCTGAGTTCTAGTGGGAGAAGTGGAACAAAGAGCTCTGTGGCTTAGCAGATCCTGTAACCCACAGGAGGACCAGATCTGGAAGGGCTGATGGACATTTATTATTTGCACCTTAGGAATAAGGAGAGCAGCAGTGGCCCTCACCTTGAGGCAAAGTGGTCAGCTCTGATAGATGGGTCAGGCTGTTCAGAGAAACAGGCTACCAGGAGCAGGCAGTCTCCTCAGGTGTGTCAAGTCCCAGTGCCTAAGACTTTGTTCACAAATGTAAAGATGGAAGGGTTTATTAGGGTTGGGAAGGTGTAAAACAGGGGCCTTGGTTAGGACCTTTCTCAGTACCTGGAATGCATGAGTTAGAGAACATTGACTTCACCCTCAGAGGCATCAGAAAGTGGCCCGGCTATGACAGCAAAGTGGTGGCCCCAGAGCCTAAAATAGCCCGCCAGTCCCAGGAAAGAGAGAAGTTCCCATTTAGCCTGGGGAAGGGGGAGAGGAAATTGTGTTTTTCTGTCTTCCGCAAAGTCTTGGGCAGTGGGAATGATACAGAGTCCAAAGCAGAATCCCAGTGGTACTTGTGTACCACTGGGAACACAAGTGGGGCCTTATGTTTAAGATCCTATAACCTCTGTCTGCCAGAAAGTTAAGGAGAGCAGTTTGAGTGCTGCATATGTCCTTTGTGGGGCTACAGAGGAGAAGGGCATCAAAGCACTGCAGGAGGCTGTCAGAGAGGTCTCTTTGGAGTGGCTCACCAAAGAGGTGGGGGCTGTCATGGAACCCCTGCTGCAGAACCGTCCAAGTCAGTTGCTGTTTGAAGTTAGAATCAAGATCAGGCCAGGTGACTGCAAAGAAATTTTGAGCAGAGGGGTCCGAGGGGCTTTTGAAGAAGGTATCTTTAAGGTCAAGGACCAAGAAGTGCATTGTGTCTGGGGTATTTGAGACAGGAGAGTACAAGGGTCAGGGAGCACAGGATGGATAGGAATCATGGTGGCACGGATATGGCGGAGGTTTGTACTGAGTGAAGGAACCATCAGTCTTTTTGATGGGAAGAACAGGGGTATTGCGAGAAGAGTCGGTGGGAATCAATATTCCCACCCTGAGAACGTGATCACTAGTGGGTGTGAGTCCCTTCAGTCCTTCTGGGACAAGGGGTACTGGGAAACTGAAATAAAATGAGTAGGACCCTTCAGTGAAATATTTACAGGGGTGTGGTGGGCGACTACTTCGGGCGTACTCATGTTCCAGACCTGGGGGTTTCGAAGAGGCCATTTTATGGAGCTGGAGTGGGCAACAGACAGGCTAACTTTTTTAGATTCGTCCCTCTGGCAGAGAAGCAAGAACCTCGAAGGCCCAGAGAAAGTGGGCACGTATAGCACGGCTCCCAGTTTATGCATAAGGTCCTTGCCTGGAATGGGGGCGGGGCAGTGAGCAGAGTCAGGAGTGAGTGGAGCAGGGTCATCCCCCTATTGTACAGTTCACAGGAGGAGTCTGCGGGCGATGCTCCCGGAGGTGCTTTGTGCCAGCCACAGGACCAGCAGAGTGGGCAAGTGGCCCCTGAATTCAGAAAGCACAGAAAAGCTTGCCCCAGCATCGGTAGGAAAGGAATTGGCCTTATGGGATGCTGTCCCAAGCACCCTGGCTTCCACACACTCACCTTTCATGGGGCAGTGGGTCCCAGGCATCTTCAGTCCTCTGTCCTTAAAGCCAGTAGCAGAGACAGGTCATCATAAGGCAGCTGGGGCTTCCTGTACGAGGCCAAACCCAAGCCGGAGAGACATTCCTTCTGGGGCAACCCATCTTCCAGGGTCCCCACTGGCCACAGAAGGGGCATGGCTTAGTTGGGGAGCAAAGACTGGGGCAGGCTTCTGCCCAGTGCCCATCACTGCCACGTCTGTAAGAGGTGCCAGGAGGGGTACAGGGCCCTCCGAGAATAGCAGATATAATCTAGTTTGTCTTGCTTTGGGGGCCTTTTCCCCATCCTCTCAGGTGGTATAAATGTAGAATGGCCATTTATGAGCTCATTTCTGGGAGCCTGGGGTCCCTCTTATAATTTTGAAGCTTTTTTTCTAGTATTGGGAGTGGACTGGGAAACGAACTCGAGATGGACAAGTCCTGTCCTTCCCCAGAGTCAGGGTCCATTTTAGTTTATTTTAGCGTGGTCTCCACTAGATGGGACATAAACAGGGCTGGATTTTCATCAGGTCCGTGAGTAGTTGCTCTTAACTTACAGTTTATTGCTTTGCATGTACTCTTCTCCACACGAGCTAGGAGCTAATTATGAGATCAGGCCTCTCAAGACTCCGATCCCCGTCCTGGGAAACCCAGGCAGGTTTGGCGGGGGCTGTTTTGGTGACTGCCTGAGCAGCCATCGCCTGCCTGTATTGGGTTGTTTGGGTTTTGCTGGAATTTATCTGCCTAAGTTTCAGCTGCCTGCCAAATGCATTCTCTCTCACTGGGCATGAGAGTTGAGGAAATGATTAAATATCTGTCTTGCCAAGTGGCAGCCTTTCTATGTTTACCAGGGTTTTCAGAGAGAGATCCCAGTCACTGTCATTCATGGAAAAGGGAACACAGACATTAACTGTTCCTTTGACTCCCCGCCATGTGTTGGAGTAGCAGGCAGAGAGGGTGAGGAGCAAGGGTGGAAGGTTAAGCTATTTCTGCAGCTCCCTGGGCTGTACCTGCAGTGGGAGGTGAACCTGGCTCAGGAGGGGAAGGAGGAGGAAGCTGGTATGGCTGGGCTCATCTACCAGGTCAGAGTAAGGAGTTAAGTGTGAGTTTTTCTCCAGTAGGAGAATCTGGTGGACAGAGCAAGCTTGGCAAAGAGAGGGATGCAAGTGGGGAGTGAAGAAAACTTGGGCATAAGGGACCTCCTGCTACTCGCCACTTCTCTGCAGGCAGTTACCAAGATCATGAAGAATTTGGAAGTCAAACAAGCCAGAGTCAGGCTTATTGTCTGCCATTGTCTAGCTTGTACCTAGGCCAAGCCACGCGAGAATAAAATATGAGATGTTTAGGCTGAATATTCCCTTTTAAATTGAGGGGAGAAAGATTTTTTTTAGGAGGCAATCCAAAGGGGTGTCTGCTGGAATATGAGAAATGTGGGAGCCCATCGTCGCTGGTGAGAGAGCAGCCGGGGTCCGTAGCCTGTGTTGGGCTGTCGTCCCCCACACAGGGACCGGACTGATCCCTACTGGACCTGGCCTGGCCATGTCAGAGGGGCTTTTGCCGAGCCTGGGCTGGTGTCCTTGCTCCAGTTGCTCTGGAAGTCCATCACAGAGCCCAACTGTGGGACCCCTGGGGGTCTAGGACGGCAGACCTCCATCCCCTGGATGCCTAGGAAAGGCAGGGCCAATCTTACCAGTCCTGTGCTGGATCCTGAGGAATTTGGTGCTGAGTGGAGGATTAGCAGGAAATGGCAAAGACCTCCTGGAGCTTGTGAGGAAGAGGGGGAAAGTGGAGGGGAAGTGGGAATGGGTCCCCCACTGGAAAGCATCTCTGGGCTCCTCCTGGCAGGTCAGCATAAGCCCCCGGCTAGGCCTGACTAGGGATGGGAGTCCCTGCAGGACTGCCTTGTGCGTCATGAGATCGTCTCGGTGGCAGGACCACAAAGGAAGAGGTGGGCGATACTGGAGTAGTCCCCTCAACCTGTTCTCTGCAGGCCACCAAAATATCAGGGAAAAGGAGGGAAAACAAAGGTACAAGCTCAACAGGACAGGCTTATTTCAGAACAAACCTGAGAGGGACCACACTGGCACTGAGACCAGGCGGGGTACCCTCCCACAGGCTGTCGGTCTTTTGCAGGGTCCTGAGCAGAAAGGGGGCTGTGAAAGGAAGGGGTCAAAGTGGGCTCGCACTCACACGAGGAGAGAAGAAATGGACCGCCTAGAGCCAGAGCAAAGTGGTGCTTAACAGTGTAGTGTAGTCTTCAATTTTTCTTTTGATCCCAGCAGCAGAAAGGTGACGAATGCAATGTTTAAACTGGATTTTAATTTTTCTTAATTTCTTTTTTAGTAGTCTAGAATTCAGAATTATTTAAGAAATTAATTAGAGGAAATTTACAGTCTGAAACAGTTCTATCTGAAAATTTTTCATTTATTTAATTTTGGCCCTTGAAATCCTATATATCCTTGTATAAATGAGAAAAAGGTTTTTAAATTAAAAAGAAAGAGAAAAATAGAAAAGAGTATATATATGTTTTTTTAAATTTTCCTTTGGTTGTTTGAGACTGGTCACCATGTAGCTCAGGCTGGTCTAGAACTTGAGATCCTACTGCCTCAGCCTCCAGACAGCTGGGATTATAGGTCTATAACACCATGTAGGCTAAAAATAGAAAAAATTTTAAACATACAAATGTTAATAACTCAATTTAGCCATTCCAGGAGGTATACATATTTTAAAATATATTGTACAGCATACATATTTACAATTTTTTCAATTACAAAATAAATAATTTTAATAAAATGAAATTAATCCCACTCTCAAAAAAAGAAGAAATTGTAGTTGTCATCAGAGTAAGTGTGTCAGACTATTTTCTGAAGAAACCAGCCCACCGAATTCAAAACACAAATATTTAAAGGACAAGAAAGGCAAAATTTCTGAGGGGATCAATTTCATATCTGGTTCACAATGTTAGAGGGGGAAAAGCAACTTTGTGGCATGGCCGTTATATGGCTCATGTCTATATGTCCTCTATGCCTCAGGTGATCATAGGTGGGAATTTTTCAGAGGTGGTTGGATCTAGAGTGTGTGATGCTGGGATTGATTCATGGCACAATGCTAGGCTCCAGGGCGCTAGGATTAAGGGGGTGTGTGCTACCCACCCTAAGTAGCCTGGATAAGATATAAGGGACAGAAAGAGTGGTGTCCTCTCTTGCTTGCTTTGCTGCCTTCTGCCCACCATGAACTGTTTCTCCTCTGCCATGCTACCCTGCCTTGGAATCTGCTGCTTATGAACTGAAACCTCTACAAACTGTGAGCTAAGTAAACCTTTCCTCCTTTAATTTTGGGTGTCGAGTATTTTGTCTCAGCAACAAGAAAAGTAACTAAGACAGCTGTCATATTTACAAAGATCATTCACTATTCAGACATCAGGATATCAAAAATCAGGAATCAGGGTAGCAGTTTAGAACTGTAGCAGTTTGGAACTGAATGGGCCGGGGATTTAGCTCAGTGGTGCTGCTGCCTGCCTCGAAAGCACAAGGTCCAAAGTTCCATCCCCCATACAAAAAAAAAAAGAACTGCAATCCCAGCTATCAGGAAGCTCAGGCAGGAGGGTGGAAAGTTCAAGGCCAGCCTGGGCAACTTAGCAAGACCCTGTCTCAAAGAGAAGAAAAACACCAACCTAAAATCAAAAGACAGGGAAGACATTGTTTGGTGTCCAGGTTCACTGGGAATTTCTAGGATTTATGCTTTTGGAGACAGACTCAGTCAGGATGGCCCTATTATTTTTGAGTTCTTCTAAGAAAGCTTTATTTTATTGCTTGATTCTGTTGCTTCCTGTAGCATGTGATATGCTTAATCATACTGGGAGCAGAACAAAGTTTCAGTTTTGCTTTCTGGGAGATTAATACTGAAACAAGCATTGGAGGGAGGGAAAGGATGGGATTGACCACACAGAGCCCTGGGGTGGGGTGGGGATGGGGTCATGGACTGTTCCGTTCCGCAGCTGCAGACCTCAGGAGGTTAGTCGTTTCCACCTTTGATTCTGCTCCAGTGAAACGCTTAGCAGTGCAACTGCTCCCGCTTGTAGGATAGGTTCTTTTGCAACAAACCTTCATACAATAAAAATGTAAGAATGCACATGATTCAGGTAAACATCACAGCTCAGCACAGAGCAGTCACTGCTGGTTCCTCCTGCAGCTCATGCCCAGCATCTAGAAAGGGGATCCAGGGCCGGGGATTTAGCTCAGTGGTTTCGTCGCCTGCCTAGCAAGCTCAAGGACCTGAGTTTGATCCCCAGTACCAAAAAATAAATAAATAAATAGAAAGGGGATCCAGCACCAGCTGGCATCTGTAGTCCCAGCTCATTGGGGAGTGGAGGCATGAGGACTGAGAGGTCAAGGCCAGCCTGGGTAACTTAGCAAAGCCTGCCTCAAAATTTTAAAAAAGGGGCAAACTTCAAAGCAGGTTTTCTCCTGGATGTGTGTTGCTCTTGCATTGCTGTAAAATTGAAGTGGAATCGTCCTAAATCAGGGGTCACCTGTACTCAGAGAAGGTGGAACTGAAGTATCGGGGGAAAGGACACCTAGGCCTTATCTAGCTCAATGATCACCTTCTTAAATTTAGCAGCAGATCAGCGAGGAGTCTTGGGCTTCGTCATGTGGCAAATAGCAGACAAGGCATCTCTGGGCCTCTCCGGAAAGAGTCGAAGTCCACAGGAAAGCCCAGATCCTACAGTGTCAGACTAAGGGCACCAGTGGTCAGGGAGGCTCTGCGGAATAGCAGAACCTACCGGGTCTCCCCTAAGGGATCTGTCACTGCTGGCTCCTGGTCTGGGTGATCTCTGTGAGGAACACTGGTCCCTCTTCATTCCCGAAGCACAGCTGGGACTCTGTTGTGGTGTTAAGACGACAGCAGAAGTAAGAATAACCTGTAATGTGTGTTTATAGATCCTAGGTTCCAGCCCAGAAACTTTGAACTGTTCAAGTATGAGACAGCATTCATGTGATTCTATTGGATACAGTCCAAACATCCTATGTTTAAATTCCCAGGCCTTTTATTTTTCTTTATTTTCAGACAGCGTCTTGATAAGTCATCCAGGCTGGGCTGGAACTTGCAGTCCTCCAGTCTCAGCCTCCCAGTGTGTTAATGGGGAAGACTGGATAAATGCAGGCCCGAGAGATTCATGGGAAATCTCTGTGCCTTTCTTTTAATTTTGCTGTGAGATGACAACGGCTCTCAAAAAATCCTTTTTCAAAAAAAGAATACATGAGCAACCTGATTTACAAAATCCATCTGACTGTTTGCAGCTTGTAGTCCTTCCCTCCCAATGGACAGAGACAATCTTCCCCTAACAGTCCGTAGAATCCACACACAGGGGTCTGCGGGTCTGCGTTGTGTCACACAGGGTGCCTAGAGGAAGCCCAGTAGGAAATGGACGCATTAAGTTTCTATTTCTCATCTAGGTTTCACTTTCCTAAAAGAGAATTAATCTCTTCCCTGGAAACTGGTCACTAATCACCCTCCCTTACAGGAAGTTGGCCTGATACAGAAGGAGAACACAGCATTTGAAGGAGATGCGTTAGCTGGGTGTGGTGGCACAGGCCCATCATCCGTGGCTGGTGTGGGAAGATCAGGAATTTGAGACCAGCCTGGGCTATGCTGTTTTAAAAAGAAGGAAGAGGAGGAGAAAGAGGAGGAGATGAACAGATAGTACAGCATGTAGGTCATTTAATTGGACATAACCATAGGAATTATGAAAAATAAAGATAGTGGTTATTTTTCATATTCCTTGAAGAATATTCTTTTAGTTTAGCTTAGTTTAGTTTAGTTTGCATGTTTGGGGCATTACGGACTGAAGTCAAGGCCTTCATGCTAAGCTATATTCCTCAGTCTTTTCTTTCTTCTTCTTTTTTTTAAATGGTACTGGGGTTTGAACTCAGGACCTCGTACTTGCCAGGCAGACGCTGTGCCACTGAGCTACATCCCCAGCCTTTTTTTTCAAAAGACAGGGTCTCACTAAGTCACTAACTTGCCCAGGGTGGTCTTGAACTTGTGATCTTTCTGCCTCCAGAGTGGTGGGATTACAGGCACATGCTACTGTGCCTGGCTTGGATTTTTTTCAGTCTTAAACAACCCCATCAATAGCTGCCTCCAGCCAACCTTTGCTGAGCCCGCTCCAGTCCCTCTCTGCCGCCCTCCTCCAGTTTGCAGTGACCCTGACGCCTGTAACAGGCCCTCTGCTGTCCCATGGGACTCAGCTACTGCTGTATCTCAAAGCCCATCTAGAAAAGAAATGCTTCTCTGAAGGAAACAGCCTGCAGAGATAAAAGTACCCCAACCTTGGTGGGCAAGGAGATCCAAGCATCCCCACCCACCATCTGATGTGTGTGAAACAGACTTCTGCATGACGGTTAGTTGGAACGTTGTGCACACACACTTGGTTTTCATGTTTTTGTGCTTCAGTCTTGTGGATGCTTCCTGCCTTTATAGCTGTTGGGTGTGGCCCTCCTGTTCCTGGATCTAGACAGAAAGAAAGGCTTTACAAAAAATAAATACAGATGTTAAAGCAGAGTCAGAAGCACACACAATGCACGTGCACACACACACGCACACTTACAGGGTCCCATTGAACATTTTAGATTCCTAGACCCATGGGATCTCAGCTCTTTCCATTTTAGAGAATGTTTTTGCCTTCTATGTACAAAACTAAATCTGTCCGGCCCTTTGGCTTTTTCAGAACAAAGGGAAGTTTATACTAAATAGTGTATTGTTTCCAATGTTGGATGCTGAAGAGAAAGACTGCCCCAGTGCAGACCTAAAGTCCTCATGGTGTTCTAGCTCACGGCCAACCATAACAGGAAGGGGAAGCACACGTTTCTAGTACCGGTGAGACTGTGTTCTTCTCTCCCTGCATCTTCTCCCAGGAGAGAGCTCCCATGGACGTGCAGAAAATAATGAATGAGTCATCAAGGGAAAGTTCACCTCAGATATTTCACCAGCTGCCGAGGGCCTCCAGTGCCACCAAGTTACTGTTCGAATTTTTCTCCGCCTTAGTGGAATTCGTCATGGGCTGCTCCTCAGAGCTACCCCTCCTGAGGCTAGGCTATGGCCAACCAGCAGCTCTACTTACCTGGGGGTTGAGAGTCTGCTAACGGTGAGACACGTAAGTGATGTCACAGGACACAGAGAAGGCAGCAGAACAGTGCCTCCAGCCAATCATAATACAGCCTGCCGCACAGCTGCAAAAGATGCCAAGCAATCCCTTTTTACTTATTTTATTTTATTTTAATTTTTATCTTTTGGTACTGGGGATTGAACTCAGGGCCTCGCGCTTGCGCGGCAGGCGCTGGAACCACTGAGCTAAATCCCCGGCCTCCATCCCTTTTTAGAGTCAGCCGCACCTCAGCTCACCCCCTGTCATAACCTCTCCCCACTCCTCTTCTGAGACGACCCGGTTGGCCTCCTCAGTACAGCACAGCAAGCTCCCAGAGCCAGCGCCTGCAGGAGGGGCCTGTGTTCTGGCTTCTGTTAGCTCTGGGTGGCTTCTTAGACTCTCACAGTGACCGAGCCTTAGTTCTTTGCTCAGAACAGAAGTTCCCCTCAGGAAAGACCAGAGGACAGGCTGTTCTCAGTTCTCCTTTTCTGGGTCACTCGCCTCTTCACCCACAGGCTGAGAGAATTTGGATTTGCTGCTCCAACTGGAATCAGTGGATTAGTCAGTAGATTATAGCTGAATGGGACAAGGGAGGTGGGCCCCCCGGGGGTGTGTGTGTGTGGCCTGGAAAGGTCTGCCTCCTTTCTTCTCTCTCTGCTTCCTGCCTGCCATGCCACGAGCAATTCTCTGCCATGGCATCCTGCCTCAGAGCCACTGGACCATGGGCTGAAACCTCTCCAGGTGTGAGGCAGATTAAACCTCTCCTCCTTCAGGTGTGGGTGTTGGGTATTGTGTCTCAGTGCCGAGGAACGTGACTTGGGCATACATCTTTCCCTCCTCTCCTGCAAATGGACCATTTCAGGTAACCAGCTGAGCCCTTCCATCTCCCTTCCAGGATGGGAGGCCTGAGGGAGCAGGGGCGAGAGCACATCTGGAATTCCTTTCTAGGCAAAAGGACTTGGAACAGGACCCTCTAGATGCCCGGGAAACCAGCTGTCGGCCTGCCCTCATCTCTGCTCCGAGGCTGGCAGATGCCCAGGGGATCCATTTTACAGCCACTCTGTTTTTCTCCCAGTGCTGGAGTTCTGCGTGCTTCATCTTGAGCAAAGTACTTCTCACGGGCCTTGGCAAATAACTGACTGTAATTCATGAGGCTGGGAGGTAATGCGGGAGTAGTTTCCCCCCTCCTCTACCCCTCTGCTAGGACCCTGCTGTGGGTCATGTGCTCCTTTAGACACAGCATCTGAAGCTTGTCAAGGGCAACTCATTTCTGCTGGGGAGCAGACCGGCTTCTTCAGCGCCAGGGTCTCCTCCTGTCTCAGGAGTTCACAGAGCTGTGGGTGGACATCTCCACCACCAAGGAGCAGGTCACCTCTCCCTCATGGGCAAACAGTCGTGTTTGTGTGTGGGGTTCCCCATTTGTCTCTGGTGGGTGGAGCCTTCTGCTTCAGACTGATCTCTCTCCCCAGTTAGAAGTGAGAAGCTCTGAAGAAGACAAACTATCCCCCAACCCGACCTTCGTACACAATGTTGGTGCCACTTGGCCCCCATTCAGTTGCTTGGTGTGAGCCATTTTACCACCTCGCTTTGAACCACACTGTCCTGCCCCACCACACCCAGCCCTTGCTTAGCACACCAACCCTGGTCAAAGCTTCACGTCCTTCACAGATCCTCTTGCTCCACCCCTGTCGCCATTTTGTACAGTTCCCCAGCTCCTGCCTGAGTGACTTCCTGGAGACCTGGCCGGTTGCTTCGAAATCTCTTGTTCTCACAATGCTTTTGATTGATTTCAGGTTGCTGTCCCCGGAGCTCTATTTCTCCGACTGAATAGCTCACCCCCGAGTGAGATCACGGAAGGAACAATCTAATGCGTACCCATAGAAGCCAGCATGGTGGAACAGTTAGGAACTGAGGTTCTGGAGTCAGATTGCTGTACTCAGGTTCTGCTGTTTGCTAAAGAACTTTGCTGTTCATTATGAGAACTTGAACTTCTCTGTTTCTCTACTTACCTACTTCTAGAGAGTGTGATGCCAAAATTGATTGGTGGTATAATGTTAGGCCTAAGGGTATAGGATTAAGGGTGTGAGCGCTATCTGTTTTAAATAGTCTAGCTAAGACAAACGGGGCAGAAAGATACTGTTTTTGGTTTTTTTTGTTGCTTTTGCTACCTTGCAGGCACCATGATCTGTACTCTGCCACGCCCCTCTGCCAAGCCACCTTGCCCTGGAGCCAGCCAATTATGGACAGAAATCTCTACCAACTGTGCCCTAAATAAACCTTTGCTCCTTTAATTTTTGGGTGTCAGGTATTTTGTCTCAGCAAACGAGAAAATAACTAAGACACTCTAACTCAAAAAATGAGGGGAAAAATCATGACAAAATAAATTCAAGCAAAGCAGGAGTTAATTAGTAAGGAAAAAAGCAAAATTTTTAATTATTTAGAAAATAAAAGGAAGTATTAAGTTAAAAATGAATTTAATAGGGAAACACTGGCTATTTGATTCTAGGAAATGAAGATAGTTCAAACATGCAAAAATTTTAAAATTGTAATGATTTATATAAATTTTAGTAATTTATATGAATTATTCTGTTTTATAAATGGATAAATAAAACAATTACAAAATCTTCAATTCTGTGCAAATTGATTTGAAAAACTGGACTAAGTAGAAAAATGGCTAAGATAATATAATTTACCAAATTTACAGAAGAGATTAGAAACAAAAGCATAAGCAGGATTCTATAGAAGAATGAGGTGAAATTGGCAAAGAGCTACACCCATAAAAAGCAGCCCACTCAGATGGGGAATCTTACCAAATGTGAAAAGCTAATACCTTCATATCATCCCAGAGACACTGTAGAAAGGAAAATGTCTAACTTCTTTATTTGAAGTGATACGAAAACCTGACAGAAATTAAAACTATGGAACTACTACTACCAACCTCATTTACAACTATCAATGCAAAAAAATAAAATATCAAAAATTTGCAGAATCCTACAGCACATTTAAAAAAAAAAGAAAAGAAAAAATACATCCATTAGCAGTGTTGTGAACTTCTAGTCCAGCTACTCAGGAGACAGAGGCAGGAGGATCTCCCGGCCAAGGAGTTGGGGCTGTGTTCATGAGGTGTCTGCCTAGGTATCAGTGTGGACGCAAACCTGGAATAGCCCCTGTGGTCCAGCATGGGCAAGAATGGGGCTACCTCATCCCAGAAGAAAGAAATAACTCCCAAGGCCAAGTGTGATGTTTTCTACCAATCAATGCAAGACTATGTCTATGTTAGGGAAATAATCATATCAAAATATTAGGAGAAAAATTATATATCAATGTCATGGATACTTAAAAGTCATTTGATAAAATCCAGCAACCATAATAAAATGAGAAAAAAGTACTTCCATAACATATGACCCATAACTCAGTACAAAAGGTGGCATCATGATGAACGGCAAAACGCTTACAGCATCTCTACTAAAATTAGGCAAAGATCCATGATGGCCACTCTCACAATGCTTACACATTATATTTGATTTACTGGCAACACAGACAAAGAAAGGCAATTAGAAGTATAAGTAAAGGCATAAATGAAATGATTACTATTTGCAGGAATTATGATCATAACTAAAAAACCAAGAAACTCACCAACCACAAAACTACTAAATAAGATTCACTAAGTTTGTGACAAATCAGATAAATATGCAGAAATCATTATCTTTGATATATACAAATCACAACCAGATAGAAAATACAACGGAAGCAAAGACCCATTTACAATAGCAACAGAAAGATTCCTAGAAAGAAACCTAAAATATGCAAGACTTTCATGAAGAAATGTTTACAAACCCAACAAAAGCTTTCAACCAATAGGAAAATATGCCATGCTTTTTTTTTTTTTGGTACGGGCATTGAACTTGGGTCCTTGTGCCTGCGGGGCAGGTGGTGGAACCACTGAGCTGAGTCCGGCCTCGTGCTTTTTTTTTTTTTTTGGTTAGGAAGACTCCGCATCATAAAGGATCCCCAATTTAGTTTATAAATGGTGAGTGCCGGTCCTCCCAAAGTGGGGTCAAATGTGCAAGGATTGTATGAAGGGAAAAGGCTGTGGGAAAGGAAATAGGGAGGCAGCCGAGGAAGGCTGAGAGGCCAGACCATATGGCAGTGAGGGGAAGGAAAGGCTGGCTGGAAGCTTCCAAGATGGCTGGGGTCTGAGGAATGTGTGGGATGCCTGGTGGGGGGTTCCTGTGCCTAAGCCATTCCCCTCCCTGTGGCAGGAGGTCTGTGGAACATCCTCATAGTCGCCACAGTTCACAGCACGTATCCATCTCTTCACATGGGCTCAGGGCACAACTCTTCACGGTTCTCATGGCTTTGTCTTCCTAAGGGAACAAACACGAGGCTGTTGAAAACAAAGACCCTCTTATGTGCTTCCTGTAGGTCTTGGGTGCCAGAGCTGCCATTCATCCTTTCTCTCCTCCACTTGCCGTTCTAAATTCACCTCACTCTCAGCTTCCACTTGGGCTTATCTGGTGCTGGGGCCCAAAACATCTTGGGGTCGTTCCTGATAACAGTGAGTGTTGAGGAACTATGGGGAGCAAAGGGGGTCTCTATTAGTTCTTAAACTTGTTTTCTTACTGATAAAATTTTGCTTTTTTCATTCATTAACTTCTTCTTTGTTTCAGTTTGTTATTTCCTCCCTTAATTTTTTTAGATTCTTAGTTCCTTGTTTAAAATGTATTTAAAGCTATGAATTTTCCTCTGGCTTCTATATCCCATATTTTTGGTGTTTTCTTTTCCCAGAATAGGGATCTAGCTTCATGAGGATGAAGTGCTGGCCCTATTAGGACCGAAGAGGTGTCATGTAGCCAACCTGCCACCAAGTGGCCAGTTGTTCTCAAGGGATGGCTCTATGTCAGAGGCTGTGTTGGTCTCTGTTGCTGACAGGATGAACATTCATGAGAGTTGCGGTAACTGGTCAATCTTGGTGAGTGGGAGTCCCCATGATTGGAGCTATACACGACTTCTATTTCCCACAGCGTGGCCATTCAGGTGCCCCTCACACCAGTTCCGCTGCTTCAGTTGGCTGAGTGATTTTGTGTCTCTTCCCTTGTAGATATTTTCAGCAGGTGTTTAACATATGACCTATTGTTCAGCCACTTGGCTCTACCACAGGTAACTTTGTTTCCTTTCAGAACCCACTGTGTCCAGGGCCCTGGCCTGAGGGCCAAGCCATTGGCCACTGCTTGGGAATCCCAATGTCTTCTCATCTCAGACCACTTCTACAAGTGGATGACTAGGTGCTCCGTGCACAGTTCTGCCCATTCGGAAGATCTTCCCTGGATCAGGCTTATGGGGCCATCTCTGAATCTGGCTCTATGTCCCTGCCGAACCCCACATAGGAGCTGACTCACCTGTAAACCAAGGTTGGGCTATTTCTCCTCCTTCAGCTAATTGTGTGGGATGCTCTGTTTCCATAGTTGAAAACGGGAAACAGCTTGATGTATCTGGGGCCTGAACTGCCTGCAGGGTAGCTTGTCTGCCCACTTTGGTCTGCTCAGGTTGATCCCAGGGGTACTGTGTCTGTTCTTGGGCTCATTGAATGACTTGAGGGTCACAGCAGGGAGTACAGTCACTGTCTGTTCCTGGCTTCTACCAAGGCTCTGTAACATGCCAGGAGCTGCTTCTTAAAGGGCTCTGGGGTTGAATTCAGGACTGTGCATCAGTTCCTAGCTCCAGGGTTGCTTCTACCAGATGTGATCAGAGGTGAACTGGAACTTCTCTAGGAACGAATTCTCATTTCTGAAATGTGGGGTTTGAGCTCGATGATTTTATCATTTCCTCTGATTCTCACATTCTGTATTCTTCTGCTTCAGAGTAAAGATGGCATGAAGCTAGAACCTAGGCTCCTTAGAGAGCCTTGGAGGACGCGTGCTCAGTCAAGATGGTACCGTCTGTTGTATTGACACGAGGGCCAGCGATCTTCTTTGAGCAAGCATTCGAGAGTAACCCTTTTGCCTTTGCAGGCCATATGGTCGCTGCTGCAGGCACTCAGCTCTGTCAGTGCGAAGGCAGTCACAGACAACCACGGACGAGTACACGCGGCCCGCTGACTGGGCTCACGTGGCAGCTTGCTACCTTCTGGCTTGGATCATATGCCCTATCTTCTCACCACCTGAAGTCCGGCAAAGAGAGGTGAGGGAGAAACCACACTTCACTCATGTAATTTTATTAACTACAGGTACACATATAACTGCTCTTTCATATCTAAAAATAATCCAACAAGTTATAATTTCAGGCTATACATATTTTCATTTAAAGAACTAGATTTATAAAATATACATTATAATCAACATTTTATCTTCATTCATCAGAAGCCTTAAGGAGAGTAGCATTCTTCTTATATTTTTCTGCCATCTCTCTAATGTTTTCCAAAAGATCTTCAGACACACATTCTTCGTATTCTCTATCAACTTTAGTAATCTGCTCCTCAAGATGTTTCTAGTGAAAATAAGCAATAATTAATGTAAGAACATAAATTTTGTGAAAAGTGTGAAATTTACAAACAAGAGTGAAATGTTTGTAAGTGAAGAACAGAAATAAAAAGAATATTCTTTTTTGGGGGGGCAGTACTGGGAACTGAACCTAGGGCCTTTGCAGAACTATATCCCCACCCCTTTTCTTATTTTTCATTTTGGGACAAGGTCTTGCTAAGCTGCTGAACTGCTCAAGTTGGCCTTGAACTTGCAGTCCTTCCGCCTCACCTCCCAGAGTACTGGGATTATAGTCATGTGCCACCATGCTCAGCTGGTTTTTAGGGTTCTGCACAACAAGGTGGAGGAATACTTTTATTGCTGATCTTTTTAGCTATGTGAAAAGTGAGGATAAAGTTAAACAAACTTCATGTTTCAGGAATACTTTGTTCTATGTTTAAGTGAAATTATAGAAAGAAAAACAACTGATGCTCTTTCATCTTAATCTTAATGAAACCCTACATGTACTAATATACTTTCAGTGCAAAGAACATCATTATTCACTGCTGATGTAAAAAATTATCGTATGTTTTTGGTACTGGGGATTGAACTCAGGACTTCGAAAGGCAGGGGTGGTGCTGCTGAGCTAAATCCCCGACCCTCACTGTATGTTGTTTATGTGAGCAACACTGATTATTTTATAAAATGAATGTGTTCTACCCCTTACCACAGTACTAGACAGGATTCTTCTGATAAATTTTTACTAGATGTTTTCAGTAGAAATAAAATTTATCATTTAATTTCTATAGAAACAAGCGGAAATACATCAAAGATTTAAAAACCTTTCTTAGAATATAGGAAAGACTTTCACAGTTACCTCCATGGACCCTACGTGCATGGCAACCATCTCTAGAAGACGCTGCAAGTTATTTCCCACTTTCCTTCTTTCTTCAGTTGTGGTCTGCACCACTAGTTGGTACCTGTGGGATAAACACTCTTTTTAAGTTGCCTAGAAAATAAATTAATATATCATATTCATATATGACTCAGGTGCTATTTCCATATTCAATAAAACCAAGCTGTGACTGGTCTGTGTACTACTTAGTATATATGGAATTCATAGAGGGCCAGATTTCAATCACTGACATAGAAATAACATTTTCAAAGATGCTTGGCAAGCAATAAAACCAAACAGCACCAGAACCTCATGCTTTAACATAGAATGTTACACTCTTTTTAATTTTTTTGCGGTGCTGGGGATTGAGCCAGGGTCTCCAGCATTCTAGGCAAGAGCCCTCTATCTGGGTTACATCCCCAGACCCTAGTGGCCTTACCTCAGTTTCCAAGGGGTCACAAAAAAAATTTTGAGTATGGTGAATACATATCTTACCTTTATTCAAATCCAAAACAAACTGGAGATCAAATAAACCGTCACTGAGTTTTTTAACCCTACACTACAAACAAGGAAATGAAAAGGTGTGACTTTCTGAAGCTTGGATTTGTAACTTCAATGTAAAATATTTTCAGTTTAGGGGCTTGTAAGACTTTTTTTTTTTTTTGGTACCGGGAGTTGAACTCAGGACCTTGCACCTGCCAGGCAGGTGGCCGAACCACTGAGCTAAATCCCTGGCCCCCTTGTAAGACTTTTAAAAAGTGTATATATTTATATACATATACATAGAACACTATGAATTATTCAGAATGTTGACTTTATATAAGTCTCACAAGAGATTTGCACAAAGGCAGAGTACTTTTTAAAGAAAGGATGTCATCAGGTATAGTTACTAGAGTATGGCTAAAATTTTTTCTATGTAAATTTAAAAAATCATGTAGTGACATGAGCACAGTGTAGTAATCTAAGCATAATGCAAATTTCATGATGCCAATTTCTTCCCCGGTGAATGCAGGAAACAGCACCTCGCTAAATCCAGACATAAAGGAGTGTGAGCCCACACTTCGCGGGTCCATACAGTGCCTCAGGTCTTGGCACCTGTGATCAGCCACTACTTGTGCCCACATCCGGACTGAGAAGGTTCCACCCCATCCCACATAAACCTCCCTCCGGCTCTGCACGGAAGCTCACAGGTGCGGCTCTCGGATGCCCACTTCCCGGAGCAGACTGCGGGTCTTTTTAAGGTGAAAGGTGCCGTATTTACTATAGCATTTATGTTTTTCTTAACTATTTGATGTGTGCATGGCTGAGCTAACATTTTATTAGGTTCTCACCATTTGTTCATGTATGTCTTTGATGGAGCTTTTGAGTATTAGGCCCCAATACCAGCTTTCCCATGAATCCTGTGATTTTTACTGCATTATTCTGCATCGTGTGGTGATTATTAGTAAGGCAAATGTGATGTTACAGTAGGCTATGATTTACAGTATAATCACATTTTGATAGAGAATAATCCTAACTTCTAGGAAATATAATTAAAATAGATGAGAAGCTTAGTGGGGTTTATTAAAATTTACTACCACGTGGCCAGTTATTTAAGTTGATTTAAAATTATATGCTATTTTAGGGATTAAAAGCCATTTATGAATTCCATGTAAGATGAATGATTTCTCGGTGGGCGAACTGTGGTAGGGTGCACTTCGGGTTTTAAACTGTTCTATTGAAGTTGTGGTCACTACTCTTCAGTCCAGACAGCTTTATAATTCAAACTAAAGGGAAAAATTAGACCTGGTTTATCAGAAACGTAACGCCATCAATCCAAAAGTGAAGCCGTGACTTGTGGCCAGGGAACTTACTCCCGCTGCACGGCGTCCAGCTCATTCATGGCCTCACTGAGGCCCTCGTTAACGGCGCTCTCCAGCAGGTGCTTATGCTTCTCCAAGGACTCAAGCTCGCTGGCACATTTCTCATCCTCTTCCTCCGCTTCCTAGAAGGGGAAAGGGGAAAGTCACGGTTATGTGTTTGCCATGTTCATATTTTACATGCTCAAGGTGAAGTTAAGAAAATTTAGGGGAAGCCTTAAAAAAAAAATCAGGTTGCATCATTTGTATTCTCAGGCGTAGTGCTTTACATGTGGGAGACTTTAAATGCTCCTTTGGGAATTCTATGCCACAAACACATGTGATGTGGCCCTATCAAGATGCCTGGGTGGCACTGTATGTAGCAATATTTTCAAGTCTGACTTGCAGGAAATTTTGATACTATTTTTCATGAGCATAAATCAATCTAAGTCATTATTTCACACTGACTATGCACAGGCAAAGCAGCCCTAATTCATCAATTTCTAGGTTTGTAAGATGAAATATGTGTGAGAATCATAAACTCGTTTAATTGCTTCAGAAAATACACTCAAGCCTTCTCACGAGGATATCTGATGAACTGAAAATGATGGCTAAATGTCTCAAGCTTCACGTGTAGATCATGTTTTGTGGTGTTTTCTCCAGGTTTCACACTGCTAACAAAATGTGTAAGATAACAGGGGTCAAGAAAAAAGTTTGCAATTCCTGATACTTTGTTGGCATAACTGAGTAAAAAATAATGATGCAGTTAAAATTTTCACTTAAATTGTGGACGCAGTAAAGAATTGAGTGATCTGAATACTTTTCTAAGTACAATGTCAGACAGACAGTGGAGTGAGTAGTGGAGAATCAATCTCACTATATTCCCCGCCTGCTAGAGTTCATAGGAGTGGTCTTTGGAACTTGGCCAGGCTGGTCTGTTCGCAGTGACCCCAGATCAGCAATTACACACACAAAAGACCCTGCTGGGGCTCAAGCTTTGGGAGTGTGCAACACCAAATCTCTACAGAAAGGTAGAAAAGGTGTTTGAAATACGGTCTTCCCAGGATACTGAGTCCCGTACCGGTACCAAGCACAAAATATCAGTTAACAGAACCGAAAATGTGTTCTATGGTGAAACAGCCCTAATCCAGGAAAAAGTCCTTTAAAAGACAAAATAAAGCACAGTAATTCCTTACAATGAACCTCGGAATAGAGGACTAAAGTAAAAGACTAAAACACGAGGTATAGGGTATTGCTGAAAGGTCCAGTTTCGATGTCAGGCGCCTGTGTACCCATCCAGTCCACCACGGGAAGGCCCTGCTGACCCGAACTGCCAGCAGCGCTCTCACCTTGACCTTCTGTTGGTATAGGTCATCCAGCTTCTGAACTTCCTCCTTCAGAGTCCTCACGCTTCTCCTGCTTTCTGTTATCATTGTATTCAACTGGGGGGAAAAAACTCTGGGTGAGAAATCATAACTACACATGGCAGAAATTTTAATAAGTTACTGAACTTTTATTTTTCCCATCAACTAATTGAACCATGTTATTTCTTCTGGTCCTTTTAGGGTCTCTGTCTAACCTATCATTTGTCTCAAAATTTTATTATTCCTTAAAGAGGGATTAATTTCAAAGAAACTTTAAAGATACACTGGCATCTGTGGTAGTGCTTTATAAGCTCATATTTTATAAGGATGTTATTAATAGTCATTACCAATTTATTCATAAGTATGCAATGTTTTTCTTTTCTAGCTTCATTAGACTTTCTGTTTATTAGCTTTATCTTCATTAGGCTTTAACTATCTAGGTTTCCATTTGCATATTAAAGAAAAGTATTTATATTAATTTTATTGGGTAATTCTGCTATTTGGCTATAGTCATGCATTCTTCCAAAGAGGAATAAAGTAACCACAGTTAATTGTGTTACAATTTGGGCTCTGAGGTCAGTTGAAATCAAAACTGAAAGTTTTTTTTAAAAAGTGGGGATAAATATAGCCAAGGGGCACTGTACTCCTGACCTATGCCCTCAGCCCTTTTTATTTTCTGAGAGAGGGTCTTACTCAGTTGCCTGGGCTGGCCTGGAATTGTGGTCCTTGTGTCTCAAGCCTCCCAGAGCACTAGGATTACGGGTGTGAGCCATCAAGCCAGGCTTCTTATGGCCAGTCTAAACCGCTTTTCCCAGCCTGAAATCCTGGCAGCACCGAAGTCTAATGCAGAGCAGTCTATTGATACACTGTGCACTACCACGCCCTGTTCATCTGGACCTTCTTGATTTCTTTTTTTAGTTTGGTACCGGGGATTGAATTTGGGACCTTGCGCTTACGAGGCAGGCAGTGGAAGCACTGAGCTAAATCCCCAGCCCCAATTTCTCTTTCTTAAGCTTCACAAATGGACTGCTGAGCTCTGTCTCTGTCTTCTGATCTCTTTTCTCCATTTTCACTGCAAAATCTTGGTTTGGTTCCTGACCACTTACTGCCCAGCTATCATTTGGTCTCTTAATTGAATGTTTCTAGTGTCACATGCCTCTAACCTATTCTCGGAAATGCCATGACTGTCAGCTTGCTGTCATACATAGGTGACTAGTATTCTTTTTTTTTTTTTCATTTTATTGGTACATTTTAGGTATGCTGATGTTCATTATTGGGAATTTGTACTTTTACATAATATAACTTGGTTCTTCTTTCTTCCCCATTCTCCTGCTTACTATTCTTTCTTAATAATCTTCAGCGGCCCCTACTGCCTACAGGATAAATTCCCCCAGTCAGTAAGGAACAGATAAGCTCTTCTCGGTCAGCTTTTTGTTTCTCCAGGCTCTTCCCATATCCCGCTTCTCACGGGACTCCAAGACCACCCTGTGCTCCTTGGTTCCTGGATTCCTTGGTTCCTACTTGTTAGTCACAACTTAGGGCGGCTCCCCCTTCCTCCACAGAGGGCCCGGTGCAGACATTAGGGGTGATCTGAGAATCCACAGCTGCTCTCTTTACACTACAAAATGTTATGATGGGAGAGTTGTTTGTCATGCCCATTGTCCCAACTGACTGAGGGAGTTCACAGGGCGTGCACTGTGCATATCAGGATTATCAAGGTCAATTATAGTACTAGGAACACAGGCACTCAAAACTATATTTGCTGAGTCAACTTCAGTGACAAATATTTAACTTTAACCTTTATGTCTATATTCATAAGTACGATTGGTTTAATTTTCTTTCTTTTTTTTATTTGGAGTCTTGCTTTGTAGTCCAGGCTGGCTTCAAACTTGCAGTCCTCTTGCCTTAGCCTCCTGAGTCCTGGGATTACAGGTGTGTGCCACCACGCCTGGCTAATTTTCTTCTTTTGTGATGTTTCTGTCAGCTTGTGCTATGAAAGCTATCCTGGCCTTATGAATGGTATGGGTCTCTATGCTCTATGATGATTCATGTAACATGAAAATTATTTAACCTTTTATATTTGAAAACTATAAAAAAATCACGTTATTGTATCTTTTTTGGAAAGCCAACTGTATTTTTATTTACTTATGTATGTTGACTTTTTGAATCAACTTTAGCATTTGCGTTGTTATAATCCATTGCATCAAATTTATTTAAACAGATTTTTGCTACACTGTCTTATTTCATAATTCAAACAGATCCCCACCTTCTCTATAGACTGTCCCCCTTACTTTATATCTTCCTGCTTTTACTTGAATACTTTTGGCAATTATTCTTAAATACTTTTCAACTGATTAGTTTCATTATTCCAATTTATTAGTATCTGTATAACCTTGATTATTTCCAATTGCTTTTTTTTTTTGTGTGGTAGTAGGGATCAAATCCATGGGCTCTCTGGCACTAAGTTACGTCCCCAGCCCCTTTTATTTACTAAATTTTAGGGTTTGAGACAGGTCTCACTAAACTGCTCAGGCAGAACTTGAATTGGAACTCCTCTTGCCTCAGCCTCCAAAGCTGCTGGGATTATAGGTATGCTCCACCCACCTAGCTTCCAATTGCTATTTTGTCCTATACCTAACTGATAAACTAACTGTCAAGCAGAAAAGTTTTAGTTAGTGTCTTAAGTGTATGGGGTTACTGATTACTCCTGCCCCAAAAACTCTTCCCTACTTTGGCTTCTATAGCATATTCTCTTCTGACTGACTTCCAACTATTTTGTTCACTTTCACGTATTTTTCCAGAGTCTCCTTTCTTGCCAATCCCTTACATGCTACTCCCCTCAGGATTGCATCCTTAGCCACTTTCCTCTGCACATTCTAGGAAATACCATCCACATCCATGGATTCAGTTATCGTGTGCCCAAGGACCCTCAAGTCTGTATTTCCAGCCCAGGGTGGTGAGTCTGTCACTTCAGCCTCCACCTGGATGTCCCACAAATGGCAAAGTTCCACATCAGCACTGTCCTAGTCACCCTCCACTCTCATTTTTCCTCTTCCAGGTAAGAGCACTGTAGTTCATTTAGTTGCCTACACCAGAAACCTGGAACTTCTTCCCTGCAAGCTTGCACATTTAGACAGGAAGTCCTTGGGCTTCACCTTTTTAGTATTCCCTAAACCCATTCCCCTTCCTCTATTTCTACACAAATACTTGGCTTAGACTCTTGACATTTTCAGGGACATCTCTTCTAAGACACATTTTCTTACAGCTCAAAAGGTTTTCCAAACATGCAAATCGGATTAGCATAACTGCACTCCCGCCTTCCCCAAAGGGAAGTCCCTGAAGGCTGCATTTATTTATCTTCAGAACATCAGTATGAGGCCCAGACTATAGTAGTCATTTTATCACTTCTTTCCCCAACTTTCCTGCTGTACCCTTTAAAAGTTTTAAGTCAATTGGAAAGATATGGCTTGTGTCTAGATGTCCCCAAAGCCTCACAGGCTCATAGGTCGGGCTTTTTGGAGGTGGTTGGACCTAGAGTGTGTGATTCTGGGATTAAAGGTGTGTGATCACTATTTAGGGTTTAGCATAGTTCTGGGTGTGGACAATGGAAGCCCCACCCTGGGTGTGGCAGCACCAGTCAATAGGCTTAGAGCTTGGATGGACTAATACAGGGAGAGAGGGAAGGCGGGCCTGCTGCTTGCTCTCTTCTGCCTGCCATGAACTGTTTCTCCTCTGTCATGCCACCCTGCCTTGGAACCAGGCGACTATAGATTGAAACTTCTATAAACTGTGACCCAAAATAAACCTTTCATTCTTTAACTTGTGGGAGTCAGGTATTTTGCCTCAGCAATGAGAAAAAGTAACTAAGATAGTGTTCAGTGATGAGGTCCCTACTGTTTGGAATTCATACCTTTTTGGGAATCTCCAGGTTTAGTGCCAATTTCAGCAAAAAAGGAAAATTAAACTGAAGCAGGTAAAAGAAAGACTTCACCTCAAATAGTTATCATACCCAAGGAGCACTTGTGAAGGCAGTCCTAATTCCCCACCTTCTTTCCACGGTCTGACATTCCAGAAACCCCAAGTCACAGTAACAGTAGTATGATAAAATCCACTCTCCCTCTCTTTCTTTTGAGACAGTCTCAAAACTACTTTTAAAATGGAATTCTATAGGCACTGAGTTCTCTTGAAACTCTGAGGTCCAGAATGAAAACTTGGTAAAAACAAACTTCTTAATCTACCAGAGCCTCCAACTGCTAATGACATATACCTACTTTCAAGGTAGCCACCTCAGATCTAATATAAAAAAATATTAAATTATTTTATGTTAGGAAATTTTCTCTAATAAACGCACAGAGACAGACAGACATACACACACACACACACACACATAGACAGAAATTTTGTTTCAGACCCCTTCATCATACTGATAAGTAAAGCATAGGATGTTTAAATTACTTACGAAGTTATTCTAAATATTTCTCTCAAGGTTATACCCACTTTGTTCTTTTGCATAATTTTAATAAAAACTTAATTCCTTTGGAGTCAAAGAACAAGTTATTTTTAATTTTATGGCTAAGAAATCTTTAAGAGTCTCTTTCATTACTTACTTGCTCTAAAGTATCCTCCAAACCCATTTTCTTATTCTGCGCTTTATTAATTTTTTCTTCATTTTCATTTAGGAGTTCCTTGAGAGGTACCTATAAAATACAGAAGAATGTGGGTGACATAAGATGTGTAATTACAAAATTTCTTATGCAGCATCTGTACAGCTGTGATGAGTCATTTTTGGAGGAAAAAAGCCATGACATTTAAAATCTTGAGATATGCACAAGACAAAACCAATTTTTAATGTAACTTCTATAACTGAGGAAGATCAACTACTTTTTGTTTTGAATCCTTGCAAAGTTCAAGATCTCCTCATCTATTCTGGAAATTCACTGATATTATGCAAACTTTCTGCAAGTATGCTAAGTTTAAAGTGGTATTTTCTGGAAAACAATTTACACGTATAAGTTGTATTTTTTTTGTATATCCTTCTATTGGTACATTTTAGGTGTACAGTATAATGACATTCATCACTGGGAATATGCACCTTTACCTACTCTCTTGGTTCTTACTCTTAAAAGCTGTATTGTTGTTACAGTCTCCAGATGCATAACTTCTCTTAATCCTTTTCAACTGTTTCGTCTCATAATTCTCTGCTCGTTTTTTCTTTTGTTTTTCAAACTGTATCTAGCTTTGTTAAGATACTTTTCGTAAACAATCATGGCATTTCAGGAAGGACGTGAGCACACAGCTGTTACCAGTACACAATAACTTTCCAACTCCCTTCTTGCATGCACTACCAAAGTCTACTGAAGCCTTCATTTGCTGCTCTGAATGGGCGAAGTTGAGAGTGAGGGCTGACTTTTCACATTCCGCATGTTAACCATTTTTCACAAGCCAGCCCCAACTTTCAGGAAATGAAATGAAAATGGGAGAATCATCAATCTGAAGATCCGCTGTCTAGAGAAGGGCCCACTGCGCTTTGCTGGACACCATCTCAGTGTCACCGGCAAGGCCAGCTTTCCTGACACACCGGTAACGCCACTCTTGGGGTCAGGTCCCAGTAGGTCTCTGGGCTTCAGGCAGTCAGGTCTACGCTGATGGGAGGGGAGGAGGACCCAAAATGAAGTGGGTTTTCCCACTCTGCCAGGCATTGTGCCAAGGTGGCTGTGTGCATCAATGCCTGGGAATCCTTCTTCCTGGGAGCCACGAGGAGGTCTCTCAGCACCAGCAGGGAGAGGTGATTCCCGCCACGGGTCCAGCTTCAGAGGCACTGTACTGGTGACATGCGCCTTCCCCAAAAAGCAGCAATGAAGCGTTCTGTGTGCTGACAACCTAGCTTAAAAAAAAGTAAAACAAAATTCTGCATTTTAATAGATTGGTAAAGAATAGTATTTAAAACTGTACAGTTACCAAAAGCGCACTCTTCACTTGGCATCTCCAGCCCCTCCAGTTTTCTGTGCCTGCTGTTTGATTTTCCATTTTTGGCAGGGCTGTTCTCGTCCTAGCTAGCATCACCTTTTCCCTCTGGGCACCTTCTCTGCCAGGGCCTTTGTAGTCTTGGGCTCTGGCTCCGGAGGAGCAGGTTTAGCAGATGGCCTTGCAGATCCCGGAGGCTGGCCCGCCACCTGGGCTTTATCTCCCTCAGTATCCCCCTCCACTTTTCTCTTGGGCGTGGCAGCTGCGGTGCCTGATGCAGGGATGAAGTGACGCTCAGCTTTGGTGGGTCTGGGGGGGGTTTTGCCTCTTCTTCACACTGCTCTTGCTTTTATTATGTTGACCTTCTGTTCTACTGATTCCTCTTTCTTTTTTTGTGGTGCTAGGAACTGAACTCAGGCCTTGTGCAGGTGAGACAAGTGCTTTACTATTGAGCTCCATCCATAACCCTTTTTTATTTGGGACAGGACTTGGTAAGTTGTCCAGGCTGGCCTCAAACTTGTGATCCTCCTGCCTCCACTTCCCGAGTAGCTGGGATTCCAGGTATGTGCCACCACATCTGGCTATTGACTTTATTTCAACACTAAACTTTGTTGCTTCTCATTTTCTTTTATTGTGTTGAAATCCACATTTAAAAATGATTAGAAGAAATGGGTTAGAAGAAATTTCGCTTAATATTAAATCTTTTAAAGTGTGCAATTTAGTGGCATTTAGTACATTCAATATTTTATAAATAAAACCTCTAATTCCACAAGTTCTATTACTTCAAAAGAAAGCCACATATCTCATTATGTTTTACATCTTTGGAACCTGAGCTTTAACTTTGAACTTTTTTTCTTTTCTTTTTTGGTGCTGAGGATAGAACTTGGGCCTTGCTCATGTTGCTCTCAGCTGCAGCCCTGGCCCCCACCTGCTCCTCTCTGAAAGATACAATGACTCCTTACATCTTCTTTAAGAACTTCTCCTCAAATATATAACTCTTGGAGTTGTACTTTATTGATTCTTTCTCTACCATTTCCAGAGACCAAAGAAAAATTTCCTTTCTGAACATATGCATTCTTTTTGCACTGGGTGATCATTTCTATGTGATTTGACCCAGGTAATTACTTTCTTGCATCAGCTATGCTGAGCTGTTCAAAGTAGTGGTGAGAAAACCACCTGCCTGTCTACCTGTCCACTGATAGAAATGTATGTATCTACCTAGCTACCCAGAAGGAGCTGCTGTGAGAAGCAATTCAGTAAGCAACCGAATGCTTACTGCACACATTTTTTCCCCTATTGAAAGAGTTTTAAGGCTGGGGTGTGGCTCAGTGGTAGAGCACTTGCCTACCATGTGCGAGGCCCGGGTTCCATCCCCAGCACTGCCCCATGTCCAGCAAAACAGGCAAATAAGTCTAGCTTGATTTAACCACTGTATAGCAGTTTTCCCTGGGTATTTATCTCCAGCACATGACATGCACTTAATAAATATTTGTTGAATCAATAAGGGAATTTCTTCCAAGGGAAGAAATATATAGCTTTTGGCTTTCATCGACATTCTTCTATTAACAGAAAATGAGTATTTGGAAAATTGTCATGGGGGGGGTGTGCCACAAACATAATGAAACCTGTTAATAACTGAGAAGCCGTGATAGAACATTCACAAAATTTCTTCCCCAAATTGCCTTCTCAGCCATATTTCGACCTTTGGCACAGCTTTCCCAATGCTGGGGCTGGTGTTCCTTAATGGTCCGCTGTCTTTTATGCCTTCTTGTGTGTCCTCGTGCCTGGCCTCTTTCCACAAACCCCACAAACATTTCACCTTCAAGAGTTCATCTCAGGTCCCCACCTCTGTGGAGCTTTTTCTGCCACCTGGGAAGGGCTGGTCTGGTTGCTATACCTTGTAAAGATTTCTAATGATGCACATATTTGGTATTTATTACTTACGCATGCTTTTCTCCCATGATGGACTAGAAGCATCTTGAGAGAAAACGTTAGTAATATTTGTATAGTCTTGGTATATTTTATAAATAATCAAGTTTCTCGCTGGATATTTGGAGAGAGAAAGTTGGCAGAAGTGAGGAAAGGATTCATAACTTGAAGAGTTAGGTATATGAAACACAAGGCTTCTACTAGCAAGAAAGAAGATGGAAAGGTTCAGTGTTTTATTTTATTTCCTTGTGCAGTAGTCCTGGGTTACGGACATACTACAGTTTAAACTTTTTCAGGTATCAATCAGATAATTTACTTACATAAACTTGTGCCCTGTATTTGACAAGGCAGTTGGCACCAGCTTCAGGATTAAACTTAATTTCAAAGTCATAACCTTTGGAATTCTCAGCACCTTTTGGGATAAGTTTCAATTTTCTAGCCAATTTGTGATATTCTGCTAATTGTGTTTCAATCTGTAAAGAGAGAATACAAAAAGAAATGTTAAAAATAAAGCAGCCCTATTCCATATGGCTTTCAACTGGCACTTCTGTGATTTTATACAAAATGTTACGCTAATTTTTAGTAATTTTGTAGTTTGTAAAAGGGTGGCAGTTTAGAAATATACAAAGAATGAAAAGTTTTATTCACACCGAGTTTATACTTTAAAGGCTATAATTGGTTGGTAAACAATATATGACTGTTCTTCTATTTATCTGATAATTGGTTTAGAATAAGAGTCCATATTTAGGTATTAATATTAACTAAAATTTACTTTCTCAAATGCCAGACAGAAGTTTTATGACACAAAACCAAATTTTTGTTTTATCAAATTAAAATCTATTATATATCTAAAATAAATATAATCATAGATTAAAATTTTTAATTTATATTAAGTAAATGAAATATAATCATGTGCGTTTCAAAATGTTATCTTAATTATACTGAAAAGAATGTTTTAGTAACATATTTTACACTTCCTTTTCTTCCTGCCCTCATGACTCTTTCCTTCCATGTGGCCCCAATTTTTCTAAACCCTCACTGTACTTCATTTCTCGTCATAGCCTCCATTACCACCTGACGTAGTGTATTACTCACTCACCTCCCTATGTGAATGTAAGTGCCATGCAAACATTGTTACACCTTGAGTAGTGGTTGGCATGGAGTGGATGCTTAACGTCAGAATCAATACACTGCAGATTGTAGGCATCTTTACATTGCTTCCTTCATTAAATATTTAATTTCTCATTGCTATTATTCATTTGTAAAAATGAGTAACTTGGGTGGAGTGTAATGGCAAGAGTATACATCGAAACTTAATTTCAAATACATCAGATCACTCAAGCAATGCTCTATACACTGAATGAAAGAGTTTTCTGTCGGTAAGTCAGGAAATCATTCACACTGCTGTACCGAAAGACAGCATTTCTCTAGGGACCACTGAGGTTTGCAGGACTGTTCCGCCTCACACTGAGCGGCCCGGGAGTAGCTGCTTCTGTCCTTCACTCCCCCTAGCCTGCCCAGCTCGTGAAGACGACCCCGAAAGCTCACGCGCCTCCCTCACCGGGCCAAGTGCAGGGAGGGCAATCACGTGGTGCACATGTGTGTGTCTCTAGTTTCTCCTTTCCACATCCCGTTCTCACCCGGAAACTTGTCACATGGTCTCCTGACAAAGACAAGTCTCATTTCCCCAAACATCCTTGTCCTGATACAAGGGCCCCAAGCAACGGATGCCCTCAGGGTTAGCGTCCCATCTTAAAGGGAACTACCTGTGTCTGTGGTCTGTCAAGGTATGTGTGTAGCAGTCACTTTTATTAAGAGCCTGTACTGAAATCTTTACCCATTTGACCCAGGGATTTATCTCTGTACATTTTCTGTTAATCTCTAACATCTGTCTCAAGTCCTTTATTTTTACCTTTTAGGATCACTGTTTTGGGAGCTGGGGAGTTAGTTGGGTACCCTTAGGTTGAGACAAGTTAGATTCAACCAGAAGGACGGGCCTGCTTAGAGGGTCTGATCCTGTGGCATTGGTCCTAAGTCACATACTCGAGGTGCCGTTTTATCTGGTCCTTGGTCTAGAATGGCGGGGTTACTGATGGTTATGAGTAGAAGATGTGGTCAGTGGGAGGGGAGCCCGTGGACACACAGAGTCTACCTGTTGGGGTTATCATAATTAGAGGCCTCCGGCTGTCTGTGTCCACCCCTGGTACCGGGTGGCCCACCAGACGTCACTCCAGCTGGCACAAGGAGGGGTACGGTAACCCAAATGGGGTTCTGGGCAAAGAAAGGTACTTTTCCACCTGTGAGAGCTGTCCCTGTAACTTTTTAAATGTCTACAAGATAGTACTTGGCAGGGATCAAACCTCCAAGTTAGAGAGGCTGTGGTTTTAGCCACATTAATGATCAGCCTAACAGGGTAGTCTGGAGTCTTTTTGTGTTTTTTTTTTTTTTTTTTTGGTACCGGGGATCGAACTCCGGACCTTGCGCTTGTGAGGCAGGCGCCGGAACCACTGAGCTAAATCCCCAGCCCCTGGAGTCCTTTTGTAATCTGCCCATCCTCACCCCAACCTCTGGTTTTTGATATCCCAGCCAAATCAGCTTCCAGAGAGGGGATCAGCTTTAATGGTTTCTCAGGTGAGCCTGGTACCTCCCAGTGTTTTTCTGTGGGTCTCTTGACCCAAGTATAGCGGTCGGGTACTCATGACCTCAGGGCCATCTCTGTGGTCAGGGGCACTTGACAAGTGACTTCCAGGTCAGCTGCAAGAGTATGGATTAAAGCCTCTCTTTCACTGCCTCTGGAGTCCAGTTATTTTTTGGGGGGTCTGAACAAGTAAACTCACAGTTCAAGAACTATCTTCCCAGTTCTCAAGCATTTTCCCCAGTGGACATTAGGGAGAATGTCCCGGGTTCCCTTCCCTGATTTCCTAGGCTTAGTTTCCCATTCTCAAGAGGCCCATGTGTCTGAGTGTTGTTGTCCCCTCAGCCCGCTAATGGAGGTTTCTCTGCACACCCTCCCCTGAGAGTTGTGCTCAACCCCACCCTTAATGGACGTTTCTTGTGCACTCCCAAGAACCACTCCTGTGGGACCCATGCTCTCGACCTCTTCCAGAGAAGGTCACTCAACCGCCAAGGCAGGACCTTAGCCTCCTTGTTCCTATCTTGTCCCGTATATATCCGCTTGCTTGATTGCCGTGGTTTGTCCCTTTTACTGCCCCGAGTCAGTTTTGCTATCTTTAGAATAAGTCTTGGGTGTTCTATGGCTTCCGCAAGGAGACGGAAGATCCAGGCAGATCGGGCCACCCCAAAATGGGATGGGATGCATCTCCCTCTCCACCAGGGCCCTTTGGTGTAGGCACAGAGTATCCCAGGCGCGCCCCCAATTGTGAGAAATGAATTTACTGGTGCAGACCCCTCTCGCCCACTGGGACTCCAGAGGCACCGGAAGTGAGGCTTTAATCCCTACTCTTGTAAGCCCGGCACCGTACACACAGATGGGCACACCCATGTTGAGAAGCTGTACTTTATCCTAACTCACAGGCGTCCCGGCCCCCTCTGAGGCGCTGGGGTTATGGGTTTGTACCACGATGCCTGTCTTCACTGTTTCTATGCCCAGCATGGTAGGTGGCACATAGTGTTACAGAGATGTTTGAGAAAGGACAGGTAAGTGTGGGGGATTCATTTCCTCTTCTACAGAGTAAACAGGGTGGATTTATGGAAATCATTTTCACGGCTTAGAGACTATCTTGCTTATTTCTTGGTTCACTGTTACAAGAGTCTAGATTTGACTGTGAGAAATTGGGGTGTTACTGAATGACCATGAGGGAGGAGTGTGTTTTAGTCATGGTCCATGTCAGTGCTGGAAAATGTCGCCTCTTTAGCCAGTGTAATCTCTCCGCTGCGTTCTTGACTGGGACAGATGTTTGGCAGGTCAGAGCTGCCAGGGCGCCACTCCAGAGACGGCGTGACTTACCGCTTCTTTGGCTCTGGCATACTTGAGCTCCTCATTCCACAACTGCTGCTGTTCAGCCTCTAGGTCCTTGGTTAATTTATTGATGGTTTGTTGCAAATTGTTTTTTTCATGATTTATTCTCTCAATGTCGGCGACTGAGTACTTCTGGTTATCAACAACATTCTGTAGCCGAGCATTCTCCTGTTTTATTGTTTCACATTCCAGTTCTGCGTTGGAGAAATCCAAAATTAAAGTTTCTTCAACTTCTCCAAAGAAACGGATGCTATTATTCAATAGCACTGATCTAAATATAGCAGTTATACATATATTCATACTTTCTCTTTTTCTGGGTAATTCTGATTCATCCCATTTTGCTAATAACATTCTTGAAGATAATATAATTAAAGTTTTATGTCAGCACCTCATTTCCCTACTGGCTTACTATGCTTTTTAGGAAGTTCTATATGAAAAAAACTATGGTTACACTTAAGAATCCTTACACTTACAAGAGGTAGTCTGTCTCTGTTAATGTTCATTAAATGTTTTTAGTACTTCTTCCCACACAATTCTCTGCATAATTCACAAACACCAAACCATTTCTATTAAAATAAACCTGTCTTTGGCTTTTGTTTTATGGACAATGGTTAGGTTCTTGCTTTGTCTATTTATCAAGAATGTTTTCCAACCTTCTGTGACTCATGGCTTCCAGAGAATATGAAAATATATTTTGTGGTGGACTGGGATAAGTACATGGGGATGGCCAAAGGGGCCAAGAACCCCCCCAAGTGCTGTGAGGACCAGTATCTTGGCTTTGTTATAATAATCGCTCCATAGCTGAGCTTGAAATAAATTAATGTTTGGTTTAAGTAAAAATTTATGCATCTTGCATATATGTATTTTTTTTCTTAAAATTTTAAGTAAAATTTAAGTATCTGAAGAAAAAAATCCAAAACATATATCTATGGAGTTTAATTATGTCTTATTCACTCTTGGCCACAAATGGCTTCAAACAATGAAGAAAGTTGAAATAGTCATAGAATTAAAACATCTTAAATTAACTATGATAAAATTAATTCTCCCAAACTAAGTCACTCTAGAATGACAAATGATAGCTGAAATGTTACTTTCTCTACTCGGTTTGCAACTACTGCTGGAAAAAAAATTCTCACAAGAATAAGTAGAAAGTATGACAGTTTTCTTGGTTATACGCTGACAAAGAAGACAAAGTATTAATAGTAGAAAGCACTGATTTAATTATATTACAAACATTATTAGAATAAAAAATTCTTCCATGGTTCCTTGTCATAATGACCAACATAGGACACTAACCAGGAGGCAAGTGTAAAATATTTAAAGATTTTGTTTTGTAATTATTTGTCATCTGGAAAAAATAAACTGATTTAGCAAATACTGTACTGTGGAAAATTATGAGCCTTGATTTGACAGATGATCAACATGCTCCAGGCTAAGAGTTAAATCAAATAGTCTAAAGAGAATGTATACAACTCCTATATGGGATAGATAGGGCTAAAATCCTAATAGAATAAAATACAAGGAGCAAAGTCCTGGGACAATAGTATAGTTGTCTGTTCCTTTTTTGTTACAAGGGATCGAATGCAGGGCCTTCCAAACACTAGGGAAGCATTCTGCTCGTGGGCTATATCCCCAACCCTTCTGAATGTTCTGAGAAAGGGTCTTGCCCAGGTGCTTAGGCTGGCCTCGACCTTGTGAGCCTTTTGGCTCAGCCTGCTGAGTAGCTGGGATTACAAGTGTGCACCATCGTGTTTATTTTCACACTGCAGCCCCTTGGTTCTGTGACTTGTAAATACCCTTTTCTGCTCTACTTCCGGCACCATAGATTGTCAAGCAATCCCGGGCCATGGATTTTCCCGGAGTTTTACGATTAAGAGTGATGTCTGTTGATGAAAGTGAGGCAAGGAAGCTATAGGATATAAACAAGCTCTCTTTAGTCGTGCTTTTGCTTCCTAGAACTGTAGTACTGGCAGGCAGCTTTCATCTTATTTTCAACCAGTTTCAGCTGCTTAGAAGGTAGTGATGCAGGATGAGATAGTTAAAGTAAACTGACTCAGGCAGACATCAAGAATCTGCTTTATTAATTACAAAGCAGAGAATACAGAATACATAATTATTGGTTTGACTACATTAATTAATTAACTAATTTCTTTACGGTGCTAGGGATCAAATCCGGGGCCTCATGCATGCTAGGCAAGCACTCTACCACTGACCTACATCCCCAGCCCTACAACGTATCATTTATATTTATATTCATATCGGGGCCACACAGGTTCTTAGGGTAAGTCCCTGTTGTTTCCAAAAACCCATGCACTTGAAAACATGTTAGAAGGCAGAGTAGGGTGACTAATGGCCACCCAGATATTTGAAGTCCGGATCTCTAGAACTTGTAGCCATTACTGTATTTGGGAAAAGAGTCTTGGAAGATGTGACTAAGAATGCTGATGAGAAGTGAACCCTGGGGTTATCCAGGTGGGCCCTAAATGTTATCATGAGAGTCCCTGTAAGACACAGACAGGGAGATTTCTCATGGATAGAAAGAAGAGGACAGGCCCATGCACGACAAAGTAAAGATGGAGGTCCAGCCTCCACCCGGACGCAAGCCTCAGATGCTGGCGGCCACCAGAGGCTGGAAGCAGGGGAGGAGGCCGGTTGGATCTTGGACTTACAGCGTCTACAGCTGCGAGACAATAAAATCCTCTTGTTTAAGCCACCAAGTTTGTAATAATTTGTTATACCAGCCTCTGACACAGAAGGGTCTGAAAACTTGGTGGCCTGCTATAAAAATGTATCATAGGTGGAAGAAAGACACGGATAGCACTGCTATCTTCACACGAGACAAACCCACAGAGGTCCACGCGCCCATCATGAGCGGTTCTTACCTACTCTAGAAATTTCTTCATCGAGGCCACTCAATTTCTGGTCAAGAATGGCTGAATGGGACTCTAAATTGCTCATGTATGATTGATATTTTTGAACATCTGCTTGTAGGGAAGTTTTCAGTTTCCTCAAAGACTCTAGACGATTCTTTAAGAGACAAGAATATTAAATTAATTCCATATTCTTTATTTTAAAGGAAAGCAATATCATTTAAATTTATCTTAGAGAATGGCAAATTAGCATTTTCCTTTCATTTTTAGGCATCAAAAGAACTAAAAAGGGAGTATGTTATTATTACATACTTGAGATGGACTTTTCAAGAAGTCAGTTTTACATATAAAAAAATCAGACATAAAAAGTCAGAGGGAAAAAACTAAACATTTGGAATTTGATTTTTACTAAACAGTCTGGGTGCTTAGCTAAAAACATGGAAAATAAAATTGAGACACTGGTATTAGATTTGAGAGACTACTTAGGTTTCAGTATATAATACAAGCCCATTTATTGCTATTGCCTTTTCACTAACAAAGCTCAGGGCCTCTTGCGACTCACACTCCCGGGAAGTGCATGCCTCGGGGACCTTGCTGAAACGATACTCGTGGTCTCCTGTAAGTAGGTAGGAATCTTTCATCATGTTCCGAAAACCATGAGAGCAAGACGAATGGACACAAGGGAAAACAAAGCTCCACAGATACAAAACATGTTTTCGTTGGGAGTTCTACCCCATGCAAAAATCCAACTTTTAAGAAACTTAATTTGTTCACCCATTTTTTTTTTGGTACCAGGGACAGAACTCAGGACCTTGCAATTGCGAGGCAGGTGCGGTGTCACTGAGCTAAATCCCTGGCCTGTTAACCCATTTTAAAAAATTGTGATACAGCTACTATTCCCTAAGAAGACCTGAGTCTAAGAGCTGTTAAGCAAGAACACAAACATACTACTAACCGGTTCCTTTTCTCTTTCCCGCTCCAGTCTTGTAATCTGTTCATTCAACGCTTTGTTTTTTGCGGCTAATGATTCCAGCTTGGAAGCATCGACATTGTATAAATCCTCTGGAGATAAAAACCCCAAAACTTCCTGAGAATCGGCAGCCAAGCTCATCCCCAGGTTTCCACCACTGCTCATTCCCTCCCTGCTTCCGGCCCCTGCTCAAAACTCCACCACTGAAGGAAATGCCATTCTTTGTGAAATTGCAAACCCTTTCCTTTACCCCAGGGCGACTGCTATTCCCCACCCCTGCTTAGCTTTTCTCCATAGCACTTTTCACCATGTGACTTAGAGTTGCTCATTTCACTATTGTCCCTGTCTGGGTATTAGAATGCGAGCTCATATGGTGACTATTTTCACTCTTATTTATTATTGTATCCTCAGTGCTATGTGGTTACTAGCACGCAGTAGGTGTGCAATAAAAATTTATGTGAATGAATACATGCATTTATATGTTTACTTACATACAGAAATACCAAGTAACTCACTAGAGTTGTTCTGTATTAGTGTACTAGGAGTTTTCTTCTCTGAAAACAAAGCATTATTTATCTTTTTTTTTTGGTATGGGGATCGAACTCAGGACCTTGAGCTTGCGCAGCAGGTGCTGGAACCACTGAGCTCAACCCCCGGCCCTAGCATCATTTATCTTGCTCTTTCCCATGTGGACCGACTGAGATTGTCCAGGTCGCTCTTCAGGAAGGCACATGCTCAGGGGAACACAGGGACCACCTCATTGCTCTCTGTGCCTCAAGTGATAAAGGCAAGTCTCCTGTTTTGGTCAACTCTACTGTCTTTAGAGGGACAGCTCTGGACATCTTCATCCATCGTATCTACCTCTCTGACCTTTTATGTACAAGGCAATTTCAATACAAGGAACAATGTAAATGAATGCCCTGGATTGCTGAAGTGTTTGTCAGTTAACTGTGAATGTCACTAGAGTGAAAAAGTGATTTGTTTATTTGGAAATACAATGGCCTGGTAAATGTCTGACAGGTTTTAAGAGACTTAGGCCTTTTGGCTAACTGGTGCTTTAATTTCTCAAATAGTACAGCAAAGGCGTAATGGGAATATTGTCCCCCAAGAGAAGTAACATTCGCTAATGATCTGTACTCCTAGAAGTGTGTTTGGTATTTCATTACCCTGTCATCTACTCCGGCAAAGCTTTGTCAGAGAGGTCAAGTATTTTGTTAAGCTCACACAGCCTGGTGGGTTCTGTCTCAGGTCTGACCCCACCACTGGTGTTCTTTCTGCTTAGCTATCACTTCTCTCCACCAGAGAAACCAAGGGAAAAAGTCTGTGAGCATCACATGCATTTAAAGTGAGTAGCTCACATAAACATTAGCTCCGGTGAAATAGGCTGCTAGCCCAGGTGTGGATTTAAAGAACTGAGCGCACACACACGGGGAGGAGGACACTCACTCAGCTTGGACTGCAGCTCTGCATTCATCTCTTCAAAGGTGTCAGCGCCAGTCATGAAGCTCTCGTAGCATCTAATGGTGTAGTCCAGAAACAACTGACGGGGTGAGCAGATGTTTCAGACAAAGCCATGACTTTTCAGGGTGGAAATTACATTTGAATAAAAAAGAAGCCAGGAACGCTAAGTAGTTACATGAATTCCCATGAATAAGGACAAAAACCTGTACCATTAATTATGCTGCACAGACTTGGTCTACTTCTAAATATGAATAAAGATGAAAAAAACACTTCAATTTGGTTAAAGTGGTATTTAAAAATGGTGAACTATATCTTTGGCATTTTCAGATCAACTGAACAAGAAATGTAAGTGCAATCCAAGATAAAATGCACAACTTAATCATCTTTAGGAATGAGGCACCTTATGAAGAACTGAATGGAATTACTGATCCTCTAAGTTCAGTTGAACTGATAGAGTTTAATTGCGAAAACCAGAATATAATTAATAGAGCCTAATAATCACATTGTAACTTCAGGCTAAGAATGGCACAGTAAGTAGAGATCTCAACCGTAGAATATTAGTGTCCCCCTCCCTCCCCTTTTGAGACAGGATCTTGCTACGTTGCTTACGCTGGCTTCAAACTTTCCTGCCTCGGCCTCCTGAGTAGGTAGGATTACTGGTGTGTGCTATCATCCACGGCCTTAGAGTTCTTAATATTCGCTCAGACAAAGTAACACTACATTTTGTAGTCATAGGTATTCTGGTCACTGGGAATGCGTATTTCATTAGGAGGTGAGGTTGTCTGACCAGAATTTTCCGTGCCCTAGATGAAGTAAGTAAGTAACTCCCAAGACAAACCAATTCCCTTTGTGCTTGTTCTCTGCTTATTAGGCAACCTTCTCATCACTTGGTTGATATGGAAGAAGTACCCTAAATAAGCAGTGCGAATGTTCCTGGAACCAGAAAGGTATCACTGATGGTTAATGAATACATTTTCATTCTACTTCAGGTCAGTCTCTTGTGAATTTGGGAAGAGGGAATCAGTTTACTTAAGCTTGGTCAGTTTTTATTTTTATAGATTTAAACAAAATTGAGTTTGTAGACTCACAAAACTGAGGATCAGAATCTGGTGGAAAAATAAAAAAGAATCAGGTGAAGTTAGATAATCTAAGTCTTTACAATTAAAAACAGGACTTTGGTTTTCAAAGTGCTTCTCTATAAACTGTCATTTGAAATAATAGCTCATAGGGCAAGAACTTTTACTGGTTTTATCTTTAGATGAATATCAAGAAATTTAATAGTTACTAAGTGGTTTGTGATTGTATTTGGGTGCAAACTGAGGTAAAACTAAATGTTTTTCATATATACTGCAATGGGGGAGAATTTTTTTGAAGGTAGAAGGTAGAGAAACAAAGGCTTTCCAGACGCCCCGCCAGCTGGGATCTCCGCTGAAACAGTAAAGGGGGACATTTATTCTTGTAAATAAAAGAGAAGGGCAACGATACCATGCCAGTAAGCCGAGATATCGTTGAACTATTTCTCAAACAGCAGTGACAGAGAGGACTAGGATTACTTCCACTTTCCTTTTGTGGTAAAGGCTCCCAAGAGTGATGGTTAAAATCAGAACACAGAACAGTTCCTTTCTGAGCGGTCTGCGTGGTAATGGGTTGTTCGTGTATGCAACATTTAAAATGCATTCTCAGAGCGGGTGTTTATTCCATTTGGATACACAGATTTGCATATTTAGAGAAGGGGTTTGGGCTAGTCACATGGTTTAGGTTACGTATAAAGTATCTGTTGTGTTCCAGAAAAACGTATGGAGAAGTAATTTGAGTGACCTGTTTGTTGCTTTTGTCTCAGTCACTTCGTAAAGAGGTATCCCTGAGCTGGGCAATGATGCGCCTAACTGGAAAAGTCCCAAATAAAATGAATAAACAAGGAATCTACAAGCAAAATTTTAAGACTCAATCTATCATGCTTTGCACTGACAGAATTACATGGGAATAACTCTACTGAGATCTTTGTTCTGTAAGACAGAGGAAAAGAAACACTACATAATATATACCATATAATGATTTAATTCCAATGTCCTTGCCTAATTTTTTTCTTTTTTTTGGTCAAGAGGAAATGAACTCAAGGAGCACAGAGTTACATCCTCATCCTTTAAGTTGCCCAGGCAGGCTTTGAACTTGTGATCCTCTTGCCTTAGCCTCCTGAGTAGCTAGGATTACAGGCGAGTACTACAATACCTGGCCTCTTGCATTTTTTACCTACTTAACATTTTCAAGTTTCTTTGCCTACTTTATTTTAGAAAATTATAATGTAACTGTAACAATAGACACATTGAATAATTTTTATTTTTTAGTACTGGGGATCGAACTCAGGACCTTGCACTTGCGAGGCAGGTGGCAGAACCACTGAGCTAAATCCCCGGTCCTGAATAATATTTTTTAAAAACTTGATTTTAGAAGTTTTTTTTAGGAAGCAAAAGATAAATTCTACAAAATAATTTCAATAGTGACAAATTTGGTTAATAATATAAAACAACTCACTATAGTTTATGGTTACATATGGTACCTTATTATGCATAATTCCATCTTCAGTTTCTTCTCCCCATGGCTGCCCATCATCAAATAAAGGTGAGCTCTCCTTCATGGCATTATGTATCTGTTACACGGACATATCACGTAGATTGAGTACTGCATGAAAAACATCGCTCTCATGTTTTGTCAAATTCATTTTTCAGTGCCATTTTTAGAAGCATTTAATTGCATGACTAAAACTTTTTATTTTAAGAGATTATATTGAGCCTTAAAATATGATTCTTGATATTTAGTAACTTAACCCCTTAATATTTAGAAAGCGTGGGTTCCATATTCAGTTCTGCTCCATACACAAAAATATGCTGGTCTTTATGTTATTAACCCAGTGAGGGCATACAAATTTTAATGCAACTCTAAGACTCCAAAAGAATTGCCAGGTTAAAGGTGAACCAATAATAATTATTATTTTTCTTATATGAACTCAATTTTGGTGCTCAAATGTTATCAGTGGTCTCCTTCAGTACACATAAATAGGAACTTTAGACTGAATCTTACAAAATTTCAGAAATACTACGGTTGTTTAAATTTTAAAGTGATAAAAGAAGTGGTTGTTGTGAAAAATAATGACATTTTCTTATCCTGTGGTCCTTCTAGGATTTTAGCCTGGACTCACTGCCTTCCCCACCATTTCCTATTCCAAAGGCACCCTAGGTCTTTCTGTAGACCCAGGATGGGTGGAGGGGAGCTGTCAGCTCATCTTTGCCTGTCCTCTTCAACAGGGCCTCCGGTGACACCAGATATAAGTAAGCCTGGACGTTAGGACAGAGCAAGATGAAGGGCAGAGTCTCTAGCTTGTCATCAGGGTAAAGACAGTTTCTGCTGCTGCTCAAGGGTCCTCGTGAAAACTGTTGCTACTCTTCAAGTTTCAGGAGGTCTCACCCAGGGACAAAGAGATCTCCAGGGGCCACCGAAAGCCTCTCCTGCAAGGACTGAAAAGGTCGGAGCTGAGATTTGGCTGAAACAGTTTCAACTTGAAATCGACAAAGGGAAAAGGACATAGAGTCGGTTTTCAGGTGAAGGTGGCATTTCCCATCACAATACCGCTTCTCCACACTGGGGAACTCCAGAGAAGGAAAGGGACTCAGTTCTGAGCACCGTGGTCACCAACCGGAGGGCACCAGGGACCCCCGGAAGCACATGTAGCTCGCCTAGTCAGGATCCTCAGGGGTGGGGCCCACGGCATGCTGGCTAAACCACTACCACTCAGACTGTTTCGGGCCAAGCTCTGGGTGAGGGGGCACAGTGAACATGAGAGAAGAGTCAAGCTTTACTTATAAAATATCAACAATTCAGTAGTACAGCAAAACAATAATCCACAGTGAGCAAACAGCGGATGAGGAAAATAATGCATCCTGTAAAAGCATACGACAGCCTTCAACAACTATTCTTGATAAAAGTAGGTAAACTTCAACACAAAAAACATTGCCCTCTACCTGAATACATCATCATAATAAAACATTTTATTCGGACAATGGTCACAATAAAAATCAACCGCTAACAGTAGTAATAAGGCAATACTAAGTAGTAAATATAAAAAAGTCTCCACAATAGTACCTTTAGAAATACAACTGAAAAATGAAGAAAGTCTGCCCATCTCAGTAACAAAACACTGGAACAGGGTTCATAAAAAGAAATGTCACTTGATATGAAGAAAGCTACATCTTACTGAAGAAAGTAAAAAGATATGAATAAATCTGATTTAATACTTTCCCAAATGACAAAACTAATTGTCAAGATGGGAATTTCCCAGTATATCTATGAATTCAATGTGATACTAATGAAAAAAAAAATCCCAAGATATTTTTGGGAATTTAAAAAATAATTCAAAGAGTGAGGAGGCTATGAGAATAGTTGGGAAATTGTAAAAAGCTGTAAGAATTTTCCTCTAACACAAACTATATTAGAAAATGACAGGAATTGGAATGGTGGATACAGGGGCATGAGAAAGAGCAGAGAAGTGCATCTAAGCATGGAAGGGGAACAGCTCAAAATGGCGGAAATGCTGGCTTAGTCAATGTGGTACTGCGATATATGTGTGAACATTTAAGAAAATAATGCTTCTTCTCTCTTAAGCTAAAGTAAGTTGTAGATAGATTAAGGTTTAAAACAACACAAAGCCGATGGTGGTGTGTACTTGGCCCCACTTACTCTGAGGCTAGGGTAGGAGGACCACTGGAGCCCAAGAGTCCAAGACCAGCCTGTGCAACACAGTGAGTCTCCCTGATTCAGGGGACAAACAAAATAACATGGGGAAAAGAAATAAAGGCTTAAAAAAACCCCAGGAAGTAAAGGAGGTCTTTCTAAGTGTGGCTGAGATTTCTAAGAGTACGTGGGAAACATAATTGGAACAAGAAACCTGTAGTCTCTCACGGACTCTTATACCACACCGTGACATCGAGCAAAGCCAGGGAGGAGGGGATCTCAGCCTGAGCAACGGCTTGGAGGCATTTCAAGAGGTCCCTCTTGGCTGACTAAAGCCACGGCAGCTACTGTGAAGCTCGTGAAGGATCGTGGAGAGCCTGCCTCACACCCACCAAGCTGATCAGGTAGACACGGGTGAGGTGTGCTGCTGGGGGACCCAGCACAGGGGCACTCAAAGGTGAGGGCACACGGTGGTCATCTTGTCTCTGAGCCTCGAGGGGCAAGGCAAGTTGAATGCACCGGGGTTTTCGCAAAGTCCAGTAGAGTTCACATCTCACTAATAGGCCACGGTGCTGGATTTCTGCTCCTATCTTGACAACTGCTAGTGCTAAAAGGACCAGCATGGTTTCTAGGTCAAAATCCATCCATCCACTGCCTGCTTACGTTTAGTTGAAGGTTTTTATTTTATGGCCAAGAGAATGTCAGAAGGACTGTGCTGGCTTTTAAGGATTCTAGAGCAAAGCAGGACAGGAAACTCAGAAGATAAAAAAGGAAAGGATTACATTAGAATGGGTAAAAGTACATAATTTGGAATGGCCAAAATACAGCACACAAAATCAAAAGGATAAAGAGGGGAATACTTTGCCTGACAGACTGGGGCTAACTTCTCTACTTAACCACTTTTGGCCCACAAAGTGGCACTTTTGGGCTGGGGCTGAGCAATACAGAACTTGCCCAGCAAGCGCAGGGCCCTGGGCTTTATCACCAACACTGCAAACGAAACCAAACCCCAGAAAACAGCCCGGCATCTTAAAAAATCAATTAAAAAAAGGTTGATGTGAAGAAGCAGTTATTGTAACATGAGAAATGTTCAACTTTAAAAACAAAAAATGCAAATATGAGGAAACTCAGCTATCTTCCTTTTGTCTGTCAGGGTGTCAACTATTAAAAATACCAAGCTTGGGGCCCCAGGTTCAATGCCCAGCCCAGAGGTGGTGGACTGGGGGGAATTCCTGGAAGATGAACTCAAAGGAAAAGCGGGGTGTAGTGGCCAGCGCTGTAGTTGTGGCTGCTTCTGAGAAGCAGAAGGATTTGAGATGAGGCCCAGGGATTTGAGATGAGCCTGGGCAAAAGAAACAACAAAACACCCCAAATGGAGCTGAACAGAACCACTGATAAACGTGGTATATAGACGTTCATTATAAAAAACATGAACGGGTAAGTTAAAAGAGATACAAATAAAGCATACAAAAGTATAGCCTGTTTCAATAATTTGTATATTAAAACAAGCTATTTTTCACCCCCAAATTGGTAACTGTGAAGCGATATTGCCTGTCGGGTAGGAAAATGGGTGTGCTCACACATTCCTGAGGAACTTTCAGGGTTTTTTTTTTTTTGGTGCCGGGGATTGAACTCGGGACCTTGTGCTTGTGAGGCAGGCAGCAGAACCACTGAGCTAAATCCCCAGCCCTCTGAGGAACTTTTAATTGCTTCCTCAGTTCCTGGAGGGAGATGATCAGTACATATCAAAAGCTGAAAAAGCCGTACGGTCACGCCTCGCTTTGTGACGGGATGTTCTGAGAAGCGCCTCAGGTGACTTGGGCTCCGTGTGACCATCACAAGGCGCCTGGACCCGGATGGCCCCGGATGGCACACAGCAGTTGCTTCACGTGGCCTCGGGCTCCAGACCAGAGAGGCAGTACCCACAGCTGCGTGAGGCTGCCGGGCCCTAACACTGTTCTACACCTAGCATTTTTTAAAAACACGTAGGAGCACACTCTAAAGTAACAGGAGTGTCCTATGGTGAACACACAAGCCCACCACACAGCTGTGTCTTGTGGGTTGGGAGTGTCGGATATGTACACAACCATGCCCACCATACTGACGTTCACCTGAGGGGCAGTGCGGGAGGTGTACCTGCACCTGCCTCACTGGACACACGAAGAGTGAAGCTCAGCGATGGCCGCGGGTGCTAGGGCTGAGGTGTGTGTCGGCCCCATGCTGGTTTCCTGCGACCACTGCCCCACATGCTGCCCATCACTGAGGGATGCCATGTGCGGCCCAGGACCGCACATCCTCGCCGACTAACAGAGCACTTGTGCTGGCGGGGAGCTCGGCGGCGGCGGAGTCTGCCTAGTTTGCACGGAGCCCGGGCTTTCCATCCCCAGCGCTGTAAAAACAACACAGCGGCCTCATCCAAAGAGATGCTTTAAGTTGTTGTCTCGGTCAGCACAGAATGGCTGCCTCCTTGTGTGTTTTCCACAACTTTTTGTAATCAATATACATTTTCATGTAAAAAGAGGGGAAATGAAAAGCAACATGCTGTTGATTTTTAGTTAAGCTTTAAAGCCTTTTGAAATTAATCTCTGATAAGTGGAATTTCCTTCCCCTCCTCTCTTCTCGGGTCACGTGTCAACAGTTTCAAGAACTTACAATCAAAAGTGCTTTGAAAAATGAAACCCGAAAACCGAAGCAGACTTTGAGATAAATGGCAAAAGAAGGACTGGGAGAGAAACAGGAATGTCTTTTTGAAAACGCAAACGAACAGACTTTTCCTGTGTGTACTTTCTTTGGTTGATGCTTTGGCTCTTTTGAGACAGGGCCTTGCTATGTGGGTTAGGCTGCCCTCGTGGCACTCCTCCTGCCTCAGCCTCCCAAGTGTTCCATGTGTACATTTAAAATGTCAAAGCAAATACCTTGATGCAGTCTATGAGCCAAATCAAGGCCGCCACGATGTGTGGCCAGGTGTGAGGGGCTCCCACGGTGTACATGGAGCTTTTGGACAGAGCAAAAGGATACCTGTGAAAAACAAGAAAAAAAATAAGTTAGCTTCTGTTGATACAGTAAAACTCATGCCTAAATTAAGCAAGAAGTTAAAAAACTGCACATAGGGCTGGGGATTTAGCTCAGTGGTTTCACCGCCTGCTGCGCAACCACAAGGACCCGAGTTCGATCCCCGGTACCAAAAAATACAAAACAAAAAAAAAAAACCAAAAACTGCACATATGCCCCATAGTCTTGACTTGTTTACAAGATATCTGCTGGGATTATGTCTTAGTCTTCTTACTCTCCAGTAATTTTCATCTACTTCTGTGTTTATTCTCTGTGATTATGTTGCACCTGTAATCCTGAATGACGCAGACTTTAATTTACAATCAGTATGCAAACTTCTCCCAAAAGACCTTTCGTTCCTCTAAGTTCAGTGTCCCCTCAAAATTCGATGTGCATGAACTGCGCATGCCCAAGTGCTCCAAGTCCTCCCAAGTCCATTCTGTCATTCCCCTGTGGTCTTTTCAACGTCATCTCACTCCATTCTCACCAGGCTGACTCTGTTGTTTGCTTCAGCGAAAGCACCTGTACTTCCTCTTTCCCGTCCTCCCTGCAGGGCAGGCCGATGCTCTGTCACCTACGGTTCCACAACAGCCCAGCTGCTGTGGTTTGAATGCCATCCCGGTCCCTCAGAATTCACGTGTTGGCAATGTGAATTTCCAACTGGGCCTGATGATGAGGCCCAGTCCATTCCTGGGTTCTTGAGGAAGAGGCCTTGTGACAAGAGCGTGCTCCTGCCCACACACGTGCTCCGTCTGGTCACAGCCCAGCGAGAAGGCCCTCGCCAGATGCTAGGTAGAGGTCAGTGTCCTGATTTTGGGCTACCCAGACTCACGGAGCCACGAGCTAAATCACTCCCTATTCTTTATAAGTTACTTAGTTTCAGGTATTTTGCAATGGCAACAAAAAACCAGACAAATACAGCTACTGCCATTTTTTTCCTTCTTCAATTTATCCTACACATATTGCTCACAGTGTTCATCTTAAAACATGCTATTTCTCTAACTCAAATTCTTTACAAATTTAAGTTTGGTTCTTCTCTGGATTCCAGTAATCTCTCCACAGTAACGGGAAATATAACATACATACCCAAGGTCTTTAAAAATTCTTGGAACCTCTTCTTCAAATTTTGTGTCAGGGAGCTCATAGGAAGGGCACAGGAAGCCATAGAGAAAAGTGAAGATCTTTAGGAAGTCTTTAACAGATGGAGCTTGGAGAGATTTCATGGATACACTGTATGCGTAACCATTTTCTGTAAGAAACTACAATAATTTTCATGAACTGTCAAACATATTATAATAGAAAAATCACGGAAAATACCCAGAAGAACATTCACAACTTAGACTATCTGAACTGTAAGTTACCTCACAGAGTTGTCGAATACACTGCTGAATGAACGCTTTGTCATTAAGGGGTCTTGGGTCCTTGATTTTTTCAGAACTGGAAAATATACCAAGTTGACTATTCCGGGATCCGTGTCCGCTTGTTCTGGAAGCATATTTTGAAAAACATTCGTCAAAACCGTTTATGTCTGTGGTCAAGTCTAAATTATTGCAAGGCCATTTTTAATTGTAACATGAGTACCAAATATTAAGATTTAATTTTTAAATTCTTCTCTAACTAAACAGAATTCTGTTATTCAAGCACAGAAAGAGTAAAGTACAAGGTCATAGCAGTCAGTGGATAATTTAGCTAAATGAGGCGGGAATAAGAATGAACCTCCTGCACTTTGGTGACCCGCGCACTCGACTCCCACCCCCGAAGGATGCGCACAGCCTGCTGTTCAGCACCAACCCCTCGTCAAGCTCCCTGCACTCCTGACACCCTTCACGGCCCTGACTCCCTCCTGACTGCTCTCTTCCTCCCAACTCCTTCACGGCCACTACTGCCTCTGAGAACCACAGGCAAAATGCTTAAAACAATGTCTGGCCAATGTCTGGGCTTGACAGATGTTTGATTTGGTAAATGTCAGTTTCACCTCCTTTAAGCAGTCCTCAGAACAGTCCCATACAGAGACACTGTCACTGGCTCCATTGTTAGATAGAAGGAAGTGGAAGCGTGGAGAGGTGGAGTAATTTAACCAAGGTCCTCCCACAAGCAACAGATTTTCTCCTGTTAACCCGTCTTATGTCAAATTTAATTTGAAGCCCAGTCATAGAGGCAGGGAGGGGAGAGATGAGACATTTTTCAGCCTGCTGCAGTAAACCCTTCCCGGCCTCCAGCCCAGATCACTGGCAGCCACTTCAGCTGGTGGTTCTCAAAGTGTTATCTAGGGATCACTGAAAAGTCGAATCTGTCTGCATAATAAAACTAGATGTTATTTGCTCACTTCATTCTCATCTTTTCGTGAGTGTACAGGGCAGTTTTCAAGGCTCGTTACATGACCTATGGCACTGTAAAGACTGAATGCAGAAGTAGACATGACAATATACGGGTCTTCTATTAAGGCAGATATTAACAAGATTTGCAAAACTGTAAAACAATGTCACTCTTTTCACTGAAATGGTTTTGCTTATAAATTCTTTTAAAAAAATTAAAAACATACAGCCAGACATAGTGGCACTCTTCTGTAATCTTAGCACTTGGAGGCTGAGGCAGGAGGATCTCAAGTTTGAGGCCTGCCTGAGCTACACAGTGAGTTCAAGGATAGGCTGGACTAGAGTGAGACTCTGTTTCCAAAAAATAAAAAAAAATATAGGGCTGGGGATTTAGCTCAGTGGTACCACACCTGTCTCGCAAGTACAAGGTCCTGAGTTCAATCCCTGCTACCAAAAGAAAAATACACGAACAAAGCCAAACTCCCCCCAAAGCATGTTAATTATGGTTACCATGTAATAGGCTTATTGTTCTGTTAAACTGAATTAATATACATTTTAAAATTCTTTCAGTTTACTCTCTAATATGGTTAATATTATAGCCCACAAAACAAAAGTTCTTTGGAGTCCTCATTAATCATTAAGAGTGTAAGACTCAAATTCTGAACTAGAAGATAATTCCACCTTATTTTACAATTTATGACTTCATAGTGACTGCAGACTTGATTTTCAATTAAGTATTCACTTATAACAAATAGTGGTCTGAATGTGTTAATGTATTTATTAGTACCAGTCACAGCAGGTATAACTTAACATTTTAATCATTTCAAACAGGAAAACTAGATAAGAATTTTTCTCTCCAGAGACCACATCATCTAATTTTGGTTTTCTTAGTGTATCAATGCAAGGCTATAAGAATTCCTTTAATAGAATGAATAAAAAGTATCTTTACCTTTTACCAAATACAGAGACTTTTCTTTCAGATGTAGGTTTGTTTACACTTAGCTTGCTGAACGTTGGTTTCTCTTTGCTTTAAAGAAAGTAGAAAAATAACTCTTTAAAATAAACATAAAAATTTCAGTTCAGAAAACTTCTGGAAATATGTTGGAACCAATACTTCCTCCCTGATACCTGTAAACATTATTCAAAATCATGAACATTCTTAGCAGCAATCTTAGCTGTTATGAGTGGGATGGGCTAAGACACAGTATGTTATAATGTTAAAATGTTAAGAAGCAGAGCAAAATCTGTTCTACACCATGATTTCATCTTCAAACTTGTACATTTATAGATAGCAACCTTAAGAATCAAGTAAAAATAAATATATGTTCAATCATAGAATACTAGCAACATTTGAAGTTTTTTCTTTTAAACTATCAGAATGTACCTGTACTTAACACACACACACACACACACACACACACACACACATATATATATAGATAGATAGATAGATAGATAGATATTTTTTTTTTTTTTGGTACCGGGGATTGAACTCAGTTCCGTCCGCTTGCAAGGCAGGCGGCCGAACCACTGAGCTACCCGGCCCCTTAACATATATTATTTAAATTATGGACAATAAACATTGACAGTGGCAACCTTTTCCTAGTACAATTCAAGACCTAAAATGTTTTGGCATAAGTCATGTACAAAAAGAATCTGTTTAAAGTATTCAGAAGGAAAAAGATAAGTAGTCCAAATTTCTAAAAGTAGCAGAAGCTTGTACTCTATAAATCAAAGTAATTTAAGAACAGCTAGCAAGTGACAGGTACCTGGGTAACAGGGAAGGATCACTGTGGCTTGAAATAGCCCTCTCTTAGCTGAAGAACACCACTCATAGGAAAATCTCTAGTTTCCACTAGCACTCATTTCTGGCAAATCTTGAGGAAAAAGTTTGGAGAAGTGGTGCTGTCCTAATTACTTTTCCCATTGCTGAGACGAAATACCTGACACCCACAGTTAAAGGGGGAAAGGTTTATTTAGCTCACAGTCTGTAGAGGTTTCAGTCCACAGTCGGCTGCCTCCAAGGTGGGGTGGCACGGCACAGGCATCACAGAGGAGAAACTGATAATGGAGGGCAGAAGGTAGCAAAGCAAGCAAGGGAGAAGACAAGAAGCCTCTTTCTGTCCCCTAGGCCACTAGAATTAGGGTGGTGCCAAACCAATAATGGACTGATTCAGTAATCACCCACCCTTAATCCTAGCATTGTATCATGAATCAGTCACATACTCTAGATTCAGCCACCTCTGAAAAAGCCCTACCTGTGACTGCATGAGGCTTTAGCGGACATCTAGACACAGCTGTAGCGGGTGTTCGGTAGGCTGCAACCATATTACAGCTTATTGGAGCAAATATTGCTCTGATTTGATTAAGAACTTTGGCAGTGGGAAACATCTCAGTACTGTAACTCAGTACTGAATTACAGCAGAGTCGGCTTAAACAAGTAGTTCTGTAATAAAGGAGGAAAACAAGAAGGAAAGAGTTCTGAAGGGGAAAGAGTTGTCCTTTTAGGAGGTGACAGGTAAAGCACTTGGCACTGGGAGTTTAAGAAACAAAGGAGATGACACACAGCACCTTGTATCATGCCCGTTTTTAAGGCTTCATTGATTTTAAATTAGGTACCATTAGGAACAGACAGGATCCACCAGGACATCACTCATACCACATCTATTTACCATTTTTACAACTTCTTTGCCCAAGACTATGAGGCAGGCAGGAGAGAACCACAGGTCCAGGCACTTACGTTTGAGGAGTATAAAGGCCTGGCTTATTCATGTCCAAGGATCTTAACTCCTGCATAGAGAGGCGGCCAGCACCACCAGTGGAAACTGAACTGCGCTTCATGCTTATGACCTGCATTGATAAATTCAGTGTTAGAAGAACATTCTAGATGTAGATGATACATTAGGCAACAGCTATTATCGTTATTCTCAAATAGAATGGCAGAAAAATTGTACTGTTTCTTCATAATAATCTTTCTCCTGGGCTTCTGTGAGACAGGTTTTTGCTATGTAGTCCAGGCTGGCTTTGAACTTACTATGTATCCTGGGGTGGGCTGGAACTCTCCTGCCTTAGTCTCCCAAGTGCTGGGATTGCAGGCATGCACTACCTTCCCCTGAGTTATTATTTGTTCATGTATCCTGAAGTCCTCATTTGCAAAGAATACTTATTTAACTTCATTTTAAAGTATTCAACATACAGAAACAGTTATTAACTGCTCACTGTATACAAGGCAGTGTATCAGGCAATGCAGGAGATATAAAGATGAATAAGGTGATGCTTGCCTTCACAAGAGTATCCATGGTAGCAAAATCCCTGAATATGAACCTTGACCACGTTACTGCTGTTGGCTGTGTCCATTTCAATGAGAAGTCAGAGGCTGCCTGACAAGAACTACCTCAGCCTCCCTTATTCCCCTTAACATGGCTCCTTTTCTTTCGCTACAAAGAATGGAGCTATTCTGTTTTCCTATTGCCAGTCTCTCCTGCTTTATGGTCATCTCACTGTTTCTCAGTTTACATCAATTATTGATCTGTCTCCAATGTTCTCTTCAATAAAGGTAGATCTTCTACTCTACAAAATGGGCTATAAGTTGCCTCCTTTTCAAAACAAATTAACATCTCATTCCTTTCACATCTACTTAAAAGTTTGTCCCATAATATATTTAGGATTGACACATCTTTCGATCTTGTAACCAAGAGGTTGAGATCGATTTTTAAGCTTCTCCAACTTCCTCCCCTCAGCCCCGACAACGTGGTGAATTCAAGCCTTCCAGCCCTCTGCCCCAAAGCTTGGCTAAATCTTCGTACAGTTATTTCCAGACTCTTGTTCTATCTCTTCTATAAATTCGGGGGCTTCTATGTATCCCGAAATAGCTGCCGTCCCAATTTGGTCAAGCTGTAAACAAACTCATTTGTCCATTTTAGGGGATTCTTAGTTGCAGGTGGGCTAAAGAACCCAGAAACCCAGACAGCTGGGCGGGATTCAGACCCGAAGGAGCCCTGGCCGGGAGCTCTCTCATCTCGGCGGCATTAGACACTATCCAAGCAGCTTTCTCAGCTCTGGCCCTGGCTTCCAGGAGAGAGGACATTTACATTTATCCTCTCTTCTCTGGGCACTCCTTAGTCTTTTACGCTTTCTTGGTTTTGGTCTTGTTTCTTCTCCTTTAATGTACACTTGTTCACCTATTCGACTTCTCCACCCTCCCGTGTCCACTCCGATCTCCACTTACACGCACTCTCAGGATTTAAGATGACTTCAGATACTCCGGACACGGCCACTGCGATGCCACACTAGTACACGAGCAAAAATGCCTCATTCAGGTCCTCTCTCGGTCTCCCTCCTCACCCCTTTCCCTGGTTCCCCGCTCCGGCCTCTATTCTCCCATCAGTGCCCCTGGCCCTGCCCCTCTACCTTGAGAAATCATTGGACTCTGAATCCAGCGCCTCGCAGATTCGGCGCCAGGCCTCTGACGACAGCAAACACTAACACGCTGCCCCTCACCATTACTTTCTCCCTCTGGGATAGTTTTGGACGAACAAAGTTAACCCAGCGTCACTACTTACCTTCCTTCCAGTTTCCTGACGAGACCCAGAGGCCGAATTTCTATGAGGTGGACAACTGATGGCCAGAGAGGATAGCAGCCGCCCAGACAAGAGTTATTGTCTCCGCCCGCCAAGGCGGTTTGAATTTTTAAAAATCTCCGCCGGCGCTTACGTCATCACGCAGCGCATCACACGCAATTCTCAAGCGCCGCTCCCAGTCGCCAGAAGTCTGCGTGCGGGCTGCTCCCCGTAGCCCAGCGGGCACACTGCCGACTCTTGGACTGTGTGCGCCCTGACCCTTAAAGTTGGCTCTGAAGACCACCGGGCTCTACGTCGCCGAGGAATGGCCTGAGCGCTCCAAATCTCTCTGGAAACGGTTTCCGTACAGCAACATGGCGGCGCCCACTTACGTTTAGGACAAGAGAAATGGCCTTTGCCGGGAAAGGGATGTCCTTCACGACCCTGTTTAAATGGGGGCTGTTTTCATGGTGAGAATCTGGGAAGGCTGTGTGCGCTTTCTGGGAGGTAGAGGCTGCCGAGTGTGGGTACATTCAGCTACGAGGATCTCGCCCGTGTGGCCCCGCAGGGCTTCGGCCTGGAGATTCGCGGGCTCTCCGTGGTCTCACGGTTGCCTGAGGAAAGTAAGGAAGGATCATCTGAGAGGTTGGACGTGGCCAGGGGGTGGATGTGGGAGAAGTGGGAGAAGGGTGCATTAAGTACAGTAGCTTACTCTGCTAAAATAAGGACCTCTCTGCTTCCCTGAGTTTGACCCCAGTGACAGGCATTGCTCAACACCTGGAGCGTGCAGAGAGCTCTCTACAGCTTGGGTACTTAGGTCTGGCAGAAATTAAACAGAACTGTAACTTTTGGGCAAACCGCCCGTATTATCTGAGTTTCAGTATTTCTAAATGCCTAGATTTCACTTCCCATTACAGATATTCCTCGTTTAACGACCTGTCCGTTTAAGGACTGCTTGGATTTATGACTGAGGCGAGGCTGTTCGGACTTACACCTTCGTCCTTTTATTTTTTGTGCAGTTCTGTACATCTTGTTGATACAGCCTCAGTGTCTTTTTTTGTACACTACCTTGTTTATACAGTACTGTAATTTTTGGTGATTGTACTGTCCAGTACTGTAGTTTCATGTTCTGTTATACATTATAGTACTCCATGTAAGAGTGATGCAAATAAAGCAAAGTCATCAAGTTGGAGTTTCCTTTGACCATTTCTTTGTTCTGAATATTGGTTTGTTTTTTTTTTTTGTACCGGGGATCAAACTCAGGTCCTTGTGCTTGCGCAGCAGGCGGCGAAATTTTTTTTTTTTTTTTGGTGCTGGGGATCGAACTTGGGTCCTTGTGCTTGCGCAGCAAGCGGCGAAACCGCTGAGCTAAATCCCCAGCCTGTTCTGGATATTGTAATGTACGTACTATGTACAATTCCTTATTTAGTGACCAGTTCATTTAACGACCTAGTGCAGGAGTGGAACTCAGTCGTTAAAGAATGCCAGCAGCCTATTGTACTTTAGGCACAGTCATTAAGCTTGTTGTGCAAATGAACGCAGCATTCATGAAAGGGCAAATGTCTTCTAAAATACGTATTATTTCTGTGGTGTCTGATACTGGGGAAAATAAGCTACTCGATAATTTTTGGATATGAGGTTGCTTTTTTTTTTGCCTCAGTATCCAAAAAACATGTGGTTTGCCTGTTTCGAAGCAGAAGCGAGTGATCTGGAGCACGGTCTTTTGAGACCTGCTGATCACCTACGGCACAGGCAGAACAGCTGTGCCAAAGGGCCAGCAAGGTTCACCAGTGCGATCTTCTTACTGGCTCACTTCTGAGGACTGTTTGCTTCCAGCAGTTCCTCCGGTGATGATAAAACTACTTCGTATGGAGTTAAATAAATTCTCAGATATTAACAAACTCTTTCAAAGTGATGCTACCTTTGAATTTTTTTTTTTTTTTTTTTGATACCAGGGATCGAACTTGGGACCTTGAGCTTGCGAGGCAGGCGGTGGAACCACTGAGCTAAATCCCTGGCCCACCTTTGAAACTTTTCGATTTGTGGAAATGTCTCATATGGGTGCACATGTTTTCTCAAGGGTGGTACATACACTTTGGAAACACAGGAACAACTGAACAATTGTCACTGTTACTCTTGGCCCTGTGGCTGTTTTACGGGTTTAATTTTTGTCTCACACTCCTGGCTAGCCAGCTCCTTCACTACATGCTTTATATGTCTTTCTGTCCTCCAAGGTATTTACTATGGAGGGGGACAGAGCGCTGGCTCCATTGATGCCAGTTTCGCTGTCAAGGATATTTGGCATTTCCCATGATTTTCACAGAGTCCGGCAGGTTCATGGCTCTGTGATACCGTATTAGAAATATTTTAGTTTCACTGGGCCCTCACAGTGACCTGCAGAAGCTCCTTCATTAAAGAGCCAAAATGGCACATTCAAAACACAGCTCCCAGCAATATCAGCTGTGTGGTCAGTGTAACCTTGGAGAGTTCATGGAAGCTGCTCAGATACCTGGAAAAGGGCATGTGAGGAATACAGGAAAAGATGCTTTATTGATCTACTAAGGATCGTATCTGGATTGCATCTGTTGATTACTGATGAGCACTTTGCATGTCATTGCTGTCTCATAAGATATCCTGGATTTTCTGAGTAATTTTCATCCCTGCCTTTTCTGACATGTGAGGGATCAATATTGCCTGAACCCAGCTGATGTGATGATTTGTTGGTGGCTGCTGTAAGTTATTTTGGAGAGCATGTGTTCTGAAGAAAAACCATTTTCATTGAAGTATTTTGATAATATGATGTCTAATGCAGACATTCCTTGTTTAACGACCTGCCCGTTTAACGACTGACTGGACTTGTGAAAGAGGTGTGCTGTTCGGACTTCCAACCCACTGAGCAGATTTTTTTTGTACAGTTCCGTATATCTTGTTTATAGCGCCTCAGTGTCTTTTTTTGGTACAGTTTACATTTGTTTTGAAGTACTGGTAATTTTTGCTGATTGTACTGTACAGTACAGTACTGTAGCTTCATGTTCTCTTATACATTACAGTCATGCATATAAGAGTTATGCAAATAAAAGCCATCAAGTTGGAGTGTCCTTTGACCAGTTCTATGTTCTGAATATGGAAATGTACATATTCTATGCAAATTCCTCATTTAGTGACTCATTCAATTAATGAGCTGCTTGCAGGAATGGAGCTCAGTCATTAAAGGAGGGTCTGTACAGGGTTTTCTTACCTCATGTGGTGACCATGAAGGGGACAAAGGATGCCCAGGGTCACCGTCGCCCTTAGCAGTAATCAGTTACATGACAGTTGCTGTATGTCAGGTATTGTGCGCAGCATTTCGTGTGGATTATCTCTTTCCATTCTGTAAAAGGAGATGTCACAAAAATGATGACTTCGAGGCTCAGAGATCAAGCAGCTTTTCCATGGTCAGACTGCTAATACTTGGACTTAGAAATTTGAATCTAAATGCTATTATTACTAACTCTGACACTAACGGCTTATTTTTTTTTCTCCCCCATCCCTCCCCTTGCTTAAATTCTCCATTATATTACATTTAGAAAGCTGTATTCAGAACCGTAAACCATCTTTTGAGAAAAAGATAAAGGAGCTTGAAACTAGTTACTTGAGGTAGATCTAAGCCTTAACTTTGCAGTTTTGCTAGGACTTAGTGCTTGTGTGTGGCATTAAAATTGCACTAGCTCTGACCAGTCCAGTCTTTTAACCCTGTTTCTCCACTGATAGAAGTGGTTAGGGAGGCCAGTGATTTTGGAGAAGGGGCTTCATTTACTATAGCATGTGTAGTTTGGAAAAACAAGCACTGATCTGCTAACAACTCCTTTTAGAATCTGTGACTCTTTAAGTTCATTGAAAAGGATGAATTCACATAGGTAATGCATGATTATTTGATTTGATGGATACTTTTTACCTTTTAGGACTCAATGACTTCCTTTCGTGGAGGATACGGACCTAGTGGCTAGACGCAAGGACCACAGCAGTGAAGTTATGGAGGGCCCACGAAGACAGCAGGAGGATCACACTGGGGTTCCAGCTTGAAATACAGGGGATTTACGAACTTGATCTTCAAAGTTGAGCAGTACTTCAGATTCCTAATTCCCAGACTTTGTCCTAAGGCTAAGAATGTCTGTGGTACAGCAGCTGTCACCTGGGTGGTTACTGGATCACCTTTCTTTCATTAACAAGATAAACTATCTAGTTCATCAGCCTCATGAGCCTTGCTGCAGGAAAAATGAGTCCACTTCTGTCTGCTTTGATTCTCTGCAGACAGATTCTATGTCTTCTTTTGGATCCTCTGCTACCTTGATTGCTTCTGACTCTACCACTAAGCCAGAGAATAAGGATGGAGGAAATTGTAGAATGTTCACTCAGAAATATGCTTTTCGATCTGAACTGTTTGATGTCACCAAACCGTATATAACTGCAGCTGTTCATGAAGAATGCCAACAAAGTAATGAAAAAGAAGATGCAATGAATAGTGTTAAAAAAGAAATCTCCACTTCTATTATTGGGAAGGTAGAATGCTTTAAAAATTTTTTATTTTCTTCTACAGAGTGTAAAATTTTCATTCCAGCATTTCAAATATCTTGTGATTTGTTAAGTATAAAGAAGAATCCATAAGCTTAAGAAGACTTTACTATATCCAGTGTGATTTTTAACTCTTCTAACATTCTGCCATCCTTAGGAGACCAAATTGCATATTTCAAGCGTAAGCAAAGTTGGCTTGAAAGTGAATATTCTATAAATGAAACAAAACCAAACAACAACAAAACCTTTTTTGTTTAGCTATTCATATGGTGTATTTTTACTAAAAAACATTTCTTTTTGTACAAAATTCCAAAGCTGTAAATGGCTTTTGAGAGATTTTTAGGGACCTGTCCCTGGGAGATCAGCCCATATAATAAGAGTTTGAAAGAAGTTTGATATTTTTGAAACATTTCTAGTGATGAAAGAGAAAGGTACTATGGAAAATGTATGTGTTTATAAAAAATATATATATATATATATATATATATATATATATATATATATATATATATTTTCATAGACATGCCCTGGTGGTACAGTCCTTTTGTAAAGTTTGAGAATGTCATACATGATCAGTTATTTCTGCTTTCATCCTTTTTGTATATTTTAGGAGCTCAGAGGTGATTATACAAACCCATTTTAGATAAATTATCAGTATTCTTTTGTTAGTGATGTGAATAGTGTTTATTATCACCAAGAAATGTTTGAGCTCTTTCTGTGTGCTTTTGTATATAGAGTGATGAAACCAGATAAACACAAACCCTGCCCTCATGTGTCTTATAACTGAGTAGAAAAGAAAGAAAATAGAACTAGGAAAGGAAAGTAATAGAGATACCTTGGTATAGGTATGGGAAGTAGAACTTTTAATATCCTTGTGATTATTTTTTGCTGTATATTTTTTCCTTTGAGTAGATATTTATTGATCATCTATGTGCCAGACACAGAAAAGAAAATATACACAGTTGTTTGATATTTCAGGAAATAGTATGTAGGTAATGTTGCTACTGTTGCTAATTCAGATAAATAATCATTTATAAAGGCCTTTATAAATACAGAGTAATATACATTAAATAACAAATGTCATCTTGACAAAGCCTACCTTTATTTCTTATATGTTAAAGCAAATTATATATTTAGTGTGGTCTTTAAGTTTATTTATTTATTCAGCCAACAGACTTGTATTTTAGCTGGCTATGAGTTTGGTAACATGTTAATATTGATTTGTAATTAATCCTCAGGTCAATCATAAAGAGCTATTGAAAGTACGGTGGAATTTCCTTGATAGCCTATGGATAGTTCTGCTTTTCAAAAATAAAGAAAGTTGAGAATAATTATGTCATATATATATCAACTGACAGGTGATACTGTACAGGTTAATGTTCATGCAGAATTGTAGTTCCTTTCTTTATTGTGGCTGTTGGTGCTACATTTTATCATGTGAACCAGTTCCTATTAACTGCACAGGGTGAGGTGACCTTTCACCCCCACCCCCTTTAACCTTGGGAATGCTACCTCCTGAGTGTATACATTTGTACTGATTTTGCCCTCAGTGGAAATTATTACTTCATAAAGACTGAGATACACCATATAGAAAATGTGAAAAATAAAAAAGAACTATTGGTATATTTAAAAATGTCACTATTGTGATAGATGACAATATAACTTCTCCCTTGTAATTTATCTATTCTTTAGAAGCGCAAGAAATGTGTTGTTTTCAATCAAGGTGAATTGGATGCTATGGAATACCATACAAAGGTAGGTGTAAAGTGTTCGTTGACCATATCGGAAGATCTGTGTGATTTACTGTGAAATGAATGGACCACATAAATGAGGATTTTTGTAAAAATTAAGCAATTATTTTGATCAGAGTTGGAACTTCAGAGTGACTTATTGTTATTTCTATAATGGATACTACACATACTTATGTTTAAATGGGTAACATGAGGAAACCTGTGCAATATTAGCTTAAGCTTTTATTTTATTTATTTATTTATTTGGAACTGGGAATCGAACTCAGGACCTTGCGCTTCCGAGGCAGGTGGCGGAACCACTGAGCTATATCCCTGGCCCTAGCTTAAGATTTTAGAAGTTACAGAAGCTGGGCTGAGGATGTGGCTCACTGGTAGAGTGCTTGGCTAGCATGTGTGAGGCCCAGGGTCCCATCCCGAGCACTGCAGAGAGAAGTTATTAAAGCCTATTGTCATACGTGATCTCACCTATCTCCTAGGTGAGATAATGTACTAAAATAACGGTGGAAGAAAGCCTGAATAATGTGAAGAATATATTTCTAGAACTCAGAAATAAAAGGTCTAGGGGTTAAAGAAATGAGAGGAAACAGACAGTGTACAAATATTTTATTTTTATTTTTATTTTTTATTTTTTTGGTACTGGGGATCGAACTCAGGACCTTGCGCTTGTGTGGCAGGCGCTGGAACCACTGAGCTAAATCCCTGGCCCAGTATACAAATATTTTAAACCTTACTCTGTATGATATTCCTTTGATTGAAATGGGGAAATTGGGGTTGGAATTTGACTTAGGAGGAATGATGATTTCAGTTTTAGACATGTTAAGTTAATATGATGGTAGGACGCTGGATGTCTCTCTCTCTTACTTTTTTAAAAATTATTTTTGTAAGAGAGAGTTTCTCTCTTTTCTCTGTGTTGCCCAGGCTGACAACCTTGAGCCTCAAACTGGTGTGTTCAGGCAGTCCTCCTGCCTCAGCCTCCTGAGTAGCTGGGACTGCATGCACATACCACAATGCTGGCACTTTTCTCTTTTTAAAATAATGTGATAGGGTATATATAACAAAAACTTACCATTTCAACGTTTTACCATTTTAAATTTTAGGTGATAATTCTGTGGCATTGCCAGTGTCCATCTCTGGAGGTTTTTCATTATCCCAAAATAAAACTGTGCCCATAAAGTAGTGACTCTGTCACCCCTTCTGCCAGCCCCTGGCACCCCTCATTCCACCTCTCTCTGTGACTTCACTGTCTTAGGGACAGCATCTCCTGGAAGTGGGGTCACAGCATCCCTGATGGCTTATTCCACTTAGCGTAATGTCTTCAGGCCTCACTCATGTTGTAGCATGTATCAGAATTTTTCCTTTTTAAGGCTGAATGATATTTTATTTTACATAAATATCACACTTTGCTTATCCAGCTATTTTTCATTATCACTATGGCTTGTTTCCGCCTTTCCGTTGTTGTGGACAATGCAGTATCTGCACAGGTGTAAAGGACTTACTTGTTTGTGTCTTTGTCGATCTGGGGCTGAAACCAGGGCCTTGTGCATGCTAGGTAAGCGCTCTTTCACTGAGCTACACTCCCAGCCCTCTGAGACTGTTTTTAGCAAAAGACAAAAGATTTATATCATCTGAAGAGAAACCAGGTTATGAGATTCTGTTATTAATTCCTGTGGGTTTATACTCAGAAGTGGAATTACTGTATTGTGTATACCTGTAATGTAGTTTTAGGAATTAACTATTAAAAGAGTTGGTATAAAGACTTTTTCTTAGTACATGTTAATTACACAGAATAATGGGTTTATTATGGCACTTTTATACTTGTATATAATAAACTTTGAGTCTATTCATCCATTACCCTTCCTTATTCTCCTGTCTTCCTTCTCCCAACCTCCTTTTGAGATGAGGACTATTAATAACGAAGATGGACAGGTGGTGTTAAGAAACATTAAGAAACAGCCTGGAGTAGAACTTGCCTTTTCACTGAATCTGCCTGAATCTGTTCCTTCCTATTTGTTTATTCATTTATAGCTTTATCCATTTACTTTTGTTTTGGTACGGGGGATCGAACTTGGGACCTTGCGCTTGTGAGGCAGGCGGCAGCACCACTGAGCTTAAATCCCCGGCCCTCCATTTCCTTCTTAATGAGATCAGTTCACTTTACTTACAAGTATTCATTGAAGGCCACCTGTACGTCAGGCCTGGTTTAAACCCTAGTATCTCATTGGAGGCTGAGATACATACAGTCTTGAAGGTTTTCTGGAGTGAAAAGCGCTATCTGTGGAGGACTCTAGGGTACCGAGGTGCACGCAGCCTGAGTCCCACCCAGACATGAGGACGGCAGTGGACGAAGGGGGCTCATGGAGTTGCTCATTCTCTTCAAGCCGGTCAGGCATTGAATTGTCAAGAGGATGATGAAGAGAACAAAGCGTTTGCTGACGCTCAGAAGCAAAGTGGAACAAGGCTGTGGAAGGAACCAGAGAAAGAAAGTTCAGGATGGCTGGACTGTGGAATACGAAGGAGAGCGTGGCTAAGGTGAAAGCGGGAGGCGGGAAGCGGCGGATCACGTGAGGGCCAGTGAGCTCCTCTGAAGACGTGTAGGCCGTGAGGTGCTGCGGGAAGCAGTATGGTTAGATTTGCTTCTTATTCAATTTACTTCATATTAACTTTCTTTTGGGGAGAGGATAAAGATCAAAATTTACACAAAATACAGTGAAAAAGTATTCGAGTGAAAGGGGAAATCTGACCTTTGCCACTCTTTGTCAAGAAGTAGAACTCAGCTTCTATTTTTGTAATTATTGTAGTTGTTTCTGCAAAACTGTGTGTATGTTCACTTATAAAGAGTTTCTCTTTTGAATAATTCAAGCTGTATTATGCAAAATCAAAATTATGTTTGTTTAAAAATTAGATCAAGTGCAAGGACCCAAGTTCGATCCCTGGTACCAAAAAAAAAAAAAAAAATTAGATCACTAGGAAAACCTTAAGATTAAACTTATGGCTTAAACTTCTCTTCATAGATTAGAAATTCCATTTTCTTCTAGAAACATCCAGATTATCAAATTCATCTTGTATCATTTCTGCTTATTACTTACCGACTTATGTTTTGGTGTTTTTGAGGCAGGCTCTCACTTTGCGGCCCAGGCAGGCCTCAGACTCATGGTCCTCCCATCCCACCCTCCCAAATGCCGCCATGCTTGGCTGTCCTGCACATTAGAGCACAGACGTGTGTATTTTGAGGTTGTTGTGAAGTTTGTTACATTCTGCAATTAGGAAACAGCGGTTCCAAGAGACACTTGAACGTTCTATTCATTGTAGTGTAAAATTATTTTTCTGTAAACACTAAGAATGTTGGTTTTAATGCATAAATCCAGATATTCAAAGCACAGTAGGAACTTTCTTCTTTAGAAAATCATTGTAATGTCAGTGTCTGTTTAATGTTCTTTAAATTCTTTTACAGATCAGAGAGCTGATTTTGGATGGATCCTTAAAATTAATCCAAGAAGGCCTCAAAAGTGGTTTTCTTTATCAATTTTTTGAAAAGCAGGACAAATGTAGTGAACCCAACGCCATACCACATGATGCCTGCAGCCTGTCAGGCTTATGTGAAATGGCGAAGCATCTGCCTGCTCTGAGTGAAAAGGAACTTCAGACGTTGCAGCTGATAGAAGAGGATTTGTCTGTGACAGAGCAGGATTTATTTTCACGAGTTGTTGAAAACAACTCTAGCTTTTCAAAAATGATTACTTTAATGGGACAGAAATACTTGCTACCACCAAACTGCAGTTTTCTTTTGTCTGATATTTCTTGTATGCAACCACTTCTGAACTGTAAGTAATTATGTTTATTATTATAAAAAAATATATTTTGTGTGTGTGTTGTGATCTCAGAAGTTAATCTGAATTTTAAATGGGAGCTACCATTTAGGATGATAGGATAAATGATTTTCCCAGTGTAATTTTTTAAAAAATTCAATTTTAAAGGGCTAAGTTTGCTTTTTAAAATATTAAAAATTTTTTTTATCAATAAAGGGCCACGCTAGTCCCCAAGAGAGCAAATAAAGTTAGTTCTTTGTACTTGGGAATTCACAGTACAGTGGAGCAATTGTCTTTAGCCAAATGACTTTTCTTCAGATCAAAGTAGAAAATTTTAGTTATTAAAATCCTCAAATCCTTCCTAGCCATTTAGGTTACAATTTTTTTTTTTTTGATACCGGGGATCAAACTCAGGATCTTGCGCTTGCCAGGCAGGCACTGTGCCACTGAGCTACATCCTTGGCCCTAGGATACAATTTAAGGTAATGTTCAAGCTTATTCTCTAAAATTCCTTGAAACATTTTCCTGTACAAAGTTAAACTATTTAAATATCGAAGCCCACGCTGACACAGACTTGTATTTGAGTTTAGGTTCTGAAGCTTAACTGAGTTCCATCCTATTTGCTTCACAAAACTGATCTTCAGTCCCCACTCTATAAAATGTGCACGGTCATTCCTGCATCAGGGTCATTTTGAGGATTAAGTGAGATAATTTGTATTAGGTTCTTAGCTCGGTGATTTATGTTTTTAATAAATTATAATATTCTAAGGAATGTGATAGGTAAGAGGTGTGTTGGTGAAGTTGAATTTAATCTGCTATTATTGTTTGAACATTTTATAGCAAAATGTCAAGTATCAAGCAACTACAAGATAGTTTACTAATGAAAAGTTTCTTTTAATTGCTATCAAGCCATCTTACACATGGCTGGTTATCCAGGCAGCAATGTCACAAATTCTTCAGTTGTAAATGACAAAGTGACAAATGAATGGGAAAAATTGTGCTATGTCTGAGGAAATTTTCCATTCTTTGATCTTTGTTACTTTAATACTTTAAAAGGGGTCACCTTATTTTAATTTGTGCTCTTTTGATTATGTGTACGATTGTGCATGTACAAAAGTATATCTTTAAAAGAAAAAAGACACGTGGATGATTTCTTCGGCAGTCAGATCTGACGAGGGCAGCAGAAGTAGCGCAGGGGCCGCCTGGAGCCCAGGGGTGGGCGATGGGTTTGCTTGTGCTGGGTGCTGGGTGCTGGCTGCGAAGCCCCTTTGCACCTGCTGGCCTGGACCTCAGCCTCTATCTTCAGGGGAACGGCCTGCCTCCCCAAACTTTCCATCTTCCCCGCGTCCTTCCGCCAGCTGGACAGAACCTGCACTGAACTAAAAACTAGGAGGAAAAAATAAATAAAAAGGAAAAAGAAAAGTTTGAGAAGGGACAGGTCCTCATTACAGCAAAATGCTAATTAGTTGAAGCAGATAGCGGTGGAACTAGAGAATTTCCACTTGACAAACACCACAGTAATAACTGGCTGTCAAAATAGTGGGTGTGCAGACGAGACTCAGGATGCTTCCATTGTCCTCAGGGATCTCCCCATAAGAGATTTGTTAATTAGGGGGGAAAGTGGAGAAGCCTGGCAGACAGCACTTTGAGAGCTCTCCAGTGGTGAGGCGTTGGGAATCCTGAACCACCTCCTTGGCAGAGAGAGTGCACCAGATGCTACTTTGCTGGTATTCTTGACAAAAACAAACAAACACAAACAAAATGTATCTCTCTCTGTCTTCTGTCTGTCTGTCTGTCTGTCTGTTGCTCTCTCTCTCTCTCTCTCTCTCTCTATATATATATATTTGTGATACTGGGATTGAACCCAGGGCCTTTGCCCTGGGGTACATCTCAGCCCTCTTTCATTTTGAGACAGCATCTTACTAAGTTGCCTGGGATGGGCTCAAATGTGTGATCTTCCTGCCTTAGCTTCCCAGAGTGCTGGATTACACGTGTGCCCCCACATGTGTCTAAGACAGCCTAAATTTAATTATGAGGAAACACCACAACCAAATTAAGGGGCGTTCTGTAAAATAACAAACTGAGAGCCTTTTAAAATGTCGAGGCTATGAAGGACAAAGAGACTGAGAATTCAGCTAGCTGGAGGGGACTTAGGAGCTGTGGGAACTTAATGCGGTATGCGATCCTAGTTTTGGATCCTAGACCAGAGAAAAGGAACATGAATAGATAATTGGAGAAATTGTATTATGATTAATGTATCAGTTATTTAGAAGACTAAAAGTATTTGAAAATAAAAAATAAAAATGTTTCAAAAATCATCTGCGGGGCCGGGGATTTACCTCAGTCGTTCTGCTGCCTGCCCTGCAAGTGCAAGGACCTGAGTTCGATCCCTGGTACCAAAAAAACAAAAAACAAAAAACAAAAATCACCCATGTTTCTGCCTCACAAGGGCAAGGTCCTGAGTTCGATCCCTGGTACCAAAAAAACAAAAAACAAAAAACAAAAAACAAAAATCACCCATGTTTCTGCCTCACAAGGGCAAGGTCCTGAGTTCGATCCCTGGTACCAAAAAAAAAATCACCTACGTTTGAAAAGACCATATTAGATTTATAGGGAATCTACAGATTATTAGTGTCCAGCTCAGTGAATTGCAATCACCTGCAAGTAGTCTCTGTAAAAATAGCAATAGGTGAAATTAAATGAAAATGTCAGTCACTAACTTGCAAGAGAAATGTCAACTTTTAGAGAAATTGTTATTATATTTGAGTAACTACTGTAGGTTCTTTTGATGGATGCCAGTATATTTGTACCTGTAGTGAAAGTATCTCAGTTTTGGAGAACACGTTTATGTTTCTTTTCCTTTTTTTTTTGGTACCGGGGATCGAACTCAGGACCTTGCACTTGCGAGGCAGGCAGTGGCGCCACTGAGGTAAATCCCTGGCCCTCTTTTCCTATTTTTGTGTGCTAGGGATTGAGCCCAGGGCCCTCCTGCTCGGCATACATTCATCACCCCAGTCTTCTGTGATTCATCTGATTCATATTGGGGGCCTTTTCTGAAATTGTATGTTTGATTTCAGGCAGGAAAACATTTGATGTAATTGTGATAGATCCACCATGGCAGAACAAATCAGTTAAAAGAAGTAACAGGTAAGTGGAAAGGAATTGTCTATTAGATGTGCTTTCTAGAAACTATAGTCTCGTGTACATTCTGGCGAATATACTATCAACATAATAATCTAGGTTTCTGTAATGCTTTCAATAGTTTTAAAAATTCTGATTTCCTTGATAATTCTCTTATATGAATATCAACAGTAATGTATTTGTTAATAGCCAAAGCCTCTGGCTGGAGCAGGTCAGGGTTGTTTCTGTAACACCAAAGGGCAACATTTTTGCCTTATTTGATATTAAATTGTAAAATTTAGAAATATGTGCCCAAATATTTCTGGTTTTCCTTAATAACCTGTTATGGGTGAATTTATCTAATTCATTGTCACATTTGTTTATATTTTTAATTTATGCGATGTATGTCACCTCTTAGGGTGATAAGTTCATTTACCAAGATGATGTTTCCTTTTAATAGGGTTTCTATTTTTGTTTTAAAAATTAATTAATAATTAATTAATTCAGTGCCAGGAATAGAACTCAGGACCTTGCACTTGGCAGGAAGGTATGGCACCACTGAGCTACATCTTCAGCCCCTTAATAGGGTTTTAAATTTTAAAACAAAGTTTTCCACTTTAGTTCTAATAAATGTCTTCAGTTATATTTTCCACTCTTCAATTTTCTAGAAAATAACAATTCCTATTTTGACTTAAACTTTATCTGAATGAATTCAGCTTCCTTATTCTGTATGTTTGTGAGCTGTGGCAATAGGGGGATATTTTTCTTTTAAAGTTGTAGGAATCAGAATTCATGTATCTGTTCTCTGTCTCTCTGTGTGTGTAAATATCTATATGAATAAAATATTTTAATCACTTGAGAATAAACTGTGAAAGGGACACTTAAATATTTCAGTGTACAGTTCCTAAAAGCAGAAATGTTATCCTACGTAATCCAAATACAAATGTCAAAATATGTAATAAACATTGAATATATAGATATATATATATATATATATATATATATATATATTCCCTCCCACCAGTAGTATCAAACCTAGGGCTTCATGTATGCTAGGCAAGCTCTCTACCACTGAGCTACATGCCCTGCCTGACACAATGTCTTACTGATGCATTATTGTTACCTATAGACCCTTTCACCAGTTGTCCTAGAAATATTCATTGTAACAAAATAAAATAGGTCATACATTACATTTAGTTGTAATATCTCTTTTAGCATCCTTGAATTCTCTTCCTTTGACCAATTTTAATCTGTATCCTTTTTCCTGGTAAACCATAATTGAGTAATAACTTCTGCTAAGTTCTGTGAGTCTTCCTCGTAGAACTCAGGTTATTGGTCTGAAGGTCGTTTTGGAAACCACCTGAATTTATAGTTGGTTTTAGAAGTGAGGTCAGTCTTGAGGACCATTGTTTTAAACTTGGAGTTTGGTTAACGTTGGGCAGTACACTTCAGTTCTGTGCAGTACACACCACGAGTAGAATTGCTGTACCTTGTGGTAATTCCACTTTACATTTTTGAGGAACTACCAAGCTGGTTTACCTAGTGGTAAACTAGCACCATTTTACATTTCCAGCAGCAGTGAGAGTTTTAATTTTTCTTTGTCAACACTTGTTATTTTCTATTAAAAAAATTACATCATCCTACTAAGTATGAAGTGGTACCTGGTAGTTTTGGTTTGCATTTCTCTAATAACTAATGATGTTGAACATCTTCCCATGTCCTTGTTGGTTATTTGTTTATCTTGTATGAATATTGAAAGTGGTTTGCTTAAGTCCTTAGTGCTTTTCTTTTTGGTAGTACTAGGAATTGAACCTAGAGTCACTCTACTTCTAAGCTACATCATTGCCTTTTTAATTTTTTTTTTTTTGACTCATACTTTCCAGGCTGGCCTTGAATTTGCAATCCTGCCTTTGCACACTTTAAAATTTAGGGTTTTAAAATTGTTGATTTGTAAGAGTTCTTTATATATTTTGGATCAGATATGTGATTTACAAATATTTTCTCCTATTCTTTCAATTTTGTGTTTCACTTTTCTTAATAGTGTTCTTTGAAGTGCAAAGTTTTAAATTTTGGTGTAATCTAGTTTTTCTGTTTTTTCTTTTATGGCTTATGCTTTTAGTGTTGTATGTAAGAAATCATTGCCTAAGCCAAACTCACACAGATACATGTTTCTTCTGAAGAATAGGTGATACTGCATATTTTCCATTGCATATTTTCAACATATAAAGATGCATATATTGGAGTTTGCCCAGTGATTTCCATGAGATTAGAGCTAGAAGAGGGAATATAAATACCCCCCATCAACCCAATTAAACAAAATTAGAGCAATCAAGAAATCTGCAATTATTGGAACCATGCCACTTCAAATTTTTGAGCTCACATCCTTCATACTGTGACAAAGTTAGTCTTTTAAACCATCATTTAGATTATGGGAAATGCTAATCTGCTGGAAGGGCCCTGGTCTAGATGGCAGGGGACTTGGGTACTTGAGCTCTGAATTCTTTCACTAGTTTGTTCATTTCAGAAATGTTTGCCAGTCATTCCTGACATCTTAGAGCCGCCTTGCATTCCAGCGGATTCCAGTGTTGGAGGCATTTCGTTTGGCCCTTGGGAGGCCACTTACTTTTCTCAGAGCAGGTGTGGTGTAGATGGCTCCCTGTTGACTGAGGGGGAGAAGTGGAAAGACTTATCCTCAGCGTAAGTGTAGACAGAAGGAGCCCGAAATGAGGGGGTTTTCTTTTCTCTGTTCTTCCCGCCTCTCTTGTCCCTTTCTCCCTCCCCTTCTCTCTTCTTTCTTTTTTCATATGGCATAATATGAATATATTATAGGTTGATGGTAAAGAACTACTAGAGACATTGCAAATACAGAAGGAGGGGAATAGTTGACCAGACTAAAGTATAGAAATAAGAAAGCAGGTGGAAGGGTAAGCTTTAATAGGTAAAGTCATGTCAATTCCTTTAAGAGGAAACGGATGAAAATAGAGAAATTAAGGAGTAGAAAGGAGGGAGGAGATGTTTGGGTAGTTGAAGGAACTTGGTGACCTGTAGTTTCACTGATGTATGAGTTACCTTCATCTACCTAGGGTGAGCCTGGGCACAGGACTTGGAAAGTGGAGGATTTTCTAGGGCTTGGCCAAGGATAAGTGAGTTGCTGAATAGTTTTGAGGGCCTGAACATGGATTTAATAAATATTTAGTGATCCGATTCATCTGCTCTGCATTTTCTTCGCCCGATTTTCCCGATATGAAGAAGGTGAATGAAGTGGTTTTGCCTGGGGTGCAGCTCAGTGGTACAGCCAGTGCTTTGCACGTGCAAGGCCCTGGTTCTGTAACACACACACACACACACACACACGCACACAGTTGTGGTACTGACTCAGGACTGGGGGTTTGCAGGAACCCAGAGGCTGAGGGTAAAGGTGGGGTCGGGGTCGAGGGCGCTGGTGAGCAGGGACGCGGTTGTTGGTGGGCTGTGAGGCGAGGAGCGACTTGGTCAGGAAGAACCGAATGGATCATAAGGTGGCGGGGGCGCAGGGCGTGATCAGGTCAAAGAGCAGGTGAGACCGGCGGCTCCGCCTCCGCGGAGACTGAGGTTTCTCATTCAGAGGTGGAGCGAGGGGGAGTGAGCGCAGGCAGACCTGCAGGGTGGAGGCAGCCGTGTGTGCGGGAGGGCAGTGGTTGAAGTCTGCGCCCCATGGGGAGCGTGCTTTGCAGTTGCCCGGGATGATTGCAGGGTTCGCGCTGTCCAGGCAGCGGGATGTGAGGTTAAGCACTGAACGTGGAGAGCGGGCACCAGACGTGGAGGTTTGGTCAGGAGCAGTCCAGGCTGGCGTAACTGGGTCATTCCTCTCAGAGCCGAGGGGACTTCACTCCCAGGTGGACGAGGGATGGTAGGAGCGGCAGCGGCAGCGGGGGAACTCGGAATACCGACCTCTTGCCTCCCTGTGTGAGTCGTGTTGGACAGAGGCCGGGTGCTGTCGAGCAAGGGGTGTTCTTCAGACACAGCGACCTCCATAGTATGAATAGTGGAAAGAGAGCCCTGTGGAATTGACTATAAGGAAGGAAGAAACAGGGTGATAAACGGGTCGGAGCTGCAGTGGGGAGGAGCCGAGGGGACGGGAGTGGGGGCTGGCAGCCTCTTGGGCGGAATCTGGGGGCGGAAGAGTACGCGACGCTTTCCTGACCCTGCTCTCACCTGCCGGGTGCCAGGGCTCTGGGCTTCGGCGTGGTTACCGGGACACTGATGTCACACTCAGTGGGATGCGGCTCCTGTGGGACACAGGTGAAGCTGAATGAATGTAACCCCAGCAGCGAGGGAGGCAGAGGCAGGAGGGTCACAGTTTGAGTCCTGCTGGGCAGCTTAGTAAGACCCTCTCTCAAAATAAAATAAAATAAATAAAACGGTCTGGGTTGCAGCTCTGTGGTAGAGTACCCTTGGCCTCCATCCCTAGTACTGTAGTAGGGGAAGATGAGAGGACCCAAATGATATTTGCTTAATTTTGAATGGAAAAGAAATCTAAATAGGACAATTTCCAAAATGTGTTTAGAAGCGATTAAAAACAAACACAGCCTGACAGTTCTATACTAGTGAACGAGAAAAACGAAGTTACGGTATGTTTGACTGTTGTCCACCAGGTGGCACTGTGGCTCCACAGTTGGCCGCACACATAATTAGCTGCCGGAGCTCTGCGTTTCTGGGGTCAGTGTTATGCAGGTCTTCACCCTGCTTTCTTTTCTTTTCTTTTTTTTTTTTTTACAACACATTTTGCTCCCGTTTCTTCCTGTTCATTTTTAGGTACAGTTATTTATCACCTCTGCAAATACAGCAGATCCCCATCCATCAACTGGCCGCTCCCAACTGCCTTGTTGTTACGTGGGTGACCAACAGACAGAAGCACCTGCGCTTCGTAAAGGAAGAGCTTTTCCCGTCTTGGTCTGTGGAGACGCTGGCCGAATGGCACTGGGTGAAAGTGAGTTCCGAGGTCAGGCCATATGTCAGTGTGGCGTGACACACACGGTGTCTGCTTTGCAGTGTTTAACACGTCAGCGGTCCTTTCCACAGCAGGGCCTAACTAAACCTTTGGCTTTGCTGCTCATCACATTCATCCTCTTAGTCTCCGGCTGTTGCCTTGCTCTCTGCTTATTTTGGTAGTGGAGTCCCGCAGTGCTGGTCAGGGAGGTACCGGAATGAGATTTAAGAAAGCTCCAATCTCTAGCGATCGAGCATAAAATAGGACAAACAAAAACTTGGGGGAATCCATCCATGATCAGGCATAAAAGTAAACTGTCTTTCCATCTGTCTTCTTCCCCTTAACCTCCCCACAGTTTCAGTCCCCCTTTGTGGCCTCTGTATCTCACAGTGCTGGGGAGGAAGGCAGAGCACTGCAAAGTAAGCCACTGGGGAGGGAGTTGGAAGATGCTAGACGCAAGAACCTTTTATCCTTTTAACTCTTAACTTTATACTTTTTTTTTTTTTTGGTACTGGGGATCGAACTTGGGACCTTGTGCTTGCGAGGCAGACGGTGGAACCACTGAGCTAAATCCCTGGCCCTTCACTTTTTATACTTTTAACTCTTAACTTCAGTCCTCAGTGCTTTATGTGCCGCCAAACCCGTTTTAAAAATGAATGATTTTAACCCTAGAGTTGGTTGATGATCTTTAGTATCTCTACATGTTGTAAGAATAAAATATAAATGCAAAAGACTAAAGTCTCAGTTCAGAGTTCATTGGATATTCTTTGAAAGATACTGACTAGTCAGATGGATGTCATAAAAGCCCTCCTAAATTTTGAAAATATAAGCTAAGTTATAATTAATCCAGTTTTTTTTGGGGGGAGGTACTGGGGATTGAACTCATGACCTTGCGCTTGTGAGGCAGGTGCAGTGCCACTGGGCTAAATCCCCAGCCCTTCAGTTGAGTGTTTAATAACTGGTATATTTATTTTAGATACACCAGAGTTGTATTTCTATGTGCTTTTATATACTTTGTAGTCTACCAGATTATCTTCTAAAAGCAATGTGCATTGTTTGTTTATACCTATTTTATAGGACTTAGCAAGCAAATATTTACAGTTGTGCCTTTGCTTTCCTGACATCCTCTGGTCTTGATTTTGGTTGCTTCGATATAGGATCATGACAAGAATGTAATACCCTGTTCCACCCTGCCCACTGTTGGGGCCAAATCAGGAAGAGGCCACCTTCTTAAGTCACACGCAGTAAAATGTTAATATTTGCAAACCTAGACTATTCATCTGTAGTAGCAATCAGTTTCAAGAGAGGGTGTAGTAAGACTAGAATATAAAAAATATACTGTATTATCTGAAACATTTATACTTACACATATTATAACAAAGGGAATAATCTGCATTGAATATAAAGGCCCCCCAAAGAATAAGAATGTGCTAGTATTTATACAGTACTGTGTGTAAATGGTGCTACCTGATTGGCCTTAGAGGAGATAGAAGGACTTTCTATTACTGACCTGGTTGTTTAGTTACCTCAAAATAGGGTAAAGACTTAATATAAAAAAGAATGTAACATATCTCAGCAACTTCTTGGAATTGATTACACATTCAAGTAATATTTTGGATTTGTTAAAGTTCAGTATTTACAGTTAATTTCATTGTATTCTTTCCACTTTTTATTTGTTTTACATTTATTTGTTTATGAAACAGGATCTGGCTATAGTCCAGGCTGGCCTTGGACTAGCCAAGCAGCCCCGTTTGGCCTTGAACTTGCGGCCCTCTTGCCTCCTGCATGCTGGGGTTACAGTTAGGCGCTACCACAGCTGGTATTTTTAGTTTTCTAAAAAAATGTTAATACTAGAAAATTTAAAAATAGACCTATAGCTCACATTTGTGGCTTATATTATGTTTTTATTGGACAACACTGGCCTGGAGGTTTAATAATTTCTCTTTTCGGGGAGGGAATGGAACGTACAGTGTGATTGTCAACTTCTTTCTTTCAGATCACCAAGACGGGAGAGTTTGTGTTCCCTTTAGATTCTCCACACAAAAAGCCATATGAAGGTCTTATACTGGGAAGAGTTCAAGGAAAAACCACTCTACCATTAAGGTAAGAAGGATGATTTTCCAAAATTATATAAATGTATTTAATTTTAGGTTTTAAAAATTATTAACATAACGATCATTGATTTTTCTTAATTTTCACATTTTTGAAAATCTAAAAGTAGAAAAGTATGAATTGCATGACCCATGCAACTTTATCTTTTGTTTTGTCTAGTATGTAATTGTCATTACCGTGAAAAGTAAAATCCTAAGGCAGTGGTGGCGAACCTACAGCACAGGTGCCACAGTAGGCCGTTTGTATCATTGAAAGCTCTAAAAGGTTCGCCATCACTGACACAGGAGGTGTCTCAATTATTAAATTACCGATTTCCTTCATTGAGTCAATCTTTACATTTGTTTTAAAAAATTAGGCACTATTTGAAAGAGAAAAATATCATTGTGGCTTATAATTCAAAATCATTCTTTCAAATATAATTTACTATCTTGTTCTGTTTTACTTAGGAGCACAGATGTAAAAGTGCCGCCGATTCCAGACCATAAACTAATTGTCAGCGTGCCTTGTGTTCTTCACTCACACAAGCCGCCTCTGGCTGGTACGTACTTCTAAAATTCAGTTGTCATGACTTCTGCAAACCTTGAAAAAGGATTGATTTTAGTATTTGAATGGTCAGTAAATTGGGAAATTAAGTTAGATATGTGTTTTAATATTCTAAAATCTGATAGCAGAATGGATGCATAGAGCGTAGGTCAGCTTCTAATTCCCTCAGCTTTGCCCTACACTGCTTCCCGGGTCCTCTCTTCACTGGCTCTTACCATCGCCACCTGCACTGAGTGGAGACTGCTGGGACCCCGCAGAGGAGGCTCAGCTCGCTTGACTCGCTAGGAGGTGTGGTACAGGCTGCGGCTTTCACAGGGAGCAAATCCCTTGCTTGTTCGAAGACCAGAACTTGCGATAGTACTAAGAGTGATGGGTAGAATCCCCTGGATATTTGGTAGAAACCCTCAGGTTTGTATTTTTTATGAGGAAATGCTGCTTTTGTGAAACTCTGGCACAGTGCTCAGTTGTCCCAGGGCTTCAGTGTCATGGTCATCTTGAGGGAAACTAAGCAAGGACAGGCGGGAAGTGTGGCTCTGGAGTATGGCTGTCATGAGTGTGAATTCTGGCTCTGCTCCCTGGGCAAGTGGCACCAATATTTCCCTACCTCATGGTCGTCATTTAGAGAGTGATGATACTTAGTATCTTGGAGTTTTAATAATTTAAAATTCAGTGGCACATATTAGAAATTCAGTAAATGCCAACTTTGCCAAGTGACTATTTTTATTTTTTTTGTTTTAAATTAATTTTATTGGTATATTTTATGTGTATATATATATATATATATATATATATAGAGAGAGAGAGAGAGAGAGAGAGAGAGAGAGAGAGATCCCGTCCATCACAGGGAATTTGTACCTGTATGTGATCCATCTTGATTCTTCTTTCCCCCCCGACCCTTTCCCCTCCTTCAACCTCTCTTCCCTTTCTCATTTACAAAAGCTTTGTTTCCATTTTTTCCTTTCTATTCTCCCCTCCTCCCCTAGTTCCCCTTCCCATTTGAACCTTTTCTTCCCATTTTCCAATATCCATTATACATTTTGGTCCTTACTTACCCATTTGGTTTCTCATACCAGAGAAACAGTGCAATATTTAAACTTGTGTGTCTAATTTATTTCACGTAACAGTGTGGTCTCGAGGTGCATCCATTTACCTAGAAATGTCTTAAGATTATCCTTCTTTGTGGCAGAGTAGTACTCCATTGTTGAAAAATCTTCTTCATCCATCCATCCATTGATGAGCATTTGGGCTCTTTCCCAGATTTAGCTATTAAAAATTGTACCTCTGTAACCATGGGTGTGCATATATTGCAATGGTATGGTGCTTTTAATTGTTTTGGAAAGATACCAAGAAGGGGAATAGCTGGGTCAAATGGAACCTCTAGTTTTAGTTTTTTGAGGAATCTCCACACTGATTTTCCCAATGATTGTACCAGTCTACACTCCCGCCAACAGTAGAGAAAGGTTCCTTTTCCCCACAGCCCCACCAGCATTTGTTGCTGGTTGATTTTTTGATAACAGCCATTCTTTCTGGAGTGAGATGGAATCTCAGTGTTTTAATTTGCATCTCTTGAATGACCAGTGCTTTGAACATTTTTTCATATATTTGAAATATTTCATATATGTATTTCTTCATCTGAGAAGTGTTTGTTCATTTCAGATTCCCAGTTTTGGATTGGGTCTTTAAATTTTGAGGGGTCTGAATTTTTTTGAGTTCTTTATATATTCTAGATATCAATCCTTTGTCTGAGGAACAGCTAGCAAAAAATTTTCCCACTCTTTGGGTTTTCTCTTCACTCTGTTGGTGGTTTCTTTTGCTGTGCAAAAGCTTTTTCTGAGTTGTTGATTCTTTGTAATATTTCCTGTGTGATTGGGGTTTTTGTTCATAAAGTCTTTGCCTGCACCAACGTCTTTGAGAGTTCTAGCTATGCTATCTTCCAGCAGATTTAGTGTTTCTGTTTTAATATTTAGATCTTTGATCCATTTCAATTTTAGTTTAGTGCATGATGAGCGATATGAGTCTAGGCTTAATCTTTGGCATGTGGAAAGCCAGTTTTTCCAGCACCATTTACTAAAGAGGTTATATTTCTTCCTGTGAAAGTGTTTGGCTCCTTTCTCAAAGATGAGGTAGCTGAATGTGTTTGGAGTTGTCTCTACATCTTTTTTGTTTGTTTTGTTTTGTTTTGTTTGCGGTACTGGGGATTGAACTCAGGACCTTGTGCTTTTGAGGCAGGCGGCGACAACACTGAGCTAAATCTCTGGCCCATTTCTACATCTTCTAATCTGTTCCATTGATCCTCAGTCTGTTTTTTTGCCAGTACCATGTTGTTTTTAATCACAGTAGCTTTGTAGTATAATTTCAAGTTGCAGATTGTGGTGATTCCTGCCTTGCTTTTTTTTGCCCAGAATTGCTTTTGCTATTCTAGGTCTCTTGTGGTTCTAAATGAATTTTAGGATTGTGTTCTCTAAGTCTGTGAGGTATGCGATTGGTATTTTTATCAGGATTGCATTAAATCTGTATAACAATTTTGGAAGTATGGCCATTTTTACTATATTGGTTCTTCCTACCCAAGAACAAGGGGTATCTCTATTTTCTGGTATCCTCTTCAATCTCCTTTTTCAGAGTACTATAGTTTTCAATGTAAAGTTCTTTTACTTCCTTTGTTTCATTCCTAAGTATTTCACTTTTTTGGATGCTATTGTGAAATATTCCCTAATTTCTCTGTCAGTGATTTTGTAATTTTTGTACAAGAATGCTATTGATCTTTGAGTGTTGACCTTGTACCCAGCTATGCTACTGAATTTGGTTATTAAATCTAGAAGTCTTTTGGTAGAGATTTTGGGGTCTTCTCTGTAGAGTATTATGTCATCTGCAAAAATGATAATTTAACTTCTTCTTCCTATCCTTATTGCTTTTATTTCTTTCTCTTGTGTAATTGCTGTGGCTAATGTTTCCAGAGCTATATGGAATAGGAGTGGTGGTAATGGACATCCTTGTCTTATTCCTGATTTTAGAATGAAAGCCTTCAGTTATTGTCTATTTAGTATGATGTTGGCTGTTGGTTTGTCATGGATGGTTTTTATTAGATTGAGATAAAGACCATCTATTCCAATTTTCCCTCGGGTTTTTAAAATCAAGAATGGGTATTGGACTTTGTCACACACTTTTTCTCCATCTATTGAGATGATCATGTGATTTTTTTTTTTTTTTGGTACTGGGGATTGAACTTGGGTCCTTGAGCTTGCGCAGCAGGTGGTGAAACCACTGAGCTAAATCCCTGGCCCGATCATGTAATTTTTGTCCTTGACTCTGTTAATATGATGTTTATTGATTTGCATATGTTGAACCATCCCTGGATCCTTGGGATGAATCCTACTTGGTCATGTGTATAATCTTCTTTTTTTTTTTTGGTACCAGGGATCGAACTTGGGTCCTTGCGCTTGTGCAGCAGGTGGCGAAACTACTGAGTTAAATCCCTGGCCCCTAAAAACTTTTTGAGTTTTTTTTGTTTTGTTTTGTTTTGGGTACCAGGGATCGAACTCTGGTCCTTGAACTTGCAAGGCAGGTGGCAGAACCACTGAGCTAAATCCCCAGCCCAATCTTCTTGATGATTTTATTGTTTGGCAGGGTTTTTCAGGATTTTTGCATCTATATTCATTAGGGAGATTGGGCTGCCGTTCTCTTTTTTAGTTGGATCCTTCTGTGGTTTTGATATCAGGTTAATGCCTGTTTCCAGGAATGACTTTGGGAGTATTGCTTCTATTTTATTAAAGAGTTTGAGGAGCTGGGGATTTAGCTTAGTGGTTTGGCTGCCTGCTGTGCAAGCGCAAGGACCCGAGTTCGATCCCTGGTACCAAAAAAAAAAAAGAAGATTATACACATGACCAAGTAGGATTCATCCCAAGGATCCAGGGATGGTTCAACATATGCAAATCAATAAACATCATATTAACAGAGTCAAGGACAAAAATTATGTGATCGGGCCAGGGATTTAGCTCAGTGGTTCTGTTGCCTGCCTCGCAAGTACAAGGACCCGAGTTTGATCCCTGATATCAAAAAAAAAGAGTTTGAGGATTAGTGGCATTAGATCTTCTCTAAATTTCTTTTAGAATTCAGCAGTGAATCCATCAAGACCTGAGACTTTCTTTGTTGGTAGGTTTTTAATTACATCTTCAGTTTCATTGACTGATATTGAGTTATTTAGAATTTTTTATCTTCTTTTTTTTTGGTACTGGGGATGGAACTCGGGACCTTGTGCTTGTGAGGCAGGCGGAACCACTGAGCTAAATCCCTGGCTTAGAATTTGTATATCTTCTGGATTCAGCTTTGGAAATACATGTGTATCTAGGAATATGTCCATTTCTTCTATGTTTTCCATTTTCTTAGAGTACAAGTTCTTGAATTAGGTATTGATGATCTGGATTTCTTCAGGATCTGTTGTAATTTCAACCTTTTCATTCGTAATTGCATGGATTTGAGTCTTTACTTTGTTTGATAAGGTTGGCTAAGGGTTTGTCTATTTTATTTAATCTTTCAAAGAACCAATTATTCGATTTATTGATTCTTTGTATTATTTTCTTAGTCTCAACTGCATTAATTTCTGCTCTGATCTTTATAATTTCCTTCCTTATATGAGCTTTGGGTTTAACTTGCTCTTTTTCTAGTAGTTTGAGGCTCAATATTAGGTTATTTGTGCTCATTTTGTTTTTCTCATATGGCAATTCACTATTATTTCCCTCATAGGACTGCTTTTGTTGTTGTATCCTATAAGTTCTGGTATGTTGTATTGGCATTATTGTTTGATTGTAAAAACTACCTAATTTCTTCTTTAATTTTACTTGTGACCAATTGGTTGTTCAGGAGGGTATTATTTAATTTCCATGTGTTAATGCAGTTTTTGTGGTTTCTTTTGCCATTGACTTCCAATTTCAATGCACTATGGTCTGATAATATGCCTGGGATAATTTAAATTCCCTTGCACTTACTTAAGCACGTTCTATGAGTACATGGTCTATTTTGGAGAAACTCCCATGTACAGCTGAGAAGAATGTGTATTCTGATGTTGTGGGGTAGAACACTGTAGATATCTACTAAGTCCATTTGTTCAAAGGTTTGGTTCAATTCTGATTTTTCTTTGTTGATTTTTTGTATAGTTAATCTATTTGAGACAATGTGATACTGAGGTTCCTCTATTACAGTAGTATTGACGCTTATCTGATTTTTCATGTCTGTTAATATTTGTTTTATATAGTTGGGTATGCTGGTATTTGGTGCATATATGTTTAAGACTTGTTATCTCCTGCTCTTGGATTGTTACCTTAACAACTATGTAGTGACCTTCTTTGTATCTGTTGATCAGTTTTGGCTTGAAATTCACTTTGTCCTCCAATAGAATAGCTACCCTTGCTTTTTTCTAGGTTCCTGTCCCATGGAGTATTATTTTCCATCCTTTGACTTTCAGTCTATGAATTTCCTTTTGAGTTATATATGTTTCTTATATACAGCATACTGTTGGATCTTGTTTTTTGATCCATTCTGCAGTCTGTTTCTTTTGATTGGTGAATTGAGACCATTTGATGATTATAACTGATATGTATTGACTTTTTCATATTATTTTCCTGTTGTTGGTTCCCTTTCTATTTTTTTAAAATTGCTTGCCTTGTCTTATAGATTCATTCTATTGGGGTTCATGGAGTTAGAGTCTTTGTTATTATCTCTTTCTAAAATATCCTACAGAACATTTTGGAGTGCCGGTTTGGTGGTCATGAATTCCTTCAGATATTCTTCATCATGAAAAATGTTATTTCTCCATCGATTTTAAAGATAGTTTTGCAGGGTACACGAGTCTGGGTTGGAGGTTGTTTTCTTTTAGGGCTTGAAATACTTCACTCCAAGCTCTCCTTGACTTAAGGGTTTGTGTCGCGAAGTCTGCTGTGACCCTGATGGGCTTTCCTTATAAAGGAAATGATTTGTTTCTTTTCTCTAACAGCTTTTAATATTCTGTTTTTGTGTTGAATTTCTGGAATCTTGACTATTATATGCCTTGGTGTAGATTATTTTTGACCATGGCTAATTGGAATTCTGTGTGCCTCATTTATCTGTATGTCAAATTCATTTTCTACGCTTGGGAAGTTTTCTGCCATTACTTCTGTGAACAGGTTTTTTAATGTCCTTTGTGGTAGCTCCTGATTTTTCATTGATTCTAATCAATGTTATTCTTCTTTCATCATCTAGCAGCTGTTGGATTGATTTTTCGTAGTCCCTTACTGTTTTTAAGAAGTCTTTCTTTTCATTATCACTAACTGCAAACATGTCTTCTTTATCTGATATTTTGCCCTCACATTGGTTGATTCTGCTGCATATACTTTCAATGGAATTTTTAATCTCCTGGATATTTCTTTGAATCTGTTTCATGGATTCTATTTCTTTCCTGTGTTAGGCATTCATGGTTTTTGTCATTTTCCTAAGCTCCTCTATTTTTTTTTTTAATCTGTATCTACCCTAGATTCGCTAACCATGTACTTCATCATGGGTATCATCTTTTTAGTTATCTGAGAAATTATTTGATTTGTTTTTTTGTAGAGTGTTATGGCTGTGTCTTGATGTCCCCCCAAATCCTCATGCAGTCATAGGTGGGGCTTTTCTGGAATTGGTTCATGGTGCAATTGTAGGCTCAAGGCCCTAGGATTGAGGATGTGAGTGCTACCCACCCTAAGTAATCTGCATAAGATAAAAGGGGCAGAGAGATGCTGTTGAGGGCCCTTCCCCTTTCCCTTGTTGCTTTTTCTGTCTCACGCTGGCATGAACTGTTGCCCCTCTGCCACCCTGCCTTGGAGCCAGCTGATTATGGACAGAAACCTCTATGAACTATGAGCTAAATAAACCCTTTCTCCTTTAATTTTGGGTGTCGGGTATTTTTGTCTCAGCAACAAGAAAAGTATAGGAAAGTATATTTTTCAGAAGAAATATTTTGGTAGCATTCAGGATTTTTGTTATCTTAAATTATTTATACAAAGACATCTTTTTTAGAATTCCTTGAATTGAGAAATCTTCAGATGTCTATGTGATTGTACTTTCTTTGACTTAAAGTGTTTCTCAGTGAATAATCACCTTCAGATTTTCACTGCATGAACTCTTTAACGCGTTCAGTTTGTGACTGTGAAGAGCGAGACTGTACTGTTCTTTGGGGAAAAAAGAATTGAATGTGACATCAGTTATACTCAATAGGGAAATCTAATCTGTTGTTTGAATTTTCTTTCTCATTTGGTGAGTTCCAAAGCTTAAGTTAGTGATTGTTTTAGGGTTTACATTTTACTTAAAAAGAATCCAAAAACAGCTGGGTATTGTGCCACACGTCTGTAATCCCAGCATGTCGGAGCCTGAGGCAGAAGGATTGTTTTGTGTTCAAGGCCAGCCTGAACTACCTAGCAACACTCTGTCTCACAAACAAGAGAAAACAAAAAACCCAAGAACCCAAATCTTTTATTATTAAATGATAGTTAAGCTGTTTACCAGTTTCTTTAAAATAGAATGAAATTGTATTTAAAGTTAATTCTTAAGGCAAAAGATTTAAAAATAGTGAGTAAAAATTTGTCTTCCTCTGAGGTAGTATAGCCTAAATATGAAACACAGTTCTTCCATCCTCCCAGAAGAGAGCAGCACAAACACATCTTTAGAGTTAGGCACATTTAAAAACAAACGTTGCATTTTAGCGGAAAAAAATCTGAATAACTCACTATATATGTTGGTTAAGAAATGATAGACAAATATTTGTAATGCTTTTTTTGAGGTTATATTCTTGTGGGTATTTTAGGTATACATACAAGTTAGAGCCATCAGACAGCTTTCAGATTTCTGTGATATATTTTATCCTGATATTATAATTAGGGATTTGCATAATATATTCTAGATATAGTGCTTAGAACTTTTACCTGTAAATGTTCTTCAACTGTTTATGTAATATTCATAAAATGAAATGTTCTTTGGCTTGTTTGAAACACCAAATTTTTAAAAAGTTTAATTTGTTATTTCTGTTGCAAAATGTAAGAAAAAAATAGCACAATATAACATACTGGCAGCATATTCCATTTCAAAGTGATATGTTTATGAGGTTTTCTTCTATAGAATGAAAGACAAATCATCAATAGCCATGGCTTACAGTCTAACATTAAAAATACATATTCTTAAGTTTAAGGATTTATTAAATACATATTCTTAAGTTTAAGGATTTAAGGTAGAAAATTATGAAATAAGAGTATTTAAGTAAAAAAATTTGATTTCCTTATTTTACATTAGAGGATTTTCCACTCCTTTTTCTATTTTACTAACAGTTTCTATCTGAGGAGTGAAATGTAGCTGATGAGATTTTGAGCACTGATGTTTGGGCCATTTCTCCCCTTTCTTAACCCATGCTTCCAGAGTAGAAGGAATGCTTGGCTCTGCGCTGAATGCTTCCTTTCCATAGTTAGATATTTTACTAATGCCAGGTGTTATGCAATTGTCTAGGTATATATGTATCTTATTTGTGATTAAATATAGTCATTTGTATTTATTTTTAGGTTACTTTATTTACTTTTTTATTTTTTAGGTTATTTTAAATTGTTAAGAATAATGTTTTTATTAGTTCTTTTATTTTCTTTTTCTTTCTTTTCTTCTACCCAAGGCCTTTGGACTAAGCTACATCCTCAGGCCTTTTTTATTTTAAGACAGAGTCTCACTAAGTTGGCTAGGCTGGGCTTTATCTTGTGATCTCCTGCCTCAGCCTTCCAGAGTGCTAGTTTCACAGATGGGCACCACCATGCCTAGCTTAATTAGCCTTTATTGCTTTCACCTTGATCTGACATAAAACAATTGTAGTTAATGTTATAAAAATAGTATTTGATTTTTTTCAGTTAGAAATAAAAAAATGTAAAAGTATATTACATTGAGAAAGGATGGTAATAAATGGGTTTAGGTTGTCTGTATTTTTCCACTTGAAGTATCTGACTATCTTTATTAGATTGTAAACTCTTATAAAACATAATTCTGTTTTCTTTGTTAAGTCCGTTAGGACTGATTGTAATGGGTGCACAGAATAGTAAACATTTTTGGCTGGCTGACTCCCATGTAAAATTCCTCTCACAAATTTGTACCAAAATCTGAACAACATAAAAAGAAAATCTTGTTTCTATACCTTAGACCACACTAAAAGTAAATGGAGGCTGGTAAGGCTTTAAATTTATGGGAAGAAAATGGAAAAGTGATTTGGAATTATTCTTAAGACTTGGGAAATCTTTCTCTTTCAAATGTAGTAGCATTTAATTATATGCTTATGAAAGGACTAGAGTTCCTTCATGCCACGGTCTTCTAGAACCTATCAAAGCCCAAATTTGAATTTTAGTTGAATTACAGTTGAATTATAACAATACAGACTTTTAACTCCTCTTTGAATTTTGATAAATAAAACCATTACTTTTGGATAAATTAGCAAGTATTTTTCTGTGAGTGCAATTGAAGAACATTATGAAACCTAAAATATGGGATATATGGACTTTCAAACCTTACCTGAACCAATAATTCCCAAGGAAGCCTTATCATTCCTAGAGGGAATTTGATAGGTTTCTGCTAAACTCAACCTTATGTAGTAATTATGGACTATTTTTGTTTGTTCTAATGTTTTACTTTTCTGAATTATTATTTTTATACTCAATTCCTGATATGTGGTTAAAATAGCTGACCAGAGAGACGATCAAAGTTAAGCTGTTTTAATATTTGTCATCCATCTCAGCTATGTTTTTATTTTTATTTTTTTTTTTGGTACTGGGGATCGAACTCAGGACCTTGTGCTTTCGAGGCAGGCGGCAGAACCACTGAGCTAAGTCCCCGGCCCCTCAGCTATGTTTTTTTTTTTTTGGTACCGGGGATTGAACTTGGGTCCTTGCACTTGCACAGCAGGCAGCGAAACCACTGAGCTAAATCCCCGGACCCTCAGCTATGTTTTTAAAAAACCCTTCTATGTTATTCTTTCATTTAGTGTAGGTAACAGCTGTTTAGCCAACATATATGTGAGGTACCTTTCCCTAACAAAATATACTTTCCATATAGTAGTTGTTAATATGTAAAAAAGACTACTTAATTGTGGAAGTATGGTAAAATTTTAGGTAAAGAAAGATCTAGAAATTGAACATGAGGGAATGTTTTTAGTAGTACCAAGTTAAAGCTGACGAGGTTGTAGTTATTTGTTAATTATTTTTCTGCATATTTCTATATTTTTCTTTCACCAAAGTATATGTTTCAAAGAAACGTACATTTTACCTCTATTTTAAAAGTGGATTATCTTTGTATTGTTTCTATAGAGTTCTTTTTTGTGCACAGATTACATTTATTAAGTTAAGTTCCCAGGAGATATGTCGGTAGTATTGGAAAATTGGAGAATCACCTGTGTGGGTATTAAAAACTTCACTTCTCGTTTATAAATGAAAGCCAATAAATCAGGACTGCTGAAAGTTCTGAAGGTATCATTCCTAATCTCAAGGATGCTTATACTTTCTGCCTATAAATAGTAAAGCCTGTGATAAAATCCTTGACATTAATTTGCTTTTTAAAAGTAAAATATTCTTCTACTCTTACATGCTAAACAGAAATGGATTTCTTTCTGGTTAATATTTTTCTCTCTGTTTTCAACAGAGGTTCTAAAAGACTACATCAAGCCAGATGGGGAATGTTTGGAATTGTTTGCTCGAAATTTACAGCCAGGTTGGACCAGTTGGGGCAATGAAGTTCTCAAATTTCAGCACATGGATTATTTCATTGCTCTGGAGTCTGGATGCTGACTGTGACCGGAAAGTCAGCCTTTCTGCAGTGTTTCCTGAGCCCTTCTTCTCTCTTCACCCTTACCCATCTTTCCTTTTCTTACCAGCAGGATCTGGGTTCCCATTAGTGATCACAGTGTAATCACAATTAGTGATATTTATGTAATTTTGAGACAGACTTTACTTCTGTGGCACTAATACCCTGGGTTACTCCAGATCACAGTTAAAGAGGTAAGCAGTTGGAGTGAAGATTATGCTGTTGATAAGTTCCTAAATCATAGATTATGGACCACTGGTCGTAATCCTGCCCATGCCCATTCTTTGTTGAGTCCAAACAAACAAAAAATTGGAAAATTTCATGTCAGAGGCCAGATTTGTGCTTCTCTTTGGACATCAGAAGCTGTCGGTGTACCAAGGCTGGCTCTTTCCTGCCATCAGGCACCTGTGGAGCCAGGTGGCAGTGGCTGACTCCTGCCAGTCTGGTTGCCACAGGCCATTTCCTCCATGCTGTTATTTAACGGCCCCCGAATGACCTGAACATGGACCCTGTGAGGTTCTGGAGACGGTGTCTGTTGGCTCCAGGTACAGTCTCCCTGTGGGGAGGTTGTGCAACTGCTTTGGAGAATTTTAAATTCCACTCAAGATTACTTTTCAAGTACTTCTTGGTTTTGCTGGTTTTTCTAGAAGAAAATTAAGATATTTCTTAGAAACACTGCTTTAAAAAAGTATTTATATATTATTTATAGATTTTTCTACAAATAAATATTTTCCTACTGAGTTAAAATTTTTTTTTTCTTTTGTGATGCTGGGGATGGAACCCAGAGCTTTGCTCATGCCAGACAAGCAGTCTACCACTGAGCTATAACCCCTGGCCCTACTGAGTAAAATATTTTGACTGAAATGATATTTGGAACAGCATGCTGATTTATTATGTATAATCCTTTTTAAATGTTGAGGTAGAGTTTTTATGTAATGCAATTCTCTAATTTGCAGTGTAGAGTTTAGAAGTTTTGCAAACATGGTCAGTTATCTGCCTACCACCAAAATCATGATAGAAAACATCCCCGTCTCCTCCTAAACCTCTCATGTGATCGTGTGTAGTCACCCTCTTCCCTCATCTGGGCCCTGACAGATGGGGATTTACTTTCTATCATGAGTTTTGCTTTTTTAGAATTTTATATAAATTGAATCACTCTGTTTTGTCTGTCTTTTTTTACTTAGTAACTTTAGAAAAGTATATTGTTGAAAATTCCCCACCTAATTTATATGCTAAATAAAATGTTAGATTGAAATGATTCTTTGACAAGCTTGCTGGTTTATTTACTGATTTCATGAAAGAAAAGTAGGGTTTTTTTTTTTTTTTTGGTACTGGGGATCGAACTCAGGACCTTGTACCTGTGAGGCAGGCAGCAGAACCACTGAGCTAAATCCCCAGCAGTAGGTTATTTTTTTTTTTTCCCATTGAGTTCATTGGTACATTTTAGGTATACAATACAGTTACATTCATCATTGGGATCTTGTACCATTACATGAGTATCTTGGGTCTTATTTTTTCCCCTTCCCTTGCCCTCCCTTCATCCCCCCACCCTTCCCTATTTGCAAAGACTTTGTTTCTATCTTTTGCCTTTTCTCATATTTTTTCTTTTCCCTTTTTTCCTTTCCCCTACCCCTCCCACTTCCCCTGTTCCTTTAGACCTTTCTTCCTATTACACAATATCAATTATACATTTTTTAAATTATAATATCAATATCTAGGAAACATTACCACAGATTTTACAGAATTTAAAAGGATATAGAAAGCATATTACAAAAATCTTTTTTGAAATAAATTTGAAAACTTCTAAGAAGTGCCTTGGAAGACAAATTAATGAAACTAACTCTGGAGGAAATATAAAATTTGAATAGCACCTATTAAAGAAAGTATATTCCTAGCTTGAAAACCCACCTATATGACAATAGCAGGCTCATATACATTTTAACTGATAAATTATATCAAACAATTAAAGCAGAAAAAAGAAGGAACAATTCTCCCCTCATTTTAGGAACTCAACATTGTGCTAATCCTAAAACTGGATAAAGATAATAGAAGAAAAAAGTATGAACATAGGTAGAAATTTGTTTAACAAAACAAACTATTAGAAGTCAGATCTGGCAGTATGTAGAAAGTGGTTTTGTTATAGGGATGGCAGTGTTGGTTCAGCATTGGAAGATCCACCTCCAAAAGTCATCATTTTAACAGAGGAAAGGAAAAAGCCATATGATCCTGTCACTAGTTGGAGAAAGAGTATTGGACTAAATTCTACAGCTGTTCATGGTAAAAGGTATCAGGAGACTAGAAGTAGAACAGAACCTTCTCAACAGATTAAAGACATGTACTCCATACTTCCAGCAAAAACGCCTTACATGAATGAAGAAGATACAATGGTTTCTCCCTAAGGTGGGGAACAAGGGAAGATATGCTTACTCTTTATCTGTCCATTAAACTTTGAAACCTAGGCCCCACCAAAATAGTCTGGCAATAAAATGACACACTTAGGATAGGATTGGCAAGGTAGAAGCAAAATCTTTATATGTAGATGAAATGATCATTTACAGAGAAAATACTAAGAAATCTCTAGGAGCCCCTAGAACTTACATTTGAATTTAGCAGGATTAGAAAACACAAGGTATATATAAAAATTCAGGTCTGTGTATATTTGCTATAAATGAAGATTTGGATATTAAAATTTTATAAGTTATGTAGGAGTACAAAGGACCTAGAAAAATTACAAAAAAGGACAAAAAAACAGCAAAAAAGACAAAAAACAGTGTTGGAAGATGTTTAGTACCTAATTTTAAGACTTCTAAAGCTACAGTAATCAAGGCAGTGTTGGTGTAAGGAAAGACATATAGATCATTTGAATAAAACAGAGAATCTAGAAATAGAACCACACATATATGGTCCATTGAGTTTTGAAAGATTATTTAACATTAGCATTTTATAGAATATAAACTCAATTCAAGAGCCAAGGAAGAGATTAGTGTTTTCAGCAAATGGCACTGGAACACCTGGTATCCATACATAAAAAATTAACCTCAACCCTTTATTTCCATACATGAAAATAACTTGAAGGGATCTATGAACCTAAATATGAAAGCCTAAAAGTATAAAACTTTAAGAAGAAATTATAAGGGAAAATGTTTATGAATTTAGGGTAGGCAAGAACTACCTAGGATACAAAAACCATGATGTATAAAAGAAGAAAATTGATAAATGAGATTCCATCAAAATTTAGAACTTTAAATGACATCATTAAAATGAAAAGTAATCCTTAAACAGACCATATTTACAATGCATATAACCTATGACCAGAATATATAAAGAATTCTTAGAGCTCATTAATAGACAACCCAATTAAAAAGTAGACATAAGAAGATGATAAATAGCCAGTATAGCACAAGGAATGGTGTGCAACTCTAGAATCAGAAAAATATTAATCAGTACAATAACAAGATTGAATTATACATTCATAGGGAGATGAAGTTAAAAGTTTTAAAAGCCTTGTCATGACTTTTTCTTTTTGTTGGATTCTTCCCCTTCGTGTTTAATTTGTCACACCCAATAGATTCATTCTGCTGGGTTTCTTGGGGTTGTGATCCTCATTGTCTTTTCCTAGGGTATTGTCTAAAATTTTTTAGAGTGCCGCTTTGGTATTCATGAAGTTCCTGAGGTGCTCTTTGTCATGAAAGTATCTTATTTCTCCATCAATTTTGAAAGATAGTTTTGCAGGGTACATCAATCTGGGTTGGAGGCTGTTTTCCTTTAGGGCTTGAAATACATCACTCCCAGCTCTTCTTGCCTTGAGGGTTTGCATTGAGAAGTCTGCTGTGATTCTGATGGGCTTTCCTTTGTATGTGATTTGTTTCTTTTCTTTCACTGCTTGTAGAATTTTGTTCTTCTGTTGGATTTCTGGAATCCTAACTATTATATGCCTATGTGTAGATATTTTTGATCAAGGCTATTTGGAGTCCTATGTGCCTCACTTATCTGTATGTCAAGTTCTTTTCCCTTCCTTGGGAAGTTTTCTGCCATCACTTCTGTGAACAGTTTTTTTTATGTCATCTGCACTCTCTCCTGTTTTCTTCATTGACTCCAATCAGTCTTTTTTTTTGGTACCAGGGATTGAACTCAGGTCCTTGCGCTTGCAAAGCAGGAGGCAGAACCACTGAGCTAAATCCCCGGCCCCTCCAATCAGTCTTATGTTATTCTTCTTTGCATCGTCTAGCAGCTGCTGGATTGATTTCTCGTGTTCCCTTACAATTTTAAAGAAATTTTTCTTTTCCTGGTCACTAATTGCAATCTTATCTTCTATATCTGAAATTCTATCCTCACATTGGTTCACTCTGCTGCGAAGACTTTTGATGGAGTTTTTAATCTCTTGGAAATCTGTTTGCATCTGTTTTATGGATTCCATTTGTTTCCTATGTTGGGATTCCATCATGTTCCTCAGATCCTCTATTTTTTTAATCTGTGTCTTCTCTAGATTTATTAATCATGTCTTGCACCATGAGTACAATCTTTGCTGTTATCTGAGTAATTATTTCTGATTTCATTTTTCCCAGATCCACTTTTGTTGTCAGTTCAGAGAGTCCAGGTGGTTGAGTATCAGATTGTTCCATCTCATTTCCCTTTGTGGTTGCTGTAGGTGATCTGGAAGTCTGTTTTTGAGGCTTTTTTACGTGTCTTCTCTTTCCATGGGGTTGGGGGTTGCTTTTGGTGCCCGCTCGGCTCACCTTCTCTGACCTAGGAGTGTGGGATGGCGGCAGGGGAGCTTCCTTCCTGGTGCTGGGACCAGCTCACCTTCACAGTAGGTTATTTTTGATGTTTGTTCTTTCTGTTAGTATGAGAATAGTATTAGGCCTACTTTTATGTGTATAAAGTATATTAAGTTGTTAATGAATGCAAATTAAAACAACGCTGAGTTTTAATCTTACACCAGAAAGAATAGCTATTGTTAAGAAATCAAACAATAACAAATGCTGATGTGGCTGTGGGAAAAAAGGAACCGTTCTGTATTGTTGGTGGGAATGTAAACTACTACCACTACTGTGGAAATCAGTATGGAGATTCCTCAAAAAACCAAAAATTCCATTTGACCCAGCTATTCTCCTTCCAGGTGTCTTCCCAGAAGAGTTAAGAGCATCATATCACAGTGGTCCATGCATACTCGTGTTTATAGCAGCACAATTCATAACAGCTAAGTCTTGGAAGCAGCCTAGCTGTTCATTAACAGATAAATGGATAAAGAAAACTTGGTATTTATACACCACAGAGTACATTTTCCCTGTATTTACTGGCATTTGTGCTTCTTCTGAGAAGTGTCTGTTCATTTCAATGGCCCATATTGTGATTGCATCTTTTATTTGGGGGTTCTAAGTTTTTTGAGTTCTTTATGTATTCTGCATGTTAGTCCTCTGAGGAACAGGTGGCAAACATTTTTCCCCCATTCTGTGGGTTGTGTCTTCACTCTGTTGGTGGTTTCCTTTTGTGTGCAGAAGCGTTTTAATTTGATATGATACCATTTGTTGATTCTTGGTACTATTTGTTGTGCATCGGGGATTCTATTCAGGAAGTCCTTGCCTTCACCTATGTCGTCAAGAGTTTTACCTATTCTGTCTTCCAGCAGATTAAGGGTTTGTGGTTTACCATTTAGTTCTTTGACTCACTTTGATTTGAGTTCAGTGCACGGTGAGAGATATGGGTCTAGACTCAGTCTCCTGCACATGGTCGGCCAGTTTCCCCAGCACTATCTGCTAAAGAGTCCATCTCTCCTCCTGTGTGTTTCTGGGTCTTTTTTTATCTGTAAGTGCATAGTTAAGTAATGAAACTGGGATTTTCATGCACAGTTCCCAGACTGCAAGGCCATGCTGTATTCTGTATAGGAGCCTGGGCAGCAGAACAGGTGACTAAGTGATAACGTCTGATGTGAAATCGCTGCACTCTAGTTTGTCCACTCTGCCTCTAGAGTTTGGCCATGGAATCACATTTGGCATCCTGGGCAACCGACCTTAAAAAAATCCTCACAGCTATTTTGCTACCACACAGTCAGGTGCTAAGGTCATTCAGGAGATTTTGGGGGAAATCCTGCCTACTAACGTCATTTCCTTGGAATTCCTGGCCCTTGTTTTGACTCTTTTTCACCTTCCCACAGAGAGTCTCTTAGGGTAGAAGCACAGAATAGTTCATCACTCTGTGGGAAGCAGATACTCTAGTCTAAGTTTGACGTCGGTTCTTTTAGTTTTCTTGGTACACAGTCTTTTTGTGTACAAGGCAGTTACTTCATTGTAGCCTCTGTGGTCTGAAGCCAACTTGACTAGGTTTGAAAAGCTGGCTTCTGACCTTGGGCAAGTTAGTTGAGACTCTAGGCCTTAATCTTTCCATCCATATAGATGCCAGCAATAATACTACCCATTCCAGTTGTTAGGAAGATGAAATGAGTTATACATGTAAGGCACATAGAACAGTACTTGGAGTGTTTTAAACAATAAGTGTGAGGATTCCTTGCATATTTAAAAATTTCAGGTCAAGAAGTTTCTCTATTATGCTCTAGACTCTTAATTCAGGGAACTCAATAAAAGTTAAATGTTGGCTCCATCCCTTTCTTGTGGTTTTCTATTTTTTTCTTAATTTATTTCGTAGGCTCAGATTTCCTAACCTGCACCTGTTTTCATACATGAAGAGTCTATACAATCTCCTTTTGTTCCCATGGTGGTCCTACTTAAAAACTGAAAACAAAACAGAGGCTGTATGTGGCTTTGGGACTGGCTTAGCTGCTGCCTGGCTATAGGCTTTGTATACTTTGTCCTGTTTAGTTATCAAGTGTGTTGACTCGAACTTATTCTTACAGAAAATTCCCAGGCTCCCAAATCTTACTTTTTTCAGGCATACTACCCTAGAGACACACATTTAAGATAATTTTTTATGTATTCAGTTTTATGAAGATGTTGGTTTTCTTTTTAAAATTTACTTATAATTTTAATTTAATTAAATGATAGTTTTTTTGTGGTACTGGGGATCCAACCCAGGGTCTCAGGTGTGTTAGACAAGTCCCCGATCACTTATCATCCCCAGCCCTTATTTACTTATTTATCAATTTTGAGATGGAGTCTTCCTAAGCTGCCCAGGCTGGAACCTGTTTTATTATGTGACAATGAACAGGGTATACTATCTGTTCAACTTTTTCACTGCTCGTGTATTTGATCACAACTCTTACTGTTTCTTTTTGTGTTTTAAAGTTGGTCTTTGAGAAACACCAATGAGGAGTGGGGCTAATCCATGATTTACACCTTGGGTCTGGTCCTGACAGCCAGCTGTGATGTTTGGCATTGCCCATGTAGCTTCCTTGTGGACATTAGTTTTGCAGTAATTAGCGAGCTGGGAGGACAGCAAGTGCTCCTGTATCTCTCACAACCTCTATGTCCATCTGTTCCCTATGGCTCAGTAGTCTCTTTGGTTCTTTGTACAGGAATAATAAATTCAGAAGCTTCTAGAAGCTTCACAAATTGCAGCAAACTCCTGTTTTCGCAGTTATTTCAGTGTATTCATTTGGACAACCATAAGGTAAGAAATAGCCCAGCAGGTTTTTACTAATCCTTCTGGATCACTTTGATGCTGTAAGTGAACTAAAGCAGGACAAATTTAATCAACAGCATCTAACAGAGATGCAAGGTTCTTGTGACAAAGGTTTGAAAGTGTCCACATAAGATTATCTAAACACACACTAAAGATGACATCTCAGGAACTGCAAGAGGCCCAACAGTGGGTCAACTGCACCATACTTGCTCACTTGTAGGACCTTGGGCTGATGCCGACAGAGAAATGCATGCTGGGAAGACACCTCCACCCACCACAGCCTTGGTGTGTGCTGATATCCCAGAAGCTGATTACTGTGTGCCCAGAGGATTCACGCTGGGTGGGTCTATAGTCAGTTCTGCCCAAGAAGCACACAAAGTTTGGAATCAAACTAGCCTGGACTATGTTGTCTGTGGGGAACTAGTTTTTCCCAAAAAGTAGTTTTCTAGCAGCTTGGGTAGCTTGGAGCTGACTTTCCAAATTGTTGCTGTTTATGCTTTCGACAGTGTCATCTACAGAGCCCCTCACAATGCCCTGATTGTTGTGGTTTTCTTGCAGTGGAGAAGTAGCATCATCAAGAAAGAGGCTAATATTGTTCCAGTTTAGCATCTGGTCATCCTTAGCTTTCCTCGGCTCCTCATTGACTTCCATTTGGTGCGTGTCATTTCTAGACCGTCTTTAGTGAATCTGTTAGGATGGGCAGCTGTGAAGTAGCCTTCTCCTAGCTGGAAATGGTAAGGGGACAGAGTGGCTGAGGCTCCCCCTGGTGGTGCAGTGCAGGGCCCCTTGGGCGGCAGATGGGCTGCCCTCGAAATGTCCACCGAGGCTCACGCCAAAGCCGACATCTCTTTCTTTAAACATCCGCTCCTTCAGTAGGTTATAGGAGGTCAGACCTACTTCTGTGTTTCTTCTACCTGGGAAAGGAAGCAGAATGCGCCACTCCAACATATGCCTTGGCATGAACATTATTTTGAGCTGAAGCAATTGAGAAGCAGAAACAAGAAAAGCTCCCCGCCTTTCCCCTGGTTGTCTAAAATCAGGACATAAATTCACAAAAATGTCCCTTCTTCTCTACAAGGGAGGACAGAAGTTGGTCACTAAACTAAGACCATAGGTCTTTATCTGCCTTGGATTGCACCAGAGAAATTTGCATAATGAACTTTACTCACTAACCTTTTTCTACCATTTTTTTCTACCATTCGTTTCCCATGTGTTTGCCTGATCACAACTATACTACTGTGTGAGACTTAAGGTCCTTTTATTTTGTCTTATCACCTCTCTACAATTTTTTAGTATTGGTTGTTGAAGATGCCATTTAAGCCTGAGTTCAAAGCCACCTCTTTGGGCGATCAGTTATTCCCTGTGGATCTCCCATGTACATATGCGGTATACATGTTAACAAACTTTGGTTTGTTTTTCTCTTGTTAGTGTCTTTGTTTTTTGTTGTTGTTTTGTTTTTAGGAGCCCTAGTGAAGAGCTTGGAAAGATAGATGAAAAATAGTTCTTTCTCCTCTCATACCCACATACTTCAAACTGCCAATATTTAATAAATGAATGAACTGACTCTTGGCCTTCGAGGATCTTTGGGCTGAATTGACTAGACATGCCTCTTGCAAGAGATTAGTAGAGCATAGCAAACCACAGTGTAGAGTCAAACATGAAGAGCTGTGGAACAGATGGGAGCAAGGCAGACCTTTAGGGAAGCAGGTCTTTTAGAGATCACTAAACAGTACGAAAAATGGAGAGCAGAAACCATCCTGATTAAAATTTTTGTTTCTTTCCTGATTCTAGGTGGTAGTGGCCATAATGTAGTTACCAGAAATAAGCAACTAAAATGTGCTGGTTAATAATTTTGTTCTCTGGATTATAAACTTTTAAATATTATTTTCCTAGAAATTTAGAAGATATTAATGCACACAATTTATTTTGTCAGTTTAACAGAACTAGAAGTTAATTAAGAGGATTTGAGAAAGTTTATTTCTCTGCATTCTCCACTTTTTAAATAAATGACACATATTTCCAGTGTATAGTTTAATGAGTTTTATGTGACCAGCCATGAAACCAGCACCACAGAAAAGATAAACAATTATCACCACCCCCAAATTTTTCATAGCTCGATATAATTCATCTCTTCCTAACTTCTTCCCTATTCCACCCCTTCCCCGGGAAATCTCACCAATCTGTTTTCTGTACTGTAGAATTGTGTGCATTTTCTAGAATTTTACCTAGATGAACACATACTCTTTTATTTCATAATTTGAGATTCTTCCATCTTGTGTTATCAATAATTTGTTCCTTCTTGTTGCTGAGTAGTATTCAATTGTATGGTTTTCCATTGTCTATACAACAAATTAAATTACCACAATTTTAATGGCCTCAGAGTGCCATTGTTTGTTCTGTTGCTTAGGTCAGACATTTCAGGCTGTGTAAGGAGCTTGACCGCTTAGGGTCTCTCAAAGCCAGAGCAGGGTGTTGGCTGGCTGAGCTCTTCTCTGGAGGCTTTCATGAGAATCTTTTTCAGGCTCACTTGGGCTGCTAGGGGCTTCGGTCCTCTGTGGCCGGAGGACCTGAGGACCAGTTTCCTGGGTCTGGAGGAGGAGTCCGGGCTCCTGCGGGCTCCCGTCCTTGCGTGTGGCCCCCATCTTCAGACTCGATAGCACAGCAGGTCCTCATCCTTTGACCTCAATGGCCCTTTATTACCTTTTTTTGGAGAAAATTCTCTGCTTTTAAAGAGTTTTGAGATTAGATTGAATCCGCCCACATCATCTCCCTTTTTAAATACATTCTTTGATTTGCTAATATTTTGTTGAACATTTTTATGTCTAAGTTCATGAAATCTATTAGCTTCTAGTTTCCTTTTTATTTATTTATTTATTTACTTTTGGTACAGTCTGCCTTGTTTTGGTATCAGGGTAATGCTGGCCTTATGTTATGAGCTGGGAAATGTTCCCTCTTCAGCTTTCTTGAAGAGATATGCAAAATTGGTATTAATTCTTTCAAAGTGTGGTGGGAATTGCCAGTGGAATCTTTTGGGCCTGGAGATTTTAGCGCACTCTTAAATGAAAAATTCAATTTAATGATTATGGAATTATTTAAAGTTTCCATTTCACCTTGGTAGGTTTTGGTAACTATTTTTTGAGAAATTGGTCTGTTTCCTTTAGTTTGTGCAATAGTGTCTTGAAGAGAAAAAATTGAGATCGAAATACAACTGATGAAATCTAATTTGCTTTTTTCTTTTATAGTTGATAATTTTTCTATCCTATTTTAAGAAATCTTTTTTTTGTTTGTTTGGTTTTTTTTTTGGTACTGGGGATCAAACTCGGGACCTTGTGTTTGCAAGGCAGGCGGCAGAACCACTGAGCTAAATCCCCAGCCCCTATTTTAAGAAATCTTTACTGAACCCAAGTTCATTATGATTTTCTCTTGTTCTAAAAACTTTATAGTTTAGTTCTGAAGTATGCTTTATTATCCATATTTAAGTATTTTTGTGTATGGTGTGAGGTAAAGGTCAATGTTCATTTTTTCCCAAGTGTTAACCAGTTGGTAGCAACACTAATGTTTGATAACTCTTTCCCAATACTGAGTTGCCATGGTTAAAAAGAATGGAAGAAATAACATTTCTATTTGTGGACTCAGTTTTGTTTCACTGAACTGTGTGTCTTTATTTATGCCAGTTCTGCAGCCGTGATTGCTGTAGCTTTATAGGTTCTGAAATCGGATTGCATCAGTCCACTAACTTTGTTTTTTTCTAAGTTGTTTTGACAATTCTGGGCAGTTTGAACTTCACATAAATTTTAGAATCATGTTGTCACTTTCTACGAAAAAGCCTACTGGGAAATAAATTGAATCTATAGACCAGTGTGGATACAGCTGTCAGTGCACCATGGTGCCCCCTCCCCAGCACTCTCCCTTCTGGGGCACTGTTAGGGTTGCTGAAATCCTGCCTAATCGTAGCTCCTGTCACTCCCTGAGGCCCCCCACAGCCCGGGACACTGAAATGCTTCTCAGTCCCCTCCACACCCCGACACCGCTGCCTTTTTCATTCTTCTAACCAGGAAAGGAAGGTAAGGTGGAAAGAGAAGATCGAAGAGGAAGTGAATGAGATAGCAATTTCTGAAGCTAAGTAAAGAAAAAGTCTTCGCTGGGCGTGGTGGCGCGCATCTGTAATCTCAGCTACTTGTGAAGCCGAGGCAGAATTGCCAGTTCAAGGCCAGCCTGGGCAGCTGAGAGAGACCCTGTCTCAAAATTTAAAAAAGGGATGGGAATGAGGATGTAGCTCAGTGATAAAGCACTTGCCTAGCATGCATGAGGCTCTGGGTTCAATCCTCAGTACTGGAAAAAAAAAAGAAATAAAAGAAAAAGCTTAAAAGGAAGGGCTCAACTCAGCCAGCGCTGCGTGTACTTGGAATAAGATGAATGCCCATCAGATCTGGCAGGGGAAAGGCTACTGCTTACTTTGACAAAAGCGATTTGAGTGGAGTAGTGAGAGAAGAGCCCAACTGGAGTGAATTAAAGCGATAATGGAGAGAATGGGTGTGGAAAGAGTGGATATAGATCTCTCTTTTAAGGAGGTTTATTAAAAAGAAAAATGGGCCCAGAGCCAGAGAGCTAAAGCTGAATAAAAGAGAATTTGGGTAAAAATACCAGATCATAAAGGGCTTCATAGGGAGTTAAAAGGAGACAGAAAAGGGCCGGGATTTAGCTCTGGTTCCACCACCTGCCTCGGAAGCGCAAGGTCCTGAGTTCGACCCCTGGTACCAAAAAACAAAAAAAAGAGATGGAAAGTTATGGGAGGGTACCAATCAATCGCTGACCCCAGTGTGTTGGCTGATAATTAAAGGGGCAGGCACAATTTTAGCATGCCTTATTTTATGAGCTATATTAGGTAGTGTGCTGGGTTATTCAGTGTAATGAGAAACCACTTCACTTTCTCAGTAGTGTACATTAACCAGATTTATTTCTTACTCACTTTACCTGTTTGAGGCTGCAGGTTGGTTGCCACGGTTTAGATTGTAGGTCAGATTCGTACATTAAATGTGTCTTCTCATTGTGAGTCTTGGGCCAGAGAAACAACTGCTCACAGGACATAGCCTTCCATGGCAGACGGCACAGGGGAAAGACACCTGGCTCACAGCTGGACTCAGCGTTTCCACTTGGATATGGCTTATACACATTTGTGTGTGTACTGTTGGCTAAAGAAGACACGTGGCCAAGCCTGAAGTCAGTGGGATGGGAAGAATTCTTCTGCTGCATGGCAAGGCCAGTCACGTGATCCTCTTATGCAAAAGGAACAAGTTATGGTGAATGACAGTAACACAGCCCACATGATCTCTACAAGGACCATCACATTCCTTATCTCTCTCCACTTGTCACTGATTCCACCGAGAGGCCCACTGCTGGCTCCCAGAGCACATGATAAAACAAGAACGACTCTGTGTGATTCATTTCTATGTTTTTGTAATTTAAGAATTTATAATGTCCCTGAAATGTGAACTTTCTTAATTTTATATCTCTCACTGTATTTGTATTATTTTAGAACTGAGAAGAACATGGAGATAATGTTGTCCAACTGCCCTTTATTTGGTAGATGAAGAATCTTGAGGTCAAAAGAGGTGGCATAACTTGTTCTGGTCCCTTGCTTAGGAAATGTTAGAGCCATTTCCTATTTCGCTGGTTTGAGTGCAGTGGAGGCAATAGTCTTTATTTACCTTATAATTTAATTTGATTATGTTTTAAATTAGGATAGACAGGTCACAATTGCTCTTATCCTTGAAGAAATATGTATTTCTAGAGCCCCTGCAGCTGAAATTTGACCTAAAGATAGTCAGGTTTATGAGATACATGGATAGGCTTAGGAAAGATGGAGTGTCTTGTACCTATAGATTCCAGGAACAAATGTGGGATGCCAGGGAGGTGGCAGTCAAGGGGAGATGGAGATGGTCATTGCTAGGCAATGTGCAGAAAGTAAAGGGCTGTGGCAGGTCCTAAGTGGCAAGCTCAGTAGGAGAAAGAGAGGAGAGAATTGTCAGTCATCCCTTTTTATTACTGAATTTATGATTAGGGCATTATGGCAATGACTTTGGTGTTGTTTAGGGCAACTTTGGTTTCATGCCTGACTCTAATTTCATTCTGTGTCTGCTTTCTCCCTATGGTATTGGTTCACAATGTGCCTGTGCCCGAGAGGACGTTTGTATCAGATCAGCCACACAGCCTTGAGCTCGTTGGAAACATAGTCATGACCTGAAAATGAAACAGATATGTTTCTGGGTAACAAATAGCAGCAAGTCAGTTCGTAATTCTTCAGAGACTAGGCACTCATGGAAGATAGGTAACAAAAGGACTGGGGTTTTGGAGATAGAAGGCTGACCTACAAATCTCATTTCTACCTGTAAGAATATCTCAGTTGAAGACAAGACCAACTCTCTAGTGTTGGTGGAAGGTTTGAAGGACAAAGATAGGGAAATACTTAATAGCCTCTGTAGCTACTAGTTGTATTTCTCACTTTTAATTATTGTGATTTTTCAGTAGAATTTCAAATGGCATTTTCTTTTTTTTTTTTTGGTACTGGGGGTCGAACTCGGGTCCTTGCGCTTGGGCAGCAGGCGGTGAAACCACTGAGCTAAATCCCCGGCCCTAAATGACATTTTCTTCATCTCTGCTCCCTTCCCTCTCTTCCTTCCCTTCCTTCTTGTGTCAGGATCAAACCCAGGACCTTGCACGAGAAAGCAGAAGGCTCTACCACTGAGCTGCACCGCAGCCCTGTGCAGGTTTTCTGTTAGTATTGTATTGATAACTATTCTCCAAAGGTCAATTTAAAAAACCTAATTCAGCTCATTAAAATTAGATTTGAGGGACACTCAGGGCATTCAATAGGGAGAAGTCTATTCTCTTAGCTTGCCAAAAGCGAATCTAAAACATCTTCAGGGACATGGCAAATATGAGGAAGTCCAAGTAATTTTTGTGTGCGAACTTTAATAACATCATCATTTTAACTTCCTAAGTGGTTTTTTTTTATTTTGACAAGTTCAAGAGTGAGTTTCATGAAAGAAAACATGATACAGGTGGTCAGATGGGCACTGTAGTGACGTTCCCTAGATTTTTCAGGGCTCAAGGAACGATGCTAAATCCTCCCTCCCTTCTGGAGAAAAGGAACACAGTCTGCAGATACAGTGAGACTGTAGCAGGGAACTTGGCATAAGGGGGGAAACGTTCGCAAAGGAAGCCCAGAGAAGTTAAAAGTGCTTTTTACAACACGATGTTTTGAGGGATGCTCATCTATTTTAGATCTCCCTCTCTCCTACCTTTCCCTTCCCTTTCTTCCCATCGCTCTCTCTCCTATTCTCTCCGATATGACTGGTAAGAAAAGCTCAGCGTTACCTCCTGTTTCCCTTAGGGTGATCCCCAGGCAGGCGAGAAGGTGGGTCCAGAGGATGCATGGAGAGTTTAGCTGTAGCCTAGGCATGGTGGTCTTTGCATTTCCACACACTCTGTCCAGTTTCATCATAATGGGGAGGTATCTGGGGCATAAGAGTGGAAACATGCTCTTATAAATTCATGATGGGGTTCCGCATGAAGTGGAGGAACCAGTGCCTTGAGTTTTTGTCACCTTTCCCACTTAAGACTAAGAAATATAATACATTGTTATACCACAGTGTAACTTTAAATTACTGATAGGAAAGATGGTTTATTGTCTCTGAGGATGCAATGTTTTGTACCAAGTTCAGTACTCTGGAAACCTTTTAATTAAAGAAAATATATATTTGCAATCTTGGATTCTTGAAATTTATTAAGTAGAAAGACATAAAGAAAAAATGAGGGGAAAAATCTTAGGTGAAATGAATGTCAAGCATTCTGATTCTGCTTATATACAACATCTCAAGGTTGTTCTGCTTTGTTATATACAGGAAGACAGCTGAGCTCATGCAATTTTCAGCTTTCTCTCTGACTTTTCTCTTTTGCATCTTTAGCTCCTAGTAGAGTGCATCAACATAATAGAAGCTCAGTAAATACATGCTAATGCTGGATTGGGGAAGTCTGCATTGAAGTTGAAGGTTAATGGATGGAAGAGAGTTCTTGATGGAGTGAGTGGAACTTTTAGTTTTAAAATATATTTTACCATGTATGTAAAACTTTGCAGTTGACAAAGGACTACTACCGACTGTGTCTCATTTTACCCTCCAACTCTATGGGGCTGACACTATTATTCTTCTTTTCCCAATGAGGCTCAGGAGGGTAAGTGACTTTGTCTATTTTCTTACCTACGATTGCAGTCAAGACTCAAACCCCATTCTCCTCTCTCCCCAAATGGAGGAAAGAGTTTTCCAGAAGAAGGAGATTCACAGAGGATTCAGAGCTGCTGAAGTAGGAAGATAGAAGATGGCAATCATACTCACAGCTTTCCTGAGAAAGCTGTAACAGTGGCATAGAAAGGTCTGGAAGGGTCTTAAAGATGGCAGGTTCCCGAGGGTGGGCATCATACTTTACTTAGGGGGAAAAATATCCTTTTTTAAGTACAGTGATTTTCTTCCATATTTATTAACTGGTGAAAGTTAATGACATAAGCCACTCTATAATAGCTCAGTTATAAATGTGTAGTTTCCAGGTAAAGCGATGGAATTTATAATACTAAGAGAGCACTTAGTTAATTCTTTTCTACATAGAAATAATTATTTTCAAGCTGGCCTATTATTTTCAAGCCCAGCCTGTAATTCTAGCTACTCGGGAGGCTGAGGTGGGAGGGTCACTTGAGCTCAGGAGCTAAGACCAGCCTGGGCACCACTGTGAGATCTGGACAGAAAAACAAAACAGAAAGAAATAATTATTTTCTAAAATATTTAGGGGCTATAAATCTGTGCCTTTTCATTTAAGGTATTCCCAAGCATTTGTTAAATGGTGAAAATTGCCATTATACAAAATGTATTTTAGATTTTCCTGAATAGCTTACTTCCTATTCAAGTTTTTTGTTTTTTTGTTTTTTTTTGGTACCAGGGATTGAACTTGGGATCTTGCACTTTCGAGGCAGGTGGCTGCACCACTGAGCTAAATCCCTGACCCACTATTCAAGTTTTTATGTCATGTTTTTCCAGTGTTCCACAGTTTAATGCTAGAATATCTGTGGGAGTCAACATGTTACAAAACTTTCTTCTATAAATGTCAAGACATTTCTTTTTAAAGTCACACAACTGCTATTGTTCATATATATATATATATATACACAACCCGCCCGCCTGAATATAGCAGAGGCCACTTACCTGGCAGGGATGTCTGCCTCAGGGGTGAAACGGACATCCGGGCTTTTACGGCCTCACTGAGACCTATGGGGGCTTTATTTTTATAATATCCCTGATAGTTTATTTTACTTTATTTTTATAATATCCCTGGTATTACATTTGTAATTGCAACTGTGTGATTTTGCTTTAGGTCTCGAATCTATGACACAATTGTTTTGCATATTATCGAAGAAAAAAGGACTAAAAAATGACCTGAGACTATTTTATAAGTCTTTTCATTTCTATGCATTTTGATAAAATGGTAGTTGTGATGATAAAGCGCTTGGCACTTGAGAACCTGGCTCAGAACACGTGGAGGAGGTGAGAGAGGCTGCCGGGCGCAGCCGGAGTTCCAGGCCACACCCAGCACACTGTCCTTTAGCTCGGGCCCTGCCACTGGGTCAGGACTTCTGTCACTGCCACCATTGGGCTCTAACCCGTCTGTATTCTCTAATAAGAAAAAAAAAAGATACGAAAATTGATAGAGTTAAAAAGTGCCAGGACATTGCATTGCTTTAAATTATACCAACTCCCATTTTCTAATTCTCATCACTCCCGCCGTGCCCTGCCGAATAGGTGGACAGAAGGCTGCGTCCCCCTGACAGGAGATGGTGCCTTAAGCGTGTGGTGAGTCCTGGGCAGCCTCCCACTCTACCAAGCCTTAGAGGATACCGGATGTGGAATACTCAGTGTTACAGTGCCCCTCTCGTCCTGCTTATTTAAACACTGCTTGCACCATGAGGAATTCTCAGGTTCGCTGTACCCTTCCGTGACTGTCTCGAGGACCAGAGAAAAAGCTGAAGTTGGCCAAGCCGGGGCATATCTACTCCGGGAGGAGGGCGAGTCTGCTCCTTCTTGGGCTCCGTGACCTCCCGAGCCTGAGACCTGCTGCTCCCTGAACCCTAGGCTGGGATTCCTCTAGCATGGAAAGGAGGTCTGAATGCTGCAAAGTCCACATGGAAGAAAACTTCAGGAAAGCACCCGCTTGTCCTAGCTGACACCTGAGTTGTTTTCCAGAGTTAACACTTGATTTGTGTCTTTGCCAAGTTTTAAAAATAGAAACCAGGTAGGAGATTGCAATTATCCCTCGGAAAGGAAATCTAAACTTACCAAGGCAGTGGTAAGGCAGAGAGAGGAATTCGACTGAAGAGAATTTAGGAGACTGGATCAGGCATGGGCCGATCTGGGCAGGGACAAGGTCATCGTTCTGACCTCAACACCACTTTGAAACTTCTGCCCCTTCTCCTGTTAGACCTCTTTGGGGATTCGTGGCATCTGGATTGACCGCACTGTTCTATGTGGGGTTGATTACTAACTTGTCTTTCCTCCACATTTATTTGAAATCTCATTTAGCTCCGCATCCCGGTTCTCCTTTTGTTCTGAGAAGTAACTTTTATTTGTGCACCGATCATCTACCACTGCGACTGCACAATTAAGTTGGTCTTACAGTTGACTCTATGGCATGAGTTGGCTACCATTTTCATTTTCTCCATTAACCCTAATTTAAAATGCTTAACTGAACTGAAAATCTGTCTCTTCCAAGCCTGCTTCTCTGAGTTAACAGAGAAGCCCTGTCCTCCAAGATTCCCAAGGCAGAAACCAATGAATCACCAGGCATTGTCTCCCCTTTTGAGCACCCTATGCCCAATCCAGTTACTGTAGATAACACTTTCTAAGTCCCTTGAATCCACTTCCTGTCTCTGTCTTACCACTGCCTTGATAAGTTTAGATTTCTTTTCCTGGGGGTAACTGCAGTCCCCCGGCAGTATTCTATTTGTAAAACTCATCCTCTGAGTCTATCTCCATGTGTCAAAGTAATCTTCCTAAAAACAAATCTGATTATCTCATTCCTTTGCTCAAATTCTTTTGTGTACCTTTTAGCTCTCAGAACACAAATCAAATGCATCTCTTTAAAAGTCTTGATAGGAGCTTTAGCTATCTCTCTAATTCAACCACTGTGCGTCATGTTAGATAATTTTTTTCTCCAAACATAGAGGTCTTCATACTGGTCTTCTACTCTTCCTACTTTTTCCCCATTAATGTTTTAAAACTCAGTTTGATTGTCACGTCTGTATTTATAGATAGGTAATATTTTGAGATTTTGCTTTGTAAGACCAGGCTGTGATCCAATTCAGGGCAGCAAGAATCCCTGTCTGGGAACTTTATCTTCAAAGAGTGGGAAGACTGTCTGTGGCCCCTCAGGCCAGAATGTTTCAAAGACGCGAACCTGGGGTTCCCACCACCCACAGATACGTTCAGACAGGATAACATCAACAGAGGGAAGCAAGGGAGCACGAGAGACAGTGGGGACCAAGTGTTGGTGACTTTGGAGCATGGTGGATGCGGGATCTATTCTGGTCCTTTCCAGTTATCAGCTGTTTAAATCCACACCCACCTTCTTTTGTGGTACTGGAGATTAAAGCCAGGCCATTGAGCCAGTTAAGCAAGTGCTCTACCAGCGAGCTACATCCCCAGCCCTTCTACTTTTGTTCCCATTTAAATTAGATTAATGTATCTTTTGTCATTTAAGATCAAGTGTCCATGGACTTGCAAGACAATTAAAGATTTAACATTATAAACTTGGTCTTTACAATTTTGGCCCTAGCTACCCATAATATACATTGGATGTGGCTTTCTTGGGAAAGCTACAGGCAGGCTGGTGTCATGTCTGTGTTAACACACGTGTAAGTCTACATAGAGAGGGCCTTACTCAAGGGCAGTTCCAACTATAGAATTCGTACTGGATGTGTAAGCATTGTTTTTAGAAAGCTAATTTGTAATCAACTGGTTCTCAATCAGCCTGTACAGTGCAACCATCTGAGGAGCATGTGACACTACCGATGTCCCGGACCTTCCCGGACAAAGACAGCAGAACCTCTAGAGGTGGCAGAGAAGCACTGGTATTGTTCAAAGCTTCCCAGGTTTCTACTTTCAGCCAGGATTGAGGAGCACCGATCTAACCTGGTGTTTCGCTCTGTTCCTTGAGAAATTCAGGTTGCCACCAGGTGGCTTTCTGTTGACCTCTTTTCCTCAGGGTAATTTTCCCCGTAGTGGGGACAACATGAGAGATCAAGTTACTGGACTGTGTGCTGCTCTGTAGGTTGGGATTTCTGCAAATCTGGCAAGGGACGTATGACTGGGCACTGCCTACCTTTAATTCTTACAGTAATAATGTGGGTTAATTCAATCTCCGAATTAGGTTATTCTCAATTATCTTGCCTAGACTATTATTTTCTCAGATGTATCTTGATATGAGCTTCTTGAAGGAAGTGACCCCAGAAGATAACTTTCAATAGCAAAAGATGCAAAAGAAAACCACTCGAATGATGCATTAAAGTAAATGCAGTTTATATTGTAAGCAGTTTAATCTGCGAAAGAAGATTTCTTAGATGTAGATATGCATTTCAGTGTTTTCCCCAAGAACTCACCAGTATTGCTATACTAAAAGGAATTTCTCAGATTAAAAGTGTATTTAGTGTTTGATGTAATATTAAAAAGCAGATATATTTCAGGCATTTTTCTTAACTCTCAATTTATAACATGTCAGTTGCCTTTAGGTATTTTATACACATGTGTATTTGTTTTTCTTTAATTGTAATAACATTTAAATAAATCCACAGAGAATAATAGCTGGAAAGAAAGAATGACTTAAAGCAGTGTAGAAATTAATTAGATTTGCTTAATCATTTAATCATACAAGCACTTAACAGAATATCTTGTTTGTGCCTGGCATTGCCGGAAGGCTGAGAGGGGTACAATCTTGATTATTTGCAATTTATAATCTAATTGGAGAAATAAGACATAGGAAAATTAAACTTACAAGGTATATGTGACTAAATGCCAGTCTGAATGGTAGTGACAATAAGTACCACAGCTCAGATAAGAGAGAGTTATAAAATAAACTTCTTAAAAGACATGAAATGAGAAAGACATTTTGGTCTTCCTCTGTAGGCTTCAATACCCTGTGGTGAGATTTTAGTTTCATGTTTGTGAAAAAAACTGAAATCCGAAGCAATTTCCCCGGGTGGTCAACTTCTTGTTTTACAATCTACCTTTTATAGAATATTTTTTTTAAATCGTCCACAATCATTATATATGATTTATTTATATTTAAAATATATATCTAAGTTTTTACTAGGTTCCTTATTGTGAATGTCAAGTCCAATCGAACTTTATGCAGTTATTACAGTTCAACTCCATGTAGCATTAACTTCTCTTCTCTTTTGATTCTTCTGTTAATTCCACCTTCTTTCTTAACGTCTTTTGATCTTTGGAATATTGTTCAAATATTGGTTGATAAATATATATTCTTCCAGCAATTCCCACGATGTCAGCGAAAAGCAGCTGCGGAAGACTCAGTCTCCCAAACATCGTCCCAACAAACACAGCACAACACCAAGGTGGTTTGGGAAAGTTATTTTTCACATCCAGCAAATCTCTTCAGATGTTGCACACGCGGGAGCTGCGCTGTCCTCCTGCCCGCAGCCGAGGAGCGCCGCTTGGCCCGGACCGCGAGAGATGCCGCCGCTCCGCGGGGGGCTTATAGAATATTGTTTAGAAAAGTATTACTTTAAATAAAAGATAGATGAAAGGAAGCAAGGAGATAGACCCTTTGCCAGTAGGGAGGAGACCGAGGGACGGAGGCTGGGGGAGTGAAGAGAACGAAGATGCGTCACGTCCGTGTACCGACTCCCCACCGTGACTGTAATCAGGATGATCGCAAACGTGTACTAATAAAAAGTATTTCTCTAGAACTGAGCTAGTACTCTTTCAGAATATTTCCAGAATTTGAAATGTGTTCGTTGTATTTTTTCAAATTAGGGTTGAATTCTACGCGTCTTAATTTCCTACCTCAGAATACAGGAGAGTGCGAGAGCAGAAGTGAAATCTCCGCCCCTGTGTGCACGGGGCTCAGATGGGGTCTTCGGGGAACATCTCATTTATTATGGCTGTGTCCACATGTTCCCCAAGGCTTCATGCAGTCATAGCTGGGGCTTCTCCAGAGGTGGAGAGGCTGGATCTAGAGTGTGTGATGCTAGGATTGAGGCTGTGCGACTACTAAATCAGTCCACGAATTGGTTTGGCACTGCCCTAATCCAGTAGCCTGGATAGAGCATAAAAGGGGCAGAAAAATGCTGCTAAGGTTGCTTGCTTGTTTTGCTACCTTCCGCCTAGCATTAACTGTTTCTCCTCCTGATGCCCCTCTGTTGTGCCACCCGCCTTGGAGCCAGTGGATTAGGGACTGAAACCTCTACAAACTGTGAGCTAAGTAAACCTTCCCCCCTTGAATTTTGGATGTCGGGTATTTTGTCTCTGCAACAAGAGAAAAGTAACTAAGACATAAACCTTTTAACCTGTGACTCTCATGAGCTCATTGACAAGTATCCGGACACTTTGCCCTCTTTAGGCTTTTCCAGTTGCCCTTTCTCATCTGCTCATCTCTGCCAGGGTGAGCAGACACCCTGCACTGTCTCAATCACTTGTGAGGCCTATTCCAATTCACGAATGACTGACTTTTCCAATGAAGATGGTACTGTTGACAGTACAGTTTTAGAGCAGATGAGAAAGGCATGGAATGGTGATAAATTGCACATATCTAACATTGTTGGTTTGCGTGTGCTCATGGAGGATGTGAGGAGGCATCTTAAATGGAAACATCATTTATCAGAGAAGTCTCTGTAGGAAATAAAGAGGTACAAAACATTTTCTCTAGTATAAGGGCAGAACTATTTCTCACTGGTCTCATTTTTCCTGATTGGGACAGAAAACTATTTTTTTTTTTTTGGTGTGGATCTCAAATTCATTCTTTGGTGGCTACTCAAATTAGCTTCCCTTTCACCCAGGCCCTTGAATTCCAATTGCATTAGACCTCTTCTAAGGGCACCTACTCTTAGAATAATAAAAAAAACAAACCCATTTCCCTGGATGTTTAACCCACCATCCAATTTTAATAACTTCTTACTGTTTTTAAGAAATCTTTAGAAGGGCTTCAGCTTTCTTTAAGGTTTATCTCTTTATTTTCACTGTCTCTGGCATTTTATTTGGCACTTCCTGTGAGAATCAGCTCCTAGTCCACCGTGTCCAATAAATATTAGAGTATCTACCAACTAATTACCCTTCCATCCCTCCAGCCTCAGGGATCCTGGGATTTCTCAAATTGCTTTTTTTTTTTTTTTTTTGTACCTGAGATCGAACTCGGGTCCTTGCGCTTGTACAGCAGGCAGTGAAACCACTGAGCTAAATCCCCGGCCCTCAAATTGCTTTTGATTTGGAGAAAGGCCCTTTTTTCTTTTAATGTTTCCCCTGCAATTATTTCATGATTCAACATTCATAGAAACTTAAATGTCAGAGGAGCAAGTAGCCTCACCCTAAATCTAATTAAGCTTCATATTTCCCTGGCAAAGTTGGGAGGTTAAGTATGCAGGGAGGCCACAGTACTTTCCTCCAAATCCAGATTAGAAACAAAATTTCAAAATGTGAGATCAGTGCTAATCTCCTTGACTGCTTCAGGTTTCATTTGGGAAAGAATTTGATCACTATAATATGTGAATCGATTTCCATAATCAGAGTGTGGGATGGAGAAGCATAGATTTAATGTAGCCGTGTGCTCATGTGTTTTCCAGTACATAGATGAATACCGTTCTCTCAAGTGGAACCCAACCAGGGCCGACTGCCAGAGGACTATTTTCTCTAAATTTCAGCTGGATAAATATCTGTGGATATCTTAAGACCGGAGGAGAGGAGACATGATGGATACGCTACAATTAAACTTGTGAACTGAAGAAGGAAGCAAAGGATAATGAACTCATCGAAATGATTCCACATGTATTATGCATGACACATTTGTAATTAAAACAGATCCTGAAGGTAAGTTTGTGTATACTAATAAAATGATTGCATAAAGAGCAGAGTGTGTTATTAAATATCTACAGGGCAAATTTTCCAAGTGATGAATGTGAAAATTTGGCTTCTTTCATGTCAACAGTTGCTTATTGGAAACTAGAGATTGGGTTCCTCACAAGCAAACCGCACTTGTGAGGAAATTCATGTACATTCGTCAAATATACACAGACCCATAGATTGGTACATTTGCAGTATGTTCATTTCTTTTTATTTTTTATTATTTATTTATTTATTTTTGGTACCGAGGATCGAACTTGGGTCCTTGTGCTTTCGAGGCAGGCGGTGGAACCACTGAGCTAAATCCCTGGCCCTGTTCATTTCTTTTTAAAAATTATTTCTTGATTTTTATTGGTATATGTTTGTAAAACACAATAACTTGTTTGGGGGGAACTGGTATCTAATACATTAATTTCTAAACAATGTTTTATAAATAACTGTAATTTCAATTGCTCAACTAAATATTAACATTTGTTAAAATTCCTCATCTTTCAAGGATCCTTTGAGATCTCTTACAAAATTCAAGTTATTGCTCATAGCAGCTAAAGATTGCCCAGCTCTTTTAGCCAGGCCACCTCAGGATTTCGTGATAATAATTTATATTTGCAAAATATATAAACTATTGTAGTTCATAAAATATTTTTATAACCTGTTTTATCATTTGATCCTTAAGACAATCCTGTGAGGTAGGAATGAATATTATCTTACAGATGAGGAAAATGGAGGCGAAGAATACATTTCATAGACTTTTACTTCTAGATCAGTAAGGACTAGCTACCAATCATTGTTTAAATGGTTGTGAAAGTAGACTAAAATTTAGTTTTCATAAGTAAAAATTAGCAGGCAACTAGAGGAATCCAGTTCGGTATATTTGTGGTTAAATCTCTGGTGTCTGGGTGGTTCTGGACAGATTTTCAAAGCTCTTGTCCTATTTGTTCACCTGTGGATAGTTCTAGTTCCCACCAGATCAAGGGAGGCACAGTTATCCCTACATTGCCCTGCTTTACTGTGTATGGTGTTTTTTTTCATTTGCTGCTCTTTCGCTTTGTAATTATACATTACTGTTGAAGTGTTGGGAGTTGTTTGGTTACGTTTACAGTACAGAGCTCTGCATATCTGTAACAACTATACTGTCAGTCTCTTTTGTCTCAAGTTCTGTGTGTGGCCTCTGAACTGTGTATGCGCAGATACAAACCAGCTACTTCCGCACTGAAGGAAGCAGACGCCCCGGTGAGAGTGGGTGGGGTGAGGAGACCCCCAGGGTCTTCACCATTCCCTAAGTGACCTGTGTTAGGAAGAGAGACATCAGCACTGTGGCAGCACCCTTAAGTGACCTCTGGAAAATACTGCATTTCATAGGCGCTTCACAAAAGCAGTGAAATGATGACTTTTTGTGTGACAGGGGCGTTTGGATGTTCATCATGTGACTTTAGTCGGTGCCATTTTTCTGATACACTGTGTGATAAATTCTTCTATAGATCCTAATAGTCATGACAAACTCTTGGTTTTCAGATGTGCTTGATGTGGTCTTATTAAATGCAGCAATAAAGATAAACTCAAATGATTAAAATGCCCACACGGGGTAAGACCTGTGGGTTAAGTCAGCTCACCAGGGATGGAGAATTAACACTTGACTAGTAACCTAGTTGTCTATTTCTTTTTCTTTTTTTGTTTTTTGGCATTGGGAATTGAACTTGGGACCTTGCGCTTGCCAGGCAGGTGGTCGAACCTCTGAGCTAAATCCCTGGCCGCCAGTTGTCTATTTCTGAGTTATAAAAAAAATACTCATATGTGACAGTCCCATCACTCGAATTTTTCACACCCATGTACATTCAGAAGTTGTTACTAAGTGTATTATTACTGAGTATTAAGTAGCAATCTGCTGACTGTTAAACTTTGTAAAATCTATTTATGAAAGGTTACTAAACCATACCATGTTAATTTGTTTTTGTAATCAAGGTGATTAAGGAAATAGTTCTAGTTCTGTAAATAAAATTATGCATGATAAGAAAAAAAAGAGTGAGAACTCCCAGTCTTCGGGGGTCCTGAGCTGGGGAATCCTGGCATCTGTTCGCTCAGGGTGTGGTTTTGCGGGCTCTGCCTGCTTGCCCCAGTTCTCCTGAAGACCTTGCGGATGCCAGGTGTTGGTAAGAAGAGGGAGAGAGTTTTGCTTCCAATTCGGGCTTTAGCTATGTGACTGTGAGGAAATGGAACAGCACATTTCTGGGCCAGCGCCACAATGGAAATGCATAAAAGTAAAACCATAAAGCTCTAAAATTAGAGAAAACCTTAGAGATTTGATAGTCTAGCTTCCTTACTTGGAAGGGAAAAATGAGGCCCAGAGAACTGCTGTGATGAAGACCACAGAGACTGGGAAGAGTTGGATCCGTGATCAGAGCTCTTCATACCAAGCCAATGTGCTTTAAAAAAAATTATTTATTTATTTATTTGGTACCGGGGATCGAACTTGGGTCCTTGCACTTGTGCAGCAGGCGGCGAAACCACTGAGCTAAATCCCTGGCCCTGAAGGTTTTTTTTTGGTACCGGGAATCGAATTTTTTTTTTTTTAAGTATGTTTTACTTACTTTTTGAATAGGGAAAATCTTCACATGGTTCAAAAACTGCAGAAGAGCGTAATATAAAATTTTTTCCATTCTGTTCCTCAACCATCTAGTCCTCCTTGCCAGGGAATAGTGTTATCAGTTTTAAAAATATATTTTCGGAAGTATTTTATGCAGATGGTAACAAATATGTATGTAGATATTCTCCTTTCTTTTCATACAAGAGAGCATACTCTTCACACGGTTTTGCATGGCATGCATGCATGCATGTGTGTGTGTTTAAGCTTAACATTTACAGTCATTCCACAGAGATACAAAAATAGCATCCTCTAATCTCAGCACCGAGAGAAGCTGAGGCAGGAGGCTCACAAGTTTTAAGTCCCACCTGGGCAACTTCGCAAGACCCTGTTTCAAAATAAAATATAAAAAGGACTGGGGACATAGTCCAGTGGGAGATCACCCTGGTTTCTGTATCCAGTACTGCACACACACACACACATACACACACACACACACACACACACAAGCATCCTCATTCATTTTTTTTTTTTGGTACTGGGGATCAAACTCGGGTCCTTGTGCTTGCAGGGAAGGTGGCGGAACCACTGAGCTAAATCCCGGGTCCTTCCTCGTTCATTTTTATGACTACAGGCTACTTCATTGAATGGATATACAGTAACAATGTATTTAAACAGTCACCTATTGATAGGCATATATACATTGTTATTACTCTTTTGCTATATCAAACCATGCTGCAGTGAATATCTCATAATAATGTCATTTTGTACTTGTTTAAATATATCTATAGGATAAATTCCTAGAAATGTTCTGTTTTATTACCATCAACAGAAATAAAGAAGTACTGAAACATTTTATAGCTGTGTAGAAAAATAAACTCCTTTCTCCTTAGGAAACAGCTAATTTCTTAAAGACAGGGATTTAGCTGTAAACTCAGAATGAGAACAAGAAGATGATTTTCTGGTGAAAACCCAGAAACTAAAAATAATAAAAGCATACACAAGGAAAACATTAAATTTGGCACTACAGTATTACCTGCAATATACAATATTGAGATACAAGATCAATTATCATCACTGCCCAAGAAGTATAGATTTAAAAAAATTATTCAAACTATCATGTACCAATGCTGCATGATATGAATGATGAAGAGAGGAAAAAAACCCCAGAAGTAAATAAATTTGGAATTAAATAAATGACTCTAGAGGTTGATGAATTATGTCACTGAAGTAATATATCTGCCTATACTTAATAAAGAATATTAACTGTAGTTAACATTTTGCATAAGAAACTATATGGATTCTCTAATAACAATCAGTTGGATTTACTTTTACAATAAAATATCAAAATATAGTATTTCAGGTTTGATGATTAAAGTGAGCTCTACTTTGGTAGCTGTGGTATTAAGAGTACAGTACCCGACATACAGAAAAATCCAATAATTTTGTGGAGTATCAGATGGGACTTTGTTGGATTATTGGACATTTAATGAAATTTGCCTAAGGATGAGTGTCTAGCAGCTGGCAGAACCCATATTGGCAAATATGTTTGATACAGTTTTCCTGTTCTAATATTGCTTCTTAGAGTGCTTATTGAATAACTGTGCTGAGGAATAAAAGACACAAGAGGAAGGATACTATTTTGATAGAGAAAAGAATAATACTGTAACATATGACATAAAGCAAGTAAGATACATAAACTTTTTATACTTATCAGAATGTGATTCTTAGCTAGCCAAGAATCCAGTTGTCCTTTATTCTTTTTAAAGTGATGTCTTATGAGAACTTTACTTCCTTTAAATTAGTTTGTTGCATTATTGATGAAATCATGAATTTTGTTTTCCTGCTCATTCAGAGAGCCAGAGTCATGATCATGTTTTCTCTTCCAGTAAGATGATTATAAGATCAAGGCCACATGAATATGAGAGAAAAACAAGACTTCAATAAATGGAAATTTTAGGATCCTGTATCAAGGAGTAGCCAGATAGATTTCAAAGAAAATATAAGTGCATGCTGTTGAGACAAAGAGCAGCAGCTGGGCAGAGAAGGGTGAACTGAGAAGACAGAGGATAAGTGTATATTTCTCTTTGTTTTCTTCTTCTGGACTATGATTAGAATTGGATCCTCTCTTCCCTTTTGTGTTCACTTTTGTGATTTAAAAGGAGAGAGGGCAAACTTCACGGAGACAGGTCTATACCGGGGGCTTTGCTGTAAGTTTGCCTCTGTCTACACCTGTTTCGGCATCTGACACTGGAAATGTGTACCAGTAAGAGAAAGAGGGAAAGCGGATCCACGGGGCCATCATCAGAATAATGGTTCGCCTCCGTGGACAGCAGAGGGGAGGGGCTGCCTGCAGCCTTGCAACCTGTGGAACCCCACAAGGGCCCATGTCTTGAAATTTCTAATCGTTTTATAACAAGGGACTTTGCATTTCCTTTTTGCAGTGTGTCCTCCCGATTGTAGGGCTCCCTGGGTGTCAGGTTATATCACATGGAGTTAGTTATTACACTGGCTGGGGCACAAATGTTCCAAGAGAATGTGACATAAGGCACCGTAGGTGTCTGACCTACTTGTTTAATGACTACAGTATCTGTTGAGTTAGGTGCTGTTACCCTTATTTTAAAGAAGAAACATATTTAGGTGAGGTAATTAATGTGATGATCAAAGCGGGGTGAATGATGAAGCTAGAATTCAAACCCATATCTGAATTAAAAGTCCTAATTCTTTCTGCCACATCTATATCTTCATGCTTGAGAATATGAGAGCAGGGATTATGATAATCAGTGATGTGTTTTGCTTTGTTTCTGCCTTGAGCCTCTGGACAGACTAAATCTCAGAGACGTGTGCACTGTCGGCCACTAGGTTCGTCCTTACCACAGTCCAGCGCATGGGAAACTGCACAGACACCTGGGGAATCAGTCTGGCAACTTCTAGAAATCTTGTTCTTCCTTTTTAGATGGGGTGAAAGAAGCCATGGCGGTTATACAGAAATGCTGTAGGGAAGAGGGCACTTGGTACCTATTTTAAAACTAAAAACTTTAGTTTTCCAGTATGAACGCATTTATGTCCTTCCTAAGGAATGGGCGGGAAGTGTAGCAAAGAGGGAACAGTATAACCAGCTTGATGGCTGCGGCTCACGTGGTTGGTTGATCCTGAACCCAGTGCCGTGGGAATGGGAGCTGCCTCTCTCCAGCCAGTCTCTCCTGGTCACCCGGACCAGCGCCTGGTCCCCTCCCTGCTGAGGTGGTGCCATGGATGGAGAAGTCTTGGGATCTCTCCAGGTTCTTTTTCTTTTTCTTTTTTTTCCTCTGAAAATCAAGTCGTGTGTGTGTGGCCAGCTTTACTGAATATGCTGATGATGACAAGAGGGTAAGGCAGGAGGGGACCCTGGGCCTCGTTTTTCCCAGGCTATCCCTGATTTGTATGTAGTGGTTTTATTAACAGCATCCCCTTCTTACTCAAAGAGTACAGGCTTGGGTCAAAATTATATGGTTGCCCCAGTTATAGTTCATCTTCAGGCAGGAGACAACGTGTCAAACTGAGTGTTTGATGCCTCTGGTCTCAGAAAGCCTTATAGGATGATGTGGCTCAGTTTCCTAGGATGCACATGGAATTCTCTCTGTGTCTCTGCCAGTCTTTTCCTTCATTTGCTTACTTCTTTGTCTCCAGTTCCTGCTTTCTCCGGCCCTACATTTAAACGAAGTCCTTGCACGTCCTCATTGTATCTGGTGCCCTTCACGGGGATATGCTACACGATGGCCCGTCAGCTTCGGGGACCCCTCTCCCCATCTGGTCCTTCAGGGGGATCAGAGAAAAATGGAACTTTGTTCCTTTCCCTCATCCCCCATTCCTAACACAGAAATATAGCATTTTGGTTTTTAGAAATCATTTTTCTCTCGCTTACAGTAATGAGTTATGATACGATATTCATTATGAGGATGAGATAGGGAAAGACTAACACCATCAACTACATATGATAAAAATAAGTACCGAGCCGGGGATTTAGCTGAGTGGTTTCGCTGCCTGCTGTGCAAGTACAAGGACCAGAGTTCGATGCCCGGTACCAAAAAAAAAGTACCCAGATACTCATTTCAAATGGAAAATCCAATAAATCAACATTAAATTAGCCCACAGTTTTATACACAAACCTTGCTTAAGGTTGTGGTTGTGCCTCTGCATGAAAAGTGGCAAACAGCAGCCTGGTCTCCTTTGTTCTAAGTCTCAGAAAGCGAACTTGCATAAACTGTAACAAAAGTACAGAGTTAACTGGTTCATCTAACCAACTGTGCAGTGGGTCAGGAAGTCTTATCTCAAAGATGACTAGACCAAGATGATCAAGTTTACAAAGCCTTTCCCCAACTTTCTGTTTTTATTTCCTCTATCTGTTTGCTCCATTTTCTCCTGGTTTTCATGAGCTTTTGGGACCTGTCAGGGCGTATAGCACCCTCTGCTCTCCAAGCCCTGAGCTTGCATCCCTAACCTCACAAATCAAGAGGAAAGAGAATCCTCTGTCCTGGATTGGGTCAGAAAGTTGAAGCCTGCTTCTTACTCCTTAGAGCGCCCACTGGGCCACCAGTGTGGTTGGCCCAGCCAGGGACTGGTGAGGCCTGGGCGTGTGTGAAGCATAAATCTGATGGACAGAGCTGAGGGTCTCTCAGCCCACATTTCTGACAGGGGTCCTTGGTTTCATCTGAAGCCCCTGAACAACATATTTTTTTAAATGCTGGGTGCTGGGGATCCAACCCAGGGCCTCCTACGTGCTAAGCAAGCATGTAGCAAGCTTGTAAACAAGTGCTCTTCCATTAGTCTATACCCCAGCCCCATGGAAAGACTTTTACAGGAGGACCTTCAGCTTCATTTTCTTCTGTGACTGGGGAGAATATCTGTTAGCCTTCTTAATGTCTTCAGCTTTTTCTGCTTCTAAGGGTCATGGTTTGGGCCCTATTACTTTTACTATTTAAAAAAATTCTTATACATTCCAGTTTACTTTTTAAAAATGCCGTTTCCCCTTTTAAGTTGAGTAGTAGGAAGCAGTAGTATGAGAAGAGGAACTGGTAGAATGTAATTACTTTTTTCTTGTTTGCACCCACAAAATACTGTGCCTAGTTCAGCAGTCCTAGAGCTGCAAACCGGCTTTGCAGCCCCTTTGAGGGGACTGCCCTCAAAATGACCAAACACTGTCCATTGTGTTCTTTGGAGGGGAGCTTCTGACAGGAGGGGCATCCGAGATTTCTGTCCATTTGTGAGCTTTGGGCTTTTCCTTGGCGTTTCTCACAGAGATCCAATCCTGGTGTAGAAGGGAGGGGAATTTCATCAAATAATGGATTCAGATTTCCCATTAGAAAGTTATCCTTAAAGACAGCACAGAAGAGCCAGAAGTAGAGCTGTGTCTAGAACCACTCAGGCTGCTGCTGAACATTCACAAATAAAAATCCACGTTCTTCGTTCTCCACTGTCAATGGGAGTGTAGACTGGAGCAACTGCTGTGGAAATCAGTGTGGAGATTCCTCAAAGAACTAGGACTAGAGGTCCCATTTGACCCAGCTATTCCCCTGCTGGGTATCTTCCCCAAAGAATTAAAAGAATCATACCACAGTGATATATGTGCGCCCATGTTCATAGCAGAGCAGCTTGTAATAGCTAAAGCTTGGAAAGAGCTCAAGCGCCCATCAACTGGAGACTGGATAAAGAAGATGTGTTTTTAAAAAAATATAATGGAGTACTACTCTGCTATAAAGAAGGATGAGCTTCAGACATTTATAGCTAAATGGATGGACATTGAGACTATACTCTTAAATGAAATAAATCAGACACACATGGTTAAATACCATATTGTTTCTCTGGTGTGAGAAACTGAAAGTGAAAATGAGCACTAAAATGTGTAACAGATACTGGGGAATGGAAAGAAAATGTTCAAATGGGAAGGGGAACAACAGGAGGGAGAAAGGAAGGAAAGGACAAGAAAAAAAAGTGAAAATAGAAGGAAAAATGGAAACAAAAGTTTTATACACAGGGAGGGGAGGGGGCTTGAGGGGAGGAGAAAGAGGAAAAAGGAGGCAGGAGGTATCACGTACAGGTGCAAATTCCCTACGATGAGTGTTATTATTAACATGCCTAAAATGTACCAATAAATGTTTTGCTATAAAAAAATCCATGTTCTTCAATTGTAAATACTTTTTTGGACTACAAGGTTGTTCTAATGAGGAGGAAGGTAGGAGATTGCATGCAATGGGAGCTATCTACAGCTGCACCTTCCACAAATCTCAGAAAAAGAATTAAGTGGAAATGAAAAGTGACATTTGCCTATGTTCTTATTCTAAACAAATGTGAACTAAATTTTGACTTCTGGAGTTTTTGTGGTACACAGTTACACTGTATCTGTTCTAGTGGTTTCTTAGAGACAAGTTGTATAGATGAGAAAAAGAAAGACTCAAAGGTAAGAGGTGGTAACCAAATCTTTTAATGTACAAAGCTAGAAACAAAAATGATGCCTCTCATGTACACAGAGTGGAACATATTTCTTTTAGAAGAGGAGAGTATCTAAACCTTTGAAAATGTGATTTTTATTTAGAGAAAGAAATCAAAAGTTTCTATAGAAGGGATTTACCGTCAAAGCCTTCCTTGCCAAAGTGTTTTCTTTTCAAGATTTTGTTTTGTTTTGTTTTAAATCTAGGTCCTTAAACCTTTTCTGGCTTAACTGTTCTTAGGAACATTGGGTGTAAGGAGCTGTGTGTAGCCCACTAGGAGAATCGCTATGAGAGATGGTGCCTGGGAAGAGAGAGGCCTCCGTTTCCCTCCCCACGGGTGGTTGATGAGTGAATATGCTGCTGAACCGCTATGCTAACTTTGCAGATTTGTCTAATTGGATCTTTAAAGGTGCTCTTACATGAACGCCCCCCCCAGGGGGGGAATGAACATGACAGATTATAATTGTTTATCCTAATCACCCAACATTTTCATTATTCAAACACTAAGGAATTAGATAACTAATTTTCCTGAGTTGTTGTAGCAGAGCCCTCGGATCTCGGGAGATGAACAGAGCAACATGTCTCTCAGGGACAGCCCGCCAATCCATTCACACCTGCCTCGGTCGCTAGGCATCTTCCTGAAAAATCGCCTCTAAGTCAAATCACATAAAACGTGTTAAATTTAATCTCTTATAGGTGTCAGCTCTCAGTCCTTGTCTGTAGTTTTAAAAATTTCAAACTATAAGGGAAAATGCCCCCAAGGGAATTCATCGTCTAATAGAATTATTTTCTTAGGCAGATAATTACTCCTTCATTTAAAATTTTTAGTCCAGGCCCTCCAAGAGGCAGACGCCATGATGAGATAGAGTAGTTGTGCAGGGGTTTTGTTGGAAAACCCCTATGATTTCTCAATAACTTTTTTTTTTTTGGTTCCAGGGATCAAACTCGGGTCCTTGTGCTTCCAGGGTAGGCAGCAGAACCACTGAGCTAAATCTCCAGCCCTGTGATTTCATGGGAAAGAGAGAGATGGGGTACAGGGAGGCGGGAAGGGCTGTCAGGCCACCATGCAAGTCAGTCTGAGCCACTTTGTTGTAAGAAAACCTGGTGTGACCTTGGGGTGGAAGTCAGAGGAAGAGGTTAGGGGCCAGTCATGACCGGTCCAGACCTGCGGGTGAGGTTGTCTCAGCTCTTCGATTGTGGTTGCTGCCTTCTGCCTGCAATAGCAAGAGCTACCCAAGTTAGACTGCAGGAGTCCACCCAGTCAATCAGTGAGAAACTCTGAGAAGTGATGAATCTTTGCTGCCTTCAGCCACAAGTTGTTGTTGGTTATGCAGCCTGAGCTGATGGATGTCCAGAATCAGGGTGAGCTAGAATCAGGTGCTTTCTTTGTTGGGAGATGACATTTTCCTAGTGTGCCTTTCTCTCAGCAAGACTGTGGTCCTTTTGTGATTTCTGGCTTGTCCTGGAGGCCTCAGCTTCAGCATCTTGTCTTGAGTCCAAGGCCTTATATTTTTGCCTCCACATGGTCATGAGTCATGGCCTTAATTTATTGAAACAGATTCTTACGTTCCCACTCCACATTAGCTAAAGCTCAGTATCCTTGAGTTGCTTCTCTTTATTATTTTGGCCCTGGGAAATTATTTCCCTTGCCTTCTTGCTGTCTCAGGAATACATCTAAGTGGATATGATTATTTTGATGCCAACATGTGTCTGAGTTTTTCAGGTTGCCACATTTTTGGGGTAAGCAGTCCCCATCCACTACTTTTGGGTCTTGCCTATAGTTTTGTTTTGTTTTTTTGTACCAGGACTCGAACTCAGGACCTTGTGGTTGCTAGGCAGGCGGCTGAACTACTGAGCTAAATCCCTGGCCTGGGTCTTGCCTATAGTTAATGCTTTAATTTTTTTCATAAGTCACTTACTGGACCTGTCTGGGGTTTGGATGAGGAAATTTTAACCTTGTCAAGGAGGAGGTACACTGTAGTGGTGGGAGGGAGGAGATCACCGTGGTGGACACCATTGCTTTGCTCTAGCTTTTAATCACTAAATGAGGCAGGCAAGGCTTATGTGCAGACGATTCTGTGTAGTGAAGCTTGCATTAGACGAGTTTTAGAAGAGTACAGAGTGTTTTAGAAGAGTACAGACCAATTTTATTTAATAAGCATGATCCTAAAATGTAGTATGCAAATTAAATAATTTCGCAGTCCACTAGAATTTAAGAGTGTTCTTTTAGGGAGTCTCACAGTGAACATTTTTGTAGAATAAATAAGATTTTCCTAATTTGTATATTTTGGAATATATATTTACATACATTATGTATTTATATAAATGATATGTATTAGATATAAATTCTATATAATTTCTTAATGCTAACGTTCATGGGTTTGAAATTGTGCAGCAACAATATGAAGGGGGCGGAGAGTTGACAGAGGAAGAAATCCCAGAGTTTTATTTTATTTTATTTATTTATTTATAAAATTTAATTTAATTTTTTTTGGGTACTGGGGATCGAACTCAGGACGTTGTGCTTGCGAGGCAGGCGCTGGAACCACTGAGCTAAATCCCAACCCTATTTTTGTTTTGTTTTGTTTTGTTTTGTGTTTTGTTTTTGATACTGGGGATTGAACTCATGACCTTGTGCTTTCGAGGCAGACACAGTGCCACTGAGCTAAATCCCTGGCCCCCCAGAGTTTTATTTTGAATAATAAGAGTCCTTGAGACACCACTTAGCCCAGAGACTGTTTCTTCCTTCTGAGGTGGAACAAGGCAGGGTCCTTAGAATCGCTGCAGTGGTGGGCAGAGAGGGAAAGCTGTGTTGTTACAGACAGTTGAAATCAGGTTGTAATAAGCTGGGCACGGTGGTACTCGCTTGTAATCCCAGCACCCTGGGAGGCTGAGGCAGGAGGAATGTCAATTTGAGTCCAGCCTGGGCAACTTAGTGACTTAGAAAGACTGTGTCAAAAAAAGAAAAAGACAACAACAACAACAAACAACAACAAAGGCAAATATCTGTCTGGACCCAGATCGGGCATGCTGCCCTCCACTGCTGTGGCTGAGGTATTTTGTCATGTGCACCTTGGGCAATGCTGGTGATCAACACTGCGACGGCTGCATTGCTGCATTTTTGCCACAGGGTCTGTGCACGCTGTGTGTATGTTTCTCTATCTTCCTGTGTTCTTTGTGATACATCCCAGTACATGTGTTCAGTCACTGTCGACACTGATTTTTAGCTGTGTTTTTAAAGGTAGTGAACTAATGAACAACTTAATATCCCTAAGTGCTCTGATATTATTTAAGAGCCACGCCTGAGTGAGCTTGACCTACACAACTGCTGTTTGGGTTCTCGAGGTGGACAGAACAGGCGCACAACTCTGTCTTGCAGGGGACCGCAATATTCACTCTGCCCAAAGCAGGCTGTGAGCGGTGCAGCTGTGATGAGCTAACCCACAACTGGCTTGTTCTGAGAAGCGAGTCTGGCCGAAGCCTGGGTGCTGAGGTCAGAGTAACTCGCACCCCAATTCCGTTCCCACAACTAAAACCTTTTTTTTTTTAAACCAATAGTTATTTCATGTTATTTTTAAAATTTTATTGTATTGGTACATTTTGGTTATACAATATAATGACCTTCATCATTGGGAATTTGCACCTTTACATAATCTCTCTTGGTTCTTATTTTGCCCCCTTCCCCTGCCCTCCCTTCAACCCCTCCATTCCTCCCTATTTGCAAAGACTTTGTTTCCATTTTTCCATTTTCTCATATTAATTCCATTCCCGTCTTTCCTATCCCCACCCCTCCCACTTCCCCTTTCCCTTTGCCCCTTTTCTTCCTATTTCACATTATCTATTATACCTTTTAGTCCTTATTTACACTTTCAGTTTCTCACACCAGAGAAACTATTCGTTATTTTCACATGTGTGTCCTATTTATTTCACTTAAGAGTATCACCTCAATGTGCATTCACTTAGCTATAAATGTCTCTAATTTCTCATTTTTTGATGGCTGAGTAGTACTCCATTTTATAAAAAAAACACATTTTCTTTATCCAGTCTCCAGTTGATGGGCATTTGGGCTGTTTCCAAGTTTTAGCTATTACAAACTGCACTGCTATGAACATGGGTGCACATATATCACTGTGGTATGATTCTTTTAATTCTTTGGGGAAGATATCCAGCAGTGGAATAGCAGGGTCAAATGGGACTTCCAGTCCTAGTTCTTTGAGGTATCTCCATACTGATTTCCACAGTGGTTGCACCAGTCTACACTCCCACCAGCAGTGGAGCAGGGTTCCTCTTTCCCCACAGCCCCGGCAGCATTTGTTATTGGTTGATTTCATGATAGCAGCCATTCTTTCTGGAGTGAGGTGGAATCTCAGCGTTGTTTTCATTTGCATCTCTCGAATGACCAGTGATGTTGAGCATTTTTTCATGTGTTTATTTGCTATTTCTACTTCTTTGTCTGAGAAATGTCTGTTCATTTCAGATGCCCATTTTTGGATTGGGTCTTTAAATTTGGGAGGTCTGGTTTTTTTTTTTAGTTCTTTATAGATTCGAGATAGTAGACCTTTGTCTGAGGAATTGCAGGTGAAGATTTTTTTCCCACGTTGTGGGTTGTCTCTTCACACTGCTGGTTAAGACCTTCTTAACTAGAAGGGCAAGGTTTTAACTACAACTCTATATTTTGTCTATTCTGTTCCTAATTCGAGAATGATTTGTCTTGTCCTTTACAAGCCTTGCTTGCATTAGTATCCATAGTAACTGAACAACTGCATGTCCTCACATGTGGTTCCCCTTTAGCACGCAGTTCACCTTTACCCCAGTTGATTACCAATAAAAATCAGTGTCTTGTACTGGCCAGGGCCTTTGCTGGATGAGCAGCATTGGTCATCCTGGTTCCCCAGTTTCTCTGTCTCTTAGTTCTTAGTTCTTAGCCTTGCACCCTAGCACTGAACAGGAGATCAGAACCTACTGCAGAGGCCTCTGATGCGTCCAGGGCAGAGTCTGCATTTGCCTTCCTTCTCTCCAGATGTGCTGTGGTGACCTTACGTGGACCAGCAGTATGAGTTCAAGTGTCACCTCAGGGCCTGGCACACAAAGCTGCTCTGCTGATGGACAGCACGCGTTCTGTTTAAGGCACGGCCACCTGAACACGGGGTGGAAGGAGAGGCAGGCTTATCTGAGATGCCCACTGACTTGAAAGGAGCAAAACATAAGCCTGGTTCTGATTCCCAGAGCTTGAAATATGTCTAAATAGTTTTTCTTCTTTTTCTTCCTCTGCTGTAAGTCCTTATTTTCTCTTTGCTATCCTTGTGGACAGACATTGAGCAAGGTATGGAAAAGCGGACCTTTTTTCACCAGAAGGGCAGAAGAGAAGGTGGCTTCTCAGTCTCTGTCCTGGAGATTTACCAGCAATGAAAACCCGGAAGTGGCCATGGCGCTTCCTATCCAAGCAGCAAGATCTTCCCAGCCAGAGGCGCAGCTGACTCTTCCCTTCCCAGACAGAGGAGCCAGTGCCCTCAGACAGGGACTGTACAGAGCCAGAAGCTGGTTGACTTTATGAAATGACAGTCGTTACAGTAATTCTCATCATTTAAAGAAGGATATTTTTGCTTCTTTTAAATATTTATCTGCCTTAAACATCTACTGGTTTCTCTTTTCTTTACTTCTCCTCCTCCTTTTTTTTGGAGATAGGGTCTTGCTACGTAGTCCAGGTTGAATTTGAACTTGTCATCCTCCTGCCTCAGCCTCTTGAGCAGTGTGATTATAGGTGTGTGCCACTACACCCAACTACTGTTTTTTATTTTGAGATCAATGTTAGCTAGAAAGACGTGGGGTCAGTGGATAAATTTAGATAAATCCTAAAAGATTTTATTTTATACCATATAGGAGAGAAGTGTACTAATAGGCCAAATAGACATATTTCAGTCCTCATTGCTTCAGTTGCCTAAGATACAAGGTTCTTGTCCTTTAGGGTTTGATGTAGCTGGGATTAAAAATTTCCTTAATGTTTCCATTGAGCACTTGTATTACTATTACAAAATATGTTGTCTACGGCCATACCACCCTGAACGTGCCTGATCTCGTCTGTATTAATATTACAAAATATGTGTATGCATCCATATAGTTGAGGCCCGATGGGACTGAAAGTATAAAAGTTAAATTTTTTTTTTTAGCTTACCAAGTTAATATCTGCTCATACGGAACCCCAGTCTGTTGCTACCTGCTAAGGAACTCTTCTAGAAAAAACTAGAAAGTGGTAATATTCTACTTGATGACCAAAGAGAAAATCATTATTAATTGGTTTAAGATGTACGAGGGGTGTAGTTCAGTGGTGGGGTGTGTGCTTAGCATGTGGGAGGCCTGAGTTCAGCCTCCCCACTAAAACCAACCAAAGCAACAAGTGACCGACTCTCTGGCTTCCTGACGCTGGCAGCTGATTGATTCTCTTCCTCTTGCACTAGCTGACTTGCAGGTCTTCTCTGTCAGTATTTTCCACACAGAGTCCGGAGTGCACATGCTCTGGTCCATTCTTGCTGCTATAACAAAACACCTTTCTTGAAGTCATTTACAGATGACAGAATTTATTGCCCAACTTTGTTTTTTTTTGAATCACGGAAGGTAGAGGTGCTGATATTCAGCATTGGCCTTAAGAAATCTTCCTCTCCTTTCTGCTCGCTGCTTCTGCCTGCCATGCCCTGGGCTGTTTCTTTTCTGCCAGGTTGCCCTGCCTTGAGCCAACATTAAATATATACATTATTTATATACCATAAAGATAAGCAATAACATTTCTATAAAAAACAAAACAAAATGAAGCAGTAACGTAGATTCTTAGCAGCCTCTCTCAGAAAGGGGGAGTTTCTCTTCTCCTTTAATCTGAATTGGCTTTGTGTCTTGCTGTGACCCAGAGAAGGCAGTGGAACTCATGTATGACTTCTCAGCAGTGTCTAATCTCAAGAGATTTGTGGTTCCTGCCCCTTCCCACTTGGATGTTCTTCACCAAGCTTAGACTTTGGAGCCATCCTGCTGACAGGCTGTGTGGAAGAGCTGAGACACTTCAGCCAACAACTCTGGCTGCCCACAAGGCACATGAGTGAGTTCAGTTGAACTCTGAGCTGACTGTAGCCACACGAGTGACCTCATGACAGAAAGTCAGAGCAACTATCCTCTAAATCGCAGAACCACAGCAAAATTTTCCTTTTAATTATATCCACTGAGGAAAAAAAAGAAAAAGAAAGGAAAAATGGATTTCACAGGGCAGAGATGGAAGAGTGTAGGAACAATGTTCTAGAGAAGCAAAGAGGTATGGGGGCATCTGGTCAAGAGAGGAAGGTGCTGGGAGCATGGGAATTCTTCCTCTACAACAGAAGAGACAGGGACACAATGGTTTCTCGAAGAGGGAAGGACAGATCTTTTGGGGAGGAATTGGAGATTCTCTTCTGCTTGCTTCACTTGGTGTGGCTCGGGGAGGGTAGAGTCAGAGGCTGAAGGAGAAGGCCATTTGGAGAATGGGCAAGCGGTTCCGCAGCGTTACAGGAGCGCTTCAGAGGTCCTGCAGGCTAGTGTTGTTACACCTAACTGAGACCTGTCAACTGTGTGCTTTTCTCCAGCCTCATACAGATGTTCGGGCACAGATTTGGTGAAGATCGAAAGCTGGGTTTAATCATGGTCAGAACTTTAGTGTGTGACAGAGTTAGGGAGGGTCAAGGTCACTGAACATAGACGTCCAAGGGAGCGGGCAGAGTGACAGTGCCTGGAGTGAACACAGCCCCAAAGTGAGGGTGTGACCACACAGGACCGCGAGGGTTTGGAAGTGGGTATGATAGGTGGATGGAATGGAACCTTGCAGGAAAGGTGCCGGTGGTGTTCCTGTTTTGCATCTAATACCAATCAACATTGTGGTCTTGGGGAAATCGCTGAAATTTATTGTCAGGCTAAAATAAACTCTCAGATTCTAAAATTCTGTTGTTCTATAATTCTATAGTTTATTGTTCTATGATTGTGCATAAAAGTAGCACATAACAGATACTAATGAGGAGCAGATTCAGTTTGTAAAAAAGATGCTGATAAACCTCTGCTAAGGTTTCTCATCACATATAAAGGTTAATTAGCCACTAATTGTTTCCTTCACCTGTTTTTTGCATTATTTTTGGATGACTGCCGTACACATTAGTGCTTCTAGAGAAAGTGTTGGGAGGTAGAATGGATGAGACTGCATATCGGAGGGAGGGATGCTTTTTTCCGCCCTGGCTCTAACTCTGTTCTGTTTTATATACATCATATTTACTGTGTTTATTGGGATTTATAAAGGTTCAGAGTGACTTTGTAAGTTGTGCTTCTCCTAAATATTTGACTAAACCAAAGCTGGAGACAAAAATCCTAGAAGGACAATACTAGTCAAAGGCTTCTCATTTTAACTGTTGCTATTTTTTCAAGCTCGTCTCCTCTTCTACAGTTTACTCACCGTATAGCAGCCAGGAGTGGTTTTCTAAAACGAAAATCAGATCATTTTAGTCCTTGGTTTGAAATCCTCCATTGACTTTTCTTTAGATTGAGAATAAAATCCAGACTCCTTATAGTTACCTTCAAAATCTTACCAGAACTGGCCCATACTTCTCTCTCAGACCTGTCCTGGACCAGTTTCTACTTCATCCGCTTCATCCATCCATCCCGTGTGTGTGGTTCACACACACTGGCTTTCTTCCATTCCAAGAACACATGGAGTTTTTCACTCTCGCTGGACTTGGTGCCAGTGTGCCCCCTGACTTGGAAAACTCTTTCACCACAGGGCTGATCGATCACGATGGGAACTTGTTTTTATTGTTTACCTTTTAGTTTTCTGTCTCCCCCTGACGGAGTTATGTGATATGTACTTGTCTAACTGGTTGGTTGGTGTGGCCTTTGTGGCTAGTAGTGCTGAGGAGTGTGGAATGGAGAGCAAAGTAGATAGAGGCCAGGCATGGTGGCACGTGCCTGGGACCTCGGGTGCTCAGGAGGCTGAGGCAGTAGGATCACAAATTTGAGGCTGATCTGGACAATTTAGACCCAGTCTGAAAATAAAATTAAAAAGTGCTAGGGATGTAATTCAGTGATAGAGTGCTTGCCTATCATGCCCAGGACCCTTACTATAAGGGAAGGAAGGAAGGAAGAAAGGAAAAAAAAAAAGAAAGGAAAAAAAAGGAAGGAAGTTGGACATGAAATAGAAGATAGCTTATCTAGAATCAGTTGAGGAGGCTTGGGGCTGGGTGACTCTTTTAAAATACTTTTCTGTCCCATGACTACGAAAGCTTTAACGTCTTCAAATCTTGGAAAATGTGTAGCTTTCAAGATTCCTTGCTTAAGTTGGAAATGACCCTGTGTGTTTACTTCTAAAGTACATACCAACTAAAGTTTTGGTTCTTAGTGACCACCAAGGAAGAAATAAGATACAGGACATGTAAGCAGCACAGTGTCATGAGTGCGAGAGTGAAAATAGAATCAAAGGACAAAGGGTCACCAGGGAGGGGAAATGCCAGAGAAGGAACATTCTTGTGAGAAGAGAAGGATATGAGTTTTATCTAGCATGGGAACATTTTTGTTTCCCAGTCTGTGAGATAGAGGCACTATGGACAACTGATCATGTATATTTCCAAGTGGTAGAAAGTTCTTGATTTTTAAAAGCAGATTTATTTAGCACTGTTGGGATGGAATCCAGGCCCTTGCACATGGGATGCAAATGCTCTGCCACCCAGCAACATTCCCAGCCTTTAAAGCAGACTCTTGACATTTTCTTTTGGTTACAAATAAATTGGGGGGAAAAGGAGAGCTATGTGTCTGGTAAGGAAAAACAAAAAAGCAGCCATTATATAAGACAGTGTGAGCTACTCAGCATGGGCATCTCAGGGAAAGATTTGGTGTCTTATACCATTGCTGTTACTATGGTGACAATGCATTTTTAATGACTCCATTAAATGGTATGTAACTACTTGTAACTAAGGAGTGCTGAATAGTCACATAGTGTTGTTTGCCGGTTGCATGGCTTTTGTCCAGGATGGTTTTTAAATGGCTTCAAAATAAAGGTGTTATAAAACAGAACATCACTGATGTACGTAGCATGTACACATTTAGAGATGGGAAGTACCTTAGACAATGTTAGTTCTCCTCATTTCATCACACACAGGCATGGAGAAAAGCATATTCACGTGCATACTTCACAGATGAAGTTCTAGACACCAAGGCCAAGTGGATTTTTTGGTACCGGGGATCGAACTCAGTTCCTTGCACTTGCGAGGCAGGCGGTGGAACCACTGAGCTATATCCCCGGCTCTAACCCATGGCTTTTGTTTAGTTTTTGGTTATTTCAGGGTAAAGATAAAACACAAAAGAAGATCAGTAAAACACATTTTGCTGCAAATCTGTATTATACACAATTACTTTTGTGTGTGTTTGTGTGGTACTGGGGATCGAACTCAGGACCTTGAGCTTTCAAGGCAGGCGGTGGAACCACTGAGCTACATCCCTGGCCGAGGCCAAGTAGTTTTGCCACCTCACTTAGCTAATGACAGAATTAGGATGAGCTCTCGGGTTTCCTGACCCCTAAGTGGTTTCTTTCTACCAATGCATCCTGACTTCCCTCAATGCAACATGACACAGAATCCAGTTTACATTCTTTGCATGCATCAGTATTGGTAAGGAGTTGCAATGAATTTATAATCATTGAGGCTGTGAAGTGGCTAGGACCCAGAGCAATAGTAATAAATGAGTAAATTATTTGATAGGAGTCCATAGACAGAATTTAAAATTGATTGCAATGTGTGTGTGAGAGTGTCATGTATTTTTCTAATGAGAGATTTCATCATGTCCTCAATGAATTAATGACTTTCCCTCAAATAAGTGATGAATTATGGCTCTTTCACCATTGGTGATGTCAAAGTATCATAAACAAAATGGAAAGGTAAATGGTGTATTGAGGAAAAAATTTGTTACTATACGATAAAGATTAAACTCTTTAATTTACAAAGAGCACATACACATTAAAAAAAGATATCAGGACCCAGTTGAAATGAGAAGAAAGGAAATGGGTGAAAAACATACAGAATAGAAAGTACAAGTGGTTAATAGAATAAAAATTATTCATCCTTCTCATCATCAATGAAATTTAAAAAATTCAAATTTACAATTTTTATATAACAAATGAGCATAGATTAAAAACAACCATGACAGGGCCGGGATTTAGCTCAATGGGACTGTGCCTGCCTGGCAAGCTCAAGATCCTTAAGTTTGATCCCCAGTACCAAAAAAAAAAAAACCAAACCCCCAAAACAAACAAAAAAACCAAGCACTACAGTACTCTGTGTAGTGAAGTGGTGGTAAGATAAGTAGATTCCTATACTGTTGCTAGAAAGGTAATTTAAGTCAAAGATTTGGGAAATCAAATTAATAATTTGAATTAAGAGGCTTAAAAATGTTCATATCCAGTAATGAAAATTCTAAGGAAAGGGCACATTGTGAGGTGACAATCAAGCATGTGCTAAGTTTTGTGTGTAAAAGCAGTGTTATTTAAAATAGTAAAACGTATGATAGAGTGCAAACACAGGGAAAAGGTTAAATTAAATACTGTATTTCTATGAATCCAATGAATTATCTTGAAATTTTTGTTAATGATATGGAAGCCTCTTGTGATATGATACTATATTTTAAAATGTTCGGACTTCCTAAAATATATGTAGATTATAATTCTATCATTTAACTGAATTTTAAAAAATCCTAGAAGGAAATATAGTAAAATATTAATAATGATGATCACCTCCTGAGTTATGGGATTAATTATCATATATATATTTGCACTTCTGCATATTTTCTCAGATTCTATAGTAAATTTTTATATTATCAGACTCATAATAAAAGTTATATAAGTTCTGCCAACTAATTTCTGATGTCACTAATCTCAGTTCTGATTTGCCAAAAATCTGTTGTCTCAAAGAATGTTAGAAATTAGAAGGAAATCTTTTTGGAAAAATTCTTACTAGAATGCAGTAAAATTTTAACTTGTCTTTTTCATTTGAAAATATCTATGTCGTGTCCTGCCTGGGCCAGATGCTGAGGAAACACATCAGAACAAGACATTGTTCCTGTGATCACAGTTTATAGTCTGCTAGGAAAGCTAAGCATGTGATAATCATAATAAAACAACCACCTGTGACTTGTAATTTAACAACATGAAGGAAGGAGAGACAAGGTCTTCGTTAGCAAGCAGAGGGAGGAGGTGATGTTTGATTCAAGACTTGAGTGATGGGTAGGAGATCATAAATTGGGTAAAGAGAGAGGATCTTTTATGGCCAGGCCAAGGGAAGGAAGACAGGGCAGGTGTGGGGCATGAAAGGGCAGTACTACGTTGGTAACAGCTCCCTATGATTTGGCTAGGAAGTTAGAGAGAGGCTGGCTTTTGGAAAACCTCTGTGAGATGCTGGGACCATACTTTGTAGGCAAAAAGCAGTCATGAGAGAGGCATACAAATAGATCACATTTGATTAGATCATAAATATGGAAAGGAATAATCTCTGCCTGCAGCAATAAAAATAATGATTCAGTAATCACAGACTCAGTGATGATTTGGATATTCTTATTGGAACAGTACTCAATATGGTAGAATTTAAAAGAATTTAGTTTCATACAAAATGCGCCTTTGTTCTACATCAGCCTATGGAGGATATTTGATACTGGGAATACCATGATTGTACATAGGATGGGGTTAATGAGTTCAGCACCATAGTCTCCTTATAAATCTAGTTGACAGAGAAAAGATCTTGTTTTGTGGCTTCCCACTGCATCTGGTATTTACAGAAGGCATTCACGTGTCGGAAGACTGGGGAGACATCTATAGCGAATCTTAACTTCTGGATGGTAGTGCTGGTTCTCCACATGTGTTTTACCTCATTGCCCTTGTACAGCCCTGTTGTGGTCCTTACAGTAAGGTTATCAGATGGTCTTGCAGCCATCTGGCCATCTTTGCTTGGCCCAGGTATTATTCCTGAACTTTCCATATCTTTGAGTGATAAATATCAGTGTACTTGTCCTTTATATTTCTCAAGTGCCAGGGTTTTCCCTTATTATGGACTTATTCTTGAATTGTGGTGCTCTCTTGCTTTCTAGCTGTAATAGTAGATAAACAATAGCAGAGAGATAGATGACCTCCAAATTAATTTACCCCTACACCCATATTCTTCGTTATCTCTTAAAACCATCTATCTATTTAATTTATATTTAGTATATGTAGCTCCAGGCAAGAAGATTTAGCTTGGTTCCTAAACACAGTACTACTGATGATTACATGAAAATATTGTTTGTTTCTTGAGATTGATCTTTTTCCTCTCTGCTGAGCTGTGGGAGGGGAATCGTGCTTATTCTCCCCTCATTGACGATGATGATGTTGTCCAGTGGAAGAGGATTAGACTGGGAGGCAAAAGACAGTCTAACTCCAACTGCGTAGTTTCCTCACTATATAATCTGTGATGCTTGATTTTATATGTTGACTGGACTGGGTTAGGAGGTGCCCACATAGCTGGTGAAACATTTCTGGGTGTCTGCGAGGTGGTATCCAGAAGAGATTAACATTTGAATCAGGAGACTGGGTAAAGTGGGTTGGCATTATCCAATCTCTTTAGGGGTCAAATGGAATAAAAAGATGAAGAAGGGCAAATTCACTCTCTTCTGGAGCTTAGATACACCATCTTCTGCTCTTGGAAAGTGGAGCTTTTAGCTCTTAGACACTGGGACTTAACACCAATTCTTCCCTTTCCCCATTGGTCCCCAGATCGGCTGGCTCTCCATCCTGTAGATGGCACATTGTGGGACTTCCCTGATGACAGGAGCCAATTCTCATTACAAATCTTCTCATCTCTCTCTTTCTATATCCTATTGACTCTGCTTCTCAGGAGAGCTCTGACTAATGCATGTATGTCTTAAACTAAGAATCTCAATCTCACTGTACTTCATTTTCCCTATATTGTTTATTTCTTAGTCATATATTATCCCAAGTTGAATATCTGAAACTTGTTTAATAAACTGACTTTTTCAAGAGAACCTGAGATAGCGGAAGAATTAAGGAGAAGATTTGAAGAATAGGAGTAATTTCTGGAAGATCGGATCACAAGATAGCAGGAAGATAATGAGTTCAGAGATACCATGAGAGTCAGGGCCTGTGGAAGAGAAACAAGGGATGACCTAATGTAATAAAGATCATCATGAGGTAAATCTCAGATAGAAAAAAGATTTAAAATATCTAATGTAGAAGGCTCTGGGGAGTGAGGAGACATAAAGAAGTAATGCAGTGAAGGAATTGACAGGAGATTTTTCTCCTTTGTAGAAAATAGACCAGGATGAATCACAAGCTGTAGCCTAAACTCAGCTTATCTACTTGGAGTCTGAAAAAACAGCTCAGGGCTATTTGGAGAAAAGCACTCTTGGAAAATTGCATGTAGATACCATTTTGTTTGATAAACTACACTTTGCTTTTGCTCTGAGACTTTCAATGTTAGAAAACTGTCTTTGTACAAAGATTTAAAAAATTTGACTATTCTTTTTAGAGTAGTTTCATGTTTATAGGAAAATTTCACAGAAACTTTAGAGAGTTTGTGTAGTTTCTCTTGCACATCTTTCCCTCAGTTTCTAACATCTTGCATTAGTGTAGTGCATTTGTTACAATTAATAAACAAATTTGAGGGTTTATCATTAACTACAGTCCATAGGATACACTTTTTGTGTTGTGTAGTTCAGTGAATTATATGGTAGTAATAGAATACTTTCACTATTCTAAAAGTCTCCTGTGTTCCACCTTATTTTTTCCTTCTCCTAAACCTCTGGCAACCACGGATGTTTTGCTTTCACTCCAGTTTTGTCTTTCCAGAATGCCATGTAATTTAATCATATCATATGTAGCTTTCTTGAATTGGCTCATTTCACTTAGTAATGTGCATTTAGGGTCCTTCCATGATGTTACACACTCCCTCCACGGAAGGACATCTCTGTTGCTTCTAAGTTTTAGCAGTTATAAACAATACTGTTATAAATATCTATGTTTAGGTTTTTGTGTGGATGTACATTTTAAATTGTTTGGATAAAAATTAAGGAGTATGGCTTCTTAATCATAAGTAACATATATTTGGTTTTGTAAAAAGATGCCAAACTGTCTTCCAAATTGGTTGTACTACTTTGCATTCCCAGCAGCAGTAAATGAGTGTTTATGTTGTTCCAATCAATGGAACAACAATTCCAATCAATTCCATTGATTTCACTGATTGATATTGGAATATCAATTCCAATCAATTGATATATTCAAATCAATACTTTGACAGTGTTGATTCGGTGGCGTCAGTGTTTGGATTTTAGTCATTCAGGAGATGTATAGTGGCATCTTAGTGTTGTTTTAATTTGAATTTCCCTAAGGACATAGGCTGTGGAGAATCTTTTCATTTTTTTTTTTAACTTTCCATATGTAAATCCCCAGTGTGGCATCTGCTCAGAGCTATGGCCTATTTGGAGGATGAGCAAAGTTATCTGTTTTTTTTTATTGTTGTTTCAAGTGTTCTTTGTATATTTTGTATACAAGACCTTTTTCATCAGTTATTTATTTTGCAGATTTTTCTCTCAATGAGCGGGTTGTTTTCTCACCTTATTATGGCTTGGGTCTTAAATGTCTGCCATGGTCATGTGCCAACCCGGGGTCCTGTGAGAGGCAGTGGAATCTTTGTGACATGAGGCCTAATGGAAGGACACCCAGAGGTGAGTGTCTCTGTTCCACCATGTGCTGCCTGCCATGATGCTCTGCCTGGCCATAGACCAAAAACAACCGTGCCAACTTACTATGCAGTGAAATGCCAGAATCCATGAGCTAAAAGAAACCTTTCCTCCTTCTAAGCCTATTTTCTCAGGTATTTTGTTACAGTAACAGAAAGCTGATTAACACAATTCTCTTAACAGTGGGTCTGCAGAACAGAAGCTTTTAATTTAAATGAAGCCCAATTTATCATTTTTTCTTTCATTGATTTTAATCAATGAAATATTTGTTGCTTTTAAGTCATTGCCAAGCTTGACATCATTTTGTTTTTATCTTTTATACTCTAGAATTTATAAAGTTTTGAGTTTACATTTAAGCTTGTGATCCATTTAAGCTGTTTCCATTTAAGCTTGAGTTAATTTATGTGAAATGCATAATGTTTTTGTCTAGATATTTTTTGCCTATGAATGTCCAGTTGTTCTAGTGCTGTCTGTTGAAAAGCAATCCTTTCTTGATTGAATTACCTTCATTTCTTTGTCGAAAGTCAGTCGACTATATTGCCTGGGTCTAGTTTTGGTCCCTGTATGTGATTCCATTTATCTTTTAATCAGTAATTTCCCAATATCATTAGTATATTGATTACTAACATTATAGTATATCTTATGTAATGTCAGATTATATTGGTCCTCCCACATTTTCTCTTCAGCTTTGCATTGACTATTCTGGGGGTTTTTGGTCTTTTTTTATATAAATTGTAGAATCTTTTTAATAGCCAATTTGTTTAAAGAGAAAAAGCAAGCATCAGAAGTAGGTTCAGATATGGTGGATATTTTGGAATTTTCAGACTAGAAATTTGAAATAATCATGATTAGTGAGCTAAGAGTGCCAATGGAAAAAGTGGATAATACACAAGAACAGGTGCACCATGTAAGCAGAGAGATGGAAACTCTACAAAGGAATCAAATACTGTAACAAAAGTGAAGCATACACTTCCTCAGCTCAAGGGTAGATTGGGGATGGCCAAGGAAGGACTCAGCAAGCTTGAATATGTGTCAATAGGAATTTCTCAAGTTAAAAAGCTAAGGGAAAAGGGAAAACCCCCCAGAATATCAGCCAACTATGGGATGCTTGCAAAATGTGTGATGTGTATGTAATGGGACTATTAAGAGAAAAAATGGAGAAAGGAACAGAAAAAAATTTTGAAGTAATAATGACAGAATTTCCCAAAATTAATGACAGATTAACTGCAGATTCAGGAAGGTGAAAGAATACCAAGTAGGATAAACAGCTGTATTTATCCTCAGGCATATCACATTCAAACTGCAGGAAATATAAAACAAAGAGAAAATCTTGAAAGAAGCCAGAGGGGAAAATCTATCCTTAGAGAAGCAAAGATAAGAATTACATCAGTGTTTCCTTTACAAATAACGTGAACAAGAAAATGGAATGAAATGTTTAAAATGTTGAAAAAAAAACTCCCAGCAACTTAGAATTCTATATTTGGCAAAATTTGTTGCCAGTAGACCTGTCATGCAAGAACTGTTAAGAGAAATTCTTCTTAATTGATATAGAGGAAATTGCTTTCTTCAAAATAATAATAGGTACAATACATTGGATGGATATAACTTATGATTAAGTGGAAAGAATAAAAATATTATCAGGGGCAGATGAGGAAGTGAGAATATTGTTTTATAAGGTATCTATACCATCTGTAAAGTGGTTTAGTGTTATTGACATAGATTACTTGTAAATGTCTCTTGCAACATTTAGGGCAATGGCTCAAAAATTTTAGAAAGAAATGTTATTGATTTGCTAAGAGACAAAAGAAATTGAACCATATAAAATGTTCATTTGAAACTAGAGAAAGCAGGAAAAGAGTGAAAGAAAAAAGAAATAAAGGGGCTGGGGATTTAGCTCAGTGGTTCTGCCACCTGCTATGCAAGCGGAAGGTCCTGAGTTCGATCACCGGTACCAAGAAAAAAAAGAAAAAAGAAATAAGAATAAGGACAATGAGTAGAAAACAGCTGCAAGTATAGTGGATATCACACCAACTATAACTATGGTATCACTTGAAGGTTAGGGTGTATTTATTTAACCACACCTTAAGTGTAAGTGGTGTAAATACAATAAAGAGGCTTTTGTGTTAGTTACTTTTCTCTTGTTGCTGAGACAAAATACTTGGCACCAAAAGCTAAAGGGGTAGAGGTTTCAGCCCATAATTGGCTGGCTCGGCAGGGATGGCAAACAGGCATTGCAGAGGAGGAACAACGTGGCACACACAAGATAGCAAAGGCAACAGGAGACATTAACAGCGTGTCTCCCTGGCCCTTTTATCTTACTCTGACCACTTAGGGTGGGTAGCACTCACATCCTTAATCCTAGTGCCCTGGAACCTAGCATTGCATCACGAATCAATTCCCGCTTCACACCCTCTAGATCCAGCCTATGGCCACGTGAGGCTTTGGGGGGACATCTAGCTCCAAACCGTAACAACTGTCAAAGTGGATCAAAAATAAGACCCAGTTATATGTGGTCTACAAGAAACTTATTTTAAATATGAAGACCCAGATAGATTAAAATGGATTAATAGATGAAAGGATGGAGAAAGATTCACTATGCTAACAGTATTCAGTAGGAAGCTGGGATAGCTATATTAACTTTAGGCAAGGCCAACCTCTAGACAAAGAAAATGATCAGGCAGAGAGACATGACATAATGATAAAAGACTCAGCTCGTCATGAAGAAATGACAACCCTTAAATGTACATTTTGAGATTCTTACATATACTTGATATTTTGTTAAAAGCTGATTGGAGTTACCTTGGCATGGGGAGACAGAAAATGGGTTTTTCTCTGGGCTGTGTCACAAAGTGTTAAATGGCCTTATGAGGAAGCACCTCATTTTAATTTTCTCATAAATAAAATGCTTGATTTATAAAATCCCTTCTGGTGCTAACATTTCTTTGATTTTAATGTTAAGATTTTATGGAGAATATATATATATATATATATATATATAAATATATATATATATATATATATTTTGGTACCGGGGATCAAACTCAGGACCTTGTGCTTGTGAGGCAGGTGGCAGAACCACTAAGCTAAATTCCCGGCCCCAAGAATATTTGACTGAAATAAACTGAAGTGAATATATTACATTGGATGTCATTTAGCAGGGATCTTTAAAGATAAATTTAGATTAGATTATTTAGCTTACATTTAATATTTGGAAAATGTTAAACTCCATCCTATGAATATTACTTTTTCTGTATACAGTATTTCCCCCCCATAAGTACATTTCTAGATGTGTCTGCATCGTCAATAGGTGTGACAAGTAATTTAAATTAGTGTGGGGTCTGCCCATTATTATGTGTAGTATATCTTCCACACCATGCATAATAGCACTATGAAAGAAATGTCTACTTCATTATTATGGAGGGCCTGCCTTGCTATGTGTATTTCCAGTTTTCCAAGTTGGGGTCTAAGAATTTAAAATCCTTTTTTTAGAGGAAGAAATATTTGAGATAAATCTGAGTGTTCCCCTGTCCAGATATTTACCTCATTTTGCTAAGTTTCTTCTGGCAAAGAGAGAAAATAATAGTAGGTAACACTTCACATAGCGCTTAGCTGCGTGCCAGGCACTGTTCTCACAGCCTTGATTCGTAAGCTGATTCAGTCCTGCAGTAGGCTGTAGGGTAGCAACTACTCCCCTCTCTGTTTTTGCAGACAGGGAACCTGAGTTAAATAACTTGCTCAGAGTCACACAATTAAAAAGGAGGAGCTGGGGTGAGAACCGAGGCATTCTGGTTGCAGAATATCTGCAGTGTGGTTACATACATTTTTATTTTTAGTGTTTAGGCTTGAAATGGAGCGGACAGGAAGGGAACTTGTGTAGGCAGGGTTCTGAGATGCTTCCAGAGTTCTGTCCCAGCTGGGATCCTCCTGCTCAGCATAATCCTCTTCTCTTTAGCACAGGCAGGACCTGTGGATAAGATAGGCTACCACTTTCTTGAGGATGTTACCTCATATTGGAAAATAAATCTCAGATGCAATTAAGTCTCTAACCAGTTGACTGTGGATTAATCAAAAGGCAGATTCTGCCACTGTTGGCCTAATTAGGCAAGAATTGAGAAGAGATGTAAATAGTCGTGGATTCTTCTGATAGCCTCGAGGAAGGAAGCTGGGAAGAATTTTAGAGCTGCAAGGAGGTGGATTGTGTTGCGTGAGCAGGAAAGAGGACCTTGAGCTTCAGAAAGAATGGAAGCTCCAGCCGGCACCTTCACTGGAGCCTGGTGACTGAGCTGAGGACCCAGGTAAGCTGTGGTGGCCTCCTGACTCATGCAAGCTGTGATAATAAATGTGTGTTGTTTTAATCTGTTGACTTTGTACCAATTTGTCAGACGCTGATAGTAAAGTAATGCAGGGATATACTGTAAGTGGGTTTTAAAAGCTCTGGGAGGTATCCATGTATTTTTGCAGAGTGTATGTGACCCACATACAGCTTGGCTTTCCACACTCTCTTTTAAACTTAGTAAGAGTGGTTTATGTTTGTTATTTCCAAATTACTATAACCATGGGAGGAACAGATCCCATTCATAGCTCAACCCACTGCATGCCTACTGGACTTTGTCCCTTAAGATGAATTATTTGTCCAACTGTTAAATTCAATGAGAATTTTTCTGCCTTTTTCCCCCAGCTGCATTTGACACAATTATCTCTTAGATGCTTATAACTCCCAGATTACATCTAGCATTGATTTTTTTTCCCCGAGTTTTGGATTCATATTCCATTATCTGTTGGACATCACTTGGAAGTCTGATAAGTCTTTTTTTTTTTTTTTTGCACCGGGGATCGAACTCAGGTCCTTGCGCTGTGAGGCAGGAGCCGGAACCACTGAGCTAAATCCCTGGCCCCTGATAGGTCTTTTAAACTCAATAGTTATATTAATTCTCTAGGGCTACTGGAACAGTGACATGAACTAAGTGGCCTACTATGAGAGACTTTGTGGGTGTACGTAGGGGATGGGTGCTGGCATTGGATTGAAGGCCTTATTCATGCCGGGCCAGTGCTCTCCCACTAAGCTACACCCTCAGCACCAGACAGAAGAAAGTATGATGCCAGTACTGGAGGCTAGAAGTTCGAGCGCAAGGTGCTGTCGAGGTCATGCTTCTTTGAAGACTGCAGGGCCTTCCTTGCATCTTCTCTCAGTCTTGCTTGCCTCTTCCTAACTGCTGGGGTCCCTTGGTTGCAGCCACTCCACTCCAGACTCGGCGTTTGATGTCACATGCTCTTCTTCCTGTGTGTCTTCATGTCATGACCCTACTGTGTGTGTCTCTTCACATTTCTACTTTTTGTGAGGACACAGAGATATTGGGTTGGCACCTGCTTTCATGAACTGGTTTTAACTTGATTAAATCTACAAAAACCCTACATCCAAATAAGGCCACATTTTGGAGTACTGTGGGTTAGTATTTCAGCATACCTTCTGGGGGACACAGTTCAACTCATAACTGTGTCCCCAGTGGAACGAATTCTCCCTCCGCGTGCCTCTCCTTGCATGTGCTTTTAGACTCATCTTTTGAGGAGGGTTGTGTTGCCGTGAACAGATCAAGAACTTTGACCTTAGCCGTGAATGATGTGACATTAGTTCATGTAAGCTGGGATAAGAGAGATTCTTGTGAAAATTAAATGAGAAATCAGTGCTTTGAATACTATACACTTAGCATTCAATCAATATTAGCTATTCCTAGGGTTGCTGTTCTAATTTTAACTTTTCAGTTAGTGGCACCATGAACTAGGAGTTTGCTTATTAAGAGAAAATATCCTGATTGCATTTTGATCCTGAACAATAGTCTGAAAAGAAGGTAGGGTAGGTGCCAATTTCTACCCCATCAGATGGGAAGAGTTGGTCCTACTAATTATGGTGTTTTTTCTGTTCACATGGATGGTTAGCTGTGAAACCAGGATATAAAGTAGCCTCTGTTTGAACTCTTAATCCCATTTTTCTTTATACCATGTAATCCTGCTAGGACAATTCTTATAAGAAAACTGCCAAGCCATCTGAACACTGTACTTTGTATATCTTCCTTATAGTGTTTGATAGGATTTTTCCTGTAGAATGTCTGTTTAGAGCATAGGCAATATACTTTCCTCCTGTATGTAGCTGATCATAGACTTAAAGTTAGATCCCAAATCACTGATGTTGCCTTTCATACGCTGACCTACTCCTATTTCTCCTCTTTCTTCTCCCTGTCTTTCCAAGACCAAAGACATTGACAGGTAGGAGTGTCGATGCATGTAGGTGGAGAGGGAACTTGCAAAGTTAAATTAATCTTTTCCATAAACATATGTATGTCTTTGAAGGAAATTTTGTGACTAAAGAAATACATGAGATGAATTCTGGTACAGATTTGTTGCTTTTCTAGGTAATAATAATAATAAATGTAGCAAATGACAATAATAACACAGCTCATGTTTGTTGAGTGCATAGTGATGTACCATGTGAAGAACATATTTCAAAGGTCTTGTCCTTATTTTGATAGTTTGTATTTTGGTGGAAACCCTTTATTTCAGTTCAGAGGGACTCATAGCCAGGCCTGGTTGAGATGGCCATTGGGAGCATGACGTGGAAGGGTTTATCTTCCTCTTTGGCTCATCCTTTCTCTCTGCTTTCTGGCTGCCCCGATGTGAGCAGCTTTCTGCGCTATGCCCTTCTGCCGTCCTGGGCCTGCCTTGGAGCCGGCCTACCATGGATTGTAACTGTAAGCCAAAAAGGAACCTGTCCTCCTCCAGGTTGTGGCTGCTGGGCATTGTGCCTTGGGGATGAGGAAGGTGGCTAGGACACCCTCATTTCCAATCAACACTGAGTGACTAAGAGATTTGAGCAGAAAAATGATTCAGTGGCTCAGAATCATCAGGAGGACTGGAGAAGCTGCCTTGGATTCTGTGCCACAGAACTGGTTCAGCCAAGATGTCTCTGCCTACACGCCATGCTCTTGTACTTCTGTTGATGATCCAGGACATCCCTGCCTCTGCAGCTCCAGGAGGCTGGGCTTGCTGCAAGCTCCTTCTGTCACCAGAGAGAATTCCTCCTGATCGCTAGGCCTTTGCATCCCTAGTGCCCTGTTCATCAGATTGGTAGAGGCTGGCAGTGGACTCAGGTAAGTGTAGTCCAAATTGTAGCAACATTAGCATCAGAGAAAAACTTAGAGTTGAAAATTGTGCAATGAGTTCTATTCTATCCTACTTAGACAGTATCTTAGTTAATTTTCTCATTGGTGAGACAAAATACCTGACACCCAAAGTTAAAGGAGGAAAGGCTTATTTGGCTTGGTTTGTAGAGGTTTCAGCTCATACTGGGCTGGCTCCAAGGCAGGGTGGCATGGCAGAGGGGCAACATAGAGGACAAACAGTTCATGGCAGGTAGAAGGCAGCAAAGCAGTGAAGTAGCAAGCAACAAGCAATAAGCAACAAGCAGTGACCCTCTTTCTGTCCCTTATATCTTATCCAGGCTGCACCCAGGGTGGGGCAGCTTTAATCCTAACTCCATACCATGAGTCAATCCTAGCATCGTATCGTAACCTTGATCCCAGCAGCACATACCCTAGATTCAGCCACCTCTATAAAAGCCCCACCTATGACCACATGGGGCTTTTTGAAGCATTTTTTATGGCTCATGTCATGAGTGCTTTCTTGCAGGAAAAGCTGGGTTCCTATCAAAGAGGGCCTGGGCTTTGAGTAATCTTTGTGGTGACTATTGGGAGTGGAAAGGGATATCATGGGGAAATATTTGCATATGTTCAGTGGGTGATGATAAACCTTACGGACTCACTCCTCTAGCTAGTCTCTATTTTTGATGATCTCTCTAAACTTGTTTATTTTTTAAAAATACTTTATTTTTTCTAGCTTTACTTGGGTCTGATTGACAGATAAAGATTGTATATAGTATTTAAGGTGTATGAGGGATGTTTTGATACACAGTGTGATGTAATGGCCACACCCAAGCTTATTAGCTTATTAATGTGTTTATCACATAGTTCAGGTAATAAAAAGCTAAGTCATGTAGTCATCTGTGTGTGTGTGTGCGCACGCACGTGTGTTGTAAGAACACTGAAGATCTATATTCTCAGTAAATTTCAAGTATTAACTCCAGTGTTTATAACCATAGCCACTGTTCTGTACATTTGGTCTTCAGAATTGATTTTTTTGTTGTTGTTGTTGGTTTTTTGAGACAGGGTCTTGCTATCTAGCCCAGGCTGGCCTTGAACTCGCTATGTAGTCCACATCAGCCTTCAATTTGTTGCCATCCCCCTGTCTCAATCTCTGGGGTACTAGGATTACAGGTGTTCCTCACTATACTTCACTTTAAAGCTGATTTGTTTTATAAATGAAAGTTTGTACCATTTGACAAACATCTCCCCATTTTTTTCCACCTTCCAACCCCTGATAACCACCATCATATTCTCTGCTTTTCTGAGCTAGACTGTTTTTAGAGTCCACACATAAGTGAGATTTTGAAGTATTTGCCTTTCTGTTCACTTAGTACAATGTTCTTCAGGGTTATCCTTGTTGTTGCCAATGACAAGATTTCCTTATTTTTTTAAGGCCAAATAATAGTCACATTTAAGCTGTGATCAAAACACGTGGGGGCCAGGGATTTAGCTCAGTGGTTTCAGCACCTGCTGCGCAAGCGCAGGGACACGAGTTCGATCCCCGGTACCAAACAAACAAACAAACGAAACAAAAACACATGGCAAATGTTATTTAAAAAACTTATGACAGTAAAAGACACATTGCCACAATCCCCCTCAAAATCCTCCCCTTTCTTCAAACACACTTGTCCCATCGTTATTCCTGAGGCAGTTCTGGACATGCTCCTTTGTGAGGGTCTTCAGTTGTGCTGTCCTGGCTGCTTTGATGTCCTGAGTCCATTCAAAACGTTTCCGTCTCATGGCCATGACTTTGGGGGAAGGCCAGGTGGATGAGGACACACCATCATATTTATATTTGACAGAAATTGCTGTAAACATTTTGAACCCATTCAGGACATTGAGGCAGCCATGACAGTGCAACTAGACTCTAAAGAGGATTTTGGGAACTGTGTTAGAAAGTGGCAAGAATGTTGGCATAACTGTGTTCAAAGTGAGGGGGCAGATTGTGAAGGCGCTAAATGATTATGTGGCTTTTACTGTAATAAGTTTTAAAAATTTAAACACATGCTGTATTTTTTGATCAGCCCGTGTACATATGTCACATTTTCTTTATCCATGTATCCATCAGTGGCCACTTTGTCCTAGTTTGGCTATATAGTGTGAATAATACCGTAGTGACTGTATCTCTTCAAAGCAGTGGTTTTATTTCCCACATAGATGTAGAGGTGGGATTGCTGGGTTATACGGCAGTTCTGTCTTTGCTTTTCTGAGAAATCTCCACATTATTTTCCTTAAAAGCGGTACCAATTTACAGTCCTCCCACAGTGTTTAAGAGCTCTCTTTGCTCCACATCATTGCCAATGCTTGCTGCCTCTTGTTTTCTTCATGGCCATTCTACCAGGTGGGAGGTGGCATTTCATTGTGATTTTAATTTACATTTCCCAATTGATTAGCGATATTGAGGACCTTCCCAGATATTCATTGGTTGCTTGTATGTCTTCTGTGGAAAAATGCGAGTTTAGGTCCTTGTGCTCATTTCAAAATCAGGTTATTTTTGTTACAGAATTGTATGAGTCCCTTATTTATCCCTTATTGGATTTATAGTTTACAAATATTTTCTTTGTAAGTTGCCTTTTCATTTTACTGATTGTTTCCTTTGGTGTGCAGAAACTTTTAAACTGGAGGGGATCATACAAGCTTTCTTTTCTTTTTCTTTTTCTTTTCTGGTACTGGGGATCGAACTCAGGTTCTTGCGCTTGCACTGAACCACTGAGCTGAATCCCCGGCCCTGCAAGCTTTATTTGTTGTCTGTGCTTTTGGTGCTATACCCTAAAAAATCATTACCAATATCAATGTCGAGGAACTTTCCCTTTACATTTTCTTCTAGGAGTTTCATGGTTTCAGGTCTCGTGCTTAAGTCTTTAATCCACTTTTGAATTGAGTTTTGTGTATGGGGTGAAGATAAGGGTCCAGTTTCGTTCTTTTGCATGTGAAGATCTAGTTTACCTTTGAAGTAAGGGATTTATCGTGTTAACTGTTTTTCTGTCCTGTAAGAGCCATCCCATTGTCTTCATTTCATGGTGTTTTGTCAGATCCGAGAGTGTGAATGAGTATTTTGGGTGTCTTCTTACCCAACAGGCAAGGCCTTCCAGGTGGCCTGTGGTGGATGTTAAGTCAGTCCCTGATCCTCTGTCTGGGTCAGCGAGCCTGGTACTCACCTACAAGGCGACAAGGATGGAGTGTGTGTGTGTGTATGTGTGTGTGCGTCCTCTTACTCCTGGAGCGCGGTGAGGACCCACTGATTTTCAGTGATGACTGTGTGTCAGGCACTATGCTATGTGTTTTGTATACATGAGCTCACTTTTTCTTTCTTTGAGACAGGGTCTCACTATGTAGTTCAAGCTGGCCTTGAACTCACTGTGTAGCCCAAGCTGGCCTCAAACTCTCAGTGATCCTTCTGCCTCAGCCTCCTGAGTGCTGGGATTATAGGGATGCACCACCTGTGGCATGAGCTCACTTTTTATCTTCCAGTGAGGATAGAATGTTCTCAATGGCCTTGAGGGAGGCACACCCAGTTCTGAACCCTCACTTTTAATGTCTCCTCTGGATGTGATTTTAGATGTCTCTATATTAGTTTTCTAGGCTGCAGTAAGAAAGCACCACAAGCTGGGTGGCTTATGCAGTAGAAACATCTCGTCTCACAGTTCCGGAGCCTGGAATCCCAACTGTGGATGGTGGCAGGGTTGGTTGCCTCTGAGAACTGTGAAGGGCAGTGTGCATCACCCCTCTCCTTGGCTGGTAGAAGACTGTCTTCCCCTGCCTCTGCACATGCTTAAGATTCAAGCTACTACTCTGATAACTCATGAAGAATTTGAGCTGCAGAGTAGCTTTTCATTGACTTTATCTATTGCTCTGATTTTCAGTAACAGACCAAAAAGGAAAGAAAAAGAGTTGAAGGAGGCAGACTGTTGAAGTCAGAGCTCTGCGGCTTGCAGAAGGCGGGGGGAGTGGTGAATAGAAAGGAGGCAAAACTCTACTGATGCTTAAACCCATCCTTCTCCACTCCTGCTGCATGGAACAAAGGGGAATAATTTCTTTAACAATAAATAGGACAGAAAATTTAATAAATAGAAGAATAAGCACAATAAGAAGGAGATAGTAGAGAGAGCATAGGTAGAGATACTGCTGTTTGCACATCCCAGTGAAGTCTTGTGAACATCATGGACAGTCCAGGTGGGGAAGCAGGTCTTGCATTGCTCTGGGCAGGAGCGGTTAGAGGAGCGCTGTTGTAAGTGGGTGCCCTGTGGGGTAAGCCAGGGCCAGAAGCTTGCTGGGATCCTGTCCCCACTTCCGCAGGGCGTGCTCAGGGTGACCGCCGGAGCTCTTGGGCCCGTGGCTCCTGATGTGGGTCCTCCCGTGGGATCGTGCATGTGACCACCTTCTGGCCTTCACTCCTGTGACTGTTCGTGTGTTTCCTCTGTGTGCTCTCTTGCTTTCAAGGATCCTTTGGTCAGGGGAGATCCCTCCAGGTAGGGAAAGAGGGACACCTTGTAAATTCATATTCTGCTTTTCAGCTATCCACAGGGGGAGGGCAGGGAACTTCTGTATTAGTTTCTCAATCATCTTCAGGCTGGAAGATTCCTGTGCCAAAATGTCACATTTGGGTGTGGCATATTCTACTGCTCTTCACAAACAAGAGGTCCAGGAAAGGCCTAAAAATTGTCAGGTGGTAAAAAAAAAAGTTTCTCAAAGATAAAAAAATGTTACGAGTGTGTGATTTTTTTTCTTAAATTATAAAAGTAAAAAAAATCTTATAACAAAGACTCAGAATATTTAAAAAATTTTAAAATGTTTTGTTTGAACAAAAAATTAAGTTGATTAAAGAAGGAAAGACACATAATAACTCTATATTGTACTCATTGAATAATAGTATCACACAGAGAAGAGTGAATGACAATTTAATAGTTAATCTGGGAGTGGAAGAAACTATGAGAAAGATTTAGAGACAAATCTCTGCAGGTAATACTTAAAAAAGTAATGGATGACTGGGAGTTAACTATTGCTTAACTTAAATTTGGGATTTATCTCTGTATCTTAATTTCTTATATCCATTCTTCAGGTATCATTGGGAATTTGGTGCATTGCAGGATAGAATATCATGACTGTTTTAGCCTGAGGCAAATTATCAAGTCCATCCCCAGGCCACACACTTAGCCACTGTCATTCCAGTGCATTGTGGTGCTTTTGCTCCTGGTTCGTGATTGCGCTGATCTTACGCTATAGTTGTGTTTAGTGGTAAATTGTTTTCCCAGAAATAAATATTGTGAAGAAAGAGATCCGTTGATTTAAGAATCTGATGCTGACTTTTAGCCTCCCTTACTTACAGGAAGCCTTGGTAGTATTTGCTCATTCCCTGTAGAATTCCATAATGACTAAGTGTCGTGCAAGAGTGTTTTGCCATTTATCATTGTAACGTAATAGAGCAGTACCTTATGGGCATGAGACTAGAAAAGGCTTTTATGTGGTTACATCATACGGTGATAGATGTTAACAATTTATGCTTATTATGAGGACGGTTTTCTGAAGAGAATTCTTGATAAATTTTTGCAATTGCTCTTCTCTAGATGTACATAAATATAGCTAATATTATATCATAAACGTAAATAACAAAGTTAGAAATAGGCAAGAGGGATTTGAAATTTGTCTATATGGAACAAACTGGAATTTGTGCATATCTGCTCAGGTCTCATTTGGATTAAAGGATGACGGGGAGAATGAACAGAGAACTGTCCTAGGAAAATATTTACTTGATTGTAATCTTTGCCTTTGTGACCCCTGGACTAAATTATTCAAGGGCACACAAGCCGAAATTAGAAAGACTTTTCCTTAGATATTTGAGGTGGGATAATATGTAAATAACCTGAGCCAGACTGAGAATTATTAGGGATCTAGAGCTCACCATATCTGTATTCGTAAAGCTCAGGGTGAGTAGCACACAAGATAAGAAACACACAAGGTAACACACAAGGTAAGTAACAGATCTGCTCCTGCCCCCAGGACTTGGTTTTGAGAGCTGCCGAGTTAATTGTATGTGTACTTCAGACAGAAAAGTATTCACGTCTAGCTCTTTCTGATACCAGTAATTTTGGGGGCTAATCTTCCCTAGGAAGCTCTCAAAGCCTCTGTAGGAAACTGCTTCTTACTCCTCGGCTGGAGGGAAGCAGATCAAGTGTGTGTGTGTGTGCACGCGCGCGTGCACACTGGTGTGTACCTGTGCGCATGTGGATATGTGTGTTTTACTTGCCTGGCTAAGTCAACATTAGTCAATAGAAATCTAATGCATAATTACCCTATTACTTAACATTATGAATGATGCCACAGGAAATTAATAAGGTAGGAAGCCGGGCTCACTGAATGCTATAATCAAGACTTCTAACCAGGGTTCTCTGACTCCGTATCCTACACAACACAATCATGGGGTAGGGATTTTTCTTACATTATTTAATATTTATAATAAGTGGGCAAAGAAGTTTTATTTATAATTTGCCCAGAAACACCACCCGTTTAAGCATAAGGAGCCACATTAGCAGTATAAGAAATAGAAAAGCATTTTAAAAAAATCAAAGAACAAAGCCAATTACACTCTGTATGCAGGCTATGGCACATATAGTTATCAAAGTATCATAGTTCGCATTTTATGTGTGAGGAAGTAGAAGTCCAGAGGAGGTCAATAACCTTCCTAAGTTTGTCCCTCTGCAGCAGTCTGTGAAGATCTCACGCAAGGCTGTTGAGTTTGCTTTTAAATATCTCATGTTACCTTCTTCTGCATTGAAGATTTAAATCTGGCCTTGGCAGACAGGAATTTTATGGGAAGGAAGAGGGAGCGCTTGTAAATACAACAACCTCCCAGCTTTTGAGTTATGATTGGAGATATGTCTTTCCTACCTCTGCATAGGGCTGATCCTCCACAGAGGACTTTGCTCATTTTAGGCACTTTATAGGTGGTATGATCCCCGAATATGGTGAATTAAAAAACTTTATTATAGCAAAAGACACGTTGTCACTAAACTCCCTCAATATACTCCCCCTTTCTTTGAACATGCTTATCCCATTGTTTCTTGCCACTTTCTGAAGCAGTTCTGGAGTCCTCTTTTGTGTCTTTAATTTCAGTGTCCTGTCTGCCCCAACTTCCTAATCAACTCAAGATGTTTACCCACCATGGTCATTTTGATTTTGGGGGAGAGCTAGAAGTCACACAGTTCCAGATCCAGTGAATAGGTGGATGATGACTCACAGTCATGTTTTTATTTGACAAAAATTGCCATAAACATTTGGCTCAATTAAGGGCATCAAGACAGCTATGAAAAGACACAGAAGAGGACTCCAGAACTGCTCAGAAAGTGGCAAGAAAAATGGCAGAAGTGTGTTGGAAGTGAGGGGGAGGATTTTGAGAGGGATTAATGACAATGTGTCTGTTTCTGCAATAAGTTTTTAAAATTTAAACACACATTGTATTTTTTGACCAGACTTTGTACTTCAGGGGAATGAATGAATAATAATCCGAATGATATCATAATCCACATCCTTATATGAACTGGTAAGAGACTTTTGCATGAACCCAAAACATTTGTCTTCAAAGTGAATATACTGTATTACCTCGGTGTTCTTTTGATGAATGCTTGGTGGTCACTATTTTATTTTATTTTAATTTAATGTTTTTTTGGTACTGGGATCGAACTTGGGACCTTGACCTTGTGAGGCAAGCAGCTGGTGATCACTATTTTAAAACTGTTAGAGGTAAAGAAGAAAAATCTTGATTTGTCCTCACATTAGAGCATCCAGTACAAGTGGGGATTGGTGTCCTTGTGCCACCCGCCTCCAGAGGCTACAGAGGCCCGTGGCTCTGCACCATCATTCTTGCAGGGTTCACTGGTGCTCACCAGGTGGGCTTTTATGAGCCAGACTTACTCTTTTCAGAGAGCTTGCTTCCGTCCTTTTTCATTGTAATTCAGCTCTGGAAGCACGAGGAAAATGAATTGCTTGCTGTAATCATTAGTTTGAAAAGTTTAAATATCACCCATTGTGTGCATGTTGTATTTCAAAATGAAGAAAAAAAAAAAAGTTCATCCGAGAGGTGAAAAGAAGTAGTGACAGCAGTCTTTTCCAAGAAACATCAGGTTTCCCGTTGTTAATTAGTTAATACAGTACTTGGAACGCACTTAGAAAATGAAAAGCACCATGTAATTAAGTGTCACCTCACTGATCAGCACCAATAGACTAATCATGATATAAGGTCACAGACAGTCTATTTTGCTGCACTGGAGAAAGATTTTTTCCCTTTATCTTGTAGGTATTTCTTTAGAAGAAAAAAAACAAAAATAATTTTTCTTGGGTTTCATTCAGTGTTTCCTGCTGGTAAACCAAATGAGACTTTTTGTAATTTTGGGGGGATTTGTAATCGATAGTCCTGGGTTCACAATGGGCCAGGGGGTACCCTGAGGTCCAGCATTACAATGAGATGTAAATAAACTCCCCAATCCTGCCCTCAGCCACTTCCGGGCACTGTGTTCCTCCTGTCCATGTAGGACCGCTGTCCTCAGCTGTCTACTGAGCCCCTAAGGAACAAACCCATTTTGAATGGAGGAGCTTTCCACCCAGACTCTTGCTTTGAATTTTACCCTGAACGTAAGCGCTGCCACCCTTTCACCTGTGAATTGTAAATTTTCAGTTATCATCTCATTCCTTCTCCTCTCAGTGGTCTCGCCAGGTACTGAATCTTTCTTTTAAAAATTCTTTTATTGGTACATTTAGGTATACAATACATTTACATTTATCATTGGGTGCTTGAATCTGTACATGATGGGTCTTGGTTCTTATTTTTTCCCCATTCCCTGTGTACCCTTCACCCCCTCCACCCTTCCCTATTTCCATAGATTCTGTTTCCATTTTTTTTCTTTTCTCATAATTTTTCCTTTCCCTTCTTCCCTTTCCCCTTCCCCTCCTGCCACCCCTACACCTTTGGACCTTCTCCTATTTCAAATTATCAATTATTCATTTTAATCATTTTAATCCTTATTTACACTTTCAGTTTCTCACACCAGACAAACTATTCAGTATTTACACATGTGTGTCCTATTTATTTCACTTAGGAGTATGGCCTCGATATGCATCCATTTAGCTATAAATGACTCTAGTTTCTCATTCTTTATGGCTGAGTAGTACTCCATTTTATAAAAAAACCACATCTTCTTTATCCAGTTTCCAGTTGATGGGCACTTGGGCTGTTTCCAAGCTTTAGCTATTACAAACTGTGCTGCTATGAACATGGGTGCACATATATCACTGTGGTATGATTCTTTTAATTCTTTGGGGAAGATACTCAGTAGGGGAGTAGCTGGGTCAAATGGGACCTCTATTCCTAGTTCTTTGTAGTATCTCCATACTGATTTCCACAGTGGTTGCACCAGTCTGCACTCCTACCAACAGGGGAAAAGTGTTCCTTTCTCTGCACAACCACGCCAGCATTTGTTATTGGTTGATTTCTTGATAGCTGCTATTCTTTCTTGGGTGAGGTGGAATCTCAGTGTTGTTTTCATCTGCATCTCTCGAACGAACAGTGATGTTGAACATTTTTTCATGTATTTATTTGCTGCCTTTACCTCTTTGCCTGAGAAATGTCTGTTCATTTCAGATGCCCATTTTTGAATTGGGTCTTTGAATTTAGGGGGTCTGATTTTTTTCAACTCTTTATGTATTCTTGATAGTAGATCTTTGTCTGAGGTACAGGTGCTAAAAATTTCTTCCCATATTGTAGGTTGTCTCTTAGCTCTGTTGGTGGTTTCTCTTGGAGTGCAGAAGCTTTTTAATAAGATGAGATCCCAGTTGTTGATTCTTTGTGCTAGTTCCCGTGCCACTGAGGATTTGTTCATGAAGTCTTTTCCTATGCCAATGTCTTCAAGAGTTCTACCTAACTTATCTTCCAGCAAGTTTAGTGTTTCTGTCTTAATATTTAGATCTTTAACAGTTACTGAATCTTAAACTCACTTGATTTGTCTCTTTTGCAGGACCCCACCAGAGCTTTGGTCTTTAGGTCCTCTGGCCACTTGTCATTTTTCTGCTCCTATTTTTTTTTTATAGGCACATTCTTACATTTGAAAGGGTCCTTGAGCAACCCTATGAGAGATTTTTTTCTTGAACAAGGAAGTATATTTAAGCTGTGAAATACTGCTGTGTATACTGTGAACAGCGTTGGTTATCATCATCTTTTGATTTTTAATACAGTAAGATTCTTCCAGAAGTGGAAGCCCTTCCTAAGACATCTGTGAAGGTTTATGGGGGAGAAAAGTGTGCAGATTCTTTTTATTAATGAATTAGTTATTTTGTAATCAATCAAGGTGGGAATACGCTATAAAATTTTGTCTTAACGATTCATAATTTAAAATATTTAAAAATTATGAAGGTATTCACTTATAATATCAAAACCCAACAATCCAGAGGGGAAGATTAATGAATTTATCATATAGAGTCACAACTCCAGGGTTTCTGCCTGTTACCTTTAGGATATGGTGATGTTTCTACTTGCACTCTTTTTATTCTTAAAAGTTGTGACTTTTGTGAGATTTTTAGCCATGGAATTTAAGCAGCTAGACTTTAGCCATAGCACATCCAGTTACTCAGACATTAGCTTATTTTTTTGCTCCAGTATTTTTTAAAAAGACAAAACCAGAAATACAGCTGCTTAAATAAAATATCAATAGATGGCACATTAAAGAACATTAATATGTATCCTAGCAAGACTTAAAGAAACAGATACTGAGGCATATTTCGGTATTTGGTGCTTTACTATTTTCTTTTTGGTTTATACTTTTAAAAGAAAAAGAAAGTTATTTTCTCTCATGGGATTAATTCTGTATCAAAATGAACTTATTTGAAATATTTTTGTGGTTCCATTTTTATTGTGATAAAGCACACAGCACACAATCTGCTATTTTAACCGGGCTGAGTTCTGTGGCGTCTAGGTGGATTCACATAGCATGTATGTCACCCTCATCCTCCATTTCCAGAACTTTTTCATCTTCCTCAGCTGAAACTTTGTACCCATTAAACATGAGCTCTCCTCTTCCCAGAGCTCCTGACCACCACATTCTACTTTCTGTGTCTATGAATTTGACTAATCTAGGAAGCTCACACATGTGGACATATGTAATTTGTCATTTTGTGTCTGGTTTATTCCACTTAGCATGTCTTCAAGGTCCGTTCATAGCAGAGCATGTCAAAAATTTCCTCTTTTGAAAGACCGAGTGCCATTTCATGGTGTGTATATGATTATACACACTAAACTGTGTAGCTAGTTGGGTTGTTTCCATGACTTTTGTGGTATGGCTGCCATTGTGTACTTTGCTGCTATGAACGTGGGTGTACAAAGATTTCTTTGAGACCCTGATTTCAATTCTTTTGCTAATATACCCAGAAGTGGAATTGCTAGGTCCTGTAGTACTTGTGTGACTTAGTTTTTGATGAACTGCCACAGCAGGTATATCATTTGACCTTCCCACTAGCAATGCACGAGGATTTCATTCTTATCTGACAACGCTTCTTTCTTTCTATTCCCATCTTATCCTCTCTTCCTCCACGCATCAGTCATCTTAATGGGTGTGACGTTGTATTTCATTATGCTTTTGGTTTGCACTTCCTAAAGTCTAGTGAAACTGAGCATCTTTGTTTGACATTTAATGGTTTTAATAGGACTTAATGTTTTCTCTTTTCCTCCTTTCCTTCTCTCTTCCTTCCCCACCACAATAATATTAATAATACACATGTATTGAATGCCACCTTGTATTAAGTCTTGGAAATACAAGGAACTGAGAATATATCAAAAGACAAATTATGAAAGAAACTGTATATAGTACATATACAGTACATATATAGTATATAGTACATAATTGCTAGAGTCAGCATACTTCTTAAAAAAATGCTCAATTTTAGGTACTTTGTATTGACTTCCTACTTCCTATTGACTTCCTTTTTCTCCCTCCGTTCTTTCTCATCACCTTTCAAGCTTGTTAGTCACATTATTTTTAAGTTGTCAGTGTTTGCAACAGGTGCGTTCTGTTCTGTAGCCATAATCCCATAGTTATTTTAATCTGTATTTTTTTTTTGTACTGGGCACAGAACTCAGGATCTTGTTCTTGCAAGGCAGGCATGGTGCTGCTGAGCTAAGTTCGCCACAGGTCTGGATTCACTTAACTAATTTCAAAGCTCCCCACTAATTGTCATTTTATCAAAGCTTCTCTATTTTGCAGTTCTTAATTCAGATCCACTTGGTCTTTGTTGGAATTATCATGCAGCACTTTTCCTAAGAAGCATTGTATTCATGTCCTTTCACTTAGGTTTTATTTGCTCTTCTACTTTTTTTTGAGCTTCTTATATGTACTTGTGGTCCTGTTATCCCTCTGTTTATCTATCTTTTGAAAACCTAGTGTGTTCCATAAATTTGCACCCTTCTTCAAGTTCCAAACTGGTATAACCTATAGAATGTGTGCTGTGGCCCGTTGACTATGTGATATTACAATTACAATGCTGTACAATATTATTTAACTCATCAGCAGTAATTGTGTCTTGGATAAAGCCGTGGTCAGACTAAGCAGCAAAATCTTGCAATTTTCCCTTTAATAATGTCCACATTTTCAAAGTGTTTATTGTGCTTTATAAAAAACACAGACGCAGGCCCTTAAATGTTGGGAGTTTCTTCAGATCCTGGAGTCATTCTTGAATCCTATGAGTTTTATCTTGTTTTATAATACCATGAATACATTGCCCAACTCTCCCTTGAACTTTTCTACAGCCGAGGAGCTTGATATTGTGGCTGAAGTTCTTTTCTTTGTGGAAAATTCTTCTTTCATTAAGCAGAAAGCTCTGCCATTGTCCTTCTTGCTCATTAGTTGATACAACGAAAGGATCCCATTTCCTCGTTCTTTAGAGTCTTTCAACAATTTTAAGAGTTATGCCTACTCTTATTCTTCTCCATTCACATTTCCTCTTTTGTAGCCTGTATTTTGAAGGAAGGTTTTGAGGGATATCCTTAACTTGTAATCGCCCCTTCTTTTTTAATAAGCCAGTATCTTTTATAATTAATTCTGCTCTGAAAATGTATGGAAATATAGTTTATAAGTATGGATTGGTGTATGAGTAAAATTATAGTGCAAAACGTGATTGGTACTAATAGTATATGTGGTATCAATATCTTAAAATTCAAATTTAATAAGAAGATGGACATCACTAGTGGTTAATTAAAAACGTTAACGATTGACTTGTGTGCTACAGAAAGGGAAATTCTCCTGTCCTCCTTTATGTTCTTCAGCTGAGATTGTGAAATAGCCTGACAGCAGAAAGATTAACAGGAGAAAAAGCTACAAGTGTATTTGGTGTTAAAAATGTTTCATGGCACAAGGAGCAGGGCACACTGCCTAGAAAGAAGAAAAAGTATCCAAAGAAGTGGCTAAGCTTGAAAGCTTTTATAGCATCTAGACAAAAATGGATAAATTTAAAGAGAAGTGGCAGATAAAGGAAAGGAGCTTTGAGCTTCTAGGGGAGTCAGATCAGAGGGAGGCCATGTGTGGGAAACATGGTAGGTAAGAAAAGTTATAAAGCTGATCGGTGTGGACTCTTTCTCAAGCCGTCTCAATTCTGATGATGAAGTTGTTATTCCATTCATCATGAGGGAAGTTGGGATTTCGGAGACACCTTCACAAGTGAATTTATGATCTGTCTTCAGGAAGATATGAGGGGACAGCAGAGTTTACCCTGAGCCTACTTTCTTTCAATTGCTGTCAGCTGAAAATAATCCTTATGTCAAGATGGCACTATTTTGAGGATGGCAGATTAGGATATACAGTGCCCAAAAGCAAAACAAAAAGAACCTATGAACCATATTAAAACCATCCATTTGGGCTGGAGGCCCCGAATGCCAGGCCAAATGCGGGATGGGCTGCCTCCACACCCCCACAGAGAGTGAGGGTAGGCAGCACAGGCTGCTCTTTCTGCCACCCACTGTAGGAGCTGAAGTTCTCTGAAAAGCTCTTCCAACTCCCTTGTACCCTCTCTCTTTTTTCAGTATGGGGGATTGAACCCAGGGCCTCAAGCATGCTGGCCAAATCGTCTGCACTAGGCAACATCCCCAGCCCTGAAAAACTTTCGGAATGGAGCCCCTTCAAAGATGGTTTTCATCTCCAGTTTCTGTGGACATCTCTGACCTAACCATTAATATTGCTGAGCATGTGAATAAGAAAAAGAAAAGTCAGCCCTCTTCATCCTCTCTCTCCATTCCCTGCCTCCACCCAGACTAAATAGAGATGGGAGATAAATAAACTGATCTGTTGATGATTTCTAATTAGTACTGGGGAAAACCTCTGCAGCAAAATGAATATGAGCAATCTTTGTCTTGCTTTCAAAGTGAAAATCAAATGTTCTTAGTGGTCAGTATTCTTTTTAGTTATCCAAAGCCGACCCAAACTACATTATGAACACATGATATTCTCAATTTTTTAATCCAGACCATTTCTTTGATGAATGAAGCTCAACTTTTCTTTTTGTATTAAATTCTTTTATTGGTACATTGTAGGTATACAACACAATTACATTTCTCATTGGGAATTGTACCTTTATATAATGAATCTTGGTTCTTATTTTTTCCCCATTCCTAGCCCTCCCTTCACACCCTCCACCCTTCCCTATTTACAAAGACTTTATTTCCATTTTTTCCATTTCTCATCATTTTTTCCTTTCCCTTCTTTCCTTTCCCCTGCGTCTCGCACTACCCCTACCCCTTTGGACCTTTTCTTCCTATTTTACATTATCGATTATTAATTTTATTTATGTATGATTAGTGGTTTTGTCACTTCATTCCACTCACAACTCTTCTTTATCCATTCTTATTACTCTGATCCATCGTCACTTTTTTTTTTTTGGTACTGGGGATCGAACTCAGGACTTTGCACTTGCGAGGCAGGCGCCAGACCACTGAGCTAAATCGCTGGCCCTCCATTGTCACTTTGAGATTCAAAAGGAACACACAATTGCGGATGTGCTGAGATATAGCTACACTCGAAAAGGAAATGATTCCTTACCGATTATTTGGTTTTGAATTAAGCACCATGACTTTAGCATTAAGACTTCATGGTTCTTAACAATTGAACATTTGCTTTCTGGAGAAACTAAAACCAAGCATTAATTTTACCTTCAAAATAGTGATGTGCAGAAATGGAGAAATTGTTCAATTTAATTTCCTCCTTCCAGGGTGTAGCACACGGGATTTTAGTCTATGGGTGAAATAATGTGAAATGATCAGAGGCAAAGAGATGGTAAGATGATAGAAATTCTTAATGTTTTAATAAAATCTTACGTTCTGTCACATTAAGTGCTGAGAACCAGTTGCAGATGGGGGAAAGAAGACTGGTGAGAAACAGATACAAAGGAGTATTTTTAATAACGAAGGCTGCTTAGCAAATGGCAGATTCTACTCTGCACTCCCAAGCAGGGAGGACAGAGTGGACCTCTCTTGGTTGAGAAGAGGAAGAGGCTTTTATTCACCTTGATGTAAGCCTGCAGATCTTAGGACGCCTTCGACCTTTACCCGATGTATATCTCAGCTCTGTGGTCCCCACGTGGAGCCTGTCCTAGATGCAGCCACAGGGCTCCCTTCTTCATACTTTGAAGAATAATCCTGCTAACCATATTTGACTCCCTGCAGTAGAATCCCTATATGATTGCTCGTGGAGAATTATAGGTATCAGAGAAATTAAGGGCCATACAGAGAGGTCATGCCAGTTAGGCTACGGAGTTGGAATTCTTTTAGATGACAGCAGGCCAGTTATAGAATGGTGACTTTTCTGACCTGGAAGCAACTTTAATATTATTTAGTCTAACTTCTTTAATTTGGGAGTGAGCTGATACATCGTCTTGAGATTGGGTTTTCAAAGACAATTTGGATAATGTTAAAGCTGTATATACCAGGGCAAAAGATCTAATAAATAATATTCACAAATTACATTAAGATAACAACAATAAAATCAGTGAGTAACAAACAACATTCAGACAACTTTACTTTTATTAGCTCATTTCATCCTCCCCATCACCCTAGAACAGAGGCCTAATTTTCATTCATTTTACAGGTAGAGAAACAGAGGCACGGGCAGATCAAGTAATTTGCTTAAGAGCTAAGACATAGCAGAGGCCTGGAACAGAGCCCATGAAATATAACCCTAGAGTGTAGAGCACTAAACCATAGTGCTGTCCAGTCTCTCATGACTGTAGAGAGATAAAGCACCGACAAATCTAGAGTATGAACTGTTTGCTGGCAATCACTGAATGCCTGGAATCGGTAGGTAACTGAGGATGCTATGTTGGTGGCAGTTCTATACTACAGTATAAAAATGCAGGCGTTGTCACATTTAGGTACTGTCTCCAATTGGTTTGGAGTTCTGTTTAAACATGTGTCTAGTTTTTATCTTAGGCCCTTGGCATTGACCCCTTAAAACACTCGGAACTTCTCAAGTGATAAAAATATTTTTGCTATTTCTCAGTCCCTTCTGAGGAGTGGAGGGAGCTAGAGCTTGAGTTCAGTCATTGGCCAATCAATCAGTCAATTATCTTTGAGTATGAAACTCCAGGACTCACTCTGAACTCTGAGGCTTTGGAGCTGATGACTGCACTGATGGGATGGGAGGCAGTAGGCCATGATTCCACGAAGCCAGGGTGAGATGCTCTGTGCTCAAAATTCTCCCAGGCCTCATGGTGTCTTTTCTTTGGTTCTTCCTGAGCTGTATTCTTTGTTTTAAAAGTAACTGTAATTGTAAATATAACCCCATCCTGGGTTTTGTGAATTATTCCAGTGAATCATGACATACCAATGGGACTGTGGGACCCTCTCAGGCTTGTGGCCAGTTCGCATGAGCTGAGGGCAGTCTGCTGCAGACTGCGTCCTTTAATTTGTGGGGTTTGCACCACTGCTGGGTGGTTGGTGCCAGAACTGAACTTCGGTATACTAGTTTGGGTTGGAACAGAGTAAGGGTGAATAAGGGAAGTGTTAATCACAACTTCCTCACATTTGGTAACAAAACTAACTTTAGTCATTAAAACACTTCAATGACATTTTAGACATTATTGTTAACATACTTGCTATTGTTGAACTAAGGGAGGCAAGGATGTGGAAGGCTGGAGAAGACCTTGGTCTTGATTTCCTGTGAAAAGATGGATGTGTAGGTGTAAATACATGTTACGAGTGTGTACATGAAGTTGGAACATTTTGAACTATGTTAGTGATTATCAGCTTGACTAGACAGAAAAAAAATCCAAGAAAACTGAAACTTGGGGGATTTTATTTATTTAGTATCTTTCTTTCCATGGTAAATTTCTAAGAAGTGAAGAAGTATCTGGTAATGCTGCCAATCTGAATTCAATGTCCTTATTTTACTGTGGAGGACACTGACATCTGTAACTGAGACTGATAACTCAGAAGGTCATGTGATTAGTTAGAGAGGGCGGGATGAGACTCCAGACAGCATAGAGCTGACCTCACTTGGCCTCCCAGTGATTTACACAAGAAGAGGTTGTGTGTGTGCATTCCACATTTATATATTTCTGCTTCTTACATAAATTGACAAGTAGTATATAAGTATAGTATATAAAAATGTCAAACCACACAGAAGTACCTAGAATAAATATAAAAATCCACACTAATTCTAATTCTTCAAGGAGGCCATTTTAAAAGTTGAGTGTATCGGGCTGGGGATTTAGCTCAGTGGTTTTGCCGCCTGCTGCGCAAGCACAAGGACCCGAGTTTGATCCCTGGTACCAAAAAAAAAAAAAAAAAAAAAAAAGTTGAGTGTGTCTTCTTCCAAACATTTCCCCATGCACGTATGCACATATTGAAATATTAGTTTGGTTAAAAGTGTTTTTCTACAAATAAACATATTGGTCTCCTAGCTTTCTTTTCAGTCTTAATGACAGATATTGGACATATTTCTATTTCAGCATTATAGTGTAAATCTATCCTTTTACTTTAATTTACATAAAAAGAACAGTATTGAGCGCAGACTGGTGCAACCACTGTGGAAATCAGTAGGGAGATATCTCAAAAAAACTAGGATTAGGGGTCCCATTTGACCCAGCTATTCCTCTGCTCGGAATCTTCCCCCCAAAATCAAAAGACTCATACCACAGCAATATATACACACCGATGTTTATAGTTGCACAGTTTATATTAGCTAAAACTCGAAAACAGCCCAATTGCCCATCAACTGGAGATTGGATAAAGAAGGTGTGTGTTATTTTTTTATATATATAAAATGGAGTACTACTCAGCCATAAAGAATAAGAAACTATTGACATTTATAGCTAAATGGATGCACATTGAGGCCATACTCTTAAGTGAAATAAATAGGACACCTGTGTAAATACTGAATAGTTCCTCTGATGTGAGAAACTAAAAGTGTAAATAAAAATCAAAATGTATAATTGATAATGTGAAATAGGAAGAAAAGGTCTAAAGGGGTAGGGGAATTGGGAGGGGTAGGGGAAAGGAAAGAAGGGAAAAGAAAAAATATGAGAAAAGGAAAAAATGGAAGCAAAGTCTATGTAAATAGGGAGGGGTAGAAGGATTGAAGGGAGGGCAGGGGAATGGGAAAAATTAAGAACCAAGATACATCATGTAAAGGTACAAGATCCCAATGATGAATGTAACTGTATTGTATACCTAAAATGTACCAATAAACCTGAAAAAAAAGAACAGTATTTACATCATCTGACTGAGAGAAAACTAAGAGTTTCATTTTTACTTTGTATATTTCCAGGGTTTTTTCCTTTTGCTATTTTTTCCCTCTTTTTATTCCACTAGTTCTTTGAAATTAAAGTTTGGTTTTGTCTTTCATCTCTTTCTCTTTCCTAAAAGAAATGTACTCATAACAGTTGCCTTTATAGCATTTTTCAACTTCAGATTACTTAAATACTTCCATGTGATTAACTGTAAATCTAAGTTTCCCTCTGTAGCTACTCTGATGAGAAGGGGATTTATAATCATTAGAGTGAGAAATTATTCATGAGTTGCAAATAGAAGAAACAGAAGTAAATGGCTATTGTCTCATTTACGGGCATTCACTGAAGATGTTTTTCTTTGTCCTTAGGTGACATACAAAGTCACTCCTTCAATGTAATTTTTTTTTTTTGGTACCAGGGATCGAACTCGGAACCTTGCACTTGCGAGGCAGGTGGCGGCACCACTGAGCTAAATCTCCAGCCCCAATGTAGTGTTTATTCAATGTCCTTAGTGCAAATTTAAAATATTAAGTGTTGTTCTGCCTAAAAAGATGGGAAATTAAGGACTGGTGGAGCAACAAACATATTTATGCAGTTTTCTCTTGCATTAATCCTACTTAATTTTTTTTGACTGAACAAATCTTTTAATTCTCATTCCCATGCTGTTCATTTCTGATGAACAACTACCTAGAGGCCAATGAGGTTAAAAACAGAAGTTTGTTTTTTATTGATTGTGATCATGAACTTATCGCATAAATGATCTCAAAGGCTCATAAAATTGCATTAGTTTTTTTGTTTAAAGACAAGCAAGTTTCAGATGGTCTTCAAATAGATCTAATCTAGAAGCATAAACTTGATATGAAATATAAATAATTAGAACATAATAGCAAACATATGTATACCCAGCTGCCTCCAATTAGAATTTTATTGTAATGTTTCTGTTATGTAGATCCTTGTTATTAGTTTACCAGGGACTATGCAAAAGAGATTTGTGTTGCTGAAGAAAAGTTTTGATGTATATAAATCTTCACTGTATTTCATCCATTCTTCATCCTACTCTGTTTGAATATTTTAACATAATGTTAAATCCACCATTGCTCAAGTGTGGAATGGTGTGTCCTGCCTAGCAAGACCATTATACAAAGGATAAACACAAAATTAATCAAATTAACTAATAAGGAAATACAAATGTCTCCTAGTTTCTGCGATCAATAGTTTATGGCAGCAAATATTGAAAAAGGATGTAGTTCATCTGGGGTATTAGTAGATCGGGGACACAGATGGGAAATAATAACAACAGAAAGGAGAGGAATGCTAGTATTGAAAATTCTGACAGTTTTTTAATTCATTGATCAGTTTACATAATATTAGTTTGTTTTTTTCCTGACCCAGTGTGATATATTTAGTCCAGTTATATTCAAATTCTTTTTTTTCCATTTAGTTTATTGGTACATTTTAGGTATACAATACAGTTACATTCATCATTGGGATCTTGTACCTTTACATGATGTATCTTGGTTCTTATTTTTTCCCCATTCCCCTGCCCTCCTTTCACCTCCTTATATTCAAATTCTTGATTTTAATGGAGTACAATATATTAAGTAAAGACTCCTCTAAGCAACTTTTAAAAAAGAAAGCTGCTATGGTGGCTAAGACCAAGGACTTAGTACTCATATATATAGTTTTGAGTTGGAAATCCATATCTCTTCATACTATGTCTACAACTTTCTGCTGTTTAGAAAAACTTTGTTAAGTGTTGGTTTTCTCACTTACACTGTTGAATAATGACAACCATTTATAGGACTGTTTTGGAGATTTAAGTGGAATATTACACAGGTAATTTCAATGCTCTGCACAAGTATAGAGTTTATCTTCAGATCTGATTTGAAGTAGAAAACAAAATCTTGTACGTGTGCATTTTACAATTATTGAGTATGTACCGAACCAGTCACTATTCCAACTAGGATAATGAAGAAAGGATTCAAAATAGTGCTGGGGATTGGCTCAATGGTAGAGCACATGACTAGCATGCACAAGGCCACATGTTTTACTCCCAGCACTGAAGAAAAGATTCTTTCATGAGCTTGTGTACATAAACAACAAGCAAACACAGACATGAGATACACGAGTAACATTTAAATCAGGTTAGATGCTGATGAATGCTAAAGAGGAAATAAGAGAAGGGGATAGACAAAGGTGGGAAGATTGAAGCTTTAGATAGCACTCCAACATGCATTTATGATAAAAACCCTACAAAAAATTGGAATAGATGGTCTCTACCTCAAACTGATAAAAGCCATCTATGAAAAACCAACAGCCAATGTCATACTAAATGGTCAAAACCTGAAATCCTTCACACTAAAATCAGGAACAAGACAAGGATGTCCACTATCACCACTCTTGTTCAATATCGTTCTGGAAACATTAGCCACGGCAATTAGAGAAGAGAAAGAAAGAAAAGGAATAAAGATAGGAAATGAAGAAGTCAAATTGTCATTCTTTGCAGATGACAGGATACTCTATATAGAAGACCCCAAGAACTCCACCAAAAGTCTTCTACACTTAATAACCAAATTCAGTCAAGGAGCTGGATACAAGCTCAACACACAAAAATCAATAGCTTTCCTCTACACGAATGACAGACTCACTGAGAGAGAAATAGGGCAAATAATTCTTTTCACAGTAGCATCTAAAAAACTGAAATACCTAGGAATCAACCTAATGAAAGAAATCAAAGACCTCTTCTCTGAAAACTATGGCACTCTGAAAAGAGAGATTGAAGATGATATCAGAAAATGGACAGACATCCCCCACTCCTGGGTAGGATGGATTAATATAGTGAAAATGGCCATACTTCCAAAACTGCTATATAGATTTAATGCAATTCCAATTGAGATCCCAGCAACATACTTCATGGACCTTGAGAAAACAATCCACAAATTCATTTGGAACAAGAAGAGACCCAGAATAGCAAAAGCAATTCTAGGTAACAGAGACATGGCAGGGGGTATCACAATCCCCAACCTGCAACTCTACTGCAAAGCTACTGTGATAAAAACAGCATGGTACTGGCAAAGAAACAGACCTGAGGACCAGTGGAACAGATTAGAAGATGCAGAAACAATGCCAGACACACTCAGCCATCTCATCTTCGATAAAGGAGCCAAACACCCTCACTGGAGGAAAGATAGCCTCTTTAATAAATGGTGCTGGAAAAATTGGGCTTCAACTTGCCAAAGATTAAAACTAGACCTATATCTCTCGCCATGCACTAAACTAAAATCAAAATGGATTAAAGATCTAAATATTAAAATAGAAACTCTGAATCAGTTGGAACAGAGGTTAGGTAGAACCCTTGAAGACATCGGTGTAGGAAAAGATTTTATGAACAAAACCTCAGTTGCCCGTGAACTAGCACAAACAATGAACAAGTGGGATCTCTTATTAAATGGCTTCTGCACAGCAAGAGAAACCACCAGCAGTGTGAAGAGACAATCCACAATGTGGGAAAAAATCTTCACCTGCTCTTCCTCAGACAAAGGTCTACTATCTCGAATTTATCTCGAATCTATAAAGAACTTAAAAAAGATCAGACCTCCCAAATTTATAGACCCATTCTGAAATTGGGCATCTGAAATGAACAGACATTTCTCAGCAAAGAATTAGAAATAGCAAATAAATACATGAAAAAATGTTCAACATCACTGGTCATTCAAGAGATGCAAATGAAAACAATGCTGAGATTCCACTTCACTCCAGAAAGAATGGCTGCTATCATGAAATCCACCAATAACAAATGCTGGCTGGGCTGTGGGGAAAGAGGAACCCTGCTCCACTGCTGGTGGGAGTGTAGACTGATACAACCACTGTGGAAATCAGCATGGAGATACCTCAAAGAACTAGGACTGGAAGTCCCATTTGACCTCACTATTCCACTGCTGGGGATCTTCCCCAAAGAATTAAAAGAATCATACCACAGTGATATATGTGTGCCTATGTTCATAGCAGCACAGTTTGTGATAGCTAAAACTTGGAAACAGCCCAAATGCCCATCAACTGGAGACTGGACAAAGAAAATGTGGTTTTTAAAAATAAAATGTAGTACTACTCAGCCATAAAAAATGAGAAATTAGAGACATTTATAGCTAAGTGGATGTACACTGAGGCAATACTCTTAAGTGAAATAAATAGGACACACATGTATAAATACCAAATAGTTTCTCTGGTGTGAGAAACTGAAAGTGTAAATAAGGACTAAAATGTATAATAGGTAATGTAAAATAGGAAGAAAAGGGGCAAAGGGGAAGGAACTGGGAGGGCTAGAGGAAAGGATAGAAGGGAATGGGATTAATATGAGAAAATGGAAAAATAGGAACAAAATCTTTGTAAATAGGGAGGAGTGGAGGGGTTGAAGGGAGGGCTGGGCAAGGGTGAAAAATAAGAACCAAGAGAGATTATGTAAAGGTGCAAATTTCCAATGATGAATGTCATTATATTGTATACCTAAAATGTACCAATGATTAGAATGAATAATCGATAAGGCAAAGTAGGAAGAAAAGGTCCAAAGGGGTAGGAGTAGTGGGAGGGGCAGGGGAAAAGGAAAGAAGGGAAAGGAAAAATGCTGAGAAATGGAAAAAATGGAAATAAAGTCTTTGTAAATAGGGAAGGGTGGAGGGCATGAAGGGAGGGCTAGGAATGGGGAAAAAATAAGAATCAAGATGCATTATATAAAGGTACAATTCCCAATGAGAAATGTAATTGTGTTGTATACCTACAATGTACCAATAAAATTAGTTTCCTTGCATTTCCAATAAAAAAAAAGAAAGAAACTTTCGATAGCATGGCCAGGGAAATCTTCACTAAGTAGATAATATTTGAGCAAAGATCAAAGAGATAATCAAGAGAGCCATAATGGTATTTGTGTTTGAGGGAACAATTCCTGCGAGATTCTAGGTGACAATAAGGCCGGTGTGTTTAGGGAACAATGGGAGGACAGTGACTGGAATAAGGCAGGGTGGATATGGTAGACAGGCTTGGATTGTGTAGACCCTTGGGATCACTGGGAGGACCTTGGCTTTTCTTTGGAATGGGATGGGAAGCTATAGAAGGATTTTGAGCAGAAGGCCATGATTAGAGTTAAATTGCAAAGGGATCACTCAAGGATATGGTGCAGCATACAGCACGGAGGGGGAAGGTGAGGGGGTGGAGACTGGTCAGGAAGCTGTGTGATAAGCTGATACAGAGAGGACGGTGGCTCAAACCCAAGGGACAGTAGCTGAGAAGAGAAGTTGCTGGATTCCGGGTACCATAGTTTGAAGGCTGGAGTTGCTCATGGAGCAGATGTAGGGTGTGAGACCGAGGGAAGAATCAAGGACGATGCTGGAATTTGATTTGAGCAACTGTAAGGAGAGAATTACAATTTGTTGTGGTGTGGAAACCTTGGGGAGAACAAGCGTGGAGGCCAAATCAAGAGCTCATTCCTGGGCATGCTGACTTGAAGATGTCTTTTGGGACTGGGTGAGATTTCTGTGACAGTCGGTGCTGGTAGGACAGACTACCACAGCTGGGGCCATTTATAATCAACATGTTTATTGGCGGCTGGAAAGTCCAAGACTGAGAGGGCTGCCATATTGCAAGGGCCTCCTCCTCCTCCTCCTCCTCCTCCTCCCCGTTTTTCTTTTTTCTTTCCTTTTTCCTGGTTCTAAAAAATTAATCAAGTATTTGAAATTTTACTTGATCTATTGCCTTCTTATATCGACTTCAGTGTTTTTTCTTGGTGGTTACTCTAAGAATTGCAAAATGCATCTTTAACTTGTCACCATATACTTTGGATTAATATTAAACCATTTAAGAAACAATGTAAGAAACAAAGTTATACTGCATTGAGATTACTCCCATTTTTTTGTGCTATGATTATCAGACATTTTTATTCTATGGAGTCATAAATTATACAATACATTGTTGATATTTTGCCTTAATCGATTTTCTGTGAAGATGTTAAATGTAGTCTTTTATGATTATTCACACAACAGCCACTTATGCACATCCGGTCTCTATCTAGGATCATTTTTTGATTTTGATTTTTCAGTTGAAGAACTCCTATTAGTGATTTTTGGGTTGAAGGTCTATTGGTGATCAGTTTTTTAAGTTTTGGTTTGTCTGAACATATCCTTCTTCTTTATTTTTGTAGAGTACAGGATTCTAGATCAACCTTTTTTGGCACTTTGAAAATGTCAGTCTGGCTTCCATTGTTTCTGATGAGACGTTTCTCTAACTTTCATATTGCCGTTAATTCTCCCAATGTTTGTCTTTCTTCCTCTGACTGCTTTTAAATTTTTTAACTTATATTTCACTTTCAGTAGCTTAATTACAATGTCTGTGGTGTGGTGTTTTTTCAATATTCATTCCTATTAATGTTGGCTAAGTATTATGAATCTTTGGGTTGATGATTATCACAAATCAAAAAAATTATCCACATGGAATTTAGCTCAGTGGTGCTGTGCCTGCCTCGCAAGCACAAGGTCCTGAGTGTTTATATTTCTTCCCTCACATTCTGTCTTCTTTCCATTCCACATATTTAGTTCTGTCATAAACTCTCTGGTGTCTTCATACTATATTTTTCTAGTTATTTAATATTTCCACTCATCATATTTGGCAATTCTCTTGATTTGTCTACAAGTTCACTGATCTTTTATTCTGCTATGTCCAGTCTACTTTAAGCCTGTCCAATGAAGTTTTTATTTCAATTTTTATCTTCTAGTATTTTCAGACTTTTTCCACACTTTCCTTACATTTTAAGAGTAACTTTAATCTCCAAATCACATAGCCATACACCTGTTTCTTTTTAGTGGAGTCTCCACTAAACTTAAATGTATGGTTTATTTAACAAAGATGTAAACAAATATTTACCATCGCTATTACATGTAACACACAGGAACAGCTTTTAGTAGAAATTCACTGATGCCTCCCAAACCTTTTTAAAAAAATAAATATAGTCATCAAAACAATCCTGAAGATATTTTTTGATACTATTACTAGCCAACACCCACAATACTTCAGACGTTAATAGAATTTATGGCAATATGCATTGTGCCTGCTACTATTTCAGCAGCAGGTTTTGTTAAGCATGATGGCGAAAGCCTGCCATTTCTGCCTTTCTTTCTGGAGATTTTACTTTGCAGAAACACACACACTTCCAATACCACGGGACACTTTCTGCCTTGCTTTCATCTTGTAAACCTGAATTTTATTTCTAGTACTCCAGGTTCTTGTCTGAATGATATGCCTTAACAGGCAAAAGAAAAATTGTGCTGCATTTTCCCTCCCATTACCTTAAAACATAATGGGTGTCCATATGTTAAATATATTCTTACAAGTGTCAGGTCATGTTTATCAGCTGGAATTCTTTTACTTAATGTGTCAGTATGTTGCATCATGACATTTAATCAAGACATTAATATGAGTAGAAGGTTACTGATTTAAGACAAGTTTGAGATTCACTAAAATTAATTGCATGTTTGTCCTTTTGGTGTCTGTGGAAACTATATTTTCTTTGAACATCGTAAGATGTTGTAGAGCTCTTGAAGTACAACTTTTCTTTTTTTTTTTTTTTGGTACCGGCGATTGAACTTGGGTCCTTGTGCTTGCGCAGCAGGCGGCGAAACCACTGAGCTAAATCCCTGGCCCTTGAAGTACAACTTTGGTGCTACATGAAGTGTATGCTGTGCCCCCACCATTCCACTGGAATTATTTATTCCATTCATATTAATTTTTGTTCCACATCTAACTGATGGAGGAACTTCTGAGGGTTTAAATCTATGTTCTACTTTCAGGCTACACAAGTGGTACATGGGTTCAGGAACTTGATTCTTCCTGTGATTCTGGTCGCAAACTGAGTTTGATGAGAACCGAATCAAATTTAGTGGTTAGGTTCAATGTTGAATTTATGGGGAAATTTTATTTGGTTCTCGTTCACTTTGGTTTGCAACCAGAATTGTGGAGAGAATTGAGTTTGTGAACTGAGGTACATATATATTCTGTTTTCATAATTTGTGCTCAGCAGCCCAATAATCACGTTGTCCACCTTTTAAGTGTCATATCTTCATCATCTAAGGTCCCTAGCTAGCCCTATTATCACCTATTTCTTTGTGTCCTTCCAGTTCTTACAACGAAAGCAAACTTGAGGAACCTTAATTCCCATGGAGACCAGCATGTCCTCCTGTAGCCTGAAGTGTCTGTTTTCATCAGAGCTTCCATTTCTTCACAGTAGTCCCAATCTGGTTGCTCAGTTTGTCCATATTTTTCTCTATTCTTTAAAATGCCTATGATAGTTATTTAAAGTCCAAGACTGCTGATTCCAACATCTTAACCAACTGTGGATTTGCACCTAATGCATCTCTTTCTCCCCTGTGTTTTCGAGTTGGCCCAAGTCTCATAAGTTTTTGATTGCATGCTGGATATTGTATGTAAAAAAAGAATAAACTTGAACTAGATGTTTTTTGTCCATAGAGGAGATATCTTTTTCCTTTGTCAGGAAGCTAAGATGAAGAGTTGGTACCTTTGATTTTACTAGAGTGGAGTTGGGTTGGTGTGATTTGAAGCTTTAATTAATTCCAGATCATCTCTGCTTTAAAGATCTCACGGGTGAGTTCAACTGCCCCTTGAGCAGGAATTTTTAGCTTAAGATCCAGAAATCTCTGATCTCTCCCTCTCTCTGTTTTTGAGTCTCAACCTTTGCTCAGACTACTCATTCAGAAAGAACGTGGAAGAATTGTTGGATCAGGAAGATTGGTATTCCATTTGGGCCCCTTCTAGATTTTATGTTACTTTTCAAGTCCATACAATCATACAGTTTTGTTTGTTTTGTCTTCTTGTCCCAGTAAAGAGCTGCTTATGACAGATCAGCTCCTCTACCTGTTTACATCCCCAGATAAAACCCTTAGTTTTCCACTAGGCATGGTGGCACACCTGTAATCCCAGCACTCTGGGAGTCTGAAGCAGGAGGATAGCAAATTCAAGCCCTGCCTGGGAAATTTAGTAACTTAGACCCTGTTTCAAAAAACCTAAAAATAAACAAACAAAAACAAACCAAAAAACTCCAAGGTATGAAAGCAGCCATCTGTCTTTACTCACCTGGAAAAGGCTCACTCCACTCCCTTCTAGCATTGAGAGGACTTTGTGTTCATGGTGCTTTGATGGGCCTGAAAAGAAGAATCCTTTTTAGTTTATCTTTATATTTTCTTCTTAAGGCAAGAGCAAAGTTCTTTCAAATATTTCTCCACTCTAAGTAGAAGGGGAATTGTAGAATTTGATTTGATACATTTGATAATAAAGGAGGTTGATAAAAATCCTTCATTAAAGATAGCTTGACAATACTTATGCCCAGGAATATATTAAAAATATTTCATGATCAGTGTAATAGAGGACCCATAATGACAGATATGAAGCAGCATAGCTGCTAGGTAGAGGACCGGCATACTCAGAAATAGCACTGTCCATGACAAAGAGGTTGATTATGAGTCTCAGGAACCAGCGGATGATGTGAGTGTTAGGAGTTATGCAGTGGAACTTGCATTCTGAATGGCATTAACAATATCAGGCTCAAAGTAATGGTTTTTTATTCTTTACCTATAATTTGTTTTACCATGACCATGTATTTCCTACATTTCTCATTTTCCACTAGTTATACTCTAAGCCAGCTTGAGGGACCTTGCTGTTCAACCTGCTGCTCTTGATGTCCCGTGAAGTGAGTGCTGGTGGGAGCCAGGGGCTCAGCAGTCCCCATGGAGCTTGCTCCCAGCGGGAGACAGGGCTGGGAGCTCCATCCTGCAGGCTCCTTTGATCCACTCAGCCTCACTTATGGTGAATGAACCCTGTCTTTCAGTAACTCAGGTCCGGGCTGTGGTTTCATTGTTTTGACAGAATGCGATCTAAGCCATTGGTTTGTAATGGGAAGAAGATAGGATGTAAAGGCCCAGTAAATAAATGAATAAACAAAGCTATATTTGGGGGTTGATTTTGTAGTCCTTTCTGGCTGTACCTAGAATCTTTGCATGCCATTGGATCTGAATGCCTTTACCCTAAGTTTCCTCAGGAGACTATAAGCCCTTTTAAAAGTATTTTACATTTATGACTATATATATTGTACGATACCACTTTGATTCTGCGTTCTGAATTCATGCTTTGAAAAAATATACTATATCTTCAAAAGAAGAACAACAATCAGAAGAAAAAAAAAACAAGTAGCAACTGCCTCCTACCACTATTACCAACATTAATCATGCAAGTCCAAAGTGCTACATTCTGTACAAAATATATTAAGTGGTTCTGGAAAATGCAAGATGGACATATAAGCCCTTTGGACATATTGTGATAAAGGGACATACAAGACAAGAAAAAAACTGTGCTGTTGGCAAGTGGTTGAAATTAATAGCAACAAATGACACTTTTCAGATAGAAACAGTACCCTGAATAGATATGTATAAATACTTAGACAAGAGCATCTACTAAGGGCTGGGGATTTAGCTCAGTGGTTCTACTGCCTGCCTTTCAAGTGCAAGGTCCTGAGTTTGATCCCTGGTACCAAAAAAAAAAAAAAAAAAAGACAGAGGCTACTGAAGCCCCATGCCACAGTTAGATAGATTTTAAATTTCCAAAAGGAGATAAAAGAAAAAATAGTTTTAAACCCAAAGGTCCTGATGTGTGCGTGTGTGTGTGTATATGAAACAAACTATGAAACCGTCTGGGTTACAGTGGACCTTGACTTACAAACTCAATTCCTTTGCAAGGTCTGGTTGTAACTCAGTTTTGTCAGTGAAGGGTCAGGATCTTCTACACAGTCTTCAAACTCTCTCTCCTGTGTACAGGCAGATCTCAGTGTCCTTAGAGACATTGGCCCAGATTTCTCAATTAACCCCACACAGGAAAGGATGTTGTAATGTTCCTTCCAGAACTCTTTAAGGGTTAAATCTGTATCTGAGACTATCTGGAAGTACAAGCATCCTGCATTAAGGCCATAATTCAACACTTCGGTTGTAAGTTAAAACTAAAATTCTGGTTATAACTCAAGTTGTTCATTTATCAGGCCAGTTGTAACTTGAGGGTCCACTGTAGTTACATTTTCATTGCTGGGTCAAAATACCTGACATCCACGAGTTAAAGGAGGAAAGGTTTATTTTATCTTACAGTTTATAGAGGTCTCAGTCCCATAGTCAGCTGGCTCCAAGGCAGGGTGGAATGGCAGCGGGGCCTCATCGAGGAGAAACAGTCCATGGCAAGGCAGGCAGGAAGCAGCAAGACTTCCTATTCTTTCCCTTTTTATTCCATCCAGGCTACAAGCCTATTGGTTGGTGCCACCCACTCTCAGGATGGGGGTTCCCTCTTCAGTTAGTTCATCATCCACACCAAGAACTATGTTAGGCCAATCAATGGACCAATCCAGTATCACACACCCATGATCGATTCACTCCTCAAAACTTCACCTATGAATGTAAAAGGCTTTGGGGCAACATCTAGATATAAGCCATAACATCATCCCTAAATTCTAAATAATTTTAAAGAATTTTCTGGCACAATTCTCAAGCTATTCCTTTACTATTTCACTGAGTGTTTCACCTCCTACCTTCCCTGGAGTTGATTCTCTGATATTCTTTCAAATTATCTCCTGATATGTTAGAGGTTGTTGATAGCTGCAACAATGTGAGGTTGTGATAGCTGCATACTTGGACATTTAGATGTAGACCTAGGGAAAGTTTCACCTCTGCAAAAAGGAGGTGATGAAAACCACTTCAGACAGTGCCAAAGAGACCAAGGTACATTTCCTGGCCAGAAAATTCCAATGAGCCACTGAGGTGATGCCTGCTATTTTCCCTCCAGACTGGCCGTCTAATGTTTTCCACTCTGCTGTCTGTCTGGGTCTGACCTATAATAGCACATCTGTGAGCTTCAGTCCCTTTGTCCTACACAGGTTTGGGCAATGGGGAACCCTGGTAAAAGCCTCGAGGGAGGTAGTTGATTGCTGAGTTCTTCCCCAGTGGCACTGACTCAGTACTCTTAGTAGAAATCTCTGGTCCTCTCGAGGAATCTTCCTCTCCTTGACTCTCTCTCTCCAGATTCCGGTACACCTCCCCCCCATTATGGCTTCACCTCACACAAAAAGGAAAGCCTATTTCCTTTTAGTCAAAATATTAGAACAAGTCTATTAGCATTTCAAAGACCATGTGACCATCATGCTTTTATGAACTTGTTTTGAAGGAAAATAAGACTTGTGTTTGCAGACAAGAGCTTGTGCTTGGATAGCGGCTTTCACTTTCACATCTTCCTTAATTCCTATGAAGAGACAGCTCAGGACAAAAAAATAATATTTAGTTCATGGAATATGATTTTGATTTAAATGGCTTTCGACTGTATTTTAGGAAGGCATTTTGACAGTGAGGTAACCACGGGCAAGTTAGAGAAACTGAAATTTTACTCCTGAAGATGACAGTGAAAACAGTGCTTTGTTCTCCTCCTGAAAGTGGGCTGGGCAGGCTCAGAGCTAGAAAAGAATGCCCCATCCCAGCCTTCTTCACACACACAGAGTCAGTTCGGATCAGCAAGCTGGTCCACTACAGAGCATTTCAGCATCTAGTCTGTGCCAGAGCCTGGGCCAGGTGAAGGGTACAGGGGTGAACACCAGTGTGGTGCAGGGCCTCCTGCAGATTATTTGTGAGTAGAAAGGACAGATATGGTTTGAGGGGATGGAAATGGTAGCCTGATTTGATCCTAATGCATTATATAAATGTGTTGAATTATAATCCTGGATCTCCAAAGTACAAATATTATGTATCAGTTAAAAAGAACACACAAAATTGAAACATGGTCCTCCCAGTGTGATGACCCAGTTACCCCAGTCTTTTGAGCTCTGCAACCTTTTTCCCACCTTCTCCCTAAGTTGTCCCTGTTTTGTATCTTTTTCATCTGTTCCCATTTCTACATCCTAAGGTCTATTGAGCCACGTGAAGTCTGCATCTCTCTCTCCTGGTGTCCTGCACGTGTCCCTACTTCCAGGAGAGAGTCTCAAATCCATCTTTGTCACTGTCATCCGACAGTTTTAGCCACCAAAGAAAACTGACCATTTTATACCTGGCAAAAATTACTCAATGACTTTCCAACCTGCAAGCGGTAAACCCCGTCCCTTAGCATGGTGTACGAGGCTCTTGGGGACAACTGGACTCCGCTGCACTTTCAGGTGTGTTCCTCTTCTGGAAGGGCAGGCCCTAAAACAGAATGGATCAGTGTAAACCATTCAACATGGTTTCATCTACTGAAGATGACCATAGAAAATATCTTATACATAGACAGAGAGAGAGAGAGAGAGAGAGGGAGAGAAGGAGAGAGAACAATTCTTTGCTATTTAAGCTTAAACATTATTTTCTTTTCCCAATAAGTAACTTCATTCACTCTGTATTGATTCAATAATGCACATGTTGGGTCCAAAAGAATATAGAAAGTCATCCCTTGATATGAAAATTTATAATTTCTCTGAGAAGATGTCATCTCATTAGGCATAAACGCAAGGCATGTTTAGCTAAGGACCGACATTAACCATTTGAAGGCTGTTGAAGGCTGTGGACATTCACAGGAGGAGAGCGTTGCTTGTGGGCCAGAGGGGAGAGCTGAACAGGACGCTCCAGTGAGATCTGCCCATGCAGGAACTTTTCACACACAGCTTTTCCAGCCTGACTCTAGAGCACAGACCTCGTGGGCAGCGTCTTACCTCGCCTGGGGCTCTTCACGTTGGAGCTCTCTCTGAGAAGCCCCAGGCAGGCCTGGGGAGGCACCCAGGAGACCAGGGAGGCATTACCATGGGCGATTGAAGACCTGGGGATGGAGCTAAGTCTGCATTGCATCTGGCACTTCAAAATGTTGCAAATTCAAATCTTCCTCCTCTCTGAGTCTGGAATTATACGAGACATGCCTCTCGTGACAAAAGGCTGCAGATGGCTTTTCATTGCCTCCCACTTCGGCCAAAGTGATCTGCGACATCTCAGTTAATGTCTCTACTTCTTGTTTCTTCGAAGTGATCATGATGTGCTCTTCAAGAGGGGAGGAAAGCATTAAGCCACACAGTTCTGTGCTGCTCTGTATAAATCCAAATGTGAATGTGTGTATTTGTATAAAAAGCCTATCTCAGGAATCCTCTATGTAATTAACACTGGAGTTTGACTAAAACATTCTTTTTTATAATTGCATTTTTTATTGCTACCCATTTACCAAAATATGCTTTTGACAACAAGATATAAAAAGGTATGTTGCTTCTGGAGAGAGTAACCTAATTAGAAAATACTAAAACTTGTTTTCTCTTAATCTTAGTTTCTGATCTGAAGGGAAAGTTACCTTATTACAAGTTTCGGTAATTGTAATAAAAATTAAAATTCCTCTCTTTGTCCAAAGATTGCCATCAAAAGAGAAAATTAAGATTTCTTAAGCAACACACTAATGAATACTTGATTTTTCTAAACCGTCTCCTTAGGTCTATTTCATGAGCCAATTAAAAGCGTCACAAATCTTTGCTGAGCGACTGCTTTTGCACCTCTCCTTCTTTCTATACCCTGTGATTTATTGCTAATAAATTTTTTTCAATGGTATTATAAGTGCTCCAAGTATCTGATTAGCTTCCTATCTTTATTAAAGAAGGCTGTGTATTTAACAATATTACACACACACAATGCTTAAATTTCTAAATGTCTTAAAGTAAACTTTGCTTCAACAGTAACAGCTTATATTTGCTATGTGCCTACTTTTGGCCAAGTACTACGGTAAGCTTTCTCTGGGCAAACACTCATTCTCTCCTCAGAATAGTGCTATGAAGTATAGAATTACTACCCATTTTACAGTTCCGGGAATGAAGGCACAGAGTGTTTAGTTAGTTTGCCTAAATTCTTATGACAGTGAATACTGTTCCTGAGTTTGAACCCTCATAATCTGACTTTAGAATGAATGCTTCAAAGTCACACTCTACTCCTCTTCCATAGAAAATTTAAAATGCTGGGCCATAGTAAAATAAGCAGATAATTTGGAAGGTCATGGATGGTCTTAAACCCACAGAAAATGCTTGAATTCCATTATGATGGCATTTTGGAGCTTTCTTTTACCATTTGAAATGAAATTATCCAACACTGAGAACCTACTATATGTGTGTGTATGTGTGTGTGTGTGTGTGTGTGTGTATGTGTGTATGCAGGCATGTACGTGCATGTGTGGGTATAATTTAAGAGAAATTTAAGGTGAGAATAAAGTTTTTTTGGTGCTGGTTCCATGGTGGGCGGTTAGAGCTCAGCAACATGCTGTAAAAAGTTGCAAAAGATGGAGAAGATATCACACTGTGTGGATAACTCTCAGGTAGGGTGATTTCCCAGTGAGTTCAGCCCACCGTGTGTCACATGGCCACATCATGCTGTGCAAAGGTTCCAAAGTAAGGCAGTGTTTCTAAGAAGTGAATGATCTGTAGATGTTGGCTGTGAGAGAGATTGTTCCAGAAGCGGCTTACAGAGTGGACTGCAGCTGGAGCCATGGGGCAATGGTCCAGCTGAGAGCCAGTCAGTGTGTCTTGATGGAAGGTCAAGGCTGGGCCTGGGGAGAAGACAGAGCAAAAGTCCAAGAGGTGCACAGAGATGTGTAAGACTGGCACAGTGGTAGCACTAGAGATGCTAGTTTGTAGTGGAAACATGAGGGGAATACAAAATTTAATTCAAGGACTGAAATACTTCACATACGGCCACCGTTCTCAAATACGGACACCCGGCAGACACAGGCTCCAGGAGAAGGTGGCTGGGGATTTACTTGACTAGAGGTGGTACCCACGAAGGGCGCTTTGCTGGGATCACTGCCTGGCCTCCTTCCTGGCGTCTCAGGTCCTCTTCTGTTCATTTCCATACAGCAGTCAGGGCTATCTGTTGAGGAACAATCAGAAAATATTGTTTCGTACTTAAAATTCATTGATACATTGATTTTAAATAGGAGAGAAATGCATACTTCGAAGGCATTTTTGAAGTGAAAAGATGTGTTTTGAGTCATCACAATGAAGTCTGTAGAGGGCTTGAGTCAGGATTTCCCTGCAACCTGAAATTCCATCACGCTTGAGCCCTTACATGTTGTGAAATTCATCTCACCTCATTACAAATCATGATTTCTCCTTTATTAGGCTATTATGTGAAAGATTACCTCTCCATAGGTAAGTTTGATATTATCTATGGATTTCATTTCAGGATGAGAAAGGGGTTTTACAAAATATTTCTTATAAAATTTTACTTTCTAATTCTATTTGTCGCTGAAGGAAATAGGGAAGAAACAGTAAGTATTAGTTCAAAAGAATATAAAGAGATTGGAGACACATTCTAAATGTAGGTTAAATTTAATTTAAATGTAGATTTAAACTTAGACACAATTATCTTTAAGCCTTGTGTTCATGCTATCACCACTAACAAGAATGGAGACAGTGCCAGGTGCTACCCTGAATTGAATTTGAGCTGAGAACCCATGAGCTGTCATCCTGGCCTGTGAAACATGGACCACTATCTCAGAGAGGGGCAGAGTAGAAAAGGCGGAGTGACAACACTCACATCTGCCTTGGACATCAGGGTTGTAATCTACGATGAGTACGTCATCTGTTTGTGCATCCTGAGGTGTCTATTAATCTACATTTCTGTTCTATACCAGGTTTTAGTGAATTTGAGTGAATTCTATGTCTACCACCAACTGTCTCAAATGGTGTTCTCAAGCTAGGACACATGCTCCCTAGGGTACTTTCTGTAATTTGGTGAGTGGAGCCTCCGTGGTACACGAATCTATTCAGGTGCTCTATCAAATATGTTCTGAGGTAAAGCCCACCTGGAACACACTTAAGATTATCCCCCTGGAGGAAAATTGGGGTGCACATTGGCACATTAAGGATGTGTTAGGAAATGTGCTCACAAAAAACTCTGTGTAAAACCACACAACAGTGGTGTTCTGAGGGTAAAGCTGTTCTAGTGATTTAGGAACAAGCGGTTGAAGCTGTTTGCACCCCCACACTGCTTGCTACAGTGTGCGTCTGGCTGTTTTAAAGGCTTAGAGGTGGTGGAAACTTTAGGAAGTGGGCGAGGAGGAAGTGAGGTCATCAGGGGGCGTGGCCCTAAAGCGGGCCACGCCCCTTCCCCACCTCCCATCGCTTCCTTTTTTTCTCTTTGACTTCTTGGCCGTGAGGTGAAGAGGTGGTCCTGTCGCATTCTTCCGTCACGATGTGCTAACCCCAACCCGACCCAGAGGCCTAACAGAAACAAGTGCCCCTGATTCTGGACAGGACCCTCCAAGCCTGTGAGCCAACAGGAAACTTCTTTTTTATAAAGTAGTTAGTTACCTTAGGTGTAGCACTTGTCATAGCAATGGGAAGCTGAGTAACTCACTGATTAAGGACAGTTGTCGGTTTATGACAAAGATTTCCACTCTCCTAACCCATTCATCTTTTTTAAGATGTACAATTTAATATTAATTGTAATAATTGTACTTACTTATTTATGGGGTACAATGTGATGTTTTATGTGCAGACATTGCATAATGATCTAATCCAGCATAGCTGTGACATTTTATCATTACTTTGTGGTAAGAGCATTAAAACCTCTCACTATTATGAAATGTGTCATACATTATTAAGCATAGTTACCCTGCAGTGCAGCAGAATACCAGAAGTTATTCCTCTAATCTGCCTGTAACTTTGTTCCTGGTGACTAACTTCTCTCCATCTTCCTCTCTGGTCTCTGGTAACCACTGTTCTACTCCAAACAGGGAAGTCTTTCTCCTTTTCTCTCTCTCCTTTTCTCCCTCTCTCTCTCTTTCTCTCTCTCCCTCTCTCTCTCACTTTCACACTGCTAGGAGTTGAACCCATGGCATTGCACACACTAAGCAAGCGCTCTACCACTGAGCTCCAGCCCTCCTAACCTACTTCTAATTCAGCTGGGTGACTGTGAGAGGTGGAACTGTGGACTCTAAATCTCCAGATTCTGTCACCCGTACCAGGGAGGCCAATAAACAAGGGAGGCAGCTTGCTGACAGAACATGGGGATTAGCTTTTGCCATGTGTGCAGGAGTCTGTGTTCTGTGAGCCCGTGTGACTGAGACGAAGGAGTGCTGCTTGGTTCTCTCGCCTTCCTGGCCTACAAAACGGGATGCCATGGTCACTACTTACTAGCGGGATTATCTTGTGAATTACATTTGCTGGTGACCACGGAAACTTGGCAAAATGTATTGGAGTTTTTCAAATGTGTTTAAAGGATTTAGCAAACTCTAAATGAGAATGAGCCCTGGTTTTCTAATTAGTGAACAGAATGATTGCACATGAAGTCAGTGACTCTACTGCTCTAAGGCTAAAATCATCATCTTTGTGTATATGTGTATAAGGAGAAGAGAAATCAAAACCTTCCCCTGTGAAGAGTAGGAAGAACCCTCCTGAGGTTAATAACAGTGCCCTTTCACCGCCCTGGGTCCCAGCCTCTTCCTGTAGGTCCGGCACGCAAGTGGCCCAAGTTTGCGCTCAGCACCGTTTGCATCTCGGCTCCGCTGGAGCTCCCAGCAAGGAGAACAGCTTCTGGAAAACTGATTTTAACACCTTGCTAAGACAATATTCCCAAGAGCTGCGGTCCTCAGATAAACTCTCCATTTCCAGCATTTCTTTTACAGCAAACAGGATTTCCACTGGGCTCTTGTTAAAGCGTCTTTTAAAAAAATGGCTACAAGCAGAACTCAAAATGTTCTCCCCAAATCCAAAGAGGAGACAGAACCTCAGTGCCCTTTCTATTACTTAAGAGGCAGAGTGAGTTGAAGACATATGCCAGCCCCCTGATACAGATGATTTAAGAAAATATCTGTAGGTGCTGAATGTATAATGAGTGGCAGTCCAGGATGAGTTCATACAGCAGCGCTTCTCGCAGCTTTGCCACTTCAAGACAAAAGTGACTGAATTCACGTTCACGTGGGTCACACATAGTGCTCAGTGATGAGGATATTGTGCCAGGTGGGTGGTCTCTGAGGGCCCAGGGATCCTCCATGACCCTCTGGCTTCGCTCGGGTCTCTGGGTTCCTCAGCTCCACTCCAGCAAAGAATGGAAAAGTGGGGACGCTGGCTCAGAGCCCAAGGACCCAGAGGAGAATGAGGAACTTACAAATGAAGGTAATGCCAAACCAAGGTTCATTTATAAGGTCCTGAATGCGGGGGAGAGCTGCCAGGCAGCAGGATGTGCTACACGGCAGGCAGGGGAAGTTCAACTCTGTTTCCCAAGGTAAGACCTGGAATTTGCTCGCACTTATAGGGGTAAACTGGCTTCTAAAAATAAGTGTTCACTGATTGGTGTAATCTAGACCAACCAAGGTCTTAGCCTTTGTTTCTGGGTTGAGGAAAAGATCAGGGGGACTAGGAGGGTACAGCAAGTGCCTGTTACAGTTTCATAAAAGTGACTTCTTCATTAGCAGTGCACAAGCAGCATGTGGTAGTTTTATAATCCTCATCCACCGAGGGTGTGCCCCATCCCTGCCTCTGCCCCTCTTACTGTCCGAGGAGGATCCAGCTCCCAAGGGCAAGCCCTCCTGTTACAGAACATAATCAGGGCAGAGCTCTGTGCTCTTAGGCCCAAACCACGTTTTCCTCTAAGCAATCGAAATTGGATTCGCATTAGATTTGGAGAGGTAAATTGGGGAGAAGACCCATGAATGAGCATGAATGACCCTTACAGGAAAAGTATCCACGATGGAGAGAAAAAAACCACCCAATTTTCCATTATTTTCTTGATGGCGGTGTAGGCAGTGTTTGTATTGGTGGTGCGTGTGGTATGTGGTGGTGTGTATGAATGTGCAAGATATAGGAGGTAAGTGTGCCAGACGTTAATGTTGCCCTGGACTTGTTGAGGATAGAAAGTAGGAGAGCAAATGTCAAGAGCTCAAAAGCACTTGGAGCAGTGGAGGATTAAATGATGCAAATTGCCACCACTGCTGTGCGCTGTGATGTGCTGAACACGCACACCACCTAGAGGTGTCCGAAGTTCATATTTGGGGAAAGCACCAGGTTAATCAAACACAAGAGCTGAGTTAACTCAAGCCATCTTCTAGACTGTTTGTGACTTCTGGGCAAGAGCTTAAGGAGTTAGGAGTCTGGAGTCAAATCGCCTTGACTCAGTGTCTTTTAAACGTGATAAACTTAGTAAGTTACTTAACACAAGTGGTTTCATTTTCCTCCTCTCTGAAATGTAGATGATGACAGTACTTTCCCCCTGGGATTATTGCAAGGACATGGAGATAATGTACACACACAACATGTTGAACAGAATGACTGTTGCCTAGTTAGCATTTAATAAACATTAGCTCTATGTATGTACATCCACATAAACACACACACACACATACACACACACAAATGACCATTTAATACCCACCTGCAGAAAACTGTACTCTTCTATACCAATGTCTTGGGCCATATATGATTTACAAATGTTCCTTTCTGTGTCTCCACATTTTGAAGTGCCTTGGAGCCTGTGGCAATATTCTCTCGAATGTAATTGATGACAGAAAATCTTTTCTTTCAGTGAGTGGGAGTGGATTTGGGGTTTGGAAAGCATCGCAAGTCCTTTGAAACAGAGATTGACAAATAAGATAAATAATCAAACTGGGTAATACAGTTTTGAGCAAAAATAAGTGAATAGAAGGGAGCAGGACTTTAGGCATTGGAGGATGTGCAGGATACAGATAGGGAATCACTCAGAGACCATGGATCGTATCCTTTTTTTGAGTTTCTGACTTCCTGGTGTTCTTTTCTGGTACATCTTCTTGTTTACATGTTGGGGACCCCTGGGGCTCAGTAACAGAGCCTCTTCTCCCTAGATGATCTCATAGCTTCCAACTCCTTCAGTTGTTGCAGACCCAGGTTCCATAGCTCCCGCTGGCATCTGTGTTTTGGATTCTAAACACAGTGCATGTGACCACTCAGCGGACAGCTGCATCCAGATGTCTAGCGAGTTCCTTATCCGTAGTTCCCAAATGGGGCTGCTAATCTTCACTGCTCCTTTCCCCAACCAGCTCCTGCCTCATTCTTCCTCCTCTTAGCTAATGAAACTCTGCTTCCAGATGTCTACAATAAAAACGTTGGTGTCACGGTTCAGGACTCTCGTTTAGCACCTTGTTCACTAACAAATTCTGTGCGCACTACCACTTATTCCCCAGTTCTACCACCCTGGCCCAAACCACTGTCATCTCTCCCCTGCCTCATGATAACAACCCTCCTCACCCTGTTGCCGTCTTCCTCAGCACTTTGCCATGGTGGCCCTGGTAACATGAGAATGCAGGACCTAGTTGCAGTCCTTACCACGACCTACAAACTGTCAGTAAGCGCGTCTCCTGTCGAACCTCCCTGACTTCAGCGGCTCACTCATTCACTCATACCTTCTGCCCTGGCTTCTTTGCTGTTCCTCGAAGACACCAGGAGGTGCTACTTCAGGACCTTTGCACATGCCTTTCCCTCTGCATGGAATGCTCATTTCCAGGATGTGCATGGCCAACTCCCTCACTGCCTTCAGCTCTTTGCTTAAAGGTCATGTTCTATGGCTACCATATTTACACATTTTATTTCCTTTCCCCATACTTTCTTCCTTGCTTGATTTAGTTTTCCTTAGCAATTGCTCATTTTTCTCTCTTTTTAGAAAGTATGCTTCTTGAAGGTAGGACGTTTGGATGTTTTATTTACTGTCGGCTCCCTGGTGCCTTGAAAATGTCTGGCCCATGATAAACAATAAATATTTGTTGGGTTGCTTTTTCAAAATGATGCAGGAACTAGGAAAGACACACTGAGGATAGTGGAGAAAGCTGTGGACCGGTAATCCTGGCACTTGGACTCACTTCTAGATGTACCACCAAGAGTTGCTTGGTTCTGGGCTTAAATCCCTGATCCTCAATTTCCCCTTCTGCAAAACCAGGCAATTAGATGAGATGTAGAAATGGTTGCTAGAATCTCTTCCTTCCCTGTGGTTATGTGACTCCAGCAAGAAAGATGCTCATAACAGCAAAGATGTATTTATTTACTATTTCAAGCCAATTAGAACTTTCTCTGACAGCCAGAAAGGGTGCATCTGTGTGTCTGTTTTATTGAAGGTTAGCTCTAATAGTCTCTGAGGAAGCTCCAAAGCCAGATAGCGGATAGAACTGTTAATCCCCCACATTCCTGGGTCACTGCTTATTCATTGCCTGGGCTGAATGGGCGCCCTCACCAGCCTGGCAGCTTGTTTGGTAATATGCAGTGAAGTTGGCACTGTCACACTGTGTTGTAAGTTTTCTGAAGCATTTCTGCCTGTACTGATTGGCGTCACAAATCACCATGCAGAAGATGACTCAGATTTGATAAACATCTCCATGTATAGCTGATGGGAGCAGAAGGCCAGAGCGTGATGCTGGCAAAGTCACAGGGAGAGTGTGTAGCCAGCTGATCAAGCCTGGATCTCAGAGTGTTCTTTTGCAGTAATCTGACTCCACCACGGAGGCACTAAAGTCAGAACTGCTAGCATTTTTGCCAAAATCTCCGTTGGAGTGGTAGGCTGTTTAGAAACATGCACATAAACATTTCTGCAGCTCATGGAACATCACAATGTTTTGTTGGAGTTTGAAAGTTTGCAATGGCACACCAACTAAGGAACAGAGCATCTTGACCGTGGGCTTTGTGGGATAAGTACCCTCTTCTCTGAGCTCAGACTGTGTGAAGATAATGGTCTAGCTAGGCATTTCGCCAGAGCAGTAACAGAATTCTGTCCTCACAAGTGCTGGTCACAAAAGGTGAATATGTGGAGCAAGTTGTGCTTGGTTGTTAAGTAACCAAGTCTGTTCCTCAGCTGAGAGCAGAAGTGAGCAATGACAGAACTTTATAGGTAATTATTAGCCAATGCAGGATTTTAAAGGCAAGAATCCCAAATCAAACTTTGGGTAACCAGGAAAGTTTTGGTAGCATAGAAAGCATAAAAAACAGAAAGATACATATGTGCAAGCTTGGGATTCAGAATGTGGTTGAGTTCATGGTTTGTTGTCTTCCTGGGATCAATGTTTTTCAAGCCCATCCTTGGTAGATTTGCCTCTGGTGAGCTGGAATTAGAGACTGAAGCATATCACACAGGGTTCCAAAAGCAGGTGTGAAGAAACTACAGGGTTGAACCATGTATTTTTTTCTTGAAACAAAACAAAACTGTGTAGTGGTGTCAAAAGCTGTATTCCTTCAATTTCCTTAAAATATCATAGTTTTTGGAATAAGATCAAAGACATCATGTTACTAGATAATTGAGAGAACTGAGTGTAGTAGAGTATAATGTGTACAGTATCATCTTTGGGTTTTCAGCCCTGCAGATGGGGTGCTTAAGGTCGTAGATCTCAGGGGCTTATGCCTTGTGGTCTGTTTAGAGCTGGGCCCCAAACACCACATGGCTCTTCCCAGTGAAAGAACCGAATAAACCTTCCTGCTGGCCCCATCACCCCAGAGAGAATGGAGCTGCAGAGCAGACTACAGCCACCTGGGTAAGCAGGAGATACAAGGTTCTAAGACTTAAGGAGTAAAGCAGGCTGCACACATTTTTCAAAGCATGTGAGAATGAAAAAAATTTCAGGATAAGTCAACAGGTAAAGAAGACCTTTGCATAGTGCCGAACACCATGAGGATCAGACTGAAAGGGAGCAGCAGCATTTGTAAAACAGCATAGTGCAGAGCAACTGGGCATATTTGGGGCCACCCAGAAAGATGGTGCTGGATGAACCCCAACTGTGACTGTGACTGTGCTGTTAGTCACATCGGACACCTGAGTGTGCCAATGTATTCAGAGGACTTGAACGTCAATTTCAGAAACCCATCGCTTATTATCTATTTATGCATGTATTTTTTTTGGCCTATGAGTACAGGTTGAGTCATTCCCAGTGAGCACTTTCAGGCTACTCATGACCTTGGCTAAAGGAACCCCTTTAGGGATTCTTAGATGCCTGGACTAGGTGGAGCTTGAATGTTATTGACATTTATGAAGAGTTTTGACCCTTAATGAATGTATTAGCAGGGCCAACTTCTGTTTCAGTAGAAATTTATTGGTTGCCATCCTCTGAGAGATACTGGTTAGAGTCTTCTCTATATACTGCTTTCGGGATTATATACTCTCAGAATTATAATAGAGCTGTAGATTTTATTATAATCTTTGCTGCACAACCCACAAAATTGTATATGAACATTCTTATAAGTTTTAAAGATGCCTCTACAGAAGCTATAAAATGCAGTGGTACCTTGGTTTATGAGTGAACTTAGTTTGTTTCACAATTTTGGGGAAGATTGCTGTGTTTGTATTTGTGTGGGGAAGATGGCTGTGGTCTTGTTTTTCATCCAATGCAAAGTTTAGAAGCAAAGCTTTGCCAAACGCTTTTTGATATTACTGTACAGACTAATACACACATACACCCCCCCCCACACACACAAAGGGAAATTAACTTTTGGAAAGGACACAATGGCTTCACTCCATCTCATGTGTCAGACTTTATCTGCACATCTCCTTCCTTCTTGATCAAGACCTAACTAAAATGATCACTTAGTTCTTTTATCCAAGTAGCTCACTGTCTAGTGTGTAAGACAAACTAGTTCTGTTACTCATCTGCACAAATCTTCAGTGACTCCTCATCACCTATGGGATAAAACTCAACGTCCATCCTAGACCATACAAGACTTCATCTGCTGTCTTCCTTGCACCCCCTCTTATGCATTAATGATAGCACATGGCTTCTGTTTCTTAACACATACAAACACACATGCACTGGTTATGGCCTCTGTTATGGCTTATGTCTAGATGTCCCCCCAAAGCCTCATGCGGTCATAGCTGGGGTTTTTCAAGGTGGCTGGATCTAGGATGTGTGACTGATTCATAGAGCAGTGCTAGGATCAAGGGTGCTGGGATCAAGGGTGGGTGGTCACTAAATCAGCCTGCTGATTGGTTCGGCACCACCCTACTCCTGGAAGCCTGGATACAATGTAAAGGACAGACAGGAGCTTGTCTGGTCCCTTGTTGCTTTCCTGCCTTCTGCCCACCATGAACTGTTTTCCTCTGCCATGCCACCCCACCTTGAATCCAGCTGATTATGAACTGTGTACTTAACAAGCTGTGTACTAAATAAATGTTTCCTCCCTTAACTTGTGATTGTTGGGTGTTTGGTCTGAGAAAAGTAACTAAAACAGCCTCCTTTACTTGGTGTATGCTCTTCCCTCTGGAATATCTGTGGTCCTCATTTCCTTCCAATGATTCAGGCTTAGATCGAATGTCACACTTCTTTCCACCTCTCTTAGACTTTCTCCCCTCACTGGCTGGGTGAGGTTTCCCTCTGAGTTCTCACCAAACCCAATACAAATCACTGCAGATCACATTTTATTTATTTCTTTCCTCTGGAGACTCCAAATTTCTTGAAGGCAGAGGCTGTATTTTTTTTTTTTAATTAATCTTTGGGTTTCCTACTGTCTAACTCAGTGCTTGGTATATAGTAGCTGAAATAATTAACATTTATTTAATTGAAAAGATATTATCTTTCAAAAATAGCAGACAATCTTAAGAAGCCCAATAGAACTTTTTATGAAAGAACATACATTCAAATCCAATTTTAAAGTCTAGTGAGAATAGCTCAGATCCGGCTTGATTTCCATTCATATGAGTTTACTACCAAGTTGGCAAACAGCCTTTTCACAGAAAACAAGGAGTAAAGAGTTAGGTGGCTCAAGTCTTAGAGGAACTGTGCTCAGGGCTCAGTGGTTGTGCTGAAGAGCAGAGCGCTGATGGCTTCCGCCTAGGACAGCAGGATGCCAGGCGAGAGGCCACATGGGGGTCCATCCACAGCAATGGCAGTTCTGGCTCTGCTGTGGACTCACACCTTGGACTTCTGTAGTCAGTGGCTCATCAGGTCAATAGCCATCCTGGCCAAAGCCCAGCCATCAACATCTATTTTCAAGTTCCAGCAAAAGGTTGCTTCAGTGTGGTGCCCAGTGTCAGGACAAATAATGTCCGAAAAACAGTAATTATGCCCAAAGCTTTTTGTGGCTATGGGTTTGACACAAATCACACAGATATTTTACTAAAGATTTTCCAGAACTTTATCCATGAGATTTACCACCTGTGTATCACTGGCCAGGATCATATTCTCATCACAAGAATCTAGAATTAAAATCACCCCATGGATTCTAGCAACCGAGAGAACATCTTAAAAGAAAAAGAAAATAATCCCAAGAAAATAAGAAAAGTTCAGGTTGAGGTTGCAGAGACTTTGTTTGGATGTTTTGTTAATAAAAGGCATAGAAATATGACAAAGAGTTGGCAGAAAGAATTTTCTACATGACATAAGGGAGGGAACATTTTGCATCTTAGTAAATGTTTTCCCCACAAAAGGCACGTGTGTGTGTGTGTGTGTGTGTGTGTGTGTGTCTGGGTGCAAAGTAGAGGTTGCTGGCTCAAATTAATGCTTTTAAATGTCCCTAATGCCTTGGACTGCTTACCCTGTCTTGTGATTCCCACTGTCTCATTGGAATTATACAAACTTTTACCACTCTCAGGCCCTTAGTTTGGGTCCAGCCACTTGCTCTATTGATAGTACGTAACTGTACCTGAACTTTGGACTTCCAGAGGTTAGCCCCATTGAACAAAGTTCCCTGGAGAATCAGATGATAGGATTTACTGTAAATCTGCCATAGTGGGGTGGATTTTCAACCCCCCCCTTCCTATTTGTTTTATTTCCTGTGTTTCCCCCACCCCTGCTCTAGTACTCTCTGCTTAGCTGGGCTGCTGCTTATTTTTATTCCCATTGTCCTTAGAACCTGCCGCATTCATTCCTACCTGGTCTCTCTGCTCATGTTTCTTGCCCAGAACTGAGCTGTTCTTCCCCTTTCTGCTTTGTATGTCTACAGTTCTTCAGGTTGTAGCTCACTGATGACCTCCTCTATGAATCTCCTCTGATGTCTCTCTTCTTGAACTGTTAGAAGAATGGCCTGTTTTGCTTGTTTTTCCTAGTGTGATTATGTCATCAATGCTGCAGCGGTACGTACTGGCTTCGATGACTTTCTGCAGTAACTTTCTTTCTTGACATTCTGACTCTAGGTTGTCTTCTTAACCAACCAGTGTCTGGGAAACCATTTGTGACGTCTAGAACAGTGCAAAGCACATCGGTGCTGAATAAGGATAGTATGAGTAGTCAGGAAGAATTAAAATCAAGACTTAAATCTGATCTCCTTTTCCATGGAGAAGAGAGATAGGTGTCCAGAATGAAACCACTTGTACTAAATTAATAAAATTGGCATTGCTACTTAAACTTTTGCTAATATACCTAAACTTTAATGCACATAGTATGAGAAAGTGACTTTCTTAATGGACTCAGGAATAGAATTCTCATAAGCAGCCAAATAGGGCCCCTGAATTTTAAAAGCTGCTATTTAAATAAAATAGAACCATAAAGCCAAAAAGCCTATCGCTCTGTATTTGACTTTCCCATCTCCTCTGTCAAGGGATTTTATCCAGTGGAGAATAAAGAGGTCACGGAGCAAGACAGAGTAAAGAGAGAGGACTACTCGCCTTTGAAATGAAACAGGTCAGCTATTATTTTTGCCTTCGGATACTGACTCTGCCATTTCTGACAGGTTGTCAGTCTTTGTGAAGCCCAGGACCCCTGGGTGAGCTGAGGTATTTTGTTAGGGAAATAGACCCACCTAATTTGTTTAGGCCTATGGCTTAGGCTGAACAATGTGTAGTTCCAAGAACTACCAGGCCCCAGTGTGCCTTTTGTTATGCATATCATGTGCATCTCCTCTTTCCAGGAAAAGAATACTTTCATCACTTTGCTTTTTCAGCCCCAAGACCATTTCTGCAGAAGATCTGGTCTGGGTGGTCCTGATACTGTACCCTGGACTTACCAATGCGCCTGCTCAGAGGCCGGGCTGGGACTGCTACAGCTCCTGCCTGGTGGGCAGCTCTGCATGGGACCTGTGTGAGCCCGCACCTGCAGGAGCTTGATGTTGCAAGTCCACAGGCAGGGAACTGATTCCCTGTGGGGTCAGTGTAACCAAGGGCAAGGAAACTGGGAACAGGAGGAAACTAGGTGGAAAAACGTCCTCTCCTTCCTCTCTGTGGAGACTGCAGCAGCTGAGCGAATGTCCAGCCTGGCGTGGGTTGTATGTCTTCAGGTCCCTTGGGAAGCAGGTGCCAACCTTGGAAAGCATCTCCTTGTATTGCCTTCTGTACCTCCAGCTTCGTTCACACTTTTCCCTTCTCTTGCTGTCTTGGAACTGGATGCTTCAAATAAATCTTTTTTTTTTTTCCCCATTAAGTTTATTGGTACATTTTAGGTGTACAATACAATTACAGTCATCATTGGGATCTTGTACCTTTACATGAGTATCTTTGTTCTTATTTTTTGCCCTTCTCCTGCCCTCCCTTCACCTCCTCCACCCTTCCCTATTTGCAAAGACTTTGTTTCCATTTTTTTCCTTTTCTCATATTTTTTCTTTTCCCTTCTTTCCTTTCCCCTACCCCTCCCACTTCCCCTGCTCCTTTAGACCTTTTCCTATTACACAATATTAATTATATATTTTTAAAATTACAATATCAAGATCTAGAAGACATTACCACAGATTTTACAGAATTTAAAACTATATAGAAAGAATATTACAAAAATCTGTTTCGAAATAATTTTGACAACTTCTAAGAAGTACCTTGGAAGATAAATTAATGAAACTAACTCTGGAGGAAATATAAAATTTGAAAAATACCTATGAAAGAAAGTATATTCCTAGCTTGAAAACCTACCTATATGACAACAACAGGCTCATATACATTTTAACTGATAAATTATATCAAACATTTAAAGCAGAAAAAAAAAGAACACTTCTCCCTTCATTTTAGGAACTCAACATTGTGCTAATCCTAAAGCTGGATAAAGATAATAGAAGAAAAAAGTATGAACATAGATAGAAATTTGTTTAACAAAACAAACTCTTAGAAGTCAGATCTGGCAGTATGTAGAAAGTGGTTTTGTTATAGGGATGGCAGTGTTGGTTCAGCATTGGAAGATGCACCCCCAAAAGTCATCATTTTAACAGAGGAAAGGAAAAAGCCGTATGATCCTGTCACTAGTTGGAGAAAGAGTATTGGACTAAATTCTACAGCTGTTCATGGTAAAAGGTATCAGGAGACTAGAAGTAGAACAGAACCTTCTCAACAGATCAAAGACATGTACTCCATACTTTCAGCAAAAACACCTTATATGAATGGAGAAGATACAATGCTTTCTCCTTAAGGTGGGGAACAAGGGCAGATATGCCTACTCTTCAACTGTCTATTAGACTTTGAAACATAGGCCTAAACCAAAATAGTCTGGCAATAAAATGACACACTTAGGATAGGATTGGCAAGGTAGAAGCAAAATCTTTATATGTAGATGAAATGATCATCTACAGAGAAAATACTAAGAAATCTCTAGGAATCCCTAGAACTTGTATTTGAATTTAGCAGGATTAGAAAACACAAGGTATATATAAAAATTCAGGTGTATGTATACTTGCTATAAATGAAGAATTGGATATTGAAATTTAAAAGTTATGTAGGAGTATAAAGGAACTAGAAAAGTAAAAAGAAAAAGAAAGAAAATAAACAGCGTTGGAAGACGTTTAGTACCTAATTTTAAGACTTCCTCTAAAGCTACTGTAATCAAGGCAGTGTTGGTGTAAGGAAAGACATATAGCTCACTGGAATAAAACAGAGAATGTCAAAATAAAACCACACATATATAGTCCACTGAGTTTTGAAAGATTATTTAACATTAGCATTTTGTAGAATATAAACTCAATTCAAGAGCTGAGGAAAAGAGTGTTTTCAGCCAATGGCACTAAAACACCTGGTATCCATATATAAAAAATTAACCTCAACCCTTTATTTCCATACATAAAAATAACTTGAAAGGATCTATGAACCTAAATATGAAAGACTAAAATTATACAACTTCAAGAAGAAATTATAAGGGAAAATGTTGATGAATTTAGGGTAGGCAAGAACTTCCTAGGATACAAAAAGCATGATGTATAAAAGAAAAAAATTGATAAATGAGATTCCATCAAAATTTAGAACTTTAAACTACATCGTTAAAATGAAAAGTAGTCCTTAAACAGATCATATTTATATATACAATGCATATAATCTATGACCAGAATATATAAAGAACTCTTACAGCTCATAAATAGACAACCCAATTAAAAAGTAGACACAAGAAGATGATAAATAGCCAGTACAGCACAAGGAAAGGTGTGCAACACTAGAATCAGAAAAATGCTAATCAGTACAATAACAAGATTGAATTATACACTCATTAGGGAGATGAAGTTAAAAGTTTTAAAAGCCTTGTCATGACTTTTTCTTTTTGTTGGAATCTCCCCCTTTGCATTTAATTTGTCATGCCTCATGAAGTCATTCTTCTGGGTTTCCTGGGGATGTGATCCTCATTGTCTTTTCCTAGGATATTGTCTAAAATTTTTTGGAGTGTTGGTTTTGTATTCATGACGTTCCTGAGGTTCTCTTTATCATGAAAGTATCTTATTTCTCCATCAATTTTGAAAGATAGTTTTGCGGGGTACATCAGTCTGGGTTGGAGGCTATTTTCCTTTAGGGCCTGAAATATGTCACTCCAAGCTCTTCTTGCCTTGAGGGTTTGCATTGAGAAGTCTGCTGTGATTCTGATGGGCTTTCCTTTGTATGTGATTTGTTTCTTTTCTCTCACTCCTTGTAAAATTTTGTTCTTCTGTTGGGTTTCTGGAATGCCAACTATTATATGCTTATGTGTAGATTTTTTTTGATCATGGCTAGCTGGAGTCCTATATGCCTCACTTATCTGTATGTCAAGTTCTTTTCCCTGTTTGGGAAGTTTTCTGCCATCACTTCTGCGAACAGTTTTTTTATGTCATCTGTATGCTCTCCTGTTTCTTCATTGACTCCAATGAGTCTTATGTTATTCTTCTTTGCATCGTCTAGCAGCTGCTGGATTGTTTTCTCATGTTCCTTTGCAATTTTAAAGCAATTTTTCATTTCCTGGTCACTAATTGCAATTTTATCTTCTATATTTGAAATTCTGTCCTCATATTGGTTCATTCTGCTGTGTAGACTTTCAGCAGAGTTTTTAATCTCCTGGAAATCTGTTTGCATCTGTTTTATGGATTCCATTTGTTTCCTGTGTTGGGATTCCATCATGTTCCTCAGATCCTCTATTTTTTTAATCTGTGTCCTCTCTAGATTTATTAATCACGTCTTGCACTGTGGGCACAATGTTTGCTGTTATCTGAGAAATTATTTCTGATTTCATTTTTTCCAGATCCTCTTTTGTTGCCAGTTCAGGGAGTCCAGGTGGTTGAGTATCAGATTGTTCCATCTCGTTTCCTTTAGGGGTTGCTGTAGGTGATCTGGAAGTCTGTTTTTGAGGCTTGTTTATGTGTCTTCTCATTTTCACGGGGTGGGGGGAGGGGGGTACTGCTGGCACCTGTGCGGCTCACCACTTCTGCCCTAGGAGCGGTGGAATGGTGGTGGGGAGCCTCCTCCTGGGTGCTGGGATTGGCTCACCTCCTCTGCCCTGGGAGTGGTGGAATGGCAGTGGGGGAGTCTCCTCCTGGGTGCTGGGATTGGCTTACCTCCTCTGCTGTAGGAGTGGTGGAATGGTGGTGGAGAGCCTCCTCCTGGGTGCTCGCTTCAAATAAATCTTGAGGGTCTCATCCTGTCTCAGGCTGTTTTTTTCCTGGGGAAACTTGACCTCAGTGACATAATAATGACTTGTTTCTATGTTTGTCCCTTGTGGGAGACTGTAAACCCCTTGGAAACAAGAACTATGTCATATCTTTTGTTTTACCTTTCCTAGGACCTGACTTAACATAGTCCAAAGGGTCCAAGTCCCTGTAACAGACTTCTACATGAAAATAGGGGGAATTGTAGAATAGAAATGTTCTTCAAAGTGTTCTTCAAGTATGGTTATTTCAGTTTTTATCCTTATTGGTTAATCTTTAAAATAATCTCTTGTATGTTAAATATAATGCACTATTTGAATCATGGAAAAAATAAGAAAAAGAAAGTTTTAACTAATCAGGTAGTTAAAAATCCCAGGGGTATTTCTGTCATTTTGTTATCCTTACTGGCATGATAATTTTATTAAAAATAAACCTGGACAATCTGTACAGTATATTTAAATGTCTTAGGATTTGGCTGTCTCTGAAAGGTAATGGATAACTAAATATCAAATAATAAGTGTCTAAGCATTTTTAATGGGAAATAAAGGCAAGAAGTCCATTCCTCCCATAAAAGGAAGCCAAATAAAGCCAGTTTGGGAATAAAGCCAATCTCAGAACCTTCTGTTGAATGTTATAAACCACGAGTGCTCAACATTCATCTCATTTACCTCTTAGTCCTGTACTTAGCTCAAATAGAGTACTTCTAAGTATTTCCCAAATTGGTTTAATGGTGGTAACGGAAATCCTATTTTACAGGTAAGAGGATGGTGGGAAGATTGTAAAATCAGGGTAATTGTGACTGAGAATCTATCTCAATCCTGAATGCTCGATGTTCAAGGCTATAAAATTTAGCATGAGTCTCATGGGCTCCATTCAAGTTTGGGCCTGAATTAAACAATGTGCTTGTCTTAGGAATTGATACCTTAAACAAATATTAAGCCTGACCCATTGCCTTTCATTTCTACCTTTATTTCTAAGGATTGCTTATGTGTATGGAAGGAGGGTTCCAGAGTAACAGCTAGTAACAATATTGTGTGTCAAGAAAAAAATTGCACTTAGAGCTGTGTATAGAAACTATGCTAAATTTTAGGAGTCCTAAGATTAAGCATTTCAGGAACTCTAACCTCAAGGAAAATTGAGATCAGAGTGGTACAGATGGGAACTAGGAGGAAAGAAAGATCAATTTTCATTAAACCAGAGACTTTGCATGTGTTAGCCTCTCCCCCTCCCCTCCCCCTCCCCTCCCCCTCCTCCCTTCCCCCTCCTCCCCCTCCTCCCCCTTCTCCTCCTTCTCCTCCTCCTTCACAGTGCTGGGGATTGAACCCAGAGTCTTGTCCATGCTTGCACTCTACTACTGAGCTCCCCCCAACCCTCACTCACCGATTTTGATGACAATCTTTCTTTTGGAGTATGAAGATTCCCATGCACAGTTTCAGGAAACTGAGGCTCCCATAGTTTTAATGGAATTAAAGCCTGAGGCCTGTTCCTGCGTCATGTGCTGTTGGAAGAGCTGGAGGATCTTTTGTCTCTTGTTAGATGCCCTGTTGTATCCCATGAGGCACTGGTGACTTTCCCCACCTTTTACTTTTTACCATTTAGTGTAAACCTGAATGGCTTGGCCTTTGGTAGGAAAGGCAGGGGTTGGAGACAGTGGACTGGGATACTTTGTTAGTCGGGGTCTCCAGAGGTGCAGAAAGAAAATGAAGCATCCTAGACCCAGAAGTCTCCACCATCCCTGGATGTTGGGTAGGGGACCATCAATGTCTTCAGGGTGATCTCGAGTTTAGTAATAAAGCCCACTCTAGCCAGAGATGAAGATGATGCTTGAAATCATTCCTTCCAGTTCTGCCTCTTGTTTTTGCCTTTGGTTCTAGGTTTGGCACCAATATTCATGTGATTTTTATTTTTGATACATTATACTATAGTTAAAGAGTCACAGAGATACTTTGCCTGGAAAGTCTATCCAGTTATTTTGCTTCTGAATGTGTGTGTTTCAGGTGTACTGCTGTTGACACGTCCACTTTCCACTGACGAGTGGGGCACTTTGTTTTCTAGGATGGGCGATGACTTATATTGGAAATGGTCTGTCTTGTAATATTTCACAAGCAAATAAACACTGATGTGCTATTATTAAAAAATGTGGCAATGTCTGACATTGAGTCAAAAATCAAGATAATCTTTTTTTTCTCTTTTATTTTAACTTACATTTTTACTCTTTTCATTTCTTTCTGTAGTAACTCAAATATCATACAGCAATTTCCCTTCTTCAGTTTCCTGAGCTCGCAGGTCATGTTGCTTTTTCACTGGAATCTCTACCTGGCTCAGTAACCAAGGCAACAAATCCCCAGTTAATGACTCACTAGAAATTCACTGTGGAGGTGGCTTATTAATTTGTTTTCCTCCCCGAGAGCTGGGATAAAAAGTGTGCTCACGATTTTCTTCTTCACCTATTTCTCCTTTCTCTCCTACTTGCAATCCAGACAACTTAAAGTAAACTTAATTAAAATCGATAGATGAAAATATCAAGCACGTTTAAAATACTATTTGGAGACGCACAGTATACGCATATGTAAATATTAGGGAGTTCAAAAGATTATTTTATTTTATGACTATGTATTTCAGTTTCCATGTGGATGAAAAACAACCATAAGTTTAGAATGATAGGTTTAGGTTTAAGCATTATTCTTATCTTTTGAAGAAAGTTTGGAGAAGGCATCTTACAGAAGGTACTAGGCATGCCTAAAGAGAAAAGAGAAAGAACAAATAAAATCTAATGGAAGTTTGAGGGGAAAAAAAAGTCATTTTTGTGAACAGGAGTAAATGTGGAGAGAAATTGACAAGAGGCAAAACAAAAATCCTTAGCATTATTCAAAAATATCCCACAGGATGCAAAGACACAGTTGTAAGAGGAGATACATCCACATAGATTTCTGGGAAAAAATTTTTTCTATCAAAACATTTAAAGGGAAGGAAAGGAAATGATGGAATGGAATTTGACACATTTCTCCAGTGTTTCCAACAGAGGAAAAGGCAGCAACATGGGCGAAAATGGCCACTGGGCTTGAAAGTGCTAAAAGGAATGGATCCTCCTAAGAAAGGTGTCTGGGCACCCAGGAGACACAGCAGTAGATTTCTTTTGCCTCTTCCTTGCCACAGGGGCTTTTAATGCCAAGTTGAAAAGAAAAACTGTAACCGAAATCGTGAGTTAAGCATTGTTAACTCAGAAAGTATTTTTGAACACCTGTTAGAATTGGAGACAGTTCATGAAAAAATAGTCTTTATAAATTAAGAGAAAGTATTTATCTATGGCATTACAGTTGTCATAATGTCAAAAAATAATGAAAAATTGCATGATTTTGTTATATCAAGTGGGAGAGGAGCAGGTTAATGGGCAGGGGAAGTCTAGATGTATAGTTAGCATGTCTGTGATTTTTATGTTACACGAACTTGGAAATTATTTCTGGACAAATGAGGATTTTGCTTGGTAGCCCTGTGGGATGTGTTTGTCATTGGGGTACATCATGGCAGCATCATATAGAAAGCGCAAAGGACTACTGTTCTTTTGATCAAGTGACTGCTAGGAGAAGCAATAACAAATCACCTGAAGATCAAAAGTGGATGCATGCTGGTAATCCCAACACCCTGGAAGGCTGAGGCAGGAGGACTGCAAGTTTGAGCCCAGCCCGGGCAACTTAGTGAGACCCTGTCACAAAAGTAATTTTAAAAAAGGCTAATGATGTAGCTCAGTGTAAAGGCTCTGGGTTCAATCCCCAGTATAAAAAATAAAGTAAAATAAAATAGAGATTGTAATTCTGCAAGTGGGCTGGCTTTTCCCTCCTTCCCACGTTCCCCTCACCACGATTTTACCCTTTTCCTCTCTCTTCTACCAATAAGCTTTGCGTTGGAGCTTTCTCTACCTCTAAGCTCCAGAGCTGAGCCTTCGCTCTGCAGACTAAGCCATTAGCCCTGCCAACTTGGCCAATTTCACCCAGGATGACTCTGCCAAAGACTTTGGCTCAAGCTGGTGTTGGATTCTCCTTCTGACACCGGACTCTGTGTGGTGAGAATCAGAAGTGGTAGGAAATCCTGCCTGGAGCCTGAGAGTGGAGTGAAGTCCAGGGCAAAGCAAAGAGGTAATAGCATCTCTACACTGAATACAACTGTGCTCAAAGTCACCCCTGAGCTTGGACTTTCATCTAAATGAGCATCACGTGTTTTTTGCTTCAGGCAGTTTAAGATTTTTTCCCCCCACTTGGAACTAAAAGACTTCACAGCTAACAGAGTCAGAGCTCTTTAATCTATCCACAGAGGGCAGAGTTTCCAGGGTAGAGTCAGTAAGGCTTGAGTCACAGGAAATGAAGACAAGTGTAGCTTCGGTGCTGTATCTTTTTTCTGGTTAGTTATGGGAATATCAGAAAACAATGGAAAGGCATGTACCATGCCTTCAAGACATCTGTATCTTAGTTAAGGAAAAGAAGTAATGGAAATGAAACCGAAGAACAATTAGTCACCATGCTCTTCTGGTATGATTTAGTAAATGCAGAAAAAAAAAATACATCATAGTGAATAGCTACAAGAAGGCTTTGAGAAGAAGGTGGGTAACATGGTAAATACACAGAATTACTGGATGAAATGTCTACCCTATCCATGGGGCAAAATTCAAGGGCTTTTTAAGGCAGGGCATTTGAAGTTTTAAAATCCCTTATGCTTTATTCCACTGAGATTCTCTATGTTGGTTAACATTTTAGTAGAGGATCAGTTAGGTCATTTGAGGGCATGTAGACAGATAACAAAAAGAATTCTTTCAGTTTTTAGAACATCATTTGGGAGCTAGGGTACCAAACAAAATATTCTAAATGTCTGTGGGAGATGCAAACAATGTTTTCCATTAATACCATGGTTCTCTTTAGAAGAATAAATGCTAGTTTTTTTTCACATGCAAGTTATTCTGTAATTTATAGACATTTTTCCCCATATGAGACTATATTGCAGACCTACTGCTAGTTAAAAGAAATATTTATTTCCCAACTACTTTGTTCCTATTGCTGCAAGGTAACATTGAAATAAAGTTTAAAGTCAGTCAGAAATGATAAATTCTGATATTTTCAGCACGAGTTGAGGTCAAATGCTTCTTTCTTTTAAATTGAACAGGTGAGATGTGGGAAACCTGGTAGATGACAGAGGCAGCCAGAAAGTTAATTGGGAATTGAGTCTCTTTATTGAGATATTGAAAGTATAAAGAATCTTAGCATTGTCAATGATCTCCAGGGAAAAGTGAATGAATGTAATTTTTTCGGGATGATAAAAATGTAAGTGAAACCTGCACCGAGGGGATGTTGGAGACTTAGCAGACGTGAGATACAGAGTATAAGTGAAATCTGAAAGTGAAATAAATCTGGTGTAGAAAGGAGGCGATGGCTTTGTAAATTAAAAAAATTAAAAAGAGATGATGGAAAAAATACAGTGAGCAGAAGAACAACTTTGTCAGAAATGTTAATTCATTGTGTGTCCATTTTATTCATTCCTCTTGTAAAGAAGAACTCAAAAGGTCTTGGATATTTTGAGTTCTTTAGAATAGAGCAGATAACTCTGTTGAACTTGCACTTAAGTTAAATGGAAATATGATGAGAAGGAAGGCTCAGAGGGCAGGAGGCTGTAGTCTGTTTCTCACAGCTGTCCAAAAAAGTGCCCAAATGGGGAAATATCTCTTTTCCTCCTAAATAACTGGTTCTCAGAAAATAAATGGAAAAGGAATTGATATCCTCCTGCTGGTTTGTGTTATAGAGCACAAAGCAGTAGTTCCTAGAGATAAGCTATGCCACAGATAAAGCACAGAATTAATAGGCTGCCGAATTAGCCCAGTGGCAGGGCTATTTAGGTCTCTATGAACTTTACTGGAAACTTCATTCCTAGGCCAGGAGCTGGGAACACTTAGGCCTCGGAAGGCACAACAGCGACTCCCAGTCTAGGAAAACAGAAGGCTGGAGCAGAGAGGCTAGCCTGGCTCTTCTGATCCTTAATGTTCTGGCTAAACATGCACTAGTTGATAAGTATTGTTACAAAAATAACAAGAGCAACCCCTCAAGGGTGTAGGAGTTAAATGCCGTTTGAAGACAGCATGTGTTAGGGTAATCAGGGCTAAAAAAAATAAAATGGAGTATATTATTACTTATTTAAAGTGATCATTTCTTTGCATATAAACCCTCTGGTGGTGAGTTTTTTTTGGACTGACTGCCTACCAGGCCTCCTTCCATTGACTCTTGTCGTCTTGCAGTTCATTTTCCAAGTTGCCTCCTGGGTGATCTTTACACATGCAGATCGGCTGTGTCCCCTCCTCCCTCCCCGAGGTCCCCTCCAAGATGGCCATGCCCATGTGCCTTACAAACCTTAGGGTCCCAGCTGCTGTGCTCTGAATGCCATTACTGCTTTGTCCTCAAGGCTGAGCTTCTCACAAGCTGCTCCCTGCCGATGCCTGAGTGTGGTGATTGATACTGAGGCAGGCCCTTCCTGTGGGGTCACTAACTCCTTTCCTGGGCCATTGGCTTGAGGGTTCTCGGATGGCCTTGCCACGCAAGCTCCTTAGCCTACGCAGCAGTCTGGCATGCTTCTACCCATGTGCTGGGTATCCCAGGAAACGCCTCCCCTCTAGGCAAATCCCACTTCTGGCCAGCCTTCCTTCCCTCTCTCCTTCACTGTGGTCAGACTCAATAGTGGTCTGACTGCTCTTCACGCTCCCTCCTGCCTCATTTCCTCTCCTGGGAGTTTCCTCTAAGAAAGTCCTGCCATATTGAATCCCAGTGCTGTGTCTGTGCTCAGGGCACCTGGCCTACCACAGTCTTCCTGTGACTTCTCAGAGGAAAAACCAAAACCAAAACAAGCCAGAAACCTGGGTCCCTTTAAGACTCCCCAGCGCCCTGATCAGAATTTCACCTGGCAGCTCACCCACTGACCTCTTTCGGTTCTCTTTCAATATCCGCTCCTTTCTCATGGTTTGGAGATATGGCGACCTAGGAAGGTTCACAGCAGAGTGCTGGCTGTGGTTTGGATGTGTTCCATCCTCTAGAAGATTGAGTGTTGACAACTTGGTCCCCTGTGTGGCAGTATAAGAGGTGGTAGAAGCTTTAGAGGTGGGGTCCAGCGCAGGAATTGCCCTCAGAAGGAATGAAGTAGTTCTCATGGGATCCCTGTTGGTTTCCAGGGGAGAAGGTTGCTATAAAACAATAAGGCTGGCCTCCTCATCTGTCTTCCTGCCTTGCCATGTGATCCTTCCCTCACACACTCCAGCGATGCCTTTAGGTAGGACCACAGAAACTTGGACTTTCAGCCTCCATAACTGTACGCTGAATAAACCTCTTTTCTTTACAATATACCCAGCCCACGTATTTTGTTGTAGCAATGGAAAAGGACTAAGACAGTGCTGGATGGCAGTTTGACAAGGAGATGCAAGGCCAAAAACAAACCAGAGCAAAAGCAACCCAGGTGCTCTTGGGGATGCTCTTTTCTTCTCTCAGAACCATCTTCCCTTCCTTTCTGTCAGTTCCTCACGGGTCGTCTACTTAAGGCCAGTGCATGAGATCTTTCCTGAACCCTAGTTGAGTAAATCCCATTTCTGGAGAAGTTGTGCTCACTCTTTACTGAGTCAGGTGTATTGTTCCTATCCACTCTGAGTACCAAGAACTGTGCCGTATAGCCTGCTATACATGAATATTGATTTCATGATTTTACTTGAACTGGACATTGAATTCTAGAAGAGCCAAAGCACATCTTTTGCAATTTGTTATTGCCTCTGTATTCCTTGCTTTAAGCATGTTCACCTATAAATAAATGAACTCTTATTCAGTAAATGTTGAATAAATTAAACATATAGTGCCCCTGAACACTTGTTCATTGAAACATTTTCCTATCATTAGTTAGGATTAGTGAAAAGTCTGCTCATGTGTTCAATAGTAATATTGTCCTTTAAACCTCTGCCTCTTACATTTTTTTCTTGTTTCAAAAGACCAGGTTAATGAAATGCTCCCAAAACTCACATCAAGACGTAATTTGCTCAATGCATTTGAAAAAAATATTCTTTGTATTATGTATTTTTTAAATATTTTAGTATCAAGGTTACTGTGCACACAGTTGTCGAATATTACACAATTAATATAATGAAACATAACTTCCCCCTAAATTTGCTGGCTTGTTCTGATTTTTCTTTCTTTCTTTTTTTTTTTTTTTGGTACCGGGGATCAAACTTGGGACCTTGTGCTTGCGAGGCAGGCGGTGAAACCACTGAGCTAAATCCCCGGCCCTTTGTTCTGATTTTTGTAATTTGAGTTTTCTCTTCATTTTTCTTAGTAATCTAAGTAAAGGTTTGTTAATTTTGTTGTTCTTTTCAAGGAATTATCTTTTGGTTTCACTTTTTCTCTATTTTTATTCTATACTTCACTTATCTCTGACCCAATATTTATTATTTCCTTCATTCTTGTTCTATTTGGTTTAGGTTGCTCTTCTTTTTCTAGTTCCTTAAGTTATAAGTAGGTTGTTGATTTAAGATCTTTCTTATTTTTCAATGCAAACATTTATAACTATAAATTTCCTCCTTAATACTGCTTTTACTGTACCCCATAAGTTCTGGTATGTTGTGTTTTCATTTTTATTCACTTCTGTTTTTTTTTTTTTGCTTAAATTCTTTTATTGGTACATTTTAGGTATACAATGCATTTACATTTATCATTGGGTGCTTGTACCTGTACATGATGTATCTAATATGTTCTTATTTTTTCCCCATTCCCTGTCCTCCCTTCACCCCCTCCACCCTTCCCTATTTACAAAGGCTTTCCATTTTTTCCTTTTCTCATGATTTGTCCTTTCCCTTCGTTCTTCCCCTCCCACTTCCCCTACCCCTTTGGACCTTTTCTTCCTATTTCATATTATCAATTATTCATTTTAATCCTTATTTACACTTTCAGTTTCTCACACCAGAGAAACTATTCAGTATTTACACGTGTGTGTGCTATTTATTGTGATTTCTTCTCTGTTCAATTGGTTGTTCAAGAATAAGTTAATTTCCACAAATATTTGAATCATCCAGTTTTCTTTCTGTTATCGCTTTCTAATTCCAAGCCATTGGGATCAGAGAAGATACTTTGTATAATATCTATCTTTTAAAATTTATTAAGACTTCATTGGTGGGGTATCTGGAAAATGTCCCATAAGCACGTGAGAAGGATGTTTCTTCCGTTGTTGGGTGTAATGTTCTGTATATATCTAGAAGATCTGGTTGCTTTATTATGTCATTCAATTCCTTTATCTTTTTCTTAATTTCTGTTTGGTTGTTCTGTCATTACTGAGAGTGAAATCAATGTTTTCAACTATTATTCTAGAACTATTTATCCTTTTAATGATGTTAATTTTTGCTTCACATATTTTGATAACATTAAGTGTATAAATGTTTATAATTGTTGTATCTTCTTGCTGCACTGAAGCTTTCTTGATGTATAATGTCGCTCTTTTATTTTTTTATAACCTCTTGAATTTAAAGCTTGCTTCCCCCTGATATTAGTGTAGCCACTCTTATTCTCTTTTGGTTATAGTTTACACAGAAATCTTTTTCCATGTCTACCTTTCATTCTATTTGTGTGTTTGGAGTTAAGGTGAGTTTTATAGACAGCATATAGTTGGATCATTTAAAATAATCTATTCTGCCAATCTCTTTCTTTTGTTTGGAGAGTTTAATTCATTTATTTTAAAGTAATTGCTGATAAGGAGGGACTGACTTCTGTTATTTTACTATTTGTGTATATGTCTTATAGTCTTTTGTCCCTAATTTCCTACATTACTGTCTTCTTTTGTTTTTAATTATTTTTTGTAGTAAAATACTTTAATTCATGTTTCCTTTCCTTTTTGGTATGTTCAGTAGCTATTTTCTTTGTGGTTGGCATAGCAATGACAGTTAACATCCTAAGATTATAACTCCTGTAGCTTGATTTCATTCAAATACTGTTCCTTTATTGTTTTGACTCAGCCCTCTTGCTATCATAAAATTACATCTCTATACATTGTGTGTCCAAAATCATAAACCTATGTAATTTTTTAGTACATCAATCTTACATTATTTAGAAAAGAAAATGTGGAGTTACAAGCCTAAGTTCCAATAATACTAGCTTTTATACTTGTCCATGTATTTACCTTTACTGCACTCTTTATTCTTCCAGGAGCTTGGAGTTACTGTTTGTGTCTATGCATTTCAACCTGCAGATCTAGCTGTGATAACCTTCTTCAAGTTCTATCTTTTTGGAATATCATAATTTTCCTTTCACTTTTGTAGAGTAATTTTGCTGGATATAGGATTCTTGATGGACAGTTTGTCTTTCAGAACTTTAAATAAATGTATCAGCCCACTGCTGTCTGGCCTCCAATATTTCTTGTGAAAAATCTGCATATAATCTCAGGGAGAATCCCTTGTTTACAACAAGTCATTTCTCTCTCACTGCCTTTGAGAGTCTCTCATTGTCTCTGTCTTTCAACAGTTTTATGTATAGCAGTGTGGTCTGTTTGAATTTATGCACTTGAAAATTCGTTGAGCTTCTTGGATGATAATATGCACATCTTTTACCAAATTTGGGAGAATTTCAGTTATTATGTCTTCAAATATCCTCTCTACCCCGTCTCTGTCTTCTCTTTCTGGAGCTCATACAGAGCATGTTAGTCCAAGGATGGTGGTCCCTGAGTTCCTTTTTTTTTTTTTGTATTAAATTCTTTTATTGGTACATTGTAGGTATACAACACAATTACATTTCTCACTGGGAATTGTACCTTTATATAATGCATCTTGGTTCTTATTTTTTCCCCGTTCCTAGCCCTCCCTTCACGCCCTCCACCCTTCCCTATTTACAAAGACTTTATTTCCATTTTTTCCATTTCTCATCATTTTTTTCCTTTCCCTTCTTTCCTTTCTCCTGTGCCTCCCATTACCCCTACCCCTTTGGACCTTTTATTCCTATTTTACATTATCGATTATTCATTCTAATAATTGTTACATTTTGGGTATACAATATAATGACATTCATCATTGGAAATTTGCACCTTTACGTAGTCTCTCTTGGTTCTTGTTTTTCACCCTTGCCCAGCCCTCCCTTCAACCCCTCCAGCCCTCCCTATTTATAAAAATTTTGTTCCTATTTTTCCATTTTCTCATATTAATCCCATTCCCTTCTATCCTTTCCCTTAGCCCTCCCACTTTCTTCCCCTTTGCCCCTTTTCTTCCTATTTCACATGACCTATTATACATTTAGTCCTTATTTACACTTTCAGTTTCTCACACCAGAGAAAGTATTCGGTATTTACATATGAGGACCAGTGGAACAGATTAGAAGATGCAGAAACAACGCCAGACACACTCAGCCATCTCATCTTCGACAAAGGAGCCAAACACCCTCACTGGAGGAAAGATAGCCTCTTTAATAAATGGTGCTGGAAAAATTGGGCTTCAACTTGCCAAAAATTAAAACTAGACCTGTGTCTCTCACCATGCACTAAACTAAAATCAAAATGGATTAAAGATCTAAATATTAAAATAGAAACTCTGAACCAGTTGGAACAGAGGTTAGGTAGAACCCTTGAAGACATCGGTGTAGGAAAAGATTTTATGAACAAAACCTCAGTTGCCCGTGAACTAGCACAAACAATCAACAAATGGGATCTCTTCTTATTAAAAAGCTTCTGCACAGCAAGAGAAACCACCAGCAGTGTGAAGAGACAATCCACAATGTGGGAAAAAAATCTTCACCTGCTCTTCCTCAGACAAAGGTCTACTATATCGAATCTATAAAGAACTTAAAAAGATCAAACCTCCCAAATTTAAAGACCCAATCCAAAAATGGGCATCTGAAATGAACAGACATTTCTCAGACAAAGAAGTAGAAATAGCAAATAAATATATGAAAAAATGTTCAACATCACTGGTCATTCGAGAGATGCAAATGAAAACAACGCTGAGATTCCACTTCACTCCAGAAAGAATGGCTGCTATCATGAAATTAACCAATAACAAATGCTGGCTGGGCTGTGGGGAAAGAGGAACCCTGCTCCACTGCTGGTGGGAGTGTAGACTGGTGCAACCACTGTGGAAATCAGTATGGAGATACGTCAAAGAACTAGGACTGCAAGTCCCATTTGACCCTGCTATTCCACTGCTGGGGATCTTCCCCAAAGAATTCAAAGACTCATACCACAGTGATTTATGTGCACCCATGTTCATACCAGCACAGTTTGTGATAGCTAAAACTTGGAAACAGCCCAAATGCCCATCAACTGGAGACTGGATAAAGAAAATGTGGGTTTTTTTTATAAAATGGAGTACTACTCAGCCATAAAAAATGAGAAATTAGAGACATTTATAGCTCAGTGGATGCACATTGAGGCAATACTCTTCAGTTCCTTAGACTCTGTTCTTGTGCCTTCACATTTCTTTTCCTTTCTGTTCTTCAGACTTGATTATTTCAATTGTCTTTCTCAAAGTTTGATGATTCTTTCTTCTATCTGCTCAAATCTGTCTTTGAATCTTTGACGTAAATTTCTCATTTTAGTTATTTGTACTTTTGAGAGCCAGAATTTCTTCTTGTTTTCTTTTTTAGGTGTTTTAGTTTTGCTTACATATTATTTTCTTGACTTCTTGAACATCTTTATTTAGTTCTTTGAGGATCTTCAACTCTTTGCCTAGTTGATCCGCCAGCAGGTCTTTCTCCGGAGAAGTCTGTTGGTATATATTTTTTTCTTTGAATGAGACATACTTTCCTGTTTCTTTATCTGAACCACCACATGCAACTTGTAGTTTTTACTTAGGTGAAGAGATAGCATCCTAATGTTTCCTACTTCTCCATTTTCCAAGAATCCATCCTTTCTAGAGATTTCCCCTCATTTTTATCTAGACTGATTGCTCTCTATGTCTCTACTAAGTGGATACCCTGGGTCTCTCCTCTATGTTTTTATTAGATTTCTTTCCAAGCCTTCTTTCATTAGATCACCTTCTCCAAGTTCCCAGGTCTTCATCTTCCTTGGTTTATTCCTCTTGTAGCTTCAGGAGGAAAAGTACTTGAGAGACACAGTTTTTTTTTTTTTTTTTTGGTACCAGGGATCGAACTCAGGACCTTGAGCTTGTGAGGCAGGCACTGGAACCACTGAGCTAAATCCCCGGCTTTTGTTTAGTTTTATTTTTTGGTACCGAGGATCGAACTCGAGACCTTGCGCTTGCGAGGCAGGTGGCGTCACCACTGAGCTAAATCTCAGGCCCGAGACAAAATTTTGAGATGGGTTTAAAGTGTCTTTTCCCTCAACCCATCCTTAATTGGTATTTTGATTGGACATAGAATTCGAGATTGTAAATAATTTCATCTTATAACTTTGAAGGCATTGTCTTTCAGTTTCCATGCTTCCTATTTCAAAGGGTGATCCACATTGATTGTTCATCTTTTGTGTTTGCAATGTTTGGATTTTTTTCCTCTTCGGAATTTTTAAGAATAATCTCTTTCCCTTGTAACTCTGATAATTCTTGATGATATAACTTAGTGTCAGTCTATTTTTATCTACCATCTTGTATTCTTATGGACTATTGCAATATGAAAACCTATATTCCTTAGTTTTAGGAAATTTTGTTTTCTCTGTTCCCAGTTTCTTCTTTTACTATGATGTTGGCCTTCCTGGATTTAGCTTCTTATTTTCTTATCTTTTCTTGATTATCAGATGGACTATTGCAGTGTTCCAGTGGTTGTGTTCAAGTAACTCTTATTTTATTTAGTAATGGCTTCGAGGTGCTTCAGTAATGGTGACAATTGAGATATGACAAGGAGAAAACATAAAGAGCTTCCTTTAAGTGCCATCCTAGGTCAGCACAAGAGGGAGAAGGGTGAGTCCAATACCATAAGATATTTTGTGAGATACCACATTTATATAGCTTTTGCTAGAGCATATTGTTATAATTATTTTTTATATTATTAATTATTGTTATGATTTAGATATAAAATGTCCCCTCAAAGACGCTTGTGCTGAATTTGGGTTTTCAGAAGGTGATTAGATTAGCAGGACTCTAACTTCATAAGTGGATTAATCCATTGCTGAGATCATGATTTGATGGCATTATTGGAAGGAATAGAAGCAGAAGGTGTGGCCTGGTTGGAGGGTAGACCAAAGAGGCATGTCCTTGGGTACTATATCTGGTCCCCCGGCTTTTGTTCTGGTATTTTCCATCTCTCTTGTTTTCTGGATGTCATGAGATGAACAGTTTTCCTCTACTAGGCCCTTTTGCCATGATGCTTCCACCTTGCCACTGGACTAAAAACAGTGGACTCAACTGACCATGGACTGAAACATCAGAAACCATGAGCCCAAATAAACTCTCCCTCCCCTAAGTTCACTCTTTCAAGTATTTGGACATGTTAATGAAAAATCTAACACCACTATCATTGTTGGTCTTTTTCTGTGACTGATTTTTTAAGTTAGCCTTTATCATAGGTATTTTTATATAGAAAAAACAGTGCATATAGGGTTTGATATTATCCATGGTTTCAGGCATTCATGGTGGTCTTGGAGTGTATTCCTCACAGATAAGGGGGATTACTGTACAGACTTGAAGCTTTTTTCCTTAGAGGGATATCTAGGTTACAAAAAAAAAAGCAGAATTAAATTTATTTTGCTCCACGTTTGCCAGTTTTTAGCCACTGCTGTGAGAGAAGGCTGTGACAGACAATAGCAAGGGATATTCCTGTACCTTCCAGCTGAACTTCCAGCTGATCTGTTAGAGGAGAGCTGTTGGTAAGTCCTTAGACAGGGGTGGAGAGCAGAGAATATGTCCCTGTCACATAAAATATTAATTTAAAAGTTGATCAAGGCAGGCAGTTCAGTCGCACACCTGCTTCTCATCTCCTGAAATGTATGCCTTGGCTGCTGCTTTTTTTTTTTTTTCAGCCACAGAGAACTATTGATGGGTACTGACAGAAATCCTTTTTGTTTATACTCAGCAGAGTTTCAGGCTTTTGAGGTTTCAGCCCTTTTATCATTTATTTTCCCTAATAAACACATCACCACAGAATCAAATTAAAAATGAAGCAGACACCTGAAAATAACCTGTGATCATACAGCCCTTGTGGGGACAGAAAACTTGTCCTGGAATGAGGATTCCTGCAGTTGTGGAGCTTGCTTTGTTACTGGAACTTCCGAGGGTGACACAGGCTGGGGGTGCAATGTCCCCAAACCTTCCAGCCTCAAAAGCTCCCTGGTGCCATGGGACGATCGTCTCTGAAAGAAGGCAGTGGTGACTGGATTTCTGTCATCCTCTTTTTTTCCCTTCTTTGTCACTTGTTTCTTTGTCTGCTTGCATGTCTCTGTTCTACACAGATATACACACAAACACACACTCACAAACACACCAATAAACCTTGGGCTTCAGTTTTTGCCATTAGGTTTTTGCTAAGATGTGGTATGTGTGCGGTAGCATTACTTGACATTTGGTATCATCTGAAAACCCCTAAAACAGGATTATACAGTTGTCCCCTGGACGTCTCTGGTTCTGTAGGACCTGAGAAGGGATAGATATGTGAAAATATGGGATGATTAACTAGGAAGGCCTGAATACATAGAAATTCCCTATTTTATAATGGCTAATATCCAATAATCAGGGTTCTAATTAATAGCCTTGGTAATCACTCCACTTAAAACCTTATAGTGATGGGGCCGGGGATTTAGCTCAGTGGTTCTGGTGCCTGCCTCGCAAATACAAGGTCCCAAGTTCAATCCCCAGTACCAAAAAACAAAAAACAAAAACAAAAACTAAAACCTTATAGTGGTCCTGGTCAAGGAAGGCTAAAAAGGAACTCTGAGAAATGACTGTGTTGATTGAAGTCTACATTAAATGATTGGAAAAGAAAATTCTTTGAATCGTAATAATTATAGATTCCTAAACTACAGGAAAAGTGTATAATGTAACATAAATATAAGATAGTTATAAATATAATCAGAGGACAAAAACAACATGTGAAATTCAATATGAACTTTAGAAGAGCAAGAACTTACTCAGCATAATTTTCAGTTATATAAATAAAAACAAATACAATATTTATGCCATCCTTTCTTTTTAATTGAATGGTAGTGGAATGAAGAATAATTTCTAACTGAAATTAGGAAAATTTGCCTAGAATTTATTTAAAAATGGGAAGGAATACTTTAAAATCCTCAAAGAAATATAATGACTTTTCCTTAAGAAAAAATTTGGGTATTTCAAATTTACTGAGATTTTACAGATTATAAATGTGAAGTTTTTTCCCTAAACTTTAGGACATATTGCAGAAAATTTTTTTATATTTTCTTTTTGTTGGAGGTACTATCATGTTGGGGTTAATTTATGCAAAAGAACTGCTGACCCTGGTTGCCATTCTACTGATATTTATGTAATTTGCCAGGAAGAATAGTGATTGTTATTCAAAGGGCAGTGTTGAGATTCTTCTCTCTGATGGCAGTATTTTCAAGGAGAAAGAAGCACTCAACAATTGGAGGTTAAGCGTTCTAAATGTGGCCTTCAATGAGATGCGTTTCATTCAGCTTCAGTGCAATCTTTCATTTGCTAGGTTTAGGTAGATTTGAAAAAAAAAAGTTAAAAAAGAGTTTGAATTATAGAGTAATTGAAAGCAGTATTTTCAATCATTAATATACCAAGCTCTTAAAAACAGATGCTGCAAAAATCATGAAGAAATGCCCGCCCTATACCGAACAGATTCAGGTAAATGAACACAACTGAAGAAATAATTCATTGTTGCCTTCTATTTAACTATGAACCCCTCAGACTATGTGTAGAGCTTTGGATTTCTACTGATTCTATGCAAAATTGCATGAAGCATATCTAAGAATGGGGAATAATTTCTGTCACACGACATCCAAGTCAGCACTCATGAAACACGGGCAATATGCTCCCATTTTGCTTGGAGTTGTCTTTCAAATCAAACTGAAGGAAATAAAATCTAACTTTCTGAAAAGGTTCTGTTTGACTGAGAAGGTGTTCGAGGAATGAGGAGGAGGGTAGTTGGGGGCTGTGAGTTACGTTTTGAATGAACCACTATTACAAAGGGGCACAAAGCAACCGGCGCATATGTGGATGCTCGTTGAGGAGTTAGGAGACCACATCATAAAGCCCCTCATCGGGCTGTGGGGGATATTTCAGAAGTAGTCTGACTTTCACCGTCTGAGCTTAGGACGGTGATACTGATGTTGGAATGAGGGTGCTGTAGTGCTGACATTTACTGCTCTATTGATCAGAGGGTTTCTTTGGAAGACGCGACAGACTTGGCAGTTGTTCATGCTGTATTTACTACGTGCAGATCTCTCAAGTTTACTAGCAAAAGAATATCCAGTCTCTTTATGGAGACAGTGTATCAGTTGGAGACGGCCAGGTTATGCTCTGATAGCAAACACCCCAAACCTCAGCATCTTCGGTGGCTCTGACACCGCGGCCAGGTTGAGACTGAGACCTGTGAGGCTCAGACAGACGGAACCATACAATCAGGGGCAGCAGAACTCCTCGGGGCAGCTGGTAATGGGTGCACCTTCCTCCTGGTGCCACGAGAATGACATGTTGCTTCACTCGGTACTCCTCAGAGGGGTGAAAGGAATAATCCCCAATTCTATTGTCGTTTACCTAAAATGTTGCAGGAAAGGCACTGGAAATAAAATGGTAATGACTAAGAAACTTGTTTATGATCACCTCCCATATGTGTTTTAGAGTTGGTTTTAACCCAAGATGCATTATATTATCTGTCCTTTGGCAGTTTGGGTTTTCTCTACCATGAAGAGAAAGAGCATTTTTAATAAATTTGAGGTTCTAAGAACTGATAAATGATTTCACCTAAAGGATCAAGGGAAAGCAGATTTTAGTTCTAGCTCTTTCCCTCCTTTATAGTAACTCCTTTTGCGGTCAGTATGAGCTAAGCACAACCTGCAGAGATCTCAGACTGTCAAGGAGGAGTAACTCAGGTCTTTGTCAGACCATGCTGTGTCGATAGCCCCAAGTTAGTTTATTACACACACATAGTGAAAGTGCAGTGATATCTGAATTTTCTTGCATTGTTTAAAGACACTATGCCTATGCCCTTATCATCAGATGGTATTCATTTGGATGTAAGGTTTAAATAGAGAATTTGAACATACTCGAAGCATTTGCATTCCAGGTTTTCTTCTTAAGTGACCTCTCTGTGCATCTGAACTGCACCAGTTTCCCTGTCTTTGCATTTTGGAGAAGTAAATTTGAATAATAAACCATCAGTTCTCAGATGATCTAGTACATACCAGACAATTTCATCAGTCAAGAATTTGCATTATGCAGTTGCTAGGCAATGATGTGTTTATACTTTCGTCAATTAGGATCAGGAGTTACTGTCTGATATGGGGATATATATGAGTTTAATAAATTTGATTCTGACTATCTTTAAATATAAGATTAAATATTTTCCATACAGAGACAGCTATACATATATAATTTCCATTGCTATTCCTTATATTTTCTATTGTTTCCAAACATCTATTAAATTCAATAACTTGTGTTTTACTACAATTTATTTTATTGTATATAAAAATTTAGAAAGTAAGCAATCTTATTTTAGTAAAACAAAGTGATATATATATATATATATAAATAACTGAATATAGAATTAACAAGTTGAACTCTTACAAAATAGGAAAATAAGCAAAACTATATAAACACCAACATTCTGCTAAAATGTAAGGTACATATATGATTCATAGTGATCCTCAATAAATATTGAATGTTATTTTGTTACAATATTAAACAAATTTATAGAAGCAATATTTCTCATTTCTTATGGTATATATGTCCAGCTCACAAATAATTTCTTAAATATCTCTATTGATATAGTGATTGAACAATAACATTCAATCTCTTTAAACATACAGTTCAAGTTCAAATTCAGTTTAGGACACCACTGTTATCTCCAAAATTTCCCTTGTTTCCATTGGCAATCAATGACTGCTCACACCCTCAACTCTCAGCAGCCACTGATGTGCTTTTTGTCTTTGAGGGCTTTTTCCCCCCATTGAGATTATTGGTATATTTTAGGTATACAATACCGTTACATTGATCATGGGAGCTTGTACCTTTAGATGATGTATCTTGGTTCTTATTTTTTCCCCATTTCCCTGCCCTCCCTTCAAACCCTCCACCTCTCTGTTTACATAGACTTTCTTTCCATTTTTTCCTTTTCTCATATCTTTCTTTTCCCTTCTTTTCTTTCCCCTATCCCTCTCATTTTCCCTACCCCTTTTCTTCCAATTTCACTTTATCAGTTATACATTTTGATTCTTATTTACACTTGCAGTTTCTCACACCAGGGAAACGATTTGGTATTTACACATGTGTGTCCCATTTATTTCACTTAAGAGTATGGCCTCAATGTGTATCCATTTAGCTATAAATGTTTCTAGTTTCTTGTTCTTTATGGCTAAGTAGTACTCCATTTTATAAAAAAATCTCATCTTCTTTATCCAGTTTCCAGTTGATGGGAAATTGGGCTGTTTCCAAGTTTTAGCTATTACAAACTGTGCTGCTATGAACATGGGTGCACATACATCGCTGTGAATATGACTCTTTTAATTCTTTTGAGAAGTTACCCAGCAGGGGAATAGCTGGGTCAAATGGGACCTCTAGTCCTAGTTCTTTGAGGTATCTCCATATTGATTTCCACAGTGCTTGTACCAGTCTGCACTCCCACTAACAGTGGAGAAGGGTTCCTTTCTCCCCACAACCACGCCAGCATTTGTTATTGGTTGATTTCTTGATAGCAGCCATTTTTCCTGGGGTGAGGTGGAATTTCAGTGTTGTTTTAATCTGCATCTCTCAAACGATCAGTGATGTTGAACATTTTTTCATATGTTTATTTTCTGCTTCTACTTCTTTGTCTGAGAAATGTCTGTTCATTTCAGATGCCCATTTTTGAATTGGGTCTTTGAATTTGAGGGGTCTGATTTTTTCAGCTCTTTATATATTCTAGATAGTAGTCCTTTGTCTGAGGTACAGCTGATAAAAATTTCTTCCCAGATTGTAGGTTGTCTCTTAGCTCTGTTAGTGGTTTCTCTTGCAATGCAGAAGCTTTTTAATAAGATGAGATCCCAGTTGTTGATTCTTTGTTCTAGTTCCCATGCTACTGAGGTTTTGTTCATAAAGTCTTTTCCTATGCCAATGTCTTCAAGAGTTCTACCTAACTTATCATCTAGCAAGTTTAGTGTTTCTGTTTTAATATTTAGATCTTTAATCCACTTCAATTTTAGTTTAGTGCAAGGTGAAAGATATGGGTCTGGTTTCAATCTTTGGCAAGTTGAAATCCAGTTTTTCCAACACCATTTACTAAATAGGCTATCTTTCCTCTAGTGAGGGTGGTTGGCTCCTTTGCCAAAGATGAGGTGGCTGAGTATGTCTGGAGTTGTTTCTGGATCTTTTAATCTATTCCACTGATCCTCAGATCTGTTTCTTTGCCAATATTATGCTGTTTTTATCACAGTGACTTTGTAGTATAGTTTCAAGTTGGGGATTGTGATACCTCCTGTCATGTCTCTGTTGCCTAGGATTGCTTTTGCTATTCTAGGTCTCTTCTGGTTCCAAATGAATTTTTGGATTGTTTTCTCTAGTTCTGTGAAATATAGTGTTGGGATTTCAATTGGGATTGCACTGAATCTGGATAGCAGTTTTGGAAGTATGGCCATTTTCACTATATTGGTTCTGCCTACCCAGGAGAAAGGGATGTCTTTCTACTTTCTTATATCCTCTTCGATCTCTTTTTTTAGAGTGCTGTAGTTTTCAATGTAGAAGTCTTTTGGTTCCTTCATTAGATTGATTCCTAGATATTTCATTTTTTTGGGATGGTATTGTGAAAGGAATTGTTTCCCTAATTTCTCTCTCAGTGAATCTGTTATTTGTGTATAAGAAAGATATTGATTTTTGAGTGTTGACCTTGTATCCAGCTACTCTATTGAATCTGTCAATTAAGTTTAGAAGCCTTTTGGAGGAGTTTTTTGGGTGTTTTATGTGGAGTATCATATTGTCACAAATAATGACAGTTTAACTTCTTCTTTTCCTATCTTTATTCCTTTTATTTCGTTCTCTTGTCTAATTGCTGTGGCTAATGTTTCCAGAACTATATTGAACAGGAGTGGTGGTAGTGGGCATCCTTGTCTTGTTCCTGATTTTAGTGTGAAAGTTTTCAGTTTTGACCATTTAGTATGATGTTGGCTGTTGGTTTTTCATAGATAGCCTTTATCAGGTTGAGATACAGACCATTGATTTCAATTTCCTGCAGGGTTTATATCATGAATGGGTGTTGGATTTTGTCAAATGCTTTTTCTGCATCTATTATGGTTTTTGTCCTTGGCTCTGTTAATATAGTGTATTACATTTATTGATTTATGGATGTTGAACCATCCTTGCATCCCTGGAATAAATCTGACTTGGTCAGGGGTGTATGATCTTCTTGATGACACTCTGTATTCTGTTTGCCAGTATCTTGTTGAGAATTTTTGCATCTATTTTCATTAGGGAGATTGGCCTGTAGTTCTCTTTTGGGGTTGGGTCTTTCCCTGGTTTTTGAATCAAAGTAACACTTACTTCTAGGAATGAATTTGGAAGTATTGCTTCACTTTCGATTTTCTTGATGAGTTTAAAGAGTAAATGGTGATAGTTCTTCTCTAAATGTCTTGTAGAATTCAGCAGTGAAGCCATCAGGACCTGGGCTTTGGTAAATTTTTTATTAATTTTCAATTTCACTCATTATAATTGGGGTGTTTAGAATTTCTATATCTTCTTCATTCAGTTTTGGTAATTCATATGTGTCTAGGAATCTGTTCATTTCTTCTGTGTTTTCCATTTTATTAGAATACAGAGTCTCAAAGTAGGTATTGATTATCCTCTGGATTTCTCCAGGATCTGTTGTGACTTCTCCTTTTTCATTCCTAACTGCATGGATTTGAGCCTTTTCTTTTCTTTTTTTGATAAGGTTGGCTAAGGATTTATCAATTTTATTTATTCTTTATTTTTTTTATTCCATACTGGGGATCGAACTCAGGACCTTGAGCTTGCAAGGCAGGTGCCAGCACCACTGAGCTAAATCCCTAGCCCATAAATTTTATTTATTCTTTTGAAAAACCAATTCTTTGATTTGTTAATTTTTTGGTATTGTTCTCTTAGTTTTCATTGCATTGATTTTTGCTCTGATCTTTATAATTTCCTCCCTTGTATGAGTTTGGGTTTGTCTTGCTCTTCTTTTTCTAGGAGCTTGAGGTTCAGCATTAGATTGTTTATTTGAACTCATTGTTTTCCTAGTGTGGGCATTCACTGCTATGAATTTCCCTCATAGAGCTGCTTTCATTGTGTCCCATAGATTCCTGTATGTTGTACTGGTATTATCATTTAATTGTAGAAACTGTCTAATTTCTTCTTTAATTTCCTCTGTGACCCATTGATTGTTCAGGACAGTGTTATTCAATTTCCTTGTGTTTGTGGAGTTCTTGTGGTTTCTTATGCTATTGATCTCCAATTTAATTGCACTATGGTCTGATAATATACAGGAGATAACTTCAATTCCTTTGCATTTACTTAAACATGTCCCATGAGTTAGCATGTGGTCTATTTTGGGAATTACCTGTGTGCAGCTGAAAAGAATGTATATTCTGATTTTGTGGGGTGGAACACTCTGTAGACATCTATTAAATCCATTTGTTTAAAAGCTTGGTTCTGTTCTAGTATTTTGTTGTTGACTTTTGGTCTAGATGATCTGTCCATTTGTGATAGTGGGGTATTGAGGTCCCCCACTACAATTGAATTAGTGCTTATTTGGTTTTTCATGTCCATTAATATTTGTTTTGTATATTTGGGGGCATTAGTATTTGGTGCATATATATTTATGATTGTCATCTCTTTCTCTTGGATTGTTCCCTTTACCAGGATGTAGTGACCTTTTTTGTCTCTCTTTATTAGTTTTGGTTTGAAATCTATTTTGTCTGCAAATAAGATTGCTACCCCTGCTTTTTTCTGGGTTGCTGTCAAATGGAGAACTGTTTTCCATCCTTTTATTTTCAGTCTATGAATTTCTTTTTGAATTAGATGTGTTTCTTGTATATAGCATATTGTTTGATTTTGTTTCTTAATCTATTCTGCCAGTCTATTTCTTTTAATTGGTGAATTGAGGCCATTAACATTGATGGCTATAATTGACATGTATTGACTCATCCTTTTCATGATATTTTACTGATGTTGGCCCTTTTACTTTTTATTTTTCCCCCTTTCCCTCTAATTTCTTGCTTTGCCTGATGGCTTCACTCTATTAGGCCTCACAGAGTTGTGACCTTCATTGTCTTTTTCTAGGATATTGTTTAGAATTGTTTGGAGTACTGGTTTGCTATTTATGAAGTTTCTCAGATGTTCTTTTTCATGGAAGAATCTAATTTCTCCATCTATTTTGAAAGATAATTTTGCAGGATACAACAGTCTAGGTTGGAGGTTATTTTTTTTTAGGGTTGGAAATACTTCACTGAGGCTCTCCTTGACTTGAGGGTTCATGTTTAAAAGTCTGCTGTGATTCTGATGGGCTTTCCTTTGAAGGTGATTTGTTTCTTTTCTCTAACTGATGGTCCGATTTTGTTCTTCTCTTGGATTTCTAGGATCTTGACTATGATGTATCTGGGTGTAGTTTTTTTTTGATCATGGCTAGTTGGAGTCCCATATGCCTCATTTATCTGCATGTCTAATTATTTTCCTCTGTTTGGGAAATTTTCTGCTATTACTTCTGTACTTTCTCCTGGTTTTTCATGGACTCCTATTAGTCTTATGTTATTCTTCTTTATTTCATCTAGCAGCTGCTGGATCAATTTCTCATGGTCCCTTACTATTTTTAAGAAATCTTTCTTTTTATGGTCACTAATTGCAATCCTACCTTCTATATCTGATATTCTGTCTTCATATTGGCTCAATCTGCTGTGTGTACTTTCAATCAAGTTTTTAATATCCTGGATATCTGTTTGAATCTGTTTCATGGCTTCCATTTCTTTCCTATGCTAGGCATTAATGCCTTCCATCATGGCCCTGAGCTCATCTATTTTTTTAAATCTGTTTCTGTTCTGGAGTCTCTAATCATGTCTTTCATTTTGCTCACCATCTTTGTAGTTATCTGGGAAATTATTTATGTTTTGAATTTTTCTAGAGTCTTGTCCATCTGTTTAGTTACTTCCTGTGCTATCAGTTCAGGGTGTCTAGGTGGTGCTTGATTATCAGGTCTTTCCATTTCACTTCCCTCAGATTTTGCCTGTGGTGAGCTGGGATTCTGGGTTTGTGCCTTGCTTAGGTGTCTTCTCATTTCTTCTTTTGTTATTGGTGCTGTTTTTGGTTTAATTCCTGGGCTGATACTTCAATATTGCTTATTGTGAGTATCTTTATTCATTGTATTTAGAACCCTTATGGATGATTGCTTCTCAGAGATGTCTTCCAGGTATAGCTGGTCTTTAGGCTTTGAGTCTCTAATGACTCTTAGGCAATGTAGTTTTCAGTATACCAGGGAGGACAACTAATTAGATCAATCACAACACCTTAGCCCAATTGACACAATCAGCATCAACAATAGCATCAAACATAGCTTAGAAAATGACAATTTGTGGTAGCAGTTAATCTGTCACCTTTAACCACATGAGCTAGATCAAAATCAAGGGCCAGCCCAAAATATGTTTGTAGTAAATAAACCCTTCAATATAGCAAATTTACCCTTTGGAACAAGGATTTAGAAGGAGTTGGGGAGGGAGGGATAAATAGAAGAAGAGGAAAAGGTTAGAAGTGAGGCTAGAGAACACAGGAAAAGCATACAGATTTTGGGAAACTGTTGAAGACAAGAGGGACAGACAGAGGAAAGGAATAAAGACAAGAACAGAACAAACTAACAGCAATAGGGAAGCTAGAAACTGTATTCATCTTCCTATAAGAATAATGAGAGTCGAGAGGAGGAAAGAGAGAGAAAAACAATCTGAAATAGGACAGGAACAGGAACAAAGAGGGACAGAAATGCAGAACAAAAAGAGAAAGAAAAAAAGAAAAAAGATACACACACACACATATATACACACACACACACATACACACAAAAACAAAAACAAGAAAGGGCCTCCCTCAGGGTGTGTCTCTGTTGTCCTGGTAGACAACGTGAGCAGCAGTGTGCAGATCTAAGGTGATTGGTCTTAGCAAGCCAGCTGTGTTTCACTGAGATTCAGGCTGATTTCTGGCTGCAAGGCCCAAGTTGAGGTCCCTGCCCTCCTGCAGGATTGAACTCTGCAAGGTTCTATTGCAGGTTCCAGCTGTCCTTTCCAAGAAGTGAGTCCAGGTTTCTATGGGAGGTGCTGATCCCACCTAGTTACCAACCACTATGGTCCTGTGTGTCTTTATTGCAGAGATTCTCTTCACCTTTCCAGTGGGCTTCAATTTTCATTGAGGAGCCTCAGAGAGGCCCTTTCTCTGTTGTGCTCTATCTTCTGGAGCTCATAAGCATGGTCTTTATGTGCCCCCTTCCCGTGTCTCTGCAGTGCAGATTCAGATACTGTAAGGCCCATGCAGCAGCGGCGGTGGCGGTGGCGGCAGCGGCGGCGGCAGCGGCAGTGGCTGCGGCGTGCTGGTTCTGGCAGTTGGTGCTTTTATTCTTAAAATTAAGAATGACACAGGGTCATGTTAAGTGGCATACCTCCTGCCTCAGCCTTCCAGAGTGCTGGAATTACAGGTATGTTTCCAGCTTTTGGGGTCCTGTAGATTTTTCCCAAGAATTTTTCCCAGGTTCTTGATGTCCTGAACAAAAAATTGGACAAGACATGCAAAAAAGGGTAATGAAGATTTACATTTGTTAAAGGTAGGGGAAAGAAGTACACTCTGCAGAGTGAGGGCTCTGGCCATTGAGAGAATTTCCAACGGCCATGAGCTAAATGGTGTAGGTCTTTTGTATCTCTCATTCCTCAGCTGAACATCAGATCTAGGCTGTCCTGTCCAAAGCTCACTTGGTTTTGTGGCAGATGTAAATGAAGGATTGAACATAGCATTTTCTGATTGGTCCCAGGTGGAAAGTTTGGGAATTGTGTTCTGTGTCTCTGTGATTGACAGATCATGCTCATTTGTCCAGCCAACTGGCCACATCCTAATCTCCTGCCTCACTATTGCTTCTAGTTAGATTCTCAATAAAGATAAAATATCAATATTAAAGACCATCCCACAGTATCCTGAAGTTCCACGTATTGTCTTTATGCACACTTGATGTTCCACAATTTTAGAATCTAAAATCAGCCAACAAGAGGAAAATTTAAAGAAGCAAGTGCTCATTTAGCTTTTATACAAACTTCTGTTCTTCAAAAATAAAACTAATTTATTAAAAGAATAAAAAAATTATATGCATAAACATTAAATTTAAGCCTAGTTATAAATAGGTCAAAATATGAATCTTTTCATAGGTCAGTTTTAAGACGGTAAAACATTTTTGAAAATGAACCATACAATAAAAGAAAAGATTTGGTCTTTAGAAACAGATAAATAAATATGTGTCTTATTGATTAGCTATAGAAACATGGTTAAATGAACATAATTACTAATAGGATTGAAATTGTCCTAAACTGTCTTTAAAGAAGTGTGTATAGGATTAAATAAGATAGCTAGCTAATGATGCAGTCATACATTCATGCGCGCGCGCGCGCACACACACACACACACACACACACAGACAAGCCCACACATATACCTCTTAAAGTATGATGATTTTTTTAGAACGCTAATTTTATCCCTCATTTTCAGTATATTAACAAAAAAGTAACATTTAAAGTGAGTCCTAGTGAATTTAATTGAGAACTTGATGGTACCGTGTAACTTAGAATAGCCTAAAATTGCTATTTTTTTTCTGAATCTAAACATTGATTACTAACTAGCTCATAGCATGTCTAAATTTTTTTTTTTTTTTTGGTACTGGGGATCGAACTTGTAACCTTGCGCCTGTAAGGCAGATGCCATAACCACTGAGCTAAATCCCTGGCCTGAGCATGTCTAATTTTTAAGTAAGAAACTTAGTGTCAGCTCTCATAATCTTGGCAGTGAATTTTTTCTTTTAAACATTAATTTTCAAATGGTCTGATGGGAGAAATCTTGATGTTATTTTCCAATATTTCTTTTAGAAATACTCTCTTCACAAGAACTTATTGATCAACTTGCTTTATATTTGTAATAACCTTTTCATATGATCTTATCAGTTCAAATGTTGAATCCATCTGTCAATATTCTCTGCTCATTGGAAGGTGTTTATACTTGCTGAATAATTTATGTATGTATGATTTCATTTGGAGAAGCTATATGAAGTTGCTCATATTTGGCCATTTCTGATCTACAAAAATTGCAATTTTATTCAATCCATAAACACATTAATGATGAGCAAGTTCAATTTTGTTTAGGTCTCTAAGGTTTTCCCTTGGCCTCATTCAAAGGCTGCAATGTTTTTCATTATCCCCGCTTACTTTTTGTCTTCTCTTTCTTCCAAAGTCCTCTCTAACATGCAGTTTGTCTCAGAGATAGCTTTTGCTTCCTAAGGAGTACATAGCTATAAATGAAATAATTCATTTATAATCTCACAATACAGAAAACAAAATAAACATAACATAATAATGTTAATAATAATGTAAGTTCATAATACTGTACATGAATGCTCATATCCCGTGTGCATTTTAAAATCATCTTCTTTATTGAAGTTCTCTTATTTGTATATTTAAAACAGTATTAGGGCTGGGGATTTAGCTCAGTGGTTTTGCCGCCTGCTGCGCAAGTGCAAGGACCTGAGTTCGATCCCCGGTACCAAAAAAAAAAAAAAAGAAAATATAAAACAGTACTTTCTCTTGCAGGTTGTATGTTCCTTAATGGGAGGTGTTTTATTAGCTCTATCTGCACAGTAACTACCATAGCAGGGATTAGCCAAAGATCTTTAAGTGCCCTAAAGGAACATACCAGGAGTATGTGACAGAGTCGACAGAGGTGGCTTAGTGGAAGCAGAGAAAGAGGCATGTACCATTCCAGGTCCCTAAAATTTAAAATCTATAAATGAAATGAGATGACAATGTACACCCATAAAAAGTCTTTTTGGATGAAAATGTTTTTGAAAATATCTTAAGGCTCAATGAATTAGGAAGACTGAGTTTATAGGAAGGCACAACAAAGAGGAGATGGTGTTTCTTTTATGAAAAACTCAGTCAGAATGCATGGAAAAAGAAGCTCTTGTTGTGTGGTAAACTCCCTGGCCACCATCTGGCTCTGTTCATTAAAGCAGTAATCCAAGCAGGAGCACCTGCTGGGTACAGCAAAGGTTGGAACCCAGTGGGTTTCTGGGGCTTGGCAGGAGGTAAGCAGTCACAATTCATGTTCCCAGATACCGGAGGTCAGAGAGGGATGGGTTTGTCAATTTGCTCAGGAAGATATCCCCAGCCATGGAGTCAGAATAATGCCCTTGGAAGTTTGTGGTTTTCTTGTAAGAATCAAAATTTAAAAGAAGTCTGTGAAGGCACAGCCTTGACTGCGAGAGGTGGAAGATCAATATGAAGCTTGATCTGATTTGAGGACTGTATGGTATTCTCATTTTTGCTATATTTGAATTTGTACCAAGGAAACTTTGTTGGGTTTCTTACTAGGAGAAATGATATATAAAATGATAGATATAAATGTGTGCAGAGTGTACTGGAAATGAAATTTTGGGTTGAATTCTAGTTTCCTTTCTTAGTAACTCTGCATTTTAGATGTTAATCAATGTCTCTGAACTTTCATTTTCACTTATCTGTGAAAAATCTCACTTCATGGAGTTGATGGAGATCAAATGAGATATTTATGTAAACACATTGTGTAAACAATGAGTGATACAATTATGTCACCCTTAATATAATCTAGAAAATTTTAGTAGGCATTTGTAGAAAGTAGAATCATTTATCTGTGCTCAAAAGTAGATGGCAATATTTTTCAGGTTTGCTACTATACATCTTGATGGTATAAGAAACAAAGTTTAGTTATGGTAGTTCTGTTTAATTAGTTTGTACTTTGATATTCCCTATTTTCCCCAATAATACCCACTGGAAAATTATAGTGATAGGCAAGGACATTTCCTTAGTGATAATAGGAATGACACAATATTAATTTAGTTTGAATCAAATCAACATTTTTTGTTTCCAATATAATATCACAAATTAGTACTTTGAATTGAGATACTGTCTTTTGTCTTTTGTATTTTGTATTATCCCTTGTTAAAATCCAACAATGCTACTTTAAAAGGAATAATAGAATAAGCTGTGATCCATTGATAATGAACACTTTATGGAAAAGAAATAAGATTCAGGATGATGTCATCCATATAATTTTGAGGGATGTTTACCATCCCATCTAATATTTATTAATCAAAATACTATTATTTAGTTTTTGACTTATGAAAATAGACTGCTAATTTGATATTACTCTAATACAGTCACTTTGCTTACCAAAGAATAATACATAATCTCTCACTATAGTTTTATCTTAGGAGGTATCAGAGAAAAGCGGATCAATAGCAGCAACATCTAGGAGAGATATCACTAATTATAAGAAAAGACAGTTTAATTAAAGTCTCTTCGATCCAAAAGTCTAATTCGTAAACATTTTGGTGTATTTTTTCATATATTCTTTTTAAAGCAAGTAATAAAATTTTATAAGATCAGTAAGCCTCAGAGCAATAATAATTAAGAATCTGAGGGTGTTAGGAAAACAACCTAAATTAAATTTAGTGTGATATTGACTGAACATGAGAAGCCAAATTTTTTTCCCAACAAACTCAATGGAATATCACAGGAAGAGAACTTCTGCTTAAAACTTATGTTTGCAAATTTCCTCCCAATAGCCCTAGTTCTTTTCTCTATCTCTCTCTGTGGCAAAAACACTTGAAGAATCGCCTGCTCTCATTTCTATCCTCTTCTTCCTTTTCCTCTTCAATCCAACACAATCTGGTTACTGCTTCCACTATATGTACACGTATTGCATGGTTAATATTTGCAGGGCACTAGGCTGAGCAAGTTATGTATATTATCATTAATTTCTTATAGTGGTCTATGGATCGATATGAGGAATTTCATTTTCCTTATACTGTAGTTGTTTCAGATAAAAGTTACTGTTTTAGTCTGGACTACTTGGCACAAATGAGGGAAAGAAACAACCTGTCTTAAAGTGAAGAGAATGTCCTCGGTAACGCATCTGAAAAATGCAGGATTTATGTTGGTTTTAGGCAGATGAGGCCCTTCCTGCTGTCTGTCTCTTACCTGTTCTTTGTGCATCTCCATTCTCAAGAGGGAACTAATTTTCTATGGAAGAGCAGAGACAGTATTAGACGTAAACCTGCATTCTACCAATTTGCCACTTTTCAGGGAGAAAAGAGTACCTCAGTCCTAGACAAGGGTCCAGATCTTACCTTTTTTGGTCAGGCTTGGATCATGTGTTTATCTATGGGACAACACAGGAGAAAATCTTTGTGACATTGATTTAACCCAGTGAAATAAACCAAGAAACATGATCCAGAAGAAAAAAGTTGACAAATTGGAAAATTTGCTTTTTATTCTATCTTACAATCATGGAGCATTGGAGTCTGATGACGGTTCCTAGTTTGTTGCGACTTTCTCCTTTTACCTTGCCATTTCAGTGAAGGACAGTTTCTGATGTGGGGGTGGGAGGTGGGTGCCAGACACTGGCAGATTCCAGGTAGACTCTAATAGAACAGAGTTGTGCCTCATTCTCACCGACACTTGGAATAGTCAGGTTTTTATATTTCAGCCATTCTGATAGGTGTGTAGTAATTTCCCATTATGGTCTTAATTTACCTTTGCCTAATGACCAGTGCTGGTGAGCATATTTCCATGTGCTTGTTTGACATCCATTTGTCTTCACTGGGGAATAGTCTATTCAATTTTTTTTGCTGTTTAAAAAATGTGGTTGTTTTCTTATTGGGTTTTGGGAGTTCTTTATATATTTCAACTGTAACTCTTATCAGATATATAGTTTGTAGATATATTATTCCAGTCTGTTTTTTCATTTTGTTAAGTCTCCTTGACAGTTCTACACTTTTAGATCTTACATTTAGGCCTATAATTTATTAGGCATTAATTTTTGTATGTGGTACAATATATGGATTGAAGTTCTTTGTTTCTGCTCTGTGACCACGGCTACCCAATTGTTCTAGCACCGTTTGTTGAAAAGATTGTCCTTTCTCCACTTCCTTTACAACTTTGGAAAAAACTGAATTTATCTTGGAGATGGACTCAATTCTGTCCCACTAAAATTCATATGGACCATTTTTAGAGAAAGGGCCTTTAAGGAGGTAATTAAGGTTAAATGAGATCATAGGGATGGGGCTCTGTTATGACGGGGCAGTTTCCAGATAAGAAGAGGAAGAGACATCAGAGAGCCTGTGCACAGAAGAAAACTCTGTGAAGACCCAGCACGAAGGTGACCATCTGCAATCCAGGAAGAGAGGCCTCAACAGACACCAAGGCAGCTGGCATCTTGGTCCTGGACTTGTAGCTTGCAGAACTGTGAGAAATTAAACGTGTGTTGTTTGGGTCACCCAGTCTGTTACCTCGATGGGCAGCCTGAGCTACATTTCTGTGTGTCTATTTCTACATAGGCTTTTCAGTTCCATTGGTCTAGTTGTCTGTTTTGACACAAATTCCACTGTCCTAATTACCATAGGTTTGTAGCAGGTCCTTCACAGAGGAAGGGGAAGTCCTCCATTTTGTTATTCTTTTTAAAAGTTAGTTCACTATTCTAGTTTCTTTGCATTTCTATATATGTTTGATAATATATGCCTATTTAAAAAAATATTTCAATGAAAAAATTGTTAGGGTAGTGCTCGCTTTGGCAGCACGTATACTAAAAAATTGTTAGGGGGAATGAATAGTGGGAAACAAAATCAGTATTTTAAGGTATTATTGAAAAATGCAATTTTGATACTATTTTTGTGCTCTTTAAGATATTTCCCAGATTAGTCTATCAAATGAATCAATTCCTTAAAATTAAAGAAAACTTTTAAGAAAAACATTAAGGAAAACTATTTTAGACCTCTGAAATTTTAGCAGCAAAATTTCAATATGGGAATTTCTTTTATTCCCGAGATGACCCTTTCTGCCTTTGGTTTTACATGTAGTGTTTAGATTACAAAGTACATTGCTTTGTTAACAGTTTGTGTATTTCACTGCAAGTATGTTCGTTTGGTAAACTGATCTATTTAAAAACTTCACAAATTTTTGCTAGTAATTTCTATATCATCTGTTTTTCAACATTATATTTCAGTGTATACATTCTAATTTATATTTCTAACTGAAACAGGCACCAAAGCTCTTGTATTTCCCAAAAGTATCTAGATAAAAAGTGCAAAATCCAGCTTTTCTTCCTTTAGCAGTCAGTTTGTTTTTTCAGTTTATCAAAAACATTAACAAAAACAGAAAAAATAAGAAATAATTTCCTGTCTCCGTACCTCCTTTGCTTAACAAGTTTCCAAAAACGACACGATAATTCTGGAATTTAGTGTTTCTTTTGGTGTTAAGGCTTGAATTTCTCATAAAATGTTATAATACTGCTGGAAAATATTATAATACTGCTGCTACATTTTTTTGTAAAATTCAAATACGTATTGGTTCTCTGCATTTCTGAGAGGGAATGACCGTGGTGATCCACGAGTCACATCTGAAGGTGTCCTTTTGATCGTAAGCATAGAATTTGACACTAATTAATGTAGCAAAAAGGAAGAATTTGGTAGAAGGCTATTGGCCATATCATGAAAGTAAGAAAGAATCGAAGGACTGAGGAAAAGAAGGGCTTAGCTCCACCGATTCCCAGGCCTACATCTCTGGGTCCCTAAATTTAAATTCTTAGGAGACTGAATAAAATTGGTGGTTTTGGTCAGTTCTGTACTCCCGGAACAATTACCTGTGGCTCAGGAAACAGAGTCACCTGGAAGAAGTCTGCATGTGGGTGACCTGTTTCTCTGCACGCACCGGGCTCTGGGACTGTCACCGTGTGGAAAAGACCTGAGCCATCTGCTTAAATCCCTCAGAGGGTTACATCGTAGCTTTGGAGTATGCTATTACATGTATTAATTTATGTTGACAAAGTTGCCTTTCACTGGCTTTATTATTCAATACTCATAAAAATTACATACGGTACATATTTTGTTCATTTGTTCATGTTTAAACCTGGGGAATTGAAGACTCTGGGAAGTCAACAGAGCATGTGAACAGCAGTCTGATGTCAACCCAAGGCCTAATTTGAAGCTTGCACGTGGAAAGTCAAGCTTGGTAAAAAAAGAAAGATCCAGTGATGGGTTTTAAAGTAAACTTCCGTAAATATTTTGTTAGGAAGTAGATATGTAATGATAAAGAGATAAGTGCTCTCCCTTCTCTTCCTACTGCTAAATGCCATCTGTTTTTGTCCTTTAATCTCTTTCAGATGTGCATATTGAACTGATTGTTTTTGATAATGAATAGTTGCTTTACTGGAGGCAAAAACACAGACCCACAAAATATTTTGTATTATCCAAGGTTCAGTCCAAGGTTCCTGCCTGCCTATTTTATTTCCGTAGAATGGAGAAGAAAGGTAATAATGATGACAAGTGAGTGAGGTCCAACAAAAGAGGCGATGACATTTGACTAAGCAGTGAATGACACAGAAACAAGGGAAAATATTCTCCAAAGGTGAAGTGCCTTTGTGTTGTTGCATTCCACATACTCAGAGTTCAGAATAGGAGAGATGGTCTGTGAGCCTGAAGAATTAATTTTTCTTCTTTGTCCAGGGGAGACCTTGGAAGGTAATGTCAGGCAATAGCTTCGGTTACAATATCAAATCTTCCAGTTATAGTATCTCCCACACTAAGGCTATTATTCTCTTTTATCCTGTTGTAGTATTTTCAAGTTTCCTTTCTCATTAATGAGTAGATATTTGGAATCTCTCCCTAATTTATAATAATGACAAGTTAATTTAGAATTCCCATTGAATGTGTATTGGTTAAAATAAAAATCTCAAGATACCTTTGTGATTCACCATTTTTAATGAAAAAAGAAAGCTGGCCTCATCCTAAAATTCAAGGGAATCTTTGAAAATGTGTTACTGTGGAAAGATGAGTGGAGAGAGCGATGACATTTCTCTGACTACCACCCACAAAGATCTCCTAGAATTTCCCCGGCCTCCCTGACCATGAGGATGCTTTCTAGGAGGGTAGCAGTGCCTGCTTCAGGCTCCTCCTCCTTCTCCAGCTTGACAGTGACAAGGGAGACAACGTTGCTTTAGATTCGCCCAGCATTACCTGTACCCTTTCACCATTTATTTTAACATTCCTTTTGGTATGTGAGTTTATATCCTACTCTTTTTAATGTTTCTTAAAGGAGGCCAGAGTTTAGGTCCATATATTTCACAATTGTACTTTTTATTCTACATTCAATTTTTTGACTTCTGTATGTGATTTAAATTGGTCACTTCAGTTGTTACCATTCATGTTAACTTCATTGTTTTTCTTTCAAATACTTGTAGCATGTTGACATTATATAGCTTATAATTTGGGATAGATATTTTATCTCTTTTAAACGATGATCTATCTTTCAGTTATACAGAAGGCAGTATCTGGAATACCATTTTTTGGACATGTACTATACATAGGAAGAAGCAGACGGTAATCCCCAGGTAGAGAACTAGAAGGCTGGGTGACAGGAGCATCTTCGTGCGGTCACTGTGTTTAGGTTTCCACAACTGAGCTAGCGCCTCTGGTGCTCACAGTTTTGTACTACTGGTCAGAGATATTTGTGTCAAATGTCAACTAGAACTACTCTGTGCACTCTTTGTTACAGAAATAAAGAATAAGCATTTAGAAAATGTTGTAGCAATTTGACCTCGACAATGCATCCATGCTTGGGATCAAAGGCCTACCCACTGACCAGGTAGAGAACTTTTTGTGTGTCAAACTTGTGTGTGTGAATTGTACACCAGATGTGCAGTGAAACCACATTTGAGCCTGTGATTGATTTGAAATAATAATAATAATAATAATAATAATAATAATACTGTCTTTCCTCACTAAGAGGTGGAGAGCAGTGATGTAGATGATGCTGAATAAATAAGACTTACTGACATCCAGCAGCCGTATATGAAGTAAGTGGTTTGCACTGCACCTCGAAAACAACACCTCCACAAGTCTAGTTGCTAAAACTATGCAAATAGAACACTTATGTGCTCATGAAAGCTCCAGAGAAGAGGAAATGAGGAAGTTTGATTTTTTTTATTGATATATGTTTGCAATACAAAATACTTCATTCATCTTGGGGAATTGGTAAATATATGAAATCTGATTGTTTGCTAAAAAGAAAATGACAATAATTTGGGAGAGAAGAATCATGAAATTTTCACCTCAAGTATGATATTGTATCAATAGTATTTTATTTTATTTTATTTATTTTTTTGGTACCGGGGATCGAACTTGGGTCCTTAGCTTGTGAGGCAGGCGGTGGAACCACTGAGCTAAATCCCCGGCTGAAGATAGTATTTTCTTACTATTTTTTTTATAGAATCCTTTGAAATTAACACAGAGAATGCCGGGTCTTGTACGTGAGGGCATTGGCTGGCCTTCTCCCCAGCACTGGCCAGTAGAAGACACCATCTAGGGGAAGGGGTTGGTGCCAACTCTTGTGGTGGAGGAAATGTTTTTTTCTTGTTTTCCACACTCTTCGGCATTTCCTAGCTAGCAAAAACATACACTGTGGAGATCACGTGAATTGACTACAGAAGTTATTTATAGCGGCCACTTTCTTTGGTGAAGAATTAAGTTACTTGACATTAAATGGTTTTAAGATTGTACAATATTACAAATATTAAGGAATAAGGAAGCTTTTTAATAATTTTACAAAACCCCACCTGAAACAATTGAAACCGTCCCATTTTAAATAAACTAAAGCTAAAATTGGAGTGTAACTGATAAAGGCAAACATAAACTGAAACGACAATGATTTGCATAACTTTTGCTAAACTTCTTTATTTCGGGACTAACTTATTTCAGGAAGTTTTAAAAATAGAATTAGAGATTGACAGCAGAATGCTCAGTGCTCTAGCTTGTCAAGGTGTGTGCTGAAGTCCTTTCAGCATGAAGGGCATGAGAACCGCTTCACTTAGGGTCATGTTGGGATTGAGCACAGTGAGCCCTCTTCATAGGGAAACACTAAAATAGAAAGGAAAAGTACATATTTTGGGGCAGATTCTAATAAAATTCTTTCTGGTGTAAATACAGCCTCTTATTTCAAAAGGGAGTTGGGAGATTAAAAGATAAACCTTAACATTTACGAACTAGTCTGAGTCCCTCTGGGAAGCGGGGTTTATTTGGCAAGTCAGCAGTGATGATATCTTAACGTTTTATAGAGTAGTTTTGGCTAACATATTCAAACTTTGGTAAACCTTATATAAGATACTAGAAGAAATCATCAAAGTGACACTTATCAAATGCGTATTCCTGTTTTTAATCTTGTAAAACTCTAGCACTTTGAGGTAAGAGAGATATTTACATCTACTGAAGATAAGTTTGATACTATTAACCAAATAAAAAAGCAGAAGTTTACGTGTCATTAAGGAAAAACGTCCAGAAATACTGCTTTCCAAATGTAACTTTGTATTTCTGTCTAAACACAAGGAAATGTGCCTTTTGTGGGAATAAGTTGAATTATACTGAGCGAGAGAGAGAGAGAGAGAGAAAGAGAGAGAGATCCCACACACGACAATGTAATCAAAATTGCATGGCAGACAATAAGATTATTATAGGAAGTGTGAATTATTTTTCGTTCCTATCACTTTCTGCAACAGCAAAATAAGCTCATTTTGAGAATGTTTTTAATTTAGTATCTGCAATAATGGAAAATGATAGTCTTTCTTACAACAAAACCTTGAGTTATTAAAAAACTTACATAACTTCCTACTTCAAGTGTTGAACACAGGAACTACATTATATCCCTAGGATTTGGGAATGAGGTGTTCTTATGAGTAGGTGTTTTGATTCACTAAATTTGAAGTTTGCAGGGAGGAAGATTGCGCCTGTATTTTTGAGAGAAGAAAACAAAGGGAGAGCAAGGAAACAGAGAATGTGAAAGACCTAACGCTGAGGATGACATTAAACTTCCAGGGGATTTTGTTTGATATTCTGAATCTCCTCCAGCAGACCGAGGTTCCTCGTGATGGTGCAGAAACATTGATTTTAGCTTCATCTTTATCTTGTTGCTTCAGAAGGCTTGCTTCCCCTTTATTCAATTATTGGTTTTTAAAATATAAAGTTCTGTACTGTATGTGGAAAATTGTGGATCAGGTGAGAAATGTGGAATAGAGGGCCCTGAACAAAATCTCGGGGCCATAGAGAACATAAAGGAATATTTCTTAATGACTTCACTTGTATATGTCACTGGGGTGGGATGTAGCTCAGTGGTAGAGTGCTTGCCTAGAATGTGTGAAACTCTGGGTCCAGTCTCCAGCAACACACACACACACACACACACACACACACATGCACACACAGTCATCCAGTTGAAATTTTCGCATCTATGTTTAGGTGTAGTAGGACCCAATCACTAAATAAATAGCACTTAACACACACTAAATTCCTAGTAAGTGTGGGAGTCACTAAATAGTTGAACTTGAAGGAGATATAGTAGCTATTAGCTCATAAAAACTCAGAACACCTCAAAGTTTAAAATGAACCCTTAAAACAAACCATGAAAACAAAATGAAACTGTTTTATCTTCCCCCACAATGCTCTTGGAATCTATGGACAATGAAAATAATTACTAGGTAAACTTTGAAGCCAAAGATGTTAAAGCAACTGTGAATAAACAAGTGAAGACTTAGTAGGAGAGCATTAAAGGTATTTAGAATAATCTCTAGAGGTCTCATTAGTGGTTAAAGAGGCGGAAAGTCTTGGTCTACAGAAATATGTAATGGAGTTTGAAACAGTGTAGCCGTGTCTAAAATACCTTTACAGAAAGGTATTAAAATGTTATCTGTACTTCCTTGGATCCAGAGGAGCCCTTGCTACCCTGTTGGCCTTATCTGTTAAAAGAATGATCCCCAAAAGAGTTCTGTGTTTCACAATTTCAAAATAATTTCATGTGTCACCAGTTCCTCCTGCCTGGTACATATTGCCACTTACATCACTGGAAGGGATCAGCATGGCACATCCCAATGTGCTGAGGAACACGGGTAATAATTCATCTGTGGATTGGAGGTGAGAGCTAGTCCTAGGGTTAATTCTCAGGCTGTCAAGAAAAAGGCTGTTTCCTACAGGATCCATCAGCCATTCTTCTTGACCTGGGAGAGGTGATATTTTGAAATCTGACAGGTGCCTGTCTGTAAATAGCACACTTCTTTTTTTGGCTACTGTTTTCCTGGTATTTCTCCTTCTTAAATTGTGTTGGACCATGGAATGTTTGCCGAGAGATAATTCTCTTCCAAAATATATGATTTCTGGTGCAAGCCAAGAATATTCCCAGATCTTCTGGCAGTCAGTATGCAAAGATGAGAACGAGACTCTTCTGACAATTCTAGAGATGTGGGGCAAGCTATTAAATAGCAGCTCTGGGTCCTTGAAAACAATTTCTGTCTAAAGAGTTGTATAATAGAAATGCATATCCTTAGTCCTTAGTGTTTCTATGTCATCTGAGATTTTAATTTATGATGTAATATTAAAAGAGCATAGTGCCTTTGTAAAAAAATTCCTTGTTTTAACTTTAAAATCATATGGTAGAAGAAACAAAAGTGATGTCATACTTTTAAAAGCATGACTACTTTATTTTTAGGTGTTATTATAGTACATACTCTTAAATGTTACAATTTATATTAGTCCCCGCTTCAGGCTCCTGTTTTATTTATTTTATCTTGGCTGAGATCCAGAAAACAGAAATGCTACTGCTTTTTTTTTTCCTTTTTGGAGGTGGAAACATTCAATATACCATGTCAGTACTATAAAAGATGAAAATAAGTTGACACATTTGTTCAATGTGGTCACAAATCTGCTATGAAATGTTTGATGATTTAAATGTCTTCATATTCCATATAGCCAAGAGAAAAGTCATAAAAGTGCTACCTGGTGTTATCTTCCCTCTCTTGCTTTCTTTGATTTTACTTTTCAATTTGATGTTGATCTTCTTTGACTTCTGATTTAATTTCCTTTAGGGCTTTGTAGGGTTTTGTAGGGAATTGCTTTATGTGTTTCTGTATGGGAATAAAATACCTCTAAAATAACATTTTCCAACTTAAAAGTCATACATGACTATAACTTTGGAAATCAGAAAACTTGAAAGAAGTACAGTGGACCCTTGAATTACAACTGCTCTGACATATGAACAACTTCGGTTACAACTGGAATTTTAGTTTTAACTTACGAACAAAGTCTCAAGTTACGATCTGGATGCTGGATCCTTGTGCTTCCAGATGGTCTCAGATACAGATTTAACCCTTAAAGAACTCTGGAAAGAATACAACAGCATCCTTTCCTGTGTGGGGTTAATTGAGAAATCCCGGGCTGGTGTCTCTCTACAGACACTGAGATCTGCCTGTGTGCAGGTGAGAGACTTTGAAGGCTTTGAGGAGGAGCCTGAGCCTCTAATTGACCAACCTGAGTTACAGCCAACCCTTGGGAATGAATTGAGTTCATAAGTCAAGTCCACTGTGAATCATAATCATGCTTCTTGTACTACCTAGAGGTAATCCTTGTCAGGGTTTGGCCTCTAGTCTTCTTTATTCATACATAAGGTATAAATCTAGGTATAATCCAGTTGGCCTTCCAGGTATCTGTGGATTCAACCAATTGAGGATTAAAAATATTTGACACTCATTGAACGCGGCAGCAGCTTTGGCAGCTTTTGTGTGATTTCCCCGCCAGTAGAACTGGGCCTACACTCAAGCAGCCATGTTGAAGTCCCTGCAGTTGGCATTGATCTGGCACCACCTACTGCTGTGTGGGTGTCTTCCAGCACGGGAAGGTGGAGACAATGGCCAATGATCAGGGAAACTGAACCACCCCAAGTTATGTCGCTTTCACTGACACTGAATGACTGATCAGAGATATTGGAAAAAAACCAAGTTGCAATGAACCCCACCAACACAGTTTTTGATGTCAAGCATCTGACTGGAGGAAGATTTGATGATGTTGTAGTCCAGTCTGATATGAAGCACTGGCCTTTCATGGTGGTGAATGATGCAGGCAGACCCAAAGTTCAGGTTGAATACAAAGGAGAGACAAAGAGCTTCTATCCAGAGGAAGTATCTTCTATGGTGCTGAAAAAGGTGAAGGAAATTGCCGAAGCTTATCTTGGGAAGACTGTTACCAACGCTGTGGTCACTGTGCCAGCTTACTGTGATGACTCTCAGCATCAAGCAACCAAAGATGCTGGAACTATTGCTGGTCTTAATGTACTTAGAATTATCAATGAGCCAACAGCTGCTGCTATTGCTTACGGCTTAGACAGAAAGGTTGGAGCTGAAAGAAATGTGCTGATTTTTTATTTAGGAGGTGGCACTTTTGATGTGTCAATCCTCACTACTGAAGATAGAATCTTCAAGGTGAAATCTACAGCTGGAGACACCCACTTAGGTGGAGAAGACTTTGACAACCGAATGGTCAACTATTTTATTGCTGAGTTCAAGCACAAGCATAAGAAAGACATCAGTGAGAACAGGAGAGCTGTCCGCCGTCTCCGTACTGCCTGTGAATGAGCTAAGAGATCCTGTCTGCCAGCACCCAAGCCAGTATTGAGATTGATTCCCTCTATGAAGGAATCGACTTCTATACCTCCATTACTCATGCTCGATTTGAATGCTGACCTGTTCCGTGGCACTCTGGATCCTGTTGAGAAGGCTCTTCGAGATGCCAAACTGGACAAGTCACAAATCCACGACAGTGTCCTGGTGGGTGGTTCTACCCATATTTCTAAGATCCGGAAGCTTCTGTAAGATTTCTTCAATGGAAAAGAATTGAATATGAGCATCAACCCTGATGAGGCTGGTGCTTATGGTGCAGCTGTTCAGGCAGCCATTCTGTCTGGAGACAAGTCTGAAAATGTTCAAGATTTGCTGCTCTTGGATGTCACTCCTCTTTCCCTTGGTATTGAAACTGCCAGTGGAGTCATGACAGTCCTCATCAAATGCAGTACTACCATTCCTACCAAGCAGATGCAGACCTTCACAGCCTACTCTGACAACCAGCCCGGTGTGCTTATTCAGGTATATGAAGGTGAGTGTGTCATGACTAAGGATAACAACCTGTTTGGTGAGTTTGAACTCATAGGCATACCTCCTGCACCCAATGGTATTCCTCAGATTGAGGTCACCTTAGATATTGATGCCAGTGGCACCCTCAATGTCTCTGCTGTTGACAAGAGTACAGGGAAAGAGAACAAGATTACCATCACTAATGACCAGGGCCGTTTGAGCAAGGAGGACATAGAGTGTATGGTCCAGGAAGCAGAGAAGTACAAAGGTGAAGATGAGAAGCAGAGGGATAAGGTGTCCTCCAAGAATTCACTGGAGTCATAGGTTTTCAATATGAAAGCAGCTGTTGAAGATGAGAAACTTCAGGGCAAGATCAATGATGAAGATAAACAGAAGATTCTTGATAAGTGTAATGAAACCATCAACTGGCTAGATAAGAATCAGACTGCAGAGAAGGAAGAATTTGAACATCAGCAGAAGGAGCTGGAGAAAGTCTGCAATCCCATCATTACCAAGCTGTACCGGAGTGCAGGTGGCTCAGCTGGAGGAATGCCAGGGGCTTCCCTGGTGGGGGTGCAGCGCCTTCTGGTGGTGCTTCCTCAGGGCCTACTACTGAAGAGATTGATTAAGCCAACCCCAAGTATAGATTTAGCATTGTTCCACACAGTAAAACATTGAAGGACCTAAATTTGTAGCAAATTCTGTGGCAGTTGTTAAAGTTTAACTGCTACAGTAAAATACTGGGCATTCTCAACACTTGACCATGGAACATGTGCACAGGTAAAAGATAACATTGCACTTTATAAGGACTGTATTATAAGTGGAAATGCAATGTCTTCAATAAAGTATTTAAAATTGGCACCATAAAAAATATTCGACGAACAATTTTGTCCATACTGAATACATAGACTTTTTTCTTGTCTTTACTCCCTGAACAGTAGAGTATTGCAACTATTTACATAGCATTTACATTATGTCAGGCATTGTAAGTAATGTAAAGATGACTTCAGTGTATGGGAGAATGTGCACAGGTGATGTACAAATACTGCACCCTTGTATATAATGGACTTGAGCACTTGCAGATGTTGGTATCTGTGAGATCTCTGGAACCAATGGCCCATTGATACTGGGGGATGACTGTGTGCTTTTTCATTCATAGAAAATATAAAATACATATGATATGTAAATAGTCAGTTTGTGTTCATTTAATGTTCTGTTACTATGATGCACTGTAGTAGCCACAGATTCTCCACCAGTCCTACCGAGGCACACAGTCTGCTGTCCTTTTTCTTGAGATGGGACTGGCCCAAGTGCTAATGGGACTGTGCTAATGAAACACAGCAGCAGGAGTGTGCTGCATGACTTCTAAGGGCAGGTCTCGAAAGATCTGCAGCTTCACTTTGATACTTTTTGGATTTTCTGTCTCATTCTCTGGAGAAGCCTAAGGAGCCATGCATGGAGGTTCATGTGGAGGAGAACCCAGGCACATGAACAGGGCCATTTTGGACCTTTCAGTCCTTCCAGAATCCTTGGCAAGAAATTGCAAAGCAGAACTGCAAAGTCCACCCACAGAACTGTGGGACATAACCTGTGATTGCTTAAAGAAATGGAGTTTTGAGGTAGTTTGTTGTACAAGGGGTAATCTAAAAATACGGTGAGTGTGTCAGTAAAAAATTGTTACAGTAAAAGACACATTGCCACTAATCTCCCTTTGCTTCGAACACACTTACCCCATCATTCTTGCCACTTTCTGAAGCAGCTCGTGATAAAAAGTTTGGTGACTGCTGCTGAGTGCATCCAATAAAAGGCAGGCTTGTAAAAACATGACGGGGTCCTCATCCACCTTACCCACTGGATCTGGCAGCGTGAGACTGCTGATGCTTGTCCAAAGTCAAAATGACCATGATGTGTAAATGTTTTGGATTGATTCAGGACACAGAGGCATCCAGGTCAGTGCAACTAAAGACACTCGTGAAGGAAGACTTTCAGAGCGGCTGCAGAAGGAGGCAAGTACGTGTATTCTTGGTATATGTGCGTTCAAAGCAAGGGGAGCATCTTGAGGAGAATTAACCACAATGTGTCTTTTACTGGAATAATTTCAAAAAATTTAAACCTACATTGTATTTTTGATTATACCTCATAGAGCAACCTGACTGATACAATAATATTCTCATGTTATTATAAGCATAATTTCAGTGGCTTCATAGTACTGTATCTCAGAGGGTATGCATGTGACAGTTCACCATTTCTCTATTGTTAGACACTGAAGAAATTCTCTTTTCTGTGATGAATAATGCTATGAAATATTTTAATGCAAAAATCTGAAGATGAAATTAGGACTATTTCCTTTAGTTGGCTCCCTGGAAAGAGAAATAATGTCAGGCTCTATGAGACCATTGGCGAAGATTTCTAAATTGCATTCCATAGGGCTGGACCAATTCATGGCATCTCTTCACCATTATCAGATTAGCACTGAAAACAAGCACTGAAGAAACCAGATAGTGGGCCTAAAGTCATCACAAAACCAAAGCATTTTACTAATTTAATAGGTAAAAATGATATTTTATTTTAAGTTGCAGTCTCTCCTTAGTGAGCTTAAGCTACTCAGATATTTAATAATTGCTTTCTATTTTATCATCATTGAATTGTATATTACTACTATTTGCCATTAAAATTGCAGAATTACTATTTTTCTTACAGATTTGTGAGAGCTCTTTGTTTTTAAACATGTTAATTTTTATGGCTCTGGAAAATATTATTGTTTACATATTAATTTTTGTCTGTTGTAGTTTTGATTTATGTAAGTTTAAAAAATCTTATTTACTTGTTCTTACTGACTTGTTTTTATGGTGATTTTTCTTGCCTTAAATTTAAATGTTCCTTTTGCCACAGCATTTTAAATCATTTAGGAAAATGTAATTTACATTCCAAGTGTAAATCAAGTGTTTTAAAACTTCTGCTATTTTCCTCTTTTTTGGTTTTTATATTTCCTTCCAAAACTTATTCTATATAATTTGTGCTTTGGGCAGAAAGTTTTTCAGGCTAGTCATGATCCATTTTTGTAAGTGTTTGATTTATGAAGGGTTTTCTATTTCTGGGGTTACAAAGTTCAGTATATATTAATGTAACTTGATTATGTAATTCAATTCTTCCGTGCCTTTATTTATTTTTTATTGAATTGATTTGTCATAGATTGATAGTGGTGTGTTGAAATATCTTATGATTGCATAACTGTCATTTCTATTTTCATTTATAATGGTTTTTACTTTATATGATCTGATGTCATACTGTTTAATGCAAAAGATTCATACCTCTGTCTCATTCATTCATCCATTTAACATTTATTGAGTGCTAGAGATACAAAAACATGGTCATTCCTCTCAAGGAGCTCACAGAGCTGTAGGCAAACCTACCACAAGAGCAGATAATCCGATTAGCATGGGGGAGGGATGGGAGGAGACCGGATGAGAGAGCCACCAGTTGTCAACCTGTGCAGACACTGCCTCATTCAGTCAGAGTGATCTCTGACTTGTTTAATAATTTCATCTGGAATTTTACTTCATTTAGTAATTTTGCCACTACTAAATTCCCATTCTTTTATAAGCTCCTTATAATTGCATTTTCTTTTTAAGTTCAATCTAAAAGTCTGACTTTCATTCAAGTCAGTACTGGGTTAATTTAACAAACCCTTACTGAGCTCCTACTACCTGTCAGGCACTGGGCTAAGCCTGGGGAATGGCAAAGACAATCCTCAAGGTGCTCTCACTGCAGGAGGGGAATATAGATGGACAACGCACGCTCGGACCCTGTAAGAGGAGTCCTTAGTGCAGTAGTCTTGGGCCCCAGAAGTTAAGCAGGAGCCATAGATTAGAAGAAGGAGGTTGGGATGGGTGTTTCAGAAAGAACATAGCAAGCCCAGGTGCCATGAGCGGAGAGACAGCCCGGTCCACTCTAGGAACAAAGTGTGGTTCAGCATGGTGGAGCCCTGGGAGTGCAGGATAATGGGTAGTGGAGGTAGAGAGGTGGGGTGGATCGTGTAGCATCCCACAGGGAGGCTCAATTTCAGGCAAAAAGGGAGCGTCACCTTCATCATCTTACATAGGTGAGCGATGGGGCTGGATTTGCTCTGGAGAGATTCCTGTGGGGACGGCATCGTCTCTCCTACCTACAGCTCTGATTACTGTTACTAGTGCTGATGACTGCTGCTAGATACCGGGTGCTGCTACCATGCTAGTCGCAGTTTCTTGTACTATGCAACTTGCCTTTAAATTTTGACTTTACTTCAATGCAGCTTCTCACTTTTAGTGTCTGCTTTTAACTTGCTGAATATTTCTGTAATTTCAAGTTGCAGTTCTAGAGATTAAAAAACCAGATCAATTCAGATTGCCTTCACTAGAACAGAATGAAGTTTTTTCAACACTAGAATTCTCAGAGGGTGCTAGACATTCTCATGTGTTCATGGCCTATTATGTCCTGACTCCTCAGTTTCTGATCCCTTGTAAAATCTGCTACTGATGAGCACCTCTGTATTTGTAACATCTTAGGAAGCATAAAGGAAAGAATATTAGGCTAGGAGATTTTACTGCAAAATTGTTGAAGATTTGTGATAATATACAAATAGGCTGTACTCAAACTAAAGGCTTACTAAGGAAACTGATTTTTTTTTAATCTTACCTTATTTCTGTCTGTAATATTTTAATTGTCACTTCTGCCATCTCCATGGCAACTCACATTCCATAAGGAAATGCTGTAGTCACTGACAACAGAGAAAGCTGAGGACTCTTATGTTTGCTTTTTCAGAAGTAATATTCTTCCATTATTATATAAGTTCTGTTTCACTAATGTGGGCTGTTAGATTCGTGATGTCACTACCGACTATTCTAGACTACCCAGGGCCAATCATAACATATTATTCCTGACAATGTGCATTAAGAACTCCAAATGCTTAGATTTTATGTATCAAACAAGGTCAAACTAAGTAATAGTTGAAAAAGCCTCAATACACTACAGAAGAAAGATGCAACATCTAGTAAAAGACAATAGGAGCTAGAAAAATAAAAGAAAGTCATCGGAGAAATTAGATTCTGATAAGTGGAATGACATTCTATCTTGGATTGCAGATTAAGATGTAAATACTGATCAATGCCATCTATAGTAAAATCTTCCTCAAAATCCCATTGACATTTTTATGTTTGCAGAAATAGAAAAATCTACCCTAAAAGGATCTTGGATAGCAAATTTAAAAAATCTTGAAAAGAAGAACAGATTCTCATACTTCAAAATTTACTACAAAGCTATAATAAATCAGGGTGGTACAGGCAAAAAGACATATAAACCTATGGGACAAAACAGAATACCCAGAAATAAACCTTGACTTATGTGGTAAACAACTTTCAACAAGAATGTCAAAATACAGGCTGGGGATTTAGCTCAGTGGTTCTGCCACCTGTCTCATAAGCGCAGGGTCCTGAGTTCAATCCCTGGTACCAAAAAAAAAAAAAAAAAGAATGTCAAAATAATTTAATGAGGAGAAAAGATAATCTTTTCATTAAATGGTGTATAATCCAGCAATTCCACTTCAGTTATGTACTCAAAAGAACTGAAAGCAGAAACTTGAAGAGGTATTTGTATATCCATGTTGATAGCACCATTATGTGGAACAATCAATGGACAAAAGCCATCCAAGTGACTGCCGGTGAATTAATGGATAAACAAAATATGCAATGAAAATATGCAGTGAAATATTCAGGCTTAGAAAGAAAATTCTGACATTCTGCAATATGGATGAACCTGAAGATACTGTACGAAGGGGAATAAGCCAGCCACGAGGAGACAAATACTGTATGATCCCACTTACAAGAGTATCTAGAAATAGGAAGTAGAATGGTGGTCACCAGGGGATGGGAAGAGGGTGAAATCTGGATACCATAATGGGTACAGAGTCTTAGACTGGCAAGTTGAAGAGTTGTTCAGTGGTGATTCTTGCACAGCAAAGTGAGTGTACTTAATGCCCCTGGACTCTGCACGCGTGCATGGTTACCATGGTCAAGTTTATGTTTTGTATGTTTTACCACAATGAAAATAGAGTTATTAGCTCAATATCAAGTTCTTTCAGGCACAAGGAAGAACATTAGATATATGGTTATGTCATAGAGAACCAGGGAGAGTAGGAAATTCAATTTTCTACCATTCTACATAGTTCACTCCCCAAATCCATGGAATGTTAAACTTTGCTCTGACTAAAATTAGCTCTTTGGAACAAATCACAGATAGTAACTTGATCAGCTAAGTCACGTGTCCTGCTACGGACAAATCCTCACAGCCCTGGGCTGCTTGGCTGTGTGAGGCTCCCGGGCAGGCAGGCTATGCAAAGCAAGGTTTCATTCTTGGAGGGAAGGAGTGGGAATTGATAATATATATTTTGATGCAAAACACATTCAATATAAATATGTTGAAAGCACAGAGAAGTAAGCATAGCGATAAGAAAAACTCCCACAGTCTCATAGAGCAGGGAGAGTCTGGGTGTATGCATCTTTTAAGGGTTTATTTCTCTGTGTTCATCGTTCTTAAATGGATCTAGTGTACACTTCTCATGTTTTAAAAATGTAATAATAGATATTGATTATCTTTCCATGTTGGGAAAAATAATTCTTTTATATCACTAGAACTGGTTTGTGGAATACTTCATGAAAGGGGTGAACCGAAGTTATTTGATTACTTTTCCATTTTCAGAACTCTAACTGACCTAATCTCTCACTAGGAGCATGTTCTGCTTTATGTTGTAGAAAGATTATGCTGTGACTTGCAGTCAGATTTAACTCTGTCACTTCCCAGCTTAGCTACATTGGGCAGATCACTTAATTGTTCTCAGTCTCATTTTCTTTATTATAAAATAATCGTAATGATAACTATAAAGCTAATATGTATTGAAAGCTTACCATGCAGTAGGTATGGACCCAAGCACTTTTACATGCATGATGTCATTTAAAGTTTAAACACACAAAGTAGGTAGGTATTGCTATTCCTACCATGTCTCAGGTGTACCTTGTGACTGTACTTTCAAGTGAAATAAATCGGACACACATGTTTAAATACCGCATTGTTTCTCTGGTGTGAGAAACTGAAAGTGGGAAGAAAGACCAAAATGTATACTAGATCCTGGGAAATGGGAAGGAAATGTTTAAATGAGAAGGGGAAGAAGGGAGGCCAGAGCGGGAAAGGAAAGAAGGGACAAGAAAGAAAAAAGAGAGAGAATAGGAGGAACAAATGGAAATAAAGCTTTCCTAAATAAGGAGGGGAAGAGGGTTCGGGGCAGGGTGCCTGACTGAGGCAGTGAGCCACGAGGCAGGGGATGGCCAGATAGGACTTGGAAGTGCAGCAGCAGGGAGCCCGCGGGGAAAGGGGACCCAGTGCTTTGCTGTGGGAGACTCAGGGACTGAGAGCGGTGAGCACAGGGCCTCCACTCGGCATCAGAGCACTTCTCTGGGGTGAATGCATGCACAGGGAAAAGGAGGCTGTCTGTAGTTTGGATTTGGGATTTGCTTCAAGGACCCATGTGTTAAAGGCTTGGTCCCTGGGGGAACTATTAGGAGGCCACGGATCTTTGGGGAGGTGAGGGCCCTAGAGGGAGATCATCAGGCGACGCAGGGCGTGCCTCCTGCTTTCCCTTTTGCTTTCTGGCCAGGATGTGAGAAGTTACGTTCTGGGATGTGCTCCCAGCATTGCCATCTGGCAGCCCCACCAGAGACCTACGAACAATGAGTCCTCCTGACTATGGTCTGGAACCTCTAAAACTATGAGCCAGAATAAACTTTCTCTATGTTAATGATTTTGAGTATTTTGTTCCAGTGACAGAAAGCTGCCTGCCATTGCTAACTTGGATTATAGAAGCCAAAGCTGTTGGTGTGCATCTTCTACCATTGTAAGGAGGAAACATATATGTAGTTGAAAGAAAAGGTAGCAAGAAAAACAAGGTGTTAAGGCAGAAAAACGAAAAAACCAAACAAGATCTTGGCCAGTGTTATTGACTCCCTGGATCTAACTGTCCCTAGGCTTTGGAGTTATATGTGCTGATAAAGCCCCCGTTGGCCAAAAAGAGTTTGAGTATGTTTGTGTCAAGGAAGCTGACAAGTATAGATATGATCCCTGCTCAGTGAATGTATGAATCAGTGAATGTATGCAACAACAGACAAATAACTGTGTTTTGACAAGGTCTCTACAGTAAGCACCATAAGAAATATATAAACAATGTACTATAGCAATGCAAAATATGGTGAGACCTATGTAAACCAAGGGAGAAATGTGATTGAAGCAAATCCCAGAGAAGAAATAGAAAAGCCAAAAAGACATGAAAATTGTTTTTCTGGATATTCTTCGTCACTTCCAAAAAGTATTGTACCCTAAAAACCCATAATTAATGATCAATTAAAAGAGAGGAAAGCAAAGACTCAAAATTTTACCACTGATAATATATTAAGTTAGAATATAGAACATGATGAATCAAAGCCTTTTTTATAAAAAAAACTAAGCAATCTTTCCATCCAAACAGGGCAGAGATAGAAAAGAGTTAACATGCTCTTTTCAAAACTTCCCCCCCTTAGGATTGCGGCCTTCGTAACACATTGATCGTGGACCCCTTCTCGCTGGACCTGTGCTCCACCTCATCTTTCTCCCGGAATGCAAGGCATCTTTGCCAATCAGCTGTATTTGGCCCTTGAGATTAAACGTCACCAGCATCCCCGAGGTAGGCAATCCTCTTTCAGAAAAGGGCTTGAAATACAGATTATGTGACTGGGCTCAAAGAGCACCACAAGTCTGTAACTATATCCCAGATCAGAATCGGTCCATCTCTCGAGTGCTTTATTCCACAATTTATATTCTTTTACTATATTTGATTAGGGGGGGTTAGTGTGAATTTCTCCATATAGTTTTCATTTGACAAATATTTGGAGCGACAGGATCAATACTAAGCACAAAGCGATTTTTACTAGAAACTAATGGAGGCATAATAACTATTGTAGAAATCTCTAGATGATGTTTCTCATGAATTCATATACGCTTTTGGCTGAATGCAGATTCTGAGGTGCTGCAGCTTAAGGAAACAAGGTGCACTTTAATGATGGAGAGAGTGCTTACCTTTTCCTTTCAGAGTGGGTGAAGCAGTGCAAATCTAAGAAGGTTTTCTGTGAATATGGTGAAAGCAAGAAAACAACTAGGGAAAAAAGCCAAGTTAAGGGTAGATCAATGTTGGTTTCAGGGACAAAGTATTGATGAAGGACTGCAAAGTAGGTCAGTGAACAAGATGGAGCGGGGTTACGTATGGAAATGTGTGCTTTGGAGTAGAATTCTGGCTCTAAGATGACTGTCTTCTTTGGGAGCCAAGGACTTGAGTTGGACGTCCGCTGCGGTCTTTCTATAAGCGGGTCTTTCTCCTAACTGCCTTGACTAGACCCTTCATATAATGTTAAATAGGAGCCATGAGACTGGATGTCCTTGTCTTGTTCCTGAAATTAGGGGAACATATCTAGTCCTTTTCTATTTAGTTTAAATTAGCCATTTAGAGATCCTTTATAGGGTGAGGAAATTCTCATCTATTCCTAGTTTATTGAAAAAATTTAAGTCATGAAATGTTGGATTTTATCAAATACTTATTCAGTACAAAATGATCATGACATTTTGGTTTTTATTCAATTGATATGATGTATTAGTCTTCAGATAGTTAAACCAGCCTCATATCTTTTGCGTGACTCCCACTTGGTCATGGTAAATAATTCTTTTTATCTGTTGCTAAATTTTGTGGGCCAGCATTTTGTTGAGGGTTTTTGTATCCATATTGCTAGTTTTATTTTTATATGATGTTTGTCTGGCTTTGGCGTCAAGGAAATACTTGCTTTATAACATAAGTTGAGAATTGTTTTCTTCTCCTTTTTGGGGGGGAAAAGTTTATGAAGAATTGGTATTAATTATTCTTTAAATATTTAATAGAATACAGCAATGAAGCTATCTGGGCCTAGGCTTTTCTTTCTTTTCTTTTCTTTTCTTTTTTTTCAACAGCACTGTGCAGTTTTATTAACCATTCGAGTACAGTAGCATCTGGTAAAATTGGGACAGAATTGGGATTGAAAAATGAACAGATATTCAGGATCTAACAATTTAAAAGAAGCCACTACATACTCTTTGCGCAAACATGTTTTTTCACAGAGCCGACACAGTACTAGCCATTAACCCAGTATACCAAGTATACTGAAGTAGAAAAGATGCAACAAGAAAAATTGCTACATTAGAAAGACCAACACTTTAGAAAAAGAGTAAAACACTTTTAGTTTCTCCCCTTTAACCCCTAAAACAACATCTTACAGTTTGGATCTACCTATACAGTCCTACCATCAGCTTCTAGAATATTTGTCAGGAGGGAGAAAATAAAATGACACTGGCCAGTGCAGTCTTCGGATATTTAGGAAGGGGAGGGGGAGAAAGTCAGTTCTCAGAACGAATTAGTCAGCTTCAGTTTCATCAGCAGAATCTTTGGATTCTTTGTTCTTCCGTACTTCTTCAATGTGTTTATCCTTCTCTCGCAAACGCTCCAGTTTGGCAGCCATTTGTGCCTCTCGGTTTTCTTCGTTAGCTTCCATTTTGTGGGTCAGTTTCTGTTCCGCCATTTTACTGAAGTCATTGTTCTCTTCTCTTGCTTTTTGAAGCCCTTCTTTCTCATGTTCTCGTTTCTCAGCAAGCTGCTTCAAGACTTCAGCTTCATGGGACTTGCGTCTTTCTTCTGCAGCTTCTAATGTCTTCTGCATTTCCTCCAGGGAAAGATCCTTCTTCTTTGGAGGAGAAAGGGGGAAATCTGGGACGGATTCTTTTCAGCAAGGGCTGAGAATCAGCTCAAAAGCCTGGCCTGAAGCACGTTTCTCCAGTTCTTTCACCTGAGTATCAGAAACAGCCATGGTGAATAAAGACCAGAGGCTGGCGCTGTGTTCTACACAGTCCACTGGCGAGGAGAGCCCTGCTCGGTCCGAGCCGCCTGGCCACGCTCAGCACGGACAGACCAGGCCGCGCACCCCTAGGCTTTTCTTTATGGTACCGTTCTTTTATTTTTTACTAATTCAATGCAGTCACTCAGGTCTGTTCGGATTGTTTATTTCTTCTGGGGTCCATTCTAATTAGTTTGTGTCCACATAATTTGAATGATTTAATTTATGGACATGCACTTGTTTGTAGAATTCCTTCATTAAAAAAATTCTGTAAAGCTTTTCCCCTTTCATTTACAGTTCCATTCGTTTTCTTTTATATCTTTGTGAATCAAGCTAATGACTCGTCAGTGATGTTGATCTTTTCAAAGAGGCGGGTTTGGTTTCATTACTTTTTCTATTTCATTATTTTAACTCTAATCAATATTATTTACGTTTTTGCTTTTTAAATTTAGTATGCTATTATTTTCTAGTGTCTTAGAAAAAGATTATGTGACTTGAGAACTTTTTTTTTTAACTGTATATCCTATTAGTGGTACATTTTAGGTATACAGTATAATGACATTCCTCATTGGAAATTTGCACCTTTACATAGTCTCTCTTGGTTCTTATTTTTCCCCATTCCCCTGCCCTCCCTTCAACCCCTCCATCCCTCCCTATTTACAAAGACTTTGTTTCCATTTTTTCATTTTCTCATATTAATTCCATTCCCTTCTTTCCTTTCCCCTACCCCTCCCACTTCCCCTTCCCCTTTGCACCTTTTCTTCCTATTTCACATTATCTATTATACCTTTTAGTCCTTATTTACACATTCAGTTTCTCACACCAGAGAAACTATTCGTTATTTACACGTGTGTGTCCTATATATTTCACTTAAGAGTATCACCTCAATGTTCATTCACTTAGCTATAAATGTCTCTAATTTCTCATTTTTTTATGGCTGAGTAGTACTCTATCTTACAAAAAACCCCCACATTTTCTTGATCCAGTCTCCAGTTGATGGAGAATTGGGCTGCTTCCAAGTTTTAGCTATCACAAATTATGCTGCTATAAACATGAATGCACATATTTCACTGTGGTGTGATTCTTTTAATTCTTTGGGGAAGATATCCAGCAGGGGAATAGCTAGGTCAAATGGGACTTCCAGTCCTAGTTCTTTGAGGTATCTCCACACTGATTTCCACAGTGGTTGCCCCAGTCTACACTCCCACCAGCAGTGGAGCAGGGTTCCTCTTTCCCCACAGCCATGGCAGCATTTGTTATTGGCTGATTTCATGAGAACAGCCATTCTTTCTGGGGTGAGGTGGAATCTCAACGTTGTTTTCATTTGCATGTCTCGAATGACCAGTGATGTTGAACATTTTTCATATGCTTATTTGCTATTTCTACTTCTTTTTCTGAGAAATGTCTGTTCATTTCATTTCAGATGTTGATTTTCGGATTGGGTCTTTAAATTTGGGAGGTCTGATTTTTTTAAGTTCTTTATAGATTCTAGATAGTAGACCTTTGTCTGAGGGACTGATGGTGAAGATTTTTTCCCACATTGTGGGTTGTCTCTTCACACTGCTGGTGGTTTCTCTTGCTGTGCAGAAGCTTTTAAGTAAGAAGAGATCCCACTTGTTGATTGTGCTAGTTCACGGGCAACTGAGGTTTTGTTCATAAAGTCTTTTCCTACACCAATATCTTCAAGAGTTCTACCTAACCTCGGTTCCAGCCAGGTCAGAGTTTCTGTTTTAATATTTAGATCTTTAATCCATTTTGATTTTAGTTTAGTGCATGGTGAGAGATATAGTTCTAGTTTTAGTCTTTGGCAAGTTGAAATCCAGTTTCTCCAGCACCATTTATTAAAGAGGCTATCTTTCCTCCAGTGAGGGTATTTGGCTCCTTTGTCAAAGATGAGGTGGCTGAGTGTGTCTGGAGTTGTTTCTGCATCTTCTAATCTATTCCACTGATCCTCAGGTTTTTTTTTTTTTTTTTTTTTTGCCAGTACCATGCTGTTTTTAATCACAGTAGCTTTGTAGTATACTTTCAAGTTGGGGGTTGTAATACCCCCTGCCATGTCTCTGTTACCTAGAATTGCTTTTGCTCTTCTGGGTCTCTTCTTGTTCCAAATGAATTTTTGGATTGTTTTCTCAAGGTCCATGAAGTATGCTGCTGGGATTTCAATTGGGATTGCATTGAATCTATATAGCAATTTTGGAAGTATGGCCATTTTCACTATGTTGATCCTTCCTACCCAGGAGCAAGGGATGTCTTTCCATTTTCTGATATTGTCTTTAATCTCTTTTTTCAGAGTGCTATAGTTTTCAGAGAATAGGTCTTTGATTTCTTTTGTTAGGCTGATTCCTAGGTATTTCAGTTTTTTGGATGCTATTGTGAAAGGAATTGTTTGCCCTATTTCTCTCTCAGCGAGTCTGTCATTTGTGTAGAGGAAAGCTACAGATTTTAGAGGAAAGCTACTGTGTTGACCTTGTATCCAGCTACTTGACTGAATTTGGTTATCAAGTCTAGAAGACTTTTGGTGGAGTTCTTGGGGTCTTCTATATAGAGTATCATGTCATCTGCAAATAATGACTATTTGACTTCTTCATTTCCTATTTTTATTCCTTTTATTTCTTTCTCTTGTCTAATTGCTGTGACTAATGTTTCCAAAACTATATTGAACAAGAGTGGTGATAGTGGACATCCTTGTCTTGTTCCTGACTTTAGTGTGAAGGATTTCAGTTTTTGACCATTTAGTATGATATTGGCTGTTGGTTTTTCATAGATGGCTTTTATCAGTTTGAGGTAGAGACCATCTATTCCAATTTTTTGTAGGGTTTTTATCATAAATGCATGTTGGATTTTGTCAAATGCTTTTTCTGCATCCATTGAAATGATCATATGGTTTTTGTCCTTGGCTCTTATTTTTTAATGTTTAAAATTTTTTTTTAGTTCTTTTATTGGTACATTTTAGATATACAATTCATTTACATTTATCATTGGGTCTTTGTACCTGTACATGATATATCTTGGTTCTTATTTTTTTTCCCCATTACCTGTGCACCCTTTACCCCCTTTGCCCTTCCCTATTTACATAGATTTCATTTCCATTTTTTTTTTCCTTTTCTCATAGTTTTTCCTTTCCCTCTTTTTCTTTCCCCTTCCCCTCCTTTCACTCCTTCGTCTTTGGACCTTTTTTCCTAGTTCAAATTATCAGTTATTCATTTTAATCATTTTAACCCTTGTTTACACTATGAGTATCTCATACTAGTGAAACTATTTCGTATTTACACATGTGTGTCCTATTTATTTCACTTAAGAGTATGGCCTCGATATGCATCCATTTCGCTATAAATGACTCTAGTTTTTCATTCTTTATGGCTGAGTAGTACTCCATTTTATAAAAAACCCACATTTTCTTTATCCAGTTTCCAGTTGATGGGCACTTGGGCTGCTTCCAAGCTTTAGCTGTTACAAACTGTGCTGCTATGAACATGGGTGCACATATATCACTGTGGTATGATTCTTTCAATTCTTTTGGGAAGATATCCAGCAGGGGAATAGCTGGGTCAAATGGGACCTCTAGTCCTAGTTCTTTGAGGTATCTCCATACTGACTTCCTCAGTGGTTTCACCAGTCTGCACTCCCACCAGCAATGGAGAAGGGTTCCTTTCTCCCCACAACCCCACCAGCATTTGTTATTGGTTGATTTCTTGATAGCAGCCATTCTTTCTGGGGTGAGGTGGAATCTCAATGTTGTTTTCATCTGCATCTCTCGAATGACCAGTGATGTTGAACATTTTTTCATATATTTATTTGCTGCCTTTACCTCTTTGCCTGAGAAATGTCTGTTCATTTCAGATGCCCATTTTTGAATTGGGTCTTTGAATTTGGGGGGTCTGATTTTTTTCAATTCTTTGTATATTCTTGATAGTAGTCCTTTGTCTGAGGTACAGCTGCTAAAAATTTTCCCATATTGTAGGTTTTCTCTTAGCTCTTTTGGTGGTTTCTTTTGCAGTGGAGAAGCTTTTTAATAAGATGATATCCCAGTTGTTGATTCTTTCTGCTAGTTCCCATGCTGTTGAGGTTTTGTTCATGAAGTCTTTTCCTATGCCAATGTCTTCAAGAGTTCTACCTAACTTATCTTCCAGCAACTTTAGTCTTTCTGTCTTAATATTTATATCTTTAATCCACTTCGATCTTAGTTTAGTGCATGGTGATAGATATGGGTCTAGTTTTAATGTTTGGCAGGTTGAAATCCAGTTTTTCCAACACCATTTACTAAATAGGCTATCTTTCCTCTAGTGAGGGTGGTTGGCTCCTTTGCCAAAGATGAGGTGGCTGAGTATGTCTGGAGTTGTTTCTGGATCTTTTAATCTATTCCACTGATCCTCAGGTCTGTTCCTTTGCCAGTACCATGCTGATTTTATCACAGTAGCTTTGTAGTATAGTTTCAAGTTGGGGATTGTGATACCCCCAGCCATGTCTCTGTTGCTTAGAATTGCTTTAGCTATTTTAGGTCTCTTATGGTTCCAAATGAATTTTTGGATTGTTTTCTCTAGTTCCATGAAGTATATTGTTGGAATTTCAGTTGTCATTGCATTGAATCTATATAGTAGTTTTGGAACTATGGCCATTTTCACTAGATTGGTTCTTCCTACCCAGGAGCAAGGGATGTCTTTCCATTTTCTTGTATCCTCTTCGATCTCTTTTTTCAGAGTGGTGTAGTTTTCAGTGTAGAGGTCTTTTGCTTCCTTTGTTAGATTGATTCCTAGATATTTCATGTTTTTGGATGCTATTGTGAAAGGAATTGTTTCCCTAATTTCTCTCTCAGTGAGTCTGTTATTTGTGTACAAGAAGGCTATTGTTTTTTGAGTGTTGACCTTGTATCTGGCTACTCTACTTAATTTGTCAATTAAGTCTAGAAGTCTTTTGGCGGAGTTTTTTGGGTCTTCTAGGTAAAGTATCATATCGTCAGCAAATAATGACAGTTTAACTTCTTCTTTTCCTATCTTTATTCCTTTTATTTCTTTCTCTTTTCTAATTGGTGTGGCTAATTTTTCCAGAACTATATTGAAAAGGAATGGTGATAGTGGGCATCCTTGGCTTGTTCCTGATTTTAGCATGAAAGTTTTCAGTTTTTGACCATTTAGTATGATGTTGGCTATTGGTTTTTCATAGCTAGCCTTAATCAGGTTAAGATAAAGACCTTCTATTCCAATTTTCTGTAGGGTTTTATCATGAATGGGTGCTGGATTTTGTCGAATTCTTTTTCTGCATCTATTGAGATGATCATATGGATTTTGTCCTTGACTCTGTTAATATGGTGTATTACATTTATTGATTTATGGATGTTGAACCATCCTTGCATCCCTGGGATAAATCCAACTTGGAGAGGGTGTATGATCTTCTTGATGACCCTCTGTTCTCTTGATGACCCTTTAGTTCTCTTTTTGGGTTGGGTCTTTCCCTGGTTTTGGAATCAATGTAACACTTGCTTCCAGGAGTGAATTTGGAAGTATTGCTTCCCTTTCAATTTCCTTGATGAGTTTAAAGAGTAATGGCATTAGTTCTTCTTTAAATGTCTTGTAAAATTCAGCAGTGAAGCCATCTGGACCTGGGCTTTTCTTTGTTGGTAAATATTTTATTACATTTTCAATTTCACTCATTGTAATTGGGGTGTTTAGAATTTCTATGTCTTCTTCATTTGACTTTGGCACTTCATATGTATCTAGGAATCTGCCTATTTCTTCTGTGTTTTCCATTTTATTGGAGTAGAGGTTTTTGAAGTAGGTATTGATGATCCTCTGGATCTCTGTTGGATCTGTTGTGACTTCACCTTTTTCATTCGTTTTTTTTTCCCCCATTAACTTTATTGGTACATTTTAGGTATAAAATACAGTTACATTCATCATTGGGATCTTGTACCTTTACATGAGTATCTTGGTTCTTATTTTTTTTCCCCTTCCCTTGCCCTCCCTTCACCCCCTCCACCCTTTCCCATTTGCAAAGACCTTGTTTCCATTTTTTTCCTCTTCTTATATTTTTTCATTTCCCTTTTTTCCCTTCCCCTACCCCTCCCAATTCCCCTGCTCTTTAAGACCTTTTCTTCCTGTTACACAATATCAGTTATACATTTTTAAAATTACAATATTAAGATCTAGGAGACATTACCATGGATTTACAGAATTTAAAAGGATATAGAAAGCATATTACAGAAATCTTTTTTGAAATAAATTTGACAACTTCTAAGAAGTACCTTGGAAGACAAATTAATGAAACTAACTCTGGAGGAAATATAAAATTTGAAAAGCACCTATTAAAGAAAGTATATTCCTAGCTTGAAAACCTACCTATATGACAACAGTAGGCTCATAAACATTTTAACTGATAAATTATATCAAACAATTAAAGCAGAAAAAAGAAGGAACACTTCTCCCCTCATTTTAGGAACTCAACATTGTGCTAATCCTAAAACTTGGATAAAGATAATAGAAGAAAAAAGTGTGACCATAGATAGAAATTTGTTTAACAAAACAAACTCTTGGAAGTCAGATGTGGCAGTATGTAGAAAGTGGTTTTGTTAGAGGGATGGCAGTGTTGGTTCAGCATTGGAAGATCCAGCCCCAAAAGTCATCATTAAAACAGAGGAAAGGAAAAAGCCATAAGATCCTGTCACTAGTTGGAGAAAAAGTATTGGACTAAATTCTACAGCTGTTCATGGTAAAAGCTATCAGGAGTCTAGAAGTAGAGCAGAACCTTCTCAACAGATCAAAGACATGTACTCCATACTTCCAGTGAGAATGCCTTATATGAATGGAGAAGATACAATGGTTTCTCCCTAAGGTGGGGAACAAGGGCAGATATGCTTACTCTTTATCTGTCCATTAAACTTTGAAACCTAGGCCCCACCAAAATAGTCTGGCAATAAAATGACACAATTAGGATAGGATTGGCACAGCAGAAGCAAAATCTTTATATGTAGATGAAATGATCATCTACAGAGAAAATTCTGAGAAATCTCTAGGAGCTCCTAGAACTTGTACTTGAATTTAGCAGGATTAGAAAACACAAGGTATATATAAAAATTCAGGTCTGTGTATACTTGCTATAAATGAAGAATTGGATATTGAAATTTAAAAGTTATGTAGGAGTACAAAGGACCTAGAAAAGTTAAAAACAAAAATAAAAACAGTGTTGGAAGATGTTTAGTACCTAATTTTAAGACTTCTAAAGCTACAGTAATCAAGGCAGTGTTGGTGTAAGGAAAGACATATAGATCATTGGAATAAAACAGAGAATCTAGAAATAGAACCACACATATATGGTCCACTGAGTTTTGAAAGATTATTTAACATTAGCATTTTATAGAATATAAACTCAATTCAAGAGCTGAGGAAGAGATAGTGTTTTCAGCAGACGGCACTAGAACACCTAGTATCTGTATATAAAAAATTAACCTCAACTCTTTATTTCCATGCATGAAAATAACTTGAAAGGATCTATGAACCTAAATAAGAAAGCCTAAAAGTATAAAACTTTGAGAAGAAATTATAAGGGAAAATATTTATGAATTCAGGGTAGGCAAGAACTACCTAGGATACAAAAAACATGATGTATAAAAGAAAAAAATTGATAAATGAGATTCCATCAAAATTTAGAACTTTAAATGACATCATTAAAATGAAAAGTAGTCCTTAAACAGACCATATTTACAATGCATATAATCTATGAGCAGAATATATAAAGAATTCTTAGAGCTCATTAATAGACAACCCAATTAAAATGTAGACATAAGAAGATGATAAATAGCCAGTATAGCACAAGGAACGGTGTGCAACTCTAGAATCAGAAAAATACTAATAAGTACAATAATAAGATTGAATTATACACTCATTAGGGAGATGAAGTTAAAAGTTTTAAAAGCCTTGTCATGACTTTTTCTTTTTGTTGGATTCTCCCCCTTTGAGTTTAATTTGTCACTCCCAATGGATTCATTTTACTGGGTTTTCTGGGGTTGTGATCCTCATTGTCTTTTCCTAGGGTATTGTATAAAATTTTTTGGAGTGCTGGTTTGGTATTCATGAAGTTCCTGAGGTGCTCTTTATCATGAAAGTATCTTATTTCTCCATCAATTTTGAAAGATAGTTTTGCAAGGTACATCAATCTGGGTTGGAGGCTGTTTTCCTTTAGGGCTTGAAATACATCACTCCAAGCTCTTCTTGCCTTGAGGGTTTGCATTGAGAAGTCTGCTGTGATTCTGATGGGCTTTCCTTTGTATGTGATTTGTTTCTTTTCTTTCACTGCTTGTAGAATTTTGTTCTTCTGTTGGATTTCTGGAATCCTAACTATTATATGCCTATGTGTAGATTTTTTTTGATCAAGGCTAGCTGGAGTCCTATATGCCTCACTTATCTGTACATCAAGTTCTTTTCCCCTGTTTGGGAAGTTTTCTGCCATCACTTCTGTGAACAGTTTTTTTTATGTCCTCTGCACTCTCTCCTCTTTCTTCATTGACTCCAATGAGTCTTATGTTATTCTTCTTTGCATCGTCTAGCAGCTGCTGGATTGATTTCTCGTGTTCCCTTACAATTTTAAAGCAATTTTTCTTTTCCTCCTCACTAATTGCAGTCTTATCTTCTATATGTGAAATTCTATCCTCACATTGGTTCATTCTGCTTAGCAGACTTTTGATGGAGTTTTTAATCTCTTGGTAATCTGTTTGTATCTGTTTTATGGATTCCATTTGCCTCCTATGTTGGGATTCCATCATGTTCCTCAGATCCTCTATTTTTTATCTGTGTTCTCTCTAGATTTATTAATCATGTCTTGCACAATGAGCCAAATCTTTACTGTTATCTGAGTAATTATTTCTGATTTCATTTTTCCCAGATCCTCTTTTGTTGTCAGTTCAGAGAGTCCAGGTGGTTGAGTATCAGATTGTTCCATCTTGTTTCCCTTTGGGGTTGCTGTAGGTGATCTGGAAGTCTGTTTTTGAGGCTTGCTTATGTATGTTCTCATTTCCATGGGGGTGGGGTGCTTCTGGTGCCCATGCAGCTCACCTTCTCTGCCCTAGGAGCTTGGGATGGCAGCAGGGGTGCTTCCTTCCGGGTTCTGGGACCAGCTCAGCTTCTCTGCCCTAGGAGCTTGGGATGGCAGTGTGGGAGCTTCCTTCTGGGTGCTGGGACCTGCTGAGCTTCTCTGCTCTAGGAGCCTTGGATGGAGGTGGGAGCTTCCTTCCAGGTGCTGGGACCAGCTGAGCTTCCCTGCCCTAGGAACCTGGGATGGCAGCGGGGGAGCTTCCTTCCGGGTGCTCACCTTTTTCATTCTTAATTGCATGTATTTGTGCCTTTTCTTTCCTTTTTTTGATAAGGTTGGCTAAAGGTTTATCGATTTTATTTATTCTTTCAAAAAACCAGCTCTTTGTTTCACTGATTTTTTTGTATTGTTCTCTTAGTCTCCATTGCATTGATTTCTGCCCTGATCTTTATAATTTCCTCTCTTGTATGAGCTTTGGATTTGTTATGCTCTTCTTTTTCTAGGAGCTTGAGGTTCTGCATTAGGTTATTTATGTGAGTTTTCTCTGTTTTCCTAATATGGGCATTCACTGCATGAATTTCCTGTGTAGAACTGCTTTCATTGTGTCCCATAGATTCCTGTATGTTGTACTGGCATTTTAATTTACTTGTAGAAACTGTTTAATTTCTTCTTTAATTACTTCTGTGACCCATTGGTTGTTCAAGAGGGTGTTATTCAGTTTCCATGTGTTTGTTGGGGTTTTGTGGTTTCTTACGTTATTGATCTCCAATTTTATTGCACTATGGTCTGATAATATACAGGGGGTAACTTCAGTTCTTTTACATTTACTTAGATATATCCTATGAGCTAGCATGTGGTCTATTCTGTAGAATGACCTGTGTACAGCCAAAAAGAATGTGTATTCCGATTTTGTGGGGTGGAACACTCCGTAAACATCTATTAAGTCCATTTGATCAATAGCTTGGTTCAGTTCTAGAATTTCCTTGTTAACTTTTTGTCTAGATGATCTGTCTATTTGTGATAGTGGGGTATTGAGGTCCCCCACTACAATTGTGTTAGTGTTTATTTGGTTTTTCATTTCTATTAACATTTGTTTTGTATAGTTGGGGGCATTTGTATTTGGTGCATATATATTTAGGATTGTCATCTCTTCCTCTTGGATTGTTCCCTTCACAAGGATGTAGTGACCATCTTTGTCTTTCTTAATTAGTTTCGGTTTGAAATCTACTTTGTCTGCAAATAAGATTGCTAGCCCTGCTTTCTTCTAGGTTCCTGTGGCATGGGAAACTTTTTTCCATCCTTTTACTTTCAGTCTATGAGTTTCTTTTTGAGTTAGGTGTGTTTCTTGTATACAGCATATTGTTGCATTTTCCTTTTTAATCCATTCTCCCAGTCTATTTCTTTTGATTGGTGAATTGAGGCCATTAACTTTGATGGTTATAATTGATAGATACTGATTTATGCTTGTCATGATGTTTTACTTTTGTTGGCTCTTTTATTTCTTATTTTTTCCCCCTTTCCCTTTAGTGTCTTACCTTGCCTGGTGGCTTTCCTCTGTTGGGCCTCATGGAGTTGTGACCTTCATTGTCTTTTTCTAGGATATTGTTTAGAATTGCTTGGAATGCTGGTTTGGTGTTCATGAAGTGTCTCAGATGTTCTCTCTCATGGAAGAATCTAATTTCCTCATCTATTTTGAAAGATAATTTTGCAGGATACAACAGTCTAGGTTGGAGGTTATTTTTTTTTAGGGTTGGAAATACTTCACTGAGGCTCTCCTTGACTTGAGGGTTCATGTTTAAAAGTCTGCTGTGATTCTGATGGGCTTTCCTTTGTAGCTGATTTGTTTCTTTTCTGTAACTGCTTGTAGGATTTTGTTTTTCTGTTGGGTTTCTGGGATCTTGACTATTATATGTCTAGATGTAGATTTTTTTTGATCATGGCTAGTTGGAGTTCTATATGCCTCACTTATCTGTATGTCCATTTCTCTACCCCTGTCTGGGAAGTTTTCCACTATTACTTCTGTGAACAGTTTTTTTATGTCAATTGTGCTTTCTCCTGTTTTTTCATGGAATCCTATCAGTCTTATGTTATTCTTCTTTGCATTGTGTAGCACTTGTTGGATTGATTTCTTGTGGTCCCTTACTATTTTTAAGAAATCTCTATTTTCATGGTCTCTAACCATGATCCTGTCTTCTATATCTGATATTCAATCTTCAGATTCCCTGAATCTGCTGTGGATACTTTCAGTGGAGTTTTTGATCTCTTGAATATCTGTTTGAATCTGTTTCATGGATTCCATTTCTTTCTTGTGTTGGGCGATCATGGTCTCCATTTCTTTCTTGTGCTGGGTATTCATGGCTTCCAGCATGTTTCTGAGCTCATCTATTTTTTTATCTGTTTCTGTTCTAGATCCTCTAATCATGTCTTTCATTCTGCTCACCATCTCTGTGGATATCTGGGAGATTATTTCTGCTTTGAATTTTTCTAAGGCCTCATTCATCTGTTTTGTTACTTCCTGTGCTGTCAGTTCAGGGTGTCCAGGTGGTTGATTATCAGACTTTTGCACCTCATTTCCCCCAGAAATTGCCTTTTGTGGGGTGGAAGTCTGGGTTTGTGACTTGCTTAAATACCTTCTCATTTTTGTTTTTTGTACTGTCCCTGGTTTAGTTCCTGGGTTGATATTATGAAGTTGTTTATTGTAAGTATCTTTGTTGATCTATTTAAAACCGTTATGGAATGATTGCTTCTCAGAGGTGTCTACCAGATATAGCTGGTTTTTAGGTTTTGAGTCTATAATGACTCTAAGGCTATCTCATTTTCATTATACCAGGAAGGAAAACTGTTTAGATCAATCATGGCACCTTAGCCCAAGTCATACAATCAGCAACACCATAGCATCAAATACCTCTTAAAGAATGACAATTTGTGGTAGTTATTAATCTATCACCTTTAGCTGTGTGACTTAAATCAAGATCGAGGACCAACCCAACATATACTGAATAAACTCTCCAATATAACAAGTTTACCCTTTGGGATGGGGAGTTAGAAGGGGTTAGGAGGGAGGGATAGATGGGAAGAAGGATAGGGGAAGGTTAGCAGTGTGGCCAGAGGACACAGGTGAGAAGGAAAAAGAGAATAATAGGAAAATAAAGAAGGACTCTGACTGAGGACCAGAACAGGGACAAAAAGGGAAGATGAACAATGTGGGAGAGCAAGAGAGTGAGTGTAAAAGAGAGAGAAAGGAAAGAGAAAAGAAAGAAGAAAAGAAAAGAAAAAAAGGAGAGAAAAACAAATACTGGCAAAGAGTAGGGGAAAAAAATTAAAGATAAGAGGAGCAAAAGAAAAGGGAAAAAAACCAAAATAATAAAACTAATTTTGGGATTAAAAAATAACCATGAAGATGAAGGGCCTCTTTCAGGGTATGTCTCTGCTGTCACAATAGACAACATGGGTTGCAGTGTGCAGATATAAGTCAATGAGTCTCAGCAAGCTAGTTGCAGACCTGTGAGATTCAGGCAGATTTCTGGCTGCAAGACCCAAGTTGAGCTCCCTGTCCTCCCATAGGGTTGAACTTTGCAGAGTTGTATTGCAGGTTCCAGCTGCCCTTCCCCTGAAGATAGTCCCGGTCCTGATGGGAGGTGAAGGTGACTCCAACTTGCCCAGTACAGTGGTCTGGTGGTCCAGTGTCCTCTGTGTCTTTGTAGTGTCGAACCAGGTGGCTGTACAGAGGAGCGTGTGTGTGTGTGTGTGTGTCCAGTGGATTGCTGCCAGGGCGTGGGCTGATTTGGTGCGTTCCGCTCAACTGGCTATGTTGCTGCGACGTTGCTATGGCGTCCGCAGACCTGCCTGTCTGCAGGGGGCTGATTTGGCACGTTCCGCGTGACTCTGGCTCTATTGATATAGTGTATTACATTGATTGATTTGCATATGTTGAACCATCCCTGCATCCCTGGGATGAATCCCACTTGTTCAGAGTGTATGGTCCTCTTGATGATGTTCTGCATTCTATTTGCAAGTATCTTATTAAGGATTTTTGCATCTATGTTCATTAGTGAGATTGGCCTATAGTTCTCTTTTTCAGTAGGGTCCTTCTCTGCTTTGGAAATCAAGGTGATGCTTGCTTCTAGGAATGAATTTGAGAGTATTCCTTCCCTTTCAATTTCATTGAAGAGTTTAAACAGTAGTGGCAGGAGTTCCTCTCTAAATGTCTTGTAGGATTCAGCGGTGAAGCCATCAGGACCTGGGCTTTTCTTAGTTGGTACGTTTTTAATTATGTTTTCAATTTCATTGATTGATATTGGGTTGCTTAGAATTTTTAGGTTATCTTCGTTCCACTTTGGTAATTCATACATATCTAGAAATCTGTCCATTTCTTCTGTGTTGTCCATCTTATTGGCGTATAGGTTCTAGAAGTAGGTATTGATGATCCTCTGGATTTTTGCTGGGTCTGTTGTCATTTCACCCTTTTCATTCCTAATTGCATGGATTTGGGCCTTTCCTTTCCTTTTTCTGACAAGGTTGGCTAAAGGTTTGTCAATTTTGTTTATTCTTTCGAAGAACCAACTCTTGGCTTCATTGATTTTTTGTATCGTTCTCTTAGTCTCCATTGCATTGATTTCTGCCCGGATTTTTATAATTTCTTCCTTTCTAAGGGGTTGGGTTTGACCTGCTCTTTTTCTTCTAGAAGCTTGAGGTTCAGGATCAGGTTGGTTAGTTGGACTTGCTCTGTTTTCCCAATATGAGTATACACTGCTATGAATTTCCCTCATAAGACTGCTTTAATTGTGTTCCATAGATTCTGATATGTTGTATTGTCATTGTCATTCAATTGAAGGAACTGTCTGATTTCTTCTTTAATTTCCTCTGTGACCCATTGGTTATTCAGAAGTGTGTTATTCAATTTCCATGTGTTTATGAAATTTTTACAGTTTCTTTTGCTATTTATCTCCCATTTCATCGCACTATGATCTGATAATATACAGGGGATAACTTCTATTCCTTTGCACTTACCTAAATATGTTCTATGTGTGAATATGTGGTCTAGTTTGGAGAATGACCTGTGTGCAGCTGAGAAGAACGTGTATTCTGATTTTGTGGGGTGAAACACTCTGTAAACATCTGTTAAGTTCATTTGAGAACTTATTTTTTAATACTGATGTTTCTAGGTATGTATTTCCTCAAAGATTATTTAGCTACATCCCAGGAATCTTTCTATGTTGTGTCTTCATTTTCATTCATCTTAAAGTAAATTTGATTTTCCATTTTATTTCTTTTTTGATCAGTAGTTATTAGTATGTGTTGTACAATTTTTAGATATTTGTGGGTTTTGTAAAATTTTTTGTTATTAATTTCTAATTTCATTTCGCTGTGGTCAGAGAAGATATTTTGTATTTTTTATATCTTGTAAAATTTATTTCGGTTTGTTGTACAAGTGGGATCTCTTTTTACTAAAAAGCTTCTGCACAGCAAGAGAAACCACCAGCAGTGTGAAGAGACAACCCACAATGTGGGAAAAAATTGTCACCAGCAGTCCTTCAGACAAAGGTCTACTATCTAGAATCTATAAAGAACTTAAAAAAATCAGACCTCTCAAATTTAAAGACCCAGTCCAAAAATGGGCATCTGAAATGAACAGACATTTTTCACACAAAGAAGTAGATGTGGCAAATAAACATATGAAAAATGTTCAACATCACTGGTGATTCAAGAGATGCAAATGAAAACAACACTGAGATTCCACCTCACCCCAGAAAGAATGGCTGTTCTCATGGAATCAACCAACAACAAATGCTAGCGGGGCTGTGGGGAAAGAGGAACCCTGCTCCACTGCTGGTGGGAGTGTAGACTGGTGCAAGCACTGTGGAAATCATTATGGAGATACCTCAAAGAACTAGGACTGAAAGTCCCATTTGACCCAGCTATTCCCCTGCTGGGTATCGTCCCCAAAGGATTAAAAGAATCATACCACAGTGATATATGTGTTCCCATGTTCATAGCAGCATAATTTGTAATAGCTAAAACTTGGAAGCAGCCCAAATGCCCATCAACTGGAGACTGGATCAAGAAAATGTGGTTCTTTTATAAAATAGAGTACTACTCAGCCATCAAAAATGAGAAATTAGAGATATTTATTGCTAAATGGGTGCACATTGAGGCGATACTCTTAAGTGAAATAAATAGGAGACACATGTGTAAATACCAAATAGTTTCTCTGGTGTGAGAAACTGAAAGTGTAAATAAGGACTAAAAGGTATAATAGGTAATGTGAAATAGGAAGAAAAGGGGCAAAGGGGAGGGGGAAGTGGGAGGGGTAGGGGAAAGGAAAGAAGGGAATGGAATCAATATGAGAAAATGAAAAAATGGAAACAAAGCCTTTGTAAATAGGGAGGGATGGAGGGATTGAGCAGAGGGCAGGGGAATGGGGAAAAATAAGAACCAAGAGAGATTATGTAAAGGTGCAAATTTCCAATGATGAATGTCATTATATTGTACACCTAAAATGTACCAATAAAAAGCTATAAAAATGGTTTTACTAAATGGTTTATATATAAAACAATAAAAGAAGAAACAAACTCAGTGAAAGGTTTATATAACTTAACAGATAGTGGTCTTAATAAGCAAATGGTCAGTGAGCTTGAAAAAGACACAAATGAAAACTAGTAGAGCTAACTAAAATGATTCAAAATATGGAGGACCAACTTAGCAAAGAATTATAGTCCATGAAAAGGAACCAAACAGTAATCCAGAAGATGAAACGCTCTATTGGAAGTATGCGGAGTAGCCATGACCGATGTGAGGAGACAGTCAGATCTAAAAGGTAGGGCTCATGCAGGTGACCATGTACTCAGAGATACCTTGGAAACAACAAGGCAGCACAAAAAATGGACTCAGAAGCTGCTAGATGACACCAGTGGTCACACTGTTGATTCGCAATTTCAATTTGTTCTTTCCTTATGTTTTCCATCTTTATTAATATTCTGTTTAATACAATATTGTCATCCTCTTTAATCTTGGTTTCCTATGAATCTGTTTCTAATGGTTACTTTGGTTTCATTGTCTAATCAACCTACCATCTGGTTCTCTTATAGAAAAATTCTTTTGTCTGTTTTTGTCTGGTGTATGGATAATATTTTCATATTTCTTTGCACATCTTATATTTTTGTTAGAAATTTTAGATAATATACTGCTGCCACTTGGTACTGGTTCTGTCTGGGTCCAGAGCTTGTTTTTTAAATTCACTTATATTTTTGTATAACGACTGGTTAGATTATTTTAGTGATGTCTGTGTTCCCTCCTCCAAAGTTTTTGATGCTGTTCCTCAGGTAGGAAAAGCCATGGGTACACTCATAGTCACCATGGTATGACAGTGTTACTTCCTGTTTTTTTCCCCTCATGACATTCAAGTGTTAAATGCCATTAATTATAAACATGTCACTCTTTTGTTTTCAACACTGTCCTGGAATATAAGGTGCTCTGAAAGTAATCAAATCAAATTCTAGCTCCTTTGAAAGAATAATTTCAAGAGGAATAGTTGGTGCTTGATATTCATTCTGATTCATTACTGCAGGAGAAGGTTATTTTTGCTTGGAGTTGTATAGTTCAGTCCATGTGGGCTGGTTCTAAGGTGGAAATGTCATGGTGGAAGGGCCTGGTGGAGGAAAACTGCCCACCACATGGCAGCCAGGAAACAGAGAGAAGGGAGGAGCCAGGGACAAGAATAGACCCTTCCCACTCACAACCCCCAGTGAGCCCCTCTTCTGACCTGGCCTTACCACCCAGCAGCACCTTCAGCTATTGAACTCATCAATGATGACTCCACTGTGAGCGTAACATCTCCACGATCCAATCACCTTCCAATGCAGGAGACCTTGGGGGGACATTTAAGTCTACACCATAACACCAGATGACATATAATGTTGAGCATTTTTTAATATACTTTTTTGCCACCTGTACATATTCCTCAGTAAGGCATCTTTTCAGATTATTTGCCTGTTTTTAAATTGGATATTCTTTTTGTTACTGTTGAGTTTTAAGAGTTTTTAATTTTTGTAGACTTTGGCCAAATCTTTTATCAGATATGCCTTGTTCAAATATTTTCTCCTGGTCTATGGCTTCTCTCCTGATTCTCCTGACAGTGTCTTTCCAAGAGCATGAGGAACCTGTGTTTTAGTAATGGAGATCTGCTTTAAGGCAGCCACAGAACAGAGTCCGTTTTCTGCACATTTAACCTCTCAGAGATCAGTGTTAATGTGAAACAATAAGAAGAGCCCAGACATCTCCTGTGAGGAAAAGCTAAGGAAAGAGAAAAGTAATGTTCTCACGCACGTGACTTACTATCTAGCAGATGGGGAACCCTCTCCCTCAGGCATGTGGTGTTGAGAACAGAGAGGGGAAAGGGAAAGAGAATAAAGGATCTGTTCTTTCTGCCTGTGTGGTTGGTCCGAGCTCTGCACTCACTATCTGAGCTTGGCGAGTGGTCATTCCTTTTGGACCCACAGCTTCCGTAACTCCAACACATCTGCACCGTTGCCTGCTTCAGAGGTCGCTTCAGGGTTACATGACACGGTGTAGGCAAGGCTTGATGTGCACCTTACATTTGTCATCACTCACTTTTCCTTCCTCTCTTAGGTCTCTCCTTTGTGGGAAGATTCAGGACTAAGAAGGAAATTAGCATTTAAAAATTTTTTATGAGTGATCCAATAACAATTTTAGCCATACATAGGGACTCTCAGTGACCATGTGTATTACACACCTGTGTGTCTTTATTGAAGAAAAATTCCACCATATGTCACTTCTCTTAAACAGTGTGTAGGCCAGAAGGCCCATCTGAAAAGAACCAATGAGGATGCGGAACTTAGTTTTAATAAAACAAGATTCTGGATGACTAGAAGGCAAAACCCAAAATAATAGTTCCAAAGGTCATGATAAATGAATTAGGAAAGCAATCAAAATGGCTTAGCAATGCCACGCTGTCATTCTTCATCTTAATGAATCTCTTAAAGAGTAAATAAAAGGAGAAAGATGAAAGTAATTATTGCCTGTGTACCTAGTTATTGGAGCTGCTTCTCTCGCTGAGGAATAGAGTTCATAAAGCTGGGGCTGGAGGTGAATATACTTATATACCACAGAGCTGCCTGAGAGCTGGGACATAGTAGATCATGTTTACACAGGGGTGTGTAAATACTTAGTTTAATGAACATGTTATGTAGAACTCTAGCCCCTCTCTTGTACTTGCTGGATTTATAGTGCGTTTCTTGGATACTAGAAGGGCTAGCAAGAACAGGGCAATAAAGTCAGAGGCTCGAGCGGGCTCCCATGATGGAGAGGATATTGCAGTTCCTTGCCATTGAAAAGGAGAGGGAGAAGACGATTAAAAAAAAAAGCATTTGCAAACTAGGAAGAGGCTTGAGGCCTGCTACTGTTACTTCTGTGAGAAATGTGGTCAGTGCTCTTTCCGGACGACTGTATTAGAGGGTGGGTTTGCTGGTGCAGATTTTACTGAAGTCAACCCAACAGAACACTGTCAGAGTGTGGGACCCCTGTCCATTGCAGTGATGAACAAAGAACACCACCCTGGCCTTGGCATTTGGACTGACGCAGCAGTGAAGCCATCTTCTTCAGGAAGGTGTGACTCTGATCACACGGTGATCACTTTATTCAGGCGGTAGGTGGGGGTCATGGTGGGGCAGGCTGGAGTCCTGTGCTCAGGATGAGGTGAGACACTGTGCAGCAGCTGCAGACTCCAGAACAGGGAGATGGACAGAGTGGACGGACCCAGGGATGCTGAGGATATCGAGAGGCTGACACTGTAGCTTCTCTGGAAGTGCAAACTGCAAACACGTGACTCATTTCTCGTGAAAGGCGAGGGCTAAATATCCTTGCAGATTTAGTTGGCATTGATAAAAAACTGACTGTAGCTTCCTTTTTGCAGCTGAAGTTCTTCAGGGCTTGATGTCAAGCAGGGCCGAGGGAGGCTGAGATGGGCATGCTGGAAGTGACAGATGTGTCGTGCAAAGCTGCCTTTGGGTTTGCAGGTACATCTGATCTTTACAGAACCTCTGGTCATTTGCCATTTAGGTTATGTCTAGACAGAAAAATATGCCCGAAGAGCAGTCAACTCCAAATTTAAGACATTTCAATTGCAGAATTGAATCAGCTGCAACCAAATGGGAATATTATGTCTAAATCAATCCCCGATGACCCTGCCCTAAAAAAAAATTCTGAAAAAGGTCAGTTCTATTGTATTATGTGGTCAAGATCAAAAATATTTGCCTTTTTCAGTCTGCTCCGAAAGGATGGCTTTACAGGAACAGTCACTAGAAAAGCCTCCTTCTTTCTGTTGCTACCACAGGAATCAACCATTTCACCCAGCACAACAAAACATTGCCCCAAGATTCCTGGGAAACATTCTAAATCCTGTTCTCTTTAGCTCTCAAGGCTGTGGTGAAAACTACATCTAATTTATCAATCACTGGGAAATCCCTGTCCTTTGTTTAGATTCCCTGAAAGTATGGCAAGGGAAAAAGTGAAAACTCTGTTTAACCCAGCGGATATTTAGTGGAAGGGTTAATTAGTATTTGTAACCTCTTAGTAGCTTCTGTCAAGTGTTTAGAAATTTAAACAATAACCATTGTTTTACTGTGGAAGACATATGAAAAATTTTGATTTCTTTGCCCAGAATGATAGTTATGGAAGCATATTAATGGGAAGTATGTTACAGTTCGGTGGTGGCTGGCTTTAGGAACTATGATGGGCCAAGATTTCTGGATTTATACATCTATATATGTCCCTACTGTGTTCTATTTGAGTGGTAAAATCTTTAAGATGAGGAACAAAAAGAAAAAAAAGAGCATGATTATAGTCCATATTCTGTAACAATACATTTATTAAGTAAATTAAACCAGATATTTAAAGTAATTGGGTGACATAAAACCTTTAGAACTATGGTTTTACATTTTTATGTATCAAATTAAAACCAAATTCATATTTTGCAATTTGAAATTATTTAAATTTAACATAAACATAATGAAATTCTGACTATTTCAGTGAATCCCATAAATTTTCATGTGCCTTGATTGCACATTGCACTCTGTGGTAAGAGCAAAGTTTGATTTAGTGGAAAAAGTGGTGGTCTTGAAGTTTGAGTATCTAGGTTTGACTCCAGGTGGCTCTCTGAACTGTTTGAACTTACCTGGGTCTTTGGAGGTCTCCCCATGTTTAGAATGGGAACCCTAATAGTTAGCTCGCCATGTCATGGGATGGAATTTGAAAGCAGCTAGACTTCATGCACATTTCTCTATTCATTTTCTGGAGATGTTTAAACATAGTGGGCCGAGCACAGGCTGGAGCACAGTGGATGGGTGACCGTAACAGGTGGCCTGCAAAGTTGTATCAGCCTCGCCTCTCTGCCAAGGAGTCACATGTGGGCCTCTGTCACACGTGTGTCTTCATTCGACTTCTACTTTAGTGGGCATTTGCTTCCTATGTGTTGGGGGCTCTGCTGTCTTTGGTGGGTACATAGAGGGGATGTAAGCAGGTGAATGGTGTAAAGGGATTCACTTCTTTTCTGCTTGCTTCTTGCCCCTCGATACACTGTCACTTCTGTCCCCTCCTGAGCTTGTCCCTTGTCCACTCATAGTCTGCACTAATTGTGTCCCCCAGTAACCTATGCGTCCTTCTCTTCAGGGTGTACTTCCTGTCCCCTGGAGTAATGCCCAGCTCCTGTGTCTATGGCGAAGGCAAATGAACCAGTTCATAAGTGACTGAGAACAATTTCCTGGCATTAAGCACTTGATAAATTTTAGTTATTTTTATCTGCTCATTCTTCCTGGGCTGGGGTTTATTCTACCCCATTAGTCACCTTCTGTTCAAGTTCTTTTATGTCTGTGAGGATACAAGAAAGATCAGGGCCAGGATTTAGGTTCAAGGATAAGAGTCTTGGTATCTAGGGAACAACATTAGAAATGACCTTTGCTTGGTAGGAAACCACTAGGTTATAGACATGAAAAGAATTAAGATGAGTTACGTACATGTACCAACTCCCCATGATGAATGTAATCGCTATGTACTGCAAAAATGGACTAATAAAAATAAAAAATTAAAAAAGAAACTACAAAGTTAACCACAGGATAAGTATATTGTATATAATAAAATATTGATTAATAAAATATTATTTGTAGTTTATCACAAGTTTTATTTATTTTGTCATACTTTTACACTTAAAAAAATTTCTAGTCAACTCGTATGCATATACACAAGATATCAAAACTTGAAGAAAAACTACAGAGGAAAAGCATTCATGCACAATCACATTCTCTCTTATTCTCCAAACAACTCAGCTTACTTCTAACAAGAGCATCAGGAAATTTTTTACAAAGAAGCGTGACCTTTAAAAGGAAAGACCTGACAACCAGATAAACTACACACCATTTACAGAGGGATTTGGTGGAATTTACTCCATCTATTTCACTGGCCCCTAGAGGAAATCATTCATTCGAGAAGGCTATAGCTGATTGAGGAGGAAGATACATGGATTAGAAGAGACAAAGCTTTGAACTGTGTTTATGGGGTAAAGTCTAGACCTCTGGATTCTCATCCCTGAAGGGAGCCGCCTGGATGGGATTTCTTTAAAGGGGCTTTCAGGCTGAACAGAGTGAGTTCCACTGTGCTAGGCCACCATTTGGTGCTGGTAAGGTAGGGATCACAAGCTCACTCCACCTGCTCGATGAGTGCAGGCGTTCAGCTCACCCGTTCTTGGATCCCCCCTGGGCAGTCCAGTACCTGGCCGGCGCCAGTCCTCTGCTCGGTGCCAGTCCTCTGCTCGGTGCCAGTCCTTTGCTTAGCCTCTTGTACCTGCACCAAGATTGTTCATATGTTTTACTTTGCAGGAGTGTGGTTTACTTTCCAGGTGTGGTGGGTCCCATGGAAGACAATGGATTTGGAAGCAACTAGAGATCCACAAAGGCTCTTTTTGTTTGTCTATTTGTTTGTTTTTAAATGTAAAGTTGTAAAATGAAGGTACTAAGAGTAAACCGAAGATATTTCTTTGATTTTTGAGAATTTTAGAACCGAAGGAAAATGTAATGTGTGTCCAGGGCAAGCTACTCATTCACAGAGGAGGGGGAGGTGGCAGCACTAAATTGACTACTCAGGGAGGCAGCTGGTGGTGGACAGGTATTAGAAGGCAGAAGGTCAGGATTCTGAATTCATGAACCTGCAGGCTATGATTGGAATTTAAAATTTATAAGAGAGGCTAGATAAGGTAACATAAAGGAAAAGAGGTTAGTACCAACATAACACTCTATAAGAGACCACTGTGCTATTTGCCCTTGAAGGTACCTGCTAAATAATAGTCATTTTATACCAGGAAACAACACTTCAAACCAGCATGTCTTCATAAAACAATGGAAATATGAGTCTAACTGTGGAATAGTTCTACTCTTTTACATGGTGCCTTGTGGTTTGTCATGGGAAGCTTGGGAAGGAAATTGTTTTTATTTGGCCCCATTGAGTTAGGTTGCAATTTTGCAGAATATGACTTGGTAGTAACCAGGTCTTGATTTGGCTGTAATAAAACAGGTCCCCAATTTGCCTCAGTATTAGTGACTGTATCTAGCTACTCATATGCCAAGGTAACGATATACGTGGTACGGATATACATTTTTCAGCCCAGTCACTAAGAAGTCTAAACATACTTCTTCTAGAGGCAATTTTAAGTGAAATGCTTGAGAGTGTTTCAGTTTATAGGGCCTAAGAAATACTCTGTAAGCTCAGGAAGACACAAAAGAGCTGCTTCTGTTGATGCAGATATGTCTTTAGGATGGTCTGAATGTGCAGAATTTCGACAGAGTAATTAGCACTGGTGTTCATTATACCCAAGAGCCCTAGCCATGGGAGTGGTGTGAGAGGGAGCCAACATTCAGCAGTTAGCAGCTGAGTGTTCAGGGAGATCAGACAGCAGAGGAAACTGTGAAGGGTTGAGCACACTCGTCACATGTGTCTTCTATCATTTTTACACACGATCAGTTTAGAACTTCAGAGGATACCAATAAGCACAAAGGAAAAAAGGGGAAAGAATTCCTCAATCCCGTTCCTCAGAGAAAGAATTACCAATTTAGTGTGTAGCGCCTCTAGATCGTGATTTTGTTCTTAGAGTCTTCCTCCAGATCACTGACAACCATGTGAGCCGCCTGTGTTTACAAACTCACAGTCACATTCAAGGCCATTCATGGTGCCACTCCCTCTAGCCTGTCTGGATTGCGTGTCAGGTGTTTGCCCATTCTCTGGTCACGCATGTATCCAGTTCTGTATTACTCTTAGAGGCGCTGACTACAAGCTCATTTCCATCTAACTGTGTGCGTGTTTTACTAGTTTACTACAACCTAATTTCTGTCATTTTTAAGTTCTTGAAGCATACGTCTCATTATTGCCTTCATGTATCATCAGCAATTAATTGAAATATATTAATAGAAAATAGTCTTGAATGAATTATAAAATGACTTAACTTTTGAAAAGGATCACATCCTTAAGAATTTCAAATTACCAGCTGAATCTCAAGCTTTTGCCATTGTCTGTCTTAATTCATTGGTGATTTTTAAGAGCTGGAACTGGAAAAGAGTCTGTAATCTGCACTTAGAGATTATGTAAGGGTATCATGGAAAGGGATTTTCTATTTATAGTTTCTGGTGTGATCATTTTCCATCGTTAATAAAGTGAATCATGACTTTGAAGTGAGTGTACAATTTCCAGTGGTGTATTTTACGTCCTCCTGCAAGCAAAGAGGTAACATTTGACTTGAATACCAATGTTAGGAAATATTTCAGATCCACTGAACAGTTCCTTGAGATCTTTGGTAGAAAACGGCTTTATGTAGCACCCGCAAAGTATTGGGACAGTCACCTACGAATTGCTATGTGCTGACAACTTCACCTGACTGTACCGAGATGTGTGGTGGATCTTGAATCAGTGTGTGGGGACAGCTCAATTTTATGCACTGTCAGTCACTTCCAAGACAAGTGAGGTCATGTACCAGATACCCTTGCTCTCCCAGAATCCTAGTGGATGTTCAGACCTTCCGAAAGCTTTGACAGGATTTTCCTGCCTTGGCAGGAAACTGTCAAATGATGAGCAGAGTCCGTGTCTCTCGGCGGTGTGGCGGGCGGCCGCTGCACTCGTGCCAGCCAAGGAACAGACGGGAATGCGGTTTCCAACCCTCGGCACAGATGTGAAAGCTGGATTATGCTCCGTGTTCCATTCAGTGTTTGGAGAGGTTTCGATTCATAAATTATAAATGTTGTGTATCACCGTGCAGGCCATCAGAGAACAGCAGCTGATCATTTCAAGATTGTTGTGAGAGGAAGGCAGTCCTTCGGGAGAACGTGAGGTGGGATGAGGGACAAAGAGAGGGAATTAGACGTGCGCTTAGTGCAGAGGAGCTGGGGTGATACTGGGGAGGCAGTTAGGGTGTGGGAATGTCAGCGGCAGATGGAATCTGCCATCGCTCGCCAATGGTAGAGTGCTTTGGGTCCCCATAAAGAACGCAGGGCTCCCTCGAAGCAGAGGGTGATTTCTTGAAACAACAGCATAAACGGCCTAGGAGTCTGAAACTGCGGAAGAGCTGCTTAGCCATCACCGTCCCCTGCTGGAGGAGACGTTCCAGGGGCCAAGCGGTAAAAGAAGAAGACACGGGGGAGCCACATGAAGCTGAAGGATTGCATAGGTTTTGTTTAAAACTTCATTGAACTATGATCATAAAAACGTTTTCTTTTAATACTTTCTGAGTTGCCCATTTTTGAATGAAATTCTCTGCCTCTTGTATTTGGAAAAATCTGTTTTAAGTAAGAGTCCATACATTGATTTCAAAATAAAACATTAGAAAAGAAAACCATAATAAGATAATGTTTTTCTAAGTTCAAAATCTTTATTTTCCATATCACATGATGTATACCTCACTTCAGGATAACTTAATGCAAACACAGCCACTCTCTGCTTAATACTCTCATTTTACCTAACAAGCAAACTAGGTGGGAAGCATGTAAACAAATTGTAGGAAGGCAATAAAAGAGAAGGCCTTAGAGCGAAAGCATTCCAAGTACAGCTGTCACCCCTTATCCATGGTTTGGCTTTCTCTGGTTTCAGTTACTGTGGTCAACTGTGGTCTGCAAATATGGAATGGAAGATTCCTGCCCTGCTCCACGGGGACCTGAATCAACCCTTTGTCCAGCGTATCTACATTGTGTATGGCACCTGGCCCTTGGTCACTTACCAGCCTTCTGAGCTGAGTTGACAATGCCATTGTGCCTATAGCCCTTATTTTATTGATAAGGACCCTAACCTGTGAAGTAGTGAGGCTGTCAATATTATTACATTATATTGTTATTTATTATTCATTGTGACTAGTTATTGATGTTCATCTCTTACCATACGTACTTTTTGCTTTAAACTTTATCACCGGTATGTATGCATGGGTAAAAACATGGTATATATAAAGTTCATCATACCCATGGTTTCAGGCATCCATTGTAAGCTTTGGAACAAATCCTCTAAGGATCACAGGGCACTACTGTAAGTGTGTTCTATCTTTGATCCTCTAGAAAATTTCTTGAAGTATATTCTCTATTACTAAATAAGTTGATAAAGAAAACCTAGAGCTCTACTTATTGTTTTGCTTCTCCTTATTTGTATTTCTTTTCATGCTGGATGTAAGTGGTGTAGTATACATTTAATGTTAAAATTAATTAATGGTACTAGAGATTGAACCCAGGGCCTTCACACTGAGCTACACCCCTAGCTCTTTTTATTTCTTATTTTGAGATGGAGTCTCACTCCTTTCCTAAGTTGCCCAGGTGGTGCCTTAAACTTGTGATCCTCCTGCCTCTGCATCCTAGAGGGCTGAGATTATAGGCTGTGGCATCATACCTGGCAAACCTTTTCATTATTGATAAAAAAAATTTGTGCATAGGAAAATGGCTACGAATTACTAGTTGACTATTCGTATATTCTAACTACTTGTTAAGTGGGATGATAATCTAGGTCATATTAAACAATGCAGCCAAATTTCATAATTTTATTAGCTTCCAAGAGTGTACATTTTCTCTTAAGTTTACTTGTAGAACTTTACATATTACTAGAGCATAAAATCCCATGCTTCCATGTTGGGAAAAATGTCCTTAAGGTCACAAATTTTTATTTTTGGCCAAGATTTAGTGTTTCTTTTAAAAGGTAGAACTCCCAAAGCTCAGTTTCAAGAAGTTGAAATCCATAAACATATTTTTAATGATTGCTTTTAATATTAGGGAATGATAAATGGTTCACCTCACTTTCGCATTACTGGGATCCAGAGACACGCCTAGAGCTGACTTTGCTAAGTACGTGGTAGACGCTGGGATGGGCACCAGGGCACGCTCATATTCTGGTCCGTGGTAAGGCAGCCTTGTTCACCCGGGTTGGTCATGACCCTCCAGGACTGATCACTGGATTCAGCTGGATTCCAGTTGAGGATAGTACTGAACCCTGGTAAACTGTTTCCCCCCCCTGCACATACATACATAAATTTAATGCCTTCTCTATCTCAACTGAGCATGAACCCATCGTACATTGTGTTCGTGTGTGTGAATTTTTTGCAGCTGGAAAGCGCAATAGCAAAACTATCATGAATTTTTCCTTCACAATTATATGGATAGAAGATACGCCTTAGAATATATATTTTGTTCTCTTTTTTGATACCAGGGATTGAACTTGGGAACTTGCACTTGTGAGGCAGGCGGTGGAGCCACTGAGCTAAATCCCCAGCCCTGGATTTTGTTCTTTGCTTATCAAACTCAAGATCTTTCACTTTTTCACTTAAAGGAAGCCCTTTGAGCTTCTCTTTGTTATAGATGAATTGCCAAAATCATAACTCTTGCACTTTGGGATCATTGTTAGGTAAAATAAGGGTCTTGTTGGACACCAGCACGGTGATAATGTGACAGCCCAGCTGATAATCGAGATGGCTGCTGAGCAGCTAACAGGTGGGTGGTGTACCGGGTGTAGGCATGCTGAAGAACGTAATTGAGTTGTAGTTTTGATTTACATTTCCCTAATGACTAAACATTAAAACTCAAATTTTTCATATATTTATGGGATATTTGTATGTCTCTTTAGTAGTGTCTATTCAATTTATTTGTCCATTTAGTGATTGGGTGGTTTGGTTTTATGGGTGTTAAGTTTTTTGAGCTCTTTATATGTCCCAATTATTATCCTTTATCCGAAGGTAGCTAACAAAGATTTTCTCCCATTCTACAGTCTGTCTTTTCACTATGTTGGTTGTTTCCATTGCTATATAGAAACTTTTAAATTTGGTGGAGTCCCATTTGTTGTTCTTGCTACTATTTCCTGTGCTATTGGAGTCCTATTCAGGAGGTCTTTACTTATGCCTATGACCTCAGTGTTTTCCTTATGTTTTCTTCTAGTAGTTTCAAAGTTTCAGACCTTATACCTAAGTTTTTGATGCATTTTGAATGGATTTTTGTACAGGGAGAGAGATAGGGATCTTATTCCATCTTCTACATGTAGATATTTAGTTTTCCCAGCACTGCTTGTTAAAGAGGCTGCTTTTTCTCCAGTGCATATTTTTGGCTCCTTTGTCCAGAATCAAATGGGTGTAATGGTGTAGGTTTGTTTCTGTACCCTCTCTTCTGTTCTATTGGTCCACATGTCTGCTTTTTTCTGTTACTATGGCCTCATAGTATAATTTGAATTCAGGTATTTTGATGCCTCCAACCTTTCTCTGTTTTTGCTCAGGATTGTTTTGGCTAGTCTGGATCTTTTGTGTTTCTGCATGAATTTTAGGATTGTTTTTTCTAATACTGTTAAAAATATTATTGGAATTTTGATGGCATTGCATTGATCACTTTCAGTAATGTGGTTATTTTTACAATATTAATTTTGCCAGTGAACATGAGAGGGTTTCCCATCTTCTGGTGTCTTCTTTACTTTCTTTCTTCAGTGTTCTGTAGTTTTCACCATAGAGGTCTTTCACCTTGTCAGTTAGCTTGATCCCTGGGTATTTGGTTGTTTTTTGAAGCTATCATGAATTGAATTATTTTCCTGGATTCTTTCTCAAGTAGTTCATTTTTGGTGTTTAGAAAAGCTATTGATTTTTAAGTTTTGATTTTATATCCTGCGAATTAGCTGAATTTGCTTATTAGCTCGAAAAGGCTTTCGGAGAAGTGTTTAGGTCTTCTAAGTATAGGATCAGGTCATCTGCAAATATGGAGAATTTGACTTCTTACTTTCCTATTGGTATCCCTTTTATTTCTGTCTCTTGTATATTTGGTCTGGCTAAATTTTCAAGTACTAAAAGTTGAATAGGAGTGGTTGAGTGGATATCCTTGGCTCATTCCCGATTTTGGAGGAAATATTTTCAGTCCCCTCTCATTGACAGTGACAGTGGCTGGCCCCCTTATTCTGTGTCATTTTTCTTTATAGTTGCATCCCCACCTTTTCTCCTTCATGGATTGTGTGTTTGTCGTTCTTTCTTACGTAGAATGTAGATCCCATGGGTGTACTAGTGTATCTTTATTTCTGTAACAAAATAATGGATGCAAGCTCCTTTAGAAAGAAAAGAGGTCCATTTTGGCTTACCGTTCTGGGGGTGCAAGGTTGAGGGGTGCTGTCTAATGATGGCCTTCTTGTTACAGAGTCCTGAGGTGAGATGCAGAGTGTGCAGGTGTGTATCTCTCACCTTGCCTGTGACCTCGCCCCCCTTCCAAGGCCATCTTACCCATAGGTGCCATGTTTCCGTGATGCACATAAAGGATGCTGACACAGGCCATTCACATACTTCCATTCCACACATGTGGCCAGGAGCTCCCACAGTGAGAGACAGAGGGCATTGTGTTCCTGTCACGCATGCCTCTCTCTTTTTTATAGAGACACCAGTATGTAATCTTAATCGCTTCTCAGAAGCACACCTCTGCACGCCATAGTTGGATTAAGTTTCTGCTCTTCCACCTCCTCCCAATGGTGACTAAATTCCAACACATGACATCTTGGTGGATGCATTCATACCAAGTTCAAATCATAGCAGTGAGCTTGGGGCTTTGTTTTGTTTTCACAGTATTTGCCCAGCACATAGAACAGTGATAGGAGGCCTATAAATACTGGTCGAGTGAATTTCACTGAGAGAGTATAATTTATTGGAGAATTAAGGAGTATAAATTCTGTTTAAAATAAAGATAAACTTATTTTCAATTATGTGATTCAACTCTAGGTCCTATAGGAGTAGTGGGAAAACCTGTGTGAGTTTGAGTCATTAACAAACATCTCCTGGAGGCGATAGGGCTAGAATGATGAGTTATATGTGGATAAAAGGAAATGAAGGAAAAAAGAGGACATTTAAACTGCTGAAAATAAAGACAGATGCATCTCTGTGGGCTGTGAATGGGCATGGTTGTAAGTATCAGCATAGAATTAGAGAAGGGCTCAGACCCCAGAAGACTAGCTTATTTCCTTTAAATATTCTAGTGTGAGCTGGTACAGACCTCAGTAAACATATAAACAGTTATGGCTCTGAAAAGAAAGCACCTGGCTTCTCTTATTTTTAAAGGCTCACTGTGGTATACATAGGTCATGTACCATTGTCTTTAGCTTCAGAAGCCGCCATGTTAATCTATAATTAGGCCGTCATTGAAAAGAAAGGACGCGATTGAAGTGTGGAATAGGCACATTCGAAGGGCGGCCGTGTCAGCAGGCTCTGGGCACGTGGTGACACCCGAGGGTGGGGTGGGCTTGGAAGGTGATAGGCGCACGGACGGTGACTTCATAGGCCCTTCTGGCAAGGGTAGGCCACGTGGTCCCCGTCCACACGACTTCACCCTGCCCTTGTCGCAGTAAATCAGCCATAGACAATGCATCCAGTGAATGCGACTTAGGGTAAAACATTCAGGTACAAAAGCAGGTGGTGGCTGAACTTTCCCATGGCAATGCTTGCCGTACCCCACTGCAGGCCAAGCTCTAAATTGTACCAGGCTGGTCTTCGGTGTCTCCTCTCATCTTCTTAGTGGCCTCCTAGCCTTTTCCTGGGGTTCTCACTCCCCAACCCTACTCCAGGATCTGCTTCCTCAGGAGGATGCTCCCAGGAGCTGACCTGGTTGGAAAATCGTTGGACAAATTGTTCTGTACCTTCCAGGAGGTTTATCCTACTAAGGCAATGGTTGCCCTTAAGGGGGAATTCTGAAATAAAAATAATAGCTGGTCTGTGAAAAATAGAGCTAGTTAAAAAAAATCTAGGCATAAAAATAATGCATAATAATTATAGACAATTTGTAAAAGAAAGAAGAAGGGAATCACAACTTCTGTTACATTCAGCATTTTGGAGTTAGGAAGGAGTTAATCTCCTGCTGGTGTATTTCAGGCCGTCAAAGATGCAGTCGTCATCAATGCTATATACAGTAGGTCCTTTTAAGCCTGTCAGAAAGGAGGCTGCTGCTCATTTTTCTAACTTGTATCAGTTTCATTCCATATCCTCTTTCATTTTATCTCGTCCTTACCTCCATAGCTCTCCAGCAAGGCAAATTCTTTGACAGAAGTGCTGAATTACAATATCAACTCAAGAAAGTGGGACTGAGGAAAAATAACGCATGTCCCGAGAGGAGCTGCTTGTTCTCTGTGGGTCTCTGTCTCCTCTCCTCCAATAAAGGGGCCGACAGACCTGTAGAACGACTGAGGTCCATCCAGCCCTCATGGTCTAGGATACTGTGAAAACAATTTTGATCTGATTCCAAATTCAAAGCCACCTCAATAAAAGTGAGCAAAATGAGAGACGAGATAAAACTAGTATGGGATTACAAGTAGAAATGAAAGCAGGTTCCGGGGCTCAAGAATATTATGGAATACACTTACCAGGGGAGGCATTGTGGGAAAAATGTGAAACCAAGTGATAAATGATTAGCAGGGAGTCAGATATTGCCATAGATGAATAGAGGAGGGATAATCATTCATTCATTTGTTCCAACAGACATGCGTTGGCAATCTTCTGTGCTAGACAGGGAGACATTCAGGATGCAAAGGTGTAAAAGATATTATCCTTTTCTTTGAGGTGCAAATAGTCCAATTGCAGATTACATATTAACAAATAATTATTGTCTACAAGTGCTTCAGTGGAAGAGTATGCTGGGTCATTACTTAGTCAAATAGTCTTATAAAGCAGAAGTTTTGTGGAGGTGTTTATATTGGATGGAACATTCTATTCTAACTTTATAACCTTAAACTTAGTCCCTAATTTCTCTGAGAAACCCTGAATCTACAAAACATGCTGAAATAGAATTTCAGGGGGATAAATTTATTTGCTAATTTAATAAAACATGCCCTATCAAATTTACACTTTAGGACTAAGCCTTCCTTTATTTTTTTCAGAGAGAGACAGGAGGATGAAGATTAAAGCCCTGTAAAATTAAATCTAGTAATTGCTGGAACTGTTTTCAGCAGGCCCAGCAGTGGCTTGTTAAACTCTAAATATAACTTGTCATCTTGTGACAAAATCCAATTTTGAGAATAAGTGAAAACTTATTTCAATTTTCAATTGTTTATGTATTTGAAAACAAAAAATTATGGTAGGAGTTTTTCATATTTATCTTGTGTCAGGTAACAGGGAATTATATTCTCCCTGTCTCTAGAAAATGGTAAGATTGATGAGTTGTTTCAGATGGGCAATGAGAATTCGGTTCAAACACTGAAGAAATGCACTGCCTTTCTTTCTTCACTTTGGCTTGACATGGTGTCACAGCGGTTGGACATTTCTGAACAACACTCACGAAGAAATTTAACTAACTGATGGTGTGCCCCTAGCAGAAATTCTAGGTGGTCGGTTAATATAGTTTATGAATGGAAATTATTCTTAGTGACTTTTGAATTCTCAAAAATAATTTATGATTTAAAGGTTAAGATACAATAATTAATTTTCAATGGAAGGGATGAGCTGTATTTAAAGCCTGAGATAGAGAACAAAAGCATGAGGAGAAAAATTAAAAGAACGTAAAGAGACAGTAACAATAAGATAACTTTGTTCTCAAAACAGTTTTTTATTAACCAGGCTTAGCTACAGACAGCCAGACAAAGGAGAACCACCTTATTGTAGTTAAGTTGACACAATCACATTTTCAGTTACAAAAATGTTGAATTTAATTTGTCCTCGCTTGTTGCTGATTTTTAGTAGTTATGTTTTTTTAGATCAAAGAGAAGAATATTTTGAGAAATTTGTCTTTGATATTAAATAAAATAATTCTGTTTCTTACCAAGGAAAATCAATAGGGTTAGATTGTGAGAGGCAGGGATATCTGCTTTTGTAGAAGAAAAAAAAATTTGTACAAATCCTTATCAATTTTGCATGGCTAAGAATGATCACTGAAGAAGCAAGAGCAAATGAAACCAGTCAGTTCCCAAAGTTTTGTGTATCCTTTTTGATTTTTGCATTTTGGGATATGTACAGAGCAATGCTCATATTGTAAGTGTAATCACCAACCAGCCCAAGAGGAAATATAGAGCATTTTCATTCCCCCTAAATCCCCCTTTTTGCCCTTTCTAATCAAGACTTCTGCCAAGAGGTAACTAATTTTTTGACATGTATTGTGATTAATTGACTTTGTTCTTGAACTTTATATGAGTGGATAGTTTAATTCTGTGATTATTACTTTTTAAATTATGCCTGTATTATCAATACAAATTTGCTTAGGTGTCGCTGTGTACCAGGCTTAATGCTTCCAATTTATTATGTTCTCTGTCTGGTATTAGATTCCCTGTCCAAAGTGTAATTAAAAGTGGATCACTTTTGCTTTAGTTAAATGATTCTGAGTAAACTTGAATGGATAGCAAACCATTATTTTTGGTAGAGTAGAACACCCTGGAAGATGTTGGGGTGCAGAACTAAGCCAGCAGGTGGGCAGGGGGCTTGCTGCCCCTTGAGGGAGTGGGATCATGGGCATGCGGCTGAGTCTGCGTCACTGAAGACAGAAATCTCAGGAGTCTGTTTCCAGCGATGGGTACATGGTGAGGACTGCACTGTGGGAGCAGGGTAAGGGCCTGGATTGGGGTCAGATCTACAGCAGGATTGTGGTGTATGCCTTAGAATCGGGGCTCTAGACCTGCCTGTGTCCATTCCTTCTACCAAACACCGAGATCTGTCCTTGTGCTTGTGACAGTGCAGGGTACTGGCCTACAGCTGGCAGTCCGGTGGCTGCAGTTCTGGGAGGAGACCCACAGAGAGTGAGGCCTGCTGCCCCACAGAACCTGCGGCTCCAGGCTTCCCAGACAGGATGGTCTGCCCCTCATCACCAGGCCAAAGTCTTAACTGGCTTCAGCTTCATCCCTTAACCAGGTAGGCCCTAAGTGTGAGGTGATCAGAACTCTGCAGTTGGCTTCCTCTGCCTGTGTTGTCCCCTTCCCTTCCTGCCCTGAGTAAATGGGCTTCCTGGAGACGAACAGGAAGCAGGCTCAGAAGGTTGCCGATCTGGGTCCATTCTTTTACTGGCTTTGGGATTCTGGGCATCTTGCTCCTCTGCATGTCAATTTCTCAGTGTGTCAAAGGCAGATGTAATAGTATTTGCCTCATGGGGCGAAATGCAGTCCCTATGTCACTGGCCTGTAGCCCTGTTAGCCACCTTTTCCAGTGGAGAGAAAAAAACCCCCTATTTAAACTGTTGGCTTTCAACATTCAGCTAAAACCCTATTCAGAAACCTGCTGTGACCATACCAGTCTCTCATGGGCTATCCCCTTCTTTGTGTTTTTAATAATTGACCTTTTCCTTTCGAACCACTCTGGACACAAGACTGCTTGGGGTGGCGATGGTGTCTTCTGATTTCCAGTCCCATTTCTGTCAGGATGTCTAGCGTGTCACGGGCACTCAGGAAACAGTTGGCACATGCATGGGTAAAGTCTGTTACTTGGCAATTATGTGTTACACACCATTTGTTTCTGTACAGCATTCACGTTCCAGTTTATTTTGTAGGGAAGGTATGAGCTTCAGCAAATTCTTCAAATTTACCTGTTGGGCCCCTCTAGCTCTCTTAAATGGGCTTGACAATCAACACAAACACAAGATTACTATTTATGAAATGATTCCCCGTGGGAAGGCTCCACAGTGACACTGTGAAAATAGCCATAATTTAGCACTCGAGGAGCATGTGCCTCAGAGAAGTTATTTGGCTTGATAGCCTACAGCTCCCACCCACACGGTGGAAAACTGCACCTGATCACCGGGCTGAAACCTGAAACATTCATTTGACATCAGCCTTTGGCCATTTTCATAACATTTAAGAGCTAAGATTCTGACTCTAAGCCCCAACACTTGACAAATGAGTCTCACAAGACAGGGAACACTCCCACCTATCAGAATGTAACTGCACAATTTTGTTAATATTATTCAGTTATTAATATCATGGCCAAAGTAGCCTCTGTGCTGGCTCCCTCAGGCGAGGATGTCAGGCTGCACCCTGCAGGCAGCTTCTGTAATGTTACAGTAGCCTCCTCTGTCCCAAGTAAGATGCACATAAATGTCTTTTAGGGACATCAGTAGGCGTGTAGGCAAGGAACACTATGCATTTGCTCACAATTCCCATAGGTTCCTGGTTGGAACAGACCCCTCTAGGTTGACTACAGAAAAACAAGCAGAGGTTTATTAACAGGTGTTTCGTATTTACATGAGACACTGGGGAATTGGCCGTTCCCAAAGAAGGGACCTTGAACTGCAGCTTGTTTGGTGTCTTCCACAGAGGACCGTGAACATTTGGAGAGGTGACAAGACAGACGGAAGGACTTGGAGTCTGGGGGGTGGCACCCAGTGACAGGGCAAACACTCCGCGCATGAGGGTCATCAGTAAATTTTCACGTGAGCTCCTCTGGTGCCCTCTCTGGGCTCCCGAGGGGTGGAAGCTGTCTTAGCCTCTGCTCTTCCAGGTAGAGAGGGAGGAAAGGTAACTTTTGTCTTCGTAAATTTATTTCCTGCTTTTGGGGAGAGGAAGGGAAGAGAGCTTTGCTCCACCTGCTGCTTCTCAATTGCCCTCGGCTCTTCTCAAAAGGTATATTTTGGGGTGGCAGACTGTGGCCTCCCATAAAACAAGGCCATGGCTCCCTAAGCCTGAAAGACTTCAGGCAGTATTGATCCAGCAGTCTGGCTCCTGAGCCCCACTAAGACCAGCACATCATCCAGTTGACACCCTAACCACCTTTGTCCCGAAGCTGAGCTTCCTATGCTGCTTCATTAGGGATAAAAATGCACTTCAGAACACATGCAGTCATCCATGTGGCGGGAAATTTCATCACCATTTAAACAATTAACATGTTTTTCTTTTTGGGGGAGAAGAAGAGCACTGAGGGATTGAACTGTGGGCCCTTCTACCACGTACTTCCCTATCTTCTTAATTTTTTAAACATTTGAAACAGGATCTTGCAGAGTTTAGGGTCTCACTAAGTTCCTAATCTGGTTTGAACTTGGACCCTCTTGCCTCAGTCTCCCCAGTATCGGGGATCCCCAGGATGCTCCCCTAGGCCTGGCTTCACACCCTTTTGCTGTAACAGTCACCCAGCCCACCATTCGGGGACACAGATTGGATGGGACTAGACAGTGGAGCCTATGTAAAATATTCACAGTTCCCTAGAGACCTTTTTAAAACTTTGAACTTGGTACCACAATAATAGCTTTGCTAGAAGAAGCTGGAAAGTGAAAAGAGCTTGTAGAGGAAAGCAGACTCCCCTTTCTGCTATGCTGTGATAAACCACTAAGACAAGTCCTTTGTAACTGTAGTTGATTAGAATCCCTGGTTGTCACCAGTTTCTTTGTTCAAGAATCTCTTAGCCTATCTACTGATAACCTGGTTTTTTTTTTTTTTTTGGTACTGAGGATCGAACTCGGGACCTTGCACTTGTGGGGCAGGCGCCAGAAGCACTGAGCTAAATCCCGACCCCTGATAACCTGTTTTTGAGATAACTGGGGACTTGATTATTAAAGTTTGCCACAGATACATTTTATTTTATTTTATTTTTTTGCTTAAATTCTTTTATTGGTACATTTTAGGTATACAATACGTTTACATTTATCATTGGGTATTTGTACCTAGACATGATGAATCTTGGTTCTTATTTTTTCCCCATTACCTATGGGCCCTTCACCCCCTCCACCCTTTCCTATTTACAAAGACTTTGTTTCCATTTTTTCCTTTTCTCATAATTTTTCCTTTCCCTTTCTTTTCCCCTTCCCCTCCCACTTCCCCTACCCTTTTGGACCTTTTCTTCCTATTTCAAATTATCAGTTATTCATTTTAATCATTTTAGTCCTTGTTTACACTTTCAGTTTCTCGCACCAGAGAAACTATTCGGTATTTACACATGTGTGTCCTATTTATTTCACTTAAGAGTATGGCCTCAATATGCATCCATTTAGCTACAAATGTCTCTAGTTTCTCATTCTTTATGGCTGAGTAGTATTCCATTTTATAAAAAAACCCACATCTTCTTTATCCAGTTTCCAATGGATGGGCACTTGGGCTGTTTCCAAGCTTTAGCTCTTACAAACTGTGCTGCTATGAACATGGGTGAACATATATCACTGTGGTATGATTCTTTTAATTCTTTTGGGAAGATACCCAGCAGGGGAATATCTGGGTCAAATGGGACTTCCAGTCCTAGTTCTTTGAGGTATCTCCATACTGATTTCCACAGTGGTTGCACCAGTCTGCACTCCCACCAGCAATGGAGAAGGGTTCCTTTCTCCCCACACCCCCACCAGCATTTGTTATTGGTTGATTTCTTGACAGCATCCATTCTTTCTAGGGTGAGGGGGAATCTCAGTGTTGTTTTCATCTGCATCTCTCAAATGACCACTGATGTTGAACATTTTTTCATGTGTTTATTAGCTGTTTTTACTTCTTTGTCTGAGAAATGTCTGTTTATTTCAGATGCCCATTTTTGAATTGGGTCTTTAAATTTGGGGTCTGATTTTTTAAAGTTCTTTATATATTCTAGATAGTAGTCCTTTGTCTGAGGTACAGCTGCTAAAATTTTTTTCCCCACATTATAGGTTGTCTCTTAGCTCTGTTAGTGGTTTCTCTTGCATTGCAGAAGCTTTTTAATAAGATGATATCCCAGTTGTTGATTCTTTTTGCTAGTTCCCATGCCACTGAGGTTTTTTTCATAAAGTCTTTTCCTATTCCAATGTCTTCAAGAGTTCTACCTAACTTATCTTCCAGCAAGTTTAGTGTTTTGGTTTTGATATTTAGATCTTTAATCCACTTCAATCTTACTTTAGTGCATGGTGATAGGTATGGGTCTAGTTTTAATCTTTGGCAGGTTGAAATCCAGTTTTTCCAACACCATTTATTAAACAGGCTCTTTCCTCCAATGAGGGTGGTTGGCTCTTTGTCAAAGATGAGGTGGCTGAGTATGTCTGGAGTTGATTCTGCATCTTGCAATCTATTCTACTGATCCTTGGGTCTGTTCCTTTGCCACTACCATGCTGATTTTATCACAGTAGCTTTGTAGTATAGTATCAAGTTGGGGATTGTGATAGCCCCAGCCATGTCTCTGTTGTGTAGAATTGGTTTTGCTATTCTAGGTCTCTTCTGGTTCCAAATGAATTTTTGGATTGTTTTTTCTGGTTTTGGGGAATGTATCGTTGGAATTTCAATTGGGATTGCATTGAATCTGGATAGCAGTTTTGGAAGTATGGCCATTTTCACTATATTGGTTCTTCCTACCCAGGAGCAAGGGATGTTTTTCCATTTTCTTATATCCTCTTCGATCTTCTTTTTCAGAGTGCTATAGTTTTCAGTGTAGAGGTTTTTTGCTTCCTTTGTTAGACTGATTTCTAGATATTTCATTTTTTTGGATGCTATCGTGAATGGAATTGTTTCCCTAATTTCTCTCTCAGTGAGTCTGTTATTTGTGTACAAGAAGGCTATTTTTTTTAAAGTGTTGACCTTGTATCCAGCTCCACTACTGAATCTATCAATTCAGTCTAGAAGTCTTTTGGGAGAGTTTTTTGGGTCTTCTATGTTAAGTATCATATCCTCAGCAAGTAATGACAGTTTAACTTCTTCCTTTTATCATGAATGTAGGGTGTTGAATTTTGTTGAATGCTTTTTCTGCATCTATTGAGATGATCATATGGTTTTTGTCCTTGGCTCTGTTAATATAGTGTATTACATTTATTGATTTATGAATGTTGAACCATCCTTACATCCCTGGGATAAATCCAACTTGGTCAAGGTGTATGATCTTCTTGATGATCCTCTGTATTCTGTTTGCCAGTATCTTGTTGAGGATTTTTCATAATGTTCATTAGAGAGATTGGTCTGTAGTTCTCTTTTTGGGTTGAGTCTTTTCCTGGTTTTTGAATCAAAGTAACACTTGCTTCCAGGAATGAATTTCGAAGCCTTGCTTCCCTTTCAATGTCCTTGATGAGTTTAAAGAGTAATGGCGATAGTTCTTCTTTAAATGTCTTGTAGAATTCAGCAGTGAAGCCATCAGGACCTGGGCTTTTCTTTGTTGATAAATTTTTTATTACATTTTCAATTTCACTCATTGTAATTGGGGTGTTTAGAATTTCTATATCTTCTTCATTTAACTTTGGCAATTCGTATGTATCTAGGAATTTATCCATTTCTTCTATGTTTTCCATTTTATTAGAGTACAGGTTTGTGAAATAGGTATTGATGATCCTCTGGATTTCTGCTGGATCTGTTGTGACTTCACCTTTTTCATTCTTAATTTCATCGATTTGAGCCTTTTCTTTCCTTTTTTTGATAAGGTTGGCTAAAGGTTTATTGATTTTATTTATTGTTTTGAAAAACCAACTCTTTGATTCATTAACTTTTTGTATCTTTCTTTTAGCCTCCATTGCATTGATTTCTGCTCAGATCTTTATAATTTCTTTTCTTGTATGACCTTTGGGTTTGTTATGCTCTTCTTTTTCTAGGAGCTTGAGGTTCTGCATTAGGTTATTTAACTGAGTTCTCTCTGTTTTCCCAATATGGGCATTCACTGCTATGAATTTCCCATGTAGAACTGCTTTCATTGTGTCCCATAGATTCCTGTATATTGTACTGGCATTATCATTTACTTGTACAAGCTGTCTAATTTCTTCTTTAATTTCCCCTTTGACCCATTGAATGTTCAGGAGGGTGTTATTCTATTTTCATGTGTTTGTGGGAGTTTTGTGGTTTCTTATGTTATTGACCTCCAATTTTATTGCACTATGGTCTGATAATATACAGGGGATAACTTCAATTCTTTTACATTTACTTAGACATGTCCTATGAGCTAGCATGTGGTCTATTTTGGAGAATTACCCATGTGCAGCCGAAAAGAATGTGTTCTCTGATTTTGTGGGGTGGAACATTCTGTAAACATCTATTAAGTCCATTTGTTCAATAGCTTGGTTCAGTTCTAGAATTTCGTTTTTATTTTTTTGTCTAGATGATCTGTCTATTTGTGATAGTGGGGTATTGAGGTCCCCCACTACAGTTGTATTAGTGCTTATTTAGTTTTTCATGTCCATTAATATTTGTTTTGTATAGTTGGGGGCATTCATATTTGGTGCATATATATTTAGGATGGTCATCTCGTCCTCTTGAATTGTTCCCTTCCCAAGGATGTAGTGACCATCTTTGTCTTTCTTAATTAGTTTTGATTTGAAATCTACTTTGTCTGCAAATAAGATTGCTACCCCTGCTTTTTTCTGGGTTCCTGTTGTGTGGAGAACTGTTTTCCATCCTTTTACTTTCAGTCTATGAATTTCCTTTTGAGTTAGGTGTGTTTCTTGTATACAGTATATTGTTGCATTTTCCTTTTTAATCTATTCTGTCAGTCTTTTTCTTTTGATTGGTGAATTGAGGCCTTTAATATTGATAGTTATAATTGATAGATATTGACTCATCCTTGTCATGATGTTTTACTGTTGTTGGGTCTTTTATTTCTTATTTCTTCACCTTTTCCCTTTAGTTTCTTACCTTACCTGGTGGCTTCCCTCTGTTGGGTCTCATGGAGTTGTGACCTTCATTGTCTTTTTCTAGGATATTGCTTAGAATTGTTTGGGGTGCTGGTTTGGTGTTCATGAAATTTCTCAGGTGTTCTTTGGCGTGGAAGTATCTAATTTCCCCATTGATTTTGAAAGATAATTTTGCAGGATACAACAGTCTAGGTTGGAAGTTATTTTCTTTCAGGGCTTAAAATACTTCACTCCAGGCTTTCCTTGATTTGAGGGTTTGTGTTGAGAAGTCTCCTCTGATTCTGGTGTGCTTTCCTTTGTAGGTGATTTGTTTCTTTTCTCTAACTGCCTGTAGGATTTTGTTCTTCTATTGGGTTTCTGGGATCTTGACTATTATATGTCTAGGTGTAGATTTTTTTGATCATGGCTAGTTGGAGTTCTATATGCCTCACTTATCTGTATGTCCAATTCTCCACCTCTGGGAAGTTTTTTATTATTACTTCTGTGAATAGCTTTTTATGTCAGTTGTACTTTCTCCTGTTTTTGCATGGATTCCTATCAGTCTTATGTTGTTCTTCTTTGTATCATCTAGCAGCTGCTGGATTGATTTCTTGTGTATTTTTAAGAAATCTCTCTTTTCATGGTCCTTCACTGCAATCCTGTCTTCTGTATCTGATATTGTATCTTCAGATTCCCTTAATCTGTTCTGTATGCTTTCAATGGAGTTTTTAATTTCCTGAATATCTTTTTGAATCTGTTTCATGGATTCCATTTCTTTCTTATGTTGGGTGATCATGGTTTCCATTTCTTTCTTATGCTGGGCATTCATGACTTCCAGCATATTTCTGAGCTCGTCTATTTTTTTAACTGTTTCTGTTCTAGAGCCTCTAATCATGTCTTTCACTCTGCTCACCATCTCTGTAGTTATCTGGGAGATTATTTCTGTTTTGAATTTTTCTAAGGCCTCATTCATCTGTTTTGTTACTTCCTGTGCTATCAGTTCAGGGTGTCCAGGTGGTTGATTATCAGACTTTTCCACCTTGTTTCCCCTAGAATTTGCCTTTTGTGGGGTGGAAATTTGCCTTACTTAAATGTCTTCTCATTTTTGTTTTTGTTACTGTCCTTGGTTTAGTTTCTGGGTTGATACTTTGAAATTGTTTATTGCAAGTATCTTTGTTGCTTGTATTTAGAACCCTTATGGAATGATTGCTTTTCAGAGGTGTCTTCCAGATATAGCTGGTCTTTAGGTTTTGAGTCTGTAATGACTCTGAGGCTATATTTTCATTATACCAGGAAAGACAACTGATTAGATCAATCATAACACCTTAGCCTAAGTGATACAATCAGCAATACCATAGCATCAAGTACATCTTAAAAAATGACAATTTGTTGTAGTTATTAATCTATCACCTTTGACTGTGTGAATTAAATCTAAATTGCAGGCCCACCAAACATATGTTTATAGTGAATAAACTCTTCAATATAGTAAATTTACCCTTTGGGATGGGGAGTTAGAAGGAGTTGGGGAGGGATGGAGTAATAGGTAGAAGGATAGGGGAAGGTTAACAGTGAGGTCAGAGGACACAGGTGAGAGAAGGAAAGAGAAGAAAAGAAGAATAAAGAAGAAATCTGAATTAGGGCCAGAACAGGAACAAAAAGGGAGATGAGGAACAATGTGGGCCTGCAAGACAGCGAGTGTGAGAGAGAGAGAGAAAGAAAAGAGAAAAGAAAGAAAAGAAGAAGAGAAAAATAAAAATTTGAATAAAGTAGGAAAAATAATTAAAAATAAGAACAAAAAATAGTGGTAATTTTGAAAATAACAACAAAAAAAGATAAAAATGAAGAGCCTCCTTCAGGATATATCTCTGCTGTCACAATAGTCAATGTGGGCAGCAGGGTGCAGATAGAAGTCAATGATTCTCAGCAAGCCAGTCACAGACCCATGAGATTCAGGCAGATTTCTGGCTGCATATCCCAAGTTGAGCTCCCTGTCCTCCTGCAGGGTTGAACTCTGCCAGGTTCTACTGCAGCTTCCAGCTGCCCTTCCCCTGAAGATAGTCCAGGTTCCGATGGGAGGTGATGATCCCTCCAACTTACCAAGCATGGTGGTCCGGTGTGTCTTTATTGCAGAGATTCTCTTCACTTTTCCAGTGGGCTTCAGTTTTCATCAGGGAGCCTGAGAGAGGCCCTCTTTCTGTTGTTCACTTCTGCTCTATCTTCTGGAGCTCAGGATAATGGCCTTTATGCCCCCCTCTGCGCCTTTGTAAGCATGGAACCAGGCAGCGTCACAGCCAGGAGTTCAGAGGCATGGGGGTGGGGGTGGGGGTGGGGCAGATGGGCTGCAGGTGCCTGCAGGTCTAAACTGGTCCCCCTGGGTGTGGCATTCAGCTGGAATCTGGCCTCAGGATTGCCTGGCTCCACCCTTGGTGTCCTTGCCCTTCTGTTGGCTGTGAGGTTTAGGAAAGAACAAATGTTATTGCAATACACTGGTTATGAGTAGGCTTGTTTTATATATTCCATCTGAAATCCTGTTGAGGGAAGTTACCAGCTTAGTTGCTGCTTTAGTAATGCTGTAAGTATCAAGATGTTGTTCAAGTTCTCTATCTTTTCACTTTTTTTTCTGCCAACTTTAATTTTGTTGTTCTTGGGTTCTCAAGACTTGGGTTCCTTTAGATTTCCTAGCGATCACAACATTGCTATATGGTATTAACTTCAGTGGGCACATCACTGGTATTGGCTTTTCAGAAAAATATATATATACTGTATATAGAAAATCAGTTATCCGAAGGTAACAGGTCTGACACGCATCCAAATAAGAACAGGTGGTGAAGATTGCAAATAAATGACTAGTATTTAACTGTAGTTATTCTGGAAAGGCAATGGGAGTATTAGTATAAATTCACATGCATATGTAAGTAATGAGGGGTAAGAATGATATAGAATGATTCCAAATAGAGTCTTTTTCATATCTATTTAATTTCTTCCTCAAGGAATCAAATGTCTTACAGCATTCTAATTAATCTTCACATCTCTTGACTTTTGCCTGTTACTTTGATTAATTGGAATTAGTGGTGCATGTTAATTATGCAGGCAAATTAAGTAAACTGTATAGCTGATGGTTAAAAATCATCATGAGTTTCCAGCTTGGCTCTGTTGCTTATTTCTGTGTGACCTTAGGTGGCATTGTTAACCTATCTGTGCCTCCATTTTCTCCATCTGCAAATGGTGGCTGGAAAACAACAGCACATTTTCAAATCTAAGTAGCAAAGTTTACACACAGTTTAGTCAAAAAGTGGATCATATCGTAGAGTGAAATCAGTGAGTATTAGCTATTGTATCTTAAGAGACTCTGCTGCAAGTAAGAATGTTTCCCTTTATTTAGGGAAACAAATATATAGTTGAATTCTTTGGAGGCACAGAATATGTTTTTAAAAGGCAGTGAGATATGGTTGATAGAAAATAAAATCGAGTATTTCTAAAAGGTGTAAACACTTTAATGAATTTCAGCTCAGAAAGTACTGAACCAATATATTTGATCCGTGAACACGTCTTACCAACCCAGGTGCAGGAGGGAAAGCAAATCAAGCCTGTGTCCAGGCAATTAGGGTCTAGCTGGGGAGGCTGACAGCTCCGAGACAGGAGGCCTGCAGCAGGCCTGGGAGGGAAGGAGAGGCAGGTGAGCGGGAGGTGGCGGTGCAGCTGGAGGTTGGGGAGAGGAGAAAACCCCAGCGAGCATGTCTGAGGCTCACAGGCCTCCTTGCGCCTCCTGGCGGGTGGCCTGGCCAGCTCCTTGCAGGGCTGATCCCGAGGCCCCCTGACCAGCTGTCAGGTGACTTCCAGGACCCTGTCACCAGCTTTCCGATGGTGTTGAGCTGTTGTGGAAAAGCTAGCAGAGGACCAGTGGGGAGGGTGACAGGCAGCTGTTTCGAGGTCTCTCCACAGAGGGCCAGGGTGGCAGTAGAAATGGCCACAGTGGCACAGGGCCTGCTCAAAAGGGGAGGGAAATGGCCAGCAACGCAGGATGAGGGGAGAGGTGACATGGTCACCACTGAGGGGGAGAAGGGAGCACTAGGCTGTGAGGAGAGGGGAGGGATCGGGAGGGATTGGCTGGGTTCTGAGGTCCTGAACTTGGGGTCACCCTGGGGCATTCAAGGGCGGCTTCCATAGGCCAGGGTGGGATGCGCGTTTAGGGCCCATCTGTCCTGAGGCAGCAGCTAAAGTGGGCAGCAAGCGTTTTAGTTTCTGCAGACCAGCAAAGAGGGGCAGAACCGGTACTGAGCACAGTACTGATGTGCGTAGCTGAGGAGTTCACTCTGGGGGACAGCGACAGGGCAGGGAGCACAGAAGGCAGGACTGGGATTGCAGAGTCCCCAGAACCACAGGGCAGTGTGCTCAGGAAACCAGCTGGTGCACAGAAGTTCATGCAGTAAATCCCCCAATAACGCTCATTAAAGTATAAAAAATGTCCACAAAAAGTAAATAAAAACCACATAATGTCATTACACAGAGAAACTGTCTTTTTGCCATTGTGAATCTGGACACTCTTGCCTTTCCCTTTGCAAACATACATATGTTTTCACAAATCGGAATCATGCAGCCTTTCTGATTTTGAATTTGCCTTTAAAATACATTTTGGGTGCTGCACAGTCACGCAGGTCCTGAGAAGCTGGACCCATGTGGAAGCTGCTACCTGTTGCGGGCCCGGGTCAAGACCCTTTCCCCATGATAGCAGTAGAACAGGAAAAGTTGATTTCCCCCCTCCTTGGAACTTCCAGAGGTAGGAAATGTTTATCACATGTTCAATCGGTTGCCTCTTGTATGGTCATTATGGGTCTATAGAAGGTTAAACTGGTACCTATGACTGGGTCATGTCCCCCGGAAGTTTACATTATGATTGGAAAAAAAAGACCAGTGAAAAAGGGAAAATGCAAGAAGTAAGGCATCCCTGTGGCTTGTAGCACTGCAGAGGAGAACCATACAGACTTTTGACTGGTGTTGAATATGTGGTTGGAAGGAAAAACTGTGCCATTTTAACTGACAATGATCAGTCCATCAGTCGAAATCATGCTGTGTTAACTGCTAACTTTTCTGTAACTAACTTGCAGCACACAGTTGAAGTTCCTACTTTAGCAATAAAAGATAATTCTAAGTATGGTACCCTTGTTAATGAGGAAAAAACGCAGAATGGCCTTTCTCGAACTTTGAAGACGGGATAGAGTTACCTTTGAAGTGTTTGAAAGTAAATTCAGAATAGAATATGAGCCTTTGGTTGCGTAGTCCTCTTGTTTAGATGTCTCTGGGAAAACTGCTTTAAATTAAGCTACATTACAACTTGGAGGACTTACAGTAAACAACTGGACAGAAGAATGTACTAACTTTGGTATGGTATCAGTTAAAGTTACCATTAAAACTATGTGCACTCATTTGTGAACATCCGATTGTAAAGCCAGAATATTTTACTGAATTTGTTAAAGCAGTTTGGTCCAAGAAACAGCCTCCACAAATTGAAAGTTTTTACCCACCTGTTGATGAACCAGCCATTGGAAGTAAAAATATTGATCTGTCAGATAACAGGATAAAAAACAAATCTTCAAAGAGAGAACATTTGTATTTTTAAATGCCAAACAGGATAAGAAATTAAGTTCAGCAGTTGTTTTTGGAGGTGGAGAAGCTAGGTTGATGACCAAAGAAAATGAAGAAGAAGATAGTTTTTTTTTCAGGTCCTGGAACTAGTGTTGTTGACATAGGAATAACAAATACACAGATCTTAATTCCCTACTCCCAGAAAAAATGGATTCACTCAATTACGGATATACTCCAGAGACAGGGTCTTAGACCTATTCCTGAAGCAGAAATTGGATTGGCAGTTATTTTCATGACTACGGAGAATTATTGTGCTCCTCAGGGCCAGCCCAGCACAGGATTAAAGACAAAGACTCCAGGGCTAAGCCTTTCACAAGACTGGTCAGTCGGTGAAAAACTCATGTCGAGTGCTCCTGAGAACACTGCAACATACGTAGCTGACACAGAATCGGACCAGGCACATAATGTATGTACTCGAGTGAAAAGCCAAAAGCAATAAAAATCTCCAAAATGGAACAAAAATGTGGATCATCTTCACAAGAAATACCCATTATAAAAGAAGTCCCCTAAACAAGCTCCAGTAATAACATAGCATCAAATACTCTGGTTAGGGCAAATATGCAAAACTATCAGCTTTTACCAACTAAATTCCCAAGTATAAATAAAAATAGAGATCACGCTTCTCAGCAGCAACAGACAAATACCATTAGAAACTACTTTTAGCCATCTCCCCCAAAAAGGGAAAGGGATGAAAACCAAGAAATGTCTTCATCAAAATCAGCAAGAATAGAAATGTCTTGTTCTCTTTTAGAACAAACACAACCTGCTATAACCTCACTATGGAAAAACAAAGAGCAAAATCTATCTCAGAATGAACCTATGGACACAAAATCAGAAAACTTATTTACAGATGATGAAGATTTAAAATCCAGTGTGAAAAACTCTGACAGTAAATCTGTTTCTCTAGAAAGTCTAAGATCATCGCTTCTTGGCCTTTTGGCTAAGATTAAGTGTAGAAAGTCTAAGATCAAAAAAAAGAAAAGAAAGAAAAGAAAAGAAATTGATTTGGCCATGGAAGATGAACTATTGGAGCAGTTATTCAAGAACACAAAACCCGAGTTAGAAATTGAAGTGAAAGTTGAAAAACAAGAAGAAGATGTCAACATTAGAAAAAAGCCAAGATTGGATATAGAAACAAATAACAACTTTGATGATAAAATAATACCAGAAAGTGACAAAATATCTCAAGAAAGTGAAGTTGGGAAGAAATGTGAGCTCAAGAACGAATCACTGTGGTCAACTAAAGAAATATCTAATAATGATGAACTTTAGGACAGCAGTGAGATGCTTCCAAAAAAGTAGTTAATGACTGAATTTAGATCACTGGTGGTTAATAACTCCACTTAGAGAAATCTGTGTGGGATAAATAATGATCATGGTCATCAACTAAAGAATTTCAAGATATTCAAAAAGGTCACATTTCCTGGAGCAGGTAAACTTCCGCACATCGTTGGAGGATCAGATCTAACAGCTCATCATGCTCGAAAGAATGCAGAATTCAAAGACTGGTTGAGACAGGAAATGGAGGTACAAAAGCAACATGCAAGAGTCTCTTGCTGATGATCTCTTTAGGTATAATCGTAATGTTAAAAGGAGAAGATAATTGAGAACTTTAATAAGAAATTATGAGGCTGGGGATTTAGCTCAGAGGTTCCATCACCTGCCTCACAAGTGCAAGGACCCGAGTTCAATCCCCAGTACCAAAAAAAAAAAGAAAAAAAAAAGAAAGGGAAATTATGAAAACAAGCTTCCCAGCAAGCATTTACTTCAGGCCGAGATACATGAATACAGTGTATGGAAGAGATTTAAGTTTTTGTGGCCCAAATTTGTTAAATAAAATGCACAAAACTCTAAAAAAATTATATATATATAATATATTAAATATATATATTTTGAACATTTCCACCTGGAGATTAAGCAATCCATTATAATATACTTTTGCATGGATAGATTGTCTGGAAAAGACATTCGGGTCAAGCAAAGGTTTTCCATTTAGGAGTGACTGGGCAGAAGGGAAAGGGAAAGGGAAAGAACTCTTGGTAGACTGAACGCAGATGTTTGCTGAATGAATGACCTGAGGGTGGAGACAGGAGAAGGCGGAGCAGCAAGGAGGGCACCAGGACTGCGGAGGACAGCCCCGGAGGCACAAGTGGATTTTCAAGTGAAAAAACATGTATTTGGGGCTGAATGATTGAGCAGAAGAAGAAAAGAATGCTGGGTGGCTTTGATATTTGCAATAAACAACTGGGTAAAGCCATGTTTTCAGAGCTGAGAGAATAGGAAGTTCATTGAAAAAGGGAATCATGCTTTGGTCTTGTTTCTGAGAGCCTAAGCCTCGAGAATGAAAAAGAATGAGGCATGGTAAAAGAGTCCACACTGCCTATGTCTCACAGTCCCACAGCCCCGAGCAACTGGAGATGTGCACAGTCCCACAGGTACCGCTGAGAATTAGTGAGTGAACAGACACTGTTCAAACAAATTATTCAAATTTACTTGGTCCTCTTGTTTTTATTCTGTGTGTTCTTAAAACACTCAAAAGTCTACCTCAAGGAGAAAGTCATTGTCTGATACGGTTATTAGGAGAAAGAAATTAATGTTTTACTTTGTCTATGGATATTTCACTCTGACCTCTTCTCTAGGTGGGGCAACAGGGCTTAAGACTCTTCAGAAATATTCTTTTATGTTATTCAGATTTAAAATCCTCATTTCTTATTCAGAGACACATAGCCTCAGACTTAAATATTGGCTATTTGGTCTTTTTTCCTGGTTTGGTTGGTATACAGGAATTATTAATGAACATTTATGTACTTGTGTAATAGAAATAGAGGGTGACAAGAAATAAGTGTTGAATGCTTTCTATTCTTGTTTCTTTGTGCTTTAAAAATTCATGGTTGTTTTCACTATGTATCCTGGCTGGTGCTCTAGTCACAGTAGCAGAATGTTTCTGGAACAATCTATTCTATTAGTGTCAGTCAAAACCATCTACTGTGTACCTGACCTTGGATGTAAGAGACTCCAGTTCTATTCTAAGTATGGAACCAAAGAACCCTGTGGTTTTGTAACAGTTATTTTTGCTTGCTGCATTGCTAAATGAAATGGCTTGATGTAATTGCTTTTAGGGTCACTGAACAGTTTGAGTGTTATTTGTCCCTGATAAAACTCATATTGAAATTCACTTCCCAGTGTAATACTATTGAGATATAGTGGTACATGGAAGAGGTGCTTGGGTCACAGGGGTTCCACCTTTATGAAGGAATTAATGTAGTTCCTGTGAGAGTGTTGTGTTAGTTACTTTTCTCATTGCTGAGAAAAAATACCCAACACTCAAAGTTAAAGGGGCAAAGGTTATTTAGCTCACAGTTTGTAGAGGTTTCAGTTCATAAACAGCTGGCTCCAAGGCATGTGTCACATGGCAGAGGAGCAATAATTCATGGCTGCAGAAGACAGCAAAAGCAAGCAAGCAAGGGAATTTAACAGCGTCTTTCTGCCCTTTTTATCTTACTCTGACTACTTAGGGCGGGTAGCATTCACACCCTTAATCCTAGTGCCCTTGAGCCTAGCATGGCACCATGAATCAATTCCAACATCACACACTCTAGATTCAGCCACCTCTGAAAAAGCCCCACTTATGATTGCATGAGGCTTTGAGGGGACATCTAGACACAAGTCATAGCAGTCTCATCACCAGAGGAATGTTAAAAAGAACCCATCCCATTTTGTAACGCCCATCTTCTATTGGGGTCTGCTTGCCCTTAGCTTTCCACCATGAATCAAAGCAGCACAAGGCCATTGACAGAAGCAGACCCAAAGCCCATGGCCAGTCTTGGGCTTCTCAACTTCCTGAACCCACGTAAGCCTCTTTATAAATGATCAGGCCTCAGGTATTCTTTTATAGCAACAGAAAACATAGTAAGCTAGTCCCATTCAAAGCACTAAATAAACTCTCTATCTGTATTTAAATTTGCATAGCTGAACATCAGAATGACTAATGACTGTGGTTGCAGGCTGCTCACCATGACAAAGCTGTGCAGATCAGACCAATGGGTGCAATGGAAAATGACCACTGGAAAGGATCTTGAAGTGGCTGCAAGAATAACACTGCCACCAACATTGTGTTGGTGTCTTAGAAGGCCAACCAATGGCTTGAAAGGTCACCTATGTGAAGTTATTCATGCGTAGGTCTCTTTCCCTCATAAGATGCTACTGAATATAACCGAAAAAGATCACATAGTACCCAATAATCCTAGGAAATGGTCACACTGTACTAAAGGAAATTAGGGCAACAAGAGCAGTTGTTGGAGACGCAGCAGTAAGGTGGAAGAGAAGGTTGAAATGACATTTCCAATTTAGAAGTTCTATTTATAGTCACTGGAACTTTCCAAGATTGTTCATCTCTGGAATAACATGTTTGGACGGTTTCTCAGCTTTGGAGTAAGTTTATCTGAAGAACCATAGGTAACTGTGTTCTTTCATTTGTGCTTATGCAGTGTATCAAGGAAAACAGAATGCTATTTTTAAAGACCGTCTCCACATATGAAAGAATAGTGATGTACAACTTGTGTATAATAAATTACTGACAGCACAAATAATTTCAAAGATCTTAATGGATCAACTTTAATTAGAAAATTCTAGCAAGGAACACATGCTAGTTCAGGTGTTCATATGAAAACAAACATCCCTTTTATTCCAGAAAGATAGTTTTTCAGAGAAAAGATATCAAATGATTAGAGCCCTGTTTTCTAATATACCACTGTAACAAGGGAATTCATGTAATCAATCAGCAAAATATACTGGCAACTCTAACATTTATCAAGGAGCTGGGGACCAGCTGCACATTCTCTCAGATTACTTCATAAATACTTAATCACATATTCTATCATCTGGCTTTTGGGTTTACAACTGGTGGATCTGAATCTGATTTGCAATTTTTGTGCCAGGATATTTAAATCACTTTTGTGAGAACAAAGTGCCATTGTCTTGTAAAAAAAGAAAAGAAAGCAAGGAGTCCCCAGCAATGGATATTTTATAACTTTAGAAGTAGGATGGCAGGGAATGCTCTTCTGGGGGAACTTTTTTGAGAAGAAATTGAAGTAAGATACGGAAAATAATTTGCATACTAAGTTGTTATTGTATACATTTGCTGGAAATTCCCATGGCAAAATGAGTAAATAAATAAAAGCAACTAATTTTATTCATTTTGTCAGTATAGCTGCTCTTGAGGCATTGCTTTTCAACTCGTCAGCACATCACAGAACAGAAATGGAGCGGATAGATACAGGTATAGACATTTTGTTCATTTCTACCTCAGGAATGTGGGGTTTTGTTATGTCACTGTTTGATATCTGCAAACTGAAGAAATGCTGGCCACTTAATCCTTGCCAAAGCACCAGAAAAACTAAGTCAATATTATTTGTTTTAATGAATTATCATTTGATTCTCTAGGTTAAAAAAGTCACATGGAAACAAAAGTTTCAGGACCTTCTACATTCCCTATGATTTAATCATGTAGCAAACTACAAACTAAATCATTAAACACTAATATGGGCAGGGTTCCCAGAGCAAATGATGTATCTTTTTCACTCATTTAGTTTATCCAAAACAGTTAAATAGAACCAATCAGAAGACCCAGACTAAAACAGAAAGAAACTATCACAAGATAACCAGCTGGATTTGAGAAGTACATTGTAAAGTCATGTCTCTTACATACTTTCCTTTGTAGTCTAAAGTACTTTTCTAACTGTTTGGTGGGAACTTTCCAACTTCAGAAGGAACAAGAATTAGATTCTCTGTCCATATTCCTTATAAGTTAGTTGGAGATTTGTTTGCTGAAGTACCTGGAGGGATATTTTGTGGGAGCAAAAATGTTTTGCTGTTGAAGGGACAAGCTTGAGGACTAGGTAGGCAGGTGGCTGCCAAATGGAATGAAGATATCCATGTTCTCCTGAAATAGTCACGGGCTGGGGGTAAAATATGCGAGAATATTTGCTACACACGTAGAGGAAACCCAGTAAAACAGGACTATCTAGGGTTTACTCAAGAGTTTGCACCTACTGTACAAAGCATACCATGGTGGGTACAAGGTAGCTAGAGCTCACACTCTATATTCAAGGAGAAGGCACTTGGAGAGGGGGCATGTGCTTCTTTAAGCAAATAAAAAGGACAGTGGGGACTACTTACTGACCTACAGGACACAGTTAAAATTTCTTGCAACATTTCCCTCAACTATCTGTACCTCTCCTTTCACAGTCCTTGTCACACTTTGCCTCTTCCATAGTACTTACCACACACAGAAATTAAGTTCCACACTCAAAACCTGTCTTCTAGGGAGAGGCTGAGTCTGCATTGCTCCCCATTGTATCTCTAGTACTTGGCATAGCCTGACAGAGGGACACTCGATCAACAGTGCATAATGGAATGGAGTCCTATACAAGCCCCGCTGATTTGATCTTTCAATAACTGTAATTTTATTTGTTCCCAAGAAGAAAATTCAGTAGCTAAGGAGGAAGTTTGATTGTCTCCATGTGGGCCCTGCGGGGTAGGTTGGGGGCTGCACTGGGGATGATGGAATGGAGCCTACCGTGGGAACATGGTGCTTTGCCTGTACAGCACCCGTTCTCCCTTCAGTCACATACTCCAAGTTTTAATTTTGATATGAGTCGTCATCTTTACATTGCACAGCTGGATTCTGTATCTGCAGAGTCCACTTCTGCATATTCAACTGACCACATTACAAATATTTGCAAAAAACCCTGCATCTGTGCTGAGCATGTACATTCTTTGTCATTATTCCCAAAGTAATACAGTGTCATAACTTTTTACATAGCATTTACATTGTATTAGGAATTATAGATCATTTAGAGATGACTTAAAATATACAGGAGGATATGTGCAGGTTATATGTAAATCCTACACAATTTTATGTAAAGAATTTGAGCATCAGTGGATTTTGATATCTGAGGACTTTGGGAACCAATTCTCCGTGGATGCTGGGGAATGACTATGTAATTTTCGTGGCCCTGTTAATTGTGATAACCTACCCTCTCGGGCCAATAAATGGTCATGTTACCCAATGTCGAACAGTCACTCTCCCTGAAGCGTAGATTTCATACTGAGCAACCCAAACAATTGATAGGGTTCATCTTAATAGTATCAGCTTTAGTTTTCCACAGTAGCAATTTACCACAAACTTAGTGGCTTAAAACAACACAGATATATTGCTTTATAGTTCTGCCTGTCAAGACTTTCACACAAGTTCTACTGGGCTAAAATTCAGGTGTTGGCAAGACCATATTCTTTTCTGGAGACTCTAAAAGAGAATTGTTTGTCTCCCTGTTTCCCGTACTTCCTGGCTCTTGGTCCTTTCCTCCATCTTGAAATGTAGATCATAGTTTCATTGTGGAACATGTTTTTATTGCTTATTTGCCATTTGCATATCTTCTCTGATGAGTTGCCTATTAAGAGCTTTGGTTCATTTAAAAATGTTTTTAGTTGTTTGTTTTCTTATTGTCTTAAGAATTCTTTGTATATTTTAGACAACGGTTCTTTATCAGATATGTGAGTGTTAATTGTGTTGTTATCTTCATTGGTCTAAGAAATGCCCAGCAGATTAGTAAAGGACACATTTTGGTGTGGGGTGGTTATGGAGATGTGACCTTGGGGTTTATAGCTGGTCCCTCACCCTTCCTTCTCTGCTTCCCTGCTGACATGAACTTAGCAGCTTTGTTATGCCATAGCCCTCTGCCATGATGTTCCTGACTTGCTGTCTGCCAACCATGGACTGAATGCTCTGCAACGGAGTCAAATAAACCTCCCCATTGTTTTGTGTTTCAGTTAATTTGTCCTGCCAACAGGAGTGCTAATATATTTCCTTTGCAAATATTTTATCCTAGTCTGACTCGTCCCCTCATTATTTGACAGTCTCTTATTAGAGTCAAGCCTTTTTCGTTTTAAGATGTCAGTTTTCTTTCATTATTTATTTTTCTGCTGTCTAAAAAGTCATCACCAAGCTCAAAGTCATCTAAACTTTCTCCAAACTTATCTTTTAGGAATTTTAGTTTTTCATCTTACATTTTAGGTGCCTGTTCCATTTTGAGCTAATTTTGGTAAAAAGTGTAAGGTCTATGTCTAATTTTTTTCATGTGGGTGTTTAGTTGTTCCAGCACCATTTGGTGAAATGATTATCTTTTCTTTATTGTACTGACTGCTTTTTTTGTCAAAGATTACTTGAGTATATTTCTGTATGTCTATTTCTTGATTCTATAGTCCATTTGCCTATTTTTGCCACTGCTTCAGTGTCATGATTATTGTAGATTTATAGAAAGTTTTGAAGTCATGTAGTGTCAGTCCTCCAATTTTCTCTCTTTCAATATTTAGGCTTTTATGAGTCTTTTGCCTCTCCATGTACACTTCAGAATCAGTTTGTTGATATTTGCAGAATAACTTGCCAGGGTTTTGCATTGAATCTATTGGTCAAATAGGGAAGACTTTTTTTTTTTAAGACTGTTTTTTTAAACAATGCCTAACCTTCCAATCCAGAAACATGGAGTAGTGTCTAGTTGTTTAATTTGTTTCCAATAAAATTTTGTGGCTTTCCTCTTGTAGATATTGCACATATTTTGATTTATAGTTCTTTATATACTTTGGATTTACAAATAGTTTATTTTATTAATATACAGCATACTAACAGAATTTTATCTTTTCATATTAATCAAGGTTAAAAATAAACTGTCATTATCCAATGAACAATTTCACTTGACTTCTCTCTTGGTTTACTGATGATCTAGTAGGTAGTACAATTATTTTTTCCCACTTATTCTTAAATTGCCTTATGATTTCAATGAAAGTTTTAAACTTTTACTTACTAATTTCAATTGGGAAACTGTTCATGTCAAAATACTTCCCACCAATTAATGCATTTTCCCAAGTCTTCTATTTAACCTAGTTGCTTTAAAATGCATTAAGATTTTTTTGAAACTTGCGTGTGACATCAGTTTTCAAATGTAAGCATGAAGTCCATAAGAAAGGATTGTCCCCACCCTGTGCTTCACAGCAACCATATGAATATTCCATTTTAGAGTTCAAAAGGCAGGTGACAGGGATGACCTCAGGCTATCAGTGCCCTGTAAAATGGATAAAACTCCAATTATATTTTAAGAGTCTGTCTTCTCCAGAGCTATAAATGTGTTGGAAGAATGCTTCAACTTTTCTTCAGTGGCATCCTTGGTCTCCCAGTTAGAAAAAGAGAGGTAGGAGAGCAGAGCTCCTTAAACAACATAGATTCAATCTGGAAAGAATGGAGAAACCACCCTCTCCCATGACGTATACCAGAAAATAAACTGCCATGTTCAAGGACAGTTTTCAGAACAAACAGCATTTTGATAGGCTAAGAATATTTTTATATAACTCTATAGTCAGTAACTCATGCAAGTAATATTTTTGAGTTAAATGTCACTATGAATTATATTTTCTTTTAACTAAATTTCATGTTATACAAAACAGTAAGCATGGCACATATTTATTATTAACCATTATATTATGTTTTTGGTTTTTGAAGCATATATTAATAAAAATTGATACATTACCCAGAACTTCTGATTTCAAATATAACTGAAGAAAATCATTATAAATGGAATAAAGACATCTTCTACATAAGCATGAATTAGTTTAGTAAAAAAAATACAATTTTAGTGCAATTAAGTCCCCTCTGAGTAATATATACATTTTCATGTATGTGGAAAATAAGTTTACATTCAAGAATATGTTCATAGAAAACAAATATAGCATTTATTCAATAAGAAATAGCAAAGCAATTCCAGTGAGTGGAAAATAATAGAACTTCAACCATATATAATTTATCATGTAGATATTCCAAGATCCCCAGAATTTAAATAGAAAATTTGTAGAACGTCTTACTAAAGTATGTCTTAGAAAAACCAACCAAAAAAATTGGCATACTAACTAAAGAGAATTTGTATGCACATCCATGTTTGACCTGTATGGAAAAACTGAGACAGAGGAAATTAAAGTTTCAAAAATTTCTGGAATATATATTAGTACTTAAATCAAAACAACTGCCAAATATAAAGAGCCTGAGATATTTCTGATACTGCAGTAAGTTTCTGAATGTCAAATACCACAAGAATGTAAATAGTCTCCTTTGAGCATTTATGTTTAGCATTTAGTTTAGAGTTGAGGCAGAGGATGGTCTGCCAAGGAGTCTTCCCATCTCACTTATAGTTTCTCTTCCTTTATGAAGTCTAATCTTCAAGGGAAATGATCACATGTAAAAACATTTCAAGTGAGCTGGCGTGCCTGAGTGCAATTTTAGCCAAATGAAAGGAGGAATTCTAAATTCTCCTGTCCAGAACATACTTAACCTCTTTGGACATAAATGTTATTTTCTGTGCCAGACAAGAGAAGCATGACCTTTGAAATCAAGGCTAAGCTGACAAAGAACTCTAGCAGGTAAACTGAGTATATGAGCTCCCTCGGCAAAGATGGTACTTTAACCCTTTAAACATGACACGTGAAAATGATGAAGTGTTTTATTTAAATTTGGTCTTTCTCCATCTTTTCTGAGTCCTGAAAAGTTAGCAAGTCATTTCTCGTACATCTTGAAATCCCTTTCTTCACACAATAAGCACACATAGACAGCATCATATTTCAATGTAATATTATTAACACAGCATAAACATTCAAGAAGTAGACACACTTCACACGAAAGTGGCTGCATGCATTGTCTGTCCCAATGAAAAGCAAACATTAAAGTACCAGTTAAGCAGTTATAGTGCTGTTATGAATCCATATAGCTAATTTTTATTTTTATTTTATTTTTTAAAAAATTCTTTTATTGGTAATAACACATTTTTTTGGTACCGGGGATTAAACTTGGGTCCTTGAGCTTTCGAGGCAGGCAGCAGAACCACTGAGCTCAATCCCTGGCCCCATATAGCTAATTTTTATATTCCTATTATTAGTATAAGTTATCCATAAGGAAAAAGCAAAGGACAAAGTTTTTTTTTAAAAAAAGCACTAACTTCAAAATGACATACTAACCAGACATCAGCATTTGAAAGCTAGGTTGAATAGGGCTGCCCTTGATACATATACAATAGATTTGTTTTCAGAATATAAAATAAATAGTAATGTCAGTATTACTATTGTTTTTATATTTATGATTAATCACTAACATTATAATTCCCAGAAGGAAAGAGATGGATCCAACGGTGATGTAAGCAATCCCCCAAAATGGGTTTTTTCCTCCCATCCATGAAATAGTGCTCAAGATTATCCGTTTTCGTCCATCAAAAGAATGCACAGGGTAATTGTATGTGATATTCAAATAGTATCGTCCAGCTGGTAACGTTGAATGTAAATCGTTTTTCTGTTCTGTAAGACGGTATAACTTACAAAAAAGTAGGCAATGCTGCAATACGCATCCAAACAATAAAATCCTCATTGATGAATCCATTATTATCATCTTCAGAATCCAGCATGTACACTGGTTTACGCCAGTTTAGTGGCTTTGTTGTGCCTTTAAATCGTTTTTCCAGGCTTCCTCCTCCAGGAGGATTTCTAAATTTCACATTTTTATCTGTCCACCAGGCAATACCCTTCTTTTTCAAAGGAATAGATATAGGCATAGGGTCAGATTCACTGGTGACCAGAAACAACTCTAATGTATCATTACACATGCTGTTGGCAATAGCTCCACGAGGAGCAATTGATTTGTCTTCATTTCTTCGATAAGGCTCATATTCCCTACTGGGATTAAGCAAAGCACTAAAATCCCCACTTAGTTGATTATCATCTCGAGATTTCACACAACGACGATGATTTTGATAGAAATTAGACAGTCCATAATACATATACACATTGCCCTTGGACGCCTCTTCCAGGGTGAAGCTAATGGTACAAATGCAAGGGGTCACAACTGTTGACAAACACTTGTTGCAGGGACTGGAAGGCTCTGTTCCGGTGTAATCAATATGGACCTCTCGGATGCTGTTGGAGGTGACTAAGATGCCGATGCCAGTGGGGATGAAGGTGAAGCCAATGATGAAAGGTGGGCATCACAGTGCTCGCAGTAAGGATGGGCTGCCAGGTGGGCAGCCGTTGCTGTTTGAAGGCCATGTTGTCTGGCCTCTGCGTTTTGGGGGCCTGCCTGGGAGCACACGGGGGCCTGCTGTCCACTTCAGCATTCATATTATAGCTTGGAGCCATCAAACCCCGGGGTACAGACACATGACACCAGGTGACTCAACTGCAGACCTGGACAGGAGAGGCCCGCCCGCCACAGGCGGTGCCAAGGGAGAGGCCACTTCTGGAGAGGAACACCAACAGACCTGAATCGCAAGTCGGCTGGATACATGGAGGGAGAAGAGCGGAAGGAGGAATCAGGGAGGAGGAAGGGGAGAAGGCTGGGAGGCTGATGAGCTTCTGTGTAGTGATCACTCAGTGAGGGTCTCAGCCTCCAGGCACTTTGATGGATTTGCTTTGTCAGTGTTTTGTTGAGAATGTTTGCATCTGGGTGCTAAATATTCTTTGGTTTTGACAGAAGCGTGTTATTGGTCTCCTAGAAGGAGTTAGAAAGTATGCTCTATCTGCATAGATCTTCTGGAAGAAACTGCGGAAAACTGGTATAATTCTTTTTCAGATGTTGAGAGAATTCACCAGTGAAGCCATTTGGGCCTGGTGTTTTATAATCCCTGGCCTGGCCTGAAAGTTATTAATTATTGATGCAGTTTCCTTAGTAGATTTAGGCCAATTCAGATTGTCTACATCTACTTATGAGAATTTTGACAGTTGTATCTCTTAAGAATCTTAATCATTTCTTCAAGTTATCAAAACATGGGCATGCAGAGTTTTTCATGTGAGTTGTTCCTTTATTATCTTTTCAATGTTCATGGGACCTGTAGTGATGTCCTTTTTTTCATTTTTCACATTCCTATTTGTGTCTTTTCTCTTTTTATCTTAGCTTGGCTAGAGGCTTATAGATTTCATGGGTCTTTTCAAAGAACCAGCATTTGGTTTAATTGATTTTATGTATTCATTTATTGTTTTAAATTTCATTGAGTTCTGTTGTTTTTAAAAATTATTTTTTCTTCTGAGTTTATTTTCAATTGGCCTATTTTTTTTGAGTTTCCAAGGCAAAAACTTCAATTATTGATTTTAAATCTTTTCTTTCCTTTTTTTGCGGTACCAGGGTTTGAACTCAGGACCTTGCAGTTGCCAGGCAGGTGTGGTGCCACTAAGGTACATCCCTGGCTTCCTTTTCTTCTTTTCTAATACATGCATTCACTGCCATAAATTGTCCCATAAGCACTGGTTTTGCACATACCAGAAATTTTGAAGTTGTTTTCATTTTCATTTAGCTCAAAATAATTTAAATTTCTTTTGAGACTTCCTCTTTGACTCATTTAGGGTGTTTTATTTAATCTCCATGTAATTAGAGACTGCAGTTATCTGTTATTTATTTCTAGTTTAATTCTGTTGTGGTCAAGAGCAGAATAGAAATTGTATGAAGAATATGACTTTTGCTGCTGTTGGATGGAGTAGTCTTATAGATGCCAATTATTTCCAGTTGATTGATGGTGTTATTGAATTGAACTCTATCATTACTGATTTTCTGCCTGGCAGATCTGTCATTTCTGATTGTGAGTAGTTGAAATCTTCAGTTATAATGAGGGATTCATCTGTTTGTTCTTACAGTTCTATCAGTTTTTACCTCCCATATTTTGATGCTCAGTTTTTAGGTACACACACATTAAGGGTTGTCATGTCTTTCTGGGTAATTGATCTTTTTATTATTATATAATACCCCTTTTTGTCTATGATAACTTTGTTTTTGTATAGCTACTTCTAGTTTCTTTTTATTAGTGATAATTTGGCATATTTGTACCTGTCTCCGTCTGTTTACCTTTAATATGAATGTATCTGTATTTAAAGTGAATTTCTTATAAATCACATATAGTTGAGGCTTTAAAAGATTAGGTAGGGTAATCTCTGTCTTTTAATTGGTGTATATGGGACATTGCTCTTCAATGTGATTGTAGTATAATTCGATTATGATTTACCATGTTAGCTACAATTTTCTATTTGTTACCCTTGTTTTATGCCTACTTTTTCCTTCTACCATTTTCTGCCTTGTGGTTTTAGTTGAGCATTTATGTGATTTAATGTTCCTCCCTTTCTTAGCATATCTGTTAATATCAGTTATACTTTAAAAAAACTTTTTAATTTACCTAAAGTTTGTAATATACATTTACAACCAAGCCCACTTTCAAATAACACTAGACTATGGCTATACCACCCTGAATGTGCCTGATCTCATCAAATAAATCTGTACTGCTTCGTGTGTAAAGCAAGAACTATATTAAAAAAAAATACTGATTCTTCTCTACTATCCTTTTTATCATTTATATCATTAATTTTACTTGTATATAAGCATCCATAAGCATATAGAGATATATAACAAGCATACATAATTGTACATAATTGGGTATATTGTTGGCATTATCTTGAATTATCTTTTCTGTTAAGTAATTTTGACAATATGAAAAATAAGTTATTTTACCTCCAATTATTTCACCATTAATATTTTTTATGTGCAGATATGAATTTCTGACCTGTATTATTTTTCTATTCTTTAATGAATTTCTTATAGTATATTTTTTAAGACAGTTATATTGACAATAATTTCTTTCAATGTTTGTCTGAGGAGGTCTCTATTTCTAATTTAGCAGTATGTAGAATTCTAGGTTGGTGTTTTTTTCTTTCAACATTTTAAATATTTCACTCCACTTGTTCTTGCTTGCATGATTTCTGAGAAGTTGGATGTAATTGTTATTTTCATCTCTACTGGTAAAATGACCACCCCTTGGGCCAGTTTCAACATTTTAAAAAATCTTTAATTTTCTGTAGTTTGAAAATGATAGTCTAGGTGCATGACTTTATATACATTTGTATTCATCTATCCTGGTTGGTGTTCTCTGACCTCTCTGGATGTGTAATTTACTGTCTGACAGTAAGTTTGGGGAAATTCTCTGTCTTTACTGGTTCAAATATTTACCCTCTCTTTTTCTTCTCACGATAGTCCTATTAGGAATATATTACATATTTTGAAGTTATTTCATAGTTCTTGGATGTTCTGCTTTTTGAAGTCTTTGTTCTCTCTGAGTTTTCAGTTTTTGAAGTTTCTTTAATATGTCTATGGCTTCAAGCTCAGATTCTTCCCTCAGCTGTGCCCAGGCTTATTAATTAAGCTTATCAAAGGCTTTCTTCATTTCCGTTACAATGCTTTTGATCTCTAGCACTTCTTTGTGGTTTTCTCTTAAGGTTTCATCCCTCTGCTTACATTACCTAGCTGTGTTTGTATGCTGTCTACTTTATACATTAGAGTTCTTAGTAGTATTAATTATAGTAGTTTAAAATTCTCTGTATGACAATTATGATCTTGCAGTGTCAGATTCTGGTGCTTACTGTGTCTTTTCAAAGTGAGTTTTTTTTTTTTTGTCTGTTAGTATGCCTTATAGTTTTTTCTCTCATAGCTGGACATGATATATTGTGTACAAAGAACTGTGGCCAACAAGCCTTCAGTAATGTGTTAAGTTATGAGGGAAGGGGAAGTGTTCTACAGTCCTACAATGAGGTCTCAGTCTTTTAGAAAGCTTCTACCTTTGAGAACTTCACAAGCGTTTCTCAGCCACCCTCCCCCCCACTTATTTGGGACAAGAAGGTTGGAGGGGGCTGGAGGTGGGTACTTTCCTTTCCCTATGTCAGTTAGGCTCTGCTAAACCCCAAAAGGTTAGGCTTTGTTTAACTGGTTTCTCATGAGGGTAGGCCTTATTGGGAAGCATTGAGTGCTTTGGCCAATTTCACAATGGTTATTTCCTTTGCTCCCTGTTCCAAGCATGAACATCTTTCTCTGCTCTTCAAGAATCTGGTCAAGCTCCTGAAGCTAACACCTAACAAATTTTACTAATAAATTTTTAACTATTAAACTTATTTGCACCAAACCACCAGCAGTTTGTCATTCACATTTCATCACTGTTTGAAAAAAGAGAAAAAATAAAGAAGAAAAAGAAAAACAAGAAAAGAAAATCATAGCACTGATTGTTGCAGTCTTCTGGTAAGGTGTCCTCCATATTGGCCTGTCTGTCTCCTAATTTGGAGGCAGTGATGTTCCGTGAACCTCAGATCTGATGGATTCGAGTAGAGTTGTCCATTTTTAAGTTTGTTCAGGTTTTACTTGTTAGCACAGAGTGGTGACTTCCATTTGTTTGATACACACGCAACTATGAACTCGTTGTCTTTGTACTTTAGTGGTTGTTTCTCATTTTTTTCCTGTTCTCCTCTTCTTGTACTTTAGAATTCCAATTACATGTACAACAGGCTGTTGGAAGTTATAGCATAGCTTGTGATGTTCCTTTCATTTTTTGTCTATTTTGTATAGTTTCAAGTTTTGTATCTTCAAGCTCCATAGCTTAAAAAATTTTCTATCAGCTTTATTGAAGTATATTTGACAAATAAGACCTGTATATATTTGAAGTATACAATATAATGTTTTAATACACATATTGTTGTGAAAGGCTTTAGTATATTGGCCCCCACATGTTTGCTATTTCTATTCTAACTTATTGCTTCCCTATTAGAAGTTTCCCTAAGTAAGAAACTCTAGAAGAAAAATACTGGATGGTATAGCTTCTAGAATGGTGCCTACACTATCCCAGAAAACTTATGAGGAAGAGCTTATTGACTTAGTGCTCAGAAATCAGGTCAGCATTATTTTCTCTTTAAACATGTAATCAACATGTTCTTTATTGGGCTTTTTGATTTAATCTGTTATTCAGGCAGTTTCAGAATGTGCTTAATTCATGTCTTAGTGAACAATGGCACATAAGATTGATATTTGGAAACATTCACTATTGCGTTTGTCTAATATTCTCTTTCTAGGGTTTCTCTGCCTAGCCAAATTTTTCTTGTTTTTGCTTAGCATGTAGCAAGCTTTTTGAGGGCAAGACTGTTTTGGAGGTGATCTTGAATAGCAATTGTTCAGCAGGTTTTGGGTTTAATATTATTTAAGCTCAAATCCAGACTCTAATGCTTGCTAACTTTGTAAGATTGGACAGCTCTTTAAGTCTTATATATTAAATAAATATAAAGATACTACTTCTTAGGGTTGTTAGAAGAATTAAACAATACAGTGCACAATAAGTTTCTCCTTCAGGATATAGTGTACAGTAAGTACTTTAATCAACTACTATATGTTTTAAAGTGCATGTGATAATTATAGGCTATTATTTAAAAAACACAATCATTTTCAAGTTTTGTACTTCTAGTACCAAAGTACAGGACTTCACATATACTAGATGTCTAAAGTGATGTGTAAGGGAACCCAGGGGCCATTCTGTCCTCTAGCTCTTTGGCAGATCTTTTTTTAGAGCTCAAAAAAAATTTTTATTGAAGCAGCAGCAAGTATTTTAAGTATTTAAAAAAGATAGATGAACAGACAAGAAAACATATAGAACGTTTAAAATAATTACATTATATCAAAGTGTGCTCTTAGATGCGTTGGCCATGCTGAATTATAATGATCATTTTCTTGGTTTTAGACTTATAGCTATAAATAGACAAGTCAGTCAGAATTTTTCCTATAGATGATCAGGTAACACTCATTTTTTTTCGTATATAAATCATAGCAGTATTTCCTTTAATACGTTAACCTATTCTGAGTACCTTTTTTTCCCATTAGTTAACACTATAGACTTATGAACAGTAACAGTCAGAAGGGGGAAAGAGAGAAGGGCTGTAGATTACTAGATGGAATCTTTGTTTATTTTCCCTCTTTATTATAAAACCAATCTGGAGGTCTTGTCTCTTTCCTCTTTAACTTACATTTAGAGAAATGTAGAGACAAATCAACTTTTTCTAATGTTCCATCTTAAATTGGCTTTAAGTTCACAAAGTATAAACTAAAGGTGACGTTTTTTGAGAGTAGACATTGAGCTACCCATAATCATTTAAGATGTGTGACATACTTTTACAATCTCCCTTGTATACTTCTGAAAAGAGATAAAGAGAGGAAACAAAAAGGGGAGGGGGGGAGAGAAAAGACAGAATCTCATGGTCATATTTCCCAAATGGAGGCCCACCTTGTTCCTCAATGTCAGAGCTGCCTGTATATAGAAATATATATAATAAATTTATAAATGTATAATATAAATGTATAAATGTATACATTTATACATATTATAGATAACACAGTATATAATATATAAATATATAATTTAAATATACAAATATATATTTTATACATTTATATATTATAAATATATATATAATTTATTTTCCAGTCTAATAGCTTTTCAGCATTCCCTTTTGAGATTCATGGGAAATGGAATTCAGTGTCAAGATGTGATTGGATGAGTGAACAGTGTTAGCATTACCTGTACTCAACAGAAGACAGAGGGGCTAGAGTTACTCTAAGAAAGCAACAGGGAAAAATAAGGCACACAGACCCACAATAGTATCAACATGCATTATTAGGCCAAGGTCAAAGTTAATGCAACGCATGCAGATTCCTCCTAAGCTGAGGGCACACACAGAAAGGGATGTTTTTATCGAGACCCATAGCTATAGCAATGAGATTCATCAGGGCACAATCCATAAACTGGCAGGGTGTCTGAGAATACCAACTGGCTGTCCAAAGCCATGCATTCCAAGGTTGCCAGGAAATGAATGCTGTCCAACGACATCTCAGTTCTGAAGGTGATAGTCATTGAAGAAATCTGGATATCTGGCTCCTTCAGTAGCAGTTAATCCATCTGAGCTATAGAAAAAGTCAGGTCCAGGGAGAATATCTCCTTCACGGATATATAGCACAATTCCATCATCACCATACAAGTACCACTCATTCTCATCCTTCTCATGACTGTCTACCATCTCTAGCTACTGAGAGTTATGCTAGCAAAACTTTTCCCTCTGAATTTTCTTATCCTATTCTTATATTCCACTGTACTATATAGTGTATTACCCTGGGCCTTTTAGATTTCATTATATTTATAATGCATCAGATCTATGATATGCCAGCGCCTGTATTTCCTTGATTATGGCATCTCTTGTGGCTTGGTGAAAAACCATCCGGTAGAAGACATAAACTATCTGACACACAAATTCATTACTTCTTGTTGAGAAATTCAATAAGGGTAGGGGTTATTCCAGATTTAGATAGCAATGAAGCACCAGAGTCATCCATAATACAGTTCTAATCATTATAATCACTTCTAAAACAAGGTCGCCTTCTGCAGCACCTGGTTTCAGTTTATCCTTGATGTATGGAAGCAACTTGTACCCCTTAAGAACCAGTTCCTAGACCAAGGCCGGAATGGTCAGTTTTCCCAGAGTTCCCAAATATCCCATCACAAACTCCTTCTCTTCGTCATCAGAGATCCTGGCTGGAAGATGCCCAACATAATCAATAAACACATTTTTAGTTGGTTCACCATGCTGGAAAATGTTTCTAATTATTTTCATCGTCTTTGGATCCCTGAAGTTCAGGTGCCTTTTCATGGCATGGTTTCTGGCTTTGCACGACTCCTGGACACTGCTCCTCCCATTACCTTTGGTTTGTCTCTTTAGCCTTGGTAGTTTCTGTACATGCATGCACTGTGCAGTACTTAGCAGAACACTTGAGAGGAACCTTCTTGGGATCTCTAGAATTCTTCATTTATGCTCCCCAGTACTCTGTCCTACACACTCCGGAAGCCTAGATCTTCCTGTAATATAAGCTTTCCCACCTCAATTTAAGGAGCCGGTTGAGTTCCTCTTGGGCCCTGGAAAATATCTCAAGATAGCAGGAGATGTTATAAAGCTCACTTCATTGCTTTCTCATCTTTCAGGAATCACTCTCCTTTGCTTTCTGATGTTATAGTTGTTGTTGTTGTTATTGTCTGTTGCAGTTGACTGAGTAAATCTAGTCCTTGCTACCTTATTTTGCTTGGAGACAGAAGTGTTACTTGCTTATTTCTAAAGGAAAGTTTATTTAATGTGATTTTGCTAATTTATGAGTTGCAGATTGTTGTTAACTTATATTGATGTGAATATTGCTGCTTCTTAGTGTAAGATTAAATCCCACATATTTTACCAAATAATCCCTCAGCGTTGCTTTAAAAGACAACAATAAAAGCATATGTGAAGTAAAACAATAATTCATGCCTCTTATTCTTTTTTTCTACGCTACTGTTAAAAAGTATAGTAAAAGAATGTTTAGAAGGACAAGTATTGATATTGAAATTTGGGATATCTGTATATGAGCCATTGCTTTTAAAAGAGGAAAACATTATTTATTTTTACTTTTCTTTTTTTTTGCTGTGCTGGAGATAGAATGCATGGCCTTATGCATGCCAGTCAAGCATTCCACCATTGAACTACATCTCTAGTCAGTCTGTGTTCTCTTTTTGGTCACATTTCACATCAAGGGGGAATGATCTATGGGTGCAGGTAGACTGCACCCCACCCCAGACTATGTCCTCGGTACCCAAGATCTTGGGATCTCCTGCCCACATGGCCCTAAGATTGATTCTAGGGCCTCCATGGGCCTCCTTCCTCCACTGACCTCCTAGTGTTAAACACAGCTGTGATGTACACATAATATTCCGGGGAGGTCTGATGTCCACATCCTAGGCCTGTGGACAGAGCTCGAACTTGAGGCCTAAAGTGATTGTATGCATTCTAGAGCAAGACCTCTAAGGCTGGGCATAATTTTAAGTGGGAGCAGTAGGGGAGTAGGAGAGGGTTTGCTCTTTCCATATCACCAAGTCCTATCATGGCAATCTGAGAATTCTTAATTCAAACCCAGCCTGCTGTAAATTGAAATCCTCTGAAGAAGTTGCAACTATATTAAAGATCCTGCAGACTATGTGACTGGCTGACTGGAACACTGTGATTGTGGAGAGGTGGAATATTGAAGGTAGAGAGCCAAAATGCCCTGGGGCTATTGTTAGTTCTTTTAATATCCATTTACTTGTGATGTCTGTACCTGACCTAACATTCTGGTGACTACTAGGTAAAACTCTTGGAATGTTATTTCTAAGCTCAGTTTCCACTAACTTCTAGTTTCCACTAACCCTGAAACTGAAAAATGCTAAAGTATCTGACACCCGTAGAAGAGATCTTCGCTTTGCCGTGCCCCCTTGTGCGATGTTTCTACCAGTGTGCTTGGGAAAGGCACTCATGATGAATTTCTTTTGTCCTATGATTATAAACATTCATATTAATGCACAACAACTAAGCTTTCAGACCCCAGACTCCCTATTTTTCCCTGCATTTGCCCTGAGACACAAAGCCCCCTCGGGCCCTCCCAATAAGTAATGGTTTGTACTTGCCTTGTAACCACAATGTATGAATGTTCTTGTTAACTTCTGCCTTGCACCCCAAAACTCCTCAACCTCAGAACATAACAACACCATCTAAACTCTTGCTTCTGTAAAATTTCACTCAGCTTGCACCCTGGCCCATCTCAATTTAACCAAAAATAGAAAACCTTGCTTCATATGAGATTTGGGGCTCAGAATTCGGAATGTCCAGCTCCTCTGAGCCAGCCAGCTTAAAAAAAGGCTTGGTTTTCTCCACCTCTTCGAGTGGCTTTCAGTTTCTCGAGACTCTTGATTTTAAACTTGCCACAACAATATAACATCTTCCCTTGCAAAGCTGACTGGAATCTATGTTCCTAAGCTCAGTTCTCAATGTGGTTCAGAATAAACTTTTATTTTCTTTGAAGCAACTGCTGTTTAGCGTTGATACTGTTATGTTGTCATGTTTCAAAAGGCAGGATGATGGAAGCTGTTTTGTTAAAAGTTTTGATAGCTATTAAATATAACTTCAAGGCATTTAGATGCATGCGAATTGGCCTCTTTGTATCCCTACTTGGCCTCCACAAACCCTTCCAGTGTGGTGCTGCTTTGAATAACAAGCACTTTTTGAGAGCTCTCTGTCAATAAAGAATTACAGAAAGGGAGACAGAAGACAGATGGACCATTCAGTGTCCCTCTCCTAGCCAGTAAAAGATGGATGTAAATGGCTGGATCTCTATCCTTCGAGCCTAATCAGTAGTGTTTAGTGATTGGGTAGCCTTTCCATAATAACAGAGCTTTTCTCAGAGAAGATTGAACAAAACAAGATATTAATGTGCTTTGAAAACTGGTATAATCAATAGGTGTCTGCTGTATTTTCACTGGAAATGTGCAGGGAAAAAGGGGCCTAAAATAAGGCTGTTGGTCACTTGAGGAGAGTCACTTGAAGTGACTTTAATGTGTTTTGGCCATTTTGCAAAAGATGTCTCTTTTGTTTTAGCAACATGATTATGCTAGATTTTAGACTTCTGCATTAAACTAGCTTAAAAATTCAGAGCACTTAATAGTCCGGTGTGTGAAACCATCTGTTAATAATTACATAAATGCGTATGTATTCTTTTTTCCCCATTTCAAAGGCTCATTGCTTATAATTCTTAGCAATATATACCTCTTTACCAAACAATAAAACCTCACTAAATTTTACCCACAATCAAAAAGTTCAGGCATCTCACTAATTTTTAAACAAGTATTATTAATATACAGGACTCAAAGCTGATAGTGTAAAATATAATTCACTTCTGAGATTTTTGCCTCTAGTTAGCTTGATGCTTTGTTGTCGTTTGAAAGCAAAACATGATTAATAGTAAAGTTTTTGATGACATTTAAGTAATATGTGAAAGCAATATGAGGAAAATTTTAGTGTAAAAGTATCAGTGCCTTTCAAGTTGAGAGAATGAGTTTAAAATGACAGCGTGGACTTTACATCAGAGCACCCTGACCAGAGTCCAGCTTTGCCACTTCGTGCCCTTCTGGCCCCCAGTTTCTTTCTGAGGATAAGAAATGCAACCTGTTTTGTAGGACTCACTGGAAGATGAAATAAAACAATTGTAAAATGTACTTGTAAATTCTAAAATTTGCATTATATTATACAAGTGTTAACCCTTAATAATGCTGCTCCTTTGGGTAAGGAGAAAAGAAGGAAAAAGTTTATCATAAGCACCATCTGTGTAACTGCATTACGCTTGGCCCAGGTCACACCAATCCCAAGAGATGAAGATTGTTTTCCATATTTTATAGTCGGAGAGATTGAGAGGCATAGCAATCTGCTCAGGATCGCGGATTCGGCAAATCTGTCTGATTGACTCTGAAGCCTGTATGTTCTTGCTCCACACCACTTGGTGATTTAGTCTCAGGGAATGAATACATTCAAAAATCTCTCCCTTCCCGAGTATCTTCTTTCTAATGCGTGGAGTTGCAAAATCCCTCCCAGAGTAGACTGAATCTTGAAGGATGAATATATTACCAAGCAAACAATGAGAGAGGATTTCAAGGAGAAGGAAAATTATTCACAAATTCAGAGACTCAGGAGAGGGCATTGTACTCAGGGATTGGCAGCAATGTAGTATGAGTAGTGCTTACATTCTGTGTGTGTTTGGAGAAGGAGCTGGGAGGAGAAGAGAGTTATAGGATGTGAAGCTTGAGATTGAGATGTAGTTAGGGGCTAGGCTAGAAGGTGCACTAAAGATTTGGGAATGAATACTGTGGGAGACGGAGAGCTGTCACTGAGTCTCCCATTATTAGGGAAAATTACTAGCACAATCGTACACTTAAAAAGTACAATTGGGGAGGTGTTAATTAAATTTCTGCTATCAATTCAAACAAAATAAACTTACTTATTTGACCTAGAAGAAGAAAATGCAATTTAAAGATCATCATGGTAATGCCCAATTGTCTTTTATGTTTTCCAACATAGTTCCCACTTTGTAGAATGAACCTCGTGTTCATTATCTGATGCTATAGTTCTCTTTTGCAGTCAATTCATTTATCTCAGCATTTATTCATTTTGACCATTTCATTTGAATTCACACAAGCAAAGATGGATTATTTTGGTATCCAAAAAAGCAAGAAGACATTATTGTCTCAGTGGAAATGTACTGTGTATTGGAAGTAAATGTGGTCAGCTGATGGGCCCAGTTGAGCAGAGGATCTGGATCATACCCAAAGGCTTTAGAGACTAAATATACAAACAATTCCAAGATCTATATTCCAAGCTCCTTGATGGGTACCTGAAACTACAGATTCTATTCACCCCTCTGTGTATGAAACACTGTAACACTGCAGAAGTTGGTCTGATAGCCAAGGTGGTTGCTCAGTGAGTAGTAGGCAGGTAGAGCATGTAGCATGCAGACACTGGGAAAAAATGAATCATGTCCTAGGTGGGGCAGAGTGGACAAAATATGATGGCATGTGATTTCATCACATTACAAAGAATGGTGTGCAATTTAAAACTTAGGAATTGTTTATTTCTGGAATTTTCTAGTTAATATTTTTGAACCTCAGTTGATTGTGGATAACAGGAACTGTACAAAGTCAACAGCAGGCAAGTGTTTCAGGACAGCTACTGTCTTAAAATAGAACTCTGACCTAAAACTTGCAGCAAGCACAACATATAGCAGCCAGTCCTGGAAGCCAAATCACAACCTCTGTAGCAGTGGTTCCCAAATGGTGAGGACTTAGTCATAACCAATGGCTTCTGTAATTTTTCTCCATGCTTCCTTGTGAGATTTTTTCACAGGCCTTTTAAATGTCTACTTTGTATTTATTATAATGTGCATTTCTCCAAATTCTAAAGGATTCATATCATACTTGTACTATTTTGCCTTTTCTTCCTCTCCTTTTTTCTGATTCCTTTGGTCTCTCTTTCCATAAGTCTTTTCCTTTTGTCTCCCTTAATTGCATCATAAGCAGACTACAAGGTGAGAAATCTGTGTTCTCACATACAATAAAAAAGGGGTAGTCTGTGCAACAAGCTATTCTACTTGACTTAAGGCTGACAATTCTGGAATAGTTTGAAATTGCAGAAGACATTGCCAGATGTTTAAAATGCTTTATTATCCTGTGTATTTGATCATGAAAAATGTGATTGGCACTTTTGGTTATTGTAGGTATTGATTTTTGATAAATTTTTTTTAAATGGTAGGTTTGTCTCCTCTAACAGATGTTCCCTGAAAGCAAGGACTGTATCCTGTAGAATTACATGTACAGCATCGCTAAGAACAATGTGGACATATACTCTGTCTTCTCAGTATACTTTGCTAGAAAGTTTCAGTTTAGAGACAAATATATTTCTTAGGAAAAGATCTACTTTTGCAATCTAATTTCCCTGTTGTTGACTGACTGACAGGGCCACCACTGCTAGACTTGGAGCTTTGCCGGCCCACCTGGGCCTCCAGGGTTGGCCAGGGGATGGAGTGTGCGCAGTGCCTGCTCTTTCCTATCTGGCAAGAGGCTCTTCCCCTTCCCAATTCCCCTATCCAGTTCTAAGTACCAGCCCCAATCATGCAAGCTACAGGTTTATCATGTCCATCTATTGCTTCTTACATTGCCAATCACACTGAAGATAAAATCCATCTATGACTACCTTAACTCTCATCCCAGATAAAGTCACTTTGAATATTTAAGAAAAGAACAATTGAAGCAAGAATATTCTTTCAACATATAAATGTACTTTTAATCATTTCTTGTTAAGTTCCTACTGAGACTAATCTAAAAATGTTCTGCTTGAATTTTATCCTTTCTCTCAGACATTCTGATAGGGATTACAAGATAGAGCAATGGTCTAGTGAGTCAGGGTGGGGAGAAGGGTGTGTGTGTGTGTGTGTGTGTGTGTGTGTGTGTGTGTGTTTGCATGTGCATGCTATTGGAGAAAAGAATTCCTATTTGAGATCTAGGGCTGCTGTAATTTGTCATCTTCATGCTGATTCTTGGTGCCTTCTATGGTGTACACCTAGCATAGAGTTGATGCTCCACAATAAGGCTGAATAAATGAATAAGTTTAGTATCGATAGGTTCTCTTTCAGGAACTTTTAAAAAATAATTGAGGTATAAAAATACTTGCATATATTTAATGTATACAATTTGATGAGTTTGAATATATGCATGCACCTTTGATACTATCACCACAATCAAGGTAAAAAGTACTTCCACTTCCAAAAGTTTCCTTGTGGTCTTTAGCCTGTGTGTATGAAGAATATTTAACATAAGGTCTACCTTCCTAACAAACTTTTAAGTGTACAATACTGTATTATTAACTACAGGTGCTATGTTGTACAATGGATCTCAGTAGTCTTCATTTTGTATAATTGTAACTTTATACCTATTGAAAATGTATAGATGGTCTTCAACCTATAAGAGAGTTTATCCCAATAAACCTATTCTAAGTTGAAAATATCACATCGAAATGCATTTGATACACTAAATGTACTGGACACCCTAGTGTAGCAGCACAACATATTGTAGAGCATCCATTGTGTGCTGTCTTGGTTGTGTAGCTGACTGAAAGCTGTGATCTTCTCCCACTGTCCAGCAACATGACACATGATTGTACTACAAGCCTGAGGAATCTATCAAAATTCACAGTATGGTTTCTACTGAATGCATAGCACTGTTGCATCATCATAAAGTCAAAAAATTATTCAGTTGATACTGGAGACCCCTGCAGTGAGTTCCGATCTCCTGCTCAGTGCTGTGATGCAAGGCAAGAAGAAAAATATAGAGACAGAGTTACAGACAGATTTAGAGACAGAGATACAGGGATCAGGATGACCAGTGGTCGAGCAAGCAAGGCTGAACAAGCAAAGGCCCTGAACACCCAGAGCTGTTGATATTTATTGGTGACATCATAGTTAGATTGAGGTAAAGGGGCTGTATGGAGTTGCTAGGCATACATTGCTGACGCAGGCAAGGCTTGTAAAGGAAGAGACAAAGCATTCTTGAATAAGGAACAGAACAGACAAAACACAGGTTGTGGTTAATAATTAACCTTATCTTATTAGTAAAGAAGGTTTTAACTCTGGGAATGGAATCTGGGAAGCAAGTCACTCTGACCTCAGCAGATAGGTTTTGGCTAGAATGATTCACTTCTCAAAACAAGCCATTTGTGGGGTTAACTCTTTACAGCCTGCACTGCTCACAGCCTGCTTTGGGCATGATCAATAGGGTGGTCCCCTACAAACTGAACCATTATAAGTTGGGGATTATCTACATGAGGAAATATTAAGCAGCTTTAACAAGAAGAGAGTTCCCTCATTTGGGACAACAAAGATGGAGCTAAAAGTGAAATGCTGGTCACAGTATGACAAATACTGCATAATTGCATTGATATGAGATAGTAAAAGTCATCAAATTATAGAAGCAAAAAATAGGATGAGAGTTGACAGAGGATGAAGGATGGAAGAAGTGGGAGTTGTTCAGGGGGTATAAAGTTACAGTTATACAAGACAGAGAAGTCATAGAGATCTTCCAGGTGCTTTACTTCTGGCATTTCTTCCAATCCTCACAGCATTACTTCAAAATCTTTATCATTATCTGCATTTTACAGCTAAAGACAACAGAGCTTCGAGAGACTGAGAGAGGTGGGAGGGCTTGTGTTAGTATCTCAGTTCTATCCTATTCTATAGCTGTGACCTCAAGCAAGTCACTTAACCATTCTGTTGCTGTCCTTCTATTTGTAAATGGGGAAAACTAATAGGGACTCTGGAGAGTTCTTGGGAGAATTCGAATAACAAATGTGAAAGCCCACCATATACTTGATAATTGAGACTTTTAAGGCTCAATTATTTTTGGGCCCAAGCATGAAGTAAATGGTTTACCAGGTTTACCCAGCTCTAAAGCTGATAGAAAGACAGGGGCTTCAGGGGTGTCGCAGTCTGATGGGTGGAGCACCTGTGTTTATCTTAGGGGGTTCTATTGGTTGCAGATTTTTTGTGTGACAGTTGTAGTCTTGTGCTGTTTATATTAGAGAAGGCTCGAGATAGAAGTGACTCCATGTTGTGTGCTGTTTTATAAGTCTAGTTTTAAAATCATCCTTTAAAATACTTGTGCATTTTCTGTACATAGTGATTGATTATTTTTAAAAAATTGTTTTCTGGTTATAAACCTTAAAGAAGTGACCCTCTTGTGCCTGTGTCCTGTGCCTGAGGTCACAGCTTTCTTGGTCTTTCCAAGAGAAGCTAGAGTCATTTGGCCAGAAACCAGCTGACTATCATAATTCCAGACAGGATGCTAATTTTTTTCATAGTTTACACATGTGTAGTTGGAAGGGAATAATGACTGTTTCCTTATTAAATTAGAACCAATACTCATTGAGATACAAAAAAAAAATTTCCTGGTTGTGCCAGCTACTAATGGAATTGTTTTTCAAAGCAAATTTAATAAACACCTAAAATGGAACTCTTGCTGACTCTGAAAATCTTACCTGGTGACTTGTAAGGCAGGTCTTTAAAATTGCATGAAACAATAAAGGCTTTGGTGTTCAGACACGAAGCTTGTCAGATAACTGCACCATCATAAAAAGCCATCGTTGTATAAAAACAAACACAAAAGAATTCTTCACTATACAATTCAGAAATCAGGGGATGGGTCCCATGTGTATAAACCAGAGACTCACTTTACACAAAATGCAATCCTCTATAAATTCCTTTGTTCTGAAAAATATATTTACCCTTTTAAATTTTTTCTGACTTGGGTTCCAGGAAATGAGCTTACCTACTGTGTGATATGACTATCACAGTTTGAACTGTGATACTGTTACCTCTTTATTTCATATCCTGTAACCCACAAAAAATACCCTTGTGGCTAGAGAAATATCAAGTGAAATAGGAAAGATTGCCTAAGTGGATAAAAGCAATTACATATGTTGGAACATACCTCTAGCTTGATGTAAAGTGATGAAAATTTTAAGTAAAAATCAGATTACAAGTACAAATTTAGGGCCTACTACATGCCTTCCATTATGATGTGTGGTTTCTCAATAAGAAATAAAACATTTACCCACCTTGTGGACGTTTTAGTGTTTTTCTTTCTCCAGCATTTGGTTTTATTAGTTTTATATTTTAATAACTATTAATTATGCAAATTATGGGGTACAGTGTGTTAATTCAGTGCAGGCATACAGTGTGGTGACAAAATTGAGTTGCCTAACATTTTCATCATCTTAAACACTTAATTTTTTAAATTAACAGATAATAACTGCAAATATTTATGAGTTATAGTGTGATATTTCAATATATACATATCTATGTAAAATGTATAATGATCAAATCAGCTGTTACATCCATCACCTCAAACACTTACTATTTTTTTGTGTTGGGAGCACTTAACATTCTTTCTACTTTTGAAATTACAATTAACTGCTGTGGCCATAGTTACCTTACTGTGCTACAGAACATTAGAGTACGTCTAGTTTCCGGTCCAGCTGGAGGCTGTTATACACTGTGCTGATTTTCAGGAGGGCTCACGTAGGGTTAGACGTTTCCACAGGATGTAGTCTGAACATTATGAGATGGGCATTGGAAATGGAGGAGGCATTTCTCAAACCCTGTGCCCTGGGAGATGGCCCAGCAGGGGCACTCTGACAAGGAGGAATGGTAGGAGGATGCAAATCCTGAAGTTTGAAACCTGGGACTGAGTCCTGCACTGCCAAGCACCCGCAGTGTGAGCTGGACATTAACTACCCTGAGACTCAGTTTTCCAGCTTACGAAACTTGAATAGTTACATACCATATGTAATGATATTTTTAAAGATAATACAGACTGAAGTATTTTACACTAATGTGGAAACAGTAGCTTACAATGCCCAAATTCTGGATTTTAGTGAACAAAGGCTTAATTTACTTGATATAATTTTTAATTCAAGCTACATCTAACTTAATCAGGTTAAATGAAGAAAAATATACAGTTAGGGGAAGATGCCAAGTTTGAGGACGATGTCCAAAAGGCTTGGGGTCAAAAATAGTCTTCAAGTTCTGCCTCTCACTTATTAGAGTAAGTGAAGAACCTTAAATGAGTTACTAGCCTCTGAGACACACCTTTCTTCATCCGAAGGTAAGGGTAATTATACATACTTTGTATTCTTTGAAGAATTATCAATGGGCTTTTGCAAGGATGCATTGCCAAGGGGTTATTATGATGGCTGCTGCTGGCATCCCAGTGGAATGATGTTCTAGTTGAATTCCCATACATATGTGGGTGTTAAATTACCAGGGTGGATTAAGTAATGAGAAAGTTCATAGGGCACCAGAGGCCCCAAATGTAACAATTACATATTTAGATACCATTAGCAGGTGGTTAACTTAACTCGTGTGTCTGAAAGAATGCACCATTCTGCTCTGTGGTCTGGGACATAGATCTGGTGCAGGAAAAACTGTAAGTCCTAAACTAAAAGGTATTTTTGGATAAATTCTTTATTTGGTCTTTATTAAAAATCTCAGCCCTATATACAGAGACATGTTTTTTATATTCTCCTAGAGTAGAATTTCTGAAGTTTATACATTTTCTAGGGTCAGCCCAGGGTATGTGCTGCCCTTAATTTAGAGAAATGGGAAGTTGAGCTAAGCCGGAAGAGAGAGGAAGAGGATTTTGCTTCTTCTGTGGGGTTAGAGTATCCAATCCTCATCTATTTGCTCATTCATTATTAACTTGTTGCACTTATCATTTGGTCTCCTGGTGAGATTCATAGGGCTGTCCCAGATCATTCCTGAAAGGTTTATATTCTCTCTTTTGGTTGAGTGCATTTTCTTCCTTTAGTAGCATCTCTTTTGTTTTATATAACCTCAAATGGTATTTCCAACTCTCTTCCGATCTGTTGCATTTTTAAAGGAAAGAAATATTGTACTAAAACTAAAGAGACTTTGAAGCAGCAGAGCATTTATAATTTATGCCGAGGAGGGGTTGTGGAGACCTTCTCTGGGATCAATAGATTTCACTGTGTTTGAAAAGCTCTGATTTTCAGAACAAAGCTCTCATAAATGTTCTTTCAGATTTATAAGCCTAATGGATTTGTTTATATGTTTTTAGATTGGAGAATTTAATAAGTATCTTTCATTTCAAAAACATCCAGACAAAATTGAAAGTGGGAGTATGTCACTTTGACTGTTCTGTGAGTGGAAGCAGAGGGAGCTGCAGTGTAGACAACAGGAGTTGCACCTTCTGTGGGACCTGGGCCAAACCTCATGTCTGCACCTCCAGTCCAGGCATTCTCAGCAGGGAAAAGTTGTGTAGAAATAGCTCAGGTTTGCTTCCCTTTCCTGGACATGTGGCCTTGGTAGAAATGGCTGAGAGCCACAATGGGGAGGATTGTTCAGGATCTCTGCTTGGACAGAAATTGAGCTGTGCATAGATGTGTGTGTGAGTGTGTGAATAGATGGGAACTAAGCATTTGCTCTCAGAGCAAATTGCACTGAAAACGGAAAAGGTGAGATACGGGAGGAACAAACAACTAGTGAGGATCTACCAAGAGGAGGGCACTGTGCTTTGGGTAAACAATTTAATCTTCAATACAGTAGTCCTCCCATCCATGGGGACTATGTTCCAAGAGCCTGAAGCCATGGAGAGTCCTGAACTATACGTACACTTAAAAAAATTTACTTATTTACCTAAGGTAAAGTTTAATTTATAAACTAGGCACAGTAAGAGATAACAATACTAATTGACTGATGGAAATTTAATTGACTGATGGAAAAATGGTGGCAGCTTCTCCAGGATTTCAGACTTACTGAGAGAGAAATGGGGCAATCAATTCCTTTCACAATAGCATCCAAAAAATTGAAATACCTAGGAATCAACCTAAAAAAAGAAATCAAAGACCTCTACCCTGAAAACTATAAAAAGCCCCCCAAAACCTATAGCACTCTGAAAAAGGTTTAAAGAGGGTATCAGAAAATGGAAAGACATCCCTTGCTCCTGGGTAGGAAGAATCAACATAGTGAAAATGGCCATACTTCCAAAATTGCTATATAAATTCAATGCAATCCTAAATGAAATCTCAGCAGCATACTTCACAGCCCTGGAGAAAACAATCCAAAAATTCATTTGGAGCCAGAAGAGACCTAGAATAGCAAAAGCAATTCTAGGCAACAGAGACATGGCAGGGGGTATCACAATCCCCAACTGGAAACTATACTACAAAGGTACTGTGATAAAAACAGCATGGTACTGGCAAAAAACAGACCTGAAGATGAGTGGACCAGATTAGAAGGTGCAGAAACAACTCCAGACAGACTCAGCCACCTCATCTTTGTTAAAGGAGCCAGACACCCTCACTGGAGGAAAGATAGCCTCTTTAATAAATGGTGCTGGAAAAATTGGGTTTCAACTTGCCAAAGATTAAAACTAGATCTATATCTCTCACCATGCCCTAAACTAAAATCGAAATGGATTAAAGATCTAAGTATTAAAATAGAAACACTAAACTGATTGGAAGAGAGGTTAGGTAGAACTCTTGAAGATATTGGTGTAGAAAAAGATTTTATGAACAAAGCCTCAGTTGCCCATGAACTAGCACAAACAATCAACAAATGGGATCTCTTCTTACTAAAAAGCTTCTGCACAGCAAGAGGTGTCAACAACAGTGTGAAGAGACAAGCCACATTGTGGGAAAAAATTTTTATCAGCTGTTCCACAGACAAAGGTCTACTATCTAGAATCTATAAAGAACTTAATAAAATCAGACCTCCCAAATTTAAAGACCCAATACCAAAATGAACATCTGAAATGAGCAAATATTTTTCACACAAAGAAGTAGAAATAGCAAATAAACACATGAAAAAATGTTCAACATCACTGGTCATTCGAGAGATGCAAATGAAAACAACACTGAGATTCCACCTCACCCCAGAAAGAATGGCTGCTATCATAAAATCAACCAATAACAAATGCTGGTGGGGCTGTGGGGAAAGAGGAACCCTGCTCCACTGCTGGTGGGAGTGCAGACTCGTGTAACCACTGTGGAAATCAGTATGGAGACACCTCAAAGAACTAGGACTGGAAGTCCCATTTGACTCCACTATTCCACTGCTGAGGATCTTCCCCAAAGAATTAAAAGAATCATACCACAGTGATATATGTGCACCCATGTTCATAGCAGTACAATTCATGATAGCTAAAACTTAGAAAGGGGTTGTTTCTAAGTGATCCCAAGATACTGGCAAACAATGCAGCGAATCATCAAAAAGACCAGACATCATGACCAAGTAGCATTCATTCCAGGGATGCAAGGATGGTTCAACATATGCAAATCAATAAATGTAATTCATCACATAAATAGAAGAAAGGACAAAATTACATAATCAGCTCAATAGACACAGAAAAAGCCTTTGACAAAGTCCATAATCCATTTATGATTGACAACCTGAGAAAAGTAGATGTACAAGGACCTTATCTCAATCTGATAAAAGCCACTTATGACAAACCAACAGCCAATATCCTATCCAATGAGTAAAAGCTGAAAGCTTTTCCTCTAAAATCAGGAACAAGACAAGGATGTCCACTATCATCACTCCTGTTCAATATATTTCTTGAAACAGCCAGAACGATCAGGCAAGAGAAAGAAATAAAAGGGATATGAATAAGAAAGGAATTAACCAAATTATCATTATTTGCAGATGACATGATACTCTACATAGAACATCCAAAAAATTTCACCAAAAGTTTTCCAGAATTAATAACCAAACTGAGCAGCATAGCAGAATACAAAGTCAACACACAAAAATCAATAGCGTTCTGCACACCAATAATAAAGTCACTAAGTAAGAAATTAGAGAAGCAATACCTTTCACAATAGCATTAGGAAAAATGAAATACTCAGGGATTTACCTAACCAAGGAGGTGAAAGGACTCTACAATGAAAACTACAGTGCTCTGGAAAAGGAGCTCAAAGATGTCCCCTGTTCATGGATAGATAGAATTAATATAGTCAAAAAGGCCGTACTTTAAAAACTGATATACATATTAAATGCAATCACCATCAAAATACCAATAGCATTCCTCACAGAACTAGAAAATACAATGCTAAAATTCATAAGGAACCAGAAGAGACCTGGAGTAGCAAAAGCAATCCTGGGCAGCAAGAGCAAGGCAGGAGACCCATGATACTAGATTTCAAGCTATCCTGTGAAGCTACAGTGATCAAATAGAAAGATATTGGTAAAAAACAAAAACAAAACAAAACAAAAGAAAAAAACAAGACCTCAGACGTGGATTAACGAAACAGAACAGAGGCCGCAGAAACAACTGCAGGCACATTCAGCTCTCTGATTTTTGAGAAGGGGGTCCCAAAACTTTCACTGGAAGAAAGACAGCCTCTTTAACAGATGGTGCTGGGAAAACTGGCTATCCACTTGCAAAAGGTTGAACCTAGACCCATATGTCTCACCATGTACTAGACTAAAACCAAAATGGGTCAAAGATCTAAATATTTAAACAGAAACAATCTTCTGGAAGACGAAATAGGTAAAACTCTTGTAGACATAGGTGTAGGGACAGACTTCCTGAACAGAACCCGAATTGCACAAGAAATAATACCAAAAATGAACCAATGGGATCATATAATAAAAAACCTTCTGGACAACAAAGGAAATAATTAACAGATTGAAGAGACAACCTTCAGAATGGGAAGAAATTTCTGCCAGATATTCCTTGAACAGAGGGCTAATTTCTAGAATATATAAAGAACTAAAAATATTAGACTCCCCCAAATAAGAGATCCAATAAAAATGGCCAACTGAAATGGATGGATACTTCTCAAGAGAAGAAACATAAATGGCTAATAAATACATAAAAAAATGTTCAGCATTGGTGGCCATTCAAGTAATGCAAATTAAAGGAACACTGAAATTCCATCTCGCTCCAGAAAAATGGCCAACATGAAGAAATCCAATAAATGCCAGTGAGGCTACAGTGCAAAAGGAACCCTGCTTCATTGCAGATGAGAGTGTAAACTAGTGCAACCACTATGGAAATCAGTGTGGAGATTCCCAAAAAACTAAAAATAGAAATTCCATCTCACTCAGCTATTCCCCTTTTAGGTGTCTTTCCAAAAGAAACAAAGTCATCATATTACAGTGATCCATGAATATCAATGTGTATAGCAGCACAATTCACAAGAGCTAAATCTTGGAAGTAGCCTATATGCCCATCAACAGATGAATAGATAAAATATATCAATACACCGTGGAGTACTACTGTGCTATAAAGAAGGATAAACTTGATTCATTTGTAGAAAAGTGGATGTACCTTGAGACCATAATGTTCAGTGAAATAAATTAGACACACAAGCTTAAATATTGCATGGTTTCTTTTATATGAGAAACCCAAAATATGAGTAAAGAGTAAAATAAAGGATAGATAATAGGAAATAGTATAATAGATCTTCAGTACATGGGAAGGTAACATGGAGGGAGGGGAGGGAAATGGGAACCCAAAAATAATATTTACCTTTATTTACCTTTCATGGTCATTTTGAACTTGAGGAAGAGCCAGAAGTTGTATAGCGCCAGATCTGGTGAATAAGGTGGATGAGGACACATCATCGTGTTTTATCAGCCTAAATTTCCACTGGATGGCTTTAGGAGGTGTGCTGCCAGTGCCATTCAGTGTCATTTTGGTTTCAGATATATAGAGAAGTTTATAGACTTTCTAAGTGAAAATGCTGTATTTCTCCCCTCACATCTCTTTTCTTCTTTTACTCTTTCCTTTTAAATAGAACTCTCCAAAAGGAAAAATTATTGCCCCAGGCTTGTAACTTACAAATTCTGATTTAGAGATTATTTTTTAAAGACTTGAAGATAATGCTAAAATTCAGTATTAATTCTAATATCCCAAATTAGATAAAATACATTTTTATTTAATGCAAATGACTTCACTTGGACAGATTAATTATTATCAACAATTGCCCCTTCCCAGTGTGGGCATGGAACACCACTCATGCTAACAAAATGCTAATTCTTAGCACTTTAGTTCTTTGTATATTAGAGCAAATAGAGTCTGGACCCCTCTTCTAAGATTCCAGAGAGGTGATTTGAGATTCTGGGCACAGAAAGGACTCTAGGTCTTATTGGAGATAATAGACTTGTCTTCCATAAACAAACACTGGTTTACACAGAAACATTTCTGCAGTGAAGAATGGAAGGAAACTCCTCTCCCACGAAGTCCCACTCATTCCTTGGATTGTTGGTTTTCCCTGCACTATGATGTTATTTTTCTGTCTTCAACTTTAAACCTTTGTGGAGATCCTTGCTATTTCCTGGCTCTGAGAAATTTAGTTTAGCTTCTGACAGTAACAAAAATATAGGAATTACTGCAATGAAGGAATAAAGCGAGTAGGAAGACCGAGACACATGATCTTTAGGTACTAGGGTACTATCTATTGTCTTTGAGTAATAGTTGGGGTCTGGTGAGGGCCCCTTTTTGGTCACAGACTTCTGCTTTCTTGTTGTATTCTCACTTGGTGGAAAGCAGAGGGAGGAAGCAAACTGTTACGCATTTTCTTCTAAGGCAGTAATCCCATCCATGTGACCTCTACTTTCAGGACATAATCACCTCCCAAAGGCTCTACTTGCTAATTCGATTATGTTAGGGTTAGGATTTCAACATATGAAATTTGTTCAGATGAATGATGTTCATGTGAACATTCTGGACATGTGAAAAAAGCATCCAGTCTAGGGCAGTCGGTATTGAAATCTCACAGATTCTCTCCCAACACTGCTGGATTAAGGATTGGGGAACATCGTGGCTCTTCTGATGCCTCTCTGACAGGGAGGGGAATAAATAGGCAAAATGAATTTGACCACTGATCCTTCATTCAGGAGCAAGAGCAGCATCAAGGAGAAGCTACTGTCTGGGAAACCAGGGAGAGGACTTTGTGAACCCTAAAATCATGAATCAGATTTGGAATAGAAAAATGACCGTGTCAGTTGTTAAGAAAGAAACTAGCAACAACCACATTTCTGGAGACATGGAGACATGACCTGAAACCTTGTATGTCATTTGGAAATTCCAGATGTGGGCATCCCAAGACATTGCCTGGGTGCACCAGCCTTCTTTCAGAGCACAGCGTCCCTCATTGATTTGGTCTGGCTATGGCTTGTATTTTTGCCTAGCAAACGCTTTGCAGCTGCAGAACAGGGCCCCTTTTTCCTTCTAGAATGCCTGTCATTTTTTCCCCCAAGTTCCTTAGGGTTTATGGTATTTATTATTATTTTTTGCTTAATTTCTTTTATTGGTACATTTTAGGTATGCAATACATTTACATTTATCATTGGGTGCTTGTACCTGTACAGGATGTATCTTGGTTCTTATTTTTTCCCCATTCCCTGTGCTCCCTTCACCCCCTAGAAGGCCTGTCATTTTTGATTGTAACACTATCTCTCAATAGTGTGCTCAAAATTCATTCAGAACCCCACAGCTGACGTCTGGCGGTCTCCCTCCCAGCCTGCCTTGGTGAGACACAGCAGGGCACCATATGCAAACATAGGAGGCAGTGCTTCCCCACTCCTCTGCTCAGAATGGGCCATCCAGCTGTGGGTAAGGGCTGGGAACTGGTGCTCAGGGATGGTGTGCATGCCTGGGTACAGCACCGCTGTGCTACTTGCCAGGGTGGGCTGGAGGCCAGTCAGCTTAGGACACATTTCCCCGTGGCGATCAATTTTAGTGCACAGAACAGCCTCAGTTTATCTCTGGCTCTCCTCTCATGTCCATGGAAGTTGGCTGTGGCTTTGCCCACAAGCCCCCATCCCAGGACTCTCACTGACAGAGAGCCCCTGATTGGGCCGTGCTGGGTTTGTGGCCGAGGGAAAGGGGCTGAGGTAACTCCATGATGGCTTTTAAAGCATCTGCTGGGAAGTAGCTCGTGTTCTATCCCTTCACATTTCATAGCCTCAGACGGACCCAAGGTAGAGAGAATTCGACTTCACCCAGATAGAAGAGCTGATGGGGCAGCAAATGCTTTCACAAAGAAAGAAACCAGTGCAGGCTTTCTCTAGCCTTATGCCCTCCTCAGTCTCTGCTGGGACTCTAATGCAAGGCCACGTGCACTTACCAGTGGGCTGTGTTCTCACAGTTTCCATTTGCCTGCCCTGCCGAGAATGTCCTTTTTCTCTTACTTGCCTGGTGACATTCTTCTCCTTCAAGTGTCACCTCTCTCAGGTCTCTTCCACTCCTCCAAGGGAGTATGTGATCCTCTTTTTCCTTTCTACTATGGCTTCTGATACCCAATTCTATCCTACTGTGTTATAACCACACCAGATCTGCTTCCCTCAAGAGACAGTGACGTTCTCAAGGACAAGGTGGATATGTTGTTCACTCCATTCCTTATGCCAGGGTTTGCCATGCATTAGGCACTCCACATTTTATTCAATACTAAATAAATACAATGATGCAGAAACAGACAGAGAAAGCTAATCTTTTCTCCTCGTTTAGATTAGTGCTTCTCAAACTGATGCAGAACTCAAACCATGTTAAAAATTTCTAATTTGATGGAAGCCAACATTATACAAATAAAGTACTGGAGACCTGATCAAACAACCACATAGAAAATTGTTATTGGAGTTTCTAAATGTTTATTCTTACTTTCTACATTTATCTCATGGAAGATCAGTAGTAAAAATGTGACTTGCAGATCATGCATTGCACACTGCTAGGTTGGGCTCTTTTATGCATTGAAAGATATTTACTGGGCTCCCTTGAGTGCCAGGCAATGTTTGAGGTGCAGGGTGTTCAGCAATGAACAAGAAAGATGAATTTCCTGCTCTCAAAGGGGCTGCTTGGTAACAGGACAAGTGAACAATAAGCAAACACCCAATTCAATGAACAGTGTGACTTTGGATAATGAGGGAAGTAGAGGAGGTGATGGGACAGAGCAATGGTCAGTGAAGCTGTGTTAAAAGGGTGACATTGTAGTGGAAACCTGAGCAGATGAGGCAGAGAGAGAGAGAGAGAGAGAGAGAGAGAGAGAGAGAGAGAGAGAGAGAGAGAGAGGAGGAAATGCTAAGTCTCAAAAGAAGAACAAGCATGGAGCAGTCAAATAGCTGAGAGAGGACACATTTGATTGGTGCATAATAAACACAGGCAGCCGTGTCAGAGGGAGCCTGCCCATTGGATCCAGGGCAGATCATGAAGGCTTTGCAGGCAATGGTCAGAGGTTTGGGGTTTATTAAAAATGTACGACATCTACGGAGGGATTCTGAGTGGTAGTGCCGATGCTTTACATCTAGAGCAAACTGGCCAGCACCCATGTGGCGAGTGGGCTGCACAGGAAGAACAGAGCAGCCAGGTTATGTTAATGCGAGAGGTGGTGGAGACTTAACTCAGTGACAGTCATGGATGGATAAGAGCCCACAGATTCGGGTGTCCTCGAGAAGGACAGCTGAGGAGACCCACTTGTGGACTGAATGTCAGATGTGGGGGAAAAGAGCCGTCAAGCGTGACCACCAGAGTCTTAGCTCGAGTGTCAGGGTGAGCATGGCTATTCCTGAGGTGGGGCTATGGGAAAGGTGCTTGTCTGGGACAGCAGGGACTCTGCCTGAAAATGAAAGGAATTCCTAGGACCTTTCTTCATTAAACATGTTTGCTGCAGATTCGTGTAATATGACCTTGATAAACTTATACAAATTCCTTTCATTTTACTTTTCTTTTGAGTGATAGTTCAAACCTCAAAAATAGATGCTAAAGTTTATGGAATGTTTCTTGTGAACTCCCTGAGCAATTGACTTTATTTCTTTACTTTAGTTCAAAAAAAATTGGTAATACCTTGGCCAATTCCCTAATGTTGAACCAAAATGGCATCCCATGGCAAGCCACACTAGTTACCATATGTAATAGCTGCGCAAATGATTGCAGAATATGCATTTATGTAAACACATGCATAACTCATTTATGAAAACTGACCTTGCTTTCGGAGATAATTTTAAAGAGTTGCTGCTACACATTTTATGACAATAGTACAATTAAATTTGAAATAAATAGAAAATGACAAAAAAACTGTGACAAAATTTAAAATTACAAATAATTTAAACAGAAATTAGATACTACTTAGAACATGGCAGAAATGGAAGTAGTACATGTCAACATTTGTATGAGGTGGCTAAGGGGACAATCTGAGAAGGATTTATAGCCTGAAATACTTTCATTACAATTATTAGCCTATGGATTTAGGGTTATTGAAGATTCAGGCTTAAAGCTCATGGAGGGTCTGTCATGTGCCATGGTTTTTGAGGGAAGTTTTTATGTGTTTGTTTCTTTAACACTCCATGGAGCGTTATAACTGCACAGAAAATTTTCCTTACCATCTTCCTTTGGACTTTCATTTTATTATTTTTCTGTCTCATGTTTTCTTTCAGAGAGTGGTCCACCCACATCCCAGTGTTCTCTGGTCCATTGCTAGCCGGGCTTTGGACTCGCTAGAGACGGGTCTGTTAGACAGCACAGCACATAAAGCTGGCTCAGCTGGGTGCCTCCCTTTGCACACTGAGACTCTATTCCTGAGGTAGCTGATGGCTGCAGTGTCCATTTATTTCCCTGGACTGATATTCTGGCTTTATATCTTAACTTCTATTTTTCCCCTTCCTTCCTTTCTTAATCTTATTTTTTTTTCTTTTTGGTACCGGGGATCAAACTTCGGACCTTCTGCTTGCGAGGCAGGTGTGGTACCACTGAGCTAAATCCCCAGCCTGCCCCTTCCTTTCTTGCAAGCACATCCATTTATTTTACAAGCTAATTTATTTTCAGTATCTCCTTCCAAACATTTAAAAGTGATACATAGCATGAGGTTTCAATATTTCTCTTCTCTACTACACGAGACTTCAATCTGTCCCATTGTCTCTGATTGACACTGTCTTTCAGTATAAATATTTTATTGTTTCCAATACGATCCCTTTATATTTCACAAGTGGCTACATTTTTCAGCATGTGGATATTTCTTCCTTCTTTTCAGGGCATTCCATTCTTAATGAATTGTGGCAATGTAATTTGATTTGTATCAAATAGTCTCTTTTGTATTCATGGAAAGGTGGCTTAAGGCAAGTGTGTTGTCAACTTGTATAAACATTTAATTATTCCCTTAAAATATGTATTCTCTAAATGCTAGTTGGGTTGTATATATGGAAAGCTTGTTAATAATGTTCCAATTTTTATATCTGCACAGTTTTTCTGTTTGACCCATTGGCTGCATAGCGAGGTGTTTCAGTATTTCCTTCCATATTTTTGCAAGATGTCCGTTTCTTTTCCTTCTGCCATATTTTTTCATTTGTATACTTGATGCTCTCTCTTCAGCTCTTCTACCAGAGATGTTTTATAATTTGACCCTGAAGCAGCTGCATCACTGACTCACTTGCTCATTTCCAACCTCCCATCTCTTCTTCATGTTTGGCATCTTTCTCTCTTCAAATCTCAGTTTAGACGCTTAAGATGATTTGTGCAAATTCTGCCCAGTATTTCTAGAAGTTTGAAATGGAAGGCTTTTTAGATTCCATATTGCCAGTGCCTGACTTGCTAGATTTTATTTAACCTACAGAATCCCATGAGATCACTGAGCAGCCACTGAGAGCTCCAGTATTTAGTGGATGAATGAAAATGAGATCTACCTGAGTATGGTCTGCCTCTAACCTACAATCCTGGAGATGCTCTCTCCCTCCCAGAGGGCTCATAAATTCTCATGGATGTCAGAAAAAAAACATATGTAATAAAACAGAGGTCAGCCTTCCACAAACACTCAGTATACCTTAACCAAATATCAAACATGATAATAAGAATATTGGAAAACATTCTGTCTTTGGTGTGTGAAGGAAGTTTGTTTCTTCTTGTATATTGAGATGTGTCAAAATCATTCTTCCTCTTATTGCGTGTTAAGTATAAGGAAAAGTTCTATTGCTGTCATTTGATAAAAGTAATGTGATGGAGGAGTCTACTTTTATTTGTTTTATATTGAGCCCTCTGGCAAAAGACAGCATCATTGTTGTTTCTTGTTGATCTTCGGGGGGGGGGGGAAGCAGAAGGATTTGGAACTTGCATTATCTGAAAGAAAAAGAAACGAAGAAAGTGGCAAAGACAGATAAAAGATGAGCAGGTTTACAATCTCACCTATATTTTTAGGGATGAGAAAACATAAAAAGATCCACGGAACTGTGCAATTAGGGTAAAATCTGAAAGTTTTGATTTTAGAGATCTACTAAATTTTCTGGGAAAAAAGAAGAAAAAACTCAGCCAGAAATACTATGAAATGTTTTCCTCTATGGCATTCTGAATGTTTTTTGCAGTTCTCAAGATTCATAATCACATTGAACAGAGGCAGGATTGAAAAGAAAGAATTACTTAAGAACACAGAGTCAGTGAACCATTAAAAAGTGTTTGAATTTTGGAAAGGGGTAACAAGGCTATGCTGCTGTGATGGTAGGTTTTCTAATGGGAAACTACTTTCAAGCTGATTCAACAAGTGAAGAGAATTTCTTTGGAATGGCTGACTTTGTAGAGGGATAAATCAGTTCTCCAGAATTCTTGAATATATGAAATTCAGTTTGCACATGGCTGCATTCAAATTACCAAATAATACTTAAAATATTTAATTTGGAATTTATATAAACAGCAATTAAGGCTAGAAATCCAATAAAATATGTATAATTCTACTAGAGCATTATAATCTATTACTGACAGTCTGTTAAAGAAAAATAGTTTCTGAGCTTTCTTTCTTTTTTTTTTGACTCAACATCTGAGCCGACAGCGTGTTACTATTAGAAATTTTGCAGAAAATGTGTAGGATTCTTCATTTGGAATTGTCACCTGGTTAGGATAGTGATGATTTTCCTGACTCTGATTTTTCTGTAACTCTTCAGTAGCTTAGTGAACTTCAGTGAGATGATTCCACCATCAGTGATGCATGGGCAAGGTTCTGGGTTCCATCTCCACTAACAAAACAGAGGTAGAACTGGCAGTAAGAGATGGGTTCAAATAATGGCAGGTTGGATGTAAAGGTTGTACACTTAAAGTCATGTGCCATTATTTAACTTCTGACTTTTGCATTGCTCTTGTGGCTCCTTTTCTTATGAAGTGCTCTCCCCCTGGATAGTTCAATCTATTTCTGTATCTTTAATTATCATCCATATACAATTAAGTTGTATCTCTACTCTAGACTTGTTTGGTTAGTTCCAGAGTTACATATCAAGCTATTTTTCCATTTACTTTCCAATATACTTTTCCATTTTCCTACTTTGTCTAAACCTGAACACATAATGCATCTTCCCCAAATCACTCCTTAGCCTATATTCTCCCAATAAATTATGCCTCTTTTTTTTGCCTAAATAAGAGAAACTGGATGTCTTTTCCATCCTTACCCTTTCTGTTCAATCAATTGCCAAGTACAAATGAATTTAATTGCCATCAGCTCTGCCATGGATCTCTCTCCATTCTTGCTGTTCCAGTGGAGTGGGCGACATTACACTTCGTGCCCGCATCACCACCACCCTCCCCATTAATTTCGCTCAGCCCTGCCTTGCCTCACTCTAATCTTCTCTGCCCAGTGATGCTGTGCTCCCCATACCTGAGCATGTCCCTAACCAAGCTCAAACTCTACACTCTGTTCAAGATTGGAACGTAAACAAGGGACCTATTCAAGTATTAACATACCACTGAAGTATTTTTAAAAAATATTTAAAGCCTCTTACCTTGGGAGAGGCTGTTAAAGCAGCCAGAAGCCGTAAAGGAAAAGTGGACTGGTTTGTTGTGCTCTAGTAGCTCCTGGTTCATCTTTTGCCATTGTCTGTTAACAACACTGCAGGGCTTCAGCTCACGTCACTTGCTGAGTGAGGGTCACTGGGAAAGCACACAGTGGAACTCCAGATACCTACACTTTGCTGAGTATAGTGTTGGTATAACAAACGAGGTAGACGGATTAGGAAGCCTACCTGGTGACACCTTGGTCTTAGACGTCCAGTCCTTGGAACTGAGGAAATGATTTCTGTTGTCACAGCCCCCAGTCCATGGTATTTTGTTGTGAGGGGTCCCGTAAATTAACCTAGGGATACTCTGATGTTGATTGTAAGACAGTAGTCATCATGCTTCCTTTCCCAAGGAGAACATGCCATTGTTGTCTGGACTACTGTGGTGCAGATGTTCCTGCCCGCTGTGCCCTCACATGGCTATGATCACTGCCACCTGCACTCTCAGCCTTCTTTCTGTCTCCAGGGTTAATCTGACCTTGGGCGGACTGAGGTCTTACAGTTCCACCACCTCATAGGGGAACCAAGTCCTTTGTGCTTGCAGTCTGGGAGTGGTGCTTCTGTGCACAACTGATGTTTTTCTCCCCGAGACTCCCAACTCACCTCTTTTTCATTTTTGGGAATTGGTTCTTCACTGCTCGCCGCTGGATATCTTCCCGAGTCCCCTCCTGCTCTACACCCTGGCCTGATGAACTATTTCAAAAGTTAGCACTCAAAAGATGGCCTGTTGGGCCAGGGACTTAGCTCAGTGGTTCAGGCGCCTGCCTTGAAAGTGCAAGGTCCTGAGTTTGATCCCTGGTACCAAAAAAAAAATTTTAAAAGAAAAAAAAAGGGCTGTAATTTCCTCCTGCTGCCACCTACTTAGGCTGTTGTGTTCACATACTCTCTTCAGACGCTGGAGAACTTTTTCCCTGTAGAGTGGATTCATGAAGCAATTTTATTAGACTTGATTTTACAAGGGAAAACTGTTCTGTTTGGTTTGCGAGGAAGCCAGTAGACTCAGGCTGATTAAAAACGTCTTTTACAAAATGCAGTTGCGAGAAAAGAAAATGTAAGAACGCTGAAATCAGAGATATAAATTTCTCCTTATTTTTTGGTATTTCTCTCATTTCCCTCTTAGAGGCTGCTTCATTGAAGTACAGTTTAATCTACTTTGTATATGGACAGATTCAAGCCAAGATGGCTGACACAGTGTCACAATGACTCAACAAACCGGAAGCAAATCACTGCAGGAAGTAGCCCTGGCTGGCATGGTCACCAGCAGAGCTGAGTGCCATATTGACACCGAGGGGTAGGCACTGCTGAGGCATTAGCTTCTTGGCTGAGGCAAGAAGATTCTGAGGCATTTAGCTTCTAATCCTCCAATAAAGCTTTGACCCCCCCCCCCATCTGTGTGTGGAAGAACACCTTCATTATGTAAGCATCCCTGGGGCTGGGAGGAATGCCCGTGCTAGCAGAATAACAGTCCCTCAAGGGTGCCTGCATGCTAATCTGTGCAACCTGTGCATGCTGCCTTCTATGGCAAAGGACATTTGCAGGTATGGTTGAGTTAAAGTTCTTGTGATAGGGAAATTAGCCTAGATTAGCAAAGCACGCTTGATGTGATCCCAGAGATCCTTAAATACAGAGCAAGGAGAACAGAGAGGCAGAAAGATCAGTGTTATCCTGAAGTGATCCAGATAGACTGTCTTTGAAGAAGGAGGAAAGAGCCATGAGCCAAGGGGTTCTAGCAGCCTCTAGAAGCTGCAAAGGTCAAGAGAACACATTTTAACTGAGAGCTTCCAGAAAGGACCACAGTCTTGCCAACACCTAGATTTTAGCCCAGCGAGACCCATGTTGGACTCTCTTTTAGAGCTGTAACACATTGTACTTGTGTGGTGGTAGGGACCTAAGTCTGCGGTGGTTTATAACAGCAGCAATGGAAAACCAATATAGTTCCAACTCTCATAATTAAAGACAGTTTTCCGTAAGATCTTTTTGATTATCCAGCATTAAAAAAAGAGGCTGCCTGTCCCTGTCCCTGTCCCTCAATGCCCTACTTGAAATTTCTATTCAAGACTTCATGGTGGCTCAACCTTCCTAAAATCTGAAGCTATAAATACACTCATGAGACGCACTGAAGCACAAGGTAACTAAAATCCTTTGAGCTCTTTAAGGTCATGTGTTCTATGGCTTATTGTGCTAGTCAAGGTTGCTGATTAAGGTTTGTTGGAACTGCTGAGAGTCAGTCTAGAGCTCTGACAACATTGTATTATGTTGAGGATGAAATAAATGCTTATGATTCTTCCCTCATGGGGTTGTCATGGGGTGAAACTCACTATTGTAACATTTAAAATTTATTTTTATCATGTATTTTTATTAAGATACAGGAGTTCACAAAAAATATGATTCTTATAAAAACATTTCAACTCAAGATATTTATTCATGCCTTTCTGCTTTATAGGAAGAGAGAAGGTAATAATTTCTAGACTCACACCTATGACATATACATACTGGCAACTTGGAAATAGGACCCAGTGGCCTGAAGCATTATATCATTGTTCAAAGCGTAGTGATTTATTAAATGGTAACATTAATTGAGTGGCAATGGCCTGAGAATGTTAGTACACATTCACATGTGCTTGGACAGCAGCCTCTCAGGTCATCTGAATTCAGCACTGAACAAAATTTCTTCAAACTAATATAGAATCCTTCAAAAATATGAATGAGTTCTCGCTTTAGTTCCAACTATAGGGTGTAAATCCTTTGCATTTATATAAAGACATTTATGTCTCACCAAAATTCCTGAGGTTGTTCTACCAAAGCCAGTCTTGGAAGCAAGGTGATTTTTTTTTGGTAATGGGGATCGAACTTGGATCCTTGCACTTGTGCAGCAGGTGCGAAACCACTGAGCTAAATCCCCAGCTGAGGAGGCAAGGTAATTTTAATTGTCTCTCATGTCTGTTGGTAGTCCTGCCTGACACTTACGCCAATTTGGGAGGTCATTCTGGTTGTTCTTAGTCACTTGGTTTTAGTTGCTGCAAGGTGAGAAAGATTTATTTTTCCTCGATCAACTTTGGCCAGATTCTCTTCCATTGACTCAGCGTCCCCCATCCTTTTTCCAGACTGGAGGAGTGGACTCCAGACATCATTTTTGAGGTGTTGGTTTCTGTGATGGTTGATTGATTTCATAGACTGGAGTAAGAGAAGCTCAACTAAATTGGCTGAGCAATTCCACACCCTAGGGTGTGACGGCCCACCCTAGGGGGCTTGTCACCTAGATGGTAGAAAGGGAAAGGCAGGATGGATTCGCTTCTGTTTCCTCAGAGGAGCCCTTCACCTTGGACATCATCTCCTGGCTTCCAACATAGACTCTTCAGCCTCCATCGCAGACCCCTAGGCCTCCTGATACAGACTCGCAGGGGACACTGCAGTGAGCTCCAGACCTTCAACTGAATCCTTCGGTCTCCAGTGTGCAGACAGACCCTCTGCACTCTTCCTCATCCCACTCTGTGGGTGGCCACAGTAAGCCAGTCTTGTAAATTTTCATATATTTGCATATCCTGTATTAGATCTGTTTCTCTAATCAACACTGACTGATACAGTTTCTCTCACAGGCCACTGGCATGGTAGGAATTCTGCTACTTTTTCTCCTGACTGACAGTTCAGAGTCGCAGCCCAGAAGGTTTGGTGGTCTCATGGCATTCCGTGCCAGGCAGCTAGCTGTTCTCTAGTTCCCTGTGCCTGTTCTTTTCGGGACTCCTCGGGTAGTGAGAGGCGAGCAGCGAATCAGAGAGAGGCACACAGGGAGACTTGATGTGGAGTGGTGGAGGCATGCTGAGTGCACTGGCTGGAAAGCTAGGCTCAGGATGTCCATCTTCCCTTGAGCATGGGTATGTGTGTGTGCTAGACCTTGGCTTCACCCCTTGGCAGGACTGCTGGTTGCCAAGGGTGGATCGAACACCTTCTTCTGTGTATTCTGTGCAGCCTCAACTGGGAGCCTGCATTTCTCAGGTCCGTAGCATCTCTGGACTCAGAGCTCCTTGAGGGTACAGGCTGTGTTCTTGTCATCCCTAAGGACTGGCACCTGGCTTTCCTGCATGTCAGCTGACCCGAGCTGTGTGAGTGGCTCCAGGGTAGCAGGAACAGCACTGGTAACACTGGTAATGGAAGCTACATGACCGACAAAGTAGAAAAATGTGAGGAGAAATTGGCTTAGCAATTTTCTCATTTGTACTCAGTTTTTATCTAGCAATCTAGAATAGTGAAATAGTACAACTAAACTAAATGTTAAATATGCAGTCTTGCATCTGCTCAGTGGAATTTGATGCAGCAATTTTACTGTATCTGTCATGCTTAGAACATGAAGGTAGCAAAAGAGAAAAATATCATAAAACCAATTTGTCTCAATGTTATGACTACATAAAGGCACAATAATGTTGACACCTTGAGATATCTTAAAACTATTTTTCTAAATATTCTAAATGCCTATTATTTTATAAATAAGAAAAGACAGGTTCTGAAAATCACATTTTGTGCAATACACCTATGTTTATTGATTTTAAATGTTAATATTATTGTGAGTTTCATTTCATTATGACACTGTTTTTATTCTCAGGCTTTGCTATTTTACACGTACCACGGTTATCTGCTCCTAATTAAAAAGTGGTGGTTAATATAATAGATTAATGTTTATGTACTTTGGATATACTGTAGGGGATTGGCTACTGGGATCCATCTCAATTGACTCTGGAAGTGTCACTGTGACTTGTGTAGCATCACTGTGCCATGTGTAGAGTCTGTATGACATCGTCATGTAGCCTATGAAGGGCTCAGGCTCTGAAGTCACATAGACTTCGGCTTATACTTCCTGTAATGTCACTTATGAGCATATGGCCTTGGGAAACTTACTTCACTTCTCTACACTTATTTTTTTATTTGTAAGATGTGATTAGTAACAGTATCAGTATCAGTATTTGCTGTTATTAGGAGGGTTAAATGGATCTACAAATTTAAAGGACTTAGCCCAGAGAGAAAAGTGCATGTCATCTTTGGTGAGGGATGGAGATGGTTGCATAGGTAACAGTCAATTATCCAAACTAATTTGAGAAGCGTGCAGCAAGAAGTGCTGCATAACTTGTAATATCCACAGCCTTTTAGGCAAATGACCTCTGAATTTTAGCTGGCACATTGCTGTCGAACATGTCCTAATCTCCTTTGCACATAAGATAATACAGTTTGCTTAAATGAAATGAGGTAGAAGAGTGCTCTTTTTCCTGGAGCTTATCTGAAACATGTATGTGATGGCTGGAACTCCACCCTCCATTTTGGGCCATTAAGGCAAGGGCTACATTTGGCAAGTGGCATGAGGATGTAGATACAACATAGATATTTGACCGCCTCTGTGAGCTGCTACTCCAACCCAGGATCACTTGTTCCATTTTAGAAAATGAAGTAAACATCTAGATTCTATAAGCCACTGTTAGTTTGGGCTTTTGTTTTTCTTTAGGGAGATCAACTGAATCATAGAACCTTATTACTCCCTAAATGAGATGGCAGATTTTGCTTCTCCAGAAACACCTTTATTTTAGAGACAAAAATCAACTACAGGGGAAAGTCTATGATCAGGATGTAGATGATATTGAACCTGCTGGCAACAGTGTGTTTTCCAGGAAGGTAGATTCAGTTTTAAGCATGTGTTGGTGGGGTCCCTCAGTAAGTAACGCTGGGGTCAGAGTGGGTGGGAAAAGGAAGCTGGGAGAGTGAGCGGCCACCATCTAGGAGTCAGAGGAGCTTGGGGAGGAACACTGGAGAGCACAGGGCCAGTTAGCGGTGAAAGTGTGGCAGCACGAATCACTTTCTTTCTATCAGCGTGTTTGCCTTTATTTCTGGGGCTTAAGAAAAGGCCTGGTTTGAATGATTAGGCTCTAATAAAATGGAATGGCTCCTACTTTTCCTGCTATTTACAGACTTGTTGCAGCAGCAGCTTAGGCTGTTAACAAAGGGCATGTTTGTGTTTTTTCAAGTATCCTTAAAGGATCAGAGGGGATGAGCAGTCAGCACAATGCAGTCAAAGACATGAAGCATGAACTAGCTGCCAACCACAGTCTGGTTATTATGGAAATCAATTCCATTGAAAGATCAGAGAAGCTTTAAAATGGAGAGAAAACTGGAGGATTACTGTTGTAAAATACCAGGTTTTACTTGGTTGGAAATAGTGTATAAGTTCGGAAGGATGCAGAAAGTAGAACACCTTTCTTGTTTATATTCTTTTTGTGTGGCTGGTTTTTTTTTCCTGAAAAATAATTAGGCCCAGAATTTAAACAAACCAAGAGGGAAAGCTAGCTGTAATGCTGGGTTTCTCTATCCTTTGTTCACATGGGCAATCAGCCAACCCAAAGGCCAGGGCTGAGTCATGGTGTAAGCTTCCTTTGTAGTCTCTTTGTGGATGAGTCATCAGTAAAGTCCAGCTTCCAGGAAGTGATGTAGATGGCAAAAGCAGGCCATGTGCTTTTCCCCTTCGGTAACTTCCCTGCCTCTGCCTGTGCCCTGCCACTTCCCCCACGAGAATCCCACACAAGTCAAAATGATGCCTCCTCCGGTGATAAGCATCATAAACACTAGATCACTCAGTCTGTGCTTTCTTTCATAACTGGCTGGCTCTTCAGGGGTGCTAAAATCCACATATAGATGTGCGTCAGTTTACAATGGGATTATGACCTGATAAACCTATCGTAAATTGAATATGTGAAGTAGAAAGCACATCGAATTCACCCAGCCCTACTGAACGTCCTAGCTCAGCAACACAGCGCACTGCAGAGCGGCAGTTGTCTCCTCTGTAATCACAGGGCTGACTTGGCTGGGGCTCCCCCTGGGTGATAGCACCAGAGACATCAGGCCGCCTATTGCTAGTCTGGGAAAAGCAAAATTCAAAAGTCAAAGTCTGCTTTCTACCAAATGCACATTGCTTTTATACCAGAATCAAGTAGCAAAAGAATGAGTGAAATCCTAAGTTGAGAGCCCTCTGCCTTTGCACACACACTCAAACAATACCACTGGAGAAATTTAAGGAGGGATACAAGGCTGTGTGGTTTTACAAGTTGTCAGTGGCTATATATCTCATTCAAATTTGTTTTGAAACCAAGAGCTCTTTGTCTTTTAAATGTTCACATGGTTCACATTTACACAAGATAATACTTTTTGTGATCCCAAGTTTCTCATTTTCCATTCACTTCACTAAGTTTCGTTATGGATACTCAAGTTCCTTTATGTCAGTATGAACATGTCTTAAAACCTCAGATTTCTTTGGGGAGAACATTTATTTAGGGGTTATAATTTTTATTTTCATGCAGCTGTTGCACATCTGCTTCTTTGGTGTGGTGAAGAGCCATTCCTCAGAAAGTAGGCTCATGATGCACCTTTCTTTGCAGGTTTTCCATTTTGAACCAAGAGGTAGAAAAAACCCCAACAAATTTGAGGGAAGTTGCTTCAGTTGTTATTTTGTATGAAAATTATTATAGTGCTTTTATCATCTGTGCCTTTCAAGGCTTAGAATAATCAATATTATGAAGCATCTTTACAGAAAATGAAACCATCAAACTCATACTGCTTCTGAGAGCTGATACGGCATTTTATAAATAGGTATATAAATCTAAATCACTTGTAATATAAACTGAAAGCATACTCAGCTTTTATGATAGGTATATATGATCCAGAATTATAATTCTGCATAATGCATAAGGTGTTGCTGTCCTTTATGATTCCTTACTTTTTAATGTAGGGAGGGACTTCCACTATGGTGTCTCAGATTTGAATTACAGAGTTTCTTTTCATAGCAGCTGCTCCAAATTATGTAAGATCATTGGAAATAATCATAGAAAATAGAAATCCTGTCTCCCTATGCTCTGTAGATATTATCTCAGAACTTTCTCCAAGGGTTGGCTTATCAAATATAATAACATGGACTGCTCCTGGCCCAGAGGAAGGGGCTTCTGAGCCACTGTCCCACTGCTCCCGGCCCAGAGGAAGAGGCTTCTGGGCCACTTTCCATCCCGCTGCTCCTGGCCCCTGTCTCACCTCTCCCAGCTCAGAGGAGGTAATCTGTGCAGGCGCCAACAACACCGCCCTCCCCACCCCTCAGTTGAAATGAGAAGACACGTAAATAAGTCTCAAAACCAGACTTCCAGATCACCTACAGCAACCCCAAAGGGAAATGAGATGGAACACTCTGATACTCAACCACCTGGACCCACTGAACTGGCAACAAAAGGGGATCTGGAAAAAATGAAATCAGAAATAATTTCTCAGATAACAGGAGAGATTGTGCTCCTAGTGCAAGACATGATTAATAAATCTAGAGAAGAGCTGAGGAACATGATGGAATCCCAACATAAGAAACAAATGGAATCCATAAAACAGATGCACATAGATTTCCAGGACATGAAAAACTCCATTGAAAGTCTGCACAGCAGAATGAGCCAATGTGAGGACAGAATTTCAGATATAGAAGATAAGATTGCAATTAATGATCAGGAAAAGAAAAATTGCTTCAAAATTATAAGGGAACATGAGAAATCAATCCTCCAGCTGCTGGATGAAGTAAAGTAGAATAACATAAGACTGATTGGAGTCAATGAAGAAACAGGAGAGAGTGCAGATGACATAAAAAAAAACTCTTCACAGAAGTAATGGCAGAAAACTTCCCAAGCAGGGGGAAAGAACTTGACATACAGGTAAGTGAGGCATATAGGACTCCAAATAGCTTTGATCAAAAAAAATCTACACATAGGCATATAATTGTTAAGATTCCAGAAACTCAACAGAAGAACAAAGTTCTCTAAGCAGTTAGAGAAAAGAAACAAATCATATACAAAAGAAAGCCCATCAGAATCTCAGCAGACTTCTCAATGCAAACCCTCAAGGCAAGAAGAGCTTGGAGTGACATACTCCAAGCCCTAAAAAAAAACAGCCTCCGACCCAGATTGATGTACCCTGCAAAACTATCTTTCAAAATTGATGGAGAAATAAGATACTTTCATGACAAAGAGCACCTTAGGAACTTGGTGAATACCAAACCAGAACTCCAAAGAATTTTACACAATATCCTAGGAACAGACATTGAGGATCACAACCCCAGGAAGTAAAGCAGAATGAACCCATCTGGCATGACAAGAAATTAAATGTAAAGGGGGAGAACCCAACAAAAAGAAAAAGTCATGGCAATGACAAGTCAATACATTTCAGTTATAACCATCAATGTTAATGGTCTCAATTCACCAATCAAAAGAAACAGAGTGGCAGAATGGGTCAAGAAGCAAAATCCAACAATATGCTGCATACAAGAAGCACACTTAATTCAAAATGAAACTCATAGACTGAAAGTTAAAGGGTGGAAAACAATACTCCATGCGATGAGAACCCCAAAAAAAGCAGAAATAACTATCCTCTTTGAAGATCAAGTAGATTTCAAACCAACACTGATTAAGAGAAACAAAGAAGGACACTACATCCTTGTAAAGGGAACAATCCAACAGGAAGAGATGACAATCATAACTAGCTATGCACCAAACACTAGTGTGCCCAACTATATAAAACAAATACTAATGGACATGAAAAGTCATATATGCACTAATACAATTGTAGTGGGGGACCTCAATACCCCCCTGTCCCAAATAGATAGATCAACTAGACAAAAAATAAGTAATGAAATACTAGAACTCAATCGAACTATTGAACAAATGAACTTAACAGATGTTTACAGAGTGTTTCACCCCACAAAACTAGAATACACATTCTTCTCAGATGCACATGGGTCATTCTCCAAAATAGACCACATACTCACTCATAGAACATGTTTAAGTAAGTGCAAAGGAATTGAAGTTATCCCCTGTATAGTATCAGACCATAGTGCGATGAAATTAGAGATCCATAGCAAAAGAAACTCAAAAAATTTCATAAACACATGGAAATAACACACTTCTGAATAACCAATGGGTCATAGAGGAAATTAAAGAAGAAATCAGACAGTTCTTTCAAATAAATGACAATGACAATACAACATATCAGAATCTATGGGACTCAATGAAAGCAGTCTTATGAGGGAAATTCATAGCAGTGAATATGCATATTAGGAAAACAGAATGAGCCCAATTAAACAACCTGATGCTGAACCTCAAGCTTCTAGAAGAGGAAGAGAAGGACAACCCCAGAGCTCATACAAGGGAGGAAATTATAAAGATCAGAGGAGAAATCAATGCAATGGAGACTAAGACAATGATACAAAAAAATCAATGAAGCCAAGAGTTGGCTCCTCACAAGAATAAACAAAACTGTCAAACACTTGGCCAACCTTATCAAGAAAAGGCCCAAATCCAGGCAATTAGAAATGAAAAGGATGAAATTACAATGGACCCAACAGAAATCCAGAGGATCATCAAAACCTACTTCAAGAATCTATATGCCAATAAGACAGAAAACACAGAAGGAATGGACAGATTCCTAGATACGTATGAATTACAAAAGCTGAAGGAAGAAGACCTAAAAATTTGAAACAACCCATTATCAATCAATGAAATTGAAACTTTAATTAAAATCTTACCATCAAAGAAAGCCTTGGTCCTGATGGCTACTCTGCTGAATTCTACAAGACATTTAGAGAGGAACTACTGCCACTACTGTTTAAACTCTTCAATGAAATTGAAAGGGAAGCCATACTCCCAAATTCATTCCTGGAAGCAAGCATCACCTTGATCCCCAAAGCAGAGAAAGACCCAACCTAAAGAGAGAACTATAGGCCAATCTCACTAATGAACATAGATGCAAAAATCCTTAATAAGATACTTGCAAATAGAATGCAGAACATCATCAAGAAGATCATACACCCTGACCAAGTGGGATTCATCCCAGGGATGCAGGGATGGTTCAACATATGCAAATCAATCAATGTAATACACTATATCAATAGAGCCAAGGACAAAAACCATATGATTATCTCCATAGATGCAGAAAAAGCATTTGACAAAATCCAACATGCATTTATGATAAAAATGCTACAAAAAATTGGAATAGATGGTCTCTACCTCAAACTGATAGAAGCCATCTATGAAAAACCAACAGCCAGTATCATACTAAATGGTCACAAACTGAAATCCTTCACACTAAAATCAGGAACAAGACAAGGATGTCCACTATCACCACTCTTGTTCAATATAGTTCTGGAAACATTAGCCACGGCAATTAGAGAAGAGAAAGAAAGAAAAGGAATAAAGATAGGAAATGAAGAAGTCAAATTGTCATTCTTTGCAGATGACATGATACTCTATATAGAAGACCCCAAGAACTCCACCGAAAGTCTTCTAGACTTAATAACCAAATTCAGTCAAGTAGCTGGTTACAAGGTCAACACACAAAAATCAATAGCTTTCCTCTACACCAATGACAGACTCACTGAGAGAGAAATTGGGCAAATAATTCCTTTCACAATAGCATCCAAAAAACTGAAATACCTAAGAATCAACCTAACAAAAGAAATCAAAGACCTCTTCTCTGAAAACTATAGCATTCTAAAAGAGAGACTGAAGATGATATCAGAAAATGGACAGACATCCCCTGGTCTTGGGTAGGAAGGATTAATATAGTGAAAATGGCCATACTTCCAAAACTGCTATATAGATTTAATGCAATTCCAATTGAGATCCCAGCAGCATACTTCACGGACCTTGAGAGAACAATCCAAAAATTCATTTGGAACAAGAAGAGACCCAGAATAGCAAAAGCAATTCTAGGTAACAGAGACATGGCAGGGGGTATCACAATCCCCAACTTGCAACTATACTACAAAGCTACTGTGATTAAAAACAGCATGGTACTGGCAAAGAAACAGACCTGAGGACCAGTGGAACAGATTAGAAGATGCAGAAACAATGCCAGACACACTCAGCCATCTCATCTTCAATAAAGGAGCCAAACACCCTCACTGGAGGAAAGATAGCCTCTTTAATAAACAGTGCTGGAAAAATTGGGTTTCAACTTGCCAAAGATTAAAACTAGACCTATATCTCTCACCATGCACTAAACTAAAATCAAAATGGATTAAAGATCTAAATATTAAAATAGAAACACTGAACTGGTTGGAACAGAGGTTAGGTAGAACTCTTGAAGACATTAGTGTAGGAAAAGATTTTATGAACAAAACCTCAGTTGCCCGTGAACTAGCACAAACAATCAACAAGTGGGATCTCTTATTAAAAGGCTTCTGCACAGCAAGAGAAACCACCAGCAGTGTGAAGAGACAACCCACAATGTGGGAAAAAATCTTCACCTGCTCTTTCTCAGACAAAGATCTACTATCTCGAATCTATGAAGTACTTAAAAAGATCAGACCTCCCAAATTTAAAGACTCAGTCCAAAAATGGGCATCTGAAATGAACAGACATTTCTCAAAGAAGTAGAAACAGCAAATAAATACATGAAAAAATGTTCAACATCACTGGTCATTCGAGAGATGCAAATGAAAACAATGCTGAGATTCCACCTCACCCCAGAAAGAATGGCTGCTATCATGAAATCAACCAATAACAAATGCTGGCTGGGCTGTGGGGAAAGAGGAACCCTGCTCCACTGCTGGTGGGAGTGTAGACTGGTGCAAGCACTGTGGAAATCAGTATGGAGATACTTCAAAGAACTAGGACTGGAAGTCCCATTTGACCCCACTATTCCACTGCTGGGGATCTTCCCCAAAGAATTAAATGAATCATACCACCATGATATATGTGTACCCATGTTCATAGCAGCACAGTTTGTGATAGCTAAAACTTGGAAACAGCCCAAATGCCCATCAACTGGAGACTGGATAAAGAAAATGTGGTTTTTCAAATAAAATGTAGTACTACTCAGCCATAAAAAATGAGAAATTAGAGACATTTATAGCTAAATGGATGCACATTGAGGTGATACTCTTAAGTGAAATAAATAGGACACACATGTATAAATACCAAATAGTTTCTCTGGTGTGAGAAACTGAAAGTGTAAATAAGGACTAAAACGTATAATAGGTACTGTGAAATAGGAAGAAAAGGGGCAAAGGGGAAGGAAGTGGGAGGGCTAGGGGAAAGGAAAGAAGGGAGTGGGATTAATATGAGAAAATGGAAAAATAGGAACAAAACCTTTGTAAATAGGGTGGGATTGGGAGGGGCCGAAGGGAGGGCTGGGCAAGGGTGAAAAATAAGAACCAAGAAAGACTATGTAAAGGTGCAAATTTCCAATGATGAATGTCATTATATTGTATACCTAAAATGTACCAATGATTAGAATGAATAATCGATAATGCAAAATAGGAAGAAAAGGTCCAAAGGGGTAGGGGTAGTGGGAGGGGCAGGGGAAAGGAAAAATGTGGAGAAATGCAAAAAATGGAAACAGTCTTTGTAAATAGGGAAGGGTGGAGGGGATGAAGGGAGGGCTAGGAATGGGAAAAAAATAAGAACCAAGATGCATCATGTAAAAGTACAATTCCCAATGAGAAATGTAAATGTGGTGTATACCTACAATGTACCAATAAAAGAATTTAAGAAAAAACAAAATAAAACAAAACAAAAACACGTATTATGATCCGGATCTTCTGGTTTAGACAAATAGACCTTGTTAAGCTACAGATCCTTGCATTCTTAATACATTTCAACAAGGAAAAAATATTTAACTTCTCATCTGAAAATGAACATGAAATTTCATGAAAATAAGATAGTTTCCAAAGGCTCGGAGGTACTACATGTGTCACCCAAACATGAGGAATGTAATGATGCTTTCAGCTTTCCACGCCCACAACAAAGCTTGTCTCTCTCCATCTCAGTTAGGTTCAGGGTAAGGCTCTTTTCTGAGCATCATGTAAGAGCCTGGACTTGGAACCCACAGAGCAGTTGGGTGACCGATGCTGGGTAAGAAGGGCTGTGGCACGGCGTGTTATATCCCCCTTGCTGTGGCTAAATGGGCTCAGAATTCTGGTCCAGAGATGGTCTGCATGTGGAAGTGGTAGCTCTGTCATCAAAGCTGAAGAAACACCAGGCCAGAAAACAGGTTGGTGATGATACTTGTTGAGATTTTGAACTATGGTTGTGGTAAATAAATGATTTTCTTCACATCCCAAGCCCAAGTTTGGACTAATTGGGTGAAAGACATAGGAACCATGTAAAGATAGACTAAAACATCAGCTTTATTAAAAAAAAATCTGGATTGGAGAAAGTGCTTATATTTGCAGATAATTGAAATTGTTAATGCTCTTCTGCATTAAACCTGAGATGATTGAATGTAGAAAGGGAAAGGAATAGAAGAAGCAAGGATAATTCCTGAGTTTTTAACTTTTAATTGTGAGGTGCTCCTAAGAAATCTTGTGAGGGGGAAGGGGAAACAGAAAGTAAGGTTTATCTGGCTACTTGTGTAAATTCCTTATGATTTAGGGACCTCACAGGATTGAGAATAACTGGATTTTAGGACTTGAAAAAATGTTAGAAACCATAGAGTTCATTTCCTCAGATTCAGATGGGTGCAGGCCTCACTGAACACAACCCACACTCAAAATCACAGGCTGGGTTGTCTGACACTAGATCTTGGTCTAGGACTTGATATTATTTTCAGTTATAAGATTTTTGTTTAAATTCTTTAATTGGTACATTTTAGGTATACAATACGTTTACATTTATCATTGGGTGCTTGTACCTGTACGTGATGTACCTTGGTTATTTTTTCCCCATTACTTGTGCACCCTTCACCCCCTCCACCCTTCCCTATTTACATAGACTTCGTTTCCATTTTTTCCTTTTGTCATAATTTTTCCTTTCTCTTCTTTCCTTTCCCCTTTCCCTCCCACTTTCCCTACCCTTTTGGATCTTTTCTTCCTATTTCAAATTATCAATTATTCATTTTAATCATTTTAATCCTTATTTACACTTTCAGTTCCTCACAGTAGAGAAACTATTTGGTATTTACACATTTTTGTTATACCAGGAAGGCAATCACAACACTGTAGCCCAAATGATACAATCAGCAACACCATAGCATCAAGCACAGTTTAGAAAAAGACAATTTGTGGTAGTTATTAATCTATCACCTTTAACTGTGTGAGTTAAATTAAAATCAAGGACCAGCTGAACATATGTTTATAGTGAATAGCCTCTTCAATATAGTGACTTTACCCTTCAGGATAGGGAGTTAGAAGCAGTTGGGGATAGAGGGATAAATAGGGAAAGGTTAGCAGTGAGGCCAGAGGACACAGGAAGATCATGCAAACTCTAAGAAACTGTTGAAGACAAGGGGAAAAGGCAGAATGAAAGAACAAAGATGAGAACAGAACAACCTAACAGTAATAGGGAGGCTAGAAACTATATTTACTTTCCCTTAAAACTAATGATAATTGAGAGAAGGAAAAAGAGAACAAAAGAAAAATAAAGAAGAAATCTGAATTAGGTACAAAACAGGAACAAAAAGGGAGATGAAGAGCAATGTGGGACAGCAAGAGAATGAGAGAGAGAGAAAGAGAGAGAGAGAGAGAGAGGAGAAAAAGAAAAAAGAAGAGAAAAATAAAAATTTGAAAAGAGTAGAAAAAAAATTAAAAAAAAGAAAAATTTTTTTTGCAAATAACAGAAGATAAAAATGAAGGGCCTCCTTCAGGGTGTGTCTCTGCTGTCACAATAGATAGCGTGGGCAGCAGTGTGAATATACAAGTCAGTGAGTCTCAGCAAGCCAGTAGCAGACCCATGAGATTCAGGCAGATTTCTGGCTGCAAGTCCCAAGTTGAGCTCCCTGTCCTCCTGCAGGGTTGGACTCTGCCAGGTTCTACTGCAGCTTCCAGCTGCCCTTCCCCTGAAGATAGTCCAGGTTCCGATGGGAGGTGATGATCCCTCCAACTTACCAAGTATGGTGGTCCGGTGTGCCTTTATTGCAGAGATTCTCTTCACTTTTCCAGTGGGCTTCAGTTTTCATCAGGGAGCCTGAGAGAGGCCCTCTTTCTGTTGTTCACTTCTGCTCTATCTTCTGGAGCTCAGGACAATGGCCTTTATGCCCCCCTCTGCGCCTCTGTAGTGTGGAACCAGGCAGCGGCACAGGCAGGAGGCCAGAGGCTGGGGAGCTAAGCTGGTCTCGGCGGGCGGAGCACGGGGACGGAGCAGGACCTCCACCCCGCCCCGGTCCTCACCTTGGGCTGGCTGGTTGCGGTGGATGGGTATAAATTTTAATAGACACATTTTCTCCTCATCTGTCAAATTATATCCTAGCTGTCTATTCCAGTCACTAGAGAAAGCACAGCAAGCAAGCTGTGCTTGCTATCTGTCTTACTCTATCTGGTAGAGATGCAAGGACATGGTCTAAAAAAGCAGCCAAAGGAGTATTCATTTTTATTCTTATTTTTAATTTAGGTCTTTCCATCATCAAGGAACCATTCTTGGAATTAGAAATAAAGGAAAACAAAAGGAGGCTATACAACATTTTTCTTTTTCTTTTATTTTTTATTTTTATTTTAACTACTTTTCCATAGGCACCATGTATTGCATCTGCCTCATGAAGGCTTTGTATTTGACTTATTCCTTTCCATACAATTAATTAGGCACATGTTTTCTTGAGACTTGCTATTTTTATGATCCTGGACTAAATGCACTCTTAAGAGTGTTCAAAGTTTAGTCAGTTGACTCAGTAAAACTGGAGGCCTAAGAAGAGGAAGATTATGAATTAGCTATAAGTGAAGTGTTCGTGATGTACCCAACTTTGGCTGGGAAGATATTTGCACCATGTTGACATAGGTGCTCCCCTAGCCCTGTCCCCACTTTCTGTTGCCTGTTTTGTATACAAAAGTCTGGACAGAGAAAAGGAGAGAGGTTTTTTTTTTTCAGTAAAAGGGAAAATTCTAAGGTACTGGAATGTCAGAATGATGACTGAATTAGAGAAAGATGAGCAATTCAAATGCTCTCCCTCATAAATTTCACTCAGAAGGGAAAAACAAGACAGATAGTTTCACTTAGAGACAAGACTACACCAATCCTCAGAGACAGGACACGTTGATACCAAAGTGACAAATGCAATTATAGCTACAAGAATGCTCTGTCACTGCCAACGGAGCCAATGACTTGACTAAAATGTGAGAAAGAGTAAAGAAATGAAAGCTCTACTAGAAAAAGGGTTTGTAGAACAAAATCTGAAGTCAGCTCAAGCAATAAAGTCTTAAACTAGTGGTTTTTCCCTCAGTTGCTTCCAAGTCTAGGAGAACATTGTGCATTTTATACTGACTTGTTGTCACTTAGCTATTTTCAGGGTAGAATAAGAAATTTTTAAAAAGCATGGAAATACAGAAATGCATTGTGAAATTATGTTGCTTGATTTGGCATAGAATTAACAAATGCCATTCTCTAAATTAGTTCTATGGCACTGCAGGTCATTTGTATCTGTCTTTATCAATAACGCCTGTGTTAGGTTGAAAAATACATGTCAAAGCTTTGCCTATTGGCAAATTGTGAAGTAGACACAGTTTGCTTCTCCTCATTTCTTTTCACCCTCTTTTGGGTGCCAGGTGCCTCATTCATTCACTTATCCATTTATTCATTCACTCACAAAAGCTTTATGGATTGTGTGTTCTGTGCAAGGCTTGGTACTGATGGCCGAGGAGATGCAAATTGAATGAGGTAAATTGTACGAGAGACACACACAGGAAGTGCAGAGAAGCAGGAAGGCGGCAAAGCTCTCTTGCCTACAATGCTCACAAAATTGGTTTTCATGTGCACTTTGCTGTAATTTCATTCCCTTCCTCCAACCACTGACAGAAGAGCAGTCCCCAAAATGAGACCAAATCACATTGTTGGAGATGCTGCTGATTGCCTTTCTCATGGTACTTTTTTGAGGTGAGAATCCCTAAAAGATATTCCCAACTACTCTTAATCCCCAGAAGAACTGTACTTCTGAATAGTTGGCAAAATTTTATCTTAGGAATAATGAAATGCTGTAACTGACAGTGCCTTCCTTTCTATTCAGCAAAAGCCGAGCATAACATGCAAGTAATTTCTTCTATCCTCCTGTCTACTTATTAGCTATTGACAGTCTTATCCATCTGTCTCTATTTCAGTCTTGGCTTGCACAATCCCTTCACATTCACTTCAAGAATAACATGTGTAGAAGACTGCACAGATGTTAAGAATAAAATGTGATGGATTTTCAGAGTGACTTTCATACCTGTATAAATGCTTCCAGATCAGAAGCAAAACATTACTGCATAGCAGTCTCCCTTGTTCTACTGCACAGTCATTATCCAGCCCTTCCTCAAGTCAACCACTACCTTGACTGGCATTTTCTTTTTCATGTTAGTTATTTTGATTGGTAGAGATTGGTATCTAATTGTGATTTGCACAGGCAGATTAGTCATAGAATATCCTTTTTTTTCTCCCTGTAAGGCTTCAGTTCATAGTCTTTCTCCACATGTAAAGTTGAATATTCAGTCGTTTCTTATCAATTTGTCGGAGTTGGTATATACCATGTGGTGTGAATAAAAGCTTTGTCCAATCTACGAATTGAAAACAGCTTCTCTTACTCTGTGGCTTGCCTTTTACTATTTATTTATTTAGAGTAGGAAAATTTGGGGGGAATAGGGATAGCTCCTGAGAGACAGGAGGCTTCCCGAGTGGGTTGCCATTGAGCCCACTTCTCTGAGAAAGTTTTATAAAGTCACAAGGGGGTACAATGTGGGTCAAATTATAATCAATCAATAAGATTTACAAGTCTAGCCACTTAGTTAATATTGATCCAACAGTAAGTAGCAAGAGCATAGGGATGGCATCGTTAACCTGATTGATAATTTATAGTCTTAGTCTTGATTTTGGTCTTGGTCTTAGTAGGTGGTCTTAGTAGGTGGTCTTAGTGGGTGGGAGAGGATGGCCCACCCTTAATGAGATAATGGTTTGTTTATATGGGAAATCTCAAAAGGCTGATACCAATGATCTCAAGCTTCCATTTATCCCTAAGGGAAGTGTGTAAATCTGGCCATTATGACTTCAATCTTCTTCAGATGCACTGCTCACTGCAGTTCCAATGTGTCTCCATCCTCTGTACTGACTCCCTTGAGGGCCTACTCCTGCCTGACTGCCAATATTTCTACCTAACTTAGCTGTGCATAATATTCCCCCTCTGAAGACGTATCCCTAACTGATTAGGGGAGAAGGGGTGTAGTTTCCATCTAGCTGCTTTGAGGTGAGGACTGGTGTAGGGAGACTGCCGTTAAGGGCCTTCTCCAGAGAGCTAATTTAATGGACCTTGGCTAGAAGCCATGTTGCAGTTTAGCAGTTATAAACTCCCTTTATAAGGTTGATCTGGTGGATCCTGGTGAAAGGAGTCTGGCACATTTGTCATTGGTTCCATCTGGATGATCACTTGAAGTTTGGCAGCCTCTAGGTAAGAATAAAGCAATTTTCCAAGAAATTAAAGCATGTATAATGAAAGCATGAGTACTAGAATGGAAAGGCAGGTTGGGAAAACAGCTATGTCCAGACACCGCTCTTAAGGGACTTGTGTAGTGATTGTAACCAGCTGACTCTTAGACCCCTTTACTGATGGTTATCCATAAGTCTGATATTTCTTGTCAAAAGTCCCTCTAGTTTTAGCTGTAAGAAGACAGAGTTTGGTGGTTTTGAAGGACAATTTTAGCTAAGGAATTTAAAGACTCTTGCTTAGCCTTTACAGCTTACACCATAGTTTTTTAGCCTCACTGAACCATAACAGTGGTCAGCTACAGGTGCAGCTGGAAACTTCCAGAATAGGTCAGCAACTGGAGCCTCTCTTTATATCTAGCTTTTTATTAGTATGGTATTGTTTTCATACATCTTTTGGTTATAATTTTCTGCTTGGTGTTTAAGACCAAGTGAGACCTGTGTTAAAATTAACTTCTTATTGTCTATCAAGGTCAGTTAAGTCCTCTGAGGCATTACTTTGGAATCATGAGCAGAACCTCTCAGCTCCTCTGACACTGTCAACTGCCAGGATGGGTCATGGTTTTGCCTGGCCATTTAGCTTTCTGTGAAAGTATGGGGGGTGTTTCTCTCTTTGGTGTCCCTCTTTTTCCCACACTGTACATTTGTTGATTCCTGTCCTCTGGGGTCCAACAATCTCCCTGCTCATGAGGTCGAGTGACTCACCAAAGCTGTAGGATCCTGTAGAAAATATTCCCTCATGTCCTTGGTCTTCACTGACCTTGAAGAGCCAGGGCCAAAATACTGGCTGTCCTCTTGAGATAGGACATTAGGGCATGGTAAAAGCTGGCCGAGGTAGTGGGAGTGACTTCTTAATTACAAGATCCTGGACACATGCACAGAACAGTTCCAAAAGCCCTACATGTGGAGTTCTTGTGAGAACTAGAGCAGGATTTCAATAGGATATCCTATACCTGACATCAGTCTGAGGTGCGGGATACATGCACTACCTCTCAGAACCTGTATGTAGAAATTCTCTCAGGTTTCCTCCACATTTAGACAGCATAAAAGGACACATCAATGCCATGAAGTCTTGGCTATCATAACTTTCCATGATCGCCCACGTTGTGTTTCCTAGATGAAGCATGTACTTTTATCTTTGCTCTTTCCCCCTTTTCCTATTTACTTGGCCCAACCTCACTCTGCAGATCCAGTTTCTCTCCCATTCTTCATTTTTGCTTTCTTGAATAAACCTTGCAATTGCCTTTTGCTCATTTCATTGAATTCTTTGCTTAAGGTGAAAATAATCTGAAATGCAACTACAGAAGGAGAGGAGAGCTGCCCAGAACCCAGTAACATTTAGTTGGTGTCTTAGTTACTTTTCCCATTGCTGAGACAAAATACCTGACACTCAAAGTTAAGGCAAGAAAGGTTTATGTGGCCTACAGTTGGTAGAGGTTTCAGTCCATAGTTGGCTGGCTCAAAGGCATAGTGGTATGGCAGACAAGCATTGCAAAGGAAAAACAGTTCATGGTGGGCAGAAGGTAGCAAAGCAAACAAGGGACCTTAGCAGCTTCTTTCTGTCCATTTTATACTCTATCCAAATGATATAGGGAAAATATAAATCCTAAACTGCTAGATGTCACATATGCTGAGTTCATGTCCCCTGAAATCCAAGAATGAATTCTAAGGAACATTGGAGTTTAAATTTATTGGGGAATAGGAATGGGAAATAGAAATAACTCCTGAGAGATGGAAATGGGTTGCCTGCCATTTTAGTTTTTAAAAGAGAATTTTGATGATCAGGAACTTACACATTTTATTCATTCATTTAAATAAAATCAAATTTTTACCTTGTTATTAGTCTCTGCTTTGTGCTTCCCATTTCATTGATTTTTGCTTTTATTTTGTTTATTTCCTTCCTATTTTCTTTGGGTGTAATTTTCTTGTTATTTTTGTATTCTCTTAAGATGGATATTAGTTTTTCAGTTTTTTCCTTTATATATTTATTTAAGTACAACTTTACTTCCCAATAAGCTTTAGCAGAATTTCTTAAATTCTGATAAAATATTTCCAATGTCATTGATTTAAAAATATTTTTCTAATTTGTATTGCAGTTTGTTCTTTGACATATGGGTTTTCAGAAATAATTTCCAAATACTTAGAAAATTTCTGGTTAATTTTAGTTGTCTATTTTTAATTTAAATTATTGCAGGGACTATTTTAAATTTCTAAAATTTGTTGAGTTTACTTTAAGAATGGTATGCAGACAGAGAAAAAACAAACTCTGTTTCTACTATTATCTGCTCATGACGCAGAGATCACTTCTGTGGTTTGAAATATGTGGGAATTTCTCCCTACCAGCACATAAGCAGTCAGTTTTGCAGCAGGCATCACTTGGATGCCCTCTAATTTAATTCAGGCCTCACACTATCTATCTGTAGAGACTATCAGATCCCACAGACTGAAGGAATTTATGACCAACTGGATACAAATTGGGGTTCCCAAGACCCTTTCTTTAAGCTTGGTTATTTTGCTAAGATGGCTCATAGACTCAGAGAAACCTTTACTTACATTTGCCAGTGTATTTTAAAGGATAAAATAAACATCTTTTATTTGATGTTGAGGCTGGTCTGTTTAGGGCAATGTCGTGAAGTATCCTGAGTGCAGAAGCTTCTGTCCCCATAGTGTTCTGGATGCACCATGTTCCAGGCATGTGGATGAGGTTTTTCCTCCCCTTCCCATAAGCCTCCACACGTCCAGCTGCTCAGAAGCTCCTTGGGCCCTGTCCTTGGGTGTTTTATGGAGACTTCATTGCATAAGTAAGATTGAAGGAGGGGCAGCTGTGTAGAACTGTACAGAAGAGTCTGGTTGGATGCTCATAGTCTGTGTGGGGAAATCTTCAGGACTCTTCCTGGCCTCTCTTTGTGGTGCTCCTTTCTCCTAAGTGTGGGACAGGACCTCTTCTGAAATGGAGGGTCTTAACATCTCCAAGACAAGGCAGGACAGAGAATTTCTTTATGGTTAGCTCCAGGACAGAGTGGTGAGGGAAATTTAGAGTATATCTTCATTTTTCTATGACTTCTTAGGGAGGATAAATAATATTTTTATGACCTACCTTGGAGAAAAATTATGAGCTGGTAAAAAGGAGTTCAGAATGTCAGAGTGGGAGGGTGGGAGGGAGAGAGAGAGAGAGAGAGGAAGATTATTATTTTCTGAAGCCTGCATCTTGGGTATAACTCACCTCACATTGTCAGCTTCGTGATTCCAAAGCTGTCCTGAAGTTGTTGTAGGAACCAAAGACAGGAAATAAAATACTTTAACAAAAGCTATGCTTATTGTTCTTTCAGGAAATAATAAGGACATGGGTATTTTGAGCCAGGACCTGTGGACAAATATCTCATAATATTGAAAACAGTTTGTAGTTAATTTGAGTAAATAATCTTTATGCACTCAAAAAGACTATGTTCTGCATTTGTTGAAAACAGTACTCTAAATATGTCAGTTAAGTTAACTTTTAAGTCCTACTATTAAATCCTCTATGTCCTTACTAGGTCTCAGTCTACTTTTGTATTGGGTACTGATGATGGTGTGTTAAAATGTTCTCAATGATTGTGAATTTTACCGTTTGCCCTTTTAATTCTATCAGTTTTGCTTCACTAATGTTGAAAATACACACGGTGTACACGACTGACAATTTTCCTAATGGATTGCAACTTTGGTCTTTAAGAACCAATAGTCTTCAAAGAATTTCTGTATAAGAAACCACAAGTACTTTGGTTAGGTTCTTGCTCAGAGCTCACAGGGATGGAATGCAGAAGGAAGATTTGCAAGGAAAAATGCTATTGAAATTTTGGGTGAGAGGAGTGACAAGCAGAGGTGAGTTCTAAGAGTTGAAATGTGGCTGATTACATTGTGTGGAGTGGATTTCACAGAAGAGAAACAGAAGCAGGGCAGGTGTACTGACCTGCTGTAGTAGTGCAGGGCAGTGTTCTGATCACTACAGTGCTCACCTAAAGGGCTTCTTGTAGAGTACTTATATACATTAATAACCTAACTATTTGGAGCTATTCCTTTCCTGTGGTTCAGTTTGGAAGCCTCCTGGTTTCTTTCTATTGAAAGTGCGATGAATTAGTGGTGATGAGATGAGCATACTAATGATTCAGCTTTATTCTTAATCATAGGTTGCTTAATTCATACTTATACTCATAACTGACCATTGGGAAAAGTCAGGAAACTTAAGGAATGTTGACATTGAAATGTGACAGCTTAATGAAAGGTATATAGTCATGATATGCAAATTTACTGCACAATAATTTTTCATAAGTCTGTAATTTGGCAGGCATCTGATCAAAGTTTTTAGATAGAATATAGAGTCTTACCAACAGTTCAATAAGCAATGTTAAAAGAGAAAAGGTACTGATGAATTTGTCTTGTCATTGATTGAGAATAAGGATATTTCACTGACCTAATGTCTTATTTGGAGAAAAATCCTTACAAATTGGATATTGAAACTTTGTCTTCATCTTCCTACATAGAAACAAAATACATAAATTATAAAAATGATCCAGTTCATTATTTTAAACACAAAATTTACAATGTGATATCAGGAAGTGCTTAAAAACCTATTATTGATACTATACCTTGTGGAAAATTTCAATACACATTTTCTATATAATTCATTCCCAAGTAAGATATAATACATGTAAGATTGACCCTGAATCAAAGGCCCTTTTGGCAATTATATTTCTGAATTCAGTTCAGTGGAACAATGAACAAAGGTCTGGCCTAAGATTTATTGGCCTGGGAAGAACTGTATTTGGGTTGGAGTAAGTGTACTTATTGGATTAAGTATATTCTCTAGGGCTTGGAAATTATGTGTAATATTTTGATAGTTGCATATAATTATCGTATAATCAGGGGCTGACGAGATGTCCATGATGTCTATTCAGTTAGCCTATGGGCGTAATTATTCTTTTAAAAGCCTCATTTCTCCCAAATAGGTTAGTTAGCCTTTCAAAAAGTCTACTGTGACCTTTGTTCATTTAAATGTTATCTTCTATAACCCTGGCTCTGTGGAGAAAGTTCCATTATAGGCTATAGTGCTGGTCTCTTTGCTGCATTTGGAAACATCTTCATTGTGCCTTTATTTTTCAGAATATGTAATTATATGTTGACAGTTACATTCTTTCAGTATTTTAAAGATACTCTATCAGGTTTTCACTTCTGTCATTTCTCTTCAGTATCAGATATTAGCCCTTTTTTTGCTTCTTTGAAGGTGATGTGCATTTATTTTTCTGACTCCTAATACATTGTTTTGTCTTTCAGTTTTATCCATTTTAGTCTAATGTGACTAGCAGTGCTCTTATTATTTATCTGGATCATGGGTTATCATACTTGTTGAATATTTGCTTGAAGTATTTCTTAATTTTAGGAAATACTGAGCCCATATTTCTTCACATATTGTCTCAGTCACATTATTTATTACAAATAGTTCCCCCTCGGGAACTCTTTTACATGTATGGTAGAGTTTCAATATCCTTTATATCTATTATTTTCTCTTCTATATTTATATCATTTTTTCTGTGCCCCACGGAGAATATTTTCTTCTGACCTATCTCCCAGATTATTAGTTTTGTATTAGTCCACTGGGTCCAATCTGCTGTACAATCTCCTAGTTAGTCTAAGATTTATGTTTTTCATTTCTAAAATTTCAACTTGATATTTTCAAATGTTTTTAGCATTCATTTTTTTCTGAAAAATACATTATTTATTTATTTTTATTTCTTCAAGGTATGCTGTACATGTGAAAATATACACAAATCTCAAATATATTACTTGATGAATGTGAAAAATTTTACTTCCCTCTCCCCCAACTTCATGTTTTTAGAAGCAGAATGCACTTTTTATATTGTGTACCCATAAAAATATTTTATGGTTATAGTTATTCTTTTTTCCCCTTAAATACTTTTATTGGTACAATTTAGGTATATAATACATTTTCATTTATCATTGGAAACTTGTACCTTTACATGATGTATCTTGGTTTTTACTTTTTCCCCATTCTCCTGCCCTCCCTTCATCCCCTCCACCCTTCCATATTTACAAAGACTTTGTTTCTATTTTTTCCTTTTCTCATATTTTTTCCTTTCCCTTCTTCCCTTTCCCCTACCCCTCCCACTTCCCCTACCCCTTTGGACATTTTCTTCCTATTTCACATTATCAATTATTCATTTTAATCCTTATTTACACTTTCAGTTTCTCAAACCAGAGAAACTATTCAGTATTTACATGTGTGTCCTATTTATTTCACTTAAGAGTACAGCCTCAATGTGCATCCATTTAACTATAAATGTCTGTAGTTTGTCATTCTTCATGGCTAAGCAGTACTGCATTTCATAAAAAAAACCACATCTTCTTTATCCAGTCTCCAGTTGATGGGCACTTGGGCTGTTTCCAAGCTTTAGCTATTACAAACTGTGCCACTATAAATATGGGTGCACATGTATCACTGTGGTATGATTCTTTTAATGCTTTTGGGAAGATACCCAGCAGTTTATAGTTATTCTTAATAATACATTTGTCTTTTAACTTTAATACTAGGGTTAAAAGTGATTTATATAGTACATTAGAGTATTATATTATTCTTTATTTTTTTATAAATTTACCTTTACCAGTGAGATATACTTTTATATATTTTTCTGTTTCTGTCAAGCACCTTTTCATTTCAATTTGAATAACTCTCTTTAGCACTTCTTGTGATGCTGATCTATTGGGATGGACCTCTTCATTTTTGTTTTCATGAGAAAAACTATCTCTGCTTTATTTTTGAAGGACAGGTTTCCTAGGTATTCTTCTTGATTGACATTTTTTATTATTTAAGTACTTTGAATATATCATTCCACTCTCTCCTGATCTATAAGACTTCTTCTGGGAATCCACTAATAGAATTATGGAAGCGCTTTTGTGTATAAGTTACGGTTCTCTTGTTCCTTTCAGATTTTTCTTTGTCTTTGACTTCTGATGATTTAATTGTAATGTAGACCTCTTTAGGTTTAACCTGTTTGGGATCTTTGAGCTTCACAAATCTGGAAGTCCACTTCCCTAGATTTCACATTATTTGTTTTAATAGTTTCTACTCTTTTCTCTCTCTTTCTCCACCCTCCTCCTCCTTCTTCTCTCCTCCAACTTTTCTCCCCTCCTTTATTCCTCCTCCTCCTCCTCCTCCTCCTCCTCTTCTTTCCTATACTATCACCTTGCTTCCTTCTCACTATAATGCATAGATTGGCTCATTTGATGACATTCCATAGGCTTTCTTCTTTCTTTATTTCATTCCTTTTTCTTTTTTGCCTCTCTGACTGGGTAATTTCAAATGACCTGCTTTTGAGTTTACCAATTCATTTTTCCACTTGATCAAGTCTGCTCTTAAAATGATTTCATTTTTCAGTCTGTTCACTGTATTATTCAGATCAAGGGTTTTGTTGGATCTTTCTTATGGGGTCTATCTCTTCTTTTTGTTCACATCTCATTTGCTCCATCTCATTTTGTTCACATATTATTTTCCACATCTTATTTGGTTGTCTCTGTTCTCTTGTAGTTGACCGAGCTTCTTTAAGATGGCCATTTTGAATTCTTAGGTAGCTTCAGATCTCCATTTTCTTTAGGTTCCATTATTAGAGCTTCATTTTATATGTTCAGGGATGCCATATTTTCTTTATTCTTCATATTCTTTGGATCTTTGCATTGATATGTGCTCATTTTAAGAAGTAGTCACCTCTCCAAGCTGTTCCAGAGTGGCTTTGACAGGGAAGGATCTTCACAAATCAGCTTGGCCAGGGATACTGGATGGTCTGCATGTTGACTAGCCAATAGAGTCTGTAGGCAGGTGGGCCCAGTGTCAGGGATTGTGGGTAGATGAACATGTCTTGTGCCAGGGACTGTGGAGTGCCTGGCTTTTGAGAGACGTCTGATGCTAGTTTTATGTATTAGTATATTTTGTACTGCTGAACTAAATACTTAAACCAGGGTACTTTGTAAAGAAATGAGGTTTATTTGGCTCGTGGTTTTGGAGGCTGAAAGTCCAAGATCAGGTGGCTCCATCTATTCAGCCTCTGATGTTGGCCCCATTGGCTTTGTCAACATGGGAGATGGAATCATGGTAGAAGCATGAGATCATCAGGGAGAGAGAGCTGAGATGGGAACCAGAAAGATTCATGCATCAGCCTTGCTCTTTGTGCTAACTTGAGAACTAACTCACTCCACCTGACTAGCCTTAATCCTTCTGAGAGCAGTGTCCCCATGACCTACCTACTACCTTCTGCTTGGCCCCCACTCTTGTTATTCTGGCAACCATCTTACAACACATGAGGCCGTGGGGCACAGACCACATCTAAAGAATAGTACTTTATGCTGTATTTTCTCTCAGTAGAACTTGCAGGCTTTGAGTATCTCTTGTGATGCTGTGTTATGTCACCTTAGGGGGAGGGGTGACACAGATGCCTTATTGATTATGCCCAAAGCAGGCTGTAAGCAGTGCGGGCTGTAAACAGTTAACCCTGCCATTGGCTCATTTTAAGAAGTGAGTCTGACTGAAGCTACGTGACTCATAGAAGCACCTCATAAGCATGTCGGTAGGGCACAGGTTACCATGACCTCCCCACTAACAACCACAGCAGAGACCAGAGAAATGGCTGTGAAGCTGTGAGGCTCAATATAAGATAACATAGTAGCTGAGGTCAGAGTAACTTGCACCCAAATTCCATTCCCACATCTAAAACCTTCTTAACTGGAAGGACAAGGTTGTAATTGAAAATCTATATTTTGTCTATTCTGTTCCTAATTCAACAATGCTTTGTCTTTTCCTTTACAAGCCTTGCTTGCATTAGTATCCATAGCAACTGCATGACTGCACATCCTCACGTGTAGTTCCCCTTTACCCCAATTTGATTACCAATAAAAATTAATGGCTTGGACTGACCAGGGCCTTTGCTGGTTGAGCAGCACTGGCCATCCTGGCTCCTCACTTTTTAAAAAATTCTGTCTTTGAGTCTTTCTTCAGCCCTGTGTTGTACACTGGGCAGGAGACTGGAACCTACTACAGAGGTCTCCTATACACAGAAAAAGTAAAATTGGTCTTCTTACCCTTTTCCATGTGTCTTTTCTCATTTCCATGATCCACCAGGGTGCTATAACCTCTCATTTGGATCATAGAGGTCTCACAAAGGTATTTTCATCCTTGGATGATTCTTAATTTGATGTTTTTGTAGGGAGATGCAGGCTGGAGTCTCCTATTCTGTGATCTAGTTGATGTCTCAATCATGGTTCTTTTAAAGTCTATTTCTAGTAACTTCAGTACCTTCATTACCTATCTCTATGTCCCAAATATATGTTTTTCTCTTAGTCTTGGTTTTCTAAATAGGCTTATTCATTTTATAAATTGTGTTTAAAAATCATGAAATATAGGAAATGTTATCTTCTAGAAAGAAGTTTTTAAAAAAGTGCAGCAGCAAAGAGTTGATTGAGACTATGTTTTAGTCTTTTAAGGCCCAATCTTCTCTAATATGCCCTTTGTGGTGTGGTCTTTTGGGGATGAAAGCCTGGGTTGATACCCAGAGCCCAGCCACTTTGTTGGGACTTGAATTCCAGCTTTTACGTATCTTTTTCTATAAGACTGCCAAGCTTAGTTAACTTCTTAGCTTGGTTGTTTTAGAAGGGAAACTCAAGCTCATAGCCGGTATAACTTATAATAAATAAATAAATACTTTAAGAAGAAAAGCAGCAGTAAAATGCCAGACGTTCATTTCAATATTTTTCTTTATTTCTGGAATCTTGTCCCTTGGATGTTTTGGTAACTTTCTGAGGCCTTTAGGGCATGTGTGTTTGGGGTGTGTGTGTGTGTGTGTGTGTGTGTGTGTGGTTATTCACAAAGGCTTGGATGCTAAAGGAACTTTCACTATCGTTATTTATGTATTCATTTGGTTATATGTGGTTTACATGTCCTTATAAGTTACTCCAAATGTTTTCTACAACAAAACTGGATTATAGAAATGCAAAGGACCAGGAATAGCTAAAGAGTCCCGAAGAAGAACAAAGACAGAGAACTCAAAGATATCAAAGTGATATGTGAAGCTGTTGTAAGTAGGAGAGGATATTGACAGAAGGATAGGCAAGTAGCACAATGGAATAGAATGAGGTACAGAAACAGAACAATTCATAATCACTTGATTTATAACAAATGTGTCATGGAAGGCATTTGAGGAAGGGATGATCTCCAGAAAAGTTGTGGTGTTAATTGGATGAAATGAAAGAAAAAGGTGAGTCATACTGCACCATAAACAAACTTGGTATCAGAAAGAATGTTATTTACAGGTATAACTATAAAGTTCCTTGAATAGATTGTGTAAAAATTTCTTTATGATCTTGGGATAGGCAAAGATTTTTTCATCAGGGTACCAAAACCATTAACAATAAAGGAAAAACATGATAAAACAAGTCTACTAAAAATAAGGTACCTATTTTATATACAAACGACACTAAATCAGGGGATATTTCAACTGATACAGGCAGATGTTTGCAATGACTAGGCTTGTATCTTGACTATAAAGAAATTTTACAGATAAACCTTTCATGTTGAAGAAATTTAAGAATAAATGGACTTTACTAGGCACATCACAAAAAAGGCTGTTCAAACTGCCAATAAACATATGAAAAGTGCTCTACCTCATTAATAATCTTCAAAATCCAAACTAAATCATGACAGCATGTCTCTATGAACCCAGGAGGAGCAACAAAAAGAGAAGGTGGAAAATATCAAGTGATGACAAAGCTATGAAGTGACTGGAACCCTCGAGCTCTGCTGGTTGAAATACAAATTGTCATAACCATTTTGAACAACTGGCCATATCTGTTAATGATGGATTTTCAGCAATTTTACTCTTAAATTCATGATCAACAGAAATCTGTTCAAATGAACTGTATTGGACCATTTATATCAGCAGTATTTCTAGTCACCTCTAAATGGGAACCATCCAGACGTCCATCAGCATTACAATGGATCAGTGAAGGGTGGTGTATTCATTAAACCGTACACCCTACAGCAAGGAGAGGTCAGGACCGCCTGCTATATACAATAATATAGATATTTCTTCAAGAATAGTGTTGACTGAAAACTAGCCATATAAACACAATCTGCCATATGATTCCATTTAAATAAAACTCAAGGACAGGGAGAACTAACCTCTCATGTTTGATACTGGAGCAGTTCCCTTTGGGATGGTGGTGATTTTGAGGGGGCATGAGGATACCTCAGTGGGTGATATTATTCTATGTCTTGATTTGAATGCTGGCTACACAAGTATCTTTGCGACAGTTCACCAGGTAATTGACTTTAAAGTTATGTACTTATACACGTTACATTCAAGAAACTTCTCTCTACAAGTAGATAGATAAGTCCCATTTCAATGGAAAGAAATATTATAAATAAGATTTGATAATTGAATTATAATTTTTAAAATAACTGAGTTCTCTAGGCAGATCATTCCAGGCAAGAGGAAATATCATTGCGGTGCTGTCAAACTACATTTTCCCTTTCTGCATTTCTCTCTCTCATTAGAACTTGTTTTGTATCGTTTCCTTCAGAGAAGACCTCCTCTGGATAGATTAGGAAGTTTAGTATGTTACCATGCCAGTCAGATTTGGTTATAGACTTAATATCTTATACTGGCTAATGATTGATGTGGAAAGTTTTGACCTCTAAGCAGGCAGGCAGGATATTTATTTTATGAGAATCTCTTGAACAGCCCAATGTTCAGGATATGGGCAATTGGCTCACATCAAGGATGAGTTCCTGCAGCGATTGACACATTGCTGTATATAGATGGCCACTTCCATTTCCAATACTAGCATAGAACTTTCAGCCATGAGCTTCCTCTCTCTCTCTCAAAGACAACATATTCCCAATGAGTACATTTATATCATCAACATTATCATAGTTTTTTCTTCACTTTCAGCGACTCATTCATAAAATCCAGATTTTCCAAAGGCAGCTTAAGGAAGTGAAATTGTAAAGGATGTAGCTCTTGTTTAAAAGTGTGGACCAACGTTGATGTTGTAAAATGGGTTGGATTCTGTTTGGAACCTGTCAGCGGCTCCAAGTTATTCTGATTGCATTAAGAATTAAGGAATGAAATGTGGAGAGAACAGAAAGGGGAGTTTTTCTCTCAAGCTACTTTGGTAAGTTGGAAATGAGGATATGAGACAGTCAGGCTTGTGCTATGGGAATTACAGTCAATGCTGAGAATTACTTACTTAAGTAAGGACCTAAAGAATGATTCATTTAAAATAAGCTCCTTGAGGGCTAAGTTTTCAAACTGTCTGCTTACTTCGACCTGATGGGGGCAGTGTGTGCCTGGCAGTCCGTGGCGCAGTCTAAATCCTCGCGATGGAGAGAAGAGAAAAGCGCCCTGCTGAGCTCCAAGAGGGCTGTGATGGGCTGCCCAGGTCTTCACTGGTTCTGAAACGGCAGCTTGAGTACAAACAAAACCAAAAAGGGATCCCAGTGGACAATCAAAGTTTTGTCAGGTTTTCCACAGTCCAGTAGAAGAGCAGCTTATCAAATATTACTCTGAAAGCTCCCGAGTAGGCTTTCCAAAGCCTCTTTTTTAATGTAGTCAAAACAGATGAGGAAATCTCCCCCAGGCCCGCCTCGGAGCAGCTACTGGATGGTAGGCATTCCCCACAGTCGGGCTTCCCGGGTCTGGATCACAGCCCTGTGCGGTTGTGGTCATCTTCACCTTGCTTCTTTGACTGGAAGGTGAACAAAAACTCTACCTTCCACGAACTCGGAAAGTTTTGCTTTTCGGAGGAATATCACTGTCCAGTCAGGTTTATTCTGAGTGTGTGGGAAGCTCTAATGATGAGTCTAGAAAGCTTGTTTTTCGACTATGTCTGAAGACAAATCTATTTTCTTCTTCAGCCTCTGAGGCATGAGGCAGAAAGAAAAATAGGACTCATCTCAGCAGCACCTCAGATCGCTCTGGCGTCCTCACACGCCCTTCTGCACCGCGCTGGGTAGAGTTGGCTCCGGGGGGCCAGAACCGCCCATTCGGAGCTCACGAACTTCATTCCCCGAAGCAGACAGGAGAAGGTAATGGCAGGAATGCAAGGCCGCCCCCTGCTCTAATGTCTGTGCACTTCCTAAAATGTTTCTGACTTCGGAAGCTTAACAATACCAAGACTCATTTCCCTATATTTAAGAGTATTTTTAAAGCCTTTTTGGGTGTAGAATATAACAGATGTACTGGTAAATACACAATGAGAAAATGTACAGTGTAAGGGATTAATGGTTAATCACAAAGCAAACCAGGCCAGAAACATTGAACACGATCCCTCAAGTTTTTTCCGAGTCACTAAACTGTTTTCCTTCCCTGATTATAATCAACACCCTGATTATCTCAGTAGACAATTCCTCACTCTTCTATCATCACCTCTTGGGTTTGTTAGGGTTCTCCTGGCGTGTGTGAGTGTGTGTGTGTGATACATCTCAGGAGATTTATTATGGGAATTGGCCCATGCAATGATGGCAGCAGAAAAGTCCCATAATCTCCAGGTGGAAGCGGGAGACCTTGGAAGTCTGGGGCGTGATTCAGTCTGAGTCCAAAGGCCAGAGAATCAGGGAAGCTGATAGTGTCAGGCCTGGTCTGAGTCTGAGGACCCGAACAGGGGTGTGGGGTGCTGGTGTTAGGCTGGAGAGAGTCCGAAAACTCAAGAACCGGAAACAGCAAGACCCAAGGCAGGAGCAGAAGCCTGCCTCAGCTCCAGGGAGACAGAGTTTGCACTTCCTCTGAGTTTGTGCTCTCATTTGTCTTCCACAGGGGGTGATTCCTGCCGTATTGGCAAGGGCGAGCTTAGTTACCCAGTCTACTGATTCAGATGCTAATGTTCTCTGGACATGTCCAGAAATGATGTCACACCATCTACCTGGGCTTCCCTCAGCCTAGGGAAGTGGACAGAATATCCAGCGTTACACTTGCTAAGCTGCCTTCCCAGGGATCTCCAGCCTGGATGTCTTCACAGTCCTCTTGCTGCCTAATGCCTCCAAACAAACGTTTTTTTAAAATAAAAAGTGTCCTAATTTTCCAGTTGTCCTTAACAGAAGGGCTAGTTTATATTAACTAACCATTCCTAGAATGGTAACCTATTTTTTTTTAATTCAGCAAATATTTATTGCGTGCCCACCAGTCAGGTACTATGGGATTTATAAAACTTGGGATTTAAAGGTGAATGAGGTAAGAGAAGGATTGCTCTAGGGAAGGCCTGGAGTCCAAATGAGGGATTCACACAGGTAAACACTCCTGTGCTTGTCTTTAAAACTCCTGAGTAGCTGCAAACCAACATTAAGTATCCTATCATGAAAATAAGCATTAGATAATACATTAAAATAGGTAGTAAACATTGATTTTATAAAAATGCTTCTTTGTAAGATTAAAAATAGAATTTTTTATAAGCAAAGTGTTTCAGAATTTAATTCACACAGACACACAGACACACACACAGAGACACACACACACACACACACCAGAACTATTCAGAAATGTCATTTGTAGTGATTCTGGTTTTGTAACCAAGATGTGCTTGAGCTGAGAGCTTCCAAATGCGATGCCTGAGGGAGAAACAGGATCGGCTGCCTGGAATTCCGCTCTCTTAGCCTTGGACTTCATATCTTTCCTTTTCCTTTTGAATTTTAATCTCTTCAGACTTTCGTGTTCTGTATCCTTCCAACCCTTTGCAAATGTGGAAGTTAAACCTGCACAGGTCACAGGATAAATATACTTGACATTCTTCTGCTTTTTTGGCGGGAGGTACCTGGGTCCTGCTTTCAGAGATTTCAAAGAGCTGAATCTTGTCTCATCTCCATGGTGATTTCTTCTTTCCTTACTAACAGTGTTCTCCCCTGAGATTATACTCAGCTGTTTCCTGTCTCTCACTATGTCAATATTTCTTAACCTGGAAAGGGTTTAGCATTCTGTGAACTCCCTGGAATTGTAAGTAAAATATGACTTCTTTTTAAATGTATTAGTTTTCTGCAAAGAATGCATATTTTTAACTGATATATATTAATTTATTTGAACATATTGAGGAATTTGACCTAGTCAAAGAGATCAAGGAATTTTCCCTAAAGAAGATATTTATTGCCTGATTCTGAAAGGATGAGATGAAATTCAGTGAGTGAATAGATGCAGAAAAGATCATTCTTAGAAAAAGAATAGCATGAACAAAGTCCCATGGAATCAAGTGAAAGAGTTATTAATTTGTATGTATGATAATTGACTTTATAAGGACTTACAAGATAAGCTGATCTGATGCTGTCAAGAAAAGGGGTGGAAGGAAGAATTGAGATGTGTTATGTACATGTACCGATTCCCTCACAATGAATGTAGTAATTATTATATACTGCAAACATGTACAAATAAATTTTTTTAATTTAAAAAGAGAGGAAGGTGAATGAATTCTCAAAACAGCCAAATAATAGGTAGGAAACAGACATCCAGAGATTAAAATGCTAGGTTTCAACTTGCCAAAGATTAAAACTAGACCTATATATCTCACCATGCACTAAACTAAAATCGAAATGGATTAAAGATCTAAATATTAAAACAGAAACACTAAACCAGCTGGAAGAGAGGTTAGGTAGAACTCTTGAAGACCCTGGTGTAGGAAAAGACTTCATGAACAAAACTTCAGTTGCACTGAACTCGCACAAAGAATCAACACCTGCGATCTCATCTTGTTAAAAGGCTTCTGCACAGGAAGAGAAACCACCAGCAGTGTGAAGAGACAACCCACAATGTGGGAAAAAATTTTTACCAGCTGTTCCTCGGACAAAGGTCTACTATCTAGAATCTATAAAGAACTTAATAAAATCAGACCTCCCAAATTTAAAGACCCAGTCCAAAAATGAACATCTGGACTGAACTGACATTTCTCAGACAAAGAAGTAGAAACAGCAAATAAACATATGAAAAAATGTTCAATATCACTGGTCATTCGAGAGATGCAAATGAAATCAATGCTGAGATTCCACCTCACCCCAGAAAGAATGGCTGCTATGAAGAAATCAACCAATAACAAATGCTGGCAGGGATGTGGGGAGAAAGGAACCCTTCTCCATGGTTGGTGGGAGTGCAGACTGGTGCAACCACTGTGGAAATCAGTGTGGAGATTCCTCAAAAAAAGAGGATTAGGGGTCTCATTTGACCCAGCTACTCCCCTGCTGGGTATCTTCTCCAAAGATTTAAAAGAATCATACCACAGTGACATATGCGCACCCATGTTTATAGCGGCACAGTTTGTAATAGCTAAAGCTTGGACACAGCCCAATTACCCATCAACTGGAGACTGGATAAAGAATGCATATTTCAAAGAACATTTTTTAATGAGATTTTTCAAACACACTCCAAAGTTGAGCCAATATAACAAATTCCCACAGGGTTATTATAAACATTTTATAGCTCTTATTTCACCATCCCTTCACTATTAGATTTTGGGGACTTTTTAGAGAGTATTTTAAAGCAAATCCCTAATAACATGTCATTTCTTTTGTAAAATCTTTAGTATGCACCACCAATTGCTAATTTTTTTCCTTAAATGATCATTATACCTTACTATAGCTAGAAAAATATACAGTGATTCCATAACCTTATGTAATTTTCAGCCCACAAATCAAATCTCCCCAATTATTTTATGTCTGTCATTTTAAAATTGGACTATTAGAGTTTATCATTCAATTATTCTAATTAGGACTTAAAGTTTATTCTCTGTTTGGGAAATATCTAAAATCTTTTTTATTGTAATGATCACCTATCATCTTTCTCATGCTATTAAATTGTTGGAGAAACAAGATTATTTGTTCTACAGAATATAGCATTAGCTGGATTTAGATGGGTTCTATCTGGCATGGGAATTTAATTTCTAATTCTTCTGTCCCTATATTTCCTTTAAACTCTTTGTAACTGGTAGATGTTTTCTGTGCTTGATGATAGTCATGTTTTCCATAGTTGTTACTTTTCTAAATCAAATTTTCAAATTAAAAACATCAAGTGGAAGGCTCAAAATCTTTATCCCTAGAAGTTTAAAAAACTGTTAAAGATTAAACTACTCAAGGGCAAGTGCATTTGAGAGTCATTATAATACTCCTTCTATTGCATGCAGTGTTAAACACATGGTCATTCTGGGTGAATAAATGAATGGCTGAATGAGAGTTTTTGAGCAAGCTAATGAAAGAATAATTGAATTTACAATTCTTTCCCTTGTCATGCTGAATTTATCAATAAATGTTCTTAGAGTCTAACCAGATTTTTAAATGACAATATAAGGATAAGCACAGTAAATAAGTGCTTGGCCAATTGACCAAATTGAGTACTAATTCATTCCTGTGTATTTTTAAAGTAGTACATTTTATTTTATTCATTTTTTTTTGTGTTTTTTTTTTTGGTACTGGGGATCGAACTTGGGTCCTTCCGCTTGCGCAGCAGGCGGTGAAACCACTGAGCTAAATCCCCGGCCCTATTTTATTCATTTTTTATGGTGCTAGGAACAGCAAGAGATTGTTTACTTATTCAGAGAAATGTAAAAGTCACAGAAAAGTAAGGAGACTATGGCTGAAAACTCTGTAAAACGTTTGGTCTAGCTTTTCACCAAATGTACAGATCTTCTCTACATTATCATTGGTCTATGATTATTAAACTTCTAATCAAACACATAAGTGATAGGAAACTCATTAGATTGTAATACAGCCCATTGTATCTCGAGGTGGGATTAATTGAGTTACTAATTTGGATTTTACTTTCTGGAGAAATGACACACTCATGTACTGAGTTTCCGTTATTGGATAGGCACCCATTATAACTGGAAGGATTTTTAAAATTACTAATTACTCATTTGAAGTCTGCCTCTGCTACGTGACTGTAATCTCCAGGAGGGCAGATAGCATCTACATCCACCCCTGGTGCTCACCTCATGTGTTTATTGAATGGAGAGTCAAGCACAGAAAGGCACTAATTTGCTTTATGATCCCTCTGCAAAGCTGTGAACTTTGGTTTCCAACTCCAGATCTTTCCAGAGCTAGAAATACACCTATATCTAGACTTAGTCCAATTTCATTTTTATGTAGAAGCTTTTCTTTATGCGGTATGATACCATGAATCCTGAGCCTTCTCTCTAGTTTTCTCACCTGTTTCTCATATGACATCATGATTGAAAATAGTTTAATAACTGAGATTCTTATTACTTCCTTTTAAGATTTTTTGTTGTCAGAAATGAACTCATGGGTGCTTCTGCAACATGACTATTGCTCTCATTTTGATATTAGGGTGGATTAATGCATTGTCTAAGATTACATTTTTAAATTTCCTTGCCATATCTCATTATTGACTCATAATTTACTGGACATCAACCCAAATCTTCAATTCACCCCATAGGTACGCTGACCTTTGCTGCACACCCTTCTCTCCTTCATTATGCTAGTAGATTATTTTTTAAATCTAATTATGGACATCATTGGGCCAAATCATGGGTTTACATCTTTATCTATTAAATGACATCTTAACTGAATATGGTTGAACATAAGTGTAAGCATCTGATGCTGGAAACAAAATCGAAACCTAAATCAGTAAGTGCACAATAGAAGATGGAGGTAATTTTGTTTCTTACCAGCCGTGCATGGGGTAATGACTTAAGGACTTTAATGGGCTCCCTAAAAGCCAATATATCAAATGATTGCCAAAAGACTATGTCTTCTTAGGATATATGAATATCAACTTCAGGGATGGCAATTTCATTTTCATATGAGTGCCAACTGTTCTCAGATGCTGCTGGTGGCCCAGAAGTTGTGTTGAAATGATTTCAAGGTGCCTCCCAACTCAACACTGGCAGTGATCAGCAGCACTTATTGTGGGGGTGAGAGTATCTGGATACGTTGTAATTTTAGATAAATGCTGTAGAGAAAATTAAACAGCATGGATGTTAATATAATGCTGAAGGCAGGGAGAGAACACTTTGGATGGTCCATTAAAATGCTTATGAGGAAGTAGCATTCAAATTGAGAATTAAATGGTTCTAAATAGCATGTATGCAGAATTCAGAGAAGAAACTTTACAGTATTTGCACAAACCAATGAAATTACTTTACTGTTATTGAGTAAATTTTTGCTGGTTCCTTTTGGCTACAACTTTCATTTTAAACTTTACATATGTCTCTGACTTAATAAATAATTAAGATTTTCTTTGGAAAACTAATCACTATCTCTTCATTGTATCCACAATTTATTTTTTCCTCTCATTCTGACAATGGCAACAATCTTTGCAGTCTTTTTTCACTTCTCAGTCTTTTCATGATGTGAAGTCAAATCTGCTTTTTTAAAATATATTAGAATATATTTCATTTGAGCTCAAGCAGAAGATCCTTTAAACCAGATAGATTCCCTTTTACCTAATTCCTTCCCTATCTTGGTTTCCATCCTTTCAGATTTTTCCTCCACTTTTCAGTTTAATTGAAAGAAACAGAATTTAAGAATTTTTGAAAAAATATGGAGCGTTTTGCCTTCTTTTTGCATCTGTTAACATTTTACCATCTGCACCAAGTGCTGATTCAATTCCCACCTCGTTTTTTATTTTTTCACCTTTTGAAAATGCATTTTTACCCCTATTGTTTGTACCAGCTTTTACAAGTCTCTGCTGGGTGTGGATTTTTTTCCCCTTTTGACTATTTTTAAAGATTTTTACTCTCCTGTGGTATTTTCCTTGGCTATATGGGCCTCTTTCTATCATTTAATTAGAGACTTTCCTTACAGACAAATTGATTTCATTAGTTGCATTTGCCCTTTTCTTCCATTTGCCCTTTTCGAGTTTTAGTTATGGAACATCTCAATCTATTTGTATCTTCTTCCCTTTTTGTCGTGTATACCGATGGGTCCTTTTTAATCTTTAGTTGCTTTTATTGTTGTTGATATTTGCACCGGTAATTCATAGAGAGTACAGTTGTTCATTATAACCTCTTGATTTGGTGAACTTGAAGAGAAACGCTCACTTTCTTTAAAGGTTCCTGTTGCTTGTAGGGTTAGGGTTAGCAGAATTGTTCTTTCTTGCTGGTCAAAATTTAAAACTAATCACCTTCATAATTATATCTTACATTTGTTCTAGTTTTGTGATCATTTTCTTCCTTATCAGATGAGATCAAGAGGTATCTCACAGGTAATTTTCTGAGGATATATCAGAACATTAGATACAAATGTCAGGTCGTAACATATTTGCATTTTAATTGGACTATTATGCATAAAATGTTTCAAAACAAATCATTCCAGTGCTAGAAATTTAGCAAATTAATGGAGTAAGTCAATAGGATGAGAAGAATTTTAGAGAGAAAAAAATTGTATAATACATAAAATCATACCACAACTTTCTCTATGTCTTTGTGAAGGTCTGAAATAGCCAAAGAGTTGTTCCAGCTGAAGAAGTGAACTTTGGCTAATGAATAGTTTGACCGAAAATTCCCAAGTCCTGGGAAAACTTTCTGACTTGAGGAATATGGACAAGTAAATTCCAATTGCATCTGTCATCATACATCCAGGAAATCATCACTGCTAACACTGTGTCCCTCTCCTTACCCTAGAAGATGGAACATAGGTCCATGCGAAGACTGAGAATTAGCCTCATGTTCATTCCACAGTGGACAAGGAAATTATATTTGTGTGTACAGTGTTCATATTCTTTTTATTTTAATTGCTTTTTACATATATTTTATTTGAAGCCAACATGTGTTTATGTGGTAGTGCATGGTATTTCAGTACATGGGATATGCAATGGTCAGATCAAAGTAACTGGTATATCTGTCATTTCAGACATTCATCATTTCTTTATGTTGGGAATATTCAAATTCCCCTGTACTGCCTATTTTGAATATTTAACTAATTGGCTCCTGAGAGGTGGTTGGATTATGCATACAACATACTCCTCAGTGGATCAAGAACATGCTGTCAGGAAGTGGGGTCCAGTTGGACTGAGTCACTGGGGACACCCCTTTGGAGAGTATGTTTCTTCCTCTGCTCTGTGCCCCACACTCACTCTGCTTCCCTTTCCACCATGATGTTCTGCCTTGAAGCCAACTGACCATGGACTGAAACACCGGAAACAGTGAGCCAAATTAAACCTCTCCTCCTCTAAGTTGCAGGTGGTGGGTATTTTACCCTAGCAAAGGAAGCTGACCAATACACATAGTTATCCTACTAGGCTAGAGAATACTAGAAGCTATTCCTCCTATGGCACTAACTGTACCCCTGCCTGTTAACCCTCCTGTGTTCTCCCTGCTCACCTTTTCAGGCCCTGATTATCACTATTCCAGTCTCTATTTCTTTAAGCTTAGAGGAGAGCATGTAGTTTTGGGTTTTTTTTTTTTTGGTACCTGGGATCGAACTCGAATCCTTGGACTTGTGGAGCAGGTAGCAGAACCACTGAGCTAAATCCCTGGCCTGAGAACACGTAGTTTTTATTTTTCTGTGTCTGACTCATTGCACTTAACATAGGGTCTCAAAGAACCCAAAGTTCTGTTCATTTTTCTGCAAATAATAAAAGTTCATTATTTTTGTGGCTGAAGAATGTTCTATTGTATACATATGCCATTTTTTTATTCATTAATTCATGGATGAACACAGTTTGATTTCGTATCTTGGCTACTATGACTAGTTCTGCAATAAAAGTGAAAGTTCAGATGTTTCTTCAACATACTGATTTCAATTTTTTTTTGATATATACCAAACAGTGGGATTGCTGGATCATATGTCAGTTGTCTTCCTAGTTTTTAAAGGAGTCATCATGCTATTTGCCATAATGGCAGCCACCAACAGCGTGTGAATGTACCATTTGCTCAGCATCATCACCAGGATTTAATTTATTTATTTTTTTGATAATAGCCATTTAAAGTGGAGTGAGGTGATATTCATTGTGGTTTTGATTTGTATTTCCCTGAAGATTCACGATGTGGAGCATTGTTTCATTTACTTGTTGGTCATTTGCATATCTTCTTTTGAGAAATGTCTGTTTAGGTCAGTAGCCCAACTTAAAATCAGAGCACTTGGTTTGTTTTCTTTTTTCTTTTTTTGATTTTTTGTGTTTTCTTGCTGATTATTTGCTTTTTGCTTGAGTTACTTGTGTATTCTAGAAATTAATTCCCCATCAGATGAATAGTTTCTAAATATTTTCCCATTCTAAAGGTCATCTCTTTGTTGATACTTTTGCTGTGGAGAAGGGTTTTTTTTGTTGTTGTTTAATAATCCCATTTATCAATTTTTGGTTTTGTTTCCTATGCTTTTTGAGTCATATTAAAAAAATTTGTTTAGACCAATATCCTGCAGCATTTTGCCTGTGTTTTCATATAATGGCTCCTTGGATTTCATGCTTCTTGTGTCCCTATGCTGGTATTTGTGACTCTCGTGGACCTGCTGGATAACATTTTTACAGGGTGGTTTTTGTAATAAAAACCTTCTTCCAGAGCTGTGTCTGAACATATCAGTTGGGTAGCTGGATTGGCTTTGGTTTCAGGTGAAGTGCTCAGCTATTCTTGTCCTCTAGGCTCAGCTCCTCCAGCGTTTGGTACTCCTTCGCCTCTTCTCCAGGGTCAGCTTCATGTTATTTATGAGATTTGTACTTTGTATTATCTATTTTTATCACTTGCTTTCTTGCAACAGGTTCATCAGTTTTTTGGTGAGCTTTTAAAAGAACATGCGTTTGGTTTAATCGATTTTCTCTATTACTTTTCTGTTTTCAATTTCATTGATTTATGCTATCTCTAAATTTTCTTTCATTTAATTTGGCTTTATATTTCACTTTGTGAATATTTCACTTGTAATTTCTTAAGATAGACATTTAGGTTATTGGTTTGAGACATCTTTTCTTTTATAAACATGTAATGCTATAAATTTCCCCCTAAAGGATAGTTTATGTATCCTACTAGTTTTATTATGCTATTTCTTTCCCCATTGGCATTCAGTGTAATATAAATTATATTATCCTTTGACCATTGACCATTTAGAAATGCTTCTTACCTACCAAGTGTCTGTAGCCTTTTCCTGTAATCTTTCTGTTATTGATTCACAGATTAATTTTTTATCTGAGATTATACTATTGTTTCAATTGCTAAAATATTCTCAGATTTGTTTTATCATCCAAGACATAGTCTACATTAGTGAAAGTTTTATGTATTTTTGAAAACAATGTTAATATTGGTTGAAAATTTTATTAATGTGTATTGTACCCATCTGGTTGATGGTGTTATCCAACTCTTCTATATCTTTGCTGAGTTTCTGTTTACTAGTTCTAGTCTTACTGAGAGAAAAGAGTCAAATTCTTTAATTATAATTGTAGATTTGTGTGTGTCTCCTTTTAGTTCTGTCATTTTTTCCTTCGTGTATTTTGAAACTCTGATGTTAAATGGATATAAACTTAAGATCACTATACTTTCTTGTGAATTGGTCATTTTATCAATAGGCAATGTAATTTTTTTCCCTGATAATTTTCTTTTTCTTTAAGTCTACTTTATTTGATGTTAATACAGACACTCTCTCTTTCTGTTGGTTAGTGTTAGCAACATACCTATGAAATTATATTTGAAGTGAATTTATTGTAGAGAGTTTAGATTGAGTTATTTAAAAAATTATTCAGATAACCAATATCTTTTAACAATTATGGTTAGACCACTTACATTTATTGCATTTATTATTATATTTGGTGTAAAATGACTATTCTGTTGTTTGGTTTCTGCTTGTTCCTTTGGGGTTTTTTTGTTCTCCCTTTTCCTCTTTCTAGAATACTTTGGGTTTTTTTTGAAAATTGTTCAATATTTTATTTTAATTTACCTATTATGATTTTTTATTATATGATTTTATGTAATTTTAAAGTGTTAGCTTTAGGGATTACAGAGTACCTAAATAACTTTTTACACTATAATTAAATCAATATTTCACTACTTCCATTGGAATGTAAAAATCTTACCATCTTTCAGGTTCTTTTGACCCATCACTTTATACTATTGGTGTCTTACGTATAATACAGATACATTAAACCCCTTCAGTTGAGATTGCCATTTTGTTTTCCATAGTCAAGCAGGTTTTAAAGAATTTAAGAGGACAATGGTTATTTTCATCGAGATGTATACCATTTTTTTCTTATTGTTCCAAGTTTCCTTCTAGTATTATTTCCCTTCAGTCTGGATAGGCTGCTTTAGCAATTCTTTTAGAGGAGACCCGATGGCTAAGAATTTCTTAGTATTCCTTCTTCTGAGAATGTTTTAATTTCAACTTCATTTCTAAAGAATATTATTGTCATTAGGGAAATGCAATAAACACTACATTGAGATTCTGTCTCACCCAGTCAGAATGGCTATTCATCAAGAATATAAAAAACAATAAATGCTGACAAGAGTGTGTGTGTGGGGGAAAGAACCTTTCTACAGTGTTAGTGGCAATGTAAATTAGTATAATCACTATGGAAATCAGTATAGAGTTCCTCAAAAAACTAAAATAAAGCTACCATTTGATCCAGCTGTACCACTGGTACATTTGGTATATTTAGTATACTTATAGGGACACCTGAATACCCATATTTATTGTGGCACAATCCACAATAGCCAAGATATGGAAGCAACCTAGAAGCCCATCAACAGATGAACAAATAAAGAAAATGTGCTATATAAACACAATGGAGTATTATTCAGCCAGGAGGAAGAATGAAATTTTGTTATTTGTAGGAAAATGGATGGATCTGGAGACTATCATTATGAACAAAATAAGGCAGACTCTGAATGAAAAATAACACATGTTCTCCCTAATATGTGGAATCTAAAAAGATGACATGGAAGTGGGAGACTATTATTAGACAGGAGCAAAGGAATAAGGGCAACGTGAAGTGGTGTAAAGGGAAAGCAAATTGGGGAATGGATATGATCAAAATGTGTTGTATGCATTGAAACCCAATATTTTCTAAAATTATTAAGTGCTTATAACAAAAGGAAATGGAAATCAGATGCAGAATTCTATATTTACAGTCATTTGCTACTGTAAAAACATGATGCCACTTCCCTCTGCCCTCCATGATTTATGATGAGAAATTGTGAGGGTTAATCTTGTCACCTTGATTGCATTAAGAGATGCCCAGAGAGGAGATTAGATTGTGACTTCATAGCTTGATGGGCTAGCGGAAGGGGGCCCAACTCAGTGAGGTGGCTCATGGGTGCCAGGCTTTTGAAGGTATGTTTGTCCCCAGCCTCTTCCTCTCTGGCTCTTTCCCTCTCACTCTGTTTCCTGGCTGCCATAAGGTGAGCAGCTTTCCTCTAGTAGATACTTCCACTTTGATGTTTCTGCTTTGGAGCCAGCCAGCGATGGACTGAAATCTCTAAAACCATGAGCCAGCATAAAATTTTCCTCCTCTAAGTTGTATATGTCATGTTTTTTGTCTCAGCCACAGAAAAGTGATTAACAAAGAAATATAGAGAGATTCAGATCATTATTCCTGTGTAGTTAATGTTATTTTTCCCTGGCTGTCTTCAAGAAGTGTTTTTCTTGTCAGTTATCTGATTATGGTGTATAGGCATCAATTCTTTGGATTTATCTTGCTCGTGACTTGATCTTTTATCTGTAAGTTTCTGTCTCCAGACAAATTTAGGAAAATTTCAACCATATTTTCTCAAACTTATTTTCATTCCACACTCTCTTCTTTTTCTGACACAGCATTTTGCGATTATCTTACTGACGCCTGAAGCTGTACAGATTTTTTTCTTTTATGCTATGCTCTGTTATTCAGTAAAATTCTATTGTTTCATTTTCAGCTTCTTATCTGCATTCTGCCTCACTACAAGCACATGCCTGAGACAGCTAATTAAATGGCAAAGGTTTATTTAGCTCATAGTTTTGGAGACTCAAAGTCAAAGATCATGCGGCCCCTTTGGTTTGGCCTCTGGTGAGGGCAGGAGATGATCACATGTCATGGTAGAGTTCATGCATGAGCAAATTGTTGCAGCTTGAACAAAGGCAGAGAGGAAATGGATGGGTGGGGCCAGGCTTGCTCCTTTTGTGACAGTTGTCTCGTAAGAACTCGTGTCACATGAGATGAAAAGTGTGAGATGGCAATGGAAGTCCAGGGATGTGAGTGGTGAAAGAATTTACCAACAATCAAGGAATGCAGGGAAGAGGAGAGTTTATTCAGATCCGAGTACAGTCGGGAGGGACAGTGGGCAAATTTCCAAGAGAGGAAGGGTGTATCCTGGGGGAGCCAGAGAGCTAATGGCTTTTAGAGCCCAAGTATGGCTAAGGCATGAAGACACGTAAAGAGAACAGTGGCAGGTGTGCTCTCATCTCCTCTGGGCCAGAGAGGGCCGGTGATGAGTGTTACCCTTGCTGCAGGGCACGGGCCAAGGCTCCGGGTAATGTAAAAGTCACACTCTCACAGAAAGGAATGTTAATGTCTGTTCTGCTGGGCAATTTTGGAACAGTCCACTTTTGAAGCAGAGTATATAACTCTCAGTGAACTAGCCAAACAGAGGCCAAATGGCCCCTTCCTGGTTGTTTAACGTGAAATATTTGATATTTTGAATGACATTAAGTGCTACAGAGAGAAACGAAGATCCATTGGCATGGGGTAGGAAGGTGTAAATATAACCAGTGAGGCAAAGGAAGTCCTTGCCAAAGAGGCCCTGACTAAGGACTTCTGAGAACTATTGGCCTTCAGGTAGATTGTGCTGAGCTTCTTTTGGGTTTTTAAAATACCTGTCTAAGCCAAGTGTGGTGGCACACCCCTGTAATCCCAGCTCTCTGGAAGCTGAGGCAGGAAGATTGCCATGAGTTTGAGGCCAGCCTGGGCTACAAAGTGAGTTCAAAGCCAGTCTGAACTACATAGTGAGACCCTGTCTCTCTTTCTCACACACAAAGACACACACACACACAAATCTAACTATTGATAGATGGGGTCAATCTCAGTAAGACTGCTGAGATTTGGAGGTTGGGGGTTAAAAACAATGACCTGATTATAGATGGGATAAATATCAGGGTACAGAGCAGTGATAAATCTTGGGATTCTTAAGTTCGAACATTGATGATTGAGGATTCTGGTCCATGGAGTTGGAAAGTCCTGTTTACTTCTAGGTAAGAACCATGAAGAGATAAAATGACTCCGGGACATTTGAGCCTCAGCACCTGGTCCGGACCGGAGCTGACGAACCTGGAAAAATGCAACACTAGGCTGGTACTCAGGGTTTAGGGCAGTGACTGGGAAGATGCGATGCCAAGTCATGTAGGCTAGAACCAAGATAGAGACCAGGGCATCTTCAGGGATAGCGCCTATGTGGGCTTCTGAAGCATCATCCAGGCTGAGGAGCCGGCCCTGTTCCTTACACAGAACTTGCTGGGTTGCAAAAGTACTCATGGATTTAAGATGAATGTGGGCGCTTGGGATGGTGTAGTCATCACCCAGGGCAGGAGTACGCTGGAGTCTGACTTGAGCGAGGTTGCCAGACTAAGGTGAAGCAGGCCTGGTGGGATTTGGATTTCAGCAGAAGTATGTCCTCGGCATCACATGGGATATACTTACAGTAAAATTTTACTTGTTATTTTTCTGAAATTCCAATTTCGCTGAGTGTTCCATATTTTTATTCAATTAATAGAGTGACCACGGATTTGCAGTTCAGCTGAAGGTCTGCCTCCTGGGTGGACCAGTCTTTCCATGTGTGGTAGAGAACCACTTCCTCCCTGGGAAGCAGCATCTTGCTTCTTAGGGACCCTAGCATTCTGTATATCAGGGATCCTAGAATGGATCCTCATGAGCTGTTTAGAAAGCTCTAGTTTTCATAGCAGTGGGGTAAGCAACTGCCTAGAAAGGAATATTGTTTCCCCAGAGCAGTGTTAAACTTTTAACACCATAGAACTGATGCAGAAAGCATGAAATCAGAGTGGTGCTAGGAGTTTGGGCTACACTGAATGGATCTGCTCCTTCTTTTCTTTCTTTTTTTTTTTTGGTATCGGGGATCGAACTCATGACCTTGCGCATGTGAGGCAGGCTCCGGAACCACTGAACTACATCCTGGCCCTGCTCCTTATTTTCTGTGATGCTTCCTCAAACATGTCTGTGGAAACTGGGAGAGTCCTTCATACCCACTTGGAAAATCAAACTGCATTTGACACCGAATTAGCTGAGAAGATCACATGTGATTCAAAAAATCCCTCCCCGCAGTGTTTGGGACCAAGCATTCTAGGCACTGGGAATGGGATAAAGGAGGATTTTATGCAGTGCTGCAGTCTGAATGTATGCCCTAGAATTCATGGGTTGGAAACTTAATTCCTAACAGAGGCAGAGCCTAAGGGGAGTGCTTAGATCCCAAGCACTATGTCACACCCCTTTGCCTCTTGGAAGGCGAGGATGAAATAAAAAGACTGACCAGGTGTTGGCCTCTTGGCCGCGGACTCAACAACCTCCAGAACTGTGAGCCGGTGATTTCTGTTCATTATAAATGTTCCTTATAAACTACCCTGTTGCTGTATTCTGTCACACAGCACAAAATGGACTAAGACATGCAGATAATGTTTTCTAAAGAAAGAAACTTAAATAGGATGCATTTCTAATGGTGAAAGTATTATTTCTGTGAAAAGTGTGTTTGCTTGTACTTGGCAGGAGGGTGTTCCACCTCCCCTACCCCCAGCCCATACACCCCTCTGTTGCCATAATCATCACTATAGTACCCAAGTCAAGAAAGTACAGGAAAGACTCCATTTTATTCCTACCACAAAAGATGTAGCATATCTTTTTCTTCATCTTTGATTAAATTCTCACTGCTTTTAAAGATTGGAAGATAATTACTCAGAGTCATGGGTCAGTGAAGGATAGAGAAGCAGAATATGCAGACAATACATATGGCATTTCAATTAATTTTCCAATAAATTTCTATCAGTTCTTTTCTTTTTCTGCTGTTGTGACTTTTGGCCAATTTAACAGCTCGATGAACATATCTAATTAGAGGTGGCTTTGGAGTGGGCCAGGCCACATGGGAAATGCCAGATTTATCCTGGGATTCTTAGGATTCACTTCAAGACTCCTCAGTTAAAACCAAGTATATGCTCCATTGAAGGGCATCATTTTTATTTCTGACTGATTTTCAAGTTTAAATGTTATGTAGACTTGGGATTGAGTGTATTTTCATAGAATAGGTCTTAATAATTTTTATTCAGGCAAACTCATGCTGGAGTGTCCCAAGGCTTGGGCCTAGGCCTCCCCCTACCGGCCCCCTAATCCCTAAGACTTCTGCCATCTTCCCATTTTGTCCCATCCCTTCTCACTTGCTCCCTAGATGAGCTTCCTGTTCCTGTAGGCCCCTTTCCTCTACTCAGGGTCCATATTCCTGATACTTGACTCCCTTTTCTCTCTTGGGATTAGAATACAGGCTTAACAAACAAGGTCCTGGTGCCAGGGTTTGAATCGTAGGTTAACAGATCAAAGAAGCAGGGGTCATAGAGGACTCATTAGGGTGTGAAGAAGCAGCATCCAAATCCCTCTTCTAGGGGCACCCAGGCCTGTGATAACAGTGGCCATGCTGTCCACCTCTCTCACTGCTGCCGCTGCTTTCCTACTGTGGACTGCTGCTTTCACAGGCAGCCTTCATTTTCCAGTTCATATTTTACCACAAGAAATGCATGTCCTGATGTGGATGTTTCCAAAGATGGTAAAGACCCTGCTTATTTATTAGAAGGGAAAAATGCCCATCTAGCTACACATACATGCATCCTTTCTCAGCTCCAGTATGAACTTAGAAGACAAACTACCCGTGTCATGATCTATCTCCTATCTCTCACTAGGCGTTTTTACCTTTACTTATTTTCTCCACAGGAAAAAGCTAAGAAGGGCCACCTCTGTATATAAACAAGTACAGAATATGTTATACCCTTAATTTCTCAGCTCCCAAGAATTTTCTAGAAGGAAAGATACAAATCCAAAATGTTTCTGAGCAGCTGCTGTTCAGAAGGCCACAGTGCCCCCCAACCTGACCATTCAGAAAAAGGAAAACCATTGTTTTTCATCTGTTTAGCTTTGAGGGTGCTCTCAGGCTCCCAGGTAAATAAACAGGATACCTGAGGCCATTTGTAGCAGCTTCTTTGGTCTCTGAACAGGTTTGGAACAATGAGTTGCAGGTATGACAGAGCATTTAATGCATCACTTTCTCGGACATATCAGACCACTGATACCATAGCCCAGTAACACTTTTACCCTTTTAATAGGACCAAATGAGCATTCTTGCTGAGAAAGAACTTGTTAAGATTTATCTGAAACCATCGGAAAGGGTTAGGCTGAAGAGACAATCTCTTCCAACTTAGTAAGTCTGCAAACTGTGGGGGCAGAATTTTCCCAGATGATGGCACACGCTTTGGCATCTGAATCATCTCTCTTAGAAATCATATTGGTAACCCTTTTCATACCGAGAATGGTGATGGAAATGATTGTCTTAATCACAGACCACGTCTGAGGCATGATTCATCATGAGTTCTAAGTACTGAAGGTCTAGAACTCAAAATGCAATCCCAACACATTTTATTCTAAGTACTCTAGTCAGTATTTTATGGATTGTATTATTTTTCATTTATTTGATACGTTGGTGAAGTCTATAATACCAGCACTGGTGGAGATGGATCCTAACATTGGCAACCTAAAATAAGGAATCTATGAGTTGCTTTCTACGTTCTGATATAGCAGGTCCTACCTATCTGTGTTTTGCTTAGGCTGATATTAAAGTTAATTCACAACCCTTGAATGTGTACTAAAAGTGCTCAGGTAAATGGCGTGCAGGTGTTTTGTGCCCCTCCTGACTCAGGAGTGTTCCCCACGCTCCCGCACATCCCATCCCCCATCTGCCCACCCTTCACATAAGACCCTGAACCACCAGCCATGGTCTTGTTGCTCTTGCATCTTCAGAGTTCTACTTTCCATTGGCTCTTTCTGCTAAGTCTATGAATCAGATATCCTCCAGTCTAACACACACACACACACACACACACACACACACACATTTCTTTTCAAGCTGTTGTAACTCATTTACTTTACTGCCAATCCTCTGGAGATCATGGTCTATATAACCTACCCTCACTTCTTCATGTTTTGCTCACTTTCCAAGCATTTACACATTGCTGTCACCTTCCCTAATGAACTAGCTTCCAAAGGCCACTGTAACAAATCAGCATAGTTTTAAGATCTTAAAACATGTTCTCTTACATGCTTAAGGCTGGAATTTCAGAATATGTTCACTGAGCGGAAACCAAGGTGTCAGGAAGACCATGTACCTTCAGAAGACTCTAAGGCAAGATCTATTTCCTTGCCTTCTCTGGCCCCTCCAACGGTATTCCTTGCTTTCTTCCCAGCCCCTAGTGGCCAAGTGCCTTCCTTGACTCACGGCCCCTTCCTCTGTCTTCCACTCTGCTGAGGTCAGCCCACCTCCTCCTCTGTTCTGCGCCAACTTCCCCTCTGCCTCCCTTCTACCGAGACACCCGTGACCGTCATTAGGACACCTCCAATTATGCAAGGTAATCCAGGGACCGCAGAGCCCCAACGCAGTCTCATCTGAATCTTTGGGAGCCTTGTTCAGCCCACAACATCTTCCAAGAAACCAGCGCCCCGGGTTTCTAAGTACACCTTAACGCTGTTCCTCCGCAGTTCTGCCCAGCCTTTGTGTAGCCCCTAACCCTAACCTTGCCTCCTTGCGCTCCCTGTGTGTCTGGCTTCTATGGCATTGCACCTATCTTTCTCATGGCCATTCCATACCCTTCTTTTCTTCTTCCTTTTCCTAAATGTAGCCTCTCTTCAGTGTTCTCTCCCTAATCTAATTTTCCTTGCTTTCTGCACTCCCTTGCTTGATGGTCTCATCCAGATCCATGATGTTTCAATCTTTGTCCCCTGGTTAGATCCTCCTTAGGGCTCCAGTTCACTTTTCTAGCACTTGCTGCCTGAAAGTTCAGGCGGATGGCCTTGGGGGCAGCAGGGAGACTGAGTGCATCTCGAAGCCCCGCTAACCTCTTCTGCTTCCTTAATCAGAAGTGCAGTCAATAGCTGCAGCTTTCTGGAGAGTAATGAAACATCCTTCTCTATCTTTGCCTTGGCCACTGTCTTACGCCAGGCCCTAATTGCCTTGAGTCTGAGCAATCCCAGCAACCTGACAGATTTCCTCCCTGTGATTCTTAGCTATTCTTTGTTTCCAAGATCAGCTTTGTAAAGCTAGCTGTAATTTGCATAAATTTTGCACTAAAAATCCTCAGCACCCTTCTGCTTCTTCCTGCCAGCCTGTTGTCATTAATGCTCAGTCTCATGGCCTTCACGGTTCCTCCAACTTGATTTCAAGTGCAGCTTACAATTTATCCCCCACCTCTCTCCTAACCTTAGGCTCCCAACGCCATCTGCACAAATAGGAGAAGTTCGTGCTCTCTGGTGCTGCTTATTCTGTTATATTGGGTTCCTCCTGCGTCTGTATGGAAATCCCACAAAGCAGACCTCCAAGCAGGATAGAGTGTGCAAAGCCATGACAGTTAAATGTATTTTAAATTTAAATAATTCTTTAATTTTCCCCTTGCTTTGCTATTGGAAGAACTAGTTCTCTCCGATTGACCTCAGGAAGCAACGCTCCCTCAGGATTGGAAGTTCTCACTGATTTCCCGGTTAGTGAGAGGAAGCTGCTATGCAGCTGAAGGCTTAGTTTAAGTGGTTGATTTCTCTCATTCATTCCTTGTTTATTTTAAGTATTCATTCCACAGCTCTTTGCAGAATACCTACCATATGTTGGACACTGTTCGAGGTATGGCAGGGAAGAGTAATAGGCTAAACCATAATTTTGTGCTCTTCTGGAGCTTATACGTATTAGTCACATGTAGTGTGGTAAAAGCAGGTGGGTCTGCGTCAGATGCTAAGAAAAGAAGTGTTCAGCTTCACCAGAGTGTTTCAGTGGGTGCGGAACCAGTCTATGGGCTCTAAAATGTCTTCTCGGAGGAGATAATGAATGGCGAAGGCCAACCGGGCATTCTCAAAAGACTTTATCTGTGTACCACACAGATTAATTTGAGGGGAAAATCCCATTTCCAGTATATATATGTTTAGTTACTGATTGGAAATGTGCAAATTGTTACATCTAGAAATTATGTTCCCTAAATGCCGTGTATCTCGGAAGATATAAAAGTATGTTAGGGCCAGAAGTATCACTAAGAGGCATCATAGAAATTTTAATGGATGTGCTGGGGTGTAAATATATCTGTCATGATAATTGGAATCCCAAAAATAGCTTGGTTGGAAAGGTGGATATGTTTTGCTCTTCTAAAGCATTTCTAAAGTGTTCCATAGGGACAAGTTTTACTTCCTCAGGAGCTCCTGGCTTGCTCAGTGTTTACTCAGCAGCTTCAAAGCAGCTTGTTATCTTAATTTAGTTCATCTTTTCCTTTTAGTCTTAGCATTCAGAAACCTAAGTGTTACTAATGCTGCCCATTTGTCATCATCGTCATGTCACCAGTCTGCACACAGTGTCTCTCTTTTTTTCTTTTTTCTTTTCCTCTGTCTTCTTTCTTTCCTCCAGTCCCACAAATCTCCTTGTATAGATATATGAGCATTTTGCTCAGTTCCTCCAAAGGTGACTCCTCCTCAACCTGCTCTTCTTCCTTTTTTCTAGCTGTGCTACTGACAAGAAGAATCCTAGAGGACATGATGTTAAGAGAAATAAGCCAGGCATAAAAAGACAAGGAGTGGATGCTCTCATATCTGGAAGCTAAAATGGCCATCTCAGAAGTAGAGAGTAAAATTGTGTTTATCAGAGACTGGGAAAGTTGGGGAGGGAGGAGGAATAAAGGGGGATTGTCCCGGCCCGCGGGTAAGTCAACGGAGACCCTAGAGGGGGGGTGAGAATGAGAAAGGACAGGGGACACGAGAGATGGAGACAAGACAGGTTTCTGATCAAGTCTTGTTTATTGCGGAAGCTGCTACAACATATATACCGTAGGGCTAGAGGGAGGGAGCAAGGGGAGGGTACTGGGGTTACTTCCTTGTTGCCGGGTAGACTTGCAGCAGGCTTAGACATGTCCGTAAAAGGCACTCAAGAGTACTAGCGGGGGGGGGGGGGGACAAGGCCCCCCACAGGGGATGATTAGCCGGTACAGATGGAAAGTAGGAATGGCTTCTCGTGTTCTAAAGCACAGTAGGATGACTGTGGTTGAGCAATAATTCATTGAATATTCCAAACGAGCTAGCAGAGAGGATTTTAAAGCTTCCCATTGTAGAGACTGGACCAGTGTTGGAGGTGATGGATCTGCCGATTTTCCTGTTCTGATCATTACACACTATATATGTGGATTAAAATATCACACTGTGCCCCAGAAATATGTGTAATTATTATGTCTCAATTAACAAAAAGCTTCAAACACTTTCTGCAGAATCTAGAATAGAAGGTAAAACAAATAAAAGAGATGATATGAAAGTAGAGGGAGTCTATTAGAGAAGAGGAAGCGGGTGGAAAACAGGAGAGAAAAGGAATGTCTGGTGGGGAGAAAACCAAGATATGTTACCTGCATGTAAAACTGTGCAAAAAGAAAATGGTATTCTGTATAACAAATGTGTACTAAAAACCCCAAACCAAACCAAACCAGACCAGACCAAACCAAACCAAACTAAAACAAAATCATCTGTCTCAGCGCTTCCACCTCCCAGACAGCTCCAGACTCCACATTTCTCTCCGTTCGTGCTGCTGTTTCTAGGTCCAGACATTTACTACCATTTCCTGGTCTATGGTAACTGATCTGCCTCAGTGTAGTCTTGTTTGCCAAATGAGGCCAAAATGACTTTTCTAAATCCACATTGTATCACACCTCTGTTTAGAAACCTTCAACGTTTCTAAACAAACCTTCAGCTTTCAGAGGAAAGCCCTTCCCACTGTGTCGAGGTTCTTGCCAATCTGCAGTTCCGGCCTCACAGTTTCTTTTACAAGCACCCACCTGGGCTGTTTTCTGAGCTGCCCGCTGTCCTCAGGTGTGTCTCTTGTTTCTTGCCTTCATGCCGTAGCACATGGTGTTCACAAGACAAAGATGATCAGCAAAAGATATTCCAAAAAGAGAATCTAGCCAGAGCATAGGTACAGAAGAGTCAGGTGATCAAGACCAGTTAGAGACCGAGGGAGGACGAGAGGAGGGGAGAGATTGGAGGACAAAGGGGACTGTCACAGGTTCCCAGAGGGGGTGACATAGATGGAGCCATTGCTGAGTGTGCCGTGGGATACTCAGGGCTGTGTGCATCCTCTGCTGAGAGCAGCCAGGAGCTCATCCAAAGGTGGGAACGTCTACATGTCCCAGTGAATAAAAAATTACTTGAACTTTCCTTTTTGAAATGCATCAGTTTCAGAGCCTCCTAGTGTGTATCCTGTATGTGTGTATAACAATTATAGGCAGGATGGGCATTTATCACTTAGATTTAAATTGATTTATATCCACCCATCCATTGTTTAATTCACATCTATAGTGGACCCATTAGGTGGAGTCATGGAACATTAAGAAAGTTTATGCTGATATTTAAGAATAGAATAAAGAGCCTAAGATTCTAATAAAACTGTAAATTTAATTCAGAATAATTTGTGACAAATCTATAATTTGGCAGGTATCTAACAATGATTTTTATATAATATAGCCAGATTTTACCAACATTCAAAAATTAATGATAAGAACAAGCAAGTACAATAACGATCCTATTTCTTTTATGATTTCATTAACTGAGCCCATTTCTAGTGTATGTGTTGCTTGCCCACTGTATCCTGTGTCACCTTATTATTTATAACCAATACTCAAAATTTAAAAAATAATCCAGTTTAGTTTTATGAAGGCAACCATTTCACATGATGGAAGTATTTTAATATCCATTTTTAATATTGAAACACATGATTATATTTCAAGTACACGTTAACATATGCATGCAACATAAATAGTAGCAGTACTCTTGGAGATGAATGAGAAACTCACTCTTGATTAATTTCCTATGAACTAAGCTTAGAAATGTGTTGGCCCAGGGCACAGTAGACTAGGTTAATCCCAGGTGTACTTCGCGTCCTGGTGTCTGTGGTCAGATGTATGTCTGAGAGAGATAAGGCCTGGGAATTTCTGCTTAGGGAACTTGCCTCAGGGCTCCAGCTCCAGCCTTCTTCATGGGGTGAGCATGGTCACTGGAAGGTGTGATACGACTCTCAGTCAAATGTTACTAGCAATGGGCTCTTAGATGGGACCCTTAGTCTACATACTTGGTGGCACCGTGGCTTGCCTGGCTCTCGTGTGTTTCTATAGAAACCCTGTTTGACTTATCCTCGTAGTACCAGGGGAGTCTAATCTTCCTGTCAGTCTTAGGCTGCTATTGAGATGGCCAATGCAGTGGTTGGGCATTATACTATTATTTAGAAACAACTGGGTTCAATCACACTTTCTCTCCAATAATTAAATTAAGACAGTTTAGCACTGTGTGGTCATTTGTTAAATGGTAAGCGGTCAAGATGTGTCTTCATGTTTCAAATTACTAAATTCACTAAAATTAGTCATGTTTATTTAAAATAAATTGTACCATTTTTACTTATAATCACAAATGTGTCAAGCAAAAATGATTATTTATGGTTCCTGTGGTGGTGGACAAAAATTACTTAGGAATATAGATGTGTTTATAATTCAGAAAGTTGGAACATGCTGGCGAAGGGGCGGGTAGTGCTGTCCCGGGAAATGGAAGGAGAACTTGGAGCAGGGAGACCTTCTGTTTTGGAAAGATCTGCTGGGATGTCCAGGGGAAGATGCCGCAGAGCTAATATTACGGTGAGACCTGGCTTCCAAACTCATCTGTAAAATCGTCCTTTTATCCTTGGGGGCTTCAAGACTTCCAGGGAATGCCTGAAACCATGCATGGTAGCAAATTCTGTGTATACTTTTACATATGTGTGTGTGAGAGAAAGTTAAATTTATAAATTAGGCACAATAAAAAATAAGCAGCAGTAGCTAATTATTAATAGGACAATTATAACAATTAGTTATCGGAATGTGCTGGCTCTCCCTGTCTCCAACTGTCTTACTGTCCTCTGTTCCACCCTTTTCCCAATAATGATGCAAGATGGCAAGCAGAGGAGAGGTGACTGATGTTTGCATTGTGACATAGGGCTAGGCCACTGCATATGGGCCGGTTGGACCCAAGTCCTATAGTACCAGAGCAGCCAAAGTAGCTACTCTAAGATAGTGATAAGGGAGACAAAGGGATGATTCACATCCTGGGTAGGATAGAACAAGAGAGCATGAGATTTTATCACAGTATTCAGAACAGCCCACAATTTGAAATTTCTTTTTTTCTAGAGTTTTCCACTTAGTCATTTCAGGCTATCATTGATCTCAGGTAACCGGAACCTCAGAAAACAAAACCATGGGTAGGGAGGGGCCATTGTCTACATTTTCTGATGTAGCAGTACTGATTACAGAATTGTAAGTGGCCTGTAGAGCAGACAGATCAGAGAGCCCCACCTCTGTAAGGATTTGATGAGAATTTAATAAAGAACGTTGACATGCTTGCACCTTTGCTTCACCTGAAACTAGACACTGAATTTAAAATGCTTTTAGGAAAATCCTACACTTCTGAGAATACATCCTGGGCTGTAGGAATCACTGCAGCTCCTGTTCAGTTCCCGAGAGGAAACACTTTCCACTAAGGACAGTGACATATCATGGCTCTTGATGAACAAAGTGCAGATTTTCAAATTTAAGGTGGGGGAATGGGCAATAGGTCCTGGCAATTAGTGGAAAGATGACAGAGGGTAAATCACAAAATGTACCCGTTAGAGCTGGCCTGAGAAGTGACAAGCCTGATAAAATCTTTTAGCAACTCCAGTTCAACAACCCTTCTAATCTGCAAAAGGGAACAAAAGAAGAAAAACAAGGCCAATTTCATTGTTCTAAATAAAATATCATCCCCATCAGGGGATTGCAAAGTCCAGAACCAACCTGGGAACAAAACATGGCTTGTCGTTTTGGAGAGAAGAGAGGAAAAAAAGAAAGAATGGATGTCTGCAGTCCTCTTGAAGTTTGAATGATATTGATCTTGGCTGGAGAAATCATGCATTACCTCAGTCATTCTTTCTGTTGGTGCGTCGCTTTCTTCCCCTCAAAAAAGAATGCCCGGCTCATTGGTCATGTTCCTGTCTAGTTTCACAGTCTGTTACCACTTTAGAGACATTTAGAACGTTTTGTAGATCAGATCGCTAAAGCACTAATTGGATGATGCCCATGCTTTTGCCAAAGAGCATTACTACTACAAAGGAGACACTTTAATCTGATTTGCCTGATCCTTCATGTACTATCAGTTGGTTCGAAACTTGGACGAGGGGAGAATGAAATGTTACTTATTCTACCTAACTGTAAAATCTCAAATTTTGAAGTCCCAGCTAGTACCCTTGAGAAATAGCTGAGGGCTGAGAGTCTTTTGGGTGGTCCCGGACAGTGGCCTTAGGAGGAGAAGGCACATAGGAGCTCAGTGTTGGCAGGTGCTCGATGCATGCAGACGCTTTGTGGAACGGGCTGGAGTTCAAACTGCATGGCAGACTCACGTTACAGCCCCCTCCCCTCCCCATCCATGGAAAATGCTGGCCACTGGACATTCTAGTAAGCAAAGTTGCAGCAAAATTTCAACTGAAGAGCCACATAGTCTTTCTGAAAACTGGCCTTTTGAGTATCAGGATGCAGAACAAACTTTTCTCAGTTTCTCAGCTAGTCCAAGGACCATGACATTAAAAAGCATAACCTACAGGCTATGATGCATCAGTTCTTCACTTGCAGCTGTGACTTTCCTCAGGGGACTGTCCTGGGGCTCCCTGGGCCACCTTACATGGGCGAAGACTGGCAGAGCTGGGAGTTACAGCTGCCCCACCACCCTGCACTTTTCCCGAGAGACCAGACAAGCACCAAGATGTAATTCTTATTGCCGAAGTCCCTGAGGATTCAGGAGGAGGCTAGATCTTTATCTGAAATCCTACCCTTTCCTGGCTTTCCTCTTATCCTGCTCTTTCTACCCCTTCTCTCCTGGAGAAGCACTTGATTCATAAACCACTGGTATTTAAATCCTGTAGGATTCTTTTCTGGAATTGCCCAAGACAATATACTGACAAGAACAAATTAAAAGAAGTAAGAGAAATTAGGCTCTTGAATCAGCCAATTGCAGTATCCCATACAGTAGAGATGGAGAGGGATTGTCTAAGTGCTCTAGAAGGTGAAACTAAATCTACCTAAGAAATCTGGGAAAAAAAGAAGAAAATAAAATACTGGTGATAAACCCCATTACTGCAGAAAAACAGATGGTAAAGAAGGAATGTTAGTAATAGCTTAGAATAACCAAACCAGAGAGATAGGATCACATGTAGAGTTGTGGATTCTCCCTAGGTTCCTTGAAGTGCTCAATTTAGTAACATCAATAGAAGATGCAGTTTGGGATTCTTCTGATTGTGATTTTCTAGTTGAAGTAATTGGGAAAATGGGAGAAACTTCCCTGAAAAGGCACGTTTTAAGGTCCTAACTATTGTTTTCATAGGAAGAAGACATGGAATCAGCCTGATGGGGAAGGCCATGTCACTCAGTAGAGCCTACCCTCAGTACAGTCCTCAGGTGCTGGAGACACCAGCAGCAAGGGGGAGCTGCGTAGAAGAGGCATTGAAGTAGCTGATGGAAAGGTAACATGATAACGTCGCAGCATGCCCTGATGCGTGTTGGCCGACTATTACTGCAGATTTGCACAGTTTGCCAAAGGGCAGTGATGTCTCAGCACAGTGGCCTGGCAGGAGGTGACCTGCATTAAGTGTGTGTTCCTAAGGACAGTGCAGCACCTTCGTCTCCTGGTGGCACTTCCTCTTTAGTGAGCTTGTTCCCAACTCCTGATTTCTGGAAAAGCCTGGCTTCACGGCGAGGCTGAAATGAGAAATTATTCTCAATCTGCCTTTCTGCCCTCAGGTATCACAAGTGTCTGAAGTGATTTTTATAATATGAAGGCCTAGGTTCACTTCCCTAAGAGGTCAGACATTGCTTGTATTTTCTAAATTTGAGTATAAAATAATCTTGTATGTCTACCAATGATTTGGATTTTTAGAAAGTAGTCCAAGTGGAAAACCAGTTTTAACTATGAAATCCTGAAGGAACCACACACATTCCTATGGAAAACAATAGGTCAGGCAGTAGCTGCTGAAGGAACACAAATATATCCAGGTTCAGCATAAGATACCTATATCCGAGACTTAGAAGAATAAAATGTTTTGAAATAATGATTATAAGATTTGAACTTGAGAACCTTGGATTTTAGTTTCTTTAAACTTTTACTTACAAGGACAAGATAATTTTATTTTGTGCTATTATGACTTTGGGGATTTAAGTTACAGAATAAAGGGAATTTGATTTTGGATGGAATTATTTTGGATTTTAAATCTTGTGGGCTTCTAAGGAAATCTAATTTGAGGACATTTAATGTCTCCTTAGGAAATTTACAATGGAAGGTAATTTGCATTCAAATTTGTGTCCCTTCTGTACGTAGGCAGTTTTAAAATGGTGCATCTTGATGTTGTCATTCAGTCTTTTAGCAGAACCTCTGATGAGCTATGTTGGATGTGTCCAATTTAGACAAACTATGGCCTTAGTGTTAATTTAATTGGTGACTGTTCGGACCCAGTTTTAGAACCTTCTGAGCAGAATTCAGTGCCATTTATCAGTATTATCAGGAAGGTTCACAAAACATAGTTGCTAGGGGGAATGGCTCAGGCGGGTGGCACAGAGCTGCCCTGAACAACTTTCCTGGTTGACCACAGGCTTGAGAGTTAAATACAATCAGGTAACAGAACACAGACAATGGGTGGTCAGAGGAAAATACTTCTCCATGGCTTTGTAGGTTCTATGCCAAGGGCCTTCTCTCAAGCATTTTTCCTGACCTTTTTCCCCATATGGGAGGAAAGAGGTTCTGGCTAAGAGATCTATGATCCTGGATCCACATTTCTTTGTTGGACAGAGCTGATCTGTTGCTGTGGATTCTGCCCCCTTTACTCTTCCTACCCCAGTAGAGGAAGTAGTCTTGTGGTCTGCACACATAGTGGCTTACTCAAGTGTTTGATTCAGGAGCAGAGCATGTTGGGAAGCTCTAGGACACATGCCCCTAATATTTTTATTTGTAATAAAAGTGACACTCTGATTTGGGTCCAGAACTTGTGCAGGAAGGAGAGGTGTTGTGTATCTGACACACAGAGAGCCCTCAATCCTAGGTTTTGACTCAGCTGAACCCAGGTCTTCCTGTTTGATTTTATAATTTGATTTTCTGCCTACAATTTAGTTATTTTTTCCTACACTATCTCAAAGTCACATCCTCTGCCAGTTGTCCTTATTACTATCCTAGTGTTAATAATGTGGACACAACAGCACTCTTTTCATCTGAAACAAAATTTACTAAAAATGACTTAGGGAATATTGACATTCAGGTGGAACAATGAATTTGGCTCGTGTACTTGGATGAAACACATTTTGACGGGACAGATTTAGAACCACTCAGATATTAGACATTGGGTAGATAAAACATTTATCTGTCTTGTTGATGTTTTTCATCTTTTACTCAAAAGTTTGATAGTGTACAGATGGAGCAAAAGATCACTGGACTAAATTCCAACAACAGTGTGGTTGTAGATTCTCATAGCTCTGATCTGAAGTAGTCCCAGGAATCTTCCTATACACTGAAGTTATTGCTTTTCAGTTTGATTAACTTTTATTTCTTTATAAAGTCTGCATCCAACTTATCTCCTTTCAACCTAGAAAGTGACTCATTTTTTCATATGAAAGAAAAATCATGCCATTAGGTTTTCATGTTCAAGAGAGTTTTAAAAGTTGCTAAAAGGTACTTCTCATTCTCTCCCTCTTGGTACATATCAGTTGGGGGTGCTGTAGTCCAAGATTTTGTCTTCAAATGTATTTTTAAGCATCACATTCAATATTGTACTGTTTTTACAATTCTGTATTCTCATACCTTCTTGTTTTTGACCAATTGCAATTCAAAGAAAGGTGTGGGAATGATCTTGCATTAATAAATAAGCAAAGAAAAAAATCAATGAATTTATTTGATCCAGGGGACAATAATGAAACATTGATTTAAGTAAGAACTGGTGACATAGCTATAAGTGGATTTTTTTGTCTTTTATCTATTGCTGTTATAGAATCCAGGTTGCCCGGTGCAGAAATATCCAATTTCTGAGTTTTCGTCTTCACATTTTCAGCAGTGTTTCTTAAGACAGGGTACAAGTAGTTTTAAAAGTAATGATGTTTCATTAGTCAGCCAACCACAGGTCTTTTTCTTTATTCTTGAAAGAGTGGCAAATTGACTTTATATCTTTTGAGATATCTATGTAGGATTTACCTTTAAAGATGGAAAAAATATTTCAAAGGCAAATACAATATAAGAATTGGTAAATTTGGTTTTCTCCCCAAGAGAAATGAAAAGCTTGACAAATTCTTTGTCACTTACTAGTTGTATTTTCAATTGAAAATGAGAAAATACAGATGAAAGCATTGTGGTTTCACGCAAGTCATGAACAAAATGTTAATCTAGGAAACATACTGTCTTTTGTTCAGGGAATGAGTCTTATTACTGTGTATTTGTCTCTTCAAGTGTAATGTCAGGGTATCTAAGAGTAAGAGATAATTTTGCATCCTTAGTCTCAGGCAAACACCCTCTTGATTCCCCTCATTTCAGTGGGCTTTGAAATAATCAGAAAAGTGGATCACAGCTGTAACTGCCGAGATGCAATTTGGTCAAAGAAGCTGTTTAGCTTTCATCCTGTAATCAGAGCTGACAGCCTAAGAAACATAAAGCTCTCATGTTTGCTCCTGAGTACTAATAGTAAGCACCAACAGAGTTCAAATATCCATTTAAGACATGAGTCTGTTTGGAGAACTATCCATGACTAACTTCTCAGGGAGTGGGTTAATGTGGAACATTAGGTATAAATCCCACTCCTGCTCACATATTCACGTGCTTCTGCTACTTTTTTTCCTCCCAGTGAAATATTGCATCATTCTTTTCCATTATATTTGAAAATGTCAGAAAGCTGAAACACCATAAAGTGGCTCCTGAATTCCCAATTTGAACAAAGCAGGGTACATATGTCCTTCTCAGTTTGGCATAGTGTTTGGAGAGATAAGTCCTTTTGTTTCTAGTAAGATTTTTCATTTAAATATAGCCCAGTAACAGAAGTGGGTGGAAATAATAGATGGCATTTTGTTAGAGAGCTGTAGAGACTACAGAAGCATCTAAAAACAAGCCATCACATATAAATTAATTAAATGCTTTAAGAAATTTAGTTCAGCGATGGTGTGATAATGGCCAATGTAACACAGAAGCAAGAAATTAATATTTTGGGATCAAACGGATCTGAGTTCAAATCCAGACTCAACTGACAACTAGCTGGGTGACCTTTCAATAAACTGCTTAACTTTCTTAACCTTTCTTTCTTCCATTATGAAATAGGAATAGATAAAGTGTTGTTTTTCTTTTGTGAGAGGCAAGCAGGAAGATAATGCATGCAAATTTTTTAGCACTTTGCTTGATACAAAGCAAGAATTAGTTAAAATGATATAAACAACACTAATAAAAATACCAGTGCTGGTAAGGAACATAAAAAGATTGGGAAGAGGACTCTTGCTTTAGGGGCAGCAAGACTTATGGTGTTTTAAGAGCTCGAGGTCAAACAGAGTACAATTCAGGTTCCCTGGTGTGGGGAACTTGGGACTGGGGGTCATGGAACTTAGATTTCACTATTCCTCACCATCCCTTGCAGTGGTGCATTCTGGGACAGAAAACATGGTGACCAACTTCTGCGAAACTGACATGTTGGGAAGAAGGAGTCACAAGAACCGAAGTTCTGAACCGAGGAGAGAAATGTGTTTGCTTATGTCGTGATCATTTCTTTTTTACCTTTAACTTCTTGAAGTGATAACTCAAAGAGAGGAAAAAAGATGATCAAAGAAAGGAAAGAAATAACAAGCTAAAAAGAAATAAAAATAGATTTAAATTTTAAATTTTGTGTCCTAGATGCTTTTAATGTTATATATGATAATTTAAAGTGTAATGCATGATATTTAAAAAAGATCTGGAATACAGCCATTGATTATCTCCAAATTTCTCAGACTTGTGGAGCTGCTCAGAAATACACACTTTGAACAAGCACTATAGTAATTCCAACTTGCATGTCCTCAGACCATACTCCGAGACTCATGGTCCGGGACTGAGTAACAAAACTGGGCACCCTCAGCCTCTCTGGGAGCTGGGTAGATGCAAAGAACAGATCTAGCCAACCGGAATCTGCAAATCGAATTCCCAGAGCCCAACCTGGGATACAGGCAAACTTCCCGTGTTTCATTTATTCTAATGCACATTTCCTCCCCGCATTTCACCCTCTCTAAATCGGGATGCCTCTTACCTTGTATGGTTTTGGTCTGTTTCCTTGGCAACATTTCCCCCTTTTCCTAGCATGACATAAAAGCGCTGAGGTTTGCGAACAGTGGCTCCTGAGATTCAGTGAGTCACAGCTGCTGGGTGTTTTCAGTGATACCCAGAAGTATTCTAGGCCCTGTCCAAAGTTTTCTAGGGTTTTAGGGCTCATCCTAGTTCAGAACAAACCCAGAAACCTTTCTCTGCATTGGAGTCGTGAAGATATCTTCGCACATTACCCCCTGAGAGTTTTATAATTTTACATCTTAGGCCTAGATTGACCCTCACCTTGTTGTGGAAGCTGGCCCGAGGCCCCCAGATCTCATCGCTGCCCTGCCAAGGACTAAGGCCCCCTTCTTCCCAATGTCGGGAGTGTTGGTGACTGAATCTCAGCTGAGGCCTTTTTGGGATTTTCCCCAAGGGAGAGGCCCCTTCCAAAGTGCTGCCACCTTCTTGTAGCCGCTTGCATCTGATGACTGCTCATGGATGGTCGAAGGCTTGGCCTGAGGGCCTAAATGTGGGGTCATTTTGCAGGGTCAGCCTAGTTCTAGAGCCACTCATGGGCTGGGCAGAGCTCCTTTTTGGTGACTACATGGCAGTTCAGTCCTCTCTGTGGCTAATTCTTAGCTGTTGATCTTCAGACATGTCCCGGGAAACTTCCTGCCCACTAATCCCTGTTTCATAAGGACTATGACCCAAGACACACCGTGAACTATTTGTGAAAGGTGTCAGAGGAGTTGTCTGATTTTTCCCTGTGAATATCGTACTGTCCCAGTGTCATTCACTGAGAAGTTGTTTCTTCCCTTGTTACTCTGCAAAACAATCATGCACGAAGGGGCTGTGTGAGTCTGAGTTTATATCTGAGCTCTAAATTCTGTTCCTCTGCCTGGGTCGATATTACATATCTTTTTTTTTTTTTTTTGGTACCAGGGATCAAACTCGGGTCCTTGAGCTTGCGTAGCAGGCGGCGAAACCACTGAGCTAAATCCCTGGCCCAATATTACATATCTTAATTGCTTTGAAATTATGATGTGTTGATATTCTGACAGATTCCTTCGGTCAAATAGAACTTGTTCTTTTTAAGTATGGATAATTCTTAGCCTTTTCCAGTTTTACATAGGTTTTAAATCAGAATGTCAAGTTGTAAGACAAAATCAATAGTGACTTTTGTTTGGAGTGGATTAACCTATATGTTACAATTTCAGGAAAAGAATATCTTTCAATATTGGGTCTTTGGATCTAGGTACATGGCATACCATTCCATTTTTCAGTCTTCTTAAATTTCTGTCAATATGATTTTATAATTATCTGCACGGAGCTATTGTACATTTTAGTTGATTTATTGTTGAATATTTAATATTTTTATGTTACTATAAATTTACACATTAAAAATAAATTGTATTTTTTGTATGTTGCAGGTACATAGAAATGCAATTGATTTTCTGTAGTTTAACCTGACATTAACAGCCACACTAAATTCACACTAAATTACTAATTCTAGTAATTTCTTTGGTGATTTTTTTGTGGTTTTGATGTACACAATCATTTCATTGTGAAGAGTGATGTTTGTACTTTTAAATTTTCCAATCATCATCCTGCCTTGTCCAGTTGAGATGTCCATAATTTAATAGACCTTATGGTACTAGTCACCCTTGCCTTGTTATTGATATCAGAAAGAAAGTTTTCAACTTTTCACTATTAAGTGTCATCTCCTCTGAAATTTAACTTTATAAGTGCTGTGGTGGGTCTTTTTCTTCCCCATTTGCTTCGGTGCCTTGAAGGCAGATTCCTGCGGACATCCACCAGGCTCCCTGCTGCCTGGACTCAGCTGCATTCAGCCAGTCTCCGGTGTGGTATGTTTTGGGGACCCCTCCTACCTGGTATCCCAGAGTAGACAGAGCGTATCCTGCCCACTTGATGTGGGTGAAGTCCACTGAAGACGATAATATAAAAATGGAACTTTGTGAAGTTTACATTCAAACTTCAAAAAAATCAGGGTGTTGATTTTTTTCTTTTGTCTTTTACTACATATTCTGAATATCTTAAGGGCAGGCAATAGTTCTCTTATCTATGCAGAAGCGAAAAAGGACTCTCCTAAAATATATGCACTTGCAAATTGTCTGACTTAATATAGTTTCTTGCTGGCAAATATATAAGAAGACTTAATTTTTTTCTTCATGATATGTTATCTTAAGTACTATAGTTTTTACATACTACTTTTAAAATCTTCCTTATTCTCATTAGGTTCCTAAGGGCAAATTTTGTCTTAGGTATTTTTCTTTGCATAAGTAGGTATTCAGTAAACACATTATATTCTTTTCCTTTATTTATTTTTAATTACAAGACTAAAATTGTTACAAATAATGGAAATATTCTCCTTATAATTCCATTACAATGAGGAATTAAGTATTTTAATAATCCTTCTATGTTCCCTTCACATATTTATAGGTAAAATTACAATAACAGCATAAACAATTATGGATTTTACTTTTGTACTAATCATTATAGAATAAGTATTCTGGATAATATTCAGTAGTAATACCAATTTTAGCCACTTCTCTAATGTTGAATATTGAGGTACTTTCTGTCACTTCTATGAATCATTTTGAAGTGAATGAAATTTTTAGGAAGATAAACTTTTTTTCGGATTACTTTGTGAAAATTAATTTCAGGAAATGTGACTTATACCTAATGTATTTTTGTATTTTTTAAAATACAATAATTAATAACTGTTTCTTCAAATAATATCTGGCAAAATGATTCTCTTATAATAGATACATAGCAATATTTTGTCACAAGAATGAATGAACTAAATTCCCTGTATTGGTCTCAATTACTAAAGCTTCACTAACAATTTTTAAGGTTTTCTGACTCTTATCAATCTACATTTTTCATGTGTAAAAAGTATTCAACTAAGATTTAAGTCTTCCTTACAAGTTAATGCAGAAACATCATAATAAGAGCTAAAATAGGAGCCACTGAACAGAAAACAAAAATGCAAACAATAATTCAAGAGATGGAAACAGCGAAGTTTCTTTGAATAGTGTTTCCCAAAGCAAGTTCTTGAGTCATTTTCTTTCCTTTTGATTCCTGAAAACTCAATCCTTGCTCTGTGGAGAAGAATCCTCCTGATCCTACGCATTGCTTGTGAGGGGCAATTGAGCCTTCCCAACAATCAGCTGTGACCCAGGAGCTTCTGAAAGACAGGGCAACAGTGCAGCGGATCAATTCATCGCCAGGACAGCTGAGTGGAGCTGGGTTCCCGTGGACCTCGCCTCTCCAGATAGAGAGCAGCAGTGTTTCCCCCCCACACACGTGTGGTGGCTCACGGGGCCTCTCAGTGAAGACACACGCACTGCCCTGGATGGCCGTCAGCTCCGGAGGCGTTGTGTTGGCTTTGGCACGTTTGGTGTTTCAGGGTTATGGCAGTAACATTAGCATGGTTTGGCTATTGTCACTTCTCCGTTATTACTTCCTGTGGAATGTTAGAGGATTCTATGGGCGCTACTATACATTTGCACTTGTATGCTGGACTTAAAATCAGTGTGGAGATTCTTTAAAAAACTGAAACTAGAAATTTCCTTAGTCCCAGCTCTTCCCCTTCTAGATATCTTCCCAAAGGAGTTGAAGTCATCATATTACAGTAACCCACACACACCCGTGTTTATAGCTGCACAACTCACAATAGCTGAATTTAGGAAGCAGCCTATATGTCCATCAACAATGAATGGATAAAGAAAATGTGGTATTTACACACGGTGGAGTATGGTGGACTCTTGACTTATGAACTCAATTGGTGCCGAGGGCTCATTGTAACTCAAGTTGGTTTGAAGTCAATACAGCTGAGATCTGCATGTTTACCTGGGTATGCGCTATAGATAACAAGAGGCAGATGAATCTTCTAGTAACCTAATTAACCCAAGTTGTTTGTATGTCAGGCTGGTCATAACTTGACTGGTCTTTCTCAAATGGGAAGGGGATCAAGACATACAAGGAGGGAGAGGGGAGAAGGGAATGAAAAGAGAACTGAGATGTGTTAGGTACATGAACCAACTCCACGCAAGAAATACAATCATTATGTACTGCAAACATGTCCTAATAAAGAAAAAGGAAATGATTCAAAAATAAAAAAAGAAAATAACCCTGATTATTTTCCTGAGTTCCTTCTGTAATAAGGAGCTGAAGCATCTGGCTGAGGCTTTGAGGAGTAGAAAGACCAATAACTGTGGACCTCGCATCATTACATCATCTATCTGCATAAAGAGACTTAATCAACACTATTCTAAAAAGGACCACAAAGCAGGCACCGCTCATCTGGAAACAGGCAATTTAGTCAAAGTCACTTCATTTGGTTAAACTGTGTCTGACCCAGCCGTCGAGGAAGCCGGGGTTGGACTCTGCCAAGAACGAAATGTTTCCCTAGGTGGTTTCCTGATGACTCCCATCACTAGGGATTGGAACAGGAAAGGAAGGGACAGAACCATGCTGCCCGCAAGCTGTGTGGCCGTCCTGGCTGGAAGGGGTTTGTGTCTGGCTTGCAGAGTCTGGGCTCAGTAAGTCTCTGCTGTTGTTGCTGGGATTCTTGCCGGCTGTGCTCTCGACTTGCCTCCTTCCTGCGGTTTGTGTGTTCCTTCCTTGGCTCCCCTTTAGTTTCTCTTCACTTTGAGCAAACAGCCACTAATAAGAGCAACTGATGGAAGCTGGGGAGGGGGAGTTCGGTCCACACCGAGGGTGGGGAAGAAAGGACGCCAACAGCTTGCTTGGCAAGGAGGTGACCTGGACTCAGGGTGAGGACAGGCTCAAGGTCAGAAAATTCAAATGGGAGAAAAGGTGACTTGGGGAAAACCGGGGGTGGGTGGGTGCGTGCGTGTTTTACAGAGCCTTCCCTCTCTCTTCAGGGAGTAGGCGTGATTGCGTCTGAGGAGAGAGCCTGGGGAAGGAAACGGTTAGTGCCAGAGACTGTTACAGCCCTTCTCTGTTACTCCAGTCTGGTCTCTCTTACTTGACTTTTAAAAGAAACTGTAACCTTTGTGCACCTGTTATGTGAAAGAGAAGAAAAAGTCACACTTAGTTCTGTGCTGAGTGCAAATCCACTGAAACCAGTTACTGACTTGCATTATTAGCAGCGATACTGCTAAGAAAGACTGGTGGGCGGATTCATTCATACTAATGTTATATCCCCTGTCCAGAGCCCAGCAGCCCTTGGCAATCCCCAGGGAACTGCTCTGGCGCTCACTGCTCAGCCCCACTACCCCTTCCTCTGTGTTCAGTAATTACTATTCCACTCTCTTCCACTTCGAGACCAACTTCTTTGGCTTGCACACACGAGAGGGAGCATTCAATATTTGCCTGTGTCTGATTCACTTCACTTAACATGATGTCTCACTGTTCTGTTTGACCACAAAGAACAGGATTTTGCTGTTTTTAGTGGCTTTTTAATAATATTCCATTGTGTGTATGTGTATACCACATTTTCTTTATCCATTCACCTGTCAGTAAACACCTAAGTTAATTCCAAAACTTGGCTGCTGTGAATAGTGCTGCAGTCAATATGGGCATTTGGGTAACTGTTTGTTACGCTGGCTTCATTTCCTTTGATATATATCCAGAAGTGGGATGGCGGAGTCACAAAGTAGGTCTATTTTTGGTTTTTGAGGTCTTTCCATATTGCTCTCCGTAAGACTCGCAGTCAAGTAAACTTTCTCGAATGTCCTTCTGATAGTCACCAGAAAATGGAAATGGTGCTCACTTCAGTCATGATGGTGAATGGTTTCCATCCTCCTGGACGCAGTCTCAGCTTTACCTACAGGAGTTTTACTTTTTCAATCGGGGCTGTATACCTGAGAACCATTGCACACTGCACTATCGGCCTGCGGGACAGGTGATATATGGCGGGCCAAGTCTGTCACGTGGCTAAGACAAATCACAGTCTTAAACTCCCTGGGAATGGCTAAACAGAAGGCTGCCAAAGACACCTCTCAAGGAGGATGAAAGATAATTGCATTGGCGAGCTTTTCATCACTGGGACAAAGCATCTGATATCCACAACTTAAAGACTTATTTAGGCCCACAGTCCTGGAGGTCTCAGTCTAGGGTGGGCTGGCTCTAAGAAACGGCACGATGGGATGGGGAGGAGAACTCCTCAACTCATGATAACTGAGACATGAGGGGCGGAGAGAGGGAGAAATGAAGGGGCTGGGAACAGCATGCAGCTTTCCTGGTTATACCCCACGGACTATATTCGCCAACAGGCCCATCTCTAACAGCACATTCAGCCATGGACTTCTACACGGATTAACCCACTGATGAGGTTAGTGCCTCTTAGGGCTGTGTCTTGATGTCCTCCCAAAGCCTCATGCAGTCTCAGCGGGTAGTTTTTCTGAAGTTGATTCATGGTGCAATGCTAGGCTGAAGGGCACTAGGATGGAGTGTGTGAGTGCTCCTGCCCGAAGTAATCTGCAGAAGATAAAAGGGTCAGAAAGACACTCTTGAGGGCCCCTCCCTGCTCTCTTGTTGCTTTTGTTGCCTTCCACCTCCATGAACTGTTGCCCCTCTGCCACCCCACCTTAGAGCCAGCCGAGTATGGACTGAAACTTCTACCAACTGTGAGCTAAATAAATCTTTCCTCCTTTAACTTTGGGTGTTTGCTAGTTTGTCTCAGCGATGAGAAAAAAATAACTAACACTGTGCCTCATGATCTATTCACCTTCCAAACCCCATCTTAGAACACATGAGCCTTTGGGGAACGTGTTTTTGATTCAAGTTATAGCAGTGATGTGTTAGAGATTTTCTTATTTCTCTCTGGATGGGTCCTGTAGTGGCTGAGGATTTGTATTATGTGGATCTTTCTTATTGACGTTGATCTGGTGGTTTTTATTGGAGAATTTTCCAAGTTATGATGGATGTCTTAGTTTTTAAATACATCTCTTATTACTTGCATTTTCCTGTCCCAGAGACCATAAATAGGTGTTTGGTTTTGTCCTTTTAGTAACAAATGACTCAAGTAGTCTGCAAAGCTGATGCTGAGACCAACTGCAGCCACAGTGCTGGTGGTGGAAGGGACACGGCTCTGCAGTCCGGGTGTGCCACAGGGTTAATTCCTCGTCTTCTGTTGGCCATGATTTTTAAATTTGAAAATGGAAATAATGATGCCCTCTTTACCTCCCTAGATTTTTCTAAAGGTCAAATGAAATGGTATTTATTAGTGCAATTGCTAAATTTCCAGGGTTAAAGGAAGGTTAGAAATTATTACATCAAACCATAAGAATGAGGCGAATTAAGAGAAAGCTTTGCCAATTCTTAGATTAGAAATGTAATTTTTGGATCTGTTTTCATTGCTTTAATCTTGTCTGATTTTTTCCCATTGTATTCCACATGTCAGCAACTGAAGGACCCAATTGTGGGGTCTAGGAGGCCAGCTTAGGCATCTGTGAGCTGTGATTTGATACAGACCCTGGGACATTACCTGTACCACAAAGATTTATTTTGGTGGTACCTCTAATCCAGTACTGTCTGTGCTGTCACCACCTGGGCACTTAGTACCAGACAGATAAATGGCTATAAAAAGTGTGTTTCTGGAAATTACACAGATGATTTCATGTGCAGTTGCCTCTTGTAAGCCACTTGAATTCTCAAGAAACAATTACAGATTTCTAAAATGGGATTTGACCCATTCCGTAGCACTGCCTATTCCATTCTGTAGGGTCAACTTATGATTGTCTCTCATAATGAGAATAAAGTCAAAGGACCTATTGATGTTTTTCACAGACTTTGCCATGTGGGAGCAGACATTAGTTGACCATGTATTATGTGCCAGGAATCTTGCTTAGCACTGGGAGAGAGAGATGTCTAAGATGCAATCTCTTCATTCAAGGAGTTCAGTCTAGTTGTTCCCTAGGGCCACCATAATTTAAAAATATAGGCTGGGGATTTAGCTCAGTGGTTCTGCCACCTGTCTCACAAGTACAAGGTCCCGAGTTTGATCCCCCGTACCAAAAAAACAAAACAAAACATATATATATATATATATATATATATATATATGAGACCAAGCATATATGAGGAATAATTGGTGAAGTGGGCAGTATACTGACAAACAGGAGACCTATTACGAAAAAGCCTTTTGTAGTGTTCCATTTGGAGGGACCCTAGAAAGAATCTCTTGCCCATTACTGTGTCTTTGCTTGATGTTTCTAAATCTTTTTACAATATTAAAAATAATTTCATTTGATATTACATATATTTCTAATTAAATTATGTTAATTTCCTCTACATTCAGACCATGGAATGGGGCTTTATAAATCTCTGTGAAATCATATGCTCACTTCCCTTTAACTTTTTGTATCCTGAGCTCCCAGTTCCCTATTTAGAAACTCTAAATGTTTTTAATTATTTTTTCTGAGCTGCTTAAGAGTAGTATTTGCTTTAAGCAATGAGCATCTCTTTCTAAACATCCACAGTCACAGTACAGTGGTGGTGAACCTATGGCATGCTTGTCTCTGAGGGATGTCAGTATCACTGAAAGCTCTAAAAGGTTTTCCATCTCTGGTACAGGACATGGCTTCAGCGTTCCTTGAAAGGGTGGTTAGGGCTGTGTGTATGTGTCCAGGCCTATAGTCTTGGGTGGACCATGGACTGTGTTCCTGTTCTTTCCCTACACATTCCTCGGTACAGTTCTTTCTGAGGGGATTTACGGCAGCTCTGTAAGCCATGGTACTCCTGACACAGGCTTTTATGTCTTTGAAAGTCTGAGCTCTGAAAGCAAGAATGTTCTTGTGATGATCGAGCCACAGTTCATGAATGCTCTTCTATACTTAGCCAAGAAAATTCAAAACGTTTTTTTTTTTTAAGTAGCCAAGCTCCTCAAATGTCAGGAAACATGACTGCTTTTCTTTATGCTTTGCACTTCACAATGTATTTTTTAAAAAAAAACAGCTTAAGATGTGAGTTCTTATACACTTGATGTATTATTCAGAACAAATTTGTTTGAAGGTGCCTCAAGAGCTTGCTTTGGGGGCCACTTTTTCATGTTTTCTTTGTTTTAGTTCATTCAACATCTGGGTCTGAGAGTCTAGAATTCATGATGCTGAGCTTATTCTGTCAGGGAAAACCCTGTTTTGAGGCATCATTTGAAAAAATGGGAAGCTTGCTCTCCTTTTCTAGCAGCTTTCACTTAAAGCCTTTAGCTAATGCAGCCAAGCAACTCCGCAGTGCCTATGCTTGCTGGCTACTCCCTACACCCTCAGATCATCTCACCTCTACCATAAACCAGGGAGGCAAGGAACAGGGGCCCTCGATGTTCTCCACTCCTTGAACTGTGGCAGTCCTCTTCTGGAGGGCTCGAAGCATTTCACGGAACTCCATAGAAATTCCTGCCTAATCTGGAAGAAGTATGCTCAGGGATGACCTGGAATGTGAAATCCTCTTCTTTCTCCTGCAAATTGGACTCACGACTAGTATGAAATGAAATGAAGTGGTGCCATCATTTACAAAAGTTCCTGAAAAAGTTGAACTAGAGAGTGGGGAAATGGAGACCCTGTGAGTCAGGGATATCAGCACTGATGTGTGGTGAAGTTGTCCTCAAGCAGCCTTCAGAATGTGTATTGGTATGGCCCAGTGTGGAGGCGATGCTTTTGACCTTGGCTGTTCCATTGCAAAATGATGCATCCATAGCAGTGAAGAGACCAAGGAAAAGAAGGCTTTTGTATTGGCCTCTTGCCACACAACCTTGGAGTGACAGTGGCAAACTGAAGCAGTCACCATGACGTCAGAAACTGTGCTTCAAGAGATGACTGAATGGGAACAGTCACCGGGATGGTTGCATTAGGTGAAGCCCCCACACGCGACTTCCGTCATGATGAAGCAAAGCAGGTGGAAGCTGGTTCCTTTCCCTTCAACAATGTGCCTGCCACCTACTCGATCTCTGCCTCCTTCCAAGAGCATGCATTCAAGATGAGAAGTGTAGATCGACCCTTTGCACCTCATTAAGCTCATCTCATCCTCTTTTCTTCCAAGCAGAAGTTTATAAAAACTGTGAAATTATGTCACAGTCCACTGAATAAGTAAATGTGGTTTTTAAAAACTTCATAACAGTATTGTATGAGAAGTTTTAGAGCCCAGTTTTGACTTTATTCGTAAGGCTTCACTGGTGAAAATTGAAAGTAGCAGAGGTTAACTCTTAGGGGTCGGGGAACAGAGAGAGAGGGAGAAGAGGAGAGGGGGAAAGAGGAATGGAGGGTCCAGATGTTCCTGAGAGTCATGGAAACAACATGATTTGGCTTGCTAAGGTGTTCTTTTGTAGTAGAATTTTACTGGAGGATATAGTACGAAGAATGCTAACCTTGGCTTTATCTTATTTTGTTAACTTGGATAGGTCACTTGGGTGTTCTGGCTGGGACTTCGTTTCATCATATATAAAGAACAGGCTTGGGTTAGATGAACACTCTGCCTCCTGTCAGCTCCAAACTCCACTATGCTGTGACTCTGCCACTGAAGTGGAAGGAAAAGAGCTTCATGGAGCAAACGTGCTTGTGAGTCAGACCAACTTGGGTTTGAACCCTTATTCTTCCCCATTTGCTGTGTGAACTGGGAACACTTTGCTTTCCTAGTGACCCATTTTCTGTTCTTTTACTGGAATTCAAGTGCCCCTTCAGAATGTTGGGGAGGTCTAGAAGGGATGCGCCAGGAGCTAGTGTGGCCTCTGGCACGGCGTAGGCGCTGTGCATTGCCCGTTGTCATGACTGGCATTGTGGTGAAGCTTACACTCGTTAAGTTTGACAATCAGGATCCAGTGGAGCTGAGCTTGGAGCCTGTGGCTGAGTAAGGAGGTGGTGTTGTCCAGGGCCAGTGACCTTCATAACTTTGCTTAGTGGTGCGTTCAGTGCCTGCAGAACATTCAGCTAGGAGACTCTTTGTGTTTTATTTATAATAATAATAATATGGTTGTTGTTATTGTTTCTGTTAATTCCTTAAGAAAGTGCTTCAAGCAAAGCCTCTCTCTGCCCTGTTGTCCTCCAGCTGCCACAAAGATATGCTCAAGAATCAGTCCCAAGAGCCGCATGAGTTCCATTTATTTACCTGTGTCAGTAGCTCCATTTCTCGTAACACCTAAGCCTCAAAGTTTGAATACCTTATGGTTGTTCTGTGATTTTACTGTACATGAGTAAAAACCAGTCCTTGTGAAGTAACTGCCAGACCTAGTGCTGCGATACAGTGTATGTGTACTTTACTTCTGGCCTCACAAAAGCCACATTTACTCTCCAGGTGCAGAAACCAAGGCCGGAAGTGACTGAGTAGCTCTTCTAGTATCACCACAAATAAAAGTTGGAAGAAACCCATGACTATTTCTAAAATTTGAGTTATTCCCAATAAGATTTATTATATCATAAAACATCAACTATCCCAAAGATTTTTGTTTTTATTCTTAAATTATAAATTGAGCTAACAGTAATTTTTTCCAGTATTTAGAGATATTTTCAACTCAGTTATCACTAAATTATCTAAAGTTACCCTGAATAGGTCATCTCCAAAATAGCTTTGACATTGCTAACTAAAATATTTTGCTAAATCAACTCATTTTAGAGATGAAAAAGCAATATTTTAAGTATCAGACAGTAAACCAGAGGCTGAATAAGGATATAATTTTGGACTCTGAGTTTCCCATCTGCTTCTTAATCCCCAAGCTACCTGAGTCCTAAATTTATTTGGGATCTGAACCTATATTTGGTCTTGTGATAAAAATAACAAAAGAAAAAAAAGCCATTTTAATGGTGTAAGGAATTAGGACTTTAAATTTTTTTTAGCCTAAAAATACTTTTAGCCAACTTTATGGCTTCTTTGCTGAAAACGTATTTTTCAGTGTTAAATTCATTACTATACAACATGTATTTTTAATGTTAATCAAATTCTTTATGGTTCCTCACAAATCTTAAAGAGCTTGACTCGAACAGGGAAAACATAATGTGGCTGAAGTTTATGGATATCATTTGAGCTGAATGTTCACTTAAAAAGGCTATAATCATGATTATGATTAAATGTACTTAGGAAGGAAGATAGGACTTTTTCTATGTCAATTAATAGAAGAGAATGATCAGTGCCAACCCTCATAAGCAGCACCAACAATAACCATTCACAGCATCATAAGATCCCAGTGATTTGTAAAGTATGAGCCACTGTTCACTGAAATATGTCTACACTCTACTACATTACATGTTTTACAAATAAGGTTCTGGTTTGCCATATACTGTATGTCCATGGGCAAGGTCTGCTGGTTTATAAATCAGAGATGTAAAGCGCATATAGCAGGCGTGCATCAATTAACTTTTCATCACAGAAATGCAGTAATGCAGTGTAACAAATGACCCCCAAATCTCACTGGCTTAAAATAACAACAATGTATTTCTTGCTTGTTGCTCTGCAGTGTGGTTGTGCCTCAGGATGTGGGTTTAGTTTAGAGTGTCACTGTAGTGTTTTGTTCTGAGATCAGTCGCCACCTGAGGCTTGTTCTCTGTGTGGAGGAGAGGATAAATTCTGAGGGGCAAATGCAACATGCAATACTTATCAGTAAGAATTAACAGATGTTCACTTCTGCCCATGATTATTGGTGGAAGCAAACCAACATCACTGGGGTGTTGAAGTATTTGCTATGGTTCAATCACAGTGAACCCCAATAAAATATGGAGGGATGAACATCTGAGCAAATCATATGGTTTAGCAAATGCAGTGACTAATTGTTTTCTGAAGACGGAAGGCGGGGCCATAAAGTTTATAGGTGCTCTCTGAACTGTGCTTGCAGCAGTGCTGTTTCTAGCTTCAATATCACTTGGCTGCCGTTGGCCTGGTTTCCTGGCAATTCCAAGGGAAAGGGAGATGGGATAGGAGAAAGAGGAAAGGAGATGTGTGATGAGGAAATTCTAACTGATGAGGAGACTTGCATTTAGGGCAGCAAGGGTTGCTTTATTGAGGTGCAACTCAGAGCTAGGGAGCTCCTGAAATCCAGGACTTCCCTGAGCCTGGTGCTACTCTTTTTATTAGTGCACATTTTTCTGGAGTAGCTCTCAAATTCATGTCACTGAGCTAGACACTTTGGAGAAGAAAGGAGGTCACGGGCATAATTAAGAGAGGACTGTGTGAATCTAGGTGGGAAAATACGTTTTGTAGAGGGACTGTGACAAAGAAATGGGTGGAGTGATGAAGACTGATATTTAGGTGCTGAAGTTACTAAGGAAAAGCAAAGTTAGAGAATATCTTTCATGAGAATGGGAAAAGTATCGTGCAGGATTCAATCATTTAAGAAATATTTATGAGCATCTGAAATATTCCCCGAAAGAGGCTATGTTATATGTCAAGGATATGGAAGAGGAGAAGACACATAGAGTCTTGATGCTAAAGCAACTGATGTAGAAATCATACACGTGAATAGAAGCTACTGAGATACATCTTAGGTGCAGAAATAATGGTGAACTTCTAGAGTTCAAGGCAAGTTACATAACTCAGGCCGAGGAGGTTGTTACAGGCTTTGAGGACTGGAGTCTACAGTATTCTGAATTGGTGAGAGAGGAAGGAGAGATAAAGCCTACTGAAAACAAAAGTTGTATTGTTTGGTGATGTTTCAGTGGAGGCTGAGGTGACAAAGAACTCAAACAAGAATTTGTCCAATGTATCAGTAAATCCAAGGGACAGTAGAATGATCTAATAGGGTATTCAGAAGAAGGAGAGGGTGAGGCTTGGTGAAATAGTGTAAATGTGCGTGTTGGTTGTCCTGATGCTAAATCCATTAGGCCATAGCAACAGGAGCATAGGAGTAAAGGCCTTGTGTATGCTAATGAGACTCCACCTGTAGTCTTATCTTTAGTTCTGGGTATATTAAAGATTTCTGAAAAGCAGAACCAGTGAGAGGAACTTATATATTTATGGAGATTTATGATGAAGAATTGGCTCATACAATTTGGAGGCCAAAAAAGTCCCATGAACTGCAGAGATATAATTCCATCTAAGTCTGGAGACCTGACAGCCAAGGGAGCTGATGTGCAAACCTCCATTCAACCACCAGAGAAGTGAGGTGAGGTGTTCCTACTCCATTAGGCAGGCAGGAAGCAAAAGGCATAAATTCCTCCACCCTCCACCTCTTGTTATATTCAGGCCACAAAGGACTGAATGGTACCACACTGGGGGAGGCAATGTACTGACTCTATAGACTCATGTGCTAGAGATCGGGATGCTTAATCTGGGAATCCCTCAGCCAGTCAAGCTGATATATATAATTAGCAACCATAGAGAAATTTTCCTTTAATATGATGAACGAGTTGAAGTTTTCAGGTGTCAAAATACTTTTCACTAGCGCTGTCCAGGGAGAGGATTTTTCTTACACCTTGAAGAATGAATGTTTTAATTGGGCAGAAATGGAACACAATTTTTCTTATTTCCAAATTTTGTTTATGCTGAACTATACTAAAAAAAAAATTGCAAGTATTTGTTCTTTCTTGCTGCTTTACCATCCTACAGCATAGGTTGAATGTTATCTCCATGGTAGAATATTCCTTACTCTGAGATCCATGGTGGAATATTCCCTTACTCTGAGATCCATGGTGGAATATTTCCTTACTCTGAGATCCATGGTGGAATATTCCTTACTCTGAGATCCATGGTGGAATATTTCCTTACTCTGAGATCCATGGTGGAATATTTCTTTTTTTTTTTGTATTAAATTCTTTTATTGGTACATTGTAGGTATACAACACAATTACATTTCTCATTGGGAATTGTACCTTTACATAATGCATCTTGGTTCTTATTTTTTCCCCATTCCTAGCCCTCCCTTCATGCCCTCCACCCTTCCCTATTTACAAAGACTTTATTTCCGTTTTTTCCATTTCTCATCATTTTTCCTTTCCCTTCTTTCCTTTCCCCTGCCCCTCCCACTACCCCTACCCCTTTGGACCTTTTCTTCCTATTTTACATTATCGATTATTCATTCTAATCATTGGTACGTTTTAGGTATACAATATAATGACATTCATCATTGGAAATTTGCACCTTTACATAGTCTCTCTTGGTTCTTATATTTCACCCTTGCCCAGCCCTCCCTTCGACCCCTCCAGTCCTCCCTATTTACAAAGATTTTGTTCCTATTTTTCCATTTTCTCATATTAATCCCATTCCCTTCTATCCTTTCCCCCAGCCCTCCCACTTCCTTCCCCTTTGCCAGTTTTCTTCCTATTTCACATTACCTATTATACATTTAGTCCTTATTTACACTTTCAGTTTTTCACACCAGAGAAACTATTCGGTATTTACACATGTGTGTCCTATTTATTTCACTTAAGAGTATCGCCTCAATGTGCATCCACTTAGCTATAAATGTCTCTAATTTCTCATTTTTTATGGCTGAGTAGTACTCCATTTTATAAAAAAACCACATTTTCTTTATCCAGTCTCCAGTTGATGGGCATTTGGGCTGTTTCCAAGTTTTAGCTATTACAACCTGCGCTGCTATGAACATGGGTGCACATACATCACTGTGGTATGATTCTTTTAATTCTTTGGGGACGATCCCCAGCAGTGGAATAGCGGGGTCAAATGGGACTTCCAGCCCTAGTTCTTTGAGGTATCTCCATACTGATTTTCACAGTGCTTGCACCAGTCTACACTCCATGGTGGAATATTTCCTTACTCTGAGATTCATGGTGGAATATTCCTTTCTCTGAGATCCATGGTGGAATATTCCCTTACTCTGAGATCCATGGTGGAATATTCCCTTACTCTGAGATCCATGGTGGAATATTTCCTTACTCTGAGATCCATGGTGGAATATTCCTTACTCTGAGATCCCATTTGCCATCATTATTTCAGAAACTTAGGTTCTATCAGATTCCTCTTCAATTTTGTCACTTTATTTTTTAAAATTTAGCAATTATCTCCTTAAAGTATGTCTACACTTTTTGAGTACTGTGAATATTCTTGAAAGACAAGGGAGCATGTTATGCATTATTTTTTTACCACTGGCTTTTGAACATGGAGATTTAAAGTATTTTAATGAATGAATAGGAAGAGGAGGTGACTAAAAGTATTTAGTGAAGAAGTAATGCATGAGATTAGGGATTGTGGGAGTAGTCTGTTATGGCCCTAAATATGACTTTTCTATAACATGTGAAGAAAAAAATTTCTTCAGACCTGTAACTTCAAATCTTATTCATATTTAACCACTTTCCTTCACATTTGGGTTGCTTATATGTCCCTCTGTAGTATAGATTTTTATGACTTCGAGTTTGAAATATTATAAATACTGTGTTTTAATATTCTTGATTCCTTAGCTACAAATGTTTTGAGAGTAATTCTTTTTCATTACGGAACAAGTTTGTTGGCAATCGTCTAGATTTAATCATAGCTCAGGCAACTTAGTTGAGCTTAGAAATAAAGAAATACAGATACATCCAGATTAAGAAGCACAGAGATCAAATTTTTAGGCACCAAAACTTGATAAAAGGAGGCTTTAATCTCAGAGGGCACTGGACAGAATCCAGAATCTCGGCTGTAGTCAGCAACAGCTATGTTAATGCCTGGTGCTGTGAACTGCCACAGTCTGACAACATGGATCTACAATTTCAAGGGTTCTTGTGTTACTGCTTCATTTTGTAAATTAGGAAGCATAAGAATATAGAGTCACAGAACTCAGTGTCAGGGCTCCAGATTCTGAATCTAACACTTCTTTCTTTTGGTATATAAATAGTATTTGTTTCAATAGAAGCAACTCAGTGAGATTCATTTAACCTCAGACATCAACTCATATTCATCACATATTTCTGTGGAGGTTTTGGCAAGTTGCTTTCTCTATGGATGTGTCAATGCCCTTGTCTATAAAATCAATGTAGTATCTGCCTTCTAATCTCCAGACAACATTGTAAAGATTAATGAGATAGTGCTTCCAATATATCGATACAATGAGTTTGGTTGATATTTAACATAATTTCCATCTCTAAAGAGATCTATAAGTACAGTACTATATAAGAGTACTACACCTTTATTTTTCCTTGTGAATTTGAGTTCCTGTCCTCAAACTCAACCCACTGGTGTGGGCTTCTTCTTATTACTTGAAGTTGGGGTGGGCACTGCTGCTCTGAGCTCCTCTAATTGCCCTGGTATGCTGCCTCTGTTTCTCTTACCATGGATGTCTTCTTTCATTCAGATGAGATTTTTGATGTTGGATATTGTGTTTAATTTTTATTTTTAACACAGATGCCTAACATGGCATCTTATTAGAATCAGATCAAAGTAAAGATTTGTTAAATGAAAGAAAAACCAAAGATTCTTTCAGCTTTATAAGGATGCTGGTGATGATGTGTTATCATTTAGACAGAAGTGGTCAGAATGTGTTAAGTTCTTGGTTATCATGATTAACTTTAAGTGTAGGAAAACCTATTTATTCCTTGGATTACTGTGGTTTCACACCCTGGATTCAAATAGTTTGTGTTTAAAATCAGTTATTAGGGGCCAGGAATTTAGCTCAGTGGTTTTGCCGTCTGCTGCACAAGCGCAAGGACCAAGTTCAATCCCTGGTACCAAAAAAAAAAAAAATCAGTTATTATATTGATCAACTGTTTATACCTGGAGGTAAATGGAGAACCATTAAGAGAAGGATGCATGATCTAAGATAACAGAGAGGAAGGAGAGGTTGAGCCCAGGGTCGTGTTGTTTTTAACCAACCAAATCTGTGATCTTTGTTGCCATGAGTGTTATGGCAATTAATCACTATCAAATTACCACTCATATTTTATATGGATATTATTGAAATATTTTATAGGCATAGTGGAAACATGTCTAGTCTTGAAAATATGTTAATTAAAGACTTGAATAGCACATATTTTAATCAGGTTGTTAATAAACAGGAAAATAAAACATGTCTATCGGACTTGATTGGATTTCAAAATAGTCTGTTAAAGACATTTAAAAATATTTATAAGTTAATGCCTAACAGATAAAGGAGTTGAAAGAACTCAAGGTGGAAATTTATGAAGTCTTAAAAATAGTATTCTAGTGTTTAAATAGATACTTAGCCAATGTGTAACTGAGGATTAAATACAGATTGTAGAATTGGATTTTCACTGACTGTAAAAATAATTTATTAGAATATAGACCACATTGTAGCATGCGGAAAGGTAATTTTCAAAGCATCAAGTAGAGCTTGGACAGGGTGACCTTTACTGCCCCTTGCAACCCAAAGATTGTATAAATGGATGAAAACCCAGTAATGAATGTGCTAACGACACACCGCAGTGCCCTCTATTTTAAAAATGCGTACTTTAAATGTCAATATGTTATTTGTTTGCAATTCCTCCAACTTTTAGCTTAAAAAATGTTCACATTGCCATTTCTCATTCAAGCTTCTAATGATAGACTGTGACCTTTTTCTGAGGGAGCAAAGGAGGGAGGCTGAGTCTGTCTGAATTCATGTTAGAAGCAATGCAAATAGAGGTTTCCATTCCCCAGAGGCTGCCAAATGACACCCTCCAAATGTGACCAGCTGGTCTCCAGAGGATAATTATATTGCAGGTGGGAAAAATATCTATGATTTTATTTTTAGTAGACCAGGTTGGAGAAAATAAAATGCAGCTGACCTTTAAGGTTTTAGTTTTATAGGGGAATTATTAATAAAGTCAGTATGACTTTATATTTTCAGCATGTGACAAGAAATTTCAACCACTAACATCCCTGTTTGCTCAGATAGACTCTTCAAGGCAAATATAGACGTGTCATTATGACACTACACAGCTGAAATTGCAATGAAAATTTACAACAATAGACATAGATGTTATGGCCCATTTATGAAGAAGTAGCTTTAAAATTTGTAATTGTGTGTGTGTTGGCAAATAGTATGAGGAAACTGATTAGGAAGTGGAGATCTTTCCAAAGTTGGCAAATGGCTGGCAGAGAGCAGTCTTCATGTGAATGAGTTCTTCCGTCTCTTTTCTTAAGTGATTTTAGTAAATGTGTTAATGTAGTTATGCATACTTTTGTTGATCTTTCAAAGGGTTCAAATGTTCAATGTCTCTACTCGATGTCTTGGCATTTTCTTCTCCTTTTTAGAATGTAGATGGGAAAATATTCAGTTAGGATGCCAGCTTCAGCTCATCCAGTATGAAATCTTTATTACTTTTTTCCTTACGTGTGTGGGAAGATACAGTGTAAATTTGGAAGCAAGTTATTATTTTTACAAAATCCATTAACCTTTTTCTTTATAGGTTGCCTAAGGGACTTGAGGAGGGGAATTTAGAAAACAGGTACTGATGACTTAGGGAAACATCTCATGGATGGCAGCTTACAGAAGATTTTTTAGTGTGGATGATTGCTCTGCAAGCTACAGGTTCCAAACTCAAACATGGGTTTTGGGAAAGGGAACAGTGATTTTGCTTTCTAGAAAAATCTAAAACTATTTAACTATATTTAGTATAGGAAAGATTAAAAAACTAAACATTGTTCATTTTGAGTTCAAGAATAACATTGCATGTGAAATTCCTTTGGGGAACCTAAGTAACTTAGATAATTACTATACAATGTAAAGGTAGTAGGAAAATACCCACTTATTTTTAAAATAATACATAATAGGAATGAGTGAGAACTAAAGTTTAATGTTTATAGTTGGTCCCAACTCCCATCCAACACATTAGTGACCTGAGGATGGCGTCAGGGGGACGGGAAGGCTTTGTGATGGCCACCTGCCTGCCACCCCCCAATTTAATGTCCAAATGCTTCTCATAGGCAAAAATTGAAATTGTTAGAAATATGCTAGAAATGTCAAAAATATACCAAATTATCTGTACAAATTGTGAACCAGAGTCCTAGCTCAAAAAAATTACACATAAAAATTACAAATTTTCCATGTAGTTAATAGAAAGATTCCTCTACCCCACCTGTCTGTACTGTCCCCTTCCCATTCTTTTTTTTTCTCATACCATTTCTGGGTTCTCCTAAGTGTGAACATTCAGACTAAGCTCCTGCTGTTGCTACTTATGCTATTGCTGCTTTAGCTCCTGCAAGGTGCCTTGCACTTCCTGGATGATAAGTATGAATCACTGTCCTCACATGAATTCAAGTTCTTTGACTCTCACAAAAACCCCATGAAGTCAGCAGTTCCATTATCCTTTCATAAACAAGGACTGAAGCTTAAAAGGATGTGAACCAGGCAGTTCACACATACATACTGTATGTATGTGTAAAACTTCTTTATCCATCTGATGGGCATTAGGCCACTTCCAACATTTAGCTGTTATGAATTGTGCCGTATAAACATGGAGATGCATATATCAGTGTGATATGATGTCCTTAACCCTTTTGGGAAGATACTCAGAAGAGATATACCTGGGTTGAATGGAATGTCCATTTTTAGCTCCGAGTCTGGCTGGCATGTAAAAACCCTTTAACAGTTACTTATGCCCTCCTAACTCCCAGGATAACCCTATAGATATGCATATGCTATTAGTAATTATTAATCAAACAACTATGTCTACTGTTGAATGAAAATTTTGGGACACAAAAATTAGCACATTCCTCTGGCATAAAGTGGGATAAGAAGGGACAAGAATACAAGTTAATAACAAAGGCTGTCGTTATTGTCCAATGTCTACTCTTCACAAGTGACTATGTTGTGTGACATCCAGACTCCTGTTGTTTTCAAGTATTCAACTTTAAACTGCTTATGCTTTCTCTGGCTTGACTTTTTTTGTTTTTAAATTTGTTGTGTAGCATTGAATTGATAATCTATTTATTAAATACACAATGACTATATAGGAATTTTAGTAGACTAAAATTAGTAGCATTGTTTAAATGCTCCTTTTGCCCCTACTTCTGTTCAGAACCAATTTATATAGACACAAGGTTCTGATAATGGAGGGGAAAAATACTGTTTTGTAACAACTATGAAGGTATTTGGAGATTGTGACTGATGTCAACCAAATAAGTTTGCTAATACATACTTTTCTTCTCCAGTGCCATTTACAGCACTAGGAAGCTGCAGACCATGGAGCAAGCTCCCTCCTACTGCATAGTGATTATATATACTCTCTATCCCATATGTAAATCTGGAAGAAATTTTGAGGAGTTGAGCATGGTTAGTTTATTCTACTCATGCCAGTCTAGAGGAGTGGCCATGATACAGGAAATAATACCAGAGATGAAATATTAAATATGATATCTCCAAACGTGTTAGCTGTCTGATACTTTGAGCTCATGTTCTCTAAAAGTCAAAGGATAAATTCTAGGAACAATGGAGGTTAAGAGTAGGAAGATATTTATCGATAGGATAGCTCCTGAGAGGCAGGAGGCAACCTCAGTGGGTAGCCCGGGGACCACACTTTATGGACGAGTTTTATAGACAAAACCCATGTAGGTACAAAGTGGGCCACAGCTATGATCAACCAATAAGGTTACAAGTATAGTCACTTAGGTAATTGTGGTCCAGTCAGGAAACAGATCATGTAACAAGCATGGATGGAAAGAACAAAGATTCTCCTAGGAAATGGTGGGTCCAGAGGTCTCTGGTCACCCACTGGGATGGCTGATGTCTGTCTAGACTTCATTAAGCCCAGTGTTTGTCCTTTGAGGAAGTATATAGGTCTGGTCATCTTGTCTTTTATCTTGAGGCCCAGTCTCCAACAGATGTGTCTCCAACTGCAGCTGTGGTGTGTTTCACCTTCGTCGTGACTCTCTCAAGGACCTAGCCCTGTCTGACTGCCTATAATATCCCTACCTAACTCAGCTGTCTATAATATTTAGAGCAGGAGGGAATGTCAGGAGTGTTACTCTAGTGGTGGTCCCCCTGTATGGAAACATAGTGAACATGGAACAAAGGTTCCCTCTAACACATTCAACCTGAATAAAAATGTGGTTAAAAGGTCTTAGTCAAGTGGAAAACCACCTACAATTCTTATAATATAGAGTACTTAGTTTGATAATACTGGCCCAAGTGTTGTAGAGTGTGCCAGAGACAGATTTCCTGAGGAAGTGGCACCAGCAGACTCTTGAAGGAGTAAGAATTTTCCAGGTAGAATGGGGGGAGGAGGGTTGTAAGATGTTCTGGTGGAGAAACAACACTCACACAAGTTCTGTGGTTTGATGTGTCCGGAGAACTACAATGTTTTGATGTTATCAGAGTGTGATGATATACCACAATATAAGGCTGGATGGGTGACGTAGTTGTTTGACTTCTTTTCCCCTACTGATACTGAGGGTTGCTCTATTTGGGGACTTAAAACATACTCCTTGTAAAGAGGAGAGCGGAAGTGCACTGTGGGGATAACTTCTAATGTTCTCAAACCAAGTAGGATAACCATGGTTGACAACAATTAATTGTATAACATCCACATAGCTAGTATGGAGGATTTGAAATGTTTCCAACAGAGAGAAATGATGACTATCCAAGGCGATTGATTTGCCAATTACCTTGATCTGATCATTATTCATTGTACACATGTATTGAAATAACACACTCTACTTATAAACATGTACAATTTTATGTGTCGATTAAAAGTTTTAAAAGACAGTAACAATTTTTTTCTCCCTTGTTTGCTTATTAATCTAACCCCACACTTGCTGCTGGAGAGATTGTAAGGCATATTGGCTTAATATGTAGGGTGAGTTTATTCTTTCTTCATTCATTTCAGTCTCAAGTGTTTGAGACTTCTTGTAATCCCATTCTTGTCTCGTACTTCCAGGAAAATCAGATACAATTCTAGGAAAGGTTGAAAATGGGAAGCAATCAGTAGTTTAGGAAAATCATTAGCTTTTTCTAATTTAGGCTCAATTTTTATATTTATATGGTAGTTGGAAAATTGCCATTGCCTTGACAAGTAGCAGGGACCAGATACCTGGGCCCAGAGAACACAGCTGGCTGCTTATTGCCACTGCCACATTGATAAGTTCACCAGTTAGGTGGATGCTGACGTCACAGGCTTTCAGGCACCAAGGCAAGCTGACCTTAAGGATAGAGTGATAGCTTACTTCATTGCTTGAGAATGTAGATAGAATAACACCCTGCCCTTGGAGGGGTTCATGCATTGCCGAGCATGTCAGATGACTCGGCATGCTTAGCATTTCAAACTCATACAAGCTGAACACATTGAGGACTTGGCGAACACATCCACATTTCTTACTTTTGTTTGGCACATTAAAATTTTCCATGCTGGAGTAGCTGAAAGTTATGTTTTTCATCTTGATTCATTATGTGGGCATTTTTAAAAAATAAAGAATCATTCTTCTTGATAGTCTCTTGGATTTATATAGTGAATAATAATTTATAACATATTGTAATGTCTGCATTACAAAACATGTTGACAAAATTTATAAAATGCTTATGCATTAGGTCATTTATCTTGGGAACAAATCACTAAGATAGGGCAATAGTTATTTTCTCCAGTTTACCAAATTGCAAACTGAGGCTTAGAAAAATTGCATTGTATCTCCTGTGCCACTGCTGTCTGATAGAAATATAATGTGAACTACGTATGTGATTTCAAATTTTCTAGTTGCCATATTGAACAAAGTATAAAGGTGTAATTTATTTTAATGATGTTATTTGACCTAATATATCAAATGTTATAAATTTTTCTTGTAATCAATTTAAAAATTATTGAGACATTTTGTATTATTTTATTTCTAAGACTTCAAAATCTGGCTTTATATCATAAGAATGAAGGTGCACATCCAATAATTTCAGTTTAGTGTGAAGTGCTTCTACAAATGCTTTTGTGTAAGGAAAACATTACAAATTCAATGGAGTCTACATGTAACCCTTCCTAGTATCTTTCTTTGCTTTAGCTATACTGTTTCCAGTCCATGTCTGCCAACATTTCATTCCTATTGATCGTTTAGTGTGGGTGGAATGGGTGAGTAGACATTTTTATTGACTAAATGTAAGATAGGCCTTCATGAGAGTCATCATCTGCTCTCCTGAAATAGAAACCCTACATTTTCCAGGTATCTAGGAGGAAAAAAATCTCTCTTTAGCCAGCTGCTGCAGAATGGTTTTTTCTGCAATGGTTTAAAGGTTTGAAAATCTTTTTTTTTCACAGGAGTGGGAAACACATATAATCCATGCTCAAATCCAGGAGGCTCCACTTTTCCCCAAAACCAAACAACAAAATCCCAAATACTTCTGTAGAAAATAACTTCCAGGGAGAGATTGTTTGGAATTTCCAGATAAAATAAGAGCCTTATTATGTTCTAGTCTTTGCAAACGAGGCTCTGAGCTCTGCTGACTCCGAGGATTTACCCCAGGTGTTCCTCTGCACTGTCCTTTACTGATTGCAGTCACCTGTGGAAACTCATCCATCTTGTGCACGTCTGTGGTCTTTCATGAAACTAATTCCTCTCATTAGAATTAACTTTTCTTTCTCCTGGGCTTCCGTAATGGTTTGTTTGCAATTCTATTATGAAAAATAATTACATTGTCTTCTATGTTACATTAGCTTGAATCAAATGCAATTACTGTGTGTGTGTGTGTGTGTGTGTGTGTGTGTATGTTGCTAGGTGAAAACATTTGCTTTCATATGCTCCAACCTATTCCACTTAATGTGTAGGATTCTGAAGGCACATACACTTATGTACATCTGCAAGGTCAGATCTGGGACTGGTCAATTTGGGATCTCCCACAGTATCCTGGGTATGGTAGCCCTTCAAGAATGGTCTGTTGAGTTGAAATAAAAATGAAACACATATTGAGGAAATAGAATCATATGAGCCAACTCTTTGCACCAAATAAGTCACAAATTGCATGTGCCTTGCAGTTCAGTTGAATAGGAAAAAAGAACTCAGAGCAGCGGGAGGTTCTGAATTTCAGAGAAACCCATAGGCTTCAACCTGGTGCTTTGATATGCTAATTTCAGTTGAAAAATCTCTTGAAGTAATCAGATTTCAGGTTTTCGTTATGCTAATAATAGGCAGGAATGCTACTGTATTGTCTATTACCATGTGTATAATATTTGTTTTACTTTTTAAAAATAAAAACTATTTGAGATGAAATCTTTAATAAATGGAAAGTAACCCAGTGCCGAGACAACAAATCTGGTTGATTTGGTTTGAAGCAACAATGGTCAATATTTCGTTGATTTTATTTGTTTTGTGGGATAAAGGCACAACAGAGAAATGGTGTCATATCTTCACATTATGTTATATTTATACATTGAGAACTAATAAAATCATTTTCAAAAAGCCATGCAGCTTCAATATCAATTAGCTATTCTCTACATGCATTAAATTTGTCCTTGTAGCTGTTCAGCATAAGCAACTGGATTGTGCCAGTGGTGGTTTCTGTCACGTATCTGCCCTGAAAATGATTGCACTAGAGATTCAGATAGAAGGAGTATCTCAGATTTGATGCATCTGACATGAACTTTGGATGTGAAGCTACTACGTCTGAGTGTGACACTTTGCATTTGGAGATCTCTGAACTCTTGGTGTAGGCCTTGGTCTCAAACTGTGGCTACACGGAGTGGGAATCAGATGCTGTCATGCTGACCTTGTCTCCTGTAGCTGTGCATCACCCCTGAGGCCACGGAGAGGATACTGTGTCATAATGAAGACTGAACTTTGGGACTTGTGGCCAGACAGTCTTTCAGGGATGAAGGACTTAGTCCCCAGCTGCTGGCAAAGTGGTGAGAGCAGACACCTTCAGCTCATATCCTCTTTGCCAAGTGCCCTGCCTAAGATCTGACTTGGCCCTTCCTGGGCATCCCACATGCTGCAGATGCCAGTGTTGGGTATAAAGGCCCTCTGCCCTTTGTGGCCCAGCTCTGGACCAGAAGATTCATTCCAGCTAACCCCAGGGGGTGAGCTGCCATCTTTGATGGTTAAATTTCTGCCTGGGCCCAACCCTGCCCTATTCCCTTTCATTTCCTTAAGCAAACGTCAATTCTAAGGGTCTTCCCAATAAATTTCTCACATAATCATTTTTGTCTCAGAGCCTGTTTTGGCAGAGCCTAACTTATGGCAATATCTAACTTAGGAGTGAGCAGAGGTATACTGAGCTCATAGAGACTTGTCCAACCCTGAGGCTGAGGAAAAATGGCAAATTCCTAAGTCCCTCCATGCTATTGCTGAGGAGGCCTAGGTGCTGTCAGTCCATTACCTATAGTTCCCCAGGACCACAGTAGGGACTTGAATTCACAAGGCTTTCTTGTTTGGGCTGCAGAGTGGATTAGAGGTTCTGTTTGTCCTTTGTATTCCTGTTTTATCTGTTCCATTGTGAGGTCACCTGATTATTTGATCTGTAATTGCTCCAGCAAGTCAGTTCAATTGAGTGGTTTCTTAGATCCAGAAAACTTCCATAGATAATATACAAATTTGGGCCTGAGGTGTTCCGAAGATATTCTAAGTTGTGGCAGGAGTAGTTGTAGTTTTATCTGGCCTTTGGAATCTATTGCAGAAGACTTGAAATCCCAGGATCCTTCCAGAGAGTGCATGGGTGAATGTCTTTAATAGGATCCAAATTATTTTGAGGTCATTTCACATAGGCTGAGACTTCCAGGCCGTTCCCTGGAGAGAGTCCAATCTGTGTGCTGAAAAGGCTTCCCTTGAGTTTGTGGTTTGCAAAACTGACCAGACTGCTGAATGGTCTGTGTCCTGTGGATTTGTGTGACCTCCATAGGACAAGAGCAACAGTTCTGGGTTCAGCTTGTTCTTGGTGCTGCCACTCTGCTGATCAGAGCATTGCTTCCATCTCATCCTCCCTCTTCCCTTCTCTCTCTCTCTCCCTCCCTCCCTCTCTCCCTCCCTCCCTCCCTCCCTCCCTCTCTCTCTCCCTCTCTCCCTCCCTCTCTCCCTCCCTCCTTCCCTTCCCCTCCCTCCCTCCCTTCTTCTCTGTGTTTTGAATCTTTTATGATTCTCTTGGAAGGCTGTTATTAGTTGTTTCCTTAAAGTGTAACCCACCTCTCCTGAACGGGCCAGTCTTTCTGTTGGGAGAATATTAAGATAGCCAGCTTTCCCAGCCAGCCAGGAGACGCCCATTGCCATTGCTTGGGTCACCTGATGAGAACGGATTGGAAATGATGAACCCAGAAACCTGGACACTCGTGGAAGAGTATGGAGAAACATAATGCCCCCTTTCTATTGTTTTGGAAGTTAGGAAAAAGACAGGAAATTAATCTTTTTTGGGTTTTAAAAGAACATGAATAGGGTTCATGGAGGAAGTCAGAAGGAGGCAGGGGAACAACTACTGTCTTGAATCTAAGTGGACTATTTTGGTAGTATAATGGGTTCCACTTGATTATGGAGTTCAAAGATAATTGAAGTGTCTACTTACTTGAGTGATTCGGCCTTGGATGGAGGCCTGGGCAGGGTACACTGCTCTGTCGGCGCCCCCCAGGGAGCACACCTCCTGGTGTTTATGCCCAGTGCAGTCCTTTTCTTACTGATGCTGAGCTTACTGTGTGACTTGCTCTGGCCAGTGTACATTGACGAGTGTGATGTGACAGTGGTGGCTTGCTAAGTGCTTGCACATTGAGTGTGTTATCTCGGAACACTCCCTCTAGGTTAGAGGGAAGCTTGGACTACCCTACTCAGTGGTGACAGGCTCCCAGATGAGACTGAGCCACCAGGGGAATGAAGCCACCTGGTGATTTCAGCCATTCCATTTGGAACAGGAAAATGACCCAGTTCATCTCAGAATGTTGAAAATGAAAAATAACTATTGTAAGTCACTGTTAAGAACAGCAGTACATAATGGAAATACTGAATTACATCATCTCTGGAAGTCTCACCAACTCTTCTGCTCTCTAACTACTTGTAAATAGCAGGGGAAAGAATTTGGCTAAATGAAAGGGCATGTGGTTGCAAGCCATCCTCTGAGATGCTACGGTTCATTCTTTCACCTTTAGGAAATGGATATCAACACTGTCTCTGTTTAGTGAGTGTCCAGAGAGATCTATATTTCTCCCACAATGGGCACACCTTGTTACTCAGACTGCTGACTAATCCTGACGTCTGCCCAATAGGGTGGTTATCAAGATGGTATCCTGGTTCCAAGTTGAGAGGAGACTGCAGGACCCAAAGTCTCCCACAAATTTTACGTTTCTGAATGTTCAGTCCACGTTAAACACAATTTCCTCAACACTGATTTGCTACACGGCTTACTTATCTATTACTTATCAGAGGGTAAAAATCAATGTGTTTAAAAAAATAAATTTGATCAGATTTCATGTTTGCAATTTCCTTAGAAATTTTAAGGAATTTTCTGTTTTAGTAAACTGTTGATAATCAGGTTTTTTTGTCCTTTCCACTGAGGCATCAAATCAGTGGTACAAGGTGGAAGCACACATCTTCCTTGATGTGTTTGATTTATTTTTAAAAAATTTTTTATTTTTTTTGTACCAGGGATCGAACTCAGGTCCTTGTGCTTGCAAAGCAGGCAGTGGAACCACTGAGCTAAATCCCTGGCCCTTGATTTATTTTTAATGTTGGCAAATTCATCTATAAAGCAGCAGCTTGATTTCAGGTTGGCTTTTAGGAAAATTTTTGTGATGTTAGTATATAAAACCATAATAAGGATAAAATCAATACCATTTCTCTGTATAATGTATCTTCATTTATTTATTTTGGGCACTGTAGGGAGAAGACATATTTACTTTGGATATCAATTGTTTGCTTAAATTTGGGCAATTGATACTTTCCTATTTTAGGTTCCTTAAAAGTTTTATGTACAAAATGGCTTTAAAAATACTGATGTGAATAGCAGTAATTGTGTTCAGTTAACTACTTGCTGTGTAGAAAAGACATAGAGTTCAGCCCCACCGACAAGCTGGTGCCACTGTATCCTGGCTGTCACTTGGACCCGTGTCCCTTACTGCACATGTGGGGCACCTGTCATCTAACAGGGAACAGAATGAGAGGCCAGGGCTGTCCCAGGGCACGGTCACCACTGCTTCTGGAGAACAGAATGGAGGCCCTGTTTCCAGTTTGAGGGGCACGTCACCAGGCACCTAGGAAAGGCATATTATAACACGTCTGCTGAAGTGTGAGGGAGTATGAGAACAGGGAGCTGGCTCTTTTCTACACGTGCTCGTCAGGGGCAGTGGTCACGCTGTCCCCTGTGGCCAACATTGGCATCGGGAGACTCCAAGGGGCGAACAGCTGCATTTCCCGTTCTTTCATACACCCACCTCCTGCAACCAAAATGAGAACACCATCACCAGTAATGAAGACCACAGTCCTAATTTTCTGTGTCTAACCTTTCCCACTGACAGAGAACTTCAACCTGAGGCTACCCCATTTCCTGGGAAGAGAAGACAAAGGTCTGGAGCTTTGTGAGTCTTTTTAGGGGGTGAGAACTCGATGGGGTAGAAGCCATTGTCCTCATTACAGAAATGGCCAAAATTTGTACACTCTGTTGCAAGACATGAGATGTCAAGTTCTTTGCAGTCACAAATTAAGCAGCAATTGATCTGTGTCTAAGGGATAATGTGCTATTTTAAACGCAGTGTTTGACGAGGGAGCACACTAAAGGAATATTAAAAATGACTTAAAAAGAACAAAATAGTTAATTAGTTCAAGTGCTTACTGTCTTCTTGACACTTTTATTACTTTGTTCTCCTAATAAACCTTTCCAGTAGATCCCGGTCTTATCCATATTAACAACTGAGACAGCGAAGGAGGAAGGAAACCATTGCCAAGGGCATATGGGCAGATCAAAGACGTCCACCGATTTTTGGGTACTCTCCCACTGGAAGGTTTCCATCCCCTTGGGTGTGATAGGATGTTGTCTGTCTGCACTGATGGAATATGGCAGAAGTGTAACTGCTACTTTGGGACCCGGACTTGAAAAGTGTCACAGCTTCAGGGCCGGGGATTTAGCTCAGTGCTTCCACCGCCTGCCTTGCAAGCGCAAGGTCCTGAGTTTGATCCTCAGTACAAAAAAAAAAAAGTTTCACAGCTTCTACCTGCTGTGTGCTGTGTCTTGGGGTGCTTGGCATTGGAGACCAGAACAGAAGGCAGTCAAGGGGTGACTCCCCATGTAGAGATTGATGTGGGCTAGCCTTGTTGCCATAGCAATGGCTCCTGGTTGTTGGAGTCTCTTAACTGAAGCCCAAGCGAGGTGGTGCACAGATGAGCCTTTTTCTGTCCTGCCCTGTCAGAATTCCTGACTCATGATTCATGCATAGAACGAGTGATTATTGTGTTAAACCTCAGAGGGGTGTGTAATTCATTATGCACAATGGATAAGCAGAAGAGCCACACAGCTGTTAATGAACGTGGAGGACTGAGCCTAGGTATTCAGACTGTGGGGTGCTGGTGCCCAACTAGTGCTCTATGGTACATGTGCAGGTTACCCCGAGCGCCCTGCCATCTTAGTGTAGACAGGAACTCACTGCCTCTGCCACACATCACACACACACAGGCCCTTCACCAGCTTGGTCCTCCTGGGAAGCCCCTCTTGCCACCTGCCATGCTGTACCCTGTGTCCTCCCAGCCTTCCACTGGAAGGGCTACTACACAAGAGGAGAAATTTACCTCTGTTGATTACCACCACAACCCCTTGTCTAGAATAGTCCCCAGCACGAAGGAGACATACTAAAGATTTTCAAGTGAGTGAATAGATGGATGGTGGAAATGTTTCACTTTAAGGTGAGTAAAATGGAAAATGCCTTTTTCTTTAGCCACTTGAGACATTCTGTGTAGCTAGGCTGGTTTACTTTCAGGAAGAAGAAAGATCAGAAAGAAAGTGTACTGGGAATAGAAGAGATGATTTATTAAAGTCATAAGACAATTCCCCAAGTTTAACCTAGGCAAGGAGAAGTCAGAATGGCAAATGATTAAAAAAAACCCAATTGTGGTACTCTGCATGTTATTGAAGGCAATATTTTTTCCGGCTGCAAATCTGATAGTGAAATCAGTAGTGAGGATGTACTGGGGAACATGATATCTCACAGAAGAGAGCTGCTCTCCAGGGAAGGCAACTCAAATGTGGCCCAATATAGCTTGGAAGAGTTTGAGTAATGACCGGATGGCCTCCAAGAGTTACAGCGGCTAAAATAATTAAATAGGCCAAAATAAGTCAAGCAAGAAAAATTGTTTTGTTGAATAGAAGAAAAATAAGATCACTAGACCTTTCCAGGAACCCTGGAGCAAAGCTTTCTAGATTCTGGTGAGGTATTAAGGAAATAAATCTACACAATAGTTAGGTACAATATATAGTTAGCTGACTGAGTGTCGCATGAAATGAGGTTATATCTCACCTCCCAAAGAGATTTTAAGGGTGACTTAAGGAAATGAACTATTTAACACAGAGATGGGGAGAAATTGGGAAATTCCTCCAAATATAGCCTTTGTTAGTCATGTGTTTCCTGTATGCTTGTGGTCTTTCTGGAAGAAAGAGTTAAGTCTAGATGATGTAATGGATTTAAATCCTTTTATGAATGAGGTAAAGAATGAAGGTGATGTCACCAAGAACGTGTCAGCTTCTAAAGCAACTGACGAGGCTGAAGTTAGACCAAGACTAAATCAGGGCCGGTAGGTGTGCTACAGCAAGTACGGGGAATCTGTTCTCCATATGGCGTAGGTGAACGTGACTCTCCCTCAGGAAATTCAAACAATTCTCTGAGGGTACAAAACTTGGGTTGTGTAATGTGAATTTTAGGATTGTTTCCAAAAGTAGGCACATAAAACCAAAACTGTAGCTTTAGTCTAAAATAAAGAATCATTTTCTCTAAACAAAAATAGCTAGTACAAGTATTTCTGAGCTAAGAGAAGTTGAGCAGTGTTCGCCTAGCAAGTGCAAAGGTTGTCGTTATTTTAACTTACTGAATTTCGTTTTTTTCCAATTACCTAAGTTGTGTCAGATATCATGATGTCATTCATAGAGTACAGCTTGTACAAAAAACTATATGTTTCATTCATTTTGTGGTCTGGGTAAGTTTTGGTGTTGTTCAGTTGGGCAGAGAATTGAGAACTGATTTCCCGGAAGGCCACTTTAGCCACATGTATTTACTGCCATCAGAATAGCCTAACAACCCTGATAACAATCTCCTTCATTTATTTCATTTGTTTTGTTTAACCCACAACAGACAAAGGTCAGTATAAATCTTTTTTAAAAAATTTATATTACATGTTTTATTTAAAGGCTGTAGACATGAAAAAAGAAGAACACAACACAGATTACATTATGATGACCAAGGCAGTGTTCTACATGACAAAAATCAAAACAAAAATATTTACTCAGTAAATATACCAGTGCTGAGCACAGTACTTGAAATTTAATCCAAGCTACATATGCATAAAATGATCTGACCACAGAGTTACACAAAATAAATTTTTTTAGAACACCAGAATGCCAACCATTCTGACTCTAAACTGACTTATTCCCCTAAAGAGTATTTTGAGACAATTTCTATATGACATGAAAAGAACTGACATAACACTTAAATACTACAAAAATAGTTGAAAACATATTTGTAGTGTAATTCTGTATAAAATATACAGTTAATCTTATTACTTAAAAAATTTAAAAACAAAAGACCACCCTGAATAATGGTTAAAACCTCATCAAAGAAAAATGCTCATCATTTGGATATCATTGGCAGAAAACTGGTAAGATTTTGTTGAGGGGAACAAGGAAGATATCCAATGGAGTCATTCATTTAAAATTTGTCCAGAAATGTTCATAAAGTTGTAAATTTCTGCTTGTACCATCTTTGCACACTTTCTACTATTTAACTGGAGGACAAAAGAATATCTTGAAGAAAGTGTTTCTCAAAATGAGGTTCAAAAGCCCCAAAGAATTCTAATATGGGCTCAGTAATAAACATGTTAAACACACACTCTGGGTGATTGTTCTACACTCTGAAATGCGCTATGGCAAAGAGCAACACTCAAAAGCAAGATCATAAACACACCCATGACATGCCAGAACTCTCCACAAGTTCATGCTGTGAACACTGCTCTTTGTTTCAAAACAAGTTCCAGGCACCAAGAGAAACACACATGCCCGGAAACGAACATGTGAAAGTTCACAAACACCCTCCTCCGATGCTCTCACTAGTTTCAAACTAAATTATATGAAGAAAAGACAACACATGACTACAAGCCTTGGAAAAGCAACATTTCTCATGAAATGGGACATCCAAAAAAGACCAAAAGACAATCCATTAAATGTCCACAAATTTTAAATCATTCCAAATCCAAAACTAGATCACCAACCAAAACAAAATTGCCAACCTTCAGTTTTAGTACCACTTTTATGCCAAGAATTTGAAGGGTAACTATCATCATCTAAATGTAAATAAGTTATAATAGTACAATCTTAGTTTAGTTTAACTTTAGTCAAAAATCCAGTTCTAAATCTAGAACGATTCAAAACTCACAAACATCCAATAAACCATCTTTTAATCTTTCTCAGATGTCCCACTTCATGAGAAATATCACCCCTCCAAAGCCTGCAGTCATATACTGTCCCCACTTCACACAATCCAGCCAAAACCAATGAAAACATCAAAGGAAAATGTCTACAGACATTCACACATTCACTTCCGAGGCACGCATGCCCCTCCCAATGCCTGAAACCTGTTCCAAAACAAAAAGCAGCATTCACAATACAAACCTGTAGAGAATTCCAACACGTCAGAAACATGTCCATGGTCTTGCCTCCAGATGCTGCTCCCCACTGTAGGGCATCTCAGAACACAGAATAATCACCCAAAAATGTACCAATAAAATTAATTTTAAAAAAAGAAAGGGAAAAAATTTTCTAAGCACTAATTTTAATAAAAACCATTGAAGACCTCTACCCCTGAAATAAATGTAGCTATGTATTTCATGTGTTATCATACTAAATAGAAAAAAAAATTAACTAAGGAGATAGAACGATAATATATGTTTTCTGCAAAATCTTAACTAAAAAGATACAAGTATATGTGCTTTTATTCAAAATTGTTATTCTTTGGATTTCCCAGAAGACTACATAAACTGACCCCCAAAAGTACAGGTAATGTGGTTGGAGAGAAACTAGCATAGGTAAGACATTCTACTTAAAAGACAAATTGTTTTCTTGTATCATAAATAAAAACAAAAAATATTAGGCATTATGTCTCACTCAACAAATGGAATGTGTATACAAGTGTGGTTAACAAGCAATTGCCTCATTGTTATTTAAATCAGTTCATAAAAAATCTATGAACAAAAAATTCTATATTCTGTACTATAGACCATAAGAATCAAGTATTACATCTAAATATAACTTCAAAACAGTAAATTAAAATTAGCTTCCAGACAATTCTGAAATGGTTAAATTCTATCCAGGCTGGTAACAAGTTTTTCTAAGCATTAAATGGCAACATAAGCAAAATGCATAGTTGAAAAATGAGGATCAGACCCATTCTTCTTCATACATTGTTAAGACAACTGGTATACTCAAAACCTGCAAATTCATATTCATCAGTCTCCCTCATGGTGTCATTATCATCTGGGGTGAGCTGGACAGGCTCATTAGTAAACTGAGGATCAAAGTTGTCCAAACCAAATCCCTCAGAAATATTTGGTTTGAAGGGAGGCACCAACTGCTTTCGCTCCATCATGTCCCAGTCAACATTTTGAAAGAATGGATGCTCCTGAACATCAGCAAAACCCATTTGAGGATGAGAACCCAATTGTTCCTTTGGGTCCCTGTTCAGAAATCTCTCAATGACACTTGCAGCTTCTTCAGATAGACAACGAGGTATGAAAATGTCTCTTTCCAAAATTACTTGCAAGAGATACTTGATTGAGTTTTCATAAGGATTATCAGAGCTCTCATCAGGATGGAATGGAGACTCTCAGATCATCATCTGATACATCAGTGCTCCAAGATTCCACCAGTCCACACTGAAATTGTAATCTTCTCCTCTTATAATTTCTGGAGCCAGGAAATTAGGAGTGCCCCACAGAAACTGCTGGTCCTATCTCCTGGCTGTAAGCCTTCCTTACACACGCAATAGTCAGTGAGTTTAATGTGCCCTTCTGAGTCTAGTAATACATTTTCCAATTTCAAATTTCTATAAAGTATCCCTCATTGATGAAGATAGTTGACTGCTAAACTGATTTCTCCAGAGTAAAATCGGGCATGTTCTTCAGGAAGCATTCGTGGTTGCTGCATGTGAAACAGTAGATTTCCCCCATTTACATAGTCCAGAACAAGGAACAGTCTGCTTATGATCTGGAAGCAAGAATGGAGCCAGTCCTACAAAAAAAAGGATGAGTAGAGAGGTCTGCTGTAAAACGTGCGTCTCTGTCTGTACCTGATCAGTGTTGACACGCTCTTTTTTCACTGCTTTCATGGCATACATATGATCTGATTTTTTCAGTTGAACTAACAGTACTTTCCCGTAACTTCCTCTGCCAATCACGCGGAGCAAATTAAAGTCCTCAAGACCTAGACCAGATGAAGTTTTGCCACTTTCCCTGTTGTCCCCGGCCTCATTCTCTGTATCAGCTTGTTCTAAAGCCTCATGAGTTGAAAGGTCATGTGGAATCTCTGAGTGTGCAGGGTCTGAAGCCATGGATGATGGATTCACTGGCATCGCGGGCTCTGATGGTAAAGAATGCTGCCCACATTCAATTGTGACAAGTTTATGGCACTTCTTATGAACTGAGAGTTTGCAGTTGGTGCACTTATACACCTGGTGGCCAAGTCTCCCTACGTGGTCTGTGCAGACAGCACAGCGATCTCTCCTGCTGAAGCGTTTGGCCTGAAAATTGTGGCCATTCACACAATACAGCTTTCTCCAGCAGCCTGCAGCTCTGTGGTGGATGGATCTCTCCTCCTGGACAAGGCACTTTGGGATGTTCTGGTATACAAGGTGATGAATGAATTAAGAGCTCAGAATCTTTCTTTAGTTCAGAAAGCCTAGTGGCCTCTTCTAACTACAACTGAGGTGACACAGTATATGGGTCTCTTTCCTCCTCTATCCAGTGTGTGGTGAAAAGATGTTTATTGTCCAAACGCCACACATCTCCATCTTTATCATACAGGCCCTCAAAGTGGATGGAATTCTCAAGCAATCTTGTCATGATGTCTCTTCCCCAAATCAGGGCCGATCAGGTAGAGGTGTGGGTGGTGGAGGTGCCTGGGAAGAAGGGACCATAGACAGGTTGGCTGCCCAGGGAAACAGGCAGGCAGGGCTCAGAGAATGACAGCAGCCTGACTGCCTGCAGGGACCACACTGGCCTGGATTCTGCAAGGCTCTCTGTGAAGTTGTTTCCAATAGTGGCAGCTAGGCCTGGGTGGCTGTACACCAGGCTTCTCAGTGTCTCTCAGGGGCCAGTGGCTGTGTCTTCAGTCTCCCTCCCTGGACTTTGACTCTCTAGGTTTTCTGTGCCTGGCTCTGGGGAGACCTGCCCAGAGCTACTGGCTATTTCTGGTATACTTGCCCCCGCTCTTCCCAGCTTCTGTGCCGTTGGTATTTGGGCTTAGGGAGACTTCACTGGGGAACCTTGATTGTGGTAGGTCACTGGTGCTCACTCCCAGGGAGACCTTCACTGGGGGTGACTGTGGCAGTCCTGCGGCATCTGAATTGAGTCAGCCGTCTTCTTAATCTTTCATAGATACTTTCTCTGGCTGGGGTCCCGAGGCTGTGGCCTCTTGAAGTGGAGAAGCAGCTCAGCATGTTCGCTGTTGACCGTCTCCAGCCAAGTGAGCTTGGGAGATGGCTGTTACTAGATTGTGATGACACCCATTAACAAGGGTTCCAAGTTCTGTTTGGAGATGTTGCCAAGGAAGTGAGCTCATGTCTTGGGGTTCCACCAGATGTCTTCTCAACCCAGTTAGAATGGTTCTTATCAAAAAGACAAAAATTGCAAATGCTAGAAAGATGTGGACAAATGGGCAATCTTTCACAGGGTTAGTAGCAGTGTGAATTAGTGCAGCAGCTACTGCACATAGAACACTATGGAGGTTGCTCAAGAGATTAAAAATAGATCTTGAATGTGACCTAAGGAAACTACCACTGGTGTTTATCCAGTTTGCCATTTTTCCGTTGCTTTCACAAAACTCTTGAGAAAAACAACTGAAGAGGAGGAAGCCCTTATTGTGGCTCATGGACTCAGAGGCTTCAGCACACAGTCTGCCAGTTCCAATGCTGTGGGACCATGGTGAGGCAGAACATCATGGCCGAGAACATATGGGGCAAGAAAGCTCCTCACCTCATGGTGGACAAGAACCAGCATGAAAGAGAAAAGTGGCCGGGACTCTGTCTGGCTAAGGCTCCAGCTCTGCCCAGAGCACTGTGGCCCTGAGGAGCACTGGGGGCAGTGGGTGGTCCGGGGACTGTGGGCCTTGCAGGAGGTGGCTGGCCATGAGCTCAGAGCTCTGTGCTCCAGGGGACCTGGCCTCCTCACTCCGTGTTCTCCACTGCATCCACAGGGCTCTTCTCTGGCCTCTCTGTGGTGCTGTCCTCTCGGGTCAGGACAGTGTGGGCTGGAAGGGCCAAAGGCGGCTTTTCCACCTCTCGTCCCCACAGGGCTACGAAGGTTTGGGGGTCGGCGGTGGACACTGCATGGTGCGCTCCGGTGGCACAGAGCCGCTGTGCATGGCTGTGCTGCTTGCTCTCTCCTCAGGGCCTCTCTGCCTCCTTAGCTCGGGACCCTCTGGGCAGGGCTCACTTCCTGATAAGCACTAGGCTCACTTTTCAGAACAGAATGATGCTCATGATGCTCAACTGATACGTTTTCCTTTGAGTTTTCTGAGTTTAAAATTTTTTAAATTTCACTGGGTGTGGTGGCACCTGGCTGTAATCCCAGCACTAGGGAGGCTGAGGCAGGGGCTCTCTGTGAGTTCGAGGCCAGCTTGGGCTCTATAGTGAGTTCAAGGCCAGCCGGAATTACATAGGGAGACCTTGTTTCAAAAAAAATTTGTAACTGTTAATTGAAATTGTGCATATTAATAGGGCACCCTGTGACGCTTCCACATGTGTGTAGAATTTGCTGACTTTGATAACTCAGTTCTCCCTGAGTGGAGACATTTTTGTGATACTGGGGCTTGAAGGCAGGGCCTTTGCACTGAGCCACATCTCCAGCCCTTTTAAATTATTTTTATTGGACAGGGTCTTGCTAAATTGTTAAGTTGCCCAGGCTGGCCTCAAACTTGCCGTCTTCCTGCCTCGGCCCCCTGAGTGCTGGATCCAGGCCTGCGGCCCCACACCCAGCTGAGTGAAGACTGGGAAAGATGCTCCTTACCAGGATACCTGGGACCCTGAGCCCTGAGGGTGTGGCCCTGAGCCCCAGCCCTCCCTGGTGCTGCTGAGGAACATGGCCAGCACCCACTGCAGGCTGGCCAGCTACCTGGAGAACCTGGACTGGTCAGACTTTAAGAAGTTAAGATGTACCTGGAGGACTACCCCCCACAGAGCGGCTGCACCCCACTCCCCAGAGGCCAGACAGAGAGCACGGACCAAATTGACCTGGCCACCACCATGATCAACTTCAACAGGGAGGAGCAAGCGTGGGCCATGGCTGTGTTGATCTTTGCAGCCATCAATAGGAGAGACCAGCACGAGAAGTTGAAGTGGGACCAGTGGCAGTGGGGTCAGTGGGCTGGGCAGGCAGGCCGGACATGTCTCCCTAGTGTGTGAGTGGGTAGTGTGGCGGGAAGCAGATCCACAGGAGACACAAGAGTCTCCAGAGTTCTTTGTGTCTTGCAAAATGGAAACCGCTTAGTGGTCCTGCCAGAGCCCCTGTGACCTGGTCTCCCTGGCCAGGAGGCAGAGATCTGGTTTCTGCTCCCCTGTGCTCGCTGCTGCTTGGCTTCCTCTCAGAGGGAACCAAGAGGCTCTGTGTGGCCAGTTTGTTTCAGGCTGCAGCCCCCAGGTTCCTGCAGACACGGGCCCGCACCATGTCAGTATCTCCTCCTGTGTGAATCTGAGTGCCTTTCCTTATGCATGTGCGAATGCCACGTGCAGCTTCTGTGTCTACATGTGGGCAGACACTTGTGTGACCCCCGCCTTTTGCTGCTGTGAATAGTGATGATGTGAGCCTCAGCATGCAAATGTCCCGTGCACACCCTTACTGGGACTCTTTGGACTTTATGCCTGGATATGGAATTAAGGATCATGTTGCAATCCTCAGTTTAAATTTTTTGAGGAACTGCCAGGACCCCATGAGCTGCCTGAGGTAGCACAGCTAAGAGCAGCTGCACAATTTTCTGTTCCCACTCACAGTGTGCAAGAGTTCTGACTTCTTCATGTCCACATGAACACCTGGTATTTTCTGCTTTTTGGAGCAATCATCCTAATAAGTAGGGGGTGGTGGCTCACTAGCTCTGCTTTGCATTTCCCAGATGATCAGGGCAGTGGAAATCATTTTGTGGGCTTTTTGATCATTTGGGCAGCTTCTTCAGAGAAAGATCTACTGAACCTCTTCCACTTCATAATTAGTTTTTGTTGTTGTTGACTTGTAGTGTTCTTCATGCATTTTGGATGTTAATTCCTCATGAGGTGTATGATTTTCTTCCATGCTGTGTGTGTCTCTTCACTGTTGATTGTGTCTTTTCATGCTCGGAAATTAGTATGTTTTATAAATCATTTCTTGTAGCATCTTGGCTTTTTCTTTTCCTTCATCTCAAGGTTGTGCTGCAGTCACTCTTTTCCATGGCTTAGGAGTCGTCCCTGACCTTAGAGTATTATCCAGGCCATGGGTAACACCTGTCTGATGGTCACCACTGTGGGAATGGGAACAGGGAAGGAGCAATCCTTAAACCCAGGGTGCACTTTGTGGTGAGGGTCTTTCTTCTGCACCAGGAAGGTGCAGAGCAGCCTCAAGGCTGATGCCATGATGAGCTGGGAAGCTGAGGCTGTCTTCACTCAGGGTCCAGGAAGTGTCCGCATGCAGCACTGAGGTGAAGGCCCCGGGAGCCATTGAGAAAACACAACTTCAAGGCCTGGGGCCTGCCACGGCCTTTCCTGCAGCACAAGTCGCGTGCTGTGTACCAGGCCAGGCTGGACCTGACTCCAACAGGGCTGCACCGGATGCCACCAGCGGCTGCATGGAGCCAGAGCTCTGACCTCGTGCTGGCCTGAGGTGTAGTGGCCTCGCAACCTCCTCAGTGAAAATCTTTAAAAATGAAGATAATGAAATCCTAGCATAATTTTCATGCATATATTTCCATGAATCTTCCTTCTATTTTATCTGGAGAAAACTGGCAAATAAGTGAAATGACTTTTTTCATAATCTTGTATTCCACATTCTTATTTGAAGTTTCCACCATCCAAAAGAAAACAAAAAGGTAACTTGAACAGGTATTTGTTGAATTTGTAGTTCTAGTATGAGCAAGTATAGCTCAATTCATTGTGGATATTACTTTCTAATCCATTAAATGTTACAGCTTTTTAAAAAATGTTAATAGTATAATAATTACTGAGCTTGATTCTAGATGCTAGGTGACTTTTTTGAAATTAAGCCATTTGATCATGATATCACTTTACCCTCATTTCAGAGATGAGAAAGTAGGCGTAGAGGTGGTAGTGAGTTGGCTGATGTCAGGAGCTCCTGAGAGACAGAGCTAGACCATGCATACAGGTGTCTGACTTCCAGGTGTGCTCATAGTGAGCCAGCCACTCTGCTTCTCAAAGTATCTGTCATGTGGTCATTTGATCTTTTGCCTCCTGGACCTTTCAGCAGGCTTAGTCTATTGACGTTGAAATAGTAACAGTGAACCTATTTAAAGGTAGAGACATTTTCCTCCTGTTAGTCTCTTAATGTGAACATCACCAGAATAGAAATTTCATAGCTGGCTTGCAAGGTGACTTGTAAGAAATTGATTTCTTTAGGTGAATGTGAAGTCAAGCTGGGCAGTGGAGTGGAGACGAGTGAGTGAAGATGGCTTACCCGCAGCAGCCTGTCATAAAGGAAGTGCTCGGAAAAGTTCCTAGGTGTCTTTTACCTGTCAGAGAAAGAAGATCAGCTAGACCTATTCTGAACTGAAGTCCATGTTGCTATGAAATAAAATATTATTCTTTTCCACAGCTGGGGAAATTGAGGAATAGAATTGGCTTCAAAGGACTAAGGGAAATCAAAGGCTAAACCAGACTGAGAAACAAAAATTTAAAGTTGCATAAAATTGGTTGTGGAGAGGGCAGATTAGGTGCCTAGTCATCTCATTTTATAGAGAGGAAACTGGTCTCAGTGGTTTTACAGGTTTCTTTCTTTTGTGTGTACATATTTGTGTATCTATGTACACTTTACCTTGTTTCACAAAACACAGAAACAAGCATAGCACATTAAGACTTCAGTAAGTGAAGGAATTAGGATGAAGAGGCAAAAGTCAGGATAATAAGCTAATTTTAGGTGAGGTTAGGACAATAAATTCATGTTATGAAATATCAAACACTTTGAGGGGACCATAAAGTTGGCTTTCCAATTTCTGGCAGTCAACATTAAGAAATAAACAGAAGCTGTAGTGTCCATGAGTTAAAACAATCAATTTTTCAGGATATACAGAGTTTCTCCTGGCTCTCAATTATGTGATAATTTATATTAACTTCATCAAGATGGTCTGTTAATAAAATGAACATTACCCTTAACTTATAAATACCACAGAGTTCACAGCACTTATTCTGTGCAGGCTGTTGGTGGAATAAACCAGCAACATTTAACAGAAGAATTGCATAAGGGCTAAAGACACAGTCCAGATAGGAGAGCACCTCTTGGTCCTCTTAAGGTTGAATTTCCAAATTTTAGATGAATGAATAGGTAATTTAAAATTCAGATAACTCAATAAAATATACTTTCCCACTTACATCCAAGGTTTTAGTTAGTATGAAGTGTTGCTGAATTCAAGAGATCAGAGAGACTGATGGGTGAAATGGGAAGATTTATTTAGACCAATAGGTGAAACAGTGGACTTGTGTCCAAAGGCTGAGCCCAGAACAAAGGAAGAGCTCTAGTTTTATACATGTTGCAAAGTGGAGTTGGCCTACCTAAGGGGAAGAAACTTGTGGACAGAAGCAGAACAAAGACAGTCAAACTGTGACAGTTTTGTAACTTAGCATATCTTGGTGGCCTTGGCCAGGTAAAACCAGGATCTTATGAGAACAGGAAGTTGTGAAACCTCGCTTACAGGATCAAAGTTATTTATTTTGTTTGTAATAGAACAGAAAACAACAGCTGTGGGGAGGGGAAGGTCTAAAGGGGAATTGCTTAGGTTGGGGAAACTTGTTTTTCCTTCTTTTTAAAGTCTTGCTTCATAAGCAGCAGCAATTTTGACATTATCCTCTTCAATGAATGTCTGAGGGATGTAGACAATCTGTTTATTAAATATATATCATATACCCTTAAGCAATGGTAATTCTTTGAAATAAAGCAAGATTTGCCATACTCTGCAGCCAGCAACTCTTGTATCCATTGCATACATCTTCCCCAGTCCAATACTTATTCTTTATCTTTTTCATAATGTGTTTTTCCATCTAGATTTATGAATCTGTGTGTGTTAGTGTAGGAGGCCATTCCAACTCCACAGAATGATGGACTGCACAAGTACTGAGGAATAAGCCAAGATTTTCCCTAAAAATAATTTTAAGTTTATTCTAGCACACATGAACAGATGGACGAGTGAGCCCCCAAGTATGGGCACAAGAATTTTAGTTTGGAAAAATTTCAAAGTGGGTGTGAACAAATACCCACTATGTCCATAAAAGTAAACCCCAGGAAGAGATTCATAGAGCTCTAAACTTTGAGTGCTGTAACTTTCTACAGAATGCTCTAAAATAAAATGATTATGAAATCTACCCCTGATATCTGAATGAGTTGTAGCCATGTACAACCAGGCATAAACCTGTACTGGATGTACTTTGGTGACCATGTGCCCCAGGTACCTACATAGTCCTGGACAAAGCCTCTTATCCTGGAATGATTGCTAGCACTACCTCCTTTACCATCAAAAGTGTTCTGACTCATCTAATGCCTTTCAGTAATACTTGTAATTCCAGAAGAAATTTACCAAAAATGCTATGTTTTTTCCAGAAAGTTTGCTATCATGGTTACTAGTCTTGCCTCCCCCCTTTTTGGAGAAGCTAGAATGATTATGAAAAAGTCTTTAAAATAACCCCAATTTTTACTGTTAACCTAGAGTTGATCACCTTTAGTTTGTTTGTGTCTGTGTGTGTGTATTACACATTTTAAACTTTAGAGCATTTCAGTGTTGTGAAGATACATTATCTTGTAAAGACCCTGAAATTGTCCATTTCTCTTTGAAGAAGAAATTAAACTAAGTAAAGGATTTTCATTGGAAAGCTTGAATTGACCTTATTAAAGGAATGTATGTTACTCCCTTAAATGACAAACACAAGTATAACTTCTGGCAGACCCACAGGGAGGTATATAGTTTGGATGGTAAATTAAATGACCACACTACCCATTTGATTTTTTGTGTTTGGAGTCAATTCCAAGGAAAGTCACACACAATGGCTACGGGTAAAACACTGACCTGCAGAACAGTAAGCCAAGAAACCAAGGCTTCCAATTTATGGATGAAAGCTTGCTACATATTAACTATTAAGTCATTAATTAGTAGACAGGATGGATCTTTAAAACAATGAGTGGACTCTATTCTGGGCACTACTAGATCATGTAAATATGTGGGGAAGAATATGAACCTACAGTTAGGAAAGTTCCTTGAATGATTCTGCAATAAAGAAATCTTCCCCGAAGAGCTTCCTGTGCATTGAAGTTTTAAGAAACAGCAAGCTATTCAATATGAGGAAGTAGCATCCCAATGCAATCATAGAGCAGGCTGGGTTTCACAGAGTTCAGAGCAATTGACCTTAGTGTGTCCATCTGGGACAAGTATGTGTCTTAAGGATCAACTAGAATCTGACTTTTCATGTTCTTTTCCACCAAATTTATACCTTCAGTAACTTGTTTCACATTAAGCCCTATTGCTATATTTAGGGACCAGAGGCAAGCCCTTCCATAAGGATTTATTTCCCTAAGTTCTTTCAAGGCACAGAGATTTAAAAATCACCAAGACCTAGCCTGACTTCAAGTACTGTGGCCCAGTCTGTTTTTCCAGATGCTAGGACAACTGTAATTGTGGATGTGCTAAAATGGGAAGCAGTGCCTATGAGCTCAATTGTTCCTGCTGATGGAGAAACAATTTGTGATCACTTTTCTGAAGACCTTTGGGACTCTTCTGGGCTCAGGCAGAATTGATTAACCTCCTTTTGTGTGTTCACTCCATCTTCCTCATCTATCCCTTCCACCATCACACATTAAATTTTATTTGTTCATGTAGCCATCATAGCCATCTTCCACCAAGAGACTGAATTCTACAGACTGCACTCTATTTGTCTTTGCTTTTCCAGTGCCTAACAGAGTCCGTGTTGAGTAAAAGGATGAATGTGTTTTATTCATTAATCTGATAATTTTTAAGTAGGAAAATTTTTGAAGGAAAAATAGTCCCCAAAACTATGACAGACTCTGCCACTCATATTTACTGTTAGTTTTTCCACATTTACTTCAGGTGATTTTAAAGAAATAAAAGTTGACATTTATAGCTAAGGCCCTCCTCTCATTACCTCTCATTACCTTTATTCCCCAGATATAAACACAGCTTGGAGCTGGTGGTGCCCCTCGTGAGCCAGATTTGCTACTTTAGTCACGTCTGTGTATACTCATAAATATAGTATTGTTCAAAAGGTTTTCAAATTTTGCATGTGGAGTATCTTGTAAATCCTCTTATAGTCTGCTTTAATATTTTATTTTTAATATTCATCTGTATTATAAATGAAGATCTAATTTACCCACCCTTACTGCTGTATTCTGTCATATGACTCGACCACACCTTTTTAACCATTGTCTTACCAACAGACACATGAAAATTGTTTTCCAATTTTCCCAGCTATAAACAATGAAGCAAAGAATAGCCTGGTGTATCTCTGAGTACATACGTAAGGTTTTCTATGGTATATGAATATAAAAAGTCACTCCTGGATTTTAGTCTAGCCCACATTTTTTTCTCTCCAGTGTGCTGGACTAATTTACACTACTACAAGCAGTGTGTGACCATTGTGATCTGCTTGTTGCACCAATACTTGGCATCATCAGACTAAATTTTTATACTATGACAAGTGTGAAAGGTCTCATCGTTTAGTTTGCATTTCACTGACAACTAGTGAACTATGAATGTTTTCACTTCTTTATTGTACATTCATGATTCCATCTCTGTGAATTTACCCATTTTCTATTGGGTCATTTGTCTTTCATTATTTTTTAGGTATTTGCATTATACAATTATATTTTTGGTCTGAATCTACTATCAGTTGCATGAGTTGGAGAATCATTCCCAGCCTATAGTTCTTTTTTAAACCATAATGCATCTTCTGACAGAGATTTTAATGTAGTGAAATTTCTGCCTTTTCTTGTACTTCATGGGGTTTTTGTGCTTTGATTTAATTATCCTTTGCCACTTCAAAGGATAGGGAAACTGCATATAATCTTCCAGAATTTCAAGAGTGCTTCCTTTTCATATTTGTGTTTAAAATTTTTTTTCATTAAGTTTTTTGGTACATTTTAGGTATACATTACAGTTACATTCATCATTGGGTACTTGTACCGTTACATGATGTATCTTGATTCTTATTTTTTCCCCATTCCCCTGCCCTCCCTTCAACCCCTCCACCCCTCCCTATTTACAAACACTTTGTTTCCAAGTTTTCCTTTTCTCATATTTTTTCCTTTCCCTTTTTCCTTTCCTTTCCTTTCCCCTACCCCTCCCACTTCCCCTACCCCTTTGTTTTTAATAAGCCTGGAATTAGTTTTTACGTTGGTATGAGGTAAAGATGTAATTTCATTTTTTTCACATAGATAATTGCTTTTCCCCATACCATCCTCCTCTTGTTAATGAGAAATCCATGTGTCACCCAATAAGCTTCCATGTTAATGTCAATCTGTCTGATTTTTAGGCCTCAAGTGAGTTCCATTGGTTCATGTATATATCCTTTCCTTATAGCCTTTCTATTTTAAAATATTTTTAGCTTTTTAATGTGTTATTTTATCTAGTAGGACAAGTCTCCTTCCCTTCTGGTCTTTAAAATTGTCTTGAACATTCTTGACCTCTTATTTTTTTTTTTTTTACCTCTTATTTCTTAATATGAACATCAGTATCTTTTCAAAATCAATAAAACCCTGCCATAGCTTGGATAGTGATTGAACTAATTTTATGAACTAATTTTGAAGGTATTATATCAAATTCCATATCTATGTCAGTGGTTTATCCATTTAGCTTTTTGCCCATTAATATATTAAACATTTTTTTCTTTAAGGTCTTGAATATCTTTTATTAGATTTACTTGTCATTGCCTTACAATATTTGTTTAATAGTATAAGTGGGAATCTTTAAAATTATGTTTTCTAATTGTTTCTGATATATAAGAATTTCATTAGTTTGGTATACTTGTTTTTAAAAAATTCAAGTGAAAGTCACATGATATAAAATTAACCATTTTACAGTGCACACAATTCAACAGTATTTAGTACATTAACAGTGTCGTGAAACTACCACTTCTACAAAGTTCTAAAGAATTTTCATTACACCTAAAGAAAACCCAGTATCCATTACTCAGTCACTAATCCATTCTCCTTACTGCCCAGCCCTTGGCAACCACTTGTCTGCTTTCTGACCATGGGTTTACCTTTCCTGGATATTCCATATACATAAAGTCTTACATGTAACCTTTGGGTTCTTTCACTTAGAATATTTTCAAGGTTCAGCAACATTGTAGTGTGTATCAGCACTGCCTTCTTTGTTTCTGACTAGATAAAAATCCCATTTTGTATACACCACACTTTGCTGCCTACCCACCTTTTGATGGACATTTGGGTTTCTGCCTTTTGTCTCTTATGAGTAATGGTGCTATGAACATTTGAGTACAAGTATTTTGTTTAAGAGCCTGTTTCCAAATCTTTCTGGTATGTACCTGGAGTGCAGTTCTTGAATTGCATGATAATTGTGTGTTCCATATTTTAAAAATTTTAATTTTCCAATCATATTTTAATTTTCAATTAGTATATGTTTGCAGTACATGATTACATTCATTGCAAAGAGTAGCTACCTTTACATATCTTAATTCTTTTTATTTCCCTTCCTCTTCCTTTCGTCCCTCTTCCCATTTGCAAAAGATCTCTCTCCCTGTTCCCTATTGTCTCTCTTTTATGTTGTTCCTTAAATTATTTATATTTTGGGGTTGTCATATAAAAGATACCATGCGATATTTAAGCTTGTGTGTCAAATTATTTCACTTAACATTATGGATGCTTGTTGAAGAACTGCCAAATTATTTTCTACACCAATTATGTCATTTTACATTCCCACCAGTGATGTATGAAGGTTTTACTTTTTCCACACCCTTATCAACACCTGTTTTCTACGTTGATTATAGCAATTCTGGTGGATGTGCAGGATACCTTGTGGTTTTTACTTTCCTTTTCCTGTGACTAATGTTGAACATCTTTTCATGTTCTTACTGACCTTTTGGGTGTCCTTGAGAAATATCTATTCAAGTCCTATGCCCATTCTGAATTGGGTTGTTCCACTATATGTTTTGCATGGTGAACCCTTATGAGATACGTGATTTGCAAATATCTTCTCCCATTCTGTGGGTTGTTTTTTTACCTTCTTAGCATCTTTTGATGCACAACCATTTTTAATTTTAATGAAGTCTAGTTTATGCATATTTTTCTTTTGTTGCTTTAACATTTGGTGTCACATCTGAAAATCCATCATCAAATTCAAAGTCATTAAGATTTATTGCTATGTTTTATTCTGAGTTTTACATCATTAGATATTGTGGGTAGATATTTCTTTAGGTGTAGATTTGTGAAATTTATTCTATAAATAACTTGATGCATTTTATCTGATTATTTTCAAGTAGTGATTGCTATTTACCCATTATTTTTAGTTTTAATAACATTTTCTTTTTAAAAATATCCATACCATGCATATTTTTTATAGCACATACTTATTTAGTTATATTTTCTATTTTAAGAGTATCCTTAACATCCCTTTTTAAGGGCAATTATTTTATACCATTTTCTAGTTTCATGTGTTAGGTCAACTGCTTGGTTTTGCTAATGTTATTTGTTGTGTCTTCTAAATCTAGCAGTAAGTCATTTTCTTAAGAATTCTGTAAGTTTTGCATTGTGAATTTTTCCACTGTGGTTATTTTTCACCAGCTCTGGAGGGTTCTTGGCTGTGAAGGTGTTTCTTCAGAGCAGTCTCATGTTTGCTTTAGGTCCATCTACAGAGAGACTCACCTGTCAAGGGCTAGTTTTTAAAGACTCAATTTCTTGATTTCAGGATTCTCATCCCATTTAGGACACCTCCCATGACATTGATTCAGATTGAATGTGTTACTATTCTTTTCTCCTAAAGTCTTGCCTGAAGATTCACATCCTTGAGTAATGGTGTTTCTCTAAATCCCCACTGAGGGTTCAGCCATTCCACAGCATTGGCTGTTGGCAGAAGGTCCTGGGCTCAGCCTATTTCACAACTTTGAGGCAACTGTCCTCTTATTCCCGTGGTATTCCCCAACTCCTTGGCCCTGGAGTCCATATTATACACTTAGATCTTTCCCAAGCATCAAAGTTCCTTCTCATCCTTTTAAAATTCTGGCTATAAACTAGTCTTTATTTCTGGTGCTTGGTGATTTTATTCATTTAATTAACAGATTTTTTTTTTTTTTGTATTAGGGATTGAACTTGGGTCCTTGTGCTTACAGGGCAGGCAGTGGAACCACTGAGCTAAATCCCTGGCCCAATTAACAGATTTTTATTGAGGACCTACAATATGTCAGGCGCTGGTCTAGGACTTGGGTTAGATATACATGCATACACAGGCATAGATCTCCATCTTTATGGAATTTATATTCTGCAGCAAGCAAATAAAAATGAACATATAATAAAAGTAAATTATATAGAATCTCAAAAGGTGATACATGGCATAGGAGTGAAGGGAGAACCCAGTATAAGGACTGGAAATGGTGGGAAGGGAGGCAAGTTGGAGTATGAAATAATGATTTGAAAGTGGGGTTCGAGAAAAGGTGAAATTTGAATAGTCGTAAAGGAAGTGAAGGTGTAAGCCAACTAGAGAAAGAATGTTCCAGACGGATGAGGCAGCACAGTAAAGTCTTGCATGAGTGAGACTGCTCCAAGCCTTCCAGGAGCAGCGCAGATGCTAATGTGGCATGGGCTGATTAGTCAGGAGGGAGAGCCCTAGGAGAAGAGACTAAAAAGCCAAAGGGAGAGGACAGATCATGCAAGGGAGAGGGAGCCATGGTAAAGACTTTGGAGAGAGTATTGACGTGATCTCACTCGTGTTCTGAAAAGACCTCTTTGGCCATAGGTTGATACTAGGAGAGTACAACTAAAGATATGTTCAGAGGGCTTGCACTATCCAGGAACAACATCCCAGCACCTCACAAGCAAGGCAGCCTTAGAAGTGGCAGGAAGTACAGGTGGAAGGGCCTACTGATGGGCTGGCTGTGGGCTGGGTCAGAGAAAGAATTTCCTGTCCATTTTAGCCTGCTGTGTATATCGTATTGGTTTTTATTATTTTCTTAAATCTAACATTTCATGGTGATCTTATGGGAGGCAGGTTCAAGTTACTTCAGTTAAGCGTATCCTGAAACTGGAATCCAATGAAATGAGTTTTTAAATGTTCTCTTCTGTTTAAATATGCCTTTAACAGTTTTTTCATGCACATGCTTGGAAGTTTTGGCAGTTCAAAGCTCCTTAAGAAAAGTCAGAGAACTGAATTTCTGCTGCCTGAGCCAGTTGAGAAGTCACTGGGATGTGCTCACAGCAGATGACTGAGAAAGTACAGCAGGTGGTAATGTGACAACAGGGGTGTCTCAGAGTTGACCTCTCGGGCAAAGAAAGAGCTACCTGGCAAAACACACAGGTGAAGTTTTTCTCTCAGCCATTGCCATAATGCTGGGCTCTTGATTTCTTTTGTTGTTATCCAACAAGGAAAAAAGCTCAGAGCACCCTAAGAAGGCTTTCTTTCATGAGGCAGTGGAGTTCTTCCCCTTGAGAAAATCAGCAAGGTATTTCATGGTGATGAGGGTGTTTCATGTCTCTCACTCTGGGCAGAATCGGAGGAATCAGAGCGGTTGGGTAAAGAGACCAAAACTAAGGCACCACCCAATTTGGAAAAAAATAATCTTTTAAAGTGTTTGTCTTGAAAAATTCCAGAAAATTCATATTTGCAATCTAAAGTAGAGATAATAAAATGATGTTCATGCTCATGATATCCACTTTCTTTCTTTTTGAGAAATTCATTTCCGATCTTTGGCCCCAAATGGTATGCTGGGTAGAATTGTAAGCATGGTAGTAGACAGAGGCCCCGCTATTCATGGGAAGCATGCAGCAATCCTCCTTTGCTGAGAGCATTCAGTGAACACTGATTCTGTTATCGTGGTTTCCAAGGCTTGTCCTCCAGGACCCAAGTTCTGCTTCCTTCTTGCACTTAGAATGGAAATGGAAAGGGATCCAGGCAAGAGGCTCCTTTTTCTTCTTTTTCTTTTTCTGAGTGTTGCTTATTGCAAAGGGATGGCAAATAGTAGACCCAAAATATTTACTCTTTCCCAATTCTCCTACCCTGAGTTCTGATTCAGTAGGTCTGGGATGGGGGACAGATTTCATTTCTAACAAGCTCTCACTTTGTGCTGGTCTGGGAACCACCTTTCACTGTCTCAAGGCAGTTATTTTCAAACTTCACCGCATGTGCAGCCACATGCAGAACTTTCAAAAATCCCAAATACCTGACAGTGCCCCAGACTAATTTAATGAGAATTCTGAGGTTGGAAACTGGCATCTAACAGTTAAAGGCTTCCCAGGTGATTCCAAAATGGAGCCAACTTTGAGCACCTCTGCATCTTGGCCTTCTAACTGGCAGATGTGCTTGATAGAATATCTGTCATTAAATTTCATGTGCTCTTGGGCTAGTGTCCCCCAAATCTGGAATTCCTTAGAAGTGAAGCCTTGCTGTATGAAATGAGAAATAAAGCACTATGCAGATATAAAATTCTTATCATCTAATGTTTCAGCAGACATTTTGACACATATGGGTTTTACAGAGTAGAAATTTCTCCATGTGTCACTAAGTGCAAACCTAAACATTAATTGAGCTGAATTTTGAATTTCACATTGGCATAAGGAAGGTGAAAAAAGCCATTCTTATTTTCAAAATGTTTTTTTCAGTTATGAAACTTTATGATATGATCCAGGACCTAAAGATCAACTTTTGTGAATATTTAGACTATTTTTATGGAGACTCAAGTTAGTGTATGGGCCGAATAATTATACCTGATTTTATTAAAGCATCGATGTTGTTTCTATTTCTTTATTATCTTTAAAGCAACCAGATTTGTTATTCAAAATGCACATTTGCCATTGGCAAACAATTGTTCATAAAAGTATAATGAAAAAATACAGTTAGGTGAAACAATAGAGCAGAAATTTTAAAGACCATTCTGAGCATATATTTAGCAAGTATGTACAACATTTCTGATAACATAGAACTAGGATTTTTGAGAAGGCCAGAGTTTATGCACTTGCTGTGTGTCCTTTGAATAACTGTAACTTTTAAATGCCAAATTACTTTGATCTCCTCATTAGGGTTAATGACACTACTTATGGGGATTACTTTGAGGATACAGTGAGATAATTATATAAAAACATTTGCTAAGATGCAAAGTACTAAAAAATACAAGTGTGATCGGTTCAAATTAATCTACTTTAGTAGGATGATTGTCTATTTTTCAGTAGTGCTAATATATTTCATGGGTGGCAAGATTTTTGAGGGTAGGGCTTATGTTTTATTTATATTTATATCCTCACTAGATAAGGCAAAGTTTGGGATATGGAACAAATTCAACCAATGATTGCTGAATAGGTTATCACCTTGGGCTGTCTCCGTTATGACCAGTAGCACAGTTTTATGTGAAAACAAAGTAGTAAGCTGGAAAACAGAGCTTTTTATGTATCTGCATACAACTAGTCTCTGTGAATTAGAGTTCTAAATTTCCCTTATTAGTGCCAGAATCCAACCTCCTCAGTTAATGGGCTCAGATAGAACTTTATATATACGTAGCACTGCATCTTTTCCTTTCACCCTTTGAACACTCCTAATGTAAGGGCCAGATAGCCAGTTGAGAAAAAAAAATAACCATTTCACAGCATCAGAAGGATTTGCAATTGATACCTTTTATTCTTCCCACGGACTAAATAGTTCTGTAAAAAATTGGGTCATTGAGTGGTACATTATAATCCTTTTAGACCACATGATAGAGGATATGTATAAAATGAAGTTAATAGTTCCCCAAGTGATTAATTCTTTTTAAGGCTGTCATTTTCTCTGGCACCTGGGACATATTCAGGAACTACAGATACCCAGGGTCATTATTACCTTGGGTATTTATTTTTGTTTTGATGCCAAAAGTGTATGTGTTGTAGGGACAGGAAACCTAGTTGATTCAGATATGTCTTAGCACGTAGAGATGGGTGGGGTTGGTTGACAGGGCGATTTATCAAATTGGGAATGAAGAGTCTGGTTCATAATTAATCAACAATCTATCAAGTGGAGATGAAAAAAATCTTCAGAAATAAGTCATCCTACAGGAAAAGAATTTAGGGGGCAAGAATTCGCTCTAAGTATACTTTATTGGTCATCTGAGGGAAGGGGAAACTTATGGGATGAGCCATGGTTGGTTTTGTTAGTTTAGTCCTGACATCCTGCTCCTGATTCATATGTTGAAATCTTGATACCCAATGTGACAGTGCTTGCAGGTAGGGTCTTAGAGGATATAATTAAGGTTAAGCAAGCTGAGAAGGGTGGGATTGCAGTCTGAAAAGATCAGTGTCTAAGAAGAGGATGAGACCTCAGAACTGTATCTCTGCTCACACACACAAAGGCCTGGGAAGGTGCAGCAGAGAGGCACAGTCTGAAACCTGAGGGGAGAGGCCTTACCTGGAAACAGCCTGCTGATACCTTGATCTTAGACTTCTGCTCTCCAGAACCCAGAGAAAATAAATTTCTGTTGTTTATGCCACCTGGTCTGGGGCCTTTTCCATGGCAGCCTTAGTAGTCACTTGGTGTTGTGATTGAACCCTAGAGAAAAAGAAGTTGCTTTAAAAGAAAAGAGGTGATTTTAGTCATCTTTTCATCATGGTGAAATAATCACTTTAGTGATTGTAAGGAAGAAAATCAACTTCAAAGGAGGAAAGGTTTATTTTTCAAAGGTCCTAGTTCACGGTTGGTTGACTTTATTGCTTTGGGCAGCACATCATGGTGGGAGCTTGTGGTAGAGGAGGCCTGTTCACTCCATGGTAGCCAGAAAGCAAAGAGAGAGACAGGAAGGGGTAGGGACTCACTATCCCCTTTAGGGGCCCACCCCCAATGATCTCACTTCCTTCTGCTAAGCCCCACCTCCTAAAAGTTCTACCACTTCCCAAAGCTAGTGTCACCACCATAGGCTGGTGACAAAGCTTTTTAATACATGGATTTTTGTGTGACACTGCCAGACCACAGCAGAGCCACACTGACAAAGATTACTAAGAGATAGCAACAGATAGTAGTAAAACAAAAACACAAAAAAAGTGAATGTGAAGAATTTCTCACTTCCCAGTTAGAGCAGCTTTAGAAATAAGAAAGAGCTGAGAGCAGAGGAGCTGAGCTGGTCCCAGCACCTGGAAGGAAGCTCCCCACCTCCATCCCAAGCTCCTAGGGCAGAAAAGGTGAGCCGCTCGGGCACCAGAAGCAACCCCCACACCCCGTGTAAATGAGAAGACATGTAAACAAGCCTCAAAAACAGACTTCCAGATCACCTACAGCAACCCCAAAGGGAAACGAGATGGAACAATCTGATACTCAACCACCTGGACTCTCTGAACTGGCAACAAAAGAGGATCTGGGAAAAATGAAATCAGAAATAATTACTCAGATAACAGCAAAGATTGTACTCATGGTGCAAGACATGATTAATAAATCTAGAGAGGACACAGATAAAAAAAATAGAGGATCTGAGGATCATAATGGAATCCCAACATAGGAAACAAATGGAATCCATAAAACAGATGCAAACAGATTTCCAGGAGATTAAAAACTCCATCAAAAGTCTGGGCAGCAGAATGAACCAATGTGAGGATAGAATTTCAGATATAGAAGAAAAGATTGCAATTAGTGACCAGGAAGAGAAAAAGTGCTTTAAAATTGTAAAGGAACACGAGAAATCAATCCAGCAGCTGCTAGACGATACAAAGAAGAATAACATAAGACTCATTGGAGTCATTGAAGAAAGAGGAGAGAGTGCAGATGACATCAAAAAACTGTTCACAGGAGTGATGGCAGAAAACTTCCCAAACAGGGGAAAAGAACTTGACATATAGATAAGTGAGGCATATAGGAATCCAGCTAGCCTTGATCAAAAAAAATCTACACATAGGCACAGAATAGTTAGGATTCCAGAAACTCAACAGAAGAATAAAATTCTACAAGCAGTGAGAGAAAAGAAACAAATCACATACAAAGGAAAGCCCATCAGAATCACAGCAGACTTCTCAATGCAAACCCTCAAGGCAAGAAGAGCTTGGAGTGATGTATTTCAAGCCCTAAAGGAAAACAGCCTCCAACCCAGATTGATGTACCTTGCAAAACTATCTTTCAAAATTGATGGAGAAATAAGATACTTTCATGATAAAGAGCACCTCAGGAACTTCATGAATACCAAACCAGCACTCCAAAAATTTTTATACAATACCCTAGGAAAAGACAATGAGGATCACAACCCCAGAAAGCCCAGTAAAATGAATCCATTGGGCGTGACAAATTAAACGCAAAGGGGGAGAATCCAACAAAAAGAAAAAGTCATGACAAGGCTTTTAAAACTTTTAACTTCATCTCCCTAATGAGTGTATAATTCAATCTTATTATTGTACTGATTAGTGTTTTTCTGATTCTAGAGTTGCACACCTTTCCTTGTGCTATACTGGCTATTTATCATCTCCTTATGCCTACTTTTTAATTGGGTTGTCTATTAATGAGCTCTAAGAATTCTTTATATATTCTGCTCATAGGTTATATGCATTGTAAATATGGTCTGTTTAAGGACTACTTTTCATTTTAATGATGTCATTTAAAGTTCTAAATTTTGATGGAATCTCATTTATCAATTTTCTTCGTTTATACATCATGTCTTTTGTATCCTAGGTAGTTCTTGCCTACCCTGAATTCATAAACATTTTCTCTTATAATTTCTTCTTAAAGTTTTATACTTCTAGGCTTTCTTATTTAGGTTCACAGATCCCTTCAAGTTATTTTCATGTATGGAAATAAAGGGTTGAGGTTAATTTTTTATATACGGTTACCAGGTGTTCTAGTCCCGTTTGCTGTAAACACTACCTCTTCCTCAGCTCTTGAATTGAGTTTATATTCTATAAAATGCTAATGTTAAATAATCTTTCAAAACTCAGTGGACCATATATTTGTGGTTCTATTTCTAGATTCTCTGTTTTATTCCAATGATCTATATGTCTTTCCTTACAGTAACACTGCCTTGATTACTGTAGCTTTAGAAGAAGTGTTAAAATTAGGTATTAAACGTCTTCCAACACTGTTTTTGTTTTTGTTTTGTTTTGTTTTTTAACTTTTCTTGGTCTTTTGTACTCCTATATAACTTCTAAATTTCAATATCCAATTCTTCATTTATATCAAGTATACACAGACCTGAATTTTTATATATACCTTGTGTTTTCTAATCCTGCTAAATTCAAGTACAAGTTCTAGGGGCTCCTAGAGATTTCTTAGTATTTTCTCTGTAGATGATCATTTCATCTACATATAAAGATTTTGCTTCTACCTTGCCAATCCTATCCTAATTGTGTCATTTTATTGCCAGACTATTTTGGTGGGTCCTAGGTTCCAAAGTTTAATGGACAGATAAAGAGTAAGCATATCTGCCCTTATTCCCCACTTTAAGGAGAAAGCATTGTATCTTCTCCATTCACATAAGGTGTTCTCACTGGAAGTATGGAGTACATGTCTTTGATCTGTTGAGAAGGTTCTGTTCTACTTCTAGTCTCCTGATAGCTTTTACCATGAACAGCTGTAGAATTTAGTCCAATACTTTTTCTCCAACTAGTGACAGGGTCATATGGCTTTTTCCTTTCGTCTGTTAAAATGATGACTTTTAGGGGTGGATCTTCCAATGCTGAACCAACACTGCCATCCCTATAATAAAATCACTTTCTACATCCTGCCAGATCTGACTTCCAATAGTTTGTTTTGTTAAACAAATTTCTATCTATGGTCATACTTTTTTCTTCTATTATCTTTATCCAGTTTTAGGATTAGCACAATGTTGAGTTCCTAAAATGAGGGGAGAAGTGTTCCTTCTTTTTTCAGCTTTAATTGTTTGATATAATTTATCAGCTAAAATGTATGTGAGCCTCCTGTTGTCATATAGGTAGGTTTTCAAGCTAGGAATATACTTTCTTTCTTTTTTTTTTTGGTACCGGGGATTGAACTCGGGTCCTTGCGCTTGCTCAGCAGGCGGTGAAACCACTGAGCTAAATCCCCGGCCCAGAATATACTTTCTTTAATAGGTGCTATTCGAATTTTATATTTCCTCCAGAGTTAGTTTCATTAATTTGTCTTCCAAGGTACTTCTTAGAAGTTGTCAAATTTATTTCAAAAAAGATTTTTGTAATATGCTTTCTATATCCTTTTAAATTCTGTAAAATCTGTGGTAATGTCTCCTAGATCTTGATATTGTAATTTTAAAAATGTATAACTGATATTATGTAACAGGAAGAAAAGGTATAAAGGAGCAAGGGAAATGGAAGGGGTAGGGGAAAGGGAAAAAGGGAAAGAAAAATATGAGAAATGGAAAAAAATGGAAACAAAGTCTTTGCAAATAGGGAAGGGTGGAGGGGGTGAAGGGAGGGCAGGGGAAGGGGAAAAAAAATAAGAACCAAGAGACTCATGTAATGGTACAAGATCCTAATGATGAATGTAACTGTATTTTATACCTAAAATGTACCAATAAACTTAATGGCAAAAAAAAAGAATAAAAAGAAATAAGGAAGAGCTAAGTGGCATCAATGGGAGAGACGCACAGGAAGTCTTCTGCACCAGGAAGCAGCATGGCCTTGTCTCTTGGCTCGTGAGATTCCCCTCATTGCGGGTTCTGCCCAGCACACCTTGTGGGTACCATTTGGAGACAGCTAGTGCCAGCAGGATGGCTGCAGTCAGGGGCAGCCTTGGTCACCACTTACAGGGACAGGAACCCCAGTCAAAGAGTAGAGGAAAGCAGGGGTAATTGAGAGCTAATTACCTTTCCTGAATACCCTTGAGGTATCTCCGGGAAACTCCCTAAAATAATTGGAAGACGAAGAAACTCTGAAATGACATAGAAGCCTTGTAAAAGTAAGTGAGAAATTCTTTCGTTAGCGTAATGAAACAATGTCATGGCACATACAGAGTGGAAATACCAACATTGGTGATGTAGAAATGGGAATTAGACAGAAATGAAACTTTGCAGGGTGTCTCTTCAATACCAGGCAATAGGCTGGGTTACTTGAATTATATAGCTTTTTCTGCATAACAGCTCTGTAAACTGGTATGGTTGCTTCTGCTTTTCCAATGAGCAAAGTGGGCCCCAGAGAGGTTATAGAATTTGCTCAGGGTCACCTAGCTAGCGCCTCTAGAAACTAGAATACAAAGTAGACAGGGACTCCAAAGCACACATTTCACACACTGCTGTGCCTAACCTGCCAACACGTAGACCTTCTTTCCTGTTGTTTACAGAGAATGAAATCTCAATCATTGTTTTTAGGCAATACAGAGATAATGCAATTCCCATGTCCTGCATCTTATAAACTGTAGAAGCAGCTGGGCTTCTTGCAGTGCCACTGACTGAGTACATGAACATTGTGATTATTCCTTCTTTCTTGGAATCATTGAAGGTCTATTGTGTTCAAGGCATTGGAGGTATAGTAATAAAGAAAATATATACAATATTACCCTGTTATATTTTAGAAATATTGAACAAATCATCAAAGCAATAAAATATATACTTATACCTGGTAATAATTACTCTAACAATGGTTGAAGAGGCATTAAAGGGAAACAGAGATGAGATTTCATTTGACAGTAAGGGAAGTCTTTTGTGCAGTATTGATATCTGAACAAAGTCCCAATGGATGGATGGATGGATGATGGATGGCAGAGCTTGGAGGAAATGATGGAAGGAAGAATAGGTGAGGAAGTACAAGGAGGAACTAGGCCAGACTTAGTTCCATCCAGCAAAAAGGTCAACATCCTAACCTACTTTCTGTCACTCTAACAGAATGCCTGAGGCTTACCAATGCATAGTGAACTGAGGTTTATAACAGCTTCAGGGCTGAAAGCCCAGGTCAGGAAGATCTACCAGTTTAGCCTTGATCAAGGCCTACTGGTCAGTGGCATCGTGGTGGGGCACATACAGGAGTCACATGGCAAAACAGCAAGGCAGAGAGCAACTCAAGGGTCGCCCTTGCTCTTTTATAGCAATTCCTTCTCATGAGAACCTACTGGGATCCCTTTAGAACCATGCCCTTTCCAGAGCAGGGCCCCAGTGACCTAACCACTTCCCATGGGGCCCTGTTTCTTAAAGTTTCCACTGCCTCACAGTACTGCCACCCAGGGACTGACCTTTCCACACAAGCCTTTGGAGGAGACACATGACATCCAACCATAGCAGTCATAGTGCTCGAGGTGTAGCAAGCATGGGAGAAATTTGAGGGTGCAGATAGAGGCAGGGGCCTTATTATTGGAGCCATAGAAACCCATGTTAAGTAGTTCACATTTTACCCTGCATGAGATGAAATGGAAGACACTAAAGGTATTTGAACCAGGATTGTAGATGTAATATATGGAAGAAGATGAGATAGAAATTGGGTAAGAAGTTGGAGAAGAAGATGGCAAAGGTGTGGGGCAGTACCAGAAAGGTAAGAAGAAAACACAGCTAAGGAAGTCAACTTCAGAAAAAAGCAAGCATATCTATTGCTAAAAGGAAGGAGGAAAGGGCAAGAAGGTGGAGAGAAGTCAGTGATCCATGTCATCTATGAATGAAGACAGGAGGGGCTGATGGAAGTGAAGGTCCATGTGGCTGAAGGCTGCTAAAGGAGCTGCTCTGAGAAAAAGAGACAGAAGAAAAGGAGATGGTGATCAGACAGTCACTTTTAGAAGGGCTTTGGTGTGGGTGTGCTCACGTGATTTTGGGAGAGGGTGCTTGTGGTGAAATGAAAGAAAATATAATTGGAAATAAAGAGGTCAAAGATTGAGGTAGGGGCTTTACAGATGTCACCCGTGTGGACATTAAGTTGCCAGGAATGGTAGAAGGAAGAAATCTCAATACTTGTTTTATAAAGATAATGCAGTTCCCACATTACATGTTTTCTAAACTGTAGAAATAGCAGAGCTCCTTGCTAAAATCTTTGATAAATGAGGGAATGGTGCCAGGAGCTCAACACACTACTTTCAAAATAAAAGAAAATTTGGTATTGCCAAATGAGAGCTCAGAGGAGTGGGGATTTTGGAGCAGAGCAAGCATGTAATGTTCTCAAAAGAGAAATGGGGAAGAAAGAAAACACTGACTCGCTGCTTCATCATGAGTAGGGTGGAATTCAGGAGAGAAGGCAGCCTCCATTTCAGAGTCTAGGGACACTGTCTACTTGGGACAGCTAAAATTCAATTGAGCCAAGAAGGTAGATAAGAAGATGTAGAGGGTTGTCTTCTAAGTGCTATCTGAGATCATAGGAACAGAGTCTTGGAGTTGTGGATAAAGGAATAGAGTAGAAGTGTAGAGTTACAATGAGTGTAGAATTGAATGACAATAAGAGCCAAGCACCAGGGCCCTTTGGTGTGTGTGTGTGTGTGTGTGTGTGTGTGTGTGTGTGTGTGTGTACATTTGGCAGTTCTCTTGCTGGATGACCACACCAATGTTTGAGCGATTGTACCCTGTCATACAGGGAGTAAGTGGCAAATTGGCCCATGGGTAACAGATCCTGGATTTGAATCCAGCCTGCATGGATAAAAGAGTTCAGGCTTGTAACCATGCCACTGTTACCTGTCAGTGCCTGTGACATATTATAATAGTTTTGGAGGTTACATTCCTTAGGCTGGAGAATTACCATGAATTTTATCTGTTAGTGAGAAAAATGATAACAGTATTTCTAGGCCAGGGCCTCTGAAGATTGATAATGTTGTACTTGTCATCTGGGGTAGGGTAGAGGAAGGATTGTTTTTCTTTGGTTGCTTTTGTTCCTCCTGTTCTCTTGCTTCAAATCCTTGCAGGTCGCCATAGTGATCACCTATTTCAATCAGTTCCCCAGCACTGTTGATGAGGATGGACAGCCAAAAAGATCCAGTAGGCTAAAGCTGTTTCCTTCCTTCCTTCCTTCCTTCCCCTATGTATCCATCCATCCATCTTCAAGTTGTCTATCCACCCATTTATCCATTCCTATATACAGACATTCCTCATTTAATGTCCTAGGTAAGTGTCTTAGTTACTTTTCTTGTTGCTGAGACAAAATACCCAACACCCAAAGTTAAAGGAGAAAAGATTTATTTAGCTCACTGTTTGTAGAGATTTCAGTCCATAATTGGCTGGCTCCAAGGCAGGGTGGCATGTCAGATGGGCATTGCAGAGGAGAAACAGTTCATGGTGGGCAGAAGGCAGGAAGGCAGCAAAGCAGCAAAGTAGTGAGGAAGCAAACAGTTAGTGGCAATTGACAATCACCCTCTTTCTGTCCCTTATATCTTATCCAGGGTGGGTAGCACTCACACTCAGAGTGGAGCAGCCTTAATCCCAGCATCACACGATGAATCAACCCCAGCACCACATCCTCTATCCCAGTATCACACATCCTAGATCAAGCCACCTCCTACTACCACATGAGGCATGGTGGGGCATATAGACACAAATCATAACAATAGATCCTGCAATTAGGTCATTAAATGAATTGGTTGCTAAATGAGGAATTGTATATAGCATGTACATTATAATAGAACAAAGAAATGGTTGAAGAAAACTTCAACTTGATGGCTTTGCTTTTATTTGCATAACTCTTACATGCAGTATTATAATGTATAAGAGAACATAAAACTATAGTACTATACTGTACAGTACAATCAGCAAAATTACAGTACTGTACTGTAGAAGAAGCCACCATAGGCCACACTGCCACTCATGCTCCTGTGTTATAAATCCAAATGGAAGTCATAAGTCCAAGTGGCAGGTTGCAAGTCTGAATAGCGTGCTTCGGTCATAAGCCTGAAAGTTGTTAAACAGGTACATCATTAAATGAGGAATATCTGTATTCCCTGGCTTCTATGTCTCATATACTGTGTCATATCCTTTCACATAGTTAGGTAATTTAATTCTTAAGGGCTATAATATCCCTATTTTACAGATGAAGAAACTGAATCTAGGAAAGAATATAACTTTTCTAAACCCCAAACAAAGGTTTGTATTTCTGATTCCTATTTATATGCTCTTTTTCTTTACCACAGAGCTAGCTCTTGTGTGCTTAATTTCTTATTTTTTGGCTAGATGTCATACTTATTAGGCTACATTGTTGCCATTTAAAAATTTTTAAAGGTCATCTTTGTAATGATCTCAACAGAATATTTACAAGTTGATCTTTATATTTTTCCAATACTGTTTATGTGAAATATAACACATTCAAAGTATGTTTAACTTTTTGCTTGTTATTTATATTTTGAGTTTCTCATATAAGAGAAACCATATGATATTTAAACTTGTGTGTCTGATTTATTCCACTTAATAGGGAGCTAGATATTTTGGAAAAGGGAAGGGAACCAAGAGATAAAGGGAGGGTGGAGGTAGAGGAGGGGAAGAAGATAAAAAAGAATTAGGATGTGGTGTTATGTACATGTACCAACTCCCCACGATGAATGTAATCATTATGTAGTGAAAACATGTACTAATAAAATACAAATTTTTAGAAATTTAAAAATTAAAATCATATTTAAACCCACAGAAATTGATCAGTAAAAATAAGCTTGTAAAAAAAAGAAAATGTGCTCAGCATAGGCAAAGAAAGATGGCACATTGGAAGGGGATGCTAAAGGTAAATTTAACATCTATTTCAGATGCATGCCATTTTTCTTATTTGAAAAAACTGTGTAGATAAGACTGGATTAGCAGTGCTTGTTTTATCATATACTACATAATAATCATATTAAGATAATTGTAACTATATTATATTTACTCTACAATCAATTAAAATCCCTTTCAGGAATTCATCCTATAAGAATTATCCCTAGCTTGGTTATGTAGAAGGAATGACTAGGTGATATCTCATCTTTTTTTGACCTATATTTTACCCTTTACCTGATGGGCCACCCAAAATGTCTAGTTACTGTGGTAATAGAGAATATCAACATTTCATTCTGACAAATAGACTCAAGGAAGTTAAGTATTTTAATATGCATAAGTTTTTCCTTTGAGGTCTATTTTATGGTCAAGCTGATGATCAAACTAATTTTGGGCATAAAAAATAAGGTATACCTGTTACTCATGGTACCTATAAATATAAATTACTTTCTCCCAAAATAATGCAAAAATGAATGAGTCACAATTGATATCAAACATAAGAGAACAAAAATGAACTGTTTATTCCCTACATTGTATTGCTTCCATAGATCTTTGCTGGAGAACTCAGTTCTTGAGAAGAACTTTATTTATAGAAGCATCTCCATGTGTCATTGGTTAAGTTCAAGGTTCACATCAATAATACTTTTTCTTCTTGTTTGTTTCTTGGAAAGAGAAGAGAATGAATTTTCCTAAGTTCCATCAGAACTTATTGTACACTTTAATAACAAAAGAAATTAATGTCATTAATAGACATGACATAAATTTTGTTCCTATGTATGACATTTATTGAAATGGAATTATTAGTTCCAAATATGTAAAAACACCTTCAATAGAGCTTCCATGTATCTTTATTCTTGCTCTAGCATTTATGTCTTCTCACTCTTGTTAATTGGTAGATGTGTCTAAAGTGCTCTGAGATTCAAGGCTAGTGACCCCAGTTTTGTAGGACTGTACAGGTTGGTGCTGTCACACTTACTAACCTGTATGCACAGCTTTGAATGCACAGGATTGTTTGTGATCGCAGGGATAATGAGGAATCCCTAACCCTTCTTTGTGTCTGCTTTCCCATGTCAGCTCCATTTGGACCTCCTGGCTATGCTAAATTGCTTTTTGTGCCTAATAAAATCTTTGTGCAAAGCTGTAAGAGGGAGGTTCTTCAAAGACTTTTTACCCACCTACCAGTAGGGTTTGCTCGAATACATTGGACAGTATCTAGATGCCACTACAAAAGAAATAATAATAATCATAATGCTGGAAATACACAAACAAGTCCAAAAAAGATGTTGCTCTGAAAAATTAGGGGAATATGTTTTATTATTCTATCTTATTTTCCTATAGCATAAGATTAAAATGAACCACCTTATTTTTACCTTTCTAAAAAATTTTTTGTTTGAAAGGTAGACCATAAGTGAAAATGTTGGCTGAGAAAAATCTAATTGTGGACTCAAAATTTTCCACTCATTTCTACAACAGGCATATATTAAAAGGGAAAAGAGTTCTTTTAAAAGTTCTGTTTTTAGCTGGGCGTGGTGACACATGTCTGTCATCCCAGCGCTCTGGGAATTGGAGGCAGGAGGACCACATGTTTGAATCTAGCCTGGGAAGCTTAGTGAGACCCTGTCTCAAAATTAAAAAGTTTAAGAAGGGCTGAAGATACAGCATGGTGTGAAGGCCTTGTGTTCCATCTCCAGTACTGAAAAGTTATGTTTGATTTCCCCTGGTGTTACTGAATTTTCTGTCACAGTATAGGAATATTATTTAGAGTTTCAGTGCATTACATGATCTTGGCTAGGAAGTTTCTTTGTTTTTAAATAATACACATAAATGATACTAAGTGGCCATACTTACTGTTTTGTTGGCCCAAATGCCTGTGAGGCAGGAGATCGTAGGCTGTCAGTCTCACTGCGGGCCCACCTGCCTGTGGCATTGCTCTTGGGGCTCCCTCCTGGGCTGTGTGCAGCTGGCCCTCAGGGGACAGGTGGCCAGGGGGCAGCAGATTTCCTAGCTCTTTATTTCCAATCAGCTTGTCATCATTGGCCCACTCCCAGTGAGTTTCAGAAACATAATCAGAGATACAGAAAAGCTTAGTACAAAGATATTCTTTACATCAATTTCCATAATCAAGAAAAAGTAGAAAAAGCTAACTAACCACCCTCAGAAGGAGGCTGGCTGGATAAATCATAGCACAACTGTTCACTGGCTTGTGGTGCCACTGTGACAACATGGTGGGTGCTTGTGCCACTCATTGTACCAAGAAGAGAGCAGCACAATAGAAAAGAGATAATGGCATGTGGTCTCTACATAAAATATGACTGAAATATCATACATGTCATTTTATAGATCGTGAAGCTCTGCGATGAGTAGCATTTTTCTTCTTACTCATTCCATTTTTAAAATAATTACTTACAAAATATACAGAGAATGATATAAAAAGCACAAATGAAATTTTGTGTGCTCTTGGCTTCATTTGCTTAGGTATGTTCAGTTTATTTTGTGATAGAGTGATTTCTCTTTTTTGTCCTGGATGTAATCACTATTCTGAAGTGTATGAATTTTATATTTCACATGTGTAAGCATCCACAAACAACAGGTAGAATTATGCCTATTTTAAGCTTGCACTTGACAGTAGCTGTTATAGGTAACATTCTGTAACTTTGTTTAACCAACTTGTTTTTAATTCATGATGTCATAGGTAGAGACAGCTTGTTTCAAATGTTGTATACAATTCCATTGTATTAGCATACAATAATGTCTCCTTTCATTCTCCCAGTAAATCTCCGAGCTGGATATTTTCCAAAGTTTCTATTATAAAATACCACAATTAATATTCCTACATGTCTTGCTCACATTTGAATTTCTGTAGGATATACTCAGAAGTAGTATTTCTGTGTTGAAAATATATCTTAACCATATAAGGTTTTACTAAATTATTCTCCAATTTATACTCCCAACAGCATAACACACAAATTATTATTTCCCTACAGTCTTCTCAGCATTCAAAATGATACTTATAAATATTTTTCCAAATGCATAAATGTCAAAGGACATATTTTAAGAATTTTTATTTGCTTTTCTTTGCTTTTCCTTTTTCTTAACTTTTAGAATTTACTTTGATGTGAATTGCCTTTTTTTTCTTTTTGGTTCATTATTCTATTAGGTCATTTTCTCTTTTCCCATCAGTTTGTAAGCATTTATGGTGTAGTTGGGATACTGTAATCATTTGTCAATTATGTCAACTATATCCTTTGCAAATACCTTCTTCCTATCTGTAGACTGCATTTTAAGAATTTGTTTTGATAAGCAGTAGTCATAACATCTTTTTGTGGTATTGGAGATTGACCCAGGCCCTTCACACTGAGCCATATCCCCAGCCTTTAAAAGTTTTTTTAAAAATGTAAGACTAAGTCTTGTTAAGTTATCAAGTTGTCCTGGCTGGGCTCGAACACGTGACTCTCCTGCCTCAGCCTCCAATATAGTAAATTTTTAAACATTTTCTTCATAAGTTTATGTCTTTTGTGTACTACTTGAGATATAGTTCATTATCCTAGGGTCATATATATGTTCAATATTTTCTTCCAAAGGAATTTATTTTTGCATGCTATGCTATATAAATTTGTGAGTTTATTTCTGTATAGCTAGCCATTATCCTTACACTGTTTATTAGATAGTCTGTTGTTTCCACACTTACGTGTGCTACTCTATTTTACATAAATTTTTCAAATATGAATGGGGTTTATTTCTGGGCTTTTAAAGTTGTCCACAGAGGAGTTTTCATCCTACTCCAGTGCTGTCGCCATTGCTATAGCTTTCTGTCATGTTGATATTTGTTACAGCAGGTCTGGTTACCTTATTCTTCTCACTAATTGTCTTGCCTATTCTGGACATTTAGTTCTTCCATAAAAATTTTGTTATCTTTTAAATTTATTTATACAATGTTTTTGGAAATTTGATTGAAGTTCTATAGAATGTATGGGTAATTTAGGAGAGGGGGGATGCTTTTATAAGATGAATTTTCCCATCCAAGAACAGTTTTCTTTGTTCCTTCATTAGGTCTTGATGCCTTTAATATTTTATAATTCTTTACATATCTTTAATTTTCTATTTCTGAATGAATAATTTTGTTATTTTTATACCTCAGGGAAACTTTTGTATCTCTAACTTTTGCACCATAAAGTTATTCCTTATAGTGCCTCACGGCTTTTTATTGCTATTTTCGTCTGTACCCATTTTCACTGATAATATTGTTTTTATGTCTTTTCTTCTTTTATGAAGAGAGATATCCCCAGAAACTTGTTCATTTTTCTTAGTTTCTTTTTAAAGGCTCTTTTATTGTATGCATCTTTTTGTATGTTTTCTACTTTATTCAGTTCTGCTTATTTTCTTGCTTTTCATTTTTTTAGGGTTTACATATTTTTATTATCTGCCTTCTTGAGTTGAATGGTTGGTTTGTTTCCCTGACTAATATATGCATTTGAGCAATACATCTTACTGTACATATTGCTTTGATGGTACTCCACTATTTTGATAAAAAGTATTTTTATTTTCATTTAATTTTAAGTATATTCTAGTTTACATTATAAACACTTAATTTCATTCCATTTCTTTTTTAAATGTATGGGATCTTTGGCTACCTTTTATTATTAATCTATTTTTGATGTTGTTAAATCAAGTTTTATAATGTTGTCAATTTCTAAATTTTTAAACATTCTTTCAGAATGCTCTACTGTAAGAAACTGTTGAGGATGTTGAATCTTTTTTTTTTTGGTACCAGGCATCGAACTTGGGACCTTGCGCTTGAGAGGCAGGCAGCGGCACCACTGAGCTAAATCCCCAGCCCGAGGATGTTAATCCTTTTATTTTGTTGTCTGCCATATGCGCTACTGATGGTTCTTTTTTGTGTTTTGTACTTTGTTTTAAAATCACCAAGGCCTCTGCAGTGTTGTCGTTTGTTTCACTGTGTGGCCCCAGCACATCCAGGTCACGGAACTGCTTCTTCAGGGTAGGACTGGCTTTTCTTCTGGGGGAAATTCCAAGGTATTCCCATGAACGTCTTGATGCTAATATCTCCACTTAGGAATCTTATGCCAGTTAGATGGCTCAGTGTTTCCCAGTGTTCACCTAAGTTGCAAATGTGGAGTTTGGTTTCTGATAATAGAGTTGATTTTTTTCTCAGAGACTTGAACAGAAATAGCTTTTCATGTTTTGCTGGAGGAAGATTAGTAAGACAATTTCTAGGCTCCTTTTTCCAGAGGGTCACCCATTCCCGGCCCCTGTCTGTGGGGATTTCATTGCCAGCTTCCTGCCACTTGTGGCCCCAAGACCGTGCCCTGTCCCCCAGGAGTCGGGAACTGATTTAGGACTGATTTTTTTAGGGGACCAATGCATAAGCTTATGGCTCTGTCTCTGAGTTCTTGTTTCATTTTGCCACTTGAACGCTTCCTTTTCTTTCACGTGTACCTATACATGAATCTCATTTGGTTACATTTATGCAGCATTTATATATGGTTTAGCTGGTGCTGGAAATGCAAAGTCTCCACTGCTACTGGACGTGGGGAATCCAACGAGGAGAAGGAGGAGAGAGGGCAGAAATTCTGTAGGAACACAGAAGACGTAAACAGGGACCAGTGGCAGATTGCTCCAGATGGTGAGCACCTTGCGGGGCATGGGCTCCCTTGGCCATTTGTTCTCTAGCCATGGAGTACAAAGGGCAGGAGCAGGCTTGAATCCTGAGGGCATGGGTACTTGCCAAGCTGGCTTCTGGAGGGACCTGGGTCCTAGTGTACAAAATCCACCATCACCTGGGGCACAGGATTCTACCATCAAAGGAATCACGGTGCTTTACATGGACCCACACTGAATAGAAGCCATGTTTTGTATCCTATAAAACACACTAGCAGGTGGTCAGACAGCAAGCCCTCTCTGGAGATGGCTCCATTCAATGCAACTCACAGCCATGGGCTTAGTGTGTTATGCAAAGGAAGGGAGAGGTGGTTCCGGCCCTGGAGGGGTCAGCTCCGCAGTGGAAATGGAAGTGCAAAGCCAAGCGAGACAAAGGGAGGTGCACTAGGAGACCAGCCCAAGCAGGAGCTGGCAGGCCAGGTCCAGGAGGAGTGAGGTGATTGACTCGAAGGAGGGCAGTGAAGAGGGTGGAGGCTCCCAGGGACTGCCTGTGCTTTGCTGAGGAGGACAACAGGATGCTGCCCGAGACAGAAGGGCCTAGAGTCCCCTCCACAAGGTGGGCAGACACTGGGCAGGGCAGAGCCTGGGGTCTGTTAAGATCCAAATAAAGAAAGGGGTGGGGATATAATTCAGAGCGAAAGTCCTAGGTTCAATTCCCAGTGGTGCAAAAATCAAAACCAACAAAACCCCCCACCAAAATAGAACCAAAAAACAAGCAGAACAAACAAAAACCAAAACAGTGGGCCAGAGCTGGGTGTGGTGGGGTTTGAACCCAACTCAAGCAACTTTCTGACCTAGTGAGGCTCTTGCTCAGAAGGAAACACATACATAAGAACAGCCGAGGTTGTAGCTCAGTGTGGCGGCCCCGGGTTCAATCCCAGTAATCCCAGCTTCACCCCCAAAGTAGAGGAGGGTGGATCCCGTTAACAGAAGAAGAATTGAGGACAGCATAGGCTTTTATTTGTTTTAGAGTTTTCTCCCTCAAACTAGAAAAAATGAAACCTTGCATCAACTCAGTAGATATTTATATTGAGATTATATTTTATTTCCCTTACAGTTCTGTCTCTATACTTAATTGTCCTTTAGTAGTTGACTTAGCCCTTAAAATAAGAATTGACCTAACTGATTTACTGTAATGTAATCATATCGAGAAAAGTAAGAGATTTTGGAATCTTACTGCACAAAAATGGCTTGGGAATGTTATTTTTAGTGATTAGCATATAAACACACTACCAGGAACTTTATCCCTGAATGAGACAGACATAGCTCAGCAAGGCTATGCAGTTCTTACAATGACATTTTCACATCATATGCTAATTTATGCCACTTGGCGATTTTCTGAGAGGTACCAATAAGACTTGCAAATTAATGCACTTAGCATTTTACTCAAAAATAATGATTTTCTTCCTCACTTTTATTTATAATCACTGCAAAGTTATAAAAAGGAACGTGGTTTGGAGCTTTTCACTAAATCGGTGCAGCTTATTGGAGAAATTTCTAGCCTAGTATGACATCAGAGGAAAGATACTGGGAAACACAGGCCTGCTATTCTTCACTCATAATTCTGGGTATGCTAGACTCTCAAAGTCACAGGAGAATGCGTGTTATTCAGTTTTAATTAAAAGTTAGAATAACCGTGACCTCCTATTGCCCTGCTAGTCGGTTTTAGTTCAGCTTTTGTTCCGTTGCTCAGTAGATCTATCTACCTGTTTATCTGGATGCTTTTGCATCCGGCATTAGTGCACTTGGCCATTGAATCAAAATTTAATGAAATCTAACACCTGGTTATTTTGAACACTGCCTTGCTGATCTCAACTTTTGCTTGACTGAGTTTGTGTATCTACATCATCTTTAAAATGAATCATTCCCATTTTGAATTTGTGAATTACAAATACATTCAACAATTTCATCCAGTGTGCTATTTCTGGAAAAGTGAATAAGGTGGGGATTAAATTTATGCCACTTACTGATATCCTATCCTTTGTAGATTTAAATTCATCTTTTGTAGATGAATGATCTATGAATATACTGTGATGCTTTTCTCCTGTTTTGCTGCTTTGAAGACTTAAAACTTTGAAAACTTTTGTGTTTTGAAAAGCGCAAATTCTGAGAAAAGTAATTTTTCAAACACTATTTTGGAAAACTTGTAAGTTTAAATTCACTTAATATAACTTGGAAGAAAACATTACAACTGTTTTTGCTGAATTTGTTAAAGGGTTACAAAAGATCACATACTAGATAGAATGCAGAGAATTGAAATCGAATTAAAATGGAAAATCTGAAGTGAGTATTGTGTGGTGGCATTAGGCTTTGAAAAATGGGTGAAAATATTCCTTGCCTCATGGAGTTATGTCACTGAATAGGTCCTCAGATTTTAACCAACTTTCAGAACCAAAAAGCATAACCATATATATATATATGACAAATGATGACTCAGAGGAAGACCAAAAATATTGGAAGAGGAGACGTGAAACATAACAAACTCAGCTGGCATTTGTCGTGGTGGTTTCAATTTGGGTACAAAAGAAAACATATTTAGCTCTTGGTTGCAAAACAGAGAGGAGCCACCAAATCTAGATGTGGAGTGGTGTAGGAGGAGGGAAACAGCAGTGGATTTCTTCAGGGCTGGGATTCAACCTGAGCAGCCAAAGAGAAGGGAGCAGGGTAAGAGCTTCAATCACTTGGCTGGCTTTGAGGTCAGGTGCTCACAGGTCACGTAGGCTTCCAGATCGCAGACATTTGGTGTTACCTGGCTTCACGTGTCATCAGGTTTGGAATGAGGCTTCTCTCAGGACCAGGTCCAGAGCATCTGGAGTGCACTCGCCTTGCAAGCGCTGGAGAGGAACCAGCTCGTGCAGGTGTGGTGGGATCCGTGCCCACCCTGGTGCACCTCTGGGATGATTCCTGAGGTACGGTCATTGGATCCTGAGTGGGCAGCCTGTATGCAAATTAGATAAATGTAACGGGATGGGGATTGGCTGTGACTGAGAGATTTGGCTCTACTTTCCCTACCTATCCAACAACAGCTCTTATAGAAATGACAATTAGGAAGCCTTCACTGGTGATAAACTAGCATACTTGGGCCATCCTATCACGTGGACTTTATCTCCTGCAGGGTCCTACAGACTAAACAGACAACTTATGACCTGAGCCTTGAAGGATGAGAAGAGGCAGTTTCCCAGAGCTAGGGCAGGGCAGGAGGGGTGGATATAGTCCAGCAAGTACCAGAGAGTGGGTGCATCTGAGCATCCTGTAATGAATTCTGAGAAGCTTGGAATTGACACCGAGAAGGTGAGGGTGGAGAGGCAAGGGAGATCAAGGCTGATGAGGAACAGAGGTCTCAAGATTATTCAGGACCTCACATGGGAGGCACAGGTTTGGGACTTTGTTTTAAAAGCAATGACAAGACATCAGAAGGTTTTTAAGGAAGGGAGTGACAACTGCCTAGTGCTTTAGAAAGGCTGATCTGGGAGGAGGATGGGGAGACTGGAGAAAAATGGTCACAGTTACAATGGCCTCCAGATGGGAAATGTGGGATCCTGTTGCGGGAAAGAAGAAGCCAGGCCTGGGTGCTACAGGGCTCCGGCAGGGTGGCTGGGTGAGTGGAGGGCGGGCAGGAAGAGCAGAAGGAAGGGATTCGAGTTAGGAGAAGATGATGGAGTTATCTTCGGGTCTGTCAATCAAGGGCAAAAGGAAATGCTCGCCACTCCCAGGAATTTGTTCTGTTGTCTGGCAGTGTAGATGCAGGCAGGTGTAGACCAGGTCACTGTGGGTAACCCAGGGTGGGCATCTAAGGAGGTGGAGGGATGGACACAGGGTTCTAGTACTCAACAGACATGGGAACAAACAGCCTCAAGGCAAGCTGCTGCCAAATAGATTCTTTTTCTTTAAATTGCAGCACAGCCTTCTTGTGAGAGGATCCAGCTCAACTTCTTAGGCCAGGTTGGCCTCAACCCCAACTGGGTGATAGGGAAGATGATGTTTTTCACTTTTAATATCTCATTTTGGAAAGGAACAGATCAGACTACTTGGTCTCAGAGTTCAAGATTTTATAATCACAGGGCTTCCATGAGGCAGTGACAACAAAATAGCCATACACTTCCAAGTTTCCTTCTTTTCTCTACTGTTGTTTTCCAGCTCTGTCTTCTGGGAAGTCTCCTGGTCACAGATAATGGAAGACAGGTAATAGAAGGACCATCACCCGAGGGCAGAAGGGACTCTGCTCACCCCAGAAATAATCCCAGGACAGAAGCATGCAAAGGTGGAGGGACTCAGATACAAGCATCGGCCCATGCATACTGCTTAGCTCTCATCATTTCCTTCCAGTGTTTATGGAGTCATTGTGCTACTCTTTGATACTGGAAAATCCTACAAGCACATCTCTGTGCTTCTGTTTATTTTTCACATTTCTTTCCTTGATTTTTTGGCCTCATTTTAAAAAGTATATTTCAGGGCAGTCAGGTTCACAGCAAACAGGAGCATGGAGTGCAGTTCATCGTTGCCCTTCCCCCTCCCACTAGGAGCACCTCCCTGCTGAGTGGGGCCTTTGGTTCAATTGATGAGCTGCAGTGACTGTTGTCCCGATGGGGTTCGTTCTTGATGTTGTGCATTCTGTGTGTTTGGACAAATTGCATAATGACATGTGCCCACCGTTATTCCCTCATCCAAGGGAGTTTCAATCCCCTCAAATTTCTTCCCTTCTTCGCCTATTCACTCCTCCCTCCTGCTATGCTCTCACAATTTAATTTGTCATATTATGTCTGTTATTAAAAATTTCATTCATCTTGCAGATTTGAATGTGCATTAAAATATGCAAAAAGTGTATTAAGAGCTAGACTGTAATATATACTATTTATCTAGGTCAAAGACTTCATGATGTGGATTTTTATTGTTCATAATATTTTTAATGAAGTTCTATTTTTAGCAATAAGTTGTAGTAGTTGGAGCTTCATGATATTGAAATTTTTTTAGTTTAATTAGGTTAGCCCCTCAAGTTGTTTTGGAAATCACTGGGATTAGAGAATGTACATAAATACTGCTTAGTCAAGTAGACAGATAAACCCTAGTTTATAAGACAGTACTCCTATCTTAACATAACAATCTCCTTTATTATTTGTACAATGAGTATTTGCCTCATTTCTAGGGCTGAGATCTTTACATGACAGCTATCACCTGCATTTATATTGAAACATTTTATGAGCTCTGTGTGTACATGGCAAGATTGCGTACATACATCTGAGTGTGCATGTGGTGCACAGTGAGTGTGTGTGTGTGCAAGTGTACTGTGAGTGTGCATGCAGTACATTCCAGCATCGGAGGTGGAAATATGAAAGAAGCAAACCAGCTGCGGAATGGGCAGGAGAGGATCGCATTGAATTTAGTTTTTAATGATAGCAGAGAAATAAAAGAGGCAGAGGGATGACAGCATCAAATAGGGAGAGAAAAAAGGAAATTAGGTAGGGTTGCAACTCACAAGCGCAGGAGGAATCAGGTCATTGTGGGGGAAAGTCATGAAGAGTGGCTAATGGCATCAGGGTGTTCATGGCAAAAAACAACTTTTCTCTCTAATGAGGACCTGATGAGCACAGAGCAGCAGTGGATGTCAGTGTGGCAGTAACTCACTGGCTTTTTCCCTAGCTGAGAGGTAGAGGAGGCCAAACAAAGCACCTAGGTTAGAAGACACCAAATAGAACTGGAGCCTTAACCCTGAAGTACACTCCTGCCGCACCTTCACATAACTTGTCTTTAGGAATACTCATTTTTCTCAAATAATCAAATGAAGATTTAATGGGCCACCTTCCTTCTTTACCTGATTTAGGATGAGATAATTGGGTAATTAAGGTCTATTGCAGTGGAGCTAGTAGCATAATCTTTTCAAGAGATGAGTGGTGAAATTAGTCATTTAGTATCATATGTGAGTGACTGTTGACTTGATAGCATTTTTCACTACACTGGTAGCAACAGTAGACATGAATTTCCTCTCCTGGATAAATGAATAACAAGAGCAGAAAAACATTTGCATGTAAAATGGAGAAGGAACTAATAGCAATAATGATGCTAATGATAGAGGTAATAGCTAATACTTACTGAGAATTTACTATGAACCTGGTACTCTGAAGCATTTTATGTGTTGATTCATTTAATTTTAACAATTCTTAGATATATCATTATGACAATTTTATAGATGAGGAACCAAGCCATTGAATCGCTAAGCAATTAATGCAAATTTTCACCAGGCATTGAATTCTAAGTGTCTCTCTGCAGATCATGCTCCTCTATTTACCAGGATGCTCAGACAGAAGATGAGTCCTCTGCCCCTGTTTTAGGAAGTCCTGACATAAATGGATCATGCTCCTGTTGTGAGTTATGGTCAGGTCTGTGGTGGGGCTGAAGCTATATGATGCATGGTATTGACATACGAAATGTGGTGTAGCAAGAACTTCAGTCACATGGTGGGAGGAAGACGCCATGGAGTAGCAAGCTTGTGAGCCTGTGAGTTTCTCACCTGGTGGGTTCCTTCCTGCTTTCTAACCCCAATGACCTGGGACACTTCCCGTGAGCCTTTGTGGAGAACCACGGAGCCAACAGGAACTCTGTCATTCTCTAATCTTATCCCTGGATGGATGGTTACACCATTTGTTTGTTATTTTGGAAGCAAGCTGAAGTGAAAACCACTTTCAACTGAATTCAAATAATCATTCTCCCCCATCTTCCAGATTTTATGCCTTGCTTGACTCTTTTCTGGGTAGTTTATGCAACCCTTGTCCATCATTTGTAAAAGAGAAAGGGTAATAATCTCTACTGTGCATGATTGTTTTGGGGATTAAATGAGTTACTGCATGTAAACTTTTTAGGGAAGCACTTGGCACATACCCAATGCTCAAAAATTATTAGTTTTTATTCCTAAAAAATTTTGTACCCATGAAACTTTAATATAACTGAGTTTCTAGCACTTAAATAATTTCCGTTCAACTAAAGTAAAAGGGGAAACCATTGATCTGAAAAGTCACATTATCAGTTTACCCTCCCTTGAGCAGGGTGAAAAGGAACAAATCACTTTATTTTAGAGATAGAGAAACTGAGACAGAGTTAGATCAATGGCCTTGTTCAGCATCATGAACGTAATTAATCCACAATACTGATCCAGTCAGATAAAGAATTCTTCAGCTGCTTTAATTGGGATGTGCTGGTGTGTGTGTGTGTGTGTGTGTGTGTGTGTAAATGATCCTCCAAAAGAACTTCTGAGCAGGCCATGATCTGGTTTAGTGTCCTAAATGTCTAGTAGCCCAGATTATTGACATACATTTTATGTACAGTTCATAGCACAATTAAGCAGCAATTTCCTTGTGGAAACAACTGGCTAATAATTACTAATAAAGTGCTTTCCTAACCTAATATTTGAACATTTTTATGGGGTGCAGCGTGATATTTTAGCACATATATACAAATATGTATGGATCAAATGAGAGTACTTAATGTTTCCATCTCTTAACATTATTTTGTGTTTAGAAATTTGTACTCTTCCTATTCTTCTTAAAATATATAATAGGGAAGAGTGAACTCTAGTCATCCACCATGGTATAGAGCACTGAAACCTATAACCTATCTAACTGGAGTTAGGTATGTGTCTTCCAACCTTCTACTGGCCTCTCCCCTTCCAAGTCTCCAGTAATCATTATTGCATATTCCAAAACTATATTTAAGGAGATAGAAGTGTTAACTACCCTGATTGGACCATTACCCACTATACATGTGTTGAATTATCACAATGTGACCTATACATTTATTTATAATAATTATTATTATTTCCCAGCTGATAACACAGGGAGAAATTATTTGAATGGCCTGAAACATTGCAGTCTTTGGAGTACTTCCATAGACTGAGCTTTTAGAGAATGAGGATATGCTGCTTTATGGAGATTTGCCTTATGGACTGGAGTTTTCAGGAGGATCGTGAAGCTTGGTTCCATACAAGAAAAGGATAAGAACCATGATGTCTCTGGAGTTCAAAGAGCCCTTTGGGGCCAACTGCTACAAATATATCACACTTGAGAAAACAGGCAGAGAGATGTGTGAAGTCATACAGCTGGGAGAGAGGACAGGCTGCAGCCCAGCCTGGTTGGACAGGTTTCATGGCCTGAACCCTTCTGTGCTAATGTTTGATTATATTTCCATTATGAGACCCTTCAGGACACTGTCCAAATAACCGTGGCAGCGGTGTCTGAAGGGCATTCTAGCAACCTGATGGAATTCAGTACTCTTCACTTCCATTTCTTTCCTGAAATTTAGCACTTCTAATTTAGCAATTATTTAAGTTATTTGACTTTAGAGATTAAAAAGTTTGTTTTCTTAAACTTTTCCCAAATGGGTAGTTTGGATAGTAGTTGTAACTTCTAAAAGAGCTAATTTTATTTTTGTACCTTTTGAAATGAGACCAAAAGAAAAATTAATAGGATTTCTAGTTCTTACTGATGTGGTTCAGAACTTGGTACCCTTTGGCATCTGGGCCACACACAACTCAGAAATGTTTGAGTCTTAGGAGTGTGAACCTAACTGGTTTGTTTCTTGGAGTGTCGAGGATACTAGACTGTTGCGTAGGCTATAAGCCAATGAATAAGATGATACTTGAATGCGGAGAACACAAAGCTATCTTTGAGAAGAAGTGTTTTGGATTAGTTGGTAATTTAACCCTGAGAAGAGTACTTTTAGGATTTCATTGGTATGTAGTATCCATCTGTCACCAGGGTGGCCCTCAGGGGCAGCCACAGGAGGCCAGGGTGACGGGAGCAAGGACGGATGCAGTGGTTGGGAGAAGCTGCACCCTCTGGTGAGCGTCGAAATCACCAGGGAAAGTGGCACTGGTAACCACAGATGGAGAGGAAAAGTAAGGCCAACAAGGGAAGTGTTGAGCCACATATGATACGCTTTTTACTAAGAGAAATCCTTAGTGTCTTTACGGGAGAGGCCAACAGATAAAGTCCGTAACTTTTCCCAAACCGGAAGTGGCTGGGAGGGCTGTCGTTTTCCACAGGAAGCTGGATGAGCCCTGGGATAGGAGGCCCCTTCCGGTGGGAACAGCGCCTCCTCTGGGTCCCTCCTCTTCTCCCTCTCAGGGGCTGTACGTGGATACTGCTTTTGGAGTTTGCTCATCAAAACTTGTAACCCTACCGGCTGGCTGCAGATTTTAAAAGAGGACTTTTAAATATATGTATCAAGTTCCTACAGAAAAGAAATGAACTGAAATTGCAGAATTTGTAAAATTCAATTGACATTTTAGGTCACAATGCCATCTTCAAAAGGTTGCTCTTCTTTGCTTTTCTTCCTTGGCTGAGCTTTGACTTCATTCTGTCACCTACATTTTGGGTTAGAACCTTTCCTATGTGTCTCACCAACTCTATCTTATTTAGTTTGCAGTCTCCAGTCATTCACAATCTTAATTAGGCTCATAGGTGTCTGAGAGATACGAAGCAGAGAATGAGTCAGTTTTCATCATGAATCCTTTTGGGAACTGCTGACATTTAATTACTTTTCTACCAATATGTGTTTATGAGCTTTGTTTCACTCTTCAAAAATTAGAAATAATTGGTCAATAGTCTTAATGTTGTAATTTATATTCATACAAATCATTAAAGTTTAGGGCAAGAGAGCACGTAAATACTTGCTATGTTTGAACTTCATGTTAATGTTGCTGTTTACTGACTGCTGTAGCAAATAACTTGTAATAATAGCAAATAATTTATGATTTTCTTATTAAAATAAAAATTTAAAACCCAGAAACTCCACAGTACCAAAAACAATGCTGAACAGAATTCATAAAGAGGACTACTGAAATAAATCCTCAAAACAGTGGTATTTTTAAAATATAATTTTTTACTGTTAAATTATGCTTAAAGTTTCCAGTTACTTGAGGGCCAAACACATTCTAAGTGACATCTTCCTTAAAAGTAAGTTAAAATAGAAAGTTTCTCTAAGGTTATTTTTCTTCTCCTTCTTTTTCTCCTCTTTCTCCCTCCCCACTCTCCTCCTTTTTTCTCCTTCTCCTTCTCCTTCGTTTTCTTTTTAATGGTCCTGAGGATTAAACCCAGGGCTACATTCCCAGGTCTTTAGACACAACTTTTTTTAAAAAAAATTTTATTTTGAGACAGGGTCTCTCTGAAATGCTAACTTGCCTATTCTGGGCTCACCAAATTTACAGTCCTCCTGCCTCAGCCTCCCAGAGTATTGGGATTACAGGTGTGTTTCACCTCCATCGTTTTATATATGTACTGAAGAATTCCACTGTGTTTTCTGCCAGGTATTGTATTTTAAGTTTCTGTTTTGAATTTCTGGATCATCCTGTATGAATACACTTTTAGAATGTTTTAATGAATTATTATGCTGCGGGTCCAGATTTCTGGATGAGATAACTGGATATATCATTTTGACCTGACCTAATTTAGATGGCTCACTATCACATATGAAGCACACTTTAATAAGTTTTGGTTAGTAATCTCAGCCATAAAAACATCATTTTTATATTATTTCTTTTGACACAAAAAACCTTGACAGAATTAATAAGACATCTTCACCTCTTATAGCTCCAACTCAAGTCTTTTGGGAACGGATAAAACTTGTAAAACTTTTGTAAGTATAAATCCTCATGGGTTTTATTATATGATTCTTAAACTGTAGTTTTTAAGTGGCAATTTTGGTCTCAATGTTAAAGATAACTCATTAAAAATAGAGGTAGGGAGGATTTTATAAGAAATACAGTAAGGTGAAGAATGAAAATAAAAATTTTGATTACTGATAAATCTGCAGGATGCTGACATATGATTAGTTCTCCCTCTGTCAGTTTGATACACACACACACACACACACACACACACACACACACATATATACACATTCCTCAAACTGTATCCCCTTTAAACATAAACTCACCAAGCTGATGACAATGGAAACTTAAGACTTTCTCAGCCCTTTGGAAGGATGTTCTTTTTAAATTGAATTTTATTTTATTTACTTATACAACACAAATATATAAAACTCATGCATATTAGTAAGGTACCATATGCTATTTTGAAATATGTATGTGTTATGTAATGTTTAAATCAGGCTTTAACATATTTATCCCCCCAAACATTTGTCATTTCTTTATAGTCAAAACATTTAAAATACTTCTAGGATTTTGGGGATACACAGCACATTATTGTTATGTATAGTCACACTCTGTACACTAACCCACCACAACGCCTTGCTCCTATCTAGCTGTGACTTAATGTTCATGGATCAACTTTTCCCCACCTCTCTTTTACCTCCTCTTTCCTGGTAATCATCATTCTCCTCCCAACTTCTGTGAAATCAACTTTTTAGAATTCCACATATGAGTGAGGGAATGCAGTACTTGCCTTTTAGTGCCTGGCTTATTTCACTTAACACATTAATCTCCATTTCTATCCATGCTGTCACAAATGACAGGAGTTCCAGAAGAATGTCTTTTCTTTTTAGACCTAATATGAATTTGAGGTAGTGGAACAGTTGTGGAAAAACCCCACAATTGATTCAGTCAAATTTGTATACATATGACGTTCTATGTGAAGAGAAGTAATGATGAAAGAACCTGCTTTATTGAATTAGAAATTTTTATGAGGGAAAAAATCAATCACACATTTGCATTGAGGAAGCAAACTGAATTTTAAAATGTAAGGTACTTCTTGCATACTTAAGTAGAAGACTATGTTTTCTAGCCCAATTTGATATATCTCCAAGAAAGTTTCCAGATATTATTGAGAAAAAAGTATTAGAGTCATTCAGTAATTTATTCCATATGTGTTTATTTACACCCAATCACTTTTCTAATGGCTGGAGATATACAGTAAATAAATAAAGTACAAGTATACACAGTAATACCGGAGTGAGAGCAGCCATAAGAATATGTAATATAAGTCTGTCTCTCTCTCTCTGTACATATATTTAGGAATAAAAATATAATTTACTATGTATTATGAGTATAAAAAAGAAGGAATAGGAGTGGAAAGTGCTGTGGGGTAGCATTGGGTATGCTTCATTGAAAAGATAACATTTAAACAGCGCTGAGAGGGTGAGCACCGTATTTTGGAGAGGAGTAGTGCATGCATAAGGTCCTCCCCTCCTGTGTTGAATAGAACTGGTTGAAGCAGATTTCTTTGTCTTATTCCTGAATGTGGAGAAAAGACTATTCAGATATTTCATTAAGCATTATGTAACCTACAGTTTTTATTCAAAGATACTTTTATCAGGTCAAATAAGTTTATTTCTATTCTGGTTTGCTAAGAGTTTGTCCCAAATGAGTGTTATTTTTTAAAAAGCTCTGTCTGCATCTGCTGAAATAATCATACAGATTTTCTCTTTTATTCTGTGGCTACAGTATAGCCCAGCGATGAATTACTGAATGTAGAATCAATCTTACATCCTGAGATAAAACTACCTAGTCATGATGCATTGTACTTCTAGTATATTGTTGGGTTGGATTTGTTAAGTGGTTAAGATATTTAAATTTATTTTCATGAAGGATGGTCTGCATGACTTTTTCTGTTTTTAAAATGATGTCTTTTTCTGGGTTGGCATCATTTAGATGCTTGTTTTAATAGATAAATTGGGAAGTATTTTGTCCTTTTCTGTGTTTTGAAACTATATGAGTAGAATTTCTGTTTTGTAATGTTATCTTTAAGTATTTAGTATAATTCACCAGTGAAACCATCTTGGTGTTTATTCTTTCGGGGGGGGGAGATTTAAACTATGAATTAAATTCTCTAAAGAGACATAGAGATATTGTTTCTCATTTGAGCTTTGGAAATTTGTATCTTCAGTGAATTTGTTCATATAAACTAAGCTATCAAATTTACTGGTGTGAAGTTTTCAGTAAGGTTCCCTTATTTTCTTTTAATATGTGTTTTATCTGCAGTATTAATTCTTTCACTTCTACAAAAGTGGAAAAACTTTTTTAACATTCTTGCTAGTCATATATTATTATATTGATTTCAAAGAATTCTACTGAATCAACTTTTGCTTTCTTTGATTTTCTCCATTGTCTTTTGTCTTCTATTAAAATGTTACAATTTATTTTCTGTTTTTGTTTTTGTTTTTTTGGTACCAGGGCTCGAACTCAGGTCCTTGCACTTGCGAGGCAGGCGATGGAACCACTGGGCTAAATCCCCAGCCCACAATTTATTTTCATTTATTATTTCTCTCCTTCTGCTTGTGGTAGTTTTGATTTGTTCTTTTTCTGTTTTCTTAAAATAGAAGCTTAGATCTTGACTTGGAATCTTTCTTTTTTTCTTACTTGCTTTCATATTGTTTCCTAACAGAACATTTTACTGTAAATGCTGCCGTAGTTTCATTTATCATATCTGGTTATGCTGTATTTTCACTTTAAGCTTTTTTGAAACCTTTTCTAGCTTTTTTTTCTTTCTTTCACTTGTAGATTAACCACATTTTGTTTGTAAACATTTGCGCATTTTTGAGATATTATTCTGTCGTTGAGTTCTACCTTCTTAATTGCACTGGGTTCCGTAAACATAGTTTGTATGGCTTCAAGTTTAGAATCGTTGGAGTGTGCTGTATGATGCAGAACATCGTCTACATTGGTGGATGTGAATTTGCAGAGCATGCACTTTCTGCGGTTGTTTGGTGTACTGTTAGGTAGAATGGGGTAATATTTTTGATATTTTATATATTCTTACTGATTTTTGATCCCTATTTGTTCTATCACTTGCTTAGGAATATTGAAATTTCCATTTCTGTTTGTGAATTTCTTTATTTCTACCTTCAATTCTCTCATTTTCCTCTCATATTTCCAAGCTCCTTCACTAGGTGAACATACATTTAAATTTTTTGCTGTTCTTGATGAATCCTAATGTTATGGCCTTTTATTTTTGTAATGCTTGGGAATATTTTTTGTCCTAAAACTTACTTTATCTACTATGAAGTAATTCAAGATTTCTGTGGATTAGTGGTTTTTTTTTTTGGTACTAGGGATCGAACTCAGGACCTTGCGCTTGCAAGGCAGGCAGCAGAACCACTGAGCTAAATCCCCGGCCCTGTGGATTAGTGTTTTGATGGGACATCTTTTTCCATTCTTTGTTAATTCATTGATATCTTTCTAGAGGATTTCTTGTCATCCAATCTGTAAATCTCTCTCTTAACTTTAGTGTTTTGACCATGTATGTGTAATAGAATTATTAATATGATTGGATTTAAATTAATTATCTATACTTAGTTATCTTTTTATATCACTTCATATTTGCTTTCTTTATTTTTCTTGCCTTCTCTTAATTGAGGAACTGCTGTGATTCCAATTTATCTCTAACATATTGGCTTATTAGTCGTCTTTCCTTTTTCTTTTCTTTTTATTTATTTATATTTTTGGTACTGGGGATCAAACTCGGGACCTTGTGCTTGTGAGGCAGGAGACAGAACCACTGAGCTAAATCCCTGGCCCTCCTTTTTATTTTATTTAATAGCTACTCTAGAGCTTTGATATACACTCATACCTTGGTTCCGAATTGCTTTAAAACAATCAAATTTGGTACACCGCACATTTTGATGAAAATTTTGTCCTGGTATTCCATACCTGTCACTTGTTTCGTACTCAGCATGGAAGCTAGAACTTGTCCTTGATGATTGACTTATGACTTGCTGCTCTTTCTAGCCAAAACAACTTTTTTGGAACGCATCATTTTTGGTATTCCTTGTGCCTTCTAGAACCAATTCATGAAAAGTACTAAGATACCACTGTACATCTTCCACTTCAAGCAGGCCACCTTCAAATAATATTAGACTCCTTCATAGTCAGCATAGAAAGCTGACAGTACGCTTTCATTCCCTTTCCCCATCCTTTGTATTGTAATAGTAATCTGCCTTACATTTAAAATGTTATGGACCCTGAAATACACTCAGTTTTCTCCATTCGTTTGTAAGCTACAGTATCTTTTATGTTCACCCTCATTTTTATCATTGTTTCTTTGTGTAGATTCAAGTTTCCTTGGTGTGCTATACTCCTTCATAAAGAAATTTTTAAAAACTTTCCTTTATTGTATGTTTAAGCGTATGTCGGTTTGTAAGTTGTTTTTTTAATCTCTATTTTTTGAAAAAAAAATTTTTTGGCCACGTATAGAATTCTAGGCCCCCTACCTCCTCTTAGCCCAGATGAATGGATGGAATAAACAGATACTGGTATACCTGTTGTCAGACTTCAAGCCAGCTAGCAACAATTGTGGCTGGTTGGAGAGACCTTTGGAGCACAAGTCCACCTAGGAAAGAGGCAGCCCACAGCAATGGGAACGTTGGTTCTTCCCTAGTGTCATGCTGGTCTTGGTGTCCTTGTGGGCTCAGGGTGTGACACCACTTGGTAGCATTGGTGGCCACAGGTGGGACATAGATGTCTCAGACTGGCCATGTACAGTGACTATGCCTGGAGTCAAACACACAAATTGAGAGTAGAATAGTGGTTACCAGAGGCTGAGAAGCATAGAAGACTGAGAAGAGTAGGGTTAGGGAAAGGGTGATCAAAGGGTTCTAAATTAGTTAGATAGGAACAGGAATTTCTGGTGCACTATTGCCCAGGATGGCAGCTAGAGATAACAATAATGTCAAAATGTTGGAAGAAAAGCTTTTGAAATTTTTCACAATAAAGAAATGATAAATGTCTAAGGAGAAAAATCTGTTTAACCTGTTTAAGCACTACATAATGTACACATGTATCAATTTTTATGTCAATTAAAAAAATGAATAAGCAAGTCAGACTGAGAAAAAAGGATTTTGTTATAATTTTAGTTGCTTTTTGTTACTCACTCTTACTATAGCAGTTTCCTCTCGTGTTTTACCCAGAGTGCCATTATTATATGTTTTCTCTCTCCTCACAGGGGGTTTGATCCTGGAATTCTGCTCATTTGGTTGCCTTTCAATTTCAGCTCTCTAATAGGCTTCAGCAAAGTTATGATTCTGCAGATTGTCTGGGTTTTCCTTGCTGAGAGGGTGCAAGCATTGCTCTCCTGTGAGTTTCTACCTGGGATTTGGTTCTCTGTGGTCCCTTCAAATATACATCAGGATTTCCTGACTTTCCAAGTAGTCTCAGAAAATGAAAATCCTATAGAAATCGCCTGTCAGATTTTCAGCATGGTGGTCATGGGTAATTTGAGAAGTGCCCTTTTGGTAGAATGATGCTGACCAAAGCTTAACATAGGAGTGGGTTCAAGAGAGAAAGAAAGGAGCAACTGAGCTTAAATAACTTGTTTGAGTTGTTTTCTTAGTAAAAGGCAGTAGAGAAATTGGATAGCAGCTGAAATGAGGCTAGTTCATTGCTGGAGATACGTCTTTGACTATTGAAGACTTGGGACCTAGTGGTAATGTGAGGACCTCCATTTCTATGAGCCCAGCTTGGCTTCCTTTAGGTAGTTTAGCAAAGACCTCTCTGAAAACTTTTACACACAGAGGCATATCTATTTTAGCCAACCTGGCTGATATGAACAAGGAGATTCAAATTTAGGCTTAAAGATTAAGTGAGAGGATGAGGTGAGCCGTAACATGCACACAAGAACAGCTGATCAAAGACTAATCCTTGGGCACTCACAGGAGCAAGGCAGAGCACAGAGACCAAACTAGCTGCAGAGAAATCTTGTCTCCCAGGATGTTGAATGTGGACATACAATTTCATTCAGATTTAGATCCATATCTCTTTAGTCGTATTAGTTTCAGTCTTTAGATTCATACAGATCTGGGTAAAATTCTGGATCTGCCACTTATCACTGTGTGATCTGGGGCACGTTCCTAACATAGTCTGTAGATATCTTATTTGACCATGGGTGAGTTTTGAGGACATAGTAAGATGTTTGTGTAGTGCTCAGTGCAATGTCCTGGACATAAGGCACACAATGCATAAGGCCTAAGTGCTCAGTGAGTGTTAGCAGTTACTAATTCTGAGGTACGGAGGTAGGTCAATTTTGGGGAGAATGCTATCCAGTTGCCAAGGGTATAAAGAGGTCTAACTTCCAGGAAGGAAAACCAGCCCAACTTAACCACCTATGGAATGGAATTAAATGATGAAGTCAAGCTCCAGAAGGTGAATTGGAGAAACTCAGTTTATTGAACCTGGTAACTATGGTAGGATTGTAGCTGAGTGCTGTAGTTTGATAGCATAGAAATGCTGAGTTTTACTGTGATTTGTAATAAGATAAGAAAAGTGTGGTATAGCACTTCAAAAATGCTAGATTCAAGCTGCTAGACAAATGAAACCCAAAGTGACTAAAGAAATAGTCATAAAAGTAGCTTAATCTAGTATATATCTCACTTCTGAAATCTCATTAGAGTATCATAAAATTTTAGTAATTTTTAAAAAACCTGTAATTTAGATATGAAATAGTAGTTAGCCATGAAATGGTATAGCTTCAAAGGGAGAAATTTAACCCTACCAAGAAATGATCAGGTCACAGAAATAAATAATTTGATTTTATACCCATGTGGAAAGTTTAAAAAAAGGCTCCTCATGGATTTTCACTTGGCTGGCAGGAAGAATACACTGATGGAGTGAAGTGTGCCATTTAAAGATGGAAAAGGCTGTAGCAAGAATATTTTAGCAAAGATAGCAACCTGTTATGTAGGATTGCCAGCCTCAGACACATTTCTCCGAAATTGCTCCGGGTCCTCCTGCCATGATTTTGTCTTTCCTTTCTGCTTTAGTTCTTGATGGCCAAATATGAGAATTATTGTTCTGAAGTTGACAATAAAATTTTAATTTCTGTTGCTGGTCTACAGGGACCAGTGGTCTTGGGATGACTGTAAACAGGTTGCACAGGGCAGACGAAACCCCAAACAACACATTTTATTTTTTTCTCTTAAACACACAGTCTAGGGTAGGTAAAATGGCTTCATGGTCAATAAAGACCCAGCTGTCCTTTGGACATAGCCATTGACTCCATGCTCAAAGTCATCTATTTTGTTGTAGACAATGAGGAGGGAATGTAGAGGAACAAAAATGTGTTTCTTCCATCCTGCAACTTTCATTAAAGAAGTTTACTATAAAGAGCTCTGAACAGCCTTTCTACCCAGATTTAACCGGCTTAGCACAGCCACTCCCAGCAGCAGGGGAAGCTGGGAAACCCAGAGCTTAATTCCAAGCAGCAGGCAGAATTCTTTGCTAATCTGCTGCTGACAAGACAGAATAGACTGCAGAAAGACTTAGCTGTCTTTGTCATGACTAACACAGCCCCCAGTACAAGTGCTACCGATTCATGATTCAGTGTCCCACTTAGGTTTATTCCTAAATCAAAAGAGCATCTTTTAATAAAAAATACATATTCATTATATAATACATGGAACATACAGTGACATAAAAATAATATTCAATTTTTCCTCTAATTGTGCCATCTCACAGTATCTGTAATTGTCATTTTTGTCCATATCCTCTCAGTATTCATATATATTTCTGTATTTACACACCTATGTATCTATTTATATAAATTAATGAATATCTATATATAGTATGTTATATATGTTTACAAATATACATATGTAAAAATATGGACCATTTTGTAATATTGTTTTATATTTATCATTTATAAATATTTTCCTATATCATCACATTTTAAAAGCTATTTAAAAATTTGTTTTATTGCTATATAGTAGTTCTTCATATCAAAGGGTTCTATATATATATATCCTTGTATGTTGTCATATCTGAGTGTTCATTTTCTTTTTTTGCTTAAATTCTTTTCTTGGTACATTTTAGGTATACAATACATCTACATTTATCATTGGGTGCTTGTACCTGTACATGATGTATCTTGGTTCTTATGTTCTCCCCATTCCCTGTCCTCCCTTCACCCCCTCCACCCTTCCCTATCTACAAAGACTTTGTTTCCTTTTTTTTTTTTTCTCATACTTTTTCCTTTCCCTTCTTTCATTCACCTTCTCCTCCCACTTCCCCTACCCCTTTGGTCCTTTTCTCCCTATTTTCAATTATCAATTATTCATTTTAATCATTTTAATCCTTATTTACATTTTCAGTTTTTCACACTGGAGAAAATATTCGGTATTTACACGTGTGTCCTATTTATTTCACTTAGGAGTATGACCTCAATATGCATCCATTTAGCTATAAGTATCTCTAGTTTGTTCTTTATGGCTGACTACTACTCCATTTTATAAAAAAACACATCTTCTTTATCCAGTTTCCAGTTGATGGGCACTTGGGCTGTTTCCAAGCTTTAGCTATTACAAACTGTGCCACTATAAACATGGGTGCACATATATCCTTGTGGTAGGATTCTTTTAACTCTTTTGGGAAGATACTCAGCAGGGGAATATCTGGGTCAAATGGGACCTCTAATCCTAGTTCTTTGAGGTATCTCCATACTGATTTCCACAGTGGTTGCACCAGTCTGCACTCCCACCAACAATGGAGAAGGGTTCCTTTCTCCCCATAACATGGCCAGCATTTGTTATTGGTTGACTTCTTGATAGCAGCCATTCTTTCTGGGGTGAGGGGGAATCTCAGTGTTGTTTTCATCTGCATCTCTCGAATGACCACTGATGTTGCACATTTTTTCATATATTTATTTGCTGCTTTTACTTCTTTGCCTGAGAAATGTCTGTTCATTTCAGATGCCCATTTTTGAATTGGCTCTTTAAATTTGGGGGGTCTGATTTTTTCCAATTCTTTATATATTCTAGATAGCAGTCCTTTGTCTGAAGTACAGCTGCTAAAATTTTTCCCACATTGTAGATTGTCTCTTGGCTCTGCTGGTGGTTTGTCTTGCAGTGCCGAAGCTTTTTAATAAGATGAGATCCCAGTTGTTGATTCCTTGTGTTAGTTCCCGTGCTACTGAGGTTTTGTTCATAAAGTCTCTTCTTATGCCAATGTCTTCAAGAGTTCTACCTAATTTATCTTTCAGCAAGTTTAGTGTCCGTTTTAATATTTAGATCTTTAATCCACTTTGATCTTAGTGCATGGTGATAGGTATAGGTCTAGCTTTAATCTTTGGCAGGTTGAAATCCAGTTTTTCCAACACCATTTATTAAATAGGCTATCTTTTCTCCAATGAGGGTAGTTGGCTCCTTTGTCAAAGATGAGGTGGCTGAGTATATCTGGTGTTGTTTCTGAATCTTCTAATCTATTCCACTGATCCTCAGGTCTGTTCCTTTGCCAGTACCATGCTGTTTTTATCACAGTAGCTTTGTAGTATAGTATCAAGTTGGGGATTGTGATATCCCCAGCCATGTCTCTGTTGCCTAGAATTGCTTTTGCTATTGTAGGTCTCTTCTGGTTCCAAATGAATTTTTGGATTGTTTTCTCTAGTTCTGTAAAATATTTGGAATATTTGAAAATTCTGGAATTTCAATTGGGATTGCATTGAATCTGGATAGCAGTTTTGGGAGAATGGCCATTTTCACTATATTGGTTCTTCCTACTCAGGAGCAAGGGATGTCTTTCCATTTTCTTATATCCTCTTCAGTCTCCTTTTTTCAGAGTGCTGTAGTTTTCAGTGCAGAGGTCTTTTCTTTGTTAGATTGATTTCTAGATATTTCATTTGTTTGGATGCTATTGTGAAAGGAATTGTTTCCCTAATTTCTCTCTCAGTGAGTCTGTTATTTTTGTATATGAAGGCTATTGTTTTTTTGAGTGTTGACCTTGTGTCCAGCTATTCTACTGAATCTGTCAATTAAGTCTAGGGGTCTTTTGGTGGAGTTTTTTGAGTCTTCTATGGAAAGTATTATAACATCAGCAAATAATGACAGTTTAACTTCTTCCTTTCCTATATTTATTCCTTTTATTTCTTTCTCTTTTATAATTGTTGTGGCTAATGTTTCCAGAACTATATTGAACAGGAGTGGTGATAGTGGGCATCCTTTTCTTGTTCCTGATTTTAGCGAGAAAGTTTTCAGTTTTTGACCATTTAATATGATGTTGGCTGTTGGTTTTTCATAGATAGCCTTAATCAGGTTGAGATAAAGACCTATTCCAACTTTCTGTAGGGTTTTTATCATGAATGGGTGTTGGATTTTGTTGGATGCCTTTTCTGCATCTATTGAGATGATCGTATGGTTTTTGTCCTTGGCTCTGTTATATAGTGTATTACATTTATTGATTTACAAATGTTGAATCATCCTTGCATCCCTGTGATAAATCCGACTTGGTCAGGGTGTATGATCTTCTTGATAACCCTCTGTATTCTGTTTGTCAGTGTCTTGTTGAGGATTTTGGCATCTATGTTCATTAGGGAGATTGGCCTGTAGTTCTCTTCTTTGGTTGGGTCTTTCCCTGGTTTTGGAATCAAAGTAACACTTGCTTCCAGGAATGAATTTGGAATTATTGCTTCCATTTCAATTTCATTGATGAGTTTAAAGAGTAATCGTGATAATTCTTCTTTAAATGTCTTATAGAATTCAGCAGTGAAGCCATCATGACCTGGGCTTTTCTTTGTTGGTAAATTTTTAATTACATTTTCTATTTCACTCATTATAATTGGGGTGTTTAGAATTTCTATATCTTCTTCATATAACTTTGTCAATTTGTATGTATCTAGGGATCTGTCAATTTCTTCTGTGTTTTCCCATTTTATTAGAGTACAGGTTCTTGAAGTAGGTATTGATGGTCCTCTGGATTTCTGCTGGATCTGTTGTGACTTCACCTTTTTCATTCTTAATTGCATGGATTTGAGCCTCTTCTTTCATTTTTTTGATAAGGTTGGCTAAAGGTTTATCAATTTTATTTATTCTTTCAAAAAACCAACTCTTCAATTCATTGATCTTGTGTATCATTCTCTTAGTCTCCATTGCATTGATTTCTGCTCTGATCTTTATAATTTCCTCTCTTGTATGAGCTTTGGGTTTGTCATGCTCTTCTTTTTCTAGGAGCTTGAGGTTCTGAATTCAGTATTTATTTGAGTTCTCTCTGTTTTCTTTCCCATGTAGAACTGCTTTCGTTGTGTCCCACAGATTCCTGTATGTTGTACCAGTATTATCATTTACTTGTAGAAACTATTTAATTTCTTCTTTAATTTCCTTTGTGACCCATTGGTTGTTCAGGAGAGTATTATTCAATTTCCATGTGTTTGTGGGGGTTTTGGGGTTTCTTATGCTATTGATCTCCAACTTTACCGCACTATGGTCTGAAAATATACAGGGTGTAACTTCAATTCTTTTACATTCACTTACACATGTCCTATGAGCTAGCATGTGGTCTATTTTGGAGAATGACCCATGTGCAGCCTAAAAGAATGTATATTATGATTTTGTGGGGGTGGAACACTCTGTAAATATCTATTAAGTCCATTTGTTCAATAGCTTGGTTCAGTTCTAGAATTTTGTTGTTGATTTTTTGTCTAGATGATCTGTCTATTTATGATAGTTGGGTGTTGAGGTCCCCCACTACAATTGTATTAGTGCTTATTTGGTTTTTCATGTCCATTAGTATTTGTTTTGTATAGTTGGGGGCATTCGTATTTGGCACATATATATTTATGATTGTCATCTCTTCCTCTTGAATTGTTCCCTTCACAACAATGTAGTGACCATTTTTGTCTCTCTTAATTAGTTTTAGTTTGAAATCTACTTTGTCTGCAAATAAGATTGCTACCCCTGATTTTTTTCTGGGTTCCTGTCATGTGGAGAACTGTTTTCCGTATTTTTACTTTCAGTCTATGAATTTCTCTTTGAGTTAGGTGTGTTTCTTGTATGCAGCATATTGTTGGATTTTGCTTCTTAATCCATTCTGCCAGTATATTTCTTTTGATTGGTGAATTGAGCCCATTAATATTGATGGTTATAATTGATAGATATTGGCTCATCCTTGTCATGATGTTCTACTGTTGTTGGCTCTTTTATTTTTTATTTTTCTCCCTTTATCTTTGGTTTCTTGGCTTGCCTGGTGGGTTCCCTCTGTTGGGCCTCATGGACTTGTGACCTTCATTGTCTTTTTCTAGGATATTGTTTAGAATTGCTTAGAGTGCTGGTTTGGTGTTCATGAAATTTCTCAGGTGTTCTTTGTCATGGAACTATCTAATTTCCCCATCAATTTTGAAAGATAATTTTGCAGGATACAACAGTCTAGGTTGGAAGTCATTTTCTTTTAGGGCTTGAAATACTTCACTCCAGGCTCTCCTTGACTTGAGGTTTGTGTTGAGAAGTCTGCTGTGATTCTGATTGGCTTTCCTTTGTAGGTGATTTGTTTCTTTTCTCTAATTGCTTGTAGGATTTTGTTCTTCTGTTGGGTTTCTGGGATCTTGAGTATTATATGTCTCAGTGAAGATTTTTTTTTTTTTGATCATGGCTAGTTGGAGTTCTATATGCCTCACTTATCTGTATGTCCAATTCTCTACCTCTGCCTGGGATGTTTTCTACTATTACTTCTGTGAACAGTTTTTTTAATGTCTATTGTACTTTCTCGTGCTTTTTGGTGGACTTCTATCAGTCTTATGTTATTCTTCTTTGGATCATCTAGTGGCGGCTGGATTGAATTCTTGTGGTCCCTTAGTATTTTGAAGAAATCTCTGTTTTTATGGTCATTAATCACAATCCTGTCTTCTATATCTGATATTCTATCTTCACATACCCTTAATCTGCTGTGCATACTTTCAATGGAGATTATAATCTCCTGGATGTATGTTTGAATTGGTTTATGGTTTCCATTTCTTTCTTATGCTGGGCATTCATGGCTTCAAGCATGGTTCTGAGACCATCTATTTTTTAATCTGTTTCTGTTTTAGAGCTTCTAATCATGTCTTTCACTCTGCTCACCATCTCTGTAGTTATCTGGGAAATGATTTCTCTTTTGAATTTTTCTAGAGCCTCATTCGTCTGTTTTGTTACTTCCTGTGCTATCAGTTCAGGGTATCCAGGTGGTTGATTATCAGACTTTTCTACCTTGTTTCCCCAAGAATTTGTCTTTTGTGGGGTGGATGTCTGAGTTTGTGCCTTGTTTAAATGTCTTCTCATTTTTGTTTTTGTTACTGTCTTTGGTTTAATTCCTGGGTTGATACTTCAAAAGTACTTATTGTAAGTATCTTTGTTGCTGCTATTTAGAACTTCTTATGGAATGATTGCTTTTCAGAGTTGTCTTTCAGATATAGCTGGTTTTTAGGTTTTGAGTCTCTAATGACTCTGACTCTTCCTTCATTATATCAGGAAGGACAACTGATCAATCACAACACCTCAGTCCAAATGATACATTCAGCAACACCATAGCATCAAGTACAGCTTAGAAAAATGACAATTTGTTGTAGCTATTAATCTATCACCTTTAACTGTGTGAATTAAATCAAAATCGAGGACCAGCCCAACATATATTTATAGTGAATAAGCTCTTCAATATAGCAACTTTACCCTTCTGGATTGGGAATTAGAAGGAGTTGGGGAGGAAGGGATAGATAGGTAGAAGTATAGGGAAAGGTTAGAAGTGAGGCCAGAGGACACAGGAAGATCATGCAGCCTTTAAGAAACTGTTGAAGACAAGAGGAAAAGACAGAATGAAAGAACAAAGATGAGAACAGAACAACCTAACAGCAATAGGGAGGCTAGAAACTATATTTACTTTCCTTTAAAGCTAATGACAATCGAGAGCTGAAAAAGTAGAAGAAAAGAAAAATAAAGAAGAAATCTGAATTAGGGCCAGAACAGGAACAAAAGAGGAGATGAAGAACAATGTGGGATGGTGAGAGAGAGAGAGAGTGAGAAAGAGAGAGAGAGAGAGGAGAGAAGAAAGAAAAAAAGAGAAAAATAAAAATTTGAAAAGAGTAGAAAAAAATTAAAAATTAAAAATAAGAGAAAAAATTATGCAAATAACAAGTAAAAAATAAAAATGAAGGACCTCCTTCAGGGTATGTCTCTGCTGTCACAATAGTCAACATGGGGAGCAGAATACAGTATAGGTCAATTAGTCACAGCAAGCCAGTAGCAGACCCCTGAGATTCAGGCAGATTTCTGGCTGCTAGTCTCAAGTTGAGCTCCCTGTCCTCCTGCAGGGTTGAACTCTGCAAGCTTCTACTGCAGGTTCCAGCTGCCTCTCCCCTGAAGATAGTCCAGGTTTTGGTGGGAGGTGATGATCCCTCCAACTTACCGAGTATGGAGGTCTCGTGTGCCTTTAATGCAGAGATTCTCTTCACTTTTCCATTGGGCTTCAGTTTTCATCAAGGAGCCTGAGAGAGGCCCTCTTTTTGTTTTTCACTTCTGCTCTATCTTCTGGAGCTCAGGACAATGGTCTTTATGACCCCCTGTGCCTTTGTAGTGTGGAACCAGGTAGCTGCACAGCCAGGAGGGTGTAGGGGGAAGGCACTGACAGCCCCCATGTGGCTGAGTTGGTTGTTGGGGTGGGTCATGGGGTTGGAGTGGGGGCTCCATGTGGCTGAGGTCCTCACCGTCCATCAGTTGGTCCTGAGTTTTCATTATTATACCTAATGTGATGATGAACATTGTATCTTATATGTTTGTGTCTATTTAGATTGATTCCTTAATGCAAAATATTAAAAATACAACTGTTAGGTCAAAGATTTTATATTTTAAAAATTAATTTGGTTATGTTTAGATAATTTTACAATTGAGTATGTGGAGTAAAACTCAATCTAATTCAGAATCTCTGTTAGGCAAAATTTTTTGTAACTAAAGCAATTATGGAGGAATTTTTAAAGGCTTCTTTAGAGTATCGATGTTTATAAGTTTTCTTAAAAACCACAACACCAAAACACATGCATCAAAAAGGACAAAATGATGACATGCAGAAGACATGTACTGTACCTTTTATGAAATGTGAGGGAGGCCTTTCTTCATGCTCTTTTTCTTTTATGTTGCCATTGAACAAAGACGTATATTCTTGCACATGTAGGCAAATCCTGAGTATGTTTATATTGGTTGTAGAAGATATGAATATATCCATGAATCCTTGGTCTCACTGAACTTCTAGGGAATGGGCATCTACTAGGAATACAACAGAGGACATTGACCCAAGTGTGTGACTACGTGGGGTAAAGACTCCTGTGGAGCATTGTTCTGAGCACGTGAGAAGACACTATCTTTCTGTCTTGAATTCAGTCTATAACTGTCATTAGTTTTATGTTAATACAGTGGTGAAAGTCAAAAACAGAATGCTTCATTTATTGTAGATTTGGACTCTGTCTTAGGAACTTTAAAGCAACACTTATAAAAAATTGGGTATTTCAGGCTGCTTATAATGATCTTTGGTAGAACTGATACCATATAATTCCATTTAACAATTAATTAACAATTTGGAGAAAGCTAACCATGCAGGGGCCTTCAAAGAACATTAATTTTTCATAGAAGGATGGAAGCTCTTTCCAGTAAGGACGTTTTATTTTTTATTTTAATTTTTTTCCCATTAAGTTTATTGGTACGTTTTTGGTATAAAATACAGTTACATTCATCATTGGGATCTTGTACCATTACATGAGTATCTTGGTTCTTATTTTTTTCCCCCTTCACTTGCCCTCCCTTCACCCCCTCCACCCTTCCCTATTTGCAAAGACCTTGTTTCCATTTTTCTTTCCTCTTCTCATATTTTTTCCTTTCCCTTTTTTCCCTTCCCCTACCCCTCCCAATTCCCCTGCTCTTTAAGACCTTTCCTTCCTGTTACACAATATCAGTTATACATTTTTTAAATTACAATATTAAGATCTAGGAGACATTACTAGAGATTTTACAGAATTTAAAAGGATATAGAAAGCATATTACAAAAATCTTTTTTGAAATAAATTTGACAACTTCTAAGAAGTACCTTGGAAGACAAATTAATGAAACTAACTCTGGAGGAAATATAAAATTTGAATAGCGTCTATTAAAGAAAGTATATTCCTAGCTTGAAAACCTGCCTATATGACAACAGCAGGCTCATATACATTTTAACTGATAAATTATATCAAAGAATTAAAGCTGAAAAAAGAAGGAACACTTCTCCCCTCATTTTAGGAACTCAACATTGGGCTAATCCTAAAACTGGATAAAGATAATAGAAGAAAAAAGTATGACCATAGATAGAAATTTGTTTAACAAAACAAACTATTGGAAGTCAGATCTGGCAGTATGTAGAAAGTGGTTTTGTTATAGGGATGGCAGTGTTGGTTCAGCATTGGAAGATGCACCCCCAAAAGTCATCATTTTAACAGAGGAAAGGAAAAAGCCATATGATCCTGTCACTAGTTGGAGAAAAAGTATTGGACTAAATTCTACAGCTGTTCATGGTAAAAGCTATCAGGAGACCAGAAGTAGAGCAGAAACTTCTCAACAGATTAAAGACATGTACTCCATACTTCCAGCGAGAATGCCTTATATAAATAGAGAAGATACAATGCTTTCTCCTTAAGGTGGGGAACAAGGGCAGATATGCTTACTCTTTATCTGTCCATTAAACTTTGGAACCTAGGACCCACCAAAATAGTCTGGCAATAAAATGACACAATTAGGATAGGATTGGCAAGGTAGAAGCAAAATCTTTATATGTAGATGAAATGATCATCTACAGAGAAAATACTAAGAAATCTCTAGGAGCCCCTAGAACTTGTACTTGAATTTAGTAGGATTAGAAAACACAAGGTATATATAAAAATTCAGGTCTGTGTATACTTGATATAAATGAAGAATTGGATATTGAAATTTAAAAGTTATGTAGGAATACAAAGGACCTAGAAAAGTTAAAAACAAAAACGAAAACAAAAACAGTGTTGGAAGACTTTAGTACCTAATTTTAAGACTTCTTCTAAAGCTACAGTAATCAAGGCAGTGTTAGTGCAAGGAAAGACGTATAGATCATTTGAATAAAACAGAGAATCTAGAAATAGAACCACACATATATGGTCCACTGAGTTTTGAAAGATTATTTAACATTAGCATTTTGTAGAATATAAACTCAATTCAAGAGCTGAGGAAGAGATAGTGTTTTCAGCAAATGGCACTAGGACACCTGGTATCCATATATAAAAAATTAACCTCAACCTTTTTTTTTCCATACATGAGAATAACTTGAAGGGATCTATGAACCTAAATAAGAAAGCCTAAAAGTATAAAACTTTGAGAAGAAATTATAAGGGAAAATATTCATGAATTCAGGGTAGGCAAGAACTACCTAGGATACAAAAAACATGATATATAAAAGAAAAAAATTGATAAATGTGATTCCATCGAAATTTAGAACTTTAAATGACATCATTAAAATGAAAAGTAGTCCTTAAACAGACCATATTTACAATGCATATAACCTATGAGCAGAATATATAAAGAATTCTTAGAGCTCATTAATAGACAACCCAATTAAAATGTAGACATAAGAAGATGATAAATAGCCAGTATAGCACAAGGAAATGTGTGCAAAACTAGAATCAGAAAAATACTAATCAGTACAATAACAAGATTGAATTATACACTCATTAGGAAGATGAAGTTAAAAGTTTTAAAAACCTTGTCATGACTTTTTCTTTTTGTTGGATTCTCCCCCTTTGCATTTAATTTGTCACACCCAATAGATTCATTCTGCTGGGCTTCCTGGGGTTGTGATCCTCATTGTCTTTTCCTAGGGTATTGTATAAATTTTTTTGTAGTGCTGGTTTGGTATTCATGAAGTTCCTGAGGTGCTTTTTATCATGAAAGTATCTTATTTCTCCATCAATTTTGAAAGATAGTTTTGCAGGGTACATCAATCTGGGTTGGAGGCTGTTTTCCTTTAGGGCTTGAAATACATCACTCCAAGCTCTTCTTGCCTTGAGAGTTTGCATTGAGAAGTCTGCTGTGATTCTGATGGGCTTTCCTTTGTATGTGATTTGTTTCTTTTCTCTCACTGCTTGTAGAATTTTGTTCTTCTGTTGGATTTCTGGAATCCTAACTATTCTATGCCTATGTGTAGATTTTTTTTGATCAAGGCTAGCTGGAGTCCTATATGCCTCACTTATCTGTACATCAAGTTCTTTTCCCCTGTTTGGGAAGTTTTCTGCCATCACTTCTGTGAACAGTTTTTTTATGTCATCTGCACTCTCTCCTGTTTCTTCATTGACTCCAATGAGTCTTATGTTATTCTTCTTTGCATGGTCTAGCAGCTGCTGGATTGATTTCTCATGTTCCCTTACAATTTTAAAGCACTTTTTCTTTTCCTCCTCACTAATTGCAATCTTTTCTTCTATATGTGAAATTCTATCCTCACCTTGGTTCATTCTGCTGTGCAGACTTTTGATGGAGTTTTTAATGTCTTGGATATCTGTTTGTATCTTTCTTATGGATTCCATTTGTTTCCTATGTTGGGATTCCATCATGTTCCTCAGATCCTCTATTTTTTTATCTGTGTCCTCTCTAGATTTATTAATCATGTCTTTCACCATGATCATAGTCTTTGCTGTTATCTGAGTAATTATTTCTGATTTCATTTTTCCCAGATCCTCTTTTGTTGCCAGTTCAGAGAGTCCAGGTGGTCGAGTATCAGATTGTTCCATCTCGTTTCCCTTTGGGGTTGCTGTAGGTGATCTGGAAGTCTGTTTTTGAAGCTTGTTTATGTGTTTTCTCATTTCCACGGGGAGGGGGTGTGCTTCTGGTGCCCGAGCAGCTCACCTTGTCTGCCCTAGGAGCCTGGGATGGCGGTGGGGAGCTTCCTTCAGGGTGGTGGAACTGGCTGAGCTTCTCTCCCCTAGGAGCCTGGGATGGAGGCAGCGAGCTTCCTTCTGGGTGCTGGGATCAGCTCACCTTCTCTGCCCTAGGAGCCTGGGATGGAGGCTGGGAGCCTCCTTCCGGGTGCTGGGACTGGCTCACCTTCTCTCAAAGCTAATTTATATTGAATGCCTTCCTTCTTGGCAACATCCATCTCCATCTACCCTGCCACTTGGCTGAAACCATGTAGCTGTCAACCCCTCTTTCAGTGGAGGGAGATGTCAGAAGCCCCCTCTCCCGGGGTTTAAACCCAGCACTCAGCCTCCAGTTAGGACATTTTAAAAAGAGAATGGTAAACATTTCCACTTGACTAGTAAGAATTTCAAAGATTTTTAAAAAAAGATGTAGTTGTTAATAAGGACAGGGGAAGAAAAGAATCTGCTCAATAATTATAATTAGGGCCCTGCATTTAGGAAGAAATCTTTAAACTTTGCTTAGTATTCACTTTGCTTTATTTTATCCCAGATGATTAATTTAACAAATCCCATTCTTTGAGAAGTTAAACTCATTTTCATGACTTGAGACTACAGAGACTTGACTCCAGGAATCATCCCTTGATTTCTTTCAAAGTTTGGAAGAATTAGTTGATGGTAAAACTTCTGGTTGAGCCATTTGCATTTAAAGACATATACCTTCTTTTTCTTGAGAAGCTGAGACAGAACAGGTGATGTCTATTGAATTCTGCTGGATCAAATCCTTCATGCTTGTGGCTTCTAACTTTGACAACAAATCTGCAAGGGAGGATTTATTTCTGCTGCAAGGAAAATGAGTTTCAAAGAGGATGGCAATGCAATTTTACTTTAGATCTCATAGCTATGAAGTGTCAGAAGCAGGACTGGGAGCTCAGTCAGATGGGGCCAAATGCATGGGATGGTTCCCCAAAGACAGCATTTATCTTGGAATGGAAGGTGCAGCCCATTGAAAGACTCTGAAATTAGTAGATATGAAGATAAAGTAAAACTTGAAAATATCACCTCTGGGAAGTTTGCTTTCATCTGAAAGTAAAAACCAGTAAGAAAGGGAAAGTTTAAGGATCAAATATTGACCAATACTAGCTATGATGACCTAAAAGGACATCTAACATCTTGAACTTTTGGAAATTTTATAGCCTTGAGCATTTGTCCTGATTCAATCTATCCGTAAAACAGAGGGAAAGTCATTTTGGCTTATGTAATGACATAAGCCCCATAATGAGGGCCTCATTACACTCAAAGGTTTAGAGCTGAGGCAGCTGCAGTGGTACCAATTTAACCCTCATTAAAGGCTCTGAGTGTGTGGAATGCTAAGTAGATGGAGAATTTAGGCAGGTTAGGTGGCATTCTTTATTCTTTGCACATCAAGATGGAAGCATAAAGAGCATCTTGTTTTCATGTAGGTCTTTTAATTCATTTGTAATGTTCAAATGCCTACTATATAACTGTAATGCAAAGTAATGTTAAAAGAACCTGATATATTTGGCTCTTGAGAGGGAACATAGCTTAGTGCAGTGATGGTGAACCTTTTAGAGCTTTCAGTAATAACAGCCGGCTGTGGCATGCGTGCCATAGATTCACCGCCACTGGCTTAGTGCTTATAGTCTCCCGAGCAAGATTTTCTGAACAGCCATTTATATCCCTGAGTTCTTTTGAATATTTTAACATGTCTGTGTCTCGGCTTTTTAAAAATATGAAAACAATAACATAAGGTTATTCATAAGGTTGTTATTAGGATTATATAAACTTTTAGCAGGTTGTAAAGTGATCAGAACACCATACTTTCTAATACACAGTGCTATGTGTTTGTTGGTTGATTTAGGAAACAACTTCTTAGCAAAGGATGGATCCATGGATAAGCAAAATTCTGCCTAATACATATCATTTTGAAAATGCAGCCCAGAAATTCCATTTCTTTTTAGTGCCAGAAGGTGCGATGGTATGTCTCTGTGGTGACTTGCTGTGTTATACGGAGGCTAAGTCATCCTAACACAATTTTGAAGAGATTAGAAATTTCTAAGTTTACTTGAAGTGGATTTCCCATCATAATTCTTAAGTCAAGGAGGGGATTGAGTAAGGTTAAAACTTTGAGTTCTATCAAGAGTGAAGTAAACATCGCAAACAATTCTAAAGGAAGAGGAAAAGAGTCTCACGAGTTGGTTCTGCATCTGAATGCTTGACAGATTTTGTGCTAGAGGACAGTGAGGCCTGGTTTCAAACATCTGAAGGAAAATATTTCTACCCTCAGTCAATCTCCCCCCGCTTTTTAGTGGTTGTTGGGGCTCAAACCCAGGTCCTTCCCACTGAGCATCATCCATAGCTTTATTTTACTTTTTGTTTTGAGATAAGGTCTACTAAGTCACTGGGTTGCCCAGCCTGGGCTTGAACTTGCCTCCTGCCTTGGGCTTCCACAGTGCTGGAATTACAGGTGTGCCACCACACTCTGCTCACCCAATCTTTTAACAGAGTGTTTGATAAGATAGCAACATCGCCAGAGTCAAAGGGTCAGAAAGTTCATCTACCACAGTTCTTAAGTCTTAGGTCTTGTGTAGTAATTTACTTAAAGATGATCTAGACTAGCAAATGAGGAGAAAATGGAGTGAGGGCATTATAAAGTGATGAAGAAACGATTATTCCCACTCAGGAGAGGAAGAAAGCTTATTCCCATGGTGACAGCTGGGCAGAGGGCTCAAGAGCCATTAGCTAGACTTGAGCTGGCAGACAGTAGACCGGAAGAGAAGGAACTAAGAGTTAGAAGATGCTTGCTTATGTCCTAGAGAAACTGGACATGTTACAGCAAACTGTAAGAGAAAGGCAGCATGGAAAGGGAAAATTTGAAGAGCATGTTCAGTCTTCATCATGCCAAGGGCAGCTCAGGGCCTTATTTTCCCTCACTTCTTTCTTCATCATGCTATGAATATCTGGGGGTCCATTCACTGAAACCATCTCTTCAGCTCCTCTCTCATGTGCCATAGGAGTGGTGTGCCAGTGAATTATTCACATTGTCCTTCTTTCAGCCTTGAATAGTTGTGCTGACTCTCACTCCAACTGAGACGGGGTATAGTCAGGGTAGCAGCTGGAGCTGCAGCCAGCAGCCACAAGGATGAGACTCACCTAAAGTGGTGGGGAAGGGCAGAGAATTGCCCGCTTACAGGGTGACAGAATGCCTGGTTGGCACTGTTGTTCAGGAAAAGCAACTTTTCTAACCCACACTAGATGACTGCTTTTATTGCTAAGGGCAGAATTTCTCCTCACAGTTGGCAGAGAGCTTGTCTGAGATACCTGCTTTCCTGAGTGCCCTGGTCTGTACAGGATGTGGTGCCTCATACACCCTTCTGTCTTTCACAATGTGATCTCATGAGCAGCATGTAGTATTTTAAAATTGTAGTTTGATTACATTTAAGTCTTTAAGTTCAAAGACTTGGAGCATGCACCAGTGAATTGGGGCTCTATACAATGATAAGTATTTCTTCACAAGTAGAAAATGAATCATTATGGCCAAGAACATGTTTGATAGAGGCTGTCAAAAGAGGCCCTCTCTGTACTGCACCAATTTGGGCTCCATGATGACTCATCCATTATCAAGGAGCTCTCTTTGGAGTCAGGAGGGTCCAGGAAAGATGGCTAGTTGTTCTTTATCTGAAAATTTTAATTAATGTTTTACTCATGGTCTCATAAGTCATTTTATCAGGTGACAATAGCTTCTCTCAGAAACTGGCTTCAGCTCTTTAGCTCAAAGTTCTAAAGAAAAATGATAGAATTATTCTTATGAATGACACCAACTCTGACCTTGGGAAGGCTATTGTTAATTTGAAAGAAAAGTTTCAAGTGACTTGTTCTTGAACAATCAATCCATTAATCCATTTTTTGCCTTAAAAGACATTTTCATTACTTCTGCTTGATACAGCCTGATAATTAAACTGGAATTATCTTTAAAGAACTGAAGAGAGATGAATGTTTAAAATCTAAGTTAGACTGAGTAACAGTTATTTTTCTCTGAGAGAAAGAGCTCTGGTATATTATCTGCTAGCCTCATTACTAGATAGTCTTGATCATTAACATAAATAATGATAATCTTATTTACTGAATGATTTTTTTTTTTTTTGGTACCATAGATCGAACTCGGGACCTTGCACTTGTGAGGCAGGTGGCAGAACTACTGAGCTAAATACCCGGCCCCTGAATGATTTTTTTATTAAAAAAAGGAACACTAATGAAAATCAGAGAAATAAGGGCCACATATGAATTGAAAGCTCATAAGAACAGACAAGCTATTAACTTGGTCCAACAGAAATCAATAGTGGTGATATTTTTTAGATCAGTGGATTATAAATTATGAAGGGCTGAGGTATCACATTTAGTCATCATTTAGCCAGAGACAAAGAGAATAAACTGGACCATATATATCTGTATATCTTTTTAGAAACTTAATTTTTGCATGAGAGAAAAGTTTTCTTATTTGAATGACAATTCTGCACATGCGAAGCATGGGGTGTTTTTCTGCCTTCTTAAGGTAAGCTTCTTAAATGCAATTAATGCAACAGAGACCCAATTAGAGGCAACTGAAATGAATAAAGGTCGGATTGTTTGGGACCCAGAATATGTGGTTGAAGAGAGTATAAGTGATATGCAGGGATGATTTGTGGCTTTTGTAAGCATCAATTTAGAATTTTCTCTCTTAGAAAGAGGAAAATAGACATATAATAAATTATAAGCTTCCATTGGGACTGACATCATCAACATTTACCTAATCTACCATTAATCTGGCTTTGTTCAGACTCTCACTTCAAGAATAGCTCCACTAAATTACATTTTAAGAATCCAATGGTCGCTGTTTTCTGATATGTTAAAAATAATTGATATTCTGAAACCTGTCATCAGTGTCATATTTAAAATATTACACCAACTAGCTGAAGTCCTAGCATGGTAGCCATTAAGTACTTAAGATTTATCAAAATAGAGCACTAATATTTTATGGCCATTTATGTGGTTTTATCAAAAGAATTTTTAAGTCAAAATATTAGTAGAAGTGAGCTGATAATCCTAATTATGTAATCTTATTATTTTGTATTGCATAAGGCTAGAATTTGCAGAATAAAATAAAACGCTGTTTAATTTTTGCAGTTTTGTTTTCTTCTTTCCACAAATTGCTGCTCCTCTCTTTTGCTTACATAGAGCTTTTAACCCTGTCATCGCATCAGGTATCATTGGCTGTGTAGCCAGTGTCTGGTTTCTTCTTGATAACTAAGCACCAATTTCCCTGGACATCAGCTGCTCAGAGAGGGTTCCTACCTATGGCCTAGTGATGACCATCCCATTTCCTTGATGTTGATTGGCATTGAGGTGGGTACAGGATCCAAGTTAGCCAATAAAATGTAGAGAGATATCGTATTGGAATGTTTCAGGAAAGCTTCCTTATGGGATCCAAGAAATACCATGCATGCGTGTGTGTGTGTGTGTGTGTGTGTGTGTCTGTCTGTCTGTCTGTCTGCCTATCTCTGTGTGTAATGAAGCACATTCCCATGATGACAGCTGTGCAACAGACAGGCCCACAGAGCAACTGGTTCAAACTTGAGCAAGGAGATGTAGATTCATGGAGGAGAAAACTAAGAAAAGGAGTTTGGAGGAATTTACTAATAATATCCTTAAGAGATCGGTTGTTCATACAGGCTAATAATAGAAGCACAAAAGGCAATCGGAAAGTTCTTGAAAAATGTGTTGTGTTTAATGAGCTCAAGGGCATCACTAGATGTCACATCTAAATCACTTCCTGATTAGGTTGTCAACTTCTATGTGACCCCTTCCCTGTAATAAACCTCTGTCACTTCTCACCATTTCAAGCTGCTCTTTTATACTCTGAGGTATAGGAAGGTATGACCTGTTGTTCTGCTCCTGCTGTGAGGTCAGGAGCAGCTGTGACCATCTTGGTAGTTTCCTGACTCCTCAGTCAGTGCTGGGCACAGGCAGGGAAAGGAGAATCACAGGGCAGAAGGAGGTGAGCCTTGTGCCTTGCCTCGGTCACTGTCATATGAAATAGTCATCCCATCACGTATTTCAGCTGGAGTCTGGGCTTTCTGTCACTTAGCTAAAGGATCTATTTATAAAATCAAACCCTCACTGAAATTTATGGACCATGTTAATATGCTATGTGCATAGGAGAATTAAAACCATGCAGATCATTTAGGTGTGTGTGAGTTCTCCGTTACCTCCATTTCTCACAGTCTTTAGGCTCATTGGAAACATGGATCCTCTCTCTGTTGCAACAGCTCTTTCTGAGCTCCTCCCCTCAATCCTTCTCCGGCATTGCATTTTCTCAGAGCTCAGTGCTTGCATCTCATATTTATTCATTTTTTTCTTCAGTGCTGAGGATTAAACCCAGGGCCTTGCACAATACGTGTTAGGCATACACTCAGCCACGGAGCTACACCCCGGCTCCTCTTGTTTTTATGATGTACCTCCACTCCCCAGATAACGTCATGATTTTAAATATCAACTCTACATTGAGAACTTCTAAATTTATAGCTGCATTCTAGAGCCCTTCTCTGAGCTCCAGAATCTTATCTCCTAAAGTCAACAGATTTCTTGAGCTCTCCATTTAGGTATTTAATATGTAGTTCAAATTCATCAAGTCCCAAACCAGATTCTGACTCCCCAGCCCTCAACCAATGCCAAGGAAATTTGTTCAGCTGTACCATTTTTCTCAGTTAATGCTAACACTGTCATTCCAGCTGCTCCAGCCAAAACCCTTTAAGCATCTTTGACTCATATATTTCCCTTATACCCCACACTCCATCTATCAACATTTCCTGTTAGCTCTATCTCAAAATATACCTCGGACCAGACATCTTCTAATAGCTTGTGTATCCTCGCCCTTGATCTCACCTCCTCCCTGCTGTTGGTGCGAGTAGGCCCATGTTCTCTCTCCCATGTCACCTTCCTGCCCTGACCTAGTGGCATTTCTTGCTATTCCCAGGACAGGAAATGCTGGTGGGCTTCTGCCTCCACCGAGGGCATTTAAGACTCTCTTCTCTGCCTGGGCTGCTCACATTTTCCACCCCACGCCCACAGCCTCCTCTTTCTTGTACCTTAACTTCCTACAGGATTTTGCTCAAATGTTAATGAGAAGTGAATCCTCTCCCGACTCTTTTAGAAGTTCCCTCTTCTTGGGCTGGGGATTTAGCTCAGTGGTTCCAGCGCCTGCCTTGCAAGCGCAAGGTCCCAAGTTCAATCCCCAGTACCAAAAAAAAAAAAGAAGTTCCCTCTTCTTTCTCATCCTCAGATTCTGTATTCTGTTCTTGTATAATTTTATTTCTTGACACTCACCACAAAGTGAAATCCGATACATCTTACAAATACTTCTCAGTCTGTTTCTCCTTCTAGAATATAAGCTCTGTGAGAACCCGGATTTCTGTCTCTTTGGTTCACTACGCTATCTCCATTGTTCAAGTCGTATTGGCAACACTGTAAGTACTCAAAAAAAATCTGTGTTTAATTAATGAAGTGCTCCTTGTCCCTGGGTGATAATTAATCTGACATGCTCTTGAAAATAAGTGCTAATGAATGATAACATACCAAGGCTTTAGCCAAAAGAAATGTCTTAATATACCCAGACAGTGCATTTAAACATGAGCTCTTTGAAGTTAATGTTTTAACAAAAACAGTAATAGTGTGTATTTTAGTGAGAAAGTGGACCTTGCTTTAGACCTTTGTATCTGATTGCATTCTTTTAATTGTAAGTAACAGAAACACAACTCAAATCAAATAATAATAAAACTGTTGGCTAACTTACTGGGAAGTTTGTCTGTAAGGTGTTGGTCAGGATTCCCATAATTTTGACTTCATTTCTATTTTTGAGGAGGTCCTGCATCCGTGTGTCTTCTTATGTTGGCTCTTCCTCAGGCTGGTGAGCCGTCTCGGACATGATGGCTTTGCATCTGTGCACAGCAGTGTTCAGAGAACAAATGGGGAGGTTGCCTTAGAGAACATGTCAAAAGAGTCCGAGAGAATTCTCCTAGAACAGCTCAGTAAAACGTCCTCCAGCTATGACTTAAATTTCACTTCCATTCCTGAATGAATAATTGGCAAGAGTTTTGAAACTCACAAGCTGGGAGTAGAATAGGCTTCCACTGAGGCACATGAGGCTTCTTGAAATAGGATAAGGCTTAAAAGCTACAGATAATTTTAGTTTGATGAAGAAGGCAGAAATGAAGAGGAACCAAGTATAGGCTGGCTTTTTCTGTGTCTGGACCACTTTTTCTTTAATATCTTAGGGACAAATTATTTCTATTCATTTAGAAACCAGTTTATCATCTTCAACATAACAGCTACAAAATATTTTCTTCCTTAGACTTCCTGTGAAATTTAGCTAAGTCAAAGATGCATTATGTGAGTAAATAATTCATGGCTTTTCTCCTATATGAGTTCAATGTCACCTAGAGGGGAAACAAAAAGTTTTATTTTTTTATCCTCCAGTGTTTTGAATTATGTAGCTAGTGCTATATGAAGTGTGAAATGAATTTCTTAGTTCCTAAAATTTTACTTTCATTTTAATATATGCTATTGATATATTTCACCTTTATTGGAATGATAGATAAACATATTTATTAAGGTTATGAAATGAAAATGAGATAATGTCTGTCTTTTCATCCTAAAAATTATACTGTGTACTCTTTTAAAGGGAGTATATTGACAACATGCGTTTAGGTTGGTTTAAGGACAATTGAAATAAAGTAGCATGAATCTGGTTTGTGTGTTAAAATCTAGGACATAGTAATTCTTTAGAGCCTGTGATTTGGGTTCTCATTATAAATTCAGTGCCAGATCTAGGTTTAACGGAAATGTTCCAGGTATTTATAAATTGGTTATAGTCCCAGGGGCTTCCATTTAGCATTATTTGACTTTGTCTGCACATCAATTTGACAAAGTATTTTCTTCTTGGTTTCACACAGCAAACCCTAGAAAATTGGCCTTTGGGGAAAGAAGGATTTTCAACCACCTGGTCTGTTGCTAAATCTGTCCCAAGAGCAGTGCCACACCAGGCATTCGGGTCATCAGAAGGGATTACCCGGCACCCAGACTGGAAGAGGGGAGAAGGGTGTCCAAACAAAGCCGAAGTCTCCTCTCTAGGGTCCTGTCCCAGGAGGAAGGGATTAGCATATCCCAAGAATCCTGGCTTCTGCCCGTGAACCAGCCTCCTTCCTGTTATAGATTTCTTTTCAAAGAATTAACCCTTTACATAAAGGAAGCAGAGATTAGCATTGTCAGTTCACCAAGAGATTCCTCTTTACAATCTGAGAATGAGATGGGAGTCTCTCTTTCTCTCTCACGCCTGCCCGCCCGCCCGCCCGCCCGCCCGCCTGCCTTCCCCACTTCCTCTCTCTTCCTCTTTCTCTTTCTCCTTCTCTTCTCTTCTCTTCTCTTCTCTTCTCTTCTCTTCTCTTCTCTTCTCTTCTCTTTTCTTTCTCATGGAACTCTTAAATATCAGTTAGGCCTGACTAGAGGAATCAGGACTCTGACATTCAACAAAACAACACAAGAATGGTTTCCAGGCTCAAAGTCATACTCAAGCGTAGCCCAGTCACATGAACCTCTGCTTGCTATCTGAGAAGAGAGACAGAAAGATCCATACTCTAAATAGAATGCTCCTAAATCGTGTCTGTAAGGTCACTGTTTTGGGAATAAGCTGAAAAACTAGATTTCCGTTGCCTGATGAAAGGCCACCTGTAATTCTCATGGAGAGGTTTGGGAAAGTTCATGAGCAATTACTGAAGTTAAATCTTCCTTGGAGGAAACCATCTCCCACATCTTGTGGGCCAGGAGCTGTTTGTTCACACAGGCAACTTAGTAGGCTTTCAGTAACATTTTGATGTAAGAAGTGGCTGAATTAGATATTTTCAATATATTGAATTGTATGAGGCCTAAAAAGAAAGCATCATTTCCATAATTCAAGTCAGATTTTCTCTTATTGTTCATGAGAAGTCTAACATATGGTGCCACTGTATCATTTAAGTATCAGGAAATTATGCTCTGAGAAAGTGAAAAATCCTTTTAGAAACAAACATTTGTAGGGAAAAATCCTTGCCTGATTAGGCCATAGTTTATCTTTGGAAAGAATAGCCAAATACCACTACACATTCGACTATGTGAAGGGAGATTTAAAATTGTAAAAATAAACCTATATGTTATGTGTATATATATATATATATATATATATATATATATATATATATATATATATAAAACGAACTCGGGACCTTGCGCTTGCGAGGCAGGTGTCAGAACCACTGAGCTAAATCCTCGGCCCAAGGATTTTTTGTCTCTTGAGTCTGCTAGCATTTTTCAATCCCTTGACTTGGTTCAGGCTTAATGTCATCCTCATTAATTGCAATGAGATTGATTGCAATTAATTAAAAAAGACAAATACAAATAAAAGGATTTTATACAATTAGACAAACACATGATCTTATCTGATGCTATGTACTCTTCATCTCCACTTGTAGATATTATTTATAGTTAAGATGCTTCTGTAGAATCCCAGGTACTCTGAGGGCCCAGACTGGGTTACACAATCCACACCAGTCTTAAGATTCGGGAGTATTGAATGCTGAACATTTTATTGGGTTACATTCCTGTTTATCTTGTTCTCATTTTTTAACATGATCAATATTTTTGAGAAACAATTCACAAACCAAAGTAATTGACCTACTTTATGAACACAGAAATCAATCTGTTCGATTTTTCTTTTGGTTATAGATGAAATTAAAAAAATTTTAAGATTGAGTAACTGAGCTGTTGATGGTCTTTATTTTACTTAGTTGTTTGATAAGAGGAAGCTTCAGATGGTAAATTTCTCAACCCAGCAGCCCAGATAAATGTTGAATTTGATAGTTTGTGAATACTTGGGCTCTAGTAGGAAAGATTATTTCAATGTTATTTTCTGTTTTACTACTCAAAAATTGTGATTAGTTTTTCCATTCTGACATGTCACAGAAAATCATATGATGTGAAAAAGGCTGAAAAGTGTAGGACAATGTAGGTGGGATAGATACTGATGTTGAGGATGTTGACAATGGAGTAAATATGTACCACCACGATGTCCCTAACTTTGAATTATTTTGCATCTCTATTGTGTTTTGCATAGATTTGCATGTGAAATTACTATACAATAAACACTATATAGGAGAGCACTTTATTCGTGATGCATGGTGGAAAGCAGTCTGTATCATTACTGACAAGATTATGTCAAAGTCTTCATTAAAAATAATATAGTAAGGGAAAGGCCTGACAAATGAGTTTTTCCTTTCATTTTAAGTGTTACTTCAAAACTTCTATGTCGCTTTCAGGAAAAATAATTCTAATAATAGTTGATTCTGAGTTTTCTTGGCACTGATAAGAAACAGTAAAAAGTGCTATACAGGTAAATAGTTCCTTGAGTGATTAAAAAAAAACATGTCATAGCCATGGGCAAGTACAGAGCATTAGGAGTAATGAACTGGTGCATGAGTAATGACACAAGGTATATAGATGCCATAAAGAGGAAGACAGCTTGTTGTTGAAATGTTTTCATTGATAAGAACAAGTTGTTTCTTTTTCTCACCGAATCATGCTAAGTTTAAGCATGAGCCCACACGTGACTGTCTATTAAAGCAAAACCTGTTTCTGGCAGGTGACATTTTCTATCCAATTTCCAATTTCTAAAATACAATTTTTTAAATCCTACAAACCTTTTACTTTTTTTTTTTTTGCACTGGGCCTATGTACATTCTTTAAATTTATTAAGATCTTTTTATTTTTTTAAGTTAAAGGTTTTATTTATTTATTTTTTTGTATTCAATTCTTTTATTGGTACATTATAGGTATAAAACACAATTACATTTCTCATTGGGAATTGTACCTTTACATAATGCATCTTGGTTCTTATTTTTTCCCCATTTATAGCCCTCCATGCCCTCCACCCTTCCCTATTTACAAAGACTTTATTTCCATTTTTTCCATTTCTCATCATTTTTCCTTTCCCTTCTTTCCTTTCCCCTGCCCCTCCCACTACCCCTACCCTTTTGGACCTTTTCTTCCTATTTTACATTATCAATTATTCATTCTAATCACTGGTACATTTTAGGTATACAATATAATGACATTCATCAATGGAAATTTGCACCTTTACATAGTCTCTCTTGGTTCTTATTTTTCACCCTTGCCCAGCCCTCCCTTCAACCCCTCCAGTCCTCCCTATTTACAAAGATTTTGTTCCTATTTTTCCATTTTCTCATATTAATCCCATTCCCTTCTATCCTTTCCCCTAGCCCTCCCATTTAGCTATAAATGTCTCTAATGTCTCATTTTTTATGGCTGAGTAGTACTCCATTTTATAAAAATACCATATTTTCTTTATCCAGTCTCCAGTTGATGGGCATTTGGGCTGTTTCCAAGTTTTAGCTATTACAAACTGTGCTGGTATGAACATGGGCGCACATAAATCACTGTGGTATGATTCTTTGAATTCTTTGGGGAAGATCCCCAGCAGTGGAATAGCGGGGTCAAATGGGACTTGCAGTCCTAGTTCTTTGAGGTATCTCCATACTGATTTCCACAGTGGTTGCACCAGTCTACACTCCCACCAGCAGTGGAGCAGGGTTCCTCTTTCCCCACAGCCCCGCCAGCATTTGTTATTGATTGATTTGATGATAGCAGCCATTCTGTCCGGAGTGAGGTGAAATCTCAGTATTGTTTTCATTTGCATCTCTCGAATGACCAGTGATGTTGAACATTTTTTCATGTATTTATTTGCTATTTCTACTTCTTTGTCTGAGAAATGTCTGTTCATTTCAGATGCCCATTTTTGGATTGGGTCTTTAAATTTGGGAGGTCTGATCTTTTTAAGTTCTTTATAGATTCGAGATAGTAGACCTTTGTCTGAGGAAGAGCAGGTGAAGATTTTTTCCCACATTGTGGGTTGTCTCTTCACACTGCTGGTGGTTTCTCTTGCTGTGCAGTAGCCTTTTAATAAGAAGAGATTCCATTTGTTGATTGTTTGTGCTAGTTCATGGGCAACTGAGGTTTTGTTCATAAAATCTTTTCCTACACCAATGTCTTCAAGGGTTCTACCTAACCTCTGTTCCAACTGGTTCAGAGTTTCTATTTTAATATTTAGATCTTTAATCCATTTTGATTTTAGTTTAGTGCATGGTGAGAGATATAGGTCTAGTTTTAATCTTTGGCAAGTTGAAGCCCAATTTTTCCAGCACCATTTATTAAAGAGGCTATCTTTCCTCCAGTGAGGGTGTTTGGCTCCTTTGTCAAAGATGAGATGGCTGAGTGTGTCTGGCGTTGTTTCTGCATCTTCTAATCTGTTCCACTGGTCCTCAAGTCTGTTTCTTTGCCAGTACCATGCTGTTTTTATCACAGTAGCTTTGTAGTATAGTTACAGGTTGGGGATTGTGATACCCCCTGCCATGTCTCTGTTACCTAGAATTGCTTTTGCTATTCTGGGTCTCTTCTTGTTCCAAATGAATTTTTGGATTGTTTTCTCGAGGTCTATGAAGTATGCTGCTGGGATCTCAATTGGAATTGCATTGAATCTATATAGCAGTTTTGGAAGTATGGCCATTTTCACTATATTAATCCTTCCTACCCAGGAGCAGGGGATGTCTGTCCATTTTCTGATATCATCTTCAATCTCTCTTTTCAGAGTGCCATAGTTTTGAGAGAAGAGGTCTTTGATTTCTTTTGTTAGGTTGATTCCTAGGTATTTCAGTTTTTTGGATGCTATTGTGAAAGGAATTATTTGCCCTATTTCTCTTTCAGTGAGTCTGTCATTGGTGTAGAGGAAAGCTATTGATTTTTGTGTGTTGACCTTGTAACCAGCTACTTGACTGAATTTGGTTATTAGGTCTAGGAGACTTTTGGTGGAGTTCTTGGGGTCTTCTATATAGAGTATCCTGTCATCTGCAAATAATGACAATTTGACTTCTTCATTACCTATCTTTATTCCTTTTATTTCTTTCTCTTGTCTAATTGCCATGGCTAATGTTTCCAGAACTATATTGAACAAGAGTGGTGATAGTGGACATCCTTGTCTTGTTCCTGATTTTAGTGTGAAGGATTTCAGTTTTTGACCATTTAGTATGATATTGGCTGTTGGTTTTTTCGTAGATGGCTTCTATCAGTTTGAGGTAGAGACCATCTATTCCAATTTTTTGTAGGGTTTTTATCATAAATGCATGTTGGATTTTGTCAAATGCTTTTTCTGAGTCTATGGAGATAATCATATAGTTTTTGTCCTTGGCTCTATTGATATAGTGTATTACATTGATTGATTTTCGTATATTGAACCATCCCTGCATCCCTGGGATGAATCCCACTTGATCAGGTTGTATGATCTTCTTGATGATCTTCTGCATTCTGTTTGCCAGTATCTTATTAAGGATTTTTGCATCTATGTTCATTAGTGAGATTGGCCTATAGTTCTCTTTTTCAGTTGGGTCTTTCTCTGCTTTGGGGATCAAGGTGATGCTTGTTTCCAGGAATGAATTTGGGAGTATTGCTTTCCTTTCAATTTCATCGAAGAGTTTAAAGAGCAGTGGCAGCAGTTCCTCTCTAAATGTCTTGTAGAATTCAGCAGTGAAGCCATCAGGGCCCGGGATTTTCTTAGTTGATAAGTTTTTAATTACATTTTCAATTTCATTGGTTGATATTGGGTGGTTCAGAATTTTTAGGTCTTCTTCGTTCAACTTTGGTAATTCATATGTATCTAGGAATCTGTCCATTTCTTCTGTGTTGTCCATCTTATTGGCATATAGGTTCTGGAAGTAGGTATTGATGATCCTCTGGATTTCTGCTGGGTCTGTTGTAATTTCACCCTTTTCATTCCTAATTGTATGGATTTGGGCCTTTCCTTTCCTTTTTCTGACAAGGTTGGCTAAAGCTTTGTCAATTTTGTTGATTCTTTCGAAGAACCAACTCTTGGCTTCATTGATTTTTTTGTATCATTCTCTTAGTCTCCATTGCATTGATTTCTCCTCTGATCTTTATAATTTCCTCCCTTGTATGAGCTTTGGGGTTGTCCTGCTCTTCTTTTTCTAGAAGCTTGAGGTGCAGCATCAGGTTGTTTAATTGGGATCGTTCTGTTTTCCTAATATGTGTATTCACTGCTATGAATTTCCCTCGTAAGGCTACTTTCATTGTGTCCCATAGATTCCAATATGTTGTATTGTCATTGTCATTTAATTGAAGGAACTGTCTGATTTCTTCTTTAATTTCCTCTGTGACCCATTGGTTATTCAGAAGTGTGTTGTTCAATTTCCACGTGTTTATGAAATTTTTCTAGTTTCTTTTGCTATGGATCTCCAATTTCATCACACTATGGTCTGATAATATACAGGGGATAACTTCAATTCCTTTGCACTTACTTAAACATGTTCTATGTGTGAGTATGTGGTCTATATTGGAGAATGACTCATATGCAGCTGAGAAGAATGTGTATTCTGATTTTGTGGGGTGGAAGACTCTGTAAACATCTGTTAAGTTCATTTGTTCAAGAGTTCGATTGAGTTCTAGTATTTCATTACTTATTTTTAGTCTAGTTGATCTATCTATTTGTGACAGTGGGGTGTTGAGGTCCCCCACTACAATTGTATTAGTGCATATATGACTTTTCATGTCCGTTAGTATTTGTTTTATATAGTTGGGTGCACTAGTGTTTGGTGCATAGATATTTATGATTGTCATCTCTTCCTCTTGGACTGTTCCCTTTACCAGGATGTAGTGTCCTTCTTTGTCTCTCTTAATCAGTGCTGGTTTGAAATCTACTTGATCTGCCAAGAGGATAGCTACTCCTGCTTTTTTTCGGGTTCCTGTCACATGCAGAATGATTTTCTACCCTTTAACTTTCAGTCTATGAGTTTCCTTTTGAATTAAGTGTGTTTCTTGTATGTAGCATATTGTTGGATTTTGCTTCTTGACCCGTTCTGCCAGTCTATTTCTTTTGATTGGTGAATTGAGACCATTAATGTTGATGGTTATAACTGAAACGTATTGACTTCTCATTGCCATGACTTTTTCTTTTTGCTGGGTTCTCCCCCTTTACATTTAATTTCTTGTCATGCCAGATGGGTTCATTCTGCTTTGCTTCCTGGGGTTGTGATCCTCAATGTCTGTTCCTAGGATATTGTGCAAAATTCTTTGGAGTGCTGGTTTGGTATTCACGAAGTTCCTAAGGTGCTGTTTGTCATGAAAGTATCTTATTTCTCCATCCATTTTGAAAGATAGTTTTGCAGGGTACATCAATCTGGGTTGGAGGCTGTTTTCTTTTAGGGCTTGGACTATGTCACTCCAAGCTCTTCTTGCCTTGATGGTTTGTGTTGAGAAGTCTGCTGTGATTCTGATGGGCTTTCCTTTGTATGCGATTTGTTTCTTTTCTCTGACTGCTTGTAGAACTTTGTTCTTCTGTTGTGTTTCTGGACTCTTAACAGTTATATGCCTCTGTGTAGATTTTTTTTGATCAAGGCTATTTGGAGTCCTATATGCCTCACTTATCTGTATGTCAAGCTCTTTTCCTCTGCTTGGGACGTTTTCTGCCATTATTTCTGTGAAGAGATCTTTTATTTCATCTCCACTCTCTCCTGTTTCTTCATTGAGCCCAATCAGTCTTATGTTATTCTTTTTTGCATCATCTAGCAGCTGCTGGATTGATTTCTCATGTTCCCTTATAATTTTGAAGCAATTTTTCTTTTCCTGGTCACTAATTGCAATCTTATCTTCTATATCTGAAATTCTGTCCTCACATTGGCTCATTCTGCTGTGTAAATTTTCAATGGAGTTTTTCATTTCCTGAAAATCAATTTGCATCTGTTTTATGGATTCCATTTGTTTCTTATGTTGGGATTCCATCATGTTCCTGAGCTCCTCTCTAGATTTATTAATCATGTCTTGCACTAGGGACACAATTTCTCCTGTTATCTGAGAAATTATTTCTGATTTCATTTCTTCCAGATCCCCTTTTGTTGCCAGTTCAGTGGGTCCAGGTGGTTGAGTATCAGAGTGTTCCATCTCATTTCCCTTTGGGGTTGCTGTAGGTGACCTGGAAGTCTGGTTTTGAGACTTATTTATGTGTGTTCTCATTTTGACTGTGGCGGGGGGCTGTTAGCACCTGCAAGGATTACCTTCTCTGAGCTGGGTGAGGTGGGACAGGGGCCACGAGCAGTGGTAGGGATGGTGACCCAAAAGCCCTTTCCTGTGGGCTTGGAGCAGCCGGAGGGATGGTGGCTGGGAAATCCCTTCCTCTGGACCAGGAGCAGTGGGATGGTGGCTGAGAAGCCCCTCCCTCTTGGCCAGGAGCAGTGGATGATGGCTCAGAAGCCCCTACCTCTGGGCCAGGAACAGTGGGTCTCAGTACCTTGGTCTGGTGGTCTGGTGTCCTCTCCATCTTTGTAGTGTGGAATCAGGTGGCTGCCTGTCTGCAGCGGGGTGATTCGGGTCTTCCGCGCGACTCAGGACCTCGGTAGGGCGTGCACAGACCTGCCTGTCTGTAGCGGGCTGATTCGGCGTGTGTTCTGCGTGACTGGGGACCTCGGTAGCTAAGATCTTTATAATAATTTAAAGCACACCAAATGGTTTGTTGAATAATCAGATAAAAATGGTCTCTATGTTCCCAATGTCATCCTTCCATTTACAAGAAGCATGATATGAAAATTGTGCCCAGTGACTTCTAAGAAACTGGATGGTCTTCCTTGGACATGGAAGATACAAAGGTACAACAGGGGAAAACAAAAACAAAACAAAACAAAACAAACTGCTTTTACTTTAGTCATACTCCCTTGAGTAAAAAATATGATTTTTGAAGAAGCTCTTCTTGCTAGTTAGGAGCATTTTGCTAATTGAAAATCTAACACCTTGACATGAGGTAGGCTGACCTTAAAAGTAACATTGGCATCTTGATCTCCCTCCTTGGCTGACTATCCAGAATCCGCAGGGCCTTATAAACTTTAAATAAGACCTAAATAAGCATGTTAATAAAGAAAAAGAGAATCAAGATCTAGACAACAATGATTCCATGGCTCTAAATAGGCTGGCAATAAACTGAGACAGATATTTTTGGGGTGGAAGAGGGGGCTACTAATCACTATTCATAAGTGTACAGTATATAATCAGTTTATAGAATACTTTTCTAATATTGCCTGTGACACTGTAAATCCAGATTCTTGAGTAAGAATGAGGAATAGAGAAATGGATAGATTTCTATAAGATGAAGGAAAGATTATCTTAAAATTCAAGAAAAGCATAAATATCCAAATATATTTGAATAGAGGCAGAAGTTTCATTTTAGTGGATATATATTAGGTGGATGACCTTTAATCTGGAATGGATATAAAAATGGAAAAAAAAAATTCTTCAGGAGGTGCACTGCCATTACCCCAGGCTTTCTAAGTGAAACTGGATCTATACATATAGAAAGGGACACTTAAGGACACTATAAGAAGAAGAAAGCCCTGGAAAATAGCCAGTGTCCTACGTGAATTTGGGTTATTGTGGTGCTAGTTTGAGTGCATGATAAGAACGAAAGCCAGCAGGAGACTGTGCAGCTGCAGTCTGGTGAGCTGGGACTGGAAGACTTGAAAGGGCAGAGGAAACAACATAAGGGCACAGAGCAACATCATTCAAGACAAAGCAAAACAAGGAAGCGGTAGCTTTTAACACAGAAACAAAGTATATATCCCTGACACAAGCCATCTGGCTTTCAGGGAGCCCAGCTCCACCCATAGTAGAGAATCACATGCTTTATATCCTCAACTTGTAAGCAAGCTGTTGACAAATTAGTACATAATAGACCAGTTGCCAGAGAGATTATGAAGATCGGTGACTTGCTCCACCATGTCTTCTCACCACATGGAAATTGGGTTCTGGAGTCTTGGGTGACATTCTTGTCTATGGATATTAAAATTAAAGTAGGAGCAGATTGCATTTGTGTAGGCAGCGGATGCATGGGTTAGAGCATCAAAGGAAGAGTCACAACTATGGGTTCAAGCTTTACTTTTTCTACCACCTTGCAAGAAGGCTTGGGTAACCATATTATCATCTTTATTGTCATCATCATTATCAACATTATCATCACCACTACCACAAGCACTGTCCTCTCTACTACCAAAATCATTGTTATCACCTCTGTGATTCGAACATTAACTTTGTCAGGCCCTGTGCTTACACGTGCGACATGTAATCTCATTCAATTCTTACAAATGAGTTAAGTGGTAATTTTAGTATTGTAAATGAGAAGTTGAGGTTCATAGGGATTACTTTACCTGACTTCACATGGGCCAGAAATAGCAGAGCTATCATTTGATTGTCTGACTCCAGAATGCACACCTTTACCTGGTATATTATCCTCTCTGAACTTCAGTTTAGTCACCTGTTAAGCGAGGAAATTGGGGGAGACAATCCCTACACAACTCCTTTTTGACTCAGAATCCAGATTCTTAAATTTCTTCCACTTTCCCATCACTACTGCACACCAGCTCCTGAGAGATCTCAAGTCATGAAGTATCTTTGTCCTGCAACCCATTCCTCCACTCCTATTTTTTCTAATAGGAAACATTTTATTTCCTTGATATTCTTTCTACTGCCCACTTAGGACTCACTGGAACTCACGAGATCAATTTCTAACCTTCAGGGAGGTCACAATGATAGCATGAGATCTAAGTAGTGTTAGGGCAGATCCTGGGAACGAGTAGGACTCCTTAGGGGCCGTGAAAGCTGATCTATTAACCCAGCAAGTCAAAGTGAGGACCAGGGCTGGGGTCTTCTGTGTGACTTGCAGCCAAGAGAAGCTAAGTCAGTGTGTAATGAGGATATTGATAATGAAAATAAGATCTGAAAGGGCGGGGCATTTGGATACAGTGGGCTGATGTTAAGGAAACAGTTACATGTTAAAGTAAATTTAGATATACTTTTTTCCCCCTGAAAAACATTGGCTAATGAATCATTTTCACAATTTTAGCTGTTTAGATTAGCTGTCTTCACAGTACAAATTTCCTCAGTGACACTCAAGTGTTATTTTACTATGTAGATCTAGAGTCTGGACAATATTATTTGCATGGTTTATATGTGATTGTGCTGAGAAATGATGGCTTGGGGAATCTTTTATGTGCATTTCAAATTACTATCCTTCAAACATATGGTTCTACATAATTTCTTAATGTTAGAAATGAAAAATACAGATACGATAAGCTATAAAATTTGCCTGGGAATAATGAATACAAATAATGATAAAATAAGGTTTCTTAATTATTGTATCAGACTCTAAATTAAAGATTGATTTCCCCAGTGATTTTATAATGGTTTTTACTCATCAGATAAACTTAGCTGAGAAGTCATACTGCTAACAGAGTTGTGGGTGTGGTAAATGATCTGTATCTGCTAGCCATGTGTGGCTCTCAAGCACTTGATGTGTAGCTAGTGTGACTATGGAACTGAATTTTTGATTTTATTTAATTATACTTCATTTGAATTTAAAAAGCCACATTTAAATAGCCTACGGCCTACTTTACTGAATGGGTTTCATCCTAAATCTATTTCTGAACTATGCTTTGGCTTCAGGTTGAGATAGGAATTCATTATTTTATTCCACAGATAAACCTATGGATAATATGAATAAAATCCCTTAAAAGAAAGCAATTATGTATGTGAAAACAGCACAGAGAGGATTTTGAATGTTCCCAACACAAAGAAATGACAAATATTTGAAGTGATGAATATGCGTTTACCTTGATCTGTCCTTTCACACGTCCTAAAATAGCAATGTACTCCATAAATATGTACAATTATTATGTATTGATTTTATTTTTGGTACCAGGGTTGAACTTGGGACCTTGTGCTTGCGAGGCAAGTGCCAGAACCACTGAGCTAAATCCCTGGCTATGTATTGATTTTAAAAAGGAGCATAAGCCCCTTTGTATTTGAGGCTGAATTATCTCACGCCAAAATATTTTCTCACTTTTAAGTTGGTCTTGGAAAGTCTATCTGTTCCCTGGACAATGCAAAGAAATCGTTTAATAGCACGTGGTTTAAAAAGTAGGTTCATAGCTCTTTGAATTTCAACTGCTTGTATTATGTGGAACACAGAAATTTATTTTTTAAAATTATGATTTATTTAAGAAAGAATAATATTCTTGAAAATACCAGATCTTTAGAAAATCTAAAAAATAGCTCTTATTTGTGGAGTTCTTCTGATTTTCCTGAGTACTACATTTCCATAATCATCCTCTTGAGCTAAGATTCTTCCCACTTGGCTGAGGAAGGTGCTGAGGACTTGAGAATAAGTAACTTGTCAAAGGTCACGGGGCAGTTAGCTGCGAGTCCTAGATCCTGAATCCAGGCAGTGTGCTCTTACCCACGAGGCCCTAGTACTTTTTGCCTCTCTGTCTGACTGTTCTCTCTTCTGTCCCCTCTGATTTCCCCACCCTTGGGTCCCTCATGTAGAGAATGATCCAAAATGGCTAAATATTTTAGTTCTTCTATTTTTATATATGGACATTAAGATGTACTTGGGGTAATGTGGGATGCCAAGAGATCCTTAGGGCTATTCTGTCTAAATTGCTGCAAAGTAGAAATATTATTATGTCTCCTGAGGGAGAATGTTGCTGAATAGCTGCAGGAACTGCAGGTTTGGTGACCGAGCTGAAACAGCTTGGTTCATATTTGGGGTCCAGCTTCGATAGTCCAGGCAAAGCTCAGAACTCTGGTTTTTCACAGTGGTGTCTGCCCATATTGTCAGAAGAGGCTTCTAGAAAAGATTCACAGAGTTCGTGAACACCAGAATCCCAGGCCTGAAGATTTATTTAACAAATGCAGACAAAATTAGCAGGGAACAGGCTGGTCTGGGGGAGGCATATAGTGACTGACACTGAAAAGTACAATAATCTTGATATTTGGTATAAAGAATGAGGGCAGGCTACTTTCAGGTGACTGAGCTGTAGGTATGGATTCCTGTCTGGGCATGACTAGATACCACCCTTCCTGAAAGATGCACCAGCTTAGAGGTCTGAGAAGATGGCCAATAGCCTTATTTCTCTTTAGGGGGACTGGGGGACTCGAGGTGCCAGTTTACATTGCTTAAAATTGCTTGGTATCTTTAGTTTCACATTTTGAGCAGTGAAATGAGTATTTTAATCTAATTTGATTTGGGATACAGGCTGTGATGTGCTGCTCAAAGGCTTCTCATTGGTCCCAGAAAAGAACAAGAATGCCTAGAGGAAATCAGGTATTTGGTGGGAACAGCTGAAATGGGACCCGATCTGAGCGGAGCTTGGTCTGGGCGTGGCAAGAACCACATTTGAAGTGTTTCTTTTTTTTTTTCATTTGGAGTGTTTCACAGGCCGGTTAGCTGAGTGCTAAGTGACAGGGGTAGGCTTACCTCCTCTGTTATCTCTTAGACATACCTGGATTTTTCAAACAGACTTGGTTAAAACAATTTTACTAAAAAAATGGAAAACTACATTTAAATAAGATAAAGTAGAAAACATTTTCATGAATGTTTTTATAGTAGAAGAGTGTATTTACATAGGGACCATTTCACTACTTTTCATCATGTAGTACTCTTTTTTTTTTTTTTGGTACCGGGGATGGAACTCAGGACCTTGCACTTGCGAGGCAGGTGGCAGCACCACTAAGTTAAATCCCCGGCCCCTCCTTAAACCCCTTTTAAAATGTTTCTTGATCTACTACTGCACAGTGTACGATCTCCAATTCACTATTGAACATTAAGGGGTAAAGGTGTGCATCCTTAGCTGGTTCTAGGTTTTAAGTGAAATGATTTGAATTTCCTGTGATTAATATTATGATCTCTGAGGATTTTGTTGTGTTAGGGGAAAGTTCTTCCATTCCTAATTTACAAAGTGTTTTTTAAAATATTACAAACTGATACTGTACTGCATATTATGCTTCTTTTACATCTGTTATTGATATTCTTTTAGTTAAACTAACTTTCTATTTCTAGCATAAATCTAAGGTATGCACACTCTGTTAGTTTTTTTATAGATAGCTAGATTCAGTTGCATGCATGACTGATGATTATGTTTTTGACTCATAATTTACAAAAACATGTTTTGAAAATCCATGTGTGAAGAAATTTCCAAAATTTTAAAATCTTTTTTGTTGATGTCTAACTTAGTTGCACTTCGATTAGGGAAGGTAGGCTTTCTGAAACCTGTCATTAATTTGCTGAGGCTTTCTTTATGGCCCAGCATTTGGAAACTTTGGTAAGTATTTGATGTGTGCCTAGAAAAAATTGTAGTCTTTATTTATTGGATATAATAGTCTACGTGTTTCTTGGAGAAGCTTGTTAATTACAACGTTCAAATTTTATAGCTTTTACTGATTTGTTGTTAGTATAATCCATCAATCACTGAGACACGTCTTACAATTTTCCATTGTGTTGGAATTTGTCTCTCCTTAGCATAGCTGTCAATGTCTAGATGATATAATTAATTACATGCATAGATAATTAGAATTATTTTCTTTCTTTTTTTTTTCTTTTCTGGTACTGGGGATCGAACTCAGGACCTTGCGCTTGTGAGGCAGGTGCCACTGAGCTAAATCCCCAGCCCAGAATTATTTTATTTCTGATCAATCTTTAATAATAATTAGTTAGTTTTCTTAGATCTACTAATGCTTTGTTCCAAACTCCATTTTATACAATAATTATAATGCAGCACCAGTTTTCTTTTGGTTTGTATTTGCCAGATACATCTCTTTTTCTACCATTTTAAAAAAACTTTGTGCCTATATGTATTAAAAGTCTCTTAAAATGACTTGTAGCTGGAATTTTTTTTTTTTTTTTTGGTGCTAGGGATCGAACTCGGATCCTTCCACTTGCTCAGCAGGCGGTGGAACCACTGAGCCAAATCTCGAGCCCCCTTGTTGCTGTATTTTTTAAGAACTTAGTAAAATAGCTTTTTTTCTTAAAGCAAAAAAGCTTACATCCTTTTATAATCACATATATTTGGACTCATTTCTACATCTTAATGTTTACTTTCTATCTTTGATATTTACAAAATTTAATATTTTGGGTCCTTCTATTGGCTTCATTTGGATTGTTTCTTTGATTTTTGTTGGCTTATTTTTCTCATTGTTTCTCCATTATTATGCTTTAATATTTTAGAAACTATACTCTATGTGTTTGTATTTAATGACTATCCTATATAATTTCATAGGCATGTTTAAATAACCAAAGTCTGAAATTGGTCCATATCTTTACCTACTATTTGAAATATACCTTTTAGAGCTTTCAGTGTACAAATAGCCCACTGTGGCACACATGTTATAGGTTCGCCACCACTGTTCTTCAGCCATATCTAATTTTTCTTTAATCTCTTCCCTAAGTTTTACATTTTAGTTATTTTATTTGCTTTTTCAAAAAATTATCTTCGCTTATTTTAAATTTTATTGCATAGTTTTATACTTTCTTTTTCCTTGCTCATGTTTTCCATAAGTAGCTTCTTTATTGAAACATATGAAAATCAATCATTTCATATCTTCTTTCTGATAGGTTCCAGTATCCCAAATCTCTGTCAGAATCTCACATTTCCTGGCTCTCACTGATGTCAGACTTTTTGCTCACATACTTCATGATTTTCTACTATGAGCTCATGTGCCTTAGAAGTTCAGCTGTATCAATTCCCTGAAGCCTGGGTATAACTGTGTTCACCTGCGAAGGATTTGTGTTACTTTTTCCATCACTTGATGGTTTTGCCATTCTGGTACTAACCGTTCTTTGCTGACCGCACAGGTAGAAGGGATGCAGGCTGCAATGTGGATTCTAAGGGCAAACTTGTGGTTACTAATCAGGGAGTCTTAGAGATGAGTTTACTTGCCTACCTTTGCATTTGGTAGATTTAATTCTTACTCATCTTCTAGGGTTTTTATTAATTTCATGCAGAGATCTACTGGGCTTTTCACTGGGGGAAAGTCTTTGATTTTTTTTTTTTTGGTACTGGGGATCAAACTCAGGGCCTTGCACTTGCGAGGCAGGCAGAGGAACCACTGAGCTAAATCCCCGGCCTGGGGGAGTCTTTGATTTCATTACTATTTTCTGTGTTCTGTCCTCTCAATTAAACAAGCTGAAAATGGAGCAGACATGGATGCTTCCTGTGTTAAAGCTGGCTTCTGACCTTTTAGTATTTCCCAGGTATCTTCTTTTTTTTCTTGTTTTCAGCTTTTAAGTATCCATTGATTTCTTGCACTCAGGAAATCATTTGACAGATGTTTTCACTTCATTATTAACAACTTTTAGTTTTTTTTTCTTTTTTAGGGTATATATAGAGGTGGTACCTCAAAGCTGTGTTCTGGAGCAATGAAAAACCGGACCCTTACTTTCGTGATCTTTGGTTCTTTGTGCCCTTGGTGGAAGAATTCAATTAGAATGCAGGGGTTGTGCGGAAGACTAGGTAGAATTTATTGTAAGGTAGACATAGAGAGAGTTATGCCTTCAAGCAAGAAGATGGGCATGCCGTGAAGGCATCTGAACCCAGTATGAGTTTGGATACATTTTTATGCACCCAGGAATTACTCTTGGGGTTTAGGGAACTGGGATAATTATGATGCTCATTACTATTTTACTTAGAAGTTGCTTAGGAATTGTAAAATGTGTTGCTGTCCTCTTTAGATGTTCAGTGTTTCCTGAGGGGCTTTCATCATGTAAGAAACTTACAAAAGATAAGTTCTTAGTTTAAACCAGGTCCCAGCCCAAAACAGGAGGCTCTTTAAAGAACATTTCACTCCCCGATATCATTGGTCTGTAGGGCATGACAGCCAGTGTGCCTTGTTCTGGGGTTAGATGGCCAGATGGCCAGGTGTCAGGAGGGAACACAGTTCATAACCTTCAGGTATCATTGCTCCTAGTGGGATCACTTTGGGTCTGAGATCTAAGGAATGATGATAAAGGTATTATACGTTGGCTTCTTTGTTTCACTGAATGCTATTTTGGACTTGCCCTTTTTGTCCATCAGACTTGCGACTGTCTGCTGTTTCAAATGGAAACAGTAGTTGTGGGCCGTTTGCTGCTGGAATTGCAATTTCCCTTCAGAACTTTTTGGGAAAGATAGCTGCTTGACCAGTGGCCCTGTAGGTACCATTCTGATGTACTACGTGCTGGTAGAGATAGAATGCTTACGAACCGATGTTCCTGAAAGTCAACTGAGTGGTATTACAGATTTTTATTCAATTGGAGCAAAAGCAAGCACAAGAAGGACATTAAAAGATTGCAGGAATGAGATGTAAACATTAAAGATGAAATTGTAACCTTAATTCCAGTTGCTTGATCTAGTTTGTATATTTAATTGCTTTGGGTTTTAATTTTATATGAGAAATTATGAGGTAATATATCCTTTAAATATACATTTATTTATGGCTCATGAGGACAATGATTTGACAGGTAATTTTCAACTATCACTGGATTTACGTGATGTCCCTGGAAAATCTTTCCTTTGAAAAGAACAGGATGGCCCACAACAATCAGATTTTACCTTGCAAATTCTCAAACTCAAAGCTGTCACACCAGTTTGATACTGTGGTTGTTGCCTTGGAGATTCCTGTGTTGTTTACTAAACAGAAAAACAATGAATTTTGAATGTGGAGAGGAAGTAAGAAGCAGGTGCATTTGAACTGCAAAGAAAGAAGACAGTCTTGCAGTGAGCAGGCAGTCACTGCCACCTCATTACCATGAGTCAAATGTTAATGTTTGTGTCCACCATGGGAAATGCTCTTGCCCTTGTTTACCCTTCTTAGGTTAATTATTTTTTATACAGGCATTTACAATAGATTTCTCAGGCAGCTCTGGGGCAGACCCAGCTGCGAAAACATTCCCAGAGAACTCCAAAGCACTTAGGGCTGAATGGTAGCTCTTTCATAATGCCAGAGTAATGGTTAGGATATTTTCTACATTGAAAACATTGTTATTTCTATTGTCACAGTCATAGAAATATTCATTAACCTTTAAATTTACATGTGGCATTGTTTGAGCATATATAGGTAGCATTGTTATTGTATTATTAATATGTGTAGCCCTGAAGCCTTTTTTAGAAAATGATACGATGAAATTATAGGGAAGATGATTATTGTGGAAATACAATTTCTAATTCATGTTAATGTTAAGTAATGAAATCTTTATACTAACTGGAAACGTTAACTCCATTAATCCCATGACACAATTTCAAGATTACTATTTTCTATAGGTGAATGGGAAATCTAAGGCACAAGAAAATGGGTGGAAGTATGGAAATACCTCGAACTTGGATACAGACAATCTTGGCTCTCATTCTAGTTCTGCAATATCTTAAAGGTGTGATCTCAAATAAATCACTTAACCTCTTTAAGCTTAGGTTATTCATTCCTTAAAATGGGATAATTCCCCTCATGTGGTACTTAAGAGCATGAATTTAGGGAAGCCACAAATCAATTGAGTGCTGAATTTTCTACCAACCAACCGTGCAAATATGAGCAAGTCACTTAGCCTTTCTATGACTCAGTGTTTATGTTTATCAAATGGAAACAGTAGATGTGACAAAGTGCATTATCATCTCAAATCTTGTTTTCTGCTTCTTCCATCCCCTCTCTATGAAACTGGCCACTTAGGTTCTTAAGCTCAGATTCCTTTGCTTGCCACCGATCAAATAAAGGGAGGCCATTTATGAGGAATAAAAGGATTTATTCAAAGCTAGCTCCAAGGGGAGGGAGGGACCCAGTTGCCCGTATCATCCTCTGCCCAGTGCAGATGGGTTAATCTCTCACAGCCTGGAACACGGGGAAGGGAAGACAGTGAGTCAACAGCCAAGTTCCACTTGCTTTGTCCCTCGCTGGGCCCACATCTCTGCCTTCCTTGCCTAAGCAAAGTAAACTGGACTTTGATTTCCTGGCTGCAGCATCTGCATATTCTGTCATTCATCTGGACAGGAGGAGGTGGCGTGGCCATGTATGGCCTGATCCTGAAGAAGTCTGGGGGAAGCCACTTGTCTCTAAGGAAAAAGCCTAACTAAAAGTTCCATTCTCTGGTGCCATTGAAAGTAATTGTCATCCATGTGTGTTATAACCTTAACCTCACAAAGCAGCCAGGGAGTCTTTTTAGAAACCATGAAAAATCATACCACTTCTCTCCTCTCAAGGCTCCAATGCTTTTTTTTTATCTTTTGCAAGAAAAATAACTAAAATCATCAGAGCACCTACAAAACTCTCTATGGTTTGACAACCGACTGTTTTTAGCCTTAGTCCTGTGTACCTGACTTCCTTCCTTGGGGGCTTTGGACTTCTCCTCTACACCTCCAAGGCTCTGCTCTATGTGGCCATGTGACCGAGGTATCTTCTCAAATGTACCTCCTGAAGGAAGCCTCCCATAGCCATGCTCTCTTAACAGGGTAACACTTTCTGTCTCTTCACTCGGGCCAATTTTTCTTCGGATTTCTTTTTCCACCTAACAGAACCACAGTGTACATTCCCTCTGGAGAGAGGAGATATTCTTCCTGCATTTTCAGTGCTTGAAATAGTTACTTTTTTTTTTTTTTTTTTTTCGATACCACGGATCAAACTCTGGTCCTTGGCTTTTGAGGCAGGCGGGGGAACCACTGAGCTAAATCCCCGGCCCTAGTTCCTGTTTTATAGGAAGTAATCAATGTATTTGTGGAGTGAATGAATGTAGTGCCTATACATGATGGCAAATTTTCTAGCCATGTATATGTAATGTCTGATCTTTACTACTGTTCACCAAAATGTGACTGTTTTTATTGCTTAGTTAATGAGATTAGAGATAAAAAAAATTTTCCAGGTCTCACAGCTGTTCCCATTCATGTCTGTCTGACTTGACATCTGTTTTTATGACCACTGTGTTGTGCTATAAAAAGACACACGAGTGTGTAAGCCTCTTCTCGGAAAGCACAAGCACTCTTTTAGGTCATACCTTTCCCATTAGGTCATAATAGAGACCATGTCTTGCTTATTCACTCAGTATGTAATTGCAGTGTACCTACGCTATGTCAGTGGCTCGAACAAAGAAGAAACCAATGCAAATTGAATGTGTCTGCTCAAGTGGCCTCTATATACTAGACTTCTTTATATTTTTGTTGTATTTCTAATAGCTTCCCATTTCTAGCTGATAGAACATACATACAGAATGTATATTGAACAAATGGTAAATAAATGAGCTTATTGTAGAGTTAGCAAGTCAGGAGATCTACATTTCTATGTGAATACAAGGAGCAGTGAACTTTATTTACATGAAGGTTAATCTACAAAGGGGTATAAAAAATTGAGATGAAATTTGCAAGTTATTTTTCCTGTTCTACTTCCTTCTAAATTGCTGATCTATTCCTCATTGACATAGTCTATGAATAGATCTTCTGCTTGGATTTTTATGAATGACCAGTCCTTACCCCATAGGAAGCTTATGACTATAAATAAAGATTAACTTCAAAATTACATCAGCAATTCAAGCATCTCATGATGTACTAAAAGATAGATTAAAGTAATTATCATCAATATGCCATTTTAAGCTATAAGAAAAATGATCACACTGTCATTTTGATAAATAATGCTGGTGTGACAGAATGTGCAGGTTTTAATTTTATCTTTAGGAGTTGCAAATCCACATTTATTTAGAAGCAGTCTGGGCTGATACAGTAGGTTTGTTGTGTGCCAGGGGAACAAGTCATTACCATCTCTTTTAATAAATGCACTGGCAGCAACCACCCAGTAGGCCTTCTCCTTAAGTAACTGATCTGTGGCTTCAGCACAGGGTTATGATTGATTATCAGCACTTAACTGTCTTATTAGACAGAAAGCTGTGTTGAAAATAGTACCAGGATGTAAGATATGTGGGAGACAATGCTTGTCCTCAATAAATAGTCCTCATACCAGGAAAAATCCCATGCAAATTTCACGACAGCCTTCCTTAATGCATTCTCCATCAAGACTAAAATCGCTTCTTTGTGTATCACTTTTAATATTGACATGAGTTTTGCTTGAAAAGACCTTGCTCACTTACTTTGAAAGAGAAGCATGCTCACCCCTTTGGTACCCGGGAATAAATTCTGTAATTAAAGACTCTAAGCAAAGGAGATTTCCCAACTTCCTGGATCTGTAAAAGAAAGTCACCCCACTTCCTGGACTGGGTCAAAGAAGGTCACCCCACTTTGTACTTAATCCAGGAGAGTCCGGCAGGATGGAGACCACCAGGCCTCTCCTTTTGGTGGGCTCTCCTGCCTCAGAACTGAGGGTGCATGCCATTGCCAAGCCATTTCCTGTTCTTTGCATCTTCCCTAGATGTAGTACTGCTTTTAGCATATTGGGTGTGCTTGATGGTTCTTCTTAAAAAATAGATAATTCACTTCCTTGGTTTCTTTCTTGGAAACATGGTTAGCATTAAGTAATGTAGGCTGGATTTGCTGGGAAAGAGCCTCCAAGACTCTGAGGTTTTCCTATAGGCAGTTTCACGTGAAGTTGTTAACAGGGATAGTCCTGATTCGGGATTAGGAAAGCATGGTTGGGTAGAAGGAGAAGGTGAGCAGTGACGTATTTGTAAATGGCATCTTAACTGGCTGTACAAGTTGCTCTGGAGCAGGAAGGGGCCTTCACTGATATCTTGAATGCAGGCAGGAGGCTCAGCCTTTGCAATTATTGCAATTATTCATGTGAAATTATTGGATGTTAGCTGTTTCTGGAAAAAGAGCAGATGTTGGAAAAAGACATCATCCATCTACAGAGTTCAATCTCTGGAAAGATTATAACTATCTGTCATCAGCTGCTAGCATGTTTCAAAGCTGGGACAATGAGTACTTATATCCTAAAGGAAGATACGATGGCACACGCAGCCTCCACTAAAATAAGCACCCGTTAGACAAAGCTTTTAAAAATAGGTACCTCTAACGTTATTATTTTGGTGGTGGCAGTGAGGTAACAGGGGAACAAATCCAGGGCCTCAACCATTTTTATTTTTTATTTTGACACAGAGTCTTGCTAAGTTTTCCAGGCTGGGCTCAAATGTGCAATTCTCCTGCCTCAGCCTCCCAGAGTGCTGGGATTATAGGCATGTACTTATTGAGGGTGCAAGAAATGATGAAATACTAAAAACAAAAATTATAGTTGGAAAAGAGGGGTGATATAGAGGAGGAATTTGAATTTTCTCATATCACTACCATTGACAGCAGAGGAAGAAGTAAGAATTGTAGCAGATAGGAGACTCTTAGGAAAACTCTCTCTACGTAGACCATTGACGATTTATCAGAGATGACAATCTTTTTGTCTTTCCATCTCCATCTTATACCTTGACCCCTTCCCTACCAATAGCTATGTAATGCATTTCCATTTTTGCTCCTGTAACTTCTTTTGTCTATAATGGCTTCCTTATCCCTACAATTATGAGACTGTTATTTATCACTAAATGAAGGTTTACATCAAGACTCTACCCTTCCTCATGGTTTTCCAGTTTACTCTTAGCATGGTATGGATAGAATTCAGTGTCCTCCTTTCTGTGGCCTCCCTATTGAATATTTGCCTGCCATTTCTTGGCCTAATATTCGACTCTCTTGCTTATACTGTAAACATTTCAAGAGCAAGAAGTTTTACATCTCACTGACTGATGACCAACTGGTATTGTGTCTGGCAAGTGGTAGTTATGCGAAACTTTGTTGGTTGAGTTAGTGAATTACATGGTACTTGCAGGGTATTCCAGTAAATACAGAAATTCAGAGGATTCTGTAATGTAGCAGAACATAACACTCAAGAGGAAGGAAAAAGGAACACATAAAATAACTTTAGAAATTCATTCCCAAAACCTTTTTAGCAGGGTCAGAGGGGTCATTAGGTGGAGGGTGTCAGAGTGAGAGGATCGTGAACACCTGCTGAAGAAGCTTGTACTTGGGTATTCTAGTTAATGCTTTTCCAGCATGGGCATGTCCCCAGAGTCTCTTTTAAAATTCACAGGGTGATTCACTGGGTATATGCAAGGGCCAAGTGACCTGACATGTCAGACAGACCAGTTAGACAGTTACCTTCCAAAAGGCAAAAAGGAACTCACTTTGAATGAACAGCGTGGCAGACAGAAGAACAGGCAGGTAGTGTAGGAGTATGCTGGTCCCACGTAGGTCAGCTCAGCTCAGGTCAAAAGTGGAGCATGCAGGATACAGCAGGCAAGGCTGGGAGGTATAGAAAAGGTGACAGGAGGAGGCTGCATCATCTCCTGGCCAGACACCAATGTGTGATCCTACACTTTGCCATCTGGAAAGTCTGCTTGCAGGTGGGTGGAACAAAAATTTGGAGAACTTGGCAGCAGGTGATAGGTAGAGTCCAGCAAGCCAGCTGGCAGTAGAGCAATCTGGAAGCAGCAAGGAGAAGGAAATAGGAAGGTAATCATAATGTCAGGTTTTAGAAGATAGAATGCAGTCCTTGAGAATACCAGGGAGAACGAGACAGGATTCTTCTACCAGGCGAAGTACCAATATAGTTACTGAAACTGGTGGACAAGAAGTGAGGTATTCAAGCTAACACAGGAAACTAAACCTATGAGCTTTGTTCTTAGCCATTGCAAGACAGTGGGCACCTCCAGGAACCTCTAGCAATGAGGTTCTTCTTTTAAGGATGCATAGAGAATAAAGAAAACAATAAATGTGCAGTCCCTGAGTGCTTAGAATGTCCTCTGGGATACACAAATAGCTTTACTGGCCTGGCAGCGACCCTGGGCATCCAGGAAGGACTAATCATCATTGCCTCAGGAATGCTCATTACTGAGCAGAGGAACCAGGCTATGCTTTTCCTCTGTTTCTTCTCCTCCTGCTATTACTGATGAGCACTGCTGTTTACTTCTGTGCCTTGTGCCTCCTCGTGGTTTCTGCATGCTGCTTCTTGCCTGTCACTCAGCTTCTGTTTCCCATTCCTGATGATTAGCGCCTTCTGAATGTCTCATAGTCAAACTTCCCAAGAGAGGATTCATTTGGCAGATTTTGTCTGTATCAGAGAGAAGCAGGGCTGACTCATAAATACATGTACCAGGCTCCTGATGAGCCAATAACCTGTCCCCCTTAGCCTGATGCCGTCATCATCCACCGTGTCAGCCCTGGTCTCATGACTGGGTTAGTTGGTCAGCTTCCTCTTGCCAAGGGCAGTGAAAGTAGCAGGCCCAAAGGGTCACGGTGGGCTTCTCTACTGCACTAAACATGGAGTACAAAGAGGGTTAAGAGAGCAGGGACAGAAGCTTGATGGGGTGTCTACCAGGGGTTCCAAAAATCCAGCCAGCCAGGCAGGTCACTTTGAAGTGGTACACATCAGAATATTTTGAAAACTGGGCAGGGATTGGTTGGTATCATTTTCACTGTTGCACTGTTTCACTGTTTTCCTGTGTCTTCCTTTGTTCTGAGACTTGAAATACATAGGCTATCTCTTATTTTCTGTTCCATATAAAGGTTATAACCAACAAAAGTTCATGACAACAGAAAGGTTCCTGAATAGGTTGGGATGGTACCAAGGGTCTTTTTGGGAAAGGCTACAGAAAAAAAGTCAGGATCAATCCATGATGTTTCACATGCTATTTAATACAAAGCTGAAAATTAATATAAGCTTCATCCACATAAAATAATCCAAGGGGATTTTGAGATACAAACATCTCATTTTAGAGTGATCTAAGATAGAACAAATCTTTATCTACTTAGTTACATTTCATAAATCCTGTAGAGAGAGAGAAGGAATTTATGTTGGTATTTAAACACAAAGAATTTGCTAAATATATAAAGGGCCAAACAATTGAAAATTTTAGGCAAGAACATTGGGAAGACATGTCAGAGTTTTTGGTTCTTTTTCCTTCATTGTCCTAAAAGAACAATACATCTTACTTTTCTTCATTAATTTGTAATATAAAAAATTATTTACATTTTTTATCTAACATGATTTTTTGCCCAAACCTTTTGCATACGAGGAAACTGAGGTCCAGCAAAGTAACAACTCTGATGTTAATCATATTATTTCTGGGTGATTTTCACATATGGTTGGATGGGCCACAAAAATGAATGGCTTTTTTTGGGTCTCTAATGAAAGATTAACTGAGTATGAACTGACTATGACTATGAATTTCTGTTACTGATCAGGTAGATTCAGATATGTTTAACACATGTCCCACTCTTAAGCTCTGTCATTGGACAAGTGGAAAAGCATGAGTACAGTTCACATTTTTCTTACCTCTCCTTAGCTCTTCTCCTCAAAACAAAGGACATGTGCAAAACTCCAAGCCTTTTTACTTTTCCACAAAACAATTTTAGATGGACTGATTCACATTTTTGTTTTTAAGTTCTTTCTGTTTTCAGAGAAAACTTAAATAGGCAATGAATGAGTCTGTTGTTAGAAACAGAAGAAACTTAAAGACAGGGAGAGGGCCAGAGAGAGAAACAGTCCTGCAGCTCACATCCTTGTGTAAATCCTTCTCTTGGGTAGAATCTACCTGGTCAATAGAATGGGGTAGAAGTGGTGGAATGTGACTTTCATGAATGAGTCATAGAAGACGATCACTTCTATCTGCTAACACTTTCTCTCTGGGCTCTATTGCCTTCTTTTCTGCTGCCTCTGACAAAGCCAATGTCACGTTGTGCAATGCTCTCTGGAGAGGTCTGTGTGACAGAGATCCAGGGGAGGACTCTGCCAACAGCTCCCGAATAACTGAGGCCTCAGTCCAATAACACAACAGTTGTGCATGACCTTGGAATCGGTCTTCCCCACTCAAGCCATCGGCTGAGGCTGCAGCCCTGGCTGATGCCTTAATTGCAGCCTGTGAAAACTGGAAGCAGAACTCAGCTAAGTTGTGCCCAGATTTATAACCCATACAAATTACAGTATCATAGATGCATACATAAATACATGTTGTTTTAATTAAGTTGTTTGTTTGGTTTTTTTTTCTGAGACAAGGTCTTGCTATATAGTTCAAGCTGGCCTTGAGCTTATTATGTAGCCCAGGCTACATATTGACCTTGAACTCATAGCAATCCTCCTGCCTCAGCCTCCTGAGTGCTGGGATTACAAGTGGGCACCACCACACCCAGCATTAAGTGGCTAAGTTTGGAAGTAATGTGTTACTCAGTAAAATATAACTAATACAGGGACTCACACAATTAGTCTCATAAGCATGCTCACTGGTTAATCTTCATCCCATAACTTGACAGAACAACAGATTTGTAAACGTTTGACCAAACCCTTAAAATCCCAGTGTAGTCACCTCTTCCATTCCTATCCTCTACCCATTTGAAAGCCAGTGCTTCTTTATATGGAACAACTATAGATGGTTTTTGATGGTTCAACTTACAATGTTTTTACATCATAATGGTGCAGAAGTAATATATACTCAGCAGAAAGTGCACTTTGAATTTTGACTAAATTTCCCAGGCTAGTAGTATGTGGTGCAGTACTCATTCCTGATGCCTGAGCAAGCCATAGCTCCCAGTCAGTCATACGGTTGCCAACCGTGGATTAGTATCGGGAAACAACTGACACTATCCAGTGTGCTGTGTTGCTAAACTATGAGGCACACAAGGTGAGGTACATTAAAAATATTTTAAACCTATGATAGTATAACCCAATTGTTAGTGCTTAAATAATTAAGAAATTATGATGCAGGAAGGCCTCTGTATTTGTGAATTGAATTTTGTGGTTTTAAACATTTTAGGTATGCAGGACAGCTTCTTACCCTCTGTGAATGTTCCTAGGTGCATGACACATCTGAGTACTCCCAGACAAACACAGTGGGACAGTACTTGCATAATGGTAAAACCAGAAAAGGTGGTAGGACAAATGAATAGGAAGTGGATAAATTAGAAAAACAACTGAAAAATGATCAATAGTGGAAATTTTAGAATGGGACAATTTTATACCACAAGATATGCTATATATAAACTCTGTGATATAGGAAAAATATGGCATATATTTTTAACCACCTCTTCTGGCATATAAACATCTTCAGATCATATCTAACTTATTTTGGTATCTCCCTGGATGCCCACCACAGTGCTGGAATTGTGTACTACTTTGTACATAGGTGGTCAGCACCTTTGCAGTTGACTTAACGATTTTTCTACTTTTGGTGGTGAGAAAGCATACTTGTACAACCATTCTGCTTTTCACTTTCAGTATTATTCAATGAATTACGTGAGCTGTTCAGTACTTTATTTTAAAATAAATTTGTATTAGATGATTTGGCCAACTATAGGCCAATATAAATGTTCTGAGCACTTTTAAACTAGTCTGAGTTTAAGCTATGACATTTGGTGGTTTGGTGTATACAATGCTTTTGCAACTTAGAATATTTTTAACTTACGATTGGTTTATCAGGGCATAACCCCAATGTAACTCAAGAAGCATCTTTAGTATTTCTCAAAAGATGATAAGAAATGAAAGAAATTAGCACTTATAAGATACTTTGTATTAGTATTTATATATGCATCTATTTAATACTAACGAAGATCCTTTTCTCCCATTTCATGGAGGAATAAACTTAATCTATCCAATGGTGGGTGTTTAGTAAGTAATAGAACATATCTCAGAACCCAAACCTGTCTCAGAAAACCGGAATAATTTCTCTAACACCTCATCACTGTGGCTTTGCTGCTGTAATCTTGCAAGATTCTGTCTGTGATTTTAGCTCTGTAAGGCTTTACTGATTATGAAACAGTGGTGATCTGAAGAAAACTGCTGAGATTACAGTAGATTTGTAAAGATGAATCAGCAGAAATAACAATTTTTTTTCAATACTGAGGATTTCCAGGGCCTTTGCATTGAACTACATCCCTAGCTTTTTATTTTTTATTTTGGGACAGGGTCTCACTAAATTGCTAAATTGCCCAGGCTGCGTTTGAACTTGTGACCCTCCTGTCTCCTGCCTCAGCCTCTGAGTGATAGGATTACAGGTGTTCGCTGTCACTCTTGATAGAGTCATATTTTGAATCATTCATTTTATATCCTCTCAGCCTATTATCCAGAACATGCTCCAAGGGGAAGGGGAGCAAAGAAGGGGGAAGAAGGGAGAGAGTGAAGGGAAAAGGGATTAAAAAAGGAGAATGAAAGGAAAAAAAGGAAACGAAGCTTTTGTAAATGGGGAGGGGATGAAGGGAGGAGAAGGGGATGGGAAAAATTGAGATCTATTATGTACAGTTACAAATTCCTTATGGTGGAATATGATCATCATGTATGCCAAATACACACTAATAACAAAAAGAATTTGTATCAAATTTTGGGAAAAGTAATGACAATATCTTAGGGTAAACAGGATGAAAGGGTGATAACTCTGACTATAAAAATTTTAATTATAGATGTGGTCTTATCATTTTGTTTTGTATTCTCATATAAAATCTCATTACTCTTTTAGGAAAATCTATTAAAAAATAAAGTCATTTTCCTTATGACAAATGTTAGTTATTTTTTTAAATGAGGAGTGTTGCTTAAATATAAATGAAACATACAATAATGGTAAAAAATTGCTAATAATAAAATTTGGTGTCACTGCATGAATATGAATTTTAAATAAAAATGTAAAATAGCAAAAAAAAATGTTTTATAAATTATAAAAGCACTCTAGGATACATAGAAGTTACTAATGCATTAACCAGCAGTTGAAAACATTAAATAAAAACTGAAGAGAAAAATATAAAATTTATAAAGGCATTACTGACTTGAGCACAGCATGTATAATCAGTGGGAAACAAATTATAAATTTAAAAAACTGTTTGGAAAGTAAAGATTCAAAGGTTCAAAAAGGATGGCAAAATAATTATAACAGATGAAAACTGCTTAAAATTAAACTATTTAGAGACTGTTCTATGTTGCACAAGATTTATGAGACATGAAAAATCACTGAATAAAAATAGCCATTTTACATGTCTGAGTTGTTTAGAGCTTGTAGGGGGACGTGGGTTGTTCTTCCCATGAATGCACACGTACCATCTTCCCTGTAACCCATGGGTTACTGCCGTCCTTCCATGGAGCTCACCTAAGGTTTCATTGTCAAGAGCTTCAGCTAAATTTTGGGACTCTTGTATTTCAAGTTGGGTTGGAATTACCCCTCCTGGGTTTTATGCCCAATAGTCTAGTATTTATTTTTCTTTTTATCTACCTGAACTCCCTTTCAAGGTAGGATGGTATTCCAGTGTGGTTCTAATCTTGTTAGGTAGGAACTTCTCTCTACCCTGATTGGTCAGTACCTGTGGCTGAAATAGACCAAGTCTCAGAAGCTTGTCTCTACACTCAACTTCATTTCCATGTGACTAATTCATTTAAGCATGTTTGAGTAACACCTTGCCTTTTCCTCTATGCACTTTCTCCTTAAGGAGTCTCCAACTTCCTCACCTTCTCATGAGTAATAAATACCTGTTTGCAGTCCAGGAGCCATAGTGACTTCATCTGATACCCAAACATATTCCATTTGCAAACCATGATTGTCTCTTAGTAACGCCCAACAACATGTGACTTTTATAATTCACATTGATGAAACTATTCTTTAAAAAACACCGTGACTATTTTTACTCCTCAGTATTTTATTTTTATTTTTTGGTACCGGGGATCAAACTCAGGTCCTTGTGCTTGTGAGGCAGGTGGCAGAACCACTGAGCTAAATCCCTGGCCCCTCTGCTCAGTATTTTAACATGTATATTTTTGACAGAAAACTTAACTGATATAATTTAAAGGCCATGGATTAAAATGAAGGTAACTGAGAGATGTGATGATAATGTGTTTCTGGCTCAAACAATTTAGAGACGTAAAATTTAGTGAATAATGTCCTGAAACTGTTCTGTTTTTCCTTTTGGTTCCCATAATAATGGAATAGAGAATAAAAAAAAAAAATCTCACAAAATTTCCCATTGTTAGTATGACTGCATAAAATTTTACTGGAATAACTGTTGAAGGAATTGTTAGAGAATGTGGAGTAGGGAGAAAGAACAATCCCTCTTCTCCCTTGAGAGGGAGAATGCATAAATAGAGTCTAATCTGCCTGAGAGGGAAAATAGAATTGATTGATGAATGAGAATTACAGTCTATCCTTTTGATCTAAGTAATTCATGAGTCAACATCATTCTGCTAATCAGGTAATTAAAATAAGTAAAGGAATGAATAATTAAGCCATTAATTTATAAAGCATAATGCCAACAGTTATTATGAACCTTAAAATAGGCATTGCATTTCTAGCAAACAAACATTGCAGTTGTCACTCAAGCTGGCTCATAGCAATTCTTGAGTACTACAATGTCACGATTTTTAGAAAAGATATTTAAATAAATAAATGGACATGGAAGACTGAGTTAAATGTCACCCCCAAGCCTTTTAAACTCAGTCAAAGCTCTTGATAAACCAAATAAGTTTATGCATTGCTTTATTCTATAAGCAAAAATAAATTCAATTAGATTAAAACACTTGTGACTTATTAGACTGTATGTTTCTAGAACCTCAAAAATGATATGGAGATTATGTTGATGTCTGCTATTTTTCATTGGTTTTTTTAATGTTGTTTACCTAGCTATTACATTCTCATGGTGGTAATCATAGTTTTTAGTACATTTTTGAGTGAATGCCTAATAGTTAAGATTCATAGCTTTACAATATAATTTGGTTAGGTACCTAAACTAGCTTGCTCAATTTTACCTGGCAAGGAAGGAATGTATTACATGCAAATTGTTAATTGTATTTAAGTATAGAATATTATATAATTTTATTTTATAGATTTGAAATAATCTTGGTTGACACCTATGGATGATTATTATTAATAAAGTTGGAAATTCAAACATCTCTTGGTTTCTATTTGCTCTATATTACAGAAGGAACCAGCTGTTTACTTCTAAGTAGGCACACTCAATTAAGTATATATTATAGGTGTCCCTTAAGAGAAGGCTTGCTCAGCAATTAGATGTGGAACAGTTATGGATTTTATTTTTTTGTAGATTTCACATGGAACAATATGGGTTTGGGTCCAAATTTCCAACCTCCTTGATAGCAATTTTTAAAGGGCACAATTGCATTATAGGATAGGTTAAATTACACTGTAGTATGAAACAACACACACACACACATTTCACATTTCACATTTCACAAGGTTTCTCATTTATGTTACATACCTGCCACAGGTTTAGTGAGTGTTGTGCTACATGTGGTCCTTAGTTTGAGCCCTGGACTAGTGTAATGGACATGCTCTGGAACACTGCCAGTCTCCATGGCAGAAGGGAAGAGATGGTGCACTGACACTGACTCCTCCCCTTCCTCCTCTTCATCCTCCTCCTCCTTCCTCTTCCTCCTTCTTTCTCTCTCTCCTCTTCTCCCTCTCCTCCTTTTCCCCCTGCCCCTCCTTCTTCGTGGAAGCACTGAGGACTAAACCCAGGACCTTCACACAGAATAATGGACATCTCCTACCCTTTATAATTTTTAAATTTTGAGACAAGTTCTCACTATGTCTCTAAGTTGCCTGCAGTGGGGTTGAACTTGGTACCCTCCTGCCTCGGCTCTTCTTTATATCTTCTATTTATTTGCTGAAATGTACTATTTAAAAATTTACAAAAGTGTTAATGATTTCACCTTCAAGTATTAATAACAATGACCTTAAAGTCTTTGTTAGATAATTCCAACATCAGTGTCAATTTACTAGGTATTGGCTGATTACCTTTTTAAATATAAATTTTTCAGCTCTTTATATGTTCAATAATTTTGTATTGTATTTTAGACACTTCAAATATAGAGTTAGGAAGCTTGTGTTTGTACCCCAACACTCATGAGTTATAGTACCCTGAAAATAGTTGGTTTTTTTTTTTTGGTACTGGGGATCGAACTCTGGACCTTCCGCTTGCTAGGCAAGCGGCAGAACCACTGAGTTAAACCCCCGGCCCACTCTGAAAATAGTTTAATTCCTTAAAAATTGAAGTGTGCAAATTGTATCTATTTTTCACATGTATTAAGAATATTAAGCTCTGCAGCTGTACAGGGCCTTTCCTAGATAAGGAAACACCGTTATTGGTAGTTCTGTTGTTTAATGGTTTAATCATATTAGAAACCATTTTAGATCCTCAGCTTTTGTGACAAGATTCTTAAGGTATCAAAAGACACAAAATCTGATGGAGGTTTAGGCAGGAAAAAGAAACCATGTTGTCTGGGACAGCCTAAAAGTCTGGGGGAACAAAGAGGCAGCTTCCTCGTGGCTGGATCAGGGCCTTAAGCTGCTGCCACAGGCGCCCTCATGTGGGGACTTCCAGGGGTCCATTTTCAGCCACCCTGTGCGGAAGAGAGCTCAGCACTGCTAGCTTCCTCCTTTGCCACCAACTCTGGGAGAACAGTGGGAGTTTTCCCCAGGACCCCAGGAAGTAGTTCCTTGGGACCTTAAAGGGGAGCGTGTGTTTTCAGTAGAAGAGCGGAAACCCTGATTGTCAGGGGGCCTTGGAGCCAGGGGTGGGGCTGTTCATGCTCAGATCCCTGGAGGAGCCTGAGAGTTGATGCCCAGTAGGGTGCTGGGGTAAATCATCGGGTGTCCACTAGAGTCCTCTGCAGGCTTTGTGTGTTATTAAACAAATGTCGTGGTAGCCATCATGATTGGACCCTAGGAAACACAGCAGTTCCTAGAATATCACGGGTTCCTGAGCCCCGCAGGCCCTAGTCACCCAAGGCTGGCCCTGAGGCTGGCATTCACCCCACTTTCCCCTCTCCCCAGTGCTCTGCACGCCTGTGCTCGTGGGTTTCCCCAACCTTGCATGTATTGCCGTGCTATTCTCCATGCTTGGAATCCTTTCCTTCAAGTGTCCAAGTAAGCACTTTCCTTGCTGAATAGTATGTTTCAGTCTCCTCTGTGACTACATATAGAGGGTGAACATCAACGATTTAATCCTTCCAAAGTCAGAAAATGAAGAAAAAGGAAACCACATATACCACAAGCCTTTCAACTGTACGAAGGAAGACTATTACCTGTGGTATGTAGCATTAGGCCAGCTCCTGTCCTGTCACTCTGTCCCATGTCATGTGCTGCAGCAGTGACCTGCATGCCCACATTGCCCCTGTATCTCTTCTCATCCAGTTTCATCTCCTAGGATTCCTTCCCGACCTTTGTTTACTTGGGTAAATATTTGTAATTCTCCCATACTTAGCTCAGGCTCCAGCTCCACAAGGTATCGTGTCTTAATCTCATCTCTTGGGTCTGCTATGCACAGCTATTCTCTATGTATACTGCTCTTGGGTGTCTCTGTATGTTGGTCTGTGGGTCAGTCTTTACCTCTCATCCACATACTCCTGAGAAAAGGAGTTGTCTTATGTATCTGAGCATAGAGACTGGCAGGGAATATGCAGTTGGTAGATGTTGCTGGTTGAAGTATGTGCTTATTGAATTATTATTCACCGTCTCCATTTTAACCTACAAACTTCTTGAAAGTGTAGTTCCGTTCAGACAGGCTCTAGGCTTACAAATTATGCCCATAACCTGCCAATATATGGTAAATAGCTTCTGGCAATGTATTCTTCTTAAAAATATATTCATGAATGATTTACAGAGAGATTTAATAATAAACACGGGCTTTGTAGTATTTGGCCTTCCACTTTCATATGTACCATGAGAAGGAACACAATAGTGAGTCAGAGAGAGAAGTAGCCAGAGAAGCTGGAAATAAAAGAGAGAGAAAAAGGAAAAGGCTAATAGGAGGGAAGAGATAAAACAAATAAACAAGCTAAACAAACCAACCAAAGAAAATCCCAACTGAAACAGGATTATTTGAAAACTCAATTTTTAGTATGGTTGTATACATTTTTTTAATGCTGTTTACTTGAAAGTAACACTGAAATGAAATTATCTCAGCAATGACAAATGGAGACCATAAATTATCCACATTTCCAACAGCCAGAACATCATCCTAGTGTCTGTTAATGATTTGTATGCTGTGTGGCGAGCATGCCCCCCTGGGTACAATTATGTGATTGTTTATTGAATAATTGCTCTCCTTGTCAAATGTTTGATTGAATATTTGCCTGCTCTCTGAAATATTTTCACTGAGTAATTGTCTGCTGTGGGTAATACCCTCACTCAGTAATTGCTTGTCCTGAATATTTTCACTGAATCATTTCCTATTCAGCATGTTTTATAGAACAACTTTCTTATTGTGAGTCATGTTACTATAAGTTTGGGGAGAATTATTTGATGAATTACATATTTCCTCTGTATGGCTTGGAAACCAGATCTGAATCTGCCTGAGACCTTGCCCTGTACCTTCTCCAGGCTGTTGAGAGATTATACAGCAGCTTTCTTTTTCTAAGGTGTTTTCTAGTCGTATGGAACTTGGGAACTGAATGTTGTGCTCATAGTCAAAGAAAACGGAAATTCTGCTTTTTAATGGAAAAAACAGTACGAAAAATGGGGAAAGTTAATTAATTTAAGAGAGATAGGCATGGAACATGCTGGATAAGCTGCCCCCAAGACTTATTTGAAGATTTCTGGAATCAATTTTAAAGACTGTGATAATTGACCAATGTAATTGAACATTAGGGGTTGATGGATTATAAATGGTTATATAAATTAAAATAGCATAAAGTGCTAAATGTTAATAACCAAGTACAGAGAGAATGAAGGAAGAAAATGATTTAGGAGGCCTAACAGCTCATTTCTGTCAGTCACCATTCATGCTTCAAAGATCTCACACTATATTTCAGACTTTGGAGGTTTTTAGAGATTAGCAAGAAGAAAAGCATACTTCCAGGTCTCCTATTTATAACTAAAATTTGGAAACTGATGGAGTAGGAAATGATTGCTTTAAAATGTCCAAGTTGCCTTTAAAGTAAAAAAAAAAAATCTCAAAAATTCTCCTTAAAAAAGTGACTCTTGTTTTCCTAGATAAAACACAGTTTACTATAAATAAAAATTTGCCCTTGAAAAGTTCAGATGTACTTTTTGGTTTGACACCTTCAAGTGTGTCATAACCCTTTGTGTTACTATGCTTTTGAACAAAGATCCTGTTCGCTAGATCATGCTGTCATGACATCAGGATAATTTTCTCTATTGCAGAATTTCATTTTTTATTTCCTGAATGTTCTTGATATAGTTTGGTTCTTGAGGGAACTGCTACTCTCCAGAGGTCTGACTTCCTCCCACGAGGAGCTGGAGCCAGACAACTGGCCTCCCAACTGGAGTCTTACTGGCCTCCCATCATGAAATCGAATTCTTGGCCTGTTTTTATTTAGATTGTAACCTTGCAGAAATAGTGTGTGAGACCTTGAAGTTAAAAGGAAAACATATATTTCCCCCTCAAATGAAATTGCAGTTGCTACTTTATACTCTATGTAATTATACTCTTAGGGAGCAGAGAGAGGTTCCTTGAGGGTTGCTTCTCTGATATGGCTGGAAATTAATAGAATAAAGTATCCCTGAAGAAATGAAATAAGAAGGGCCTCTTTTCTCATTTGAACTTGATCTGAATGCATCAAATTTTGATCTAGAATAGTTAACTTGAATTTCAATAGCACCTTCCACGATGTTTATTCATGCTTTATCATGCCACTCAGTTACCCATTTTATTTGTCCTTTCTCCTCTGAATAAATTGTGATGTCATCAAAGGCATACATGATGATTTTTTTAAAAGAGAGGGTTGCAACGTGGAGAACTGCAAGAAAAGGACAGAGTGGCAAAGAGTCTGAAAGCAGAGAAGTAAGTGCTAGGCATGTTCCAGGGAGAGCTAAGAGGCCCGCTGATGGGGTGGAGGGAGTATGGTCAGAGGTGAGCTCTGAGAGAAATGGGAGCACAACTCATGTGGGATCATGTTGGCCATTGCAAAACATTTGGTTCTTATGAGGAGTAAACTGAGGATCTGTTACAAAGTTTTGAGACATAATCTGGCTGACATCTAGGAAGGATCACTCTTGTTGCTGTGTTGAAAATAGCCCATAAAGAGGAAGTGGTTACAGTTGAGTGACCAGTTGGGAAATGTGGTGGGCTGAATAGTGACAAATAAAGACCTCTGCTAGGGACCTACTGGATATATATGTGCGTATATATGTGTATCTGTATATATACAGATACATATATATACGCACATATATACATATACGCGGATATATATACATATATATATTTGAATCGGTAAAAAGGTAAATAGAGATTTGAATAGGTAGTTGGATAGGAAAGATCTTTGGCTGGAGATCCAAATTTGAGAATTATTGACATGTATTTGGTATGAAAAGCCATGAGATGAGATCATCAAGGAAGTAAATTAAATAGAGAAGGGAAGTGTGGAACAGACTCTGTGGGAGCTCCACATTATATGTCTTGAGAGAAGCTCTGTGTATGAAAGTAACCATTGCAACAACATTTATGCAAATTTGTGAATAATATTAATGTCTAATAATAAGGAACTTCTTATGGTGATGGAATTATCTCTTCACTGAAAATAATGATTATATTGACAGTGGATGGAATTATGATGAATTATTAAGTAAAAAAATCAGAACTATATATAATGTAAAAATGAACTTGAAAAGGCATTATATAAAATTAAAATAAATTTGTTAATAGTTACTTTTTGATACTGAGTACTCTTCAATTTATATATTCTATAATGTACAAGATTTCCTATGAGCTAACATTTATTGATTTTATGGTTTTTGCTTAGAAATAACACCATAGAAAATACACTGAAAACAAGTAAGTGAAATATTTTAAACTTGTACTTCTTTTGAATCATGGCCATTAAAGGTATTTTAAAACACGGTAAATATAAAACATTTATTCTTGAATTATTTATATGAAGCAATAGAGAGGGTGGTAGGTCAACAACCTAATAGACACTTGGAATTAGAATAGTGCCTTTGTATTATTGCCCTGGGGAATCTGCCTGCCAGAGACTTGTGTGCCTGTGCTATTTTGAGGATATACTTGAATGCCAAATTAGGCTGATAGAGACCATTCTGGCCTGCACACACTCTTGGCTACAGAGTGCTACTTGACCCCGATGAACACCTCTCAGTTCTTGGGGATCTCACTAGGACAGCAAATGGACAGGAAAACTTAGGTCATTGAAGTCATGACGGAGACCGAATCCTTGCTGTTCTACTTTCAATTGATGATTCATTTTCAGATACCATGAACTGTGAAAGTGATTTAGCTTTACTGAAAAATTTTAGATATGATTGAAGATAATAAGAAACCAAGAGATCTTTTTTAGAAACATTTCAGATACCAAGTCATTTTCTACTTGGAGCCTATTTTCTTATTTCCTAGAATTTGTGCTCTTCCTACACTCAAAATTTATAACATCTAGGGTTTTTCACTATGTTAACATAAAACTATATTAATAAAGAAAATAGAATTATATTTATTAAGTTAAGGTTTAGTTAAAATGTAGAATAGTAGGTCTGTCTCAGAAGGATCAGTGACTTTCTTCACTGTTATTTCAGTTTTATCTAGATTATTTCAAAAAAGTGGGATGATTTTGTAAAATAATTCTCTAAACTCATTTTTTATTCTTACACATTTATTGCAGAGATTCTTATAGCTTAATAAAAGTTTTTTTGTTCATAAAAAGAGAAAGAAAAGAAAAATACAGATGTGTGGATGAAAGAACATTTACATATTATATTGCAATAATATCACTGTTGATTTTTCACTGATATAATTTCATTACTTTTTTTTTTTTTTGGTATCGGGGATCAAACTCAGGACCTTGTGCTTGTGAGGCAGGCGGCAGAACCACTGAGCTAAATCCCTGGCCCTCATTAAAATATTTTTAAATGCCACTGTTTGAATTGTGGGCATAATATTAGAAAAGCAGTGAGAGGATAGTGATGAGAAAATTTGAAAAGCAACACGATATTTCCACTGTTGGATCTGATGGAGTTGTTGTGGAAGTCCCGCCAAGAGCAAGTAGAAACACCAAGTAATAATATTTCTCGGGTGAAACCAGAGAGCTTTTAGGATAACAGGACTTTAGGGGACAAGATTCAGGAATAAGCTGACAGACACCCTATAGCCACTTTTCTTGTTTCTTGATGTGGTTGACTGAGGCTGAGAATCCACTGGAAGTTCCTGAGCAGGGGACCAATGCTCCTGTAAGGCAGAGAAACAATCAGAGGTTTTGTCAGATTACAATGGAGAGAGAGAGAGAGACAGAGACAGACAGACATGCAGAGGCTGACTTGAGACTCTAAGATCCAAAATTTCAGTAAGAAAAGGCAGGCAAACAACTGACTCTAACAGTATTGAATTTTCCTTAAGACATCTTTGTGTCTCTGGAGCTTCATGGGCAGGCAGATAAGCAGAGTAAGGTGCTAAGAAGAAAGCCCTTAAAATTCAGGGGAGAGATAGCAGTTGGAGGCTGAGACAAAGATTAGTGTTCAGGATGTGCCAGGGGAGGCATTCTGAGGTGTACTCCAGGCTCTCAGTGGGAAATAGTGGACTCTGTAAGGAGTGAACTCAAAACAGAATTAAGGCAATCAGCCTTATACTGTTATCCACCAAAGAAGTTAATTCTTGTCCATAGGAAGATAACATCTTCCAAAACTTCTCGAGTACTTCATATACCATTCTCTGCATTTAATAAAAAGTTACTGGATATGCAAAGTGTTAGGATCAGATGACCAGAGATAACATAGATGGAACACACTCACAGGTGACCAGATATTGGTTAAGGACTTTACATTTCTTATGATAATATGTGGAGAGGTAAAGAAGAGAAGTGTGCCAGTCAATTAATATATTTAGAAAGAAAAATTATAGAAATAACACCATAATTTAAGAACTCAATAGATTTAGAAACAAATTTTGACTCAGAACAAGACACCATTAATGAACTTGGAGTGACTTTAAACAGAGGGACATGAAAGGACGAAAAATATCACAAATGTGTAGAGTCTCACTGAACATAGTGCAAATATCAAGTACAGATAATGAAATCTGAGAGAGAAAACAGGGAAGGAAAAATAGTACAGAAGTCATGTGAGGAGAAAATGGCTGAGAACTTTCCAAAATATCTGAATGACATCAACCTATGAAGTTGTGTAAACCTCTCCTCAAACCATCAAAAACAAAGGCAAAGAGAAATCTTTACAGCACGCAAGGCAGTTATAGATTAGAAAGCACTTTTATGAAACAAAAGTGAGATTAACAGTTGCTTTTTCCACCAGAAAATGTGGAAGCTAAGGAAAAGGGAATGAAATATTTGACATACTAAGAGGCAATTACTGATAACCAAGAATTGTCCACTTGGAAAAAATAACCTTCAAAATTTCTGGTGAAATCTTCAGACAAATCTAAATTGAGAGAAATCACTGTCAGCAGATCTGCCTTACATGAAATACGAAAGGAATTCTTTCTTAGAATGACTTCAAGCTACTGGAATCACAGAGATGCACAGAGGAATGAAGAAAAACAAAAAGAATAAACGTGAAAATATGTGGATATTGACTTGTAAAATAAAAACAGTGAAGTCATATGGGGTTTTGAGTATGTGTGTTCTTAAAAGACATGACAACGCAGAAATTATGGGATAGGTAAGAAGTAGGGTTGTAAATACCTAGTGGTGAATTATTAGAGGGCTGGAAATCACAGAAAGATATTGTAATCTCTCTTGAAGGATGTTTATTGTGGGGTAGCTACTGAGAGGAAAAGCAAGCAATTCTGATAGCTTGCCTTTGCCCTATCAAACAGGGGGTGATGGGCCGGGGATTTAGCTCAGTGGTTTCACCACCTGCTACACAAGTGCAAGGACCCCAGTTCGATCCCTGGGACCAAAACAAAATAAAACAAAAAAACGGGGTGGATCCTGTGTGTCAGGACAGTCTGGCCCAGTGTTGTTAGGAGGATGAGAATCTGTTGGTGATCACACGTGGAGAGCTTTTTGATAAATGACTGACTCCTCAGTAACTCATTCTAGCATCATAACAATTATGAAAAGATAGCTTTTATGAAATTAATCTATAAATCTGGAACATAAACCTTAAAGAATACAGAAATGGCCTAGGCCTTGGAGGACAGACCTGGTTTTCCCTTTCATTAGAAAATCCTGACCTCGTAGGGTACTATGTTGAAGTGGATGTGACCACCCGCATGTACAATATCCATTCTTCTATTTTTGTATAAAACTCTAATGCACTTAGTTTAAAATATTCTAATCTTCAATTTCTTTAACCCTGAAGGAATTTCAGTTCTGGCTTTTGAGTTTAAAACATAAATCTCCTTGGGAGTTTTGGAAAATTTCCCCCAATATCCATATTATGTTTTTGTCCTTCTTCCTAATATTTTCTTCTAGGCTGGCTCGAGGACTGACTCCCTGGAGACTCACAGCTATAGTGGGACCCTGAGGACAGACAGTACGTAATACGGAAGGGGGAACAGAGGAACAGAGAGAGCCCGGTCCTTAGTAATATCTGTGAGCAGCTAGCTGCACAAGGCATGCACTAATTACTTGAAGAATTCTTATTGTATAAAACAGAAAATATGGCCCCATTTATTTAATCCACTGTAGTCTTAGTATTCTGTTGCTTGATGTTAAAATGCCCTTGTATGTAATTCATGCATGTTTTCATTATCAAGGATAACTTTTTTCCAACACTGGAGACCACCCACAAACTGCTCCTACTTTAGTTACCTCCTCCAGAATTCTCTGTTCTGTCCAATTTCTTCTCCTTTTTGTGGTCCTCATTGGAAACCAGGAAGAAATACCTGTTCCTTTCCTCACAAATTGTACCTATTAATTTAGGTTATCTGTACTCACCCAACACTTCTCTGTCTCCATTTCTTACTCAACTTTAATAAAAGCTCAAACTTACTATTGGATTGTTGCTTACACAGAGATAAATATTACAATCCCTAAAATGAAAAATAGGCTTTTCACTGCTTTTGGATTAGTATAGAAGAGGAAGCCTCGGGCAATGGACTCTCACATTTAAGAAGGAGCTTGAGTCAATCACGGTAGGTTGTGCCCTGATACCAGTTCCACTGTGGAGCCTCTTAATTCTCACACTGCCTGTCCACTGTGGGCCTGTGAAGCTCTACTAGGAGCAGTCCCTCAGGAAGCCTGGCTGGAAGGAGGTTGCATCATTTAGAATGAAGGTTTAATAAACTTTCTTTTTGAAAAATTCAAGGAATACAAGATAATGTTTTAATACACATATACATAGTGAAATTATTACCTTAGTCAACCAAATTACACATCCATTGCCTCGCCTTTGTGAGTTACTCCTGTGTGTGTGTGTGGTAAGAACACCTAAAATCTACTCTTAGCAAATTTAGACTATGAAATCTCACTCTATAGTCCCCATGTCAGATGAGCATTCTTTATTTTAGGAACCTGCAGCAGTATTTAATTTCATGTTTATAATGACTGCATTTGGGAGGAACTGTCCGCTCAGTTTCACAGATGAAAATCCAGAGTCATTAGGTGATCAATTCCTTGCAGGAGTTTGAAAGGTCTAATTATCTGGCTTGCACGTTTCATTCCAGAGGTCTACTTTCTTCATATTGAGGGAGTTTTCCAATCAGGCTCTATATCCTCAGGTCTCTATGCTGATGATCCAAGGCACTTGAGTTTTTCAGCTAATTTTTAAAATGGATGATTGCTTCCAGGCCTCATGGTGAATGCCTCTTGGACATCTTTATCTTTGGGGAGTTTTCTTGGCTAAGTGCTGGCTGCCTCTTGGGAAGTTCCCCAGGCTCTTGTCATCAGGCGAGAAGATGATTATACCATTTGACAAATGTGATATCTGAACTTAGCACGGCAGAAACAGGCTTTCACAGCATCAGGGCGATTTAAATATTATGTAGGTGTTCTTGTGGGTTGCAAGCACTTTATTACCAGCACCAAAATACTAATTTACATAGATACCATGTAGTGGCATAAAGCACACAGAGAAGGTTGAAAAATGGAAGCTTTTCCATTGCTAACAAATCAAATGTAATGAGGAAAAATTGAGGAAATGAAAATGGAAATTACTTCCCCTGCAGTGAGCTACAAAATCGAAAGTTTGCTCTCTCTTTCTCTCTTATTTCTTTTCCAAACTTAACTTTATAGCAGGTTTGCTTTGTGTTAAGAAAATACTCTCACCTTGTATGTAATGTTCTCCATTGAAATCACAATTAGAATCCAGAATACTTTCCTTTATAATCATTGTGCAAAGAGGAACTAAAAAGTAGATCTTGTGTCTTTAGTATTTTTCTTTTGTCATTTTTGTATGCCTCCTTGTATTGAGTAAGATACTTTCAGTTATAAATGAGAGAAAACTGAAAACAAACTAGTTCAAATTATACGGAAATGTTTTTATCTCTCTCCACTGGTGGGGCAATCTTCAGGTCTGGTTTGATAAGGGCCTCAGGGCCATTTTTCTGCTATAGATTATTGATTACTTTCTTCATGTGTAGGCTTTACCCTCAGGCAGGATTTTCTCTTGGCAATAAAATGATCTTATCTCACACATATTGATCTGTCAAAAGCAAGAAATAAGTTTTTTTGGCTTCCAAACATAGGACAAAGTCTTTATATTTCTCTTTAGCTCACCTAGGGTAATGCATTGTGCTAATAAACCTAAGCCTGGATACCTTTCCATCTTTTGTTCTATCTGGGGCAGGAAGGATACATTTATACCTGGAGAGAGAGAGAGAGAGAGAGAGAGAGAGAGAGAGAGAGAGAGAGTTTTAGACTTTCAAACCATGCAGCTACTATACATATGTGGGATTAGTCAGATTTTTATTATCATCATAAAATGCCCAAAGGAGGCTCTTTATGAAGAAAAAGAGGTTTATTTAAATCATAGTTTTGGAAGAGAAAGTCCAAACACCCTAGAGCTGATTTTCATAAGCACCTCAGAGTGGGTAGCAAAAAAGCCTGAGGGAAGAAGGATCACATCTTGTAACAGGAAACCTGAGAGAAATTCAGGGTCAGGCTCAGAATTTTGTGTTAATTCTTGCAAGAAGTCACTGCAGGAGAAAGGACTGCATTCTCAGGTCCATGCTCCAATGACCCAAGGACTTCCCATTGGGCGCCACTTCTAAATATTCCACACCACCTCCCACTGATGCCAACCTGGGGCCCAAGCCTCCAGCCTATGAACCTTTAGGAAGACAAACAACATCTAAACAGCATATGCAGAGGGAAGACTTCCTGAAACTATAATGTAGTTTTTGGTGAGAAGAGGAGGGAGTAGATGTTGCTTGCATAATTAATCTGTCTCCACTCTATGCATGGATAGTTTCTTTTAGGTTCAAGACATTGTCTTAGGACTTAAATGAAATGTTTTCATGAGGCATTTCACATGGTAGATTTGTTGCCAAAACAAAAGATAAATATCCGTACTTCATAAAGTGTTGGTCTGAGCAGAGGATAGTCAGGGCCTCTACCCACGTGGCATGATATGTAAGCTACGGGACACCTGTAAAGCTCAGAGACAGCCAGGGAGGAGGACTCATTCTTGGACATGATGCAGCATTCCATAGCTTCTAGTTTCAGGCTCCTTCCTGGATCACACTTCCCAAGAGGTCTCTGGTAGTTTTTCTAGAGCTCACTCACTTTTGAAGTACTAGTAACAGTGCTTCTGATCTTTTCTGGATTTTGTTTTTTGGAGCAGGAGCTCACCTGCTTGACTTCTGGACATTCTGAGACTTATTCTTCATATCCCTTAGTTTCCACCTTTGCCTAACTTCTGTTGATTGCAGCAACTTGCTAGCCAGTAGTGGTGCAGTTCCACTCTCACACTGAACAAGATGTTGGATATGAATGCTTTGCATAATGTAGAATATTCTGTGCATGCGTTCCTTGAATCTGTAAATGTGATGAGCTGTCACTCCTGATTAGCCTCCACGTAAAGAGGATTTCTGGGTGGTCTTTGCCTAATCACATGAGACTTAAAAGTAGAGTGTTTCCTTGGGCTGGTACTAAGGAGATGGAAGAAGGGAAGAAAATAAGGACTTGCCTTATCATTGTTGGCTTGCAGACAGGAAGGGGCACTTACTTGCAAAGACCAGAGAGAGGCAGCTAGCTGGGAGTAATTCCCAGGGAACAGCTAGCAAGGAAACAGGGACCTCAGCCTGACAACTACAGAGCACTTGATTCTCCCAACAAACTGAGTGAGCCTGAAAGTAGATTCTACCCTAAAGCCTCCAGGTTAAAAAAAAACCCCAACAAGTTCCTTGGTTTTGACCTTGTGATGCTGTGAACATAGAATGTAGCCAAACATACAAACATACCAAATATACTGCCTACAGAACTACACGAGCTAATAAATGGGTGCTGTTCTAAGCTGCTGAGTTTATGATAATTCGTTGTGAAAACACATTTAGGTTGAAAGCACCATGAGGACAAAAGGTGTGAGTGGCCTCATGATTTTGCATGAGTGGAGCTTCCTGTATGTTGCATTGTTTTGTTCCCATATAGCAGGTAGTGGCAATGACAGAGATGATACAAGTAAAAAATTCCCTTGGGCACTAGAATTAGTCAGTTTTTTTGGCATTTAGACACACCGCATCTCTAGGTTTGATTTCAGAATCTTCATCTTATTATTCATAAGCCAAAGGCATTTTTTTTAACCATCATATATTTTTCTGATGAAAGACCTGTTCTCTTCCTTTCCAGTTATTTCCCCCTAGAGTTGCTGTCCCAATATACAAGAGTGGTGTTGCCCATTACATTAGCCAGCTTTCCATCATTATAATGAAATACTTGAGGCAATTAACTTATAAAGAGAAAGGTTTATCTTGGTGCACAGTTCTGGAAGTTCATATCCAGGATGGACAACTCCATTGCTCTGGACCTCTGGCAAGGGTGACATGACAGGAGCATGTGGCCAAGGAAAAACTGCTGTGCAGAGGAGCAAAACAGCTTATCTCATGAGCCTGAAAGCAAAGAGAGGACAAGACAAGACTGGAGTCCCACAGTCCTCTTCAAGGGTATGTCCCCAGTGACATAAAGACCCCCCTCTAAGTCAAACCTCTTAAATGGCCTAACCACAGTGATGGCAAATCTTTTAGATGTTTCAGTGATAACAAACAGCCAGCTGCAGCATGTGTGCCATAGGTTTGCCACCACTGGTCTAACACCTCCCAGTAGTGCCATTCTGGGGACTAAACCTTTACACAAGGGCCTTGGGGAACAAACCACGAGACCCACTTATCTCCCCCCCCCCACCCCCCACTCCCTCAGTTTCAGGTGCAAATGACTCCAGCAAACCTTTCCAATTGCCTCCCTCTGAGGTTTAATCTAAACTTTTTATGCCACACATTCTTTTTATTTCACTTTGCATTCTATTAGAACAGTTCAGTTAGGTGCAGTAGCAATATTATTTTAATGCCAGCTCTCAGAAACTCTGGACATTTACAATTTTATTTCATTACTCAGTTAACCATCTTGATTACTTTACTCTAAAAACACCAAAATATTTCTTACTAGGAAATTGGAGAAGGTGGTATTTAAAAGCAAAACCTTGTAATTAGACTGAAGAGGAAGTTTGAATGAGAATGAATCAGCTGGTACTAAATATTCCAGCATACATCATGATGCTGAAGCTGCCACATAATAAGAATAGCAAAAAGGCACTTTGCCTTTCTCCCTTATAGCTGCATTTCAACTAGCTTGTGGGAGGACATATTTTACTTTTGTATATTCTTGCTCTTGTACTTGTGAGCTTTAAACTCACCTCCCACAAGGGCAGTAGAATATTTTTTGAACTTGTTATTGGGTATGTGCACTCTTGTCGCCATCCTCAAAGCTCAATGTATTAGTGGATGATAACTGAGGATCCATTACAGGGATATGGACAGTCACAGGTGAGCACCTTTTGGGAGCTCTTTCTGCATGCAGGAGTAATTTACATTCAAGTGAAGGGGAAATAAAATATAATGGCAGAAAATTTCCTTCTCTGCTAGTCCTGTGGAGACTTCTACCAGGCTTCAAAGCCTCACATTAGAGAAAGATAAGAAGAATAAGGTAGTGACTTGATGCACAGAAAGCCTGAATCTCACAGTTTTGTGAATATGGTTAGCCTGTCCTGTGTGAGCTGAACCATTTCAACACAGATGGGTCCTCTAGCATGAATGAGAATATAAGAATGAAGAGGAAGAAACTGAGCATTCAAACCACATTAAGAAGTACCAGTCTTCCTTTTAAGAAAATTATAAAATGATGTAAGATCAAAAGACAATAATGTTATAATTAGAATATATAGTTAGATTACAACAAGTTGCTTTTATAAAAATAACTCAAGCAGACCTGGGTTTTACTTTTGATTTTGTCTTTACTTGGTTGTGTGTAATTTTCATAGAGATATTTAACCTTCTTTATTTTCTATCCGTTAATGTAAAAATGAAATATAGGGTCTCTATAGGCGTAAAAATGAAAAGAAACTGCCAAATCCTCCATAGCATTATGATTTTAAGACAAATACATAGGAGTGGTCTTAAAGCTTTCCAATTCAGGCTGAGATGTTTTTTAGACAGATCAGTAAAGGTTCTAGAAAAAAAAATTCCTTTAGTTTCAATATCTATATTATTCTATCAGCCTTTTCTGTATTGTGGGTGTGAAATACCTGGAGCTAGGTGCTCTGTAGAGAAAAAAAAGAGTTTATTAGTGCAGTGTTAGAGGCTGGCGGTCCTGGAATAGGTCAGCCCTGCTGCTCAGCCCCTGGAAGGGTCCCTTGGCTGTGTCCCAGTGATTGGACAGGGCAGAAGGGAAATGCCACATGCAGAAAATACCAGGCATGTCTGGCCTTGTTTGTAACAACTTGCTTTTGCAAGGCCTAACTGGGATCCTGTGAGAACCAATTACTGCCTTCTGAGGGCAAAAACACCTCTGACCCAACCTTCTTGCACTAGGCCCTTCCACTTCAAAGCTCCACCGTGTACTAATTCCACTACACTGGGAGCCAAGATTTCGACACATCAACTTTTGAGCAGATAAAGCACCCCAAACCAAAGCAGAGATGTTAAGATCAAATATAAAGAAACTATTTTAAAGTTTTATATTTTCCTTAAACTGTTCTTTCAAAATTTAAGTTCCAGTTCCACTTTTAATTGACTTACCGTAATGCAGGCTTTTTAGCTTACCACTAAACTAGTTCCAAATAAGTAGCCAAACAAAGCAAAAGCACATTACTGGAGCCAGTCCCAGCACCCGGAAGGAAGCTCCCTTGCCTCCATCCCAGGCTCCTAGGGCAGTGAAGCTGAGCCTGTCCCAGCATCCGGAAGGAAGCTCCCGCCTCCATCCTAGGCTCCTAGGGCAGTGAGGCTCAGCCTGTCCCAGCATCTGAAAGGAAGCTCCCGCTGCCATCCCAGGCTCCTACAGCCAAGAAAGTGAGCTGGTCCCACCACCCGGAAGGAAGCTCCTCGCCTCCATCCCAGGCTCCTAGGGCAGAGAAGCTGAGCCTGTCCCAGCACCCGGAAGGAAGATCCCCACCTCCATCCCAGGCTCCTAGGGCAGTGAAGCTCAGCCGGTCCCAGTACTCGGAAGGAAGCTCCCCTGCTACCGTCCCAGGCTCCTAGATCCGAGAAGGTGAGCCGGTCCCAGCACCCGGAAGGAAGCTTCCCGCCTCCATCCCAGGCTCCTAGGGGAGTGAAGCTTAGCCGGTCCCAGCATCTGAAAGGAAGCTCCCCTGGTGCCGTCTCAAGCTCCTAGGGCCCAGAAGGTGAGCCGCGTGGGTGCCAGAAGCACCCTTCCCCTGTGGAAATGAGAAAACACATAAATAAGCCTCAAAAACAGACTTCCAGATCACCTACAGCAACCCCAAAGTGAAACGAGATGGAACACTGATACTCAACCACCTGGACTCTCTGAACTGGCAACCAAAGAGGATCTGGGAAAAATGAAATAAAAAATAATTACTCAGATAACAGCAAAGATTGTGCTCATGGTGCAAGACATGATTAATAAATCTAGAGAGGACACAGATAAAAAATAGAGGATCTGAGGAACATGATGGAATCCCAACATAGAAAACAAATGGAATCCATAAAACAGATGCAAACAGATTCCTAAGAGATTAAAAACTCCATCAAAAGTCTGCGCAGCAGAATGAACCAATGTGAGGATAGACTTTCACATACAGAAGATAAAGAATTCAATTAGTGAGGAGGAAAACAAAAATTGCTTTAAAATTGTAACGAAACACGAGAAATCAATCCAGCAGCTGCTAGACAATGCAAGGAAGAATAACATAGGACTGATTGGAGTCAATGAAGAAACAGGAGAGAGTGCAGATGACATAAAAAAAACTGTTCACAGAAGTGATGGCAGAAAACTTTCCAAGAAGGGGAAAAGAACTTGACATACAGATAAGTGAGGCATATAGGAGTCCAGCTAGCCTTAATCAAAGAAAATCTAGACATAGGCATATAATAGTTAGGATTCCAGAAACCCAACAGAAGAATAAAATTCTACAAGCAGTGAGAGAAAAGAAACAAATCACATACAAACGAAAGCCCATCAGAATCACAGCAGACTTCTCACTGCAAACCCTCAAGGCAAGAAGAGCTTGGAGTGATGTATTTCAAGCCCTAAAGGAAAACAGCCTCCAACCCAGATTGATGTACCCTGCAAAACTATCTTTCAAAATTGATGGAGAAATAAGATGCTTTCATGATAAAGAGCACCTCAGGAACTTCATGAATACCAAACCGGTACTCCAAAAAATTTTAGACAATACCCTAGGAAAAGACACTGAGGATCACAACCCCAGGAAACCCAGCAGAATGAATCCATTGGGCATGACAAATTAAATGCAAAGGGGGAGAATGCAACAAAAAGAAAAAGTCATGACAAGGCTTTTAAAACTTTTGACTTCATTTCCCTAATGAGTGTGTAATTCAATCTTATTATTGTACTGATTAGTATTTTTCTGATTCTAGAATTGCACACCATTCCTTGTGCTATACTGGCTATTTATCATCTTCTTATGTCTACATTTTAATTAGGTTGTCTATTAATAAGCTCTAAGAATTCTTTATATATTCTGGTCATAGATTATATGAATTGTAAATATGATCTGTTTAAGGACTACTTTTCATTTTAATGATGTCATTTAAAGTTCTAAATTTTGATAGAATCTCATCAATTTTTTTTCTTTTATACATCATGTTTTTTGTATCCTAGGTAGTTCTTGCCTACTCTGAATTCATAAATATTTTCCCTTATAATTTCTTCTTAAAGTTTTACACTTTTAGGCTTTCTTATTTTGGTTCATAGATCCCTTCAAGTTATTTTCATGTATGGAAAAAAAGGGTTGAGGTCAATTTTTTATATACAGATACCAGGTGTTCTAGTGCCGCTTGCTGAAAACACTGTCTCTTCCTCAGCTCTTAAATCGAGTTTATATTCTATAAAACGCTAATGTTAAATAATCTTTCAAAACTCAGTGGACCATATATGTGTGGTTCTATTTCTAGATTCTCTGTTTTATTCCAATGATCTATATGTCTTTCCTTATGCCAACACTGCCTTGATTACTGTAGCTTTAGAAGAAGTCTTAAAATTGGGTGCTAAACATCTTCCAACACTGTTTTTGTTTCTGCTTTTGGCTTTTCTGGGTCCTTTGTACTCCTACATAACTTTTAAATTTCAATATCCAGTTCTTCATTTATAGCAAGTATACACAGACCTGAATTTTTATATATACCTTGTGTTTTCTAATCCTGCTAAATTCAAGTACAAGTTCTAGGGGCTCCTAGAGATTTCTTAGTATTTTCTCTGTAGATGATCATTTCATCTACATATAAAGATTTTGCTTCTGCCGTGCCAATCCTATCCTAGTTGTGTCATTTTATTGCCAGACCATTTTGATTTAGACCTATGTTTCAAAGTCTAATGGACAGATGAAGAGTAGGCATATATGTCCTTGTTCCTCACTTTAGGGAGAAAGCATTGTATCATCTCCATTCATAGAAGGAATTTTTGTTGGAAGTATGGAGTACATGTCTTTGATCTGTTGAGAAGGTTCTGTTCTACTTCTAGTCTCCTGATAGCTTTTACCATGAACAGCTGTAGAATTTAGTCCAATACTCTTTCTCCAACTAGTGACAGGATCATATGGCTTTTTCCTTTCCTCTGTTAAAATGATGACTTTTGGGGGTGCATCTTCCAGTGCTGAACCAACACTGCCATCACTATAACAAAACCACTTTCTACATCCTGCCAGATCTGACTTCTAAGAGTTTGTTTTGTTAAACAAATTTCTATCTATGGTCATACTTTTTTCTTCTATTATCTTTATCCAGTTTTAGGATTAGCACAATGTTGAGTTCCTAAAATGAGGGGAGAAGTGTTCCTTCTTTTTTCTGCTTTAATTGTTTGATATAATTTATCAGTTAAAATGTTTATGAGCCTGCTGTTGTCATATAGGTAGGTTTTCAAGCTAGGAATATTCTTTCTTTAATAGGTGCTATTCAAATTTTATATTTCCTCCAGAGTTAGTTTCATTAATTTGTCTTCTAAGTTACTTCTTAGAAAAAAGATTTTTGTAATATGCTTTCTATATCCTTTTAAATTCTGTAAAATTTCTGGTAATGTCTCCTAGATCTTAATATTGTAATTTAAAAAATGTATAACTGATATTGTGTAACAGGAAGAAAAGGTCTTGAAGAGCAGGGGAATTGGGAGGGGTAGGGGAAGGGAAAAAAGGGAAAGGAAAAAATATGAGAAGAGGAAAGAAAAATGGAAACAAGGTCTTTGCAAATAGGGAAGGGTGGAGGTGGTGAAGGGAGGGCAAGGGAAGTGGAAAAAAAATAAGAACCAAGAGACTCATGTAAAGATACAAGATCCCAATGATAAATGTAACTGTATTGTATACCGAAAATGTACCAATAAACTTAATGGGGGAAAAAATTTAAAAAAAAACAACAAAAAAACAAGGTAAAAGCACATTACCACACCCCAAACAGGCACCTTATTGTAACTTTATTGCAGAATATGGGCTAAATCTACTCAATATCAGGTAGGTAGCGATGAGTTAAATGAAGCTGAGAAAAGAAATCCAGTCTTCATTTTAATGAGCCTGAGAAAACTTCAAGAAAGACAAGAAACCATTGTTAAAATCATAGAAGTAGGACAAGAGAAGCAGTGGGCGACAGTTATATGCTGTGGAATAAATCTTCCTACATGAGGCAGAGATGGGAAGATCTCTAGTGGATGAAAAAGTGAAGTATTAGACTTTAAAGTCATTCTTTCTGTGGATATTTTCTCTGCCAGGTAGGAAGGTAGTTTTCCATTCTAGAAATATGTACAGGCACCTCAGCTCACAAACTTAATTTGTTTTACGATTTGGGGGAAGATGGCTGCATTTGGGTTTGCATGGGGTAGATGGCCTTGGTCAAGTTCATCACCTGATGCGGAATTTGTAAACAGAAGCAAGATTTTGGCAAACATTTCTGTGCTCTAACTAAATTGTTTGCAAACAGAAGTGTGCCTGAACAGAGGTATTACTGTACAGAGATGCACTTAGGGAAACCTGGTTACAAATGGAGAGTTGGACTCATAATTACATTTATAGCATGTGGCAGTGGCCATGCCAAAGGAGGGCTCGTCACCCACGATGTCCACAACATACCCTCCTGTCACCCCCACAGCCCCAGTCAGGTGCTGCCATAGTCCTGGGTCTGCTTTCTCAGTAGCAAATGACTGCTAACACTTTTTGAGAACTTGCTCTGTGCCGGGCATGTTTTTAAGTGTTTAACATGGCTTGTCTCAATCCTATAAACAATCTTTTGTGTAGGGTCAATTAATTTTGTGATTTTATAATTGAGGAAAGAGTTTTTTTCTAAACATGTTCTGTCTTGTTGGAGGATAAGTAAAGAAGACAGCAAAAACAAAGAAAGCAATATGGAGAAATATTTACAAGAACAAAACCAAACAGTACAACAAAATAAGATGGAATAGCATCTGGACTACAATGTACTCCTAAAAGTGGAGTAGAACAGAAGATTGGGGAACATTTCAGGACACCAGCATCCTTCACAACATGACAGACACATGAGGTGAGAATGGAACAAAAAGCCAAAGAAGAGAATGGAGTAGGATAAGAAATATTGAAAATAAGGTGGGTGAAATAAAGAAGTACTGAAATGAAGACTAAAACCCCAAACCAGAGTTCACACCCTATTTCAGTCCATTCTGAGCCTGATGGCTCCTGCAGAAAATGAAATTGATGATCTGGAGGTCATGTTGGCAATCCCTCATAGAATTCACAGTGCTTTCATAAACACCATCCTTGCAAGCATTTTTTTCCAGTATCTGTAACTCATAAAAGAAAAAATTCAAAAAATTTTTTTTTCTTACAAGTTCTGAAGGTGGTTAAAATAGCTTAATTTTGGGGTGCGATTTTGATACTTTTTTGAAAGCAAAAAGCTTTTCAGTTGTTTTATAGAACACTTGTATGTCCAGGTAGTAGTTCATTTAAAAATAAATGTTAGGACATTTGATTGATGCTGGAAACCCTTCAGCCCTAGGAAAAGTCAAATCAAGTCAGAGCTTGTTAAATAGTATGAAACCGGTCACCCTTCCAGCTGTAGCTCTGAAGCGTGGAGAGCTTAGCGTCGTCACCCTGCCCATCCTCCTTGGGAAGTGGGACATGCTGACAGTCAAGGGCTGTGACTGGAGCCAGCGGAAATCCTTAGCTTCAGGGCAAATCATCACCCTGAACTCTGGAAGGACAGATGGATCCAGGGAGACATGGGAACTGCTTCCCCTCCGAAGGAGCTATTCTCCCCTCAGAAAGTGGTGGGGCTAAGAGCTTTGGGTCAAGTTGCAGGAAGCTGCGTGCACCATGTGAAAGTGAGATATTACCGAGGACTTCCCTGGGGGACCCATCAACAGCTTTCCCTGTACGAACTCCACCAGGTTCTCAGGCTGACTATGCAAGAACAATGCCCTTGTGCTTCTAGCATAAGAAAAGGGAAAGCAGCTATTGTGTAACCTCCTCGACTTTTCTCCATAACCAAAGCCTATTCTCAGAGGCAATACTGAATCCTATCCCAGCAAGAGATGGTTCCAGCCTTCCTGTTTCACCCAAGAGGACAAAACCAAAACAAACCAAAACTAAACTAAACCAAACAACTAAAAACCATAATCATCAGGGGATGGAACCTCAAGGAAATAAATTTGGAATAGTTTAGTCAGAGGATAGAATAGGAAGTCATCAGGGAAACACTATATTCCTAGAGAAGGAACAGAAGGAAACACTTGGGAGGGCTCAGCCTTGAGCCACAAGCTCCCTAAAACTTCGAGACTAAATCAGGTTATACAAATCTTCCCTTCCTTCCCAGTGTCCAGTGCAGCCATGGCCTATAGCTGAGAAGGCTGCAAGAGTCAGACTCTCAGAGGGGCACAGCAAAGCCAGCAAGCCCCACAGCCAACAAGGGACAAAAAACAAGGTCAGTAAAAGAATTTCAAGCCTCTGGTGCCTCCGGCCATAACAAGCATCAAACATGGCCTAATTCCTGGCCAGATTAATATAAATCCACACTCATAAAGCCCGTTTAACCTCAGTACATATTTAAGATACAAGATGCTCAGTGTACACCCAAAAATTACAAAGGATGCCAAAAGGCAAGCCAAGTACAATCCGCAGAGATAAATCATCAGAAACAAATTTAGATAAGGCATCTAGGCTGGAATGATTGGAAAAGGAATTTATAATGATTAATATGTAAAGAGTCTAGTGGAAAAAGGAGACAAATTTCAGGACCAAATAGATAATGCCCCTAAAGAGAAGATAACTGTGAGAAAGAATCAAAAGGCGATGCTAGCTATCAAAACACTGTAACAGAAATGAAGAATGACTTCAATGGGCTCCTCAGTACACTCGGGAATCAACAGTGAAATTGAAACCTTGTCAATAGAAACCTCTCAAACTGAAATGCGGACAGAGCAAGAAGAAAATGCCTGAATAGATGTTCCTCCAAAGAAGATCTACAGATAACAGAAAATCGTATGAATAGATGCCCAAAATCATGTGTCATTAGGTGACTGCAAAAACAATGAGATATGAGGTGTGGTTGGAAAATGCAATGAGTTTTAAATTAAAAAATATATTCCAGTAAAAGACACATTGCCATTAATTCCCACAAAATACTTCCTCTCCCTGTGAACACACTTATTCCATTGTTCTTGCCACTTTCTGAAGCAGTTCCAGAAGTCCTCTTTCCGGAGTGTCTTCAGTTACACTATTATGGCTACCTTGATGTTCTGAATTGATGAAAACTATTTAGCTTTCATCATTATTTTGACTTTGGGGAAGAGCCAGAAGTCTCACAGATCTGGTGGGTAAAGTGGATGAGGACGCATAATGTTTTTGCAAGCCTGCTTTTCTAGAGTTTTGTGGCATTTGCACTTGCCAGCAGCTTTCACTGTATGTTTTTTAATCACACCTGGTAAAGATACTCATAAAAGAGGACTTCCAGAACTGCTTCAGAAAGGGGCAAAGGTGATGGGATGTGTTTGAAGTGATGGGTGTGTGTGAGTGGGATTAATAGCAATGTATTTCTTACAGTAATAAATTTTAAAAATTTAATCATTTATCATATATTTTGATCACAACTTGTACCACTACATACCTGCTAGACTGCCCAGAAGATACAGCACTGAAACTGCAAATGCTATTAGGATATGGAGCAATAGGAGTTCTCATCCACTGTTGGTGGGAATGCAAAACAGGACAACTACTTTGGAGGATTGTTTAGCAATTTGTTACAAAATGAAACATACTTTCACCATACTGTACAGTGCAGCAATCATGTTACTTGGTATTTAGTTGAAAGAGTTGAAAACTTACCTCTACACAAAAACTTGCCCATGGATGTTTATAGCAGCTTTATTTATAGTTGCCCAAACTTGGAAACAAATAGTTGCAGTCATTCTTGGTTTTTGTTACAGTATTTTGATATGGGCAAATAAACTGTGGTATATCTGGTCAAAGGGATGTGTTAGGCAGCACTAAGAAGAAATGAGATGGTTGGGGATTTAGCTCAGTGGTTCCACCACCTGCCTCGAAAGCTCAAGGTCCCGAGTTCGATCCCTAGTACCAGAAAAATAAAAATAAAAAAAATGAGCTATCCATTCATGAAAGAACACAAAGGAATATTAAATGAATACTACTAATGAAAGAAGATAGCTTGAAAGGTTACACGAATCATATAGTACGTGGAGACCACTAAAAAAGAACATTGTTTGCCAGTTGTTGGAGGGAGGGGATAGGCATGTCACAGAGGATTTTAGGGCATGAAAAACACTCCATATGATACTGTGTATGGTGAGGATGTGTAATTTCTATACATTTCTCAAAACCTGCAGAATAAACATTAAGACTGACCCATGGTGTAAACTTGGGCTTTGGCAGTTGTGTTGCTTTGATGCAGGTTCATAGATGTGTGAGTGAGGAGGATACAGTGTGTATGGACACTGTGCTTTCAGCTCAATTATGCTGTGAACCTACAACTGTTTTAAAACATCTGTCAAAACAAAATGAAAAGTATTCAATTGGCATGTATTTGAGTAAATTGTGTAAAATATTTGAATGGTTGCCTGACATTTTTTTCTGGTCATTTGGATACAGTGTATTGGAATCCATTTTCTCAAGCTTTATTGCTTGACTTATTTCTGTATTTATTTGGACCTGTTGACTGTTGCCATGACTTCTGCTGGATGTATTCAATACATCACTTTGTGTTTTGAGACATTATGCACATACATTATTGCTTTCTGCTTGGAGAAGAGAGGTTATAAACATATTTAGATTATGTCTTGTCAGAATCGATATCTCAAACTACTTGAGATCAGAGCTTTAAGGAAGGGCTTGAAATGGTAGCAGGCTGTGTGGTATGTGAAATATTCCTAAACTGATGTGTATTCCCAATGCTGTGTGTGAATAATGCTAAAATTCCCCCACTCTTAAAGTGTTTCATTTAAGTGTATTTGTTTATGTTCATGGAAGAAATCTGTGAATACTTGTTTCCCCCAGCTGGTTGATATGGGTAAAATGGAAACAGCACAGATGTACCTGGAAGTCGGGGAGGCATGAAGTTGAGGAAGCAACTCTTGAGAGTGTGCAGAAAGTGTGTTCCAGCCCAGCATATCTGTGGTGGTAACATCTCACAGTCTCATGATCCACAGTTTACGGTCAGGAGGGAACCATTCACAAGCTGTATCGTTGAGGGCTCATGTAAACAAAACTGATAACTAGATTACACATTATAAGAAAAGTATATACAAAGGCGGTCATTTATACCATCTATTTGTGTACATGTATTTTAATATAAATACTTTCTAAGATCCATGAAAAACAAAGTATTATATAGGCATAGCTCTAGATATCAGACCTCTTTAAAGGGAAATGAGTGATATCTTCATGACTAATCTACTGACAGAAGGGGTTGACATATCCTCTAGTTCTTGGCTTGCTTACCATTAAGTTGGGGCATTTGGAACAATTATTACAAATGAGAAAAATCATTCTGCTTTAGTCAAGGATACTCAGTAGTTATCTGAGATTCTTCAGTAGTCTACATTAATACTTTTTGAAGCTGGTGATAGCTTATAATTGGTTATGGAATTTTGATGTTTGTAGTCTTGAGAAAATTCAGTCTTTCCAATAATGAAGAATATAATAGAAAAAAACCAACCAGATTTAATTAGAATTAGGGGTTCTGGTTTGATCCAGTTATACAGGAAGATGAAGCCACAAAATTACAAAAAATACCATTAGAAACAGGGAAAGTATATTCTGATATACTTTAGTATAATGTTTGATAGTCTTGGGGAGTGGAGAAAAATGCTTAATCATGACTGTTAGCTGGTCATGATCATTTTTCCTTCTGGAAGCTATTTTATTACATAATACAGTAGAAGGGTCAGGCCAAAAGTGTTGATACTTCTAGAGATGTAAAAGAGACAGAAGAATTCATTTCTTTCTGACAGATACAGAAGTTAGGCAAATAAGTAGTTACACACTGTCTCCCTTTAATGGAAGTAAGATTAACGCTCCTATTCTTATCTCTATTTTAAAACAAGTTCCAGACAGAACAAAACCTTAGTCTTCATGTTGATCTTTCCAGAATCAAAATAACCTCTTTCAAACTTTCTGTTGATGTCAGCAGATAGTAGATTTTGAGACTCATTCCTTTCCTAAAATTTGAGACTATGGGAGGACAGAACTGAGGCTTGCCCTGCCTGCTAAATACAGGTGAATCGATCTCGTGTAGTATATTCCTGGGACTCTCTGCATAATGTGCAGACCCAGTCTGAGATCAGTGAGAACAGAGACATGTCCCTGTAACAGTGAGGTGTACAACTCAGTGATACAATACTCACAGGAAGAGTATTGATACAGCCGAAGTCATGTAATCTCATGACACGTTGGGGCTGCATCTCTTTATGATACATGAACTCCAGGAACTGTTCATCATAGCATTGCTTCAGATAGGAAAAATTAATTTCCCATCAAAAGGAGAATGGATGCACACATTTTGATATGTTTATAAAATACTCTTCTGAGTGAAGGCAAATAAATGAATGCTACATATATCATATATCAGTGTGACTACATCTCAGAATCCATAATGTAAGATCACAAATATTTCTGAAAAATAACACTAATATAAATTTTAAAACATACAACAATAGTGTATATAATTAAACATTTAATTTTAGTTTATTGTTTGTTTGCAGAAAAATTATTAAAGTATGCATTAAAATGATACCATGGCAGCTCCAGGACTGTACTGGTACTCAGGAGGTTTTGCTTTTACTCTGGTATTTTATTTCCGTTTTAAAACATCAGATGCAGATATGGCAAAGTGTTAAATTTGACAAAGTTTAATGGTAGGCCTAATGATATCTTCTCTACTTTATTGTAGCATGAAATATATTCTAATATTGAGAACATTTAAAAACACATTCTTAGCTATCATTTGCTTTTTAACTCATTTCTTTTAACTTCTCAAGCACTCTTTAGCTTTCTGAGACTTTTCCTGAATCTTCAAATATTACAGTGGTAGATTTTAGGGTGAAAACTGCATTCCTGATCTCATTGTTTTCTTTAAATTTTATACCTGTCATAGTAATATAAATGTATGTGTGTGTATCTATATATGTCTCCAACATATTGTAGTATATTGTATAGGATATGTGATATATATGTAGTGATTTGTAGTATATTTACATCTTATGGTAGATAAAAATTTCATGTTTCATATATTTGTGTAATATACTCAGGAGTGAAAACACTGGATCATAAGTTATACATATGTTTAGTTTCATCAAATATAACCTTTCAAAGAGGTTGTAGGAATTTATGTCCTCACCAGCAATATATGAGAGCTCTACTTGTTCCATGTCCTCACAAACACTTAGAATTGTCAATTTTCAGAATTTTAGTCATTCTGGTGGAAATGTGGTGATATGTCTTGTATTCTTAATCTACATTTTCCTTTTAATGCATGTGGTTATTATCCACTTGTATATTCTCCTTTATTCTTCAAGTCTTTTAGCTTTTTAAAAACATTAGATTTGTAGTTGATTTTTATATACTTGTAGGAATATTTTGTGTATTTGAGTATAAATCATTTGTCAAAGTTGGATAATGCAAATATAGCTGAAACTTCTTGTTTTATTTCTCAACACTGAAATTTGCTATTTCTTAAAACCAATAGAGTCCAAATTTTTGAAACTTTTCCTTTAATTATTTTTATTTTTTTGCAATGTATGTGACTACCCCAACATCATGAAAGCATTGTCCTGTGGTTTTCCCTAAAGGTATTATAATTCTAATATTAATATTAGACCTCAAACTTATTCTTATGTATGCTATAAGGGGTGATTAATTTCTCTTCATATCGATACCCACTGGACTCCACACCATTTATGTATCTTATTCCCTAGAAACTTAAATGTCACATTTGTCATAAATTATTATTATTCAGTTTCAGTAGCTTTTAATGAATTTTGTTATCTGTTGGTAGTGTATGTTCTTCAGTATTTACTTTCTTCTTCAAGATTCCATTTCTTTTCATGGCCTTTACATTTCCATATAGCTTTGACTATCCGCTTGCCAGTGTCCATAAATATTTTCTGAGATTGAAATTGCAATTTCCCAAAACTATAGATGGATCTGCAGACAAATGATGGCTTTGTATTTTTTTTTTTGGTACCAGGGATCAAACTTGGTACCTTGCGCTTACAAAGCAGGCGGCGGAAGCACTGAGCTAAATGCTTGGCCCAGTTTTGCATATTTTAACATACAAATAACAATTTTTTATTTCTCTAGCTCTTATTACATTTCTCAATAGTATTTTGTATTTTTTTCCTCAAGATATATTTTCCATTAGATTTTGTTCCTAAGGTTTTTGTACTTTTTGAGCTAGTATAAATTATTTTGTAATTACTATTGCTGGTGTAATTATACACAAGATTAATAAATCCATAAATCTCATAGCCAGAGGCCTCACTAACTCATATATTAATTGTTTGACTACATCTCTAATCATGAAACCCACAAATAATTATTTTTTAATGTGTTTCAAACTGTATATATATTTATTTTTTGTCTTGTTTCTAGGATCTTCAGTGTCACATGCAATCAGATTGGTTTGAGTGGATAAATATTTTTCATTATAGGTCTTAGAAGTCAAGGTTTTTGTATTTCATCTTTAAGCATAATGTTTGCTATAGGTATTTTGTAGGTATTCTTTAGGTACATTATCTACAAATAAACTGCTGCCATTTTTAGCAAGTACATTTTTTGTGCCTCTACATTTCTGTGGACATCTGTATCATTTTTTGCCACTTGGTGGACAATGAGTTAGTAGAGACTTCTAGTGGTCTCCCATGTTGGGTTCTCTTCTCTTACCTAAGATGCCAGTGGGGTAACACATTTCAGCCCCTTATTGTTGGATGGAGCCTTTCTATCAGCTTTGGGTAATGAGCTTTGAGTGAAGGACATGTATCACTTTCGGACCAAAGCATTGGAGAGCGAATGCAGTCTTCCCACTTCTTTTAGGCCATCCATAGCCCTTTCTTGCTTCGATGCCAAGGATTGAGATGGTGGAACCATAAGATGAAGCAGCTCACCCTTGAGTCGTAGCAACTGGTCATAAGGACACTGTTCTAGGGAGCTCCCCAACCTGTAGTAGGATTTGCATGATTGAGAAGCAAACATAGGTATATAACCTCTCAGGTTGGGGGTTCATTACCATAGAATAACTTAGCCTAATATCTCAATTAATGTAGGTGGTTATTAAATTTTTTTTGGATATAATTTTGAAAATATTTCCCCATTGTCTTCCACCTTTCCCATCTCAGTATTTTCTTCTGGGATATTTTCTCTCCTTGATGTTCCAATTATTTCATCAAATTTTATTTTTTATATTTAATTTCTAAGATCTTGTGTTTTTGAGTTCATCTTTCTATAGCAGTCTCTGTTTTAGGAACACAATATATTATTTTATCTTTCTGATGATGTGCTGTAGTTTTGTAATAGTCTCATCTTTCCCCTTAGAGCCTCTACTATCAAATAATTTTTGTTTTGGTTGGTTTCTGAGAACTTATTTGCCTTTATATTAGAATCATTCATTAAATAATGGCTTCCCACTTATACTTATGAGTAAGGTGCCTAAGCTGATAAAAAGTTCCTTGGGTTTGAGCAGGACTTAGAAAGTGTCTGGCTTTAGTATAGGTAATGAAGCAAGCATCTAGCCATTTTAGGAGGTACTTAGGAGTCTATACCTTAGTTATTTTTTCTTGACTGGATTGTTAATTATCCAAAAATAAATTCTGTAATTTTCTGATGTGGTGCTATAAGCTAGCTATTGGTTTTCTGAGACAAAAGTATGGGAAAATTTAGAATTATCTAATCCTTTTAAAATAAGGCATTCTATGTGTCAGGTTGGCCAAGTCCATCTTCCCTCTGATTCAGCCTCTCACAGTAGACCCTCAAGTTGCAACCAGCCTGACATATGAACAACTTGGGTTAGAACTGGAATTTTAACTTACAAACAGAGTCTTGGGTTACAACCCAAATACTGGCCACTTGTGCTTTTAGTTGGTCTCAGATTTAGATTTAACCCTTTAAAGAGTTCTGGAAGGAACATTACAGCATTCTTTCTTGTGTGGGGTTAATTGAGAAATCCTAGGCTGATGTTTCTCTAAGGACACTGAGATCTACCTGTGTACAGGAGAGAGACTTTGAAGGCTGTGTAGAGGAGCCTGAGCCTTCACTGATCAACTTGAGGTACAACCAGCCCTTGAGAATGAATTTAGTTCATAAGTCAAGGGTACACTGTAATTTTCCAGTAAATAGTGGAAGAAGAATTTGTAATAGCAAGAGGGCACATATGATAAAGCAGGAACAGAATTCTGCCTACTGAAGTTGTCATCTCTGCCGTAAGTTTCCATACAGGTGAAGAAGTAAGAAGAGCTTGCTGACTCAGTGTCAAGACTGGACTCTCACAAATGTCTGCTGACCTGGGATCCTTTTTTCTGAGTTTAGAGTCTCATTCATTACATAACTCAACTTTTCATGGGCCATTGCCAAAAAGGTTAAATAATTCTAATAGTAGATCAAAAAATCTGTGTACCAACTTAATTAAAATAAGTGATGTTACTGTCAGTGCCTTTATGAGGGCCATGACTAGAAAGATCAGGAGGCCTAATTAATAGATCCACTTTCTTATTGGTTGGAGAAGGAAGGACAACCTGGTTCAAATCCTTAATGTTTGGGTTGGAGATGCTAAGAGCTAACAGTATCAGATTGAGACCCTATGAGTGATAGTGAACTTTGTTTTAGATAATTTTATTCTAAATAAAACTAGAATTGAACATTCGTGTCTGACAAAAATGAGTTAAAAATGGAGGATCCATTAAGTTGGAAATGATATATGAACAACCCAATCTGAAAGTATTATATGCATTAGTAAGCAGGTGAAATGGAACTTCTGGGTGAATGCACGATGCCTGAAACTGGGAAGCTAAGTGGCATTATTTTGTAGGGACTATGACTGTCAAGACAGACGGCCATCTTTTATGGTCAAGATTACTGCAGCCATTGATAGGGAAGACTCAGGTGTGAGACAAGCCAGGAAGTCCTTGCTGGTCTTGCCTCAGTAGGCCAAGACTCTTAACTACAACCACATGTCCGGTCTATCCTCCATCTAAGAAAACAGAGATTTGATACATTGTTCCTGATGGAGGCATGGAATGCCACTCAGACTTAAGCCAATGAAGTTCCAGAACATAATTTATATAAAGCAAAGGAATGAAAATTTGAAATAGTCTTTATTCTTTTTCTCTCCTGCTGTATTGTGGCAATTTATTTTATATGCTTGCTACTTTGTAGGGTTTTGTCTTCTGTTTTTCTTTCTGCATGTTAATAGTCTTTCAGTGCCCAAATTAGAGAGGACAAATTGTAACTGGGTGTCATTGTTTTGAATTATTGAGGATTCAAAGGCAAAGAGAAGTAATTTTGAAGGAAGAAGCACTTGCCCTGTGTGTGACTGTGGAGACTGACTTACTGTGAGAAACACCTTTCATCCACCCTCAAAGGTGAGGATGTGTGTGTTGCTGTTTTGTGAAGGCCCAAGCTCTGCTCAGACTTCAGAACAATTCATGAAAGAAAACTAAAAGCAGAGTGCTAAGAAAACAGTTCTTAATACTTTATTATTATTACCATAAATTAGCAAGGGCTTTATCAAAGTCTCTGATGACTCACGTTTGTCTCAGAATTTTGAGATTTCTGTTAATTTATTTATTTTTAAAATTAACTAATAATTTAAGGGCTGGGAAGGGGAAGAATGACCCCATTTTTGGCCAAGAATTTTCCATAAAAGGCATGCAGTAATGAAACTAGAGAGTCATTTCCACAATAGTTGTGTATACTTTCATTTCCCCTATCCTCTACTTGCTAAGAGCCTGCTTAGAAAAATACTTCCCAAGAATTATTTTATTCATGTTGCAAAAACCATTTGAAAGAATTTACGTGATATATGAGTGAAATACATGAGTAAAACGAGATCATAATATTTTTAAAAACTCCACATTGTTTTTGGGAAAAGCAATCAAAACAGCAGATATGTTGGAAATGAGAGAAAAATGTCAAACAAAGAGGAATGTGTGTTCAAATGGCAAACCACACAAATGATAATGAAAAATTTACTTGATCCCAACAACAACAATGAGATGAAAGGGATTACAAATAACAAAACCATAAAAATTTGAGAGGTAGATTTCAAAATATTACTTGGTAGTCATTTTGAGTGAAAGTTGAAAAATATTAGACTTAGAGACAGACTAAATGTTGCTTTGTCAATGAGATGTTTTCTTATATTGAGAACAGATGCAAAATAGGAAGAGGACCAAAAGATGGAGGAAAAGGAGGGGAAGAGGAGAGGAAGTGAGAAGAATGAAGATGTGCAACTCCCCATGATGGATATAATCACGATGTACTGCCAAAATGAACTGATGAAAATCAAAACTAAAAGGTAAAAGAAGAAAAATTGTTCAAAGCAAACCCCAGGGTATATCTATTGTTGAGACAGTCTGGGATGGAAGTCTAAGGGAGCAGGGTTACAGTATGGCGGCACTCGTGAGGCAGAGGTGGGGATTGTAAGACAATCTTACCAGTAGGACATTAGATGAGCAACGGGGACCTGCCCCAGCTCAGTCTGATTTGTCTCACCTGGGGCAATTGCTCCAAACAAAGGCCTGGTTGACAAGAATAATTTAGAGGCTGCTCAACCACCCAGGACACACAGACTCACAGAATGTAGATCCACTGGACATGAAGGAGTCTTAATCTTTCCCTGATCAAGGAACTATCCCATGACAGGGTGATCAGAAGACTCAATAAGGTCATCTGATCCTCCTTCCAGGGAGGGGAGGCTGTCCTGTCCATAGACACCACATTGGTGCTTCTTACCTTTGCTCTTGATATAGTTGGCTCATGCCTACATGGAACTATTATTGGTTCCTCAAATGGGTTTGGATCTCCAAGCTTCTGCCTTGTCCTTTATCCTCCATGGAAAGCTGCACAGGAAATGTGAGGTGGCTTCAGGGGCTGTATAACCACATGGCATGCTGGCATGATCAGGGTATGTCTTAGTCCTTTTTGTGCTGCCACAATATAATACTAAAGACAAGTAATTTATAAAAAAAAGAAATTTATTTCTCACAGTTCTGGAGTCCTGGAAGTCCAATGTGAAGGTACCTATATCTGGTGAGGTCTTTCTTATTGACATCTGGTGGGGGATGTCACCAGGCAAGAGAGCACACAGGACAGCAAGAGGGCTGGGGCTGGGGCAAGTGGAGGAGGAGAACTAGGTTTCTGTAACACAGCTACTCCAATGAGGGGAAGATGACCCCCTCCCTGAGGGGCTCCTTCGAGAGCCTTGCCCCCAGTGCTGGCACAGTGACAATTACATTTCAGTATGGATCATGAAGGGGTTATTGAAAACAGCAGGATGCTTGGAGGTTGGAAGAAAACAAGGAAGGTCTACACTACTCAGTGTGATGCATGGTTCAACAAAATCCCTATCCAAGGAAGAGGAGGAGGCTTGAGGGCTGCCATAGCACAGCTTCCAGGGAAGAGGAGGAGTCTTCCAGTTTGCTGAAGCACCACTCCTAGCACAGAGGACGATGCTTCCAGGCCACCACACCACTGTTCCCAGTGCAGAAGAGGAGGCTTCCAGGCTGCCTTAGCACCGCTCCCAGTGCAGAGCAGGAGGCTTCTGGGCTGCCATAGCAGCACTCCCAGCATAGAGAAGGTGAGCCGTGTGGGCACCAACAGCAACCACCCCATGTCAAAATGAGAAGACACGTAAACAAGCCTCAAAACCAGACTTCCAGATCACCTACAGCAACCCTAAAGGGAAAGGAGATGGAAAACTCTGATACTCAATCACCTGGACTCCATGAACTGGCAACAAAAGAGGATCTGGAAAAAATGAAATCAGAAATAATTTCTCAGATAACAGCAAAGATTGTGCCCATAGTGCAAGAAATGATTAAAAAATCTAGAGAGGACAGAGATAAAAAAATAGAGGGGCTGAGGAACATGATGGAATCCCAACATAGGAAATAAATGGAATCCATAAAACAGATGGATATAGATTTCCAGGAGATTAAAAACTCCACTGAAAGTTTACGCAGCAGAATGAGTCAATGTGAGGACTGAATTTCAGATATACAAGATAATATTACAATTAGTGACCAGGAAAATAAAAATTGCTTTAAAATACTAAGAGACCATGAGAAATCAATCCAGCAGCTGCTAGACGAGGCAAAGAAGAATAACATAAGACTGATCAGAGTCAATGAAGAAACAGGAGAGAGTACAGATGACATTAAAAAGAAAATGTTCACAGATGTAATGGTAGAAAACTTCCCAAGCAGGGGAAAAGAACTTGACATACAGATAAGTGAGGCATATAGGATTCCAACTAGCCTTGATCAAAAAAAAAAAAAAATCTACACATAGGCATATAATTGCTAAGATTCCAGAAACCCAACAGAAGAACAAAATTCTACAAGCAGTTAGAGAAAAGAAACAAATCACATACAAAGGAAATCCACCAGAATCACAGCAGACTTCTCAATGCAAACCCTCAAGGCAAGAAGAGTTTGGAGTGATGTATTCTAAGCCCCAGAGGAAAACAGCCTCCACCCAGATTAATGTACCCTGCAAAAGTATCTTTCAAAATTGATGGAGAAATAAGATACTTTCATGACAAAGAGCACCTTAGGAACTTCATGAATACCAAACAAGCACTCCAAAAAATGTTAGACAATATCCTAGGAAAAGACAATGAGGATCACAACCTCAGGAAGCCCAGCAGAATGAATCCACTGGGCACGACAAGAAATTAAATGCAAAGGGGGAGAATCCAACAAAAAGAAAATGTCATGACAATGATAAGTCAGTACATATCAGTTATAACCATCAATGTTAATGGTCTCAATTCAACAATCAAAAGAAACAGACTGGAAGAATGGGTCAAGAAGCAAGATTCAACAATATGCTGCATACAAGAAACACACTTAATTCAAAAAGAAACTCATAGACTGAAAGTTAAAGAGTGGAAAACAATACTTCATGTGACAGGAACCCCCCAAAAAGCAGGAGTAGCTATCCTATTTGGAGATAAAATGGATTTCAAGCCCACACTAATTAAGAAAGAAAAGGACACTACATCCTTGTAAAGGGAACAATCCAAAAGGAAGAGATGACACTCATTAATATCTATGCACCAAACAATAGGGTGCCCAAGTATATAAAACAAATACTAATGGACATGAAAAATCATATAAGCACTAATACAATAGTAGTGGGAGACCTCAATACCCCACTGGCACAAACAGATAGATCAACTAGACAAAATAATAAACAACAAAATACTAGAACTCAATCAAACTCTTCAACAAATGAACTTAACAGATGTTTACAGAGTGTTCCACCCCACAAAATCAGAATATACATTTTTTTCAGCAGGTCATTCTCCAAAATAGACAACATACTTGCTCATAGAACATATTTAAGTAAGTGCAAAAGAATTGGAGTTATCCCCTGTATATTATCAGAACATAGTGTGATGAAGTTGGAAATCCATAGGAAAAGAAACCACAAAAATTTCATAAACACATGGAAATTGAACAACACACTTCTGAATAACCAATGGGTCACAGAGCAAATTAAAGAAGAAATCAGACAGTTCCTTCAGTTAAATGACAATGACAATACAACATATTGAAATCTATGGGACACAATGAAAGCAGTCTTACAAGGGAAATTCATAGCAGTGAATACTCATATTAGGAAAACAGAGCAAACTCAGATAAACAATTTGATGCTGAACCTCAAACTTCTAGAAAAAGAAGAGCAGGGCAAATGCAAAGCTCATAAAGGGAGAACATTATAAAGATCAGAGCAGAAATCAATGCAATGGAGACCAAGAGAATAATACAAAAAATCAATTGAGCCAAGAGTTGGCTCCTCACAAGAATAAACAAAACTGTCAAACACTTGGCCAGCCTTATCAAGAAAAGGCCTGAATCCATGCAATTAGAAATGAAAAGGATGAAATTACAATGGACCCAACAGAAATCCAGAGGATCATCAAAAACTACTTCAAGAATCTATACGCCAATAAGACAGAAAACACAGAAGAAATGGACAGATTCCTAGATATGTATGAATTACCAAGGCTGAAGGAAGAAGACCTAAAAATTCTAAACAACCCAATATCAATCAAAGAAATTGAAACATTAATTAAAATCTTACCATCAAAGAAAGCCTGGGTCCTGATGGCTACTTTGCTGAATTCTACAAGACATTTAGAGAGGAACTACTGCCACTACTGTTTAAACCCTGCAATGAAATTGAAAGGGATGCAATACTCCTGAATGCATTCCTGGAAGCAAGCATCACCTTGATCCCCAAGCAGAGAAAGACCCAACTGAAAAAGAGAACTACAGGCCAATCTCACTAATGAACATAAATGCAAAAATCCTTAATAAGATACTGGCAAATAGAATGCAGAAGATCATCAAGATCATACACCCTGACCAAGTGGGATTCAACCCAGGGATGCAGGGATGGTTCAACGTATGTAAATGAATAAATGTAATATGCTATATCAATAGAGCCAAGGACAAAAACATATGATCATCTCAATAGATGCAGAAAAAGCATTTGACAAAGTCCAACAGGCATTTATGATAAAAACCCTACAAAAAATTGGAATATATGGTCTATTTCAATCTGATAAAAGCCACCTATGAAAAAGAAACAGCCAATATCATACTAAATGGTCAAAAACTGAAATCCTCCACACTAAAATCAGGAATAAGATAAGGATGTCCACTATCACCACTTCTCTTCAATATAGTTTTGGAAATATTAGCCGCGGCAATTAGACAAGAGAAAGAAATAAAAAGAATAAAGATAGGAAATGAAAAATTCAAATTCTCAGTATTTGCAGATGACATGATATTCTGTATAGAAGACCCCAAGAACTCCACCAAAAGTCTTCTAGCTTACTAACCAAATTTAGTAGAGTAGCTGGATACAAGGTCAACACATATAGCTTTTCTCTATCCAAACAACAGACTCAGAGAAAAATAGGGCAAACAATTCCTTTCACAATAGCATCCAAAAAACTGAAATACCTAGGAATCAACCTAATGAAAGAAATCAAAGACCTCTTCTCTGAAAACTATAGCACTCTGAAAAGAGAGATTGAAGGTGATATCAGAAAATGGAAAGACATCCCCTGGTCCTGGTTAAGAAGGATCAACATAGTGAAAATGGCCATACTTCCAAAACTGCTATATAGATTCAATGCAATCCCAATTGAAATCCCAGCAGCATACTTCATGGACCTTGAGAAAACAATCCAAAAATTCATTTGGAACAAGAGGAGACCCAGAATAGCAAACGCAATTCTAGGTAACAGAGACATGGCAGGGGATATTACAACCCCCAACCTGAAACTATACTGCAAAGCTACTGTGATAAAAACAGCTTGGTACTGGCAAAGAACCAGACCTGAGGACCAGTGGAACAGATTAGAAGATGCAGAAACAACTCTAGACACACTCAGCCATCTCATCTTTGATAAAGGAGCCAAACACCCTCACTGGAGGAAAGATAGCCTCTTTAATAAATGGTGCTGGAAAAATTGGGTTTCAACTTGCCAAAGAATAAAACTACACCTATATCTCTCACCATGCACTAAACTAATATTGAAATGGATTAAAGATCTAAATATTAAAACAGAAACGCTGAATCGGCTGGAAGAGAGGTTAGGTAGAACTCTTGAAGACATTTGTGTAGGAAAAGATTTTATGAACAAAACCTCAGTTGCCCATGAACTAGCACAAACAATCAACAAGTGGGATCTCTTCTTACTAAAAAGCTTCTGCATAGCAAGAGGAACCACCAACAGTGTGAAGAGACAACCCACAATGTGGGAAAAAATTGTCACCTTCTGTTCCTCAGACAAAGGTGTACTATCTCGAATCTATAAAGAACTTACAAAAATCAGACCTCCGAAATTGAAAGACCCAATCCAAACATGGGCATCTGAAATTAACAGACATTACTCAGACAAAGAAGTAGAAATTAGCAAATAAACATGAAAAAATGTTCAACATCACTGATCGTTCAAGAGATGCAAATGAAAACAATGCTGAGATTCCACCTCACCCCAGAATGAATGGCTGCTATTATGAAATCAACCAATAATAAATGCTGGCGGGGCTGTGGGGAAAGAGGAACCCTGCTCCACTGCTGGTGGGAGTGTAGAATGGTGCAACCACTGTGGAAATCAGTATGGAGATACCTCAAAGAACTAGGACTGGAAGTTCTATTTGACCCAGCTATTCCCCTTCTGGGTATCTTCCCCAAAGAATTAAACGAATCATACCACAATGATATATGTGTACCCATGTTCATAGTGACATAGTTTATAATAGTGAAAACTTGTAAACAGCCCAAATGCCTATCAACTGGAGACTGGATAAAGAAAATGTTGGTTTTTTTTTTTTTTTTAATAAAATGGAGTACTGCTTAGCCATAAAAAATGAGAAATTAGAGATATTTATAGCTAAATAGATGCACATTGAGGAGATACTCTTCAGTGAAAGAAATAGGATACACATGTATAAATACCAAATAATTTCTCTAGTGTGAGAAACTGAAAGTGTAAATAAGGACTAAAAGGTATAATCGATAATGTGAAATAGGAAGAAAAGGGGCAAAGTGGAAGGGAAAGTGGGAGGGGTCGGGGAAAGGAAAGAAGGGAATGGAATTAATATGAGAAAATGAAAAAATGGAAACAAAGTCTTTGTACATAGTGAGGGATGGAGGGGCTGAAGGGAGGGCAGGGGAGGGGGCAAAAATAGGAACCAAGAGAGATTATGTCAAGGTGCAAATTTCCAATGGTGAATGTTATTATATTGTATACCTAAAATGTACCAATAAAATTAAATTTAAAAAAATCCCTATGCAAATCTCAATTACATTTTTCATAGCAATAGAAAAAAATGATTTTATAATTTGTATGGAACCCCAAATGTCCTTAATAGTAAAAGGCATTTTGGGAAAAAAAGAATGGAGCTGGAAGCATCACATGCCTGGAATTTTGAACTATATTTAAAGGGTGTAGCAGTTGAAATGGCACAGTACAGGTATAAAGACAGACACATAGACCAAAACAACAAAACAGCCACAAATAAACTCTCACATGTGTGATCAATCACTTTTTGATTAGGTTGTCAAGAGCACATAATGGAGAAAGGAAAATCTCTTCAATAAATAGTGGGGTTCACTGGGGTTCTACATGCAAAGGAGTAAAGCTGGACCCTTATTTTATACCATAAACAAAACCCAGCTCAGAATGTATTAAAGACATAAGTACAATGCACCAAATCCATAAAATCTTAGAACAAAACATAGGGGAAAATATCTTTGACATTTGTCTTGGTAGTGATTTTTTGGATATGATACCAAAATAAAAGATAAACAAATTGGATTACATCAAGCTAAAAGCTTCTGCATAGTAAATGAAACAGTCAACAAAATGACAAGGTAACCTATGGAGCAGGAGAAAATATTTGCACATTTTTATGGGATAAGGGATTAGTATTCACAATACCTAAGGAATTTACATTAGTCAACAATAAAACAAAAACAAGAATTGCTTTTGCTATTCTGGGTCTCTTGTTCCAAATGAATTTTTGGATTGTTTTCTCAAGGTCCATGAAGTATGCTGCTGGGATTTCAAGTGGAATTGCATTGAATCTATATAGCAGTTTTGGAAGTATGGCCATTTTCACTATATTAATCCTTCCTACCCAGGAGCAGGGGATGTCTGTACATTTTCTGATATCATATTCAATCTCTCTTTTCAGAGTGCTATAGTTTTCAGAGAAGAGGTCTTTGATTTCTTTCATTAGGATGATTCCTAGGTATTTCAGTTTTTTGGATGCTATTGTGAAAGGAATTATTTGCCCTATTTCTCTCTCAGTGAGTCTGTCATTGGTGTAGAGGAAAGCTATTGATGTTTTTGTGTTGACCTTGTAACCAGCTACCTTACTGAATTTGGTTATTAAGTCTAGAAGACTTTCGGTGGAGTTCTTGGGGTCTTCTATATAGAGTATCATGTCATCTGCAAATAATGACAATATGACTTCTTCATTGGAGTACTACTCAGCCATAAAAAATGAGAAATTAGAGACATAGCTAAGTGGATGCACATTGAGGTGATACTCTTAAGTGAGATAAATAGGACACACATATATAAATACCGAATAGTTTCTCTGGTGTGAGAAACTGAAAGTGTAAATAAGGACTAAAATGTATAATATGTAATGTGAAATAGGAAGAAAAGGGGCAAAGGTGAAGGAAGTGGGAGGGGTAGGGGAAAGGATAGAAGGGAATGGGATTAATATGAGAAAATGGAAAACTAGGAACAAAATCTTTGTAAATAGGGAGGAATGGAGGGGTTGAAGGGAGGGCTGGGCAAGGGTGAAAAATAAGAACCAAGAAAGATTATGTAAAGGTGCAAATTTCCAATGATGAATGTCATTATATTGTATACCTAAAATGTACCAATGATTAGAATGAATAATCAATAATGCAAAATGAAACAAAAACAAAAAAATGAAATCTTTATGTACAGGAATCTGCACCCCCATGGTCACTGAAGAACTTTTTGCTTTAGCTAAGGTTTGTAGTCATTCTAAATAGCCGCCAATGGATACATGTATAAAGAAAACCTGGTATATATACCCAGTGGAATATTACTCAGCCATAAACTGAGGGAAATCTAGCCATTTCCAACAACATGGATGGAGCACATTTTGCAAGTGATCTAAACTAGATATAGAAAGATAAGAACTCTATGGTCGGATTTGTATGTGAAATCTAAAAATGTCAAGCTCCCAAGTAGACAGTGCAATGGTGTTTACAAAGGACTGGGGAGTGGGCTGTGTGTGGGTAGGAACTGATAGATACTGGTCAAAGAGAGAGTACTGTTAGTTTTATAAGATAACTAAGTCTTGAGAATCCAATATAGAGCATAGTGACTCTAATACTGTACTTTCTTGAAAATTGATAAAAAGTTAGATTTTTAAGTATGTTTATTGGACTTTGCCCATGGTAACCATGGTTGGTGATGGATATACTAATTAATTTCATTATGATAATCAATACACAGTATGTGCATGCAAGTTGTATACATTGAATATATAAAATTTTGCAAGTTTAATATTTTTTAAATAAAGGAAAATAGCATACACAAAATACTGTAAAACCTCCAAGCCTCTCAAGATTGATTAGGTGTCTTTTTTTAGTTGCTAGTAATAGAAATTTAACTCAGTCTAGCTTAAGAAAAAAAACAAAAGGAGATTTTTGGAGTGGTAAGTGGAATAACTTCTGTAATCTAAGTTCAGAATTCATGGCAGGAATAGAGCATTAAAGAAGCAATGTGCATCCCTGAAATGACTATTGCTTTCTCCACCTTTTGTCCTTATACCTCCCTATTTTACATCATAGTCAGCCATCTGTAACTCTAGCTTGTGCATTACAGATTCAACTGTCTGCAGATTAAAAATATTTGGGAAAACCTGTGCCTGCATTGAATATGTACAGGTTCTTTTTTTCTCTGTCATTTCCTAAACAATATCATATAGCAACTATTTACACAGCATTTTTACATATGTATTAAAAGTAATCTAGAGATGCTTTAAAGTACAAGGGAGAAATGACATAATTTATATGCAAGTACCACACCATCTTCCACAAAGACATTGAATATTTGTAGATTTTTGTGTTCACTGGATCCTAAAACAAATCACCCATGGATACTAAGGGATATTTGTGTGTGTGTGTGTGTGTGTGTGTGTGTGTATGTTTAATTCATTGTATATATGATGAATAATATATGATTATATATGCTTAATAGATTTTTCAAGCATAATAAAAATATGGAAACATATGATAACCACACACTCATCACTACAATTTAGCTTCTCTGATGTTCGTTTAAAGCCTCACTCCCATCTTTTTTTCCCCTCTGTATCTCTAAGTACAGATAATCACTCTGCTGAATTTTTTGATACTGTGCTCATGTACAGATCTGAACTTTTCAACACAGATTGCTATGGATACTAAACTGCATTTGAGGACCTTACATGTTATGTAAATTATATCACAGAGTTCACATCCTTTTCAATTTTCTTTTTTCTCCCCACTTATCTCTGCTTTTGATGTTTGCTTATATACACAGGCATAGCTGCTGTTTATTCATTTTAAATAATGTATAGTAGCTTTGCATAAATGGGCTTTAGCCTGTGGTAGGTTGTTATTATCTTTTGTGATTACAAAGATTGAGGCAGTCAACATTCTGTGCACTGTGATTGTGTTTTCTAGGGAACATCCTAGATTTGAAGCTGTAGCCTCACTGTATTTGAGCATCTGATCTCCACCTTTACTAGGAACTTCTAAATTGTTCTTTAAAAAGATTGCATCATGTACAGAGGCCTTGGGTTTAACCCCTAGTACCCCAACAATAAAAATAAAAATGCCATACAGAGTGTCTGGTAAAGACAAAAATTGGTTACATCACTTTATCTTAATTTTAGTAATGTGTGAGTTTTTCCATTCCCACATCCCCAAATTATGTTCTAGAAAAAAATTATATGACAACTGTTTAAAAAATTTTTTTTCTGCCTGATTTCCAGTGAAGTTAAACATTTCTATGTATTTAGGAAAGAGTTCATGGCTCAAATAACATACCCAATCCAAATTGGAAAACATTGGAACTATCTGCAATGACATATGCTATGGTTTATAACTGGTCGGCTATCCAAAGTCTCATGAGCTCAAAAGGGGGGCCTTTGAAAGGTCACTGGACTATGGGTGTGGTATAGCAGACTTGTCCATAGGTGGCAGGGTCTGATTGGAGGGGTCAGGTTACCGGGGTGAGACCTGGAAGGTTGAATCTCTCCCCCAGGGTCCTCCCTTGACCTTTCTGCTTCTCAGCCACCATGAGGTGAGCAGCTCTCCTCCGCCAGACCCCTCTGCCATGCTGTCCTGCCTTGGAGCCAGCTAACCATGGACTGTAACTATGAGCCAAGATAAATGACTCCTCCTTTAAATCGTAGGTTGTAGGTATTGTGTCTCAGCAATGAGAAACTGACTAGGAGATGTTACATAGTAAAATAAATTAGGTGGAGCTGAGTATCAAAGAGAGGTAGCATTTTTTTTTTGGCCTGGGCTCTAAGTGAACAAAGTCATACTTGGAGAATTCTTTCTGCAGGTGTTGTGCAAGTATTTGAGTTAAAAATGTGTAGTCTTACGTCTTTCAGGAATACTGTAGTGAACTAAATGGGATAGGGAACCCTCTGGGAAAGTTTGGGATCTGAAACCACACATCATAAATCCGTGCACTGTTACCTTGGCCAAGAGTCAAACTCCAGATATCCTAGCACTCCCAGAGACAGAGCTGAAGCTTTTCCAGTCGAGCTGCAAATTGGGTCCTAATCCATAGTTCCATGTATGTCCCGTCACGGTGGCATGGGAGGCCAATGTTGGGGTTCAAGACGTTTCCAGAAGTGGGAGCTCTGAGCACATGCGAGGGAAGGTGATCATTCATTATCTGAATTCTACTTTATTCTTGGAGCAGCTATACACAGTCTTATATTAAAAAACAATGCCAGGGCCAGAAGAGAATGTATCATATATGTAACCAGGATGAATTTTTATCATTCTCCTTTTTTGTCCAGGAAGACTACCCCTTCACAACGCAGCATCTCTTCTCTGTCTGCACATGTGTCTGTGTGTGATGGCTGGTGGTGTCTGGATTTGCTCGGTGGAGCCCTGAGGCCTATAGAAGGTATGAAAAGAGGAAAGTGCCACCGTGGTATTGTGCTGTCTGTCAAAAATGCTCTTGGCCTGAGTCCTGAGCTATTTCTCTAGCTTGTGGTTTGCTCTCTAGGTCCCTCCTTACCTTTTCCCTGGCCTCACAGACTATTTCTGCAGAAGCTTTTTTTTGTTTCCCACCTCAAGCTCATTTTAAAGCCAGAACAAAACTCTTTGAATGCTGGTTGTACCCTGCTGTGACCCTCAAGCTATTATACAACCGTGGCTTTCCAAAGTTTCAAAGTTATCTAAAAGGCAAGAAAACTAACCTGTGTGGAACAAAATAGAGAAGGTGTAGAATTTTGAAGAGTTCCCAGAATGACAAAGAATGGAACTGATACACGAATTTCAACTTAGTGCTAGAGCAGGTCACTTGGTAGCAATGCCTGCAGAGGTAGAGAGAGCACTGTAATAGATTTCAGAGATGCGAGAATTTATTGTTGGAAATAACAACAGTAGTGCCCATCTGTTCTGGACCAGTCACAGCACTTTGTATTTTAATACATCTTTCCCTTTGATCTCCAACACAACCCTCCAGTGGAGATACTTTTACATCTAACAAGATGAGAAAACAGAGGGTTCTTGAAGGGTAAACAACTTGTTCAAATTTATACAGCAATTCTGCCATGGAGATGTTAGGGGAGAGTGGTACCAAAATTAGTGTATGTTTGAGTTTTAAATTTGTTACATGATGACCTATACATTATTGAAGGAATTGGTAAATGGCAGACACTGGGCCCAATATGGCATTTGTAAATAAAGTTTTATTGGTACATAGTTGCAACTATTAATTTACATTTTTCTATAATTTCTCTTACCCTACAATGATAGGGTAGTTGTGACAGAGACCGCATGGCATGCAAAGACTAAAATATTTACTAATTGTACTTCCAGAAAATGTTTACTTGGCTCTACCCTGTTGTCCATTTCCTTTGATTTTTGGAGAAACTTTGGTCTTATTTCTTTCTCTTCATTTCTTCATGTTGGAAACTAACATCCAGGGTCTAGGTAGAGTTTATGTATTCTCTCTAGATAATTATCCTGCCATTTTTGGAATCTCAGTTCTACACAAGATTGTCCATTGCCTCCTTCAGTCTGTGTGGTAAACCTTCTAATGTGGTCCTATACCTTTTCTCCAAGAGTTCAGGCAGAAGTATATTTTTTCTCTGCTTCTTTTAACATAGGGTTCTTGTGTGATTGCAGGACCTTTTGAAAGGCAGAGAAATTTTTAAAGTTTGGTTGTCCATGTTATTTTGCTACTTACTCGTTAACATTCTGTGATTCTTACATTTTTGGTTTATCATGAGGATTGTAGGAACCAGTAGTCAGTTTGTGAAATTTGGCTTTTATCACTAAATCATTAAATTTGTTTTCCTCAAGCACATTTTTGGTGTTTATTGAACACCTGTTTTAGTATCTATAGAAAATTATAGAAACAATTTAGCAGAATATTTTCCCCAAAGAGGGGTGTGACACTAGCACTGTGGAACTTCACTTGCAGCTCTATGAACTCAAACATTTTAACTATCTTATTCTTATGCGTGGCCCCAGCATTTACTGGTATACTTATAAGTATACAAATACTTAGTTCACTAAGTATTTGGTGAATAGCTGAATGACTTAATGACTGTAAAAGAATAATTCAAGAGTGAAATGACTAAGTGATTCTTTTTCACCAGTTCTCAGATTTCTTGTTCAGCATCTCACCAGGGTCTGGGACCAAGATGACCTGGTGGCAGAAGATAGGAAAACCTCTTGTTCTCTAGTTCTGCAGCTTGGCACTATCTCAGTTTTGCTATTGGTGTAAACTTTTGTGCTGACCTTTACTTTTTGTCCAGCCATAACCTTGAGCCCCATCATACCGCATTTCCAAGAGTGGACAAAGTTCCTGTGTATTCGTTTCCCATTGCTGCTGTAGCAAACAATTACCACAAACATGGTGGCTTAAAACCACACAGTTTATCATCATAGTTCTGGAGGTTACAAGTCCTAGATGGGTCTCAGTGGGCTAAAATCAAGGCATCGACAGGAATGTGCTCCAGCTGGAGGCTGTAAGGACCACCTGTTTCCTTGACTTCCTCAGTTCCTCGGAGTCATCTGCCATGCTTGGCTGTGGTCCCTTCCTTCATCTTCAAACCCAGCAGCCTAGCACATTCACATTTTTCTCACCACTCTTTTCTGTCCCCTGCTTCCTTTGTCACATTTCCTCTGACCCCAAGTCTTCTCCCTTCCTGTTAGAAGGACCCTTGTGATGACACTGTGGCCACCAGGCTAATCTCCCATCTCGACATCCTCTCCTTAGTCCTGTCTGCGAAGCCTCCTTTGCCCTGGAAGGTAACATGCTCACTGGCTTTGGGGACTGGGGTGGACATCTCTGAGGAGGCATTATTCAGCCTACTGTGCCATCTTTCCTTCTTTCCCTGAACTGGCCGTACTACCTAGTGATCGAGGGCATCTCAGAGAAAGCATTTCACAAAAGGTGTCCTTGGACATCTACCTTTGGCTGGCATGGCTCTCTCTGAGGCCTTTATCTGTGTTCTACAACCTGCCTTCAACCTGCTTCTGAAACCCTCTGCCTCTCTGCCTGGAGTATGATGCTTCTAATGAAATCTACATAAATTGCCCAGTGCACTGTTTTAGGTTTATCTCGTTTGTATACCCAAACACTACATACTCTGGACCCTGACCAGAGGCCTGACCACTTTGGTAGGCAGGGGTTATGGAAGGACCAAGCTGCTATGGAAACACCTGGGTCGATCCAATCCAATAGGAGCTGAGAGAGCAGAAAACTATCGAAATTCTGTTTAATATAGTCCATACGTCAGCCTTCCTCCTTATTTTGTCATTGGTAATGTTGGGATAGCCTATTTCCAGCTTTGCTTTACTTGATATTCAGCTTTTCCTCTACTTACAACATTGTCTTCTGGATCCCAGATGAAGCATGTTTTCTAAACATATGTGAATTCCAACCTGCCTTGGCCATGCCTCCTCTCATCTCCTTGTCCGACTGCCCCCTTCCAATCAAGCCTGGGCTTTGGAAAGAACTTGGGAGACTCCTGGGACCTATAGTGACTAAATTAGTTACAATTCTCTTTCCTGTGTTTGAGATAGGAAACAAAAATAAATGACACAAAAGCTGAAATCAAATTAAAATCTCAGATACATTTTATTTTAAAGAGAATTATCAGATAAATCTTTGACAGGAAGAGTAACAGGTCCAAATGCTCATTTTCATCACTAGGAGATAAACAGGCTCTTGACACCTTGAAAACAAACACTCAAAGATGAGAACTTCTTATCCTGTGTCCTGCTGACTCTTTGCCAGCTGATTCAAAAGTTTGACTCGTCATTATTTTCTTACTATCTATTGTTTTTGAGCTTCATGTCATTACCTAAACTTGTGTCAAAAATCTAGAAGCTAATTAAAATGTAGGAGGCTTTATTGAGGCAGCAAAGCTAATGATCCATAGGTGCTCACCAGGCTTCCAGCAGGGGGTTTCTTAGGAGGAGCTCATGGCAGGGAGGGGAGCGGACCACTGTACCCTGGATTTCAGGTGGTGCATGGAGACCTAGCAGGACCAGGCGTGCGACTTTGCCAGGTGGTTGGCCAGGGGCCCTAGAGATTTTTGTTTGTTTGTTCATTATTTCATATTCTTTTAAAAATGTTCTGTTTTTATTAGTACGTATTTGTAGTACATAATGATTGCATTTATTGTGGGGAATTGGTATGTGTACATAACACGTCTCAATTCATTTTTCCCCCTTCCTCTTTACTCCCATTTAAAAATTTTTTTTGTCAGCATCAGGTTCACTTGTTTATGTCTTTATCAAGTTAATCATCATAAACACAGATTAACAGCCAGACTAAGAGGCCAAAAAACATATAAAACACATAAGACAATTATACTAAATCAAAGTTCACTTTTAGCTTGGCCATGCTGGATTACAATAACTTTTTTCTCTGTTGTTTTCTATTGTCTACCTTTTATTTTGTACTTTATTTACATACTGGATTTCTTATATAAGAGAAAGCATTCGATATTTAAGCTTGTATGTCTGATTTACATCACTTAACGTTATGCTGTCAAAGTGCCCACATTTTCCCACAAATGACTTAAGTGTATCATTTTTAATGGGCGAGTAGTATTCAATTGTATATAAATACCACTTTTTCTTTATCCATTCATCTGTTAACAGGCATATAGGCTGCTTCTGAGATTTAGCTGTTATGAATTGTGCTGCTATAAACATGGGTATGCATAGATCACTATAATACAATGTCTTGAACTCTTTCAAGAAGATACTCAGAAGGGGAATACCTGGGTCAAATGGAATTTCTATATTTAGTTTTTTTCAGGAATCTCCATCCTGATTTCCATATTGGTGGTACCAGTTTACATTTCCACCAACAATGAAGAAGGTCCCCTGCCTCGGCCTCTCCAGCATTTGTTATTATTTGATTTCTTGTTGATGGCCATTCTTTCTGGAGTGAGATGGACACTCAATGTTGTTTTAATTTGCATTTCTTAAATGGCCAGAAATGTTGAACATTTTTTCATGTGTTTATTGCCATTTGTAATTCTTCATCTGAAATATGTTTATTCATTTCAGAGGCCTATTTTTTGATTGGGTCTTTAAATTTGGGGGGCATGTCTAATTTTTTCAGTTCTTTATATATTCTAGATAATTAGTCTTTTGTCTGAGGAGTAGCTGGCAAAATTTCCCGTGCTTTGTAGGTTATCTCTTCACTCTGTTGGTTGTTGCCTTTGATTTTGACGTGCATGACCGGAGAAGCCCCAGCTCTAACCTGGTATAATCAGGGCTGGTGGTAGTAACCTCAGCAATCTTCCAGGTCTGCTTGCCTTCAATATTTGGCTGTAGCAGATTTCTCTAGGTTTCTGCAGAAAGCCACCTCTGGGACTTCAACTTACAAGAAATCAGAGATTCAGCTGTGAAAGGTTAACCTCACTTGTCAGTCTGCTCTGCTGATCTCAGGGCACACACATTTTGAGCTGGAAAAGGTCAGTGATGGTTGTGGGGCTGGCCTGTGTGTGGCTAGCAAGAGAATAAGGTGAAGTCAAACAGAGCTGATGTCAACAACTACAACATGAGACTAGGAGAATAATAAATGGGACAGACTATCACGGGATGGAGTAGAAGGTAAAAATCTTATGTTTTCATTAATTTCAGCATTTTGAAATATTTTTAGATAGTGACATGCAGTTAAAAAAGACAGTAAAAAATGAGTAATGAAGGGTTAGCATGAAAGAAATGGTGGCCCTTAGCTTATGAAGGAGGTCTCGCCCCAGCAAGGGAAATGGGCAGTCTGGTGTCACCAGAAAAGAAAGCCAATGGAAGTGGATGACGTAAAGTGCAGTTAGTTATCAGAGAAAGCAGCTAGAACTACCATTGTGTGGAAATCAGCTCCACTGCAGGAGTGAAGTAACAGTAATCACTCGAGTATTTGCCTCTCTGCACTGCAGAAATCAAGGCAAGTGGAGGACATAAAAGGCTATTGCTTCTCACAGAAAGCCTCTAAAACTGCCATTGTGTGGAAATCAACTCCACTGCAAGAGTGAAGTAAAACAGTAATCACTCAAGTATCTGCATCTCTGCATTAAAGAAACCAATGGAAGTGAGATCCCAGTGAGAAGCTTGTAAGGACCAGAGCAGTGCTGCTGCAGGCAGGTCCAGCCAGGGCCCCACCCCAACACTGGCCACTTGGGCCCACAGGCCCCAGCCAAAGACCCACCTGAAAAAGAGCTGCACAGGCACACAAGCAACAGTCAGATGCCCCTGCATACCATTGCTAAATGTGTGCAGACCCCAGCCAGAAGCCCACCCAGACACCAGCAACTGGGGTGTTCAGCCTCCAGCCAAAGACCTTCCCAGACAACAGCTACATGGGGGGCAGGCCCTAGCCAAAAGCACACGTAGATACCATCTGAACCGTGCACAGGGCCCAGCCAAAAGCCCTGCCCAGAAAACAGGACAGCACACAGATCCAGAAGGCCACCTTTCTGAACATAGGAATTAGTGTACTGGTGAGCAGCAGAGAAAAGGCTGTTTGGTGGCTTGGTGATAATTAAACACCACTGGGTGAGCAAAAACTTGCCTCAACAAAGGCACAGTAGGATGCATCTGCTGAAATGAGAAGGCATGTAAACAAGTCTCAAAACTAGATTTCCATATCACCTAAGTTAACCTCAAAGGGCAATGAGAAGGAACAATCTGATACTCAACCACCTAGACTCCCTGAAATGGCAAGAAAAGAGAATCTGGAAAAAATGAAATCAGAAATAATTTCTCAGAGAAAAACAGAGATTGTGTCCATAGTGCAAGACATGATTAATAAATCTAGAATAGAAACAGATAAAAGCAATAGAGGAGCTGAAGAACATGATGGAATGTCAACACAGGAAACAAATGGAATCCATAAAACATATGCAAACAGATTTCCAGATTAAAAACTTCATTGAAAGTTTACACAGCAGGATGAGCTGATGCGAGGACAGAATTTTAGATATAGAATTGCAATTAGTGACCAGGAAAAGAAAAATTACTTTAAAATAGTAAAAAATCATGAGAAGTAAATCCAGCAGCTGCTAGATGATGTAAAGAAGAATAATATAAGACTGATCAGAATCAATGAAGAAATAGGAGAGAGTGCAAATGAAATAAAAAATCTGTTCACATAAGTAATGGCAGAAAACTTCACAAGCAGGGGAAAAGAACTTGAACATACAGATGAGTGAGGCATATAGAACTCCAACTGGACTTGAAAAAAAATATCTAGATGTAAGCATATAATAGTTAAGATCCCAGAAACCCAACAGAAGAACAAAATTCTACAAGCAGTTAGAGAAAAGAAACAAATCACATACAAAGGAAAGCCCGTCAGAATCATGGCAGACTTCTCAATGCAAACTCTCAAGACAAGAAGATCGTGGAGTGATGTATTCCAAGCCTTAAAGGACAACAGCCTCCATCCAAGTTTGATGTACCCTGAAAAACTATCTTTCAAAATTGATGGAAAAATGAGACTTTAATGACAAAGAGCACCTGAGGAACTTTATGAATACCAAACCAGCCCTCCAAAAAATTTTAAACAATGTCCTAGGAAAACATGATGAGGTTCACAACCCCAGGAAGCCCAGCAGAATGAATCCACTGGGTACAACAAGAAATTAAATGCAAAGGGGGAGAATCCAACAAAAAGAAAAAGTCATAACAATGACAAGTCAATACATATCAGTTGTAACCATCAATGTTAATGGTCTCAATTCACCAATCAAAAGAAATAGACTGGCAGAATGGGTCAAGAAGCAGGAGCCAACAATATGCTGCATACAAGAAACACACTTAATTCAAAAAGAAACTCAGACTGAAAGTTAAAGGGTAGAAAACAATACTCCATGTGACAGGAACCCAAAAAAAGTCAGAGTAGCTATCCTTTTTGCAGATAAAATGGATTTCAAGCCAACATTAATTAAGAGAGACAGAAAAGGACACTAAATCCTTGTAAAGGGAAGAATCCAAGAGGAAGAGATGACAATCATTGATATATATGCACCAAACACTAGTGCACCCAACTGTATAAAACAAATACTAGTGGACATGAAAAATCATATAAGTGCTAATACAATAGTAGTGGGGGACCTCAATACTCCATTGTCACAAGCAGATTAACTAGACAAAAAAGTAAACAACAAAATACTAGAACTCAAACTCTTCAACAAGTGAACTTAACAGATGATTACAGAGTGGTCCACCCCACAGAATCACAATACACATTCTTTTCAGCTGCACATGGATCATTCTCCAAAATAGACTACATACTTGCTCATAGAACATGTTTAACTAAGTGCAAAGGAATTGAAGTTATCCCCTGTATATTATCGACCATAGTGTGATGAAATAGAAAATAGTGAAAAAGAAATGGCAAGAATTTCATAAACACATGGAAACTGCACCACACATTTCTGAATAACCAATGGGTCACAGAAGAAATTAAAGAAGAAATCAGACAGTTCCTACAATTAAATGACAATGCTATTACAACATATCAGAATCTATGGGATACAATGAAAGCAGTCTTACAAGGGAGATTCATAGCAGTGAAAACTCACATTAGGAAAACAGAGTGAGCTCTATTACACAACCTGATGCTGAACCTCAAGCTCCCGGAAAAAGAAGAGCAGGGCAAATGCAAAGCTCATACAAGGGAGGAAATTATAAAGATCAGAGCAGAAATCAATGCAATGGAGACTAGGAGAACAGTACAAAAAATTAATGAATCAAAGGGTGGTTCTTTGAAAGAATATACAAAATTGAGAAACCCTTAGCCAACCTTATCAAAAAAAGGAAAGAAAAGGCCCAAATCCATGCAGTTAGGAATGAAAAGGGTAAAATTACAATGAGCCCAGCAGAAATCCAGAGGATCATGAATACCTACCTTGAGAACCTATATGCCAATAAGATGGAAAACACAAAAGAAATGGACAAATTCCTAGACATGTATGAATTACCAAAGCTGAACGAAGAAGACCTAAAAATTCTAAACAACCCAATATCAATCAATGAAATTGAAAACATAATTAAAATCTTACTAAGAAAACCTTGGGTCCTGATGGCTCCACTGCTGAATTCTACGAGACAGTTAGAGAAGAACTACTGTCATTACTGTTTAAACTCTTCAAAGAAATTGAAAGGGAAATAATACTGTCAAATTCATTCCTGGAAGCAAGCATTACCTTGACCCCAAAAGCAGAGAGAGACCCAACCAAACCAAACCAAACCAAACAAAACAAAACTATAGGCCAATCTCACTAATGAACATAGATGCAAAAATCCTTAATAAGATACTGGTAAATAGAATGCAGAAGATCATCAAGAAGGTCATACCCCCTGACCAAGTGTGATTCATTCCAGGGATGCAGGGATGGTTGAACATACACAATTCAGTAAAAGTAATACAGTATATTAACAGACTTGAGGACAAATCCATATGATCATCTAAATAGAAGCAAAAAAAGTGTTCAACAAAATCCAACACGTATTCATGATAAAACTCTACAAAAAATTGGAATAGACAGGCTCTACCTCAATCTGATAAAAGCCATCTATGAAAAACCAATAGCCAATATCATACTAAATGATGAAAAACTGAAATCCTTCACACTAAAATCAGGAACAAGACAAGGATGTCCACTATCACCACTCCTGTTCAATATAGTTTTAGAGGCATTAGCCGCAGCAATTAGACAAGAGAAAGAAATAAAAGGAATAAAGATAGGAAATGAAGAATTCAAATTGTCATTATTTGAAGACAATATGATATTCTATATAGAAGATCCCAAGCACTCAACCAAAATTCTTCTAGACTTAATGACCAAATTCAGTAGAGTAGCTTGATAGAAGGTCAACACACCAAAATCAATTGCTTTCCTGTACACAAACAACAGACTCACTGAAAATGGAACTGCAAAAATAACTCCCTTCACAATAGCATCCAAAAATATGAAATACCTAGGAATGAATCTAATGCAAGAAATCAAAGACTTCTACTTGGAAAACTATAGCACTCTGAAAAGAGATCAAAGAGGATATCAGAAAATGAAAAGACATTCCCTGCTCCTGGGTAGGAAGGATCAATATAGTGAAAATGGACATACTTTCAAAACTGCTATATAGATTCAATGTAATCCCAATTGAATCCCAGCAGCATACTTCATGGACCTTGAGAAAACAATCCAAAAATTCATTTGGAACAAGAGGAGACCCAGAATAGCAAACGCAATTCTAGGTAACAGAGACATGGCAGGGGATATTACAACCCCCAACCTGCAACTCTACTGCAAAGCTACTGTGATAAAAACAGCTTGGTACTGGCAAAGAACCAGACCTGAGGACCAGTGGAACAGATTAGAAGATGCAGAAACAACTCTAGACACACTCAGCCATCTCATCTTTGAAAAAGGAGTCAAACACCTTCACTGGAGGAAAGATAGGCTCTTTAATAAATGGTGCTGGAAAAATTGGGTTTCAACTTGCCAAAGATTCAAACTAAACCTGTATTTCTCACCATGCACTAAACTAAAATGGAAATGGATTAAATATCTAAATATTAAAATAGAAATGCTGTTTTTCCAGCACCATTTATTTTCCAGGATATCTTTCCTCCAGTGATGGTGTTTGACTCCTCTTTCAAAGATGAGGTGGCTGAGTGTGTCTGGAGTTGTTTCTGCATCTTCTAATCTGTTCCACTGGTCCTCAGGTCTGTTGCTTTGCCAATATCATGTTGTTTTTATCACGGTGGCTTTATAGTATAGTTTCAAGTTGGGGATTGTGATACCCTCTACCTTGTCTTTGTTGCTTAGAATTGTTTTTGCTATTTTTGGATTGCTTTCTCAAGATCTGTGAAGTATCCTGTTGGAATTTGAATTGGGATTGCATTGAATCTATATCGCAGTTTTGGAAGTTTGACCATTTTCACTATGTTGATTCCTCCTATCCAGGAGCAAGGGATGTCTTTCCTTTTTCTGATATCATCTTCAGTCTCTCTTTTGAGAATGCTATAGTTTTCAGAGAAGAGGTATTTGATTTCTCTTGCTAGATTGATTCCTAGGTATTTCATTTTTTTGGATGCTATTGCAAAAGGAATTGTTTGCCCTATTTCTCTCTCAGTGACTCTGTTGTTTGTGTAAAGGAAAGCTATTGATTTTTGTGTGTTGACTTTGAATCCAGCTACTCTACTAAATTTGCTTATTAAGCTAGAAGACTCATGGTGGAGTTATTGGGGTCTTCTATATAGAGTATCATGTCATCTGCAAATAATGACAATTTGGCTTCTTCATTTCCTATCTTTATTCCTTGTATTTCTTTCTCTTGTCTAAGTGCCATGGCTAATGTTTTAAAAAGTATATTGAACAAGAGTGGTGATAGTGGACATCCTTGTCTTGTTCCTGATTTTAGTGTGAAGGATTTTCAGTTTTTGACCATTTAGTATGATATTGGCTATTGATTTTTCATAGTTGGCTTTTATCAGATTGAAGTAGAGATCGTCTATTCTAAATTTTTGTAGGGTTTATATCATAAATGCATTTTGGATTTTGTCGAATGCTTTTTCTGCATCTATTGAGATCATATGGTTTTTGTTCTTGCATCCATTGATACAGTGTATTAAATTTATTGATTTGCATATGTTGAACCATCCCTGCATCCCTGGGCTGAATCCCACTTGGTCAAGGTATATGATTTTCTGGATGATCTTCTGCATTCTATTTGCAGCACATTGTTTTATCTTGCTTCTTAACCCATTTAACCAGTCTATTTCTTTTGATTGGTGCATTGAGACCATTAAAATTGATGGTTATAACTGATACATATTGACTTATTCTTGTTATGACTTTTTCTTTTGGATGGATTCTTCCTCTTTGGATTTAATTAGTTGTCGTGCCTGATGGATTCATTCTGCTGGGTTCCCTGGGCTTGTCATCCTCATTGCCTTTTCTTAGGATATTGTCTAAAATTTTTTGGTGTGCTGGTTTGATATTCATGAAGTTCCTAAGGTGCTCTTTGTCATGAAAGTATCTCATTCCTGCAACAATTTTGAAAGTTAATTTTGCAGGGTACATCAATCTGGGTAGGAGGCTGTTTTCCTTTGGGGCTTGAAATACATCACTCCAAGCTCTTCTTGCCTTGAGGGTTTGCATTGAGAAATCTGCCGTGATTCTGATGGGCTTTCTTTTGTATGTGATTTGTTTCTTTTCACTAACTGCTTGTAGAATTTTGTTCTTCTGTTGGATTTCTGGAATCTTAACTATTATATACCTATATGTGGGGTTTTTTTGGTTCAAGGCTAGTTGGAGTTCTATATGCCTCAGTTATCTGTCAAGTTCTTTTCCCCTGCTTGTGAAGTTTTCTGCCATTACTTCTCTGAACAGTTTTTTTATGTCATTTGCACTCTCTCCTGTTTCTTCATTGACTCTGATCAGTCTTATGTTATTTTTCTTTGCATCATCTAGCAGCTGCTGGATTGATTTCTCATCATCCTATTTTAAAGCAATTTTTCTGTTTTTGGTCACTATTTGTAATCTTATCTTCTGTATCTGAAATTCTTTCCTCATATTGCCTCATTCTGCTGCATAAATTTCCAGTGGCATTTTTAATCTCCTGGAAATCTGTTTGCATCTGTTTTATGGATTCCATTTGTTTCCTATGTTGAGATTCCTTCATGTTCCTCAGCTCCTCTACTTTTTTTATCTGTGTCCACTCTAGACTTACTAATTGTCTTGCACTATTGGCTCAATCTCTGGTGCTATCTGAGAAATTATTTCTGATTTCATTTTTTCCAGTTCCTCTTTTGTTGCCAGTTCAGGGAGTCCAGGTAGTTGAGTATCAGAGTGTTCCATCTCGTTTCCCTTCGGGGTTGCTTTTGGTGATCTGGAAGTCTGGTTTTGAGACTTTTTACATGTCTTCTAATTTCAACAGTGGTTGTGGGGGGGTGTCCTGCTGGCACCTGAGTTTCTCATCTCCGCAGTGCTGGTAGGGCTGTCCTCCTCAGTGCTGGGGGTGGTGGTATGGCTACCTGAAAGGCTCCAGACTGTTCTTTGTGTAAGTTGTTGTTTGCTGCAGTAGCCAGGATCCAAAAAATCCTTCCATTATAATATTTGCAGTTTTAGTCTAAATTTCATTTGAAATCATAGTTTAAGAAGATCTCAGAAGCTTTATCCAGGGGCTGTATGACTGGCCTTCATTGTTGTCTCCTCCAAGATATTTATTTGTCTTACCTATAAATTTCCTAACATTGATTCTCAAAAATGCAAATGATTCTTCAATCATTACCTTAGACTATATCCTCCTGTGTCTGGAAAGGTGGCAAATTATTAACAATCTGAGTGGTTTAATTTCCTCTGGTAAAAAAGCCACAAGGTATGGCTTTTCACATTTGTATGTAAAAGAGAACAGCTGATGTAACCTTAGGGCTCCTTTGGCCTTTGGACACAATTCCCCCGAGTACAGAAGAAGTGTTTTTCATCAAGATTTACATATATACATGAGATGTTCTATTCACAAGCCTTATTAAAGGGTTTTGATGGAATTTCAGAAAGAAATATGAAAAGTTCAATGTTGACCTCACCTACACAGAGGGTGTGGTAAACCCACCTATTTTCAGTCTTTCTCTACACTGCAGCTGCAGTGAACACCTGGAAATCAGCTTTCCTCAGTCCCTTGAGCCAAGCCTCTCCTGCTCTCTAGTTTCTGCTTGTGGAAAGAGAGCACCTTCTCTGGAGGACAAGTTTTTTCTGTATAGTTACAGTTTTCTTTACCCAAGTGCCTTTTTTCTTTGCAAATTAAATCTTTAGCATGTTAATATATATCTTCATTACTTCTCTCCACACTGAGACAACATCTGACACCCACAAGTTAAAGGAAGAAAGGCTTATTTTGCCTCAGAGTTGGTAGAGGTTTTAGTCCATAGTTAGCTGGTTCCAAGGCAGGGTGGCATGGCAGAGGGACATGGCAGAGGAGAAACAGTCCATGGCAGAGCAGACAGAAAGCAGAGAGGGATCAAAGGAGGAGGGAGGATATATACTTTCAAGCCATGCCCCCAGTGACCCACCTCTTCCCACAAGACTTCACCACCTAACATAATATCCAGCTATAAACCCATCAGTGAGATAATCCAGTATCACACACCCATGATCCAGACTCCTCCCCAAAGTGCCATGTATGAGTACATGAGGCTTTGGGGATCTAGATATAAATCATAACTATAAAATGGAAAACACAAAAGAGAAGTGAAATGTCTGCACTTATGCAGATTAAAGTTCAAATACAAGGAGTCAAATTATGCATCCATAAGAGTTAAATACTAATAGGGAGCTGTGCTAGCTTTTCATCATTCTAACAAATACTCATTGTAAGTAGTTTATATAAAGACGGGGTTTGTTTTGGCTCATGGTTTTAGATCCAGCCCAAAAGTGGATGGGTCCCTGGCTCTTGGCCTATGATGTGGTGCTGGAAGGCAATGCAGGAAGCTAATGGTGGTGTAAAACTGCTCACTTGATGAGCAGAAAGCAAAGGAGAAGAGAAATGACTGGGGCTCAGTAATCTCCCTGTGAGTGTACCTCAGATGACCTAAAGACCCCCATCAATTTCTCACCTCTTAGAGGTTTTACCACCCACCCAGTAGTGCTGCCTTGGGGACCAAGCTGTTAATTAACATATGGGCCTTGAGGAACGTGCAAAATCCAGACTATAGCAGGAGAAAATGTACCTGTATTGCTGTTGAGACATGTGCATTATCTAATTTTTTATTGCTGGGTTACCAAGTACTGCAGGGGAAAACAGCAATGTACTTTTACCTATATTCTCTCAAATTCACGCCACTTCCCTGCACTTTCTGTTCTTCACTTTATTCACCTCATATCACCTGTTTCTGTACAAATTGTCCCTTGTACTCAATATTCCCCTCAATCGAACCGTACTACCCTTGTGTCTTACTGATTTTAACAGAAGAAGTGAAACCCAGTATCATTCAGAAGAACAATGCTGCCCCGAAAGGACCACTTACACTTCTTTTCTTTCAGCTTCAAGATTTTAATTCTTACCCTCATTCTCCACTAATAACATTTCAATTGTGTTCTTTAGTTTTAAATCTCTTTTCTAAGTCTAGCCTTCTACCTGTGTTAGATCACATCCACTTTTTAACCTCCTTAGGATTTTGTTTCCTAATATAATTTCTTCTTTTGTTTGCATATATGATAGTTTCTCTTCAACTAGCTCTTCAGTGTTTTAAGTGAGCAGTTCTCAGTGTCCTATCTTAAACCAAATAAAATGGAACAAAATCGTCATAAAAATCCTACCTTAAAAAATGTTGGCCGTTGGAAATCACTGACTTGTTCCTCCTTTACTCTCAAACAGCACAAAACTCCAATCCATCTATCCGACTTAGGTGCCTTACCTTTTGCTCTGTGCAATCATGGCCTTCAGCTATCAGACTTTCCCACTGTCTACTTAAAAGTGCCAGATGTGGGCCCCAAAACTGAGCACCAAACATATTGCCCAATGAAAGTGCCAAACCACATGCAAAAGAAATACTGCAGCTGGAACCTGAATTTCACAAAACCGGCTTCTTGCTGTCAGCAGCTCCCTTCCTCTCTGTTAGATATTCACCCTTGTCTCTGTGACCTGGTTTTCATTTTGTTGCCTGCACTTAAACTCTGAGATCCTGAGACGAACACACTTGTCTTCAGTGTAGTCCTCTTCTCATAGCACCTTGTCCATAATGACCTTGGCAGTCTCAGAACCCAAAACCAGCTTGATGCATGTTGCCTAGCATCCTGGCCTCCGTCCTCTTCCCAGGGTATAGTTCAGCTGAGACTTTTACTCAGCAATTAGCAGCAACCTTCTGCTCATGGAATCCAATGGCTCCATTTTTCTTTATTTGTTCTCCCTGTCCTGTACACACGGTGGGCTCTTAGTGACTGCTTCCTGAACTTTGCCTTTCTGTGGACTTCATGACTGTGACACTTCCGGGTGTTTTTTTTTTTTTTTTCTCCTTCACCATCAACTTGCCCTCAGCTTTTGCACTGCCCTCCAGGTCTTTCCTTAGCTCCTTTCTCCATCTGTCCATGAACTCTAGGAATTGCCCTTCACAGGATGTGCTGTGAGGAATTTAGTCTTTGAGTTTTCTCCTCATATTTTTCATTTTCAGCATGTAAATTATTTAGCCAAATGTTTATAGGTGTTTCCTGGGGCTCATATTTCCCCATGTAGCCTCACTATCCAGTTCTAATTCAGATTCAGCTCTTTGTAGGCATTCAGATACCTTTTCAGGGAGTCATTTGACTTCTAATTTCTCTCCCTTTCAATTCCTGATGAACTTACCTCTCTAGATCAACATTTTGATTCCAGACCCCTTTCCTTAAAAACCAACAATGACTCACTGTCTGACATCGAACTTTCTAACCTTCTATTCAGAATCCCTGAACTCTAACATCTATGTTCTCTGCTTTGACTATCCATGAGTCCTTCTGCTGGTGCCTCTGCTCCCTCCTACTTCACCACACAGTGTGGTTTGCTCTGGTGTTGCCTGAACTCAACAGCTTCCCATGATGTCTTGCTATTGATTTCCTATTGTTTCAGGCTCATACACCTTTCCTAAGATGTTCTGCCTATAGTTCTTTGAATTATTAAAGGATCATTTACCATGAGTTTTGAATTACAATTTTTATGTAGACATAGTCTCTGAGTCCCTCAAAACTTCTAGAATGACTATCAAACTGAATGGAATGCTGTAGGGAATAATAAAAATTTTTCTTAACTGAATGTTTATTTTGGAGTGTTGGAGGTCATATCTATTCAGAGGTCAGATGGTGAGGGGGAAAAATATACAAGCTTTCCTGTCATTTTTCAAAACCCCTCCACTTCTGTGAATTAGCATTGATTATTAAACTTACTTTTTATTTGGTTGCAATCTGGATCAATAGTTAAAACTCAAAAGGCCCACACATCCCTGATATTGGTTACCTTTTTCTTATAGTTCTATGTAAAATTTCATTTTTACTTGGGTCCTTATTTAAGGTTTTCCCTTCCTTTTATTTGGCAAACTTGGAGTTGACAAAGCACTTTCCTCCTTGCAGTATGGTTACATTTAATTCATTTATTCTCTGAAAAATACCCTGAGCATACTTTGGCTTCCCATTGCTTATGAACCTGGAACTGTGGTCTGCTCACACACTGTGACCTTTGCTTTCTGGAATGAATGGTCTTGCAGATGTCCTGAAAAAAGCCCCCAAAGCACTTGTTAATTAAGCCAGGGTTTACCTGGGGAGATTTTGTTGTTGTCAAGGTCTCTCAATATAAGCTTGAGAAGCAAAATAAACCTAAGCTCTCTTGCTCTAAAGTTCAAGTGCCACAATTTCAACACTTGTGTCTGCACTGGGAATATGCTGAGCTGTGTAAGAGTTTCTGTTTATTTCCTTTTTGAACTTTCTTTATTTGAGCTGTTCCACAATTTACTGCTCTACATAGAATTCAAAACCCATTGTGGGGGAATTACCATTGACAAAGATAGAAATTATTTTTGAGTGATCACTTCTACAGTCCTCATATCGTCTCCCACATAGTGAAGATTCCAGTGTGACTTAGTTACTTCAAGTCCCTTGCTGTTTTGTGGGGCTGTAATTACATTTCTATATGTCTACAGTTGTTAGGTAGCTCAAGATATAGTTTTAGGAAGTTACTTCGTGTATATGGCAACAAGGAAGTGCTTGGGAGGAGATAAGACAGCATTTGGCTGTGGGCAATGCTGTCTTAATGGTATTAATAGTTTCTCTCTGCCTCCTGTTCTTCTCTCTCCTCCATCCTCATGTCCTTTTTCTCCCATCTTGTTTCCAAGTCTAATTTAAAGTTCTTTCTTTTACACCGAGGAGTATTTTCAAAACAACCATTCTGAACAGGCAGATTGCTAATGAAGCATGTGAAATAGTTAAGCATGTGGGAATCCTGCTCTGTTTTTGTAGGACCCTTCAATTGTCCTCTCAGCTTCTACTAGTTCCACATGCAACAAGAGATTTGTCCCTGGAAAGGAATCCTGTCTGGTCAACATTCCACTGGCTTCAATGGGGATTGGCCAGGAGGTGCTAGGGAAACATCTTCTGCTTTAAAGCATGGCAGCTACCCTAAGGGCATTTACTACCTAGCAGAATAACCACTGTTTGTTTTAGTGTTCTATAAGAGACAGATAAAAGTCTGAGTTGTTTTTACCTAAGATGATTTCCCTTTCTTTGGCATTAACAAATACTCATCTTTTACAAGCTCAACTTAAAGATTCTTAGTTGTTGGATAGGAGGGGAAGGTTGGGATGCTTCAGGTTTCTCCTCTCTCTAATCTTACATGTCTCCAAAAAAGGAAAGTACAAAGTGACAGGCAAAGATCAGAAATGAGATCAGTAAAAGGAATTCTTTTCTTCTCATGCTCATAGTGAATTATTGAGACAACTTGCCTGTGAGTTGTCACTCTCAGCCTGGAAAGGCGAGAATGGGGACGCTCAAGAGCTAAGACTGCCTCCTCACCAGCAGAAGATCAGACTAGAAAACAAAGTGAGGCAGAACAGGCCCAACATTTCCTCTAGAGGGTAGAGGAGGATTGGGGCAGATCGCCTCAGTGATACCTGTCCCGCAAGACTGAAGAATGGCTGCTGGCCTATTGCCTCTTAACTGGCAGATGGGGTACCGTGATTTATTAACAGGCATGTATATTTCCTAAATATGAACGAGATTTCACAAAAAGACCCATTTTATAGCATTTTATTAATTTACCCTATGGTTAGTATCAAAGTCCACGAGGTGGTGTCTAAAGATAGCAAACCACAATCAAACCAAGAGACTGGTCAACCGAGTTTTAATGCAGCATATACAAAACAGGAATAAAACGTCACTTTCTTTGATGGGACATATCCTCTCATGTTTTCAACTTAAATAACAAAAGACAATGTATAAAAAAGAAAGCATAAAAACTCAAGGCATAAGCAATTATCAAAGGCAAGACATAAAATTGAAGGATGACAATTTTTGATTACCTAAACGAGTCACAATCCGGAATCTACGAAATAAAAGCAAACTTTTACCTTAGTCTAATTATCTCTTATCTCGATGGAACTTCCGAGATGATATAGGGAAAGATATAGGAGATAAAATAGGACCTCCAAACTGTTATAAGGGAAATATTTAAATTCCCAACCTGTTAGATGTCTAATACACCAAGTTCATGCTTTCTAAACTTGAAAAATGAATTATATGAACAACAAATGTTAAGAATAGAAAATGTTTATTGAGAGGATAGCTCCTGAGAGGCAGGAGGGGTCCCAAAGAGGGAGCTGAGGACCCCACTTTTCAGGGGAAGTTTTGTAGAGCAAAAACCACATGGGTGCACTGTGGGTTAAAACTATGACCAACCAGCAAAGTTACAAGCATAGCCCCTCAGGTAATCGTGATCCAGTGGGGAACAAGTCACGTAACAAATGTGCAAGGAAAGAACAAAGACTTTTTCTAGGAAATGATGGGTCCAGAGGTCTTGGTCGCCCACTGGGGTGACTGATGTCTGTCTAGACTTCATTAGACTAGACATTACTGCTTATCTTGTCCTTTCGGGAAGTGTGCAAGCCTGGTCCTTTTTTCTTTATCTTGAAGCTTGGCCTCTAATAGATGCATCTGTGGCCACAGTTGTAATGTGTCTTTTGTGCTGACTCTGTCAAGGGTTCAACCCTATCAGACTGCCCATAATATTTCTACCTAACTTAGCTGTCTATAAAAATAATAGGGATCACTGATCAAATTTGTATATGCTATGAAGATTTGATGAGTGATTTATCCATCCTTGAAAGGATGCTGGCAAGAATAGTTAAAATGTCCAAGTCTACTAGAACAACACTGAATAAGAATGAAGGTTTCAGCATATTCTCCAAAGGGCAATGCCACAAGCATGTGTCAGAAGAGACATAGTTGAACAACAAGCTTACTTCAGGCAGGGAGTATTGAGTAGCTTGATATCTGTAAAGTCATGAAAGTCTCAGGTGTCAATAGTGAAAGTTTTTTCAGGTCAAAGGAGATTAGAGTCAGCTGATTAGAGTCAGCTTTTTTCTGACTCTAACAGGTAAAATATTTTGTCCTATGCTGGACAGTACATTTCTAGTAAGAGGACAAAAGGTTAAAGTAACCAGGACAATAAACTATCTCAAACTAAGGAATATTTGAAACAAGACTGGATGGCTCTGGGCCTGAATTTAAAAAAAATAGTGAAGACATTGAAGCTGTCTTCAAGGCATCAACACATAGTCTCTTTATTCTACATTGCTCCTGGGACAACAAGGACAAGGAAAATTAAAATGTACTTAATGCCATGTGCTCAGCCTAAGCTAGGCTTGCTTCGTGTATATAATTCATTAAAATTTCACAGCAACTCTATGAGGCAGGGGTTGTTATATCTATTTCATTGTTTAGAATCCTGAGACACAGAGAACTTCAGAGACTTCTTGAAGGTAATGTGCACAGTTAGGGACATAGAGCTTGAATTGTAGAAATTTGGTTTCCATGGAAGTCACCAGTGGTTTTGTCCAGAAACAATTCCTTGCCCTCCTGTGTCCCCATAGTTTGGGCATCTCTGGACTCCAATGGTGAACCCAGTCCTGCTCAGTCAGAACACTGTCTGGTCTCCATTGACTCAATCCCTGCATGTCAGATCCATTCTAGGACATTAAAGGAGACACCAAGGAAGAATCCTTGTTTCTTTCCCATGGGATTCTAAAAAGGCTAAGATGTAAGCCTTGAGCTGCTGGCAGATACTTTGTGAACATGTGACAAAGAAAGGAATGTGACCGAAGTGCCCACACAAAGGAAAGCAGAAATTACTGTATTGGGCAAGCTGCTGAAATATGTTTTTAAAGTTTGCTTTTACTCTGTGTGTAAGGATGATTCCATTATTATTTCATCTTAACAAGGGATAAAATAGAGTCTGTGATAATACCAGCTTCACAGTGCTATTCCTAGCAGAATCAAGATTCATTTAACACTTTCTCTGTTTTTAATCAATTTTTAAAAAATCAAAATAAAACTGAGTACCTGCAAGCAATTTACTTCATCAAATCTGACTCTTAATTGTAGAATTGCATGTTTTGGAGTAAATTAATATACAACCAAATTCAGGTGAGGATACAAAGTTAAGTAACTCCTCAGAAAAGAGGAACACTGTGTGAAGAGGCCATGTAGATCAACATTTTATGTAATTTTGCCATTTCTCCTTCTCTGCAGCTCAGAAAGCCAAATACAGTTATTCATTACCTGTTTTGCACTGCCTCTTGCAGTTCGATGCAGACTGGTTGCCTTTTTTATTATGATTCATTAGCAACTGCATGAGCACCCGGGGACAAACAACAGGTGTTGAACAGTTGGAGATTGTTTGGAAGTGGTGAGGAAGGGTGCTAATTGCTCATTGGTTACAATGACTTCTGAGTTTCTTTTCTAAATCAGATCTTTAGCTAAGGGATTTCACACTAGAAGGAATTAGAAATTGAACTGAAGGGAGCACAGGTCCCTATGCTTTGTGGAAAAATGATGTCTCTTTAGACCAAGCTGCAAGACATGCTTAATGGTTATGAACCTTTAACTACTAGCAAAAGGTAAAAGTAATGGAGGTCATAACATAATAATTGAGAAATATTATTGACATTTTCTTTCCACATGACACTGAAATCTAAATATCATTACTGTAGTAGCTTGTAATTTGTCACATTTTACCAAGTCTGAACTCTTTCTCTTCAAAAAATCAATATATTTTAATATTGTGTGGTAGCAAGTGTCCTACTGACAGCTCATTCATGCATAAGCCATTAATTTTCCTGGCTCACTCAACAGTGCAGTTGAAGTTGAATTCATTTAAAAATACCAATAATGATAGGCCATAAGCCTTAAAGATAACTGATTTTTAAGTGTATTGCTTTATTGTAAATATAGCTCTAGGAAAAAAAATAGAAATGCATTATGTGCAGATAATTGATTTACAACTGAAGTATGCTGTAGATAACCCAGCTCTCTCATAATCATTATATTTAAGTTTCCTTTCCTTCTGGACAATCTGGCGCACTGGGGAGTCTTGTCAGTTCTGCAGCAGTGTGAAACATGTCTGCTTTTCTCAACTCCTGTTGTAACAGTCAACAGCCCTTAGCAAGGCTGCTAACATGATCCCGAAACCAGTCTCATCTTTGCTGGTGGTCCTCCTGTATTCCATTCTTCATACAGCATTCAGAACAGTTTTTTAAACAATTGCTATATTATATCAAAGCCCTATCTAAAACCCTTCTGTGCTCCTTGTGGTGCTCATGATAAAAAGCCAAGTCTCTTTGTTCTTCCTCCAAGGTCCCATGGGTCTTGCCTCTCCCCACTTCCCCAACCACACAGGGTTCTTTCCTTCCTTGGCAGACGTTACAGCCCTAACAGCCTTCTCTCAGCTTCTCAGACAGACCATGTTCATGAGTGTCTGAGGCATTTCCATCTGCCTCATCTAGCTGGCAGAAGATCTAATTCCTTAGATCTTTTCATGGAGGCCAGTTTCAGTCCTAGGCCACGACTTCCTGTATTTTCTTATGTCTTTGTTTGTTGCCTGTCTTCTATTACTAGAATGTATGTTTCTGTGTTAATCAGCTTTCTGTCACAGTAACAAATACCCAAGATAAAACAGCTCAAGAAGAGAAACGTTTTATTTTAGCTCATAGTTTTGGAGGTTTCTGTCCATGATTGATTGGCCCTGTTGCTTTGTGCCTGTGGTGAGGTAGCTCATCATGGTGTGAGTTTGTGACAAAGTAAAACTGCTCACTTCTTTCTGAGCCAGGAAGTAAAGAGAGAGGAAGAGGAAGGAGTGGAAGTCCTATTGTTTGCTTTAAGCATGCACTCCAGTGACCCAAAGGCCCAAATGGACCCAGCAGGCTCCATTTCCTGATGTCTCCGCTACCTCCAATAGCACCATGCTGGGGACCAAGCCTTTCCCACATGGGCTTTTGTAGGATACTTAAAACTTAAACTATAACAGTTCTCTGATAATTTAAAATAGTGGCTGATATATGAAGCTCTCAATATGTGGTGAGTCACAGAGTTTATGTCTCAGGAGAAAAATACTTGGAAATACAAAAAAGGAAACGGATAATATAAATGTGCACAATTTCAACTACATATAAGAGTAGTAAAAAAGATTAGAAAGATGGAGTACTGAGTTGAGATATTTTTCTTTTTAATTTTTTAAATTAAAATTTTTCTTTATAATTAACACATTTGTACATATTTATGAAATGTAGTATGGTAATTCAATACATGTATACAATGTGAAATGATCAAATTAGTGTACTTGGCATTCCTATCTCCTCAAACACTTGTCATTCCTATGTTTTGGGGAGCTTTGACCTCTTCTTTTCTCCTTATTTTGAACTATATAGCTTTTTAGACTATAGTTATGCTTTTGTGCTATAGAACACAAAAATTAATTTTTCCTTCCTAACTATATTTTTGCACAAATTATCTAACCTGTCTCTTAGCCTCAAAATTTCTACATTTATCTCTATTACAGTGAGAAAAAAATCTGTTAAAGGAAAAAATATTGGCAAGAACTATACAAGCTATTATTATGAATGGCTTCTTCTAGGTAAATTACAGATGATTTTTTTTTCTTCTTCAGTTTTTTGGTGTGGTTTTTAAATGCCTAACAATTTGCATAGATGCATTTCATAATCGATCTACAACCTTTTACTTGTAAAATGGTTATTGTCAGCATATTAAGAAAAGCTATTTTAATTTAATGAATATGAAAATGTTACTTAGAATCAAGAGTTGTCTAGAAATATTAGTATTTACTGACACAGTGGTGCATGAAAGAGGGCTGCAAACTCTATACTTGTCCCCTCAAGTAGCGGGATTGCTTCCTTTTCCTTGGAACCTTTGGCTTTTTCTTGATGACACAGTGTGACAGAAGTGGCACTGTGTCAGTCTGGAGCCCACAGTTAGCAGGACTGCAGACTCTTCCTTGGTCTTTTGGGCCACAGAGGCTGCCATAGCCTGAGGAAGCCCAAGCTAGTCATCCACAGGGACCATCTAGAGAAATAGGAGGTGTGGATCTGTCCCCAGCTGTTGCAGATCCCAATCATTCATTTCAGTTGAAGCTGCAGAAATCACAGACCAGAGAGAAGCATTGCCTAAAATCCTGACATAAAAACCAATACTTTTTATTCAAACTACAGTGTTCTGGGCGTGGTCCATCATGTAATGTTTCATAATTGGAACATACATCTTCTCCCAAAAAAAGGCATCCTAGAAATTTACTGTAATGCAAGGTATCTATTTTAATTGATTAACATAAAATTAGAAAATCTTTTCTGTAGAACATGTGTTGCCCTGGTGCTTAACTTTTAAATATTCAGCTACGTTAATATAACTTTACCCTAGAAGAAAATATACAATGGCAGCAAAATGCAAATACCATAAACTGTAACCCTTTGGATAAGAAAACATAAAGTCAACATTTTCATCCAACATTTTACGAGAAGCCCTAGCTAGTTAATAAAGAAATTAAAGAGGTATTAATTTCTCTTTTTCTCTTGTCCTCTCTTTCTCTACATGTATGTAACGTGTATCTGAAAAACATAAGGAAAATAAAGTAGGATAGAATGTTTTCAATAATTTTTGTTATAGACATATTAACATACTTGGTGAATTATTTAAGTCAATCAAATTTATATAAGAAGAACAATTCTTTTAGCAGATGTTGAGGCACAAAATACACCTGTAAACATTTGAATAAACTATTTGTTCCCAAAACATGATATTAACTATCTTTGAGTCTTGGCTTTATGTCAGGTATTGTGCTAAATAACTTTTATGAGTGTATAGGATTTTCACTATGTTATTATTAGCTTCCTTATACAAATAAGAGGCTTGAAGAGGTTAAGGTCCTGCCATGAATAATGATAGAGTTGCCATATCAACCCAGGTAATCTAACCACCATATATGTTTTTATAGAATAATCTGTTGCTTAGCGATATGGTTATGTACTAGGAAATGCATCCTTTGGTGATTTTGTAGTGTAAAAAAAAATCACAAGGTATACTTACAAAAAACATAGCATCTAGCCTACTACACACCTAGCCTACTGGAATGCTCACTATCATACCTATGATCTGTCACTGATTGAAATGTTATTATGCCAACTGATACAACAGGAGTCCAGAGAAAGAAAGAAAAGGTAAAGTGTGGGGAAGTATTGACATGGTTCACTCCAAGTCATGGTAAATCCACGTGAAGAAGTCTACAAACCACTTCAGACATGAGGTTAGGAAAGAGATCCAGAGGGTCACTTTAGCTATGCAGTGTGACTTATCTCTATATAGAAAAAGGAGAAATAGTAAAGGTTTTTTAGAATTGTGACTTGTTTTCCATTTATAGCCTTCCCTCCTCACTCACTTAAGGAAACTCCTAGCAAATATTCAAAACTTAAAATATTTTAGATCACTTCTGAGTTAAGAAGTAAGGGTGAATGTTGTATTCTTCTCTGTGAGAAGAGAAGACACTGAACATATATAATAAAGTAGACACACACACAAGTGGACCAAGGAGAGATGAGTAGGCTGAGTTTAAAGAAGCCCAGCCAAACAAATAAAAAAGAATAATAAAGGGCCTCAGCCTCCATGGGAAGAAATTAGAAACAGAAGTGCAAATGGAACCACAAGGAAGCAAAAAGAAATAATAAAGATCAAAGAAGAAAGCAAAGAAATATAAAACGGGAAAAAATACATGATATCAAAGTCTGGCTGAGAAGTTCAGTAAAAGTAATAAACCTCTAGGAAGACTTACCAGGAAAAGAAATAGAGTTATTTACACATAGAAATAAGGATAGGGTGGGGAAGGGGAGAGAGAGGAAGGGGGGGAGGGAGGGAGAGAGAGGGAGGGAGGGAGGGAGGGAGGGAGGGAGAGAGAGAAAGTACCAGTATGAGCATTGAGAGCAATAACATCAATATAGATTTCACAGATATGGAAAGCATAATAAGGGAATATTACAAACAATTGTTTGCCTGTAAACTCAACTCAGCAACTTTCATAAAATGTACAAACTGCCAAAATGAGTTCAGTGAAGAAAACCTTATGTGCTTCATATTTATTATGGAGACTACATTTGCAATTAAATTTTTTCCTACTCAAGAAATACATTTATTTACTTTTATTAGTGCATATCATACTTAATAGTGTGTCTTGTCTTTTCTTCTTTTTTTCCTTTTCCATCTATCTCCTCTCTCCCCTCTCCCCTCCACTCCCCACCTCTTTTTTTTGAGACAGGGTCTCACTGTAGCCCAGGCTGGCCTCAAACTTGAACTTGAGGCAACCCTCCAGCATCAGCCTCTGGGTGCTGAGATTCCAGGCTATACCACGCCTAGCAGGATTGAATTAGTGATACTTAAAACAACATAGATGAATCTCAAAATAATTCTACCAAGGAAAAGATGTCAGATGATGACAACACATAGTGTCAGATGCCATTTATATCAAATTTTGGAATTATAAACTAATATAGTGAGAAAAACCTTTCACTGGTTGCTAGGACATGAGAAGAGGGTAAGGAAGGTAGGAGCCATCATAAGGGGTCAAGAAGAAACTCGATGGTGAGGATATATCCATGTCCCTGATTATGATGATGGCTTTACTGGAGAGGAGTTAGGTTCTGCCTTGCAAAAGAGATTACAACATTTAACTGTAAGTACAGTGTGCTACATATCATTTATACATTAATAAAACTGTTTAAAAGCTAAAAAAGGAAAGAAGGAATAAGAAAAATATGGAGGAGAAAATATAACTTTTAGCCCTAGGTAGTTGGTTTATTAATTCAAATTCTATGCTCTCATATTTAAACATTTCAAAAATATATTAGTCTTCCTTTAAACTGATGTGAAAATAAAATTTCTAAAACAGGAACTCAATCTAATTTGAAGGAATCTTACTCATGACTTAGTGACTATTTGTAGAGGTCCTTATTAATACTTTTTAATGCATAGGAAAGAAGTTTAGTTAATGAGTTTCTTAGCTTGCTTTGGACAAAGTTTCCCAAGACAAATGTCGTAACTACTAGATTTTTCTTCCTGATTGCACTGCTAGATACGTTTTTGTCTTTTTTTATAATAATAGAATAAAATTACTACCCTTAATCATCTAATGACTATAAATTGGTCTACATCATTTCATTTTAAATGAATCACAACTACTTATAACATCAGTGTTAAATGCTTATCTTGAACATAATTTTGTAACTCTATCCTGAAAATTAGCACATCCTTATAGAAATAACCATAAATTTCAGGTCATTAATATGTCATAGCCAGTACATGTGGGATCGAGGAAATCTCTAGCTATGTTCTCATTACTGTATCACATGTAGCATTTTTAAAGACTATTAGATATATAGGAAACAATGAACTTTTGATTAAGTTACAATTGTCTTTCCAGCTACTTCTGACCTTTGTTGAAAAAAAACCCTCTTTCTCTTCCTTTTTCCCTTCCTTTCTCCCCTTCCTATTCTACATAGCTTGAATGATGTGCAGAGTCATACACAATTTTGCACCATATTTTATATTTAAAAATGCTTTTTCTATGACAAAAAGTGGGTGGCTGAACTTTACCACCCAGTGTGTAGGGTTTGAAGCTAATTAAAATCAGGTGGCTTCTGAATTAACTTGTGGGTCCCCACAGTGATGGAAATTGCTTCTTTCTAGTACTATTGACTGACAATGCAGGTGATAACTTGTTTGCATCCTCTGAACAAGTTCATTAGTTCCTATAATGGCTGTTTCAGGTAAATACTCCAATATTTAATTAGCAGACTCTCTTTGGTGAAGTTCTGGATAATTATAAGACCTTTCTTCTTCCCTTTGTGTTCAGGACTCAAATGCTTTTTATGGCCAGTCTGAGTCATCTTCAATCGATAGTTGTATGGCTGACAGCTGCTATTAATAACTATTAAAGCAACTGCCTATGTTTTTTTCATGATTTAAAAATAAGACTCCATCAATCTTGAAGATTAACTGACTGGGCAGGAAAAGTTTTAAGCCTCTTTTAATCCAAGTTGTCAAGTTGACACCACTTGGTCTAAATGTTCTATGTCATTGCCTACTGAATTGGAACATGTATGTTTTGAAAATTTCTATACTGAACACATACAAGTGTTACATTAACAATAACCTGATGTGAGGACATTCAGTGTCAACCTAGATTGAGAACCTACCACCAGCTGGACTCTAGAGACACATGGGTACTGAAGTCCCAGTCCCTGCTTTAATATAATCCCCAGTGTAGGAGAAAGGGAGCGTTCCACCATGTTATGTGTTATACATTTAACATTAGTATGACATGACTCAGAGGAGTGAGACTCAGAGGGATGTGTGATCATGGCATAGTGAAGCCTCGAAGGACTTCCTGTTTGCTGCTTGTGAAAGGGAGGAGATGTAGAGGAGAGCATCAGTACTCAAGAGAGGGCTTGAGAAGAGGACCATGGCAGATTTCGAAAGCAATTCTGTGTGTGACTGTCTAGTAAGATGCAGACATATCTAAAGAGGATTTTAGGAAAGTTTTTCCTCATGACTCTTTCCCTTAACAAATCCTTCCATCAATATCTTAATTGTTCCTCAAGTTGTTTTGTATTTCTTGAGTTGTTAATGTAGACTGTCAGTTATCACTATTTGTAGATTGAATGTGGGCGAATTCATCCATAGGCTAAGGTTTTCTAGCCTCAGAATCAATACTGTGGCCCTTCCTTTTTTTTTTTTCCATTACTGGGAATCGAACTCAGGACCTTGCACTTGCCAGGTAGGCATGGTGCCACTGAGCTCCATCCCCGGCCCGATACTGTGGCACTTCTGCAGTCACTCTCCAACATGCACAGAGTGGCACAAGGTTCCAGCTGCCCGAGCTGTGTCTTTTCAGCTGATGATGAACAAGGCGACCTGCTGCCTTCTTAGTTCACTTCTCATACATTAAATAAATGTCCTCTTCACAGTCTGTTTACTGCTGTATTTTTCACATTTTTTGGTTCTTTCTGTTGGTAAGTCCCTTGTTCAACTGGGTCCCAAGCATAGTGGTAAAGTGTTGCTTGGTGTTGCTAAGTGCAAGGAGACTGTGGTGCACCATATGGAGAAAATACCAGGGCTAGGGAGCCTTCATTAGGCCTGTGCTATTGTTGTGTGTAAGTTCAGTGCTAGCGAGGCAATGCTGTCTATTGAATAAGGTATCTTTAAACACAAATATAAGTTTATAGATTATAAAAATGTGGCCAGAAACTTGAAGAACCTTAGCTCTTTATTTTTCCTAGAGCAATAGTTCAGTATTTGTTAAATCAGTACTTGTACCTAACTACTGAAAATAGCACGAATCATTTACAACCTCTTACTGTAGGCTTGGGTTATTAAACACAGTCACAGTTGGCAAAGCTGGTTAGAATTTAGGAATACGGAATCAATGACTGGAGTTCTGATCAAGAGACTCAAGCTAGAATGAAGAGCTCTGGGTGGCCCAAATGAGCCTCACCCCACCAAAGTGGATTCTCCTTCCATGCATGGTCCTGCTGATGATGGGAGTGAAAAGATTTGGGCATATTATCCACCAGTCAGGTAATCCCCAGAACTAGCCCAGGATTTACATCAGAGATTACCCCTTCTAATTTACTTCCAGGATTACTGGACTGGAAAGAAGTTGAATCATTGTAACATTGGGTGTTAAGTCCCTGGCACTCTCAGATCTGATCAGTACATTGGGAAGTGATGTAGTTCTGCATCACTACTCTTGCAATGTGATGACAGTGTTTGTGGAACAACCACACAGCAAAGGCAAGAGACAGGTGACTTCTATGTCCTCTCCTGACTGGTGACCCAGACAGGGAGAAGCTATATTCAAACTGAATTCTGATAATAATGAATTTGTTCTCAGGACAGATATCTCAATTGCAATGGTTACGATTGTAGCCAGGCAGAGACAGACATCCCATTCAGAAGAGTAAGACAGAGTGCTGGCCCAGTAAAGAACGAGGAGTTTCGGCATTAGTCAGAAGAGGCTGGAGTTTTTCAAATCAGTATTTTTCAGTGGAAGCTGTAACGAGATTGGATAAAATGAATGGCATTAGTCTCCAAAATTTCAGACTCTTTCTCATTAGTAGCCAGATCAGGAGATAAATTGGTGTCTTTTTCTGGAGGAGAAGATAATATGTTGGAAAATCAGGGTTTTAGAAATGGGTAATGAGTGCGGAATGCTGAGGAGGAAGACAGGAAGAGCATGTAAATTGGGGGGCAGCATAGAAAGAATTGGAATGTGGACAGGGTGAAAATTTCTCATTGTCATATTCATAAGAATTTGTAGGGAGAGGGAAACACTTTAGGTAATTTTAATAAATTTTTATTACGGGATGACTTGTGTAAAGTAGATTGTCCCATTTAAAACACACTAAGGATATAAAATTTTTCAAAATAAATGTATGCATTTTGAAAATAGCAAAATTGAGATTAACCAACAAAGTACAGAGTGAGGATGGTCCGCTCTCTCTCTCTGCATATATGTGTGTCTGATTAACTGATTTTATCCCAAAATACTCAGAAAACTGATACAAGTATGGAGAAGACAAATATTCTTGTTCATTCAAGGGTGGGCACTTATAGAAGAGAGGAAATATCAATAACATGTCAAGATAACTTGGGATATTTACACAAGTTTGGGGTGTGACAAATCGTAGAGTCTAAATTGTCTTAGATTGGTTATGATTCCAGGGCAGTGAGGAAAGGAGAAACATGATAAAAATGGATATCCCAGTGAGCCTGATGGAAATGAATAACAATATGCAAAGTGTTCCACTATGGAAAGAATGATTCATTGCAGCAAAGTGGATAAAACTGGAGGGCATTATATTAAGTGAAATAAGCCAGACGCAGAAAGAGAAGAACCCAATATTTCTCCTCATGTGTCGAAGCTAAAATATTTCCAGCTGAAAGTAGCACAGTGATTACTGGAGACTGTAAAGGGGTGAGTGCTTGGGGTAGATGGGAAAGAGGCTGGTTTTGATCGGTATATGCTATATGCATATGTGGAGATATCACACTCACTAAAACCCATTATAATATACAATTAATACATGTTAATAAAAATTTGAAAGTAAATAAAAGCAAATATCTTTTTTAAAAAGGCAGAGAACCCCACTAGCACATTTGCTCTTTCTTCCCCATGTGATGCCCTCTGCCATGCTATGGTGCAGCGTGCAGCCCCTCACCAGGTGCTGGTGCCAGGATCTTGGACTACTCAGCCTCCAAAACCATGAGCCAAACAAACTTTTTTGCTTTATAAATTTAAAAAAAGATTGATGGTCCTAGAAAGAAAATAAGTATTGGGGAAGCTAGAAATTAATCTGCTATAGAGCATGATTTATGCTTTTTGCTGGTGTTGGTAGTGACCACTGATGTTCTGAAACATGTCCATAAAATATTAGTGATTCTTTTCTAAAGAGTAACAGGTGGTAGATGTGATTTTTGTGTTGTGATTTTTGTGTCTGAGGCTAGGTTAGAAGCAGCAGTACAGCATCCACTAGATTCTCTCTCTTTTGGGATTCTTGACCTTAGAAACCAGCTACCATGTTGTAAGAAAACCCAGGCCAGATGGAAATGCCACATTTAGGTGTGCAGCTTTACTTAGGGTTCAGGCTAACAGCCAGCAACACCTCTAAGGCAGGTAAATGAATGAGCTCTGCACATTCCAACTGCCAGCCTCAAATGCAGCAGCTGTCTCCACTCCTCCCCAAGTCACAGATTCATGGGAAAAACAAATGCTGCTATAAGTCGCTCAGTTTTAAGATTATTTGCTACAGAGCAATAAATAACTAGAGGAAAATGTGGGCTACAGTTTACTTCCTCTTCGCTGAAATGGAAAGAAAAATGGGTTAGATAAAAGTACTTATAAGTTTGAATTTATAGGAAAGTGAAAATGAGAGCAGCTCCATTTGATGTGTTTAGCTCTTTATGAAGTCGGAGCTGAGCCCATTTGTTTCATGAGTAGGACAAAGTGGAGAGGAGTTGATATGAATGGATTTGAGGCTTCAGGAAAAATTATAATGGTTTAGAATAAATTCTTTGGGGAAAAGAAAGGACTTGATCAAAGTGATTGACAAATAATACCAAAAATACGAATGAAGTCACAAATCATTTGTTTATAATGTGGCTATTTTCAGCATGGCTAAACTTTTTCACTAGTGATACATATGAGGAGGGGATAAAATACTTTGTAAGATGAATTTGGTGGAAAGTAAATGGAGCTTTGAAATAGTATTATTGATATTGTGAGTGAAATGATCAGCAAGAGTACAGGACAGGTGGACAAAAAGAAAAGCTAAAGGGAAGCTGATAATCTAGGAAATTAGGGAAAGATCAAGGAATTAGAGATGGGTTAAAAGAACAAATTTACTCTGAGAGAACAGAAGAAACTAAAAAACCCTGTTTGGATATAGAAATTTCCAAGTCTAAGATTTCAAAGATGGAACAATGTTTTAGTGTAAGTCATCACATGAGAAAGCATAGAGGGAGTAAAGCTGAAAGTAATGGAGAAATTAAAAAGCTGCTAGGTTAGGAAGACTTGTGGGTTTTTGTGCAGTGTTTGGAGTTACAATGGGTTTAGGAATTGGCATAAAACTGAAGAACATGTTAGAACAAACCACTCCAGAAACCCCTTAAAGCTGTTGCATACTGATGTGGAAAATAGGAGGAAGGTAGCCTATATACATATGGGCTTCAAGGTTGAGAGTCTGTTGGAGAAAAGTTGCTAATGTCAGATGCCTTTCTCTTCCTGGGCTTGGGGTGGGGATGGTGTCATTCCACTTGAGAGGGTTGGGAAGACACAGTGAGTCACCAGCAAATGCTACGTTAGTTACATTCAAGAGATAAATTGGTTTTGGAAAAGACCAAGGGTATATGGAAATGTCTTTAAAATACTCCAGGAGGCCAGGGATTTAGCTCAGTGGTTCCCGCCGCCTGCCTCACAAACGCAAGGACCAGAGTTTGATCCCCAGTACCAAAAAAAGAGAAAAAAAAAATACTCCAGGAGGGGCCGGGGATTTAGCTTAGTGGTTCCACTTGCCTTGCAAGTGCAAGGTCCCGAGTTTGATCCCTGGTACCAAAAAAAGGAAAAAAACCAAACAAAAATACTCCAGGAGTCCTTGCGGCTGCTGATAGGTCCTGAAGATAGAAAGGGAGTGTGGGAACATGTTTTTCCCCAATTGCTAGAATCTGGTGAGAGGAAAAAAGCCAGGACAGACTATAATTGAGGGTAGGGAAATAATACAAAACCATTATGTGTAGTGGTGAAGCTGAATTACCAAAGGGGATAGTAGTTTTAAAAAATGAGTCTAAATGTCTAATTGTTACAGGTGACAGAGTTTAATAGAAAGGCCAGCCAGAATCAGGACACACATCACTTCTCTGTTGCTAAAATGTTTATCTCTAGTTCCCTATTGCACATCCCACAAGGGCAGGACTCATGCTTGTTGTGTTCACTACTGCAGCTGAGCATGGTGCCCAGCACACAGGAAATACTTAAGCAAGTGCTTATTAAATAATTCAACTTAGAAAAACTTAACTACATTAAGAGTTTTTGTTGAGTGTATATGGTGTGTCAAAAGTGGTACCAAGCAATAGTTTACATAATCATTCCATTTAATCTAGATGTAGAGGCATCATCATCAAATGCTACATTATGATATGGAAATGATGCAGGCATGAAAATGGTGTGAGATAAGGGTTGAAGTTAAACTCAGAGCTGACTAAATTGTATGCTTCAAACTGCTACACAGCGATGTGCTTTGGATGTGGATTATAACCTGTGTATGGAAGGAGGGATGAAAAGTGCTTTGTGGGTCCCTATGACTTATAGGGACAGATGCTCACATGTTGATAGCTACAAAGGATGATCCAACTTGATATCTCACTATGGTTTGGATTCGCCTCTCCCTCATGACTGGTGATATGTTTTTATACACGTGTTGGCCATTTGTATATCTGAGAAATGTTTACTCATTTCCCCAAGATTATTGTTTTTAGTTTTTAAAAATTCTTTTTTTCCCATTAAGTTTATTGGTACATTTTAGGTATAAAATACAGTTACATTCATCATTGAGATCTTGTACCATTACATGAGTATCTTGGTTCTTTTTTCCCCCCTTCCCCTGCCCTCCCTTCACCCCCTCCAACCTTCCCTATTTGCAAAGATTTTGTTTCCACTTTTTTCCTTTTCTCTTATTTTTTCTTCTCCCTTTTTTCCTTTCCCTACCCCTCCCACTTCCCCTGCTCCTTTAGACCTTTTCTTCCTGTTACACAATATCAATTATACATTTTTAAAATTACAATATCAAGATCTAGGAGACATTACCACAGATTTTACAGAATTTAAAAGGATATAGAAAGCATATTACAAAAATCTTTTTTGAAATAAATTTGAAAACTTCTAAGAAGTACCTTGGAAGACAAATTAATGAAACTAACTCTGGAGGAAATATAAAATTTGAATAGCACCTATTAAAGAAAGTATATTCCTAGCTTGAAAACCTACCTATATGACAACAGCAGGCTCATAAACATTTTAACTGATAAATTATATCAAACATTTAAAGCAGAAAAAAGAAGGAACACTTCTCCCCTCATTTTAGGAACTCAACATTGTGCTAATCCTAAAACTGGATAAAGATAATAGAAAAAAGTATGAACATAGATAGAAATTTGTTTAACAAAACAAACTATTAGAAGTCAGATCTGGCAGTATGTAGAAAGTGGTTTTGTTATAGGGATGGCAGTGTTGGTTCAGCATTGGAAGATCCACCTCCAAAAGTCATCATTTTAACAGAGGAAAGGAAAAAGCCATATGATCCTGTCACTAGTTGGAGAAAGAGTATTGGACTAAATTCTACAGCTGTTCATGGTAAAAGCTATCAGGAGACTAGAAGTAGAACAGAACCTTCTCGACAGATTAAAGACATGTACTCCATACTTACAGCGAGAACACCTTGTATGAATGGAGAAGATACAATGCTTTCTCCTTAAGGTGGGGAACAAGGGCAGATATGCTTATTCTTTATCTCTCCATTAAACTTTGAAACCTAGGCCCCACCAAAATAGTCTGGCAATAAAATGACACAACTAGGATAGGATTGGCAAGGCAGAAGCAAAATCTTTATATATAGATGAAATGATCATCTACAGAGAAAATACTAAGAAATCTCTAGGAGCCCCTAGAACTTGTACTTGAATTTAGGAGGATTTGAAAACACAAGGTATATATAAAAATTCAGGTCTGTGTGTACGCGCTACAAAGGATATTGAAATTTAAAAGTTATGTAGGAATACAAAGGACCTAGAAAAGTTAAAAAAAAAAAAAGAGTGTTGGAAGACTTTTAGTACCTAATTTTAAGACTTCTTCTAAAGCTACAGTAATCAAGGCAGTGTTCGTGTAAGGAAAGACATATAGATCATTGGAATAAAACAGAATCTAGAAATAGAACCACACATATATGGTCCACTGAGTTTTGAAAGGTTATTTAACATTAGCATTTTATAGAATATAAACTCAAGAGCTGAGGAAGAGATAGTGTTTTCAGCAAATGGCACTAGAACACCTGGTAACCGTATATAAAAAATTAACCTCAACCCTTTTTTTCCATACATGAAAATAACTTGAAGGGATCTATGAACCTAAATAAGAAAGCCTAAAAGTATAAAACTTTAAGAAGAAATTATAAAGGAAAATGTTTATGAATTTAGGGTAGGCAAGAACTACCTAGTATACAAAAGACATGATGTATAAAAGAAAAAAATTGATAAATGAGATTCCATCAAAATTTAGAACTTTAAATGACATCATTAAAATGAAAAGTAGTCCTTAAACAGACCATATTTACAATGCATATAACCTATGAGCAGAATATATAAAGAATTCTTAGAGCTCATTAATAGACAACTCAATTAAAAAGTAGACATAAGAAGATGATAAATAGCCAGTACAGCACAAGGAACGGTGTGCAACTCTAGAATCAGAAAAATACTAATCAGTACAATCACAAGATTGAATTATACTCTCATTAGGGAGATGAAGTTAAAAGTTTTAAAAGCCTTGTCATGACTTTTTCTTATTGTTGGATTCTCCCCCTTTGTGTTTAATTTGTCACACCCAATGGATTCATTCTGCTGAGTTTCCTGGGGTTGTGATCCTCATTGTCTTTTCCTAGGGTATTGTATAAAATTTTGGGGGGTGCTGGTTTGATATTCATGAAGTTCCTAAGGTGCCCTTTATCATGAAAATATCTTACTTCTCCATCAATTTTGAAAGATAGTTTTGCAGGGTACATGAATCTGGGTTGGAGGCTGTTTTCCTTTAGGGCTTGAAATACATCACTCCCAGATCTTCTTGCCTTGAGGGTTTGCAGTGAGAAGTCTGCTGTGATTCTGATGGGCTTTCGTTTGTATGTGATTTGTTTCTTTTCTCTCACTGCTTGTAGAATTTTATTCTTCTGTTGGATTTCTGGAATCCTAACTATTCTATGCCTATTTGTAGATTTTTTTTGATTAAGGCTATTTGGAGTCCTACATGACTCACTTATCTGTATGTCAAGTTCTTTTCCCTTCCTTGGGAAGTTTTCTGCCATCACTTCTGTGAACAGTTTTTTTATGTCATCTGCACTCTCTCCTGTTTCTTCATTGACTCCAATGAGTCTTATGTTATTCTTCTTTGCATTGTCTAGCAGCTGCTGGATTGATTTCTCGTGTTCCTTTACAATTTTAAAGCAATTTTTCTTTTCCTCGTCACTAATTGCAACCTTATCTTCTATATGTGAAATTCTATCCTCACATTGGTTCATTCTGCTGAGCAGACTTTTGATGGAGTTTTTAATCTCTTGGAAATCTGTTTGCATCTGTTTTATGGATTCCATTTGTTTTCTATGTTGGGATTCCATCATGTTCCTCAGATCCTCTATTTTTTTATCTGTGTCCTCTCTAGATTTATTAATCATTTCTTGCACCATGAACACAATCTTTACTGTTATCTGAGTAATTATTTTTGATTTCATTTTTCCCAGATCCTCTTTTGTTGCCAGTTCAGGGAGTCCAGGTGGTTGAGTATCAGATTGTTCCATCTTATTTCCCTTTGGGGTTGCTGTAGGTGATCCAGAACTCTGTTTTTGACGCTTATTTATGTGTCTTCTCATTTCCAAGGGGGGGTGGGGGGGAGTGCTTCTGGCACCTGCGCGGCTCACCTTCTCTGTCCTAGGGGTTTGGGATGGCGGTGGGGGAGCGTCCTTCTGGGTGCTGGGACCAGCTCACCTTCTCTCTAGGTTTTTAAAATTCTTTACAAATTCCATATACAAATCTCTTGTCACATGAAGAGTCTGCAAATATTTTTTCCTATTCCACGGGTTGTCTCTTCACTCTTTTCTTTCCTTCGTTGTGTAGAAGCTCTTGGTTTGATATAATCCTATTTTGACTACCTTTCTTTTTATTTCCTGTTGTTGGGGTATTGTCTAAATAATCATTGCCTGTGGTGATGTCTTGAAGTCCCTTCCTGTGTGTTTCAGCATCTTTCTAGTGCTGCAGCTACAGCTTCTCAGATACAGCAAAAGGCAAGGGACATCTGAGTCAGATGTAATGATCTCCCCACTGCAAAGAGCAGCCATGGTTCCTGTTACAAATGAAAAGGTGGAATCAAGGGAAGAATTCAAACAATGATTGTAAGGGTTCATACAACTGGAATTTGGTGTCAAACACATGAATAACTTACACTTGATTCATCAATTCAACTCTCTTAGATCAATAATTAAATCAGTATCAGTCAGTTATTTTTGAACACTATAAAATATCTGCTTGCCACACTCTGCAGACATGTGTATAACTCTTTTACTTAAATATCTCTTCATATCCTGAAATTCATAATGTACTTCCATCCCCCAGTCTTGTCTTGATCCATCTTTGATTTTCAAAGATTTGTCTCTGGTTCTAATCATCAGTGCATTGCACTTTCTAGCCAAGGCCTGCTTCCTGAGGTGGATGTCCCTGGACAGCCCACTCTTCTCATCGGAGGAGCTGGCTCTCCTTCAGAACTTGGTTTCCTGGTTATTTCAGAGTCACCGATGGCCACTTGTTGGGAAATACCTGAACCACTCACACCAGGCTTGTACATGGATTCTGAAGCAGAAACAGAGACATCTGAGTGAATACTTGGCACAGTTCAGATGATACGTGGGATTTGCTTCCAGCTACAAATCCGATAAATGATCTTTCCCATTCTTCTCTTCCTGCCCTACGATGCTGGCAAGAATGCTAATTTTAAGCCAGCAGTGAATTCACCTACAGTTGTCTTCATTTTATATGCTTCTCCACTTATATCTTCTTCCCATTTTTGCTTTCCCTATTCTGCTATGGGGTCTTCGAGGAACTATAGAGAAATAAATCTATTTGCTGAGCCCTCTGCTGTGATTTTCAACTCACTGGCAAAAAGGAGAACTAGAGGCTTTCCTGACATAACCTCCCGTCATCTTAATCTTACGTAGGGTCATTCTTCTGATGGTCACATGCTCCACATGCTGCAGGACCAAGAAGCAGCCACCTCTTAGCACCTCACGGTGACTTTCAGGCTCTTAGTCTTCCTATACCAATTGGATTCCTTAATGGAGACCTTTGGAGCCCACAGTGGTCTAGACTGAGAGCCACTGCACACTGATCATTATGCTCCGGCTCTTGCTGGTTACCTTGGTACACTGGAGATGCTTTCGGGTCCTCAACAGCTACTGATGGAAAAATATTATAAAACTTTGAGAAATACATGACTCCTGATCATAAGGAGCACAGAAACAAAATCACTATCATTCAACGGTGATGTTTAACATAAAGAGTAGACAGAAGGCGCATGTAAGATGATATTGGCCTGTTTTTAAAGCTCTGATATTTTGGATATGTCACATACCCTTGGTGTTTGTGTCTTGGATTAAATACTTTCAAGATTATTGCTATTAAATATAGGCACACTTGAATTTTACCACTTTTCTACACCTCACCTGAATGTGTGAAGTAATTTCCAAACATCATTTTATACAATATATGAGGGGTCCAAAACAGAATAATTAAGTATATACATGTTTAAAATGTATATAAATTAATTAAAATTATTACAATATAGTTTAGTTGAAGTTTTTTTTTTTTGTACCAAGGATCGAACTCGGGACCTTGCACTTGCAAGGCAGGTGGCGGCATCACTGAGCTAAATCCCTGGCCCTATGTAGTTTAATGAACTGGTAAATATAAAATGATAATTAACACAATAAAACTGGGGGATTTAGTTCTAGTTCTGAGGTTAATAGATACTTATATATGGGGCCCGGGATTTAGCTCAGTGGTTTCGCCACCTGCTGCACAAGCGCAAGGACCCAAGTTCGATCCCTGGTACCAAAAAAAAACGTACTTATGTAATCAATGATCTGCTTCAACCTGATTTTCATCATTTAAAAGATGAAAGAGTAAGACTTTATGAATTTTACCACATGTTTTGCTCTAAAAGCTAAAACACTTTAATAAAAAATGAACTTCATAATTATTTAAATACATAGAACTCCCATTTGACCCAGCTATTCCTCTGCTGGGTATCTTCCCCCCAAAATTAAAAGAATCATACTGCAATGATATGTTCTCACCCATGTTTATAGCAGCACAGTTTGTGATAGCTAAAACTTGGAAACAGCCCATTTGCCCATCAGCTGGAGACTGGATAAACAAGATGCAGGTTTTTTTTTTATATATATATAAAATGGAGTGCTACTCAGCCATAAAGAATGAGAAACTAGAGACATTTATAGCTAAATGGATGCACATTGAGGCGATACTCTTAAGTGAATAAATAGGACACACATATATAAATAATGAATAGTTTCTCTGCTATGAAAAACTAAAAGTGTAAATAAGGATCAAAATGTATAATTGATATTGTGAAATAGGAAGAAATGCTCTAAAGGAGTAGGGGAAGTGGGAGGGGTAGGGGAAAGGAAAGAAAGGAAAAGAAAAAATACGAGAAAAGGAAAAAATGGAAGCAAAGTCTTTGTAAATAGGGAGGGATGGAGGGGGTGAAGGGAGGGCAGGGGAATGGGGAAAAAATAAGAACCAAGATATGTCATGTACAGGTACAAGTTCCAAAATGATAAATGTAATTGTATTGTATACCTAAAATGTACCAATAAACTTAATGGAAAATAAAAAATAATGATTTAAATCCATATATGAAAAGTTTTTCTCAGGAAATTATTATTTGTTTGCCTATCTGCATGTGGTACTAGTGTGTAAAGTTAACCAGCATAAGACTGGGACACTTTACTTTAGTATGCCAGTGACTAATGCAATGTCTAGTATATCTAATTGTCCTAAGAGTAGAATAATAAATATCAGTTCAAGAAAATTAAGCTAGAAAATAATGGTTGTTAGGTTTTTCTAAAACTCTATTCTTTTTATTTTTTGAAACAAAAGAAAAATCAAGGAAATACACACACACACACACACACACACACACGAACCTTGTTAAGAAACAAGACTTGCAGGATAATGTGAGAAATTTCAGATGGCAATTATTAAGTTAAACCTGAAAGCCTGTGACATTATAAGTGGCACAAACATTCAATTAAAACTGTAAAACCCAAATTATAAGATTGTATGTAATTTATCTAAAGTAGCAGTGACTTCTAGCTTGACACAAATTCTACTTAAAATATTAGTGAGCTAGACCTTTAAATCCTCTTGGCAAGATAGTTTTATTGCTTGCTAATTGGGCTCCACATTTTAAAAATAACACTTTTATATAAAATGGAAAAACTCAAGAATTTTTCAAATATTTGAAAAGCAATGTTCAATATTGTTCGTTTAGTTGCTCTCTTATTATCTCTGTTTCAATATAGTTTTCCTGTATTTAAGATATGTAGATAATAATGAAAACAAACATTAATTTTTTTCTTGTAGAAAATTTTACTTTGGATTTATTCAAATTGAGTTTCTTCATGAGTTTTAGTTGCTTTTCTTAATACTTTGATGCTACTGAGAATACTCAATATAAGATCTACTTTATTGGGAAATGGAAACATCAACAGAATTATTTGTATAGGAATATACGTTTCATTATTTTAGGACTAATGCAGAATTTAGTATTGGTACCATTTCAGCTCTCAATTCCTGTTATCATTTGAAAGGTCTCCTTTTCCAAAGATCAACACACATCTATTTTGTATGGATCTTCCTCACTAACTCTGAGATGATTCCTCAGCAAATATTTTTATATTGTTCTTTGTTTAGTGAGTTCATTGGTTCTGTGTGGATATTATATATTCTGTTCCATCTAGGAGATTTTATTTATTGTACCACCAACCAAACGTATCTGCTGTTTTTTTCATACTTTATTCAGGTTTCAGTAGTTTTCCCCACATGTCCTATTTTCATTTTGGACACCATCCAGAATGCCATACTATATTTTATTACCTTATTTGTTAGCCTTCTCTGGGTTATGACAGTTTCTTATTTTTGGTGATCTTGATGTTTTTGAGGAATATTGATCAGATATTTGGTATAATGTCCTTCTGGTGGAATTTGTCCTTTTTGTGTCTTTGCTAGATTAGAGTTCTGAGATTTTGGGATGGAAGATGACAGGGCCGAAGTACCAGTCTCTCCATATCCTATCAAGGTTGTGTGCTAGCAACATGATTTCACTGGTCTTGTTGCCTTTGATCACCTGGGGAAGGTAGAGTTTCCAGGGGTTCTCCACTATAGTGTTTTGTCTCTTCATTTGAAAGTCAACTTTTTGCAAGTGAGTCATTAAGTCTAGCTGATAGTCATAGCAGGAGGGAAAGTTTCACAACTTTGATGCAGAGTACTTACAAAAATTATTTATAATTTTCCAATGGGAAATTATTTTTGTTTATATTTTTACTCAATATTTATATCAGTATAGACTCATGGATATTTATTTTGTGCCTTCAGTTATAATCCAGTACTGTGTTATTTACTCTCTTGCTCAAATTATTACTTCTTTGACCATTGGTAGCCTTGTGTGTGTGTGTTTCTTTAGAGCATGACAAGATGCTTTAGGCTCTCTTGGCATACTCTCTGCCCATCCCTAGAATCACCCATTTCTCCAAGGGTCCTTGGTTTTATTTATTTAAAAAATGTTAAAGAAGCTAAGATCAAGGAACTGGATGAGGTGCTCATTGCTGACAGGGTGTCCTTGATTCTAGGCTGTCTTAAAGGATGGAAATAGTAATTACTTTCGGCTTTCACTTGCGGACATTTTCCCAAGGTAGTCTTCTTGAGCACTACTCCCTTTCAACTTACACTTGTTATTTTTAGTCTTTTAATATTTAGTTTGAGTTGTCATTTTTTTCCAAAAAGATTTGCTTATCTATAACATTGAATTTTCTTTAGTGTCTACCATTCATAATAATTTATAGTCCCATTGATTTATTGATTTGTGTAAATATACAAGATACAACTACTTTGTATAATTTATTATCCAAACCTAAGAAAATGTCAGGTCAGAAATAAATGAGGAATCAGTGAGAGTATACTTAATATCATATAACATATTTCCTTTGGCCACTAACAAAACCCTAATGAGAAATTTAGAAAAAAATTAGATGAACTTCTGCAGTGATATGGACATTACATTGTTTTGTTGGTGAAACCAGAAGTATAAGCATTTTTTATTATGAAAATTCTGTCTTTGAGTAAACAAAATCATTCTGAAGTGATACTACTTTAAAATCCCAAACCATAAAATAACAGAATAAAAATGAAATAGGACTTTTGGTTTTAGTATGACAGAGTAAAGCTGTGTTTGCCTCTTTCTCCCCTTGGAAGTCACTCAAAAAATAAGAAAAATGAGAATTAGATACTCATGTTCTATCCCTTATTTGTTTGTATCCCTGAAATACTTTATATGTAAACAGTTGTCAAACGTAGGTTAATAGTCATACATGGGCTGAACTTGCTTAACAAAGAAAGAAATTCTAAAATTGTCTAATAAAGAAAAAAACAGCTCTGTGCTTAATAGAGGAATCAAACTTGAAACAATGATTCAAAATTGCTAAAAATAAAAGGATAGACAAAAAAATGCAAGCAGGTACATGATAATGGTATGAGAGGACAGGTTGTAATAACAACAAGATCAAAGTCAAAGCCAGGAATCCCAATCTTTTTATTACTATTTAACTTTGTCCTAGAATTATTGACCAATGAAATTAGATGAGAGATAACAATGAAGGCATGAGAATTGAAAAACGGAGAAACAAACCCATATTTTTCAAATAGCATATCAAAATAACTTTATAACCAGTGGAAATCAATGATAAACTCAAAGAGTAAAAGAATTCAGCAAAGATACAAAATTAACAAAAAACTTAATAGCCTGTGTTGTACCACCCATGATGAAGTGCATCAAATCTGTGAGGAGCAAAAGTTCCTACTCTGGAAATGGTAGACCTAGAAATGGTATGGGAGAAGGCAAGAAGAGATATATACATTTATGTGTGTGTGCCTGTATGTATATAATTCATATATGCATGCTTATTTGCACATACATATGTGTGAGTGTATATGTTTCCCAGCTCCATTCACTGGAAGGGCCAAGAAACAAAGACACCAGGCACTGGATACCAGGCCTTGGTCTATGAATCAATTCTACACTGAGAGAAAGTAGAAGTGTTCAGAGGAAAGATGATTCTGGGCTTGGAGCTGGAGAGGTACAAAATGGATCTGGGACACCTTTTTATGTAAAAAAAAAATAAGGAAGTACTCAAAGAAAAAATTTACGAAAGATATTACAAAGACATGGGAGTCAGAATGAAGGGCTCCCACTGGCCAGCTTTGGGGCTACTTAAGTATTAAATGATAAGCCACTAGAAAAATATGAATGAATCCAAACTTATAGCAAATAGATACAGAAATAATTGAAGGAGAGGGGAAAGTTGCTTACAGTAGGACATTGAGGGTCTACTGGTAAATGGGAAGAGAACGCTAGAGATGGAAAATTCATCACTTGGCAGTCATCATGGCAAAGATTGGGTCTGGGAAGATCACTGATGATGCTACCTGCATTGTTTATTAGTTCCAAAGGAAAAAATAAGTAATTATACAGTGGATTATGTAGAAAATGCCTTGTCAAGTCAATCAGCATTGCCTACCAGACTCAGATGGACCTTGCTGGTCTTCATGCAGTATAATATTCTGAGAAATACTGCACAGTATCATCTGTGACGTATTCTGGCAGAGAATGCACAACCTCCATCTCATAATAAGGAAATACCAAACCAATACCAAATGAGGAATAGTCTATGAAAAGAGTTTGTAGCATTCGTTTCCAAAATATACTACTATCATAAAAGGCAAGAACCTCTATGGTAGTCTGGAAATGTCCCTGATTAATGAGGGCTGAAGGGATATGACAGTGAGCAACACACCTAATCCCAGACCAGAAGGAACAATTAATCCATAACAAGCATCACTAGGACAGTTGATAAAGTTGGGATTTATGCATTAGATTAGAAAAGCCACTGTGCCAATATAAACTGGGGAAATTAATAATTGAACTGTAATGATGTAAGAGAATACTGCTATTCTTAAGAAACATACACTGAAATCTATTGCCTGTGACACTCTAATGGTTCATATATATATGCTTAATATATATTGCATTGGATTTTGAAAACCATGTGTGAATAAGAATTACTTTTTAAACTTGTTCATATTGGCTTTATGAATAGCCTAATATTAGGTAAAATTTTTAAAAAAATTTTATTGGTACATTTTAGGTATACAATATAATGATATCCATCATTGGAAATTTGGACCTTAACATAATCTCTCTTAATTAATTCTTAATCTCTCTTAATTAATTAATTCTCTTAATTAATTCTTAAATAAGAATTTATCCCCCTTCCCCTGCCCTCCCTTCAACCCCTCCATCCCTCCCTATGTACAAAGACTTTGTTTCCATTTTTTTCATTTTCCATATTATTCCATTCCCTTCTTTCCTTTCCCCTACCCCTCCCACTTCCCCTTCCCCTTTCCCCCTTTTCTTCCTATTTCACATTATCTATTATACCTTTTAGTCCTTATTTACATTTTCAGTTTCTCACACTAGAGAAACTATTTGGTATTTACACGTGTGTCCTATTTATTTCACTTAAGAGTATTGCCTCAATGTGCATCCATTTAACTATAAATGTCTCTAATTTCTCATTTTTATGGCTGAGTAGTACTCCATTTTATAAAAAAACCCCACATTTTCTTTATCCAGTCTCCAGTTGATGGGCATTTGGGCTGTTTCCAAGTTTTAGCTATCACAAATTGTGCTGCTATGAACATGGGTGCACATATATCACTGTGGTATGATTCTTTTAATTCTTTGGGGAAGATCCCCAGCAGAGGAATAGTGGGGTCAAGTGGGACTTCCAGTCCTAGTTCTTTGAGGTATCTCCATACTGATTTCCATAGTGCTTGTACCAGTCTACACTCACACCAGCAGTGGAGCAGGATTCTTCTTTCCCCACAGCCCTGCCAGCATTTGCTATTGGTTGATTTCATGATAGCAGCCATTCTTTCTGGGGTGAGGTGGAATCTCAGTGTTGTTTTCATTTGCATCTCTCTAATGACCAGTGATGTTGAACATTTTTTCATATGCTTATTTGCTATTTCTACTTCTTTTTCTGAGAAATGTCTGTTCATTTCAGATGCCCATTTTCTGGTTGGGTCATTAAATTTGGGAGGTCTGATCTTTTTACGTTCTTAATAGTTTCGAGATAGTAGACCTTTGTCTGAGGAAGAGCAGGTGAAGATTTTTTCCCACATTGTGGGTTGTCTCTTCACACTGTTGGTGGTTTCTCTTGCTGTGCAAAAGCTTTTTAATAAGAAGGGGTCCCACTTGTTGATTGTGCCAGTTCACGGGCAACTGAGGTTTTGTTCATAAAATCTTTTCCTACACCGATGTCTTCAAGAGTTCTACCTAACCTCTCTTCCAGCCGATTCAGCGTTTCTATTTTAATATTTAGATCTTTAATCCATCTAGATTTTAGTTTAGTGCATGGTGAGAGATATAGGTCTAGTTTTAATCTTTGGCAAGTTGAAACCCAATTTTTCCAGCACCATTTATTAAAGAGGCTATCTTTCCTCCAGTGAGGGTGTTTGGCTCCTTTATCGAAGAAGAGATGGCTGAGTGTGTCTGGAGTTGTTTCTGCATCTTCTAATCTGTTCCACTGCTTCTCAGGTCTGTTTCTTTGTCAGTACCATGCTGTTTTTATCACAGTAGCTTTGTAGGATAGTTTCACATTGGGGATTGTGATACCCCCTGACGTGTCTCTGTTACCTAGAATTGCTTCTGCTGTTCTGGGTCTCTTCTTATTCCAAATGAATTTTTGGATTGTTTTCTCAAGGTCCATGAAGTATGCTGCTGGGATTTCAATTGGGATTGCATTGAATCTATATAGCAGTTTTGGAAGTATGGCCATTTTCATTATATTGATCCTACCCAGGAGTAGGAGATATATTTCCATTTTCTGATATCATCTTCAATCTCTCTTTTCAGTGTGCTACAGTTTTCAGAGAAGAGGTCTTTGATTTCTTTTGTTAGGTTGATTCCTAGGTATTTCAGTTTTTTGGATGCTATTGTGAAAAGAATTGTTTGCCCTATTTCTCTCTCAGTGAGTCTGTTGTTCAAGTGGAGGAAAGCTATTGATTTTTGTGTGTTGACCTTGTAGCTAGCTACTCTACGGATCTTGATTATTAAGTCTAGAGACTTTTGGTGGAGTTCTTGGGGTTTTCTATATAGAGTATCATGTTATATGCAAATAATGACAATTTGACTTCTTCATTACCTATCTTTATTCCTTTTATTTCTTTCTCTTGTCTAATTGCCATGGCTAATGTTTCAAAAAGTATATTGAACAAGAGTGGTGATAGTGGACATCCTTGTCTTGTTCCTGATTTTAGTGTGAAGGATTTCAGTTTTTGACCATTTAGTATGATATTGGCTGTTAGGTTTTTATAGACGGCTTTTATCAGATTGAGGGAGAGACCATCTATTCCAATTTTTTCTACGTTTTTTATCATAAATACATATTGGATTTTGTCAAATGCTTTTTCTGCATACGTCGTTTTATAAACCTGTCATGCATTATTATCAATAATTTATAATCTGCAATTGTCAGAAACATGTCTTATAGATATCATTTATGTCTTCCTGTATTTACTGTTGTGGATTCCTGTGTACCCTTGCTGATATTTTTTGCCTCTAATCTATCAATTTCTGGAAGAGGCATCTTGAAATTTCTTCTATGACAGAACATTTGTGAATTTTTCTGTTCTAAAAATGTTTGCTGGATATAGGAGCTTTGACATTCAGTGAGCGCATATGCAGGAGTGATACATGGTCCAAATAAATTGAATCTTTTCTTACTGTTGAGTAACCTTCATTAACTACAGTAATGCATTTTGCCTTAGACTATCTTTCCCCCCCTAGTATTTATATAAGTTACTCAGTTCTGGTTTTGTTTTGTCTCTTGTGAGGAACAAAAATGTATATACATTACCCAGGGTGCCTTTTAATTTAGTGAGGGAGTTTCACCTTTAATACAAATTTAACATTCATTACAAATTTACAATACATTATAGTAGGTTTCATTTGTGCTATAATTTGTAAGTTTCTTTTTTCTGATTTTTGTAGTTTCTGCTTCATCTTTTCCTTTTTCTTTTCTATTAACCAGAAGTACATTTTCATCAACATTCTATTCTGTTTTATTCTTTCAAGTGTTATCCTAACATTATACATATGTATATTTAGCTTAGGTCATAACTTGAGTTGCTATCTTTGACTACTTCTCAAGCTGCACAAAGATCCCTGTCTAAACACCTGCTTTACTAGTTAATGTCCAAGCCAGGTGTGGTTTGATTATTGAGGAAATTGGAATTGCCAAACTGGTTTTGAACAGGGAGTATGCGTCTCTGCAGTTCAAGCCGGACTTACTGCAGAGGAGTTTCCTCATTCTCTCACGTGTTCAAGACTGCCTAGCCTGACACCTCCCAAGTATCTCAGGGATTTTCTTTGTTCTCTAACAGTTTGTTACCTCTACCTCCCCGCCAAATGGAAATGAGGTATGACTCTGTGCACTGAACTTGCTTTCTGTAATACTTGATAACCAATGAATTTGTTGAGCCCATATGACCTGAACATCCTTTACATCCTGCAAGGATGTAAAATGTCTGTAAGCCCAACCTCTCCTGAGAGAGTATATCTTGCCTTGTTCTATCTCAAGTGGGGTGTCTCTTGGAGTGTGAACTCAGGCTGACTGCCAAGAAGAGCTATAACACGGAACCAAATTTTCTGCTTCAGTTTGAAGAATCTGCTGTTAGATCCACTGACAGATTATGCTACCAGGGGTCCTGTGGGAGAAGAGGCGAACTGATGTCTGAAGTCATCCGTTAAAGGTTCTCCCTGTGGTTGAAGATTTTGCTCCCTGTTAAATTATACATTGTATCAATATTTGTGTATTTAAGGAGTCGTTTCATTATTTCCAACTAAATACGGCTGAAATCTATAACCAAAGCTTTTGAATGTTTTAAGGCAAAGTTAAACAATGTGAACAACAGGAATGCGGGAAGAAAGCTTGAGAGGAAGAAAGCTTGAGAGCCCGAGAGGCACCACCATAGCCTGAGGAAAAATGAAATTGTAAGAAGCAGTTAATGGCTCCTTGACTTAACACCAACCCAGGAATTTCAACAAGTTAAATTTTGTTGCCTCTGTAGAATCCAACCCACAGGCAGACGTGACCAGCAATGTGGGGTTAGTTCATGGGTTACTTTCTTGCTCAGAAGTTCTGAAAATGGATGCATAGGAAATGTCCAACCATAGGAGCAATTAGAAAATCAGAGCATGATCTACTGAAGCCAAAAAAAGAGAGTTAATTTAAAAATGTTACCACTACACTTGCTAAGGCCTTCACAGCAAACTGCTTGAGTTTATCTTCATCTCCAAGGTAGACACTCCCTAGAGATGAACTTTTATGGAATAAGCAGGGGCCATTTTGTATGGATGGCATTGTGACTCACACTTGCGTTGACTGTTACCTTAGAACAACACGGACAGAGAGAACTTATGTATGAATAGAGGCAGTTACGTTTCTCGTAGATGTTCTGATAAATCATTTCATAAAGTAGAAAGGAATGGAAATGAGATCAATTGTTGCTGCTTTTATCTTCATGAAATACAAACAGTTGCATTTCGTCCAGAAGAGAGGGATGATAGAGTTTAACGTGCAAGCATTTTGGGATCACGACTGGGAAATGGGGTGAGGGTGGGGCTGGACTGGGGGTGTGGCTCAGTGGAAAGTCACCTGCTTAGCACGAGCATGATCCTGGGTTCAATCCCCAGCACTGCAACAAAACAAAAATAAAGAAGAAACGAAAGCAACAAAAACTGTGTGACTGATACATAGTCACAGAAAATCACAACATATGACTACTGGCTTTTCTTAGATCTATGAAGACTCCAATGAGACATTTTCTTACATTTTTAGGATAATTTTTATCAAACGACAACAAATAGCAAGTAAGACGATGGTGAGGAGAACAACGAATCTCTGTCCACTCTTGGTGGGAATGCAGATTGGTATAGCCATTCCAAATAACAGGATGGGGGCCTTCAATATATTAAAAGTAGGACTACCGTGTTACCTAGCAATCCTACTGCCGGGTACACACCAAAGGGAAATGAAATCAGCATCTTGTTGAGATATCTGTGCTCCTACTTTCATTGTAACATTATTCACAATAGTCTGATATAGAAACAACCTAAATGTCCATCAGTGGCTGTGTGATATATTTGCATAATGAAATACTGTCTCAAAGGAACAGAACCTTCTCATCATTTCAGCCTTTAAAAAGAAGGAAATCTTGCCGGGGATTTAGCTCAGTGGTTTCGCCGCCTGCTGCCCAAGCGCAATGACCCGAGTTCGATCCCTGGTACCAAAGAAAAAAAAGAAGAGGAAGTCCTGTTATTTGTGAAAACATGTATGAAGATGTATGAAGCCAGAGAACACTGTGCTAAGTGAAATTAAGTCAGGTACAGGAAGACCAAGAAAAATACTACATGATCTTGCATGTGGACTCTAAAAACATCAAATAGTAACAGAATAAAATGGTGGTTACCTGGAGCATGGATGGGAAGACATAGGAAGATGTTGGTCAAAGTATAAAAACATGCAATTTTGCAGAATAAATAAGGTTAGAGATCTAGTGTACAACATGATGAGTGTAGTTAATAATTTATTTTACATGGAAAACTTGCTAATAGACTAGATTTTAGATACCACACAAAAGTTAACTATGTGAAGTGGTGGCTATTTTAATTTGTTTAACTATAATAATAAATTTATTGTATATCTTAATATATATAAAAATATAAATACAGTTAATTTTCTATTATACAGTTGTTTTGTTCATATTTCTCTTTTGCCATCTGCATTTTGCTGAATTTTTTCTATTGACATACTTTGATTCCTCTTTTGTATAAATTTTATAGGGTGTGTGTGTGTGTGTGTACATGTGTGGTGTCCTTGTGGGTTATATAATAGATCTTATTGTTGTACAAGGGCATTTAAAACTGATAAATTAACTTCAATCACATTGCAGTAATTCTATATTTCATTTCCCCTCCCCACACTGTTACTATTATGATTTATACTAATTCATTTTGTATATCTTTAATTTATATTTTATAATTATCTTAATTTATATTTTATAGTTATTGTATACTATTAAAATTTTTATACTAGAACTAAAAGTGATTTATCCACTAGCATTACAGTAACACAATATTCTATAATTACATTTACACTTACTTCTATTTATGAGGTTCATACTTTCCTGTTATAATGATGCTATCTAGCATCCTTTCATTTCGGCTTGAAGAACTCTTTTCAACATTTCCTGTAGGGCCAGTCTAGAGCCATAAACTCCCTCAGCTTTTGTCTGTCTGGGAAAGTTTATCTCACTTTCCTTTTTAAAGGACAATCTTTCCAGGATAGGATTCTTTGCTGTCAATGTTGTTCTTTCAGCATATGCATATATAATCTCACTCCCTTCTGACCTGCAATCTTTATGCTGGAAAATCCATGGATACTCTCATAAAGTCTTTTTTTTTAATACATGACAAGTCACTTTTCTCTTGTTACTTTCAAAATTACCTCTCATTCTTAGAAACAAACCCGTGCATCTAAGGTCTACAAATCTTTGAAAAAAGTATCAAGAACACACAATGGGAAAAAGTAGTATCTTCAAAAATGGTCTTGGGAAAACCAGATGTAAACATGCAAAAAGACAAAATTAGACTCATACCTTCCACCATAAATAAAAAGAAACTCAAATGGATTAAGTACTGATTCATAATATCTGAAACTGTAAAACTCTTAGAACACAGTCAAAAAGCTTCTTAACATTGGTCTTGTAATGATTTCATTATAGGATAACAAAAGCAAGAGTAACAAAAACAAAAATACACAAATGGACTACTCTGGAGAGCAAAGGAAGCAATCAACAGAATAAAAAGACAACTTCTAGAACATTAATCATCAGGTAAATGCAAATAAGAAAACCACACAATTCTACCTAACATTTGCTAGGGAGGTTCTTAGCAACAAAACAAAGAACAAGGGTTCACAAGGACTTAGAAAAATCGAAACTTTTGCACACTGTTTCTGGAGATGAAAAATGTATCCAGTATAGAAAACAACATGGAAGTTTCTCAAAAACTTAGAAATAGAGCTACCAGGAGCACACTCATTCTAAGTATTTATGTAAAACAATGGAAATCAGAATCTGAAAGAGATAACCACATTCCTTTGTTTATACTAGCACCGTTTTTACTAGGCAAGCTATGGAAATAGCCTGAAAGTAGTTCATCCACTGATGAGTGGGAAAAGAAAATGTAGTGTAAACAATGGTCTTTTATTTTGAAGGGATTAATTTTTTTTGAGTTTTTTATATATTGTAGATATTACTCCTTTGTCTGAGGTATAGGTGGCAATTTTTTCCCCCATTTTGTATGTGGTCTCTTCACTCTGATGGTTGTTTCCTTAGTATGTGGAAGCATTTTAATTTGGTATGACCCCATTTGTTAACTCTTGGCATTATTTCTTGTGCAACTGGGTTTCTGTTCAGAAAGTTCTTGCCTTTGCCTATGACTTCAAGAGTTTTACCTATTGTATCTCCCAGCAGATTAAGTATTTCTATTTTAATACTAAGATCTTTGATCCATTTTTATTTTAGTATATGATGACAAGTATGGGTCTAGATTCAATTGTCTGCACGTGGATAGCCAGTTTTCCCAGCACATTAATTAGTTGCCAAAATTGATAACAATAAGTTTCAATGTATTTCAGTCTATCATATTTGACACAAACCATGTTATCTCACACAGTGTAATAATATCAGAATTCAATAATGCAAAGTTAACAAAAAGATCTGTAAGTGTGGAAATTTATAAACAGGCATCTAAATAATTTTGCGAAGAGGAACTCATATTGGACATTAGTATTTTACTTTTTTATTGCTAGCTCAAACCTATTTTGAGATCACATTATTTCTTTTTTATTATAAAGACTAACTCTTTATTCGTACCAGCTACACTGTGACTCTTCCACACGGGCATAAATTGTGTATGTTTAAAGGTTTTGGGCATTCTGAGCTCTGTGAGGATGCCTCAAGTGTAGTCTCACCAGTAGCAGCGGAGTACAGATTTAGGTAACCCCGTGAAGATTTCTGGATCCTTCCCGTGTGGCTGCCTCATCCCTTGCACATTTTCACGCAAACCCTGCTTCGCGACGACCCTCCCGCCTCCGCTCAGGGGACCGCTTGCTGCTCTTTGGCTCTCAGTCCCTGTGCTCCCTGCTGGAAAATGCCTTGAGGTAGAAAGGCTGTTGGCTCAGCTCATTTCTTTCCATTCTCTCCGAGGACACAATATCATGTGGCCTAAAATACTGTGTCCGAAAAATAGTTTCTTCATGTATTTCTATTTATTAGATTTACATTAATATTTATGTTTGCATTATATATTTATGTACACAATTATGTATGGTGTCGTTTTTGCACACTTGGGCATGAGGCTGGTCTGGGTGCTTTTGTTCCTCCGCACGGGCTTCCCGTGGCTTCCTAGGGTGGCCTGGCTTCCAATCTAGGGGAATCTCTTCTCTTGCTCCCTCCCTGCCCTTATTTGTCTTCTTACCTTTTCCTTCAGGTCACGGACAAGCCAACCTATCCTCTTCACCGTGCTTTGCTTGTTACAGAAGGGAGAAGAGGCAAAAATGATTTCCAACTGCTCCTGTTATCTGTCAAAAATTGAAGAGGGAAATCTTTCAAATACCGTGTGTGTGTGTGTGTGTGTGTGTGTATTTAAGGCCACAATAAAGATCCATATTAATTAAGATTTTAGTAATTTAATAGCATATTCTATCTAAAAATGATCTGTAATTGCTGCCACAGCATCTCCATGTTATTTTGGGGGTTGGACGTGGAACAATGTTGCGTGTGAAGTGCCCCTGTTAATTTTATGTGTGAACTTGACTGGACCACAGCTCAGGATGCCTAGGAATTTGGATGAACATTATTCTGGGCATGCCTGTAAGGGCATTTCTGTGAGATTAACTTTTTAACCAAGACTTGGAAGAGAAGGGTCCCTTCCTAGATGTGAGTGCACCTCATCCAATTCACTGACAACCTGAGGAGGACAGAAGACCAAGCAAGGGAGAATTCATTCTCACTCTCCAGGTCTTATAGCCACGACCTCGCTCTTCTCTGCCTTTCGACTCTGCTCCATCTGGAGCTTACACCCGTCACTTCTCTGATTTCCCAGGTCCTTGAACCTGGGCCAGACCTGTTGGCCATCCCAGTTCTCTAGCTTGCCTGCTGCATATGATTTCTTTTAGTTTGTGACTATTCAACAGTGATAAGCATTCAGCAGATCCCATACTTTGAATTTTAAATTTTGATATTTTCTTTCTCTAGATGCTGGAGAGTGGCTATGAGCTCTAGCGGTAGGTTTGTTTATTAAAAAAATTTCCAACTTAAGATATTTTCAACTTCTGTTGGGTTAATCAGATGTGACACCACTGTGAATTGAGGACCATCTATAAACATTTATGCATTACTCATCTGTGGGGCTATGTTTTCAGATCTGCATTATTTGGTGATTCTACTGTGGGAATGTCATAGAATATCTTTACACAAACTGAGAGGGCTACAGCACTAGGAAACATAATCTTATAACCATTGTATGTGGGATGTGTACACATGTGTACATACAAATGGAGATTAGGAGGGATCTACAAGACAAGGAATACCAAAGCTTGCCCCAAACCCACTAGCATCTAGAAGGGAGCCATGAACCAACCCTGCTGAAACCTTAATCTTAGACTTCTCACCTCCAGAACTCTAGGACAATAAATTTCCATTAAGCCAGTTGGTGGAAATTTATTAGCAGAGTCTTAGAAAACTAACACAGCTGAACTCCAGAAAACTTTGATTTTTTTTTTTCTTGTGGTACTGGGCATCGAACTCAAGACCTTGCACTTGCAAGGGAGGCACGGTGCCAGTGAGCTAAATCCTTGGCCCAAAAACTTTCATTTTGGATCTCACATTTATACAGACTCTCATTTGGAAACGGTTGATCAATATCTGTTTTATTTTCCTCAACTAATGAGCATTTCCCATAGGTATATCTCTGTACAATCTTAAAAACATTGAGATGTTGTTTAGAGATATCTATATTTGCCAGGATAAAAATTAAACAGACATTTGAAAATATTCATAAATTATTTTTAAATAAGAATAAGAAACTCACTGCTATTTTTTTGAAACTCAGTACTTTTAAAAGTGATAATGTATGCACAGCATACATTTATGAAGCCTGTATTTTGCTAGACAGGTAGGCAACAACAGAACATAGGTGATAGCATTGTTTTACATTTTTGCAGTGTCTTTTTAGAATATCAGTAGGTTCTTTGATATACCTGGGTTTATATCTGCTTCTGCATTCAGTCATTAGCAATGTGTTATTTTTAAGTATATAACAATAGCACAGAGTCACACAGATGTATACTTGGAAGAATATTGTAATTGTTTTTCTGAGAAGATGTGCATATTCTTGATATTTACACCAAAACATGGTAGGATTTTTGCTTAGGGTAAAGTGCAGCATGAAGTCTGAGATCTCATCAATGAGGCTTTTATCATCTGTTATGTTAAAAAAAACCCTGATGTTTGCATGTTGAATAGTTTTTTCCCTCATGAATGATTTTGTGTCATAAGGTGGTGATCATTTGGGAAATATCAGAGCACTGAGATAAGCAGACATATAAATCTTGATGCATTTCGCTATTTAATATACAGGAAAACTATATTTACAAATAAACTGCTAAGATTATGGTTACAAATACAGGTTTTCCAAAATTCTACATTTTTTCCTGAAAGTTCAAATTTTATTACCGCAAAATACCAAAAACCCCCAGTTCCTTCTTTCTTTTTTTCTTTTCTCTCTCTTTCTACTTTTTAATTTCCCCACTCTCTTCCTCAATCCTTTTCTTTCTTTCTTTCTCTTTGTGGTAGAGATTGAACCAGGAGCCTCACCCATGCTAGGCAGGTGTGCTACCACAGAGCTATATCCCTAAACTCATGAAACTTATTTTCATTTGTAAAATAACTATTCCATGAAGGAAAAGATGGTTCATTCAGTTGCCATTTTATACAGCGGCACAAATCATTTTCTTCTCGGTGGTCACTGTTCTTTGAGAGCCTTTCACATGCATTTCTTCTATATTTTCCTATAAAATTTTCCCATGAGTCAATTGATAAAATGTACTATGTATTGATCATGTTCCTAATTTATTGCCAATGCTAATGCAACTACATTGTTGACAAGAAGAAAAGCCAGGGCTGTTTCCCTGGGGTTCTTCAAATCCATGTGGGCAGCACCCATGTCTTATCACAGGTTTGGTGCCTACATGTGTCCATGTGTGGTCAAGTAAATGTTCTTCCTTCCCCAGGCAGGAAGGCACCCTGGTTGTCCAGGTTGGAGAGAACAGGAAAAGATAGAACCGACTCTATGCAAATATTCTCCACATTGTAGTCTAAGCCAATAACTATATTGTGAATTACATTCTCAACACAAACAGCCAATTTCCTTTGAAAAATTTAATTCCCATGAATGTCACAAAACTTTTAAAGACATTTTATATGGTTACTTTCCATATCTGAATGATGGGTGATATTCATAATTTTTCAGCATTAACATTTAACTCCAAGGAGCAAATTACAATTACTGTAAAAACACTTAATGAATATTTTAGGGAGAACATTTACATTCCACAGTAGATGAAAATGGTTTTCAGTCTGACTCATACACTGCAATTTACTGGGTCTCTGCCATAAAGGACATAATTGTAAAATTCAATTACCTGGTACCTATCTATATCCATTGCATCTAGAATCAAAAGCCATTTATTGTTGGTAATAAAATAATTTAATAGTGTTTATGGAAGTTTTTAATGGCTGTTTGCTTGGAGAAGTAAATTTCTATCCAATTCAATAAAGTCCCCTTTGTTTTTGTAGGTAGTATGAGTGCAGCATTTTTTTTTCTGAATGTCACAACTGAAAATAATTAAGGAGTCAGACTCCTAAAGAAAACTTACTTCAAAGTATTTTGTTTCATTTTTACTGTTCACTCAGTTATACGCTTTTGACAGAGCAGGGTGTATTATTGGTGAACTATCTTTCTGATTGGTGTTTTAAAGGGTTGCTAAACAGGCAGTCAGGGGAGGAATTCACTGAAGTGCTTCCTGCTTAGGAAGAAAATGTTTGTGTCACTTAGTCTTCTTCAAAGTAAACTTATATCAAACAAGCTTGAATTATGAAGGGCATGTTATCCTAGAAAAGAAGAAAGGCAGTAAAGAAAGAGGAAAAGGAGAAGGAGGGAGGACAGATTTTATGGGAATTTTCATACTTCACATTTTCCCTGATGTCTATCATGGTACTTTACACATAGTAGGTGTTCAAAAGTTTCAGGATCTCTTAATAGTTCATAGAAAGCATCAACATATTATGATCTAACCTACTGGATAGATCTCTAGTTTTCAAATGTGTTCATTATAATTGCAATACAATTATACCACTGACATACAGCTTAGAATCAGAGCACTGGTTTGGAATAGCCAAAGTGAAGGTTATGCATATAAAATGTGATACTCAGAAACAAAAATAATTAGCAGAGCGAGGGTAGTTAGAGCCAAAGAACCATTAAGTCTCATGCTTTGAGAAAACAGTGCTCTGTAAGAGTTCTGGCCTTTAAAAAAAAATCTTCAGGCAACTTTTATGTGCTTGGCTAACATACTGCAAGAGGCTGGAAATGGAGACAAACAACAGCTCACCTGCCCAGCTTGCTGGAGGAAGAAGAGACCTACACATGATCCTCCATTTTGCCAGCTGAGGAAGTGACATCAACAGCTAGGAATATGATGGATCAGGGAGCAAGAAAGGGAAAACTGTCGGGTTCCTATACCAACCACAGAGTCAAAGTTCGTTTGTTTTGGTACCAGGGATCGAACTTAGGACCTTGCGCTTTCAAGTCAGGCGGTGGAACCACTGAGCTAAATCGCTGGCCCAGTTTGTTTGTTTTTAAAGTTTCCTTGTTGATCAAAGTTGTTCATAAACTGTCTGGATGTTAGGATCACAGCTGACTGAGGGACTGGAATGATTATTATAAGGTACAACATATAATAATGGGAAATTCAGAAATTTGTAATTTGTAAGTTGTAGCCCAGGGTAAAGGTAATAATATAATTATCTTGCATTGTGCTTGAATAGCTTTTTGCATTTCAAAAGGCTTTCAGAATCATCTCATTTTAGCCTTATAATCTACAAATTTTTCCAATACATGTATTTTCCTATCCAAAAAGAGTGACAAATATTCTTTGCTTGATCAGACTTTAGACCTGAACCCTTCTCTTAGGACTGTCTGGGTACTTCCTGGAAAAATCCAGTTTCAGCAAGAACCCTGCCAAGTCAGTTTACAACAAAAAAACAAGCCTGCAACGTTGGTATGTGACCAGCTGGGTATCTGATGGGGTTCCTTGTCCTCCACCGTGCCCTGTGATGTCTGATCACCCTGGCCTGTATTCAACAGGAAGCCTTTCTGGTCAGTTTAGCCAGAATCTCCTGTCCTCCAATCTTCCTCTTCATAATGTTCTATCCACTGACTGCTCCCTGGTCCTTGGCTATAGATTCCCACTCGCCTATGGCATATTTAGAATTGGGCTCAATTTCCTTCCTGAACTGCCAACTCTCTTTGATAGCAATGGACTCGAAGGATGTTCGAAGTATCATTGAAGGCCACTGGCCACGCCCACGGTGGCAGTGACCCACTTAGCCTGCCGAGAGAGAGACAGGTCCCAGGCCGCCCTGCTAAATCCAACCCCGCAGCTACCAGCCAGAGGGTGAGGACCCCTCCCCACTGGCCACGCCCACGGCGGCTGCAACCTGGTTAGCCACATGGGCCCCTGCAGGAATCCTCCCCGCACCCCGGCCTCCCGGCTGTACTGCTACCTGGTTCCACACTACAAAGACACAAGAGACACCAGACCACAGTGCTTGGTAAATTGGAGGATCATCACCTCCCATCAGAACCTGGACTATCTTCAGGGGAAAGGCAGCTGGAACTTGCAGTAGAGCCTTGCAGAGTTCAACCCTGCAGGAGGACAAGGAGCTCATCTTGGGACTTGCAGCCAGAAATCTGCCTGAATCTCACGGGTCTGTGACTGGCTTGCTGAGACTCACTGACTTATACCTGCATACTGCTGCCCACATTGTCCGTTGTGACAGCAGAGACATACCCTGAAGGAGGCCCTTCATTTTCATTTTTTGTTATTTTCAAAATAATAATTATTATTGAGTTTTCTTTGTTCTTATTTTTTAATTATTTTCCCTACTCTTTTCAAATTTTTATTTTCTCTTCCTTTTTTCTTTCTTTTCTCTTTCCTTTCTCTCTCTCACAGACTTACTCTCCTGCTGTCCCACATTGTTCTTAATCTCCCCTTTTGTTCCTATTCTGGCCCTAATTTGGATTTCTTCTTTATTTTTCTTTTATTCTCTTTTTCCTTATCTTGCCTGTGTCCTCTGACCTCACTGCTAACCTTCCCCTATCCTTCTACTGTCTATTCTTCCCTCCCCAACTCCTTCTAACTCCCCATTCCAAAGGGCAAAATTGCTCTATTAAAGAGTTTATTCACTATAAACATATGTTGGGTTGGTCCTCAATTTTGATTTATTCACACAGTTAAAGGAGATAGATTAATATCTTTCACAAATTGTTATTTTCTAAGATGTACTTGATACTGTGCTATTGCTGATTTTATTACTTGGGCTAAGGTGTTGTGATTGATCGAATCAGTTGTCTTTCCTGTTATAAGGAAAATGAGATAGCCTCAGAGTTATTAGGGACTCAAAACCTAAAGACCAGCTATATCTGGAAGACACCTCTGGGAAGCAATCATTCCATAAGGGTTCTAATTACAAGCAACAAAGATACAATAAGCAATTTTGAAGTATCAACCCAGGAACTAAACCAAGGACAATGACAAAAGCAAAAATGAGAAGACATTTAAGCAAGGCACAAACTCAGACTTCCATCCCACCAAGGGTAAATTTTGGGGGAAATGAGGTGAAAAAGTCTGATAATCAACCACCTGGATACTCTGAACTGATAGCTCAGGAAATAACAAAAGAGATGAATGAGGCCTTAGAAAAATTCAAAACAGAAATAATTTCCCAGATAACTACAGAAATGGTGAGCAGAGTGAAAGGCATGATTAGAGGCTCTAGAACAGAAACTAGATTAAAAAAATAGATGAGCTCAGAAACATGCTGGAAGCCATGAATTCCCAGCATAAAAAAGAAATGGAAACCATGATTGCCCAACATAAGAAAGAAGTGGAATCCATGAAACAGATTCAAACAGATATCCAGGAGATTAAAAACTCCATTGAAAGTATGCACAACAGATTAAGGGAATAGGAAGACAGAATATCAGATATAGAAGACAGGATTGTGGTGAAGGACCATGAAAACAGAGATTTCTTAAAAACAGTAAGGGACTACAAGAAATCAATCCAGCAGCTGGTAGATGATGCAAAGAAGGATAACATAAGACTGTTAGGACTCCACGAAAAAAACAGGAGAAAGTACAATTGACATAAAAAAACTGTTCACAGAAGTAATAGTGGAAAACTTCCCAGACAGAGGTAGAGAATTGGACCTACAGATAAGTGAGGCATATAGAACTCCAACTAGCCATGATCAAAAAAAGTTTACACCTAGACATATAATAGTCAAGATCCCAGAAACCCAATAGAAGAACAAAATCCTACAAGCAGTCAAAGAGAAGAAACAAATCACCTGCAAAGGAAAGCCCATCAGAATCACAGCAGACTTCTCAACACAAACCCTCAAGTCAAGGAGAGCCTGGAGTGAAGTATTTTAAGCCCTAAAAGAAAATAACTTCCAACCTAAACTGTTGTATCCTGCAAAATTATCTTTCAAAATCGATGGGGAAATTAGATCGTTCCATGACAAAGAACACTTGAGAAATTTCATGAATGCCAAACCAGCATTCCAAGCAATTCTTAACAATATCCTAGAAAAAGACAATGAAGGTCACAACTCCATGAGGCCCAACAAAGGAAGCCACCAGGCAAGGAGAGAAACTAAAGGAAAAGGGGGATAATTAAGAAATAAAAGAGCCAATAGTAAGACATCATGACAAGGATAAGTCAATATCTATCAATTATAACCACCAATGTTAATGGCCTCAATTCGCCAATCAAAAGAAATAGACTGGCAGAATGGATTAAGAAGCAAAATCCAACAATGTGCTGTATACAAGAAACACAATTCAAAAAGGAATTCATAGACTGAAAGGAAAAGGATGGAAAACAGTTTTCCACATGACAGGAACCTAGAAAAAAGTAGGGAGAGCAGTCCTTTTTGCAGACATACTAGATTTCAAACCAAAACTAATTAAGAGAGACAAATCTGGTCATTACATCCTTGTGAAGGGAACAATCCAAGAGGAAGAGATGACAATCCTAAATATATATGCACCAAATACAAATGCCCCCAACTATACAAAACAAATACTAATGGACATGAAAAACCAAATAAGCACTAATACGATTGTATTGGGGGACCTCAATACCCCACTATCACAAATAGACAGATCATCTAGACAAAAAATTAACAATGAAATTCTAGAACTGAGCCAAGCTATTGAACAAATGGACTTAATAGATGTTTACAGAGTGTTCCATCCCCACAAAATCAGAATACACATTCTTTTCAGCTCCACATGGGTCATTCTCCAAAATAGATCACATGCTAGCTCATAGGACATATTTAAGTAAATGTAAAAGAATTGAAGTTACCCCCTGTATATTATTAGGCCACAGTGCAATAAACTTGGAGATCAATAACATAAGAAACTGCAAGACCCCCACAAACACATGGCAATTGATTAACACCCTCCTTCACAACCAATGGGTCACAGAGGAAATTAAAGAAGAAATTAGACAGTTTCTACAAGTAAATGATAATGCCAGTACCACATACAGGAATCTATGGGACACAATGAAAGCAGTTCTACAGGAAATTCACAACAGTGAATGCCCATATTAGGAAAACAGAATTCAAATAACCTAATGCAGAACCTCAAGCTCCTAAAGAAGAGCATAACAAACCCCAAGTTCATACAAGAGGAAATTATAAAGATCAGAGCAGAAATCAATGCAATGGAGACTAAGAGAGCAATACAAAAAAATCAATGAATCAAACAGTTGGTTTTTCAAAAGAATAAATAAAATCAATAAACCTTTAGCCAGCCTTATCAAAAAAAAGGAAAGAAAAGGCTCAAATCCATGCAATTAAAAATGAAAAAGGTGAAGTCACAACAGGCCCCGCAGAAATCCAGAGGTTCATTAATACCTACTTTGAGAACCTGTACTCTAATAAAATGGAAAACACAGAAGAAATGAATAGATTCCTAGATACATACAAATTGCCAAAATTAAATGAAGTTACAGCAATTTTAAACACCCCAATTACAATGTGTGAAATTGAAAATGTAATATAAAATTTACCAACAAAGAAAAGCCCAGGTCATGATGGATTCACTGCTGAATTCTATAAGACATTTAAAGAACTATCGCCATTACTCTTTAAACTCATCAAGGAAATTGAAAAGGAAGCAATACTTCCAAATTCATTCTTGGAAGCAAGTGTTACTTTGAATCCCAAACCAGGGAAAGTCTCAACCAAAGAAGAGAGCTACAGGCCAATCTCCTTAGTGAACATAGATGCAAAAGTCCTCAACAAGATACTGGCAAAGAAAATACAGAGTGTCATCAAGAAGATCATACACCCTGACCAGGTCTGATTTATCCCTGGGATCCAAGGATGTAATACAGTATATTAACAGAGCCAAGGACAAAAACCATATGATCATCTCAATAGATGCAGAAAAATCATTTGACAAAATTCAACACCCATTCACGATAAAAGCACTACAGAAAATTGGAATAGAAGGTTTTTATCTCAACCTGATTAAGGCTATCTATGAAAAAACAACAGCCAACATCATACTAAATGGCCAAAAACTGAAAACTTTCACTCTAAAATCAGGAACAAGACAAAGATGCCCACTATCACCACTCCTGTTTAATATAGTTCTGGAAACATTAGCTACAGCAATTAGAAAAGAGAAAGGAATAAAAGGAATAAAGATAGGAAAGGAAGAAATTAAACTATTATTATTTGCTGATGATATGATACTTTAGATAGAAGACCCAAAAAACTTGACCAAAAGACTTCTAGACTTAATTGACAGATTCAGTAGAGTAGCTGGATATAAGGTCAACACTCAAAAAACAATAGCCTTCTTATACACAAATAATAGACTCATTGAGAGAGAAATTAGGGAAAAAATTCCTTTCACTGTAGCACCCCCAAAAATGAAATATCTAGGAATCAATCTAACAAAGGAAGCAAAAGACCTCTACAATGAAAACTACAGCACTCTGAAAAAAGAGAACAAAGAGGATATAAGAAAATGGAAAGACATCCCTTGCTCCTGGGGAGGAAGAACCAATATAGTGAAAAATGGCCATACTTCCAAAAGCACTGTATGGATTTAATGCACTGCCTATTGAAATTCCAACAATATACTTCACAGAACTAGAGAAAACAATCCAAAAATTCATTTGAACCCAGAAGAGACTTAGAATACCAAAAGCAATTCTAAGCAACAGAGACATGCCAGGGGGTATCACAATCCCCAATTTGAAACTATACTACAAAGCTACTGTGATAAAAACAGCATGATAGTGGCGAAGAAACAGACCTGAGGATCAGTTGAATAGATTAGAAGATGTAGAAACAACTCCAGGCATACTCAGCCACCTCATCTTTGACAAAGGAGCCAACCACCCTCACTGGCAGAAAGATAGCCTATTTAATAAATGATGTTGGAAAAACTGGATTTCAGCCTGCCAAAGATTAAAACTAGACCCGTATCTATCACCATGCACTAAACTAAAATCAAAGTGGATTAAAGATCTAAATCTTAAAACAGAAACACTGAACTTGCTGGAAGATGAGTAAGTAGAACTCTTGAAGATATTGGCATAGGAGAAGACTTTATGAACAAAACCTCAGTAGCATGGGAACTAGCACAAAGAATGCACAACTGGAATCTCATTAAAAAGCTTTTGCACGTCAAGAGAAACCACCAGCAGAGCTAAAAGACAACCTACAATGTGGGAAAAATGTTTTAGCAGCTGTACCTTAGACAAAGGACTACTATGTATAATATATAAAGAATTGAAAAAAATCAGACCCCCCAAATTTAAAGACCCAATTCAAAAATGGGAATCTGTAATCAACAGACATTTCTCAGACAAAGTAAAAGCTGCAAATAAATATATGAAAAAGTGTTCAACATCACTAGTCATTCGAGAGAGGCAGATGAAAACAACACTGAGATTCCACCTCACCCCACAAAGAATGGCTGCTTTCAAGAAATCAACCAATAACAAATGCTGGCGGGGGTGTGGGGAGAAAGGAACCCTTCTCCATTGTTGGTGGGAGTGAAGACTGGTGCAAAAACTGTGGAAATCAGTATGGAGATACCTCAAAGAACTAGGACTAGAGGTCCCATTTGACCTAGCTATTCCCCTGCTGAGTATCTTCACAACAGAATTTAAAAAAATCATACCACAGCGATATATGTGCACCTATTTTATAGCAGCACAGTTTGTAATAGCTAAAGCTTGGAAACAGCCCAAGTGTCCATCAACTGGAAACTGGATAAAGAAGATGTATTTTTTTATAAAATGGAGGTACTACTCAGCCATAAAGAATGAGAAACTAGAGACATTTATAGCTAAATGAATGCATATTGAGGCCATACTCTTTTTTTTTTTGGTACCGGGTATCAAACTCTGGCCCTTGCGCTTGCTCAGCAGGCAGCGAAACCACTGAGCTAAATCCCCGGCCTTGAGGCCATACTATTAAGTGAAATAAATAGGACACACATGTGTAAATACCGAATAGTTTCTCTAGTGTGAGAAACTGAAAGTGTAATAAGGATTAAAATGGTTAAACCGAATAATTGATAATTTGAAATAGGAAGAAAATGTTGAAAGGAATAGGGGAAGTGGGCGGGGGGGAAGGGGAAAGGAAAGAAAGGAAAGGAAAAATTACGAGAAAAGAAAAAATATGGAAACGAAGTCTATGTAAATAGGGAAGGGTGGTGGGGGTGAAGGGAGGACAGGTAATGGGGAAAAAATAAGAACCGAGATATATCATGTTCAGGTACAAGAACCCAATGATAAATGTAAACGTATTGTATACTTAAAATGTACCAATAAAAGAATTTTTTAAAAAAAAGTATCATTGAATATGTTTAACAATACCAGTGACTTCTAAGTAATTCTGAACAAGTCAACAGCAGACTCCCTTGGCTGACCGTTTTCTAGAATACGGTCTCTGGCATTAGCTTTCGTTTGAAAACTGAAGACCTCTAACATTTGGGAGCCTATAGGGCAAGCATATGAATAGAAGTACACATTTTCTATCTTTAAAGTTTTTTCAAATTGTCAATTATGTTTTAAAAATCTGGTAAAACATGCTCTATTCTCATATGTGGACAAACATACCTTCATGTGAAAACTGATGACTTCAATATTATTGAAAGTCAGGAAAATATCAAATACCATTAAAAAGATTTATTGTTGCCTATGTTGATTCTGTATACATAATAATGATTTGGGGTGAGTAATACAGGCATCCATCAGTCGTGGTTCATTACATATTCGTTTATTACAGTGTCTTTTTATCTAAATTTCAGTAAAATCGTGACTTATATTGATATGATGAAATTTTCTCACCTAGTTTTTTATTATTGATTAGAAATAGAATGGTATGCATTTTTAAAAAGCTATTGTGATTCTTAGATAATTTTCATTAATTCCAGTTTGAAGAAACTGGTCTGCTAAGGCTATGGCAACTGGAATTATTGATAAGACTCCTAAAGCCATATTTAGATTTGGAAATAAACTATGATTTTTACACAGTATGTCCAAAAACATGATGGCGTCAAATGAAACATATTGTAATAACCATAGAAATTAATACAAAATATTTTAATTTATCAAATATATTTCTTGTACTTTCCATATGTTTTTTGCTATTTCTTAAAGCCAAGGATAGATCTATAAAATATTTTTATTCTTCAAAATATTTCAATGTATCTACACATGGTGGCATACTTATAATCCCAGCATTCTGGAAAGCTGAGTCAGAATGATTGCAAATTTGAGCCCAGCCTGGGCAACATAATGAGAGCCTGTCTAAAAATAAAAAAAGCCTAGGGATGTAGCTCCATGCAAAGTCCCTGGATTCAACCCTAATACTGAAAAAAAGATATTCATTGTAAGATATTAAAAATAAAGCCAAAACATCAATTTATAGTTTCAGTTTTAATTTTTAAAAAATATTCTGAATTATGTATTTGCAATGGCTAGAAAACAATGCTTATAGATTAAGAATTATTAGCACATAAATCTTGCACTTTACATTTGTACAAAAAATTGTTGTTTCATTTTTCTAATTTATTTAAATTTAGTCAGAATATCACTTTTGCTGAATGCGTAGCTTCTTTGGATTTAGAAAAAATGTGTGTCTAAAACTTTAAGGTGGTATCTTAAAAATCATTTTTAAAAGTTAAAGTCAAACTTGAACCTGACTTTTGACATATTGCTAGGCATATCAATAACAAGAAATAGTTTATAAAACATAACTCTTGATAGCATAAATTCATTTTTCACCGGAGATCACATTTTCTTGGAGGCTCTTCTATTATTTTGTAACACTGTCCTACCCCATCCCATACCTTGAGTAAATAGAATCTAAATGGCTTAATAGCATTTAGTTGAAAATGATTGCAAGGTCAATTTGACTTGTGTTTCTTCAAGATGCTCTTATTTTCAAAACTGTATTGGCAGTTCTTAATCTTTTTAATGAAAGTTTATACTTTCACATCACATTATATTTCTACCAAAAAGAAGCTTGCAGGATTGTTGATTTTAACTGTGTTAAAACTACAGAATGATTTCAGGGTAATTAATATCTTTTTAATCCATGAACAAAATAAAAGTTTTTCATTAATTTTGGCCTTTTTTGATTTATCTCAGTAACTTTACGGAGTTTTCCCTGTACAAGTAATGCATTTCTTTTTTAGATTGATCCCTAGAAGTTGGCTTTTTAGATGTGTTTGTAATTGATATTATTTTAGTATTTTTTTCTTTTGTTGCTGATAATTCAATTGATTTTCCTGTACTGAACTAAGACCAAACATCGTTTCTAAAATCACTCATTAATTCAAAACTTTTTGAAACAGAATGCATGGTAGCCAACATCCTTCTGTTATTTCAGATCATGGGACAATTATTTCAATTTTGCATCAGTACTTATGTTTTTCATAGACTTTTGGAAGACAATTATTATCAAGTTAGGGATGCGCTCTTCTAAGTTTATCAATGATTTTAAATGATCACCACAAAAGGGTGTTGGATTTTTGTCACTTATGTTCTGTGTGTATATTGAAATAAAGAAGAGATTTTGCCTTTATTTTCTTAATGGCATGAGTCACATTGGTTTTATGATTATCAAAATAACTTTTTATCCCTAGACAAGAAAGTAAACGAGCACAAAGCAAAAACAAACTTGGCCATGATGTACAAGACATGGTTGAAAAATACACAGTGTTTGTTTTAAAAAAATCATTGCTATAAAGGACACATTGCCATTAAACTTCCTCAAAATATTCTCCCTTGCTTAGAACACACTTATCTCATTGTTCTTGCCACTTTGTGAAGCAGACCTGGAAGTCCTTTATGAATGTCTTTAGTTGTGAAATGGAAGCTCCCTTGATGTCCTGAATCCGTTCAAAATGTTTACCTTCCTCAGTCATTTTTACTTGGGGAAGATCCCGAAGTCTCACGATGCCAGATCTAGTGAATGTGGTGAAGGAGGACCCATCAATGACTTTGTGCTTGGCAGAAGCATTCACCATAATTCTGGTTATACCTTGGAAAGGCACGAGAGAACACTTCCAGAGCTGTTTCTGAGAGTGGCAGGAATGATGAGGGGGATATTTTGAGGACGATTAATGGCCACATGTCTTTTACTGTGACAACTCATTTAAGATTTATACATATACTATATTTTTTGATCTCCTCTTATATTATCATATATTCAGCTGGCTAATATTTTATTTAGAGCTTTTTAGTTCTATATTAATGAAGTGTCTGGCATGTACTTGACTTGTAATGTCCTGTCAAATTTTGGTATGAAGGCAATTTTGGCCTCATAAGTGGACAGATATTTTCTCTTTTTCTGCTGTATGGGGGATGTTATGTTAAATCATAGTTTTTCTTTATTAAATGGGAGAATTCACCAGTAGAGTCATTTGGGACTGGAGTGTTCTTTGTGAAAAGGTTGATTACAAATTCAACATCTTTATTGATATAAAGATATAAAATAAAAGACTTTTTAAAAGAGCCATTAAAATGTATCTTATTGAGATTTTTGTTGTTGTTGTTGTTTTGATTTTTGAGACAGGGACTTACTGTGTAGTTCAGGCAAACCTTGAACTCAGTACGTAGCCGAGGCTGGCCTCAACCTCACAGTGATCCTCCTGCCTCAACCTCCTGAGTACTGGGATTCCAGGCCTGTGCCACCTTGCCTGCCTTTGACATGTCAAATTATCTTTATAGTTATAGTTCACATTTTTTTTGGTACCAAGGATCAAACTCGGGACCTTGCGCTTGCGAGGCAGGCGGCAGAACCGCTGAGCTAAATCCCCGGCCAGTTCACATTTTAATGATCCTTCAAATAATCAAAATTCCCATTTTAATTATCTATCAAATCTTTAACTTTCAGTTCAAACATTTTTGAATTTCCATTTTGATTACTTCTGAGACCCAAGGATTATTTTTAATATATTACAAAATTTCTATACATTTGTCACTTTTCTAACTTCCTTTATATTATTAATTTCTAGCTTACTTCCACAAGATCAGAGGTAATTGCTTTATTTAACTCCTTTGAAATTTATTGTCACTTGGTTCTTGGTGTAGTGTGGAATATTTTGGTAAATGTTCCATATGTGTTTAGCAGGAATATATATTGTGAACTTGTGGGACGCTGAGTTTTACATGTAAATTATTTATTGTTTAAGAATTCTAGGTCTTTCTTGATATTAATGCTGCTCGTTATGTCAGAGTTTGTGTCAAAATTTCCTTCTTTGTTTATAGATTTATTTCCATAAAATTTTTGTGAAGTTTAAGGCAGTTTGTATGAATCCACTTCTTTTATTGAATAGATCCTTTCATAATTTTCTTTCTTTTTGGGGGAAGGTCACCCTGGTAGCGGCTGCTGAACTGACAGGAGCAATTCAATGCACATTGGTGATTAAGTATTTATTAAGCGCTGTCTATGGGTGGCAGTGGTTTGGGGCTAAGCCAAGCTGATTCAAGCTTTTACAAGAAAATAGTTTAGCCTTAAGGAACACCAGCCCCGTTATGGAGGGAGCATCTTGTCTTTGACAGGAATTTTTCTTATTTGTTGAATCAAATGAAAAAGACATCCACGATGGACCCATATTGTTATCCATGTAGGGGAGATGAGTTAGCAAGTCTTAGTTTGAAGGGTGCATTTTATCTACTTACTGAATAAATTGCAGGTGCTTATGTTTTCCCTTACTGTGGAAAATTCAGTAAAAAAAAAAAAATAGAGCTTTGAATTCAAAGTTGGACAACCCAGAAGAGCCGTAAATATAGGCTTTCTTATTAAATTATAAATGTATTTTATCCCAGTTATAATTTTCTTTCCCTACACAGAGCATTGTTAAATATTTAATTCTTTGATAATTGCCTATTGCTTTGTAATGAAGCTTTTTGTCACTTTTTCAAAATATATTCAGCACCTAGCATGTGTGAAACCCTCATTACAATTTACTCTATGACCCTATTCTCTCCAAGTATAAATAATCATATTAGCTTCATGTTTATTTTAGGAGCACAGAAGTACTGCAGGCTGAGTCTTACTGCCATACAAGATTTTAAAAGACCAACTAACCAGCCAGCCCAACAAGCAAACAAACAAAGCACTTGGATATTATAAAACTGACTTGACAAAAACTTTTATTCCCTGGAGACTTAAGTAGTCCATTTCTCATCCTTGATTGGAAAAAAGGTTTCAAAATCCAGAAATAGAAAAAAGTAGCTTCTGAGTACATTTGGACTCTTCATATGTAGGAGCAAAGCAGAGATCTAGCAAAACTACTTGTAATAGACATGCTATCAGAAATAGAACATTTGTTTTTCTAGGTACTGGCAAAACATATTTAGAAATATGCAAAAATTGCCTACAGAAATGCCCTTAATTCTAAAATAAATGACAGAATGTTTAAATCAGTTAAGGATATGACAGCAAATATTGAATGATTAGCACAGAGGATGGCAATTATTAATTTGCAGATGACCTTATGTCTAGTTAGCCAAAACCACCAAGACTTGAGAACAGGAGTGTAATTTCAAGTGCCAGAAGCCATCGCAAGTGGCAGAGCAAATCTGCTAGAGGATAAATTTCAGCAATCATTTACATGCAAGAATAACACTTAAGAGGGCCGGGGATTTAGCTCAGTGGTTCTGCCGCCTGCCTCACAAGCGGAAGGTCCTGAGTGTTCGATCTCTGGTACCAAAAAAGAAAAGAAAAGAGTAACACTTAAGGAATTTGAGATTACCTTTCATTTCCATACACCAGCAGCATTTTCTCATGAGGCATTTATAGGCACAGGTAAGAGCCAAGATTTGGAAAACAAATGCACAAGATTCTCTTTTTGAAAACAGGTCTCCAAGCATGAAAGATGTGGAGGTATCTATTTAATAATCATAAATCAAATGATGGCATACAGGCTGCTCTGAGGATTTAGCAATTGCAAACTGTGCTGCTATAAACATCAGTATGCATGTATCACTGTAGTATGATGTCTTAAGCTCTTTGGGGAAGATAACTAGAAGGGGGATAGCTGGGTCAGTATCTATAAGAATGAAAAGGGGGAAAGGGGAATTAGAGAAGGGGTGAGGGAGGGGAGAGGGAAAGGGGGGGATTTAAAAAGGAAGCTGTATTATGTAAATGTACCCACTGTCCAAGATGATTGTAAAATGCATGTACTGCAAACATGTACTAATAAGAAAATTGAAAAAAGAAATGAACAAATACATACAAAGCACATTTCTAGACATCTCAGGAGGTAAATAAGGTTAAAACGCAAAGTATATATAGTTACATTCCTGTTGCCAACAATTACTACAGAAGATCCATATAATAGTACAGTGTGTGTTTGATATATATGTATACAGATTTATAGTTTCCAACTTGAATATGGTATAATTGGGCCACTTTATATAGATTGTTATTTCACTTGCTCTCTTATCCCCAGATGGACAACTCTTAATGCTTAATAATCATTCATATGGTCCTGCTGACACTCAGGAGGTACCCGTGCATTCTACTTTACGGAGAAAATACCAAGGACATTCTACATCTCTGAGCTGGAATACCATTTGTCATTAACATATGTTTTTCCTTTTCCAGTGGACATGCGTACCTCTTTTCTATAAAGCATTCTTCTCCATTTGTGTTCTGGATTCTCATTCTTCCACTCTCCTTTTCATTTAATATTTTAAAAATACTTTCCTACAGCCTCCACTTTAACTAGCTGTGCTTCTGCAGAGTATCATCAGCGTCCACTTGCTCTAGTTGCTCCAACCCACTGATCCCTTCATCAGAGAACTCATGGGTCCCTTAACTCAGCACAGTCTGCTTTCCTCCCGCATTATTCTACAATTCTTGTCTAGTGCTTCTGTTACTACCTTTGGCCCTGTTGAACAATACTTTGTTCTTCAAAATTTTTACCCTATTGGATTTGTGGAGACTTCTTTCTAATTTCCATTTTCATTCCTTCATTTCAGGTCTCCTAAGCTGGTTCTTCTTGCTTTTGCCTCTGAGTGATAGCGTATGTCTAAGCATCAACTTTAACCTTTAGATCCTCTTACTATCTCCTTTGGATTTTCTCTTCTACCTTAATGGTCTTGAGAGCCATAGATATATAAATCTGTACTTTCATGAGATTCAGATGTATCCAGTGAGTATTCTGAAAACATTTCAAGTGCGGTATGTGAATTAATTCTCTCGCCTGAACCTCAAAACTGATCCTTTTTCTTAATAATAATATAACATTAGTTTCAAGGATGTCTTGAGGATTATCCTAAATGCTGAGTATATGCTATCTCTTATTATTTCCATCCTTAGATGACAATAAAATGGAAGACATATTATGCAGTCTCCCCAAGGTTGTGGTGTAAGTGAATGAATTGCTCCAGGGATCATGTTCTTCACTGTGATACACACCTTGGACCAGGAGTGCCTTTCTGCTACTTTAATAGATCTGATTTTCATCATTTCTTACCTGATCTAGTACAGTATGCTCCTAATTGGCCCTCTTAACTCTAGTTTCCTCTCCTCCTATTCTATTTTTTCACATGGATGCCAGGGCTATCTTGCTAGAAAATACATATGATCTTATTAAAAATTTCCCTGGCTTCTTAGGGTCCATGAAGTGGACAGAGTACTAGATATTTAGCATGAATTACAATATCATTTACAATGGTCTGTTGACTATTGTCTGCTCTTTAGCTAATGACCTGCTCCTTTGTGCTTCTTTTATTTTGCTCATGTCCTTGTTTCTAAGTTGTTCTCCCCTTGCCTATCCATCGTCTATCCATCTGAAAAGCATCTCATTTTCAAAGGCTGCTCAAAATAAAACTTCATGGGCCCTTAAGTTATGCATTTCTTCTCTTGTGTTCCTGAAACACTGTGCATATTTTTATTACGGTTTGTGTCGTATCACTGTACTTGTTTTATCCACATGTCCCTGTCACCCTAATAGATTTGTGAGAGTTTTCTTGACACCAAGCACACTGCCTAGCACACTGTAGGCACTGAACGTGCTTTTTATGTCTGGAGAGGATGGAAGGGAGGAAAGAAGAAAAGAAAAGAATTCTGAAAACACAAATCAATGACTTTAATACTGAAACTAAATTTTAGAACAGGTTTTTACATGCATGTTTCTAAATATTTAAAACTGGAAATGACAATTATAAGTATAAAACATGAATTTATTAAAATAAATCAGTATAGCACATGGATGTCATTTTCTTTTTGATAGGGTAACTGGTTTTCATAGAGCTAAGGAGTGAGCACAGAGTGAACTGAAATTTCTGGAAGGTATTGGGTTAAGACAATTGTGTTTTTCCTTACAAGTAAGATAGATAAAGGTGGGGAAAACAACAATGCCGTTAGGTGGATTCACAGCTGTTTCATTTCTCTGTCCTGTGAAGATTTGATTTCTACTGTCTTTTACCCTTGTAGGAGATCTTTACTTGGGTTTTATCCTGATTTTGATGTTTTGTATTTTTTAAGTAATAAATGAAGTTATAGCAGAAAAATATGTCAAATTTGTGGAGTGACAAAGAGTTTTAGAAGAACATTCAATGCTACAAAGGACTAACATTTTGGAATAAGACCCACCTGGGTTTAAGGCTCATTGCAACATGTAGTGACTTTGTAATTTGGGCTCCTTAATCTGCCTGACTCTAACTTTCCTTTCCTATAAAAAGGGAATAATATTGGATTCATATGGCTGTTGTGGGCATAAATTAGGTAAAACTGGTAATACCTGAGAAATGGTCACCAAACTATACTTTTCAATCATTAAGAGTTATGATTTTCCAATAATAAAAGTCTTTTAAAAAGGCCCAGTTGGTCCTGGAACGGATGATAGAAACAGGATCATCGTTAACTCCTGTGTTTTACCTTAAATATTCACTGTCACGTTGCTCAGATTTATTAGCTATTTATACAAGATTTGGGCTTTTAATCAAGTCCCAGCTCATTATGAGTCAACAATATGGCATGATTGACATATGGAAAAAAACACATTTAATTTTAGCCTATATAAACAGAAATATGCAGTCTAGATGGGTGAAGTGTGGTGGGAAACTGTGTTGTGGAGAACCATCTGATGATGAAGCTTTAATCCCAGCCATGGGCAGACTTTGGAGAAAGCATGATTGCCGTCATGCCATTTTAAAAGGACTTCTATGTGAATTAAGTACTAATTTTATTCTGTGGGATGTGAGACTAGCAAAGATTAACATTTAGTGGAGAAAACTTTTTGCTCAGTGCAAATACAAAATTTTAGGGATTTGCAAGCATTGCATGAGTTATTTATTGTAAGACAAGGATTTCCTGTCACTGTACACAAAGGGGAGTTCTGAGACCAGTTAGGCCATTGGAGAAGAGTTTACTGCCCTGAGATGGAAGCAAAATCAATGAACACTAAAGTCTAAGAAGCTTCCATAGCTTATAAATCTCTGTAGCCCTGTAGAACCTGTATTTTGTCTTTAACTTGTTTTCCACATTAAAAAAGTATACTTGTATATACATCACACAGCTCAAAGAAGTAGGTTTAGGTCAGTAGAAAATATTTCTGTGGATATATAAGGGTCTGGTTTGGTACACAGTTGTCCTTTGCTAATTTGTGACCTTGGTCAACTTCTCAATGTCTCTAAACCCATTTTCTCATTTGAAAATAGAAAATAAATCCTTATCAGATATCTAGAAAGATTAAATACAATAAAGCATTTGCATGAGTATTTCTGGCACATATTAGCTTTTAATACAGATCTGTTTTGCTTTGCCCTAGGTGTCGTGGGTGTATATGAAAATTAAATTGTAACACTGGAGAAAATTCTCTGCCAAGTGATTCACTGACAGGTGGTAAATCAGTAAGAGTCTGTCACATACATTGCAGTACCAGGTGGGCTTCTGGAGTCAGCTTTGTTTTCATAGTTAATATTGTTGGCCTAAACAATGAATATGGTCTCTTCTTTGGGGACCGGCATGCCAACTAGGCTGTGGTCAAAGAACTGCATTTTCACATATCATGCCAGCCTGGAGAGAGAAGATAGAGGAGGCTGGCAGAGTAAGTTAAGCCAAAAACAGCAGAAGGATTTCACAGTGTGGCCGTTCTCATGCAAGGGCAGGTGTTGCTTAGGTAACTGCTCCACTGTTGCCAGGTGTGGTGACAGAGTCTGTGGCAGGAATAACAACACTGTGCACGCGTAGATCTCTGACAGGCTTGAAATGAAGACATTTTCCTTCCTTGGGAAAGTGAGACAATGTGGTTAATTCAGTGGCATATTTAAATCGCAGGCATAGGCATTCTCCAGCTTACTCAAAATTATACATGATAATATGGGATTGTTTTATCTTTACCCACTTATTTTTCCCCTAGTTATAGAAAAGTGAGTGTGTGAAAGATTGAATAGCTTTGAGGAAACTGTTGACTCTAGTTTTTTCCTGTGTGTGGTGTCATGAAGTATAAGATACTCAGAAGTGGAGTGATGGGTACAGGGAGCGACACTAAAGGATCTTGTGCCATTGCTTAGTAACAACCAGAAGTTAATGGGTACATTTTTAAAGCTTCCAAGGTATGCATAATTCCTGATTGACCTTGAAGAGGCTGTTAATCAATTTGCATTCCTATTTTCTCATCTGTCAACTGGAGCTGATGTGGTTTGCATCTTAGACTGTCATTGTGATTGTAAGATGAAGTATGAGGCTGTAGGCACTGCCTGGCTCCCATGATTCATGGCAACTCAGTGATTTCAGAAATGGAGAGATTCCTGCTCCCCAAGACTCTCTACCACGACAGGAAAAGGACTTTTGCCTTGAGAGGTTCACATTTCAGAGCATGTCAAGGTTGCGAGGACTTGAAGGGCCCAGCCTGGTCCACAAGGCCTAGATGCCAGCACATGGTCTACAATCCCATCTTGTGGAAGAGGAGCGTTTCAAGGGTACAAAGAAAGCCTTTGTTGGAGAGAAAGGAAAATGAGACAGAGCAACAAAATAGCAATTATCTACAATGATTAATTTTAAAAAATATTGTAGTTTTTTTTTTTTTTTACTATCCAAAATCTCTTTTTAATCCCTGTAACTTTTAAAGCCCCCAATTTCTAAGAAGTTCTTGTGCTGGAATAGATCAGTCTCAGAAGCGTACTTTTGCTTGGGTATGTCAAGTAATGCTTATTTCTTTTTGTTTTCAGTATTGAATAGATTCAATATTGTATTTTTTCTGTTTATTCATTGTCAGGTGTTTCCAAATTGATGAACTATATGAACGCCCCGAGGCCCATTTCCATTCAGTTGGTTTCTGTTCTATTATTTTTTCCACATGGAGAACTGTACCGTAATTTGATAAATACAGCTGCTACAGCATCTCATGACATTCCAGTTAATGCATATGTTTGGATGCGTCTTCTACCTTATCTTGCTTTGAGTATTTTAATAGATAGAACCATGAAAAAATCGACAACTCCAGAGCATCCAGCCAGCAGGCTCTTTCTCTCCGGTTTTCCTCCTAACACCCTCTGAGGCCGGCTTCCTTGAAGGAGCCGCCGGTCCATTATTCACCTCTTCCTCCTCTACCACCTCCACTGCCCTCTCCTGAATCACACTGCCAGAGCTGGCATTTAGTAAGTAATTGCTTTCTGAAGTCCTAATCTCAGGGAAAATGAATAATCAGAGGGACCAGTAGGGCATAGGAAAGAGTCCATTTCAAGAGCAGAACTAGTCAATGTCAAGAAAAGAGCTAGCAATTCATTTCCTGTTTACTCATTCAGGAATAGATACTGGGAAGAGAGTAAAGATCTTCTGTTTAGAAAGTTGCCTCACAGCTCAACATAAAACTGTCCAAGTTTAGAAATTTCAAGTCTTTGTTTTCTTCCTTCCTTCCTTCCTTCCTTCCTTCCTTCCTTCCTTCCTTCCTTCCTTCCCTCCTTCCCTCCCTCCCTCCCTCCTTCCCTCCCTCCCTCCCTTCATTCCCTTCCCTCCCTCCCCCCCCTCCCTTATGGAGAGCAAGGTAAAATGTTGACTCAGCATGACTTACTTTTTTTTCCAGTTTTTATTTCTGCAGGTTTGTGGTATCTACTGATTGTATTCCTCATGAGGAGTTGGTACAAACATCTTTTGCATCTTAACCCTTTTCCCCCTCACCTCCCTTCCTCTCACTTCTTTTATTGGTTCCCTTTCCATTTGTAAAAGATCTGTCTCCCTATTTCTTCTTAGCTATCCTTTAATTTTGCTCTTTATTTATATTTTGGATTTCTCATATGAGAGAAACCATTTGATATTTAACTTTGTGTGTTTGATTTATTTAATTTAATGTTATAATCTCAAGGTGCACCCATTTTCCTACAAATGACTCAAGTTTCTCCTTCTTTATGGCAGAGTAATACTCCATTATGTGTAAATGCCACATTTCCATTACTCATTCTGTTGTGTCAAAGTGGAACAGCTCAGTGTTACAGGCAAGTGTTACAGCTCTCTGTTACAGCTACAGCAATTTGAAGACTCAAAAATCTAGACGTTACTCAAAGAGATGGAGAAAAACCCTTTATTAGCTGGTTGGCTTAGAGTTTGCCCACTCTGCAATGAGAGTCCTTTATATACTGTTGGGGAAAGGAAGTTGAGAGGAACTTTTAGGGTGAAGACATAGCTAGAAGCCTGAACACTTAGGTAGAAACATCAGGTACTAACAGTTACATTGTTTGAAGAGAACATTTTTGATACATTGAGCAGGTACACGTGCAGCACGAAAAGTCACAGAACATTTTGATACATTGGGTGGGAACATCATACAGTCCAAGCATTTACGTTTCTGGGACAGAAGATCTTATAAAAAAAAAAAACACAGGAGCAAGGCAAAGGCCTGTCCTATTGTGCATTATCGCTTCATCAATTCATCTGTTCATGGGCATGTAAGCCACTTCCAAGATTAGTTTATTTTTTTTTAACATTTCATCACTGAGTGAGGATTTGCATTTAATTTTAAACCAGAAAACTGATCTTTAACTGATCTTAATTAAAAGTGATTAACAAGATTAATGATCCATGTGTAGTTTATTTTGTAGAATATATGAAACAATTGGAAATTTTTGATGCTTTCTTTAGATGATGTTAAGCCCCTAGTTGATGGATTTTACCTTGGGATGGTTCTTTATGTTTTTGTTTACTCAGTTATCTTTTATCTCCAGATATCCTTCTGTGTTAGCTTTCTATTATTGTGGCTACATACCTGAGAAAATCAACTTAAAGGAAGAAAGGTTTATTTTGGTTTATCGTTTCAGGGATTTCAGTCCATGGATCCTTGACTCTTGCTCCTGGGCCCATCACAAGGCATAGCATCATGTGGGAGCATACGCTGGAGCAAAGTGTTTGACTTCATCCGTAAGTGGAAGGAGGGAGGTCAAGAGAGGAAGGGAAGGAGAGAGCTAGAGAGACAGAGAGAGACACAGGGAGACAAAGAGCGACAGAGAGGCACAGACTGAGGACAAGGAACAGAGGTATAGACCCAAGGACACACTGCATGACCCACTCAGTTCACCGAGGCCCCACATCCTAAGTTTACATCCCCTCCCAGTGATCCCGTTAAACTTTGAATCCATAATGGATTAATCCACAGATTAAATTGGAGCCCACATTATCCAGTCACCTTCCCAAAGCCTCAAAGTGTGCTGTGTACATATACTTTTAAATTCTTCATTCTAATGAGTCCTGATTTTCTCTACTCTTAAAATCTTAATGATTCATGTCATAAATTTTGATATTTAATTTTAATGTCTCTCATGTGTTGGGTCTTTTAGCTCACTGGAAGTTACCTTTTTATTCTTTTTTCTTTATAGTCCTGAATATTGAACCCAAGACCTCACATATGCTAGGCCATTGTCCTAACACTGAACTCCATCCCTAGCTCTAACTTTCTGTTACCTAAAGAAAAACAAATTTATTTTGGAATACTTCCTATTTACAGAAAATTTGCAGAAAACTTGGAGTCTGCACATTCCCTTTATCTAGATTTCTTTACCAGAAGACTGCTCACGATGTAATCTTGCCCAACCATGGAACATTTGTGAAAACTAATTTCTTAGAACTGGTATAGTAACATTAAGGAAACTGCAGTCTTTATTTTTATTACACCAGGGTTCCTACTAAAGTTGGTATTTTTCTGGTGCTGGGATCTGATCTGGGATGTTACACTGTGCATTTAGCTTTTTATGTTCCCTTCAAACCTCTTCAAATCTGTGACAGGTTTTCAGTGTCATTGCTTTTCAAGATGTTGACAGGTTTTGTAGATTCCTGGTAGCAAATGCCTCTGTTGGGTTTGGTTGGTGCTGTCTTATGATACCAAGGGCTGGGGCCAGAGATTTAGCTCAGTGGTGCCATCTGCCTAGCAAGCACAAGGTCCTGAGTTCAATTCCCGGTACCAAAAAAAAAAAAAATTGCATGATCCCAAGGGCTTGTGGGTTCGTGCAGAGAATATCACAGAGATGACGCATTGTCTTTTCTCACTGGAGCAGGGCTACATGCGATCCATATGCCATCAGTTAAAGTGATGTCTGCCAGGTTTCTCTTCCACAAAGTTAAAAATTATTTCTCCCTTTTTATTCTTTATTTTTAGCAAGTGAATGGCTAAATCCAGCCCATGTTTTAGAAAAGGGGACTTGAGCTCCTCCTCCTGAAGGGCATTATACCCACATAACATTTGAATTCTCCTATAAGGATGATTTTTTCTCTCATTTATTATTCAATCATTTATTAATATTGGTATAAGGTCATATATTTATATTACATGTTTGGTTAATATTCAGTGCTAAGTTTTAAAAATTTTTGCTCAACTTGTTCAAGTTTTGCCCATTGGGAGATCTTTCAGATTGGTGATGCTTTTCTCCGGGTAAGCCTCATTCTTTTTTTCTGGGGTACATAGAATAAATTCTGAAGAAATGTATCTTTTAAGTAAAATAAATGTGAAACAAAAGGATTGGTATTTCACAGGAGTAGTTGTATTATGTGTTAGGTATGTGCCTTAACAATTTTTAATTTTAATCCACTTAATAATTTGTCCAGATGAAATTATATTCCATTACAGATTAAGAAACTGACATTGTCACTGGGTAGTTTTGCCAGAGTGATACAACCAATAAATAGTAAATTCAAGAGTGAACTCTGGCTCTTTTTGAACCTCAAGCAATTTCATATTTCTGTATTTTGAGAGACGTGTAGTTAAATGGAAGAGTAGACTGGAGTGGTAGCTCAGTGGTAGCACACGTGCCTAACAAGGCAAGCCCTGCATTTCATCTCTGAAGTCAAAAATGGAAAAGAAAAAGGAATGAAGCGAAAGAGAAAGAAAGGAAAGGAAAGGCAAAAAAGAGGGTGACAGGTAACCTGGAATCTACTCACGTTTGCAGAAATTTAAAAGCTTAGTTTTTGTTATTCTTACATTTAGAGAACTTCTCTTTCTCTGTTATGCATTTTATGGCAATATGGCATCTAGATTAACTGAAGTCGTCGCTATTCTTTCATAGCATGCTTTGTATTCTTCCAATTCATCTCTTGGCCTCAATCCAATCTCTGTTCCTGCCACTGGCTCTTTTCCTCCTCATTATTTATTGTTTCCATAGTTGCTGTTATGGATTAGTTCTGCATTATGGTTTTCCGTATTTAGCTTCCTAGACAGGTAGGAAGATTGTTGACAACATACTAGCCATTGCAAATCCACAGACCTGTTTATAGCTCAGAACATTTTAAAATTTAGAGAACCACTGCAAATGAATACTGAGACTTCTCCTATGTTCCCCATCCAGCTATTCACATTTTACACTGGTAAGGTACATTTAGAAACCAACCAAGAGTCCAAATTTTGTGGAGATCTTCTTAGTTTTTGTGTAATGACTTTTCCCTCTTCCAGGATCCCATACCCAGAGCCATGCTATATTTAGTTGTTGTTCTTATTTTAGTTAGGTTTGACAGTTTTGCAGACCTGCCTTGCTTTTCCTTGCCTGAGAATTTTCAGGAGTACTGGTCAGATATTTCCTAGAGTATCTCGAAATTACCATTTATTTATTTTTTTCTTATATTAGGGTTATTTATTTATTTATGTCTGAAGGCCAGAGACAAAAAAGCATCACTTTCACCCCATGATATAAAATGCAGACCCTAGCAACATGACGTTGTTCTTGACATTACCTTCTTGACTAAAGTGGTGTTCCGCATACTTCTGTACTTTGTCTAAAGTTACTCTTTGCCTGTTTTCCATCTGCACTCTACAGAAGGAAATCACTACACCCAGCCCACACTTAATGAGTATGGATCTGTACTCAACAGAGTGGTGTCTCCACAGTTCTTTAGAATTCTCTGCTCTCAGTATGGTGTATTCCCTTTCCTTGATTTATTCTAGCATTTGCTTGCATAAATAGGTTCATTAGTATTTATTTTGTACTTTGGATTATAAATTAATATGACATTTTGGCCAAGGGGAAACCTCTCAGTTGACTCCTATGTCCCTCTGATATGCTCTCACATTGTGAATACTTTTAAGCTTAACTCTTCCCCATGTTTAGGGTACTGTATGGTGTTCTAGACCAGTGAGAGTGAACCTATAGCATGTGTGCTGCAGCAGGCTGCTTGTATCATCGAAAGCTCTAAAAAGTTTGCCATCACTGTTTGCGTTAGTTACTTTTCTCTCATTGGTGAGACAAAATATCCAACACCCAAAGTTAGAGGGAAAGGGGTCTATCTGGCTTATAATTCATAGAAGTTTCAGTCCATAGTCAGCTGGCTCCAAGGCAGAGATGGCAAACAGGCATCGCAGAGGAGAAACAACATGGCTGCACAAGGTAGCAAAGGCAACAAGAGAACTTAACAGTGTCTTTCTGCTCCTTTTATCTTATTCAGAATAGTGGGATTAGGACAATGCCAAACGAATCACTCTCTGTAATGGTTTAGTCATCACACACCCTCAATTCTGGCATCACACACTAGATTCACCCACCTAGGACTGCATGAAGTTTTGCGGGGACATCTAGACCTAAACCATGACAATATTCTAGACTCATCTTGTATATTTCCTGCTCTGGTTCTACAATCAGACATTCCTTTAAGAAGCCTTAATTCTTTTATCTGTAGAATAGTACTAGAAGCCAAAATCAAGGCATTACCTATGTTCCCTGTAACTGGGCTGCCATTGCTTCTAGACCATCTCACCAGATAGGGCAAGGAAATATATATGTTTGTAACAAACCTGTGTACATACACATATAGGAGGTGATCAAAATATATGGCTAGTGTTTACATTTTAATAATAAAAACATATTAGCTTTAACACTCCTCAAAATACTCCCCATTTGGACACTTATCAATTATTCTTGGCAATATATCTTTAATGGTAAAAAGTCTTTATTTTAAACATTCACCATATTCTTTAAATCACCTCTTGCATCTGTCAGTATTTCTGTATGTAGCCACATACTGACATCTTTAACTATAATCCGTTGCCACGTGGATCATTCTAGCCTCCTCCCCTTCATCACTAAATTGTTGCTTAAACAAAGAGAAAACTACATTCCACCATCTGCCATTCATTTACTTAATTATACAATTCCAACAATATATATGTAAAGTTACATGAGAATTGGTGACTTATATTTTCATGGAAAACTTTTTTAAAAAATCAGTTGTGCTAAAATAGTGTTTGTGTATGATATCTTTAGGATTTAATGTTGAAAATTTGGGTCAGTTCCAAAGTTATTTAGGTCAAAAATTTTCCCCCAACTCTTCAGTTGGAACTTTTCCATATGTTTGTGGAACCCTTAAATTCTTGTCTCATTGTGCCTTCCACTATGAAATCCCCGAAACGTCTAAATGAAAAAAGTTATTTTCTTTTGCATTTGAAAGCATTAGGCTCACTCTGTGTGATGTTTAGTTGTCTGGTTTCTAAAAATACACAGTGGCATATATTCATAATCAGAGAAGCATACAGAAAAATTTCATTATTTTAAACAATTTCATGTTTTTTTAAAAACTTCTGCTTTATAGAAATAATCCTTTTACTGTATCTTTGAGCCTCTAAAATCTCAAGTTTACCTTTAGAAATGTTATCATTTTGCATTTTACGTTTAATTGTATGATATATCTTCAGTTCAATTTTGTGAAAGCAATAGGTCTTTGTATAGATTGTATCTATTATGCATATGGAGGTCCAGTTGTTCAGCACTATTTGCTGAAATGAAAATATTTTGTTCAATGACTTGCCTTTGTTTGGCAAAGGTCAAATGATTGTATTTGTGTGGATATATTTCTCATCTCAATTCTGTTTCATTAATTTATATGTCTATTCTTTAACCAAGTCCATAATTCTTGATTATTGTAACTTGATGTTAAGTCTTGAAATAAGGTAGTGAATTATCTACAATTTTGTTCTTTTCAACATTGTTCTTTTTTCCTTCAGTATTTCGATATCTTTATATAACTTTTGCCTTTCCATATAAACGTTTCAACCAGTTTGTTGATATATGCAATACTGATTGCTAGGATTTTGTTTTTCAAAACATGTGGAAGCTATACATTAGCTTATTTCACTAGACATAGAATTTTGGGCCAGCAGTTTGTTTGAATTTTTAAATTCAACACTCAATATTTCACTCTATATTCTTCTTGGTTGCATGGTGTTATGGTCTAGATGTACAAGATCCCCTAAATGTCTCATTGCTTGGGAAGGATCATGGGGATGCTACAGCTGACTTGTAGTTAAGACATGGGACCTACTTAGAGAGGGATTATTGGGAGTGTGAGCTGGAAGACTGTATTCTTGACCCTGGCTAATTCCCTTTGCTCTCTGCTTGTCTCTGAGAAGTCTTCTGCAATTCTTATCCTTGTTTTCATTGAGGGAAGATGAGTTTATCTCCTCTCTGGCTCTCTTTAAGATTTGTCTCTGTCCTTGACTTTCTGTAGTTTGAATGTGACATTCCTAGGTACAGATTGTGTTGTTATTTAGTCCAGCTTCTTGGCACTCTTGCAGCTTACTGGATCTGTAATATGTTATCTCGGATTAATTTTAGAAATGTATTGGTCATTATTGCTTTGAATATTTTACTTTTTTCTTTTACATTGTCTTTTTTGGTCCTGTTACGTATATGTCACACTTCCTTAAATTGTCCTATAGTTGTTGAATGTTTTGTTCTGCAGGGTTTTTTTTTCCTTTATTTTTTCTCCTTGCATTTAAATTTGGGAAATTCTTTGGACCTATTTTCAAGCTCATTATATTCAGTCTACTGATGATCCATCAATGACACATTTAGTTATTTCGTGGTACTTCTTTCCAAAAATTTTTTTTCATTGTTTATTGGTACATTTTAGGTATACAGTACAGTCACATTCATCATTGGGATCTTGTACCTGTACATCATGTATCTTGGTTCTTATTTTTTCCCCATTACCCTGCCCTCCCTTCACCCCCTCCACCCTTCCCTATTTACAGAGACTTTGTTTCCATTATTTTTCCTTTTCTCACATTCTTTCTTTTCCCTTCTTTCCTTTCCCCTTCCCCTCCCACTTCCCCTATTCCTTTAAACATTTTCTTCCTATTTCACAGTATCAATTATACATTTTGATTCTTATTTACACTTTTAGTTTTTCATACCAAAGAAACTATTCAGTATTTACACATCTGTGTCCTATTTATTTCACTTAAGAGTATGGTCTCAATGTGAATCCACTTAGCTATAAATGTCTCTAGTTTGTCATTCTTTTTTTTGTTTTTGTTTTTGTTTGGGTATTGGGGATTGAACTCGGGTCCTTGAGCTTGAGCAGCAGGCAGAGAAACCACTGAACTAAATCCCTGGCCCTAGTTTGTCATTCTTTATGGCTAAGTAGTACTGCATTTTATGAAAAAACCACATCTTCTTTATCCAGTCTCCAGTTGACGGGCAATACTCAGCTACCTCATTATTTCATAATACTTCTTAATTTTAACATTTTTCCAACATCTCTGCTATATTTGAGTCTGTCTGTGATGTACATGCTGTCTCTTCAAAATATACTTTTTCTTGTCTTTTAGCATGGCTTATAATTTCTTTGCTGAAAACTGGGAATAATGTATCAGGTAATAGGAACTGAGGAAAATATGCTTTTTGTGTAAAGGTCTGTGATATCTTTAGGAGTTGAGCTGTATTTAATGTTTTCTGCAGTTGTATGTGTGAGTCTCCAGATACCTTTAGTATTCTTTGTTTGTATCTCACGTATTGATACTCATACTCCCTAAGAACTCTTTTTCAGAAACAATTTGCATTTCATAGCATTTTCAGCTCTAAGGTTCTGTTGTTCCACTGCAGCCTTATTGACATAGTGCTCAGTTGAAAATCCTCTCTAACACCATGATTAAGACCCAGCCTTTCAGTTTTCCTGTGTCTCTGGACTGCAATCTTCACAAGTTCACCTTAGTTCTCTTGTCTTAGGTAAAAGAAGGCCAGAAAAGCTTGGCATAGGAAATGTCCCCTTAGCCCCTGTGGGACAAGGCTCTGTTAAAGTCTTTGTGCCTGGTTAGTAGGACTTCGCTATGGAGAACTCATTGAGAATATTTCCCAATGCTTGCTCCATCTCTCCTTCCTGGGGTCGTGCAGGGATCTCTCTTAAGACTTCACTGTGAGAATCCGTTGAGGCCTTTAGTAAAAAGCCTATATGGAAACTGTAGGGACTTCCTCACTTTCATGAGGGACCATACTCAGTAGGTACTGATTTATCAATTTATCATGTTGCTCTTCCTGCCAGTTTGAGGCCCCGAGGTTTCTGTCCCATAGGTGATTCTCTGTATTCACACACCTCTTCGGATTTTACAGTAACGATGTGCTCTGAAAGCTCAGGTTTTTGATGGGCCAAAAAGATGTTAGTGATTATCAGTCTGTTCAGCTTCTTCAGGGAAGCATGGCAAAGGTGCCTGCCCATTGCTGGAATTAGATTTTGTATGATTATTTTTGAAATAAGTTCACTTTTGATATTTCATTTCTTCCTGTTTTTGTGCTTTGTTGTATTCATTTTCAAACCTCTTTTCTGAGATTTTCACTGGTCTCCATTAATGTGCAATGCATCAGGCATATGCTGATGGCAAGTAATGATTTAAAAAGTGTGTGGAGACACACACATGTATATGTAGGAAGCAGCACTTAGTTTATAAATATCACCATTGTAACTGTCATGTCTATAAATATAGAGATGGAGGAAAGGAATGGAAATTTCAGAGTGGAAAGACCTTGGGCAAACATTTAGAGCCATAGAAGATCATGGTTTAGAAATAAAAAATTTATTTTATATAATTTTGGTATAAAATGATAGTTTTGGGATATGAGTCTGAAAATAGGTAGAATTCATAAATTATTGTAAGAAATTTAGATTCATCTACAATATTGATTTGCCATCCAACATTTTAAATATTGAACTAGAGAATCAAGTTTTAGAAATCCTTTTGGCAAAAGTTTGGGAGATAGAATCTAAGACTAAAACTGAATTATGGTATTGGCCTGGTGATCAACCATTATTATCAACAGAAAAAGCTGGTGTCACTAAGTGAAAATAGAGGAAAGCTAAGTTTAAGGCCACTGTAACCTTATATTTACACAGGACCACTGATATCTGAATCTCTCAAGAAATAAATTCATTTCATTTTACTAGTTGCAAAGCACCAGAAAGCTGAAGTGGTCTTTAAAAGGCGAAGGAATGGAGGAATGAAGATGAGGGAAATATGTAGTTATGTTGTCATCACCAACTGCAGAAATATGAACTCTTGATGTATTATCTTTCATAAGAAACAATTTTTTTTAAATTAACTGCCTTTTTCTTTATTCCATCTCCCTGTTCCTCATTATTTTGTAAGGAAGACATGATGAGAAAGAAGGATTAGGAGAAAGCAGTTTTAAATGTAAATTGGTGAAAATGATGCAAATACATTTGGATAGTCGAAGAAATAGACTCCTTTGCTTATCTAACTTTCAAATACTATCTGTGTTTATGAAAGTACCAAACTAGTTGGGGTGATGAAGAGACAACAGATTTTCATCTCCAGATTTTCTCTCAGGCAGGACGTGGGTTCTTAACTGGAAGCCCCCACCTGCCCTTGCCCATAGTCTTGCTGTCTAGAGGAAGTGATGAAAAGAAGAATGAAAGAAATTTTTGGAATTCTGTCTACAGAGGTGGCAACAGAGCAACTCATGTCTAGAGTGCAGGTACCAGTGGGGCATAGGAGGGTAGTACCAGCAGCCTTGTCAATGATGGTGGCACAGGAACTCCATGGAGACGTTGGAGGTGTGTGACCCGAATCTCATGCAGGAAGGTGAACACTCTGCTGGGGTGGTGGCATCCAGTGTCACTGGCGGCAGTGTTCCAGGGGTATTGCAGTGATACTTTCTCCAGATCTATCCAATGGCACGCTGTCACCTGCAGTGGCAGTGACTTGGCTCCCATTGCTTTTGTCCACTCTTTCTTCTGCCTTCCCACTGAGTTCTGTGAGGTTTCTGAGATTCCTGACTGACAGAACTCGGGCTAGAACACATGGGAACAGAATTTCAAATCCAAATCATACCCAGTGAAATTTTCAAAACAATCAGGAGGAGAAATATTTTCAGGTATTCCCTCATCATTCTGATTGAGTCACTCAAGGTTGAGTTTTAAAAACTTCTTCAGTGAATCACCCTCATACTCTATGAAGCTTGAGTAGCAGAACATGAAATTTTTCTCATAATTTCTCCAGCCCCAACCAGGATCTGTGGTGCTTATTTTGCTCCCACAAGTCTGTGTTTGCAGACTCTGAGATGCACAACACTTAGTAGAATGTATCTCTGCAGAAAAACAAAATACAAAAAGCCCAGTAGGGTTCCAAATACAAGAAGGACTTAATAAATGTTCACTTCAAAATCTGTGGGCTAGCATAAACCAGACCAAACACACACACACACACACACACACACACACACACACTATAAACAATCAAAACCTTAGAATACCTAAGACATTGCATTAAATGGTAGAAAGTTATTTCAATATATTTTAAGTATACAAAAGGTACTATTTTTTAAAAGAAAGTATGGCTTCTACTCTTCAAGATTTGTTTCAAGCTTCCCTTCAGCTTTCTCCGGTGAGCATAATTGTGTGCTTGTTGTCAGCCCAAGCTTAGTTCTTGTCATTATACGTTCAGCAGCTGCAAAGGTGAAATGTTTTGACAAATGTTGAACGTCATCCATTATATCCTGTGGATCAGCATGGATGTTTTTTAGCTTCTTCAGAGGGCTCTATAATGGAGTTATATTTGGAAGTTTCCCAGTATGGTGCAAGGCTTCATGGAGAGAGAAAGTTTATAAACTGCAATTCTACAAGAAGAAGAAAGGCCAGCTGCTCATCCTGTGTGATATCCTCCCCGAGCCTTTGTATTTCCCTAGATAGACTTCAAGCTTCTTATTTATAAATTTAGCTTGAGTATACTGAGTGGTGACAAAGATTCGAACCAGCCAGCATATTTTCTCTCAGTGTGGAGAGAAACCATTTAAAGACTGAGATAGCATGTCAAGGAAAAAATAAACCCAGACAGGAGGAAAGATGATGACAAGGGAGCACCACTGACCATGAATCTGATGTTTAATCATGTTTTAATCCATTTGCTTCACTGAAGAGAAGTTTTTATGTCCTTGTTTAGATTATTAAATTATACAGAAATTAAAAAGAACTGTTAAAAACTTTCCATATCCATAAAATTACCTGGAAAGTTCCACAAAAATTACAATTTCCTTCCTCCTACAGGAAATTAAAAATCATATATGAAAACCCTTTGAAGACTATTTATTAGGGCTGGAGTATAGCTCAGTGGTAGAGTGATTGCTTGGCATACATAAGGCCCTGGGTTAAATTCCCAGCATGAAACAAAGATGGGAACATTATTCAGTTGTTTCTAGTGGTATTTTATATCCAGGTAGTCAATCAATAAAATGAATAGGAAAATTATACATAATTATTAAAGGGTATTCAGTATTTAGATAGAGTATTAAGCATTGGAAAGCTAATATTTTAATAGCAAAGATACTTTAGGTTATTTCTTCAAATATATTATAGAGTTTTCTATTACGCTGACAGGTCTAGTGACATTTGCAATCCTTAAAGTTGAATTATGCCAGTTTTGCCTACACATTTACAGTGATCCATGAGAAGAATAACTCTTGGGTAATAAAATTCTCTCCAGTACTGTGTGGAAAGACATTAAGTGCCATCCCCTATTAACATTTTTCTCCTAGCGAAAGACTGAATTCTATCCTCTAACCTTAAATTTAGCAATTTGTGGAATTGAGATATGTTAGTCAGTTAGCTTATTCATTAGGTTGGTTAAGAATACTACTCTTTTGGCCAGGCATTGCTTTAGGTATTTAATATAGTAACCTACTGGGTTCTTACAACAACCCTCAGAAAGGCTCTGTAAGTATTCCATTTTACAGACATGGAAACTGAGGCAAAGCAGTAAAGCAACTTGACCAAATTTACACAGTAATTGGTAGAGAAAGGATTTGAACCCAATTGGTCTCTAGAATTTGTAGTCTTAATCATTTCATTGTCTCAACTTTTTGAAAATTAGACTGGTGAGAATTTTATTCAAGCATCATAAGTTTCAATTATAGGACTATGTTTTTGCCAAAAATGTTTATGTTTTAGTCTCAAGTTGTATCTGTAAGCAATGCTCAGGTTTGTGTCACTCTGTTTAGTGGGTGGAGCAAGATAACAAAGACAATCAGTGTCCAGCTCTAGGGAAGTTAATAGTAGAGGACCAGTGTCTCATCTAGGGTTGTGTCTAGCCACGAGTGACAAAAAGCCACAGGTGTCAGAGGGTTAAATGAGATACAGACTTCTCCTTTTACAGAAATAAAGCTGACTAGAGATTGGCAGCCCAAATCTGGCTGGAGAAAGTCACAGCTTGTCAAACCCCTCAGGGACCCCAGTTCTTTCTACGTTGCTACTCTGCTTTCCACAGCACTTGGCTTCCATCTCCTGCTCTGGGATGTTGCCCCACTTCCAGCCATTACAGGTAAAGGAGGAAAAACAGAAAGAAGGTTAATCAAGGACATTTCCTCCATGTTCCATACACAATAGCTATTTGTATTCCATTGTTCATGAATTCGTCACATGGACACACCTAGGTTCAAGGGAGGTTAGAAATGTATTTGCACAACTATGTGCCAACCTGGAATTGGGATCCATGGCAGGAGCAAAGGGCACATGGAGAGCTGGTATTAAGGGATACTGAGTAGTTTCTTTCCAGTCTTAGTGGTTTACTCATTGCTGAGGCACAATACAACTTGGGACCTACAAATGAAAGGAGAGATTTATTTTGGCTCAGGTTTTCAGTTCATGGTCAGCCAGTTCCAAAGCAGAAATGGCAAGGTGGAAGGGAAGAGGGGCAGGTATGCTTACATCATGGCAGCAGGAAACAGAGAGAAGGAAGGAGCCGGGAAAGGAGATACATACTTTCAGGTCATTCCCCTAGCAACTCACCTCTTCCAACCACCCTCATCTCCTGAGAGCAAGTCAGCTACAGCCTCCCCATGATCCAGTCACCTTCCAGAGCTCAGCTTCTGAGCCCATGAGCCTCTTTGGAGAGCCTGTAGGTCAAAATTATAACCTGCCCCATAAAGGGGATAACTTAAGAGTTTCCACTGGTGACTTGAGAAATGAACTCTACAAATTTCTCTAATTTTACAATTTCATTTCCTTTGCATTCTATTCTCTTAAACATAGCCAGTTCTTTTACTTGTATCACCCCACCTTCTACTTCGTAAATCCTTGTGTAGTTGAAAAATAACTCAAGGCACAAATCCATTGATGTTTATACTCATTGAGGGACAACTTCTTCTACTCCAAACTCCTCTCACTTTCCCTATCTGTCTTTTCCACTGTGCTCTTGAATTGAGGGGTCTTTTATGTTATTTTTAAATACTTCCTTCCTCCTCCTCTTACTTGAACCAAATATTGCCGTGACACAAATAAATCTTTTAAAAAACCTTCAGTAAAGGGCCATTGTCTCTTCCCACTGACCCCTAGAGGAAGACAAGTGAGCACACGCCCTCTTTTTGTTTCTTTCTTCTGGTTTCTCTGGTGACTATTCTTCGTGGTCTGCACCAACCACACAGCTGTCCTCTGCCAACCTTCTAGAGCTCCTCCTCTTAGCACGTGTCATCATTCTCCTCTCCTTCAATCAGGGCTCCACCGTTCCTCTTTGCTTATTATGAGATCTCAGAGATTGAGGCCATGCCATGGGGTTAAGCTAGGAAGGTGCCAGGAAAGGATACCAGCTGGAGATGTGACTTAAATAAGTCTTTTTAAAAAATTCTTTTCTTGGTACACTTTAGCTATACAATATGCTTACATTTATCATTGGGTGCTTGTACCTGTACATGATGAATCTTGGTTCTTATTTTTTCCCCCATTACTTGATAAAAATTCACTGTTAGAACAAGTCTTGAGAAGTTTCATGCTCTACCTGTGACCTGGTAAAACCTCCATTTTTTTGGTTTTTTTGGTACTGGGGATCGAACTCGGGTCTTTGTGCCTACATAGCAGGTGGTGAAACCACTGAGCTAAATCCCCAGCCCTGCCCATTTATTCATTACAAGAGGATTTTGTTATATGAAACTTAAAACCACAGACTGTGAGAAACTGTGGTATTGGATGCCATTTCACCAAGAATGGAATAGCCTGCTCTTGGATGGATTATCTGAGGTATGGAGAAGCAGTCTGGCCGAGTTTTAGATGAGGACTTTTCTAACACAACATCCCATATTTCTCTTAACATGGTATTTTTCTAGGAAACATAGGCCAGAATGTACTTTGCAGTGGAGGGCTGATGTGAACCTCTTTAAGCACAGACCTGCTTTACTCTGAGCCGATCCCCGCTTAATGTACTTATATAAATATCCCACTTCTCTAGTTACCTTCCCCTTTGCCAATCCTATCAAAACCTTATCTATTTCTTTAAGGAGAGATACTCCGAGTATCTTTTAAGGGGCCTTCTCTTTAGCCACAAACCTCTAAACTCTTATTTTTTTTAATTAAAGTCTTATGCGAGAGTCTTTTTAAAGCCTTATCATGGTGCTGAAATCCTAAGGACAATAAGATATCTCTGATCTTGTGAGTTAGTCCTATGTAGTTAGCCTAAGACCCCAAGGGTTCAAAGCTAACAATCTGGCAAGTCGCTGTATGAGTAAATACATTGAAGCAAGAATCATATGTATAAAAGAAGATTAGGGCTATGCTAATCCTTTAGAGTGGATGCATTTCTGTTTTGGCTCCAGCCATTAAAATTATGTGCCATTGGTAGGTATTTATTCTCTTCAGATTTATTTTTCTTCTCTCTGAAATGGGAAATAATACCTATTCATAGCATTTTTGTAAGGATGAAATGCAATTTGTTTATTAGAAGCTTGGCCCATGAAAAACTCCCCATAATTCTTAAATGACGTTAGACATTCCTCAGACAAAGAAGTAGGAAGAGCAAATAAACATATGGGAAAATGTTCAACATCACTGGTCATTTGAGACATACAAGTGAAAACAATGCTGAGACTCCATCTCATCCCAGAAAGAATGGCTGCTATCATGAAATCAACCAATAACAAATGCTGGTGGGGCTGTGGGGAAAGAGGAACCCTGCTCCACTGCTGCTGGGAGTGTAGACTGGTACAAGCACTGTGGAAATCAGTATGGAGATACCTCAAAGAACTAGGACTGGAAGTCCCATTTGACCCAGCCATTCCCTTTCTGGGTATCTTTCCCAAAGAATTAAAAGAATCATACCACAGTGATATATGTGTACCCATGTTCATAGCAGCACAGTTTGTAATAGCTAAACTTGGAAGCAGCCCAAATGCCCATCAACTGGAGACTGGATAAAGAAGATGTGGCTTTTAAAAATAAAATGGAGTACTACTGAGCCATAAAAAATGAGAAATTAGAGACATTTATAATTAAATGGATTCACATTGAGGCCATACTCTTAAGTGAAACTAATAGGACACACACGTGTAAATATCACATAGTCTCTCTGGTGTGAGAAACTGAAAGTGTAAATAAGGATCAAAATGTATAACAGACAACATGAAATAGGAAGAAAAGGTGTAAAGAGGAAGGGGAAGTAGCAGCAGTAGGGGAAGGGAAAGAGGGGAATGAAATTAATATGAGAAAATGAAAAAATGGAAACGAAGTCTTTGTAAATAGGGAGGGATGGAGGGGTTGAAGGGAGGGCAGGGGAAGGGGGAAAAAGAATAAAGATATGTCATGTAAAGGTGCAAATCTCCAATGATGAATGTCATATTGTACACCTAAAGTGTACCAATAAAATTTTTTAAAAACCCTCCCCATGAATGGTAGGTGTCATTGTTTTGTATAGTGTGCTTCATGCACAGTTAAAAAGAAGCGAGCTTAAACCTTCATATTTCTATCAATAACAAAAAAATCTTACATTTACTACACCTCATTTTGTCTTATATGCCAAATGGGAAGAGGAACACAGACCTGGCAGAGTTGTGTTGTTAGGTGCGTAATGTAATAAATATGTCTGACCTACTATCTGGTCAGCAGTAGGCATTCCGTCAATGTCAATTCTATTGTCTCCCTACTCTCGCTTTCTGGTTAAGGGTTTAGAAATATGATGACTAAAAAGAGTGCAGAGTGGAAAGGAGACTATGTTCTCAGATATACTTGTGTTGCATCTGAGCAGCTCTCTGGATGACAGGGCTTTCTGTGCTCCTTTCCATGTAGTGTGTCGCTAGCCGTCATCTGGGCCAGGAGTTACTCCGATGGCTGAACAATCAGAAGTGTAAAGAGATGAGCGAAGGAGGGAAGGAGGAGACAGGAGAGAAGAGGAGAGGAGAGGAGAGGAGAGGAGAGAAGAGGAGAGAAGAGGCTCTCTCCAAAGCAGATTCAGAACCATCAATTGCAGCAGTAAAGATAACAGTCGTGTACTCACAATTGAAAACAATCTAGGATGACAGAGACAGAAATGTTAGGAAGAAACTGAGTCTGCCAGGTTCCTTCAGAGGATGGTATTTCAACCCCTAGCAATGTAGCCAAATCAATACATTAAATTCTGTCTAATAAAACTGCTCACTGTGTTCCTAGGGAGGTTCAAAAAAGTAAACTGAGACAGAGGTTTGACACATTCTCCCCAAAACCTCCTTAAAAGGTCCAAAGACATCCCTCTGGCTGTGAACCGAGGCTAAGACACAAGAAGAGACTCGCTCGTCCTCCCCTCAAAAACCACCATAGCTTTGACAGGAAAGACGCAGTGAGCTGTCACACAGTCTCACCCTTCCCGGTGGAGATGTACGGAAAGATCCCTGTCCATTTGTGATGAAACAGTACAAAGCCAGGAATGATGTCAGGTTGAGAGCAATGTCGTCCCATCATTTCTGTGTCGCTTCCAGTTTGCCAGTGTTTAATTTCTGCTGTCATGGAAACTGTCCCTTGCAGTGTGGACTCTCCGTGGCTTCCTGCAGGCATGGCGACAACGTATCTAAGAAGGGTGCTACTGTCTCGGTTACCGCCAATCAATATATATTGAACTCTAGCAGCCTGTCTTGAGCCACATTAGGAGCTCTGCCCTGAAATTTGCCCGCAGCTTTAGCGTGGTTGACCTGGGATGCTGGAGGTCAGCAAAACAACTCTAGAAGATAACCAACAAGGAAGGCTGAAATTCTCTAGAATTAGGGCATTGGCACCTGAATCACTAGGGTCTTGGTGAAAATTTATAAACACTTCAAATGTCAAAGTTTGAACCAAAGGAATTTAGGCACCATCAGAAATAGTGACATCAGGGTACAAATGTTTGGCAGATTCATTTTTCTTACTGTTCCTTATATAGTCTTCCACCATTTGGTATTTTAGATCCCTGATCTGTAAATATTCTTTTGTATTTCTGGAGGCTTTGTTATGTACTGAGTGTTTTATAGCCACTCAACTTGAAGCATCTATACGTCAGGGTTGATTCTGGATCAACTAATCCTGTTGGGATTCATGTCTTTATTATTTATTTTTCTGTCTTAAGTCTTTCCCCCACCTCTTCATCCTCTGTTTCTGTATGAGGCCAGTTTCCTGAAGCAAAGTATCCTGTGTTAGCTTAAGGTGTGGCTTTTAGTCTGTCTTCAAAGTTTTCCTTTTCTGACTTTACATCTTAGCTCTTCATTTCACATCTCCTGGCTTTCTTGCCTTTTCAATTTCTTCTGTAAGTAAAAATTAAAGTAAAACACTATCAAACCCTGACATCAGGCTCTTCCCATATAATATTCCTCTTGTCTAGAATCTTTCTTCTCATAACTACCTTCCTGGTCCTAAGGTTTCTGATTCATGTTTTCTCCTCAAGGAAGTCCTTCTGCATTTCCTAATCCCTAGTTACTCTCCCTGTTTCCCTTGCACGTAAAAGTAATTTCTTCTGTTGGAGAGCACTGCAGTGTTTAAATATCTGTCTCTGCATTTCCTCAAGAGATCCTTCCCCGAAGTGGCTGCAGCCCACTTATCCTGTCATTTACTTTACATTCAGCAGTTGGTTTCAGTGCAGGCACTAATATTTAACGACAGAAATGAACACTAAAATATAATATTTGACAAAGAAATCAAAGGCCATCCTCTCCAATCTTCCTGTTCTGTTATTTGGAGGTAATGAACTACTTTATAGCTCCAATCCATCGGAGGAGAAATGGTGTTAAAATATCATTCTTGTTGGCCCTGAATGTTAGCAGAGGATGTGAAGCCAACCAATATTAGCTTATATCAGTTCATATTAATTAGTTTATAATGTTAAAATTGTTAAATACTCATCAAGTCATGCTTGGGTCCCCTAAATGGTTGAATGAATCTAATTCTCAGCAACAAATAGTGACATTTACAGAAGATGTTAAATACCATTCTTGCATCCAGAAGGCTTGATGACAAATCTCATGCATGGCCTTTTAGGGTTTTGTGGAGGGACGAAGTTTTTGACAGTGGAGCATTAACTTTTTAATGTTTTTTTTAATGTTTTCACAGTAAGCTTTTACATGGGCTTTTAACCTACTTCTCCTTTTCATTTTTCAAATGGGAAAATTAACAAACAAAGGCAGTGCATGTGGCAACTAACATGGCAATAACATTATATCATTCTATGCAAAACTTATTTTGTTGGCATGATCTCTAATCCATTACAACTGGAATAGGAAAGATAAGAAGTTCAAAATCTTTTCTCAGTTTTAAAATTATATTTTCTTTTAGGTTGAGGTTATTTGAACCGGAGTGAGAAAACAAAGACAGCTTTCTCCATGTGAGCTGGAATTTAATAAGCTGGTAGATGGTGATCTTCACGGTGGACTGGGCAGTGTAGCAGAGAGATAGCGTTTGCGAACTTCTGTGTTTCATGTGATTTCATCGTGTATCATGAGGTGCTGTGATACTCTAGTGGCGTGACTGTTGAAATGCTGAATCAAGAGAAATTCCAAAATTACGTATACTGGGAAGTTATTTGCTATTTTGGCTTATTTGAACTGCTTTTACCTTTCACCTGAATAAGTTAACATATTAAATACCTTGTGGATGAGAAATAAAGCTAGAACAGGGTGGGGGGAGTGATAGGAATTACAATATTAAACTTCAGTTTCTAATTTGTTGCTTAGGTACTGAGACATGCTGTTTCCTCAGTATATTTGTGTCACAATCATTAGCTTGGGCATTTCCATTTGTACCCCTCCCTTTATTTTGTTCACTTTTCATAATAGTGCTAAAATATACAGATTCTTGCATCAACTATGTAGTATCAATTTTCACAGAATTTACCCTTTAAAAAACTCCTAAAGTCATTCCAAAAGACATTTTGGGAAATTTACAAGTAGAGAAATAGTAGTCTCCATGTTACATTTCTTAAATCCTAAGTGAAAGGCAGCATTTGAAAGATAACTGAGATTAGTGACTCATAAATGCGTAGCCATTCAGGTTATTTTACCTTACTGTGAAATATCTTCAGGCACTCTGAAACATACGCATTCTGATGATCATATTGTTGAACATATTGAAAGCACTTGTCACTTTATTTTACCAATAGGTTGCACTAAGATTTTTTTTTTTCCACAAAGACTCAGCTGCTGTATTGTCGGAAAGCTGCCAGAAGATCATCCTGGAGCCTTTACCTTGTGGCATCCTGTTCTCTTTCTTCTGGTTATGTAATTCTTTAGCACATGCCATCGTTCCATGGACCTGAGGTAGCATGACGAATTTGAACTGTGTTTCCCTCTTCCTCATCTCTGTTTTCTGTCATGATTGCTGAGCAAGAATATTTACATTTTAGGAAGGAAGGATTAATGAAAAAATTGTTCGTAACCACCTAAACTGAAGGGTAAAATAAAACTATGACAGCTGCACACATGTTATTTAGAGTTCATCACCATCTTGCTGTGACTGGTGAGCAATCAGGGTGATTAGCAGAAGGGAAAGGAAAACAGTGCAACACGAAATAGAAGTTCTCTGTAGACAGTTTTCCACTGTAACAATAAGAAAAATTAAGAAAATACTATGCAGAACATGCATCACTAAAATCTCAATAAATATTACTGAAATTTATCATCATAAAAGAATTACAGCCAAAGAAGTTTAAATATATTGGTCATTCTTCATTAAATTAGTGAATGCCTGAGAACATCTACTCTGCCACAATGCTGAGCCAATGGACAACTCCGTGACCTTAAGAGGCTTAGCAGACAGCTGCATTTGACAGTGTACATGTTTATTTCCACACCTATGTCAGCATTTACAGTTGTCACCATTTCTAAAGACACTTAGTCCAAGGTTTGAAGGACACATTGAACTCCTTCCAGTGTACCTGTCTGATCTCTCAATAGTCTCTTATAATCCTCCCTGCATACCAAGTGGAGGATTTCCTGTATACTCTTCAGTAGATTATTTCTTCTGGATTTAGGAAGTGAGAAAAAGAATTCTGGGGAAAATACTAGTCATATTGGCATTGACTATAATATCAAGGTGTGCTAATGATGAATGTGTTTTCACTGGGCTCTGCTTTAAATGGCTCATACCCAAGGCTTTCTGAGCCCAAGGGATAAAAGCAGCAACAACCACAACCACAAAAACCCTCCTTCCATCCACTTTTTGGGCAATGCTCTTGTTGCTGTGTAAATTAGGAGACTTATAGACAGGTAAGCAAAAAGGAAAACAAAACAATAACACCACACCCAGTAATGTATTAGTCTCATGCCGTTTAGTAGAATGTTAAAAGAAATAGCTGTCCTCTAGACATTCTTAATCTCTGGAAAGAACTGAGACAAGTGTGCCACAGAGATACTGGAGCCCAGATGTTCTGTCTCGGGAAAAAAATAATTAGTGCCATTCCCTTGAATGACTGTGGTCAGGGATTATGCTCACTACAGAGATGAAATATAACCTAAATCCTCAGGGCTCACTAAAAATTAATCTGGTATATCTATAACAGTAATAAAATCAGGGTGGAAATGAGACTGAGAATGCACAGTGTTTGTACAAGAGCAGTAAAAAGCATTGTCTAATTCCTGCATGACGGAGTGGTAGGGATCAAAGTATAAGTAGCTATGCATAAGTAGCTATGGATACTATGGAACTTAAACCTACCTACAATAGAGAACTGTGCATGTTGTTGAAAAGAAAATGACCAGTGAATGTGATTGCGGCTGGAGAAGATTAATTAGTACAGAAGTAAACAAAAGGCAGTGACAAGGCAGAAACACATGACAATAACTATGTGGGTTGGACTTTAATAAATCTAGGGGAATGGTAGAAATTTAAAAGAGTTTGGGAATCATGAGGAAGGAAACAAAATGTACTTCACTAATTTGGTAAAGGACGAGATTGAGACTGCGGAAATTCAAGATTTTTAGTCAACTAGGGAAAATTTTTTAAAACTTACAAGGAAACTTTACTTCATCCGTATTTTAAAAATTGAATAATAGAGGTCTGCCCATGCCTTTACTGAGGTCCTGAGGCCCACAGAACACGCCGAATCAGCCCACTGCACACAGGCAGGTCTGTGCATGCCCTACCGAGGTCCTGAGTCACGCAGAAGACACCGAATCACCCCGCTGCAGACAGGCAGCCACCTGGTTCCACACTACAAAGACACAGAGGACACCAGACCACCAGACCAAGGTACTGAGTCCTGCTGTTCCCGGCCCAGAGGTAGGGACTTCTGAGCCATCGTCCCACTGCTCCTGGTCCAGAGGATGGGGCTTCCTGGTCACCATCCCTCCTGCTGCTCCCAGCCCAGAGGAAAGGGCTTTTGGGCCACCTTCTGTCCCTCTGCTCCTGGCCCAGAGGAAGGGGCTTCCAGGCCACCATCCCTCCTACCGCTCCCGGCCCAGAGGGAGGGGCTTCTGAGCCGCCATCCCACTGCTCCTGGCCCAGAGGAAGCGGCTTCCCGGACACCATCCCTCCCACTGCTCCCAGCCCACAGGAAAGGGCTTTTGGGTCACCATCCCTACCGTGGCTCATGGCCCCTGGCCCACCTCACGCAGCTCAGAGGAGGTAATCTGTGCAGGTGCTAACAGACCCCCGCCCCAGTCGAAATGAGAACACACATAAATAAGTCTCAAAACCAGACTTCCAGATCACCTACAGCAACCCCAAAGGGAAATGAGATGGAACACTCTGATACTCAACCACCTGGGCCCACTGAACTGGCAACAAAAGGGGATCTGGAAAAAATGAAATCAGAAATAATTTCTCAGATAACAGGAGAAATTGTGCCCCTAGTGCAAGACATGATTAATAAATCTAGAGAGGATCTCAGGAACATGATGGAATCCCAACATAGGAAACAAATGGAATCCATAAAACAGATGCAAATAGATTTCCAGGAGATGAAAAACTCCATTGAAAGTCTACACAGCAGAATGAGCCAATGTGAGGACAGAATTTCAGATATAGAAGATAAGATTGCAATTAGTGACCAGGAAAAGAAAAATTGCTTCAAAATTATAAGGGAACATGAGAAATCAATCCAGCAGCTGCTAGATGATGCAAAGAAGAATAAGACTGATTGGAGTCAATGAAGAAACAGGAGAGAGTGCAGATGACATAAAAAATCTCTTCACAGAAATAATGGCAGAAAACTTCCCAAGCATGGGAAAAGAGCTTGACATACAGGTAAGTGAGGCATATAGGACTCCAAATAGCCTTGATCAAAAAAAATCTACACAGAGGCATATAATTGTTAAGATTCCGGAAACTCAACAGAAGAACAAAGTTCTCCAAGCAGTCAGAGAAAAGAAACAAATCACATACAAAGGAAAGCCCATCAGAATCACAGCAGACTTCTCAACACAAACCATCAAGGCAAGAAGAGCTTGGAGTGACATAGTCCAAGCCCTAAAAAAAAACAGCCTCCAACCCAGATTGATGTACCCTGCAAAACTATCTTTCAAAATGGATGGAGAAATAAGATACTTTCATGACAAACAGCACCTTAGGAACTTCGTGAATACCAAACCAGCACTCCAAAGAATTTTGCAAAATATCCTAGGAACAGACATTGAGGATCACAACCCCAGGAAGCAAAGCAGAAGGAACCCATCTGGCATGACAAGAAATTAAATGGAAAGGGGGAGAACCCAGCAAAAAGAAAAAGTCATGGCAATGAGAAGTCAATACGTTTCAGTTATAACCATCAACGTTAATGGTCTCAATTCACCAATCAAAAGAAATAGACTGGCAGAACGGGTCAAGAAGCAAAATCCAACAATATGCTGCATACAAGAAACACACTTAATTCAAAAGGAAACTCATAGACTGAAAGTTAAAGGGTGGAAAACAATACTCCATGTGACAGGAACCCGAAAAAAAGCAGGAGTAGCTATCCTCTTGGCAGATCAAGTAGATTTCAAACCAGCACTGATTAAGAGAGATGAAGAAGGACACTACATCCTTGTAAAGGGAAGAATCCAAGAGGAAGAGATGACAATCATAAATATCTATGCACCAAACACTAGTGCACCCAACTATATAAAACAAATACTAATGGACATGAAAAGTCATATATGCACTAATACAATTGTAGTGGGGGACCTCAACACCCCACTGTCACAAATAGATAGATCAACTAGACAAAAAATAAGTAATGAAATACTAGAACTCAATCGAACTCTTGAACAAATGAACTTAACAGATGTTTACAGAGTGTTCCACCCCACAAAATCAGAATACACATTCTTCTCAGCTGCACATGGGTCATTCTCCAAAATAGACCACATACTCACACATAGAACATGATTAAGTAAGTGCAAAGGAATTGAAGTTATCCCCTGTATATTATCAGACCATAGTGCGATGAAATTGGAGATCCATAGCAAAAGAAACTCAAAAAATTTCATAAACATGTGGAAATTGAACAATACACTTCTGAATAACCAATGGGTCACAGAGGAAATTAAAGAAGAAATCAGACAGTTCCTTCAATTAAATGACAATGACAATACAACATATTGGAATCTATGGGACACAATGAAAGCTGTCTTATGAGGGAAATTCATAGCAATGAATAGGCATATTAGGAAAACAGAACGAGCCCAATTGAACAACCTGATGCTGAACCTCAAGCTTCTAGAAAAAGAGCAGGGCAACCCCAAAGCTAATACAAGGGAGGAAATTATAAAGATCAGAGGAGAAATCAATGCAATGGAGACTAAGAGAATGATACAAGAAATCAGTGAAACCAACAGTTGGTTCTTTGAAAGAATCAACAAAATTGACAAACCTTTAGCCAACCTTGTCAGAAAAAGGAAAGGAAAGGCCCAAATCCATGCAATTAGGAATGAAAAGGGTGAAATGACAACAGACCCAGCAGAAATCCAGAGGATCATCAATACCTACTTCCAGAACCTATATGCCAATAAGATGGACAACACAGAAGAAATGGACAGATTCTTAGATACATATGAATTGCCAAAGTTGAACGAAGAAGACCTAAAAATTCTGAACCACCCAATATCAACCAATGAAATTGAAAATGTAATTAAAAACTTATCAACTAAGAAAAGCCCAGGCCCTGATGGCTTCACTGCTGAATTCTACAAGACATTTAGAGAGGAACTGCTGCCACTACTGTTTAAACTCTTCAATGAAATTGAAAGGGAAGCAATCCTCCCAAATTCATTCCTGGAAGCAAGCATCACCTTGATCCCCAAAGCAGAGAAAGACCCAACTGAAAAAGAGAACTATAGGCCCATCTCACTAATGAACATAGATGCAAAAATCCTTAATAATATACTGGCAAACAGAATGCAGAAGATCATCAGGAAGATCATACAACCTGATTAAGTGGGATTCATCCCAGGGATGCAGGGATGGTTCAATATATGAAAATCAATCAATGTAATACAGTATATCAATAGAGCCAAGGACAAAAACCATATGATTATCTCCATAGATGCAGAAAAAGCATTTGACAAAATCCAACATGCATTTATGATAAAAACCCTAGAAAAAATTGGAATAGATGGTTTCTACTTCAAATTGATAGAAGCCATCTATGAAAAACCAACAGCCAATATCATACTAAATGGTCAAAAACTGAAATCCTTCACACTAAAATCAGGAACAAGACAAGGATGTCCACTATCACCACTCTTGTTCAATATAGTTCTGGAAACATTAGCCACGGCAATTAGACAAGAGAAAGAAATAAAAGGAATAAAGATAGGAAATGAAGAAGTCAAATAGTCACTATTTGCAGATGACATGATACTCTATATAGAAGACCCCAAGAACTCCACCAAAAGTCTTCTAGACTTAATAACCAAATTCAGTCAAGTAGCTGGTTACAAGGTCAACACACAAAAATCAATAGCTTTCCTCTACACCAATGACAGACTCACTGAGAGAGAAACAGGGCAAATAATTCCTTTCACAATAGCATCCAAAAAACTGAAATACCTAGGAATCATCCTAATGAAAGAAATCAAAGACCTCTTCTCTGAAAACTATGGCACTCTGAAAAGAGAGATTGAAGATGATATCAGAAAATGGACAGACATCCCCCGCTCCTAGGTAGGAAGGATTAATGTAGTGAAAATGGCCATACTTCCAAAACTGCTATATAGATTTAATGCAATTCCAATTGAGATCCCAGCAGCATACTTCATAGACCTCGAGAAAACAATCCAAAAATTCATTTGGAACAAGAAGAGACCCAGAATAGCAAAAGCAATTCTAGGTAACAGAGACATGGCAGGGGGTATCACAATCCCCAACCTGCAACTATACTACAAAGCTACTGTGATAAAAGCAGCATGGTACTGGCAAAGAAACAGGCTTGAGGACCAGTGGAACAGATTAGAAGATGCAGAAACAACGCCAGACACACTCAGCCATCTCATCTTTGACAAAGGAGCCAAACACCCTCACTGGAGGAAAGATAGCCTCTTTAATAAATGGTGCTGGAAAAATTGGGCTTCAACTTGCCAAAGATTTAAACTAGACCTGTATCTCTCACCATGCACTAAACTAAAATCAAAATGGATTAAAGATCTAAATATTAAAATAGAAACTCTGAACCAGTTGGAAGAGAGGTTAGGTAGAACCCTTGAAGACATTGGTGTAGGAAAAGATTTTATGAACAAAACCTCAGTTGCCCATGAACTAGCACAAACAATCTACAAATGGGATCTCTTCTTATTAAAAGGCTACTGCACAGCAAGAGAAACCACCAGCAGTGTGAAGAGACAACCCCCAATGTGGGAAAAAATCTTCACCTGCTCTTCCTCAGACAAAGGTCTACTATCTCGAATCTATAAAGAACTTAAAAAGATCAGACCTCCCAAATTTAAAGACCCAATCGAAAAATGGGCATCTGAAATGAACAGACATTTCTCAGACAAAGAAGTAGAAATAGCAAATAAATACATGAAAAAATGTTCAACATCACTAGTCATTTGAGAGATGCAAATGAAAACAACACTGAGATTCCACTTCATTCCAGAAAGAATAGCTGCTATCATGAAATGAACCAATAACAGATGCTGGCAGGGCTGTGAGGAAAGAGGAACCCTGCTCCACTGCTGGTGGGAGTGTAGACCGGTGCAAGCACTGTGGAAATCAGTATGGAGATACCTCAAGGAACTAGGACTGGAAGTCCCATTTGACCTCGCTATTCCCCTGCTGGGGATCTACCCCAAAGAATTAAAAGAATCATACCACAGTGATATATGTGCACCCATGTTCATAACAGCACAGTTTGTGATAGCTAAAACTTGGAAACAGCCCAAATGCCCATCAACTGGAGACTGGATAAAGAAAATGTGGTTTTGTAATAAAATGGAGTATTACTCAGCCATAAAAAATGAGAAATTAGAGACATTTATAGCTAAGTGGATGCACATTGAGGCAATATTCTTAAGTGAAATAAATAGGACACACATGTGTAAATACCGAATAGTTTCTCTGGTGTGAGAAACTGAAAGTGTAAATAAGGACTAAATGTATAATAGGTAATGTGAAATAGGAAGAAAACTGGCAAAGGGGAAGGAAGTGGGAGGGCTAGGGGAAAGGATAGAAGGGAATGGGATTAATATGAGAAAATGGAAAACTAGGAACAAAATCTTTGTAAATAGGGAGGACTGGAGGGGTCGAAGGGAGGGCTAGGCAAGGGTGAAAAATAAGAACCAAGAAAGACTATGTAAAGGTGCAAATTTCCAATGATGAATGTCATTATATTGTATACCTTAAAATGTACCAATGATTAGAATGAATAATCGATAATCTAAAATAGGAAGAAAAGGTCCACAGGGGTAGGGGTAGTGGGAGGGGCAGGGGAAAGGAAAGAAGGGAAAGAAAAAAAGCTGAGAAATGGAAAAAATGGAAATAAAGTCTTTGTAAATAGGGAAGGGTGGAGGGGGTGAAGGAAGGACTAGGAATGGGGAAAAAATAAGAACCAAGATGCATTATGTAAAGGTACAATTCCCAATGAGAAATGTAATTGTGTTGTATACCTACAATGTACCAATAAAAGAATTTAATACAAAAAAATTGAATAATAGAAAAATTATTGTGGAACAAAATTCTATTAATTAACATCTCTTTAGCCATTTCCTCTTTTCTTTCCTTGTTAGTTTCTTTACCACTTGCTTCTTAACATAATGGAGTTGGTAAGCTCTACCAAGAATAACTTCATTCTTTTGCCTTTCAATTGAATTAAAAGTAACTTAAAAAGTGTTTATTAAAAATGACTTTTCCAGCCAGCACAAAAAGACAGCTAGACTAGACGAACAAATGGTCCTTAATGTTATTGTCAAAATGGCACATAGTCTTGTCTTAGACCTTAATTACCATTCTGGACACTGTCCTGACATTGCCTTTAAATGAGCCACTCTTCCAATTAATATGCAGAAGGGTTTCTGGCCTTTGATAAAAGTTATTTAGGGGACCACAGTCAACTGCAACTCAGCCAAGGTGGTAACTACCTGGCCTCATTTGATCATTTAAACCAGGCATAAGTAATGAACACCCAGATTGGCCTTAACTGGCTGTCATTTGATTTCAATACCAAAATTCATTTAACAAGTTATCCTCTACTATTACATTTCTTGCTGGGTTAAGAGTGGGATATTCATTTTCTAAATGTGTATCTGAATCTCACAGATCCCTTTGCAGTGACGAATTATCCTTATTTACTTCTGATAATTCTGTGGATGTCCATTTTGTCCTTAGTACTAACTGTCAGGGTATAAATTTTTCAACCTTTTTTATTTTCTGTGCTTTTGGTTTTACAGTGATTTGTCTAATTGTACATTTGAATGTTGCTTTTTTTATATGTAGTCTAAAATTTTGCTTTCCAATTGGAGCATTTAGCATATTAATATTTAATATAACTTTGTATATGTCAGTGTTTCTATTTTATCTCTGTTTATCCTTTCTTGTTTTCTTTAATCAACTCTATTGAATTTTTGGCTAGAATTATTTGTATTTTTGGTAGTTTCCATAGTGATTATTACATGTATCTTTATGGCCTATCTGCAAACAATATTAGTTAAGCAATGCAACTAACTTCACAACAGTATAATTCTATTTCTCCTTCCCTTCCTATGTGTTGTTATTGCTGTATATTTCATTTCTACTTACATTATAAACCCTACAATATCTTATCATTTTTGAGTTACACAGTCAAGGGTCTTTTAAAATAATTTAAATATGAATATATGAACAGATAATTTTAAAATACCTTTTTCCTCATTTTCTTATTGTGGTAAAATACACAGAACAAATTTACCATCTTAACTACTCTAAGCACACAGTTTTGAATATTAATTCCTTAGCAGATATATGATTTGCAAATATTTCTTCCCATTACTACTTTGCTTTTTACTCTGTTAATGTTATCCTTTGATGAATAGACATTTTAGTTTTCGTGAAGTCCAATGTGTCTATATTTTCTTTTCTCACCCTTACTTCGGGAGCATAGACAAAAAATCTAGCAATATTATGTCATGAGCCTTTGTCCAAATTTTAAGGACAGATATTCTTTTGCATGTGAATATCTAATTTTCTCAATACCATTTGTTAAAAAGACTTAAAAATTTCTCCTATATTTACCCAATCTGGTGCTTGATGCTCCTTACAGTTCTGTTTTCATTTCCTTTATCCTGAAGAACATGTTTTCCTAATTTTTATAATGCATATTCTCTCAGATTTTGTCTAAAAATATCTTTTGTTTTTTTCTTTAAAGAATATTTTTATGAATATAGATAGTTGACCAGTGACAACATTTTTTTTCCTTCCGCAATTTAAAGATATTTTCCCTTGCTTTCTGACTTACATTTTTTCTAGTGAGAATCCAGCCATTGTTATTATCATTTATAACCTATCTGACATACTGTACCCCTGACCCAGTGCTGCTTCTAAGACATTATTTTTCATTTTCAGAAATTTGACTACGGTATGCTTCAGAGTGGTTTTTTTATGTATCTTGTTTCAGGATTCTTGAGCTTACTGTAACTGTGGGTTGATATCTTTTATCACTTTGGGAGATTCTTGAATATCATTTCCTCAGATACTTCTTTTTTTTTTAATTCTTAAATTCTTTTATTGGTACATTTTAGGTATACAATACATTTACATTTATCACTGGGTCTTTGTACCTGTACATGATGTATCTTGATTCTTATTTTTTCCCCATTACCTGTGTGCCCTTCACCCTCTCCTCCCTTCCCTATTTACATAGACATCAGTTCCATTTTTCTTTTCTTTTCTCATAATTTTTCCTTTCCCTTCTTTCCTTTCCCCTTCCCTTCCCTTCACCCCTACCTCTTTGGACTTTTTTTCCTATTTCAAATTATCAATTATTAATTTTAATCATTTTAGTCCTCATTTACACTTTCAGTTTCTCACACTAGAGAAACTATTCGGTATTTACACGTGTGTCCTATTTCACTTAAGAGTATGACCTCGATATGCATCCATTTAGCTATAAATGACTAGTTTCTCATTCTTTATGGCTGAGTAGTATTCCACTTTATTAAAAACCCACATCTTCTTTATCCAGTTTCTTTTATGTTCTCTTTCTCCTCTCCTGCTATTTCAACTAAGGATTATTAGAATATGTAATATTGACCAATAAATCTTGGATATTGCATTTTTTTTGGTTTCTGTTTTTCTTTATTTGTTCATTTGGATAGTTTCTATTGGCCTTTCTTCAAGTTCACGAACTCTTTCTTCTGCCTGGTACAATTAGATATAAAATCAGCACATTAATTTTTAAAAACCCTTATGCTTTTCATTTATAGCATGAACACTTGCTTCTTTTAAATAGCTTTTTAGCTAAGATATTTCCTCTGTTCATAATACTATCTACCTTTTCCACTTGGTAGATTAATGTATATAATATATTAATATATTATATATAACTAATATATATGAATATATGGTAAGTATCTTAAAATCTGGATCATGTCTGCCTGTTACTGTCTATTCTTGCTTTTCTTGGCCATTTTTATGAATCTTTGCTTGTCTCAGACATTTTTGACATGTTACAGATAGAGTTTAAAAAATCAAAAGAATTAAACAGTAGAGAGTCAAGTCCATGTCATCTCCAGGAAGGGCACAGCCTTCTTTGTGAACCCAGTAGTGTAGAAGGACAAGTCCATTTACTGTGTGATAACGCTCTGTCTCCCCAGCGCATTTACCTATGTCAATTTTACCTCTACTATACTGTATTTTTGGTGGGATCAGTACTTTCTTCTGGGATTTGGATCTGAGTATTGTTGAAGCTCCAGAGATCCCTTACTGCTTTGCAGACCACATACAGTACCTGCTTTCGTAGGCTCCGAGATCTCATCTCTGCTTTGTATCCGGAAACTTACTCCTTTTTCTCCTTTCTAGCAGTGGTTGTCAACCTGGAGTGTCTTTTATATTCCCCTGTGTGGGTGGGATACTGGCTTTCGTCTTTCAGGATGCTCCTTTGGTGTTCTATTGTGTGTTCAGAATTAGCAACCATAAGGGACTTTTAAAGGTATCATCTTTCCTCCCCAGTTTCTAGAATCCATGGTAGATTGTTCCCAAAATACTGTCCTAAAACCTTCATGATCTTTTACCATAAAATAAATATGAATAAATGGAGGGAATGGTTTTAAGCAAGTGGCAGCTGCTTAAGTTTAGCAACTTAGTAATGTTATTATCACCTGGACTCTGCTTCTCCCCTGTGAGCAGCCTCCATGGCCCCGCTGTAAGGTTGGAGGGGCAGTGCTAATTAGAGAAAGCAGTGCATCAGGAGATTTGGAGATGCTCTGATGAGTAGTGGATGTAAGAGTTGCTGCAAAGAGGTCAGGGATGACAAAGATGTTCTCCAGGTGTTTGAATAAACTTGGAATTTAAAGATTCTTTAAAATCCTTTCAGGCTCAAATATTCAAACAGACAGGTTTTCATAAACTGCATTTCCTCTAATTAGTGTTCTCATTTTTGTTTAGTAATAGAAACTTGGCTTGAACTGTAGCCTTCCTGAGAACCAATCCTTGACTACTCACTGATGGAATAAATAAATCTGCCTTGTTAGGACTCCCCTCCCCTAAACACCTACCCCAGACTCTAATTCTCCCAGCCCTCAGGGTGCAGGCATCCCCCTGCCATTGGACAATGTGCCAGTGAAATCGGGGTGGCTGCTCAGCTTCTAGAATTGTTGCTGCCTCTTGGACCTCTTTCACTGGATTCTGCCTACTGGATCTCATCTCTCCACAAGGCAACACTTTCTTGAACCATGATTGAGCTGCTCTATTCCTTATATCCACAAGATATCATTGTGTTTTGAAAATTAGTGCCCATAGAAATCACATGGGAATTATGTTCATTGAAGTGTATGCTGTGACTATCTAAGACCTGAGAGGGTCTACTAGGCATCATGTGTTCTGTTAACACGGCTGTCAGATGATCCGGACTGGCAATAGTAACACATAAGGTTGTCCAATTGCTCTTTCCAGCTTAATAACCAGGGCCTGTCTTAGATGCCTTTACCCTCCCACTTTGGAAGTGTGAAGCTGAGGCCCTGGCCCTATGACAATGACAGAACCTAATGATTATATTGGTTGATTCATTCTTCCAAGTTGCCTACCACATCTATTAAGAATTGGCATTACTCTTGCTATTTTCCTTAAACTGAGGAAGTTTCACAAGAATTACAAAAGTCATGTTATTTATCCCTTTCTTCTGGCCAGTTGCCCCCCGAAAACTTCAGGTTCTCACAGGAGCAGGCTGCCACTACTGCTGCATGGTTGCAAGACCTGGATTTCTCCCTTTATGCCCTGCTGGTCCTTGTTCATGAAAATTATAAGCAGGCATTTGTGTGTCTGAGTAGCTGACATTACCTACACTCAGTGAAAGCAATTGTCACTTTCATGTAAGGGGAGTCTGTCCAAAACTTTCCCTGTGCTTGCAAGAAGAGATTGACTATTGTGTGGAACCACAGGTCAAAAAATGCTGGAGCATGTTTAGACTCTCAGAATCCCCAACATCTTTGTTTCAGGAGAATAATGCTTGCTTGCTTCACAATCGATGGTTTAAAATCTCAAAACTAAGTTAGATAAATTGTGGTCCCACTCCCCCGGCTCTTCTTTTTTTATCAAAAGGAAAAGTACCAGGGAAGGGAATTTCTAGCAGATTAAGAAAACACTGGAGCATGGCTTTTGCAGCAGCCTGAGTAGATTTTCTTTGTGTGCACACTTCTCTGTTCTCTTCAGCGGTGAGAAGACTGCGCCATCTGAGGCAAGGGCTTAGCTGAAGCCAGTGCCACCTGAAGATGGAGAAGTAGCTCCCACGTTTGAGAGATGAATGACCCCCGCCCGGGTCATGAAGGAGTTTCCAGTTAACAACCCTGAATTTGTAAGGGGCTTCAGGAAGATGCTTCACAGTAATATAATAATTCTGCTTTGTCTCATGTTTAATTTTTTTAAAAAGCAAAAATGCTGCTGTTTTTCTCCTAACCTTGACTGACATTGTCCTCCTAACAATCTTCCTGTTCATACTTGTCTAAATGAAATGTGGTGATATGAAAATTTCTTGTTCTGCATGCCTGCTGCAAATGTATATTTTAATTGGCCGGGAATTTAGCCTCGCAAGTGCAAGGTCCCGAGTTCGATCTCTGGTACCAAAAAAATAAAAATGTATATTTTCATGTCTAATTATACTTTTATCCTCTCTCATATTGAAGGTGTTGCAGAAGTTCAAAGACTCCCTAGGTATCCTTGAATGTGCAGATTTCCTTTAGTATTCTTGGACAATTGGTTCTAGAACACTGTGGATACCAAAATCTAAGACTGTTCAGGTTTTTTATGGAAAAATGACATAGTATGTACATATGACCTGTGCCCAACCTCCTGAATACTTTGTCATCTCTCACACTTGAACTTTCCAGCACTGTTGAAACTATTAAGACTTTGGTGACTCTTGGAAATGACTAAATACATTTTACGTGATGAGATGGATATGAATCTTTTTGGGGGCCAGGAGCTGAATGTTATGATTTAGACCTAGAATGTTCCCCCATGAGCCTCAGAGGTGCCGATTGGATCAGTGAGTTCACAGCTAAATGTGCTGCCAGCAGGGACCTGGTTGGTACAGGTGTGTCATTTGGTGCAGGTGTGTTTGGAGGTTGTACTAGCTCCTCCTTCTCCTGTTTCCTGGCTGCCTGTGGTGAGCAGCTTTCCTCTGGGATACCCTTCCACTATGTTTCTGCCTTGGTGTCAGCCAGTCATCCATGGACTGCATTCCCTGAACCACGAGCCAAATTAAACCTCTTTTCCTTTAAGTTCTGGGTGTCAAGAATTTTGTCCCAGTCACAAGAGAATAAGTAATCCAGTGACTCACCTTAGTTTATAGTCTATTGCTACAATTAACAGGCAAGTAATAGCTTGGTATACATTTAGGGTTGTGATACTTGACTATTTTCTTTTTCACTTTACCAACATTCATTTTCCTCGTAGTTTATATCACTTCTTCATCCTACTGTGCTTTGGATCCCATGAACACAGTTATCTAGGGCAAAGGTTTTTCTTATGTAGCAATGAGGTCTTATTCCCTAGCAGCTACTGCAATTTTATTTAATAACATAAAAACATAAAAAGTTAACTACAATCTCAAGAAAGCATACATAATTAAATTTATGCCAATACCTTACCAACTTTCTACTGGACATTGACATCACTTTGTATCGGCATGAATTTGTAACTTTTAATGTAATTATGTGTGCACAAACAGAGCCTTATCAAGAGCTATAGTAAAAAAAGTGGAGGTAAGCAGGTAGCTTGATGTTTTAAAAAAAATTAGGAGTAAATATGTGTTTTATAGAAAAGACATAACATAGGTAAATAGGTTCAAGGAATGCATTTTTAAATAAAAACAAATTATGGGCTGGGGATTTAGCTCAGTGGTTTCAGCATCTGCCGAACAAGCACAAAGTCCTGAGTTTGATCACCGGTACAAAAAAAATATTATTTTTCAAGGTGAAGCATCACGAAGTCTTTGCCTCCAGCTTTGTAATCATCAACAACATCATCTAAGTTTCACAGTGTTGCTTAAATGTCTACCTTGAATTTGTATCAGTCTTAGATCATAGAGATCTTCTCTAGTCTTTATTAGCTCATTAAATAGAGACATTAGAGGGTGGCTTCCAAGGTTCTTGAATAGATTAAACTGTTTAGGTGAGTAAGAATCTTCTGAGGCCTCCTATAATGCTGAAAGGTGCTGATGATAGCGATCCCATAAAATGCATAGACTGAGCTTATAATTAGCACTGCAGTGGCTGCAGCTGCCCTGTCCTTTCTGGAGGGTCGGTTGAGTTGGACAGGTATGTGGGAACCACAGCCTCTCAGTCCTCCCTATTGAGCCTCACCTCGCGTGGGCCTTCTGGTGCTGCCCCCTCTCTCTGAGAAGCGCTCCCGCCCCGCCTTGCAGCACCTTGCACCTTCTGTTTCCATCGATGATTTTCACTTTGTGTAGCAGAAAGTTTCCCCTGGGGCTTTAGTCTCAAGATATATTTATTAGTGCCTATTAACTTTATAAAGTATTGGATTTTAATCCATATAATATAGTTTGATCCTACCCATCCCTCTTTATCCTCTCACCTGCTCCCATTCCTTTAATTCCCTCCCTCTTGTATAATAGTCTCCCTTCTACCTTTGTGCCATCTTTCTTAGCTTCCACAGATTAGCAGAAACACGTGATACTTGTCTTTCTGAGTCGGCTTATTTCTCTCAATGTGATGCCCTCCAGTTCTATCCCTTTTCCTCTGAGGGATAAAATTTTGTTCTTTGTTGCATTTAAAACACACACCACTGTGCATATATACCACACTTTCTCTATCCATCCATGTTTTCAAGGGTAGTTAGGCTGGTTCCATATCTTAATTCTTGTGAATTGGGATGCAACAAACATGGTTATACAGATATCCCCATCGTATGCCGAGTTTAATTCCTTCAGGCATTTACCAAGGAGTGGCTAGCTGGATCAAATGCTAGCTTTATTTTTAGTTTGTTTTTTATTTTTGGGAGACCTCAGTGCTGATTACCATAGAAGCTGTACTAATTTACATCCCACAAGCAGTGTAGAAACACGCCCTACACCAACATCCTCACCAGCATTATTGTTTTTGATATTTTTGATGAGAGCCATTCTGACCAGGATGAGATGAAAATTCAATGTAGTTTTGATTTGCGTTTTCCTACTGGCTGAAGATGTTGAACACTATTTCATGTACTTATTTCCTATTTGTACTTCTACTGAGAAGTATCAATTCAATTCATCTGCCCATTTATTGATGAAACTATTAGATTTTTCACGGTAAGTTGATTTTTTGAATTTCTTATTGGAAGAGTAACTAGCAAAGATTTTATCCATCATGTAGGCTTTCTCTTCACTTCATTAGTTATTTCTCTTGCTGTGCAGAAACTTTTTAATTTGATATAGTCCTATTTGTTGATTCTTGTTATTATTTCCTATGCTTTTCAAGATGTCTTTGCCTGTTCCAATGGCTTCAAGTGCTTCCTCTGTTTTCTTTCAGCAGTTTCAAAGTCCCTGGTTCTATAGCCAGGTCTTTGATCCATTATGATTTGATTTGGAACAGGGTGAGAGATAGATATCTAGTTTCAGTCTTCTAAATACAGACATCCAGCTTCCTCAGCACCACTTCTTAAATAGGCTGGCTTTTCTCCAACATAGATTTCTGACTCCTTTGTTCCAAATCAGATAGCTCTAGTTGCAGGAGTTTGATTCTGAGTCCTATCTTCTGTTATTCCATTCATTGGTGTGTCTATTTTTTTGTGTCAGTATCTTGATACATTTTTGTTACTATGGTTTCATAATACAGTTTAAAATTTAGTACTGTGATACCTCTACAGTTGCTCTTTTTGCTTAGGATTACTTTGGCTGTTCTGGGTCTTTTGTATTTCCATTGAATTTTAGTATATTTTTCCAGTACTGTGGTGAATGTCATTTGAATTTTGATACAGATTACATTGAATCTGTAGATAACTTTTGGTAATACACCCCTTTTAATAAAATGAATTCTCCCCATCCATGAATATGAGAAGTCTTTCCATCTTCTAGTGCCTTCTTCAATTTCTTTCTTCGGTGTTGTGTAATTTTCATTGTAGAGATCTTTCATCTCCTTGGTTAAGCTATTGTGAAAACCTATAATTTTTAATTAACCTGTAGTTCATTAACTGATTTAAATATTTTCTAATTCATAATTGTCACACCCTTTCATCTATACTCACAATCAGTGTATCCACAGTGCTTGTAAAATGGGAAAGGAGTCATTGTAAATTGATAGAAAAAATCAGACTGGTAGAAAAAGAAGGCCTTTATCCTACTGAGGATTTCTCCACAGGGCTGGCCTCCTTAGTGGCTACTGAAATCATCTGGAGCCCAGTGGTCACCTCTATTCCCTTATTCTCTCATGGTCTTCAATCTGTGAGGTTCACAGTGTAACCAGAAAAGCTCACATGTAGCTAATATCCTCATGGCCTTCTTGCCTCTGCTAAATTTTAGAACCATTCCTCCATCTCTACTTTGGGATGAGTTTGACCTGGGCTTATTATAGCTCCAGAGTTATTAGGCCACCTTCCTTTCCCTGCTGCCCTCTGTCAATTTCTTCTCCTTGGAATTCTCATTAAAAAAATCCACAAAGTGATAGTAAGTCATTTCCTAGTACAAGAAGCTAAATATATGCACAAAATGTTAAGCCATTTGGCAAACTTCTTGCAGACAAAAATTTAAATTACTCTTTTGCTCCTACATAAAAAAATTAATTGCACAGATGTAAAGACATGCTTTTGTATTATCTCCCCAACTTTTCCCAAACCCCTCCCTACTCCAGACCTTTAGAAAGCAAAATAAGGAGAGAGAGAGAGAGAGAGAGAGAAAGAGAGATGAGTCAGGCAGTTAGAACAATATGAAAATTTCTAGAGGTGTTGCAAGTGGGTCCCCAACGTCATAAGGTTCTCATGAAACAAACCACTGATGAGATTTTGCTCTGAGGAGGTGTGGGGGAGGAACCCAATCCCAAGGCCTAAATGTCCTTATGTGGCCCTATTTGTTCATAAGTGGATGGCATCTTGCAGGCAGAAGGAGAAATGAATATGTGTTACTTGGCCTCATGATGTATGGCACTTTTCAGTAACATTTTTCTAATAATATTGTTTGAGAAATGTAGTTTTCAGAACAAGACTATTAAAATTGAAAATATATTCTCATTTGAGGTTAAATATGAATACTAAGACCATTTGGGAGGAGCACTTAAAACCATATTTTTGTGATGTACTCCTGATCTATATAAGAAACCAAAAATCAAAGGCTCAAGAGAATAATTGAATCCACATTAGTATTAAAAGAGTCAAATGCAGTCATGCATATTTGAAACTAAACAGAATCTGAGGTAGAATGAAGTACACATTTGAAATCTTTATAAAATTTAAATATATCCTTTAAATATAAAACAAACCAAAAGCAAACCCTAGATACCCAATACTTCCATATCAGTATCAAGACTTACAGTTTTTATTTGTTTAAATAAGAAGACTATATTTCTGGATAAGTGAAATATCTAAGCCCAGAAAACTTATAACAGTATGAAGCATTTGTAGTACCCATTGCTATGGATACACATCATCTTGGATGGAAACTAAAAATGGTCCAATCATCCTGGGAGACTGTACACTGCCTCTGACCAGTACTCATACACTGTTTACAAGTTTCATCAGATTTTCATATTTATGATTTGATTTTATGTAAAACTGCACTAAAATAACTAGAGATTTCTATCATTCCTAGGTTAAAGCTGTTTTATCATCTAGAATTTTAAAACTTCATCAGAACAAGCTTGTAAGCCTATAATTTTTGCTGAACTATTTTCATCATGTTCTAATTTTACTCCTAGAATGGTGGTTTTAGTGTATTGGTTTCATAAATAACATTTTTTCTAGTGAGATGACATCTTCCTAATGTTTGAAACGCTAAGCGTAAGATTTAATCCAATGGCTCAGAGAATCAATAGTTGGCCCTCAATAAAGTTTTGTCTGCAGCATTTTAGGCAAGTTTCTTAGCTCCCGAGCCACCATTGTATGATAAATAAGACTGGGATAAGAATATACCTACCTCCTAAATCTTTTGTGAGCCTTAAATGATATAACCCATGTAAGGGCTTGCCCCAGCCCCTGGTTCAGGGCAAAATTAAATTACTGTTGGCTAATTGGTGTGTGGGAAGAATCATTCCAATCAATGTTGTAACACTTAAACTCAGCCGAGTAACAAGCCAAGGAAATCCACCAGGGCCTGTGCATATGAAACACTGAGTCAGCCCTGAAAATAGAGATGACTATGTTTATTGCTTTAAATATTAGTCATCTGACTCCAATATTTTTTCCACCAAAAATCAGTTAATTTTGACGAATTAAAGATTCACTGTCACCAAGATGTTTGAGGGACCGTTGTTAATGGCGCCATCTTTAGGTGCAGAATGTTTCTTTTTCCTGTTATGCCTGTGACCCACGTGGCAGCCACCAGGGGCGCTATAAATCGTGGTATGAATGTAGCTGGTGCTGTTGGAGAACACCGAGGGAAAGGGCGGGAGCAAAGTTGGATGCGGGTCTGCATCGTGCAGGTTTAGCTTCTCTAGTGTTCATTTCACGTACCCGTACAGGGGAAGAATATCATGCTTGCCAGTTGTTACAATGAGATGCAAAGACTATAAAGCTCCTGGCAAATAGCTACATTTCTTAGAATTTTCCTTATTTCTGCCCACTTCCTCACCCTGCACCCTAAAAATACTTGTAACTCACCCTCAGTCGTCTCTAACTGCGACGGGACTGCAAAAGCAAACAAAACAGGAAGAACCTGACCTCAGCCTTTCTGTGCGTTATTAGTGGCAATATCCAGCTCGGATTTGCTTCTCCATCACCTTAAAGAATCATTTACTCCTTTCCCAAACACTGAACCCAGCTGGCTTTTCATGCAGATATAATATGAACACATGTCAAGGATTGTATTAAAATCATTGTATTTATGAGACAATAAGATGGTAAAGCCACTCTAAAGAATATTCAAGAACCTAAGATGGTAAAACCAGTCTAACGAGTATCCAAGAACCTAAAAATTTTTGAGAGGATTAATAAAGGAATGCTAAGATAACAGAATTTGATGTGAAACTGGCTATATAATCAACTACAATTGAGGAGTTTACTTGTTCCACTGTAATTTGTACCTGCACCAGACAAAAATTTACAAATTAATCTCTGTTCCATTGGAGTTATAAATAGCCCAGTTATAAAATTAATCAAAGGTATACATCTGGCACTGAGATGGTAGAATTGTTCAGTTATCCTTTTTGGAAGAGCATGTAAATACTTGGATTTATCTGTACTACAGGACCTTCCAAACAGAAAGAATCGTCATTCTGGAAGTAAATAACATTAAATAGCTATAGACTCAAGTTTCATTTTCTTGGATCTTGATGCTGTTATACTCTCACAGTTCCCGCAAAATGTGTTTTGAGAGCTTGATAGAATCAATTTCTTATTCTGCATTTATATTTATACTCCAAGATCTGGAGACAGAATCTCTAACAAACAGTGTAAAGAATAAGATAGAACTAGCTGAATTTCCTCTAGAGAATAATTATTTTACCAATTCTCAGTGGGCTACCAAAGTAAGTAATAATTGTATAAGAATATACACTTTTGGAACCTATGAGTCCATTCAGCTCATTCATCCCTCTGTGTTTCTATCACACAGCTTTAAGAAAGTGCTAAGTACTAAGCCATGTATTGCCAAAGCTGTTAACATTTATACCTCATCAATTCCTTAATGAGAATGCTTTAAAATGGTGGCAAATGGTGTTCACTATGTGTTCAACCCATTCCATGTCATACTTGGTGGCATCCATATTTCAGTACCCTTGGCTTTCCTTGGAAGAAAATGAAGCTGTCTTCTGACAGAGCACAGCCTCCTCCAAATGAATAATAAAATAATTGGAGACAAGTGTGTGATTCTGAATGGTGGTGTTCCTTTGTAAATGACATTCTGAAATTTAAGCACAAAATGGGGTCTCGGATGCTACCCAAAAAGCAATGGCAAGGATCTTGGTCTCTTTAGCTCCCTATTGTATTCTTAACACCTAAAACCTTGAACAAGAGTTATTTTGTTGTTTCTCAAAGCCTGGAACATTTGTATTTTTATTAGTTTTAGCTTTGGGCACATACATTGGCCTACATTCATTCAACAGGTAAGAATTTCAAAGTCAGTATTAATACATCAGTATTCAGCATGTGAAATACAGAATGGTAAATACCTATTCAACACCTAAAATCAAGCAATAGGCATCTAATATTAGAATATTATATACTTTGTAACTACATTTTAATATATTCATTTTACATATTTAATGTCATTTTAATAGTTATTATCTCCAAAGTATTAATTTTCCTAAGGTCATTTCATAGTGAAATAAAATGTATTGTAGACCTACCATCAACGCAGTTAAAATAATTTCTTCATAATGTAGAATTCTCTGACCTTCTTTTTCATTTTACCAGAATGAAATATGCTAAAAAAAATCAGCTTTGAATCCCCCGAGTGATGGCCCCAACCTTTTCCAGAGGCACTGAGGTTGTTTTCTTTCAGAGAGTTGTTTGGAAGGCTTTTCTTCCACTAAAGGTGAATTATTTTTTTAGTACTTGAAAATTTAAAAGGGAAATATTTCTGACCCCTGTCTTAAAAAGGGATCATCACATCAGCCCTTAGCAGTGAACTGCTAGGGAGTGGCAGCAGCTGAGAGCTGGACACCAAGCATGGGCCCTGAGCACCCACAGGATGTAGTTTTGCTTTGCGGAGACGTATGGTCATTTTTGCCAAGATTTGGGTCAAAGAATTATAGTCTATGGAAAGAACAACTTTCTGAGTGGCAGCTGTCACTGTCGGCTGACCTGGACTTATCTGGAATGTGGAGGCTGAACTCATTGAAAGCATGGGTTTCCAGGCTTCTTAAAATCAGGACTTTGTCCTGAGCAAAACGAATGATGTGGGAGGCGTCATTATACCAGGCATCAAGGTGTACCATACAGCTGTATGTTAGGGCTTGTATCTGGACGTCTGCGAGAGCTTCGTGTATGCATAGGTGGGGCTTTTGGACCATGATCGGATTATGGGGCTTCTCGCTGACTGGCTGTTGGGGGTTTGGCCTGGAGATGTGGCCCCGGAGGTGTATCTCCCTTCCCAGCTCCTTCTTTTCCTCTCTGTACTTCCTGGCTTCCATGAGGTGAGCAGCTTTCCTTTGCTATCCTGCCACCATGCTGCCCTACCTCAGACCTAGCTGACTATGGACTGAAACGTGAGTCAACATATAAATAAAGCTGTCTTTTTTTAAGTAGCAGGTGTTGAGTATTTTGTACCAGCAATGAAGAAAGTAAGCCAGGATGGAACAGAGTCATTCATTCATTTTTCTAAGTAAGCTACTGGATATGCTTAAAATCCATTAAGAATGATTGGTGATTGTGTAATAATTACATAATTTGCTGATAAGGTTTTAGCTCTTTAAAATGATTGCTTCATTGAAATTTTAAGATGGAATATATCTCCTTTTGCCATTTGAAAATTATAGACAATGTTTAATATGAAGTTGAGATATTATCAGTGTCCTTGCATAAAACCGAGGGTGTTTCTGGCTTCCATTCTTCTTGAAGGACTGTCAGAAAATACGGATGGTACAAGATAAAAAGGTTTTCACAGAGTTGATGTGTTTTATACCATTTAAACATTCAATATGCTTCATGTTTATTCTTCAGTTTACTTGATATTTTAGAAAATAGTGGCCAGAGAGAGCCTATGTAATTAATGATAAAGCAGTAAGTTAATATTTTATACTTCCAGACTTAATAATCAGTCAAAAGATTCCCAGTTGCTAATAACATTCAGTAATATTCTGAAAATTCCTTTTGGCTTTTTGGCTGTTGCAAAAGTCTATTTAATAGAGACTACTCTGCCACCACATTCTTGGACAAAAAAGTCTTGTCCTTGCTTACATGTCAGCACTGCTTTCCAGAGAGGAGGCAGTCATGTTCTATATTTTATGATTGAGATAATGGACAATGATTATATTTAGATCCATGGGGTTTATTTTTGTTTGTTTATTATTTGGGAAATTAAGAGGTGCTTCTTTTTAAAAAGTGAGTTATAAAGTAGAATGAATAGATATTGTTTTACAGATGAAAGGATCAAATTCCTATATAAATCTTATACTTTTGTTACACCTTGAGATGTACTTTTATGTATATACATATAAATAATAATTATTTTGAAAAACATGGTCACGATCTGAAAGGCTATGTATTCATGAAAATATGTTAAAACTTTGTTTCTATTGAAATTATCCTGTTTTTATTAGAAACTGCATTTTATCATGGTTTTATCTTAAACTGCATTTTAAAATGAATTGCTTCATTGTAAGTGTGCAGCCTGATTTCACTAAGATTCATTTTAGGCTTTAGAAGTAGTTTTGGATTACTTTCAACTTAATGTTTCAGGGAACATTGACAAGAAATAAGGCGATATGACTTTACATTTATAAGCATAATCAAGGCTAGAAGTGTTAATCATTGATTTGTGAGAACAAATTAGAGAAGAATTATGTGGATTAAAAAAACAGTGTTTTAACAGAAGTATTCCTACATAGATCTACGTTAGTGTGCATTTCTAGCTTGTTAATATTATGATAACATATACATCAGAAAAATGTACAATATTATTTGGAAAAAAAAGGAAAATATAAGTGTTCTACAAGGCTGAGAATCAGTTCTGAGCCTGGAAGAAGAATGCAAAAGACAGAAGCCGGAGGAGCCAGGGCAGATGAGCGGCTATCAGCTATAAGGTCTCCTATTCTGTCCTAAGAAGTTTGATCTTTATTTTAAAAGAAATGGGGAAATGTAGCGATTTGAGGCAGGACATTGCATTTGAAACTATTGTTCTGCTAGCATGGATCAGATTAGAAGGGAAAATGGAGCAGAGAAGTACAAATTTGTGGGGACAGAAACCAAAGTGGGATCCTCAGAGTTCCTGCAAGAGTTCGGGGCTCTCCTCTGGCAGATGTGAAGTAGATGACATAGGTTTAACTTGTGCTTACCACAGCTGGTACCTGTATATTAGCTCAATATTTAAGATGAGAAAGAGGCTGATGTGAAGGCGCTTTGGTTTTGAATTTAAGGACAAGCTTGACTATGTTTTGCTTACTGAGATGTGTAATAGCAGAGGAGCAAATCTGGGAAGACCATGGAATCTTTTCTATTTATTTTGAGTTTAATTTGCCCAGAATAAGATCTAGCCCAAAACAGGACCAATTACATATTTTCTGGGGCCAGGAGAAAAATGGAAACATGGGGAGCCTTATTCAAAAGTCATGGAGAATTTCCAGGTGAACTACTGAAGCAAGGAGGATGTATAAGGAGAAGGAAAGACAGCTGTGGGTGAAGCCCTAAAGGAGTCCTGATTGCAAATTTAAAGGTTAAGAGAAGAGCAAGTAATAACATAACCCAGGAATAATTTGTCACTATTTAGGAGAAGAAAAATCAGACGGATCTGGAGGTGCTAGAGAAGTCGGAGGAAGCTATGTTCTAAGAAACAGGGAGTAGTCAGCTCTGCCAGTGTGCTGAGAAGACAAAGACCAAAAGGCATTTCCTGGATTTAGTGGCAGGGAGGGCTGTAGTGATCTTACGATGATTATTTTCAGTGGTGTTATTGAGGATGGAAATGAAACATCAGGAACAAGGATTGAATTAGAAGTGAGGATAATAGAAAATAAAGTAGTTAATAAGTCTCCTGGATTGGGGAGAGAAAACAGTTGATGGAAGATGAAACTAGTGTTGCAGAAAATGTTTCTCATCTAGGTGATAGTTATCTGTTGGTCTGACTGTCTATCTGCCTGTGCATCTATCATAAGATGAGAGAGAAACCGAAGACAAGGACTAAATGGAGACATCTCTTTTGTTATAACAGAAGAGCAAGAAGAGGGAGTGGATATGCTTTTATAGATATGAGAACCTACTGAGAGCTTACTTTTTCTAAAAGTTATAGGTCAAAATTAAAAGAGAAGTGGTAAAAATGAAATTAAGAGAGGACTGGTGAAAAATATTCAATTTTGCAGGAACGAGTGTAAGACAATTCTATTAACATTTGAATACAGATAATAAACACTAATAATACATCTTAAATGACTTTTATGTGTGCTTTTAGGGGAAAGAACATAATATATAGACAGTAATTAAGTTTATGATATTTTTAGACTTATGGAAATTTTGGGAAAACAGTGCAGTTTCCAGATACTCCACAGCCAAATTCTACTCTTCTTAATATCTTACATTAGTAAGATGGCAACATTTGGCATAGCTAGTTCTGGTGCTGGGGAATGGGCCTTTCCACTGAGCTACATTCCAGCCCTTTGTTTGCTTGTTTATTTATTTATAGGGTCTCACAAAAATCACAAAGTTGCCCAGGCTGGGTTTAAACTTCTGATTGTCCTGCCTCAGGTTCCCAGACTGCTGGGATTATAGACTTGCATCAGCACCTGGGCCATATCCATCTGCTAGTTTTTATCTAATATCCTTTCCATCCAGGGTACTAGGTTATGCTTCTTCATCCATTTCTTTAGGCTCCTCTTGACTTTGACAAGATTTTAGGCTCTCTGTCTGTCTGTCTACCTGTCTGTCTTTCATTCTATTTGATAAATTTGTTTTGGGAAAATGTAGGCAATTTTTAAGTGACCAAGAAGATTAACAAGAACAAGAGAGAGAAGTGCAGTATCAATATTTAGGCTAAAATAAACAAAACAAACAAAACACAAGGAATAAAATCCAATCACCTCTCACTTGAGTATTCCTTACTTTTCTACTGAGTCATATAGCATGTTAATAATCTAAATAAGTCTCATTTTTTTCTCATAATATTGCTGGGGATTTTCATTTTGTTTTCTTTTTTCCCCATTGGTAGTGTTTATTAAAATATACAGGTAAGTATCAGCATTTTCCAAAAGTCATTGTTAATAAAACAGCTGGATTTCTGTGAGAAATCTCCCCCCTTTGATGTTAGCTATTGTTGCAACCAAGAATAAAAACAAAGTAGTGTAACCTTTCTTCTATTTTTATATATTTAAAAGAAAGACTCACTTATTTTAAAATGATATCTATCCTACAATCTGTTCATGGTAATAAAAATTCATCCTTGACTTAACTGAGGAAGAAAATAATCCCAAGGCTAGGTTGCTAAAATTTCACATTTGGATTAAATTGTGATACAGGATCATGGAGACACAGCTTATGAGAAGGAGTTGTAAGTTTGTAATTTTACATAAACTTTATGTAATTCATCTACAGAATATGATGAAAAGACCCAGTGGCCAAGATTGTCTTTTAAGCATAACCTTAGAACAGAATTGTGAGGCTACCAGCAAGTAGATATTACTTTAATTAGTTTTACAAAGAAAAGAGACAAATTGAACCTTTCTTAGGAAGCTTTATATAAAAGTCATGATGGAAGAAGAAGACAAAGGATATGAGAATCAGCTTTATGTCAACTCTAATAGAAGCCAGACAAGAAGAAAGTAGATATCTTGTGCTTAAGAAGTAGAAGGGGAAAATAATATGCCATTCCAAACTATGCCACTTTGATAAAATAATTGTTTTGAGCTGAAGGAATTGGAAAGTAGCAGAGAGAAGAAAAGTTCTCGGCCCTCTTCTGTTTACTTGAAAGTAGGGTGTAAACTTAAGAGATGTTTCTCTGCCCCTTTACCAGGAAGAGTGAAAGCCAGGAATTAGAGGCAGATGCAGATCATCTGGACGCTTCACCTGGAGGCAGCAGCAGACTTCACCTAGCAAACTTCACTCACCAGTCTTTGTCTACCCCATTTAATGCCCGTTTATTTCCCTTTCCACAATAGAAACTCATAGCCCCTTTTCCTTTTTCTGTTGCTCTCCTAATTAAAATGTATCATTAGTTTTTATAGATGTTACATAAGAAAAAATTTTAAGCCAAATCGGTGAGAGTTATTCTTTCCCTGAGAAATATACGTTAATAAACTTGTTTTTCTCTTGTTAATCTGCCTGTAACAGGAGTCTCAGCTGAAATCTCAGAAGCAAATTACTTTTCCTCTCCCACAGTCTAATGGATAACAACAATATAAACAGCTTTAGGATTCTTGTTTCATAATAAAAAAATCTTTTCAGAATCATTTGCCAACTCCAGTGTATCAGTGAACACATGCCTTGCACCCTTCTGAGGACTGGTTGGGTATCTGTTACTCAGTTAGAAAACAAACAACACTTTGCTAATCTGGTAAATGAAAATGGAGTATCAGGTTCCAGTGCTAAATAAGATGAAGTAAACAAGCTTTCTTACTTTCTTTCTACCTTGACAACAACAATATAACCTGGGCAATATTCCCTAGTTTGTACATACCCCCAAACACTGAAGTAAGCACTGTTATATAGACTGAGAAAACTGCAGGAGAAACCCTCTGATCCTGGTCCTAGGAACAGGAAAAGAAATTCCTAACAAAAAGAATGTGGAAATCTCCCCTTGTGTTCTTTTTCTTTTCTCCATTCTCTCAGGCCCCAATCCCCCCCAAATTATGTACATATATAGTAGAGGGTAGTACCTAAAGCCCCAAGTTTCTGGTTAAAGTATGGAAAAAAGATATCCCGAGAAAGAAGAAAGTAATAAGGAGATCAGAGAGAGGAATGAGAGGGCTCAGAAAATTAATTCTATGAAATTGTTCTTAAACTTCAGGTTTTAACCTGGAGACACACATTCATGGATTGCATCCTTTTCACATAAAGAACTTATTGAGAACTGAGTGACAGGTAGAACATCACTGGGTACCAACGAATCACTAGGCTACAATAGGAGACACATCCACGGAATTCTGCCAAGACTCTGAAAACTGCAATGACATTGGAATCAGGACCCAGAGAAGACCTGTTAGAACCTGTAGCCTTGATTTAGTCACTTGCCCATGGAATAAGACATTTCAATATTCTCCATAGGATTTAAATTAGACAGAATTTTATGACATAATATTAAAACTTCCCAGAATATAATTCAGAATTATTCAGAATACAAAGAACCATGAAGATTTCAACTTGTATGAAAAAATACACTTATCAAATCCTAGAAATGCTACTTATTATCTATGACCCCCAAAGACGTTATAGGGCCCACAATTGCTAGTTTGATTGTCAGGAAAATGGAAATAATAGAAAGTCACCCAAAGTTATTATGACTATCATATGAGATATTAGAAAAACTATATGCATTGTTTATTAAATTGTATGCCTTAAATATGTGCCATTTATTGTATGTCAGTTATACCTGAAGTTATAAAACAATGGAACATCATTGTAATTTTACTTACACTAATTAACTTATATCAAATTTTGAATTTGTATTTTAATAATAGTGACAGATAACATCATATTATACAACTGGAACTCAATTTATATTAGGGCGTTGAGTGAATGTTCTGTCATAGTTGGGCCCAAAATGTATGCCCAGAAACTCATTGTGTTGAAGAATAGCTTCAACCAGCTGATGGAATTCAAGGAACAAAATGGATCATGGGGGTTCTGTCATTAAGTGAATTATCTCCACTGTTAAATTTATCCCAAAGTATTTTATTCTTTTTGTAGCTATTTTAGTTGGGTCTGTGCTTTTGATATTTTTGCCAGAAGAGTTGACATAAGTATATAGAAATGCTACCACTTTTTATATGTTGATTTTGTATTCTGCAGTTTTACTCTATTTATTGGTTTAACAAGTTTGGGTTTTTTTGGTGGAATCTTTGGGGTTTTCTCTATGCACAATCATGTTCTCATCACTCAATGACAATTTCTCTTCTCTTCCTATTGAGGCTTTTTCTTTTTTCTCTTTTTTTTTTTGCCTAATGATACGACAAGGACCCCTTTTGGTAGAAGTAGTCAGAGAGTCTATTCCTGTTTTCTGGATCTTAGGCAAAATGGTTTCAAGTTTTCACCATGCATATGACATTAGCTATTGAATTGTCATGTATGGCCTTTACATGGTCTTTGTGTATTGAGGTACAGTACTTGTATATCTAATTTTTTTCTTTTTTTATAAAAGGATTTTGAATATTGCTAAGTATTATTATCTGCCTGTATTGAGATGATCATATTGTTTCTGTATGATGTACCAAGTTCATTAATTTGCTAACACTGAATCATCCTTGCATTCCAAGGATATATTCCACTTGGTCATGGTGAAGGATCCTTTTAATATGTTGTTGAATTTGGTTTTCTAGTATTTTGCTAAGGATTTTTACATGTATGTTTTTAAGGTTATTGGCCTGGTCTGGCTTTGGTACCAGAGTAATATTGGCTTCATTAATATAATTTGAAGAACAAAGTTTTGGAAGAAGTTTTGAAGGACTGGTATTAGGTTTTTTTACATGTTTGTTTGAATTTAGCAGTGAAGGCATCAAATGCTACATATTTCTTTGATGAAAGCCTTTTTATAACTGTTTCAGCCTCCTTAATCACTATTAGTCTGTTCAAATTTTCCATTTGGCATGGTGCTACATGCCTGTAATCCCAGCATGTGGGAGGCTGAGGCAAGAGGATCACCATGAGTTTGAGGCAGTGTGTCATACATAGTGAGTTCAAGGCCAGCCTGGACTACATAGCAAGACTCTGTCTCCAAAAACCAAAGTGAATGAATGAATGAATGAATGAATAAATTTTCCATTTCTTCATGATTCATGCTTCATAGGTTGTATGTGTCTAGGAATTGACTCATTTATTCTAGTTATTTAATGTAGGACAATTATTGTTTACAATGTTTGTTTATGACCCTTTGTATTTCTGTGCTATCAGTTACAATGTTTCATTTTTATTTCTGATTTTTTAGTTGATTCTTCTCTCTTTATTTAAGTCTAGCTAAACCTTTCACTATTTTATCTTTCCAAAAAATTAAAACTTAGTTTGTTTATCTTTTTTGTTGGTTTTGTAGTTGATATTTTCTTTATTTCTGAGGATTTTTATTATTTCTTATACTGATATTGGGCTTACTTTTCTATTTCCTTGAGACATAATGTTAAGTTGCTCATTTGGAATCTTCTGTTTTGATAGTCACTTATTTCCAGAACTTTTCCTCTTAGATCTGTTTTTGCTAGATCCCATCAATTTTGGCATGTTGTCCTTCCATTTTCATTTATCTGAAGCTATTTTTAAATTCCCTTTTAATTTCTTCATTGACCTTTTAGTTGTTCGAGTGTGTTCCATCTATTCGTAGACTTTCTAAAATTCTTTCTGTTATTGATTTATATAATCATATAACATTGTGGTCAGAAAAGATTATTTTTAAAAATATCTGTTATTTGAAACTAGCTGAAGCTTTCTTCTGTCCTTTCACATGACTTGTGCTTGGGGATGTTCTTTGAATATTTAAGAAAAATGTGCATTCTGTTGCTGTTGAATGGAACCTTCTGTGTATATGTTAGGTCCATTTGATCTAAACTATGTTGAAGTACAATGTTTCCTTTCAAACTTTCTGCTTGAGTGATCTGTTCATTATGGAAAATAGGATGTTGAAGTCCTCTAGTATTATTGTGGTCTATCTTTCTTGTTTGGTCCTTTAATATTTGTTATACACATTTATATTATATTTGTTACATATATGTGTTCTAAAATAGGGTGCACACATAATTACAATTGTTGCATCCTGTTGATGAATCACCTTTTTATCATTATGCAATTTGTCTCTTTTTCTCTTAGCCGTGTTTTAATTAAAGATTATTTTGTCTACTAAAAGTATAGCTACTCTTGTTGCATTCCAGCTTCTATTTATGAGGAATATCTTTTTCTATTCTTCACTTTTAATCTACATGTTGTCTTAAAAGTGAGATGAGTTCCATAATACAGCATAGCGTTAGGTCTTTTTTGAAATCCATTCACTGTACATTTTTATTGGGGAATTTAACCCATTTACATTCAAGGCAGTTGTTTATAGGGTTACAACTGCAATTTTGATTGTTGGCTCACTGTTTTGTAGGTTCTTTTTTTGTAGTTCAATGGTTTCCTGTGGTGATACAGTTTGAAATCTTGATAAGGTTGGCTCTTCTCAGTTTTTTATTCGTATTTTTACAATCTTTTTTAGCATTAAAGGGTAGTGGATTTTGTAAAATGATTTTTTTATATTTAATGAGATGATCGTGGTTTTTTTCCTTTTTATTTTTAAAAAATTTTAATTCCATTGATTGATATTAAAGATAAATCAGTCTTGTATTCCTGGGGTAAATTACATTTGACCAAATGTATTTAACCTTTAAAAATATTGTTGAGTTTGGTTTTGCAAAATGTTGTTTAAGTTTTTAAGTTTTCAGTTTAATCTGCTTATTTTTATTTATTTAGTTTTGAGACAGAGTCTCTTTATGTAGTCCAGGCTGGCCTCAAAGTCATAGAGATGCTCCTGTCTCAGTTTACTGAGTGCTGGGATTACAGGCATGCACCACCATGCCTGGCTGTATCTGTTCATAAGGGATATTAATATGTATTTTTCTTCTAATTATCTTTTGTTTTGATATAAGAAAAATGCTGGCTTCATAAAGCAAACTAGATAGCATTCTCTTCTCAAATTTTGTGGAAGTTATTTTATAGAATTGGCATTATTTTTTTCCTAAAATGACTATTGGTTGTACTCACCAGTATAGCAATCAAATCCTGGCATTTGTCTTTCTAGGAACATGTCAAGTACATCTAAATTGTTTAATTCATTGACATAAATTTCTTTAAAATATTTTATTACCAACTTTTTAATAGCCATAGAACTGCTGATGATTTAATCTCTGTGATTCATGATGTTAGGAATTTATATTTTCCCTCTCATCCAGTTCATTGATTTCTCAAACATTTTTGAATTAATTTTCTCTTTTTTAACTCCTTTGTAATTGATTTTCATCTTGGTTAGAATATTCAATGTATTATTTCTATTTATTTTTCCTTTTTCTCCTTAATGTAGGTTTAAATTATTCTAATTTTAAGGTGGGACACAAGAGCATTGATTTGAGACTATTCTTTTTCTCTAATATAACTTTTATCCTGAATATCAGTCAACAAATTTTCATATAATAGTGTTTATTTTTAATCAGGTCAACAGACATAATCTATGAAATAAATAAACACTTTATGGGAAAATTAAAAATATTTTACTTAATTTCCTTACTGTATTAATGTTTTCCAAATATTTGGAGTTTCTAGGGACATTTTTATTATGTATTTCTAATTTAATGCCATGTGGACAGAGAATATAATATACATAAATTGAATCCTTTTACATTTAATGATGCTTGTGTTCTTGCCTATATCTTGGTCTGTTGTAATATATATATATATATATATGATCTAATTTTGTTTTATTTTTTTCTGTATGTACTGGTACCATTTTGGATGCTTTCTGTTGATATGTCTTCAAATTTTCTTTTCTTCTGCAATGTCTCATCTGCTGTTAATCAATTTTGGTATAATTTTTTAAAAAGTACTTCTGGGTTTTAAACCGTATTGGCCTAGGTCCTCCTAGACTTATTCTGGGAGTCTGCTGGGCTCTGCTGAAGTTCTCTTTCTCTCTTCCAGGGCCCATTCCATTCTCAGGCATTGCCATTGTACTATAGCAGTCATAGGGCACATTCCATTTGTTTTCCTAATCAATGCTCTTTGTTCTCTAACATTCAATATCATGGAAACCATTGGTTAGTATATTTCTCTTCTACTTTCATCTCTGTCTCTCTCTCTGCCTCTGTCTGTCTGTACCTGTGTCCCTCTCTATCTCTGTCTTATCTCCTACCCACTGGTTTGTTTCCATGAAGGAGGGCAAATTCAGATTCTGATATTTCACCCTAGTCATAATTGGAAGTTTATTTTTAAGCAAACAGGACTTAATTTAAGGAAGGGAAAATGGGTTAAACACTTTGAGGCAAAATAGACTTTATGCAGAGTTCCATTGTAAATAATAAATGTGGTCAGGGAATGGCCTCATAAAAGGGTCAGAAGGTTTTGCTAATGAACTAAACAGCATTGCTGCTGTTGTGGAGTCCAACAGAGTGGCGTGAATGTAATTACTTGGTAATAATGGGTGGATTAGTTTATAAATAACATGAAGGAATTAGGCTAAATGGCCACTGAATACTTTTCAATGCTTTCACCAATGAACTGTGTTTTTATCATGATCCTGTTTTGCTCAATATTTTTAGTGTCTCATAATTTTATGAAATATTTATAATTAGTATTAGAGGATATAAGGGCTTTTTCCCCATTGAATGTTAGCATTCACTGATATTTACTAATTATTACTCAATCATATCAAATTTATCAACATTGATATTTACTAATTATTTCTCAATCATATCAGATTTTTTATGTCTGTGTGTTGAACACATACAGTACTTAAAACTGGACCACTTCAAATATCAAAATTCTATAAACATGAAGTATTTTGAGTCTGGAAAAAAAATAAGAAAACATAAAGGCAAAAATCCCACTCAGAACCTAACTGATCATTTCTGTTACTGATTTAATAAGATATTTCAAAGAAATTCAAAATCGACTTCTGTGAACAACATCCTATGGCTATTTCTGCCTATGGAACAAGTCAGCCACCACTCTAATTGTACTGGAAACTGGAATAGAAAAAGAAGAAAGAAGAGTTTCATTTAGCAAGGACTAAGAGATGACACACAACTTTTAAAAGGTCAGTTTTAGGAAAGCAACTACCTGAAAACACCTATTCTTAATAGAATCTTTTTGAATATTCATCTACCCAGAACTTCCAGATCTTTTCTTCTTTACTCATAGTGCATTCATGGTGCTGCAGAGATTATTTCAGTATGCTTTTGAAGTCAGAAGAGAATGAAGTTATCAAATTGGAGAAAGAAGTTGCAAAAAGTTTTTTCAGTTAAAAAGTGAGCATTAAATAACATGTTTTTGGAAGTGGGAAAATTGAATCATTTCTAGATTTCTCTTTTCATTCTCTTCTAATGACTCACAGCAATAAACAGTATTATTTGTCATAAATAATGAATATGATTATTTTTGTTTTCCTGTTGGCCTTTGTGATACACCAGAACACAGTGACCACATCTGATTCAACATACAGATTAATTTAAAAAGAATTAATTACTTAATAATTCCTACAAATCATCCAACTTACTGTGAGTGCCATAATCCCATTGTTTTCTTAATCCTTGGCTTCACTGCAGTGAAAAACAAGTACATTCTTTTTAATTTTTCAATTGTATTGAATCAGGTTAGTGTGTGAAATATTTTACTTTTCTCTCTCCATATTTCTTTATTTTAAACATTAAATACTTGAAGAAATAGGAAAATGGATTATTATTCAATCAAATCACACCCTGAACATCTGACAAAGCCATGTGCAACCATAGATTTACTTTATTTTCAAATAGAGATCTTTTCACTTTAATCTGTTTTCTTTACCTAACCCTGGTAGAAATTTTAAAACTTGCAAGTTAGTATATGTTTAACTAGGGTTTTTTTGTAGTCTAAGTAATCAATAATTAAATCATTGGACATAAATCGTGTAGACATTTTTCCAGGTACTGAGATACACAAAAAGAACAATATGTACATAATTCTAGTCTATAGGAACTCTTAGACTGCTGTGGACTTTTTTTTTTTTTTTTTCTTTTTTGGTATTGAGGACCAAACTCAGAGCCTTATCTATGCTAAACACAAGCTCTCCCATTGAGCCATACCCAGTCCACTTAAGGTAGTTGTTGAGATGTTTTGATCTAACCATGATGGGATTGGGCAGCTAGGCAGTGATGGACAGTGCACCCCAGGCAGTGCAGGCAGCAGAAGCAAAGGGGCACATCGCACACCCATAGGCACCGACACTAAAGCAAAGGGTACGTGTGTCTAGGCTAAGAGGGGCTCACTGCAGGGTTAGGTTAGAGTCACAGAGAGAGAACTTTGATAGGACCCTAGAGAATTTGGATTTTTATTGATAATAGGTAATGGTAAAGGGACATGGATGGAAGGAGGAAATCAGTGAGAAGTAAGTTCAGAAACATTAATACAGTATGTTGGCTGATTGGATATAGGGTGTAAAAAGAGGAAGAGGTGTGAGATAATGCCCAGATCTGAAGAACAGATAGATGAGCAAAAGGATGATAATGTCATTTAAATTGGGAGAAGAAAGCCTCATTTTCGTGGATGATGGGGCTCTCCATTTTGGACATTACTCAACTTGAGTTTTCTGGAAGAGCTACAAGTGACAGTGCTGCATAGATGTTTGACACAAAAAAATTGATGCCCCTGAGTGAAATGCTGCAATGGTTACATTCGGAAGTGTGCAAATTGTGTTCTAACCCCTTTCTGTTCCCCAGTAGTTAACTAAGTCAATCTCTCTTTCTGGGCCTCCATTTCTAGTCCTATAGACAGGGGTACAAAATGGCCTTTGCATTTCTTCTCATATTGTTCTCTACTTATCAAATGGTCATTGGCAATAACAATGATTTCCTTTACATTTTACATCTTGTTCATGTATGTGTGTGCATTGTATGTGTCTCTGTGTGTGTATATATAACTTTATACCATATATATACACATCCATATATATACACTATATAATATAGTATACACATAACAGCACACATAATCATCGGTGTACATACTATTTGTATAGAGAATATATATATATATATACATATATGCATAATAATAAATTATAATAATCCCATTCCCAAGGTATAAAAATTCAAGTTTCTGGAAAGAGACCACAATCCAGGTCATTAAGCTACTCTTAGAATAAAGATGTCCTTGTAAGAAATCAAAAAATACTTTTATAAATATAAATTCAATATGATATAATGGGGTATATTTAATCAACAAATAGTCATTGAGGATCCATGAATATTGGTATAGATTCTGGCAATCCGGCAGTAAACAAGCCAAAGTCCTCACTCTTGTGACACTCATAGTCAGAGGAAATGAGCAATAAGCATTAAATGACTAATCAGGAATGATAACTGCTAGGAAGATACAAAGGCAAAGATGCTCCTTAGCACCGGTAGGAGGGAGTTGACTGAAGAGTCAACCCAAGAGACTTCTCCTAGGAGAGGGTGTCTGTAGAGAGCGGCACCATGAGGCAGCGCACCGGGCTGGAACCTGTGGAGAGCATTCCAGGCAGAGGAAGTAGCAGGTGCAATGACCCGGAGCAGAGAACATCTCTGTTTTGAATTTCACTTGAAGTGAAATGAGTCATCAGAAAGAGAGGGCCGGGGATTTAGCTCAGCGGCAACACGCCTGCCTGGCAAGTGCAAGGTTCTGATGTTTGATCTTTGGTACCCAAAAAAAAAAGTTGTGTAGAAAAGCAACATAATACATCCTGAATTTTCAAAGGTGCATCTAACTTCTATGAGGCAAATAGATCACAGAGTGGTATGATGCAGTGAGAAGATCAGTGTGGAGCTTTTTTCAGGGGTCCAGGGGAAAAATCATAGTTGTTTGGTCTAGAATGGAAACAAAGGCAAAATGAGAACGGATAAGTTTCTGGATATTTGATAAAGACAAAACCTACATACTTTTTTGATTAAATCGAGGTTAGGTCTGACAGGAAAGAGAAGAATCAACCACAAGTCCAAAATTACAGCCTGAACAACACAGTTCATGCAGGTGATGATCACAGAGATTGGGTGGTTGAAGGGGGGGCAGCCTTGGGTGAGAGGGGTCACCACATGCTCAGTTTTCTTGAGACACCTATTTGTTTCCCAGAAAGAGATGTTCTAAATAGTTGGATGTATGGGCCTGAAATTGAGAGAAATAAATGGCTGGAAATACAAATGCCAGAGGCACCAGCGTGGCAGAAGGCATTTGAGTGCATGAGACTGAAGACGTCTATTCTATAATTCAACTGAGAAACACAGAAGGACCCTAGAATAAGCATGAACATGCCTCTTCCTGCAATGGGAGAGAATTCTGACAAGCTGAAAGTATGCTTTTTCTAGATTAAAAAAAAAAAATGAACATGATCACAATCAAAAAACTAAATGAATTTAAATTTTTTTTTCAATTTTTTATTTTTGGTGAGGAGAGACAGTACAAAAGTAAAAATGTGGAAACTTTTGCTATTGTTTTGTTATTCTTTCCTGAATTTTTTAAACTTTTCTCCCTCATACCAAATAAAAATTAAGTACTTAAAAAGGAAAATACCAAAAAATCCAATTTAATGAAGTAAATAAATTGCTATTACCACCAAATATAAACTATAAAATCTGTAAAATTCAGCAATACCTTGATAGAGAGAGACAAGGAAGCACGGTATTATAAATGCCACTTCACACGTGTGAAAGAGAGAAAGAGCGATCACTCAGTTTATCAGATATCCAAGCATTAGTCTTACTGGTTTAGCTAAAAATAATAAAAAGTTCTCAATGGTTAAAAATGTTCTAAACAAAGTCAAAAGATTAATTAAAGGAGAGGAAAAAATGTTTGCAAGAAAACCACAATTTTCCTAATATGCAGAAAGCTCTTACAAATCAACAAGAGATTGTAAGAACAAAGCAAAAATGGGAAAAGAAAAAAATGTGAAATGGATAAAAACAATTTAGAAGCATGTAAACTAGCCTGATAAGAGTTTTTCAACTAATAAATGAAAAGATTATAAATTTAATACATAAATTTTGAATACGATGTTGAAAATATACTTTTTCCCCAGTGTTAAGTTTACATTGTTCCTAATTTTTTTAAGCACAACGTCACAATAGTACATTTGATGTTGTCTGACATGTTCATGTATAAAACCCAGCCCCAATTTTTCACTCTATCAATGTGAACTTGAATCTCCTGTGATATTTAGTTCTTCTACACTCTTCAAATGGGAATGCCTAGAAGGACATGCTTAGCTCATATTCAGTGCGGACACATAGTTTAAGAAATTACCTTCTGTTAAAAGTAGTAAAAAATATTTTTTCAAATGATCTCTGAGCATAGTAAAAATTATGACAAATAAAAATGATGATATGTTTTAGATAGTAATTCCTAACCTCAGGCTGTAACTGTGGGAACTATAACAATCATTGGTACTCTTGAGCACAAACCTTATTTTCTGGCTATGGCTGACTCTATCCGTAGAAAGCTCCATACAACTACATAAATGCTGGAAATGGATATTTCTTAAATGTAAAAATGCAACTAAGAATCCCCAGATAGTTAAAGCAAAAAATAAAAATGAAAAAGGCAAATATAAATTCAAAGAAAAATAAGCACTAAAGATTTAATTTGGGAAATAAGAGAAATTAATGAGGAAATGTTAGAATGTGTCCGTAGAAATATTAAAAAACCTATTACTATTTTAAAAACATAATACTATGAAATAGGAAAGTTAAATATTAAGGGTTTTGAAAATTAAAAGATATTTACAAAAATAGCATTAAAGATACTTCATTAGTAAAAATACAAGCAGTAATAAGCGGCAGAAAATTAAGAGGTAGAGCAAGAAAATTCCCCCAAAGAAAACATCATTTTCCAAAGAAGCTTCTGAAAAGAAATAAACATAAATCTTTAAAAAATTAGGAATCAGAATAATATTTGGATTGTCATTATCAATAGCAGAATATTATAATATTATTTCCAAGTCGGAGTTTATATCCAGACAAATAACTATCATATGTGAGAGAGAGAATATCAACATTTCAGATTTGGAGAAACTAAAAGTAAGTTAACCTCAATTCTTCCAATTAACATTTTCTCAGTCATTTAGTTGGGGGTACTCATTTAAAAAGAAAGGATGGAGAAAGATGACAGTCATGGGATTGACTAGCACGTTAGATCAACCCAAGGGAGTCCTTAAGTGTGGCCTCAGTAAGGTGGGCATGCAGTAGGACCAGGAGCATGTGGGTCAGGCCATGCTGGAAAGTAGGTTCCTCTTGGTGGAAACTGTTTAGTGAAAGAACAGGAGCTGCCAGAATATGCACCATGATTGAAAACGTGAGGATGTGTTAAAGACATAGTTGGAGAGATGAAAAATATCTGACTATTTTCCAACTTGGCATTGTGTGACATCAGAACAGACTGACTTGGCAGTAAGCAATATTTCACCATAAAGATGCAAACACCAGTGTTTTTATTCATAGTACCAATCTGTAGTTAAATGATGAAATGCAGATCTTATCTGCCATGGAAAATCAGTGTATAGATAATGGGTTGAAAGTTCAAGGGATGGTGGGAGACAAGGACGGAAGATCAGCAAATGGGGCAGTGAAGGGGCTTGAAGATGCGGCTCATTGGCAAAGCATGTGCTTAGCAGGAATGAGGACTCGGGTTCTGTCTCCAGCAGCTCCCAAAATATGTGTTAAAATTCACAGTGGTGTCCATCGATGATGGGCGGACACACCCATGAAGGCTGAAGAATTGCAGGACTCTCCGGGGAAGGGAGCGATAATTATGATGGAATTTTTCTAGTTAGTAAATGTAGGTTTCAGAAAGGGAAGGTGTTATATGGTATGTCTAGATCTTTATAGCAGGAGAAAAATCAATGGGTAATGCCAATTATTTGATCAATAGACAACAGTGTAGGCACGATGCTAGAAGATACGAAAACAATTATAAAAGTCAGAGATGTCAAATTTTTTTTTTTTTTTGGTGCCAGGGATCGAACTCAGATCCTTCCACTTGCGCAGCAGGCGGCAAAACCACTGAGCCAAATCCCCAGCCCCAAATATTGTTACTGTTAGGATTTATAGCTAAGCGAGGAGAGAAGGCAGAGTCTATTTCTTTTCATTATAAATTTGCTTAATTTTAGTCAAATATGTGTATTACTTTAACACTTAAAAATGCATGTATTAATTGGCAACAGCCCAAAGAGATCAATGTTTAAAATTATATTAAATATACTTCATTTCGCAATTCATTTACCATTCTATTATTCATTCCATAAATGTTTTCAAATATGTATACTAAATACTTTAGGACCAGAAAATATAGCAAAAAACAAGAGAGACAAGATTCCTGCTTCTACGTGGCTTATATTTCAGAGACAACAAGCTCACATGTGAAGAGAGGAGAAGGAGGGACTTTGATTAAATGCTAGCAAGAAAGCCAAAGAAGAATGGAATGTTGGGAGTGATATTTAAGATTTGATGATCAGGTAAGGAGTCGCTAAAGAGATGGTCTTGGAAATGAGGTACATCTGGGAAGAACTAGCTAGCCAGGTGAAGTCCTGTAGCCCAGTCTGGGCCCTATCTTGGGTGCCAACTGTAGCGGACCCACTTCTCTGTTCTTCCTGACGTAGGGGTAGGTGTAAGACGATGAATGACAAAGAGACTGGGAGTGAGCTCGGCATGCCGGCAGCCAGGGGGCTCTTGCTCCTTAGTAGACAGAGGACCCCACCCCCACTTCTTGGTCGTCTTGCCTTTATTCACCCAAACTCAGGCACCAGCACTCAAAGTAACACCAGATTTGTCTGCTCTCCAAGGTCCATTAGCGCATATCTGGTAAACAGCTTAACCTTGGCTGTCTAAAGTTTTCCCTAGAATCTGCCATGTGCAGCACCCCCAGTGCAACCTTGCTCCTTTGTGCTCACAGAGGGGGCCAATTAGGGCTCAGTTCTCCTCTGCTCTCCAACAAGGTTCAAGGGCAGTATTTTTAACAAGAAGTGAACCTTGGCACCTATGATCTTTCTGCATCCTAATCATAAAAAGTAAGGTGTCACCCCATAGTAAACCCTAATGTAAATAAATTATAGCTGCTTCTTTTACACGGCTAAAGGAATGAATAAATAAAATGACCAAATACCGCATCGATAAAAGCTTGCCCTTACCAAAAAGACCACATGTATAATTATGCAGTCCCATGGTCATACATACAGTTGGGCAAAAATTAGATAATAATTATTAATGTGTTAATGAGATTCTGAATATTTAATTGTTATAAAAATTTGTGATGTAAATATTCTTTCAGTGATTTCAATTCCAGAATATTTTTCTTTTAAACAAATCTGCACCAACCTGGCAAGAGCCTACAAGATGGCTTGGCAAATTTTTTATATTAAAGACAGATGTCAATATTTTATACTTATAATTTGAAAAAATGATCAAAAGTAAATTCTACGTGAATGCAGAGTGAATACAAAACATTACTTTGTTCTTTTCCTGTTTTGCGTTACTAGATAATTTTTGAATTTGGTGATTTATTTGTTTAATTTTTAAAGTCAGATGTATTGACCATATCCATCAACGTATGATCTTACCACATTATCATTGTTAGTCCTTGCAAGTCTCTCTGTTTTCTGTACGTATGAATATACATGCATGTATGAGTTCATGGGAATATGTGTGAATGTTTGTATTTCCTTTTATTCCCATTCCTCAGGCTCACTCTTTTGCTTTCCATGGTCAATATCCCATCGTAATATACTCGATACATGCTATTTCCATGTATTATTGTAAACTTTACATAGAAGTTTCATATGACTTTAGCTTTAATTAATGTAGATGTAATTGTGCTGTAGAACTCACTGTGTCTTTTAGTCAACACAAGAATATATTTGAAGACCTATATACGTTATGTATTTAGTCTATTGCTTCTAAGCCTCACCCATATTTCACAGTGTATATCCATTCAAATTTACTGATCTCCATTCACAGAATGCTAGTTAAAGAGATTGCTTTCAACCCTTCATTACCACAAATAACCTTCGTAGTTATCCCTTTGGACTGTTGTGAGCATGTTTTGAAGGTATATATATTCAGGAGAAAAAAGTTGGGTCATTGAGTATGCACATATTTTATATAACTTTTGATACTACTTTTTCCAGTCTGCTGGTATGAATTAATAAGTCATTGTTTTGAATTTGCATTTATATAATTACTAATAAGTATAAATACCAAATCATATGCTTGTTAACCTTTCAAAACTTCACTTTTGGGACTCCAATTTTGTGAACTTTCTATTCCTCTAATATGGGTGGTTGTCATTTCTTGTTGAATTCAAGGAATTTCTTCTGTAATATAAATATTAGGCCCTGTTAGTTGTACATATTGGTTTTTTTTTTTGGTACCAGGGATCAAACTTGGGACCTTGCGCTTGAGAAACAGGAGGCAGAACCACTGAGCTAAATCACCGGCCCTAGTTGTACGTATTGTGAATATCATTTTAGTCTAACCTGTCATTTATTTTTAAATTTTTCCTATTATAACATTCATTGGAAAGAGATACCTACTCATTACAGTGTTTACCCTTAATCATTGCTATGGTTAGAATGTTCCCTCCAAAATTTAATTTAATGAAGGCTCAGATGCAGCACCATGGTCTTGGATCTATTTGGTTCTAGAACCATGAGTCAAATAAATTTTATTGTGTATAAATTACCTAGTGTGTGGTGTTTTGTTATAGTAGCGGAAAATGAACTAAAAGTTATTTTTGTTTTATGGTTTGTATTTTGGGGTGTTTTATTTGGGACATCAATATCAAAAGATATTCTTCTAGGTAAAACAATTAAGTCTTTAATCTATCTGAAATCTAGTTTTCTGTGTAGTATCAGTCACGATATAGTTTTCTTTTTCTTTGTAGGAGGAGCACATATTCTCAACAACTTATACTTATTTATTTCCTCATTGATTGAGGTGTTATACTTTTAATATATTGGATTCACGTATACTTTCTGTAATTTATGATATTTTATTGGAATATTTGTTTTATTTTCAAGCATCATAGAATTTTATATTACTGTCACTTTTTGTTGTGGTTTAGTTGGAGAATGCCACCCAAATGCCCCATGTGTTCAGAGGTGGGACTTTTGGATCATGGGGGCACTTTTGCTAATCAATTAGTTCAGAGCTGAATTTGTCCTTAGGAGGTGGGGCCTGGGCAGAGGAGGTGGTCACTGGGGGCATGGCCAGAAAGGGTAAATCTCCCTCTTGGGCTCCTCTCTTCTCTCTCTGCTTCCTGGCCCCCATAATGAGAGCAGTTCTCCTCTACCAAACCCTTCTGGTATCCTGTTCCTGCCTTAGAGCCAGTGAACAATGGACTGAAAATTCTGAGACATGAGCCAAAATAAACCTCTCCACCTTTCAGTTGTGGTATTGGGTATTGTGTCGCAGCAAAGATGGAAGAAACCAATTTTTTTTATAATGTGAAGTGATACCTGTCAGAATGAGTCCCTGTTTTTTGCTGTTCTTTTCTCTGAGTTTAGTTAGTCTTCCAGGGATCTTTTGTTTTCTTCTTCTTCCATATAAATATTAGCATGCATTTAATAAATTGCTGTAAAAGATCCAGATGCATTTCTGTTTGGGAATGAATTTCATTTTGGATTAATTTGAGGAGATCCAATATTTTCCCAGGAATCAGACATACCCTTTCAATACCTAGATGTAGGTCTCCTTTTACTCCTGGAAACATCTTAGCTTAGAATTTTGGATATTGGGTCTGTTCCTTCATTTTGATTTTTTCTTCTGGGGTGCAATTATATAAATGTTATTGCTTCTTTTCTTGGGTTCAACTTAACCATATTTTATTTCTATTTTTATCTCATTATTGTTTTCTTGCTTATTTTCCTGCTTGTATTTCATATCTCATATTTACTTACATTTGGATATTTTCCTCCTTGGTAAACTTGTAAGTTAAGTTTTCATTACTAAGGATGTTTTTCCTGCTCTTTCCAAAGTTCAGTCTTACTCTCTTTATATTTTTTCTAAATTTTAGTTTTTCTAAATTTCTCATTCAAGTGATTTTGCAAAACCTAGAGTGTTTGAGGATATGTAATTCAGTCTGTGGTGTTGTATTATATTTTCATTCTTTTTTCTTTGTATGTATGCTATTGAGAGGGAGGGTCTCATTAGTAGAAGTATGTTGAATCTCAAAATACTTTATGAATCTGAGAGGCAAATTTTGCACTTTATGTTAAAAACTGCATACAAAACATCTAATCGATTTAAATATACATTCTTCTGAAGGAAAATATCTACCTTTTTAATCATGAGGGAACTAGCATGAGGAGTATTCAGTTCTCCATCTCCATTTTAAACTTTTTATATTAACATACAGAATAAGGCTTAAGGAGAATCAGGCAAAATATGATTGTTAAATATCTAAATTTCTTCAGGCCTTTAAAATATCATTAACTTGCATGTTAAAGCACCATGTATTTCAATTATCAAGATGTCTTCATTCTGACACCAAAATGTATTAGTGAGCAGCCAGTAAGTAACAAGCTTTGGGCTTCGTGGAGGAAATAGTGTCCCTAAAGAACCTGATAGCTGCATAAAAACAATCAGGAATATGAAAGAATAGAAGACAAACCAAAACATCATTTATTTTTATGATTTCAAGTATATTTGTTCTGGTATACTGAATTTATATAAAAAGTAATCTTCCCAAATATGTAATGAAATTCACACGATGAAGTTCCTATCTTGTCTACATAAATCCAATGTGTTTATTATTCCTAATTGTGAGTGGCTTTCCCTTCTGGGGCAAGTCAGGGAAGTATCAATGATGGTAGTAGGCCACCAAGGCAGGGAGTAGGAGAAGGATTTTTAGACCTCTATTCTGAATCCAAAGACATGTCCTAACTGAAATAATTCTGTGAAATGGAAAACAGATTTTGGTGGACAGCTATGTATTTCTACCTCATAAGGTGTTCAAATCTCTCAAAGCTTTTGTTTTAATTACTTTTTAACATAGAGACACAACCCTTCATGAATGGTTCTATCTCCATTTCTCTGTCTTTCGCTCATGTACACACATATTTACAATCACTTAAGCACATTTATAATAGCTGCTGATCTCTTGAGCCAACACAATATAATGAAATTCTTTTGGAATTAAAAAATACTGTGCCCCCCGTTATTGAATCCTGTATCAGAAATGATCCCCTTAACTAGTGGTATAAAGCAATGTTTGTTGTAATCATAGATTCAATGAGTCAGTCAGGAATTCATAAAAGTGGAAACGAATGATTTGGAAGTCTCTGAAGCAGTTTCAGACAGATGTTAGCTGGAGTTGCATCATCTGAAAGTTTGCCTGGATCTTAGAGATCCACTCCCAAGGTGCCTCCCTCACATGGTTGTAAGTTGGTACTGGCTGTTGGCCAGGGACACTGGCTCTTCTTTATCTTCACCTCTCCATGGAACTCTGGAAGTGTCCCAATGACCTGGCGCAAGCTGCTTCCAGCCCTTGAGATCCAAGAAGTTAAAGCAAAAGCTACAGTGCAGCAATACCCTTGCTAATACCTCAGAAACCATACTTCTTTGCTTATCCCATATTCTGGGTTACACAGAGACAACGCTGATTCAATATGGCATCTAAAGGGACATGAATACACAGAGGCCATCCTGAAGAGTATCAGATATCGATGAGAGGATTTGTGCCCTTATCTGTAAGTTGTTGGACATAGCATCTCTTGGAAGCATTTGTAAGAAGTATCCCTGGCATACAAATGTTAAGAAACATTTCTGATAAGCCTGTGAAATATTACTAAGGGCAACACTGAAATGTTTGAAACCAGTGGTATTCTCTTTCCACAGATAAAGATGATTTTTTTGGATGGCAGAAGGATTAAAGATACTGACTCTACAGCTTCCTGGTGTACTTATCAAGATTTATGTCAAATTTATCCTGAAATTTTTCATTACTATAAATATGATGCTGATGGGTACCTTAAAATTATAGTAGGACTACATACCATTAATCATACTTTTCCTAAATATTTAAAATTTGGATCAGGCTCAATTTTTCCAAAAACCTGAAGTCTGAGCTTAATTTCTGTCACTGAAAACATTTGTGTGATGGCTATTTCTTCTTTAACTTATAACCATCTGTCAGTGTAATCTGTGTCTCTAGGAGAACAACAGAAAATATGCAATTTGATTATATGACTCTGATCCTCACACACTGAATGGGACATAGTGACTATGATATGATATAGTGTTGTTGATGATAAAGATGCTGATAATTATATGATGATGTGGTTGGTGGTAATGGTAATGATGTTAATATACCTGTGCAGTATTTTCAGAATAAAAACTACTTAATCATTGGTGTTATCTCTTCATCATGTGAGATAGATATAATCCCCATTTTACATATAAAAATATTAAATAATTCAGAAATATTAAATAATTCACCATAAATAAAAATGATTCAAACGTTTTTCATAACTGAAACGTTAGTTTCTAACCTTGCAAACAATTATAGAGTTTTCCTTCTGTCAATGTTATGAGGTATCTAAAATAGCAATTGTACTATCCTTTTACATTTCTTTATTGTTATTCAAGTTTCAATGTCTTTATGAGCTGATTTTGATTGTTCAATAGTAGAAAGATTGACTTTATCACTATCCTAGTGGTGTAGATGAAGAAACTGAAAGCAAACAGGAAAGAATTAAGTTACTTGCTTAATGTCCCTGAATTTAATAGCATACAAATATAATCTGGTGTTCTGTGAATTAGTAGCAGCAGTAGTAATAATAAACAAGCTTTGCATGCTTTTTCACTGTAAAAATTAAGTCATTTTGATATATAACTCAATGGTTCAATTCCCAGAGTTCTGCTTAAGATTCTTGCCTACACAAATTTATCACACTGCAATAATTTAGTGTGTGTAACTGAAGAGACTGTTTGATAGTAATTTCCTTACTAATCACTTTCTAATGATAAATTACTTTAACAGGATAGATTATAATAATTCAACCTCTACCTTAAGCAGTGAATAAATTACTATCTACATTCCACTTTTGAGTTTATAATATTACTTTTTGTGTTCCAAATATTTATAATTCTCATTAAATTTTGTGTGTTTTGACTTATTGAGAGCATTGTACTATAAAATGTTCCCACATGGTTTTATTATTTATTGTTCAACAAAGATAGACCTTTTGCAGAATTGATTTCTTTTTCCATGTAATTGCCTCTCTAGTTTCTCCGCATTCTAAGTACTCTCACACCAAGGGGATTATAGAATCAACACCAGTAGGCTGTTAAAATCATAAATCCTAGTGACACATTTTGATTAAGAAGAGCAACAGAAATTACAGTACATACTGTAGCATGTTGGCCAAATCCCCCAACTTTATAACTGAAGCATTTATTTCTTCTGCTGCAAGTTTGTTGCTGACAGTCGCAAATAAGCCCCTCTCTGGGAACCTGAACTTCCTTGCCTGAGTTTCTGCTTACTCCAGGGGCACCCCACATCTAATAACTTGTCACTCTGGGAGTATAAAAGCACAGACCAAGTCTCAGTTTGAGATTTCTAAAGGGCCATCCCAGCTTCATACCTTTTGTGGAATTTCTCAGGGCTTGGTTCCAACTACATCAGTCTGGTTCCTCCTTCCGTTCCCAAGACTATGGCTTACACAGGAGCGAGGCATGGATATTGTTCTCCCAGGCGAAGGGATGGTGCTGGAGCTTAGATCTCTCAGGCTCTTTCCCACAGTCAGTTGGATCTGTGCTAATCTCTAGCGTCTGCTCCTGTCGTCTCAGGCTCTCTGTGGGGCAGCTGGCTTTGCCAGAAAACTCCATCATGTTGGCACCTCAAACCTGGGCTTGTGCCCCATATATGCACTGACAAAGACACTCCAAACTTGGAGATGGAAAATATTTAATGTTAGCCATGGTGTTTTCCCAAGTTAGAACCAATTTGGGCTGTGGTATAATTATTGAAAACATTGGTGAGAAGTATCATTTCTTCCTGGTGACCCTTGGATGTGTGTGTGTGTGTGTATGTGTGTGTGTTTATGCTCAATGTTCTCTGATTTTTGTGGGCCTATGGTTTGGTGTTTGCATTAATTTTGGAAAGTTCTCAGCCATTATATTTCATTATATTTTGTATCTTTCATTGAATTCTTTCCTGTTTTCCTTCTGCTGTGTGAATTATGTTTGTGCTATTTCTTTTGAAATTATCTCTCATTTCTTTGGTATTTTTTATGTTTATTTTTTTCATTTTTTGTTACATTTCAATTTGGGAAGTTTATATTCACCTACCTTCGGGTGAACTGTTTCTTTCCTTAATCATGACAGGTTTATTGATGAGCTCTCTGAAGGCAGGCGTTATTTCTCTTCTAATGTTTGTGGTTCATATTATTTCCTTTGAGTTATTTTTAAAGTTTCTCTGTTATGTCATGGTACCTATTTTCCAGTGGACTGCTACATGTTATTCACAGTGATAGACAATGGAGTCAAAGCAGAAATCATAACAGTGGTATTCATAGAGATCTATGGAATAGGCTAGTACATCATGGTGTTTGCAGAAAAAAATAGTTTACTAAATTTTTACTTCCTCTATGTGAGCAGATGGCTTCTAGTTACAGTGGACAGAAGTCTGCTTGAATCACCAAAATGGAAAGTCACAGCATCTTAATCAATTCCTGAATATGAAGCAGTTTATTGACCCAAAACCCTTCGAATAAAGGGAGACGCCATTTCCCTTGAGAAAGGATCCTACAACGTTGCTGAAATTTGTACTGTCTATTTTTAACCCAGTTTACCAGGGTCATCATGCATTGCAGAAATAATACTTTTGGGGGCTTCTAAGTACTGGCTCTGAACTGACAGTAATTCCAGACAATTTAAAACATGACTTTGACCCCCTAGCCAGAATATAGACTCATGCAGACCAGATGGTCCATGAAGTCTGAATTCAGGTTCATCTTGCAATGAATCCAGTGGTTCTTTGAACCCATTCTATGATTGTTTCTCCCGTCCTAGAATGAATAATGGAATAGACATACAAATCGGGAAAATTCCCACGTTGATTTTTTTCACCCACATTTGATTTTGAAATGAAGGCTATTCTGGCAGGAAAGGTCAAATGGAAGCCATTCACTTTTTATACTTAGAAAGTTACTAATTTGAAAGCCATGCCACATACCTGGAGTGATTATAGAGATTAGCATTGTCATTAAGGAATTGAAAGACACAGGGGTGGTGGTTGCCAGCAATTCCCATTCAACTCACCTATGTGTCCTACCCAGAAAACAGATGGATCTTGGAGACCGACAGTGTGTTAATATAAACTTAATCAAGTGTGACTCCAATTGCTGCTGCTATTCCAAATGCACTTTCATTTATTAAACAAGTTAACACATCCCCTGTACCAAGTAAACAACTATTGATTTGACAGAAATAGTTTTTCTTGATTCTTGTTAGTAAAGATCACCAGAGGAGTTTGCTTTTAGCTGTCAAGGCCAGCAACACCCCTTCACTTCCTACCTCACCTTCATGTTTATTCTCTAGTGCTGTTCTTGGGAATGTGAACATTTTTCATTCCACAAGCCAGCAGACTGGGTCATTATAGATGACATTATGTGGATTGAACCTAGTGAATAAGCAGTAGCAACTACTCTAAACTTTTCGGTAAGACATTGTGTGCCAAAGGCTGGGAAATAAATACAAAACCAATAAAAAGCACGGAATATCCACCTCAGTGAAGTTTCTAGATGTCCATTGTCATAGAGAACCTCAAGCTATCTCTTCTAAGGTAAGGGATAAGATGTTGCATATGACTCTTCCTAGAACCAAACTAAAACAAAGCAAAACAAAAACACTATGCCTGATGGCAATTGCACGTGCTTCTCATTGGGTGTCTTTCTCTGGCCCATTACAAAGTGACTTTGAAAAACTAATACTCTTGAGCGGATCCCAGAGTGGTGGTCATTCCCATTTTTGCCACTGGATGGATACAGCAAAGTTGATGGTCGAAATGTCAGTGGCTGAGATGTTGCTTAGAGACTTACACAGGATCTTAAAGGTTAATCACAGTGCAAACCCTTAGAGTTTGGGAGCAAATCACTGCCAGTCTCTGAGGATAATCACTCCCCTTTTCTAGAAAAAGCTTGTGAATCTGTCTATTCTGTGCATTAGTAAAGACCGAATGCTTAACAATGAGCCACCATATTACCATTCAATCAGATGGGGATAACTTCCTTTCTAATTTCTCTAATCTACAGTCTGTCCCTTCACATCTATATTCTACCTAAACTCTGTTTCCCACTATCCAGAGAATTATTGGTTCAGCTTCTACAACACATTTGCTTTTATCTTCTGAGGAGTGGGAAAGTTATAGCTGACTTCTGGGAATGCAGAATGTAGGTGAGGACGGGATTGTCTCAGCCTTTTATGTAGACTTTTCATCCACTTCTCCTTTTTTCTCCTAGTTTCTTTCTTCACCTATTTTTTTCAGTAACCCTTGGAACTTAATTTTGGTTGGAATTCTTTGCAAATACCTAGGCTTTAACATTCTCTGCTCGCTGTGTTTTTAATGACTATTCTCTGTCTTCTGAAAATTCTTCCAAGTCTTCTTATGCTCTTAAATCATATGCTGCTGTATTTGTCCTGGACAGTTGATTTCCCCCTCGCTCTTTTATATTGTTTTTATGGGTTTGAGCAAGAAGAAAAAATAAGTTTATGTGGCCAATTTACTTAACTAGCCATGTCTCTTCATTGATTTTTTTTTTTTTTTTTGGTACTGGGGATCAAACTCAGGACCTTGAGCTTTCGAGGCAGGCGTGGTGCCACTGAGCTAAATCCCCAGCCCTCTACATTGATTTTTTAAAATGAGACTCTAATATCATTTCTAAAATTTCCAAACTCTAATGATGAGATAATAGAAAAAGAGGTAAATTAAAAAGCTATTAGAGTTTTGTAGCTCATATAGATACCACTGATGTCAGTTAAATAGCAAAAGACAGAGAAAGGAATTTTCACCTCTAGCAATTTAACAATGAAACAATCTGGATCTTTTTCTTTGTGCTTCATAACTTTTGGACAAATTTTTCTCGTGGAGTTAGGTTTTTTTGGCTTTTTTTTCAGAATGAAAGCCCCATGTTTGCCTTCACAGTCAATTCCCATTCCTTTCAATTTGGATCTGATGAATGTCTACTGCAAATGGCAAATGAGGTCAAAAAGTATCCCTAGAGATACATCTTCAGCCTACAGCAGCTGCTCTGTGACACTCAGGAACCCGGTGTGCCTGGTCAGGGAGGAGGCAGCATGAGAAGCATAATCATTTGCTAAAAGTCATTTGGCTGTTAGCTTTAAGATATTGGTGATTAATCAGGCCCTTGTCAGTTACAAAGCTTCAAGAGTCTAAATGAATAAACAGCCATCTAGACAGAAGCCTAAAATCAGAGTCTACGCTTAGCTTAGAGCAGAGTCTCTATTCCACTAAGAATCTTTGTTTCTGGAACTGCCTAGTTTTATATTTTTATAAGTAATGGAGACAAACAGGTAAAAGGAATATTTACATGATATGGAACTAGAAGCAAAGAGAAATGTGTTACAAGAGAGAATCAAAATCCATAACATCTCAATGAACTGAATTAAAGGAGTAATGGAAAAATTATAACACATGTTCTTTACATTTTCAAAGCTCAAGCTAGTAATGCTTCCTGACTGATAGTAAATATTTACAGGGTATTGTGCTATACACTCACATAAATTACCTCTTGTAATAGTAGCAATCCGCGTGATAATTACTTTTGAGCACTTACTATGTTCCAAATGCTGTACTAGGTACATCCTTGACCAGAGGAATATTTGGCCCTAGCACAGGCTGAGAAGGGAGGATCAATAATAGTTTTGCCATTTTTTGGATGGAGAGACGAAGTGAAAGATATTTTGTAAACCAAGGTTCTCAGAGAAAGTATATTGCCACTAAAGACATTCAGTCTGTGTTTCCCCAATATTATGCAAGTTAAACTTAACAAAACAAAACAGAACACTTGCATAGGTAAATGAAAGAGCACATGTGAAATGGAAAAATAAAATTGAGAGCACATGCAATGCATGTCGATGCTTCAGTGTGGTCACTGGGGATCTGCAAATATGACAGTGAAATAGTGGCTAAAATTGTGAGCGTTGAGGTTCAATGAACTTGGTTTCCAATCTTGGTCCCCCATTAACTGACTTGTGTGACTTTGGGTGAATATTTTGTATCAATTGCTTCAGTTTCCTCAAATGTAAAATAAATATGTATCTTCCATGTTGCAAAATCTGGGTGAAAATAATGAGGTACTGTATATAATGGTCTTAGTATAAGTCTAAGCCCATTGTAAATGCAGGTTAGACAGCATTATTAGTACTCTGTCACACTGATATAGCAGTGTTTATTCATTTAGTTTTGAATCTACACTAGAAATGGTCTTAAAATAAATTTGAGTTGCCTAGGGGAGAGTCTATGATATTGAAGGAATTAAAATTAAGTGTCAATTAATTATGCAAAATAACAGCATGTATTGTAGGCAGTATACTCAAGCACATCCCCTGTGAAATGCGTTGAAGAAGTGGAGGTTGATAACATCTCGAAGTCCTCTATGAATGGAAATAACCAATGCCTTCAAACAACTTCAGGAGAAGTCATGTGAAAGGTTTAGTCCTTATGGTCCTAGGTGCAATAATTAGGTATAAGACATCCAAAGCACAGATAAGAAGACACTATAACATTGAACTTTGTATCAATTCAATTGTCTAAGGATGCAAGGTGGTGTAGCAGAAGTACATCCCAAGCAACATCATGGAAGCCCAAGCTGTGGGAGGTCTGGACAGATCACAGGGCTTCTTCTACCCCTTGGACCCTATGATTCTATAGAATGGCAGACATGTATACATGGGAACAAGCCTGGCATTTCCCAGTAGGATCAGATGCCCACAGACCAGTGCTTCCTGCTGTCACTGTATGGTGTGCTTGCTCATAACCCCAAATGTTGTTCACTTTGAAGAAGCAGATGCTGAGATGAAGTTAGGAATGCAAGCGTTTTATCAGAATAAATCTTGTGAAAAATCACGGAGGAGAAATAGGACTGAGCAGATAAAACTATTAGCCAGAAATGTAAAGCAGAAAAGTTTGGAAATTAAATAGAGGAAGGGAAAATGGACAAAGAGAATCTCAGACTTTCACAGTGATGAGGTGTCAATCAAAACAAAAAAATTCTCGATCGAACATTAACGGACTCTAACGCTGGGCATAAATCCACCCTGCTACTCATCCCATTCCACTTCCTGCACTATGCTCAGTCAACAGCTGCTGGTTGCCTGAAAGGCTGCGGAGGCTTCCTATCAAGGGGAGGTACCCCCAAGACACGGTGTGTTTCTCACTGGTGAGAGACCAGCCCCTCTGAGAGGGGGATCCAGGTGGCTTATATCATGTTGTCCAAGTCCCTAGTATAGCAATTTGAAAGTTCTGTTTACTTTTCTGCTTTCCTACATAGACCATAGGATACTTGAATGTACACACTGTTTTGATCTCTTATCTCCAGGATGTGTAATGTCCATAGATACTCAATAATGGTTGAATTAATGCATAAAAATAAGTTGATATATTTAGAGGGCTCTGAAAGGGTTGAAAAAGTTGTTCTACTTCAAAATAACTGATAAATCTATCAAACCTAGGAACTTTCTGGTAATATGCAGAGTGGTCCCTCAGTATGTACAGAGAACTGTTTCTAAAACCCCCATAAATAATAAAATCTAAGGATGCTCAGATCCCTTACATAAAATGCCATAGTAGCCCATGTACCCAAATAGCCTATGCACATGATGTGTACTTTAAATCATCTCTAGATTACTTATAATTCCTAATTCAAAATACTGCTATGTAAACATTGTTATATTAGACTATTTAGAAAAATCATGATCATCCCCCCAAAAAGATCAATACAGGGAATGCAACAGAAAACTGGAAGAAGGCAAAAGAGTAAAGCCATGGGATTTATTTCCTAAGTTCTATCCTTGTGTCTCTCTAACAGGGTGACTCTACTGTTTTTTGTCTCCTTCTGAGTGTGATCACTATTCCCTCTCCTCATCTCATTCATTCCTGTGATTGTAAGAACTCTATTGCTGTTTGCCCTAGATTCCTACACTTCTGGCTCACCTGTGTTGCACACACAGCTATGTACTGATGACAGTACTTGAAACTCTCATGATACAGGTTTGGATCAGCACTCCTGGCCACAGATTATAGCTTCCTACTTTTCAACAAGGGGTTTATACAATGTGATCACCTATTTTACCTCTTATGCTTGTAACCCACAGAGTCCTATGGGTTCATCTCGAAGCCACATTGATTCCTCCTAGAAGAATGAATTTAGTGATCTATAAGTCAGAGCTAATATAATTGTGGTCTCTGTCAAAGGTTAGGTAGATCAAATGGTTAGGGTGAAGGCTGTCACTCACCTACATGCTGGAGGAGCTTGGAAAGCTCACAATACAGTTATTTTCATGTGACCAAAATTTTCAGAGCTCAGCATTAATTTTCAAAACAGTGCCCTTAATGGGATGTAGTGATTTTCTTTCTACAATAAAGTTATGCATTCTAAGTTAGGAGAGCTCTAACTTTAGGGATTCATTTAGAGTCCATACTCCTTTGATATGTGGTACGTAAACCATAATACTTCTTTTTATTATGTCTAGAAAGGATGTTAACTTTCCTAAACATTATTAAATTTTCAGTATGGTTCAATCTCTTTAAAATCATCTGCTATCCTTTGTTAATTCAAATGGCAGCTCAGTGATACATTTGTTTTCCTGCTTTTAGGTTTATTTTCTATTATTGCAGATCATACTCGCTGTGGAGGGCAACAGCTTCTGATTTCACCTTTATACATCCCTGAATTAATTTATAAAGGTTAACTGTTAAATTCTGACTGATGATTGAAAAATAAAAGACATAATTTCAAGTATCATAGCAAGGTGAAATTTCCAACACTTTCATAGGCTTTCGACAGATGTAAGTGACAGAGATTACATTAATGGTTACCTTGTACTTCCCTATCCTGTTTTAGACCTGAGGCATATGTGATAAGACAAAGATTAGTAGCATTCAATAGTAGGCTGTCTCAAAACTGAAGCTGGACAGCTGTACTGTTATTTATCTTTTATGTTAGAAAACATCTTAAAAACTCCTTTTTTATTGATCAAGTGTCATTGAGAGGATTTCTATAAATTTTCACCAGAGAGGAAACTACATCTTATTTCTTTTTGTAAATTATGTTTAAAGGGAAATCCTGTAAAACATTTTAGGAAACAGAAAGAAAATAAAGAAGAACAACATTCCTCCCACACAAATATAATCTCAGCTATGATATTTTTGAACAAAAGGCAATTTAATGGAAAACTGAAACATCTACTGTCTTTTCATAATCTAGCAGTAACATAGTATTTCCCAAACTACTATTGCAGATTAGAGTGGTCTCAGTGTTCATATTATGTTCTATCAACCATCATCAAACTTGAAGCACCTAAAAAGGAACATTATATGCTACAATACTGCTATCAGGTGGTATCAGGCAACTTTAACAGAAACTGGTATCCCAAAGTGGGTGGCAGTCACAGCACACCTAGGACATGCCCTTGCCTTGGAACCCAGCAGTCAGCAGAACTAGGAGGGTGTTAGTTTAAGACCCCTGAAGGGGAAGCTGTAATTTTTGGAGCCTGGCAGAAAAGCAACCCTTGTTATGCTGTGGCAGAAAGTTGGTCAGACTGTGACCTACAGTTATGTGGAAAATTGAAAGGGATCGTGGATCTGACCAAAGGGATTTCCAGGAACAATGTTTAAAATGACAAATTCTTCCAGTAGCTGTCAGTGATGAAAGGTGAAAGGAGACAGATATTCTAAAGAGGGAACTATTCAAATTTAAGAAAAATTTATAGAGTATACAAATTAACCAAATTCAAAAATAAGATTATTTCTTATTCCTACTTACTGAGGAAACATTACCAGAAATCTCTGAAACATTACCAGAAATCTCTGCAGTAGGCTCTAGTCTCCTGCTCAGTGTATGACACAAGCCTGAGGGGAAAAAAACCCACTAAAAGACAGAACTAAGAGAGACAGAAAGTAGGGCACCAGGATGACCAATGCCAGTACAACTGAAAAAGGCCCTGGTCAGTCCAAGCCACTGATTTTTATTAGTAATCAATTAGGGTAAAGGCGAGCTACATGCGAGGGTAGGACTATGTGCAAGAACATGCAGTAGTGTGCTTTCTATGGAAACTAATGTAAGCAAGGCTCAAAGGAAAACACAAAGCATTCTTGAATTAGGAACAGAAGAGACCAAATATATGGTGATAATTAGAACATTGTCCTTCTAGTAAGGAGGTTTTAGTTGTCGGAATGGAATTTGATTTACTCTGACCTCAGCACCCAGGCTTCAGCCAGTCTTGCTTCTCAAAACAAGCCAGCTGTGAGGTTAACTCTTCACAGGCTGCACTGTTTACAGCCTGCTTTGGGCATAATCAATACTGTGGTCCCCTACACCTAGTCCCTTCTGGTAAAGGATCACCCAATTTAGAAAGAACTAAGGATGCTATCAGTGAAGCACGACCTTGGGATAAAGATCTCATGACTGTGGGTGAAAGACTAGTTTTGAAGACTTCTGAAAGATATAAATAATGCTTATTTGAGCTTTTAAGAATATTAAGTGTAAGCCTCTTAGATTGTCTATGATTAAAAATAGATTTTCTAAAAATACTGAGTATGAATCACAGACAATTTAGACTGCACAGAAAAAAATTTAAGAATCTTAAGTATGTTGTTCTACAGAACTATCAGCCTAATCAAGAGAAGGACTTGTTTTGAAGATATCTATGGGTGTGGCCTGTGTCTTGCAACCCAAGTAAGATTCATAGTAAGATTCATAATAAAATAAAAAAATTTTATACAAATTATACTAGAGGTGGGCATGGTGGGACACACCTGTAATCCTGGCACTCTAAGAGGCTGGAGCAGGAGGATCACAAATTTGAGCCCAGCTTGGGCTACATAGTGACTTTGTAAGATCCTGTGTCAAAATTAAAAGTGAAAAAGGGGAAAATTAAAAGTAGGAAAGGAATGGGGATGTACTCAGTGTGAAAGCCCTAGGGTCAATGCTTAGAAGTGAAAAAACATTATACTAGTGGGAGGACCACCAATTAAAACTAAAGCTAAATTAGGTACAGTTTTAACTGAACAGAGCTCTGCAAAGCCCTTGGAAGGGGCAACCTGAGATTATTACTCATGTTCGACTCTAGCTGTAGAGCCTATGAGCAAGGGAAGATATCTTACAAATTCCACTTTGACGCATTGGAAAATCCACTTTTGGGATTTTTGGTTTTTTTCTCAGAATGTGGTCAACACAATGAGAGAAGCCTAAACCACATGGAGAGGCTGCCATATTTGGTTCCTCAGGGCAGCCGGCGCTCACTTCCACACGTGTGAGAGAACTGCCTTGCTTGTGTGCACAGTGGGTCAGTTCTTTGGCTGATCTAAGCCATAGCTGCCATTTGGCTGCAACCAAGTGAAAATCCCAAGGGAATACTGCCCCTCTAAGTCTGATCAAGCCACCCAGAAAGCGAGAGGACAAATTGTTGTTTTAATTCACTAAATTTGAGGGTCGTTATGTAGCAGGAGACTATAGTAACTGAATTATATCACTCAATACTGAGTTTTAAGGAAAATCTTTCAAAACATAGAACAATGAGAAAACTAAGAAGTTTGCTATATATCTGTATGTTCTGGGTATAAAGAAAATATATAGTGTAGTTAAGAGATTATAAAAGGCTCATTCATTTACATACCGAAAGAAAATAAATTATGCTTCTGTGACATGATTCTAATTTCTCATGTATTAGGATTTTACTTTATACTCATAAGAAGTTTGTATACCGATTTGAGCATAAAATGTTGAATCAGGTATTACAAACATGTGTAGTAAAATATACATCTAAGCAAATTAGATTATTTAACAATTTTCTAAAGCAAGCATATTCAATCTTATACTTTGGAATCACTTTCTAATTCAAATTCTCTGGTGCTTCTGTTTTTCACAATATTTTCCTAAGTTTCATCAAGAGCATCTACCAGGCAGCATTTTTAAGAAACATTCTGTACTCAGGTTCACAGGAACTTCTTGTAAATCGTTTATCCTCATTTGTCATATTTTGATACAGAAGCTTCCTTAACTTTTATCACAAGTTATCAGTAGATTTTCCACATAATATTGAGAACCCATTTTTCTTCTTCACATGAATTCGGAATGTCCTTATTGACTGAAATAACAAGGAATTTTGTTTGTCCATCAGGATTAACAACCACATCACTCTATTTTTCAGTGGGTTTATCCTCAGTTGTTCAAATAAATGTTCACAAAGTATAGCATGGACAACACCCATGAGAATTATATCAGACTCTTGGTGATCTGTCTCAAATATCTTAGCTATTTCTTCCTTCTGTTCTCCTGAGCACTGGGGGAACCTCTGTCCTACTTTAAAAAATCATTTTCCTTTCATGTTTATGAGATGGGGTCTGTCACGTTTTCAACTTCCCTTCTAAGGGAGGGAACTTTCCCTGAGAATACACTGCCTGTAATTCATTTGAATTGCTGTTGATGTGCACAGCTGTGAGAAGTTTACACACGTGCATGCAATAACATTTATAGCATGATATCCTCTAATATTAGCAGCTGTGATTGTTTTTGTTTTACATTCAAATTTTAGAGGTAAAATGTGGAAAAAAGTGTATCTTAAAATGATGAGAAAAAGTACATAACTATATTTTATAATTTGTATATGCACATATTTAAATATACACATAATACATACACATACATGCAATATGAAAATACTATATCTGTCCATACTATGGACAGATATATTACACACATATGAGCAAATTAAAATGTTTTGTTGCTGATATTGTTGTCAGAGTTTAAGTGTTAAGATGAAATTCTCAATAATAGTTCAGAGTGGTCAGAAAGCACACAAAGTGGAGATTTCTAATTTCTGATTTGGGAAACACTTTAGGCAAGCATCAATCCAGGTACATTGAGTTACGGATGAAGAAACTGAGTCCTGATGAAGGAAGTGGTTAACTTAATATCATAAAACTCATGGCAACATCAAAGCCAGAACCAATATACCTTGATTTCTAGTTCACTATCTTTTTACTACAGCTGTAATTCTTTGGTGATCTATAGAAATAGTACCAGTAGAATTTTTCATAGCAATTAGTTGTTATGATCAAAGTGTTCTAATGTCCCTTAAAGTAAAAGAATACTTTCTAGGAAGAGATCCTTTAATAAAATGTATGTTGAGATTTCAGATATATAGATGGCAATACACTCTACTAAATTTATTATATTCTTTGATATGACCTTTTCTCAGCCACTTTTTCCTAAATTAATTCTGAATGGCAAATTGAGCCAATGGATCACATGTAGAAAGTGGAAAATATCTTCACTAATCACCGCAGACATAAATCAAGACTCTAAAGTAATGTGATTGTAGTGTTTAAACACCTATTTCCATATTGATTATTGATGTATTCAAATCGGTGGCCACTCCTAAGCAGCTCTCTTCTCTCTATGTGTTGTTATGACCAAGTCAAATTTGGAATTCTTGACCTTTTGAAGCTTGTAAGGTATTTTCCTGATGGTGACAGGAGTCTATCTGAAAGTAGATGTATCATTTTTCATTTCTTTCATAACTGGCTGCCTCAAAGTTTAGTGGTTTAAAACAATATCTGTAATTATGATTCTGTGAGTCAGAAATTTGGCTGGGCTCAGGTACTCAGTTCTTCTGATCTTGGGTTTATCTACTCATACATCTACCATCAGTGATGGGTTGGCCAGGGATGCAAAATAGATATTCCTGTTGTGTGTGAATATGTTTTAATGTTGTCTTGATTCCCGAACAGCTAATGAAGTCCACACCCCAACAACTTATCTTACCCAGGACTCACCATTTTATATCAGCTTCAGGACCAAAGAGCAGATAACCAGACAGAAGCCTCTATTCCTTGGGGCCTATGAAGTTATCCAAATTTGCCAGCACTGGGAGCAGGTGAAATCTAGCAACCCTCACACACTTCTCATACAGAAACTACCCCTATAGCTTCAAGCTTGCTGTTAACCTGTCCTGAGGTGCAATCCAAAGATAGCATGGTGCTACCTGACAGCCTTTGCTCATTTGGAGTTGTAAGTAACAACAGCAAACAAAAAAGTCTCTCATCTATCCCAGTGTCACCGTGTGATGTCCAGCCATCAAAATGATCTGAGGTCATATAAAATAGAGGTCTGTCTGGCCTAGGATAGAAACAAATAAGATGGTGCCTCTGTTCTGTATAGTCTCACATCTTCTAGGAAGACCACCAAGCTTGTTTTCCATTACAGTGGCAGAATTTGAAGAAAGAAAGTAATATCTCTTGAAACCTAAACTTGTTTTCGAAAGCACTACACTGCTATGACCACTGCTTTTTTTTTTTTTTTTTTTTTTTTTTTGGTCAAAGAAGTCTTATTCTCTATCTCACAAGAGTTGGAGAAAGATTCCACCTTTTCATGCAAGAAGCCACAAGTTTACATTTCAGAAGCACTGGCTACCAAAGAGTTAAAAATTGGGGCATTTTCGTAATCAATTCCCATTGGAGGATTTGACTTTTGGAGCTATCAAAACCTCATGTTGAAGCATGAATGATGAAAAAGTTGATGCATTTATATAGTACTTTTCTAAAAATAAACCATCTGCCTATAATTATGGCTTCTGTGCTCACCTTCCATTGTCCATAGTTGAGGCAGTTTCAAAACCCATGTTTCAAATATGTTTTGAGACCCAGCTACCTTGGCTTAATGAGTAGTTTCTCAAGGATCTATTCTGCTTGCTATCCACATTTTCCATGAAATGTTTGTAGAAAGGAACTATATGGGGATATATTTCACTTAAACTTTAAATTTACACCAGAAATCAAATAATAATTGCTAATACATTGATCTTCTACACTCTGGACTACATGACAAGAGGAGCTGTAGATACCTTAAACATAAATCAGCAAATGTTACTGAAAGCTTACTCTTTCACTTCATTTATCATATCTCTGATAGCAAGTAACCATTTGTAACTAATATTCTCTTCTTTTTAGTTTGTTAAGGCTGGGCTAAGATGATTAGAGTTAAATAAATCATTGTCTGTTCAGGTCACACTCATGTTATACCCTTAGGGGAATGATCTTACTATTTTTCATCCTTTGTTCCTACTCCTTTTCTGTAACACAAAAATCTGTATGTGTGTGTGTGTGTGTGTGTGTGTGTGTGTCCATAGAGAAATGATACACATACATTCCTAATGATTTTCTAATTGTATGTTTTCACATTTATATAAAAATTATGAACTATAATATCTATTGCTTTTGATTTTTTTTTACTTGCAATCTCTTCATATTTCTATGGAAAAATTAACTCAGAATTTCTAATAGCTTACCTCAAATCACAAGGAACACTCGATTGTATGGTTTCTAATGAACTATAGCAAAAATTCAACAGAAATATAAACCTGGGGCCAAGATAGCCACATAGTGTGATATATACAAAGGACAGTTGTGCATCATGATTTGTGTTGGACAGGCTTGTTAAGTTCTATGTTTCACTATTGTCTCGGGCTGCCATAACAAAATATCAGAGACTGGATAGTGTAGATAACAGAAACTTATTTTCCTAAAGCTCTCGGGAGGGGAGGCTGGGGAAGTGGTGATGTCTGATGCCAACCCTCCCCTGTGTGGCAGAAGCCCCCCTTCTCACTGTGTGCCCATCAGCTCTTGTTTTGTATGTGCATGGAGAGGTCAAGCAAACTCTCTTGTGTCTCTTTTTATATGGACACTAATCCTATGGGATCAAGTCCCACCCACATGACCTCATTCAGGAAGAGTCATCTCCAAATAAAGTCACCTTCGGGCTTAGTTTTTCAATGTGTGAATTTTGGAAAGGCATAATTTGTCCATAACAACTATTACTGTTTATTATTATATTCACTTCACCTTTTAAATATTTCACTTTTGACAGCAAATTATATGGTCACTTGAGCTATATGCACATGGTACTTAAATTCTTTCAGTCTTGTTAGGCTATTCTCTAAATATATAATTGAACCCCAGATTTTTATTAAAAGTACATCAGATTCTTTGGCCACATTTTATAGGGAATTTTTATTATCTGGTTTGCTATCTTTGCCATTCTTATGGGTTAACTGGTATAGTTTGGAAATAAATCTAATACCTATTAGTTTATAGTATTGGCCTTCATGACGATTTCCATGTGGGGCTGAGGAAAAAAGGTAGTAGGAGTACTACCAAGAGTCCAACTTCTAAGATAGTAACACTATCTCTACATGCATGGCCCATCTACTCTACCAAGTTATCACTTAATAAATGAAATATATTATTACTGTGTAAAGCAGGAGAAAGTTGTGTTTTAGTTGAACAAATATCTCACAATTATGTTATTTTGAACAAAGTACTCAATATCTAAGTCTGTAATGTTGCAGCAGAGTGAGGAATAGTAACAAGTGCCTGGAGGAAAGCTGTAAAGGAAGCCCAACAGGTGCGTGGCAGTGGGTGACCCAGCAGGCTGTCCATAAACATGGACTCTCTTCCCTCTGCCTGGAAGGTTTCTTACTGAAAGCAGCATGGTGATGTTTCACACTTTGCTTCTGGCTCTTAGCTCTCTCTTCTTCATTTCCAGGTTGCTTTTTTTTTTCCTTGCTAGGAAATTTTATTTTGGTTTTCTGCCTTTGAAAGACATGGCTTTGATTCATGTTTGTTTTCCTCTATCCAAGGGCATCTCGAGGGGTTTGAATCTCATCTCGGGGACTGATAACAGGAGCAAACAGCTGCACTGATGGCTCAGAACTGAGCTCCTCCTGGGGCCCAGCCCCCTCCGCAGACTTGGAGGCGAATGTTCCCACTGCTGTTTGGAGAAGCAGCTGGAACTTCCTTCCTTTAGATTTATTGTCAGAGAGATGCAGCTTTCTGGGGAACCAGATATTCTTGGTAGAGAAATGATCTGTGTCCTGGGAGGAATAGAAAGGGCAGCCGGGAGGGGAGGCCGGCTGGGCATGGTCCCTGGCTTCTGGGGTCTTTGGCACAGTGCCTGTTTCCTCCTGTCCATTTTCATCCATTTAAGGGTCTTTGGAATGACAAAGAACAATGGAAAATTGACAAATGTCAATTTAGATAAATATTCAGTTTCACGAAAAGAAAAGAAAGATTTCTTCCGCAGTTGTGTCTAATAAGTGTTAATGGAGATTGGTTTTGACAAAAGGAACAAACCATACCAATTATCAAACGTTCCTGCATAAATCCTTTGCCAGCTTCTGAAAACCAAGAAATAAAGAATCATCATTTCCAATAGCATGTACATTTGAAGGATTTTTGTTATTACTCTGCCAGAGTGCTACATACATAACTTGTGGAACTTAGGATATATATAGATAGATATAGATATAGATATATTCTATCTATATTACAGTTTTTAGCAATGAACTTTTATAAAGGGTCATTAAGAAATTTAGCTAGTATAACAAGGTGGATTGACACTTATTCTGGGGGCTGATTTTGAGATTTCAGTTTTTAAAATGTCCTTAGGTACAGTGATAAACTGAGACGTCTCTATTTAATTCTGTCCCTGTACATATTTGCCATAGCTTCTAGTAAAAGTAATTTGTTGCCGATAGTTATAGAAACAGAGCAAGAAAAATTACTTGGAAAGAAGCAGTTGATTTACCTTAACTTTTTTTGCCAGATTTTGAAACTTTAAAGGAATCAGCAGAGGAAAGGTTAAAAATTGCTATGGTTTTAATTGCTTTCTATTTTTTTCTTTAACGAGATTTAGTCTGTTTACTGGAACTGATTGATTCAAATTGATGAGGTTTATCGGTCTTTGTCATGCCCAATTTAATTCAATCAAATTGTTGTGTTCCAAGTGAGGCAAATGAGTTTTAGTTTCTAACTCAATTAAGAGAAGCCTATAGGATTTGTTCATGTAAGAACTGGGGAATGACTAATTTGTTTGCTACTAGGTAAAGCCAGCAGCATATAGAATTCTCCTTGTACAATCCTAAATGGGACAAATACTTGTGCCCGGCAGACTCAGAATTAAAACTGTCCATAGGTGATGGTGACTCCTAGACAATGATCAGCCAGAAACATATGCATGTAGGGATCAACTCTGCCATGGGAGCCAGACATCTGATTAGTGACTCCTCTTATTAGAGCCAGTAAGTGTGACCTCTTAGCCATAAAATCACCCCTCATGCATTCAGTTCTTTCAAAGGCGTAACCTAAGGAAAAGTCTGTTCCATTTCCTCTTGTGCTGCACTCTGCACAAATCTCACAAAATTTACTTTACTTTGCTTTTATAGTGCTATTGGGAAACAACATACTGATAAAATTAACTTCAGCATCCCATGTATGTGGATTTACTTGAAGATTACAAAATGGCCTCTCTTTGGATGATGTCAAATGTTGCAGAAAATATCTCTTTAGATATCGTGGCACATCTTTGCTGCTGAGTGAAGAAGCATCGTTACCAAACTTGTACTAATTCATATGCAATGTTTTGCATTCTTGATTTTTTATTTGTACATATTTGCAGTGCATGCTGTTTACATTCCTTGTGTGGAGGTGGTATATGGACATAACAGATCTTAATTCTTTTTTTTTTTTTTTTTTTTTTGCGGTACTGGGGATTGAACTCAGGACCTTGCACTTTTGAGACAGGCATGGTGCCAATGAGATAAATTCCCTACCCTAATTATTTTTTTTTTAAATCCCCTTTCCTTCCTGTCCCTTCCTCTTCTTTCTTTTCACTCCCTCTTTTGATCCCCTTCTCCTTTGAGAAAGATGTCTTCCTACTTCCTATTATCTATCTTTTATTTTGCCCTTTATTTATATTTTGGGTTTCTCATATGAAAGAAACCATGTAATGTTTAAGCCTGTGTGTCTGACTTACTTTACTTAACATTATGTTCTCAAGGTGCATTATTTTCCTACAAATGACTCAAGTTTATCATTTATGGCAGAATAGTATTCCACTGTGTGTAAATATCATAATTTCTTTATCCATTCATCTGTTGATGGATATATAGGCTGGTTCTAAGATTTTGCTACTATGAATCATGTTGCTATAAACTTGGGTATGAATTTATCAGTGTACTATGATGTCTGTCATTGTTTTGGGAAGATACCTAGAAGAAGAGCTGAGTTGAATAGAATCTTTAGATTTAGTTTTTTGAAGAATCTTCATACCTCTTTCCATAGTTGTTGAATTAGTTTACATTTCCACCAACAATGTAGAAGGGTTCCTTTTTTCCCAGAGCCATTTATAGTGAAATCCATCTCTAAATATTTTAGTGAAAGACAATTTTACTGGGTTTTGTATGAAGACAATCACATTCATATAATAAGTCACTGAATTAGGAGGAAATATACTGAGTGTGAGTACTTCTTCATGAATTGTGTGGATATCCATTATAGAATACCTTTCTCTTCTATTTAATTTTTAAAGTGAAGATACTCAGAAAGAATTTTATATACATAATATTGTTATAGATGTTAAATATATATGTAGATTTTATTGATTTCAGCATCTCTTGACCTTTTTTTTTTGCATACTACTGGCAAAAAATATTTACTTGCTGATTTTTTATTTAAGGATCCAGGGCTAATATTGCATGATTGTGATGTGCCAGGATTTAATAGAAGATAATACTGATTTGTAAATTTGTGAACATAGAAACACAAGTATCCTATTCTTCCTGTGGGGCTAATACAGATGCACATTAATGTCACCCTTGCAGAACAAAAGAACATAGCCAAAGCTATCCAACTCAACATTTACTGCTCCCCTTCAAACCAAACTACTTTCTCAGAAGGCAAATGGAAGTGATACATGTGCTGAAAGAATAATTTTATGTCCATGTTTAAATTGAGTCAATAACCCAGGTAAAGATTCTCATGCTAAGTGAGAAGAACATATTCCCTGAATATTTCCAGTGTGAACTTCCATCTGTGAACAGCTGACCCATATTATCATATCCAATGAAACAAACTGGGTTATCTGTGTTTGAAATTATCTATATGTATACTTCAGAAGTCAACATTCAAAAATCAATAGCATTCCTGTACAGAAATAACAAACTTACTGAGAGAGAAATTAGGGAAACCATGCCTTTTTCAATATCATAAAAAATGAAATACTTAGGAATCAATCTAATGAATGAAGTAAAAGATATTTCTATTGAAAACTAGAGTACTCTCAAAAAGGAGATCAAAGAGGATATCAAAAAATGGAAAGATATCCCTTGCTCATTGTTGTGAAAAAAACAACATTGTAAAAATGGTCATACTCCAACAATTGTTATACAGATTTAATGCAATCATAATCAAAATACCAATAAAATATCTCACAGAACTAGAGAAAACACCCCTAAAATTCATTTGGAACCAGAAGAGACCTAGACAATTCTGAGAAACAAAGGTAAAGTATGGAGCATCACAATACCTGACTTTAAATTATGCTACAGTGCTACTGTGATAAAAACAGCATGGTATTGCAAAAAAGCAGACTTGAGGATCAATGGAACAGATTAGATGGTCCAGAAACAACTCCAAACACAGTCACCCATTTATCTTTGACAAAGGAGCGTAACACCTTACTGTCAGAAACATAGTCTCTTTAATAAACGGTGCTGGAAAAAACTGCTTCCCACATGCCAAAGGTTAAAACTAGAACCATGTCTCTCAGCATGCACTAAACTAAAATAAAAATGAATCAAAGGTCTATTTGTAAATTTTAGTAGTGATTGATAACTGTGGTTTTAATATTTATGAACTATAGTTTCAGAGTCAGTAATAATGTACTGATACATACTTATGTAAAAAAGAAATCAGTAAACTCTCATGAGGTGAGTATATTGAAGCCTCAGTTTAGTTCAGTCTCAACTGAGAAAAAATTAAGGAGAAGAAGTTATATTTTTAACTTCATATTGATTATTTAGAATCCCCAGAGAAACAAAAGCTATTGTCCCTTTCATAACTAAGTTCATAGAGTTTTAAAGATCTTACTCAAATTCAACCCAAAAGTAGTATTCAGCATGAAAATAAAGATATAATGTGATGGAGCATCATACCTAGCTATACCCGAGCTAGCAGAGATAGAATTCTTCTGTTTTATGCCTACTTGATGTTTTTCATATTAAATGTAAAAAAATAAAACATAAAATCCCACACTTCATTGAAAACCCATTGAATCTGTTAAGTTTTATTACTAAATGCTATTTGTTTAATTTATTGGGCAGCCTCAGGTAAATACATCTTTAAGGTGTTAGATGCAAAATGATACAGATAACTGTAACCAACACAGGTTAGATTTGTTGTGGTTACTTATTCTTCCTAATAACCTTGTGCCACTGCTTTGAATTTCTCTTTCTAAGGGAGATCTTACAAAAAATAAGTATGCCAAAGACACTACTGTCCTTTAAAGACATATATAATTTAGGAGGAGGAGGAGACAGAGGTCTGCATGCAATAAAAAAGAGTGAGAAATTTTCCAAATAAAGAGAACAAGGAGAAAGTGATGATCTAGAAGCCAGAGCAGGTGGATGAGCATGTGCTGGGGCTTGTGAAGAAGCAGAACTCCATGCATCTGCCATGAGTCAGCTGCTCGCTGTGTGTCCTGTCAATGAATCACTCCACCTTCCAACTGCCCTCTGTGGGAAGCGATTCTCCCAGAGTTTATACCATTCGGAAAACAGAGAAGTCCCTTTACATATCATTTCGGAATACTGTGCTATCAAGTAAAACATACAATTGGAATCACACACCTCTCAGGATGTGATGGCACCACAACAATACCAGAAGTCTTTTTTTTTTTTTAACAAGATGTCATTATTAGCTGTAACTGTTGCTGTTTTATTTTGTTTACTCTTTTAGTTTTTAAAAAGAGACAATATTTACTTATTTTATAGCTTTTTCACCTTTTTTTATAATCAAAAATTACAAGGTGTTACACTTTCAAGGTTAGAAACTGAAAATCTGCTGGCTCTGAGAGAAAACAGAAGGAGAAATTCAATTTCTATGATACAGAAAGGTAAGTATCAGAAGAGGATAATTAAGAAATGACTGTGGAGTGGGTGATGGTTTAGACATGCATTGTTTTGCACCTGTGTAAGTAATCCAGGTTCACCAATCTGTACATTGTAGAACTGTTTGAACCTCTGCCTGTCTGAAGCCAAGGCTTTGGTTGCCTTGATTACCCTTTAGCCTGTCACTGACCAGTGGATATGGATCAGAACTTTCAAGATGAATGGAAAAAAATGAAAAAAGGTCACACATTTAACCCAGAGGTAATAGTAGTGATGAAAGAATTCAGATTCACAGCAAAAGGTAAATAGGAAGAAAGTAGAAACTTCTGTTTTACAAAATGTCAGAACACAATAACCTCAAAACTGACCCACAACCCAAGGTTGATGGGTGTCATAGGAAAATTAATATTGAGCTGAGTTTTCAAGAAAGGGGGCAAACACATAGATGGCAGAAATTAAGAAGAAAGAGAGTGGAAAGTGTCCTGAAGTGATAGTATTGTGGTCATGGAGTCTCCAACCTGGGAGATGAGAAGTGTGCCTAGTCATGCTCTTCAGGAGGCAGGCATGAGTCTACTTGTGGGGGAGATTGGAAGCTGCTGAGCTCCATTCAGTAAAGTCAAGACTTCAAGACCCCCACACTCAGAGACAGTGTTGTCTAGAGCAAAGTGACTGCAACATAGGGTGGTGTTCTGTCATCAATCTGTCTCTGCAAGGGCTATCGATAGGAAAAAGAAACAAGAGGAAACGTGAAACTTCAAGCCCATTTCTCATATCGGTCTGAGTTTAAATTTCCAGTGTATAAGTGTAATGAAAACTCCCATATTAGGAGAATAGCTGAAAATTTGTCCTGATTTGCTGATAGCTCAGAGTTGCCTAAATGAACTACATGCAGAATCACCACACCAGTCACGAAGATCAAAAGGAATTTATCCAGAAAAAAAAGTCCACTGAAAAGAACTCCAAGTAGAAAAATGAAAGACTCATGCGCATATGAAAATTAGCAGGTATTATAAAAATAAAAACCCCAAACTGAAAGCACTAACAAGAGCAATGTGAAAGAATTTAAATTTTTGTGGAAAATCTAGTGTAGAATCAAAAGCCTAAGGGATGGTTATATAAGAAATTGGATACCAGCTGAAGAGATAGTTATTGAGTTGGAAATTACATCTGAGAAAAATGTACAGAATGCAGTGCAAAGAATTTAAAAGATCTTCTTAAAAGCATGGAAAATACATCAGAAAACTGGGTAGGTAGGATTCATACTCGTAATAGTTATATACGGAACAAGAATCTATGACAGAGTGAAAACAAAAAAGAAATATATATTTTAATATCTGTTTGTATTAAATACATGGTAATTGTATATATTAAAAGAACTCACTGTGGTATTTCCATACATGCACACAGTGAGGATTGATCTTATCTATCTACTGGAAGTACATGGAAATTTTTGTCTTTCTATGTCTGCCTTATTTATGTATTATGAAAAAAACCCCTTTTATTCAGAATGAGGAAATAAAAATCCTTAAATCTAAAAGTTTATCAAAAGTAAGATGAAAATAATAGAAAGGGGGAAAATAAAACACAAGAAAAATGTTCTTAAATGGAAATAAATTAAAAGGAGAATTTTATCCATGAAAGAATAATAATTTCATTGCATATAAGCTTCATGGTACTGGTCGAAACAGTACAGAAGATAATAGCACTAAGAGAAAACTTGTCCAACAGAATTTGATTGACAAATCATCATCCAAGAGGAATATTGACTGAGATCATTTACCATTTATTTTTTTACTTTTACAGAAAGAATTAGTAATGGATAGACTTAATGAGGAAGACATTTGAATCCAAAAAGGAAGAAGAAAAATGCCAGATATAATGGTGAGCCATGAAAGTAATTAATATGTAAGTCTAAACAAGTATTAGCAGTGTAGAGTTCTAACACTTATTGAAGAATTAGCCAATGTGTAACAGTCCTCTTTTCTACCTGAGTGAAAATACATTAAGAAATATTTTTAGGATTTAAGTAGATGGCAATCAGAACATCATGTTTATTACCCAATACACCTATATATTGGGATATGTGATCTAGGTTTGGAAATCACTACAGAGTGGTCTGAAAACCTATTCTGAAATAAATTTACTCCTCAAAATGGCAGTCACGCTGAGATTTTCATGCAGCTGTGAGCACTGTACCCTTTATAGTTAGCTTGCTGCCAAAGTGAAGAGCAAGGAGTCTATCATACCATGCCTGAGTCCTTCTCCCAAATCCTCCATCAGGTGACTTACCACTTCTACTCATGGAAGGAGCATCAGTCAGATTAATACAAACTAGGTGGCTGTGATGAATAACATGAGAATCTTTATGGCATACCAAAGAAGTCCTTTACTTCTTGGTCACAAAAAGCCAACTGTCATCCACCTGTGGACTCTGCCCAGTGACTTCATTCCTGGTTTCATTGCTGGCTGAGGATCCTCTTTGGGTCATGCTGTCCTTGTGGCTGAGAGGCAGATAAATGGCCAACCACATGATGCTCCTTCCATTGGGAAGCTGAAGTAGTCACACCTATTTATAATTTATTGGATATAATTTCATGTGGTTAAGTGTGATCTAAATAAATAATGCAGCCTACTAAAAGCTGAATGAGTGAGAAAGTAAAGCAAGAGACACTCCTCTAGTATTACTTTCCTATTAAGAAGAAAAGGGGCCAAAGAAATGGTCTGTTCTCAAGATAATAGTGACTAATTTTGTATGTGTATGGGTGTATGTAGAAATGGGTGGTTATAAGACAAGATGAGATTCATCTAGACACTAACATGGAATGTGGACAGAAATTGTTGAAATTTTGAAGAGAAAGGAGTATTAACATTGTTAAATGTCATATGCGTGCTAAAAATTAAATGCAATAAAAATTAAATATATATAAAATAAATGGTAATAAATTAAATTACAGCAAATAAATAGACTAGTGACCATAGATAAAAGAAACAAAGAAAACAGAGCTTGATTCAAAGCATAAATGAGATGATAGAATTAAGTGCAAGTATACTAGCAAACAGACTACATGTAAATGAACCAAGCTAAGCAGTTAAAATCCATTGATAGCCACAATCATAGAATTTTCTACTCTCTACTATTGCATCTGTACCCTCTTTTACAAAGAAAAAGGTAAGTTTGAAAGAAAATTTAAAAAAATAAAGAAAACCAATGTCAAGCAGACATTTACTGGAGTAAAGACAGGAAGCCATGCTAATAGCAGACAAAATGGACTTTAAGACCCAAATTACTAGTCAGGATAAAGAGAAGTATACATTCTGAAGTTGTACACACCAAACATAATCACAGAGCATTTAAAAGAAAAGCTGATAGAATGGCCAAGAGACGTGAATGAATCTATAATGAACATGGGATATTTTAACATCTATTTCTTACACTTTTAGATAAACCAGATGACATATTAGTAAAGAGATCAAAGACTTGAGTACAATGGAGATTATATTCATTCCAAAAACACTTATTTAAAATGTTACTTCCAACAGTTAATGTATATTCATCATCTGCACACATGGAACAGTTAGAAAATTGATCATGTATTAGACCAAAAAGCAATTCTCAATAGGTTTCAGTATAGTAACATTGCACTAATTTGCTGTGTATCAGTGAATTAGTGTATTCAGTGTATTAGATTATACAGTCCATATATTCCCATCATAATGTAATAAGGATGGAAACTAATTACAAAAAAGATTTAAAATGCATACTCAAGAAATTAAAACTTTCTAAGTAATTTATGGCTCAAAGAATAAGTCATAATAGACATTTTAAAATATTCAAAGCTAAATAAATCACTGGATGCAACCATCATGAGATTCCTTTTGCTGCTGTAATACCAAAGACCTAATTGCTTGAAACAACACAAATTTATTATCTTACAGTTCTGGAGGTCAGAAGTCCAAAATGGGTGGGGCTTGCTGAGCTGAAGTTAGAGATCAAGAGGGCTTTGATTCTTCCTGGAGGCTCTGTGTCCATTTTCTTTCCTTTTCTAGGAGAGAATCAGGCTTTGTTTGTTTTGGTTTTTATTTTCCTTTTCCAGTTTCTAGATACCATCAACATTTCTTAGCCCATGGCCCTCAGGACTTCACTTTCAATGATAGCAATGGCCTCTGGAGACTTCTCACTTCCCTGTACTTGATTCCCAGTTTTTTCTCAATTATAAGGATCTTTGAAATTGCATTGGGTCTCATTGGGTAAACCAACAATAATCTTGTCATCTCAAGATCACCTTATTAGCAAATTTTCTTCCATCTGGAGCCTAAATTCTCCCTTTCCCTGTGCATGATAAGTATATGCACAAATTCTAAGAATTAGAATGTAAACCTTGTGTGTGCGCATGTGTGTGTGTGGTGCTATTCTGCCTACAACACAGCCAAAGCATTATTTTAAGAAAAAATCATAGATTTAAGTGCTTTCAGAAAGTAAAACAAGTCTTTGAGATAAGGATTCACCTTAAGAAGACACAAAAGAAAAACAATAAGCAAAAGAAAATGGAATGAAATAGTTACGATAAGGGAAAAATTAATGACACAGAAATGATGAAGATAACAAAAGCCAGAGCTACTTCTTTTGGAAAGTCATAAAAATTAAAAGGGCTTTTGCAATTTTGATCTAGAAAAAGGACTACCCAAGCAATATTAAGAATGATAATAACAGTAATATTGATAATGCTAATATTAAGAAAAACAGTTAAGATTGAGAAGATTTAAAATATAGTTTATAATGAAGATTTTTAAATCATTACCTTGAAAATTAACACTTTATATGAAAATTGTATCTTATCAAAACCTAATGAAAATATTTTTTAAAACCATAAACCTATGTCATAGATTAGTATTAAAACAGTAGAACTAATATTGATAAATTTACCACCCCCTTGAATACACTGTAATATTCTAGGCCCATAAGGGATTTTAAAACAAGTTCTAGCTGGGAATTAAGCTCAGTGGTTCCACTGCCTGCCTCACAAGTGCAAGGTTCTTAGTTCAATCCCAGGTAACAAACAAACAAACAAACACAAGTTATACTAAATCTTCAATGAAGAGACATTTTCAATTTCTATAAACCCTTATAGAAAATTGAAAAATAGGTAATATCCTCCACATTCATTCAATGCATTTTGGCACCCAGTTCAGAAAGGTCTATAAAACAATGAGAAATTTAGAGTGCAGGTTACTTTCTTTCATTAACATAGATACAAAAACAAAAAAATAAAATATTATCAAACTAAATCAAGTAATATGTAAATTTAAGATAATTATTTTTCAAAGTTTGTTTCTCATAGAAAAGCATAATATAACATTACAGTCTCTATTATGTTATTACATGAAGAGATTAGGAAAAAAAATATAACATTTCCAAGATCAAAGTCAATTTGGATGTTTTAGTTTAGTTCTGAGATGTCCTCCAAGTGTCATGCATTCAGAGGTAGGGCTTTTGGAAGGTGACTGGGACATAGGAGTGCTATATTCATCAGTGGGTTGACCCATGGTTGGGTCCCTATGTGAATGTGCTGTTAGGAGGTGGGGGCGGGCTGGTGGAAGTGGGTCACTGAGAGTGTGGCTTTAGAAAGTTTATTTCTTTCTATGACTCTTCCTCCTCTGCTTTCTGGCTGACATGAGTTGAGACGCTTTCCTCTGCTGGTATTTTTGACTTGGAGCCACTTGCCCATGGACTGAGAGCTTTGAAACCATGAGCCAAAACGAACTTTTTCTCATTAAATTGGCTATGTCGGGTAGTTTGTCCTAACAATGAATAATGATGACAACATAGGAGTAGAAGGAGTTAGTTCATCATAACAAATATGTAATCACTAAAAAACCTGAATAGTTCTGTAGCTGTGCTGTTGGTTGGCAATAAAGTGCTGATAATATGTTCTAGTGCACATCTTCCTGAAAAGTATATCACACAAAAACAAGCATTGTTGTCTTGTCAACATCAACCTGGATTGTGTACCACAGTGACTCATTAATCAAGTCTAAGAATTGTGCCTCAATATCCTCTGCTTTCATCAATTCATACACTTATGGTGCTAGCTGAAAGAGGAACATGTGCCATTTTTTGAACTGCAGCTTCTCCTAAATCATGACAACTGTCCTTAGCAGCAGGCAAGATCATCTCTTTACCTGTAGTAAAGGCCTTATAAGCTTCAGCCTTGTGGTTAGACACTAAGAATGATCTCTGTGCAGACACATCTAATGAAGTGGTGGCCTTTACTAATTGCTTCTGTTCCTCATGTTCACATTTTCTTTCCTACGAAGTTTTTTCTCTTAATGCAGGGTGTTTGGCCTTCATGTGGCAATGCATTTTTTTTGGCAATGCATTTTTGAAGGTTTCATGGCTTTGCTATATAGCTGGTTGCCACATATTATACAAATTGTGCTTGGAGAATATGAATTACCCAAATGAGCCTGTAATTTAAGTAGGACTTTTGGTATTATTTTTTGAATACAGCTTTCCTTTGTTGGCAGTCTTAGAGTCTTCCTCCATCTCTTCATTGGGCTTTCCCCCCTTTTCAAAGAGGCTCTCCATGACATTATTTTTTACTCATTTTGACTGGGGTTAGTTTGTGGGCTTAACAAAACTGTTACTAAGACAAGTGTGCAGTGTAGGAAAGAGGAATGGATGAAAATAGTAAATAAAATAATGGGCAGGCCATGGACAGACTAAAATAAGTGTCAGATTCTGACTTAAAGCCTTCCATCAGAGGCAGCTGTGCTATTGACATCAGTTCATTTGCAAATGGAGCTCCATTATCACTTGCTACTCACTCCAATGTTTGCTATGAGCCTCTAAGCAAGTGATTTATTAGTCTCTGTACAGTCAAATCTTTCTACTAATGTTAATCAGTATTTTCAGTCACTACTCAGTGCTAACATCACTACCTCAGCTCCACCTCGGATAATCAATCAGGCATTAGAATCTCATAGAGTGTGCAACCTAGATCTCTCACATGGAGTGTTTACAATAGCTTTCACACTTCTATGATAATTGTTATGATTTAGGTCTAAAATGTCCCCTAAAAGACTTATGTGCTCAGAAGTGGGGCTTTTGGAAGGTGACTGGACCATGGGACCATGGTAGTTACCAGTGGATTAAGCCAGGAAGATGCACGATTCAGGGCTGGAGGGAATAATGGTGAGAGGACCAGTTCCTAGAGTCTTAGGAGTGATTAAAAGGGATCACAAAGACTGGAGGAAGGGGGTGCATATGGATAGAGGTAATTCAGCATTAGTTTAATTATCTCCTATTTTCTGGAAATCAAGGGAATTAGAGTGCCAGATAACATTTACTACAGGAATAAAAATGAGCAATAGGTTTGAGCAATAGGTAATATCCCTGGTATGTTCTGGGGATCAGTTCTAGGCTTCTGAGTGCCTGAAACATCATAAAAGGAATGTACCTGTCTAGATAAATATTAAAGTTAGTGACTGACTGAGTAGAAGCAGGGCTCATAATTTGGGTTGTCCTCTTTCCACATCTCTTTGATTCACATAGAACTCCTGTGAAATCACATTGCAGGATGCAGGACTGTCAGTGAAAGAAATAATACATGAGAGAACATGAAGAAATGGCTTTCTACAAAAGGTATCACCAACTAGCTGCTTTCACCAAGACAGAATGTGCTAACACCGACTTTAATAACAATAACTTTAGAGAGGACTTGGGTGCCATAAGGTTGAGCACCGGCTATCTTATGGTGCCCACTTAAATCTCCACCAACATGGCACCATCATCTTAAATAGCTCCTGATAGCAATTAAATAGCCTAACTCAACTTTCATCTTTCTGTCACTGTCACTTCATGATTAACACAGACTTTACAAGAATGTAGTAAAGAAGTAATTTTCATGTGCAAAATTAACTTTGTCCCCTCTATGCATACTGGAACCAATGCACTACTTTAAAACACAAAAAGCTAAGCATAGAATTACTATAACACCCAGCAATTCATTCATAAATATATATCCAAAATAGTTGGAAATGGAAACTCAGCAAGTGCTTGTATGATAATGTTCATTGCAGCATTATTCATAGCAGTCCAAAGCTAGGAAAAAACTCATGTCCATCAACAGATGAGTGAATCATCAAAATGTGGTATATACATACATTTTATTCTACCTTAAATAGGAATAAAGTGCTGATATTTATTACAACATAGCAGAACCTTGAGAATATGCTCAGAGAAATAAGAAAGACACAAAGGACAACTATTATATGTCCCCATTTATATAAAATATCTTGAATAGTAAATTCATAGAGACAGAAATTAGATTAGCATTTACCAGGAAAAAGAGAGAAAAACAGATGGAGAGTTATTGTTTTATAGCTAGAGAATTTCTCTTTGGAGGAATGGCAAAGTTTGGAAATAAGCAGAGAAGGTGCTTACACAAGTTTGTAAATGCAAATTAATGTCACTGGATTCAATGGTTTAAATAGGAGATTTTGTATTGTATGTTTTAGCACAATAAGAAAATGAAGACAAAAACATATATACAACTGTAAGGAGTCAAATTCATCATGATTTTTGTCTTATCTCTAGAAAATTAGAATCTAATTAGTAAATTATATAATATTAGAAACATGATACAACATTAATACTTTACTAAATCTGTTGGTTTTTAATTTTTTATCTTCCATTCTATTACCCACAATTGTGGGCTCCTTTACAGCAGTCAAAATCTTGTGCTATGGTTTAGCATCTTAATAAAGACATTTCCTGGGAGCACATTTATTTTAAGCTACCAGGCTTTTATTTATAATATTTTACTTAAAGTCACCGCAAAAGTATGTAATAACAAGCCACGCTCTAAAGAAGCTCCGGAGTAAGATTAGCATGTACCTGATACCAGGATGCAGCCAAAGATGCTATTCTTATGTATTCAGTATTGTCTCTTTTGAAAATCCCCTTTAGCATCATATCTTAGTAGGAAACATTCAGAGCAATGAATTTCTTGTGAAAATGATTCCCTTTATATTTCCTTGAATAGTAATAGGAAAATCAAGTCCTATGCTTTCTCAAGGAGGCAAAAGAAGAATATACTCACAGGTGAAATAACTTGTCTTTCTTCTGTTGAAATAAAACTACTTTCTGTGTGCTAAGTAGCATATGTAAATAGCAGATTGGAACTTTCTCACAGAGAATTTTCTGTTCCAAAAAACAACTGTTATATTTGACAGGTGCTTCAGTGCCAACTACTTGCTTTAAATAGTGCGACTACATGGAAAGTAAAAACTCCCACTGTTTTGGCTTCCTTTTGGAACCAAAATATGACTAACTCAAAAACTAGGTTTGAACTGAATCAACCATAAATAATATTTGCACCGTGTGGATGTAGAGGCATGTGTGATTTCAGTGAGTTAAATATCACATTCCTCACTCTCTGCTTCTTGAGAGACAGGAGGTCTGGTTTATTTAATCTTACATTTAAGTTCATAACATTTCAAAATATTTTCCTTTTTCTCTATCAGCTTCAGAAGGAAGAAACAGAATATCCAAAAAGTGTAAGATGTTTAATCCCAATTACAAAGACAATAGCACAATGCTAATAAATGCATATGCAAAAACCATAAACAGCAAAAATACTACTCAACAGGAATAGTAAATAACAAGCACATATTATGCATTGTTTCATTTCTCTGGTATGGAATACAAATTAAAATAAAACAAATTTACCAGGGATGTAATTTAAAATATGCTAGGTTACCAACTAAGTTATAATTATAAGTTATAACTATAAGTTACCTAACTGACTATAAAGTGGACATTTTGGAAAGAGCTGGCCTACCAAAGGCCATTAAAATGTTTGTAGGACCCTCTTGAGGAAGCTTCCAGTTAATTCTGTGATGATAAATAAATACAAGTTGTCAACTTCTTTCAAAGAATACAATCCTGGAGAAACTAGAAAAGCAAAAGAGAAACATGATGTCCAAAAAACCCCAAATCAAAGCAAACTGATCAGAGAATGGGGAGTGTTTTTAGAAGTTTTCCAGTGAAGTGTGAGTAGCTGAAAGGAAGAGAGAGTGTGAAGCAGTAGTGAGAAGTCAGCCACCTTTTATTCTTAACCTTTTATCAAAGCTTTGCATGCATAAGGTAAATCATAGAGATTCTAAGTGTGCAGCACATTTAATGATCAGAATGGGAAGCACTGCCAGTCAGAGATAAGAATGTTACCAGCATTCTGATCCAGAAGGTGAACATTCCAATATCCAGTCTCCCTCTTGCCCAGAGAAGCCAATTGATTGCTTTTGAACTTCATATAGATATACTCTTTTTTTTTAAGAGTAGGAAAAATTTTTTTTAAATAACTTTATTATCAAACACACACACACATACAAAAATTAAAACCATTCAAAGAACAATGTAAGGGAAAAAAACTACAATAATATTCAAATACAGTAGAACTCAACCAAAACAAAACTGAAAAGCACTTAAACATTTTTCCATATAACTTAAAGAAGCATCTCAAGCACCAACAAGACACCAGAGGATGTGATTTGTTTCAGAAAGATCCCCCAAACCAACATTGAACAAATAGTGGTCTGGAAAAAAACTCCAGTTAGCTAGCAGACTCCACATAAGCCAAGCTTCTCCCTAATTTAAATTTCGATACAGTATTATGACGCACAATGGAAACACAATCCGAGAAATATGTTATTAGGGCATTTCATCCATGTGTATGCTTAATTACTCTTTCAGTTTCTCACACTAGAGAAACTATTCGGTATTTACATGTGTGTCCTATTTATTCCACTTAAGAGCATGGCCTTAATATGCATCCATTTAGCTATAAATGACTCTAGTTTCTTGTTCTTTATGGCTGAATAGTACTCCATTTTATAAGAAAGCCACATTTTCTTTATCCAGTTTCCAGTTGATGGGCAATTGGGCTGTTTCCAAGCTTTCGCTATTTCGAACTGTGCCACTATAAACATGGGTACACATATATCACTGTGGTATGATTCTTTTAATTCTTTTGGGAAGATACCCAGCAGGGGGGATAGCTGGGTCGAATGGAGAGTAGGAAAAATTTATTGGGAGGAAGAAAGCTTCTGCCTAAGAGAGACAGAAGGGGGACCGGAAAGTGGGTTGCCCACCCACCCCACTTTTCAAAGATGTTTCATACAGCAAAGCCATGTGGTGAGGCGGGTACAAAGTGGGACAAAACTATAAGACCCAATGGAAATTTACAAGGTGGGCATGAGGTGGGACAAAACCATGACCAACCAATAAGATTACAAGTATAGTCACCTGGGTAATATTGATTAAATGGGGTCAAATGGGAGAACAAGTCACTTAGAAAGCATATAAGGGTTTTCAGTACTGGTGGGGGTCAGGGATATTTCCTGGAGATGCTGGGTTAAGAACTTGACCCCACACCCAGGTGATTGATACCTATTTAGAATAGCAACCACTGCTATTTATACCCAGGGGAAGCACAAGGGTATGTAGTTTCACTCCTTTTACAATTCTGGCCTTTGGTGAATGTGTCTTGATTGTCTTCCATGTTGGCTCCTTACTGTGTTGGCTCCTGGAGGGCTGGTCCTGTCTAACTGCACACAAGTTATCTAATTAACTTATCTATCTGCAATATTCCCCCCTCTGAAGAAGTACCCCTAACTGTTGTGAGGGGGCAAAGGGCAAAGACCATTCTGGCTACTTCCAGCTGAAGAGGGTCATAGTTGTGATCAGCAGTTAGAGGTACTCTACAGAAAGTCTATCTAAAGGCCCTCGATAGGTGCCAGGCATTGTCATCTTGGTAGCCATAAAGCTTTGAGCCTGGAGGAGACAAAGCCAAAAAAACAGATAATACATGGGCCAAATTATAAGGTCAGCAGGACTGCTATGAATATAGCCAACAAAGGTTTCCACCGGGAGGAACTAGTAATAGCCTCCCACAAAGAGGATAAAGAGAAGGTCCAGGGGACTTCAGAATCCAACATAGAAATTATATTGCACAGTTTAGCAGTTATGAGCCGTTCACAAGGTCGAGCTGGTGAACCCCAGTAAAAGAAGTCTAGCACCTTTGTCATTGGTTTCATGTGTATGACTGCTTAGAGTTTGGCAGCCTCTAGGCAAGAATAAACTAAACTTTTAAGAAATTAGAGCATGTATAATCTAAGCATGAGCACACTAGAATGGAAGGGCAGTTTGGGGAGAAAGTTGCACTTAGAAATTGAAATAATGATTGTAACCTGCTGGGTCTTAGATTCTTTCATTGATAAAGTTTATGTATAAGTCTGATGCTTTGTTATAAATCTCTCTAGTTTTAGCTGTAAGAAGATAAGAGACAATTTGAAGAACAAATCTTGCTTAAGGAATTTAAAACTCTAGCTGAGCTCTTATAGATTTTATCATAGTTTTTTCCTAATGATCCAGTGGTCAGCTACTGGTGTAGCTAGAAACTGCCAGAAGGGGTCAGTGACTGGAGCCCCTTTTTATATCTAGCTTTATTACTGTGGCATTATTTTATACCCTTTTTGGTTATTCTTTTCCGCTGGATGTTTAAGACCAAGTTAAAGCAAGACCTGTGTCAATCAGTATGAACCTCTTGCTATCTATCAAGGTCAGTTAAGTCTCCTCAGGCATTACTTTGGAACCATGTATAGAGCCTCTCAGCTCCTCTGTCAGTGTCAGCTGTCAGGATGGGTCATGGTCTTGTTTGACCATATTGCTTTTAGAGAAAGTGTGGGAGATTTTTCTCTCTTTGTGACCCTTCTTTGGCACATGGGACATTTGTCCTCTGGTGCCCAGCAATCTCCCTGCTCAGGAGGTTGAGTGACTTACCAAAGATGTAGGATCCTGTAGGAAAGGTTCCTTCATGTCCTAGATTCTTTGTTGGCCTTGAGGGGCCAGGGCCAAAATATTGGCTGTCCTCTTAGACCAGTTACCTTTCTAGTTTTGGTCTCCAAACTTTAGTTGTTGAACACCCAGAAGAGAAGATCAGTGACAAGTATTTCAGAAGGAGCAGTGAGCTTAACTATTATAATAGTTAAGACATCTAGCACTTTTGAAATATAAAACAGTTAGAGGGCTGTTATTTTACCAGCCATGGTTGGTAAAATGTTAACAGACAACAGTTATATATTGTATAGAAAAACTTAAGATCAAGAGCCACAGGTAGTATTTTACCATGACAATCATGATGATATCTTCTTTGTAACATTTACATGTCTATCTTAGTATGGAATAGTCTTTTAGTCAAACACCTTCATCTGATCACAAGCCATTAAATGACATAAAGAAAACTCTTATTTGTTATCCTTTTGTAGGATGCCATCTAAAGAGAACATACGTATTGGCCTATAAATGTATCTTAGGAGTTCATAATGTCTAGCTTCTAATTTTAGTGTGACATTGTTTCAACTGTTTGGTGACTGAACATCCCTAAGTGTGGTGACACATATAACATACATCACATAAGTTTTTAAGATAACTATTATTTGACTGGTTTTCTCATGCTGCCTTGACATGTACCTCTTATCAAAAGTAGCTGGAGCCTAAGGGAAAGGTAGATACCTGAGTCAAAAAAGATCATTATCATAATATCTTAGAAGACCTATACACCCAGAAGGCATGAGTGATATTTAGTACACCATGAAATAACAATGAGTATCAGTTACATGAAACCCTTTGTCCCTTAATTTTGTTTTGTACCAAGAACATTTTAAATAAAACTTTGTTTTCCCACAGAAAACTTAGCCCATGACCAATGTTTACATATCACAATGATATGTTTAGCAATGTATTTCCCACAAGGCTATGGGAATTACTGGGGTCTCCTTTGTGAACAATGGCTGGAATAAATTTTTCCATCCAGCTGCTCCTTTATTTATGAAGGGGAGTCTGGTCCCATAGTTTTCCTAAGCCAAAGAGTCTTTATTTAATTATCTTAACAAATTTTTAGATGAACTATGAGAGCCAGATCATAACAATTAACACATTATTTTTGACCAATGAAAGATTCCTGATATTATACATAGACAACAATATGTACTGTATTTGTAAAACCAGTTGACATTATTTGAATTATCTGGCAACCTGGGGGAACCATGACTTTAATTACATTTATCTATAAGCCAACTTGAGTTATAGGCAAACATCTTAAAAAATCCAAAATGCCAAAAGAAAAAGGCTCAAAAATAACAGCTGTACATGTTGCAACAAATTGAACAGACAGACACACACACACATAAGACAACTTGGTTGTTAACCAGAGTGCCCTCAGATGTATTTGACCAGGTTGAATGATAACTTTTGTAATTTTTAGGTTTGTAACTATAAATAAGACTAGTCAGAATGTTGTAGATAATTAACAGGGATCTCTTGTAATAAGAATCAAAAGGAATAAAAATCTTCTATGCCTGTGAAAGCAAAGACCATTTTAAGATGCGCCCTAAGCTGATGGTTTATCTGACTGGAATACCCAGCTATACAGGCTTTACATGGTTGCTTTTAGCCACATATAACTGTTTCCTCTAAAGGGACAGACTGTTACAAGTAATTTTAACTATCTCCAGGGGAGTGCTCTCAGGCCAGGTTTGGGTATAGAAAGAGACTAGGTGACACCCTTTGGAGCTAAGTATGAATTTCAAACAGTGAGGGAAGAAATCCTGCCAAGGCTCCAACCTACTGTGCTGTAGATGTCTACCTATGACACTTTTTCCCATTTTGAAAAAAATAAAAGGAAAAGAAGGCATCCCCATCTATCTCTCTTCTTCTGTGCCCAATCTAAGGTGCTCCTTAGACTTTATCTCATCTAGTGCCAGTGGCGGCTGACTAGAGGTACAAGGAAGTGGCCAGAGCTGCCAGGTTAGCTGTTCTTACCATTCTCTAATTTTACCTGAAGGCTGAAAGACAGATAAATCTGAACTAAAACTTTTACATTTATCTTTTGAGAGTTTCAGGATTAAACCTAGACCAGTTTTCTGTATGGCCCAGAGATAAATGAAGGTCAGCTTTACTCTGAAAGGATTTTAGGGAGGGGAAACTCACCAGTTTGGAAGCTTTGTCTTGAAATCCAGAAGCCACAGAGGAGGGAAGTGTCTTGAATCAAATTGCGTTATTTCTTAGGGGCAGGGCAGTGGAGAAGGGACCAAAGAGTGCCTTTAAGTATGGTACAAGAACTAAATCTTAACCATCTCAGGTATAGAAGGACAATTAGGATCAGGAGCTTTTTCAGTGTGGATCTGTAATCCTTAGCAAAACATGTCTCCAGAGACAAAAGCTGTGATTGACTCCCACTGCATTGCCAAGCAGAAAATCAAACCAATAACCAAAGAACCCAAATGGCTGCTTTTTGCCTCTTGAAAGAGAATGAAAGTGTTCAAACTATATATTGTTTAGGGCTTACCCTTTTAATGAATTACTCTGAATTAATTTATGAGTGAAATACCCTGCAGGCTGTTTAGCAGCTCCCTGATGTTGTAGAAACACTCCCAAAGCCATGTCTCACCTTTTATTAACATACAAACTGAAACGGTGTCCTATAGTTAGGTACTTAGAAGTGCTTGTTTGAACTTCTAGGGTGAGGTCTGGGAATGAGGTCCCCAGGTGTCTGTCTCTTGGGTTTTTCTATAAGCTAATAGAGGGGTCACGAAATCTCACTATATCCTGCTCTCTGAAGGCCACAAAAGCCTATAATTTCCAGGAATCTCTATATCTGTTTTAAAATCTTAGGCTATGGAAAGGAGAGAATTGGTTTAATTCTTTCTTGCCCCAGTCTTTGGGTTCCTTTAGATATAATAAGGCCTAAATATTTTACCTCAAGGCTGCAAAGTTGTGCCTTAGATCTAGAAATATTATAACCCATCTCTGTTAGAAAATTCAGCAGAGCAGATGTCTTGGCTAGAAAACTCTTCTGAGGGGGCACATAACAGCATACCATCTAAATATTGCAAGACTGTGACTTGATATAGGGATATCCTATTTTTCCTGATAAATAGTTGACAATTTAAAATAATCAAAGGATTTAATTCTCATGTTTTTTAGACCTTCAAGAATACATGCCTGAAAATGTCTTCTATTTAATTTCCTATCTGATTGGCAGGCCAGTGGGGGTCTTGTATAGGAACTGCTTGTGTTCCAGTAGGAATCAGTTGTTCCCCTGGCTGCCTGTCTTTTGAGCTTCTAAAATTAAGATAATATTTGTCTCTACATGTAGTAGCAGCTTGTAGTACTACTTGTCTCTCATTAGAAATCAATATTTGATTTAAAAGCAACATTACATCTTTTTAATCTAATCCATAGGTCTGAGTAAGTTCTCTAAAGACCTCAATGTACATATCAGGGTCATCTGAAAACTTTTTTAGGTCTCATTTAATGTCTTAGATCACTGAGAGAAAAAGACACATGAACACAGGTAGTCCCATATTTGTCATTTACTTCCTGCAAGAGAGGTTGTCTTTGAGGGACCTGAACAACTTAGCTAAGGATGGATATAGCCTTGTAGAGATTAATTATGGCTGGCCTAGAAATTCCACCCTCAGCACCTGCTGGCCAAGGCTTAAAGTTGTCTTGGAAACCTTGTTCTCAGATTCTAAAGGGCGAGGAGTTTCCTCAGGCTTATAGGTACTGAATTTCTTAAAGGTGAGGTGTCTCTCATTTTTTTATGTCCCACATTTACATTTGATCAAAAGCAAGAATTACTCTTAGTGTAAAGAAAATCTCAACATAAGATGATTTTGACCATTTTCTCTCTTTTACAGTATAATTCTAATTGTGAGATAGCATCATAGTACTTTCCTCTGTGTACTTGGCTTTAGGAGGTAGGCACACCACATGAGGGTGTATAGAAATATTAAATTGCTCATTAATATATTCCAAAGGAGTAAGAGGTTCTGATATAGAGTTCCTAATCTGAAACAAGAGAAACAAATATGGCATCCCATAAGTCTCTGCTTGATTCCTGTGCCCCCTAGGGTTTCCCCCAAGGTTTATACCACTCCAGGGTAGGTAGCTACCATCTGGAGAGAGAACCAGAAAATAAAACCAGACTGGACTATCTACCCTTTACCAGCATGCAATCTTATCTTCCTCAGGTAACTCATATCCTTACTCTAGTAGGTACTCTCCAAGCACAAGTTACAGTTGACTTTAGCCATAACAATAATGTTTAGAGAAGGAAGTATTGCTAGCAAACCAAGAGGTTTAAACCACTGCTTTCTAGTTCCTTGAAAGAGAGAGAAGAAAATAGGTCAACAGTCGAATTAGGGCACTTTTCCTGAAAAAGAGATCACCTCCAGAGATTGTTCAGAGATTCTGCCCTGGGCTCTAGGGCAGAAAAACTCTGAGAAATTTCTGTTATTTGTCCAGTCATTTAGGCAACTTTTATTAGCAAGAAAAGGCTACTCCTTGAAGGTCCATTTTAAATTCACTAAGTATTTGAAACTCATAGGTCCTCATAGCAACCACAATCCACATAGTGAAGGCACCTTTATCAACTTCCTACGAGCATGCATGAAGGAAGAGAAAGGCTGACCGAAATAGTCCCATATTCTATTTAGCATGTAAAAACACAAATGCAAGTTACTGATTGTTATTTTCCCTAGTGAAAGACAAAACAGTTTTTTCCAGTTGTCTTAGTCTGACTTTCTGGAAGGAGGAGTGGTCTGACTATAATGGATTTTCAAATGAACTCCCAACAAGTTGGAGAAAAGTTTAAGTGGAGTTTTTAATTCACTAGCAGAGAGAAAAAGCCCAAATAAAGCTCAAGCTAGTTAAACATTCCCCAAAATTACCATATAGCATTTTATAAGTCCACAGTCAACATTCCAAAGACCATAACCTATCAGAAAAGGGATTTCCCCCCTACACACATAAATGATGAAGACCATGCCTGGGGTGGGGGGAACAAAGGCCAAAATTTATATGAAACCAAAACCAGAATCTATGAAACAAATGTCCAGAGCCTATGAAACAAAAGTTAAAATCTATGAAGCAAAAAGACCAAAGTTAGAGCCTATGGAACAAAAGCAAACTCTTACCTCCAACCAGTAATCTTGGTGGAACCTCCAAAATGATAGCGGGAAGAGCTATAACTCCCAAACCTACTAGACATCTGAAACGTGAATTCGTGTTCTCTAAAATTGAAGAATGAGTTCTAGGAACCACAGAGGTTAAGAGTAGGAAAAATTTATTGGGAGAAAGAAAGCTTATGCCTAAGAAAGACAGAAGGGGGACCAGAAAGTGGGTTGCCCCAGATATGCTCTTTTTATATCTGGAATGTTTTACACAAAGTTATAATAAATAAATTCAGGCATCTTTTGCCTATAGTGGCAATTAAAATTATTAATTTGTATTATTTCTAAATATTTAATTAATATTATAATCTACATATTATTTATTATTTGTCACTATGGTTTAAATGTTTCTGTCCCTCCAAAACTCATAGTAAAACTTAATCCCTGATGCAGTAGTATTAAGAGAGGCTTTAGGAGGTGATCAACTCAGGAATGGGATTTATGCCCTTATTAAAGTGTTTTAGGAAATCTTCCAGTTCCTTTTGCCCCTTTGACCAATGTAAGATGCAGCCAGTGGTGCCACCATGCAGCAGTGAGCAAGCCTTCATAGACGTGGAATCTGCTGACACCTTAGTTGTATCCTTTCCAGATGCTAGAATTGTAGGAAATAAATTTCTCTTGTTTACAAACTAACCAGTGTAAGGCACTTTGGTAAAGCAGACTAATTGAACTAAAATAAATATGGAGTAAAACATATTTATTATTATTACACATAACAGTATAGGATAGTATGTTGTATAATTACATCAAATCTTTTTATCATATTTATAATGATCACATGTATTGTTTCAAGTTTTTGCTGCTATGAAAAAAGCAACTAAAATTTCCTTGTGCATAATTTTAGAAAAGGCATACTTGTTATATTGTCCCTACACCTACAATGTTTAAATTCATGTCTTTATAAGAAGAAAACAGAATAATGATGTTTCAGAAATATTGAAATTAAACAAAATAAATCTTATAACTTTAATTTTTTCACATATATATATATATATGTCCAATGATTTTAAAAAAACTTGTTCAATTGATAGAAAGTGAGAATGGGGGTAAAAAAGCAACAATAAAATAATATAAGTGAAAAATGAACTGAAGTAGCAATAATTTCTGAAATAACAAATATAAATGAGTTAAACATTAATTAAAGATAGTGATTCTGAGATTTGCTTCTAAAAATTACACAAGATTGTGAGAACACATTTGGATCAAAAAGATATCATAATAGTGGGAAATACAATATTGGAAAAGTATACCAAGTATTCATGAAGGAAAGACAGCCGGGATAACAGTCTTCTTGCCAATGTAAAAATCTAGAGCAAAAATTGATATAAAGCTCAGAGAATATTACACACGCACATGCACACATAAATATATGCATATACATATATACTTATATATAGTGGGAGAGCTAATAGAAATGAATATCATAAACATATATATAACATTATACATTTAAAAACATATCACACCCATCAGCTGAGATAATTGGAAGGAAAAGTGTATGTCACAATAGTAATTGCATTGGGTATTTTAATGTACTTCTGTCAAAAATTGAAAAAGCAGCATATAAAACATAAAAAGCAATAGCAGACATGAAAAACAGGTTAATTTATTGACAAGATTGATTCTTAGTATGGTTAATTGGTTAGATATATGGAAAATTCTACATGTCACAGAGAACAGAACAAACATTTTTAGTAAGATTAGACTATTAACAAAAATGTATTCTGTGTTAAGCCACGAAAGAAGTCTTAGGACTAAAAGATCAGTGACAAGACATATGCTGTTCTATAAATTATTATGAACTTATATTTTAAAGCAAAAAGATAACCAAAATATCTCATATGTCTGTAAACTATTATTAAATAACTCAGATATTGAAAATATTCTTAAATGAAAGTTTAGAAGTGTATTTAAAGTGACTGATGATAAAAGGAACACAACAGATCAGTGTGAGACACAGCAAAAACAAGAAATCAGTAGTCAGTTCTATTCAAAATTTTGGATTATGAACTTCCTCTAAATGAAAAATAATCATGTTGCATGGGAAACACATTAAAGCCCCTACAATGTGTCCTATGGCCAGAAATGAGAGAAAGTAAGAAAAGAAAATATATAATTTGCTCCACAAAAATCAACTGAGTGATTTGATTTAATTGAATGATTTACAAAAATATGACATGAGTCATTCAAAAAAATATATATGTGTACAAACGAGTTTATTGCAGTATTATCCATTGTGAAGACATGCTGTCATCCATCTCAAAGTCCAAATCCAGAAGAATAAGAGTGGGTTAACACAGTGATATATTATTATGTGATAACACAGTGACATATTATGCAGGCATTAGCATAATAAGGAAGATTACATACATGCATCTGTGGGTGCATTTTTAAAAAGACAAAAATAAAAATGTTTTAGAAAATTCATTTAATATGTGTTATAGTATTAGAGACCCCAATTCCATGTAAGCCAGATGATGTATGTACGAATAAAAGTAAGGATAAAATCAGAGATATTATAAAGCATTATATTATTGTAGGTTAACATGTAACCTGATATAATCTTTTAGTTTCTTTCAGTACTTTATGATATTGTCTTTGAAAAGAAAACAATTAGTGGAAAGATGGTTTTTTGCAATGCTAAGGATTTACTTTAATATGGTTATGTAAAAAAGATGAGTTCAATGCACTACATGTAATGTTATCCAGTTGCCAATCATCTTGCAGCAATTGCAGTTCCATCTCCATTATCCTCTGTGTCTGTGTATTGATTCCAGGCCTGTCAGATTTGGTTTACTTGGCCCATATATCTCAGTAGGAAGTTATAGAGAACCTAGTGAGGAAACTGTTCGATTAATCCAAGACACCAGATTTCTTTATTCACAAAACTAACAAATGATCACTTACTGAGCAACCAGTATATGCCTGGTCATATGAAATATTATGCTTTATATGTTAAATTATGAAAAACCAAGTACATGGGACATACACAGAAATGGAGAGTGAGAATGTGTCCATGTCATTTGTACAGCAGACGTGGATGGTAGTAGATGTTGTGTAAATACTACAAGGATTGTGAGTAATCCACTGGGTTTGCAGAACTGCTCCTCAGTTGATGTGCCACACAACACTGATGCATCTTGTTATTAATGTATGTGACTTCTTTTTCTGCCACTGATTATGCATGTTTCACTAGCCACCAGTCAAACTAATGTTAATCAGGTTATGTCATTTACATGGGGATCATGGACTCATGAGAAAGTGTGTGAGAGAACTTTGCTTCTTGAAGGAGTGAAACTCTATTTGGGCAATGAGGCACTCTAGTACAAAAAAGGGTATTATGGTTTATGTCTAGATGTCCCGCTAAGGCCTCATGCACAGCTGTGTGGCACTGGAGCATAGTTGGCTGTGATGCTGGGAGGTGGGAGGAGGTGGGACACTGAGTGTGGCCTGGAGATAAATACAGATATAGATTAGATATAGATATAGGTATCCCACCCCCTGGCTGAAGCACCCACTGCTTTCTGTCTGTCCTGCCATGGACTGTTTCTCCTCAGCCCTGCCCCTCTGCCATGCTTCGCTGCCTTGGAGCCAGCTGACTATGGACTGAAACCTCTATAAACTGTGTACTAAAATAAACTTTTCCTCCTTTAACTTGTGGATATCGGGTGTTTTGTCCCAGCAACAATGAGAAAGTGACCAAGAGTCAGGGCTTATGAGCAATGAAGAAAATTGCTTTCCTAGGCACTAGGAAACATTGCTGTGTTGTGATGGTAGTGTGGTAGTTGTTGACCCATTTAGGAGCTTCTGTTTCGTCTTTCAGTCCCTTCAAGAGTGCCACCAAAATACTAATTTGGAGAGTTCTGTGAACCTAGGATGGATAACCACTGTGTTAATCGATACTTTAAACTTATTTTCCCACAATATTGAGCTCTTTCCTGGTGTTCTGGATCAAACTGTTCCTAGTGTATAAGGATGAGCACAAGCTGCCATGCGACTAAAGAAAAGAGGAGACAGGTCCAGCATTGCACTGAGTGCATTTATTGAGGACTTACTGACAGCAGTGTGGTTTGGGGTGGCAATGAGGTCAGGGGACTCCCCACAGTTTGGGTCAGAAGATAGGAACTTATAAAATCATCAGGAAAAAGCAATTTCATCCGAGATGAGTGTATCTGGTTTATCCGAAGCTAATATCACAGGCAAATTCTTGGCAGCAGGTTTGGGCCACAAAGCTCTGTACTCTGCTCTCATGGTTTTATCTATTGTTAGTATGCTGGGAAGCAGTGTGGACAAAACTGCACAAGATTACTTGGGGGCACTCAAGGTTGTTACAACTCAGGGTGGCTGTGGCCAGGTCAGATTGAATCCATACGCTGGCCAAAAGGAACAAACAAGTCAAAATAAAAGCCAATAAAAACCTTACCAATAAACACAATCAGTTACCTTTCTGAGGTGCAAAGGCTCTTTCCTATTGTCATTAACTAAGTTTCTATCCTCATTTTTCCAGTTATTACAAAAGCTATTCTGTGTCCTGCCATGCAAAACTGCACAGGAGCTTTGTATCTGTCTAGAAATGTCACTATACACACACATTGCATACTCAGGAGCATGTACACACACACACACATACATCTGTTTATTTCAGATGGTCTGAGAGTGTTCAATGGAGGTTGTTTAGGAAGCTGTTTCTTCTTACACAATCTTTTTGGTCTATGTCTTCTATACAAAATAACTACTTTGAAGATAATGATACCGACTGTACTATTGTTATTCTCTTACTATTTGGTTATGAAATTTTGTTTTACTTTTTCATAAAATAAGATAAAATGAAGCTAAAGCTGCACAATTACAAGTACCCCACTGGCATCGCTGCTGGTCAAAATCTCTTCTGTTCCATCAGTTGGAAGCCAGACTTGAGGTTCTAGAAACCATTCTGATTCCATAAGAGTCTCTCCTTATATTAAATCTAATAGCAATTTAAAGATATACTTTGTTGAAGAATATTTAGTATTTTAGGGAGTAGAGTTTGGAAAAGATGCTGAAATCTGGAAAATAGCACATCTTTGAAAAATTAGAAAATCCAAGGAAGCTTCATCTCTGCCAGAGAGGGAACTAGAGCTCAAAGTCTCCCCCAAAACCATTAAAACTACAATCAAAGCTAAAAGACAACACTTATGCACAGAAATAGACTGAGAAATATACAGCTTATTCTACTGCTAAGAAATGTTTAGCTCATCCATGGGTCCTAGGGATAGTCTAATCACTAGTAAAATGTCATTAATTAGTGAATATCACACCTTTTAAATTTCATGATTATTATAATTGCTCTTTTAATAATGAACCATAAATCACAGTTTTTCCTTGAGAATTAAATGAACATCTCTGGGGAGTTTTCATATCTGTTGTATAGAGTGGTTGGATTATATTCGGGCTCAGTGTTAAGTTATTAAGATACAAGTCAAACATGCTTTTAACAAAATGTTTAAAAATGTCTATTTTAACAAAGTTTATTAAATATATTCCTTTTGTCTAGCACTACTCTAGGCATGAGGGATTCAGTAGTGAACAAAAGTAGTCCTCAAGAGAAATTGACAAGAGAAAACTATAACATGAGTGCTACAAGACAGAACAATAAGGGAATTATGAGGACAAATGATCTAGGCTTATCGAATAAGAAAATAATTAAGAGAAAAGGATACTTATCTACATTAAGACAATTATAGATATTACTTTATTAGTAATTCTTCAAGTCAGATTATGTGATCCATATTATATAGATAAAATGGATAAATATATATATTTATAGATATACAAAGGAAACTTTCTTCATATACACATAATTAAAATAAACTATACACACTCATATGTAATCATACACATAAACATTTATGATTTAAAATAATGCCTGCTTAGACATATTGTTTTTACCTTATACAGATCTTCATAATGATTGTAGTTTCATTGGTATGATTTTACATGAATTTTAATTTAAACTATGTATCTTTCTGCATTTTGAACTTGTACTTTCATTAATATTTTGAACTTGTGCTTGCAAGTGAAGCTATTTTACAACAATCTTTTATATAAAATATGTTTATAAACACATATATGATATGTGAATGCTGTATGCCAGAAATATGTTTAGAAATGAGACAATATATGCTTATGGTAATGTGTGGACGTATATTACATATCTTTACTGCTCTTTAAATGAAGTATACTTTACATTTGCATGTTACATATAACTTATATACTTATATATATATCAAAGTAATTATAGTCCAAATCAAGTTGTGTTTTATTACTCTAGAAAATTCCCTCGTGATCTTTTGAAGCCAGCCACCCACACTCTTTGCTGAGGTACTGTTATGTCCTGTACTACTGTGGATTAATTTGGCCTATTTAACTTCACAGAAATGGCTTTTTAAAAATAGCATAATATATTTGCAGGTATCAATAGTCTATTTTTTATAGCCAAGTATTATTTCATTGTACAAGTATATCACAGTTCGTCTATTCCCCTAGTAATTGAAACTTAATCTCCAAATTTTGCATCGTTTTCTAGCCATCATTCTATTATTGATTTAATGTTTAATTCCACTGTGGTCTGCAAAATTCTTTGAATGATTGCCATTCTTTTCAATTTGTTAAGGTACAATTCAGGGTCTCGAGTGTGGTCTATCTTGGCGAGTGTACCATGCATATTTACAAAAATGAATATTCCACTGTTGCTGGATGACAGTATTCTGTTCATGTCAAATAAGCCACGTAGATTGATAGTGCTGTGTAAGTCATTTATAAATTAATATGGCTACTTCCACTTTCTTTTTTTATTTATTTTTTGGTACTGGGGATCGAATTCGGGTCCTTGTGCTTGCGCAGCAGGCGGCGAAACCACTGAGCCAAATCCCCGGCCCTCCACTTTCTTTTGATTAGTGTTAACATGTGTCTTTCTCCATCACTTTACTTTTAACCTATATCTTCATTTTAAAGTATATTTCTTTTGGCAAGTCACTATAATGGGTCTTGTTTTTACATCCCTGATAATCTATGTCTTTTAATTGGTGAATTTATCATTCACATTTCCAGTGATCACTGATAAAATAGGATAAATATCTATTGTGTTTGTAAATGTTTTCTGTTTGCTGCAACTGTTGTTTTTTCCCTCATTTTCAGCTTCATATAGTTATAACTGAACATTTTCTTTTATTCCATTTTCTCACCTCTCATAGATATCAATTATGCATCTTTTAATTCTTTAGTGCAAAATCTTGCAGTATTTACAGCTAATCTAAGTCAACATTCAAATAACATTCTACTGCTTCATGAATAGTGAGGGTAACTTGTAACAGATAATTCTCAATTCCTTCCTCCCCTCTGTTTTTTTTATATATATATATATCTCCTATAATCACTGATAGTTTCTACAGTATAATCATTATTATTGATGTCACTTTCAAAAGGTATGTATCTGATCAGTTAAAAAAAACACTAAAGAGTTTCATCAACCCTCATTCCTCTCTGATGTTCTTTATGTAGAGATAAGTTACTGTCCTATACAATTTTCCTTACCTAAAAAAAATACTTAAAAAACATCTTTGGTGTATAGGTATGCTGGGTATTAATTCCTTCTAAGCTTTTTAAATTCTTACTTGAAAAAGGCTTATATCTCCTTAGTTTTCAGTGATAATAAGTACAGATCTCTGAGATGTTGCTTTTTTTTCTCAACATTTTAAAGATTTCACTCACTTTCTCTTTGCTTGTATACATTTCAATGAGAAATCTGTAATAATTCTTATCCTTGTTCACTTATAGATAAAGTGAGCCCCCATTACTTCTATCCAACTTTCTAATGTTTTTCTGCAATTTGAATTTGCTATGTCTAGTTGTAGACTTGTTTGGTGTTGATTTTTCTTGGTGTTCCTTCAGTTTCTTAGATCTGTAATTTGATGTCTGTCATTAAGTTTAGAACAGTTTGTCCATTGCTATATCAACCCTGGTGGAGTTCCTATAGTTAAAACACGCAAAAGGGGTAGGTCCCCCGAAGACTGAAGCCCCAAGTAGTTTTTCACTATACCTCCAGCACACACTCAGCCTCTAGTGATTCATCAAAATTACCTTTTACATGTTCTTAAAATGGAGAACTAGTTTGGGCTTAAAATTGGTGAAAGGATGAACAAAGAAAAGAATTACAAACTTTTTTTATATTCAAATCAGGAGGGCCACATTCATTTTTTCATTGTAATTTTTATCCTTTTAATGGCTACATTATATAAAATTTGTTCATTTGGTTTCTTTCTGAATTTGATGGTACTTTTGAGCTATAGAGTTTTCATTTTTATTTAATAGCTTAAACATACAGCTTTTCATATTTTTTTCTACTGATTTTTATACTAAAAATACTACCTGCATTCATTCAGATTACATGTTTGCATCAAATTTATAGAATAAAATATGAAAATATTAGACAGTGAGCTGCTCCTAGCACCCAGGAGGAGGCTTCTGGGCTGCCATACCACCCCCCTCAGTGCACAGGAGGTGAGCTGCGTGGGTGCCAGCACCGCACCCCCCCATCAAAATGCGAAGATATGTAAACAAGTCTCAAAACCAGACTTCCAGATCACCTAAAGCAACCCCAAAGGGAAATGAGATGGAACACTCTAATACACAACCACTTGGATTCCCTGAACTGACAACAAAAGAGGATCTGGAAAGAATAAAATCAGAAATAATTTCTCAGATAACAGCAGAGATTGTGCCCATAGTGCAAGACATGATTAATAAATCTAGAGAAGACATACATAAAAAAATAGAGGAACTGAGGAACATGATGGAATCCCTACATAGGAAACAAATGGAATCCACAAAACAGATACAAACAGATTTCCAGGAGAATAAAAATTCCATTGAAAGCTTACACAGCAGAATGAGCCAATGTGAGGACAGAATTTCAGACATAGAAGATAAGATTGCAATTAGTGGCCAGGAAACGGAAAAAATGCTTCAAAATAGTAAGGGACCATGAGAAATCAATCCAGCAGCTGCTAGATGATGCATAGAATAACATAAGACTAATTGGAGTCAATGAGGAAACTGGAGAGAGTGCAGATGACATAATAAAACTATTCACAAAAGTGATGTCAGAAAACTTCCCAAGCAGGGGAAAAGCACTTGACCCACAGATAAGTGAGGCATATAGGACTCCAACTAGTCTTGATGAAAAAAGTATACACATAGGCATATAATTCTTAAGATTCCAGAAACCCAACAGAAGAACAAAATTCTACAAGCAGTGAGAGAAAAGAAATAAATCATATGCAAAGGAAAGCCCATCAGAATCACAGCAGACTTCTCAACACAAACCCTCAAGGCTAGAAGAGCTTGGAGTGACGTATTTCAAGCCCTAAGGAAAACAGCCTCCAACCCAGATTGATGTACCCTGCAAAACTATCTTTCAAAATTGATGGGGAAATAAGATACTTTCATGACAAAGAGCACCTTAGGAACTTCATGAATACCAAACCAGCACTCTAAAAAATTTTAGACAATATCCTAGGAAAAGACAAGGAGGATCACACCCCCAGGAAGCCCAGCAGAATCAATCCATTGGGTGTGACAAGAAATTAAACACAAAGGGGGAAAATCCAACAAAAAAGAAAAAGTCATGACAATGATAAGTCAATATGTATCTGTACTGGCTATTTATCATTTCTTGTGTCTACTTTTCAATTGGTTTGTCTATTAATGCGCTGTAAGAGTTCTTTATATATTCTGGTCTTAGGTTATATGTATTATAAATATGGCCTGTTTAAGTACTACTTTTCATTTTCTTAACAATGTCCTTTAAAGTTCTAAGTTTTAATGGAATCTCATTTATCAATTTCTTTCTTTTATACATCATGTTTTTTGTATCCTAGGAAATTCTTACCTACCCTAAATTCATGAACATTTTCCCTTATAATTTCTTCTTAAAGTTTTATAGTTTTAGTCTTTCATATTTATGTTCATAGATCCTTTCAAGTTATTTTTATGTATGGAAAGAAATGGTTGCGGTTAATTTTTTACATACAGATACCAGGTGTTTTAGTACCATTTGCTGAATACACTATCTTTTCCTCTGCTCTTGAATTGAGTTTGTTCCATAAAATGTTAATGTTAAATAATCTTTCAAAAATCAGTGGACCATATATGTGTGGTTCTATTTCTAGATTCTCTGTTTATTCCATTGATCTATATGTCTTTCCTTACACTAACACTGCCTTGATTACTGTAGCTTTAGAGGAAGTCTTAAAATTAGGTAACTAAACGTCTTCCAACACTTTTTTTTTCCTTTTTCTTTTTACTTTTCTAGGTCCTTTGTACTCCTACATAACTTTTAAATTTCAATATCCAATTCTTCATTTATAGCTAGTATACATAGACCTGAATTTTTATATATACCTTGTGTTTTCTAATCCTGCTAAATTCAAATACAAGTTCTAGGGGCTCCTAGAGATTTCTTAGTATTTTCTCTGTAGATGATCATTTCATCTACATATAAAGATTTTAATTCTGCCTTACCAATCGTATGCTAATTGTGCCTTCTTATTGTCAGACTATTTTGGTTTGTGCCTATGTTTCAAAGTTTACTGGACAAATGAGGAGTAGGTATATCTGCCCTTGTTCCTCACCTTAGGGAGAAAGCATTGTATCTTTTGCATTCATATAAGGCATTTTTTCTGGAAGTATGGAGTACATGGCTTATCTGTTGAGAAGGTTCTGTTCTAATTGTAGTCTCCTGATAACTTTTACCATGAACAGCTGTAGAATTTAGTCTGATGCTTTTTTCTGCAGCTACTGACAGGATCATGTGGCTTTTACCTTTCGTCTGTTAAAATGATAACTTATGGGGGTGGATCTTCCAATGCTGAACCAACACTGGCATCCCTATAATAAAACCACTTTCTATATACTGCCAGACCTGACTTCTACTAGTTTGTTTGTTAAACAAATTTTTATCTATGTTCATACTTTTTTCTTCTATTATCTTTATCCAGTTTTAGTATTAGCACAATGTTGATTTCCTAAAATGAGGGGAGAAGTGTTCCTTCTTTCTTCTGCTTTAAATGTTTGATATAATTTATCAGTTAAAATGTATATGAGCCTGTTGTTGTCATATAGGTAGGTTTACAAGCTAGGAATATACTTTCTTTAATAGGTGCTATTCAAGTTTTATATTTCCTGTAGAGTCAGTTTCATTAATTTGTCTTCCAAGGTATTTCTTAGAAGTTGTCAAATTTATTTCAAAAAAGATTTTTGTAATATGCTTTCTATATCCTTTTAAATTCTCTGGTAATGTCCTCTAAATTTTGATATTGTAATTCAAAATATGTATAATTGATATTGTGTAATAGGAAGAAAAGGTCTAAAGGAGTAGGGGAAGTGGGAGGGGTAGGGAAAAAGAAGGGAAAAGAAAATATATGAGAAAAGAAAAAAATGGAAACAAAGTCTTTGCAAATAGGGAAGGATGGAGGGGGTGAAGGGAGGGCAGGGGAAGGGGAAAAATTTAAGAACCAAGATACGACATGTACAGGTACAAGATCCCAATGATGAATGTAACTGTATTGTATACCTAAAATGTATCAATAAGTTTACTGGAAAAAAGAGAAAATATTAGACAATATAAGTAGAAAAAATAAAGAGTACACAAAAAATGTGATAAACAAGATAAAATACTTATTCATCACAGTAACATTCTTTAAATATATTTATTGCATATTTATTATAAGCTAAGCACTATTCTAGGCACTGGGCATAATACATCAGGTATAAAACTAATTTTTAAAATCTCATTCATGGTCAGGCATGGCAGTACATGCCTGTAATCCCAGCACTCAGGAGGCTGAGGCAGGAAGACCACCCTGAGTTTGAGGCCAGCCTGAATTACATAGTGAAAACCTATTTCAACAAAGAAAAGAAAAAAGAAAATGAAACCATCCCGTTCCTGATGATGACTTTCTAGAGGTAGAAATAGATATTAAAGTATATTAACATTTGAACAATTCATTAGATAGTGATAAAAGCTACAGATTAAAATAGGAGCAGGAATAGGACATTGAGAAATTGAAAACTGAATAAAAGTCTAAACTCAGTGAAGGAGCAAAGCCTGGGAACTACCGGAAGAAATTGCAAATGACAAAGAGAAAATGTCTAAGATAATAAAGACCAGTTTCTAAAACAAGTGAAAAGAACCTCCATTTATGCATAGTATAGTCTCAGTTATGTGTAACTATGCATATAAAAAGGTTACTTAGAAAAATAAAATTAAGATTAGGAATGATTTTTGTTCAGTTTCAAATTTCTTTCCCAACCATAATTTCCTCCTACATTAGAATTTGTATTCTCAAAATTCACTGAGCAGAATGGATTGAGCAGCTGAAAGAACTGCACAATTATAAAATGTGGAATAAAACCACATACCTGATATTAAGTACCAAATTTTCCATGTACAAACATGCTGAATTTAGTCTTATATTAAAAACAAAAACAAAACTGATGAACCAAAAGCCTCATACAGTAAATATTTTTCATCATCTTTCCCGAAGAATTGCTCAGCTTCCAAATATCCACACAAGCAACTTACCTGTCCTAGGGTGAGAACATCAGCCTTTTGCTCAATTTAATTTATGACTTCATAGCAACTCACCAAATTTGAGATGTTGTCCTCACATTCTTTATTAGTTTAGTGAAATGTCTAAGAAGGCAGAGTTGAACCTTTGGCAGATGGAGAGCCACAGTCCCTGAAATGGAGTTATAGTTATTTCTTTGCCAGAGCATTGACAGATAGGCGTCACTCACATACCTCCAGGGCAGAGAATGCAGGTTCTGTGATTGATTACACACGGGCAAATCTGCCTAAAGACCAATAAGTGACAGCTGAGAGTTGGTACCATCAAGTCATCACAGGTCTGGAAATTGCTCTTAACCTTCCCTTCCTTTGCAACTGTCAATTCTTTAAAGAAACTTTTAAATTATGAAGTATCAGATGGTGCAGCTGCATTCTGATTAGGCTACTATGTATCTGAACGTATTCCTGGAGTTGTTAAATCATAAGCTGTCTCTTTCTCCTCACATTGTATCCCTGGCACATTCTCAAGAACACAGATGAAAAATATGTGTCTAGGGCTGCTCCTCCACGTCAGATTCCTTCAGGTTATCTCAGGCCTGTCTGCACACAGGGCAGAAGAGGTGAGGCATGCTCAGTGGTCAGCCAATATTCTGTTCTTCCAGTTCTGTTTATTTCTCTTGTCATTGGCCATGTGCTAATTACTTCTATTCATTTTGTGTATCAGGGTAACAGAGCTGCCATAACCACCAGTGATTAAAACTTGCATTTAGTTCAGTTTTACAGTGCAACATGGATAGACCTAGTCAGTAGATAGATTTCTTCTGAAATTGATTCCCTATGTGTCCCATTATATAGGCAAAAACTGGTCATATGGCAATATGTCATATGGTTCCAAATAGGACGTCAAAGTGTAGCTCTTTGCAGAACCATTTTCCACTGAGCATGTTCAAGAAGGTAGATAACGACCAGCTTTCAAGCAGCCACCAGGACAGGGTGAGGAGGACCCCCCTACCCTGCCCCGCCCCAGGCAGGCCCACCAGCTGACGGCTGGACCGCGCGGGTGCCTCCAGCAACACTCCCCCCACACCAGCCTCTGCCCTTTAGGCTGTGCAGCTACTTGGTTACACACTGCAGAGGCACAGGGGGACAAAAGCCATTGTCCTGAGCTCCAGGAGTGAACAACAGAGAGAGTGCCTGTCTCAGGCTCCCTGATGAAAACAAGCCCACTGGAAAAGTGAAGGGAATCTCTGCAATAAAGGGACACCAGACCACCGTGATTGGTAAGTTGGAGGGATCATCAGCTCCCATCGGAACCTGGACTATCTTCAGAGGAAAAGCAGCTGAAACCTGCAGTAGAAACTTGCAGAGTGCAACCCTGCAGGAGGACAGGGAGCTCAGCTTGGGACTTGCAGCCAGAAATCTGCCTGAATCTCATGGGTCTGGGACTAGCTTACTGAGACTCAATGACATAACTGCACACTGCTACCCATGTTGTCTTTGTGACAGCAGAGACACACCTTGAAGGAGGCCCTTTATTTTTTAAAGGTGATAGATTAATAACTACCACATTGTCATTCTTTAAGAGGTATTTGATGCTATGGTGTTGCTGATTGTATGACTTGGGCTAAGGTGTTGTGATTAATCTAAACAGTTTTCCTTCCTGGTATAATGAAAATGAGATAGCCTCAGAGTCATCAGAGACTCAAAACCTAAAGACCAGCTAAATCTGGAAGACACCTCTGAGAAGCAATCATTCCATAAGGCTTTTAAATACATCAACAAAGATACTTAAAATAAACAACTTCTAAATATCAACCCAGGAACTAAACCAAGGACAGTACCAAAAACAAAAATGAGAAGACATTTAAACACGTCATAAACCCAGACTTCCACCCCACAAAAGGCAATTTCTGGGGGAAATGAGGTGAAAAAGTCTGATAATCAACCACCTAGACACCTTGAACTGATAGCACAGGAAGTAACAAAACAGATGAATGAGACTCTAGAAAAATTCAAAGCAGAAATAATCTCCCAGATAACTACAGAGATAGTGAGCAGAGTGAAAGACATGATTAGAGGCTCTAGAACAAAAACTAGATAAAAAAATAGATGAGCTCAGAAACATGCTGGAAGCCATGAATTCCCAGCATAAGAGAGAAATGGAAACCATGATCGCCCAACATAAGAAAGAAGTGGAATCCATGAAACAGATTCAAACAGATATCCAGGAGATTAAAAATTCCATTGAAAGTATGCACAGCAGATTAAGGGAATATGAAGACAAAATATTAGATATAGAAGACAGGATTGTGGTGAAGGACTATGAAAACAGAGATTTCTTAAAAATAGTAAGGGACCATGAGAAATCAATCCAGCAGCTGCTAGATGATGCAAAGAAGGATAACATAAGACTGATAGGACTCCACTTAAAAAACAGGAGAAAGTACAATTGACATAAAAAAAAAAACTGTTCACAGAAGTAATAGTGGAAAACTTCCCAGACAGAGGTAGAGAATTGGACCTACAGATAAGTGAGGCATATAGAACTCCAACTAGCCATGATCAAAAAAAGTTTACACGTAGACATATAATAGTCAAGATTCCAGAAACCCAACAGAAGAACAAAATCCTACAAGCAGTCAGAGAAAAGAAACAAATCACCTGCAAAGGAAAGCCCATCAGAATCACAGCAGACTTTTCAACACAAACCCTCAAGTCAAGGAGAGCCTGGAGTGAAGTATTTCAAGCCCTAGAAGAAAATGACTTCCAACCTAGACTGTTGTATCCTGCAAAGTTATCTTTCAAAATCGATGGGGAAACTAGATACTTCCAGACAAAGAACACTTGAGAAATTTCATGAACACCAAACCAGCATTCCAAGCAATTCTAAACAATATCCTAGAAAAAGACAATGAAGGTCACAACTCCATGAGGCCCAACAGAAGGAAGCCACCAGGCAAGGAGAGAAACTAAAGGAAAAGGGGGATAATTAAGAAATAAAAGAGCCAATAGTAAGACATCATGACAAGGATGAGTCAATATCTATCAATTATAACCACCAATGTTAATGGTTTCAATTCACCAATTAAAAGAAATAGACTGGCAGAATGGATTAAGAAGCAAAATTCAACAATATGCTGTATACAAGAAACACACCTAATTCAAAAAGAAATTCATAGACTGAAAGTAAAAGGATGGAAAACAGTTTTCCACATGACAGGAACCCAGAAAAAAGGGAGAGCAGTCCTTTTCGCAGACATACTAGATTTCAAACCAAAACTAATTAAGAGAGACAAATCTGGTCACTACATCCTTGAGAAGGGAACAATCCAAGAGGAAGAGATGACAATCCTAAATATATATGCACCAAATACAAATGCCCCCAACTATACAAAACAAATACTAATGGACATGAAAAACCAAATAAGCACTAATACGATTGTATTGGGGGACCTCAATACCCCACTATCACAAATAGACAGATCATCTAGACAAAAAATTAACAATGAAATTCTAGAACTGAGCCAAGCTATTGAACAAATGGACTTAATAGATGTTTACAGAGTGTTCCACCCCCACAAAATCAGAATACACATTCTTTTCAGCTGCACATGGGTCATTCTCCAAAATAGATCACATGCTAGCTCATAGCACATATCTAAGTAAATGTAAAAGAATTGAAGTTACCCCCTGTATATTATTAGGCCACAGTGCAATAAACTTGGAGATCAATAACATAAGAAACTGCAAGACCCCCACAAACACATGGCAATTGAATAACACCCTCCTTCACAACCAATGGGTCACAGAGGAAATTAAAGAAGAAATTAGACAGTTTCCACAAGTATGTGATAATGTCAGTACAACATACAGGAATCTATGGGACACAATGAAAACAGTTCCACAGGAAATTCACAGCAGTGAATGCCCATATTAGGAAAACAGAGAGAATTCAAATAAACAACCTAATGCAGAACCTCAAGCTCCTAAAAAGAAGAGCATAACAAACCCAAAGCTTGTACAAGAGAGGAAATTATAAAGCTCAGAGCAGAAATCAATGCAATGGAGACTAAGAGAGCAATGCAAAAAAATCAATGAATCAAAGAGTTGGTTTTTTTAAAGAATAAATAAAATCAATAAACCTTTAGCCAACCTTATCAAAAAAAAAAGGAAAGAAAAGGCTCAAATCCATGCAATTAAAAATGAAAAAGGTGAAGTCACAACAGGCCCAGCAGAAATCTAGAGGTTCATTAATACCTACTTTGAGAACCTGTACTCTAATAAAATGGAAAACACAGAAGAAATGAATAGATTCCTAGATACATACAAATTGCCAAAATTAAATGAAGTTACAGCAATTTTAAACACCCCAATTACAATGAGTGAAATTGAAAATGTAATAAAAAATTTACCAACAAAAAAAAGCCCAGGTCCTGATGTCTTCACTGCTGAATTCTATAAGACATTTAAAGAACTATCGCCATTACTCTTTAAACTCATCAAGGAAATTGAAAAGGAAGCAATACTTCCAAATTCATTCCTGGAAGCAAGTGTTACTTTGATTCCAAAACCAGGGAAAGACCCAACCAAAGAAGAGAGCTACAGGCCAATCTCCCTAGTGAACATAGACGCAAAAGTCCTCAACAAGATACTGGCAAAGAAAATACAGCAGGTCATCAAGAAGATCATACACCCTGACCAGGTCTGATTTATCCCTGGGATCCAACGATGTAATACAGTATATTAACAGAGCCAAGGACAAAAACCATATGATCATCTCAATAGATGCAGAAAAAATCATTCAACAAAATCCAACACCCATTCATGATAAAAACGCTACAGAAAATTGAAATAGGAGGTCTTTATCTCAACCTAATCAAGGCTATCTATGAAAAACCAACAGCCAACATCATACTAAATGGTCAAGAACTGAAAACTTTCACTCTAAAATCAGGAACAAGACAAGGATGCCCACTATCACCACTCCTGTTTAATATAGTTCTGGAAACATCAGCCACAGCAATTAGAAAACAGAAAGTAATAAAAGGAATAAAGATAGGAAAGGAAGAAATTAAACTATTATTATTTGCTGATGTTATGATACTTTACATAGAAGACCCAAAAAACTCGACCAAAAGACTTCTAGACTTAATTGACAGATTCAGTGGCATAGCTGGATATAATGTCAACACTCAAAAAACAATAGCCTTCTTATACACAAATAGCAGACTCATTGAGAGAGAAATTAGGGAAAAAATTCCTTTCACTGTAGCACCCCAAAAAATGAAATATCTAGGGATCAATCTATCAAAAGAAGCAAAAGACCTCTATGCTGAAAACTACAGCACCCTGAAAAAGGAGATCAAGGAGGATATAAGAAAATGGAAAGATATCCCTTGTTCCTGGGTAGGAAGAATCAATATAGTGAAAATGGCCATACTTCCAAAACTGCTATATAGATTTAATGCACTGCCTATTGAAATTCCAACAATATACTTCACAGAGCTAGAGAAAACAATCCAAAAATTCATTTGGAACCAGAAGAGATGTAGAATAGCAAAAGCAATTCTGGGCAACAGAGACATGGCTGGTGGTATCGCAATACCCAACTTGAAGCTATACTCAAAGCTACTGTGATAAAAACAGCATGGTACTGGCAAAGAAACAGACTCGAGGATCAGTGGAATAGATTAGAAGATGCAGAAACAACTTCAAACATACTCAGCCACCTCATCTTTGACAAAGGACCCAACCACCCTCATTGGAGGAAAGATAGCCTATTTAATAAATGGTGTTGGAAAAACTGGATTTCGACCTGTCAGAGATTAAAACTAGACCCATATCTATCACCATGCCCTAAACTGAGACCTAAGTGGATTAAAAATCTAAATATTAAGACAGAAACACTAAACTTGCTGGAAGGTAAGTCAGGTAGAACTCTTGGAGATATTGGCATAGGAAAAGACTTTATGAACAAAACCTCAGTAGCACAGGAACTAGCAGAAAGAATCAACAACTGGGATTTCATCTTATTAAAAAGCTTCTGCACTGCAAGAGAAACCTCCAACAGAGCTAACAGACACCCTATAATGTGGAAAAAAAAATTTTAGCAGCTGTAACTCAAAGGGCTACTATCTAGAATATATAAAGAACTGGAAAAAATCAGACCCCCCAAATTCAAAGACCCAATTCAAAAATGGTCATCTGAAATGAACAGACATTTCTCAGACAGAGAAGTAAAAGCAGCAAATAAACATATGAAAAAATGTTCAACATCACTTGTCATTTGAGAAATGCAGATGAAAACAACACTGAGATTCCACCTCACCCCAGAAAGAGTGGCTGCTATCAAGAAATCAACCAATAACAAATGCTGGTGGAGGTGTTGAGAGAAATGAACCCTTCTCCATTGTTGGTGGGAGTGCAGACTGGTGCAAACACTGTGGAAATCAGTGTGGAGATACCTCAAACAACTAGGGCTGGAGGTGCCATTTTCCCTGCTGGGTATATTCCCAAAAGAGTTAAAAGAATCATACCACAGAGATATATGTGTACTCATGTTTATTGCAGCACAGTTTGTAATAGCTAAAGCTTGGAAACAGCCCAAGTGCCCATCAACTGGAAACTGGATAAAGAAGATGTGATTTTTTTAATAAAATGGAGTACTATTCAGCCATAAAGAATGAGAAACTAGAGTCATTTATAGCTAAATGGATGCATATTGAGGCCATACTCTTAAGTGAAATAAATAGGACACACATGTAAATACTGAATAGTTTCTCTAGTGTGAGAAACTGAGAGTGTAAATAAGGACTGAAAGGATTAATAACTAATAATTGATACTTGGAAATAGGAAAAGGTCCAAAGGGGTAGGGGTGATGGGAGGAGATGGGGAAAGGAAAGAATGGAAAGGAAAAATTATGAGAAAAAAAATGGAAACCAAGTGTGTAAATAGGGAAGGGTGGAGGGGTGAAGTGTGCACAGGTAATGGGGAAAAAATAAGAACCAAGATACATCATGTATAGGTACAAGCACTCAAAGATAAATGTAAATGTATTGTATACCTAAAATGTACCAATTAAAGTTTTTAGAAAAAAAAAGAAGGTAGATAACACTGTTTTTAGCAGATAGTCATCTCTACCAGAATAACTGTTCTTGTCACCATTTGGTAATGTTTAGAAGGTGGTGTATGAAAGTTCTGATCCCTCCTTTTTAGAGTCAGAACTTTATTGTGTTCAAGAAAGCAGAAGGAGAGGAACCACAGGAGAGTTTTTCCAGCCATCTGAAGCCCCAGAACATATAGGTTGTGGACTCATCACTGGTCTGCCCATGTGTTTGGAGAAGGTGCTATTGCCAACTTCCTCAGGCAACACCTAGAGACAATAAGCTCTTGACTGTTGGTGAACTTCCCCCCATTTTCCTTTATACTTGTAGCTTTTTCTTGCTAGTAATGTTCTTTAAATCTTTAATTGGGGAAGCCTCATGTGCTAGAAAAGCATGGACTTTGAGGTTAAAGAAGAGAATAATAGCAACCTGATTTTGAATCCCTCTTTCATTTTTAAAATCAGTATATGACCTAAACCAGTTAACTGTCTGTGACTAAGCCTTAAATTCTCCGTCTTTACTCCTGAGGGACCCTCATCTGTCATCAAGGCTGACACATATTTACCACTCAGTAAACAGAGTCTGTTTTCTCACCTAGGTGATAATTACCACAAATTATTCAGAAGCAGAATAACAGGAAGGTAAGCTTTGAATGTGATTTTTGTTAATGAATATGCCTAAAGTACATAATTATGCTATAAAGTTCATTATAATCTCAGAAGAAATATTGGCACATTGGTCCTTTTTTAAAAGGGGAAAATACTTTTAAGGTTGATGTTAAGCATTTTTAAAGTTTTGCTGGTAAAGAGTTGGAGAGCTAGAAACATGGGAACAATCAAGAGTGAAAGAGGAGAGTGAAAATTATCCAAATGTCCTACCTCATTACAAAAGTGATTCTGGGGTTCTTCCTCCTTCATTCACAGCTGGGAAGATCTCTGCCTTTGGCAAGGCAGTGCTACCCACTGCACTTTTCTGTTGGGAAATATCTAATGATTCTAGTTACTATTTCTGCCTCCCCAGTCTAGGGGCATGGAGGGAGTTATTCTTGGAATGTCAATTCCCATTCCTCCTCAAGTATAAGAAGGAAGTATAGAAAATTATCATTTCTTGCCATTAATTTCTGTGTACTGCTCTGAAAAAAGAGATTGAAGAGTGTGGAAAATTATAGAATTTAGTTATCTAATTGTAAGAATTGATCACAAGAATTTTGTTAACTGAGAAAATTAAGTTTCTGGGAATTATGGTATACAGAGTGATTATACATTAGGATTAATTGGAAACTTACCTGGAACTGTGGGCCATTTGACACCTTATGATTGGAATTTATTGGCTAAGGCTTTGTCGCCACCTTCTCAATTCTTGGAAGGGAAAATGTGGTGTCAAGAAGGAATTAAAGAACAGGTACGACGTAATATGGCCAACGTTAACTATCAACATATCACTGCCGATATGTTAGCAGGAGATGGACAATTTAATACTAATGCTGCTCAGGCACAGCTCCATTTGGAGGAAATTGAGCAAACTGCTTGCATTTATATGATGGCTTTCAAAAAAATAACTCCTAAAGGGTCTCCTAGGGGAGCTTGTACTAATATTAGACAAGGAAACTCCCAATCATATACTGAATTTGTTTCTCAATTAGAGGGAGCTATTCAAAGACAAGTAGAAGAAGAGGCTCAACAAATGTTGTTAAAAATGTTGGCTTGTGAAAATGCAAATGCTGATTGCCATCGCCTTATTGAAACTATAAAAGACTCAGGTTCTTTATATGATTATATTAAAGCTCGTAGAGAACAGGGATCAAAAACTTATAAAGCTAAAATACATGCAGCTTTTTTGACTCAGGCCTTAAACTCTAACAAACAAAAATTATCTTCAGGATGTTTTCAATGTGGAAGACAGGGACATATAAAGAAAAATTGCCCTATGTCAAAGAATGAACCATCATTTAGTCCAAAAAACCCTACAAAGAAAAATAAGGGACCTGTGTTATGTCCAAGATGCAAAAAGGAAAAACATTATGCTAATGAATGTAGATCTAAGTTTGATATTGAGGGAAATTCCACAAGTCTGTTTGTTAAAAGAATGCCAGAAAACTTTAAGTGACGTTGTAAAAGTTTCACAAAAGAAAAACAGGTTTTCCTATTTACCATTGTCTGGGATCAGAGAATCGCGACCCAATGACTCTATGGGTGGTGAGAGAGATTCGACTCACTATGTACATCTGTGATGTTTGTGGTGGGCCGGTGGGCTTGATTTCTCCTGAAGTCATCCTCCTTTCTTGATACCATCTGATAAGAAGAGGGCTGCAATGTGCTCTTTGATGTATGGGATTGGTGAACGGAAACGAGGGACTTGTAAATTTGCCTGTAGCTTTTATGAGTCACTTAAAGTCACTTGTCACCAGAGGTTAAAATCAGAAAGATGAGAGCCAGAATAACTAAGCTGCTTTCCTACATGTATAAAAGCCTTGCTTCTTCCCTTTGTGATTGTTGAACAGTGTCAGAGGAATAAACTGCTGTTCGTCCCCCAGGCTGTCTCCTTTTCTTTCTTTAAAGGTCGGTGCTCTCCGGGGTCTCAGGTCTCCCTTTAGAGAGACCAGCCACAGAAGAGGTTATAAGAAAATGGAGAAACATACCCTGTTCCTGGGTAGGAAGAGCCAATATAGTGAAAATGGCCATACTTCCAAAACTACTATATAGATTTGATGCAATCCTGATTGAAATCCCAACAGTATATTTCACAGATCTAGAGAAAACAATCCAAAAGTTCATCTGGAACCAGAAGAGACCTAGAATAGCAAAAGCAATCCTAGGCAACAAGGTCATGGCGGGGGTTATCACAATTCCCAACTTGAAACTGTACTACAAAGGCACTGTGATAAAAACAGCATGGTACTGGCAAAGAAACAGACCTGAGGATCAGCAGAACAGATTAGAAAATGCAGAAACAACCCCAGACATGCTCAGCTACCTCATCTTTGACAAAAGAGCCAACCATCCACACTGAAGGAAAGATAGCCTCTTTAATAAATGTTGTTGGAAAAACTGGATTTCAACCTGCCAAAGATTAAAACTAGACCCATATCGATCACCATGCACTAAACTAAAATCAAAGTGGATTAAAGATCTAAATATTAAAACAGAAGCACTAAACTTGGTGGAAGATAAGTTAGGTAGAACTTTCAAAGATATTGTCATAGGAAAAGACTTTATGAACAAATCCTCAATAGCACGGGAACTAGCACAAAGAATCAACAACTGGGATCTCATCTTATTAAAAAGCTTCTGCACTGCAAGAGAAACCACCAACAGAGCTAAGAGACAACCTATAATGTGGAAAAAAATTTTTACCAGCTGTTCCTCAGACAAAGGTATGTTATCTAGAATAAATAAAGAACTAAAAAAATCAGACTCCCCTAATATGAAGACCCAATTCAAAAATGGGCACCTAAAATGAACAGACATTTCTCAGACAAAGAAGTAGAAGCAGCAAATAAACATATGAAAAAATGTTCAACATCACTGGTCATTCAAGAGATGCAGATGAAAACAATGCTGAGATTCCACCTCATGCCAGAAAGAATGGCTGCTATCATGAAATCAACCAATAACAAATGCTGGTGGGATTGTGGGGAGAAAGGAACCCTTCTTCATTGTTGGTGGGAGTGCACAGTGGTGCAACCACTGTGAAAATCAATATGGAGATACCTCAAAGAACTAGGATTCGAAGTCCCATTTGACCCAGCTATTCCTCTACTGGATATTTTCCCAAAAGAATTAAAAGAACCATACCACAGTGATGTATGCACACCCATGTTTATAGTGGCACAGTTTGTAATAGCCAGAACTTGGAAACAGCCCAATTGCCCATCAACTGGAGAATGGATAAAGATATGGTTTTTTTTTTATAAAATGGAATACTACTCAGCCATAAAGAATAAGAAACTGGGAACATTTGTAGCTAAGTAGATGCACATTGAGGCCATACTCTTAAGTGAAATAAATAGGACACACATGTGTAAATACTGAATAGTTTCTCTGGTGTGAAAAACTAAAAATGTAAATAAGAAATAAAATGTGTAATTGATATTGTGAAATAGGAAGAAAATGTCTAAAGGAGTAGGGGAAGTGGGATGGGTAGGGGAAAGGAAAGAAGGGAAAAGAAAAAGTATGAGAAAAGGAAAAACATAGAAACAAAGTCTTTGTAAATAGGGAAGGGTGGAGGGGGTGAAGGGAGGGCAGGGGAATAGGGTCAAAATAAGAACCAAGATGCATCATGTACAGGTACAAGCACCCAGTGATGAATGTGACTGTACTGTATACCTGAAATGTACCAATAAACTAAATGGAAAAAGAAATTCTGTGCACTGTCTCATACCAGGGGCCTTGGTTGGTTCTAGGAATTTGAGCTGTAAGATGATCTATTTTATTTATTGTTTTTGAACTGATTATTGCACAATTGCATCTGAATATCCCTCACATTCACCATGCCTCAAAATGAATGCCAGACCACGTGGGTGGCAGATTTAACTAATAAAGCTCAGACTGTAGCCTCATGAGTGCAAGGCCACGGAAAGGGAGGTAGCAATATGTTCAGGTGGTCATGTAGTTACAGAGGGACCTGCGAATGGCATGTGCTTCGAGCTGCACCAACCTAGCTTCATCTTGTTCTTGCCATACCTGGCTTTGCTCAATCTTATGGTCTTGGGGCCTGGAAAGGACATGGCTCTAGTGGCCTTTCCCAACACCTGGGCATTTTCCTCTACTGTTTTCTTCTTTTTGTTCCACTCAGACAAATCAACAGTTGCTGCTGTTAACGTCTCAGATCAGTCCATTCTAATCTTCTGTATTTTCAGGAAAACTATCGAATTCAAATTTCCATTTTCTCCTTTCTAGATTAACATGAAAATCCTTAAATAGTTTCCAGGAGTATCCTTTGCTCTCTTATTTACAACATAGCCTATAAAGTGACCTTTCCAAATTCAAATTTGACCGAATACTCCTAAGATAACACATGACTTTTAGGATAAATTGTAGGATTCTTAAGCCAGCCTAATAAATTCTTGGTAACTTATATCCTTTTTAGTCCCCTTTGTGCTGCTAAATTAGGTCTCAGCTTGTGAGTCACTTGAACCAAGAACTGCTGCTCTGTCACTACCATAGACCATTGGATGTTTTCTGTAATTATGTGTAATGTATAACACTTATATGTCTATAGTATACATGTATATACATACAAAGTTGTATATATACAAATATAAAATTGTGTGTATCATGTACTTGAGAATGTAGTTAATGGACCAATTTGTCAGAATTAAGAGTGATTAATAAAAATCACATTTCTGGGCCTCACTTCCAGTTCTAAAGAATGAGGAATCACGGTTGGAAACTAAAGAACATTTATTTCCTTCCCAAGCAACACTGAAAACTACTGGCTAAAGGATGCCTGGCATCTAGTAAGAAAATAGTAACTTATTAAATTAACACACAAATAATGCATTTCATGACTAATGGATTTTTTGAAATTACCATACCCCTGTAGTCAACTTCTGTGTCTTAGGACCACAGCAATATCCAACTTTCCCACAAGAAACGGAGACATACTCCTGAGACACTGATCCTACAGGCTGCAGTGTGTGTGTAACCCAATAAAAGCAAGTGCCCCCCCCCCAAAAAAAAACCGAAAAAAAAAACCCGGAGGCATAGAGTCTTGTAAGTCAACAGCAGTTGAACCCTTCTCTGCAGGATTTTAAGCAAGGATTACAGCAATTTGGTCTGCATCTCATTAATATCACTATAGAAACAGGATTAATGTATGTAAAATAAATTTATAATATTGATATTCTTAATATATTGTGGCCTTTTATTAATAAGAAAAAAATTATGCCAGTAGGAACATAAGGGCATGAATTCAAATACATAAAAACAATAGAAATAAATGCAAAAACTTAATCTCAGTACTGTTTCAAGAAATATAAAGTAGAATACTAACTAGCCATCATTTTTATCCCCCTAAATGGTAATATTTTTACAAATAATCCTTTTTTGTCAATAGTATATAGAAATGAACACTTTCATATACTGTATCAGGAGAGTAATTGGTCCAAATTTTTTAGAAGATACTTTAAAAATATGTATATATACATAAAAGTTTTAATGTACACAATATTTGATTAGTAGTTTAACTTTTATAAACTTAATCAATATTCATAGAAATACTCCAAACTTCAGAGCCAAGGATGCTTATTGCCAAATTATGGATAAGAAATGATAAAATAGTTTAAAAGTTCCCAAATTGGAGGTTTTTAAAATAAAATGTACTACATCCAGGTAACATCTAGAGTACTACACCATCAAAAGCAGCCCTAGAAAAATTCACAATATAAATTCTGGGTGCAAAGTGTATAGCCTTGCACAATTACTTTCATTCCACTGCTGACAATGATGGACAGAAACTTGTCTGTTGCACTGATATGTGGAAGTAATTGTAAAGCATTCAGTGTACTACTGAGAAGATAAAAACTCTTAAGGCTTAGCTATATTTGGAAATTTATTTGAAAGCCTGAGCAAACATTCATGAACATAGTTAATAAAAATTCAAGTTTCACAAGAATGTATAAAAGATTGCCTTCATTTCTTAAAAATAAACCTCTCTCAATATCTCTTTCCCTCAATACCTCTCTCTGTTTCTCTCCTACTCATAAAAAATTCAGCAGTGTTTACATTTGGATTATAGAATTATGGAAGCTATTTTTCTTCCATGTGAATATCTATTTAGATGAAGTATTAATTAGTGATTTGGTGATAGTGAAATTCAAGAATGTTTCTTTTTAGAAGAGAAGATACCCGAGCTACATTTTGAAGAATGAAGAGATGTTTGCAAGTACCCAGGGATAATAGAGAAGGCATCTCACAAAGACAGTAACAGGAACAGTGTGATAGGAGTAGGACGTTAAATGGAGCATTTGGAAAAGTGCATGTCTGGAATAACTGGAGTCTTAAAACAGGGCAGTGCCAGAAAGTAAAATTTGAGATGCTAGTAGGATGTGATCCATTCATGTCATGGATTTTATGCTAAAGATTTTAAATTCACCTTAGCACTGAAATGCAGTTACTGTATTGACAAAGCATTTTAAGTATGGCATTGATAGGGTCCAATTTGCATCTTAGCTAAAACTTGTGTCAAGTGTGGAGGAGGAGTTTGAAGTTCACTTTGAGAAAATTTGTCATTTAGATCATTTACATGTAAGTGGGTCTGGCTGCTCCTTACTCCTTGGACAGCAGCGTGCCCTTGGACACTTTAAGTGATCTGTTTCCGAGTCCCTGGCCGTGAAAGGGAGAGTAGGTCCTATCTCAGAAAGTGAGAGTAACACTTTAATGACTTGACGTGTGTGAAATGCTTAGAGTTTTTCCTACGGTATAATAACAAGAGTTCCACAAAGGAATGACAATGAAAATTTTGTCTAAATGAACTTACGTCTTAATGATCTACAATTCAGAAAATGTTAAGATGGGAATAAAGAAAAATGAGGGTCCTTAGGGAACCAGCTTTCTGATCAGGATCATAAATGTGTGTATGTGAAAGTTTAGAATGAATAGATAATGTTCTATGACGATTTTCCAGCCAACTGTGTAAACTTTGTTTGGCAAGAAGCTGTACAAAAGTTCTGCAAACTCTTGAGTAGAAAACATAGATGATTTTTAATCAAAATGTGACATTCACAGCCATTCATTTGCGTGCCAGAGTGCATTTCAGTTTTGCAGAAACACCAGATTCCTGTTTGCTCAACAGCTGGGAACTCACCAGGTAGAAGATCAAAAAGCACATTTCAGACTCAGAGAAACAATGAAAAGGGTAAATGGAGTGTATGCGAATCCTCTGGCGCTCGTGGCGCTCCCTCTGGCCTCCTTCCCAGAATGCTCTTCTGCCCCGCCCCCTAATCAAACTGTCTCATAGAGGTCTATTTTGTGCTTGAAATGACTTTAAAATAGTATGAGTAATGCATTTAGGAAATAGTATTTTCACAGTTATGCAATCCCAGAAAAGGCTTAATAGCTAAGCTAATTGTTATAGACTTTCAAGAAAAGTAAATCTATGTGAATTTACTGTATTTTATTCTATGTGCTTATAAAAACAAAAATGACTTTAAATGCATTCAATATAAAAAGAATGTGATTACTGTCATCATACTAAAGATAATTCTGATGCTTTAAGATAATTTTACTGAAAATATATGATTTAATACTTGGAAAATATGTGGAAAACTACACAATCAGTATTTTTAAATAATTACATAGATCTAAAAGAAAGTTTTAACTCTTCACCTGAATCAGAATGTGTAAATTTTTAATACTTTTGTATGGTGAAATTCTATATTTCTCTATTTCACAGAGGAAAATACTGTGATTTGCATTTTAAGAGCTTGAATTAAACTTTTAAAATGGAAATGTAATGCAAAGAATTATTTTGGGAGAATCTATTTTTAAATTCAAAGATTTAAGCATTCTAATTATTACATGAATTGATTAAATTCCAGTGAATGAAAGAAATGCCTAAAATTATGAAGAGTAATTTTCCTTCCATTTCAATAAAGAAAAAACTTCTCATAACTGTCTTTTTTCTCGATAACAAAATTTTGGGAATTTTTTACATTCTCTTAAGAAACTGTATGAAGAATATCAAATTCTGATTTCTGAGATTGTCAACAATCCCCATTTCCATGGCGTGATTAAAATGTGACAAGAGGCAAACTTTGTATGTTGTTCTACTTTCTATTTCTATGCAACCAATGGGCCCAAAACTTAACACCTCAACAGCAGCCATTTTACTTTGCTTATGGGTTTGGCATCGGGAGAGTTAGGAATTTGGAAAGCATAACAGGAAATGCTTTCCTTTGTTCTATAGAACTTTCAGGCTCAGCTGGAATTTTAGGAGGCTGGGGTAGCTAGATGTCTTGGATTTAGTTGGCATATAATCTCTAACATGGTGTCTGACTTTGGACAAAACAGTCCACGTGAATATAATTGTCTAATCTGTAAAAGTAAGAAAATAATATCTAGTGTTTTTTTAGGGTTGTGAATAACATGTATGTAAATAAATGAAATGTGTATGTTTCTACATGTAGACACATGTGCATATATATGATGTTTCTATCTCTGCCTGTCCTTCCCCCACAGTTTCTTTTTTATTTTTTAAATTTTTATTAGTATGTATTTGTCCAACATGATGATCACAATCATCACAGGGAATTTGTATCTGCACATAAGATGCCCTAATTCTTTTTTTTTTCCATTTCCCTCTCTTCCCTTTATCCTTCTTCCACTCCTCCCTATTTACATAAGGTTTGTCTCCATTTTTTCTTTCCATTCTCTCTTTTACAAAAGTCATTTTCTAAAATAAACTAGTCAACTTCTTTGACAGGGAATTTGATTTGCTTCAATTCACCTATCCACCAAAGGAATTTAGGAGTGTTGTGTTCCCAATGTTAATAAGTATTGAGAGGCAGTAAGATATTTATGTATGTGTGCGTTTATTTTAATATGACATCTATTTAATTATTTTTGACATTGTGAATATTTACCATGTGGAAGACTGAGTGAGTCAGTAGATGTCAATTAGACCATCAGGATCTTTGGGAATTCTGATGGCAATTTGCAATCTCATAACTTCTGACTCACCAAATTGGTCAGGTGGAACAACAACAGAATATAAGTTAAAAGAACACTTAAACATTATGTGAAGCAATATATGATAATGATTAAAAGTATTGGCTCTAGAGCAGAATTCTTGGATCCAAAAGTCAACTCCACAAATTAATACCCGAAAGAGTGACTTAAGCTTTCCCCTTTATTGTCCATATCTATAAAATTAGGATAGTGTTAGTATCTATATTATGAGCTAGTACATATAGCACAATAGCATAGTAAAAGGTACATGGTAAGTATCCAATAAATACTGGGTATTATTATTGATACCATTATTACTACTAACACAAGAGTTAATATGCTATTTTAAATGAGTGTATATGATTATAATCATAATCCTTGTGTGCACTGTTACTTTTCTATATTGTTAAGCCACCTTTAGAATGGTTTTCATGGTTTGTTGATAATTTCCCTGACATAAGTTGGGGTAAGGGAGAAAGGGGTAAGATTCTTGATGATCTCCATTTTTATCTTTACATGTCCTTTTAAAATTTTTTATCAAAACATTTGTTGATTACACACAATCTTCTACATGCAGCGATAGACCTGGAAGATGTAATAGGAAAGGCACAATCTATTTTTTCTCTGCATTTTCATCTTTGTGTGAGAGAAAGGCCGTAAAAAGCTAACAGTACAATGTGATTATGTTCCACAGTGGATGAGCATGAAGCTCTGGGAATAGGAGGTGGAAGGAATTAGCTTGCTTAATCTCTTGAGTTAGACTAACTTTTGGCAAGTTTCTGCCTGTTCACCTCTTTTTCTTGACTCTGTATAAAGTCAGTATTTTCAAGTTTTCTCTCCAGCCTTTGGGGCAGCTATTATCCTTTGTTAAATATGTGGCTCATTTGTCATCTATATTTTTTGTGGAGGGAGCTGTAATATCTCCAAGCAGAATTAAAGCTTTTTATATTCTTAGATTTTTTTATGAACATGGAGTTGAATTTACAAATATTCATAATTACAATTTAAGGAAAGATTGCATGTAGAAAACATTTTAAAATAACTAAAATATGTACAAATGCTTTAAGAATCTTTATGTGGAATATCTGGTGCAATGCCTGTCATAAAAGTGTGATTGTGTGTGTGTTTAGTAGGTACACAATCCTAGCTTGAAACGATGAGAAAGTTCTGGAAGTGGATGGCGGTGAGAGCTACAAAACAATGGAAATGTATTTTTTACTGAGCTATACACTTAAAAGTGATGGCAATGGACAATTTTAGGGTATATATACTTTATCAGGGTCAGAAAATAAAAAACAGTGTTTTAACCCTTGATAAGATTTAAAACTAGCAAACTATATCTGCATGCAGGTATTTCTATAAATTTGTTTGTTATCTCCAAATCAGCTTCTTTTAGCCAATGGCTAAATGGCTTCTGTTCTTCCGTGGTACCATGGGCAGTCTGTAATGTTTATTACATACTCCAGTGGTTGAGCCATGGTGAGGGGGACAGACAGAGCAGTACCTACCTATCACTGATGATGTTACTCTAAGGAAACAAACAGAAAACTGCCAAAGCCAAAGACATGATGAAATGGCCATTGCGATTTAAAATCTAGAAAAAATAATTTGCACCATCAATGGAAGGGAGGATGCATTCTGATTTGTGGAGAGTGGGCGAGGACATTGGGCAGAAATTGTAACTGAGGCTCAGCATGAAACATGCACTTATCTGGGCTAACAAGTTTAGAATGATATTTCAGAAAGAAGGAGCAGAATAAAGTCACAGAGATAGGGTTACACATTCAGAAGCATAAAATGAGGGGAATGCATGTGGTATGGACTCAGGATTTGCAGTTTCAGGCTCAGAATGCTGAGGGACCTCATCTCTGAAAGGACTGGGTAACTGTTGCTTATTCCTTGCAAGTGCTTATGTGGAGATGTCACCCCTGAGAGGGTGGATGGAATTGCTTTGCCATAGACATGCTCTGACGACCTGCATTGAATAATTTTTGTGTTATTAATGTGAAAGGAAACTTGAACTGAAAATATTTATCCAGTTGCTTACAGAGAGACAGAGTTACATTGAACATCCACCATGTGCCAGGCACTGTGCTAGACAGTTTGAGAATTCTGTGATACATCTGAAGAGAGTTCTAGACTTTAATTCAGTTGGTCTTTTTGTCTAGCAGTCTGGCCACCATATTTTAATGAAGACACACTATAGGAATGTAGAATTTCAAGTGGAATTTATACAGATGCTGCTTAGAAATACCATCTCTACTTTGAAAATAGAAACTATGAGGTTATCACACAAGCCTCTGGATTTTCTACTCAAAAATTTTCTCATTTATAATATAAAACTATAAATCTTATTTTGAGTAGCCATGTTCTTGACATCATAAATTATATAAATTTATAGTATTTTATTTAACATATAGATGCTGAAATATATTTATGCTTTTCTTTAATTACTATTATCACATATTCTGGAATTAAAAATTTTGATACAATGCCTGCATGTTATGTCCATTAACACCAAACCTATATCCACATTGGATTTATAAGTTGGGGATATGTTTCCATTAAAATATTTAGAATTCAACTTATAATAAAAGGTCAAATTATTATGTTGGATAAAATATTCAGTGAATTAAGAATATGAGTGTCTTCTTTCTGCTTTAATCATGTTTGAAGAGTCCAGTAAATATCTAAATAATGCATAATTTAGCACTGCAAAGAATAACTGGGAAATGTATATTAAATAATGTCTTTATAGCTAGTTAAAATGAAATTTTCTAGTAAAACTTTCAAACAACCAAATAACATTTATATAATCCCTCTAGCTAAAATGTGAGTTTGTCACTCAATAAAATAGTTTCGTCTATTTTTAAACGTGCGATTCTTCACTTTGAACACTTCACATGTGAGAGCTTGGCCAGCATAGTGGCTGGAGATATTGAGAGAGGGGAGAAAAAGCCTTCTGCTTTAGAACACAACAGAAAACGTCCTTCCACGAGAACGAGCACGAGCACAGTGTAGTAAACAACCCTGGAAGTACTGCAAGTGAGGTAGCGGACTGTGTCCCTGAACTGTCTCCGTCCGCGTGAAGCTGGGCCACAGACATGAGTCACAGCAATTAAACTGGACAAGTGGGCAGGGAGAGCTAGAAATACCTTACTTCTGCACACAGGCATGAAGGCGCTCATGGTCTGTCTCAGAATTTCAACACTGGCTCTACCAGAAACTGAGTATGATCCCTTTTCTCATAACACCTAGACAGGAAGGAACAAACCATCTGTTGGATTACCAAGGTAGAAATCACATTATAATGCGAGAAATTAACCATACGGTCTGAGTCAGTTGGACCATCTCTGCAGATCTGTCGCCGAGTAGAAAATAAACTCTGACAAATGTGCACTGTCCTCGGGATAGCAGTCAATCTACCTCAACCCAAACATGTTCACTTCAAGCATATGGGCTTCAAGAAATTGTTAAGTTCTTTCTCTGTGCGGTGATGTCTGAAATTCTCCAGTGTGAAATTGATAGAGCAAGAATTGCTGCTCATTATAATCGAGTACCTGGGTGTCATCATGAAAAGAGCATCGGTCGCAAAGTCCTGCTTTGGGGGGAAAACGTGTGCAATAATGCTCTCAAGTGCTCCTGGGTCCACGCGCAGGCTGATGTCTAAATTAGAAAACCATGGGGACAGCAGGTAAAAAAGATGGAATTGTAGGGTACAACATAGGATGAACATAGGTATGAATTCCAGGGATTTTTAAAATATGCCATGAGCACAGCAATGGAAAGACTGATTAAAAACCAATTATTTTTCCCCGACATGCATCTCTGTTACAGCTCCCCGGGTCCACCAAACCCACCTGAAACATCCGTTGTTCTCCCACATGCCTTTCAATCGCCAACTCTTCTGTAAGACTCCTGCCATCTATATGCAAATAAAGCCTTGGGTAATTATCTCAGCTATGCTCAGTCCACACATTCCCAACTTTAAACTGGGTTTAGATTCTAAGATACACATGTCAGCAGTCAATTATATTTTATACTGTATTTTCATCAGCTCGAATACTACCAAGTTTTGGAACATTCTGTGATCTGTCCCCACAAGGATGAGGACTCCTCCTCTATAAGTGCGAAGTGAATATTTGGCATCAAGACCTCAGTAGTTCTTATCATTGTGCTCATTTCTGAAGCTGGTCAGAGACTGAAAGTACAGTTTCCATTTGGGTAGGCCTGTTGTTGGGAAACAACTTATGAGAAGCAAAAGCCAGTATGAAGTTCCTTTGGAAAGAAAGAGCAATGGATCATCAGACCTGAAGGAAGTTCAGTAAAAGAAAGATTAAAAGAATGAAAATAAAGTATAAGAAAGAATTTATATCATCTCTGGTGAAGGTATATCAAAGATGAAATGGAAAACTAATAGAAAAACAAAGACTGCTACTCTTCAATGTATGAAACATAAACTTCTGCAAGTCACAGGACATTGTGGATTCAGCCTTTGCTCTCCTCTGCTTGCTCTATGTTCCAGGAAACCGACCTCCATGAATGACACAACTGGATCACCAACTGCCTTCCAGCCCCTGGGTTATATTCATCTAGGGGAGGCACCTTCGGGACACCAAAAGCATCCATTTCCAAGACCCCAGTTCTTCCTAGCCTCTGATAACATCTTTCTTCTTGTTGCTCCTCTAGGTGTAGAGATGGTAACAGATCCTTCCTGTTGATAATCCTCAGGTGTTTCATTATCCATTGTTTGTCCTTTAACCCTGCCCATATCTCTGTAAACTCATCAAACTCCTCTAAGTGAAGCCCTCGAGAGTGCCATCTGTATCCTGCAGTGATCCAGACTGGAACAGCACAATCCAAACAGCAAGCGACGAACTTGGAAAGAGAATGCAACCTGCGTTACTGGAGCAGACCTTATCTGAACTTCACAGGTGTCCTATGATAAAGCACTTCAAAATTAGTATGAAAACAGAAGATGGATTATCTCATCAAAAGTGCACAAGTGAACAGGATATTTTCAGATCTTGATATCACTAGATAACTAAGAAATGTTGAGATGCTCGAAATACAGAGGGATTTCATTTTATGTGAATTGCTGTATTTCCTGAATTTGTTACCAAAATTAGCTCTTGTGATATAAAAAATATAGTAAAAACTAACTCTAATACAAAGGCACTCTACACATGTTTCATCAGATTCCACAACGCTGATGTGCCCTCGCAGCTGTTGATTCCAATAGATGTTGAGAGAAGTCTTACAGTGCCTTGCAAGTGAGCAAGAGGCCTGGGAGACATCTGGGGTAGACCACCTTTCAACCTGCAGAAAAGGGTGCCTTGAAAAGTTCACTCCTAGATTCAGGTTCCTTCCTAGCGAGCGCCGTATGTTTTGTCTTGTGCAACATAATTTCTTTCTTTCTTTTTGTTTTTTGGTACTGGGGATCGAACTCAGGACCTTGTGCTTGTGAGGCAGGTGGCAGCACCACTGAGCTAAATCCCTGGCCCTGTCTTGTACAACATGATTTCTTACAAGCTTATGTCTCCATCATATGACTGCCTCCCTAATATCAGTCCTTGAGGGCATTTTCAAACCATGTCAGGAACAGAGTAAGTGTTTAGGAAATGGTCCTTGAATGAACAAGTAAAATATTGAACAAAGAAAGAGTGTGAAATACTTTAAGTAATAGTTGATTCTGGAAGAAAACCTAAACCTAAGTCAGAAGTGCAGAATCAGAGTTGTAGAGTAATCAAAGAAATAGTGTTGTGAGGAACACATACTGTGCTAAATTATTTTCTAAGTAATTTCTTAGAATCTATTCAATCTTTCATCTTTGTATGTAGTTAGATGTTCCTCATCTTACAATGAGGTTACTGATAAAGCTCTTGTAAATTAAAAATATCGTAATTCGGAAATGTACTTGATACACCTAAACTCCTGAACATTTTAGCTTAACTGAATAAAAATGGACATAATATCTACTGTTTCTCCTCATGATCATGGGGCTGGCTGGGAGCAGCATCTCACTGCCACTGTCCAGCATCTTGAGAAATGATTGCATGGCATATCCCTAGCTCAAGCAAAGATCAAAATCTGAAGTACAGTTTCTACCTAATGTGTATTGCTTTTGCATAACATAACGTTAAACGTTGCAAGCCAGACTATCATACATCAGGGACTGTATTTTTTAAGAAATCACCTCTTCCCCCAAAATTCCCACAAAAAACAAAAACAGGAAAAATAGTTATGTGTATATTCTTGAAAATTGTGCACTTAATTGTGAAAACCTGTGAGTGTTATGTGTGTGTAAAAAAAGAGGAAGAGATGGGGGGGGGGAGAGGAGGGAGCACACCAGGGCTCAGGCATGGTAGCTTAACACTGGAGTGCTGTACGATAGGATGTTCATGGTAGGAAGTAGATTTACACTTGTCAAAGGAGCAAGTGAGTCTTAGTCCAACTGCCCTCCTGGAGCTGGAAGGGAATGTTCACAGAGAAGGATGAGAAGCTATTACTGCTATGTAGCCAGTGCATCTGTGGCTCCTCAGTCAAGTGCGTGAGTGCAGATCTGTTAGTTAAAAGGAAGATGAGTTAGACAAAAAGCAAAGGAAAAGACAGGCTGAACACCTCCGTGAATCCCCGCTGTGATGTACATGGGAGAAGATACTGAAAGAGATTCGTATCCAGATTGTCTAAAATATTCTTACAAGTCAATATAAGGAAACAAAAACAAAAATGAAAAATGGGCAAAAATCAATGCACGAGAAGATGGTGAGTGGCCATGCTGGGTGTCTCCATCTCTGAGCTTAAAGACCTGCAGTGATGGCTTTACTGTCGAACTCAGGTCCTTGCACTTGGGAGGCAGGCGGCAGAAGCACTGAGCTAAATCCCTGGCCTCACTGTCTTCTCTGCCTCTCTGCCTTGCTCACTCTGACTGGCGTGAGGAAGTCTTCACAGAGATGTAGCTCCCATGTCAACCAAGATGATGAGAGAGTAGTGAGGCACGATGTATATGGAAGATGCCCAACATCCAGCACAGTCAGTAACAGCTGGTATTTCTGCTGCTATGGAGGAGGACTTTAAAACTAGTTTTGGAATTTGTTGCATGGTAAAGGAGACACATATTTCTTAACTCTTCCTTACCCAGCCAATTATTTGTTTTCTGTAACATAAATTACTATTGCATGTTCTAGAATTCAACATAAGAATTGCATTTTAAATACTACTTTGCATCTGGCTTTTTTGGATCATCATAATGATTTTAAAATTCATCCAGGTTGCATGTAGCATTTCAGTCTTTTAATTATGAGCAGTGTATGAGCAGTCTATTACTATAAGAGTCAAAATAACTGTTAATTATGGGAACTCTATAGCTATAACTCAATTTGTTTATTAACTTGGTAATTATCAATAAAACTCCTATGAATATTCCTATAAAGTTCGTTATATGGACATATATCTTCATTTTACTTTAAGTATTTAGGAATAGAGTTGCTGAATTAAGTGGTAGTTATATTTTCCATTTTTAAGCACCTGAGTCTAAGTTTTCTGAGGTGGTTATATTATTTTGTACTAACAATATTTAAGATATCCAGTTGCTCTATATTGTCATCAACACTTGGTGTTGTAAGGACATCTTCGTTTTAATTTTTGGACTTCCTAGTGTGTGTCATTCAGTAACTTAATGTTGTAATTTGCTTTTGCTTGATAATTAATGATTGTGACCATTGTTTTTTCTATTTATTGGCCATTCATCATCTCCTTTTGTGAAGTGACTTTTGTCCATTTTCAATTTTTGTTTCTTTGACTTTTAAGAGTGTTTTATATAATTTGGACCTAATTCCTTTTGAGCATTTTCTCTAGTTTACAGCTTAAATTCAGTTACTTAGCAGAGTATACTGAAGAGTAGAACCTTTTAATTTTGATCAATTAAAATTTAGAATTTTGTTTTACATTTTTGTTACTCCAAAATGTTATTCTGATGTGTTCTTCTAGCAATTTTATAGTTTCACTCTTATGTTTAGATTTATGATTCATGGTAAGTTAATTTGTGTATGTGGTTCAGCTGAGTTGATAGTTAATGTTGATATCCAAGTCTTCCAGCACCATTTATTGTACAGATTAACTTTTCCCCCGTTGAATTTTCTTAGCACTCAAGTATCAAATGATTTATAGACATAGTTCGAGGTTGTCTGGTTCGTCCATTGAACCAATATATCTACCCATATATTGCTTCACCGTCTTCATTATTGCAGCTATCGAGTAATTCTTGAAATTATGTAGTATGCTTTCTCCAAGTTATTTTTCAAAATTGTTTCAGTTAATCTAGGTCCTTATCATTTTCCATATAAAATCAATGACTGTTAGTTTTGTAATCTAAAGTTAGTATTTTCCCTATCCCATATTCAATTCTCTGACCCAAGGCACTGAGTACGGCACACCTCAGGGAGTTTGGAAATTAAATTCCACCTTGCAGAGGGGTGATTTCTTCATATAAAATCTGGAATTCTGTAGACAAATTTTGACTACCCTCCACATTTAAAATTAAGGTGGACTCGTGTATATTTATTTTATACCTTAGCAGTTCACATGTAATGCACCCCTTGATGTTGCTGGGGTTCCAAGTGGACAGTCCACCCTCTTGCTAATTCTTTTCTGTCCATATTTTCTTTGTTCTCTTTTTCCTTTGATGTCTTTTTTCAAACTGAGTATTTTTAAAACTTCCATTTTATCTCCAAGCTACCTTGTTAGCTAAACATATTTGTCTTATACAATGGTTACTCTGGTGATATAGTTGTATTTATATGAATTTAAATCAATATGCAAAATCTATCTCCAGTAAAGTGTATTTTATTATATCATACTTTCAAATTACGTTATACGACTTCATATGTAATTTAAGAATCATACAGCAGTGTATTTTCACTTCCATGGTCCTATCCATTGTCTTTGTTCTATACAGTTAAGATTGTAAGATATCTAACATCTTAATTGTACATAGATTATAAATCTCTACATATATTTTATTTATCTTTGTAAAATTGTATGTCACTTTTAATTTTGAATATTTATTTATTTTAAAGAAATTGAATTATTTGTTAAAGAAGTTTTTTAAAAGTCAGTGATATGCATCCACATAGTAACTCTGGCATTCTTCTTGGATCAAAGTTTCTATTTTTCTTCAACCTCAGGAATGTCCTTTAGGACTTCTTACAGCACAGGTTTGTCATTAATGAATTATCTTAGATTTTATTTGCCAAAATGTATACATTTAGTATTCAATTTTGAAGGATATTTTACTGGATATATAATTTTAAGTTAGCACATGAAATTTTCTGGTTTCGTTTGTTTGTTTTTTGCACATTACAGATAGCATTAAACTGTCATCTAGTTCACATTGTTTCAATAAGGAATCTATAGACTGCTCCCCACTTAGTAATATTTATTTTCTGCTAGTTGTTTTTCAGTTATTCTCTTCAATGCAGTTAAGTTATATATTTCTTGCCTAGATTTTCTTTCTGTTTGTATACCCTGGATTTCATTGAACTGCTTAAATATGTTGGTTTATACTTTTCATGAAATTCAGATGTTTCTAGCCATTAATTCTTCAAATATTCCCACAACTCCTGAAAGTCACTTTACATTTAGTTGATAGTAGGCCATTTGAGGTTTTACCTTGAGGAACTGAGACTGTGATTTTTTCAAATTGTTTAACTGCTTCATTTTGAATATTTCTTGCTGTTTCCTGGAGTTCATTTTTCTTTCTTCTGCACCAAACTATTGTTATGCCTTTTCAATTACTTTTAAAAGTCAAATACTCTGACTTTTATCTTCGAAAGTGTCATTTGATATTTTGCATATCTTTTATTTCTCTTATTATATTCAGGTTTTTCTAAATTTGGGGCATTTAAGAAACAATTCATTCTTTTAATACTATATAGTTGGAGCTTTCTTGTTTCTGAGACAATATCCAACACCCATAATTTAAAGGAGGAGAGGTTTAATTTATTCATAGTTTCAGTTCATGATCAATACCCATTCCACAACCTGAATGTTAGGCTGCCTTGAAATATCCTCCACCAGATTAATTGTTTACTACCCTTAATTTCAGTCTTCCACAATATCTCAAAACATGGGCAAAACATAGACAAATTTTTTGCCAGAGCATAACATGCATGCCTTCTAATCCAACTGCCACTGGAGTCCTTTGTTCTCACCTGAAACCTCCCGAGCCTGGCCTTTACTGTCTACCTTTCTATCAGTATATGGTCTTCTGAACAATGACCAGAATCACCCATTAATTCCAAACTTTCCCCATAAACGATTTCTAAAAGCTTCTAAACCACTTGGCCAAGTACAGTCACAGCAATGGCCTCATTCTTGGTACCCATTTTCTGTGTGAGTTACCTTTCTCATCACTGAGCATAATGTCCAACATCAACAATTTGAAGGAGGAGAGGGTTAATTTGTTCACAATTTCAATCTGTGGTTGGCTGGCTCCAAGGCAGAGATCATGGCAATAGGGTGTGGTAGATCCAAGTCTTAGTTCATGGCAGCTGGGAAGAGTGCCAGAAAAAAAGGCACCACAGACCATACACAGTACCCAAAGTCCTATCCTTATGACCCACCCAGAACCACCCAGAACCACCCAGAACCACCCAAAGGTGTTCTCCACCCTAACTACCACAACTACTAATTTCATATGTTTGTCATTTTTTCAGTGTTGCCATAAATTTATTTGATTTATACTTGTCACAAGATGTATTTTTCTGTTTTTATTTTTAGATACTTAGTAAGGTTTTATTTGAGATAGACATTTGATTGTTATGCTGAGGGAGGGAGGTTTAAAATGTTATTTGAGTCTTTCGACAGTAAGGAACTACTGTATTTGCAAGTCATTTTGAGTTAATGTGTTGATTTTCAGATCTGTAAGGGTAGGTATAATATAGCTTGCATTGGATCTAATTTAGTATTCCTGCTAAGGCATCACCATTAATGAATGTTCAAAGTATCTAACATGTTCTCTCTCTTTTTTTTTTCTTAAGTTGTTAAATTCTTTTATTGGTACATTTTAGGTATACCATACGTTTACATTTATCGTTGGGTGTTTGTACCTGTACATGATGTATCTTGGTTCTTAATTTTTCCCCATTACCTGTGCACCCTTCACCCCCTCCACCCTTCCCTATTTACATAGACTTTGTTTCCATTTTATTCTCATAATTTTTCCTATCCCTTCTTTCCTTTCCCCTTCCCCTACCACCAGCCCTACCCCTTTAGACCTTTTCTTCCTATTTCAAATTATCAGTTATTCATTTAATCATTTTAATCCTTAACTACACTTTGTTTCTCACACTAGAGAAACTGTTAAATATTTATACATCTCTGGTTGATTGGTAGTGAAATATCTTTTTAGCTCTGTGTGTACTCTAGAATGTGTTCATATAACAACTTCCTCTAGAGTTCAACTTACTATGCACATACTAAAATTTATTCACTGACTCAAGGTAAATCCAACACCTATTTATGTGGCTCATCTTCCCTGTTACTTCCTCCCTCCTGTAGAGATTGACTCTACACATTTGACTCTTAACCCCTAACTAATATTCAGGGGTTGCTCATGCAAAATTCGAGCTTCATTTGTGTATATTTTCCTCTTCTCCAGACCTCTGCACCATACTTCTTGCTGCCTCTATCTCCTGTGAATTTGGTCTCAGTTAAATCAACTCATGAATGCTTTAGTTTTCAGCAGCAGGCTTAAGAGTTCTCTACACAGATCTTGGGGAACTTGTTCTTCAGGGAGATTTCTATTCTTCAGTACTCTAGTTTACCAATTTGAGTTGCCTCCATTTTCCAATACTCTGAGTTTTGCTCCTAAATAAAACAAGACCTTTCGAATTGCTTGTTTCCTTTACCACTGAATGAGAATTGCTTCTGAGAGGAAACCTGGGACACTTGCTAGACCCAATTTTTTCAGGGATCACAGTGCTCTGCTACTTTTTCCTGGAAAACTAAGGGCTACCTAAATGAGTATGAAAATGAATAAGAACTGCCTAAATGAATGAGAAAACTAAGAACTTTGTAAATGAAAAAGAATAAAAAAGAAATGATATGTAAGAACAAATCAATAAATAGTAAAGAATTGAGAAATTTTTATAGTAGTACAAATAGAAAAAATATGCTAAACTAAAGCGTAAAAGCACAAAGCATAAGCTAAGTACATTAAGATACTGAAAGTTCTAACTAAAAGGCAGATATAAGCATATATATGATAAAAATCTAATACTATTCTTTTTGTAATATATCAACATAGCATACAAAGTATAGCTCAGTAGAGTTGAAAAACAAACATTCGAGCCTGAGGGAAACTTCGATAAGAAAAAGTAATTCATTAGGAAGATACAATTCTGAATTTTTACACTCAATAAAATGACCTCAAAATACATAAAGCAAATTTGGACACATTAGTAGACTTTTTTTTTATTTGGTACCATGGATTGGACTCAGGACCTTCCACTTGCCAGGTAGGTGTGGTACCATTGAGCTACATCCCTGGCCCTGCACAGTAGTAGACCTTTTAATACACTGTTTTCTACAATGATAAAATAAGTGAGCCAAAAAATCAATGAGCATGTAGATTTGAACAACATAAGTAATATCACATGATAAAAATAATGTATTGGTCAAAGAGGAATGAAAAATAGAAAATAATTTGGATTTGATAATGGCCCTCAAAATTTTAGGGCTTCAGTTGTTTCTCATTCATGAGACTCCACATTTGGTTCCAGCAGTTCCACAGAATTACCATTTAGTTGTTCGTCTAGTTTGTAGTTCTAGTGTCTTCTCTTCCAGCTAAGCTGACCCCCTCAGCTATGTTTGCTCAGAGAAGCAACCCTCAGCTTGCTCTAGAATTGGAGCTAGAGATTTAAGCTCTGTCCTCAATTCTCTGACACATATTCAGATTCCACTTTATTCTTGCCTGCTGGAAAATTTAAACCCAACTGACAGTAAGAATCTAACAGCTAGGTGTGGTGGTCCACACCTGTAATCCTAGCACTCAAAAGGCTGAGTGAGGAGGATCACCAGTAGGAGGCCACCCTGGGCTACAATAGCAAGTTCAAGGTTGGCCTGGACTACATAGAGAGACCCTCTTGAACAAAACAAAACAAAACAAGAAACAAAAATAAAATGTAATGGTGTATTTGTTTTTATTAAAAGTTATTGTTCTCTAAATTTAGGTATCTCCCCAAGTTAAGTACTTGAAAATTCTTTAAAAATGACTACATTTAATTCTTAAGTTAGTGCTACATTTTTCTATAGTAAGTAAATATGTATTTTTAGACTTTACAATGACTTGTTATTATGCATTAGAAAAATCAATCTGAATTACTGCTGTAATTCATCATGTCTGTTATGTACAAGTCCATGACAGGAATTATTGCCAGAAATGTCTGTTAATATGTAAATGAGGATTCTATTTCTTCAAGCTTCATCTAGTAATTATTTAGCTTCTTTTAAAATGTGATTTATTGATCAGCAATTTTTAAAGATGAAATTTCAGCTTGTTTGTCCCTGTAGGGTATTGAATTTGTTGGAGTTTTGAAGTATGTATCTTCTGTTCGTGCTGTATCATGCTTGTAATGCAAACTGTACTTAATATTGCACATTGTGAAGTTGTGCACATAATATTGCCAGATTTCAGATTCCCATTCTTTAAACAGTTAATTGTTGAAATGTACTTATTTTTAAAATGTGAATAATCAGGTCATTGATATAATCATACCTTAGGAATTGGAATATTTCCAAAATAATTAATTTTGACAGTTTTATCTTTCAAAAGACTTTAGAGTGTGTGGACATGCATAATTTAAGGGCATGTTAAGGGTACTGCACAAAGATATTTCTGACTCCCCCACAATATAACAAGGATAGGAAAATAAAAAGGCATAACAAACTACTTCATTAGAGCTCTTCAGGAGATCACAAATGAAGGACCCTAGTTAACAAGACAGACTCCATATTGCTGCTTGAACCACCTGCCTGCCCTTTAGAAGAACTCAGAAGGAGGAAGCTTAGAAACCTCCTCCCCTTAGAAAGTCTCTTAGAAGCAACAATTAATCAACTATTGTTTTACAATTGTTCTAACGCAGGACGTTCCCCTTCTGTACCTTTCGCTTGCTTTGTTAGTTCTAGCCCATAGGGGCTCCTAGAAACTGTTGGCCTCAAAGATGTATAAAACATGTTTGTCTCCTGAGTCCGATGCTCGGCTCAGGTCCCCGCCGGTAATAAACTCCTGTGTGGATTTAATTTCGGTCTCTGGTTGGTTCTCTCTCGCTGGGTCTAACAACAAATATAGTTTCACAGCTCAGCTATACCAAGCCAATGAGAAATAAGTTCATTTTCACAACCAGTATTACTTAATGTAGGAAAGAATTTTTATTACATATGAAAGTATCAGTATTTTCTAATGCCTCATCAACTCTCCCAAATACAAACCGGTACCCATAAATTATTCTTAAGAAAAACCTATCACCGAGGCATTTACTTATTTTTATTTAATTATTTACTTTTGCTACTGGGGATTGAATTTATAGCCTTTGCACTGAGTATATCCCCAGCATCTTTTCGTTTTTTGTTTTGAGATAGGGTTTTTCTAAATCGCCAAGTTTTCTGTACTGGGCTCAAATTTGCAATCTTCCTGCCTCGGTCTCCCAGAGTACTGGGCTCATTCAGGCTTTTAGCACAGGTTAACACATTCCTAAAAGTTCAAAACATGACTTGATATTAATATAAAAGTGTTATGTTCATCCCTGGTTCTCATTTTAAAGATACCAGCCTCTGAGCTATGTTCAAAAGATGAAAGTAATGTTTAAATAAATTAGGTAGACTCTTAGCATTGCTAATGTAAACGATGTTTCTTTTTATGTCTCAAGTCTTTTTCTTTTTTTGATTTTTGTTAGCATATGTTTGCACTGCAAAACAGTAACATTCATCGTGGGGAGTTGGTGCTTGGACTTAATGCATCTGAATTCTTTTTTCATCCCTAGCCCCTCCCCCAACCCCCGCATCCCGCGTCCTGCTCCTTCCATCTCCTGGTGCCCTTCCCATTTCCAAAAGCTCTATCTCTATTATTTTCCAATTTTTAATCCCCTTTCCTTTCCCTTTGAAAAAGATGTCCCTACTTCCTATTATCTTTCTTTTATTTTGCTCTTTAGTTATATTTTGGATTTCTCATGTAAGAAAAATCATGCAATATTTAACCATGCAATATTTAATGTCAGATTCATTTCACTTAATAGTATTTTCTCAAGGTGCATCCATTTACCGTGAAGGACTCAAGTTTATCCTTCTTTGTGGTAGAGTAGTGTCCTGTTGTGTATAAATACCACATTTTCCCCATCCATTTACTTGTTGATGGATGAATAAGCCTTTTCCAAGATTTAACTATGATGAATCGTGCTGCTATAAGCAAAGGTATGCGTATATCAGTGTAATGTGAGGTTTCTAGTTCTTTTTGGAAAGATACCTAGAAGGGGAATAGACAGTGTCTCTTGACCCTAGTTTCTTGAAGAAATTAGTGTCTCCAAAAAATACATTCTAATAAAGACCTATGACAATACTTTCCACTTAAGCAGTGATGTGCAAAATAATAGCTAAAGGAAATAATTAATAATGATGGTAGAAGGTCAGTACCAAACCCCACCTCTTCTCACTCCATCCCCCATTTTAAAAATTCTTCTGAGAATAGAATTATTTACCAGTGAGCTAACAAGCAGCTGGAGGATTTTCACTTTCCAAACCTACATGAAGCCAGAGGGGATATTATTTTTATACAATGACAATCTAACTACCTTAATGTAACATCTTACTGTCAGATACAACTTTTCATGCATATGAAAGACAAAGACTCTTACACATGTGAACACATGTACTTCTCTAGATTGATTTCTATGATAGACAATACTATTTCTTAACCCAATTTTCCCATTAATCCATCTTTTACTAGAATGACTCAGAGGTTACCAGATCAAACAAGCAACAAAAATGAATGAAGGAAATGTGAAATATAGGAGACACTTTATATTGCATAATGGCATTTCAATGGAATTGACTTGGATTAGTCAATGGTCAAATTATTCTAGAAGTTGTACATATTCTTTTTCAGTTTTTGCAAGAAAAATTGAGTCCTTCAGCTAATGCATGTGAGTAAAGATAAGTAAGAGTGAAAATTTCTTATACTATAATTATGCAATTCTTCAAGCTAGAAAATATATCCAAAAATAAGATAATAACACAGGAGAAATAAATTGGAAATTAGGCATTATAACACGTATCTCATTTAAGACACAGGTAGATATTGGATACCCACAAGATGATGTTGTGTATAAATACCACATTTTCTCTATCCATTTATCTGTTGATGGACGTATAAGGAGGGCTTTCATGGATACACAATTACACATGGGTAATTCCCTCTGTGAGGAATCTAAAAACTGGTTGTAAGACTCTAGCACACCAATGAGTTGGAAAATAACCACATCAAGATTGATATGAAATACTGACACATACTCTTGGCCGTGAACCCTTTCAGCAACACAACATCAAACAATCGGGAAAGAATTCTCACTTCCAAGCTCTCCCTGAGGAGAGAATGGATTGGACCACACATCTAGCACCCCAGTTTATCTTGCTGCTGTCCTATGCTCTTGTCTCTAACTCACCTGTCTCTAGGAGCTGGTGGCCCAGCATTCACAAATCACCCAGGGACTATAGAAAGTAAAGTAAAGGTTTGAATGGATACACAAGCATTTCAAACCTCATTCCCATGGGCTCAACACATGGACTAGCTTTTACTCAGCCACTGGAGACTATGCAGAGCAGTGTGACAACTGAAAGAGCATATGGTTTGAACAAGCATGCATGCATTTGCCAGAGCTCTGCTTCCTGGGCCGCAGCAGAACAAGTAGATGATAGATTATCTCCCAGCGTCTCCTCGAGGAGAAAAGGAAGTGGGTCACACATCCAGCATTCATATTTTTCTGGCAGCTATGTGAAGAATTGGCTTCTGTCTTACCTGACTCAGACCCTGATGGATTCAGCATACTCTGCTCACCTGAAGGACACCAGTGACAAGGACAGTTGGTGAAGACTGGGTCACTAACAAAGGATCAAGATAAGGGCCTGGGATTTAGCTCAGTGGTTCCACCACCTGCCTCTCAAGTGCAAGGTCCCAAGTTCAATCCCTGGAACCCAAAAATAAAATAAAATAATTTTTAAAAATAGAGGATCAAGATAAATGAATAAACAAGTAGATATGTCCTACATAAATATAAATCCCCAGATTGCACTATTGAGATGGAGTTGTGTGATTTATACAACAGAGAATTCAAAGTAATGGTCATAAAAACTCACTGCTGTTAGTATAAGTGCAAGAATAAAGTTAGAATTTCAACAGAGAATAAAAACATGAAAAGGTACCAAATGCAAACCATAGAGCAGAAGAATACAATAACTGAACATAAACCTTCAATAGAATAGTTCAGAAGCAGACGAGATCAAGCAGAAGAAGGATTAGCCGACTTGAAGACACATCATTGGTAATTATCATATATTAAAAGAAGAGTAAATATAGCCTCAGGGGTTTTGGAACACTATCAAGCAGAACAATATATATTACAGGAGGTATTCAAGAACAAGACAAATGGAACACAAAGTTTTTTCAAGAAATAAAAACTGAAATCTTCCCTAATCTGGGAAAGGATATGATACCCAGATCCAAGAAGGCCAAAGGATACCAAATGAGATGAATACTAAGGAATATACACCAACACACATAGCCAAATTGTCAGAAGACAAAGACAAAGATAATGTTGAAAGCAGGAAAAGGAAAACGACTTGTCACATAAAGGGAACATCCAGGAGTATCATTGGCTTTGGCCAGCAGAAACTTTATGGGCCAAAAGAAAGTGGGATAATATATCCCAAGTAATAAAAGGGTGGAGAAAAACTTCCAACCAAGAATATTACACTCAACAAAACTGCCTTTAAAAAAGGTAATAGGAAATATTTTTCAAATGGGAAGGGTAACAAGAGATGGAGGGAGGGAAGAGGAAGGGGAGGAATAGAAAAAAAAGAATTGAAGAAAAAAATGGAAATAGAGTTTTGCAAATGTTAAGAGAACAAGAGTTGGAAGGAGCAGGGTGGGATGGGAGGGGTAGGGGATGGAAAAAGAATTAAGATGTGTTATGTAGGTGTACTAACTCCACATGATAAATGTAATAACTATGTACCGTCAACAGACTCTATGAAACAAAACCACTGCTATACCAACTTTACTAGAACTGCTGAAGTGTCCTTCAGGTTGAATCAAAGGGAAAATAAACAGAAGCATTATAATATAAGAAAGTTTGAATGGAAAGGTAACTTTATAGACCAATATAGAATACTGTATTATTATCAGAGCTGTGCATAAATCATTTAATTCCAGTACAGAGAAAAGTATTTTAAATAACTTTAACTAAAATTATGTTTATGGATACCCAATATCAGTAGATGCAAATATGTGAGGTAGGACAGGTAAATGTTTCAAGTTTTACATGTGCATAAGTTGCTATCAGCTTAAGAATTTTGTAACAATGAGATATTTTATGTAAGCCCATGGCAACCATAAAGAAAATGCTTGTGTAAGTTACACAAAAGGAAAAGAGAAAGTAACCAAAGCCCAATAATACAAATTATCTGCAATGGTTAAACTTAATTGTCAACTTGATTGACTTTGGGACGCATTCAGGGACTAGCACACTACTGGGGTGTCAAAAAGGTGTGACCTGGAGTGAATATATGAAAATATATATATATATATATATATATATATATATATATATTTTAAACTATATATCAAGGGCAAGTTGGGTCTCTTCCAAGAATACAAGACTAACTTAATATATGAAAATCAGGCAGTGCAGTTCACCACATTGACAGAGTAAAGAAAAACCATATAATTATCTCCATAATTGCAGGAAAGGCACTTGATAAGTCTCTCTCTCTCTCTCTCTCTCTCTCTCTCTCTCTCCTCTCCTCTCCTTTCGTCTCTGCTGCTGTCTCTCTGCTCTGCTACTTGGCCACCGTGGGATAAGCAGCTTTGCTCCACATACCTTTCTGCCATGATTGATGGTCTTACCTTGGAGAAAGCCAACCAAGGACTGAATCCTCTGAAATCGTCAGCCAAATATAACTCTCCTCCTTTAAGTTGTGTCAGGTATTTGTCCAGCAATAGAAAAGATGACTAATTCACCAACAAAGAAACAAACAAACACAGTGGCATAGGAAAATAGCAAGAAACAGAAAAAATATCCCCCCAGAAATCATTTAACAAAATGGCAATAGTAAGTCATTGCCCATTGATAATTATTTTAATGGTAAATGGATTAAACTTCTGAATGAACAAAGAGCTTGCTTGGGTAAATAAAAAACCCACTATCCATCTATATATGATGTCTCTAAGAAACTCATTGTAGATGTAAGACAACACACATGCTGAAAGTTGAAGGGATAGAAAAAGATGTTTCATATTCTTTCATTATACTTATATCTGATAAAAGTGACATTGTCAGAATGTGTCTCTAGATGAAGAAAAATAATTATATAAGGATGAAAGTTTCAACTAAACAGGAAGACATACAAATGACAAAAATATATGAACATTGATGTTTAATTTTATATATGAACTTGATTAGTCTATAGGACGCCTAGAGAATTGGTTAAACATTATTTGCATTTGTCTCTAGGGGAGTTTCTGCAATAGAAAAGCTTTTGAATTGATGAACTGACTAAAAATAGATGATCTTCTCAATGCAAGGGCAACAGCCAATCCACTGAGGGCCTGCATAAGACAAAAAGGTGACAGAAGGGAGATACTGAACTTGAGACCTCTGTCTTCTCCTGCCTTCATACACTGGCATTACTGGTTCAGATTTAGACCAGGACTTACCTCATTAGTCTCCTGATTCTTAGGGCTTTATGAAAACTGATTTTTAAAAATCTAAGTGTCTTTAGTTAAAAATTTTAACTTTTAAAGATCATGTGGGGAAACAAGTTAAAATGAAAAGAGAAAAAAATATGCTTTAGATGCAGTCAATAACAGAAATAAAGAAAGCAACACCGAAGGGTTGATATACAAACATTCCATACCAAATTGGATTATTGTTAATGTATAATACCACTCAAATTATTTGAGCTTCAGTTTCTCATTTATTGATAAGATTAACCCTAATTCTTTTCTCATAGTGTTGCTGTGACAACCAGGTTAAGTGTTACAAATAAAGATCTTGGTAGAAGATTAAAACTGCCTTCACACAATTTCTGGAAAATTATCCTATTGAAAGTGTATTTTAAATGTCAATGAATACCACTAAAATTATGAAGAACTGAAATTTAAAATAACAAACTTAAAATAGTCTCAATATTAAAATATTAATATTGGTGGTCATTTTTCCCTATTCCTGCTGTTAATAGGAATTTTCTGATGGTTTCACTGTTACATGAATAGACAAAGTATTATAAGTCTGTGATACATTAGTTCCTCCTTGCTAAAATAACAGCCAAGGACTGATTATCCCATAGTGATTGCAACCTTACTGATCCTATTGCAATCAAACAAACCACACACACACACACACACACACACACACACACACACACACTTAAGACAAATCATCAGAAAGTAACCCCTTTGGCAAAAGTTTCTACCTAGATAAACTAAATTCAGGATTTTAACATTAAGGGGAATGTTAATGTAGGGTTTGAGATCATCTCAGTCATATCAAGGACACATCTTTCTATTTGAACTTGTTAGGTGGCTTATTTTCTCAAGACACTACTATCAGTGTCACCAAAGAAAGCTATAGGACTCACTTCGTCTTGTGAATTTTCCTGTCCAACCAGAAAGCCCAAAGACTCCTTTTCCTTGTCACATGCCTCTATTTCTGTTTGCCACAAGGTAGGGTAGGGAACTGAGCAGCTACACTAGTTTGGGGTTTATATCTAACTTTTGCCTAGAGAGCTGAAGGACCTATTGTGGTTTTGTATTTTTATTATAATTTCTGGGGTAGCCTCAGATTTTCAGTATCTTAACCGTCTGTTTTAACCCCTTCACACAGACTAGGTGCTCTCAAAAGTGCAGCACCCTTGTGGAATTCTTACAGGATTGTTTATGATGCTCCCCCGAGAAATGTTCATTTAACCTGAGTATTATCAGGTGAATGACTTACTTGTTTTACTGGTTATTGCTACGTAATGTGATCCTTGAAGCTGATCCAGTTAGCTGAGTCTGCACAAAGGAGACTTCCGTGACGTTACTGGGAGCTATTATTTAAAAAAAGGTGGAAAACGTTGTGCACTGTTGTATGAATTTTGACTGACAAATTCTAGGAAGAATTAAGTAACTATATGTACATTTAATTAATTGATCAGAGATTAAAATCAGTGCATGCGGAAAATGCATATTGTGACTGCTCTAGTTTGATACCAGAACAGGATTTGTTGTGCCTTTTTAAATTTCTAAGTAAATGACTTGAAATGCTGTTTTCAAATGCTCATGACTATCCATCCTTCCATCATTCCTCTTCCATCCTTGCTTTCTTTAATTTTTTTCTCTTCCTTCTCTTTCTATGTAGGAAAATTGAACTTTTTTCTTTCTGAGAACATATAGCTTGTTGGAATATTTAGCATGTGAGGTTTCAGGTTTTTCTTGGGCAGTTATAAATTATAAATTCTGAACTGAATCTTATATTCTTGCTCTTTAGCAATTCCTCAGGAAATTTTAGACGCATTTATGTTATTAATATTAAACGCTCCTGGTGATTTTTATTTGAATATTTTTTCCAAAAAATATAAGAGAATGATGAAGACTCTGGATTTTTGGTCACATTTTAAGGGAAATGGTCACTGAGGGATGTGGGAATCCTGTTTCATATGCACCTCAGCTTCCTGCCAGCCTGTCCAAGGTCGCCCCAGGCAGTTAGCTCATCAGTTTGCCACTTCGCCCAGCTCTGCCTCTGGACCGGAAGTCAGCAGTCCAGGTTCCAGCCCTCACTCTGCTATAATGTGAAATGCTGAGTGAATAATTTACAGTATCATGGCTAAAATGCTAATAACCAAAGTGAGCAGCATTACCTTTATGGAATTTAAGATTCAATTACTATAACCTTAATAAAGAAAGCACCTGTGGAATCAAAAATAAAATAAGTGTTATTGATGCTAATACAAGTGCCTCTAATTACAAAGGAAACTATTTTCTTTAATTTCTTTGAATGGTACTTGATTAATGTTCTCTTTTATCATTTAAATCTCAGCCCTGAGCCTATAGGGTCTGTATTTTAGTCACTTGTATCCCTGTTGCTACAGAATGCTTGATACACAGTAGTGCGGAGATAAATGTTAGAATAGTAATTAAGTCTAAAAACTATTTGTAAATACTAAGATCTAAACACCATTTAATGTAAGTTTTCCATATTCCTCATAGGAACCCCATAAGATAGGTGTGGTGTCCTATTTCTTAAATGAGAAAACTGAGCCCGGAGAGCTTATTTTAAGGAATGAAGGCAGAAAGAATGTCCTCAGTCTGGTTTTGCTCATTCAAGACTTCCCACACAAGGCTGACATGGTGGTGGACCATGTAATCTCAGCACTTGGGAGGCTGAAGCAGGAGGATCCTCAAGAGTTCAAGGCCAGCCTGGTCTATGTAGTGAGTTCAAGGCCAGGCTGAACTACATAGAGAGACCTTGCCTCAAACAAACAAACAAACAAACAAACAAACTTCCCACACCAACCAGAGTTTCTTGCTGTTTGAATTCTCTATATAGCTCTGTTGTGGCTGTGTCTAGATGTCCTTCCAAGGTCTCATGCAGTCTTTTTCGAAGATAGCTGAATCTGGAATGTGTGATGCTAGGGTGAAGGACGTGTGATTACTAAAGCACTACGTGTGAGTGATTGGTTTGGCACCGCCCTAACCCTGGTAATCTGAATAAGATAAAAGGAGCAGAAAGGTGCTTTTAGGCTCCCTTGGTGCCTTTGCTACCTTGCACACACCATGGTGTTTCTCCTCTGCGAGGCCTGCTTGCCATCCCAGCCTTGGAGCCAACCGATTATGAACTGAAACCTCTATGAACTGTAAGCCAAATAAACCCTTCCCTTCTAACTTTGGGTGTCAGGAATTTTGTGTCAGCAATGACAGAAAAGTAACTAATGCAAGCTCTTTTTTTGTGCTTTGTCGTCATTTTGGTATCATTTCATGATCATTGTTTTACATCTATGATTACCAGTGGCTCTCAGTGCATATAATTTCTGATGTTCTTTCATTCAGTCATTAAATACTTGTTAAGCTCCTATTCTGAGCCATGCACCATCCTGAGTATTAGGAAATTGTGTAAAATGAGTCAGGTTCTGGTCTTGCCTTCATGGAATTTATATTCTACAGGAGCTGGTTATAAGCCGTGTATTTAAATACCCCTGCATGATTTGAGAGTCACGTTCCTCCCTCAAGCTTTCTCTTGGGAGTTGCTTTAACTGTTTTAGGGCAACGTAGATTGTTCAGCAGAATGAATCTGAAAAGAGCCTGCAATAATGAATGTGTGATGCCCAACACACAGGAAATACCTGTTAGTTGGGGGTTCCTTAACTCAGTTCTCATCAGATAGTTAAGTTATAGGAATATGAAATGGCAATGAAGCCTAGACAGAGGTAGGTAGAAAATGGGTAAGTGATTAACTGTAGGCAAAGGAAGTGTGTAAGAGTGAGAGAGACAGAGACACACAGAGAGAAGGACTGGCACCTCCTGCCTAGTATAGTATAAGTGTATTCTTATTTTTGTTTGTTTTGCTTTTTGGGGGGGGGGGTTGTTACCGGGGATCGAACTCGGGTCCTTGTGCTTCCGCAGCAGGCAGCAAAACCACTGAGCTAAATCCCCGGCCCCAAGTGTATTCTTTTGAAGCCATTTCCCCATGTCCAAACTCAAGCACTTCTTGGTACTTTATTCAGAGAGCAAACCCACTGAGTGTAGAAAGACCAACCAAAGCAGCAGAGCATCTTGGCGTAATCTTAATGCCACTAACTAATTCAATGAAGGAAAACAAATCCAGCTAAATTTGAGTAATTTTATATTTGATGGTAGCAAAGATATTTGTGGATATATATATATATATATATATATATATATTTGAAGGTTCTCTGTTATTAATGAAAATATCCAGTTTAATTCAGTTGAACTTTCATACAAAACAACCAGAGACTCAAGAGAAGGTTAGTGAATGAAAACAGATCAAGAAAATTAAAGAATTAAGGAGATTAAGATGAAGATTTGTACTCACAATGAGATATCTTGGTGAAGTGATTCAGTAAATTATTAGAAAGGAAAAGAAAGCAGTATCAGCTGATATCAGAATCACATTATAACAAACATTTATTGAAAACCCTTTAGGTGCTAATTATCATAGCAGATTTTGCAGAAAGAACTCAGACCAAGAGTGCTATCTTCATGGAGCTTACAATCTATTGGTAGTTTGTTGTAAATATATCTAGCTAAAGTTACCTTTTAATAACCTTATGTAGATGATTCTATTGAAGAGATTAAGTTATTCTCAATTACTCTTTCATGTTTCAAAAGCAAATTCCCTCTAGTTATGAGTACAGAGGGCTAGCTCGTGTAACAGAGCACCATGTGATCAACTTCAGAACCCCATGTACATGACTTTTCAGATCCACATGCTGTCATCATCTTTTACTATACAGCCCCATCCTTGTAATCCATGTAACCCAGTTGTAGCTGGGATCACATAGAATTGGCACCAATATTAATGGCTTTGAAATGATGATCTGCCAGCAAAGAGACAATGTGAATGGACTATTTTCTCTTAAAATTACCAGTTTAAATTATATTTAAAAATTTACATTTCTATCACCCTTTACCTAGTACTTTAATAAAAGGTAATTAATAGAATCCCTTCTCTTTGCTTGCTTATCTTTTATTGCCTTTAAAGAACTCTAATAGGACTTTTTATTTGCTATATCCTACTTTTCATATCCAAAGGTTTTTGAGTTTGATCCTTTTCATAGTGGCATTTTCCATTTTGAAATAGGTACTGGAAATGCAGCAGCTATTAAAAGTTCTTAATAGGCTGCAGCACAAAGCAATAAATCAGGTGGATGAGGCAACAAATCTGGAAATATTCAGGAATAAATGATATCAGACAGAAAACTTATGAGGAGCAGTCTCTGGAAAATGCATGGTATAGAGTTATAAGACTTTAAAATCTCCTTGTTGTCATTCACCATTAAATACGTCTGGTCTTTCAATTTAGTAACTGCTTTTCAGGGAGACTTCCACGCTGAAAGAATGACCCGAGTAATGTCAGACACAAAGCAGCTTTAAAAACAGACACTTTGCATATGCCTTATTCTGTTCTAAACTCAGCCAACAATACCCATGTATTCAATTCTTTGTGTTCAACTAGTGTTGCAAACTCACTAAATGACAAAATATTAGGGAACATAAGGAAAGATAGAGTGATCAGTCATGGATCTATCTGTTGTCAATATTCCACATCAAATATGTCTTTGAAATTCAGGTAACATTGAGTTAATAAAGCATTCAATATTCGATACTAAAAATTAATTTTAGAAATGAATAGCTCTTGTATATGAATAAATATCAAAGGGAATCTGTAGGCAAACAATGACCATTTGCAAAAACAAGGAAATGGTTAAATAAAATAATTTTAAAAGCACAGTGCAATTATGATGAAGACATCCAGCTGCTGAAGTAACACTATGACTAATCTTGAAGTTAAGTTTTCATGGGCAAAGAGAATTCTTTGAAGAAAAAGAAGGTTGTTTCATCGTCAAGGCTGCACCAAATACTTCAGCTATTTTCTCACCTAAATCAAATGTCATCATAGACGATATTTTCATGTATTTCCCCTGTTCATCCTATTATTTTGAATGCCTTTTTGGTTTCTAGGCAACCATGTCAATACTTCTTTTTTTCAATAGTCCCTGCCTCTCCTGCACAGCAATAATTATTCTTAGAAAAAGATTGGTGGCCTTGCTGGAAAATAGAAAGTTAGAGCTCAATGCTAATCAGAGAACAAGAGAAAAACCAATCACAATTATAACAAATCAGTTTTTAATGCTACAACACAGAGAGTTAAAAAAATATGTAGCCTGAAAACTATTACAAGCTCAATGATAATAAAGACAGAAAAAGAAGGTACACTATAAATTTATTTCCAAAAAGAATGTCCAAAGAAACTCCATTCATCAAATTCTGCCTAGACTTGTGCTATATATGTTCATTAAAAACCTTTTAAGGGAATAAACCATAGCTAGAAAACCACTGGACATGAGAATGGTGGAAGTGCAATGCTTAACCTGGACAAGAAATGACCAATAGGGTAAAATGATCTGCAGATGTGTGCAACTTATGAATTACTCACATTTTTCTTCCATAATGTTCACTGGGTATAAAACAGAGGTAGGACAATTTTGTTCTAACACTTAGTGTTGGCTATCTGGGGATTAGATCGCCTCAGAAGTTACTGAAGTCAGTGACTCCGAGGATTTAAAGTAGATGATGACCCTCCTCTGTGCATCTCACTGTACACCAAGATTAATTCTTGGATGTCAAAATAGTCACATCAAATTTACCATGCCTCCAATAGGCTCTGATTCTGCCTGACTTATTCTTTTTCCTCTACTTTTTTTCAATCTCTATGGTAATTGTTCCACCTAAGAATCTAACAGTCACCCATAACTCTTCTCTTTCCTCATATTTCACATCCAATAGAAGAGCAAATACTGTGGCTGCTTCACATTCATAATAAATACGGACTCTTTCTCCACTTTCTCCATTCGCATTGCGTACACCACTAACACCCCCTACCTAGCTGCTGGCATCTTGTGCTTAGCTTCTTCCTGCATTCGCATGTGACACATGTGGTCTGCTCCCTGCAGAGCACCAAGAAGATCTTTGTAAAAATGCAACCAGTCAGGTCGGTAACAAATGCTTCTGGTAACATATCATTGCCATTCAAATTCTGAGTTCTTACTGTGTCTTAAAGTCACAGCTGCACAGCTGCTGCATGTCTGAGTGACTCTGCAACATGATTTCCGCCACTCTCTCTCTCCCTTTCCTGTCCCAACTGCTCAGCTATCCTCGCTGTCTTTAGAAATCACCATATTATCTGGCACTGGTTCTCCGTCCTCATTATTTCTTCTACCTGGAACTTCTTCCCTCCACGATCTGCAGGGCTTCTTCCCTTCTTTCAATTAAAATAGTGCTCAAATATCAACTTTTCATAAGACCATCTCTGGATTCCGTTTATAACAGTCTACACATTGCCTTCTATTTCCTTTCCTCCACCAAGCTTGTTAGACTTTGTTAAGCCTCCAACTCTTATGACTACACAATAAGCTCCATCTTTTTTTGAGTGACTCTAGCCCCAGATCTAAAAGAATGCTATCTCAGAGAAGATGCCCAAAATATATTTTAATAAACATTATGGAAATTATTTTAGCACAAGTAAGAAATTGGGACATCAGACTTAATAAAGTTCTTCCAAATCTGCAAATCTATTATCACCACCAAAGATACACTCTACTCATTCTTCAAGATGGCCATCACTTGAAAATTAATTTGTGTCCTATTTAACTCATTCTAGATAGACTTGCTTGGCAAACACATTCTAATTTCTTATGAAGCTCATGAATTTTATGAATAATATTTGTAGCATACTAGATTGTTTTACTGCAAAATGTTAAATTTCTTTCACTTATCTTGCTGTGACCATGTTAGCCATCTGGCTTTCTTCCTGAGGTATCTTTTGGGCATAATTTTAAGAAAGCTATAAACCCCTTAGCAAGCATCTTTATAAGTAATTTTGACATTCAAGGCTGTTTGTCAAAGTAGTTTTTACAGAAATACCAAATGCTATAATAACAATAATAATAGTAGTAGTAATATAATAATAGCATCTTTTCAAATTCTTATTAGAAGGGGTATATAAAATAGTTTTTGGTTTTGAATGAACAACTGTCAGAGATATGTGAAGCCAAGACACTTTATTTTAATTTTTTTATTCATTAAATTTATTAGTAAATTTTAGGTATACAATATGATTGCATTCATCATTGGAAATTTGTACCTGTACATGATGTATCTTGATTCTTATTTTTTCCCATTCCCTTTTCTTCTCTTTAGCCCCTCCACCCCTCCCTATTTACAAAAGCTTTGTTTCTGTTTTTTCCTTCTTTTATAATTTTTTTCTTTCCCTTTGTTCCTTTCCCCTACCCCTTCCTAGTTACCCTTCCCCTTTGAACATTTTCTTCCTATTTCACATTATTATACATTTTGATCTGCATTCACACTTTCAGTTTCTCACACAGAGAAACAATTTGGTATTTACACATATGTGTCCTATTTCTTTCACTAAAGAGTATGGTTTCAAGGCGGATCTATTTGGCTATAAATGTCTCTAGTTTATCTTTCTTTATGGCTGAGTAGTACTCTATTTTAAATTTTTTTAAAAAAATCTTCTTTATTCAGTCACTAGTTGGTGGGCATTTGGGCTGTTTCCAAGATTTAGCTATTACAAACTGTGCCACTATAAACATGGGCACGCATATATCACTATATATGATGGTTTTAATTCTTTCAGGAGCATACTCAGAAGGGAAATAGCTGGGTCAAACGAGTCCTTTTATCCTAGTTTTTTAAGGTGTCTTCATACTGATTCTCACAGCAGTTGCACCAGTCTACACACTCCCACCAACAGTGGAGAGGGTTCCTTTTTCCCCACATCCCTACCAGTATTTGTTTTTAGTTGATTTTTTGATAGCAGCCAGTCTTTCTGGGGTGAGGTGGAATCTCAGCATTGTTTTCATTTGCATCTCTTGAATGACGAGTGATTTTGAACATTTTTTCATACGTTTATTTACTGTTTCTACTTCTTCATCTGAGACATGGAAGATACTTTGTTTTAGATGAGTCTCTTAAAACCAGTGGAATATTTAAGTGAGCAAGTTGCTCTTCAGATACCTAAAAGTAAGAGATACATTGTTTACATTATATTTTGGGATCCCCCAATGATCAAAGATATAGGAACTGCAAAGAATAAACAAGCTAAGCCTTCCTCATTGTTACCATCGATTTACTCACCATTCTTTTCTCTCATAATCATTACAGTGAACACCCACCACAGTCCACACATTCCCGATGACACAGTGGGTTTTTTTGTTTTTTGGTACTAGGGATCGAACTCGGGACCTTGCGCTTGCGGAGCAGGTGCTGGAATCACTGAGCTAAATCCCTGGCCCTGATACAGTGGTTTATAAAAGTTCACGATCTTGGGCTGGGGATTTAAACTCAGTGGTGCTGCCGCCTGCGTCGCAAGCACAAAGTTCCGAGTTCGATCCCAGGTACCAAAAAATAAAAGTTCACGGTCTCTCCAGAGGACATATAAATGGTCCTGTACAGGGTGTTTTATATCACAGTATCAGTGAGTATGGAGTGTGAGGGGCAAATAAGGCAGTTTTTGTTTATTGACTTATAATTAATGTGGGTCTTTAATCTCAGAAACATGAGTTATACTTGCTTATAAAAAGAAAGTAAAAAAATATTGTATGGAAAAATGGTACCTACAGTAAATATAATTTTCAGTCTGAGTCTGAAAATGATGCTAGAAATTCCCGTCTCAATGGAATTAGTTCTGACTGACATAATTTGACCAATAACCAATGATTTCACAATGAGTTTGACAACTTGGTCATTTGCTTATATGTATCTCTGGCATTAATAAAATCCCAAGAATAAAATCACCTTTAAGAGGCCACGTGGAATGGTAGGATGAGAAATGAGCAACATGGCAGTAGACTTGAATCTGAGTGGCAGCATCAGCACTGGGTGACCAGCCAATAGCTTGTTTGACACCAAATAATAATGTTCCCCAGGATGTTCTGGCTTTCTCTGATTAATGAAAGGGATTGGCAAAATAATCTCCAGATGAACTCATAGCCAATATTTTGTTCTAAAATATGTTTAAAGAGAATCTAGTGCAAGTAATTGTTCATTAGTTTCATCCAGGCCTTTCAAAAAGCACACAGAATTTCTGACCCCAAACTTCTGAATATCCTAGTCAACTGTATTCCAAATAATGTGTGTGATGACAGAAATATTTATATCTGCCCTTTCTAACATGGTAACCCTTAGCCACATTGGCCATTGCCCACTAAAATGAGGCTAATGCAACAGAAAAATGTTCTTTTAATTATTGAACTTTAAATAATTTAAATGTAAATAGTTCCATGAAGCTAGTGACTAGCTAATTGGAAAGTACAGCACAAATGATTGTGTACTATGAATATAAAACTGGTCTCATAGCATTTTAAGTTTAAAAATAAAACACAATGTTAATTGGATCTGCTTTGAAATGTCCTGTATTTACACTTTAATAAAACATTATTATTTGTAGAAATGCACCACTAATAAAAACTGAATGCTAGTAAAAGAAAAGTACTGATAGCACATTATAGACAATGAATATCACTACCCACCAATTCTATGCCTTAGTCAAATGGCATTTATATAAATTGGAAAGGATCATTTCTTTCATTAACCTTTTAAGTGAGGTTCCCTGCTCCATTTTTTCTTGAACAGGCAGGAATGTCATTATGACAAAGTAGGCAGGTACTTAATAGAGCAGGGGATTAGTATATACATAGTGTATATGTTCCAGTTCTTTGATGGCAATTATACATCCTATTTTTTCATTACTGACTTGCATAAATGTACATTAAATAAAATAAAATTTGAATAAATAAAATAAATGACTCCACATTTCAAAAAGATGAAACTATGATGGAGTTTTTTTCAGTAGCTTTAAAAGAAATGGAAATAAAGTTTTCTGGAAAGACAGTTATATATATTTAATAAATCAGTAGTAAAATAAGAATAAAAATATTAAATACTGCTACATTTGTGTTTACATTGGCTTTGCCATTTTCTTTTTTTTTTGGAAGAGTTTTAGTAACGCTTTAATGTAGATATATATACTTGAGCTTATTTCAACAGAAAATATTAACCATGTAAATGAACACGGTTATAAATAGTGCTCATGTAATTGGAATAATTAACAAATATAATTGATTAACTATACTTACATGGTCAAAAAAACATCATACTCCAGAATATATAAAATAAAAGATTCTTATGGTACAAAGATTATACATTTTTCATTCATTAATAAGAATGTGTATGGTATATCTGAGGATACATCTGATGATAAGTATTTGAGAATATAAATATACTTGACTCTATTTAAACATTACACAATATACTGAAATATTATATAACATACTATGATTATGTACAATTTTAATATTTTTAGCATGTATCAATTAACATCCTTAAATTTAAAAAAGAAGGTACAAATGTGAAAGAAAATAAAGGCTAGAGTAAATTTGAGGTGTATGTATGAACCTGTGGCCTTTAACAAAAACATAGACATATAAAACAAACTGCACATCTATGAACAGATATGCTTAAGACTTACAGTCTGAATTATTGATAAGATATGGTACAATAGGGAATGCATACATGACTAGGAATATAAATTGATGCCATCACTTTGGAAAACTGTCATCCAGTAAAACCAAAAACAACATATTACACCACTCAAGATTCCACTCTCAGGCTCTAGATAGACCCACACAAGTACATTAGGAGACATGCAATTCAATGTCTACAGCAGGCTTTATCATCATATTCTCAAGTTGGAAACAACTTATATCCTTCCAGAGTAGAAGAGTTAACCCATTATATTCATAAAAGGAAGTTAATACTACAAAGAAAATGAGCAAGTCTTATGATACTGCATGAAAGAAACCTGAAGGTCAAACAGAAGTAAAACTAAACACTATTGTTTAGTGCTCAGGGTGGAGGTGGTTAAAATCACAAAAGAAAAAGCAAGGGTGTGATTATTTTCAAAATCAAAATTTTGTTTTACCTCAGGGGGAAGGAAGGACTTGTAAAAAATCTTGTTTGTTCTGGAATGTTACCAATTCACTATTTTTTAACTTGGATAAAGGGCTCACAGGGTTCCATACTGTAAATATAAGTGAGCCTATAATGAAGATAAGTTTAGGATATGGCATCACATGTAAAGAAAATGCCTGAAAACGGCTATAATTCCAAGACAACTCCTAGAGTCCTTTCTTAGTAGCCAAAAAATACACAAAGCATTTCCAAATCTGCCATGTTTGTTAAAAGAAAAAGTACACTTTGTCTTTGAATTATGAATAGCCAAAATAAATGCAGACAATCATGATTTCAGGTGATCTTGGGCAAACTTTTGTGTTGGGCCTTTTGAAGGACACCTTGGTTACTTCCAGTTTTGTAGATTATAAATTACACTGTGGTAAATATTCATGTGCATATTTTTGTGTGGACATAACATTTTAACTCAGTTTGGCAGCTATCTATTAGTGCTGCTGGGTTGGATGGTGAGACTGTTTAGTTTTGAAAGAAACTACTAAATTTTCTTCCAAAGTAGCTGAATTATTTCACAAGTTCACCTGCCATGCATGGGAGTTCCTGTTGCTCCACATCCTTGTCAGCATTTGATAATATCAGATTTTTATTTTAGCCATTAATGGAGACACAGTGGTGTCTCATTGTTTTTATTTACAATTCCCTAATAAGATATGAATATGAATATCTTTTCACAACTTGTTAACCATCTACATAATTTTTTGGTGAGGTCTATTTTCATATCTTTTACCCACTTATTAGTTGAGTTATTATTGTCTTATTGTTGAGCTTTAACTGTTCTTTGTATATGTTAACAAGTCATTTATCACATATGTGTTCTACAATTACTTTCAGTTTCCAACTGTATCTTTTTCATTTCCCTACCCAGTATATTTCATAGGTAAAATGTTTTAAATTTTAATGAAACCCAAGTTATCAATTATTTTAATTTTAAGGATAATGCATTTGGTGTTGTAGCAAAAAACTAATTGCTACATGCAAAGTAACAGATTTTCTCTTAGGTTGTCTTCTCAAAACTATTGTTTTGCATTTGGTATTTATATCTATGATATATTTCAAGTTAGTTTTTGTATGAGGTGTAAGGTTCATCTGTGTCCAGATTAATGTTTTGATAAGTATATGTCAAGTTTTTAATTGTGCTTTTTGTTGGAAAGATAATTGTATCATATTGTATTATTTTAGTCATTGGATAAATTTTCATGTATTTTTGTCATTTTATTATCTAGAGGATAAGTATTGATGGACATTCTTTCATACATAATACTAGCAAATTTTGTCATCTTTCTTTCTTTTTGGTTGGTTACTAGAGGTTTATGAATTTTATCACTTTTCTGAAAGGATTAGCTTTTGGTTTTATTGGTTTTCTTTTGCTTTTGTGTTTTCAATTCTATTGATTTCTGCTCTATTTATTACTGTATTCTCTTTTCTCTAGATTTATATTTTTCTTCCTTTTCCAGTTTTATAAATAAAAGATTACATGAATAATTTTAGATCTTCCTTCTTTTCTTATGTAAGTGTTCAATGCTATAATTTCCCCTCTATTAACTTCTCTGATTGCATTCTACAAACTGTGATAAATACAAGTTTGATACTTTCATTTTCATTGAAAATATTTTAGATTTTTCTATTGAGATTCTTCTTTGATCCAAGCTTTATTTGGAAATATTTTGCTATTTCCAATATCTTTGTATTGTTCATTTGTAGTGTAATTGCACTGTGTTCTAACAGCATATTTTGTATGATTTCTATTCATTTAAGTGTGTTAACATGTGTTTCATAGCTCAGGGTATATTTTATATTGAAGAATGTTCCTTGTGAACTTAAGAGGAGTGTGTGTTTTGCAGCAGGCTAGATTAAGCCCATGAGCATTCACTTGCCAATCAAAAAAAGTGTCAATTAGATATAGTTGATTAATAGTGATATTCATTTCAACCATATTTATACTAATTTTCTGCCTGTTAAATCTGTCAATTATCGACAAAGGAACATTGGAATTTCCAACAATAAAAATGGACTAATTTCTTTCTCCTACTTGTTCTATTGTTATGTATCTTTCAAATACCGTTATGACTTCTTAGTGACCCATTTATCTAATTATATAATACCCAACTTTATTTCTGCTGATTTTTCTTGCTCTGAAGTCCAATATTTCTAAAATCAATATAACTATCAGCATTCTTTTGACCAGTGTTAGCATGGTATATGTACCTCTATGCTTTAGTTTTTAGGTATCTATGGTTTTATATTTAAAATGGTTTATTATAGACCAACAGTCCCAAAAGTTTTGACACCAGTGATTGGTTTTGTGGAAGACAATTATTCCATGGGAGGTGAGCTAGGGTAGGGTGGTTTCAGGATGATTCAAATGAACACTCAACTTAGATCCCTTGCATAGTGCCTGTTCACAGTAAGACAGTAGGTTTTATTTCCTATGAGAATCTAAGGTGGCTGCTTATCTGACAGGAGGAGGAGCTCAGATGGATGGGAATGGCTGTAAATACAGACAAGGCTTTGCTGCTCACCTTCTGCTGTGCAATGGGGTGGGTTGGTTGGATACCCTGTGTAGACAATATACAGCATGGTCTTGCTATATTTCAATCCACTCTGTACCTTCCTGAGTTTTAATTTACATACTGAGATCATTCATACTTAAAGTGATAATTGATACAGTTACAATAATATCTGTCATATTAATAAAAGTTCTATATTCACCACACGTGTTTTTGATTTTCATCTTTGCCCTTTCTTCCTTCTTTGATTTTTAATTGTGTCTTTCGTATGATTTTATTTTCTGTCTTCTTAGTAAAGAATTATTTTTAATGATTGCCTTAAGAGTTTGTGGTATACATTTATATCTAACCAAAGGTCATTTTTAAATAACACCATTCTAATTACATTAAGTGGAGATACTTCATGAGTATTCCCAGCCTCCCTCCCATCCCTTATAACACTGTTGTAATTTGTTTCATTTATCCATACACCAAAATCACCCAATATATCATTGTTATTATTATTCTGAGCAAATGAAAATCTTTAAAACAAATAAGAATATGAAAAATAAAATAATTTGTCACAGTTTACATTCATTTATTCCTCCTCTCATGTTCTTATATTTTTAAATAGCAATACTAATAACAGTTATTTTAAATACTCAGGATGGTAATTTCTAAGTCTCTGCCCTATTTGAATCTGGTTTTGGTGTTTTGCTTTACAGTATTTTATTATAATGCCTTTTAGCATGGTTTGCTATTTTTTGTTGCATGGCAAACATGATGTATTTGGTAATAATAATAACTGAAGTAATCATGCCTTTAATGTGAGTTGTAAAATTAATCTGGCTGGAAAATAGTTTAATTTGCTGTTTGGTGAGGTTGTAGGTTCCAGAAGCTTCAACTTATTCTGCCTCACATTATTTCCCTATTCTGTTACCTTTGGGTTTTCCTAAGAACTCCAAATTAAATGGAATATGAGCCTTGCCATTCTATCAGCAGAAACTAAATTTTTATATGAGTCATGTTGATATAGTACTACTAGAAATGTCCTACAATCCTATAATGAGGCCTCAGTAGTCTACTGGACATGTGTCCTTGTTTATAACATTCACAAATACTTCTCCATTAGTTTTTCATCTTGTAATAGACATTAGTCAAGAATATCTACTGGGGTTCTGGGCCAATGTACCACCGTTCCCAGCGCAGAGAAGGTAAGCTGCGTGAGCACCAGCAGCATCCCCCCCCCCCGTCAAAATGAGAAGACACATAAACAAGCCTCAGAACCAGACTTCCAGATCACCTAGAGCAACCCCAAAGAGAAATGAGATGGAACTCTCTGATACTCAACCACTTGGACTCCATGAACTGGCAACAAAAGAAGATCTGGAAAAAATGAAATCAGAAATAATTTCTCAGATAACAGCAGAGATTGTGTCCATAGTGCAAGACATGATTAATAAATCTAGAGAGAAGCTGAGGAACATGATGGAATCCCAACATAGGAAACAAATGGAATCCATAAAACAGATTCAAACAGATTTCCAGGAGATTAAAAACTCCATTGAAAGTCTACAGTAGAATGAGAAGTAGAATGAGCCAATGTAAGGACAGAATTTCAGATATAGAAGATGAGATTGCAATTAGTAACCAGGAAAAGAAAAATTGCTTTAAAATTGTAAGGGAACATGAGAAATCAATCCAGCAGCTGCTAGACAATGCAAAGAAGAATAACATAAGACTGATTGGACTCAATGAAGAACAGGAGAGAGTGCAGATGACATAAAAAACTGTTCACAGAAGTGATGGCAGAAATTTCCCAAGCAGGGGAAAATAACTTGACATACAGATAAGTGAGGCATATAGGACTCCAAATAGCCTTGATCAAAAAAAACTACTCATAGGAATATAATTGTTAAGATTCCAGAAACCAAACAGAAGAACAAATTCTACAGGCAATTAGAGAAAAGAAACAAATCGCATACAAAGGAAAGCCCATCAGAATCACAGCAGACTTCTCAACACAAACCCTCAAAACAAGAACAGTGTGGAGTGATGTATTCCAAGCCATAACAGACAACATCCTCCAACCCAGATTGATGTACCCTGCAAAACTGTCTTTCAAAATTGATGAAGAAATGATACTTTCATGACAAAGATCACATTATCAACTTCATGAATACCAAACCAGCACTCCAAAAAATTTTAGACAATATCCTAGGAAAAGACAATGAGGATCACAACCCCAGGAATCCCAGCAGAATGAATCCATGACACAAAATTAAACACAAAGAGGGAGAATCCAACAGAAAGAAATAGTCATGACAATGATAAGTCAATACATATCAGTTATACCATCAAAGTTAATGGTCTCAATTCACCAGTCCAAAGAAATCCACTGGGCAGAATGGGTCAAGAAGCAAGATCCAACAATATGCTGCATACAAGAAAAACACTTTATTCAAAAAGAAACTCATAGAATGAAAGTTAAAGGGTTGAAAACAATACTCCATGCTACAGGAACCTGAAAAAAAAGTAGAAGTAGTTATCCTCTTTGCAGATCAAGTGGATTTCAAACCAACACTGATTAAGACAGACAAAGAAGGACACTACATGCTTGTAAAGGGAACAATCCAACAAGAAGAAATGACAATCATAAATATCTATGCACCAAACACTAGAGTGCCCAACTATATAAAACAAATACTAATGGACATGAAAAATCATATAATCACTAATGCAATAGTAGTGGGGGATCTGAATACCCCCCTGTCCCAAATAGATAGATCAAGTAGACAAAAAATAAGCAACAAAATACTAGAACTCGATCAAACTCCTGAACAAATGAACTTAACAGATGTTTACAGTGTTCCTCCCCAGAAAATCAGAATACACATTCTTTTCAGCTGCACATGGGTTATTTTCCAAAACAGACCACGTACTTGCTCATAGAACATATTTAAGTAAGTGCAAAGGAATTGAAGTTATCCCCTGTATATTATCAGGCTGTAGTGTGATGAAATTGGAGATCAATAGCAAAAGAAACTGCAAAATTTTAATAAACACGTGAAAACTGTAGAACACAATTCTGAATAACCAATGGGTCACAGAGGAAATTAAAGAAGAAATCAGACAGTTCCTTCAATTAAATGACAATGACAATACAACATATTGGAATCTATGGGACACAATAAAAGCAGTCTTACAAGGGAAATTCACAGCAGTGAATACTATATTAGGAAAACAGAGTGAGCCCAATTAAACAACCTGATGCTGAACCTCAAGCTTCTAGAAAAAGAAGACCAGGAAAAATGCAAAGATCATACAAGGGAAGAAATTATAAAGATCAGAGCAGAAATCAATGCAATGGAGGCTAAGAGAACAGTACAAAAAAAATCAATGAAGACAAGAGTTGGTTCTTCAAAAGAATAAACAAAATTGACAAACCCTTAGCCAACCTTATCAGGAAAAGGAAAGAAAAGGCCCAAATCCATGCAATTAGGAATGAAAAGGATGAAATTACAACGGACCCAGAAGAAATCCAGAGGATCATCAATACCTAATTTGAGAATGTATATGCCAATAAGATGGAAAAGACAGAATAAATGGAAAGATTCCTACATATGTATGAATTACCAAAGTTGAAAGAAGAGGACCTAAAAATTCTAAACAATCCAATAACAATCAATGAAATTGCCAACATAATTAAAAACTTACCAACTAAGAAAACCCCAGGTCCTGATGGCTTCACCACTGAATTCTATCAGACATTTAGAGAGGAACAACTGCCACTACTGTTTAAACTCTTCAGTGAATTTGAAAGGGAAGTAATACTCCTGAATTCTTTCCTGGAAACAAGCATCACCTTGATCCCCAAAGCAGAGAAAGACCCAACCAAAAGAGAGAACTATAGGACAATCTCACTAATGAACGTAGAAGTAAAAATCCTTAATAAGATACTGGCAAATACAATGCAGAAGATCAAGAGGCTCATACACCCTGACCAAGTGAGATTCACCCCAGGAATGCAGGGATGGTTCAACATATGCAAATCAATAAATGTAATACACTATATTAATAGAGCCAAGGATAAAAATGATATGATCATCTCAATAGATGCAGAAAAAGCATCTGACAAAATCCAACACACTTTTATGATAAAAACCCTAGAAAGAGCTGTGCCACCATAAGAGCAAAGACCTGAGTTCCATCCCTGGTACCAAAAACATAAAAATAGACACATAGAGAACAAATAAGCAATTAACAAAAATGTTCCCCATGCCCAGGAAATAAATTTTTTTTTTAAAAAAACAACAAAAATTTGGAATAGATGGTCTCTACCTCAATCTGATAAAAGCCATCTATGAAAAACCAACAGCCAGTATCATGCTAAATGGTCAAAAACTGAAATCCTTCACACTAAACCAGGAACAAGACAAAGATGTCCACTATCACCACTCCTGTTCAATATAGTTTTGCAAACATTAGCCATGGCAATTAGACAAGAGAAAGAAATAAAAGGAATAAAGATAGGAAATGAAGAAGTCAAATTGTCATTATTTGTAGATGACACGATACTCTATACAGAAGACCCCAAGTACTCCGCCAAAAGTCTTCTAGACTTAATAACCAAATTCAGTAGAGCAGCTAGATACAAGGTCAACACACAAAAATCAATAGCTTTCCTCTACACGAACAACAGACTTACTGAGAGAGAAATAGAGCAAACAATTCCTTTCACAATAGCATCCAAAAAACTGAAATACCTAGGAATCAACCTAACAAAAGAAATCAAAGACCTCTTTTCTGAAAACTATAGCACTCTGGAAAAGAGAGATTGAATTTGATATCAGAAAATGGAAAGACAAGGAAGGATCAACATAGTGAAAATGGCCATACTTCCAAAATTGCAATATAGATACAATGCATTCCCAGTTGAAGTCCCAGCAGCATACTTCACAGACCTTGAGAAAACAACTGAAAAATTCATTTGGAACAAGAAGAGACTCAGAATAGCAAAGGCAATTCTAGGCAACAGAGACATGGCAGGGTGTATTACAACCTCCAACTTGAAACTATACTAAAAAGCTACTGTGATAAAAACAGCATGATACTGGCAAAGAAACAGACCTGAGGACCAATGGAACAGATTAGAAGATGCAGAAACAACTCGAGACACACTCAGCCACCTCATCTTTGACCAAGTAGCCGACCACCCTCACTGGAGGAAAGATAGCCTCTTTAATAAATGGTGTTGGAAAAATTGGGTTTCAACTTGCCAAAGATTAAAACTATACCTATAAAAAAAACCAAAAAACAAAACTAGACCTATATCTCTTACCATGCACTAAACTAAAATTGAAATAGATTAAATATCTAAATATTTTTAAAAATCTAAATATTAAAACAGAAATGCTGAACTGGCTGGAACAGAGTTTAGGTAGAATTCTTGAAGACATTGGTGTAGGCAAAGATTTTACAAACAAAACTTCAGTTGTCTGCAAATTAGCACAGACAATCAACAAGTGGGATCTCTTCTTAATAAAAAGCTTTTGCACAGCAAGAGAAACCACCAACAGTGTGAAGAGACAACCCACAATGTGGGAAAAATTTTCACCTGCTGTTCCTCAGAAAAAGGTCTACTATCTTGAATCTAGTAAAAACTACAAAATTCAGACCTCCCAAATATAAAGACCCATTCTGAAAATGGGCGTCTGAAATGAACAGACATTTCTCAGACAAAGAAGTAGAAAAAGAAAATAAACATATGAAAAAATATTCAACATCACTGATCATTTGAGAGATGCAAATGAAAACAATGCTGAGATTCCACCTCACTCCAGAAAGAATGGCTGCTATCATGAAATCAACCAATAACAAATGCTGGCGGGGCTGTGGGGAAAGAGGAACCCTGCTCCACTGCTGGTGGGAGTGTAGACTGGTGCAACCACTGTGGAAATCAGTATAGACATAGCTCAAAGAACTAGGACTAAAAGTCCCATTTGACTCAGCTGTTCCCCTATTTGGTATCTTCCCCAAAGAATTAAAAGAAGCATACCACAGTGCTATATGTGCACCCATGTTCATAGCAGCACAGTTTGTAATAGCTAAAACTTGGAAGCAGCCCAAATGCCCATCAAATGCAGACTGGATAAAGAAAATGTGGGTTTTTAAATAAAATGGAATACTACTCAGCCATAAAAAATGAAAAATTAGAGACATTTATAACTTAATGGATGCACATTGAGGAGATACTCTTTACATGAAATAAATAGGACACACATGTGTAAATAACAAATAGTTTCTCTACTGTGAGAAACTGAAAGTGTAAATAAGGACTAAAAGGTATAATCGATAATGTGAAATAGGAAGAAAAGGGGCAAAGTAGAAGGGGAAGTGGAGGGGGGTAGGGGAAAGGAAAGAAGGGAATGGAATTAATATGAGAAAATGAAAAAATGGAAACAGTCTTTGTAAATAGAGAGAGATGGAGGGATTGAAGGGAGGGCAGTGGAAGGGGAAAAAATAAGATCCAAGAGAGATTATGTAAAGGTGCAAATTTCCAATGATGAATGTCATTATACTGTATACCTAAAATGTACCAATAAAATTTAAGAAATGAAAAAAAAAAGGACTATCTATTGGGGCTGGACTTTTGTATTTCCCTTCCTTCACATTGGTTAGGTTCTGCTAAAGTAATTTTGCTATAAAGAACATAACAATACTGTAAAATATAAAATTATTATTTTTCCCATAGGTGGATTTCAAAGTGGTTATTGTTTCCTCTCCTCTGATTGAAGCATGAGGAATTTTTCTCTGATCTTCACTGAGTACCAGGGGGAGGGGGAGTCTGCAGGCAAAACTCACAAAATGTGGGTCCCTCTAACACTGGGCCCTCACACAGTCCCCAGTGATTATCAAGTGTATGACAGCAACTTGATGGAAGTACAGTAGAAGTACTTCTAATGGTTGCTGGCTGCAACAGCTTCTCCTCTCAATGCAGTATGATTCTTTATATTCCTCTGCCTCTTCACGTTTAGGGGCTACAGTTTGCCATATGACTGAGGTGCTTTAATGGTTCTAAGCAGATCACTTGATTTGCAGTTTGTTTAGTTTGCTGTGAAGATGAGTTTCTGTGTTAAGATGGGGAAAGCAACAAACACAGAGGGGAAGTACTTTCTCCAAGGTCACATAACAAACCTACCCTTTTTTATTCTCTATTTTATGATTTTTAAAAGTCTACTAATATTTAAAGACCATGCCGTCTTCTGGGGAAAATTGTAACTGAACAGTGGACTCTGAATCACCTGCTGTTTAAATCATCATATTTGAGGGGTGAAAAAATAATTCTTTATATCTTCATACAGAAAATCAGTTGCATCTCTAAAAGGGTAAGAGTAGCTGCCTTTGCATTTTTTCCCCAACCACACTCAAATATATAACACAGTGGAGATGTATCTGTACATTTGTGTAACAAAAATGTAACTCAAGATTATCAAACTAAGTCAAGATGGCACTGAAATGGATACACAGAAATTCTTCACCAGGCTAAAATTTAGAGACTAAAATGTCATGTATGTTGTGCTTTAAAAAATATATTTGATGATATCTAGTAAAATGTGGGACAAAGTAAAGAGTTAATGAATGAAGCCATGGTAAAATTTCCTATTGTTGAGTAATGAAATAATTGAAATAGCAAATTAATACTAAGTGCTTAGGAAATGTGCCCGTGACAGACAAGGCAAATGTTATAAACTTTGGTAATATGAGATAATAATACAACTGAAAATAAAAATAGGGAGGAGAAATAAATGTAACCATAATAATCCTAAATTCTTCATATCACTGAGTCAATCAACAGTGCCTCAAGCATGGTCTCATCCTGGAACTGAAAAAGAAATTGCAGGAAATGATTTCTTTATTAATATCTAAAAATATTTTTTCATGGAACAAGGGAAATTGAGATACAAGTTTGAGCTCTGTAACAGTAATGTGAGTAGGTATCTAGGGCAAGAAAAAATCATTGACCATTTTAGAGGACTGAAATAAAAACACAGGATAATAAATTAATTAAAAGGGGGATGTACCTTTTAGCAATGAAATTTAAGTATCAGCTCTCAGAAGAAGTAAGCCATCAGGGAAAGAAGATTGTGAGGGAAATAAATTACCACATTTAAAAAGAAGTGATAAAAAAATCTATGTGTAGGTATTAATTTTGTATTTATTCATCCATTCAATGTATTGATTCTTTCATCTGCCAAATTATTGTGAAATCATGATATGCCAATGAGCTAGGGAGATAGACAAATGTGCTAATTACGAAAGAAGCACTATCTCTTGTGAAAAGGAGCAAAGAGAACTTTGCTGACATAGTATCATTTTATCTGAAATTAAATTGATGAGCTTCTGCTACCTGTATTAGTAAGATCATTGACTGGTGGTCAAGAGGAGAGGCTTTCTAGTCAGAAAGACTAGCGTGGATAAGATGTGTGAGACGGAAAATAAGCTGATGTTCAAAAGGAGCTAATAGAATCAGACTTGCATTATAGAAATGTCAGTCTGTCAAAGACCAAGGCTTGTGGACCTGAGAATGTTTAATAACTAGTCTTCACTTGAGCTACACTTTCAGCTGTGAGTCCATACACCTGCCAGATAGATCCTAGGCCAGGTCTATCTTTGAGGAAAAACAAGTAAACTTATTAATGACACCTGAAACATGTGTGCACACACAAAAGTGTGCATGCACACACACAGATTAACAAATAAAAATCTCACCATAAAATACATGGAAAGGGTGGTTTCCTACACCCTTTCAAGAGTTTATTTGGTACCTGGAAATTTGCAGCTGATTGTTATTGGCCTCATTTACTACAAAAATTTCTATTTCTATTTTATTGGCCAAATAAGTCACATGGCAGTGTATAACTTCAAGGGGATGAAGAAATATAAAGCTGTGATGTGCCCAGAAGACAGACATACTGGTAAATAACAGTAGTGACCACAGAAAAGTCACTGTCTAATATGGTTCAATAAAAAGGCATTTGTTCTCTATTTTTAATTGCAATGGCATGGTATTCAGAGCTAAAGAGTGTTTTAAAGTTATAAATTTCCTTCATTTTTAGGTAAGTTGGGATTTAGAGTCATTTTGTGAGTATTCCTAAACTGAGAAGGTAGTTTTGTGATGAATCACAGTTTCAGACACTCAGCCTGTTGCATTGTTGCAGGTAGATCTAGAAAGCGATACCGCCAGGCTGAGGGCCTTCTGTATCACAAGACCTCCAGGGTAGGAGACCTCATGCTCAGATCTGTGTCACTGCCAACAGAGAGCAAAGGTCCTTTTCAAGATGTTTGTTTAGAAATTCTAACCTTAAATATAAGAAAGTCATCCATTCCTGGTAAATCTGCACAAGAAGAAAGCATATGTGAAGTAATTGACAATGCATGGGAGGAAAGGTTCCTTAAGCATGGCCTTTGCAAAATAGCACACACAAAAGAAACAGACTTGAACAATACGTTTATGGAAAGCAAGTCAGATTTTGCTGTTAGACTTTTTGGTGTTTTTATCTTGTTCACATTTCTCAAAGATTATCCTAGAGAATAGATACTAGAGAATAGTTACCTAACAGGCTTTTCTGCTCTTGAGCAATTCACACAAGGACTATGAATAGTGAGGATTGGCTAGTAGGTAGAATTTCTCTCCACTTCTCCTAAATCTTTCATCACTTGCTTTATAATTTTGGCTAAAACTGTTTGCTACCTTAGGTCTCAACATCCAAATTTGTTAAATAAAATGGTGGCTCTGTATTAACTTTCAAAGTGTTTTCTACTTCTAAACTTATGAGGCTATAATTCTGCTATCACCCACACTAATGACAAACAAAATAAAAACCAGTCTACTAAAAGTTTATACCCCATTATACATGAGGTGAGAGAACAAGTCTACCTTGTTTGCCATTTATTTAATCCTTTGTACTGAGATGAATGTGTGATACTTAGTAAGTGCTTATTCCCTATTTGCTGAAAAATTAATTAGTATATGAAGAAATATGGTAATCATTATACCTCAATTGATTTAAAAGGATGGAAGTAGAGCCACATTCCTCTGACTGGACACTGAATTGCTTTATCATATAGCTGCATAGATTAGAATTGTATAAGTATAATAAATACATAATGAAAGTTTAACAAACATTAATATGATTAGAACATAATCCAAAGCTGGTAACGTGTATTTCAGAATGTTGAGATTTTTAATTAATCTGATTGACATATATTTAGAAGGATCTGTATGATATGACAATGATCAGGCTACTTTTTATGTTAAAAGAACCTCGGAGGTGGAGATCATCTTAATAAGCATGTCTTATTTGACCAGAAAAGAAACTGAAGCAGTAAGATTTTTTGATATATAAGTCCCTCAATGACAAGTACTTGCTTAGCACACACGGTAAATTTCCATGATGATGAATGGGATCACACTTTTATTCAGCCAGAATTACTGTAGTCATTGCAGAAACATCTGTGTGGCCCAGGGTGATTTATTTTCAACCTCTTGGTAGGTGCAGGTCACTTGGTTGACCACCTACCAGCTCTAAAATTCTCTCTAATGTTTAAATGTTACCTCCATTGTAAAAGAGCAAATTTTATTAGTTTTATTGATTTCAAACCCATGTAAATTAATGCTGGATATATAACAAAACCACCCCTGTGGTTATTTTAGCAATCAGCAACAAGTTTATATTCCATTTCTGTATCTATGGAAAAGTAGAGGGAAAAGACTACATATTGCTGGACTTGTTTACAGAGAATATCTGTATTCTCAAATTGAGATACAGAGGATGGAGTTAATTCTTGGTCTTGACCCAATACTCCACTTATTATTTTAAACAATTTCATTTTTAACTTTAAAACAGATAACTACCTAGAAAGGCACACATAAATGTAAACTCTGTGGCACATTTAAAGGACCCTATGATTTTGTGAAACACAATTTGTAATGTTTGGTCCTAGGTTTGTCAACACATAGAAGAGGTATCACTCATTAATGTACACAAGGAAAGGATTCATGTATTAGTTCATTTGTTGGATAAGCATTTATTAAATTTTTGCTGTGTGTTGGGACTGTAAGTTTGAAAAGGTGAAAATTTAAAATGTCTGTCCTCAGAATTTATACTTGAGCTCATTTGTCTTTTTGTTGTTCGCTAGTTTTTATCAGAGGACGAGACACATTTAACTTACCAATCCTAATTTAAAAGGCAGCTCAAGATTCTGAGATCCTATACATGCTTGTCTTAAATTATGGCATTTTGTAGGTTTGCCATTACTTGTCATTGTAATGAATACTAAGTAATTATTTGAGTCTATACTAAATAGTTATCAGATTTGACTTAAAAACCCAGATATCATTTAAAATTTTGTGTGGTTCAGTTTCACTTACATTTTTCTGATGAAATAAAATAACCTTCTAAACAGTTAATAATATCTCTGTTAAATTTCTATAAACATTTGAATATAATAGGTCTAAGGTCAGCTAAATAAAATTAATTGAGTACCCATAAGTACAGTGAACTAAGCTCTAAAGTACTAGTTATTTCTTCTGAAGAAAATCACCATTGGATACTAGCTTGTTTCATGCATGAAAAAATCAAAATTTTTTTGACTTTTTCTCATATTCCAATTCATAGTGCTGAATAAATGCACCTAATGTGTCCAAAATTGACTTTTGTTTGTAAGATAAATGTTCTTTTAAACATCTTTATCAATGTACAACTGACATAATAAAATTCACCAGCTTAAAGTATACAACTCCAAAGTTTTTTAGTATGTGCATAGAGTTATATAACCATTACCACTGTCTGGTTACTAGGTACTGCCTGTTCTCCACTCCTTAGGCCCTGATTATTGTTAATCTGCCTTCTTCTTGTATAAATTTACTTATTCTGGACATTTCATATAAATGGAGTCATGTAATATGTATTTCGTATAGCTGACTTCCTTCACTGAGTATAATCATTTTAGTGTCCATCCATATTGTACCATGCATCAATAATTGATTCTTTTATGATTGGGTAGGACTCCATTGTACAGGCATACCAATTTTGTTTATCCATTCATCATTTGATGGACATTTGATTTGTTTCCATTCTTTGGCTATGCGGATATAGAATGATATTATTAACTTTAATGTATAACTTTCATGTATGCAACTTTTTTTATTTCTCTTGAGAGTAAAAAACCAAAAGTAGAATCTTTGGGTCATATGGTGCCTATAGTTTCAGCATTTTGAGAACTGACAAACTGCTTTCTTAAGTGGCTGCACTAGCTAAATTCTCACCAGTAAATCATGAAGGTTCCAATTTGTTCAAGTCCTCATTATCAGGTGCAATTGTCCATCTTATTGACTGTAGCCTCCTAATTGTGTGAAGCGCATTGCATTATGGTTTGGATCTTCAGTGTTCAATACTTGTCTGCTTTTATATTTCGTAAGATTCTGTCAATGATTCACCACGATAAGAACAATTAAATCCCTGATTCTAACTAAATTAAATTAACTCTGAACTTTAAACAGAACAAAAATCCTGAAAACTTCTGTCTTTTTGTATCTTGTTGCAAATAGAATTTTATATATTTATATACAATATATATTCATTCCCATTCTCTTCATTCTTACAAATAATACATTATTTAATAGCATGAGAAATTAATGTGTTATATATAAAATTGTGGATTTATGTCATTTGGATTTGTGCTATTGAATTCATAGGAAATATTTCTCTATAGTATTTTCATCAGAGCATTACTTTAGATGTTTCACAAGTTTCAAAAACCTTGACGGGACCAGTGAGACTTAACACTGGAGCCTGCTGAATATGTTTGCTCTCTTAGATCTGAAACTCCTATAGTTTCAAAGGAGCTGCTGGGCAAGGCATAACCCACAGAGTTGTTTGCAAAATTCTGAGAACAGGGAGCAGGTGTTCATTTGTCAGTAAGGAAATAAAGCAAAGTTACAATCTGGGTTAGTAATACAGAATAAATAAACTATATTTTCAGACAGGTATTTCAATTTGTTTCTCTATTTAATTTTCAAAATCTTTGCTAGAATGCCCCAGTCCTTGAAGACGACCGTAGCAGACATCTCACTCTATTGACACCAATATCTGCTTCACTAAGAGCATGGCAGGTTACTCATTCTCTTTCTCTATATATAATAACCAATATTCCACATTTACTTCATGAGAAGATGCAACACAGCCACTTCAAAAATTATGACCTTTGACAACTGAAACAGCCAATCAAAGGGATTGGTAAAGGTGGTAGGTTTAACATCACCTTAAGGAATAGAAAGAAATGAGATAAAAAGTAAAAAATTAAAGAACATTATACTCTACAGTTTTCCTTTACCATCATATTTGACAGTCTTTTGGGGAACGGTTATAGTTCACGAAACTTAGGGACATCCATGTAACAGAGCTTATTATCATAATGGCTAATACTTATTGATCATTTCTGCATCATGGCATTTTATAGATACACTGCATTATAAATTCTTTTGATTCTCAGAACAATCCTATGAAATAAGGACTATTGCGTTCTGTACATTTAATAGACAGACATAATGAAACAATTAAGTAATTTGCACATTGAATCAAAAAGAGACAAAATTAGGGTTCAAATCTGCAAAACTAGGTTCTAGAGCCAGTTCTCCTACATAACATAGGACAGTATCAATGCATAAGACTGAAATAGTGACTCTACATTTTTCCTTTAAAAGGAGCAATTAAACAAAACCATTAACCTCCTCTCCCTTCCAAAATCCTAATGGATATACAGTGAGCATGAATGTTTAAAAATCTGTGACATAATTGGGCCAAGAGGTGTTCAGAAGAGCAGAGATATTCTTAGGAGTATCTGGAGAGCAGACACACATGGAAATTCATTGATAGTCTTCAAAGGAGAGACCGCCATACAGAAAAGCCCCTGGGGAAGTTTCAAGTAAAGATACATATTAGTCATTTTCCTGCCACTGGGACAAAATACCTGACACCCACAAAGTAAAGGTGGAGAGGTTTATTTGTGCTCATGGTTTCAGTGGATTCATGAAACCAAGGTAGAAATGGCTTGAAGGAAGGGCTTGGAGGAGGACAGCTGCTCCACTCATGGTGGCCAGGAAACAAATATACTCTTCCAGGTCATGTCCTCAGCCATTTGCCTCTTCTAATTAGGCCCTACTTCTTAACACCACATTCAGCTATGATTGATCCACTGATGAATATAGTGATCCAATCACCTTCCAAAAGCCCCATCCCTGAACAGATGAGACTTTGGGGGGACATACTGTATCTAAACCATAAAAGATGGGTTCTATATTTTGTCGGGATCACACAGACACAGAGTCCAGAATTCAAATATTAAATTTGAAGGACAAGCACAGTGAGAATATAATCAGGCTGGTAATTGAAAGGCAGCCTGTAGAACTGTGGCGTGTTCACCACCTCATTAGCCTGAACAGTTACAGAATAACTACAGCGCCCATTGTTCTAGTAAATTAGAGTGACATTGATAAAAGTGGCATGGTATTTTTGCCTGGAGAAATCTAGGCTCCAAGGCTGGAGGCCCATGTTTTAGGATAAAGATCCCTTAATTCGGCTCTGAAAGTGCGTGTAGACTGTTCTCCCTGAAACAATGGCAAATATGTACTTGCTTCTCTTGTACACAGAGCTCATAGTGTAGGAGTCCGGAAGCATGCTAAGAAAATTAAGAATAGCTATGAACAGGGCTGGGGATTTAGTTCAGTGGTTTCGCCACCTGCTGCGCAAGCTCAAGGACCCGAGTGCAATCCTCGGTACAAAAAAAAAAAAAAAAGAATAGCTATGAACATTATCCAGCATAGTTCTTCATTCATAAGTATGGTTGAGTAAGCAGGATTATCAGATAAATGAGAAAGAGCACAACAGCAAAAGACCATGGTCCATCCACTGGGAGAGTGAATCTGGAAGAAAAGATATTATATAAGATACAGGTAAGGACTTTAGGATATACAATCAAACAAGAAACAGAGTGATAGCGATGAGAAGATCAGTTCAGGAAACCCAGTCTTCATTTATTAGGACCTCCACACAAAGGATCCTGAGAGCAGAGACGCAATAATGAAAGAAATAGAAGTTTATATAGTCCCAGTGTAGAAGAGAAGACTGGATTGCCTGGAGAAATGTCTAAAGACACACAATTCGGTGTCTGCTGGTGGAACATATCAGGAGCTCAAGGATAAAAAGACTTTCCAAAGAGCTTCCTGAGAACAAAAACAAACCACAACAGGTGATCTACAAAGGAATAAAGATCAGAGAGGTGGCAGACACCTCATTAGCAATCCTACAAGCTGCAAGCAAATTGAAAAACGTCTTCAAAATTTAGGAGGAAAATTACTTAATATCCACATATTTCATCAATTATTAACCAAGTCCAACGAAGTAAAGTTCTTTTGCAACATATAGGAACTACACAACTCTTTAGTGCCAGTTATCCGTCTGTTAAAAAACATACTTCAAGATACCCTGCAGAAAAAATAAAAAAGAATCCAAAATAATAAAAAAGAAAGATATTGGATCTAATCAACACTAGTATTTATTGGTATATTGGAATAAGAAACTACTGAGTTATAGTTATGCAGCAGTCATAGAAATTAAATAATTTAAATTAGAAAAGGCTTGGAGTATAAAACCTTTACAATAAAAATAAAACATTATTTAAATGCATGATTAGGAAGTTACACTATCAGAACAATTTATAAATAATCATATACTTTATATTTCATAAGGAAACTCAATTATAAACCTGAGAAAAGAAAACAAATGTATGTAAGAATTTAGCAATATAGGCATGGTATAATTTGAACAAGTGATTACTGAAAGAAAAGATGCATTTGTAATAGTTCATAAACTCATGAAAGAGTACCATAAATGTGATAAACAATGATATTTAATCATGCTATCATAAATGTTGGCTTTCAGTTTTAGACTACACAGATATTCAAAATACTAAATATTGAATTGTTATGAACATAAAGCAATAATCATTAAATTTGATAACATAAAAGTAATAATTTTGGAAACAAGAGTAGTCCTGAAGATCAGGATAGAGACATAATTTCTTATTTGAGATGTAACCACTTCTAAAGGTAATAGAACAAGAAATACTAATTTAAAGTTGTAAAAGTACCACAGTGAGATATCATCTCACCTGGGTTAGAATGGCTGGTATAAAAAAGACTGAAGATAACAAGTGCTGATAAGGGTGTGGAGAAAAGTTTACCCTTGTACACTGTTGGTGGAAATGTACAGACATTTGGAAACAGTATGGATGTTCCTCAAAAAATTAAAAATAGAACTACCATGTGATTGAAGAATCCTACTCTAGAGTACATGCCTAAAGGAAATCAGTGTGACAAAGAGATACCCGTATTCCTATGTTCATTGCCACACTCTTCACAAAAGGTAATAAATGGAAATAATATGTGTGCATCAGCTGATGAATGGATAAAGAGAATGTGGTACATATGCACAATGGAATGCTAGTCAACCATAACAGAAAATGAAATCCTCTTTTGTGACAACTTGGGTGGAACTGGAGATCATTACACTGAGTGAAGTAAGCTAGCACAGAAAGACAAGTGCCACATAACTTCTATCATAAGGGGAGTCTAAAAATGTTGCTCTCAGATGAGTGTAGAGCAGTGGTCACCAGAGGCTGGGGGAAGTGGAGGTTGGGGAAATAGGGAAGGGGTGATAAGTGGGTATTAAGTTACAGTTAGACAGGAGGAAGCACTGTGTCATTTCACAGTAAGGTATCTAGAGACAACAATAATGTACTGTATTAAAAAAAACCCTTTAAGAAAGTATTTTGAAAATTTTACTATAAAAATAATAAATATTTAAGGAGATAGATATTTTAACCTAATTTAAATTATACATTGTATACATGTGTAGAAACATCACATTACCACAAAAATGTACACAATTTTCATTTGTATATATCAATTAAAAATCTAATTTAAATTTTAAATAAAATTATAAAAATAACCCAGAGAAGAATCAAAAGTTACAAGACAACTGTCTAAACTTAGGACAAGAGAAAGGAAGTAGTATGGTGAGTGTGACAAATTCTTACCTTTTATATAAAGAATGATAGTGACTGAAGTGAGTACAATTTTATAAAAAAGGTGTATCATTTAGAAGTACGATGTTATCTGCCAAAATAAGCAAAAACACAATGAAAAAGGTTACCATGGGGAATGGGATCAGAGGTATCTGGAATATTTACATCATCCTCTGCTTTACATACTTTGTGCTTTTATTGTTTTATTTGGATTGTACCATATATTTAAAGGAATTCTATTATATTTTCATTAGAAAGAGTAACTGTATTCTTTGAGCTTTAGCAATTATTAGCATAAATTTCCTTAGATGCATTTGTGAGTTAGGTGATATATACCAAGACAAAGCTTCCTTCATCTCATTTCAGAGTCATTCCAGGTGCTCAACCACAGTGCATGCTAAAGGCCTGAAAAAGCAGAGAAGGAGAGGACCTGCAAGTCCAGCTGATTCAACTTACTGAGAAGTATACTTTAAGGTAATCTTTTCTTCTCCTCCTGTGTAACAGTTTAATGAACCAATTGTAGTACCTCTCGTAAAGACATGCCTATGGAGATTTAAGGACTGAAATGTCCAAATCATTAGCAAAGTTTTATACCAAATAATAAGTGATTTACTGTGAAGAAAAGCATGAAATCTTGAACAAAATTTCCATAAACTTCACTTCAATTACTGATAGCTTAAGTACAGGAATTTTGAATAGAATTTGCAGTATTAACAAAATCTAAGCTACTTTGTCTAGTAGCTGTAATCAAAGTGATTTCTGCCAAGCTTATGTATGTGAGCATTGTTATGATAAGCTAATAGAGGCATGCTATATGTGGTCACTTTTTGGCAACTCTCTAGCTCCTCCTCATTAGATGTTTCATTGACTTTTTAACTGGGCAATGGAGATCTATGTACATTGCATTGATTGACTGATGTAAATGGATGTATATTCCTTTAAAAATGGGAAGAAATTCTTGCTGCTTCCTAATATTTTTTATAAGATAAGAAACAGTACGATTCTTTGTAACTTTCAATGCTAAATTTGGGATATTCGTTCCCCTTACTAGCTCATGTACTTTTCCTATTCTTACCAATAAGCCAGCTAAGGTGGGATCAGTAAATACTTTTAAAGATAAAGGTTAATATTGCCCTTTCTAAAATTCTAATACTTTGTTTTCCAGTTTGGTGATAAATACATTAAATACCCTTTATTAATATCATCCTAAGATTTTAGAATACATTCAGACTTCCTACCATTTTGGGAACCAAAGAATCCCTGTTTTAACCATAAAAGTACATGTGAAATTAACATTTGTGAATGGGACATAGGCTGCTATTTTAAAGTTTCTAGAGTTTTAAAGCATCTTCAGTGTTTTATAACTCATAATATGATTTTTCTCATCAAAATTTAGTTAAGGGAAAATTTGCCTATACTTCCTAAAGAAATCCAGCAAATATTTACCTGAGTGCTATGTCTAATTCTAAATGTATGTTCTGGATAAGAGTAATTACTTGACTTTTCGGTATATGTTTTGTGAAAAAAATATGGTTTGATAAATATTAGACAAGAAGAAGTTGATGAGGAAGCTTTAACATAATCATTTTCTAATTTACTTGACTGATCACCTACAGCCTTATATTTCTAAGCCTAATAAGAATTTATAAGGAATTTTGCAATCAAATAGGTATTGTGATCATCGAGTTAATAACTCACACTGAAGTAGGATTTAGTTTTAGAGGTAAAAGACAAAGCATTTAAAGAGCAAAAGCAAGTGGTACTTTTCTTGCTGTAATTCTCATGGAAAGGATTAAGCACCCTGCTGCTAGTTTGGACAGGCGTTCATCGAGCACAGATAGTAGTCTGATCTTGACAAGTCCCTGGAGCTTCCTAGCTGCCATATTTATTTGGATTGGAGACAAACAATGCAACTTGAAATGTGTTGTGATGGGTCTCTTCTTGCCAATGTTCAGTCTTCTCTATTGACCCTGCGTCATTCGATATTCCAGGCTGATTCTTCTTGGTTCCACTTAAGGAATCAAGTAACTACTTGAAAGGTTTGTTTGGTGACAGGAGACAAAGGATGTCCAGAAAGGCACCAGATACTCAGAAACTTTCATTGTAATTAAGTATCATAAATCAAAAGCCTTAGGCTGTTCCAGAACAATATGTAGTGTCATTTTTAAGCGTATTAATCATTCTTAACCATAATCTCTAAAGTAAACACTGGGAGTAAAAAAGTTATAAATAACTTAAGCCAATACTACAAAATGATCTTTGATAAGTATACCTTAAGGTAATCTTAAATTTTCCTTATGATTATTTAACAAAGAAAGCATGGTATTTATCAAGGACAAAGACTTGAGTAAATAGCTCATAAATATAACTTCAGGTGTTGCCAAGGAACCACAGATACACCAAAGGAGAGTAGCAAACACAATTCCCTTCATTTATATTCCAGAGGAATCAGAAGTACAAAGTACAGAGGACTCAGAAAGTACTCAAAATCCCTGATTAATGCTCTAAAATTGTGGATCCAGATGAAATTAGACACATAACTTGAGTTCAATGAATTGAGATTTTTTTCCAACTATGACTCATCTAATGCTGGTGACTCAGTCTCTGACTGTTTGCTAACCTCAAATCACACCTGTGCATCTATTACTGAATTTAGAAATGCTAGAGCATTATGTACCCACAAATGTAAAGGTTTCTGGAAGAGTGTGCTTTCCTTTCAGAAGGTCACAGCAGGTACTGACACAGTGAGAGATCAGGGCTCTCTAACAACAAGCTCCCTTCTGCATCTCAGCTTGCTTCCAGGTGAACAAGCTACCTTTATGATTCCAAAATAAGCATGTTAGGAGAACTTTCTAAAGTCAGTCTTACCAATGACTTTTGCAGGTAGCTTTGTGCATAAAAGCTAAGCAGTTACTGGAATGCAAACCCCCAAGAAAAGCCTAATTGGAGCAGTTGACCTCTAGTGTTCTTCATTTTGACTCCTCACCAATTTAATACAGATCCATGTACTTGTATTAAGCATTACCTCTGTCCAAGTGGGCTTCGATGATGCTGTTACCAGAATATCATCACATGAGGGAAATGGAAAGCGTTAGAAAAATTAATCAGTGTGAGCAGAGATAAAATTTGAAATAATAAATTTGAGATTCCTGTTACAATGGATGGTTTTTAAATAAATTGGATTCATACCATCTTCTCAGAGGAAGAGGAAACTTGAGTAATCGCTGCAAGCCTAGCATGTGTTTAAAAAACTCTTCTTTGATAATTCCTTTAAGAATATAAAAACATGGGAGAAAAATTGATTTTCAAATATTTGTGAGAAAATTGTTTTCTTCAAAAGACTGGAAGCTACATGATTTTCTTTAATTAAAGCTGTGATACCAAACTTCAAATATAAAACGTAAAGATTCAACTTATCACAAATTTAATGAAACAAATTATTCCAAATTAATGACTCGAGGGCTGGGGTTTTAGCTCAGTGGTTCTGCTACCTGCTTCACAAGAGGAAGGATCTGAGTTCGATCCCCGGTACCAAAAAAAAAAAAAAAAAAATTAATGAGTCAACTCAATAGTGACTACAAATGTAGGGATCTTGTTTTGTACATCTTCAGAGTTATTTTGTTTTTTTTTAACGAGGAATTTGAGGAAGCACACAGTACTGTATTCGAAATATAGTAGCACCTCATTCATCTAGAAGTTTCTTACCTGGATAACTGGAATTTTTAAGAACAAAGTTGAAAACATGAAAATAATCAAAAGCACCCACTAATGATTAACATAGTCATCTCAAAGTTGACTAATGTGCTGGTGGAACAACTTTTGAGGATATATGGAAAAGAATATGTTAGGCACAGATATCACAAATTCTAACTCCATCAGACACACACTGGCAGCATGAAGAAATATCAACTGACACCTGAAATGAACAAGAAAGATAAATTTAAAAATGTGAAAGCCAACACAGGACCCCATAACCATAGAATATTTGGAAAAGCCAATGTAAAGAAAACAAAATTTGAGATTTCCTTAGGGTGCCATAGACCACATATTAAATCTCAACTTTGAATCACCTAAAGAAGTATACATTATATTTAAATGTACTGCTAAAAGAACCTAAGATTTTTTCCACATTCAGAGGGAGAATAATCAGAAAGATAATTAAAACCAAGAATAAATTCTTGGAACATAAATTGTCCAAAACATTAACGCTCTAGACAGATAGATGGAGACTTGCAGGTTAAGTGTGATCAAACATTCTATAATGTCTGTATAGATTATCTCTAAATGTTCATTCTGAAAAAGAAAGGAAAATATTAAAATACTTTTAGTTTTTCAAGAGTTCTAAAATGGAAGCTGAAAAAAGAAAAAGGAGTCAGCTTCAACATTAATAGCATGAAAATGAACACTCCTGCTTTTATTAGAGAAGAAAATATTTGAACAAACTGAAAAATTAATTACATCTCTGGATCCATCAGGTTACCGGGATTTCAGGGCAAACTACCACCAGAAGATCTGGAGAGACGGGTGACTCTGGGATCACAGCTGGGATACGCTTACCTGGAGCAAATACCACTAGCATCATAAACTTGCACAAACAATTAAATAGTAATTTTGACAAAATGCTAGAAGCCAAATGGAGATAAGCATGAGAGTAAGAAATTCCAGGGGGAGGATCTCCTTCCGAGGAGAACTCCTCAACTGAGTTGCTTTTACTGGTAGGAAGCCCAGCAGGTGTCATGGTGAACCAAAGAAAGAGCTCCCTGTTGCTGAGGTGGGGGAGGGATCATTGTAAAGTACCGAGAGCCTCTCCACAGCAAAATCCTACTTGCCAAGGAAAACACTTTCCCAGAGCCTTATTGCATCTGGGGGAAGGACATTCTTCCCAAACTAGCCTCCTCTAGTTTTTGCCTTTCAAATAAAGGAGGAAAATAGCCATTGGTCAAGAAGGTTAAAATATTATATTGAAAGCATGCAACCAGACAAGAGAGTAGAAGGGAAAATGCTGCACTGAACTGGAGAAACATTTTCAAAGATCACAGTTCACAAGCACAAGTCCTCTAAAAGATTTAATCAGGATGTTTCAGAATATTCCCCTTTCTCCACATTTCTTCAGCAGACCAACAGGGTTCAATATAATAAGTGAACTGCCATGAAAAAGCCTCAAGATAGAGACTTTCTCTAAGGACAGTTATTTGGGGAAGCCCAAAGTCAAAGCGGAGAGAAAAACAAGTGCACAAGAGAGATTTGGAGCCTCTGGCACCTACAGCTGCAGTCATGTTAAACACAGCCCAGCTGTAGGTGAAGTGGCATACACGCTCTTGTAAGAGATCTGGTACCATCAGCCAGTTCCTGTTAGGCAGCACAACATGTCTGAATTTCAACAAAAGGAAAAAGTCCTAAGAAACCAAAAGTCTTATCTATAGATAAGGGAAATGAATGGTAACATCATAGGGATATGAAAGGAATTGTGAATTCTGTTGAAAAGTACTAGTCTACATGTGAGACATAATACTGTTATTGGAAGAGCTTATGTCTGTTAAAAATGTATATTGTAAACTCCACAGCAATCATTTATTTTTCTAAAAAGATGATCAATTGCTTTACTAAAAGCAAGTAAAAGGAATCACGAAAGGTTCAATTAAAAGCACAGAAAGCAGAAAAAAATGGATGGGGACACATATGATGAATATAAAAGTTAAGAGCAGGATATATATTACTACAAGTATGTCAATATTACTCTAAATGTGAATGGTATAAATACAATCATTGAAAGGCAGAGATTCTCAAACTGGATTTAAAAACTAAACAAAACATTTAATTTATATTGTCTATAAGAAATATGCTTTGAATATGAAGAATCAGATTAGTTAAAAATAAAAAGTAAAATTACACCATGCCAGTAACAATAAAAGGAAAAGGTAACTATAGTAATTTCTGACAAAGTAGACTTGAGAACAGTTATCAGGAATAAAGATAATGATCTATTCTGGAAAAATATTACAATAATTTTAAATGTACATGCACCTAGCAACAGAAAAATCAAAATATTTGGGACAAAAACTGATAGATCTGAAAGAAAAAATAGATAAATCTACTTTTATATCTGGAAACTTCACCACCCTCTCTTAATGACCAATAGATCAGGCAGGTAGAAAATCAGTAAAGATGTAGTTCAATTGAACTGCACCATGCACTGGCTGGATCTAATTGACACTTAGATAATACTGAACAGCAGCAAAATAAATGTTCTTCTCATGCTCTCATGGAACATTCACCCTCATAGCTAACATTCTGTACCACAAAACACATCCTCACAAATTTACAAAACAGAAATTATACAAAGTATTATCTTAATAGGACTAACTTGAACTCAATAGCAGAAAAATAACTGTAAAATCTCCAAATATTTGATAATTCAGCAACATGTCTCTGAATTTTTAAATTATATGGATAAAGAGAACTACTAAGGGGAATTAAAGTATTTTTTTAAATGAACATGAAAATACTTATTAAAATTAATACTTCTCAAAATTGGGGGATATAGCAAAATTGTATTTAGAATAAAATTCATAGCATTAAACACATGTGTAGGAAAAATGATCTAAATTAAATAGACTTACAGGTCACCTACAGCAACCCCAAAGGGAAACAAGATGGAACACTCTGATACTCAACCACCTGGACTCTCTGTACTGGCAACAAAAGAGGATCTGGGAAAAATGAATCCAGAAATAATTACTCAGATAACAGCAAAGATTTTGCTCATGGTGCAAGACATGATTAATAAATCTAGAGAGAACACAGATAAAAAAATAGAGGATCTGAGGAACATGATGGAATCCCAACATAGAAAACAAATGAAATCCATAAAACAGATACAAACAGATTTCCAAGAGATTAAAAACTCCATCAAAAGTCTGCGCAGCAGAATGAACCAATGTGCGGATAGAATTCCACATATAGAAGATAAGATTGCAATTAGTGACCAGGAAAAGAAAAATTGCTTTAAAATTGTAAAGGAACACGAGAAATCAATCCAGCAGCTGCTAGACAATGCAAAGAAGAATAACATAAGACTGATTGGAGTCAATGAAGAAACAGGAGAGAGTGCAGATGACATAAAAAAACTGTTCACAGAAGTGATGGCAGAAAACTTCCCAAGGAGGGGAAAAGAACTTGACATACAGATAAGTGAGTCATGTAGGACTCCAGCTAGCCTTAATCAAAAAAAATCTACACATAGGCATATAATAGTTAGGATTCCAGAAATCCAGCAGAAGAATAAAATTCTACAAGCAGTGAGAGAAAAGAAACAAATCACATACAAAGGAAAGCCCATCAGAATCACAGCAGACTTCTCAATGCAAATCCTCAAGGCAAGAAGAGCTTGGAGTGATGTATTTCAAGCCCTAAAGGAAAACAGCCTCCAACCCAGATTGATGTACCCTGCAAAACTATCTTTCAAAATTGATGGAGAAATAAGATGCTTTCATGATAAAGAGCACCTCAGGAACTTCATGACTATCAAACCAGCACTCCAAAAAATTTTAGACAATACCCTAGGAAAAGACAATAAGGATCACAACCCCAGGAAACCCAGCAGAATGAATCCATTGGGCATGACAAATTAAATGCAAAGGGGGAGAATCTAACAAAAAGAAAAAGTCATGACAAGGTTTTTAAAACTTTTGACTTCATCTCCCTACTGAGTGTATAATTCAATCTTATTATTGTACTGATTAGTATTTTTCTGATTCTAGAGTTGCACACCATTCCTTGTGCTATACTGGCTATTTATCATCTTCTTATGTCTACATTTTAATTGGGTTGTCTATTAATGAGCTCTAAGAATTCTTTATGTATTCTGCTCATAGGTTATATGAATTGTAAATATGGTCTGTTTAAGGACTACTTTTCATTTTAATGATGTCATTTAAAGTTCTAAATTTTGATGGAATCTCATTTATCATTTTTTTTTCTTTTATACATCATGTTTTTTGTATCCTAGGTAGTTCTTGCCTACCCTGAATTCATAAACATTTTCTCTTATAATTTCTTCTTAAAGTTTTATACTTTTAGGCTTTCTTATTTAGGTTCATAGATCCCTTCAAGTTATTTTCATGTATGGAAAAAAAGGGTTGACGTTATTTTTTATATACAGATACCAGGTGTTCTAGTGCCGTTTGCTGAAGACACTATCTCTTCCTCAGCTCTTGAATCAAGTTTATAGTCTATAAAATGCTAATGCTAAATAATTTTTCAAAACTCAGTGGACCATATATGTGTGGTTCTATTTCTAGATTCTCTGTTTTATTCCAATGATCTATATGTCTTTCCTTACACCAACACTGCCTTGATTACTGTAGCTTTAGAAGAAGTCTTAAAATTGGGTGCTAAACATCTTCCAACACTGTTTTTGTTTTTGCTTTTGGCTTTTCTGGATTCTTTGTACTCCTATATAACTTTAAAATTTCAATATCCAGTTCTTCATTTATAGCAAGTATACACAGACCTGAATTTTTATATATACCTTGTGTTTTCTAATCCTGCTAAATTCAAGTACAAGTTCTAGGGGCTCCTAGAGATTTCTTAGTATTTTCTCTGTAGATGATCATTTCATCTACATATAAAGATTTTGCTTCTGCCATGCCAATCCTATCCTAGTTGTGTCATTTTATTGCCAGACTATTTTGGTTTAGACCTATGTTTCAAAGTCTAATGGACAGATGAAGAGTAGGCATATATGCCCTTGTTCCCCACCTTGGGGAGAAAGCATTGTATCATCTCCATTCATAGGAGTTTTTGTTGGAAGTATGGAGTACATGTCTTTGATCTGTTGAGAAGGTTCTGTTCTACTTCTAGTCTCCTGATAGCTTTTACCATGAACAGCTGTAGAATTTAGTCCAATACTTTTTCTCCAACTAGTGACAGGATCATATGGCTTTCTCCTTTCCTCTGTTAAAATGATTACTTCTGGGGGTGGATCTTCCAATGCTGAACCAACACTGCCATCCCTAAAATAAAACCGCTTTCTACATACTGCCAGATCTGACTTCTAATAGTTTGTTTTGTTAAACAAATTTCTATCTATGTTCATACTTTTTTCTTCTATTATCTTTATCCAGTTTTAGGATTAGCACAATGTTGATTTCCTAAAATGAGGGGAGAAGTGTTCCTTCTTTCTTCTGCTTTAAATGTTTGATATAATTTATCAGTTAAAATGTTTATGAGCCTGCTGTTGTCATATAGGTAGGTTTTCAAGCTAGGAATATTCTTTCTTTAATAGGTGCTATTCAAATTTTATATTTCCTCCAGAGTTAGTTTCATTCATTTGTCTTTTAAGGTACTTCTTAGAAGTTGTCAAATTTATTTCAAAAAAGATTTTTGTAATATGCTTTCTATATCCTTTTAAATTCTGTAAAATCTGTGGTAATATCTCCTAGATCTTAATATTGTAATTTAAAAAAATGTGTAACATATTGTGTAACAGGAAGAAAAGGTCTAAAAGAGCAGGGGAATTAGGAGGGGTAAGGGAAGGGAAAAAAGGGAAAGGAAAAAATATGAGAAGAGGAAAAAAATGGAAACAAGGTCTTTGCAAATAGGGAAGGGTGGAGGGGGTGAAGGGAGGGTAAGGGAAGGGGAAAAAAAATAAGAACCAAGAGACTCATGTAATGGTACAAGATCCCAATGATGAATGTAACTGGATTTTATACCTAAAATGTACCAATAAAGTTAATGGGGGGAAAAAAAAGAAAACTAGAAAATTAAGAGTATTGTATGCCTAAAGCAAACCAAACGGAACAACAACAAAAAGATTAGGGTAGAAATGAATGAAACTGACAAGAGAAATACAATGGAAAACATAAACCAAAAGCTGGGTCTTTATCATTACAATGGGGCTATTGAGAAAGGGAGAGGGAAAGGTAGAAGGAGGGCAGGAGAAAGGAAAAGAGAAAAAGAGAACCTAGAAGAGAGGACAGGAGGAAAGAGAAGAGAGAAGGGAAGGATAGAATGAAGAATGAGGAATGAGAGTGAACACAGAAGAGAGAGAAGAAACAGGATGTATAGGTCCTCATCAGAAATTTTAATATGGTTATTATTACCTATCCATAGGTTTTAAATGAATACTAATGGAATTTCAAGCAATACTGTGTCCACAATTGAAAAGTTAGATGACATTGGTCAATTGCAGGAAATACACAGACTACCAAAACCCAAACAAGGGGATACAAGTGGACTGGCCAACACTACATCTATCAAAGAAATCAATCAATATTCAACAAAAATAATAGCAAATTGAATTCAACTGCATAAAAACAGAACTAAACTTCACAACCAAATGGGATCTGTTTCAGGTACCCTAGACTGGCACAGCACTTGAAAATCAATCAAGACAATCTAGTTATCAATGGGCTAAAGAAGATAAATCACATGATAATACCAACTGATACTGAAAAAACCATCTAACAAAATCCAACATCCATAATAAAAATTAGCAAACTAAAAATAGAAGACTTCTTAACTTAGTAAAGAAAATCTAAAAGGAACTAAAGCTAAAACCATACTGAAAAGCTAACACTTTTCCTCTAACACTGAGAAGAAAGCAAAGATATCCTATCTCACAAGTGCTATTGAAAACCAAATAGAATTCCTATCTGCTTAAATAAGAAAAGCCAACATAAGGCATGCAGATTGAAAAGGAATAAATAAATCTATCTTTATTCATAGGTGGTATATTTGTATATGTTGAAAATTTTTAAAAGGCAACAAATACAGTCAATCTCTAACAGCAAGTAAAAAGATTACTATATAGAAGTTAATTGCTTTCCTATATATCACCAACAACCAACAGGAGCTTAAAAATCAATTAAAAATTACTCATGATACCACCAAGTTAAAAACACTTAAGTATAAGTTTAACAAAAATGTAAATGATTTGTATATAGAAAATTTCAAAACACTGGTGGAAGAAACCAAGGATCTAAATAAATGGAGAGTTATTATATTTCCATGGATTGAAAGACTCAATATTTTTAAGATACCAATTCTTGCCAACTCGTTATTTAATTCAATCCCTATCAAAATCTCAGAAGGCTATTTTATGCATATCAACAAACTGATTCTAAAGGTGAGTGGAAATGCCAAAGACTCACAATAGCCAATGTGATACTAAAGAAGCAAAACAGAGAAAGGACTGAAGTTACCCAACTTCAAAACCAAATGTAAAGTTATATTAGTCAAGACAGTATGTGATTGGTGGAAGAAAAGACAAATAGATCAGGAATATAATAGAGTGCCCCAAAAGCAAGGTCATAAAAATGTAGTCAACTCTTCTTTCATGAAGACACAACAGTAATCCAATGGAGAAAGAATAGATTTTTCATCAAAGAGTCCTGCGAAAATTGACATCCATGTTAAAATAAAACCTAGACAAATAGTTTACACTATTCCACAAAAGATAGCTCGAGTTATCAGACATAAAAATGAGATGCAAAACCATAAAACTTCTAAAAATTAATGCAGAATACATCCATATGACTGAGTTTGGCAATGAGATTTTTAGATACAACACCAAAAGCAAAGTACAAGGCAGAAAAAAAACCTAAGAGGTTAACTATTAAAATTAGAATTCTTTTTTTCAAAATACACTGTTATCTCTTGGTCTCCTTCCCTTTTGCAAAAAGTTATATCTCTCTGTTTCTTATCAATCTAGCTTTTATTTTGCTCTTTAATTTATTTATACTTTGGGTTTCTCATATAAGGGAAACCATGCAATATTCAAGCATGTGTGTCTAATTTATTTCACTCAACATTATGGTCTCAAGGTTGGAGGCAGAGGGAAGGGAGAGAAGGGTAAGAGAATAAAAAAGAATTAATATGTTTCATGGACACGTACCACCTGCCCACAATGAATGTAATAATTATGTGTGACAAACATGAACTACTAAAAATTTGACAAAACCCGCATTATTAAGAGAACAAAAAGGTAAGAAATTGGAAGGTGAAAAATATTTGCAAGTATATATCTGATGAAAGAGTTATCAAAATAATTTTTGGATTAGCCAGAAATATTTTTAAAACTTTCTAAATTTTATCAATAAGAAAATGAAACAGTTGGTTTAAACACAGACAAAAGACCTAGTATATACATATCTCACCAAAAATGTCATACAAATGTGCATATATGTTACATGTCATCTTTCATCAGGGAATTGCAAATTGAAACAAAAAAAGCTATCACTGTACATTTATTTAAATAGCTAAAATCCAAAAAACCATTGACCCCAATTCATTTTAGGATGCAAGACAGAAGATATTCTCACTTGTTGGTAAATAAAATATGGCACAACCATTTTGGAAGAATAAGTTTGGCCTTTTTTTTAACAAAATAAATGATCAGTAAAATGCATTCTAATGTATTTACCCAACTGACTTGAAAATTTATGTTTACACAAAAACCTGCACCTGGATGACTATAGTGGTTTTATAACTTCCCAAACAGGAAGAAATCAGATGTCTTCCAGTAGCTGAATAGATAAACAAACTTTGTTATATCCAAATAATAAAATATTAGTGAGAAATAAAAAGGAATAAGTTGCAAAACCTTGAAAAGACTTGGATAAATCTAAAAAGGAAAATTGCTGAATAAGATAAGCTAATTTGCAAAGGTGATATTATTCCAGTTATTTCAATTATTCTGTTATCCCAATTATATGATATTCTGTAAAATGCAAAACTATATAGTTGCAAATGTATGAAATTTGTTTCTTTATTATAAATGTTTCTTTATTATACTGAATGGTGTGTGGGGAAAGGCACTGACTGATCTGAGTGACTGGAAATGAATGAAGTCCATATAAAATTAAGAAAAAAGGAACTGTGGGCAAGCACTGCATTCAAATAATAGTTGTTTTGTATGGGTACATGGGTTAACAGTTAGGAAACCTCTGCCTCGTGTGCTGGAGTTTAACAATTTAGCAGTAAATTAGTGACAGATGGTGAGAGCCAGGTGTCTCACTGGAGAGGGAGGTTATGGACAGGCAAGAAAAGGGCAATACGGTGGCCCAAGTGGTGATGGTTTAGAGTTGGAGAATCAGCATGAACTCATGTTTAGCTTCCTCTAGATTCTGGTGATTATACATGGAAATATTTATAGATAATTGCATATAGATTAGTTAATTTCTCTCTCTGTCTCCATCTACATCTCACCCTCTATCCCTATTCCTATCCCTGTCCATCCCAATCCCAGACTTTATCTCTGTATCTGTTTCCTTCTTCATCATCTCATAAATCCTAGAAGACCCAACACCATGGCAGCAATATAAGAAACTACGTGGGGCCGGGGATTGAGCTCAGTGGTTTCGCCGCCTGCTGCGCAAGCGCAAGAACCAGAGTTCGATCCCCAGTACCAAAAAAAAAGAAAGAAAGAAAGAAAAGAAACTACATGTCTGTGGAGAAATAGATGAATCTAAGGCTAGAGCAGGGGAAATACAAGATGAGCCTGAACTCTCTCATGCTAAAAACAGAAGTACTAAAAATAAAAAAAAATAAGAAAAATATACTGATAAGTATATATATATATATATGTGTATATATATATATATGTATGTATGTATATATATACATATATATATTTTTTGGTACCGAGGATAAAACTCGGGTCCTTGCGTTTGCAAGGCAGGCGACAGAACCACTGAGCTAAATCCCCAGCCTTGATAAGTATATTTTAAAGGAACACATGCATGTAGAAAAGCTCCCAAAATCCAAAATTAAAACAAGAAAATATATAATGCCATCTTGGACTATTATCCAAAGTATAAAATAAACAACCATGAATCTATTCATATATAAACAAATTTTTGAACAAAGAACAAACAAACAGACCCATAAATAATGGAGATGAGACAAGTCTCTCATGCAAAAGAATTCCATATAATCTATGCAGATACTTCTCCATCAAGGAGGCAGAGCATACAGTAGCTGCTCTCTACTTAAGTGTCAAAAGTATAAAGACTTCCTTCAAAGAGTAGGGTGTAGAAAGCAAGGTAGAGAGAGTATAAATTTATAGTCAAGAAACTTGACAAACACAGCACTATCAATGGTGAGTCACATTGATAGTGTGTACCCTTGATATGAAGCGATACATATGACACTTTATTTTTATGATCTTTCTCTTCAAAACCCCTAACTTCAGTGAAATCATGAGAAAAAAATCAGACAAATATAAATCAAAGGGAATTCCCTCCAAAAGGTAGAAGTAATCAGCAGGAGACAAGTTTCAGACACCAGCTTGCTGTTAGCCTCTGACAATAATCCTGGACTACTTATGTGTCACCACCTCCCTGAGAAAATAAGGAAACCGTAGTTCATCCTCAACAGGTTCAAGAGGGCCTCAACACACTTCCTGGAACATAGAAAATTTAAAATAAAATGTAAATATCATTTCTAATAATATTGTTACTTTTGCCAGAAAACACTGGCTTCTGACAGGAGGTCCAGGCTTGAAGATGCTGTCTCTGAGCAACCAGCCCCCTTCTAGAGTCAGTCGGCGTTTTCACCCTTGATTGTGACCAAGTCACACAATTCCTTTTCTCTTTCAACTTTGCAATAGAGACAGGTATTGTAGTTAAAACCTGTTTGTTAGCAAGTGGCTTCTTAATGGTAAACCCCTTGTCTGTCTGTCCTCTTATTCACACAGGCAGTGATGTAGAAATAGTATCAAAATGAAGGGCTATGAGAACCTGTGCTTAGCCTCCAATATTTGTGTCTTGCCCAGGAATAAATGTGAATTTGTACTCTGTGGTGCCACAATGTGTTGCATGATATTTCTTTCTACATATAAACCATGCAACATGGCTGTTACAAGCATTTAGGGATTTGGCAGGGATTCTGAGAGTGAAGTTGCTGTCCATGAAGAAGTCTGATGTCTTATATCATGGAGACTGTGAATCTGTATGTGTGTTTTGATTTTGACATTACATAGTCATATTGCACACTGAAACACTTTTCCATTCCTTTGTGTGTACAAGGAAAATATTTAATAACCAGCAGATAACTAACATCAACCCTTTCTGAATTTATGCTCTATGGCAGTGATGGCAAACCTTTAAGGGACGAGTGCCCAAACTGCAACCCCAAACCCACTTACTTATCACAAAGTGCAAACACTGCAATTAAACCTGAACACTGAGGTTTTAGTTTAGAAAAAACAACTCATACATTATCATCCTTTGTCTTAAGAGAAAAACAAGTAACACACATATCATAAGTTTGTCACCAGAGCTATATAAGCTGCCAATGTATGTTCCTTGGCCATGTGTGCTTCAATAATAGCTTGCAAAAGCAACAGAATGACAATGTGTCACCCCAATCCCTGATGAAGCATTCCTTTTGTAATCAGAGTCACTGTTTCAATAGTTACTATATACTAGTGTTTTTAGTTGGGTACAAATGAATGAATAACTTAGGAACATCGTTAACAGAATGTTAAGTATAAAAGTGTTGTTTAGCTAAGTATAGAAGTATTGAAATTGGTCTCTCCATTGATGACAAGATTCAGAGTTGGGAAGGAAGATCTCTGGAAGGAACAGAGGAAAGTGGGGAGGGAGCGAATTAAAAATGATCAAGGCACATGTGTGTATGTACTAATTCCCCAGAATAAATGTAGTTATTATATGTCACAAACATACATGAATAAAAAGCAGAATGGTTTTATAAAAAATACTAACAGTTCAAGAAATGAAATATACCGTAGTTAAGTTAAACACCTTCATTCCCCATTTGGTTGGTTGGGCTTACACACTGGAGCTGATTCCTGAGATTGGCAGGATGTCTGTGGTGACACCTGGGCTCAAGTTGAGACTCACAGAAGTGGCTGGTTTGTTATCAAAGAGTTTCTTGTACTTGTGTTCCATCGATCTGTTGGGGAATTCTGTCTGGATTTTAAATTTGGGTTCTTGTTGCTCAGATTGAACATTCAAATTTTTTAAGTATATAATTAACAAATAATACATATTTATGGGATATTTTGATACATAAATACATTGTGGAATGATTAATCTTGAGTAATTGACATAGCTATTACCTCACCTGCTTATCTTTTTGTGGTAAGAACATATTAAAAGGATCATTTTAGTAATTTTGAATTATACAATTATACAATTATATCATTAACTCTGGTCATCTTGCAATGCAGTAGATCCTTAAAGTATATGTTCATTCTGACTGAGAATTTGTACACTTTGACATCATATTCTCTTTACCCACCCTCAAGCTAGGGTAGCCACCATACTGCTCTCTAATTCTATGAGTTTGACTTGTTAGATTCCACATATGAATGAGATTACACCATATTGTCTTTCTGGGTCTGACTTTTTAACTTAGCATAATATCTTCCAGGTGTATCTATGTTGTTAGCAAATGACAAAATGTTCTTTTTAAAGGCTGGATAGTATTTCAATGTCTGAACATACCACATTTGCTTTATCTGTTGGTGGACAGTTAGGTTGTTTTATATTTTTGGTTATTTTGAATAATGCTGGAATGAACATGGGAGTGGAGATATCTATTTAATGTACTGATCTCAATTCCTTTGGGTATTTATCCAAATTGCTGGGTCATATGCTAATTCTGTTTGTTTGTTTTTGAGGAACTCTCATATGATTTTTTATAGCAGCTATACTAATTTACATAATCATCAACAATATCTTTCCATTCTTCATAAAAAATTAAACAGATAGAATGTGATTATATTGTATAGCTTCAGAATTTATGGCATTTCCCTCCTTCTGAATACAAAGTCTAAATTTCTGAATTCTAATCTATCAATATGTGTATCCTTTCTTATAACACATTGTTGATGAGATCCTGTTTTTTAATCAGAATATTTCTTTTCCATATAAATGCAAACACATTCTACTCTTCCACAAAACTTTGGGCAGTAATGCAATCACAACAAATCCAAAAATCATTTGAGGTTATACTGCATAGTATTTTAAATATAAAAGTATAATTCTTATGTTTTTCCAAATGTCTATGGTGTTTTGAGCTCATTCAAGAAGAAAAATCTTTGTCTCTGCCAACACCTTTTGGTGAATTCTTCTCCTTTCATAGAAATCTCTAAGGATTTCCTAATTAGATGGACTTACAGGAAATATCAGACATTCTAAATAACTGATGTGCTGTAATTAGGGTCTCAGCAATTGAGCAAATTAACCTTTATATTTGTCCAATCTCAAACTATGTGACAGCTCCAGAAAGTTTCTAAGCAATTGAGGGAATAATCAGAAACAAGGAAATGAAGGAGGAAGACATTTCTGTGTTATTACAGTGTTTTAACTGTGCAATTAAATTGATAGCAATGGTCTTTCACCAAAATTAAAAACAATGAGAGATTTGTTGTTAAATATGACACTAATATATTTCAACTAATCTGCAATAAGGTGAAGGATATATACTTTTACATCATCATCAACAATACCTTTCCATTCTTCATTCATATAAATGAATATATATATAGCATAGTATATGTACATTATACTTTTAGTTGTTAGTACTCTAAGAAAATATTCAAATTTTAATGTATGCTGTTATATTTTTAATACATAAATAAAATTATTTCAAATGATAGTAATGTCAAATAAGAGATTCAAAAGATGAACATGAACTATGTAATTATTGTTAAATTCCTTGTATATAAAATTTTAAATAGTCAGACCAGTCCATAATTATATACAAAAAGAAATTATAATTTTATATTTTAATTTATTTTCTCACTTGATTTATTTGGAAGGCATGATATCTCAAAATCACAATCAATATAAGTAAACTGAATAAGTAAAATTTCTGACAGTAAAACATCAGCAATATAAATAGCTAACTAAATACATTGAAAATAAATTTCCTTGTGTCTTTAATTAAAACTAGCAAATTAAGAAAATATCCAGAAAAGAATGTGCATGCAATAATCAATAAAGAGCTGATTCTTTACATCTGAATTTCCCTAGTTGTGTGTTTACTGTTGAAAGATGCTCTTATTTTTGTGCATTTTAATATAAGCTTAAGATACTAGAGATAATTCAGTAGAAGTAACTCAAAATAATTCATTGGGTTCTACCTAATTTTCACAATATTCCATTACCCTATATCTGCTCTTAATTGCTTTGAATTTATATAAATGGCAAGAAAAACTTAAAAGTGAATATTGTACCTGTCTTTTCCTTTTTACATACGTGTGAGAAGAAATTCAAAGTCCATACTGCTGTTCGTAGCTTAAGACAAGAAGTTGACAGAGTAACCAGGCTCCTTCAAATAGAGTGCATGGCTGGGATTTAGCTCAGTGGTGCCGCCACCTGCCTCACAAGCACAAGGTCCTGAGTTCAATTCCCAGTACTGCAAAAAAAAAAAGAAAAGGAAAGAAAAACTGTATATGTAGCTGCCAATGCTTCTCATCTGAAGAATTTTTTGGTTTAAGCATTAGTCTGAAGAAAAAATATTTTCCCTCCGGTTACTTATACATAAAACTCTATATTTTTATATAAAGCTAGACAAGCCTATATCTGTTTTAAAACTAATTTTAAAAGCATTGATTTCCTTAAAACTTTTAAGATTTATATTTCAAATATATTAGTCCTGGATAGGTAATCTTTCCATGTTCAAAAGTCTCGTGCCAGAGTAAATTGTAAGAACATAAGCAATGAAGCAATGAGCAGCGTTCAGCAAAATATTACTTGTTTTGTTAAATTCCATTTGACTTTTATGAAACAATTTCTTGGAAGAGGGTAAATTTCCTATTAGTATCTGGGGATTTGGGATAAAATGATATATTTCAGGACATAGCTATATCAATATTTATGGTTTGGTACATTATTTGTGGTCTTTCTTGAGTTTGACGAAGTGCAACATTTACAAGTAGAAATATATTTATTTTCTATCTCTTAGGGCCCTGTTTGCTCTCATTTTATTTCACTGGCAAATTCTTCCAACATCATGCCCATATTAGTGTCAACAGTGGGTGTTTTAAATTCTTTCTGACTTTATTGGCAGCCAAAATTAGTGATTTAGAATACGTCCTGTGCACATAAGGGTTTGTGTGATGTGTGTCTGTACCCAACCTCCCTGGTCTCCGCTACGGTGCTGCAGGCGGAGGGTCAGGGTGGTAGGAAGCCGAACAGATTGCTGGAGTTGCTGGCAATTTATAGTACAGAGGTGAGCAAAAGATATGGTGAATATTTAAATTTAAATTTATTTTAACGTATTACGACAAGAAAAACATTGCCAAGAATGACAGGATAAGAGTGTTTGAAGTGAGGAGAATATTCTGAGGGAAATTAATAGCAATATGCCTTTCACTGTAATAACTTTTAGAATTTATATTCAACTCGCGTTTTGATCACCCTGCGCTGATCAAATATTTAAGAGAATTTCTGTCAAATAAAAACACTACAGTGTGTCCTCATCCACCTTATTCATTGACTCTGGCACTGCGCAGCTTCTGGCTCTTCCCCAAAGCCAAGATGACCATGAGTAGGAAGGGTTAGAATCAATTGAAGACATCAAGGCAGCTATGACAGCATAAGAAAAGACACTCAGGAAAGAGATTTTCCAGAACTGCTTCAGAATGGGAGGATGGCAATAAGTGTGTCCCAGAATTTTAAAAATGTAGCATTTTAATTATTTTTCCATTCTAAGATTGTCTTTGTTTTTGTTTCAGTTTTGCACTACTTAAGACTGAACCCGGAATCTTCCCACAGAGCTCTATTTCCAACTCTTTGCATTTTGTATTTTGAGACAAAGTCTCACTAAATTCTCTAAGTTGCTAAGACGAGACGTGCTCGAATGAGATCCTCTTGTCTTAGCCTCCCAGAGTTCTGGGGTTATAGGCATGTGCTTCTAAAATATTCTTTTTTTATTTAGTACCAGGGATCAAACTTGGGACCTTTTGCTTGCGAGGCAGGCGGCGGAACCACTGAGCTAAATCCCTGGCCTTAAAATATTCTTAATTTTTAAGATTGGTCATTAGGAAGTGTGTTTTCAAAATCCAATATTTTAAAAAATGTATTATTTTGTTACTGATTTGTAACTTAATTGCTTGGAGCCAGAATAGTAGAGTACGCATAATTCTTTGAAATTTTGAGATTTACTTATCACATAGTACATGGTTTACATTTGTAAATATTCTATTTAAAACCTAAAAGGGATCTCTATTCTCTAATAATTGAGTGTGGGATTTTATAACTTTTTTGCATCTATGTTGTTAAACATAATTTTAATACTATAGTGTATAAAATTGTAAGAGGCAGGCTGGGCTGGGGATTTAGCTCAGTGGTGCTGCCACCTACCTCGCAAGAGCGAAGTCCTGAGTTTGACCCTCAGCGCCAAAAAAAATAATAATTTTAAGAGGCATATTGAAATATCTCAGAATGATCATTCAGTTGAATTTTTGTGGTTATTTTTTCAAGCAGCTTTGAGTATAATTTATATACTATACATGTCATTCATGTAAAGTATGCAATGTAACAGGTTTTATTATATTCACAGATATGTACAATCATTCAGCTTTAGAACTGTGTCAAAAAAGAACCATCTCCCCCCATCTAACATTCTATTTATATAAATAGTATCATAATACGGAGCCTCCGTGACTGGCTTTTTTTCATTTAACATAATCTTTTCAAGGTTTATCCATGTTGTGGTTTCTATCAGTTCTCTGCATGACAGAATGGCACTCTATTATATGGACATACCAGGTTTTTAAAAATCTATTCATCATCTGAAGAACATTTGAGTGGTTTATATGTTTCTTTTTGCTATTAAGAATTATGCTTTTGCTAGGGGTTTAGCTCAGTGGTGCCATGCCTGCCTTGCAAGCGCAAGGCCCTAAGTTCGATTTGCTACTGGAGGCATTTGTGTTCAATTTTGTGTATGGGTGTGGAAATGTCATTTTATTTCTCTTAAATATATACCTAGGAGTGAAATTCTAATTCAGATGCAACTTTATGTTTAAGAATTTGATAAATTGCCAAATTGTGTACCAACACAACTGTGCCATTTTATATTCCCACTGTTTGCATAAGATGATTCCTGTTTTTCCATATCTTCTCCAACATTTGTTATTATCTGACCCTTTCAGTCTAGACATCCTACTGAGTGTTAGTTGGAATTTTATTTCAGTTAGATTTACCTTTGCCTGATGACTAGTGATATTAATCATTATTTGTGCTTGTTTGCTATTTGTAAAACTTTTTTTGGAGAAATATCTTTCAGATTCATTACATGTTTTAAAAATTCAATTGTATTTTTACTATTATTATTATTATAATTCTTTATAGAGTCAGATGTGAGTCCCTTATATATATAATTTGCAATTTTTTCTCACATTCTAATTATAAGTTTTGAAGAACAAATTTTTAAATTTTTACAAAATTCATTTTTCTCTTGTTACTCATACTTTTGGTGTCAATCTAAGAAGCCTTCGCCAAATCCCCAAACATGAAGATTTATCTGTATGGTTTCTTCTAATAGTTCTATAGCTTTTATTCTTACATTTGGGTCCTTGGTCTATTTAAGTTAATTTTTGTACATAGTATTAAATAACTTCATTCTTTTTCATATGTTAGCCCATAAGATTATCCTGTTAAATATACATAATTTTAGAACTTTTACAACTTCCTACTGAGTCAAATTATTTATCCATATAGTGTTACCTTATCTATTCTCAATAATATTAATTACTGAGCATAATGTTTATGCAAAAATAGTGATTTATACTTTCTTAAATATTTCATTTCTCCACTATATTTTTTCATTATTTTAAGTTCAGCTTTTCAGTGTCTTTGTATTTTAGTGGTGTCTCTTTAAAATGTAATGTTATTGGATTTTATTTTTATTCAAAATAAACATCTGTCTTTTAACTTGTTAATTTAGTCCATTTATATTTATTGACTAATTATATTTGGACTTGATTATATTGCCTTCCTTAGCACTTTTCTGTATGTCCTATTCTTCTTATACTTCTCACTTACTCTTTCTTGCTGTTTTTCAGAGTCAACTCGATTTTTGTTGGTACTTTTAATTTAAATTTTATTCTTGTTATTACAATAAGTCCCTCACTTACGAACGAGTTCCATTCCAAGAGAACATTCGTAAGTCAGATTTGATCATAAGCCTGACAAAGTGACTCTCAGATAAAAGATGCATCCTGTCTACCCCTTTTTTCCTTTAAGTCTTCAAACAAACCTTTAGTTTTTTCCTAAATAAACATTAAACTGAGTGAAATTTGATGCTGATCCTGATCCTGTATCCACACATGAGAAGTTTCTTCATCTCCTCTATCACTGTACCACACTTTTTGGATATTATTGTTGACGTCATTGTCAGAGAAGGCTTCACATGTTCCATGATCTTATCCTTGTTCTTTAGAATGGTGTCAGTGGTTTAATGATTCATGTCATTAGAACTAGCAATGTCTACCATCTTTTCTCCAGAGTCCACCCTCTCAATAATTTTCACTTTTGTTTCCATGGTTATTGCTTTGTGTTTCCCAGCAGGCCCCTCCACATCACCACTGCTTTTACTCTTGCTTCCAGACAGCCTGGACTCTGAGCCCTGTACAAGTGTACATTATCACACTGTACAGTGAGCACACAGCAACACAACTGTGACAATGTCTGGCAGACAACTGAGCCACTTCCACGATTTGTTCACATCTACAGATGTTTGTAATGAAAGGTCCTTTGGTATCTGTGAAAGTTCAAAACAAATGTTTGTAAGTTGGGGACTTGCTTTACTACTGTCATTTTGCCAGTTGATTTCCTTGTATCGTAGGGTAGTCTCTGTGTATCTCACTAGACTATCAGAGCCTGCCACACTGCCTGTTATTTGTGTATCTCTGTATTTATTGACAGAGTAAGGCTCAGAAAGCACCTTACTAAGTTAGTGAGTTGTTTCTATTTCTGTCTAATGAGCAATGATAGCTTGGTGCTCTGTTTATGAGGAACTGTTGAGGTCCCACGTGCAAGATCTCACATTAAAAGTTAAGGAAGGAAGGAAAGAAGGAAAGAAGGAGAAAAATATTCACTCCTTTAGGTTTTATGAATTAATGTTTCAGTATTTCACAGCCCCTTTAAAAATACAGGACGATAAAGGAAATAATCATATGTCATATTTATTTCCTCAGCCCTTTATACATGTGAGGATACTGAAATATAGTAAGAGTTTGTAATTCTTTTAAAGTCATATGGCAAATGCTGAAATTGCTCCAATTTAACCTGGGAAATTTAGTATTAATTTTTCTCTTTGGTTAACCAAGGTTTGGATTTTTTATTTAAAAACAAAATGAAAATAAACCAGAGCCTCTGTGACAGTAACAGGTGATCTTCCCTGTGGGATCACTGGTGACCACCACTTTTGAAATGTGACAGTACCCGGGGATTATATGACTTGACTCCAAGTACTCACCATGATGGAAAGATCCAGCATTTGCCAAAAAGAAGAGCAAATAAATGTGTATTACAAAAAAAGAAGAAAGAAATAAAACACCTCCCATATATTTTTTCATTTGTGCACTCCTGACTTCATTAAAATTGCATACTGCTCCAGTTGCTTGCTTTCATTAATAGCTCCACAGAGGAATAGTCATTGCTAGAGCATGAATACCGTGATCCACTTTCTCTGATTATTGTTTTGCAATGTTGCTAATTTGACAGCTCCTGCTGAACATGGGCTCATTATTTTGTGTCACTGTTTTGGGAAAAGGAATATCAAATGAACAGCAAAGTAACTTACATAGAATCATGTAGTGGGTAGGTTGGGGGCTGAGGAGTTTTTCTCCACACATAGTGACAGAATAGCCAAAATGCAATGGTAAAGACTGAACTGCTTGACTCCTATGAGATGCCTACTCATCTTTCAAGACTCAAACAGAATGACCAATTCCCATCCCAAACAAGAACATACCTATTTTTCCTTTTATGTTCTACCTGCATATCAGTCTCTCTCCTCCCTCTCTCTCTCTCTCTCTCTCTCTCTCTCTCTCTCATCTATAATCTAGATATACTTCCAGAATCTCACATCTATATATTTGTTTATATGTTTGTAACTCTGTTGTAGGCTCTGTCTCCAATTGCTTTTAGGGGGAAAGATCTACCATTGCTTATAGGTCTTGTAAACTCCAGCCCCTACCGACCTCTCTAGTCTCTATTTGCTGCATTCCCCTCAGCCAAACTATCTGTGCTTCTCAAATGTGTCATTTGCTCTGTTACTGTTGGAAAAACAATTATATTGACTTCACTCTAATTCCGCTGTCTTCCTGAGCACCCACACAAGTGCCTTTTTATCACAGATCTCAGCATAAGATCATTTTTTCAGAGAAGCATTGGCCACATCCCACCCCCTTTGCAAAAGGTAAGGTCTGTGTTGCACCACTGGCCACTCTGCAAGTCTGTCCAGTGTCTGATACTTGCTGGATCCTGGGCTCTAAAAGGACATATCTGTTTTCTTCACCCCAGGGTCCCCGTGACCTCAGAGCCTGACCCATAGTGACCCTTTCTTTTTGTTGAATCAGCTGATAACCATAGCATATTTCCTCTCAACTGAATACCTCTGTTTTGTGTGTTCCCTCACTTTCAAAGCCCTTCTCCCACAGTTAGGTTCATTTACTTATTCTTCAAGATCCACCCTCAGTTTCTCTTGATAGAAGTCTTTTTTGCAACCTCTTCTGTCCTCCACCCTCCTTCCTGACTTGGCCAGAGCCCCTCTTCTGAGTGTCCATGTCTCATTCTTCCAAACCCTTGTCATACAGAAGCACAGCTGACAGCCTTGCATATGCTCTGCAGAACTTCAGCATCTCATAGAGAAGGAGTGTATTTCTTTCGCCATTATATGACTAGGGAAAAAGCAAATCATCACACCTGAACACAATGCAGATGTCCCAAAATACTAATGAAAGAAAAAAAAAGAGAGAGGAATTGTAATAGATTCCCCACTCGATATTAAAGCTTCCCATAATAATTCACATGACTAAGAAGAAAAGGGGGATGTGATAAATAATGTACATTTACACTGAAGCTATTGTGATCCTTCTGATAAATATCATGTGGAAATAGATTAATTTTTCTTCTTTCCCAGTATCATTTGCCCAGTTGAGCTTCCTGAGGATATTTATCACTCTACATTTTCTTATAAAGCATAATTAAAGCATCCTTCAAGAGTTGGATTTGTGAAATTAATCTTTGAGAGCAAGCAGCTGCCAGTCTTGGTCGCCTGGTAACCATCTACTTACTGTAAACATCGCCTCCTGCACTCAACACCTTTCCCTGTGATGAGCCGATGTCTCAGAAAGTCTGTGACTCAGATGACACAGTTGTCAGGGGGTGTGAGAAGCAGGGATCCTAGTGTCATTCTGCACCTTTGTACAGCTGTGCAGCCTTGGCCTCCTTATCCACAGTGCTTTCACCTTGCTGTAGGTTCTCGGGGCTTCTGTTCATCAAGAGCTATTCCAGTACACACGCAGGGGCCTCACCTTCTCTTCTCTTAGTTCTTAGATTCTGCGTGTTTACTTTGATTTCTAAGACTCTTAACAAATATAAATCGTAAAGCAGAATAAAACTTATATAAACATATACGGTGTTTAACAACTTGTTTTTTAATATACTTTTCCCAGTATTAATCAGTTGGTTGAAAAGTTTTCAAGGCATCATCAAGCTAAAATTTTTAAATCATTCATTCATTCATTCATTCATTTTTATTGTACTGGAGATTGAACCGAGGGCCTTCATGCTGAGCTACATCTACAGTTTTTTTTAATTTTTTATTTATGACAGGGTCACACAAACTCACTAAGTTGCCCAAACCCAACTCAAACTTGCCATCCTCCTGCCTCAGCCTTTGTGCTGGGAATGCAGGCCTGAGACATCATGCCTGGGTGTCTCTCTCTCACTGTTGAGTATTTCAAGTAAGCTTCTCCAGTCAGCAGAGAGGCAGAGCATCCTTGTATGGTATTATCAGTGGTTAAACCTGACACAGGCCCTAATTCTTTGGCTTTTATGAATGAAATAGGCATCAGATATGAAAGAGAAAACTTTTAGAAAGGGAAATTTGCAGTTTTTAATCATCATTTCCAATTCTTAATTTAAAAAAAAAGACATTGAAGGAAAAGAAATTTGTGGAGAGGCAGCAAGGTGAGCATTAAGAGGAGGGCCCAGGAAAGAGCAGGAGGCCTGTGGAGACTGCCTGCTCTTTTGTTGGGTTCCTCTCGGGGCTGCAGCCCTACTCCTGGACAGGCCCTTCAGTCACTGTGGGTCCTGAGAGCCCGTGTCTGTGTGTGGGAGAGGAGCACTTGCTCTGGGAGAAGGGCTAAGAGTTCAGGTATCTGAAGGAGCTGGCAGAGCCAGCTGGAGACTCCCTGGGATTAAGAGGTTCTGCTGGGTGGGACAGTGGGGTCAGTCCAAGGTCAGAAGGAGATGACCTTTCCCTCAGATGCGGCCTGGAGTCTGTGGAAGTATGGGGAGCTGGCATCAGATTCTAGAAGGAGGCTGAAGTCACCATTCAGTTTGACTGAATATATCTAAAAATGATGAGAACAAAGCTCACTTCACACAGAATGAAATTCAAGATGGAAAGTGAACAGGGGAAAACAAAGCTCATCTAATATGAAGTACATCCACCACAGTTTTGTGACATTGGATCTAAACACTGTTGTCACGTGCATGAAGTAAAACCTGTTGGAAATCATAGTTCCTCCTGTTAGAAATATTCAGAAAAATGGAGGAGGGACTGAGCCCTGTCTTGGTGACACTGTGACACAGAATAGCAAAGTGAGCAAGCAGAGAAGAGGTGATAAGTTAGTGAGTGAGGATGGAAACCAGGGGACTCTGGGGCCTGGGGAGTGTGTTAGGACTTTCATACTGTTTTGTTTAATTCCTTTCTATCTTTTCATTTATGGTTTCTGTGTTTCCTATATTCTTTTAAAGGACTGTTTCCACTTACAGGTTATAAAATCATTTTTCTAATTTTCCTCTTACATTTTTATAGTTGCACCAGTTAAGATATTCATCCCATCTGGAATTTATCTCTGTGTACAGTGTAAGATAAAACTTTCAGGTTATATTTTTTTCCAGATGGATAAACAAATATGCCAGACGTTTTTTTAATCAATCATTTCCACCACTATATTAAAATGTCATATTCATCAGGTATTCAATTTCCTTACCTAAAGGAAGCTTCTTCTGCTTTTGTTAATAACAGACTTTGGGATAAACTAGTTTATAGTTATTTTTAAAGCCCTTCACTATTTTTTCAAAAATACTTGACATTTTCTGCATATTGAATCCTCATACACAAATTTCATTATTTTTCTCTTGTATCAAAAAGAAATGTCCCATGGGCTGGGAATTTAGCTCAGTGGTTCTGCTGCCTGCCTCACAAGTGCAAGGTCCTAAGTTCAATCCTCAGTAGCAAAAAAAAAAAAAAGAAATGACCCAAATTTTCAGTGCTTTGGAGTTGCACTACTATATTTATTTTGGAAAGAGTTTTTTAGTAATATTGATTCTTACCATCATAAACACTGTGGTGTTTGCCATTTATTAAAATATTACCTTATACTTCTTACTGAAATGTTAGTTTTACTTATATGTAAATTTAATTTTATTTGATAATTTTTGTCCTAACATAAATAATAATGACTTAAATATGCAATGGATTATAATTTGAAGGGAGAGCTTTAGTTTATATGCATTTATTACCCTTCATTTATGACCCCTCCATTCTTTTTAAATTATGTATTATGTAACTCTTTAAATTAAGAGCATGTGCATAGAGAAATGATTACTACAGTCAAACAAATAAATCTACTTTCCCCCTTCTATAGTTACCTTTTTAGTGTGTGTAGTAAGAGCACTAAAATCTCTCAGCACATTTTCACTATAAAATGAAATTTTACTATAGTCCTTGTACTGTGCATTTCTAGAGTTATTCTACATAACTGAGAGTTTGTTTCATTCTTTACAATATCATAAAGTGAGAATTATTAAGTAATATTATTACCACCATGCATACACACAAAGATTGTTTGGTTAAAATGTGACTTTTTTAATGTTCCTCCAGAAAAAGCCAGCCTGAAATTATATACTCTCTAATATATAAGCTCCCTGTCGCAGACTCCAATGTTGTTCAATAAATATATTCACTACCTCTTCTTTCCCCTTGAGTCTCAGCTAATTCCCACCTCTCTTTAGAGCTGGCCATGTGGCTTGATAAGGAATGTGAGTAGCTAACATGAGCAGAGGCTTTGAAATATGTGAATATGTGCATAGTTTGGTTTGCTCAATGCCTTCTGCCATTTCAATGTGGCCACGTCCCAAATGATTTTGGATCTAGAATGATGTGTAGGAGAGCTGAGCCTCTCAGTCTGGAGCCAAATCCAACCAGACCACAGACTGAAGCATTGTTTATCAGCCAGCTCCATCCAATGTTAGCAAAACCTTAGCCGACCTGCAGACCTATGGGTAGAAGAATACACACTCATTGTTGTTGATTAGTTATGTAGAATTATTTTAATAATGCCTAAATTATATAGTACCAAAATAAACAAGGGCAAAACTAAAAACAGAAAATGATGAATGCTATAACACTATTTCATTATGTCTATCTCTTATTTTAGTACCTACATACTTCTCTGTAATTCCAAATAGAGTACTGAATGACATGATGCCTTATCTCCATATAATCTTTATGGATAAATTTGACTTTTAATTAGGAATTTGTCTCATTAAAAATATTTTATTAAATAAACAAAAAGACTACATGCTAGAAGAGGATATTTGTTGTAGCCACATGAGAATGTGAGATATTTATAGGGAATATTAACTGGAATACAATGGAAATGTCTACAAAACAATAGGAAAAATAAGAAAATAGTCAAAGATACCAAAATACACTGCAAAGACTGGGATCATATGAACATGTTCAATGTCAGTAGAATTCTCCAAAATAAGATGAAACCATTATATTAGCAAAGATTCAATGGCAATACTGTACATTGTAGACTGTGTGAAGAGTGGAACTTATACTTTCCTGATAGGAGTGCTGGATTTTAACAGTGGATAATAATTTGGCAATCTCTAGAAATCTAAAAATATACGTAGATTGTATCTAACAATTCCACCGCTAAGGTCTTACTCTAGAGTATCTTCTGAATGTGTACACAGAGAGACGCGTTCAACATTTTATAGCAATGTTATTTTAAGGAAAAAAAAAATCTGGAGAAAATGCAGACATCAGTCAACCAAGAAGTAAAATAATAAATTGCAGCACTCGTACGCAATGGAAGGCAACAGCTGAAGAAATAGCACTGTGCATTCCAGCACCTATACAGCTCATAAACTCTCCGAGCATTTGAGGGTGTGTTTTCATTTCCTCTGTGGTAAATTTCCAGTGTTCCTGGTCCTGTTAGCAGGATCACAGAAAGGCCTGTTCACTTTTCCTTTTTTTGAGCCTTGCCTTTCTGCCTTGTCTGTCAGAATGAACTCTGGACTGGCCCTTGTTTCGATTACTTCTCCTACCTTCTGAGGATATAAGGAGGTTGGGGATGTTTTGCATCAGATGGCCTGTTTTCAGTGAAACTAAAAAGACCCTTAGAAACATTTGAAGCAATTGCAATCTCTCATTACTCCTACATTTTCCACCCAAGTTAGTTCCATATTGTGCACCATTCAGGTGTGTGTGGCAAACTCCCACAGTTATATAAGCCCAGTTTCTCTCACCTTTTGTGCTGACCCCTGCTCTAAATGACTTCACTCTTGCATCATTCAGTACAAGCAGGACATACTTTCATCCTTGATGCAACTTCTCATTCCTTTAGATGCTTCTTCTATTATTTCAATGCCTCTATTATATGTTAATATAGGCTTTTCTTTTTATTGCTCTGATGCCCATTGGTATTAGGCATATGAGGCATCTTCTGTCTCCTCTGGTTGTGACTCACTCTCTGTGCCTACACTATTTTCTGTTCTGCATTCTTCTTATCCTGAAAATTTATTTCCCTCGTTCTCCTGTCTTCAGTTTCAAACTTAGAGCCTGCTAGCTCTGAGGCAAAGCATTCTTTCTTGACACGGAGAGACACAATGCATCTCTGTGCGAGAGATGATCCCCTGTAGTACTAGGATGCTATTCAGTTTATCATCCTATTTTACACGGCAACCTGTTTCTCTTCCAAAGGCACACAGACCTTGCTTGCTCTAAAGATAATTCCTTAGGTATTTTTAAAGAGTCACCAATTTTAATATAAAAACAGGAATATATAGCAGTAGACTGGACAAATTTGAGTAGCCTCTCTAGCTCATGCCAGGGTCATTACCAGGAGAGAAGTTTTCTTCTAAGTATAGCCATTTTCATAGGCCAGGTGGCTAGAAGAACTCCAAGACATAATTCTGTCGTATCCAACCTGAGGAAGAATGAAAAGTAGGTGAGGATAGTGTTCTCATTAGGAAATTAATCACAGTATTATCCCTGTATAAGATTTATTTATTTTTGCTACAACTAGGAATACACAGTTCTAAGGTAATGGATGCCAAATGGAATCCTGCAGCAAGAGAGTTGGGGAAGGATCTCACCTACCAAGAATATGTGATTCATTTGCCTCCTGAATTTATGACAGTCCAGTAGAGACAGTTCTAAAATAGCAACAGGGCAACTACAAGTGACTGAGTAAACAATGTAATAACCGTGAGTGGAATTTAACCCCATCATATGTTCAGCTAAAAACTCTGGTTCTTGAAAGAGTGTCATAAACACAAAGCAAGACTGCCTTATTGTTGTAAGGGCTAAAGCAAGGATGGGGAGCAAAGGGAAATTACCTGGTTCTGAAACACTGACATTTCTTCATTCACTCCATACTTATCTGTCTGGAATTGCTAATATGTATCCAGCTTTGGGGGCATTTTGGGATATGAAGTCAAAAATTTTGTTGTTTTATTTATGAAATTCTAAAATATATAATGAAACAAAACTATACTAATGCATCTTACCCTTTTGAACACATTAAAATACTAATATCTACTGTTTATTTAACATATTGTACATCTAGACTTTACATAGTTTTATTTTATATATGTGTGAAATAGTATTAAGAGATAGTTATGGATTCTGTATATTTTAAAGATTTGAGAAAATAAAAGTCAAGACAGCTTTAAAAACTTGTTCACTCATGTGATTAGTCAGTGCTAGAACTAGTATTTCAATGTGAATGAACTGAAAGTTTATTTTTCTAAGCAAAGTCCAGGAACTGTGCTGAATGTCTGAAGTCTTGTAAGTATAGATTGGCACATGGACTTGAAATAACTTGCAATATGCCTCTCCAGTCCTCATGATGGAAGCAGGTATACCAGAAGGCTGATTCTTATTAGCAACGTAGTCTGGGGTTGGTGGCTGAAGATTTAGTAGAGGTTGTTTCAAGGTAATTTATGTACTGAAACAGTATCTTTCAAAATAAGAATGAGTTTGAATATTCTTTAATGTCTGCACTATAAAATGAAGTGGTTCTTTCTGATGGAGCTGACAATGTGGCCAGAATGGAATTCACTTGGGCTAAACCACTAGGTGGCAGTGAGAGAGCTAGGATAAATCCCAGCTAAATCCACGGGGTAAATGGATGTTTTCTTGCTGGGTGTAAATGACCATCACTATTCTTGTACATGTTCTCTAATATAAATGTATCATAAATGTTGATTTTAAACCATACTTCAGATCACCCACTATTTATGTACTTATCTCCACTTTCCTTACCGGGCCTCTCTGGTTACCTGAGTGACATTTTTTAATTGGACATGGGACAGCTGCAATAGACTGTGAAGGAAAGTGCTGCCCTGTTGCTGTAGCCTTGAATGGGGTGTTCTGATAAAATGTTAGCCCTCTATATGGTTACTGAATCTTCCTCAGGACTAAACTACATCTGCAGTGGCTAACTCCTTGGTACAGGCACATGAATATGGGCTTGACTGTCTTACTGATTATAGCTAAATCTCAGAATAAAAATCCATCTCTTTATTGCTCACACAAGTTTATTTGTTAACATTGAACTTTTGATGGAACAATGTTTCTAACTAACATAAGTTTTAGTGAAACCAGCACAATTACTTATTATTTTATTCTAATAAACACTTTGGTGGCATATGACATAGGGCTGGTAAATTCATAATCTCATAGATCAAATACCAGAGGAAGAAAAATTTTATCATTCATCCAAATTGTTTGATGAAGCCACTCTCAAGAATTTTCTAGTTAGCAATTCAGACTAATTTAATTCCTATAGCTACCTGACTTTAGCCTAGTGTCTTCTCAGTGGCTCTTCCTTGGCTTTCTTGTTAGATTCTTATGATGACTTGAGAGCTGGCCAGTGCTACCTTTCACATATCAAGCTCATTCACTTCAACTTTTCTGCATTCTCCAGCTTTCATCTTGGTCATGCCAAGTATTCCTATAGCTACCCTAGGGCAGACCTGTCTGCCAGCCACTTCCTAAAAGGTTGATGAGGAAATTTTAAGACTAAATTTATTTTCTTCCTGATGAAGATTTAGCTTTAGAATTTTACAAAGAATAACAAGACCATAATTTCCAAAATAGCTTTAGTGCAATAGAAATACATGTGCAAAAAGAAAAGAATGGGTTCCTGGAGCCAATTAAGTTTTGGAAAATCCACAAATCATATTGCCATATCAGAAATTTTTAAGACTTACTTATGTAAAGGACTCTTAGACATAATACAGTAATGAAACGTCTGATATTTACTAAACTTACTTTAAAACCTTTTTATAATCATTGAATGGCTTTTGGAGGTTTAGAAGAAAAGACAATTAACTAACTAGAAGCTGATGCTGGTGGTTCCAGGGATTTTGTATTGCTGAAATACAAAATTTGGTCCGTGAACCCCATTATGTCTGACCCCTGCTGCCCAGGAGCCTGTCTTGGTTGGGATGGGCAGAGGGTCTCCGCTGGCCTTAAAGGAGGAGAGCTTTGCTCTGTTTGCAAGCATTCCCAGAGCTGGCTTATTTGGTGAGTCAGGAATCTAGACAGAGATTTGGGGGTTGAGCTGGCTTTCTTCTAGCAAGTCGCTATCAGAGGTCCTAGGGGGTCTCAGCAAAACAACATTCATCTTTTCAGAGGGCAGTGCCCCCTGACCTAACAGCCTTTTAATAGGCTGCACCTCTTTTTTTAATTCATTAAGTTTAGGTATGCAATATGATGACATTCATCACTAGGACCTTGTACCTTTAAATGATGTATCTTGGTTCTTATTTTTCCCCATTCCCCTGCCCTCCCTTCAACCCTTGCACTCCTCACTATTTACAAAGACTTTGTTTCCATTTTTTTCTTTTCTCATATTTTTTCCTTTCCCTTCTTTCCTTTCCCTTGCCCCCTCCCACTTCTCCTTCCTCTTTAGACCTTTTCTTCCTATTTCACAATATCTGTTATACATTTTGATCCTCATTTACACTTTCATACCAGAGAAACTATTCAGTATTTACATGTGTGTCCTATTTATTTCACTTAAGAGTATGGCCTCAATGTGTATCCATTTACCTGTAAATATATCTACTTTCTCATTTATTATGATTAAAAAAAACACCCCACATCTTCTTTATCCAGTCACCAGTTGATAGGCAATTGGGGTGTTTCCAAGCTTTACCAATTACAAACTGTGCTGCTATGAACATGGGTGCACATATATTATTGTTTTAATTCTTTTGGGAAGATATCTAGCAGGGGAATAGCTGGATCAAATGGGATCTCTAATCCAGTATGGTATCTCCATACTGATTTCCACAGGGGTTGCACCAGTCCACACTCCCACCAACAGTGGAGAAGAGTTCCTTTTCCCCACAGCCCCACCAGCATTTGTGATTGGGTGATTTCTTGATAGCAGCCATTCTTTCTGGGGTGAGGTGGAATCTCAGTGTTGTTTTCATCTACATCACTCAAATGACCAGTGATGTTGAACATTTTTGCATGTTTCTACTTCTTTGTCTGAGAAATGTCTGTTCAGCTCAGATGCCCATTTTGGATTGGGTCTTTAAATTTGGGAGGTCTGATTTTTTAAAGTTCTTTATAGATTCTAGATAGTAGACCTTTGTCTGAGGAGTAGTTGGTAAAAATTTTTTCCCACATTGTGGGTTGTCTCTTTATACTGCTGGTGGTGTTCGTCTTGCAGTGCAGAAGCTTCTTAATAAGATGAGATCCCACTTGTTGATTCTTTGTGCTCATTCATGAAATCTTTTCCTATACCAGTGTCTCCAGTTCTACCTAACCTCTCTTCCAGCCAGTTTAGTGTTTCTGTTTTATTATTTGGATCTTTGATCCATTTCAATTTTAGTTTAATGCATGGTGAGAGAGATAGGTCTAGGGTTAATCTTTGGCAAGTTGAAACCCAATTTTTCCAGTACCATTTATTAAAGAGGCTATCTTTCCTCCAGTGGGGATGTTTGGCTTCTTTGTCAAAGATGAGGTGGATGAGTATATCTGGAGTTGTTTCAGCATCTTCTAATCTGTTCCATTGATCCTTGGGTCTGTTTCTTTGCCAGTACCATGCTGTTTTTTATTGCAGCTCTCTATAGTATAGTTTCAAATTGGGGATTGTGAGACACTGTCCTTTGTTTTTGTTGCCTAGAATTGCTTTTGTTGTTCTAAGTCTCTTCTTGTTCCAAGTGAATTTTTGGATTGTTTTCTCAAGTTCTGTGAAGTATGCTGTTGGAATTTAAATTGGGATTGCATTGAATCTATATAGCAGTTTTGGAAATATGGCCATGTTCACTATATTGATTCTTCCTACCTAGGAGCAAGGGATGACTTTCCTTTTTTGTGTTGTTGTACTGGGGATTGAACTCATGACCTTGCACTTGCAAGGTAGGCATGGCACCACTGAGATAAATCCCAGGAACTTGTCTTTCCATTTTCCGATATCCCCTTTGATCTCTTTTTTAGAGTGCTGTAGTTTTCAGAATAGAGGTCATTGATTTCTTTCCTTAGGTTGATTCCTAGGTATTTCATTTTTTAGATGCTATTATAAAAGAAGCTGTTTTTTCAGTTTCTCTCTCATTGATACTGTTGTTCATGTACAGAAAGGCTATTGATTATTGTGTGTTAACCTTGTATCCAGCTACTCTACTGAATTTGGTTATCAAGTTTAGAAGACTTTTGGTGGAATCTTCTATATAGGGTATCATGCCATCTGTAAATAATGACATTGTAACTCTTCATTTTCTATCTTTATTACTCTTGTTTATTTCTCTTGTCTAATTTCTATGGCTAATATTTCCAGAACAATATTGAAAAGGAGTGGTGATAGTGGACATTTTTGTCTTTTTCCTGGTTTTAGCGTGAAGGATTTCAGGTTTTCATGATTTACTACGATGTTGGCTGATGGTTTTTTATAAATGGCTTTTATCAGATTGAGATAAAGACTATCTATTCCAGTTTTCTGGAGTGTTTTTATCATGAATGTGTGTTCAATTTTGTCAGATACTTTTTCTGCATCTATTGAGATAATCATGTTTTTTGTCCTTGGCTCTCTTAAAATACTTTATCACATTTATTGATTTGTACATATTGAAAAATCCCTGCATCCCTGGGATCAATCCCACTTGGTCAGGGTGTAAGATCATCTTGATGATCTTCTGCATTAGGTTTGCCAGTTTCTTATTGAGGATTTTTGCATCTATGTTCATTAGAGAGCTTGGCCTATAGTAGTCTTTTTCAGCTGAGTCTTTCTCTGCTTTGGCGATCAAGGTGATGCTTGCTTCCAGGAATGAATTTGGGAGTATTGTTTCCCTTTCAATTTCATCAAAGAGTTTAAACAGTAGCGGCAATAGTCCTACTCTAAATGTCTTGTAGAATTCAGGAGTGAATTCATCAGTACATGGGCTTTTCTTAGTTGGTAAGTTTTTAATTATATTTTGATTTCATTGATTGATTTTGGGTTGTTTAGAATTTTTCTTTTTTATACCAGGGTTCGAACTTGGGATCTTGTGCTTGGGAGGCAGTGGCAGAACCACTGAGCTAAATCCCCAGCCTGGGTTGTTTAGAATTTTTAGGTCTTCTTTGTTCAACTTTGGTAATTCATATGTATCTAGAAATTTGTCTATTTCTTCTGTGTTTTCCATCTTATTGGCATATAGATTCTCAAAGTATGTATTGATGATCCTCTGGATTTCTGTTGAGTCTGTTGTAATTTCACCCCTTTAATTCCTAATTGTATGGATTTGAGTCTTTTCTTTCCTTTTTTTGATAAGGTTGGCTAAGGGTTTGCCAATTTTGTTTATTCTTTCAAAGAACCAACTCTTTGCTTCATTGATTTTTTTGTATCATTCTCTTAGTCTCCATTGCATTGATTTCTGTTCTGATCTTCATACTTTCCTCCCCTATATGAACTTTGGGTTTGTCCTGCTCTTCTTTTCCTAGAAGCCTGAGGTTCAGCATTAGGTTATTTATTTGAGCTTGCCCTGTTTTCCGAATATGAGTACCCACTGCCATAAATTTCCCTCATAAGACTGCTTTCATTGTGTCCCATAAATTCTGATATGTTGTATTTGCATTGTCATTTAATTGTAGAAACTGTCTGATTTCTTGTTTAATTTCTTCTCTGACCCATTGGTTGTTCAGAAGTGTGTTGTTCAATTTCTATGTGTTTATACAATTCTTGCAGTTTCTTTTGCTATTGATCTCCAATTTCATTGCACTATGCTCTGATAATACACAGGGGATAACTTTAAATTCTTTGCACTTACTTAAACATGTTCTATGAGCTAGTATGTGGTCAGTTTTGGACAATGACCTGTGTGCAGCTGAAAAGCATGTGTATTTTGATTTTGTGGGGTGGAACACCGTATAACATCTGGTAAGTCCATTTGTTCAAGAGTCTGGTTGAGTTCCAGTATTTTGTTGTTAATTTTTTGTCTAGTTGATCTATCTATTTGTGACAGTGGAGCATTAAGGTGTCCCACTCCTTTTGTATTAGTGCTTATTTAATTTTTCATGTCTATTAATATGTGTTTTATATATTTGGGTGCACTAGTATGTGATGCATGTATATTTATAACTGACATCTCTTCCTCTTGGATTCTTCCCTTTACAGGGATATAATTACCTTCTTTGTCTCTCTTAATTAGTGTTGGCTTGAAATCCATTTTATCTGCAAATAAGATAGCTACTCCTGCTTTTTTTTTTTTTGGTTCCTATCACATGGAATATTTTTCCACCCTTTCACTTTCAGTCTATGAGTTTCTTTTTGAATTAAGTGTGTTTCTTGTAAGCAGCATATTGTTGGATCTTGCTTCTTGACTCATTCTGCCAGTCTATTTCTTTTTATTGGTGAATTGAGATCATTGACATTGACAATTGTACAATACATACAGTTATCCTTGGCATGATATTTTCCTATTGTTGGTTCCCCCTCCCTTGCACTTAATTTCTTGTCTTGCCTGATGGATTTATTCTGTTGGGTTTTATGGGGTTGTGACCTTCATTGTCTTTTCCCAGGATATTGTTTAAAGTTTTTTTGGAGTGCTGGTTTGGTATTCATGAAGTTCCTAAGGTGTTCTTTTTCACAAAAGTATCTTATTTCTCCATCAATTTTGAAAGATAGTCTTGCAGGGTATATCAGTCTAGGTTGGGGTTTATTTTCTTTTAGAGCTTGAAATAATTCACTCCAGGCTCTTCTTGACTTGAAGGTTTGTGTTGAGAAGTCTTCTGTGATTCTGATTGGCTTTCCTTTTTATGTTATTTATTTCTTCTAACTATTTGTAATATTTTATTCTTCTGTTGGATTTCTGGAATCTTGACTATTATATGCCTAAGTGTAGAATTTTTTTGATCATGGCTAATTGGAATCCTATATGCCTCACTTATCTGTATGTCAGACTCTTTCCCCCTGCTTGACAAGTTTTCTCTCATTACTTCTGTGATCAGTTTTTTTTGTTGTTGTTATTTGCACTATCTCCTATTTTTTCAATGAATCAAATCAGTCTTATGTTATTCTTCTTTGCATCATCTAAGAGCTGCTGGATTGATTTCTTCTCGTCCATTATTATTTTTACAGAATCTTTCTTTGCCTGGTCACTAATAGCAATCTTGTCTTCTATATCTGATATTCTGTCCTCACACTGGGTCATTTTGCTGCATAAATTTTCAATGGAGTTGTTAATCTCCTGGATGTCTGTTTGAATATATTTTATGGATTCCATTTCTTTCTTATGCTGGGATTCCATCATGTTCCTGAGTTCCTCTATTTTTTTAATCTGTGTCTGCTCTATAGCTATTAATCATGTTTTTCACTGTGGACACCATCTCTGTTATTACCTGGGAAATTATTTCTGATTTTATATTTTCCAGATACTCTTTCATTGCCAGTTCAGGGAGTTCATGTGGTTGAATTTCAGATTGTTCCATCACAATGCCCCTTGAAGTTGCCTTAGGTGATCTGGACATCTGGTTTTGAGTCTTGTTTAGGTGTCTCCGCATTTCTGTGTTTTTGCTGTTGATGCTTTTGATCTAATTCCTGGGTTGCTACTTGCAAAATGCTTAATGTGAGTATCTTTAGTGCTAGTATTTAGAACCTTTAGGGAATGGCTACTTTTTGGATTGTCTTCCAGGCTTAGTTGGCATGAGGGTTTTGAATCTGTAATAGCCCTTAGGTTATCTCAGTCTTGGTATAGGAGGAAGTACAACTGACTAGAACAATCAACTTGAACTCACTAGAACAATGACTTGGCCATTGCCATGGCAAAAGTAATACAACTAGCATCAATAGTTGCATCAAACACAGCCTTGAAAATGACAAACTATGGTAACTATTAATCTACCACCTTTGACCACATGAACCAGACTTGTGGTTATATATCAAAATCTAGAACCAATCAGAAATATATTTGCAGTAAATAAGCCCTTTGAATTTGCCCTCTGAGGAGATTTAGAAGGAGTTGGGGAGAGGTAGAGAAATAGAAGGAAACGGAAAGGTAAGAAGTAAGGTTACAGGACACAGGAAGATCATGCAAACTTTGGGAAACTGGTGAAGACAGAAGGAAAAGAGAGAAGGGAGGAACATAAACAAGAACAGAACAAACTGACAGCAACAGAAAAACCAGAAACTATTCTCACTCCTATAAAAATAAGAACATTTGAGAAAAAAACAGGGCAAAAACAGGTACAAGAAAAGTGACAACTGAAGGAGAAAAGAGAAGAAGAAAAAAATGTCCCCTTCAAGACATGTCTCTGTTGTCCCTGGCAGACAATATGGGTAGCGTACAGATCTGTGTCAACTGATCTCAGAGATCCAGCTGTAGTCCACTGAAGTTCAGGCTCATTTCTGGCTGTGAGGCTGGAATTGAGCTCCCTCACCTCCTTTGGGTTTGAACTCTGCACAGTTCTACTGCATGTCTGAGCCACACTTTCCCTGCAACAAGTATAGTTCTAGTAGGAGGTGTTGACCCCAACAGCTCACCACCCACTGCAGTCTGCTGCACCTTTATTGAGGTGAATCTTCACTCTCTCAGTGATCCTTAATTCTCAACAAGCCTTAGAGAGGCTTTCTCTCTACTGCTCACCACTGTACCAATTCCTGGGCTCAGAATGATGGCCTTCTGGATTCCTGCACTGCACTGGTGTCCAGACAGGATTCTGGCTGGGACATGCATGCATGAGCATTGGTGTTGAGGCAGACCTCTGTTTGTGGCCTGTGTGCCCTTACTGATGGTGTTTGGGTGGGTTCCACCATCTCTTAAAGGTTCCATCTCTTAAAGGTTCTTCCCTTTCTTAATGCTGCCACATTAGGAACCAACATTCCCACAGATGAACACCTAAGGAGCACACTCATTCTTTATTCAAATCATGGCATATTCTTTGCTTCATATATGATTATCTCCTATGAAACCATTGCTTTCGATTTTTACATTTTTTTAAATACCATTGACAAAATTTTCACAAAAAGAGTGCCAACTTGCCTGTCAGTAGACCCTTAGGCACCTCCAGTTATATTTCTCTAGAAGAAAGAATGACTAGTTCCTCGCATGTGTATTCCTGTTATTGAAATGCCATCTGCCACGAGGCCCTCACCAGAGGACAAATTAATGAGACTGCTTGATCTTAACTTTCAGCCTCCAAACCTGTGAGCTAAATAAATCTCTTTTCTTTTTAAAGCACCAACCTTCAAGACATTTTGGTATAGCAATGGAAAACAGACCAATACATCATGTTTATAACATCATTCTTTTTCTGTCTCCTATAAATTTAATAAAGATTATTCTTTAATTATACAGAACAGTGACTAATAATGTTTCATAAAATACAGACATTAAATCTGTCATAATTCTGACACCTAGGGACAATTACTAGTAACAAATTTAGTGCCATTCCTTACTAACTGTATGTGGTTTTAAACATTTGTGTCATACCATATAATTTCATATTTGGCAAATGTAACTTAATATATCATTTATACTTTCTCATATCTTTCAAGCATTTTTTAAATTGCTGCTTTTGATGGGTATGTAATATTCCATACTAATATAACTATTTAACCTTTCCATTACTGTTAGGCATTCAAGTGATCCCCATGTTTTCATTAGTATTAAAAACTTGAAGTGAAAGCATATGAGTATCTATTTGATGACTTCTCTTAGGATAAATCCAAACAGGAAAAATTGCTGTGCTAACGGTTATGAATCCCCAAGGCACTTGATACACACTTGGACATTTCTAAAATGCTTTAGAATCACATCTGTACATATGGTTTCATTAATAAGTCAGCAAATACTGAATACCTGATATGTCTATGTGTCCAGTCTTATTTGCAATGGTTGGCAGCCTGGGGCCTCCAGACAGCTATAAACCTGCTGAAGAGCATCTGGCAGGTGGCCACACTGCCCCTGCCTGGCCAGGCAGTGTGTGTGGCTCAGTACAGCAACCCCTGACTCAACACCATCACCCTTACTCTGTTCTGCCTTGGACTGTGATCTCATCCCCCAGCTCTGTTTGGCTGCCAAGTCTCTCTTGGGGAGGCAACAAGGGCAGACCTGAGCCCTGGTCCTCTTGACCCTTGAGACAGCACAGCAGAGTTGAAATATATCTTTGGAAGGTTTGATCTTTCAGTCTGCTGAAATAAACTGGTAACAAGTTAACAGGAGAAAGGCACGCTAATATTAAAGTGGACATGTGCATGGGAGCTAACCAAAACATAAAACTCTGTGAAGGGTCAGATGGTTGAGGTCCAATACTCTCTTTAAAGGGGAGAGGAAGGAGGAGTGTAGGCAATTTCAGAGAGTTAATAAATGATTTTTTAGGGGAAACAAGTGGGTCTGATAAACAATAGCTTGGGACAAAGCTCCTGTGGGCTCTAGGCATGGTGTCTGACTTTCAGCCTCTTTGTGATATGAATTTAATCTTCCTTGTTTAATTTCAGTAAGAAGATTGAAGCCAATTGTGTCCCTTTAGGTGAATAAGAAAACTTCATGGAAAGCCCTTGATGCATCTGGGATCCCCAGGGGTTTTCAGTCGGAATTTTAAAACATTTGACTTTGAGGTATCATTTTTGAGCCCCAACAGCAAAACTGAGGGAGCTGAGGCTGAGCTGGGCAGGTTGACCCCCGATTTAAGTACTCCGAGAAGGTTGCTTTGAAGAAGATAGTCAAAGTCTCCTTAAGAAAAGCTTGATCTTAGTTGGCAAGGTACATACTAAACAAAAACTACCTATTAAACAAATAATAGAACAAAGTTGAATGAAGGTATAATTAGGAAGTTGAATGTTCGATTTTTTGTTATTCCTAGACCAAAAAAGTCAATCTGATGATTTTAAAAATTTTTTTATATCTTTGATGACAATTTCAGTTAAATAATTTAGTATCACATACTTAATGGATTTTGCTTATTTGTATTTCTCCTATAATTTGTGTGCTCAAACACTTTGACCATTTTCTATCACTGAAAAGATTTTTCTATGAACTAAAAATGGCCTTTATAAATTAATGATATCATCTTGTGCTACATGATTATTGCAATTATATTTTAATTTTCCATTTATCTCTATACATTTTAATTATTATGATATAGCTTTCATTTGTATATATTCAAATATCTAAATTAAATATTTCAGCCTTTCCTCTGTTATTATTCCACACTTAGAGGTCCTTTCTCATTTAATAACTTAAATGATGATATTCCACACCTTCAGTTCCCTAGATAATTCTTTCTGGTCAGAAGCATTTATTAAAAAGTAATCATATTATCATATAAAAATAGCCAATGTTAATTGAGTGTTAACACTGCATTGTGTCATTTAATTTCAGCTGTGCATCATTGCATTTAATTCAACAACACTGTGAAAAAGGTAGTATTATCATCTGCATGTTATAATTGATAAAAATGAATACAGAGAGGATAGAAGTTTGGATTAGGACTCAATACTGATCCTGTTTTGAATCCTTGCAGGTTTTTCAAGATTTGTCCACAGTATGTTGCTATTGGTCATTCTTATACTTATTTATTTAACTGAATTCTGTCTTTTATTTCTGGAAGAATTTAAAATCTGCTCCTTTTCCCCCTTTTCTTCTAAAACTTTCAATGCTGTAATTTGACGAGTGTTTTACTCACTGATCTCAGCAAATGAGATATTTGAAAATTTGGAAACTTTCCTCCTTCAATTATGACATGGTTTATTAATTTATTAAAAATGAATTACTTCTATTCTTTTCATTCTCTCTTTATGGAACTCCCATTATAATGCCATTGGACCTTCTGAAAAAATAGGTAATCTATTTTTCTCTTTTTCATTTTATCATTCTGTGTTGTTTCATTTTCTCCTTCTATAACAGAATACCTGAGGCTGAATAACTTATGAAGAAGAATAGAGTTTATTTCCGACAGCTCTGGAGACTAGAAAATCCAGGGTTGAGCAGCCATACATGCTGAAGGCCTTCTTGCTATAGCACAACATGGAGGAAGGCATCACATGGTAAGGAAGCAAGAACATCAGCCTATGTCTTTCTTCTTATAAAGCCATGAATCCATCCTGGGGGACACATCCTTATGACCTCACCTAATCTTAATTACCTCCCACATGCCCATCTCCAAGTACCATCAAATATGGGTTTGGGGGGTTAGTTTACAACACAAAAAATGTGGAGGGACACATTTAAACCATAACACATGTCTTTCTTTGTATTTTTGTTCTAATTTCAGGAAAATTACATTGAAAATCTTCAAATATGTTTCATTAATTTTTTAATTGGATATTTTAAATTCTGTATTTTTAATCATATCTGAGCTTCATTTTGTAGATATGCTGTTTATTCTTATCAATTCATTTTTTAATATTGGTCTTCATAAAGCTTGCTAGTTTGGGGTATATTGAATTTTATTCCTGTTCCAAGTTATTGTCTCCTGTTTATTTTGGGCATTGCGAATGAGACACTGAAGGCCCTGTGTGAGATGCAGGTGTAGGTCTCGGACCTTTCAATCCATTGATAGTATTGTAAAGTGAGCTTGCAGAAGCACTTTCCTAAACAGATCCCTAATGTCAGAATATCTCAATGGTAAGAAATGTCTCTCTGCTAGAGCCATTTGTGTAAAAAATAATCTCCCATTTTCTTGCTTTGGTGACTGGAGGTGTATATTCTTGAAGGCCTCTGTTCTTGCAGCAGGGTTGAGGGAGGAATGGGAGTCTGATGATTCACCTGCAGATTTTTGCTTAATCTCAGTATTTTTCTTAAACCTCACCCCCATCTTTCAAGCATTTGAGCTCAGTATCTCCAGAGAGTAGACATCTGCCACCTTCTGGGCTGGAAGAAACATCTGGCTGTGTGCTTCATGAGGAGATATCTATCTTCACTGAGCAGGGAGTCTTGTTTTATTCCACCTCTCAGGCTTCTAGGTGCATCTACTGTTTGGGGAAATCAGGGCTCTATCATTATCCTGATATGCGGATACTTGTTTCCTTTTAAGCTTTCTCTGTTCTGCTGTTTGGGAAAAGATTATTTAAAAAGGGAAATACCATATAAATAATTTCTTTTCTTCTAATAGTTAGAGAACAAGGTCAAAGTTGTGTTTTGAAAAAATAATTTATATTCTGAATCACAGGAACCCTTTGCCCCAAAGTTCATAGGAATTTCTACTTATTGTTGTATCTGGTGGTTTCTAAGGCAACCCTGCCCACTCTATCAACCACCTTTTGACTAAAGTTTGGATTTTAAAAAAGGTTAAATTTAGCATCTATACTCAGATGAGAATTAACATTCAAATAATTTTATCATTGAACAAGGAAAACAAAAATTGAAAAATGAAAATTGATGCAGAAAACATGCTGATGACATAAAACTGTGTTTTTCATGGCTTTCCATAATGTCTTTTATACCTGAATGCATAGATGGCCCTTAACAACTTCGTGAAGTGGTCAAGCATTCCAGAACCAAATCTATTTTTCCCTGCTCTTTTTTGTTCAAAGGTGGTTCTAAAGATTATCAAAGTCCAAAGTTACTCCTGACCAACACTTAAACAAATTTCTTGAGGAGATGGTCAATCTTCACCACACTGATGCTTTTCATAACTGAAGCTGAGAATCTGTGTCTGTATTACATTGTTAAGTGTCTTTGTTGCAGTGCTTTGCTGGTTAATGCCTGTTAAATAATAGCATTTATCTAACATTACATAGAGCGTTATGCTCCTGTAAAAATCATGAGTTTTTTAGAATCATATAAGGAGCCAAATTCTGCTGCTACCCCAAAGTGCTGTGACTCTGGAAAATGATTTTTCTGGAGCTTCAGTTTGCCTCATCATGGTACTGAGGATCAAAAGAATTCTTCTCCACATCCTGCACTCCTTACCCCGTGATAAGCTAACACTTCATCCTTAGTCTTTTCTCCAAAGGTCCTCTCCTCCTATTTGCCCTAACTGAATGCTGGCTATTCCCTGAGAACACAAGCCTTCAAGTAGAAGATACTTCTTTTCACATGTTCTTAAAAGCTCACACCTACATCATTACCTCCTCCCTTTACTCTTACAGAAACCCTTTCTACTCTGAGAGCCATGCTACTAGCATTTTACACTTTGCTCTCTCTTCGTCACTGGCTTCTACTGACCTCCTTGTCATTCTTCCCTCCTATTATTGATATCTTAAGGACTTTGGTCACAATCTCTTCATTGCACCTCCCCTGACAGAATTTTAAGTAATTTTAACATTTACGAGAACACTCAGATTTCCAGTACCCTGACTTCTCAGCACCTTCAGCCCTTGATTCACTACCACACCATTTTTGGTTAATATCTCAAGGTGCTTTTAATTACTCTAGCTCAGCCAGAAAACAGGCTAGTAATTTGGGGAAACAAGGCTGACAGCCCATGACAGTCACTGCTTTCTGCCAAAATGTTATGTGATAAATACAAAAGAATATCCCCAAAGTGAAAGTAATTTCAAATGAAGATTACTTTCCCCAATTACTATTATCCTATTTTTGATAGGTTCTGCAATCTAGAGCCAGAATCAACAAATGTAGGCACAAAACCACAGAACTGTGAAACAAAACCAGTGTCTTCCTCTGAGTAGAAAATATTTTGTGAGGTTTTATGTGGACTCAAATTTATCGCTTCAACTTCTCGTGGAATAAAACCATATATAATGTTCTGAGATTGGATGAAATAGGTGTATGTTCTCTTGTGAATTTCTCAATTCAGAGAGAGTTCAATCCAAGATGCTATTAAACCAAATAAAGATAAATTATAGAAGGTAAGTGTACCATTCCCATGGATGATGTAAATGCAGAGTGTCTTGTTTTAGCTCTTCCCAAAAATACTCACAAGATCCTTGGTGAGCACTCAATGACCGCCCCTATATGGCTATGGTAATGACTAAGTGCCACTGAAATATGAAGAGATTCGCCAGCCCTGACTGTTGAGCACCCCAGGCTGCTTGTAGAAGTGGTCTCTTGGGGTTGAATAGCTGGTTAAAACATCAGAGCTACCGCTCAAATACTGCTACTCAAGAACCTAAGATTTCCTACATTCTACATTCTACATTCAAGTTATGAATTCAACTCCTTGTTTCTTACCTCCACTGCAATCGCCATCACAGAAGGGAAGAACATTTATCTCTCACCTGAACCAGTGCGGAAAATCCTTTGCAGACCTCTTGCCTTGCCCACAAAAGATCTGTTCTTCAGATAGTAGCTCTAGTGATCCACTGATAAATGTAGATCTGACTATGTCACACACACACACACACACACACACACACACACACGCGCGCACACTTTCAAATCTGCTGGTCATATCCTACTATAAAGGGGAAAAAATGCAAACTCTTTATCATGACTAAGGACTTGGTCAAGCCTTATTCCCTGCTATTTGTCATGCCTGATACTTTATTATAGTCTACGTCTTGGTTTGTCATCTCCCTGTCCATTAGAATATAAAATTCATTGAATTGAGGGTATTGTCTATTTTGTTCACTCCTGTAAAGCCATGGCTTAAAACAATGCAGGCACATGGGAAGCATTGGAAACATAGCTGTTGAGTGAATCAACAAGTCTTCTGGGTCCATTTCCTACAGACCACTTCAGCTTCCTCTCTCATGGTTGCTCTCTGCATCTAGCTATCACCAGAAACAGTCTCACCTCAAAATACAAACATACTCCATTGCTACTGCTCAGTTTTTTCAGAGTCTCATAGAAACATTAGCTCAGCCTCTTTAAGACCGTAAATCTATTAGCCTCATCGTTTTTTCCCGACCTTCCTCCCTTAATCCAGCTTCAATTGCAAGATCTGTTAACATCAAAATGCAAACCTTTCATACCTCCTTTTTACTCCCAGAAAATCCATAAGCCAAGACCTAAACTTTTACTTTCTTTATATCTATGTATATGCAGTGAAATCCCACAAGAAAAAAAAATGACCAGTTGGGTATCACTAAAAATTCATGATCATGACCCTTAGGCGGGTTCTCAAAACTTTCTGCACTGTTTTAAGAAGTAGTAGTACTCGGGCCAGGGATTTAGTTCAGTGGTTTCGCCGCCTGCTGCACAAGCGCAAGGACCCGAGTTCGATCCCCTGTACCAAAAAAAAAAAAAAAAAAAAAAAGAAGGAGTAGTACTTTCATATTCCAAGAGAGAAATAGTTCACACCTCTTTCTTCCTCTCAGATCTCCTGCCTTCCTTAGCTCTCTTTGCACTTAATGAGTTCATGCCATTTCTCACTGAAATATCAAAGGAAGTAAATCACATCATTTCATGAGCAAACCTATACACCTAACCTGAACGTGGTCCCACCTCCTTCCTCTTCCTTCTAAGAAAAAATGCTCTTGCAAGGGCGACATTTTCATGTGCTTTTTGTATCACACCCTGCATCACCCTTACAGAATGTTGCTATCTTGTTTCTCTCCTCTCCAGTAGCATGCTGTCTATCCCATGACAGCTATATATATATGAAATCCGCTACAGAATCCCCTGTTCAAATAGAGATTCTTTGCTTCCACATCTTTTCTGGCTACTCTACTAGTTTTCTTCTTCATTTCTTGAATTTTGGGGAGCATTTTCTCCAAACTCTTTTACTGGCTCACCTCTCGTCACTTTCTCCAGTCTCCAGTTAGAATTTAATCCTCATGGATCTGTGACAGTTGTTCTTAGTAGTATCATATCTGTCTCTCGATGGCTAAACCAAATGGATGTTTTCTAGTAAAAATCTCATTAAATACCCATGTTCACTTCCTCATACTGCAGTGTGGTGGTATCTTGTATTCAATGCAATGTTTACTCTGCTTATTTTTTGCCTGGCCACTTTTTTTCACATTTTCAATCTGTTCTTTTCTTTCATTTTTCCTACTAATGGAACTCTTTTGCACTGCAATTGCTTGGGAGTTAACATAAACTTCCATTTCTTTTCAGTGTCTCCTTCAACTGAATTTTAAATTTTAATTCCACTTCTTCCTGCAACTTTCAATGCTGATCATTCCAAACTTTCTAACTCTAGCCCAGACCTCCTCATGAAGGGCAGGTCTTAACTATTAATTGTTTACTTCATACTGGCTTCTGATTGGCTTCTCTAAGTTCAAAATCAGAGACAAATCTGCCCCTTTGTTAATACTCCCCACCTCTGTAAATGGTGCACTGTCCACCAGATCAGTTGCTGAAGTCAAAACTTCAGGAGTCATCTAGAGCCTGTACTTTTCCTCACTCACTGCAGCCACACAACTGCAGCCACTGCCACCTCTGATAGGCATCTGGACTCTCTCCTGGCTTTCCCATACCCCCATTCCCACTGTAGCACAGGTCCAGTCACCTTGCTCCACTACTACCACAGCTCCCCTCTCCCTGCTTCTGTGTCTCACTCTGACTTACTCGCCTTTCCCTTGCTCTCCACCCTTCCTGGAGTAGATTTTCCCAAATTCTAATCTGGATGTTTTTTTCTTGACATCCAAATCTTAATTCAGATGTCAGGTCCATAATAAATATTTTCACTATTAAATACTGAAAGTTTACAAGCGTCCAATGTCACTGTCATCATTTTCTTCTACATATTCTGAAGTTCAATTACTGACCATGATCACAATATAATATAAGCAGAAACTTGCTCAAGGGTTTGAAAACTGTAGTTCTAAAATAATTCTGCTGTAACTGCCCTTTACTGCATTACCAGTCATAAGCGAGTCTAGGCAACATGATCTTAAGCAAAGTATGCACACAGGTTCACATAATTGATGAGCTAAGCTTGTAGATGACCACTTTAAAGAGATACTGATGAAGGACACAAGGTTGTACTGTATTTTGACCAACATTAAGAAAGTCCAAATTAATCTCTGGTTTTGTTGTTATTTTGAGCAGCTTGATTCCAACTGTATTAAAGGTGATCATTGATCACCTGAAGAATCACTGCAGATTGATAAATTGGTTTCAGCCAGATGTTATTTTGTATATAAACAGACTAATTTGTGAAACCTTAGGCATCATAGATTGTGCCTAGTGTAGTAGACTAGCCTAATTACCTTTTAAATTATCAATGAGAAACTCAGACCAATATCAGAATAATTGGAAAATAAGAACTGCAGTGACATCAATTAATAGAGCTCAGTTGCCTCAAATCTGTTTAACAAAAAAAGATTGATTTCAGAATGGATAGTGAGCAAAATAATTGTATAGAAAGAAAGTGACCAGACACAAAACAAATAATAGATGCTTTACTGAGAGATTGTCTAGAGAAGAACCTTGCAAGCATCTTTACTATGGAGTCAGGCCAGAGGAGAATGATGTAACACGTACTGGAAGCTTTTGTTGTGTGACTTACTGTTTAGCCAGTTAGCTTAGCAGAGTTTCATTGTATACCTTATGCAGTGGTATTTGCATCAGACTGCTAAAGAATCATTTAAAATGTTTAGAGCTTTTATCAGAGCAACAAAAATTTAAGACAGAATAAAGTGTAATTTCTCTGCCATCCAGCTTGGAGGAAGTTGAGAATATCAAGTCTTAGCACAGTGATGGCAGCACTCTCACACTCCATTGGTGGTACAGTAAAATTGGCCGATTTTAAAAGCTTTACACTTTAGAATTGAAACTTTCACCCTCACCACACACACATTGCTACTTTTAGAAATCTGTGAATATATTAAATATATTCTCTTGTGTTCAAGGACATCTGTTCATCACGGTATTGTGGTAATAGCACACATGTGGGATAGAAATGTCTACCTAAAATCAGAAGTTGAAAATATGATAATCTACTCAATGAGATCCTTTATTCTCTATTAAGTATGACATTAGTAAGCAAGGCAAAGAAGGAAAACAGAGGAACAGTAAACCTTATGATAAGTTCCTATTTTTGTAAAAATATAAAGACAAAACAATAAATGAATGTTTATATAAAATGTAAGTATGATATAAATATAGAGAATGGTATTAGAAGGTTGACCATAAAACTGAGGGGAAAATATAGCAAAGGAGACATCCATATTTTGCCCTATAATAAAATTATATACATGTATTACTTATGCTCATTGAAAGGTAATAGTAAATAAGAATCTATGCCCCTGTTTTTAAAATTAAAAAACTAGGTCTCTAATTAGAGTCATAATCAGAACACTTAAAGTTTTTAGACACAGGGCCCATAACAACTAGTTATGTGACTGTGGATGTTGCTTTACACCTGAGTCTTAGTGGAAGCTGACAGATGGCCACCTGAAGATTTTAAGTAAAAATGGTGAAAATTACCTTACATGCAAGAGAGATTGCACGGATTTTTGAGATGGAGAGATTATTCTGGTTTATTTACATGGGTCCAATATAATCACAAAGGTCCTAATAAAAGGAATGGAAGAAACCAAAGACAGAGAAAGTGATGTGACAGTAGAAGGAGATAGGGGGAGAGAGAGAGAGAGAGAGAGAACAAACAGAAACAGGGATGAAAGATGCTATGCATGAGGCTTTCAAGATGGAATTGGACCACCAACCAAGAAATGCATTTGACTTCTAGATGCTAGGAAAGTGAAAGAAATGGATTCTCCTCTAGAGCCTCCAAAAAGGATCAGCCTTATAGACACCTTTAACCCAGGCAGGTTGAATTTGGATTTCTGAGTTCCAGAATTATTCAAAAAAAATTTATGCTGTTTATAAGCCATTAAATTTATGATTTGTTATAACAGCATTAGAAAATTAGTATAGTTATCTAGCCTGTAAATTGAGAATGGATTAGATTATCAGTAATGATAATGATCATAATTAAAACTCCAAATATTTAACCTTACTTAATATATGTTAGATACTTTACTGAGGGCTTTATATACACCTCTCCTGTAATCCTCGAGGGGGCCTGATATGTGCCCACTATTTACATTTCCTATTCAGAGGTTACATTTGCTAATTCAGAGGTTAGCAATTTTCTGATGAATGACAAAGGAGAGATACAGACTGAGATCTACTTGACTCCACTGCCTTCTTATGCTCACAACTACACAAGCCACTTTCATGGCCCTGAACTGAGCAAAGCTATGTTGCTTATTCTTGTCTGTGACTTTTAATTTTACAATGACTTCATGCAAATGTGTTAAATCTGTTACACATCATGTTGACATCCCTAAGAGCGATGATGCTAGGAAACCAATCCATGCATTATAGTCTACCTGATGTGAAAGACAAAGTCAAATGCTAGTTTACGTGGTAAGGACAGAGGTGTTTTTTTTTTCTTCAGTAATCATTACAGTAGAGAAAAAGAGTCCAGCGTGACCTGACCTGAACTTGGAATTACACAGCAGTGACAGAGGGAGAACGAGGGAACAGGGAGGGTGAGCCAGGGCCTAGTGAAGTCAGGGAAATGAAAAATTACAGAGGGTTAGTCAGGGTAAATCTGATGAGGCCAGCTGTGCCTGCTAGCTGGCAGGTTTAAAGTTCAAATTCAGTCCTCCCACAGGGACTTGGAGGCAGAGACCCTGTTATCCTCAGGTGGCCTGGAGCAAACAATGGCAGCTTTGAGTCTTTTCAGGCAGGTAGTCAAATGCCGGGTATCGTGGTCTTAGGAACGTGACCTTCAACTATGAGAAACCATATTAATGTTATTTAAGTCTCATAGACAAGGTGAGCCTGATAACAGTTTGGTCAGGGAGAGAATCTTTGGCGCACACTAAAACAGGATTTTACGCATATAACAATGGATCTGGGTGAAATCTCAGAACAAATAACAAGACACATTCCACCAAGGAATCGGTCTCACAGATGGATATAGAGGAAGCAGGTGGCCTTCTGGTGTGGGACAAGGAACATGAATTGTTTTATGTGATGATGAGCCTGGTGGCCTGGCTGGGGACCACCTACTCCACCGCACAGCTGATATATTTTGGAAATGGTTTGTTCTGAGACATTTGGAAGCAATAGGAAGGACCCAAAGGCATGGAGGAGTTGCTGCAAAGATGCACGGTGGAGTGCTGTCAAGTTGCTGTTCCAGACTCTTCCTGAGCAGCACTACTTTGATCTGCTTGACCTGTGGCCATGCACAGGGTTCAGGTGCTGGAGGAGGAAGTGAATTGCCACAGAAGTTTTATGTGACTCACATGGAAGTCTTCAGAGACAATCCCAGAAGCCTCTGGTTCTAGAGCCAAACTCCAGAAGGGTTCTTTTTCTCCAACCAATAACAAAATTTAACTGGATTTCAGTACTTCTGACAAACATGCTCTACCAGAGCTCAGGGATCTCAGACCTGCAGCTGCTGTGGACTGAAAGGTCTCCTTCCAGTTCCCTGCCCCCTACATGTGCTCCAGTCGAGGCAGGTAAGCCTGCTTTGCCGCTGCCTCCTCTAGATCCTCACAGCCACCACCAACCCTGGAGAGCCACCATCTCAGGGATTGGCTGGGCACGGGCAAAGAGGACTTGGTTGGGTAGTTCTCTGAATTGCAAGAGAAATTTAGTAATTAGTTGTTATCAAGTGAGGATTTCCTTATTTAACTGAGAATGGAAATTCTCAATAAAGAGAACTACTAGAGAAAGTGTTCTAGAGAAAGTATCTCCCTTTCCCTTAAAATGAATAAATAGCCTCAACCAAAAGAGAAGTTGGTGACATCTGGTTGCCAGGAATAAATAAAATCTCCCATCTGGTGGAAGGCTTTTGAGATCCCATTTCCTATTCAGATTGTCACAATTACTGCAGCTGGATGACAATACCCTGAGTATTACAAGCAACCTGTGCCTAACAGTTCAGGGAAGCTGTATTACTCAGTTTCACTGATTAAAAATAAAAATTGCTGGGGCTGGGGATTTAGCTCAGTGGTTCCGCCACCTGCCTTGCAAGCACAAGGTCCTGAGTTTGATCCCTGGTACCATAAATAAATAAATAAATAATTGCTTGAGAGGTAACCATTTCTATTTCATGAGGTTATGATATTTTATCACAGACCAGATGGATAAGTAAAAATATTGCACGTATAGACAAAGGATAAGCAACTGTTTTTTTCTGAAGTGTATACTGTCTTATCTACTCACTATCTACTTTTTCATGAAACTAGAAATATTGATCTAGTACACTTCCTAAATGTTAAATACAACAAGAAAGTGCTATAAAAAGGAATTAAATTTTTAAGGGAAAAGTAACTTTTCCACCCAAGCGTAGCTTCATTAATCAGTTGTAACCACTTTTACTCTGATGCACCAATTTCTCTCTGATAGAAGATATTCTACTCTGTCTAAGCACCTGTTTAGAAGATTCTGAGTCCTAACCAAGTTGCTGTAAATAATAGCATTACCCTCTCCATAAATGGAAATTTGTTGATGTGTCCTTTGATTGAATCAAAGGTTAATTAACTTTGAGGAATGGTTGCACTAATTGGTGACATACTCTATTTTACTATTTTTCCAAAAGTATTTGAGAAGTAAACAGATTTTAAATGACTGAGCAATGGCTAGATGCATGCAGCTACAAGAGATTTTCATATATATTTAATTAAATTGACCTTCAGGTATCCTGTAATGTTTATTTCAACAAATAGCTAAGACTTTGATCACTTCTGGTGATCACTAGGGTTTTAAACATCTTTTAAGTGCAACCAGCACTAAAAACATCATTAAACTTTACTGTTTGTGTATCATTAATATCTATAAAATATATTACAATGGCCAAATGATACCAAAGAGATGTATTTCCTTTATGTGGTTCCCATTTCACATTATCAATTACAATAAACTTCATGAACTATTTATTGAATCATGATGGCTTTAGATAAAATATTTTATCATTTATGCATATGTCAAAAATCTAAAAGGCAATTTTATTTTCTTTCTTAGACAAACTATTTGGAGAATCCAAACAAATTTCCTAATTAAATACAAAGAAAAACTGAGATAAAGTAAGTCTTTCCTAAAAAAAGATTCTTAAAACTATTTCTCACAATAATAGAAGGTATTGCCATCCAAATGTTGAAGATTCCATAGTTACATCTAAAATGCACTGAATAAAATTTAGGGCTTATATATGTTTGTGGGAGGTGTTTATTTCATTTTAACATATAAAATTAATCAAATCGATGTAAGCAGATGGGAGAAATTAGCTGGAATTTATGTGGACTTCAGTGTTTTTTAATGGACAAAGAAATAAATCTGTATTAGAAAAGGAAAATGACACTTTTCCTTGCTGTCAACCTGTCTTTCATATCAATTTCATTAACAACCTTGTTTCTCCTGTGGAAATGTACACCTAGCTCAATCTTTCCTCTCGAAAAATTCTTCCTTTCTGCAATCATCCACTTTATTGTAAATTAAAACATGACAAAAATTGCTAAGTATTTTTTACTTATGTGAATATTCATTGTTCATACAAAATAAAAGATTTCTGAACTAAAATGGAAGGGAACGAGCTCATTAAGGTAGCATTGGACCCTGTGTCATTGATATAACGATAACCAGTCTGAATTTTTGTTGCTGTCTGTCTCCATCACTTTCCTATTCACTGAGACACAACACTGGACTCCTGCAACTTAAAGGAGAGGTTTATTTTGCCTCACATTTCAGTCTATGGTCTGCTGCCTCCAGTGCAGAATGGCAAGACACAGAGGGTATGGGGAGAAATAGCTCCTCACGCCAGGACACTGAAGAGAGAGTAGAGGGAGATGCATCCTTCCCAGACACACCTCATGCCTGCCTCTTCTGACCATCCTCCACTTCCTAACAGCAAGTCAGCTACAAACCCCGAAATCCAGTCAGCTCCCCATGAGCCATAAGGCTCTTGGAGGACATCTAGATATAAACCATAACACCCTTTTTATATCTCCTCATATTTCTTTCTCCTTGGAACAGCTCACTTAATGACTGCTGTGCTCTCCATTAATTCTTGCTGGTAGCACTCAAACCAAATTTAACAGTGCATAAGCTTTTTTAAAAATGTAGATTAGATGGTTCCACCTCCAGACATTCTGATTCAGTGAGTTTTGAATGGAGTTCAGGAATGAGTTTTAAAAATAAGTCTTCTCAACTAATTTTAATGAAAGAAGAAAATAGACTATATATTGAGAAACACTGGAATATTTTAAAAATTAAAAATGAAACTTTGAATTAATTCCAATTAATGTCTTCCAGCCACACTTGCACTAATTGTTCAAAATAAAGCCATATGATAACTTCCAGTTGAGCCTGTCGGTTTTGATTGACTTTGGAAACAAGGAAATCCAACACAGTTGTGGATATTTCAGTTTCTTCCATTTTGGTTAAAATCTCCTGCAAACAAGGTAAGCTAAGCAGAAAAGGGTCTGGTGTTGTACCATTGCCTGTGTCAGGAAACAATTCTGCAATTCACCAAAGCATAAAAAATGGAAAACTAGGTTTTTGAAGGGGAAACAATGCATAGTAATAAACAAGAACTGTGAATAGACCTCTTCAGAGATTGTTTTGTGCAGCTGCTTCTCGCGCTGGTTTTGGACTGACATCAGCAATAGTCTCAGAGCAGTCTGCAGCTGATGCACAGAAGGCATGGAAAAGAATCAAAAGGAATAGTTTCGTGATTACTCCAAAGCATGGTCGTGGTGCTTACATCAAATATAATCGTGCACTACCTCCTGTGTCTAGCATACACAGGGAACGAGCTGACGCAAGTACAAGAAAGGGGATGGAGTACATAAGTGGTGTGGGCTCCTTAGAAACAAAATTTTCCTATTAGTTCTCAGTTGAAATTGTTAGATAATGTGTTATTCTGTTTTCTGTTACTACAACTAAATACCCAAGGCAGGCTAATTTTATAATGGAAGGGTTATTTAGCTCACAGTTTTAGAGGCTGAACATCTAATCAACATTTCCTACTCTAGAGTGAGCTCCCTGGCTTTGTCTCCTCACAGAGGATGGCGAAGGCAGGAATATGCTGCTGAAGGGAGGAGCATGTAGGTAGAACAGGAAGCCAAAGAGAAAGACTGAAGTCCTTCCCTTCTTTCTGTGGATGAGCCTAAGGATCACAAGGACCTCCCACTGCCTCTCCCTTAGAATTTCCTCACCACCTCCCAGTGCCACAGTGTGGTTCTGTCGCCTCTTGGAAACTAGTTAGAAATGTAGCAGTGTAGAACCTCTGCCTTGTCCTAGACCTCCTGCGTTCTACAGTTACTTCTTCCATATTCAGGTCTGAGAAGGGCTCCTCTGGCCAGTAATTGTGAATATTTGGCAAAATCTAGGATTATTTGTGGCCTTTTGAAAAACTGGTCCCACTTCCAGTGACTCTGATTTGAGTACCTTTTTCTGGGACACAGGTGATTCCACTGTGCAGCTAGGGATGAGACGTACTGACCAAAGACGACGTATCCTAAACTGGACAAGAAGTCAGAATAACCTGAGCAGTGCCCTGTCCTGTATTTAACACTCCATAGTCCCTGAGGATGGGTGGGCTTAATACTTGTGTGTGTGTGTGTGTGTGTGCACGCGTGCGTGTACTATATACTATATATATATGTGTGTGTGAGTGTCTTTGTGTAAAATTCATTTACTAAGTCAAATGTTTTTATAATTTTTACCATTGTACAGCCAATAACTAAAGAATAAATGCAAACCAAGGACTTGGAATCCATAGGAAGACTGGGAATTTTAGAGGAAAGAAAATCTGTCCCACTTTATTTTCAGGATTGTCTTAAAGACTAGTGGATTCTATAGGTGCAAAATCTGTGTAAATTATTGTTTTAAAGTGTAGAATTAACAGTTTGGATCTAACATATAAATGGAAATCCATCCAATTTGAGTGCTGGCCGTTGCCACTTTCATGTACCCGACTGAGGGAAAGAGGCAATGGTTCCCCAGGTTTCCCACTTTCCAACACTTTGGCAACCACAGTGTCCACTCAAAAGTCTGGGTAGGGTCACTGCTTACAAGTACTGTCGGGCAGGTCAGTACTGCCACCAGCCCCAGCATGAGTGCAGCAGGGTCACTGTCCAGTGCGGTTGGAGACACTGAACATGCAGAGGTGGAAGGGGCAGGTGGATGTGTACACCCAGCAGCAGGCACAGCATGAGAGAATTTCCCAGAGCACAACTGGGCACTGGGTGTACGTCAGGGTATCTGATGTTCTGGAAGTTCTCAAGGGAATGGGGAATAAGTCAAGGGTATTCTGGGCACAGCCATTCTTCCTATTGGTTGTTTCAGGTTGTCTAAGTGAAAATGTCCACATGTAAAGTTTATGGCAGTTTTTAATCACAGTAAAGTGACAACACTTGAGAAGTTTACTCCAACTATTTTTACTTCTTAAGCCTTCGTGTTATCTCCAGGGATCTCTCCCCGTTGCACAAACAATGCATATAATAAACACTACAGAAAGGAGGATTATTTTTGTATCTCTTATCTCCTTCAGAGTTAAACTCTGTGTAACAGCATTTTTAATGGCTGTATCTACCCTGAAATAACTCACGAAGTCACTTAAAGTAGGGGCTTTTCACTAAAATAGCTTTGCCTGGAGAACTCTTGAATTTCCATTCCTGTAAATAGATACATATTCTTTGTAAGTGCTCTAAACTTTGAACTGATAAAAGGAATTAAGGCCACTGAAGGAGAGGCATAAAAAGGAACTAGAATATCCCAGAATTATTCAGCCAGAGGGGAGCTCCAGGGACCTAGCTTTTTACTTACAGAACAGTCCGAAAGTAAGGGGTTACCTTATCTTATTACCTTTATTACCTCCAGGTCATATTACGTTCACAATATTTTGGCAATGTCTATATTCTTGTCTGCCAAGAAAAAGCCAGGTTACCCTTATTTGTCAAAGGACTCCTTGAAGGTTATTCTGAATTGAAACCCTTCCTGCATGCATTTCTCTCCTTCCCACTTGTCTCCTGTGAGAATGAGCATGCCTTGCTTAAAAACGGCTCCTTGGTCCCTTACTCACAGATCCCTTTGATTTCAGTGATGTACCCAGGTGCCTTTGAGACCTCTTCCCTTCCCCTCAAACCTTCAATCATCCACCTGTAGTCTTTCCATATAATAGATGCTTGATAAATACAGCATAAAACTGGCTCTGTTGATTTTCTCTAAATTGTTGGTCACGCCATTCATTTTCAGTGATGAGCCCCTGAAGCAGCAGTAGATACACTCAAAAAGAACATAAATAATTCTAACAGTACAAGAAGAATGCTTCATGGCTTTAAACACACATATATGTAATATATTCATAAATACATGTGTATATACATATAAATGCACGAGTCTATTTTTATTGCCATCTGGCTTTTCAACCAGTCTTGTTCGGTGAAGTTTACTTTTAGGCTATACTAGATTTTCTATTTGGGATTTCATATTCACCTTGGGGGTGCCTTATTCAGTGGCTTGAGATTCTCAACCATGAACACTGGGGGACCTGCCCAATAAACATTTATCAAATATGCACTAAATGATTGATAATTAATTGTTGGCAAATATTCTCAATCTAAGAATCTGGATAAACTCTCTCTCTTTTTTTTTTTTTTTGGTACCGGGGATCGAACCTGGGACCTTGCGCTTGCTAGGCAGGTGCCAGAACCACTGAGCTAAATCCCCGGCCCAGGATACACTCTCTTCACAAGATTCTTTCTTTTCATTTTTTATGGAATTCAGTTCACTTACTTTTAGTACATTATTGTATACCAAGCATGACATTATATAAAATATGAATGAATACAGTCCCTGTTTTAAAGGCACTAGGAATCTATGTGAGGAGACATATGTAAACTATGATCATAATTCAGTTTTGTAGATAAAAAGACAAAGGTTTCAGAGTCTTGTGAGAAGACAGAAGAAGGCTGTGCAGTAGACAGCTCAGTTTGCAGAACAAATGGCACATCAGCTGTCTGTTTAGCTGAAGCACAACCACAAAGGAGCCAGACTTTGCGAAGAAATCTTTTTCCATAAGCAGCAGCCTGTAGATATTCTCCTAGGGATATTTCTGGCAGATTAAAAAAAGAAGAGAAGAAAACAAAGGGCAAGAGAAATGAAGAGAAGAGTCAAGACAACAGAAAATGAAAGGAAAGGAAGGAAAGTCCCTGAAAAAGCTTCTGGAACAGCTAGCACACCGCCCTGGAACCTTCTCTCCCTACTACTTCCAGGTCATGCTATCTTCACAGTATGGTGGCAATTTCTGTGCCTGGAAACTGGGTCTCTGGTGAAGCATTTTTGACCAACTAAACTGGCAGTGATAGACACTCCTGCCTCTTGATTCTAATGGTGCTTTTCCAGACCCAGTCCTCTGCAATAGGATTGACCCGGGCCCACTCTCAGAGGCTACTGAAAATCCCACTGGGGACAGGACAGCCTCATTCATCTCTCTAGAGACTGTTTCATAGGCCAAGCCTCTTTCACTTGGTTGCCTTCCAAGATTGCTTCTAGGAAGGGTGACCTCTTTTAATTTGACACCCAACTCTACTATTATCAGCCTCACAGGCAAAATCTCGTTCTGACTTTTACTTATTTCACTTTGTCTGAAGTTGCTCTTGCTCTGCCTGGGGTCTCCCTTCCTCAGATGATGCAGGGAACAGTAGCCAACCACACCCTGCCCTCTAACACAGGAAGCCTGTTCATAATGCACTCTTTCTCACCCAATCTCATAGTCACAGCAAATGGCATTGACCCCAGGGGACATGTGTCTCACAAACTTGCAGTTATTTGAAATCCTTGAAGAAGGAAGTTTATGATTAAATAAAATTAGAAAAAATATGCAAAGACTTTGAAAACTCATATGATTAGAATTGTTTTAAAAGTATCATTTAATATTATCATGCTAAAGGTCAAGAAAATAAGGTACTATTTGCTACGTACTGAGAAACTTGTGTAACTATTTGGTATATTTGCAAAGATGACAGAAACGGGAATGAATGAACATATTCCTTCGAGGTGGCCACTTAAAATTTTAATTCTTGACTACTCCCACTTGTATTTACTTTCTCCTGAACCACTCTTTCTCCAACTTCAAGTTGGTTGTGTGTCCGTGACTTCCCAAGATTTTTAGCATCCTTTGTGTACTAACAGGAAACAGACAAAGCACTGTGGAATTTAATGTAGTAATATTTGCATGCAGCAATAAATAACTCACTTTTTAACACTTTCACAAATGTGTATATTTTAAATATTTTATTTTATTGGTACATTTTAGGTATACAGTATAAAGACATTCATCATTGGAAATTTGCACCTTTACATAATCTCTCTTGGTTCTTATTTTTCCCTCCTTCCCCTGCCCTCCCTTCAACCCTTCCATCCCTCCCTATTTACAAAGACTTTGCTTCCATTTTTTCATTTTCTCATATTAATTCCATTCCCTTCTTTCCTTTCCCCTGCCCCTCCCACTTCACCTTCCCCCCTTTTCTTCCTATTTCACATTATCTATTATACCTTTTAGTCCTTATTTACACATTCAGTTTCTCACACTAGAGAAACTATTCAGTATTTACACATGTGTGTCTTGTTTATTTCACTTAAGAGTATGGCCTCAATGTGCATCCATTTAGCTATAAATGTCTCTAGTTTCTCATTCTTTATGACTGAGTAGTTCCCTATGGCTTCATTTTATTAAAAAAAAACAAATTTTCTTTATCCAGTCTCCAGTTGATCGGCATTTGGGCTGCTTCCAAGTTTTAGCTATTACAAATTGTGCTGCTATGAACAGTGGTACACATATATCACTGTGGTATGATTCTTTTAATTCTTTAGGGAAGATACCCAGCAGGTGAATAGCTGGGTCAAATAGGACTTCCAGTCCTACTTCTTTGAGCAATCTCCATACTGATTTCCACAGTGGTTGCACCAGTCTACACTCCCACCAGCAGTGGAACAGTGTTCCTCTTTCCCCACAGCCTTGCCAGCATTTGTTATTGGTTGATTTCATGAGAGCAGCCATTCTTTCTGGTGTGAGGTGGAATCTCAGAGTTGTTTTCATTTGCATCTCTCCAATGACCAGTGATGTTGAACACTTTTTCATATGTTTATTTGCTATTTCTACTTCTTTGTCAGAGAAATGTCTATTCATTTCAGATGCCCATTTTCAGATTGGGTCTTTAAATTTGGGAGGTCTGATTTTTGTAAGTTTTTTGTAGATTCTAGATAGTAGACCTTTGTCTGAGGAAGAGCAGGTGAAGATTTTTTCCCACATTGTGGGTTGTCTCTTCACACTGTTGGTGGTTTCTCTTGCTGTACAGAAGCTTTTTAATAAGAAGAGATCCCACTTGTTGATTGTTTGTGCTAGTTTACAGACAACTGAGGTTTTGTTCATAAAATCTTCTCCTACACCAATGTCTTCAAGAGTTCTACCTAACCTCTGTGCCAGGCGATTCAGCGTTTCTATTTTAATACTTAGATCCTTAATCCATTTTGATTTTAGTTTAGTACATATTGAGAGATATAGGTATAGTTTTTATCTTCGGCAAGTTGAAACCCAATTTCTCCAGCACCATTTATTAAAGAGGCTATCTTTCCTCCAGTGAGGGTGTTTGGCTCCTTTGTTGAAGATGAGGTAGCTGAGTGTGTCTGGAGTTGTTTCTGCATCTTCTAATCTGTTCCACTGGTCCTCAGGTCTGTTTCTTTGCCAGTACCATGTTATTTCTATCACAGTAGGTTTGTAGTATAGTTTCAAGTTGGAGGTTGTAATACCCCCTGCCATGTCTCTGTTACCTAGAATTGCCTTTGCTATTCTCGGTTTCTTCTTGTTCCAAATGAATTTTTGGATTGTTTTCTCAAGGTCCATGAAGTATGCTGCTGGGATTTCAATTGGGATTGCATTGAGTCTATATAGCAGTTTTGGAAGTATGGCCATTTTCACTCTATTGATCCTTCCTACCCAGGAGCAGGGGATGTCTTTCCATTTTCTGATATCATCTCCAATCTCTCTTTTCAGAGTGCTGTAGTTTTCAAGGAAGAGGTCTTTGGTTTATTTCATTAGGTTGATTCCTAGGTATTTCAGCTTTTTAGATGCTACTGTGAAAGGAATTATTTGCCCTATTTCTCTCGCAGTGAGTCTATTTTTCATGTAGAGGAAAGCTATTGATTTTCGTGTGTTGACCTTGTATTCAGCTACATTATTAAATTGGTTATTAAGTCTAGAAGACTTTTGGTGGAGTTTTTGGGGTCTTCTATATAGAGTATCATGTCATCTGCAAATAATGACAATTTGACTTCTTCATTTCCTATCTTTATTCCTTTTATTTCTTTCTCTTGTCTAGTTGCTATGACTAATGTTTCCAAAACTATATTGCACAAGAGTGGTGATAGTGGACATCCTTGTCTTGTTCCTGATTTTAGTGTGAAGGATTTCAGTTTTTGACCATTTAGTATGATATTGGCTGTCAGTTTTTCATAGATGGCTTTTATCAGATTGAGGTAGAGCCCATTTATTCTAATTTTTTGGAATAAATTTTTATTTATCATAAATAAATGATTTTTTTTCATAAAAAATATGAAAAAAGGTTTTTATCATAAATGCCTGTTGGATTTTGTCAAATGCTTTTTCTGCATCAATGGAGATAATCATATGTTGTTTGTCCTTGGCTCTATTGATATAGTGTATTACAATGATTGATTTGTGTATGTTAAACCATCCCTGCATCCCTGGGATGAATCCCACATGGTCAGGGTGTATGATCTTCTTGATGATCTTCTGCATTCTATTTGCCAGTATCTTATTAAGGATTTTTGCATCTTTGTTCATTAGTGAGATTGGCCTATAGTTCTCTCTTTAGGTCGGGTCTTTCTCTGCTTTGGGGATCAAGGTGATGCTTGCTTCCAGGAATGAATTCGGGAGTATTGCTTCCCCTTCAGTTTCATTGAAGAGTTTAAATACTAGTGGCAGTAGTTCCTCTCTAAATGTCTGGTAGAATTCAGCAGTGATGCCATCAGGAACTGGGCTTTTATCAGTCAGTAAAATTTAATTACATTTTAAATTCAATCGATTGATATTGGGTTGTTTAGAATTTTTCGGTCTTCTTCATTCAACTTTGGTAATTCATACGTATCTAGGAATCTGTCTATTTCTTCTGTGTTCTCCATCTTATCAGCGTATAGGTTCTGGAAGTAGGTACTGTTGATCCTCTGGATTTCTGCTGGGTCCATTGTAATTTCACCCTTTTCATTCCTAATTGCATGGATTTGAGCCTTTTGTTTCCTTTTTCTGATAAGGTTGGCTAAAGGTTTGTCAATTTTGTTTATTATTTTGAAGAACCAACTCTTGGCTTCATTAATTTCTTGTATCATTCTCTTAGTCTCCATTGAATTGATTTCTTCTCTGATCTTTACAATTTCATCCCTTGTAAGAGCTTTGGGTTTGTCCTGCTCTTCTTTTTCTAGAAGCTTGAGGTTCAGCATCAGGTTGTTTAATCGGGCTCACTCTGTTTTCCTAATATGTGTATTCACTGCTATAAATTTTGCTTGTAAGACTGCTTTCATTGTGTCCTATAGATTCTGATATATTGTATTGTCATTGTCATTTAATTGAAGGAACTGTCTGATTTCTTCTTTAATTTCCTCTGTGACCCATTGGTTATTCAGAAGTGTATTGTTCAATTTCCACATGTTTATGAAATTTTTTGAGTTTCTTTTGCTATGGATCTCCAATTTCATCACACTATGGTCTGATAATATACAGGGGATAACTTCAATTCCTTTGCACTTACTTAAGCACATTGTATGAGTGAGTATGTGGTCTATTTTGGAGAATGACCCACATGCAGCTGAAAAGAATGTGTATTCTGATTTTGTGGGGTGGAACACTCTGTAAACATCTGTTAAGTTCATTTGTTCAAGAGTTCAGTTGAGTTCTAATATTTCTTTACTGATATTTTGTCTAGTTGATCTATCTATTTTTGACAGTGGGGTATTGAGGTCCCCCCTACTATTGTATTAGTGCATATATGACTTTCCATGTCTGTTAGTATTTGTTTTATATAGTTGGGCACACGTGTGTTTGGTCCATAGATAGTTATTATTGTCATCTCTTCCTGTTGGATTGATCTCTTTATGAGGATATAGTATCCTTCTTTATCTCTCTTAATCAGTGTTGGTTTGAAATCCACTTGATCTGCAAAGAAGATAGCTACTCCTGCTTTTTTTCAGTTTCCTGTTGCATGGATTATTGTTTTCCACCCTTTAACTTTCAATCTATGAGTTTCTTCTTGAATTAAATGTGTTTCTTGTATGTAGCATATTGATGGATTTTGCTTCTTGACCCATTCTGCCAGTCTATTTCTTTTGATTGGTGAATTGAGACCATTAACTTTGATGGTTATAACTGATACATATTGACTTACATTGTCATGACTTTTTCTTTTTGTTGGATTCTCCCCCTTTACATTTACTTTCTTGTCGCACCCAATGGATTCATTCTGCTGTGCTTCCTGGGGTAATGATCCTCATTGTCTGCTCCTAGGATATTGTCTAAAAATTTTTGGAGTGCTGGTTTGATATTCATGAAGTTCCTAAGGTGCTCTTTGTCATGAAAGTATCTTATTTCTCCATCAATTTTGAAAGATAGTTTTGCAGGGTACATCAATCTGGGTTGGAGGCTGTTTTCCTTTAGGGCTTGGAATACATCACTCCAAGCCCTTCTTGCCTTGAGGGTTTGCATTGAGAAATCTGCTGTGATTCTGATGGGCTTTCCTTTGTATGTGATTTGTTTCTTTTCTCTAACTGCTTGCAGAATTTTGTTCTTCTGTTGGGTTTCTGGAATCTTAACTATTATATACCTATGTGTAGATTTTTTTTTATCAAGGCTGTTTGGAGTCCTATATGCCTCACTTATCTGTATGTCAAGTTCTTTTCCCCTGCTTGGGAGCTTTTCTGCCATCACTTCTGTGAACAGATTTTTATGTCATCTGTACTCTCTCCTGTTTCTTCGTTGACTCCAGTCAGTCTTATGTTATTCTTCTTTGAATCGTCTAGTAGCTGCTGGGTTGATTTCTTGTGTTCCCTTACTATTTTGAAGCAATTTTTCTTTTCCTGGTCACTAATTGCAGTCATATCTTCCATATCTGAAATTCTGTCCTCACATTGGCTCATTCTGCTGTGTAGACTTTCAATGGAGTTTTTAATCTCCTGGAAATCTGTTTGTATCTGTTTTATGGATTCCATTTGTTTCCTATGTTGGGATTCCATCATGTTCCTCAGCTCTTCTATTTTTTTATCTGTGACCTCTCTGGATTTATTAATCATCTCTTGCACTATGGACACAATCTCTGCTGTTACCTGAAAAATTATTTCTGATTTTTTTTCCAGATCCTCTTTTGTTGCCAGTTCAGGAAGTTCAGGTACTTGAGTATCAGATTGTTCCATCTCTTTTCCCTTTGGGGTTGTTGTAGGTGATCTGGACATCTGGTTTTGAGACTTGTTTACGTGTCTTCTCATTTCGATGGGGGGTGTTGTTGGTGCCTGCATAGCTCACCTCCTTTGGTCTGGGAGCAGTGGAATGGTGGCCTGGAACCCCCTTCTTCTGGGCTGGGAGCAGAGGAATGGCTGCCCAGAAGCCCCTTCCTCTGTGCTGGGAGTGGTGGAATTGTGACCTGGAAACCCTTTCCTCTAGGCTAGGATCAGTGGTAGGGCAACCCTTATGTCCTTTCCTCTGGGCTGGGAGCACGTATTCAATTTAATTTAGGCAGGACCATGCTCCGGTAATCCTTGTGTGAACTCTCTGTGGAAGTCCCTCTGAGCTGCATCCAGATCACAAATATGTATTTTAAACTATCTTAAGATAGTTGATCAAAAGATACAGAGAAAAATCAATTCTTTTAGAACCATTTGGAGTTTTCATGTTTATTTTCATTTACAAAGTTGTTTAAAGTTGGTAACAACTCAACAAAGTCTAAAATGCCTAGCAAGTAAACAAAATATAAGTTCTAAATTATAGTCTAGTGTGTGATTAACAGCACAAAAATACCTGGAGATTGGCTGGGGACAGAGTGGCAAGTTAAGGAAGTAAAGCTAGCAAGTTACATTCAGTTTTAGATGGAAATAATTTTAGTATTGAGTACAAATACAGTATTTCTTTGAAATTATCAGAAACTCAAGGCAATATAAAGACTTTTAAGCTATTTTTAAATGATTTATTTCCTCCTTTATAAATTCACCCTCAAGATTACTTAAAAATAGCATTTAATAAGCTTTTTTCCTCACATCTCAATTTCCACCTTTTAATTAAGACTTGTTACATTTTCTCTTATTATCTTAAGGACATATCCCTGAAACTTAAAACTTTCTTATATTTTTATGGGATATTGTGTTTCTTCTTTTATCCAAATTTCATGGTTGTATATATTTATTGTCTTTTTCTTGTTTGATCATTCATTTTTTAAAATTAATTAATTGATTTTTATTTGTTCATCATATAATACAGTAATCCCTTGGTAACTGAAGAAAATTGGCTTCCAAGACCTCCTTCCCCCCATAGAAACCTAAATCTATGGATACTCAAGCTTCTCATATAATATTTGGATGTAACCTATGCACATCTTCCTGTATATTTTAAATTCCATCTAGGTTACTTATAATACTTAATGCAATGTAAATAATATGAAAAGGGTAGAATAATAATATTAAAATGTTGCATATATTCAGTACAGATGCAGTTCTTTTTCTAAATATCCTTGATCAGTGGTTGGTTTGATTCCACAAAGATGGAACCCATTGTAGAAAGGGCCCATTATATTAACATTAAAAGTCTATGTAACTTAAGAAAGCATCTCAAGCACCAACAAGACACCAGAGGATGTGATCTGTTTCAGAAACAAAGAGATGCTTTTTTAAGTTATATGGAAAAATGTTTAAATGCTTTTCAGTTTTGTCTTGGTTGAGTTCTACTGTATTTGAATTTTGTAGGGGTTTTTTCCCTTGCATTGTTCTTCTTTGAATGGTTTTAATTTTGTGTATGTGTGTTTGATAATAAAGTTATTTTAAAAAAATAAAATAAAAGTCTATGTCCACTATATGTTACAGTTCTCCTTTACTTTATATAAAAGCCTCAAGCAACCTCAATAGCATGCACAAATACTAAGGCTGAGCAAGAATTTATATACCCAAGGAAATAATGTCAGAGTATAATTTATATACAATAAACTGCATGTTTTAAAATGTATACTCTGATGACTTTTGACATATGTATACTCTCTTTGAATAACTAAGGTTGGTATTAAATACTTCCATTACCCCTAAAAGTTTTCTCTTTAATCTGTACAATTTCCACTAAGCCAAGGCAACCACTGACAGCCTTGCTTTTGTGACTACTCAACAGTTTTACATATGGTTTTTATTAGTTTGTATACTCTAAATTATATTGTGTTAGAGCTATTTGTAAATTCTGAATACAAGAATTTTGTCAGATACATGCTTTGCAAGTATCTTTTAAAAGTCTATTGCTTATATTTTCATATCATCTTTCAAAAAGTAAAATCTTTTCACTCTTGTGAAGTTTAAACTGTCAATTTTTTTCTGTATATAAAAAATTTCTTGTTGCATCTAAGAAATCTTTGCTAACTCAAGGTCATGAAAGATATCTTTTGTCCCTAGAAGTCCTAATGTTTCAAGTTTCATATTTAGGCCTTTGTTTCATTTTTTTGGTGCAGGGTATGGGTCAAAATTTAATGTTGTTGTTGTCTTTTTTCTTTAGTTGGTGACTTCCCATTTCTCCTCCCCTCCCCAGCACCTGGAAACAATTATTCCATGCTCTGAATCTACAAATATAGCTATTTACAATAACTCCTGTGAGTAGAATCATAGAGTACTTGCCCGAATCTTACTGGAGTATTTCACTTGGAATAATGTTTTCAAGGTTTACCCATATTACTGCACATTGAAGAAATTTCTCCTTTTTAAGGCTGAATGGTATTCTGTTCTACATACATACTATACTTTCTTTATTCATCTTTGATAGAAAGATGGTTATTATGAATAATGCTCCAATAAACATCAGATGTCTCTCCAACAGACTGATTTTATTTCCTTTGGATATACACCCAATAGTGGGATTTCTGAGTCATATAGTAGTTCTGTTTTCCATTTCATATTGTTTTTATAGTAGCTGTACCAATTTACATTCCCACCAACAGAGGACAAAGTTTCCAATTTCCCATATTCTTGTCAATACTTGACTTTCTGTCTCTCTTTTTATTTTTAGTAATTGCCATTCTGATTGATGTGAGTTAATATTTTATTATGGTTTTGATTTACATTCCCCTAATGGTTATGATGTTGACCATCTTTTCTTATAACCGTAAGTCAGTTGTATATTTTTTTTTGCTCTTTGGTTTTTTTCTTTTTTTGAAAAAAAATCTCTTCAAATTCTTATGTTATTGTTTATTAGGTTATAAGGATTTTCTCTTTTTTTCAATTGCGATGTGAGAATACCTCATCGATTTTAGAGAATAATAACCCCTTCTCGGATACTTTGTAAATATTTTCTCCTGTGCCATATACTGTATTATCTTTTCCCTTTGCTGTTTTTTCCTTTGCTGTGCAAAAGCTTTGATATAGTCCCACTTTTAAAAAACTTGTCAAAAAAACTTTGTTTCTGAGCTTTTGATGGCATATCCATTAAACTACTGCCAACACCAATATCATGAAGTTTTTCCCTATGTTTTCTTATAGGGTTTGTACAATTTTAGTTCTTGTTTGAGTCCTCAATCCATTTTGAGGTGGTATTGTGTATTTTTCAAGAGGACTTCAGTGTCATTCTTAAGAATGTTGACATCCAGTTTTCCCAACACCACCTGTTGAAAAGGTCACCCTTTTCTCATTGTATATTCTTAGCACCCCATTGATGAGCAGTTATCTACACATGTATGGATTCACTTCTGGGTTCTCTAATCTCTTCATTGCTCAATATATGTATTTTTACACCAGTACCATGCTTTGCTTACTATAGCTTTGTAATATAGAATTTTGTAATTGAGATGTATGATCTCCAGCTTTATTCTTCTTAGATCATTTTTGTATTCATGATCACTTGTCATTCTCTATAATTTATAGCAATATTTATTTATATAAAACTTGTTTGGAATTTTGACAGGGATTTCATTAAATATTTAGATTGTTTCATATAGTGTGAACATTTTTAAAGTATTGTCTTTCAATCTATGAACAGGATGTCTTCCTATTTCCTCTTTTGCTATTTCCTATCTTCTTAATTTCTTTCATTAATGTTTTACATTTTTCATAGCACAAATATCTCACCTCCTTAGTTAAGTTTATTCTTCAGTGTTTATTCTTTTTGGTATTTTTGCAAATGTGGTTGTTGTCATAATTTCCTTTTAAGTCAATTCATTGTTAGTAGATAGAAAGGTAACAGATTTTAATAGGTTGACTTTGCATCCTGTAATTTTACTAAACTCACTTATTAGATGTAACAGTTTTTTGGTCAAGGCTTCAGAGTGTTACATATATGTGATTATGTCATTCACAAACAGGAGTAATCTTGCTTTTCCCTTTCTGATATGGATCTGGGTTCTATCATTTTTGTCTGGTTACACTGACGAAGACTTCCAGCACTGTGTTGAAAATCATTGAGAGTACCTTGTTCTTGATCTTAGTGCAAACATTTCATTTTTCATCATTGCCTTAATATATTGAGGTACAGTCCTGCTGCTCTCATGTTTGAGTCACCCTGGAGATTTCACCAAGAACTTTTGCACTCAGCTAAGTCCTCAGCCCTTTTTAATTTTTTTTTTTTTCAACTTGGAGACAAGATCTAGCTAAGTTGCAAAGTTGCCCAGGCTGGGCTCAAATTTGCAATCGTTCTGCCTTAGATCCCTGAGTGCTGGGATTACAGATGTGTGCCATCACACCTGATTTTCTTGGATTTTTTTCTTTTGAGAATTTTTAAATCAGGAAAGTGTATTGGATTTTGTGAAATATTTTTTCAGCATTTACTGATGTTCATAGCATCTTTATGTCTTATTGAGTTAATGTAGTGGATTACACAATCCATATGTTGAACCCGTTTGCATGCCAAGGATAAAATCATAAATGGTTGTGATAAATGATCCTTTTAGTGTGCTGCTAACTTTGGTATGCTGGCATTCTGTTGAGAATTTTACATCTGTATTCAGGGATCCTGGCATTTAGTTTTATAGTGGCCTTGTCTGGTTTGGGTAACTCAGTATTGTTGACCTACTAAAATGATTTTGAAGGTATTTACACCTCCTTAAAGTTTTGAAAAACTTTGAGAAAGAATGGAATTAATCTTTCTTTAAATACTTTGTAGAATTCATCAGTGAAGCTATTTGGTCCTTTTTTTCTGAGTTATTTTTGTTTACTGATTTCATCTCTATAGTACCTATATGTCTATTTCAACTTTGTATTTCTTCACAATTTAGTCCCACTATGCTGTATTTTGGAATTTATCCATTTCTTCCAAATTATCCAGGAATTTTTTGTCTATAATTATTCCTAGTAATCACTTATGCTCCTTTTTATTTTGTGGCCAGAGTTGTCATTGCTCCTCTCTTATTTCTGATTTTATATATTGAATCTTTACCCATTTTTTTAATTCAATCTAAGGGTTTGCTCATTCTTTGTATCTGTTCAAAAAGACAACTATTAATACTTGTGATTTTTATTATTCTTCTCTTCTCTAGTTCAATTCTGTTCTAAGCTTTTTATCCCCCTTTTCTGCTAATTTCAGACTTTGTCCTTTTATTTTTCTCTTTCCTCAAATTATAAATTTACGTTGTTTATTTGAGAACTTTCCTCTTACTTGATGTAGGCATTTGTTGAAATAAACTTCCCTCTTAATACTTTTGCTGTATCCCATATATTTGTATGTTGTGTTTTCATTTATCTTGAGCTATTTTCTCATTTCATTTTCAATTTCTTCTTTGACCAAAGGGTTGTTCAAGAGTTACGTGTATTTGTGAGTTTTCCAGTTATTCTTTTCATGTTGATTTCTAATTTTAAGTGATACACAGAGTCAGCTATTGTTTCTTCTGCAAATATCATTGTTAACTAGCTAAAGGTCTGATATTGAGAGTGTATAAAGTCATAGTAAAGTTGATACAATTCAGAACCACAAGTCAGTTCAGCACTCATACAGAGAGTATATAAAGCCCTGAAGACATAAGGACAGGAACAGATGAACAGGAGGGATATAGACTGAGATAGAAAGTTGTACTTATTACCCTTACTTTCCTTGTGTTTGGCTGAATGAGCCCACGTGGGCAGCTATGCTATATCAGAGATGGACAGTGCCTGTTACATTACACTCATTAAGTATTCCAATCAGAATAGAATTCAGAATTCTCAGGATTCAAAGAAAGGGCAGACAGAACAACAACCAAGCATGCAAAGACTGAACACACAGGGAATAACACAGGACCCTAGGAGAAACAGAAAGTAATGGAACCATTGCTAGATCAATCTTAAGCCTGTGGTATATTGGAAATGACAGCAACAACAAAACTAAACACCAGCTAAATTGCCAGTTATATTGATTGACTGATCATTCCTCCACAAGGGCTTAACCAAGGGAAGGTCATGTTAAACCCCATTTCTAATGTTCAATACATGGTGACTAGTCTTTAATAAAAACTTACAAAACACACCATGCCTTATCCCACTCCGTTGCTATAACAAAATACCATACATTGAATAGCTTAGAAAGAACAGAAATTCAGTTCTGGAGGCCGGGAAGTTCAAGATCAAGGTGGCAGAAGATTTGGTTTCTAACGAGGACCAGTGTATGTCTTCTAAATGTATCACCTCCCTGTGTCCTCACATGGTGGAAGAGCTGTACTAGCTTTCTGAAGCCTCTTTTCAAAGGGCATTAATCAAAATGGTGTTGCCTCTTTCCTTATGACATGGTTACCTCTCAAAAGCCCCAGGTATAAATACTGTCACATTTTGGGTTAGGATTTCAAAATATGAATTGAAGAAGGCCCATAGCACACCAAAAAAATGTAACAAAAATAACCAATTGTCAATATATAAAGCAGTCCAACAATTATACTTACACACTACAAAATGTTGGAAGTCCACAGTCGTGGACTTTAATTATGACTAATACCTTCAAAGATCTAAAGGAAAAGAAAGATAAATTATATGAGCAAGTGAAAACTTTTAGTTGAGATGAAAACTTAAAAAAGAGTTAAGCTGAAATACCAGGTTAAAAATAAACCAAAAAATCAGTAATGAAGAATTCTTTTGATGTACTTTAATGTATTAGAAAATTTAGCAGCTGAAAGATAAAACAGGAATGTAAATATAGGTCATAGAAATTACCTAAACTAAGAAAAGCAAGGGAAAAAAACTTTTCAAAAAGAATCAAGTATCTTAGAGCTAGGAGACAATTCCATGTGTTCTAATCCAGTTATACTTAAAGTCCCATATAATGAAAAAATAGGTATAAGAATGGGAAGAACAAATACTTGAGGAGTGGCCAAGAACTTTTCAAACTTAAAGAAAAACAATTTGCCGTATGTTCAGAGAACAACAAAACAAAAACAAAATGCTGAAGACCCACAGGAAAACATACACAGAGACATATTCAAACACCAAATGCAGAGTTTTGAAACCATTGGTAGAATAGTAAACATTACAAACAGGAATAAAAATAAGGATGAAAGCAGGTTTCTCATAGTCTCTTTTATGCTGGTGTAGCATCGATAGTCCCTGATTTATGATGTTTGACCCATGAGAGTGCAAAAGCAATATGCATCCAGGGGAAACTGTTGCTCAGATTTCCAACATTTATCTTTTCTCAGACTACAGTGTGCAGTGCAGCCCTCTCTCAGCAGCTGGGCAGTGGCAGTGAAGAGCAGCTGCCTGGTGGCCCCTTTCCCCAGGGCAAACAGCTGGCAATCTTCAGTGCACTGCAGAGCCGAGCTGGGGTGCTCAGCGAATGAAGTGGATTCAATGTAATTTCACTTTACATTTTCAATTTAGGATTGAACTTGACATAACTTCATTGTAAATCAAGGAGCATGCGTTCCTGAGCCTGGATAATATGTAAAGAACAGAGATTTATTGCTTTTCTGGAAGCTTGGAAGTTGAACACCTGCATTGGTGAGGGCCTCCCCTGTATCGTGCCACAGCACCATTGAAATAACAAATTCTTACAAGTCTGTGACTTCAGATAAATGCAAACTATTTTGTTTAGTATTGTCATAAAATAAAAGCTAGTGACATTGTTACTTTTCATTTCTTTTGTTTTTATTTTTATTTTAAAATATTCAGTTGGCAAATCAAGATTTCATCTATTCAAAATGTACAATATGATATACATGCATATTGTGTAATGACTATTACAAGTTGATCACATTCATTACCACCTGTACAGTTCATTATATGCCCCGAACTTGTCCCTTAACTCTAAGATTTTGTATCATTTTATTACTATCCCATTTCCCCATCTCCAACCCCCTGAAAATCATCTTCTATTTTTTGCTTTTATGAGCTTAACATTTTTAGATTCCACATATAAATGAGGTCACACAATATCTGTCTGCCGCTAATGGTAGCCTCATTATCTTTAAGAACTATCACCCTGACAATGACTTAATATTGTCAGCATAGCTACACCCTGATTATTTTAAAGTATGACTAATCATTTTTATTTAGTCCAACGTTTATCTTTGGTTTATTTTTCCCTCTAAAATGTTGCCACACCTGAGGAATCCCAGAACCAGGAATTGTTAACTATGTAGTTAAAATGATAACAACACAGTAGTTCCCCTTATTTGTGTGGGCTGCATTTCAAGACTCCTAAAATTGGATTGTACCAACCCATAAAATATAAAACAGGGATGACTGAAAGATGCTGAATGTTTAAATTTTAAAAACTTATTACAATAAAAGACACATTTCCAAGAATGATGGGATAAATGTATTTGAACCATAGGGGAGTATATTGAGGGAGATTAGAATCAATGTGTCTTTTATTGGGAGAATTCTGAGGGGGATTAATGTTAGTGTCTTTCACTGTAATATATTTTGAAAACTTAAGCAGTCACTGTATTCTTATTACATTTCAAATACTGTTTTTCCTATACATGCATACTTATAACAAAGCTTAATTTATAAATTAGATACAGTAGGGCCAGGGATTTAGCTCAGTGGTTCCAGCACCTGCCTCACAAGCGCAGGGTCCTAAGTTCGATTCCCCGGTACCAAAAATAAATAAATAAATTAGATACAGTAAAGACCAACAACAATAATAAATAATAAATTATATAATAATAATAAATAATAATTATAACTGTCACCATTTGAGGCATGACACTAAAACTAGCACAATTTTTCCTTCTTCACAATTTCACTGATTCTTAAGCTCAACATATGAATTTTCTTTTCTTGCCAAGTAAAAAACTTTCATGTTTAACTTAAAGGTTGTACTTTATTGTTCCTTTTTTGGAATATCAGAGTTGCCAGCATCACTTGTATTGGGGGCCATGATTAAATAAAATAAGTTACTTAAACACAGGCACTGCAGCACCATGACAGCCAGTCTGACACCCCAGATGGCCCTCAAGCAAGCAGAGGGCCAGTAGTGTACACAGTGTGGACACACTGGCTGAGGTGGTGATTCACATCCCAGGCATGAGAGAACAAGATGCTGTGAGATTTTTTGTATCATGCTGCTTAGAATGGCACACAATTTAAAATGTATGCATTGCTTATTTCTGGAATTTTCCAGTTAGTATTTTCAAACCATGCTTGACCACAAATAAGTGAAACTAGAGAAAGAAAAACTGTAGGCTAGAGGGGACTAATTATCTGTAATTCTTTGATTGGCCAACCTATTGTTATTGGCACTACTTGACCAGACTACTAGAAATATAAAAATAACTAAACAATGGATCAAGTCCATGACTTCAACTTCAATTATTTTATAAATTCTAGAGAACTTTGAAGATTAATTCTGCTTGAATTAGTTAGGAAAACTATCAGCCACTATAGAATTCAGGGACATTTTCTCATCGCTAAATTATACCAGTTGCTCAGGAAAAAATTATGTTGGTATAAAATATCAGGATAATTTTTTTATTTTTTGGAACACTCACAAAAATAGTCACAGATACATTAGCACTTTAAAAATGTTTTCTAACAGATCATTGTTTTAATCACCCTTCTTGGAACTGGTAAATTATACAAAGAACAATAAATTTTATCTTTTAATAAGGATCTGATCTTTATGTTATTGTTGTTTATCCAATGTTCTTAACATTTTTAATTGGTGATGATCTTTTCTTTTAAATGTCAGAAAATCCACTGTAAGGCTTTCCAGAATTGTGTGCTCCATTCTTTCTAAACTCGTTATACTTCCTTTGACCTTAACGCCTCACTTATGTAATTTAAAAAACAATCAAACTGTTTCATGTTTTACAGCATCTGTATACTACCTCAATAATAACACATTTCAAGCATTTCTTAATTTATTATATCCATATCAACCATAAAGTCTGTCCACAGGCTTAGTTCTAAAATTTTTGAGGATTTATTTGGGGGGGAGGGAAGAATTAATTGGAACAAAACACTTTATGTAGTGGGTGAGTTATTGTGCTTGTCTGTATGTGTGATCATTAATCCTGACATATCAACTTCATTGGATTAAGACCTAGCAGATTAGTACAGCATGCTCCTGGGTGTGCCTGGGTGGCCATAGAGGTGTGCCCTTGGGGACTCCATCTGGTCCCTGGCCCTTCCTCTCTGGCACTGTTCCCCTGCTATGCATCCCGACTGCCATGAACTAAGCAGCTTTGCTCTGCCATGCTCTTCTGCCATAATGTCTCTTCCTTGGAGCCAGCCAATCCCGGACTGATACCATGAGCAAATGAAATCTCTTCTCTTTTAAATTGTGTTAGGTATTGTGTCTCTGCAACAGGAAAGGTGGTTCATATAGAAAACTGGTAGCTGAGAAATAGGGTCATTGCTATGAGTGTACCTGACCGTGTGGTTTAGAAGCCTCTGGAACTGGTTTGGGAGAGGAATTCAGAAAGGTCTGGAGACACAGGCTATAGAATCTAGATTGCTGTAAGCCAAACCTGATAGGTGACTCTGGTTAGAGCTTGGAAGACCATCATGCTCATAGGAATGCACATCCTAAAGGCTAGACTCAGGAGATTTCAGTTGGGAATAAGGATCCCATTGACAGCTGTGTGTTATGATCTGTTAGCAAACTTCTCTATATTGTGCCTATGTCCTGAGACTATGAGAGACTGAGATTAAGGGCAGTGGACCAGATAATTGAGCTGAGGAAACTGAAAGACAGTGCACCACTCAGTCTATGTCACGGATACTGTTGAATGCTTTTAGCCAGATTTATAATAAGTATCAAAGGTAAAAAGCAGAGTGGAAAATTTTAAAATACTGTGATGTTGGCCTAGAAGAAATCATGTGTAAAATTGGGACTGAAAGAGGTATGGCTGCTGAAAAAATTAACACTATTTAAAAGGAACCAAGCGCTTTGTACAGAGACAAGAAAGCAGATGCCTTGAGGGAACCTCAGGAATCAGTGAGAACCGCCCCATTAAAGACTCAAGTGTGCAAAAATGTCAAGAAGAGGGTCCACAGGACCCTGCTTGACAAGGAATTGGGTCTATGGGACGCATTTCACTGTGCTTAGCCATCCAGGCACTGAGAGACTGTTGCAGCTGTGGTCCAAGGGGGCCCAGCTACTGCTCAAACTGGCATCAGACCTTGGCATTGTCCATATGATACTGGTTTTACTGATATGCAGAATGTGAAAGTAGTGGCTACCACTCGGATTTCAAAGAAAGGCCTAGGACAGTGATGGCAAAACTTTTAGAGACCAAGTGTCCAAACTGCAGCCCAAAACCCACTCGCAAAGTGCCAATGTTGCAATTAAACCAGAACAATGAGGTTTTAGTTTACAAAAAAAAAAACCCAACTTACACATGAATATCTTTTGTCTTCAAGGAAAAACACAATAACATTTATGCCATAGGTTTCCCACCAGTAGCCTAGGAGGTCAGGCAAGGAACCCCTAAAGCTGTGGGAATGACGCCAGAGGTTCAGTAGAGACCCCAGAAGTCTGGGGTAGCAGGAATGTGGAAGGTCTGCTGAGGGAAACTGAAGCTGGAGAGTGGAGCCAGTCCAAGGGAGAGGGCGCAGCCAGCAAGGTGATCTCGGTGGGACTGCCCAAGTCCTCCATGTCTTATCACAGTGTGCCCCAAACGCCAGATAGGCAGCTACTGGACTTCATGTGCACACTATTCTTAGACACTGTTCCGACACCCTTAGTTTCCATAGTTCTGTGAATCTATTTAGCAAGTAAGTAGGAATCTAGTGAGGAAAGAAAGCATGGCAGAATGACACAAGCTTGCATTAGAGCCTAAGGGACTCAGCCTTAGTGGAATTAATGATTCAAAATTATTAGGTAGTGAGACAAGAATGGAAAATTCTATGTGATTCCACTAAGAAGTATTAAAAGTACCACAGTTACTGAGCTTTGAATGACTAAATTTATTGTCAAGATGTCTCAAAACTGCTTTAGTGATTTCTCCAACATATGCGACAAGAATGTTAAAACAGCTTTACTTCATGTTTAAAGGGAAGTTAAGGAAACTAAACATATTTCTTTCAGAGAGTTAAAATATTCTAAAATATTTGAAATGCTTTGTTCAGACACAGAAGGTTGAATATCACATTGTTTCTGTTATATGAGAAACTCATTAAATAACTTAGCAAAATGAAAGAAAGATGAGAGGAAACAGACATAAACTTTGGGGAGATGAGAAGGTGTTCCCCAGAGGAAAGGAGAGAGAAAGGAGCAAAAGGACCAAGATGCCATTCGTGTGTAGACAAGACCCCGCAATACACATATTCATTATATATCACAGACACATACTAAGCAAAAAGGTTTCAGAAAGAAACGCTTTGAAAAATTGAATATATGGGTTTCCATATACCAATATCACAGTCTCACATTTCCACTAGTATTTAATATGATGGCTTCATTATCATTGCCTGAACTTAGTTCTAGATGATGCCAAAAATCAACTAGTCAATCAGTGTATTCAATTGTCCTTTATTTCTGCTTGATGGCATAATCAACCAAATTGGCTGTTTAGATTACGTTGTTGACTAACACTTTTTGATTTTGAGGGGTTTGCTTTTTGAGGTTTTTGTGTGTTTGTTTTGTCTTTGCCCTGACCTCCATTCCTCAACACTATTTTTTGACATAGGGTCTCGCTCAATCAGCAAGTTGCCTAGGTTGGGTTTGAATTTGCAATTCTCCTGCCTCAGCCTCCCTGGATGCTGGGATTATAGATCTGCACCATCATACTTGGCTTGCTGGCTGACTCTTAATTCATGGTCATCATGTCAGTGGCAGCAGTTTCCTCCTTGTCTTAGATGAGCCATAGAAATGTGATTAGATTGATGGGTAAATTCGGAGTAAGGACTGCCACGGTGTTTAACAATATAGTCCTGTTTCCTTTTTTATGCAACACAGCCCTTAATTGGCTTCCTAACTTATTTAATAATGGGGAATCCTTATTTTGGAGATACACAAAGGATTTAGTTGCCAGCAACAGGATGAGTAGACTTTTAGCAAGTTCATGACACACAGCAAACTGTAACTGTGTTTTACCTGTGTCCCCTTGCCTTTAAAAATGTAGTGGTCCAAGATGGGGATGGTGGCATATGCCTGCAATCCCAGCACTCCCAGAGGCTGAGGCAGGAGGATCACCAGTTCGAGCTCAACCTGAGTTCAACTTGGGGACTTTGAAAGACCCTGTGTCAAAATTGTCTATTAGCCCTTTTTATGTTTCTGATAGTACTACAGAGTTAGATATTAACACTTAACCATAATGAGCCTATTTTTTCTTAACATAAATATATTCTTCACTATAAACACTAATAGTGAAATACTTTCTGAATTTTTGAAACAGTCAGAATGCTATTCATGGATTCATTTCTCCCTATTGGAGAAGTAGCACCCATTTTCTTGCTTAAATTCTTGACCAGTGACTATCAATCCAAGCTTTAAGACTTATTTGTAGGATTCTTAAAATTATTTATACCCATGGGCTGGGGATTTAGCCCAGTGGTTCCGGTACCAAAAAAAAAAAATTATCTATACCCGGTCTCCAATTTTAACAATTAAGAGCTGAGTAAGTAGTTGGACTTAGGCCAAAACACCAATTTTATTCTAGTCACGCGATCCTATGTGTATCTAGGACTGGAGATTACAGGTAAAGCTCTAAGGTGTGAACTTTAAACTTTTCTGCAAAAATTGGAGGGGAGAGATTGAGGGATGAATGGCAGAGAAGCAGAGGGGGGTGGGACAACTTCCCTTTGTCACGTTTCTTTTCTGTCACGTTTTTAATTATATTTTTAGTGTATCTCATTGTTCAGTACACAGCGTGCAAGGCTCAAATGTATCTACTTTATAGATAGTACTTTCCCTTTTTCCCTCATGATAAATTCTTTTGCATTCTCATACACTTCTCTTTAGTCTAATTAATTAATTGTCTTGGCCCAATCACAATGACAATTTGTGGTTTTTTAGTGTAATCAGAAGTGATAGAAAAGTATTTTTGAAATAAGCTAACAAATTTTCTTTCTATTGTTGTTAGTTATAAAAAGGTCACAATATCAATATTTTAATACTGAAATTCATTTGTCCATTCTATGGTGTATTTTAAAGGCACAGCTCTTAAGTAAACCTTGTACATGGGAATTGATTGGAACCAGCCTTTTTGTGCTAAGCCCTAAAGACCAAACCAGGACAGCTGAGCTTCAGTCAACTACAGAAGGTTCTGTAACCATTTAACCAGTAGGCAATTAAGTTGTCACTGTACATCAAGCTTGTTTTGTATAAATGCCGCCAGACTATGCTATGGGGGGAAGCTCTCAGAACCTGCTCTGCTTTGGGGAGTTGCCTGATTCAAAAATCGTTTTTGTTTTTGTTTTGTTTTGTTTTAATTGCTCAAGTAAACTCTGCTGGATTTAATTGGTCCAGGGATTTTTCTTCTGACTGATTCTGTGTAGTTGGCAGGACCCAAAGCAAAGTCCCAGCATCCCCTGGGAGCATCAGTTACGCAGTCATGGTAGCTCCTGAGCTCATCAGCTGGCTGTCTTCTTGCTGTATCTGGAGATCATGGGTGAGTTCTTTTTGGAATTCTGCAGCTTCATGAATTGCTTTGTGTTTTCTGAGTTTATTTGGGTTAATTCTGTTCCCAAGTCGTGGTAGAAAGTGCGGTGAGTTCAATAGCATAAGGTTACTGGAAGACAGGGGACCCTGGGTCCATCGATGCGAAAAGCCTGAACTTCACCTTCTGGCTCCAGGCTAGTTTGCACTGTAGGAGGGTAGATAGCTTCTGAGAGTTCACGGTGGCTGCCCTGGTTGGACTGGTTGTGGCTGGAACTTGAGTAGGTCGGCAGGTGGTTAATTCCCAGCAGCTGACTTCACCTCTTCTGTACCTGAGAGTAGGAGGCCTGCGGCTTGAATCATTTCACCACGCCTGCTGTTCATGTCTCCTGCCTGCAGTTGTGGAGAGTGGCCAGCATTCCCCCAAGTCCAGTCTGTGCTCTCCAAGAATGGCTTTGCCTGTGGCTATGCCGCTGTCTCTACTTCAAACGCAGAGCACTCCATCTGTCTCCTTTCTGTCTCTGGAAGTCTCAGCTCATTGTCCTCCATGATTTCTGTAGCACCTGGGGTTAGGAGGAAGTGTTCTCAGCGAACAGGGTCTGTTTCTCTCCACTTTTGATGCCCAGAGGTCTGAGTTTATCTTTAGCACTTGTTTCCTCCTGTGCCAAGTGCCAGGGAGGCCGGGGTCCAAGCCTGGAATGTCTGGTCCACTGCTTACGGCGTCTGTGCCCCACACAGTCTCCAGCCCCCAACAGACCCCATGAACCTGGAGAAGCTTCGGTTTTATTATCTCAGACTCTGGTCTGTTTCCAAGCAGGGGAATCACGTGTACTGGCTGGCAGTACAGACCACGGTGCGTGGGCTGAGTGCCCAGCCTCATCCTCCTCCTGCTCTCTTGCCCTGAAAGATTTTGTGTGGATCATCAGTGGCTTGGTTTCTTGGTATAAGCTGTGAGAAGCACTTGTGAATAGAGAATTCATTCCTGTGATCACAGGTTCTGAGCTATGTCCCAGCAGGAAAATCATCTCCAGTGGCCTTGCAGACAATGGCATCTAGCGTACTTCCCAGCTGCCCCCCCTCCCCCCGTTCACCTGAATGATTAGTCGCAGGATGACTTTGTCTCTATCTACAGTGGGAAGTAAGCTGGTGAGAAGGGAACCACTGTGTGATCCTTATCACAGCCTCTGTTATCATATCCTGGCAGGAGGAACTGCATGGCTCTGCCATGCTCCAGACAATAGCCTCTCTGCGCCTGTGCTGAGAACAGTTTCCCAGGCTCACGGGGGCTTTGATGCTCATCCCAACTTCCCCTTTTTCTGTGTTTTACCCATCTGCTGTCCTATTAAATTTGTGCTCTAGTGATTGGTGCCTCCACCACCTCACACGGCGGCCACATTCTGACCTACTTGGGGGTGTATTACAAAGCTCTCCATGAGTGCTCCTGCTTCTATGCCACCATGATTTTTCTCAACTATTTTTAAACATTGCATTAAATAATGTGTATTTAAAAACCTACTACGGCAAGTTGCTGCAAAATAGCGCAATTTGACCCATGCATGTGACAAGAACACTGAGTCATTCTGAACAATTGAGAACGGAAAAGTAAAAGGGAGAAGAGAAGGATGGAAGGGAAGAAACAACAATTTGTATGTTTTAATATACTGGATAGACTCGACACATAAATTTTATGAGACTTTATCATAACAGTCATGAATATCTGCTGTGAATGTGCATGTGAAGTGATTGTTCTGGCCATATCCGTCAATTAGGTTGAATATGGTAAATTGATTTAGCAGGTGTTCAGCAACTTCTCCCTCCAAAATACAAAACAAATTTAAAAAGTGGTTTTGATATACTATCCTTCCTTGCCCACAATGGCCTTAGCACTGTACCTTTGATTTTAAGCACTCTGCATCATTCTTTATACATTTATATCCTTTCATATTCTAAATTCAAGCTTGCTAATATTTGATGACTGCTCTTTCTGGTTTGCCTACAGCCCAATGACACAATTTTAGTAGCATCGGCATAATTGCAAAACAATGTTGGTTTGATAGTTGGGTATCTTATTAAATCTTGCCCTTATTTTTATAAAGATGGATTTTACATTTAAGGGTTATTACTTGAGATAAGAAAAGGAAATTGACATTAAAAATGAAAACCTAAAGTAGTGTTCTTAGTATTTATTGTTTTGAATCATAAAAGAACAATCTTAAAGCTATTTTAAGAAATCTTAAGAGAATTTTGAATTTATGTATGAAAGTGAGACTAGATAAGGGTTTTGTGTTATTATTTATCTCTGGGAAATGAAGCTTGGGATATAACCCCGACCCATGTCCTTCTCACCATCATTGGCATATTTAGGGAAAAATATGATTGATGTATCCTGTTTTATGATAGAAAACTTCTGAGTGTCTGTAAAAGCTTATTGATATGAAGTTGTTCGATAAGTTGACAGAGAAATGATGTCAAGAAATGGAGGATCCTAAGTAACATTGAAAGTCATCTTCCAGATGAGAAGAGGTCTGTTAGTTTCCAAGAAATTTTGTTCTAAAATGTCCATCTCATTGTTGGACAATGCATTTAAATCTTTTCCTGCAACTCTAGGATTTTTGCTACACCTGTTTTGGGGGGTATTAAAGTATCTCCATAATTCTGTGAATAAATATGAACTACATGGATAATATACACACTATTTTTGTGTGTGATCCTAAATTAATTCATATACATTTCCATGACCTTCAGTAATAGTTGGACTAGAATTAAGAGCAAGAGGAAAAATTTGGCAACACGTAGCTTATTTGTTGTAGTTTGTTATTCATTAGATTTTGCTGATTTTTTTATATTAAACGGGGCCAACTGTTACATTGTGGGAAAGACTAGGCAAAAGAATCTATGTGCAAAATAATTGTTTTATAATATTGGTTTCACAGGGGTTGGAATTCTAGGTTAAGGTCATTTGTACTGCTTAGGTTGCTTCCTGATGAAACTCAAGTTATATAGCCAAGCCAGGGCCCCAAGCCCTAAATTGGATGCTACCTATATCCGACCCACCAGGCTGGCCTTGTTCCGGGACCTAGACTTGCTACTTTGTTCTCCCTGACCTAGGGACAAACAAAGATGAATGACAGAAACACGGAGTCACCTTAACATGAGGGCAGCCAGGGAGCTCCTGCCTGTAGTCTGCAGAGGAGCCTCCAGCATGGGGTTCATCTTGCTTTATTACCCAACCACAGGTACAAGCACTCAAAGTAACACAAGATCCAGCTGCTTTCCAATATCCATTAGCGCACGCTCTGGTAAACAACTCAGCCTCAGCTCTCTCAAGTTTTCCCTAAACCCTGCAATACGGGTCGCCCTCTAGTGCAGCGTTTCTCCTTTGTGCTCCCAGAGGAGCCCAGTTAGGCCTCAGTTCTCCTCTGGCCCCACAGAGTCAGTGATTAAAGCAGCTTTCAATCAATTTAACCTTAGGCAGGTATCAAAGATCCTAAGGGTTTTGGGTTTTTTCGGTACTGGGGATTGAAATGGGTCCTTGCACTTGTGAGGCAGGCAGCGGAACTACTGAGCTAAATCCCTGGCCTGACCACAGGTTTTCATAGGCTTGGATATCCAAATATTCTGCCGTAGTTTAAACTCTGTTATTTTGAAAAAAAATTACCATTGATATCTCACTGATTGGTTTCTACACCATTGAAGAAGTGCTAAAGTTGGTAGGTAAGAAATTTCTAATAGTAGGGGGATAAAGGATAATTTTGAGAATTACCATATGCTTTGGGAAATTCAGACATTACGATGCATGTCCAAAAACGAAGTCTTAATTCAATTTTTCTATTTTTAAAATACAGATTCATTACTGATTCTAGAAAACCACTAAAATATGCTTCCTAATTCTAAAAAATCTAAAGTTGTTACTTGAGTTTTTATTTTTATAACCATACCTCCCTTGGCTTGACTACTTGTTTTATGCAATGTATTCTGATACCTAACATGTATTGAAAGATATAGTAACAGTTAATTTTTCTGGTGTAATTCTGCACACTTGAGTGAATATCTGTGACATAAACTGCATGACATATGCTCAAGAAATAGAGAATAAGGTTAGAAAAATACCCTGAGGAATCAGTCTTGACTTGGATTGACTACTAACTCAGTGTATGCCTACCTAAAATCATGGATTTTCTTTCCTTTCCTTCTTCCCGCACTCTCTCCTGCCCACCTTTCTTTTACTCTTTCTTTCTCCCTTTCTCTCTCTCTTCTCTCCCCCTTCCCTCTTCTCCCCTTCCTTCCTCCTCTCTCTCTCTCTGCCTCTCTGTGTCTATCTGTCTCTCTCTCTCTCTCTGTCTCTCTCTCTCTCTCTCTCTCTGTCTCTCTCTGTCTCTTTCTTTCTGTGGTACTAGAGATTGAACCCAGGACCTGCACATTGAGCTATATCCTCAGGCCTCTTTAAAATTTTTGAAACCAGGTATAGCTAAATTACTAAGTTGTTCAGGTGCTTAGGCTGAGCTCAAACTTAGAATCCTCCTGCCTCAACCTCATAGAGTACTGAATTAAAGGCATGCATTACCACACCCTGGTATAATCCTGTATTTTTCAAAATTGATATATTTAATAACTTTTGCCAACCCATGGGTTGATACTAAAAAACTAGATTTCTTTTCATCTATAATTGGTCATTTTTTACTATAAGAAGTCATTCTGTTGTTGACATTCTGAGACTTAATTTGTGGTAAACAGGGCAAATATTTTTACATACACATATATAAATTGAAATGTATACTATATACATGAGAAACCATACAGCATATACATACATAGTATATTAATATAAATATGGTAAATATAGTAATAGTACATAGTATAGTATATAGTAAGTAGAAATGTGATGGAAATTTCATTTACAGTCACACAAACACATCATCTGTTCTTTACTCAGTGAGCAATGGATGTGTTCATTTGTAATGTTTATGGTAAATATAGTAATAGTACATAGTATAGTATATAGTAAGTAGAAATGTGATGGAAATTTCATTTACAGTCACACAAACACATCATCTGTTCTTTACTCAGTGAGCAATGGATGTGTTCATTTGTAATGTTTAAAATCTACCATCATATCTTGATTCACTATAGCTTGTAAACTATGGAATGATCCACCAATACTGTTCTCCAGTCAGGAATTCTACTTGAAGTATAAAGTTCCCATCCTTTCTTCTGGTTCATGTATAAGAAAACCTAGGCACCTCACATGGGTGGAATGGAAATGCTTTGTATTTATACCAAAATTTTGGCGTTGAGCATATTTAATATCATTGTATTTAGTAGTCAGATACAGTTCTGGCAACATTCTAAGTTCCTTCTTTACTATGGGTTCAAAGTTACTCATTTCTCACTCATCAATTCTAAAACTCATAATATTACTGTGACCTCTTGTATGCCATCCAGATGTTTATATTTTTTATTTATATTTCATGTTCCTTTCGATTATCATTGTCAGTGTGTATCTAGATTATTTCAATAATTTCTTATTCCATTTTATGCATCTGTGTCTCCCAAACCATTTTCTTTCATATCTGTTACTAAAGTTATACTTCTAAATCCAGACTGGCTTAGTAACATTTTCACATATTGAGGGGAAATATTTTGTCAGAAGGAACCATAGTAACAAATCTAAGATCCATAATTGAAACAAGGTTAGAAAGGGTTTGTTTTCCTACTTCTCCATTGTCTGCAGGCTTACATAGCTCAGATAAATTTGCTATAGGGGGCTTTCCATTATAATAGAGTAGGGAGGTCACGAAATGCACTTCCCTATAAAATAACAATTTAACTAGTAAATAATTATTTTTAAAAATCATTTACAAATCTTTGAAAATTTTCGTAACAGCATATAGCAAAAAAAATAATTCAAGACAATCTACTAAATCTGATTTTCTATTTATTACTGGTATTCATCAACTACTATATTATGCACACCTGTGTGGTTTCTAGTAGGTTTATCTTGCTTAGGTTTACTGGATTCCTCTAACCTGTATATATAGCATTCATGAAATTTGGAAAATTTTCAGCTACTTTTTTCTGCATATATTTTCTCTCCCTCTTTATTTCTAGGACTTTATATAAATGGTAGATGATTTGATATTATTCCACTGGTTACTAAACCTCTATAACCTTTAATGTCTTCATTTGTTCCTATGAGCTTTATTGCAGTTATTTTCTATTCCTGTCTTCAAGTTCACTGATCTGATCTTCTTTTAGAAACTCTAATCTGCTATTAATATCATACCATGTTTTCTTTCTTTTAACCTCATTATATACTTCATCTCTTTGTTACATCTAGGGTCTACTTATATCTTACTTCCCTCTTCTTCATATTGATGTTTTCCTCTCCATACTTGAATACATAAAATGCAAGAACAAGGTATTTAATGCCTTTTCTGTTAATTTCATCATCTTAGTTACTTCTAAGTCAACTCCTCTTGATCAATTTTTGATCGATTGTATCTCACATTCAAAATCCTTTTTCTTGCTTCTTTGAAATGCATAGTACATTATTGTCTATAGGTACTGTACTGCTGTTAAACAACCTTTTCTCATCTCTCCTCCTTCCCTTCAGGCTCTGGTAACCACCATTCACTCTCAACTTCTATAAAATCAATTTTCTAAGATCCAGCATATGAATGAGATCATGTGTTACTTGTCTTTCTCTGCATGACTTATTTTACTTAATTTAATCCATTAATGAGATGGAATTGTAATGTAAATCTATAACAAAATTCAGAGATCAAATGTGTATTGTATATGACTATTTTCTTGTATCTTTAAATATTGCTGTTTAAAAAATTTGTTAACACCATATTGTTTACTATATATATTGAGAGCAATAAAATAAATGATAATAAACAGAACTAAACTATTAAAATGTTTTATATAAAATATCATGATATTAACTGTAAGGTTTTTTTGATAAGTTAATGATGCATATTACAAACACGATAACATTCACTAAATATGTAAAATGGCATAGCTAAAAGCCAACAGAAAAATACAGAAGTAGAAAAATGTCAGGAGAGAAAATGTGTATAATATATATATATTTCATATATATATATATGTGAAACAAGGATATATAAGAGAAAAAGAAAGTGTTGTAATTAAGATCAAAGATATAGAAACTAGACACAATTATGTGCTATTTACAAAAGTAACAGTTGCCAAACAAAAATAAATTGCAAAAGAAGAATGGAAAGCATATTCCATACAAAATCAAGTAATGAAATATTGAGGGAAGTACATTAATATAGACAAAAGAGATTTCAGCAAAGTGTGTACTATCAGACATACAGAGGGCTAATTCAGTAATGATAAACTGGTGAATTCATTAGGAAGATGAAAAAGTTTAAATGTGTGGACAACTCATGCCTGAGCTTTAAAGCACTTGAAGCAGAATCTCTTGGGATAATAAGATATACCCAAGTTCATAGTTATTGAGAAGTTAGATATTTTTTCATAACTGAAAGATATCAAAGGAGTAGGTCTAATCAAGTCTATTAATCACTTTGATTTCCTGAACATTTCTATTCATAGAACATGAAACTCAAAAAACCATAGAAAAAGCATAATTTCTAAGGGCATATGGAATGTTCACCAAGGCAGACAATAGTTTATCTCCTCGATTTAAAATATTAAAATCTTGGGCCGGGGATTTAGCTCAGTGGTGCCACTCCCTGCCTTGCAAGCACAAGGTCCTGAGTTTGATCCCTGGTACCAAAATAAATAAATAAATATCTTATAAGATATATTCTTTCACCATAACAAAATTGTTTTAGAAATTATAAATTAAATCTTAATTGTACATTGATTAAAAATAAAAATATGATAAAGAATAGCTCAAAGGAAAAAGCAAATAATATCGTCAATGATAATTTTAAAACAAAGATGTATATATGGAGCTAAAATCTGCTTAGGAGTAATTTGAAAGCTTTACAGGCTTATATTGCAAAGAAAAACTTCAAAAAATTTATTATTTTATCACAAAAGCTATAAACAAGTAAATGTGAAGTAAATACAATTAGAGGCAAATCAATAAAATGAATGCCTGTCAAGAAAAATATAAAAAATAGTGAAAGCTAAAAAAGCAAAAAGTTGGTTCTTTTCAAAGATAAATAAATTTAGTGAAATTTTTGCAGGACTGATCAAAAGATTTGAAAACAAATTACTGATACAAGAATTAAAAGACATAATATCATTACATGTTTTGTAGACATTTAAAGTGAAATAGGAGGTAACATCATAAACAACATTACACTGATAATCTTGACAGCTTAGAGGAAATACAGACCTTGAAAAATATTCCTGAAGCTGACCGAAGAAATTTGCATATGCTTTGATCACTTAGGGAATTTTCAATCATTATTTATAATGTTCTGCAAAAGAAAACCCCAGGCCAAAATAGCTTCACTGGCAAAATTATTTCAATTATATAATGGGGGGAAAGCCTCAAATTCTTTTTAAAAATTGAGATATAGGCCAGGCACTGTGGTGGACACCTGCAATTCCAGCATTCTGGGAGGCTGAGGCAGGAGGATTGCAAATTCAAACTCAGCCTGAGCAACATTAATGACTTTGTAAGAACCTGTATCAGAATAAAAAATTTTAAAAGGGTTGGGTATATAGCTCAGTGTGAAGGCTGTGGTTTCAATCTTCAGTACTGAAAAAAGATTTTTTTTGAGGTATAAAAGATTTTAAACTCTTTGATTTGGACCAAGAGTATTCTTGTAACAGAATCTGACAAAGATATTACTAGAAAAGAATGCTATACTTTCATGAGCATAGAAAAACATTCTTAACTAACACTATGAGGAAGAAATACGTGTGTATGATAATGCATATATTATTAATGTGATTAATCCCAGTAATATGCATTTATTTTGACATTAAACACCTATCATTAGTTAATATCCACTTGGAAAAATTTGAATTTATATCTTGCCTCATAGTACACATGAAAAGCAATTCAAAATATATCATAAACCTAAGTGCCAGAGTAAAAACTATAAAACTAAGAAAAAAACAGGAATGAATCTTTGTGACCTTTAATTAGGCAAAAGTACTGAACATATGAAATCAAAAGCAGAAAAATCATAGGAAATATTGATAAATTGAATTTTTATCAAAATTAAATGTTTTTGCCTTTCAAAAGAGATAGAAGTGAAGGGAAGGGGAAAAGTATGTAAATGTACCAACTCCCCGCCATGAATAATATCATTATTTACTGCAAGTGTGTACTAATAAATTCTGTAAAAGATAAAAAGATTCCATTTCAAAACTGAAAAGACAGACTACATATTCCAAGAAAGTATATGCAAATCATAGAGCTGGTAAGACACTACAAAACATTGATAACTGTAAAAGTCCTAAATCAATATTCATTGATAGAAATTGTTAAGGTTTAAATTCTTCCCAAATTAGTTTATGAATTCATTGTAATACTAACCCTATAATCCCTAAATATTTTTAATGTAAATTGATAAATTGATTTTATATAATTAAATTTTTGCCAACTGTTTCCCACAGTAAACCTCATAATGTAGTGATCTTGGAGATTTAGTTAATGACATTTTTAGCAGGTTGATCATATATCCAGATTTTTCCCAAACACTATTTTCTTTTATTCTTTGGGATTCTCCGTATAGACAGTCATACCATCTGTGATCAAAGACAGTTTTATTCCTTTCTTTTCAATATCGCTACCCTCTCTTTCCCTTTGTCTTATTGCATTAGCTAGGCCTTCCAGGGTGATTCTAAACTGGAGTGGTAAGCTAGGATATCCTTGTTTTCTTTCTGACTTTTGAAAGAAAGCATCTGATTTCTCAACATTAAGTCACATTTGCCTTTCAAAGATACTCTTTCTCTAATTGCAGAACTGGTTCTCTATGTTTCATTTCTCTTTACTATCAAAGATGTCTCAGCTTCCAATTGTAACATTCTCCTTACATATCATCATAATGATTAGTAAGACATTTCAAATCAAATTTCCTGAATACAGAAACAAGTGCTATGAAGATGCTCCTCTATTTTCGGTGAGGCTACATCCTACTAGACCATCCTGAGTTGACAGTGTTCTAAATCAAAAATGCATTTAATATGTCTAAGCTATGAAACATCATTATCAGCATAAACAGACCCAGAACACCACATTAGCCCACCAGTAGGCAAAATCATCTAACCCAAAGCCTATTTTAAAATAAGAGTGTTGAATGTCTCATATCATATTGAATACATATGGTATACTCTAATAAAAGTTAAAGAGAATGGTTATATGGGTAATGGGTAAGTTTTTATGCAACTACCTAAAAATTGTTTAGTTGAACCATGATATCTTAGAGAATATCTGTACTTTAATCACGTAATATTTAATGTCATTTTTCACTAAGTGTAATGGTAAATGCTAAAAAGCCTCTTAGGGTTTCATACTGAAAAAAAGACAGGAAGACTCATTTTATTCATGAAATAACAATTCTTGTTATAAAATATTTTAAATCAATGGGGTAATAGTAACAAAGACAGATGCATCTATTTGTTGAAAATACGTTAATGTTTTAGAAAATTCAGAAAAATTATCCCAAAAAAATCACTTGATGTGGGTAGTTTGAGATTCATGAGATTACACATTTTGTAGATTTCTCAGTTTATAGATTTGCTAGATTTGTCTTACTAACGAAATTAGAGAATCTGACAAAATATATGCAGCAGTTAGTGACTTCCTGAATTAAAGTAAATGGGATTGTGGAGCAGAATGTAAGTACAATCGAGTGGAGCAAGTTCCTTGACTGGAATGTAAAATATTCTGAATTCCAGAGAGAACATCACTCTGAAATCCTGTCACTGAATCAGTGATGAGCAAGCTATGACAGAAGATAAGCACGTTTTTTGCATCTGTGCACTTACAGATGATATATTTTGACCTATCACTGTTAAAACCAAATATTGAAATAAAGACAGCCTAAAATTAAAAATTGATTTGTCAAATACACCTCTGAACATTTTCTATAATGTATGTATTTTAAAATCTATGTATTTGTCAGCAGGATGTGTACATAATTTATGAAAAATAAATATACATACTTTGAAATTTATGCTCACTTTTTTCTGACAGGTGTAAGCAATCACAAAACTTTGTAGACCACTAGTTAAATCAAGACATGCGTATCTTAGCCTACTTTTACATGTAAGAGAGAAATTTTGAATTTGAACCTGCAGAAACTTCAATGCATAGAAGATTTTTAAATTTATGAAACACTCCATGTTCTTTGACAATGTTTCTTTTTACTACTATGATGAGAATAAATACTATATAATCTTTCTATACATGAGAGAGTTGAAGGGTTAGGTGATTTTCTTAGTTGAATATTTAGAAATTTGCAGAAGAGTCAAACTCAGATCTTTTCAACCTAAGATAATTGCAATAAATTAGACCATTTTAAAAGGTTAATTGGCTTAGTTTATATCTTGTTTTCCCCCCTCTTATTGCTATTCAGATTTAGAAGTCAAAAAGTAGGTGCCATAGGATAGAAAATATTTTTCTGACTTTCTACAAATCACCTGTTTCTTGAATCTGGAAGTCTTTCTGGATCAGAAGTAAGAGAGGACAAGTCATGAGTGGAAATTAGGAGTTACTATTTCAGACCAAGTAGTGGAAAAATGAACAGGTTAGGATAAAATATTGTGATTCTACAGTGATAGAAGACTAAGAAAGAGAATCAGAGAAAAGGGGGCAATTGGAAGAGGCAAGGAAGAAGTAGAGCAAGGGTTTTGAAATCCAAGCAATTATAGTAGTTATTTTTCCTGGGAATACTTGCTGAAATAAAACTTCTTCATTAGTTTTCTCTTTAACCATTCTTTATCTGGAATTAGTACATGCCCATTACCCATTTGTGGACTCTGTTCACAATACCCCTTAAAGAACTTGTATTGATTGGTGACACAGGAGTACAAAGCAAGAGCCATTGCATATTTCTTTGACAAGACAGAAAGCCCGCATTGCTTGTTTGCCCTGATTGTGCATTCTGCAAGGTCATTTTGCACCTCATCCATGAATTCACAATGAGCAGAATAAATATGACTTCTTGCTTTTCTTCTGTGGAATGAATAGAGGAATCTAGTCCACTTGAGCAAACAGCTTTGTTATTTACATTCTGCCTAGTGAGTCACAGGGCCATGAAGTCCCAAGGCCAGAAGAAAACAACTAAAAGCATGCATCCTTGATACTTAACATGAAAACACTTTAAAATGTCTCAGAAACCCAGCCAATGTTCCCCAGTCTCGCAGACCATACATAGGATAGACTAATTTCATGGCACAGGACATGAATATTAATGAGTGGTGTTCTTTCACTTTTTATAAATTCAATTTATTATCGGTATCCCAAGTTTTCAATTTCCCTAGTTCACAGTAAATAATGAAGTTTCACTTTTCAGATCTGAATGCTTTCTAGATTATGCTTTCAAGAATATCATGAATGTACTAGATCATATCATAATTATATGATTAACAATTTTAAATGCAGTATATTAATTCAACTCATAGGGAAATTTCTATTTTGACATGACTGAAAGTCTTAAAACAAAATGATTCTCTAATAACGTGCAGGCACTAAATCATCAAATGTTGAAGGTATTCTAGGGCACTAATGTCTTTTGGAAGTCTTAGAAAAGGCACATAGTTAAGAATATGTTTTTTATGACATTCATAATGTGCAGAGCACTGTGTTAAAGACTGAACTAATATCCAACTTATACCAGCATATGCACAAGCTCAAGGCCATTGATATATCTTATTGTAGACCCTAGAAAGCTAGAAATGAAGCTCAGATTTAAAGCAGTAAAGCTTTTGGTAATTGTTCCATACAATTTGTCTCCTTTGTTCCTTACACTCTCTGTTATGGCTTGTATAGATGTCCCCCTAAAGCCTCATTCACTCACAGGTGAGGCTTTTTGGAGCTACTAGATCTAGGTTATATGGTACTGGGATTAAGGATGTGTTGTACTAAATTAATCTACTGATTGGAATTAATAAAGTTCTGGATGTGGATAATGGGAAAGCCCAACCTGGGTGTGGGTGGTACCACCAAGAAAAGGCTTGTAGCCTGGATGGGATGAAAGAGAAAGGGAGGATTGCTTTGTTGCTGCTTCTGCTGCTGTTGCTGTTTTGCTGCCTTCAGCTTGCCCTGCCATTGACTGTTTCTCCTCTGTGATACATTTCTGCTATATTGGCCTGCCTTGGAGCCGGCTGAGTAGGGGCTGAAAACTTTACAAACTGTGAGCTAAAATAAACCTTGGTATTTTGTCTCAGCAATGAGAAAGTAACTAAGACATCTTCATATTCTATCTTAGGAATGTTTTTCTCTGCCTACTACATGATAAGTGACCAAAAGCCTTGTGCTGATTTTTTATTCACTCTTTAACTCTTTTAATTTCATCAAGCTTTATCTCTACCTTCTGAAGGTAACCATTTCATTCATTAATTTATAGTATATGTTAGATAGAAATGCCAGTCTAGGTGCTTTGGGTACAATCCAAATAATTCATATTTATTTATGCTTTTCATGCACCAGGCACTTTAAGACCTCAGTACTCCATGGTATATGACTATTTCACTGTACATTTTATAACAGAAAACTCTGAAACATGAACTGCTATGTATATCATAGAACTTGGGGCACAAACACATTTAGTTTGACTCTACTAGCTCCTGCCATTAACTGTCAGAAGAACTTGCTTCTTGGTCAGAGTAGTGACCCTGACAGACAAGCTCTTTTCCATTGCAGTGCTGGCTTTATAATGTGGGGAGACAGAAAGCAAGTAAGCAAATTAGTAACTCCAAACACTAAAGCCTGGTCTCTATAATGATAATTGCTTTAGAAATAATAGCTTGGAATCACCTACTTTAAGAAAAAAATGGAAATAAGATGAACAATTTTGTCTTTTGGTTTTAAAAAATTTTTTAACTGTACAAATTTATGTTAATTTCATACATATATTCATACTATTTAATGATCATATTAGAGTAGTTAACATTTCCATCTCCTTAAACATTTAAAAAAATTTTTGAGGAACATATAGTAATTGTAAGTATTTACAAAGCACAGTATGATATTTCAATACAGGTACAAAATATATTGATCAAATTAGTATGATTAATATTTCCACCTCTTATCATTACTTTATGTTTGGAGGCTTCAAATTTCTCTCTTCTAGTTATTCATAAAATATATTGTTATGGCTGTGTCTAGATTCCCCCCAAAGCCTCATGTAGTCATAGGTGGGGCCTTTTCAGAGGTGGCTGAATCAGAATGTGCGATTGATTCATGGTGCAATGCTAGGATTAAGGGTGGGTGATTGCTAAATCAGTCCACTGATTGCTCTTCATGCAATAGGCTGTTTCTCCTCTGTGATGACCCTCTGCCGTGTGCCACCCTGCCTTAGAGCCAGCCGATTACGGACTGAAACCTCGACAAACTTGAGCTAAATAAACCTTTCCTTCTTTCACTTTGAGCGTTGAGTATTTTGTCTCAGCCATGAGAAAAGACTGTAAGACCTAATAAAAGGTTGTTGTAAACTATAGTCACTCCTACTGTTCTGTAGAGCACTGGAACTTATTCTGTGTTTGGATACCAGTTACCTAACCTCCTACATGCCCCAAATCTTCCCAGCCAATAGTAATCATGATTATACATTCCAATCATTTAAAAAACATTCATGTATGGGAAAGAGCATGCTCGATTTAACTTTCTGCATCCAACTTATTTCACTTACATAATGTCCTCCATGCCATCTATTTTGCTGTAAAAGATAGAATATCATTTTTTTTGATTGAATGGTATTCCTTTGTTACATAGTCTACATTTTCGTTATCCATTCATCCATTGCTGGATATCTACATTGATTACAAATCTTAGATATCTTTTTTTATTGTTTTTCGGTTTGTATATGTGTGAACCAAGAGTGAAATGATTTCACCTGAAATATCATCAAAGAAAGTAGCAATAGTTTAATGAGACTGTTTCCAAAGTTTCCCTAATCTCATAATTCCATATATTCATGGTCATACTAATATTCAGAACGGGAAGAATTTTAATGATGTTCTTCCTTAGAGAAACATCTCCTAGCTGGTTGTATTTACTCTAGGGTGGGATCTTTCCTCAAGCCCAAAGGTTTCCAGGACCCCATCCTGTGATCTGGAACAAAAGACCGGGATTGGTCCAATGTCTGTCTTTCTAGATGAATATTCTAACCAAAGATTGGGTAGTGTGTACAGTCATCCTCCGTGGAGACAAGAGATAGCCAAGGACCTGCCATGCTGAGGACAATGCTTAGCACGCATGGTCCCGGGGAAGTGACAGCCTGCACCCTGGAGCTCAGTCTCCATCCTCATCCTGACAGCTGCAACTCAACCACATCCCAACCCCAGGGAGCTCCGTGGTGTTGCCTACTGAATCTCCCACTTGGCTGTACATGACACTTCTAGACTCAACATTCCCACCATCCCCAGCCTACAAATTACTTTTTTAGTTTTCCCTCATGGAAAAAAAAGTTGTTCTAAAAATATGTATCTTCCTGCTATTTTTACATGAGTCAAAGGTTCTGCTCTTTTGCTTCACTCTTTCCAGTGCTTTTCTCAAGGAATGGGTGACTGATATTTACTCTCTGAACTGGACTGGATGGTGATGGTGGTGATGGGCAAGGTCCCTCTAGTGCCAAAGAAGAAAATCTGGTTGTTTATAAATGAGCCACACCTTTGATCTGTGCTGCTGTATATCCTGCAGGAAGCAGTATTAGCTAATTGAATGAGTTGGCATGAGTAACTGACGTATTGCTATGGGGTTTTTTTTTTCCCTATCCAAGGAGATAAGATTATTTCTTCTCTTTCTCAGAATGTCTTTTAAACAGAATTTTCTTGAAGCCATTGTTAATTTTGAAAGCATTTTCTAGAAGAGCAGGAAAGCAAATTCAACACCTTTGGATTAGGATGAATTCCAAGCATAAAATTAAAGCCAAAGCAAAATGAACAAGCATCTGTAAGAAGGAACAGATAGAGGAAAAAGGCTTTTCACAGGTACATACTTTGGCATGGTGAAAGTAAACTCATAGTTTTTTTTTTGAGATTATAATAAAAAGACCCTGGAATATTTCATAAAGGTAAAAATATTTTAGTATATATGAATACTTCAAGATGCATTAAGTGCTATTGCTGTCCATATCATTTGAATGTGACCTATCACACGTGGAGTAAATTCAAAATCGTATATGTGAGACATAAATCCCGAGTGGACTTTCTCTGACCTCATCTCCTCCTACTTCAAAACTAAAGAGCTGCTCCAGCCACAGGCCTTGTTATTGCTCCTCACCTATGGGAAACATTTGGCAAATGGGTACCTGGTTGTATCCCTTTTTCTGAACTGCCCTCCCCACAGGTAGACATGGCTGCTTCCTCATTTCCTCCAGGTATCTGTTTAAGTTTTACCTCCTAGCAAAGATGATTGCCTTGTAAAATAGCGCCCCGCCTTCTCACATTCTTTCTTCCTTTACCCTGCTCTATTTTTCAGCATAATTTTTGTCATTGTTAGAGTAGCTGTATAATTATTTCCTTTGTTTGCCTACCTTAAGTAAAATGGAACCCCCTCAAATGAATTATCTTGGTCATATGGGCTATCTCCTCCAAGCTTTAAACAGTGCCTAGCATATGGAAGATGCTGAAAAGAGGTTTGTTGATTAAGAAAATAAATGCTTGCCACCTTTATTGTTTCATTTTTCAGATGGTACAATATTCATAAGAGTTTTGTAAGTTAATTTGATCTTGACAAATCATTTACCCAGATCTTTATTTTTTAAATGAAGGTGAAATTCATATAACATAAAATTAAGTATTTTAAAGTGTGTGACTTGTCGTATTACATTCACAGTGTTGTACAACTATCACCTATATTAACTTCAAAAACAATCAAGAAAACCCTTTACTGATTAATCAGTTCCTACCTTTACCCCCGACACATACACACACACACGCCACTAAGCTGCTGCCAATCCATTTCTGTCTCTAACATCTGGATATTTTATATTGGTGGAATTGTACAGTATGTTGTTTTTATAACTTTTTAATTCTGAAAGCTGCATTTTCTTGTAATCATCACCCTAAGTCTAAACATTCCCCACGTGTTAAGGTTCAGCAAGATGTTTCTGTAAGAGCCGAATAGCAAACATTTTAGGCTGTGAGGACCCTGTGATTTCTGGCACAGTTACTCAATTTTGTTATTATAGTGCAGAAGCAGCCATAGAAAAAGACACTAAGGAAAGGAACATGGCTGTCTTCCAGGAGAACTTTATATATATAAACAAGTGTCAGACTACATGTGACATATGGACAGCACTTTGTCAGCCCCGTTATTGCATATAGAGACATAGGCTTCCAGGCCAGTTGATGTTTTAGTCCTGGCCCACTCAGAATTGCAGGTAAACTTGTGAGGAAAAAAAAAAACAGAAAAAAAAGAAAAGAAAAATTTGCACCAATTCTTCCTCCCTTGTTACTTTTAGTAATTTTATATCAGTGTTTCCTCCCCCAATCTGAAAAGGAATTCTAAAGTTAGGAATAAGAGTAGCCCCTCACGTTTTATAAAAGAAAAATACTCCTGTTTTATGGAACTAACAAGTATGATAGCATTTACTTTTTACAAATATTTATTCTGAAAAACTTTTATTAAGTTATACTAATGTGAAATTTAATCTGTAGAAAGCCTGTTTAGTAATTTCACAGGATTAACATGTTCCCGCCAGCTTGAACCACTGGTGGTACATGCATGACTGCCCCATACACCATGGTTGAGAGCTGCCCAGTACAGCCCCATAGTGAATATGTTAATATTTTATTCCTTACATTTTTAAAGCATTTCACAATTATATTTCCATAAAGAGTAAATTCTATTATTTTTTCCTTTTCCACTCACATAAAATTTCAAAGATAGGTCTACGTAACCATTGTTAAGCATATTTGAATTATACTATAGTCCTAGAGGCAAAATAAGTATAGTCTTTTAAAATGACTTTATTTATAAATATGTTAATTGATTAATTGATTAATTAATTATCTAGATTTTGAAAAAAATGCATCATAGGAAACAGAATTAAATGTAGTCTGAATTGGGTGACTGTACACAAGCCCTAGAGTAGATGAGAGCTAGCTTTTTTGTTTGTTTGTTTAATAGTTCCCAGAGAAAAATTACACTTATTCCTATTGATGTTGAGTCAACTCATGGAATTTTACATAGCAAGTTGCAGGCATTGACTCATTGGTTTTCTACAGATGAATGTTGAAAATCTGACCTCTTCACCTTTGTTTGTTGTTGTTTCATTTCTAGGAAACAAAAATGGGAGACTTGTTCTTAGAATATCTCAAAAATAAGATATAATTGTTTCCATATGTCATAACAAATCAGGTGAATATATATGACATCTAAAGACACACAATGAAACTTAAGGTTAAATCTTCCAGCAGGACTTCTTCTTTTAGTACAAAAATTGTCATCAGTGAAGAGTCTGATCTCTCTTAGCTACTAGTTCCTGTGATGTGTTTGAAGTTGTGCATGGTGGAAAATGGTATTACTGAGCCACAAGTCCTTATTCTGTTTTCCCTATTAACAGCACAGCTAGTAGCCCTCAGATCTCTATATTCTCCCAAGTATCTTGTGAGTTGTCTTTCATCCTACTACAAAGAACAGAAAAGGCAAGAAAATAAACATGTTCCACAGGCTGTAATTGGAAAAGCTCTAGAGTTCAAGAAAGAAATGAGGATGACTCTTTTCAGCCAAATCTACTTTTTCATGTCCAGAATAATTCTTTTGCTCCCCAATGCAGGCTCTGCTAACATGAAATGTGTAATACTTTGATGTCACAATGGAACTTTAACATTGTTATCTACTTTTAAGCAAAGATGAATTTATTTGCTGCATTATGAATTAAAGAACCCAAAATGCATGTTTTGATAATAAAACAAGAATCAGTATTCATTGTTTATGTTTCAGAACCTTGAAAACTCCTTCTGGCTGTCTTCCCTCAGTATCCCATGATTTTTCACCTACCTAGGCTTCCTGGTAGAATTCCTTCTAGATCTATTCTCAAGAGGTGATGTCCTCAGTCAGTTGGTATTTCCTGAGCCCCATCCTCAGAATGCCAGTGTCTTATTCATTGAAAAGTGAAATCTGATTAATTGGGTGAAAATGGTTGTTGCTCATGGGTAATGTTCAGCAGGGCTTTCAAATGTGACTTATTCCAAACAAACATGATTTCCACTGGAGGGGTATTTGACTCAAAATTCAATGAATGGGGAATCTAAGAAGCTGTAGAGCAGATGAGAGATAGCATTTTTGTTTCCTTGTTTGTTTGTGTCATAGTTTCCAGAGAATATCACACACATGATGAACTCAACCATTTTACTGTAGTCCTGGTATATTCATAATCTCTTGAAAAGGTTTTCTCTTGCAGAAAGTATCTCAGTATCACACATTCGGTTTACTGTCTTATCAGTAGCTTCAAAGATGAGGAGATAATTGAATTGTGAATATTTGTTTGTTATCAATATGATTTGGGGAAGGAAAAAGGGCATTCCAAGATGAAGAAATGCCATAGAAAAGAAGTAATTAATTCCCGGAGAACCTTGTATATTGAGATAAGGCCTACAATTATTGCTGAGTTATATACAAAGCTGGTTAATGTCCCACAGAGCAATCTACTAGACAAAGTTTGCATCTCATCTCCACAAAAATCTGTAAGTTAGCATATAAATTCATTTAATCTGATCAGACTCTCAATAGCCCCTTGCTTTTTGATGACAAGCAATGTGCGACAATTTTTCATGGTTACACTTAGATGCAGCAAGAGCATTAATCACAGTAGCCTGCTTGGGTTTGCTCTGTAACTTGTAAAGCCAGAAAATTAACTTCTGTCTAGAAATTTTCCTCAGAATCTTAGACTGCACATCCAATGAGCTCCGTCTTTCATTCCTCTATCACAAGTAACAAAAGCAAGCACAAGACACTCTTCCCATGTTTGATTTCAGCTGCATGTTTTTATGAATGTCTTCTTCACATTCACAAAATTGCCTGTGATTCCTGTCTGCCCAAAACATGTCTCTCATTGTCATCTATAGAGAGCTGACACCCAATTACAAAGCATCTTTTCTTAGAAGTGTGTGTGTGTGTGCACGCGCGCGTTTGAACAATTGACTCCACATATAAAATCAACTCATTTTTCTTAGCAGTGGGCTTGGCATATCTTATTAAATGAGAATCACCCTCAGATATGATTCTCTACATATGACTTCATTTGCACAATTAATTCATCCAAGTATATCCTGGATAAAAGGAGAATATGTTCTTATATAACCCATGTAAATAACACATTACATGAGAACTAAGGTAAATAAATAAACATATTTGTTGCTAAAGTCTGGGAGATTGGAAGTCGATGAAAATTAGATGTCATTAAATTGTTTCCTTTTATTAAAAAAAAAACCCAGTAATTTAAAAATTAAAGATATCTTCAGAAGAATGGAACAAGGTATCCTCAGGTATGCATAATAATAAATCACTGAAAATAATGGTGCTATGTTGAACAAATAACCACAATAGTTCTATGACTATTTCATTCTATCTTGTTATGCTCAATCATGAGTAGGGAGTCTGCTTCCATAAAGCATGTCAGGAGAGTTCACCAGGACAATCAGAAGGATGCTGAAATGATGTCAGCTTGGAGACTGGTCCCAGAGCCATTCTATGCAAATGCATACTTCAGAGCAGCTGGTATAGTCCTTTTCATGAGTTTCCCACATTGTGCTTCTTTGTTGAGAAGAGGAACTCTGTCTGTCACTTAGGGTAGGATCGACAGGCAACAGCCAAAGGGAAGCAGAAATCTGTTGGAGTATGAGACTGAGTGACTGCTGGATTTATTAAGCAACCAGAAGTATCAGAAATGGGAGTTATTAAAATACGCTATTGGAATACAAGATATGATTTCTTCATGAAGATTCTCTCAGTAATTCAGCTAGGAGTAACAACCATCAGCAGGAAAGCACTGAAACAACTCCATGGGCTTTTCCAGAAGTACACAATCACAAAATACTTCTGGGAGTCACGTTTTGTGGGGAGATGGGTCTGATTTTTAGCTGACTTGGAAAAGTTCTATCTTTACTTCTGGAAAATGGCTGGATATTTGTGGGATTTATTTTTGTTTTGCTTTTACTCTTAGCCAAGATGAGGATGGTGAATTTAAAGTAACAAAATAAAAGTAACTGAATAGAAGTGTTTGCTGAATAAAGGTAACTGAATAAGGAGTATTTCTTTTAAAAAGTGCTATTTTGGGTTCCAGTGGTTTATTGTTATGCAAACATGAGGAGCCTGTTCCTTTCTTCTTAAGATGTCTTTAACCTTTAAACTCCAGGCAGCCACAGGCAGCCATAGAGTTGGATTCTTTGTTGATTTGCAAGGGTCCTAAGTGGTTTTATGACTCTTCATATATGTATATTACAATGATGTCCAGCAAATTATGAGACTGGGACCATGCTCAACACATGCAATTATTTCCAGCATCCTTCTTTCAGAAAGTAAAATACGGCTGGGCGTGATGGCACACACCTGTAATCCCAGCACGTGGGAAGAGGCTTGCTGCAAGTTGGAGGCTAGCTTGGACTACATAGTGAGACCTTGTCTCAAAAAACAAAATAAAAACCAAAAAAAAAAAAAAAGTGAAATATTGTATGCATGAGTTTCCAGGTACCCTATGAGATATGTCCCAGACATTTTTTAATGAAGAGATAACCTAAAATCTTTCTCTGATTTCAGGGTCTAATCTTGAATTATGAAATTCAAGAAATATCAAATGAGATTAGGCTGTTTGATTAAAGTAGGATCGATACTGATTACTTATTTAATCAAAGTGTCATAAAATATTTTAAAATAAAATAAGTTGGTTATTTTATTGTAAGGAATACCTGGGGTTTTTTTTTCAAAATTGAGGAAACTTTTTTAAAATAATCAAAACATGTAGAAGTCAATGCAAAACAAAAAAATTTGGGCCGGGGATTTAGCTCAGTGGTTTCACCGCCTGCTGCGCAAGCGCAAGGACCCGAATTCAATCTCCGGTACCAAAAAAAAAAAAAAAATTATTCTACTGAGATACAGAGTCTTTGTTGACCTGTACAGGTAAAGAATAATAATTCTTTTAAGATTGAGAACTGATTCATCATTTTAATGATTCATTTCATTTAAATGCATCATCATTTTAAAGAGAAAAACAAGATTTTATTTTTGCATAAATATTTGGCAGTAAAGATTTCAGGAGAACTTCCTCTCATTCTCTTATCTGAGATTAAGCCCATCGAACTGAGCAAATGTTAAAATGTTAATATATTTCTTAGATTCTCTTTTGATTTAGACAGTATAAATTAAAGCAAATTCAATTCTCTTCCTTCATACCCTTTAAAACTTGAACCAAACACTCAAGTTTCAATCTTCATTATGATCTGTCATATTCTAGAACAGACTGATACTCGAAACAAAACTATTCTTTGATTCTATGAAAAACAAACTCATCCAATGACCTAAGAACATCTTCTCAGGTTGTAATGTTCTGTCAATCTTGTTCTTACTCTCAAATACCCAAAATAATTATCTCATTACGTATTTTAACTCAAGTAATGTTTCACAGAAAAAAAAAAAAGCTAAGAGGGAAGAAACTGAAAATTTTCACACACAAGTAAACTAGAAGAGCTTACAATTTTCTACAAGAAAATGTAGGATATCCTTTTATACATTCTTAAAACAGTAAAAATGAATGCATTTGTTAACATGTTCCATAAGTCTAACCATATCTAACAAAAGGGAAAAATATAAACATTGTCTTTATGATTACATTGCTTCTGTAGTGAGAAATACTATTTAGAAACCTTCTAGGTAACAAATGGTTAGCCATCCAATTTAACATTATTCTGAGATTTTAAGTTATCTAAAAGGACCAAAACATGTAAAAGTCTTTCTATCCCATCTATCCTTTGAAATAAAGGCACTATTTGTTAGACTTGGTGAATTACATGGCTCCTTCCATCTCTTAGGTTCTTCAAGTCTTAGCATTTACTGAAGGAAGCACCAGCATAATACTTACTTAGAAAGAGAACTTTTATACTTTTATCAACATTGCAAAATGCATGAATTCAGAAAATGTCATATGGTAACAAGAATAAATGTATACTTAATACTTAGTCTTTAGGGAGCAGAATAACAAACACAAATTGTGATTGAAGGATTGATGATTTAATTCACAAAGGATTATGTCATGTGCAACAGGCAGCCAGAATTTTGGGCAAGTAATTTCTCCAAAGAGATACTATGTCACTAAAGTCTGTTTTACTTCATTTGAGTATGTTCTTATCTAAAATATTTACCTATATTAAGGAAATGCTTTTAAATTGGACATAGGAAAAATGGCCTTAGTTAAAATGTTTTTATATGACAGTGAGAGGAATAGCACTTAAAGTTATCCTAAACAAAAAAATTAATTTTTTTCAAACTAAAAATACTTTACCTTACATACATTATCATTAGTCTTAGTCTGAAACAATTTTATACATAAAGAGGGGAGAAGAACATATAAAACCTTTTATGTTCCAATTTAATTTAATGCTCGTCATGCTACAGAATGTTAGAAATGGACTTTGGCCATACTGCAGTAAAAGTATTACTCGAGCATACACCTAATGAGTAACTATCTGTTCCTACAAATATGTGTATTTTTCACCTAAACTCATCTATTCTTCCATAAAAGCCAAATCGCAAAAATAAAATAAATTAAAATAATCTTCTTTTATGTTCTCTAAATCCTTGATGTATGAAAAGATATTCCTAGGAGTTTTCCCTTACTCATTGTTGCGGCCCCTGTTCTCCCATTAAGCTTTCAGCATTCCTCACTCAGTTACCCCACTGACAGGAAGTAGCTGACTCCCGAAGTTGGTGGTTTAGGAAGGAGAAGAGTTTTGCTTCTCTTAGATTCTAGGTAGGATAAATCCCTCCAATAATGAATTCCTTAACGTATATTATATGTTTTCCTTTTTTGAAAGACATTCGCTGAATTTCTCCAAAGAACACAATGTCATAATCCCCATTTTCTTGATCCCCTTCCCTGTGTTCATGTTTTTTCATGATTCTACTGTATTCTTGGCATAGGTTTGGTTTTCTTGGCCCTTTCTGAGAATTTGTGTCCTTTTTCTGGTCACTTTTATGTAGTGATAATTTCATAATAAATACAATCCTATGGTCCTTTCAACCTCATTCAAAGCAAAATGAAATTTATTATAGGTATAAAAACAATATAAAGTCCAATCTTATGGTGGATGCCGCATGCAGCAGGTATTATATCAATCAGTTACTCTCAGAAAACTTTCAAATAGCTGATGGAGGATGAATAAATAGATATACAGAGAACGAGGAAAGCGTAGCAAAATGCTAATACTTAACCGCGAATTATACATGAGTTTTTGTTGCACAATTATTTCACCACTTTTTTAAATTTTTAAATTTCAAAAGAATATTCATAAAGAACAATAAGTAAATTCTGATGGACTTTGGAAAGTTATATTTAAATCTATTAATTAGAAAATATAGAATGGATAACTCCTACATCACAATATTTTGATGGTTTCAACATCACTTGTTTTATTTACGTCTAAAAATCTTATTAATCTTGAGAATTATTTCAAAATTAATAATTTTCATTATACTTTAACAAATTAGAAATAAAAGTTTCAGAATGAGAAAATAAAGCTAGAATGTATAGTTTCTAAATTTTAATATTATAAAAAATATGAAACTAAACCAAAGTAGAAAATTATTCAGCTTGTGTTCAGATAGCTATAAATAAACCTAGCAAAATTATTTGACATACAGAAGAATCATTTCCTCCCTAATGACAGAAATATTATTTGGTAAAGTAGAAGGTCCAAACATTGAGCTCAGTAGTGGAAGTGTATGTTTCCTTTCCACTGGTCAGAGTTGAGGAATCCAGACAATATTAATAGTCAAAACTTAGATAGTTTATGGTAATTTACTTTTGTTATCTATACTGGCAGAAAGGTATGATTCATGTTGGTAATCTCACATATAATGTACCACAAGTACATTCTTCATTTGGCTCAAAAATAATTTAGGAACATTTTGGAACAATAGCCATATATTACCACTTGGAAGAACCTTCTCCACCCTTTATGCATAAAAGCCACAGGGAAAAACTCCAGTGTTCTGATGAGGAGTAGCCAAATTTTAAGAGTAAGTGGTTATGCAAAAATGGTAAATAATGCATGGATGCATTGTAAATTAAGCTTAAAATTCATTCTTGAAGAGGAAATCACCATTAGGGGATTTTGCAAATTATCTCATTTTGTTACTAGATATTTTAGATAGTACAATGTTTTTTGTAAAGTGAAATTTCTTCTGATTTCTGAAGCATTAAAAAAGAAAGTGTATTTCCCATAGTAACAAAGATATTGTGAAGAATATGCTGGAAAAATGCTAAATGGAGGTTCAGCTTATTTTTCAATGATAAACAACACCCACTAGGTTAGCAGAAGTCTAGACTTTGAACTTCTCTTCTGCCCTTTACTCTGGGAAGCAAACACTAAGCCTCAAAAAACATCAAGAAAGAAAAATAGAGATTTTTAAGAGAAGAAGAAATACAACTAAGACATACAAATAGAATTAGGTTTGAGAAATATACCATGCACAAAATAAATCGATGAAAATAAAATATAAAACAAATTGAATTCATTTGATGAATTTGTTCCCAGTAAATTGGCAATATTACAGAAAGCAATAAAAGAACAGTTTGAGATAATGGTTGAGTTTAAACCAAAATAGAGAAACACTGGTATTTTTATTTCATAAATGTGTATTGGACAACAAAATAATTCTGTTTTTCTCTATTCAAATATTCATTCCCACCACACTTTGTTTCTACGTTACCTATCAATAAAAATTGAGAAAAAAAATGTTTGCAAGTACAGGATATCTTGTCATACCAAAAAAGCAGGATAAATTGTTTTGGAGATATTAAAAGATCACCTATATTTCATTTTCTCCTCACTTAAGGAACGGGCTGTAAATTCAAAATTACCTTTAAAAATTCATAATGGTGCTTTGCAATCTGCTTCAGGCAAGGCAGGGAATGAATAAGGTTAACAATGTTGTGGGATGTGTTTAAGAGAGAGAAATCCTATGTACACAGGAATTGTGAAGCAAAGGAAACACTTCTGAATCAGAGCTGAGACAAACCACTATGCCCCAAAGCCTTTCCTTCATGTCTTTAAAAAAGTATATGTGTTGTCTTCCATTTTTGCAAATGTCTTCCCTGTTGTTATCTGAATATAATTAGAAAAATCCCACAATGCAAAGAGAAACCTTAATGAAAAACTATATTGAAGTTATATGGAGTTCTATATGCCATCCCTGGTTCATTCTGTATCCATCTATCTGAACTATCAGAACTACAATATTGTACCCTTTAAACAGAATCATCTTAATTATTTTGATTGAAGAAGGACATTATTCGCTCAAAAAAGACAATTTAGGAACCAACATCAATAGTTATGAAATTAAGAGATCACATGCACATTAAGAAATACAAAACAAAAAAGAAAAATAAAGAAATACAAAACATAATGCACCTAAACATTTCAAAGTTCACATTATCTAGAACATGTAATATTTATTTTTGAAAGATTCCATAATAAAGCTTATAATTGCCTAGCATTATTTATAGCATTAGATGAATTTTGTTGTGGCTTTTAAAAGCAATATATACAATCTCAAAAATAGTCATAACCTGCCAAAACAGTTTTACACAATAAGAATGGTTTCAGCTCGTACAATTATATCTGAATAAAAATACATTTATTTCATATAGAAGATAAGAAAATGCCAAAAATAGATATCCTGCTTCTTCAAATAAAAGGAATTATTTTCCTGATAGATCATACATGAAAAGTGCATAATCAAAAATATACTGTCTAGAACTTACGCTCCTAATGATATTATAACAACTTCTTCCTCAGTTTTTCCTTTTAATTAAAATATCTATATAAATCAGTTTTCAGGTTTATATCTGAGGAAATTATCAATATATTACAAATGCCTAAGATTTAGCATTCTGAATCAAGGCTTAATACACTGCCATCTTGTGATAATTTGAAGAAAGTTCAAGAATTTGGGAAATGTATTCAGAAGGAGCACAAAACTTAAGGCCATCTTTCTTTGAATGATGGGCTCAAATCTTGCAAACCCTCATTTATCTTGATTGAAAGGAAGCTGGTTAAATATGGTAGTTCCAACCTCTGCTCCTCCTACACTGTGACCTTGGTGAAATTGTTTAACATCTTTACCTAGTTAACATCTGAGTTTATTTCTCTGTAAGTTACAGAGAGAGAGAGAGAGAGAGAGAGAGAGAGAGAGAGAGAGAGAGAATATATATATCCAAAGGCTTTAAGAAACATATTATTTAAGACTATATTAAGAATACATTGTTGGATTGTTGGTCATTGGACATGGAGTATCATAAGCCTTGTTAGTCATCTTACAATTACTTTGAAAAACAATTTTGTGATTTCAGGATCAATTATATTTTCTCTAAAATACTCCTGGAGGTGTTTTTGTTCCTTCAACAAAAAGAAAATGTAGATGGTTTAACAGTGGATATATTAGTCTTGTTTTTATCACTGAGACAAAATAACTGACACCCCGCAGCTGAAGGAGAAGTTTTGGCTCATTGTTTCAGAGGGTTCAGTCCATAGTTGGCTAGCTCCAAGGCAGAAGGGCCTGGTGGAGGAAAGCTGAGGAACCTGTGGCAGCCAGGAAGGAGAGAAAGAGGTCAGGTATACCCTCCAAAAGCACACTTCTCAGAGACACATCTCCTCCACACAGGCCCCACCTCATAACACCACAGCTATGAACTCATCCGTGGATTAGTCCAATGATGAGTATAGATCCCCATGATTCAATTGCCTCCCAAAAGCCTGACCTCTAACATGAGACTTTTGAGGGACATTTTAGATCTTAACCATAACAGTGGGACAAATGATATTTATAGCTACTATTTCAGACTGTAAAGAATATATGACAATTCTGGGTTTAGATATGTGTCTATCATTTAATATTTTTGTACTATAATCAAAAGGTACTTCTGAGTGAAAGTTTTATGTGTGTTTTCTGCTAAATTAGCAACTTTGGCACTTATTTGCTTTATTTCTTGGGGTTTTGTTTTTGTTTTTGCTTTTGTTTTTTGAAACAAGTTCTTGGTATGTTGCAGGCTGGCCTCAGACTCACTTAATATATCAACATACATCTACCAGAATGCTTAGCATATAGTAAATGTTCAGTAAATATTTCTAGCAGCTGATCTGCATATGACCAACATGCTCTAAACAGTTCAATGAATATGAAGTCCACATTATAATTCAATAACTGAAATAAGCATTATTTGAAACACAATTCCAAATTAATAAAAGATTCAACAATGAATACAGCTAAGTAGAATACAAATCAGAAGTACATGAACCCTATAGTAGATTAAACAAACTGCACACAATTTTGATTAGAGGGATTTAGAATAATATACAGAGTAAGGTAAAATACCAATATAAAAATTTAAGAAAAGCACTCTGCTCTGCTAAACATTTCCCCCTCTATTTATTATTAATTTTCATTTAACAAACATAGGAAAGAACAAAGTGAATTTTTATAAGCTCAATTAATGACTTTTTAAAAATTTAGTACAGATCCAATTAGATTTGAGTGGACTTCTGATTCTGAAACAGTCCTCTTCTAAGCGAAAATGACTTGAAAAGTTTTCATGATAAAATTGTGCTCTAATCCTCTACATCTCCTTTTGAAGGAATATTTAAATCTTGAATGGTCATGAGAAGATATATTTTTATCAAGGAACTGGACAGCTCTTTTGTGTCATGATGCCCAGCAGTGTAAAATAAAGAGGGAATGGCAGCCTGAACCCCCCACTTTTTCTATCATATTTATGGAGTGCCTTTCCCTGCTCATATCTGGCTATTAAAGGATTTGATAGTGGGTGAAAAGACAACAGACAAGGAGACAGATGAGGAAAGAGTTTAAAGATGTCAGTGAAATTCTCACTATGGCCAAAATATATCAAGCAGCTGTCAGAGCATATCTTGATTGATATTATTAAAACCTGCTTGGGTCAATAAAAATTGCTTTGAGGTCACAGTGTGGCTCTCAATTCTATAATTCCACTTTAGGACTTAGGGGTGCTATAAATCGTATCTAAGTTGAACTTTACTAATTCTTCTTATATGTCCGGTGATATATAGCACAAAATTGCTCCTGGAGGACACTCGCCAACAAGTAGCTTGATAGGCAGCATTATCAGCAGTGTCTGCCACAAAACAACAGACAGCAGGTGGAGAATCATCCATCCTATATTCTAGAAAACATCCTTTTGACTATAATTCACATGAGGGATTACCAAAATGTAGCCAAGTTGGGAAGGTACAAATTAGAAATTATCCATTACATATATAAAATGCACAAAGTTATTGTGGGAGATAACTTAAAAATCTGCATACCCATTATTTCTGCTTACCTTTAATGACAGGAGAGAAAATGTAATGAACTGGAAGGCAATGCAAGGGAACAATGTAAAGAGAGCAAGGAGAAAATGATATGTATTGCTAAGCGTTACTCTTCTAAGCATTGCTAAGAACATTCCCTGAGGAGCAACAGATACAAGCGATGAAGGGAGAAAAGATTCAAGCTTTATTCATCCATTTAACAAATATTTATTGAATTTATAATTTGTGCCACGCAGGCATTATTGCAGATTTGGAGATACCACAGGGAGCATGACCAAAGAGTTTACATTTTAATGAGAGTGGAAAAAATATAAAATAGAATTTTAAAAAAATTCTTCACATATACAGTGATGTGACAGAAAGCTACTTCTATTGTAGAATCAGCAACACCCAGATCATAAAGCTTACAAAAGAAAATTTTAAAGGGATTATAAAGTGCCTGAAGTGTTGAGATAAAAGGTTTAGGACTTTTGAATTATGAACATTTGAGGGGCCTACAGAGAACTCTACAAATGGAATCTTGGGAAGATGGATGGGATACAAAAATATGGCCAGAAGATTATCTTAAACAAAAGAAAACAACAAAAATCCTCTCAACTGGTCTGTCTGTATCCCTGGCACAGGAGAACCTTTGTTGTCTGACTGCAACCTAACCTAAGTGTCCTCTGGAATATTCATCGAATGTCTTCATGTCCTGTTGAAACTCTTCCCTCAAGTAAGACCCCATGACTCCTCTTGTTCACACATGAACTTTTGTTCATCCTCTAAGATTGATCAGGCTCAAATGAGACCTTGTATATGAAGTCTTCCCTTGTTGCTGAAGACTTCTCAGAGCTGAAAGCATTTTCTCTCTCCATCTACATTCTTTGTCTATACCTCTGCTACTTTGGTTTCACACTGTACTCTACTATTGGGTTTAAATCCTTTCAAACAGATTTTGTTCTTCCAAGACCAAAAAAGGTCATTTTCATTCTAATACAGTCAGTGCCTAGTGCCAGGCCTCCATCAGAGAAGGGCCTCAGGTAACGTGTATTCAATAGCCCAAGTGTCAGGGAAGAAGGTCTGAAGAATCAGGGAGGAGCAAACCTATCTTCCTTTATCAAACATTCACTTGCTGTATGCTAGGTGTGTGCCGGAAAGATGTCCTCCAGCCAGCAGCGGTGACAGTATTGACTGGGCTGTTTCCATGGGCTAAGAACCTGGGAATGTGTAGTTCTCATTTTCAGCTAATTTCTAACCATGAAAAGAAAGTCAGATCATGAAATATTATACCTACATGTTAAACTTTTTTGGTATAGGGTCTCACTAATTTGCTTAGGCTGGCCTCGAACTTGCCTTCTTCCCCCTTCAGAGATGACAGGTAGCCAAGACAACAGGCGTGTACCCCCATACCCAGCACGACAAATTCTTTAAACAGAAATAAGGGGCATTTTGCTTTTTCTGCTTAGGGCAAACATTCTAAAGATAGACAGTGCTCCAAAAATACTTGCAAATATTAAATAAAAATGTGTGATAAATTGGGTGAGTTAAGTAGTAAACAGTGAGTGGTACTGTTAGTGTGGGAAATTAAAGAAAATTATCCCCTTGTAATTGGAACAAGATTGTTTTGGTAGGGAGAATTGTAGGATTCCCACCACATGATATCCATGATATCCATGCCACCCTTGGAGTATGGACTGAACCTGTGAGTGTTATGGGATCTCTCCCTTGCTTTTGCTGCATTCTATGACAAAGATGAAGGGAATTGACAACTGTGATCAAAGTCACAGTCAATTGATTTTGTGTTGATCAAAAGGGAGATAGTGTTGGCTGGGTTTACTCTCTGAGGCGAGCCCTTTAAAGAGGGTCTACGAGTTAGAAATGGAAGAAGTCACAGAGATGCTACCTTCTGGTTTTGATGAAGCAACATGCTCCTGGCTGTGGATAGGGTCCCATGGCAGGGAACAGTGAGCAGTCCCAGGGGGCTGGAGTCCTCAGTCTTACAACAGCAAGAAGCTGAATTCTATCATCAATCCATGACAGGAAGGGAAGAAGGATGCAAAACCCAAATGACATCACTGTAGCAGCCTACACCTGGGCTTCAATCCTGTGAAATCCTGGGTGGATGACCTTGAAGCTGGGCCCAGACTTCTACCCCATGGAGAAGTGTGTTGTTGAAGTGGCTACATTTATGATTTATTCTTCACCAACAGAAAACTAATTCATTTATGATTTTGAGCAGTGCCAATTTGGAACAGAGTGGCAAGATGGCATTATGGAACTCTGAAATAAGCCCTTCCAGAATAGCTACAAGGAGGTTCTCTAAATATATCTAGAGTTGAAAGAAATCATAACAATATTAGAGATCTTCTTCAACCTGCTCATTTTAAAATGCAGAAATTCCTGGAAGGAAGCTCCCCGCCTCCATCCCAGGCTCCTAGGGCAGAGAAGGTGAGCCGGTCCCAGCACCCAGAAGGAAGCTCCCTAGGGAAGGTGAGCCGCTTGGGCACCAGAAGCACCCCCACCCCGGCCCGTGGAAATGAGAAAACACATAAGCAAGCCTCAAAAACAGAGTTCCAGATCACCTACAGCAACCCCAAAGGGAAACAAGATGGAACAATCTGATACTCAACCACCTGGACTCTCTGAACTGGCAACAAAAGAGGATCTGGGAAAAATGAAATCAGAAATAATTACTCAAATAACAGCAAAGATTTTGCTCATGGTGCAAGACATGATTAATAAATCTAGAGAGGACACAGATAAAAAAATAGAGGATCTGAGGAACATGATGGAATCCCAACATAGGAAACAAATGGAATCCATAAAACAGATACAAACAGATTTCCAAGAGATTAAGAAAATGAAGTCATCCTTTTCTCTTAAAATACTTCTTCTGTTATTATTCTGTTGTCATCAAAATATGAGCTTCTATATTCTGATATCCCCTATTTCTGTTATGTAACTCCACTCTTATGTGGTCTTCTTCCCTGTTTTGCCCTTTGTATTTGCCTTCCCAGAAGTTCATCTATAGCATGAGGCTTTCAGCTGGTAAATTTTCAGTGTTCACAAAGCCCAATTGCTCCCAAGTTTGCAGACACTATTGGAGATACTGGCATTTTCCCAAAATTTGTACAATAGAGTCATTCTATAGTTGAATTTTATGCCGTCTAATTGTATACTTCCCAGTGAGTGCTACTCTGATATTTGCAACACTCTTCTCTTTTCATGCCTTCCAAATTATTTAATTTCTTTGATGATTTAAATTTTTAACTCTTTTTTCTGTGTTCTCTTGTACCAGATTTTCATATCTGTTCTGGCCTTCGCATCTCTTTGCTGAGTTCTTTGTGCATTTTTACATTGCAATTTGTTTCTCAGTTATAGTTGTCTCATTGAGTTTTCAAAATTTATTTAGTGAAAAATAATTGATCTTAGTTGTGTACTTTTTCTTGTGAAATTTTGGTAGTGAATGTTCTTTTTTATGACTTCATTTTCCTTTGATCTGATATGTCTGCAGATCCATCCAGATTTCTGAAGAAATGGAAAGATACTGGCTTAGTTTAATAATAGTAGCATCATAATAGAGACTTGGTCATTTTATAACTAGCTTTTCTCTATTTCAGCTAGAGATTGACACTAGGAAAGAACAGAACACTTTTCTTACCTCTTGCTTATTGGCTGTATTTATCAGAGTTTCATGAAATTTCTACATTCCTGCAAGTGTGTCTTTTACATTTTTTTTAATCAGTTGTAATTTTTTTCTTTTTACTCCCCTCAGTAGGAAAGAATAGAATAAACAAAGGATAGCTTATTTAAAGCTATGATTAATGAAATTTTGATACTTACTTTGTACAACAGAGTCCTTTCTTAAATTCAGGGGATATATTCCAAGGTATTCTTCAGGTATATGAAACTGCAGATTGTATCAAACATATATGTGCTATGTTGTTCTGAAATATAAATAACTATGATAAAGATTAATTTATAAATTAAAAGATTTCACTAAGAGCAATAATAAATAATATAAAACAATTATAACAGTATACTATAATAAAGTTATTTAAAATGTAAAAAAAAATGCAGAAATTGAATCTCAGAGATATTAAGTAATTTGCCTTCAGGTCCCTAACTATGATCTGAAGCCCAGGAACAGGGTTTAATGTTAGGTGCAACTGTGGTTGTGAAAGAATCGGCAGGAGAGGAGCTGAATGAATAGAAGGCTATCAGGAAGGGACAGCAATAGAGGCTGCACCAAAGCTGCTGAAAATCAGGATATTAAGTCTCCAGAAGAACAGTATGCTAGGGCCCAGGTGTGGAAAGATTGGAATATACCGTAGGGACCAAATGCTAGTGTAAAACACCCAGGAGTGAGGCACGGATCTTTTTACCAGTGCTGCAAAGTAAAGTGTAAAACTCATCAGAGGAGAACAAATTGATATTGGTAGAACCAAGGCAGCAATGTAGTGAAAAGTAAGCCCTGACCTGAGTAATGGTAAGCCAAGTGACTGTGGGTAATGATTTTCGGCCTCTCCTTTCCAGGGATCAGTTTATCTCCGACCCACACCCCAAGGGTGGAGCAGGGCTGAACAGGTCAGATGGGAGACTTAGTAATAAGTTTAAGAGGTTATACTGGCACAGTGGTGCACAGGTAATCCTAGCTACTCAGGAGGCTGAGACAGAAAGATGCCAAATTCAAGGCCATCCTGGGCAATTTAGCAAAACCCTGTTTCAAAATACAAAAAATTGGGATATACCTCAGTAGTAGGACACCCCTGGGTTACAGCCCCAGTAAGGCTGGGGATGGGGAGCTGCAGGAGCACAGGGATCCGCTGCATATTTTCTTTTCCATCATTATCTTTGGCTAGGGACAAAATGACCTGCGTGTGAAGGAACAACTCTTTTAGGGTAATGAACGTATTTACTCTTCTCATTCTCTATCTACCTCTGGAATTTTATCTTCTTTTTATTAAAAAAGCAAGGCAAGGGAGGTCATTTTTGGGCAAAGGGCTCATTTAACTGACACTAATTAGAACACAGCAGGGTTTTCACAGTGTCAGTGATGTTCTTTGCCCAAGAATGTTGGTTGTTTATGACTCACCACCCTGAGATACTCTCTTTGATCCCACGGCAAGAGATTAAGGAAGTTTCCAGTTTTATTTGGAGCTAAAATTAAATAGATAAAATTGTTTTCATCTCTAATTTACAGAAGAACTTTTCTTTCATAAGGTCTTTAGATACCCAGTGAGGTTTACCTGGATTTCCAAAACATTTTCCTAAATCACTTTCATCTTGTCCATCACAATGAAGTTTTGTCTTTTTGCATACTTTTAATGATTCCAAATGAAGCAAGGTGACAGAACCTAAACTTATTTTAGCATTTGGGTATATCCTTAACTATATTAGCACTTGGGTACATCTAACTGTTAGCTATAAACTGGATAGAGCTTGAGTTGCATATCCTCACACTTGTGTGGGGATTGCCCTGAGGCAAACTTGAACAAAGAATTATTTTCATATCTACTACCCTGGGACTGCTGTTGCACAATCTCAGAGACTTTTTTCCTGGTGAAGAGAAGTATTTCAGTTTTATTCCCACCTTCTGTCCTGTTCCTATTTGGAGCATCATAAATACTCATGGAACATTTCTTAGATAAACAAAAAATAAGACATAAATACAGTTAACTCTAGCTAAACAAATAGAACAAAAAGTACAGACTTTAAAAGAAAGAACAAAGTTCTCATTATTAGACAATAAAATTTTCATCTTAGAAAACTATTGTATTAAGTAAGTTGGTAAGTTGACTATAGCACATCAGTTTTATATCTAAGAATTTTAGCAGAGATGGATTTGAGAGTTAGAAGAAAAGAAAGAATCAAAAAAAATTCCCTTGTTTTGCATCTTAGAAATGATGTTAACCTATTTTAAAGGTATGGGTTCAAGTATGCATCTGGAAAGCCCAGTATGGTGGTACATGCCTGTAATCCTAGCAAAGCAAGGACCCTAGCTCCAAGAAAAAGTATATTTGGGGTAAGTGGAAGGTAGAGAGAAGAGAATGAGCCTGGTTTGGAATACAATATGTTCAGTGAACTAAGATATTCAAGGAGAGCTTCCATTTACGTATTCATAAAGATAAGTAGGCTATGCTCCAGTCATCGCCTCAAAATCTCTATAGCTTGTACCGAGTGAGATTTCTCACTCTTATGAAATTTACTTCTCAGTGCAAGTTGTAGGGGTAGAGATTTGTATCATCCTGCAGCTCTGTTGTCAGGAGCAGGGAAGAAGGAAATGGCACATGGTGTGAGAAGATCTTAGGACAAATTCTAGACGTACTTTTGAAATACAGGTATGCATGGAAAGGGCCACAGTTATTCCCTGTTCTTTTTCATCCTTCCTTCCTAGACAGCAGACTTCCCCAGTGAAAGTGTGTAACCTATGTATGTGTTGGGGAGGGGGGGCTGTCATCTTTTTACACTTGAAGATAGCAAAGTGTGCCAGACAACTTCATCTTCCACTTCATTTAGCCCAGGGATCAGGAGCTTTTTCTCTAAAAGGTCAGATGGTGTATATTGTAGGCTTCACAGACTATGAGGTCCCAGAGAAGGCTGTCACAACTACTTAACTCAGCCATTGCAACACAAAAGTAGCCACTGACAGTATTAACAGGCATAGCTCTGTTCGTATATTTACAATGTAAGCAGTATACTGAAGATAACTCATTTTTCCAAGATACTCTATACATTCAAAGGAAAGTATTTAATATTAAATAAACTTTGACAGTAGATAGGCAGTACCCAAAGACATTGTTAATCCTTCAACATCCTTGTTCCTAGCACCTCAAATAATTAATACCCATCACTAGCACTGGACGAACAAAAACACTTTGTCTTACTCCAAAACAGGAGCTGGTATACATGAATAAACTTATATGGGGACTAGTGAAACATTTTTAAATAAGAGAATCTTCATAGATATGATTATGTATTATAGACCAAACACATTTGTATTGGAAAATAGGTAATTATCCATAAAATTTAAGCAATGGACAATGAACAAACTAGAAATGTCAAACTCCTAAGTAAGGCTCAGAGAATTCAACCCAGTCTCAAAACTATTTCTTTTGGCTGAGTAATGTTCATGTGTTACTAGCACTTCTTGGATAAAGGAATACTGTAATTATAATAAGCCAGTGAAGAAATACTATTTGCAATTTCAGATGCTCAAGGGAAGTTATTAATGAACAACTTGTCGCTGTATCATCTACATTTTTTCCAGCCTGTGAAACATCTAGCTGCCAAAATATTTATGAAAAGACTTCATGTCTACTATATCTGTTATTAATGTTTTTCTTTCCATGTTTATGTTCTACACCATGCATTTACACAATCCTCTGTTGCTTTTGGAGTGATTTAGTACCCTTCAAAATAGTAAATTCTCTACCAGTTACAATATGAGCGATCATCAAATTTAGCGCTGACACAAAAGAAGAAAAAAAGGTAATTCCAGTGGAAGATGTCTTTATCTTTAAAACAGTTACAAAAGAAAGGTCTTGCTCTAAAGACAATGCACTGGGCGGGGAAACGAAATCTCTATAGTTACACTAGCATGTGCTTATGAAATACTTTCTGGTAACAGGTTAACACAACGGAATCTAATTATTCTGTTGAGTCAGAGGTCATTCACAGTAAAAAGACACCCTATGATGGAAGGCAAACACTTTTCATTGCTCTCCTCTGTCCATAAGGTGCTGAGTGATATGAACTCACTCTGATTGTTTTAAAGCAATCATGTTTGAAACGACTTCATGCCTCTTTAGCATTAAGAGTGATAGAATTGAATGTGGAACTTCAGCTCTGCATATATTTTCCATTTTTCTCACCCTTCATTATTGTCATCTTTCTCCAGCTACCTAATTATACTCAACCCCTTGGCAATTGGAGGTCTGGACTCTCATCCACTAATTACATCTGTTATGGTTCGAAAACAGAACCATGCCAGTGAGGCACCTGCAACTTCACTTAATGGAGATGTTGTGAATTTAAAAACCCTTATTCCCACTTTCATTTACAACTTTCTTACAAAATTTAAGAAGGAAGTTTTCCTGTAATCAGTTTATAAAGACTTACATTCTTAAACATAATATAAAAATGATGCTGTAATCTGACATTTGCTATATTTAATGTGTTATTATAACTCTGAGAGTTGTCAGTCCAAGTCCCTCAACAAGCACTTATTTATCACCCTCTGTGTGAAAAGTATTATTCTAGGAACAATGATGGAATGAAACAAACTATAAGGAGCTCTCTGACATAATTAGAAAGAATTCTACAATGAAGCATGGATGATAAAGGCTATAACTGAGCATTAGGCAAATTCTATGGGAGTGTCAAAGAATGCCAATTACTGAGCTAATTTAATTATGAAACTAGAAAATAATTGTGGAGCAAGACTGAAAATAATATCTTCCTCCAAGATGCTCTAGATACTCCCCACCACTATTACTTCACTTCCAGATCTGAAGCTGAGAATTGTCTTTTTCAATGATCAAGTCTAGGTCTTCCAAAGAGAAGACCTGGACTCCAACCCTATCTTCCCAACTTACTAGCTGTATAGCTTGGAGAAGTTTGCTTAATCTCCCTAAATCATAAAATGGAGAATAATTGTTCTTATTTCACTGGCATATGGTGAGCACTGACTACGATAAAATAAAGGGTTTGTATGCCCACATGACTCTTTGCAAATGTAAGAGGTTTCTTTTTTTCTTTCATTCCACCATAATTTAAACTGAGAGCATAAAATCATTATTTTAATTCAGTAAATATTTTATAATTGAAGACCACAAAGAATGGAAATGGCTAAAAACCACCATTAGAATCAATCCTTGAATCATCTATGGACAAAGCCTCTCCCCCAATAAATTTTTCCTTCAAAACCAGAACATAGGGTACAAAAAGAAAAGAGAAATCACAGTAGCCAAGACAGGCCTTGCTTTTAGAATATTACAGCAAATGTTGACACTTGGCAAAGTGGGTAGAAGCTCTTTCATAGCTTTTTCAGAATTTCAACTAATAATCAGTTTGTAAAACCTCTAGCAAATTGGATTATGATTGAAACCCTTACTTGGGGACTCAGTTATGTCAGTTATACCAAATACTATTTTATCTAAATAAATAAAGAATCCACTTCGTAAAGAATCCCTCCAAGAGCTGCCCCCAGTACAGAGGAGGTGAACCTTCTGGGCCACTACACCACTGCTCCCAGCGCCAAGGAGATGAGCCATGTGGGCACCACAGCACACATCCCTTTCCCACCCCCCACCCCCACTGAAATGAGAAGACACATAAAGTCTCAAAATGAGACTTCCAGATCACCTACAGCAACCCCAAAGGGAAATGAGATGAAACAATCTGATACTCCACCACCCAGACAACCTGAACTGCCAACAAAAGAGGATCTGGAAAAAATGAAACCAGAAATAATTTCTCACATAACAGCAGAGATTGTGTCCATAGTGCAAGACATGATTAATAAATCTAGAGAGGACACAGATTTTAAAAAATAGAGGAGCTGAGGAACATGATGTAATCTCTCAACATAGGAAACAAATGGAATCTATAAAACAGATGGAAACAGATTTCCAGGAGATTAAAAACTCCATTGAAAGTTTATGCACCAGAATGAGCCAATGTGAGGACAGAATTTCAGATATAGAAGATAAGATTGCAATTAGTGACCAAGAAAAGAAAAAATGTCTTTAAAATAGTAAGGGACCAGGAGAAATCAATCCAGCAGCTACTAGATGATGCAAAGAAGAATAACATAAGACTTATTGGAGTCAATGAAGGAACAGGAGAGAGAGCAGATGACATAAAAAAAACTGTTCACAGAAGTGATGGCAGAAAATTTCCCAAGCAAGGGAAAAGACAAGTGAGGTATACAGGACTCCAACTAGCCTTGATCAAAAAAAAAAAAATCTACACATAGGCATATAATTGCTAAGATTCCAGAAACCCAACAGAAGAACAAAATTCTACAAGCAGTTAGAGAAAAGAAATAAATCACATGCAAAGGAAAGCCCATCAGAATCACAGCAGATTTCTCAATGCAAATCCTCAAGGCATAAAAGCTTGGAGTGATGTTTTTCAAGCCCTAAAGGAAAAATCTCCAACCCAGATTGATGTACCCTGCAAAACTCTTTCCAAATTGATGGAGAAATAAGATACTTTCATGAAAAAAAGTACCTTAGGAACTTCATGAATACCAAACCAACACTTCAAAAAATTTTAGACAATATCCTAGGCAAAGACAACGAGACTCACAGCCCCAGGAAACCCAGCAGAATGAATCCATCAGGCAAGACAAGAAATTAAACACAAAGGGGGAGAATCCAACAAAAAGAAAAAGTCATGACAATGTTAAGTCAATACATGTCAGTTATAACCATCAGTGTTAGTGGTCTCAATTCACCAAACAAAAGAAATAGACTGGCAGAACGGGTCAAGAGGCAAAATCCAACAATGTGGTGTATACAACAAACACACTAAATTCAAAAAGAAACTCATAGACTGATAGTTAAAGGGTGGAAAACAATAACCCATGTGACAGGAACCCAGAAAAGAGCAGGAGTAGCTATCCTCTTTGCAGATTAAGTGGATTTCAAATCAACACTGATTAAGAGAGACAAAGGACACTACATCCTTGTAAAGGGAAGAATCCAAGAGGAAGAGATGATAATCATAAATATCTATGCACCAAACACTAGTGTGCCCAACTATATAAAACAAATACTAATGGACATGAAAAATCAAATAAGCACTAATGGAATAGTAGTGGGGGACCTCAATACCCCACTGTCACAAAGAGATAGATCAACTAGGCAAAAAAATAAACAATGAAATACTAGAACTCAATCGAACTCTTGAACAAATGAACTTAACAGATGTTTACAGAGTGTTCCACCCCACAAAATCAGAATACACATTCTTCTCAGCTGCACATGGGTCATTCTCCAAAATAGACCACATACTCACCCATAGAACATGTTTAAGTAAGTGCAAAGGAATTGAAGTTATCCCCTGTATATTATCAGACAATAGTGTGATGAAATTGGAGATAATAGCAAAAGAAATGGCAAGAATTTCATAAACACATGGAAATGGAACAACACACTTCTGAATAACCAATGGGTCACAGAGGAAATTAAAGAAGAAATCAGTCAGTTCCTACAATTAAATGACAATGCCAATACAATATATCAGAATCTATGGGACACAATGAAAGCAGTCTTGCAAGGGAAATTCATAGCAGTGAATACACATATTAGGAAATCAGAGTGAGCTCAATTAAACACCCTGATGCTGAACCTCAGGCTTCTGGAAAAACAAGAGCAGGACAAACCCAAAGCTCATACAAGGGAGGAAATTATAAAGATCAGAGCAGAAATCAATGCAATGGAGACTAAGAGAACGATACAAAAAATCAATGAAGTCAAGAGTTTGTTCTTCAAAACAATAAACAAAATCGACAAGCCCTTAGCCACCCTTATCAGAAAAAGGAAAGAAAAGGCCCAAATCATTTAGGAATGCAAAGGGTGAAATTACAACAGACCCAGAAGAAATCCAGAGGATCATCAATACCTACTTCCAGAACCTATATGCAAATAAGATGGAAAATACAGAAGAAATGGACAGATTCCTAGATATGTATGAATTTCCAAAGTTTAACAAAGAAGACCTAAAGATTCTAAACAACCCAATATCAATCAATGAAATTGAAGTCATAATTAAAAACTTACCAACTAAGAAAAGCCCAGGCCCTGATGGCTTCACTGCTGAATTCTACAAGACATTTAGAGAGGAACTACTGCCACTACTGTTTAAACTCTTTAATGAAATTTAAAGGGAAGCAATACTCCCAAATTCATTCCTGGAAGCAAGCATCACCTTGATCCCCAAAGCAGAGAAAGACCCAACCAAAAGAGAGAACCAAAGGCCAATCTCACTAATGAACATAGATGCAAAAATCCTTAATAAGATACTGGCAAATAGAATGCAGAGGATCATCAAGAAGATCATACACCCTAAACAACTGGGATTCATCCCAGAGACATAGAGATGGTTCAACATATGCAAATCAATAAATGTAATACACTATATCAATAGAGCCGAGGACAAAAATCATATGATCATCTCCATAGATGCAGAAAAAGCATTTGACAAAATCCAACAGGCATTTATGATAAAAACCCTACAAAAAAATTGGAATAGGCATTCTCTACCTCAATCTAATAAAAGCCATCTATGAAAAACCAACAGCCAATATCATACTAAATGGTCAAAGACTGAAATCCTTCACACTAAAATCAGGAACAAGACAAAGATTCCACTATCACCACTCCTGTTCAATATAGTTTTGCAAATATTAGCTACAGCAATTAGACAAGAGAAAGAAATAAAAGGAATAAAGGTAGGATATGAAGAAGTCAAATTGTCATTATTTGCAGATGACATGATACTCTATATAGAAGACCCCAAGAACACCACCAAAAGTCTTCTAAACTTAATAATCAAATTCAGTAAAGTAGCTGGATATAAGACCACACAAAAATCAATAGCTTTCCTCTACACAAAAAACAGACTCACTGAGAGAGAAATAGGGCAAACTTTTCCTTTCACAACAGCATCCAAAACACTGAAATTCCTAGGAATCAACCTAACAAAAGAAATCGAAGATCTCTTCTCTGAAAACTGTAGCAATGTGAAAAGAGAGACTGAGGAGGATATCAGAAAATGGAAAGACATCCCTTGCTCCTGGGTAAGAAGAACCAACATAGTGAAAATGGCCATACTTCCAAAACTGTTATATAGATTCAATGCATTCCCAATTGAAATTCCAGCAGGATACTTCACAGACCTTGAGAAAACAATAAAAAAATTCATTTGGAGCAAGAAGAGACCCAGAATAGCAAAAGAAATTCTAGGTAACAGAGATATGACAGGGTGTATTACAACCCCCAACCTGAAACTATACTACAAAGCTACTGTGAAAAAAACAGCATGGTACTGGCCAAGAAACAGACCTAAGGACCAATGGAACAGATTAGAAGATGCAGAAACATCTCCAGACACACTCAGCAACCTCATCTTTGTTAAAGGAGCCAAACACCCTCACTGGAGGAAAGATAGCCTCTTTAATAAATGGTGCTGGAAAAACTGATTTTCAACTTCCCAAAGATTAAAACTAGACCTATATCTCTCACCATGCACTAAACTAAAAACGAAATGGATTAAAGATTATTAAATATTAAAACAAATGCTGAACCGGCTGGAGCAGAGGTTAGGTAGAACTCTTGAAGCCATTGGTATATGAAAAGATTTTATGAACAAGATCTCAGTTCCCCGTGAACTAGCACAATCAACAAGTGGGATCTCTTCTTATTAAAAAGCTTTTGCACAGCAAGAGAAACCACCAACAGTGTAAAGAGACAACCCACAGTGTGGGAAAAAATTTTCACCTGCTGTTCCTCAGACAAAGGTCTACTATCTAGAATCTATAAAGAACTTACAAAAATCAGACCTCTCAAATTTAAAGACCCAATCCAAAAATGGGCATCTGAAGTGAACAGACATTTCTCACACAAAGAAGTAGAAATAGCTGAGATACCTCAAAGAACTAGGACTGGAAGTCCCATTTGACCCCACTATTCCACTGCTGGGGATCTTCCCCAAAGAATTAAAAGAATCATACCACAGTGATATATGTGCACCCATGTTCATAGCAGTGCAGTTTGTAATAGCTAAAACTTGGAAACAGCCCAAATGCCCATCAACTGGAGATTGGATAAAGAAAATGTGGGGTTTTTTATAAAATGGAGTACTACTCAGCCATAAAAAATGAGAAATTAGAGACATTTATAGCTAAGTGGATGCACATTGAGGTGATACTCTTAAGTGAAATAAATAGGACACACATGTGTAAATACCGAATAGTTTCTCTGGTGTGAGAAACTGAAAGTGTAAATAAGGACTAAATGTATAATAAGTAATGTGAAATAGGAAGAAAAGGGGTAAAGGGGAAGGAAGTGGGAGGGCTAGGGGAAAGGATAGAAGGGAATGGGATTAATATGAGAAAATGGAAAAACAGGAACAAAATCTTTGTAAATAGGGAGGACTGGAGGGGTTGAAGGGAAGGCTGGGCAAGGGTGAAAAATAAGAACCGAGAGAGACTATGTAAAGGTGCAAATTTCCAATGATGAATGTCATTATATTGTATACCTAAAATGTACCAATGATTAGAATGAATAATTGATAATGCAAAATAGGAAGAAAAGGTCCAAAAGGGTAGGGGTAGTGGGAGGGGCAGGGGAAAGGAAAGAAGGGAAAGGAAAAAATGAGGAGAAATGGAAAAAATGGAAACAAAGTCTTTGTAAATAGGGAAGGGTGGAGGGTGTGAAGGGAGGGCTAGGAATGGGGAAAAAATAAGAACCAAGATGCATTATGTAAAGGTACAATTCCCAATGAGAAATGTAATTGTGTTGTATACCTACAATGTACCAATAAAAGAATTTAATACAAAAAAAAGAAGTAGAAATAGCAAATAAACATATGAAAAAATGTTCAACATCACTGGTCATTTGAGAGATGCAAATGAAAACAATGCTGAGATTCCACCTCACACAATAAAGAATGGCTGCTATCATGAAATCAACCAATAACAAATGCTGGCAAGGCTGTGGGGAAAGAGGAACCCTGCTCCACTGCTGGTGGGAGCGTAGACTGGTACAACCACTGAGGAAATCAGTATGGAGATTGCTCAAAGAAGTAGGACTGGAAGTCCCATTTGACCCAGCTCTTCCTCTGCTGGGTATCTTCCCTAAAGAATTAAAAGAATCATACCACAGTGATATATGTGCACCCATTTTCATAGCAGCACAATTTGTGATAGCTAAAACTTGGAAGCAGACCAAATGCCCATCAACTGGAGACTGGATAAAAAAAATTGGGGTTGTTTTTTTTTCAATAAAATGGAGTACTACTCAGCCATAAAAAATGAGAAATTAGAGACATTTATGGTTAAATGGATGCATACTCTTAAGTGAAAGAAATAGGACACGTGTGTAAATACCAAGTAGTTTCTCTAGTGTGAGAAACTGAAAGTGTAAATAAGAACAAAAAGGTATAATAGATAATGTGAAATAGGAAGAAAAGGGGCAAAGGGGAAGTGGGAGGGGTAAGGGCAAGTAAAAAAGGGAATGGAATTAGTATGAAAAGATGAAAAATTGGGAACAAAATCTTTGTAAATAGGGAGGGATGAAGGGGTTGAAGGGAGGGCAGGGGAATGGGGAAAAAATAAGAACCAATAAAAATTATGTAAAGGTGCAAATTTCCAATGATGAATGTCATTATATTGTATACCTAAAATGTACCAATAAAATTCTTAAAAATCCACTCCAGGACTATTTAATACATTTAGTCATCTTGTCTTTTGAATCCCCTTAATCTGACATTGTTTCTCAGATTTTCTTTTTCATGACCCTGAAAATTATAAGGAATACAGACTATGTGTTTGGAGAACATTTCTTACTTAGAGATTGTCTTATATTTCTCTTGATTTGACTATGTTTATGCATTTTTAGCTCAAAGACTACATAAAGTTAAGAGATCTTCCTAATGTGTCATATTAGAAGACAGGTAATGTTTATCCCATTATCGCCGATGTTAATTTTTGTTAAATTGGTGTATGTGTGCCTTTCTTATTCCTCCAATCTAAAGTTACTACTTTTTCTCTTGTGACTAATAACTAATTCTATGAGATATTGGATATTCTGTGTATACTTCTCATTCATATCTTCAAAAGTTTGTTCACTGTTAACATCCATTGATGATTTTTACCTGAATTAATTATTATGACAGTTACAAGCCATCATTTGGTAATTCTGCAATTCCTAGTACTTTTTGTTAAATGTTGTAATGTAAGATGTTAAATGCGGTAAGTAGCATCTTTCTCTTTTCTTCTATGTATCTATTCATGTAGTCAGTTTTATCAGCTTGGACTCAGATTGTTCTAAACCTCAGAATGTTGCAGGTCATTACTGATTCAGCTTAGTTTTATTCATTGGCAAAGAGGAGCCTTTCCAATCTAACTTCTGGGTCCTTTGAACCTAATTCCCTTGTTTCCTATTATTTTCACTTTCTCACTTTCTGCACAGCAAAATGTTCATCCATTCCAGGCTCTTCTTATACTCTCGTATAAATAAGACAGTAGTTGGGTAGGTAGGTAGGAGACAGGTAGATAGATACATAGATCGTTGCATATATATATATATATATATATAGAGAGAGAGAGAGAGAGAGAGAGAGAAGTTAAAGATAAGAACATTAAAAATATTAACAATGGGTAAACCTGAGTGATGTGACAGGAGGGAGTGTGGGAGTTCTTTCTACTTCTCTTGCAAATTTCTCTTTAATTAAAATTCTTTCACACTATAATATCTAAAAGCATAAAGTGAGCCATCCAGCTCTTTCTCTGCCTCACTAGCCTTTTTGAACAATCAGTTTCCCTGTGATTTTTCTGCCTTCTGGAGAAAGCATGGCAAACTACCCTTCTACAGGAACATGCATGTGTTTTGCTCTTTCAGATGTCCAGTTGTTTTAATTCTGAGGTTCAACTGGCAAATAGTCTTCAGGGACTCAGAAAACCTCCAGATATGACCTTATAAGCTCCATGGGACACTTTTTTCTCCCAATTGCTGTGACTCTAAATGATAAAATATTTTAAATTAGAGTTTCTGGGATATCAGAAAGGAGGTTTTAAAAATTGTACAGACAGCATGAGAATGAAGGTACAATTGTGATATTGGAAATAAATGTAAAGTGAATGAAGGAAAGTAAAAAAAATTGCTTATATTGAGGATCTGATTAAATGATATATAGGGTTATTTTTAAAAAGAGAATTAATAAAATTCATTCAACTAAACTAAGCCTAGGTGATTAAAAGTCAGTCTTGTGTTGCCATAGATATTGATGTGGACCCAGTAGGGAGGTAGGGTAGCGTCAGGTAAGGAAGTAATATAAATTGAGAATATAGAAGACAGATGCAATTCCACCAGTATATTACAAGGTAAGCAATGTTTCTGAAGGATGAAAGCACACAGAGTTCTATAAATGTAAAATTGTTACAAGTTTCAAAGGTCTAATTTCTCAATTCCTCCAAAGAATCTTCCCTTGAGAGCTCAACTTTCAGGCACATATGCACTGAGAGTTACATGTAGAGCAGACATTACCAGTGCTGTCACCAGGAGAGGACATACTCTGGCACCCAAATTGACCGTAACTGTTAGCATGATATATACCTTGCATGGAAGTATCTTCCATGATATGGATTATTAAAGCAGACCCATTAATATGAAATCTCTAGTTTTGTCCCTATTTCCTTCCAGTTCCCGGGAAGTCACAGTAAATAACCACATTGGCTGTGCCATAAAAAGTACATTTTAAGTAAATGCTAATTATGGTCGGTCTTCATGTTAAGACAACGACATTTTGCCATAGCCATGAAATTTGTCAGTCGTTGAGAACAATCTGGTTCTTGTGATTTCTATGCATAATTCCCATGGGAATTTAGTTGAAGAACTCTCTGGCTTAGATCTTCAACTGTTCCCTGAACTCGAGAGATACGTGATTAGAAAAATCACAAAGAGGCTTACTATAACACAAAGTCAAAGAAACATCAAGACAGTAATAAATAATAAAATACAAATTAAATATATTTATCCCAGCAAACAAACAAAAAGAAGCATTCAGTGTTCTATGTTTTCTAATGATGCCCTAGAATAATTTTCTATCATAAAAATTTTGATTCCTTAAAACAATAATTGTCTGCTAACATTGAACTTTTGTTCCCCTAAATTCCATTTGATATGTTTAACCAAATAAAATCAGGAGACAATGATATTTGGAGAGGAAATTTAAAATTTAAATTCCAAACTGAATGCAGGGGAGCAGGCCTATAATTCTAGCTACTAGGGAGGCTGAGGCAGGAGAATTGCAAGTTTGAGACCAGGCTAAGCAATTTAGCAAGACCCTGTCTCAGAATAATAAATAAAAATTTTATAAATCAGTACTTCAATATAAATTATTTTTGAACTATTATATCACAGCTAACCTGTAGTTGCACATGATGAATTAATGTTCCAGCATAAATATTTGAGAATTGTTTCACTTGATAGGTAGCTTAAAAGTGAAACAGTAAAGACAGATGTCAACATTCTCTCCAAATATCAAGAGTACAATTTTAAATTTTTTTTAGTTTAACAGCTAGAGATACAACATATGTTTTAAATTTAATCTGCTTTATTGGTATTGCCTTCTACATTTGCTATGGTTATATAATAAAATTAAAAATAATGCAATAAAATAAAAAACAAAATATAGACAATACATTAAACAATACTTCAATACTTATTTATAGTGTTTGCACTTTCAAAGCTGCAATCCTCCCACGATAGCCCATTTCAAGCTTCCAGGGTGATGTCCACGAACATAGAATTGCTAGACAGTTGTGTATATTTCTACCATACAGGTGCAGTGGGCTTAAGGAATCTCAAGTGCCTCCGGAGTTATAAAATGTAGTCAAAATATTAGTAAGTGATGAGTTGCAAGATAGTTTTCATTGTCTCTAAAAGTTTATTAAGGGTAAATTTATGTATTTTAATATTTTTTTGTTTGGTTTGTTTGAGGCAGGGTCTTTTACTATGCAGTTCAAGCGGGCCTTGGACTCACTAAGTAACTCAGGCTGGCCTCAAACTCATGGTAATTCTCCTGCCTCAGCCTCCCGAGTGCCAGGATTATATGCATGCATCACCATACCTGGTTATTTTAATTTTTAATTTTTAATAATGACTATACTTAGTGATCACTTTTCAAAGCACAACAATAAAAAATAGTTCTTGATATCTTGTTTATGATGGCTCCAGATCACCGTGTAATATACAAAGTAAAATCTCCTTAAAACAAGTCCTGTATCCAAATCCTCAATAGTTCTTAATATAGAGTTTATTTTTCTCTCTGTGCAGTATGCCATCGTGTGCTGTCACTTTTTGTAGCGGATGTATATTAGCACACTATTTTCTCCACTGGTCTGTGAGCTCCATAAAGACAGCTACTGTGTCTCCAGAACAAAAGATTAATCAGCACAAGTGGCCAGTCAAAAAAATATAGGAATATATTTTTAACCACGTTGGTATTCCACTCTTAGGGGATTTGTTTACCAATATCAAAATTATTAGTCATGCTTATTATAGTTGTAAAAGATAGAGATCCAATTCTCAAGCAAAAATAATCATTTTGGGCCACATATTTTAGAAGAACACTGAATTAGAACACTAATTCCAAGAAGGAAATTCTTTAATTCTAAGGAAAAAAAATGCAAGAAAATCATAAACTAAGGGCCAGTGTTTCCAGAACTTCCTTGGTCCATTTCCGACCTCTATTTGCTTCATTATTATTAGTACATCTTAAAAAAAAGAAAAATCTGTGGCATTGTACATGGTGGATTTATTGGCTCAAACAAAACTGTATTGAACCTCTGTTTTAATGTCTGGTACTGAGGTTAATGTTGTAAATAGCATGGTGAAGAAGACAGACGTCATTGCTCTTCTTGTAATTCACCCTGCCATGATGAAGAGCCCAGTAAGTGACTGCAATTCTATAGAAAGCACTGTGGTAAGAGAAGTAAGCCTGAGGTTCTTGGGGCACATAGGAAGAGAACCAAAATTAGCCTCAGGAAGTAAGAAAAAGATTCCAGGGGCAGCAATGTCCAAGCTGAGATCAGAAAATATGATTCGGAGTCAGTCAGGTCAATTTTGCTAAAGATAAATCTCTTTATTGAATTATTCACTTTTGTTCACTCTGGGAAAATTTGCCAATATTTTTTAGATTTCCCATGAAACTCCAGAGAGGAGAGATTTAAGCTGTAAATATGACTAAACCGGAAAATTTTTAGACTCATATTAGTGGAGTCAAAAACCTGAATTCACCTTTCTGACCTAAGGACGTGGGGAAATCTTATATTTATTCGCTGTGGTAAGAAGACCTGATAAAAAGTACAGTGATAAGGCCCAAGGAAGCTCTGATAGCTCTCCTCCTGAATAGAAAACATGAAATTGGTATTGGTGAAACATAAATTAATTTAACAGATTGATCTTATAAGCTATGTTTTTGAGGAAAGTCTGATCACCATGAAACTATTTTCCATAAAATAAAATATCTTGTACTTTTATTTACTGAGACACATTTGAAGAAAAGAATATTTCTGAGAATCTGAGCCTATGGGAGAATCTCATCTTTCCTTCAGAACTGTATGCATGGATCTTTGCTACAACAAATACATTCATTTATTCTCTTTGCATAGCATCCCCATATTCCAGGACAGAGAGAGCTTGAAACATGAGAGAAAATAATTCTGGAAAGGGGCCTTGGAATTGAATAAGCACCAGGTTACACTCTCCAATAGGGGAAGATTAGAAATTTGACAGAGTTCATTCATGAGGAGAATGAAAAACCCCATGCAGGGGATTAACTTGGTATAACAGGAGTTTTATCAAACCAAGCATGAGAGAATTGTGAGAGCAGAGCAAAATCCTAACTACAGTTTAATAAACTGGCCAAAGAAGATGGATACTGTGAATTGACACTGTAAGAACTGACCAGATTCCCTCCAAGTTAATGGTACTGGATCGATCCAAATACGTTCAATGCGGGATGCAGTTTGTAAAATCAGTGAACCGATGACAGATATGTCAGGTATGGTGCTAATTTCGTCCTCAAAGCATCTACCTGAGAGACTGTGGCCCCACAGTATACAATTAGTGAAATGGTGACAAGGAAGTAACTCATTTAGTTTCAAAAGAGAATTGGTGGTGCAGATAGGACTTAATTATTTCTAATTCTAAAGCTTGTGTCACTTTCCCTGCCACACATGCAATAAAGAGTGGGAGATGAATGCATGTCTAATAATCTTTTAAATAACAGTTTTCTAAGAGTATTTTTTGTGAATTACTTATGCATAGTAATTTTATAGTGGTATTTTGCCAGGTGAATAAAAGCTTCTGAGCTAATATGCCTAGGAATATTTAAATTAAATTACTCACTCATCACATTAAGTAAATATAATTGGTATAAATTATTATATAAGATATACCTACGCATTACAAATTAGTACTGTAGTAAAAAAATAGTCACTCCTCAGCCATCTCACTATGAATGAGTTGCTGACCTCCTCACAATCTTTAGCTAATATTTCCATGTTATTCAGCTTTGGGCCCGTATAATGAAGTACCTGAGATAATAAACTTATGGAGAGAGAAGGTTTATTTTGGCTCAGTTTGGGAGGTTCCCTGACAGATTGGCCTGATAGACTGGGTGGATGTGGTAGGGCAGTCAGTGTATCATGGGAGGAATATGTGGCAGAGTATAACTGCTCATGTTGTGAACATCAAGCAAAGGAAAGAGGAAGGGGCTGGGGCCCCACAATCCCTGTCATGGGTTATGTCCCCAGAGACCTAGAGACTTGCCTCTAAAAGGTTCTACTAGCTTCTAACTATGTCAACTTGGGGACTAAGCCTTTAACATATAGGCTTTGGGAGACAATTATCCAAACCATAGTTGCACATTAATTCTATATGCTATGTATGTAGATGCCCTGAAGTTCTAGCAATTACAGGCACCTGCTTCATCCATTCCAAACCCACAAAGGATGCATAGTCACCCAACTGTTGCAAATCCAGTTCTCAGATACATACAGCCCTAGCTGTAGACAAACACATGTGTAACCTTGGTTCTGGGCAGAAAAATCCCTTTAGTCCACCTTTTCTCTGCCTACTTCCAAGAACCACAGGAGATTCATTGCTGACCACTCATCCTTATATCTTAACCCTAGAAAGACTTTACCGAAATCTGTATGACAGAGGAAGATAGTTCTTTCATTTTTCCCTAGAACTCAGTATCAGTCTCCACCTTTTCTTCTGCCTCTGCCCTTCACAAATGCCTTGACCCTCAAGCCCTTCCTCTCCTCCATGGTGTCATTTTAGCTCTTTGGGGGCTCACTTCATTTCCAGCCAGGCCGGAGATACCTTCCTTCTTGCTCCCTTCCATGCTGCTATGTTCTTGAAAAACAAAACATACAGAGCAGTTTTAAACCACACACACACACACACACACACACACACACACACACACACACACACTCTGCACATAAAATATGATAGATCAGCTTAACAGTGGAATAAAAGAAGGATGAACTTAGAGATAATATAGTAGAAATCATTCCAGTGAAAAACGCAGAGTAAAAATATTTCTTTTGAAAAATAGGAGATTTGGTAATGCGTGACAATATTAATTTGTCTAATATATGTGCATTTTAAGTCCTGGAAATATATAAAAGAAAACATGACCTGTAATTCTAACATGTTAACTTCACTAGGTAAAGTAATGCCCAGCAGATTAGTAAAATATGCTCCTTATAAGTCTGAACAGGTCATGGAGACATGGCCCTCAGGCCCTGGGCCCTAACCCCTTGTCCAGTACTAATCTGCTTCCCTTCAGCCATGAATTGAGCAGCTTTGGCTACTCTTTCATCATGATGTTCTTACCTTGGATCCAGCCAAACATGGACTGAATTCCTCAAAACTGTGAGCCAAGTTAAACCTCTCCTCCTTTTAGCTGTGAGTGTTGGGTATTATGTCTCAACAGAGAGAAAGCTGGCTCACACTGAAGGCATGGTATAAGAAATGAAATATTTAAGATAGAGTGATCAAAAATTTTTCCCAAGTTAGAGGAAATATTTCAGATTCAAGAAATTCAGTAAATTGCAAAGAGGATAAAGTTTTTAAAAATTATTTATAGGCTTATGGTAGTAATACTGCTAGAAAACAAAAAAGTTTTAAAGCAATTAGAGGAAGACGATGTGCCCATGGAAACTGTTGTTCAAATGAAAAATGTCTTCTAATCAAAAACTGTTGAGTTTAGATGACACGGACAAAAAGTATAAAATGAGTAATACATTACAAAAATCCTCAAATTCTGTATCCAGTAAAAATATCATTTAAGGGTAAAATAAAGGCATTTTCTGATAATGAAATACTAAGAGAAGGTGTGACCAGCAGATCTGCATTTAAGGAAATACTTAAGTTCTATTTGAAGGGAAATTTCTTAGGAAATGCATAGGAAAAGCTCAATTTCTCAAAGATGCATAGAATGTTTTAAAACAAATATTATAGCTCCGTATTGCTTGACAGGGCTTAAAATATGGATAAATGTCATATGCATGTCAAGAATAATGCAGTGGTTGAGAGCAATGAATACAGTAATATTTGGCAAGATTTCCACATTTTATATGAAGCACAATAATAAGTAGACTGAAAAGTTGTGAGATATACTGTATTTTATATCCCTGGTTAAGCCACTAAAAATCAGGTAGAGGGAGGTAGTTTAAAATTCAATAGACAAAATGTAAATCTTTTAAAAGTTCAAGGTACCCAGAAATATTAGAAAAGAGAAGGACAAAAAGCAGAGAAGAAAAACAGAAACCAAAAATTAAAGTGATAGACCTCAATTCAGGAATTTCAGTAATTACATTGAATGGTAGTGCCCTAACCAGTCAGAATAAAGGACAGATTTTTCATACTAAGGATAAACCAGACAAAACTCCATATTTTGTATAAGAGAAACACTTTAAATATAAAGATACAACTTAACAGTTAATGGAGAGGAAAAAGATGTACCGTGCAAACCATAAATGAAGAGGAAGGATTGACTATATGAATATTGGATAAAATAGGGCCCCAAACCAAAAGCACTAACAGAGACAAATGGAGAGATTTCACAATGGAAAACTATCAGTTTGTTAGGAAAATTAAAAGTCTGAAGTGTACTTTCAAGAAAAGAACTGTGAAGGTGTAAGATTTTACCTTCTTGATAGCTAGTAGATTAGCCTGTCATAGTTCTATAAATAACAGCGGAAACCCCAAGGCTTTTTGTTTCGGAGATGAATGGAGTTTATTACTCGCAGCAGTAATAGTAGATGGAGTGACAACCTGTGCGATTTCCCTGGTCCCCAGTTCAGCATGGTGATGTGGGAAGAGTGAGTTGTCGCCCAGGCAGGATGAGAAACCCTGGGCTAACTTAAGGAAATACAGTCTATGGTTTATGGGGTGCAGGAAGAAGACATCCCCATCTTTACTGTTATAAAATATACATAAATCTGTCTGGGAAGGCAGGAATCTATATGTTTATTCCCTGGGATATATGAGACATCTCCATCTTGCCAATCTTATCTGATTATATGAACTTCTTGTGCATTTAGCAGAAAGGAAACTGGCTATTAATGTCTAACTGCAGGATTCTGAGATCCGGGGAGAATTGTCTCCAGTGACTCTGCTCCTCATTTCGACAGACTTATGTTTTACTTATCCATGTACATGCTATACCAGTGGCCACTTATTAATGATAAAGATCAAGATAATGTCCATCCAGTTTGCTTTAAGCAGCACTTTAATGAAAGCTATTATAAGCAGGATTACTGACAGCATGATGTGGCCAACCTGGAGTATGGACTCCAGTCAGGACCCCACAGACCAAGTTCTAGACAGCTGGTGAAATTCTATAAATACACTGTAATCAGAGCATACCATTCAAATTCAGGAGACTTTCTCCTTAAATGTCTCTAAAGACCCTTCTACCTTGACCATGGCATTAATCATGTTGTAACAGGTTGTAGTAACATGTCAATTCCACAGTGGTCTACAAGAAGGTCTTCTAGGGAAAGTCTGTCATCACTACAGTGCTCTGCTTCCTAGGGGACCACTCTCTTTCTGTGTCCTTCCATGGGCTAAGGCGTGAGGGAGCTTCCTGAAGTCTCTTTCATAATAGCATTGATACCATTCACAAAGGCATCACCTTCATGACTTAACTCCCAAAGCCCCTGCCTCAAAATACCATTGATTAGGGATTAAGTTTCAACATACAAATTGAAACTTGATTCTGTCAACAAATTGATTCTGTCATAACACCACATTTTCTAATTAAATGACTCTTGTTGTGGGTTAAACTCACTGCCAGGGGTGCATGAATATTGAATCCACTGTATGCTCAAGAAATCCCCCCGCATAACCAAGGATTTCCTCATTTGTGGAGGTTCAGGCACTTACCTGATGGCTGTGAGATCAAGTGTTTTTCCTTAAACATTTCAGAATTTCTGTGGCCACGCTCAAGGTGCAAGTCACTGTGTTTCCAAAGTGATGTGGTAGTGCCAGACTCCCACACAAGAGGTCGATCCCAGTGGTACACAGTGGTACCTCTCGAAGTAAATTGTGGCTTATAATACTTGGGGCTCCCAAGTGAGGCCCACATTAGTTGAATGCTACAAGGGGTCCATGCCTCCCGCACCTCACACTGCATAGCCTCCCACATGTTCCTCAAGCACTGAGTGGTAAGTTCAAGTCCAAAATAAAATTCTAGTGTGGTGATGTAGGAGAAAAAAATGAGCAGAGATAATCATCAAAACCTATTTTGAAATAATATTAGAGATATAGATATAAACATCAAGAAAAATAACATGATGCCAATAAGCCAAAAAATTACTTTAAATATTTTCAAAGGTCAATGTCTATGAAAGGGAGGAAAAAAGTGGAAGTTTAATATTATTATCTGAATCACTGGTCTTTGATGTCACTTTGAGTTTATAGAAATCTATGAAGTGAAAAGAAAGCTGCAAATAGCAAGAATTAAATTGTTTCCATAAATTAGCATTTAAAGTAAATATTTTAATTTTTATGTAAATTATGAGTACCTATTTGGAATATAATAGAAAAACTCACTGATATTAGTCAATTAGGTATTTTGGATTAATTTTGGAAACTTTTAAAAATGACGAAGAAAAATTTATAATATTCAGTGGTAGAATAAAAAGGTAAACAATCTGTATGTTCTTAAGATCATTCAGAAGATAAAAACATACAAAAGATAACCTATACAACCAAAGAAAAATGGAAAACCATCCAAAATAAGCACCAAAGAAAACAAAAACTATCTGCACAATACATTTTCATAAATTATAATTAGTACTATGCTCTGAAAAGTAAATGACAATTTTTTAAATTTAGGTTTTTCACTTTAATTCGGAATAAGAGTTCAATCAGGATAACAAAGAGAACAAGATAAAATTAGTTTTCATTTTTTAAAAGCTATATTGGCAACATTAGGACCACAGCACAGAAATTTTCTTTTTCATAGTTGGTCATATTGATTCAATATATTTTGTAAAACAATTTTTTTTTAACATAGAATCTAACCCCCAAAATTAGCAGAACAAGAATAGCTATATGAGCAGTATGAATATTAAATTTTGGAAATATAAGTTAATGGTGCAGAATTGGTAAGATCATATTGAATTTTGAATAGTTTATTCTTAAATGTCCTGTGATAGTATTACATTAGAATTCTATTATTAGAATTAATGATATACTAGATCACAAAAATAAATAATACATAAATTCTTTATCGCTCAAGCTATACATTATTATGTTTTTAATTATTACTTCTAAAATCCTAATTATGTTTAATGTTAAATAGACTTTTTATAATTTTTTAGGTCAAGAAAGATTTTAAGAATTCATTAAAAGGCCAATACATAGTATCATCAGATATAAATCTAGGGATGAGAAATTTGCACCTAAGAATTCTAGAAGGAAATTAAAGGAAAGATTTTAGATAATATTAAAATGGGAACAGCATTTCTTTTTTTTATATCCTCTTAAAAAGTCTATCTTAAATATAGAATATACAAAAATGCACAGATTGAAGACATACAAGTCAATGAATTTTCACAAAGTGAGCACAATCTAGTATCTCCCAAATCGGATGCTGAAATAGAACACTATACCACTGGCCCAAATGCACAGCTACTACTTAAAGGTAGCAGCTATCTCAAATATTTGTTTCTACCCATTCTTTTCACTCAACATTATATTTGTATTATCTCATGCCACATCTATCATGTAACAATATTATGCTCATTCCATTGTCCTAGAATATCCCATTGCATGAATACATAAAAACTCACTTTTTCATTCTCTGTTATCAGAGGTCTATAAATCCTCTGATTGCCTAGAAAGGAGGAGAGCAAAGGCTAAAGAAAAAAGAGACATAGAGACTTGTGTAATTTCAAGTATGCGGGGGGGGGGGGGGGCGGGGGGCGGTGTCAATGCCTCATAGCGGTCAAAGACCAAGACACTCCAAATTTGCCACTACTTATTGGATTGCTTCATAGGGAGTATCAGATGACTCATAGGGCAGTGATAATCCTAAAGTCATGAGGATCTTATGCTGATGTAATCTTGCCCTTGAGCATCACAACATCATGGGACCACCGAGGCCTCTGATAGCTCTAATCGTAATTTAATTGTGAAATGATATTTTCCCCAAAATTATGTAGAATGGCTCCCAACACTGTTAGTGGTTTAGTTTCAGATTTGGGTATCACAAATAATGCTACTATGAACAGTTATAAACACACATGAATTCTTTAAGTCGTTTGTATACTTCTTTGGGGGAGGGGCAAAACATATACCTAGGAGTACAATTGCTAGAATTTCAATTTTAACAATGACTGTTGAAAGCTTCCCAAAGTCATTGTACCAATTTGGATTCTCACCAGTAGTAATGAGAATTCCAGATGTGCCACATTCTTGTCTGCAATGAGACTTCTAGACTTCTCAATTTTTAATTAACTATATTATCTGACTGGGGTTTTAATTTTTTCAATTGAATTTGAGCACACTGTCATAGAATTATTAGCCAAATGGATAGCTGTTTTTTTTTTTAAATGCCTGTTCAAGTATTTTACACATTTTGTGGTCTGCCTTTTTCTTATTATCTGAAGAAGTTCATTTCATATTATTATACATTTATTAAGTAAGTGTATTGATTATAGCTTCTCTCATCTGAGAGTTGCTTTTTCACTGTCTTCATTTTTAATTAAAAGAAGTTTCTAATTTTAATACATTCCAGTTTATCAATATTTTCCTTTGTGATTAATTCTCTTTATTTCACAACCTTAGTCTATTTAATAAATCTATACCATCCAGAAGAATATAAAGGTATTTACCTTTGGACTATCCCTCCAAATTATTTTACCTTACATATTTTGTTTTATAATCTTCTTTTATCCCCTGCTTCCCCTCTGCCATGGTCAACATTTTTATAGTATCTAATTCTCTCCCTACTTTACCACTATATAGAGCTATTTTTATTACATCAAGGATTTGTGTGTGAGCCTGTTCCCTGACTGATATTTTGTTTCATTGGTCTTTCATCTGTACTTGGATACATATCACACTGCTGTTATACATGTCATTTTATTACATTTAGATATTTGATAGTGTAAGTCTAATTTTGTCATTCTTTAAGGTGATCCACACTTCTTTCTTCGTATTTTCCATATATATTTTAGAATTAACTTGACATTTTTCTACCAAAATATCCTGCCACAATTTTATCACTGTTCCATTTAAACTGTAGCTCAAATAAAGCAGCATTAATTTGCAACTTTGGGGTTTTCCCAACATGGTAGAATTATCATTTATTTAGGTCTTTATTCATTTTTCACAATAATGTTTTATCACTTTATGTAGAGCTCTTTCATGCTTTTAATTTGATTAAGTTCTAAGTGTTCAGTATATGTTATGTTATTGTAAATAGCATCATTTCTAAGTTGCACTTTCTTCTTAATTGTGCTTGTTACCCAGGAGTACTGTTAATTTCTGTATGTGAGATTTTACTAGGGTCATATAACTTGTAAATTTGTTGCACTGGCCACATTCAAATTCATACTGTCAGAAAGTGTTTCCTATCCTTACACCTCCTATATATGTAAGGGTAGTATCTCTGATACAATAGTGAATATAAGTAGAAATGGCCCTAGTGACATTTTTGTTTTGTTGATAAAGCAGATACAAAGCTGTCAACATTTCTTCATAAGACATAATATTCAATAGTTTCTGTTTGTTACCTTTTACCAAATTAAAGTTATGCTTCTCCTTCATTCCCTCTAAGAATTAATGGAGGGACTCAAACTTTAATTTTCTTCTGTAACAATTGATATGGTCAAATGATTTCCTTTATCTGTTAATGAATTGAACTTCCTTGATTTACAGTGAGTTACAATGATTATATCAAGCCCTAAGTGTTCACTTCTTTTCTAGTCTCTGTGTTTGTATGTGATTGGCACTGTTAACTTTCTTTTATAAAAACTCACCAATTAGGGCTGGGGTACAACTCAGAGGTAGAGCACCTGCCTGGTGTTCATGGGGCCTTGGGTTTCCTCCCCAGCACAGTGAAAACAACAAGAAAAAATGCTTCACCAATAAAGCCTCTATGCTTTTGTAGGAATAGTTTTAATTCCAAATTCAAATTACTTTAGTAGATAAAGGATTCTAATTCTGTTTCTTAGTGTAATAGCTGTAGTAAATTGTTGTTTTTTTCTAGAAACGTATCCATTTTTATAAAACTTGATGAATATACCAATAATTCCCTTAAGTTAACAATATTGTGTCATTTCCACATCTGTAAGAACTTCAGTTATTTCAATTCTGAAATTGATTCCTTGTAATTTCTCTCTCTCTTTTACTCTATCAAGTGTTGTAGAGATTCATGAATTTTATTAACTTTTTCCAAGAAAAAATTTTCTTCTCTCCTGTGTATTTTTTCCTATCTTCATTTCCATTTATTTTTATTTATTGGGGATTGAACCCAAGACCTTCACACTGAGCTAGAGTCCCAACACTTTTGCTATTTTTTTTAAGATGGAGCCTCAATAAGTCACTAAGTTGCCCAAGTTGAGCTCAAACTTTGAATCCTCCACCCTCAGCCATGTGAGCCACCTTGTCCAGCTTCTACTTTTTGCTACTTCTTCTTTTGACTTCTTTTTGCTATTCTTTCACTAATATCCTCAAATAAATACTTATATAACTTATCTTCAGCCTTTTTTATCTTTTAAATTTTATAAATATCCTTTGGAGCACAGCTATATACATTCCATGTTATTTGATTTATCGTATTTTCATTTAGTCAGGATTGATCTAATTTATTTTATGATTTTTTATTTGACTGTGATTATTGAGATATTATTTATTTTCAAATATTTGGGGTATTTTAGCTAATTTTCTGGTATTCATTTCTAATTTCTGCTTTGTTTTTGTTTTGGTACCAGGGATCGAAATCGGGGCCTTTCACTTGCGAGGCAGGCAGCAGAACCACTGAATTAAATCCCTAACCCTTCATTTCTAATTTCTAACTCCATTGTGGTCAGAGAATGAACCTGTATAATTTTACTCTTTTAATTTTTATTGAAAATTGGCTCATTGTGTGGTCAATTTGGGAAAATGTTTTGTGTGCTTTTGAGATACACATGTAGTCTGTAGTTGTTAGGTGCAGTATTCTATAGACACCAGCTAAGACTGGTTGTCAACCTGGTCTTCAAATATTTTTCTTATTTTTATTATCTTGTTCTGTCAGTTTCTGAGAGAAATGTGTTTAAATTTCCAACTATGTTTATCACTTTCCTATGAGAAAGTCTATTGCCAGTTCTCCTTGAAAAATTTTATAAGTATCCATTTAATTTTCAGGGGGCCATCATATGATTGGAATTGTTTCTCTTCACCTTTTATACTCAATGTCTATTGCTGCACCTACAGATACTTAACCTCAATTAAATGGTGATTTATGGCACATCACTATGAGAATGACTAAATTTTCCACCCCTGGGCCCTCTTCCTCAGGAAGATTGCCACACAGTTGCTTTTTGTAAGAGCAAAGTGAATCTCAACAGGAAATATAAAAGGCTGTTAAAATGTTTACCAGAGGGAAAATATGTGTCTTTTGCAACTCCATAAGAATTCTGTCTACATATAGTCACATGGGATTGAAACTGGATGAGGACTATAGAATAAAAGGCCAATCTACTGTAGAGCTTTGTTTATATTTGTATTTCAGATATTAGTGTCTGGTTTTTTTTTTCTTTCATGTCTGGTAATAATATTTCACCCATCACAGAGATAGCAACTAAAATATGAATGCTCATAGAGGTCAAGGTGGCTGTCTGTGAAAGAAGACAGGAATGCTTCTTGGTTTTGGACAGAGGCCCTAGGAATTCTTTTTAATTGATGTTTCTGGGGACTGAAGTGGCATCAGCTATGCTGGGGGTACCCAAGGTTATAAGGATGTAGGACAACAAAAGGTGTTCCATCCCCACACAGAACAAGACCCTGGTATGTGCAAAAGTTCCTTGATCTTTTGACCACACAGAAATGTCATTCAATACCTAAATCCCTGGAATACAAGAACATAAAAATGTAACTTTCAGCAATGAGTTCTCTGGAGCTTTATTTCTCCGACTTTGCCTGGTTGTGTTTTGTCTTTTCTTGCTTTGCCTTGCCTTACTTCATTTTTCCCTATTGGACTCACCGTGAGTGAGTGGTTAAAACTTGTTTCAGCTACAAAAGAGTTCTCAAATTTTAGCAGTATATGTGGAGGTTGATTTGGGGAAGGCCACATGTGGTAGATCTAACCAAACATTAAGCCCCCTACTTAGTGTACTATGAGTAGTACTTCATATAAAGGCACAATGCAAAAATTCCTTGTATCACTGAAATGAGTGATAGCAGTTCCAGCATCAAAAGACAAGTTAAGTACTTGATGAAAATGAAGTATGAAAAAGGGCTGATCCCACCCTATCTTGCATGGTTGAAAAGGTAGGAATGATGTTAGAGTTAACTGGATGAAGACCAATCTGTATAAGCATAACTAGAAGTGAAAGTGCACAACCCAAGAACCAAAAATGACAAGTAGTGATGAAAAAGTCCATTTATATTAAGTAAATATGATTTTTAAGGACCATAGTAAAGAATAGTGGCAAGAAAAGAAAGAGGGAAAAAATTAGGGTCATGTAAAGAAATAAAATTGCAGTGCAGGATAAGTGGGGAGACTTCTTGGGAAGGGTAGAAAACAGCTTTTTCTGAGTAAAGATGGCCGATTACCTAATTCAGAACAAATACATAAGTATGACTGTTGTGTGTATGAGACAGCTGAATGCTTTTATCATTGCATGTAGTTAGTTCTTCCTTATCTGTGCCTAAAACTATAGATAATACCAGCACATATCTGCTACATATTTCCTATATATACATCCCTATGATTAACTTTAATTCATTAATTAGGTACAGTAAGAGATTAATAATAAATAGTAATAAAATAGTACCATTATAACAATGTGTTATAAAAAAGTTAAGCAAATATGGTCTTTCTCTCCCTCTCCCTTTCCCTCTCCCTCTGTGGCCCTTCCTCTCATTCTTAAACCAGTCCAGACAAATGTAGTCATCTCCAGTAACTTCAGGGGACTGATTTGATTCCAGGACCAAATTTTGGATACCTAATACATAAAAGTATTTCGGATACCAAAGACATAAATGTATTTCGGATACCAAAGACATAAATGCTCAAGTCCCTTACTTAAAATATATATAACCTATTCCACATCTTCCTACTGAGGGCTGATCAGACCCTCAGCTACATTTTGGGGAGAACTATGAGAAATAAAAAGAGACAGAGACAATTTTCAAGATATGAAAGGGGGACTGGGAGGAGACTGCCTCTGGTGGAAAGACTTGAATAAAATTCCTCATTTGGCCCACTTTTATTAGCCAGTGAGAAGTATAGGAGGAGGGGTAGCATTTGTTTCATGGAACAGAAACTATGGAGAATGGGTAGGTAAGGATTAAGTTAATGAGGAACCACATTTTCTCTATACCCAAATGCCTGTATATTGACAGCTGTCCTCTGCAGATGCTGTCTTGCCTCAGAAGTACCAGGCTATCCACGTTCCACCCATAGCCAGGGGGCATGCGGACTTCCACATATGTCCCTGTTCCCAAGGCAAGATAACACTAACCAACCTCAAGACTGAGATCTCTGTAGCCTAGTCCCCAACATCTTCCCATATACTTTAAATCATCTCTGGATTACTTATAATATCTAATACCATGTAAATGCTGTGTACATAGTTATACTGTGTTATTTAGGGACTAATGACAAGGAAAAAATTATGTGCTTAGTACAGATGCAATTATTTTCTGGAATATTTGATTCATTGTTGGTTTGAGTCTGCAGATGCTGAAGCCCAGGGTACAGAGGGCTGGTTATATTAATATAAGCAGGCTATGGTTGACCACAGGTAACTGAAACTATGGCAAGTGAAACTGGATAAGGAGGACCACAGCACTTAGCAAATTTCTAAGTATATGGCAAGGAGCTAAGATCACTGAGATGATGGTTTATGCAAAATCTAGTCAGACACAAACCCTGCAATTGAGAACTCAAATTTAGTGGTGAAATGGATTAAGTGAAAGCTTTATTTTAATGACATCTTCAGAGACTATTGTATGATGAAAAAAATCCCTCAAATTTTCCAACTGACCTCATTTTTATAAAACCTATAATTGATCATATTGTTTGCTTTAAATGTCCTCTTGTAGATCACATTCCTAATGAGTGTCTTCTTCTCCTTGTTGGAGGTCTACTGTTTCTCCTCACTGATAGCTTTCACTGCAGCTTTGCTACCATTTTTATCTACTTGTGGAAAAATTTATGATCATAAATGGTACATGAGATATGCAGCTAAAAATCATTGGTAAGACCCAGAAGAAAAGATTCTTTTCCAATAGAGGAATCAGAGAAGTCTGCATGGGAGCAAAGCAGGTTCAGGGCAAGTGAAGATAGGAAAGTTGTTCAGCACACAGAGCATGCAGCCAAGACAGCAACATGCACAGAGGTCCTGGTGTGAGGGAGGCAGAGCCGTTCTGTGGGGCTGACAGAGACCACGTGGTCAGATGGCAGACACAGCATGGCCTCTGATGAGGCTGAAGGAGGAGGCAGGCATCACATCATGCCAGGCATCATAGGATGATGGAAAATCACTTCCATATGGCCTCAGAAGTATGGCAGGAGTCTTACGGGCTTTAAGGCAAGCTGATGATCTATTCATATGTGTGTTTTGAAAATATCATGTAATATAGAAGTGACAATATAATTTAGAAAACAGGAAGGAATTGAGATCAAACTACTAGAAATAACAAAGCAACTTATGCATTTATTCAAGATTCATTTGAACATATACTATGCTTAAACCTTGTGTTGTTATCAGTTAGAAAAGATATCTATATGTGTATACTTATATTTGCCTATAGATAATCACATATATACATATATTTACAAAAATAATTTACACAAAATCTAAAATTATATGTGAATTTGTGAATAAATAATAAAAAGTGGTATAGATCAAAAAGCTATAAGAATACACTGAAAGAGAACATCAGAGATATGTAAAAGTAAACCACAAAAAGGTGGCAAATGTTCCATATATCTATTCTTTTTATGATAGTAACTTATTAACTAAATATATGAGTTCACTGAGTTACAAATAGATGCTTATAACTAGCATTACCATGTCAATAATTTCACTATAAATACATTTTGACCTCCTATTTGAATTTTTTAAAAAAACATGATATTAAACCTAACTAAATTAGATTTAATGTTCATCTTCATGTGACTCTAATTCTACTTGAGTACCTATTGCTTGTGATATGGAAGAAAAGCTTGTCTTCTAACTCTTCATCACTGACCATTTGAATAACAAACCTGGTAGCAATGGCAGGCTAATTCTCCAGTAGCCTTTGACTGACCCAGTTCTCTTCTATTGCTCATTTTTTTCAGAGAATAACTGTAGAACATTCTGGGAATGAACATCCTGAGCCAAGGAAGGACTGAATGGAATGGCCCAGGCTCTGTACCGGTTCCTCATCCAAATAGAGTCTCCCTCAGTGTGTTAGCCCAGAATGACACATAGCTCCAGGAGATAGAATCTAGGGCAAGGCACTTTTCAGGCTCCTTCAGCTCCAGCACAGCTGGGGTGTGTGCAGAGGAGACTCCATCCATCTTGGACGTCTTTCCTGGGCTTTGGAGATCTGGCTGGCAATGACTCCTTGGCTCCTGTTGTTCCTTGTTGCCTTTGTGTAATAGATTGCTTTCTGTAAACTTATTCTGTGTGTGTGTGTGTGTGTGTGTGTGTGTGTGTGTGTAGGGGGTGGTTCTCTCAGTGAATTCTGACAAGCTGGCAACCAGTATCCAATAAACCTCATGCACACTAACTTCCTCAGAAATATAGGTATAATTGGTGTTGAAGTCAGTGGTTTGCAAGAAATAGGTTTAATACAGGCCACAAATTATCTTATAATATTTACTCAAAAAGTCAAACTCAGAAGAGTGCAAGAGATCTGTCTGCACACTAGAGACCCAAAGAATCCAGTCGAGAGGCTAAATCCCACAGGATTGCCTGGATGAGTCCAGCCAGAAGCCTAGAGCCTACGGCACTGTCTCATGCAAGTCTGTATCAAGGGTCTACACTAGAAAGGCCCAATCAGTGGTGGGAGCTAGAAAGTCTGTGCCTGTGGGGTGAAGGGTCTGTGCCACCAGGCTGGCAGATCTGCACTGGGGCCAGGAAGCGATGCTCAAGATGAAGACCAGACCTCTCCCAGGAGATCAGCAACTATTGCTGGCAACAGTGAGGACCTGAGCTCCACCAAACGGAACAGGAAATTTGCCTCAGGAAACCACTGGTGGCCAGCTTCTCAGGAAAATCAACAGCACACAGTCTTCCCCTCCAGTTCTCCTTGTATGCTGTTGGCAACAGTCCTCAGGTGGGTCTTCCACCCCCAGAACCATGTTGACTCTGTTCAGCGGGGCATTCTCACTTAAGTTGACCATTAGTTAATTGGTCACACAGTTGGTTTTATTGTTTGTTGTAGATATCGCAATTTTTATAAATTGAAGATCTGTAGCCAACCTGCATCAAGCAAATCTGTGAGTGCTGTTTTTCCAATAGCATGTGCTCACTCATATCTCTGTATCACATTGTGGTAATTCTTGCAATCCATCAATATTCTGATATCTGTTAAGGTAATCTATGATCAGTTGTGTGTGGGGGCCGGTACTGGGGATTGAACTGGTGGCCTTTCACCACCCCAATCAGTCAGTTCACAGCCATCATCCACAGAGAGGCAAGCCCTTCCACCAGCAAGATTATGACTCTCTGAAGGCTCAAGGGAAATATTTAGCAATATCGTGTTTTTTTTATTAAGGTACATACTTTGTTTACTGAGATATAGTGCTATTGCTCACCTAGTAGATTACAGGACTGTATAGTGTACACTTGATCTTAGCCAAAAGGCCGAGAAGTGATCAGGACTATATTGTGTAAACATAATTTTTATATGCATGAAGAAACAAAAAGATCCATACGATTCACTTTATTGCAGTGTTCTGGAGCTGAATTGTAGTATCTCCAAGGTATGCCTGTAGTAAACTTTTGGGGAGATTTTCAATAAAATTGTAGGTAAGAATAAATAAAATTATAAAAATTTTTATAAATATAAATAATGAGAAACTGAAAGTGTAAATAAGGACTAAAATGTATAATAGGTAATGTGAAATAGGAAGAAAAGGGGCAAAGGGGAAGGAAGTGGGAGGGCTAGGGGAAAGGATAGAAGGGAATGGGATTAATATGAGAAAATGGAAAACTAGGAACAAAATCTTTGTAAATAGGGAAGAATGGAGGGATTGAAGGGAGGGCTGGGCAAGGGTGAAAAACAAGAACCAAGAGAGACTATGTAAAGGTGCAAATTTCCAATGATGAATGTCATTATATTGTATACCTAAAATGTACCAATGATTAGAATGAATAATCGATAATGCAAAATAGGAAGAAAAGGTCCAAAGGGGTAGGGGTAGTGGGAGGGGCAGGGGGAAGGAAAGAAGGGAAAGGAAAAATGCTGAGAAATGGAAAAAATGGAAATAAAGTCTTTGAAACTAGGGAAGGGTAGAGGGGGTGAAGGGAGGGCTAGGAATGGGGAAAAAATAACCAAGATGCATTATGTAAAGGTACAATTCCCAATGAGAAATGTAATTGTGTTGTATATCTAAAATGTACCAATAAAAGAATTTAACCAAAAAAATTATAAAAATATTATAAAATATACTTTATAGTGCTTGAAGCATGTATGCCTAACATAATACAAGTAATTTTTGGCAAAATGAGAGATTGGAGCTAAGAATGTTTTCAGAATAGCTCACTATTTTGTTGTTTTTACATTCTGGCTTATCTGAAAAACCTAAGAAATTAAATCTTCAATAGATTCATAATAGATTCATACAGTTTTAGATCAACTGGAATTCTATTATATTCATTAATACCAAAGTATCTTCTGATTCAGTTCAAAGGATGGTAATAGTTTTATGGGAATTTCAGACAGCGTAATCCTTAGCCTCACTCAGCCTGGCGATATTAATATTGTAACAAAGTGGAATTTCTAACACCAAGAGAAATCATATTATCTAGCTAATCCTCAGAACAGTCATTGGAACCACCTTTCTGATAAGTATGAGCTTTCTATTTCTAAATGGAAAGCACAGAGAATTTAAGCTATTTAGCAAAGATGGTGACTAATACCAGTTCTGTTCTCAGAGTACCAAATGAACCATTCTAAGGGCTAAAAAAAGGGTTGTTCAGGATGCTTTGGGGGCCAACTCTGAGAAGTCAAATTGGAGGGTTTCTTTAGAGCTTCCTTCTTCGAGGCTGCCTAAAAGTAAAACATTCATACAAACTCCAAAGTGAGAAGGACTCATTGCCAAACAAGATCCTGTAATCCTTCATAAGTAAGGAAAGAATATTTCTGGGTAGCTATCATTCTGCTTATTATTTCTTACTGATAGCCCTTGGCCAAGACAAGCTCCTACTCATGTACATATCTCCTCTTTTTAAAGATCCAACATTCAAACTGCCAGAAAAATAACAAAAGATACTCTCCTGGAAAAAACCTGTAGGCTCCAACTCAACTATCTCCCCCAGGTGTAGAACCTGGGGGGTACCTATTACTGCTGTGATCTTGTTAAAACTAAATGGGTCAGAATCAAGATTACAACATAAAGGAATAACTCAACTGAGAGTAGAGACTTAGTCCCCAGTCTTGATGAGGTATTATTAATGATGATTTCTGTGTAATTACCACCATACATAGTGCTACAGCAGCTTAATGTGTCCTAGGCCAAAGGGGGCCTTCAGCTTCTGGCACATTGGGTTTGTACAATCAGAAGGTGGTGTGGAAAGCAGTAACAATCTCTATATAGCCATCCTATATTCTTTTTGCCTCCTTAAATCACACAGACTATGTGTTATAAATGGCACATGTGAGGCCACTTGGAGACAGGCTTTGTGAGAAAAAAGGTTTCTTCCAGTCCAAGTGTGAATAGAGACGGAAACTGGAGGCAAATTTTAGCAGCTAGCTGGGAAGAGCCAAGTTTATTACATCCCCGCGTGGATGGGTTGACATCAAGGAGAGAAATCAGCAGCTAGCTGGGAAAGAAAACTACATTTATACAGATTTTTAGGAAGGGGCTGTGTTCATAAGGAATGTTATGACTTAGAGTCCAAGGACAGTCAGTGCAGGTGTGCAGACGATCTCTGGACTTCTTGGCACCAGGTAGATGGTATGTGCCGTCCTGAATTTTCTTTATGGCCACCTGTCCCAGTATCCTGTTGTTTGCAGAGAGCAGCCTGTTTGCTTGCAAAGGTCTCATTCGGGCCAGGCATGACACTATGGAGTTATCCCTGGCTGCCTAGACCTTGTCAAATTCTTCTACAGCTCATTTATTGCTAAAGGGGAGCTCAGATCGGAAACTCAGATGACTTGGAGAGGGAAATAAGAGTGAGGGCTGCAGCCAGGAAATCTCAAAAAAGAAATCCAATCCTTAGAAAAGGTAAGCATGCTCATGAAAACAGTGTGTGTGCGTGATAAATCAGCCAGTCTTTTATGGTATACTGAAAGTCAGGCGGAGTTTGGGATTCCAATTTTATTTATTAATTTTTTCTTGCAAAACTGCAAAATATCCTGTATTGTGCATGCCTGGGCTTGTTTCTGTAAGAGAGAAGACAAGTGAAGGAACACCTTTTCCAGAAGATATTGGTGGTTTCCTTTGCTTAAGTCTATATACATCTCAGATACTCCCAGGGGTGGGGGAAGGAGTAAGGTGAAAGAAAGGGGGAAATCTTTGCTTTTAAGAAGACAAGGAGGACAACATCACCTGGGTAAAGGGAGGAGTAGTCACCTTGAATCAAAAAACTCTGCCATTAAAAAAAAAATAGTAAAAACAAAGGCAGCCTTTCCTATTTTTATTTCCACTTTTTTTCTCCTTTTGTGAGACTTAATTTTCAAGCAGTCTCTCTGTTTTGCCTCCTTTGTTCCTCACAGCCCTGTAGGTGGAGGGCTTACAATATACCTAGGGGATGAGCAGTGTACAGGCAATCTCTCTACCAAGAGCAATAAAAACTTTTAGAAAGAAAAAAAGACAGAAAGGAAGGAGAGAGGGAGGGAGGGCAAAAGAAGGGAAAAAAGAGGGAAAGAGAAAGAAAGAACTATATCTACTACACTGTGTTGTCCAGAAGACCTAGCTATATTATTTTTTTCAATTATTATATGTGTATCTAAACTTTGATGAGAAAATACCTAAATTTTTACACAAAGGTGAGTGTCACTAAATGTTTTGAGATTAGTCAAAATTCTTGACCCATTTTTCAGCTACTGGACCAATTTGTTGAAGATAGTGTTCAATTATGTTCTAAGATGCACATGAAAATATGTTTCATTAAATTCTCTCAGTTCAATCAGTTGAGGCCCTTGTCTCAACCCTGTTGCTTTGTCGCAACTGTACAGACTGTAAACCTGATTAAATGTATAGTTTTAAGTAGACTCATTTATTTAATTTTGGCAAAAATAACAGGTAAAACTCATATAATTTTATTTTTTAAATGCTTCCATTTAGTGATTTGTGTTATGCTTGCTTTCCATATGCTTGCTAAAAATATTCTTCACTACATGCATAGTTTCCTGACTAGGTTCATGGCCATTTGTCATTCAACTTGGATAGCTGGTATGATTTTTATTTCTCCATGAAATAGACTGGGGCCCTCCCACTTTGAAGCCCATGATTTATTACTGACCAAAGCAGCTTAGTCTGGTAAGTTCACACGCTGGTTGTCTTGAATACCCTACTGTGCACACCATCTGGGCCTGCTGCTTCTAGTGCATCCCAATTTTTCCAACATTCTCACACCTATTTTTTTAAAGATATGTAGCTATTTTGGTAAGCTCTTTGTTAACATATGATTATTATTTTTGTTTTATTTTCCTTCATATAAGATCTGTATAGAGTAGAAAAATGTGTCTACATCACTATTCTGGATATTTTTAAGCATCATCACTGATTTAATTGATCTGTGTTTGGGGATTATTCTCCCCCATAAAACTACATTTCTGCAAATACTTCAATAGCATATGTGAAAGTTATCTTCTGACATTCTTATTCTAACAGAAAGTTAACAAATAAATGGTCATTTCTATTCTGTCTCATACAAACTATTTTCTGAACATAAGGGCACAGTGCTCAGCTCTCATAAGTCAAAATGTAATGTCCATTTTCTCACTTCCTCTTCCCTTATAATAGTGGCTTGTCTATGTTCACCATAAGAAAGCTGACTTTATTCTCACAATGCCTACAGCTGCTTTCATTTCCTGGAACCATTTCTATTTCTTTCACTGCTACTTTGAAATATAATTCTGTGCTTATGTAGCCATGCCATGTAATGCAGTCTGAAGCCAGTAACAAATTTAAAGAATCAAAGCCACCAACGTAAAAATCTGCTTTCTACTTACATCTCACCAAGCAGGCGTTCCTCAGTAGCTCATTAAAAACACCTTCCCTTTTTATTAATCTAATACCTCACAGTCTGAGGCAAGTACCCCTCTTTGCTCACTGGACTTTTCCTATCATCTTGCTTCCTTGGTCCCTCTCCCTGTGGGTTGTATCCTCTTCCCTAATAACAACACCCACCAAACATCAAACCTTCTTCCCACCTGCATGCTTGTATTATAGATGTTCTACTTCACCTTGAACTCTTAAGTAGTTTTTCCATAAAAATAAAGCTGCTCCCTCTACTCTTTGTATCCTCAGAAAATGAGTAAAGTATCATTAGCAAGATGGTAGAATAGACTTTCTAGCACTCCTTGCTCATAAAAACACCAAATCGACAACCATCACTGCATGAAAATACCTTCACAAGCACTGAGAAGATCAGGTGAGAGATGGCAGCACCAGACTATGGAAGAGAAACATAAAACAATGCAATAAAGAGGGTAGGAAGGGCAGTTTCGCTTTCCCCATGTCAGCATGGCATCTGCCCAGGGAGCAGAACTCACAGTGAGATGCCTACTGCTGGTGGGAGGGAAAGGAGGGGAAATGAGCACTTCAAGTTGCTAGCAACACCCAAGCAAAACCCGTGGCAGGTTTCAGAGGTCTCAGGGTCAGGGCTGGCAGCTGGGGATGGGAGCTCAGGACCACCACAATTCCAGGGCAGGACCTAAACAGACATTTCTCACAAGAAGTCATACAAATAACCATGTTTATGCCTAAATGCTCAACACTACCCATCATCACAGAAATGCAAATTTAAAGCACAGCAAGGCATCACTTCACAACTGTTGGAATGCCCATTACAAAAAAGGTAATGGTAACAAGTACAGGAGAGGATTTGAAGAGAAGGGATGTGACACTGTGGGTGGAAATATGAATTAGTACAGCCATTATGGCAAACAGTGTGATGGCTCCTCAAAGACTAAAGATAAAACTCCCATATGATCCAGCAATCCCATTAATGGGTCTATATTAAAAGGAATTGAAATCAGTATGTTAAAGATACAGCTGCACTCCCATATTATTGTAGCACTATCTACAATAACCCCAAAGTGGAAACAATACGTTGTCCATAAACTGATGGATTAATAAAGAAAATGTGGTATATATATTCAATGGAATATTATTCATTCATAAAAAAGAATGAAATCCTATCATTTGCAACAACACGAATGGAACTGGAGATCATTTTGTTAAATGGAAGAAGCCAGGCACAGAAAGACAAGTATCACATGATCTCACTCATGTGGACTAGAGAAATGTAGGTTTTGTGGAAGTTAAGAGTAAAACGGTATTTACCTGAGGCTGGGAGAATAAAGAAAGGGACTGGAGAAAGGATGGTTGATAGATGCTAAGTTAGTTAGATGGGAGTAATAAGTTCCTGGTGTGATTTGTACAGAAGGGTGGGTGACTTCTGCAGTATTGTATGTTTCAAAGAGTAGAAGAAATGATTTGGGGTTTTATCACATAGGGATGATAAATGACTGAGGCAATGGATATGTTTAACCTTATTTGAGCACTGTGCAATATACACATTTCAAAGCTGCACATTACTCAATTGATATGATGTTTTATGATACATTTTATATTCATCTGTATCAATTATATGCTTAATTAATTTTTAAAAATCTGAGACAAGACCCCAAGCTGGACCCATGGGCCTCTGGCTACCTATGGCTCTGGGAGACTGCAGATCAGTGTTCTCAAAGCCGCCTAGATGCAGACTGACCCATGGCCTGTTAGGCCATGAACATCAGGGCCAAACAGCAGGCAGCAAGCACAGCCAAGTCAGCAAGCTTCTTGAGCAGTATTCAGAGCTACTCCCCATTACTTGCATTACCCCTAAGCTCTGCCTCCTCTCAGATTAGCAGCAGCATTAGATTCTCATAGGAGCTCAAGCCCTACGGTGAACTGCACATGGGAGAGATGTAGGTTGTGCATTCCTTTAACATCCAGAAACCATGCTCCCTCATCCCTATCTATGGAAAAGAATTGTCTTCCATGAAATATGCCTGGTGCCAAAATGTTTGAGGATCACTGCTCTAGATCACAAAGACAAGGGCAGAACTGCCCAGAGGGAAAAGATAGGCATTGATGGTGAACCTGGCAAGAAGGTATGTTGCTACCATGGAGAAGACAATATTAAGGCAGATCTGGAGCTCTAGGTCACTTGCTGAATGATGTCATAAATGACACAGATGACCTTGATACCAATCAAGGCATTTTAACATCACTTCGATGAGTTACTTTGATTTCATCAGTAAATTGGGATAATTGTATCTTCTGGGCCAATAGAAAAGGGTTGTTGCATGTCTGAAATAATATTTTCAAAACTTTTTATTAGTGTTTAATCAAATTGATAACACTAATAATAAATATGACTATTCAATAAAGAAGGGTAATTAAACTGGAGAAGCAAGGAAGGGATTCTGAGTAATATTATGAATAATCCTTCATGGAGTGAAGATTAATGTTTTTGTACTACTCTTAAGGCTATTCTAGGACTCATTGTCTCTAGCTTGCTGGAGCATATCCCTAAGGGTAAGGGCATTTAGAAAGAGGAATGTGATATTTTATCCTCACATATGCTCTACGGTGCTTGAAGAAATAGTTTAAAAGATTTTGTTTTCCTTTAATAAAAAGTATAAGATAAATGACTATGCAATAAGTTTGTGGAATAATAAAAGGAGAAATAAAAATCTTTATTATGAATAATATTCCAACCTAAACAGAAAATAGTACCAGTGCTGTGTAGAAAAATAAAGAAGATATTAATAGATAATCTACTTCATTTTGTTTGGTTTAATAATAAAAATATCAAAACATAAAATCAAAAGTAATATTTTTTAAATCTAACTTCACTTTATACACTGAAAATAATTTATAGACCAAATGAGGAACATTTATGAGCTGAATAGATTTTTTAAAAAAGGAACAGTATTTATTCTTTGCTTTCCCATTCAAAAACAATGGCATTTTTTATCTTCGGTCAAAGAGGAGAGGAAAAGAGTGGTAGATAATACTATAGCAAAACAAACTGTAAAACAAAATAAATTAAACCCAGCTATTCAATGAAATGTCTAGCAAGCAAACCTTTTAAAGTAATTTAAGTACTCCTTTCTTTGATTCTACAAAAAATTATATAGCCTACATGCCTCTGGCAATCCATTACATGAATAAAAATATATCTTTTCCATGTGCCATTTGTTAAATTTAGCAGGAAACAATCCTGAAAAAGTACACAATAGCATTTCACTTCATGAATAAGGTAGAAATAAAGGTGTTTATACTGAAGGAAATGTCCTTGAATACATGGAATTCTCTTAGGTAGCAGGAAAAGTAATTCCAGGATATGTGCCTGCAGTGGCTTCGCTAATCTCAGCTGTTTCACTCTCATTGTTCCTCTAAGGTACTCAAATTTGCTTTGTTAAATTAAGCTTTTGCTCAGCATCTTCTGAGCCATTTAACCTCACCGTAGCTGCTACCTGTTCTTTTGCCATAGTCATATGTATTTGTTAACGTTTAAAAAGAAAAGATTATAATGTATTAAATGTAGCTTGTAATAGTCTATCAACTGATAAGGTCCTATGTTGTAGCAAAAGTATCTGAATTTAAATTATGGTATTTAATATCTGCATGAATTTTTGTGCATCTGTAAAATTATAAAGTTGATATAAGGATTGGAAATAGAATATTCAAATTGTCTTATTCTATGTGTGGCACATACTAGATATAAAAACAAATGACATCATTTTTTTTTTGCATTGCTACAGTTAAATTAAAAATGTGGGATTTGTAGCTATGAAGTAAGTCTAGGTAAAGTTATGAACTCCTATCTTTCCAATACAGCACATCAAAACATAATCATTCATGATCTCAGTTGTTTCTCACAAAACACTTCAAGGTATACAGGACTGATATTATTTCATTCCAAGGATGAGGAAACAGGGATTCACAGAGCCACACGATGTTGTAGTGAGTAGGAGGAAACTGGGAGGTTTTATGGTTTTTCCCCCTAAAATATTCCATATGTCAATTAATAGTACCTTTGTCTTTCCAGGTAGGTGAGGCCAAAAATCATGGAGTCATTCTTCATTCCCCTCTATCAGGGATTTCTTGGATGTATCTTCAAAATATATTCAGGTTTCTGCTAATCCGCATCGCTGTCCCTGAGGTCTGAATCCCTCCCAAATGTGTACTGGTACCACCCTGTCCCCAGCCAGGATGACTCTTTAATAAGAGAAGTAAGGCTGTGTGACTGCTCCCCAGGCCCTCCAAGGCATCCTGACTTTCCTCAAACATCAAAGACTTCACCATGGTCTACCATGGTCTGCGTCTTCTAACCTCAGTTAATTCTTTACTCTCCCTCTTGTTTCCTTCAGGAAAGTCCAAAGGGCCCGGGGGCAGCTCTCCTGGGATACTCTTTCCCTATGTATGCTCAAGGTCAGTTTCTTCACCTTCTTCGACTTTGCTAAAATGGCACCATCTCTGTGAGATTTAGCCCTGGCCTCTGGAGTTAACAGGCACAGGGGTTTCTCTTACCTATTCACTTTTCTCTTCATAGTATTTTTCTCCTAATATACTGTGGAATGTATTTATTAAGCATGTCAGTCCCACTGTGGCTCCCAGTTTCCCTTAAGGTGAGGGATTTTTGTCTAACGAGACCAAGGACATAGGTAAATGTCCAGCACGTAAATATGTACTACTTAAATGAATCCTGCCTTCTACCATCTCACTTTAAGAACAAAATCCTCACTGCTTTCTACACACACACACACACACACACACACACACACACACACACATTTGGTCAAGCTGCTCTCCTTTCTGGGTATTATGCCGTAACTCAGAGTTTCTCAATATATTGTCCACATATCATAAGAATAAAAGTGACAAAGGATTGTTAATTAGAAAGCGTGGATTCCTAGCTCCCCCTGCCTGGAAACACTAAGTTGGAATTACTGGGGTTTGACTTTGTGAGTAGGATGGACCCATTTGCATACTGAAGTCTAAGAACACTGGCTAGTGTTTTATCTTGCCCTTTTCTTCCCTCTATCTCAGTTTTCTTGCCAAAAAAAATATAATTATAAATAACCAATAATTAAAACACCCACCTGGGAAATCTTACCCCTTCTATATTCCATAGCAGAAGAGAAACAGCCCTGGTGTGAGTAAGGTCTAAATACTTTGTTTCATGACAGAGATGAAAACGTGGCAGCCACATCACATGTCCCTTTTATAGTCATTTTTCATATAAGTTTTGTTTTCTCTTTGCCTGTTTAATTTTCTCTAATGCAACTAATATAGGCATCTAGTCTCCTCCATATGCCTCTCTAGTGCTTCTGCTACAGAGAAAAATCTACAAAAGGATTTTTAGGCTTCCTGTGATTTTCCTTGCTTTCTCCTTGCCTGTGAATCTCCTCACCGCACCTCACTGCTATACCATGGGTGAGGCACCATGGTAAGACTAGGAGCGTGGCCTGGATGAAAGGGGCCTGGAATTAATTTAGTTCTTAGACCAGAAGTGCACGTGGTCCCTGCTAGCTCACCTGTTTGGTGGAACCACGTGGGAAAAGTGGCCATAGTTCATCCCCTTAGTAAAGCTATTCTACCTGAAAATGAGTACTGCTAATATCATGTTGTTCAATACATATTCAGGCTTCTGAATGTCCTCTTTACATTTATCTGACATCCAATATCTACTAACTTTTTTGAGATCCGAAACAATATTAAAAATACATATTTTTAAAATTAATTTTTGGTACACTTTAGATATACATAATGATCACATATCGCAGGAAATTTGTACCTGTACATAATATACCTTGATTCTTCTTTTTCCTCCAATTGCCTCCCTTCCTTTCAACTCCTCTTCCCCTCATTATTTATAAAAGCTTTGTTTCCATTTTTCCTTCTATTCTCTTTTTTTCTTTTCCTTTCTTTCCTTTCCCCCTTCCTCCTCCTTTGTTCCCCTTCTCATTTGAACATTTTCTTTTTATTTCCCAACATCTGTTATACATATTGGTCCTTATTCATCCTTTCCATTTCCCATACCAGAGAAACAATGTGATATCTACACATGTGTGTCTGATTTATTTCACTAAAGAGTGTGGTTTCATGGTGCATCCATTTAGCTAGAAATGTCTCAAGTTTATCCCTCTTTGTGACAGACTAGTACTCCATTGTATAAAAATAACACATCTTCTTTATCCATTCATCTGTTGATGGACATTTTGGCTGTTTCCAAGATTAACTATTACAAACTGTGTTGCTATTAAACATGGATGTGGATATATCACCATGGTGTGATGCTTTTAATTCTTTCGGGAGGATACCAAGAAGGGGAATAGCTGGGTCAAATGAAGCTTCTAGTTTTAGTTTTTGAGAAATCTCCACGCTGATTTTCACAGTGGTTGTACCAGTCTACACTCTCAACAGCAGTGGAGCAGGGTTCCTTTTACCCTACCACCCCGCCAGCATTTGTTATTGGTTGATTTCATGATAACAGCCATTCTTTCTGGTGCAAGATGGAATTTTAGTATTGTTTTAATTTGTGTCTCTCAAATGACCAGTGATGTTGAATTTTTAAAATATATTTATTTGCCCTTTGTATTTCTTCATCTGAGAAGTGTTTATTCATTTCAGGTGCCCATTTTTGGATTGGGTCCTTAAATTTGGAAGGGGGGGTCTTTTTTAAAATTCTTTATATATTCTAAGTATTAGTCCTTTGTCTGAGGAACAGCTGGGAAAATTTTTTCCAACTCTATGTGTTGTCTCTTTACTCTGTTGGTGATTTCTTTTGCTGTGTAAAAACTTTTGAATATGATGAGATCCCAATTGTTGATTCTTTGTAATATTTCCTGTGCTATCAAGGTTGCCTGCATGTATGTCTTCAAGATTCAACCTATTCTACCTTCCAGCAGATTTAGTGTTTCTGTTTTAATATTTAGATCTTTGATCCATTTTGATTTTAGCTTAGTGCATGATGAAAGCTATGGGTCTAGGTTTAATCTTCAGCATGTGGAAAGCCAGTTAAAAACTGCATATTTCCATGAACAATTAATTACTTTCTTTTTAGCTGAGGCCGACATCTAAGAGCAAAACTGTCTGCTGTATTTCTCCTTTTCCATGATTAAGTTTTATATTGATTCATACATAAAGAATGGACATTTGTTCCAATTTTGTTGTGACAAATTTTAAGTCCCCCAAAATCAAAGGACTATCAAATGCCACATTTTCTAGCTGAAACTACTACAAGCGCAAACATGGAACATCATCATCATCATTTACACAATCAGGAGCTCTGGAAAACCATTCTCATGCAAATTACTCAAATTTATTCAATTCCTAAAGGTCAGTTTCTCTGTGACAAATTTGAATTCCATGAAAAATCTGTTGATGGATATGGAATAAAAATGTATCTTATTTTTTCTGAGAAATTAGTTTAGCTGTCTAAATCTCCAATTTGGGGTGAATATAAGAAACATTTATTTACTTGGAAAGAATGCAATTGTATAATGAAATTTTAATCAAACATATCTAAAGATCAGCAAAAGTTTAAATCCTAAATAAATATACATTGTTCTCTTATTCCAATACAAAAATGTCTTTGACCAAAAATAATTTAGGAATCAATCATTCTGTACAGCAATACTCTTTAAGATAACCCATTATTGGTAAAATGTATATTTGAAACTGTAGAAATAATTGCACATCTCAAAGCTATCAATTAAATAAAATAAATCAACAGTACTTCAAAAGTAAGTTTTGCTGTCTATCTGCTCAGTACCTAAGCTATTAACAATTGTTTCATAACTGATAAGATAAAAATCAATAGAAAAATATACTTCTTTGATGATGTAGTTGGTGGTATTTTATACATAGTAGCCAATTCTAAAATCTCTTTTTGGAGCATTAAATCAGTATGGGAGTACCAGTTACTCAGGCAACTATCGTAGGGGCCCTTTTTATTTCCAGCATTCTGGTGTTAGAGAATAATCAATGGATACGCCATCATAACGCCCTCTGTATCACATGGACTTTGCTAATGTTTTAAAGCAAGTTCCAAAAAGCTCAGTCCTGCTGGATCTCAGTACTGGGAACACACCACTCCGGTCCACCATGCCTGCTGCCCACCTTCCCAGGTGCCCACATCACTCTTGCTGTGAGAGCACATGCCATATAATCCCTTTTTGAAGTAATGACACAAAATCTGAGAACATTTCTTTTTTAGCATTCTTCAGAGCTTCTTTAAACCATCCGATTGTTAGCAGAATGTAACTCTGAGTTTAAAGCTAGCCAGGAAATGAATCAGTGATCTCTGTACATTTTATCCTTATAAGAGAACCATAAGATAAGAGATATTATTAAAGCAAACAGGAGATTATGAAGGCTGAGTATCTTGCCCAAGGTCATCAGCTAAGCAGAGGTGAAATTTGAACCCAAGCACTGTGACATCATTCATTTTTATAAATTGGTTATAATATTGCACATTAGATCCCCGGCAGGAGAGTCACAGTGTTTTCTGTGTTTAGAATGCACTTTAGAAGTGTAGATGTGCTGTGAAGCTCCATGGTTTGGTTTTTGTCCGTGAGTCATGTAGCAGTCTGGGTTGTGACACTTGGTTTGCCTCATGACATAGGAGAGCACCATTTGGTGTCACGTCTGGACACAAGCAGTAAGTGCCGGTGGGAGCTGTGTATGCTACATCTAGCCTCTTCATAGCAACACGCACAGCGACCTCTCTGTCCACCCGGCTCCCAGGGTCAGGACAAGAGGGTGACCCACAGTGAACCTTTGTGAGTGCCAAATAAACCTCAGTCGTTTTTAACCATTAAGATTTCCCAGTTCTGACCTGGTTTATCCCAGGTGACTTTTTTCCAAATTTGTTTTACCTTGAAGCCTGTATGCCCAAAACACCTCTTGTCATCTCACGGGACACGGGTAGGACATAGCTGATGGCTGGAGAAACTTCCCACCATGCAGTGCTGGGAGAGCTGTTCTGGAGACCGGGGGGAAGACTTACTCTTGTCTCACACAGCCAGCGGGACTGAAGCCCAAGGGAAACGTACATGAACCTGGCTGCTCTTCGTGTTCTGTCCTCCCCAGCAGCAGCTTCTCAAAAGCACCTGTTCACGATGCAGCTGTCCCCCAAGGGTCTGTGTTGCTCAACTCTAATTGATTCATACCAGAGTCATTTTCTGAATGCTTCCTGGGCTCTTCCTTGCCAGGTGCTTACCTCTCAACCTGCCAGCTGCTGTGTCCCCAAAGTTCCCAGGGAGAATCCGAAAACTCAGACTTCCTGTTCTGACTCAGATATTTTAAATGTTTTATCAATGAAAACCTCATGATTTTTTGAGATGTCTAATAAAAGGGCTAGGTGATAGTACCCAGTTGTTCATCAGAACATTTGTCTAGGAGTGCTGTAAAGACATTTTTCCACCATGATTGAAGTCCCTAATCCATGGACCCCCAGCAAGGCAGATCACCCTGGATCCTCTGGATGAGCCTTGGCAGCCTTTACAGGCAAGAAATTCCACATTGCTGTTGTCCATGGTTCAAATGGTGCACATTGTTCTGCACCTTATTTCACTTATTTTGTGAAAATGTATTCATCTTAGTGTAGGTGACTCCTCTTTGATTTTTTTCCACTGAAGCTCTTCCATTACATGAATTGGACATAAATTACCTATTCTCCTGCATATAGATGTTTATGTATTTTCAATATTATTACCTTTACCTAAAAGCTGTCATAAGCATTCTTACCATATCCATATCATCACGTGGACATGGTTATAAGGGGTCCTGTGAAGTACATATCTATAGATGGAGACAGAGTGCCAGTTAAATATGAGGAAATACAGGGAGAGATTCTTTAGCTTTACCAGATATTGCCAGGTCTCTCCACAAAGTTGTTTTATAAGCATGAAACTCAAATAGTAGCATATAAGGAGTACCCTGATCCCAGATCCTCATCAACAGTTGGCATTATCAGACTTTCTAATTTTGATCAAAAAAGATGAGTAGGAAATAAAATCTGCTCTTCATTTTCATTTCTTTTATTTTCAGAGGAGTTGAATATCTTATTTTTATTAGACATTTGCATTTCTTATCCCCATTTTATTTACAAACTTTTCTATTGACTGTCTTCTACATTCTTTTTACTGGTTTTAAAAGTTCTCATTATATTCTGAATCATTTGTCATCATTTATGACTAGTAGATGTTGCTTCTGTTTCTGGGTTCTTTGTTTCTGCTCTGTTAAAAGTAATATTTTTAGAGGTTACTCAATTTGATGTAAAATCATCGGCAGTAGTTTTTATAGTTTGTTTCATGATGTCTACTCTCCCCAGCCCTCCAGGCTCCCACCAATTCTGTGACCTCTGATATCCTTTCAATAAACGTCCTTCAGTTAAAGTTGGTCAGAGATGTTCTCTGTTGCTTTCAAACTGACACAACCCTAAAACCAGATTATGAGTTTATCTGAATAACAACTAAACTTTAGGCAGAAAAATCATTGCACAATAACATTGAAAAATGCCTTTTTCCTAAAGAAATTTCTTATGACAACATATAAATTTGAGACCAGAAAATAGATACAATACGTAAGTGAGGTTTGGTGTGTACTTGTATGTTATATAAACCCTTAAAGAATCAAAAAAGACATCTATATCAATGAAGAGTATTTTAAAAACTTAATTTTCATTGTGAAACATAATGCGAAGCAGAGTGGCTTTCACCATATAGTAATGCCTCGGTTCACGAATGCTTCTATTTGTGAACAATTTGGTTCACAAAGAAAAGCATTCGGCAAAATCTTGCTTCTGTTTGGAAACTCTGCATTGGGTAATGGACATGACCGAGGCCATCTTCTCGAGAGAACTGTGGAGCAAATTAAGTTCATGAACCAAGGTGCCACCGTGCTTCTCATTAACTTGGAACTTCTGCAGGTATCTGTGTGTCCTTGCCTTTGGTAAAGTTTCCTTGGAGCAAGGAAAATCAGCGCAATTAAAAGAGACTAGAATGTGATGCAAAAATTCCAGAGTTACAAGTTTCAAATTCTTCTCAAAATTAGACAAACTAAACCACTTGTAAAATGATGTGAATAACCACAGGAATATAAAAATCTTAGGAGTCATGAGCCCCAAATCCACTAGGATTTGCCCTTAGTCATCCAGCCTTAAAAATAATGGTTTATCTTGGAATCTCCCAAGGGTGAAGAGCTGAAACCAAAACAATTCTTGTGTTTTTCTTTCTGAAATGGCTAGATAACATTAAGAAGGCAAGACCCATTAATTTAAAGTTTTATCATACTGAGAAGTTTATTTGGAAAAATTACAGAAAAAATAGGCAAGGTTTTTAAGTAATTGCACTCATGGTCTTGCTATCTACAGTTAAGTGATACTAAAGATGATTGTCTCTTTTCACAGCATAAACCAGTGCTGTGATAATGGATTCCTTGAAACTGAATTTTTGTGATCTCAACTTCAATACATATTGGTAGCATCTCTCTACCTATAATGTATATATTAATCATGTGTGAAGCATTTATGCATATATAATCACATGTGTATAAAAGTATGTATGCATAAAAATATATAATTAGCCTTGATTCTGGTTCAGGATTGAGTATATTACTGGGTTGGCCAGCTTTCCATTGCCTGGCCAAATTACCTGACATCTACAACTTAAAGACAGAAAGATTTATTTTGGGTCACAGTTTCAAAGATTTCAGTCCATGGTCAGTAGGCTCCAAAGCAGAAACATCAGGGCAGGATCACTCCATGGCAGCTGGGTAGCAGAATGAGAGGAAAAGATTCCAAGGAAAGATACACCTTTAAAAGCACGTCCCAAGTAACCTCCTCCAAATAGACCCCACTTCCTAATAGCCCATTCAGCTATGAACTTATCAGTAGTTTAATACTTTGTTTAGGTTAGTAGCCACAATCATATCATTTCTCTAGGCATCTCTTAAATCAAGTTGACAATTAATCATCATGATTACATGTAGCAAGAACACAAAACATACAATTCCCATTTCACCTTTTCCCTCAATCCCCTTCCAGACTGGTTTCCTCTTCCTACATGCCCAAACAGTTTTTATAAATACAATGACACGAGGAAGGACTTCTAGAAGCCAACCATACTTTCACCTAAGGTTTACTTGGCCAGAGCTCCAGCAAAGGAGTACTCTTGAGAGTGCCATTGTTAGCAACAGTGCCTCTTCCTTTCTTGGCCTGTTGACCTTACTCTGCCTGTTTAGTCTAGAATTGAAAGGCAGCCTATATGCTGTTAAAAGTCAACCAGAAGATTTGTTAAATTCAAGACAGATCTGGATAAGACTGGGGAAATTTTGTGGAATTTACAAGTCATCAATGGTCCTCTGTTGCCTGGGAAGAGAGCTGTCGCTTGCACAATTCGAGCTTTAGATCTTGAGATATCTAAATCATCAGAGGCTGTTTACTTCCCCTTCGCTTATTTACTCTCTGAGTATTATGGATAGATCTAAAATGTCCCCCCAGCCACTCATGTTCAGAGGTAGGGCCTGGTTGGAGTGTCAGTCACTGGAGACATGACCTGGAATGGTGTATTCTTGTCTCTAGTTCCTCCCTTTTCCTTCTGTTTCCTGGTTGCAATGGATTAAGCAGCTTTCCTGTGCCATGCTCTTCCACCATGCCATTTCTGCCTTGGATGCAGCCAACCATGGACTGAATCCCCCAAACTGTGAGCAAATTAAACTTCTCTTCCTTTAAATTGTGGGTATTTTGTCCCAGCGACAGGAAATTGAGTAATATACTGACCAAGCCAGGCTTTCATATGTGCTGTATGCTTGTTCTCCCATACAGTAGTAAGAGAAACAGCACAGTGTCTTTGTCGCGGATTATACAGTGCAGTGGGGACATCATTAAGCAAATGGACAAGAGAGACACAAATTTCAGGAAAACATGAGCAGAAGAGAGAAGAGAAGTTACTTAGCAAGAGAAGGTATGAATTGGGGTAACCGGGATAAGAAATAACATCAAGGCATGGAAGCTGGATAGGATAGGAAACATTCAGAGAAGTCAAGTAGTACAGCCAGGTTGGAGCTCAGGCTGTGCAGAAGAGAATATTCAAAGAGGAGAGGTGGACAGGAATCAGGAATCAGACAAGGAAAGCCAAAGTCTGTGGGTGACTCCCAACTAGGAAGTTGATCATCCCAATAAGACATGATGGTGTAGCCATCATGTAGAGTGTGCTGTACCCAGAAATCATGGAACCCAAAGTCTTCTATTTTTTATTCATTTTCTTCCCTCAGAGAAGTGAAAGAATAATAATCTAAACCTGAATAGAGACTTCGAATCTAGCTCATGATCTACACCCTGCTAACCCCAAATTAGAAGTCTTTATTAGAAGGTTCAAGGGAAGTTATCAACTTGAGAAAAAAACAAGAAGATAAGGCTAAGATATTGAGGGTAATATTCTATGTGGAATTTAAGTAAAGGGGAATTTTTTGCATGTTTGTTTGTGCTGTTTTTGATATTATAGGACTTTAGAGAACATAAAGAGATGAATCAAAAAGTAGAAGGGAATGAGTCGTGAAAAGGTCAATGCAGAGTGAATAGGGAAAATCAGGACAGGCTTGCTGGAGGGCAGCATCCAGTGATGACCACAGGAAGGAGACCCTCTGTTCTTCCAGGCCCCGTTGTTTAGAGAGAACTTTGTCTCACATGATGTGGGCTGATAAGAACCCAGCTAGACCCTCACTAAGCAGAGAGGCATTCCAGAGAGCCACTTCTCAAAAGTGACACCATCCACGGAATAACACCGTTCTTCTAATATAAGATTATCACTTGGTGCCACATAAGTTCCAGGGATCAAGGGTCACCATTAACATTTTTATTGCTGAAAATTCTCTATCTGTGGGGTTAACTCATTATGCCCATCTGTCCTTCCTCAGAGTCATTTGCACTTTGCTGTCACACTTCTATGTGGCTCCTAATCCAATTTGGATAAAATGTCATGGTGTGTTTAATGCTTTAATTGATTGTCTGGTGGGGTTTGTTTGTGTGTTTTGGAGTAACTAAACCATGAAGAAGAGCCTTTCTTTTCTTTCTTCTATTTGGTTTTCATTTCCCTTAGAAGTCTTATTGCATAAAGAATGTGTGTACAGCAAACTGTCATCATCTTTTCGTAAATGGCAAGAATTCTATAGGCATGTTCAATAATAAATAGTAGTGAATGGATGGTATCTAGTACTCTTCTTCCATAGCCAGTGTATTTTCTGTGTATAAATATTGAAAAAGAAAGAACACTTAAAAATGTGAAAAAAAGTCCTCTCACTAATTCCCCAGATAATGTTGTCTGTAATTAATCTGTAGTAGGAACATGCAGTTGATATAAAGTAGAAAAGCTTATCCTGACAGCTTAGTTAGGCAAGAGTCTTTTAATTAAAATGAGAGATTCCAAATATATACTATTTCCAAGCAGTGGGAAATTATGTTAGTGTGCAACATTTACTATTGAGAAGTCCAAAGACAAACTGGAAAGAAACAGATGAAACTGGCAAGTATAATGTCTCTGGTGCCCTTGCTCTTTTTGTAAATTCTCTATCTTTCTACAGCATATTCTGAGGAAAATGTTTAATCTCCACTGGAGAACAAAAAGCCATCACAACCTTTTAAAGCAATTTAATATCAGATTTTGGTGCTCATATTTTAGAATCTTCAAAAATAAGACACATAATTAGATTGTTGGTCCAGATATATTAAATAGATTTTTCATTTTTATTTTGTGATCCACATTTCAAACTAGTCCTATGAACCCCCAGTGGTATTTCAAGGCTGAGTATCTGGCAGAGTTGGCATTGGTGTCTCATTAGAGCAAACAAACTGTCCTCTGTGTAAGTCACCTCTAACAGTTACATATATACTTAACAGAAGAAGGATCTGTTTATTACTTCCATCCTCAGGGTGGAGCACATGAGGCCCTGAAATCAAATAAAGCTGTACTGGAACAACATAAAGCAAATTATTTTCACAATAACTAGAAGAGGAAATATTGGCTTCTTTTCAAAGAAGGGAGAAATCTTCCGTCTTTATTGGCCATGAAGCAGTGACAGTGATTTGCATCATCCATCTGTACTTTCAGAAAGTCTGTCACCCTCGCTTCATGGCCATAGTGGACAGCAACAACGCAGGCTGTTAGTCTCTGGCTTACTAATGGAAACTTTTAAATGAAACTGTTTAGGTGTGGAGAATGATCAGGATCACATTAATGCAATAGAATATTTACTTGAAAGAATAGAATATTTACTTTAGCTTTTTAAGATGATAACTACATCACTGTATAAAACAACAGTAGATGAAGAGATAGGTCTCTCTATAAAAGTATTCCAACTAATGAAGACAGAGTTATGGAAATGTTATCATTTCCAATCTTCAGTGAGCTAATGGATCAAGACACCAGAGGTTACCACCAAAAGAGTTGGCAATGGAATATATAATCATGTATAAAGTTAACTTACTGAAAAAAGAAAAGAAAAGGAATATAACCCAATCATTAATGTAACTAGCCAATTTCAGGAATACAGAGGAATGAGGATCTGTGAAACATATTCTGGGTATCAAATCAGCAACTCTCAAAAAAAAAAAATCAGCAACACTCAGACTGTGGCATGGGGATTTCTATAGTTAAAATCATCTAATTTTCCAAACAAAAAAAGAAAAAACAAAATGAAACATTAAAATAAAATGTGTCGTGAAGGAACTAAAATATAACATTTAATGATTCATATTTGCATGATGAAATTACTTTTACAGAAGGAAAAACAATTCATGTAGGAAAGTAGTTTCTTTTACCATAGAGGAGGTTATGCTAACAAATTTGCAGTTTGTGGATGGGGCTCTTAAATGGTAGTTCCCCGGGTTTTTGTTTTATAACAACTTATTAAATTACAAATTTCAATAAATCTTTCTATCATTATTTTCAAAAAAGACTTTTGACCTAGAGATGTGCATGCTCTCAGAGTACTTAAACTGTGCCATTTGGAAACTCTAGGAACAGCTATAGTAAATACAATGGATTATATTAAAGTGTACATGAATCCCAAAAATTGTTTCCAAATGTGTATGTGACAGGAGTGGGAACTGTGGGCCGAGAAGGGGATCCTCCTCACTCTCATTCTGTTTCCTTTTATTTATTTATTTCCCTCATTGTTATCAGTGGTTACTGCTTATACAGATTGAGTTTCACTGAGGCATATTTGTACATGAGCATAACGTACCTTAATCATCCCCCCTTTATCTACTTCCAGCCACCTCCCCAAGTGTTTCCTTTGTATTCAGCTCCCTTACCCCACCTCCAGTCCCTGGCGACCACTGATCTACCATCTGTTCCTACTGTCTTATCTTTCCTAGAATTCCATTATCTATATATATATATTTTATTGAGGCAAAGAACATGTAACATGTGATCTACCCTTTTAACAAAATTTTAGGTGTGCAACCCAGTATTGTTAATTGTAGGCACAATGTTGTACAGAAGATCCCAAGAATTTACCTATCTTGTTCAGTTGAAACTTTTTATCCTCAGAACAGTAACTCTCTTCTCTTACCCCGATGTATTCTCTTTTTCTAGGAATTTATTTCTGATATCTCAAATAAGTGGAATCATGCAGTATTTGTCTTTCCATGACTGCCTCCCTTCACTTAACATAACGTCTTCAGGGCTCATCCATGTTGTGGAAAGTGGCAGAATGTAATTCTTTTTAAAGCTGAAAATAATATTTCCATTGTATATGTGGTTCACATTTTCTTTGTCCATTCAATAAGTAATAGACATTTAGGTTGCTTCTATACCTCAGATGTTTTGAATAATACTTCAGGGAACATGGGAGTTCAGGTAGCTCAAGATCCTGATTTCAATTCTTTGGGACAGATATTCTAAAGTATGATGGCTGCATAGTATGGTAGTTCCATTTTTAACATTTGAAGAGCTGCCATACTGATTTCCGGAGTGGCTAAACCATTTTACCTTCCCACCAACTGTGTACAATAGTTCCAATTTTGCCGTATCCTCCCCAATATTTTTCCCTTTTTAAATAATAAAAAAAATCCATTTTCTATGATGCATAATAAATATATAGTACATATCTGTACTTAGAAAATAGCTTATATATAATACAGCACCTATTTCATAAGAACACAATGTATATTACAAAATTTATGAATATTCTCTTTCTGACCCCTTGGTACTGCACTTAGTTAATGACTGAGAAGAAAACAAAGCAAGCTAAACACTGAGTGATATAGTATAGAACCAGAAGCTTCACAGACCTCTTATTTTCTTTTATTTCACTTTACTAACGTGGTACAAGCAGTTTTTAAAAGGCTATCAATTTTTCCATGAAATTACAAATAGTTATTTGCAAAAAGGATGGAAATAGACCAGTTGAGTGTTTTACCAACATCTAGATAACTCCTTCATTTTCTATCTGTAATCTGAGATAAGCAGTCCAGGTAATCCTGGTGATTTAATATTTTTCTGACCTGGAATAAATTCCAGGTTTTATAAGACAATAAATTATGAAAATTAAAAGTTTTATTGCCAGTATCACAAGCTCCCTGTGCAGGGAGCATCAGGAAACAGCACACAGTTTATTGGATGTGAAGCTCTCCAAAGCTATCTCGTTTTTAGAAAAAGAAGTGATGTCAAAAGCCTTGAAATATCAATTGGAACACATTTTTTGTTTTTCTGTTATTGTCAAAGGATGGAAGGTTAAGGAGACGGGGGAAGAGGTGACCTGTTTTTGAAAATAATTTTGAAATTTTGACTTCCCCAATTAATTTCTTCCTAGAATCTGTGTTGTGTTGAGGTACTTTTACCTGGTAAGCTGGAGGACCACAAGGAAGGACTGGTTTATTAACTGTGTAGCAAAAGAAAACAACCACAGTGTTGTTCTGTGTCTCTTGACTTCTGGTAGCTTCTGGGATAAGCAACTTGTTACATACATTAGCCAAGAGCAGCAGAAACTGATGTGCATTATTCTTTTAAGATGGTTATTAATTTGTTCAAAGTAGTTTTGGCATTTGAAAGGCTTTGGCACAGGCTAGGCATAACTGTAAAGAGAAATATGTTTGTCATTTTTCTATTTGCTATTAATAGCTGCTTTTGGTGGTACAAACTTTCATTTTATCAGGCCAAATTACAGTTTGGATAATATCATTTTTACAATAAGCCATCATAGACTTATGAAAAGAACTTTGTAAATGTTAATAAAGCCTTTACCTCATGCTGGCCAGTGGGTGTTGCTATAAATAAACAGAAGTGGACTGACTGGAATGCTATAGTATTAGGAATTATTAATGGTGAGAAATGGCCTCCTGAATTTTGATTTGGAGGTTTTTGCTAAGACTTTATCTTATGTTTTGTTATAATGTGGTGTTCTTGTATACAGTAATCTAAATTATTTATTAATTGCAGTTGAGCCTAACCATAGCATCATTAATAATTAATTCTCCTTTTGCATCTGTGTGCATTCATGTGATTAAATGTTTGTGCTTTTGCGCATGGAACCCACAATTTGCTATTTTGCATTGATTAGGCAGAATGCACAAAGAGCAAGCGCCTATTATGGAATTCCCAAGGGATGTGTGCAGTAACCTTTTCCTGAGTGCATCTAACCTCAAATGCACCATGGTTTGGGGAGGGAAAAATGAACTCTTCTATCTCCATCTGGCTACACTTAAAACAGTGTATTTACAGTTGGAAGAGGTCTCTCTCTGTTCCTTTTCACCATTATTGTATAATATTTATTTTCCCCCAGGGGTATAGAGATGAGTGAATAGGAAGGAAAAGCTATATGAAGTGTCCTGGTTAATATAAAGAAAAATAAAAGGACTTTTTAAAAAATAATTAGCTTTGTACACAATTTTCAGCTTTATTCAACATAACTGAATTCATCATGACAAGCTAGATAAATGTACCAATAAACCTAATGAATAATAATAATAGTTAAAAAGCAAATCATTCCTTGCAAAGTTCTGGCACTTCCCATAACAAAGGTCTGTGATTCTTTCGGGATGGGGATGCATGCTCCATGCAGATTGGAGGGCGCCCTGTCCCACACCAGATAGAGAGTGTAGGGGGCACTCTGCCTGTAACTGTGAAGCCTGGAATGAAAGGTAGGTTCATCTGGCCACCCTGGAGAAGGCTGAAGACCCAGCGGAGGGCTCCCATTGCCACAGTCTGGAAGGGACACTTGCTCCCAGATGGCCACCACTAGTCACATGGGTGGAAATAGAAGGGAATTAGAGGAAATGTAGAGGAACATTACTGTTTATACACTGAACCACCCTTATAATCAACAAACATCTCTTCGTTCTTGTCTCAACAGATAGTCTACCTTAAACAGCTTCCCAGGGGAAGACACACGAAAATTCCACCCAGCCACAAATTGAGCTTAAAGTCCCAGGTGTCTGGGTGATGCTTATTAATCCCTCTGTTAAATCCACATATGGCTCTGTCCTTTCTATGTCCAGAGACTTATAAACTAAAAAGAACCATCACTGTGCTGTCTGATGGGACATCTGTAGCTGAAGGATGGAGTAGAGAAACAGCCAACCTGTGATGGTCGTGTAGCATTAAGGAAAAATTAACTTTGCCTGTTGTAAGCCAAACCGACATTTTAGAATTGTTCACTATCACAGCTTAACCTATTTTAAAACTGATCTAAGCCCCCATGGTCATTTTTAAGGCCACATACTCTAGGCCAGTAGCTGCTTTGGCAATGTAACTGCTTCAAAAATGTAGCAGAACTTCTTACATCCTCCATTCTAATTACCTGGGTGTGCTGGTAAGTGCATCACACATCTTCTCTAGACATAGTTCTCATATATGAGATACTTGTCTGCTTTCTTATCTCTATAGCCCTTTCTCTACGCCTGATGGAAGTGCCTTGAGTTTTGGTGAAAAGATTTTTGTGGGTGCTTAATGTAACTTTTCCCTTCAGCATTTTAATTAGTAAAAACATTGTACTGAGTAGGTTTCTCAAAAAGACTTTCCCAAGCCTATGACTGATAGGTGTCCAAGCAGTTGACTGTTAACAATGAAAACCCCAACTATCCTAATTCCCTTTCATTAGGCTGCAGATTGACAGTTTTATTGCTGAAATCACCTCTTTCTTATAACCTCTTATGAAATACAGTGAGAAACAACCAACACGCACTGTTAAGGCTATGTTTTCTGACCCCTTTTCAAAGCTCTGCATCAGCTCTGCTACACGATATGCTTCCCACATCCTCATAGTTTTACAAACATTTTGTAATATTTGATGATATTTGTCCAGTTTCACAAAATATTTTACCTATCTAAAAATGAATTTCTAATATAGATCTAGAGCAGTTATAAAATTTTTAAAAAGTTATTTAGAAAATAGATTGCTGTCTAGCTTGATGACCATTTTCTCAATGGCCACTCAGCCCCTGAATGTACTTTAAGGTGTGGGTTTGTTTGCTGTAACAGCATATCTCTCCTGATACTACTCTGTATTAGAACAGACTGGGTAATTTGTACCAAACAAAGATTTGTCTAGCTCCTGGCTTTGCAGCACAGTGCTAACATCCATTCAGCATGTGATGAGGGCCTTCTTGCCCAGCCATGTCATGATGGAGCCATCCCATGGCAACACAGAGCAAGCTTACTCATGGGGTTCTTCTTCCTCCTCTTATAAAATAACTAATCCAGTCACAGGCCCTATACTCACAACTTCCTCTGGTCCTGATTACCTCTCAAAGGCTCCGACTTTCAAATCCATTAACATGACTTTGGAGATCAAGTTTCAAAATAAGTTTTAGAGGGAATAAGTGCCGAGACCATAGCATGGGATAGTAATCTCCAAATCCCCTGGCTTTGCTTCCCAAAGACCATTTCTCAGTCTCATACAGCTGGGCAGAACTGTTGTCCACAGCCCCAGGAAGGGCCCACGCTGGCGTTTGCACTTGTCCGCAAGCCTTCACAAAGCCTCAGCTAGGACATGACACACATTTCTTCCACAGTGGATTGGCCAAAACCAGTCTCCCTGCCTCCACCCAACTTTTGTTAAAGGAACTAAAAAAGCAGTGGAATCTTTGGTAACTATTCCTCTATAAAAATCATGTGTTACACCAATTGAACTAAAAAGCACAAGATTATCACCAAAATGTAAACAAAATGACAGGAAAGAGATGCAGAAGAAATAATCAGATTTGTGACATGACTGTTTGCATGACAACAAAATAGCATGATAATTTCTGAAAATATTCAGAAGATGACTTGTCCAGTTTGCATGTTTTTCTGTCTTCTTTGCTCCTTTATAGTATCCAGTTTATTTGTATAGTAACTCTTCCTTTACACAAGATAGAAAACTCAAGCTAAGCCGTTATATACCTCATAGTTGCTATGGTAAAAGATAAAAATAACATTATCATATATCATATGTGCAACTTGCTTTCTTAATCAATTAGATGGCTATATAATTTATTGCCTAAACCAGAACATTTTCATTTTAAAAGTGAAAATGCAAGATATTGAACATATAGAAACAACTTTTATAGCCTTATTTTTCTAAATTTAAAGATGTGTACAGAGAGTAGGAGCTCACTCCAGGTCCTAGCATTAAGAAGCAGTATGAACGTGCCCGGGACCTGCCTAGTGTCCATATCCAAGCTGTTCCCCCTATGCCATCTGAAAGACCTCCTCCGCACTAAAGGGCCATTAATAGTAAACTTCCTGAATGGAAATAACTATAGGGAACTTGGAAAATGTAAGCAAGCTTTGTTATGTCATTTCCAAGTCTTTCGCTGTGTTTTCCCAAAGTCATAACAGTACCTGCACATAATTAGATGTGTTCAGATTGGCTATGGAATTTGCTAGACAGAATAGTGTGGTGGAAGAAAGAATGAACAAAATAGAAGAAAATTAGCAGAGAAGTTACCACAGCTCAGAAGCAATGACACCTTTCATTTTCAGAGTATGGCCTGTGGGTTTTCATTTTGTTTTGTTTTGTGTACTGTAAACTTCTAAGAACTTAAGAGCATTTGTTAATTTCCATGCCCATTGACAAGAATGGCTCAAATATACATTTTGCAAGAATCTGCCAAGCATAGGGTAGGCAGTGAGAAAAGAGACAGATAAGGAGACATAAGGTACAAGAAAGTGAACGAGTGAGTAAATGAATAGAGTGAATGAAGATTTTAGAAAGTAGATTCTGCCCCTCTACAGCCACTGGTTCTCAACTCCAGGTACTAAGAATGAGGCAGGCTGTGTTCTCTTTTTAACGCTATGAACACATAACTTCAATCCCAAGCAATTGCATAGTGGGCATGACAGTTATACTAGAAATAAAGTAGGCACTGGGCATTTTAAGGATTTTTCAAAACATTTTTAAAAATAACATTTTTCCTATAAGATCAAAAGTCCCCACATACATTCTCCAAGCTGTTCTCTCAGAGAGGTCTATAATCAGCTATGGATTAGGTGAGACTTATTTGATAATTAACAAGGCCCTTTACGCATTTCCCACAGTCTAGTTTGAATTTAAATTTAATTTTTGAATTGACATTGGACATTTGATGTCCCTTGGGGAGATAATACTACTTGTATTAACTAATTTATATCCCTTTGCTGTTGGGATTTATTTTAAGTGACCAATAAATTATCAGAAATCCAGAAATTGATTTAGATGGTGCTAGTATTTCATTCAGATAATGGTCACAATCCCATTAGTCTTTAGTGGCAAATTAAATTCTCTGAATATATCTTAGGTATTTTTCATCACACCTATGAGGGATGATTATTCATAATTAGATGGGCACTGCCAGCAAAAATAAATGTGATGTTTGGAAATAAACTACATGTAATCAGATAATTACACTTGGCATAAATTCAAGGATATTGACTTAATAAGGAAAGCTGTAGTCAGGAAGTTTTTTTTCTTTTTCAAAGATCTAGTTGATAAATTATTTGAATCTTCCTTGTAAGTGGCTAACCACAAATGAGCTAATGTCTGATTTTTTTATGGTGGAATTTCAGTATCATATGATCCCAAATTACAGAAGGAGTTAATGTATTTATTGGAGAAAAATTTTATATATTTATTGCAAGTCTATACATTAGTTTCAGAGAACTGTGAGCCTGAACGTGCTACTTTTATGACTTAAAAATAATTTGGAAATCTCTCTTCATATATCCAGAATTCTCTTTTCTCCTTTACATCAGTTCCCCAGGACATATAGTCTATTTCTTTCTGTTCTTGAAAGTTGTTACTACCAACACATTCCCATAAGATTTTGTATTCTCAGTAAATCTAGTTATAGAAACATAGTTTTTTCAACTCATCTATCTCCTTCTGCCATGAAACTGAAAGAATATAAACAAGTTTGCAAACCTACTGGCTTTAAGGATTTTCCTGCTATAAGAAAATAAGCACTCCGGTGTACAAATGTGGGAACACTAAAAAGACTCCAGAATCTTAAATATTTTATGAGTAACTCCAAGTCTTAAAAACAATCTATAGTGCTAATTCTCTTGGAGGCTGGCAGATGAGTGGTGTGATGGTCTTGTCCCTTCATTTTCATCTCTGAGCACAGGGCTTAGTGACTCTTAGCGTGTTGTCTAAGCCTACTTGTAAGAGAGGCCTATTTCTCCAGAAGTGCTCCTAATTCCAAAATGTGAAATCAAAGCAAGCCGAAGATTTCTCCTCCCTGTGTTTTGAGGGAATCATTCATATTTCCAAAGTAATCTGAACTTGGTAAATCCCATTTCATCTCAATTCTAGGCCTCAAATTTGTCCAAAATGTACATCCTTAAATTTGGACATATTGAGAGAGAAGAGTGGCACACTAGAGTTACCTGGGAAGGGTACCTGAGACTCATCAGAATTCTTGCAGTTGGTGTCTCCGTGTCCAGCCTCCATGCCCTGCAGAAGAGTAAGGGGGTGAAAAATGAAACCCTATCTTGTTATGGGCAACAGTTTATCTTTCCATAGAAAAGTCTGATGCCCAAATTATAATATATACACAGTTAGGGGAGACAGAAAATTTGAAATCATGACTAAGTGCAAGTACCCAGCATGAAACCAGAGTCCATTGGATTAGAGAACTTCCAAGGAAGGTTGAAAACTAAAGAGACATTTTCAAGGACTCTGTAAGGTTAGATAAAGAACATGTGGCTTTAGCTCAGTGACTTTGATGGCCAAAAGACATTTTGTCTACGACTGTTACTCAACTACTTTGAGACAGCCATATCTATTGCTAACATATGCTTGTATTCATTTCCAACTCACAGCATAACAAATTATTACAAACATTGCTGCTTAACCCAACATACGGGTTACATGTCCTGGTAAGCTTTTGATACCCAACTGGTTTCTCTGCTCCATGTTTCTTAGGCTGGATCCAACGTGTTAGCTTGGGGATGAATCACTCCTGATCTCATTCAGGTTGTTGGGACCCAGTTCTGTGTAGAACTGAGGCCTGTTTCCTTGCTGGGTGACAGTTGGGGACCACCCTTAGCTTCCAGGGGTCTCTCTCCAGTTCTCCCACATGGCCCCAACATCTCAGACCCAGAAGCAGAGCATGGAATTCTGGTCTTACCTTAGAAGCTCTCTGACTTCCCTTTCTTCTGCATCTCTCTTCTGCTTTCTTTCCTGTCCTAGATCTGTGACTCCTGATGGAGACACTTGTGTGCCTGGAGGGCTCATGTAATTAGACTGGGCCCAACTCTTGAGATCCTAAACCTTATTGCATCTACAAAGTCCTTTTGCCATGTAAAATAACACATTCACCGGAGTGTCACTTGGGCAGTGCATTTTTTGCCTACTATCCCGAGCATCACTTGGACAGTCAAGTCTTGTATTGAACAAATTTGATAAAATTGTCATTTTTATATTTCTTGTGATATCTTATAGAAATTTTTTAAAATATGCAATTTTTGTCATGTTGTATTTAAATAATTGGACTGGTAAGTGTTTCACCTGCCTGTAGTTTAGAAGATTCAGTCCATGGTCGGCTGGCTCCAAGGCAGAAACATCACGGTGAAAGGGCATGGCAGAGGAGAGCTGCTCACCTCATGGTAGTCAGGAAGCACAGAGAGTACAAGGAGGAGCCAGAAACAAGAATGCACCCTTTCGGGTCATGTCCCCAGTGACCACCTTCTCCAGCTAGGCCCCTCCTCCTTACAGCACATTCAGCTATGAACTTGCCAATGTATCAATCCAGAAATGAGTACATCAGCCCATAATCCAATCATCTTCCAAAAGCCCCACCTCTGGACACATGAGACTTATGGAGGCCATTCTAGATCTAAACCATAACAGGTAAGGACATCTTGGTGGAGAGGGCAATATTCTGTCTACCACAATGCTCATATTTATTTATTATTTTGCTGGTCACATAGCTCACTTTTAGCCCTACTGATTAATGTGCCTGAGAAACTCACAGGTACTCTGTTTCTTAGGAGATAGCAAAACTCAGAGATTTGCTGAGGGAAATATATGATCAGACCCTACATAACAGTTGATCTTTAGGAATATTATCAGTGAGTTATGATAGTTGATGAAATAAACTTTTTAGTCTATAAGGTAATGTCTATAGCCTATCAGAACAACCATGTACATCTGTGCAGCCAGGATCCACCTACCAAGCTCTGGGTCCTGGTAGTACCTGGAGAAATGAGTGACACATAGGTTCACCATAGCCCTGGAATTTTCTCCCCTTGGGTGTAATGGGTGGCAATCTGACACATTCTTGTTCCCAGTGTTCTTCTGTCTCAGCCTTGGGGCACTCATCCCTCTTCTCTTTCTTCTTGTCACTCAAATATTGCTTCTCCCAGGTTACCATTGTCATGGAAAACTTTATCGTTCAGTATTTTGTGAAACTTTTAAAAAATCCATATTCTTACAAAAAGGTTGGCACAATTTTAATTAGTCAATTTGAGATTCTATATTCTTCATTTTTTTTTGTTTTTTTGGAACCGGGGACCAAACTCAGGACCTTGTGCTTGTGAAGTAGGCGGCAGAACCACTGAGGTAAATCCCCGGCCCTTATATTCTTCATTCTTATATTAGTACAACAAAATTCCTGAGTCAATTAACTTCATCCAGAGAAAAGATTCTTGTAGCCTACAGTGTTGATGGTTCAAAGGTGGGGCCCCTGCATCAGCTCAGTTCTGGTGAAAGCATCAGATGGACGTCGTGGTGGGAGTGTGCGTAGGCACAGTTGGCAGAGCACAGCAGCTGCCATGCACATCTGACCAGGCACAGGCCAGCAAAGGTGGGGACCAACCATCCAGATCATGGACGAGGCCAATGCCCAGGGAGAGAAGTCATTCTACTTTGCATTTTATTTTTCTTTCTCTTTTTAAAATTTTCTCCTTTTAATTTTTCTTCCTTCTTCTCTTACTTTTATTTCCTGTATTTTGCTCTGCTTTTCTTTTTTTCTCCTTTTGCTTGTCCATTCTTTCAGTGACTGTTTTCTGGTAGTATTAATTCCCTTTCACTGCTCCATAGGATCCCCTATCTCATTTCTCTTTTTCTTCTCATCCTCCATTGATAAATTTTTCAAAGTTTATCATTTTCACTCTCTAGTTCCCCAGCCCCTCTACATTTTCTAGTATAACTATAAAGTTCTAAGAATCTTTAGATAGCCACTTAACTCTATGCCCTTATTGTTGAATACTGTTCGATTGTTGGTGGAGGTAAAGTGGCTCCATTTAGTAGATATTTACTATAGGTCAATATTTGGTTCATCTTACTGTTTATAAGTATAAATCTCTTTTTTTATGGTTAAAGGTAGTACATTATTGAGTCTTAGTATATGGTAATATCCAGTCTGTCTTTGACACAATAATCATTGCTGATTTTATTACTATAGCCAAAGCACCATATTTGTTGCTAACAAATGGCTTTCTCTGTATGCCACTATCTAGATTGCCCCAGTACCTTGCTGTCCTTACCTGTTTCCTAGGAAGCTATTAAAGAACACACACACACACACACACACACACACACACACACACATTTCAGTCTCAGCCAAGAACTATGACATATTCTTAAACCATGGAGGTTGAGTGCCCAATCAATATTTTTAATTACAGCAATCTATTTCAGAGCTAAAACTGTACAGTTTCAAACCTTAGGAAAAATTAAGATAAATAAGTTTATACATGGTGCACAAAGCTTTTCTAGTTAAAAATAATTGATATAGTTTTCCTTTGTTAACTCATTGGTTTTAAATATTTCAAAACTCATTTTCTTTTTACATTTATCATTAGTTCATTATATGAAAGAGATTTCTAATCAGGGGCCTACAATACTAAATACAACTGAAGCCATTGAGAAGAAAACTTAGCAAAAATCTGTATTAATTAAAATAAACCCAATACTTTTATTAGTATTAATATATCAATGTATCTCTATAGGCCACTTACAAATTATTAATGTTATACATATATGTCTAAGTCCTTTAAAAACATATAATGTAATTTTTAGCCAGTCTCCACTCTTGGTTTTTGAAATTTTAAGCAAAGTAAAAGAGTTACAATGCACATATCTAGATTTCAAGAAATGCCTCTAACCAATAAAGTACATAATACTTTGTAAGCAACAGAAATGCTACATTACAATGAACCAGCAATCCTTTTGTTTTAAGGAAATGGAAAAGTTTATTAGGAAAAGCAATCAAAATGCTATTATGTCCCTCCTTGTATATCCACTTTGCTCATATACTTGTGGTTGGATGTCGTTTTTCCAGGCAGCGAACCTAATTTTTTCAGTATTTTTCCATTATTTCACAAGAGAGTTTTGAGAATATTTCATCAACATTATTGCCAGACCCATATGCATGTACATTTGTATAGACAGACTCTAACTTGGATCCGTGAATAGTTGATTTTACTTTAGAATCCTCGGGGCACTAAAAGGTACAAGAAACAAAAGTAATAAGCCAATTTAATATGGAAAAGAGCTAAGGTGCTTCATTAAATGCATCCTTTATAAAAATTTTATTTTCAAAAATGTATTTTACTGGAATAGTTTTTCACAACTTTTAAACATACTGTATTTCCTAAGTTGTATTGTCTGTAGCTTCTACTTTCTTTGACTGGAAGTTTATTCAAAGAACAACATATTTTTTCTTTTCTTAATCTTTCAACCTTATCAATTGAGCATTGTTTTCTCCTCCTCCACATGGCTGTCTGTATGTGTATTTGAGTATGTATGCACACACATAGCAGCAGCTTTGATATTTTTGTGATTGTTGCAAGCACAGGGGAAACAAACTTCAAAAGATACAGTGGCATTCTGTGGCTGGAGCTACTGAAATAGTTCAAAGTTTACTGTCAAATCAAGAGTTTCTTTTAAGGGTGAGGGAAGACTTTCTGCTAAGGAACTCACTTGCCTAAAGAAAATATAAAGAAGCTTTCAGGTCAGTGATGAAATAGACAATCAGGCTGTGGAAAAGAGCTCCTGGAAATGGTACACGAGGCTCACAATCTAGAAGATTCTCTGCAAGCTGTGAGTCACTGTCTCAAAATTATCTCATATCAAAGGACCATAGCTGAGGAAACCAGTTATTGACTGTGACAAATGCAGAGACAGATGCACTGATCTTTTACCTCTTCTTCATACCCTCTCAACCTTAGCTCATCCAACACATATTTGCTGGGCGCCTGTTATGTGTCAGGTTATAACAATAAACAAGACATGACCCTGACCACAGGTCTTTACATATTGCCTTATGCTGTAGCCAGGTATGTTTTATGGCTCCCATGAGGCTGTAGACAACTTAAGGACAGAAAATATGCCTACTTTATTTAACAACCCCCTATGTGGTATATCACACCATCTACAAAATGTGACCAACATATTTTTGACCAATTTCATAGTATTTCCAACCACCCAGTTGTCCAGCCTAGAAACTAATGAACTAAATTCCTGTCTTCTCTATGTGCCTCCACATTCAACTCATAAACAGCTCCTATCAGTTTTACTTCCTAATTAGCAATCAGCTATCTCCCCTTCCATGCTTGCAGCTGTCATTTCCTTTGTTCAAGTCAAATAATTTATCTTGTAGGCTAATTAGCATCTATACTCCAAGGCTTGTTTATCTCCAATCAATCTCCTCTTCTGCCAAAGGAGTTCTTCATCTAAACCGCAGAAAGGATGACATTCAATCCCACTTTACACTTTCAACAGCCCTCACTGACTATGGCACAGAACCTCACATCTCTTTCTATTACAAAGTCCTTCTTGCAGGACACCAGCTGCCCCATCTCCCTCCACCACACATCACCCAATCTCTCAGATCCAACAAGATTCCTCACATCCTCCCACAATCTCCACAGTCTCTGACCAATCAGCAGCACTGATTGAAATTACATGGTTAATGTTTAAGCCTTATAAATTTATTAGCATAAGATACATTGCTATTAATTCCCCCAAAAATACTCTCTAATATAAAAACATTACAATGTGTCCTCATACACCTTACTTACCAGATCTGGCACTGCGAGAGTTGTGACTCTTCCCCAAAGTCAAAAAGACCATGAAAGGTAAATGTTTTTAATCAATTCAGCATATCAAGGAAACCACCATCGATACTCACCAAAAATGGACTTCAGAAAGCAGCAACAATGAGATAAGTGTGTTTGGAGAGGAAGAAAGGATTTTGAGAGGGATTAATAACAATTTATCTTTTACTGTAATATTTTTAAAAATTTAAACATTCACTATAGTCTTTAATCATACTTTATAGATGGTGTTTCTCTGATTTACACAGTCATTCCTCACAGTAAGTGTCCCTTGAAAAACTTTTTATCTTTAGGTTGAAATGTTTTACTTCTAGATGATTACAGGTTCATGATTAGAAATCAACTAGAGATCAAAGTTTGTGAAATATTGTGAATAAGATTCTCGTGACTTCAGAAACCAGATCTCTTTGAGAAGTCTTCATTCCTTCTTCACAAAACCCAATAAATATACATGTATATAAAACTATCAAAAGCATCGTTTTTATTTATTTTTCATTGAATATCTAGCTGGGGAGGTTGGAAGACACTCTCTAGGTGGCACCAAAGGCTTTGGGGCGATGTGTGTAGAGCATCATAGAGAGATTACTGAATTGCAGATATGGAAAAGAATGGTGGAATTGGATGGAACTAGGAGCAAAAAAGCCCAAAATAAGGACACTGAAATATATCAATATTATCATCAATAATACAGATTATTGTTGACAATAATTTAAATAGAACTGAATGAATCTTATCCCCATTAGCCAGGGGTCTTAATGGAAAATTGGACAGGCCAGGCAAGGATCATGCCAGAAGCCCAAGACAAATGGAGATAATTCAGCCATTTAGGCCAATTACTGTGGCCTTCCACTCCAGTTTTAAGCTTTTAGCTGGACTGTGTTTTACTGCAGGTTCACTGCTCCCAGAGCTGTCCACACCAGTGTGTTGTGGGGGTCGATATCCTCTGTTCCAAGCTCCGAAGACCCATATCTTCTCAGTGAAACATTTCATTTTACTTGTAGTCCAGTGGCTGTCACATCAATCTTCAATTCAAAGAATTATCCTTTGTGATGCAGCTTTTACTCACTCTCAAGGCAATTAGATAAAGTCATTGCTGGTGGTTGTATGCCTTGAATGTGGAGGTCAGTAGTAAATTTCTACCATACTGACAGTCATTCAAGAAAGACCTACTGAGACTCACTGATTCAGATTCTGTAAATCTCACTGTCACAGTGAGAACATCAGCACAAACAGCTGAATGTAGCTTCCTACAACATGGCTTACTTATTAGCGTTTCTGCAAAAAGAACAGTACAGTTTAAATTTCAAATTTACATAAAATTTTTTTTTTAATTAAAAAAAAATTTTTTTTGGTACCAGGGATAGAACTCGGGACCTCGCGCTTGCGAGGCAGATGCCAGAACCACTGAGCTGAATCCCTAGCCCTCAAATTTACATAAAATTTAGCATAAATTTTATAAGGAAAAATAAAATAGTCATTTAGTTTACAAAAATTATGTCAATGTCAACTTTGTAAAATGTATAAAAATGAAGCAAAGGATAACAAAGTAGTATAAAATACCATAGAAAAATATGTCCTTCATATTTGTTAAAACACGTTAGCATGGATAACTATCTTCTGATCATATTTAGATTTCAAAAACAGTTTTAGGGCCAAGGATTTAGCTCAGTGGTGCAGCTGCCTGCCTCACAAGCACAAGGGCCTGAGTTCGATCCCTGGAACCAAAAAAAAAAAAAAAACCCAATAAATAATGTTGATAAATGTGAGTAGGAAAAATGTTGTGACTTTATGTGGAAAAAATTGTAAAATGTAAAAACTGATTTCTTCTGTCACTGAAATCATGAGTTGGATGGTTGGAATAAGCCAGAAACAAATAACTCAATACAAATCTGTCATTCAACTCTTCCAAAGCCAGCAGTATGCTCAATATGTCATGATAAATTTACCAACATATGTATATGGTACATCCTTGGAATTCAGTACATGTATGTCAAGTGAATGGAAGAATATGTAGGGTACCAAAAAGACAAAAACCAAAATTCAGAATTCAATTTGATCACTGACTTTGCAAATATGTATTATATACCTACCATACTAATCTTTCCTATCTGGCTATCCAAAGATATAAAATAACAACACTTAAAAATTCTAGAGCATTTTAATGTGTATAACTATTTTACTCATCTGTATATGTGTTTATCTTCATGAAAATAAACCTCTAAAGAAATTTTAGGGGTTTCAATATCCAATGATATGGTAGGGGAAAACTACAGAGAACCACTGGTTGGGAAATACATTTATAATACATTTTAAATCCTAACTGACTGTTGAGAAAAACTACATATGAAAGATTAAATCAAAATGAAAGAACTTTCAAAGTGAGTAACCAGGCTCTAGTAGAAATGATACTATCTCTTCTGAGGGTATCTGTCAATCTTAGTTGACAAGGGGAGCTTTGATTTTTTCCAAATGAGAAGGCTGGATCCAACAAGATTGGGAGGTCAGGTGGTAATTTAAAGTAAGGACATTCAAGGGAGATGAACAATAAAAATCATAACCTATAGGGGAAGAAAATAAGGATATTTTAACCATAGCTTTGGTTTTTGGTGAAATTTTTTTTAAATTACCCTTTAGTATTCCCAACCACAAGCCTTTGTTCATGTAACCCTAAAATCTTGGGTGTACCAAACCATCTTAATTTAGAGCAAATGATTTATTTTAATGGTGTTCCAGGTTGTAATGCCTTTAGGAGCTCAACAAGAGAAAATGTAAAGTCTAGAACTCCCACAAAATTTAAAGATATAGGAGTTCAATATGGGGACAAATTATTAAATACAGTAAGAAACAAGCCAACATAGTATAAACATGAAGAGTAAATGGCAAAATAAGACTGAGTGTTTTTAGATATTGAAATTAATAGAAATATAATATGAAATAATTTTAATATATTAAAGAAAATACAAATAGTGGATTAATTTGATTGAAAAGTCAAAGACTAAAATTTTATTAGTTGATAAATAATTGAATTGACTCAACAGACAACATTAGAAGCAGATTAAACATAGAGAAAGAAAGAATTAGTGACCTGGATTATTCCACAAAATAGACATCAGGGAAGCAACCTTTTAAGAACAGTGATACATCACAATATACTCAGTAGAATGGCTAAACTGAAATGATGGAGAGCATGAGGTGCAGTGGGACATTTTGGCACTGTCATATATTTCTAACAAGAATGCAACTTTGGACAATTCAAGTCATTCCATTCCTAATTTTTTGCCCAATGACTATCTGCACAAAAGAGCTGTGCATGAATATTCATAGAAACTTTATTTATAAAACTCAAAGCCTGGAAACAAACCAAATTTCCATTATTTAGTGAATGCTAAACAGAATATGTTTATCCATAAAACAGAATATTACTGCTAGGGTTTGAGTTTGTCCCCCTAGGGCTCATGTGTTAGAAGCTTGGACCTCAGTATAGCAATGTTAAGAGATGGTGACACCTGTAAGAGGTGGAGGCTAGTGACAGGTCATTAGGTCATACAGGGCATCACTTTGGAAGAGAACAATATAACTCTTGTGGGACCCTGAGTTAGTTTTTGTGAGAGAGCCGTTGTACGAAGAGTAAGACCCACCCCTCCCTTCACTCTGACTTCCTACTTAGTGATGTAATCACTCTTTTTGCACATGGTCCTCTCATGATGCCATCCACCAAAAGATCTTCACCAAACTTGAGTCAATACAAGTGTTATCCCTTGAACCTCTAGAACTGTGAGATAAATAAACCTCTTTGCTTTACATGTTACATAGCCTTCAGTATTTCATAATAGTAACAGAAAACAGATTAATACAATTAATCATGTATAAAAAGAGAAATATTTTTAAATTTCTAACAAATTAAGGATACCAATATTCTTATTTGACATTCTACTGGAAATACTGATTATAGTAATGAGAAATGAGAATGGAGTGAACTATAAATATTAGAAATGAAGAGGCAAAACTCTTTTTTAGTATAAATAGGATACTTGTCTACAGATCCCAAGAAACCTTACAGATATATTGATAGATTTAATGGGCATTTAACATGCATGTTTGATACAAAACCAACATCCAAAGTCTCAATCAATTGCTACATACCAGAAAAGAAAATGCTTATTTTTAAGACACCATTTATAATAAGCAAAAATCATGTCACCTAACAAAAATTATCTTCACTTTGGGCCTAAGATTACTATGAAAACAAAGGTAAACTTAATTTTAAAAACATTCACGAAGATTTAAATAAATACAGAGACACATTATGTCTATTTATACAGACAGTTTTATAGAGATACCAATTAGAGTGGTACCTTGGTTTACGAACTTAATTCTGTGACCAGAATCATGAAAAGAATTAAGTTCATGAACTGAGACACTACTATACTCTCAAATTTGTCTCCATAGTGAATATATTTCTACTCAAAATTTCAATAGAAGTCATCAACTTGAGAATCTGAAGCAAAAATTTCTAGCAAATATCTACAAAACATATGGGGCATGAAATAGAACTGAGGATATATTAACTTCTTATGAATCAATAAGGCAAACAAAATAGAAAAATGAGCAAAGGACATGAATAGGCATTTCAGAATAATGGAATCATCAGTAGCCCTTAAACACATGAAAAGCCATCAATCTGAAAAATATTTAAAATCTATAAAGAGCAAGTGTTAGTGAAGACAGACTAGTACAAACAGATTACAATGCTAATATAAATTTTTACAACAAATATTTTGGAAAACAACTTATCAATTAAAAAATAATTGTATACACCTACAACCCATTAATTCTACATCTCCTGTATAATCTAGAAAAACGATTGCTTATGTACAACCAGATGATATGAACAAAATTATTCATAGCAACATTTTCTAAATATTCAAAAATGGAAATAAACTGTGTGTATCAATAGTAGAACAAATACATTTGTATATCAAATGAAGTACAAAAGTAAAAAATTAATGTATTGTGACTACTGATATTAGTAAGGATGAATTTTTTAAAACAATATTAAAGAAATAGGCACCTGAACCATGCACATTATAGTTCCATTATATTAATTTCAAAATAAAACTAAGTCTAAAAAGTATATTGCTTATGCATAATTACATATTTTGGACTAAATATTTGTTTTTCCCCAAAATTCATATGTTAAAATCATTACTATCAGTTGGTTGTATCTAGAGACAAGACATGACATGTGGGAAGTAATTAGGGTGAGATGAAATTGTTGAGTGGGACCCTTACCAGGGAATTAGTGCCCTTATCAGAAGATATACCAAAGAGTTTGCTCCCCTGAGTGAGCACTCATAGAAGAGGGCAAAGGAGCTCGCAGAGAGATGGCTGCCATCTACAAGCAAAGGAAAGAGGCCTCAGCATGAAATCTCCTTTCCTGGCATCCTTAATCTTAGAATTCCTGGCCTCTAGAAAGGTGAAAAATAAATTTTTAAGTCAATTACATTTTCTTTAGGTAGCCCAAACTGACTAAGACATTGCATTATTAGTTAAAATTACTAGGGCAAGCAAGTGATTGACACAGTGGAGTTTTGTATTTTTAGATAACCCATGGGTTGTAGAAGGTAAGAAACTGAGACAGAATGAAGCCACCAACATTAGCATTACATTAAATTTAGGAAGAGACGTAGGAGACCTTCTCAGTATTCATTCCTCAAATATTTTACACTCATGGCTGTGTGAGAAACATTGTGCTTAGCAGCAGGGTAGTGTGAGAAGAAACACAAAGGAAATGCACTCACATCACTTTATTTATCCTTGCCTATGCTCAATGAAATATTCAAGAAACGATAGAAACAAACAGAGCCCCTGTGATGGAGGTGTGGAAGCCACATCAGCCCCATGCAGAGGATCTTGCTATGTAGTTCAGGCTGGCCTTGAACACAGTATGTAGCTGAGGCTGACTTCAAATGCATACCCTCAGTCTCAAGAAACAATGCTGAGATGAAAAATACTAATAGTACTGGGAATGAAAAGCAGCAATAAGTTCTGTCAGACCTCAGGAGAAAATCCCATTAAGCAAAGGATGTGACAACAGTGAGGGGAAAACTGGCCACAAAAAGGAAGAAGTTTAATGATCTGTATTTGCTTTTCACTCAGGTAATAGAAAAACAATGCAATCATAATGCGGATTTCAGTAATACAAAATATATGTTTATATAAAGTTCATTTGAATATGTGAATATAATGTAGATAATAACATTGGTAGTTCATTAAATCATAATATTTATTTATATCATCATACTAGGTTAAATCATATAATCAAGTAGCTAAATGCTATCTGTATACAATAGAGAAAATATGCTTTTATCCCAAAGTTCATGGAATAATAGAGATACTTTTTATCATGTTAGTCTCTAAAACACTTCATTAAATATCCTGAAGTAGGAGGCGGTGCCCCGTGGGCTGTGCAGCTGCGCTGGGACCCGGCGGCCATGACCCGGGGGCTCCCCGAGGCCGAGCATGGCGGCCGAGGACAAAGCAGCCTGTGGGCGCCCAGGAGCACCCGCCTCCCGCTAGGCTGGCACTTGGAGCCATACAGGCGCCCCCGGGCTCGCGCTGCTCGCCATGCTGGGAGGGGGAGGAGGAGGCTGCAGCGGGTCGCCCGGGGCTGCAAGCGCCCGCCAAGGGCAAGGTGGTGTGCAGCAGCGTGTAGCCAACCGCACGGTCACCCTGTATTCGGGGAAGAAAATCCATGAAGTACCAGAAGAGTATGGTAAATGCTCTATCCCTCACTTACATGTGTAGCAAAATAAACCCAGAGGAGGGCAATCAAGGCCTTTTTGGAGCACAATTGGTGAAACTGAGCCAATGCTGGCAAAAGGAGGAAGCCAATTCGGTTTGCAACCAAAATTGTGGAAAGAATTAAGTCCGTGAACCAATGTACTGCTGTGATTATCAAGTTACCAAAACCTTAACTTTCCCACAGGAGATGGAAGCCGTGGTAGTAGCGCTTGAGCTCGTCCAGCACCCTCTGTCTCAGTGACTTCTTTACTGCCACCTCGGCCACTGGGCTCTACACCGTCCTCCAGCTTTTTGTTCTTGAACTTCAGGGACTGGAGTCATGGCTGAGAGGGGGCAGCGAATGCCAGCCACGCACCAGAAGGCACTGGCCCCCTGACGAACACACCGGCTGCAGCGGAGTCCATGGTGCTCCTGCCACCACACACAGGTGCTCAGGCCTCGGGGTCCATCGGCCGCTGGGCTCGGCTCTGAGGCACACCTACAACTTCTGCTGTGATATTGAAGAAAACTTGTGAGAAGAGAAATCTTTGCCATATTTCTGATCTCAACAAAAAAGATTTGTGCCTCTCATCATGCACAGCAGTGATGGTATCCATCAGTGTCTTGTAGATGTTCTTTCAAGGGATACTACTGAGAATGTCCCTTAATGGAATGTTGCTCCAAGAATGATGCAGGCAGGGTCAACTGAAGAAGCCACGATGCAACCAGACTCCTGGACCCTAATAGTAAAGATATTCGAAGTCTTTATTTTCTGAGATGGTTCCTTCTGCAGTGATAATTGAACCAGGATGCTGATTTCTGTGAAGACATCAGGATTTGGGAGAGAGGGGAAGACAAGGAGCTGTGCTGCCTCCTCTTGGACATCGGAGAGCCCCTGTGATGGAGGTGCGGAAGCCACACCAGCCCCATGCACAGGATCTTGCTATGTAGTTCGGGCTGGCCTTGAACACAGTATGCAGCTGAGGCTGACTTCAAATGCGTATCCTCAGTCTCCTGGTGCTGGGATTACAAGCATCTTCCACCACACCTGGAAGCAGTTAACAATTTGCTGGCAACACGTGACCTGATACTCTCTTCCTGATAAATGCTGCTGCTCCCAGCCAGCCGCACAGTCATGAAGGGTAAACAAGCAGTGCTCCGAAGGGGACTGTCCCGTACAAGCTATCTTCTTCAGGTTCACCTCTTTGCAGATCCTGAAATCAAGATTTCAATAGCTCAACACTGCTGGTATCAAGTTGACCCTCACGTAGAAGAAATTTGTTATACAACTTTCTAGAGTAGGCCCAGGGACACCGTAGCCACATAAAATCCTCAGATGCACTTCACAATGCAAAACAGCAAAAAACTGGAGGAGCAGAGCCCCCCGCCCAGTGCCAAGGAGGTGAGCTGTGTGGGTGCCAGCAGCATCACTCTCTCCCACCCCGGTGGCTGCGCTGAGACAGTATTGGGATCCACAGCACAGAGGCGCAGGGGGTCATACAGGACATTGTTCTGAAATCCAGAAGATAGAACATGAGTGAGCAACAGAAAGAGGGCCTCTCTCAGGCTCCTTGATGAAAATGGAAGCCCATTGGAAAAGTGAGGAAAATCTCTGCAATAAAGGCACACCAGACCACTGTGGTTGCCCACTGAATCAGGCAGGATGGTGTGTGACTGCAGTCCCCGCACTCTGGACAGCTAAGGTAAGAAGGTCACATGGTGGAGTCCAGCCTGACCAATTTGGTGAGTTAGTGAGACCCTTAGTGGGTATCTGGAGTAAAATGTCTGAGGATATAGTTCACTGAGGAGATGCAGAGTACAAGCTCCAGTAATGCAAAAGTGAAAAACTGACAGATAGATGATAAATAGATAAAAATGTTCATAGATACTTAGATAAAAATAACAAAATAAGTGGCCACTGATTTATTTAGTGTGAAGAAGAAAAAATGACCATCATGGGTGGAGACAGGGGGAGAGTCCCCACAGTCCCGGGCCTGACTCTCCCGATGACGCAGAAGGTTGTGGAAGGATCAGATAGAGACTGAAAGCGTAGAAGCAAAGTTGTACTTTTATTCAGCAAGCATGCAAGACTACAGCTGCCTTCTCTCAGAGAGACAAGCAAGGATGTCTGAAATGGAGCCACCATTGAAGAGGGAGCTCAAGATGCTGGTTTTAGAGTAGTTGGGGTCTCTCCTGCCTCTGGGCTGAGGGCGCCCCTACTTGATTGGTTCATGATTAACTTAGCTCATTACTAGGGACAATAGGGAAGGGTCTTTTCAGGGGCCTTTTACATCTTAGGTCCAAGGTTCTTTTTCCTTTTGATCTTAGCAAACCAAGCTTTGCAGGGTACAGCATAAAGAGAAGGTGCTACCTCAGCAGACTGTCAGCTTTTTATGGGTGGTCAAGCCTGTTCTGCCAGCTATCTGAACTCCTTTGGGGAGGGGCTCATCTCTCCCTGCCTAAGGGTCTCTATCTCTGCAGGGCTATAGACTTTTCTATTACATGGAGACTCAAGTTATGGAACCCCAAAACATGAGCTCACTTCCTTGACAACATCTCCAAACAGAACATGGAACGCTTGCTAACAGGCATCACAATCTAGTAACGGCCATCTCTCAAGCTCACTTGGCCAGAGACGGTCAACAGCAAACATGCTGAGCTGCTTCTCCACTTCCAGAGGCCACAGCCTTGGGACCCCAGGTAGAGAAAGTATCTATGAAAGATTAAGAAGACAGCTAACTACATTCAGATGCCACAGGACTGCCACAGTCACCCCAGTGAAGGTCTCCCTGGGAGTGAGCACCAGTGACCTACCACAATCAAGGTTCCCCAGTGAAGTCTCCCTAAGCGCAAATACCAATAGCACAGAAACTGGGAAGAGTGCGGGGCAAGTATCACCAGGCCCAGAAACACCCAGTAGCTCTGAGCAGGTCTCCCCAGAGCCAGGCACAAAAACCTAGAGAGTCAAAGGCCAGGGAGGGAGACTGAAGACACAGCCACTGGCCCCAGAGAGACACTGAGAAGCCTGGTGTACAGCCACCCAGGCCTAGCTGCCACTATTGGAAACAACTTCACAGAGAGCCTTGCAGAATTCCAGCCAGTGTGGTCCCTGCAGGCAGTCAGGCTGCTCTCATTCTCTGAGCCCTGCCTGCCTGTTTCCCTGGGCAGCCAACCCATCTATGGTCCCTTCTTCCCAGGCACCTCCACCACCCACACCTCTACCTGATCGGCCCTGATTTTGGGAAGAGACATCATGACAAGATTGCTTGAGAATTCCATCCACTTTGAGGGCCTGTGTGATAAAGATGGAGATGTGTGGTGTTTGGACAATAAACATCTTTTCACCACACACTGGGTAGAGGAGGAAGGTGACCATATACTGTATCGCCTCAGTTGGAGTTAGAAGAGGCCATTAGGCTTTCTGAGATAAAGAAAGATTCTGAGCTCTTAATTCATTCATCACCTTGTATACCAGAACATCCCAAAGTGCCTTGTCCAGGAGGAGAGAAATCCATCCACCACAGAGCTGCAGGCTGCTGGAGAAAGCTGTGTGAATGGCCACACTTTTCAGGCCAAACGCTTCAGCAGGTGAGCTCACTGTGCCGTCTGCACAGACCGTGTAGGGGGAATTGGCCGCCAGGTGTATAAGTGCACCAACTGCAAACTCTCAGTTCATAAGAAGTGTCACAAACTTGTCACAATTGGCTGTGGGCAACCCATGGTGCCAGTCGATCCATCACCCATGGCTTCAGACCCTGCACACTGAGTGATCCCACATAACTTTTCAACTCATGAGGCTTTAGAACAAGTTGAGGAAGAGAATGAGGCAGGGAACACTGGGGAAGGTGGCAAAGCTTCATCTGGTCTAGGTCTTGAGGACTTTGACTTGCTCCACGTGATTGGCAGAGGAAGTTATGTGAAAATACTGTTAGTCCAGCTGAAAAAATCAGATCGTACGTATGCCATGAAAGCAGTGAAAAAAGAGCATTTCTACATTCATCGTGTACAGAGAGAGAGGCGCATTCTACAGCAGACATCCAATTGTCCTTTTCTAGTTGCACTGCATGCTTGCTTCCAGACAGAAAGCAGACTGTTCCTTGTTCTAGACTATGTCAGTGGGGGAGATCTACTGTTTCATGTGCAGCAACAAAGAATGCTTCCTGAAGAACATGCCAGGTTTTACTCTGCAGAAATCAGTTTAGCAGTCAACTATCTTCACCAGCAAGGAATAATGCACAGAAATTTAAAAATGCAAAATGTATTACTGGACTCAGAAGGGCACATTAAACTCACCGATTATGGCTTGAGTAAGGAAGGCTTATAGCCAGGAGACATGACCCGCACTTTCTGTGGCACTCCTCATTTCATGGTCCAGAAATTATGAGAGGAAGATTACAGTTTCAGTGTGGACTGGTGGGCTCTTGGAGTACTGATGTATATGATGATGATCAGAGAGTCTCCATTCCATCTTGATGAGTGCTCTGATAACCCTTATGAAGACTCAATCGAGAATCTCTTCTGAGTAATTTTGGAAAGAGATATTTTCATACCTCATTGTCTGTCTGTAGAAGCTGCAAGTGTCCTACAGAGTTTTCTGAACAAGGACCCAAAAGAATGACTGGGTTGTCATCCTCACAGGGGCTTTGCTGATGTTCAGGAGCATCAATTCTTTCAAAATGTGGACTGCGACATGATGAAGCAAAAGCAAGTGGTGCCTCCCTTCAAACCAAATATCTCTGAGAGATTTGATTTGGACAACTTTGATCCTGAATTTACTAACCAACCTGTCTGGCTCACCCCAGATGATAATGACATCATGAGGGAGCTTGATGGATATGAATTTGCAGGTTTTGAGTATATCAATCATCTTATGATGTATGAAGAAGAAGGGGTCTGATCCTCATTTTTCAATCATGCATTTTGCCATTTAATGCTTGGAAAAACTTGTTACCAGCCTGGATAGAATTAACCATTTCAGAGTTGTTTGGAAGCTAATTTTAATTTATTGTTTTGAAGTTATATTTAGATGTAATACTTGATTCTTACGGTCTATGGTAGAGAATATGGAAATTTTTGTTCATAGATTAGATTTTTATGAACTTATTTAAATAACAATGAGGCAATCACTTGTTAACCACACTTGTATGTGCATTCCATTTGTTGACTGGGACATAATGCCTAATATTTTTTCTTTTTACTTATGATACAAGAAAACAATTTGTCCTTTCAGTAGAGTATCTTACCTATGCTAGTTTCTCTCCAACCACATTACCTGTACCTTTTGGGCTCATTGTATGTAGTCTTCAGGAAAATCCAAAAAATAGCAACAACTATGAATTACGACACATATACTTGTATCTTTTTTATATGAAGAAAATACAATATATGATTACAAGCTTTGGAAAGGTAATAGTTCTCATGAAATGGGGCATCAAAAATGGTTAAAAGATAATTTCTTAAATGTTTACAAATTTTAAATTGTTCTAAATTTAAAGCTAGATCATTAACTAAAATTAAATTAAACTAAGATTGTACCATTATAACTTATTTACATTTAGATGATGATGGTTACCTTTCAAATCTTTGGCATAAAAATGATACTAAAACAGAAGGATGATATATAGCATCCTAATTTTAGTTAACAATCTAGTTTTAAATTCAGAACGATTTAAAATTTGTAACATTTAATAAATTATCTTTTAATCTTTTTCAGATGCCCCATTTCATGAGAAATATTACTTTTCCAAAACTTGTAGTAATGTATTGTCTTTTCTTCATATAATTTAGTTTGAAACTAATGAAAACATCAAAGGAAAATGTTTATGCACATTCACGTGTTCATTTCCGAGGCATGTGTGTTTCTCTTAATGCCTGGCACTTGTTTTAAAACAAAAAGCAGTATTCACAACATAAACTTATAGAGAATTCTAACATGTCAGAAATATCTTGCTTTTAAGTGTTGCTCTTTTCCGTAGGGCACTTCAGAGTGTAGAACAATCACCCAGGTTGTTTGTTTACCATGTTTATTACTGAGCCCACATTAGAACTCTTTTGGGTTTTTGAACCTCATTTTGAGAAACACTTTCTTCAAGATATTATTTTGTCCTCCAGTTAAATAGTAGAAAGCATGTTCATGGTGTAATATTTTAAGATGTTACAAGCAGAAATTTACAACTTTATGAACAAATTTTTGAACAAATTTTACATGAATGACTCCATTAGATACCTTTCTTGTTCCCCTCAACAAAATCTTACCAGTTTTCTGCCAATGATACCCAAATGATGAGCATTTTTCTTTGTTGAGGTTTTCACCATTGTTCAGGGTGGTCTTTTGCTTTTCAATTTTTTAAGTAATAAGATTAACTGTATATTTTATAGAGAACTGCATTACAAATATGTTTTCAACTATTTTTGTAGTATTTAAATGTTATGTCAGTTCTTTTTATGTCATATAGAAATTGTCTCAAAATACTCTTTAGGGGAATAAGTCAGTTTATAGTCAGAATGGTTGACATTCTGGTGTTCTAAAAAAAATTATTTTGCATAATCCTGTAGTCAGATCATTTTATTCATATGTAACTTGGGTTAAATTTCAAGTACTGTGTTCAGCACTGGTATATTTACTGTATACATTTGGTTTGTTTTGATTTTAGTCATGTAGAACACTGACTTGGTCATCATAATGTAAAAAAAAAATCCTAAAGTAGAAAATGTCTATGAATAATCTACCAAAAATAATGTAAATGAACAAAAATTCAATCAATTAAACTGTAAAAATTCTTAAATGTATATAGTTATCAGATGAAGTACATACTCATAACCCCAATTATATGCTACTTAGAAAATTCTACCAATATGGTGTATCACAAAACTGTGCTCAGAGTCATTTATTCTGTTGTAAATTCTTAAATTGTTGGAAAAATAAAAACTGATGTAAAAAAGTTTTACAAACAAAAAAAAATTATAGAAATTCTAATCAGCAAATTAGAAAACTTTTTTTAAAAAATAGTACGACTCCTAAATAGGAACTAGTTCTTTGAGGGAATTAACCCCAAATCTAATTTTAAAAGAAATAAATTTAATGGATAAAATTACAAATGAGAGTTTAATAGATTTATTATTTTAAATATAATCAAATTTATAATACTATTCTAAAGAACTTGGAAATTTCAAGTGGATAAGTTTGTGATTTACTCATAGGGAGTAGAAAACCCAAACAGCTTTGTAATAATAGAGAGAGAAACCTAAATACTCTCCATGAGTCAAGCACTTTTCTCTAAAATAAGCTCAAAGTCCACATGACTTATGGATCAGTTCTTTCAAATTTTGAAGGTGCTCATGATTCCCATAACATATAAATTCTTAAAGAGCATATAAAAAGATGGAACATTTCACAATTTATTTTGCTAAGGTTGTATAACTATGACAATAAATCTTGATCAAGGTAGTATAGAACCAAACCTGCAAAACAATCTCCATATAGATGTGTACACACACACACACACTTATATCAAAAATACAGTGTGTGTTTAAATAAAATAATCATTACAGTAAAAGATACATTGCCATTAATCTCCCTCCAAAAACCCCCGTGTTTCAAACACTCTTAGGCAATTTTCTGCCATTTTCTTGTAAGATGATAAATGCTGCTGCTCAGTGCCATCCAGCAGAAAGGCAGGCTCATAAAAATATTGTGGCTTGTCCTCATCTATCTTATTCACCAGATCTAGCACCACCTGACTTCTGGCTTTTCCCTCAGTCAAAATGATACATTTTGAATCAATTTGGGACATGCAGGCAGACACCATGGGGCAACTAAAACCCTCATGAAAGAAGACTTCTGGACCTGCTTCAGAAAGTGAGAAGGGGATGGGCCAAGCGCATTTGGAAAAGAGGGCGTATTTTGAGGGGATGAATGGTACTGTGTCTGTTACTGTATTCAGTAAACATTCTTTTACTAAACACATACCATATTTCTCACTCGCTCCTTCAGACACTAACTACCCAGACTGCGTGCAGACCCCACAGGTGTAAGGCAGACAGGACTGCCCCAGTGTGTGCATTTCTACCTCTACTTCTCAGCAACGGCTGTAAGTTTGAGCTCCCATGATCTCTGCCTTAGGTGTGATAATTTTCTAGAAGATGAACAGAACTCAAGAAAGCACTGTACTTTGTATTTACACTTTATCTACTATTTCCACTTTATTATAAAGGACACATCTCAAAAAGAGCCAAATGAAAGAGATGCAAGTTATTTATTTTACTTTATCCTATCCTCAGGATTTGTATTTATTTATGTATTTTTTGCCATTAGGTTTTTTTTGCTTGGAAAAAATAAAAACAATCTTTACAAACAACACTAGATACTGTCTTCAATAAATATTGTGAAATAAATTTTCAGTATAATAAAATAAAAATAAATAAAATTCATTATATGCTGTTTCTTACAGAGGATTAAGCACATGTATTTCAAGAGAAGAGGCCTAGAACTTTTAGTTGATTCTCATAAAGGTTATAGTTCCATCAAAACTCAAGTTAAAAAAAATCATTATCATCAAATGTTGTATTCACTCTCATATACGTATTTTAAAATCAATGCAACTTCCAATTGTTTTTATTTTAATTTTTGCAATGCTGGGGGTTGAAACAGGCCCTTACCCTGCTAGGGAAGTGCTCTACCTCTGAGCTATCCTCCCAACCCTCAAATTTCAATTTCTGAAGCTTCTCCAAAAATTTCTTAACTACAACTGATAGCTCACAATAACATAGGACAATGTGCTCTTTATAAGCCACATAATTTTCTAATTGTTATGCTTTCCTTTCATTTAAAAAATCTGAAACATTTGGCAATATTTTAAACCTACTTAATAAAGATCTTATAAAGAACAGACAGCATCTGAAGAGACTTGGAGGACTAACTCTTCATCCTTATCTGCGTTATTATAGAGTCCAAAAGATACGGATGGTGATGTATGTGGAAAACTGTGGCTAATCCTCCTTTACTTTTAGGGCACTCCATTTGCTTTTATCTTTTTTCCAGTAGTGCTATTTCAATCTACCATTTTATTAAAGCTAAATCCAATTTTTAGCAGGGAACTTCTCTTAATCCTTTTGTAAATCAATACTAAACATCTCTTCACCATCAATGAAGTAAAAATAGTGTTTCTTTTTATTAAAATGGCTTTCGGTAAATTTCATGACCTGTGGTTCCATTATAAAGTTGAGGAGGCACAATCACCATCACCAGATTCTGTAACACCAAAGTCTTTGTTATTTCAGAGTGAATCATTTATAGAGATAAATTTGAACTCATGAGATGAACTGTCCTTTCATCTAGCTTTCGTTTAGCTAATTTTTTTTTCATTTAGCTAATTTTTGTTGGCAGAAAAATTAGCTTTACTAATAGAATGTTATCTTCTTTGTAATTTCATATCCAAATTTATAAGTCTGTACAGTAGACTACTTAAAACATTATAATTTTATTTATAACTTTAACTTATCCTTTAAAGCTAAATTTGGGGTTATGTGGTTCATCATATCTAAGAAATTCCGTAAAGGAAAAAGAAGCTTAGATTAAAGCTGTCAATATTGGCCCTAGTGATAAATTTAGTCATACAACATGAAAGCCTCAATTGATACCATCAGTCGAATTTGGAAGTCTTATGAATACTTGAAAATAATATTAATATTTATTTTGATATCATATTCAAATTGTTACAGTTAATAATGTATAAGTTCAGTAAAACATGAATTAAATATTAAAGTATTAATAGTAGAAAATATGTAGCACATGTACACAACTATAAGTATTGACATATGGTAAAATAACAGGCAGATATGGAACTATTAAATTAACCTGATCAATTAATTGCACATGCCAATATCCGTCACCTACTTGATTGACAAATTTTGTTGCTGCCTTCTAGGTACAATTTCAATTCAGTATTTGTTGATAATATTTGATGAAAATTTGCAATTTTTAAGTCATTGCTGTGCAGCAGAACAATGGTTTATGTCCAGTGATGTGATATACTTTTGAAAGCCCTGTTATTTTTAATACAACAATAGATAAAAGGTTTTAGCCATATCATCATCCTAATTATCTCTAATTATTACACTTTGCCTCTAGACCTCAGAGAGAAAGAAGGCTATTCTGCTTTCCATAAAATATCAACAATAGTTTAAGATACAGACAAAATAAAAATTTGTATTTTCACTAACAAGTTTCTATGACCATCAATATGCTAATTCTCTGGCTAATTTAAATGTAAGACCATGAAAATAGCTATTTTTAAGTTTCATATCTTACATTTATTATCTAAGAAGGCAAAAATGATTTCCTACTCAAATCTCAGAAGAAAAAATGATATTTTTCAAATATGTGAGAATGGTGTGTATCAGGTGACAGATTGTAGAATAGATGTTGTGCCTGGGGTGGCTGGATGGCAGTGTGACCACAGAGAGACACAGCTGAGTTCATGGGGCCTGGAACCCAGTTGTTTTCTGAATCTGGACAAATTATGTTCCAGTTACCAGAGAGTGGGTGCATATGTTAAACAACTGTAAAAAGTATCTGACATCACAGAAACTAGGGGAGGTCCAAGAATTCAACCAGGAAGAGATGATCTAATGATTGAATGAAGGAAAATATGGAAGCCAGACTGAATCATCCCACTGCAGACAGGCAGGTCTGTGGACATGGTCGCGAGGTCACCAGTTGTGCTGAAAACACTGAGTCAGCCCACTGCAGACAGGCAGATCTGTGGACACAGACCCGAGGTCATCAGTCACATGGAAAACAAAGAATCAGCCCTCTGCAGACAGGCAGGTCAGCAGATGAGGACCCAAGGTCATCAGTTGCGCTGAAAACACCAAATCAGCCTGCACCCCAGCAGCAATCCACTGGACCCCCCCCACACTCCTTTAGCCTCCTCTTGGTACAGCCATCTGGTTCCACACTACAAAGACACAGAGGACACCAGACCACTGCACTGGAGATAATCAAGTTCTCAGCATTTAAAGAATTCCTGCCCAGAGATAGGGGCATCTGAGCCACTGTCCCACTGCTCCTGGACCAGAGGAAGGGGCGGCCTGGCCACCATCCTTCCCACCGCTCCCAGCCCAGAGGAAAGGGCTTTTGGGCTGCCATCCATCCTGCCACTCCCTGCCCAGAGGTAGGGGCTTCTGAGCCGCCATCCCACTGCTCCTGGTACAGAGGGAGGGGATTCCAGGCCACCAAATGTCCCACTGCTCCTGGCTCAGAGGAAGGGGCTGTCGGGCCACCATCTCTACTGCCACTCCCAGCCCCTGGCCCACCTCTCCCAGCTCAGAGGAGGTGAGCTGCGAAGACGTCAACAGCACCACACCTGCCCCCCCAGTCAAAATGAGAAAACACATAAATAAGTCTCAAAACTAGACTTCCAGATCACCTACAGCAACCCCAAAGGGAAATGAGATGGAACACTCTGATACTCAACCACCTGGACCCACTGAACTGGCAACAAAAGGGGATCTGGAAAAAATGAAATCAGAAATAATTTCTCAGATAAAAGGAGAAATTGTGCTCTTAGTGCAAGACATGATTAATAAATCCAGAAAGGAGCTCAGGAACATGATGGAATCCCAACATAGAAAACAAATGGAATCCATAAAACAGATGCAAATAGATTTCCAGCACAGGAAAAACTGCATTGAAAGTCTACACAGCAGAATGAGCCAATGTGAGGACAGAATTTCACATATAGAAGATAAGATTACAATTAATGACCAGGAAAAGAAAAATTGTTTCAAAATTATAAGGGAACATGAGAAATCAATCCAGCAGCTGCTAGACAATGCAAAGAAGAATAACATAAGACTGATTGGAGTCAATGAAGAAACAGGAGAGAGTGCAGATGACATAAAAAACTCTTCACAGAAATAATGGCAGAAAACTTCCCAAGCAGGGGAAAAGAACTTGACATGCAGATAAGTGAGGCATATAGGACTCCAAATAGCCTTGGCCAAAAAAAATCTACACATAGGCATATAATTGTTAAGATTCCAGAAACTCAACAGAAGAACAAAGTTCTACAAGCAGTTAGAGAAAAAAAAACAAATCACATACAAAGGAAAGACCATCAGAATCACAGCAAACTTCTCAACACAAATCATCAAGGCAAGAAGAGCTTGGAGTGACATATTCCAAGCCCTAAAAGAAAACAGCCTCCAACCCAGATTGATGTACCCTGCAAAACTATCTTTCAAAATGGATGGAGAAATATTTTCATGGAAAGATACTTTCATGACAAAGAGTACCTGAGAAACATTGTGAATACCACAACAGTACTCCAAAGAATTTTACACAATATCCTAGGAACAGACATTGAGGATCACAACCCCAGGAAGCAAAGCAGAATGAACCCATCTTGCATGAAAAGAAATTAAATGTAAAGGGGGAGAACCCAACAAAAAGAAAAAGTCATGGCGATGATAAGTCAATATGTTTCAGTTAAAACCATCAACGTTAATGGTCTCAATTCACCAATCAAAAGAAACAGACTGGCAGAATGGGTCAAGAAGCAAAATCCAACAATATGCTGCATACAAGAAACACACTTAATTCAAAAGGAAACTCATAGACTGAAAGTTAAAGAGTGGAAAATAATATTCCATGTGACAGGAATCCAAAAAAAAAAGCCAGAGTAGCTATCCTCCTTGAAGATTAAGTAGATTTCAAACCTACACTGATTAAGAGAGACGAGGAAGGACACTACATCTTTGTAAAGGGAAGAATCCAAGAGAAAGAGATGACAATCATAAATACCTATGCACCAAACACTAGTGCACCTAACTATATAAAACAAATACTAATGGACATGAAAAGTCATATATGCACTAATGCAATTGTAGTGGGAGACCTCAACACCCCACTGTCACAGATAGATCAACTAGACAAAAAATAAGTAATGAAATACTAGAACTCAATCGAACTCTTGAACAAATGAACTTAACAGATGTTTACAGAGTCTTCCACCCTACAAAATCAGAATACACATTCTTCTCAGCTGCACATGGGTCATTCTCAAAAATAGACCACATACTCACACATAGAACATGTTTAAGTAAGTGCAAAGGAATTGAAGTTATCCCCTGTATATTATCAGACCATAGTGTGATGAAATTAGAGATCCATAGCAAAAGAAACTCAAAAAAATTCATAAACATGTGGAAATTGAACAACACACTTCTGAATAACCAATGAGTCATAGAGGAAATTAAAGAAGAAATCAGACAGTTCCTTCAATTAACTGACAATGACAATACAACATATCGGAATCTATGGGACACAATGAAAGCAGTCTTATGAGGGAAATTCATAGCAGTGAATACGCATATTAGGAAAACAGAACGAGCCCAATTAAACAACCTGATGCTGAACCTCAAGCTTCTAGAAAAGGAAGAGCAGGACAAACCGAAAGCTCATACAAGGGAGGAAATTATAAAGATCAGAGGAGAAATCAATGCAGTGGAGACTAAGAGAATGATACAAAAAAATCAATGAAGCCAAGAGTTGGTTCTTTGAAAGAATCAACAAAATTGACAAACTCTTAGCCAACCTTATCAGAAAAAGGAAAGAAAAGGCCCAAATCCATACAATTAGGAATGAAAAAGGTAAAATTACAACAGACTCAGCAGAAATCCAGAGGATCATCAATACCTACTTCCAGAACCTATACACCAATAAGATGGACAACGCAGAAGAAATGGACACATTCCTAGATACATATGAATTACCAAAGTTGAACGAAGAAGACCTAAAAATTCTAAACAACCCAATATCAATCAATGAAATTGAAACATAATTAAAAACTTAACAACTAAGAAAAGCCCAGGCCCTGGTGGCTTCACTGCTGAATTCTACGAGACATTTAGAGAGGAACTACTGCCACTACTGTTTAAACTCTTCAATGAAATTGAAAGGGAAGAAATACTCCCAAATTCATTCCTGGAAACAAGCATCACCTTGATCCCCAAAGCAGAGAAAGACCCAACTGAAAAGGAGAACTATAGGCCAATCTCACTAATGAACATAGATGCAAAAATCCTTACTAAGATACTGGCAAATAGAATGCAGAAGATCATCAAAAAGATCATACACCCTGACCAAGTGGGATTCATCCCAAGGATGCAGGGATGGTTCAACATACACAAATTAATCAATGTAATACACTATATCAATAGAGCCAAGGACAAAAACCATATGATTATCTCCATAGATGCAGAAAAAGCATTTGACAAAATCCAACATGCATTTATGAAAAAACCATACAAAAAAATTGGAATAGATGGTCTCTACCTCAAACTGATAGAAGCCATCTATGAAAAACCAACAGCAGCCAATATCGTACTAAATGATCAAAAACTGAAATCCTTCACACTAAAATCAGGAATAAGACAAGGATGTCCACTATCACCACTCCTGTTCAATATAGTTTTGGAAACATTAGCCATGGCAATTAGACAAGAGGAAGAAATAAGAGGAATAAAGATAGGAAATGAAGAAGTCAAATTGTCATTATTTGTAGATGACACCATACTCTATATAGAAGACCCCAAGAACTCCACCAAAAGTCTTCTAGAGTTAATAACCAAATTCAGTCAAGTAGCTGGTTACAAGGTCAACACACAAAAATCAATAGCTTTCCTCTACATGAACAACGGACTCACTGAGAGAGAAATAGGGCAAACAGTTTTCTTCACAATAGCATCCAAAAGACTGAAATACCTAGGAATCAACCTAATGAAAGAAATCAAAGACCTCTTCTCTGAAAACTATAGCACTGTGAAAAGAGAGATTGAAGATGATATCAGAAAATGGACAGACATCCCCTGCTCCTGGGTAGGAAGGATCAATACTGTGAAAATGGCCATACTTCCAAAACTGTTATATAGATTCAATGCAATCCCAATTGAGATCCCAGCAGTATACTTCATGGACCTTGAGAAAACAGTCCAAAAATTCATTTGGAACAAGAAGAGACCCAGAAAAGCAAAAGCAATTCTAGGTAAAACAAACATTGCAGGGGGTATCACAATCCCCAACTGGAAACTATACTACAAAGCTACTGTGATAAAAACAGCATGGTGCTGGCAAAGAAACAGACCTGAGGACCAGTGGAACAGATTAGAAGATGCAGAAACAACACCAGACACACTCAGCCATCTTATCTTCAATAAAGGAGCCAAACACCCTCACTGGAGGAAAGATAGCCTCTTTAATAAATGGTGCTGGAAAAATTGGGTTTCAACTTGCCAAAGATTAAAACTAGACCTATATCTCTCACCATGCACTAAACTAAAATCAAAATGGATTAAAGATCTAAATATTAAAATAGAAACGCTGAATTGACTGGCACAGAGGTTAGGTAGAACTCTTAAAGACATTGGGGTAGGAAAAGATTTTATGAACAAAACCTCAGTTGCCCATGAACTAGCACAAATGATCAACAAGTGAAATCGCTTCTTATTAAAAAGCTTCTGCACAGCAAGAAAAACCACCAACAGTGTGAAGAGACAACCCACAATGTGGGAAAAAGTCTTCACCTGCTTTTCCTCAGACAAAGGTCTACTATCTCAAATCTATAAAGAACTTAAAAAGATCAGACCTCCCAGATTTAAAGACCCAATCCAAAAATGGGCATCTGAAATGAACAGACATTTCTCAGACAAAGAAGTAGAAATAGCAAATAAATACATGAAAAAATGTTGAACGTCACTGGTCATTTGAGAGATGCAAATGAAAACAACACTGAGATTCCACCTCACTGCAGAAAGAATGGCTGCTATCATGAAATCAGCCAATAACAAATGTTGGCAGGGCTGTGGGGAAAGAAGAACCCTGCTCCACTGCTGGTGGGAGTGTAGACTGGTGCAAGCACTGTGGAAATCAGTATGGAGATACCTCAAAGAACTAGGACTGGAAATCCCATTTGACCCTGCTATTCCACTGCTGGGGATCTTCCCCAAAGAATTAAAAGAATCATACCACAGTGATATATGTGTGCCTATGTTCATAGCAGCACAGTTTGTGATAGCTAAAACTTGGAAACAGCCCAAATGCCCATCAACTGGAAACTGGATAAAGAAAATGTGGTTTTGTAATAAAATGGAGTACTACTCAGCCATCAAAAATGAGAAATTAGAGACATTTATAGCTAAATGGATGCACATTGAGGCAATACTCTTAAGGGAAATAAATAGGACACACATGTATAAATACCGAATACTTTCTCTGGTGTGAGAAGCAAAGTGTAAAGAAGGACTAAAATGTATAATAGGTAGTGTAAAATAGGAAGAAAAGGGACAAAGGGGAAGAAAGTGGGAGGGGTAGGGGAAAGGAAAGAAGGGTATGGAATTAATATGAGAAAATGGAAAAATAGGAACAAAATCTTTGTAAATAGGGAGGACTGGAGGGGTTGAAGGGAGGGCTGGGGAAGGGTGAAAAATAAGAACCAAGAGAGATTATGTAAAGGTGCAAAATTCCAATGATGAATGTCATTATATTGTATACCTAAAATGTACCAATGCTTAGAACGAATAATCGATAATGCAAAATAGGAAGAAAAGGTCCAAAGGGGTAGGGGTAGTGGGAGGGGCAGGGGAAAGGAAAGAAGGGAAAGGAAAAATGCTGAGAAATGGAAAAAATGGAAATAAAGTCTTTGTAAATAGGGAAGGGTGGAGGGTGTGAAGGGAGGGCTAGGAATGGGGAAAAAATAAGAACCAAGTTGCGTTATGTAAAGGTACAATTCCCAATGAGAAATGTAAGTGTGTTGTATACCTACAATGTACCAATAAAAGAATTGAAAAAAAAATATGGAAGCCAATTGGTGAGATTATCAGTAATTCCAAGATAAAGTGTAAAACATGTTACTTAAAGAAGGTGGATAATTTTTTACCATCACTGTCCCTAATAATTTTATTTGTTAAATAACTTGTCAATATGTGATATAATATTTCAATTGCATTTTTCCTAAGGGGACGTCTGGGTTGAACTCTGCAACTTTGAAGTCTTTTCCACATTTCTTAGAGAATTTGTCCATGTGGTCATTAGAGTATATATAGCAAAACTTAATTTTTAATTTAACCAAATTATACCATTTATTGCTTTCTTATTTTACCACTTGAGAGACAGATACCTATATTACCCTTGTCTCCAAATCTTTTAATTATATCAATAATGTGTCAAATTTTTTTCCTTCTTTGTGTTCTTATATTACAGATTAGTCTTAGTAGAATTATTCTCTCACAGCTTATAAGTTTTATTCAGGAACAAATAGGTCTCTCATGTTTAACCAAAACAGGAAGGTTAAAGAGAGCTAAATGTTTCAAAGGACTAGAAGTCTAGTATAAGTTAAATAAAGAGAAGCTGAGATGATAAGGAAGGAAAAATAGAAAAAAAACTTAAAAGTTTGTAGAAATATTACCCACACAATCTGCCTGATAGAAATTTATTTCCCATGATCTGAAGGCTGAGAAGTCTGCAGTCAAGGCCATAGTATATACAGTGTCCAGTCAAGGACTGTTTCTAGCTTCATTGGCGGCCATCTTCCCATTGTTTTCTCACATGGTAGCACCAGTGAGGTAGCTCTCACGGATCTGTGTTACAAGGGCATTGATCCCATTCACGGGGACTCTGTCCTCGTGACAAAGTCACCTACCTAAGACCTCACGGCCTAATACCATCATACTGAGTGTTAGGATTTCAACATATGAATGGGGAGTGGCACAAACATGTGGTTTAGAGCAGCTTTACTTCCAAACATCTTTGGCATCCTCGTATGTTTCAGAAATAACCTAAATTGAGAAAAACTGCAAAGAAAAAGAGTATCACATTAGCTGACCACACATTCTTCAAAACATTTCATATTGAATGAGGGTAAATACTTATTTACATAATCAAGTTACCTGAAGATCCTATTTGTACATATTAGCCTAGGAAGTAGAGAAATTGGCTGACTAAATAATTTCTGTACAAAGAAATAGTATGAAAAGCCTACATGAACAATATTTTCAGATATAAAGTGCATTGCTTTAACGTTACTGAAGATTTGCTTTTAAATTTTGAAGTGAAAGATATACTCAGCTGCATCAGAAACATGGTTTCTAGAAAGCATTATGTGTAAAAGACCTCATAAGGGTAAGGGTATAAGACTGTAAGTTCCTTGGAGACAGAGATCGCATCTTGGCTATTATTGCATCTTAGGCATGGTGCTTGGTAAATGTCTGCTTAAATGAAAAAATAAGAGTGTGCTGAATGTGCTGACCATCTATGATTATTTGAAATATACTGCACCATTGCTTGTCATAAGCCCTTAAAATATCCCAGTAATTGCTCTGCACATCCAAAACCTACCTTGAAGCTGCCAATCACTGCTAAGACAGCCAGAGAAGCCATTGTCAGTTCATTTCAAGAACACTGCTAGGAATGTTCAGTTCAATTCACTAAAGATGTGTTAGCCCCTTGCTATATGTCTTTTCATTATACTAGATGTTAAAAGAAAATAAAAAAGTAAATGTCATGATCTTTGCCCTGAGAGAGACTTGTATATTTCTGCCCCCGTATATACGTGCCATTAAAAGTATTGCTAAGGAAACATAGCCCTCAATCTTTCACAGGAAGTCACTGCCACATTTTTATCAGGGAACACAAGTAACAAAAAAGGCAGTTCTCATAAATGTTAGGTCTAAACAAGCAAGGGACTATAAAGCATTGAGAGGAGGCATAATACTATGTGAGCGAAGAAAGGAAGACACTTGAAGTTAAGCAGCCCTGTAACTAAAGTAACTGGTAGGAATGAAACTATCTTCTAGGAGAATACAGCAATGCAAAGAAGAACATTCCCTGAGGAAAAACCCTCTGCATCTTCCTTCTTTTTCTTCCTTCCTTCCTTCCTTCCTTCCTTTCTTTCTTTCTTTCTTCTTTTTCTTATCTCACATTAATTTTGAAGGCACCAAATAAACAAGGATAAAGAGACACTGTACAGAAATGAGTTGCTGTTTGTGCCTGACCAGCCAGGAGCTTACCCAATAAACAGGGAGAGGAAGACTCTTGATGAAGCCAAGACCATCTGGTCCCACTCCTAATTTTCATTGAACAGTTTGATTAAAGTGAGAAGGGCTTTCATCTACATTAATGGTGAGTATTTGCATTTTAATGAAACGTTTTGGAAGCTGTAGCAACCAAAATATTTCTCCTGTTTCCTCACAGAGGAAAATAGAAGTTTAATTCATTTTAAAAATCCAAAGGAAAGGAAAATACAAAGCCATCCTCCCAAGACCAAAGAATATCTTTGAACACATCAATTCAACAATTCATCAATTCAACAGCAAATCAACAAATATTTTTAAATGAGAGATTCTTGACATCCTTAATTATTTCACCATAATCAAGAGGAAGAAATCGGACCCAGATTAATAAACAAATCAGGCAGTTTGAGTATCTTCAGCTGAAACTCACCATATCCCAAGTGGCAACTGCTTGGCAGGGTTTGGTCCCTGTCCTCCAGATCCTATCCAGGACAGCTGGGTCTGCTGATGAGTTTTGCTCACTTGATCTAAAGCTGCCAATCTGTTTTCTGTCTTTTTTAGTTTTCTTGTAGAAACACCCAGGACAAAGAACATTCTTTATTATTATTTGTATAACTCTAGGTTTACTTAATTGAAAAAGAACCAAAGGTTTTAAGAAGTGTGGCATTCTGAAAGTTAAGCTATTTCTCTGGCATGTTAATAAATGGCTATTGAATGCTAGTAAGTTCCTGTCAACTAGTAATTTTCACAGAATTATATAATCACAACAAATTTTTATAGGAAGTTAAATATTTTGAAAATTATTCTGTGGTCTCATTGTATTTTTTACATGAAAAGAGAGAGGCAAAAAGAAGCAATGTATTTATTATTTTTTCCATTAATTAGGCAAATCATGCACATAGAAGTCAAATAATTCTTTAGAGTTTTTCAGTGAGTCAGGTCTGGACTCATAGAGACAAGTAAAAATGATCTACATATAAGATAGCTTATTGGGTTAAAGTGAATAGGCTTTCAATTTTGATTAAGTAAAAGAAAGTCTGCAGTTTTTTTACATTTGAGCGTTTTATGTTATTCTTCACATTTAAGATGAATCAACATTGCAAACACAAAATGAGACATAGATTTAGAAGTATTTCTTATCACACTATATTAAAAATGTATCAAGTAGCATATATTTTTAAAATGTTAAATTGCACCTAGTTCAGGTGTCTGTTTCCTGGAGGGTTTTATTTTTAAAATACAATTGATGTTTTCCTGATGAGGTAGACACTCCTCAGTATGTTAAAGCCCTAAAAATCGTATAGTGCTCACAAATGCAAATAATCAAGATATTTGTTGGATATTTTCAAAGAAAGAGACTAGAGAAATCTCCATTTCTCTTGGCAATTTCTACCTGGCCAATATATTTTCCTCTTACAATGTTAATACCAATTCAAATATATTCCAGAGAGTGCAAGAAAAAATCTGTTTGAAATGATATGGAACCCTGAGGTCATGGATTTATTATTTATAAAGGAATAAATCCTTGGAAGCAAGTTAATATTTGTCTCTCCTTTTTCTGAGGAGAGAACAAAAGTGCCAATGATCCTTTAGCTATAGGAACTACCACCGATGGAAGGAGCAGATTGAAACCCAGAAGCTAGACTATTTATTAGGAGGTACAGGTGCAACTTGGTTCCTACAGCCCTTCTGCGGCCCGGCTTCCTGGAGAGTTGAAATCCATAGAATCCACTTTCAAATGATCCATGAAGTTTTGGCCTGAAGTCAAACCTCAAGGGAGTTGATAGGGACTTCTCTAAGAAGCATAAAAGGAAGTGAGTCTCAACAGTCAAATCGGGACAAAATGTTTTATCATTTATTTTTCAATTCCTTCTTTTTTTGAAGACAGTTGTGACTCATTTCTTGTTTCATCAGAGGTTGTGGAATTCGTCACTCCAGCAAAGGTGGTCACGTTGGCATGTCTGTGCCAGGCACCTGTCTCTCTGGATGAGGCCAACAGTGATCACTGGAAAAGCCCCAGAGAGGGGCTGATGACAATATAGGTCTCTAAAAGTAGTGTAGAACACGACAGATTATTACTGAGCAGTCCTCATCGTTCCACTGGAAAGATAGAGAACATAATGTTATGGGAAAATGATTTGCAATTGCAAAAGCCTAAACGTGCCACTGTTTGCTGACAAACTGGAAGGTATTGGTGAAGCTATTACAGATCTCTTTAAAAAATACCAATGCAATTCAAGTGGAACCTTTTAACTTCTGGGAATCTTTAACAGAAGAAGAGTCAGGCTAATCTGATGAGATGACAGGGTATCAGTCACCTGCCCCAGTGACCGTGTTGAAACACTCTCCTGCAGAATGCCTGCAAAGAGAGCAATGTTGGCTAAGGAATGACAGAACAAACAAATTGTGCCTGCCATTAACTTAAGATGGTTAATGTCTTGGCCGGAAACATAACAAGATGAGTGACTTTCCATTATTTATATAGCTCTCAACGTCATAGCACACATGCTCATTAGTCTGGTGACCCCTACAAATGTTTTCAGGGCATGTGGGTGGCTGGCCATGTATCAGGGCTAGATACCCTCTGCTATGAACCCTCAGAGAAAGTGCGTGTGGTCGGGGCGGGGGGAGTTAACACATGTGAGAAATAAATGTGGCACAGGAAAAATGAAAAATGTCCAGCATGGTCTGAAACAAAAGGGGTTATAAAGCGAGCAGGGCGTACTAGGAGCCTGAAGTGGTTGATTATGGGAAAGCCAGAGATAGCCTCCAAAAGACTGCACTTCATTTTCCGACAGAAATAGGTCTTGTTAAAGTAACATTTATGAAATAGTTTCAGTTTCTACCTGAATTTTCCAATACTGGCTTCAGAATGTTCACATGAACACCTCAAAGATTCTATCCAGAAGAGAAATCTATCCATCAGTACAGGAGAGAAGCTCCCAAATCCCATGAAGACAGCTGAAGGATTCACTGGAAATTCTGAAATTCAAACTGTGGAATGAGAGCTCCATATTCAACTTTTTATGCAAGAATCCTAAGTTAATGACAAATTTCAGAAATTTTAGAGTGAGGCTCTTATAAAGTTTTTACAGTTTTAATTTCCAGTTTTCTCCTCAACCTGAAGCACATAAAAACTCACAAATAGCACACTATTTTAGGACCCAAAATGCTTCATGCTTATTTATCATTCCATAATGATATTTTACAAAGCATTTGCCCTGGAACATTTGTCCCTTGAGATATTTAAGGTAAGATTATGTTTTTGTAAAACTTAAGAAATTCTTGAACCTACTTAAAGATTCATAATGACCATGGCCATATCAAAAGTACTAAGAGTCCAGCAATTTAAAAAACAAAGTTTTCGTCCGACAAAAATTTAAAAATAAAAGAATGGCAAGACAACTACAGACCATTATTTATTAAAATGGATACAAAAAGCACTTAACAAAATGCAACAACAGAAATAAAATTAGTATAAAAGATATTTGTAGTCTCACATTCATTGCCATATTATTCACAACAGCTAAGGAATGGAATTAATCTAAATACACATCATGGTTGCATGGATAAAGAAAATGTGAGATACATACACATACACACACACACACACACACACACACTGTGGAATACTATTCAGCCTTTAAAGGAGAAAATCCTATCATCTGCTAGATAGATGAGCCTGGAGGAAATTATTCTAAGAGAAATAAGGCAGGAGCAGAAGAAAAACAAATGCCACATGACCTCACTCACTCATGGAATCTTAAAAAGTGAAACTCTTAAAAGCAAAAGGCAGAATGGTGGTTGCCAGGGCCTGAAGGGCTGATTAGGGAGATATTGGTCAAAAGGTACAATGTTTCAGTTAAACAAGAAGGGTGAATAATTTCTGAAGAGCTGCTGTACAACATAGTGACTAGAATTAATAATTCTCTGTCATAATTGAAAAATACAAGCAGAGGGCTGGGGATTTAACTCAGTGGTTCTCCCGCCTGCCTCGCAAGTGCAAGGACCAGAGTTCGATCCCCGGTACCAAAAAAAAAGTAATGAAAAATACAAGCAGAGTAGATTTTCAATCTTTCACCACACACACAAGATAAGTGTGTGTGTGTGTGTGTGTGTGTGTGTGTGTATGTAAGGTCAAAGATATGATAAATAGCTTGAGCTAATCGTTTCACAACGTATACACATAAAACATCACTTTGTATGTAATAAATATATATAATTTTTGTCTACTATACCTTAATAAAGCCAGAGGGTTATAATCTGTCAATATATAAAATATTGTATAATGAAGGATTTACTCCAGGAATTCAAGGTAAGCTTGACATCTGAAAATTACCTAATGTAATCACAAAACCTATATTCATGAAATGCCCAAAATAGATACATGTATAGAAAAAAGTAGATTAGTGGTTGCCCGAGGCTGATAAGGATGAGAATAGTGGCTGGATGAGGGGAAGTGATGGCTACAGAGTGTGGGATTTTTTGCAGTAGCCATGAAAATGTTCTAAAATTGGTGGTGGTGATGATTCCTCACCTCTATACTAATAGCCATTGAATTGCATATTTTAAAAGCAGAATTAGCCTATTTGTGTTATAGCTCATTAGTGTTGCTAAAGAATGTTTGCACAGGCTTTTTATATACATGATATATAATACTTATCATTACTAGAGTAGCAATATTGACAAGAAATATTTTGTCTTTGTAAATATTAATGTTGTCTGGAATGGCAATCTTACATTTTTGCCTTTAAAAAATTCTTATCTTTTATTAATAATCATCCAAAATGTCACCACTACTCTAATGTCTTCTATTATTCACTTCGTAAAAGTGTCACTGAAACATTTTTGACCATGACCTGAATAGATAGATGAATGAATGAACTGATGGGTGGGTGGATGGGAAAATGGATAGATAGCTTGATAGGTAATAGCTAGATAGATAAAATATTTGTAAAAATATTTATCCTAATAGCTAGATTTATAAAAATAATTTTCTATCCATGTTAATGTTATGCTAATATTTTCTACTTTGTATTTTCTAGTCTAGTCTACTTCATTTTTTAATATTTTTGTGACTCATTAAATTAATTTATAACCCCCTAGTGACTTGCAAACTGGACTTTGAGAAATACTATCACAGATAAATTGAGCCTTTAATGGACATTTTAATATAAAATGTGTCAGTTTGCAACAGGAAATATTCTTATTTTGAATTTGTATAATAGGATATTATAGTCATTGTCTATATTCTGTATCCATCACCTTTTTTGAATATTGGAGTTTGCTTCCTTTACTGAGTATTCTAATCCTGAGCTACACAGTTAAGTAATTTTTTATATCAGAAAATTATTAATATTTGCAGAAAAGACTCAATTTCTTTAAAATGATTCTTAGATCCTAGTGCTGTATTAGCAAGAAAATTATCTTTAGCTTCAATATGCTCAGATTTATTCACTATTCTGCTAATGGCTTCTGAGCCCTAACTCTGTCCTCTACTTTGAGTTTTATGTGCTCTAAACAAGCTTCTTGGTGTTCCCTCTTTAATGTGAGCAGATTAGAAACAGAGTGGAAGCAATTTCACCATGAGCAGAGATACGAGAGCAAACAGCATTTTCTATGCAATGCCTACAACTGCACCCTATGAACGTGTGCCACAGTCATTTTAAAATTGAAATAAGTCATGCCCACTGACAAGTGGGCTACTGAACAACATGATTTCAGAGTTTTATTTTTCCTGTTTTCATATCCACTTATGGCTTTTTATTATTTCCTTGTCCATTGTGAAGCATTATCTGCTATACTCTTCAGTTAAATAAATTTATATGGGATGGGAGTGATAAGAAGTAGCTACAGAGTCAGTTAATCACTTCTTTCTTATAGGCTAGAACAGTGTTGGACAGAGGCCCTTATGAATCTATTCTATATATGGCAATTAAGTTTATTTCTTCTGAAAACATCAGTTTAGGACATCTCCCTCTCTCTTTCCTCTGTCCTCCAAAAATCCAAAAGGAGAGTAGAAGTCATTTTCACATGATAAATCATATAGCCTAGATCATTTCTCCATCAGGAGTGGTTCCAAAGAAATTGTCCATCAATAGACGCTTTGAAAACAATTAGGCGTAGGTTTTTAGAAAGGGTGGCCTTTGTTTAAATCCCAGCTTTGGTCCAAGTAATTATTTTCTGTCTGCAAATCCTGCATTCTTCTATCTTTGAATCTTGTGTATCTTACAACTAGATAAAGCCTGTGCTATATTTTCTTAAAGCTAAAATTCAGAGCTTTGTATACTTCCTTGTAAAGCCTTCTCACGCCTTCTTCGGTTACTCATGTAGCTCAACAGCATCTATAAACATCTTCTCTTCATTCTACATCCTTGGAGATGCTTGAAAAATCACAAACTTAAAAAAGCATGCTATTAAAAAAAAAAGCATGCTATTGACTTTCCTATATGCTTCTTCTTAAGTTTGCTAAACTTAAGGGACATGAAATATTATTGGTGAGACAAAATCATGATTATTAACCAGAAAAAAAAGAATTTTTGATACACATTATAAGTGCTACAGGAATTCAAAAAAGCAAAAGTGAACAGAGAGTCATAGTAGTTAAGGAGGAATTTTCTTGGAGACATGCATTGTCTGTGAATAGTTGGCAAGGAAGCACACTCCAAAGAAATAGATTGAGGAGGCTGTGGACTGTGCTGTAGTCCAATGGGGTTTTTTGGGGGGGGGGTGGGGTACCGGGGATTGAACTCAGGACCTTGTGCTTTCGAGGCAGGTAGCAGAACCACTGAGCTAAATCCCTAGCCCTAGTCCAATGGGTCAAGTCTTCATCGATTTATCTTCTCCACCCAGTTTACCTTTACAAAGTTAGCTTACACATCTGAATCAATAGTTCTCCCCTCTAGAATTAAGATGAAATGCGTATAACACTTTATAATCTGTAAGAAATCAATCTATGTTTATTGCCTCCTTTTTTCAAAGAGGACTAATAGAAGTATTGCTGGAAATAAGAATTCATTCTTATCATATGAATTTGGGGGTAAGAACCACATAGAAAGTAACACAGGACAAGACTGAGAGCATTTCAAAACTCTAGACACCTTAGATGTTTGTATTCAAATGAAACTACACAGGGCAGGGTCCCATTTCTTGCTCCCTTGCTCCTCCTTACTCACTGCCTGTGGGAAGGGACACACTGGTACAATGAAGTTAGTGGACTCTTGCTGTAAAGGCAATTGGCCTTCAAAAGTAGATCCCTTACTCAGGAAGAATGTCATTCATACTACAGGGGAGTTAACAAAAAGTTCTGCAGAAGCTACAGGGAAGAAAAGTAAAAAAATAAATGAAGGAGAAAAGTCAAGGTGAATAGATCTCAGAAATGACAAGAAGGCTGCCTAAAAGAATAAAGAATGTGTCCTCACCCCAGGACTTGGAATATATTCATGGTTGCCCAAAGTAATCATGGTGCCAAAGAGGTACAGGGTTGAATCTGTGATCATTTCCAATTGATACTCAGATTAAGGGCAGGGTTTTAATGCAACCAAAATTTAAATGGAAACATTACTGATTATCCAGTTTGAGAGCTCCATGCTACAGCTCCCCCTCTGACTCTCATCTCCTTTCTGCATTTTCAGGGGGAAAAAATACTCTACCAGTAGATCTATGCTTAAACAAAATCTATGCTGACATTGCATGCTAAGATTCATCTGGAGTGGGCAATGTGGCTTGCGCAGGATTTGAGTGTGGCTTCTCTCTCATCCACCGGGTCTGTCTTCCTTTGTTGCCTGATCACAGCAATTCTGTCACAGTTTTGGGAATGAACTTCACAATGAACTCGCATCTGAGAGTTTCCATTGACTTTCCACACATTGACTGAGTGCCTCCTATCTGCTATCTCATCTTCAGTGCAGCTGCTCTGGGCCAGTGGAGTAGGTGGCTGGAACAACGAAAGAAAATACCCAGGGCCAGCTTGTAGGAGACAAGCTTCATTAAGGTACAAACAGGAAAGGACAGGGTTAATTGAGACTTACTATCAAAAAGAATAGAGTCCAGTGGCAGTGGGCTGGACTAGAAAGTCACTAGGTCTAGTTCCAGATGAGAAGTCACCGGAGAGGACTTGAAGTGTCCAGTAGAGGCCAGCTGAACTATAGCACTTGCTCTGTTTGATACCAAGTTATTTCAGGGTGGGGGGATGGTTATAGATTCAACTGCACAAAAGTGACATCTTTAGCTTACTTTGTTTTATTGTATGAATACCATTTCAAAGAACAGTTGAGTTAGCATATGGGCAGGAAGTAGTTTCTACAGGTGACACTAATTTGCCCAGTTCCCAGTGTCTCTCAAATAATACTTATCCATATAGTCCGGTCCAGACACATTCACAATGTCCTCTGACTTGGCCAGAGTCTTGGAAACACAGAAGGGACATTTCGGGAACATAGTGTTAGATGCTATAGACTTTCTCAGGGATGATACACCACCATGTAGGCATTATAAGCAATATAGAGAAAAATACAACTCATTTATTCTTCAAGCATTCACAATCTAGCAGAGACAGACACACATAAAATCTCTGTGTTATGGAACAATACATAAATGTTGTAAAAACTGATTTAGATGCTTAAAAATTTTGCATGCTTTTTTTTTTGGTAGTACTGGGAATTGAACCCTGGACCTTCACACTGAGCTCTATTCCAAAAACTTTTTTATTATTTTTTATCTTGAAATAGGATCTCATGAAGTGATAGTCCATTTTAGGCAATAAGAAAAGCAAATTTTAAAAATTCAACTTCAAGAATATGTAAATTAGTTTTCACCAAGATGCTGGTGAGTATGAGATTTAAAAATAAAATCAAGCCTATTTTTTACACACTCCTGGCTGAAGCCCCATGAAAAGACTATAAATGTACGAAGAGAACCTGGGTCATCAGCATAATCAAAATGGCGCATGGGCAAACAGACTGTGCCTGTAGAAGGAGACTGCAAATGGGAGGCTGCTTCAGGTGTACAGCAGCCCTGACTTAGGCTGCCCCAAGTGAGCTTTAAGGGGCTCCCAGTGCCATAGTAAACAGAGCCACCTTACATTTCAGCTTGCAGCCCACACTCTGTAGAATCTGCCACATGTCGGTCAGAGCCTTTGTCTCTTCTCTCATTTGTAAATTCACGTGTGCACTCCAGCAAGCATTTGTTGATTTTAATTGCAGGATATGTAGATGCATCTCTCTCAGTGCCAGATCCTTCAGCTGAATCAGAGGGAGCATCCACAGTCTTAGTGGTCCTGTATCGATTTCTAACTGATTGTAGCCCTACAAGTCACCTGGGGTCATGCCATTGGACCCCATCAGTAAAAAAGCAGGTACCCTTGGAAGTCACCTTAAAGACATTGGCAGTGAAACAAATAATTTGTAGAAACTCTCTTTCACATTCACTTTCTATGGTCAATGATACTGCATTTGCTTTCAGAGCTTTAAAGAGTCTGTCTCTGTCCCATCCTAGTGTGTTCACATTTGTCAAAGACACTCTGAATTCTCCTTGCTCTTTTTCTATTTAATTTTCATTCATACCTGAAAAATCTTCTCAATTACACATTTTTCAGAAAACATTCTCTAACCCAAATTAAATCAGATCCCCCTGCAATATTATCTAATAGGCCCCTGTTCTTTAGATTCATAGTACTATCTATATTACAGTGAAATTATTTATTGTACAACTGCTTACAAAATGTGTCCCCCCTGCTAAGATGTATGCTCCAAACATATAATTTAATTTCTTCACTACTGGGCATCTATTTTCCAAGAATTGTGAATAATCCATGACAAGTGATCAAAAATATTCATGGAATGAATGAATGAATATTTTAATTAAAATCCATTTAAAAAAAAAAAAAAACAGATGTCAGTACCTTCAAGCAACTACTAAAATTTCAATCATTCTTTTCAGTCCCATAAGCATGAGTTCAGTGTGATGAAGAAAGTTGCTTTTTTTAAAAGACAAAATAAACCCATATCAGTCACAGCTATGATAAACACACAAAAACTTCTCCACAGCTACTTTAAAAAGTTAATTAACTCATTCTTGCAGTTAGAATTTTTAATACATTATTATATTTTGCACTTTAAGTGGTATTATTTTATTTTCTACTTTTGGCAACACTAAGGATTGCACTCAGGGCTTCATGCATGCTAGGCAAGCACTCTACCACTGAGCTATATCCCGGGCCCCAAAGTGGTATTATTTTAGCAAGGTGAAGACCTCGTTTCAAGACTAAAAGAACAACTGAGTTGCATTTCAGTCTCATTAGAATAGTTTGTATTGGAGTAAAAAGCAAACAGCAGACATAGAGATGAATTCAGATACCACATCAATGAGGCCAGTATAATAGTAAAGGTCAGATACTACGATATATATTATACGACCTCACGTTCAAATGAGAGCATGTATTAGAACCAAAATCTAGACCTTTCTCTGATCTTTTCATCATCAAAGAGAGTGTTATTTAATGAAAATATTCAGCCCACACAGTAATATGTTAAAATTCTACCTTATTTTAATCACTAAGAAATGTGACAACTTTCAAGAAAATTAACATTTGAAAACATATGCAAAAAAGCTATTCATGATTTTATTAGTAGTACATAGTATCAGAAAAATCCCTTGAAAATTGATGGTTATAAAACAATATCTAATGTGCATGTCACTTCTAAGTGCCCAACATTTTATTGCTTGATATTATTTCAATTCATAGTCAAAATTATGCTGTACAAGGTAAATACTCGCATTATCTGCATGTTCCAGATGGATAATACTTAACTCAATTAACTAAAACTGAAAATTACAGAGCTAAACCCAAGTAATTGCATTTCAACCTATATCTGTCTAACCCATAACCTTGTGCTTCAATATTAACATTTAACCTTATTATGCTGGTTTTGCACTGTATGTAGAAAGGAACTGATATTCCATGATGGTATCCTATCTCCTAGGTCTAGAAGGAAACTTTTTGAAATAATCTCAGCAAAAAATCTTAGAAGTTGCCATGCGTAATATATTCTTGTGTCTATTTCTTCCTTTGGCCTATCACCAATTCGTCAGTTTTACCTATGCGTAATAAATCACTATGGTGCATTTTACAAAAATGAAACCCAGTGCCCAGTAAAGTAACTTTTATTTTCTATATTGCTTCCTTATAGGAAAAGTCCTTAAAGAAGTAACAATGAAAAATAATATACACAACAACACCAGGCATTTTCATTAAATTTTTAATATTATCTGAGTCATAGTGCTATTTCAACTCTGAACAAAAAAAAAGAAAAATTAAACTAGACTCTAAGTAAATTTACAAAGAGCAAGTTATATAATAACTTTCAGCAATTTGCCACAAAATGTCAAATTTCCATGGAATATTAAAATTATTGGGAAGTAACATCCTTATGTAATCTTGGAAATTGGTGATAAAGGTAACTTTTAGATCACCATCAATTTTCAGAAACTTGGAAATTAAAGTAAAATATTCTAAGCCACAGAACAATGTCTTCAAGTTGTTCTCGGTTCATGTGGTGGGAAGAAATTTATATATACATACATATATAGGCATTTTCCAATGAAAATTATAGTTTGGTTTGATTTTATATATACAGTATGGAAACTTGTGGTTACTGTGACATTGGTTGTTTTAGAAAGTCATTCAGATTCACTTGAGCATTGCCAACAACAATCTGTTTCATTCAGATCTATGTTAATGGGAGACACACCTATTGGTGTATAGAGTGGCGCTTTTCTATAAACCAATATCTGGAACTAAATGCAATGGTTACACTTAATGTAAAAGGGCTGGGTTTAACCCCTACAATGTTTATACAACTATATAGCCTCGTAAGCCTTCTCTATTCCTCAGTTTTTTGGCCATTCATGAGTCTGATATGCGCTTCACCATTCTAGCCCCGACCAAATGGTCACTTTCTGACTCAAGTTCTAAGCTGAAACCATCCCTTGGTTTTCACTGGCTCGGTCTCTGGGAAGAGGGACTACCTTCAACCTTCCACCGTCACTTCATAATCTCTTCAGCTAACCTGTCAATAGCTGTCCACACACTCGAACTCAGGGCAGTGAACCCTATGATACTTTGTCGCATTTTTGTTTCAGTAAAGAAAGCCCAACTTCAATGAAGCCGTAACACCTCTCACATATTCCCCAAGTTTCTCACAATCTTTTTAAAATTATGTTTGTGAAGCAATGGAAGATTTGATTTGTATAGTATTTTAAAAGACATTCATTCCTTTTCGAATAACAAGATGTTACTAGTGAAACAAACAAATAAAAGTATTTATTTTCAAAGTCCATGAAGATCTATGGTCTACATTTTGCTTGACGATTCACCTGTTAAAGTACATTTGGGTTGGCTTTAGTTTTTGTCTACTGTAAACCAACATTTGTGTACAGGTTTTTTAAAGTTTATGAGTACACGTGTATAGTATGTAACGTTTCCACTCCCTGTGGGTTGGTATATGGACACAACACATCTTTATTCCTTTCAATCCATTTCCCTTTCTTCCCTTCCCCCTCCACCCATCCCTTGACTCCCAACATTTTTATAAGTTTTTTCTTTACACTGACTCTCTTCTCAAATAAAAGGTTGACATGGCTAAAGTTTTTGATGTGATATTGAAAGTCCATAAAGAGGGTCTTTTTATATGTTTATAAAATATTTTGAGCTCTTTTGATGAAATTGCTATTATCACAAATCACTCCCCGACACTAATAGAACCAGTTGTGCCAGCAGACATTAATTTCCAGGCAGTCCTAATGAAGTATAGTTCCAGATATTCTGTTGTTTTAATAATATCATCTGAGCCTTTTAATTGTCTTGATTTACAGTATGAATGTTGCTTATCCCCACTCAATGTCAGCCCCCCATTATCCACTGGCCCAACCTGCTTAGAGCTGTCTCGTACACACCACTGCCTCCAAGAAAAGCTGGCCTTGTCCACTGCCGCCACGATCTCAAGCTCCCCATAAAACCAAGACTGGCAGGACAGGAAGAAAAAGAGGCCACTGTCGGAATTTTCTTCTTTCTAACATGGATATGACACTTGTTTTATCAAGGGGAGTTTTGCCTTATGAGCGTCAGTCTCTCATCTTGTGGACTTTTTCCTATAAATGTGCAAAATTCTAGGAGAATTTTTTTAAAGACTTCCTTGTAATTTTCATTCCTCCAAATGCCTGGAGTCTTTAAACTGAAGCCGTCATTTTTTTTTTACACTTGACTACTGAAATCATCGTACTGGAATTTTCTTTTAATATTTCTGAAACTGTCCCTTTTTAAATTCAGTGTCTTTTATTCAGGCTTCAGTTTTCAAAAGCTAGACTCTGTCTGTCTGGTTCTCTTTCTATCCTTGTGACGTCTCCATTTCTGCACAGTTCAACAATGTCATTTCCCAGTAATCACGAGCTGCCCCTGGGTCCTTCTGACATTCACTTTTCTTGCTCCACAGTCTCTTCCTTGTGGACCTCACTGGCCTTCATGGACTCAGCTCTTCCTTCTCAGCCAGCTTGGAGATCTTCTGCATACCTTCAGTTCTTATTTATTTTCTTGGAGCTTCAGGCATCAGCTCAGACACTTCTTGCCTAAGATGAAATATTGGAGTTTTCACTCTGAAACCCTCAGGTCTTCCTTCATTCCTGGTCATTTTCCAGTCACAAGAAATTGACTGTTTTTAACAGTGGTCAATCATCTAGTTCTGCTTCTTCTTTTCCAAAATGTTGTTGCATTTGTATGTCTCTCCTTCCTATTAATACCCTGCTTTAGGGCTAGGGATTTAGCTCAGTGGTTTCACTGCCTGCTGCGCAAGCACAAGGACCCGAGTTCGATCCCCGGTACCAAAAAATAAAATAAAATAAAATAAAATCTTTCAGCTCCAGAAGAAGAGACCTTTGCCCAACTATCATAAAACAAAAGCCTGGAATGATAGGTCTCCCACTACCTCAGCAACTATTATGTATAGTAGCTGCCCTCTTTCTATCGTGCCTTGCCCCCTCCCCTGTGTGACGTCATGCCAAGATGGTTGATCCCACCAAAGAATAAACCTTCTTCCCAGCATGCCCCTGTTCCTGCCTAGAGAGTAACCTAATACTCGCTCACCTCCTACCATCTAGTGACATCACCGGCTCCTCCATTCTCTAGTCACTACCTCACTCAACCCCGCCTCAGGCCCTACAAACCCCACCCCAGGCTCTGTAAAAGACTTCCTGCCCTGGCCATATTGCTTTTGTCTCTCCTTTGTTCAGAGACAGCCCGGCAGATCTATTCCCCTAATAAAGGCTTGCTGTGGCCTGGTTAAAAAAAAAAAAAAAAAAAAAAAATACCCTGCTTTAGATATTATCACCAAAAGATAAGCTCTTGGCTGGTTTTTACTTCTCGTCTCTCTCCAGAGCAACACAGGTTGAACTCTAGCATAGATTCAGCTTCACATAGCCATACTTTCCTCACGTGGCCTCTGTCAAAACTGTCAGTGTGATGCAGCTGCCTCTTCCAGTCTTTATTATGGCACAGAGATCCTCCTCACCGGGTGAAAACTTTATTCTAGTTTAGAAGCACCCATTTTTTCAACAATGTATGTTCCAAACACTGTGCTAGGTACCTGAGGTATGTTAGAGAAAAAAATGAAAATAAAAAACACTGTCTCTCTGGAATTTTCTTCCTAGTGAAAGGTAAAAGGAAATAGTAAACATTAAACACACACACAGTAAATGACACAGAATGTTACAGGGTGAGAGGGCTAGGAATCGAACAGATCAGATGCCGGATGGCTTGATGGCATGTGGTGAGCTGCGCTTTATCTGGTGTGGTCAGAGGAGTTGTCTTTGAGAAGGTTACAATGACAAAGAATGAAGCAGTAATTGTTCTCAAGAAAAGTAAAGACATCTATGTGGCTACAGAGAGGAAAAGGAAGGAAGGTGTGGCTGGAGACAGATGAGAGATTGCAGATAGCAGCTCATTTAGGGCCTTTAGCCCACTCTGAGTGCTTCTGTGTTCGAAGGAAATGTATGGGTGGTTTGAGATGGGCTCCAAATCACTTAGTTATCCGCCTGGGGACATCTGGAGGGCAATTGCAAAGTGTCTGAAGCTGAGGGGCAAGATCTGAACAAGATAAACTTGTTGGGAATTTCCAGGGTTAGGAAATATCACTATGCTGTTTGAGTGTCTTTTGTCTGAAATGCTTTGGACCGGAAGTATTTTGGATTTCTTACCCGCTTTGTATTTTGGAATATTTGCATATGCATAATGAAATATCTAGGGGCTGGGACACAATACTAAATACAAAAGTCAAGTCTGCTACATACATACATATATATATATTATATATACTATATTGATACTGAGCAAGGCTCGCTGCCTGACATGCATAGAAGCCAATATTATGGGACCAGTTTTTGCAAAAAGAGATTTATTGAGTCAAATATCCAGGAGACAGAGGTACTCTTTTATCTGTTTTCCCCAATTGGCTGTTAGCACAGGAATTTAAATGGCCAAGGTAAAGGAAAACAAGGGGCTGTGTGGTTATGACCTGGAGTCTTCATGGAATAGACTTCACAGTTAACATATCCACCCAGTTAGAACATGTGGATACTTTTAATTGAGCAGTTTCTAGTCTCTGTTATATTCACCCATCCTTCAACTGGTGATGCCTCTCTTGCTTCTAATCTGGGTCCTCAAGGTTTATTCTGGTTTCCTAGTTTTTGCTCATCAGAGACGTTGGATTTCACCAGGCTCTGAAGGTTATTTTAGGTCAGGTCCTAGTGTTCTGCACCTGTGCCTTGAACAAAGAAGATACTAAGTAGTTGCCATTTTATGGCTTTGTATTAGCCTGCAGGCAATTTTTACAATATTTTTAGTGCATCTTTATTTTTTCTATGACTGTCAAAATTTGTAGTATTTGCTTCAGCTACAGGCACATTGCTGCCCTGTGACTGATTCCTGTTTCATTGTCTTTAAATTTATTCACCAAAAAATTCAGCACTTAAGATATGCCAAGCACTGTTCAGGGAATTAGGGACCCAATACCCACTTAGAGAGATGAGACCTTTCCCTCTTGCAACTTATAATAAAATGAGGGCAAAAGACAGCAGAACAAATTCATTTGACACAATGACCATTCCCTCCTCAATGCCATTTCTTCATTCTTCTCCCAGCTTTAAATTCTCATCACAACAGTGTCTCTTTCCCAGTGTGACCATTAATCCTGATGCATCAACTTTACTGGATTGCCTAGTAGATTAATAAGCACACTCTTGAGTGTGTCTGGGTGGGCATGGAGGTATGATCTTGGTTACTATATATGGTCCCTGGTCTCTTCTTCTCTTGCACTGTTCTGCTTGACTTTCCAGCCACCATCAACTAAGCATCTTTGCTCTACCATATCCTTCCACCATGACTTTTCTTCTTTGGAATCAGCCAACCATGGGCTGCATCCTTTTGATACCATGATCCAAACTAAATCTCTCATCCTTTAAATTGTGGGTGACAGGTATTGTGTCAGCATTTGGAAAGCTAATACAGAAAACTAGTCCAAGAGGGAGGTTGTTGTTGTGACTTTACCTGACCATGTGGTTTAGAAGCCTTTGGAACTGGTTTGCTGGAAGAGACTGGAAAGGCTTGGAGATGTGGTCTAGAGGAGGCTTAGCTTCTCTAAGCAGAGCCTGATGGGTGATTCTGGACAGAGCTGATAGGAATGTGAACAGTAAAGGCCAGGTTCAGGAGGTTTCGGTTGGGAACAAGGATGCCATTGCCATTTGGTCTAGAGACCATGTGTGTTACACTCTGGCAGAAAATTTTTGCTACATTTGGTCATGTCTTGAGACTTGGCAGGAGACTGATATTAACCACTTAAAAGTTAACCCCAAATGTCACTCAGGCAACACATTTGTTTACAAACTGTCTATCCCAAACATCACTTAGGAAGGTGTCATTTCAACCAGTTGGTTCTTGTATTGAATAAATTTGATAAAATTGTCTTTGTATATTTCCTGTTATCTTATCAAAATTAGTGAAAATAGGCAATATTTGGTCATCCTGTATTTAAATAATTAGACTAGTAAATGGTTAAGGGTAGCGGACTAATTAATTTGGCAGAGGAAAGTTCGAGGTACCCCACCATTTAGGTTGTGATATGGGTACTGCCACCTGCTTTTAACCAGATTTATAATGAGAATCAGTTGGTGGTGGGAGACAAAGCAGACAAATTTGAAAAACTTAAATTTTCACCCAGAAGGAACCATGTGTAAAGTTGTAACCATTGAAGTGTCACTGTTAAGGTGATCAGCATAGTTAAGACAAAACCAAATACTTTGTGCAGGACAAGAAGACGCCTTGAAGGAATCTTTGGAATCAGTAAGACCCCACCCATTGTAGACTCAGGGGTGACAAAGTGTCAACCTTTTATTTGAGAAGAGAGTCTCTGCGACTCTTGTTCAAGAAAGGTCTCCTAGGAAATTGGTTTCACTGTGCTAAACCATCTGAGAGGCCACTGAAGCCATGGTCTAAGGGGCCCTGGCTACTTCTTCCATTGACAGCAGACCTTGACATTGTTCATGTGATTCTGATTTTACTGGCATGCATAATTCAAAAGTTCAGAAAAAGTTCAGAGAGGCTTCCACGCAGATTTCAAAGAAAGACCTGAAAGGCCAGGCAAGGAGCCCATGGGAGAGCAGAGTATGAATCTGTGGGAATTAAGCCAAATGTAGAATGGAGATCCCAGGATGTTGGAAATGCCAGAAATATGGTGCCTGCTAAGGGAACCTGCAGCCCAGGAGTGGAGCCATCCCAAGAGAGAGCCCATGTGGGCTACAACTGGCAAGGCCATAGGGCTGTGCATACCTCTACCCTTTGGAGCTCATATTTTAACACCATGTGCCCTGAATGCCAGATATAGAGCTATGGGACTTAATGTACACCCTGCTGGGTTTTGGTCTTACTTTGGTCTAGTTTTTTCTTTCTCTCCCTCTGTTCTTCCTTTTTGGAATAGGAGTGTTTGCGCTGTGCCACTGACCTTGAGGAGTATGTAACTTCTGTTTTTATTCTACACAGGTTCACAGCTAAGAGACCCCTTGTGTCTCAGAAGAGACTTTGTCTCAGACTTTTGAAAAATGCTGGTTCAGTTGAGACTTTGGAGAAAGGATGATTTTGTTTCCAGTTGTATACAGGATTGTATTAGGTAGAATTATGAAGTAGTTATTATATGTATTTAGAGATTAAGTATGATTTAAGGAGATGTGTTTGGATGTAAAGTGGATGAGGGGTGGATTGTTACTATTAATCCTGATGTATCAACCTCATTGGATTAAGAAACACCTAGAAGATTAGTAAAACACGCTTCTGTGTATGCCTGGGTGGGTCATGAAGTATGGTCTTGAGTACTTATATATGGTCCCTCACCTACTCCTGTCTTGCACTATTACCATGCTTTGCTTCCTAGCCACCATGACTAAGCAGCTTTGCTCTACCACACCCTTCTGCCATGATGTTTTTGCCTTAGAGTTATCCAACCATGGATTGAATCCTGTGGAAACAGTGAGCCAAACTAAACCTTTCCTCTTTTAAATTATGAGTATCAGGTACTGTATCCAGCAATGAGAAATCTGATTAATATACTGTTTTCTCTATTGAAATTAGCTCTTCCACTTTATCTATTAATATTTGAATTTCCCAGGGCTTGCTCTTTTTTTCTTTTCTTTTCTCTATAAACCATCACCCACTTTGTGTTTTCATTAAGTGTCACAACTTTAAATGCTACTTATAGTTCAATTAACTCCAAATTTTATGTCTCCAGGCCAGATCACTCTCCCAAATTGCATACTCCTTTTCAACGGCAGCCTATTTGATGATCAAAGGACACCTTGAACTCATTATGCCTAAAATTGAGCACCTTATCCTCCCCCTTCAAACTTGCATTTTCAAGACATCTTCTTAATTTCTAGTGATGGTAAAAATACCTTTCCTCAGGCCAGAAACATTAAGATCATTTTTACTTGTTTCTGGATGTCATATATCACCTCCAATCCATTGGGATACCTTTCTGTTTCATGTCACATCTTAAAATGTATCCACAGTTCAACTAATTTTTACTACCTCCACTTCTGGCTGTCTCTTCCAAGTCCCTATTTTCTTGAGTCTGAAAGTCTCTTCAGTGATCTCTGTCCTTCCCTGAAAATTCCACAATCTTCTCAACAAGTCACCATAGTGATTCTCTTATACAGCCAGCCAGATCCCATCACCTCTACACTCAACAAACTGCATTGATTCCCCTTTGCCTCCTAGTAAAAGTCAAAGTTCATTTGAAACCCTCAAACTCATCCATTATCTCACATGCAAATTCTCATTATTTTCTATCTCTTCTACTATTTTTCCAGTCATACCCTCTGCACCTGGAACTCTGGCCTCCGTGTTCTTCCTCAAATCTACCAGACATTCCTCCAGACAAGAATTTTGGCCCTCACCATTTCTTATGCCTGCAGGGTTCTTTCTCCAGATATGTGCAGACAAACTTCTTACTTTTTGTCTCTCTTCAAATATTCTTTGAAAATCCCAGGTCTTTGGCTCTGCTCATTCCATTTTTTGAAATCAAACACATCCTGATGTGTTGTGTAACTTACTCATTTAAGTTTTTTAACCATCTATCTCCCCACAAGAGAATGTAAGCTGGATGAATATTTTTATATGATTTTTTCACTTGTACCATAATACCCAGCACAGTGGTTTGTTAAATGAGTGAGCACAGAGACAAAACAAATAAATACACTTCATATTACATTTTTTATCAGTGCAATGGGAAAAATAAATAAATCTTGTGATAAAACATAACCTTTGGGCCTATTTTCAATAAGTGTTTTAGAAAAAGTCCATCCTTAAGAGAAAATACGTAAGGATGGATGGACGAGATTCTTGGAATTAGATGTGTGATATGCAACTATGGGGATAAAGAAGAACTTAGTAAGAAAAACCAGCAGGAACACCAAGTGTAAAAATGCAGGCTGGAAAAGTTAAGCATTTGCTAAGAGCAGAAGGGAAATGCAGCCGGACTGCAGAACAGCATGTGAGCTGAAGATCAGCGTGAGATGAAACCAGAGGGACGGGCAAGGGATAAGATAAGACATTTGCATCTTATTAGAAGATGAAGGGGAGTCATTATACAGTCTTAAGAAGAGAAATGGCCAAATTCAATTTGTGTTTGTAAAGGTCACTCTGACTAATGCGTGTAGAGTGGATTATAAGGAAACAAGAATGGAAACAGAAAAGATCAACTAAGAAACCAGAAGAAAGATCCTAGTCCTCAAAACATAATTTGCCAAGACTTCATGAATACGAAGATGAAATTATTTCATATAGCATATTATAGTTTTTAAGAGACTCTTACATTATTATTGCAGCTGAAGGATTAGAGTATACTAGACTCTGACTCTTGTTCATTTCAATTGAAGGGTAATCATACTTTTGTCCAGGACACATTTTTAAAGAATTGGGTTAAAGGCAAATAATACCTAGACATTTTTCTAAACTATCAATCACAGTGTTTGGGGAGGAAAACGGGACTCACAATAAATTCCTAATACTTAACTGGTTAAAACGCTAATGCTGTACAGAGGGTAAGAAGGGAAAACCAGTTCTTCAGACCAACAGCCAAAACCATGATGCCAGTTCTACACGGCTAGAGGGGGGAAGTATCTATTTGCTATGCTAGGTTCAGTCTCGGACATTCCAAATCAGTTATCTTGACATTTAGGGGATGGATTTGGAATGAATGTTACCGATCTTCTAGGCAATCAGTTCAATCTCCAAATATCTCTACCCATTCACTCTTTTCTTCTCTGTCCCTGTCACTGGCCGGTCTAGGCAGTGCCATCTCCCCCCGGGACTAATGCAGTTTTGCTCAGTTGGTCTTTCTGTTTTCATTCTTGCCTCTTTTACTTGTGGGTCCTATAGTTACAGCTTTCTGGAGCATATCTTGACTTACAGTGAGTGCAATCTCAGTCCATTCTTATTTGTCTGTACAAATACAGATGTCAATCAATTTTATTTACAATGTCTTGTGAATTTTAGGCTCATTTAAGAATATTAAAAGGAAAACACTTTTGACATATGTTGTCAATTTTATACTTTCAAGACTCTATCAGAAATGCAGTGTTATGCAAAAGTTCCATTTATAAATTTCCAACAAAATAACTATAACCCAGTGAAATCTTCTGATAAATAAGATTCAGGGCATGGTCACCAGTTACCAGTACTGAACCTGGAGTAGTTGACCTTCTGCTGTCCTAGAAAAATGGTAGAGTTTTTCAGATTATAATTCAGAATAGTCACAAGATGCTGGTCTCTTTTACAAAGATCCAGCCTGAAAGGTCAGGTACTGGGGTTGGGGGAATAAAGTTTGAAACCCCTGTGGCGGTACTTAGTATGCATTACTCTTGGTGATTATCTGCCTTCTGTACTAGAATATGAGCTCCCCAGAGATCAGCTGTTCTGTTTATAGCTGAATCTCTAAGACCTTATAGAGTGATAAACATTCAGTTTATGAAATGAATGAAGCTCATGCGAAAAGATCAAGAAGAGTTAACCTGACTCCCAGCACCACCTCTTCAATTGATCAATAATAGCATGGTATTTCTGGACTTTACTTTCCCCATTTACAAAGAAAGGTTTGGATCAGGTGATGTGTATGGTTATTCTATGCCTTGTCACTAAGACCTCACTCATTTGCAAAATTTGGTATATTGACAAATCCTCAACCCCTTAGAAAACTCCCAAAGTTCAAGAAAGTAAGTTAGTGAAGAGAACCAATGCTTCTCTTCTGGGAAACTAATTTGCAACTAGAAAGTCACTACAGGATCTCTGTTAAGTTTAAGCTCAGAGTGTCACTGACTCAAGTATCAGAAAAACACACCAAACACCTTCATTTCTTCACTAATCTGCTTAACAGGGTGAAGCAGAGCCAACTTTTGTGAGACTCAGAGATTTTAAAATTAAGGGGGAGAAAATTTGGAAAAAATACAAAATTACAAATCTCAAATTAGATTTTTCAGAGGAAACTATTTACTTAGAATGAAAAAGGAAGTCATAAAAAATTGCAAATTTTAAGTGACGTACAAACACAGATATCACCAAAACCATGAAAAATAGCATAATGTGGTTTATTAATTGACTTACTAATACATCCTTTTTTTTTTTTTGGTACCCGAGTTCGAACTTAGCACCCTGTGCTTGTGAGGCAGCCAGTGGCGCCACTGAGTTAAGTCCCCGGACCTGACTTACTAATACATCTTTGCAATACATTTACCTTTATTTTATCCACTAACCCTTTCATAGCCTCTTTAACAATATAGCACTTTATAAAATTTTCAAAACTCAAGAAAAAAATTTAATTTAGTCTTCCTTTAAGAAAGCTAAATCGAAGTTTTAATAATTGGTAAGTTTAAATAAGCTTCTTTCAGTTTCACTATTGATATTAGTGCCATCATGTACATTTTTACAATGTATACTATATATAATACAATGCACCTATATGTGATTATATAGGGAATTTGTTCTTATTTAAAAGTTGCATTGTTAAATCAAGAGATTATTCATTACTTTATATGACATTGTTCTTTTCTTCTTAATGAAACACTGCGTTAGAAACCATTAGTTTCTAAATGCCCAAATAATCTCTATCGATCTTCCTATTTATCTGAATTTTCCCGCATCTATTTAGTAAATCAATTTTAAAATGAAAACCACATCATTCAAAACTAGGAGTGTATACTTTTTTACTATTTTTATTGAAACTTTTCAAGTTTTTCATATTTTCAGTTAAAATAATATATTTTACTTTTAACAATTTTAGGACAACTTTTGACATCTCTTTCATTTTCAAATTTCTTTGGTAAGATTTTGGAATTTTATTTTCAAGAACTTGATATATAAGTTTACTCATAAAATAAGTTTTGAACTGTCTCATTATGTACAGTCTCATTAGATTAGAAATATTTAAAGGAAACCTAAATCTACATCTACATGATAACCATGTTAAACATCTACATGATAAACTTAAAAAGAAAATCTGAAACTATTTGAAAAATGCTGAATTAGTCAACCATTTGTAAAGTCATCTTTTGTCTTAATAATTCTAAGTATAGACTGAGTGTGGCACACATTCTGTAGGCTTACATCTGTGTTTGTAAAGGAAAATTTGCAGCCCATACTGGCTATACAATGCATAGCAACTCTTGTTCAAAAAATATTAAGAATTTCCAGAGAGTCATGGCATTCAGGATCCTTCCAAGTATTATATATCATATAAGTCATGCAGGTCACAGGCCCATGAAGCTGGCCTTACTTCTAACTCCTTGTTCCCACCCTTCATAACAGCAGCACTACCATACAGTCAACTGATTATTGGACATCACACTGCTAGCCACCAAATATATCTCACTGATAGGCAACTAAATATGGTTGATATTCTTAGAGGCAGATCCCTAAAATACCTACGGCCCTGCCAGTGACCCACGACTTGAAAGAAAGTGTGAGAAAGGAAAAGTTAGAATGGAAAGAGAAAAGATCCCTAACCAATTTCAATGTAAACTTTAAATACCTTACATTTGCAAATTTATCAGAACACATGACCAGACAAACACATTTCTAGAGTCTCTACTGGAAGCTTAGTCTGGCTTCCTGCAAGTAAAGAACATTGAGGCAGAAGTGGTAAATCCACGTGTGGGCGTGGGCCTGGGTCCTGCCACACGACAGAACATTACTGAATGAAGCATTTCCACTGGAGAAAGGTTGTTCTTACCATCCAATTTGGGGCCACTGCTCTTTCCCTATTGTGTAAGGAACCTGGTAAGTTAACTCTCCATACATCCTTCTTTTAGAAGCCAGAACGATGGCCAGAATGATGGGTGGGGATCTTAATATGTAGGTCAGGCTTCTTTTCCCGTCCATCATTTCCAGATCCTTGCGGAATGCCCTCTGATTGCCATCTAGGTATCATGGCAGTTTGCTGGCTCTTAATCCAGTGGCCATTAATGGACTATAAATTTACATCCTCCTATAGTTCTTTAAATATTTTGCAGCCTGACGGATTTCCAGTAGCTCCCAGAATTAAAATTAGTATGATGAGGTTTACTTACTGCTCACCATTGATTGTCATATGACTTTTCAGAACTTGGTATTGAACCTGAGCAATGCCAATGAGCATGGATGTGTTGTTCATGACCGTGAGTCTACAAAACTGACGGTATGCCTCAGAGAACATCAGCCACTGGCTTTACTAATAACAAGCTACAGCCAAGTTTGGCATCTCTGATATCACACTGTCTTCATCTGTCTTCTGTTGTCATAGCAAAACATCTGACAGTGGATAATTTCTTAAGAATAGAGATTTTATTTAATTCGCATCTGGAGGCCGGGAGGTCTGAGAGCATGCCACCCACATCTGATGATGGCCTTCTTGGCGCACTGTAACGTGGCAGAGGACATCACATGGGAAGACAGAGTAAACATGTGAGATCTGGCTAGAACTCTCTTCCTCTTCCTACAAAGCTGTGAATGCAGGGGCAGGCAGAACCTCACAGCCTCATCTAATCTGCCTGCCTCTCAAAGGCCCCATCTCCAAATACATTAACATATGAGTTTGGGATGAAGTTTCTAACACATTAACATTGGAAGGAAATATTCAAGCAATAGCAACAAAGGCCAGAACTTGTAGAAGTCCTGGGAAATCCAGTCTTCCCAAACCTGAACCCCATACCCAGACAATCCTTTATGAACTTCTAAGTAAATTATTGACTCTGAATGAAGATATATCTGTCTCTTATCCATGAGGACTCAATGGCAAAGAATCCTATTGAGTTTTGTATTTATCAAATCAGTTCCTGAATACATTTCTGACAAAAGCATTGAGAATGCCTTATTGATGGAGTTACACTGCTAATAAGTAATTGATTTGTTTTTCAATCTGCTGAAAATGAAACTTTTTCCTGAAAGTGCTCCAATTACTCAGCTCAATCTCCTAAGCATCTTTGTAAATGGCTTCTTCTCTAATTTGAATTTGAATGAGATCTTGATTTTTCACACAAGTAAAATATTCAGTAAGAAGCCCTCCTTTGAACTTCATTAGAGAAAACTATAAAGTCCTAGGCCACCACCTTTCAAATATATAATTATTAATATATCTCATCATGCTGCTGTGCTGAACTAACTGCCATGGCTTTAGTGGTTCATAAATTGCAGGTTTTTCTCTCTTTCTGCCACTCATCATTACCCTTTGTCACCTTATTTGTTCTAGCCAATTTAACTCATTGATTTTCATTGTAAAGGCTATAATACTGCCAGCAATGTGGGCTTTCACAAATTAAGCTGATACATGCTAACTGGTATCACTGTGTCTTTAGCATTGAGAATGTAAGTTATAGTCTTTTTATTCTGAACCTGCCTGAAAAGGAAGTAGCTCTCAAAAAATGACCACAAAAGAAAATGATCAAAAGAAGAAAAGTTTGAGGTCCATACTTCCTAAATAAATTGGCACTTGAAAATGTGCTATTTTGTTTAAAGGGCTTTGGAAGTATGAATTTAATTTTTATATTAAACCATCATTCAACCTACATTTTTTGAGCACATACTAAAAGGTAGGTCTCTTGCCAGGGGTAGTTTATAATTCAGCGGTGTCAGTAACCAAATACAGTATAAAACTGGTGCTCAAGTACAGGTATGAATGCAACCCATACTATTATTTAAACCACAAACCAGGAACTGAGAATGCTACATTATGTGAGTACAGCTCATATTCTTGTGTTGAAATAAAGTGCTATTCTTTCCCTTAAAACTAGCCCTAAAATTTATTTAACAATTGTAATATTTTCTTCACTATAGCTTTTATTTAACACCAAAAATTCATTCTCTTTTTCCTGACTTATGGAAACAGTGCTTAAGGTCAAATGTCATGAAGCTAACCAATGTCATCTTGCTCATGATTTTTGGAAATTATACTAGAGGAAAATTATAGGCAGAAATTACAGAAAAAAAACTGATTTGATTTATTATTTATTTAAATGTTTGTTTTAGATATATCAACAAAGCCCTATGATAACAGAAAATTAAAATACAAATATTTCGTACTTTTTTAAAAAATCTTCTTTTCAAAAGTTTAAGTCTTTCAAAGTTGTTATGGGTTCATACATGACAGAAGTTGTGGGTCATATGCTATCACAATGTGGTCATCATCTTCTCCTTTTTATTGACTAATTACTATTCTTCCATATCAGTAACCCATGAGGGGGAACACTGTCTAATCCATAAAAGTTTAAAGGAATTTGGTGGAAGCTAGTATTAGCATGATGACAGACAACTATTTATTTCAGTGATTAGTACATCTCCTAAAAGCTATATTGGCACTATCAATAACCACCTATTAAAATGTAAGTTCCTTAAAGGAAAAAATTGGGTATCTTTTCATTTCTGGTACCTAGCATGGAACCAGGGACATACTTGGCACTGAAAAATTTTAACAAACCAAACTAACCTACAGGGGCAAAATGTGCTTTAGAGAAAATACTTTCTTCTTATATAAGATACGGGGAGTGAGTAAACTGGAGATTTATGTATTCGACCCACACTTGTTGAATGATTTTTTTGCCAATCTGGCACTGTTTTAAGCACAGGTGACACAGCTGTGAACAGATCACACGCATCCTTGTCATGATGTTCTAATAGGAGAGACAAAAGGCAAATGTTTGCTTACATTAAAGTTCAGCAGAACTGGCCAAATTGTGAGGCTGTGATTGCTTCATCCAGCAGCCAGGTATCCATTTGGCCTGCTTCTGTGTTCAAAACATTCTCCACTGAAAAGCTACAGACCCTCCCTTAGGAAGTTTCCAGGCTGCTAAGAAAGCAAGGATCTCACATGAAACGCACAAGCCATTGCGATAAAGCATTTTTCCTGTCAATAATGAGGGTAAACACACAGGCTAGCAGAAACCTGGGAAAATTAGGCAAGTTTTAAAAGAGGGGGTTTGTTCTAAAGGAAGCCTTGCAGTGGAGCTGTGGAGAGAGTAGAAAAGCCTGTAAATAAAAGAAATGGTAGATACTAGAGTCATAAGAGAACTTGATAGACAACGGGAGTGCAACTGAGACATAAAAAAGAATCAGGGAGAAAGTAATCAGTTTGTCTGAAACTTCTATTTACAAGTTAAGTGACCCAAGGTAAATTACTTTACTTCTCTAAAACTTCATTTCCTCACCTATAAAATGGACTATTATGCTTGTTTCCAATGATTATGAAAATTAAATAAAACACAATAATTCTCATTTCTAGCATAGGACCTAACATTTGGTAAGTCTTTGATAAATGCTGATTTACTTATCTTTCCTTAGTAACACTAAGAAAATCATTGAAGAAGTTTTGTCATAAAGACATAACTGAGGTAGCCTTTTTTAATTTGGAAGAAAGCAATATTTATCAGAAGGAGAGAGTTTGCACAAAAGAAAATGTACACTCAAACTGAAAATGAAGGTGGAAAATGAGAGGTGGAGATTTTAGATAAGAGGTAAAATGGCAGTATGCACTCATAACTACATTGGAAAGATGGGAGAGGGACAGGTCTAGAAAGAGCTCAAAGTGGCCTACTTAGAAAACTTAAATTGATGACAAAATAAAAGTAGTAATTTGGAAGATAGACATGAGATCAATCCCAGAAAAGTTGAACTGGGATGTCTGTGGATTTGAACAAACAAAACAGATACAAGGAAAATTTTTGAAAGATGCAGATTTTGCAATCATTAGGTAAAAGTATATGACAAAGTCATGGATAGTATCATCTAGGGATTCTGAATGTTTTGGAGAAAATACTTTCTTCTTATATGAGATGCAGGGAATCAGTAAACGGGTGAGATGAATTCATTCGACCTGTACTTATTGAATGATTTTTTGGTCAGTCTGGCACCATTTTAAGTATGCCTAATTATCTTGAATTTATGCTGTGATCCTAGTAGTACACATTATAAATGGATCTCAATATTCCTCAAAACTCATATGTAGAAATCCCAACCCCCGACGTGATAGGATTGGGAGTAATTAGGTTTTGAGGGCACACCCTGATGACTGGGATTAGCACCCTTATAAAGGAAGCCTGAGGGTGTTCATTTTTCCCTTCAACCACATGACAACACAGCAGGAAGTCGCCATCTATGAGAAAGCACCTCTTACCAAACACCGTATCTCTCTGTGCCTTGATTTTGGGCTTCCCAGCCTCTAGAAATATGAGGAATAAATTTCTATTATTTATAAGCTACTCTGTCTGTGGTATTTTTATAGCATACAAACTAACATAGATTGGCTACATTTATTGGCTAAAAAGAAGCTCAGAGCTTCCAGCAAACTTTTCTTTCCTACACTCATATTCCTATCATTCTGTCCTCCAGGAAAAATGCTAATGTGTACTGGGTGAGTTAAGAACATTTTATTAGCCTGCTATCTTAGGGCTCCCTAGAGCAACAGAGTCAATATAAAATACATGTATAATTATACAAAGTGATTTATTAGATAGGCTTACAGGATCAGAGACAGAAGAGTCACAATGGCCAACTGCAGGATCAGAGTTGGCTTTCTTCTTCAGAGTCGTCCTTCTTCTGTCCCTTTTTATTCTGTCCAAGCTACAAGCTTATTGGTTGGTGCCATCCACACCTGGGGTAGATCTCCCCACCTCAGTTTGCTGGCCTACCCTACATGTCAATCATCCTCAGACACACCCAGGATTTACACATCTGCTAGGCAGTTCTTACTCAAGCCAGGTTGGCACATCACAGTTAATGATCACACCCACATTTTGGAGCAGAGATCCACAAGCAGAGGGGCTGGAGGGGGTGGTCCTCCTGCCCTCAGAGCACTAGCAGTGCTGGACAGTAGAGCAGCTCTTATGCTCAATGACTCCTTTCTCCCACCCAGCTGACAGCCCATTAGGAAAGGAGTGACACCTAAGAAAGCCCTGGACTGGTGGCCACAGCCACTCCCTAATCATTGCTGACCTCCCTTCTGCTTTGCACTGAATACTTTACTCTGGATTGGGAGTTAACTTTTATAAATTGTATAATAACACAAATTCCAATTGGACCTTATACAGGAATTGAGCACAAATAGGCATTCTTATTGGCATTCATTCCAATACTGAAGCCTACACAACCTAAGCAAAGGGCTACTCTCTGGGCCAACAAACTCACCGTGGTTTGGAAAAATCCCCAATACACAGTAGCTACTTTGACTTGAATTTTCTTCCATGGAAACCAGTTGAAGGAAACATTTAAATAGTCCAGGGCCGTGGACATACTCTAGTCTAGTATAAACTCAGTATTCTCCTTCCCCTTTTGAATTGTGAATTCCCTGAATATGAAAGCCATCCAAATTGTCCATTTGGACCTTTACATGTAAGATGTCGGTGAATATTGCTTTTTATTTGTATACATGGAAGATGTATATAGCAAGACACTATGACATCATTCCCCAAGTACAAGATGGAATTAGTTTAAAACAAAGCTGCAGTTGCAAGTATTATAATCAAATTGCTCCTTTGGACTATGTCAATTATAGCAGCTTCTTCAGGTTCATGTCACAAATCATTATCCTCAGCAAACTGGAACTGACTTAGAAACAGAAGGTCATCGGTCTGTATTGTTATGGGTTTTAACACCAACCTTAGCACTATAAGTTGAAGTAAAGGTGAACATTCATAATTTTGAAGGATATTTTGGCCTTAATAATAATTCCAAATAATTGAGGATGATACATGGTAAGCATTTCTATCTCTACCTCTTTTTCTAGAGTTAAGTAGTCCAACCAGTGGGTGACCTAAAGTTTCAGGTCAGATTCTTTGGTCCATATTCCTACACTATCCCTTTATTATTCTAATGTTATCTCTGTTCAATATAGTCTTCTGAATTTTGTCATTCCCAACTGATCCAACTAAAGAATTGAAAAACAACTGTAAGTTTCATTGTAACTACCTAATGAATAAAAAATATTTCTCAAATTGGAATGCAAAGAAAATATACATATATTATTAAACTTCATCTTGGGCTTTCATCATTGTTTCCTAAATAATTAAATCACACAAGTATCATCAACAGATGAATGGCTAAAGATAATGTGAGATATACAAATACTATTCTGCCCTTAAAAAGAAGGAAATTGTATCACAACAGGGATCCACCACAGAAAAAATTTAGTCACAAATTCTAAATTTGATCTCTTGCTACCTTTTAGTCCAATGGGTAGAAATAATGGTCACAGGTAATTGTTAACATTTGTTGAATTCTACCATATATTAAACAGTGCTCCAAGTGCCTCAAGTGTGTTATCTCATTTAACAATGATGTGACATAGCTGAAATTATCTCCATTTCATAGAGGAGGAAATTGAAGCACAGAGAGATTACCCACAATTTACAAAAATTGTCAATGGTTGAGCAATCTGATATTTAAAGCTGCACTCTTATTATTCTAAACTGTGTATGTATTTTTAAAACATCATAGAGTTCATCTAATTTCATCTCTCTTAGAATTCTTATTGTTTCCTTAAAGGAAAAGCAGAGAAGCAGAGAGTTTCATTGGTTTAATAATAATCAAAATCTGGAGAGCAGAGAATACTGAGAAATAATTTATCTTGTTGATTCTAACAATGCAAGTAGAAAAGCATATATTTTGATAACCTAGGTCAGAAATTCTCAGGCTCTTTTGTCTCAGGATTCATGTATATTTTAAAAAATCACTGAGGGTCCTAAAATGCACCTACTTACATTGGTATTATCCACAGATATTTAACATACTAAAAATTAAAACTGAGAAAAGTTTAAGACACAAAAATACCCAAGCATTAGCAAGTTTAGCTGTCTGAGCAACATCCTCACATCATGCAGCTCTGGAAAATTCCAGTATACAAAGGGAGAACGGAGTGAAGGAGCAGTAACATTTAAGGGTTATTACGAAATTAGTTTTGATTCACAGACTCCCTGAAAGGACAACATGTGAAGAACTGCTGATGGAAAGTTATGGTTCTTACCCTGACTTACCCTCCTCAATAATCGCTTTTAACTTACTGATCCAGAGACATTCAAAGAGATGACTATGTGGGTAATGGAGTTAAAGTTGATATTCTAGTAACCTTTTGGTCATTTTTTTAATGATAAAAATGCCTGGACATAGAAACTAGCTCGAGTGATATTTACTAGTTCACTGTCAAGCTTGAGCGTATACACAGACCCCTGGAGCTCCACTTGGTGACTGTTCATTAGCAAGAGGGTTTAACCCGGGCTCTTGAAGTGCTGGGGAAACATGGAGTAAATAATGAACTCTCTGAAAACAACTTTTGCAGGTTCTAGGGCTGTACTTCAGTCAGGAGTTGGATTCTGTGAACCCAAACATGGTGTAATTCTATCCAATCCAACCCAGTGAACCCAGAGGGTCAAACCATAGCAGGCCAAATACAGCCAAGAACCAGATGCTGTAGAGGGAGAAAGTTCACACTTCCTAGTCTAAAGGAGAATCTAGACAGAGGAACATTCTGGCTGCCTACAGAAAGCAGAGGCTTGAATTGTTCAGAAATGTGGTCAGAGAAGGCAAGTCCAGAAAAAGCAAGGGAGACCTACATAGCTGTCCAACTTTTTGTCTTGTCTGGGCTACGCTAAGTGAGGATCCATTGTCTTGGGCCACATATAAAACTTACTTGTCTTCTTAATAAAAACAAACACCTGTCTTCATAGGCACACACACCTGTCACATGAGGACACAAGAATACCCTCAGCAGACCAGGCGCCACCTGGATCTCCTAGATCGTGGACCTCCCAGTTTCCATAACTATGACAAATAAATGTCTGTGCTTTTTGTACACTTTACCCACCCTCAGGGATCCTATTATGGCCTCATAAATACACTAAGGCAGGTGGGCTCCAAAATGTTAAAGTGAATTATTACATTTGAGAGGCTGAGACAAAAGGATTGAGGGTTCTAGGTCAGAGTGAGTTCAAAGCTGGCCTGGACAACAAAGTGACACCCTGTTTCAAAAGAAGTGAATCACTGGCTTACATGAATGATGCAGCCTCATCCTCCTACTAAAAACAAAATTTTAGAAAGCCCTGAAATAAGCACGCCCTACTTTGACCAAATCACCTAACTGCGTAACAACAATAACAGCATCAGACAACACTGTTGTTCTCACTTCTAAAGCATGCATATGAAGGGCTATTGCCGAACAGAAAAAGCTTTCATTTTTGAATTGTATTTTCCTTTCAATTCAAACACACGCATGCAAGTGCAGAATACATGATGGCTAATGCTCTAAATGCTTGGAAATTTTGCATCAAGGAGAATTTGATAGTCAAAACATCCATCATTTCCAAAATAGAGCACTTAATTATACTCATTTGTCTTTTATTTCTATAGATTCAGCTTATGAAACAGGGTAGTATAAAAGAAAATTGAAGAATATGGTGTATTCCAGGTTTCGTTCCCAACTCCCCATTAAATACACACATATAAACACTTCTGCCTGAGACTCTCATGCACCTTGTTCTTTCTCTGGCACTCACCCTTCGGTGTGGGAGGCTCTGCAACAGAATTATGTGACAGCGTGACCTTTAAGAAGCAGCAGAGGTGCCGTCGCGTTAACAGTCAGCGAATCCTAAAGCAGCAGCAAACAAGTTTAGATGTCCGTCGTTTCCACAGGGCAGTGTCCTGGAGTTCAGCGACAAATAATCATTCATAAGCCACAATTTTACATTAGAGATTTTCCTGCAGCATGCTAGGCAAGCAATTCACTTTGTGGCAATTTTACTTCTTCTGTTGGACTGCCCTACAAATGAAATGTAAGAGATTTTGAAGAGGTCACATGGGATAGACGGGTGGGTCCCAGCTAAGGCCAGGACACCATCTGCACCTACTGCAGGATGATGCCTCAGAACTTCTACAGGGAGATGGTCCCTCTCTCCTTACCGGTTGAGTTGGTCCCCGAACCACATTAGATTATGTGTCACTGGAAAACTCTTCTAGGCTATGACCTGTGAGTGTTAGACAGGACTCAGTCTGCAGCAAGGCCCTCTGCCTTCGATAGTCCTTGGAGCTCTGTGCTCTGATGTGCAAGTGTTTGCCATGACCACTGGCAAAGAGACTAGAATATGCAGATCATCAGAGCAAAAGACCCCTGGGAGTCATTTTCCTCCTCAGAGGCTCTGGCCCTTCCTGTGGCATCTCCCCTCTGTGCCTCCGAGCCTGCTGCAGAAAGCTCACTGGTGAAGGAGGTCCTTGGGGTCTTGGGCAGCTCCTGCTGGGGACACAGACTTCCTCCCATGCCCTTGGTGCCCTGAAGTTTAAATATTGAAGAGCTAGCTTCGGAGCTCTGGGATCGAGGCAGAAGCTGACTCTCCAAATCTGCCTCTTGCCTGAAAAAGACGACTTTAGAATGACTTGAAAAGGCAGAGGCTACAGGGATATTAGGGTTCCAGACGGACCATGAAAAGCACTGACAAAAGAGAAAGATAAACTGGAGTTCTTGTGGCAGAAGTGCTCAGCTCTAGGGGTCCGTATTACCATACTCCTTTGCTTTCCTCCTGTCCTTCTAGCCCCTCCTTCTTAGTTTCCTTTGTTGGTTTCTCTTTTACTCAAATTCCACAGGTAAGGGATGTTTTGCACTCATTCCTATTCAGGTCATGTTGCTATTTTGTGTGTGTATGTATTTTTTGTTTTTTGGTGTGTGTGTGTGTGTGTATTTTTTTTTTGTTTTTTGGTGTGTGTGTGTGTGTGTGTGTGTGTGTGGTAGTGGGCATGGCACCCAGGGCCTTCACACTGAGCTACAGCCCCAGCTCATTTTCAATTTTAAATTTTGGGATAGAGTCTTGCTAAGTTGCCCAGGTTGGCCTCAGCAAAAATATAAAGCAATTTATAGATTCAAAGATCATTTATATATTTAACAAAGTATTGAATAAGTGGGCTATGAATGGGGAGTGTTAATTCTCTTTTAGAGATATGGGAGTCTAGATGCCAGCTTACTAATAAAAGAGAAAAGCTTTATCAAGAAGAATAAAATATAGTCAGAATTCTACTCAAAATGCTTGAGCAGAATAGTAAGACCCGGTAGTTACATAGCCACTTCTAGCACAATAACAAAAAGGACGATACTTAGGAGTAAATAATTCACCAAGACCAGCTGAAGACATTGGTCTGAAGGGCCCAAACTTTTCTCCAACCTATATAGCAAAATCATCTATTATACAGTTCATAGATTGGAAGATATTTCCCTCAGCCTGGTTCTCTCTCTCTCTCTCTCTCTCCCTCTCTCTCTCTCTCTCATATTAAGACAGTGATATTTCCTGTTGGAACCATGGCTTAGTCCACCAGATTAATTCCAGGTAGATCTGTATACAGGACCTGCACATCTAATGGGAGTGCTGGCAGTCCCTACCTCTTCGTGGCCTTAATACCCTTTCCATAGGTTGATTCAAGCCCTTCTCTGTACTCATCTTGCTATGATTTTATTCTTCTCCATGTCCATCTTGATATGATTTTATTCCCTAAAGTTAAAACATATAACAAATAGGAATCTGCAAGAGAATGAGAGTCAATTTAAATAGATGTCTTCCTGCTTTCTTTTGCCTTTGAGAGTCCCAGTAAATAGACAGAGATGCTCTCAGTTTTTCGAGAGTAGAATGGAAAGTTCATGATGAAGTAGAATATTTTTTGCAAAGAATAAGAACTGTTTATTAGAACATCAGAATCCAGCTCCTCAGCCCAGCTCCATGCCCTTTGCCCCATACCCTTGGAAAGGTCACTTAATCTGGGTCCCGATCTCCCAATGAATTTAAAAAAAAGAGTAGAAGCACATGGAGAACTAGATTTTACCTTATTATTTCTATTAAAAATTTTACTAAAAACCAATTGAAAAAGTACAAATCTGCTCTTAAATAATTTTGCTTCCCAAGAAATCTTGTGTAAACCATTATCATTAAATATGAATGTATAATTAGTTTGGGATTTTGGTATGAACTTGGACATATTTTACGACACATATTCTACCAAGGCAATCCAAGTGAATTCTTTCCTAATAGAAATTCCCAGAGTGTGGAATGGGGAAAAACATTACAATGACATCACACAACTACGTTCTGCTTTTATTCAAACTCTGGGCAGTACCCCTATCACATGGAACTGTAAAACTAAACTAAAGTGAAGATGGCTGCTGCTCAAACCAGACAAAAAACAGATGGGAAAGAGACAAAAGGCAGAGCATGGCAGCGCATTCTTCATAACAGCACAATTATAAAGGCATCTGTTCACGGAGTACAGGTTTCCACTGCATCTCTGTGTCACCTGATGGATGGAAAGAACAGAAGCATTCTAAGTCGTGAGCATGACAAAGCTATAATGTGTTACTTATATGCAGGAGCTGTTAATGCTGTCACAGACCAGGCTGATTAACAGCATCCTATCCCGAAGGGTCTGTCTACAGCCAGCAAAGTCATCTTGCAACTAAATGACTGAGTGCCCCAGCTCTGAGGCGGAAGGGCAAGTCTGAACAGCATCACGATATTTGAGGCCTCGGGAGGAAAAGGGGGAGGGTGGGGCGACTGCTTTTAGAGCATAATTTTTCTTCGGCCCTGGCATATTTCTTCTAGTGGCAGTGATTTTACTGGCGTGAGTCAGAAAGCATGTGAGTCATCTGTATAATAAATGAGACAACTTTATTTCATTCAGCTTCTGCTCACTTCATTATAGCAAGAGAAAGTAAGGAAACTTTCTGTTTCCTGTCAGGTTTTCCCAAAATGATCAGTCACTGATGGCTCACATGTCCCCATCAGAACTGCATGAAGCGATGAAGCCTCAGCTTGTATTGCCAGCAACCTAGCAACACGGTTGTCAAGCACACTGGCTCCTGGGATGATTTACCACTTCCAAATGTTACATTTGACAACAAAGCTAAGAAGGATAGCCTTCTCAGCTAGAAGCTTCCAGAGTTAGCTCTTCCACTCCTGCAGCTTAGCTTTATTCTTCCCAGAAAGGGCCCGTTTCTTGCAGCTCTGTCCGTCAAAGCTGGATCTCAGGACTTGAATGCTGCCTTCCAAGTTCCTTGCACCTTTTCTGTTCACTTGAAAGGCCCTTGCAATCAAACCAAAGATGTAATTGAATGAACTGGTTGTGTTGTCTGGAAGCTCAATTCAATGAAGAGGGTGTAGGGAAGAGCAAACTAAGAAAATGCATTTGTTGAATGAGAGTGGGACTCAAGCGAAAGCTACTGCTTGCCAAGACTGGAATGCCACACCAGGGGAATTTCTGCAAATTAATATCTGCTGCACAGGGGGAGAATTTGAGAGTAGCACAATACTCAAGTCTAGTGAGCAATTATTTAGCAAAGATTTAAAAGCCCGGCAAAAAACTGATGTCGGAGATGATCGACACAAAGATGTCAGAAGTTAGAAACTACTGAATGCCATAACAGAATTGATTATACACACTGAAGAATGGATAAGAAGAAAAAGTACGAAATTACAAGGCGAAGAGTCCCGTTCACCAAAATAGACGACGCAGGAGTCTGCTGGAAAGAAATGATTGATTTTTCAATGTGATTGATTTGAGGTGCCTATCAGTCTTCCATACTGAAATATTTCTCAGGCCATTGGACATGTGGGTCCAGAAGTCAGCAGAGTGGTAGATTAAGTTTGAAAAATCATCAAAATAGAAGGGAAATGTTGGGGCAAGGTTTTCTTTAAGAAATTCTAAGCATTATATTTAGAGTGAACAGACCATAAAGATGACAGTGGAGCCCTTTGGAATCATGACTTTGACTCTTTGAGTGGATAAAGAACAGTCCTCAAAGTATTCTGTAATGAGCAGCTGAAGAGAAAAGAAGAGAAAAAATTAGATCGAGAAAATCAAAGAGAGAGTTTCAAGAAGAGAATGCTTAACAGAAACAAGTGTTCGTCAGAGTGTTCCATGCTATTAGAAAATTAGAAGTTCAATCTTTTCAGTAATATAAAAGCCATGTACAGGTACAAGCACCCAATGATAAATGTAAACATATTGTATACCTAAAATGTACCGATAAAAGAATTAAAAAGAAAAAAAACAGCCAGTGATCTCAATGGCAGAGACTAGTGAGTAGCTGAGCAAACCTTTCCCTGTTTTTCTGAACACACAGGCAGAGCAGTTTTCAGCATCACTTGCAGTTAATAATTGACATGTACATGAGCTCTAGCCAACAGAATATGGTAGAAATGATGAGGGCCATGAAAATAGGACTGTCTAGTCTTATTTCTCTGAAGCCATTATAAGAAGCTTAACCAATAAAAGGAGGCTATCCCTAGTGCAGTTGCTGATTTCATAACCTTGGGGGAAAGTTAGAACTGTTTCACTGGAAGGAAGTAGAATGGGATTATTCAATTTTTATTGAGTACTCACTGTGTGCTCTTCTGGACCATGGGTATGCAGGAGTAAAGTGATCAAAGTTCTTTGTCTTCATATATCTTATATTTTAGTGAATTTTGCATTCTTCACAATAAAAACATTGAATGACATCAAAGATAGATTTACTGTGATACACATGGCTTATCAGGACATATTTAACATCCTATTTACATATTCAGTGAAAAGGATGAAAGCAAGCAGAAACTGAGCTCAGCAAAAGCTAAGCCATGGTCTGAGAATAACTTGTTAATATCACATCTGTCATCAGCTGGGTCTTTCCTGACCAGCTATCCCTAGAATGAAGTGATCATGCCCCCCAAGGACAAGGACAAATGCTTAGGGAAGGAGGGCCATTAGAACCTCCAAAAATAGATTTCACTTTAGTATGAATGCCTGTGTACATATGTGTATCTCATAAAAGTTATTTTAGTTGAAATGAGAATGGGCTAAAAAGTGTTTTAAAAGAGTTTCTATAAATTAACTAAGTCAATAAGCCATTCTTTCACAACCATGAAATGTAGTTTTGCACAACATATTTTGAAAGAAAATATCCTGGAGATAATGCAACAGTACATTGAGTTGTCTTAAGGAATTCTTCTGAATGCTTCTGTATTAAACATCCAACCCTACAAATACAAGTGTATACCATAATATTAATAATCCCAGAATACCAAGAGAAGTAATTCTGAACATAATACAGATAGGTCACATTTTTTTCATATAGATGACAGTAAAATTTTATATAGGCATATTAGTCTATCTGTGTGTAAACCCTATATGCCTTGCTTATAGTAAAGTATACTTCCTTCTGCCAAATCTCTCTAAAATGTGCCCCATTCAAGTTCCAATGGTTCTTTATTCCTTAATGAAAACAAATATTGCTTTGTTTACTGTAAGATTTTATCTAAAGAGACACAGAGCACAGCACCATCATTTCTATAGCTCCCAGTCCCAATGTATTTGTTACTTGTTGAGACAGGAAAAGACAGGTACTCTGAGTGTTCTCATTTTCAGAACTTAAGTCTGAGTATTTCAGCACGAGGGTATAAATTCATCTGGCTATTTTCCTAGGGCAAAAAAAATTTTAAACTTTCCCATTAAGTTATGGGAAAAAATGATGACTAAAAAATGCACTTTTTCCTACTGGGAATTATGGCTTAAAGTTGTCTAATGAGGTTTATTTTGAAATAATTACAGAAAATGGTGATGCCAGCTCCGGAAAAGACAGGGGATATTACACTGAGACTCAAGATCAGAGGAGTATTTGGTATTATACAGTGCCTAATGATGCATCAGAAGACAAGCTGGGAAGGGACATGCCGCCTGTTATTATCTTACAAAGTTAGGAGTTTATAAAACCACATCTGAGAAATTAACTGGTTTACATATCCCAAACTCTGTAATATCCTACTTCCTGTTCTGAAACATTATAGGTATTATTAGGCATTATTGCCTTTTTTCCCCCAGAATTCTAGCCCTCTCCGACAAGTGCAGCACTATCACCACCATAGAGCCCTTCTCAGGGCACAATCCTCCCAAAGATGACCACTATCCTACCTTTTAGCATTATAATCTAATTTTGCTGTTATTGAACTGTGTAAATGGTGTTAGCCCAAAACTCTAGAGACCAACGGCTCTCTAAATTAAAAGGGTTTATTGAGCCATTACTAATGGTAGCCAGTAGAAGAAAGGATCGTCATCAGGGACAAATTTCCCAAATGACCAGCAATAGCGTTAAGGCAGCTGTTGGAAAATAGGCAGCAAACCAGAGCTGAGTACTTTTCATGAATTCTGGGGAATGAAAGCACTGTGACCTACATTGGCTATACATGAGGGTCAAAATAATGCAAAGTGGGAAAACGCTGTGATAGAAAGGCAGTCCATAAAAAGAAATGACTATTGCTTTTGGACTGGTTGAGTAGCAGTGGTCTGGATGTTCAGCCAGGAAGCAATCTAAGTCAAGGTTTCAAATAAATGATCATTTTCTTGGTTTTGCCCAGCTGTTAACTGAGTAACTTCCCTTATTTCTTCTTTCCTTAAACCACCAGACTTTGTAATTAAATTTAGAATGTCTCAGAATTCTTTTCCTATCAGAATCACACAGCATGTCTTCGTTGGGGTTTAGCTTTTTTTACTCAGCATTAATTTTATGAGTTTCATTTGTGTTTTTTGGATATGACTGAATTCTGTCCATTCTTAGATTTGCAAAGTATCCCATCATGTGAATACCACATATTGTTTATATGTTCTATTTTTTTGGAAATTTGTATAATTCTCAGTGTGGGATTGTTATGAATTAAGCTGTTACCTACCTTCTTATGTATGTGCTTGGTGATTAACTATAGGTATTTCTATTGAGTAAATGCCTGGAAGCAGAATTCCTTGATCTGAATTAAAAACAGCTTTGCTTTCCAAAATAATTACATAATTGATGCTCCTACTGGACATTATAAAAGGGTTGTATGATTTACATCCTTTCCATTACTTGGTGCTTTCTATCCTTTCTACTTTAGTCATTCTGGTGTTGGGTAATCTATTGTGGCATAAATTTTCATTTCCCTATTAAGGACTAACCTTTTATATGCAAATACACCATATAGATTTCTGCCTCTTGTGAAGTCTCCCTTCAATTCTTTCACGTGTTCTTTTTTGGCTTTGTTCTTCCTGAGCTACACCAGATCTTAGGTATTTTTGTGGCTTGCCTTTTCACATTGTTAGTAGTATCATTTGATGAACAAGACTTCTTAATGTTCAAACAGACTAAATTTCAATTATGGTTAGCATTCTTCCAGTGTCCTATTAAAGAATTGCTTGTCTGTTCTTAGAGCATAACACTATTTTCCAGTGCTTTATCCAAAGAGTTGCATTGTTTACTTTCTCTATTTATCACTGAAGTCTACTCGATTGGTTGTGTATGTGTATATAATGTAAGAAAGGATCACTGCTCATCTTTTCAGTTTTTTATTAGAACATGTTTGCATTACATAATGATTGCATTCCTTACAGGGAGCTGGTGCATGACCATAACACATCTCACTTCTTTTTATCCCTTTTCTCTCTTTCCCCTTTCCCCCATCTCTTGATCCTCTTCCCACTTGAAAAAGTACTCCCCTACTTCCTGTTATCTTTTATTTTGCTCCTTATTTATATTTTAATACTCATTCTGTATCAGTAGTCAATCAACCCTGAACAGTGTGCTAAAAAAGATTATTGTTTCCATAATGCCTTGCACAACCATCTTTCTAAAAATGAGATGGTGCATATCCTTGGGCCAATAAAATATATTTCATTTCCATGAGCCTATTAGTTACTTTCCCATTGCTAGACAAAATACCCCACACCAGCAACTTAAAGGAGGAGAGGTTTATTTTGGCTCATGGTTTTCAGAGGACTCATTCCGTGGTTGGTTGGCCCCAAGGTAGAGAGGGCATGGTGGAAGGGCAGTAAAACGCTTCTCAACCAAGAAGCACAAAAAGAAGGGAAGAGCTGGGAACCAGAATACACCCTTCCAGGTCACACCCCCAGGGAGGCACCCCAACCAGGCAGCACCCCTAACAGCACTTTCTGCCATGTCCTCATCAGTAGGTGAATCCACTAGTCAGCATAGCATCTTCATGATCGAATCACCCTTGAAAAGCCCCAGCTCTGAAAACATGGGACTTTTACTGGACATTGACAGTCTAAATTGTTACAACTTTAGAATAGTCCTTTTATTCGTTAGTGTAGACTCCCAGCTTGGTTCTTTCCTGAGACTACCTTGATTAGTCTTGGCTCTTTGTATTTCTAAGGGAATCTTAGAATCTACATGTCATTTTCCACACAAAAGAGACGAGATTTTATTGGGGTGCATTGAAGGTATAATGAAATTTGGAATGAAAGAATATCTTTTAATTTAAAAATACCCATAATTTCTCATTCTTTCTAGCAGTAATGCTTCTGCAACAAAATTTTGCGATTCATCCTATCAAGATATAAATAACACTTGAATCTGGGATGACCTTATGCCTTGTTTTTTGATAAATACAGATAAAATACAGTGGAAGTAATATTTCTTAATGTCATGGTTAAGCTTCAGGAAGCACTAAGTTTACTCTTTTTGGAACTCTGCCAAACCTCCATATGAACCAAGTTAGATAGCCTGCTTGATTATGGAAGATAAATATCCCTACACCACTAGTTTGCCAATAGTTATAAGCAAACATCTGTCCAATATGTAAATGAAATTATTCTGGACAGGTATACTGTTATAGATGCATATGAGACCAGTTAAGTTTAGCTGAGCATGACCTAGATCAATAGAACTTTATACATGACCAGTAGACTCATGAGCTATGATAGTCGTTACTCTAAGTCACTAAATGAGGAGATTAACAAATCAATATGTTCATAATATAATGTCTATTATCTACAAATATGGTATATCACTTAACTCATCTTCTTAATTTTTATCAATAGTTTTGAATTGTTCTGTGTGGAAGTCCTTTGATTTATTTCCATCTGGTAAATTTTAGTATCACTGAAAATGACATTACTTTAAAATTTATTTTTCTAGTTACTTGTCCCTGGCTTAAATTATAAAATTGATTTTTGCATATTGAACTTGTATCCTATGACTATACTAATACCTTTGTATTAATTTTAATAATTTATCTATAGGATCTTTGGAACTCTTTTTTTACAGAGTTATTTTGTGACACTGTTTATTTCCTACCTTTTCATTTCTTAGGGGGTTTTTTGCACTGTGCAGAATATTTAGTACAATGTTGAAAAGAACTAATGAAATAGTCAATCTTAGTACATTTTATGTCTCTGATAACGCTTTATTATCTTTTAAAAATGTCTTCAAATTCTACTTTGCCTAGAGTTGTTACTTTTTATGAATGCCATCTGAATGTATCAAGAGCACTGAATTTATCAATATGATTATATAATTTTTGTTGACATGATGAATCAGATTCAGTTTTGAAAGTGATAAACCACACTGGCATGCCTGAAATATATGTCACTTGGATATAATGTACTTTTTAAATAGTGTTGAATTATCTTTACTAGTACTCCCTCTGCAGTTTTCCATCTTTAATCATCAAAGAGGCTGATTTGCAAGTTCCTATTGATGTGATATCCTTGTCAGATTTTTGGTACAAGAGTTGTGCTAGTCATTTTCTGTTCTCTGAGTTTGTATCACACTGGTGTTATTTCCTTTAAAATGTAGTTGAATTTACTGTTTAAACTATTAAGCAAACTCTGAATTTTCAACTTGAGCTTTGCTTGTTTCTAACTCTCAGTGAAGGGACCTGAAAACATTCTCAAGTCCATGATTCAGTCCATCTTATCTCTCACCTCCTTCAGATTCTATCAGTGATCTATTGTGAGATTTTACTGTTCCCTTCATTATCAAATGAGCTAACAATCAAACAAGCAGATTTATAGATATAATGAAAGGTGAAGTTACAGCACTACCTGCTGTCACTTTACCCAGCATGACCAGGTCTCTTTGCCAAGGGCACTTTCAAATTGTACCTGAGAATATCGTTTGAGCTAAGTTGAGATTATCTCCATATCCTCCCTCTTCTCTCCTTCTTGACTACCCCTTCTCCTTCTTCATTTTTTACTTTGGAATTATAAGTTTTAAAATAAATGAAAATATGCAACTTATAAAAACATAAGACTTTATCTTTAATAGATGATAGATAAATAGATAGGAAAAAACTCTCTTCTCTTTTTTGTTTTTTTCCTGTTAGTGGAGACTATGGTATGCCAACCAAATCCTTGTTTTCAGGACTAACATACTCATTCTCCTGTCACTGACCCACATGCAATGGTTGCTCAATGTGACTATCTCTGAATGGCCATTCAGCTATAGAGCTTGCTAAAAGATTGGCTGAAATCTTTACAGCAACTGCATCACAGATCAACTCTACCATTTGCCTTATTCTACTCCACTCATTTATTGGTGTTGCCTCTGAACACATACCCCAAGTAAATTACTGGCATGCAAATTGGCATTTTATAATCTATTCCAAGGGAGCCAAAAGTCTGAGTTACTATTAGAAGTGGTACATGGGCGAAGACTCTAAAATGAACTTTTGGAACTGAGTCACTGCTGGGCTCATAATGAGGAAACCACCACTGGTGGAAAGGAGAAGCCTGATAACACCCAGCTTTCTGTAGTAGCTCCTGGAGTGGAGATGACCTGCAACAGGGCCACTGAATCAGTGGGGAACTGAGTGGAAAGGAAATGCATCCAGGATATTTAGAATGTTGGGGAGCAGAGAAGTAGCCATTATAACGCTTAGGAAACTGGAAGCTTGCTGAGAGAGGTATTGGAACCTTGGGTTAATCACAAGTTAAGGCAAAGTATGAAAAAGCCAAAGAACTCCTAGGCAGAACAATTTGTTTGCTCATTCTCATACTGATGCAAATCAGTCATTTCCATTTTTTCCTGCGGCATGAAATGCTTAGTATTCCTTCTTCCTCATTCTTTAAGTTCTCTTCCTCTGAAACACATATAGAGGACTGTTGGAACTTTTCGTTCATCCTCCACATGCCTTTCACTCATATGTTCGTCTTTCTCTATTGTATTTTGTGTAATTGATCTTTAATATACATTTCAGTTTATAAATCTCTCTAATTTTATCTAATCTGTTATTTAAAATTATGGCAATGTCTAGTTTTTATATCTACAAACTATAGTTCATTTTCAAGTCTTCCTATTAAAAACAACTATATCATTTTTTGCTCATTTTTTATTCTCTTTTCTATCTGTAAATATATTAAACAAACTCGCTTTGTGGCTTTATATCTGGTGCCCTTCAGGGTCTAAAGCTGCCCTTTTGTTTATCAGATTATAAAATCAAGTTCAAGGGACTTTAAGTGGGGAGGGTTTTGTGGCTCTGAGGGAGATTTTCCTTTGCTATAGCAAGGCAGTTATTTCAGAGACCATTTTAATGTAAATTCTCATACTGGGATTTACTAGATTATCCAAGTAGTACAAATTTAGATCCCAAACCTATGTGACAACAGACTTGACAATACAAATTGTTAAAGGAATTGACTTTTTTTTCTTAAAGGAATTAAGTCTTGTTCTCTTCTGTTTTGTTTTGTTTTGTTGAATCTCAGGAAAATCCTGTCAACTTTCCTTGTCTTCTCTTCCTGCAGATACATGGAATTTTCTAGACCACCAATGCTGTAGTCCTGTAAGGACCTCATTCTATGCAGAAGTTTCATGTCCTACCTTTACAAGGCCTCAAGCCCCGGCTTAGGCTCCCTGCATGGCTGTGGAGCCCAAGCTCCCGGGCACTGAGACTCTTTTAAGATACCCTTGACTTCAGCAGTCACCACTCTAGGCTTCTAATCCCTTTCCATTTCATTCTTCCTCCTCCAGCTGCTCATTTTCAAGGATATTTGTTATAGTTTATCTAGCATTTCTAAAGCTGGGTCAGTTTTCAGGACATATACATAAATAGATGCACTCATGTGTATTTTAAAGTTGAGGAGATGACAACAATTTTCCTTCTAAATGCTTCCTCCTAATTATGGCCTTCCAATGAATAGTAAGTTTAGATTACTTGGCATCATCAAGCTATTTTTGTTTTAAATAAAAGATTCTCAGTTTATTTCAAGCTGCATCCAAAGTTAATAATTACTGGTTTAAATGTTTGAAACTGTGCAGGTAATCAAATGGAGTGGACTACGGGGTGAGGGGGTCAAAAAAAAGGAGAGCTTGAGGGCTTAGATCTTTTTCTCTTTACTTTCTTGGAGATACCGCCTGGTAATTTTCCTTTGGGGGGTTCTCATCCTTCCCCTTGTGGTTTTAGGTTGATACTATTTAGAACCACCAGCTTCAAACATGGTTTATTTTGCTGCTCTTATCAGTTTTCACACTGATTTTAGATCCTCAGTTACTAACGCTTTCTCTAAAACTGACTCTCTCCTTCTGTACTCTTTCAGAAATTCTCTTCTCCACGTTGTTTGCTATTTTGGTTTTGCAATTGAGATACGCACCTCATGCATATCAATCAACTCAAATGTACGCTCCCTGGATGTTTTTCATCCACTCAGACCAAAATTTTAATGAGAAATATCTTCAGTTTCTCAGAAGTTCATCTGTCCCATCTCACCAAAATGAACAATCCACTTACAGTCCCAAACTCAAATGCCCTTGTTGACACCCCATCCCTTTCCTGTTTCCAGTCAGTGACATGCATTTTACTCTTGGGTGTCCATTTTCTAATGATTATTTTAAAAGGCCACCCATATCCACCTTAATCTCTTGTTGCCTTACTCCATACCTAGCAACATTTCAAGGAAGAGGCCTATTTATCATGTGACAGAGCCTTGTATGCTTTTATAATATCCCCTGTAATATTTAGAATATATCTACATAATCAGAAAAGAATGAAAAATTATTTTGTGCATTTACATCAGTCTATGTATCATGAGATTTTTATGTTAATAGAGGCTAAAGGAATACTAAAGTTTTTCTCACATTTCTTACATTGGTAGGGTTTTTCTCCTGTATGAATTTTCTGGTGTTGAATAAGAGATGAACTCTGGCTGAAGGCTTTGTCACAATCATTGCATTTTTATGGTTTTTCTCCAGTATGTGTTCTCAGGTGCTTTGCAAGTGATGAGCTCTGGCTGAAGGCTTTCTCACATGGTTTACATTTGTAAGGTCTCTATCCAGTATGAATTCTCTGATGTCTTACAAGAACTGATTGGTCACTGAAGACTTTCCCACACTCTTTACAACCATAGGGTTCTTCTCTGGTATGGACCCTCTGATGTTTAATGAGGGAAGATGTATCATTAAAAGCTTTGGAACATTCCTTACATTTATAAGGTTTTTCTCTAGTGTGTATTCTGTGATGTTGAATGAGGTATGTACTTTGGTTGAAGGCCTTCCTGCATTCGCTGCACTCATAGGGCTTTTCCCCAGTGTGGATGATATGATGTTGAATAAGTGCTGAATGGTGGTTGAAGGCTTTCCCATATTCATTACAGTTATATGGTTTCTTTCCAGTGTGAATCCTCTGATGCTGAATAAGTGATGATCTACAACTGAAAGCCTTTCCACATTCACTGCATTCACAGGCCTTCTCTCCAGTGTGGATTCTCTGATGTAAGAGAAAGGCTGAGTAGTAACTGTAGGACTTCTCACATACACTTCACTCCCATGGCCTTTTCACTGGGTGAACTTTCTGGTGTTTAGTTGGAGTTAAATGTTCCTCACTTCCATGATAAATCTTAATAGGGGTTTTCTTATGTTTACTCATAACAAGCCTTAAATCTTTCTTCTGATTAACTTGATGCCATTCTAATGTGCCTTCACATTCCCAGGTTTCTAACAATCTGCATCCCCAGAAATCATCCTTTTTAAGTCTGTCTATTAACAGTTCCCTTTCAGGTGATACCTCTTCATAAGCTTCCTGCTTTGAAAGGAACTCCTCAATATCAGGCATACATTCAGAATCCCAGAACATCAGGTTCCCACAATCCTCCACCTTTATATCCGTGGTCAGACACCTGGGGGCAGAATCCAGCTGTGCCACCTTATCACGAATAAAGTCCATTTCTTCATCTTTAACTGTCATCAGCTCATGTAAATCAACAGAACGGAGCTCAACAGTAGGTTCCATTTCTTCTGTGCTCTGTTTTGGGGGTAGAGAAGCATCAGTAGTCATGGCTTCTCCCTCAACTTCGATGGGCAGAGAATCCATGATCAGCTTCTCTTCCTTGTCTTGCTATTGCTGACTTCCTCAGTGTTTACTGCTTCAGATGAGATGAACATGGACCTTCCAGGAATACATAACCTGCTGCTTTCTCTAAATCATCCAACTCTGATAGAAGCTCTCTGGGCTGTGTCCGGCCCGGGCTCTGCGTGGAAGCCAGGATGCAGTGGGCAGCGTTCTGCAGTGGGAGGGAGGTGCAGACAGGCCTCCCGCCAGACCCTCAAAGCTTGGGGAATCAGAAGGCTGGAGCTAGAATCTCCGTAGGAAGTCACATCTCAACATTATCAAGCTTTTAGGAGTAGTCTATTTGATAGACAAAAGAATATATCCTAGGGTATCATTTTACACTTCTTTAAGTAAATTAAGCACTTTTTCATAGGTTTGTTAGAAACATATTTTTCCTATAAATTGCCTATTCAAACCCTTTGTCCATTTATTGGAATGAATTTCCATGCTTTCATAAAAGAACAAATTAGATTTCTACTTTCCCATCTTATTGAAGTAAAGTAGCATATAATATACTTCTAATATTTAACAATATGTACAATTATAATTTAATGTACAATTCAAAAACATTTGTACACTTTAAGAAAATGTTGTATATTTTTAGACCCCTGAAACTATTTTTACAACATTGAAGATAATGAATATTTACAACATTGCCACAAGGATGACTTTTTGCAAGAATTTTCTCTATTTCATCACCTGGGTTTGTTTTTTTTTAACTTAGATCATTGTTCTTTTTAACATATAGAATTTTCAATTTCTGTTAGCCAAATTTGTCAATAATTTAAGGTAGAAGTTTTGTCTTTTCTTATCTTTTCATTTTTACTTCCTTGCTCAAAAAAGGCCTACTCCAAGGTTGTTTCTAAACTCATTTATTCTCTTTTTCTTTTACTTTGTTTTTATACAATTAAATTTTTAATACTGCTTGAGTTTTGTGGGGGTTTTTGGCAGTAGCCCAACACACTCTATATGATGACAGACCATATTTTAAGTTAGTCAAAGATACCAGAATGTACAGTCTCATTTAATACGAAATGCTGAATTAATTCCAAATGAAATAAAATACCTCTTCTGTGGGATTAGCTGACAAAGCATATAGGAAGTTAGAGAGGATCCCATTTCTCTTAGCAAGTCTGTAAGGAACATAATATCTTAGTTCTAATATGAGATCTATGTTTGGAAGCCTTCCTTTCTCATATGTCCATTCAAAAAATGTGTTATTATATATTATTTTATTAACTGCTTAGTTTATTGTTGTTTTATTTCTTAACTGAAAACTAAGTTCAATCAAAACCACAGAAAAAAACAGACCAAATAATAAAGGGAATAAAGTAATAAAAATATCAAAAGCCCATCACTATTTAAAGTATATTAACTAAGTAGTGACATAAGAGAAAATGTACCTACATTGGTTCTAGCTTTTGATTTGAGGATGATATTTCTGAAATGATTTCTTTGGAGCATTTCCTTTGAATTTCTTTGAAGCTCTGCGTGTTATCTACTCTGGGTTAGACATGGACTTTACAATCTGAATGATTCATTTTCACAGAAATAGTAATTTTAAAGAGGTGGTAAGGGGAGCCCAGGTAAGTATTCCCATCTTTAACGAGTATGTCAGCGAATTTAATGAGTATGTTAATGAATTCAAACTACTTACTATATCCAGGCATATTTATAAATTTTGATTCTTCTTTTTTTGCAGGGGAAGGTTACAAGAAGATGGCCAGGGTGGGGCAGTTATATGGGGCTAGAAAACACATTATAGTTTGGGAGAAGATATGTTGACAGATTCAAGCCTCAATTATACTACAGTAGAGGTTTCTATCCACTTAACTTCTGGATAGAAATGTGTATCTTCCTACTATTCACGTCAGAAAGTGAGATCAAAGTGGTGAGGAAAATGGAAAAGGGAGAAATGAATGAAAAAACTATTGTTTTCAAATAGATAATGAAATAAAATATAAAACAAAGCTGAGTGTGGTGGTGCATGCCTATAATCTCAGCACTTGAGGGGCTGTGGCAGAAGGTTGGCCATGAGTTTGAGGGCAGGATGGGCTACATAGTGAGTTCAAAGCCATCCTCAACTAAGACTGTCTCAAAACCACCAAAAAAGAAAAAAATGAATAAGAGAAAGTTTAAGATAAGAACAGAAGTGGAAAGTAAAAAGATCAAAAGGGAAGAGAAAAAGACATAAGGACTCAGAATAGAATGGAAAAAAGAGGAAGAGATGTTAATATCCAAGAAAACAAGTGTGGGTAAGAGAGCTGGAAGGCTGAAAAGAAATAAAGAAGCTATAGAGCCTGGTGTTGCAAATATTGACAGAGGATTACATCTCATTTGTACAGTTCTCTCCATGGACCTTACCTTTGTTCACAAGTAAATACAAACATAGAAGTGCTTAAGTTACTGTAGCAAACATCCATAGGGAACACCTTTTTGAAATGTTACAATAGTCCATGTGGAGTATCTTTTAAATTCTATCAAATATGTACTGGATTCTTTTGGTTTGGGTTGACCATACAAACTCTTTCTTATGCTAAAAGGAATTTTTCACTCACTGTTAGTCTTGAGCACTACAGGGCAAGTTTCTCCTTTAAAATAGGTTTTAAAGCTTTACATGTAAAAATATGTAAGTTTTGTTTAGCTTTACAACAGCACAAATACAAATAAAATAGAAATGATTTTTCCTGTAAATTACCTATTCAAGTCCTTTGTATATTTTATCCAGATGGAAAAGGATAAGAATGTATCTTTCTATTGTATGAGAGTAGAATATTAAAATAATTCATTCAAAAATATGGACTTTTTTGTTATATTTCTGGAAAAAGACTTTTTCACTCTAGTAGTATTTTTACACTCCACAGGTATGAAGGAGAGCATATCTTTATTGCTTCTGTATTATGTAGGTGTGCTTGCTTTTCAGTAAGTACAGATTAAACTATGCTGGAAATTAAAATCACTAAAAATAAGCCTTGTTTGTCATACATTTCATGAAAGTAATCAGAAATGTGTTCTTTTCAAGGAGGGATAGGAAATCTAACTTCTAATTTGGGACAGCACGCAGATACAGGGATATTTTACCTCATTGCCAGTATTATTGAGTTTTAAGCCATATGTTCCTGGCTTTAGTTCACAATATTTACACCACTGGTGAGATGATAAAATCTGAGCACAGTGTGTCGTATATAGACTTTATCCAGTAACTCATTTTTATTTCAGAATATGTTCATCACAATAACTCATACGACTTAAAGAAGCTTTTTATAAAACAGGCATTCTGAGCTAAGATTACAGAAATAAAACTTGCTCTTCTATTTGTCTAAAAGAATGAATTAAAATAATAGTATCGAGAAGAGAAGCAACATTTATGAATTCATATATTTTTATCTTTCCTAAAGTGTAGGATTTGAATATATTTCCTATCCTTGGTTCTGGCATCTGAATTATTTCTTCTCCTACGCGTTTCCATATCCCACACACATCCTCTGCCCCTCATGTTCCAATGAACTGAAAGAGACTGCATGGAAACCGAATGATGTCTCTGTTTCAGCTCCTCTACCACCAACTGCGGAAAGAGGAGCAAGGATCTGCCAGCAGCTGGCTCAGTCTTCTCTGCTGCAGTATGGCAGGTGAGCAGTTGCTCCCTCTCAGGTCACAGAAAAAGAATTGTGTTTGGAATTAACCTACAGCATTGCCTACCCATTCTCAGTTTTTCACTCCTTACCTAGCTTGAACGCTTCTAAAGATAGAAGCCCATAGATGAAATTAGCAACACCATGACATCTACAAGTTCAAGCGCTTTGTTGAACAGTCTGTCTTATAAAACCCTGAATTTATGTCATGCCTAGGGACAATGATTCTTCACTTGTCCAAACTTTAGTCAGACTCCTGAACCTTTCTTTAGAACCATCTGTGCACTTCCTCTTGAAATCCAATTTCATCAAGAACCTTGCTAAACTTAAACAAGAACCCACCTCGCAATATCTGATAATTTTAGATATCTACTCAAGTTTCCTAACCTCACTGCCTCCCTTGATGATGTCTTATCACCTTGCTCTTAGATGGGTTTAACCACAATCATTCTTACTGTTGGTATTTCCTCTTAGTTAATCCCTGCCTACTCCTTAAATATAATACCTCACTTGTCCACACTGTAGTTTAACACAATCCCATTGCAATGGTCCTAAATAAACTCTTCCTTCCTGTGCTTTAACAGGAATGATTTTATTTATTTATTTGTTTGTTTGTTTGTTTATTTTTGGTACCAGGGATTGAACTCAGCACCTTGAGCTTGGGAGGGAGACAGTGGAACCACTGAGCTAAATTCCCGACCCCAATTTTTTCTTTAATATAGTTGTATTTGATTTTTAAGATCCTCATAGGCTATAAAATATCACACTGGCCTCTAAAAAGCTCTAAAAGAACTAATGGTGTTTGCAAGTTAGAGAATTTAAGCTAAAAGATGGCAGCCACCTCACCTTGATTTCCTTTGAAATTAGGGTTCAAAAGAAAATGTACTTGTTTGGCTGATTGGGAGCTGAAATAAACTCAAATACAAGATTCCTGATTTTGAGTCCAGTATTGTTCCCATTTTAACATGCATCCTTTCTCTAGACTAACTAGAAGCAAACCATTTGGAATATGTGGTTTGTCATTATGACCTGTTGCCATAATTTGATTCAGTAATAGTAAAATAGAATTTAGTAACACTAAGTTCTAATAAATAGTTATAAGTATCTTATTAGGTCATAACTGAAAATGATCTTTTTTGTTATTTTTAGAGCTGTCACTTAATTTATGAATGACCAAACAGTTATCTAGCTTTCTCATCTTTGCTCCAGAACTTACAAATAAATTGCATCAATAAAAAAGGAAGAGAAAACAAGTAGAATAAGAAGATAAAAGGTAACAGATTGAGGATAATTGAGGAAATCATGGCTAGAATTTCTTACCAAAATCACATGCTTTGGAAAAGGATCCGATATGTGCTACTCCTGGGTCTCCTACTTCATCATAGTAGTTTAGCCAAATTACTTAGCATCTCTGAGCCTCAACCTCCTGCTCTATGGTCAGGGATAATAGAAACCCCTATCTCATAGGCTCATTGTGAACACTAAAAAAGAAAAGTATGTAAGTTTTAATTTAGTGGATGGGACTGAAAAGATGCTCAAGAAAATTTCCTCAAATCCTAATACCTCATGGAGAATGTTTTCTCTGAAGGTCACACCTGGGAATTCTTCTGCAATCCCCTCATCCAGGTGTATCCCAAAGATGAGTCTTTAGAGAGCAGCCATGAGGAGCTTCCCAGGAGCCTCCATCCTCGCCCACCCAGACAGAGGTTGTGGGCTCCAGGTCAGCAAGTCACATCATGGCTGGCTTCAATGGAGATGAACCTTAGAAATAGCATTTTTTTTTTTTTTGCCACTGCAAGTCTGGAAGCAGATTGTGATATTTCCCACAGCTAGAGAAAGAAGCCAAGGCGGAGCATGCCCAAGTTGGTGAAGCTTCTTTACTATGTTAAAATTTCATATATATGAAACGTACATAGGCACGTGCACAGCTGGGATGAGCAGCTGCCCCACACATGTGTGTGCATGCAGAGTGTCTGCCTCTGTGAATGACAAAGGAGGAAATCTAGCCATCCCCAGAAAAAGCAGATGTGTTCTTCACTCTGGAATTCACTGTCAGGTTTGGCGAGAAAGATTCACTTTCCAAATTATGTTTTGCTTTGGCGAACATTAGCTTTTCCTGGAAACATAGTGACTAACAATACAGTAAAACTGTGCTGGACAACAGGAAGAGGACAATTGGAATTGAAAATGTAAGACTGGCTAAAGCTCTGGGGAGGCAGGGGAATCACTGCCACCGTTGTGTGAATGCCTGTGACCTCACACACACAGGCACAGGTCCTTAGTCAACGCTAGTTCGTAAATGAATAAAGAGAAATAAGTTCCCACATGAAACTCAGTCTACACCAACTTTGAAGAAAAAAGGTCTTATTTATCACCTCTGTTGCCCTAAGTCAATAATGAAAAATTGGTTTTCCTAACAAAACTAATAATATTATTCATAACAAGCCACTTTGATTTCTAGATTTTTTATAAACCTTGAGAAGGTGACATAATTCACTCAACAACATTTATTGTGTGTTTTTGTCTTTTGTTTTTGTTTCAGTACTGAAGGGTTGAACCCAACGCCTTTCCACTGAGCTACATCCATAGTTGGTTTTTTGGTACCAGGGATCAAACTCAGGACCTTGCACTTGCGAAGCAGGCAGCGGAACCACTGAGCTAAATTCCCGGCCCTCCATTGTTTTTATTTATCTTTCATTTTGAGACAAGATTTCCCCTAAGCTACCTAGACTGGGCTCAAATTCACAATCCTCCTGCCTCAGCCCACTGAGTAGCTGGCGTTGCAGGCAGGTGTCACCATGCTAAAGTTGGATATTGGGCTTCACCAAGAAAGGAATTCATACAAGAATTAGAAAATGGAGAAAAGTAGAAGCCATTTGCAAGCAGCAGGTAAGTGCGTGGGCTGACGGGCTTTGCCATGGTTTCAGGGCAGCCAGCTGTAAATCACTGCAGTGCTGCAGGCAGCTGAGATCCTCCGCAGCACATTTGTGCATCTTCTACACTTCCCAGTTTCCTGAATTCTCATGGAAATTTTTTTTTTTTTTTTTTGCCTTCATTTCCAACCTCTTGAAATGCTTTAGTAAAGTTTTGGTGTCCAGTATTGTATCCCTTCCTATACAAAATATGTAGGGTAGTTTCTGTTTCCCTGAATGGAATCACGACTGAAAAATGTTTTGGTAGTTTCCAAATATTTTAAATTTGAATAGTTTTAGGTGTGTGGGATTTTAGAGTTGGAACAGACCTCAGAAATCATCTAGTTCTATCTTCAATCCTGGGTTCAATTTCCAGTACCAAAAATGAGGGGGAGAAAATCTAATATCCAACTCTGTGGCACTAATACTTTGAAATACAAGTGAAATATGAGTGATCAACAAATATGGTGAATGTTAAAAAATTTAAAAATGATTACAGTAAGAGAAGTATTGCCATTCATCTCCCTCAAAATACTCTACCCATTTCAAACACATTCTTCCCATCATTCTTGCCACTTTCTGAAGCAGTTTTGTAAGTTCTCTTTCATGAGAGTCTTTTCATGGCTGCCTCAATGCCCTGAATCGATTCAAAAGTCAAAACATTTATGGCAGTTTCTGCCAAGTAAAAACATTTTGGTTGTCCTGACTTACCATATCTGGCACAGTGAAACCTCTGGATCTTCCCCAAAGTCAAAGTGATCATGAAAAGTAAACATTTTGAATTGGTTCAGGACATCAAGGCAGCCACAATGCTGCTAAAGACAATCAGGAAAGAGGACTTTCAGAACAGCTTCAGAAAGTGGCAAGAACAATGAGAAAAGTGTGTTAGAAGTGAGAGGGAATATTCTAAGGGAGGTTAATGATAATGTGTCTCTTATTGTAATAAATTTTTGTAAATTTACATATTCACTGTATATTTTAATCATACCTCTTTCCTATACACACCAGACAGTCTCTGCATGGAATATTTAAAAAACAACAAAAAAAAAAAAAGTTCAAGGGTGAGGAATAATGCTCAGTTTTCAACAATCTAGCATTACATTATATTTAGAATTAGAGTTTGATTAGAATACTTTATCATAAAATAATGCATGAACATGATTTTAAAAATCAAAAGCAACCAAAGATATGACTTGAGCAAAAGTCTCCCATGGATCGGTAAACAGTCCTGAGAAGCAGTATCTTTAATGACTCCATTGTCAGTGCTTCAGAAGCATATAAGGAAGCACTTCAAATAGTGATAATGCTGTGGAGAAAACAAAATAATATAGAGAGAAAATGATTTGTGGGAAGGCAGTATAGTGGATAACATAATCAATGAAGTCCTCTCTGGGAACTGATATTTGATCCAAAACCAGCTTGATGACATCAAGACATTAAATGTTAGGAAAAGGTCAAGAGAGCTAAATTACTGTCAATGAGGGAAGGGTGGTATTAGAGTCATGGACCCAGTATGTAATTGGGATTTTGTTCTATGCATGCAAGAAAACCATTGAAATGTGGTAAATATTATGATCAGAATTATACTTTTAAAACAGGTCTCATAAAACTCATTGAACTCAACCTGGTTAGGGGAAATGCAAAACTATATTAGAGTTTCCATTTCAAATTTAAGACCATAGCTCCAAACTGAAGTGAGTTTAATGCTGCTCACCAGTCATGTAACATTTCCCTGATCATTACCTCCTGTATTCTTTTAGAAAACTGCCCCCCCACGCCTTAAATCTCCAGTATGCCTGCCTCATCACCACTCTTGATTGATGACCTTTCTATATCACCAAGAAAATTTTAGCCATTGAACAGAAATTTCCACAGATTTTGTTAGCCCCATCTGCTCATCTACTAGCATCTGTACCCTATCTACTGTTTTCTTTCTTGGTTTTGTAGGGGAACTATATATCTCCCTAAAGGTAGTACTTCATTTATACACTAGATTTCATTTCTTCTTCCATGGATATCACTGAGGCAAGTCTGCATTTCTTATATTCTCATTGTTTTTCTTTCTGATGAAATATTACATCAGCATATAAATATGCTGTTGACTCCTCCATCTTAAAACATGTTATTAGTCAGTATTCCCCTTGTTGCACAGAATACCAGACACCCACAACTTAAAGGAAGAGAGATTTAATTTGGCTCGCATTTTCAAGGAATTCAGTCCATGGTTGTCTGGCTGTAAGCCAGAAGCATCATGGTGCAAAAGCATGGTGGAGCAAAGCTGTTTAGTTCATGGTGACCCAGAGGCAAAGCAGGGGAACAGTGCCATAGAGAAAGTCATGACTCCATGACCCACCCAGACATATCCAGAAGTGAGGGTTGCCACTGTCCAGGACAACACCCAAGCCAAGTAATTTGGCACAATCAAGCTTTAGCATCACACCCCATCTACAACTCTATTTCTTTGCTTCCTTTTGCAGCAAAATCCCCCAAAAGATTGGCCTATATTATTGATCTTCTCCAATACACCTCCCAGTCACTCTTCTATCCTGTTCTAATCCTGTCTTCTCTACCCTCCACTACTACTCTGAAACCACACTTTCAATACATACATACATACATAAAGTCATCTCTCTCACCTTCCTTCATACACCAGCTCCTTTCTCTTCCTCAAATTTACCAACACATAAGTACTTTGGAACTTTTCACTAGGTGTTTCCTCTTTCTTCAATCATTTTCCCAAATTATTATACAAATGACTACATTTCTGATTTATTCTGTATTTGCTTAAAAACTCTCAATAGTTAATTTTATGTGTGAACTTAGCTAAGCCATGCTATGCAAATGTGTGGCCGACATTACTCTGAATGTTTCTAGGAGGATATTTTTGGATGACATAGGAATTTGAATTGGATTGAAATTTAAGTTGGTGTACTTTTAGTAAAGCAGTCTAGACTCTATCGTAGAGGTTGTCCTTGTCTAACCAGCTGAAGGCCTGCAGAGAATGAAAGACCACTCCCTACCAAATGGAACTCTGCAGGACTAGCTCTTCTCTGAATCTCTGTCCCATGAGCTCAACCTGAAGATTTTAGGCTTGCCAACCTTTATAATTCTATGAGCCAATTCACTAAAATAAGTCTCTGTAAATATTCCCATCCTATTCATTCTCATTCTCTCAAGAAACACAAGTTCCTTTGAGAGAATCCTGCTCTGACAAATCCATTTAATCACAGCACTCCCCTTTGAGCATTCCTGTCATTCTCCATCCTGTTATTTATACAGCCATGTCAATTTTATTTGCTAAATAACCTATGTACATAATCTACTTATTATGTGTCTTTGCTCTTTCTCCCACTTGGATATAAGGTCAATGAGGGAAGAAATTTGTGTCTTTTTTTTTCACTGTTGATCCCTACCAAAATGTCTGGAATATAGTGGGCTAAATAAATATTTTTGAGTGATTGAATGCAAATAAAACTAAATATGTGTATAAATCTTAGAAACTTAATATTGCACTGAAAAATAAGTCACAAGAAGACCTATGATGTTATTTAATTTACATAAGAATTTGAAACATAAAATTTTTAATACTTACAGAAATACCTCTGAGAAAATTTTTGTAAAAGAATGCTTTTTGTCTGGCGTGGACAAGGAAAATTCATTTCAGGACCTCCATTTACTTTTTCTTAAACCTTATTTTGAGGATATTGGTGGTTACTTTATTATTATTCTTTAAACCATGCACAAACACAATATTACCTCATGATATATATAAAATATAAAAACTAAGAACAAATAAAAATTTTATTTCTTATACACTTGTGTCTCTGGGGTGAAATTATACTCATGTACTATATTTTGATATGAACAAATGTTGCTTTTATAATTTATTCCCAGTATACAGTGAGGAGGCTGGGACTCAAAAGTGAATGACTTATTCAAGTTCTAAAACAAATCGCATGGATCGCTTCTCGGCCTTTTGGCTAAGATCAAGTGTAAAACAAATCACTTAGGGCACCATTAATAGACTTGATGTTCTGATTCCAGAGATTTGGACTGAATCACATAGTGATGCCAACACTGGATTCAATCGGGTGTGAAGTTTATTTATTGACTTTGAGAATATTCAGAGAAAGTTAGTATCAATTCATCCCATCAGTTAATTACGTTGGTTCTTATCTTCCTGCATCAAATACGGGCCCTCACAATCTATTGACCTCAAGCTTTGACCTTGTCATTCAAGAGCTTCTGTGCTCCATCTATTGTGGGGGACTTGGCCCAGGAGTGAATGGTTAAACAACAAAAAGTTCAGCTTAGTTAAGCATGTTGTGTCTGCCCGTTGTCCTTCCCTTTTCCCCAAGAAAGCTGCCTAGCCTTGAGACAGTTCCTTGCCCAAACTGCTATTTTTCTACTTTTTTCTCTTACACTGATACACTAAATAAAAGCCTGAGAGTTCTTGGCTTCGGCAGTACTCCTGGGAGTCTCCCTAAGGCTAGGTGGTCTCAGTTGAGATGGCCCCTCTAGGCTCTCAGTGATTAAACTGTGTCTCATCTCCGAGTAATCTTTCATTCTCTATGCCACCATGGTCAAACACTGCAAAGATCTATAGCCTTTGCTCTCTCAGCTTCCACATTCTACTATAGACAGGCTGCAGTATTTCTTAAGCATGAAATTTTTTTTCATAGTATATCACTTTTATTATGATTATACCTTTACCCTAAGATACTAATCCTACCTTCTTTATTGGACAATTGCTTTTCTCGCAGATTAAATATACTCCTCTCCTAGATAAGCCAGCTTCAAAATCCTTATTTGGAATTAATTGCTACCTGGTCAATGTAACCATTATAGCATATTGGAACTTTTATTAGAACAACTTTTTAATTCTTTCTGCTTCTATTCTTTATGCTCCATACCAAATTAGAAGTTACTTGAAAGAACAGAAATATACTATCTTGTGTGTGTTTTTCTTTTCTTTTTTCTTTTTCTGGTACCAGGAATTGAACTCAGGACCTTGTGCTTGTGAGGCAGGTGTGATGCCACTGAACTAAATCCTCAGCCCTCCTGTGTGTATTTTTAATCCATCACCAAAGAACCATAACAGTGTAGGATATTCTCTTAATCCCTGTTGAATGGAGTCTAATAATGCATAATCTAGTAATAAATAGCAAATAAATCCTTAATGGGTTCCATGAACATGAAATTTTCTTAAGCAGTTCTTCTAAATTCTTCAAGTTAATTCAAAACCATAATCTACTACTGGTATGCTTCTACTGGTATACTTTTTCCTATTTGAAGTTACAACATGTAAACATGACATTTGATGATCCAACTTATTACTATTATTAAAATTTTGGTGAGTAAAAACAAGTTTTATTCTACAACATCCAAATAAAGGTATTTGTTAATGGTAGAAGAAATCAAAACCTCATCCACTTGTTGCTGTAGATCAGCAGAGATGAGAGTGTCAGGTCTGACTGGTACTGCTCCTAATTTAATTCTTCACTCGTTATACAGTATTCCAGGTGTACTGATGTTTCTGCCACAACCAAGAGCTTGTGAATCAAATCCAGTAATCTCATTCTTTGCATGTACAGGCACGTTTTCAGTAGCAGGGCGAGAGTCTGCATAAATGAATCTATTGATCCTTTTCAAAATTCGACTACAGACCAATTTAAAGTCAGATTTATTAGATGTCAAGTGCAGCAGTTGTAGAGAGATCAGTGACATAATTAAGGGCACTATTGAGTATTAGGAGGAAAATGAGAGGGTATTTTTTTCTGTTAAAGAGTAAGAAACAGTAGTTGAATAACAATAATTTGGTTGCCCATAAAAGCACAAGTCACATTAATATTTAAATCACTTAATGGTCTCTAAATTCTGCCCATTTGGCACTGAGACTGTCTGACAGGTTATATAATGAAGTACTTCCAAGAAGGCATTTCTTTACAACTTTTTCTTTAGAGATGGGGTTCATACTCTCTTCTGTAATGCATCACACTGACTTCTCACTACCTTTCTAAATAAAAGCTCATGGTAAACATTTCCCCTGGGAGAATATATATATATATATATATATATATATATATATATATATATGCTAGGAGAAAACAAAATTCTTTGAAATTGATATTTATGAAACCATCTCATTAGGAAAAAAAATTACTTGTTTATATGACTAAATTAAAGATAAATGCATGCAACCTAAACTTGCCTTCTTTTTCCACACAGATTGGATTTGTCAGCTATCCTGCTACTGGGACCAAATACCTGATACCCTTAACTTAAAGGAAAAAATGGTTTATTTGACTTAAGGTTTCAAGGGATTTAGTCCATGGTTGGCTGGCTTAATGGCAGGAACATCGTGGCAGAGGAGCTTGGCTGAGGAATGCTGCCCATCTCATGGTTGTCATGAAACAGAGTAGAGGAACAGTGCCAAAGAAGAAGGAGCCAGGGACCAATATAGACTCAAGGTCACACCTCCATGACCTTCCCAGACACATCCAGAAGTACGCTTTACTAATTCCCTAAGAAGTTTCCAAGGCACTCAAGCAGACCTTTAAGCTCATACCAACCCTGTAGTCAACTTTGAATACAAAGTAGAGTAAATTAATCACTTCAATATCTAAAGCATTTTCTTTCCTTTACATTCAACAGACAAATATCAGAATAGGCTCTTGATTCCATGAAGATTGGCTTATTCTATGCATACATTTCAAAAATCCCCATAAGAACCACTCTTAAATATTATTTGGGCATCTCTGTTTTTAATATCAGTCAGTTTTTCTTTTATTGTATATATATATTACTTTTTTCTCTGTATACTACTTCAAAGATTTCAACCTAAAATCTACAATGTAAATCCCTTCATCTTGTTCATGTTTCTGCCTCAATTATTTTCTGGTTTCTCTTTTATTCTTTCCTTATCTCTCCCTTAGGTTTCTGTCACAATGGTCACCTTTTATTTGAACTCCTACAAAGGACACTTGGCAGTGCAGACATGCTGACCCTCAGCTTTTCCTTAGTCCTCACCCTCTGGGTCCCAAGCTCATGCACTCTGACTTACTCCCAGTCAATTCTTGTTTCTTCCACAAACTCCTCCTTAGCTGTCCACCAACAGGACATAAGGAGACTGGTTTGATATCACCAAGCACTTCTGGAAAGGATGAGTAGAGGCTAACCTCTTCTCCCTAGGTAGAATGCAGATTGATACATGGAGCCCATCGAGCTTCCTTGGCACCTGAGGTTGATCCATGTGTTGAAGGGTGGAAGATTAACAAAGTAAAAGTCATCACTGATTATAATGTAGCTGCTCTACCAGCCCTGTATTAATTATATTTTTTAGTTTAATGTTTTGATATATTGGGTGCCTGGCTGGCCAAGAAGAGACTGCCCTTCCCAGGACTAGCTGATTCCTAGAGATTATACATAACTTGCCCACTAGCATGCCTTCCCCATAGAAGCCCACCAGTCCTGAGTCCACATCCCCAATCTCCTTCCTTATCCAATTCTCCCTCACCAAGCCAATGGTTTCCTTGTCATAAATTAACCCAGAGCCAGGTACCAAACAACTGGGGACAGCCACTATGCCTGAAGACCACTGGAATTAGCCACAGTAGCCAACCCTAAACTGTTTACCCTGCCTCAACTCTCCTTCCTACAGAAACCACAGTAAAGGCTGTGGCCTGTTCTTCCCCCTCACTCTCAATTCTTCTACCTCCTGACCACAACCAGTACTTCCTGACGTGCCCTGAGAGGCATCCCATGGCTCTCACTTTCACAGTTCTAGTGGGGCTGTAACAAAAAGCATTTCTTTCAGTGGCTTTGACCTCCCCATTTAGTCACCGAGTCACCTCTGGAAATGAAGACTGGGGATCCATCAGTGCTAGACTGTTTCATCTCTGAGCTTTATTGACACAAGGAAGACAAACTACTATCATAGCTTCACCATTATTTTCAGTTTTCTATCATTTTCAGCCAAATATTATAATAGATATATATCATTGTTGTGTTCTATAAACCTATCTAGCTGGCCACCTCAAACCTGCCTTTTCTCTTATACTTGCTTTTTCAGATAATGTTCCTATGATCTACACATAGTAACCTAAACCAGAGGCCCAGAAATCATTCTAGAATCCTTGTCTACCTTTATGTCCCACATCCAGTGAATATCCAGCGATTTTTTTTTTATCTTACCCTACCCTCTAAATATTTCTCAACTTTATCTGCATCCTTTTTTGCATATTAGTCTCCTCTGCTTTGCCCCTCTTTCCTATTCTAATAAACAGTACTTAGAATAAAGCACAAATTACTTATTACGGCCAATGAGCCTCTTACATGATCATAAATCATATACTCTTACTATCTTTTCTACTATTTCCTATCCTCCAGGCACAATGTCATTCTTTCCGTTTCATGGAGATATGTATCTTTTCTCATCTCAGAGCCTTTTCACCAGCTGTTCGCTGCTTGGAGGAATAATCCTTTCCCTGGGCTTTTCACATGGCTGGTTCCTTCTTTGAGTAAATGCCATTTCCTCAAGGAAGTGTTTCCGCTCACCGTGAGTCACCCCACACACACCTGTATGCACAACTACTCTCTATTGCATTCTATTTTTTCCTTTATAGCCATTATCACATCTGGAACTTTGTCATTTGCATATCATTTACTTATTTGTGGTCTATCTCTCTCATGAGATGACAAACAAATTAAGAAAAACTTAATCAGCCTCTTTCACATCAATGTCCTTTTTCCCAAACACATGAGGCATGCAAATATTTGTTGAATAATTGAGTTAGTTTCTAGTTCTAATCTTATCCCTCTTTGAATGGTCTAGACAGGCTGTGAAGCAATACTAATAAAACCTTTTACAAGAATTCACCAGGGATTCCTAAATTTTAGTGTTCTAGGGAACACATTGAGGGATGCAAACCTTAGATTCCAGTCCCACCATAGTCATAAGAGACTATGATGTGATAAAAAAATGCCCTAAATGCATTTGATATGCATTAAATGTATGTTTAACAAGCACTCTAGATGATTCTGCAAGTGGTCCAGGAAGTAAGTAGAATGTAATTCACATCCTTAACCTATCCTATAAGACCTTCTTTAAACCAGTGTTTATCTGGTCCTTTGTCCATTTCCTATCAAGTTCCACCTGAACTTTTTGTACTACCATAGTTAGGCTGAGATGCAATAGTTCTTCAAATCGCTCTAATTTCTTGCCTCTGAACTTTTGCTTCTGTTTTTCTTCAACCCACTATGACACCTAGCTGCCTCTACCATTCCTTAAGATTCAACTTTTCCAGAAGTAGTCACTAAAATCCCAGGAATAAAACTCAATTCTATAATAGAGATCAGAGGCTGTACTTTGTTTTTCATCTCTGTATAGCCATGTAGTGTAAGATTTGAACATCTAGTACTCACAGTTTCCTTTCTAACTGTTAATTCCTTTTCAGTTCAAAACTACCAGTGGAAATAATATATTTATAAAATATTATGAAAATCTATTGACTTTGGAGAATTTAGGATTGCTTATTAAGCCCATACCAGTAAATAAACACCATCAGAAGTGGAATTGTATCTTTCTCCAGTTCTATCTTTAAGATAAAAGCTTATATGCTAATATTTTATTAGGGACATACAGTATTAGCCATGTAGAAGTGAGATAATGCAGTGAGCCAGAGAACAAAGAGAAGATTCAATGAGATGTTTTAATGAGCTGGCTACAACTTTATAATCAATGCAGTTATCATGAGACATCATCAATAGACTGTTCATTGAATGAGCATCTTGGACCAGTCCATTCATGATGAAGAGAGAATTTCTCCACCAGCACCCTCCTCTCCCATATCATTCCCCATGCCCAACAAAGAGTTCATACTTCCTCACTTACAAGGGCTTTCCTGGCTTCTCAAAGACAGCTGCTGCCATAGCCACACAACAATAGGCGTTCTTGTTAGGCAGTGCTTCAAGCACGGGGAATGGAGTGAGGATGTAGTGGGAGCCACCACTTCTACATCCCACAGATATTCACGTGAGTTTGCCAGTCTCTGTAGGACTCTCGGTGTTGCTTATTATTAACTCTCTTGGTTAGGGCTGGGGAGGACATTTAAAGGGCTTCCACTAATTCTATTATAACAGTGGTTACTCCAAAGATAGGCAGAGACAAAGCAGAAGTTCCTACCAGCTGCTAATTGGGTCTCATTGGGTCCTCTCATGAGTGTTTGTGACTTTGGCCACAATTTTCTGGTTCTCCGCATTTTTTTTTCCCCTATATTTCAGACATTGTGAGCATTATGCTACATCTTCCCTGGGCCTTATTACAAACTTGGAGAGAATATTGAAGTCTGTTTTAGAAGGCATTCGGGATCAAATCTTGTTTTCTCCTTTCTTCTGTATGGGTGGTTTCAATTTTCTTTTAGTTCTTTAAACCTCTGCAACATTGGGTTGGTCTGTCCCATGTTGGAAAATTTTGCAGGTGATTAAAATTTCAGTTAAGTTTCCTAACCCTTGGCTGTACATCATTGTTTTATCTCATGCATATATAGCTCAGGGATTAGTCTGAGATAAGTTCATCTAAGGAATTGGGAGGACGCTTTCCTGGTTTTCTTCCCTCGAGGATTTTACCCTAAATTCTGTGACTCATTGAAACCCTTTTTTTTCATTCCTCTGGACAGAATCTTTATCATTTTTAGCTCCATACAAACTCATAATTCTATGGCTAGGGTCTGCCCATTGTGTGAAATGCCAAGAGGGAAAAAAATAGTAAAGCCCCTCCCAAGCCTTTGACTCCTCCTCCAAGTTCTGATTCTTCTCCAGAATCCTGTGCATAGTTTACTTTTTAGTTCTCATGTTGTCTATTCTGTTCTGAATTTCCAGTTGTCTTCTGCAGGTGGGACAGGCTGGAGTGGGCTTTGTTAGAAGGAACATTCTTTAAAGCAATTAAATTTAATAGAATCTGTTTAAGCAAAACAAAGACAGTTTCTGAATCAGGCAGCTTTAGAAGCAGAACCAGTGAAGATTCTAAAACTTCCAGCCAACCATGTGCCCTGCCAACATTTGTAGAAAAACAAATAAGGCACGGAACACTGCTTAATTGTTTATGGCTTAGTCAATCAACCACTAAGTTGTTTATAGTTTAACTAGTTAACGGTTTGCAGTCTAATTAGCAAATTGTCTACAGAGCTTTCCGCAATGAACCAAAGCTCATTATTACAAATTGAATTCTGTATTGGTTAGGTTTTGTTGGGTCTAGTCCAGTTTCCCAAGTTAAAATTCATGGCCTGTCCCTAATTTTATTTAACACATGAAACCACCACCATGGCAGAAATAAGATCCTCCACCCATTTTCCTGGTTGTTTGTCAGTTTGCTCAGTAAGATCCGGTGAAGAAATGAGAAAACCACTTCAGTTTTTTTCAAGCACGAGGTCTTTCATTATAAGTGAATTGGCTTCACGAGTAGTGGAGTCCCTGACCGGCTAAGGCGTGAGATGCTAAGTCAGCGAAGAGACTGACCATAGCTGGAAGCTCCTACAAACTCTGGGGATGGAGGAGCAACAGAAGGAGATGCTCTTGGGACAAAGGCAAGGCTGTCAGGCAGGAGCTGGAACATCAGAAGATGCCCTGCCAGGACCACAGGGCAGGCGCTCCAAAAGCCTGGAGCTGCAGAGGAGATCCACAGCCACAGGGGCTATGAGAGGCAGAGTGGTTTGGAGAGACATCAGCTAGCTTCTCCGGGTGTCTCCCCCAGGGCTTCCCACTGGCCAAACCCTGCTCTCACAGCCGCAGTGTGAGAGCCAGGGAAGTGGAGGTTCCTGCAAAGAGAGAAGAGCAGGGGAGGCAGGAGCAGTGGCTTGAGTCCACATGAAATCCAGGTGTCATCAATCCCGGTGGGGCTTTGAACCGGTGATTAGGCCACGGGGACTTCGCCCTCCTGAGTGGAATTAAGGCCTTTCTAAAAGAGGCTTCGCACCCTCTTCTCCGGTGCAGTTGGGCTTCTCAGAGAGGTTAGGCTTGGTCTGGGGAGGAGGAGGAGGAGGAGGAGGAGGAGGCTCTCTGAAGACCGGCGGCCCCTTGAGGTTCCCAGCCTCCAGAATGGTCAGAAACAAACTAGTTCGCTGTAAGTGACCCCGTGTCTAATATTTTATTATCATAGCACAGACTAAGACGCAAGGAAAATGGATTGAAATGAAGCATTTCAGCAGCACATGAGGGCGTGCTAAATCCCAATAATCTATCACTTTACCTGTAAATACGTTTTTTTTTCAGTACCGGGGATTGAACGCATGGCCTCACATGTGCAAGCAAGTGTTCTTCTGCTGAAATACAACCCTTGCTCGCTTTTGAAATTTTAAAACAGGGTGCCCAGGCTGCTGCCTTGGCCTCCCCAGTAGCTGGTATTACAAGCATGTGCCAACATAGCCAGCTAACACTTTACATCTTTGAAGTGCAATTAAAAAAAAATCAAAATCTAGATCAAACAACAAATAGCATCAATTGTTTAGCAGTTTGATATCTGCCAAAAATTAAGGAATGGCTAGATTTGGAATGATTGGTTATTTCTCCTACCACGGAAGCACAGTTGATGGTGTGAGAGGCATTGTCCTGTGCATGTCTTTAATCTCCGCTCAAGGTCAAAGGCACTGCTCGCAGCCAGGAACCGGGTCGAGAGGAACCCCAAACCCAGACCCAAGAATCACATACTGAGTAGGAAAACAATGAGGGTTCCTCTTCCTGCCTGAAAACTTCTAAAAACATGAACTGCAGTTCAGAGGGAAACAATCCCCTACTTCTTGAACATTGTGATACCAATTTCTGGCATAGTGACTTTTTAAAAGCCTGTCCAGATTTAATAAGAAAATAGTTTAGAAGAGCCGTCAATAGATGCCTCTGGCATCCTTCTGATCATTCTTTGTAATAAGGATAAACTTCGAGCCCTTGGTTTTGGTTTAACTTTGTGCTTTGGATTTTTTTTTTTTTTTTTTTTTTGTACAGGAGATCGAGCTCGGGTCCTTGAGCTTGCAAGGCAAGCAGCAGAACCACTGAGCTAAATCCCCTGGCAACTATGTGCTTTGGATTTAACCCAGGACCTTCACACTGAGCTACATCCTTAGCCATTTTTATTTGGAGTCTAAGTCACTAAGTTTCCCAGGCTCAGCCCAAACTTTTGATCCTCCTGCCTCAGCTTCTAGAGTGGTAAGATTACAGGTGTGTGCCACTACCAGCTAGACCTCCAGTTCTTAGAAAACTTCAAAATAAAATTGCCAATGTTAAAGAAAACATCTATACCCTTTCCTCAAAGTCATATTCAACCTAAAATATTTTGTGATTCTAATTAAGATATTGAAATTATTCTATTCTACTTTTTACTTTATTATTATAACTAATTCTATGTATTAGAGGTATAGTGTGATGAGCCAATATATGTGTACATTATGTAATAACAGCAGTGGGGGTAGTTAGCATATTCATCTCTTTAAACAGTTTTTAAATGTTTATTAACATGAAATAATTATACATATTTATGGAGTACAGTGTATGTGTGTGGTGCTGGGGACAGAAGACCAAAGCTTTAAAAATATGAGGCAAGCATAGTATTGCTGATCTAAATCCCCAGCCTCAACTTTGTCATATTTCAAAACCTGTATATAATGTGTACTGATGATATCAAGTTAATAAGCATTTCCATCTCCATTTCCTTCCGATTGGAAATTTCAAGTGTCTCTCTTCTATAATAGATTATCGTGAACTATAATCACCCACTGTGCTGTAGAACACTGGTACCTATTGCTGCTATTTAACTGCATTTGGTATTGTCATCCAGTCTCTCTCTAACCCTCATCCCCCACCCTTCCCAGACTCTAATAATCCTGATTCTTCATTCAATCAACTTTTTTTTAGCTTCCACGTATGAGAAATACTAGTACAGTGGACCCTCAAGTTACAACTGGCCTGACATTCAAACAACTTGGGTTAATTAGGTGAGTGGAAGATTCATCTGCCTCTTGTTATCTATAGTGTCTACCCAGCTAAACATCCAGATCTCAGCTGTATTGACCAAAGCCAACTTGAGTTACAACCAGCCCTTGGGAACCGATTGAGTTCCTAAGTCAAGGGTCCACTGTACTTGTTTTTCTGTGTTTGACATCTCAATATAAATCCACTCATCCCATCCATTTTGCTGCAAGTAATAGTATTTAATTTTTTAAGGTTAAATAATACTATATTCCATTGAGTTTGCATACATTTTCCTTACCCGTTCATCTGCTGAAGAGCACCTACGTTGATTCCACATTTTGGCTATTGTGAACAATGCTACAATAAACATGGAGTGCAGATCCCTGCTTGATACATGTACTCATTTCCTTTGGATATAAACTTGGAAGTGAGATCACTGAGTCACGTGACCTGCTTTTTGTTTTTGAGCAATCTCCATACCATTTTCCTTGATGGCTGTGCTAACTTCCTTTCCAACCAAAAGTGTATGAGATTTCTCATTTCTCTACATCCTTACCAGCATGTGTTATTTTTTGGTTTTGGATAATAATCGTACTAAATGTGTTGAGATGATATCTTTATGGTGTTGACTTGTATATCCTATATAACCAATAATGTTGAGTATTTTTTGGACATCAATTGGCCATTGGTATTCCTTTTGAGAAGTATCTGTTCTGATAGTTTGTCTATTTTTTAATTGGATGACTTGGTTTTTGTTGCTGATAAGTTTTTTAGTTCTTGGTCTATGTCACCTATTAATTCTTTGGCAGATGAATAGTTACTAAATATTTTTCTACACTCTGTAGGTTGTCTCTTCATTATTTGATTATTTCCTTTACTATGCAGAGGTTGTCTTAGTTTGATATAATCCCATTTGTCTATTTTTGTTTCTGTGGCCTGTGGTTCTGGGATCTTAGCCAAAAAGTAACTTATACTTCTATATTGAAGCATTTTCTCTCTTTCTTCCTAGTAATTTTGGATCTTTCGTCTAGGCCTTTGATCCATTTTGTGGATATTTGCACCAGGTAAGCAAATGGTGATCAAGTTTTAGTCTTTGCATTTGTTATCCAGTTTTCCCAACACCATTTATTGAAGGTATCCTTTCTCTGATGTTTATTTTTGGCACCTTTGTCAAAAACTTTGGGCCACAGATCCATGGATTGATTTCTGGAACTTCTATTCTGTTACTTGCTCTCTATGTTGATGCATATGCCAGTACCATGCTGTTTTATGACAGCCCTTCAGTATGTCCAAAAAGCAGGTATTGTGTTTTCTCCAGCTTTTTATTTTTGCTCTAGATTGTTTTGGCCTTAGGGATCATTTATGCCTTTGTATGAATTTTAGCATTATTTTGTCTAGTTTGGGAAAGAATGTCACTGACATTCTGATGGTTTCATCAATGTATAGATTATTTTGGTTTTATGGGCATTTTAACAATATTGATTCTTCTATTACACAAATATAAAAGGTCTCCATTGTGTGTGTGCATGTATACATGTGCGTCTCTCATTCTATTTCTTTCATCAGAGATTTGTCATGTTTATTGTAGAGATCCCTTACTTGGTTAAATTTATTCCCAGAGATGGGGGATAACTACTGTGAATGGAATTTCTTTCATGACTTTTTTCTCTGGAAGTCCATCAGTGGTACATAGAAATGCAACAGATTTTTGTATATTGGTTTTGTATTCTGCAACTTTACTAAATTTATCAGTTCTAACAGTCTTTTGATAAGTCTTCAGGTTTCTTTCTATACAGAATCAAATCTGCAAACAAGGGTAATTTGACAGGCCCCCTTCCTATTTTTATGCCTTATATTTCTTTTTCTTTCCTGGTCGTTCTGATTCAGACCTCCGATACTATGTTGAATTAAGAGTAGTAAGAGTGGACTTGTTCCTGATTTTAGATTTTCCCCATTCAGTATGATACTGGCTGAGGTATATTCAACATAATTTTTTCAAGGTTTATAATTATGAAAGGATGATGAATTTTATCAAAGACTTCATTCTCTCATATGTTTACTGACATATGTTGAACCATCTTTGCATCCCTCAGATAAAGATCGGGACAAATGATCTTTTCAGTGTACTATTGGATTCAATTTGCTAATATTTTGTTGGGAACTTTTGTTATTAAATTGTCTATATTCTCTTCCAAATCCTTGAATTTTGTCACAATCATTCTTTTGCATTTTTCATCAGTCATTTGGTCAATAGCCTCTTTTTTGAGGTTTGTTGCTTGAGAGTTATTGTGTTCTTTGAAGGCACCATGTTACTTTCCTTGCACTCCTATGTTGATATCTGCCCATTTGGTGGATCAGTTGACTAATTTTATAAGGGGGCTTTCATAGTACGATGAAGATGTTTCTTGGGATAGTAGTTTTATAGGCTACATTGGCTTTGGTTCCGGTTGTGTGCCATGCTGCTGTACCCCTGTAGCTTCTTCAGCTCTAATTGATGGCCTTGAGTATGGCATGATGGTCAGTAGGACACAATGATCTACTTCCGAGGACTGTGCAGGAAGAGGAACACGCTAGTCACCCAGGCAGGCACGACACCCCTATTCTGTGAGCTGAACAACCTGTTCCCTATAGTTCAAGGCACTAGTCAATTTTGATAGCTGGGTTCCCAATAGTTGTGCTGGGTTTTGTTGGGATCATAAGACTATAGCTTCCTTTGCTAATGTCTGTGGGGGCCCCAGATGGGGATTAAAGAAGCTCATGACCCCCAGACCAGCATGAATCTTAAGATGTCAGTGAGGGACAGCACCTCAGGCCCTGGAGGTTGAAGAAAGGTAAAGTGAGGGTTTCTTCTCCAAGGCAAAGCTGCTGTACAGATTCTAGGCAGCTCCCAAATTGGACTCCAAACTTGTGAGGACTCTGGAACTTAAGTGTAGCTAGAATTGCTGAAATCCATGGTGATGGGATCCGCTGCAATGCTCCCTTTCACCCCTTCCTCTGCAGTGGGGAGCACCCTGGCTGGGGAGCCAGGGCCGTGGTTCCTAGGTGCCTTGTTGACCTTGCTATGCTTCCATCCCAGATCCTCATGTTGTACCATGTTCCTACCTCTCCCTCACTGAGTTCCAGGGCTCTCCCTCAGTCACTCACCTGGAAACACAGCTCCCCACCTATTGCTTTGATTCTTCTTTGTGGAGGAAGAGGTAGAAAATGCCAACCATCTCTGTGTCACCACTCTGGACTCTCCCACAAAGTGTTTTTCTAACACAAGCAACTTGTAAACAAGCAATACCCAGGATCATTTTTTTAAAAAAGATTTAAAGACATAATATCACAGTGACATGCATACCTGTGTTTATAGAGGCACAATTGATAGACTGCTTCCAAGGTTTCACTACTATCTGTCTATCAACAGATGACTGAATAAAGAAAATGTGGTATTTACACACAATGGAGTACTTCTCTGCTATAAAGAAAGAGAAACTTGAATCGTCTGTAGGAGAATGGGTGCACCTTGAAGCCAAAATGTTAAGAGAAATAAATCAGACACACAAGCTTAAATATCACATGGTAAAAAATATATATATCACATTGTTTCTCTTATATGAGAACCCCAAAGAATAAGTAAAGAGCAAAAGAAAAGATCGATAATAGGAAGCATGGAGACAGCACTTTCTCAGGTGGCAAGGAGATGAAGAGATGGAGGGAGAGGGAAAGAGGAGGAAAAAAGAAATTAAAATAAAATGTGTTATGTGCATGTACCAATTCCACGCAAGGAATGTAAACATTATGTACTGCAAACATGCACCAATGAAAAATCCTTTGTTATAAAAACTATTTAAACTAGAATCAAATTTTCTGAAAAGAAGTAAATGAAAATGTAAGATGGAATGGAAGTTTGTGTTTTCATTATATCCTATTCATATCCTTCAATGTAAATGTGTATAAATAAGGAAGGCTCTAGTCTTAAAGTGAAATTTTATTTCTTAAAGACTAAATATATTGTCATTTAACCCAGAAAGTATTTTTATGTATAAAGTAAAACAAATACAGGAGTAAAACACTAAAATATTTTAGAAAAAGAAAGTAGGGCTGAATTTAGTTAAGGATGCATCTCTCAAGTTAGAATTACTCTGTGTAATTTTAGGCCAGTGAATGGCTATGTAATTAAAGTTTCCACATATGCCAATAGCTCTCAGCTCCTCAGCCATCAGCACGGAACTGACATAGGTTCATGTACAGGGCAATCCCACAGTCACTGCCTGATCTGGCTGTAGCATAACGAGAATAGTTCTCCACTAAGTAGCTCTAACTTCACCCTTTATCACAGCTGAGTCCACCGTGACCTGAAGAACAGCCTGGGTAAGAAGTAGCTGATAATTTGTCCTTAAGAATAGACTTTCTTTTAGACCCAATGCTAGTTATAAGAGTTAAGCTGAAAACAATGTATGCATCTCTTCTGACAATTTTTTGTGGTATAGATACATCCGAGAAGGCATAAATAGTGCAGAAAGCACTCAGAGCTGACATTAACATTCCCAGGAAAACCCATGAACATGCCTTAGTGCCTCCACAGCAATAATCTGGCCAATATAGTGCTTTACAAGGTGTCATTTATCATTTTTATCCGACACAGGGAATGGCATTATCTAATGAAAAATATTCTCTGAGGATGTAAAATTAAACAAAAAAAGGTGCAAAGGACTATAAATAAATTACAATTGCTCCAATAGATTTTACCCAACTGTACCTGGAGAAGCATGGTGAAAAATGAAAAAAGCAGGGAAAGCTTTCAGGGGAGGTAGGAGGAAGAAAAAGGAGAAAGGATTTAAACAATGAGTCCCTTTTTCTTCACAGCCTTAGTTCTATTTTATCTTGATGCTGTCTATGGCTACTTTTATTGCATTGACTTCATATGGATCTCGTGTAAGAAATGTAAACATTTTAGAACAGAATGGCTTGAAGGAATCACCACAGGTGGTGTTCAGTATCCACTGAGTCCCGAGACACTGAAATCTGCACCCATTCAAATGCTTTATATAAAATATTGTATTTGCATGTAACCTAAGTATATACTCTTTTATACTTTAAATCATCTCTCAGTTACTCAAGTGTAATGCCTAGTACAACGTAAATGCTGTGTAAATAGTTGTTACACTGTATTGTTTAGGGAATAACAGAAAGTTCACATATATCTTCAATATAGATACTTTTGGAATGTTTTTTATCAATCGTTGATTAAATCTGTAGATTCAAAGTTCAGAGATACGCATGGCTGACTGTATATTTTGCATTGGTTAGGATAGTCAAATGTGGTATTAATCTTTCCCAGGTACCATTATGATTTCAATTACTTAGATGTCATTATTGGGAGCTCTAAAATTTGATAAGCTCCTATTGATCAACAGACTTAAATTTATCTTGATTCCATACCACTCTTTTTAGAAATTCAACATCATGAAAGAATTCAAGAACTTCACCAAAAAAAAATCAAATTAAGCCCCAAACTTTGTAAAGCCCAGCCACAGACCCAAGGTTCTATTGTTTTAAGTTCACACAAAATATTTGAATGGACACCTCATAAAAGACAGTATGTGAATGCCTAATAAGCATGTAAAAGAATTAATATCACCAGTGGTTAGGAAAATAAAGCCATAATAATGCTGCTTCACAACCACTAGAATAACTAGAATAAAAAAGACAGGCCATAGCATGGACTGGTTGGATTAGAAGCAGAGTGGACTCTCTACTAATGCCATTAGTTATGTGCCTAATTTTAAATATTGTCCCATATAGCTCTCATAAAACATACTCAGGTAGTGGGGTTACTATCTCTGCAATGATGGTAAAATGGGGCTCAAATATTAAGTAATATTTTAAAATATTATAATATCAAGTAATTATATAATTATATATAATTATGGTGTATCATTATGTGCAATTATAATGAGAGACTTACAAAGATGGTTGAGAAAAGCAAGTCTTTTATAGTGCAGTAACTTGCTAGCTATGTCGTCTAAGGTTAATACATTACTTAATATTTTTATATCATATTCTTAATGTTTTATAACAATAATTTAAATATATATTCTATTGTAAATATTGTGTATTACATATTAGATATGATATGTAACATTAAATTATCACATAGAATTATATATATCTCATGTATTTTATGCAATTATATATTATATATTTTATATTATGTATTATATAATTCTGATATATAAATACATATTAATATATATTCTATATATCATATAATACATTATATATAGAATATATGTTGAATATAATACATGATATAATTATTGTGTATTATATATTAAGTATATAAATATATAATAAATACATATATTTACTATTGTAATATATTACATGTTATATAATGTATATTATATATTATATACATAATATATAAGTATATATGTAAATACATATAAACATAAATATGTATAAATAAAATATATAAATATATTAATATATAAACATAAAAATATTACATTATGTATTATATAGTATATGTAATTATATCTAATAATTATATAATATGATCTATAGTTACATATTATACTAATGTATACTGTATGTTACATGTTATATATTTTGTTAGATATTACATGTTATAAATTATTTTGTTATAATGTGTTATATGTCATGTGTATATTACATATATCATTATAGCATATTACTTATTAGAAAATAGTAATATAAGTAATATACTATCAAAGTTATTAAATAATATTAGCCTTGAATGACATAGCCAGCAAGTGACTGCCCCATAATTAAATTTGCTTCTTGCATAGCCATCTTTGTATGGTCTCTCTCTATAATCCCTTAGGCCTCCTTTTAGCCAGGAAGCACAAGATAGCCCTGGTTGCTGTCTTAATTACTCTATCCTATTTTATTTTAGTGTTGATCTAAAAGCTCCCACCTATGACTTCGTTTGAAGCAGAAGAAATTAGTGCAATTACCTTTGGTTTGACTTTATTACCTCTGTATTTTGTCCTAATTACTGTCTCTTCTAAATATTTTTAACTAATAAGGTAACAATATGTTTGTTACTTTTCCATTAACTGGTAATAAAATGCCTTTTGATTTTGTGACCTTAATTACCTATGTTCTTCAAAAATATTTGATCCTCTTTGCTAAATCTTTCCAAGAACATTCTAAATTTTCTTCTAGTCCCTCAGCAACTAACTCTTCTATGATTTGTGCTCATAATATTAAGACTGTCCTTCCACAAAGGGAAGATTAATTGATTAGCAGCAGATTCTGTCATCAGCTTTGCACATGGCTCCCACTGCATTTTATGTTTATTCTTCCTAATAACACACTCGTAACTTTTCAACCATTCTACTTACTGATGGATACCTGCTGATAGCTCCTAACTTCTTAAAGCACTCAAAAATCCCTACTTTATTAACCTTTGTTTTGTTTTGTTTTAGTAAGGGCCATGTTAATTTATAGTATACTCTTCTTGAAAAAAATTATACTAATTCTATAAAAATGTACAGTAAGTTTTAGCATCTTTCAAGGAACATTTTAGTCAACAGCAGACTGCATCTACAACAGCAATCTCATAAGACTGTAGTGGGGCTAGAGCAGAAACACAGAACTAGGGAAGTGGCAGAATGAAATAAAAAGGAACCCCAAGACAACTTACAGTGAAAAATGTTTTAGCAGAAACTTGTGTAGACTTCAATACATTCCTCAAAACTTTTAAAACATAGTCCCCCAGCACCAGAAGAATGTGCATGGGGCTCAATGGAGGTGCAGGGAGCTTTTGTGTCCTTTCTGGGGGGGTCTCGCTTTCCTCTTGGGGGGGGGGGGGGTCTGTGGATTGCTGTTTACCAATCCACAAGCTCACTGAACTCTATCCTTTTGGGGGGATAGATAAAATTGTATATAGTTATCATATACCACGTGATACATGATGTTTTGAAAGGTATTTACATTGTAGAATGCATGGCTATATCAATTAGGGAAGATGTTGGTCAAAACTTAAGTTTGGTTACAGAGGAAAATAAATTCAAGAAATACATGGAGACAATAATAAGCTATATTGAAAAAATTCTAAGACTAGAATTTTAAGTTTCCTTTTGGGTTTGGGGGGAAACTTCATTATGTGAACATGATTAATGAAATTGTTGGCCACTAGTGATTTAAGTCAATCTCTAACTCATCTGCTTGCCAGAGGGTTGAAGGTTATAGCTAAAAATTCTAATCACAGTCATTTATCCTGGCAACCAGTACCCCATCCTTAAGGGCTTTCCCAAAGTTAACTCATTAACATAAACTCTGGAGTGATTGAAAGGGACTTGCTATGAATAATAAAATTTCCTTTCACCATTATGGCACTTATTAGGAAATTACAAGAGTTATAGGGGACCTGGCCAATAACCAGGGACATGCCCAAATATATACTTCATTATGTCACAGTAGTACACTAGCTTCAAATCATTACCAAATCATGGATAAACCATGGAGAGCTGCTTTATTTCAGCAGAATATAAATTATATCAGAATAGGAAATTTCTAATGTTGTCAATTTATAAATGATGCTTTTGGACTTTTATCAACACTGTCTGGCAAACAATTCAATCCATTTTGCCTTGATTTATTTCCCCAGAGAAAGCATGCTACTTTTCCAGACTCCAAACTCAGCAAAAGACAAGCAAGCTGAGGTAGATTTTTGGGACTTCTAGATAGACCACTGTTAGCTCTAACAGAGTCTCAGTTATAGTGACAGCCAAACACCTGTGCACCCCACTCTTTATTTGCAAGCCTCTGCACTTACACTTTTACATCTAAACCTGTGTACTTGTACCCCTACCTCTGAGCCTCTCCACCCACACCTTTACATGGAGGCCTCTGGAGGTGCTGACTTTTTTCACCACAGATGCTACTGGACCCACGGGATGAGCTAGAATAGCGCCCTTCCCCCAAGTAATCTGCTTCAAATTCTACACCCATCTGTTCTATCTTTGGATTTTTTTTTCTGGGCTCAAAAACCACAAATTTGTTCAATACTTGAACAGTACCTCCAAAGCAATAAATAGATGCTATCGTGGTGTATGTTATCTGTCTTGCTCATGAGGGGCTGGCTCTCACCCCTTCTTTAAACTTTTAGCAGCATTCCTCAGAATATTAGCATGCTCTGCCTCTTTAAAATTCCACTCTGGCAGCTCCCTTAGGAGCTACAGGAACATCAGTGAACACATTATCATTGACAGGAAGCAAAATAAAATTATTTGCACCAAAGGCACACACATTCTCTGAATGTGTTGTGATAAAAGAAAAGGTTTCTTAAAGCTAAACTTAGAAAAAGTCCCTGCATAAAGTGACCAGGGAAAATGGCAGCCTGCCCATTAGTCAGATCATAAGCGCTGTCTTCGTAACTATACTTGAGTCTGTGAAATGTGACCTTAAGCACTGGACCAACTCACCCACACAAGGCATGTTGCTAAGATATACAACAGGGAGATTTGTCATGGCCCAGCCTAAAACCCACCACAATAACTGAATCTTTGTGGAACCATAATGGCACCCATCTTCTCCTATGTCAGAGGCCAGCGTGAGAGAGCAGCAGAGAAAACCCAAAGGCCTTGAAAGTGATGAGTGGCTGGACCTCAGGGCTTCTTCACTAGCTGTAGGAGGGACATGGTGAGGCACCACAGACTGAAGCATCTCCTCCCTGAGGTGTAGTAAGTTAGCTGCTGTCACTGTGACAGAATCGCTGAGATAAATGACTTATCAGGAAAAAAGGTTTATTTTGGCTCATGTTTTCAGAGGTTTCAGTCCATGGTTAGTTGGCTCTGTTGCTTTTGGTCCTTTTGTGAGACAGAACATCATGGTGGGAGCACACAGCAGAGGAAGGTGCTCACCTCATGGCATTAAGGAAACAGAAAGAGGAGAGGTCAGAGTCCTCATATCCCCTTCAAGAACTTGCCCTCAATGACCTCTTGCTAGATCCCATTAAAGATTCTAGCACCCCCACCCCCAGGTTGGGGACCAAGCCTTTAACATATTTGAGATCCAAACTATGATAGCCAACACCCAGTTAGGCCCTGTGGCTTATGACTAATTCTATTTTAGGTAGGTTAGCATTTTCACCTTGAGAAAGTAGCTTTGGGTTGGTTTTCAGGGAGAACAGGCAAATTGGTATATCAGACTTATATAACCAGAATCCATTCCTCTCTGATCTAATCACTTCCTCTTTTCCAACGTAGCCTTCTGCATCCAGCTAGGAGCTTCTCTCTTCTTGCTCTGCAGTGGTCAAGTCTTCTCCCTAACCTGAGACTTCCTTATGCTGCAGTCCTCCCACATTACTGCTTCTCTCCTCCTCAGTCTCCCTCACAGAGTCCTAGATGCACAAGTCCTCTTGTCCCAAGCTATCTCTGTCACTTATTTATCTCTGAAATGCACCCTGACTTTCCTGTCCTGTCTCTGGCCCCTGTACCCCAACTGCAAGTTACTAGAGAGCAGGGGCTCATCTTGGGTCCTTTCCCCGGGAGCATTCGATGAATTACTACGTGAATATAAGATGCCAGGGAACTGACTACCTCCATTATTTTCTTAGCAAAATTATGTAATTCTACCTTACCTAAAATGAGTCTAGAATCGATTCTAGTCATGACCTGGGAGAATTAAGAACCTTGTCTAGTAAGCAACATGTCTGTGAATCAATAAGACACATTATCAATAATATACCCATCTCTATACCCATCTATAAATGAATCCTGACTACCTGTACTGTACTGGTCTCTCTTCTACATGTGTATCTGTCCTGCTAAGCCAAATGAATTCTTAGGAATAAATTGTTAAAATCCTCCTGTATAAATGGTGTCCTTGCTAAATATATCCAAGACTTATGACTTACGATACTGTGTGACTAGCTATATTCTTCCCAGTTGTCTGGTTTTTCTCTTTTGAGTCTGTTAAGAACAGACATATCTGATCTGGTACACCAGTAATATACAGGCTTAAAGCAATGTATTATATCTCATAATTCTACGGGCTGAATGGGGTCAGCTAGACAGTTTTCCTGCAGGTCTCACCTGTGTCACTCATGTATCTTAAATCATCTGTTTTACTAGGACTACAAAGATTACATAATCTCATATGTCCCATTTTTAGAAAAAGAGGAGGGCAGAGAGCTAATTGCTTTGCAATCAAAACAATCCTTATGCCAAAGTGGCCTATTTTAGGGTGGCTTTTTCTGGTGCTATCCATTTGCTTAGGTCTTTCTCACTTCAAGAGAGCTCAGTGGAGGTGCCAATCCCAGAGTTCATTAAGTATTTGACCAATCCAGCTCCCAGACCAAGAAAACAACTAGAGCTCAGAAAGTGAATCCTGTTTATCTACTCAGCGTGTGGCCAGGGCAGCCAATAAATAGTGTCCTTCATGAAAGTGACACTGTAGCCAAGGTGTGGCAGAAGACGAGGAATACTGCAAAATATGGTGTAATCAAGACAGCCAGTCAGAAAAAATACTGAACTCTGATATTTAATTTTAGGTTTGTTGGTGCAAATGAAATATTTTGCAATGCATCAGAAAAGCTTCAAATGAATTATATTTTAGCCCCTTTTCTGGTCCTGTGATCTAGTTATGAATACATTAGACCACCAATTGTGCCCTCTGCACTTACGAATAGTGCATTTTATTCAGCCCATAATTCTTCCTAAACATTGGCTATTTTAGGGAAAAATTAAGTCATACATTATAATAGTATAGCTTCTAAAGTTAATTATTTCCTAAAGCAAGGGAATAATTACAAATGAGTCTATATTTCTTTAATGTCTTTCCCCAGTTTAAATGAGTTTACACACTAATGGGTGTTAAAAATAAAATTTCAGAAGCATTTTCAGAGCTAACTTCTGACTCAGACACTTCTATTCCATTTCAGGAAGAGAGACTAGGAAGAAATATATGCCCTTAAGGTAAGTTTAAATGAATGGATATATTAAATATAAGTGTTGGTGAAACAAGATAATCATACTTATATTAATTAGAACATAAATGAAATAAACTATTCTTCTAGTGCATTTTTATATTAACCTTGACATGGAGTCTGAGATGATAGCTATTTAAGTTGAATACCCAAAAAACAACAAAAATAATGAGGATAAAGCTTTAGAAAGAAATAATAATAAATCCTACACAGATTTATAAAATGGGACCACCTTGAAAGGGTCATTTTTGCTTCAATAAGGATAAAAAGAGTCATTAAAATGGTCTCAACCATCACAAAGGGAATAAAATGACCCGGAGGATTTTGATATAATCACATATTGGATTTCATTTCTCAAAAGTTGGGGGGAAGAGGTTATCTATTAGAAATGCCCAAGGCTTGCTTCATTAAGGTTTTAAAATATATCCCTAATAAGACTGCGTTCATTACAGTATAATTATCTGACTTGATGAAACTCTGTGGATAATCCCAGGCCCCAAATGGACATTTGACTAAATATTTTGATTACCCGTACTTCCTCTGATGTACTGGAGCTAAGTAAAAAAGAAGTTCAAGGTTTTTTAATGAAATATGTTCTAACAAAGTTGAAAATCAATTTTGTACAGTTTTACCATGCTGTCTTAAAATCTAAAGATTTTAGAGCAAAGTTCAAGATTTCAGAGTAAATTGTGACTCAAAGATAAAAATTTACTATTCTTTTTTGTCTTTTGCCATTGCATAGTCATTTTTCCATTGTCAAGAAATAATAACTTTACATCTTTATGGGTATAGTGTCATATTTTGGTATATTTATACATCGTGTATTGATCAACTCAAGATATTTCCCATCATCTCAAATATTTCTTATGGTAAGAATACTCAAAAGTCTCTCATTTTGCTATTTTAAATTATATAATACATTATTTTAAATTGTATAATATCGTGAATGAGAATCACCCTTCTGTATAATAGAACACCAGAGTTTACTCTTCTTATCTGTATGTGACTTGGTAACCACTAATCAAATTCTGCCCATTTCCCTCTCCCTACCCCTTACCAACCTGTGTTAATCACTGTTCTAATCTCTACTTCTCTATAAACTCAGATTTTTAAATTTATAAGTATGACTGAAATGATGTGGTATTTGTCTTTCCATGCCTGGATTGTTTTGCTTAAGACTGTAATATTTAGGTCTATCCATATTGCCACAAATGGCAGGACTTCATCCTTTTTATAGCAAAATAGTATTCCATTGTGGATATATTCCACAATTTATTCATGTATTCATCAATAGACGCTTTGGTGGATTCCATATCTTAGCTACTTTGAATGGTGCTACAACAAATATGAGAGTGCAAGTATCTCTTTGTTACGTTTATTTTAGTTACTTCGCTCTCATTGCGAAGACAAAATACCAGACGCCCAAAATTAAAGGGGAAAAGGTTTATTTAGCTCAGAGTTTGTAGAAGTTTCAGTCCACAATCAGCTGACTCCCACTCAGGGTGCCTTGGCAGACAGGCCTCACTAAGGAGAAACATATTGTGGTGGGCAGAAGTTCACAAAGCAACATGGAACAATTGCAACTCTCTGTGTTCCCTATATCTTCTCCAGACTACTTAGGGCTGGCAGCACTCACACCCTTAATCCTAGTGCCCTTGAGCCTAGCACTGCACCATGAATCAACCCCAGTATCACACACTCTAGATCCAGCCACCTCTGAAAAAGTCCCACCTATGAGTGCATGAGGATTTGGGGGGACATCTAGACCCAAGCCATAACAATGTTGATTTCATTTACTTTGGCTCTCTACCCAGAAGTAGTGCAGGTGGATCAGAAGGAGGTTCTTTTTTTCAAATTTCTTTAAGAACATCCATACTATTCTCTGTTGTGGTTATACTAATGGCATTCCTACCAACAGTTCCCCTTTCTCTACATCCTCACCAGTATTTATCATCTTTTGTCTTATCAATTATAGTTACTCTAACTGGGATGAGATGTCATCTCATTGTGGTTTTGATTTAAATTCTCCTGATTAGTGGTATTGAGCATTTTTAATATACCTGTTGGCAATTTGTAACCACAACAGGTTGCTTACTGATATTTGATAAATACATTTAATAACTATTTTACATGCCATGAATCCCTTCAGAAATGAAGGCCCAAAGAAAGAAGGAAAACAGTATTTTAATAAATAGACTAGAGGAGTGGACAAAAGGGTGTGATCAAGTGGTAATAAGCTGGCGTGGTTTGCAAGGCATTTGTTCAGACTCTTCCTGGCATCCTGGTGTTTAGAGATGAGAACATTCCTCTCCTCCCGGTATGGGCAGGACCCCTCTGGTCTGAGGGTCTCATGATCTAGTTCAAGTCACCTAGATCAAGTCAGCTAGGCCTTATGGCTCACTTCAGGGAGAAGAGAAGAAAGAAGGTCTAACCAACCATTCTGCTGCTTCTGTTTTCTCAAATGCCAAGGTGCTGTATTTCAGAGGTGTATGTCCATAGACATGGGTTTGTCATGCCGTAGTCATGGCATCATGTGAATGTCGCACACACTGGTTTGGGAAATAAGCCTCCCATACAAGCACATTTAGCTGCATATGACCATGGAAGGGAGAGGCTGAATATCCCTCATTTAAAATGTTTCAGATTTTGAAGATTTTGGGGGGGGTTGGAATATAGATGTCACTCATTGTACATCCCTAATCTGAATATCCAAACTCTGAAACGTTCTGTTATCTGAAATTTTTGATTGTCATGTCAACCCCCAAAATGTTTTGGATTTTAAAGTATTTTGTAGTTTATATTTTCAATTTGAGGATGCTTAACCTGGTTACCTTCCAACTCTGCTAATGAGAAACAGAAGCTCAGATAATTATCGTAAGTTATCAGGAGGTAGAACACACTTGGATTGTTTTGTCATTTTTGTCTTTATTTTACTGTAGTCCAAATGTGCTAACCATTACAGCACAATTGTATGTTCTTCTCCTGCCACTCAGATTACTCTTCTACCATCTACTAAAATAATTTTAGGAAAAAGGTAAAATCATAATTCATATTGATAAAGACTTTCTGATCAAACTTCAGTCAGCCCCCACCCCAAGTGCTCTTCTTGGCCAGGTCCTGTTCTTGGGCTTTGTCCTCTTTGCTCAGTGTAGTAGAAATCATGCTAAGCAGTTTAGAGAGTATCTTCCCATCCTTGATATCATGCAATATCTAATCCAGGTCTCATCTCTCCATCATTCCCCAGGTGATATCAGATCACTCTGGTCTAACTTCAGCAAGAAACTTATTAAACCAATTTTGCAAGAATTCTCCTTAATCTTGATATCACCTCAATAATTTTACATCCACCAAGCCCTGTGCCCTCATTCCACAAACTTCCTATTTGACTATAAATCCTCTTTTCCATGTTGAATTCAAGAATAGAGTATGAGCTCCTTTCTGTTGTGAGAGCCTTGCTACTCCTCTTCAGAGTCCCAAAGTTCTTCCTTACCATTTTAACAAGTACCAGACAACACACAGATGTAAGTATGAATGTGTCTTTTATGCAGATGACATGAGGGCATGAGGCTGATGAAAGGGAAATTAAAATGGCTACCACAAGTTTATACAAAGAAATTTGGAGATGAATTGCAAATAGAGCCAAAACTAGTCTTTCCTTACAAAAGAGAATCGTTAAATTCATAAGGCAGCATTTACATGTCTATAAATTACTTACAACTTACAGTTGCAAGAATAGCTCAGAGACAATGAAAAGGTCTAGAATTAAATCACCAGGAAGGAGATGCTCAGATAATTCAGTTTTCCAATGAAACACAAATTTTATTTTCTACACAAGCAACCATAGAAAACCCAGGATCTTTAGTGCAGATGCTCATCTCTTTCCATATTGTTCCCACAGATAAAGTATTTGATTTTATGGGTTGATGTCTCTTTAAACATCTCAAAATACATATTTCCATCCTCTCACTCAAGGTCTAGTCCTGTATTTCAGTGAAATACCAGGCATCTATACTCAAAAAAACATGTGTCAAATTTCATGTGTTTAAAATTAATCCCTCTATGCATCCAATGAAGTCAGACATGTCTTTTTCAATGTACCCACTTGTTATTGACACAACTGTTTTTTCCACAATCCCAGGACTGTTTTAGAGTCATTCTACATTTTATAATTTGTGCTTCATATCCAGCAGTAATTAAGTTTTGCTCATTTTTCCAGCAAACTATTTCTTAGGTGCAAATTTCCTGTTTCTTTTATTACCCATGTATTTCTAAATTGCTTTTTAGTATTTCCTCTTCATTTCTATTATTCTAACATTTGACTACCCTATGAATCGCTATAAAACCCTTCTTCAGCATATAGCACAGATAGTCACAAGTATACCAGGTACAATAATAGGGATAAGCCTGGTATTTTTCAAAGATGACTTGAAACAGTATCTCCACATGCTCTTGTTACTCCTTCACAAATAGGGGGAGTCTTTGTCTTCCCTCAAAGCTGAATATTTCATTGTGTTTGCCTCAACCAATAGGGTACCTTGGAAATGACTCTATGTGATTTCCAAGACTAGGTCTTAAAGGGTGATAATCGTCTATCTAGATCTGTCTCTCTCTGTGTACTTTACTCTTGGAGCTCAGTCTCCATGTTATAAGGAAGTCCAGGCCACATGGAACAGCTACATAAAAGTATTCTGGTCAGCAGCCTTAGCTGAGCTCCCTGCTGTCTTGTCACAAGCATTAACCACCAGACATGTGTCTAATTCAAACAATTATAATAATAATAATTGTATATCTATTTTCCTAATAGTTTTGAGGCCTAACTTGAAATTAAGATTTTGAGAATGTAGATGCCTAGCAGTTGGAGAATCACACAAATTCTGAGTCAACTAAATAGAGTTCAAAGATTCCAAATATTTAATGATTAGATAGCAAATTAGGTGATAAATCTTAGGTGATAGCAATCTTCGGTAATAAAGTTCAAAGAAGGAAAACTTTTAGTATAAGTGCATAATTGTCATGAGTGAATACCAGTGGGACCGTAAATGAAACTTCCAAAAAGACTAGCCCTCACACAGGTCAACTCAAATGGCACCAAAGAGGGGAGCCCTGTGAGTGAATAACTGTGGTTCCTAGAATACGGACACCCCAAAGACACCCATGTCCTAATCTCTGGTACTTACATGGGGGAATTAAGGCAACAGATGGAATTAAGTATCTGGCCTTAAAATAAAAAGGTTAGCCTGGATTATTAGGGTGGCCATCCTATAATCATGAGGACTTAAATGGGGAAGAGGGACAGAGATGGGTCAGTGTCAGTGATGCAGGGTGAGAGCCTGGACCATTGCTGGCTTTGAAAATGCGAAGAGATTATGACCCAAGGAGTGTAGGCAGCCTCCAAATTTTAGGAAAGGGCTTTCTCCTTAGAGCTAGCAGAAGGAACCAGAGCTGCTGAAACCTCAATTGTAATTTAAAGAAGCCTATCCTGATTTCTGACATCCAGAATAATTAAATGAGAAATTTTTGTTGTGTTAAGCCCATAAGTTTACAGTAATTTGTTATATGAGCAATGGAAACTAATAGTAACCGAGATTAGCTCTCAATGGAAATACACCAAAAGCAGAAAACAATAAATCTTGTAAATGCTATAAAAACAGAAAAAAATAAATAAAACTTCTTAATGTAATTGTTCTCCACTTCCTCTGATACTAACTTCACCGGTCCAATTGGAGCCATAGGTGGATATAAAACAGAAGATTTAGATTAGATGACTAGTCCACATTTTTAAGCTATTTATATCTTGTTTTTTTTTTAAAAAAAAAACTAAGAATGAGAGAAACTCTATAGTTTTCTTGGAGTTCTGTTAGTGTGTTTCAGTTGATGAGAACCTGGTTATTCCTGCATGAGCAGTGAACTAGGACATGAAGACAAGCTATCTGCAAGAGGGCTTTGGTAAACACAGCCCGTGCAGCTGACATCCAAAGCTCCCTGCCTACGGACACTCTGAGCTACATTTTTCAGTGTTCATGTTGTGTAGTCAGGACCTGGTGTTCACCAAAAAGTCCAAGCATCTGTATCCAGATGGTTGCGGTGGCCCAAACTCTGGGCCTGGGGGTCTCAGCAGTGGTGCGACTGCTCAGGCCCCCAGAGTTCTTGGGTCTCATTTATCATCCTTCGCTTCCAGATGCCCACACAAAGGAAATTTCAACCTTCATCAGCCATGGCATAGTATTTTATTCTATTTTCAAAATTGCTACTTGACCTATGAAAGCCATCTTAATAAACAATTATGATTCTGGTTGCATAAACAAGGATTTGAAATTTGTTTTACATCAATAACACCCTGCTCTGGGGTCAACTACAGACTTCATGTCTAGGATGAAAATTTCTTTTTCAACCACAAAATCACAAAAGAAACATTGGCATAGGAGACTACCAACACATTCATTCAGTTTAAGAAAAGGATAAATACCAAAGGAAACTAGCCAGGGAAAATGCCAGTGGAGGAAAATAAACAAAATCTCAGCAAAATAAAGAGCTGATGTAAATGTCCCATAAACACCCAAGAACCCAGAAACAATTCACAGTAGAAGAAAAACAAATAATTATAAAAATTTTTTAAATTCAGTCTTAGTTTTAAATAACCAAAGAAATTTAAATTGAAGCATCATTAATATACAATTTTATATCTACTAAAACAGCATTGACAGTTTTGATGTGATGAAACTAATCTATTTATGTACAATTGTGAAATGATACAGTGTATCTCTGGCTGTTCCCTTCTGCAAACTAATAATTTTTGAAAGTCATAAAATATTCATAAGTAATTCAGCAGAGAACAGCCATGCAGGCAAAGATAGTCATTACAGTATTATCAAAAATAGTTTTAAAAATATGAGTAATAGGGTGATGGGGAATGTTCAGTAAATTCCTGGCAATAAGTGTGGAATCATTAAAAAGTACTTAATACAGAGATCTGAATGAAGAGCACAAACTTAGAACCACGTAAGTACATTCCCAAATCAGACCAAAAAATACTTTTTAATAGTTAAGTGAGTGAAATTGTGAAATGTTTTTTCTTTAAAAACTGACTTTAACATGAACACGATTTTATAACAGAAAAAAATAGTAATAAAATCAATGTAAATACTAAAAACCTTAGAAACCAACTTTTGAAAGGTATGTTCCTTTTATGTTTAGTTCAGTCAAAAACCATTAATTGAAACACAATATAAATCTAACATGTACTGCATATTCTCTTAGAGAATGTTAAACTTACAGTCTTTGTTCTATTTTTAAAGGAATTCTGAATTCATGATTACCCTAAATCCAAGAAAGTTCATATTTGGAATGCTTTATGGAAAAGAACAAAATGTAGAAGCAAATCATCCTGTCTCCACAGCTAAAAATGCTTTTTACTGTTGTACTATGAGTCATATATTCTTCATATAAGAAGTGTTATATCAAGTATTGAATTTGATACAGATATGGAGACTGACATACAGAATATATTATAATTACAACATAAATAACCACCAAGAAATTCTAAATATTTTTCCAATGACTTTCACAAGTATCATCTCTCTTACAAAGAAGTCTCATTATTATCTTTTACTGAGAAGACTTTAGAGAAGGTTAAAGACTGCGGAGATCTACTCATTTATTAGGTGTAAAATGTTGGCTTGTTAGAAAAACAAAATGTTCATCTAGGTGCTGTCAGGACACAGAAGGAAAATTGATCTCACTGAGATCTTTCTTGTATAAATTCTAAATAACTTACTCAAGAACATGGCTTAAGCTAAAAGATATTACCAGTCAGGTTTTGGTATAGCATTGTATGTACCGGGCCTGACAACCCATCTGTCTGTTCCTTACCCCACTAAAATTCTATGCACCTCTCAAACATAAAGATTAGTAAGGAAAATGGCACAAGCAGAGCTAAATTTTAAAAGCTTATTTTTCCCCTCTTTCCTTTCTCTCCCTTATTTTTTTTTCAAAGTGCATTAGTGATTTATAACCAGCTGAAAAATTAGCAGGCAGACAGGACAAGCTATCTTCTTTTTCGTAGGTCAGCCAGGCTGGACCGCAGTGAGAGCCCCTGGACAATGCAGGCAGATGGCCGACATAAGCACTGGTGCCATCTGACCTTCCTGGGCCAACAGTGCCACGCATCTCCTCAGGCCTGCATGCGAGCCCAGCTCATGGTGAGTGGCACTGTTGCAGGACTCAATGAGCCAAAGGACACTAACAGTACCCTGGGGACCCCCGATAGCACACTTTGTTCAACTCATGAACAACAGGCTCACCACAGCATAATATGAAAACCAGATTTCCTTTACAAACCATCTGAGTGGAGCTACTGATGCTCTCCAGGATTTGTTACCCAGAAGTAAGAAACTCAAAGCTTTGAGCAAAACAAGGAGGCAGCTGAGTCATTTTATATCAAGGATTCCAGACACCATTGCGTATGTCTCAAGGTGTTTTCACATGTTACTTCCCAGACATGTCAAAAGGTTTGGGCAAGTCCTGCAGACTCAGACGATCTCTCCATTTCACAATGAAGAATCAGGTCCCAAGAGTTGAGGGAAATGCTCAGGGTCCCAGGAACTGGATAAAATACAAGTTCTCATGATTCAAAGATTCCTCCACTTTACACATTCATATTTATGCCATATTTTACATTTTTATTAAATGCATTATAAATATTAATGGTGATCTGTAGGATATTTCCGTATATGCATACAGGGTGCACAGATAAATCCAAACCACCTTTTTCCACTCCCTTCCCAAGCCTCCTGAACACTTTCCAATGCCTAGGAATCACTATTCTATTTTCAGGTAGATTGTTTTTAGCTTCCACTTATGAGAACATGTGATATTTGTCTTTCAGTGCCTAGCTTGTTTCGTTAAAGATAGTTTTCCGTTTCCATCCATTTTGCTGCAAATGGCATTTTACTTTAGAGTAGAACACGCCACTGTGTATATATACCACGTTTTCTTTATCCATTTGTCTTTTGATAGCCTTCTAAATTCATTCCATGTGTTGGCTATTGTTAATGGTTCCACAATAAATGGGCATAGAGCATCACTTTGGTACATTGACTTCATCTCCTTGTGCTATATAATTGCAAGCAGGATTGTTACATCACATGGTAGTTCTAGCTTTAGTTTTTTGCAGAACCTCCATACTGTTCTCCATAATGGCTATATTGAGACACATCCCTATCCAAGTGTAAAGAGCTCCTTTTTCTCTGAATCTTTGCCAGCATTTGTTATGTGTTAGCTTTTCAATAATGGCCATTGTAACTAGGGTGACATATGGTATCTTCTTGTAGTCTTGATTTGCATTTCCCTGACAGTTGATAATATGGTTTAGACCTCAAATCTCCCCAAAGGCCATGTTTTGAAAGCTTGGTCCCCAGTTGATGGCACTATTGGGAGGTGGAGGAAACTTCAGGAAGTGGGGACTAGTTGCAGGAAGTAGGTCATCAGGCCACACCCTTGAAGGCTATAGGAGATACTGACTCCTCCCCATTCTCTTTCTCTCCTTCTCCAAGCCCCTCCTTCCTAGCTGCCCTGAGGTATGCAGGGCGTCTTTGCTCCACCAGGCATGCTCCACCATTATGCTGGCTTTGCCTTAGGCCCAGATCAATGGGGCCATGTGACTAGACACTGAAACCCCTGAAACTGTGAGCCAAATAAACCTTTTCTCCTTTAAGTTTATTTATCTCTGCTATTTTGTCACAGCAATAGAAAGCTGACTAATACAGCCAATGATATTGAATATTTTTTCATATATTTATTGGTCATTTGTATTTCTTCAAGAAGTGTCTATTCGGATCAATTGTCCATTTTTTATTCTATTGTTTGTTTCAATATCATTTTTGGAGTTCCTTATTTCTTCTAGAAACTTAACTGTGTAGATGAATAGTTGGCAAATACTTTCTCCCATCTTATAAGCTATTTCTTCTTTCCTTTGCTTTTCAGAAGCTTTTTAACTTGTTATAATTCTATTTCCCAATTTTTGCTTTTGTTTCATATGATTTTGAAGTGGTAACCAGAAAAAATCATTCCCCATACCATTATCTTGAAGTGTTTATGCTGTTGGGGGTTTTTTTCAGTAGTTTCAGAATTTCAAGTCTTATCTTCCTTTTCATAGGAAAAAGACCTTTGATCCATTTGGGGTTGATTTTTTTTTTAACAGAGAGACTAAGATCTAGTTTCAGTCTCCTGCATGTGGATATCTGGTTTACCCATCACCATTTCTTCTTTCTCCAACATATGTTAACACATATGCTTGTGCATCAGTCATATTTCTCCTAAATTTGTTACAATTCTCTGTTAATACAAATCCCCACTGCATTTAATGAATGACTGGTGAGAAGAAAAGGACCTCATCCACTTTAGCATCAATTAAGTCTTTTATTAAGTATGTTCTGCCTCCTTTTATCACTGACCATGGAAGTAAAAACTGTTTAAGTACTAAATATAGAAACACATGCTTTCATTTCAAATTAGTTTTGACCCAAATCAGACTAGTTTAGCCCCAGAAGAGGATTAACTCTTCAGTAATTATCACAAATTTGAGAATGATTCCTGCAACAGCAGTGATCAGATGCTTTCCAGCATTACAGACAGAATTTTATTAACTGCATAAACATGTGCTGCTACCTAGAGAAATGGTAAACGCTTCTGTAATAAAGATCCAATATGTCCCAACCTTACTAGATCTTAGACAAAAAGATCTAAAAGCTTAGAAACAGCAGAAGTCTGCATGCAGCATTCATTTATTAGGTCTCAACATTTAGAGAAATGCCTTCCGAATTATATTTTAGAGGTATTGAATGTTCTGACTTTGAGTCCCTGATGTAATCATAGACCTTATGTACAGAATTATTGCATAGCTCAGACAAAATTCTGATTTACTGTACCATATAAAGGATGTCCAAGTTTTGCTCTGGGTACTGCCTAAGGAAACTGGCCAGCTTTAATCTTTACTTAAAAGGTAAAATGTACATTGTGACCCTTTTGGTCATATTTTTTTCCTTAAATTCTTTTTTTGGTACATTTTAGGTATACAATTGGTTTACATTTATCATTGGGTGTTTGTACCTGTACATGATGTATCTTGGGTCTTTTTTTTCCCGTTACCTGTGCGCCCTTCACCCCCTCTCCCCTTCCCTATTTACATAGATTTCGTTTCCATTTTTTTTTTTCTCATAAATTTTTTCTTTCCCTTCTTTCTCCTTTTGGTCATTTAAAACAGAACTACTCTCATTTGATGCCATCATAAAAATAAAAAGAGTAAGAAATTGTTCCAAGGCATAATAAAATCAGAAAAAACACCTCAGCAGTACATTATCTTTTTTCTAAGTGTTTTATATTCATTATGTTCCTCCTCAAATCCAAGGTGTATAAAAATGACAATCCACATCTTAGAGATGAAAGTGAGTTACAGAAAAACTTCCGAATGACTTGTCAATCAGCCACTATTTAAACCTAAATTTTCTGGCTTCAAACACTGTACTCTTCCTTAATTTCTTTCTTACTTTATAGCAGTTACTGTTTTATGATTCCAACAGTATATGTGACCATTTTAGAAAACAGTTAGAAAAGCAGAAAAATCGAAAATTAAAATTCTCTCAAATCCCATCACCTAAGGCAAGCATCTCTATAAAATCTAGTGACTTTCTATGGATACATTTGCATATCTGCTATCTCAGATTAGATTTTCTGTAAAACAGACCCTTAGTTGAATATTTGCAAGAAAAGGGTTGTTTGTTTCCTCTGAAACAATACCTGTAAGAGTGCAGAGGAAAATCTTTGAGGAGTGATGGAGTTGCAACAGATGCCTCTGTCTTGGATGGCTGGTAATGAATTGAGACCAGAAGCTACCCTGTAGCCAAAAGTTGACTAGTCATTGGACACAAGATGCCCCTTGGTAAAGGGCTGGACATCAAACAAGACAGCTCCCACAGCTCCAGAAAGTTCCGGAAAGCTGCTGGAATAAGTGTCCCAGCCTGGATAAAGGCACTGTAGTCTCCACTACAATCCACACTGATCACGTGGGATGCAATGTTTTTCTATTATTATTATTTTTAGGTGGCAATATGGGAAAGAAAGGGAAGAAAATTTCAGCTATTTCCTTGCTTTGATAACTCTTATACCATGGGCCAAGAAACCAACATGTGAGCTCTTACAGCTATTAACTGTGTTCATTCCAATGACAGTATACATTTAGAAACTGGAGAGATGACCACTAGGTAGGTAGAAACATTGTGAACCACACCCAGGTCAGTATCTCATTTATTAGTTGTATCCATATGTGGCACTCAAAAAGTGGGGCCATAATGTATTTGGGGACCCCGGATTTCTGTCAGTACAAACACAGTACTCAAAATCCTTCAAATAAGTCAGTACTATATTTCCCTGCTCCTGATTCAGAGTTACTTAAGCAAATAGGCGTATGTTTCTTGAGGAAAAGACTGAGAAAATCATTGCTGTAGATGTTTGCTATGCTGTTGTGTAATCTTTCCTCTTAGGAACTCAGGTTCTCTTCCACAATGGTTTTTGGTTGTATAAACTGGCTCTGGTTCAGAAACGGTGTATTGTATAGATACACTACATTTTGAGTGATGGATATTTGGGTTATTTTCAGTTTGGGGCTACTATCTATAATGATTTATGAACAAATACATTTATATATTTTTGTGAATATCTAAAGGTAGAATTACTGAGGTTTACGTCAAACTCTTTTTTCAAAGTTGAATGTATCATTTTTATGTTTCTCCCAGTAACTAATGAAAGCTTATGTGCTCTAAATCACCATTGTTGATGTTGTCATTGGTTTTAAGGTTAGCCATTCTACTGGATTTATATCATTGTAGTTTGAATTTGTATTTCCTTACAGAGAAATGATATTGAGAATTTAATGTGCATTTTTTTGTCCTTTGTATATCTTTGTTGCTAAAGTTTTTGTATAAATATGTAGCCCACTTCTTAAAAGTGAGGTTACTGCCATCTTATTTTTGAATTGTGAGGATCTGGATGTACATCATCTTTTTCTAGTCCGTTGCCTTTATTTTGTTAATGACACCTTGGAAGAGGAAAATTTTTGAATTTTTAGAAAATTCAATATATCAATGTTTTGTCTATTGGGATATGTCAATACTACTGCAGCTTTTTCATAAAAGTTTTGAAATCATATAGTACAACTCTATATTGGTCTCTTTTTCAAAACTACTATAGCTATTCTAAGTTCTTGGCTAAAATTTGATGATTATTCTGTTGAATCAGTAGATCAGTTTGACTAGAACTGCCTTCTTACTAATACTGAATCTGCTAGTCCATGGTATATACTTCCATTTATTTCAGTCTCTTTAAGTTTCTCTTGGTAGCATCTTTTAGTTTTCCATTTGCCACACTGATTCCCAATAACTGCATTTTTATGCTGCTGTGAATTTGTTTGCTTATTTTCTGATTGTTCACCGCTAGTGTATATATAACTATGCTTTTGAATATTTATATCTTTAATCTTTGATCACTAATCATGATTAATCACTGATCATGATTCTTCTAGGGATTTTTTTATGAGGATAAGTACAGTTTTAACTCTAATTTTAAAAATTATGTATGCTTTAAGTTTCTTTACTTGCCATATTATAAAGGACAAGGTCTTTGATATACTGAAGTAAGGGAAATCATTGCTTTGTTCCTGATGTTAGGGGGAAAATATTGCCTTTCACTAATACAGTGGTATCTCGGTTCATGAACTTACCTTGTTTCACAATTTGGGGGAAGACAGCCACATTTGTGTTTGTGTGGGGCCACTGTTGTGTTTATCACCCAATGTGCAGTTTGTGAATGGAAGCAAAATTTTGTCAAACACTTTTGTTTGAGAACTGAATTGTTTACAAACAGAAGTGTTCATGAACCAAGGTATTACTATAAATATCACGTTGGCTCATTTATATTCATTTTTTGGTTCAGGAAGAGTCCTTCTATTGTGAGTTTTTTGAAAATTTTTATCAGTTACGGTTACTGGAGTTTACAAATTATTTTTTGTCTATATCTGTTGAGATGACCATATTGTTTTTAGTCCTTTATTATTTTAAACTTTAATATTAATCATTAATCAATTTTCATATGCTTAAACCAACTGCAACAATGAATTCCAAAGTTTGTTTCACTAAACTTCCTCTGTTGGGTTTCTCCCCATAAAGGGCAGCCAGTAACTTTTTTAAATTTTGTAATGCATCATTTCTAATTAATACATAATCAACATAATGAAAAGGCAAGCTATGGAATGGGAAATATATTTGCAAACCATATGTCTGATAAGGGTTAAATGCCAAAATATGTAAGTAATTCAACTCTAGGAAAAAAACCTAATAACCTGATTTAAGATGGGGTAAACACTTAAATAGATATTTTTCTGAAGAAGACAAATATTTTCACATACTTTTACATGAAAAGATATTTAATGTTACTGACCACCAAAGAAATGCAATCAAAACCACACTGAGATATTCTTTCACATCTGTCAGAGTGCCCATTGTAAAAATAAATAAGACAGTCATTGACACGGATGTAGATAAATGAGAACCCTGTGTACCAAATCTGCTGGTGCCTTGATCTTCAATTTCCCAGCCTCTAGAGAAGTATGAGAAATAAAATCCGATCTGTGGTATTCTGTTACAACCACCTCAAGAGTCTAAGACAGTGATGGTGACCCTTTTACAGACGGAGGGCCAAGACTGCAACCCAAAACCCACCCATTTATCACAAAGTCCCAGCACTCAATTAAAGCTGAATGCTTAGCTGCTGGGGCAACTTGGCTCGCATGCTGACAGGCAGGGCTCTGCTTGCCTGCTGTGGCACACATGCCATAGGTTCATCACCACTGGTCCAAAATAATAGTATTCACTATAAAACTACAAATATCAAGTAGTACCAATCTTCTTAAGTGAGATCCATATCTATAAGAAACATCTAAGGCCAAAGGCAGTATGTTACCCTACACTCGTACACTGTCACTTGACAGAATTTAAGCCTACAGTGTTTCAGCAGCCCTGCCACTTTGCAAATTCAGGCAGTCTCTTTGCATACCCAGGGAGCCTCACTTCCAAGAAAAGAAAGCTCTTGATTGCTCCAGGCTTTCTTAGCTGGGCAACAGGAAATCAAAAATACTATGAACAGGGGCCAATTTTTCACTGACAAAGGAGGTACAAATCCATAGGAAAAAAATAGAGCACCAAAATGCCCCTAGTTACCATAGCATTTCTTTTTCCTGGAAATATAGATAGTAAGTTAGCAGAGAAACTCCATAACTAATTCTGATTGTGATAAGAAACTGTGAGAAAATATAAAAGCATGCAGAATGTAGTTTTGGATGATCCTACAGCTCTAGTTCACTCCCTTGTCACCACTGGCTTTAAACAAATTCACTAAAACATCTCCTAGCCTTGGTTTCCTCCTCTCTCAATCAATGACAATAATACCTACTAATAAAACAAGAATACATTATAAATGTATTATTTCATTTTCTGTGAGGATTAAGTTAATGTATATAAAATGCTTTGCAAATATCTGCAAGTTAACACTTAAAAGATTTTAACTGTTGTTGCTAATTACAAAGACATAATTTTATTAGCAATTATACTATTATAACTATAGAAAATAATTACATATATTACAGAAAATATAATAATTTCACTGAGATAAGAAATCAAAATACATAGATATTTAAATAGGAAATATAAAATCAGTTAATGTTATTAAGAAAGCTAAACATTAGCACCCTTGTTTTAGATAAAAGTTTACAGGGAAATGAAGTTAGTCCTGATATATTTTTTGTACATCTCATCTCATTCTGGTCAGCCCAGAATTTACTGAAATAAGGAAGAAATGGCAGAATCCCAAATTTGAGTTTCCAATGAAACAGATAAGCCAAGTACCATTATTCTCCATTGCATTGAGGAAAACTGCACGCAGGAATCTTAAACATATGCTAGTATTAAGTCTTGTAGGATTCTTCACCCAATTTAAATAATGTCTACCATTAATATCATTCATTGATTTATGTAGTCAATTTCCACATTTCTTGTGAATGTACAGGTTAGCAACAGAAAGGTTACTAATTTGTATGGATGTTAACAGTCATAAAGTACTCTTGTATACACTAACCTACACTGTGCTCTTTAAAACTCTGAGAAGTAGGACAGGTCCTGTTAGCTTCCATTTTTCCACTGAGGTAGCTGTTACTTTTAGAATGTAAATAGCTTGTCTAAGATTGGATGTAGGTAACAGATTTTTAATTTGATCCAAAGCCCTCTGATTGAAACATTCAGTATTTATTTTATGCCTTGCAATACATATATGCATTATTCAGGAGACCCCAGACCTTTAGGAAAGGATAAGCTATATAGGAACCATAACAAGGATGTAGGGAACATTTTTAAGAACAGCTTTAACTTTGCCACCTTTGGTTTAAATAAGTGACAAGTTTAAGAGTTGTTTAATAGGTCTGTAAAATTGCAGTATATTAATGTCGTTTACCATCTATTTTCTCCACCCAAATCATAATAGTTGCATTAATGTACCTATAAATATACACCACTTTTGAGTGCATTTTTGCATGGGATACATCAAAATAATGTCCAAGGTTTGTACAATGCTGGGAGATGCAGTTCAAGCCCACGTTTCCATTTGCCTCACCAGCTGGCCCTGGCTGAAAGGATGCTGCCAGATGGGTCTTCATGAGCCTCCTAAATCAACAGTGAAATTGAAAGTGGAGTCATCAAATATGTTATTACCACTAAAAACAAGAAAGTGACATTGCATCCCTATCTGATGCAGTGAAACAGCCTTGAATCACAGATAGAACGTCTCTTAAGAAAACTGGAATGAGAAGGGGAAATAAGTACTTTAGAATGTAAATCTGTCTCCTACACTCAGGACAAGACTTTAGCAAAGAATACTGTGAAGGGCAGCAGTATCCTTTTCTCCTTGTATAAGGACTCTTGAGATTTTTGCATAAATGAGGAGATAATGATATCCCAGAGACCTCAAGATGAGAAAATGTGGCAAATCTAGGAAACTGGTAAATAAAGGGAAAGGTGCTGAGTGTGGTTACTTTACCTGAAAATGCCAAGCTCTTTGATCCATAATCCAGATACCAGAGCATAAAGCTCATTACACATCACCACGCAATGCTGCAATCACTGGATGGCTAGCATACCCTACCACAGCAATGCCATGAGAGACGCAGAGTTGAGGAGCAGGTCAACTCGATCTGATAACCACCTGGATGGACTCGAGTCATTTATTAATCTCTTTGGACCTTGTTTTCTTGTATCAAATAAGGCTTAAATCTACCTCTCAAGGTTGTTAAAAAAAATTAAATGAAAACATACAAACAGACATAATGCCTTGTGTAATTTTGAAATTTACACAAAGACCAGTAATTTTACAGAAAAGATCATAGAATTTTTCTTAAAACAGTAACAAATGAATGAATAAATGAAGACATAAAAATACAGACTTAGGAAGAAATGTAGGCCATGTGGGAGGACAGTACCACCTGGAATATATCAAAGGTCAAATGCTGAAGCTGTGCTTTGTAATGGAAAATGGCAATTTTATGTTTAGTCTCGAAAAGTTTCCAAATTAATGGCTCCCAGAGTGTACTCTATGAATATTCAGATTACTGAAATTTCATTTCTCCATATTCTCTCAATATAGATAAACACACATTGAGCAGGCCCTTTCTGATAAGATTTATATTGAATTTTATGTTATATTTCTCAGAGTTCACAACTACCTTCTTATCTGTGTGAGTACTTGGTTAATAATGGCTTATTCTTCCAGGCTCAAGCTCCAAGAGGCCAGGGACTCTCTTTTGACTTCCTCTGTAGCTCAGTTTCAAACAGTGCCTGGTAAGTGAATGGGAGGCATTCAGAATTGTCCAAGGAACAGAAATCATTCTCTTCATTTCCTAAAAGCATGCCAAGAGGATTAACATTGTACCTTCACGTTTACTTATTGTTCAGAACAAGTAGGCTTTGACAGAACTGTGAAGGGTTGATAATGGATCATTTTAGACCCTCAGCAGCTCCATTACTTGCATGTGGTGCAGAGTTTTCAAACACAAGTGTCAAAAGTGGAACCCTAACATGGTATGATGCTCTCGGGAGTGAGCCTGCAGAGGCTACTCTGACTCCAGCATCCCAAGACAGTCCCGCAGGGTGCTTTTCAGGACAAAGGCAGAAAGACAGCAGTGCTGGCCATGACCCAATGTCCTCAATGCAGAAGACAATTCCAAAAATAAAAACTCCAGGATCCCTGGACTGAATCACATTGGCCATTCTTGACACAGAAGATCCTAGGCTGTGACATCAGGATCCAGAACCACCTGCAAAAGAAAAAGTCTTGACACAGAGTGTGGTTGCTCAAGAAGAAGAGAACATTCAACATCAAATTGCTGGTAAACACAAACATACAATTTTAGCTCTTCACAAACAGCCTGAAGATGCCTACCATACAAGATATAACAGTTTAAGCAAGGTTAAAGATATCCACATCCTATGACTGTTTTCAGAAGTAAATGTTAGGGATGTGACTTATCAAGCTAAAATTAGGATCTGACTGTCAGAAAGTGGCTTATGGATATTTGGATTTGCAGGAGACAGTACCTGACTAATGTGAAGTGAAGGAGTTGGAAACATTACTCAAGAGCTGGTTGGGATTCAAGAAATGAGTTGTTTCCTGTTTGGTCCTCTTCTGCCATTACCTATATTCCCAGTGGTATCACCTCCTGTCACCCGTCTAGCTCCCACCTGGTGCTGCCCACCACCCATGTCCCCTCTGGGTTTCATCTGGTCCACTTTATTCCCCTAATCTCTCCATGCTACTATCCCACCCCCACCTCCCAATCCACTTTATTATCTACAGAGCAGCTAGAGTAATTTTTATAAAATAAAAATCTGATCTGCTCACTCCCCTACTCAAAACCCTGTATAACCTCCCAATAAAATCTAATTTCCTCACCATGGTCAATAATATCTGCCTACTGCCTTACTTCTCCAACCATACTCTTATGCTTCACAATAGTTAATGTTACTGCTTATTTTTTTATTAAGTTTTTGGTACATTTTTAGGTATGAGATACAGTTACATTCCTTGTTGGGTTCTTGTAGAACTAAAATAAAGCATGTAAAGGTACTGCTTATTTTTATTTTATTATTATCTGTTTCGCCTACCAGAATACAAGCTCTATGAAAAAAAGACAATATCTGTTTTATTATTCCATCTTCAGTGCCTAGAAGAGCCAATACACTAATGGAGCCACTTGGTGACTAGTTATTGAATGAAAGAATGCATGGAAATTTCTCACCCATATTCACAATCAGATGTATTCCTGGGAGATGAAGTCAATAAAAAAAAAATAGCTGGAATGAAAACAATACAGTTTTCATTGATAGAGCCATTGGAGTCCAAAGAAAACAGTTGATAGGCAGAAATGTATACACATATATGTGTATGTATATGTTTCTGCATTTCTACTCATACATTATTTATTACATATACATGCAATATAATTTTAATTTTCTTTGGTTGCATACCAAATTGACACAGACTTAGTAGCTTAAAATAGCACTCATTTGTTCGCTCATGGCTCTGTAGATCTCTTCAGGCAGGATGACAAATTTTCTGCTTGGGATCTCACAAGGCTGAAATCAATCTGTTACCCAGGAAGAGGTCTTATCTATCTAAGCTCATTCAGGTTGTTGGCAGAATTCAGTCTCTTGCAGTTTTAAGACTCAAGTAGCAGCTTCCTTGCTGGCCATCAGCTCGGGACCACTCAGCATCCGAAGAACACCTTACCACATGGCTCCTTCCATCTTCTGAGGTAGCAAGAGCATGTTAAATCCACCGCATAGTTGGAATCTCTCGGACTTCCTCTTCTGCTACTAAGAGACGATTCTCTGCTTTTGAAGGGCATGTGTTGGCCACATGAGGATAGGCTCCTTTTCAATTATCTCCAAGTCAGTAATCGTAGGCACCATAGATCACTGCATTCACAGTTCCAGAGATTAAAACAGGAAATCTTGGAGCCGGGCAGGAGGAATCTTAAAATTCTTTTTACCACAAATAACCTATGGCAAACCAAAAATGTCTAAGAGAACATTTAAAAGTGTTACTCTCTGGGATTTCATTGTTCTCTTTGCATTTAAAGTCTGACACTTCCCATTTGGAAGTAGAGTCATCTCTCTGTAGCTGCAGGGAATTACTTCCAGTGCTCCTTACCAATATTAAAAGCCCAAGGAGGGGCATAAAATGTCATAGTAATTGCAGATAACCTACACACATCCTCCGCTAGACTTTAAATCATTTCTGTATTACTTAACATACCAAAATGCTATGCAAATAGTTGTGTTGTATTATTTGAGGAACTGCAAAAAGTCTGTACAGGTTCTGAATAGATGCAAATTGTTTTGCAAATATTTCCCAGCTGAGGTTGACTGAATCTGCAGATGCAGAACATGTGGATAGGGAGGGCCAACTGTGTAGCAGGTACCTTTTGCTTTTATCCTGACTGTACACCCTTTACAGTGTGACCTGCAAATAACTGAGCTAAAAAAGAACCCTACAAACAAAATGTCATGATCAGAGAAAGAACAGCAAACTCCCCTGGAACCTGTCTCCTATATCCTATGTTATCCCTTCTTCTTGCTTACGAAGGACTGGACACTGATACCGTTTCCTAAATGCCTGCATCATACAAGTGCTACAGGGAAGTGTACATCTGTATTTTGTGCCAGGTCTTAAATTTTTCAAAGTACTCTAAGATAATCACAACTTTGTGAAGTTGGAAAATCACTGTCGTCTCTGTTTTACAAATGAGACCCCTGGTGCCCAGAGTGATTACACGTTAATTTGTCTACAGTCAGGGAATATGTTGACAACCTTGGTCCTAAAGTCTGTCTCTCCTAATTCCTAGAACTGGGCTCTTCTGCTTCCTTTTGTGCTGGAAACAAGACTGTCAGAGTTCTGTGAAGACGCTCCCTCAGCTGTGTCTGCTAGTCTTCTAATTATCCTAGGGAGCATTTAAGAAGAAATCCAGAAATTGTTTGGTTAGTGATCTTAGTCCAGTCCCTCAGTTTTAGCAATAGAGGAAAACTCAAGGTAAAGGAGGAAATATAACAGGGGCTGCCTCCTGAATAAGAAGGTTAAATCCCAGGAATAGCAAGAAGTTCACTCTCAAGATGCTGCCTCACATTATAAGTAGAAGAAATCACTGCAATACAGGGCATCAGAGCCAGAGGAGTAGGTGGCAGAGGTCCCTGCTCCTCGTCCGACTATAGCCCACGAGGGTGAGCCCCATAGACACCCAGCAGAGAAAAAGGAGGGTGGACAGGATTACTGACTACCAGCAATACATCAGTAAGAGAATTTGATTACAAAAGTTGTTTCTTATCCCAATTGACTTATTTCTTAATACACAGCTAGATTTAGACAATTTAAACAACAAAGAGATACTATATAGATACAGAATTACTGACAAAACATAACAGAAACTAGAAGTGCTGGTTTAGGGTGCAGAGTCGTTCAGTATAAGTTTCATATCCATCACTGCTGAGCTGTGTGACTTTGAGAAATTTCTTTAACCTCGCTAGGCTCTAACTTCATCTGTAAATTTGGAATGAGAATATCACCCCAGAAAATTATTGTGAGGATTAAATCAACATTTGTAAAGCACTTTGCTCATTGTAAATGCTAATTAAATGTTGGCTACTGTTACTATAACATAATATTAAAGAATTTATTTTTTCCCAATACTGACACAAGTATCATGATGAGTCTTGTGCATTAATATTAGGGAAACTTACAATTAAGGAAGGAGTTTGTAAGAAAATTTGTGTTTAAATTCATGTTTCTAAAAACACTATTAATAAGACTTAATTCCAGAAATGTCAATTCAAATTGCTAGGCAATTATATCTGTTTAGATAATTTCCATAACATGCATGAATATTAATGTGCATGAATAGTGATATTCATGAATGAATATTGATATTTATGACTATTATATAAATATGAAATGAATAGATATCATGTATCCAAAACAGTTTCTGTGAGGAAAAAAAGCTTTGTGTAAGGTGTGGAAGGAAACACTTGTTTTCAAGATTAAGAGTGAAATGTGATAGAAATCACTGTGAAAATGTTGAAAAAAGCCAAATTACCCAAAAGCAAGCAAAGGTTTGACATTAGAGTTCCTAGGGGTTTCACAAGGGAAAATACACTATTGCCTCCGAGCCTCAATGACTACTACTGACTTTAGGAATGATTTTTCTTTCTCAGATGATGAAATTAAAATGTTACAATATCTGAAACTTACTCCATCAGCCCGTGTATAAAGGTTTTAGAAAACAGAGTCCTACTTTTGGCCTTTTTAACAAAAAGTTTTAGACCTAAATAACCTGACAGTTAAAAAATGTAAGAAAGATTTCTTTCAAGTAAATCTCATACTTCAGTTTGGGGGCTTCTCTATTTCTTCCGTGATAACTTTTAGAGGTTATAGGGTGTTACAGTTTCTAGGGCATAAATTCCCTGAAGCATGCTGCTGGTTTTCCTCTTAACAATAGAATAATTTCTTATTATTTTATAAATACAACATGAATTTGGCCAATAGCAGTAGTCCTTGGCAGATATTTAAATCCCAGGAGAACGAAGCTTTTACATTATTTTGAAATACTTTGAAATTCTGATGGTTTTAGCTAACATCTCTCCACAAGTCATTTAAGATAAAAAAAATCTATGAAGGCAAACAATGTAGAAGGGAAAAAAATATTACTAAAAATCCAGAAAGAAAAAAAGGCACACTCCAGACCAGAAATTAAATGCCCAATTTCGCTCTGCAATAACCTAAACATAAATTCCAAAATGTCACACAGGATAAGCTGACAGTAGAACTCGGTTCTAAAGTTTGGAGGCCCCAACAATCAGCCCACTGCTAATTCTTCAGTTAACCCTCTGCTGGCCAGGTATGAGCACTGAGAGTAAAACACCCTTTTGTGTGACTTGATTAGTCTTCAAGTCCAAAATTTCCTTCAATTCTATGTACCAGTGGCAGAATTTCTAACTGAAAAGTCTAAGGCTGCCTTCTTGGAATTCTCAAAGTGTCTCTCATGTCTGTCACTGAAATCTCTACACACCCACGGTTATATAGCAACGATTTGAAGACTCACATCTTGTTGCTAACATCACCGACATTACCCTTCTTCTCTGCAGCCCATGTCACCTACCCAGTGGCATTTTATTGGAATGCTAGAATGAGCAAGTTTGGGGGTTGTCAGAAAGAGAAGATGGAAAGGAGGTATAATCTTTACCCTAAAACTTCTATCCACTAGTACAGGATGGTGACAAAGGCATTTTTATTCCCTTCTGTGGACAAAAACTAGAACAGGCTAGACAAACACTAAGATGACAAGAAACATAGATCCAGTATTTGAATGGTTTCAAAAATTGGGAACCCTGGAGGACTCTGAGCTGCAGTGTAGTTTTTGGAAGAAAACATGAACCAGTTAGTAAGCAAGCCATAGCATTCCTGGTATTGTATCAATGAGGGTACCGGGAATATTAGCTTTCCAAAAATATCACTATTAGGTGTCATTTTACTACTCTTGACCCATTCTTTGGATTTACAACATCCCTTCTTAGAATAACCTTTTCAAGCTACAAAAAACTTGAAAGCAAATAGTGTTTTGCATAAATACGACATTCTACTTAATGCCAAATAATAATGCAAATCTACATTCTGTTTGACTTCAGGACCTTCAACAACTCTGAAAATCCCTAAGGAATTTGGATTCTACAAATGTGTACTGTTTCTTGTCACCTGGGTAGTATTCTGTCTCAATGCAGGTCACCTCTCAGCCTCTTTCCTATCCTTCCAGCATAGAAACAGAGACACAAGCCCTCGCGAATCTTTAACATTTAGCGCAATATTACTAAAAGCTTGTGGATAATAGAACAGAAAAAAAAAAAACTTGACCCGTGCATTTTACTGAGAAGAGACAGGACCACGTTGGGCCACCCGCAACCACCAAATGTTCCCTGTTAAGTCCCCACTGAGTCTAAGGGACCAGCTCCATAGCTCAGAGTGGGGTCTCCTCACCGCACCATTCTCCAGTCGGGCTCCCCACAAGTGCATGGATGGGGCGTTTGTGGCAGAGGGTGCTTCTTCATCTCACAGCCACAAGGACACTTTTCTAGTTAAAATATAGAACAGAAAAAGGATGTGCCACGTTTTCAAGCTCTATAAGGCCTTCACTAGCAGCCAAGCAGATGCCAACATTTTCCTAGACTTCAAAACAATGAGATAAAATAAACCTCTGCTCTAGGTAAATAACTTGTTCTATGGTATGTTGTTATGGCAACTGAAAACGGACTAAACAGTCCCTCAAAATAAAAACTCTTGGCAGTTTTAATATAGCAACCTCTTTCCACTCCTACGTTCAGGAATACAAGTTAAGCCAAAATAGCGGATCTTCCTCTTGGCTAGAGCCACCTGCAACGTGAGTATTACCCAATTTAATTCTAACAAGAAACGTATTCTTACAGAAGAGGAGACTGGTTTGAGAAATTCCAGTCATTTTGTCCAAGTCCCTTGACAATAATATGGGAAATGAGGTCTCAGAGGAAAATGAAAGGATCCAGACAAGAGCCACCGGAAGTCACCACAGGTAGAGCCTGTCAGTGATGGAATCACACACCCATCTTCAGACCTGCATCTGCGAGAAACAGCACAACCTATGCAGCCAACATGCCTGCCTACCTGGCTTGAGATTAGCTCTAGCCTGCGAATAAGTTTAAGCTGCCACAGGAGTGGTGAACATTTGGCATTCATGGCTTATTCATCTCTCCTAGCTTACTCATTTTCTGAAATCCCATGGTTGTTATTTTATTGGTTCATGTTGAAGACTTTTAAAGTCCAAGGTCTAAAGCCATTCGCCTTGATAGGTGAAGGCAGCCAATACTATCATTTTTAAGTCCAGTTAATGCCTTCTGCCATTGCTGTTGTCATAGGCTGATTATAGTCTGCACTGATTAGAGTTTCCAGAAACAGGCCACTGGGGGCATAATGTAATCACAAGCATTTCATGCATTTGTCCTGCAGCAGCAACTGGACTCATCTACAGCTATGACTCTGAGCATCTTAATGGAGTTAACTAAAGTTAATATCTCCAATAAAGAAGCTGGACTTACAATTCATACCATAATGTCATTATGAAGAGAGATAAATAAGAAAAACATTTGAATTGCCTCTGTACAAGTGAATCTACTGGGAAAAATATCTAAATTTCTGATGATGCATAAAATACCAATCATAAGCCTGCTCAATATATTTCTAAATTAAAACTCATTTATTTGATACTGGTTTTGAATTCATAATGAGGCCATAAAGACAGCAAAAGTTCTCCAGATGTGTTAAACCATCATGTGCCACCTACAGACATTTGGATCAACTACAGACGACTGCATGTTCAGCAATGGTTGCACAGATAATAATGGAGATGAAAAATTCCTTTTCCTGATGGTCACAGCCATTGTTAAGGTCAGCGATGCACTGATCATTTGGTGGTGGTGACAGTGGTATTAACCTGCTATCCAGCCAGTTGTGTAAAAATATAGTGCATAAAATAATTGCACACAATGCTTGATAATGCTAATAACTGCTGCTGGTCTATGTATTTACTTTTATCATTATTTTAGAGTTACCCCTACTTACAAAAAAAGAATTTACTGGGCTCTTTAGGCCATGTCCAGTGATTGACCTGTCGTGGGTAGTTTTGTGTATGACACTGTATGACATTCACACAACCATGGTCTCACCTACTCACACATCTCTAGCATGTATCCATGTCGTTAAGCACACATCATTGGGCTTAACATACTGACCTGAACATTTTTAAATGATTAATGAAGTAAATTTTGTTGTGTTTTTGACAAATATTTAAGTTGAAAAATTAAACTCCAAAACAATGAAATAATTCACTTTTTACATTAAAATTACAGTAGTAATCTATGTATCAAATAATCATAACAGCAATGATGACGTTAATTTATTACACTGGAAGGGTGCTACAACTGTTATGTCAGAGAATGTATAAGTATCATGATTAAATTAGGTTCTGGATATTTTGTTGAAAAGGTAGAGATACTAACATTAGAAAATATTTCCATTAAATTCCTTTTTTTAAAGTAAAGTGTCCTATTTAAAATAGGATATTATATTAAAATCCATAAGCTAGCCAAGCTTTTTCTCCAGAAACAGTACATAATGTATTTATGCTATACTTAGTCTCAGTGAAGTGGAGATATTTGAAGACAAATACAAAAAGCATACAGGGCTTTAAGGAACAATAATGATTTTTTAAACTTTGAAAATAAAATATGAATATTTTAAAACTGATTTTTGAGAAAATATTGTCAATAAGATTTAACAAATAAAGCAGGGGTCACAATATCTTACATAATTTCCACAACTATCATAATCTATTTTCCAATCTAATTATTTAAATGATTACAAAATGGTAGAAACAGTATGTATGCAAACTATAAACAAGTGGACAAGAATAATTTGATTTTTTCCAAGGAATATTTTGAAGATTAAAATTCTTCCATCCCAAAATAAGCTATCATCTAATTAGCTACAAAATTTGCCTTATCTGAGATCTCATGATTACCTAGCTATCCCTACACAATGACAGAGTAGCATTTATGTTCTATACTTGTGTTGTTTTGATTTATTTTTTATACCTGAGGAGTAATGCCTAAGAAAACTTCTCGGGCCCAATATTTAGCCCCCCAAAAAGAAAAACATAAGTAGAAAAGTTGACATAGGTTTTGTTCAAAAGAAGGAAATGGAACAAGTAACAAGATCCATAAAAATTTTGATATGAAATCTAACAAGTAAAAAAGTTACCTAATTAAATTCTGCTTTCTGCAACTGGATGAACGAATCCATTTAACAATGTAACAGTAAAGAATAGTTAGACCCTTCAGACCTGCATCTGAAATAAATCTGTCCTTGATGAAGGAGCAGTTTACCCTGCATTTTATCTGGAAGAGCATTAAAGTGCAAAGAGTGAAAACATCAAAAGGAAAGTGAAGCACCTTCATGTACAAAGAAGAATTCTTTGGAAATGTGCTACAGGTTGACCCTATGTGGTGAGAAATTCAGACAGTCCTCAAAGATTCTCTACCTAATTGTCCTATTAAAGTGTGCTAATGCAAGGGTACTTGTCTGGGGAAAATGCTAAATACCTTACTATATAATCCTGATTTATTTTTTGAACTACAATTACTATAGAAAAAGTCAAAAATACAAATAAGAAAATAAGTAGCCAAGTAAGCATAATTACAACTACCCCCCAAAACAACCATTATTAACATGTATTAGTGATGCTTTTTCTATCACTATAATTTTGTCTGCTGTAGAATTTTGTATAAGTAGAATGTATATAATCCAGTGTCTGGTTTCTTCCACTTAACATAATACCTTTGAGATTCTTTCAGATTTTGCATGTATTAGTACTTTGTCCCTTTTAATTATGAGTACTATTCTGTTATGAATTTGTCTATCCATTTTTCCAGTGAACATCTATGCTGCTTCCAGTTTGAGGTCATTACAAATAAAACCATTCTGTCATATGGCAACGCTGTGTTGACTTTATTAGAAAATGCTCCACTGTTTCCAAAATTTTTAAATTTTACAAACATAATGCTCTTTGTAGCTTTCAATTAGCATTTTCCCATGAAGGAATGATGCTAAACACCTTTTCATTTTCTTTCCACTCACATGTGATTTCATAGCGTATTTTGCTCAAATCTTTGTGGCAATATTCTTACTGAACTTTAAATCTGACTTGGAACAGGTCTTTATATTTTAGATCTAACTTCTTTGTCAAATATATGGTGCAAATAGTTTCTCTCTGGAACTGGAACTAAATGGCACTTTGAGCTTCTCATTAGAGTGGTAGATTTAAGATATTATCATGTTCACTTGAGAGTTTTATTAGGAATGAAAGTTCAGAGGTCTTTTCAGCATCTGTGTGAAAAATCCTGGTTTTTCTTCTTCAGCTAATTACAATGGCAAATCATTTTTATTTCCTAATATTTCTTACATTATTAATATAAATTCCACTTATTCATAATGCATTACTTCTTTAAATTTTTTTGATTGACATAATTGTACGCACTTAGGTACAGTGTAATGTTTTGATTCATATCATGTGGTATTGGAATTGCTGTGCTTGCATTTGATTTTGGAATTTTTCATTAACATTTATAAGTAATATCTATAATTTTATCTTTTGTGTACCTTTATCAAACTTTATTATGGGTGTTATACATTATTATGGATGCACAGAGCAGTATTATGTGATTTAAAAATATTCCCCTGCCCAGACATTATTTTCCGCTTGTCATTTGTGATTTCGTATATTTCTTTCCCTTTTCTTCTTGATTAAATTTGGTGGTAATTTGTTTTTGTTGTTGTTGATGATTTTTTCCAAGGCCTCATGATTTTATTGATTTAATTTGCTTTTCCTTTCTCCACATCAATAATGTCTGCTGTTTTTTCTTTAGTATTTGCTTCCTTCTATTTCTATGGGTTTCCTTCATTCTTTTTCTCTTGGTTTGAGTTGGGAACTTCATTATTTTTTATTTTTATATAGACTTGCTGTGCTTTCTGTGATGCATACATATTTATTGCTTACATCTTCACAGTGAACTGCAGATTCCAGTGTTAGAAAGTGTCCTTCTAGATCTCATTTAATCTGTATTGGCCTGTGTTTTATCCAATGTAAGAAAAAAAATCATAATTTCCATCCATCTGCTATGTTTTTGTCCATCCTTTTAAAAATTACTGTTCTAGTCATATTTCTTGTATACAGCTAATGGTTTTCACTTCAAATCAATTTCTAAATGTTTTTAATAGACAAACTGCAGTACATCCTTTCATCTTTATTGAAATAACTACTACACTTGGTTTCAACTCCATCCTGTCTTCTCGAAGTGTGTTGTGTGTATTATAAAATGCTGTGTTTCTCTATTTTGTGCATCTTCTTTACCATTCAAAAACATATTTCATCATTATTCAAAAGAATAGGAAAGATCTCTTTTAAATCTACTGGCTACCTCTATTGTTAACCTCTTGCTATGTTCTTAAAACCCCTTTTCTACTTAACTTTTTATTATCTGGGCTACCACTTTAAGTAGTATCCTAGGACTCACTCATTTATTACCTATCCAGCAGTCAGTAACAATCTATTTTCCCCTTTCAGCATTTGCCTTCTACTTAGTCACATTATTTCTGCTTTGTCAGAACATAAATTATCCATACGCTACCTTTTCTCACCCTGTCCCTGTCCTTCATTTTGGTCTTAGCTCCACAGGGAAGTAAAGCAGTGCTCACCTATCAGTCCTCTCATCTGACATTTCCCTGGTGATCTCTAAATTGGAGAATATTAATCCAATGAGTTTCTCAAGGTCTGCTCGTAAGGACAAAAACTGTCCTAAATTCCCCCTCTTATTGTCTTCTTTCCCCTCACTGCTGCCTACTCCAAGGGCACCATACCTTGTCTACGTATCTAATTATCCAAGCAGCAGCACTTTTCTTGGGCTGCCACTTCTAATCACCTTGAAACCCCAGCCCTGTACCTGGGGCTGTGAAATCCTCAGTCCCCAATCTCTGGTAAGTGTTCGGCCCTTAATGTTGTGATGGTGGCTTTGTGTCTGCCTCATGGGTCCCTCTCTACCTTTCAGTTTGCAGATCTTTGAGTCTCCTTCCCCCACTCTCCATGCATATGGTTTACAGCAATAATTCAAGCTCTGTTAAAAGTGGTTATTGCCCTGCTTACTAGAAACTATAAAGTTAATGATAGTCTCTGCCTCCCAGTAATACCAAAAGTGTGGCTCATGTGACATTGCATTTGTGCTCACTGATTCTGTGATTTGGGGAGGAGATGTATGGGGACCATTGGGTTCAGGTGGTGGTCATTATTCTCTAATCCTTATCTCGTGTTATGATGCAGACGGCCAGATTCCTGAGGCTCGCTCTTCCTTCTCTTCTAACATGTGCCCCTTATAATCACTGCTTTGGTTTCATCCATAAGACTTGATGTCTTGTTTTTATTATCACTTAGTTCAACATATTTTCTAATTACTATTGTGATTTCTTCCTTGATCCATGAATTATTTAGTGAAGTGAATTGTGTTTTAATTTCCAGACATATGGTGACTTTCTAGTTATCGCAATGTGATTGGCTTCTAGCCTAATTTCACTAGGATTAAAGAACATGTGTTCTATGTTTTCAATCTTTTCAAATTTGTTGAGACTTTCTTTATGACCCAGCATTTGGTTAATTTTGCTACTTTTTCCTTTTTTTCTTATTCTTTTGAATGATACCCAGAATTGTACAAGTTTATGACATACTATATGATGTTTATATATATTGTGTAATGTTCAAATCAGCATAATCATGTCTCCTCAAATACTTTTTATGTCTGTATGGTGAAAACACTCAAAATTCTTTTTTCTAGCTTTCTCAAAAGAAATATCTATAGTCACATCACATACCAAGACTACTTACTCCTAACTGTGACTTATTACCCATTACACAGCCACTCTGAATCTCTTCAACTTTGGATAACCATCATTCTGCTCTCAACCTCTGAGATCAACATTTTCAGAATCTACGTATGAATGAGATCATGTGGTATCTTTCTGTGCCTGGATAATTTCATGTAACAAAATGTTCTCCAGTTCTATCCATCTTCCTGCAAATGACAGGACTTCATCCTTTTTATGGTTAAATAATATTTCTTCATGTATATGTACCACATTTTCTGTACGCGTTCATCCCCAGATGGGTTCTATATCTTGGCTCTTGTGAATACTGCTTCAGTAAACCAGATGATGGGGTAAGTATGTCAACAGCCTGATTTCATCTCCTTTGAATGAATACTCAGTTGTGGGGATATCTGAGTCATATGGTTTGTATTTTTAATATTTCCAGAAGCCTCCATACTGTTTTTCATAGTGGCTACATGAAAGTACACTGCCAGAAACAATATGAAAGAGTCCCTTTTTCTCCACATGCTCACCAGCCCTTGTTATTTTTGTCTTCCTGAAATAGTAATTCTTATGAGAGTGAAGTGATATCTATTGTGGTTTTTATTTGTATTTCCCTGATAATTAGTGATCCTATGCATCTTTTCATATACTGTTGTTGGCTAATTGCATGTCTTCTTTCAGAAACATCTGTTTAGAATCTAAATTTTTAATTTACTGCCCATTTTTTAATTGTTTTAATTTTCTTTAGTTTTGTTATTGAGTTTGCATTCTTTATATACTCTGGGTATGAACGTCATATCAGAAGCATGATTTGCAAATGTTTTCTGTAATTCTGTAGGTGGTCTCTCCACTCTGTTGGTTGTTTTCTTTGCCAGGTAGAAGCTTTTTAGTTTGACAAAATCGCATTCATCTGTTTTCACTTTTGTTTCCTGTCTTTTTGGGGTCTTGTCTAAAACACTACTTGCGCATTTTAATATCCTAAAATATTTGCCCTATGCTTTCTTCTAGCAGTTTCATAGGTGTAACATTTAGAACTCTTATGAATTTTGAGTTAATTATTACAAAGGATGAGAAATAGGGATCTAGATTTATTCTGCATGTGGATATCCACTTTTCCCAGAACCATTTATTGAAAAGACTATTTCTCCTAAACTAAAATCAAAATAAATCAAAGATCTAAATATTAAAACAGAAACACTAAATGTCCTGGAAGAGAGAATCGGTAAAATGTTTGACATAAGAGTAGGCAAAGACTTCATGAAAAAAATCCAACAACTGGGACCTCATCTTATTAAAAGGCTTTTTCACAGCAAAAGAAATCATCAACAGAGTGAAAAGGCCACCCACAGAGTGGGAAAAAATTTTAGCCATTGGTTCCTCAGACAAGGAACTAATATCTAGAACAAATAGAGGGCCAGGGATTTAGCTCAGTGGTACCACTGCCTGCCTCACAAGGACAATGTCCCGAGTTCTACCCCTGGTACACAAAAAAAAAAAAAAGAATTGAAAAATATCATCCCACCCAAATTTAAAGACCCAATCCAAAAATGGGCATCTGATGAATACACACTTCTCAGATGAAGAAGTAGAAACAGCAAATAAATACATGAAAAAATGTTCAACATCACTGGTCATTCATTCAAATTAAAATAACACTGAGATTCCTTCTCACTCCAGAAAGAATGGCTATTATCCAGAAATCAACCAACAACAAATGCTGGTGGGGCTATGGGGAAAAAAGAACCCTGTTGGTGGGAGTATAGATTAGTGCAATCACTGAGGAAATAAGTGAGATGATTCCTCAAAAAACTAGGATTAGAGGCTCCATTTGACCCAGCTATTCCCCTCTGGGTATCTTCCCAAAAGAATTAAAAGCAGCATACTACAGCCGGGGATTTAGCTCAGTGGTGCTGCTGCCTGCCTCACAAGTGCAAGGTTCTGAGTTCGATCCTCAATACCAAAAAAAAAAAAGTATCATACTACAGCGATATATGCACACCTATGTTTATAGCGGCACAGTTTGTAATAGCTAAATCTTGGAAACCAGCCAAATGTCCATCAACTGATGAATGGATAAGAAAGATGTGATTTTTTTATATAATGAAGTACTATTCGATCATAAAAAAGGATAAACTTGAGACATTTCTAGGTAAATGGAAGCACCTTGAGAACATACTCTTAAGTGAAATAAATTGAACACATATGTAAATATCACATTGTCTCTCTGGTGTGAGAAACTGAAAGTGTAAAATAAGGACCAAAAAGAATTATAGATATTGTGAAATAGGAAGAAATTGTTCAAAATTATACTGAGTATGAGATACTTTGTTAATAATTAAAATGTTTTATCTGAAAAAAGAAGGTATAGTATTATTAGGAAATGAGTTGAGAGATAAATTAGTAAATGAAAATATATTCTCTTAAGATCATGACCCATAGTGTATTTACCATAGCTATTCTCTAATAATTTTTGTTATAAAAAATCATTTTCTCAGAATGCCCTTTATATTTTCTTTATTAATATCTACTTATATTACATTAAAATTAAAATAACTTTTTAGAAAAGAAACAGTTTCTTTCTCCAATGGTTATTCTTAGCACTTTTGTAAAAAATAATTTAACTGAGTTTAATTCTAGGTTCTCTATTATATTTCAGTGGTCTATGAATCCAGTTTTGTTCTAATAACATGATGTTTTGATTATGACAGCTTTGTGGAATATTTTGAAGTCTGGTAGTATAATGCTTCCTGCTTTGTTCTTTTAGCTTAAGAGTTTGGGGTTTTTTGTGGTTCTACATAAATTTTGGAGTTGCTTTTTCCACTTTTTGGAAGAATGTTATTGGTATTTTGATCAGAATTGTATTGAATCTGTAGATCATTTTGAGTAACGTGGACATTTTAACCATACTAACTCTTCCAATCCATGAATATGGGATGTCTTTCTGTTTCTCTGTCCTCTTCAATTTCTTTAATCAATCTGTTATCATTCTCATTGTAGAGATTTTTCACATCATTGGTTAAATTTACTCCTGGGTAATTTGTTTTTTATCTATTGTGAATGGAATTGCTTTTCTGATTCCCTTTTTTAGATAATTTGCTATTGACATATAGCAGTACTACTGATCTTTATATCTTGCAACATTACTGAATTTGTTTATTAGATCTAATAGTTTTTGGTGGAGTTTTGAGGCCTATGTTATAGTCTTCATATGGCTTTTGTTATTATAGAAGTGTGTTCTTTCTACACCTCATTTTTTTTGGAGTTTTGTCATAAAAGGAAGTTGAATTTTATCAACTGACTTTCTGCATCTGTTGAAAATATTACATTTTATATGTTTCATTCTGTTCATATGATATATCATGTTTATTGATCTGCATATGTTGAGCCACCCTTGCATCTCTAGGATGAGTCCCCACTTGGTCATGGTGACTCACCTTTCTAATTTATTAATGGGTTTGACTTGCTTGTTTTTGTTTTTTGGTTTTTGTGGGGGGGTTTTGAGAATTTTTGTGTATCTCTACGTATTAGTCACTTTTCCATCACATTTTCTCTGGGACATTTTGTCACATTTCCCTATCATATTTTCCCTGGGACAATGGAGGAGAATTTATGGCTCACAGTTTTGGAGGGTACAGTCCATATTGTATGACTCCAAGACAGAAATGGTGTGGCAGAAGGGCCTGGCAGAGGAAAGCTACTAAATCCATAGCAGCTAGAAAACACTGAGAAAAAGACTAAGGACAAGAATACACCCTTCCAGGTCATGCCCCCATGACTCACCTCCATCAACCAGGCCTCACCTCCTAGTAGCACATTCAGCTAGAAACTCATCAGAGTATTAATCCTCCCCACAGCAGCCCTATAATCCAATCATCTTCAAAGCCCCACCTCTGACTAAATGCAATTTGGGGCCATGCATTTTAGATCTAAACTATAACTCTGCTCATTAAAGAGATATTACTTTTCAATTTTTGTTGTGCCTCTATCTGGTTTTGATGTTAATTATGCTGGCCTTAAGAAAGGTGTTTGGCAGAACTTCTTCCTCTTTTATTTTCTGGGAAAATTTAAGTAAAAACAGCATTAGTTCTTCTTTAAATGTGATGGCAGTGAAGCCATCTGGTCCTGGGCTTTTCTTTGATGGGAGACTTGTTATTAGTGATTCACTTGGTCTTTTTATATTTCTTCATGACTCAGGCTTGGTAAGATATATTTGTCCAGGATTTTCCTCATTCATTCTAGGTATCAAATTTTTTGACATATAACTGTTTAAAATCTCTAATGATCCTTTGTACAGTACTTCTGTGGTGTCAGCTGTAATGCTTTTCTTTTCATCTCTGATTTTATTTGAGCATAGTATTCTTTTTTCCTTATTTAGCTAAGGACTTGTCAACTTTTTAATGTTTTTGTAGGTCCATCTCTTTGTTTTGTTGAGACTTCTCTTTTTTGTCTCTATTTCATTTGTTTTCTCTCTCTGATCTTTATTATTCTACTAATTTTGGATTTGAATTGTTCTCATTTTTCTAATCTCTTGAGGTGCAGTGATAGGTTATTTGAGATCTTTCTGCTGTCTTATTCAGCCAATGATTGCTATGAATTTCCCTTCTGTTACTACTTTTTCTGTATCCCATTGTTTGTAGTATATTTTCATTTGTTTCAAGGCATTTTTAGATTTTCTTTATAATTTCTTCCTTGTTCTATTGGTTGTTCAGGAATAAGTTGCCCACTTTACATGTATTTGTATAGTTTTAAAAGATTTTGTTTTCAAAAGTTTTTAAAAGATTTAAGTTTTAACTCTTAAAAAGATTTGTCTTATCTCTGATTTTATTGTAGTCAGAAAAGATAACATAATTTCAATTTTTAAAAATTGATTGAGACTTCTTTTATTGCCTGTTGTATGATATGCTCTGGAGCCTGTTCTGTGTACTGATGACATTTTGTATTCTGCTGCTGCTGGACAGAATAAGGTATAGATATCTGCTAGGTCCATTTAGTCTAGGATGCATTTTAACTCTACTACTTTGTTGATTTCCTGACTGGATGATCTCCACATTGCTGAATGTGGGAAGTTAAAGTTTCTAATTAGTATTGTGCTAATCTCTTTATCCCTCTCTCTCTCTTTAGATCTATTAATAGTCTATATACTAATATCTATTAATATTTCCCCTTGTTAAATTTACATAATGAGCTTCCCATTATCTTTTTACTGCCTTTGATTTTTTTAAATTTTATTTTATTGGTGCATTTTAGGTGTACAATATAATGACATTCATCATTGGAAATTTGCACCTTTACATAATCTCTCTTGGTTCTTATTTTTCACCCTTCCCCAGCCCTCCCTTCAACCCCTCCATTCCTCCCTATTTACAAAGACTTTGTTTCCATTTTTTCGTTTTCTCATATTAATTCCATTCCCTTCTTTCCTTTCCCCTTCCCCTTCCCCTTTGCCCCTTTTCTTCCTATTTCACATCTATTATACCTTTTAGTCCTTATTTACACTTTCAGTTTCTCACAATGGAGAAACTATTTGGTATTTACTCATGTGTCCTATTTATTTCACTTCAGAGTGTCACCTCAATGTGCATCCATTTAGCTATAAATGTCTCTAATTTCTCACTTTTTATTGCTGAGTAGTACTCCATTTTATAAAAATACCACATTTTCCTTATCCAGTCTCCAGTTGATTGGCAATTAGGCTGCTTCCAAGTTTTAGCTATTATAAATTGTCCTGCTATGAACATGGGTGCACATATTTCACTGTGGTATGATTCTTTTAATTCTTTGAGGAAGATGCCCAGCAGAGGAATAACTGGGTCAAATGGGACTTCCAGTCCTAGTTCTTTGAGGTATCCCCATACTGATTTCCATAGTGGTTACACCAGTCTAAACTCCCACCAGCAGTGGAGCAGGGTTCCTCTTTCCCCACAGCCCCACCAGTATTTGTTATTGGTGGATTTCATGATAGCAGCCATTCTTTCTGGGGTGAGGTGGAATCTCAGCATTCTTTTCATTTGCATCTCTTGAATGACCCGTGATATTGAACATTTTTTCATATGCTTATTTGCTATTTCTACTTCTTTGTTCATTTCAGATGCCCATTTTCAGATTGAGTCTTTAAATTTGGGAGGTCTGATCTTTTTAAGTTCTTTATAAATTCGAGATAATAGACCTTTGTCTGAGGAACAGCAGGTGAAGATTTTTTCCCACATTGTGGGTTGTCTCTTCACACTGCTGGTGGTTTCTCTTGTTGTGCAGAGGCTTTTTAATAAGAAGAGATCCCACTTGTTGATTGTGCTAGTTCATGGGCAACTGAGGTTTTGTTCATAAAATCTTTTTCTGCCCCAGTGTCTTCAAGAGTTCTACCCAGCCTCTGTTCCAGCCAGCTCAGTGATTCTATTTTTATATTTAGATCTTTAATCCATTTCGATTTTAGTTTAGTGCATGGTGAGAGATATAGGTCTAGTTTTAATCTTTGGCAAGTTGAAACCCAATTTTTCCAGCACCATTTATTAAAGAGGCTATCTTTCCTCCAGTGAGGGTGTTTGGCTCCTTTGGCAAAGACGAGATGGCTGAATGTGTCTGGAGTTATTTCAGGATCTTCTAATCTGTTCCACTGGTCCTCAAGTCTGTTTCTTTGCCAGTACCATGCTGTTTTTATCACAGTAGCTTTGTAGTAGAGTTGCAGGTTGGGGATTGTGATACGCCCTGCCATGTCTCTGTTAGCTAGGATTGCTTTAGCTATTCTAGGTCTCTTCTTGTTCTAAATGAATTTTTGGATTATTTTCTCAAGGTCTGTGATATATCCTGCTGGAATTTCAATTGGGATTGCATTGAATCTATACAGCAGTTTTGGATGTATGGCCATTTTCATTATGTTGATCCTTCCTACCCAGGAGCAGGGGATGTCTCTCCATTTTCTGATATCATCTTCAATCTATCTTTTCAGAGTGCTATAGTTTTCAGAGAAGAGGTCTTTGATTTCTTTCGTTAGGTTGATTCCTAGGTATTTCAGTGTTTTGGATGCTATTGTGAAGGGAATTGTTTACCCTATTTCTCTCTCAGTGAGTCTATTGTTCGTGTAGAGGAAAGCTATTGATTTTTGTGTGTTGACTTTGTATCCAGCTACTCTACTAAATTTGGTTATTAATCTAGAAGACTTTTGGAGGTGTTCTTGGGGATTTCTATATAGAATATCATGTCATGTGCAAATAATGACAGTTTGACTTCTTCATTACCTATCTTTATTCCTTTTCTTTCTTTTTCTCTTGTCTAATTGCTGTGGCTAATGTTTCCAAAACTATATTGAACAGGAGTGGTGATAGTGGACATCCTTATCTTGTTGCTGATTTTAGTGTGAAGGATTTCAGTTTTTGACCATTTAGTATGATATTGGCTGTTGGTTTTTCATAGATGGCTTTTATCAGATTGAGGTAGAAACCATCTATTCCAATTTTGTGTAGGGTTTTTATCATAAATGCATATTGGATTTTGTCAAATGCTTTTTCTGAATCTTACTGCCTTTGATTTAAAATCTATTTTATCTGATATGTATGACTACTGCTTTATTTTGGATTACATTTACATGAAATATCTTATTCCATCCCTTTACATTCAGTCTCCATATATTTATGGGTGGAATTTCTCATAAGCAGCTTATAGTTGAGTCTTAATTATTTTATCCATACTGTTACCCTATAACTTTTAGTTGGAGAATTAAATTCACTCATATTTTTAAGTAATTTTTGAGATGTAAGGCCTTACCCTGCATTTTTTGTTTTATTTCTACAACAATAGAAATTGAAACTGAGGTTATTTGAGGCTTGACTTCAGTTGCTATGACAGCTACACTGCCTGCAGTTACCCTTTCTAATCATGTCATTTATTAGTTCCAACTCAGAATTCGACAAGTCACCTAATGGATATTCTGCTCCATTCCCCACCCTGTCCCACGAAGTTGCCGAGCTCCATCTATGGTGTCAGCCCCTTGGCTGTGTCTTCTAGAATGGACAAATACTGGGGAGAAATCTGCCTGCCCCAAGTTCAAGTTTACCAGGCTCACATCTCTTTAAGATTTCAACTCTATAATTTTTTTACTGTCTTATAAACTTTAAAAAAAACACATAGAGGACTACCACTTATGACAATGGTGAAGTGTATGCTATATAGAAACCTTCCCACTGTGAACATCAAGAAAATCTAGACAACATGTTTTGGCCTATCTTCAGGTTTCTAGGAGTGAAACCTTTTTCCAACTACCACATTGATTACTAAGACAAACACCACTACAGGGGTCACTGAATTCCATTCTGCTTTATCTACTCAAGGGTCTACTTCCAGAAGTTACTGCTTTTTTGGAGGGGTAACAGTGTGTACTTCTACTCTCACTTGCTTTAGCATACAAAAATGTTAAATATAACCCCATCTTTAAAATAAACACTCCAAATTAATTAAACCCCTTCTTCCAACCAATTAACATTTTCTGCTCCCCTTTATTAAAAAAATTCCTCTAACATTGCTCTACTCATTCACTCCCATTCCATTCTCTCTGGGACCCAGTCAAGTTAGTTATTTTCTCATTACTTCACCATTTTTTGTGTGTGGTACTGGGAATTAAACCCAGGACCTTTGCACTGAGCTACATCCCCAGCCCTTCTTTGAGACAGAGTCTAAGTTGACCAATCTTGGATCAAATTGGCAATTCTCCTGCCTCAGCTTCCCAAAGTGATAAGACTACAGGCACAAACTAAACTTTTTCTAGAGGACATAGTGACCTCCCATTTCTGAATTCATGAGTGTCCAGTTCCACCTCATCTGACTGTCATGATAAAAATCCAAAGCCTTATCATGACCCACAGAGTTGCATCTGCTCTCCTCACATCTTTCTTAACTCATGTGGCACACTTGCCCTTCCCCACCTCACTCCCCCAGGCCTCTTTGTGGAACCTGCCTTAGGGCAACTACACACCCACCTCAGAGCCTTTCCTCTTGCTGGCCCTGCTGTCAGGAGCATCCCACACACACACTAAGGTCTGCATGATTCTTTTCTTCACTTCATTTAGGTTTTGGCTCAAGTGGCAAATTAGCAAAACTAAGCTCCCAGGTGATTTTACTTGAAATCATACAATGCATCATCTGACTCCACTTCCCTGCTATGTTTTCATTCTTGGCCTTATCACCGTTCCCCTCACTATGTACTTGTTTATCTTCCCTTCTCTAAAATGCACCTCCATTAGAACACTGATACAGTCTGGGTTTTTTCCCCCAGAGTTGTATCCCCAGATATAACTGAGAAAAGCACCTGACCCATGGCCAAACTATATAAATACTTATTAAATCAATGGGAAAAACAGAATAATTTAGGTTAATCATAAGGATCTGGACAGGAAGTTTTCATTTGTACTATTAGCCACATTTTATTACACTAAGCAGGCTAAAGCAATAGAGTCCATATTAACTAGTTCTCCACTTCCCCAAATTAATTTTTTTGTGTGGGGGAAATTATAGAGTTCAGCAGATTGGGGAAAATAGAACAGTGAAGACGACACCTACTTGTAGTGGGAAGGAGTGGGAAGGGCTTTATAGGTGCCTGTGGTTCTGCACTGTCCACTTGCTCATCCAGCTCCTACTGTGATCTCCAACTAGAACACTCAGGGTTTTTGTATATTTTTATTGGTACATGTTTGTGGTACATAGTGATTGCATTCCACTTGGGAAGTTGGTACATACATATAATCTTCTTTTTTCCATCCCTTCCCCTCCTCCCTCCCCTCCCTCCATTGCTTCATCCCCTTTTGCAAAACATCTCCCTATTTCCTCTTATCTACCTTCCATTTTGCGCTTTACATTTTGGTCTTCTCATGTAAGAGAAACCACATGATATTTAAGCTTGCGTGCCTGATTTTTTTCACTAAACATTACAGTCTCAAGGAGCATTTATTCTCCTACAAATGACTTGAGCTTATCCTTCTTTATGGCAGAGTAGTACTTCAATGTGTATAAATGCCACATTTTCTTCAGCCATTCATCTGTTGATGGACAGATAGGCCACTTCCAGGATCTAGCTATTATGAATTGTGTTGCTGTAAACATGGGTGTGCACGGATCACTGTGATATGTCTTCAACTCATTGGGGAAGATACCTAGAAGGGGAATAGCTGGGTTGAATGGAATTTCTGTTTTGAGTTTTTGAAGAATCTCCCTATTGAACTCCATAGTTACTGTGCTAATTTACATTCCCACCGACAGTGGAGAAGAGCTCCTTTTCCCCTACAGCCTCACGAGCATTTGTTACTATTTGATTTCTTGATGGTGGCCATTCTTTGTGGAGTAAGGTAGAATCTCAGTGTTTTTTGTTTTGATTTTTTTGGTGTATTCTTTTATTGGTACATTGTAGGTATACAATACAATTACATTTCTCATTGGGAATTGTACCTTTACATAATGCATCTTGCTTCTTATTTTTTCCCCATTCCTAGCCCTCCCTTCACGCCCTCCACCCTTCCCTATTTACAAAGACTTTATTTCCATTTTTTCCATTTCTCAGCATTTTTCCTTTCCCCTGCCCCTCCCACTACCCCTACCCCTTTGGACCTTTTCTTCCTATTTTGCATTATCAATTATTCATTCTAATCATTGGTACATTTTAGGTATACAATATAATGACATTCATCATTGAAAATTTGCACCTTTACATAATCTCTCTTGGTTCTTATTTTTCACCCTTGCCCAGCCCTCCCTTCAACCCCTCCATTCCTCCCTATTTACAAAGATTTTGTTCCTAGTTTTCCATTTTCTCATATTAATCCCATTCCCTTCTATCCTTTCCCCTACCCCCCCCCACTTCCTTCACCTTTGCCCTTTTTCTTCCTATTTCACATGACCTATTATACATTTAGTCCTTATTTACACTTTCAGTTTCTCACACCAGAGAAACTATTTGGTATTTACACATGTGTGTCCTATTTATTGCACTTAAGAGTATCGCCTCAATGTGCATCCACTTAGCTATAAATGTCTCTAATTTCTCATTTTTTATGGCTGAGTAGTACTCCATTTTATAAAAAACCACATTTTCCTTATCCAGTCTCCAGTTGATGGGCATTTGGGCTGTTTCCAAGTTTTAGCTATTACAACCTGTGCTGCTATGAACCTGGGTGCACATATATCACTGTGGTATGATTCTTTTAATTCTTTGAGGAAGATGCCCAGCAGTGGAATAGCGGGGTCAAATGGGACTTCCAGTCCTAGTTCTTTGAGGTATCTCCATACTGATTTCCACAGTGGTTGCACCAGTCTACACTCCCACCAGCAGTGGAGCAGGGTTCTTCTTTCCCCACAGCCCCGGCAGCATTTGTTATTGGTTGATTTCATGATAGCAGCAATTCTTTCTGGAGTGAAGTGGAATCTAAGCATTGTTTTCATTTGCATCTCTCGAATGACCAGTGATGTTGAACATTTTTTCATGTATTTATTTGCTATTTCTACTTCTTAATCTGAGAAATGTCTGTTCATTTCAGATGCCCATTTTTGGATTGGGTCTTTAAATTTGGGAGGTCTGATCTTTTTAAGTTCTTTATAAATTCGAGATAGTAGACCTTTGTCTGAGGAAGAGCAGATAAAGATTTTTTCCCACATTGTGGGTTGTCTCTTCACACTGCTGGTGGTTTCTCTTGCTGTGCAGAAGCCTTTTAATAAGAAGAGATCCCACTTGTTGATTGTTTGTGCTAGTTCATGGGCAACTGAGGTTTTGTTCATAAAATCTTTTCCTACACCGATATCTTCAAGGGTTCTACCTAACCTCTGTTCCAACTGGTTCAGAGTTTCTATTTTAATATTTAGATCTTTAACCCATTCTGATTTTAGTTTAGTGCATGGTGAGAGATACAGGTCTAGTTTTAATCTTTGGCAAGTTGAAGCCCAATTTTTCCACACCATTGATTAAAGAGGCTATCTTTCCTCCAGTGAGGATGTTTGGCTCCTTTGTCAAAGATGAGATGGCTGAGTGTGTCTGGCGTTGTTTCTGCATCTTCTAATCTGTTCCACTGTTCCTCAGGTCTGTTTCTTTGCCAGTACCATGCTGTTTTAATCACAGTAGCTTTGTAGTATAGTTGCAGGTTGGGGATTGTGATATGCCCTGCCATGTCTCTGTTAGCTAGAATTGCTTTTGCTATTCTGGGTTTCTTCTTGCTCCAAATGAATTTTTGGATTGTTTTCTTGAGGTCTATGAAGTATGCTGCTGGGATCTCAATTGGAATTGCATTAAATCTATATAGCAGTTTTGGAAGTATGGCCATTTTCACTATATTAATCCTTCTTACCCAGGAGCAGGGGATGTCTGTCCATTTTCTGATATCATCTTCAATCTCTCTCTTCAGAGTGCCCTAGTTTTCAGAGAAGAGGTCTTTGATTTCTTTTGTTAGGATGATTCTTAGGTATTTCAGTTTTTTGGATGCTATTGTGAAAGGAATTATTTGCCCTGTTTCTCTCTCAGTGAGTCTGTCATTCGTGTAGAGGAAAGCTATTGATTTTTGTGTGTTGACCTTGTAACCAGCTACTTGACTGAATTTGGTTATTAAGTCTAGAAGACTTTTTGCTGGAGTTCTTGGGGTCTTCTATACAGAGTATCATGTCATCTGCAAAGAATGACAATTTGACTTCTTCATTACCTATCTTTATTCCTTTTATTTCTTTCTCTTGTCTAATTGCCGTGGCTAATGTTTCCAGAACTATATTGAACTAGAGTGGTGATAGTGGACATCCTTGTCTTGTTCCTGATTTTAGTGGGAAGGATTTCAGTTTTTGACCATTTAGTATGATATTGGCTGTTGGTTTTTCATAGATGGCTTCTATCAGTTTGAGGTAGAGACCATCTATTCCAATTTTTTGTAGGGTTTTAATCATAAATGCATGTTGGATTTTGTCAAATGCTTTTTCTGTGTCTATGGAGATAATCATATGGTTTTTGTCCTTGGTTCTATTGATATAGTGTATTACATTGATTGGTTTTTGTATATTGAACCATCCCTGCACCCCTGGGATGAATCCCACTTGATCAGGGTGTATGATCTTCTTGATGATCTTCTGCATTCTGTTTGCCAGTATCTTATTAAGGATTTTTGCATCTGTGTTCATTAGTGAGATTGGCCTATAGTTCTCTTTTTCAGTTGGGTCTTTCTCTGCTTTGGGGATCAAGGTGATGCTTGCTTCCAGGAATGAATTTGGGAGTATTTTTCCCTTTCAATTTCATTGAAGAGTTTAAACAGTAGTGGCAGCAGTTCCTCTCTAAATGTCTTGTAGAATTCAGCAGTGAAGCCATCAGGGCCCGGGCTTTTCTTAGTTGATAAGTTTTTAATTACGTTTTCAATTTCATTGCTTGATATTGGGTGGTTCAAAATTTTTAGGTCTTCTTCGTTCAACTTTGGTAATTCATATGTATCTAGGAATCTGTCCATTTCTTCTGTGTTGTCCATCTTATTGGCGTATAGGTTCTGGAAGTAGGTATTGATGATCCTCTGGATTTCTGCTGGGTCTGTTGTCATTTCACCCTTTTCATTCCTAATTGCATGGATTTGGGCCTTTTCTTTCCTTTTTCTGACAAGGATGGCTAAAGGTTTATCAATTTTGTTGATTCTTTCAAAGAACCAACTCTTGGCTTCATTGATTTTTTTGTATCATTCTCTTAGTCTCCATTGCATTGATTTTTCCTCTGATCTTTATCATCTCCTCCCTTGTATGAGCTTTGGGGTTGTCCTGCGCTGCGTCTTCTAGAAGCTTGAGGTTCAGTATCAGGTTGTTTAATTGTGCTCATTTTGTTTTCCTAATATGTGTATTCACTGCTATGAATTTCCCTCATAAAACTGCTTTCATTGTGTCCCATAGATTCTGATATGTTGTATTGTCATTGTCATTTAATTGAAGGAACTGTCTGATTTCTTCTTTAATTTCCTCTGTGACCCATTGGTTATTCAGAAGTGTGGTGTTCAATTTCCATGTGTTTATGGAATTTTTTGAGTTTCTTTTGCTATGGATCTCCAGTTTCATCACACTATGGTCTGATAATGTACAGGGGATAATTTCAATTCCCTTGCACTTGCTTAAACATGTTCTTAAACATGTGAGTATGTGGTCTATTTTGGAGAAGGACCCATGTGCAGCTGAGAAGAATGTGTATTCTGATTTTGTGGGGTGGAGGACTCTGTAAACATCTGTTAAGTTCATTTGTTCAAGAGTTCGATTGAGTTCTAGTATTTCATTACTTATTTTTAGTCTAGTTGATCTATCTATTTGTGACAGTGGGGTGTTGAGGTCCCCCACTACAATTGTATTAGTGCATATATGACTTTTCATGTCCGTTAGTATTTGTTTTATATAGTTGGGTGCACTCGTGTTTGGTGCATAGATATTTATGATTGTCATCTCTTCCTCTTGGATTCTTCCCTTTACAAGGATGTAGTCTCCTTCTTCATCTCTCTTAATCAGTGTTGATTTGAAATCTACTTGATCTGCCAAGAGGATAGCTACTCCTGCTTTTTTTCGGGTTCCTGTCACATGGAGTATTGCTTTCCACCCTTTAACTTTCAGTCTATGAGTTTCCTTTTGAATTAAGTGTGTTTCTTGTATGTAGCATATTGTTGGATTTTGCTTCTTGACCCATTCTGCCAGTCTGTTTCTTTTGATTGGTGAATTGAGACCATTAACATTGATGGTTATAACTGAAATGTATTGACTTGTCATTGCCATGACTTTTTCTTTTTGTTGGGTTCTCCCACTTTACATTTAATTTCTTGTCATGCCAGATGGATTCATTCTGCTTTGCTTCCTGGGGTTGTGATCCTCAATGTCTGTTCCTAGGATATTGTGTAAAATTCTTTGGAGTGCTGGTTTGGTATTCACGAAGTTCCTAAGGTGCTCTTTGTCATGAAAGTATCTTATTTCTCCATCAATTTTGAAAGATAGTTTTGCAGGATACGTCAATCTGGGTTGGAGACTGTTTTCTTTTAGGGCTTGGACTGTGTCACTCCAAGCTCTTCTTGCCTTGATGGTTTGTGTTGAGAAGTCTGCTGTGATTCTGATGGGCTTTCCTTTGTATGTGATTTGTTTCTTTTCTCTAACTGCTTGGAGAACTTTGTTCTTCTGTTGTCTTTCTGGAATCTTAACAATTATATGCCTATGTGTAGATTTTTTTTTGATCAAGGCTATTTGGAGTCCTATATTCCTCACTTATCTGTACATGAAGCTCTTTTTCCCTGCTTGGGAAATTTTCTGCCATTATTTCTGTGAAGAGATTTTTATGTCATCTCCACTCTCTCCTATTTCTTCATTGAGCCCAATCAGTCTTATGTTATTCTTCTTTGCATCATCTAGCAGCTGCTGGATTGATTTCTCATGTTCCCTTATAATTTTGAAGCAATTTTTCTTTTCCTGGTCACTAATTGCAATCTTATCTTCTATATCTGAAATTCTGTCCTCACGTTGGCTCATTCTGCTGTGTAGACTTTCAGTGGAGTTTTTCATGTCCTGGAAATCTATTTGCATCTCTTTTATGGATTCCATTTGTTTCTTATGTTGGGATTCCATCATGTTCCTCAGCTCCTCTCTAGATTTATTAATCATGTCTTGCACTAGGGGTACAATTTCTCCTGTTACCTGAGAAATTATTTCTGATTTCATTTTTTCCAGATCCCCTTTTGTTGCCAGTTCAGTGGGTCCAGGTGGTTGAGTATCAGAGTGTTCCATCTCATTTCCCTTTGGAGTTGCTGTAGGTGATCTGGAAGTCTGGTTTTGAGACTTATTTACTTGTTTTCTCATTTCAACTGGGCCAGGGGGCTGTTAGCGCCTGCATGGATTACCTCCTCTGAGCTGGGTGAGGTGGGCTAGGGGCCGCAAGCAGCGGTTGGGATGGTGACCCAAAAGCCCTTTCCTGTGGGCTGGGAGCAGCAGAAGGGATGGTGGCCGGGAAGCCCCTTCCTCTGGACCAGGAGCAGTGGGATGGCGGCTCAGAAGCCCCTACCTCTGGACCAGGAACATCGGGACTCAGTACCTTGGTCTGGTGGTCTGGTGTCCTCTGTGTCTTTGTAGTGTGGAACCAGGTGGCTGGCTGTCTGCAGCAGGGTGATTTGGTGTCTTCTGCGCGACTCAGGACCTCTGTAGGGCGTGCACAGACCTTCCTGTGTGCAGCGGGCTGATTCGGCATGTTCTGTGCGACTCAGGACCTCAGTAGGGCATGGGCAGACCTGTCTGTCTGCAACGGGGTGATTTGGCATCTTCCGCACGACTCAGGACCTCTCAGTGTTGTTTTAACTTCCATTTCTCTGATGGCAAGAGACAGTGAATGTTTTTACATGTATTTATTTGCCATGGTGCTTCTTCCGAGAAATGTCTATTTCTTTCACTTGCCCATTTTTTGATTGGGTCGTTTATTTTGAAGGGTCTAATTTGTTGAGTTCTTCATAGCTTGTTGAACCCTCATCTCATCGTTTACCCATCAAATTAACTACAGAAAACCAGCAGTGGCAGAGGGGTACCACAGTCAGGGTCCAGGAGAAAACAGTTGCACCTATGATCCAGCATTTACCAGGAGATCTCTCCCAACCATTACACTCCTTTATCCTGTACGCCAGGTGAGGGAAGAAGAGAATGAGTTATTGACAAAACTGTCATTTTTCTTTTCTTTCCATAAAACCCAAATTAAAAAGGCTCTGTTTAAAGGAAAAACCATTTTAGTTTGCCACAGTTCTGGCACTGGATGGCCCCTGTTTCTTCAGCAATAACTATAGAAGAGCCTGAAGTAGACAGGAAATACAAGTAGTGTTGCTCAGTACTCATGTTTATCATTCCTAAAATATCTTTTCCTTATTCTGAAATTTGTGACACCTGACAATAATTCTGCCTGATAAATCCAGGAAGGAAAGAAAAGTAGATCCATCATTAAGAAATTCTTAGCTGTAGAAGGCTCTCTTACTACAAAGTACGAGGTTAGTAGCACCCAGGAAAAAAAAGTTACAGGAGGAAGGGATGGGAAGGCTAACAACCAAATAAATTCTTCCCATGTAAATATATTTTATTTTAAGTTTTTAAAGGTACTAGTGGCTCAACACTTTAATGAACATTTTAAGTGCAATCATCAAGTGTCCATAAAATTCCTTACAAGATGACAGAAATTTTGGTTTAGCTGTAAGTACTCGAAATGCAATAAATATTAATATTCCAGGTACCTCAAGTCTATTAATACAATACTCTTAAAGGACACAGAAATGTATACCATATCAGTACATGTAAGAGCTTCAGTTAAAATATAAAAATATATTCCTAACCCTATAAAATTTTCTCTGAGTATTAGAAAAAGTCAATTACAGAGAATGTTTCTCTGAATCATGGTGACAATAATAAGTAACTTTTCTCTTAATTATCAACTGTGGAATATCCACAAATGCCTATAATAATAGTAATAGTTTCTGTACATTATTATAGTGGAGTGTGTATCGTGCTCTGGGAATGAAATCTGTCCTTTACTCTTTCTCATGTGTTCTGAAAAGACTCCCAAAAGACATCTAACCTTTATTGAGGAAAAATAATCTATAAGCGATCCCCATAGGGATTCTCAAAACAAAACAGAGTAAAAGAGGAATAAAAGTTGGAAAGATTTCTGAAGCCTAGGGAAAAATAAGTCAGTGTCATAAAATCAATGACCTGACAAGACTAAAAATTTTATTTTTCTTCATTGAGTCCCAATGCAAGGTTAGCTTTCGTGTTGTTCTTCGGCTAGGTGGAAAGGATCATAGAAATGTTGAAATACAAAATGAATGTAATTTCAGAATACCTCAGAGATTCTCCAACTGAATTTTCTCCCTGTGAATTCAAGGTTGGCTTTTCTAGTGTAGAAGAAAGTATATCACAGTTCCTGGGAAGAACTTTGGTTTAGAGTATTCACTTTCCAATAAATTTCACTTCACAAAACAATATACTTTTGGAAACATTTCCATGTTACAGCTGATGTTAGAAGACCCGGAGGCTTAAAGGGTACTGACTCCTTTCATGCGTGAAAACCACGTAGAACTTACAGAAGGCCAGGAGTTGGGAGCATAATTATGTGGCATGTTTCTGTTTCCTTTTGAAACCTCTTCAAAACAGTGAGGTGGTTTTTTTGGTGCTGTGGATCCAAATGAGGGTCTCATGCGTGGTAGGCAAGTGATTTACCACTATGCTACACCCCAGCCTCAAGAATATCTTTGAAAGTAATTAGGAAAGGAGACAGCATCAAAGATGTCACATCTGTTGCCAGGCACATCCATTCAAAAGAAAATCTTGGCCTGTGAGGGAATTTTACATATGATATGTCAACACATCTGAGGCAGAATGAAGGTAACTAGCAGAGCAGTAATTAACACAGCACAGGAAAGAACAACATTCAAGTTGTAAGTGATTATCCTTTGGGATCAGGACAGGGAGTGACAGAGACTCCTGTTTCTCTTAAAAGCCATTTAGCATCATTTACTTTGTAGGCATTTATTACTGCATAAAAGTAAAACTTAATGTATTGAGTTAAAATTAAAAGGCGAATATATAGGAAGGATAATAGCACTTGTCGTGGAATGTGTAGGATTGCAAAAAGAAGTCTGTAGGAAGAGTAATGTGACAGTCATTAAATCTATTAGATAGCTACTTTCCAGTTCTCCCCCAGTCTGGCTCCATGGTAGGTACTTCATGGCCCCCTTGTGGTTAGGTGGGACAACATAACTACAGTACTCTTGATTTGTGAATGGAAATAATATGTGGCATTTCTGGGCTTGGGCTTTTCATTATTGGTGAGAGCCCTTTTTGTGTGTATTCATTTCCCTCCACCATAGTGAGCAACAACATTTGAGAAGGGTCTCTTCTACATCCCCGGGATCTTGCATGGTGACTGTAAGCAAAGCCCTCTGCTCATCTATGATGCCTATGGGCATAGGCAAGAAATAAACCTGTATTACTTAAACTGCTAGGATTTAGGGGAGTGTTAGATCTTACCAAATAATATTGCCCACCTTAATATAATTAGGAATACAGCTGAAGAGAAAGGACAGTCATATTCGGAGACTGTCTCAGTTCCCATCTCTCCTTTGCCATGATTCTGGCATTTAGCACCAACATAGCTGCCTGTACACAGCTCCTGGCTTTCACACCTCATACCATCTTCTGGCTGAAGGACAGGAAATTTCTTCCTCTGTTTAAAATCAAACACCTTGGGAAAGGACTTTGATGGCCATGAGTATCTGCCTGAGCCATTGAGAGAGGTCAGTGATTGGAATCAGAAAACAACAAATAAGAACGCATAAGAATCTTGTAGGAAGAGAATCAGGTATCTCCTCAAAATGGAAGAGTAATGTTCCCACCACAAAAGGATTTGCTGGGCAGACAAAACAGCGGGCATTGACTCTTGAGTCACTATATATTTACTTTGTCTCCTTCATATTTTGCTGTTTAAATCAAAATAGAATCTGTTATACAATACTGGTAATTTTTACCATTTCATTCCCATCATTCACCGAAACACATTAATGACCACTTTAGGTCAGTACCCAGAACTATGAGTAATTTCCAAACAAGCCACGCTTATTAATACTTGAGTCTTTGACACATAATGAAATCTACTTATTTCATGCCCAAGCACCCAAATCAACTCATCCCTAGATTCATCTCGTGTTATTTTCTCTGAGACACTTCCCCAGAGACATTGTCCCTTGATGAAAAAGAGTCTAGGCTTCAGATTCAGAAAGATACTTGCTGAACGTCCATCATGCCATGTGACCTTGGTCAATTTACTAACCTCCTAGAAATCTAATCAACATTGGGATGGGCATGTGGCTCAGTGGTAGAGTGCTTACCCAGCATGAGCAGGACCTGGGTTCAATCCCCAGAACCTCAAAACAAAACATCAATAAACTGATGGTAATAATGACAAATTTAAAATAAAAAATAATGTATGTATCATTTCCAGAGCATGGTATGTAAAGCTTGGAAGAACAAATTCCATATCTGATTTGATACTGTCATTCAAGTTTCTACAAACTTGTCTTCCATCCTAGTATGTGAGCTCCTTGAAAGCAAGGACCATGCTTTACTTGTATTCAGGGAGCAGAGTAGTGTTAGAACCTTAGATTCACCCGGGGATTTTAAAATGGTGATCATTGATTTTAATTTATCTGGGATGCAGCCAGGATACTGATGTTTTTAAGTCTTCCCTTGACAGTATAATTTCCATCCAGGATGGAAAATCACTGTACTAGGTGCTTAAGTAAGCGTTGAATAAACATTGTTTGTTCTACAAAGCATTTCTCAGACTCTGCTAAGTGTTTCATTTATATGCAGCTTTCACTTTTAACTGTAGGAAAGCCTATAACCCTAGTGAAGGTGGCCATTTAAAGAGATATGTTAATCTGCTTGCCTTGGAGGAAACAAATGGTAACAGACAAGGAGCTCAAGGACAAAAGAGGCTGAGTACAGTTGGTCATTCCTTTCCTCTTTCATGATCACTATCTTAAAAATGAGAAAAATTGTCGGTCTTATAAAATTGAGAAAAGATACTGCTCATAGGTTTTAAATTTCTAACTAGCTTGCTAACGTATCCATTATCTCTAGTATGAAAGTACATGGAATAATGAATGTCTGTTCCATTTTAACAGAGCAGAAAATATTTGCCTCTCATTCCAACATTTCAGAAATGTATATGCAGGTTGGGGGAAGAAACAGTATGTGTGTATATATATACATATATGATATATACATATATATCAACTGCTTCTAGCATTAGTTAACGACAGAGATTGAATTTGCATTTAAGGATACAGTTAGGATTTGTGTTCTTTCTTACTTGGTAATTAAAGTGTGCAATAGATGGTGGAGATTTGCAGCCACTCCAAGTGTCACCTAGTAAATAACATTCATTCCCAAAAGGGTATTTATTACCATAGTTAGTAAAGAAAATGGATTTAGAATACTCTAAACCAGCGGTGGAAAGCCTTTTAGAGCTTTCGATGATAACACACACCCTTCTGCTGTGTGGCACACGTGCCACAGGTTTGGCACCACGCCTCTTACTCCTCTAAACTCTGTAATGCATTTCCAGACTTTTCCTTTCCTTTCTTCTTTCCTTTTCCTTTTGATACTTTTTTAAAAATTTTTTACTTTATTAGTAATGTTTGCAGTTCACACAGTTTACAGTCATCTTGGGGAGTGGTTACAGGTACAGACCAGAGCTTGTCTCTTTTCTAACCCTTCTTCCCCTTCCTCCTTCTCCAGTTCCCTGTCCCACTTGTCATTCTTGTTACTATTATTAATCTAAGCTCATGGTGTGGCATATAATACTTACATTAAGGTTCTTAGTCTCCTGTACATGGCTTGTCTTTATTCTACTTATTTCCCCTTCCCCTCCTTCTCACCCCTCATGCATTTTCACTTAACCACTTTCCTGTTTCAAGAGATCCATCTCCTTGTCTATCCATCTTTTATTATTCTCTTTGTACTTTGCCTCACTCAAATGAGACATACCATATGGTATATAAGCTTGTGTGTCTGCTTTCACTCAGCATTATATTTCCCAGGTGCATCCATTCTCCTACAGATGTCTCAAAAGTGTCTCTCTTTACAGCAGAGTAGTGTTCCATTGCAGATAAATACCACATTTTTGTTCATCTAAACATTTACTGATGCGTATACAGGCTGTCTCCAGAATTTGGATATTATGAGTTGTGCTGCTATAAACACTGGTATGCATGTGTCACTGTAGTATGATGTCTTAAGATCGGTGAGGAAGATATCAGCAAGGGGATCGCTGGTCATATGGAATTTCTAATTTCAGTTCTTTGAGAAATCTCCGTATTGATTTCCATAATGGTTATACTAGTTTGCATTCCCACCAACAAGGAAGGAGGGTTCCTTTTTCTTCTCAGCCTCACCAGTATTTGTCATTGTTTGATTTCTTAGTGATTGCCATTCTTTCAGGAGTAAGATAAAATCTTAGCATTGTTTTAATTTGCATTTCTCTGATCCCCAGAGATGTTGAGCATTTTTTCATGTATTTGTTGACCATTTGTATTTCTTCCTGTGTGAAGTGTCTGTTTATTTCTCTTGCCCATTTCTTGACTGGGTCTTTAATTTTAGGTGGTTCTTTTTAGTTCTTTGAATATTTTAGGTATTAGTCCTCTATCTGAGGAGTAGCTAGCAAAAACTCTTTTCCCATTCTGTGGGTTGCCTATTCATTCCACTGCTTGATTCTTTTGCTGTACAGAAGCTTTTTAGTCTGATATAATCCCATTTGTTGATTTTTGCTGTTATTTCTTGTGCAGTTGAGGTTCTTTTTAGAAAATCTTTTCCTGTACCTGTCTTCAAGTGTTTCACAAAACTATTTTATCTTCCAGTAGATTTAATGTTTAGATCCTTGATCCATTTTTGCTTTAATTTAGTATACTGTAGAGATAAGGGTCCAGTTTTATTCTTCTGCACACAGTTAACCAGTTTCCCAACACCACTTGTTGGATAGGTTATCTTTCCTCCAACATATGCTTTTGGCCCCTTTGCCAAAGATCAAATAGCTGAATGTGTCTTGGGCAGTTTTTGTATCCTCAATTCTGTTCCACTGATCCACATGTCTGTTTTTCCAGTACCATGCTGTTTTATCACTGTTGCTTTATAGTATAGCTGAAAGTCAGGTATTGCTGTGGCTCCTGCTTTGCTCTTGTTGCCCAGAATTGCTTCTACTATTCTGGGTCTCTTCTGGTTCCATATGAGATTTAGGATGGTTTTTTATAGATCGATGAAGTATGTTGTTGTTATTTTGATTGGGACTGTGTTAAATCTGTATGACAGTTTTGGGATTATGGCCATTTTGACAATATTGATTTTGCCTATACAGGAACACTTAAAGCAATATCGAGTTGCTAAGTGACGAATATATCAGTGTTATGACTTAAAGGGATTTAAAGTTACAAAGAAAATGTAAGAACAATTTCTTAATCCCTTCTAGACTACATGCCTCATCTCTACACAGCTGCCCCTAAATAATTAGTAGTGAGTACAGCCTAATAAAATATTAGAATTGCTTCAGAATGGATAGATGATCATATCTGGATGCTAAATTATATTGAGGTACCAATTTTTACACTAGTTGCCTGTAATTGTTCCGAGACCTCAATTTAATGGACTTCCATTCTCTATTTTAAAACATAGAGTTATCCCTAACCATGGAGACCACAATGTTATTTCTTTGCACCTGTTTCCAAGATTGAACAATGAAAAATTGAAATACTTGAAATTCAGATTCCTTTAACTTACTCCAATTCTATGCTTTTAAGAAACATAATAGAAAAAGAGAAATTAACAACCCTTTTTGCTGTAATTAAACTCCTGGCCAATTTTGTTTTCCTACGCAACACCCATAGGCCATGTTTAATTCACTTTTTAATTAGCTATTACTGAGAGTAGCAATTGTCACACTGCTCCAGAGACCTGCAGGGCCTCCAGCACCTTCTGAAGGGTCCACAAGACCACAGTTATTTTTATAATAATTCTAAGCTGATTTTTGCTTTATTTGCTCTCATTCTCGCCCATGCATACAGTGTTTTCCAGAGGTTAGATGATGCATGTGCTCACAACAGATTAAGTGTAGAAGCAGAGATGAGAATCCAGCCATATCGGCTAAGGCAGAAATCTGTTTGTTTGTTTGTTTGTTTGTTTTAAAAAAGCACAGCAATGTCACTCTTGATACTGAAAATTTTGCTTGAGAAATATATTTCATAAATATTTCTGTGAACGTAAACAATATGTAACGAGTTTATTTGTAAATGAATTAAATAAGTATTTTTAAATTTCTAATATGTAAACACAACTACATAAAAGATTTATGGGGTTATCAAAAATACTTTTAAAATTCTCAGAGACCACAGACTGAGAACTTTCTGGCTTAAAATAGTGAAAATAATTGCCTCCCATAATTTCTTTGTATGTAGCCATAATATTTTCAAAATAGCTACTCATTTGCCCGTAGGTCGACGCGACGGTCTGTCGAAGAAGCTTGCATTCTTCTTCCACCAACACTTATTTAGCATGAGCCACGTGCAAACTCCCTGAGGGCAAGAACCGTATCAGCTGTGTTTCAATTAAACCTTCATACTTTATTTCCTTGGATAACTGATCTACTCCTCTTCCCGTTTTGTCAGACCTGCAGCATTTCTTCCTCAATCCTCACTCTCAGCTGAGGACTTAATCTTTCCCCACAACAGTTGTCTTCTACGCCCCTTCATCCCTCGAGCGTTGTAGCACAGGTGAACTGACCAGCTCCACTCAGGCTCACGCCAGAGCCCGCCCCTCACCCAAGCTCACCCTACAAACGTCCCCGCTCAACCGGCCCCTCCACCAGAACGTTCCGAGCAGCCTACGGACGTGCTGAGAGGCCTCCCGTGTTAATTTCCTTTTGGTTCCGTTCTCCCACCCAGCCTTCTGCTCCTCTGTAAGTGTAAGTTCCTTCCAGGCTGTTATTTGTCATTTCCGTGTACTTTCCTCTCATTTTCCCTTAACCTCACCCCAGTCAAGCTTCCGTCGTTTTTCCCAGGGTCTCAGCTGACCTTTGCTAAATTAATGGTTAATTCTCAACTCTCCTCCTGACCTTTCGGATACACTGGTCACAGGTGATAGCTTACTCTTGCATGAGACACCTTCAGCACTGGGCTTCCACACCACGGCCATGTCTCAGTCTCATTTGCAAATTTGCCCTCCATTTTTATAGCCTGCTAAAAATGAAATGCTTCAACTTTCAGACCTGGGACAATTTTCCTTCCCATATTCCTCTCAAGTCTTTAGTCTGGCACTTTAATTATCATTTATGCCTTAGGACTCTTAGATGTACAGTTTCTAACCACACTACACACTCTCCCGACTCCACACCTTCATTATCTGACTGCCGCCTCGGGTTCCCCCTTTGTGTAGCATAGACACATATGAAGCTTAACTTGTCCCAAAGCGACTACTGTATCTTGCCTCCAAAATCGATTCCTCGCCCTCCCACTCCCCATTGTCTTCCACATCTCTGTTAACAGCAACTCTGTTCTTCTTGCTCTGCTTAAAAACTCTGAGTCATCCTCAACTACTTTCTTCCCTTCCCAAATGACATCTAATGTGTCCGAAAATCTGATTGGCATTTCCTCTTACCAGCTTTGGGAGGGGATCAGACTTAAATGTTCTAAGTATGATGTAAACTGAAATTTATTTAACCTGGTTTCTAAGGTAGGGATTTTCCATCCCTGTATTTCACTTTAGTGCAAATGATAAAAATTCAGTTATTGGCCTTTTAAGGAAATGCCACAAAAGATAGTATGCAAAAATAACACAGGGCTGTTTAATATATGAATAAGGTAAAAAGAACTTGACATGACCCCAAAGCCCCACATATGTAGCTTATTTGAGCCTTTTGTGATCTTCACACATTAGTCACTTAATTTATACGTGGATACATAAATGCTCATCAACAGTATCCTTAAAAATACTGAAACATCATCAGCAGTGTTAACCACACTACATTGATAATTTTTTTAAAATCTGTTGGCTGAGGAAGTAAACAAAGTAGATTTATCTGTGGATGTAATATCCTGAGATAGTTATTTATAAGATTGTACCATGTCCACTTTAAGAAAAAAAAAAAAACTCCACGGGGAAAAGACTAAGCGGTCTCAGTATTGAGATTAATTGTTCATCTCCTAAGAAATTACTTTGATTTTATCTTGTTCTCCTTGTGAATTACATAACTAACTCATTCTAAGTTGGTTCCTTAAATTAATAGCTCACTTATTAACCTAATATAGGCTATTAGTTTATGCATATTGCAATCACTATGTATTCCAATCTATATCCATATTTTTGCTGATTAATTCATTGCCATTACTAACTTCTTTAACTTTGGTGTCTTCTGTATTCTCAAAAGCTACCTTTTACTCATTGCAGAATAAGAGGGTATACAAATAACCAATACAGTAAGTACACACATATCTACAGACACAAAAGTAGTACCTGGAAAACTGAAAGGAGAACATCTAAAGTTAAAGATGGCTCATCTGTGTTTCTGTGTCAGAGAAAAGTCTGAGAGAATATTGTGAAAATTGGTATTAGTAGGAAAGGACAATGGCATTAGTTATCCCAGGATTAGTTCAGAAAGAAGGGGGTTCTTCCTTTAAAAGATTTATGAACACTGACATATTGGATTGCCTGCTAAAGGTTCTTGAAGCCAAAACCCTGATATATTATTTGTTTAAATTTTTATTGAGTTTATTGGTACATTTAGGTATACCTTATGATCACATTCATCATTGAGAATTTGTACCTGTACATGCTGTATGTTGATTCTTATTTTCTCCCATTCCCCTGCCCTCACTTTAACCCCTCCATCTCCCCATGTAAATAAGTTTTGTTTGCATTTTTTCCTTCTTTCATTTTTTTTCTTTCCTTTCCCCCACTCCCCCTCCCTACTTCCCCTTTCCCTTTAAACATTTTCTTCCTATTTCACAATATCTGTTTTACATTTTGGTCCTCGTTTACACCTTCAGTTTCTTACACCAGAGAAATGATTTGGTATTTACCCATGTGTGTCCTATTTATTTCACTTATGAGTATGGCTTCAAGGTGCATCCATTTGGCTATAAATGTCTCAAATTTAACATTTTTTATGGCTGAGTAGTGAGGTTTTTTTATAATTAAACCCATGTCTTATTTATCCAATCACCAGTTGATGAGTTTTTTGGGCTCTTTCCAAGATTTAGCTATTACCAACTGTGGCACTATAAACACGAGTGTGCATATGTTGCTATAGTATGATGCTTTTCTTTGGGGAAGATACCCAGCAGGGGAATAGCAGGGTTAACCTAGTTTGAGGAATTTCCATGCTGATTTCCACAGTGGTTGCACCAGTCTACACTCCCACTAGCAGTGGAGAAAGGTTCCTCTTTCCCCACACCTCCACCAGCATTTGTTGTTGGTTGATTTCATGACAGCAGCCATTCTTTTGGAATAAGATGGAATCTGTGTTGTTTTCTTCTGCATCTCTCAAATAACCAGTGATGTTGAACATTTTTTCATATGTTTATTTGCTGTTTCTACTTCTTCCTATGAGAAATGTCTGTTCATTTCAGATGCCCATTTTTGGGTTGGTTCTTTACATTTGGGGGGTCTGATTTTTTAAAGTTCTTTATATATTCTAGATAGTAGACCTTTGTCTGAGGAATAGGTGGTGAAAGTTTTTCCCACATTGTAGGTTGTCTCTTAGCTCTGTTGGTGGTTTCTCTTGCAGTGCAGAAGCTTTTTAATAAAATGAGATCCCAGTTGTTGATTCTTTGTGCTAGTTCCTGTGCTACTGAGGCTTTGTTCATAAAGTCTTTTCCTATGCCAATATCTTCAGGAGTTCTACCTAACTTATCTTCCACCAGGTTAGTGTTTCTAATATTTAAATCTTTGATCCACTTTGATTTTAGTTTAGTGCATGGTGAAAGGTATGGGTCTAGTTTAAATCTTTGGCAGGTTGAAATCCAGTTTTTCCAGCACCATTTGTTAAAGAGGCTATCTTTCCTCCAGTGAGGGTGTTTGGCTCCTTTGTCAAAGATGAGGTGGCTGAGTGTGACTGGAGTTGTTTCTGCACCTTCTAATCTGTTCCACTGATCCTCAGGTCTGTTTTGTTGCCAGAACCATGCTGTTTTTATCACAGTAGCTTTGTAGTATAGTTTCATGTTGGAAATTGTTATACCTCCTATCTTGTCTTTGTTGCCTAGAATTGCTTTTGCAATTTTGGATTGTTTTCTGTAGTTCTGTGAGATATACTGTTGGGATTTCAATTGGGATTACACTGAATCTATATAGCAGTTTTCCTGATGTATTATTATTCAATCAACTGAAATGAAATAAACATACATGATCTTTCTGGTCATGCTAATTCTGCTTCTCTACCAAGATTTGTCTTCAGTCTCTTAAGCACAAAACTTATAGTGACTGGTTTGGACCAAACAGTGAGATAGAATTTTAGTCTGGAAATAATGTATTTCACACAGATATCCAGTCTGTCTTTTTTATAGAAAAAAAATCCATTGTTATCACATGAGCCATCTGAAAGACAAATCTGGAAGCAGCTCCTTTCCTATATGAGTTTATTATTTAGTGCCAGTTGTTTCAGGACTAATTGTTTTCTACTTCATTATGTGATTACACTTTATGATTTTCAGGGGTCTTATGGGCTCTATGAGATCTACTAGATCACACAGAGAAAGATATGAGGAGTGGCAGCTGCCTGGCATGTCTAATGGTGGGAACAAATAATTTGTACCAGGAATTGAAAAGATTTGGTTCCTCTGAATTGGGTTCTTCTGAATTGAGTTATCCATTCTTTAAGCCAAATTTTGATATGAGAAACAATTTCAGAATTTGATCCCAATTTACCACATTAAAGAGCAATGACTCCTGAGCATGATGGGGAGCAAGACACAATAATGAATCTTCTTTTAAACTTCAGTTCTTTTACCCCCCACTTTCTAATATTTTTTTAATAAAATATCATGGAGGCAATGCACATCTCTTAAAATATGTATGAAATGGTATCAGCATCATAAAGCATATTCCTACATGTTTAACAGTTCAGAAATCTGGGGTGACTTTTACCACCAAAAATGTCAGGTTTTGGATTTACACCTGGTGTTTTCTGATCCTTGTCAAAAATCTTCATCATTTAAATAAAAATTCCATGGAAATAATTGACTCAAGTGAGTGTTAGTAGCCCCCCCCACACACACACACCTGCCTTCCAGGAATTACGAAAAGAAAAATACAGTATTAGCATGAAACTCACATTTGTTTGACAGCCAGAGTAAAAACTGAAACCACTTTTCAAGAAGCAGCTGATAAAGGGCTAGACTCATTAAGTAAATTCAAGGGCTTATGCCTAAGTGGTAAAATATTTCAAAGGATGAAATTTAATAAACTAATAAGAAAGCTCAATGGCTGCCATATCTACTGTGCACCGATTTAATTCCATGTTTCACATATGGCAAACCTTTTAGCTCAACACTTGGCAAAATAATTACCTCATTAAAGAAAGAGACTCAGTGCCATTTAGAAACCTCCATGGACTGGCTTTTCCCAAGGAAAATGAAAGCTTCATATAATCTACTGTATTTCCCACTTGATAAGAGAACATGTAAACTTAAAAATGTCATCCAGTTCTTTGAGGGAGATGAAAAGGTACTTTTTTGTAAATAAAAGCATATAGATTAAATTAGAAAAAAAGTATCGATTTATGTTTCAGTTTGCTTTATCCTCTCCTGTATGTATAATAGTGACATATTTCTATGCTTCGCTTTCTTTGTGGAGTACAAACCAGGAGGTTAGGCTATCGGACACTGGCACTGAATACATTTATAGTGTTCAGGATCAGGAGACGGTTCAGTCTGTGCTGCATTACCAGCAAAGTGGAAAATGTTTGTCTCCCAAACCACGACCTTAGATCTTTGCACAATTAGAATATTCTGTTAGTTCTACCCTTTATTTTCTCAGTTCACTCGTAAGAATTTAACCCCTTTTCCACGACATGCCTTTTGATATATTTAAAGATATATATGTTCCCTCCTTAAATTCCATATTCTCTCCTGGAATCCAATTTTTTACCTCCAGATTAAATATCCTTCAGTTTCTCAGGACTTATGGTTTTTTAAATTTTAATCCTCAAGATTGCTCACATTTCAAGATTTTCAAGTTTATATATGCTCTCTTACCAAACCAATGCAAGAATTCTCTGATGATTGTTGCATATAAAGACATTCACAAAATTTAAATACAGATTTAATAGGACAGTAAAGCCTCTTCTGCAGCAACCAAGAGAATTATAGGCACCTGAATACACAGGCCTCATGGCTAGAGGAAGAAATCAGTTCGTGAGTATGACTTGTGCATCCTCAGATGCCTGAGGCAATGTTAATCCTACCCAGAAATCTTTGCAAATATTGACTGGTGGAATTGACTAAGAGATGAATGAGAGACCTGAGGTGTGGCTTTGTAATGATTTCTTATCTAGGACTGCTTTTAGCTGGATATACCTGGTCTGTCTTCGTTATTTATGTAAATCATCCTGTAATTATGGGCCAAGGCTTGGTTGAAGGGACACTGATCATTTGACCAGACACAGCTATGGACTAATAAGACTTAAGTCATTCCAAAACTTGGCTTACCGCTACTGGTTTGCCTTGTGTGCAGTTAGCATTACTCATCCCAAACTTAACCATGTGATGCCCATGCTTTACCTTCTCACTAATGACTGGTGAAACTCAGTGTGCAGTAATTTCCTGTGTGTCTGACAAATAGCTCTGGTCTCTGGGATTTCATTTTTGCTCTGTTCCTAGACCTCTCTCTAGGCCCCTGTGCATTCTGAATGACGTACTGCCTTTGGTTGAAGTCTCTGATCATCTCTTTTAGGTTAACATTTCCTTTGAGATAAAACATTTTCTTTGAAATACAACTTTTTGTTTCCAACTTTTCCTCTGGACTTTTTCTTTTAATGACTTTACTGAGATGCAATGCATATAAGATACAATTCATTCACCCAAGTACACAGTTTCTTTTAGCATGTGCAGCCATGATCAGAATCTGTAAAACATTTCATCACCCCAAAAAGCAACCCTAGTCACCCACAATTCCTGTACCCTGAGCCCCACCTTAGCAAACATTAATCTCCTTTTTATCACTTTATGTACTCTGGATTTTTAATATAAATGAGATCACATAATACATGGTATTTTGTGACTGGTTTTTTTTTCATTTAGCATAATGTTTTCAAGTCTACTCCATATTGTTCAGTACATGTTCAGTACTTCATTCTTTTTATAGCTTAATAATACTCATTAGTATAGGCATACCATGTTTTATCCATTCAGCAGCTGACAGACATTGGTTTGTTTGCATTGTTTGGTTATTATGAATTATGTTGCTATAACCATTCATGTACAAGTTCTTGTGTAGACATAAATTTATATTTCTCTCAGGTATAAACCAGAATTGCTGGGCCACGGGGTATATCTGTTTAACATTGTGAAACTGTTCTCCAAGCATCTGTGCCATTTACATTCCCATCCACAATTTATGAGGGCTACAATTTCTCCACCTGCTCACCAACACTTATTATCTGTCCTTTATTATTACCTCGATGCAATTTTGACTCCAATTTCCCTAATGAGGTTGAACATCATATCAACTGTTTGTCTATTTTCTTTGGAGAAATGTCTTTTCAGAGCATTTACTCCCTTTTATTTGTGTTGTCTTTTGCTACTGAGATGCCAGAGTTATAAGTGCTTGTTTTATATTGTTGATGCATGTTCCTTATCAAATACATGATTTGCAAATATTTTCTTTCATTCTGTGGTTGTCTCTTCCATTTTGTAATACTGCTATTTGAAAGACAACATTTTTAATGTTACTGTAGTTTAGCTCATAAGTTGTTTCTTTTGTGACTTGTTCTTTTGGAGTCATATCTCAGAAGGTTTGCTTAACCCAAGACCACTAATATTCACTCCTCTCTTTTCTGCAAAGGGTTTTATAGTTCTAGTTCTATTCAAAGCTAATTTCTGGGTATGGTACAAAGAAGGGATACATGTTCATTACTTTTCATGTGGATATCCAATTATTCTAGCACTATTCTTTCCCATAATTATATTGGCACACTTATTGGAAATCTATTGATGTGAAGTGTGACAGCTTACTTCTGGATTCATTTCATTGTTACCCATTGATATGTCTATATGCCAGTATCATACTGTCTTCACTACTATAATTTCATAATAAATTTTGGAATTAGAAAACATGAGTTTGCTTGTTTCTAAAGATTATTTTGGCTATTCTGAGATCCTTGCATTTTTACATGAATTTTAAGATTAACTTTTCAATTTTGGCAAAAAGTCAGCTGGACAGCTCAAATCTGGAATCAGCAGATCAATTTGTAGAGTACTGCTGTCTTAACTATATTAAAATTTTGACTTATGAAAAAGTCACATGGGAATGCTTTCTATTTAGATAAGCACTCTTGGATTTCTTTTCAGCAACATTTTCCAATTCTCAGTTCACAAGGTTTGCTAAATGTATTCCTAGGTATTTTATTTTTTGATGCTATTATAATTGTTTATACTGTTCCTACCATGAAAGAACTGTCACTAATTAATAGATTGTGTATATCACTTTGAATGCCTTGCTCAATGCATTTGTTAATTCTAGAGGCACTTTAGTATATCCACTGTATGTTCTATCCACCAGGCCAGCATCTGTCATCTGCAAATGGAGTTTGACTTATTTCATCTCAGTTGGGATGACATTTTCCCCTCCCTAATTTCTTGACTAGAAACTCCAGTACAAAGTTGAATAGAAATAATGTGAGTGGATCTTGTTTTGTTTCTGCTCTTACATGGATGCCATTCAGTTGCACCCTTAGGTATGATGCAACCTGTGGAATTTTTATAGATATTTTTCAGGTCAAGGAAGTAGTCTACTTCTAATCTGATGATTTTTTTTCACAAAAGGAAGCTGCATCGTATTAAACATTTTTTTTGTTGTTCTTACGCTATGTATCTGTTATGCTACAGTCATTGATTTTCAGATGTTAAACCAGCTGTGCATTCATGGGTTAAATCCCACTTGGTTATGGGGTATAATTTTTAAATATTCAGTTGGCTAATACTTTGAGGACCTTTTTGCCTGTGTTAATAGATATTTGTCTATTTGTCTAAAGTCTTAGTTTTTCTTTTAGTATCAGTAATACTAATCACATAGAATGAGTGAAAATATGTTCCTCTGTTTGGAATAGTTTTAAGATTAAGTCTGGGTTTAACTTTTCTTTTGGGGGGAGATTTTACTATCTAGTTCAATCTCTTTGGTGAAGGTGAATAAAGATTTTCTAATTTTTTATTAAATTGCATTAGTTTGTGCCTTTCTAGAAATCTTATTTTCACTTTAATTATTTTTACAAGTATTTATTCATAATCTTATCTTTTTCTTTAAGGTTGGTTCCTTTTTTATTTTAGTAGCGCATCTTTTTTTTAACTTGGCCAGTTGGCTAAAGATACTGTTGCAATTTTGTTAATCTTTTCAAAGACTCAACTTCTGTTTTATTGATTTTAGTCCATAATTTTCTATTTCATTAACTGACTGTCCATTCTTGCCCTACTGTTCTCCACATGTATGACTGTGTTAAGCAGTACATTAGTGACATCCCATAAGTTTTGGTTGGTCAGTTTTTTATTGCAATTAATCTCAGAGTATTTTCTAATTTCATTTGTGATTTTTTTTTCTGACCTATTGAGAAACTGAGAGTATAAATAAGGACTAAAAGGATTAATAACTAATAAATGATACTTTGAAATTGGAAAAGGTCCAAAGAGGTAGGGGTGGTGGGAGGGGAAGGGGAAAGGAAAGAATGGAAAGGAAAAATTATAAGAAAAGAAAAAAAAATGGAAACAAAGTATATAAATAGGGAAGGGTTTAGGGGTGAAGGGCGCACAGGTAATGGGGAAAAAATAAGAATGAAGATACATCATGTACAGGTACAAGCACCCAAAGATAAATGTAAATGTATTGTATACCTAAAATGTACCAATAAAAGAATTTAAGGGAAAAAAAAAAGATTCTTGTTGTGCATTTCCAAAACTTCTTCATTGATTTCTATTTCATTAACCTGTGGCTGAAGAACAATTTTATATTACTTTTATCCTTTCAAATATATGGAGGTTTGTTTTACGGCTTGGAATATGGTCTATGCAGGAGGATTTTTTAGGTGCTCTTGAGAAGAATGTATGTTCAGCTTTGTCGGGGGCCATTGTTTGCAGATATGTGTTAGGTATAATGGCCTGTAGGATTTTTTTTTTCTCTCAATCTGCTGTTTTCTTTTTTATTTAAATAATTGCAGTCTCCATCTATTTTTTCCTTTTACTCTGTCAAGTTTTGCTCCATAAATTTAGAAATATATCATTTAGGTACATAATGTTTGTAATTCTTATATCTTCCTGATGGTTTGACACTTTTTAAATTTTAGAACCTTGTATACAAATGTTTGCTGGTATTCAAAGTGGAAATGGAAAGTTTTGGTTCCTAATCAGGTGGATTGTTTTAAAATGTCCCCATTTGGCTGTAGTAACACTGGTTTTGTGTTAATGTCTTTTGTAGCATATTCATATAGCCACTCCAGCATTATGATTGCTGTGTGTATACAGTTGGTTTATATTTAATGTATGTCTCAGAGTCAAGGTATAGTTGGAGCTTGTTTTATTTTCTAAATCCGGTCTGACAATCTCAATTTTTGATTGAAAATTTAATGTTATAATTAATGTATTTGGATGTAAATATGTTTTTTACTTCTGGTCTTCTATATATCTCAGATCACTTTTGCTCACTATTTATACTTTCTTTGGCATTAACTAGTTTCTAGTGTGACATTCTAACTCCTAATTCACCATATGTAGTTCTCTTCCATTCCTATGAATTCCAGTTACCACTGGTTTCATTTGTTTATTCCATTCTCATTTGTATTTTGTTCAAATATCTTTCATATAATTTGGGAGCTTATAACATTGAAATGTATGTATGAAAATATAATTGCTATCAAGTCAGCTAATGAAAGAAAAAATGTACAGATACAGTCTCCTGCATACATACTTACTTTTACTAGCACTCCATTTTTAATTTATTTTTACTTCAGGATATATATATATACTGCTTTTCTTTTATTCTGTATTTTATTAGCATTTATTAATTACATATATAAGATTCAGTGTGACATTTTCATATATTATATAATGTACACTGATCAAATCCAATACCAAGCTCTTCTTGTTGAAACCCTACAGACACACATAAACCCTTCTCAACCTGTTAATTACTAGTCTATATTCAGGTTAACTTTTTTTAACTTACACATATAGAGGACATGAAGCATTTGTCTCTGTGTCTTGCTTATTTCATTTCATATAATGTCCTCCAGTTCCATCCATTTTTTCTGGAAACGACAGGATTTCCTTCTCCTTATTGCTCAATAATAGTTGTGTACATATGCCACATTTTCTTTATTCATTCATCTGTTGATGGTCACCTAGGCTGATTGGTAGCTATTGTCAATAGTGCCTCAGTAAACACAGATGTACAGGTAGCTTTTTCGTATGCTGATTTCATTTCCTTTGGATGTACACCCAGAAGTGAGATAGCTACATTTGGTAGATCTAATTTCAGTGTTTTGAGGAACCTCTACATTGTTCTCATAGAGAATGTACCAATTTATATTCCCACCACCAGGGTACAAGAGTTCTTTTTCCTCTATCTCCTTGCTAACTTTTTGTCTGTTTCATTTGGTTTGTTAATAAGAGTCCCTCTGAGGTGAGATGATATCCCCTTGTGGTTTTGATTTGCATTTCCCTGGTAATGATATTGATCATTTTTCATAAATTTGTTGGGCATTTGTATTTCTACTGTTGAGATATGTGCCTATTTTTTAATTGAATTGGTTATTTTTGTTAATTTTTAGCATTTTATATTCTGGATATTAACCATCTTTCAGATAAATAAGTGGTAAACATTTTTTTCCTATTCTGTAGGCTGTCTCTTCATTCTGTTGATCATTTCCTTTGTAGTACAGATTCTTTTTAATTTGATATAATCCCACTTGAAATTTTTGGCTTTTTTCCTGTGCTTTTGGGGTCCTATCCAGAAAATCATTGTCTATACCAGTGGTGAACCTATGACATGTGTGCCACAGTGAGCACATAGAGCTCTCTCTGCAGTGATATCACAAGTTGTATGAGTTGTTTTTTCTAAACTAAAACCTCAGTATTCAGGTTTAATCGTAGTGTTGGCAGTTTGTGATTAATACGTGGGGTTTGCAGTTTGCACACACAGTCTCTAAAAGGTTTGCCATCACTGGCCTATGCCAATATCTTGAAGCGTTTCCCGTCTGTTTTTCTCAAATCTTCTATTCAGGGCTTTGATCTATTCCAAGAATGATTTTTCAGGGTCAGAAAAAGGGATCAAGTTTCAGTCTTCTACATGTTTTCACTACACTGTTCAAGAGGTGTCATTTCTTCAGTGTCTGTGTTGAAAATTGGCTGGTGGAAGATGAGAATCTGCTGGTTGTGAATTAACTTCTAGATGTTCTACACTGTTGTATCAGCCTTTCTGTCGGTTTTTATGCCAGTTTCAAGCTGTTAGGATTGTTAGAGCTCTGTAGGTCAGATTGACTATTTGGAGTTCATTGTGCTTCCATATGAATTTCAGGATTGTGCTTTCTAGTTCTGTGAGGAATGTCATTGGTATTCTGATGGCAATTGTATAAATTGTGCTGAGTAATACGGGCATTTAAGCAATATTCTTCCAATTCACAAATACAGTAGATTTTTACTGGGTTTTTTTCTTTAGTTCTCTTCAGTTTCTTTCTTCAGAGTTTTGTAATTTTCATCATAGAAGTTTGACACTTCCTTGGTGAAGATTATTCCTAGGTATTTTAATTTTTATAGCTCTTGTGGATGGGATTACTCTTAGTATTTCTTTCTCAATGAATTTGTTATTGATGTATATATAGAGAATGTCTACTGATTTTTGTGTTGATTTTATACAGGGTGTGATCAAAACTACAGTGAATGATTGAATGAAAAACAATTTATCACAGTAAAAGACACATCGTTACTAATCCTCCTCAAAGTACTCCCCATCACTTCAACACAATTATCATTCTTCATACTTTCTGAAGCAGTTCTAGAAGTCCTCTGCTGTGAGTGTCTTTAGTTGCACTGTCACTATTTCCATGTCCTGAATCAGTTCAAAACTTTTACCTTCTGGGGTCATTTTGGCCTTGAGGAGGAGCCAAAGGTCCCAATGGTGCCAGATCAGACGAATGAGGACACACAATAATACTTTACTGAGCCTGTCTTTCCACTGAATGGCACTCAGCAGGAACATTTACCATATTTTTAATCATATCTCATAAAGACACTTACAAAAAAGAACCTTCCAAATTGCTTCAGCAAGTGACAAAACAATGAGATAAGAGTACTTGATGTGAAGGAATATTTTGAGGGGGATTAAAGAAAATGGGTCTTTTCCTGTAATATGTATTTAAATACCATATTCTCATTAGCCTCACTCTAATGCTATCATAGTTACTTTCTCCTTGCTGGGACAAACTGCCTGACACCTACAACCTAAAGGAGGAAAAGTTTATTTTCGCTTACAGTTTGTAGAATTTGCATTTGAGAGTCAGGTGGCTCCAAGGCAGGGCACCATGGCATGCAGGAAGTAGCAGCATTCCATCAAGGCCAGAGGAATATAAATAAATATATATATATACCCTGCCAGGCCACGCCCACAGTGACCCACCTCTTCCCACCAGGCTTTACCTCCCAACATCACAACCAGCTATAAACCCATCAGTGGACTAATCCAACATCACACATCCAAGACCTAGTCACCTCCCAAAAGCCCCACCTATGAGCACATGAGGTTTGGAGGAGAATCTAGACATAAACCATAACATTCAACCCCTGGCCCCCAAGAAACGTATGAACATCCATTTATGCAAAAGGCATTCAGTCCATCTCTAAGAGTTGACAAAGTCCTAACAGTTACAGCATTGCTGAAAAGTCCAAGTCCAAATCCTCCTCTGAAGTTTAAGGCAAACTCTTAGGTGTAAGCCCCTGTACAAATGAAAAGAAAGTTAAACACTTGCAACATACAATGACACAAGATAAACATTTCCATTCCAAAAAGTATAAATAAGGGTTAGAAAGGGATGGAACAAAGCAATACCAAAATCCAAAAGGCAAACATTAAATCTTCTAGGTCCATGTCTAGCATCAGGGCAATCTGTGGCAAGATATGAATTCTAAACGGTTTGGGTGGCCCTGTCCCTACAGCACTGCCCACAGTTGTGGCCCTCACAGCTTCTCTTTTGGACGGGTGTTGCTCACTCCTAGCAATTTTCCTCAGACAATTCATGTTTCTGGCTTCTCCAACCTTCTGGGATTTCCATTATACCTTTGGCTTCACACATTGCCTTCTCAGGGGAAAATTGCCTGGCCCTTAAGCCTTCTTCTGAAATCTAAGTGGAAGCCTTCCTGACCACTCAACTGTTGCATTCTGCCAGAGGGAGCAGTAGCCAGGCTTCTTTTACTCTTGACTGTAGAGGTCAAGTTCCTGGATTGCTGACTGCTCTGAACCCAATCCCTCAAGGACAAATCCCCTAGGCTGCCACCATTCTGAAACCTGGTTCTCTGGGGCTCTCTTTTCAAAGCAAAATCTTTCACTTTTGCAATTTTGAGTCTCCAAAGGGGGGGAGTCTTGCTGGTTCTTGCGATGCCCTTATGCCATCTTTTCATTGTCTTGATCCAAAGTACTTGGCCTTTTAATGCTAATCATTTCAGCAACCAAGTTCTCCCCTGCTTCATCTTTGCAGGTCACAACTTTATCATAGCTTCCTTTCTGGCCAAGCACAAAACTTTTAAAAATCATTTTGCTGGTCCATTTGCTCTTGATTCTCAAGGTATAGCCAGCTAAAAACACCCAACAGTAGCCGTGCCACCATCTTAATATTAGACTGTCTTGAAATTTCTTCCACCAGATTAATTAGTCTGCTACCCTTAATCTCAGTCTTCTGCAATATCTCTGGACATGAGCAAGATGCAGACAAATTTTCTGCCAAAGCATAACACACATGGTCCAGAGTCTGGCTCCCAGTGCAATCAATAGTCCTTGTTCCCAACTGAAACCAACTGAGCCTGGTCCATACCACATGCATTTCTATCAGTGTTCTGGTCATCTGAACTCTGACCAGACTCTCCCATCAAGTTTGGCTTAGAGCATTCTAGGACTTTTTCTCTATCCAGCACCTCTAAACCTTTCCAAACTCCTCCTGCAAGCCACTTCCAAAGGCTTTGGAACCACCTGGTAATGTTACAGAAATGACGCCACTCAGTGCAGAGGAGGTGAGTCTCTCAAGCCATCATACCACCGACCCAGAGCGCTGAGAAGGAGAGCCCCCCCAGTGCAGAGGAGGTGAGCCACGTGGGCGCCAGCACCCCCAACCCCTCGTGGCTATGCCAAGCCATTACATGGATCCATACCACAGAGTTGGAGGGGTCATAAAGGACACTGTTCTGAGCCCAGAAGAATGAATCTATCAGGCATGAGAAGAAATTAAACACAAAGGGGGAGAATGCAAGAAAAAGAAAAAGTCATGACAAGGATAAGTCAATATGTATCAGTTATAACCATCAATGTTAATGGTCTCAATTCACCAATCAAAAGAAATAGACTGGCAGAATGGGTCAAGAAGCAAGATCCAACTATATACTGCATAAAAGAAACACACTTAATTCAAAAAGAAACTCATACCCTGACAGTTAAAGGGTAGAAAACAATAGTCCATGCAACAGGAACCCGAAAAAAAACAGGAGTAGCTATCCACTTTGCAGATCAAGTGGATTTCAAAGCAAAATCTGAAACACTTCTGGTCCCCAGAATTTCAGATAAGGGATAGTCAACCTGTATGTACAAATCTATTGTGAACATGAGTTTTCATTTCTCTTAAGTAAAAATTAAGAACAGACCTGTTGGTCCTTAACAGTAATACAAGAAATTTCTATATTCTTTTCCTAAATGGTTTTATCATTTCACATTAGCAGTATTAGAAAGTTCTAACTGGTTCACACCTAAGCTGATATTTGTTCTTTGAAAACTTTTAAATTCATCTCCCTAATGAATGTATAATATGATCTTGTTATTGTACTAATTAGTATTTTTCTGATTCTAGTGTTGCACACCTTTCCTTGTGCTACACTGGCTATTATCTTCTTGTGTCTGCTTTTTAATTGGGCTGTCTATTAATGAGCTGTAAGAGTTCTTTATATATTCCAGTCATAGGTTATATATATTATAAATATGTCCTGGTTAAGGACTACTTGTCATTTTCTTAAACATGTCTTTTAAAGTTCTAAATTTTGATGGAATCTCATTTATCAATTTTTTTCTTTTATACATCATGGTATTTTTTCTTTTTCCCATTAAGTTTATTGGTACATTTTAGGTATAAAATACAGTTACATTCATCATTAGGATCTTGTACCATTACATGAGTCTCTTGGTTCTCATTTTTTTCCCCTTCCCTTGCCCTCCCTTCACCCCCTCCACCCTTCCCTATTTGCAAAGACTTTGTTTCCATATTTTTTTCCTTTTTTCATATTTTTTCTTTTGCCTTCTTTCCTTTCCCCTACCCCTCCCACTTCCCCTGCTCCTTTAGACCTTTTCTTCCTGTTACACAATATCAATTATACATTTTTAAAATTACACTATCAAGATCTAGGAGACATTACCACAGATTTTACAGAATTTAAAAGGATATAGAAAGCATATTACAAATATCTTTTATGAAAGACAAATTAATGAAACTGACTCTGGAGGAAATATAAAATTTGAATAGCACCTATTAAAGAAAGTATATTCCTAGCTTGAAAACCTACCAATATGACAACAGCAGGCTCATATACATTTTAACTGATAAATTATATCAAACATTTAAAGCAGAAAAAAGAAGGAACACTTCTCCTCTCATTTTAGGAACTCAACATTGTGCTAATCCTAAATGGATAAAGATAATACAAGAAAAAAGTATGAACATGAATAGAAATTTGTTTAACAAAACAAACTATTAGAAGTCAGATCTGGCAGTGTGTACAAAGTGGTTTTATTATAGGGATGGCAGTGTTGGTTCAGCATTGGAAGGTCCACTCCCATAAGTCATTATTTTAACAGAGGGAAGGAAAAAGCCATATGATCCTGTCAGTAGTTGGAGAAAAAGCATTGGACTAAATTTTACAGCTGTTCATAGTAAAGGCTATCAGGAGAGTAGAAGTAGAACAGAATCTTCTTAACAGAAAAGCCATGTACTCCATACTTCCAGCAAAAATGCCTTATATGAATGGAGAAGATACAATGCTTTCTCCCTAAGGTGGGGAACAAGGGCAGATATGCCTACTCTTCATCTGTCCATTAAACTTTGAAACATAGGCCCAAACCAAAATAGTCTGGCAATAAAAAGAAACAAATAGCATAGGATTGGCAAGGTAGAAGTATAATCTTTATATGTAGATGAAATGATCGTCAACAGAGAAAATACTAAGAAATCTCTAGCAGCCCCTAGAAGTTGTATTTGAATTTAGCAGGATTAGAAAACACAAGGTATATATTAAAATTCAGGTCTATGTATACTTGTTATAAATGAAGAATAGGATATTGAAATTTAAAAGTTATACAGGAGTACAGAGGACCTAGAAAAGAAAAAAGAAAAAACATAACAGTGTTGGAAAACATTTATTACCTAATTTTAAGACTTCCTCTAAAGCTACAGTAATCAAGGCAACGTTGGCATAAGGAAAGACATATAGATCATTGGAATAACACAGAGAATCTAGAAATAAAACCACTCATATATGGCCCACTGAGTTTTGAAAGATTATTTAACATTAACATTTTGTAGAATATAAACTCAATGCAAGAGCTGAGGAAAAGATAGTGGCTTCAGAACACCTGGTATCCGTATATAAAAAATTAACCTCAACCCTTTATTTCCATACATAAAAATAACTTGAAAGGATCTATGAACCTAAATATGAAAGACTAAAACTATAAAACTTTAAGAAGAAATTATAAGGGAAAATATTCATGAATTTAGGGTAAGCAAGAATTTCCTAGGATGCAAAAAACATGATTTAGAGTCAGTCCCAGCACCCAGGAGAAGGCTCTCTGTCCACCATTCCACCACTCCCAGGGCAGAGGAGGTGAGCCAATCCCAGAGCCCAGGAGGAGGCTCCCCAGCTGCCATTCCACCACTCCCAGGGCAGAGGAGATGAGTCTCATGGGCGCCAGCAGTACCCCTCCCCACCATCTGAAATGAGAAGGCATGTAAACAAGCCTCAAAAACAGACTTCCAGATCACCTACAGCAACATCAAAGGGAAAAGAGATGGAACAATCTGATACTCAACCATCTGGACTCCATGAACTGGCAACAAAAGATGATCCGGAAAAAATGAAACCAGAAATAATTTCTCACATAACAGCAGAGATTGTGCCCATAGTGCAAGACATGATTAATAAATCTAGAGAGGACACAGATAAAAAAATAGAGGAGCTGAGGAACATGATGGAATCCCAACATAGGAAACAAATGGAATCCATAAAACAGATGCAAATAGATTTTCAGGAGATTAAAAACTCCATTGACAGTCTAGCCAGCAGAATGAACCAATGTGAGGATAGAATTTCAGATATAGAAGATTGCAATTAGTGACCAGGAAAAGAAAAATTGCTTTAAAATTATAAGGGACCACAAGAAATCAATCTAGGAGCTGCTAGGTGATGGAAAGAAGAATAACATAAGACTGATTGGAGTCAATGAAGAAACAGGAGAGAGTACAGATGACATGAAAAAAGCTGTTCACAGAAGTAATGGCAGAAAACTTCCCAAATGGGAAAAGAACTTGACATACAGGTAAGTGAGGCATATAGAACTCCAACTAGCCACAATCAAAACACATCTACACATAGGCATACAATAGTTAAGATTCCAGAAACCCAACAGAAGAACAAAGTTCTACAAGCAGTGAGAGAAAAGAAACAAATCACATACAAAGGAAAGCCCATCAGAATCACAGCAGACTTCTCAACACAAACCCTGAAGGCAAGAAAAGCTTGGAGTGACGTATTTCAAGTCCTAAAGGAAAACACCCAGCAACTCAGATTGAAGTACCCTGCAAAATTATCTTTCAAAATTGATGGAGAAATAAGATACTTTCATGATAAAGAGCACCTTAGGAACTTCATGAATACCAAACCAGCACTCCAAAAAATTTTAGACAATATTCAGGAAAAGTCAATGAGGATCACAACCCCAGGAAGCCTAGCAGAATGAATCCATTGGGCATGACAAATTAAACACAAAGGGGGAGAATGCAACAAAAAGAAAAGTCATGACAAGGCTTTTAAAATTTTTAACTTCATCTCCCTAATGAGTGTATAATTCAATCTTGTTATTGTACTGATTAGTATTTTTCTGATTCTAGTGTTGCACACCTTTCGTTTTGCTGTACTGGCTATTTACCATCTTCTTGTGTCTAGTTTTTAATTGGGTTGTCTATTAATGAGCTGTAAAAGTTCTTTATATATTCTGGTCATAGGTTATATGCATTGCAAATATGGTCTGTTTAAGGACTTTTCATTTTAATGATGTCATTTAAAGTTCTAAATATTGATGGAATCTCATTTTTTTCTTTTATACATCATGTTTTTTGTATCCTAGGAAGTTCTTGCCTACCCTAAATTCATAAACATTTTCCCTTATAATTTCTTCTTAAAGTTTTATAGTTTTAGTCTTTCATATTTAGGTTCATAGATCCTTTCAAGTTATTTTTATGTATGGAAATAAAGGGTTGAGGTTAATTTTTTATATACGGATACCAGGTGTTCTGAAGCCACTATCTTTTCCTCAGCTCTTGCATTGAGTTTATATTCTACAAAATGTTAATGTTAAATAATCTTTCAAAACTCAGTGGGCCATATATGAGTGGTTTTATTTCTAGATTCTCTGTGTTATTCCAATGATCTATATGTCTTTCCTTATGCCAACGTTGCCTTGATTACTGTAGCTTTAGAGGAAGTCTTAAAATTAGGTAATAAATGTTTTCCAACACTGTTATGTTTTTTCTTTTTTCTTTTCTAGGTCCTCTGTACTCCTGTATAACTTTTAAATTTCAATATCCTATTCTTCATTTATAACAAGTATACATAGACCTGAATTTTAATATATACCTTGTGTTTTCTAATCCTGCTAAATTCAAATACAACTTCTAGGGGCTGCTAGAGATTTCTTAGTATTTTCTCTGTTGACGATCATTTCATCTACATATAAAGATTATACTTCTACCTTGCCAATCCTATGCTATTTGTTTCTTTTTATTGCCAGACTATTTTGGTTTGGGCCTATGTTTCAAAGTTTAATGGACAGATGAAGAGTAGGCATATCTGCCCTTGTTCCCCACCTTAGGGAGAAAGCATTGTATCTTCTCCATTCATATAAGGCATTTTTGCTGGAAGTATGGAGTACATGGCTTTTCTGTTAAGAAGATTCTGTTCTACTTCTACTCTCCTGATAGCCTTTACTATGAACAGCTGTAAAATTTAGTCCAATGCTTTTTCTCCAACTACTGACAGGATCATATGGCTTTTTCCTTCCCTCTGTTAAAATAATGACTTATGGGAGTGGACCTTCCAATGCTGAACCAACACTGCCATCCCTATAATAAAACCACTTTGTACACACTGCCAGATCTGACTTCTAATAGTTTGTTTTGTTAAACAAATTTCTATTCATGTTCATACTTTTTTCTTGTATTATCTTTATCCATTTAGGATTAGCACAATGTTGAGTTCCTAAAATGAGAGGAGAAGTGTTCCTTCTTTTTTCTGCTTTAAATGTTTGATATAATTTATCAGTTAAAATGTATATGATGGGGCTAGGGATTTAGCTCACTGGTTTCTCCACCTGCTGCACAAGCACAAGGACCTAAGTTCCATCCCTTGTACCAGAAAAAAAAATGTATATGAGCCTATTGTTGTCATATAGGTATGTTTTCAAGCTAAGAATATACTCTCTTTAATAGGTGCTATTCAAATTTTATATTTCTTCCAGAGTCAGTTACATTAATTTGTCTTCCAAGGTACTTCTTAGAAGTTGTCAAATTTATTTCAGTAAAGATTTTAGTAATATGCTTTCTATATCCTTTTAAATTCTATAAAATCTGTGGTAATGTCCTCTAAACCTCGATATTGTAATTTAAAAAGTATAATTGATATTGTGTAATAGGAAGAAAAGGTCTGAAGAAGTAGGGGAAATGGAAAAGGTAGGGGAAAAGAAAAGATATGAGAAAAAGAAAACAAAGTCTTTGTAAGTAGAGAAGGGTGGAGAGGGTGAAGGGAGGGTGGGGGAATGGGAAAAAAATAAAAACCAAGATACATCATGTAAAGGTACAAGATCCCAATGATGAATGTAACTGTTTTATACCTAAAATGCACCAATAAACTTAATAGCAAAAAAAAAAGAAATGACCCCACTTCCCTGTTTTAGTTAACTCCTAGTTTCTTGAACAAACTTAAAGGAGGAAAGGTTTATTTTGGCTCAGAGTCTATAGAGTTTTCAGTCCACAGTCAACTGGCTCAAAGACGAGAGCATGGCTGAGGGTCATGGAAGAGGAGAAACAGTCCATGGTATAGCAGGCAAGAAGCAGCTCCATCTATCAGGGATATAGATAGATACATAGATAGATTGATTCATTCTCATTCCAGTTGACACCCACAGTAACCCACCTCTTCCCACTAGACTTCACCTCCCAAAATCACACCCAGCTATAAACCCATCAGTGGACTAATTCAGTACCACATACCCATGTTCCAGTCACCTCCTAAAAGCTCCACCTATAAACACATGAGGCTTTGGGGAGACATCTAGACATAAGTGATAACAGTGCTACTTTATAAAATTCATTTTTAATTTTAGTTGTCTTTTGGGACATTAGGTTTTCTATGTATAGCATCATATCATTTGCAGACAGGTGGAGTATGACAAACTCCTTTCCACTTTGAATGCCCCTTCTATCTCTTGCCTTATTTCTGCACCTAGGACTCCCAAAACTAAGTTAAATACAAGTGGTGGGAGGAAGGATCCATGTATTGTTCCATATCAAAGACAGAAAACTTTCACCATTTTCTTATTTAGTATAATGATAGCTGTTGGCTTATTATAAATTATCTTTCTGGGTGTGGTGGCATATGCTTGCAATCCTAGTACTTGGGAGGCTAAGGCAGGAGGATTGCCATGAGTTTGAGGCCAACCTGGACTACATAGTGAGACCTTGTCAAAAAATAAAATAAATGAACAGATAGTCTTTATTTATGTTCAGGTATGATCCTTCTATCCCTCAATTGATCAAGGTTTTTATCACAAAACTTTGAATTTTATCATATGCTTTTTCCTCATCCATTGGGATTTTCGTCCTTCATTCTTTTGATGTGATGTATTATGTGTTATTGATTTTCATAGTTGAACCGTCCTTGAATACTTGCACCATAAGCATGATGAAGCTCATGATAAGGGATCTGTTTGATATGTTCTTGGGATCAATTTCCAGTATTTTTTGAGGTTTTACATTTATTTTCATGAGGAACATTAGTTTATAGATTTCTTATTTATAAGTCCTTGTTTTTTCTTGCTATTTTCAAGATTTTTCTTCATCCAACTGTGTCAGTGTTTGGACTCTGTATGATATATCTGGTATGGATCTTGGACTTTTTGACTTCCTTGGATATACAGATTTTTTTAACCAAATGTGAGGGGTTTCATCCATTATATCTTTGATTATTATTTTCCTGTCCTTTTCTCCCCCTCCTTTCCTTCTGTTCCTACTTACCTATATATTTTTGTACTTCATATCTGACATTTGGGTTTTCATTTATTCTGTTTTCCATAATATTAATGATCTATCTTCAAGATCACTGATTCTTCTACCAGATAAATGTACCATTTACCCCTTCCATTAATCATTTTTTTTACTTTTCTCCTTGAAGTTTTTAATTTTGGAATTTCTATTTGGACCTTTTCTTATCATTCATTTCTCTTTACTGATAATTTTTAGATGATGAGACATTATCATATATTACTTTGAAAAGCATCCTGTCCTTTAGTTCCTTGAACACATTTATAATAGGTGCTTTGAAACTGTCTGCAAAGTCTAATGTGTAGATCTTCTCTCGGTATTGTTCCCAGGTTCTTGTTTCTGTGTGTATCTCTTTTTTGCTGAAAACTGAAAATGTTATATAATAAAGAACTCTGAGGGATACAAGATATAATAAAGATATCCAGTCCTCAGCACCTTCTCCACAAGGCAGAGTAAATGTAATAGACATACAGCTGTAAATTTAGTTGGCTGTTGAAGAACACTGGACATCAGAAAAGGAGATACTGGAACCTTATAAGAGATGGTAGACAAGAGCATAATGAGAGAAGTGAAATACCCTTTGCCCCAGCTCCACAGCCCAGGAAGAGGGAGATTCCCTTTTGCACGGGTGAATGTGAAAGAGTCCTAACAAACCATGCCAGTGCCAACGCTGGCAATACTAGCTACAGGAGAGTTTCAAAATCCTCATAGGTGTGGAGACCATTTACAAAAGTAGCCTGAAATCTACATATTGCTCTTGCTTTAGAAAAGAATCTCATACCATCTCCCATTTAACAGCCCTGGTGCTATAGCCAGAAGCCATCTTCAGAAGGAAGCTACCACCTGAACTTGGGCTGCTCTAGGGTCAGAAGCCCCTGCATATTCCCATCTCTGAGATCCCACAGGCATCCCACTGTACTGGCTGGAGGGGTAGCTGCCCCATGAATCCAAGTTTTCCCACCAAAGTGACTGCAGCTTAACCCCATTGGGTACCCTGTATAGAAGGGTAGGTGTTGTGACATGGAGAGAAGAGAGTACTGCTCTCAGGACATCAGGCACTTTCCCTGTGAGATGAAAGACATGAAAAAGGCACATATGGGCTACTACCAGTTCCAGGAAGGCAGGTGTCCATATGCTACTTGTCACCCCACGCCCCTGCACTGTGCTCAGCTGCATGTTACTGGCATGACAGGGAGAGAACTCTTTGGTTTCTACTGCTGCCCTACCCACAAAGGCATGGCTCTTTGTCACCTTGCCTCTAGCTATACACAGCCAAGGGGTCAAATGCAACCCTGCCTCACTCTGTGTGTAGTCCTGCTTCTGGCCAGGCACTGAAGCAGTAGAAAGGAATATTATGATCCCTGATGAAACCCCACCTACACAGTTGGTACGGATGCCCCTCTCTTGCACATGGTCTGACCACACACTGCAGTCAGTGCTGGGATTGTACACCACAGACGGGGTTCCCGCCAATGCCTCCCCCCTGTGCAGTGTCTTGGCCTTGCACTACTGACTGGTCAGACGTCAAGTGCTTCAGGCCCCTTACCACTGCTGAGACTGCCAATGCTAGAGCCCCTTGCTAATAATAGAGCTAGCAGCAACACTGCATGAGGAAATGTACTGCCTGATAAAGGCCACCACTGCCACTGCGAGTAACCCCACAATAAATGCCCTGAACCCATAGCTGTCTGCCCCACATCTGCCTGAACTGCCAGTTTCCCTGATCTCGTAAGGTCTGCAGAAACAGGGGCCCTTTGACTCCACCATGGTAAGTGTTGTGCCAGCCAAAGAATTTGCAGGGATACTAGACTATTGTGCTCAGCTAGGATCAAAGAAAACATGCCCTGACAAACCAACACCCCAAGAGAAATGCCTACATTTTCAGGAGAAAGCCAATTACAAAGAAGGCCATGCCATAAAAGTGGTAAAAAAATCTAATCACCAGATGTCCAAATCTCAACATAGGATGACAAGAAATACAAAAAATGAGGTAGTGCTGCTTTCCAAGAACATGGGTCTCTAGCAACTGATACTAAAAATAAAAGATCAATATGGACTAAATGCCTGATAAATAATTTAAAAGAATGATTATAAAAAGCTCAGTGAGATCCCAGAGAATACAGATAAACAGTTGAAAGAGAATTAAACAGAAAACTTGGAAATTATGAACTCAGTAGTTAAAGGAAAGACACAATTGAAAGCCTCAAATAGACTAGTTCAAGCATGAGAAAGAACAGCTGAACTTCTCTAGGGATCACCTTTTCAGAGATGAACAGCGACTCATTCACCCAGCTAATATCACAGGAAGTAAGATAATCAGGTGGGAGATCACAGTGCCTGTTTTTAGTATAGCAAAATTAGAAGACATATTGAAGAAGGCAGGAAGAAAAGAGTCGCCTGTGCCATTGCCCCTCCAACTCTGAGCACCCAGTTGTGGGCATGGATATCTCCCTATTCAGGTAGAGAGAGAAGTCCAGGTTTTAGATTCAAAACCCAATGCTAGACAAAGCCCCATGATCACTACTTCAGATCAATAATCATGGAATAAGCTACTTAAACTGCTTTAGTCCAGGTAACTCACTGCCTCTACCACCCTTCTCCTAACATCAGGCAAGAGAGTAGAGAGCAGGACTCCCACCCTGGGCAGAAATGCACCGAAGCTGCACAGGGACTTGCTCTTGGAGCCTCTTACTGGGCTCACCATGGTGATAGTCAGCACCCATAGCAGGGCCAGAGCTCAGAAATGAAGCCTGATGACCAGCCCTTGCAAATGCAAACAATGGTGTGCCTTTAGAGAGACTCTAGTTTGGGCCTGCCTCATTTCTAGCCTTGCAGTGGCATGAGGCACACCCACCATCCTCCAGAGGCTGTGTAGGCTCTTGCAGCTTTAAAACTCAGGCACAACCCACCTTAGCCTGAGCCTTGATGGCCAAAAGACTATCTCCACAAGCTATTCCCCAATCTTGGGCAGCACAGGTTTCAGAAGGCCAGTGCTCACAAACAACACTCCACAACTACTCTGGCACCCTCGTTGTATGGACTTGTGTGTTATTTGCATCACTGACAACTGAGGCACAGACCTCAGTGCAACCCTGAGACAATGCAGGTCCCTCACTGCTGTGAAAATGAGGCATGGCCCAGGTTAGCATCAGCTTAGATGGCCAAAAGACTGCCTTTATCAACACGACCCCAACTTCAGGCACCATAGCTTGGTGCAAGACCCCACTCGCTAAGGGTAGGACTGATTAGTAAGTATAAGACTTTGCCCTAGAATTTAGTGCTATGTTGGTGAAATCTAATGCTGGGAAGATCCTAATAGTCCCTATTTCCTAGTTCTGCTTGTAGACAAGACCTCTGGAAAAGCTCCAGGGAGACAGGAAGAAGTGCATACACAGTCTATTGGAATTTTATCCCCACCAACATCTTCTGCAGTTGACTGGAGTGGTCCTAGGTAGAGAATCTATTTCAGCAATAAGCAGCCAGATGGGTGTGGGTCTTGGTCTTGCCCCAGTTTTGTGCTGGTCTTGGAAGACTATAGACTTAGAGTGTGACGTAATCTGGGAGTGGTCCATCCATGGTCACTCTACCCAGAGCAAGGTAAAATCCTGCAGAGCATGACCAGATTGGTAACTATGGACACAGCATCTGGGCCAACTCTTGGCCAATGGAGACACTTGTTGGGACAGACTTTTTCTTGGTATTTTCCTGGTCCTTTCTGAGCAGAAACAATTTATCTGGGACAAATGTGACCCATTTGTTACCGAAATTGCCCTGTGTTACTGAAACAGTGACCACACACCAACTGTACACTCCCAAGAAATCTTGACTTGGACATAATTCAGTGCTGCAATAAGCAGATGAACACAAAACCCGATTAGAAAAGCTGGAATATATACTGGATTCTTCACTGCACAAGTGATACTGCACAACATGCAGCAGTAAGAACTTTCAGGAACTGGTGACCTCACCTAACAAGGGGCCAAAAACTGACCAGAACATAATCAGTATGGAAGACCACACAGAGAGTTTAAACCAGCTGCTTGAAGGAAACTCAAAGAGCTGAAGAAACATTTGCATACTCTGAGAGAAACTTGAAGAGATGGAAGAATTTTTTTTAATGAAACAAATTCTTGAGCTGAAAAATAAATGCAGTGAAATCAAGAATGTGATAGCATCAATAGGAGTACAGATAAAACAGAATTATAGAGCTCAAAGACAGGCTATTTGAAAATATATAGTTGGAGGAGAAAATAATGAAGGAAGCTTATGGAAACTTTGGGGCAATATTATAAAACCAAATATTGTGGTTTAGGAAGACCTTGAGAATGCCAAGGGGATAGATCACTTTTAAAAAGTAACAGAAAACTTTCTAGTCCTAGAGAAGGATACAAATACTGTACCCAGTTATAGGAAGGTCAACGGTCTCCAGTCAAATTTAATGTAACCAAGTCTACCCCAAGAGATTTTGTAATCAAACTTTCAAAGGTGAGAGAAGAGAAACAACACATAGGTGTCCCAATTCATCTTAGACTTCTTGGCAGAAATCTTATAGACTAGAAGTGGCACGAGATTTTTATAGTACTAGGGGGGGAAAAGCTGCCAACCAAGAATATTATATCCAGCAGACCTATCCTTTAGTTGCAAAGGAGAGAATATAGCTCCACCAGACCTGATCTACAAAAAATGCTAAAGAATGGCCTTCAAACTGAAGATGATGTTAACAAGTAAAAAGAAAAGATAAAAAGAAAAGATAAAAAGGTACAGAGAGCAATGGTAGGAGTAATTACTTTTAAAATTCAGAATGGTCTACTTTACAAGCATGGCACATAAACTATTCATATCTTTAGTTATAAGCTCTAAAAATACTTAAATAACTACATTAATATGTTAATACACAAAGATGTAAAATGGGATTTTAAATATTCAAAGTGTGGGTAGAAATACAGTGCAAATATAGAGTTTTCTTAGATTTTCTCTTGTTCTCATTTCTTATGATTTTAAGTTGTCATTGCTTAAAAATATCTTATAATCAAATATGTTTTTTGTAAGCCACATGGTAATCACAAAACAAAAATCTATAATAGACAAAACAAAATTATAATCAAATCTTACTACAAGACTAAATCATTTACACACAAAGGAAGACTTTGAGAGGAACAAAGGAACTACGTGAAAATGAGGGACCAATTACAAAACAGATGCATAAGACCTTACCTATGAATAATTACCATGAATGAAAATGGATTAAACTCTCCACTCGAAAGAGATGGAGTGATTAAATGTATTGTTTCAAAAAGACCCAATTATTTCTTCCTTCCAAGAAATTCATTTCACCTCTTAGGACACATATAGATCAAAAGGGATAGAGTAAGATTTTCCATGCAAATGGAACCGGAAAAAAGCAGGAGTACCCATACAATACATACATCAGATAAAATAGACCTTAAACCAAAAACAGAAGAGATAAAGAAGGTTATTATGTACCTTCTAGATATATGTAACCAGTATTGGAACACCCAAATATATAAGGTAAATATTAATAGATGAAAAGGAGCGACTCGAATAGAGTAATAGTTTGGGGCTTTAACATAACCACTTTCAGCAACGATCAGATAAATCAGATAGAAAATTGGTGAAGAAATATTTAAACTGCATGCTAGACCATATGATCCTAACAGACATCTACAAAACATTCATCCAAAAGTGCTAAATACATGTTTTCTCATCAGCATGAGACATTCTCTTGGGCCACAAACCAAGTCTCAACACTTTTTAAAAATTTAAGTCATATCAAATATCCATTCTGACCACAAAGCAGTAAAACTAGGTATCAATACAAACTTTCTGCCGGGAATGGTGGTGCCTGCCTGTAAAACCAGGACTCCTAGAAGCTGAGGTAGGAAGATCATGAGTTTGAGCCCAGCCCAAGCAACTTAGCAAGAACTTGTCTCAAAATAAAAAAGAGCTGGGAGTGTAGAGCAATGTGAAGACCCTGGGTTCAATCCCCGGTACAACAGTAAAAGAAAACTTTGGAAACTAACCAAATACATTCTGATTAGACAATTCACTTTTGAACAACTAGTGGAACTAGAAAATTGAGGACATTTTAAAATTTTGTGAAACACATGAAAATGTGCATACATTATGCCAAACTGTCAGAGGGAAATTTACAGCAGTCAGTGCCCACATTAAAACTAGAAAAATCTCAAGCAACCTATTGCTGTATTTTTTTTCTATTGCTGTATCTTAAGGAACAAAAAAAAAGAAAAATTTAAAACAAAAAAAAGAGACCAATACAAAAATAAAGTCTAAACAAAAATGATACAAAAGATCAATAAAAGTTGATTAGTAGAAAAATCTGTAGACTAAGAAAAAGAATAGAATCAGAGATGAAAGGGAAGCATAACTGTCACCACAAAATACAAAAGATCAGTACAGATTATTATGAACCACTATGTGCCAACAAATTTGATAACCAGAAGAAATAGACAAATTCCTAGGTGCACACATTTTACCAAGACTGAATCAGGAAGAAATAGAAACCTCAAACAGACTAACAGCAAGTAATAAGTTTGAATCAGTGACAAAATCTTTCATCAAAGAGAAGCCCAAGACTAGATGGAATCTACTGAACATTTTAAAAACTAATACTAGTTCTAAGTTATTCCAAAAAATAGAAGAGGAAGAATTTCTTCCCAACACATTCTAGGAGGCCAGGATTACTCTGATAGGAAGAACTAGATAGGTCTAAAACATAAAAGAACACTACAGACCAAAATTCCTGATGAATATAGATGTAAAGTCCTCAATAAAATACTAGCAAACTAACTCCAACATTGAAAAGATCATTCATGGGTTGGGGGAGGAGATCAACTGGTAGAGTGCTTGCCTAGGAAGTTCAGCCCCTGGAAATGTAAGAATAGAAAAAGATCATTTACCATAATCAAGTAGGATTTATCCCCAGGATGTAAGGATTGTTCATATACTCAAAATACTGATATAAGCATCAAATGAAGAACAAAATCTATATGATCACCTCAGTGCGGCAGAAAATTGCACTTGATAAAATTCAACATCCCTTCATGATAAAAATACTCAACCAATTAGGCACAGAAGGAATGCACCTCCACACTATCAGGCCATTTATATATAGGTCAGTAGCTAACACACTGAATGAGGAAAAGCTGAACACTTTCTAAGATTGAAAATAAGACAATAGTGCATAGTTTCTCCACTTTTATTTTATTTATTCTTACTCTGGAAGTCCTATCCAAAGCAGTCATGCATAAGAAGAAGTAAAGGGCACCCAAAATGGAAAAGAATTCAAATTATCACTGTTTGCAAGTGATATTATATTCTATATAGAAAACCTCAAAATCCCACCAAAAAATCCCACCAAAAGTACTATTAGAACAAATGAATAAATTCAGGAAATCTGTAGTATGTAAAATAAAAATAAAAATCAGCATTGCTACATACCAATAGCAAATTATCTGAAAAAATCAAGAAAATTATTCCATTTGCAATAGCTACAAAAAATATACCTGGAGACAAATTTAACAAAAGAGATGAAGGAGGTCTACACTGAAAACTATAAAGCATTGATAAAAGAAACTGAAGAGCACAAAGGAAAAGTGAAAAGTTACTCCATCTTCATGGTTTGGAAAATTGCTAAAATGTTCGCACTACTCAAAGCAATTTACAAATTCAATCAAAATACCACTGACATTCTTCATAGAGCTAGCTATGAAAACATTCTAAAATTGATATGGAAGCACAAAACCCTCTGGAGCCAAAGCCATCTTAAGGATAAAGAACAAAACAGTAGGCATTACACTGCTGCAGGATTTTTGTGTAGAGGACAGGACACGAGGCCTTTTTCTCAGGAGGCAGTTTTATTCTTGGACTCATATCCAAAGGCTGAGTGGCAAACATGGTATAGTTGCACCCTTTTATATAATTTTTGATTTTGTCTCCTGTATATGGACACACACTAACATTTTACAGTCTAGTCGGGTATAATTTATGGTACAGAGTTACATCAGAACTACCCACCCATGCATACACAGAGGCTGATATTGCTACACTGTAAAAAGTTCCCACCCTGACCCTGGAGAGGAGCCCTACCACACACTACTTGACTTCAAAACATACCACCAAGTTGCAGTAAATAAAACGGCGCTGTATTGCCGTAATAATAGACACATAGACCAAGAGACAGAATAGACATCCCAGACATAAACCCACACAGATACAGTCAAATGATTTTGGCAAAAGTGCTAGGAACAAGCCCTGGAGAAAGGACGATCTTTTAAATAAAAAGTGCTTGGAAATTGGATATCCACACGCAGAAGAATGAAAATACTTATATTGTGGTCTCACAAATATCAACTTAAAATGAGCTAAAGACTTAAATGTAAGACATAAAATTACTAGTAACAAAACTTAGAGAAAATGCTTCAGGAGACATTGGAAGAGGCAAAGACTTTTTTGGACAAGACTCTAAAGTATAGGAAATGATAGCAAAAATAGACAAATGAGGTTCCAACAAACTAAAAAGCTTCTGCCCAACAAAGGAAATGAGTAAACAGCAACCTGGAAAATGTCATAAAATATTTGCATACTATATCTTATAAAGGAATAATATCCAGAATATATAAATACCAAAAACTCTGCAGTAAAAACCAAATAATCCAATTTTAAAATGGGCAGTATATCTAAATATTTATCAAAAGACATACAAATAGCCAAAAGGCACATGAAAAAATGTTCAGTATGACTAATCATTAGGGAAATAAAATTAAAACTACAATCAGATAACACCTCCCTCCAGTAAGAATGGCTATTATAAAAAGTACAAAAGCTAACAGGTGCTGGACAATACGTGGGAAAAAAAGGAAATCTTTCCCACATTAGTGCAATCACAGAGAAGAGAGAACTACCACATGATCTAGCAATTCTGTTACTATGTATCCAGGGAAAATAAAATCAGTATGTCAAAGAGACATCTGCACTGCTATGTTTGCTGCACCACTGTTTACATGAGCCAAGAAATGGAAACAACCTAAGTGCCAATCAACTTATTGATAGAAAAAAACTGGTACATCTACACAACAACATGTTGCTCAGTCACAAAAAGAATAAAATCCTGTCATTTGTGGCCACGTGAACAGAAGTGGAGATCATTACATTAAAAGTCAGGCACAGAAAGAGAAGTATTAGGAGATGTGGAACCTAAAAAGCTGAGAACAGAGTGATGGTTACCAGATGCTAGAGAGAGGGTGGTCAGTAGGTATTAAGTTACAGTTGGATTAGAGCAAAACTTCTGGTGTGATATTGCGCCATAGGATGACTATAAGTAACAATGTACAGCACATTTCAAACATCTAGAAGGATTTTGAGTTATCAAAAAGAAATTAAGGAGATAAATGTGCTTAACCTGATTTGACGCACATATACATTGTGTAAGTCTTAAAACATTTCACATTACCCATTAGTATGTACAATGTTTAGGCATCAGTTAAAAATCCATTAAATTCATTATGTATTACAAATGTACTAAAAAAATTTTCTCAAAAATTTAAAAGTGCTACATATATGTATTCATTACACTGTAACTTATAAATATGTCAATTATGTCAATTTAAAATGAAAGTAAAGAAATTAAAAATATAACTATCAAAAGTTCACTAATATATAAATATATTTTCTTTTTATTTTATTGGTACATTTTAGGTATACAATATAATGACATTCATCATTGGAAATTTGCACGTTTACGTAATCTCCCTTGGTTCTTACTTTTCTCCCTTCAAACTTCATCCCTCCCTATTTGCAAAGACTGTTTCCATTTTTCCATTTTCTCATATTAATTCCATTCCCCTACCCCTCCCACTTCCCCTTCCCCTTTGCCCCTTTTTCTCCTATTTCACATTATCTATTATACCTTTTAGCCCTTATTTACACTTTCAGTTTCTCACACTAGAGAAACTATTCATCATTTACACACGTGTGTCCTGTTTCACTTGAGTATTGCCTCAATGTGCATCCATTTAGCTATACATGTCTCTAATTTCCCATTTTTTATGGCTGAGTAGTACTCCATTTTATAAAAAAAAAAAAACACATTTTCTTTATCTAGTCTCCAGTTGATGGGAATTTGGGCTGCTTCCAGGTTTTAGCTATTACAAATTGTGCTTCTATGAACATGGGTGCACACATTTCACTGTGGTATGATACTTTTAATTCTTTGGGGAAGATACCCAGCAGGGGAATAGCTAGGTCAAATGGAACTTCCAGTCCTAGTTCTTTGAGCTAGCTCTATACTGATTTCCACAGAGGTTACACTAGTCTACACTCCCACCAGCAGTGGAGCAGGGTTCCTCTTTCCCCACAGCCCCACCACATTTGTTATTGGTTGATTTCATAATAGCACCCATTCTTCCTGAAGTGAGGTGGAATTTCAGTGTTGTTTTCATTTGTGTGTCTCAAATGATCAGGGATGTTGAACATTTTTTCATATGTTTATGTGCCATTTCTACTTCTCTGCCTGAGAAATGTCTGTTCATTTCAGATGCCCATTTTTGGATTGGGTCTTTAAATTTAGGAGGTCTGATTTTAAGTTCTTTATAGATTCTAGATAGTAGACCTTTGTCTGAGGAACAGCAGGTGAAGACATTTTCCCCACATTGTGGGTTGTCTCTTCACACTTCTGGTGGTTTCTCTTGCTGTGCAGAAGCTTTTTAATAAGAAATCACACATGTTGATTGTGCTAGTTCATGGGCAACTGAGGTTTTGTTCATAAAATCTTTTCCTACACCGATGTCTTCAAGAGTTCTACCTAACCTCTGTTCCAGCTGGTTCAGTGTTTCTATTTTAATATTTAGATCTTTAATCCATTTTGATTTTGGTATAGTGCATGTTGAGAGATATAGGTCTAGTTTTAATCTCTGGCAAGTTGAAACCCAATTTTTCGAGCACTATTTATTACAGAGGCTCTCTTTCTTCCAGTGAGGGTGTTTGGCTCCTTTGTCAAAGATAAAGTGGCTCGGTGTATCTGGAGTTGTTTCTGCATCTTCTAATCTGTTCCACTGGTCCTCAGGTCTGTTTCTTTGCCAGTACCATGCTGTTTTTATCACAGTAGCTTTGTAGTATAGTTGCAGGTTGGGCATTGTGGTACACCCTGCCATGTTTCTGATGCCTAGAATTGCTTTTGCTATTCTGGGTCTCTTCTCTTTCCAAATGAATTTTGGGATTGTTTTCTCAAGGTCCATGAAGTATCCTGCTGGAATTTCAATTGGGATTGCATTGAATCTATATAACAGTTTTGGAAGTATGGCCATTTTCACAGTATTGATCCTTCCTACCCAGGAGCAGAGGATGTCTGTCCATTTTCTGATATCATCTTCAATCTATCTTTTCAGATTGCTATAGTTTTCAGAGAAGAGGTCTTTGATTTCTTTTGTTAGGTTGATTCCTAGGTATTTCAGTCTTTTGGATGCTATTGTGAAGGGAATTGTTTGCCCTATTTCTCTCTCAGTGAGTCTGTTGTTCATGTAGAGGAAAGGTATTGATTTTTATGTGTTGACCTTGTATCCAGCTACTCTATTGAATTTGATTATTAGGTCTAGAAGACTTTTGGTGGAGTTCTTGAGGTCTTCTATATAGAGTATCCTGTCATCTGCAAATAATGACAATTTGACTTCTTCATTTCCTGTCTTTATTCCTTTTCTTTCTCTTGTCTAATTGCCATGGCTAATGTTTCCAAAACTATATTGAACAAGAGTGGTGATAGTGGACATCCTTGTCTTCTTCCTGATTTTAGTGTGAAGGATTTCAGTTTTTGACTATTTAGTATGATATTGCCTGTTGGATTTCATAGATGGCTTTTATCAGATTGAGGTAGAGACCATCTATTCCAATTTTTTGTAGGGTTTTTATTACAAATGCATATTGGATTTTGTCGAATGCTTTTCTGCATTTATTGAGATGATCATATGGTTTTTGTCCTTGGCTCTATTGATATAGTGTATTACATTGATTGATTTGCATATGTTGAACCATCTCTGCATCCTGGGATGAATCCCATTTGGTCCTGGTGTATGGTCATCTTAATGATCTTTTGCATTCTATTTCCAAGTATCTTATTAAGGATTTTTGCATCTATGTTCATTAGTGAGATTGGCCTATAGTTCTCCTTTTTGGTTGGGTCTTTCTCTGCTTTGGGGATCAAGGTGATGCTTGCTTCCAGGAATGAATTTGGGAGTATTGCTTCCCTTTCAATTTCATTGAAGAGTTTAAATAGCAGTGGCAGTACTTCCTCTCTAAATGTCTTGTAGAATTCAGCAGTGAAGGTCATCAGGACCCCGGTTTTCGTAGTTGGTAAGTTTTTAATTATGTTTTCAATTTCATTGATTGATATTGGGTTGTTTAGAATTTTTAGGTCTTCTTCATTCAACTTTGGTAATTCACACTAGGAATCTGTCCATTTCATGTGTGTTTTCCATCTTATTGGGGTATAGGTTCTGGAAGTAGGTATTGATGATCCTATGGATTTCTGCTTGGTCCATTGTAATTTCATCCATTTCATTCCTAACTGCTTGGATTTGGGCCTTTTCTTTCCTTTTTCTGATAAGGTTGGCTAAGGGTTTGTCAATTTTGTTTATTCTTTCGAAGAACCAACTCTTGGCTTCATTGATTTTTTTATATCATTCACTTAGTCTCCACTGCATTGATTTCTCCTCTGATCTTTATCATTTCCTCCCTTGTGTAAGCTTTGAGTTTGTCCTCCTCTTTTTCTAGAAGCTTGAGGTTCAGCATCAGGTTGTTTGATTGGGCTCATTCTGTTTTCCTCATATGTGTATTCACTGCTATGAATTTCCCTGGCAAGACTGCTTTCATTGTGTCCCATAGATCTGATGTGTTGTATTGGTATTGTTATTTAATTGTAAAAAATATCTGATTTCTTCTTTAATTTCCTCTGTGACCCATTGATTATTCAGAAGTGCATTGTTCAATTTCCATGAGTTTATGAAATTTTTGCAGTTTCTTTTGCTATTGATCTCCAATTTCATTGCACTATGGTCTGATAATATACAGGGGATAATTTCAGTTCTTTTGCAATTACTTAAACATGTTCTATGAGCGAGTATGTGGTCTATTTTGGAGAACAACCTGTGTGCAGCTGAAAAGAATGTGTATTCTGATTTTGTGTGGTGAAACACTCTGTAAACATCTGTTAAGTTCATTTGTTCAAGAGTTTGAGTTCTAGCATTTCATTATTTTTTGTGTAGCTGATCTATTTCTGAAAGTGGGGTATTGAGGTCCCCCACTACTATTGTATTAGTGCATATATGACTTTTCATGCCCATTAGTATTTGTTTTATATAGTTGGGCACACTAGTGTTTGGTGCATAGATATTTATGATTGTCATCTCTTCCTCTTGGATTGTTCCCTTTAAAAGGATGTAGTGTCCTTCTTGGTCTCCCTTAAACAGTGTTGGTTTGAAATCCACTTGATCTGCAAAGAGGATAGCTACTCCTGCTTTTTTTCAGGTTCCTGTCACATGGAATATTGTTTTCCACTCTTTAACTTTCAGTCTGAGTTTCTTTTTTAATTAAGTGTGTTTCTTGTATGCAGCATATTGTTGGATCTTGCTTCTTGACCCATTCTGCCAGTCTATTTCTTTTGATTGGTGAATTGAGACCATTCACATTGATGGTTATAGCTGATACGTATTGACTTATCATTGTCATGACTTTTTCTTTTTGTTGGATTCTCCCCCTTTACATTTAATTTCTTGTTGCACCTGATGGATTCATTCTGCAGGGCTTCCTGGGGTTGTGATCCTCATTGTCTTTTCCTAGGATATTGTCTAAAATTTTTTGGAGTGTTGGTTTGGTATTTATGAAGTTCCTAAGGTCCTCTTTGTCATGAATGTATCTTATTTTTCCATCTATTTTGAAAGACAGTTTTGTAGGGTACATCAACCTGGGTTGGAGATTGTTTTCCTTTAGGGCTTGGAATACATCACTCCAAGCTCTTCTTGCCTTGAGGGTTTGTGTTGAGAAGTCTGCTGTGATTCTGATGGGCTTTCCTTTGTATGTGATTTGTTTCTTTTCTCTCACTGCTTGTAGAATTTTGTTCTTCTGTTGGGTTTCTGGGATCTTCACTATATATGCCTATGTGTAGATGTTTTTTGATCATGGCTAGTTGGAGTCCTATATGCCTCACTTATCTGTATGTCAAGTTCTTTTCCCCTGCTTGGGAGGTTTTCTGCCGTTACATCTGTGAAGAGTTTTTTTATGTCATCTGCACTCTCTCCTGTTTCTTCATTGACTCTGATCAGTCTTATGTTATTCTTCTTTGCCTCATCTAGCAGCTGCTGGACTGATTTCCCATGGCATCTTGCAATTTTGAAGCAATTTTTCTTTTCCTGGTCACTAATTGCAGCCTTATCTTCTATATCTCAAATTCTGTCCTCACATTGGCTCATTCTTCTGTGTAGACTTTCAATGGAGTTTTTAATCTCCTGGAAATCTGTTTGCATCTGTTTTATGGTTTCCAGGGTCAGGAACTTACCTCAGTGGTTCCGGTTCTTGCCCCACAAATGCAACGTTCTTAATTCGATCCCCAGTTCCAAACAAAAAAAAGTACTTTTGTTTTATGGATTCCATTTGTTTCCTATGTTGGGATTCCATCATGTTCCCCAGCTCCTCTCTAGATTTATTAATCATGTCTTGCACTATGAGCACAATCTCTGCTGTTATTTGAGAAATTATTTGTTTTCATTTCTTCCAGATCCTCTTTTGTTGCCAGTTCAGGGAGTCCAGGTGGTTGAGGATCAGAATTTTCCATCTCCTTTGCCTTTGGGGTTGCTGTAGGTGATCTGAAAGTCTGGTTTTGAGACTTGTTTACATGTCTTCTCATTTTAACAGGGGGGAGGGTGCTGGGAGCACTGGTATGCTGGCCGGAAGTCATCTCTGCGCAGGGAGCGGTGCTTAAATAGACAATATTCTTGTCAATTCTATCCCAATAAACCTTCAATAACAGACTCCTGGCTCTCCTCCAATCTGGTCTCCCCTCCTACTTTCTTGCCATTGCTTTATTTATGGTAACCCATTTATGCATTCAGCCTGTTTTCTCCCTAGGATCTTGTAGTCCAAGACAGGGTCTCACTAAATTGCTCTAATCTATTTTTCCTTTAAGGTTTATCAAAACTCTGGTAGTTTTTTCACTTCAAATCACCAATATGTTAATTCCTCAGTTGTATGAGAAATATTTTTTTCTGGAATTATTTGCTACATCTGTGCTACTTCAGAAAATTTTTTGGCAAGAATGGTGGAGACTATTTGGACCATTTTATCTATTTTGGATCCTTACTTAGAATCCTGTGAAATATTACATATTCAAAATGAAATTCAAAGTATGTTATTATGTATCAGCTCATAAGTAGTATTCTGCATTGATTGTCACCTTTTCCTATTTTTGGATTGTGTTTTCTATTTCAAAGTGAAATGCTGGCATGCCTACTATTTTTTTCTTCTTCAAATCTGGATTCCCAACTGTCAAACTTCTAAAATTTTACTTCCTACAGCAGGATGAGCATGTTTTTAGACACACTTTCAAAATTTGGCTTTAATTTTTTTTGCCAAGCAATGAAGTCTTTATGACAGAAGAGGGATGCTTGCAACAGAGAAAGAAGAAAGAAATCTTCCCAAACATAGGCATTTTATACATTACCTAACACATGGAAGTGGTTGCTGAAGTTGTCTTTCCCAGAGCTCACAATATTCCCTTTGGCTTTTTTTTTAATGTTTCATACTTTAAATTTTGCTGCTGTAAGCTGTGTTTATTAAAATGTAGGCACGAATAAGCAGATTTTTTGTGAGAGATCCAAATCTATAGAATTTTTAGATCATGAGCACTCCCAATCGTGTTGTATAATTAAAAGACTACAAATTCTGGCATGATATGGACTTCTTTTAAAATCTGAGTCTTCCATTCACTAGTTGTGTGCTTTGAATAAGCCAGTTCACATGCCAGGTCCTCTCTCTCAATCTGTAATACAAGGATGATGATAAATGATAAACAGTCTGCAAGGGTCACTCAAGATAGTAAATGCAAGGTGACTAGAAATTGAAAATGCTAATTAATCCTATCTATTATCTTTATTATAGAAAGAAACTGATTGGTCATTCAGAGTACAGAAAAGAGTATAGGGGTGATATTTAAAAAGTGTGGACAATTTAAGCTAAGAGACCCAAACTACAAAAATAAATAATATAGAGGGTAACATTAAAGAACACATCATAAAGAATTAAATGAGTAAGACAGGCAACAAGCGTATGGGAGTAACTGTTCTTCCTACAGAAACATCAGTGCTTTTGTGTAAGTGAAAATCAGTGAATATATCATTTTTTCCACGAAGATTTTTGTAGAGACAAATGGAAGGAGGATTCTTTGGCCTGTGAGCCATGGGAAAACAAATTTGAAAGTCGTGTTTGACATTGAAAAGATGAGTGCACCTTTCACAGTGCACATATTTCTTGGTAAACGTATACTGAAGAGCTTTTTTTCCACTGCTACATTGATCCTCTCTTTCCCTGCTCTCTTGAGAGCACTTTGAAAGGAAATATATTTTGGATGCAAAATGGTAAATGTGCTAGGTTCAGTAATGGTTCTGCATGAAGTTTCTCCCTCCTAACCCCAAGAATTTGTAAATGCTAAATTATAAGGCAAAAAAAACAAAACAGAAAAAAAGACTATACAGATGTGATGAAGTTAAAAATCTTGCCCTAAGGAGATTGTCCTGAATTATCCAGCGGCCCTATTTCTGTCACAGGTATCTTTATAAAAGGAGGCAGAGGGAGATTTGACACCAAATAGAAGCAGAGGAAAATAGAATAAGAGAGAAGGTGTCATGCCATTCTTCTCCAAGACTGGGAAAGAGGCCATGAGCAGAGGAATTCAAAATAAGAACTTTTAGTCATTAGAAAAGACCAGAAGTAAATTCTTACCTTGAGGCTCTGGAAGTAGCATGGCCCTGCTGATACCTTGCCTGCAGCTTCTTGATCTCCGAGTTTGAACCTCTGTCCTTCTGATCTGTGAAATTTCTGTTGTTTTAAGTTTTAAAATATTGTTTTTGGTAATTTATTAAAGCAACCAAAGGAACCTAAAACATTAAAAAACTAAAAATTATGAAGCTATAATAACTAAGCAAATAGTAGAGAGAGTCATCAAAGGACAAGAAATAGCACCATGCCTCCGGCAGAGACAAATAATCAGCAGTGCTGCAGAGAAGCTCACTGCGAAAGGAAACAGCCACCATGCAGGACAGAAGGAAACTCCAGGACTGGTGAGGAATGGAAAGGAAGGGCGATAAACAGGGCTGAGAAGGGGAGCAGGTACCGAAGATCCCCCAATCCCTTCTTCACACCTCCATTCGGGCTCCAGTTCTTTTTAAAAAATAGAACTGAGTCAGCTTTCTAGAGGGAACCAGGGCCGTGCTCGATATCAGTATCCAGAGTAATGAGTTAGCATTCTGCCATTTTGAGAAAGCCTAGTATTACTCCACCTGCCCTTTTAGGATAAAACAAATCCTCTTTTCAGAGTCAACCATCCACCTCATTTCCTCACTCTGTCATCTAGCCTTTCCTCAAAAGATTGTCATAAAGTATAAGATAAACTGGCCCAAGAAACAAACATTTATCAGGCAAAGTAAAAAGTTAAGGTAAAATCCTAATTAGAACCACACAGATATCTAAGATGCTTTATCCCTAAACCAAGAAAAGAATTCCATGAATAAGAAATGGGGGACAAAACTTATGCTTGCAAAAATACAGCTTGAATTGGAATATAAGTATCATAGAAATATTCCACAATGTATTATAAAGGAATAAAGAGAAATATGAGAGGAGAGGGAAAAAAGAAAATATATGGTGAATGTATATAATAGGAGTTCCCATATCAATTAGAAATTCCAAAATGGAAGTGGTAGGAAAGAAAATATGAAACAAAAGAAGGACAGAGAATCTTGCAGAATTAAATGAAAGACTTCCAATTTAGAGGCTCCCTAAATACTAATCAAATCACGTATTTAGACATAATATTGTAAAATTTTCTCACATTAAATATCCTGAAGGTTTCCAAAGAGAAACATTCTAAGTTGGTGCTGGACTTCCCATAAGCAATATCCAGTGCTTTAAAATAACAATATATTTGGAGAGAAATGACTTCCAACCTAGAAAAATATACTTAGCAAGACAAGTTGCATATATTTTCAACATGCAAGGATTTAGAAAATTTACCTTCAACACCCACTTTCCTAAGGAGTTACTTGAAGTTGTATCCTAAAAATAAGAGGGAATATAAGAAAGAAGAAGTCATGAGATTCAGGAAACAGCGGCTCAGTGCCCTTAAGAGTTAATGGAAGTCTCAGGACCTCAACTGCAAAGCAGATCCAGAGAGCAGCCATTCCATACTGGGGCAGGAGGATGCAAAACTCAGCAAGAAAATAACAACATACAATCATAGTTACTTTGGATAGGAGAGTAGAAATATCGAGAATAGGACAAAAGCCAAACAAACACAAGAATAAAGTCTACTGAATTTCTGGAAATAAGATCTGTACAAGAAAGTCGTAGCTTATTAGTCCATCTATGAAGCAAAACACTAAATTAGAATAGCAAGCCAATGAGTCAAGAGAAACAATATGTATTATAGGAAAGAATAAATATAAATAGGGAAACTATTACACAGTACTTAAATTTCTTCTACCAGCAACTGGGGGAGGTAATCATACATTAGAGAAAAGCAAAACACTGAAGAAATACATAGATAAAAGAGAAGCAAAAATTACATCACAATTTTAAGCAATTGGCTAACTATGAAAAGAAACTGGTCATTTGAATAGTACTGTCCTCTGGACACCCCCAAAATGGTGCAGGGCGTCTACGACAAAAACAGAGAGCTGTGATAATCCTCATTCCGTACCCCTGTAATAAACAATACAGCACCAATTAATGAAACACAGCTTATTATTTCAACATTTAGAATCAACCTACAAAGTTGTAAAGGCCTAATTATGGCAGCAAAAAATAAAAATATTATAAATTTAGGTAAAGTAAATGTAAACGACAGAAGTTGGTTAATACAGGAAGATGTGGAATGGAAGGAAGCATAAAGATACTAATATCATCTAGAGTTAAGAATTATGACTATAAAGGAATAAGTGTACATTTAAATGCATTATTTAATGGAGGCTTCATTTTATTATCTAAAGTACTATTAAGAAAAACAAAAAGATGATATGATAGTGGAAGAAAAAGGGTTGTGATAACTGAATTAAGTTCTAGTCTATCATAAGAAGCTAATATATAACTTAAACACTGTAGTATATTATCACTATTCTAATGTTAATATGCTAATATTGATTATTGGATATAGCAACGTGGTTATTTGGATAGTACCAACAAAAGAGCCTTTTTTTAATGTTAAAAATGAAAGTGCTAAAGAAAAAGAATGAAATGATAATACTCATTGAATTTCAATGGTCAATACACAATGTTTAGCACTTCTCTAGATTTAAATACACATACACACACAAATACAATGTGTCATCAAAAAGACTCAAACCCAAATCTCAGAGCTAACTAGCAGTGTGTATCTATAATTCTCTAAATATTAACACCCCAGTATGAAAAATAAATGCTACTGTGATACGTCATTGTTCTAATAATTACATGAGATTGAACAAAGGGTATAGTACTGTTCCTGGCATCTCCGTGAATAATAGTTACCCTAAGAAGTCCCTTCTCTTTAGTGTGCATTGGGTAAAACCAAGCTGGAACCTGAGGCCTGTTCAAGTGTATTAGCTCACGAATGCAATTTCTGAAGACAATGGAAAGTCTCAAGGTTACTTCATAATTTTAGATTTTATGAAACACAGTCAGAGAAAGCTAAGAGTGGATCAAACTAGCACAAGTTTGTGAAATAGCTAAGAATCATTCTAGGATCAACTCTTGTTTACCAACCGTACCATAAATATACATGTTGATAGCACTTTTTACTGTTTTATGGATTCCATGACTGTATAACATTTGTACATATATCAAGCAATTAATAAATTTCTATAAAATGTTTACTACATTCTGGGTACTAGAAAATAGTGTTGTTCATATGCTTATAAGAACCCCTAGGCTATTCATCAAGAGGTCAAAATTATCTTAATTCCTTTATCTTTATAATACTGATTTATCAGATAGCATAACAAACATCAACTTTCCCCCTTTTGTTTTCCTGTGCACTCCAGTGCTTGCCATTGTATGAAATCTAAAAATATTTATGATGCATCAATAAATATAGAGTAGTTTTATTGATCAATGCTGTTGCTATCCAATATAATGGGTCATGAATGGTTAGTTTACATGTAGAATCCCTTTCTTTAGTTAAGTGTCTGTGCTGCTACTGCCGTGCAACAAGGCTAAACCTTGCACACTTGAAACCACGAAGACAACATTATTGTCTGAAGCTCTTCAGAACTGATGCCTTCCAAATCCAGAGAGGCAGGTTGAACTTTGCATGGATAATCTTATCATTACAAACTCTTATAGCAGCAGATAACTTCACATTTTTTGTTTCTAGGCAACCAGGAAGACAGTACTATGACAACCTCATATTTGTAATGCAGAATCCTGCTGTCTTCCAGCTCATTTATTGCAGTAATTTCAATACTTCATAAAGCTTAAAGGCCTAGATGGGGCCTCTGATTGACTTTTTTAAAAAATAAAGGACTATGTTTTGCTTCCCATTCAATCACTGAATGTTTATAGGGTTCCCACAATGTGTTAGGCACCATTTAAAGAAAGAAAAGATCCTTTTCCTAAAAGATTTTACCATCGAATGGGGGAACTTTAACACACTCATAAATATCTAACACAAATAATAAGTGTCATAAGATAGAGAATTTTACAGTTCCTATTTTTTTTTTTTTTTTGGTATGGGGATCAAACTCAGGTCCTTCCGCTTGCGAGGCAGGCAGCGGAAACACTGAGCTAAATCCCCAGCCCCTACAGTTCCTAATTTCTATATTTATTTGTTGTAATTATCAAGTGGCTATTGTATTCCAGAGAGTATACTAGGTATAAGGACCCGAACATGAATAGGACATTACTTCTGCTCTCCAAGCTTAAAAATCTAGTGAAGAAAGTATACTCCATTTCAGTACTTTCACATTAGTTTTAACTGATTACAACATTTATTACTTGTGTATGAAGAAATGTGAGAAAGACATTATCATTTGCCTGTAAGAAAATGCTTTCTTTAAAATGATGTATTTTTTTCTTACCTATCCAAACATTTTTTTCTAGCTCTTGCCACTTTCTTTTTTCATTTTATTTTATTAGTACATATTTGTAATTCATGCAGTTTACAGTCATCTATGGGAGTGGTTACACATACACATTACAGCTTGTTTTTATCCCCATATTGTGTACTAGATGTTCAGATATAATATAGGAAGCCCATACAAAAAGGTCCTTCCTAGATAATCCCCTCTGTTTGAAGTGGATTCTTTACCCCTTCCCTCTTTGAAGTGGATTCACCCCTTCCTTTGCACACACACCCTACCATTCTAAGGAATCTACTCACTCCATAGAACCAAGCCCAATGCTAAACTTCTCTGATCCCAACTTTCTACACACTCCAGGCAAATTTAGCTGCTCTGTGCCCTATACACCTAACCCCATGCTTAACAAATAATTAGGAAATCTGTGGACTTCATATTTTTACCATTTTGTTTTTCTTACCATTCACCTGGAACAATCAAGAAACATTCTCTACTAGCCATATGTGGATAGGAAAGTAAAACACATTTTTAAAAGAAATCTCTATTGGTATATATCTGCAATATACCATAATTACATTCATTTTGCGGTAGCTATATATCTAGATCTATATATCCAAAAAGATCTAGATATATGGTTTGCAACCAGAATTGTGGAAACAATTATATTCATGAACCGAGGTACCACTGCATATAATCACTTTCAATCCCCTTTACCCCGTACCCTTCTCTATGTATGAAAAGTCTGCCTCTCTGTTTCCTACCATCACACCTTTATTTTACTCTTCAATTTATTTATATTTTGGGTTTCTCATGTAAGAGAAGCCATGTGCTTCTGCATCTGACTTATTTCACTTCACATTATGGTCTCAAGATCCCTCCCATTTCCTACAAATGATGTGAAATCATTATTTATGTCCCAGTAAAATTCCTTAACCCATGAACATTTCTTCACTCTAATTATCTGAGACTTGTTTATACAAAACAAAGACAGGAGGAGCATCAATAAATGCACAAAATTTATTTAGAAGCCAGAAAATGTTACAATAAATGCAGCCAAAACACAAATATCCTGTATCTGGGCTTTGGTGTAACAAAACATCCCAAACTTCATGGCTCCCATCAGCACTTCTTACAGTGCTGTGTCCACAGGATGGTTCTTACTTGGGATCACTCATTAGATTTTAGTCCAGCAGCAGCTGGGGCTGGAGCTATCTGAGGTTTCCCTGGCCTAACCCTCCAAGAGAACATCTGCGCTCCCCCGCTCCTCTTTGCTAGGTTGACTACAATACCTGGGGCAGGCCTAGGTCCCTGTGTGACAACCAAGTGACCTCACTGCATGGAAATCACTTCGAGCACTTGTGCCAAGAAGCCTAGGTGGAAAGGTGCAAGGCATCGTTGGTCTTGCATCAGACATCAGGCAGAGTCACTTCTACCAATTCTTCTGATTGAAACTACGTACAAGGTCATCTCAGAGTCAAGGCAAAACATGAGTACAGAGTGGCGGGCCATCCATGGATACCACATGACAGTGTTTGCTTCACGACAGTGAGAGCTTAATTCTAGACTACGTATCAAATCGGGGGTGTCCAAAGGGTCAGCAGTGAATATAAATGGACAGATCCCTCAATTAGTTTTATATGATAATGTCTCACCATGATCATTCATATTATCAAGTAAAATGTGTTTGACTATCAGTTGTCTCTATTTATAAATAATATAAATCAATAAAATGTATTGATGATTCCTAAACCCTTTCTGTTCATAGTATCACTATCTTCTAAAAAAATACTTCTATAAGGAAGATAATGAAATGCATTTAAATACTTTAATAGAAAGGTCTTTTAACAGAAAAAAAAAATTCATGTACTTGAGTTTCATCTCTTTTGCTTTGGTGCAGATTCTAAGTAGCAGGAAAGCAAAATAATCCATTAAACAATAACAAGCCCCAAAGAAGGTATAGAAAAATGAAGACAGCTATTCCTTCGTGTGGCTACAAGAAATCTAACAAAATAGGCTAAGACTTGAGAGAGCCTTGTACATCAATGGAAAACAATCTCTCGACCCATCATGAATAGATATTTTTCAACTTTAAACTTTTATATCTCCCTACTGAAAGAGCCTGTGTTGCTTACATTTGAGATCAGTATGACTATGCATACTAATAATATGACTTATTCCAGCACTCACTATTTGCTTAGATTTTATAACTTGATTTAGACCTGACTAGAGATATGATTCTGTTGACTAATCCACTTCTGTCTTAAAACAAGCAGATTATGTTTGTCAGTTTTTGAATGCTATTAGGTTAATTCAATTCAGAAAAGTTAATTGGTTTAGTGTGTTATTTTTAAGAGGAAAAATTATTTTGAACCTAACACAGACAGTAGAGATGTGTGCTATTCCACACCACCAGGAATAGCTTGAAGTACTTAGACAAAGACTTGTCACAGAGGTGGGTGCATGATGGCCCCAGGCATAGATCAGACACCCCCACTAGTTTTGAAAATCTGATGTGAGAACAGAGTTTGTGGGTTGCCTGAAAAAAAATCGTATTTTTCCCCCTGAGATTATATTGAAGAAAGAAAAGAACAGCTTCTCAAATAACTGGATAAGATGACATGCATCAAGCTGGCCTGGGTCTTGAGGCCTCATTAAGCCTAAAGATTATTCATCATGTTGTGAGTTTGAATGATCTTTACAAAACTTTTCAAGATGTCAGTTTAAGCATGCAAGTGTGAAATATTCCAAGAAATTAGGGTTTAATAGGCTGTATTGATCCTTCCATAATTTTCAGGAATTCATATGCTGTTTACAGTCACTAATCCCTCAATGACTAATTTTTATCTAGGCTGTATCAACATCATTCTCTCTTCCCCATAACCACACACAGGGCTCCACTGTCTAACAAGGACAGTAATGTTTCAACAAAGGAGCTAAACCAGAACCCAGCTAGTTTGTTGCATTATGGTATATTTTTTGGCACATTTACTTAAATTAAGTAACAGTGTTCAGATATTTCTCCATAGCAATAATCTCACTTCAACCTTTTTTATTTGGTTGAGATGTAAAATAATGGTTTATATTGATCAGAAAATAAGTATTTTCTGTTAAAAGTGGCAAGTGTATCTGGATTTTTCTATGGAAATAAAACATTAAGCCACTGCATTCCAGTGAGTATTAACAAATCTGTCATTCTGAGAAACAAGGCCAGGAAGACTGCAAAATACTTCCTTTCTCATGACACTATAGGAGGTGAGCAAGAAATCAAGTTAGAAATTGACAATGGAGAAGAGAATTCAGCTGGCAAACTGTGGGGGCCTGGTTGTCCTGGTAACTGTACCATTTGCTCATAACAAGGACTTTACAGTGAGAAAAAAAAGTTAAGCAAATGAAGTAACTACATATTCGAGGTAGAACATTGCACACTATGGATCAAGCACTGGCAAATTACTGATAGTGACCTTTTTATGTATGGCCCTTAAGTTTAAGAATGGTTTTTACACTTTTGAAGTGCTGTAAAGGCAGAATGAAAAAGGAAGAGGAAGAAAGTATATATAGCTCACAAGTGCTAAAATGCTTACTTTCTGGTCCTTTACAAAAGATTTCAAAACCCTAGTCTACGTTACTTCACCATGGGGGAGGCCAGCAGAAGGGTTTAGGAGAAGGTTGGGAGAGGTATACATGGGCTTACTTCTAAAGGGATTAAAGTGCATCTCTGTGTTTGCAAATGTCTTAGATATTGCATGCAATAAATCCACCTGTAGCCAATCTAAATAATCATTCAAATACTTCTAGATTCAAGAGGCCTGGGAATAGAAGCCATGTAGATACTGTGGGTTATGCTTTTAAATTCCTTCCTCACGTCTCCCTGGTAAAGCCTGGAAACTCTTTGCAGCTGAGGTTCTGGATGTGAATTAGATCTGATGTTTTAATACCCTCAAATGAGATCTGAAGTAGAAGCTCCTATTGGTACCAGCAAGCAAGGTCAGAGTAGTAAGGTAGAGAAGGCAATGTTGGTGAGATCATCAAGAGTTCTATAAATGCAAAATGCAATTGTGACAGCAGCAATCTTAGAAGCAGCAGTAGCTAACAGAATTCTGTCCACTTGGTTCACAACTATGATCTATCCTTATAACTCTCTCTCTATATATATATATATCCGTAAATCCCTTTATTGAATGGCATTCTACATGAAAATGGAGCCATATAGGTTTCTTGCACTAACTCTGATTTTAACCATGAGTCAACTGCTATTATCTAACTTGCCTCCTCTCCAATGTCAAAGATGATAAAAATGCTCATCTTCCCTGATAACTTGAGTCAAAAAAAAAATGCAACTTAGCCTCAGTGGTAGTACACACCTATAATGCCAGAGCTCTTGAGGCTAAGGCAAAAGGATCACAAGTTTGAGTCCACCGTGGCACCTCAGTGACTTAGTAAGGCCTAGTTTCAAAATAAAAAAGACTGAGGATATAGCACAATGTGAAGGCTCTGAATGCTAATCCCCAGTAGCACACACACACACACACAACCTGTCGAGGCCCCTGGCTGTTTCTATGAGGCCATGCTTGCAGTGCATGATGATGAGTAGGGATTTTTCCATCTATGTAACACATCTCAACTCCTGATCATCCTCTTTTCTTCCCTCCCCCCATTGCCTGATCCCCTTCCCATGTGAGAAAGATTTTTATTTTGTTCTGTATTTATATTTTGAGGTTCATATATAAGAGAAACCATGTGACATTTAAGCTTGTGTGCCTGATTTCTTTCACTTAACATTATGGTCTCAAGGTACATACCTGGCTTTTAAGGTCATGTCATAGCTCTCCTTTCAGACCAAAGTATAATGTTTGCCTTGGCTGAAGATGCCTGTGTCTCCCCTGTGACAGGCAATTTTACAGGCACTCACTTTCAAGTCCATAATACAGTAAACCCAATAAAAGATCCTACATTTCTTAGACTCTGCACATGCAACACATATTGATGTGTGCAATCCAATCAATGGCAACTCTACAAGGTGCAGACCAAAAAGGCATAAGTGAGGTAGGTTGAGAGGACATTAGAGCAGAATATGAAGCAGTGTGCCATCACTACAAGTAGAAAATGTAAGCATTTGAACAAATATTGAATTTGAACTCAAATTTGAATTCAAATATTGAATTATTTTTGTACTAGGATCAATCAAATATTGAATTTGAACCAGTATCTCCAGAGAAGAGCTCAAAGGACAGCAGGAGACAGTCCCTACAATGAAGCTGATGATGACACCAGGAACCAAATAACTATGCTCTTTGAGAAACCAGGAGACAAAAGAACCAGAATAAATCTCTTCAGACATGTCAGCTATTGCCATTATGTAGACAAGAGTCCATTTAAATAGTCAGCATGCAAACAGCTTTGGCTCATCCTCTTTTGCTACACTGATACACTTAGAAAACGTTTTAATAGCTGACAATAGCCAACAATCCGTAAGACAGATAAGATCTCACGTGCACTGTGAATTGTAACTATGTATAGTAGAATATATAACAACACATACTTGCACTCAACTTCCTCCCACCATTGTCTATAAGAACTTTTGGACCAAGCTATGTAGAAGATTGGTAATTTACAAATCATGTGTTTCCAACTAAACCATAGTTGGATATCTCTGAATTAAGAGGACAGAATATTAAAAGCTGCATTGTGCTATATAGTCACATATAACAATAAACATTAGTCATACCAATTTGAGAGGGAGGTTTCTTTAACTTCCAAGAAACGGAGTTGGAATAGTGCAAACTCAGGGGTATGGCCACAACCCCCAAATGCCACCAAACTGTGCTGGAGAACTTCTTACCAGGAAATGAGTTCCTCTTGTTCCCTAAAAGCACATTGCCATGTCTATGCCAAACTCAGCATGTTTTTTCTTTTGATCACTATAGTATATTTTGTCACTTATTCATTCAATAAATGTCAAGCACCTACTTGTACCAAGAAATATGCTGAAAACTGGAGATAGGGTGAAGAGAGAATAGAAACACGTGTGCCTGCCATGATGCCTTTCTAGCAGACCTGAAACCTATCATCAGTGAGAGAGAAAAACTGACTGCCACTCCCATCACCACAACACAAAACAAAGTGAAGACTTTGGCAATGACCACACTTTTGCCAATATAGTAGGAACTCATAATAATCCTGAAGGCTATAGAAAAAATCACTATCTAATTAATGTTAAGAAGCTGGGAAAATAGTATTCTAGCCATATAATAATAGAAATTATTTCATTATATTGCACTTCCTATTGGCTTGCTTATTAGCATAAAATTTGTACCAATTATAAAGCTTTGCAGACCTCTCAGATGGAATTTTGGTAGGAGTGTCATTTTCCTATTTTCCTTGTTAGTATCTCAAATTATGATTCATAGATTAAAATTCATAAGAGTAGTGGGCAAGATGGCATTGTTCAATAAGAATGTATTTTATCGTGGTCAGTATGTTCCCCAAATAAATGCTGGGAGGGGTGATGTTTCCACATCTAGTCAAATGTCAGAAGTCATTTAATTCTCCTGAAAAGACAACTAGAAAAATCTGATAAACTGTAATTCTAGAGGACAAAGCATTTCTTAGGTAAACTCATAAAAGCCCAAGGGCATATATTAGTTCTGAGAGTGGACTGAAGATCAAATTTAGCCCAGGCAAAAATCTCTGTGGGGTGAGGGAGAAAAACACTTTCGAGGCCATAATGAACTGAGATAGGGAATTCTGTATTTGAGGAACCTTTTCCCAAAGGACATCTGCTGAGTTTTACAACTATGTTAATGGCCAGAGGGTTAGGAGGAAAAAGTAAGTTTCCAACAGTCTCACAGCAGAGGAAACATGTACTGAAGAGGGAGCCTTCCCATTCCCATGCGAGTATGCCCCTCAGGATAGTTGTGTTGAAGTGCTTAGGGCTGGAGTCTGGAGCTCAGGCCTAGGGAAATCAGGACAAAGTTGAATCTTTCGAACAATTTTAAGAATATAGATACAGACATCTGTAAGACATTTCATCAAAAGTCTTGGGGGTCCCATGAGGAAAAAAGAAGTAAACACACCCTTACTGAAACTACAATCCTTCTGAGTCCAGTTCCATTTTTCATGGGCTTAAAATGACCAGCTTCTGTCTTAGTTCTTTTCTGTTACTACAATAAAATGTCTGAGACCAGGCAATTTATAAAGTATAGAGGCTTACTTAACCCACAGTTCTGAAGGCTGTGAAGTCCAAGAGAATGGTGCCAGCGTCTGGTGATGATCTTTGTACTACATCCTCATATGGGCAGAGGTCATCATATAGTGAGACTAAGCAAGCATCCATCTCAGGTCAGATCTATGTCTGTCTGTTTCTCTCTCTCTCTCTCTCTCTCTCTCTCTCTCTCTCTCTCTCTCTCTCTCTCTCTTTCTTTCTCATCTTGCTCATGCTATATGCTTCAGATTGGCCTCAAACTTGCTAACCTCCTGTGTCATCCTCCCAAGTGCTGGGATTACAGGCACATGCCACCATGACTGGCTCTTCTTCTTCTTCTTTTAATGTCGTGTGGGTGCTCCTCTCCTCAATTAAAATAATCCTGATTACCATCCAAATATTCTGCTTCCAAATGTCAGTATAGGAATTTGAAGATTAAATTACTGACACATGAATTTGGGGGATATATTCAAACTATATCAACCCATAATTCTAGATGCCTGAGAAAGGAAAATAGAGATCTCTCTAGTGAACAAAAAGTCATCTGGAACTTCATAATTCACAATGTCTATGCTATAATAAAAATTAATATATATAAGCAAAAATATATAAATGACTATATTAAAAATAGGCAATAAGAGTAAATCTCCTAATACATAAACAAGAACTTTAAAATAACTAATATGTAATTAAAGTATGGAGGAACTCAACTTCCAGGTTCTGGTCTGGCATGTAAGCAGTTTGAATGTCATCAGTCCTATTCACACAACAAGAAAAAAGCTAAACAAACTTAAAATCAATGGCTCTTCTTATGCCCATCGGAGAATTGAAATCACAGGACAGCCCACTACCCACATAATTGGTGAAACAGGCAGATACAGAGAATTACAACTAACTAGAGAAGAAACCACCATCAGAACCAGTACTGGAATAGATATACCTAAATTATTACTGAAAATTGTGGAAGCATCTGAGTTAAAAACTGTACCAAGCCCACTACTGGGGAGACTCACACTTTGGTGAGCTTTACCAGTAAGATTCCTACCAGGCTCTGAAAGTGAAGGCTGGAAAGAAACTCCCACATGATTCTGGCAGTTTTAGGGTGAGTGTAGTCACTTTGAAATAATCCTAGAATAGTCTGTTCTCCTTCATATGACCTGTCCTTGAAAGAAACTATTTCACTAAAGCCAGTCCAACCTGGAGCAAGAGCAGTAACTAGCTACAGCCTGCTCTAGCCTTTCATCTGGGGAAAGCAGAGTACCAACCTTTAGCTGTTCAGTCTCTCCTGTCTCACTTACAAGGGATGAGGACCAGGGAACACTTGAAAAGATCACAGCTCAGGGGCAGAGGTTCCCTAAAGGACAGAGACCGCATCATAGAACTATAAAATGCTTCCTTTTACCTCCACATTAATAAAGCTTTTGTATAATAATGGGCAATACAACTGAATAACTACATAGTAGGCTTAAAACACTTGGAAACCCCAAAGATAACAAAGGAGAAAGAAAACAAGAATATCAGAGGTTCTGATATCTAAACCTATAGCTAACTAAACACAGCCTAATCCCTGGTTAGATAAACCTAAAACCTCACATACTAAAGTCCTCTCCCATAGCTCCTCTTACCCAGTATATTACATGACTTTCAACAACAAAATTACAAGGCATACTAAAAGACAAAAATGCAGTTTGAAGGAAAAGAAAAGGCATTGAAATAGGACATACATGGGGGCAACATTGAAATTACCAGACAGATAATTTAAAACAGCCACAATAAATATGCAGAGGGATTTAATGGAAAGAGAAGGCAATGTGCAAAAACAGAAGGTGAATGTAATCAAAGAGAAACTCAAAAGCTCTACAACCAAATTAAAGAATGCCTGTGGTGGCCTCATCAATAGGCTGATCATGGGCAAAGAGAAATAATGAGCTTGAAGAAATACCAATAGAAACCTCTATAATTGAAATGAAAAGAGAAAAACTGAATGAAAAACATGAAAGAGAATAATCCCAGAACTATTAGACAATTATAAAGACTGTAATATATGTATAACAATATGCCAGGAGAGGAAGAAAGGAGATAGAAAGGACTAGAAGAAATATTTAAAGCAACAGTGAGAATTTCACAAAATTAATGATTTAATGATGGTCACCAAACCACAGACTCAGGAAGCTCAGTGAACACCAAAGAGAATAAATGCCCCCCAAAATCTACAGCTAGGTATATCACATTCAGACTGGGAAAGGTGGGGAGAGAAAATCTTTTTTAAACCCAAAGAGTAAAATCTTTTTTTCTGAAAAGCCCACCAAGAAAAATGAATCTTTCCACTATAGATAAGCAGAGATAAGAATTATGTGAGACTCCGCTACAGAAATTATATAGCAAGAAGTAGAATTAAATGTTAAAATGTTGAAAGAAAAAGCCACTGATACAAAATTCTGTCTTCAGTAAAACTGTCCTTCAAAAGTGAAAAAGAAATAAAGAATGTTTAGGCAACAAAATGGAAGAATCCATCACCACTACACAGCTCATGAGTAATGCTAAAAACTATTTTTCAGAAAGAAAATTACATAACAGAAATGAACCTACTTAAAGAACAAAAGAAGGTAAAAATATTTTTCTCATGTTCAAAATAACAGCAATAGTGTATTTGCTGATTATAGTTTCTGGGTGTGAAATGGGTGACAGAGATATTATAAGAAATAAGAAAGAAAGAAAAAGAAATGAGAAAGAAAAATTGGGAACATGCTGTTCTAAGTTCCATACAGTCCCACAGTCCCTGGGAAATGGTATAGTATTGTAACTGAAAGAGTATTGGATGTCAATGTATACTGTTAACTAAAGGTCAGCCACCTAGAAATAATAGTAATAATAATAACAAATGTTTTTAAATAATTCATATGCTTAGAGAAAAGAGTAATCAGATAAAATGTTCAATTAAAATCAAAGAAGTCAGAAAAATAGTGGAAGACAAGGAGAACACAAAGGAAAATCAACTAGAAACATTAACAAAATGGTAGCTACTAAAATGTATTAGTAATCCCATTAAATATCTATCATCTAGAAATATTAATTAAATGACACATTCAGATTTGTTTTTTTCAAAACCTCTCTATATTATTTCCAAGACTACACTTTAAGTATAAAGGCACTGGGAGGAGGCTTCTGGGCCACCGTACCAACACGACCCCCAGCACAGAGGAGGTGAGCTGCATGGGTGCCAATAGCAAACCTCCCCCCCGCCCACTGTGGAAATGAGAAGACATGTAAACAAGTCTCAAAAACAGACTTCCAGGTCACGTAAAGCAACCCCAAAGGGAAAGGAGATGGAACACTCTGATACTCAACCACCTGAACACACTGAACTGGCAACAAAAGAGGATCTGGGAAAAATGAAACAGAAGTAATTTCTCAGATAACAGTAGAGATTGTGCCATAGTGCAAGACATGATTAATAAATCTAGAAAAGACACAGATTAAAAAAACAGAGGAACTGAGGAACATGATGGAATCCCAACATAGGGGGAAAAAATGGAGTCCATAAAACAGATGCAAACAGATTTCCAGGAGATTAAAAACTCCACTGAAAGTCTACACAGCAGAATGAGCCAATGTGAGGACAGAATCTCAGATACAGATGATGAGATTAAAATTAGTGACCAGGAAAAGAAAAATTGCTTCAAAATTGTTAGGGACCATGAGAAATCAATCGAGCATCTGCTAGATGATGCAAAGAGGAATAATATAATACTGATTGGAGTCAATGAAGAAACAGGAGAGAGTACAGATGACATGAAAAAAGCTGTTCACAGAAGTAATGACAGAAAACTTCCCAAATGGGAAAAGAACTTGACATACAGGTAAGTGAGGCATATAGAACTCCAACTAGCCACAATCAAAAAACATCTACACATAGGCATACAATAGTTAAGATTCCAGAAACCCAACAAAAGAACAAAATTCTACAAGCAGTTAGAGAAAAGAAACAAATCACATACAAAGGAAAGCCCATCAGAATCACAGCAGACTTCTCAACACAAACCATCAAGGCAAGAAGAGCTTGGAGTGATGTATTTCAAGCCCTAAAGGAAAATAGCCTGCAACCCCGATTGATGTACCCTGCAAAACTATCTTTCAAAATTGATGGAGAAATAAGATACTTTCATGACAAAGAGTACCTTAGGAACTTCATGAATACCAAACCAAAAAAATTTTAGATAATATCCTAGGAAAAGACAATGAGGATCACAACCCCAGGAAGCCCAGCAGAATGAATCTATCAGGTGCGACAAGAAATTAAATGCAAAGGAGGAGAATCCAACAAAAAGAAAAAATCATGACAAGGAAAAGTCAATACGTATCAGTTATAACCATCAATGTTAATGGTCTCAATTCACCAATTAAAAGAAATAGACTGGCAGAATGGGTCAAGAAGCAAGATCCAACAATATGCTGCATACAATAAACACACTTAACTTTCAATCTATGATTATCTTTTGGAATTCCAGGATGGAAAACAATACTCCATGTGACAGGAGCCAAAAAAAGCAGGAGTAGCTATCCTCTTTGCAGATCAAGTGGATTTCAAACCAAAATCTGAAACACTTCTGGTCTCAAGAATTTCAGATAAGCGATAGTCAACTTGTATGTACAAATATTTTGTGAAGATGTGTTTTCATTCCTCTTAAGTAAAAACTTAAGAACAGAACTGTTGGTTCTTAACAGTAATACAAGAAATTTCTATATTGTTTTCCAAAATGGTTTTGTCCTTTTACATTCACATTAACAGTATTAAACAGTTCTAACTGGTTCACACCTAAGCTACCATTTGTTCTGGTAAAAGTTTAATTTCATCTCCCTAATGAGTGTATAATATGATCTTGTTATTGTACTGATTAGAATTTTTCTGATTCTAGTGTTGCACACCTTTCCTTGTACCGTACTGGCTATTTATCATCTTCTTGTGTCTAATTTTTTTTTTTTTTTGGTACCAGGGATCGAACTTAGGACCTTGTACTTGTGAGGCAGGCGGCGGAACCACTGAACTAAATCCCTGGCCCTTGTGTCTACTTTTTAATTGGGTTGTCTACTAATGAGCTGTAAGAGTTCTTTATATATTCTGGTCTTAGGTTAAATGTATTATAAATATGGTCTATTTAAGAACAACTTTTCATTTTCTTAATGATGTCATTTAAAGTTCTAAATTTTGATGGAATCTCATTTATCAATTTCTTTCTTTTATATATCATGTTTTTTGTATCCTAGGGAGTTCTTGCCTACCCTAAATTCATAAACATTTTCCCTTATAATTTCTTCTTAAATTTTTATAGTTTTAGTATTTCATATTTAGGTTCATAGATCCTTTCAAGTTATTATTACGTATGGAAATAAAGGATTGAGGTTAATTTTTTATATATGGAAATGAGGTGTTCTGGAGTCATTTGCTGAAAACACTATCTTTTCCTCTGCTCTTGAATTGAGTTTATATTCTACAAAATGTTAATGTTAAGACTGAAGTCGCAAGTCATGCGGAACACGCCGAATCAGCCCGTGTCCCGGCAAAAATCCACTGGACGCCCCCCCCGCGCACTCCCCCCCTCCTCTGTACAGCCACCTGGTTCCGCACTACAAAGATGCAGAGGACACGGGACCACCAGACCATGGTACTGAGTCCCACTGCTCCCGGCCCAGAGGTAGGGGCTTCTGAGCCGCCATCCCACTGCTCGTGGACCACAGGAAGGGACTTCCTGGCCACCACCCCTCCCCCTGCTCCCAGCCCAGACAAAAATGCTTCTGGAGCACCTTCTGTCCCACCACTCCTGGCCAAGAGGAAGGGGCTTCCTGGCCACCACCCCTCCCGCTGCTCCCAGCCCACAGGAAAGGGCTTTTGGGCCACCATCCCTACCACTGCTCCTGGCCCCTGTCCCACCTCTCCCAGCTCAGAGGAGGTAACCTGTGCAGGCGCCAACAGCACCCCCCCAGTCGAAATGAGAAAACAAGTAAATAAGTCTCAAAACCAGACTTCCAGATCGACTATACCAACCCCAAACAGAAATGAGATGGAATACTCTGATACTCCACCACCTGGACTCACTGAACTGGCAACAAAAGGGGATCTGGAAAAAATGAAATCAGAAATAATTTCTCAGATAACAGGAGAAATAGTGCCCCTAGTGCAAGACATGATTAATAAATCTAGAGAGGAGCTCAAGAACAGGATGGAATCCCAACATAGGAAACAAATGGAATCCATAAAACAGATGCAAATAGATTTCCAGGACATGAAAAACTCCATTGAAAGTCTACACAGCAGAATGAGCCAATGTGAGGACAGAATTTCAGATATAGAAGATAAGATTGCAATTAGTGACCAGGAAAAGAAAAATTGCTTCAAAATTATAAGGGAACATGACAAATCAATCCAGCAGCTGCTAGATGATGCAAAGAAGAATAACATAAGACTGATTGGAGTCAATGAAGAAACAGGAGAGAGTGCAGATGACATAAAAAATCTCTTCACAGAAATAATGGCAGAAAACTTCCCAAGCAGGGGAAAAGAGCTTGACATACAGATAATTGAGGCATATAGGACTCCAAATACCCTAGACTAAAAAAAAAAAAAATCTATACATAGGCATATAATTGTTAAGATCCTAGAAACTCAACAGAAGAACAAAGTTCTACAAGCAGTTAGACAAAAGAAACAAATCACATACAAAGGAAAGCCCATCAGAATCACAGCAGACTTCTCAACACAAACCATCAAGGCAAGAAGAGCTTGGAGTGACATATTCCAAGCCCTAAAAGAAAACAGCCTCCAACCCAGATTGATGTACCCTGCAAAACTATCTTTCAAAATGGATGGAGAAATAAGATACTTTCATGACAAAGAGCACCTTAGGAACTTCGTGAATACCAAACCAGCACTCCAAAGAATTTTACACAATATCCTAGGAACAGACATTGAGGATCACAACCCCAGGAAACAAAGCAGAATGAACCCATCTGGCATGACAAGAAATTAAATGTAAAGGGGGAGAACCCAACAAAAAGAAAAAGTCATGGCAATGACAAGTCAATACATTTCAGTTATAACCATCAATGTTAATGGTCTCAATTCACCAATCAAAAGAAATAGACTGGCAGAATGGGTCAAGAAGCAAAACCCAACAATATGCTGCATACAAGAAATACACTTAATTCAAAAGGAAACTCATAGACTGAAAGTGGTGGAAAACAATACTCCATGCAACAGGAACCCAAAAAAAAGCAGGAGTAGCTATCCTCTTTGCAGATCAAGTAGATTTCAAACCAACACTGATTAAGAGAGATGAAGAAGGACACTACATCCTTGTAAAGGGAAGAATCCAAGAGGAAGAGATGACAATCATAAATATCTATGCGCCAAACACTAGTGCACCCAACTATATAAAACAAATACTAATGGACATGAAAAGTCATATATGCACTAATACAGTTGTAGTGGGGGACCTCAATACCCCACTGTCACAAATAGATAGGTCAACTAGACAAAAAATAAGTAATGAAATACTAGAACTCAATCGAACTCTTGAACAAATGAACTTAATAGATGTTTACAGAGTCTTCCACCCCTCAAAATCAGAATACACATTCTTCTCAGCTGCACATGGGTCATTCTCAAAAATAGACCACATACTCACACATAGAACATGTTTAAGTAAGTGCAAAGAAATTGAAGTTATCCCCTGTATATTATCAGACCATGGTGCGATGAAATTGGAGATCCATAGCAAAAGAAACTGCAAATATTTCATAAACATGTGGAAATTGAACACCACACTTCTGAATAACCAATGGGTCCCAGAGGAAATTAAAGAAGAAATCAGACAGTTCCTTCAATTAAATGAAAATGACAATACAACATATCGGAATCTATGGGACACAATGAAAGCAGTTTTATGAGGGAAATTCATAGCAGTGAATACACATATTAGGAAAACAAAATGAGCACAATTAAACCACCTGATGCTGAGCCTCAAGCTTCTAGGAAGAGAAGAGCAGGACAACCCCAGAGCTCATGCAAGAGAGGAAATAATAAAGATCAGAGGAGAAATCAATGCAATGGAGACTAAGACAATGATACAAAAAATCAATGAAGCCAAGAGTTGGTTCTTCGAAAGAATCAGCAAAATTGACAAACCCTTAGGCAACCTTATCAGAAAAAGGAAAGAAAAGGCCCAAATCCATGCAATTAGGAATGAAAAGGGTGAAATTACAACAGACCCAGCAGAAATCCAGAGGATCATCAATACCTACTTCCAGAACCCATATGCCAATAAGATGGACAACACAGAAGAAATGGACAGATTCCTAGATACATATGAATTACCAAAGTTGAATGAAGAAGACCTAAAAATTCTGAACAACCCAATATCAACCAATGAAATTGAAAATGTAATTAAAAACTTATCAACTAAGAAAAGCCCGGGCCCTGATGGCTTCACTGCTGAATTCTACAAGACATTTAGAGAGGAACTGCTGCCACTACTGTTTAAACTCTTCAATGAAATTGAAAGGGAAAAATACTCCCAAATTCATTCCTGGAAGCAAGCATCACCTTGAGCCCCAAAGCAGAGAAAGACCCAACTGAAAAGGAGAACAATAGGCCAATCTCACTAATTAACATAGATGCAAAAATCCTTAATAAGATAATGGCAAACAGAATGCAGAAGACCATCAAGAAGATCATACACCCTGATCAAGTGGGATTCATCCCAGGGATGCAGGGATGGTTCGATATACACAAATCAATCAATGTAACACACTACATCAATAGAGCCAAGGACAAAAACCATATGATTATCTCCATAGATGCAGAAAAAGCATTTGACAAAATCCAACATGCATTTATGATTAAAACCTCTACAAAAAATTGGAATAGATGGTCTCTACCTCAAACTGATAGAAGCCATCTATGAAAAACCAACAGCCAATATCATACTAAATGGTCAAAAACTGAAATCCTTCACACTAAAATCAGGAACAAGACAAGGATGTCCACTATCACCACTCTTGTTCAATATAGATCTGGCAACATTAGCCACAGCAATTAGACAAGAGAAAGAAATAAAAGGAATAAAGATAATGAAGAAGTCAAATTGTCATTCTTTGCAGATGACATGATACTCTACATAGAAGACCTCAAGAACTCTACCAAAAGTCTTCTAGACTTAATAACCAAATTCAGTCAAGTAGCTGGTTACAAGGTCAACACACAAAAATCAATAGCTTTCCTCTAAACAAATGACAGACTCTCTGAGAGAGAAATAGGGCAAATAATTCCTTTCACAATGGCATCCAAAAAACTGAAATACCTAGGAATCAACCTAATGAAAGAAATCAAAGACCTCTTCTCTGAAAACTATGGCACTCTGAAAAGAGAGATTGAAGATGATATCAGAAAATGGACAGACATCCCCTGCTCCTGGGTAGGAAGGATTAATAGAGTGAAAATGGCCATACTTCCAAAACTGCTATATAGATTTAATGCAATTCCAATTGAAATCCCAGAAGCATACTTCATGGACCTTGAGAAAGCCATCCAAAAATTCATTTGGAACAAGAAGAGACCCAGAATAGCAAAAGCAATTCTAGGTAACAGAGACATGGCAGGGGGTATCACAATGCCCAACCTGCAACTGTACTACAAAAAACAGCATGGTACTGGCAAGAAACAGATCTGAGGACCAGTGAAACAGATTAGAAGATGCAGAAACAACACCAGACACACTCAGCCATCTCGTCTTCGATAAAGGAGCCAAACACCCTCACTGGAGGAAAGATAGCCTCTTTAATCAATGGTGTGGAAAAACTGGGCTTCAACTTGCCAAAGATTAAAACTAGACCTGTATCTCTCACCATGCACTAAACTAAAATCAAAATGGGTTAAAGATCTAAATATTAAAATAGAAACTCTGAACCAGTTGGAACAGAGGTTAGGTAGAACCCTTGAAGATATCGGTGTAGGAAAAGATTTTATGAACAAAACCTCAGTTGCCCATGAACTAGCACAAACAATCAACAAGTGGGATCTCTTCTTATTAAAAGGCTTCTGCACAGCAAGAGAAACCACCAGCAGTGTGAAGAGACAACCCACAATGTGGGAAAAAATCTTCACCTGCTCTTCCTCAGACAAAGGTCTACTATCTCGAATTTATAAACAACTTAAAAAGATCAGACCTCCCAAATTTAAAGACCCAATCCAAAAATGGGCATCTGAAATGAACAGACATTTCTCACACAAAGAAGTAGAAATAGCAAATAAATACATGAAAAAATGTTCAACATCACTAGTCATTTGAGAGATGCAAATGAAAACAACGCTGAGATTCCACTTCATTCCAGAAAGAATAGCTGCTATCATGAAATGAACCAATAACAGATGCTGGCAGGGCTGTGGGGAAAGAGGAACCCTGCTCCACTGCTGGTGGGAGTGTAGACTGGTGCAACCACTGTGGAAATCAGTATGGAGATACCTCAAAGAACTAGGACTGGAAGTCCCATTTGACCCCGCTATTCCACTGCTGGGGATCTTCCCCAAAGAATTAAAAGAATCATACCACAGTGATATATGTGCACCCATGTTCATAGCAGCACAGTTTGTGATAGCTAAAATTTGGAAACAGCCCAAATGCCCATCAACTGGAGACTGGATAAAGAAAATGTGGTTTTGTAATAAAATGGAGTACTACTCAGCCATAAAAAATGAGAAATTAGAGACATTTATAGCTAAGTGGATGCACATTGAGGTGATACTCTTAAGTGAAATAAATAGGACACACCTGCATAAATACCAAATAGTTTCTCTGGTGTGAGAAACTGAAAGTGTAAATAAGGACTAAAATGTATAAAAGGTAATGTGAAATAGGAAGAAAAGGGGCAAAGGTGAAGGAAGTGGGAGGGGTAGGGGAAAGGATAGAAGGGAATGGGATTAATATGAGAAAATGGAAAACTAGGAACAAAATCTTTGTAAATAGGGAGGAATGGAGGGGTTGAAGGGAGGGCTGGGGTAGGGTGAAAAATAAGAACCAAGAGAGATTATGTAAAGGTGCAAATTTCCAATGATGAATGTCATTATATTGTATACCTAAAATGTACCAATGATTAGAATGAATAATTGATGATGCAAAACAGGAAGAGAAGGTCCAAAGGGAAATGAAAAAATGAGAAATAAAGTCTTTGTAAATAGGGAAGGGTGGAGGGGGTGAAGGGAGGGCTAGGAATGGAGAAAAAATAAGAACCAAGATGCATTATGTAAAGGTACAATTCCCAATGAGAAGTGTAATTGTGTTGTATACCTACAGTGTACCAATAAAAGAATTTAATAAAGTGCAAAAGAAAATCTTAATGTTAAATAATCCTTCAAAACTCAGTGGACCATATATGAGTGATTCTATTTCTAGATTCTCTTTTTATTCCAATGATCTATGTGTCTTTCCTTACAGCAACACTACCTTGATTACTGTAGCTTTAGAGGAAGTCTTAAAATTAGGTAGTAAATGTCTTCCAACACTATTTTTTTTTCTTTCAATTTTACTTTTCTAGGTCCTTTGTACTCCCACATAACTTTTAAATTTCAATATCCAATTCTTCATTTATAGCAAGTATACATACACCTGAATTTTTATATATACTTAGTGTTTTCTAATCCTGCTAAATTCAGATACAAGTTCTAGGGGCTGCTAGAGATTTCTTAGTATTTTCTCTGTAGATGATCATTTCATCTACATATAAAGATTTTGCTTCTATCTTGCCAATCCTATGCTATTTCTTTTTCTTGCCATACTATTTTGGTTTAGGCCTATGTTTCAAAGTTTAATGGACAGATGAAGAGTAGGCATATCTGCCCTTGTTTCCCACCTTAAGGAGAAAGCATCGTATCTTCTCCATTCATATAAGGCGTTCTCGCTGGAAGTATGGAGTACATGTCTTTAATCTGTTGAGAAGGTTCTGTTCTACTTCTAGTCTCCTGATAGCTTTTACCATGAACAGCTGTAGAATTTAGTCCAATACTTTTTCTCCAACTAGTGTCAGGATCATATGCCTTTTTCCTTTCCTCTGTTAAAATGATGACTTATCAGGGTGGACCTTCTAATGCTGAACCAACACTGCCATCCCTATAATAAAACCACTTTGTACATACTGCCAGATCTGACTTCTAATAGTTTGTTTTGATAAACAAATTTCTATCTATGTTCATACTTTTTTCTTCTATTATCTTTATCCAGTTTTGAGATTAGCACAATGTTGATTTCGTAAAATGAGGGGAGAAGTGTTCCTTCTTTTTTCTGCTTTAAGTGTTTGATATAATTTATCAGTTATAATGTATATGAGTCTGCTGTTGTCATATAGATAGGTTTTCAAGCTAGGAATATACTTTCTTTAATAGGTGCTATTCAAATTTTATATTTCCTCCAGAGTCAAGTTTCATTAATTTGTCTTCCAAAGTACTTCTTAGAAGTTGTCAAATTTATTTCAAAAAAGATTTTTGTAATATCTTTCTATATCCTTTTAAATTCTGTTAAAATCTGTGGTAATGTCCTCTAAATTTTTATACTGTAATTTTAAAAATGTATAATTGACATTGTGTAATAGGAAGAGAAGGTCTAAAGGAGTAGGGGAAGTGGGAGGGATAGGGGAAAGGAAAAAAGGGAAAGAAAAAATATGAGAAAAGGAAAAAAATGGAAACAAATTCTTTGCAAATAGGGAAGGGTGGAGGGGGTGAAGGGAAGGCAGGGGAAGGGGAAAAAATAAGACCCAAGATACTCATGTAATGGTACAAGATCCCAATGACGAATGTAACTGTATTGTATACCTAAAATGTACCAATAAACTTAATGGAAAAAAAGTATAAAGACACTGATAGGTTAATAATAAAGAAATGGGAAACACATATTATGCTAACGCTAATCAAAAGATAGCTGAAATAGCTACATTAATTTCAGAGAAAGCAGACGGGGCAAAAATGGATAGAGTTACAAATGAAATCATTGAATCCACCTTTATGGTTGGAGACTTCAGTGCTCCTCAACCACTCAATGGATTCAGCAGGCAAAAAAACAAAAAAAAATTAGTGGAAATATAGCTAAACTGGACAGCACTATCAATCAATCAACTGGATCTTATGCCATCTGTACACATTTCACCTAATGACATCAGCAGGCGTTCTTCTAAGCACACTAGGACCATTCAGGTAAGCTACATCCTAAGCCATAAAACACACCCTGACAAACTTCAAATCATACCAACTGTACTCTCAGAACAAAGAATTATATTAGAAGTCATTAACAGTACGGTAGCTGGAACACTCAGAAAACATAGACATTAAATGTCACACTCCCAAATAACACCTGCTCAAGGAAGAAGAGAAATTTTAAAATAATTTGAACCAAGTTAACATAGAAGTACAAACCCTCCCCCAAAATTGTGTGAAACAGCAAAAACAGTTCTTAGGGGGATATTAATAAAATTAAGTACATTTATTCACAAAGAGGAAAGAGCTAAAATAATCTAAGTTTTCACCTTAGAAAACTAAAAGTGTAAAAAGAGCAATACAGAACTAAAGTAAGCAAAAGAAATAAAAATCAGAGAAGTCTATGAAATTGAAAACAGAAAATCAAAATACATAAAAATATCTAGTTATTAAAAAGATCAATACAACTGAAAGCCTCTATATAGTCTAACCAACAAAACTGAGAGAGGACACAAATTACCAAGGTCACCAGGTGTGGTGGCCCACGCCTGTAACCCCAGCACTCAGGAGGCTGAGGCAGGAGGATCACCATGAGTTTGAGCCCAGCCTGGAATACATAGTTCAAGGCCAGCCCAAACCACCCAGCAAGACCCTGTCTCAAAAATCCAAAAACCAAAAAATCCAAATTACTAAGGTCAAATATGAAAAAGGGAGTATCACCACTGATCCCATGAATACTAAATAGAGAATAAAGGAATAATATAAACAACTTTATAGCCACAAATTAGATAACTTACACAAAATGACCAATTCATTGAAAGGCACAATCTACCAATACTCATACAAAAATAGATGATTGGAGGATGCATATATCTGTTAAAGGAAATGGATCCAAATTTATTAAATTTCAAAAAAAACACAAGGCACAAAGGAATTTATTGATGAATTCTAATTCAAGGAAGAAATTACACCATTTCTCTACATCTTCTAAAAAAGAATCAGAAGGAATACTTCCTAACTCATTGCATAAGGTCAGAATTATTCTAACATCAAAATCAAATAAATGCATTACAAGAGAAACTATAGATCAACCCTTCTTATGAATATAGATGCAAAAATCCTCAAAAAAAATACCAGCACATTGGATCCAACAACCAAAGCAAATATACCACAGCAAGGTGAGTCTGATTCTGGGAATACTAGCATAGTCAGTATTTGAAAATCTATTAATGCAATTGATCACATCAATCATCTAAAAACAAAAACTATATATAATCAGTAGATATAGAAAAATCATTTAAGCAAATCAAGTACTCATTCATGACTTTAAAAAAACTTTAGCAAACTAGGAATAGGAAGTTTCTTGACTTCATTAAACAAAACCCCGAAGCTAACATCAGTATATAATGATAGAAAATAGAAACTTTCCTCCTGATGTTGGGAACAAGGCTAGGATGTTCCCTCTACCAGTCCTATTCGACATCTTACTCAAAGTCCTAGGAATGCAATAATATAAGAAAGAGAAATAAAAAGTATATAGATTAAGAAAGAAGAAATAGGACTGTTCACAGATAACATTGTTATCTACAAAAAATCCAAATGAATCAACCTAAAAATTTATATAACTAATAAGTGACTATAGCAAGACTGCTGAATACAAATTTAATATTAAAAGTCAATTGCTTTCTTATACACCAGAAATGAACAATTAGAATTTGAAATTTAAAACATAGTATTATTTATATTAGTACAAAAAAGATTGATATGAATCTAATAAAACATGTATAAGATCTGCACAGGAAAATTACAAAACTTTGATGAAAGAATGTCTGAATAAATGGAGAAATAGTCCATGTTCATGAATTGAAATATTATAATTAGGATGTCAGTTCTTCTCACTCGACCTATCAATTCAGTGAAATTCCAATCAAAATCAAGTTATTTAGTGACTATATGGAAATGAACTCATTTTTTTTTATGGGAAGCCAAAGTTCCCTGAAGAGCCAACATAAAACTTAAGAAGAAATCCTGAGGACTAGCACTACTCAATTTCAAGATTTACTATACAGTTTTACTAATTATGACAATGTGGTACTGGTGGAAAAAATAGAGAAATAGATCAATGGAACACAACAGAGAGCCCAGAAATAAACACAAATCCCTTCAACTGATATTTGGCAAGAAAGTAATAACAATTCAACAGAGAAAGGATAGTTTTTTCAATAACGGGTATTGGAGCAACTAGACACTCACTTTATACTTCAGTCTAGACAGACCCTATACCTTTCACAAACATTAAGTCAAAATGGATCATAAACCTAAATATAAATGCAAACCTACAAACTCCTAGAAGATAACACAGAAGAAAATCTAGATGACCTTGGTTTTTCAGTGACTTTTTGGATACACCATCAAAAGCATGATCCATGAATGAATGAATAAGATTTTGGACTTCATTCAAGTGAAAAACCTGCTCTGCCAAGATGCTGGTAAGAGAAAAGATGAGAATAGATAGGAAGAAAATTTTTGCAAGATACATCACTGGTACAGAATCACCATCCAATCGCCCTCACTACAAAGAACTGAAAAGTAAGAAAATACTTAATGTTAAATATGGCCACATACGTGAACAGCCACCTCACCAAAGATATACATATGGAAATGACACAGATGGCAAAATGTTCCCCCTCAATCATTAAGGAAATTCTAACTAAAACTAAATTTACATTCATTGAAATGACTAACATCCATAAAACTCAGTATCTAAAGTCTGCTTGGAAGTGGAGCAAAAACAACCCATTTATTGTTGACATGGATGTAAAATGTTATATCCACTTTGGAAGTCAGTTTGACAGTTTGTTACTAAGCTACATGTACTTTACCATACAATCCAGCCATGGTGCTTTTAGGTGTTCACCTAAATGTGTTGAAAACATGTTTATTCACAACAAAATAACCTATGAACATTAAAAGCATGTTTCTTCTATAATTGCCAATTAAAGTAACCAAAATGTTTTTCAACAAGTAAATAAACTGTGGTAGATCTATTCAATGAAATATTATTCAGCAATTAAAAATGAGTTTTCAAGCCACAAAAAGACATGGGAGCATCTTAAAAGCATATTGCTGCTTCGAAGAAACCAATCTGAAAAGGCCACATGTCTAACTATTGGCATGATTCTAACTATATGACATTCTGCAAAAGCAAAACTAAGAACAGAGCGGAGTTAGGGGAATATTGTCTGCACAATTTTCTAAAGAACTAAAATTGTTCTAAAAAGTAAACATTACTGAAACACCACTGGTAAAATGTATGAATATACTCATTATAGTAGCAATTATACTTGCTTACTCAAATTCTTTTTGAAGTCTTATTTCTATGGCATTCTCAGTTTTGTTGAGGCTCACTACCAATAATAAAACAGAACCAATATTTATTGAGAGTCAATTGTATGCCAAGTCTACTACTGCACTGAAATGTCTAATAGTGATCTCCAAGCACTAATTATGGTACATTGTAATCTTTCTATATTACTGCACTATCTTTAAATGTAACAGGCATGGATTTTAAAAGTGATTTATAATGTTTCTACTGTGGTTCGGATTTACTCAAATGAGATATTTTTCAGCTTGCTCTTTTCCAAGTGCTGAAGTTCCTTAGTCCATTTATTTGTACACATTTATATAAGATAAAAAGTACATTTTAAAGTATGTTGCAAAAAGAAACAGTAAGCAGTATAAATTATGGAGTACATATTGGAAAACTTAAAAAACAAATCGTATATACCTACATTTTTATGTCCAGCTCTTCATATCTACTTTGCTTCTTTTTTCTCCTTAGGAAAAATTCAAATGTATACATGCTTGGATATGTAGGTATTAATCCAAGGAAATACAGCATATACTGAAGTTTTGGCTAACAAATATTATAAAAGTCAATTATTAATTTACTCAATTACTGATTAGAAGTGAATAATATCATTTCTTTCAAAACTTAAAAATCATCTATTATTTTTCAGAACTTTGACACAAACATATCAGTTAACTTACATGTATATTTGAAATGTTTACAGTATATAATTCTGGCAAATAGAAAAAAATTCAGAAAAGACTCACTGAAATTATTAGGGCCCTAAAGTAAAAAAATAAAAGACAAGGAAAAAGGTAGATTCTTGGTGAGGGAGGAAGAAAAGGTACTTTCTTTTCTATAAAGCCAACTGGCTAAAAAAATAAGAACCAAGATAAATCATGTACAGGTACAAGCACCCAATGATAAATGTAAACGTATTGTATACCTAAAAGGTACCAATAAAAGAATTTAAGAGGAAAATGGTAGGAAAGGCATTTTTAATCATCTTTCTCATTCATAGCATTCAAAAAACAAAAAATATCGAGGGAGTGTTTTACTTTATTCTCAAATTTATAGAAAATTTTTCAAGACCATATGAAAAACCTTTCTTGCTTCAACTGAGTGTATGTTGACAACCTAATCGCCAAATCAGCCCCCAAAAGTGTTTACATACTTCCAATAACCAAGAGCTACCTGCTCCCCAGCCACAGAACAACTACAACAATCAGAAAGTTTACACTGACCCCGAAACTAATATCCATGCTCCCCTATCCTCTCCTTTGTCCCAAGGGGATAGAGCTCAGAATCATGAGTAAGGTCTCCTTAGGGTCCACCAATCTGGAAGTTTGTCAGTCATTCCTTGATGTTCATGGCCATGTCATCCTAGTAGACCACAGGCCTGTTAATTTGTAGACTGTTATTTAATTTGGATTTGCCTGATTTCTTCACGATTCAATATTGACAATACATTATTGTCAAGACTATTACAGAAATAATGCCCTCCTCTCTTTGCAGCCTACCAGGTGACACTTGATGTTGATTTCTTTCATTACTTTTGGCATTCACATTGATCAGCTGATTAACATGGTGTCAGTAGCCCCTTTCCCTATGAAATTCTGCTTTTCCCCTTGTAATGCATAACCATTTTGTATGAAAGTGCTTTGAAATCATGTAAGATTTCTGTTCCTCACCAAACTGTTAATGTACTCATGTATGTCAATATGGTCTCATCATTTTCTATTTCATTTAATGGGCTAAGATCCATTACTATTAATAAACTTTATGAAAATATAATTACATAGAATAAAAAGTTGCTATTTTAAATGTACAGGTTGGTGGGTTTTTAAGGTGTGCCCCCATACGACTACCACTCCAATCAACATGTAGAAAGTTTGCATCACTTTAAAGTTTCTTGGCATCCCTTTGCAGTAAACCTAGCTCTACTAAACCACTGATCTGTTTTACTACAATATACATTGATTTTACTTCTTCTAGATTTTATATGAATGGAATCATACTCTATGTAGTCAACACATAATTTTTCTAGGATTCACTCATGTTGTTGCAAGTATCCATTGCTCATATTCCTTGTCATTGCTTAGTATTCCAATGTATGGATACAGTTTCCTATTCTCCATATGTGGACAGTTTGGTTTCTCGTGTAGAGACTATTTTGAACAAAACTGCCATGAATACATGTGCCTAAGTCCTTGTAGAGACATGTGTCTCGTTCGGTGTTTATTGAACCTTATATGACATTGTCAAATTTTTTTCCAAGTTAATCACAATATTTCTTACTCCCACCAGCAAAATCTTCATGAACATTTAAAGTGGTCCACTTTATAATTAGTTACTCATGTAAGTAAATAGCTTACCTCACTGTGCCTTTATTTTGCACTTCTCTGATAACTAATGATGTTGAACATCTCTGGGGCTTTTTGGTCATTTTGTGCACTTTTTTGAAGAGTTTTTGCCCATCTTTGTCATGCTGTATTCCTTCATAATACTGTGTTTTAAACATTCTTTATAAATTATACATCTATATGCCATGGTGAATTTAAATGTGTATGAATATAGTCTTACAGCTACAGTTATCAGATTAAAGAATATACTTTCTAAACTTCTGAAAAATATTAATTACTCCTGTTAGTCTCTTTAGAGATTGTATGAATATGTAGTTGCTGAACAGTGTAAAAGAGAAAATGTCAGTGTAATAAAGCTCAAGTTTTTTTGTTTTTGTTTTTGTTTTTTGGTACTGGAGATTGAACTCAAGACCTTGCACCTGTGAGGCAGATGGTGGAACCACTGAGCTAAATCCCCGGGCCTCAATTTATTTTTTAAATATTGTAAGCACTGTGTTTATCAGTTTTATATCTAAGAATGTGGATACACCACATCTGGGGTAAAATTCTTTCCACATTATTCATTTAGAATATAAATAAAATTAACTTAGAGGAATGTAGTGAAATATTTCAAAGTTTATGTGAGAAAATTTCTTAATGAAGAAACAATTATTGTTTTGACAAGTTTCTCCTATCAAGTAGTCAGAAACTAAATTACAGATGAGCTGGCATCAAGAATGGGTCTGCTATGGTTTAGCTGTTCACACAAAGGCCCGCACGTAGTCAGCAACACTTGGGGGAGGTGACAGATCCAAGAGCTGGGGCCTTGTGGGAGGAAGCTAAGTCCTCGGGAGTGTGCCTCGAGGGCATCTTAAGGCCCTGGCTCCGCCTCTTTTGCTCTTGCCTCCCACTTGCCACGAGGTGAGCAGTTCATTTGCCCATACCCCCTCCCATGATGTTCTGACTCATTATAAGTCAAAAAGCAATGAGGCCAACATTTATGGACTGAATCCTTGGAAACCATGAGCCAAAATAGACCTGTCCTTCTTACAAGTTCGTTACCTCAAGTATTCTATCTTAGTGATGGAAAGTTGACTAACAAAAGGCCCAACATACAAGTGTATGCATTCAAATTACTTATTATAAATATATTACAAGCATAGTTGTATAAGCTTTTTATTCAAAATGCGGCTAGAAGTATTTTACTATTTTATGAATCATATACACATATATGTGTATATATGTATGTGTATACACACACACATATGTGTAATTGAATACCAAAGGTAAATTTTATGGTAGTGGAAAATAAATTGAAGCAACAATATTTTATTTAAAATATATTTGTCTAATAGATATATAGTTTTAGTTTGAGATGATGAAAAAATTCTAGAGATAAGCGAATAGGGATAGTTACACAATAGTGTAAATATATTTAATGTTACTGAACTGTACATTAAAAGATAAAGTAATTTTATATTATATTTTGCCACCATAAAAAATACAGAAAAAAATCTATCTTGTTTCAATATTCATTGTTTCAACATGTTCATGTAGATTTTAAGTATTTCACACCATGTGAAAGTTCTTAATCTTTTTGGGGGGGCAGGTATCAGGGATCAAACTCAGAGGCAGGTGCTGGAACCACTGAGCTAAATCCCCGGCCCAAAGTTCTTAATCCTATAAGAACAAAAAACTTTCTCTCCAAGTTATTCTTATAACCCTTTAATTTCATATTATTTCAGCATACTTGTTCTGTAAATACTGTAACTACTGTTAAGCTTCTTAAAGCTAGTAACAAGCAATGAATAATTATGTGAAGTCATTACCCCACCACACCCTACTCTAATTTATTTTGAAATTACAGATTTCCATATATGGCATTTCTTAGACACCTGTGTTGTTAAAATGCTTAGTTTCATCTTTCTTAGAAGTGATGACTCAATTGTCAGTTTGTAAAAGCTAAAGTCTTTATTCAGAAGGAAGACACATCATTTTCAAAAGAAAAGGTCACTATGAAATAGTCATGGTTTCGACTAAATAAAGATTTATAAAGACACTGTAGATTTTATTTACTGCAATTATATTGTAAGATATTTCTCACAGAAAACAGAAGAAATATTTCCTTTACCAGTACGGAATTAAGCTTCTGTCAAGAAATAATTGTATTTTACATTGCTTCATTTATTAGTGCTAAAGGTTACAATGTCCAAATATAAGAGTAATGATAATAATTTTCACTTGTAGGCTTTAAGTCTCCAAACAGTTTCCATATATAGTCTTTCAGTGAAGCATTCCTGTCACATAATATCCATGGGTCTTATTCATAGATTTTACAGATGAGATCATTGAGGTTTAAAGAATTTCTATGTATTACTCAGTATCTTACACTGAAAGACCTCCATCTTAAACCAAGGTTTTTTGTGTGACTCCCACACTGCCTCCCATATATATACTAGTGATGAACTACTCTAGTCCCCAACCCATCACTAGTTCAACTGTGTGCAACTGTGCACGTTCCACCATTACTAAGGAGGAAGACCTCAAGCTATATCTTTTACTGGTGGCTACTGGCACACTTTTCATACAATGACAAAGGCTACCACTTCTACATACATTATTCCATTCAGTCCTTACAACACACTTGTAAAATATGAAGCAGATGTTAACACAACCATTTATTTGATAAATGGAGAAATCAAAGCTCAGAGAAGCCAACAGATTTCCAACACTCGTGTAGTTGAGTGGGTGGCATAATTCACTTGGGAGACAGTGCTTATGGTGCCTGGGTCTTCTGAACTAAACCCTGAGTTACTCTACTCTACCACTGTGGAAGATAAATAAAAATATAGTGGATTTTCTTGCCAACTTTAAACTTTCTAATAGCTAATGATTGAATCTCATACCTGATGAATACTACCCTAACCTAAAGTTTTCAAGTTTTGCTCTAGAAATTATATTTTTGACAAAATTTATTCCTTAATAGCTCTGCTTGTTTTAAGGTATTTGAGAGGAATTCAGAAACCCCATTTTCCCAGCAGACATCTGTGACACCTAAGCTCCAAGTAGGTTAGTGAGTAAAGAAACTTGCTATTTTTCTATTTCTTTCTCTTTTTTTGCCTGAAGAATAAAAATGAAGAGTTTCCTCCTGAGAAAAGTGAGAACCTGAAATATTTTCTGCCCAAAGCAACGTTATTAAAAAGGTGAAATGTGTGCCACACTGTTCTGAAGCACCTCAGTATGCCTAGAGATTGAATCCCCCCTTAGTAATTACATGAACCATGTGGTGGGCTGCTGTTCTCCACCAAATGAATAAATCATAGCTGCTAAGTGCTGAGTGCACCCCTGCTCCGTGGCCAGGTCCCGTGGTCCCTGCTGGAATCTTGTTCTCTTGAACCATGTATGCCAGCCTCTGGCTGCCAAGTATTTTTATGTCTTCAATAAACTAAACTGAACCAAGCTATTATTACTGAATTGCAGGCTATTAGAAGGCGAATGTAGCTGCTGGTGTATCATCAAGGGAAATAAAAACTTATTATGTTCATGTTGTACGTAACCTAGACAGTTGCATTTGCAAGCAATCAGCATGTGCAGGGAGTGCTGGAGGTCTGGAGCTGGTGCACAGGAGGACTCGCCATGGTTTCAGTGCCTGCTTTGGACTCCTAAACTACAGGCTGCAGAAGCACTTGTGCGGGAACTGACAGATCTAAGTCATCTTCCTGGCTTCAATGGCATCTGCTTCAGTTGTTCCAGACAATCTTGTCCTTCAAGAACACAAAAGTGGGCTCTATGTCAAAAAGTAACCTAAAATAAAACAGTAGAGGATGGGCCAGAGCAATTTAGATGAAATGTACAGGTGAAAAGCAACAGTGAATTTAATGCCATAGTCATTCCATCACCAAAGACTCTACAAAAGAGGCATGATTTCCAAAGAAATGCTCTAAAACATCTTGCTAAATAGAAAAAAAAAATTTTCCCAACATAATATCTATCGACCAAGTACTATGACTAGCAGATAATATCTCTACTGCCATTAAGTGGAAGCCAGAAGTAGACATAAAGATTAGGCCCACTTTAGAGCAATTATCTATTTAATTATTGAAGTTTCTCCTAGCCAGAGAGCTTTCAAAGCCATGGCTAAGTAATCCAATACAGCAAAAGGTTCCTAAGCTGTGTAAAGTGTTACAGAAGAGAACTACACAAAATCTGGAGGCTTCCTCAAAAACGTATCTTACTCTCTACTGAGAGAATAAAATTCTTTTTATCAACTATTTAAAGAATAGCATTAATCTTCTCCTAATAGGAGATTATTTAATTTTTCTACTGCTTAAATGACCAAATTATTCTGCTTCAAAATATGTGAACCCCGTGCAATAAACCTTTATTTCTTCTATATACAAAAGGGTTCATATTCAAGCTCACTGACCTTATTATTAGAATAATCTGAATCACTTTTAAAATATTAGGTTCTCTCCAAAGGTCTTATTCTAAATGACAAGTCAAAAGCCAACAAATCTAAAGAAATGAGATGTTTCACTTCCCTTTTATCAGGAGGATAAATAATATTCTAAAAAAGCAAGCAGAAAATCATGAACTACAAATTTGAGTGTCTCATCCATATCAAGGGAATGTTAGCAGTCTCTTTTCTGTTGTGACAGTGATACAGAGCCCACAGAGGTAATTTCCAGGGTTTATGAATAGCAATTCCTTTCCTACCTATGGTAGGTAGAATAATCCCTACTACCACCGAAGATTGCCTACATCTTCATCTCTGGAAGCATAAATATGGAAAAGTAGCCCAAAAGCTGCTGATGGAGTTAGAGTTGCTAATGGACCAGCCATGGCATGGGGAGATTACCCTGGACTATCCAAATGAACCCAAAGGAACCTCAAGGGTTCTGAAAAGCCCAGAGGAGAAGGAAAACTTGGTCAGAATGATGAGAGAAGGACTAGACCTCCCATTGCTGAATACAGAGAAGGGTCCACAAGCAAGGACATCAGATGACCTCGAGAAGCAGGGATCAGATTCTCCTGTGAAAGAGCTCCGGGAGAGCAATGTTGCTTTTAGCCCAGTGAGACCTATGTCAGACCTCTGACCTACAGAACTATACAATAAATTTCTGTTTTCAGCCATGAATTTCATGGCAATTTGTTTCAATGGCAAGTAGGAAACTAATACACCAACAAGATGAAGGTACTTTGATGTTTCCTTCTTTGAACTGCTACAGCATTTTAAAATTTATACCAAAAAAATCTGTGTTATATTATCTGGCCTTGTTTCTTGTTTTCTTATTTCATGAGCATTTCAATAAGTTTAAGTGTTTACCAAGAACAGAACACAGATTCAACTCAACTTTTTTATTCCTTATTAATTTAAACAGCACTGGGTGTATACTGATTTCCAGGGTTACTAAAACTAAATTTGAGTGGACCTAAAAAGGTCCATTAGTAGGCTGGAATCAATGTATCTATCAACTTTCTCCAAAATTAGTCATATACCTTCTAGATGCTGAGAAAAAAAAAAATGAGCAGCTGCATTAGAGAAATTTAGAGTCAGATGCCTTCACACAAAGCCAGAAATAAGCGTGCTGATAATTTATACCTAAAAGATGAGCGCTTCTTCCGTACCGAATTCACTCAGCTCTTGTTGCATTCTAAAAGTTCTTTTCTAAAATTTCTTGCCCAGAAAAATAATTACTATCGATGATCAGTTTATGGTTAAAACTCTAGGTGTGCAAACCCCCAGGTACTGAAGCCTAGCCACGTTTAGCTTTGTGTCTGATGACGTCCATCCTCTACCCCGTATCCCTGTACATGTTCAACACTGAGAATGGCAGAGCCTTCTGTGACATCCCTAGCATCTTTCTCCCACTCTAGGCCACCAACCTCCACCACGCCACCCAATAAACCCAGAGGTAGTACTTTGCTTGGGGATCCCATTCACGTCACATGGTTTCCAATACCTCTGATTTTGATCGTGCTGTTCTTTTACATGAAAGGTCCTATTCTTCATCTAATAATTAACTTCTTCTCTTAGAGCAAGTAATGCTAGCTGCTTTATAAAAAATATTTGTATAATAGGTGCATAGTACAAGAAAAGTTTATTTCTCTTTCCTGCCAAACCCAATGGGGAAAACATCCGTTCTTGGTAAAGTGACTCTTGGGGAACACTCTCTGTTCACATCCTTCCTTCCTTCTAACCTTCTATCCTTCTATCCTTCCTTCTATGGTTTCAGTTTCATTTTCTGGGCGGGGTTATAAAAATCTCTTCTATGAAGGGCCAGATAGTAAGTATTTGGGGCTCTGCAAACCATGTGGTCTATTATAACCACTCTACCTCCATAGCACTAAAGCAACCAAAGACAATATGCAAATAGACAGATGTAGCCATAGACCAACAAAACTTAAAAAAAAAACAGAGCCACAGGCCAGATTTGGCTCCTGGCCAGGGTTGTCGAACCGCTGGTCCAGGGCCTTGGAGTTCTTTGGTTCCTGCCAATTTTTAACTGGTCAGACCTCAATCTGATGACCCTACTTTGCAACAGTGATGAGTCGGGGGAGGGAATCCAGGAACGGTGGTAAAACGGTGTGCAAACTAAAAGAATGATCTTGGGGAACTATATTCATCCTTTGAGAATTTGTTGAGACTCCCATATGAGTTATCTAATAGGCTTCAATAATCTTGGTTCATACCATTATTGTAGTACTTTATCACACTGTAATTATCTGTTCATCTGTCTCCCCTACTAAGCTATAAGCACCTACAGAGCAAAGATCATAATTCATGCCTGCCTATTCCTGGGACAAATTAAATGCATGATTAATTTTTTGAATGGGGAAGTTGGAACTACTTCTGGGAGAGAATGGGCAGGTTGAATATTCTGTGCATTTGGCCGGTTTTGCTTTCTTCCTAAATATTTGATCATTCAGCAGCCAAAGGGAACAGACCTGGGAGGACGCAGTGACTCCGCCACTGCCAGAAAAGACTACTTCGGGCTCCCTGATGACAATGTCTGTGGATTTTAAAACTTATGTAGACCAGGCACATAAAGCTGCTGAGGAATTTGTCAATATTTATTATGAGACAATGGACAAAAGAAGAAGGGCACTTATGAGGCTGTATCTGGATGAGGCCACTTTAGTATGGAATGGAAATGCTGTTGCAGGGCTGGAAGCCCCAAATAATTTTTATGAGATGTTGCCTTCTAGTGAGTTCCAGGTTAATACGTTAGATTACCAACCAGTTCATGAGCAAGCTACCCAGTCCCAGACTACAGTTCTTGTGGTAACCAGTGGAACTGAGAAATTGGATGGAAATAAACAACACTACTTCAACCAGAACTTCCTGCTAACTGCTCAAGCCACTTTTAACAGCACTGTGTGGAAGATTGCAAGTGATTGCTTCCATTTGCAAGATCGGACTAATAGTTAAAAGGGCAAAAGTCCATTTTTCGGTCCTTTAGGTTCAGCAACAGAAGTTTTTCTGAATTAATTAATTTTGTTGTAAAAGCACTATAAATTAGTATGCTAAAATTAAAATTCTTCAATATTTTCTTATTTCTGACAGCAACCTTCCTAGTAACTGCCAGTTTGGATTATCACCCTTAAGAGTTTTAATGTTAGTTTTTGACATGCCTTATATACATTCCGCTGATGACATTCTTAGAGTAATATTAAACATGTGATTGCAGTACTAATATACTCACTGTGAACCCAGCCTATCGCAAAAATCCTTTTGTAATACTATCTATGGGATGTCAGCACAACATAACACTCTGGAAGTAGAAATTTTTTGGTTATTAATTTTATAGCAAAACACATGCCTATCTTCAGTTAACACTCGTAATGCAGTTGTAATATATAAGTATAGCCTTTTCAAATCAGTTCAGTTTATGTTTGCCTAAGTACTCTGACATATTGAAATCACATGTTGAAATATTCAATAGTCTTTTTTCATATTAAGTTTTCTTATGTTATCATGTTTCCTTAACAAGTGAATTAGCTGCAGAGGTAAGAATTGTTTTTCTTTGATGCCTGATTGTTAAGTATGTTTGGTGGCTTAAAAGCAGAACTTAAAAACATTTTTCTTGCCAGCTCCAGGTCTATGTATTTTGGGAATGTATGATAGTAGAACTAATAATATCTTTAATGAGAAATGTGAAAGTCCAAAGTTAAAGACAAAAATAAGGGGGGGATGACTAAATGGTAAAATTTTGTTACTTGTTTTCTACCTTCTAAAAATGTAGCCTATTCTTAGGATTTCAATTAGTAAGTCAATAACTATTATTGCTAAATGGTCATGAGCATCACTTTTGTTCTGAGAATGTTTTTTAAGGTCTTTACACTTCATTATTGTCATCAGTATGTATCTCAATTTATTCAAGAACTTATAGGGGTAAAATGTCAGCAATAAGCCTGACCTGACAGGATCTAACATGGAAAATTGGAAACAAATCCATTCCTCTATCTTTGTTACACCCTTAACTTCTAAGTCTTCCATATGAATTTCAGGCCCAGAGACTTCTATATATTATCTACCCTAAAATGAGTGATTTTCCCCTGTGTTTTGTACTGTCAACTATATCATTTATTATTAAAAATTAAAATTAATTTATGATTTATTCTTCCATATGACATTGGGCAAAGAGATCTGTTTTAAAACACTTTTCTGTTATGTGACTAACTCATTGTCTTTTTAAAGAGAAAATAGAGAACAACAGATTATCATAACTTCCAAAAGACCAAAATCATTTTATGTCTATACTTCCAAAGTGAAAAACCCTAGCTCTGATTTTTGGATAAAACTTATTGGTCTTTGCAATTTTCTAATGTCTTTAAGCTAGATATAGCAGCTTTGTTTATATATTACAACCAAAATTAATGTTTTCATTAAATTTGTTTAGTCCTGCCCAAAACTGTACACTGTATTTCTGATATACTACCAAAATAGAATTAAATACAGAGGGTTGGAACTGATATTTAAACCACACCTTCTTATTGAACTAATCAAAACTTACATATTATAGTATTCTACTCAAAAGTGAGGTTATTCTTTAGATTGGTTTTTTAAACCACAGCTTTAGCAGCAACAAAAAATGCCCAAATACTGCCCTTTCCATTGTAGAGAAGAGTCTCAAATAAAAGCTGCATGTAACTAGCAATAACTGAACAGTTGTAAATTACTTTCTCCAAACTATAACTTTGAAATGCCTGTAACTGCTCTTGTATGGACTAGACTGTATTTTTGACATGCTCTTATTTTTATAACTTGAAAAATAAAATTTGCCTGGGACAAGTTTCTCAAAAGAAAAAAAAGAATGGAGAAGTTGCCCAAAATCTGAAATGGAACAAAATCTGTAAATCTGGGACTTCTGGTTGACATTTTTCTGTCATTAACTCATTACATGCCCCTCTGTTCGAACACCTAATCAATCACCTAAGTGACAGAGTCACTTAGCATTGTATAAATATGCACATGTTCATAATGTTGACTCCCACTTTTTCCCATTAAGGCTGTCATTTTAGACCTGTTTGATTCATCTTTGACAGTTCTCAACCGTTTTTAACTCTAATACAATCTCAGAAATCTCTCTTCTAAGCCATGCAATTCATGGTACCTTTGAACAGAAGGCAAGAGTTGCATCTTGTCTGTGCTGGTTATGGACCCTCTCCACAGCTCAGAGCATGTCTCTGGGGGCGTCAAACCAGGACATACCCAGAGGTCTTTCTCCTCTGCCCTGGACAGCCAACCCTTCCAGCAGTACATGATAGAGCTAGAACTCATTCACTGATTCAACGTTTTCTGGGTGCCAGGTATTGTGTCAGGTGTTAAATATTCACAAAGAACAATGCAGTACAGCATCTGCCCTCATGGAGCTGCCAAGCTGTCATCCAGCAACTCCATAGACTGAAGGCAGGAAGACCTTTTGTGCCTCCAGTTGCTTTTTCCTAAAGAAGAAAGTTGCTCTGATAAAATGAGAAATTCCAATGAGTCCCTAGCATCTCATCACTGTAATATCTGTACTGCAAAGATTAGAATATCACTGTGGTCAAGTGACAGAAGAAAGATGGATTCTCATTTGAACTTTGGCTTGAACGTCAAGACTGATACAGCCATGCATGTGCCAAGGTGGTGGAAGTACAGTGGACCCTTGACTTACAAACTCGATCAGTTCCCGAGGGCTGGTTGTAGCTAAGTCAGTACAGCTGAGATCTGGATGTTTACCTGGGTACACGCTATAGATAACAAGAGGCAAATGAATCATCCATTAACCTAATTAATCCAAGTTGTTCGTATGTCAGGCCGGTCATAACTTGAGGGTCTACTGTACATACATATTACCATATAATGAGGCCTTCTGGGGAAAATAGTCCCAAGCATGTTTTTAAAAGGCTTAGGAGAACAAGGAAGGGTGACTGGGTGTGGCTGTCCTTAGGTTAGGGTTGAGGCTACACTGGGACTCCCGTTGGTGACCAAGGGGCACGTGTACACCCCTCCTTGCCTGAATGTGGGGCAAGAGAGAAGGAGGGGGGCGTGGGTTATAAATGCTGTCAGCAAACAGCAGCAATGGAGTCAGGCTCCTCATGACAGATAGTGTCAATGTTTTGTTACTATGGTAATAGCCCTAGTAATGAGTCCTCTGACAACAAAGCTGTTTTAATAAAGGCCATCTACATCGACTGGAGGAAAGCGTCTTCTGTCTTAGCAGTGGTTCTTTAAGTAATAATCTGGCAGCAGAGCAAAGGCAGTAGCAGTGATAGACCCTTCAAAGGAGGTCAGTATCCTGACAGATGAAAAAGTGCTACTCATGTGCATGTGTCACAGAAAGTCTGATCCTAAACAAGAAAGCACATACATACACATAAAAAGGAGCACGTACATGCACATAACACACACACACACACCCCACACACACACACAGAGAAAGCAATACTAGAGAGGACTGAGGAGATCCAAACACAAAATCTACCCCATCTAGAAGGGAGGAGTAAGGAATGCCCCCTTGAGAAGTTGTTATTCTTCCAATATTACTGACACTCCCAGTGATTTAATTTTCAATCTCAGAATATCAATGGAGCACATACTTTGATCATGGCAACTTTCATATCTATGTAGCTCACCCACCTTTCCCTCATAGCTGTTGCTCAGTGTTATAACTGCATCACTTGGGATGATTTGGGGGATGAGTATCAGAAGAGCCAAGGAAAACAGGCCTTCCCAATAAAGCCAAGACTTCTGAGGCCACCAAGAGGAATTGCCACTTACTAGCAGCAATCCCTGGAGATAAACCCACAAAGAGCACACAGGTGCTCCTGAACAGGGAAAGAAAAGGCCCCCAGGGGCCTCAAGGAACACACTGTTGGTCAGTCCCAGGTTTCCTGATCATTCTGTACACCCCACACAGGTGCTGTAGAAGCCCCAGAATTACAAATAGGCACAGATAGGAGCTCCAAGAAAAGCCTGCTCCTCCCACCAAAGATCTGGGAAAAGGGTACCTTAAAACCAGGTGGCCTGTTTTGGCAATGCCAGCCCTACTCTTCCCAAACACCAACAGGAAAACCGTATGACATCTGGCCAGTGGCTTCAGAAGGATCACATGAAGAGTTGATCTCGATTTCTTTGCCTGCTAGAAGCAAGTAGTGGTCCAGTTCCCTCTCAGGCTGGGGTCCAGTGGTAAACTGAGCCTCCATCTGGCTGCAGAAACAAGACTTAAGAAGGGGGTACGAGATACAGCTGGTTACTAGTAGGCTTCACCACCACTCCCATCTCAGCAGAGCTTCTGAGGCCTCCACCTCCACTCAATATCAGCAAGTAGCCAAGGCTGTGCAGGTTTCCTTCCCATCCTGTGTCAGAGAGGCCCAGAGGGCTCTTTGTGATTTAACTTCAGCAGCAATAAAACTGAATGAGGTAGTTCAAGGTAAGGGAGTCAATATCCAGTCTCCCTTTCCTGAGTGTCACAGAGGCCCACATGGAGCCAAGATCCTGGTCTCGCTCTGCAGCAATAAAGCAGTGTGAGTTCAGCTCTCCACTCCCCACCCCAGGTGTCAGTGGAGCCCGATGGGGAGCTGGTCCCATACCCCCACTGCAGGCGACCGGGCCAAGTCCCCTGGAAGGTGTCCCTGAGACCAAGATGGCTGAAATTCCTGCCCACCCTCCACCATGAAGCAGGCGAGTCAGCACCGCCATTGGGTAGGGGTGGTGTTGGCAGGGCCAGGTGAGAAGCTGAACAACACCCAGCAGCCTCTCAAGGTTACATAGCTGCAAGAGGGCAGCCACCAAAGGGGAAGGTTAAGTAGGACCTACAGACCCAACACTTTGAGATGCCCAGAAGCAGGAAACCATTGCCTATCACACCAAGAGCCAAGAAAAAGACATCAGACAACATCAATACCAAGGTGAATCTAATGTTGGAATTATCGGACACAGATGTTAATGTAGCCATGAAGAGGCTCCGGCACATAATAACTGTCTTAAAACAAAGAAATAGAGTATCTCAATAATGAAATAGTTAGAAAAAAGAACAAAAGGGAAATTATAGCACTGAAAATATAAAAACCAAGATTTAAAGAAAAATTCACTGGCTGGGCTCAAAAGCACACAAAGACCAAACATCAGAAGTAAACAAAAAATTAATACCACGGACATCGAGAAGAAAAAAAGAACCTATTCCACAACAATTTATCAAAATATGATGCACTTCATTTTTAAGGTCTCTTGCAAATCAGTCCCTATGTTTATTTATTCATGCAACAAATATTTATTAAAAGCTTGCTATGGACTGGCATGGGAACTCACTCCCAATATATGAGTCAGCTTCGAATGGAAATGGGTCTTTAAGTGTCAACACTGTGTGTCACTGTTTGAATAAAGGTGGTATCAGCACAAACACTGCTGTCCTAAGTCCCCATTTGGACATCAAGAGGCAGGGTTCCTGTCTACGCTGCTCACCAACTCCAAGTCTTCAGACGGGGATGCCACTACCTCTAACTCCATAAAGCTTTTAAGAGTGTCCAGAATACTTCACTCACAAGACAAATGATTTACATTGAACTTCTGACAATATTAAAAATAAGACTTTAGGTGCCAAGATAAGTGTGCATTTGAACATCATAGACAAGACAGCTTTAAAAAAATATATTAAAATGCTGGGCATGGTGGTGCATGCCTGTAATCCCAGCATAAGGGTGAAGCAGGAGGATTGTTGGGAGGCCAGCCTGGGCTACATAGTGAGATCCCGTCTCAAAAAAAAAAAAAAAAAAGAAAAAGAAATTTATGAAAGTAAGAAAATACACAAATGTCCATCAAGTGGACACTGGATAAAGAAGATGTGGGTATTTTTAATAAAATGGAGTACTACTCAGCCATAAAGAATGAGAAATTAGAAACATTTATAGCTAAGTGAATGTGCATTGAGGCCATACTCTTAAGTGAAATAAATAGGACACACATGTAAATACCGAATAGTTTCTCTGGTGTGAGAAACTCAAACTGTAAATAAGGATCAAAATGTATAATTGATATTGTGAAATAGGAAGAAAAGGTCTAAAGGAGTAGGGGAATGGGAGGGGTAGGGGAAAGGAAAGAAGGGAAAAAAAATATGAGAAAAGGAAAAAATGGAAATAAAGTCTTTGCAAATAGGGAAGGGTGGAGGGGATGAAGGGAGGGCAGGGGAAGGGGAAAAATAAGAACCAAGATACGTCATGTAAAGGTACAAGATCCCAGTGATGAATGTAACTGTATTGTATGCCTAAAATGTACCAATAAACTTAATGGGAAAAAATAAAATACATAAAACATTGTCCACCAAATAGCATGTGAGGAAAGAAATGCACCAGGTAGCATTGATATGCGGTAATGCCATTTTGAAGCAATCACAACATGGTGCCAGAACATGGTTTACATTATAAGAATAAAGTGTCATTATAAGAAAGAAATAGAAAACGGTTTCCTTGGAAGGATGAATTGTCATCTACATTGGAATCAAATGTTAAAAGCCACAAATCCACATGTAAACACTGTAGGCTTATTTCCTGTGTTTCACTGCTCCAAGCTTCCAAACCCACAAAGGCAGCAAGCAAAGTGTAGAATAAGAAAAGGAGTTTTAGAAATTGCCAGTTAAAAGTAACTGAATCTCTTTTAAGTTCCAAAAGTCTCGTTCAGGTAAATATTCATCCAAGTCCAAGTTAAAATCCCTCTAGGAGAAAAGCTCCAACCCTGCCTCAGCTGCCCTCCACCTTGTTCTCTAGATTGGGAACCTAGGAGCAAGTAGAAGTCCAGCAGCCAAGGGAAGCATGCGCTCTTTAGTCTGCCTTCAGGACATCCGGTCATCCCGAGCCAGTCACTTGCGCTCGCCCTGTGGGCAGACTCTCAAGTGAGGCTCTTCTTGCACTGTACACCATGCTGACAGCAAAGTGCTTTTCTCTACCACCTCACAGCAAACCTCAGATCCCAACCGTAAGTGCATGTATATGTCCACACACATATATATGATAAGTATGACATTATAGAATTTAAAAATTTTAAACTTTGAAAACATAACTGGGTTATCATATAATGGAATACTAAGGGTCACTGTAATAGACTGAATAACTATGGGTACTATTTTATTTTTGCTACGTATATGTTTTTAAATGGTGTGTGTGTATATAGATACTAATGTATATTTTTACTGAACACAGTGTGTAAAAAATTGTAAACAGTCAAGAAACATCCTGAGAGAAATGGGAGTTGTAAGTGAAACAAAGGAGACCTTTACCTGCATTTTAGAGTAAAAGTGATGAAATATTAATAGCTTTTGGTTTTAAGGTGCTTTATATTGTTGTTTTCTGTATCTTTAAACTAAAAATGATAAATGGTAGCCTCTGAAATTTTGTTCTTAATTATATTACCAAGTTGATATATCGTTAGGTTCATTTATTTAGATTTTAGAGTTTACTTCCTGATTTCTTTTACTTTACATTTTGAGTGTGTAAAATCTAAAGCACAATTCATAACAGCTAAATTTTGGAAGCACCTTATAAGTCCATCAACAGATGAATGGATAAAGAAAATATTGTAATTATACCAAATGGAATACTACTCTGCCATAAAGAAAGATAAACTTGAGGCACTCATAGGTAAATGGATACATCTTGAGACCATAATGTTAAGTGAAATAAATCAGACACACATGCTTAAATATTGCATGGTTTCTCTTATATGAATATCCCAAAAAATATAAACAAAAGGAAGGACATAGGGAGATCTTTTTCAAATGGGAAGAGGAACAAGAGTTGGAAGCAGCAGGGCGGGATGGAAGGGGCAGGGAATAGAAATAAAACTGAGATGTGTTCTGCACATGTACCAACTCCCCGTAATAAACATAATCATCCTTACTACAAACATGTACTAATCGAAATAAACAAATAGATGACAAATAAATGCACAAACTACATTTAGAAGAACTGCCCGCATCTCCGTCCTTTCTGCCTTATTCCCACCCATTCCCTGAAGGCACAGTTTCCGTTGGGAAGGATGAGACTGTGTAAAGGTTGAAGGGTTTGGAAGGAGTTGTGATTTGCATTGAAGACCTTCCTCAGGAGACTTTCTCATACGTGCAGATAGAGGCTGAACTTGACTACAGAAGTCCCTAATAAAAAGAAACAATAGAAAACAAAATCATATCCACAGTGTTACTGCAGTTTACATGCAGACCTCAAAATAACCATGATTGATAAATTTAATAAAGTACTGAATCAAGAGGATGAAAGATGAATTTTAAAAGATGATCAGAATTTTTTCTAAAAAGAGTCAAATATTCTAAAATTTAAATTTTACTCATTGAACCAGTACTTACCATACATTTTCATTCTATCTTGCTTTTCAATAATTATATTGACAGATTCAATTATCTTTAGCACTCCACTGATGAGTTTAACAGAAGACTGAAAACAATTTGAACATACTTCAGGAAAAACAGACTTCAGGCAAATCATTAAAGAAATAATCAAATGATAAAGCCACAATAACTCCACCCAAGAGAGTTTAGTATCCAGAGATTTTATAATATATTGCTAAAATATATTCTACAGAGAATGACACTATTTCAACAAAAGCTATGAAACCCCTGGATACTCATATGTGAAAGGTGATCCTTGAACTCTACACCTTGTGAAAAAACTTAACTCAAAGCGGAAGACAGACCTAAGTATAACATACAAAAGAGAAAATAGGCTTAGGCCTGTCGATTTAGGCAATAATATCATAAGCCAAAAACAAAGTATAAATCATAAAACAAAACTGATGACTTTGAATTCATCAAAATTTAAAACAAGCTTTCACTCTTCAAAATATAGTCTTAAGTATTAAAAAGAGAATCTGAATCACCGGAGAAAATATACACAAAACACATATGTTGTAAAGAAGTGCAATCGGGATTATATAAAGAACTTTCACAACTCAGTAATAAACCTCTACCCCTAAACATTAGGCAAAAGTTTAAGGATACATGAATATATAAGTGGTAGGTAAATATAGGAAAAGATAATATTATTAGTCACTGGAAGCTGCAAATTAAAACCAAAATAGCTACATTCCCTATTAAAGAAAGAACAGACCATCCCAAGTCTTAGAGAATCAGAATGAGAGATGCAGCCATTTTGGAAAATAGTTTGGTAGTTTCTTTAAAAAGTGAAATGTTCACCTTTTGTATTAATCAGGTTCTCTGGAGAAACAGAACAGGGAGGAGAGAGAGAGAGACAGAGACTGACCAGGAGCAGGAGAGGGAGAATGCAGAGGGAAAGAGGAAGAGAAAGAAGAGAGAGAGGGTGGAGAGACAGCAAGTGAAAGGGAAAGAACAGAAGAGAGAGGGAAGAGCTATGAAAAAGGAGAGAGGAAAGAAGACAAGAAGGAAAAAGGCTGATTAATTATAAGGCGTTGGTGCACATGCTCACAGAAGCTCACATATCCCAAGATGTGCAGGGTGAGACAGTAGGCTGAACCCCCAACACAGCTGGTAATTCAGTTCCCTTCTGTACCCTGAGACTCAGGAGAGCCAACGGGGCACTTCCAGTCTGCAGTCTTGTGGGCTGGAGACCCAGAAGAGCCAGTGTTTCTGCTCAAATCATAAGGGGGTGGGGGGATAATGTCCCTGTTCAGAGTTGTAAGGAGAAGAATTCTCTCTTATGGAGAATCAGCCTTTTTATCCTATTCAGACCCTCAGCTAATTAAATGAGGCACATTCATACTGCAAAAGCAATCTGCTTTACTTAGTCTATGGATCAGAATATCAGTCTCACCCAAAAACATCCTCACTGAAAAACCCAGAGGACGGTTTGACCAAGTATCAAGACATTCTATGGCCTAACCAAGTTGTCACGTAAAATTAGCTATCGATCCTAATACGCTCACACCAAAAATTTCACATAGTTAATTAACTGTGCTTTATTCATAGCCACCCAGACTGGAAACAATCCCAGGGTCCACGGTACAGATACGTGCTACCACATGGAAAGATCTCAAAAGCATCGTGCTAAGTGGGAAAGCCCACATCCAAGACCACACATGATGACCCATTTCTATGATACCCTGGAAGAGGAAAAACTATAGAAACATAAAAGGATCTGTGGAGCTGGGGGTATGGGAAGGGAAATGACCACAAAGTTCACATGGCAACTTTCAGGATGATGGAAAAATTCTATGTCTTCACTGCGGAAGTCACTCTACATGACCACCCCTCTACCCGACTGGCTTTGTCAAACTTCAAGATGGTATCAAGGTGAGCTTTCCTTCCTAAAACCTGTACCTCAATAAAGCCTGGCATAAATAAATGATACCAATTTTGAAGGGAACAGGTCCTATTCTGGCATACTATCTGCTTTCTTGGGACTCCTCCACCAATGACGCCGTGTGAAAGCCTCATACTTCTGTCCCCAGCCCTCACCTCTACCCTACATTCCTGCCAAGTCCTGTCATTCTGATTTCTAGGCAACCAGTGCTCTTCCCACACTGTTCTGAGAGGGGCCCCTCCTCGGGGTGTGCATGTCAGTGATGGGACCCCCCTGCTCGTTCATGTCTTCTGTGGGACCCTCCATGATTGCAGCCCTGAGGAGGCACCCTGGTCTGGAGTCCCTTCATTTCCACGCATCCGTGAAAATGGAAGATCACAGAATTTTGTCTCTTGCTCTGCAGGTTACATGTAATTTCATTTATTCTTCTTGGTTTGAGGAAAGTAAAGAGATTGGGATTACCCTAACTGGACTCTAAATTTATTTCACTTCCCCACAGGTATGTTACTCTGCACATTATCTGTCCTTAGGAATTTGCTGAAATTTCCTTTTTGCCTGCTCTATATCAAATTTGCTAAATTTCTCAAAAGTTCTTGAAGAGAACATGAATTCCCTTTTTCTTGACCACAGGAACTTGTTTTGTTTTGTTTTTTTCCATGCATTCTCTTTTATTGGTACATTGTAGGTATACAACACAATTACATTTCTCATTGGGAATTGTACCTTTACATAATGCATCTTGCTTCTTATTTTTTCCCCATTCCTAGCCCTCCCTTCACCCCCTCCACCCTTCCCTATTTACAAAGACTTTATTTCCATTTTTTCCATTTCTCAGCATTTTTCCTTTCCCCTGCCCCTCCCACTACCCCTACCCCTTTGGACCTTTTCTTCCTATTTTGCATTATCAATTATTCATTCTAATCATTGGTACATTTTAGGTATACAATATAATGACATTCATCATTGGAAATTTGCACCTTTACATAATCTCTCTTGGTTCTTTTATTTTTCACCCTTCCCCAGCCCTCCCTTCAACCCCTCCATTCCTCCTTATTTACAAAGATTTTGTTCCTATTTTTCCATTTTCTCATATTAATCCCATTCCCTTCTATCCTTTCCCCTACCCCTCCCACCTCCTTCACCTTTGCCCTTTTTCTTCCTATTTCACATTACCTATTATACATTTTAGTCCTTATTTACACTTTCAGTTTCTCACACCAGAGAAACTATTTGGTATTTATACATGTGTGTCCTATTTATTTCACTTAAGAGTATCGCCTCAATGTGCATCCACTTAGCTATAAATGTCTCTAATTTCTCATTTTTTATGGCTGAGTAGTACTCCATTTTATTACAAAACCACATTTTCTTTATCCAGTCTCCAGTTGATGGGCATTTGGGCTGTTTCCAAATTTTAGCTATCACAAACTGTGCTGCTATGAACATGGGCACACATATATCACTGTGGTATGATTCTTTTAATTCTTTGGAGAAGATCCCCAGCAGTGGAATAGTGGGATCAAATGGGACTTCCAGTCCTAGTTCTTTGAGGTATCTCCATACTGATTTCCACAGTGGTTGCACCAGTCTACACTCCCACCAGCAGTGGAGCAGGGAGGAGCTTGTTAATTATACTGACAAAGTCTTCTGGTGCTTACTTTTATTTGCATAAAGGAGAATTTATGATAGAAATATGTTTTAAAATCCCAAAATACGTTTTAAAATCCTAAGTTATCTTATATTTGGGTACCCAGATAAGATAACTTGTGATTCTTATATATTAAACTCACACATACTTATAAAGTTTGTATATTAGGTGATTTATAAAAGATAATGGGATTTATATTCTCTAAAAATAATGTGAGTTAACAATAAAACTCTACCAAAAAATTTTAAAAATCCATTGAAAGTGTACTCTTTTCAAATATAATACATATGAGTTTCCAAAATAGCATAATTTGAAGTTACTTTTAAGGAGTGCTATATACACTTATTATATTAACCTTAAAAACAAAATAAAACATTTAATACTGCCTGGCATACAAGTACCAAGTTAAGGTGTCATGGAGAGAATTCATTTTGGATATTATGGTTTGTGTGGCAGCATATTAATCTTAGTAGCCAAAAAGCCTCCCTGAAGAACCTTTGCATAATATCAGTCAAAAATGGCATAACCCTGCTCTGTGGGCTGCTGAGACATTTCATCCTGACGTCAGTTTAACTAGAATGATATTGCTCTCAGGGAATACCATAGATGTGTCATTTCAGTTCTATCTCCTCCAATAAAGTCCTATTTGATTTCAATAAATCCCAAATAATCTTGCCACAAGATACCAACCTCTAAGACTTAAGAATGTCAAAGCTACTTTTGCTAGCCATTAAATAAAGTCCCAGGGAAACTGAACTTTGCGGTGTGTTTTGCTCATCAGGTTTTATTTCTGCAAGCTGAGTACCTGGCCATGAAAGACTGCCAGTGGATAATTAGGAAGATATACATTTTAAAGGTCATTGTCTTCCCTAGGAGAAAGATCATGACATTAAGACATAGGGACTGCAAGCTGGCCTTCAGAGTCACTGAAAGAGGTAGTTGGATCCCATGAGAGAGAGAGAGGAAAACCCCTAATGCTTCCCCTCACTATTGGACTCTGCCAACCCATGAACTTTGACAAGGGTGAGAACCAGTCACAAGAGAGAGGTATTTTGTCTCTTTGCTAGTGGTTCTTTGTTACCTTGGTGTGCAACACAGGGAAACCAAACATTTCTTACATAGTGGAAGACTGGTTAGCTTACCTCAGTGAATACAGGGACTTTTGCAAATCCCAAAGGCTACAGTCTCACACAATGTATGGAATGAAGCAAGGAAGCAAGGACTTTTCTCTTTCAATGTGCACAGATTCACATTCCAGAACCCTTTCTGACTAGGTATCCTGAACAAACATAACAGAGCAAAAGATGATATTCAGCAATGTTTTTCAATTTATTCACTTTTAGAGAGTTTATGGCTCGAAGAAGTTAATAATAGGATTAGAAGTAATAGGTCAAGTGTTCCTGTCTAGACAAGGACATTAATGGTCATAAAGTATGATTGTGGAACAACTATGTAACCTATCAAAATGAAATCAGGACAGTAACCCAGTGCCCGGGTGACATGAACTCACTTTGACAATTTTCTCAAAGAGGCACCAATAGCAGATATTCAAGGACTGGAAAGGGGATGAATGTGTTTATGTCAGGGAAACTCTAGGTAAATTCTGGAAACAAACCCTAGGCCGTATCTACCAGCGTAGTTCAGTGGCCATCCTTAATCCCAAGATGTTCTCTATTCACAAAGCACATCTACCAATGATACCTGTACAGTTTTACAGACTTAGGAGGGCAAAGTTAGCTAAAATGACCAGGCTTTCTGACAGGTGGAACCGAGTTTATGATATATTTCCCGTGATTAAAAAGTTAATGTCAGATATAAATCTTCTCCTTTTATATAATCCTCATGGATTTTAATAATCCATTTCACTCTAGTATCTGTGAGTGGAATGGGAGGGAAGGAGATTGGACCCAGAATTCCCTCCAGCACTGCTGCTCCCCAGCATCTTCCCTGCCATTCTGCGATAAAGCCTCGCTTGGGCACAGCTTTCCTTCCAGTCTAGGGGGTGCTGAGAGTGGTGAGGGACAATACTAAGCTCCACAGTTACCATAATTGCTATTATTTTCTCTGTAAAAATGTAAGTCTTGCTCTCCTTCAAGTTTCTCAAAAATGCTACTTTGCCCTTTTTGAGCCCAAGCTCTACAACGTTAAATAATGAGCCTAGAAAAGTAAAGCTAGGAGAAAGTCTTCTTTGTTGAAAGGATACTAGATCTTAAAAGTGATATTGAACATATTTCTACCAATATGATTTTCTTTTTGATACAAGATGCTGTGCATTTGAAAAAGCTAGAAGAATGGATTGTGATTATTTCACCATAGAGAAACGATCAGTATTTGAAAACGTAGATATTTAGCCTGATGTAAGCATTACACAGTGTATGTATCAGAACTCCACATAATACTCCATTATATATACTCGTTTCATATTAGCTTACATTTCTGTTTTTCTAAAACTGAGTGATTTCTGCTATAACACAATCAACACGAAGAAGAGAGGAAAAATCTAAGCGAGTATAAGCGAAAAGAGCCAAGCAGCCCAAAGTGTATTTCTTCTATAGGAGAGAGTGTAGGATCGGCAGGGGAACTAATGTCCCTTCATCCCAGAATGTTATCCTCAACCTGTGGCCATTTCAGACTAAAACATGGCTCCCACAAAGAACCTGTGCAAATGACCTGATTCAGCGTTCCACAGTCTCCCCCATATCTTTATGAGTTAATGTGTACAACACTAACAGTCTACTATAGCAGTAACTTGGGAGCTCTTGCTAATATTAGCTCTACATCCTATGATTCTTCATCAAATTCTTTGGGCATTTTGCCTGAGACATATTGAATGTAACCTAAAATAGCCACATTATCACCGAACTCAGACCAATAGTGGAAAATTTGGGTGTGGCTGCATTTATTCATTGCCGTTATCTTCTTTCCCAGATATTTCAATGGTGGTTTGAGTTTCTCAAGGGCTGCTTGTGATTGCTACTGTATACTCTTCTGCAGCATCCCGACTATTTTCACTTTCAAAAGTATAAATCAGACCAAATATCCCTTTTAAAACAAGGACTATTAGTCTTCCAGGGCTGCCATAACCAAATGCAACAGACTGGGAAGTTTGAGCAATAGAAATTCACTTTCTCACAGTTCTGGAGGCTGAGAGTTTAAGATCAAAGTGCCTGCATGAGAATACTGTCCATACTATTACCCAATGAAACTTAAGATTCTATGCAATCCCCATCAAAATACCAACGACAGTATTCACAAAACTAGAAAAAGCAATCCTAAAACTCATATAGAAGCACAAAAGACCCCCAAAAGCAGAAGAAATCTTAAGAAAATAAAAGCTGGGGGTATCATAGCACCTGAATTCAAACATACTGTACTACAATGCCCCAGTAACCAAAACAGCATGCTGCTGGTATAAAAACAGCCACAGAATCTAGGTGTGGTGGTGTACACCTGTAATTACAACACACTGGAAGGCTGAGGCATGAAAATCATAAATTCAAGCCCAGCCTGGGCAACTTAGTGAGAACTTGTCTCCAAATTTAAAAAACCACAAAGGAGTGGTGATGTTGTTCAGTGTGAAGGCCAGATACAGATCAATGGAACAGAATAGAAATCCCAGATACCACCCCATCCTGTACATCAACAGAAAACTGATTCCCAACAAAGTCATCAAAAATACACATTGGAGAAAGAACAGCATCTTCAATAAATGCTGGGGAAACTGACTATGCACATGAAGATTAAAATTTGACCCCAATTTCTCACTTTGTACAAGAATCAACTAAGAATGGACCAAATGCCTAAGTAGAAGATCCAAAACTATAAAACTGCTAGGGAAAAACAGAGCGACAACATTCAAAGACATTGGTACAGGCAATGAGTTTCTGGATAGACAACAAAAGCAAAAAATGACATCTGGGATTACATCAAACTAAAAGTCTTCTGCGTGGAAAAGGAAACAACGTAATGAAAAGACAAAGGACGGAATGGGGGGAAATACTTAGCAACTATTCACCTGACAAAGGGTACATATCCAGGATAAATAAGGAACTCAAAAACTTGGTAACAAAGAACAAGTACACCAATTACACAGGTAAATGATCTGAATAGACACTTCTCAAAAGAAGAAATACAAAATGCTCAATATATGAACATGCCCATTATCATTAGCCATCAGGGAAATACAAATGAACTACAAGGAGGTATCCTCTTACCCCAGTTAGTTAGCCTACTATCAAAAAATAACATGTGCCAGCCAGCAAGAATATGGAGAAAGAAGGAAATCTAGTACATGGTTGATGGAAATGTAAATTGATACAACTACTATGGAGATTCTTCAAAGAACTAAAAATGAATATACCACATCACCCAGCTATCCTTCTTCTGGATATATATCTAAAGGAAATGAAATCAGCACACCACAGAGATACCTGCATGCCCGTGTTTATGATGACACTGTTCACTAGAGCTAACATAGGAATCAATGTAGGTGGCCATTAGTAGATTAATAAAGAAATTGTGGTCTATATACACAGCAGAGTATTATTAGGCACAAATAACAAGGAAATTCTGTCATTTTCAATAGACTGGATAAAACTGGAAGACATTATGGTAAGTGAAATAAAGCAGAACAGAAAGACAAGTACCACCGAGTCTCGCTCACATATGAAGTTTTTAGACAGCCAATTTGAATGGAGAATGGTTACTACTAGAGGTTGGGCCTGGGGGACAGGGCTGAATAACGGGAGGCTGGGTTTACACAGTGCATGCTGTGTGCATGTATTGAAATATCACATAAAACCCCCTTAATACACATAATTAATACAGGTTAATAAATTTTTTTTCGAAACAAAGTGCCAGCATAATTGGGTTCCAGAGGGAGCTCTCTCCCTGACTCCCAGATGGCTTCATTTGCACTGTGGCCTCTTCATGTGCACATGGAGAGAGAGAGAGAGAGAGAGAGATTGAAATTGAGATTTCTGGTATCTTCCTCTTCTGATAAAGTTACCAATACCACTGGATTAGGGTCCCACCCTTTTAGCCCCATTTAGCTTTAATTACCTCAGAGGCCCTATTTCCAAACCCAGTCATGTTGAGAGAAATTCAGTCCGTATAATTTGAAAACACAATTTCATTCATAACAAAGACATTTCATAATATTAAAACGATATCTTAACAGAAATGCCCACTTAACACCACATACTTTGCGCGTTCATAGCTCAGTGTGTCAGAGATAACGCCAGTTGGCACTAGCAGACATGGAAACAGAAAAGAACTATGTAGACTGCACCGCAAGTCTAATTAATGCCAGTCAGAGCAAAACAAATTGCAATCACAGCTTTAAATGAAACAATGTAATATATCAATTCTCATCATAAATTAGCTTTAGTTCATGAGGAGACAAAGTTGTGTTTCATCCCCCAGAGAGAAGGAGGTCCTCCATTTTACTGCAGGAGTAATTTATTAAATAATAACTTCAGCATCTTACTAATTAAAGAGTGACTCTGGTGATACAGTTTAAGTACACAGAGACCCAAATGTCTCCTAAATAAACAACACTACATAAACAACACAGTTTTGTGCTGAATTAGACATGCTGAACATTAACAAATTTCAAATTCTCCAGAAAACATGCTTTGTAACCTACTTCCCAATCCAAGTACGTATCTCAAGCAAGGGAAGCTAGCCGGCATATATGTTTTCTTGATTGTGAATTATAACCAACTGTTCGATTATGCTAACTGACAATATCCAAAGCTACCTCATCCAATTTATGAAAGCACTAGAGGTTTGCCAAGCCATGTATCTTTAATTGGAGTCAAATAGCCGTTTCTTTCCCACTAAGAATTGCCCACCTCGATTCTGTAACCTCATTTGCTTAGCTAATGAGAACCGGATGTCAACATAGGTGGATTTATTTGAAAATTAAAGCAGCAAATCTAACTGAAGTCTCTTTCCTAGGTAGGGTCACTTTGAAATCCAGTAAGGATTAAAAATCCACTGATGAGAAAGGAGACACTTTGGGTTTCACTAGTGTATCAGTCCGTCATCGTTGCTATTAACAAAATACTAAGATGGGCTAACTTTGTAAAGAAAAGGGGTTTACTGAACTCAGAGTTTTGGAGAGTGAAGGGCAAGGTACTGGCACAGACTCGGTTTTCATGAGGACCTCGTGGCAGAGGGTGGACAGTTTCCAGGACAGGAACCCGGGTGAGAAGAGCAGATCCCATCCCCAGACCGGAAGCCAGGAGCCAAAGATGCTTCGGCCCCTTCCAAAGACTTTTCCCTAATTGACCTGAGGAGCTCACGCCACCACCCTGGTAACTAAACCTCCAACACAGGAATGTTTACGGGGACAAACAGGCTCACACCACAGCAACTGGAGTCTCCAGAGTGCACATTCTTGCATTATAAACGATGAGGCCAGTACCCCGCGTTAGTCAGAACTGAGGAAGCGTTTCTCTCCTTATGTAACTACACTCTTCTGCTCAGGTTAATGTTACAGCCGAAAACTGATGTGTCTAAAAGTGGCTACTAGAAAAACCTCAGTTACACCGAATTTAATGGCCTGGAGCTGAAGGAAGTATAGAGTGTATCCTTATAAAACAGAATATTAAGAATTACGGAAATCTGTACTAAGTCTTTTTCAGTGGAGACTTTCTTGGCATTCCCTGGAGTACTTCATAAGTAAAATTAGACTTTAAATGCCTGTGAATTTATGAACGTTTTCACACATCAATTTACATGAGGATCAGGCTGTGTTGTCGTCTCTGGACTACAGTGTCCACTTTATACCTTGCAGTAAGGTGTTTCAACAGCCACCCTTGCCAACTACGGAGGCCTCTTGTGTGTCGAGCACTGCTGTAGGTGTTGGAATTGACAATCTAATGAAGGAAATAGACAATAAATAAGTAAAAAGTAAACTAAATCATTTCAAGTGGTAATTCATGCAATGAAAAATACTAGAGAGGAGTGAGTTCATGGAATAGGAAAACAAGGTAATATAAATGGGGTAGTCAGGGGAGGCTTCTCTGAGCCTAAGGCATTGATGCCGAGAACAGGTGCACCCATCCCTATATAGAAGTAGACCCAGTATGGCATTTTGAGGAACAGCAAAAAGGCCACCGTGGCCACAGAGCCTCAGGTCAAAGTGATGAGGAGGGAGTTGAGGTCGGGGAGCTAACTTATCAGCTTTGACCCAACTCTAATGTTGACTGGTAGGAGGGAGACTCAGGAAGAATATAATGTCTCACTTCCTTTCCAGGGAAAATGAAGGAGCAAAACTGGAGCTTCAAGGACATTTGAAGTATAGAACCCCCCCCCCCGCCCCTCCTGTCCTGTCCCAACATTGTATTTTTCTTCCTAAAGCAGGATCAGCAAAATCTTTATTTCTAGAGCAGGGACTAGTAAAATATCAGGTGATAAACATGGTAGGAGTTTAGACCTTAAAGTTTCTATTGAAACCGCTAGACTCTGCCCTTACAGCACAAAGACTACCAAAGATAATTAATTCATAAATGGATGAAAGTACTATGTTCCAATAAAACTTTATTTGCAAAGACCAGGCAGTGGGACAAATTTGATCTATAGGTGACAGTTTGCCAATACCCTCTTCTTGAGAATCTAAAATAATTACACCTCTATGCTGTTCTCTCCATCCAAAATGCCATCAATTTAATGTAATGTCCCTAAGAATATTTGAATAGATTATCTTTGTTCTACTCACGCTTAACCAGAAGAGAAAATTTTCTGCGACAGATTTGAGTTCCAAACATGTAATACATCATTTGTACACCCTCTACTAATGTGTAGTGTTAAAGAAAGCCCCACGCTACAATTTCATTGTCTCACTTTCCCCATCATTCATACAGATTGCTCCTTGGTAATTTTACCCTTCATTTCAAAAGCCTTGTTACTAGGCAATAGGCCATTAGTGCAGCTCATATGTCTTCCTACAGCCTAGACAAGGCGTTTAATGAAGCTACAGGACACAAAACAATTACCACTAGAATATACTTTTCCCAAACCTGTTATGCTATGGTCCATAATTGAATAGTAGGCTATTTTTTACATATGCTAAATGTTGGGGAGGTATTAAGCTATAGTGTTTAAATAAATTATCAAGAAAAGGCTATTTTCCACAGAGAAAGTTCACAGAAAAGATGATATCCCATTTTTTAAAATAATTACTGAGCCCTGAATATAGAAAATAGATTGCTTTGTATATGATTGTTAGGGCACAAGAGATCCAGCAACTGCTCCCTCATTTTCATTTTATTTTTCCTCATTTTCATTTCTACATCTCCTGCCTCAGCTCAACCTTCATTTCTATATTCCTGTTCTACAGATGCTTCTCATTTTCTCTCTAGGCCTGCAACATCTAGTTTGACTCAACTTATCTGTAATCCCTAGACAATCTCTAAGTATTTTCGTCATGGCTCAGTCTCTTTTCAGCGTTACTTATAAATTTTGGAGTAGCTTAGAAATCTTCCCCAGGAGTTAACTATTTTTCACCAATTCTTTACCTTCCCCTGGAACCAGGAACCAAAATCTGCTCAGCAGAGCTAAATCTCTTCACAGTACAATACTCGGTTCCGTACACCTTCTCCACTGGTTTTCATGAGCACACCATTCCCTGGTAGGGCTGTGGTGGAGCCTTTCTTCACCACCAAGTAATACCTCGCTTCCTTTTTCTAATACTACATCATGTTGATATGTACCTCTGGTTCAAAGTTAGCACCTTACTTTGCAATTCTGTGCTCATTCATCCATCTTCTCCCAAATCAGCTATACATTCTTAATTGGTACAATTACTAACAAATTTGTCTCTTTGTTCTTATTCCCTGGTTCTTGGTGGGCACTCAGAATGTGATTTAAGTAATTGATCAGAAAAAGGAAAAACTCCACCTGTGTCAAGTTCAATTTCATTACCTTAAAGACAGATTGATTCTTCTAATGCAAAGAGTGCTATTTCCAGAGTTAAAGTTCATTAAAAATATCCCCCGCCCAGACCAGATAGGGTAACCAATGCAGCAGGTCTGAAGAAAGGGCCCAAGAGTCAGTCCCTTTCACTAGCATTGGAGGATTCTTTGACGAGAGGCTGAGGAGCAGCACCCTAAAGCATTCTTGGTCCTGCTGAGCAATGTAAGCCTGGAACTGGGGCGCTGCCTCAGGGCAGACACTCTGACGGGCATAGAGACACAGTGGCCTTAGTAGGGCTGACTTCAGGCTCAGATATATAAAATGATAGAAAACTTCAAGTCCAGTTGTACTGCTATGCTTTTAAATAGCATTTATTTTTGCTGAAAACGTACTGGTTGAGTTATAGTCTGTGGAATACATAAGTAATGAGAGATAAAAAGGGGTAATATTTGAAGAAATGTAAAACCACAAAGATAATCTTAGACTAATTGTTTTTGAGACAGGGTCTCAGAAATGCATGCCATTTTTTTTTTTAAATACAACTTTTTGAAACCACCAGCAGAAGCCAGGATCTTCCAAAGGAAGTCAGGATCTTTTTATTTAGAATTAACTAAAGGACCAAGTCACTGAAAGAATTATAATCTATTGCAAAGTATAGCACCTAAATAGCAATATATTCTATACTTGAAAACTGCTAAGACCAAAAAAAATGCTCTAACCACAAAAAAAGGTCAGGTACATGAGACAACAGATGTTAATTAGCTCAATTTAATTGTTTCAAAGCATATATATTTATCCAAACCATATGTTCTATACCATAAATTATATATCATTAAATACCAGATATATACTTATTTGTGAATTATACCTTAATAAAGTCCAGAAATGTAAATGTCTACAGATTTAGCAACAAATAATCTTAAATCTAAAAAGAATACATCTTTTCTGGAGAGGGAGAAAAATTGAAATTTCTAAGTAGAAAAAAATGTTTCTAAATTACATAGCTAGTAGATGACCCCAGTGCCTCTTAAATATCAAACTTCAAGCTTTTACTGATTCAGGGGAAAATGAGAAAATGAAAGCCCCCAAGAGAAGCACCAATTCCTTCTTATTCACAATAGTGCACTAGAACAGAATAAAGCCAAGTCAAAAATAAAGTACTTTCTGGGCTGGGGATTTAGCTCAGTGATTCTGCCACCTGCCTCGAAAGCGCAAGGTCCCGAGTTTGATCCCTGGTACCAAAAAGAAAATAATAAATAAAAAAAATAAAGTACTTTCTGTCCCGAGAAGAGTCCAGTCTCATAACCACTTCTATAATGCCTTCTTCACTACTTGTCTTGGGCTACTTTAGGAACTGTTCTCCTGAGGATGATTGGCCTTAATTAGACCGCCAGTGCTCAAGGAGTTGAAGTTGCATTAAATTAGAATTAAATATTACAGATTTAATTATAAGAACAAGACTGTAGATTCTAATGCTGACCCCTTGAGCTATCTGTCCCAGGAATCTCTGAAGATGTCTTTTTCCCTGGGTAGAGGTTTAAGGGGCCTCTACGATTCCCCTCTGCAGGTTGATATCACAGAGGAACTCTTGTCTAAGGCTTAAACACAAAAAAAGATGTCCAGAAAGAAAAATTGCCTGTGTCATAGGAAACACAAACCAATGGTTGTCTGCTCACAAAGAACTAGTTTATAGAAAAACTGTGTGATTTGGGGATAGATTGGAAAGGAGCTAGAAGATATCATTATTCTTAGCTCATGAGATCCTCTCTTATACCAAACATGACTTAAAGCCAGGAATTCACATTTGGTAAGTGCTCATATGTCATCCACTGGGCCTTGGTACATCTCATGTTCTTTCACTTATCCTAACAACTTGTTATGTTTTATAAAAACAATGGTACCACAGCTCCTGAGATTGCCTTAAATATTACACAACAGCAATGCGGGGCCTGAAACCCGTACCTGTTAGACTCAGGCTCTGACCCCAAAGTGCACTGTTAATTAAGAAACTCTGCATATGAAATAGGGGTAAATCTATTTCTGCTGATCTGAAGCTAATTTAGGTATCAGTAACAAGACAGGGTAGGCTCCAGCAAAGAAAGCCTACTCTGATGAGGGTACAATCCTCAGAACAACTTCAACTTTTTTTCTTGTACACAAATACTTTCAGAGACGATGAATGTGCCACATATCAAAGAGTTTATAGTCAAATTTTTTCTTCAGTTTAATATCAAGCAACATGATTCAACTTGAACATACATTTTACCCCAAAGAGTTATCTCTAGATTACTTCTAGCTATTCTGCATATTCAAAACAAAGTACCACAGACTAGGATGGTAATTTCAAAAGCTCAGAAAATGATCCAAACAGTATGAGCAGAATAAGTAAGTAATATTCTAATGTGACTACTGTGAATGATGATACTTACTGAAAAGCAAAGCTTCTTGTGTATTCAATTATTTTAGAAAATATACTATGCTTAATAAATTTCAGGACTAATAGTTAAACATAAATATGAAAAATATTGTATCTGTAAGCCTTAAGTCTGATACCACAACTGTAAAGATAACCACAGTGAGAGACATAGTATTCACTATAATGGCATTAGCCTAGGTTTTGCCTTTAAAATATTTATTCTATCATAAGTACATCACGTCTCTGTTTTACCAAGCAAGTACCTGCTACTCATAAAGACCAAGGATGCATTTATACCATAATATTTGCAATTTTTGATTCTAATAATGTAAGAATTTTGCTAAAATCATGGTAATAAAAATGGAGAAAACAAGAACCTGAGACACAGAAGGTGGGGCAGCCTGGCCCCATAATCAACCATCCTCTTCCGATTCCCAAGTCACTCATAATCGATAATAGTTTTTTTCTTCTTCTCACCTCAACCACAGGGAGCCTCTAAATTTCTCTCTGTGTAGTAATTCCAGCTCATGCTGTTGATAAAGTTGCCATAGAAGCAGCAGCGCCTTTTCTACCCTCAGGAGGTAATACATGGCCATTGTTTACCAGGGAGAAGAAATGGACATCCTGAGGTAATTTAGTTTATCAATTCACACTCCTAATAACTGCACATGAACCAGTTCAGAGACACAGTGTACCATAAGAGTGAGGCTAAGACCAGAGTAGAGCAGAAGTGCTTATTAAATGGTTAGTATATTTAGTTATTAGAAAAATTTTTGGAGCCAGAGTTTAGTTTTCTGCAATTTAGAGCTCAGAAAAGATACAAAGAAGCTAAGTAGCATATTCGATTACAGAGCTGTGACTTCAAGAAATGTACATAGTGACCTTTCTCAACTAGTCTAAGTGATTGTAATTTGCAAATATAAACGTTATTGATAGGTGTATATTAATTTCATCCCTGCTCATCTTACAGGATCTTTTAACTCTCTCTTCATTTGTTTTATGTTTTCTATGTCTAAAATAATAAAAGTCTAGGGGCCAGGGATTTAGCTCAGTGCAGCTGTGCCTGCCTCACAAGCACAAGGTCGTGTGTTCGATCCCCAGTACCAAAAATAAAAAATAAAAAGTAAAAATAATAATAATAAAAGCCAGAAGTAGTGATGATTTGGCCTTAACTTTTTCAAATTTTATGCCTCTAATTTCATTCTAGTCTCATTGGTCATTCTTTCTTAGCAATGCAAAAATAACAGCGCTGATGGAAACCTTTTCCTTGTCACGGTGTGTCTACAGGGAAACGCTGCTACTTCTCCCACAAGGCTTATGTTGGAGTTGAGGTTCAGCCAGACACAGTTGTTTTTATTTTTATCATGTTAATAGTTTTTTACAGTTTTATGTCAAGAATCTACATTCACCTTTTTAACAGCTGTGTTCAGATATAATTCACATACCATTAACAATTCACCCATTGGAGGTGTACAATCCAGTGACTTTTAGTATATTCAGAGTTGTGCAACTCTCACCACAACCTAATTTTAGAATGTTTACCACCCCCAGACAACATGTGGTCTTCTGAGACTGGCTGACATTTAATTTTTGCACGGCTTTCTCAAAACATGTAGAAATAATCACAAGATTTGCCTTGGTTCACTTATGAAGATGATTGATATACTTTCTAATATAGAACCATCCTTATTAGAATTCTTGAAATAAGCTCTTAAATGACTATTAGATTATCTTTGCTGATCATTTATTTCATATTTTATACCAGTATCATGTTATATCTTGTCTTTTATAGTGCTTTTTGTTGGATTTGAATATAATCTTATGTGTATTACTCATAGGGTTTAGAAACTTCCCTTCTTCATTTGGGCTCTGGAGCAATTTAAATGGCATTGGATTTATTCCCTATGAAATTGTCTGGACAGTTAGATAATTAGCTCTTTACCAACTTTATTTCCTCCATGTTAATTAGCCTTTCACATTTTTCTCCCTCTTCTGGAATCTGTTACAATTGACTTTATTCTCCTAGAAAACAATCTCCTTCTAAAGATTTCACATGTAATTGCATGGGGTTTATAAAACCAGCTTCTTATGATTCATTTAACTTCTCTGAAACAGAGGTTAGTTGCCCTCCTATTTCTTATTTAGTATATTTGTGCTTTCCCCCTTTTTCTGTTGCCTGATTAGTTAAAAATAAATAATGCAAGAGTTAAATGTTAAGACTCATCTGTTGAATACACAATAGCTTCTCCATTTTTAAGTTTTCTAATTTACTTCTATTTTTACCTTTATTCCTTATTTGTTTTCCTCTTGCTGTTTTTCAGTTTCCTTTAGTAACATGTTTAATTCACTTATGATCATGCATTCTTATTCATTAACATAAGTACACAAAGCTGTAATTTATCCTGACCCTTGTTTCACTGTAAACCATATTTGTTATGTCATGTTTTCATTATCAATATGCTCTGCTATTTCATGTTTATAAAGGGCTTAAGAGAAAGCTTCTAAGTATCTCTGTAGTGAGACTTTGATTCTCTGATCTTCTAAGTACTAATTTATTACATTTATGATACAAATTTGTCTATTACTTTATTGTTTTATGATATGGTCATTCCTTATAACTATCATACTGGTAATTGAAAAGGTACATCCCTCTGTTTAAGGTACAAAATTAAATACATGTAAGTTAAATCTGCCTCACAAATCTACCTTGCACTCATATTTTTCATATCCTTAGCTGATTTCTTTTGTCCCTTTGATTCATTATAGATAGAGAAAGGTGAGTTATTGGTCCCTTTCTTTGGTGTGTTTATGCTCTTACCGTAAGTTATATTTACGTAAATCCAGTTCTGTTACTCCTTCTCCCATAATTTTCCTCTTATCACTTGGAAAACCAAAGTTTATCTTCCCAAAATTCATGAAAAACAATATACTGTAAGTTCTTCTGCATTCAATATATTTATCTTCTGTTTTTATACTTGAATGACAGTTGGCCTGAATATAATACTCTTGAGTCATATTTCCTTTCCTTGAGGATAGTCAGAATTGTTCTGCTTGTATCAAAGGATCCTGTGCACCAGTCTGCTGACAGTTTGGGGTTTTTTCCCATTTTTAAGTGGCCAGATTTTATTGCATGGGATCCCAGATGACTTTTTTCCTATCTTACCTCATCACATTAAGAAGAGATACCTCAGTTTTGCCTATTGCCTTAGTTCACATAGACTGAACTGCCTTTTTTAGCCTCATTGAACAGACTCAATACATAATGGCTTAAACAAATAGAAACTGATCTCTTGCTCAGGGAATAAATATCCTAGTTAGGATTTGGGGGCTTCTAAGTGACATTGTTGTGCAGCTTTATGTGCTGTGATCGATGTGATCAAAATACGTCTGTTAGGAGGACAATCATCAGGGAGTACGTGGTAGGTACCATGGGATGCTCTGTGGGCCACATCTAACAGGCACACATCACTTCTGCTCACATGATATTGACAAGAATACAGTCACGTGGCACAGAAGAGGCTGGAAAGTGCTTAAGTGTCCAAGAAGCACGGGTTTTGCTAGACACTAGTATACTTTCTGCCACAGGCTGCTCCTCTGGCTATTCCACGCCTTTAACCACACAAGGAAAACATTCGTCCTTCCTAAGGGAGAAAACCCAATTTAGCTATTGCATCTGACTCAATTTTATGATTTCTCTGTGATTTCTATCCTTTATACCCAGCCCAGAGATGGTCCGTTGTGGACTGACAACCTAGTAGATTAAAAGTAATGTGATTAACACCAGAACTTGTGTACACAAATACACATCCAATAAACAATAATAGAGTACAGACAAGATAGCCACAGTAAAAATGCCCATTCAGAAAAGAAAACAAGAAATGCACAATAGTCATAGCAATGATGGAATCCAGCTGGGGAAGCCTTAGGACTTCTTAACAAACTTGAGGTTTCTCAGTTATGCCTTGGATCTGCCATCTAAGAGGAAGTTGCTGTTTTCCATATCCTCCTTCTCCTCCCTCTGGAAGATTCTTCCGTGCCCCTTCTCTATGGCCATGTCCAAAGTGAAGTACTTTGGAAAAGCATGACCTTGAAACCCATAGAGTGGAATAGCCCAGCCAGTAATACCTTCCCGACACACTTCTCCAAGTTCTTCATTCCTTTCTGTGAGCTAGCAGAGCAGCTGTGCAGACCAGAGCAGAGGGTCAACACGGCAAGGTGTTCATTTGAGCATAAACATCAGTCACATTGGATATGACAATGAGCTCGGGCCCCTGCCTGACTGCAGGGGAAGATCTCCTCCTTCATAACTCTGCAACATTCTAGACTATTACAATAGCAGGAAATAAACTGTGTTACAGTCGTCTAGTCTTCACTAATGAATATGAAATAGAGAAACGGGAAAGGGATAATGCCATAACTCAGACTTAAAATACATGGCATTTGTTTAGTGTTCAGAGATTGGGTGACAAGGCAACAGACGTCACAGGCTGGGAAGCTGGAGACTTGTGTTATGCAATGGTAGTCATTAAGTGCGCTGATCTCCCTTGGACAGAATTGCCACGTGGTCCCTCTCCGGAGGGTAGTGTGATCTAGCTCCAGGCCCAGAAGTACAAAGAATAGGTTTGGTAGACAGCAGTTCTTGCCATGCCATTTTGTACCAGCTTTTTCAGAGATTTGGTGTGACCTTTTAAGTCTTCTGTACTTCCCAAGGCAACATGTGACAGCATTTTTCCAATTGGGTTGTTTACCTGCTCATTTTCTTTTCTGTTCTGTCATAGCATTATCTAGCTTGTTTTTTGAGCTCCCATTTTTTAAATGAAGTAAGGTTTTACTGGACCTGCTACTTTACAGACCCTTTTGCAGGAAAGGGCCAGAACTACAGGTGCTATTATGGCCTTTGCTCTACTTCCTACAATTAGGCCTTTCTCCACAATTCTTTTTTAACCTCTCTTGTGCTGCTCTTTAAAGCCAAAAGTCATATAAGCTATCACCTCTGACCTGTGAACACTGGTACCCAATCCTGTGAACATAGGATTTCATTTTACAATTTATGACCACATCTTCTTGAAGAAAAACACTTCATATGCACTTTCTTAGACTGTAGTACACAGTCTCAGTGAAATGGGTACACTTTCACCAATTTCTCCTGCAAATCGGGTTTATTTCCAGTATTTCAGGCTTTCTTTTAATCTACTTTGCAATTCAAAATTTTAACTAAATTCTAGTTTTCTAGAAAGTAAGCTTTTTCTCCCTCACTCTCCTGGTAGCTTTCACATGCTTTTCAGAAGGTTGAGAGGGGAATGCTGACTTCCCCCCTCCATGGTTAAAGAGGCATTCTAATTAAAAGTTTCTACTGTCAAATGTCATTCTCCTGTGAGTTTTAACAGTTAGACACAAGAGTCATGCAAATAATTAAAATTTTTGAATCCTGAATTTTTCTGAAATGTTACTTAAAACAATCTGCAGAATATTGCTAATTAGAGCTCTACTGCAGAACTGTTTTATGAAAATGTTTTGTAACTGTCTGACTTGCAGCTAATAGTTATTCCTAGGATATGCATAGTTCTATAGCAACCCTGCTTAAGATGGGGCAGGAAATCCCTAATCCCTATGTGATAAATATCCTCAACAAATTTTTCCTTTCTTTATACATGTGTACATATTAATACACATAATCACAACCAATTTTGGAATTCTCATTTTTTAAAAAGCCCTTTAGATCTTCTGAACTGCCCCCCACACACACACACACTTTTTTTTTTTTTTAAGAGAAAGCACTGGGAGTAAGTTTTGAGAAAATGGCCAATTTCGTTCTTTTTAAAACTTCATTATTGAGTGAAGATGTTGGAGTGAGGGTCTCAGTAGCCCAGTGGCTGCAGGGCTTGGGTCGGTCCAGCCCTCAAGAGGATGATCACGTCTGTGGGGCCATGTGAGGATCCTTATCACACAGGAAGAAGACCATTAGGTGCCCAAAATAATTCTGAACTCAGGACTTGGTGAGTACTTCTGCGTTGTCTTCTAGAATGGTGGTTCTTTTAATTACCCCTTCCCCTGTCTTGAAATATACACACTTTTCTACACATCACCTCCATGGTTTGGAATGAAAAAGACAGCTTTCTTTTGTTCCACCTCTCAGCTTCCACACAGAGATGTCCTTAGGATGCAGTCATCCTGTGACTTCTCCAGGAAAAAGGAAAACAACCGACACGGGCCTTCTGCTGTGGTTTGCTGAATTATACAGAAATTCTTTTGCAAGCTGAAGGTATATATGTTTAGTTTTAAACAAGTGCTTTAGGTCATAATAGTCATGAATTCTTTCACTTTTGTTCCAAACAAGAAGAGTACATAAACAGCAAGTGTGGATGACTTCAGGGATTCTTAAAAATGTCTTCCAGTTTTGGCTACTGTACGAGAACCACAGTTAAGACTGAAGCAGTAACTTCCAGATAGTTCTTCGGATTTGAAATGAAAGAAATGTTTAAAAGTCATGTATAGCTCGAAATCCTGGCTCATACCAACATAGGTTCACTGGGGAAGAGCAAAAGCCCACTTTTGTAATTAAACCATTGATATTATAAAGAAGCCTAAAGATATTCTTTTTTTTTTTTTTTCCGGTACCAGGGATTGAACTTGGGTCCTTGCGCTTGCAAGGCAGGCTGCGGAACCACTGAGCTAAATCCCTGGCCCTGAAGCCTAAAGATATTAAGGTTGATTTCATGTGTGAATGAACCGTCAGTTTCTGGAGATACACATTTTTACACATGTATACCTGCATTTTTGGACAAAGTAATTTTTTTCTCCTAGAGAAGGAAGATGTTGACTTCTTTTTAGAAGTTCAGGGAAATTTGATATTTTAAAAAATCTCTTTTCATTCTTCAAGGACGGACCAGCTTACACAGCATGTTTTCACTTAGTTGAAAGAACGGCAAAGGACAACAACACAGTTTTGAGTCCAGAGATGAAACCCTGTTCTCTCCCCTAAGATGAGTAGCTACTGCATTGCCAATTTCTTTATCCATTTGTGGAGTCATACACAACACATGAGACTGTTTTTCTTATGGTGAAGGCCACAGGAAAAGTGCTATAAGTGGTTCACTTCAGAAGATGTGATAGCCCCTACTGTACAACTTGCTCTCTGCTCTGGAATGGAGGTATGGAGATAAAATGAGAAAATTTTCTGTATACCTTGCTCCTAAGAAGAAGCAAAATTTCTTACATAAAAAAATAAAATAAATAAAACTTAATTATTATAATGATACTATGATAGATATATGTCTTGGGAGGGGCAGTTACCAGGGATTGAACTCAGGACCTTGTGCTTGAGAGACAGGCAACAGCACCACTGAGCTAAATCCACAGCCCCAATATTTGTCTTTTTAAGGATAGCTCCACTGCCATCCATTTTCCTACATATGACATTTTTCATTCTTTATGGCTGAATAATATTCCATTGTGTTTATATACATAAAGGTAGCACACAAACTACTTCCATAACCTGCCTACTATGAATTCTGCCACAATAAATATGGGTATGCAGGATCCCTACTGTGGCAAAGCAAAACAGCTCAGTGCTACAGTCAAGTGTTACAGCTCATTGTCACAGCCAAGTGCCACAGCTCTGAGGCACGGCTGAGCATTACAGCTCAGTATCACAACTCTGGGTCACAGCTATTGAATTTTGAAGACCTGAGAATCTGAAGGTCACTCAAAGAGGCAGAGAAAAACCTTTCATTTCATTACACTGGCAGGCTCAAAGGAGTTCATACCCTGAAGTCTGAGCACCTCACTAGAAATGGGAGCCTCCTTATATAGGAATCTACAGGATAGGCAAGCATGGTCACTGAAGCAGGGGGGCAGTTACAGAACACTCCTGCAAAGGGCGGAGCTAACAGAACATCCCTGAAAGGTCACACAGTTCAAACAATCACAGAACAGTTTGATACATTGGGCAGGAGCCCTGCAGCACAAACTGTTACAGTTCTGGAGCAAAACATTTTGTGGAAAAAACCATGGAGGCAAGGCAAGGGCCTATCTTATTGTGAATTATTGCTCTATCACTGTAGTATGTTGACTTTATTTCTTTTGGGAATAATTCAAGGAGTAGTATACCAAATCAAATGATAGCTCTAATTTTAGTTTTTTGAGGAAACTCCATATGGATTTATATAGTGGCTGTGACAATTTACATTCTTAACAACAATGTATAAGGGTTTTTTTCCACATATCCTCACAAGCTTTTTTTTTTTCTTCTTTGATGATAGCCACCCTGATTGGGGTTAGACAGAATCTCACAGTAATTTTTATTTTCATTTCCTGAATACTTAAAGATGTTGGCTTTTTTCCCCATAATTATTAGCCTTTGTATTTTTTTGAGAAGGGTTTATTTGCTCATTTTCTTAGTTACTGAACTTCCTCATTGCTGAGACAAAATACCTAACATCCACAAGTTAAAAAAGCAAAGGTTTATTTTAGCTCAGTTTGTAAAACTTTCATTCCATAGTCAGCTGGCTCCAAAGCAGGGTGGAATGGCAAAGGAAAAACAGTCCATGGCAAGGCAGGCAGGAGGCAGCAAGCCTGCCTTCCCTTTCTCCCTTTATGTTTCACCCAGGCTACAAAAACACTGGTTGGTACCACTCACACCCAGGGCAAGGCCTCCATCTTCAGTGAATCCAACCAGCCACACCTAGAACCATACCAGTCTAATTAGTGAACTAATTTAGTTACCTACCCATAACCCAGTATCATACCCATGATCCGGTCACCTCCCAAAATCCCCACTTATGAGTACATGAGGGTTTGGGGGGACATGTAGATTTAAGCCATAATATTCATTTATTGATTGGGTTATGGGTGTTAACTGAGTTCTTTATACATTCTAGGTATAAATCCTCTGTCAGAGTAGTAGGTGGCAAAGATTTTCTCCCGCCATTTCTTCACTTTGTTGACTATTTCTGTGCAGGAGTTTTTTAATTTGATGTAATCCCAGTGTCAATTCTTGTTATTGTTCTGGAGTCTGTGGCAGTTAAGGTGAAGTGTCAATTTAACTGGCTTTTGTACCCACCCAGAGGCTTGGTGGAACTTTCTTCCAGGTATATTTGTGTAGTTCATAAAGGAGTGGCCTAAGGAATTATATCTGGTCCCTAATCTCTTCCTCTTTGGCAACATTCCTGCTAAGCTTCCAGGCCACCATGAACTAAGTAGCTTTGCTCTCCACACCCTTCTACCATGATGTTTCTGCCGTGGAGAATCCTAGTCATGTACTGAATCCCTTGAAACCATGAGCTAAATTAAACCTCTCTTCCTTTAAGTTGTGGGTGTCAGGTACTTGTGTCCCAACAATGGGAAAGCTGACTAATACAGAGTCCTATTCAGAAAGTCTTTGCTTGTGCCTATGACTTTAAGTTTAGATCTATGATAATATCCATTCCTCTTTTCCAAACTACTCAATTTGATTCCATTGCCAATTGGAAGAAAATAAAGTGTTTCCTAATAACATAAAATGCCCACCATGATCCCTGATTTGATCACTCTCAAGCCATCCATCTATGAAATCTCTTTATACTTTGTCCTCCAACACCACTTACAATATCTGTGGCTTCTCTCACATGTGTGGAATGCCATTACCTGCCTGGATATCCATCCATCTTCTCCCCCTAACTGTCTACCTTACCAATTCCTGCTGCTCCTCCAAGTCTCTCATGAAATCACCTTCTCTATATACCCGAAGGCAGATTTAGGATCTGCTTTTCCCAAGTCCCAACAGTTTTTATATGGCCAAAAATCGTCCACTTGTTCATTTCATTTAACGGCATGCTTGCATCTAGGTAAGACTGAAGGCACAATGTAATCCATTTTATTATCTCTAGGGTTTATCATAGTCCTCCTGGAATTGTGTAGCCCTCAAACCTATACTTGACAAAAGTAAAACAGACAGGAAGTCATGTGCACCACTGTCTGTCCCCCTAAGGAATCTATCATGTGGCTGAGATGAGGAGTTCACTCCTGGAAGACAACATAGGCCCTAAATTAAAGGAAGTTACTAGAAGTGATTCTAGAATTATAGGGAATTAAAGGAAGTCGCTGTAGCTGAAGGTAATGAAGTCTGAACTTGACCTTGAAGATTAGGGTTGACCTTAGGTCGGTAAAGAGCGGAGGAAAGGATGCCATGGTATCACTGAAGAGAATCTAGAGAACCAACATACAGCAAGTATGTATCCAAGTCCCAGGATGGTTGCATGAGACACAGAGAGAGATGCTATTAAAGGAAAACAAAACATGAACCTGCAGCTGCTCTCCCTAAAGTAGAGAGAGCAAATCAGGAACATAGGAGTCTCTTTTCTTCTTACAAAGCCGTGTTCTTTGAAGTGGTTTTCTTTACCAAAAATAATTATTTAAATATGATACAAAAGATAAACTTCCTAGCTGATAGTTCAAATGATCATGTTACTATACTGATATTTATTACTATCATTTGTCCAACTTCATAAGGCTGCTTAGGTAATACATGGTCTTTGTTTTCCTCATGGTGTTTCAAAGAGCGTGGACTCTGTGCCATCGCATACAACTGTGACCTGTGTGCTAAACCACATGAGTGAAACAGTCCACACCCTGTGTGAGCTGATCTACCATTGCATGTAAATAAGATCGATGTGTGCTCCCTCTGCAGAGGCTAGAAACAAAGCTCAGTGACTAGGAAAAAGCTTTGAAAAGCAACAGCACACCTGCAATTTGGAAAGTCATTTTCTGAATTCAACAATTCCACAGCAAATATGAACTGACTTTCTGCCAGGACCCATAACTTGCTCCCTAAGACACACTTCCACTAATTTCAAGTCTTTCTCTACAACAAGCAACCTTTTTAGGTGTTATGTATCTTGAGGGAAACCTACTTGCCCATTGGGGATTCTGTGATAGGGGAAGTGCTGCTCCTTTATAATCCTGGCAATGACTCAGTATATTAATACTCTTCCTTGGTACCCAAGAAATTAATTTCATTAGCTCACCATGTCATCCCTGTCTCCTTGCTAAAGGTGGCTTCTATTCCTCAGGAATTATTTGTGTACTCCCCTTATGAAAGCATATTCATGGCTTCAACTCAACTCAGGGGAAGCTCTAAATGGATGTCATCAGTTATCATGAAATTCTTATTGCAAGAATTAGAAGCACTTTTTCAAAAACTTTCCCCTCTGAAACAAGAACAGTAAGCACCAACACTACCCCAGGGATGACGGTGTTGGAAAATACTTGAAATCCTACTAAACACACTTAATATATAAGTGTACCTGGTCCTTCACCCTAATAACTATATTCAATATGATTGGTGGTTTTTTTAAATTGAGGTTAACATATCCCAACAATATTACTTACACTATACTCTTTTTCACGATGTAAAGGTAAATGTCATTCCCTTCCCAATAATCACAAATTCTTAATTTTAAAAAGTCTAAATTAGCGAGGATCCTACTTTAGGATTTAAAACAAAAAACCTTAGATAAAGAGTCAGGTTAATGATTGTCCCATAACCCAAGAAACCTGATAGACAATGGACTCATTCTCAAGTATTTTTTAGTAAAAAGAAGCAAACCAAGCTATGTTCCTTTACCCAAAATGAGTTTTGTTTGGGGGACCATTGAGAATTTGAGATTTTAGAATTCAAAGCAAATCACATCATTCATCCTATAAACAGCAAAATAACTAAGACTGTTACAAAGCCAGTGAGAGTCTTTACAGCATGAGTCACACACCTGTCAGGGAGGGGTGGGCAAGGAGGAGAATGCAATGGGGAATACAATCAAGAGACCTCCAGCTAAACATCAGCCAACAGGGTCAGAGCTGCAAAGACTACCTAGAGCAAGGTTACCTGCACTACAAGCAAAAGCCTATAAAGGTTTTCAGACTCCTCAACTGTATGTCACACTAAAATACCAAAATCAAAAAAGATTTGAGTCTCATGTGCCCAAAGAAATTAATTTCTGTGCACTCACGCTTCATCTAGGTGCCTTCTCACTTTCTTCTCCGTCTTCTCAAGTCTGAAAGTTAACTTCTAATGGTGTATAAACTTTTGATTTATTATTTTTTCCTTTTTTCTTGACATCAAGTATGGTTACTCCTCACTTATTTCTACCACAAAATAAATCATCAGGAATTCCAACAGAAATCTATCCACAATTCATCATTTTTTTAAGTCTCCGGCATGTTGCTACTAGAAAGTATTAAAAATCTAAACACAGTCAAGTTTCACAAAGGTGAGAAACAATTGAACAGCAATTTTATTGTTAATAGCCCCATGATTTCTCTAGCTTGCAAAGCTTATGGATAGTTTCAGAAACCCCTTAGTCCTTCCTTATTTTCCCTCTTTACAACTATTTTCTGGCATCACTAGCTCTCATCATGGGCCACACAGCCATCCTTTATTAATGGGATAATTTAGTGAGGAAAGGTGGTACACACCTGTAATCCCAGCACTCTGGGAGGCTGGGGCAGGAAGATTTCAAGTTTGAGCCCAGCCTAGGTATCTTAGTGACTTAGCAAGACCCCATCTCAAAAGAAAAGAAAAAGGCCTGGGGATGTAGCTCAGTATGAGGCCCCTGGATTCAAGCCCCAGTACTACAAATAGATAGATGATAGATGATAGATGACAGATGATTGATAGATAGATAGATAGATAGATAGATAGATAGATAGATAGATAGATATACGGTCCTGAGTTCGATCCCCAGTACCAAAAAAAGAAAGAAAAAAATAGATAGATAATTGATAGATGATAGACAGAGAACATTTTTATAAACTTATGCACAAATCAGTCAGCCTGTAGCACACTATGATACTGCTTCCTCCTCTTTAACCAAGTACAGGTATGTGATGTAATTTAATTAAATATATTTTACCAAAATATCAAAGGATTCCCCCTTTCCAAAGAATATACTTTCTGAAACTGTTCCATATACCAGTTTTCATTCCATATACCAGTTTTGTAACACTTTAAAAGCCCTCACTTTCTCCAAAAACATTTCCTTTTCTAATTTCTGTATCTCCCAGGTGAGCTTCCACCCCTAGTACATCTTCCTTCCTATACCCTAGGAGTGGACTAGGGTGTCTCTCCCATGTGTTTAAATCCACAGCAGAGATTCCAAAGGACAGAAAACCAGTTGGTGCCAAGTTATTCAACAGTGGAATCCAGGGAGAGCTTCTACAAGTTGGCACTGTTGATGACATAAATCTTCCCAGTTCCCTGATCTTCGTGAGGAATAATTATTCGCCTCTGTCCTCTGTTCAATTCTGTAAACTCCCAGTCTCTTTAGAGTATCATTTCCTTCTCTAAATTTGTCAAATTTTATTTGTGGTCATAAGCCAAAGAAAATTCACTAAATATTCTTCAGAATGGAGAATACAAGAGTTTGTACTTTCAAGAGACATCTAGGGCTGGGGATTTAGCTCAGTGGTTCCGGCGCCTGCCACACAAGCTCAAGGTCCCGAGTTCGATCCTCAGTACTAGAAAAGATTTTTTAAAAGAGATATCTAAAAGGTGAGATAATCATTCATCCAAATGAATATGATTCTGATAATGAAATGTCATCAGTCAGAAAGAGATAGACAGAAATGGTCGACGTTTCCTATGCTTACATTTCTCAACATACTTTTTACCCTTATAGACCCTCCAAACCACATGAATATTCAAAGTATGAATGACTATTTTAATTCCACTAACTTACTAGACAAATAAGGAAAATTTGAGGCTTCAGAACTCCTTAAAATTTAAAAATAAATGTTCTATCTTTAATACATAACTGTTCTTAAATTATAGTGTGTATATATAAATGCATTAAAACTTGGCAAATATTTTATAATGTGTGAAACTCTCCAGTCTTCAGAAATTTGCCACTTGTGTTGGTCAGCATAAGTGTCACAGGAATTTGGGCTCCTTCCATGTTCAGGCTATGCAGTTTCTCACCCCCAGCATCTGGTCTCCTCAGACTTCCTCCTGGATTCCCATCTTCTTCACTGAGAAGGTGGAGGGCCACTTGTAATGTTTTAAGAGATATTACTGGGAGTAGCCAACACCATTTTCACATACAATCCACTATCAAGAATCAATGACATGGTCCCATCTACCTGTAATGGACTGGGAAGAGAGCTTAGATGTGTGTTCACAAGGAAGAAAGATCTAGCAATCTGTCAAGGCTGACTGGAGGCAACAGTGCTCAGGGACACTTAGAATATGCTCACCACAAAGTGCAGCTACTTGGAAATGGGGAGGGGGCATATAGGGAGGAAGCATGAAGGAGAAGCCCATCAGAGGAATTCCAGTATCACAGGTATTTAGAACAGGAAGCTGAGCTACTCCTCAACCCAGGACTGCTTGCCCCCAGGTCCAGTGAGCAGCCATCTTGGTAAAAGATCTAATGCCTGACGGAAGGAGCTGAGCTCTGCAGCAGCCTAGCAACTGCCCTCCAGTGCTCACCTATCCTCACTCACTGGGAAAGATGATGAGCAAGATATTCACAGATCAGGGTAAATGGAGAGCCAGAGTCATCTGAAGGACAGTGACTTAGGACCAGTGGGCCCTTGGGGAAGAAAGAAACAAGGTCATGGTCCTAGTTACGGACCTGGAACCAGACTCAGCAAGTTGTGGCTCTGTGAATTGCAGAAGTAGGCAAGAGGTGCAGCCAGTGCAATCTGGGGAAGGAGAGAAGACACTTGAGCAGTGCCAGAGTAGACTCTCCCACCGCTCCCCCAAACACCAGCAAATTCTGTGCCCAGCAAGATATCTAGCTTGCTGCCCACTATTCAGATGCAGCAGAACTGTGCCCACACCAGCCCAAAGCTCCTGAACTCTGCAAGCCCTAAACTCTGCTAAACTCTGCAAGGCACCACTGAGTTTGCAGACTTGGTAGTGACACTTTATGAGGTGCAGACAGAGCTTGGTGAGAGGAGTCACATAGCCAGAGGAGAATACATGGCACACTCACCCAGAACGGTAGAGAAAGAACAGACAGGAGCAGCTGCAGGAATTATCACAGAGGGAGGGGGCAGAGATTCAAAGTCCTCTTCAGATATCAGCAGAAGATTGGGTTCTTAAGCAGCTACACTGCACCTCCACCCCTCCAACACAATTGAAAATAACAGATCATAAGATAGAGGCAAAAGCTTCTTGCTAGCCAGGTCCAGAGGAGTGCAGTGGACACCAAGCAGAGGAAAGGAGGGGCAGGTTCAGTATCCTCCCAACCCCAAATTTCCTCTCACCGCCAGGCAAGAGAAAACATTCCTAGGAGAAGAGCCACCTAAGACCACCTAAGTGCCAGTAGACAACACATCCAACCTCCTGGACTCATCCACAGAGAACCAGAGAAAAGCCACACACACACACACACACACACACACACACACACACACACACACACACACACCAGCTTCAAGTCAAAGCTGAAGACAGGAGAAAGAGCACACTGGTCAAATTCTGACTACAGGACAGATAGGACTGAGAAGACACTTTACTTCCGTGTGTGTGTGTGTGTGTGTGTGTGTGTGTGTGTTCTCCCTCTCCCTTCCCCACTCCCCTTCCCCCCTTATCTCTCTGTCCCTCCCTCTCTCCCTCCCTCCCTTCTGCTTCTCTCCCTTCCTTTCTCCTTTCCTTGCTCCATCCCTCCCCTTTTCTTTGCCTCCTTTCATCATCTAGTATATATGTAGGAGGTGTCTATATATGTGAAAAGGAAAACAAGAATTAATTTGTGCTTTAAATGTATCTCCCATGGGCTGTCAGTTTAAGCCTCACCAAAAATTCTGCACAGAAAAGTCAAACAAAAGCTCTTCATCAGAATGTTAATTGGTTGTGATCCTCTCACAATTTCTCTCAATTTCCAATTGTCTTCCTGCTCTCTGTTTCCTTTTTCTGGCCCACATAATCTCTAGAAGCCCCTCTCTACCAGCCCTCCACTTCAGATATAAAAATATCAATAAAGTCTTCTCTCTTTTCTATCACTTGCTGTTACTTCTTTCTTCTTCTGCCCTTCGTTCTAAACTATTCTAGTCCTCTTCTCTATTCTTCCTTCTCTCATCCTCTACATCCAGCACACTTGGCATCAGTACTCATCAATTGTCTTCCTAGGTTATTGAGAAAAATGTGAAATTGTTAAAACAAGTTTTAAATTACAAGATTGCTATACAGTTGGTTCTGTAGATGCTGATATAACTGGTAGTTGCTCTCTCCTTGAAAGGCAATGACCAGGACTGACTCTGTTACATGGAGTAGGTATATAAATGCCAAAACATAACCAAAGCTAAAGTCACATCACAGAGAGACATACATTAACTAAGGAGAATTTCACAGTAGTAACAGTTTTTCTACGCTAACTGATCTTCAAACTTCAATACAAAAATACAAACATCAAAAACGTAGCTCCAAAAACACTTAAATTCCCAAATCCACTAAAGTAGAGCCAAAAGAACTCAAAAACCAAATGGTTAAAAATTTTGAACCAATCAAGAAACAAGCAAATTCATAAGCTGTTCAAAGAGCTTAAATAGGATGTAAGTAAACAGATAAATGAGTTAATAAAACCTCTAGCAAGCTTAAAGAAAAGAAACAAAAGCTGATTGAATAAAACAACAATAAATGATATGAATGGCCATTTTGGTAAGTTAGAAATTATGAAAAGAAATCAAACCAAAACCCAGGATATAAAAAATGCAACTGAAAGCAAAGGTAGCAGGTGCCACCAATGTGAGGAGAGTTTCAGAACTTGCAGGCAGGTTGATGTAGTAGATGATGTACTCAATGATACCCTAAAGACAAGACATTAGGGAAGCTGGATCAAACAGCGTTAGATGACTCCAAAAGAAAAAAAAAACAACCTAAGAATTACAGCAGTAAAGAAAAAATTACAGGATGACTTAAAATGTAAAAAAAAAAAAAAGTTATTCATCAAAATCATAGCAGCAACTTTTCCATATCTAAGCAAACAATTCAATTTCCAGGTAAACAAGGCATGTAGAACCCCAAATAGCTATGATCACAAAAGAAACTTTTCATGGTGCATCAGAGTTAAAATTATGGAAATTCCCACCACTCCCAGCCCAGAGGAAGGAGCTTCAGGGCCAGTGTTCCACCACTCCCAGCCCAGAGGAAGGTGCTTCAGGCCCACTGTCCCATCACTCCCAGCCCAGAGGAAGGGGCTTCCAGGCCACCCTTCCACCACTCCCAGCCCACAGGTAGGGGGTTCTGGGCTGCCATTCCACTGCTCCCAGCCCAGAGGAAGGAGCTTCAGGGCCAATGTTCCACCGCTCCCAGCCCAGAGGAAGGGGCTTCAGGCCTGCTGTTCCACCACTCTCAGACAGAGGAAGTGGTTTCAGGGCCACCGTTCGACTGCTCCCAGCCTAGAGGTAGGGGCTTCCAGGCCACTGTTCCACTGCTTCCAGCTCAGAGGAGGTGAGCAACCATAAAGGCATCAACAGCAGCCTCCACCACCACCACACCCCCACCCCCACCCCCCCATTGAAATGAGAAGACACATAAACAAGTCTCAAAACCAGACTTCCAGATCACCTAAGGCAACTCCTAAGGGAAACAAGATGGAAGAAACTCATACTCAACCACCTGGACTCTCTGAACTGGTAACAAAAGAGGATCTGGAAAAAATGAAATCAGGAATAATTTCTCACATAACAGCAGAGATTGTGCCCATAGTGCGAAACATGATTACTAAATCTAGAGAGGACACAGATAAAAAAAAATAGAGGATCTGAGGAACACAATGGAATCCCAACATAGGGAAAAAAATGGAGTCCATAAAACAGATACAAACAGATTTCCAGTACATTAAAAACTCCACTGAAAGTCTACACAGCAGAATGAGCCAATGTGAGGACAGAATTTCAGATACAGAAGATAAGATTGCAATTAGTGTCCATGAAAAGAAAAATTGCTTCAAAATTGCAAAGTGCCATGAGAAATCAATCCAGCAGCTGCTAGACAATGCAAAGAATAACATAAGAATGATCAGAGTCAATGAAGAAACAGGAGAGAGTGCAGGTGACATAAAAAAAAAACTGTTCACAGAAGTAATGGCACAAAACTTCCCAAGCAGGGGAAAAGAACTTGACATACAGATAAGTGAGGCATATAGGACTCCTACTAGCCGTGATCAAAAAACATCTACACATAGGCATATAATAGTTAAGATTCCAGAAACCCAACAGAAGAACAAAGTTCTACAAGCAGTGAGAGAAAAGAAACAAATCACATACAAAGGAAAGCCCATCAGAATCACAGCAGACTTCACAATGCAAAGCCTCAAGGCAAATAGAGCTTAGAATGACTTATTTCAAGCCCTAAAGGAAAACAGCCCCCAACCCAGATTGATGTACCCTGCAAAACTATCTTCAAAATTAATGGAGAAATAAGATACTTTCATGATAAAGAGCACCTTAGGAACTTCATGAATACCAAACCAGCACTCCAAAAAATTTTAGATAATATGCTAGGAACAGACAATGAGGATCACAACCCCAGGAAGCACAGAAGAATGAATCCATCGGGCATGACAAGAAATTAAATGCAAAGGGGGAGACTCCAACAAAAAGAAAAAGTCATGACAATGATAAGTCAATGCATATCAGTTATAACCATCAATGTTAATGGTTTCAATTCACCAATCAAAAGAAATAGACTGGCAGAATGGGTCAAGAAGCAAGATCCAACAATATGCTGCATACAATAAACACACTTAATTCCAAAAGAAACTCATGTGCTGAAAGTTAAAGGGTGGAAAACAATACTCCATGTGACAGGAACTCAAAAAAAAAGCAAGAGTAGCTATCCTCTTTGCAGATCAAGTGGATTTCAAACCAAAATCTGAAACACTTCTGGTCCCAAGTATTTCAGATAACCTATAGTCAACTTATATGTATAAATCTATTTTGAACATGTGTTTTCATTCCTCTTAAGTAAAAACTTAAGAATAGAACTGTTGGTTCTTAACAGTAGTACAAGTAATTTCTATATTGTTTTCCAAAATGGTTTTGTCATTTTACATTCACATTAACAGTATTAAACAGTTCTAACTGGTTCACACCTAAACTGCCATTTGTTCTTGTAAAACCTTTAACTTAATCTTTCTAATGAGTGTATAATACAATCTTGTTATTGTACTGATTAGTATTTTTCTGATTCTAGAGTTGCACACCTTTCCTTGTGCTGTACTGGCTATTTGTCATCTTATTGTGTCTACTTTTTAATTGGGTTGTCTATTAGTGAGCTGTAAGAGTTCTTTATATATTCTGGTTTTAGGTTATATGTATTATAAATATGGTCTGTTTAAGGACTACTTTTCATTTTCTTAATGATGTCATTTAAAGTTGTAAATTTTGATGGAATCTCATTTTTCAATTTCTTTCTTTTATACATCATGTTTTTTTAATCCTAGGAAATTCTTGCCTACCCTAAATTCATTTTCCCTTATAATTTCTTCTTGAAGTTTTATAGTTTTAGTCTTTCATATTTAGCTCCTTACATCCTTTCAAGTTATTTTTATCTATGGAAATAAAGAGTTGAGGTTAATTTTTTACATACAGATACCAGGTGTTTTAGTACCATTGGCTGAAAACACTGTCTATTCCTCTGCTCAAGTTGAGTTTATGTTCTATAAAATGTTAATGTTAAATCATCTTTCAAAAAATCAGTGGGCCATATATGTGTGGTTCTATTTCTAGATTCTGTTTTACTCCAATGATCTATATGTCTTTCTTATGTCAACAGTGCCTTGATTATTGTAGCTTTAGAGGAAGTCTTACATTTAGGTCCTAAATGTCTTCCGACACTGTTATTTTTTTTTTCTTTTTCTTTTCTAGGTCCTCTGTACTCCTACATAACGTATAAATTGCAATATCCAATTCTTCATTTATAGCAAGTATACACAGACCTGAATTTTTATACATACCTTGTGTTTTCTAATCCTGCTAAATTCAAATACAAGTTCTAGGGGATCCTAGAGATTTCTTAGTATTTTCTCTGTAGATGATCATTTCATCTACATATAAAGATTTTGCTTCTACTTTGCCAATCCTATCCTAATTGTGTCATTTTATTGCCAGACTATTTTGGTGGGGCCTAAGTTTCAAAGTTTAATGGACAGATAAAGAGTAAGCATATCTGCCCTTGTTCCCCACCTTAAGGACAAAGCATCGTATCTTCTCCATTCATATAAGGCGTTCTCGCTGGAAGCATGGAGTATGTCTTTAATCTGTTGAGAAGGTTCTGTTCTACTTCTAGTCTCCTGATAGCTTTTACCATGAACAGCTGTAGAATTTAGTCCAATACTTTTTCTCCAACTAGTGACAGGATCATATGGCTTTTTCCTTTCCTCTGTTAAAATGATGACTTTTGGGGGTGGATCTGCCAATGCTGAACCAACACTGCCATCCCTATAACAAAACCACTTTCTACATCCTGCCAGATCTGACTTCCAATAGTTTGTTTTGTTAAACAAATTTCTATCTATGTTCGTACTTTTTTCTTCTATTATCTTTATCCAGTTTTAGGATTAGCACAATGTTGAGTTCCTAAAATGAGAGGAGAAGTGTTCCTTCTTTTTTCTTCTTTAATTGTTTGATATAATTTATCAGTTAAAATGTTTATGAGCCTGCTGTTGTCATATAGGTAGGTTTTCAAGCTAGGAATATACTTTCTTTAATAGGTGCTATTCAAATTTTATATTTCCTCCAGAGTTAGTTTCATTAATTTGTCTTCCAAGGTACTTCTTAGAAGTTGTCAAATTTATTTCCAAACAGATTTATAAAATATGCTTTCTATATCCTTTTAAATTCTGTAAAATGTGTGGTAATGTCTCCTAGATCTTGATATTGTAATTTTAAAAATGTATAACTGATATTGTGTAACAGGAAGGAAAGGTCTAAAGGTTCAGGGGAAGTGGGAGGGGTAGGGGAAAGGTAAAAAGGGAAAAGAAAAAATATGAGAAGAGGAAAAAAAAGGAAACAAATTCTTTGCAAATAGGGAAGGGTGGAGGGGGTGAAGGGAGGGCAGGGGAAGGGGAAAAAATAAGAATCAAGATACTCATGTAATGGTACAAGATCCCAATGATGAATGTAACTGTATTGTATACTAGCATGTACCAATAAACTTAATGGGGAAAAAAAATCTTCAGAGGACCCACTAGAGTTTTTAATATAGTACATGTAGCTATATTGCATGCTAATATTTACTTGGCCTTCTTTCATCATTTTTACGCCCCTCATTTATTTCTCTATGTTAGCTGGACTTTATTAAAGCACAATATCACAATACATTATCTTTCTCTTGTTCCTAAATGTAAAGGAATAGTTTCCCAAAGTTCTAGATACTGTTCTTTTTAAAATATGGGACAATGAATTGGAACATCTGTATTGCTATCTGATTATAATGCAATTATATCCTATTAAGATTTTCTTATCAAAAATGGATGACTTTTACCAAACGCTTTTTCTCTTTTTATCTGTTACTTAGGTGAGTTGTAGTATTATATATTTTAATATTGAGCTATTCTTATCTATGTGGATTCTGTAACTCAGCAGTAATTCTTTCCAGCTCTAGGATTCTGTTCTCTTGTTCGTGTTTTATTCTTTGAGATGTTTTGTTGAGGTATTGAGTTGAGCAAAACTTCACCCAGTGCTAAAATTCATTTAAAACACCCATGTACCTCTTCATGATATTTCAAATAACATAAACTATATGTCAGAACAAGTTAGTCCAGAAGCACAATGCCTATCTATGGCACACTTTGACAGATCTAGTTAGCATAGCTAATCTGGAGCACAGGAGATGGGAAGGGCAATGATTAAACAGTTGGTTAAAAGAGAAAATGACCAAAAGAACAGGAAAATCTTCTTCAAAACAACAATAGTGGATCCACTGTTTTTCTTAGGCATTAATCACCTTAACACTAAAGTTAGGAAACTAAAACAATGTGTTAAGACTCTTAGGTTTGCAGAGAGAAACTAAAATCCAGACAATCCTTGACTTACTATGGGGTTATACCCAATACAGCCACTGTAAGTTAACAGTATCACAAGGTGAAAGACACCTAATACCCCAGCCTCTGGAACATCCTAGCTGAGACCACAGTCCACTGTGAGCACTGATCATTTCCTCTCATGACCTCAGAGCTGCCGGGCAGAGGCAGCTGTCGCTGCCCAGCATCCAGGACACCACCATCCTCCATATCATTATTCCAGGAAAAGATCAAAATGCAAAATTACAAATAGAGTTTCTACTGAATATTACTTTTGCCCCATCATAAAGTCGAACTATCTTAAACCACTAAGTTCAAACACATCATGTAAGATTTATGTGCACTTATAAATACTAGTTTACAGAGCCTTCTTGTAGAAACAAAAAGAGGAACTCTCAGCTTTCTTTAGAATATTAAGTTCTTAAAATGATACCTACTGGAATTATGAAAGTTTTCTCATATTTCATAGGACATTATAGCACTTTGTGACACTTTCTTTAGAATATTAGTTCTAAAAATTACACATCCTGGAATTATGAATTTTCCCATGTTTTATAGGATATTACAGTACATTAGCTCCCTCAATAGTATTCCAGTAGACCATCTCTAACATAAAACAGATTGTAAAATGAACTCAAAAATTAAAAGACTGACATGAGAAGGATATTTTATTTCTTAGTTATTTTTTTGTATTGAGTACATATAAGCAAAAGTTATAACAACATGAAGCTCAGACTCTCCAAGGTAACAATGGAGGAAGAACATCTATGGGAGAAGCAATTGTTGTGGATGACCAAGTGCTCAGAGCCACCTGTCCTTGGCAGTATCTCAACACTGACCTCCTTCTGCAGTGCTCAACACGCTGGGGAATGCCATTTTCTTTGTCAGAGATATATCTCAAATGATTATTTAAAACTTTTAATTTATTTTCAATTTCCTAAGCATGAATGTTAAGTGGTCAAGCAAAACTTTCATAAATACTCAAAGCTACCAAAATTAAAATAAAGTGAAGGGTAACATGTATCTAGCTAACCTGGCTTGCTGGATGCAACATTCCCAGAAGTTATGAAGCTATATCTCATCCTTATGGGCCCCTAGAGGAAAGACAACAGTTTCTAACCCCCTTTCCCTTAATCTTCCTCCCACTTGTTCCAGAATTACTTCCATATTGAATTACTTCCCATCTCAGAGGAGAACCCCATGGTTAATGGCCATTGGTCACAAGTCTTCTTGCTCACAGCAAAGACATTAGGAAGGGCAAGGACATTCTTTAAAATGGCTTAAAATGTTTTTCATGAAAGAAATCTCTTTCATTAATGACTTGGTTTAGTAAAATTACTTAAATTGACCTTTCTACCTTCTGAGAATTAAAAGTAAAATTATGCATGAGAAAGCAATGAAGACTCCACCAGTGTGATAGCAAAACTATTTTAACCACCCTCTGTTTCATGCATAAGAATATAGTTCCTACAATCACCAGCAAAAGTCTAACTTATGCTACTAAAACTGTTGTCAGTGACCTACATCACTAGCAAGTCCCCATGGAGTGACACTTTAAGTCTGGTAAATGCTTCAGTTAGTCCTCCAACCCAGTCCTCCTGGGCATCAAAACAAGCTAGGACTATGTTACCTTTCTCTACCTAAGAAAATCTCAGCATGCCAATGGGAGGATTTTTTATTCAAAAGTGTGGCATGAAGAATAAATGTGAAATGCCAGTTTTCAAAAGTAAGTATCTTGCTGTGAAGAACAGTCCAAAAAAGGGAGACAGAACAGAGTAAGTCTTACTGCACCTTTCAAGGTTTAAACTGATGTGAGTTAATGAGGAGCAAAGAATGAATTCCCAGAAAGAAATAATGATTGTGATGTTTATTACACAAGTTCACTTCATTATTCAACCTTAATATATAGCATATTTATATTGTATATTATGTAGCAACACAACATACATATACGGAATATACACACACATAATTTTATATATTAGAAAATTTAAAGAATAAACTGTGAAATCAATGGCAAGGCAACAGCCTCATTAAATATCCAATAAAAGCACCAGGGATTTAGCTCAGTGGTTCCGGCTTCTGCCTTGCAACCACAAGGTCCTGAGTTCAATCCCCGGTACCAAAAAAAAAAATCCAATAAAAGATCCTCAGCTCTCAGGCTACCTGCAGAACACAATAACAACTTGAAAAAGTCCTTCTTCTGAGTCCAGAACTAAAATATGAAAATTGTCACCAATTAACATTATCTGCTAAAAATGAATTACCTGTGAGCAGAGTAGATCTGTATGATTACCCCACCAGAGAACCCCTGGTTTAAGTATTTAAAGTAAAACTATCTCCATCATCCAAATACCTCTAGCACAAATATTAGTTTATTTGTATCAGTTAATCCACATATTATAACTACATTATATAGACAAAACTCTTACAAGCTGGTTCAGCTGTAATCTAGATTCACATATTCCTTGGAAAACAAGTTCTATACCCCAGACAACTAATTTTTAAAATATCTTTGGAGCACAGACCCACTATAATTCCAAGGTCTTAATTTAAGAACCTCCATCGTCCTGAATACCCACCCACTGAGCAGGCCTAGGACACACGAGGGGATCTGCTGCAGAGAAACTAGTCACTGAGGTTGACAATCCTGCCATGTCATCCATTTTGTTCAATCAATTTCACGGGGCAAGAGATGTGTAAATTATATATGACATATCAGAAAATAATTTTCTAATGAAAAATCACAAATGGTAGAAGCAAAATTATTGGCGATCCTGTTATGAGTTTGCCCCAAGGTAATATCATTATAACCTTATTATTTGTGTATTACCATATTCAAATTCATGAGGTAAAAAGAAGGTGTGTTCTCACACTGATTCCACATTTGAGCAAGGTCAGAGTGGTTATGGGAGCTTCGTACACAGCCATAGAGCTGACATGGATACTTCAGTCATGAATCCGAGCCCTGCATATTTATGGATCTATTGCAGCAAAAACTGGGGTAAGAAGAGGTAATCAAGAGCTGAGACAGTTACAGGTGACCTCATACAATTATAAAAGAAGTGAAATTTGATCTTGTTGAAATAAGTAGCACAAAGCAATCCAGAGAAGGACAAGTGAGGCCTCTGATAAATAGGAAAGAGTTGTGATAATCTCATAACCTAAAAGAAATGCTAAATGGAAAGATGGAAACTCTAGCAAAATTCAACATTGGTAGCAAATGATGAAGGATATTCTTATAGAATCACACATAATTGATCACCTATGTTAAATATGCTCAACTCCAACAAAGTTTGGGTTGTACTTTCATTATTTTTGCACATAACAAAAAATTTACATTATAAAAATACTAAAATTAAGATAATTGTGAGGATTTTCACTACCAATTATGATGAACTAGACTATCACTTCAAATAACTGGACAAATGTAAAATGGACAATGGATGACCCTTGAGGATATTATGCTAAGTGAAACAAGCTAGTCACAAAAAATACAAAAGCTACATGATTCTACTTACATGAGACACTTAGGATATTCAAAATAATAAAGACCAAAAATACAATGGTGGTTGCTGGGGAATGAGGGCAAAGAAAGAATGGGAGTTATTTTTTAATGAGTATAGAGTTTCAGTTTTGCAAGATGAAAAGAGGTAATGATGGTTGTAGAACAATTTGAATGCAATTAATTGCACTGAAGTATATACTTAGAAATGGTTATGATGAAAAATATATGTACTTTGCTATGATTTAAAAATTGTTTCAAATGGGGATAAAATAAGTATATTTCACTAAAACAAAAGTTAAAAGAATTCATGGCCAGCAGTTTTTCATTACATGAAAGGTAAAAGGAGCCGGGGATTTAGCTCAATGGTTCCACTGCCTTGCAAGCACAAGGTCCTGAGTTCAATCCCCAGTACCAAAAAAAAGAAAAAAGAAAGGTTAAGGAAAACTGAAGGAACAAGAGATCCGATGAAAATTCAGATCTACATAAAGAAACAAAGTATGAAAGAAATGACAGATAAGCAAGTAAATACAACAGATTATTTTTCTTTACAAAAGAAAAAGTTGAACATATGAAACCTAAACATGTTTTGAAGGTTTATAAAATTTGTGTAAGTAAAATGTATGGCAACAATAAAAAAGATTTGATGCCAGAATAGAAATATATTTTTGAAATGTTTTGACATCATAGAAGTAATACAAATTTAATATTTGAAAGGTAAACAATGCGATTTATGACATTTATGGAATGCAGGATTAAAAATACTCCTTTTCTATCAAAAAAGCCATTTTAACTAAATTCAACATTTATTCATAACTTTTTTAAAAATCTAAGTAAATTGAAAGAGTGTAGCTCAACACAATAAAAATCCTATATGGCAGACACATATGCGACTAACACCATGCAAATCTGAAAGCTTTACCTCTAAGATCTAGAACAAGACAAGACATACTTGCTACTTCTAGTCACAATTTAGCACTAGAGGTCCTAGTTGGAGCAAATGGGCAAGAGAAAGAGATAAAAGGAACCCAAATTGCAAACAATTAAATTGTTCCTGCTTATACATGATGTGATATTTATAGATTTAAAAACCATAAATATTCCACAAAAAAAACCTGTTAGAATAAACTCAGCAAAATTGCAGGACCTAAAATCAGCACATAAAAATCAGTAGCATTTCTAGACAGTAATAATGAACTGTCAGAAAAAGTAATTAAGAAAATATTCTCATGTACAATAAGTTCAAAAATAAAATACTTAGGAAAAAATTTAATCAAGGAGATGAAAGATTTCTACACAGAAAACTACAAAATACTGATAACAGAAATTGAAGATACAAATAAATGGAAAGATATTTCACATTCATGGATTAGAAGAATTAACATTGTCAAAATTCCATACTATCCAAAATTATCTACAGATTCAATGCAAACTTCTATCAAAACACCAATAATATTCTTCATAGAAATAGAAAAAAAAATCCTAAAATGTATATGACCACAAGAAAATAAAATGGCATAACATTTAAGTACCTGACTTCAAAACCTACTACAAAGCCATAGCAACACAAAGCATGGTACTGATATAAAAAGGGATTCCTAGAAAAATGGAACATCATAGAGAACTAAAATTCAACATAGGCACCAAAAACACAGAATGGATAAAATGACAGTCTTTTCAATAAATTTTTAATTGTAAGACCTGAAACTCTGAAGCTACTAAAAGAAAAAGGCATAAAAGTAAAGCCCTATGTCATTGGTCTGAATGAAGATATTTTGAATATGACCCCAAAAACAAATAAAAATAGGAAACAAAAGAAAAAATGACAGGATAACACCAAACTTAAAAGCTGCTGCATAGCGAAGCGAACATCAACAGAATGAAGAGACAAACAATAGAATGGGAGGAAATAAATTATACATCTGATAAGAGGTCAAAAACAAAAATATACAAAAAACTCAACTCATAATAAAACAAATAACCTGATTTTAAAATGAACAAAGAACTTGAATAGGTATCTCAAAAAAAGATAAATAAATAAACATCAACGTTGCTAACATCAGGGAAATGCAAATTCAAATTATAATAAATTATCAGCTCATGCCTGTTAAAATTACCCTTATCAAAAGAAAAATAAAGGTAAGTGGTAACCAGGGTGTGAAGAAAGATCACATAATATATATTTATACATAGCAATAAAAATGTCAGCAGCCTTTATTGATAAATTTGGCAAGTTCCTTCTAAAACCAACAGAAATTTAAAGGACTTGGCATAGCCAAAACAATTTTGAAGTGGAAGAATAAAGTTGCATATTTTAACCCCTGTGGACTCAAAGTTTAACACAAAAGCTACAGTAATTAAGACAATATAGCATTGCCATAAGAATAAACAACTAATCTTGAATTCTTTGTGGTTACACAGGTAGAGCTCTGTCAAAATACATCCAGGTGTATTTACTGTGTGTAATGACAGTTAATAAAGTTGACTTTTTTAAAAAAAAAGGTAATTGTCATTAATCTGTGGACTAAGAAATGAAGTTACTGAAATTTATGAGCAAAAGATCAAAAGTCGACTGATGAATCGGAATTCATCAGTTTAGTAGAGTTCTGTTTATTCAGCTTTTTAGAGCTTAACTAGAGAATAGAACTCTGCTAAAATAGACAAACCTATACTACTAAGATCACAATTTTGTTACAACAATGTAATTGGAAGTAGTAATTCATTTACTCTATGACATTTTCATTCTCTCTTGCTGTGATGCAAACTACAAAGAATGTATAAAAAAACAGACATTTGCCTTACATCTCAGGACTTCATGAGTTCCAAATAACCAAACCTTTTAGCAAAATCTCACTTCTATAGAAGCCTGAGACTATAGATTTGAATGTCATTTGAGTAGGAAGAGAAGATAAGTGATAAATGCATTTTTAAAGATAAACATTTTCACGTAAATGAATTTTAGAATGAAACTCAAGTAAATATGGAAAAATCTCTAAAAAAGTAAATATTTTCCAATTTTTAAAAATCCTATCATAAATTATCATTAAAATCTTAAAAACAATACATTTTCCATAAATAACACCTAAAGAGATCCCACAATGGACTAACATGCCCTCTGAATGTAAAGGGAAGTCCACCAGGGTTTTCCTGCACTGAGAGGTTTTCAAACTAAAATGCATATTGTCTGCCTAAAATCTTTTGCTTCTGTGGGTACCAAGCGTGATTTGGCGATAGGACCAATGCCATTTTAACAAAGATCTGTAACTTAGAGAAAGTCGTTTAAAATGACCCTGAAATGAGGAAAAACTTTATGAACTAAGGGTGGCCCTAAAATGGAAAGAGTATTTCTAATTATTACTCCTAAACATTTCAGATGCACACAAAATAAAGGAAAGCCTCAAATAACCAGGGTAACGTAGGGACATTATAGGACGTGTAACAGAAGAAGGAAAACGTGAAAATACCAAGACATGAATCTCTTAGGAGAGGAAACAAAATACAGTTAACATCCAGCAGGTTTTATCATCTTGTGTGCAATTCAAGGAAACAGCTTCTCTGACCACTGTGTAGAAATCCTATTATATGAATTATCCGCATGAAAGAGAATGACAATGACAGAGATATAGCAGTGGCTACAGTTTTTAAATCTCTTGAATCTCATGAAAAAAAAAATTTAATGAACTAAAATAATATCCCCAAGAAGCAAAGAAAGCAAACCAAAAGATGTGTTCACAGGACAAATGAAAAATCGCAGCTTTCTACTTTAAAACAAACTAAAGTCAAACTGAAAGTCGTTAAGTAAAGGGTTCAAGACATAAAAACAACACACAACAAAACTAGAAAGGGGCCAGGATTTAGCTCAGTGGTTTCGCCGCCTGCTGCACAAGCGCAAGGACCCGAGTTCAATCCCGGATACCAAAAAAAAAAAAAAAAAAAACTAGAAAATCTTAGAAATGAATTGATATAACTCAAAACCGAAGTAGAAATAAAATTACCCAACCTGGGCATGGGGTGCAAGTCTCAGCAGGAAGAAGGAATTAGTGGGGAGCAGTTCAAGTCCTGAGATGGTCTAGAAGTAGAATTCCCTCTTTTGAGGGAAGGTGAGGGAGTTCTTTCACTTTTTACTTTTTTGCAATCTTTACTTTTTTCTTACTGTGTGTTTACAGGACACAACAATCACATTCACCGTAAGGAGTTGGTCCATGGACGTAACACATCTTAATTCTTTTTCATCGATTCCCTTCCTTTTCCTCCATCTCTTGATCCTTTTCCCATTTGAGAAAGACCTATCTCCCTACTTCTTGTTGTCTATCTTTTCTTGAGGCTTTCAGTTGACTAAATGAGGCTCATTTGCACTATGGAGAATAATGCTTTACAAGCTCTAGTGATTTAAGTGCTAATCTCATATAAATAGAATGCCTTCACAGTAACACCGCAAGATATCTGAGATAGATATCTGAAGCTCGTGACTTAGGCAAGTAGACACAAGATTAACACCACAGACATATTTAGGCAGACAAAACACAAGAGAAAGCCTCTCCCCAAAAGGATGTTTTGAAGGATATACTTCAGGGAAAAGGAAAATGATCTCAAAAAGGTATCTGAGGAGCTGGGCATGGCAGCACACACTTGTAATCCCAGCACTTGGAAGGCTGAGGCAAGACGATTCTTACAACTTCGAGACCAGCCTGGGCCACATAGTGAGTTCAAGGCCAGCATGGACTACATAGCAAGACCTTGTCTCAGAAAAAAGAAAAAGAAGGTCTGAGATACAACAAGCAATGAAGATTGCTGAACTAATCCATTGTTCCTTTGTCTGAGCAACAAGGAAGTTAGATAACTTGAAGTTTACCAACCCTGAAAAAAATACTAAATATTTTTAAATGGAATGGGAAAGTGTTTCCATAAATCAAATTTATTTTTCTACCTTAGTCTTTGCTTTCTTTATTTATATCTCAAATTAAAATCTTTTGAAAATGTTTAATCCTTTTTACTTTATTATTCACTGAGATACTGAGTGTGGGATATTATTATCCCACATTTGAATAAATAATACTTTCTAACAATCATTTATGACTAGGCTAGTTTCCACCTGCTCTCTCAAACTTTTGTTAAAAGAGAGGGAGCAGCTGGCACTACTCCTGGGAAATTAACAGGAAATATTCATGGACAAAATTCCTAAAGCAATTATTGCTGGCTTGCTTGGCAGCCTAATGGCGGAAATCAATAGCGTCTTTGTGGAGAGTGTCCTCACAGCCCCAGGGGGGGTCAGAGGGGACAGAAGCCCAGTGTGTTCAGGTCTTTGCTGAGCTCCATCTTTAATACCTGACTACATTAAAACACCTGATCCAAAACATTACTATTTTCACTAAAAAATATTTCTTCTTATTGATAATTGTGGAAAGCAGAAGGTGACAGATTAAAACTTCCTTCATTTGCTTATTTAACAAAGGTTTGTTGAACGATATCTCTCCATTGCCAGGCCCTGGGCTGGGATCTGAGGATATGTCATAAAATGAGGCATAGTCTACCACTCTATACTGACATGTTGGTGGATAATAACCCACATAGTAATACAGAAAGTAGCACATGAGGGTGAGTGCTTTGAAAGGGGAAATAAACACAATATAGGCGCATGTAACCGGGTTTAGAGCCACCTACCACAGTCTGGGTGGGTAGTCACAAAGGCTTCCTGGAAAAAATAGCACTTAAAATGAAACAGAGTAGCTAGGCACCATGACACATATATGTAATCCCAGCACGCAGGAAGCTGAGGCAGGAGGGTTGCTGAGAGTTCATGGTCAGCTTGAACTATATAGTAAGACCTTGTCTCAAAAAAAAAGAAGAAGAAGAAGAAGAAGAAGAAGAAGAAGAAGAAGAAGAAGAAGAAGAAGAAGAAGAAGAAGAAGAAGAAGAAGAAGAAGAAGAAGAAGAAGAAGAAGAAGAAGAAGAAGAAGAAGAAGAAGAAGAAGAAAGGGAACAAAAAAGATGAACAGGAAGTGATTAACAAATGAGAATGATTATAAAAGCAAAAATTCTTCAAGATAGAACAATATATTTGCTAAGGTCCTGGGGTAAAAGAAAATAAGCTGCTTTGGAGGAAGTAACAAGAAAAATCATCTCGTATAATACATAGTACTATAAAATTTTATTGGTAAAATCTTAAAGGAAATTAAGATCATTAAATGCATTTTAAAACAGTAAATAAAATTATTAAAAGACAGCTATTACTTGTTAAAATGTGTTTAATAGAAAAGTCACAAATGCCCATTGGCTGAAGACAAATAAAATTGTAGCCTACGCATACAGCATTGAAAACATACAAGTTACAGCTACCTAAACATAGGTACGCTTGGAAACATAATGTCCACCTCAAAACAGCATGCCCCCATAAACCCCATAGTATAGCACCATCTTTATAGAAGTCAATAACTAATTAATGTAATGGACATATTTAGGCCCATATATACTTATAAGACTACATTTTAAGCAATATAATAATATACACAAATTTTGGAATAGTGATTATCTTTGTGGGATGGAAGTGACAGAGGCAAGAGAGGAATTAATAGGTAAGTAAAAGTTTTTTTAATGTTCTAGTTCTTAGATTAAGAAATAAGTTCATATATTCTTTCCTTTCCCAAACCCCACCCACTTCCCCTTTCCCTTTGCACCTTTTCTTCCTATTTCACATTATCTATTATACATTTTGATCTTTATTTACACTTTCAGTTTCTCACACCAGAGAAACTCTTCAGTATTTATATGTGTGTCCTATTTATTTCACTTAAGAGTATCACCTCAATGTGCATCCCTTTAGCTATAAATGTCTCTAGTTTCTCATTCTTTATGGCCAAGTAGTACTCCATTTTATTTCTAAAAACACATTTTTATGTTCCAAAGGACACAGATTTAAAAGATCAAAATGAAATTTTGTTTAAAAAAATCATAATCTTAATTCTAATCTCATTCACGTGTTCAGAAAACAGTTCCAGAACATCAGAGCTTTTGTCCACTGAAGTACATTCCTCCACCAAATACATGGCCTGTCCTCTCTAGAAAGTTATCATTTCATTTGAATTTGTTAATAATTTGAACAGTATCAAGGTTTTTAATCTCAGAGAAATAGAAACATCCCAAATACCCATTAACAAAGAATGAGCAGAAAAATTGTGGCATATTCATAAAGCAATTCAACAACCTGAACTAAATTTGATGGCATATTTACCACTTTTCTCTTCTAAGCTTCAAAGAATGATCCCCTACTCTTTCACCAGTGACCTCAGTGCTTGGCTTGTACATTTGTACATTTTTCTCACTGGCCCATCCGTACATCCAACCACAGCTCTGCTAGAGGAAAGAAAATTGATAGTATCCAGTGAAAGGACTCTTCAAGGACCTCGTTTCTAACATTATAGATGGCTAAAGTTTGACATTTACTCCCTTGAGCATTTTTAGCATCTATTAATTCTTCACTCCTATATTATTACAAATCTGTTCTTACTCCTCATTTTTCCACTAAAGCTCTGCTTCAATGAAGAATGAGAGAAAGGTAGGTGAGAAGGAAAAAAAAAAAATGAAGGTGGGACTCACCTCTGACATGTTTCTTCCACACATGCAGACTAGAGGGTTATGTGAGAATCAGGCAGCAAAATTGTATTTCCCTTTGAGTTAAAATAAGAGATGCTTAAAGCCAAAGCTTTTTAAGAAATGCTTAAAGCTGGGGTACACAAGTGTACCCACTAAGAAGAAGTATGGGTGAAGTTGAGGAGAGGAGGAAAAATGCTAAAAAATGACTCAGTGAAATGATGCCTTTAATTCTACGCATCGGCATATTCCTTTTAATCCAAAATTTAAAAATTAGACCCCACCTTGAAAAGTCAAAAGGCACAAGGTACCTGTTTATGTCGTTTTCATTACTAAACAAGGAATTACTTCCTTAGAAGTCTCAAAATATAAAGTTCGAAGAATTTCAGGTACATATTCTTTAGGAATATCATGTACAGTAATATGCACATTTTTTATACTTGATAAATTCTTCTTCAGAATTGGAGTTAACTTCTGCTTCAGCTGTCAGTACCTGAATGTTTTCTCTCTGGGTCTCAGGGACCTTAGTCAAGAAGTGTAGGTTCTTTCAAAATTCAGAGAGGAAGACTTGGAGCTACATGAACCAGAACTGCTGCTCTTTGCTCCCTGGAGTGACCTCTCAAATTGCTTATCCAGCTGTTAAGAAGGGCCCAAAATTAGGATCAAAATGAAGGCTCTCAATAGGAAAATTCACACCAACAGTGTGAGGATATGACACACAATGTGGGGAAAAAAATTTACTGGCTGTTCCTCAGAGGTCTACTATCTAAAGTATATAAAGAACTTTAAAAAACCAGACCTCCCAAATTTAAAGACCCAATCCAAAAATGGGCATCTGATGAACAGACATTTCTCAGACAAAGAAGTAGAAATAGCAAATAAATACATGAAAAAATGTTCAACATCACTGGTCATTCAAGAGATGCAAATGAAAACAACACTGAGATTCCACCTCACTCTAGAAAGAATGGCTGCTATCATGAAATCAGCCAATAACAAATGCTGGCGGGGCTGTGGGGAAAGAGGAACCCTGCTCCACTGCTGGTAGAAGTGTAGACTGGTGCAACCGCTGTGGAAATCAGTATGGAGATACCTCAAAGAACTAGGACTGGAAGTCTCATTTGACCCAGCTATTTCCCTGCTGGGGATCTTCCCCAAAGAATTAAAAGAATCATACCACAGCGATATATGTGCACCCATGTTCATAGCAGCACAGTTTGTAATAGCTAATACTTGGAAGCAGCCCAAATACCCATCAACTGGAGACTGGATAAAGAAAATGTAGGGTTTTTTTATAAAATGGAGTACTACTCAGCCATCAAAAATGAGAAATTAGAGACATTTATTATGAAATGGATGCACATTTAAATAGGACACACATATGTAAATACCCAATAGTTTCTCTAGTGTGAGAAACTGAAAGTGTAAATAAGGACTAAAAGGTATAATAGGTAATGTGAAATAGGAAGAAAAGGGGCAAAGGGGAAGGCGAAGTGGGAGGGTTAGGGGAAAGGAAGGAGGGGAATGGAATTAATATGAGAAAATGAAAAAATGGAAACAAAGTCTTTGTAAATAAGGAGGGATGCAGGGGTTGAAGGGAGAGCAGGGGAAGGGGAAAAAATGAGAACCAAGAGAGATTATGTAAAGGTGCAAATTTCCAATGATGAATGTCATTATATTGTATACCTAAAATGTACCAATAAAAGGATATACAGTTAAAAAAAGAGAGAGACTTCCAACCAAGAATTCTATATCCAGCTAAATTTTCACCCAAAAGTGAAGGAATTAGCACAATCAGGGATAAAACCAGGTAAGTTGTCATTAGCAGACCAGCATTACAAGAAATACTTGTCCAGTCAAATCCTCAGCTGGAACTAGCCTAAAAGTGGTGTCAAGGGAGTCCCTGCAAAGGACTCCCCAAAACCGTCTTCAGATGGGACCAACTGGGATTCCAAAGAAAGAAGCACTAAATGCCAGGGTGAAAAGTTAGGGAAACTTCTTTGCAGAGTGCTGTACTGATACTCCAAATAGTGAAAAGGTTGTTCTAACTAAGCATGTCCCCAACAAGGGGGTTGAGCTAGAAATTTTATATGAGGGTTTAATAAATTTGGCTCAAGGTTACCAGGCATTATTTGGATCTAAAATCCGCCCCCAAGTCTCACATGTTCAGAGATGGGGCTTTTGGAAGGTGATTGGATCACAGGTGGTGCTATACTCATTCATCAATTCTCATGGTTGAATGTGCTATTAATAGACAGGGCCTGGTTGCAAGGGACCTGAAAAGGTAGATCCTTGGCCCTGGCATGTCTCTTCTTCCTGACTGCCATGTGTTGAGCAGCTTTCCTCCACCTGACCTATCCACCATGTTGTTTCTGCCTCTAAGCCAGCCAACCATGGACCAAGCCCATTGATAGATACCATGAGCCAAATAAATCTCTCCTCCTTTAAATTTGGGGTATTGGGTATTTTGTCCCAGTGACAAGAAAGTGACTAATACACCCAGACTAGATCATATTAACAAATACCTATGATACATACTATAGACACTGACTTAAGAATGTAAATCTGAATAGACCTGTAACAAGTAAAAGATTATAAACCTTATTTCAATGGGATTTTTCTCACAAAAGGTTGGTTTAATATCTCAAAATACATTAATATAAATGTATGCCATCAATACAATAGAGAAAAACCACAGACCATTAAAAGAGACATTTGACAAAATTCAACACATCTTCATAATTTTAAAAAAAATAGGAGTATCTTCAACTTGATAAAAATGCCTAACAATAAAAACACACAACTAAAATAATAATTAATGATAGAAGACTGAATTTCTTCTAGTATCAGAAAGAAGGTAAGCATTACTGCTCTCAACACTTCTATTCAAAATTGTACTTAAGGTCCTAGCCAGAATAATTAGGCAAAAATCTTAAATAAAGACATCCAAATTAAAAATGAAGTAAAACTATCTCTATTTGCATATGTTATGACCTTATAGGTAGAAAATTCCCAAGAATCCATTAAAATCAATTAGAACTAATAAAAAAAATCAGCAAGGCTGAAAACAGCAACATCAATGTACAATAAACAATTGCATCACTATACAGTATCGATGACAGTAAAATTAAGACAATTTCATCTGTAATAGCATCAAAAAGAATAACATCATAAGGAATACATGTAACCAGAGAAGCACACAATTTACACTGTGAAAATAAAACACTGTTGGAAAAATTTAAAGACCTAAATAAACGGAAAGGTATACTATGTTAAAGGACTAGGAGACTTAATATTGTTAAGATAGAATTACATCCCAAATTAATCCTCAAAGATAAAGCAATCTCTATCAAAAATCCCAGGTGCTGACCTTGTTGCAAAACTTGAAACACTTATTCTAAGATTTGGAAATTCAAAAAATCCATTATAGCAAATCTTGAAAAAGAACAAAGATGAAGAATTCACAGTTACTTCAAAATTTTCTACAAACCTACATAATGTGGAACTGAAATAAAGATCAACATGAGTTGACAAAATCAAACTGAGTCCAGAAATAAACCCTCACACCTACAATCAGTTTTTGACAAAGGCACCAAGGCAATTCAATAAGAAAAGGATAATCAAGTAGATAATCAATGAAATGGAAAAAGATAATAAAATGGAAAAGGATAATCAATCCAACACAAACACTATGGCTGACGGGCATGACAGAGCAAAGCTGCTCAGGTCATGGTGGCCAGAAAACAAAGCAAGGGAACAGGGCCCGAGAGAAGGGTGAGGGACCAAACACAGGCTCCAAGGCCACTCTCTTGACCCACCCTGACAAACCCACAAGTGTGCTCCATCAATCCTCTGGGGAAAGCCCCAAAGCCAATTAGCTGACACCCGATGCCAACCACCACACATATACAACAGTCATTAGGAAAAGATGCTCAACATCCTTAAGCTTCGGGCAAATGCAAATCAAAATTTCAATCTGTCCACTGTACATACTTTATAAGGGTAATAATAAAATAAAGAAATTATCCATGATGAAAAGAAACTGGTGCCCTCACACACTGCTAGTGAGGATGTAAGATAGTGCAGCCACTTGGAAAACAGTTCTCAAAGTCAACTCCATTCCTGGTCATAAATGCAAGAGAAATGAAGTGTCTATAATATACATATATATTATATTTTTCATAGCAATTTCATTTATATTCAAAAAGTGAAAATAATCCAAACATCAACTAATGATTGTATGGCATATCCATGAAATGAAGTATTTGGCAAAAAAAAAAATGAAGTACTGATATACACTATAATATGCATGAATCTTAGGAGTACTATGCTAAGTGAAAAAAGCCATTGAAATGGATCACACAACACACCTTTCCATATAATTCACCAAAATGGCAAATCTACAGAGATGAAAAGTAGACTAGCAGTTTCCCAGAACTGGAGGTGGGTAAAGAGGGAAAATACAGGATTGGGGGCTAAAGGTTTTAAGGGTGATAAAAATGTTCTAAAATTGATGGTAGTATGGTTGCCACAATTTTGATTCTACTAAAGGTCATTAAATTTTATACCCTAAATAGGTGAATTGCATGCTATATGAATGTTTCAATAAGGCCTTTTATGATGAGTTCATTGTATTTCTAATATTAGCAATGTACAACTGGAAAATGGAATTTCTGGGCCAGGGATGTAGCTCAGTGGCACCACGCTTGCCTTGCAAGCACAAGGTCCTGAGTTCCATCTCCAGTACAAACACAAGAGAGAAAGAAAGAAAGAAAGAAAGAAAAGAAAGAAAGAAAGAAAGAAAGAAAGAAAGAAAGAAAGAAAGAAAGAAAGAAAGAAAGAAAATTTCTAAAACAATACCATCTAATCAAGACTGACAGTACCAAGTGAGGGTGAAGAAATGAAGCAACTAAAACCCTAATAGATTGCTAGTAGGGATGTACACTGGCTAAATACCTTCCAAAACTATTTGGCAGTATCTACTAACACTTAAGAAATATCCAGTCTGCAAAGCAACAACTCCACTCCCATGTATACACTTAAGGAAGATGACACTACATTTACCGAAATTCGCACACAAGATTATTCATAGCAGCCTCACTAAAACTAGCAAAAACTGGAAACAACCCTGCATTGATTCAAGTTCTCTAGAGGAACAACATTGAAGCAAAAACATAATTATACAAAGGGATTTATTAGATAAGCAAACAGGATCAGAGGCAAGAGCGCCCACAAAAGCTTTATACATACTACAGAGCCACAGAATCCAGTAGCCACTCAGTGAAAGAAGTTAGAAGCCATAGAGGGACCCAGGATGCAGTGCCAGCTCCAGACTTAAGGCCTGGAAGCTTGCTGAAGAGTTGCTGATGTGAGTATGCAATGAAAAGCTAAGGAACCTGGAGTTTGATATCCACAGGCAATGGCAGTAGCACCACTCAACACAAATGGAGCTTTCCAAATGTGCATCAACCACCTCCACCACCACCTCCTCCTCCTCCTCCTCCTCCTCCTCCTCCTCCTCTCATTCCATCCAGGCTACAAGCCTATTGGCTGATACCGTCTACAGTCAGGGTGTGTCTTCCCCCTTGGTTTGCTGGCATACATGCCAATCATATTTGGAAACACCAGATGGGTATATCTGTTAGGCATTTTCTAGTCCAGTCACGTTGGCATATTATGATTAACAGTCAAAAACCCTTATGTGCCTGAAGAACAGAAAAAGTAATTTGTGACTTAGTCATACCTGGAACACTGTCCTGCAATTGAAAACAATGAATGACCTCTAGATATAACACTTGTATAAATCTGCTAGACATAGTATTGAGTGAACAAACCCAGATACAAAAGGACACAGTTGTGATTCTATTTCCAAGGTAACAGAGATTAGGCTAAGATTAATCTGTACAGTGGACCCTTGATTTACAAACTCAGTTTGTTCATGAGGGCTGGTTATAACTCAAGTAGGTCAATGTAGGCTCAGGCTCCCCCTCACAGCCTTCAAAGCCTCTCTCCTGTACACAGGCAGATCTCAGTGTCCTTAGAGAGACACCTGCCCAGGACTTCTCAGTTAGCCCCACATAGGAAAGGATGCAGTAATGTTCCTTCCAGAACTCTAAATGTTAAATCTGTACCGGAGTCCATCTGAAAGCACAAGCGGCAGGCTTTCAGGTGGTAACTCAAGACAGTCCATAAGTTAAAACTAAAATTATGGTGGTAACTCGAGGTGTTCGCATGTCAGGCCAGTCATAACTTGAGGGTCCACTGTACAGAAGTTAAAACAAAGGCTCCTGTGCATGAGCTTAAGCAGAAGACTGTCGAGCAGCATGAGGGAGCCTTCAGAGTGCTGCAAATATTTTATAACTTGACTGAGCAGTGCATAAATACAATCTGTTCACTGATACTTCGAGTTTGAGATGTTTAAAGAAAATGTTATAAACTTTAGCATGCAAGTAATTGCTCACCCCTGAAAGGAGTTTTTACAATAGTAGAGGCAAAAGCCAGGTAGCAGTGGGCTGAAGAGTGGGTAGGGAGTCTAAGAAGCAGAGTCTGTGGGGGTAGACTCATCTACAAAGATGCAGAAAAAGAAAAAGAGGAAAAAGACAGGCTTGAGGGGGAGGAAGTAGGGAAGAATTTTCTGTTACCAGTTTCAGGAAGAGGGCGCTGGCACGTGCTTACAAGCTGGAAAAAAGAATAGAATAGAAAGAGATGATGAAAATCAGAATTAATTATTTAGTGCCATGGTTAGAAATGCAGACTTTTATGCCATACTTGGGGTACGCCTCAGCTCTCTCACTTCTTAGAAAGCCTTTGCATGTACTACCTGGCCTTTTCAAGATCAGTTCCTTGTCTATAAAATACAAGGACAGTATTTTTTCCTTTTTGTGGTACCAGGAATTGAACCCAGGCCTTTGCACTGAGCTATATCCCTAGCCTTTTATTTATTTTTTGAAACAAGAATATCACTAAGTCACTAAATTACCCAGGCTTGGCTCAAACTTATAATCCTTCTGCCTCAGCCTCCCAGAGTACTAGGTTACTTTTTATAGTGTGGCTGGAAGCGTCTGCTTAATTTGAACCTGATAAATATCTGCTGTATCTGTTGAAGGAGATTACAGAAAACAGAATTAAGAATGTAAGTTGAGGAACTGAACATCTGAAATATCAGAAAGGAAGGAAATAAAAACTTAAAAATGAAAGGAAATAATTTTTTTAAATAGCATGTTAATAAAACAACAGTAGATTGTGTATTTTTTTGAAGTGAAAACTGTCTTTTATTAAAATAGATCCAACATAAAATTTGTTGCTTACCTAAGGGATCATCCAACTCTAAAACTGAAGGAAACATGAAGATTGAGACTGTCCAGTAACAGAAGACATGTTATAATAAAATTCCAATTTTGCCAGTGCTCGCTTTCACTACCACCCTTCCATTCATGTGGAAATTTAATGGGGCTACACTTTTTTAAAAAGATATGAATATTAATGGCAGTCTGGAATAAAACTATACCATACAGTTGCTATTTTAAAATATTGGAATTGGCAGTATTTACTGATCTAATGTTTTCAAGCATAGAGAAACTATGTTGTTTATCCTTAAATGCAGAAACAGAAAAAAAAACTATCAAAAATGAGAAAGCTATGTGCTAATTATACCAAACAGTTGCCTGTTCTTAACACCTAGATGTTCCCAAGTCCTTTAATCAAAACTATTTGTATATTTTAGATGAATAAATTCACCTTCACTTACCTGCAGGAAGATCTACATTCTTTGTTGGGTGCAAGAAGAAAACAATCTGGAGGAATCTCCCTTCACAGAGGGTTTCCTTTTCCAGTTATTTCCACAGCCAGTACATGAGGGGGAGCATGACAAGCTGAGACATGCAGGGGCAAGTAATTGACTGGGCCAGCGTTCTACTGTCACAGAAGCAAGCACATCAAATTAGTGAGGCCCACAGAGACCCAGAAGGCTGGGACCATCAGGAGCCTGCCTTGGTGTGCTTCAGCACGTGCTTTGGGTGGCCTGGAAGCCCATCTGCTTGTATCCCAGACAACCTAAATTTCCAGCAAAAGAGAAATTGCCTTCGTATTCACACTGTGTGCAGTTTGGTTTTCAGGAAGCAAATGTTTAAGGCCAAAGTTGCTATTAGATCATCACACCAACTGTGTGTGTTGGGTGGGTAGGAGGGTGGATTAACAAAAAACTTGTTTACTTTTTCTTGGCGATGTTTGTTAGTGTAAAATGTGTTCTTAAAAGTGTAAGGGACACCTAGAAGTCAAAAAAATTGAGCTCTCCTAATTCTGCCATTGGCAAGACATGTAAACTCTCTGGGCCAGTAATGTTTCTTCTTCTTCAAAAATTAAATGATTAGATGATCTTCTCCTAGCTTCAAAATCTACCTCCCCAAAAACTAATTTCTTAAAAATATTATGTAAACTTTGAAAAGTAAACTCTCCTTTATTTAAAAGGTGAACAATGAATTTTATATTATCTCTACTTCTAGCTTGGAAAGCCTATGGCTCTAAATGAAATGGTTATGGCACTAGACTTTCAAAAATTAATATTTTAAAAATATATGAATCATTCATGTATGGACAAGAATAAGACAATGATACACAAAAGGGGAAGAAGTAATTTTACATTATGGGATGTAGGTGTGGGTTTTTCTTTTAACTGAAGGTACAACAGCCTATTGAAAATACTCTTGGGTCTTGATTATTGGGTATAAAATAGTGTATCTCAGACCCAGATCCACATCTGTTCTGGGCTTTTGCCTCTATTGGCCCTGTACATAGTGGGAGGGCCTGGAAGAGAACAGCTACTCATCCCATGGCATCCAGCAAGCAGAGAGAGCAGGGAGGAGCCTGACAAGGATGCACACTTCCAGTCACACCCCCAGTGACCATGTCCTCTGACCAGGCCCCAGCTCCTAACAGTAAGTCAGCTACCGAATCCACTGCGGTGTAGAGCAACCCCATCATCCAATCACCTGCCAAATACACGAGACTTTGGAGGGGACATTTCAGACCTAAACCATAACATGGGTGGTATGAGTAGCATAATTTTGGCACCTTAATAATCCAGTCTCAATAGCAACATTTGAGTTTCCTGTAGGCCAGTAACTAGATATGGATTCTCAGGCAGGTCATGGACCTCCAGTGCTTTTATTTCTGCCATTTGAAAACTGAGAAAGACAGTAAATCTCACTAGCTCTCTGTGCCTTTCTGGAAGTGAAATGAGCTAATTAATTGGAAATTTCTTCAATATGTTTAATAAATGCTTTCATAGATAAGGCAGAGCTTTCATAATTATATAATTTAATATAATCATATAATTTAATTATGGAAGGCAGGATTTCTGGGGTGATTTTGTAACCCAGTGAAACCTCTCCACTGGAAAGATACTAATTAAGCTATTCAAAATTAGCAAAAGTAATTATTTAAAGCCTCTGGAGACTAACCAAAGGGTTACAGCAAATTGAGTAGCATCTATTCAACAAAATCTATGGAACATCAACAAAAACAATGGAAGGCTATGGGACTCAAGCTAAACTCTACCTCTCCACATACAATGCTGCCTTGCTGGAGGCAAAAGGCAGTTTTAATGGGCACAGTGGGTTTGGCAGCCAAGTGTCCATTGCCATCTCCTCTAGCTCCCTGGGATGGGTAGATATTCTGAATGATTTCAACAGCCAGTGAACATCAGCAGACCCTATGTTCCATAGCACTGTGTAGTACAAGGTCTAGATCTATCTTGCAGTTGGTAGCAGCTGGGAGGCTGCTCGTGCTACTTAGATAGAAACCAGGCAGACAGTTGAATAGTATATTCACCTTTCCTACACAGCTCTGAAGTGCTCCAGTGAACCTGACAGCCAGGTGCCAGCTTCCACTTCCACCAGCTTCCTAAAGCAGAGACTATATAGTAACTGGTGAATATTAACTGTTTCTTTCCTCCCTGGCACTGGGTTATAGAAGATCCTTCCTATGACTATCCTATGACTTTCTGGTGGTCATAACCAGGAGATAACAATAGTTCTAGCCTTCTCTTCTCCCATGCACTCAGGACTCCTCTACACAGCGTGAATCTAGTTGGGACAGCCAGAGAAGACCTAGATCACACTATCAGCTTCTGCTTTATAACAGAATTTCTGCCCAGGTGGGGGTCAGTTATAGCTTCCAAGGCTGGCAACAGTGCGGGGGTGGGCGGGGAAGAAGTCTCAAAAATACTATAGCTATCAGCCAGTAGTTCAACCACGTAAATGAATAAAAAATCAAACAATAAGTCCCAAGAGGTAAGGAATCACTATTCAGTTACAAAAATTGATTAACTGAAATATCTTTGTATTAAAAACATGTAACATTCAAACAAAAACAGTAATGTGTGATCCATCCATGGAGAGAGGAGGGCAGTATGCAATAGAAGTTACTTTAAGGAGCCCAGTTGTTGAACTTATTATAAAAAAGACTTCAAGGCAACTATTATAAATATGTTCAAAGATCATTTTAAAGAGATCATGCTTAAAAAGTCAAAACAATGTTTGGTGTCAGTGTCTCAAATAGAGAATATCAACAAAAAAAATTATTTTTAAAGATCATAAAAACAAAAATTCTGCCCTTGAAAAAATACAATTACCAAACACAAATAATTCATTAGAGGGCCAGTAGTAATTTGAGATGCCAGAACAAATAATCAGCAAACTTGAAGATAAATCAGTACACAGTATGAAATCTGAAAAACAGAGCAAACAGAAAATAAAGCAAAACTTAACAGAGCCCTCAGAGAAGGGTAAAACATCATTAATACATCAACATACCTATAATGGGAGTACCATAAGAAAAGAGGAAAAAAGAACAGAAAATATATTTGAAGATGGTGGCTAAATTTTCTAAATTTGATGAAAAACATTAACCCATACATCCAAGATACTCAAAAGTCCATGTAGAATAAATGCAAGGAGTCATTACCTTCACACAACAGGCAAAATGTTGAAATATAAAGAAAAAAAAACTTAAGAGCAACAAGAATAAAAAGTTTTATCATGTACAAAGGAACCTTCATAAGATTAACAGCTGACTTCTTATCAGAAACTATTGAGGACAGAAGCAATAGGATGATGCAGTCAAACCCAAAATGAGATACATAACACCTCAACCCCAGTAGGATGGCTATAATTAAAGAGGAACACTACATTTTGGCAAAGAGGTGAACAAATGGGAACCAATACACTTTTCAGGTGGCTGTAGGATGGTGTAGCTTCTATGAAAACTACTTTGGCAGTTTTTCAAAAAAAGTTAAACATTGAGTTTACAACCCAGTAATTCTAGTTATATATCCAAAAGAACTGTAAACATGTTTACATAAAAATTTCTATGAATATATTCATAGCACCATTAAAGCACTCAAAAAGTAGAAACAACTCAAATATCTATCAACTGGTGAATAAATAAAATGTTATAGCCATAAATGGAACATTGTTCAGCCATGAAAAGGAACTGAAATGAAATATGTTAATAATAAATATACCACATAAGGAAATAAGCAGCTTTCCTCTGGAGCAAATGAGCATTCTCAAAGGGAAACAAAGTGTCATTAGTACCACCATTTAGGTACTCTTCCAAGATCTGGTTTTCCTAACATTACCCTATTCCCTATCTTCAAAATCTGTCACATTGTGCCTTGAATAATTTTGGCCTTTTAAGCTCTCTTAACATTATAGCATAATAATATAGCACTTGATGCATGGCTTAGTGAAAGCTAAATAATAAGCTCTCCAGATTCCAAAAATGAAAAAAATAAAATTTTAACTTAAAATTCCACACCTCTCAAACCAAATCTCATTATGATTATACAGAACATATGTGCTTGTTAATCCAGCATTTCAACATATTGGGAAATCTTTATACATCCTTGACTAACTATAATTTATTGGTATCAGTAGGAGTTATATGATCAGCTGAGATGAACAGGAAATAGTACTGAGGAAAGCAGCATAACTGTCAAATTCATCTTCGCAGTGCATAGATGCCTACATTAAGACTAAAGTAGGAAACATCAAAGACTTAGTTTTAGATGTGTGTCTGTTTTTGTGAGTCCTAATCTGAGTCAAGCACCCAAAAGAGAGGAAAGATTTGGTGTTGTATTAATTCTTTCAGGTATATATAAGAAATTCACTAAATTCTCAAAATTTAGGAACATCCTCAAACTTAGCATTAAAGTTGTATATGGGCACATAGCAAAAGCCATCATCAAAATCTGCCCTCAAACCTGCTTCTTCTTCGGAGTACCAGCCTTCAATCTCACCCTTTCAATAAAGAGTAAAATGAAAGAGCCTGTATTTGACAGTAACAGGGCAAAGTAGCTAGGAAACAACAAGGCTGTGTTGGCTTTATAAAATGATACCATGTGATGCATCTTCCAGATGTTGTCCCCAAGTTCCCCCTAGGACCACCAGTGTGCTCCAGACTTCTCTTCACTGCCATGAATTAGCATAAATTGCCCTGAATTTTGTGTATCAAATTTTAGGTTATGTAACCTTCCCTTGAGTGGAAAGAATCAAGTTCATTTGTGTGCCTCTTTCTCATCATGTGCTTTTTATTTTTTTTAAGTGGAAATAAGGATCAAAAGTTATAAGAGATAATGTGAAACAGGAAGAAAAGGTCCAAAGGGGAAGGGAAAGTGGGAGGGGTAGGGGAAAGGAAAAAACGGAATGGAATTAATATGAGAAAATTAAAAATGGAAACATCTTTGCAAATAGGGAGGGATGGAGGGGTTGAAGGGAGGGCAGGGGAAGGGGGAAAAATAAGAACCAAGAGAGATTATATAAATGTGCAAATTTCCAATGATGAATCCATTATATTGTATACCTAAAATGTACCAATAAAACAAAATTTTTTAAAAATTTTTTTAAAACTTTTTTAATTACTTATATGGCTGGGGATTTAGCTCAGTGGTGCCCCACCTGCCTCACAAGCAGAAGATCCTGAGTTCAATCCCGGTACAAAAAAAAATTACTTATATAAGATAAATTGTAACCTGTTGCCAAAAAAGTTTTCAAATAAAAAATGTTCAAAGTTCTCACCATTAATATCACTTTTTCCCCTAAAAATTAATTTCTACATTCATGTGTTCCATTCCTTTATTCATCACACATTTAGTAAGGTGCAAAATGCAGTTCTAGGAAATAAGTCCCCCCAAACCCTCATCCTCAAGAAGTTTGTGGAGGTCAGACAATCACACAGCTGCACTATGGCACAGGTGTGGATGGCCCAGGAAGTGGAGGAGGTGGCTGGGTACCCAACATAGGATCCAGGCATCAGGGACGGCTTCTTAGAGGAAGCAAAATTCGAGCCAGACCTGAGAGATGAAGAGGAGTTGGCCAGGCATGAAGAAGAGGTGAAAGGCCACAGCCTTCGCAAGAACTCAGAGATGAGAGTCTGGCACATTCAAGGGACTGTAAAATGCCCATGGATTGTCATGGACATCCATGTGCTTTTCTATCCTCATCCTTACCATGCTGCATTTTCAAGGGAACAGGATGTGAGGAAGAGCCTTGGGTTTGGGACCAGATGGGTTCATATTGACATTTTGGTTCTGTCACTTGCAATCTGGTCAAGTGACATGATCTCCTTAACTTCCATTTCATTATTTGCAAAATGGTAATAATTATGACATCTAAAATGTAACAGTTCCCATTAAAATGTTTTCTCAAATTGCGCTTCATGAAATGGTACAGACATAGTAGACGAGTTTATTTTTTAGTAAATATGCATATAGGCTGCATATGCCTTAGGTGCTTTATAAAATTTTGAAATAGTTATTCATGGTTATGGTTTTAAATCCATGCAACCTATTTTTTTATTTAATCTACTACTGTTTTCACCAATTGTGTAATTTAGACTTGAAACTGAAAGAGATCTAAAGATTCATTTCCAACTTCCAACAGGTTCTGATTACTGGCACTTGAAGCCGGATAGTTCTTTGCTGTGTAGGAAGGTACTGTGCCCTTGACTCCACCTACATCACCCCTGCCTGGATACATTGCCTGAACCGCATGATATGTGCTGCTACTTCTCCAGCTTCTTTTACACCACCGCTCGTATCCATTAAGTTCAGCCATACTGTTGTTAGGAATTTCTTTTTTTTACTGAGCAATATTCCATTATAAGAGAAACTATTAATCAGGATGAGCTTTCTGTACTTAGATTGTTTCTGGTTTGGGCTATTGTGAATAAATCTGCTATTGGTATTTCGGGGGTATACCCTGTGGAAATTTGTCTTTGTTTTTCTTGGTACTGGGAGTACCAGGAGTGGAATTGCCAGGTGAAAGAATAAGCTTCAATAACTCTTAACATGTGGCCAAATTTGCTTCACCTGTACTTACCTAAGCCCTTCTGCTAAGGGTTATTTTACCAAATCTAAATAATTAAGAAATCACAGCCCACATTCCTTTCCCATTAGTGCAATGAACAGAAAGAAGAATATTTTAAATGTATCACATTTTTATATTTATGTTTTACAGGATTTTTAAAATCTGGTTTCAGCCTTTAAAATGTTACATGTGGCTGGCTATGGTGGCTCATGCCTATAATCCTAGCACTCAGGAGGCTGAGGCAAGAGAATTGCTATGAGTTCAAGGCCAGCCTGGACTACATAGCTTGGTATTGTGGAGAGAACATTAACCAGGAACCTGAGAACCCAGGTTTTAGTTACAAAGTTACCAACAGGCTCTGCGATGGGATCAGCTGTTGTCCAAACTGGGCCTCGGTTTCCTCATTTGTGAAGTGAGAGGCCATGTAATAAATAGAGATACGCTCTTGAGTATCTTGTACTCTTAAATATACTTGGTCATTTTATGCACTCAGTAAACATTTGGGAAAATAACATAACAATTTTTGCCTTTTATTAAATTTTGACTGAATAGAAGCTGCAAGAATAAAAGTCAATGAAGTTGGAAGCAGCATGTTATAAAATTAACTCTATTCAATTACCTTAGCTACATATCCTCATCTTACAATACTCCTGCCTCCGAGAAAGATTTAATTGTTATAATCTTAAAACTTGGGAATTTCTGGAATTCTTCCTCTTGCCATATTTTTGTGACTTTTTTGAGATATGCAGATAGTATGAAAAAATCAAGAACACAAAAAAAAATTAGCCGTAAGAAAAATGAAGTAGACCTGGTTACAGGGGCACACACCTATAATCCCAGCACTCACTGGAAGGTGGAGGGTGAGGCTGGAGAATTGCCACAAGTTCAAGGCCAGTCTGAGCTACATAGCAAGACCCTGTCAAGAAAGAAAGAAAGAAAGAAGGAAAGAAGGAAAGAAAGAAACAAAGAGAAAAAAGAAAGAGAAAAGAAAAGAAAGAAAGAAAAAGAAAGAGAAAAGAAAAATGAAGTATATGTTAGTGTCTTAGAAAAAAATATTTGGTTTTTTTGACTTATAAAAATAAGGGGTCAACAACTCAAGTACAGTATGTTGTCAAAAGTCACAGCAAAATTAATTTGATAAAAAGCAAAGAAAACAATTTCTATATAAACTGTAGTATAAAAACATTTTCATTAAATGGGGTGGAAGTAGGCCTGAAGCTTTAAAAATATTGCTTAAGTCTGATTCTCAAGGTTTTTCTTTCCTCAACAGTACAGTTTGAGAGACTCTCTTCACAGTCAACCATGAATAGGTCTGAGAAGGTCAAAGACAAGTAAGATGTTATCTAGACATCAAGAATGTATAATTAGAATATTAGACAAATAATACTGCCTAATAGGTGTTTTGTCAAGAGTTCAGGATATATGGGGTCTTTTTCCTGTGAAGTGTAGTTCCTGAAACATAACCAGTCCATGTTGCATAAGAATTTCTTCCTCCATCCAGATGCATAAAACCTTAAACATGAAAAATGCTTTATTATTTAGTAAAGTATAAATTTTCTTTTGCACTGGCATCTGGTATTGTGAATTTTAACATGCAATTTGTTCCTTTAGTTTGAATCAGATTCGTCAATGATGTTGCAGGGCATTAATATTACAGTAATTTCCATGCTGGGTAATATACAAGAGAAGAGAAAAATACCAAAAAGAATTGAGGACACAAACACTATTGTTGATTCATATGGTTTCATCTTCATTTTTTGAATTCTGAAGATCTTCCTTAGCACATCACCATGTTCTATTCAAGAGAAATTTGAATAATTTGATAATCTGAAGGACTCTGCATTTTGCCACTTAAGAATTCTAGTACAAGAAAGAAGATTGAGCTCATAAGGCGAGGAATTTGACTACTGGTGAATTTCAATTGCACCTTCAACAATTCCCAGGAATCCAGGAAAAAGAAGATGTGGGGAGTTTAGTCCTGGGTGACAGGTAGAGTTACCATGGGTTGGCGTTTTAACTTCTCCTGGCCTAAGTTTCTTTATCCAGGGGGAAAAAAAAAACAAAATGAACCAGACTGTTTTTATGGTTTCTTCAAGTTCCCAGTTTTCTAACATGTATCATGAATAATTAAAGACTGGCTATTATCTCTCCAAATAACTGAGCTATAAACCACTACTTGAAGCCTGTGAACAATCCAGTATTTTTCCTTGTATAAACATCATCAGCGATGATACTCAGTGCAAGTCTCTTTATGTGGAGATACAAAGCTCACAACATCAACCAAACAACACCTTTTTAAGACAGAAAAAAATTACTTATCAACACAAGTAAAATCACTGGCTATCAAAAGACTGGCATATTCTGCTGGTCTCCCAACCTGTGTAATAGGTCTGAATCATTGAGTCTTACACACACACACACATGGTATCTCAGCATGGGGTCCAGGATTTTTCATTTCCTCTTGTGATTTTGATGTGTAGTCAAGTTTGTGAGCCATTATTATAAACAATAAATGTTATGAGTTTTGAACACTGAGGGACCTCTGTGCTCTAAATTAGTTTGGAAAAGCTAATAATAATGTGTATTATTGAAATTGATTCATAATTTTTCCTTGATCAGCCAGTAATTGTTCGAACAAAACTGACAGGAGTAATTCCTTAGGGCTATGATAATCAGCCCAACTTTTCATACAGCAGGTGAACTGCATTCAAATAGACTCATCTATTCTCTCCAAATCTCCTAACAATAATCATTATTCCATCTTATATTTGTATAGTGTTTTATAGACCACAGTGCACTCCACATGAATTCTCATTTGAACCTTATTTAGTTATATTAGCCTCATCTTAAAAATCAGGAAATTGAAGCTCAGAGCTAATTACTTATGTGAAGCACACACATAAGTAGAAACTTGAATACAAACAAAAGTTTTTCTGATGCTAAATGCTTATCTAATCACATAAACAGTGAAAATTGTTCTTGACCTAACTCACCATTTAAAGTCATTAAGATGCTTGTACAACTTTAACCTCATTTAACTTACCAGGTAAAGTTTTACAAGACCTGCAAATATTTTTAATCTATATGAAGCCTGAGTAAGAATCACTCTTCCCAACTGTTCAAATTGATACTTAGAAGAATATTACTATTTCCTAAGCCCCATCCAAAATCCTACAGAGAAATCTGTGCTCGCCATGACAGCAAGTACGAACTATTTCTCCCATGAAGTAAACAAATCAGAATATAACAGGAGAAAGTATTATAAACAAAATCAGACAGCCAACAACTGTAGCTAAATTCCAAGAAAAATTCAACAGCATCCTTTAATAAAAATTCAAGTCCAGAAACAGGGGGGGAATAACTTTAGACCCAAGCAACCTGAGTTTAAATGCTGTCCATGCCACTGAATAATCACATTGCTTTGAGCAAGTCATCTTAGGAATGGAAATACAGAGAACAGGTCCTATTGCATTTATTTTCTGCAGCACCTGTAGCAAATTACCACAAACTTAGTGATTGAAAACAACACAAATTTATCTTACAGTTCTGGAGATCGGAATTCTGACGCAGGTCTTACTAGGCTAAAATCAAAGTCCTGTCAGAGCTGCATCCTTTCTGGAAACTCAAGGGGAGAATCCACTTCTTTGATTTTTCCAGCTTCTTGTAGCTGCTTGCATTCTTTGACTTGTGAACCCCCTGCACCTTCAAAACCAGAAAGAGCCAGGCAAGTCTTTCTCACACGGCGCTCCTCAAACATGGACCCTCCTGCCTGCCTCTTTCGCTTTTAAGGACTTCCGTGATTACACTGCACTCACCTGTATAAGCCAAAGCAGTGCCCTGTATGAAGGTCAGCTGCTCAGCAACCTTTACTTAACTTGCTTCTTTAGCTCCCCTTTGCTGTGCAGTGTAATATATTCACTCACAAGTTCCAGGAGACACGAGCAATAGAGAGGCCCAGGCAGAGCAAGGAGAGGTCTGAGGCACTTCAGTATTTTCTAGGTTTTTTCTTGCTGCTTCATATAGTTGCTCTCTGGCCTGGAATAACAGCTGGGATCTCTATATCACCTCACATACAGGGGACATTTAAATAATAAAACAGCTCCATTTTATACCTGGGTATTTAGATAGTACGAGTGACATCTACCAGAGAGCCAGGCCTCAGAAGCCTCTACATTATTGGTTTGCTCATCACAAGCAATTCTAGACTTGGAATGTCCTACTCGAGGCTTCCAAGGACTTAGAATATCTTCCCACAAACTATCATCAGGTTAGTTGGGGAAGTCTTTTTTTTATGTCTTCAAGGAGATTATCCTGAGCTACCTGCATTCTCTTTTTCTGTTAAAGTTCTGGTGGTCAGAAGTCTGATGGAAAAATCAAAGTGCTGTCCATGTGGGAAGGCTGGGCAGCATTACTTCTGGAAACTCCAGGGGAGGCTCCCTAGTTCTAGGCAAAGCTTAGTCAGAGGCCAGGTACTTCGGCTCCTTTCTCCCTGGGTAGGGTACTATGGAATGAGAATCTTCTACGATGCTATCTTGCACATAAGAGATGCTCAGGGCACACCAGCTGATGGCTATTACCAATCATCCCCCCCCCCCCCGCATGTGACCATTTATCCTGCTGTGTCAGCTCATCGGAGTAAGAACATCTAGTAGATTAGTGAAGCACATTCCTGCGTGTGTAGGGTGGGTCGTGGACATGTGGCCTTGGGTCTGTGTCTGGTCCCTGCCCACTTCCTCTTTGTCTCTGTTCTCCTGTTTGGCTGACCGGCCACCATGAACAAAGCAGCTTTGCCCCACCATGAGCCTTCCACCCTGAAACCGTGAGCTAAATTAAAACTTCCCTCCTCTATGAGTTGTGGGTGTCAGGCACTGTGTTTTAGTGATAAGAAAGCTAATACATTGAGTAAGCATCTGTTACTTACTTATAATATTTACTGAATAAAATTTTTGAATGGTCATGTAGAAAGGAAGATTTAAGACATGCTTCCTTCTTCCAGATGCATAGAGTCTAGTAAAGATTTTTAGATATTTACCACTGGCTAAAATGTGATTAGCTGCATAAAAACTACAAGACAAAGAGATAACAAAAACACAAAGAATGACACAAATAAAGGACATTTCACAGAGATGGTGGCGCAGGCTGTCATGACAGCTGGTGTGGTAAGCAAGAGGCAAAAGAGAAGCAGAATGACCGGTATGGATGCAGAGGTTTTCTGCTGGAGCATCTAAAAGGACAAGACAGGCCAGGAGGGGGTAAAGGGAGAGGGAGAAGAGGGGAGGAGAGGGGAGGGAGGGGGACCATATTAAGAATTCCAGAGACTGCTCAACCCAAGAAGTTTGGATGTCAGTCTAAATAGTACAGACTCCTTCCTATAAGTTTACTGAAGCACCATGAAATCAGTGTTTATTTTCATTGATTGTTTTAGGATATGTCTAAGGACCCAGTTAGATACTTTTCCATTTATCCAAAAATGAAGTATATATGATCTATTGTCTGTTCTCATCTTTACTGGAAAATTTGAGAAATCTTCCAGAGTCTGAAATAGAAGAATTCTTTTGGAACTGAGTTTTCATCCCATTTACTAGCAAATAATGAGGCATTCTCCCTAAGCATTAATTTTCTGGTTTATGAAATAAAAATAATAAATACATTGCATAATTATAAGGGTATAAACAACTTTAGTTACCTAACACTGTTTTCAATACATACTGGCACACAATAACTGGTAAACATCATTTTCCCCTATGGACTATGTAACTCTTCCCTTTAAGGCTTCACTTCACTTTTATTGCCTCTACATTATTTGCCATAACCGTACTGAAGCTCAGGGACTCCGGGATAAAGTGTTCCTGCACTTAGGGGAGCAGAAGCCTCCCACTCCTCCAGAGCTTGCCTTCCTCGCTGAGGAACAGGGTAGTCTCTACCACTGGCTGTGCAGATGTTGAATGATAGTGATGATATACTCATGATGTTCCTCCAAACTAACCTGGTGTTCCTAAGAACTACTCCCTGCTGTTTCAGACACTCCCAGTGCTTTTCCATTCCATTGAAGTTCATTTCTCTTGAACAACAGATGAGCTTAGCAAAACTGCCTAATAACGCCACATAGCCACCATCCCCAGTCCCATTTCATTCCAAAAATACTGCAAAATTAACCTACTTTGAGAATTCTTTATAATTTTTTCTAGGAATGAGAACACGATTTTTGCATTTTAAAACCTCAGGTTACTTATTCAAATAATTTTAGCTTTTTAGACCCACAACTGTTAGCAGAGGGAAAGAAAAGTCAGTATTAGAATTACATTGTTCAATGTATAACCATACATTCTTCAATAGAAAACCGGGTAAATAATACATCAGATTCTCAATACATACTAGCAAATGTGAGAAAACAATTACTGTTGTTTTCTGTTCTCCACTTTCTGGTATGGAAATGGTTCTGTTAATGTGCCAATCATAGTACCAAACCCTTTGGTTTATGTGATTGACCAAAGCTGGAAGTTGATCAATGTTAAGCCAATCAAAGTTCCGACATGGCCACTAGCCTGAAGTGTTCAGACCCACATATAAAGCCATTGGTCACTACTAAATGGCTTCTGGATCTCTTCAGTTCCCAGGCACTTTGGGTCAGGTGTCCATCTTGGTCCAAACCAATACTGTTTAAAATACAAGGATGATCAAGTGCCCTTTGATCTTAGTATCATAACATAGCTATGGCTATGAATGCTCTGAATGCTTGAAAGTAACTTGAGTCTCCAACTCTCTGTGCCCAGGTACCAGGCTAAGTTGGCATTCCTTGAAGGGATTAGGCTTCCCTGTGATACTTACAGTGAATCTTTTCCTGCCAAAAATTATTACTTTACTATTATTAGTAATAAAAATTACTCCTTCCCTCCTGCCCCATGCATAGACATAAAACACAACAGATAGCTGAGGGGAGAAGATAGAAAGCCACCATCAAGGACAAGGACAGCCCCCACAATAAACACAGAAGAATAGGACTACCAAAGCCCTGAAAGTAAGGATTAAACCCAATTCTCTGAGTGAGAACATTAAAGCCCCTACAATTTGCCTAGCAACAAGAAGCACAATTGTCTACAGATTAACAGCCAGTGTATCAGAAGAAATTGATGAAGACATTGTGGAATGGGTCCAGAAAGCAGGATAAAGGAAGACCCCAGAGAATTGAGCCAATAAAACATATGCTCCATTAAGGATGTCTGGCTACTTCTGGCCAGTGGAGAGCTGCCAAATTTATAAATGTGGTCTAAAAAGCTCACAGTGTAAGCAATAGACATGTAAACAGCTAAGTCTGCACCATAAAACATTAGTTATCATCCTCCATGAAGTGTGTAAGTCAAACAGTTCTCATACAAACCCTTTTGCTAAGAGGTAGGTATGGCTGTAAGTATCTTTTCGATGTTATTGTATATGAGACAGCTAAATCTAAGTGGGCCTGACCAATACTTTTCTGTATTGGTGTGAGTGTTAGAACTGAACAGTCCTTATTGGCTTTACCTCCACTTCTACCTCTGGGATTCAAAAAAAGAAAAGTCATTCAAGAATATGTTTTGTCTCTCTTCCTAGTAACTGAAGAACAAGCACTGTACTTGTTTCTTCCAATGTTGTTTTTCAGGTTTGGTTAATAGGAATCACTGCTTAATGCTTTGCACAATGTATTTCTATGACATAAAACATAATTTACAACCTTGAATAGAAATTTGCTTTCATTACATTGTGCATTATTACATTCCTAAGAATCATAATAAAAAGAAGATAAAATTAGCCCCAGCTAGAGTAGTAAAAGTTACCATGTCATGGATATATCATTTTCTAATCTCAGCTGTTGCTGCTGAGAAAATGTTGGTAATCTATATCTACAATCTGTGGATAATATGAGGCAGAACATTTATATGAATTGTTTAAATATTTTCAAACAACACCTTTTTCTTCGTACATGCCTCCTCTTGCTTATTTTATTAACAATACTTCATAGAATACTTTCCTGCAAATGCATGGCTGAGGATAAAGATGGCAGGAAGGATATTGCTAATACAAGCTGAATACATAAATATATTCATCATGCAGACCATACTCAATTATTCAGAAGCTGACATTATACTGTGAGATCAGCTCAGGCCCTGGCTCCTGTCTCTGTCAGCTGAACACATATTTATTAAGGCCATGCTCTATACCTAGCACTCTGCTGAGCTGTTCAGTGGGGGCCAGGGAGGGAGAAAGATTCCTGCCTTAGCGGGGACAATCAGATGCATGCAGGAGAAACAGCTGAAGAACATAACTCCAGTATTGTCATGTTCTGTCTTTGGGCCAATCATTTTTGAAGGAGAGTTCCTCGTTTCTTATTATTACTACCCCAAGGCATTTATGAGAATTGGACGTAAGTCTGTTGTTTTTTTCTCCTATGTAATAGATTTAGGGAAATATGTAATAGTAGAAGAGAAGAGGGCAAAACTACAGGTAAAAAAGAAAGTACAAAGTTACGTACAAACAGCATTTTCTGTAGAAAATCAAGGCATAGCTTTACTGGACACAGTAACATATTTAAATGTTGTATGTGAAATCTGATGAAGAAACTAACAATTATATATTTAGAATACTATACAATAAAAGCATATGGTCATTGGTATTAAGGGGACCTCAGTTTGAACATCAATACTCTGGACTCTTTCCTTACTTAAACTGCAATCAAAAAGAAGCAGTTTAACTCTTCTAAGCTTCAATTTTCTTCTTTGGTCATATAAGGATAAATACAGCTATTTTGAAGGAAGTAATGAAGATTAAAGTAAATGATATGATTGATTCCACCTATTACAGGGCCAGGCACACAGCAATTAATTTCAAAAATACCAGTTTTCCTTTCTTCAAAGCATAGAGATAAGAAAATACATCATCTCAAGCTTATAGTTAAGGATACTAAAAAGAGAAAAATTAAGAATACAATTATATTTAATTTAAAATATCATCCTGAAGTAGGTTTTTTGACTTAGCAAAACTCCACAGTGTTCCCTGACTGTAGACTGATAATTCTTAGCATCAACCTCTGTTAAAACACTTACTCTCTTTTTGTAATGAGTTGTGTACATACCTGTCTCTTCCATCCTATGAGTTTGCCATCTGGACTTTATATATAACCTCACATTGGTAAACAACTGCATGTATGAGTAAGCAAGGAGGCAAGGATGATGAGGTGACAGGAATTCTGAAGTCACTCCTGTATGACTCAAATACATTGCCATGTAGCCAATGAGCACCCAACAGTTACCTACAAAAGGGAGGGATGGAGGGGTTGAAGGGAGGGCAAGGGAAGGGGGAAAAAATAAGAACCAAGAAAGATTATGCAAAGGTGCAAATTTCCAATGATGAATGTCATTATATTGTATACTTAAATTATACCAATAAAATTAATTTTTTTTAAGTGAAATACAATCTCAATTAAACATAAAGACATTTCAGTCATGAGGGAAATACTTGTGCTAAAATATTAAGGGGGGAAAGAGATTTTACAAATCTGGAAAAAGATAACTACATTCAACTTTAAAACTATATACCTCCCCAAAGAAGGAAATACAATAAATACTAATGATCAATATCAACACTTGCCCGTTTAAGGCCATTTTAAATGCTTGCCTATTTGATCTTCCTTTACATTTGACACTGAGGGGGTTTCTTTTCACTGTTCTCATTTTCCCTGAGCAATCTTCTTTCTTTATTTATTCAATCAATCAGCTTATATTACTTATGCCTCCCATGGCTCAAACACCCAGAAACGCTGGATGCACAGAAAGGACAGTCCTTGTCCTCACTGGTGATGTTGAAAGGTAAACATTTAAGGAGAAGTCTCAAGATCAACATGATTCCACTGAGTGTGCAAGGAGACCCCTGACTCACTCCGGGATGAGGGAAGTCCTCTTGGAGGTTGCAATTTTAAACTGCAACACAAAGCATAAGAAGCTGTTAGCACTGAGAAGAGGAAATAATGATGTAATCTAGGAAGAAAAAAATATTTCACTGGTGTTAACTGCCAACTACATACTAGTATGTCTGAGGTTTGTACTTCCTCCCCAGAATATTCTCTTCACCTCCAAGACTTCAACCACTTGATACTCAATACATATATCCAAACTGAAATCCTTTGTCTTTATTTCTAACATTTTCCAAAAGGAAAAAAAATAAAAGCAACACTCATTCCACATTTCCAATCCTCCCCAGCACCAAGGCAGGAAGTAGTATATTATTGTATATTTCTCTTCCTCGTTTTACTTATTTTTTAAAAAGGAGAAAAGGATTGTTTTGGCTGACAGTTTGTAGAGGTTTCAGTTCATAATTGGCTGGCTCCACGGCAGGGGGCCTGGCAGAGAGGCCTCGCAGAGGGGTGTGGCAGAGGAACAGCTGCTCCCAGCATGGTGGCCAAGAAGCAGGAAGTGACAGAAGGCGCAGGGGTGGGAGATAAACCCTTCCAGGCCACACCCACCTCTTCCGATCAGACCCCACCTCCTAACAGCGGGTCAGCTATAATCCCCCATAAATCAATCACCATCCAAAAGCCCCACGATGAGCACATGAGGCTCTTAGGGGACATCTAGACACAAACCATAACATTCTGACCCTGGTCCCCAAAAGACTCGTGCACATCCCTTTATGGAAATGCATTTAGTTCATCTCTGAGAGTTTCCAGAGTTCTAACAATTTCAGCACTGCTGAAAAGTCCAAGTTCAAAGTCTCCCTGAGAGTTAAGGCAAAGTCTTAGCTGTGAGCCCCAGTGAACATCAAAAAGAAGGTTAAACACTGCTGACTAACAAAAGCATGGGGTAAACAGTCCCATTCCAAAAGGAAGGAACAGGAAAATAGAAACCAATGGAACCAAAGCAAGACCAAAACCCAGCAGGGAAACCATTAAATCCTCCATGGGTCACTAAATGTTATTCTATCCCTTAATCTGTCCAAAGTCCATGCCATTCATTCCCACAATCAGCTCTCACTCAGATCTTCATTATTTCCCAAAAGGACTACCAAAATAATTTCCCTGCCCCCCTTAATTGGTTTCCCTGCTTCCAGTCTCACTCCCAAACCATCTTTCCCACTTACTTCATGTGACAGTTCAAAAATGCAGTATGAAAAAAAATGCAGTATGATTATACTCTTTCATGATTCCTTCAAGTGTTTGCCATTGTCCATGAACAAAATGCTGAATTCTGCATAGCTTTGACATCTTTCATCATGTGGTATCTCCCCACTCCTACCCTTTAATCTACCACTGCAACTTCCTTCACACTTCAGGATTCTGCTACACCAAATGATAAGCTGACCTCTGGAGAGTATAGTATAGAAATACAGGTTCTGAAATGCTCCTGCTGTCTCCATGTATAGACTGCCTCTTCAAATCCCTGCCAGCAAAATCTTCCTTCCTTCTCCTTCAAAAATTAACTCAATGTAATCTCTATAAAGCATTTCTTAACTCTCCAAAATGGGATTTAATGATATTTTCTGTACATTGCCATTTATTTTCTACTTTTTCCTATTATAAAACAACCAGCACCTGTCCCACAAGAATCCTTACCCAAAGTGTTTGGTCCAGTTAATTCTTCCTAAATGTTCAGATATTTCCAATTATCATTTCTTAAGGAAGTCTTCTGAGACGCCTGACTAGGTCAGGTCCCCTTTTTGTAATTTTTAAAATTTATTTACTTTTATTATTTTATTATTCTACAGAATAACGAATTTCATACGGCATATTTGTACATGCATATAATATCATATACTTTCATTTCTGACTTCCCACTACCCTTTCCTTCTCCCCCTCCCTCTGATTGCCTTCTTCTCTAATAGTCTATTCTGTATTCATATCATTTTTTTTCTAGATTCCACTTACAAGTGGAAAACGCTGGGGTTTATCTTTCTGAGTCTGGCTGGTTTCACTTAACGATGGAGCCATGATGATCTCCAGTTCCATCCACTTTCCTGCAAAGGACAATGTGATTTCATTCTTCCTTATGGCTGTATAATGCTCCTTTGTATATACTGTATATACCACAGATTCTGTACCCCTTCATCAGTTGACAGACCAATACTTATTTGAAACAAAATGGCCATCATCTTTAGCCATCAAAGAAATGCAAGGGAAGGGGCAAGGGGAAGGGACAGAAGGAAAATTATTTTTTTTAAATGGAAGGAAAAAATGGAAACAAAACTTTTGTAAATGGGAAAGGGAAAAAGGGTTGACAGGAGGGGAGGGAATAGGGGGAAAAAGAAGAATTCAGAGAGATTGTGTACATGGGCCAGGGATTTAGCTCAGTGGTTCCGCTGCCTGCCTCACAAGCACAAGGTCTCAAGTTTGATCCTCAGTACCAAAGAGAGAGAGAGAGAGAGAGAGAGAGAGAGAGAGAGATTGTGTACAGGTACAAATTCCCTATGATGAATATGATCATTATGTATGTCAAATATGTACTAACAAAAATAAATTTTTTTAAAAAATTGAGATTCCACCTTACCCCAGTAAGAATAGCTGTCATTAAAAATACAAAAAAAAAAAAAAATGCTGGTGAAGATAGAGAAAAGAAACCCTTGAACATTGTTAATGCAATAGCTAGTCACTTTCCTGTCAATGGAACACAATTCCTGGCATCCACAACTACAAGAGGAGAGATTTATTTTGGCTCACACTCTTTAGAGGATTCAGTCCAGGGTCAATTGGCTCCAAGGCAGGAAGGACATGGAGGAAGGGTCTGGTGGAGGAAGCTGCTCACATCATGGTGGACAGGAAGCAGAGAACAAAGAAATGGGCCAAGGAGGGAAACAGACCCTTCCAAGTCACCCCACCAGTGCCCTGCCTTTCTGAATAGATCACAACTCCTAACAGCACATTTTAGCTATAAAATTAACTCATTTATTAATCCACTGATGAGAATAGATCCCCTGTAATCCAATCACTTTCCAAACACATAAGTCTTTTCAGGAGACATCCCTGATCTAAACCATAACAACTATCCTTCTATTTCCCCCCAGAACTTTTCTTAGTTTGTGATTATATATTCACCACCATGGCTTCTTTATAAATATTCCTTTCCCTTTAGACTGTTGAGTAGAAGTAAACTCAGATCTCTCTTCTTCTTCACCACTGCAGGATGAATATTTAACCCTTGCAACTCCAACTTAGTGTTGTTATTCCCATCCTTATGGACAGAGAAACTGAGGCTTTGAGATATCGTGTAATTTTTCCAGAGTCAAACAGATACTACGTAGAGTTAAGATTTAATCACAGACTGTTAGATTTTTGAGTCCAGACTTTAAAAACCATTATCATATAATTTATTCAAGTTGTGGATAGAGCATTAAATAAATTACCTTCTCAGTTGTATTTGATTTGTAAGTTTATACATATATTTTATCTACTATACATTTTTATATTTCCAAATTGTTTATAATGATAATTCATCAATGTATGACACAAAAAGAAATTTTATTTAAGAAGAACATGTTAGCTCTTTAAGAGGTACTTTGGTACAAATCAAAAATGTACAAATAATAGAGATAAATTAAGGGAAAACTAAGTTATAAGATAATAACACATGGTGTACACCTGCAAGCCAAGTACTCGAGGGGGTTGAGGCAGGACTGCAAGTTTGAGCCCAGTCTGGACAACTTAGCAATTTAGCCAGACCCTCTCTCAAAATAAAAACTAAAAATGGGTTTGGGGTATAGCTGCATGTGAAGGACCTTGATTCAATCCTCAGTACCACCAAAAAGGGAAAGAAAAAAACAACAACAACAAAAAAAAAACTGGAGAAAATATGAACTTATTAGGATAGCTATTATTTTTTTTAGAAAGAGAAAATAACGAGTGTTTATGGAAATTAAAACCCTTGTGTGTGCATTGCTGATGGGAATGTAAAATGGCACAACTGCGGTTGAAAATATCACAGCAATTCCTAAAGAGAACCATATTCTCCAGCAGTTTCAATTCTGAGTGTACAACTGAAAAACCCACATATGCTCTTGCCATTCCAATTCTAAGGACATACCCAAGAGGACCCAAAGCAAGATCTTGAACAGATGTTTGTACACTAATGTTTGTGGCAGAATTATGGTAATGGACAGAATGTAGAAGCAACACAATTGTCCATCCCTATATGAATAAATAAATAATAGGTGATATCCACATGTAAAGGAGCATTTATTCAGCCTTAAAAAGGAGTGCATTTCTCACACATGCTAGAATATGGATGAATTTTGAGGACATCATACTCAATAAGCAAAACAAGCCAGACATAAAGATAAATATGTGATTCCACCTATATGAGGTACCTGGAATAGTCAAGTTCATAGAAACAGAAAGCAGAATGTGGTCACCAGGGATGGGGAGAGGGCAAAACGTGGAGGCACAGAGTTTCCATTCGGGAAAATGAAAAACCCTGCCGATAAATGGCGGAGCTGGATGCAATGTAATGCACAATGTAAATGTGCTGAACTGTACACTTCAAATGCTTGAATGATACATTTTGTAATATATATTTGCCACAATTTTTTAAAGAGAGAACAGAAAATCAGTGTGGCAATATTTCTAATGGAAGAAAAGAGAAAGACAAATGTATTGTCAGAGACCTACAGTAAGTTTCTAGCAGAAAAAAAGTAACTGCAAAGCAAAGCCTGTGGCAAGCATGGCTGACGGCGGCTCTCGCCCCAGCACCCGCCTCTAGTGTGAAAGGCTGCGGACTAGAAACAGCGGTGTATTCTCGGCCAAGAGGGTTTTCCTACCTCCCCCTTGGCAGGAGCAAGAGGAAGACAATGAAAGTGGGGGCCCTCGGGCGCTGTGGGATGGGGTGACGCCTCAGCCCCGGCCTCCGTGGGGATCGCCCAGAGCCCTGTTCTTCGTGTGGCCCAGAGCTCCTCTGCCGGACTGAACCGTCACTGGACGCTTAGGTGACCTGCAGCTTCCTTCCGTGCTGTCTCCCTGGCTGCTCCCTGGAGTCACCTCCCATCTGAACTGTTTGCCCTTAATTGTGGCCGTAAAGGTCTCCTGCGTGATTCCAAAGGAAGACAGAGAAAATTCGGGCTCTGATGAAAAAAGACCCCCAATACAGCAGAGAGGGGGAAAGCACCATGAGGGGAAATGACATTCATTTAACAACGAAAGGGTCCCTGTTTGTAGAAAAATTAAGTGATAATGCAATACAAACTGGGTATATACAAATTGACTCCTGACAGTTTGCCTATACAGTACTTTTCAATAGGCAACATATCAAACACAAAACTTAGAAGGGTGCTTTATCACATTCTTGTTTAATAAACAGGTCACTGGTTTATTCTGATGCTGAATTTCTAATTCTACTGACAGCAGCTCTCTCCAAGAAAAATCTCCTCTTTTATGGATTCTTTTTAAACAGCTGTACGATTACCTGACACTGCTGTAGCTTGCTTTAAAGAGCTCCTAACTCAATATGCAAAATGCAGATCCATAGCCTGTTTAGAAACAAAACTCCCTTAGTAGAAAACACTAACAATGTGTTTGTCATTAGCCCTGTGTGCCCCTTCTGCCAGAGAATAAAACCACACTGAGAAAATCTTCAGTTAAACGCTGTTGTAAAGGGAAACAGAGCAATAATAAGAGCTTTCACAGGTCTCCTATCTCCAGGTTAACAATCAATCCCCATTTGCTTTTCAGTCTCTTCGGTGTCACTACTGGAGAAGGGCCTATACAGGTAATTCTGGCCTCCAACTGAAGTCCTGATACCCAACCACTTCTAATTTACCAAGTCCCAAAGTCAGTAATACCGATCCAGGGCAGACGGTGAGGACCAAAATGCATTGCTTTAAATGGAGGGCAAATGTGTTCTCGCCTTTCCCCAATTCGTCATCTCTGACAGTCCCTCTATGCAGTACACATAAGGAGGTACCATCCCCATTGGACCAGGGATTTACCAGCTACTGAAGAGCCAGGAGGGAACTGGGACCAGAACGACTGACTCACATCACAGCTTGAACCGCTAGACCGAGCTTCCGCCCTGACAGGGAGATGAATCAGTCAGCAATGATTCATCTCACCAAGGAAAATGTGTTTTCCCTGGGATAGAGAAGTTCATTTTAAACATAATAATACTGAAATGTAAAACTTAATGAAAAGAACAGGTTGTTTAACTTCAACAGCCAAGTAGACTTTTCAAAAAGATAAAACTATGCACTGTCACATGACCTGAAAAAGCAATAAAGGTAACATTGTTCATGGAAATGTCTGAAGGAACTTTTAAATTTTTAGCTGACATATTAAAAATTGTATATACTTGTGTGAAATGCGATGTTTTGAGATATGTGCACACATTATGAGATGATTAACTCGGGCTACTTAACATGTCCATTGCTTCATATCATTTAATGATATTAAAAATCATCAAAAAGGGAAATGTGCATTTCAACAAAATTGAATGAACCAAGTTCTATGAACATTTTATTTTTTTTAATTTTAGTTGTCATCTAAGTAGAATTTTTCTTTTTTACAGTACTGAGTATTAAACTTTAGACCTTTCCACTGAGCTACACCCTCAACCTTTTATTTTGTTTTTGTTTTTTTATTGGTCTTTTTTTTTTAAGGCATGGTCTCCCTTTGTAGTTCAAGCTGGCCCTGAACTCACTATGTAGCTGAGTCTGCCCTTGAACTCGAGGTGATCCTCCTGCCTCAGCCTCCCAAATGCTGGGATTACATCAACCTTTTATTTTGAACCAGGGTCTCACTAAGTCCCGAGCTGGGCTTCAACTTGCAGTCCTACTGAGACAGTCTCCCAGAACGCTGTGATTACAGACATCAGCCACCATGCCTAACTAAGCATAATCTTTTATCAGCATTATTTTTTATTAATTTTATTGGTACATTTTAGGTATACAATATAATGACATTCATCATTGGAAATTTGCACCTCTACATAATCTCTCTTGGTTCTTATTTTTCCCCCTTCCTCTGCCCTCCCTTCAACCCCTCCATCCCTCCCTATTTACAAAGACTTTGATTTCTTTTTTTCATTTTCTCATGGTAATACCATTCCCTTCTTTCCTTTTCCCTACCCCTCCCACTTCCCCTTCCCCTTTGCCCCTTTTCTTCCTATTTTACTTTACCTATTATACCTTTTAGTCCTTATTTACACTTTCAGTTTCTCACACCAGAGAAACTATTGGGTATTTACACATGTGTGTCCTATTTATTTCACTTAAGAGTATTGCCTCAATGTGCATTCATTTAGCTATAAATGTCTCTAATTTCTCATTTTATATGGCTGAGTAGTACTCCATTTTTTCTTTTTTTAAAAAAGCATTTTCTTTATTCAGTCTCCAGTTGATGGGCGATTGGGCTGCTTCCAAGTTTTAGCTATTACAAATTGTGCTGCTATGAACATGGGTACACATATGTCACTGTGGTATAATTCTTTTAATTCTTTGGGGAAGATACCCAGCAGGGGAATAGCTGCGTCAAATGGGACTTCTAATCCAAGTTCTTTCAGGTATCTCCATACTGATTTCCACAGTGCTTGCACTAGTCTACACTCCCAACAGCAGTGAAGGGTTCCTCTTTTTCCACAGCCCCACCAGCATTTGTTATTGGTTGATTTCATGATACCAGCCATTCTTTCTGGGGTGAGGTGGAATCTTAGAGTTGTTTTCATTTGCATCTCTCAAATGACCAGTGATGTTGAATTTTTTTTATATTTTTATTTGCTATTTCTACTTCTTTGTCTGAGAAATGTCTGCTCATTTCAGATGCCCATTTTTAGATTGGGTCTTTAAATTTGGGAGGTCTGATTTTTTTAAGTTGTTTATAGATTTGAGATAGTAGACCTTTGTCTGAGGAAGAGCAGGTGAAAATTTTTTCCCACATTGTGGGTTGTCTCTTCACCCTGTTGGTGGTTTCTCTTGCTGTGCAGAAGCTTTTTAGTAAGAAGAGATCCCACTTGTTGATTATTTGTTCTACTTCACGAGCAACTGAGATTTTGTTCATAGAATATTTTCCTACACCGATGTCTTCAAAGGTTCTACCTAACCTCTGTTCCAACTGGTTCAGAGTTTCTATGTTTATATTTAGATCTTTAATCTATTTTGATTTTTAGTTTAGTGCATGGTGAGAGACATAGGTCTAGTTTTCATCTTTGGCAAGTTGAAACCCAATTTTTCCAGCACCATTTATTAAAGAGGCTATCTTTCCTCCAGTGAAGGTGTTTGGCTCCTTTGTCAAAGATGAGGTGGCTGAATGTGTCTAGAGTTGTTTCTGCATCTTCTAATCTGTTCCACTGATCCTCAGGTCTGTTTCTTTGCCAATACCATGCTGTTTTATCACAGTAGCTTTGTAGTATAGTTTCACATTGGGGATTGTGATACCCCCTGCCATGTCTCTGTTGCCTAGAATTGCTTTTGCTATTCTAGGTCTCTTCTCATTCCAAATGAATTTTTGGATTGTTTTCTCCAGGTCTGTAAAGTATGCTGCTGGGATTTCAATTGGGATTGTATTGAATCTATATAGCAGTTTTGGAAGTATGGCCATTTTCACTATGTTGATTCTTCCTACCCAGGAGCAAAGGATGTCTTTCCATTTTCTGATATCATTTTATTATAGTATTGTTTTTATTTTATTTTATTATTTTGGAGACAAGGTCTTGCCATTGTAGTTCAGGCTGGCCTTGAACTTGTGATCCTCTTACCTCAGTTTCCCAAGTACTGGGATCACTAGTGTGTGCCACCACACCTGGCAATAGTCACAATGTAGATCAAATGTCTCTGAGAAATTAACAGCCATGGGCATGATTCCAGCCACGTAACATCCCACTAACAGAGCCAGAGAGAGTAGACTAATGGAGATGAAATCATCCATTCTGCCCTCCTTTATTCACCCACCAACACCAGACTTCAAAATTCCAGCCACTTCAAAAGGTGTTTAGGCTCTTTAAATGTGCAGTGGTTCCAAGAGAACAAATGGACTTTTCAGTTCTTTAGGCCTTCTCACCAGATTGTTCACAAGGCACTTTGCTCTTGAATGTAAGTGGAAACAATCCCTTTGGGCTGATACTAGCACCAGAGAAAAGTTTGAGCATTCTTAGATCCCAGCCCCTGGGTTCTTAGATGCCAGTCACTCGATTCTCATGGGCTAACAGAGATGGAGAAATTGTGTTGAAGGGCAATTTTTTCAATCTTCGGAACGAGGGTGGTACAACAGCCCAATCCCCCGCTACACACACAACGTCTCGGAGAGTAGCAGGAAAAGGAGAAACCCCAGTGAACCTCTCTGGGTAGTCTGGGTACCTGTTTTTCTAGGAGACCCCTGCAGCTGATGCACTCCCCAGGACTGGGACCAGGCCACCAGTCCCAGCACACTCCCCTCTGACTCTAGACTGGGGAAAGGAGTCTTGCAGGTCTCTAAGAATGGGTGGTAGGAATTCATCAGCTAAGCTGACATAAAGCTGCCTCTGCCATATACCCGATACTGCCCTTGGTACTCCACTTTGCCAGGCCTCGACCCAGAGTCACCCAGCATAATCTTTTAAAAACAGATTATTAACCTTTGGCAAAATTACAAAAGAGAATTTATATTATAAACAAATTTGGCAAAAATAAGTGACTGAACTAGCACATTAATTTAATAAATATAATATCTAGCATTTATTGAATTCCATCTCTAATTTGCAGAAGAGCTCTCAAAATAAATATCATCTACATTTTACTTACGTATCAGAGGCTCAAAGAAGTTCAGTGATTTGCTCAAGGTGAACTAAGCTTCTCCTCAGAAATTCATACTGACACTATTCTCATCCCAGAATAATCCTATTCTCCACTGTATCATGGTCTAACCCTGAGATATCTGAAGCTTACCTGTACCTTAAGCAATGGTTATACATTGTGTGCATTCAGAAGTGAATAGTGTGCTCTGTATTAGCAAGAAAAGAAAATTCTCTCTCTCTCTCCCTCTCTCTCTCTCTCTCTCACACACACACACACACACACAACACATCCCACAAGTGCACTCACCTAGGGACTGATGTGTTTTTACTACAAACTTGTTATTACTCCCCTCCAATTCACTCAACTACCTTTACTGTTATGTACAGTAGACTCAATAAGGTTGTTTTGAGTTATTTTCTTACAAGTTATCATTAAGAAACAACCAAGACTAAAGGAAGTGAATTTGCAATCATTGTTCACATCCTTAATTTGAAGCTGCCAGTATTAGCTTTGGTCACCAAGGACTGAGGCATATTTATACTGTACCTCTAGATTTGCAGCCCTGATTTTTAATTTATATGATAAAGTACTCTTAACATTGATTTCCATTCAAGAGAAAACATAAGAGGTTTCACTTTTCTGATGTAAAAAGTAATATCCACTGATTTTTTAAAAAACCATTTATATAAATAAGCCTAGCAGATGTAAGACATTTATTAGGTTCCCCAGGACCATGTAATAGTGTATTCAGTTTTCAAAAGTTTAATACAATAAGCAGGATTGTACAGTTAATCTCACATATTACTATTATTATTATTACTATTATTAAATTGAACTCCCTCTTTTTATAGGACAGAAAAAATATCTTACCAGTGTATATTAATGATGCAGAATGATGGGCTTTGCGGTAACATTTTTGTCCGTGCATATGACACTCTGATTACACCCAACCTTCCCATTGCCCTCTGGCCCACCCCTCCCCACCCTCCTCTGCTCTAATACCCTCCCTTCTATTTCCTTTTTCCCCTACTGGCTCTTTTTTTAACTTTCATTTATTAGTACAGGCCTGTAGCATACAATGCTTACATTCCTCATGGGAAACTGGTACTGTACATAACACATCTTCCTTCCTTTTTTTATTCCTTTTCCCTCCCCTTTTAACCCCTTTCCATCTCTTCATCCCTTTATCATTTGAGAAAGATATATCTTCCTACTTCCTATTGTGTATCTTCTTTTTTGCTTTTTATTTATACTTTGAGGTTCTTATATAAAAGAAACCATGTGATATTTAAGCTTGCGTGTATGATTTATATCATTTAACATTGTGATCTCAAGGTATAACCATTTTCCTACACATGACTCAAGTTTACTCTTCTTTATGGTGGAGGAGTGCTCCACTGTGTGTAAATACTGCATTTTTCTTTATCTGTTCACTGATAGACACTGAATTCCCTTAACCCCATAGTGTCAGTGCTATTATCATCCATGTGTTATAAATGGAAGACGATCATGATATAGACACTGCCTTGGAAAGACTTAACGACTCAGACAACCGAAAGGAAGAGGTGATACACAAAGCTCAAAATGCCTGTGCTCTTCGCCATTATGATTCACAGAGGTCTTCAAAATATTATTATTATTTTCACTCCCTGAGGCCAAGGTTAATCATTCAACCTCAAAACTGTGAAGTACACACAAGCATAACTACTGTAACTCTGTAGTGCGCACAAAGAACCATTGGCTAGCTAGGATCTACTTCAGAGTGTGCCAAGAACTCCGACTGCAGCCAGAGAGGACCATGGGGCAGGCACCGTGCTCAGAGGCAGCCTGGGAGTTGTCCGTGGTGCTGTGTATTAGAAACCAAACCTGGCTTGAGTTTCCTTTTCCGTATTTCTGCTCAGCTTTAACTGAATCCCAGTCTTCCTTTGTGTCCCCTGCTTACTAAATAAAAACCCCTTTTATCTGTCTTCTGTCCATTTTCAGTCTTACTCCATCCAGGTCTCGGCCTGTTGCCTGTGCATCTGGTCCAAACCCTAAGACCTGTCTGTGGGGCATGACCCGACCCCAGCACAGCTTTCTGTCTCAGGTACTCACCCTTTAAGAGGGAAAAATGCAAGCAAGATGGCTTAATGGGAAGACAGGATGTGAGGGTTGGCCTTGTCAGTTGTCAGTTTTATACTGATAAGGAGGAGAGGCAGGGAAGGGGTTTCCACTCATAACTTCTGAGCCGGCAACCAAGTATTACTTGAGTGTTGTTATGGGAAGTGCAGTCAAATTGAAAAGGGAGAGACTAGTACTAGAGGCATGGATGCCAAGACACTGGCTTGGGGTGGGGAGGGAAGCAGGCAGTGGCAGGGAAGGTCTCACAGGGAGGCTAAGCCCAAAACGCTAAGGCTAAGCCCAAAAGGACAAAAAGGAGGTAAATAATTCATAAGTGATTTTTTTTTACAAAAGAAAATTAAAATCGCCCCACCCCCATCCGACGCTCTCTAAGCTGGACCGGCCAGGTGAAACAAGCAGCGTGAAGCTCCGCGGCCGTCCCGGGCCCCGCCCACGCCACGGTGAGGTCCGCTTAGCCACGCGGGCGGCTCCTAGGTCCAGGCCCCCCACCCTCCCCACCCCGTCCTCCTCTGGCCTTCTGGCTTTTCTGTTACCTGGTCCCACACTACAGAGGCACAGGAGATTATAAAGACCCCTGTCCTGAGCGCCCCAAGATAGAGCAGAAGTTAGCAACAGAAAGAGGGCTTCTCAGGCTCCTTGATGAAAACTGAAGCTCAGCAGAAAAGTAAAGAGAATCTCTACAATAAAGGCACACCAGACCACTGTACTTGGTCTGCTGCTGCCTTGCTGAGACTCATTGGCTCGTATATGCACACAGATTCCTACAATGCCTACTGTGACCGCAGAGACATACCCTGAAGGAGGCCCATAATTTCTATTGCTATTTGCAAAAAGAAAGGGCACATCTGCCCTTGTTCCCCACCTTAAGGAGAAAGCATTGTATCTTCTCCATTCATATAAGGCGTTCTCGCTGGAAGTATGGAGTACATGTCTTTAATTTGTTGAGACGTTTCTGTTCTACTTCTAGTCTCCTGATAGCTTTTACCATGAACAGCTGTAGAATTTAGTCCAATACTTTTTCTCCAACTAGTGACAGGATCATATGGCTTTTTCCTTTCCTCTGTTAAAATGATGACTTTTGGGGGTGGATCTTCCAATACTGAACCAACACTGCCATCCCTATAACAAAACCACTTTCTACATCCTGCCAGATCTGACTTCTAATAGTTTGTTTTGTTAAACAAATTTCTATCTATGTTCATACTTTTTTCTTCTATTGTCTTTATCCAATTTTAGGATTAGCACAATGTTGAGTTCCTAAAATGATGGGAGAAGTGCTCCTTCTTTTTTCTGCTTTAATTGTTTGATATAATTGATCAGTTAAAATGTTTATGACCCTGCTGTTGTCATATAGGTAGGTTTTCCAGCTAGGAATATACTTTCTTTAATAGGTGCTATTCAAATTTTATATTTCCTCCAGAGTTAGTTTCATTAATTTGTCTTCTAGGTTACTTCTTAGAAGTTGTCAAATTTATTTCAAAAAAGATTTTTGTAATATGCTTTCTATATCCTTTTAAATTCTGTAAAATCTGTGGTAATGTCTCCTAGATCTTAATGTTGTAATTTACAAAATGTATAACTGATATTGTGTAACAGGAAGAAAAGGTCTAAAAGAGCAGGGGAATTGGGAGGGGTAGGGGAAGGGAAAAAAGGGAAAGGAAAAAATATGAGAAGAGGAAAAAAATGAAAACAAGGTCTTTGCAAATAGGGAAGGGAGGGCAAGGGAAGGGAAACAAAATAAGAACCAAGAGACTCATGTAATGGTACAAGATCCCAATGATGAATGAAACTGTATTTTCTACCTAAAATGTACCAATAAAGTTAATGAGGAAAAAAATACAAAAAAAAATGAAATATCTAGGAATCAGCCTAACAAAGGAAGCAAAAGACCTCTACACTGAAAACTACAGCACTCTGAAAAAGGAGATCAAAGAGGATATAAGAAAATGGAAATATATCCCTTGTTCCTGGGTAAGAAGAACCAATATAGTGAAAATGGCCATACTTCCAAAACTACTATATAGATTCAATGCAATGCCGATTGAAATTCCAACAATATACTTCACAGAACTAGAGAAAAGAATCCAAAAATTCATTTGGAAGCAGAAGAAACCTGGAATAGCAAAAGCAATTCTAGGCAACAGAGACATGGCTGGGGGTATCACAATCCCCAACTTGAAACTATACTACAAAGCTATTGTGATTTAAAAAACAGCATGGTACTGGCAAAGAAACAGACCCAAAGATCAGTGGAATAGATTAGAAGATGCAAAAACAATTCCAGACATACTCAGCCACCTCATCTTTGACAAAGGAGCCAACCACCCTCACTGAAGGAAAGATAGCCTATTTAATAAATGGTGTTGGAAAAACTGGATTTCAACCTGCCAAAGATTAAAACTAGACCCATACCTATCACCATGCACTAAACTAAGATCGAAGTGGATTAAAGATCTAAATATTAAGTCAGAAACACTAAACTTGCTGGAAGATAAGTTAGATAGAACTCCTGATGACATTGGCATAGGAAAAGACTTTATGAACAAAACCTCAGTGGCATGGGAACTAGCACAAAGAATCAACAACTGGGATCTCATCGTATTAAAAAGCTTCTGCACTGCAAGAGAAACTACCAACAGAGCTAAGAGACAACCAACAATTTGGGAAGAAATATTTAGCAGCTGTACCTCAGACAAAGGTCTACTATCAAGAATATATAAAGAACTGAAAAAAATCAGAGCCCCCAAATTCAAAGACCCAATTCAAAAATGGGCATCTGAAATGAACAGACATTTCGCAGACAAAGAAGTAAAAACAGCAAATAAATATATGAAAAAATGTTCAACATCACTGGTCATTCGAGAGATGCAGATGAAAAAAACACTGAGATTCCACCTCACCCCACAAAGAATGGCTGCTATCAAGAAATCAACCAATAACAAATGCTGGTGAGGGTGTGGAGACAAAGGAACCCTTCTTCATTGTTGGTGGGAGTGCAGATTGGTGCAACCACCGTGGAAATCAGTATGGAGATACCTCAAAGAACTAGGACTACAGGTCCCATTTGACCCAGCTATTCCCCTACTGGGAATCTTCCCCAAAGAATTAAAAGAATCATACCACAGCAATATATGTGCACCTATGTTTATAGCAGCACAGTTTGTAACAGCTAAAGCTTGGAAACAGCCCACCCACTGGAAACTGGATAAAGAAGATGTGGGGGTTTTTTTTATATAAAATGGAGTACTACTCAGCCATAAAGAATGAGAAACTAGAGACATTTACAGCTAAATGGATGCATATTGAGGCCATACTCTTAAGTGAAATAAATAGGACACACATGTGTAAATACAGAATAATTTCTCTAGTGTGAGAAATTGAAAGTATAAATAAGGATGAAAATGATTAAAATGAATAACTGATAATTTGAAATAAGAAAAGGTCTAAGGGTTTGGGGATGGTGGGAGGGGAAGGGGAAAGAAAAATAGAGAAAGGAAAAATTATGAGAAGGAAAAAAAAATGGAATCAAAGTCTGTGTAAATAGGGAAGGATGGAGGGGGTGAAGGGTGCACAGATAATGCGAGAAAAAATAAGAACTAAGATACATCATGTTCTGGTACAAACACCCAATGATAAACGTAAATGTATTTTATATCTAAAATGTACCAATAAATAAATAAATATATATTTTTTTAAAAAAAGAAAATTAAAATCTAAATATTTTATCTTGACCTAAATTACCTATCTGTAGCTGTATCACCTTTGTAAATATAAATTTCCAGGCCTGATTTACTAATAGAATGCTATCTCTCCTTAATTTCAAGTGTTTGATACATAAATAACTTTCACAAACTAATTCAGGCAAGCAATGTATGACACTAGTCTCAGAGAGAGTGTGAAATTTGCTTTAAAAATTGCTGCTGCCTGTCCAATAATTATACACTGTGACACTGTAGCAGCGTGGCCTCCACCTTAAATTAGAAAATGTTAAGTCAGTAAAAAAATGATTACCAGCATATCATCACCATAGCAAATGCATAAATACATTTAAATTTATTTAACTCACTGTCCCCTTGACAACCAGGTGTTTATAGGCTTGAATTGTTCTCTTTTTTTTAGAATATCACCGTGAAATTATCCATGGTCATCTCCTCACTATGGAACAATTTATTCTAGTTACAAAGCTGGGTAGTTTCTTTTTTGTTGTTGTTTGTTTTGTTTTGTTTTGTTTTTTGGTATCGGGGATCGAACTTGGGTCCTTGTGCTTCTGCAGCAGGTGGTGAAACCACTGAACTAAACCCCCGGCCCTAAAGCTGGGTAGTTTGTTAATGATGGGTTCACCCCTATGACTACAGCTCTACACTATTACCATTCGAACAAACATTTGGTACTAGCAACGAATAAATAGCAGACCACCCTACTGTTAGCAAAATTATAAAGATACAAAATTTAGTGTGTGGAAGTATAAAGATATAAAAGTTAAGATATATGAAGTTCTTAATGCAAATTCTAGGATGCTTGAGGAATCTTGAATAAAATGAGAACTTAAGAGGAAAAATAATTCATCTTCCTACTGAACCTCAAAGATAATAGGTAAACTGTTTGTGTTATTTAGATGTCAAACCCAGGGCAGGGGACATAGTTGCTGTCATATTCTCCGGGTTTTCCTATAGAAAGTCAAAGGTACAAGGGTGAGGTCTCCCACCATCAGCACCTCTCATTTCACCTGAGACACATTTGTTGACTTTTTCTGTGACAGTTCAGTACCCCTTGTATGACCTCTTCCTTTGGAGATAAGAAGGAAATGCCCAGGCATGTCAAATGGCCTTGTGAAGGCTACACAGGAGAGCCTGGTATAACCACCTATGGACACAGTGTTTTCTCCTACGCTATGTTTTCACATAGAATTTTGTTTACAAACATTGCTTAGATAAGGCTAAGTTTTGTTCTGTAGATCTTGAAAAACAACTATCCTAATTATGGGTGAATCAATTACTAAATATTGCACCCACATTTGGACTAATATGCTTGGTTTTCTTTCTTGGTTTCTACTAAAAAGGAATAGAAATTTTTATAATTCCATTCTTATTTGTATTATTCTTCAAATCAGTTCTATCCCTTCACTTCATCCAGAAACTGGAAGTCTGGAACTTTATCAGAAATCTAAGTGATTTTATAATTTCTGTAATATAAGGAAGAATAATCTATGCTCTAAGCACAAACCCCAAATCCCAAGCAGAGAGATAACTGTTTCCTGCCCATATTTTGTTAAATTTTCTAACTTATCCCTTTATATTCTCCCTAGGTTTTCACCAAAGACTCTTCCTTTTTAAAGCCAAAACATAGTTTTACAAAAATATGTACCAACTGGTTCTTAGAGGAAAAATGATTAAATTTCCCCTTGCTTTTATATAAAACAACAGAGAAGGATAATTAGAAAGGCATAAATTTCAAAAATAATGTGCACAATACTTCAAAAGCATGAATATAATACCAGACAAGACATAGAAGGAAAATTATCAAAAAATGAGTGGAGGAAAATCCAGAAACAGAGAATGAGAAGCTTACAGATACTCCAATTATCATAACCTGGGAAGAAAGAAATCAGGCATCATATTTTGTTCTCCTAAGAATTTTTGGTTTTTGTTTTTATTCAGTTCTTACAAGAGGCAACTGTGTATGTATTAATATTTGATAACATTAAAGCAAATAAAATTATACTTCCTGTTTCAAAATAAGAAAGTTACCCAAATAGAAATAGAAACTGGATCCAAAAACTGAGCATTAATATAGCACCCACACAAGCCGATACTATGATCTGGCTAGTGGATTGCAATAAAACTATATGATTCCAAATCAACAGACTCTTTCCACAAGGATTTCCCTGGCTGATATACATGTGACTCTCATACTCTCCAGAGGATTTCAAGATGAACATTCCAGACGTGGAAATGCCAAGCAGAAAAGGGACAGAACGTGTTAGCTTCTGACAAGTTAGGGACAAAGATCAACCAAGGCTAAGAGAAGTAAGCAGACAGCGTAGTCAATGCAAGAGGAAATCCAAAGACCAAAGAAGTCAGCGGGTGCAGTCAGTCTCCCAGGGTAGAGCATCCCGGAGCAAAGTCTAGTGGTGGGGGTAGAAAAGTCCTCTTTCTATGAACCTTTCTAACTTGACCCTTATTTGTCTCTTCAGCCTTGTGCCTCAGTAGTACTCCAGCTGTCACAGTTCTATGTCTCTCTTTAGCATGCTCTTCCCCAAATTACCTACTCGGGAATTTTAACTTCCTTCAGAACAGAGTTCAGCATCACTCCACAAAGAAATCTGCCTTGAATGTTCCAAGAACACCTGGACATTCTTCCGATGACCCCATCCACATAGCATGTATTATATTACAGTGTAGCTGCTTATGCACCAGCCATGCCATTAGCCAAACTTTCCATGAGAACTGGAGGTGCTCTTAATCACTGATGTTTCAAAACACCTAGAACATAGTGTCTGATCCACCACAAGCTGTCAAATATGTGAATGAATGAACATTTCTATAATAACACTTATGTTCAAATATAATTTTCTATTCTGCCTTTTTCTTTAAAATAGGAGCTAGCATGTTCATTTGTTTCCCCTAGCACTTAGATCAAGTTCTGGCAATGAATGTATGCTCAATAAATATTTAACAAATTAATAAATGAATTAAAAGCTTTTCTCCTTCAATTGTTTATATAGACTAAATCTACAAAGAATGATAAACACAGGAGTCTCCGAAAGGTAGTTTAAATATTGGAGCACTAGTGGCAGCCTGAGACATAGTAGTTTACTAGCTGTGCCTGCTCAGTCAACAGCTCCACTCTGTGCCCACTTAGTACCACTAGCTGTCCACTGGGACCCACAGAGCCTGGTGTCGTTAAGAATAATAGCGTTATTGTGAAGAGTAGAAGAGGGCCTAGCATATAGGAAATGCTCAATATTTGTTGTTGTTGGAGCTCCCAGCTGACAAGAAAATTTTTTGAATGAGAGAAAGTGAGTAACTATACAACCAGTAGAGTCGATATTCCTTTTCTTCATAAAGCAGAACAAAGAATTAACCTAACAAATAAACAGATAAACATAATCAAAGCTCCACTCCAAAAAACTTACACGCCATCAGATTTTGTTCTAATCCCCCATTCTTATCCACCCATTCTTATCCAGTGTCATCTATTGACTCATCCAATAGACATTTATGGAGCGATGACTATGCAAGATAGTAGGGGCACCATGGGAAGCAAGGCAAAGTTCACAGATCAGTGAACTTCGCTCCTTTCCCTCTCAAATGAAAGGGTGGGCTAAGAAGTTCAAACTGAGAGCATGATTTCCTCAGGTTGTTTTCAGAGTACGTCCAAAAGCACGCCCACTTCCCCTGTCTGTTGGGTCCTGCAAAACTGAGCCCCTGTTGCTGACATGTACATGGCAAGTTTCCCTAATATGCTGTGATAGGAAAGGTAGAGAATTTCTAGATTAGGCGTTCTGTGTAATTCATCGCCCAGTTTTAGCAACACAACTAACTCCACGGCGAAGGTATTCTCTGTAGTCATTATTTCCCTGAAACTGCAGCCTTCACACACACCTACCACCTCACAAACACCTGTTATTGAGCACAAAAAGGTGAAACCAAGAAAAATACAAAAGAATAAAAAGTGATAAAATTGAAACATTTGGCTATGGAATCGTGTGTGGGGTTAGAGGATTTCTGATTGTGAAATTTGTGCATTAAAAATCATAAAATTTCAGAAACTAAAAAAAATCCTTATCTCATGGCAAAACAACTTGAAGTATCTGCATTTGGGAAATGGATTAGTTTCTCCTTCTTCACAAACACGTATGCAAAAATAAAAATGAAAATAAAGTCATAGTCCACAGCACAGAAGAGCTAGGTAGTCAACAAACAAATATAACAAGCCTATAAAAATAGGGCCAGGGATTTAGTTCAGCAGTTCTGCCACCTGCCTCGAAACCGCAAGTTCCCAAGTTCAATCCCTGGTGCCAAAAAAAAGAAAATAAATAAAAATAAAAATATAGTAAAGCGGGGCCGGGGATTTAGCTCAGCGGTTCCGCCGCCTACCTTGCAAGTGCAAGGTCCCGAGTTCAATCCCCAGTACCAAAAAAAAAATATGTATATGAGCTTTAGATGGAGCCAAAGATGTTTGAAAACAAGAATGCTAAGTGAAATAAATCAGACACACAAGCTTAAATATCTCAAGGTTTCTCTTACATGAGAAACCAAAACTATAAATAAAGAGCGAAATAAAAGGTATTTGATAAGAAGCAGGGAGAGAGGTCTTTTGCAAAAGGGAAGGGGACCAGGAGGTGGAGGGAGGGAGGAAAGGGGAGGAAAAGAATTTAGACGTGTGATGCACACGTACTCCCGATGAGGAGTGTAGTCATTATAGACTGCAAATATATGCAAATAGAATTTTTTAGATGTTATCTGATGAAACATGATGAAAAATTCCTTCTTAATATGTTTAAAATACCAATAAATTCTATTATTGTTTTGTAAGACCCTTGACTGTACTAATAAAGTAAATATATTTTCTTTCAAAATCATAGAACTTAATAACTTACATAAACATACTTTCATAAAGATGGAATAAACAGAATAAATAACAAAACTCATTTCCCTAAGTTTTTAAAAATATATTCAACATATATGTGGACACATATGTGAATATAAGATATAATCAAAATTTACAGTGAATAAAGTTTTTTAAAACTCTATTGCACTAAGAGACACTTTGCCATTAGTCCCCTTCAGAATCCTCCCCCTCATTTCCAACACACTTCTGCCATTATTTTTGCCACCTTCTAAAGCAATTCTGGAAGGCCGATTTCATAAGTGTCTCTATGAGGTGTGATCAAAAATACAGTGAATGTTGCTGCTGCATGCCATCCAAAGGAAAGCCAGGCTTACAAAAACATGACACTGTGTCCTCATCCACCTTCTTCACCAGATCTGGCACTGTGCAACTTCCGGCTCTTCCCCAGGGTCAAAATGACAATGAAAAGTAAATGATTTGAACTGATTCACAACATCGAGGCAGCCAGAGCAGCACTCTGTAGACACCCTCCACAAGGACCCTGGATCCCATGTTGCCATCTAAAAAAACCTTGTTCACACAATTATCACCTGTAACAATTTCTCCCTCCACTGCACCAGTCTTGTATACAAAACACCAGCCCCGTTCTTCCACCCTAACCCTTTTTCATCTCAGAATATTACACTAATCTTCTAGGCACTCAGGCCGAAACACTTCTTGACACCTCGTCAACATCTTGAGGCCTCTTCAACCCCAGATGCAGTTTACCAACACATTTTCTCAGGGCATTGTCCAGAATGCAGCAGAGCCCCAGCGTTTCTCACCATCCCCCCTTGGGTCCTGTGCCTGGACACCATTAGTGCTCACCTGAACTGCTAAAATAATCTCCTAACTGGCTTCTCTGCCTCCCACCCTCTCCCTTCCAGTCCTCTCTCCATGCAGCAGTGAAAGAGGTCTTTCTACAGCATCTTATGATTCTATGAGTCCCTTAGGGACTTCAGGTCCCCTAAAGTAGAATAAAACCCAACTTCTTCACAATGACCTCCAATGACCTTTATGTTCTGGTCCCCACTTTCCTCTGTCCTCGTTTTATTTTATTCTTCTCTTTTCTTGCTATGGTTCAGACCCACTTTTTCTTTCTGTTTCTTGAAACTACCAACCTGTTTCCAAGTCCATTTATCATTCCTCCACCTAGGAATGCTCTTTTCCCACAAACTAATAATAAGAAAAATACCTCAAATTTATTGAGATATGACATATACCAAGTGCTGATCTAAGAGTATTACTCACATTAATTTAATCATGTTAGCTTGGGTCCTGCAAAAAGTAGATTCAAAGATAGGATTAAACATGTAAGAAGTTCACTGAGAGGAATAACTGTAAGAGGAAATGGGAAAGGAACTGGGGAAGCTGTCAGATCATGACCCAGGTGAGAAAAGATTGGAAGGGAGGAAGGGAATGGTTGGATGCATCTTAAATTGTCATACTGTCCTTTAAAAACTTTACAAAGACCTCGCAGTAGTGTTACACACCTATAATCCCAGCACTGTGAGAGGCTGAAGAAGGAGGATAACAAATTCAAGCACAGCATTGGCAACTTAGCAAGATCCCATCTCAAAATAAAAAATAATAAAAGACCAAGGATGTTACTCAGTGTAAAGTCCCTGGGTTCAATCCCTAGTACCACCAACGACCCACCCAAAAAAAACTCACTTCACTGAGGCCCTTTAGGGCACAGTCACCCGTAAGGGAATTCCAGTGTCTCCCAGGAGGAGTAGGTCTGCCTTAGTATCCCTATCCTGCCTAGTCCTTGGCTGGGAGCCACTGCTGCAAAGCGTCTCACACAAATGTGACAGTGGGCTCAGAGAGCAGAGCTGGAGCTGTCCATCACCACCAGAGCTTGCAGTCAGAGATCTGAGAGGCAGCTCTGCTGGGCCCCATGTCCTTCAGGCTCCCCAACAACTCTGTGAAGCACTGATCTTCCCCTTCTTTAGATAAGGAAATGAGGCACAGAAGGTGGCCATTTAACAGACAACAAAGTCAGGATTTGGATCCAGAAGATCTGATTCTGGATCTCTCATTCTGATTTAGCTCACATCCCAAATGTTAGCTGCTCAGGAAGAGAAGGTGCTAAAAAAAGGAAAAGCAGGGCTTGGTTTCAATCTCGAATCATCACTGTGTTTCATCTGTCTAGTTAAAGCAATTAACTGATTTCTTGTTTCTCATAAAGAATGAGCTCATAGGTACAGCTAAATGAACTGCGAAATAATCTTTCTAAGTTGCTTTTCACTTTCAACCCACATTCCAAGGTTAACTCTCAATCAAACCTTTTCCTCCAATGTGGGGGATGAGGGCAGAATTCTAAATGCCCCGAGAATCCTGCCCCCTTCTTATACAGACCTGTACGATCCCTTCACCACGAGTATGAGGCAGATTTGTGGGTACGAGGAACTAGTGCTCCTGTCGTGTCATATTATGCGGCAGAAGAATTTTGCAGATGAACTAAGGTCCTAATCACTTGATATTGAACTAAACGAGAGAGAAATTTATTGCGAGTGGGTCTGGCTTAACCAGTTGAGCCCTTACCAGAGGCTGGAGAAATCAGGATTGTGAATGAGCCTCTTCCTGCCATCTTGGGATAACAGGGTTATTTGGCACTGGGCAGCCAGCAGCTTCAAGAGGCTGAGAATGGCCTCAGCCAGCAGCCAACAAGAAAGCAGAAACCTTGGTCTCATAAGTGAATTTTGCCAAAAATCAGTGAACCAGGAAGAAGATCTCAGCAGCCACTTGAGTTCACAGCTCCACACAACACCTCTAACCAGATGAGACTCTGGGCAGAGAACAGAGAAGCTGTGCCAGACTCTAGACCCACGGAACTACAAAATAAGGCACATCTGTTGTTCTAATCTAAGTCTCTGAGTTTGTGTTCATTTATTACATGGCAATAAAAACCCAGTGCTCACATTATTTACTAGGATCCCCATTTCAAGCATATATTCATCTTAGGTGTCACTTTTTGGTACCACTTACGGTGGACAACAAAGTCCTTATATACTAGAGCGATTATTTGGTAATTATCTGTCTGTCCATAGATTTGAAGTTCCATGGGGAACAGAAACCATGTCCCTGTGTGCTCACCATGGTAGTTTCAGGCCAGCACACACCAGGAGTAACCACTTGGTAATGTGCTGAATGGGTCCATGTTCCCACTCTTAGTCTCGTGTTCGTCATGATTGAGATCTAGAATGTCCCCCCAAACCCAGATGTATTCAGAGTTGGGGCTTCTGGAAGCTGAGTGGATCGCAAGAGTGCTATACTCATCAATGAATTAACCCACTGATGAATCCATAGTTGAATGTGCTGTGAAGGTGGAGCTTGGTTGGAAGAGGCAGGTCGCTGGGGGCATGACTTGGAAAAATCCATCTCCCTCCCCAGCTCCTCCCTTCTCTCTCTGCTTCCTAACCGGCTGATATGAGCAGCTTTCCTCCACCAGACCCTTCCACTCCCTCTCCAAAGAATGTACAGCATGGATCTGAGAGTCTAGAGGCGCCAAGGGCTCATCTGTCTGTCTGTAGTCAGAGAGAGCCCCTAAGGAAGACATACACAGTCTGGAGCTCAGTGCCCAATAATGCCAGGCTCCAAAAACAGCTTCAGCTGTGACCCAAAAGCTAGATGTTCCAGACACATCATCCCTGTCTGCCCACCAGCCCCTCACAGCTGGGTGTCCATTCTCTGGTCCCGAAGACTCCATCCTGTGAGCTCTAACTCAATCCACCCCGTTTCAGGCATGTTGGGTACCTCAGCCCATTAGTCTGAGTAGAGCACAGGATATGCTCAGCGGTTGTTCCTCACTGTACATTCTTTGTTCTAATAAGAAACTCAGCTGTTCCTGAGCCCCCCTCCACCACTTCCACAGGAGGACTTCTTCCCACTTGCGGGTGCTCCAATTCCTATGGTGCTAGCTGCCTTTCACAGGGGCCCGGCCTTGAACTCTGGCCTGGTCATCCACCCATTGGTCCTTGTGATCTTCTCCAGCAAAGCCCTGGACAGAAACCTTGTGTCAACAGCTGGGCTTCCCATGAGACTTGGTACCTACCAGCCCTCAGTTAGCCTGTGCCCATCCCTGTACCACTAAAACAAAAAGAAAAGCTTCTCCAACTGACTTCTGTCTCCTTTTCCTTCCTCAGCCACCTATTTTTGCCAGAAGTCAGACTTGCAAAGTCCCCACTTCCCATGCAGTTCTGCTATCCTAAGCCACCCACAAGGCAAGGAATATTCTAACATCTAGAGCTCATTCATTATTACACACGCCTTAAATTTGTTTTTATTTTACATAAAACTGCAAAGACAGTTATTCCCAGCACACTTTACCTCACTGTCCTATGTGAAATACCACCTCATAAACATTTTACATTTGTGCAACATTTAAATTTAATATAGACAAATAAATGTTTTCATTGTACAGTAGCACCTTGGGTCACAAAAGCTCCTGTGAGTGAGCAATTCAGTTTGCAAACCAAAACGATCGCAAAATTTCCTTCCCTTCTTGAACTCCACATCGGGTGATGAACATGACCGCAGCTACCTTTCCCACAACCATGGAAAAAATTGAGTTCTTGAGCCAAGGTACCACTGTATGTGCCTACTTATTATCTTCTAAAAATAAAATTTCAGGCATTATCAAATGTGTTTTGAAACTTTTTTTTCTGAAGCTATTTAACCAACAGTAGGAATAAAAGGAAGTTTAAAGAAATCTGGTGGCAAGTTTTCTTCTGGACATGTTTCATTCTTTCACATAGTAATGTCATTTAAACAAACTGGTTTACGTGCACACCGCATCCACGAAGTGAAACGCCTAGTTTTATGGCAATTAGTTGCTTTGAATATTGCTGATATTTAATGAATATTTTCAGTGATGAAAATGAGTTCAACCTAAGGCATATTTAATCAAAATATGATATTGTTACTTTCTCTACAAATGTCCTATATAAAAATTCCCTGTGATGACTGCTATCATTATATATACCTAAAGTGTACCAATAAATGTTTTGCTATAAAAAAATCTATAAAGGGAGTATGTAAAAAAAACACAAGATGTCAAAAAGAATATTTATAGCTGGGCATGGTGGCACATGCCTGTAATCCCAGCACTCAGGAGGCTAAGGCAGTTCAAGGCCCGGGTAGACTGCATAGCGAGGCCTTGTCTCCAAAGATAAAATTGTATAAAATCTGTATGTGGAGTATTTTCCTTCCACGGTTAATTATGGAAGTTATCTAGTAATTTTATTTAATTTTCTTTATAAATTCTTGTCACAATTTAAAAACAAATTTTAATGGTCCTAGATACAAAAATACCTTTCATAAGCATTATTTCAAATTACTAGTATACTTTTTCTCTTTTCAGTAACCAAGATAGTATCCATGGATAATACTAACTAGCTTCTTTAATCTATGCCTAGAAGAATTTCAAAAACCAGTGTCCATAGGAGCAGGGAGATAGATCTTTCTCAAAGGAATGAAAGACAGAGGTGTGGGAGGGGAGAAGGGAATGAAAAGGGGATTAAAATGCGTTAAGTGCATACACCAACTCTACACAAGGAATGTACACATTATGTGCTACAAACATCTACTACATAAAATTTTTTAAAGAAAGAAATAATACACAGTGATTTTCAGTCTTACTACACACTCGATTTATCTAGGGAGCTCAAAGTCCAGGCCCAGCAGCACACCCTGAGTCAAGTGTTCTGGGACAGCCCCAGGCAGCAGCATTTCTGAAAACCTCTGGGAAGCTTCTGATCCACTGCCAGGCTGGAGCCTGCTGCCCCAGGGGGACCTCTGGGGTTCAGGTGGTGCATGGTGGCTGGAAAGACTGTCCAGGCAGGCAGGCAGAGGCTTGGCTAGTGCTCCAGCTTCTGCCTCCGCTGTATTCAGCTCTTCTGAGGACCTGGACTTCCCTTGTGGGAGTGAGGTATGTTTCTGATCACTGGGGTCACATTGCAGGTAGACACAGATGAAGCACCAAAACCCCAGCTGCATGAGTCGGGGTGCAGGTTCACAAACAGTGTTTAGGTTCCCATGTGTTAGGTCACCTGCCCTGCACTTAAAACGGGGATACCATTCATTCTAAGAAAGTTTTCCCTCTTTCTCTCCCCCTCCCTCCCTCCTTCCCTCATTCCCTCTTTCTTACATATCAACTCACTTAGTGGAATAGTTTTCAGTGATTTTTCCAACCATAGAACACATGATAGAAACTGCAATGTTTGAGTAGGGTAAGCTGCTTGTGGAGAAGCAGTCAGGGAGCTCAGGCCCCCTTGGAGCACCTTCTCCACTGCACCCCTTAACTGCTTCCCTTCGAGAACGCAGGTTCTCCTTTCTCAGCACACTCCTTCTCTCTAACCGTCTTCTTAGTAGGTGACTGAGTAAGACTTACTCTCCCATTCGTGTGAGTTGAATTTCCTCTTCCGATTGCATCACTCGTTGTGGAACCAGGTGTGTTGTTCCCCCTTTTCAAAGGATTCTATGCAAGCAGATGCCCTTTGGTTGGCCTGTCCTTCCCAGCATGATTGAATCAATAGCCAGGAGAGAGCAACTGATTCCAACACGCTGGACTAGGTCTAACTACCTAAGCAGCTGTGCATGAAACCCACACTAAGTCAAAAAACAAAGCAAGGAGTCTGCTTCAGTGGTTTTTATCTAGATGAGTGAAGAAACCCATGGGTCTTCTAGAATCACTGCTCCACTCCACTGCCCCAACAGCACTTTCCTAGGTGGACCAACTAAAAGTACTTTATACAATGTAGAAACTGAAACGATGCAAAGAACAAGCCAAGAGACTACCAAACTTCATTTCTAAATACATCCCTCCTACAAATATTAGGCTAAAGAAAACCATGTTAATTAGAAAAACACATGGGAAAACTCATAATAAGCGCTGTGTTATTACACCAAGCTTTTCTACAGCAAGGTTTACAGCAAGCTCTTCTCCAGGTAGGGAGCTTCTACGTCAATAAACCGAGATGAAGAGAACTTCTTAGGTGCATTGCTACTGAATTCTTCTCTAAATGCAAAGGAGGAAGAGAGAGCATTTTAGATGGAAGCTATGACTCATTTTTGGATATGAGTTATATCCAATGTAATTATGTTTACCTATTTGTTTTCCTTCAAATATTAACTTATTTTGGTGAAGGAAAGTTTTTACCCATGCACCACATCAGCCTACATTTTCCTAATAAATAATTCCTACCTCTCTTTTCCCTCTGTACTGTGGGATGGGTTAGCATCAGATGGATGGGAGCTGTATATCGTGTGCTCATTCATGCACCATCTAAAAGTAAAGGCACTGTAGAGTGCTTTTGTGAGTCACCAAAGATGCAATGGTCGATGCGTGTCTCCACATTTAACCTCTGACTCAAAAAATCACTCTCATAAAAGAATATTTTTTAAACTCTTATTTGTACATGGTGAATACATTTCAAAAGGAAACTGCAAATCAAATTTATCTGCCAATTCAGAAAATTCTTATCCTGAACTACATATGTGTTTAAAAATATATGTACATAAATGTGTATTTATAATATTCTCACACACTTTTACACTTTCTTTAATTTCTTCCCATCAATTAATATTTATAAGCATATTAATTTGAAAGTCAATCTGAGACAGGGATACAGTTTCTAGATAAGACAACACAGATGGTACCACGCATTCTCACAGACTATTTTTATAGTGACTCTCTTACCGGCAATCTGTTTTATCAGCTTTCCAATGGGTCCACACTATAAAGAATTCCAAAAAAGAAAATTCCAAGATTCTCAAAACACTTGGCTGTGAACAGATTTAGTGGGCATAGCTTCCCCCTTGCCAAGTTTCTGAGATGTTAAAAAAAAAAAAAGAATTTACCTCAAAATTTCCTTCCCCCATCCTGCTTAAAAACCTTATAATGGCATTGCTAGGTGCTGATCCAGCTTTGGACTAGAAGGATAACAGAGATTCGCTATGGGGTATGATGACAATGCATTAGGCATAACAGCTGTGTAATCAAGGAACAAATTAACAAACAAGACACCACCATCCAAGCTATATCAGAGGGTCAGGGTTCAGGAACAATCCAGCTGCAGATTATTGTCTGGAAGTGATCACAAGTAGACCAGACATGAAGCCTATTTGTTACAGCACATGTAGTCAATGAGTATGTAATCACTGGAGGAGCCTCAAGAGGACAGCCAGCTTCCTGTCTACCCATTAATGATCGGTAATAAAAGTGACAGTGTTTGTTCCGTGGGGGAGGGGAGCTGTTTTCTGCAGAGGAGAACACAGCACAATTTAGTCAAAAGCCATTCATCTCTGCAGGGATGGGGCCAACCTTGCCTAATCCAAAATAAATGCGTCTGGGGCTAAGCTGTGTTTTAGTGGTTAAAGATGTCCTATGTCAACATGTTGCAGCTCTGAATTTTGAACCAAGGCGATACAAAAGCAAAGAAAACAAGTGAAATACAAATATGAAAGCATTACTAGAGATTCTGGGTTATTATCACTAACTAGAAATAATGCCAGCACTTAGACTCATATGCTAACGGTTTAAACGTCACTCTCTTCTACACAAGAAGATTGAGCGCTGTTAAATAGCTAAATAATTAAAGAAGTTATTAAGAAGCTATTTCACCATTTAAATAAGTAACTCAATTAGTAGGCAAGCTGAGCTCAGAGCTCTCGTGATACACATGGGAAAATGAAGTGAATTTTATTGGCTCAGGAAAATGTTCAAGTAATATTAACTCTTACAGTTCCTTGGAATTCAACAAACAACTGTGAAAGTGTTTATGGGAACATGCACTACAATGGAAAGAAAAAATACAGGTTCAGAAGAAAGTCTAGTCACATTCACATTTTATTTCAATTATGTAGATCAGCCTAACTATAATCACATTTAAAGGAAATTTATGGTTTTTAGGTCAAGAAAACTGCCATAGAAAGTCTAAAATTTCTTGAATCAGTGGCCAACTTGTGGCCCTGAAGCTAGATAATCAGATGGGACTTGATATGACTTCAAAACATTTCATCCTAGCTTTTGTGATTTAAAATAATGCTTTACTCAAATATTTACCTATCCTAGTGAACAAATGCTTTTGAGAATAAAATTAAATCAATTAATAAACCTTTGTTGAATTCTTGGTAAGACCTGGCTGCTAATTCTGTTAATTGCTGGGGGAAAGACACCAGTCAAACAATGCAATCCAAAAGGATGCTGGTTTTAATTTTAAAACTCATGTGTGTACATGTGTGTTCATGTGTGTGTGTGTGCACATGCACATGTGTGACGTGTCTTACAAGACCTCCAATTCTTACTTGTTTACATTCTGTAATAAACTGAAATAAAGTATTGAGTAAGAGAATTTATTAACAAAATTTACTCCAATGACATTCTTTGTTGTCACTTGTCACAAAATAGGGACATAATTTGAAAGTACTCACTACCATGATAAAAACATTTCTTAAAATTTAATGAGATTATATAATTTTCAAAATCTAGTCAAACTCCAGCTTTCAAGAACAAAATTAAATATTTGTGGGTTCCATACTTGGTAGTTCAAGAAAATGTACTAAGATGTTTACACTGTTTGAAATAAAAAATGCTCGAACCCAGAAGACAGAGTTCTACCATGAAATACATTTTTAAATAAAACTACAGAGCATAAAAACAAATTATATGTTCCTCCTATAGCTAGAAGTACGAAAAGCATGTCTTGCTATTTTATTTTAGCCCTTATATTTGTCCAAATTTACAGATGTGCCGATGACTTAGTCTGAGTCCTGGGCAAAAAAAAAAAATAGGACAGTTCTGTTGTTAATGGAATCTGCTGACTCATCTCTACTTATAAAGTCACCCAACCTCAGTTTATTTCCACCTGACCAGGCTCCAAAATGGTGAAGGCCACAGGGAAGTCTGTGTGCCACAGAGAATAGAGAGGTGCTAGGTAGAGAACCTGTGGCATAGAAGGAGGCACACAGGTGACACTACCTGCATGACAACCCATTTGACTACTGTGCTAGAAGGAAGTAACCTACACAGCTCAGTGCAGGTGCTAAAGCTTTTTCTAACCTTCCTCTATCACGTCATCTGTGTGGTGTAGGCTGGTCCTTAGAGACTTCTACATAATAAAATATATAAATATGTAAATAATTATATTGTGAAATCATGCAATGGTACTCTCAAAAGACACTGACCTACACTGGAAGTCTAAATGGATGTGACTTTAACTTATGCATTACGTTTTATAGGTTTCTGTCTCTTCCTTTGCTGTCTAGCTAGCCACCAACTTTTCTTAATTCTTTGTGCCATTAGCCATCTCAACTTCCAAAATGTTTGTTACTGCGTTATTTAAAGTAGAAACAGACTCTAAGTGAAAGCAGAGGGCCTCTATAGCGTCAAATATGTGATATAGAGACTTCAATATGTGAATTTGTATGTCAATTGTTTATTTGATTTTAATTTTGTTCCCTATTGCTTTCAAGAATTGAGACCATATTTCAGAGTTAGGCTGATTAAAATCTGATTACTAGCTACAGTATCAATACTATATGCATATATTTATTCTTTTAATCAATTGTATCCTTTACATTCTTTCTGAAGTTTTGAGCATTTCATCCTAGACAAGCATTACCCTTTTTCCTTCTTTTTTAATTTTTACTAGTGCATGTTAATACTGCACAACGATGGGGTTTATTATGGGAAGGTGATACATGCGCTTAACATCGTTTTTTTACATCTTAATCAGTTTCAATTGCATTATCCCCTGCTCACTTTCCTCTTCACCCCACTTGTCCCCTTCTGCATCTCTAGAAGTCTACCTTCTAGTTTTTTGTCCTCTCCTTCCATTTAATCAATTAATTATTCATTTATTTATTTATTTGCCTTCTCATATAAGAAAAATCATGTGATAGTTAACTTTCTGAGTCTGGTTAATCTCACACTATATGACGGCTTCTAGTTCCATCCATTTAAAAACAACTGATCCACAAAATATGTCTAAAAATTATTGGAATATTGCACAGAAATATTTTAGAAAATTAGGAGAACCCTGTACACAGAGAGCTGACTATTTACTATGGCTACACTCTTCCTAACTTGAGATACAGTGTTCATGAAAATTATGGATGGGAAATTTCCATTATTTTATATTCTTAGTTATTGACAATAAGAAAAATAGATTATATTGCTTAGCTTTTTTGTTTTGTTTTTTTTTTTTGAGACAGGGTATCCCTATGTAATTCAGGCCAGTCTTAAACTCACTGTGTAGCCCAGGCTGGCCTCAAACTTGCAGTGATCCTCCTGCCACAGCCTCCTAAGTGCTGGGATTACAGGCGTGTGCCACCACGCTCAGCCTCTACTGACTTTAAATCAAAATCATTTTAAGTCTCAGAATTCTCCAAAGAACTGCTATGAAGTATTATAAGGTTCCTCTATTGCACTTCTATGAGCATTTATTTTGAAGTTCAGAACCACAGATATGTACAAAAACAACCAAACCAATTGTTAAATCAAGTGTACATGTACCTTGCTCTGTGTGATGAGATACACTAAAAGCAATAAATCGGTTATATACCCATCACATAATCTTTTCTAAAGTATTCAACATAGTTTTAGAGACACTTCAATTTCATTTCTAATGGATCATTAGTTGTTTTCTAACATTTAAGCTCTAGATTTCTGTTATGCTTTTAAGTCAAATAGCTGATGTTCTGCAAAATGCAGAAATATACAAGAAAGATAACTGCAAAAGTAGAACATTTTCAATGCTCACCATGTAACTGTTTCACAAATTCTGATTCGTGAGGTGCACCAGAATGATAGACCATGAATCAAAATTAAAGACACAAAAATAAGGGGTTTTATATAGAAAGTCATTCTCTCTTTACATTGAAATTCTACATTGTTGCTTTGAACTATAAGTATTTTAAAACAATCTTCATAGGACAACTTGATTTCTAAGTTCAGGCAATTTTTCACCATCAACAAGTATAGACAGCCATTTGCCTAGATGCAAGCAACAATCATATTCATATAAAAGTATGAATCTAAGACCAAAAAATTAAAGCTACTATATAAATAGTATACAAATGGTCATTTGTATTTTAATAAAAATATAAGATATGAACTATTATGTACTAAGTAACATAGCATTAAAACATATCAAACAAAGCTTCATATAATTACAAGGAGAAATTGAAAATATAATTATAGTGGGGGATATATTTCTATCAGTCCATGTCATTATAATAAATGTATATATAGGGAAATTACTAAGGTTTAAAACACATTCACATTATATTTCCTGCAAAGAACACAATGTATGTCTCTAGAATACTTATAAAAAATAAATAGCATCTTGAAAACTTTAGAAAATTTGAGGGTTTTTAATTCCACTGGTACCTTCAGAGAAAAATCTCAATAAATTTTTTAATAAAATTTTAAAGGAGTAAAATATTACTCTAAAAATAATTCAATAAAATTAGAAATTAATAGTAAATTTTTTAATGAAAATCTGACTATTTTTTCCAAAAGCGTCTTGTCCATTAAAAATATAAAGAAATTAAGAACCAACTTTTATTTGGTTTATTTATTTACTTATTTACTTTAAACAATGCCAAGCACCATTCCCTAGGCCCCAAAGAATTAGAACTCTTCAGTGCATCCATGGGAATGGAAGCCTAAAAAAATGAAGAGAAGCACAAAACAAGCACACAAATATCTGTAAGCACAAATAAAATGTGTCACAAATGCTCGACAGAATGCATAGGATAGTGTAACCAAGTCAACAGGGAACAGTATAATTTCATGAAAGAAGTGACCTCTGAAATGATGTGTCTTGGCTGGGGATTCAGCTCAGTGGCACAGTGCCTGCCTTGCAAGCGCAAGGTCCCAAGTTCGATTCCTGGTACTGGAAAAAGATAAAAGGAAATGATTTGTCTTGAATTAGGAAGAGTGTTAGCAAACTATAGAGCTCCATGGCTTGAAATGAGATTCGAAAACAGTAGAGAAAGTTGCAAATTATTCCAGTAAGGTCAAGAATGATGCAAGGCTGATCTAAGCCTTGAAAGACGACCAGGAGTTTGGCAAATAAACAAAAGAATAAAGAATGAAGGAAGAACAAAGACAAAAATCATATGGAGGCTGGGGATTTAGCTCAGTGGTTCTGGTGCCTGCCTCACAAGTGCAAGGTCCCGAGTTCAATCCCTGCTACCAAAAAAAAAAATCACGTGGACTTATTTGATGAATATCGGCAAGTTATGATGAATGAAACTGTTTTAACAATCTATTGTAGAAAACTGAGAGGTTGAAATATAAGGAGGCAGATAATAAAGAACTCTGGGTGTCATGTATAAGGGACCAACGCCCTCATGTAGGCATAGTGAACATCCAACAACCTACACAAATCACCAGTATCTGTTTGTTGGTTGTCTGTTGATGTGCAACTAATTGCCCCAAACGTTAGCAGCTTGAAACACAAAATATGAACTACCTCACAGTTTTTGAGGTTCATGGATCTGACAGTGGGTTATCTGAGGGTTACATCTCAGGGTCACCCATGAGATTAAAACCAAGCTACTTTCAGGGAGACAGTATCACAATGTTTATATGTGCCTGAACATTACGCTTCAATCTCAGTCGTGTGACTCTTAGTAGGAGACCACTTCTTCACAGTGCGGGCCTCTCCCAAGAGCTGCCCACAGCATGGCTTCCTCCAGAGTAAACGGTGTGGGTGGTAGAGGTGGGAAAGCAACAGAACACCCGAGGCAGAAGTTTCAGTCCTTGTTAACTTACTCTCAGAAGGGAAATTACCATTCTTCTGCCCTATGCTATTGGTAACACCAAACCAAGTACAATGTAGGAGAGGACTGCATAAAAGTCTGAATGTTAGAAGGCAAAAGTGACTAACAGTTAAATTGAAGTCTTGCTACCTTAATAAAGAAATTATTTCAGGCTACAACTTCTTCAGGAGAACAAGAATGGGGAAGAGAGTACATGACAACAAATTAGATCAAAAGTGACTCTGGCTGAGATCAAGGAACCAGATTTATCTTCTCACATGAAATAAAACCTTTTGAAAAAAGGTAAAATGTATGAAACAATGGTTTTTAAAAGACTGGGAGAAAGGGCAGTGGCTCCTGAGAGGAAAGAAATAAACAAGGGGAGTTTTAGAATTGCCTGATTACAGGCTGAAGAGAGTTCTGAGGAAATGTCATAATACAAGGACCTAGGTAGACATTCAGTCTTTTGGATTTTTTGTTTTGTTTTGTTTTGTTTGTTAAATTCTTTTATTGGTACATTGTAGGTATACAACACAATTACACTTCTCATTGGGAATTGTACCTTTACATAATGCATCTTGGTTCTTATTTTTTCCCCATTCCTAGCCCTCCCTTCAGCCCCTCCACCCTTCCCTATTTACAAAGATTTTATTTCCATTTTTTCCATTTCTCAGCATTTTTCCTTTCCCTTCTTTCCTTTCCCCTGCCCCTCCCATTACCCCTACCCCTTTGGACCTTTTCTTCCTATTTTGCATTATCGATTATTCATTCTAATCATTGGTACATTTTAGGTATACAATGTAATGACATTCATGAGTGGAAATTTGCACCTTTACATAGTCTCTCTTGGTTCTTATTTTTCACCCTTGCCCAGCCCTCCCTTCAACCCCTCCATTCCTCCCTATTTACAAAGATTTTGTTCCTAGTTTTCCATTTTCTCATATTAATCCCATTCCCTTCTATCCTTTCCCCTAGCCCTCCCACTTCCTTCCCCTTTGCCCCTTTTCTTCCTATTTCATGTTACCTGTTATACATTTTAGTCCTTATTTACACTTTCAGTTTCTCACACCAGAGAAACTATTCGGTATTTATACATGTGTGCCCTATTTATTTCACTTAAGAGTATCACCTCAATGTGCATCCACTTAGCTATAAATGTCTCTAATTTCTCATTTTTTATGGCTGAGTAGTGCTCCATTTTATTTTTAAAAAACCACATTTTCTTTATCCAGTCTCCAGTTGATGGGCATTTGGGCTGTTTCCAAGTTTTAGCTATCACAAACTGTGCTGCTATGAATATGGGAACCCATATATCACTGTGGTATGATTCTTTTAATTCTTTGGGGAAGATCCTCAGCAGTGGAATAGCAGGGTCAAATGGGACTTCCAGTCCTAGTTCTTTGAGGGATCTCCATACTGATTTCCACAGTGTTTGCACCAGTCTACACTCCCACCAGCAGTGGAGCAGGGTTCCTCTTTCCCCACAGCCCCGCCAGCATTTGTTATTGGTTGATTTCGTGATAGCAGCCATTCTTTCTGGAATGAGGTGGAATCTCAGCATTATTTTCATTTGCATCTCTCGAATGAAAATCGAGTGATGTTGAACATTTTTTCATGTATTTATTTGCTATTTCTACTTCTTTGTCTGAGAAATGTCTGTTCATTTCAGATGCCCATTTTTAGATTGGGTCTTTAAATTTAGGAGGTCTGATCTTTTTAAGTTGTTTATAAATTCGAGGTAGTAGACCTTTGTCTGAGGAAGAGCAGGTGAAAATTTTTTCCCACATTGTGAGTTGTCTCTTCACACTGCTTGTGGTTTCTCTTGCTGTGCAGAAGCTTTTTAGTAAGAAGAGATCCCACTTGTTGATTGTTTGTGCTAGTTCACGGGCAACTGAGGTTCTGTTCATAGAATATTTTCCTACACCGATGTCTTCAAGGGTTCTACCTAACCTCTGTTCCATCTGGTTCAGAGTTTGTATTTTAATATTTAGATCTTCAATCCATTTTGATTTTAGTTTAGTGCATGGTGAGAGATATAGGTCTAGTTTTCATCTTTGGCAAGTTGAAGCCCAATTTTTTCAGCACCATTTATTAAAGAGGCTATCTTTCCTCCAGTGAGGGTGTTTGGCTCCTTCATTGAAGGTGAAATGGCTGAGTGTGTCTGGCGTTGTTTCTGCATCATCTAATCTGTTCCACTGGTCCTCAGGTCTGTTTCTTTGCCAGTACCATGCTGTTTTAATCATAGTAGCTTTGTAGTATAGTTGCAGGTTGGGGATTGTGATACCCCCTGCCATGTCTCTGTTAGCTAGAATTGCTTTTGCTATTCTGGGTCTCTTCTTGTTCCAAATGAATTTTTGGATTATTTTCTCAAGGTTCATGAAGTATGCTGCTGGGATTTCAATTGAAATGGCATTAAATCTATACAGCAGTTTTGGAAGTATGGCCATTTTCACTCTATTAATCCTTCCTACCCAGGAGCAGGGGATGTCTGTCCATTTTCTGATATCCTCTTCAATCTCTCTTTTCAGAATGCCATAGTTTTCAGAGAAGAGGTCTTTGATTTCTTTTGTTAGGTTGATTCCTAGGTATTTCAGTTTTTTGGATGCTATTGTAAAAGGAATTGTTTGCCCTATTTCTCTCTCAGTGAGTCTGTCATTGCTGTAGAGGAAAGCTATTGATTTTTGTGTGTTGACCTTGTAACCAGCTACTTGACTGAATTTGGTTATTCAGTCTAAAAGACTTTTGGTGGAGCTCTTGGGGTCGTCTATATAGAGTATTGTGTCATCTGCAAATTTGACTTCTTCATTTCCTATCTTTATTCCTTTTATTTCTTTCTCTTGTCTAATTGTCATGGCTAATGTTTCCAGAACTATATTGAACAAGAGTGGTGATAGTGGACATCCTTGTCTTCTTCCTGATTTTAGTGTGAAGGATTTCAGTTTTTGACCATTTAGTATGATATTGGCTGTCTCATAGATGGCTTCTATCAGTTTGAGGTAGAGACCATCTATTCCAATTTTTGTAGGGTTTTTATCATAAATGCATGTTGGATTTTGTCAAATGCTTTCTCTGCATCTATGGAGATAATCATATGGTTTTTGTCCTTGGCTCTATTGATATAGTGTATTACACTGATTGATTTTCGTATATTAAACCATCCCTGCATCCCTGGGATGAATCCCACTTGATCAGGGTGTATGATCTTCTTGATGATCTTCTGCATTCTGTTTGCCATTATCTTATTAAGGATTTTTGCATCTATGTTCATTAGCGAGATTGGCCTATAGTTCTCTTTTTCAGTTGGGTCTTTCTCTGCTTTGGGGATCAAGGTGATGCTTGCTTCCAGGAATGAATTTGGGAGTATTTTTCCCTTTCAATTTAATTGAAGAGTTTAAACAGTAGTGGCAGCAGTTCCTCTCTAAATGTCTTGTAGAATTCAGCAGTGAAGCCATCAGGGCCTGGGCTTTTCTTAGTTGATAAGTTTTTAATTACATTTTCAATTTCATTGGTTGATATTGGGTTGTTCAAAATTTTTAGGTCTTCTTCATTCAACTTTGGTAATTCATATGTATCTAGGAATCTGTCCATTTCTTCTGTGTTGTCCATCTTATTGGCGTATAGGTTCTGGAAGTAGGTATTGATGATCCTCTGGATTTCTGCTGGGTCTGTTGTAATTTCACCCTTTTCATTCCTAATTGCATGGATTTGGGCCTTTTCTTTCCTTTTTCTGACAAGGTTGGCTAAAGGTCTGTCAATTTTGTTGATTCTTTCAAAGAACCAATTCTTGGCTTCATTGATTTTTTTGTATCATTCTCTTAGTCTCCATTGCATTGATTTCTCCTCTGATCTTTATCATTTCCTCCCTTGTATGAGCTTTGGGGTTGTCCTTTCTTCTTTTTCTAGAAGGTTGAGGTGCACCATCAGGTTGTTTAATTGGGCTCATTCTGTTTTCCTAATATGCCTATTCACTGCTATGAATTTCCCTCATAAGACTGCTTTCATTGTGTCCCATAGATTCCGATATGTTGTATTGTCATTGTCATTTAATTGAAGGAACTGTCTGGTTTCTTCTTTAATTTCCTCTGTGACCCATTGGTTATTCAGAAGTGTGTTGTTCAATTTCCACATGTTTATGAAGTTTTTTGAGTTTCTTTTGCTATGGATCTCCAATTTCATCGCACTATGGTCTGATAATATACAGGGGATAACTTCAATTTCTTTGCACTTACTTAAACATGTCCTATGTGTGAGTGTGTGGTCTATTTTTGAGAATGACCCATGTGCAGCTGAGAAGAATGTGTATTCTGATTTTGTGGGGTGGGAGACTCTGTAAACATCTGTTAAATTCATTTGTTCAAGAGTTCGATTGAGTTCTAGTATTTCAATACTTATTTTTAGTCTAGTTGATATATCCATTTGTGACAGTGGGGTGTTGAGGTCCCCTACTACAATTGTATTAGTGCATATATGACTTTTCATGTCCATTAGTATTTGTTTTATATAGTTGGGTGCACTAGTGTTTGGTGCATAGATATTTATGATTGTCATCTCTTCCTCTTAGATTCTTCCCTTTACAAGGATGTAGTGTCCTTCTTTGTCTCTCTTAATCAGTGTTGGTTTGAAATCTACTTGATCTGCAAAGAGGATAGCTGCTCCTACTTTTTGTCAGGTTCCCATTGCATGGAGGATTGTTTTCCACCCTTTAACTTTCAGTCTATGAATTTCCTTTTGAATTAAGTGTGTTTCTTGTATGCAGCATATTGTTGGATTTTGCTTCTTGACCCATTCTACCAGTCTATTTCTTTTTATTGGTGAATTGAGACCATTAACATTGATGGTTATAACTGAAACGTATTGACTTGCCATTGCCATGACTTTTTCTTTTTGTTGGGTTCTCCCCCTTTACATGTAATTTCTTGTTGTGCCAGATGAGTTCATTCTGCTTTGCTTCCTGGGGTTGTGATCCTCAATGTCTGTTCCTAGGATATTGTGTAAAATTCTTTGGAGTGCTGGTTTGGTATTCACCAAGTTCCTAAGGTGCTCTTTGTCATGAAAGTATCTTATTTCTCCATCCATTTCAAAAGATAGTTTTGCAGGGTACATCAATCTGGGTTGGAGGCTGTTTTCTTTTAGGGCTTGGAATATATCACTCCAAGCTCTTCTTGCCTTGATGGTTTGTGTTGAGAAGTCTGCTGTGATTCTGATGGGCTTTCCTTTGTATGTGATTTGTTTCTTTTCTCTGACTGCTTGGAGAACTTTGTTCTTCTGTTGTGTTTCTGGAATCTTAACAATTATATTCCTATGTGTAGATTTTCTTTTGATCAAGGCTATTTGGAGTCCTATATGCCTCAATTATCTGTATGTCAAGCTCTTTTCCCCTGCTTGGGAAGTTTTCTGCCATTATTTCTGTGAAGAGATTTTTTATGTCATCTGCACTCTCTCCTGTTTCTTCATTGACTCCAATCAGTCTTATGTTATTCTTCTTTGCATCATCTAGCAGCTGCTGGATTGATTTTTCATGTTCCCTTATAATTTTGAAGCAATTTTTCTTTTCCTGGTCACTAACTGCAATCTTATCTTCTATATCTGAAATTCTGTCCTCACATTGGCTCATTCTGCTGTGTAGACTTTCAATGCAGTGTTTCATGTCCTGGAAATCTATTTGCATCTCTTTTACAGATTCCATTTGCTTCTTACGTTGGGATTCCATCATGTTCCTGAGCTCCTCTCTGGATTTATTAATCATGTCTTGCACTAGGTGCACAATTTCTCCTGTTATCTGAGAAATTATTTCTGATTTTATTTTTTCCAGATCTCCTTTTGTTGCCGGTTCAGTGGGTCCAGGTGGTTGAGTATCAGAGTGTTCCACCTCATTTCTGTTTGGGGTTGCTTTAGGTGATCTGGAAGTCTGGTTTTTAGAATTATTTATGTGTTTTCTCTTTTCGACTGGGGCGGGGGGCTTTTGGGACCTGCACAGATTACCTCCTCTGAGCTGGGAGAAGTGGGACAGGGACAGGAGCAGTGGTAGGGATGGTGACCCAAAAGCCCTTTCCTGTGGGCTGGGAGCAGCAGGAGGGATGGTGGCTCAGAAGCCCCTACCTCTGGGCCGGGAGTGGTGGGAGGGATGGTGGCCTGGAAACCCCTTCCTCTGGGCCAGTAGCAGTGAGACGGCTGCTCAGAAGCCCCTACCTCTGGGCCGGGAGTAGGGGGACTCAGTACCTTGGTCTGGTGGTCTGGTGTCCTCTGTGTCTTTGTAGTGTGGAACCAGGTGGCTGCCTGTCTGCAGCGGGGTGATTCCTTAAATAAATATTTAAATCCACAATACACTAATTCTAGATTTTAAAGTTAGAGGTCCAAAGTATTAAAAGTAACTAAAACTATAGTTATTTGCAATAGCTAAGATAGATAAACAACGAAAGTGTTTGTCAATGAATAAATGGACAAAGAAAATGAGATCTACAAACACAGTGCACTACTTCCCCCACAAAAACAAGGAATCCTTGGGCCGGGGATTTAGCTCAGTGGTTTCGTCACCTGTTGCACAAGCGCAAGGACCGGAGTTCAATCCCCAATATCAAAAAAAAAACAAGGAATCCTGCCATTTAGCACAACATAGATGAGCCTAGAGGAGGTATGCTATGTGAAATAAGCCAAACAAAAATACAAACAGTCTATGATGATCTCATTTATATGTGAAGTCTAAAAATCTCAAACTCATAGGAGCAGAGAGTACAACATGGCTGCCAGGACTCAATGTAGAGGAAATGGGGAAATACTGGACAAAGGGGAAAATATTCTAGCTGTAAGATCAATCAGTTCTGGATATCTAGTCAGTAACATGTTAGCTGTAGTTAATAAACTGTATATTTTTTACATGAAATTTGCTGAGGGTAGGTTTTAAGTATTCTCACCCCTACATATATAGGTACACGCACTCACATGCATGAAATTGATAAAAATTGATGTGTTGATTAATTTAACTGTGATGATAATTGTACAATGTATAAGTACATCAAATCATCATATTGTATACCTTGAATATGTACATTTTTGTAAATTATACCTCAATAAGGCTAGGGAAATAACAATCAGATTAACATGCATAATCAGATTAATATGATTATGTAACAAATAGTATGCTTATGAAATGAGCTAAACAGTATGAGGAGTCATTATTTAAAATAATGAAAAATAAAGTCCTAAAAATAAAGATAGTATGGCCACAAGTAAAACTAAAAATTAAATATATGATACATTCATGTACACAGAAAAAAACTGAAAGAAAATAGGCCTAAAATATTGACAGTAGTTATTTATGTTCCTTATATATTACATATGAATGTGTACACATATATACAAATTAAATTACATTCAAATTTGGACTAAAAATGTAAAAGTTTAAGGCTCTGCTCATCGATTTGAAATGCCTTAGCCACAAAAACAATGCAGAAACTAACACTCATTTGATTTTTAGTTTCTTTTAAAGTTTTAAAGGAAAATATTTATTTGGGATACAAAGATCCAACTTTATTCCTTGAAGCAAGCAGAACAATAAGAACGACTTCCATTAACCTTCATTCTTCCCTGTTCTCCTTCTATACATGTGTGGGTGAAACCCACGAATGCAATAAAATCTCCCTCCTGTGATTATGTTCCCTTATATGGCTGATGGGATATTAACCTATTCGGCCCATTCTAATTGCAGTAGCCTTTAACCAGGAAATTTTCTCCAGGTGATGGCAAAAGAGGAAGTTGGGAAGGACTCCACGTATCTCTGAGACTTTAGAGGTGGAGGAGGCCGGGTACAGGGAAGGAATGTAGTAGCCTCTGGGAACAGCGAGGGACCTCACACTGCAAGGAGGACCTCACAGTTACACTCCAGGGAGCCAGATCCTACCGATAACTTGAATGAGCTTAGAGACAAATTCTTCCCCAGGCCTCCAGCCCAAAGCACCTTGGCCTCAGCTTCGTGACTCTCTGAGCATAGAAGTCCTTCTCCAGTTCTGACCCACAAAGATATGAGGAAAGGAATGGAAACTGTTTTCAACTGCCAAGTTTATACCAATTTGTTATACCACAGTATCCATTCATACTGTTCTATCCCTAAAGGCTAACATCCCAACAAGGTCACTGGGCAGTGCATTTTCTGCAAATAAATGTAATCCTCCCAAAAGAATACAATTTCTGGCAGCATAATCACATTTTGAGATTTGGGGTCAGTAATATTTTACATGATTTTTGTTCTATATAGTATATGATTCTAGAAGGCAATAGAATATTTTATGCATAAAGTTTTTGTTTTATTTTGCATTTAAAGTTGAGACCAAAAAAAATTTCCTGAGAAAAGATCACCCTCTTATTTTACCAATCATGGTGAAAATAATTTCATATTCTGAAATTTGTTTTACAGCTAGTTGGGAGTAGAGGGGGCAACAAAACTGAACGTTGTCATCATTTTGAAAATAGACGATTGAGCATTCTTGAATTTTAGTAGTGAAATGGATTAATAGGAAAGACAAATATTTCTGAAAACTAAATTTTTATTCTTGTGTCATGTACTAGACTCGCCACTTTTTCCCAGCCATTCTTTGGACTGTCCATATGAGGATGCTACTTACCCAACCTGACACCTCCAAGGCTGGGCTCAACATTGAAATGTTGCATTTACTAGCTTTGGTGATGTTTCTTTAGGCTTCACCAGCCTTCAGGTCTCCTTGCTGCTCTTTTTGCCTTTTCAAATCTAGCCACCTCTAGAGAAGAGTAGCACTGTATGCCAAGAGCAATTTGGAGCCACAAGTCTATTTCCTGACTTTGGTTCATTATTTTCTTCTAAGTCCATTCCTCAAAATGCAATCTGAATTTCCTTCCAACTCACGAAGCTTGTCCCATGATTTGGACTACATGGTGTCTAAGATCCCTTTCAAATATTTGATGAATTAGACCCTTAATGTAAACACAGTTTTACAAGATTTAAAGTAGGCGGTCAGGGGAATAAGAAATGCCATAATATGATGAAAGTTTCTTTGCAGATCTCAGAGAACACTAAACTAATACTAACCAGGCTGTGCTTGACCACAACCACCTATGGACTTTATATCATCTTTAGCATCTCCTTCCCTAGTTAGAAGATGCAAACACAAACAAAATATGGGACCAAGGAACAATCTTGACCTAAAGTTGTGCCTCATTTTATATTAGGTACATTTCTGTCAAATATTCTATCATCAAATGGCAGGCCAAGGGAACATGTTTTCAGCTACCTCGAAACTCATTTGAAGGGTTACAACAAGTTTTTCAGAAGCATCTAATTGATCTTTCTATGAAATAAAAGGCCAAGGTGTCTAATCTCTCCTTCCATTTCATTTAACATTGAAGTATTAGGCAAGAGAGAAAGATGAGAAGCAATAAAAGACAGCAACGAAATATAATCAGATTTTAATATGCAGAATTTGGATGACTTGCAGTTTTATATTGCTAAGCTTTAAGAGAATTACCATATAATGATTGATACTTTGGGGAAATCATCAGGATATGAAATTAATTTCTTAGCCTGGAACTTTAATTTGGCACATGAAGAATTAAGACATAACTAAAATCAAATATCCTTTATTAGCCATAATTCTCCTTAGTAAAAATTACTTTGTACTGTCGCCCACCAATCCTCATCTCCACTCTGAGGTATTGATTCACAACGTAGCATCATCACTTACCTTTATTTTTAAACCAAAAGAATTAATGTAGTTAAACTCAATTTCATTTGTCACTCTTACCTACAAAATCAAATCAAGAGTTAAAAATAAGTTTGATGGATCCTTGCCCTATTAGACTTAGTTAAAAATATTTTCACAGAGAAGTATCAGGATGAAGAGGAAAAGATTTTAGGGCAAAAACAAATTATCAAAATACAATTTTAGTCTTTCAAAGATAACTTTTCCAGGCACAGGATATGTCCTTTTGTGTCTCTGTGATTTATATCCAACTTTTCTCTCAGCCCAGGACTGCCAGGCTTCATCTCTTTTTCTTCTTAACCACTCATCTCATTCTTTACAGCCCAGGTGAAACACTTCCTCATTCCTTGGAATACTTTCTCCTTCCCATTCTTATCCCACCCCTCACTGGTCATGGATTAAGCCTGGAGAGTGGAGAACTGGACTGGAGAGAAGTCATTTGAAGAAGATGCCCTTCATCAAGAGCCTGAGCACAATGAAGCCAACTCATTCCTGAGAAATATTATGAAGAAACACTTCATATATTTTAATTATTATTAAACATTAATTCCTCAGTTAAATATGGAAGAAAATACCAATTCTCTGATAAAGAGGCACCAACATCAAGCTCCTGGAGACCGTCAGAGTAAAGCCTCTGAAAGCCAACAGAACTAAGTGGAAGAGTGTCTTCCATTAGTCAGTGGAGACTGTGAGATTCACAAGAATGAGAGAGAGGAGTAGGAGAGGTGGCAGGGGAGAAGTATGGACCATCAGGATATCACCAGGACACAGAGCCACAGCCAGGCCCATTCAGATCAGCTTAGTTCAAAAAGCTGATTAAAATGTCTTGCAGATTTATGTTAAATACCCTCACCATGGTCTCTAACTGGCCTCCTCCCTGACAGCCACTGAGCAGCAAGCAGTCCAACCCGCAGAAGAGGACTCCAGAAGACAACCGGAAAAACTAACTCCAATTCTCCTCCGAGCCTCATGCCCCACAGGGAAAGAGCTCCCCAGACTTTACACTTCTATATAAAATGATAACTTCGCTGGGGTTTGTTTGTTTGTTTCATTTTTGTTTTTTATTTGGGTTTTTTTTCCCTTGTTTCCTTTCACTCGGCTTTTTGGTTGACATTCAGGACTCTTTTCTTCTTTTTTTTTTTTTATGGTACCGGGACCTTGCACTTGCAAGGCAGGCTGAGGCACTACTAAGCTAAACCCCCGGCCCTACACTCAGGAATTTTTACTGTACTTATTTATTTACCCACTCTCTCCCCAAACTAGAATTTTCATTTATCTTTTTCCTTTGATGTCAGATCCAGGCTTTTTACCAAACAGAGTCCATCTGAGTGAACTCTATTTGTGGCCCCCAATTTCTTTCCTGCATGTTAATGGAACCCTAGTTTTGTCCAATTAACACCCAGCCTTGACTCCAGAGGGGTCATCCACTAGGAAAGGATGAAGAGGATACTGGCCACACTGGGGTTAACTTTATTGCTTCTCTTTTTTTTTTCATTAAGTTTATTGGTACATTTTACGTATAAAATACAGTTACATTCATCATTGGGATTTTGTACCTTTACATGACTTACCTTGGCTCATTTTTTTTCCCCTTCCCTTGCCCTCCCTTCACCCCCTCCACCCTTCCCTGTTTGCAAAGACTTTGTTTCCATTTTTTTCCCTTTCTCATATTTTTTCTTTTCCCATCTTTTCTTTCCCCTACCCCTCCCCATTTCCACTGCTCCATTAGACCTTTTCTTCCTATGACACAATATCAATTATACATTTTTAATTACAATATCAAGATTTAGATGACATTACCACAGATTTTAGAGAATTTAAAAGGATATAGAAAGCATATTACAAAAAATATTTTTTCAAATAAATTTAACAACTTCTATGAAGTAACTTGGAAGACAAATTAATGAAACTGACTCTAGAAGAAATAGAAAATTTGAATAGCACCTACTAAGGAGAGTATATTCCTAGCTTGAAAACCTACCTATGTGACAACAACAGGCTCATATACATTTTAACTGATGAATTATATCAAACATTTAAAGCAGAAAAAAAAAGGAACACTTCTCCCCTCATTTTAGGAAATCAACATCGTACTAATACTAAAACTGGACAAAGATAATAGAAGAAAAAAGTATGAACATAGATAAAAATTTGTTTAACAAAACAAACTAGTAGAAGTCAGATCTGGCAGTATGTAGAAAGTGGTTTTATTATACGGATGGCACTGTTGGTTCAGCATTGGAAGATCCACCTACAGAAGTCATCATTTTAAGAGGAAAGGAAAAAGCCATATGATCCTATCAATAGTTGCAGAAAAAGTATTGGACTAAACTCTATAGCTGTTCATGGTAAAAGCTATCAGGAGACTAGAAATAGAACAGAACGTTCTCAACAGATCAAAGACATGTACTCCATACTTCCAGCAAAAACAACTTATATGAATAGAGAAGATACAATGTTTTCTCCCTAAGGTGGGTAACAAGACCAGATATGCCTACTCTTCATCTGTCCATTAAACTTTGAAACATAGGCCCAAACCAAAATAGTCTGGCAATAAAAAGAAACACATAGCATAGGATTAGCAAGGTAGAAATAAAATCTTTATATGTAGATGAAATGATCATTTACAGAGAAAATACTAAGAAATCTCTAGCAGCCCTTAGAAGTTGTATTTGAATTGAGCAGGATTAGAAAACACAAGGTATATATAAAAATTCAAGTCTATGTATACTTGCTATAAATGAAGAATTGGATATTGAAAATTAAAAGTTATGTAGGAGTACAAAGAATCTAGAAAAGTAAAAAGAAAAAAATAACAGTGTTGGAAGACATTTATTACCTAATTTTAAGACTGTCTAAAGCTATAGTAATCAAGGCAATGTTGGCATAAGGAAAGACATATAGATCAATGGAATAAAACAGAGAATCTACAAATAGAACCACATATATATGGTCCACTGAGTTTTGAAAGATTATTTAACAGTAACATATTATGGAACATAAGCTCAACTCAAGAGCAGAGGAGAAGATAGTGTTTTTAGCAGATGGTACTAGAACACCTGGTATCCATATATAAAAAATTAACCTCAACCCTTTATTTCCATAGATAAAAATAACTTGAAAGGATCTATTAACCTAAATATGAAAGACTAAAACTATAAAACTTTAACAAGAAATTATAAAGGAAAATGTTCATGAACTTAGGGTAGGCAAAAATTTACTAGGGTACAAAAAACATGACGTATAAAAGAAAAAAAATTGATAAATGAGATTCCACCAAAATTTAGAACTTTAAAAGACATCATTAAGAAAATGAAATGTAGTTCTTAACCAGAACACATTTACAATACATATAACCGATGACCAGAATATATAAAGAACTCTTGCAGCTCATTAATACACAACCCGGGGATTTAGCTCAGTGGTTCTGCTGCCTGCTTTGCAAGCACAAGGTCCCAAGTTCAATCCCTGGTACAAAAAAAAAAAAGTAGACACAAGAAGATAATAAATAGCCAGTACACCACAAGGAAAAGTGTGCAACACTAGAATCAGAAAAATACTAATCAGTACAATAACAAGATCATATTATACACTCATTAGGGAGATGAAGTTAAAAGTTTTAAAAGAACAAATGTCAGCTTAGGTGTGAAGCAGAACTCTCTAATACTACTAATGTGAATGTAAAATGATAAAGCATTTTGGAAAACAATATAGAAATTTCTTGTATTACTGTTAAGAACCAATAGTTCTGTTCTTAAGTTTTTACTTAAGAGAAATGAAAACACATATTCACAATAGATTTGCACACACAGGTTGACTATCCCTTATCTAAAATTCTGTGGACCAGAAGTGTTTCACATTTTGGGTTGAAATCAACTTGATCTGCAAAGAGGATAGCTACTCCTGCTTTTTTTCGAGTTCCTGTCACATGGAGTATTGTTTTCCACCCTTTAACTTTCAGTCTATGAGTTTCTTTTGGAATTAAGTGTGTTTCTTGTATGCAGCATATTGCTGGATCTTGATTCTTGACCCATTCTGCCAGTCTATTTCTTTTGATTGGTGAATTGAGACCATTAACATTGATAGTTGGCAAGCCCTACCGAGGTCCCGAGTCATGCAGAAGATGCCGAATCACCCTGCTGCAGACAGGCAGCCAGCTGGTTCCACACTACAAAGATGCAGAGGACACCAGACCACCAGACCAAGGTACTGAGTCGCACTGCTCCCGGCCCAGAGGTAGGGGCTTCTGAGCTGCCGTCCCACTGATCCTGGTCCAGAGGAAGGGGCTTCCGGGCCACAATCCCTCCCACCGCTCCCGACCCAGAGGTAGGGGCTTCTGAGCCACCATCCCTCCCGCTGCTCCCAGCCCACAGGAAAGGGCTTTTGGGTCACTATCCCTACCACTGCTCCTGGCCCCTGTCCCACCTCTCCCAGCTTAGAGGAGGCAATCCGTGCAGGTGCTAACAGCCCCCTGCCCCAGTCAAAATGAGAAAACATGTAAATAATTCTAAAAACCAGACTTCCAGATCACCTAAAGCAACCCCAAACAGAAATAAGATGGAACACTCTGATAGTCAACCACCTGGACCCACTGAACTGGCAACAAAAGGGGATCTGGAAAAAATGAAATCAGAAATAATTTCTCAGATAACAAGAGAAATTGTGCCCCTAGTGCAAGACATGATTAATAAATCTAGAGAGGAGCTGAGGAACATGATGGAATCCCAACATAAGAAACAAATGGAATCCGTAAAAGAGATGCAAATAGATTTCCAGGACATGAAACACTGCATTGAAAGTCTACACAGGAGAATGAGCCAATGTGAGGACAGAATTTCAGATATAGAAGATAAGATTGCAAGTAGTGACCAGGAAAAGAAAAGTTGCTTCAAAATTATAAGCTAACATGAGAAATCAATCCAGCAGCTGCTAGATGATGCAAAGAAGAATAACATAAGACTGATTGGAGTCAATGAAGAAACAGGAGAGAGTGCAGATGACATAAAAAAATCTCTTCACAGAAATAATGGCAGAAAACTTCCCAAGCAGGGGAAAAGAGCTTGACATACAGATAAGTGAGGTATATAGGACTCCAAATAGCCTGAATCAAAACAAATCTACATATAGGCATACAATTGTTAAGATTCCAGAAACTCAGCAGAAGAACAAAGTTCTACCAGGAGTTAGAGAAAAGAAACAAATCACATACAAAGGAAAGCCCAGCAGGATCACAGCAGACTTCTCAACACAAACCATCAAGGCAAGAAGAGCTTGGAGTGATATATTCCAAGCCCTAAAAGAAAACAGCCTCCAACCCAGATTGATGTACCCTGCAAAACTATCTTTCAAAATGGATGGAGAAATGAGATACTTTCATGACAAAGAGCACCTTAGGAACTTGGTGAATACCAAACCAGCACTCCAAAGAATTTTACACAATATCCTAGGAACAGACATTGAGGATCACAACCCCAGGAAGCGAAAAAGAATGAACTCATCTGGCACAACAAGAAATTAAATGTAAAGGGGGAGAACCCAACAAGTTATAACTTGTTGTTATAACTTGGGTTATAGTTTCAGTTATAACCATCAATGTTAATGGTCTCAATTCACCAATCAAAAGAAGCAGACTGGCAGAATGGGTCAAAAAGCAAACTCCAACAATGTGATGTGTACAAGAAACACACTTGATTCAAAAGGAAACTCACAGACTGAAAGTAAAAGGGTGGAAAACAATACTCCATGCGATGGGAACCTGACAAAAAGTAGGAGCAGCTATCCTCTTTGCAGATCAAGTAGATTTCAAACCAACACTGATTAAGAGAGATGAAGAAGGACACTACATCCTTGTAAAGGGAAGAATCCAAGAGGAAGAGATGACAATCATAAATATCTATGCACCAAACACTAGTGCACCCAACTATATAAAACAAATACTAACGGACATGAAAGGTCATATATGCACTAATACAATTGTAGTGGAGGACCTCAACACCCCACTGTCACAAATGGATATATCAACTAGACTAAAAATAAGTAATGAAATACTAGAACTCAATCGAACTCTTGAACAAATGAACTTAACAGATGTTTACAGAGTCTTCCACCCCACAAAATCAGAATACACATTCTTCTCAGCTGCACATGGGTCATTCTCAAAAATAGACCACATACTCACACATAGAACATGTTTAAGTAAGTGCAAAGAAATTGAAGTTATCCCCTGTATATTATCAGACCATAGTGCGATGAAATTGGAGATCCATAGCAAAAGAAATTCAAAAAATTTCATAAACATGTGGAAATTGAACAACACACTTCTGAATAACCAATGGGTCACAGAGGAAATTAAAGAAGAAATCAGACAGTTCCTTCAATTAAATGAAAATGACAATACAACATATCAGAATCTATGGGACACAATGAAAGCAGTCTTATGAGGGAAATTCATAGCAGTGAATAGGCATATTAGGAAAACAGAATGAGCTCAATTAAACAATCTGATGCTGAACCTCAAGCTTCTAGAAAAAGAAGAAAGGACAACCCCAAAGCTCACACAAGGGAGGAAATGATAAAGATCAGAGGAGAAATCAATGCAATGGAGACTAGGAGAACGATACAAAAAATCAATGAAGCCAAGAGTTGGTTCTTCGAAAGAATCAACAAAATTGACAAACTTTTAGCCAACCTTATCAGAAAAAGGAAAGAAAAGGCCCAAATCCATACAATTAGGAATGAAAAGGGTGAAATTACAACAGACCCAGCAGAAATCCAGAGGATCATCAATACCTACTTCCAGAACCTATACGCCAATAAGATGGACAACACAGAAGAAATGGACAGATTCCTAGATACATATGAATTACCAAAGTGGAACGAAGAAGACCTAAAAATTTTGAACCACCCAATATCAACCAATGAAATTGAAAATGTAATTAAAAACTTATCAACTAAGAAAAGCCCAGGCCCTGATGGCTTCACTGCTGAATTCTACAAGACATTTAGAGAGGAACTGCTGCCACTACTGTTTAAACTCTTCAATGAAATTGAAAGGGAAAAATACTCCCAAATTCATTCCTGGAAGCAAGCATCACCTTGATCCCCAAAGCAGAGAAAGACCCAACTGAAAAAGAGAACTATAGGCCAATCTCGCTAATGAACATAGATGCAAAAATCCTTAATAAGATAATGGCAAACAGAATGCAGAAGATCATCAAGAAGATCATACACCCTGATCAAGTGGGATTCATCCCAGGGATGCAGGGATGGTTTAATATACGAAAATCAATCAGTGTAATACACTATATCAATAGAGCCAAGGACAAAAACCATATGGTTATCTCCATAGATGCAGAGAAAGCATTTGACAAAATCCAACATGCATTTATGATAAAAACCCTACAAAAATTGGAATAGATGGTCTCTACCTCAAACTGATAGAAGCCATCTATGAGACAGCCAATATCATACTAAATGGTCAAAAACTGAAATCCTTCACACTAAAATCAGGAAGAAGACAAGGATGTCCACTATCACCACTCTTGTTCAATATAGTTCTGGAAACATTAGCCATGGCAATTAGACAAGAGAAAGAAATAAAAGGAATAAAGATAGGAAATGAAGAAGTCAAATTTGCAGATGACACAATACTCTATATAGACGACCCCAAGAGCTCCACCAAAAGTCTTTTAGACTGAATAACCAAATTCAGTCAAGTAGCTGGTTACAAGGTCAACACACAAAAATCAATAGCTTTCCTCTACAGCAATGACAGACTCACTGAGAGAGAAATAGGGCAAACAATTCCTTTTACAATAGCATCCAAAAAACTGAAATACCTAGGAATCAACCTAACAAAAGAAATCAAAGACCTCTTCTCTGAAAACTATGGCATTCTGAAAAGAGAGATTGAAGAGGATATCAGAAAATGGACAGACATCCCCTGCTCCTGGGTAGGAAGGATTAATAGAGTGAAAATGGCCATACTTCCAAAACTGCTGTATAGATTTAATGCCATTTCAATTGAAATCCCAGCAGCATACTTCATGAACCTTGAGAAAATAATCCAAAAATTCATTTGGAACAAGAAGAGACCCAGAATAGCAAAAGCAATTCTAGCTAACAGAGACATGGCAGGGGGTATCACAATCCCCAACCTGCAACTATACTACAAAGCTACTATGATTAAAACAGCATGGTACTGGCAAAGAAACAGACCTGAGGACAAGTGGAACAGATTAGATGATGCAGAAACAACGCCAGACACACTCAGCCATTTCACCTTCAATGAAGGAGCCAAACACCCTCACTGGAGGAAAGATAGCCTCTTTAATAAATAGTGCTGGAAAAATTGGGCTTCAACTTGCCAAAGATGAAAACTAGACCTGTATCTCTCACCATGCACTAAACTAAAATCAAAATGGATTAAAGATCTAAATATTAAAATACAAACTCTGAACCAGATGGAACAGAGGTTAGGTAGAACCCTTGAAGACATCAGTGTAGGAAAATATTCTATGAACAAAACCTCAGCTGCCCGTGAACTAGCACAAACAATCAACAAGTGGGATCTCTTCTTATTAAAAGGCTTCTGCACAGCAAGAGAAACCACAAGCAGTGTGAAGAGACAACTCACAATGTGGGAAAAAATTTTCACCTGCTCTTCCTCAGACAAAGGTCTACTATCTCGAATCTATAAAGAACTTAAAAAGATCAGACCTCCCAAATTTAAAGACCCAATCTGAAAATGGGCATCTGAAATGAACAGACATTTCTCAGACAAAGAGGTAGAAATAGCAAATAAATACATGAAAAAATGTTCAACATCACTGGTCATTCGAGAGATGCAAATGAAAATAATGCTGAGATTCCACTTCACTCCAGAAAGAAAGGCTGCTATCATGAAATCAACCAATAGCAAATGCTGGCTGGGCTGTGGGGAAAGAGGAACCCTGCTCCACTGCTGGTGGGAGTGCAGACTGGTGCAACCACTGTGGAAATCAGTATGGAGATACCTCAAAGAACTAGGACTGGAAGTCCCATTTGACCCTGCTATTCCACTGCTGAGGATCTTCCCCAAAGAATTAAAAGAATCATACCACAGTGATATATATGTGCCTATGTTCATAGCAGCACAGTTTGTGATAGCTAAAACTTGGAAACAGCCCAAATGCCCATCAACTGGAGACTGGATAAAGAAAATGTGGGTTTTTTATAAAATGGAGTACTACTCAGCCATAAAAAATGAGAAATTAGAGACATTTATAGCTAAGTGGATGCACATTGAGGTGATACTCTTAAGTGAAATAAATAGGACACACATGAATAAATTCCAAATAGTTTCTCTGGTGTGAGAAACTGAAAATGTAAATAAGGACTAAAATGTATAACAGGTAACATGAAATAGGAAGAAAAGGGGCAGAGGGGAAGGAAGTGGGAGGGCTAGGGGAAAGGATAGAAGGGAATGGGATTAATATGAAAAAATGGAAAAATAGGAACAAAATCTTTGTAAATAGGGAGGAATGGAGGGGTTGAAGGGAGGGCTGGGCGAGGGTGAAAAATAAGAACCAAGAGAGACTATGTAAAGGTGCAAATTTCCAATGATGAATGTCATTATATTGTATATCTAAAATGTACCAATGATTAAAATGAATAATCGATAATGCAAAATAGGAAGAAAAGGTCCAAAGGGGTAGGGGTAATGGGAGGGGGAGGGGAAAGGAAAGAAGGGAAAGGAAAAATGCTGAGAAATGGAAAAAATGGAAATAAAATCGTTGTAAATAGGGAAGGGTGGAGGGGCTGAAGGGAGGGCTAGGAATGGGGAAAAAATAAGAACCAAGATGCATTATGTAAAGGTACAATTCCCAATGAGAAATGTAATTGTGTTGTATACCTACAATGTACCAATAAAAGAATTTAATTTAAAAAGAAAAAATTGATGGTTATAACTGATACGTATTGACTTATCATTGTCATGACTTTTTCTTTTTGTTGGAGTCTCCCCCTTTGCATTTAATTTCTCATCATGCCAATGGATTCATTCTTCTGTGCTTCCTGGGGTTGTGATCCTCATTGTCTGTTCCTAGCATATTATCTAAATTTTTTTGGAGTGTTGGTTTGGTATTCATGAAGTTCCTAAGGTGCTCTTTGTCTGAAAGTATCTTATATCTCCATTGATTTTGAAAGATAGTTTTGCAGGGTACATCAATCTGGGTTGGAGGCTGTTTTCCTTGAGGGTTTGAAATATGTTGCTCCAAGCTCTTCTTGCCTTGAGGGTTTGCATTGAGAAGTCTGCTGTGATTCTGATGGGCATACTTTGTATGTCTCTAACTGCTTGTAGAATTTTGTTCTTCTGTTGGGTTTCTGGAATCTTAACTATTATATGCCTACGTGTAGATTTTTTTTTTTTTTAATCAAGGCTAGTTGGAGTCCTATATGCCTCACTTATCTGTATGTCAAGTTCTTTTCCCCTGCTTGGGAAGTTTTCTACCATCACTCCTGTGAACAGTTTTTTTATGTCATCTGTACTCTCTCCTGTTTCTTCATTGACTCCAATCAGTCTTATGTTATTCTTCTTTGCATCATCTAGCAGCTGCTGGATTGATTTCTTGTGGTCCCTTACAATTTTAAAGCATTTTTTTCTTTTCTTGTTCACTAATTGCAATCTTTTCTTCTATGTCTGAGATTCTGTCCTCACATTGGCTCATTCTGCTGCGTAAACTTTCAATAGAGTTTTTAATCTCCTGGAAATTTGTTTGCATCTGTTTTATGGATTCCATTTGTTTCCTATATTGGGATTCCATCATGTTCCTCAGCCCCTCTATGTTTTATCTGTATCTGCTCTAGATTTATTAATCATGTCTTGCACTATGGGCACAATCTCTGCTGTTATCTGAGAAGTTATTTCTGGTTTCATTCTTTCCAGATCCTCTTCTGTTGCCAGTTCATGGAATCTAGGTGGTTGATTATCAGATTGTTTCATCTCATTTCCCTTTGAGGAATCTGGAAGTCTGATTTTGAGACTTGTTTACATGTCTTCTCATTTCAATAGATGCAGTCTGCTGGCCCTTTGTTGAGGCAACTTTTTGTACACCTAGTGGTCTTCAATTCTCAGCAAGCCACTGAACAGCCTTTACTCTGCTGCTCACCAGTACACTAATTCCTAGGTTCAGAAAGGTGGCCTTCTGGATCCCTGAGCTGACCTATTGTCTGGGTGGGCTTCTGGCTGGGGCCTGTGCACACTTGGGATGGTATCTAGGTGTGCCTCTGGCTAGGGCCCCTATGTAGCTGTTGTCTGGAAGGGCCTTTGGATGGGGGCTGTGCACCTCAGTTCCTGTTGTGTGAGCAAGCTTCTGGTGGCTAGGGTCTCGCGTACTTACTGATGGTATTGGCCCGAACCTCTGGCTGTTGCTTATGTGCCTGTGAAGCTCTTTTCCAGGTGGGCCCTTGGCTTGGACCAGTGTGCCCCAGCCTCTGGGGCAGGGCAGAGCAATGGCTGGGATCTGCTTGCAGCCACACTGCTCTGGTCCACACTGCTGCTCCCCCAACTAAGGTGGTCTGGTGGGCCTTTATTGCAGAGATTTTCTTCACTTTTCTGGTGGGCTTTAATTTTCATCAAGGGGCCTCACAGAGGCCCTCTTTCTGTTGTTCACTTCTGCTCTATCTTCTTGAGCTCAGAACAATCCTTTATGAACCCTGCAACTCTGTGCTGTGGATCCAGGTAATGATTCAGCACAGCCATGGTGGGGATGTTGACACTTATGCAGCTCACCTCCTTGGGGCTGGGGGGGGCTCTTCTCCTTGGCACTCTGGAGAGGTGGTACAGTGGCCCGAGAGGCTCACCTCCTCAGCACTGGGGGGGCTCTGTTCCTCAGTGCTCTGGGGAGGTGACACAGTGGCCCAAGAGGCTCACCTCCTTGGTGCTGGCAGGTGGACTCTGCTCCTTAAAGCTCTGGGGCAGTGGTACAGGGGCTTGAGAGGCTCAACTCCTCAGCGCTGTCAGGGGGGCTGTGCTCCTCGGCGCTCTGGGGAGGTGATATGGTGGCCCGAGAGGCTCACCTCCTCAGCACTGGCAGGGGGACTCTGCTCCTCAGCACTCTGGGGCAGTGGTACTCTGGCCTGAGACGCTCACCTTCTCGGTGCTGGGGGGACTCTGCTCCTTGGCGCTCCTGGGTGGTGTTACTGCAGCCCGAGAGGCTCACCTCCTAGGCACTGAGGGGGGGGCTCTGCTCCTCCATGCTCTGGGCTATTTCTTCTCTTTTTAATGGCTTACAAATTCAGTGGTACTAATGTGGATGCCAAGATCCTAGATTACAAGTCTGAAGATATTTAGCACCTCCTCTCCTCCAGGTTAATATCTGATTATTCCAGCTATATGAATAACAGCTCCCCAAACAAAAATGCACTGTCATGATGGATTCAACAGTTACCAAGCCACACGTACTCACTGCCAGCATCAACTCTCCATTGATTTGTCTCTTTCTTCTTTCTTTCTTTCATGTTCTTGGCCTCTGATTCTTGAGAACATTTCTCACCTCTCTCTCTCTCTCCTCTCTCTCTCTCTCTCTCCCCCCGCTTCCCTCCCTTTCTCCCTCCCTCCCTCATCTTCTATTGTTTGGCCTCTACTTTGTGATTCCACCTTTCCAACTCAATATTCCTCTACCTCTTCCTCTTTCACCAGCAAGATCTATTTTTGTTGATAAAACTTTAACTAATAGCTATTTCCTTAAAAGCAGGTGAGTTGAATATTTAATGTCTTTTTGAAACCTGATAAAATTACTCTTTGTTAGGGAGGCAGGGTCTCACTTTGTAATTCAGACTGGCCTTGAATTCATGGCAGTCTTCCTACCTCAGCCTCCCAAGCACTGGGATTACAGGCAGGCACTACCACATCTGGTCTTTTATTTAAAACCTTCTTCAATTATTTTTTCCTCAAGAATCAGGAATGTTCACTGGAAAAAGAATTCCTTCAAAATAAGTATTTCACTCTAGGCAGAAGAGCCAGCAATTCTTCTGTAATTATACAGGGATATAGTATGCAAGAAAAATGATCTAATTTATTCTAACCTTATTGAAAAGTCATGTTAAGATTTTTTAAATACGTGGGGTATAAACTATACTAATTATCCTTCAAGTAACCTCTTTTCCCTGGGATAATTGGGAAGCTCCTCTTTTACAGCTACAGAGTAAGAAAGCTTGTCCATGCACAGACTTTATTATTTTAATATATTTTTATTTTTAATTGACACAGTAATTATACATATTTATGAGATACAATATGACATTTTGATACATTATACAATTTTTAATGATCAGATCAGGATAATTGGCATACCTACCACCTCAAATACGTATGGTTCCATTGTGTTGGGAATATTGAAAATTCTTTCTACTAACTATTTTGAAATATCCAATTAATTTTTGGCAACCATAATAACCCTACCATGCTACAGAGCATTAGAAGCTATTCCTCCTGCACAACTGTACCCCACACACAGTAACTCCATCTCCTCCACACCCTTCCCAGGCTCTAGTAACCACTTTTCTATTCTCTGCCTAGAGAGCAACATTTTAGCTTTCTGCAAGTGAGAAAATGCATTCTTGGTCTTTGGGGGTACACAGACGTTTTTAACCAGTTGTCGGATTTTTAGAATCTAAACTAAAGGACACATTTGATTGTCATTTTCCCTAGAATGGCCAAAATAGTGTGAACTTATGAATGAGCTTCCTGACTCAAAGGGCAATTTTAAGGCATGAAATCTGCAGATGGATGGATTCCCTTTATGACAGGATAAGAGCCCTAAATAATGACACGTAGTAGATACTCCACTTGATAAAAATAAGAGCATCTTCCAAAGAAGACAACTATTCACATTTACTTCAGAATGTGAAAACCTGGTAGTTTCACACATGACTCAGTTTAGTCAACAACCTAATTAACAGTTGAATCCTTTTCCTTTCTTACTCATCCTCCACCAAATCGCTGCCCTCTACCTGTCCCTAGTGGTCCTCCTGGCCATACACTGTGGACTGTCCCAAACTGGCTGAATGTTAACAATGATGACTATGTATTAAGTGGTAAGAACTCTATGTGAATCATCTCCAACGTCCACGGGCACAGTGAAAGACAGAAATTTTTTCTCTAACTCATAAGTGAGGGAAAGAAACCAGAACAGGTACTGTGTGGCTCAAGGCTAGGAAGTATGGGTGCTGGGAATGACCCCCAAGTCTCCTGACTCCAAATCCATGATCTTTCTCACATGGCACTGCACTATAAGGCTGACCTGTGTCCAATTCCAGTACAGCTTGGGCTCTTAGAAGTGGAAAGGTTCTTAGCGTTTCAGCACTGCAAGCTCCCATTGCCTGTACAAGTTCCCAGGACAGAGCAGAGAACCTACTAAATCTTGAGTCAGACAACCAGATACAGTGGAAGGTTTTCCTTTGGGAGCCTACAGTGGAAAGCTCAAGCTCTGGATCAGTCAGCCCGAGTTTGAGTCTCGGTTCTGTTAGTGTATGATCTTAAGCAGGTTTCTCTCAAAGCCTCAGTTTCCCCATTTTTCTACAAAATAGATTATACTGTCCATCTTACTGCATTATTGTTTTAAGTGAACAAAATACATAAAATGTTCAGCACCAGAACATAGCAAGTATCAATAAATATTAGCTATAATTATTGCCAAGAGTCAAAATTAGCCACACTCTGATACCTGCACATTCACCTCAGTTTGACTTTCAGGGATAACAGGATTATTCTCATATGGCAATGAAGGCTCTGAGAATCACCTTGTTTTTACTATCATCCCTCAACATTATTTCCTGCTCCCATGCCTCCCTAGTTGGTGAGGAATGAGCTAGAGAGATCACTTTATGGTTGGCTTCTATTAACTGCAGTTAACTCAAAATCTTTGTCCTGTAAATATGTCAAGCCAACTCAGTTCATAATATGTACTTATAGCTGACTGGGGACTCAAATGCAAATATTTCAAAGCATGTTTTTAAATATCACTTTGTTACCCTGAACAATAGATTCCAGAAAACTCTCAAATGATTGATGTGACTAATTGCATAATTGATATATATATAATATCCTATCTTCTCTCATAGGGTGTTGCTTTTCTCTAATGCCACAATATCAGCATATAATACCACCACTGTCAGCAGCTCATGCAAATGTAGGAACATGGACATATCCACTATTATCAGATTCTGTATAATCCACCCCGATGGAGTCCATAGATGAACATTTCAGTTCATATGGAGAAGTTTCAAAGTCAGTTCCAGATCAGTTCTATTTGCTGATATCAGTAAAGCAAGCCATTTATAGAAAGAATTCCTCTGAGCCCGGAATACTGGTGAGCAGCTTCCTCTTTGGGTGGTAATTCGGTACTAACAGTTTTAACTACATGCTTCAGCTTTAGCTGTGCATTGTCTGATCTAGAAACATTCATTGTTGCCATTCCATCCCCGACATCTCAATTGTAAAGGTTTCAGCAAAGGTAGATACCAAAAGCCTAAATGGCATCAGGAGTTCTCATATCAGTAGCACACCAGGATCACCCAAAGAACTTTAACAAATACCAACATCCAAGTCCCACCTGAATCCAATCAGATTACAGTCTTGGAGGTGGTGTTTTTGTTTTTGCCTTTGGCTTTGGTTTTGGTTTGTCTGGTTGGCTGGTTTTGTTTTATGATATTGGGGATGAGCCTAGGGCTTTGCACATGTGCTCTGCCAGCCCTTTTTACTGTTGCCTTTGAGAAAGGATCTCACTAAGTTGTCCAGGCTGGCCTTGAACTTGTGAACTTCCAGCCTCAGTCTCCCATATGGCTGAACTTAGAGCCGTGCACCATCACATCCACCTGAGAGGCAGTTTGTTTAAAAGCTCCCCAAAGGGTACTAACTGGAAATGAGACTAGGTGGTCTCTAATGTCCCTTTCAGGTCTCCCTTCATCTCAGAAATATGTTGCATATTTTTCTCCCCTTAGGTATATTTAACAACCTTGCCGACCTATGCTAAAAATAAAAATCTGAGAAAAAGTACCCCATTCTTTGTAACTCTGATATACACATTTCCTGTGCTTTGACTAAACAAATGCTATTTCCAGCAGTTTCCTGTAAATAAAAAAAACAGAGTGAATTCAGGGTTAAATGAAAGAAATTGCTCCTTAACTTTTCCCTTTCCAGGATCAAAAAATATGTCTCATACCTCATTCCTCTTTCCTTGCATGGCTGTCCAGTATCTCATCTTCCCCATCTGAATTCTGAAACCTTCCCACTTCCTCTCTGGGAGATCTACAAGTGTCCCCATCCTTCTTCAAACCCCAAAAGAGAAGCAAGCTATAAATCAAGACTGCTTCCTCCATCAGCTCCTACCCCTGTAGACAAAAATGGTTGAAGCCCAAACTATGAAATTTTAAAAGAGCAAGTCCTAAACTCAACCACCCATGTCTCTATGATTTTTCACCTTGACTCTCAGAAATACATCCAGATTTTCTTAATATGGTAGTTGTGACTATTGATCCTAATACATCAACTTCATCGGATTAAGAAATGCTGAGCAGTTAGTAAATCTCATTCCTGGGTGTTTCTGGGTAGGTCATGGAAATGTAGACTTGGGTACCATATCTGGTCCCTGATCCCTTCCTCTCTGGCACATTTTCCCCTGGTCTGCCTCCTGGCCACCATTAACTAAGCAGTTTTGCCCCACGGCACCCTTCCACCATGTGTTTGCTTTGAAGCCAGCCAACCATGGACTGAATCTCTTGAAACTGTGAGCTAAATTAAACTTTTCTCCTTTAAATTGTGAGTGTCTGATATCATGTCTCAGGGGTGGGAAAGCTGACTAATATAATAGTGGCCCACTAAACTTTTCAGAAATCAAGAATATTCTAAAGGAAAGACATGCAGATGAAGTAGACCAGGTCAAAAAGTGCTGATGACTGCAACTTTGAAATTCATCAAAAGATGGGTGGATGAATGGACAGCAGTGTGGAATCTGGGTGTGTTCACTACACAATTCTCAGTGTCTCAGAATACATGAACTTTTTAAAATAAAATACTGGGGTTGGTATGTACAAGAAGACAACTTGAATGAACCTTAGACATAATAAATGAATGAAGCCAAACAGAAAAAGAGTACATACTTTATGATTCCATTCACATAGAGGCCAAAAACAGTGAAATGATATACAGGGACAGAAACCCTAATAAAACCCTCAGGGTGGGAAAATACTGTTTAGGAAAGAAGATGAGAAAGTCTTCCATGATGCTAGAGATGTTCTACATTTTGATTCATTTCTGATCTTTTTTTTAACTGATATATCATTCTGAGATTTCCTGCTGACAACAAGACAAAGGGAGAAACAAAAGTGTGGCAGAAAACAATACAAAAAACACAACCAATTTGGAGAGTGTGTTCGTCAGCTTCCCGTTACTATAACAAACACCTGAGATAATCGACTTATAAAGAAAAAATGTTTATTGCAGCTCACAATTTTGGCAGCTTCCGTTTGTGACCCTTTGGCCTCATTGCTTTGGACCTGGACTAGCACAGTACATCATGGTGAAAGTGTGTGGCAGAGGAAGGCTGTCAAGTATGGCTGGGAACAAAAGAGAAAGAAGAGATTGGCTTCCCCTACTCCTTCAAGGGCACACGCCAGTGACCTAGACCGCACCTTTGACTCCATCTTTTAGAGTTTCCACCACTTCCCAGTAGTGCCAAGTGCTGGGAACCAAGCCTTTCACCGTGGGCCTTTGATGGAAATTCCAGATGCAAATTGTAGCAGAGAAACATATCTTGAACACCCAGTCAGCTACACAACATGTAAATACTGTGTAAATACTCAGATGGCATAAAGGAGATTAGGACATTTAGGGATGATAGAATGTTGCTGTCTCTTTCAGAACCCTGTGTAGCCTCAAACTTCTTTTGCCTAAATCTTAGTTTGAGAACCAGGATATTTTCCCATGTAAAGCAAAACTCCAAATCAATATGCAGGGGGGGAAACAACTAAAAACATTCCCATTCCTTAGGGGAAGAGACGAGTTAATGAAAATTCTTAATTCTTTGCCTGAATAAAAAAAGATTTTGAAGCTATTTCGATCTGAGGAAGAAACAATTCTCTGGAGAGAAATTTGATATTTGCAAAGGAACAAGATGAATATGGTCAATCTCTTCCAAATTACACTGTGTTCAATTTCTTACTCTTCAGCAAGCAAAATATGGTTGGATGATCTGCTGTGAAAAAGTCTTTAAAATTCCAGATCAGTGCAGTTGTTAGGAGCTGACCTGAGATGGAGAGGGTAGGACTGTCAGGTGTCACAGCAGCCGATTGAGAAAGCAAACCCAAATAAAGGTAACAGGTGAGCTCTTAGTCATATATTGCAAGAGGGTAAATCAAGAGCAAGTGTCCCTTCATCCTGTTGCACTCCACCTGTGGAAGGTATCAGTCCAGCACAGACAGGGGTCACCTTCACAGCAAGGAAGCACCATACGAAACCACCTTCAGAGTCATGCACAGGCTTTTGACCAGGAGCTGGACTCCTCAGCACTCATCTTTGTTCATCTCCCACATTGACATTGAGTTGGGAAAGAAATTCACTGCCACCACATTTGGAGAGAGACAGACAGACAGAGACAGGCGGAGATAGACATATAATATATATCTGGACTACAGTGTCAGTGTTTTCACAGGGAAGTAAAATTTACATAAAAAAAATATATAATATTGCAGCAAATCAAACCTAAGGAAAGTTGAAGTGAAAAAATAATAAAGGTTAAAAAAATAATAATAAAGGTAAGGGCATAAAATAATAAAATTTGCATAAAGATAAATCTAAAAAGTAGATAATTGTCAAAGCCAAATATTAGTTCTGTGAAAACATAAATAATATTAAACATCTCTAAGATAGGTCAAAGAAGAAAATTTTAAAATAAAAAATATTGAGATTAAAAATTTTTAAAGAAGGAATACTGTAGATCCTACACACATGAAACAAGTATAGAATGACAGTAGCAAAACCTCCATGCCATGGGTGTAGTGGTACATGCCTGTAATCGCATCTATTCAGGAGGCTGAAGCAGGAGGATTGCAAGTTCAAGGCCAGCCTGGGCAACTTAGACTCTGCTTCAAAATGGAGCTGAGTGATAAATGGTCCCTGGGTAGCCCCCAGTAACACAAAACAAAACACCTTTGGGTCAAAAAATTTTACACTTTGGATAAAAGGAAAATTCCTCAAAAAATATAATTTACCAAGGCTATCAGATGAAAGAGGAATTTAAATAATATGATATTCATTAGCAAAACCTAATCCACTAAATTTTCATAAACACACACTATACCTAGGTAGAATACCAAATGGTTTAACCAATGAATTCTTCCAACCACGTAAGGAGGAAAACATCAATTTAGCAAAACTCCTTCCAAATAATAGAAATTTTCCTTTCCAAAGAACAGGAAACACTTTCTAATGATTTTTATGTAGTCAGCAAAACATTAACTCAAATTTTGAAAAGAAGAAAAATTTCACATCTAAATATGAAAAGTAAGGAAAAAATAAGCTTTTAAAGGAAAGCACATAATCACAACCTTGAATGATACAAAAAACACTAAAAAAGAAAAATATTGAACATATAAAAATTGAGTGTTTCTACTCATGAAAAAGCAACCCACAGACTAAATATTCACAATGCATATAATAAACCCAAGACTCATTCAGACTAAAGAACTTCTACAAGTTAATAAATAAAAGGCAGACGACCCAACAGACAAAATGGGCAAAACACTTGAATAGCCACTTATGAAAGGAATCCAGAGCCAGGCATAGTGGCACACGCTTGTAATCCCAGCACTTGGGAGGCTGAGGCAGGAGGATCACCATGAGTTCGAGGCCAGCCTGGCCTACATAGTGAGTTCGGGCCAGTCTGAACTACAAAGTGAGACCCTGTCTCAAAAATAAATAAATAAACAAGAAAGAGAAAAAAAAACAAAAAGGACTCCACAGGGCCTATAAGCATATGACAAGGTTCCCAGCACGATTACTCATGAAGGAAAAGCAAGTTAAAACCACAGTGAAAAATCCTCACAAGAGACTAATAGGATGGAATGAGCTAACACTGACAAAAAATTAAAAAGAGAAATAAAATACCTTGGGAGCATTGAAAAAATAGAACAGCAAGAACTCTGCAGGAAGGACATCTACAGGAAACTGTTTGCCAGTATCCAAGAAAGTTGGGCAAACATATTACCTGTGCTCTAGAAATTCTAATGCTGGATACAAACCAAACTCCATACAATGTTTGCTAAAAAGTACATAGTAAAAGACAAGTAGAGACATCTTTAAGCACAGGCAAAAGTCCACCAGCAATAAAATGAATAATGATATGGCATCATATTGCAATACAAAATGGCCATAGGAATGAACAAGCTACAGATATACTCAACAAATGCAAATAAGTCACACAAACAAAATGTTGCGTCAAAGAGACCAAACGCCAAAGAACATATACAGTGACTCTGTCCCTATAAAACGTAAGAATGTGTGAAAATATACTGTTAAAATCGAGCTGGTAGCTGCATTTTAAAAGTGATGAGGAATGTCTGAAATGGAACACAAGTCACTGGTGATAATTCCATCTGGATGCCGGTGTGTGGGTCAGCTTTGCATAGCCGGGACAAAATACTTGGCATCCACGGCTAAAGGAGAAGAGGTGTAATCTGGCTTGTGGTTTCAGGTGATGGTTGGCTGGCTCGAAGGCAGAAACATCCTGCTGGAAGGGGTGGTGGGGGAAAGCTGCTCAACTCACAATATCCAAGAAGCAGAGAGCAGGGAAAGAGCCTGAGAGGAAGTGACCAGGGACCAGATATCATCCCCAAGTCGCACACCCATGACCCACCCAGACCTACACGGAGTCCTTTCCTAATCTCCTAGGCATCTCTCAAGCCAGTCAAGTTTAACCACACAGCTAGCTGCCCAGAATGTATTCAATGTCTGAAAATTTTTCAAGTTGTACCCTTAGTATGTGTGCAGTTTCCTATATATTGTATAAAAGTAAATGTAAAAACTAAAAATACATCATCTGCATATTTTAATATGATAATCTATAAGAACTAAAATATTTGCATAACAAGGGGCATTGTATAAACTTGTGATAATGTTTGCCTTTCAGAAAATGAACTGGGAAAGCAAAGGTAAATTTGAATAGATCAATATCTTCTTTAACACAGACTTCTCAGTATTATTTTAAATGTTGCCATTTGTACATATTACCTTCTTTTAAATTTCTTAAATACATCATAAACTAAATTAAATAAAGCACTGCTAAAGTAAATGCCACAAAGGCTGGTAAGCAAATGGAAAGAGGATCAACATCCTTAGTCTTCAGAGAAATGCAAATTAAAACTACAATAAGACACCACTGTACACCACTGAAATAAACAAACTTTTAAAAACTAGAAGCAACAATTGTGAGAAAATATGTAGCATAACTGAAACACTGAAACATTTCTGGTTCAAATGTAAAACATTTTGGAAAAATGTTTGATGGTTTTCTGTAAAGCTAAACATATACTCAGCATATGGCCCAATAAGGCATTTACCTTAAAAATATATACATAACTATATGTCTACACAAAGACTTGTTCATAGTAGCTTCGTTCATAATCACTAAAAACCAGAAACAACTTGAATGTCCACCAAAAGGTACATGGACAAACAAACTGTGTTACACAATAGGATGCTACTCAGAAATAAAAAAGAAAAAACTTAAGGATGCTACAATAATGAATCTCAAAATCATGCTGCATGAAAAAAGCAAATTCAAAACAAAACAAACTCAAAATAATATCCCAAAATCATGCCACATGGAAAAAAAACAAGCTCAAAATAAAACAGAAACATACTTTCTGGTTCTATAACAGGCTTAAGTAATACACCATGACAGATATCTCATCAGAGGAGCTCACTTTGGCAGCACGTGAACTACATCGGAACAATACAGAGAAGATGAGCACAGCCCCTGTGCAAGGATGACACAAATTTGTGAAGTGTTCTGTATTTTTAAAATTAAAGAAATAAATTAGATCAGAGGTTACCTAAGGATGGGGATAGAATGAAGCTCACTGTAAAGGACCAAGAGAGAACTTTTTGAAGTGATCAAAATCTATATCTTGATTATGTGATAGTTACATAAAAATATACAATTGTGTGACTCATTGTACTGTGCACTTGAAATAGCTACATTCCATTGCATACATACTATACATCAATAAAATTGTTTTTTAAAAGGAAATGCTACCTAAATGACATCCAATATACAATGTATGAAGAACTCCCAAAAGGTGATTTTTTTAAAATTCCTGAAACAAAACAAAAATGACACAAAGGGGATGAACAGAACCAAGTCTCAAATATAAACCATAGAAATTAACAAACATAAAAAATCGTTCAGCCTCATCAGTAACTCAAAAAATACAAAATTAAATGACAAAATATTTTGGGGTTGTATTTGTTACAATTTAATTGCAAAATGTCCTCCCAAAGTCTCATGTGTTCAGAGGTGAGGCTTTTAGAAGGTCATTGGCTCATGGGGGAGCCGTGCACACCCCTGATGTGCCCCTGGTTGACGGTGCTGTTAAGAGGTGGGGCCTGGCTGGAAGAGGAGGACCATGGGGTGTGACCTGGAAAGGTGTGTTCTCATCCCAGGCTCCTCCTTTCCCTCTCTGCTTCTTAGCTGCCATGGGTGGGCAGCTTTCCTCCACTATCAGCTTCCACCATGCTATTTCTGCCTTGCAGCCAGCCAACCATGGACTGAACCTTCTAAAACTGTGAGCCAAAATAAACCTCTCCCCCTTTACTTGTGGATATCAAGTATTTTGTCCCAGTGATGGGAAAGTGACTAATATAGCCCAACAGGAATATAAGTGGTATAATTACTAAGGACAATTTAGTAACATACATCTTAAGTCCTTATCCGGTAATGTATCTTTTAGGAAGCTCTCTTAATGAGAAAATATAATCCAGACAAATATGCTTAGAAAATCACTGAAATTATTTAAAAATTACAAACAGTTTATATGTGCACCAAAAACAGAGGGACCAAATGATTACAGGCCCATGGTTATTTTTAAGAAGGATTTTAATGGTATGGTGAGGTATTAATTAGAAATATGAAGTAAAATGGCAGGCTTCACCTCAGTATACACAGCAAGACCCTCAATATGTATTTTTCCTCAAGAGAATTCCTCACCCAAACTGTCTGGATAATCATCCAGCCCAACCTATACATTGTGTAAAACTCAGGCACCTTTGATCACTAAAGTTCCTTACACTGGACTCTAAAGATTTTGAATGAAACACTGGCAAACATTCCCTGAGATTGCAAGAGGTTGGAACTGGGAGGTTACTGCCTTGCTCCCCCTCCTTCCTATTCACACCCCAGCCTCGTCTGGAAGAACAAGATACATAAACATGACATTCTCAAAACAGTCTAAGTGGATAAAAGATGTAATCCACCATCCTCCAACTTAATTCTTTCCAAACACAGGATGCATCATCTCCATTCAGCAGTACTACTCGAGGATATGTGTCCTCACTGCAAAACTCTCATGACTTAGTGAGAGTAACAAGCACTTGAGTTCACAAAGAGCAAACTGTGCCTGTTCGCTCCTTCTCTGAAGAAAAGTTAGAGGAATTAAGGGAAAGAAATTCATCAGTTGTCATGGATATAACATTCTGAGTTCCTTAAATTTGGAAAATATACTGTATGTTTGCCAGAATGATATGTACTGGCAGAATGGTCCCATTTACCACCCTTCAACTGGGTCAACAGGGCTGACTATGCCCATAGTGAGTTGGTTAATTATGCCAAGGTCTACAGTCAAAGACTGCAACCTCAGTTGACCAGATAACACAGGAGCACAATTTGAAAGCATTAAAGTTTCTCTAAGTTATTAAAAGAAGTTAGACATTCATTGTAAAAATGCAGTGCAGACTTTGAAAGTGTTTCCCCTTTTAATTCAGAAGTTATTGATGTCCAAGTTAGGCTTATCCCTAACATTCAGAGGGCCCACAACAGCACTACAAATGGAAAGCCATATATCACGTGTAGAATGCAAATGCAATGTGCCCAAAAAATAGTTACTATTAAAATTTTTTTAAATATATTACAGTAAAAGACATTTTCATTAATTCCACTCAAAATTCTACCCCTTGCTTTAAACACATTTATCCCATCTTTTTTGCCAATCTCTGCAGCAGTTCTGAAAGTCCTCCTTCATGACTGTCTTTAGCTGCTCTGTTGTGGCCACCATGGTGTTCTGAACTGATTCAAAATGTTTCCCTTCAGTTGTCATTTTGACTTTGGGAAAGAGTCAGAAGTCCCACCATGCCAGATCTGGTGAATAAAGTGAATGACAACACACCACAATGCTTTCATTTGACAGAAATTGCCATAAACATTTTAGATCAATTCAGGACATCCAGGCAGCCACGAGAAGTATATGTCAAGAATCAAGCTAGCAAACATAAATATATTCTACTCCTGTACCTTAGCAAACATTGCTTCACAACAACTCAAAAGCCAGATTAGAATCTGAGATTCTCCAATTCCTTGGAGCTCATCTACAGGAGGTAGTGATATAGTGACCGCCATGCTGGCCAGCAGAAAACCCATTACAGGCCTTTCCCCTTTCTCTTCCAACAACTGGCTCTGTTCTCAAGAAGCCATGAACCCCATGGGCTTCCCAGGCTGGACTCAAGCTCAGCCCACACCCAACCCACTCCCCAGGAGAACTCCTGCTCCTGCTCATCTGCTATAGTTAGGCTCTTGAATCTCCCTGTGACCTGTGCATCGAAGGCTAAGTTCCTGGCTTATGGCAATGTTGGGAACCGGTAGTAACTCGAAGAGGAGGAGCCTAGTGGAAGGAAGTTAGGCCTCTGGAGGGGGATACCCTCACAGGGGACACTGGGACTTCATCCCTTCTCTCCGCCCCTTGCTGGCCATTACTAGACGAGCAGATTCCTCTACTGCCCACACACCATAATGTGCTGTCTCACCACAGGCCCAAAGATGATGAGGCCAAGTAACCATGAGCTGAAACTGCAAAAATCAGCCTGTCCTCCCCTAAGTTGATCATGTGGGGTATTTTGTCCCAGTGAAGCTGCGACAAAGCTCACTAAACCTGGAGTGCAATTCTACAAAAGGAACCATGGCTCACTAGCCCTGTGGACTCCTTTCCCGTAGGTAGGGGTGTAGCCAGACGTGGACAAAACAAAGCCTAGAATCTGGGACTCCTTTTCCAACAACTAAGTGCTGGTCTAAATATAGAGAACTTCTTGAAAGACTATGGTTTGGAGTTCATGTTCCTACCACTCTGTTAGCCCAGTGCCCTATGAAGGCTGCTAGTGATGGGGATTAAGACAAGATTTTACAAAACAGTTATAGGTCAATGACCAAGGAGGTGTGTAATATTTTAAAAGTTGCCACAAAGCTAAAGATGTACCTCTGGCAGACAAAACACTTCCCTAGGGAACACACAGGCCCTGGGTTCCAACACAGGAATAAAAAGTCACTGCAAATATTGTTTAAAAGTCATATTCATGATATCAGAAAATGGACAGACATCCCCTGCTCCTGGGTAGGAAGGAGTAATAGAGTGAAAATGGCCATACTTCCAAAACTGCTATATAGATTTAATGCAATTCCAATTGAGATCCCAGCAGCATACTTCATGGACCTTGAGAAAACAATCCAAAAATTCATTTGGAACAAGAAGAGACCCAGAATAGCAAAAGCAATTCTAGCTAACAGAGACATAGCAGAGGGTATCACAATCCCCAACCTGCAACTATACTACAAAGCTACTGTGATTAAAACAGCATGGTACTGGCAAAGAAACAGACCTGAGGGCCAGTGGAACAGATTAGAAGATACAGAAACAATGCCAGACACACTCAGCCATCTCATCTTTGACAAAGGAGCCAAACACCCTCACTGGAGGAAAGATAGCCTCTTTAATAAATGGTGCTGGAAAAATTGGGCTTCAACTTGCCAAAGATTAAAACTAGACCTGTATCTCTCACCATGCACTAAACTAAAATCAAAATGGATTAAAGATCTACATATTAAAATACAAACTCTGAACCAGTTGGAACAGAGGTTAGGTAGAACCCTTGAAGACATCGGTGTAGGAAAATATTCTATGAATAAAACCCCAGCTACCCATGAACTAGCACAAACAATCAACAAGTGGGATCTCTTCTTATTAAAAGGCTTCTGCACAGCAAGAGAAACCACCAGCAGTGTGAAGAGACAACTCACAATGTGGGAAAAAATTTTCACCTGCTCTTCCTCAGACAAAGGTCTACTATCTCGAATCTATAAAGAACTTAAAAAGATCAGACTTCCCAAATTTAAAGACCCAATCTGAAAATGGGCATCTGAAATGAACAGACATTTCTCAAAGAAGTAGAAATAGAAATAAATACATGGAAAAATGTTCAACATCACTGGTCATTTGAGAGATGCAAATGAAAACAACGCTGAGATTCCACTTCATTCCAGAAAGAATGGCTGCTATCATGAAATCAACCAATAACAAATGCTGGCAGGGCTGTGGGGAAAGAGGAACCCTGCTCCACTGCTGGTGGGAGTGCAGACTGGTGCAACCACTGTGGAAATCAGTATGGAGATACCTCAAAGAACTAGGACTGGAAGTCCCATTTGACCCTGCTATTCCACTGCTGAGGATCTTCCCCAAAGAATTAAAAGAATCATACCACAGTGATATATGTGCACCCATGTTCATAGCAGCGCAGTTTGTGATAGCTAAAACTTGGAAACAGCCCAAATGCCCATCAACTGGAGACTGGATAAAGAAAATGTGGGTTTTTTATAAAATGGAGTACTACTCAGCCATAAAAAATGAGAAATTAGAGACATTTATAGCTAAGTGGATGCACATTGAGGTGATACTCTTAAGTGAAATAAATAGGACACACATGAATAAATTCCGAATAGTTTCTCTGGTGTGAGAAACTGAAAGTGTAAATAAGGACTAAAATGTATAATAGGTAATGTGAAATAGGAAGAAAAGGGGCAAAGGTGAAGGAAGTGGGTGGGCTAGGGGTAAGGATTGAAGGGAATGGGATTAATATGAGAAAATGGAAAACTAGGAACAAAATCTTTGTAAATAGGGAGGAATGGAGGGGTTGAAGGGAGGGCTGGGCAAGGGTGAAAAATAAGAACCAAGAGAGACTATGTAAAGATGCAAATTTCCAATGATGAATGACATTATATTGTATACCTAAAATGTACCAATGATTAGAATGAATAATCGATAATGCAAAATAGGAAGAAAAGGTCTAAAGAGGTAGGGGTAGTGGGAGGGGCAGGGGAAAGGAAAGAAGGGAAAGGAAAAATGCTGAGAAATGGAAAAAATGGAAATAAAGTTTTTGTAAATAGGGAAGGGTGGAGGAGGTGAAGGGAGGGCCAGGAATGGGGAAAAAATAAGAACCAAGATGCATTATGTAAAGGTACAATTCCCAATGAGAAATGTAATTGTGTTGTATACCTACAATGTACCAATAAAAGAATTTTTTTTAAAAAGTCATCTTGAACACTTGGTATTTCCTAATTCCACACAGACCCTCGAAATATTCCATCTCCTGAAAATATGAAAGTGCAACTTTAGAATTAAAAATATAACTTACAGGGTGTCGTGGCCCATGCCTGTAATCCCTGTACTCTAGGAGGCTGATGCAGGAGGATCACAAGTTCAATCCCAGCATGAGCAATTTAAGTGACTTATATTTCAAAATAAAAGAATCTGCATTGGAAGACAGCTAGCCTCTTTAATAAATGGTCCTAGGAAAACTGGCTTTCCACATGCCAAAGACCCATATCTCTCACTATGCACCAAACTGAAATCAAAATGGATCAAAGATCTAAATATTAAAATAGAAACACTTAACTTGCTGACAGAGAGAATAGGTAGAACTCTTGAATACATAAGTGTAGACAAAGACTTTATGAACAAAATACAATTGCACAGGAAATATTACAAGAATCAACAAATAGGATCAAATCAAACTAAAAAGCTTCTGTACAGCAAAGGAAACCATCAACAGAGTGAAGATCCAACCCAGAGAACGGAAAAAAAATTGTCAGCTACTCCTCAGACAGAGGGCTAATACCTAGAATATGTAAAGAACTCAAAAAAATTAGACTTCCTCCAAATGTAAAGACCCAGTCCAAAAATGGGCATCTAAAATGAACAGACATTTCTCAGATGAAGTACAAACACCAAATAAATATACGAAAAAATGTTCAACATCACTGGTCCTTTGAGAGATGTGAATTAAAACAACACTGTGATTCCATCTCACTCCAGAAAAGAATGGCTGTCATCAAGAAACCAACAAATAACAAATCCTGGTGAGGCTGTGGGAAAAAAGGAACCCTTCTCCACTGTTGCTGGGAATGTAAATTGGTACAACCACTGTGGAAATCAGTGTGGAGATTCCTCAAAAAACTAAAACTAGAGGTTTCATTTGACCCAGTATTCCCCTTCTAGATATCTTCCCAAAAAATTAAAGTCATCATACCACACTGATACATGCACACTCATGTTTATAGAAGAGCAATTTATTTATAATAGCTAAACCTTAGAAACAACCCATATGCCCATCAACAGATGAATGGATAAAGCAAACGTGCTATTTATATACAATGGAGTACTACTCTGCCATAAAAGGGATAAACTTGAGACATTTTTAGGTAAATGAATGCATCTGGAGACCATTATATTAAATGAAATAAATTGGACACACATGTTTAAATATCGCATTGTTTCTCTTTTGTAAACAAGGACCAAAATAGAGGATAGATATTAGGAAGTAGGAAGAACTTGTTCAAATGGAAAGGGGAAGAAAGAGGGTGGGGAAAAGGAAGGAAGGAAAAAGGGATTATCTTTTAAGAGAGAGAACAGAAGGAAAAGATGGAAACAGAACCTTTGTAAATGGGGAGGAGAAAAAGGGTGGAAGGGAAAGGAGAGGAATGCGGAAAAAGGAATTAAGATAGATCCTGTACAGGTACAAATTCCCCATGATGAATGTGATCGTCATGTACTGCAGAAGAAGTACTAATGAAAAAATGGATTTCTAAAACGAAGGCCTGGGGATGTAGCACAGCGTGCAGTCCCTGGGCTCAGGGACCCCAGTACCACTACAAAACTCTTACGATAAAAGTTGATTCATCCTCTAGTGTCTCATTTTACAAAATTTTCAAGTAGTCGCCAGCAATTTTCTCTAGGAATACCAGTTCTGTGGCTAACGTGTCATTTTTAAGAGCAATTTACATAATAAAAGTGAAATGTTTCATATTTAAGATTATCAGATCCATAGGAAAAGAAAACTAGTAAAATAAGGAAGCGGATTCCAAGCCAGCCCACCTCAAGGGCTCTGCCATTACTGGACAAGCGTGATAGTCTGTGGAACATCGGTTCAAAATTGCCCCCTGCCAGCCTGGTGATTGCTTTTCAAACCAAGTGCCAATTTGAAATGTGTAACAAGACAACTCCTTTCCTAGATGAGAACTTTCCACATCGTACTCCTGTGACCTAGGCTGCCTGTAGATCTGACTTCAATAAGAAGGAAAAAAAAAAAGCAACTCTTTTTAAACTTTATATTGAAATACAATCTCACATCCAAGTAAGTGCACAAGTCATAAAGGTAAAGCACAACAAATTTTCATATGATAACCGGCACCAGATCAAGAAACAGGGCATTATCTGCACCCCCAAAAATCCCACCCTGTGCTGTCTTCTGGTTTCAAGCCCCAACGACAGTGGTCACGATCCTGACTCGTAGCTCTCCTTTGCCTATGCTTGTATTTTAGGCAAGTGACAGTCGCTCGTATTGTAATCTTCGTTAAACTATATTCATTTTCTTTTTTTAACCTTATTCATTTTAATTGTTGCATAGTATGCCAGTGTACAAATACAACTGGGTTTATGAAGTCTACTACTAATGAGTACTTTCCAATCTGGGGCCATAATGTACAATGCCACTATGACTACTCTAGTACATGTCTTGTGGTAAATATACGGATACACTTCTGTTGCATATATTGCTAAGTGTAGAAATGCAGAGTCATAGGAGCACACAGCTCCAGGCTTAGTGGGTAAGGCCAGTTTTCCAGACAGGTTGTGCCGATTTACATTCCTGCTCCAGCACATAGGGGTTCCCTCCCACGTCCCGATTTTGTCAATTTAAAAGATCGATCTCCACACAGGATGAAGGGAATGATGGAGAGACACCATCTGAGCCAGGCAAAGGATAAAAGTCTATTCAGGTAAAGAAAAAAAGATGTACACACAGAGGCCACACAGAGGAGGGTGCCCGGGTGTGCGGGGGATGCAGTGGACAGGTTTTCATGGCTAAAAGTTCCCAACAGCCCCTGCAGCCAGAGAAACAACTGAGATTCTCCCAAGAATTTCCCCACCTGTTCCATCCTCAGGGGCTCTGGTGCACTCCCAGGTCACCACCACTTTGCGAGTTACGGCTAAAAGCCTGCCTGCTCGCTTTGGGTTATAAACTGGCAATGATTTCAATCCTCCACCTTCCTGAGTGCTTATCATTACCTGAGAATGGGGGTAAATTGTGTCAATTCCTAAGTAAACCATGCTCTCAACAAAATCCTTGCCTGCGGGATTTGCTTAGGTTTCTTTAACAGGCTATAAACTCCTCAAGAATATAGCATACGTGTTACTCATTTTTCATTCCAAATATTAATACACTATAGAGAACACAAAAGTACTTGGCAAATGGATTTTTAAACTGTGCTGGATAAAGCAATTATTGTCACCTCCAGTTTACAGATAAGCACAGTACCAGGCCCTCGGTTCTAGCAAAAGTGCAAATAGATTGCTTCTACTCCACTGTGCTGTATGTGGCAATGCTGTACCAGAAAGACCTTTATCTGTACAACCCCATAGGATCAAATTAGGAAAAGAGATCACACTTCAATAGGGAGAAAACTTCTCTGAGTAGTTAAAGATGCCTAAACATCATTTGCTTCAGGAGTTCTACTAATAAAACTGCCACTTATAAGATTCTCTGCTTACTGCACAGAGTTCTTGGATGCAGGAATATTGGTGAAGGAACAAAGAAAGGCAGAAACACCTTTAGTCTGTGTTTATCGAATGCATAATCACAAAGGTAAAATCGTAGCTGTGATGAAGTCCGGGTGTCCTGTGACACACCAGAGGGAGAGAGGGAAGAGGGCCTTGATCTAGAAAGAGCACCAGTCTCCTGAAGGGCAACGCAAAGTTGACACCTAGCCTAGCCCGGGTTAAGAGTTAAGCAGGAGGAGATAAAGGAAGGACTTGCTCTAAGCAAAGGCCCATGACTGAGGGGAAGAGGGACTACACGGGCCTGCCCGGCTAGAACAGAAAGCTAAGAGGAGAAAAAAGGACACCAGAGAGGGTCAGTTTGCAGAATGCTGTGGACAGAATTAAGGGTCTTGGTCTCTGTCCCCACTGGAAATGAGTATGAGCTTGCTCAGCATAACAGCCTGACTTCCTCTGACAATTTCTCGTGAATATCAAGCAAAACAACTCTGGTGAAGTGAGCTGAGGAACCGTAGGACTCTGGTTAAGGCCCTGTTGACAAGGCTGACAACAGGCTCAGGCTAGGAGAGGAACAGTCACCCCTCAGTGTTCAGGGTCTATGGGAGATGGATCCAAGGCCTCCTCGGGACACCAAAATCCACAGCAGCTCAAGTCCCTTACATAAAGGGGAGCAGGACTTGCACAGAACACACACACACATCCTCCCATAGGCTTTAAATCATCTCTAGATTACGTGTCATACCTAGCACAATGTCAATACTATTAAATAGTTGCTATAAACCCACGTGGTAGAACACACCTATCATCCCAGCACTCTGGGAGCCTGAGGCAGGAGGATCACAAGTTCAGGGCCAGCCTGGGGAACTTAATGACAGTGAGAACCTGTCTCAAAACATAAAATAAAATATAGGACTAAGGAAGTTGCTCAGTGTAAGGCCCTGAGTCCAATCTCCTGCAGCTGTCTCATCAAAAAAATCATTATGTTGCATTGTTTGCGGAATGATGACAGGAAAATAAATCTGTACAAGTTTAATACAGGCACATTTTTAAAAATATTTTTTATCCATGATTGGCTGAATCCACAGATACAAGACCCATGGATACAGAGGAGAGGCAGTAAGTTTAGAAGAGCAGGTAATGAGGGGCAGACAAAAAGGACTGTCAAGAGCAGCCACAGTAATAATTCCACCGGGGCTGGAGATTTAGCTCAGTGGTTCCGGCACCTGCCACACAAGCACAAGGTCCTGAGTTCGATCCCAGGTACCAAATAATAATAATTCCACCAACAGAACTAAGCAAAGGAAGTTACAAAAGTAAAGAAACAATTACAATAAAAGAAAATTTCATACTCTAAGGCCCAGGCTTCAGAATAATCTTTACTAAGACAGTCAAAGTGGATCTGAAGGGTGATAGAACAGCAAGAAAATAATATAAAGCTATGCTTTTAGGAAGGCTGTCTCCATAGAAATCAAGGTCAAAAAGAATGAGAAAGACAACTTTCAGACAGACATTGAAGTCACTGAGTCACATGACAAGAATATCTTTAACAGCAGGAGGGTTACATGGAAGAAGGGAGAGAGGATTTCCAAAAAGGGCTTCAGATTTTGATCAGCTGTACTCAAACCAAATGATAGCCAAGCAAATTCACAAAGGCAAATAAACAACTTCTCCTAAAGAATAATTTTAAACATTAAGAGTGTGATCCTAGTTTGGAACAATTTATTTTCCTTATATTCAATTTTTAATTTAAGGGCATAGAAATCCAAGATCAATAAATTCTTTATTTGTTTTTGGTCACAGGTGGGATGTAAATAGCTGATTTTGAAAAATTATAAGGATTAAAATCCATAGCTCTCAAGCGACCTAAAGAAACTGTGTTAATAGAGCTCATGAAGAGTCCTAACCCTGTTACGTTACCACCTGAAATGGCCAGGACATCAGAGGAATCTTGCTATTTCTTTTAAAATATATTGCAACATTACTAAGAGTGAGGAAGGAGAGTGACCGAAGTTAAAATCCCATCCAAGATGGGATCATTTTAAGGGCATCTGACAGCTGAAGTGAAAATTCATAAAATTCTTTCAGAATTACAAATCGTAAGAGGAGAGATGCCTAGAAAATGGACATCTACTTACATGTTTTCTTGACCGGATAGAAAGTGGAGTTGCATGTAAACCCAAATATAAGCCCATAATGGAATCACACTCCAGCTGCCCAACAAATGATTATTTGCTACCTGACTTAAAACTCGTAAATGGACACATTCTGCAGCAGGTCCTGGAAGCTGCTCGAAATGCAGAAAGTGTCTGCTTCCAGCCAGCACATTTATTCCCTGGCTGCAACTCCAAGACTTCCATATTTCCTCTGAGGCCACAGCTTATAAATCAGATGAGATTGGTCATCTTGCAGCAAAATGGATTTTTAAAATGTGATTTTGAAGAGATTGGAAAGTGTAATACAACAGATTTTTCAGTCTTCAGTGCTGAGAAATGATTGTTTTATTGATGGCTCTATTGAGAATGTGATATTACTCCAGCAATACGAAGGCCTGTATCATTTCCAGGAGGCGTATCACTAGATGTTTTATTCCAGGGTCTAAATGGTCAGATACCAATTATGCACTTGACTCTAAAAGATGGAATAATGATGACTGAAAGCTCTAGTCCTTGCTTTTATTTCTGAGTTAATCATGATATTTTTGACAAATCCACAAAGGAAAGCCTGAGTAATGAGTTCTAATGAAATCAGAATATTCCGATACAGGTATGTGGTTAATTACAGTATAGTTGGGCAGTTCACACTTTTAATGTCGCCAGTCACTAGGAAAATCCAAACAAATGCATTACATCCCAAGATGGTTCTATATTTACATTGATAGAAACAAAATTTATTTCTGGCCTTTACACTGACATATTAACAATGAGAAGCAGTTTTAAGGGCAGTATCTTGCTAAATTGCGGCCTTTCTAGAGGCATTTCACTTTTTCACTTTTTACTCCCTACTGGAAAAAGGCCAGCTCTCCCTCCCTCCCCTCACCCCCTGGCTTGCATTTAATGACTCAAATTCATGCAAACTGGCTGCTCTTTTGAGCTCATAAAGAGATGGCTAAACCTGGAAACAGGTGGAGGACAGCCAGCTAATTGGATCTTTCTTCTCCAAACACCAGGGGACAGCTGGTTTGCATTGTTGTTCTAATGAGCAAAGCTGAGACGGAAGCTGGGCGCATTAGTTGGAGCTTTGCTGGTGCTGTATACAGTCTTAGGATCCACACTTATCTCTGCCAAAGCCTTTTATGGTGAAAAGAATACTTTCTACACTTTAAAAAAAAACATTCAATCTGACTTTGGGAAATCTGGCAGTATTTCCTGGCTCCCTCAATTCAGTCCTCACGTGGCTAACTGGTCATTTCTTCTGCCTCATCCTCCCATGGGGGGCACTGCTTCTGATGCGGCTGTAGGTGTTGCATGTCACATGCACACAACCCCTGCTGGGGTATCCCAATCCCGAGAACGAATCGTAGGAATTCACAGCAAAAGAGGCTAATGTAAATTTAAGCTTGGAGGCTTAGTAGCAAAAGCCAAAGGCCAGAGCTATTGTTAAAAAGAATAATAAAGTGCAACTATGGGATAGCTTTGCAAACCCGATTCCTTAAGGGACTAGCCACACAGCATGAGCATCTGTCTTAAATAGTTCAGAATGAAAAAAGAGGAACCACCTGGAATGTTCTTATTCTCATTTTAAGCCTAAGATCGAGTAAGATGACAAAAGTCTAGTTGGGTTCTTTAGAATACAAGGGTAGGACTCTACTTTGGGGGAGTCAGGATCTGAGGTCCTGCACTGGGTCTGTAGGTTAAAGCCCTGTGTCCCGAGGCTGTCAGGTGTTCAGCCTTGGGACACAAGTGCTGGAACCATTGTAACTAGATCTATTTTCATTTCTAATTCTTCAGAGAAATAGGAGTTGTCTCCCCTATCCCAATATGAAGCCATGAAGTGGTTCCAAATGGTGTCAAGATTTAAAATCTTGCGGGCTAGGGATTTAGCTCAGTGGTTCCACTGTCTGCCTCGAAAGCACAAGGTCCCAAGTTCAATCCCCGGTACCCAAAAATAAACAAGATTTAAAACCTTTAATAAACACTTAAGCTTTGAATGCTTTTCTTTTTCCTTTAGGACCCTCAGAAGGCATACAAAGAATGACAAAGATTAAGCAGCTATAATAATATTGTTGAAACAGGAATGATTTTTGGCAATAAATTTTATGACTTCTCTGGCTCTCATCTGGTTGTCACAAATTTCCTTTTAATGTTCTCTTCATTCTGAAGTTTAAGATCTTAGCATTTACACATGGAGCACATATAAGTCTTCCCTTCAGTACCTAGAGGAAGGAGGTGTTGCTCAGCATTAAAGTACATCCTGCTGCAACCACTCCCTTATAAGAGACTCATCTAAATGATAATGAGCATGAAAAATTGATTATCTCCAAGGCTGAACTGTTCTTTGTATTGTTCATCTGGTGACTCTAATAGTGCTAGAATAGGTCTCAAAGCACAAACATGCCAGCAGTCCAACTAATAGAATAGCAAGGGGCAAATCTACAGGATGTTACCTATTTTGCACAAAAAGCTTACCAAATAACAGTCATTCATATCATAATGCCAACCGAAAAAGGCCATTGTGAATTTGTAACTTTCTATTTAAACTTGTATGTGCACTGTTTTCTTCAAATCTTCTAATCCAAAGCAGATGGCAGATTGTAGACAAATTTCAATCATAGCAAAATATGAATTGCAATGACCCAGTTGTCTAATAAATAAATAGCCTGATAAAATAGTTGATGAGAAAAACATGCCTTATATGAGACTATCTGTTGGGGATTTCTGGATCACCTTCATCTTCTTTCCAATTTTCTATCCTCAATTTTTTATATCCTCCTCTTTAAAAATTGTATTCCCTTCAAGATTTCAGCCTTTCCCTCTCTAAGACATTTCTCAAACTATGGCCGTAGTCTTAGGCTCTCTCCAGAGATACAGACCCATACACCCAACCACAGGAAGCCTGCATCTGTTTTATATACAACCAAACTCAGCACCCACAAACCTTCTCTTTCTCCTGATGCCCCCATTTCTATTATGGTGCTCATTTATTTTATATAAGCCTGTGGTTTTCTTATCATTTGTCATTTCTGCCTGGTTCTATGAGCAAGGGGGAAAAGAATGGTTTATCTATACCTCCAAAAAGTTCCTTTCCCATATCCATATGCATAGACATTGTTATTTAGTAATGTTGGATGAATGAATATATAAATAAATTCTCATATAATATTTTAGTCATACTGCTACTCTAAGGCTATTACATTCAAGTTCAGAAATTAACATGAAAATTTATATTTGTCTCATTATGAATAAGTGAATCAAAGTTGGTAAAATTTGGACTGAATAATTTAATAACAGTCTTATCTGCAAGTTAACTTTTGTAAATTTTATTACTGTTTTGTATTAGAACATTACATGATTGTACTTTCGTAGGAACAGTGTACTGCAGTGTTTAGGAATAAAGCATTAAGAAACCTAGAAGAGGGGCCAGGGATTTAGCTCAGTAGTTCCACCACCTGCCTCGCAAGCACAAGGACCCGAGTTCGATCCCCAGTATCAAAAAAAAAAAAGAAACCTAGAAGTCACTTGATAGCTGTCCTATTGTTGATGTTGCCAATAGTGATTTTATTTTTCAAATAAAACTCTTAAATGTGTTAAATTCAAATCTTGTAGGATCCAGGCCTGTGATAAACCAGGACAATTTTGGGACCTAATTAAAGCCTCTTACTCCTCAAAGAGTTTTGTCATGCCTGATCTTATATCATTCTAATATAATAAATACCTCAGATCTCCAAAACAAAAATAATCAGGAGTCCAGTGGGTGTTTGGGTGGTTAAATGCAATAAAAACAAAATAAGAGTCTGCTTCACAATCTACACTGCATCACACAATTTTATTAAATATGTGCCTGATTTGCCCGCCAAGACGTTGGTCTAATATATTAGGAAATGTTAAAGCCTGTGAACTGATACATTCCACTTTCAAAAATCATGACCTGAACCTGAAAATTCCATTACAGTTATAAAAAGGGAGAAATCTGGAAGAAAAACAACTTGGTGCTTTCAAATGGGTTTCAGATATTATCTTCTCAATGCTCTATCATGCTTCATTTAAGAACTAGGAAAGAAGCCCAAGGCAGAAGAGGTGAGCCATCCCAGCACCCAAGAGGAGGCTCCTGGGCCACCATTCCACCACTCCCAGGGCAGAGGAGATGAGCCAATCCCAGCACCCGGGAAGAGACTCCGTGGCCACAATTCAACTGATCCCAGGGCAGAAGAGGTGAGCCAATCCCAGCACCCAGAAGGAGGCTCGCGGGCCACCATTCCACTGCTCCCAGGGAAGAGGAGGTGAGCCAATCACAGCCCCCAGGAAGAGGGTCCCCGGCTGACATTCCACCACTCCCAGGGCAAAGGAGGTCAGCCAATCCCAACTCCCAGGAGGCTCTCTGGTCACCATTCCACCACTCCCAGGGCAGAGGAGGTGAGCTGTGCGGGCACCAGCAGCACCACCACAACCACCACCACCAGCACCACCCCGGTGAAAATGAGAAGCCAAGTAAACAAGCCTCAAAAACAGACTTCCAGATCACCTACAGCAACCCCAAAGGGAAACGAGATGGAACAATCTGATACTCAACCACCTGAACTCCCTGAACTGGCAACAAAAGAGGATCTGGGAAAAATGAAATCAGAAATAATTTCACACATAACAGCAGAGACTGTGCCCATAGTGCAAGACATGGTTAATAAATCTAGAGAGGACACAGATTTAAAAAATAGAGGAGCTGAGAAACATGATGGAATCCCAACATAAGCAACAAATGGAATCCATAGAACACATACAAACAGATTTCCAGTAGATTAAAAACTCCACTGAAAGTCTATGCAACAGAATGAACCAATGTGAGGACAGAATTTCAGATATAGAAGATAAGATTGCAATTAGTGATCAGGAAAAGAAAATTGTTTCAAAATTGTAAGGGACCACAAGAAATCAATCCAGCAGCTGCTAAACAATGGAAAAAAGAATAACATAAGACTGATTGGAGTCAATGAAGAAACAGGAGAGAGTACAGATGACATTTAAAAACTGTTCACAGAGGTGATGGCAGAAAACTTCCCAAGGAGGGGAAAAGAACTTGACATACAGATAAGTGAGGCATATAGGACTCCAAATAGCCGTGATCAAAAAAAATCTACATATAGGCATACAATTGTTAGGATTACAGAAACCCAACAGAAGAACAAAATTCTACAAGCAGTGAGAGAAAAGAAACAAATCACATACAAAGGAAAACCCATCAGAATCACAGCAGACTTCTCAGTGCAAACACTCAAGGCAAGAAGAGCTTGGAGTGATGTATTTCAAGCCCTAAAGGAAAACAGCCTCCAACCCAGATTGATGTACCCTGCAAAACTATCTTTCAAAATTGATAGAGAAATACAATACTTTCATGAGGGCTGGGGATTCAGCTCAGTGGTTTTGCCGCCTGCTGTGCAAGCTCAAGGACCCAAGTTCAATCCCTTGTACCAAAAAAAGATACTTTCATGATAAAGAGCACCTTAGGAACTTCATGAATACCAACTCAGCACTCCAAAAACTTTTAGACAATATCCTAGGAAAAGACAATGAGGATCACAACCCCAGGAAGCCCAGCAGAATGAATCTGTTGGATGTGACAAATTGAATGCAAAGGGATAAAAATCCAACAAAAAGAAAAAGTCATGACAAGGCTTATACAACTTTTAACTTCATCTCCCTAATCAGTGTATAATTCAATCTTGTTATTATACTGATTGGTATTTTTCTGATTCTAGTGTTGCACACCTTTCCTTGTGCTGTACTGGCTATTTATCATCTTCTTGTGTCTACTTTTTAATTGGGTTGTCTATTAATGAGCTGTAAGAGTTCTTTATATATTCTGGTCATAGGTTATATGCATTGTAAACATGGTTTGTTTAAGGATTACTTTTCATTTCACTATGTCCTTTAAAGTTCTACATGTTGATGGAATCTCATTTATCAATTTTTTTCTTTTATACATCATGTTTTTTGTATCCTAGGAAATTCTTGCCTACCCTAAATTCATAAACATTTTCCCTTATAATTTCTCCTTAAAGTTTTATAGTTTTAGTCTTTCATATTTAGGTTCAAAGATCCTTTCAAGTTATTTTTATGTATGGAAATAAAGGGTTAATGTTAATTTTTTATATACACATACCAGATGTTCTAGTGCCATTTGCTGAAAACACTATCTTTTCCTCTGCTCTTGAATTGAGTTTATGTTCTATAAAATGTTAATGTTAAATAATCTTTCAAAGCTCAGTGGGCCATATATGTGTGGTTCTATTTCTAGATTCTCTGTTTTATTCCAATGATCTATGTCTTTCCTTACACCAACACTGCCTTGATTACTGTAGCTTTAGAAGAAGTCTTAAAATTAGGTACTAAACGTCTTCCAACACTGTTTTTTTCTTCTTTTTCTTTTTACTTTTCTAGGTTCTTTGTAGTCCTACAGAACTTTTAAATTTCAATATCCAATTCTTCATTTATAGCAAGTATACATAGACCTGAATTTTTATATATACCTTGTGTTTTCTAATCCTGCTAAATTCAAATACAACTTCTAAGGGCTGCTAGAGATTTCTTAGTATTTTCTCTGCAGATGATCATTTCATCTACCTATAAAGATTTTGCTTCTACCTTGCCAATCCTATCTTAATTGTGTCATTTTATTGCCAGACTATTTTGGTTTAGGTCTATGTTTCAACGTTTAATGGACAGATGAAGAGTAGGCATATCTGCCCTTGTTCCCCACCTTAGGGAGAAAACATTGTATCTTCTCCATTCATATAAAGCATTTTTGCTGGAAGTATGGAGTACATGTCTTTAATTTGTTGAGATGTTTCTGTTCTACTTCTAGTCTCCTGATAGCTTTTTCCATGAACAGCTATAGAGTTTAGTCCAATACTTTTTCTTCAACTACTGACAGGATCATGTGGCTTTTTCCTTTCCTCTGTTAAAACGATGACTTTTAGGGGTGGATCTTCCAATGCTGAACCAGCACTGCCATCCCTATAACAAAACCACTTTCTACATACTGCCAGATCTGACTTCTAAGAGTTTGTTTTGTTAAACAAATTTCTATCTATGTTCATACTTTTTTCTTCTATTATCTTTATCCAATTTTAGGATTAGCACAATGTTAATTTCCTAAAATGAGGGAAGAAGTGCTCCTTCTTTTTTCTGCTTTAATTGTTTGATATAATGTATCAGTTAAAATGTATATGAGCCTGTTGTTGTCATATAGGTAGATTTTCAAGCTAGGAATATACTTTCTTTAATAGGTGCTATTCAAATTTTATATTTCCTCCAGAGTTAGTTTCATTAATTTGTCTTCCAAGATACTTCTTAGAAGTTGTCAAATTTATTTCAAAAAAGATTTTTGTAATATGCTTTCTATATCTTTTTAAATTCTGTAAAATCTGTGGTAATGTCTCCTAGATCTTGATATTATAATTTTTAAAATGTATAATTGATATTGTGTCATAGGAAGAAAAGGTCTAAAGGAGCAGGGGAAGTGGGAGGGGTAGGGGAAAGGAAAAAAGGGAAAAGAAAAAATATGAGAAAAGGAAAAAAATGGAAACAAAGTCTTTGCAAATAGGGAAGGGTGGAGGGGTGAAGGGAGGGCAGGGGAAGGGGAAAGAAAATAAGAACCAAGATACTCATGTAACAGTACAAGATCCCAATGACGAATGTAACTGTATTTTATACCTAAAATGTACCAATAAACTTAATGGGAAAAAAAGAACTAGGAAAGAAACTTATCTCCCACATTTTCATCATGGAGTTGGGGGGTTGGGGGGAATAACAGAGACAGGTAAACAGAAGCAAAGAAAGTCTGAGACAGACATATACATCCCCACCCCCAATGCCAGAATTCAAGCTTTCAAAGGCAGGCAGGTCCTTGATGGTAACACTCCTAAAGACTCTCAAACTGTGTCCCAGAAATCCCTGCAATTCTTTGTCAGCCCTTATGGATCATTTTGGAACAAAAGCATAATTTAACTACTGCTTCCACCACAGCTGCCCTAGTTTTGTCTGCTTATACATTGTGACTCTAAGTAATTTTCATCCCAAGAAATCAGTTTAATCTCATCACGATACTGATGACAACACTGAGACCAGGGAAGCAAAGTGAACTTGTCAAGGACCACACACTTAGAACAAAGATTGGCCTCAATCAGCGAGTTCCAGTCCTGCCTGCTCATCTAGATCCTGAGCTCATCCAAATAATGATTCTGTGCCTCTGTCCAGTTCTGAGCGGAGGCCTGGGATTCTGTCTTTCACCTCTGTCTCAGGTAATTCTGACTCTACCATTCACAGGCCAGCATTTGGAAGCCACTGCTGCCTCTATGAATGCGTGCATTACATTTTGCAATGAATGCAATATATATTTAATGAGTGCCAAGCACAGGGCTCAGCATCCTGCAACCCAGGATCCTGCTATCAGCTGGTTCAAGAGTTTAGATTTCAAAGTTAATTTAGCATCAATGAGAGAGGTGATTTATAACCCAAGTGTCTATATATTTGCTCCCTCGGGAGAGCTCCTAGAGGCTGGGGAAATAGCATGTCTGCCTTGGCCCCAACTCCTCCAGATGGCTCCTAAATGAGCCAGAGGAATCCACAGCAGCTTTCAAAATCCTACATCCACACTCACATGGCCTAAACAAAATGAGTATTTTAAGGAATCTTAGAATCAGGAAATGACTTTACTGGATGCAAGAGACAAAGAGTTGCACCAACTCCTCTCCTCTGCTCCCTAGGGCTCCTCCCTCCCACACCCCAGTGGGCAGACACTGCAGGAAGTGATGCAGCTGATCATAGATGCAAGATGGACACCCCATGCTGGGGATGATAAGCCAGCAATATGGTCCCCAATTGGGAGAAAACTATAGGAAAATGCCAGCCATGGCCACCTCCCTTGTGGCAGAAGCCTTGGTCCTGTTCCCAGGCAGTTTCCACTGGGTAAATGTGAGCATCAGTCACAGATATCAGGGTCCACCCTCATTCCTGGGAGAACACTCCTCCCAGCCTCTTAGCAGCTGGCAGGCTCATGTGACTGATTCTGGCCAATAAGCTCTAAGTAGTGGCACCTGTGTCCCCTCTGGTGCAGCCTGGAAAGCTCCTGCACCAGCTTCCAGCCCATCTCTCCTGTCACTGTGGCTTGGAATCCAAGGGCTGACAAAACAGTCATTAAAATAGAGCAGGTGGGATTCCCAAATCACTGCTTGGAAAGTGCTGCTCCTTAAAGCCTCGGGCCTTCAAGATGCTGTGGCCGATCAAATTAAGATATTCTGGGTGCGGGAACTTAATAACCTCAAAGAATATAAACAATACATGTCATAAACATGAGCTAAGAATAATAACAAGAAGAATGAAAATGGGAGAAGGGGATATAGAAGTGGAGGGAGGTAGGTGGGAAGAGGAAGGAGATTAAAAAAAGAAGCAAGCTGGATTATGTACATGTACCTATTCCACAAGATGAATGTAAACTTCATGTACTGCCAACATGTACTATTATTATTATTATATTACTATTATTATTATAAAACACTTCTTGGCAGCCTCAAGCCATGAGACTGCAGTAGTAACAGTACTGGAGCATCATTCAGCCTATCCTGACTGCTCATCTCTCCACCAGCCACCACTTCCTGCTCTCTGCTGAAGAACTGGAGTCTTATTCTGCAGTAAGGGAGACCAACTGATGCAGGGAGGGGGAATGGAGGGGGGAGAAGGGGACGTAAAAGGAATTAAGATGTGTCACATACCTGTGCCAACTCCTCACAATGAATGCAATCGTCATGTACTGCAAACGTGTACAAATAAAAATAATTTAAAAGAATTAGGGTCTAGTCAGGGATTTAGCTAAGTGGCAACATGCCTGCCTCACAAGCGCAAGGTCCTGAGTTAGATCCCCGGTACCCAAAATTTTTTTTTAATTTTTTTTAAAAATACAAAATTTTAAAAAGCAAAAAAATTTTTAAATTAAAAATAAATAAATAAATAATAAAAGAATTGGTGTCTTAAGTGTTATTGGATCAGTTGCTGTGCAGGGTTATCTACAGAGATATTGTTGAAAACTTGGAATAAATGTCTGTTTAATCTAGATGTTCAATAAAAGAGAATGCAAAAAGAAAAGCAGAAGTCCCTAGGAGGCCTGAATATCATAATTCTGATTTTAGGGTCTGAAGCAGGAATGAATGTTCTGTAAAAATACACAGTTCAGGGACCAGAGCCAAGGCTCTGGGCTGCTCCAAAGGTTATCTCCCTGGGTCCATTCCAAAGCCTTACCTTCACAGCAATGCAAAGACAAGGTGAAGACAACACCAGAAAAGCCTCTGCCCTCACTGATGAGTGACAGAACTCCCACTGCTTCCCCACACAGAGTTGAACTCCAGACAGACCACACCTGCTTAGGAGAGGCCTCCACACGACTCCAAAAACCAAGGTTCCATCATTGCTCTTCTACAAAGCTACACCGACAAGGTGGCCTTCAGTGCAGCCTGGGGTGTGCAACCACCCTGCCTTGCACACCCACCTGGAAGGCAGATAGCGCCCAACTGTGGTCTGAGTGAATGAACTACAGTCCATACCAGCAAGGACGACAGTCCTGAAAAGTGCTGAAACAGGGCACAAAGCCCCTCAGCATAGCTGCGAGCTGGCAGCTAGCAGCAGCCCCCACCGAGAAATGGTCCCAGAGGGAGGAGGAAGGGTGTCTGTCAGGTTGGGCTCCCCAGCAGCCATATCCACTTTCTAGCCACTGTCCCTCGCAGACAGCACAGATACCAACCAAGACTGAAAATGTCACCGCTAGTGGGAATAGGTTTGTGCTGCCAGGAGACATGACCTGCGGTAGTAAACTCAGCTGTCAAACAGGAAGGAAGGAAACCACTCGGAAACCAGTGGGGGAGCCCATCACCAAGCTGGCTCTAGGTCTCAAGTCAGACTAATGGGACGGAAGACCCGCTGGGAGCGTCCATCCTCAGAAGGAGTCCAACCTTCCAGAATCAAAGCTTTGGCCTCAGACTGAGACCTTCATGGTTCCCATCCCCACCAGCATCCTTCTAACTTCTCTTCAAGGGAACTCAAAGTTTAATACAATGACTAAAATCTCATATTCCGCTAAGAAGAGATTAGGAGGAGAAACTTCAAAGTCCCCTTCTAAAATTTGGGACCCAGTGTTGTAGGAGTGGAAATCAGTGGTACTTTGTACTAATTTCCTGACTTTCGGAAAAATCTGCTCCATATAACTTCACCCACAGTCAAATATCCATGAAAGTCTGCAGTGATTTCTGTGAGGTCATGATGAAATTCAAATCCAAGCCACATGCTAACGCATCGTTCATCACCCAAGTCTTCTGATTCCAAACCCCCTTTACCAGGCTAACTCTGAAAACATCATTTTAGTTGAATAATTATTTAAATATGTGCTCATAGGAAATAGTATCAAATTATAGTAAATGAGCAAATACAATTAAGTAAAACTATGGTTCCTCATGAGCATATAACGATCTGAGACATTTGGCCCCAGGAAATGTGTTTAGAGTGGACATTAATCTCTGTCGACTGACTCAGGTGTGCACAATAATCTGAGTTTTAATAAATAAACCTAATTTCTGGCTTAGTCCCCATCCTGCAGCTTGGTGGGGGATGGCCTTCTCTCCAGGGTCATGTGGAGGTCATCCATCTTCATAAGTTATTGCTGAGATAACCACTGTCCCAGAGTTACATGGTCCCTTCGGATCCAGAAAACTCTTGTGGCTTCTAGACTAGAGGTAAAGAGATGCAGTAAGGTTTGGATGCCAAGCTGAGGCCAAGCCACTTCCTACGCACCATGCAGCCATTCTGCTTGAGCTCTTGCTACCTTGCCAGTTACCATCATGAAGAAGAGCCTGGTTCTCTGACCCACAGAGCCACCTGGGAGAACTTTGTGTTCAATCTAGCAAAGTTGAACATAATCATCCCTTGGTATCCATTGGAGACTGGTTCCAGAAGCCCTCAAGATACCAAAATCCAGGGGTGCTCAAGCTCCTTATATAAAATGAAGTACTATTTTCATATAACCTGTGCACATCTTTCTGCATACTTTAATAGTTTCTAGACTATTCATAATATCTAACACAATGTAAATTGTTACTGTACTGTATTGTTTAGGGAATAATGGCAAGAAAAAAAGTCTGTAAATGTTCAGTTCAGATGTAACTTTTCATTGTTCTTGTTGCTTTGTTTTGTTATCAATCTGTCGTTCCTTGTCTCAGCAGATACAGAGGCCTCAGATACTGAGGACCAAATGTATTTCCCTGCTGCTTCTTCCAAGACAGTTTAATCCTTCCCACAACACTTTACCCCTTCTGTTACTTCTACCACTTCATTCTCCATAAACTTTAGTAACAAACATCATGACTTATCACAGCTATTTTTGTGTTCAATGATCCAACTCAAAGAACAAAATAATGGAACCCGTGGTTTTAAAACACAATAGCAAACCTAAATACACAGAGCATCTCCTAATCTGTTGTGGTGTATTTCAATAAATGGTGAGGCTATTTCTAGACTCTAACTGCAGAGTACAAAGGAAGAAGGGTAACATATCAGAAGTAAATTGAAAAGAAATATGAACTTTGAATAACTGCATGGCATAATGATTGCCTTCTCTTCACCAATTAGTGTTATTTAATTAAATCAGATGGATTTTCACTGAATCCAGTGGACTCAAGACTTATTAAATCAACTGAGCAACTGCCATTGAGTTTTTTCTTCTTCTATTCATATGTAACCCAACTGACTGGCTCACAGCCCTACTAAGAGGTTGTTGGCAGCCCCAGATAAACTGTATTGAAGTACTCCCATATTTCTTAAATCAACTTAGATTTTTGGCTTAAAGACAATGTCTCAGAGTATTTATAAATATGCGTATAGAATAACTTTTAAAACTCGGATTTGGGGTCTTTTTATTTTTTGGTTTGGTTTTATTTCGCTTTGCATTGTATTGTTTTGTATGGCCTTCCAGGAATTTTTGAAGTCACAGATCTCTGAGAAAAGAAGAAATTCAGTTCAATTCACATGTTAATTTTCCAATAAACATGTCAAGTTTACTAGGACTCAAGGAATTGCAAAATCAAACAATAGTAAGATACCTACTTACCAGCTATGAAGTTGGTGATTTTTCTGAGCACTAAAGAGTTGATTTAAGGGAACAAGGAGGCATATGACATATGCTATTTATGGAGGAACAAACTTTTGGGGGGACAGGTTAGCTGTCATAGATAAGGCAAAAGTAGGTACTATACTAGATGAATCCCTCAAGTCAGTGGCTCTACACAGCAGGCTGCTTCTGAGGTGCCTCCGTCTGAAATGGACCATCCTGCCTAGTGGCTCTGGATGAGTAGAGGAGCCTGGCTACCAGCTGCTTCCACCCACAGTGCTTCCACTGTCACCTTGGACATCTCCATGGAACTGAGAGGCCAGAGAAGAGGGAAGCCATAGGAAAGGCACACCTACTTCTTTTGAACAACCTTGGCTGTGGAGTGACTTGATCAGAATCAAAGTCCACTGAGATGCAAGAACAGGAAGGAGTAGCTTCCAGGCAACGATGCATGGGACCTGCAATTGTCTGCCAAGGTAGCTAAATAAATATGCATATGTATACATATGTGTATAAATATAGATCTGTTAAAATAGTTATACCCTTGACCAAGCAAATCCATCTTTAAAAATTTATCTGAATCAGTAATTTGATATGGTGGGCAAAGATATATGCATAAAGATAATTACTGACATTTTGCTTAAAATGACAAAAAAATTAGAAATGCCCTAAAAATATATTAAGCAAACTGATTAAATAAATTCTGCCACATTCATAAACTGTTCACAAAACAAAAATGATCCTATAAATGTTTCTCTATTGATTGATGGAAATTTACAAACCGTGACATTCAAGGTGAGCTCTTCTGTAGCAAAAATATCTGAGATTGGTAACTCATCATGTAACATTCAGACTCTACCACTCTTACTGCAGCTTCTAAAGTTAAGCCTCCTTTGTTAACTTAGCAGCATTCCAAATCTGATGGATTGACTCCAGCTAAAATGTCCTCAATAGTCTGGTTAACAAACTAAAATCATGATTTGTTCTTTTGCAATGAAAATATACCTTCTGTTTCTAGAAATGTTTATTTCTTTTTTTCTGAGAACATTTTCATCCTGTTATCAGGAAGTTGGAAATCAAGGTTCTTTATCAGAAGTTGCTTCATGAGCCTAGCTCTCAAAAGGAGGAGAATGTGATGTTTTTAAGACTTTTTGTTCCAGACTGAAGAATCAATCCCATTTCAAGCAGTCAACCAACATTTATTGGGCTCCCACTCAATGACACAAACTACACTACAGCCTGAGGACACAAAGGTGAATAGTACAGAACCTACCACTTCAGAACTCAGAGAGGAACCAAGGAGGCATAGGCGTAAACAGCAATTGTGAGCTGTGAGCAGAGTTTCATGAGTGATGCCCCTGAGGTTCAGTGAAAAGCACCCTGCCCTTTTTCAAGGACCAAGGAGGACTTGGTGAGGAGACGATGTTTGAGTTGCACATAAAAGAATGAGAAAGGCCTCCAAACACAAGCAAAGTAAGGAAGCACCTCCAGGCAAGAGGAAATCCACCCACAAAGAAAGCATTGAGAAAGCAAAGATTTTGAACACCGGAGAATTGCAAACAGTGTTCTCAAACTTAAATGATACAGCACCACGCACGATGCCTGGGATGACAGTAGGCACTCAAATGACAACTTCCTTTCTCCTCCTCTTCCCAAACTCAGAGTAAATGAAGCAGAACTGGAGGAAGATTGGAGTTCTATGAAGTGCCTATGTTGGGAAAGGGGGACTCTTTTCAAGAAAAAGAACACAAATGTAGGTTTAGAGTTTTGGAAGGGCCCATGCAAGTGAGGGGCTCCAAAGCTTAAACTTTGCTAGCTGCTACCCACAGCCTCTGGCAGAATATTAAAGAACACAGATGGCAGGGGTGGAGGATGAGCAGGTGCACCACATAGATATCCCTTCAGAATGAAGAACTTATTCCCCGGTTGACAGGAGTGCTACCAGGCGAATGCCCTCAGCTGCTGGTCCCTATGGGCATCCTCTCAGCTGAAGAAACCTGCGCACACCCAAAGCACACACTTCCTTCCTGTGGCATCCTAAGAGGTTGACCCAGAAATCTGGAAAACCAAGGCCTCACCATAACTCCCCTTTAGTTCACAATGAGCACAGTAGATCCATCATCCCACCCGGTGGACACTCTCTGGCCCTAATGCATCATTGGGTGGACATATTGTTGCTTGGCATAACCCCTGCATCTGTTCCTTGGCCTGTGAGACCTAGAGCAATGTGGAAGTCCAAACTACCACTGTCACCAAGAGAGAGGATAATTCTGCCGCAGATGATATTCTCCAGAATCCTTTGGGTCCAGGAGTAAACATATATTCCAAGTTTTGGCTTCACCTTTCCTACCATAAGGCCTCAGCCAGCACTACTGTTCAAAGACTTACAGAGTATCTGACATATCCTAGGGGACTAAGGAATGCATAATGTGACGAAAGAGATGTAGGGTTGAGTACCAGCCACAGATTCTATTTCTTATACAATACACTGCTACACCCAGAAGCTAAGAGCCTGATAGAAGGATGGAAGGAGTTGTTGAAAAGACAGCTGAAGTGCCAGCTCACATATACTACCTTGCAAGAGTACAGGCCCATCCTCCAGGAGGTAATGCACATTTTAAATCAGTGATGTTAATATAAGCTTTGTGATCCCAGTAGGTAAAATATATGGGTCTGATAGCTAAGGAATAGAAACAGGAGTGGCCTATATACCATTATTGCCAAAGGTCCCACTTGAGGAACTTGTGCTTCCTACTCCCAACTCTCTAAGCTGTGTGGTTTTACAGATCCTGGTGCCCAAAGAGCAGATAATTCCTCCAGGAGACAAATAAAGAGTCTCATTGAATAATAAGCTACAGCTTCTACTTGGGCACTTTAGGCTTTCCACACCAATGGACCAGCAGGCAAGAAGAGTCACCATCTTAGTGGGGGTAACTTCCCCTGACCATCAGGAGGATGTAGGGCTGCTGTTACACAATTAGGGAGAAAGGAAAATGCCTGACTCGGTGCTGTTTGGTATCTCATTGCCTTCTTTTGATGGTAAGTGGATAAGCACAGTAGCATACCCAGAAGAAGGCACAATGACTAAGGGCTGAGATCCTTTAGGAATGAGAATCTGGTCATACAAAGAAGTACACCACTAAGATCAGCAGCCGTGTTAACTAAAGTTGATAGGTATCTAGAATGAAGAGGAGAGAAGAGTAACAGTATCAGTTGTGAGCCTAAGACTAGCTGAAAATTCAGGGACAATAATTTTTCCATGCAATGGTGCATCAGAAAAAAAGAGATCCACTAGAGGCCTAGAGGAGTTGTTTACAGAACTCACACAAAGAAGTAGATCCAGCGGCCCAAGGAATGGACTACAGTGGCCACTGCAATAAGCCACCTTCAGGAATAAAGGACTACTCTTGCCTTCTCAGAGAACTGAAAGCAGAAAATTGTCAGCTCTCGTGCCTCCATGTGGACTGCCTCAGCTAAAGAAAACAGATTGCCCAAGGTGATCACCCCTCTTCCTAGGATGGCCAGCATCTGATGGGTTTAACTTCCAGTTATATTGGTCTGGTCCCTGGCCCAACTCAAAATGACTCCAGTGGGTCATTCGAGCTCTAGCACTCCCCACAGACTTAGCAGGGCCTCCACTGAGACCACTTCATCACTCAGCTCCCTCACTGCCCCCATGTTGCCTCCTTCTCTTCCACAGAGCCCATGACCAGGGCACGTTCTCAACAGCCCCTGAATATCCATCTTCATTTAGAATCTGCTTCCCAAGGAACTCAGCACAAAATCCAGGCACTGAAAATATCTGTGTCTGTCAGACAACTCTCTCCTTGGAATGGTACTTTACAAACACCAATGCCATCCAGATGCCAACATCATTATCTATAAATAGGCAAAAATGTAATCACACTGACCATAGTTTCTCCTCATTAAATATCAACATTAAAGATATACAATTTACTATAAGAAGTCAGAATTCCATCTTCCAAGGTGGCCCTATATGTCCAAAGTTTGATTAGACTTTTTCTTCAAAGATGAATCACTACCAAACTTAGATAGAATCCCTGACTCACTCTTGTTTTGAAAGTAAGAAACTACCAAAAAAGATTAATTGCCTTTGCAGCAGGCTAGCTCTTTCCACAACCAGGTAGCTTTCTAGTTTTTAGCAGCAATTCTTGAGGTCAAATCATCACTTGTGGTTCCTGAAATTCCTTGCACCGAGACCTCCCATGTCAGCTGCTCTAGGAAAACAGAAGATAAAGAGAATTCTAGTCTGTTTCTTCAGTGCATACTTTTCTGCCAGGCACTCCCCTGTTACTTCAGCTGGTCTGCAGCTCCCTTAAATGCTCTGAACCCTTTAATTTCTAGGGAAGGGCAAGGGAACTACTGTCTTTAGCTCCTCTCTTCCCTGTTCTCCTAATATAGCACAAAGATACAATGTTTTGTATTTTCCAAATGCAGAATTACAGGAATTTATACAAGTAATTTAGCTAAATATGATACTACAAATTTTTTCAAAATAGCAGAAATTTCCAAATGTGACCTGACTCTGTTCATAATCACAATGGTATTAGGGAAATAAGTTAACTGTGTGACTTCAGGGGAGAAGAGAGGGAAGACAAAAAGATAATTTGTGTGCAATATATTACTTACTTTTGTTAAGAAATGATTCTGTCTGGAAACTGGAAGGTAGACTGTTTGTCTGTTTGCTTGCTTGTTTGATTATTTTATGGAATTTGGGATTGAACTGACAGTTGCCAGGAGCTGATCAGACCCTCGGATACCTGTAGGGGGATGACGGGGAATAAAAGAAAGAGGCAGAGGGCCAGGGATTTGGCCAGTGGTGCCAAACCTGCCTGGCCAGCGCAAGGTCCTGAGTTCAATCCCTGTTACAAGAATAAAAGAAAGAGACAGGGACAATATTTAAGATACAAGGGAGGACCAGGAAGAACTTGCCTCTAGTGGTCAGGCTCAACAATCTCTGCAGTGGACACACTTGCAGTGGACACACTTTTATCAGCCAGCAAGAAGCACAGAGAAGGGAGTAGTGTACTATTCCAGGAACAGGAACTGAAGTAATATTAGGGTAGTAAAATAGGGAACAAGTTTAGCATCTCAAAGGGAACAAGTTAAGGCCCTTCCCCAAACCTGGATTCCTGCATTTTGTATTGTCCTCAGAAGATTCTATCTTGCCTCAGGAGCTCTGTGATTATGGTTTCCCCACACAGGTAGAAAGTCTGCAGCCTTTCACATATTTCTCTATTCCTGAGGCAAGTGCACACCAGCCTTAGGACTGCAGGGTCTGTAGCCTGGCCCCCACCAATCTATACATATCATGACTGGTCCTCAACAAGGGCCTTCTTACTGCATTACATCCCCAGACATTTTTTTAATTTTTTTTTTTTTTGAGACAAGGTCTCACTAAATTGGTAAATTACCTAGGCTGGGCTGGAATTTGCAATCCTCCTGCTTCAATCTTCCAAAGTATTAGAATTACAGGTGTGTTCCACCACACTCGGCTTAGAAGATAGACTTTTAGAAATGAGGAGGGGAAATTAATGAAAGGGGGAGAAGGAGCAGGGATTAATGGGGATAAAAATAATCAAAATGTTATATGTATTTGCCAATATGCTAAATTCAGACTTATTATTCTGTGTTACGCACTAATTTAAAAAGTTACACTTCAAAAAAGCAATAGTTCTATTCATAATCAAAATAATAATAGAAAGTCTCTCTATTTCTCAAGATCTTACCCCTCCATATCAAAGAAATGTCTAGACTGAAAAATAATTTATGGGGTTGGAGATGTAGCTCAGAGGTAATGAACTTGCCTAGGATGCATAAAGCCCTGGAGTGGATCCCCAACACTGAAAAAAAGTATGACTCTGGTATAAAATAACCATATTTAAAGAGTTTAGGGTTCTTGGCCTAGCTGTGCTGACAAAGACTAACCACTGTCATCTCCTGAGGTCTCCATTTCCTTGTTTGCTCACAAAAACATGGAAGGGCAAGAGAGGGCCAATCATTCCAAAACATTTAATAGTAAGCCTGGGTTACTTCGTAACATGAACAGTAAAAATACTTTACTATTTTTTTTAAAATTTAAGGCAATTTCTAAGTTTCCATCCAATGCTGACATTGCATGCAGCTGTGTGATTGTGTTGAGCTAAACTGCATCAGCAAGATCATTGGCCTAGCCCTCACCTCATCAAATATGGCTTCAGTAACAATGGATTCACCAGCTCACCATCTCCCAGCCACACTTCTCCTCTGAGCTCCAGACTCATAGGCAACTGTCTGTTCCATGTATCCATTTGCAGGTCTTGAACGCACCACTAATGCTCATACGCAAAACAAGCTTCCTGGCTTTCAGCCCAACCCTTTCTGTTCCTGATTTTATTACAGTGATGAGAGCCATCACCCAAGAAGTACAACAAGCCAAAATAGAAAATAAAAATAATTTTTTTGAAAAAGAATAAAACAACTGGAGTAAAGCTTAATATCTCCTACCTCCTTAGCTTCTATTTCCAGTCTACCTTCAAGTTCTTTCAGTTTAATTACTAAATAGCTCAGACTATCCCCTGGTCTTCATCTCCATCTCCACCCGCTAATCCAAGTTGCCATGACTTCTCACCTGCAAGAGACACCAGCCTCCTCCCTCCACTCTCCCTCCACCTGTCCTTCTGCATATCCATCCTCACATTGCAATTACTGATGTCTCAGAATGCATACATAACCAAGCCATTCCCTTAAAACCTTCAGATGTTTTTCTTCTCTTAAGATAATCAAAACATCCTTAACTCTTATTATACAGCCATAGATGAGCTGGTCTTTGCATATGGCACCAGCTTCATAATGCAGCCCTCTCCTCCCCTCTCGGAGCTCCAGCCATACTGTCCTCTCTAAGTTCTTTAAATATATATGCTCTTTCCCATCTCAAGACTTTGCACATATTGTTGCATAGCTACAGAACATTTCACTCTCTTCTCTTTGCCTAGTTAATTCCTACTTGTTCTTCAAGTGTCAGATCAAAATTACTTTCTCAGGGAACACTCTGAGCTACAGGTTAAAGCTACAAGTTCTACTATTACCCTACACATTTTCTTTATGATACTTATTATGGCTGGTAAGGTGGTTGTTTACTCAATATCTGTCTCTTCCATCAGCTAAGTTTTATGGGGCTTAGAGTTTGTTCATCATTCTATCCCTGGCAACTTGCTGAATGCTTAGCGTGTAATAAGTATTTAATAAATGTTTCTTTAACAAGATATATAAATAATAAATAAATAGAAACAGGGAAAAGTAATGAGGTATTTTTATCCTTATTGCTTTTGTCCAAATACCTAGACCTCTTAACTTTATTTCCCTTTGACTGTGAAGGTTTGGTTTGGGAGTTCTGCTCAAATTTCATCAATTTTAGAGGAGAGAAGATATCTACTCATCAAATTAAATTGGTAAGAATGATCACTTGGTATTTCCATGATAGTTATATGATGTGAAGTCAAATTGACAGTCTCAATACTCCTTCTGGAGAAATTATCAGTGGGTCAAGAAAAATAGACTCTAAGGAACATTTTGGATACTCTCCAGGAATAAAATATCAGCCCTGAGTATTGTATAGTGGAAAAATTTTCAATTATCATCAGCTTTACTTTTCCAAAACTATTCTGGTCATATGTCTCAAATATTTAAATCTTAGACATTTAATGAGGTCCACAAGCCACTCTCTAGGCTGGAGACTCTGGAAAGGGAATGAGGGATGCTTCTATGTGGAGATACAGACAGGTCTAATGATGATAAGAGAAAACACACAAATCATGTAGGGAGAGGTAGTGAATAGTTCCTGACTTAGCTTCTGATCAGCTCTCCTCTGTACCTCTGTCTCCTCATAAGTGAAGTTGGTAACGCAACCCCCAGCTATGAAGATGCATGGGACATTCAGTGAGTCCTTGGGATTTTAAGACCTCAGCTCCAGGGCCCAGGGACATCTTTCAGGTTAACTCATCCTTCCACTGCTGCCCTTTGGCCAACTCTGCCCCTGGAAACAAATCTAACACCAAGATTCTAAGTCAGTCCTTGCATCTGCATCAGCAGCAAATTCTGTTTCTAAAACCCTCAAGTGTTACCTCCTCCACTAAAAATGCTCCAGACAATATTCTGGAGGCGAGTTATGTCCAAATTACATAATAAAGCCAACTGAATCCCTACATTCTTTTCCCCTATCCTCCACTTGCAGCCACTTCCCTATCTTTCTGAAATAATGGAGAAAACCCTCAAGCAGGTTAAGGTAGGAATCCATCACTGAGGCCCCCTTCCCTCTGCACACGATCAGAACAGCCCTTCGTACTCTCTCATGGTCTTCCAGGGTCACTGGAGTACAGCTCTCCTTCTGAGACAAAGTGTGCATTGGCCCAGGACCAGAGAGAAATGTACAAAAGGACACTTCAGAAAGGTGCATCAGAGGCACCATGTTGGGAACATAAAAATAAGGCCAGACAATGGTGCTAGTTAAGCCCTCATGGGGAGAATGCTTTTGATGTAAATAAGAAAAAGAGGCTTAGAATTGCTTTTTGGTGAATCCATCAGTGCCTGTCCTAACATATGTAGCTATACATATCATACACACACACACACACACACACACACACACATCTTGAACTATCATACCCCTTTTCTTGTTTTGTTTTGTATTCTTATATTTCAAGAGGGGGTCTCACTATGTAATTCAGGCTGGTGTTGAACTCACTATGTAGCCCAGGCTGGCCTCAAGCTCACAGCAATCTTCCTGTCTCAGCTTCCCAAGTGCTGGGACCCTAGGCATGCACAATCATGCCCAGATTTCATAGCCCATTTTTAATAACCCGGAGGTGTACTACTGGTCATATCACCATGTAATTATTTGGCTACATGTTTCTTTACCCTCACTGAACTGGGAGCTCTGCAGAATGTAGTGTAGAGTCACTTTATCCATCTTTATAGCTCTGTCTCACAATTCTAATAGTCAGTGTTTGCTAACTGAATTTGTCTGGACTTGCTAATTAAAACTTTTTTTTATTTATATATTAATTGGTACACTTTAGGTATACAATATATTTACATTTATCATTGGGTGTTTCTACCTGAACATGATGTATCTTAGTTCTCATTTTTTTCCCCATTACCTATGAGCCCTTCACCCCTACCATCCTTCCCTATTTACATAGACTTTATTTCCATTTTTTTTGCTTTCTCATAATTTTTCCTTTCCTTTCTTCCCTTTCCCCTTCCCCTCCTGCCACCCCTCCACCTTTGGACCTTTTCTTATTTCACATTATCAATTATTTGTTTTAATCATTTTGATCCTTATTTACACTTTCAGTTTCTCACACTAGAGATACTATTGGTATTTACACATGTGTGTCCTATTTATTTCACTTAAGAGTATGGCCTCAATATGCATCCATTTAGCTATAAATGACTCATTTCTCATTCTTTATGGCTGAGTAGTACTCCATTTTATTTTTTAAAAACCCACATCTTCTTTATCCAGTTTCCAGTTGATGGGCACTTGGGCTGTTTCCAAACCTTAGCTATTACAAACTGTGCCACTATAAACATAGGTGCACATACATTACTGTGGTATGATTCTTTTAATTCTTTTGGGAAGATTCCCAGTAGGGGAATAGCTGGGTCAAATGGGACCTCTAGTCCTAGTTCTTTGAGGTATCTCCGTACAGATTTCCACAGTGGTTGCACCAGTCTGCACTCCCACCAACAATGGAGAAGGGTTCCTTTCTCCCCACACCCTCACCAGCATTTGTTATTGGTTGATTTCTTGATAGCAGCCATTCATTGTGGGGTGAGGTGGAATCTCAGTGTTGTTTTCATCTGCATCTCTTGAATGACCAGCGATGTTGAACATTTTTTCATTTATTTATTTGCTGTTTTTACTTCCTTGTCTGAGAAATGTTTGTTCATTTCAGATGCCCATTTTTGAATTGGGTCTTTGAATTTGGGGGGTCTGATTTTTTTCAATTCTTTATATATTCTAGATGGTAGACCTTTGTCTGAGGTACAGCTGCTAAAAATTTCTTATTAAAAAGCTTCTGCACTGCAAGAGAAACTACCAACAGAGCTAAGAGACAACCCACAATATGGGAAGAAATTTTTAGCAGCTGTACCTCAGACAAAGGTCTACTATCTAGAATGTATAAAACTTTTTAAAATATATTAATGAGAGCATCGAGGAGCAGAGTCACACCCAGCACAGAGAAGGTGAACCTTCTGGGCTCCCATACCACCATCCTCGGTGCCAAGGAGCAGAGCTGCCTCCAGCATAGAGGTGAACATTCCAAGCCACCATACCACCGCCCCCAGTGCCAAGGAGATGAGTCAGAGGGGCTCCAGCAGTACACATCCTTCCCCATCCCCAGTTGAAATGGGAAGAAACTTACACAAGTCTCAAAACCAGACTTCCAGATCACCTAAAGCAACCCCAAAAGAAAATGAGATGGAACAATCTGATCCTCAACCACCTGGACTCCCTGAACTGGCAACAAAAGAGGATCCAAAAAAATTAAATCAGAGATAATTTCTCAGATAACAGCAGAGATTGTGTCCATAGTGCAAGACATGATTAATAAATCTACAGAGGACAGAGATAAAAAAAAAAAAGAGAGGAGCTGAGGAACATGATGAAATCCCAACATAGGAAACAAATGGAATCCATAAAACAGATGCAAACAGATTTCCAGGAGATTAAAAACTCCACTGAAAGTTGACACAGCAGAATGAACCAATGTGAGGACAGAATCACCAATATAGAAGATAAGATCTCAATTAGTGACCAGGAAAACAAAAATTTCTTTAAAGGGGCCATGAAAAGTCAATCCAGCAGCTGCCAGACAATGCAAAGAAAAATAACATAAGACTGATCACAGTCAATAAAGAAACAGGAGAGAGTGCAGATGACATGAAAAAATGTTCACAGAAGTGGTAGCAGAAAACTTCCCAAGCAGGGGAAAAGAACTTGACATACAGACTCTCAGCCCAAAGGAAGGGTCATCTGGGCTTCCATTCCACAGCTCCCAGCCCAGATTAAAGGGCTTCCAGGCCGCTGTTTCACCGCTCCCAGCCCAGAGGTAAGGGCTTCGGGGCAACCATTCCACCACTCCCACCTCAGAGGAGGTGAGCGGGGCAGGCACCAACACCACACCCACCCCACCCCCCATCAAAATGAGAAGACATGTAAACAAGTCTCAAAACCAAACTTCCAGATCACCTAGAGCAATCCCAAAGGGAAATGAGATGGAACACTCTGATATTCAACCACCTGGACTCCCTGAACTAGCAACAAAAGAGGATCTGGAAAAGATGAAATCAGAAATAATTTCTCAAATAACAGCAGAGATTGTGCTCATAGAGCAAGACATGATTAATAAATCTAGAGAGGACACAGATAAAAATATAGAGGAACTGAGGAACATGATGGAATCCCAACATAGGAAACAAATGGAATCCATAAAACAGATGCAAATAGATTTCCAGGAGATTAAAAACTCCACTGAAAGTCTACACAGCAGAACGAGCCAATGTGAAGACCGAATTTCAGATATAGATGAAAAGATTGCATTTAGTGACCAGGAAAAGAAAAATTGCTACAAAATTGGAAGGTACCATGAGAAATCAATCCAGCAGCTGCTAGACAATGCAAAGAAGAATAATACAAGACTGATTGGAGTCAATGAAGAAACCAGAGAGAGTGCAGATGACATAAAAAAAATGTTCACAGAAGTGATGGTAGAAAACTTCCCAAGCAGGGGAAAAGAACTTGACATACAGATAAGTAAGGCATATAGGACTCCAACTACCCTTGATCAAAAAAAAAAAATGTACTTGGGGCTGGGCATTTAGCTCAGTGCTTTCACCACCTGCTGTGCAAGCAGAAGGACCCAAGTTCAATCCCCAGTACCAAAAAAAAAAACTGACATAAAAATGTACACATAGGCATATAATTGTTAAGATTCAAGAAACCTAACAGAAGAACAAATTTCTACGAGCAGTTAGAGAAAAGAAACAAATTGCATACAAAGGAGAGCCCATCAGAATCACAGCAGACATCTGAATGGAAACCCTCAAGCCAAGAAGAGCTTGGAGTAACGTATTCCAGGCCCTAAAGGAAAACAGCCAACAACCAAGATTAATGTACCCTGAAAAACTATCTTTCACAATTGATGCAGAAATAAGAGACTTTCATAACAAAGAAGACCTTAGGAACTTCATGAATCCCAACACTCCAAAAAATTTTAGACAACATCCTAGGAACAGACAGTTAGGATCACAACCCTAGGAAGCAGAGCAGAATGAACCCATTAGGCATGACAAGAAATTAAATGTAAAGGGGGAGACTCCTACAAAAAGAAAAAGTCATGACAATGATAAGTCAATACCTACCAGTAATAACCATCAATGTTAATGGTCTCAATTTACCAATCAAAAGAAATAGACTAGCAGAATGGGTCAACAAGCAAAATCCAACAATATGCTGCATACAAGAAACACACTTTATTCAAAATGAAACTCATAGACCGAAATTTAAATGGTAGAAAACAATACTCCATGAGACAGGAACCAGAAAAAAAGCAGGAGTAGCTATCCTCTTGGAATATCAAGTGGATTTCAAACCAACACTGATTAAGAGAGACAAAGAAGGACACTACATCCTTGTAAAGGGAACAATCCAAGAGGAAGAGATAACAATCATAAATACCTATGCACCAAACAAGAGTGCACCCAACTATATAAAATAAATACTAACGGACAAGAAAAGTCATTTATGCACTAATACAATAATAGTGGGGGACCTCAATACTCCACTGTCACAAATAGATAGATCAATTAGACAAAAAACAAGCAATGAAATACTAGAACTCAGTCGAACTCTTGAGCAAATGAACTTAGAGGTTTACAAAGTGTTCCACCCCACAAAATCAGAATACACATTCTTTTCAGCTGCACACAGGTTGTTCTCCAAAATACACTACATACTCGCTCATAGAACATGTTTAACTAAGTGCAAAGGAAGTGAAGTTATCCCCTGAAAATTATCAGACCAAAGTGCAATGAAATTGGAGATCAATAGCAAAAGAAACTGTAAAAATTTCAAAAACACATGGTAATTGAACAACACACTTCTGAATAACCAAATAGGCCACAGAGGAAATTAAAGAAGAAATCAGACAGTTATTTCAATTAAATGACAATATAACATATCAGAATCTATGGGACACAATGAAAGCAGTCTTACGAGGGAAAGTCATAGCAGTGAATACTCATATTGGGAAAACAGAGTGAACACAATTAAACAACCTCATGCTGAACCTCAAGCTTCTAGAAAAAGAAGAGCAGGACAAATGCAAAGCTCATGCATGGGAGGAAATTATAAAGATCAGAGGAGAAATCAATGCAATGGAGACTAAGAGAATGACACAAAAAAGTAATGAAGCCAAGGGTTGGTTCTTCAAAAGAATCAACAAAATTGACAAACCCTTAGCCACCATTATCAGAAAAAGAAAAGAAAAGGCCAAAATCCATGCAATTAGGAATGAAAAGGGTGAAATTACAGCAGACCCAGCAGAAATCCAGAGAAGCATCAATACCTACTTCGTGAACCAATACTCCAATAAGATGGAAAACACAGAAGAAATGGACAGATTCCTAGATACATATGAATGACCAAAGTTGAATGAAGAAGATCGAATAATTCTAAAAAACCCAATATCAACCAAAGAAATAGAAAACATAATTAAAAACTTACCAACTAAGAAAAGCCCAGGTCTTGATGGCTTCACTGCTGAATTCTATAAGACATTTAGAGAGGAACTACTGCCACTACTGTTTAAATTCTTCAACAAAATTGAAAGGGAAGCAATACTCCCAAATTCATTCCTGGAAGCAAGCATCACCTTGATCCCCAAACCAGAGAAAGCCCCAACTGAAAAAGACAACTATAGGCCAATCTCACTAATGAACATAGATGCAAAAATCCTTACTAAGATACCGGCAAATAGAATGCAGAAGATCATCAAGAAGATCATACACTCTGACCAAGTGGGATTCATTCCAGGGATGCAGGGATGTTTCAACATATGCAAATCAATCAATGTAATACACTATATAAATAGAGCAAAGGACAAAAACCATATGATTATTTCCATAGATGCAGAAAAAGCATTTGACAAAATCCAACATGGATTTATGATAAAAACCCTACAAAAAAATTGGAATAGATGGTCTTTGCCTCAATCTGATAAAAGCCATCTATGAAAAACCAACAGCCAACATCATACTAAATGGTCAAAACCTGAAATCCTCAACAACAACAAAAAAACAACCAAAAACAAACAAAAAAGGACCGGGGATTTACCTCAGTGGTTTCTCTGCCTGCTGCACAAGCGCAAGGACCATAGTTCAATCCCCAGTACCAAAAAAAAAACCTGAAATCCTTCACACTAAAATCAGGAACAAGATAAGGATGCTCACTATCACCACTCTTGTTCAATATAGTTTTGGAAACATTAGCAATGGCAATTAGATAAGAGAAAGAAATAAAAGGAATAAAGATAGGAAAGGAAGAAGTCAAATTGTCATTATTTGCAGATGACATGATACTCTATATAGAAGACCCCAAGAACTCCACAAAATGTCTTCTAGACTTAATAACCAAATTGAATAAAGTAGCTGGATGCAAGGTCAATACACAAAAATCAATTGCTTTTCTGTACACTAACAACAAACCCACTGAGAGAGAAATAGGGCAAACAATTCCTTTCACAATAGCATCCAAAAAACTGAAATACCTACAAATCAACCTAACAAAAAAAATCAAAGACCTTTTCTCTGGGAAATATAGCACTCTGAAAAAAGAGATTGAAGATGATATCAGAAAACGGACAGACATCCCCTGCTCCTGGGTAGGAAGGATCAACATAGTGAAAATGGCCATACTTCCAAAACTGCTACATAGATTCAGTGCAATCCCAATTGAAATTCCAGCAGCATACTTCATGGACCTTGAGAAAACAATCCAAACATTCATTTGGAACAAGAAGAGACCTAGAATAACACAAGCAATTCTAGGTAACAGAAAAATGGCAGGGGGCATCGCAATCTGCAACTTGAAACTACACTACAAAGCTACTGTGATAAAAACAGCATGGTACTGGCAAAAAAAACAGACATGTGGACAAGAAGAACAGAATAAAAGATGCCAGAACAACTCCAGACACACACAGCCACCTCATCTTTGATAAAGGAGCCAAACACCCTCACTGGAGGAAAGATAGCCTCTTTAATAAATGGTGCTGGAAAAATTGGGTTTCAACTTGCCAAAAATTAAAAATAGACCTATATCTCTTGCCATGAAGTAAACTAAAATCAAACTGGATTAAAGATCTAAATATTAAAACATAAATGCTGAACTGGATGGAACAGAAGTTAGGTAGAACTCTTGAAGACATCAGTGTAAGAAAAGATTTTATGAACAAAACCTCAGTTGCCCATGAACTAGCATAAACAATTGACAAGTGGGATATCTTCTTATTAAAAAGCTTCTGCACAGCAAGAGAAACCATCCACACTGTGAAGAGACAACCCACAATGTGGGAAAAAATCTTCACCTGCTCTTCCTCAGACAAAGGCCTACAATCTCAAATCTATAAAGAACTTAAAAAGATCAGACCTCCCAAATTTAAAGACCCAATCCAAAAATGGGCATCTGAAATGAACAGACATTTCTCAGACAAAGAAGTAGAAATAGCAAATAAACATATGAAAAAATGTTCAACATCACAGATGATTCGAGAGACGCAAATGAAAACAATGCTGAGATTCCACCTCACTCCAGAAATAATAGCCGCTATCATAAAATTAACCAATAACAAATGCTGGTGGGGCTGTGAGGAAAGAGGAACCCTGCTCCATTGCTGGTAGGAGTGTAGACTGGTGCAACCACTATGGAAATCAGTATGGAGATAGTTCAAAGAACTAGAACTGGAAGACCCATTTGACCCAGCTATTCCCCTGCTGGGTATCTTGCCCAAAGAATTAAAAGAATCATACCACAGTGATATGAGTGCACCATGTTCATAGCAACATAATTTGTAATAGCTAAAACTTGGAAGCAGCCCAGATGCCCATCAAGTGGAGACTGGATAAAGAAAATGTGGGTTTTTTATAAGATGGAGTACTACTCAGCCATAAAGAATGAGAAATTAAGGATTTAGCTCAGTGGTTTCACTGCCTCTGCACAAGTGCAAGGACCTGAGTTCGATTCCTGGTACCAAAAAAAAAAGAAGAAGAAGAATGAAAAATTAGAGACATTTATAGCTAAGTGGGTGCACATTGAGGTAATACTCTTTAGTGAAATAAATAGGACACACATCTGTAAATACCAAATAGCTTCTAAAGTGTGAGAAACTAAAAGTGTAAATAAGCACTAAAAGGTATAATGGATAGTGTAAAATGGGAAGAAAAGGGGCAAAGGGGAAGGGGAAGTGGGAGAGGTAGGGGAAAGGAAAGAAGGGAATGGAAATAATACCAGAAAACAGAAAAATGTAAACAAAATCTTTGTAAATAGGGAGGGATGGAGGGGTTGAAGGGAGGGCAGAGGAAGGGGAAAAAATAAGAACCAAGAGAGATTATGTAAAGGTGCAAATTTCCAATGATGAATGTCATTATATTGTATACCTAAAATGTATGAATGATTAAAATGAATAATTGATAATGCAAAATAGGAAGAAAAGGTCCAAAGGGGTAGGGGAAGAGGGAGGGGTAAGGGAAAGGAAACAAGGGAAAGAAAAAATTATGAGAAATGGAAAAAATGGAAACAAAGTCTTTGTAAATAGGGAAGGATTGGGGGGTGAAGGGAGGGCAGGGAATGGGGAAAAAATAAGAACCAAGATATACTATGTAAAGGTACAAGTTCCCAGTGAGAAATGTAAATGTACTGTGTACCTCAAATGTAGCATTAAAAGAATTTAAGGGGGAAAAAGAAAGAACTTGATATACAGATAAGTGAGGCATATAGGATTCCAAATAGCCTTGATCAAAAAAAAAATCTACACATAGGCATATAATAGTTAAGATTCCAGAAACCTAACAGAAGAACAAAATTCTACAAGCAATTAGAGAAAAGAAACAAATCACATACGAAGGAAAGCTCATCGGAAACACAGTAGACTTCTCACCACAAACTCTCAAGGCAAGAAGAGCTTGGAGTGACATATTTGAAGCCCTCAAGGAAAACAGCCTGCAACCCAGAATGTTGTACCCTGCAAAACTATCTATCAAAATTGATTGAGAAATAAGTTAATTTCATGACAAAGAGCACCATAGCAACTTCATGAATACCAAACCAGCCCTCCAAAAAATTTTAGACAATGCCCTAGGAAAAGAAAATGAGGATCACAACACCAGGAAGCCCAGTAGAATGAATCCATAAGGTGCGACAAGAAATTAAATGCAAAAGGGGAGACTTCAACAGAAAGAAAAAGCCATGACAATATTAAGTCAACATGTATCAAGAAATTCATAGACTAAAAATTAAAGGGTGGAAAACAATGCTCCACGTGACAGGAACACAAAAAAAAGCAGAAGTAGCTATCCTCTTTGCAGATCAAGTGGATTTCAAACCAACACTGATTAAGAGAGACAAAGAAGGACACTACATCCTTGTAAAGGGAACAATCCAACATTAAGAGATGACAATCATAAATATCTATGCACCAAACACTAGTGCACCCAACTATATAAAACAAATACTAACGGACATGAAAAGTCATATATGCACTAATACAATTGTAGTGGGGGACCTCAACACCCCACTGTCACAAATAGATCAACTAGACAAAAAATAATGAAATACTAGAACTCAAACTCTTGAATAAATGAACTGAACAGATGTTTACAGGGTGTTCCATCCCACAAAATCAGAATACACATTCTTTTCAGTTGCACATGGGTCATTCCTCAAACAAGGCCACATATTCACTCATAGAACATGCTTAAATAAGTGCAAAGGAATTGAAGTTATCCCCTGTATATTATTAGACCATAGTGCAATGAAATTGGAGATCCATAGCAAAAGAAGCTGCAAGAATTTCATAACACATGGAAACTGAACAGCACATTTCTGAATAACCAATGGGCCACAGAGGAAACTACAGAAAAAATCAGACAGCTCCTACAATTAAATGACAATGACAATACAACATATCAGAATCTATGGGACACAGTGAAAGCAGTCTTACAAGGGAAATTCATAGCAGTGAATATGCATATTAGGAAAACAGAATGAGCCCAATTAAAGAACCTGATGCTGAACCTCAAGCTTCTAGAAAAAGAAGAGCAGGACAAATGCAAAGCTCACAAGGGAGGAAATTATAAAGATCAGAGCAGAAATCAATGCAATGGAGACTAAGAGAATGATACAAAAAGCAATGAAGCCAAAAGTTGGTTCTTCGAAAGAATAAAAAAAATTGACAAATCCTTAGCCACCCTTATCAGAAAAAGGAAAGACAAGCCCCAAATCCATGCAATTAGGAATGAAAAGGGTGAAATTACAACAGACCCAGCAGAAATCCAGAGGATCAGCAATACCTACTTCAAGAACCTATACACCAATAAGAGGGAAAACACAAGAAATTGGACAGATACCTAGACACGTATGAATTACCAAAGTTGAACGAAGAAGACCAAAAAATTCTAAATAACCCAATATCAATCAATGAAATTCAAAATGTAATTAAAAACTTACCAAGAAAAGCCTGGATCCTGATGGCTTCACTGCTGAATTCTGCAAGACATTTAGAGAAGAACTACTGCCACTACTGTTTAAACTCTTCAATGAAACTGAAAGGGAAGCAATACTCCTGAATTCATTCCTGGAAGCAAGCATCACCTTGATCCCCAAACCAGAGAAAGATGCAACTGAAAAAGAGAACTATAGGCCAATCTCACCAATGAACATAGATGCAAAAATCCTCAATAAGCCCGCTGCAGACAGGCAGGTCTGCGGATGCCCTATGGAGGTCGCGAGTCTCATGGAACATGCCGAATCAGCCCGCACCCCGGGAGCAATCTACTGGACACTCCCCCCACCCCCCACCCCGCCGCTCCTCTGTACAGCCACCTGGTTCCAAACTACAAAGACACAAAGGACACCAGACAACCAGACCACAGTACTGGGTCCCGCCACTCCCAGCCCAGAGGTAGGGGCTTCTGAGCCACCCTCCCACTGCTCCTGGTCCAGAGGAAGGGGCTTCCTGGCCACTATCCCTCCCGCTGCTCCCAGCCCAGAGGAAAGGGCTGCTGGACCCCCTTCTGTCCCGCCACTCCCAGCCAGAGGAAGGGGCTTCCAGGCCACCGTCCCTCCTGCTGCTCCGGGCCCAGAGGTAGGGGCTTCTGAGCCACCATCCCACTGCTCCTGGTCCAGAGGAAGGGGCTTCCCAGCTACCATCCCTCCCGCTGCTCCCAGCCCAGAGGAAGGGGCTTCTGGGCCACCATCCCTACCGCCGCTCCTGGCCCCTGTCCCACCTCTCCCAGCTTAGAGAAGGTGATCCTCACAGGCGCCAACATCACCACCCTGCCCCCCCAATCAAAATGAGAAAACAAGTAAATAAGTCTCAAAACCAGACTTCCAGATCATCTACAGCAACCCCAAAGGGAAATGAGATGGAACACTCTGATACTCAACCACCTGGACTCACTGAACTGGCAACAAAAGGGGATCTGGAAAAAATGAAATCAGAAATAATTTCTCAGATAACAGGAGAGATTGTGCTCCTGGTGCAAGACATGATTAATAAATCTAGAGAGGATCTCAGGAACATGATGGAATCCCAACATAGGAAACAAATGGAATCCATAAAAGAGATGCAAATAGATTTCCAGGACATGAAAAACTCCATTGAAAGTCTACACAGCAGAATGAGCCAATGTGAGGACAGAATTTCAGATATAGAAGATAAGATTGCAATTAGTGACCAGGAAAAGAAAAATTGCTTCAAAATTATAAGGGAACATGAGAAATCAATCCAGCAGCTGCTAGACGATGCAAAGAAGAATAACATAAGACTAATTGGGCTCAATGAAGAAACAGGAGAGAGTGCAGATGACTAAAAAAACTCTTCACAGAAGTAACGGCAGAAAACTTCCCAAACAGGGGAAAAGAACTTGACATACAGATAAGTGAGGTATATAGGACTCCAAATAGCCTTGATCAAAAAAAATCTACACATAGGCATACAATTGTTAAGATTCCAGAAACTCAACAGAAGAACAAAGTTCTACAAGCAGTTAGAGAAACAAATCACATACAAAGGAAAGCCCATCAGAATCACAGCAGACTTCTCAACACAAACCATCAAGGCAAGAAGAGCTTGGAGTGACATAGTCCAAGCCCTAAAAGAAAACAGCCTCCAACCCAGGTTGATGTACCCTGCAAAACTATCTTTCAAAATGGATGGAGAAATAAGATACTTTCATGACAAAGAGCACCTTAGGAACTTCATGAATACCAAACCAGCACTCCAAAGAATTTTACACAATATCCTAGGAACAGACATTGAGGATCACAACCCCAGGAAGCAAAGCAGAATGAACTCATCTGGCATGACAAGAAATTAAATGTAAAGGGGGAGAACCCAACAAAAAGAAAAGGTCATGGCAATGACAAGTCAATATGTTTCAGTTATAACCATCAATGTTAATGGTCTCAATTCACCAATCAAAAGAAACAGACTGGCAGAATGGGTCAAGAAGCAAAATCCAACAATATGCTACATACAAGAAACACACTTAATTCAAAAGGAAACTCATAGACCGAAAGTTAAAGGGTAGAAAACAATACCCCATGTGATGGGAACCCAAAAAAAAGCAGGAGTAGCTATCCTCTTGGCAGATCAAGTAGATTTCAAACCAACACTGATTAAGAGAGACAAAGAAGGACACTACATCCTGGTAAAGGGAACAATCCAAGAGGAAGAGATGATAATCATAAATATCTATGCATCAAACACTAGTGCACCCAGCTATATAAAACAAATACTAATGGACATGAAACGTCATATATGCACTACTACAATTGTAGTAGGGGACCTCAACACCCCACTGTCACAAATAGATAGATCAACTAGACAAAAAATAACTAATGAAATACTAGAACTCAATCAAACTCTTGAACAAATGAACTTAACAGATGTTTACAGAGTCTTCCACCCCACAAAATCAGAATACACATTCTTCTCAGCTGCACATGGGTCATTCTCAAAAATAGACCACATAATCACACATAGAACATGTTTAAGTAAGTGCAAAGGAATTGAAGTCATCCCCTGTATATTATCAGACCATAGTGTGATGAAATTGGAGATCCATAGCAAAAGAAACTCGAAAAATTTCATAAACATGTGGAAATTGAACAACACACTTCTGAATAACCAATGGGTCACAGAGGAAATTAAAGAAGAAATCAGACAGCTCCTTCAATTAAATGACAATGACAATACAACATATCGGAATCTATGGGACACAATGAAAGCAGTCTTATGAGGGCAATTCATAGCAGTGAATACACATATTAGGAAAACAGAATGAGCCCAATTAAACAACCTGATGCTGAACCTCAAGCTTCTAGAAAAAGAAGAACAGGACAACCCCAGAGCTCATACAAGGGAGGAAATTATAAAGATCAGAGGAGAAATCAATGCAATGTAGACTAGGAGAACGATACAAAAAAATCAATGAAGCCAAGAGTTGGTTCTTCGAAAGAATCAACAAAATTGACAAACCCCTAGCCACCCTTGTCAGAAAAAGGAAAGAAAAGGCCCAAATCCATGCAATTAAGAACCCAGCTATTCCTCTGCTGGGGATCTTCCCCAAAGAATTAAAAGAATCATACCACAGTGATATATGTGCACCCATGTTTGTAGCAGCACAATTTGTAATAGCTAAAATTTGGAAAAAGTCCAAATGCCCATCAACTGGAGACTGGATAAAGAAAATGTGGTTTTTTTATGAAATGAAAAATGAGAAATTAGAGACATTTATAGCAAAATGGATGCACATTGAGGCGATACTCTTAAGTGAAATAAATAGGACACACGTGTAAATACCGAATATTTTCTCTAGTGTGAGAAACTGAAAGTGTAAATGAGGACTAAAAGGCGTAATAGATAATGTGAAATAGGAAGAAAAGAGCCAAAGTTGAAGGGAAAGTGGGAGGGGTAGGGGAAAGGAAAGAAGGAAATGGAATTAATATGAGAAAATTAAAAATGGAAACAAAGTCTTTGTCAATAGGGAAGGCAGGAGAATAGGGAAAAAATAAGAACCAAGAAAGATTATGTAAAGTTGCAAATTTCCAATGATGATTGTCATTATATTGTACACCTAAAATGTACCAATAAAATTAATTTTTAAAAATCAAATAAAAAATACACATTAATGAAGATTGCTTAGTCAGTCAATTTAGTCTTATTTTTAAAAGTTGTTCTGTTTAAGACTTTTCCCAAAAAAACACTAAAAATAGAACTATCATATGACCCAGCTATAGCACTCCTTGATATATACCAGAAGAAATTAAAGTCAGCGTACTATACAGATCCCTGCATACCCATGTTTATGGCAGCACAGTTCATAATAGCCAAGATATGGAACCAGCCTATGTACCCATCAACAGATGAATGGATAAAGAAAATGTGGTATATGTACTCAGTGGAGTATTATTCAGCCATAAAAAAGAACAGAATTATGCCCCTTGCAGGAAAATGGAGGGAACTGGAGATTCATCATGTTAAGCCAAAGAAGCCAGGCTCAGAAAGAGAAGAATCTCATGTTTTCCTTGATATGAAAAATTAACAAAAAAAGAAAAGATGACATGAAAGTAGAAAGGAAACTACTATTAGATAAGAGGAAGAAAAGTGGGGGTTTAGGGGAGTGGATATAAAGGAGCACAATGGGGAGATGGATATGATCAAAATATGTTATATGCCTGTATGAAAATACCACATTGGAACTGAACATTTTGTAAAATATGTACTAATAACAAATACTTTTTAAAAGTTGTTCTGTTACAGAAGTGTTTAGTTATGCAATATTAAATATGCACAGTCATAAAGATCATAGGGAACATCAGGATACTATCGTCCCAAATAAAACATTACCAGTCTGAGGGAAGCTCTGTGCACCCTCCTCCCCACCCTCACTGCCAGCTCTGCCCAGAGGCAAACACTGAGCTGAATATGATGTTTGTAAAACAGCAATTGGAAAGGGAAAATCAGATGCTGTGAACAAAACCGGGCACGGAAATGTCATTTCTTTAACTCAGTATGAACAGAGGTTTGACTTGTCCGAAACTTTAGAATATGCTCACACTTATGATTTAATCCTTTAATTATGAAAACAATACATAATTTTAAAATAATAAAAACTATTTAATTCTTTATTATTACACAAATAAAAACAGACAGAACAATCATTTGACATAGAAACCAAAGTAAGTATTTCCAGCTCATCTACAAACAAGGAATTCCACCTAGCAAGGCCCAGAAGTCTTTTGACTCATGTATTACCATACTCTAGGAAGCAAAAATGTGCAGTTTAACCCTTTTGGCTCTACCTTCAGTGTGATGTACATAGGAATGGGAGCGTGTTTACAGAGTACACGGAACTGGGGCACAAAGTATGTTCTTCTAATGCCAGAAAAGTAAGGTCCAACACTGAGGAAGGAATGGTGAGTTTTAATAGGTAACATGAAAAGCTACTGTACCAAATTCCTAGTTTGTGTGTATGTGAGGAGAGGGATACAGACAGACAGACAGACAGACAGAGACACTGACTGGGTGGAACAAGGTGAATGACTAGTGCCCAAGGTGATGATGACAATGAGACAGGCTCAGGTAACTCTAAATCATTTCAAGCTTTGAAGACCCAGCAAATTCCGTCACAAGAGAGTAAAACAAATCCAGATTATATCTCTGAACCACTGAAAATGCCCACTGAGGAATCTTTTTTTTAAAGTGACCACTGCCCCAGTGTACCAAAAATGGGGAAAGAATAGATCCCAGAAACACCAGAAAAGCCCGAGACCAGTTTAGGAAACAACTGATTATGAATATACAGGAAATAAGATTCCCAAACTATTGCAAAGCTGCTAATGATATAACAGCAAATTGTTCTCATTTTCTCTTTTAATAAAGCATAAAACAAATTCTCCCATAATGTTTCTGGATAAGATAATAAGCTACAAGTTAAATATAATAGATTTTTCTGGATTGAAGCTAATGGAACTGGAAAGTAGATCACTAGACGGATGAGAGAGAGATTTTAGACAACTTCAAACTGATCCATTCTGTTCCTATATTTGATTAGGCATTTCTTTGCTTTCCCATGGGCAGACACTGTTGACTGTATATTGCACAACCATGTACTCCTTTTCATTGGTAACAAAACAATGATTTTGTTTAGGTAACAATATTTCATTTTGTAGGCAATGAATTTTGCAATCTCAATCCATTTGGGAGAGGGATTGGCCAATGAGATATAAAGGCAGAAGACTGCTGGCCACCTCTACAAGAGATTTTTCTCCTAGGAAGAAAAAGGAAAGATGTACAAAGAGGGCTGGGGATTTAGCTCAGTGGTTCCACCGCCTGCCTCAAAAGCGCAAGGTCCTGAGTTTGATCGCCGGTACCCCCCCCCCCAAAAAAACAAAAAAAGATGTACAAGGAGGATTGTTTTCCCTTCTATTCCCTTTGTTCCTCTTGCAGATATTTGAATGTGAGAACTTCATCCTGGGACCTGTGGTGGCTATCTTGAAAGTATCACACCACAAACAGGAAAATGAAACTAATACTCTGAGGATAAAGAGCAGAAAGAAGAAAAGAAATTAGGTCCTTGATGACACCATTTATTCATCAAACAAGCCTGAGGTTGCCTTCCTCTGGGCTTCCTATTACGTAGACAGTAAGTGTCCTTATGGTTGAAGTCACTATGAGTTGAGGACACCCTAATGGATAAGCTTATCAACAATAAGGGAATGAAAAAATGACCTAAGCATTTGCAGCTGGACAGAGAAGTTTGATGAGGCTTCTAAAACAAGAAAACACAGTCTTGGTCTACAAATATTTGTATAATCCAAATAAGCCATCAATGGGGTATCAGAGAGAATAGTAATCCTACTCCACTGTCTTTTGGTCCAACCTCGGGTGTCCGGGAATTCTATTTTAGGAGGCACATGGAAGAATCTAAGCAATTAAAAGAAGGAACATAAAACCAAATCTGAAGGAAGTAGAAGAATTTATTTTAGGCTATGTAATAAAAGATAAAAGGAATAATGACAGCTAATTCAAACATTGGGAGGTTTTTAATGCAATATAGACAAGAGTACAAAATGTTCTGCCCAATTTACCACAAAATTCCTCCTCCTTCATTCTCCATCATTGTTAAGCCATTCACTCAATTGACAATCAGAAAACTAAATCATATTTTTGCTACTCCTCCTCACCTTACTCTCATATCTAACGAATTATAGGACTTCGGGCTCTTTCTTAGAGTTTCTCAAATCCCTACACCTTTCTGTGTGTCCAATGGCACAACTTTAGAAATCAACATGTCTAACTTGGTGCCCGGTGTTGCCAAAATGAACTCTTTTTTTTTTTTTTTTTTGTACCAGGGATTGAACTCAGGACCTTGAACTTGCAAGGCAGTGCCACTGAGCTACACCCCGACCCCTCCAAAATGAACTGTCTTGAAAACACAAATATGATAACATCACTCTCCTACTTAAAACTATCAATGCCCTCTGCTTGCTTTCAGAGTAAAATCCAATATTCTTAAACTTCCATAGTTTTGACTCCTGTCCATTCCTTACAGTATTCTATGCTTTTGTTTTTCAGTTTTGTTTTATTAGTACATGTTTGCAGTACATAATGATTACATCTGCCCAGTGAGCTGGTCCATGTATAGGACACATCTCTATTCTCTTTTCATTCCCTTCCCCTCCTTTCCCTCCCCTCTCCATCCATCTCTTGGATCCATTCCCCTTTCCAAAAGATCTATTTCCCTTTTCTTATTACCTGTCTATTATTAGTTTGTTCTTCATACTTTGGGTTTACACATAAAAGAAACCATGCGATATTTAAGGTTGTGTGTCTGATTTATTTCACTTAACATTATGATTCCCTGGTGCATCTATTTTCCCACAAATGAATCAAGTTTATCCTTCCTTTTTTTGCATACATTCTTTTATTGGTACATTTTAGGTATACAATTTGTTTACATTTATCATTGGGTGCTTGTACCTGTACATGATGCATCTTGGTTCTTATTTTTCCCCCATTACCTGTGCACCCCTCACCCCCTCCACCCTTCCCTATTTACACAGACTTTGTTTCCATTTTGTCTTTTCTCATAATTTTTCCTTTCCCTTCTTTCCTTTCCCCTGCCCCTCCCACTTCCCCTACCATCTTTGGACCTTTCCTTCCTATTTCACATTATCTATTATACCTTTTAGTCCTTATTTACACTTCTAGTTTCTCACACTAGAGAAACTATTCAGTATTTACACATGTGTCCTATTTATTTCACTTAAGAGTATCACTTCAATGTGCATTCATTAAGCTACAAATGTCTCTGATTTCTCATTCTTTATGGCTGAGTAGTACTCCATTTTATTTAAAAAAAAAAAAAAAACACATCTTCTTTATCCAGTTTCCAGTTGATGGGCACTTGGGCTGTTTCCAAGCTTTAGCTATCATAAACTGTGCCACTATAAACATGGGTGCACATATATCACTGTGGTATGATTCTTTTAATTCTTCTGGGAAGATACCCAGCAGGGGAATAGCTAGGTCAAACAGGACCTCTAGTCCTAGTTCTTTGAGGTATCTCCATACTGATTTCCACAGAGGTTGCACCAGTCTGCACTCCCACCAACAATGGAGAAGGGTTCCTTTCTCCCCACACCCCCACCACCATTTGTTATTGGTTGATTTCTTGATAGCAGTCATTCTTTCTGGAGGGAGGTGAAATCTCAGTGTTGTTTTCATCTGCATCTCTCAAATGACCAGTGATGTTGAACATTTTTTCATATGCTTATTTGCTGCTTTTGCTTCTTTGTCTGAGAAATGTCTGTTCATTTTGGATGCCCATTTTTGAATTGGTTCTTTAAATTTGGGGGGGCTGATTTTTTTTTTGGTTCTTTATATATTCTAGATTGTAGTCCTTTGTCTGATGTACAGGTGCTAAAAATTTCTTCCCATATTGTAGGTTGTTTCTTAGCTCTGTTAGTGGTTTCTCTTGCAGTGCAGAAGCTTTTTAATAAGATGAGATCCCAGTTGTTGATTCTTTGTGCTAGTTCCCATGCCACTGAGGTTTTGTTCATAAAGTCTTTTCCTATGCCAATGTCTTCTAGAGTTCTACCTAACTTATCTTCCAGCAAGTTTAGTGTTTATGTCTTAATATGTAGATCTTTAATCCACTTAAACCTTAGTTTAGTGCATGGTGATAGGTATGGGTCTAGTTTTAATCCTTGGCAGGTTGAAATCCAGTTTTTCCAACACCATTTATTAAGTAGGCTATCTTTCCTCCAATGAGGGTGGTTGGCTCCTTTGTCAAAGATGAGGTGGCTGAGTATGTCTGGAGTTGTTTCTCCATCTTCTAATCTATTTCACTAATCCTTGGATCTGTTTCTTTGCCAGTACCATGCTGTTTTTATCACAGTAGCTTTGTAGTATAGTATCAAGTTGGGGGTTGTGATACCCCCTGCCATGTCTCTGTTGCCTAGGATTGCTTTGGCTATTCTAGGTTTCTTCTGCTTCCAAATGAATTTTTGGATTGTTTTCTCTAGTTCTGTGAAGTATATTGTTTGAATTTCATTCAGCATTGCATTAAATCTATATAGTACTTTTGGAAATATGGAAATTTTCAGGATATTGGTTCTTCCTACCCAGGAACAAGGGATGTCTTTCCGTTTTCTTATATTCTCTTCAATCTCTTTTTTCCAGAGTGCTATAGTTTTCAGGGTAGAGGTCTTTTGCCTCCTTTGTTAGACTGATATACTTCATTTTTTTGGATGCTATTATAAAAGGAATTGTTTCCCTAATTTCTCTCTGAGTAAGTCTGGGGTTTTTTTTGTATAGGAAGGCTATTGTTTTTTGAGTGTTGATCTTGTATCCAGCTACTCTACTGAATCTGTCAATTAAGTTTAGAAGTCTCTTGGCAGAGTTTTTTGGATCTTCTATGTAAAGCATCATATTGTCAGCAAATAATGACAGTTTAACTTCTTCCTTTCCTATCTTTATTTCTTTCTCTTTTCTAATTGCTGTGGCTAATGTTTCCAGAACTATATTGAACAAGAGTGGTGATAGTGAGCACCCTTGTCTTGCTCCTGATTTCAGCATGAAAGTTTTCAGTTTTTGACCATTTAGTATGTGGGCTGTTGATTTTTCATAGATAGCATTAATCAGGTTGAGATAAAGAACTTCTAGTCCAAATTTCTGCAAGGTTTTTATCATGAATGGATGTTGGATTTTGTCAAATGCTTTTTTTGCATCTATTGAGATGATCATATGGTTTTTGTCCTTGACTCTGTTAATATAGTGTATTACATTTATTTATTTACATATGTGGAACCATCCTGGCATCCCTGGGATAAATCCAATTTGTTTAAGGTGTATGATCTTCTTGATGACCCTCTGTATTCTGTTTGCCAGTATCTTGTTGAGGATTTTTGCATCTATGTTCATTAGGGAGATTGGCCTGTAGTTCTCTTTTTGGGTTGGGTCTTTCCCTGGTTTTGGAATCAAAGTAACACTTGCTTCCAGGAGTGAATTTGGAAGCCTTGCTTCCCTTTCGATTTCCTTGATGAGTTTAAAGAGTAATGGAAATAGTTCTCCTTTAAATGTCTTGTAGAATTCAGCAGTGAAGCCATCAGGACCTGAGCTTTTCTTTGTTGGTAAATTTTTTATTACATTTTCAATCTCACTCATTGTAATTGGAGTGTTTAGAATTTCTATATCTTCATTTAACTTTGGCAATTTGTATGTATCTAGGAATCTGTCCATTTCTTCTGTTTTCCATTTTATTAGAGTACAGGTTCTCCAAGTAGGTCTTGATGATCCTCTGGATTTCTGCTGGGTCTGTTGTGACTTCACCTTTTTCATTCTTAATTGCATGGATTTGAGCCTTTTCTTTCCCTTTTTTGATAGGTTGGCTAAAGGTTTATCAATTTTATTTATTCTTTCTTTTTTATATACATCCTTTTATTGGTACATTTTAGGTATGCAATATAATAACATTCATCATTGGAAATTTGCATCTTTACATAATCTCTTGGTTTTTATATCTCCCCCCTTCCCCTCCCCTCCCTTCAACCCCTCCATCCCTCCCTATTTACAGACACTTTGTTTGCTTTTTATTTTCTCATATTAATTCAATTCCCTTCCTTCCTTTCCCCTACCCCTCCCATTTCCCTTTCCCCTTTGCCCCTTTTCTTCCTATTTCACATTATCTATTATATCTTTTAGTCCTTATTTACACTTTCAGTTTCTCACATTAGAGAAACTATTCGGTATTTACACATGTGTGCTCTATTTATTTCACTTAAGAATATCACCTCAATGTGCTCGATTTTATCTATTCTTTCAAAATACCAACTCTTTGATTCATTGATTTTTTTGTATCGTTCTCTTAGTCTCCATTGCATTGACTTCTGCTCTGATCTTTATAATTTCCTCTCTTTTATGAGCTTTGGGTTTGTTATGCTCTTTTTTTTTAGGAGCTTGAGGTTCTGCATTAGATTATTTATTTGAGTTCTCTCTGTTTTCCTAAAATGAGCATTCACGCCTATGAATTTCCTGCGTAGAACTGCTTTCATTGTCTCCCACAGATTCCTGTATGTTGTTCTGGCATTATCACGTACTTGTAGAAACTGTCTAATTTCTTCTTTAATTTCCTCTGTGACCCATTAGTTGTTCAGGAGGGTGTTATTCAATTTCCATGTGTTTGTGGGGGTTTTGCAGTTTCTTACGTTATTGATCTCCAATTTTATTGCACTATGGTCTGATAATATACAGGAGATAACTTCAATTCTTTTACATTTACTTAGACATATCCTATGAGCTAGCATGTGGTCTATTCTGGAGAATGACCCATGTGCAGCCGAAAAGAATGTGTATTCCCATTTTGTGGGGTGGAACACTCTGTAAACATCTATTAAGTCCATTTGTTCAATAACTTGGTTCAGTTCTAGAATTTCCTTGTTAATTTTTTGTCTAGATGATCTGTCTATTTGTGACAGTGGGGTGTTGAGGTCCCCCACTAGAATTGTATTAGTGCTTATTTGGTTTTTCATGTCCATTAGTATTTGTTTTGTATAGTTGGGGGCATTTGTATTTGGTGCATATGTATTTATGATTGTGATCTCTTCCTCTTGGACTGTTTCCTTCACAAGGATGTAGTGACCATCTTTGTCTCTCTTAATTAGTTTTGGTTTGAAATCTACTTTGTCTGCAAATAAGATTTCTACCCCTGGTTTTTTCTGGGTTCCCGGCTCATGGAGAACTCTTTTCCACCCTTTTACTTTCAGTCTATGAATTTCTTTTTGAGTTAGGTATGTTTCTTGTATACAGCATATTGCTGGATTTTGCTTCTTAATCCATTCTGCCAGTCTATTTCTTTTGATTGGTGAATTGAGGCCATTAACATTGATGGTTATAATTGAGAGATATTGACTCATCCTTGTCATGATGTTGTACTGTTGTTGACTCTTTTATTTCTTATTTTTCTCCCTTTCCCTTTAGTTTCTTACCTTGCCTGGTGGCTTCCCTCTGTTGGGCCTCATGGAGTTGTGACCTTCATTGTCTTTTTCTAGGATATTGTTTAGAATTGTTTGGAGTGCTGGTTTGGTGTTCATGAAATTTCTCAGGAAAGTATCAAATTAGATTTTGAAAGATAATTTTGCAAGATACAACAGTCTAGGTTGGAAGTTATTCTCTTTTAGGGCTTGCAATACTTCACTCCAGGTTCTTCTTGACTTGAGGGTTTGTGTTGAGAAGTCTGCTGTGATTCTCATGGGCTTTCCTTTGTATGTGATTTGTTTCTTTTCTCTAACTGCTTATAGGATTTTGTTCTTCTGTTGGATTTCTGGGATCTTGACTATTATATGTCTAGGTGTAGATTTTTTTTTTTATTGTGGCTAGTTGGAGTTCTATATGCCTCACTAATCTGTATGTCCAATTCTCCACTTCTGTCTGGGAAGTTTTCTGCTATTACTTCTGGGAATAGTTTTTTTTTATGTCAATTGTACTTTCTCCTGTTTTTCTGTGGACTCCTATCAGTATTATGTTATTCTTATTTGCATCATCTAGCAGCTGCTGGATTGATTTCTCATGGTCCCTTACTATTTTTAAGAAATCTCTGTTTTCATGGTCCTTAACCACAATCCTATCTTCTAAGTCTGATATTCTATCTTCACATTCCCTTAATCTGCTGTACATATTTTCAATGGATTTTTTTTTTTTGGACCAGGGATCGAACTCAGATCCTTGCATTTGTGAGGCAGGCAGCAGAACCACTGAGCTAAATCCTCGGCCCTTCAATGGAGTTTTTAATCTCCTGAATATCTGTTTGAATCTGTTTCATGGATTCCACTTCTTTCCCATGTTGGGTGATCATGGTTTCCATTTCTTTCTTATGCTGGGCATTCATGGCTTCCAGCATGTTTCTGAGCTCATCTATTTTTTTATCTGTTTCTATTCTAGAGCCTCTAATCATGTTTTTCACTCTGCTTACCATCTCTGTAGTTATCTGGGATGTTATTTCTGCTTTGAATTTTTCTAGAGCCTCATTCATCTGTTTTTTTTACTTCCTGTGCTATCAGTTCAAGGTGTTCAGGTGGTTGATTATCAGACTTTTCCACCTCATTTCCCCCAGAATTTGCCTTTTGTGGGGTGGAAGTCCAAGTTTGTGTCTTGCTTAAATGTCTTCTCATTTTTGTTTTTGGTACTGGCCTTGGTTTAATTCCTGGGTTGATACTTTGAACTTGATTACTGTAAGTACCTTTGTTTACTTGTATTTAAAACCCTTATGGAATGATTGCGTCTCAGAGGTGTCTTCCAGATATAGCTGGTCTTTAGGTTTTGAGTCTCTAATGGCTTTGAGGCTCTTTCATTTTCATTATACCAGGAAGGACAACTGATTAGCTCAATCACAACACCTTAGCCCAAGTGATACAATCAGCAACACCATAGCATGAAGTACATCTTAGAAAATGACAATTTGTGGTAGTTATTAATCTATCACCATTAACTGTGTGAGTTAAATCAAAATCAAGGACCAACCCAACATATGTTTATAGTGAATAAACTCTTGAATATAGAAACTTTACCCTTTGGATGGGGAGTTAGAAGGAGTTGGGGAGGGAGGGATAGGTAGGTAGAAAGATAGGGGAAGGTTAGCAGTGAGGCCAGAGAACACAGGCGAGAGAAGGAAGAAGAGAAGAAAAGAAAAATAAAGAAGAAATATGAATTAGGAGCAGAACAGGAATACAAAGGGAGATGAAGAACAATGTGGAATAGCAAGGGAGTGAGGCAGAGAGAGAGAGAAAGAAAAGAGAAAAGAAAGAAAAAAGAGAAAAGTAAAACTTCGAAAAGAGTAGAAAAATAAAAAAATTAAAAATAAGAGCAAAAAAGTAGTGATAATTTTGAAAAGAACAAATACAAGATAAAAATGAATGGCCTTCTTCAGGGTATGTCTCTGCTGTCACAACAGACAATGTGGGCAGCAGTGTGCAGATAGAAGTCAATGAGTCTCAGCAAGCCAGTCACAGGCCCGTGAGATTCAGGCAGATTTCTGGCTGCAAGACCCAAGTTGAGCTCCCTGTCCTCCTTCAGGGTTGAACCCTGCAAGGTTCTACTGCAGGTCCCAGTTGCCCTTCCCCTGAAGATAGTCCAGGTTCCAATGGGAGGTGATGATCCCTCCAACTTACCAAGCACGGTGGTCTGGTGTGCCTTTATTACAGAGATTCTCTTCACTTCTCCAGTGGGCTTCAGTTTTCATCATGGAGCCTGAGTGAGGCCGTCTGTCTGTTGTTCATTTCTGCAGCTCAGAACAATGGCCTTTCTGCCTCTCTGTGCCTCTGCAGTATGGAACAGGTAGCTGCACAGCCAAGAGGCCAGAGGTGGGGGGGGGGTGGCTGGTGGGCATGCCAAGGGGTTCTCAGCGTCTCCAAGTTTATCCTTTTTTATGGCAGAATAGTACTCCATTGTGTATACATACCATATTTTCTTTATCCATCCATCTGCCTATGGACATACAGGCTGCTTCCAAGATTTAGCTACAGTATTATGAGTTGTGCTGCTAAAAACACCGCTATGCATGTATCCCTATAATATGATGTCTTTAACTCTTTCAGGAAGTTATCTAGAAGGGGGATAGCTGGGTCAAATGGAATTTCTATTTTTAGTTTTTTGGGGAATCTCCATACTGATTTCCGTAATTATACTAGTTTATATTCCCCCCAACAATGTGGAAGGGTTCCTTCTTCCCCAAGGCCTCACCAACTTATCCCTTGTGCACACTCTTTAAAACTCACTAAGCCATTTCAGGTTTCTGTGTCTATCTTCTCACTTTGTGTTCACAAGAAAAATCTCAAAATGCCTTCAAAATCCAACTCAAAATTCTTCTCCATCTTTGGAGCCCTTCAGCCTCTCCTTTCCCAGACGGAAGACCCAGGGACACCAACATGCTGATAAAGGCATAAGGCCTTCCTACATCCCAGGCCAGGTAGAACAGGGAAGGCCTGCATCATGGTAGAGAGAGCTACTCAGATTTTAAATGTCAAGTAAATCATGTAAATGGGACGTCACTCCCGTGGAACTAGATAGAAAGAAACTGGGTAAAACTCAACAAGCTGGAAGGTAATGTAGACTGGACAGGTTCCTGTGGACATATGTAGGATTACTTAAAAGTATTTTGGTTTTTTTCTGCCCCTTAAAATACAACTATGGGCAACAAATATTTTTAACTCTTTCTTTTCATCTTTATTTTCAATAGCTGAATGTTGATTTCAGTGTCAATATTCTAAAATGCCTCGATTATTGCACAGTGGCTTACAACAAAGTGAAACTATGATATATGGTTTCCGTTTATACTCATAAGCAGCCTCCCAAAGTTGCCAAACTTTACCATTGTGCTTCTGCATTTGTTTGCAATGCTATATATTTGTGAAAATTACCCTGAAAGTTGACCAAGATACTACTTAAAAGTATGAATAACAAATGATATGTACATGTGAAAGACATCTCATCGGCTTATATTTTACTTAATATTGTTCATTTTTTTTAGGTCTAATGTCTTCCTGAATGCTTTAACTCAGTTTACTTATTTTCAAAATAGTTTGTATTCTTTGTTAATAAAATTAACTTGAGCAAAAAAAAAAATCAACAAGCTGGAAATGAAAGAAACCACAAGAGAACCAACATCAAACGTGGAAAGTGAGCTCAGAGTTTAGATAAGTTAGCTGAGCCAAATTTGGGGGTGACTTGGCACACATAGAAAGCAGCTATTCAAGGGAACAACTAATGAACACTTCATTCATACCTCCCTTGGTAATTATCTCATTGTGTTAAAATTAGTTCTGACATTTGTTTTCCCAACTTTTCCACATATTTATCTAGGGAGAGACCATGTCTTCCTCATGATTATCCTATATTTTTCCATGTCAAATCAGCATGGGATTAAAAGTAGGGAGAAAATAACAGTGACAGCTAGTATTCCTCTGCCTCAATCCATACTCACTTTGAAGATCCTCCAGAATCCCTTCAAATTTCTCCTAATTCAGGAGTTTCCTCAGGGCACTCTGCTAGTCCTCTTGGTCATTATGTTATCCACCATTTTCCCTCTCCTGTGATCTGGCCCTAGCCCAAGTAGTAATAACCTCCTGTGGCTATAGATAGCACAGCACTGTTCGCCCAAGCTACCATGCAGATTGCTTCTAGAATTCTCTAGAATCCACTGAAAGAACCAAGCCCCATGCCCTCATCCACGAGTCAGACCAGTTATATTCTCCTGCCAGCCCAGGCCTCGCTCAGGGCTCAACATTTGCTCTGAACTTTGTCCAGTGAGCTCTAAAAGTGAAGAGAGCTTGTCATCACTGCCATTTGCTTTGCAGAGGCAGTGTTTCTGTAGGCTCCTTGCTGAAATTTTGGCTTCATGATTCAAAGACATGACTTCCTGTCCTCTGAGTGAGAATGCAAATCTATCAGGGCTCCATCCAAGACCAAATAAGTCTTAGATATACCCTAGAACAGCCAGCCACTTTCACCTGAGGCGTCAATGGCCTGGAAAATTTGTCATTAGAATGAAGTCCCTGTGCAAACAGTTACTTGACTACCTATCAGTCTGAAATTTCTGCCATGCCTCTCTTTGTCCCTAGAGTGTAGCACACACCTGGCACATAAGTGTATGCTCACTAAATGTTTACTCAATGAGTGAACAAGGAAACATTTTGCAAAATGAAAATTAAAGATGATTGCATTTCTCCTAAAAAAAGAGACTTGCAAATTTCAATAAACAAATGAAAAGATGGTTGACATCATTAGCCATTAGGGAAATGAGAATCAAAATCACAATGAGAACATATTTTACATTCACTAGGATGGCTATGATCAAAAAGATAAACAATAACAATTGTTGCTGAGGAGGTGAAAAAATTCAGAATTCTCAGACATTGCTTATGGGAATATAAAATAGCACTGCTGCTCTAAAAAACAGTTTAATGGTTCTTTGTAAAGTTAAACATAGAACTACTATAAAACAGCAATTTCACTCCTAGAGAATTGAATATATTCATACAAAAAATTAACAATATATAAATATTTGTAATGGGGTTATTCCTTACACTCAATAAGTAGAAAACCCCAACTTCCCATCATTTGATGAATGGATAAATAAAATGTGATGTATGTATACAATGGATATTGTTCAGCCATAAAAAGAAATGAAGCTTATGCTATAATAAAGAAATAAAGCACATGCTAAGTGTTTTCTGTACTTCAGTGTGGATGAATCTTTAAATCCCATGCTAAGTAAAAGAAGCCAGACACAAAAGGCCATTATTGTACAGATACATTTATATGAAATGTCCAGAACAGGCAAATTCATATAAAAGAAGTTTTCAAGAGTTGGGGGAAGGAGAGAAGAGGGGATAACTATCGAATACAAGCTATTTTGAGGAGTGATGACTTAGATAATAGTGATGATTGTACAACTTTGTGAATATACTGAAGACCACTGAATAGTAAGAATACTTTTAAAAGATAAATATTATGGAATGTGCATTAGATCTCAGTTTTTTAAGTGGTCCTAAATATTCTTAGGAATTGGATAGGCATTATGTCATTTTCAATTACAAAGCAAGTTTTGCTTCAGTCTTTTAAAAGTACTTTCTGGCAGAGAAGCTGAGCCAGTCCCAGCACGTGGAAGGAAGCTCCCCCACCACCATTCCAAGCTCCTAGGGCAGAGAAGGTGAGCCGGTCCCAGCATCCAGAGGGAAGCTCCCCCACTGCCATCCCAAGCTCTTAGGGCAGAGAAGCTGAGCCAGTCCCAGCACCCAGAAGGAAGCTTCCCCACTGCCATCGTGGGCTCCTAGGGCAGAGAAGCTGAGCTGGTCCCAGCATCTGGAGGGAAGCTCCCCCACTGCCACCCAAGCTTCTAGGGCAGAAAAGGTGAGCCACGTGGGCACCAGAAGCAATCCCCACACCCCATGTAAATGAAAAGACATGTAAACAAGCCTCAAAAACAGACTTCTGGATCACCTACAGCAACTCCAAAGGGAAATGAGATGGAACAAACTGATACTCAACTACCTGGACTCTCTGAACTGGCAACAAAAGAGGATCTGAGAAAAATGAAATCAGAAATAATTACTCAGATAACAGCAAAGATTTTGCTCATGGTTCAAGGCCTGATTAATAAATCTAGAGAGGACACAGATAAAAAAAATAGAGGATCTGAGGAACATGATGGAATCCCAACACAGGAAACAAATGGAATCCATAAAACAGATGCAAACAGATTTCCAGGACATGAAAAACTCCATCAAAAGTCTGTGCAGCAGAATGAACCAATGTGAGGATAGAATTTCAGATATAGAAGATAAGATTGCAATTAGTGAGGAGGAAAAGAAAAAATGCTTTAAAATTGTAAAGGAACATGAGAAATCAATCCAGCAGCTCCTAGACGATCCAAAGAAGAATAACATAAGACTGATTGGAGTCAATGAAGAAAGAGGAGAGAGTACAGATGACATAAAAAAAAACTCTTCACAGAAGTGATGGCAGAAAACTTCCCAAGGAGGGGAAAAGAATTTGACATACAGATAAGTGAGGCATATAGGACTCCAAATAGCCTTGATCAAAAAAAATCTACACATAGGCATAGAATAGTTAGAATTGCAGAAATCCAGCAGAAGAATAAAGTTCTACAAGCAGTGAGAGAAAAGAAACAAATCACATACAAAGGAAAGCCCATCAGAATCACAGCAGACTTCTCAATGCAAACCCTCAAGGCAAGAAGAGCTGGGAGTGATGTATTTCAAGCCCTAAAGGAAAACAGCCTCCAACCCAGATTGATGTACCCTGCAAAACTATCTTTCAAAATCGATGGAGAAATAAGATAATTTCATGACAAAGAGCACCTCAGGAACTTCATGAATATCAAACCGGCACTCCAAAAAATTTTAGACAATACCTTAGGAAAAAACAATGAGGATCACAACCCCAGGAAGCCCAGCAGAATGAATCCATTGGGTGTGACAAATTAAACGCAAAGGGGGAGAATCCAACAAAAAGAAAAAGTCATGACAAGGCTTTTAAAACTTTTAACTTCATCTCCCTAACGAGTGTATAATTCAATCCTGTTATTGTACTGATTAGTATTTTTCTGATTCTAGTGTTGCACACCTTTACTTGTGCTGTACTGGCTATTTATCATCTTGTTATGTTTACTTTTTAATTGGGTTGTCTATTAATGAGCTCTAAGAATTCTTTATATATTCTGGTCATAGGTTATATGCATTGTAAATATGGTCTGTTTAAGGACTACTTTTCATTTTATTGATGTCATTTAAAGTTCTAAATTTTGATGGAATCTCATTTATCAATTTTTTTCTTTTATATATCATGTCTTTTTTATACTAGGTAGTTCTTGCCTACCCTGAATTCATAAACATTTTCCCTTATAATTTCTTCTTAAAGTTTTATACTTTTAGGCTTTCATATTTAGGTTCATAGATCCCTTCAAGTTATTTTCATGTATGGAAATAAAGGGTTAAGGTTAATTTTTTATATACGGTTACCAGGTGTTCTAGTGCCATTTGCTGAAAACACTATCTCTTCCTTGGCTCTTGAATTGAGTTTATATTCTATAAAATGCTAATGTTAAATAATCTTTCAAAACTCAGTGAACCATATATGTGTGGTTCTATTTCTAGATTCTCTGTTTTATTCCAATGATCTATGTGTCTTTCCTTACACCAACACTGCCTTGATTACTGTAGCTTTAGAAGAAGTCTTAAAATTAGGTACTAAATGTCTTCCAACACTGTTGGTTTTTTTTTAACTTTTCTAGGTCCTTTGTACTCCTACATAACTTTTAAATTTCAATATCCAATTCTTCATTTATAGAAAGTATACATAGACCTGAATTTTTATATATACCTTGTGTTTTCTAATCCTGCTAAATTCAAATACAACTTCTAAGGGCTGCTAGAGATTTCCTAGTATTTTCTCTGTAGATGATCATTTCATCTACATATAAAGATTTTGCTTCTACCTTGCCAATCCTATCCTAATTGTGTCATTTTATTGCCAGACTATTTTGGTGAGGCCTAGGTTTCAAAATTTAATGGACAGATAAAGAGTAAGCATATCTGCCCTTGTTCCCCACCTTAAGGAGAAAGCACTGTATCTTCTCCATTCATGTAAGGCATTCTCGCTGGAAGTATGGACTACATGTCTTTAATCTGTTGAGAAGGTTCTGTTCTACTTCTAGTCTCCTGATAGCTTTTACCATGGACATCTGTAAAATTTAATCCAATACTTTTTCTCCAACTAGTGACAGGATCATATGGCTTTTACCTTTCCTCTGTTAAAATGATGACTTTGGGGGGTGGATCTTCCAATGCTGAACCAACACTGCCATCCCTATAACAAAACCACTTTCTACATCCTGCCAGATCTGACTTCCAGTAGTTTGTTTTGTTAAACAAATTTCTATCTATGTTCATACTTTTTTCTTCTATTATCTTTATCCAATTTTAGGATTAGCACAATGTTGAGTTCCTAAAATGAGGGGAGAAGTGTTCCTTCTTTTTTCTGCTTTAATTGTTTGATATAATTTATCAGTTAAAATGTTTATGAGCCTGCTGTTCTCATATAGGTAGATTTTCAAGCTAGGAATATACTTTCTTTAATAGGTGCTATTCAAATTTTATATTTCCTCCAGAGTTAGTTTCATTAATTTGTCTTAGAAGTTATTCAGAAGAAAACCAGGGATGGCTGATAAACTACAATTGTCCATCTGGCCAAGGCTGCTCATACCCCCAGCCAGGCCCACAGCAGCAAGACCTATAGCCCCAGTAGAGGAGGGATAAGGAGGTCTGTGTTCATCCCACACTGTGTGACAATGGGGGACAGGACTGGGACAGCATCCCCGGGACATCAGAATAATACTAGCAAAGCCTTTGGAAGGAAACTCAATGCCACATTCACAGATTCCAACCCAGGGAGTGCTAGGAAGAGCAGCGACAGTGTATATTTTTTCTGTCAAAAACAAATTTTTTTAAAAAAAGAAAAGAAAAACAAATATTTCTTTTTATGTTCCCCTACCTTTGTGTTATGCATTAAATGGTGCCCTTCTCAAAAAAAAAAAGATATGTTGGAATCCCAATCCCTACGCCTCAGAATGTGATTTTCTTAAGAGAAATCTCTTTACAGAGGATCGAATTGACATGAGGTTATTGGGATGATTCCTAATCCAGTAGGACCCATGTCCTGATAAAGAGGGGAGCACATCCATGCACTCAGGCAGTGGCATTCAGAAAGGAAGAGAGAGCCTGGGATGCACCAGCTACAAGCAGAGAACACCAGAGACATTTCTTGCCTGCAAATCACCAGCAGCTAGGAAGGGGGCACAGGACAGGATGCCCCCACAGCACTCAGAAGGCACCATCCTTGTTGACACGTTGACCTCCAACTTCTGACCTCCAGAATGGAACATGATCAGCGTCTGCTGTGTGAGCCACCTGCTCTGTGGTCTTGTGGCAGGAGTCATCACTACTGATGCACCCTGTTATCCACCAGCAGAAGCAGCAACACTCCTCATGCATGCTCTCTCGATAGATAGATAGATAGATAGATAGATAGATAGATAGATAGATAGATAGAGATATCTATCTATAGAGATAGAGATAGAGATAGATAGAGATAGAGATACTGATAGATATCTGTGGTTTTCTGGTCCTGACTCCCTCTTCCCAGAGGCCAGATTTAAAACCACAGTGAGAGCCCAGCCACTAACCAGGGAGCACCCAAGCCCCCAAGCAAGGTCCAAGATCATTTTCCCATGTGAGTACAGTGCACATCCTCTAATCATCTGCAGCAAATGGAAAGGGTGAAAATGCCATGATCCTTCCCCTCTGCTCTTTCTCATGATGTGCCATTCATCTTTAGCAGAGTGGCAGAAAACTGTCCTTCATATGGTAATTTCATGAAGTTAAGCATGACTTTGGATAAGTAAGCCCCAAGGGCTCAGTAAGCAAATATGAACAGATGTTCCAAATTGGTGGAGGAATCCAACAATAGAAGAAGAGGGAATAACATTGCCAGACTGACATTTCATACCCAAGACTCTGTCTGAGCCCAATTCACCACTACACCTGCTGCATGAACAGCATTTTGATGTGATTTAATATAGTCACTAATGAGTTCAAAAGTGCAGCCTGCACATAACTTCATTCTTGGGCCTGTAAATTAGCATGATCTTCTAATGAGGGATAATAAGGAACATTTCCCAGCCTGTGCTTACCAAGGCACAAACAGGCCAAACTCTGGCTCAGAGCTGCAGCCCTGCCCCCTTTCTACTTCATGCTAGAACATCTGAAGAGACCAGCTGTCCAGAGAATGCCCCCTCACACACACACCACAGCAGCCAAGTTCCTGGCTGCAGAGCCACTGGCGGGGATGCTTCAGCCAGCCCCACCCAATATTGCCCTCCTTAAACCCAAAATGGACCTCACACTTTGACAAAGACAGGAGCAATTGAGAAAGCAGAGCCATACACCCCAGGGAGGGAAAAGGTCTCATGTCCAAAAATATAAAGTTTATTTCAAAGAAAACAAATTTAATGCAATGATGTGTTTACAGCTCCAGGAGAGGAAAAAACTTTTTGTGCTTTAGCAGTGCTATGTGGATCTGTTAAATCATCTGTGAGCATCTACTCTGGGCAAACACCATGCAAGGCACCACGGCAAGGTCAGGAGTGAGCCAGACCAAGCCGCTATTTGTGGAGGTCCTGCCATGGCCTGGAGGTCAGCTCAGGAGTGAGACCCAGCCAGATTCCCACCTGGATTCCATCTTTGCTTAGCCAGATGATTCAGGGGAGATCATCCAACCTCTCTGAGTACCAACTTCCTTGTTTGCAAAACAGGGATATTAACACCCTACATCATGTTTGGACAAGTATCCTGTAAAAGGAACCACTTGAAAATGGTAGCTCTAATTCTTATATGTTAATTGTATAAATACTGACAACATATCTTCATTGATTTATCTTTAAAATGTCCTTCACAAGCACATATTCTGTCTTTTCCAGCATTGTTTTGGTTTTTATTTTGCTTTTGGTTTTCTGGTATTGGGAATCAAACCCAGGGCTTTGCACACTAAGCACACAATTAGATGTACCCTCAACCACTAAAGGCAAATATTCTTAAGGGCATAAACCATATCTTCTTTTGTTTCCTCCAACTGTTTGTAGGACAGTGATGATTGTCTGACTGTCCCACACCTGTGTTCTAGAACATCTGTAAGAAAAATCAAATTTTATGGTGCTGCTCAGAAAGATGTAATGGAATAACATTAGAAGCAACAATTGTATGTTAATGATTATCATGATTGCTCCATTCTCAAAACAAAAAGCTTAGCCAGGGATTTAGCTCAGTGGTTCCACCACCTGCCTCACAAGTGCAACAACAACAACAAAAAAAGCTTAAATTATTATTCTTTTCCTCCTCTATGAAAACCAACCTAAACTTGAAACAACACATTCTCTGGGCCCAGAAGCAATGAAAAGATTATTAAACCTATAGACTGTCTGACATCATATAAACTGAAGTAGTATGTGTATGTTCCTCTAAAATACTAGTTTTGGGCCTTCCAGGCTGTCACAACACTGTCCCCAGTGATGAGCAGGTGAGTCAAGCAGGCTCCAGCAGCACACACCCCTCCCCACACCTTGAAATGAAAAGACACTTAAACAAGTCTCAAAACCAGACTTCCAGATCACCTAAAGCAACCCCAAAGGGAACCGAGAAGGAACAATCTGGTACTCAAACACCTATATTCCTTAAACTGGCAACAAAAGAGAATCTGGAAAAAATGAAATCAGAAATAATTTCTCAGATGACAGCAGAGGTTGTGCCAATAGTGCAAGACATGATTAATAAATCTACAGAGAGCACAGATTTTAAAAAATAGAGGAGATGAGGAACATAATGGAATCCCAACATAGGAAACAAATGGAATCCATAAAACATATGCAAACAGATTTCCAGGAGATTAAAAACTCCACTGAAAGTTTATGCAGCAGAATGAGCTAATGTGAAGTCAGAATCTCAGATATAGAAGATAAGATTGCAATTAGTGACCAGAAAAAGAAAAATTGCTTTAAAATAGTAAAGGACCATGAGAAATCAATCCAGCAGTTGCTAGACAATACAAAGAAGAATGACATAAAACTAATCAGAGTCAATGACGAAACAGAAAAGAGTGCAGATGACATAAAAAAACTGTTCACAGAAGTGATGCCAAAACACTTCCCAAGCAGGGGAAAAGAACTTGACATATGGATAAGTGAGGCACATAGGACTCCAACTAGAATGATCAAAAAAATATACACATAGGCATATAATAGTTAAGAACAGAAGAACAAAGTTCTACAAGCAGTTAGAAAAAAGAAACAAATCACATACAAAGGAAAGTCCATGAGAATCACAGCAGACTTCTCAACACAAACCCTCAAGGCAAGAAGAGCTTAGGGTGATGTATTTCAGGCCCTCAAGGAAAATAGCCTCCAATCCAGATTGATGTACACTCTAAAACTATCTTTCAAAATTGATGGAGAAATAAGATACTTTCATGATGAAGAGCACCATAGCAACTTCATGAATACCAAACCAGCACTCCAAAAAATTTTAAACAAAATCCTAGGAAAAGACAACAAGGATCACAACCTTAGGAAGCCCAGCAGAATGAATCCATTGGGCATGACAAGAAATAAAAGGCAAAGAGGGAGAATCCAACAAAAAGAAAAAATCGTGACAATAAGTCAGTATGTATCAGTTATAACCATTAATGTTAGTGGTCTCACTTCACCAATCAAAAGAAATAGACTGGCAGAATGGGTCAAGAAGCAAGATCCAACAATGTGCTGCCTACAAGAAACACACTTATTTCAAAAAGCAACTCATAGACTGAAAGTTAAAGGATGGAAAACAATGCTCCATGTGACAGGAACCCAAAAAAATCAGGAGGAGGTATCCTCTTTGCAGATCAAGTGGATTTCAAACCAACACTGATTAAGAGAGACAAAGAAGGGCTGGGGATTTAGCTCAGTGGTTCCAGCGCCTGTCTTACAAGTGCAAGGTCCTGAGTTTGATCCCCGGTACTGACAAAAAAATAAAAGAGAGAGAGAGAGACAAAGAAGGACACTACATCCTTGTAGAGGGAACAATCCAAGAGGAAGAGATGATAATCATAAATTTCTGTGAACCCAACTATATAAAACAAATACTAATGGACATAAAAAATCAAATAAACACTAGTACAATAGTAGTGGGGGACCTCAATACCCCACTGTCACAAATAGATAGATCAACTAGACAAAAAATAAGTAATGAAATACTAGAACTCAATCGAACTCTTGAACAAATGAATTTAACAGATGTTTACAGAGTGTTCCACATTACAAAAGCAGAATATACATTCTTTTCAGTTGCACATGGGTTGTTCTCCAAAAGAGACCATATATTCACTCATAGAACATGTTTAAGAAAGGGCAAAGGAATTGAAGTTATCCCCTGTATATTATCAGACCATAGTGCAATGAAATTGGAGATCAATATCAAAAGAAACCACAAGAATTTCATAAACACATGGAAATTGAACAACACACTTCTGAATAACCAGTGGGTCATATAGGAAATTAAAGAAGAAATCAGACATTTCCTACAATTAAATGACAATGACAGTACAACATATCAGAATCTATGGGACACAATGAAAGCAGTCCTATGAGGGAAATTCATAGCAATGAATATTCATATTAGGAAAACAGAACAAGCCCAATTAAACAACCTGATGCTGAACCTCAAGCTTCTAGAATGAGCAGGACAAACTCAAAGCTCATACAAGGGAGGAAATTATAAAGATCAGAGCAGAAATCAATGCAATGGAGACTAAGAGAACGATACAAAAAAGCAATGAAGCCAAGTGTTTGTTCTTCGAAAGAATAAACAAAATTGACAAACCCTTAGGCAACCTTATCAGAAAAAGGAAAGAAAAGCCCCAAATCCATGCAATTAGGAATGAAAATGATGAAATTACAATGGACTCGCAGAAATCCATAGGATCATCAATATCTACTTCAACAACCTATACACCAATAAGATGGAAAACACAGAAGAAATGGACAGATTCCTAGACATGCATGAATTACCAAAGTTGAATGAAGAAGACCTAAAAATTCTAAACAATCCAATATTAATCAAAGAAATTCAAAATGTAATTAAAAACTAACCAACTAAGAAAAGCCCAGATCCTGATGGCTTAACTGCTGATTCTACAAGACATTTAGAGAGGAAATGCTGCCACTACTGTTTAAACTCTTCAATGAAATTGAAAGGGAAGCAATACTCCTGAATTCATTCCTGGAAGCAATCACCTTGATCCCCAAAGCAGAGAAAGACCCAACTGAAAGAGACCAATATCACTAATGAACATAGATGCAAAAATCCTTAACAAGATACTGGCAAATAGAATGCAGGAGATCATCAAGAAGATTATACACCCTGACCAAGTGGGATTCATCCCAGGGATGCAGGGAGGCTTCAACATATGCAAATCAATAAATGTAGTACACTATATCAATAGAGCCAATGACAACAACCATATGATCATCTCAATAGATGCAGAAAAAGCATTCAACAAAATCCAATACCCATTTATGATATAAACTCTACAAAAAAAATTGGAATAGATGGTCTGTACCTCAATCTGATAAAAGCCATCTATGAAAAACCAACAGCCAATATCATAGCAAATGGTCAAAAACTGAAATCTTTCACACTAAAATCAGGAACAAGACAAGGATGTCCACTACCACCACTCTTCTTCAATATAGTTTTGCAAATATTAGCCACAGCAATTAGACAAGAGAAAGAAATAAAAGGAATAAAGATAGGAAACGAAGATGTCACATTGTCATTATTTGCACATGACATGATACTGTATATAGAAGACCCCAAGAACTCCACAAAAAGTCTTCTAGACTTAATAACCAAATTCAGTAAAGTAGCTGGATACAAGGTCAACACACAAAAATTAATAGCTTTCCTCTACATGAACAACAGACTCACTGAGAGAGAAATAGGGCAAATAATTCCTTTCATAATAGCATCCAAAAAACTGAGATACCTAGGAATCAACCTAACAAAAGAAATCAAAGACCTCTTCTCTGAAAACTGTAGCACTCTAGGGCTGGGGATTTATCTCAGTGGTTCCACCGCCTGCCTCACAAGCATAAGGTCCTGAATTTAATCCCCGGTACCAAAAAAAACTGTAGCACTCTGAAAAGAGAGATTGAAGAAAATATCAGAAAATGGAAAGACATCCCTTGCTCTTGGGTAGGAAGAATCAACATATGAAAATGGCTATACTTCCAAAACTGCCATATAGATTTAATGCAGTCCCAATTGAAATTCCAGCAGCATATATCACAGACCTTGAGAAAATAATCCATAAATTCATTTGGAACAAAAAGAGACCTAGAATAGCAAAAGCAATCCTAGGCAACAGAGACATGGCAGGGGGAATCACAACCCCCAACTTGAAACTATACTACAAAGCTACCGTGATAAAAACAGCATGGTATTGACAAAGAAACAGACCTGAGGACCAGTGAAACAGATTAGAAGATGCAGAAACAACTCCGGACATACTCAGCCACCTCATCTTCGACAGAGGAACCAAATACCCTCACTGAAGGAAAGAGAGCCTCTTTAATAAATGTTGCTGGAAAAATTGCGTTTCAACTTGCCAAAGATTAAAACTAGACCTATATTTCTCACCATGCACTAAACTAAAATCGAAATGGATTAAAGATCTAAATATTAAAACAGAAACACTAAATCAGCTGGAACAGAGGTTAGGTAGAACTCATGAAGAAATTGGGGTAGGAAAAGATTTTATCAGCAAAACCTCAGTTGCCCGTGAACTAGCACAAACAATCAACAAGTGGGATCTCTTCTTAATAAAAAGCTTCTGCACAGCAAGAGAAACCATCCACACTGTGAAGAGACAACCCACAATGTGGGAAAAATTTTCCACGTGCTGTTCCTCAGACAAAGGTCTACTATCTAGAATCTATAAAGAACTTACAAAAATCAGACCTCTCAAATTTAAAGACCCAATCCGAAAATGGGCATCTGAAATGAACAGACATTTCTTGGACAAAGAAGTAGAAATAGAAAATAAACATATGAAAAAATGTTCAACATCACTGGTCCTTTGAGCGATGCAAATGAAAATAATGCTGAGATTCCACCTCACTCCAGAAAGAATGGCTGCTATCATGAAATCAACCAATAACAAATGCTGGTGGGGCTGTGGGGAAAGAGGAACACTGCTCCACTTCTGGTGGGAATGTAGACTGGGGCAACCACTGTGGAAATCAGTATGGAGATACCTCAAAGAACTAGGACTGGAAGTCCCATTTGACCCAGCTATTCCCCTACTGGGTATCTTCCCCAAAGAATTAAAAGAATCATACCACAGTGATATATGTGCACCCATGTTCATAGCAGCACAGTTTGTAATAGCTAAAACTTGGAAACAGTCCAAATGCCCATCAACTGGAGACTGGATAAAGAAAATGTTGGGGTTTTTTATGAGATGGAGTACTACTCAGCCTTAAAAAATTAGAAATTAGAGAGACATTTATAGCTTAATGGATGCACACTGAGGAGATACTGTTAAGTAAAATAAATAGGACACACATGTGTAAATACCACATAGTTTCTCTAGTATGAGAAACTGAAAGTGTAAATAAGGACTAAAAGGTATAATAGATAATGTGAAATAGGAAGAAAAGGGGCAAGGAGGAAGGGGAAGTGGGAGGGGTAGGGGAAAGGAAAGAAGGGAATGGAATTTATATAAGAAAATGAAAAGTGGAAACAAAGTCTTTGTAAATGGGGGGGGGAAGGAGGGCAGGGGAATGGGGGGAAAAATAAGAACCAAGAGAGATTATATAAAGGTGCAAATTTCCAATGATAAATGTCATTATATTGTACACCTAAAATGTACCAATAAAATTAATCTTAAAAAAAAACTAGTTTTGAAGTCTACAAAGATTAACCTATTTCTGGTCATGTAAAATATTTTTTGAGCAACTGCCCCATTCTGAAATGAGAAAATAAGCTGTTTTTCCCTGAGAAATCAACACATTTCCTCCAAAACCAAATGTTCTTCAAGACAACAATTATTTGCCTTCCAAACACAGCATGTTTTCTCTCTTCATCAAGAGATAGAACCTGATGTTTTATAACTCGTAAGGTACACCTAACCTAAAATGGTTCAAGAATATTTTCATTCATTGCCTGGATATTTCAAGAGCTTATCATAAGAATGTTTTTAAATATTATATGTTATATGGTATATGTCTTTCCATGTCTTATCTCCTCAAAGGTTAAAGAGAGATAGTCTTAAGGAAGGATAGGAATAAATTGTATTACAATATTTAATAAAGTCCTCCTTTGCTCAAAAAAGAGGTCTAGTGGTGCTTCAGTTCATGAACTTAATTCTTTCCAAGATTTTGGTCACAAATCAAATTGGATGAGAACTGAATCAAACTTCCCCATGAGGTCAACTTTGAACCTAACCATTGGATTTGATGCAGTTCTCATGCAATTTGGTTTGTGACCAGAATTGTGGAAAGAATTAAATTCGTAAACTGAGATACCACTGAATTTAGTAATAAAGGGGAGGTTATATCTGACAAAGGTAAAAAGATCATTCACTGTTTTCAAGAAAGCCACAGGCAAGCTTGTCAGGCACATTGAGCATTTAAGAAACTCAGAGCCCCTCTTAAATACTCCTAAAGAATCAGTGAGGAAGCCAATGATTTCTTTGCAAGTGGACCTCCATCATTGGGCCACCATTTCTAACTCCTGTGTCATTTGCCAGGCTCCTGCTGCTCCATGTGGCAATGCCACTCATTTCCCCAGTGCCCTACCTGATCAAGCTTCATAGCCAGGTCCTTCAGGACCCGCCCCTGCACATGCCAACCTCCCAATACCTGACAGGCTGGGCCGTGACCCACAGGGCTGGGTCTGTAAGCTAACAGTTAGTTTTGAATTATTTCACCCACTTGAAACCAGCAACTGGAAGAGTGTCATCCCTTCAGACTTCCAACTCTGATTCTAATGATTTCTGAATAAATCTTCCCAGGAAAGCTGGCTACAAAGAAATCTCTCTCCATGAAAACCTAAACCAAGAAAATATGATCAGTGGCAAAATGATTTAACCAAAGTCCAGACCTATTATCAGCAGACTGCTGGGCTGGCTCAGATCTTCCCAAATGAAACAGCAAGGCTTTCTATGGCATGGATGTGTGATGAACCGGGGAGGGGGGGAGCGGGGGAGATGAGCATCTTTGTTTTAGCATAACTAAGAGCAGATCATTCCTCCTCACCTCTGAGGTTGGATTAGAAGAGAAAGCAAACCAAGGAAAGCAATTAAAACAGCTTAATAAGGGTCTGAGGAGGTTTTGCTGCAAGCAATAATAACACAGCCTGGCTAGCAGAGAGCAAGAAGAACGATTCGATCCTATTTAGCAGAGATCTGAGGGCAGATATGCATGTGGAACTAAACACTGGTCATTTGTATTTGGATAATTCACCAGTGGCCACTAAGGGTGACCCTAGGGAAGTCTTTCTGGGAAGGACCTGGAGGGGAGCAAAGAACAGGCTTTGCCCTCTCCCCTCATTGTTCCAAGCCTGCCTCATTTGCATAGTCCTCTGAGGATGAAGTCTTTTCTGCCATTTGGTAGCTTGCCATCAAATTTCAAGTGACATGATGCACGGTGGATTTATGCACCGTGAAGCGGATACTGCAGGGGTTTGGCGTATTTGTGTTTCATTTCCAGTTAAACAATACACAAGGGGCTGTCACACTAACAAGGTTTAAAATGATTGACTTGTTCGGCCGTATCGAGACCTTTACTTCAATAGAGCAGCAGCCTCCATAAACAGGAAATTTATATTTGAACAGATGTCTGTCTAGAAGGGCGGGACCACGTTTCCGCCTGACTTGATGCAGAGTGAATCACGTGCGCTCCCCTCCTAAACACAGGGCCTGGCTAAATTCTGGACAATTTGCAGGATCTTTGGGCCACTAGCATCTTCCTCTTATAAAACAGAATCCCTTAAAATGTGTGCTGAAGTCCTCCAAAAGGAGACGTACCAGGCATAAGTCAACACTGGGCTGTGTTCATTTTACATATGAATTCATGATCTTAAAAATGCAATTACCATAGCAGAAGGAAAAGACAGCAGTTTTAGCTCTGTGACCTAGAGCCATTTAATTCCCCAAACCTCATTTTTCTCACCATAAAGTAGTAATACTAAAATCCACTGTAAGAAATTGTCGTAAGAATGTAATAAGAAGAGGCCTATGAAAGCCTCACACATAGTTGTGGTCCCATAAATATTTGTTTAACCAAATACACACAGATGATAGAAATAACCTTCCAGGTCCACCTGATCTCACCTTTAGTGAGTGAATTCATATTTTCTGGGACAGAATTAAGAACAGTGAGAGCATTTAGGAACAGAGAGCCACGAGGGATAGAAAAGCAGAGGAAGCTTTCAGTGCATTTATGCTGTGGGAACCTCATTCCTGAGACATGACCTACACATAGGAATTAGTCAGGTGAAAAGTGGGGAACAGAATTCCAGGCAGAAGGAATAGCACATGGGAAGTCTCAGAGCAGGAGAAAGCTCAAAGCATACTCAGGACTGGGAGAAGGCTCCGCAGCTGGATATGGTAAGCAAAGAGAAGACTGGCAAGATTTGGCAGAAACCAGATCAGATGCAGTCTCATTGGTTGTGTGTTTATTTGGTGTTTTATCCTAACAGCAATGGTAAACAATGACTCGATCAAATTTTTGCCTTTAATAATTACATTGACTACAGTGTGTTGAAGGAATAGGAGAAATATAAAAGGAGACGTGGGGAGACAAGAAGCTATTGCGACAACAATAACAGATGAAGTTGGCTTCTGGTAAGACGTGGAAATGGAGTTAGTATGTATTTTAGAGGTAGAATTGGCAAACTCGAAGTTCAATGGGCAACAGGGTACATAGTGGTGCTACCTACTAAGTGGAAAATAAGAGCAGATATGGGAGGGAAACGGGTAGTGGGGAAAGATTAAGGACTTAATTTTGGACACTTCAAGTTAAAAGTGTCTGGCACCACCAGAGAGGATGTGTCCAGAATATTGTCACATAGAAACATCTAGATCACACAAAGGAAGTCAGAACTAGATGCAGTCACGGGAACACACAAGCTGCTCAGGAACAACTGAGGTTGCCCAGAGAAAGTCTAGAGGAAGAAGAGAAGAGGGCTCAGGGTTTCCACATGAGAGGGAGACAGGGAAGGGGGCAGCATGGTGGGGAGGCAAACCAAGAGTGCTTGGTGCCAGAGAAGCCAGGAGGAGAACACACATCAGTAAAGGAACGTTGACAGGTTAGCAAGGGTGTGCAGAAATGGGGAACGTAGTACACTGTTGACAGGAATGTAGATTGGTACAGTCATTATGGAAAACAGTATGGACGTTCCCAAAGAAAAGAAAAACAGAATTACTCTATGACCCAGCATCTTTCTTCTGAGTATATAGGCAAAAAAGAAATGAAATCATCATCTCATAAAAAGGACATCATCACTGCATACAGATATTCACACTCCCATGTTCACTGAAGGATTATTCACAACAAGCCAAGAAATGAAAATAATATCAGTGTCCATCACTGAATAAATGAATTTAAAAATGGTATACATATGAAGTATGCTAGAAAACTACAGTGAATGTTATTTATTTATTACAATTTAAAAATTACTGTTAATCCCCTCTCAAGATGCTCTCCCTCACTTCAAAAACATATATCCCATCCTTCTTGCCGCTTTCTGAAGCAGTTCTGGAAGTCCTGTCTCATGACTGTTGCCACTGAAATTGAGCTCTCGTGGCTGCCTCTGTGTCCTGAACTGATTCAAAACACTTATCTTTCACGGTCATTTTTACTTTAAGGAAGAACCAGAAACCACACGATGCCAGATTCAGTGAATACAGTGGGTGAGGGACACTGTAATGTTTTTAGGAGCTGCCTTTCTGTTGGCTGGCACTCAGCAGCAACAGTCACTGTATTTTTTATCACACCTTATAAAGACCCTCATGAAAGAAAACTTCCAGAATTGCTTCAGAAAATGGCAAGAACAATGAGACAAGTGTGTTCAAAGGAAGGGGAAGGATTTGGGGGGAAATGAATGGCAGTGTATCTTTTAGTGTAATAAAATTTTTTAAACATTCACTGTATATTTCAATCACACCACACATGCACAGAGTGGACTATAATTTTGCATTTAAGAAGGAGATATGGCCATTTGTCACAAAATGGATAAACCTGGAGGATATTATACTGAGTAAAATAAGTCAGACACAGAAAGGAAAATATTGTATTCCTTATTTATATGTGGAATATTTTTTTAAAAGTGATTGCAATATTTATATATTTGATACAGTTGGTTTCAACTTTCTCTTTCAACTAATAAGTGCTAAAACCTACCAAGATCCCATGATTGTGACTTGTGTCTCAGACTGTCAACCTAACAAGGTTTGTCTAATGTTAATTTGTTTGTTTGTTTGGAGATGGTATTTTTATTAGTACATATTTGCAGCCCATAGTAATTACATTCACTGTAGGGAGTTGGTACACATACATACCACATCCCCTTCTCCATCTTTCCCTCTCCAATCCTCCATCTCTTCACCCCCTTTTCCCTATTTCCATTGTCTCTTATTTTGCTCTTTATTTATATTTTAGATCTCTCATATAAGAGAAACCATGTAATATTTACGCTTTTGTGTCTAATCTGTTTCACTTAACATTATGGTTTCAAGATACATACATTTTCCTACAAGTGACTCAAATTTATCCTTCTATATAGCAGAACAGTACTTCATTGTATATAAACATCACATTTTCTTTATCCATTCATCTGTTGGTGGACATACAGGCTACTTCCAAGATTTAGCTACTGTGAATTGTGCTGCTATAAATATGGGTGTGCATGGACCACTGTACTATCATGCCTTTCTCTCTGGGGAAGATACCTAGAAGGGAAAGAGCTGGGTCAAATGGAGTTTTTAGTTTCTAGTTTCTAATTTTAGTTGTTTGAGGCATCTCCATACGGATTTCCATAGTGCTTATACTAGTTTACATCCCACCAACAATGTAGAAGGGTTCATTTTTCTCTGTAGCCTTGCCAGCATTTTGTTATTTGATCCATTGATGATAGCCATTCTTTCTGGCTGATGTTAATTTTAAGCCTAGAATGGCAACAAGAGAAATGGAGGCCTCCCGCCTCCTCGTCAAAGCCAGGTGGGGTCAGGTCAGCAAACCCATGAGTTCAGGCGTTCACACTCTGGCCTGACAATGACTGAGAACGGCGTGGACGCAGGTCAGGCTGCTCTCACCCGGCATCACTGCACACCACAAAACACGCTGCCCACTCCACAAACAGCGCAGCTGCAGGACCCAGCACTCAATACCCACCCTCTAGGAGATTGCAACCTGCAGACTCAAAGCAGGCTTCTCCTCACAATGCTGTTGAAAGGCCTTTTCACTTTTTAGGGTTTGAGCACTTCAGTGGGAACAGGCAGCGGCCCTATCAGTCACTTCTGGCATCCCGTTGCTTCCTGAAGGTGAGCTGGTCATGTGGGTGAGGATTCAGGCATGTGTGTATCAGGAAGGATGGACAGAAGATGGTGGTCTAGGCCAAAGATCGAGACCAACCGAGGCCAAAGGGAATGGCTGGAGTGAGTGATCAGGCACAATTTACCTTCTCCTGCACCTCCAGCCCTCATCTGAGATGCCCCTGGGGAGCTGGGAGACCTGTATGGCCTGGCCCCACCTTCTAACCTCAGTGCAGTATCATCACCAGGCCGTAACTCCAGTGCTTCTCATGTCCCAGTCACTTTCCTGAGCTCTTTCAATGCCAATCTCATGTAATTCTTGAGCACGTTTTACCAGATTACTATCCCCATTTTGGATATAAGGAAACTGAGGCACAAAGATGCCACTAAGAAGTAGAGTCCTCCCCTCCCTTGTTATTGTCTGAATATGCTTTGATCCCACTGAAACTCACTGAGGTGCGGGGCCCAGGAGGCAGTGTTGGGAGCCGGGGCCTAGCGGGAGGTGCTGGTCATGAGGCCAGAGTTCTCTGGATGGATCAGCAGCACCTTTCGGGTGAAGATGGCTGAGCTACAGTAACAGTTGCGATCTTTTCTCCTTTCCACTTTTGCATCATGCTAGAATGCAGCAAAAAGCCCACGTGAGGTGCAGCCACCCAATCTTTGCAGCCTCCAGAACTAGGAGCCAAAATAAACTTTTTCCTCATAAATTACCCAGTCTCAGTTATTCGGTTATAGCAACAGAAAATGAATTAAGACTATCTTTATCTCCTATCTGTAAGCCAGACACTAGAGGGGCCAGGAGAGGTAGCAGTTCTGCCGGGCACAGAAGGGAAATGTTGGCGATCAGGTTGTGGCTTCAACAGAGCCACGAAGGTCAAGGTCCTTTGAGTTGCTTCACATCAGGATTATACCAGGAGACTGCTGCAGACTCATGGTAGACTTTCCCATGGAGCATGGTGGGAAGTTGAAGCCCATGGTCTAAGATGATCATCCAGGGGGCTCCAGCCCACAAAGAGCAAACACTCCTCCTCCTGCTGCCTTCCCACTTGGTGGCAGGAAAGTGAACGCTGTGATGAGTCTGTTTCCTGCCCCTCATCCTGGCTCTTGGCTCCCATGGACACCTATGAGAAGAGGATCCAGACAGTAAAAGCAAGTGGGTGTCACCATTGCAACAGTGTGAGAAAAAGAAAAACAGATCCCCAGGAACCTAGAAGAACAGAATGTAAGGGAACATGAAATGCTCCTGGTTTCAATCGCATAGACAAATTTTAAACCAGTTGGGAATTATCAGGAATTTTTTGTGGGTCAACTTTTCAGCAAAATGCTTTGCTCAGTCTGGAGAAGTGTGAAGAACCTGCAGCTACCTTATGATGGCTTGTTTTTATGAAGTCTGGGTTCATCCCGGCAGCTTACATCTCTGGTGCTCCCTGACACCCAGCTGAATTCACAGCTGCACCCACAAGGCTCCCCGTGGAGAAGTTTGTCACTGGGGAGATCACACGCCATTAAACGACACTGCAGCGTGGAATGAATTCCTGCACAGCATGCTCCTCTCTAAAAGCCCACAGGACTACTACAGAAAGCCAAGTGAATCAGCCAGCACTTCTCTCCACTTCTCAAACTTCTAGATTTGTCCTCGACACTTAGGAAAGGCTGGGAGCTAAGAACTCTGCTATGAATATTCACAGATGACCTGGTTAGCTTTCATAACTAACCCAGCAAGCAGAGGAAAATGGTTAAAGTGCAATGCAGACAGGGTGGCCAACTTGCCAAGGACAAGCAGGGGTGAATAATTCAGTGAGGAACACAGCCGAGCGCCAAAACAGGCACCAGGTTTCTCCCAAAGTGACTACAACAGCTCCACAATGCTTGAGAAACTGATAGTTCTTGGGGTGTGCGTCATCTCCTGGGTCTCAAATCTAGACATTTTTGTCCCTTTTTAAAATACTGTCACTAATAGAAAACCTTTATTGTCTGGATTATTCACCCAGCAGCACTCAGCACAGACAATCTCGGGGGTATTTATCTTTGCAAGTGTGCAGGCCATATTTCTGCCTGGACTGGAAGGTGGTGTTCCTGTCAGAACCCCTTGGAGTTCCCTCACTATGGCTTCTCCTTCACTTACTAGGCTGGCTCAGCTCATGTCTTTTGATATTGGTGGTAAGGAAGCTGGTGTGGGAGAGTCTTATGGTTTGGATCATCAATGCCCCCCAAAAGGCTCATGCATTCAGAGGTGGGGCTTTTGGAAGGTGATGTGATTGTAGGGGTATTAATCTTCTCAATGACGAGCTCATAGCTGGATGTTATTAGGCAGTGGGGCCTAGCTAGAGCAGGTAGGTCCCTGGGGTATGCATTTGAAGGTACATCCTGTCCCCTCCCCTTTCTCTCTCCAGGTTCTTCCTCTGTCCACTGCTTCCTAGGTGCCATGAGGTGAACAGCTTTCCTCCACCACACCCTTCTGCCATGATGCTTCCTCTTAGAACCGGCTAACCATGGACTAAAAGCTCTGAAACTGAGCCACAATAAACCTTTTCAGTTGTATGTGTCAGGCATTTCTTCCAAGCAACAAAAAAGCAACTAATAAAAAGAGTGACTGAGTTTGGGACTGAGAAGCAAAACATAAGATTTAGAGAGTTTGTTCCCTCACCACCAACAAAAACTCTTACTTCTATGAAGATAGTACATAATTAAAACTCATTTACGAAAACACTACGAACTTGCAACCTATAATTCAGAACACAGACTCTCAAGCTAGACTAACTACATTTGAAAATCATGCCTACCATTTATTTACTAGTTGTGGAGCCTTAAGCACATTATTTGTCTGTGCCTCAGTTTCCTTATCTATAATAATAATAAGTATTCAACAAAAGTTGATTCTTGTTATTGTCTTCTGATAATCTGGCCTCAGTGCAGTTAGTATCTGGTTAGACTTACAGAGACAGACACAGGGTGACAGATCCTGTTTGTGCATTTGCTTTAAATAATAACTTCTGGACCGGGAATTTAGCTCAGTGGCACCATGCCTGCCTCGCAAGCACAAGGTCCTGAGTTCAATCCCTGGTACAAAATAATAATAATAATAATAACAACAACAATAACTTCTGAGAGGCAGCCTCAGTTCAGTGTGCATTTAACTCATGCCTCATGGTGTATGATCATTCACTGTATGTAGAAGATAGAGACACCAGACATAGAGTCTTCTACCCTCAAAATTCCCAGAGTCTAGGGGTGAATCCGTGAGTCACAAGGGAGTCACAGAGCATTACAGCACACAAAGAAGAGACACTCAACCCATTCCCAAGGGGCTAAAAGAGATCTCATGGAAAGGTCACCTTTGCAGCAGATTTTGCAAAACAAGTAACCATGACCCAAGTAAAGAAGAGATGGAGAAAATAATGAAAACAATAATTTTTGTCCATGTATTTTTTGATGTCGTTACAATTGACAAACTTCATTTAATGAAACCTGATTGGTAATTGGCTCAAAATTTGGGCACATGAGCTGTCAGATCATGAGGTCCTTTACACCTGTGGATTTTGTAGCTTGAGCTAGTGAGGACCTGTGTTTTTGTGAGGTCACCAGCTATGAAGGAGGACAGAGCTGCCCACTGCCATGTTTCCAGCTGAACAGAGAAGCAACTAGTATAAGAGAAAGAGGCTGCCAGGAAGAGAGGCAGAAACAAGAGATTTAGGGTTGGATATGTTGAATCCATTTGTCCCTAAATCCAATGCCCCCTGCCCTTGGCCCCAGGACTGTGGGCACTAAAAACAGTAGCAACAAGGGATCAGATTTCATTGTCTTTACCTTTTCACTGATGGTCCCTAAATACATCTCCTTCCCTTTACTTGTTTCATTAGCCCAAAGGTGCTTTGTGCTATAGAAGAGAGAGCTGCTTACATAGAACCAGTGTTGGATCCCTTCCATTCAGGAGGCTAAGGGGGCCTGGTTCTCTCGCCATGCTTTTCCTTGGGCCTGTTTCCAAGCTTGCAGCCAACCTGCTGCTCCCCAGAGCTCTCTGACCCCCAAGGCCACCAGACCCACACTGTCCCCATGGCAAACTCAATCTAAAACCTACACCTGTCAGCAACAGCTACTCAGGTGGGAATTGTAGCTCTGTCCATCTGCATGGCTCAAGCAAGGTGCTACTAGCACTCTCCAGCAACATGGGCTGGGAATCTTAAACGTATTCTCATCGTCTCCCTGTCCTTTTCTCTTGCCAAGTACAGGTTCTTCCTGCAGCAGCAAAGGCAATTCACTCCGGCCCACAGCCCACTGCAGCCTGCTCATCTCCAAAGGCATAAATGCTCCTTTTCCTCTACCTACTTCCTGCTGTCGCCAAAGACAACAGAACCCAAGTCAGTTTCCACACTACCTGAGGCATCAGAAGAATCACACCAATATCACCTCACAGTGGCTCAGGGCTTAATGGTATTCTGAGTAGAAATGTTTTCGCTGATTGATTTTTAACAGTGAGAATTTGGGAATGCGTGGACTGGCCTGATACTTTCATCCCCATTTCCTAGATCAAGGCTGAGAGAGGAGCTCAGTGGAAAAGCACTTGCCTAGAATGTGTGAGGCCCTGGGTGTGATTCCCAGCACTACAAAAAGACTTCTTTTTCCCTTTTACACATCAGAGAGCACAAACAGCTTCCTCAGAAATCTCCAGTGTCTGTGACTGAGGCAGGCAAGGACATCATGCATGGGTAGCCATTATAAAGGTCTAAATCCTGAACCGGTAATAAAAATCATTTCCATTCAAAATCACAATTGTTTTTCCACCATGTTCTTTCGGAGATATTTGACATTTGGCCTCAATAGCACATATTATGTTTGGAGAGAAATCATTTAATATTTATCTCCTTTGGCTAAACAGGCCAAAATGTTTCCAGAAATAACTATTTGTTTTGTCATGGGCTCTTCCTGGGGTGGACGACAATGGCTCTTCTGAGAACCATTTCTCATAGTATGCCTGGAAATGCAGAGACAGAAGCAGCAGGAAGCAGGTCAACAGAAAGTGTTCGTCCCAGAAGACTCCACCCCTGCCTCTCGGAGTCCTGTGTCCAAGGGTCCTCACGATGTCCATTGCTGTGTCTTTGTGGCACTTAAACCACACAGCTCCAGAGGAAAATGTTTTCTTGCCAGTTCCTTCCCCAGGAGAAATTCGAAGCGTTGATCACTTTCTCATTAGAGAAACAGTGCTCATTTGAAAGGAAGCTCTTTCTCATCCTACTCAAAACAATTCCTAAGCAACCCAAGAGAATAAAGTGACACATTCATCAGATGGAACCACGTGTGGTCCCTGATGCCCTGAGAAGACTCAATGGAAAGACGAGCTGACAGGACCACCATTAGCAGCAGGTAACTGGGGACCAGCTACACCCTGGGCCTCTAGCAAAGAAAACAAAAGAATACGTACTTGCTTGCTTACTTTTTTTTTTTTTTTTTGAAACAGGGTCTTGCTATGTAGTTCAGGTTGGCCTTGAACTCACTAAGAAGCCCTGGCTCAAATGTACAGCAATTCTCCTGCCTCAGCCTCCCGAGTGCTAGGACTATAGGCATGCATCACCACTCCCAGCCTTAATGGGTAAATTGGACAATACCAAAATTATGGCAGTGACAATTCAAACTCTAGCCTCCAAGAGTTGCTGCTAAATTTTGTAGCTATTTAACTCAGCAAGTCTCCAAGGAGCCAAGTTAAAACATTGTTCTCCTGCCAGAATCCTGATAACTCTCACCAAACACAGACAAAACCTATTTACAGTATATTCTGGACCCTAATATTCTTTGAAAATTTTTTGAAAAAGAATTCCAATATCATGGCTTTTTACAGAGTTTTCTTTTAATTTCAAGGAGACTAAAGTGATTTGTTAAATACTACATACATAAGAAATCTTGATTAAACTGAATGATTTATGAGCCACCATTAATAGTATTTATATTGCTGCTTCTCCTTGAATCATCTGCCCATTTCTGTTTATAAACACAGAGAAAAGGAAGGGTGAGTTCAGACAGAGGCAGAAGAAGCCCAGAAAACAACTAAAAAACAGAATTATACTGCGCCCATAAGTGCATTATCGATGTACATGTGTGTATGAAGAGCCTAGTCCTGCACCTAAAAACAGAATCGTGTATTATATGGTCAGTTACATATTTATGTAATAAGCAGGCTGTAAAATCTCCCAGAAAGGATATTAAAGTATTAATTTTAAATACTCATAGCTTGACAGATGAACAAAAGAATGAAAATAATTTAATCCCAGTATTACTAGTTACCAAGAACACTTACGCAACCAAAGTCATTTTAAATATAAGCACTTTTGAATTTGCTTCTGGCCCATCACAGCTTTTTCCAAATTGTATTCCCTGGATAAAGAAGCTTAGAAATGCTGCAAACTATTTCCCTCTTTTGGAGGCGCACGACGCACAGAAAGAAAACCATTTCATTTTATTGGTTCAACCTAGCATTTCTTTAACTTATTTGAGCACCAAACACCTTATCCACAGGCTACCTTTTGATTTCCCATGGAATATATCATTTAAAAACAATAAAAACAAATTACAAACAAAGCTTGGAAGGCACTGGCTTAGATTTTTAACTGCCAAGAAGACCTAAGAAAATTTAAATGTTATATACAAATATTTTTATTCTGGTCTTGATTTTTTAAATTTCCTTTGGGAGACATTTTTGTTATCCAGAGACTCTAAGTCAGTATATACTGTAATCCAGGTTTGTCTGTTTCAGTTGCATTTATCATGTTCTAGTGCCCTACAAATGCACACTTAGGTTCTAAGCTTTATCAATTCCACACAATGATAATATTTTATGTTTCTCCAAAAGAAACTGGAAATGTACATCAGGCATTTGTAGCTGATTTTCATAATGTGGGTGGAGATTAATTGTTCCATTTTACAGATACAGGGAAAGCACCTTAGAAAAGGGTGAGTCACAAAAAGTCGGAAATAAAACTCACACTCACTGGGATTTCAGAATGTAATCGTCCGTCGGATATGAATGGCAACGCTCCTCTACGAATTAAAAGTGGGATTTGCTCTGTGCTGTCGCTATCTTCCTGGGAAAAGGTAAAAGAAAGAACAAATGAAAAGTACTATCGATGGCAACTTCTTCACAGTAGATGTGTTTGATTCTTGCAAGATTTCTAAATAACAGCTGAGGGGACAGCAAGGAGAGCAAGAGGCTGGTACCAGCCAGCCACCTCCACTTCGAAGAGCTTTCTGGAGTTTGCAATCATTTGCCTTCAGCCACCAATAAAATACAAACCAGCAAAATAAGCTGAGATCACCTTAAATCTCTTAAGAATAATTGAATCTTCTCTAGCCATTGAATATGCTTGAAGAGTCGGTGACTGTTAAATCGTAGCTATTGTTGGTGCTCTCACTTCCAAATGGTTAGGGGGCTGTCGTGCAGAAGAAGACTTTCTAATACTCTCCTAGTCCCTTACACACACGCGCGTGTGCACGCACACACACATACACACACACATGCATGTGCACTTAATTATTTTCCAGCCCCTGTCAAGATATTGTTATTCCTTTCAAAAAAAAAAAAGCCAGAAACTAGTAGATTTATTTTCTTTTGTAAGTTATCATTTTTAATATTTCACCTTGCCTCCTGGTATACTCTGCCCTGTAGAAGTGCCACTCTGAACAAAGCCATTTGTGTCCTTGTTACTAACATAGTGACAACCCATCCTACTATTCCCAATGTTCCCATTTCCACACCCAGATCCATTCGGCCCTCATCTCTAAGCTCAGGCTGATCCCTGCTCAGCTCTAGATGCTCAGTTCTTCCATCCCTGCCACTCCCCCAACTTTGCAAGACATCCAGAAACTGAGGTCAAGTCCCAGAATCTCAGCCCAAGGCTGGGCTTTTCTGCTCCTGGCTGCTCAGGCCTCCTGGAGGCCACTCACAGCTTCCATGGTTTCCCATGTATTTGTCACCCACATCTCTTGACCCTGTGCTTTGCTAGATCATTCACAGAATTTCCCATTGTCAGCCACGATGCATGCTCCTCCAAGATCTGCCCACCCTGAGTGTCACGCATGTTCTCCAATCCCCTCCTTAGCCTCCTGATAGTCCATCAAACTACTAAGTTCCAATCTCTTTCATATGAGCATCCAGTACTATTCAGCTTTTCCTAAAACAATGAGAATCTTGAAAGACAAAGAGTAGAAGTTTCACTTGCAGGACCCACTGCACCACGTACAATGTGTGATTACAATATACAGTGAATGTTTCAATTTTTAAAATTTATTACACTGAAAGACACATTGCCATGAATCCACCTCAAAATCTTCCCCCTCTCTTTTAACATATTTGTCCATCATTCTTGCCATTTTCTGAAGCAGTTCTGGAAGTCCTCTTTCCTGAGCGTCTCTATAAGATACAATGAAAAGTGTAGTGAAGGGTGCTGCTGATACCATCCACAGAAAGGCAGGCCCATAAAAACATGCTGTTGCATCCTCACCCACCTCATTCACCAAATCTGGCACCATGCAACTTCTGCCTCTTCCCCTAAGTCAAAACAAACATGACAGGGAAACTTCTGAACCAATTCACACTATCAAGGCAGCAATGGTAGTGCAAGTAAAGACAATCATGAAAAAGCACAAGAACTGCTTCAGAAAGAGCAAGAATGACTGGATAAGTGTATTTGAAGTAAGGGGAAGTATTCTGAAGGAGATTCATGGCAATACATTGTTTATTGCAATAATTTTTCCAAAAATCTGTATTTTCAATCACACAAGAAGATGGTACATACAAACTGAAAGAACGAAAGAGTGCCTGTTGCCTCCACACAAATCTCTACACCCTCCTGTGAATCTCACCTCCCAGGGACAATGAAGACAAGTAGAACCATCAGGCTGAGATTTAGTCCCCAGTAATAACCTTACATTCAGACTGTTTTGTTTCTATCCATGTCTACCACATACTCACTGTGTAATCTCTGAGAAGTCCAATGGCTTTCATAAACCTCCATGTGCACATTAGTAAAATGAAGCAAATAATCACCTACTTATTGGGTTTTTGTAAGGACTCAAGGAAACAATCTACATAAGGCTGTAAGCAAGTGTCAAGGCTGTAGGTGACACTAGATAAACATTAACTACTAGCATGAAGCCCTTTCCTATCAACTACACCCAAAGAGAGAAATAAGAAACCAAATAAATGAACAACACCTAGTGTCTAAGAATGGCAAAACAGAACAGACCATGCTCAACTGTTTTCCATAACTCACTTTGATGCCTCCTTTTCATTACGTTTGCTAGAAGTGTGTGGCCCTGGACACCACAGTGACAAGCAAGTCAGTGGCTGCGGCACTTCTCAGCAACTGAATCTGTTCTGGCCAATTTCATGAGCCACTTGAGTTCTCCTCGAGGTACTGCTGAAGGCTGAGGGGTGACTTGCAGGTGGGGAACTACTACAAATCCAAGATAATTTTCATCTTTGAATATTCTTCCAGAACCCTTTGCCCAAGTGCATCAGTCTTCCAACCTCTTATTTGCTGGCTGATTAGATTTTGTACCCTTCTAGGTATCACTGCTGGGGCACTGGATCTCAGGTTACGGTTCTCAGTGCTCCAAAATAAGCCAGATTTATAGGCTTGACCTCTTTCAGAGTGAGAACACCACCTCTTCACGGTCCTCTAGCACTGATTTTATCTCGGCTATTCCTCACAACGTCAAAAATCCTCAACAGGGATGCTGAAATGTACAACACTGAGCAGAGAACTTCTAAAGAAAGGCAAAAGTTATCCAGCTAAAGGATTATTTTTCAAAAATGTGGGCTCTGGGGCCGGGGATTTAGCTCAGTGGTTTCACCTCCTGCTGCGCAAGCGCAAGGACCCGAGTTCAATCCCCAATACCAAAAAAAAAAAAAATGTGGGCTCTGGCCTATTAGTGAGGAATGAAATTTAGTTGGTATCAAAACACCTAATTTTAGTCAAATAGAATAAGAATACAAGAGAACAGATCAGGATACTATCAAAACATATACCACTTAAACAGTGTCACGATTTAATTATGTGTGTTAGTCAGCTTTCCATTACTATAACAAAATACCTAAGATAACCAACTTAGAAGAAGGAAAGGTTTCACTATGGGCAGTTCACACAAGGCAAAAATATCAAACAGTTGGTGTTAGTGTGTTGTGTAACTTTGCTGTATATCAAATTAACTTTTACAAGTTTTCATCTTAAACCTCAGATCATGTAATTAATAATTTTCCTATTTATTTATGACCTAATTGTAATTCTTTCATTAATGAAAGCTAATGGAAAGAGATCCTTTATTAAGCTGATGGCTAGACCTACATTTAATTTTCCTGCAGTGTATTAAGTACTGTACCAGAGTATTAAAAGATATATAATATTTTATTGATAAATCTATCATTTACCAGTATTTTTTTTGGTAGGTCCTTGCGCTTGCGAGGCAGGCGGTGGAATCACTGAGCTAAATCCCCGGCCCAAATCTATCCTTTAAAAGGAATATATTTTAGGATTGCATCATTTTGACATGAATCATGTAAATGTTGAAAATATGCTGTTTATAATACATATAGTGTTTCAAGAGATTCACTTAATTGCCTTTTGCCCACATATGTTATGTAGTCTGTTTGCAACTGTTTTTTTAGAAAATGACATTAACAGAATAAGGTAGTGGATGTTAATTGTCTCCCCACCTGTATTTATGAGTGTTAGTTCAACTGCTTTGCTAGTTGCAAAGCTGTATTATCAGAGTAAAAGTGTATTTGTAAACAGTATGGAACTAAAAATTAGGAATAAAACCATTTTCTTACAAAAGAAGAAGAAGAGGAGGAGGAGGAGGAGGAGGAGGAAGAAAAGGTTTATGTAGACTTACCATTTTGCAAGTCCCAGTCCATGATCAGTTGGCCTTGTTGCTTTGGGCCTGTGGTAGGACTGCACATCATGGCAGTGGTGAGTAGCAGAGCAAATTGCTCACCTCATAATCCTCATTATGGGCACGGCTTTAGTGACCTTGAGACTCCCCACTAGGCTCCGCCTCCTGAGGCCCCTCCCCAACAGCCCCACCGTGAGGACCATGCGTTCAGTATAGAGACCTTTGGGATGCACTTATCCAAACCACACCGTATGTATGTATGTACTAGATCATAATCTAAAACTGTAATTCAAGTTGAAATTTTTTTGGAAGTCACAGATCTAATGAGATGACTGAATCAGTATAAAGCCATTCTTCTACACATATCAATAACATTTCATGGCCTAGAGGAGGTTGAACATTGGAAAAACATAGGGATCTATGTGATAAGATTTAGCTGCATATCTAAAAGTTACTCAAAACAAGCTTAGGAGAAATGAATTCCAGGTTCAGCTTATACCGAATGGCTGAAAACCTACACCATAGTTAAACAATGTAGGTTTACTGTCAGATTACTGGGACTCAAATCCACACCCCCACTAGCTGTGTGATTATGGGTCAGTAAGTCAGCCTCCCCAACCCTAAGGCTCCTCATCTGTGAGATGGGGGTAAAAGTAGAGCTACAAGGAGAATTAAATGAATTACTATAATAAATTATTAGAGAATAGTTATACAATACTTAACACAAGGGATCGGCCTAAAGTAAGCACTTCTAGCTATTATAGGTTGAGTATCCACTGTCCAAAATGCTTGGAACTAAAAGAATTTCAGGCTTCAGATTTTTTTGGATTTTGGAATATTTCCATATACAATCATGTGATAGCTTACAGGTGGAACCCAAGTATAAACACGAAATTCATTTCTGTTTCATATATACATTGTACACCTAGCCTGATGATAATTTTGTACACATTTAGTGCACCAGTGTTTTGATTACAACCTACCACCTGAGGTCACAAGTGGAATTTTCCATTAATCACATCATGCTGGAACTCAAGAAGTCTCAGATTTTGGAAAATTTTGGATTATCAGATTTTAAGTTACAAATGTCCAACCTACATTTTATTTGTCACCAAAATAGGAAGTTATTGTTTATTACATGCAAAAATGTACTATTGTGTAAATGACTATCTCAAAAGATAACTCCCAGCATACCACAAAGACCAAATAACTACATTCTCTCACTTAAGCCATCCAGTCTATTAAAACTCCTAGTGACTCAAAATACCAAGTCAACTTGAATAATCTAAAGAGGCTTAAACCTCCATTTCTAGCTAGAGGTACTAAAATAGTGGGGTGTAGATTTGGTGAGGTGGGGTAGTAACTATCAGGGTGGGTTCAAAAATAAACACAAATATGCTATCTAAGGGATGGTCTATGATGAAAGTTTTGTCTTTTAATCATTTTTTCATAGATGCCAAAAAGGAAGTTGTGCATGGTGGTGCCTGTCCATAATCCCAGTGCTCTGGGAGACTGAGGCAAGAGAATCACAAGTTTGGGCCCAGCCTGGGCAACTTAGCAACACAGCAAGATCTTGTTCAAAAAATTTAAAAAGGGTTGGGATGCAACTCAAGGTGAAGGCCCTGGGTTCAATCCCCAGTACTGCAAATAATAATAATAATAACAAAATACCACAAGGAATTCTACTATTGGTTTGTTGTGTTGTTGTTGTTGTTGTTGTTGTTGTTGTTGTATTTTGGTACTGGGGATTGAACTCAGGACCTTGCACTTGTGAGGCAGGCGGCAGACCACAAGGAATTCTAAAGAGCCTTCAGTTAGTTATTTCACAGCCCTAATTAACCTGAAGCTAAATCCATACCTCTCTGCCTCCACCCTTTCAGGAACTGTCGGTGGCTTGACAGGAGTCCACGGCAGAGAAAGGGAAGGAGGCAGCCACCCTCTTCACTCACCCAATGACAGGGAGCCAGAGGAGAAGAACCCAGCAGAGGTGGCAGAGGAGGAGACCAGTACCCTAACTCAGCCTCTGCATTGATAACGCAGCATTTTCCTGCTTCTTTGCTCTGTCCCCACACAAAGCTGAGTTCCAGAACTCATGGGCCTGAGGTAGAGCTGAAGGATGCCGGCCTGGTTACAGTGCACCCTCCTCCTCCTTCCTGCTGAGCCAGGGATAGGCATGGGGATCAGAGAAACCCAGTACACAGTTCAACAGAAACCAAGCAACTTCCAGGAAGATGGCAGAATGGTGACCAACAGAGAAAGAACTTCTCTGGGATTTGGTGTCCTGACACTGGAATATAGCTGCATGAGGAGGAGAAGGAGGGAAGTGGGCCCTGGGACCCAGGAAGGATCTGAAGGGAGAATTGAAGTCCATAGGGACAGTGAAGAGAGAGACTTTAATGAAGAAGAGGGAGATGGCAAGCAGTGCTTTCTCCCAGAACCCGGACTCATGGCGTGGAAAAGGCAGGTTGAACCTGCAGATGCACGGTGACCACTGGCAACCCCAGAGGCCTCCCCAGAGAAGCACATCAGTGGAGCAGAGCGGAGGACACAATGGACTGCAGTGGCTGGTGAGTTATCTGGGTTCAGGTGTAACCCAGGAGAGGGTGATTGGCTGGTAGCCATCTTAGAGAAGGGCCAGCTGGGCTCAACCTCAGAAGAGCTATGGCCTGGCTCCATCTAGTAGCTCCCAGTGTCTCTAAGAGTGCCAAGTTCAAGTCAGCAAGAGGTCAGGGAGCAAAGTTCGAGCCAACAGAGAGCCCAGTTCAAGCTGGCATGAGGCACATGGACTCATGGCTCATAGCCAGAAACCAGCCTGAAATTCAGTAGAACTAAAGATGCAGGCTTACTGGGATTATCCACTACCCCACTGTACAGCTATAGCTGGCTTGCAGGGATTAATTAACTCAGCTCTAGACTCTGTTGACCTACACTGTTTACCAGTAACTGCAAAGTTACACCTTGAATTGAACTTTTTTTTCTTCTTTTCCTTTTCTTTTTTCTTTCTTTTTCCTATTTTCTGGTTCTTGTTCTTGTTTCATTTTGTTTTTTCCTAATTGTTTGAACATAGTTTCTAGGTTTTTGTTGTTGTTGTTCTGTTCTCATTTTTATTTCTTCCTTTCTCTTTCCCTCCTGTCTTCTTCACAGATTTCCCAAAGTTTGTATGATCTTCTTTTGTCATCTAACCTTTCTTCTAATCTCTCTCTCTTCTTCTATTTCTCTATTTTTCCCCCAACCCCTTTTAAATCTTCTCCTCTAAGGGAAAAATCACCATATTAAGAGATTATTTGTTGCATACAACTGTGCTAATCTTCCTGGTATACCAAGAATGACATTGCCTAAGGGACTTTTAAAAAAAAAAACTATAGGCCAGTGCCAAAGAACCAGTGTCTTGGCCAAGTAGGCAGAAATTTCTCATCCCTAGTAAATTGATGAGGTAGGATCTTACAATAGACTGAAAACCCAAAAGCCAGATACACCTAGAAGACACCTCAGAGAAGTACTCATTTCTTAAGAGTTCTGAATACTGGTAATAAAGCTACTCACCATAAGCAAGTTAAAAGCATCAACCCAGGAATTAAACTTTTTAAAAAATACAAAATGAAAATCTACTTAAACAAGATGCAACCCTCTCAGACTTCTAGCTCACCAAAGGCAAATCCAGGGGGCAATGACGTGGAACAATCTGAAAGCCACCCACCTGGACTCTCTGAAATAGTAACAGTGGAAATAACAAAGCAGATGAAGGAAACTCTAGAAAACATCAAAGGAGAAATAATTTCTCAAATAACTACAGAGATGGTGACCAGAATGAAAGACATGCTTCATGACTATAGAGCAGATACAAATAAAAAAATACAAAGAAGATCTCAGGAAAATGATGGAAACCATGAATGGCCAGCATAGGAAAGAAAGAGAAACCATGAACACCCAGCTTAGGAAAGAAATAGAATCCATTAAACAGATTCAAACAGATGTGCAGGAAATTAAAAACTTCATAGAGGGGCCGGGGATTTAGCTCAGTGGTTTTGCCACCTACTGCACAAGCGCAAGGACTCAAGTTCAATCCCCAGTACCAAAACAAAAAAAAAACTTCATAGAAAGTATATACAGCAGAATGAGCCAGTGTAAGGTAAGAATATCAGATATAGAAGAATATCAGATCTAGAAGACAAGATTGCTAACCATGAAAAGAAAGATTTCTTAAAATAGCAAGGGACCATGAGAAATTAATCCACCAGCTGCTAGATGATACAAAAAATAACGTAAGATTGATTGGAGTCAATTAAAAAGCAGGAGATAGTGCAAATGACATGAAAAACCTGTTCTTAGAAGTAATGGCAGAAAACTTCTCAAATAGGGAAAAAGAATTTGAGATACTGATAAGTAAGGTATATAGAACACAACTAGCCATGATCCAAAAAAAGGCTATACCAAGGCATATAATAGTCAAGATTCCAGAAATTCAACACAAGAACAGAATATTATGAGCTGATCCCCTGTAAAAGAAAGCCCATCAGAATCACAGCAGGCTTCTCAACACAAACCCTGAAGTCAAGGAGAGCTTGGAGTGAAGTATTTCAAGCCCTAAAGGAAAACAACCTTCAACCCAGTTTGATGTACTCCACAAAGCTATCTTTTAAAATTGATGAAGAAATAAGATACTTCCATGACAAAGAACACCTAAAGAAATTCATGAGCACCCAACCAGCACTTCAAAGTGTTCTGAAGGAAATTCTAGATAGAGATAACAGGTATTACAACTCTATGAACATTAAAAGAATGAATCCACCAGGCAAGGCAAGAAATTAAACAGAAGAGGAAAGAAGGAAGCCAACAACAGGAAAATAGCATGACAGGGATAGGTCAATTCATATCAGTTATAACTATAAATGTTAATGGTCTCAATTCACCAATCAAAAGAAACAGACCAACAGAATGGATCAAGAAGCAAGATCCAACAGTATACTGCATACAAGAAACACATTTAATTCAAAAAGAAATTCATTGACTGAAAGTCAAAGGATGGAAAATAATACTCCATGTGACAGGAACCCAGAAAAAAGCAAGGGTAGCTATTCTATTTGCAGACAAAGTGGATTTCAACCCAAGACTGATTAAGAGAGACAAAGAAGGTCACTATATCCTTGTAAAGGGAGCAATCCAAGAGGAAGAGATAACAATCATAAATATATATGCACCAAATAGCAGTGCACCCAACCATATAAAACAAACATTAATGGATGTGAAAAACCAAATAAGCACTAATACCGCTGTAATGGGGGAACTCAATACACCACTGTCACAGACCACTAGACAAAAATCAAAAGTGAAATATTAGAGCTGAACCAAACTTTTGAACAAATGGACTTAGTAGATGTCTACAGAGTGTTCCACTACACAACTTCAGAATACACATTTTTCTCAGCTGCACATGGGATGTGCGTGTCTGTGGTCTCCAAAATAGACCACATACTAGCTCATAGAATATGCTTAAGTAAATGCAAAGAAATTGAAATTGTCCCATGCACATTATCAGACCATAGTGCAATGAAATTAGAAGTGAATGGGAAAAAAAACACAAGAACTTCATAACACATGGAAGTTAAATAACACCCTCCTGAACAACCAATGGGTCACAGATGAAATTTTTTAAAAAGACAGTTTCTAAAATTAAATGCTAATACCAATAAACATATCAGAACTTATGGGACACAATGAGAGCGTTCCTATGAGGGAAATTTATAGCAGTGAATACCCATATCAGAAAAACAGAGCAGATTCAAATAAACAACCTAATGTTGAACCTCAAGCTTCTAGAAAAGGAAGAGCAAGTCAAGCCCAAAGCTCATACAAGAAAGGAAATTATAAAGATCAGAGCAGAAATTAATGCAATGGAGACCAAAAAATACAAAGAATCACTAAATCAGAGTTGGTTCTTTGAAAGATCAAACAAAATTGACAAACCCTTAGCCAACCTTATCCAAAAACATCCTTGCAATTAGGAATGAAAAAGGTCAAATCACGACAGATCCTGTAGAAATCCAGAAGATCATCAGTACCTACTTGGAGAAGCTGTATTCTGATAAGATGGAAAACACGGAAGAAATGGATTCCTAGATACATATGAATTACCAAAGGTGAACCAAGAAGATATAAGAATTCTAAATAAATCAATACCAGCAATGAAATTGATCCAAAACGTTTACCTTTCATGGTCATTCTGACTTTGGGGAAGAGCCAGATGTCACATGGTACCAGATCCAGTGACACTGTCATGTCTTTATGAGTCTGCCTTTCCACTGGATGCCACTAGGTAGCAGCGTTCACTGTATTTTTTTATCACGTCTTATAAAATCATGAAAGAGGACTTCCAGAACTGCTCCAGAAAGTAGCAAGAATATGGGATAAGTGTGTTCAAAGTGAGGGGAGGATTTTGAGGGGGATTCACAGTAATGTATCTTTTACTGTAATAATTTTTTTAAATTTAAATGATCGCTGAATAATGTGATCACCCTATATAGTCCTAAGCTTGAGAACAACCACATAATTTGTTTGAAGTCACACAACAAATTAAATAGTGCTGCCAATTCTGGGAAGTGAACCCAAGAGCTATCCTGTTACCCAAAATTACACATGCACACACACACACCAGCAAACTGGGGAGTCTGCAGCCCCACAAACTCAAAGCCCTGAGATTAGAGAGAAGGGAGGTGAAAAGGTGAACCAGGCCAAGGAGGAGCAGGTCCAGTGATGCATTCCCAACTCCTCCTTCACAGACACCATCTCAGACCAGGTCTCTGATGACCTCAGCTTGGGAAAATGTGTCCGTAAGTAATTTAACACCAGGCCAAACAGGGGTCATCAAGGATATGATCAGCTGCCTCACTTTAAAGAAAACAGCTCCAAAAGTGACAGATCACAGTTTTTAAAACACTCTCAATTTGTTGATTTCTTGGTAAATTCCATGAAACAATACCCTGAAGACATCACAATATTGTATTAACTTTTCTAATGCAAATAATAGTATCATTATGTCTAGCCATGTTTGAGCGAGAAAGAGTGTGATGAAATTTTAATGGAAAAACCCTTTAACTCATACAAAATCTTCTAAGTGAAAAATAAGCCCTCTCTATTTCCAAAGAAGCACACAGGACACAGACCAGGGTTATTGTTTAGAAAGCAAGCGATCTACATTATTAATGTTGCTTTAGGAATTCTTTTTCAGCTAAACGTTGACCATAACTCAGGGAAATATTTGCATAACTCAACATCATTCAAAATAAAAATGTATATACAATCCAATCTGAGTTCATTTTCAAAGCCCTGCTTCTATCAGATGTTCAGACAGAGGAAGAAATTTCATACAAAACCTCTATTCTTAATGAAAATCTATCTCTTCTTCATTCCTCATCTCTGGCTGATCATGACAGAAAGAAGCTTTTCCCTAAAGAAAGGGGATTGAGTAGGAATGTGGAAAGATATATAATGTTCAACCCTTTGCTTGCTGCCATCTCCTGGGATTTAACTGGCTTTGAAATATGTATAAGCTAGGAGGGATGTTGTATTATTCATCAAAGATTTATCAGATCTTTAAATGCAATTACACATAGTGGCCATGGGATGCTTTAAAATAAAATAACAATAAAAAGTATATAATAAAATAGATCTTTTTAAAAATGCTTTCTAGGAAAAAAAAAAAAAAAGAACAGTTGTTTAATGTTGATCTCTAGGCCTCAAAATAAAAACCATAGCAAGCTTCCCTCTGCCCCTGGCACTTAGTTTTTAAATGAATAGCTCAGTCTCCAAGGGCCTCTTCCTTGGTGGGGCTGCTGGCAAGCAGGGTTAAACTATAAACAAGCAGCATCTTTATTAAGATAAACATTGCAACTCTGCAGAAACCATTGTGACCCCAAAAAGTTGAATTCTCCTGAAAAGAAAGAAAAAAACCCAAAGCACTCTACTACTCCTTTCCAATCGCAGTCTTTGGTTTTTGTTCCTTTAAACAGAAACTTGGATGGCATTGAATGTGACTTCCTGATGTACAGAGTGGATTGTACAGAGCTGAGTCCCAGCATTGCTGTCACAGCCAACCATTCAGCAAATCCTGAGCCCACACCTGTGCTAAACATTACATGAAGTACAAGGCATAGCAATGGGTAAAACAGCCTGCCCCATGCCCTTCCAAGGCTAGGTGGATGTGAGAAACTCTAGAGCAGGTCAGTCCTCTCTTAGCCCGCAGATGAGGCCCAGTTCATGAGGAGCCTCCCATGCGTTGGAGACAAAACAGAAAAAGACACACTACACAGGTTTCCATGAAGCTGAAGGTGCTCAATTCCAAAAGGAGTCCTTTATCCCAAGACTGTCTTCTTCACCTCGTTCTGTTAAGATTTCCTTGCTTGTTATAAAATGATGATGACACATATAGTAGTGGCTTTTCTATGTCCTCACTGAGAAAACCAATTTTTCTTTCTAAAATCTACTGGCTCGTGACATCCAAGTCTAAGATACTGTGGTCCCCACCACAACCCCCTCTCTTGCAAGATTAGCCGAAGAAGAGGTCCACAAGTAGGACGAGAGCAAGGAAGGACAAGAGGCCCTCAGCTGGGGGCTGACCAGCTGGGTCAGCTGAAGTGGGCTGAGTTTGACAGCTCTGTCTTCCCCCATCCGGAAGTCCAGCTTAGAAAAGTGTGTTAATAAAGCGCATCCCTTCACTCTGTGACTACGCCATCATTGAGACTGGAAGTTCAGGCTGCCAAGAAGGAAAAAAAAAAAACTCTTCTTTTATGAAATGGATTAATTAGTTAATATTTGTGGAGTGCTTGAAAGTGGCGAAGGGTCATGTCCATGATGCAAACACTCAAGATTATAGAAATGTGATTACAAACTGGGGGGTCTGCAGAGAATGCATCTCAAGGAATCTCTAAGGGCTACATCATTAACCTAAACATAAATGAGCAACCCTCTTGTAATTTCCTAAGATCAAGGGCTCCCTGAGTAGCTGCTCTCCTCTCCGGATCCAGGAAAAGCAGCCACCAGCCTTTGTTCTTATTGCTGGATTTTTCCATTTAGCTAATCCCAATCCTGGGCCCTTCTGCCTGAAGAAATAAGGAGGCCAGGAGGAACAAAGAGGCAGGCCCATAAATCCCTCCACTGTCAATGGTGAGGGACAACTCACTGTCACCAGCTGTTGCCAAAAATTGCCAATTGGACTCTACTATGCTCCCAGCAGAAATGCTTATAAAATTCCTAGAACCGTAATAATAGTGATGGTGTATTGAGTGCTCACCAAACATCAGGCCTGAGCTAAGTACTTTCCACGTATCGAACTAATACATTTTGACAGCAATCCTTACAAACAGGTAGCATTAGCCTCAATTTTTAGTCAATGAAATTGAAATCTCAAGAAACCAACCAGAGTCACAATCTGGACTTAACCAACTCCAAAGCTTGTGTCTGTTACATTATTCTGCCTTCTGCAAAAACACTAAGGCATAAGGAAAGAAGGCACATTTCTTTCCACATGAAACTAAATCCTTTTTGGGGGAGAGGTCAAGAAGTATGAGGGTACTGGGTACTAGGGCCTTCACACTGAGCTATATCCCCAGCCTTTTTTTTGTTTTTAATTTTGGGACAAGAGCTCACTAAGTTGCCCAAGCTGGGCTCAAACTTCTGACCTTCTAGCAGTGGATGCTGTCATACTCTTTCCTCAGCTGCCAAGAGTATGTTCTGCTGAGAGCTCACAGCCTCGCCCTTCTACAGGATTTGCCCTTGGCCATGATGGTGACAATTCCACAGCCTCCCCAGGACCCCCAGATCTGGTTGATGTGAAAATGCAAAGGCTCAGTGTGGGACAACTGCGAGCAGGCACCCCAGCCTCAGAGCACACGTGAGGCCCTTACTGCAACCTCAGCCCTCTCACCTGGTTCTGCTTTGCTCCATTCCTTGCAGCATAGCCCCAGAGAGCACTGCTCAACAAGGCGCTGACACCGAATTCCATCTTAGTCTGCTTCCGGGGGAAGCTACAACCAGGTACATTTCTGTGTAGTGCAATTACTGTTTTAACAAATGTGATTCTGAAGATGTCTCTGGAACTTCTTTTACCAGACAATCTGTAATTGAAAGCTCCAGAGGCCCACCTGGTCTATAATGTTGAAGAAGCCTCCTGTCTCCCTTAATTAATATCCTATTGTTGATTCATGGTCAAGCTTTGCTTTGAAGGTGGGGGCTGCAAAATGGAGGACTGGACATGGGGGAGAAGTGGTTGGAGCCCAGGGGAGTGAGGCCAAATTTGGGGAAATTAGGAAACTTTGTGGAGAAAAACACCTCCACTGGTACCATCACCTTTGTGGTCACGGTTTATCCTTCTTACCAGCAGGATAGCACACAACTGACAGCCTAGAACCGTACTGCCCAATAGAGTGACCACGAGCTAGGCACATGTGGCTACTTAAGATCATTTTTAAGTTAATTAAATTTATAAAGTGAAAAATGCAGCTTCTCAGTCACAGTAGCCAAATTTCAAATGATCAACAGCCACATGTGGCTAGTAGCTACCATGTTGGATGGTGCAGAATATGAACATTTCCATCACTGCTAAAAAGTTGGCTGGCATTGGTCTACAATAAAAATTGGTGGGCCCTATGGAGACAATAAAGAATACTACCAAGCCAGGTGTAGGGGGCACTCCTGTAATCCCAGCTACATGGGAGGCTGAGGCAGGAGGATTGCAAGTTTCAGGCCAACCTGAGTAACTTATGAGACCCTGACTTGAAAATAAAACTTTAAAGTGGCTGGGGATATAGCTCGGTGCACTCTGGGTTTGATCCCAAGTACTGAAAAAAAAATGCTACCTTTAATCACTAAGTGGCCTCTATACTCTTGTGGAGCAAGAATGGTGTCTTTGATAATAAGTCACATGAGACTCATCTCGACCCCAAACTCCAGCTCCAGGCAATGGAAAGTCACCCTGTCTGAACAGAGAGGTCCCCATTCACATCTGTAGGAGACACAGTTAAAGAAGAAGTCAGTCTTATATGCATGGCCACAACAGAGTTGGGGAAACCAATCAATAGAACTCTGCTTCATGCTGCAGAGGTTTCAGCCTATGGGATCCACGCCAAAATCAGTTAGCTGTGCAGCCCGACTGCTGGCTTTGGAAATCCTTGTTTATCATGTTGGTCCTTGGCTGAGGTCTAGGAACCTGGATTTCAGGAAAGTTTCTGTTCCCAGAACTGGTATAAACACCTGCTTAGGCCTGAACTGTTTGCACAAACAACATGTTTATGCTGAACACCTGTTCTCTGTCTGGAGTTGAATTTTGGTATGTGCCAAGCAGAGGCTGTCTACCTACCCAGCCTCCCAGAAGACCCTTGAATACTGAGTCTCTCTCCCATGTGTCGCCACAACTCACTGCTGGAGAATTTAAGGTCCATCATGTAAGACTGCAGGAAGGGACAATCCTTGGAAGCTTGTGTCTGGTTTCCCAAGACTTCTCCACATGCATCTTTTCCCTTTGCTGATCTTGCCTTGCACCCTTTCCTGTAATAAATCATCATGGAAGTCCAACTGTCCCGAGGCTTCACACCCTCCTGCTGAATCCTCAAGCCTGAACATCTTGGTGACCCCAGAATAAAAAACACCTCCCAGACCCAAGTCCACTAACCAACTCCATCTGAGTGGGAGAGAAGTAAATGGATTCCTCTCCAGAACTCAAGGGTAAATAAAGGCCCAGCGTGCCCTGCAGTGTGGGTATGGTTTAGCTAGAGATCCTCTGTGCTTCTCCAAATTAATGGGGTCAACCCAACAGGGTGACTCATGTCATGTAAGTGCACATAAGCAGGCATCATATTGAGTCCCTTCTCCCTCCTCCCCGAAACTCATTAGTTGGTGGTCAGAACCTCTGACCGTGTTTCCATTTCCTTCATTCTTTTTTTTCTTCAATTTTTATTCTTTATTAATACATCTTTGCAGTACGTAATGACTACATTTCTCCTAGGAAGTTGGTACATGTACGTAACACAGCTTAATTCCCTTTTCATCCCCTTACCTTTCTCTTTCCCTCTTCCACCTCATGGTCCCCTTCCCTTTTGCAAAAGATCTGTCTCTCTGTTTCCTACCATCTAGCCTTTATTTTGCTCTTTAATTTATGTTCTGGGTTTCTCATATAAGAGAAACCATGCAGCATTAAGCTTGTGTGTCTAATTTCGCTTTTCATTATTGTCTCAAGGTACATCCATTTTCCTACAAATGACACAAGTTTGTCCTTCTTTATGGTAGAATAGCATTTCATTGTATATAAACATCACATTTTCTTTATTCATTCATCTATTGATATATAGGCCACTTCCAAGATTTAGCTATTGTGAATTGTGCTGCTACAAACATGGGTGTGCAGGAATCACTGTAAATGACGTCTTTAACTCTCCTGGGAGGATACCTAGAAGGGGAAGAGCTGGGGCAGATGGGATTTCTGGTTTTAGGTTTTTGAGGACTCCCCATACTGACTTCCACAGTGGTTATACAGAACTAGTTTACATCCCATCCACAATGTAGAAGGGGTTTTATTTCCCACAGCCTCTCCAGCATTTGTTATTATTTGATTTCTTGATCATGGCCTTTCTTGCTGGAGTACAATGGTGACTCAAACTTGTTTTTGCATTTCTCAAATGGCCTATGTTGAATGTTTTTTATGCATGTGGGTATTTTCTTGCCATTGTACTTCTTCTGAGAAGTGTCAAGAGGTATCTTAGGGCAGGCCAGGCACATGGGAATCACCTGGAATTTTCACGCACAGAAGTGAAAGGAAAATCATCCCTTGATTATGGGGAAGTGAGTACTTGAGTTCACTTGAAGTGCTGTGGACCCTCAGCGAGTTCCCACAACCTCCAGGCAGGCGTGGCCTCTCCCGGCCTCCACAGGGGGCCAGCCTCTTCCTAGAAGCAGCAGCTCTCACCTACAGCTGGAAATTCTCCCAGGAAAGGATAAGAGTTCTTTTGAAAGGATCCTCTAAGGTAGACATCAGGATTTAAAAAAAAAAAAAAAAAAAACACCAGGCTTATTTCTCCCTGTTCCTCTAGAGGGAGATGACTTTGATATCAGACAAACGTTGATTTAACCTGGTGCCTATCATCCTTCAGATAAAGCCCTTGTCGAGACCTAACTTCCTGAACATTTCTTTGCCTCTGCCTGCCACACAACCCCAGAGACAAGCACACTCACCTAACCCCACGGCCCCAGACAACTGAAGACTTTTACCATCACAGAGCCTGCAACAGAGTGGGCGTATCTGTGTTAGAAAGGAAATAGAAGACAAATAAATTCTTCTGGACCAGAGTCAAAAAACAATCTCACTTCACAAACAAAAGCACTTCCTAGATGCCATGGTCAATAAAACAGAAAACGTTATCAAACTTCCAACTTCTGACCATTATACAATCAAAGGATATTACTAAAAAGGATATTACTAAACCAGGCATGGTGGTGGATATCTAATAATCCCAGCATTCTGGTTGGCTGAGGCAGAAGGATTACAAATTTAAGCCCAGCCTGGGCAATTAAGGGGCTTAGCAAGACCCAGTCTCAAAATAAAAATTAAAAAAGGATTTAAGATGTAGCTCAGTGCAAAGGCCCTGGATTCAATCCCAGAAAGAGATGAATGGAGGAGGGGAGAGGAGGGGAGAGGGGAAGGGAGAGAAATTACTGAATGAACAAATAATAATGCTATTACTTATTGGGTAAATCATTTATTCATATTATCTCATTTAATTCTTAGACTAATCCAGTGAAATTATTATTGCTCTCATTTTATAAACACAGAAAAGAGCCAGAGAAATAAGAAACTTGCCCAAGGGTGCAAAGCAAGAAAGTAAGGAAGTCAGGACTTTAAAAACCAAGGCAGGCTGATTCAATAGCCCGTCCTTTTACATGACAAACTGCTTCCATCCACAGAACTTCTGGGGAGAGATTAAAAGGCCATAGACTGAGCTTCAGCTATGTACTGAAGGAATTTGGGGCTCCTTCTAAAGATGGCCCAGATTTTCCTGAAATAACCTTCTAGGAGTGAGGCCCCTGTTTGACAGAGGATGTTAATGCCCTGTATTAATGAGTCACCATTTGTTAGTAAACTGTTGCTTTTAAATACAAAACAAGCTTGCAAAATTTCCTCCAGCATTCAAGCTATGAAGTTAAAAGGCTAAGTGTTCATTTAAATGCATCATAGAGAATAAGTTTCCGGTGAGAGTTTGTAGAAATGTATGGAGAAATAGGGGTGAACCCAGAAAATGAAGACCTGTTCCCCTACCATCTCAAGAGCAGGTCCCACTGTGAACCACCAGGGGTCCATCACCCAAGGCCAAGGAAGTCACCTACCCAGCTGCTAGGGACAGAGCACTCTCAGAAAAAGAGCTGTCAGTGTTGTGCAAGGCAGTGTACACCTGTAATTCCAGCAATCAGAGGGGCTGAGGCAGGAGCATCACTGCAGGTTCAAGGCCAGCCTGGGCTACATAGGGAGACCCTGTCTCAAAAAAAAAAAAAAAAAAAAAGAATTCATAAGTCCCTGGGTTCCATCCCTAGCACCCAAATAAATAAATAAATAAACTTTAAAAAATAAAGTCAAAACTCCCATTGTAAAAACCTACAAGGTCTTTCCTATTTTGTTATAGTAAAGTTATATTTCATTACTCTGATAGAAGACATATTTCTAGCATGCTAGAACTGAAAGACCACACAACTGATGCCCAATTTTACCTTGGGATATAGTCGAGATTATCAAATTATACATTTAAAGCTCAGTATGGGTTATTTCTTTCCTCTGCCCCTAATTTTTGTGGGGTAGTTTTATTAAGTGGAATAATTGCTATAACGATGACTTAATGCGCTACTAGAAGCATTTTACATAAAGGAGCTTTCTCAATCCTATCAGGATTTTACAGGTGAGGAAACTGAGGCACAGAGGATTGAACAACTTGCCCAAGGTCACAAGGAGTAAATGGAAGATCCAAAATTCAAACTCCAGAGTCTGGGCTCTTAACTAGTGATTCCGAGGAATCAAAGTGCCCATGGCTGTTTTGGCTGCCCACACTCCTTCCATGGCAAGAGGGTTCCTATGCCTGTCCTCTATTAGGAGGTGACAACCATCCTGTCACGGGATTGTATGTCATATGAGACACAGTCTAGTCCACTTTGTTACTCAGGAAAACCTATCCTCTGGCCCGCTGCAGCTCCCAGATGTTTCCTTCCCTTTTCCTCCCAACCAAATGGATCTGTCCTCTCTGAGTTACAGCAGCAGAGTGGACTGGATGACATAAAATATGTCATGATAGCAACACATACGAACTTTGACACAGGCCTCTACATGGGACTGCCGTAATGGGGGCATGGGGACCTCATGGGACCTCCGGGGGCTGCACTAAAAACAGTGTCTCTCCAGGGGGATTCACCAAATTAGGGAAATCTTAAATACTGGATTGTTCGTACTATGTAAAACATGGTACTACAAATATGCCAATATGTAGCCTTATAAAGGAATACAATGAATGTTTAACCTTAAAAGAAATTAACCTTAAATTTTACACTGTGCATTTAGAATCAAGTAGGCAGATCCAACTCATGACTATTAAAAATAGTAAGAAGTATAGACACTCTACTAGAATTATCAAAATTAGGATAACATCTTATCAGTACAAGGTTTTGGTATAGATGATTCCTGGGCTGGAATGGATCCAACCCAAAGTTCATAATAGAATCACTCTAGGATTTATACTTATCCAAACGGCCTAATAATAATGTTGGTTTTCTTATATGTGTTTGTTTTCTTTTATCCTGACATAGAATGCCAAAAATAAATAATTAAACTGTGCTTTTGAACTGTACCAGCTACTGCTACAGATAATTCAGGAAGGAGCCCCTGATACATTTGGAATCTAATAACATTCCTCTATTGAAGAAGACCTGTAAACTTGGGCCACTTAACACCTCTGGCTCTTACCTCTCTTTTCTAGAAAGTGGGTAGGACAGATTAGCGGTAAAAACTAAGTCTACCAGCTGAATCCAGTGATTCAGAACAAACTACTGCTACCTGCAACAACTAACAAACAGCCGGGCATGGTGGTGCACACCTGTAATCCCAGCACTCTGAAGGCTGAAGCAGGAGGATCACCATAAGTTCAAGGAAAGCCTCAACTACATAGTGAGATCGTGTTTCAAAATAGCAAAAAGAAAGAAACTAACAAACGTAACACCAAATCAGGGGAATTAGACATAAATGAGAACATTCTGGATGATTCTATTCATATTAAGTTCAAAAACAGACACAATCATCTCTTGACGAAGTCAGACAGCACCAGCTTTGAGAGAAGGTGGTGGAGGAAAGCACCCGAGGTGCTGGCCATCTCTTTATCTCAGTACTGGCTAAATGGATCTGAGTCCCTGAGGACAATGCACCAAACTGTCCACAGGATTTGCACCATTTGCCGGATGTATGCTTTACTTCGTTAAAAACTTGTTTCATTCTTAAAACATTCAGTGGTTCAAATCCACAGGGCAGTTCTCACATTCATGAAGTGGCCTAACTGCAGCTATCACTTTGACTCTGTCAGGCACTGTGCTCCCATGCACACGACAGGCCTGACCGCCAAGCCCACAGGGAGGGTGGGACACAGGGATCTCCACCCACCGATGGGAGAGTGGAGCCTCAGTCCACACTCACCAGCAAGTGAGCGTGCTCCTTCCTCCTGCTGAGGCCTCTAACGCTCTTTCCATTACATCTTGCTGCAAGTCGCTGCAAGTGAGGGCTTATAAAAACCTTCAGTCCTGAGTTCTTAAGCACAAAAATCGTTGGGGGAAGCTAGAAAATTCCTTTCCCAGAGTTTGCTGGCCTCTGCAAGGCTCCAACTTTACGGCAGTTCCTGGGAGTCACTCCCAGAGTAGGAAATTAGTAGAGACACTTAGCCCATCTTGGCTCATTATACAATGCACATTTGAAAATGAAATCTCCGCCTATGAACCATTCCCTCTCCAAGGGTAAAAATAACTCTCAGGATCTGAAAGCTCTTTGCCAACTATCAGGGAGCACATTAGCCAGTACCTTTACACATGTAGGACCCACCGATGTGGCTGGCTTACTCCGGGAACAACGTTTCAGCGGCAAAGACTTGGTCCACCTTGTCAATTCTTGGGTTAGGCATATCTTTGCCTGTTTTAGAAAATGTAGGAAGTAATAATGGCTTCCCCAGCATGCAAATGTCTTGCGATGCCAGTGACAAATAATAAATTAAAATAACAATCTGGCCGAGAATGCTTATGACTCCAAGTGAAAGGTTACAGCCATGATCCAGATAGTAAGACCCTGCACAACAGACAAACTATTTCCAGCAAACAAAACTGTGACTAGCCGAAGTGGCCTTGGCTCTTGGCCCTCGTTACAATGGCTCCACACAGAGCCTGTGCCGCTTGCTCTGCTCTGAGTCCAGGAGAGAAGCATCAGTCAAAGACAAGGTCAAGGTCAAGGCAAACATCCTCAGTTACCCATAGGATCTGTGTGGCAGGGCTTTCCAGGTTCCCTCCTCCAGAGGGTGGAGCACCAGGCCAGTCTGCTCCCCCCAAGCCTGGGGGCTGTATGTATAGCAGAGGGAAAGCAGGACAGAGCTAGGCCTAGGGAGAGGGGGCTTCTCTCCCTGGGCCACCACACACCATCAGGAAGCCCAGAAATTATGTATTCAAAGCCGTCTTTGGGCTGCCAAGATGTGTGTGTCAAGTTGGGAAGGTACAGCAAAGTTATAGCTTGATTGCTTGACATAGACCTTTGGATGGAAAACTCTATGTATATTCATGACACTGGATTTGCAAATATTAGCCATGAAGCATGCTTTCTTTCTTTAAATTCTTTTCTTGCACTTCAAATATACAAATATACTGAATATGTTTAGTAAAGAATCACAAGTGAGAATTTGCCCATTGAAGCCTTGGAATTTTCTTTTATGTTCTCAAACTCTACCAACAGGGGGTGTTGGTCCAGATGAACAGGTACTCTTAAGAGACCACCTACACATATCAACAAAGTTAATTTATAGGCAGAGGAGGTGAGCCAATCCCAGCACCCAGGAGGAGGCTCCCTGGCTGCCATTCCACTGCTCACAGGGAAGAGGAGGTGAATTGCGAGGGTGCCAGCAGTAGGACCTCCTCTTCTGTGGAAATGAGAAGACACATAAACAAGGCTCAAAAATAGACTTCCAGATCACCTACAGGAACACCAAAGGGAAACGAGAAGGAACACTCTGATACTCAACCACCTGGACTCCCTGAACTGACAACAAAACAGCATCTGGAAAAAATGAAATCAGAAATAATTTCTCAGATAACAGCAGAGATTGTGCCTATAGTGCAAGACATGATTAATAAATCTAGAGAGGACACAGATAAAAAAAATAGAGGAGCTGAGGAACATGATGGAATCCCAACACAGGAAATAAATGGAATCCATAAAACAGATACAAACAGATTTCCAGGAGATTAAAAACTCCACTGAAAGTCTATGCAGGAGAATGACCCGGTGTGAGGATAGAATTTCAGATATAGAAGATAAGATTGAAATTAGTGACCAGGAAAAGGAAAATTGCTTTAAGATTGCAAGGGACCATGAGAAATCAATCCAGCAGCTGCTAGATGATGCAAAGAAGAATAACATAAGACTGATTGGAGCCAATGAAGAAACAGGAGAGAGTGCAGATGACATAAAAAACTGTTCACAGAAGTGATGGCAGAAAACTTTGCAAGCAAGGGGAAAGAACTTGACATACAGATAAGTGAGGCATATAGGACTTCAACTAGCCTTGATCAAAAAAAATCTACACATAGGCATATAACAGTTAGGATTCCAGAAACCTAACAGAAGAACAAATTTCTACAAGCAGTGAGAGAAAAGAAACCAATCACATGCAAAGGAAAGCCCAGAGCTTTCAGTGACATATTTCAAGCCCTAAAGGAAAACAGCCTCCAGCCCAGATTGATGTACCCTGCAAAACTATCTTTCAAAATTGATGGAGAAATAGGATACTTCCATGATAAAAAGCACCTTAGGAACTTCATGAATACCAACTCAGCACTCCAAAAACTTTTAGACAATATCCTAGAAAAAGAAAAGGAGGATCACAACCCCAGGAATCTCACCAGAATGAATCCGTTGGATGTGACAAATTAAACACAAAGGGGGAGAATCCAACAAAAAGAAAAAGTCATGAGCCTGCTGCAGACAGGCAGGTCTGCGAACACCCTACCAAGGTCCTGAGTCCCAAGGAACACACCGAATCAGACCGCTGCAGACAGGAAGGCACCTGGTTCCACACTACAAAGATGCAGAGGACACTGAACCACCAGACCACGGTACTGAGTCCCACTGCTCCTGGTCCAGAGGAAGGGGCTTCCGAGCCACCATCCCTCCCACTGCTCCCAGCCCAGAGGAAAGGGCTTTGGGGCCACCTTCTGTCCTGCCACTCCTGGCCCAGAGGAAGGGCCTTTCTGGCCACCATCCCTCCCACTGCTCCCAGCGCACAGTAAAGGGCTTTTGGGCCACCATCCGTACTGCTGCTCCTGGCCCCTGGCCCACCTCTCCCAGCTCAGAGGAGGTAATCCATGCAGGTGCCAAGAGCACCGCCCCCCCAGTCAAAATGAGAAAACACGTAAATAAGTCTCAAAACCAGACTTCCAGATCACCTATAGCAACCCCAAAGGGAAATGAGAAGGAACACTCTGATACTCAACCACCTGGACCCACTGAACTGGCAACAAAAGGGGATCTGGAAAAAATGAAATCAGAAATAATTTCTCAGATAACAGGAGAAATTGTGCCCCTAGTGCAAGACATGATTAATAAATCCAGAGAGGAGCTCAGGAACATGATGGAATCCCAACACAGGAAACAAATGAAATCCATAAAACAGATGCAAATAAATTTCCAGGACCTGAAAAGCTCCACTGAAAGTCTACACAGCAGAATGAGCCAATGTGAGGAAAGAATTTCAGATACAGAAGATAAGATTGCAATTAGTGACCAGGAAAAGAAAAATTGCTTCAAAATTATAAGGGAACATGAAAAATCAATCCAGCAGCTGCTAGATGATGCAAAGAAGAATAACATAAGGCTGATTGGAGTCAATAAAGAAACAGGAGAGAGTGCAGATGACATAAAAAATCTCTTCACAGAAATAATGGCAGAAAACTTCCCAAGTGGGGGAAAAGAGCTTGACACACAGATAAGTGAGGCATATAGGACTCCAAATAGCCTTGATCAAAAAAAATCTACACATAGGCATATAATTGTTAAGATTCCAGAAACTCAACAGAAGAACAAAGTTTTACAAGCAGTGAGAGAAAAGAAGCAAATCGCATACAAAGGAAAGCCCATCAGAATCACAGCAGACTTCTCAACACAAACCATCAAGGCAAGAAGAGCTTGGAGTGATATATCCCAAGCCCTAAAGGAAAACAGCCTCCAACCCAGATTGATGTACCCTGCAAAACTATCTTTCAAAATGGATGGAGAAATAAGATACTTTCATGACAAAGAGCACCTTAGGAACTTCATGAATACCAAACCAGCACTCCAAAGAATTTTACACAATATCCTAGAAACAGACATTGAGGATCACAACCCCAGGAAGCAAAGCAGAATGAACCCATCTGGCACAACAAGAAATTAAATGTAAAAGGGGAGAACCCAACAAAAAGAAAAAGTCATGGCAATGACAAGTCAATACGTTTCAGTTATAACCATCAAGGTTAATGGTCTCAATTCACCAATCAAAAGAAATAGACTGGCAGAATGGGTCAAGAAGCAAAATCCAACAATATGCTGCATACAAGAAACACACTTAATTCAAAAGGAAACTCATAGACTGAAAGTAAAAGGGTGGAAAACAATGCTCCATGTGACAGGAACCCAAAAAAAAGCAGGAGTAGCTATCCTCTTGGCAGATCAAGTAGATTTCAAACCAACACTGATTAAGAGAGATGAAGAAGGACACTACATCCTTGTAAAGGGAAGAATCCAAGAGGAAGAGATGACGATCATAAATATCTATGCACCAAACACTAGTGTGCCCAACTATATAAAACAAATACTAATGGACATGAAAGGTTATATATGCACTAATACAATTGTAGTGGGGGACCTCAACACCCCACTGTCACAAATAGATAGATCAACTAGACAAAAAATAACTAATGAAATACTAGAACTCAATCGAACTCTTGAACAAATGAACTTAACAGATGTTTACAGAGTCTTCCACCCCACAAAATCAGAATACACATTCTTCTCAGCTGCACATGGGTCATTCTCAAAAATAGACCACATACTCACACATAGAACATGTTTAAGTAAGTGCAAAGGAATTGAAGTTATCCCCTGTATATTATCAGATGATAGTGCAATCAAATTGGAGATCCATAGCAAAAGAAACTCAAAAAATTTAATAAACACGTGGAAATTGAACAACACACTTCTGAACAACCAATGGGTCACAGAGGAAATTAAAGAAGAAATCAGACAGTTCCTTCAATTAAATGACAATGACAATACAACATATCGGAATCTATGGGACACAATGAAAGCAGCCTTATGAGGGAAATTCATAGCAGTGAATACACATATTAGGAAAACAGAATGAGGCCAATTAAAATACCTGATGCTGCAACTCAAGCTTCTAGAAAAAGAAGAACAGAACAATCCCAGAGCTCATACAAGGGAGGAAATTATAAAGATCAGAGGAGAAATCAATGCAATGGAGACTAAGAGAACAAGACAAAAAAAATCAATGAAGCCAAGAGTTGGTTCTTCGAAAGAATCAACAAAATTGACAAACTCTTAGCCAACCTTGTCAGAAAAAGGAAAGAAAAGGTCCAAATCCATGCAATTAGGAATGAAAAGGGTGAAATTACAACAGACCCAGCAGAAATCTAGAGGATCACCAATACCTACTTCCAGAACCTATACACCAATAAGATGGACAACACAGAAGAAATGGACAGATTCCTAGATACATATGAATTACCAAAGTTGAATGAAGAAGACCTAAAAATTCTGAACAACCCAATATCAACCAATGAAATTGAAAATGTAATTAAAAACTTATCAACTAAGAAAAGCCCGGGCCCTGATGGCTTCACTGCTGAATTCTACAAGACATTTAGAGAGGAACTGCTGCCACTACTGTTTAAATTCTTCAATGAAATTGAAAGGGAAGCAATACTCCCAAATTCATTCCTGGAAGCAAGCATCACCTTGATCCCCAAAGCAGAGAAAGACCCAACCGAAAAAGAGAACTATAGGCCAGTCTCACTAATGAACATAGATGCAAAAATCCTTAATAAGATAATGGCAAACAGAATGCAGAAGATCATCAAGAAGATCATACACCCTGATCAAGTGGGATTCAACCCAGGGATGCAGGGATGGTACAATATACGCAAATAAATCAATGTAATACACTATATCAATAGAGCCAAGGACAAAAACCATATGATTATCTCCATAGATGCAGAAAAAGCATTTGACAAAATCCAACATGCATTTATGATAAAAACCCTACAAAAAATTGGAATACATGGTCTCTACCTCAAACTGATAGAAGCCATCTATGAAAAACCAACAGCCAATATCATACTAAATGGTCAAAACCTGAAATCCTTCACACTAAAATCAGGAACAAGACAAGGATGTCCACTATCACCACTCTTGTTCAATATAGTTCTGGAAACATTAGCCATGGCAATTAGACAAGAGAAAGAAATAAAAGGAATAAAGATAAGAAATGAAGAAGTTAAATTGTCATTCTTTGCAGATGACAGGATACTCTATATAGAAGACCCCAAGAACTCCACCATAAGTCTTCTAGACTTAATAACCAAATTCAGTCAAGGAGCTGGTTACAAGGTCAACACACAAAAATCAATAGCTTTCCTCTACACCAATGATAGACTCACTGAGAGAGAAATAGGGCAAACAATTCCTTTCACAATAACATCCAAAAAACTGAAATACCTAGGAATCAACCTAATGAAAGAAATCAAAGACCTCTTCTCTGAAAACTATGGCACTCTGAAAAGAGAGATTGAAGATGATATCAGAAAATGGACAGACATCCCCCGCTCCTGGGTAGGAAGGATTAATATAGTGAAAATGGCCATACTTCCAAAACTGCTATATAGATTTAATGCAATTCCAATTGAGATCCCAGCAGCATACTTCATGGACCTTGAGAAAACAATCCAAAAATTCATTTGGAACAAGAAGAGACCCAGAATCCAAAAGCAATTCTAGGTAACAGAGACATGGCAGGGGGTATCACAATCCCCAACCTGCAACTCTACTACAAAGCTACTGTGATAAAAACAGCATGGTACTGGCAAAGAAACAGACCTGAGGACCAGTGGAACAGATTAGAAGATGCAGAAACAACGCCAGACACACTCAACCATCTCATCTTCAATAAAGGAGCCAAACACCCTCACTGGAGGAAAGATAGCCTCTTTAATAAATGGTGCTGGAAAAATTGGGCTTCAACTTGCCAAAGATTAAAACTAGACCTATATCTCTCACCATGCACTAAACTAAAATCAAAATGGATTAAAGATCTAAATATTAAAATAGAAACTCTGAACCAGTTGGAACAGAGGTTAGGTAAAACCCTTGAAGACATCGGTGTAGGAAAAGATTTTATGAAAAAAACCTCAGTTGCCCGTGAACTAGCACAAACAATCAACAAGTGGGATCTCTTCTTATTAAAAGGCTTCTGCACAGCAAGAGAAACCACCAGCAGTGTGAAGAGACAACCCACAATGTGGGCAAAAATCTTCACCTGCTCTTTCTCAGACAAAGGTCTACTATCTTGAATCTATAAAGAACTTAAAAAGATCAGACCTCCCAGATTTAAAGACCCAATCCAAAAATGGGCATCTGAAATGAAGAGACGTTTTTTCAGACAAAGAAGTAGAAATAGCAAATAAATACATGAAAAAATGTTCAACATCACTGGTCATTCAAGAGATGCAAATGAAAACAACGCTGAGATTCCACCTCACTCCAGAAAGAATGGCTGCTATCATGAAATCCACCAATAACAGATGTTGGCGAGGTTGTGAGGAAAGAGGAACCCTGCTCCACTGCTGGTGGGAGTGTAGACTGGGGCAACCACTGTGGAAATCAGTATGGAGATACCTCAAAGAACTAGGACTGGAAGTTCCATTTGACCCCGCTATTCCTCTGCTGGGGATCTTCCCCAAAGAATTAAAAGAATCATACCACAGTGATATATGTGCATCCATGTTCATAGCAGCACAGGTTGTAATAGCTAAAACTTGGAAACAGCCCAAATGCCCATCAACTGGAGACTGGATAAAGAAAATGTGGGTTTTTTTATAAAATGGAATACTACTCAGCCATAAAAAATGAGAAATTAGAGACATTTATAGCTAAGTGAATGCACATTGAGGTGATACTCTTAAGTGAAATAAATAGGACACACATGTATAAATACCAAGTAGTTTCTCTGGTGTGAGAAACTGAAAGTGTAAATAAGGACTAAATGTATAATAGGTAATGTGAAATAGGAAGAAAAGGGGCAAAGGGGAAGGAAGTGGGAGGGCTAGGGGAAAGGATAGAAGGGAATAGGATTAATATGAGAAAATGGAAAACTAGGAACAAAATCTTTGTAAATAGGGAGGAATGGAGGGGTTGAAGGGAGGGCTGGGCAAGGGTGAAAAATAAGAACCAAGAGAGACTATGTAAAGGTGCAAATTTCCACTCTTGAATGTCATTACATTGTATACCTAAAATGTATCAATGATTAGAATGAATAATCAATGATGCAAAATAGGAAGAGAAGGTCCAAAAGGGTAGGGGTAGTGGGAGGGGCAGGGGAAAGGAAAAAAGGGAAAGGAAAAATGATGAGAAATGGAAAAAATGGAAATAAAGTCTTTGTAAATAGGGAAGGGTGGAGGGGGTGAAGGGAGGGCTAGGAATGGGGAAAAAATAAGAACCAAGATGCATTATGTAAAGGTACAATTCCCAATGAGAAATGTAATTGTGTTGTATACCTACAATGTACCAATAAAAGAATTTAATTTAAAAAAAAAAAGAAAGAAAGAAAAAGTCATGACAAGGCTTTTAAAACTTTTAACTTCATCTCCCTAATCAGTGTATAATTCAATCTTGTTATTGTACTGATTAGTATTTTTCTGATTCTAGTGTTGCACACCTTTCCTTATGCTGTACTATTTATCATTCTTGTGTCTACTTTTTAATTGGGTTGTCTAATAAGGAGCTGTAAGAGTTCTTTATATGTTCAGGTCATAGGTTATATGCATTGTAAATATGGTCTGTTTAAGGACTACTTTTCATTTTAACGATATCATTTAAAGTTGTAAATTTTGATGGAATCGCATTTATCAATTTTTTTCTTTTATACATCATATTTTTTGTATCCTAGGAAGTTCTTGCCTACCCTAAATTCATAAACATTTTCCCTTATAATTTCTTCTTATAATTTTATAGTTTTAGGCTTTCATATTTAGGTTCTTAGATCCTTTCAAGTTATTTTTATGTATGGAAATAAAGGGTTGATGTTAATTTTTTATATACAGATACCAAGTTTTCTAGTGCCATTTTCTGAAAACACTATCTTTTCCTCAGCTCTTGAATTGAGTTTATGTTCTATAAAATGTTAACGTTAAATAATCTTTCAAAACTCAGTGGACCATATATGTGTGGTTCTATTTCTAGATTCTCTGTTTTATTCAAATGATCTATATGTCTTTCCTTACACCAACACTGCCTTGATTACTGTAGCTTTTGAGGAAATCTTAAAATTAGGTACTAAACGTCTTCCAACACTGTTTTTTTTTCCTTTTTCTTTTTACTTTTCTAGGTCCTTTGTACTCCTACATAACTTTTAAATTTCAATATCCAATTCTTCATTTATAGAAAGTATACATAGACCTGAATTTTTATATATACCTTGTGTTTTCTAATCCTGCTAAATTCAAATACAACTTCTAAGGGCTGCTAGAGATTTCTTAGTATTTTCTCTGTAGATGATCATTTCATGTACATATAAAGATTTTGCTTCTACCTTGCCAATCCTATCCTAATTGTGTCATTTTATTGCCAGACTATTTTGTTTGGGCCTAGGTTTCAAAGTTTAATGGGTTGATGAAGAGTAAGCAAATCTGCCTTTGTTCCCCACCTTAGAGAGAAAGCATTGTATCTTCTCCATTCATATAAGGCGTTCTCGATGGAAGTATGGAGTACATGTCTTTAATCTGTTGAGAAGGTTCTGTTCTACTTCTAGTCTCCTGATAGCTTTTACCATGAACAGCTGTAGAATTTAGTCCAATACTTTTTCTCCAACTACTGACAGGGTCATATGGCTTTTTCCATTCCTCTGTTACAATAATGACTTACGCGGGTGGATCTTCCAATGCTGAACCAACACTGCCATCCCTATAATAAAACCACTTTCTACATACTGCCAGATCTGACTTCTAATAGTTTGTTTTGTTAAACAAATTTTTATCTATGTTCATACTTTTTTCTTCTATTATCTTTATCCAGTTTTAGGATTAGCACAATGTTGAGTTCCTAAAATGAGGGGAGAAGTGTTCCTTCTTTTTTCTGCTTTAAATGTTTGATATAATTTATCAGTTAAAGTGTATATGAGCCTGTTGTTGTCATATAGGTAGGTTTTCAAGCTAGGAATATACTTTCTTTAATAGGTGCTATTGAAATGTTCTATTTCTTCCAGAGTCAGTTTCATTAATTTGTCTTCCAAGGTACTTCATAGAAGTTGTCAAATTTATTTCAAAAAAGATTTTTTGTAATATGCTTTCTATATCCTTTTAAATTCTGTAAAATCTGTGGTAATGTCCTCTAAATCTTGATATTGTAATTAAAAATGTGTAATTGATATTGTGTCATAGGAAGAAAAGGTCTAAAGGAGCAGGGGAAGTAGGAGGGGTAGGGGAAAGGAAAGGGAAAAGAAAAAATATGAGAAAAGGAAAAAAATGGAAACAAAGTCTTTGCAAATAGGGAAGGGTGGAGGGGGTGAAGGGAGGGCAGGGGAAGGGGAAAAAAATAAGAACCAAGATGCATTGTGTAATGGTACAAGATCCCAATGATGAATGTAACTATGGTAATCCTATTAATAAACAACAATAAAGTTTATTGAGCATGGGCTGGGTATAGCACCAAGTAGTCTGTATGCATTATTTCATCCAATACTCAAAATAACTTTAAGGTGGTACTGATAGTTTCTTTTACAGATGAGGAACCTGAGGCCTCAAGATGTTCAGTAAGTTGTCCAAGATTCCAAAAAGAAGACATCCTTCTTATCTGGGCCCAGCCATATCTGGGCCTCAAGCCTCAACCTCAGATTTCTAGTGGCAAATGTTTATTCTATTGGCCATTGTGACCACTAAGCCTGATATGTCAACTTGACTGAATTAAGAAATGCCTAGCTGATTAGTGAAGCATGCTCCTTGGTATGTCCAGGTGGGTCATGGAGTGTTACCCTGGGGTCTACATCTGGTGCCCCTTTCTCTCTGGCACTGTTTCCCTCCTGTGCTTCCCAGCCACCATTGAATTGAGCAACTTTGCTCCATCACACACTTCCACTATGATGCTCCTGCCTTGGAGCCCACCAACCATGGACTGAATCCCCTGTGACCATGACCCAAATTAAACCCCTTCTCCTTTAAGTAACAGGTGTTGGGTGTCGTGTCCCAGCAACAGGAAAACTGACTAACATACTGACTTTGGGACATAGATGCATCCAACACAGATGCACAGGGGAAAAGTTCTCTGGAGTGAAGGAGTCACTTGGAATCAGAGCATCTTTGTCCTTGGTGGGGCTGAGGCATTGGGGTCCAACAGAATAAGTCAAGTTCACTCTTCACTAAACTCCAGGGTGAATCTACTGCTTTTTGCTTGCCTGTTTAGTTAAATCAAATCTATGTTAAAAAAAAAAAAAAAAGAATCTGACCTATGTATTTTTAAAATATAGCCACCTGGGTCAGGGATTTAGCTCAGTGGCACCGCACCTGCCTCACAAGCACAAGGTCATGAGTTTGATCCCCAGAACCACAAATGCCACCAAAGAAGGGGAAATGTTAGAAATTTTCTCAAAACCTTTTAATGTGTAGTGGTTAGTGACCCTGACCCAAGAGAAAAATAGGTAAAATTTTCCCAGAGGCAAATCACTGGATGAAACATTTTTGGAAGAACCAAGAGAAAAAACAGCCCCTTTTCTCTCCATCTCCCTGTCTCTCTTTCCTTTAATCTTCAAATGCAGGGGCTGAATATGCTTACTTTTGGAGAATAGATTCAGGCACAATCACGACATCTGCCCTCAGTGGAGAGACAGAGATGAAAATGATATTTCATTTTAAGTCCACATTTCAGTTCAACCTCACCCTTCTCGTTGTACAAAAGCATCCAGGGCACTCAAAAACTCTTACTTGCTCTTGTTTCTGTTACCATGACAACAAGCATCTGCTCCGAATGGACACGAAGAGTAGGGAAATAAATATGTTCCAGCCTACTTGAGACATACGTTCTCACTGATAATCTGACGCTTCTAGCGTTACTGGCTCCGAAGTGTATTAAGTAGTTAATGGAAGTGCCTTTGGAAAACCAATTCGCTCCAGGAGCTGAGCCATGTGGTTAAGGGACAACACTTCTACTGATGGATGGCAGCAGGTGGAGGTCACAGGGATCCCTCTGTCACCTCTCAGGGGTGACTAGAATACAAGGCCCTTGGGGCCAAACTTGAACATGTGCTCAGCCTATTTAGGTGTGGCCCACAGTCAAGACACATTTAGTATTGGAAACAAAGCCAAGAACCCTGTATTAGTCCTTTGGTTTCATGAAATACTGTTGCTATAATAAAATACATGAGGCTGAGTACTTTATAAAGAAAGGGGGTTTATTTAGCTCATAGTTTTGTAGGTTGAATGTCCAAGAACAAGTGGCTCTATCTGTCCTACCTCTGGTGAGGACCTCCTTGGCTGCGTTACAATATGGCAGAAAAGCAAGAAGGAAAATAAGCATGTAGAGAAGGAGCCAAGTACATAGAGTGCCCTCAGTTTATAAAAACCTGCTTTCAAAGGAACTAACCAGTGCGCCACTAGAACTACATTAACCTCTTCTCAGTATGATTCCCCCATGACCTAACCTCCTTCCAAGTGGCCCTATCTCCTAAGGCAGTGGTAGCAAACCTATGGCACGTGTCCTGCAGTCAACTGTTTGTTAGCACTGAAAGCTCTAAAAGGTTCGCCATCACTGTTCTAAGGGTCCCACCACTCTTACACTGATGTACTGGGAACAAGCTTCTACCACATCAAACCTTGGGGGACACGCCATGGGGTCAAACCATATCCAATCCGTAGTAAACCCTTTGTAGAGAATGAGTATCAGATTATAAATCAAAGGGGAAATAACAAAGTCTCCCTCTCGGCCTCCCTCATAGCAGTTTTTTTCCACTTGATCCCACTCAATATTTTTTGCATCCTGTTCTATACCAGACCCTCCACATAATGATCACGAGTCATGTCAACATCTCTTTGAAGTAGTTCCCATTGTCTCCATTTTCACTGGGAAAGTTGATGCTAAATGCGTCCATCATTTGGAAAACTGGTCTTCAACTTCATGCGGGTGAGAAGAGAGGCCCCTTCTTACGGCCCAGCACAGTCAGGAAGGTGGGATGGCGGGCAGCCCCCTCACTGACTCACAGCACGCTGCTCTGCATGAACAACAGCTTGGTCTTGGCTCTCCTGTGGCTCCACACTGAGGCAATTCGGAGCATTGAGAAATAAACACAAACACTGTAATTACAAGCCATGCGGAGTGCTGTTAAGGAAATGGTGCCCTAAAGAAGAATTGTGTTCTTGTCCTCATTAAAAATTCTCTCCTCCAGGGTCCTCAGAGAAAGGCAGAGCCTTGATCCACAGCCTGAGGGTATACTGGGGCTCCTTCTGCATGTGACCAAGAACACGAGCTTGTTCTCAGGCCACCGTGAAGATCCAGGTGTGTTCTGACCTAATTGAATGACCTAGAGCGAGCTACTTAACATTAAGTAGGCTCCACTTAGCCAAACCTGGTTCATAACATAAATGTGAGTTTCAGTTATCACCTTCATTACCTCCCTCCCACACCTGAAAGTTCTCCCAGGTGCTTCCTGTGATGGCAAGGAGAAACAGTGGCCTCCAGAGATTGTGGAACTAGGGCCATGGAGTGTCAGCTCCACTGAGAGGAAACACTCACGTCCTTGCTCCTTCCCCTCCTGTGTTAGCCACAGCAGCTGCAGCAAGTGCTCTCCAGGCCCAGCTCCCTTTGAATGCTCACTGTGTGCCTTCATGCCCAGTGCCAGGCATTTGTGTCTAGTTCTCCGTGCCTGGCCTCTAGCATCCTGAATCTGCTTTGCTACCTGCATGGGTTGCCACAAATGCTTGGGAATCTATAAGGGGCTGCAGGGAGCAGACCTGACCCCATGACTAACAGATGCAGTGAGCAAAACAGCAGCCTCCTTGAAACCCAATGGAGGGGGCTGGGGATTTAGCTCAGTGGTTCCACCACCTGCCTCACAAGTGCAAGGGTCCGAGTTTGATCCCCACTACCAAAAAAAACAAGATCTACTCAGGGAAATCAGCCTAAGACAGGATAGTGTTAACTGGCCAAGCTCTTGCTTTAAAAGAAAGCTTAGAAAGAGAGACTTGGGTGAGAAATGATTCAGTTCTAACACAATTGAACACATACACTTTAGTCTTCTCTGAGACTCTGAAGAGTAGCTACAGGCATTTCGTCCTTCTGCATGAAAGATGGAGAATTGTAAACACAGTGATACATTTGGGGAGCAGTCGTATCTTCTGGGCAACAATCGCTCCTGAATGAGTCATTGGACTTGCCATCATTGCTTGATCCCAAGTGAAGTGAAATACAACTAAACAAAGAAGTAAAGTAGCCATCGTTTGACTATTGGATGTACTTCTGCCTAAGAGAATCTATTCGTAGATGTGTAAATACAACTTATAGACATGTGGCAAGAGTGTCCTCACTTCCAGGATGACTTTCAATTAGACTGAAACGTACCTAGGTTTTTATTGAAGAATAAAAACTTAGTTCATATTAGAGATGATTTCAAGGCCAGCCCCCTTTACCATGACTTTGGTCATAAGGCCTTAGACACAAAATCCTTGTTACAGTCATAGCATTTAGAGCTTAAAGATAATCTAGCTCATTTTTTTTCTTTTTAGTTTTATACATTTCCAGTTTCTCTATAATGCTTATGTAGATAGATGGATACATGCTTACTATGTGTAGATATATGTAGATATATGTAAATATACAAATATAGAGATTGCTTGTATAATTTAAAATTTCTAAATTGCTTTGTTTTCAAATATATGGATACTTAAACAAATTTAAAGTAGAATAATGGTTTGGTTTAAATGTTATCAAAACATTTTTAAGTAATGAGATTTAAAGCCGATAGTGGGAATATAAACTGACATACTCCTTTGAAAGCAATTTAGGAAGAGCCTTTATTAAAGTTTATAACCCAGTACTTCTATGCCTATAAAATGAAAATAAAGAGACCTATCTACAAATATGAACATTTTGATAATATTTACTGGTTGGGATGGAACCCAGGCCCTGCACAACTGAGCTACTTCCCTGGCCAATTTTTTTTTTTTTTTTTTTTGAAAACAGGGTCTCATTAAATCATTAAATTCTCCGGGCTGCACTCAAACTTTCTATCCTCCTGCCTCCTCAGGCTCCCAGAGTGCTGGGATTACATGCATTTGCCACCATGCCTGGCTGGTTTTCTACCTTTTATTAAAGTATAACACACTCTGTTGTATGCTTTGTTCATAAGTCTCCAGTTCAATAAATAGTTCCAAACTGACCCCACCCGCATAACCTCACCCAAACAGACAAGCAACATACTACGGGCACCGCAGAATACAACAGGGGTTTTTTCAATGGAAACATTAATGTCCAAAAATAAAGAAAAACCTGACATGGGACATAGAGAATGAATTTTAAGCAATAAAGCTGAGCATCTAGAAACATGGTGGTCAGGCCAGGGGTGGTGGCAAACGTCTGTAATCCCAGTACTCAGGAGGCTGAGGCAGGAGGATCACAGAGAGTTGGAAGCCAACCTGGGCTACATAGTGAGTTAAAGTCCAGACTGAACTATATAATGAGACGCTGTCTCAAAAAAAAGAAAGGAAGAAAAAATGGCAGTCAGGTCAAGTGATACCATGCATCGTGGCAATGAAAATAAGGTCTAAACTGATAGAGCCCTTGCGCCTGAAACCAAAAGTCAAAGGACCGTAAGCAAGCCAGAGTGAGCAGCAGATATGGGAGGCTGTCTGGCTGAGAATGGGAAGTGTAGGCATGAGTCTTTTATGCTGAGAAAAGATGGGCTCCTTCATGGGGTGTTATGCAGTGAATGTGAACGTCAAGCCAGATTACAGCCAAAGGCACTTCCAGGAACACCAGTCTTAACCAACAGGTATAGCCAACTATTATAAGAAAACATAGCTCAATTTATAGCTAAAGTAAACTGACCCCGAGATGCAGATCAAGAACTAGTGAAAAGTTTCTGAGGCCAGAGAAGAAAGCTTCTAGATGAATGAAAGACATAACCATGACATTGCAGAATACAAACCTAATACTCAGAGTAGAGCTCTTAAAGCTAGGACGGGGTGGAGCTTTCTCACCCAAAGGTCCAGGCACTAGGGGTGAACCAAAAAACAAGGTAAGGATGTCCACATGGACAGCCCAGGTCTCGAGGACAACAGCGAGCTCTGGAAGAAACCAATCACAGGATCAAGGGCAAACCTAAATTATTGCACTGGAAGGCTCCTTGGGCTCGGTAAGCCCAAAACTAGTTTGTGCCTCTTGTTTATACTGATTCATTCTTCCTTCCAACAGATAGTTACTGAGTCCTGACTAAGTGCCAGGCACCGTGCTCAGTTTCCAAGGATATGGTGTGGGAAAACGTGACACAGGGCTCCACCGGAACTGGGATAACACGGGGACCTGTGTCTGGGTCTAACACAGCCATAACTCGGGCCCCAGATCAACGCCTGCATCTAATTCTTTTTCATACTTTCGTATTCTTTTCTTTCAGTGAGTCCCTCAAAATGTACAAGCCTTGGGTCTCCTCCAACCTGGCCTCACTCCTGTTAATGAGTCTTATGAGGAACAGGTTTCTACCGTGGTGTCTCTCGCGTTTTATCACACACATTGTTTATATCTGTCTTGCCCTAGAACCCCGAGCCCTTCACATTAGAGGTGTTCCTAATTCATTTTTGTGTCTCTGAGGTTCACTGTACACTTATTAATTAAATGAATATATAATGACAGGGCTTTAGTTAACTTCTAGGTATCAGTGTTCTAAATAATCTGTCGTTTTTATTTTTAGAATGTCATTTGTTCCCTTTTTGCTTTCTCTCCGTATTTTGAAAATCACAACCTGAGCAGCAGAAAAAGGGAGGTTCTTACCCAGACCAGGGAGCCATGGAGAAAAGAGCCCTTCTGTGGCCAAGCGAAGTCAGGGCAACAAGAGACTCGGGATGTCAGCAAAGCTCCTAGCTGCTGATCAATAAGGAGGTGAAGTTCCTGGAACAAATAGTCTCTCAGGGCAACAACTCTCAAGTCTTAGCCTGCTCACCTGGAGAGCTGGTTACAACACAAATGGCTGGGCCCCACCTCCAGAATTTGTGATTCAGTGGGTCTCACATGTGATTCCCCAGGCCTCCGTAGGTCTTGTTGTTTGCATTTCCAACAAGTTCCCAGGGGATGCTGATGCTACCGCTCCGTGGGTAGCATCAGTGGCACAGCAGGGCACATCGGTGTGCCCTGCCCTGATGCTCACTCCTGGCTGAACACTGGAACCACTCGAGGGACTTTGACTGCCGATCTCTGGGCCCTCCCCACCCCTGGTGTCAGGATTAACTGGTCTGGCCCTTAAGGTTGCATAAAGTACCCCCGGGTAATTCCACAGTGCAAGGAAAGACTGCAAACCACTGTCCTCCACCATGGTACATGAGATGTGAAAGGGGTTCAGGTCATTAAGGCTGGACATACACTTTGCCTTGCAAGAACCAACGGCATCTCAAGCCTCATCTTCGGAAAACCTTGAGCATCTGAGAGGAATCTGAAGAATCTTAAAGGGTCCTGATCTCCAGACACACTCCTCCTACAACATCCGCCCAGCCTCCCTTGAGGCAATCGGGCTCTGAGGAAACTGTGTTTCAACAGCCACAGCTACTTAAACGCCAGCTAGCTGCTGCCCACACCCACTCTGCACAGACCTAAGGCCTGGAATGGCCTCCCCCACCCCGACATCCAGGAAGCCCCAGGCTGCTCCTCTCAGCCGCCCAGGCTCCTGCCTCTCCAGCTCTTTAGCTCGGTCAGTCCTTCCTCCTTGTTCCCAAGCCACTTTTTTACCTCATCTTTCCCAGTGTATTTCTCTCCTTGCCTCATAATTACTTTGGTGCATTTCCATCTTCCTCCCAGAAAAAAAAAAAAAAAATGAGCCCCTGGAGGGTAATTTTCTTTTCCTGATAATTCTAGTACCTACCTAGCTCAGGTTGTAAATGAATGCTTTGTGAATGAATGTTGAACAACATATTATTTAGACCATTTACTCCACCCTGTGGGGCAAAAGAATTTCTTACTCTTTCTATTTTTCTCTCCATTTCCATATCTAATTGCTGAAGGCATGGACCTTTTTCATAATTAAAAGGTAAAACTCAACTTGGTAAAATCTCATACCATAAATCCCAAAACAATCAAAGTAAGCCCAATCTATTTGAATGGAGTCCCAAAATGTAGCCCAAAACAGAGAGCTAAATAAAGTGAAGTAATTAAATAAGGAAAATGAGAACTTTACTACTGCATTACAAGTTCCTGGTTTTACCTAAGTCAAAGATTAAAAAAAAAGCATGCAGGAGCAAAATGACTTAACAGTAAAATCTAAGCCCCAGAAGCTCCTAGCAGCCTTGTATTCTAAACTTAGCTCAGGCACTGGGCACCATGTGAGTGAGTCACTGCCCTCCTCGACTTAAATCATCCCTCTTATAAAACTTGTTAAAGAAAGACGTCACTGCAAATTAGATGTGGTGGCTAAGTTTAGCCATCCTCAGGACATAAATATTGTAACTTATGTGACTTCCACCATTTTTGTTTCATGACTTATATTTGGGCATGTGCTTGAATATGTGTTTATGTACACACTGCAGCTAAAGATACACCTTCTGCCTAGAGATAGATTGTATATTTATATACATATGTATGTAACTACGCACAGAAAGCACCTTGTCCAGAAACATCCTTGAGCTATTTTAAGAGGCAGCATCATTTTACTGACAAATGTTCAGAATTTAGCACCCTGACTTGCCCCCAGCCTAACCTCTATGAATTGACTCTTCTCAGAGAGGCTATGAATGTGTGTGTGTGTGTGTGTGTGTGTGTGTGTGTGTGTGTGCGTGTGTTGAGAGGAAGACAGGAAGATCTGCCCTCGCCCAGCCCCTGGCTTCTCCTCACACAATGCTTTTCACAGCAAGCCGTGCAAGCAGATGCTATCTGCTGGAACATGGAGAGTAGTCAGGTCTGCCTCCCAGAAATCCTTCTCCATGGGCTTCCAGAGAAGCCTGGGGGCCCAGCCCTCACCAGCAGTCTTTAAGAATTTTGTAATGAGCTCCTCTGTTTTACCTGCACCAGGATACTGTTATCTGGCAAAGGTTGTCCATTTAAAATTTGAGAGACTGGAGAGGTTGCTTTATCTGCTTAACCCACCACTGCCCATTTACCGTCATCTAATTAAGATCAGGATCCTGAAGGAATGGGAAAAGGGAGGGCTGCCTACGGAGAGACAAGAAAAGCTGAGGCGTGCTTGAAAAGAGGAAATGAGAAACCTGGACAGCCCAGCAGCCACCCAAGGGTCTAGGTGCCAAGGGCAAGTAGCAGATGAGAGTAGCAGGGACACCAGAAGACAGGCAGGTGTGAGCAAAAGGCTAACTGGCCCATGATCAAAACTGACTACTGCACAGGAATTTACACTTTGCAGAGAATCCTGTCATCTCATTAGAACCTCATAAATTCCCAGGGAATTAGGTATTGTTATTTTCATTCTCATTTATAGGGGAACAATGTGAGATTCCACAGTCAAGTGGCTCACCCAGGGTCATTCAGTGACTAAGCAGTGGAACTGAACTGCAAACCAAGGTCTTCAGAATCCAGCAAGTCTTTTTACTGCATGTTTCTGTCTATGGGTGTCAGGCCAAGCAGCAGCTGTGTGAGATGTTTCTGGGCCTCCAGAGCACACAGGCCATGGTTATGCCCAGTGATGGGTCTCGTGTACAGTGGCCAGAGCTGACCCACACCACTGGGCAATTGGACTGCTCACATGAGGGGAGCTGGTGCACCTGAAAACATGGAGCAAATGGCTGAAGGAGAGACTTAAGAAGGGAGCAAATATTAAAACAAGTAAGGAAAGTATCCCAACCTCCCTAAGCCAGGAGAGTGCAGGGCTCGAATCCTGTTGGGAGTCGAAGGAAGATCTGAGATCGCAGAACAGAAGCTCAGGAGAGGTCTTGAGGGTGTGGCCTGCCCCTGGACAAGTTCACACCACAACACTGCCATCCATGTGGTCACTGCAATGCATCCATAGTGAAAAGGAGGCACACTTCAGTTTCCTTCCGACAGTCACCCCGTGTTCATTCATCTTTTCTGTTTCAAAAGTGCCCTTAGGTGGGTGCAGTGCCGCATGCCTGTAATACCAGCTATGTACTTGGGAGGCTGAGGCAGAAGGATCGCAAGTTTGGTCCCAGCCTGGGCAACTTAGCAAGACCTTGTCTCAAAATAAAAAATAAAAAAGGATTAGGACTATCGCTCAATGGTAGAGCACTTGCCTAGCATGTGTGAGGCCCTAGATTCAATCCCCAGTACTGAAAAAAGAAGTGCTCTTTTGTGCTTAATTTAAATGTTTTTCTATCAGCCGTCTTAGATCTGCTCAAGAAGAAATAATCGGTGCCATTTAAATAATGTATTTAATGTTTTAAAGCCTACTAAGAACTCCAAGTTTTTTTCTTCATTAAAACAGCCACAGCTTCTTTGATATCTCCTAAAGCATAAGACTTTTTTTCAGGTCTTTAATCGATTCCATTGCTCATCTGCGGTCCCTTTCCAATTTTACCACATTCACCTTAAGACATGAAGACTACAACACGCTACCCTGGATGCAACACTCTGATAAGCAGAATAATAAAAAGCTGTTTTCCTAGCTCCTGAAAGATCACTCAATGAAAGCTAGGGTCATGTTCATGCCAAAAGCTCACTAATATACAGCAGCCCCACGGTGCTGGCATTCAACGTGCACTCCATCTGCTGCCCCTCCCTGGTCTCTCCAGTGACCTCTGCTGCATGCTCCTGAGGACCCCTGTGCTGACCTCTCTGAACAGCACACCTGGAGGACAGAGATCCATGGAAGTTTGAGAGTCTAAAATATGATAAGAGCAGCCATTTCTCATTAACACCCATGGCTAAGAGTCACAGAAGCTAAGACAAAAGTAACATTTGATCTAGCTCCTTAACAAGGAACACGAGATTCTTAGTGCGTATAGGTATCAGTGAGGCTTCTATAGGTGTAAGTAGCCTAAGGACATTTGCAGATGTTTACACCTAGATCTTTCTACAGAAAGATACCCTCATTATCCTTATTCACTAGCTCATCGGTTCCACAAGTAAAGAAAGCAAAATGGAAAAAGCCAGAGGTACCTGGAGCTGGCTGGAAAAGTGAGCATGGCAGGGACAGAAATGTCTTAGTGGTTTTCTCTTTCATTTCCCCCTTTCCATCGGCACATTCAGTCAAGCTCTTTGCTCCTCCACAAGGGAATCTACTTCCACCTAACTTTTCCCTTTTTTCTCCCTGAAGCAAAAACAAGATTGTGTAAGTAAAAGACCCAGAAATGTTCTAATAAAGAATGAGAACTGAAGCCCCAACAGCTCAGAGGAAAACAAGAAAACAGATTCCAGAGTCATCAAAGAGCCTACTGATGCTGCCAGAAGCACTGCTAGCATGTCACTAAAGACTTAGCACTTAATAGAGATGCACTGGCAGCTCAGTGCCCCTGAGCCTCTATGCCTGGAGGGGCTGAGGCCCTGCTGGCCAATATTTATTCTGTCTCAAAACATTCTTTCCAAGCTCCTCTTTTTCCTTGCTGTGCTGATGAGATAGCATAGGGCCCCTGCTCCTGCACTGAGTTTAGTCCTCTGAAATATTGCTTTGATGCACACATTGTCGGCTGGGTAATCTAAAATGGACATTTCACCAGAAGGTAGCCTAGGAAGCCAGGAAAATGAGTTGATCAGATTAATACTTGAGATCTATTTTTGAAAGGATATTCCACTCTTGATGATATGTAGGTCCATAAAACGTAATGCCGATAAGAGATCCCTGCACTCTTGTGTTCACTGCAGCACTGTTCACAACAACCAGGGTGTGGAAACCATCATTCATTGGCAGATGCATCGATGGATAGACAGATAAGGAATATGCATGTGGCATTTACAGGCAGTGGGCTATTTTATTTGGCCATAAAAAAAAAAAAACCATGCGCTACAATGGGGATGAACCTGGAGGGCACTATGCTGAGTGAAATAAGCCAGTCCCAGAAGAACAAATGCCACATAGTGCTGCTTCTGAGATATCCAAACTCACCAGAGCAGAAAGTAGAATGGTGGCTGCCAGGAGCTCTGAGGAAGGGAAAATAGGGAAAGGCTCCCAGGGCATAAAGTTTCAGCTATATGAGATGAAAATTCCCTAGAGATCTACTATACAACATTGTGTTCATAGTTAACATATTGTACTGTACACTAACAGACTTCATGTTAGTGGGCGGATTTCACGTTATGTATTTTTACCACTATTTTTTAAATACCCCATTTTCCTCTACTGCAATATACATGGAAAATTGAAGTGACAATAAAATTATGTGCGTGTCAAAAAAGGAACCCTTATACACTGTCAGTGGGAATGCAACTTAGCACAGCCACTATGTAAATCAATATGGAATTTCAAGAAAAACTAAACTTAAAGTGCCACGTGATCCAGCTATACCACTCTTGGGTATGTGTGCAAAAGAATCAAGCTTGACATAGTATAGGGACGCTGTATACCCATGTTTGTTACAGCACTATTCACAACAGCCAATCACGGAATTATCCTAGAGTCCCCCAACAGATGAACAGATAAAGAAAGCGTGCCATATATGCACAGTGGAGAAGTAATTAGGCCATAAAGAAGAAGGACGAAATCATATCAGAAAGAACTGAAAACAGTCACATTAGAGAGAGATGGAGTGGGGAGGAGGCAGGAGGAGGGGAATAAAAAGAATCAAGATACACTAAGTATATGTCCCTACTCCCTAAAATGAATATAAACATTACGTACTCCAAACATGTACTAAGCGGGAAGGAAGGAAGGGAGGGAGGGAGGGAGGGAGGGAGGGACGGACCAGTCTTTGGAACCAAGTGAAAAGAAAGGTCTAGGAATGAAGGAGATGCTGTCAAGAGACAATATAGGCCGGGGATTTAGCTCAGTGGTTCCGCTGCCTGCCTCACAAGTGCAAGGTCCCGAGTTTGATCCCTGGTACCAAAAAAAAAAAGAGAGAGAGAATAAAAAAAATACATTGAAGAAAAGACAGCCTCTTTAACTAATGGTGCTCAGAAAAACTAGTTATTCACATGCAGAAGACTGAAATTAGATCTCTCTCATTCTGTACTAAAATCAAATCAAAATGGATCACTTAGATATAAAAAGAGAAACCTTGAAGCTTCTGGAAGATAACACCGAGGAAACACGAAGCCATCAGCACAGGCAAAGCCTTCCCAAACAGAACTCCAACAGCATAGGAAATAATAGCAAGATCCAATAAATGGGCTTACACCAAACATAAAGCTTCTGTACCACAAAGGAAATAGTCAACACAGTGAAGAGACAACCTATCGAATAGGGAAGTTTTTGCCAGCTACTCTTCTGATGAGGACTAATACCTAGAATACATAAAGAACTCAAAAAATAAGTGAACCAGAAGGCACAGTTCCCAGCTCCCAGTTGCATGTCCCTCTTTCCCTAAGTTCCTGGTTTCCTTTAAGTTTCTAAACATTTGTCACAACAACGGGCTAAAGCCCCTGAGAGAGAAGGTGGGAAACCATGGACTACCCAGAATCCAGGAAGGACTGAAATGTCTGCTATTTCGAATGAGGATCCTGGAAATATCCGTGATATTGTCAGAAAGCCAGCTTCAGTCAGCTCCTAGAAAACATCGATTTGTCTTCCAAGGTGTTGGAAGACACACATTATCAGAATTTACTGAGAGCTCATCAGATAAGCTCTCACTGGAAGCAACAGTGGAACAAAGAGCTGAACCCCCAACACGATGCCAGTGAAAACTACACAAGATTAAAGAGATTGCAAATAGAACAATCTTTCAAATTTGTAAGACCGTCATAACAACCGGACAAAGTTGTAACAAACAATTACAAACCTGTAGCTAATCATCAATACAATAATGAATATGAAAGGAAAAAAGAAGACAAAAAGAGAATTTGAGCAGATAAACAACATGTTCTAGACATGCTATTTTAAGCCACTGAGAAACATCAATATTATAATCTTAAAGACTTGGAGAACATCACAAAACAATCTGTGGGATACCTGAAAGAAATCTTGGAAGAAATTGGTATTCAAAATATAAAAGGAGCCACAAAAAAACAAGAATAAAATCATATCATTTTCAGGAAAATGGATAGAACTGGAGACTATAATATTAAACCAGACCCAGAATGTTAAATATCATGGTTTCTCTTATATAAGAAACCTAAATCATAAATAAATAAGAGTAAAATAAAGAAGAGATGGTAAGAAATAAAAAGCAGACTTTGAAGATGCAGATGGAGGTAGGGAGGAAGGGGGAAAGAAATGCACAATGGTCAAAATATGCTATATATATGTACCAATTCAACAAATGTAACAATTATGTTTTACAAACAAATATTCGAGTTTTTAAAGGAGGAACAAATAATGTAGGATGGAACTACAAAGATACTGGATTTAGTCTGACACAACTAAATACAAACAAATTTCAATAGAGTTAGAGGAAATACAGATGGCAGGAAATTGAGATGGAAATTTGAAGTTAAAAAAAATACATATATGGAGGGTGAGGAGAAGAAACCTAGAAAGTTTGCTTTGTTTTCTTTTTGTTTTCAGAATATGAAAAGCAAAATCTGAAAGGCAGGATGGCTGGGTTTCTAAACAATGAACAATGAAGCAAACATGTTCCATAAAAGATGGAAATAAAAGCCAATTAGAAGGGACCCACATAGGTGGTCATCATTTAGAGTGGCACAGTACCACAACATAGCCATTTCCCAATAACCCTCAACAAGCAGGACGAAGTACATGTTGGGTTGATCTGAGGTTGAGGAGTGTTAGAGTGAGGGAGGCAAAAGAGGCGAGGGAGAGAATGCGTGCATGGGCCCGAGAGGGTCATCAAACTGACCAAAATGGGGGGCACGGAAAAAGGACAAAGGGAAGGCAGGCCTGGGGACCTGGGGGCCAGGAGGCGTTGGAGGACTGGAGCCTCCACTGAGTTTTAACACAAGCTTTTTGAGTATCTAGGGAATGGCAGCAGTGACAGGACTGTAGTTCGCGGTCAGAGAGCAGAATTTCCAAAAAAAGTTTCACCATTGAGCCCTTCTAAGGCACTCACAGTTCGAAGACGTGGTACAGGGGATAGAAAAAGATAACAAGGGCTCCTCAAAAGATAGTTCTTACTCTAGTTCAAAATAGTTGCTAGTAATGGAATATGAGACAGTGGAAAAATGGAAACAAAATCTTTGTAAATAGGGAGGGATGGAGGGGTTGAAGGGAGGGCTGGGCAAGGGTGAAGAATAAGAACCAAGAGAGACTATGTAAAGGTGCAATTTTCCAATGATGAATGTCATCATATTGTATACCTAAAATGTACCAATGATTAGAATGAATAATCGATAATGTAAAATAGGAAGAAAAGGTCCAAAGGGGTAGGGGTAGTGGGAGGGGCAGAGGAAAGGAAAGAAGGGAAAGGAAAAATGATGAGAAATGGAAAAAATGGAAACAAAGTAAATAAAATGTGTAAATAGGGAAGGGTGGAGGGGGTGAAGGGAGGGCTAGGAATGGGGAAAAAGTAACCAAGATGCATCATGTAAAGGTACAATTCCCAATGAGAAATGTAAATGTGTTGTATACCTACAATGTACCAATAAAAGAATTTAAGTAATAAAAAAAATAGTTGCTAGTGATCACTGCTAGGTGCTGTACAATACGTAAATAATGAAAGGTTAGAGTAAAATGGTCACAGAGAATGGGTAAACCTTGGAATACTCACTTCTGGGTTCTGATGATGCCAAGCCAGTGGGAGTTACCACGTGCACACAGGTCCTAACTGCAACAAAACTGGCTTAAGCAATAAGGGGATTTATTGGCTTAACAGGAAAGTCCACTGGTAGTTTTGGCCTTGCTTGGATTCAGGGGCTCAATGTTGCTGTCAGGGACATGTCTTTTCCTGTCACTTCTCTGTCTTCCGTGATATTGGCTCCAAGTGAGGCTAGTTTTTTATATGTACAGTGCATTATATTACATACCACATCATTCAGAAAAAAAGAAATTAACATTTTTCTTGGAATTTTCCAGGAAAAGAAATTCCTCTCTCATCCCACTATCCTAAAGTGGATCACACACTAGGCTGTGAACCAGGGTTAAGGGGATTCGATTATCTTGATTAGTTATATCTAGAAATAGCCTGGAATGGTGGCACACACCTGTAATCTCAGTACTCTGGGAGGCTGAGGCAGAAGAATCATATGTTCAGATCCAATCTGAGCAATTTAGCAACTTGAGACCTTGTCTCAAAATTTAAAAATAAATAAAATGGCTGGGTACAAAGGCCCTGGGTTCAATCCTCAGTACCAAAAAAAAAAAAAAGAGTAAGAATCCCCACAAAATCCATGCTCTGCATGAGGAAGGGGTAATTAAGCAAAAATCAAGGCAGTTAAGAGACAGGGAAATGTCCATAAATATACATGAATTATTTTGAGATTTACAGGTAATGGCCCTCCCTGAATTAGGACTCTTGTCATGTACAGCAAAGATGTAGTTAAAGAAGAAAGCTTGGACCGGATAACATCACCTACTATAATGCTAGTGTTGTTTTAAAAAGTATTGTCCACTATGTCCTTTTTCCTGTCTATGAACCCATGTTTCCAATTATATTTCAGTTGATGGGGGAAGTTTCTTCAGCAGCTGTAGCTAACTGCTCTGTTAATTATCACTTTGAGGTCAGTCCAGGCTCACTCAGACTATGTCTCACTATGTCCCTCTTCCTTTATTCTTGGAAATGTATTACTGTCTTGAGGCACAAGGTGAGTCCTCTTTAGTTTGAAAATAAGATCCTTCTCCTTTTATGAGAATGAAAAAATAAAGGCCTGTACAACCTGACCCAACTGCAGCCTTTGCTTACATGTGAATATAAAATTCATTTTATCCTATGGCCGAAATAAACCTAATTAATTTGCCTTTCTTTTCACATAGCAGCTTTTCCAAAAGGGAGATGGAGTGGCATTCATGATGAACATCTAATTAACAAGTCAGTTTCACTTCTTATATGTGCTTTGCAGCTTTCCTATTAGAATATGAAGGAAATGTCATGGTGAATTCTGCAACTCATCTGGTTAATTTATTCACTCAAGAAAGGTATTTCTGCCAGGTGAGGTGGCACAACTGTAAACCCAGCACTCTGGGAGGCTGAGGCAGAAGTAATCCAAATTCAAGCTCAGCCTAGGCAACTTAGTGACTTAGGGAGACCCTGTCTCAAAATTTAAAATACAATAAAAATAAAAAGCACTGGGGATGTAGCTCAGTGCAAAAGTCCTGAGTTCCTAGCCCAATACCACACACACACACACACACACACACACACACACACACACACACACACACACACACACACACACACACACACACACACACACACACACACACACACACACACACACGAGACCAGATAGGATTATTGAGGCCTAAATTGGCCCCTCCGTGAGAACTAAGAAAGGCGGCGTGCAAACATGCAGACATGCCGCAGGGAAAGTAACAAACACCTGAGATCCTGTTGTTTACCCAGACAGGTACCATGGAGGGAGGGACACATATGAGTCCTGTGGAACTCTAATTGCTTGTGCCCCTGTCTAAGTGAATAAAGCCTAGATGCACCAGTCACTCGGGGCTCTCTGTCCAAGAGAGACAAGAGTCCCCTGGCTCTCCACATTTCAACCTGTTTCTATGTCTCTTTATTTTTCATCCTCGTCACCCCTTGGTCAGGTTCAAACTCTTAGGCTGGTTCACATACACACACGAGCACGCGCACGAGAGACAGATATTTCTTACGTTTCCAGAAGTGAGATGGGCATCCAAGTGCAATATATCATCCATGCCCTCCACAAGGTCATCTAGCTAGGGACAAGCCATGCACTTTTCAGACTGCTAAGGCACAGGGCAGAATAGTGTGGGATTAAAGATCAGAAGAGGTCGTACAAAAAGTAAGGGTCATAGGAACCAGTACAGGGGTAGATGGGAGGGAAGTGAAGGTGGCAGTGACTCTGAAAGGTTGAGGGAGGTTCCTAGAAAGAAAGGGCTTTATTGTGGCACCTGACAGGATACTGATACTGGTAGTCGCAGAAGACACATCAGGCCTGGGGGATGTGGGGATTATTGGAAGCTGAAAAGGAATATTTATATATCAAAACCTGAGAAGAACCTGGGCTTCTAAAGATGCGTGCAGGGAGCAGAACTTGCTGTTTAATATGAAAAAATACTCAGCCCTGCATACACACATATTACCAGATCCCAAGTCCAGGTGGTCTCCATCTTCAGTGCACGTGAATGTAGGGTTCTTGTTGAGAATGCAGATTCACTGGTTCTGATGGACCCCTACAATTTGCAACACTACCAAGTTTCCCCAGAAATGCGCTCGCTGGAAGATCCTACCTTCCTCCCAGGTGTCTATGTAGCTCTTTCAGACAGTGTGCCAGACTCATTTCAAGGGTTTGATAAATAAGTACATATGGGCCGGGGATTTAGCTCAATGGTGCCGCCGCCTGCCTCCTAAGCACAAGGCTCCGAGTTCAATCCCGGGTACCAAAAGAAAAAATAAGTACATATTGGACCAGTGTCTTCCCAGCCCTAATGTCAGTAAGGCACATATTATGGCTTCTCTGGTACTCAACTATATGAAGTCTTCCTATGAAAAGTTACAATTTGTGTTATCCCATGCCAAACAACATAGCAAGTTTCCATGTATATGTGTGTGCATATATATTTTTATATTTTTATTTATATATATTTCACTTGATGTCAGCCTACTCTGGGGCTTATCTTTATTTTTCTTGACAAGTCATTAGTCTTCAACTAAGTTCATTCTTCACTTTTCCATTTACCACATTAGGACTCCACTGGGGACAGGTTAAAAATGGAGAACTACTTCAATAAAACCCAGTGTACATATAAACTATATTATATTCGTTTAACTATAAATGAGATTTCTAGATTGTGGGCCCCTCACTATATGATTCTAGGCTTCAAATGCTGAACTAAGTTCTAAAAACAACTTTTGAGTCCTTGCTGGTCCTTTAATACTATTGTGACATATTTATTGATTTATTAATTAAGCTTTCATTTTTAGGATGAAAACTGGCACTTCAAATTCAATGATGTGACTTCTTCTAGATGATTTTCAATACATTTTTTAACCCAGAAATGGTCAAGGGCTTCAAAAACACACCACTGGGGAATCTGTGGGAATTTTACTTGAAAGTTTTGCTTTCAAGTTAATATGAACTAATAAAGCATATAATATGCAAATGATTTTTCATATTTTGTTCTAAGATTCAAAGTACATTTTCTTTTAAAGTATCTAGTTAACTCTTAATCTTGTTCTTGCTCCTTCTATCCAAACATTTTAGTCAGAGATAGCTTGGCATATCTCTAAACGTATTTAAAAGCTCCAAAATGGACTGTTCAAATCATTTTATACAAAACTTAATACAAACTCATGTAGTATACAGTTACTTGTAAAAGAACAACATTAGATAGCTATTTTTGTTGTTTTTGTTTTTTTGGTACTGGGGATCGAACTTGGGTCCTAGCGCTTACAAGGCAGGCGGCAGAACCACTGAGCTAAATCCCCAGCCCAAGATAGCTATTTTAGAAACATAACCAATTCTCCCGCATTCTCTGTCACTACTGCCTAGTAACCTTCTGAATACCAAGCAATGTACATACACACTAGGGAGGTGGGAATTAATCTAAATGATGTGTTCTGACATCCATGCCTATTTATGGGCTTTATACATTCTTAGGCATCTCCACATGAGTAGCTACTTTAAGTTTTTAGTTGAATCCAGTACCCATCAAGCAGATATTAGAGCACAGTTTATGAAAATACATGGATGCTTAGATATATATTCCAGACATGAAAGATCTTAGGGTTGCTAAAGAAATATAATGCTTTCATATTTTAAAGTAGTTATTTCTTGGGTATCTTTTTTCTCCAAACATTAGACCAAGCTGCATTGTTTACAAAAATTTATTCATACAAATTTTACACACTTTATATAACAGTTATCAAAGACCTAGTTATAGATATCATGTGTGTAATAATATTGGTTAAGATGTTTTTATAATCAGTTGCACACAAAATAAAAGCTTCAAGACTAACATCTAACTAAATTATCACTACATCATAACTCTGCTCCAGTTTAGTAAGGCTCTTGGCATTTCTAAAAAGTATACAAAAGATTAAACTGGGTGATCACTGTAAAATGCTTGCAACTAGCCACGGGAACACTAAATTAGACTTCATAAATAAAAGGTTAACTAGAGCCCTATTTCACCACTAACAGCTGACACAAATACAGAACACTCTGCCCATTATCCAAGAAACAAATAATTAAGACTAAAATGCAAGCTGATGTGTTGCAGCATTGTAGGGCCACTAAATAGCCATCTGTGATTCGTGGCGATTTAAAAGGCGAAGAAAGGCACTAAAGCTGCAAACTGCACCCCGTGTCACATTGCCTGAGGAGACTGAAGAATTAAAGCAAGATTGATCTTGTTCGCAGGACTCAGGCATAGAGCAATGCCTCTTTTTTCACTGTTTGCAATGTGATCTCTGGCAGCATCCACCCCGCCTGAGAATGCAAATACAATTCTGTTTTCTTTCCTGTAAGACTTCATACCGATCAAATCCATAAAAGAAAAGGAAAGGTCCTTTAAACTTTTACACATTAAACGCTTAATTTTTTTTCTCTTTTTTTCGCAAAAATTTGTGTTCTGAAATTTGGGAGATTGGCTGGTTTGCCTGTTGCTGCTTGAGCTGGTTGCTGGGTGAAGGTTCTTTGTTATAGAGATTATCCTCTATGTTCAAGAAATTGACAGGAAACAGACGTGCTTTCTTTAGCCAAGAAAAGATACCAGGGTGGGTTGTGGGAGCTTGCTTACCTCGCTCTGTATCACAGATATAAGATAGTACTCATACATATGAAGATGAGGTTTAAATGATTTATCAGTAAAACTGAGTAACATGTGAACACTACACATTCTATTATGACAGAGATTGGTTTTATGAAATAAATTTTACTAAGCAATAAGCCATAATGTAGAAAAATACATTTTACCTACAAACTCAATAAACAAGAAACAAAAGGTTCATATTTAGTGCATAATTACTTAGTGGTAGCTACACAGGAGTTCCTAAGCTTTTACAATAACTGCTTGCATCCAACAACCAAAAGTAAGAAGCATTCACAAGTTTAAGAGAAGCGAATGAAAAAAATGGTAAACAATACTTAAATAGTGCAGGAGGGTAGGAAGGAAGGGTCTCCAGAAAAGCCACAAAGGAAAAAGGTGGCTTTTACAAAGCAGGGTTCAAAGGGGAGGATCCTGGCCACTTCACGAGATGAGAAGCGTGGACAGCACTGAGAAAAACACATTGTACTTTGCATCCATCTCCAATCCCCAGCGCCCCAGATCAGACAGGCAGAGGACCTGCAGTGGACCGGACTTGCCCCCAGCCTCCCCGGAGGGGGCGTGCAGTCTCAAACTGTCCCTCTCCAGGGTCCTCCTCTGCCTCTGCTCTGCCTCTTCCGGGAAACCTCCATTTCCTTCATTTTGTTCCAATTGTCCTAACCTTGGGATTGTACGTTCCCTAGTGAATCCGGAAGTACAAAAAAGAGAGCTTCCTATCCAAGCCTCCCTCCTCTGTACAGTTCCTCAACTCTTCCCCCAGGGAGTGGCCTGAATTCTGGGGAGAAGCACAATTTAAATCGAGCTGTTGTTTGATTAGAATTTCTTTCTGGGCTGAGAGTCTGAAGAGACAAATACACATGAAAGGAGAATCAAAGAAAGGGAAAGTATTGGAATTACCACCCAGCCTGTGGGGCAGTGCCCACTCGAGTGAGTGAGGCTGGGACGGAAGCAGCCTGCCCCAGAGACCCCTGGGAGAGAATGCCCTTCAGCAATTCTTCAAATCACTACTCAATCTCCCTAGAGCAGGGCGTCATTGTTTATGTACAGTAGCAAATGGTCAATATTAACATTTTCAGGCCTGTTGTGGATAAAAATACTATCCTTTTAATTCCAGTTTACAAAAATAGGAGTAATATTCAAAACAATGATTGTCTTTTTTTCTATTTATTTTATATAAAAACATAAACAGCTCAGGCGAATTTTCAATCCTTGTGCACGCTTTGTATGAACTACTCTCTATTATACTTATATATATTCTTAATATGCTTATAAGATAATATCAATAATTGGTCCACAAAGTATATCTGTGCATTCTCTAGTGCTTTGTAAAAAGAAAACAATATTATTATCAAAATATTCATTTAATGGCTTTACTTCATACATAAATACATGTTTGGATAGAACACACGAGCGATGACTGTTCAGTCAGTTTGGAAAACGACTTTTCATTGTGTCAGGGTTGTATACACAGGGTAGCTGGAAACTCATCGCTACAAAAACGCTATTCGGCGTCCTTTGTTTTTAACCCTTTGTTTATACCTTTTCCCCAGGACGGCCGCCAAGTATTTCTTGACAGCCATTTGTTTCCGGTAGCGGCTGTAGCTGTCCGTGAAGATTCCGTCCGAGTGGCGCTTGGAGAGCGTCTCCGAGTCGTCCTCCGCGACGCCGCCTAGGTCCCCACTGCAAGGAAAGGGGTGGGACAGGGTGACCGGGCGGGAGACCCCGGCGAAGGCTTGGGAGCAGGCGGGCCCCACCCTGCCCGAGCCTCGAGCCCCGCGCTGCCTTCCTGGGCGTGCCAGCGGCAGGGCTGAGACCTGAGGATCCCCTTGGATCCTCCCTGCCCCCAGGATTTCCTGGCGCTAAATGCTACAGTGAGAGCCCAGGGTCAAATCCGAGAAACAGGCACGCGATTTCAGCCTTTCTCCGTCCCTGCCTTTGCAATAAACTGTCCTAACTGCTCAAGCCCCCGACCTACGAAGAAGATAACCAAAGGCTCCTAAAGGCCACGCTGGCTACTGCGTGGCGTTTGCATCGACCCCAGCACTCCTTCCGCATGCTAAGTTGAAAAATGTGATAATAATATAAGTCGACGGGCCGTGGGCAATATTTTTCACCGTATGAATTATTCATTGCGAAAATGTAATCTGTTTCCCCGTGGGCTTTATTAAAACGTTGCCTTCTGCTGAGACAGGCTCCACACACGCCCCAAACTCAGGTTTGCCCTAGCGTGAGCAAAAACTGTTCGTTTCCCTAAATTTCCAAATTTAACGTAGTGTTCACTTCGATTGGAATTTATAGTAAATGAAAAGCCCAACCCCAAAAACCTCAGGCCTAGAGGAAATTATAGCAAATCCTTCGGCGAACCTTGAAGGTTGTGAATGACTGGGGGGGGGGGTCCTCTTTTTTTTTTTTAATTCAAAAGGAATCAAAATCCCTGGGTTTCTTCCCTCTTTTCCTCTCACCGGGTCTCCGGCTCTCCCAGCTCCCCGCCAAACGTAAAGCGCCCCTTCCAAATCTCTGCCTGCGCCTGCCCACCGCGCCCCCAGACCCCGGGCGCAGCCGCACCGCGGCCCCACGCGCGCGCAGTATGCGGAAGCCGCCCCGCCCGCCCCGCGCGTGCCTGGCACCGCCTCCAACCCGCGCGCCCCATGCGCCCGTGAACTCCTTGGCAAACTCTTACCCCATGCCCCTGGCCGCCAGGAACTGCAGGTACTTCCTGGCAGACAGCTGATCCAGCACTCTGCGGTAGGCCTTGCTGAGCATTCCCCGGGCGACGTCTCTGACGGGGAGGCAAAGTGTGCGCCCGGGGTCCCTGCCTCGCCCCCCACCCAGCGGCAGCCCGGGAGCCCCTCCGCGTGCCCGGACGCGCGGTACTCGGGAATCGCTGCCGGGAGGCCCCCGGGAAGGGAGCCCGGGGTCCGGAGTAAGTCCTGGCCTCCCCGCCTGCCCAGGAGCACACTCGTCGACACGCCTCGGCCACCGACCTTTCGGTCCCCACGCGGCCCCCGGGGCCACGCGCATCCTCCCGTTACTAATTCCCTGCCGCTCTCGGGACCGGGCGGAGGGGACGGGCTTGGGGACGTAGGAGGCGGCCGCCCTGCCCCCAGCCGCCTGCCGGGCCGCGGTACCTGCGCTCCGCCGGGTCGTAGAGGTCGTGGGCGTCCTGCGGCGCGGAGGCGGGGCTCCCTGCGCCTGGCCGGCCCTCGGCCAGCAGCTCCTGCGGCGGGTTTCCGTCTTCTTCGTACGCCTCGTCCTCCGACCTGCGGAGCAGCCAGAAGGAGTGGTCCACGCCAAGTCCCTCCCCACCTCTTCGAGGACTCAAAGAAAGAGTCTCGCACGGATGCTCCTTCTCCACAAAGGTCCCCCAAGGAAAAGTCTTCTTCCAGGACGCGGTGGGGCGGAGACCCCCTTCCCTGGGCGGAAGGGTTGCCCTGCAGGGTAGCGGCCTCCGGAGGCCTCGGAAAGGGGCCCCCACACACCCAGCGTGCACGCCTCCAAGCAGTAGCGGGCTGGCACGAGAAGGGCTCTAGGGGAGGCCACGCTGACCCGAGCCGAGGCCCGCGGGGGGGGGGGGGCCCTGCGCTGGCCGGGGGGGGGGGGCGACGTTGGGTGTTGGGGTGCGCGGCGGCCAGCTCCGGCCGCCACCCCCACCAGAGCCTCGGAGCTCAGGGGAGCCCTTCCCCGCGCAGATGTAGGTCACGGAGAACCTCCAGCTTCTATTTTGGGCGGGAGAGGATCTGGCAGGGACATGAATAATAGATGCCCCTCAACTTAGCCGGTTTGGCGGCGGCTCACTTCTGTGGTGTGCCCAGGCAGAGTGCCCGGCACGCGGGACTTCGAGAACATTGAGGAGAAACGAGGGCTTGTAAGTCCGCGGAGTAAATAGGTGAAGCCAGTGTGTTAGCGATGGCTAGGTGGAAGGACCCCATCTGGATCCCAGGGCGCAGAGAAAAAAAGGGGGCCGAGAGCGAGCGCCCGGCGACCTCACAGCCACCCGTACCCACCGCCCGCATCCTTGAACCGGACGGAAAGAAATGGTTAAAACACGAAGCCCCATCGGGAGGCTCGGAATGCAGCCGGGGCCAGGGGCGCGCCCTGGGCAGGCTGGAGTCGCGCTTCGCACCCGGCTGGCCTTTCCCGCGTCCCTGGAGAGGCCGGGGCGAGGCCGGCGCGCCCCACTCTCAGCCCTTCCTGGCTGTCCCCCTCCGTCCTGGCCCCGGTGCCCCGACCCAGATAGTGGCAGCCCCTTTCGGTCGAACCCTGCGCCCAGATGCAGGAACCCTGAGGGAAGCCGGACCCCCTGGCTGCGGCCCCCGAGGCCAGGGCATCGTTCTTGGGCGCGGCTCGGAGGCTGGCAGGTCCCACGCTCCGGGCCGGCCCCGAGCGCTACCGGCTGCCCCGTGCGCTTCCCCGGTCCCGTACACTCGCGGGGTCTCTGGGGCTGCGGGGGGACCCAGCAGCGCCGACCGATTAGAAACCAGGTGTTGAGCGAGAGCCTGGACTTCTGCACCCTGAGGTGGGCGCTGCCGCCCTCCCGTCCCGCCTGCCCGCCCGCCCTCTTCCTCCTTCGCATCCGTCCCCTCCCTGCAGTCTCGTTCCTGCGCTTCCTACCCTCGAGTCGCTTTTCCTTAACCTTAGCCGCCTTACAACTCCCCCTCCCCAAGACCGTCTGGAACTCTGAGAGGCAGCTGGATCGCGGATCGCTAGAAAGAAGGCTCTTCAGGGGACCGAAAGCGAATGAGGTGAAGAAGGGCGGAGGAGAGAGAGACCCCGCCCCAATAGCCCAGAAGCAGCTGTAACAAAGCCGAGTCCGAGAGCTCCGCACTCAGGCCCCAGCCCGTCCCCGGGAGCTGAAGTCCACGGACTCGTCCTGAATCGGCGAAAGCGGCGCGGCTGGGGGGGCTGCCCTGCCCCTCCCAGGGGCCAGGCTGGGGCGGGGGAGGCTGGGTGGGCGCAGGGGGCTCCCCCGCTGCCGGGCCGGGCCGGGCGGGGGGCAGCCTGGTCTGCCCCGGCCCGGGGCGCACGGAGGCGCAGAGAGCGGCGCCCGGTAGCCTGCGCTGGGGAGCAGCAGGAGGGCGACCGAGAGGAGCTGTCTGGCGAAGGGAACCCTCGGCTCGGCCCAGGGGCACGGAACCTACCTGATCGCAGGGAACCGGAGTCCGGCGGCGGCAGGTGAGCCGTAGACGCCGCTGTGCATTATTATCCCATAGACCAGCAGGGCCAGCCTCGCTCCGCTGCACATGGTCATCCTGCGCAGGACGGGAAAGGGTGCAAAGCCGTGAGAAAGCCCCTGGCCTTCCGCCCTCCCGCCCCAGGAAACTCCGCGGGCCGAGGAGGGCGCGCGGCCCGGCTGCCTGTGAGCCCACCAGGCGCGGCCGCCTCTCGCTCGCTGTAGTTGGGGATGTACGAACACCTACCCGCGCCCAGCAGCTGGCCCGACCAGACGGGGAGCCAACTCTACCCCGACAACGAAGGGGGGGGGGGGGCCGGGGAGTCGTTTGCTTTGGTGAGAGTTTTCCCCCTTCGTGTCCAACTCTTACCGCTGCTAGGAGAGGGTGGGCTGCCAAGTGGGACGGCGGGCGGGGGGCTCCTGCAAGTTTCTGCGCCGGAATCACAAGCCGAAGGGCATCGCTGCCCGGCGTCGGGGTCTGAAGAGAAGCCGCAGGAATGAACAGGAGCGGCGGGCGGAGCCGGAGGACTTGTTTGCCGAGGCTTTCGTCTGGTGTCCAAAAGTTTGTAGACGCACGGAACTGGAAGGAAGCGCGACGTGGAGAGAAGGAAGGGGGCGAGGAGCGAGAGGGAGAAGGAAGAAAGAGGAGGCGGCTACCTAAGGGGAGGGGGGAGCAAAGTGGCCGAGAGTCCGCTGGGAGAAGAAAGCAGGCGAGGAAGGGAAAAGGGGAAAGTCAAAGGGGAAGGGGAGGGAGGAAAGGAGAGGCCGGCGAGTGCAGCCGGCCCGGTGGAGCCGCCGGCCAGGCAGCTGCCGGGACTGGGTAGCAGCGCCTGGTGCGCGCTGAGGTCTTCTGGCTGCGTCTGGAGTTGCGGCTTCTGCGGGTGCTGCCGGCGGTTGCAGAGGTGACCGGCCTTCCGCTCGGTTTATATATGCAGTTAGCAAGAATCTACCCGAACATGGTTTTAGGAGCGTCCTCTTTGTCAACATCTGCCTGCCTATTGCCTTTAAGTACAGAATATTTTGTTGCACTGTTGCGCTCCGATTTTTATTCATGAAATGACTTCCTTTTTTTTTCAGTCACGTAATGATCGGGTATCAGAAAAAAGACGTCAGCATCCTAGTCCCTCAAGGAATGTATTAACTATTCTGTGCTGTCCTCTAGGATGATAAGATCCGGAGTCATCGACTTCTCATAAACACCTTTCACTCATACAATCCAATTTTTAAGAAGTCCAATTATTTTGATGGTTTCCAATTTCACCCATTTCTCAAGGACGGGTAAAGAATTTGTAGAATTTCCAGGATGGTTAAAGGTCATCTTTTTAACTCCATCCACACTGTTTCTCTTTACTTCTTCATCAAGCCCTACTAGCGAGAGCTCTGGTCTCTGGAATTAAGCACCACTGAGCTCTCCTATTAATAAATTTAATTTAGATCTCCTAATTTCTTGCGTATGTTCTTTCAGATGGACCATTAAACGTGGAAGTCGTTTTGTTTTTAAAGGGAGGTCTTGGAAGATTTTTCAGTAAATCTCTAGCGAGTCTGGCTGTCTTGACAGTCTGGCTACAGAGGAATGATCAGGGCTCAGGCTGTCTGGAGCTGTTCCTGCTCTGGGTGCTGAACTCCCCAGGCCCAGATGCTGCAAGCATTGGAAATTGTCCCCAGTTTAATTTGCACCAGAGCCTGGAAATCTGAAGATTTGGCAGTGGTGCTGTTAATGTGACAATTCATTGTCTAAATCGCCCCGCTGCTCCGATCTATCCCCCCTCGAGGTGTCTACGAATGCTCTACCATCTCAATACTTGCTTTAGACTTAACTGAAAAAGCGTTCTGTGTCTCTTGTTAGTCCTGGTGTTTGGCCCTCCAGGTCTCCTGTTTGTACACCTTCACACTTTCTGTACCTCTTGCTGATTTTAAAAATTGAAACCGTGACATCACGTTTTCCACAAGACTTGAAATTTTAAGAATTGGGGGGTGAGAAATATGCTTTTTACACTCTCTTTACAAGTTAAATTCTGTTTGGGAAAAATATAGGCAGACTGGGAAAGCAGGATTCCCAGTACAAGTTCCTTTGCTGAGGGTTTTTAACGGGAATCCCTCCCTTGGGACTGGCTAAATTATTTTAACTGAAAATGACATGAGGAGGGGAAAGCAATGGGGGAAGACCATATCTACCCTAAACCTTACAAGTCCCCAAGTAATTCAAAAAGAGTTATAAATGTGTACTCCAGTAAAAGGTCTTAGGTCTATTTCTTCTAAAAAGGAAATAGACTCATCAGTAACCATTAGTGTATATTTTAATTATTGGATCTTACACAAAAATTAGAAGGAATGTCAACTGAGAGTGTTTCCTGTTACTGTGATTTGGATCTAACACTTAAATAAGCAATATTAGTGCTGAGTACTTTTTCCAAGCCCCATTTCTCATTCCCAATGCCATTCCCACTCTTTTCGATGAAATACTTCCTCTGAGAAGGCAAAGTTTTTCTATTTCCATGAAGGACCCCGAACTGCCTGCCTCTTCTTAATTTCTCCCTAGCCGTGCTCAAGTGCCTGCCTTCAGTAATGCTCCAAACCACACTGACAGGAAATGTACGTCTCTGTCTGCTGCGTGTGTCTGCTGACCTGTGTTGCGGTGTTTACATGGGTGTGTTTGTGTTCCGCCACGCCTCTGCTCACACACAAAGAGCCCTTGGTGAACAGGAGCAGACCCTCAAGCTGAGATGCCTTTCTTACTAAAGCACCCAAAGCTGTCACCCACTGTGCCTTTCCTGTCTTCCTATTCGCACGTCAAAGGTGAACCCCATTAAAATCCTCTTTCCTCCCACACGAATTCTGAAGAGAGTCCATCCTGGAGAAATATTTGCAAATTTCCAAGACTCCTTCTGAATTCACCACTCAACTTTAGTAAAGGGAGCCACCATGTGGGGAGTTTGTTGACTTCACAGCCTATTAAAGGGGAAGAGGCACAGACCCTAGTGACTTCGTGGGGAATGAGCTGGTGGCTCCCAGGCCCCTGCAGCGGGAACTGTTGCCCTGCCTGACAAAGGCTGTGCTACTTGCTCTTCTGGGTTTAAGTATTCTCAAGCGCCCCAAAATCACAAGTCTCGAAGTTGGACCCCACTCACTGGAGTGAACGACTAAGCAGAGAACTTGAGATTCTCGGTCCCTGAGCTCCAGAACACCAAGACCCATCCTCTGTCCCTGGGCACAATCTGAAGACCAGACCAGCCCCACCCATATCTGCCTCAGGGACTCAACTGCCAGTGGGATCATCCCATGGGTTAGGAGCTTTCCTAGTCTTGAAAATTCTGGCCCAAAGTTGGGGGTCCAGGAGAGGCAGGAGCTGAAGAGGAGAGGCTAGGAGCCAAGCATTGGCAGGGGGAGCCGAGAACTGGGGGAGTCTGGGGTGCCCCTCACCCCCGCCTCACTAAACCCTCCTACGAACAGGAGAGTGCGGGCCCTTTCTGCTTTCTTTTGGGTGGAGAGTGAAGTCTCTCAAGATCCAAAACTACACACGCACACTCCCCCTCCAAAAGACAAGTTTGCTTCTAATCTCCGGGGGGCTCCAGTCCGGAGCCGACAGCATCCAGGCGAGGGGAGGGAGGTGAGTCTGGGTGCCCCTGGGGCAGCGAAGGGAGAGCAACCTGTCTACCCAAAACACCAGGCAGGAGGCCGGCATCAGCTCTGCGCTGGCGAGTAGCTTCAAGGAGAAGAGGATCGGAGGACCCGGTGGGAAACCACAGCCAGGCTCCTGTTAATTACCCTGCTGACGCCCGGTTTAAAGGGCAGGGCGGAGCCTGGCTCCCAGAGCACCTTTCCTGAGAGGCCAGAGGAGGAAGGGGAGGAGGAGGAGGAGGAGAGACAAAGCAAGGAGAAAGCCTCCTAAATTTATTTTGTTCTTGCCTAGTTTCTCTCCCAAAGGGATTTTTCCATCCTCCTGCGGTGACCTCCAGATTACCTGTATCTAATTTTTTATAAGATGTGTGGGTGAGGGGATGGGGTTAGAACTTTCTATTTGCAGATAACACAAAAGAATTTCAAGACTTCTTTCCAACACTCCCAGTCCTTCCCCCAACCTTTACCAGAGCCCTTCCCAGGCGGGCCAAATTTCTCTCCAGACTATCAAAGCAAAGAATGTCGTTAGCTGGAATCATCTTCAGTTAGGAAAGTTAGAGGAGCCAGGGAGCGCTTCGGAGTGGGAGGTCTCACCAGTGTTCCCCTGAGTCAGAGTGACAGAAGCCGCCTGGGGCTAAAACCCTGACTTATCACGAAGAGGCTCTCGGAAATATTTGCTGGAAATTTCAGGTCCCTGATGTCTCAACTCCTTTTATTCCATTAGTCTTTCAGATGTGAAAACAATTCTTGATGGGAAATGGTGAATACTAACTAAAAGTCAAAATAACACTTCCTTGAATTGTTTTTCCCAATGCATTTGCCTTTCTGATAGTCAAGCCTTGAGCCTTGAATGAACATTTTATTCAAAGAAATCTTTAGCCTTGGAAGAAGTATATTTTTGTACTCAGACAGGAGAAACACATCTAGAATATTTCCTGAGAGTTGTGATTTACAGGTGGTTTCACAACTATAGCAAATGCTAGGGCCAGGGATTTAGCTCAGTGGTTCCAGCGCCTGCCTTGAAAGCACAAGGTCCCAAGTTCCATCCTCGGTACCAAAAAAAAAAAAAAAAAATGCTATAATATTTGTATTGTGCTGTCTCTCCCAGGATCCACTCGCTGAACCATCTCCAATCTGGAAAGCTACACCATTACAAGGGAATCTCCATCCTGCTCCTTCCTTGCAAATCAGTGGTGAATTATGTGACTTTTGGCCTTTAAGCAGATCCATGAGATGGAGCTCTCAGATAAAGAGATTTCTGCTACTCTCCTTCTGCCATGGTTTCCACATATCAGCTTCCCTTTCCTCACCTATTCAGGGCTCCGCAGTGTCCTTCACTACCACTATCTCCATGTCCAAACCCCATCAGATTTTTTTAACCATATAAAAGGACAGGTATAGCTTGGCACTGTAACACATGCCTGTAATCCCAGCACTTGGGAGGCTGAAGCAGGAGGATCACAGTGAGTTCAAGGCCAGCCTGGGCTACATAGCGAGACCCTGTCTCAAAAAGACAAAACAAAAAAGGACAGGTTTGCATAAAGCACGCTCAAACATTCCTAGTATAAATGATACTAAATCAAGATTAGAAAAATCATGCATTCTGATTCTATTCAGTACTTAGCATAAGAAACCAGCTCAGCTGAGCAAGCTCACTGAGGAGCATCATGCTGACCTCTGAACAACAAAAATGAATTATAACACTGTATTGAGTTTCACTCTAAACTTTTTCTCTTCTGACTCTTCCAGAAAGTGTGATGACTAATGACTCACTTCATACTGGTGACACCTGTAGGGTAACCCAAATGTTCTGCCGCAGAGTGTCATGGCACCGCTGACTGGACTGCCTGCCTCACGCATCCCTGAACTCACCATGCACTAAGGGGCAATGAGTGAACCCGGCATGTGTCACGGTTTCTCTGCCCTTCAGAACACAGTGCCTCAGCACTCTGAAAACAAGCAGGAGAGGAAAGCTGTCCAAACCACCAGAGCAAAGCGGCCCTCTCTGATCTGAGCACAAAATTGCACATTCACAGGGCCAAGGGATTTTCTTGGTTGTTTTGAGATACAAAACAGATACCCAAGAAACAAACACCAGGATGTAAACTGTGCCAGAGTTTGGGTGATTTCAAGTAGTACATACATGTGAGTCTTCTAAAGCCTAATTCTCCAAATGTTAGTTTACTTGTTCACAAAATATATACTCCAGACTGCACTGCCTGGCATCTGCCAGATTCTACCAAGACGAGTTCCAGAACATCTCCTCTTAAAAGTCCTCTCATTTCAGTCTAAAGCTTCTGCTCTTGTATGGCTTAAATGCAGGAGGAAAAGCTTGGAGAATATCCAGGAAGTCCTATACCCTAAATGAGTTTCTGAGACAGCTTTGGAAAATATTGAAAGAGGAATCTGTGTGTAAAATAAAACAAGGTTTTTATGTGCAGACCAAAAGATTTTGCTCCTTAAATTCATATCATCCCAAATCTCTGCCCTCTGGGCTCAGACTGTATTTGTAATAATTTTGTTTTTCATTGTCCCTCTTACTAGCACCATGTGTTAATAGCTCTGCCCCTACACCCCTCTGTGTAGGGGTTGAACCTAGGATCTCCATATGCTAGGCAAACATTCTACAACTGAGCTGTAAACTCATCCTATACAAATACTTTTCAGGTCATCATCTTTCTCTAAATATATACAAGCATGATTTTCTTTAAACCTTTTATCTGCATGGAACCTGATTATATCTGTCCATGAGTTACTACTTAAATTTTTAATTATTATTTCTTTAAGTTATTTTAAATCTTTTCTTTCAAAGGAGCCACATGATGTTACTACTCCCCAGTTAATAATAGCATAGTAACTGTTGAGGGAATATTTATTGTGCTAAGTGTTTGAATTAGGGTTATTCCCACCCACAACAATCTACTTTGTAGACACTAATATTACTTCCATTTTACAGGTCAAAACTGAGGATCAAAGAAGTGAGTAACTTACCTGAATTCAGATTTAACTCTCAGTGACTCCCAAGAGTTTTATTGGCCATAGTATGTTACATTGGTTTACATATATATTGTCTTTAGAGTTGTTATAAATACAAATTACTGGTTAAAATCAGCTTTAATCTGTGACTTGACTCAACTGGAAAGAAAATCTGTTTCTCATTGATTTTCCAATTAAAAATCATGTTTAATGTAATGGAAATCGAATGCTATTAGCACAGTTGAAATCAGCTAAGTTAGGCTATAAACATCACAGTTACAGGTTTTACAGAATAGGTATGCTTCTTTTAAAATGAACATTAATAGTATGCCACATGTTGTCATTGACACATACCACATTGTTCAAGAGGTCAAAAATATTGCTGTGCCAAGTCATTTAAAATGATTTCTTACTTCAGAATTCAGCAAAAGTTTTAGTGATGTATTTAAGTATAAAAAAAATTCATTACTTCTAAATTCATCACTTAATGTCCATTATATCATCAATGTATCTTATTAAATCATCATGTAATTCAATACCACAGAAGACTTGTGATTGCCAGTGAGTCAAGACTTTGTGAGTCAAGTAAGATGATGTATATAAAAATGTTTTCAATAATAGATCCTAGACCGCTAAGAAGGAAGGGAAATCAACATTTATGAAGCTCCTTCTGTGGTAGCAATGATATTCTCTTCATTAGCCAACATTTTTTAAATTTAATCCTCTTATTGTCCTGTGAGATAGGTATGGTATTAATATTGCTATTTTTATTGATAGATGAATTGGGGATCTTTTTTTCTCCACTAAAAATAGTTTATTTATCAACAGAAGACCCAAAACGGGGTGGGGGTGGGGGGCAGGAATGAGGCCCCAGCTGCTGCTCCAGCTCCCTGGCTTTCTCTGCTCCCCCCCACCCTGCTGGAGGAAGGATTGTGCGAGGCCAAGAATCGGCGCCATCATTATCATCCTAACACGCTGAAGTTGTCCAAGTTTCCCCAGCAAATTGTGCCACAGGGGTTGATATTAATGAAAAGAATTACTCCGGCAAGCACAGTGACATACCTGGCTTGGACCCAGCCTCTGGCAGGGAGCGAGCGGGGACTGTGACAAGGTAAAACAGCAGGGAGGGCGGCAGGTCTCTCTGGGAGTCCCATTCCAGCCTCCCTGGCAGCCCTACCAGAAGGTGCCAGCTCCCTTGGCCCCAGCAGCAGCTGCCCACTCTCCACTGTCCCCACAGCCACTGGCCAAGGTTGGAGCCAGGCTGGAGCTGTCCCAGGAGGGACTCATGAGCTCCCCCAGTTCTCAAAGTCCCTTCCCAGGCGGGTCCCTCTGCCACAGCCCCGGGCGGCTATGGGGCCATGAACTCGCGGCTGAGGTAAAGGAACGTTCCTGGAAGGGTAAGCGCGATGCCCATGTAGCTGAGGGCGCTAAGATGGCTGCGACACAGGATGCGGGGGAAGATGAGGCTGCCCACGACGGAGGGGAGCTCCTGCCAGCAGCCTCACCAGCGCTGCCACAGCCACTAAGCCGGCCAGGCCTCCTGAGGACCTGGGGACCTCCTTGGACCCCTCGGGGGTCCAGCCATGGCCATTTCCAGTCACTGCTGCTGTTTCAGCTGAGGCCCCCTGCCTTCGTGGTGCCACCGAGGACAGCGGGCATCCGCACAAGTGGGGCAGGGGCAGGAGGCAGGCTGTGGGCCTGGCCAGACCTGGTGACGGGACCTTGGGCCAGTCCCACGTGAGGGCACCGATGCCCTTCCGGGCCCGGCCCGCAGAAGTCTGGAAGCTGAGCTGACCGTGTTCCCCAGAACCCACGGAGCCGAGGCCATGGCCGCTGGGGAGCCAGGGACTCTGGTGTCCAAGCCCGGCCTAGGAAGCTCCGCAACCTCTCCCGGTCCTCCCCTCCCGGTGTCCGTGCTCTGCTCTTCGATGGACCCCATTTTCCTCCCCTCCTCTTCCATCCCCAGGCCGTGAGAGTGGATTCCTTGATTCCCAGAGCTCCAGGCCTGGCCCAGGTCAGTGCTCCGCACCTGGTGGTACCCGAGGGTCCCAGCTGGCCGCCTCCCCCCGGCTTGGCTTCCCCAGGGCTCGGCTCTGGCTCCAGGTGCCTCCGGCTGAGGCTCTGAACTGGGAATCTTGAAGCTTAATTAACTTGCCCACAGCCCACAGTTAACAAATGAAAAAAATCAAATTTCAAACCCAGGACCAACTATTGCCAAATTCAGTGTGCTTTCTTTCAGCCATTTGACCCCTCTGTTATTGCTATAGAATTGCCACTATTGATAAAGGGAGAAGAAGCACAGGTTTTTTTAAAGTACATGATTATCTAACAAAACATCAGCCTGAAGGCCCTAGTTTTTGTTCTTCCTTTTTCCCTAACATTTTAAGATAAATGAAGTTACAAGTACAGATAAGTTATCATTTCCAATAACATTTTAAGAACGATAAGTAGTGAACAAGTTCCACTCACAGAATTTTTAAGTGAATAAAGTTGCAGCAATTAAAATAAGGTGGTATTGATGAAATAATAGATCAAAGAATAAATACATCAAAGTATATAAATATAAAGAATTAAATACTAGTATCTAATTTCCAGTGGAGACTAGAAGGCTGGGACAACTGACTATCCTTTAGGAGAAAGAGAAACAGTAGATTGATGCTTTATATTCTACACACATTAAATATATCCAAATTGATTAAAAAGATAAATTTTAAAAATCACAAGAATACTAGAAAAAATATAAATAATTCTAGAATTATAAAAGAAATTTTAAGATCTGTAACCAAAACTAAAACATAAAGGAAGAGATTGATAAACTAAAACATTTTTTTAAATTTCTCTGTGTTAAAACAAAATCCATACGCCAGGTATAGTAGCCACATCTGTAGTCTCAGCTACTTGGGAGGCTGAGGCAGGAGGATCACTTAAGCAGCAGGATTTGAAAACCACCCTCAGCAAGGTAACAAGACCTTGTCTCACAAAAAGAAAACAAAATCTACAAATAAACTTAAATAACATACATGTAAACTTGGGGGAAAAATATTAGCATCATGTATGAAAAACAAAGAATTCAATTTTCAAAATATGAAGAGCATTTATCCATAAAGAAAATACAATCATACATAAATTCGAAGTTGGTAACAGTCATAAACAAGCAATCTATAAAATTAGAGACATGAATGGTCAATAAATTTTTTTTGTCAATAAATTTGCAAAAATATCTTCAAGAGAAATTTTCCATTTTCCAAATGGACAGGCAATTGGGCCAGTATCCTCCTCTTTTGTTAGAAATTACATAATAGTATTTATTTCTTTATATTTATGTATTTTGTATTTAGTCCTTTGACCTGCTAGAGATAGCATGATCACACAAGTATAAATTAACATATATACAGAGAGAGAGAGAGAGAGAGAGAGAGAGAGAGAGAGAGACAGAGACAGATGTATACAGAATCTGCCAAAAAATATACACACTTCAGGAAAAGAAAAACAGTATGATGTTATTTCAACAGAAGATGTTACCCTCCTATGGGGACCCTAGAGGATGTCTCATATCACAGAAAACCCGCTACACTGCCGGCCCTTAGAGAAGAAATTGAAAATGCATGTGCAGCAATCTCAGTGAGCAAGGTCACCCAAGGAGCAGTTTGCTGTACTAATAAATATCTGGAATCTCATGGCCACTACTTTGAGCACCTTTGGTCATTGTCGTGGCCAAACGTCACTTGTATTAACCTCATGATGTCTCGATAAATTTAGTATTAAAATATTAACACAAAATACCAAATAGTTTCTCTAGTGTGAGAAACCGAAAGTGTGAATAAGGACTAAAAGGTGTAATAGATAATGTGAAATAGGAAGAAAAGGGGCAAAGGGGAAGGGGAAGTGGGAGGGGTAGGAGAAAGGAAAGAAAGGAATGGAATTAATATGAGAAAATGAAATAAAAGGAAACAAGTCTTTGTAAATAGGGAGGGATGGAGGGGTTGAAGGGAGGGCAGGGGAAGGGGGAAAAATAAGAACCAAGATGTCCTCCTCTATACAATGCTTACTGGTTACACTCCATTTGCAAATGGTCCTGATGATACACCCGAGGAAATATTGGCACAAATAGGTAGCAGAAAATTCTCACTCAGTGGTGGTTACTGGAATTCTGTTTCAGATACCACAAAGGACCTGGTATCAAAGATGCTTCATGTAGACCCTCATCAGAGACCGACTGCTGCTCTTGTGCTCAGACATCCTTGGATTGTCCACTGGGACCAACTGCCACAAGACCAACTAAACAGGCAGGATGCACCACATCTAGTAAAGGGTGCCATGGCAGCTACTTATTCTGCTTTAAACCGTAATCAGTCACCAGTTTTGGAACCAGTAGGCCGCTCTACCCTTGCTCAGCGGAGAGGTATTAAGAAAATCACCTCAACAGCCCTGCGAAGTGACCTCAGTGAGATATTTGGTACCGTGGTGTAAGCTGATAGCACAAGTTCTGGCGACAGGTAGCACATATCTGAGCGAGACCTGCAAAGACATACTGTCCCCGCTGGTACCCATAATGCTGCTGCTCCCTGCTGCTGCTCCTGCTTTCTTCTCTTCTCGCTTTAAATGATTGTTAGCAAGTTAGATTTTCCTGGAGCTTTGGATGAAACATGATGAAGATATATTCACGAATCAACAAGGAAAATAATGACAATATGAGTACCACCTAAAATACACTGAATAAAGTACTCTACACCATATAGCATTGTTTTTATAGAAAATATTTCATGTCCCTTAAATATTCTTTGTTAGTGATAGGGATGGCCAGTTTATGTTAAGCACTTAGCTTAAACAATCCATTTATACTAGCACTGTATCCCTTGTGCCATCCAACCTTTTGTATGTTTTTGTAAACAGTTCATATACAGTACATTTCTGTACTGCTTTCTGTAATGTATACATGCCTTGTTTAACTTGGAATCTATTATTAATCGACTATTAAATTTGGATAAATGGTTCACCTGGATTAACAGTATTGTTGGACAGCCCTAAAGATGGCCAGATTGTGGAACAGCTGTTGAGTGGAACAGCTGTTGAATATAACACTTTCAAAATGTACATATCTCCCCCCCCCCAAAAAAAGAACCAAGAGAGATTATGTAAAGGTGCAAATTTCCAATGTCATGATATTGTAGACCTAAAGTGTACCAATAAAATTTTTTAAAAATAAAATAAAATATTAACACAAGTTTTTCTTTCCCTGAAGTGTGTATACATTTTTTGGCAGACTCTCTCTATATATTTATAGCTATAGATAGATACATAGATAGGTAAAGCTTTTGTTTCTATTCTAGGGATTGAGTCCAGGGCCTCATGCATGCTAGATAAGGGCAAAAATATCATTTTTAATCTAACAAATAGGAATGATTTATTAAATTCTAGGTTGCACTGTCCAACACACTTGGAAACTTACCCTCAAGCAGTGCTGGCAGGAGTGTTATTGATCCAACTTGTCCAGGGAGCAGTTTGTCAATTATGCATAAATTTAACCCACTGATTTTACTTCTGTGAGTTTATGCTCAGGAAATAAGCAACCATGAATCTGTCCAAAGATTAACTACAACTCTATTCATAGCACCTCTGGTTATAATACAGACCATCCGAAAACAACCATAAACTGTCCCACTACAGAGAATTCACTAAATTTCTTTTAGTACATCCCTATAAAGAATCATAATTTCTATGGTAGAATGGTGAAATAAAATGATGCTATAGAAAAACCTCTAATGACATGAGATGTTTATATTATGTCATTAAAAAGACAGAAAACAACTTACAAACCCACGTGCACAATACCAATTTTGTAAAAACAAAACATGTATACCCATACATCAGGAAGAGTACAAACCAAGACAGTGAAATGTTCATCACTAGTGTTGGAATTATGAAGGAAACCCTGAGTTGTGTTTATTTTCTTATATTTATTCATTTTTTTCTTAAAATCTTTTAAATAAATATTTTCACAATAAAAAAGTATGAGATTTGATTTTAAATACATGTCCAGTGTATGACTTTTCTTTATTATATTTCCAGTAAAAGTGTACTTCCGCTTTGTTAAAGGTTCTTTTGTTTTATACCAAGCTATTTGATTCTTCTCCTTATGTGACCTTTGACCTCCACTGGGAAGGAAGCTAAAAGCAAACCAGGACAGAAGGAGGAGGCAGAGAACTAAGCCAACATATTAAAGGAGCAGGTGGGGGAAGAAACAGCAGAAGGGAGAGCCAGGCAACACAACCACCAACAGTGGCCGTTTCCGGTGTACAGATTGAATCATCTGGTGTGCAAGTCATTACTGATAAGATTAATTGACTGTGCTGACTCAAATTCATGCTGAATGGGGCTGAGCTGTATCTTGGAAGTATAGTTTGTCCTATATTATTCAGAGGTGGGTCATGTACCTTGTGGGGTTTTTTCAGGATATGGTTCCCTCCTGATCCAACTCTGTTGTCGTGTCTTGTGGGACCAATGAGGTCCAGATACCTGATTAGTGTCTCCTGGACCCCTCACCTCCATAAAACACATCTCTCCATGTCACATCTGGCAGCTATTGTTGTCAGGGCTGGAAATATCTAGTGCATGGTCAGCTGTGATGCCGGGCATTACATTTGAGGCTGTGAGTCCGAAGTTTCTGGAGGTGGCATTATGAACTGTTCCCCGCAGCAAAGACAGACTGACATCCTACCTCCCAGTGCCTCAGAATGTGACCTTGTTTAGGAATAGGCTCTTTGTAGACATAGTCAAGATGAAGACACGAGGTGGGCCCTAACCCACTATAACTCATGTCCTTGTAAAAGGAAGAAATTTGAACACAGACACAGATATGCACAAAAGAAAGGTTATGTGAGTATCAGAGTTAGTGCTGCCCCGTACCAAGAACACTGGGGGCTACCAGGAGCTGGAAAAGGTGGAAAGGTGATATCCAGATGATGTAGTCCCTCCCTCTCTGTATCAGTCAGTGTTCATTAGAGGAACTGATTTAATATAAGATACATGATGGATGGATAGATAGATAGATAAATAACTAGAGATTTACGAGGTCGGCTTATAATGGCCGCCCACAGAGTCAGGTGTGGAAGAGTGCAAAAGGGCCATCTGCCCGCTGGAGAGCCAAAGGACCCAGTCACAAGTCAAAGGCCTGGAGCTCCCCTCGCAGTCCCATGCAAATCCTGTCAGGAAGCCTAAGGGTCTGTCCTGGAAGCCTGGAGACGGATGCCCAAAGGTGACGGTGAAGACTGGAGCTCCTCCGAAGCAACAGAAGGAGACTTCCTTCTTTCCCTTTTGATTCCACCCAGGGTAGAAGCCCATTGGTTGGTGTCTCCCACACCCAGCGTGAGTCCTCCCCCTTCTGTATGTCCATCATCCAGACACAACCCGAACCGTGCTAAACCAATCAGCAGGCATTTCTTCCTAAAGCTGACACCACTGTTAACTATCACACTTTCCAAAACAAAGAGGCACATAATTCCCAAGGGATGCTGGGAAATACCACAAGGCCTCCTAGTGCACCCAGGCTGTCTGGCTTCCGGAGAGCTCGTCATGAAGAACCGAGGGTCTCAATCCGAAAATGGGCATCTGAAATGAACAGACATTTCTCAGACAAAGAAGTAGAAATAGCAAATAAATACATGAAAAAATGTTCAACGTCACTGGTCATTCGAGAGATGCAAATGAAAAGAAAGCTGAGATTCCACTTCACTCCAGAAAGAATGGCTGCTATCATGAAATCAACCAATAACAAATGCTGGCGGAGCTGTGGGGAAAGAGGAACCCTGCTCCACTGCTGGTGGGAGTGTAGACTGGTGCAACCACTGTGGAAATCAGTATGGGGATACCTCAAAGAACTAGGACTGGAAGTCCCATTTGACCCAGTTATTCCTCTGCTGGGCATCTTCCTCAAAGAATTAAAAGAATCATACCACAGTGATCTATGTGCACCCATGTTCATAGCAGCACAATTTGTGATAGCTGAAACTTGGAAACAGCCCAAATGCCCATCAACTGGAGACTGGATAAAGAAAATGTGGGTTTTTTTATAAAATGGAGTACTACTCAGCCATAAAAAATGAGAAATTAGAGACATTTATAGCTAAGTGGATGCACATTGAGGCGATACTCTTAAGTGAAATAAATAGGACACACATGTATAAATACCAAATAGTTTCTCTGGTGTGAGAAACTGAAAGTGTAAATAAGGACTAAATGTATAATAGGTAATGTGAAATAGGAAGAAAAGGGGCAAAGGGGAAGGAAGTGGGAGGGCTAGGGGAAAGGATAGAAGGGAATGGGATTAATATGAGAAAATGGAAAACTAGGAACAAAATCTTTGTAAATAGGGAGGAATGGAGGGGTTGAAGAGAGGGCTGGGCAAGGGTGAAAAATAAGAACCAAGAGAGACTATGTAAAGGTGCAAATTTCCAGTGATGAATGTCATTATATTGTATACCTAAAATGTACCAATGATTAGAATGAATAATCGATGATGCAAAATAGGAAGAAAAGGTCCAAAGGGGTAGGAGTAGTGGGAGGGGCAGGGGAAAGGAAAGAAGGGAAAGGAAAAATGCTGAGAAATGGAAAAAATGGAAATAAAGTCTTTGTAAATAGGAAAGAGTGGAGGGGGTGAAGGCAGGGCTAGGAATGGGGAAAAAATAAGAACCAAGATGCATTATGTAAAGGTACAATTCCCAATGAGAAGTATAATTGTGTTCTATACCTACAATGTACCAATAAAAGAATGTAACAACAACAACAACAAAGAACCGAGGGTCTGCTTCTACCTGCAGGTGAAGACAAACTTGAGCTTTGTGCGTACACGCTCAAGTTCCATTTTGCCATCACTTTTCACCTTTAAACAGAAAAATGCTGGCCTTCCTCACAAGGTCACTACATGGAATTCATATCTTAAGACATTAGAAGCAGTTTACAAGGGAGGAGGGAGCACTACATAAATACAGCCGAACCATGTAAGATGACAGCCATAATAGACAACATGAGCAGAGGAGGCTATGGGGCATAATACGTTAGGCCAGTTGTTAACCCTGCTACTTTTTAAATGCTCTACAATCTCCCGATGCTTCTTGAGAGTGTGAAGACAGCACGCTCAGACTCTGGTGCGCAGACAGAGTGTGGTGCTGTTTCCATGGTTTACATACTGGAGGGCAACACGGCATGACAGCCATTCCCTGGAGGTTTGCACAACAGACACCTAGTAAATAAGGCCATCCTAGGAAGGCAAATGTTTTGCTACAGAAATAAAATCCATTTAGGAAAACTGCATGACTCTGAGTCATCAGCAGAGAACAAAAGGAGACCACAAAACCTTTCAAATGGAATGTCTTAAAAGTAAATCCAGATTTCTGGAGGCTGAGGCGGGACAATTGCAAGTTTGAGTCCCCAGACTGGACAACTTGGTGACTTAGAGAGACCTTGTGTCAAAAATGTTTTAATTTTTTTTAAAAAAAGAAAGAAAAAGTACTGGGGATGTAGCTCAGTGAAAAGGCCTTTAGTTCAATTCCCAGTATCACCAAAAAAAAAAAAGGTTCTAGATTTATCAAAAGAGCTAGGCATGGAGGCCCACTCCGGTAATGCCAGCCTTCTGGAGGCTAAGGCAGGAGGATCACTGTGAGTTCAAGGCCAGCTAAAGCTACACAGTGAGTTGAAGGCCAGCCTGAGCTGCATAGTGAGACCTTGTCTCAAAAAACAAACAAAACTTTTTAAACACCTTTATCAAAGACACCACTAGGAAAAAAAAGGTCAGCCAAGTTATGAAGGCAAGACCATTCACCTTTCCTCTCCAAATGCCCCCTTAGAAAGAGGTGGATTCGCCGCCTGTTGCACAAGCACTAGGACCTGAGTTCCATCCCTGGTACCAAAAAAAAAAAGAAAGAGCTGGAGACAATTCTACTTGTTCTCTCTTAAGTGAAACTAATGCTGGGCAAATTTATACTTAGGAACAAGCTCCCCACCCCAAAACGTGAAACAAACATTCCACCCCTTGAGGTACAGAACCCAGAATTATGAAAGTATCTAAATACAGTAATCGTGTGTTCAGCTGCACAGAAAGCAGCAGCGCCGAGTTTTAGCACTACATGTACATCCATAGCCAATAGACCCACGACACCTCTGAAGCCAAGTCAATATTGAAACTACTGGCATGCATCACCATGCCCAGTTTGAGGGCTGAGAAGTCTTTTGCGTCTCATCTAGCTCCCTCAACAGGTGATGCTTCTAGCTGACAAACACTTGCTGACATCAGACTCACCTCACCTAGAAGGTCACCTGCACCTGGCTCTTGGAACCAGGACCCCAGCAGCAGTTACACTGCTGCTGCTGACATGAATCCATTCAGGACTTGCCTACTGGATTCGGCCTCAGAGGTTCTCAGACACTAGTGAGCACAGGGCTCGTGTACCATACTCTCTCCTCGCTGTCCGGAGGAAGACACGGGTGATTAATCATGGAGCTCTTTCCCCCAACCCTTCTCATACAGTGGTCCAAGCATGTGAAACTCAAACTTGTCACATCCAGTCCCAAGAACTAGCTCTGGCAGATGTAAATCCAAATCATTTTCAGTATTCCCAGAATTTAATTATCTATATGTGAGACAGAAGTACATTTGGAAAATGACCAAATTGCATGTAACATAAAAGTATCAACTACTTTTCTTCTCTTCAAATGAAGTCTTCTAAAATATATATTTATTTTTGAAGATAATATTAGTTCTTAATAGAAATATATATTCTTCTACTGTATCAACAGGGTTTTCCAGTCTCCAAAGAGTAAGTTAGGGAATACATTATATATACAAATCTATATAAGTTATATATCAAATTGTGGGAGCTGACAAGTCCAAAATCCATAATAAAGCAGGTTGGCAACTGGTAACTCTTAGACAAGAGGTGATCTGAGGAGCCGGGGTGGAGCTCAGTGGTAGGGCACTGCCTTGCAAGACCCTGGTGCAATCCCCAGTAGTGAAAAGAGAACATTAATCATCACATAGGCCATCTCACCACACTGATTATTTGGACAAAAATTTCTTTCTCTCTCTCACTTCTCAGCCATGAGGTGAGAGGCCTTGCTCTCCCATGTGCTCAAAAGCAAGAGGACCAACCAACCACGGACTGAAACCTCCAAAACCGTGAGCCAAAATAAATCTATTCTCTTTATAACTTGGGCATCTTGGGTATTATTACAATGACGGAAAGCTGACTAACACAGTTATAACTAGCAAATAGGATCATTCCTGTGGTCACCCATTTGCAATAAAACATCACAAGTTTTGTCTAAACTACAGTCTTTGCTTCCAGGCCTTCTAAAATCATGAAGAAGCTACCATTTAAATTTAATTTACATGAATAGTATTTATTCATGATTAAAGAGCACTTACAGAGTCAGCAATCCCATATATAATAGCTCTACCACTAAGGAAAAAACCCTTGGTGGTTTGTGTATAATGTTTTGAAAACATTTATTTATAACCAAGATTTGCCAGGAATAACAGTCAAATTAATAATTAAACGGAAAGCTTTTACTGCAAAAGGAACAAAGCTAAAATAAATAGGAACCATCTGAAACTTTTCAATATACAGATTCATAGAGCTTTTATTTAACTGAACAGTTATTACAATAATAACTAACAACCTACATCTTCCAAGCCCCTGGAGCACCTGGACTCTAAATCTGAGAAAGCTGTCAGGGAGAACCCAGTAATTCAGCCTGCGTGGGAGGAACCAAGAGAAATCGATGGGAAACTTTGGGGAAAGGAGTGGGCAGGGGGGAAGCACTCGGATTTGTTTTGTGTCGTTACTTAGAGGGGAATGGATTTTTATAGCCATAAACTCATACATGCAAAACAACATTTTTATTTTGCTGTAACTATTTAATTTCTGCCCTGAGCTTCTATTACTGCCTAATCACACAGAGTTTAATTTAATAATTGCTAGACAAATTCAGTCAAATCAATGACTGCTCAGTCATCCGTGGTTTTCGTCTTTCGACTGGGGAATTCAGGAAATCCAGGGACCCCCCGTTCCTCTTTTATCCAGAGTGTAGTGCCGCAGAGCTTATGGAGTAAACACCTGCTCCTCAGCAGGGAAGCTGGCGCTCTGTGGTTCTCCACCCTCTTCAGGCTGCACCTAGCTGTCCCCCACCTGCTGGGTCTGGCGTGCTGACTGTCCCCTCGCAGCCCATGCAGCACCTGCAGAAACTCCCCTTCAGCACGCCTGGGGCCTGGTCTACCCCAGCCAACCCCACGCCCTCCATCCGGTCCGTGAGACCGCACGTCCTCAGGCTTCCAGCCTCGACTTCCCCGTAGCTGTTTGTAGAGGGGGCTTCTCCGCAGAGCTGGGATGTCTTCCAGGCCTTACTTGGGAAGGTTTGGTTTGTAGTACTGTAAGCTGAACCCAGGGCCTTTACACTAAGCTATATCTCCAGCCGCTTTTTTTTTTTTTTTTTTTTTTTGAAACAGACTCTTTGCTAAATTGCCCAGGCTAGGTTGAAACTTTTCTTTCTTTCTTTATGGACCAGGAATCAAACTCGGGGCCTTGCACTTACCAGGCAGGGGCTGCACTGCTGAGCTACATCCCCTGCCTGGCTGGCTTCAAACTCCTCATGCTCTTGCTGCTGCCTCCCAGAGTGCTGGGGTTACAGCTGTGCGTCATCACACATGGATCAAGACTTTTTTTAACAAAAATTATTCTTTTCTTCCTTTGTATGTGTGTGTGTGTGTGTGTGTGTGTGTGTGTGTGTTGTTTGCAGTGCTGCGCACCAAACTCAGGCCCTTGTGCTTGCTAGGCGAGCACTCTGCACTGAGCTACACCCCAGTGCCATTAGTCCTACTTTGGCTGTACACCCTCACCAGAAACAGCAAAGCTCCACAGTGAGTGGAGGGTTTGGGAGGGAAAGTGGCGGGAAACGTGATCCGCCTTTCATGTCACTATTGCCACACTGCTCTAATGGAGAAGCCACCATTCCGCACCGGCCATGGCACATGCAGTGGGTGATTTCCTTGGGTTTTAGGTCCAACAGGTTCCTCCTTGCATCCCAGCCCCTTCCGTTCTCTCTAAACGCTCTTGGATGAGTATTCAGCCTCTCAGGACCTTCTGTTTTGTTTTGTTTTGTTTCCATTAAGTTTCTTGGTACCTTTTAAGTATGCAATATGATGATATTCATCATTGGGATCTCGTACCTTTACATGATGTATCTTGGTTCTTACTTTTTCCCCCTTCCCCTGCCCTCCTTTCCCCCTCCCCCCTCCCTATTTACAAAGACTTTGTTTCCATGTTTTTCCTTTTCTCATATTTTTTTCCTTTCTTTCCTTTCCCCTTCCGCTCCCACTTCCCCTACCCCTTTAGACCTTTTCTTCCTATTTCACATTATCAATTATTCATTTTAATCCTTATTTACACTTTTAGTTTCTCACACCAGAGAAACTATTTGGCATTTACACAGGTGTCCTATTTACTTCACTTAAGAGTATCGCCATTGTCTCTAGTTTCTCATTCTTTATGGCTGAGTAGTACTCCATTTTATCTCAGAACCTTCTTTTCTTCACTCCCCATAGCAATCTCACGGGATTACTGTGAGAGTCATACATGGGTAACCCTTGTCACTCCCAAAGCATCGGCTCCCTAATCCAATTAGGCAAAATGTTAGTCTCCTGTGACCCAATTGCAACATAAACTACAGTATTAAAGTTAAATTTCTTTGTAGATTAAAGAGTGGCAAGATAATCATAATAAAACAATCACTTAGCCATGACAATTTTTAAATTTACCCATTCAGGACTGGGTTAACCTCTTTTCTTTTCTTTTCTTTTCTTTTTTTTTTGTACCGGGGATCGAACTCAGGACCTTGCGCTTTTGAGGCAGGCAGCAGCACCACTGAGCTAAGTCCCCAGCCCTGGGTTAACTTCTTGGACCAATGCCCCACCATCCCCAGCTCCTCCCCACCCAAACACACACATTGCATCTGCTCTGTAATCCTAGTTTGTCCATAAGAGTAAAAGTTGCCTAGAGTGGTGAGTTCCTACACAGCAAAGCTTTTAAAGATTGGTTGGTCAGCCCCCCAAAAAACATAAAACAACTCTGACTGGGTGTGGGGACGCACATCTGAGATCCCAGTGCTCACGGAGGCTGAGGCAGGAGGTTTGAAAGTTGGAGCCCACGAGATGTAGTTCAGTATGAAGGCCCTGGGCTCCAGTCCTAGTACTGAGGGAAAAAAGGGAAAAAACAGACTTCTTTTTTAAAACCCAGAAAGTGTTGTGCCCTCTATGGTAGCTCTGGGCAAGAGAAACAAAAATGGAAAACTAATGCTGTCTGAGTATTGAGTATTCCTAGCATCTTTTCTTTCCTCCCTTGATTTCCTGATCCTTACTGTGCAGATCAGAGCAATGAAAAAGGAGTCTAATGTGAAACAGGTGCCCCTGGACAAAAAGTAGTAGTTGAAAAAGGGAGCAAAGAAACAGAATGAGACTGCTGAAGCTGCTGTGAGAGAATTTGGCAAGTTTTAAGAGAAAGGAGGAAGTTTGGGATTAACCATGCATGGATTTTTTTCTTTTGAGACAGGCTGGCTTTGAACTCACCATGTAGCCCAGGCTGGCCTCAAAATCATGGTGATCCTCCTGCCTCACCCTCTTGAGTGCTGGGATTACAGGAGTCTGCCACCACACCCAGCCAGAGTGTGCAAAGATATTACTCAAAGCTGAAGAAACAAGATTTTAAGTAATACTATAGCATGTTATGAGTACATTTTTGTGAAGCTGTAATAAAGATTTAAATTATTTTTAAATTTTTTAAAAACTGAAAGTTGGTGGAAAAAATGGAAATAAAGTCTTTGTAAATAGGGAAGGGTGGAGGAGGTGAAGGGAGGGCTAGGAATGGGGAAAAAATAAGAACCAAGATGCATCATGTAAAGGTACAGTTCCCAATGAGAAATGTAATTGTGTTGTATACCTACAATGTACCAATGCAAGAATTTAAGAAAAAAAAAATCTAGGCTGGGGATTTAGCTCAGTGATTTCACTGCCTGCTGTGCAAGTGCAAGAACCTGAGTTCGATCCCTGGTACCAAAAGAAAAGAAAAGAAAAGAAAAACCTGAAATTTGCAGCCCAGCGTGGACAACTTGGTGACTTAACAAGACCTTGTCTCAAAATAATAAACAAATATAAATAAATAAGAGTTTTATAAGTGAGTTCATTCCGTCCGATAAGGCAGCCTTCGGCTTCTCCTTCCAGAGTTCTTCCCAGACCCTACAGGCACATGTCACCCAGCCCAACCTTCAGCCTCCATGTCCCACTCTATCGCTACCCCTTCAACTGTCTTCGCTAGAGTTTCGAGGTATATTTTAATAGTATGCTATTAGAGACCAAAGACATTCAAACCCTAAGGAATGAGGCTGATGGTGGAATTTGAGGAAATATACCAGGGGGTGGAAAGGAAAGCATTCTCGGCAAAGCTCCACTGTCACTGTGCAGCAGACTGAGGAAGCCTTCTCACGCAGGGTGACGCTTTACATCTAGTGAGTACAGACTGAGGACAGGGAGGACAACAGGGGCCCTTGGCACGGAAGAGCAAGCACAGGCCCTGGAGCTCGGAAGGCCCTGGTCTGCCCAGTTAGCTGGGAAGGCAGAGGATGGCACTTAGATCGAAGAGCAGGTCCAGAAGTGTGGGCAAACGCCACTTGCCTCATGCATTTGTCTAGAGCTGGCTTAGCAGTGGAGCCAAGCGGGAGATTGTCTTCTCCCACAGTTGTGCTTGTGCTTTGTGTACCCCCCGCACACACAGCTCCTATCCATGTGAAACGTTCGAAGACATTTCAGGTAGTGCCCTCCTTCCCCTGTCATATGGAGGAAATATCACCTACAGGTGGATTTAGCGCAACTGCTCTCTTTATTTTGGGGTCTCAAATAAATGGATATTTATTTTCCTATACAAATTCTCCAACGCTCAAGTCATGAGAGTTCTTTAAGTTTTTTTGTTAGAGGGTCGATGTATTTAAAGGGAAAACTTTTCACCGTAAGAACTACTGACAAATATCAAAGAAATAATATGTAAACAGCAAGAGATCCATGACAACTTTGTCCTATTGATGATCAAGAACTGCCACGGGGTATTTTTTAAATAAATGCTTTGTCAATCTATCTGGTCCTTTCAAAATTTCTACAGAGACCTGTTTGTATAGTACATCCGGTATTCATTGGACATAAACTAGCTCTAATTTTAGATACTGAATCATCAAAATCCTTAACAAAATATAGTAAACTTGCTAGCCAAAAAAAAAAAGAAAGAAAGAAAAAAGAAATGGATAAAGGACTAAGAACCACGTGGCCAGATAAAACTTTGTGATAAAGTGACTTAGTTACCTCTCTTTGATCTAGCCAAGGAATACTTTGAAGGCAACAGGTGACTGCCAGTGTATAGCCAGTCCCAGTCTACCTACCCAGGGGAAGATCTCCTCACTTATCTGGACTCCTACAATGCAATCTGTGACAGTCCCCCACCTGTGATGCTCACAGTCCTCCATAAACACCCTCATCACTGATGCTAGCCACAGCTCCAGAGTTCCCGGGCCACCCAAGCTTCTGTCAAAATGACTGAAAACCTGACGATTCCTCCCACCCTCCTAAGGCTTAACAATTTGAGAGGACGACACACAGAACTCAGGGAAGCATTATATTTATGTCTAGACTTTTATTATCAAGAATTCAAATCTGGACCACCCAAAGGAAGACCCCTGTAGGGTGAGGTCTGAGAGGGACCCACATGTGACCAGGTCCCTTGGAATCAGGCTGCAGTAACCTCCAGCTCCTCCCTGGGTTCCCCACCTCGGAAGCTCATGGAAGCTTCCGGGTCCACAGTTTTTCTTGGGTTTTCACTATATGGGCATGCTTCAGTGAATCACTGGCCACATGCCTGAATTTGATCTCCAGGCCCCTCTCTTCTATGCAAGTTGAACTAAAAGCTTCAACCTATTAATCATAGGTTTGGTCTTTCCAGCATGGCCAGCCCCCATCCTCAAAAACATCTAGGGTCCCAACATGAGTCACCTTGTAGCATAAATTCAGGCTTGGTCTAAGGGGCCCATGAATAATAGATATGCCTGTTACTGAGTGAATCCCAAGGGTCTAAACTCTCTGTCTCAGGAGCAAGGGCAGGACAATTTCTTTATTCTACACCACCCTCTTATGAGAATTAAGAAAATGCATATAGAGACTCTTAAAATGTGCCTTATGAAACGTGTAGAGTGCTTTATTTTATTCCTTCTGGGTATCATTTTACCAGTGAAATTACTTCTAATGCATGATCCTAGAGCAGGGATTAGCCAGCATTAAATTATCAAGTTACTTCTTATTAAAATTTGAAGAAAAATGTCAGTCTTTTATTATACCATTATGTGATTTTTATTTCTCCTTTGAACAATTCAGAAAACTTTTCAATCACTTGAAGATAAAAATCTCCCTTTCTAGGTAATCATATTTCTTCCATTTTTCTCAGAACTAAAATCCTCTGATGTAATCCACACTGTTAAAGAGAAACAATGGTGTGAAATGAGTTCTTTTTTTTTTTTTTTTGAAATGAGTTTTTAACTTGGCTGATCATAGATAGAAATCATAAATCCTTAATCATGAATAATAAAAAAACTTTCCTGGCATTGACAATAAGACTTATTTCTAAGATTTCTTATTTTTAAAATGACCTATTTTGTACTTCATTACGGATAAGGACTCAAGCCATACAGTTGATTAAATAAAAAGTAATTATCTCAACTAACATGGAGTGGTATTAAAGATCCATAATTGGACCACATCTGTCAAGACCAAAGAGAACACATCATATTTATTTCTTTTACTGTGATTTCTAAGCCAGAGAAATTTTACTCAAGCTTCCTGGGCCAGCGTCTATACTTGGGCTGCAGAGTTTCTGTTAAGTTCCTGAAGTGATATATATTATATCACTTTTATTGAGAGAGAATGTATCATTTTTGTTAGATTTCCTAAATCTAAACCCATGACCCTTAAAAACCCTAAGAATCACTTTTGTAAATGGGTCCACTTTTGTAGAACAACTGCTGGGCCATTCCTTAAAGTTTCTTTCTTTTCTTTTTCTTTTTTTTTTTTTTTTAAGACAGGGTCTCACTGTATCTTCTGCTGGCCTTGAACTCACTAGGTAGCCCGAGCTAGCCTGGAATTTACAGCGATCCTCCTGCCTCAGTGTCCTGAGTGCTGGGATTACAGGCATGCACCACCACACCTGGCCCTAAAGCTTTCAAAGCATCCAAACTTTAAATCTCTACCATCACAACCCAAAGGCCTGACATGGAGTTTTCCCAACTCCTACAGGCTTCCCAAGGAATTTATTTTCCAAAATCAGTTGACTTAAGCCTCTATCCACTGTGGAGTCCACAACCCCCCTCAGTATTTTGAGAATTCCTAGTGCTTCTGTTCCTCCTGGTCACCTCCCACTCAGATTTCCCACCCCACCCACTTCCGTAGCAACAAATGCAACATGGAAAGCATTGATGCATCCTCTACCTTCCAAAGAATTCCCAACACAAGATAGTTGTACATGACAGAAGTGTTCTGCTGGACTAAGAAAGCTGAGAAGGATCATACAGTAAGCATGTTTTCTAGTTTTGCAAACTTGGTGCTCCTACATACACACACTGTGGAAGGGCAGTGATACACCTGAGTCACATGGCTGTGGCCTCCCTGAGGGGCCTCCTGCCATGGCCTCCTCCTGCATCTCCCTTGTCCCTGCCACCCAGGAGGAGTCCTCTTCCTGAGAACGTTTCTCAAATACAAACCAACCAATCTGTAGCCATCACCTCCAGTCCAATGGCCTCCTTTATAGGACTTTCACAGGTAACTTATTCCTCTTCCCTAATTATCCCACAGCTGATTCCAGACAAGAAGGAACGATCCCTTTGCTCCAGAGCCTGCCAAAGTTATTCAAACTAGCCAATCCTTTTTATTTTTATTAGTCTGTGTTTGCAGTACATAATGATTACATTCCTCTCAGGGAGTAGGCACATGTACATAGCACATCTTAATTCTGTTTTCATCCCCTTCCCATCCTCTCCCTCCACCTCTCAGCCCCCTTTCCTTTTGCAAAAGATTTATCTCCCTTTTTCCTAGTATCTCTTTTATTTTTCAAACTAGTCCCTCCTAAGACCACCTGGCCTGACTCTCCATTCCTTCCAGAAGCCCACAATAAAGGCTCTGGCCCCTCTCCTTTCCCTTCCGCTGCCTGGCCACCAATCCCTCCTTGTGCCCGACCTGCTGTGAGCTGCTCCCTCCTCTTGGGACCTGTGAGTAGTAAACTGTGTTTCCCTGGCAGCCATTTCCTGACGTGGTGGACTTACTGTACCTCGAATTCTCTACTAACAAACTGTATTTTAGAAGAGATCACAAGAGGGCAGAGAACAGGAGTCAACTCACAATTTAAAACAAGATATGGCCGGCCCTCAGATATCCCCCACAGAGAGTTTCTTAGCGGCTGTGTTTGTGTGGGGCCCCTTTTTCCACCCACCCCAAACCACTGCTCCCCATGGGTTCCTTTCTTCTCATCGTTGGAGCTCCCCACACCCTTCTTCAGGAGGAAAAAGAATTTAGGAATGTTCCTATTATTATATTATTAAGACAGCTTCCTTTTCCCTTTTGCAACCTTTACCAATCTAGGACCTCCATGACCAAAAGAGTCATTAAGATTTTTTCAAAAGAGCCATGTGCCTCCGAGATAAATGCTGCTGTTTCTATATGTAGACTGTAGTAGCAACAATTTAATATTCTTAAAGCAAATTCTCTTCCCATTAAACACGTCTAGTAAATACAAAGCAATCTTTGTAGGGAGAATCCCAAACACGCTCCCAATTTTAAATGTTAACAGTTTAGAATTTATCATAGAAACATGATTAAAGTACATAGTTTGTAACAAAATTAATGTACAAGAATTAATGACATTTTTATGTACCAACAATAAACAGTATAAAATAAAGTGCAAAATACTTCCATTAATGATGACCACAAAATTGTAGCATACCTAAGAATACTCTTGGAACACTCTTGGAATCATTTTTTTTTTTTTTTTTGGTTCCTGGGATCGAACTCAGGACCTCGCGCTTGTGAGGCAGGCGGCAGAACCACTGAGCTAAATCCCCAGCCCCCAAAACACTCTTAACAAAGAATGCAGAGGAATTATAATAACAAGCTTAAAACTCTATGGAGGGCATAACTATTTAATCCTGAATAAAAGATATGATATAGGCTATCATAATACGTAAGTGACTTTTCTAAATATTATAATTATATCAATTCCGCCAGTTAGTGGAGGTCTAATATGTTGTAAAGTAAATTCCAAAAGCATTTGAGATTAGAGGAAGGAAACCAGATAAACTACTTTAAGATTTACTAGAAAGGACAAACATGCAGAAATATCTAGGAAAAAATTTCAAAGAGAAGAATAATGAGGGCCAGGGATTTAGCTCAGTGGTGCCACCGCCTGCCTCACAAGCGCAAGGTTCCGAGTTCGAGCCCCAGTACCAAAAAAAAGAGAAAAAGGAAGAAGAATAAGGAGAAATATAGACTAAAACTGTCACTTAAGGTATAAGACCACATTTCAGATAATGTACACTAGTGATCATAACAGCATTATTCAAAATAGGCAAAAGTAGAAACAATTCCATTGTCTACTGACAGATGAACTGATGACCAAAATGTGATGGATAAATATAAAGAATGTATTCAGCCATTAAAAAATGATATATGCTATCGGAACTTGGAAGCTTGAAAACATTATGCTAAGTGAAATAAACTAGATGCAGAAGGACAAGTATTGTATCATTCCATGTCTGGAATTTAGACAAATTCACAGAGACAGAAAGGGGAACAGAGGCTGCCAGGGCTGGGTGGGTGGCAATGAGGAGCCGCTCTTTAATGGGCAGAGCTCCTGTTTGGTGTGATGATGAAAAGCTTCTGGAAATGGATAATGATGATCCCTGTGAGTGTGCTTATGCCTTTAACCCTCTATCTTATCTTGGATCTTAAATGTCCTATATTCTCACCACAAAGCAAAACAAAAATGGTAACTAGTGTAGTGGCTGTGTCTAGATTCCCCCCAAAGCCTCATGCAATCATAGGTGGGGCTTTTCAGAGGTGGGATCTAGGGTGTGTGATGCTGAGGTCAAGGATTCGATGCAGGGATTGATTCACAGGGTGATGCTAGGATTAAGGGTGTGAGTGCTACCTGCCCTAAGGGTGTGAGGCCTGGACAGAATACAGGAGACAGCAGGAGGTCTGCTATTGTTGCTTGCTGCTTGCTGCCTGCTGTTTGCTACCTTCTCTGCCTTGCCTCTCTGCCATGCCACCCTGCTTTCGAGCCAGTCCACTATGAACTGAAACCTCTACAAACTGGGAGCTAAGTAAACCTTTCCTCCTTTAACTTTGGGTGTCAGGTATTTTGTCTCAGCAAGGAGAAAAGTGAGACACTAGGTGAATTGGCGGATATGTCAACCTACTTTATTGCAGGAATCATTTCATAAGATATATGTGTATTAAATCATCACGTGGTACAACATGATAAATTCATACAATATTGTTTGTCAGTTATATCTCAATACAGCTAGGGGAAAATAACAATAGGGATTTGCCTACAACATAGGAGTACTGCAAGTACTAAAATTAATTATGTTCTATGGCTACCATGGCAAATTCATCATAAATACAAATACCCTTGTACTTTCTCTCCTTCTTTAATTCTAGTAGAGCTCTACAACCTATCAGGCACATAACTAAATGACTCAAGATTTAATTGCACATCTGAGAAATAAGGATTAGATAATCTTGAAAGTCATGTCCACCCCTACCACTCTTTGGTTCAATATCAACACCCTGAAAACTTGAAAACTATCCCGGAAAAAAGGAAGTCACAATGCATTCTAGTTGCTAGAACTGGATCTGGCACCCGAAAGAGCCCAAGTTGTGAAAGTAATACAGAAAATGTTAATCAGGAATAACACCAAACTTCAAACATTCTATTTGGGGAGAAGAAAGAGAAGTTAGTGTCAGAATATATGTATTTTAAACAAAGGACCATCATTAAAATCAAGTTACTCATCAACAATGAGTAGGATTTTGCAAATGTAATACCTCAATTGCATCAAAACTGCCCTTGTAAAAGAAGAAAGAAAACCTTCTGTCCTCCTCCATTCAGTTAAGGAGATAGCTGTGTCATTCCATGACAGTAGCATTTATTCGCTGAACTGTTGTCCTTCTCAAGAGATGGATTTTCATCCTGTCAAAAATAACTGTGAATCACCTGGTTCTAGAATATATCCTCCATTGTTTTGTTCACAGTGTGAATGACAGGTTTTGTGCATTTAGTTTTTAGACAAGCAAAAATTGCCATGACCCTGAAGTGATTTGTATTACAAACGCAAACTTTTGCTTTTTAAATTTCAATTTTGGGATAACCATGCAGTTCTAAGGAGAGGTCCCAATTCTCTCAAAGAAATTATGTCCTTCATGAATAATGGGAGGGGAGAATTTCACAGAGCAAGAAAAATCTAAGGATTCTTAAAGGGTTTTTTGGGTACTGGGGATCAAACTTAGGACCTCGAGCTTTCAAGGCAGGCACCGTGCCACTGAGCTAAATCCCCAGCCCTTTTTTTAGGTTTTTTGAGACAGTCTTGCTGTAACTCAGGCTGGCCTTGAAATCACTATGTAGCCCAAGCTGGTGTCAAACTTGCATCAGTCCTCCCGCCTCAGCCTCCCGAGTGTTGGGGTTACAGGCATCCACCAGCATGCCCAGGTACTTAGGGTTTATTTAGATACAGCTATTTATATAACTTGAAAACTAGGAGAAAAATATTACCTAGCATTTATTTCTGTAGCTTGTCTATAGCAGCTACGATCTCTGGGCTGAAAACATTTTACATGTTTCCAGGTTTCTAAAGAAAAAAAAATGTATCTAATAGGGCTGGGGATTTAGCTCAGTGGTTTTGCCACCTGCCACACCAGCACAAGGTCCCCCCCCAAAAAAATACCAAAAAAAGTACCAAAAAATATATATATATATATAATAAAAAAATACAATACTATTTTCTTGTTAAAGGATTATTTTTCTCCCAACTTCCATGCATGAGCTAGCCTAACATTTAGTTTCCCCTTGTCAAGTTGACATGCACGGTAACCTTGAGCTATATTGCTGTATTTGAACACAGAACTCTGTCCCTCTTCACACATCCTTACAACTGCTTGCCCAGCTGTCTAACCAGAGAGTACTGATCTTGAAAATAGAACCCATCAGTTGTTGGCTCCATAAGTTAACAAATTATTTTTACTTTCCTTTTTTTAATTTTTATTTTCATTAGTACATGTCTGCAGTACATAATGATGACATTCATCATGGGGAGTCGATACATACATGAGCATAACACATCTTAATTTTTTTTTTTTGGTGCCAGAGATCTAACTTGGGACCTTGTGCATTTGAGGCAGCCAGCACCACTGAGCTAAATCCCCGACCCACAACTTAATTCTTTTTACATCCCTTCCCCCTCTTCTACCTCCCCAAATAAATTATTTAAAAGAAACTTAATGAATAAGTCCATTGAAGGGGAATACACATATACCCATAAAATGTAAAATATAGCATGTCCACAGGACAAATTTTTATGTAATTCTTTAATATCAGACTTGTGATCCAAAACTTCTAATATGATTTTAGATGTTGCAAACTGAAGGTCAGTAGTTCCTGAAACAGTTGTTAGAGCAAAGATAAACCACCCAAGATGGTATCTCAATGGACAATTCCATTATCTCTGTAAGTAAAACGTTAACGTTTTTGCTCTGTATCTTGGAATTCCAGGAATGAAAATCACATCTGACATTAAATAGGCGCTTTATTCACATATATATCATATTATTAAGTTAAGAAATTGAAATCAACTTAAATGGCTTTCAGGATCGTCTACACTTTATCACTTTGCAATGCTTTAAAGAAGGTAATTGGAGTTGGGGGTGTGGCTTGATGGTACAGCACATGCTTATCATGCACAAGGCCCAGGCTCGGTTCCTAGCACGGAAACAAAGCCAAGCCAACCCACTGGGTAGCCACGGTCGGTTGAGTAGAAGGGACCTTAGGTTGGAGATATCCAGTCCAAACGATTTGTTGGCAGAGCGAAGTGCATCCCCACAAAAGCTTAACAGAAAATCTGGTTGCCAGATATATGCAGAACCCTTCTGCTTAAACCAATCTAATTGCTCCTGGGGACAAACATCAGCGATCCAAGCTCTCTCCACCGAATTATTTCCCCAAGCTGCGAGCGCCGTCCAGCAGTGCAGTGCAGCACCGCCACCTAGTGGCCCTTTTGAAGAACTTTCTTGCTGCCAACACCACAGCGCTGCAGGGTTGGTGACCTTTCCCTTCGTTTTATTTTATTTAAACCATCAGGACCAAGGTATGGCCTTAAAACCACTTCTACCTTATTACAGGAAATTCTCTGATTCAAGATTACTATGCATCTAAAATTAGGAACCATCTATTATAAAGCCAACTGGAACTAGAAACAATTTACACTGTGAAGCAGCAACCTCCATCTTCATATCTTTCACTTTAAACAAATATCTCAAATTATTTAAACAGCACTGTTTTTTATTCTGCTGCTTCCTATATGAAAAAAAAGGCCAGACTGGAATTTATAGTATCAAGGTGACACGCACCATTTTACAGAGATATTTCACATGAGATGGAAAAGTGAATAAAATGTGAAATAGGAACCACAGCATTTATTTGCCATAACGCTTGGGGTCATGGCTCATGAAACGTAACTTGTAACCTCTCCCTGAAGTAAGAGTACATTTGTTCATTTCGGAGAGAAAACTAATAGGAATACTGAAAGTAGTATCTTACGGGAAGCTCATTCCTAAGCAGAAAACTCAATGAATCAGGCCTAGGCTTAAAAACAAAACCGTAGGTACAAGAAGCCCTGCTGCAGGCTGAGGGTCTCCCCATCCAGGTACAAGGACATTTTTAGATAATTGCTAACGACTACTTGATTATGCCAAGACACCTGGTGTTGAACATTCCCTGAGCTCATAAACAGACAAAACTGGACCTGAATTCTACAAGAGGAGAAAGTCGGAGAGACTCCCCTGTAGTCCTGGGCTATTCTGTCCTGTGTTTCACACCAGACCAGGGTGCTGCCTATGAGCTCGGGTAACCTGGTCCAGAATGAGATTCCCTAGGTGGCCCATCCTTATTATTCTCAGACAGTTGGAAATCAATTCTTGGCTCTTGTGAACAGTGCTCCAATGAGCACTAAAGTGCCAACATCTCTTTGGCACATTGATTTCAACTCCTTTTGATATCTACACACTAGTAATTCTACCTTTAGTTTTTCGAGGAATCTCCATACTGTTTTTCAAGACAGCTACATAGATTAACAATACCAACAGTGTATCCTACTTTGAATATTAATGTATGTAGATATCAAGACATTACATTGTCCAGGCATGGTGGAGCACACCTGTAATCCCAGCTACTCAGGAGGCTGAGCCGGGAGGATCACAAGTTCAAAGTCAGCCTGGGCAACTTAAGCAAAAGCCTGTCTCAAAATAAAATTTGAAAAGGAATGAGGATTAAACCCAGTAGTAGACTGCTTGCCTACCATGCTTGAAACCCTGGGTTCAATCCCCAGCACTGGGGGTAGGGAGAACACCACATTGTCTTTTTTTGCCTATTAAAAATAAAAGCCTGAGGGTGTAACTCAGTGATAGAGTACGGCTTAGCATGCATCAGGCTGTGGCTTCAATTTCCAGCACCAAAAGAATATTTTTAAAAATTTAAGAAAAGAAAAAAAAACAGAAGACCTAAAGAAAAAAATGGGAGTGATAGGTTAGAAATATAAAGCATAGCCCGAATTATAAATGTCACTTAATGGTTAGTCAAGAGAAAGTGGGGAAAAAATCTTAAATCATTTGTTAGTGCAGAAATTACTAAGAGAAGTGTGAATGTTCAATTCTAGAAATACTTTCTGTAGCTTACACTGGGGCTGAAGAGAAACGAAGTAGCTGTGAACAACAGCAGCTCAACTCAGAGGAACCAGGGGGAGGAAGGTTTTCGTGTTTTAGGGTTTGTCTCCCTCTTCTGCTTTTCGCCAGTCACAAAATTAGCAATGAGCTCTGGCCTCTTGCGAGTTAGCTGAGAAGACTGTCCTTCAGCGGCATGAAAGAGAGACATTTGCTTGAGTTTCCTTTGGGAAGAAAGGGTATCTGAAAGGAACTTATAAAATTATAGCCTCTTCCTGAAGATTGAACTAACTTAGTTTATGGAAAAGTGTAGGGAGCTCCCTTTGATCAAAGGCATCACTGATTTCAGAATAAAAATCAGAAAACAGCCTCATTGTTAGGTCTAAGGGGGCCCAAATGCTGTCATTTGGCTCTCGTTAAACCTTCTTTTCCCGATAATGATCGTTTCTAAGTATTCTCTCATTAGCATTCTTTTTCTCAGCGGTGATACCGGGTAAGAATACACACTTTGCTCTCAATATGCCATTTTCCTTCTGAAGTTTTTAAATGCCCCCTGAGCATTGTCCTTCCCCTCATTTTCCCTCGTGCTTCAATGAAGTGCCAGATTTCCCTTTGTGGGCCTGAAAGATCAGAGCAGGGGGCCAGGAAGAGGAGGCCATCAAGCACATGGCCTGCAGCGGGCCAAGCCCTTTATCCCGCTGGCAGGTCCTACCATCTGTGCACTTATTACCGCAGGGAACAACAGCAACCCTGTGTCAGGCAGCTGAATCTTTAGACGTTGGACCGGTCCACAGCCTTCTTTTATACACCAAAGCCAGGCTCCTGGTTGCTAAGGATACCTTCTTGCCACAGCCTGGGAAGCAGAGACCCTAACAAAAGGTGGGGGCCGCTGAACAGAATCCTCCCATGAGGCCGTCTGATCTGTGTTGATTTTTTTATACCTGAGTGTGAGTCGAAAACGATCTCACACTTTTTTAATGGCATCCAAGCCCAGGTTGTTGGAAAATCATTCCAGAAATCTCAGAAATCAATCCTAATAAAAAATCAAATTCCAGGCCAGGGATGTAACTCAGTGGCACCACACCTACCTCACAAGCCGAAGGTCCCGAGTTCAATCCCCGGTACCAAAAACAAAAAAAAATCAAATTCCACAGCCGAGCGTGCAACACTGGAATTGTCCCAGCTGGGGTTAGCAGTACGCGATTCTAAGAGGAGAAATGGGCAGAGCCCACCAGGTACATGGCCTGGAAACCCACCTCCAGCTACAGCCTAGCTTCCTCTCCTGCTGACCCACCAGGGCCTACAACCCCATTTCACACAAAACATAAAGGGGAGGAGGAGAAGCTGTTAGGATGTTAATTCTGTATGTATGAGTTATGTGGACGTTACTTATTAAAACATAACTCTGAAAAGCCAAAGGTGTATTTTATGGTTTGGATCTAGAATGCCCCCCTAAAGCCTCCTGTGTTCGGAGGTGGCCCTGGGCCAGGGTTTGGGTCACAGGGTGCTACAGTGTACTCCTGAGTGGGTTCATACTGCATGTGCTGTGAGAGTCAGGGTCTCACTGAGTGGCTACTCTGGGCTCGAGGACGTGTCCCTCTGAATCGAAAGCTTCATCATTTGTGACTTCTCGTGCTAAATCAGAAAGCAGATCCGAGCTACTATCCCGGTAACCGGCCCTGCCTGATTCTCGAGGGGAAAGAAAATTGCGTCTACATAACCGAGGCAGGAAAGGGTGCGTCCGGCACTCAGATCACGGGCCAGGGTGCCTTTCCACACACAGCAGCCACACTTGGCAAGAACATGGGCGTCCGGGGCTCAGGCTCCCCGAAGGGAAAGGCCTGAATCTATCACCAGGAAATCAACCCGGGCCGGGAGAACAGTTGCCATGAGGAGAATCCAGAGTTCGAACAGGAAAATGGTGAAATTGGGGACCGCCTGCAGGAAAGGAAGCTGTAGCCTGAACTTCCCACCATCCTGAGCCTAATTTTTTAGAAATTATGACTGGCTAACCTAGAAGAATTGTTGACAAGATGCCAGAGAGCTACTTGTGGGGCACGAATGGACCCAAGTGGTCCAAGCAGTAAGCAATAGCAATGCCCATGATATGGCACCTTTGTCTCCTGTCTCCTGCATTACCTTCAACTTCAGCAACACCTTCCTTCCAGAGCTGGGTGTGGTGGGACATGCCTGTAATCCCAGCACTTGGAAGGCTGAGACAGGAGGATCACTGCAAGATTGGGAGCTCCACAGCAAGAACCTGTCTCAAAAAAAGAAGAAAAAAAGAAAGACATCACCTTCAAAGATTTTTTTTTTCCTTTTGGAGTTACTTTCCTCATCAACCATTTATACTCAAATCCTCATCCCAGTTCTTCTTGGGGGAAACCCAAACCCAGACATGAGAGGAGGTTTCCCCCCAGTTCTCAGTGTGGATTCCAGAGGGGCAGGTGGTGCTGCCATATTGCTTCTTGAGGTATAATTTACATACTAAAATTCACTCCTTTGCAGTGCACCATTAAATGATTTTTAGTAAATTCGTAGTTATACAGCCATCCCCACAGTCCAGCTTGAAAACATTTCCCTCACCCTAAACAGATCTCACTGCTCAGGAGCATGAATCCCCAGTTCCAGCCTGGCCCCTGCTAACCACTCGGCTACCTGCTGTCTATAGATTTGCCTTTTCTTGATGTTTTTATACATACAGAATCATAGAATACGCAGGTTCTGCATCTGGCTTCTGGCTTCTTTTATTTAACATAATGTCTGTGAGACTCATCCCTTTTGGAACGCATACCAGTCATTTGTTCCTTTCCTGGCTGAGTAATATTTATGGTATGGATGATCCCATGTTACCTATCTGTTCACCAGATGATGGACATCTGAGTCGTTATCAGTTTGTGACCATCACAAACGATGCTGTTCTGAACACTAATGTACAACCCCTGTTTTGAACATGGATTTGCTCTGGATAGACACCAGAAATAGAATTGCTGGAGCACATGCCAAATTTACTTTTAACTTGTTGACTGTTTTCCAAAGTGGCTGCAGTGCATGTTAATCTACTTGCTGTAAGTCTTCCTACTGTTAATGTAGTACACATTCCACCTGACAATTATTATCATGAAAATTAGGTTTGTTTCTGGTGGCTTTTTGTTTGTCTGCTGGTTGATTGGTTGGTTGGTTGGCTGGGTGGTGGGTTGGTTGGTTTTGCTTGCCTTTGCAGCACTGGGAATCAAACCCCAGGCTTTGCACATGTTAGGCAAATGCTCTACCCCTGAGCTATGTACCCAACACCAAAAGTTAAGTTTTAAAAGATCCAACCAGTGATATTACACAATATCCCACACTCCAAATTTGACTTGATTTCTTTGGGACATTGCTTAACTTGGTTCTCTATGCCCTATATTTCCAGGAACTGGAATTAAAGCCTGAAGGTTTGTTCTTATTCAGGTTAACATTTATACAGAGAATTCTATATTGTCTGATAGTCCTACTGCTAGTTATTTCAAAACTGATCACTATTTTGAGATGGTAAAACCAGATCTCTCCATTTTAGAGGTATTTTTAACCTTAGAAATTAGTAATTATCCTTAGGGTAGTTCCACACCTGTTGCTGTTAAAAAAAAAAAAGACAGATATTTTAAATAATTTTTAAAATATTACGAATATCAAGATGATGATTGAAATTAAAAGTGTAATATTTTCAAGACCTGTATAGGACTTCCAGGAAGATGGTGGAGTGGTGAACACCAGAGAAACAGCCTCTCTGGGATTTGGTGTCCGGATGCTGGAATATAGCAGCGTGAGGACGAGAAGAAGGAGGAAGTGGGTCCCTGGGACCCAGCAAGGATCTGAAGCAAGAACTGAAGCCCATGGCGGGAGCAAAGAGAGACTTCAACATAGAAAAAGGAGGTGGCAAGCAGAGGTTTCTCCCTGAGCCCTGATTCATTTTGCGGGAAAGAATGGCTCCAATCTGCAGATGCACAGTGACTACTAGTGACTCCAGAAATCCACCAGTGGAATGGAACAGTGGATGCAGGAGACTGCAGTGGCTGGTGAGTTATTTGGTTTAGCTGTCGCCCAGGAGAGGATGATTGGCCAGTTGCCATAATGCAGAGGGGCTAACCGAGCTCAAAATTCAGAGCAGCTATGGGTTCGCCCAATCTAGCAGCTCCCATTGTCACAGTGAGGCAGAACCAAGTTCAAGCCAAGAGGAGGTGAAGGAGACCAGTTCAAGCTGAGAGAGAGCCCAGTTCAAGATGGCAGGAGATAGATGGAGTGTACAAATCCAGTTGCAGTCTCACAGCAAAAAAACAACCTAAACTTCTGTGGAACTAAAAGTGCAGGCCTGCTAGGATTGTCTACTACACCACTGTAAATCTGCAGCTGACTTGCTGGGATTAATCAACATGGATCTCGGCTCTGACTATCAGCAACAGCAGAGACACGCCCTGAAGTGGACTTTTTTTTCTTCTCGTCTTCATTCTCTTTTGTTTTATTCTTTTTTTCTTGATTGTTCTTGTTTTTATATGAATGAGAATATTATTTTTAGTTTGTAGTTGTTGTTCTGTCCTGTTCTTTTTTTTTTTTTTTTTTTGGTACCATGGATCAAACTTGGGACCTTGCGCTTGTGAGGCAGGCGGCAGAACCACTGAGCTAAATCCCTGGCCCTTATGTCCTGTTCTTTTTATTTCTCCCTTCTCTCTTTCCCTTCTCTTTCACCAGTTTCCCAAAGTTCACATGATCTTCCCTTGTCCTCCATCCTTGCTTCTAATCTCTTCCTCCTCTTCTATTTCTCTATTTTTTGCTCCTAACCCCATTTAAATTTTCTACCCTGAGGGTAAAATTCCCATATTGAGGGCATATCTACTGTATAGAATTTTCTGGTTTGTTTTAGATTTTGTTATATAACCATAAATCTAGTTTACACAGTTAAAAGTGGCAAATTAATAGTTACCACAGTTCATCATTTTCTAGGCTGTCTTTGATGTTATTGTTATCACTGATTGTACTACTTTAGCCAAGGTGACAGAACTGTTCTAACCAGTTGTTTTTCCTGACAGCAAAGACTGGGATTGCCTGAGGGTCATAAATAATACTATAGGCAAGTGGCAAATAAACAGGGGCTAGGCCAAAGAGGCAGCAACTTCTCATCCCCTATAAATTGAAGAGGTAGGATCTTGCAGCAGACTCAAAACCCAAAAGCCAGCTACACCTGGAAAACATCTATGAGAAGTAGTCATTTACTAAGGATTCTCAATACTACCATTAAAGCTACCTGCTCATAGTTCTCCTGAGTGAGACCCCTGCCCAACCAAGAGAGAAAAACCCCCGACAGATGCACTGCCTGCAAGAATAGCAATGACAGGAAGCCAGCTACCACCTAGCTCCTTCACACCTGCAAGGAGACTGATTGTTGGAAAAACCACAAGGCACCCACTGCACCTGCCACAATCCTTCTACCCTACCCCATCCTCCTTACCATCCTCAAGAGACCCATCACCCAAGAGACCCCAAAATTTTCCACCTTCCAAACTGATACCCCCTCCCCTACTTAAACTCCCCTATATAAACTGTGCCCACCCTCCCTCCTATGCCAAAGGCCTTTTTGCCCTTGGCCCATCTGCATGGAGATGGCAATAAACTCATCACATGCTGCTTAGATTTCGCCTGCCTTGGCGATCTCACTCATGCTCCGGTCAAATCTTACACCTGATATAACCAATTTACAAGCATCAACCCAGGAATTAAACTAAAAATATATAGAGAAAATGAGAAGACACAGAAGCAAGATGCAACTCCAGATTTCCAGCTCACCAAAGGCAAATCCAGGGGACAATGAGGTGGAACAATTCAAAAGTAACCCACCTGGACTCTCAGAAGTGGTAACAGAGGAAGTAACAAAGCAGATGAATTAAGCTCTAGAAAAAATCAAATCAGAATAGTTTCTCAGATAAATACAGAGATTATTACCAAAATCAAGGAAACGGTTAAAGACACTAGAGCAGATACAGATTTTAAAAATATATATATATACATATATATATATGTGTGTATATATATATATAAGCTTAGGAAAATAATACAAAACATGAACCCTCCAACATAAGAAACAAATGGAATCCATTAAACAGATTCAAATAGATATCCATGAGATTAACAATTCCACTGAAAGTATACACAGCAGAATGAGCCAATGTGAGGACAGAATATCAGATGGAAAAAGACAGGATTGCAGTTAGCTCTCATGAAAAGAAAGATTCCTTAAATATAGCAAAGGACCACAAAAAATCAATCCAACAGCTGCTAGATGATGCAAAGAAGAATAGCATAAGATTGCTCAGAGAAAATTAAAAAGTAGGACATAGCGCAAATGACATTTAAAAACCTGTTCACAGAAGTAATGGCAGGAAACTTCTCAAGCAGGGAAAAAGAATTTGACGTACAGATAGGTGAGGCACATAAAACTGTAACTGGCCATGATCCTCCCCCAAAAGAACTCTACACCAGTATAATAGTCAAGATTCCAGAAATTCAACACAAGAACAGAATATTAAAAACTGTTATAGAAAAGAAACAAATCACCTATAAAGGAAAGCCCATCAGAATCACAGCAGACTTAACACAAACCCTCAGTAAAGGGAAGCTTGGAGTGAAATATTTCAATCCCTAAAATAAAACAACCTCCAGCCCAGATTAATGTACCCCACAAAACTATCTTTCAAAACTGATGGAGAAATAAGATACTTCCATGACAAGAAACACATGAAGAAATTCATGACCACCAAACCAGCACCCCAAAATGTTCTGAAGGACATCTAGAAAGAGATAATGAGGCCTACAAATCCATGAACCCCAACAGAATGAATCCACCAGGCAAGGCAAGTAATTAAACAGAGGGGGCAAGGGAGCCAACAACAGGAAAATAGCATGACAGGAATAAGTCAGTACATATCAGTTATAACATTCAATGTTAATGGTCTCAATTCACCAATCAAAAGAAATAGACTGGCAGAATGGGTCAAGAAGGAAGATCCAACAATATGTTACACACAAGAAACATATTTAACTCAAAAGGCAATTCATAGACTGAAAGTCAAAGGATGGAAAACAACACTGCATGTGACAGCAACCTGGAAAAACTAGGGTATCTCTTCTGTTGGGAGCAATGCTACATAATTCTAGGGATAAATCATTTGGTTAGCCTAGTTCTCTTGCCTACAGCCCAGCTACAGAATAACTCCAGTTTGGCCTCCGGTCACAACTGAGACTTCAGTGATCCAGTGATGCTGTGATTCTCCAGGACAAGAAACATCCTGGGAGAACAAACATCTGCTCAGTTCCTCATTGTTCTTGGACTGATTAACATCTTGTTTGCCGGAGATGTACTGAACTCTCTGCAAGCCTTCCGTTACACCTTGTTTATCCCAACGTGAACTGTTGAACTCTCTGCAAGTCATTTGTTACATTTGTTTCTCCCGATGTACTGAATAAAAGGTGTGGTAAGCTGGGGGCTTTGTCTTTGCTGCCCAGAGCAGCACTGATCAGACCCAAAGCACAGCTTCTTCTCGGTCTCATTTTTCTACCTTTCCTGTAATTCGCCGTGTGCTGCCGTGGCTCGCAGGAGACCAGGACTCACTGCAGAGGTTCTGGTAACGTCCCCTTCCCCTGTCCCCTACATTCTTCTATTTGCAACAAAATGGATTTCAAGCCAAGACTGATTAAGAGAGACATTCCTCTATCTGCCTTGAAAGTGCAAGGTCCCGAGTTCGATCCCCAGTACCAAAAAAAAAAGAGAGAGAGAGAGACAAAGAAGGTCACTACAACCTGAAAATAATCCAAGAGGAAGAGACAATAATCATAAATATATATGCACCAAATACCAACTATACAAAATAAGTATTAATGGACATAAAAATTAAATAAGTACTAATACAGTTGTTATGAGGGACCTCAGAACCCCACTGTCACAAACAGACAGATCAACTAGACAAAACAACAACAAAGAAATATCAGAACTGAACCAAACTTTTGAACAAATGGACTTAGTAGATGTCTACAGTGTTCCATACCTCAACAACAGAATACACATTCTTCTCAGCCACACACAGGACATTCTCCAAAATAGACCACATACTACCTCATGGAACATCCTTAAGTAAATGCACAGGAATTGAAATTATACCACCCATATTATCAAACCATAGTGTAATGAAATTGGAAATCAATGCCAAAAGAAAACACAAGATCTTCATAAACACATGGAAATTAAATAGCACCCTCCTGAACAACCAATGGGTCACAGATGAAATTAAAGAAGAAATCAGACAGTTTCTACAATTAAGTGATAATGGCAATACAACATACCAGAACTTATGAGACACAATGAAAGCAATCCTGTGCAGAAACTTTTTTTGGGGTACCAGGGATCGAACTCTGGACCTTGCACTTGCAAGGCAGGCAGCAGAACCACTGAGCTTGCGAGGCAGAAGATCATCAATACCTACTTCAAGAACCAGTTTTCTAAGAAGATGGAAAACACAGAAGAAATGAACAGAGTCCTGGATACGTATGAATTACCAAAGCTCAATCAAGAAGATATAAAAATTCTAAATAACAAATATCAGTCAATGAAATTGAAGATGTAATTAAAAACCTACCAACAAAGAAAAGCCCAGGTCCTGACAGATTCACTGCTGAATTCTGCAAGAAATTTAGAAAAGATCTAATGCTGCTACTTCTCAAACTCTAATGAAATTGAAAGGGAAGCAGTACTCCCAAAGTCATCCTGGAAGCAAGCATTTCCCTGATACTAAAACCAGAGAAGGATCTAACGAAAAAAGAGAACTAAATGGACCAATCTCCCTAGTGAACATGGACATGAAAAATCCTCAATAAGATACTGGCAAACAGAATGCAGCAGGGCCAAGGATTTAGCTTAGTGGTTCTGCTGCCTGCCTCACAAGCACAAAGTCCCAAGTTTGATCCCTGGTACCAAAAAACATGTAACCAGAATGCAGCAAATCATCAAGAACATTATACACCGTGACAAAGAAGGATTCATCCCAGTGATGTAGGGAAGGTTCAATATATGCAAATCAATAAACGTAATACATCATATTAACAGAGCCAAGGACAAAAACCATGTGATCCTCTCAATAGATGCAGAAATGGCATTGGATAAAGTCCAACACCCACTGATGATAAAAACCCTACAGAAAATTGGACTAGCTGATGAGGTGGGGGTTTTTTGGTTTTTTGTGGAGTTTTTTTTTTGTACTGGAGATCAAACTCAGGAGCTCATGCTTGCCAGGCAAGCGCTGTGCCACTGAGCTATATCCCAAGATGGTCTTTATCTCAATCTGATAAAAGCCCTCTATGACAAACCATCATCCAACATCATGCTAAATGGACAAAAACTTTCACTCTAAAATCAGGAACAAAAAAAGGATGTCCACTGTTACCACTCTTATTCAATATAGTTCTGGAAACATTAGGCAGAGAAATTAGACAAGAGAAAGAAATAAAAGGAGTAAGGATAGGAAAGGAAGAAGTTAAATTATCATTACTTGCAGATGACATGATACTCTACATAGAAGACCCCAAAATCTCCACCAAAAGACTTCTAGATTTAATGACCAAATACAGTAGCATAGCTGAGTACAAAGTCAACACTTGAGTTCAAAGCCAGCCTGAACTACAGAGTGAAACCCTGTCTCAAAAAAAAAAAAAAAAACCACAACAACACAGTCAACACTCAAAAATCAATAGCATTCCTGTACACAAATAACAAATTCACTGAGAGAGAAATTAGGAAAACAACACCTTTCATAATAGTATCTAAACCTGGGATTTAGCTCAGTGGTTCTGCCGCCTGCCCCGAAAGCCCAAGGACCTGAGTTTGATCCCCAGGACAAAAAAAAACCAAAAAATACAAAAAGCATAATACCATCCAAAAAAGAAATACCTAGGAATCAGTTTAACAAAGAAAGTAAAAGACTTGTACATTGAAAACTACAGTACTCTGAAAAAGGAGATCAGAAAGAATATCAGAAAACGGAAAGATATCTCTTGTTCTTGGGTAGGAAGAACCAATAGAGTGAAAATGACCATACTCCCACAATTGTTTTACAGATTTAATGCAATCCCAATAAAAATACCGATAGCATATCTCACAGAATTAGAGAAAACAATCCTAAAATTCATTCGGAACCAGAAAAGACATAGAATAGCAAAAGCAATTCAGGGCAGAAAAGGCAAGGCAGGGGGCATCATAACCCCCAATGTGAAATTATACTACAAAGCTACTATGATAAAGACAGCATGGCACTCACAGAAAGGAGCAAGGGGACAGCTTAAAAGATGCAGTAACAGCTCCAAAAACACTCAGCCACCTTCTCTTTGACAAAGGAGCCAAACACCTGCACTGGAAGAAATAACATCTTGAATAAATGGTACTGGGAAAACTGGCTTTCCACATGTCGAAGATTAAAACTAGACCCATGTCTCTCACCATGCACTAAACTAAAATCAAAATGGATCAGAGATATAAACATTAAAACAGAAACACTAAATCTTCTGGAAGAGAGAATAGGTAGAACTCTTGAAAACTTTGGTGAAGTCAAAGACTTTATGAACAAAACCCTGATCACATAGGAAATACCACAAAGAATCAACAACTGAGATCTCATCTTATTAAAAAGATTTTGCCCAGCAAAAAGAAACCACCAACAGGGTGAAGAGACAACCAACAGTTTGGGGGAAAAAAAATTTCCAGCTCCTCCTCACACAAAGGACTAATATCTAGAATACATAAAGAATTCAAAAAAATCAGGTTGCAGATGTAACTCAGTGGCACTGCACCTGCCTGGCAAGCACTGAGTTCAATCCCCGGTACTGGAAAAAAAAAAGATAAAATCAGACACACACCCCCCAATTTAAAGACTCAATCTAAAAATGGGCATCTGAAAAGTAGAAATGGCAAATAAATGTAAGAAAAAATGTTCACTATCACTCATCATGCAAATTAAAACAATGCTGAGATTCCATCTCATTCCAGAAAGAATGGATATTATCCAAAAAATCAACCAATAACAAATGCTGGCGGGGCTGTGGGGAAAAAGGAACTCTGCTCCACTGTTGGTGGGAGTGCAGACTGGTGCAACCACTGTGGAAATCAGTATGGAGATTCCTCAAAAACTAAAACTAGAGGTTCCATTTGGCCTAGATTTCCCCTTCTTGGTATCATCCTATAAGAATTTAAAACATCATACCACAGCAATGTATGTACACCCATATTTATAGCAGCACAGTCTGTAATAGCTAAATCTTGGAAACAGCCCAAATGCCCATCAATCAACAAATGGTTAAAGAAGTTGTGGGTTTTTATACAATGGAGTACTACTCTGCCATAAAGAAAGATAACCTTGAGACATTTCTAGCTAAATGAATGCACCTTGAGACCATACTCTTAAAGTGAAATAAATCAGACACACAGGTTTAAATACCATATTGTTTCTCTGGTGTGAGAAACCAAAAGTATAAATAAAGACCAAAATATATAATAGATATTGGGAAATGGAAGAAAATCTTCAAATGGGAAGGGGAACAAATGGGAGGAGGGAAGAAGATGAGTAAAGAAGGGAAATAAGGAAACAAAGTTTTATAAATAAGGAAGGGAGGAGGGGTTGAAGGAAGGAAAGGGGAATGGGACTATAAGAAGCAAGATAAGGGCCTGAGATCTACCTCAGTGGTGCCGCCGCTGCCTGCCGCTGGGGTCCTGGGCTGGAAACGCGCCCTCCACAGGAGGAGAGCAGCCTCCGCAAAGGGAGGACGAGCCAGCCGCCTCGTTCCTACAAGGCCAGGAGACACGTCTGGTCACCGGGAGGACAGATTTACAGGCAAATTAGACAAACAGATTGTTATGGTTTTGGTTGCTCTTGCATGCATCCCAGTCAGACCATCATTTCCTGGTCCCCTGATATAACAGCCAAATAACTTAGAGACTTCGGGAGGCTTCATAAATACAATTCTCAAACATCCTCTCTCTCGGGCCAGGGATTTAGCTCAGTGGTTCCGACGCTTAAGCTCAAGGACCAGAGTTCGATCCCTGGTACCAAAACCAAAACCAAAACAACAACAAACCCCCCCCCCCCCGTTCCCCCCTCTCTGTTTCTCTCTCTCTCCACATACCAGATGTCACGGGCAAGCTCCTGGCAAGTGCTGAATCGCAATCAATGCATAGTGACAAGTGACTAAAATTCCCACTCTGTGTTGCTGCGTGGAAGAAAATACATATGGTTTGGATCCCAGGGCTGCAGACGGCAGAGTCAAAAGTGTAGGGAAAATTTAGGAACCTGATTTGAATTTTCCAGAGACAAAGCATCCTACTTCTTCAGAGGAAGTAGAGGTCCTCATTTTTTTTAACCTCAAAGAATAGCTTTGGATCAACTCAGAAACTCAAAAAAGAAGAAGTGCTTCCTTGACCCCAGCATCTTGGGAGTCTCTGGCAGGAGAACAGCAAGTTCGAGTCCCACTTGGACAACAGCAAGCCCTGGTCTCAAAATCAAAAAATAAGTTAACAAATGAAAAAGGGCTGGGAATATAGCTCAGTGTGAAGGTGCTAGGTTCATCTCCCAGTACCAATTTTTAAAAAACAGTGCAGGGCCGGGATTTAGCTCAGTGGTTTCAGGTCCTGAGTTCGATCCCCGGTACCCAAAAAAAAAAAAACCACACAAAACAGTGCTTTGTAAATTTGTATCACAATACACAGAAGGAACCACGTTGTCTGCAAAGGTTAGAAGTACAGCCCAGAGCCAGACACCTGAATTTCAACTCTACTACCTGCTAACACGGTAGCCTTGGGCTGGTCACCGGGTCTCGCCCACCCTGTCGCCCCGGCTGCTCCAAGGTTTTATCTGTGCCGATGAAGCGCTGGCACAGAGAGAGCGTTTCACAGACACCACCTCGGGCTACCTGGGACTGGGATGGCTCTTTGTTAATAGCTCCAGGAACTTTAGCATAAACCGTGAGAAGCTGGACTGAGGAGAAGAGCTTAGGCCTGAGAGTGCCTCTGACCTCCCCATAAACACCTGCCTGCAGCTGGGCTCCGTGTCGCATCCAAGTCATGCACAGCCTGGAGAGGCTGAGACAGGAGGTTTGCCACATATTAGAGGCCAGCCTGGGCTACACAGTGAGTTCAAGGCCACACTGAACTAGGTATCGAGACCCTGTCTGCAGATGCAAGAATAGATGAACTGTGGCCCACAAGGCAAAGCCCCTCCCCAGTGCCAGAGTCCTGCCGGAGTCACAGGCCTGGCCGGGCTGCTCCCGAGCCTCTGGCTATTTTAGCCTGTGGGGCTGGAGGAACACAGGCAGAGCCACCTGGAAGCAGGAAGTGAAGGAGGACGGGAAGCCTGCCTCTGCAGATGTTCAGGTGACTCCGTGACTCCCACGTGAGTCACTTCTCTTCCCAGGAGGGACAAAGAGAGAGGCTGGGCCTGTTTCTTTCCAGGCATGGCCAGGGTGAAGAGGAAGCCGTAGTGTCCTAGTCTTGAGCTGTGTGGAATTCTAGGTGAAAGGGCTTGACCCTGGCAGTCCCTTTGTGGGCCAGAGGATTCCTGATTTGTCTACTTGTTATTCATCCCATTTATGTACTAGTTTTACCTGTTTAACTAGATCACGTGTAAAGCACTTAATACTACTAAAGAGATTATAATCCCAGCACTCAGGAGGCTGAGGCAAGGGGAATTCGAGGCCAGCCTAAACTACATAGCAAGACCCTGTCTCAAAAAAAGTACAGTTTTCTTTGTTAGCATTTGCTATGGTTAGCTTTAGTTGATTAAATTTGAATTAAAAGAAAGCCACGGCTGGGGATTTAGCTCAGTGGTTCCAGTACCTGCCTCACAAGCACAAGGTCCTGAGTTCGATCCCTGGTACCAGAAAAATAAAAAAACAAAAGAAAGCCAAAAGCAGCAATATTTAATACCAATTTGAATTTAAATTTCACCTGAGAAGGATTTTATTCTTATCTTTTCCAATTCCTAAATCACCACCCAGACAGATCTCCCCCAAGACTTAGTTTCCATACTTATCTCGGTGTTAGTCTTGGCATGGTGGGGTTGTTTAGAAGCTTAGCTGAGACCGTGTTTGGAAAGGATCAATACATGAAGGTATTGAAATTTTTTTTTGAGACAGCATCTTCCTATGTCGCCCAGCCTGGCCTTAAGTGATCCTCCTGCCTCAGCCTCCTAAGTAGCCGGGATGACAGGCATGGACCATGGTATCTGGCTCTTTAACATCTTTATCATCATTATCTTTCTACTGGAGTTAAGGATATGCAGATGCACTTTGGAAAGAAACAATACGAGGGCCAAAATATGTATTTATTTAGTTTTGTGCTGGGGATCAAATGTAGGGCTTGACATATGCTCTACCATTGAACTATATCCCCCCCCAAAAAGTATATATTCAATATATAAAAGATACATTACACCTGTAATCCCAGCACTCGGGAGGCTGAGGCAGGAAGATAGCTATGAGTTTAAGGCCAGCCTGGACTCCTTAGTGAGTTCAAGCCCAGCCTGAACTGCTTAGTGAGATCCTGTCTAAAAAAAAAAAAATTGTTTTAAATATATATATAGAGAGAGTCATGGTTTCTATCTAGATGTTCCCCAAGAGCCTCATGCACTCATAGGTGGACATTTGGAAGGTGATTACATCATGGGGGGTTCTAGCTGACCTGCTCTTAGGGGGCAGGGTCTGGCAGGAAGAGGCAGGCACTGGGGGCGTGGCCTGGAAGGGTTTCTCTCCCTGCCCCGGGGTCTCTTCTCTCTCTTCTTTCTCTCCCCTCCCCTTCCTGAAACCTACAAACTGTGAGCCAAAATAAACTGCTCCTCCATTAAGTTATGGTTGTCCACTATTGTGTCCCAGCGATGAGGAAAGTGACTTAAGACATACATTAAAATATATTTTTATGGTCTTTCTTTTTTCTTTTTTTTTGGTACCGGGGATTGAACTCGGATCCTTACACTTGCAAGGCAGGCAGTGGAACCACTGGGCTAAATCCCTGGCCATTAAAATATATTTTTAATGATTACTTTTATTTTGGTGTAAAATATCTACCTCAAAATGAAATCAGTAAAGAATGGCAATTTGAAAGTATCCGTTTCTTTCAGAGGACCACAGAGTCCCTTGCCCGGTGGTTTCCATTTGGTTTCCATTTGGTTTCCCTTTGGTTTAGGCACATATTTCTCTAGGAAAGCAGTCTCTCCACACCAGGCCCCTGGGATCCAAAGTTAAAACGTTCCACTCCCAACCCTGGTGCCCGAGCTCCTAAACCACCGTAGCCAGCTAGTGAGGACGCCTGTCCTGAGATCTGAGGGCTTCAGATCCGCAGCAGTGGCAGGCGCGGGTGTGGACGCAGGACAGACTGGGCCAGGCACAGGGACTGAGAGAAATCAGGCCTTGGGCACCTCAGCCAAGGTCGCCGGGCTACACCCGCCACTGCCGCGGCCTGCTTTGCCAGAAGGGTGAACAAAGAAGTCCCTGAAACTCCAGCCCCTCAGTGTCATTTGATTGGGTTTGTTTTTCTCAAATTGTAGCTGTGTAAATAGATATGAAGGCCCACCAGGAAGTTTAGAAGGTCGGGGTCTTCACGTTGGCTTCTTTCCTATCACCTTCCAGAAGCGGAAGTGCAGTCAGCAGGAAATGAATTCCCAGGCCGCCTCGGGATCAGGGCAAAATCTGAGCATCTGTGCAGGGAGCCTAAGGGAAGCGATTGCACGGCGCATGCGTCAGGGGCCAGGCCTGGAGGGCAAAGGGGAGAAAGGGCGCAGTGAGGAGTCAGCGGGAAGCAGGAACCGGAAGGGGCGGGGCTGGGACCTAGGTGGGGCTGGGTGCGCAGCAGGGGAGAGCGACTGGGAGTTGCCTTTTTTAACTTTTACTTTTTATTTGTCCGTGTTTGCAGTACATAAAGATCACGTTCCGTGGAGAGTTGCATGTACCTAACACATCTTAGTTCTTTCTTCACCCCCTTCCCCTCTCCTCCTCTCCCTTCCCTTGTCTCTTGGTCTCCTCCCCTCTTGCAAGAGATCTCCCTCCCTACTTCCATTATCTACCTTTTATTTTGCTCTTTATACTTTGGGTTTCATATATAAGAGAAACCATGTGATACCTAAGCTTGTGTGTCTGATTTATTTCATTTTTTAACATTGTGGTCTCAAGGAGCATCCATTTTCCAATGAATGACTCAAGTTTATCTTTATGGCAGAGTAGTACACCACTCTTTGTAAATACCACATTTTCTTTATCCATTCATCTGCTGATGGGCATACAGGCTGTTTCCAAGATTTAACAATTATGAATTGTGTTGCTGTAAACATGGGTGTGCATGGATCACTTTGATATGACTTCCCTTTCGGGAAGACACCTAGAAGGGGAATAGCTGGGTCAATGGAGTTTCTAGGTGTAGTTTTTTGAGGAATCTCCATACTGATTTCCATGGTGGGTGGACTGGTTTGCATTCTGAGGGGGAATTACTTTAAGGGACCCAGTAGCTAGAGCTGGTTATCAAAGAGCACATCAAAGAAATTCCAGAATCATCTAGAAGTCCCAACTGGGGGCATTCAAATAAAAACTGATGAGAAACGTCACTTGAAGATTAGATTGGGCTCGCATGGCCTTCAGCACTAATGTTACAAGGTTGTTTGCTATGAGAGGTCAGCAAAAGTCATTCCGACGTAGATAGAAACTGTAGGTTTCAAAGCATTTTCCACTGAGTCCCCAGGTACAAACTACACCTTCCTGCAATTAAAACGCAGCAGGAAACAGCATTCTTTCGATTTGTGGGCTCCAGCTTTGTAATCAGGTGGATTTGCTTGCTGTTTTAGTTTTGGGTTTTTAGGGGGAGGCTGTTTTTTGGTCTTTTGGGGTTTGGGAGGGTTTTTTTGGTTTGGGGGTATGTGGGGAGGGTTCTTTTCTTTTTTGGTTGAGAGAGGGTCTCATATATAGTTGAGGCTGGCTTTGAACTCCCTATGTAGCCCAGATTGTCCTCGAACACCTGGAGATCCTCCTGCCTCAGCCTCCCAAGTGCTTAGACTACAGGCGTGCACCGGCATACCTAGCTTTGTAATCAGGTTTTGATACGCAAATCATAGCCCCTAGTTTTGCCTTTTGTGAAGTGGGTCAGAATAGTGACAGGTGATGATCCTACAGGCTGGAAGCCAGCCATGCCCAGCCAGATGGGCCAGGGAAAGGGTTTGTTCTGTTACCTTGTGCAGTGAAAACCTCTGAAGGCTTTTAATGCTACAAACGCCGGCAGGCCAGGTGGGGTGGTGGAGTGCAGGAGGAGCATGCCTAAGGCCCCAGGTTCCAGCCCCAGCACCAAGAAAGAAAAAAGAACTCCTCCTCGGTTATTTTCTAGCAAAAACCTGTGCTGTAGTTAACATTACTCCTTGCGTTCCATTGGGAAATGCGCTGTGAGTCTGATTCAGTCCACATCTGGGAATAAACATATTTGTCAATACGGAGTGAAGCTGAGGGCTCGTGTCCACTGCCTGCCTAGGTTATATGCTTCCCCTTCCTTTTTTTGTGGTACTGGGGGTCAAACTAAGGGGTGCTCTACCACTGAGCCAACTCTCAGCCCTTTTGTTTTTTATTTTGAGGCAGGGTCTTGCCAGTTTCCCCAGGTGGGCTTCAAACTGGAGATGCTCCTGCCTTAGTCTCCGCCCGGCTACGCTTGGACAATATTTTAAAACAGCCCCCTGGTGGGTAAGTAGAGGCAAATTGTAGCTCACCCCCACCTTAGTGAGGTCCCCGCATAGTGCACAGCTTGTCAGGAGAGCTGGGGTGTCCCTGGACAAGGGGGTGACCTCAAGGGGCGTACATCTCATTGGGGCACAAAGAAGAACTGGAAAGAGGCTGCAATCAAGGGGGACGAAGCAGGAAAGCTTCTTGCACAGGAAGGAGCCTCTGTGACCTCAGCTGCAGGAAGGAAATTCGGGCCAAGCCATGCACAGGAGTGGGTTCGGCCATTGGAAGAAGGAAGAGGAGCCAGGCGTGATAGCGCACGCCTGTAATCCCAGCACTCGGGAGGCTGAGGCAGGAGGATTGCCAGGAGTTGGAGGCCAGCCTGGACTACATAGCGAGACCCTGTCTCAAAAAAACCCCACAAAATATAAAGGAATCAGAACTCTTCCAAGTAGTTTTTGAGGCTAACTCTTTGGAGAGTAAAATCTTAGTGTGAAGTTCTGACAAAATGAAGAGCGGAGGCCAAACACAGACAGCCAGGTGTGGGGGCCCAGGGCCCAGGCCTCCCCTACCTTCCCTGACGCCTCAGGGGTGAACGCAATGTCAGGACGGCGAAACTTCCTCCGACCTCGGGCGGGGAGCTCATAGCAAGGCCATTTCCGGAAACTGACCCCAGACGCCTTCAGGATCCCGGCGCTCTGCAGTCGCTGACCCGGAGTCCTCCAGGGGTCCCCAAGTCACCTCTGATGGACAGTGCACCCCCTGGGAAGCCCGCCAGCCAGGCCTGGAAGTGAAGACCGACTCATTTTCAAGGCCACTGTTCCCATACAGAAGAAGTCCAGCGAAGTCAGCTGATTCCCAGTCAGTTTTGGCGACGGCAGGCCAAGCAGCCCTAAATTATTTACACGCGTTGATGTCTGGCTGTCATGATGAGATTGTAGCCACTGTCCCAAATCCAGCTCATCCTCAATTTATTCTAACGAGAGAGCACTCTTACGCCGCATAGGGCCGCCTACCCTGGTCCAGCGTTTTCTGGGCTCGCAATAAAAGCCCCCCACTTGCAGTCTCCAGAAAGCTGCTGGCAGCAGTATTCATTTCTACCACAAGGTGGCGCCCGCAAACCTCCCAGCGCTGTGGGCTGCAGGGATGGTGCCTAAAACACCAGGGCCCGGCCACGCTCTTGTAACCCAACATTGGGGCCCAAGCCAGATATGTGACCGAGCCCAAGGCGCACCGCGAGTCAGGAGGCGTCAGGATCAAAGGCCATGGCCCCTCACTGCCAGATTCAAGTCCAGTCCACCAAATGGCAATGGTTTTCAAACCAAAACCAAAACAAATGGCAAAGACCACCAGCATTCTGGAGTGCATGGCTTTAATCCCAGTACTCCCGGAGGCTGAGGCAGGAGGATCACCATGAATTCAAGGCCAGCCTGGGCTACATAGTAAGCTCACTGGCAGACTGCATTGCATAGTGACACCCTGTCTCATTAAAAAAAGAAAAAAAAGAACTTAAAGCCTAATAGTTACATGAGAGTTAATATTATTAGCAATAGAATTGTAATAAAATTATAGCAAGGACTTTGAGAAATAGTGAAATTTAAAATAGCCGTTTTGGAGGAGGAGGTTTGAGACAAGGTCTCACTGTGTAATTCTGTATGGGCTCAAACTTGTGATTCTCCTGCTTCAGCCTCTCAAGTGCTGGTATTTTAGGCGTATGCCACTATGCCTGTTTAAATAACTTATAAACAATCGATGTCTTGGCCTATCAAGACAAAAGGAAAACCTTAATGGTGTAAAATGCTTGTAGTGGAGACCAAATACAGTGATTTCTCCAGAGCATCATTAGGCACTGTGAAGATAACTTATTTTGGTTTGGTTTGGTTTGGTTTTTTGAAACAAGGTCTCACTATGTAACTCAGACTGGCCTCGAACTCATGGTGCTCTTCCTGCCTCAGCCTCCAGAGTTAACTTATTTTGAAAGCAGAGTTTTGCAAGGCCTGATGAAGGGAAGAAATGGCAACACCCATCAGATATGTAGGCTAAAAAGACTCCAATGACCACATGAACAACTACCTGCCCCTCTAATGGAGGTGCGGTATGGGTTTATACACAACACTCACTCTATGTATTATTGATTAACTAACTAAACAAAACACGTGTGATATTATCAAAGATGAGCCAGTAGGAGTGGATAAATAAAATCATGCATACACTATTATGGAACATTAGCCCCAAAAAGGAAGAGATTCTGACATATGCTACAATATGGATAAAACTTGGTAGGCACTGTGCTAAATAAAGTAAGACAGAAAAGGATAAATATCACATGACTCCAGCTACGTGAGGGATCCGGAATAATCAAATTCATAGAGACAGAAAGTAGAATGGTGGTTGCCAGGGGCTGGAGGACAGGAGAATGGAGAATTGTTATTTCCTGGATACGGAGGGCTCAGTAGATGCTAGGAATTGATCCCGGACCCTGTACGAGGTGGGCAGCCAAGCATGGGCCAGGCGCTACACCCCCAGCCCAAAGCGGCTCTACTCAAAGAAATGAAAAGATCAGTTCTGGGCCGGGGGGGGGGGGGGGGGGGGTGTCTAGCTCAGTGGTTTCGCCCCCTACTGCGCAAGCGCAAGGACCCGAGTTCGATCCCCAGTACCAAAAAGAAAAAGATCAGTTCTGGAGGTGGAACGTGGCGATGGTTACACAACAGAGTGAATGCTCTTCACACCACGGAACTGGACACTTCACACAGGTGAAAGCGTTTATGCGAGCCCTGATGGCGCCCATCGGTACTCCCAGCCTCTCAGGAGGCCAAGGCAAGAGAATCCCTGATCCCAGGCATGCGTGACCTGCCCGGGCCACTACGGAGACCCTGTTTCAGAAGAGGCGGAGGACGGCGGGAAGGAGGGCGGGGCCGGGTGATGTCACTTCCAGGCAAACCAGGCGAAACCAGGGTGCCTCCTCCCTCCGTCCTTTAGCGTGGTGACCTTGGCGGGTCAGAAGTCAGAAAGGGTTCCGGGGTGCGGGCAGCCAGGAGACACCAACTCCAGACAAGACCAGCCAACCTGCACTGCACTATTCCTGTGAGAAATAAACTGCTTTAAACCGCTGAGATTTGGGGTTTATTTGTTATGATAGTATGGCCACACCTTTACTGTCCACAGTGAATAACCAAAAGTGATAATGTGGGAATCGTTATTAGCTTCCTTACTCATTAAGGGTCTCCTTCTGACCCGGGTGTGATGGCACAGGCCTGTCATCCCAGCATTCAAGAGGCTGAGGCAGGAGGATGGCCTCGAGTTCAAGACCAGCCTGGGCTACATAGTGGGTTCAAGACCAGCCTGAACTACAAAGGGAGACCCTGTCTCAAAACAAACCAAGTCCCATTCTGTGAGCACTTCTTCAAATGCAAAGTAGCCATCATTAAATACTAAGGAACACGAAGGGTTAAGACTGAGTTCTGAAAAGCATCAGCCACTACTGGAAATGAAGCAAGGTAAGGAATCTTATGAAAACTAAATAATCCAACAGAAGAATGGATATGAAGATCATCAGCTTTAAAAATAGTTGCTTTCGGGCTGGGGATTTAGCTCAGTGGTTTCGCCGCCTGCTGCGCAAGTGCAAGGACTCAAATTCGATCCCCAGTACCAAAAAAATAGTTGCTTTCTCTGTAAACTGGTAGCCGAGGCTGGCCTCAAACTCAGGTTGATCGTCCTGCCTTAACCCTGGGAATGGCGTGGGAATTCTCCATGTAAGAGAAGAGTTTGTCTTCCAGCTGTGCCCGCTTGTCTTAGCCATTCCTGTCTCCAGGCTCGGCTGGCCATGGAATCCACAGCTTCCCAACCTGGTCCGTTGAGAGAGCTGAAGTTTCTAGGTCTCGCCATGATAGGGCTGAGCAGATGTTCAAAACATCAAGCTGTGACAGAAAGCTCCCCACCCACTCCAAATCTCCTGCTGAGTTCTCAACAGACTTCCCTTTTCCGTTTCCTTTTTCCCCTCTTTCTAATTTTTTTTCTTCAAGCGGCTGCCAAAACCATCTTCCTCTATTGTTGTCCTGGTGATGTCATCCCCTGCTGCCTGTTTCCGCCACCTGCCTCTGCCACCTTTGCCCCTTATTTCTTGCTGCTTTGCTCCAGTTGTGACACAAGGTTGTCATTTTTGATATCCCAGTGGTGAGATACCCACCTATTCGAACACAGTATTCTATTCTGGGTCTACTAACTATTCCAGGAGTTCCCAGCTCCATTCCAAACTATGTATTCATTAGTCAGGAATAAATGAAGCACCTTCAGCATCCATGGCATTATTTTAGGTACTGTAAAAGGAAGTGTAAGAGAAGTAAAAAAAGGTCTAGTGTGGTGGCACATGCCTGTAATCCCAGCTGTTTGGGAGGCTGTGGCAGGAGAATCACCAGTTTAAAGCCAGCCTGGGCAATTTAGCAATGTTCTGTCTCAAAAATTTTTTAAAAAATTTTTAAAGGCTGAAAATCAGCTAGAATTGACTCTCCTCAATAGACTGTATTAGTCAGCTTTCCCATCGCTCAGACACAACACCAGACACCCACAACTCAGAGGAGCAGAGGTTTAATTTAGCACACACTTTCAGTCCATGATAGGCTGGCTCTGTGGCTGAAACCTCATGGCCAAAGGGCGTGGTGGAGCACAGCTGCTGGGTTCATGGTCCCCAGGAAGCAGAGGAGGGAACAGTGCCAGAGAGGGACAGGCTGGGGCCCAGAACTACACCTCCATGAGCACCCGGAGCGCTCTCTGCTCATCTGCTGGGTGTCTCTTACCCCAGTAAAGGCGATGTATCAGTGTCAACAGTCACAGAAACCAAGGGAACAAAGTAACAGGAGAAAAGTATGCAATGGTCCAAAAACACCACACCATCAGACTGGGAGATCTACATCATTCTAGGTAACTTTTATGCTGCTAAGATTAAAACTTCCAGCCAGGCATAGTGGTGGACATCTGTAATCCCAGCACTCGGGAGGCTGAGGCAGGAGGATCACCACGAGTATGAGCCTAGCCTGGGCTATACACAGTGTGTTCAAGGCCAGGCTGAACTGCATAGCGAGATCCTGTCTCAAAAAACAAAACAAAACAAAAAAGAGTTCAACTTCAATTAAAAAGGATTTGGGTCTTACATTGGTGTTAAGGCTATCAATTCTACACTGAATCACGAATTTTTTCTCATTTCCACAGTGTGTCATGACCCTATTCAAAAGAGAATATATTGTTATTTTTTGTATTATTATTTTTCTAGTGCGCTTAAGACAATTCAGTAAATTGTATCAAATCAACACAGGAAAATATGTTGTAGTAACAGAAAAAAAAAAAGGAAATTTTGTCAAAGTGTTTAAAATGAGCAAAGCTATCAACCAGAGGGTACAACATTATTCAGTGAACCAAACCACAGTAACACTAGGCTGGAGAACAAAGGGAGACAACCAGATCATACTCTCTGGGGTATTGGTGTGATATTTACACTGATATAAATTTTTGAGATTCTAACATGATTATACTTCCCAAACAACGTTTCGAAAGAAACCACTTCTTAACTGAAGACCTTCGGAATCATTTTTGCTTAGGAGTTCGGAATTTATTCTAATGAGATATAGTGCTTTTGGAAAAAATACTGAGTTTAACGTCCTGTGTCCCACCCCCACCCCACCCATCCCCCACCCCGTGACGGGCCTTGCACATGCGCAGCAAGCACTCTCAGGATGAGCAACACGGCCAAGTTCCTTGGTCGATAGATTTGACACGTGGTGATTGGCATACTGCTTTGCATCTGTCACTCTTGTTTCCTCACCTGTAAAATGGAGATGGTAGCCGGGGATTTAGCTCAGTGGTTCTGGCGCCTGCCTGGCAAGCACAAGGTCCCGAGCTCGAGCCCCAATACCAAAAAATAAATTTTTTTTTTAAATGGAGATAGAGACATCCAGAGGATGGTTGTAAGGATGAAATGTGACAATGTATTTCAATGATTTGGAGCCCAGCCTGGGCAACTTAGTGACTTAGCAATAGCTTGTCTCGAAATAAAAGAAACAAACTAATTAATGAATTAATTTGTTAAAGGGCTGAGGATTTGCTCAGTGTTAAATCCCTGGGTTCAGTCCCTAGTACCACAAGAAGAAAAAAGAAATTGCGAAGTGTAAAGTGTTAGTTCTTATTATATTCATGCTGCTGGTGTTTAGAGATGCTGTGAAGCAAGCTATACCTCATGGATTCAGTCAACTGAAAATTCGTGCCTTGTGTCATTGTTCATGGAAACTTTTAGAATGAAAGGTTAATAAGGGAACATAATTAGCAAGTATTAAGGAACTAAAAATATTTGACTTCTATTATAACTTCTCCAGATGTTTCACTTTAAATCAAGTTAACATCTGTGTATAAGAAAAACATTCTAAAACTTGGTACCATATATTAAAAATACAGTTTTTTACCCAAGCGTGATGGCACACCAGTCCTGAGGCAGGGGATGCGGGGCCGGGGATGTAGCTCAGCGGTTCCAGCACCTGCCTCACAAGCGCAAGCCCCCGAGTTCGATCCCTGGTACCAAAAAAACACAAAAAAACAAAACCTAGAAACCTGAGGCAGAGGAATCATGGCAAGGAGTTCGAGACCAGCCAAGTTGACTGGGCCTCCGGGTGCCCAGGTGTTTGTCAAATGCTGTTTGTATTCCGGATGTGTCAGCGGGGCTTTCAGGATGTAATTAGCATTTGAGTCAGCAAACTGTGAAACAGGTTGCCCCCCTCGCTGTGTGTGTGTGGGGGGGGTCTTCCAGTCCCTTGAAGGCTCCAATAGAAGGAGAAGGCGGACTGAGTAAGAAAGCTCCTCCCCCCTGCCTTCCATGTGAGACTCCTGCCTGAGTCTTGGCCTGAAACACTGGGTCCTCCCGCGAATCCGACCATCAGAACCTAACTGAATCCACAGCGCCTGCCCTCTGGTGACTCCCTGCACCTGGGAAGGCTCAGCTCCCGGAATCACACAAACCAGTTCCTTACATGTCTGTGTGTGCACATCTATGAATTCTGTTTCTTCTTAGGGTTCACCCAAGAAACTTTACCAAAAGCCAAGTAAAAACAGAAATTGTTACACTAATATTTCAGTTTCTGTCTGAAAATATGGGTCTTTCTAGTCATAGCGCTATCACCTGCTAGTTGCTTTACCTTGACTAATTCACTTAATCTATCAGAGTCAGAGGTCCATTCATTCATTCAACAAACACTGGCAGAATGCCTCGTCTTGGCCAGGCACTGAAAATACTGGGTTAGGCCCTGAAGGTATCAGAGTGGATAAGATAACATCCCCGCCCCTGAAAATATCAGTCGGGTGAGCTCCAGAGGCACTGGACGGAAAGACTCACTCTCCGGGTGGAAGAGCGGTGAAACTTGGGAAACCGACCCACTTCCTCTAACCCTACACAAACCCTCTACCCAGCCCGCCCTGGAGCACTGCCTCACCACGCTTAGGGCTCACATTCAGCCTATGCCCTCCTTCTTTCTGAATGCCTTTGGGGAACTGTCTTTCCCAGTTCAATCCCAATTCCCTTTTTTTGAGACAGGGTTTCACTAAATTGCCCAGCCTGAGATTTAACTCATGATCTGTGATCCTCCTGCCTCAGCCTCCCGCCTCAGCCTCCCAGAGTGCTGGGATCACAAGCATGCACCATCATGTTTGGCTCCACTGCCTTTAGGAAGCTCTTGTCAGTTTTGCCTCAGCATATAAGTCTGCTCCTAAATCCTGAAGACTTTATATTTTCTAAGCCTTCCATTTACATTTATTAAAATGAGCTATTATTCACCATGGTATATAATATTCTGTTATTAAGCTTCAAAAAGTACAGTATGCTCTTACATTTCTGTTTCATCCAGTACCATAGCATTTCTTGAGTCACCAGGATTTTCTACTGTTGACCTGGTCTGAGAGACAGAAATCTTATTTCATTGTCATGCTATTTCACAAGCTACACAGTAAAGAAAATGCTTGATAATGGAAATATTATGTAAAATGGTTTCTAAGTAGAAAAAAGACCAAATTGGTTAAAAATATAATAATTTGCTTATATCATTGTAACAAAATTAACATCTATTACTGAGAATAAAAATCTGTTCATGACAAATAATCCAAAAGTACTTTATGTAAGGATTCTAATTTATAACCAAGATTTAAATTCTAACTTTTAAAAAATGCCAAAGTCATGTGCTACTTGTAGCTGAAATTTATTGTTTGGGGTTAAAGAAGTGAGTCCCAGAAGAAAAAGCATGGGGCTGGAACTTTTTAACTTACAGAAGCAACAGAGAAATGTATTATAAATCCAACTCTTCATAATGGCACAAACAGGGACATAGTCATTAGAATTCCTAAACCTAAAAAAAATAAAATAAAAAAAAAAGAATTCCTAAACCTTTTTCTTTGTCTTGAAAATTCATAAATTTGCCAGGTGTGGTGGCGCATGCCTGTGATCCCAGCACTCGGGAGGCTGAAAGGCAGAAGGATCGCCATGAGTTCAAGGCCAGTCTGGGCTACACAGGGAGTGCCTGTCTCAAAAAGAAAGAGAAAGAGGGAAAGAAAAAAAAAATGAGGCCCGGGGATTTAGCTCAGTGGTTCCACCACCTGCCTCGCAGGAGCAAGGTCCCAAGTTTGATCCCCAGTACCAAAAACAAAATAATAATAATTTTAAAAGGGGGCAAAAAAAGGCGTAGGAAGAAAAAAAAGTGAAAGAAAAAATAGAGGGAATCTCTACATTAGAAGTTTGCTCTTTTGGTTGGCATAGGGGAAAAAAATATTTGTCGTAAACAGGATATTTCTCTTTCTCAGGGGATTCTTATTTCATTAATATCTAAATTTATTGGATTGTTGCTGGGAAGCAATGAGTTATGAGGATGTAAAGTATGAGTAATTTGCCTGGCCCTCATTAACTGTGAAATCAATGGTATTTGCCTTAGAAAACAAATAAACACGGCTCCTCACTGTAAATTCTCCATGCTGCTTTTTTGCGTCATTCCTACTTGGCTCAAAGCTGTGAGATGTGTCCTTCCTATACCTTTAAGAAATTTGTAATCTGATTTGACCAAAGCAGGCTTTGCAGGTCAGAAGTTTATCTCTCCTTTTAGGTTTTGTACAAATGCTTTTTCTCTACATCATTTACGTTCTTTGCGGGGGTCATTGTCTCAAGTCTTGCTCCAAGTATAGTATTATAGTTGTTTTTTTAAAAATACTCAGCCAGGGGTCTCTATTTTTCTTTAAATTCCATGGCGAATTTGTAAAATTCTGTCTGAACAGCGACATTATCCCTGTCCATTAGGCATTAGCAAACAGACCGAGATTTAACGATTTATAAGGCAGCATTAAGAAGGAAATATGTGCAGCTCAGGAGTAAAGCGCAGGCTTAGCGTGGGTGAGGCCCTGGGTTCAACCTCCAGCTATGGAAAATAATTTTTTTTTTAATTTGAAAAAGGAATTAATGTGAAACCTTTGTTTGTAACTATCGGATATAAAGTTAAATATTCAAGAATTGAGCTGAACAGAAAAGAACAGAAATCCCCGCAGTTAGACTAAATTTTCTAAATGTTCTCTGATAGTAAAATACTGTAGCAGACTAAAGCTAAGGAATGGAATCTCCTAGGTAAATATCTTACATTTATTTCAAATAATTGAAATAATGGGAACCCTACCAACACACGCATGCGCTGTACGGGGGTGTGAGTGTAAGGGGGAGGGGAAACTGCTAGATGTGACTCAGAGAAACTGGGCCGGATCCGGTAACTTTTGAACTGAGGTTCAGTGTACTCATAGTAAAAACCAAGCAAAAAGCAAGGATAACCTGACAGATTGCGGAAAAGACTCATTTGAATCCATTATCATATAAAGCAGGTCACGCTGGGCGCAGAGCCACACGCCTGGAATCCCAGTGACTACTCTGGGAGGCTGAGGCAGGAGGATCGCAAGGGCTGGCTGTGTGGTTCAGTGGTCCTAGTGGAGGACCTCTGGGCTTAAATCCCAGTAGCGATAAATAAATGAGTGCATGAATGAGCAGGCTGAGTGCTGACTAAAGAACGGTCAAGAAATGAGTTTCTGATTTTGATCACCAAGAGATCAGAAGCCCCTTGGTAAGCAGGGAGTACCTCAGAAATGTTTTGTTTGTTGTTAGAGCACTGAGTATCCGTGTGTGCCAATTCGGGGCGGGGTCTAAGAAGACAGAATTTGGCATTTGTTCTTTTTTATTTCGGTTTGGTTTTAATTGCATTGACTTCAGCCATTCAGCTAAATTCTGTTTCTCATTTCCCATGCGTGCTGCTGTCATTTGCCTCCCTTGGAAGCCAATTAGAACGGCCGGGGTGGGGGGCATGGGACATATTTGTTTATGGCCAAATTGAGTTGAATTAGGACTGAAGTTTTTCTTTCTTTCGTTCTTTTTTTTTTCTGGTGCTGGGGATCAAACCCAGGCTGCTAAAAGATGCTGTACTACTGAGCTACACCCCCAGCCAGAAGAAATTGAATAAACGAAAGAACTATACTTTTTTTAAGAGATTCTTTAATACAGAGAGACTTCTGTTGAAATTATTATTGTTATTAATATCATTATTTTGTTTTGTTTTTGTTTCTTGAGACAGGGTCTTGCTATATATTCCAAACTGGTCTTGAGCCCACAGCAGTCCTCCTGCCTCAGCCTCCCTAGGGCTGGGCTTATAGGTGTGCATCAGCATACTCACCAGGCTGAAATTAAATTATTTTAAGCAAATAGTTTCTGTTGCTCAGCTGAAACCTTGTACTCCACAGTGGGCACTAGTATGAGCTGATTTTTAGGACATGCCTCTCCTGCTCCTTTAATATTACTTTCTCAAATATGGCTTGTTTCCTGTCAACGAAACTCTTCTTATTTTTTAAAATGATGTTCACTATCAAAAATTCATATTTTTGGAAGTGGAAAAAGGCTAAAAGATTGTAAGTCAATATAAAACTTTTCAAAAATTTATTGTCAGACTTCTAAATAGTATGGCATAATAGTTGAGTACTGGCTTTAAAATTAAACTATTTTCAGCTCTACCACTTGTAGCTGTATAATTTTGGCTTAGTTATTAACTTCTCTTTCCCTCATTGTTCTTGTCTATAAAAAGGGAATGAAGGGCTGGGGATTTAGCTCAGTGGTTCTGCTGCCTACCTTGCAAGCACAAGGACCTGAGTTCGATCCCTGGTACCAAAAAAAAAAATTTTAAAAAGGGAATGAGCTCAGCATGATGGTGCATACTGTAATGTTAGCACTCAGGAGGCTGAGGCAGGAGGACTCCCTCAAGTTGGAGGCCAGCTTGGGATACCTAGCGAGTTCAAAACCGGTCTAAACTACATAGTGAGACCATATCTCCAAAAACAAAACAAAACAAAAGACAGAAAATAGGAGTCTAACATAATTCTTTCTCTTTACAGTGAGGAAAACTGAAGTCCTGACAAATCGGAAAATTTACTTGTTTAAGTTACATTATACAGCGACAAACAGGCATAAAATTCTGTGATTAGAATGTTTTTAATTGAGATGTAATTTATGTACATTGAAACTCACCTTTAAAGTGTGCAATTGAGTATTTTTCTAGTATGTTCACAAAGCTGTGTAACCATCAGCACAAATTCCAGAACATTTTCATAACTCCCTCAAAAGAAATCCTGTACCACCAGGAGTGGTGGCACATGCCAGTAATCCCAGCACTTGGGAGGCTGAGGCAGGAGGACAACAAGTGAGTTTGAGGCCAGTCTGGGTTACCTAGGGAGATCCTGTCTCAAAACAACCAAAAAGAAAAAAGAAAAAGAACTCCTGCACTCACTAACAGTTGGGCCAGAATTTATATTTTACTCCTAGTCTTATGTAGATATCAAATTGATTATCTTAAGGTAAATAAAGCTTGGTGTTTGTATGTCAAAGTAATCAGATTCATCAAATACTTCCCTGTACTTTGCATAGTGCTATGACCATCTGAAGAGTTCGTATAAATTTCTGTTCTTTGGGATTTTTTTGCTCTGCTTTGCGTATTTCAGATACCTTCCACATTCTTGAGGGCACAAGGCAAACAGACACAGGAAATGCTTTGTTCTTCGATGCACAGCACATCATCAAAGGAAATGGGCCTGCTCATTTTTAGAGAGAATATGTGAGGCTGCAGAGAAAAGCTTAAAGAAGTTATTTATTCTGCAGCCTTTTATGAAAGGAGGGGGATTAATTTTCCTATGTCAAGGTTTTCATATAAAATCCACAAGTCGATGCTAGGTCCCTACAAGGTTTGAAAAGAGCCTAAATGTTTTCCTGAACAGGTGTGTGCATAAATTTTAAAAGCCACTACCATAACAGAAGCCAAACTTTCCAATCTGTGGCTTTCAAAACATCCATTCCTTGGTCTCTTGCTTTCCTTCTATTTTAACTTGTTGGAATCAGTTCTACATAAAGTGAGCATGCCTGCCAATTTTGTATTTGATGCCAAAATTATCAGGTCACCAAAAGAGAAATATCTACTTCAAAGTGAGTCATCTTTGGTTTATTTAAATAGCATTCCCTAAGCTGTGAGATTCATTATGTACATTTTGAATCTTCAGTGCATGATGGATGATTCTTTAGTAAACATAGTTTTGAGTATTTACAAAGATACATGCATATTAAAAAAAAAAGATACATGCATATGCAAATTCATCATCAGAACTCAGGGCTCAAATAATTTGAAATTGTGATGGATTAATTCATTATAAAGAAACTGAAATGGTAAAATGGTAAAAAAAAAAAATGGTAAAAAAGGAAATAAAACTAGAAAAAAGCTGGGTGTGGTGGCACATGCCTGTAATCCCAGAACTCAGGAGGCTGAGGCAGGAGCGTTGCTGAGAAGCAATGGCAGCCTGGGCTACATAATGAGTTCAAGGCCAGCCTGAATTACATAGTGAGACCTTGTCTCAAAAAAACAACAGGGCCAGTGATTTAGCTCAGGGGTTCCACTGCCTGCTTTGCAAGCGCAAGGACCCAAGTTTCATCCCCAGTACCAAAAGAATAAATAAATTAAAAATAAATAAATAAATCTAGAAAAAATTTAAATAGTGGCTTGTTCTTTTAACTAAAACATTTAACCAAATTAGGCATGAACTGTAAAAACTGATTTTATTAATCTCTAAAGAAAATTTTGAAAAGAAACTTTAATATAAAAATGTTTAGGATATTAATTTCTTTTTCTCTAGGAAAAGGTACTAATAATATCTTTTAAAATATAATATTTATCCTCATTGGATTTCAATACACATCCTGCTAATTATCTCCATTTCTTCAAGTTAATAAAGTCATAAGGTTGTCTTTAATATAGACCAAAATAAACAGAATTTACAAGACGTTCTATAAACGTCTTATATGAGCTGATTTTTAAAATATTTACAAGCTCCACCTGATGTTGGGCTATTAGTAAATGAAGCAGGTTCTTATCCCTTGAGTTCTGGTTACCCTGAAGAGCTTAACTACACCGACCTAGACCTGGCAGATTAAACTAACCTTACTATATTCTGCATTTGGTAAGGTAATTATTTATGCTGTACAAACAGTCATCTCCCAGACATTTGGTTCCTTGAAGACCATGATTTTAGGGCAGTGACAATGGAAATTTGACTGGATAGTAACAAAATATCCATGTTGTTTTTTCAGAATTGAATTCATTCTTTTTTTACTTTTTTTGGTACCAGGATCGAACTCAGGACCTTGCGCTTGCAAAGCAGGTGGCGGAACCACTGAGCTAAATCTTCAGCTAAATTCATTCTTTTAAGGTGGGTCTCATACAACTAAGGGTGCCCCGATCCTTTCTTAAGAAGATTGTGATGCAATTTTCTATGACTTCATAGGATCTCACATTTCTTAGTTACGTATTTTCAATTATAAATGCAATGTGCCCGTTTTTATTATTCCAGAATTTGGCGAAATAAATGCTATTTTTACATGGTCATTGAAATAACATTTAAAAATAATTTCAGGGAGAGGAGAGGGAAAAAGAATTTTTTTTCGGTCACCACAGTGACTCTCAGCAGAGCAGGCTTGGGAGCACCTCCTCTTACTGACTGCTTAACTCCTGTAAGCCTCAGGGCTCCTGTCTGTAAATGAGGACATTCCCACCAATCTCTAGGGTTGGTATGAGGATCGATGAGTGATAGAGGTAAAGCACATGCTATATGGTAAGGGCTCAATAAAAAATAGCTATTGCTTTTGTTGCTGCTGCTGGTGTTTTATCAATTCTAGTATCTGCATTGCCTATTTGATTAATTCATTCATTCACATGACCTAAAACACATTTCACTAACACATGGTTCCTGCATTAAATATTTCTTATATGTGTGATTTCCTTAGAAAGGAGAACAATTAAGTAGTATGATAGTCAACAGTGGTGTCAGCTTTAGTAAGAAACGCCCCGCTGATTGGTTTAGCACGGTTCTGGTTGTGTCTGGATGATGGACGCACTGAAGGGGGAGGACCCATGCTGTGTGTGGGAGACATCAACCAATGGGCTTCTACCCTGGGTGGAATCAAAAGGGAAAGAAGGAAGTCTTCTGCTGTTTCAGAGGAGCTCTAGTCTTCACCGTCACCTTTGGGCATCCATCTCCAGGCTTCCAGGACAGAACCTTAGGCTTCCTGACAGGACTCGAATGGGACTACTTGGGGAGCTCCAGGCCTTTGACTTCGGACTGAGTCCTCCAGATCCCCAGCGGGCAGATGGCCCTTTCACACTCTTCCACACCCATCTATATCTGTACCGATATGGATATACTTTCGTTTTTAACATTATAACACTGTTCTTCTAGGGAACACTAATACAGATTTTGGTACCAAGAGTGGGGTGACTCTAGAGAAACAGAATCATCAGGATGAATTTCTTTAATGGCTTTAGTGGTTCCTGGAGTTGGCTCTCTAACTTTATGAGACTTTCAACTGCCATGGCCTCTCCTTCTGATACTGTGCAGTGTACCGAAAGTCTGTGGTGTGAACTACTTAAAGTAATACCCCATGTAGATCCATTTGGTTGTCCTAATTTACCACTTGTGAGATGCAAGGAATTTAGTGACTCAATATACAATAGTTTTGAATGTGCTGGCCAGTTGCTCTTACATCTGGACAAACTAGTAAAGGAAAATCACAAGCTCCAAACATGCATTAAAAAATGTAGCATCTTCTAGGTGTGAAGACAAATTAACAAAGAAAAATAAAGACAGCCCGGTGTGGTGGTGGATACCTGTAATCCCAGCACTCAGAAGCTGAGGCAGGAGGATCGCTGTGAATTTGAGGCCAGGCTGGATTACATAGTGAGTTCAAGGGCAGTCTGAACTATATAGCGAGACCCTGTCTCAGAAAAGAAAAGAAAAAAAGGAAAATAAGGAGCTCAAAGATTCAAATTTCCAGCTCCAGACATGCATAAAGAATCTGAAAGTTTCTAAGCATGTCTTGAAACAGAATCTTTTAGCCTTTAGCCACAGGCCTGAGATTGCAGAAACCCAAACACAGGCCCTCATAATCTGACTGGTTGAAATGCAATATTAAGTTTAAAGCTCAGCCTCAGAGGTATCTGAAGTAAGAGTTAGGGCACTGATCAGAAAAGGGTGGGATTCCATTAACTGGGATGGAGATGTTTGGGAGGATATCAAGAGCACTGGGAATATTGAGCTCCTATGCCCTAATGAGATTATTTTACCAGAGGAGATTTCCCGCCCACCTGCACCCACTGTGGTGTTGGCCTCTCCTCCTCTACTTGAGGAAGCTAATCCTGGGTTCCCTGATGCAATTAGCAGGCATGATGATGCCGACACTTCAAAGGGCCACCCCACCAATCCTTTTTTGCCCCCAGGCCTATAACCAGGCTCAAATCCCAGAAAGTCCCTAAGGGTGAGGTACAGTGTGACCCAAGAGGAGGTCCACTGTACTCTGAGTGAACTTCTTCAGTTTTCTAATTCTTTTTTCTTTTTGGTACTGGGAATCGAACTCAGGATCTCAGGCTTGCCAGGCAAGCCCTGTGGCGCTGAGGTTCATCCCCGGCCTGAGTTTTCTAACAACCAGAGTCCTGATGAACAAGTATACAGTAGATTTTAGAGGTGTAGGATAATGGTAGCAAAAATACATCTGGACCAGGCTGTTTGTCAATATGGGGCCATTAACTACAGATTCTGAATTTCATGTTGCAGCTCATGGAGTTTTTGAAAAAAGGTATTAATACTTTATTTAGCTGGCTGGAAGAAGTATGAATCAAAAGGTGACCCACTGAGAATGAGTTAGAGATGCCTGATATTCCTTGGTTTACTGTTATTTTTTTTTCTTTCTTTTTCTGAGACAGGGTCTCACTATGTAGTCCAGCTGGCTTTGAACTCACTCTGACCCTTCTGCCTCAGCCTTCTGAGTTCTAGGATTATAAGCATGTACCCCTACACCTGGCCCTCTTGGTATGGTTGATGAAGGGATTCAAAGGCTCAAGGAAACGAGAATGCTGGAGTGGATCTGTCATGTTAAACCTCATCCTCCACACTGAGATGATCTGGAAATGTGCCCCGCACTAACACCCTAAGGATCAGATTCGTGAGGGGACACCAGCATCCCTGAAGAGCCCTGTCAATGCTCTTCTCTGTACACCAGACCTTATGGAGGGGACCACAGTCACTCAGAGCAATGGGTGGATCCTGGAATGGCAGCAGTCAACAGCCAAAGCCACAAAATGCACATCCTCACTGTAACGGGCAACAGAAGCAGAGCAATGACCAGGACAGTCTGACGCCTGTGAACCTACAGCGTTGGCTGATTAGCCGTGGAGTCCCCAAAGTGAAACAGACAGGAAGCCTGCTAACTTTGTTGCTAGATTTATCTCATCAGAAAAATTTAAAGGCAAATGAACAGACACCTACCTCAAATCATGGTGCTGTAACAAAAATCACAGCCCCTCGACCAATTTCCAGATTTGAGTCAGTTTACAGACCAAAACCTCTTGGACAAAGGGCAGGGTGGGGTGGCTGGGTAACCCTGGAAGGAGGATCCTGATGCACCACCAAAAATCTACACTGTCAGTCTTTCTCCCATCCTTCCTGAAAGGGACCTAAGGCCTTTACTGGGGTAGCTGTACTAGGGGAAGGGAAATGATCAGATATTTCAGGGACTACTGGACACTGGTCCCGAACTAACACTGATTCCAGGGGACCCAAAACATCATTGTGGCCCTCCAGGAAGAGTAGAGGCCTATGGAGGTCAGATGATCAATAGGGTTTTAGCAAAGGTCCAACTCACAGTGGGTCCAGTATGTCCCCAGATCCATTCTGTAGTTATTTTCCCATTCCAGAATGCATAACTTGGATAGATATACTTAGTACTTACCATACCCCTCACGTTGGTCCCCTGACCTGTAGTGTGAGGGCTATTGTGGTTGGAAAGGCCAAACAGAAGCCATTAGAGTTGACTTTGCCTGGGAAACTAATAAACTGAAAATAATATTGCATCCGTGGAAGGATTGCAGAGATTAGTGCTAACACTGAGGACTTGAAAGATGCAGGGGTGATGGTTCCCACGATGTTACCCTTTAATTCGCCTATTTAGCCTGTGCGGAAGACAGACATGTTTTAGAGAATAATGGTGGATTACCAAGTGGTTTAGCATAAACTCAACGAAGTGGCGACTCTGATTGCAGCTGCCGTACCATATGCAGTGTCCTTGCCTGAGCAGATGAACACATCTCCTGGTACCTGGTGTGCAGCTACTGAGTTGGCAAATGCCTTCTTCTCTGTACCTATCCACAAGGCCCACAAGCAACAATCTGCTTTCAGCTGGCAAGGCCAGCAATATAGCTGCACTGTCCTAACGTCAGGGTTGTGTTAACTGTCCTGTGGCACAATTTAGATCTTGAGCTTCTTTCTCTTCCATAATGTATCACACTGGTCCATTACATTGATGATATTATGCGGACTGGACCCAGAGAGCAGGAGGTAGCAACCACTCTGGACTTAGTAAAGCCTTTGCATGCTATAGGATAGGGACTAAACCCAATGAAAATTCAAGGTCCCTCTACAGCAGTGGCATTTCTAGGACTCCAGTGGTATGTGGCATGCAGAGATATCCCTTCTGAGGTGAAGGATGAATTGTTGCATTTGGCAACCCCTACAGCCAAAAAAGAGGCACGATGCCTTGTGGGCCTATTTGGATTTTGGAAGCAAACCATTCCTCACTTTTACTCCAACCCGTTTACCAAGTAACTCGAAAGCTGCTAGTTTTGAGTGGGACGCAGAGCAAGAGAAGGCTCTGCAACAGGTCCAGGCTGCTCTGCCACCAAGGCCATGTGATCCAGCAGATCCCAGGCTACTCGAGGTGTCAGTGGCAGGGAGAGATGCTGTTTGGAGTCTCTGGCAGGCATCCATAGGTGAATCACGGTGGAGGCCTTTGGGTAATACACCTGGTCATACATTTTGCCTCGGAGAAAAAATGGTCAGATGTGCAACTATATACTGATTCATGGGCTGTAGCCAATGATCTGGCCATATGGTCAGGGACTTCGCAGGAACGTGACTGGAAAATTGGTGACAAAGATATCTAGGGAAGAGGTATGGGGACAGACCTCTCTATACAACCAAAGGAGGTAAAGATATTTATGTCCCATGTGAATGCTGTTTATCAACCTATCGCTTATATTAAATCTGTTCCTTTAGTGAACATCACCTGGTACAAGTAGCAATTTCAAGTAATCAAAAGCTCGAGCTACTGTGGTTTCACTGCCTGCTGCACAAGCGCAAGGACCCGAGTTCGATCCCTGGTACCCAAAAAAACCACAAAAAACCTCGAGCTATTCATATACAAGTCAAAGAGGAGTAAATATATTTTGCTAAAAGATTAAATGCATTGTAGTTTACATCAAATAATAAGATCAAGTGAGTCAGAGTTTAAAGTTTGGGCAAACACAGATGTGAAAAATAATGATCTGGGGCTGGGGATGTAGCTCGGTGGCAACGTGCCTGCTTCAGAAGCACAAGGTCCTGAGTTTGATCCCCAGTACTGGAACAAAAAAAAGAAAAATAATGATCTGTAAAGTTAAAAATGCAAAAAAACAATACCAGGTTTAGCTTTAGAAAGGATATTAAAACAAAGCTTTAAAAGCATAGATATAGGGCCAGGGATTTAGCTCAGTGGTTCCATCGCTTGCCTTGCAAGCTCAAGGACCCGAGTTCAATCCCCGGTACCAAAAAACAAACAAAAAGCATAGATATATTTTAAACACACTTTTTAAAACCCCAGGCATAGTATCATGTTGTAAAACATCTAAAAAATAAAAAGTTTCTTAATATCAATCTTCTACATTTTGTGATCAGATGTCAGTTAACTTTAAACATAAGAGACTGGCTTATAGTTTCTTTTCTAAATGATCAATGGAGGTAAACATTCTAACTTTAACTTCTTGCCTTCAAGCGAAGTTATGCTCTACTTTTCATAACCCATTTGTGCAGACTTCCAGGAGGGAGCAATCTGGCAGCAATTTTAGTGGTATTTAAACCCAGTGTCAGGGACACATTTTAGGATTAGACATCAGCTTACACCAGAAAAGGATGGGCCAAGCCCTCGGTGATGACTGAGGAAATGCAAATGCACGGGAAGAAACTGCCAGCCTATAGGGCAGACATATTGAACGGTTTTAGCATAATCTAACTCCAGACTTGGGGTGACTGCTACCTGAACTGTGTTGAGGGACTCTGAGAATGGAGTTAATACCCTAGGAGAAAATGTTTCTATGCCATCGCCTTAGACACCGTGACTGCCAGATAGGCCACAGGACAGACTGACTCATCAGCTCTCTTCTAGGGTTTGTGTCTCACATGTGAGTTTTACGGTTGGGGTCCTACGATCTCCTACATCCACTCTGTCTTACATCTGCTACACCCTGCTCTGTGAAAACGAGTTCCCTCATCTCCTCCACCCCCACTCTGCACAGCGGACACTGCACACCCAGTGCCTGGGTTGACTCTCACAGTACAAGGAGCAGAGACTAAGTTGTGGTCCTTATTTGCAAAAAATAGAAACGATCCCTATTTACTTTAAGCAGTAACTTATTGGAGGAAGTTCGGAGAATAGATAGGAAGATTAAAGGAGCAGGCTCAGACAGGAAGCAAGAAAGATAAGCAGGGTTCCGGTCCTGTTGAGGATGGTTTGTTTAGGATGCTGGCTTTGTCACCTACTGCGCCACCCCTGGGCACTCACCTTCTGGCATTGGTCTTTCAATTCCACCATGACTAATCTGAATCACCTTTATGTCACTCCCTCAATATTCAAAATTCCAGGCTAAACCTCAAGATTATTCAGGTCAAAGGCCTACATTCCAGGTATTCATAGAGGATTATCAGAAAAGAACAGAAAAATTAGAGAGCCTCAAAAGGTGTCTTGTACTTGCTGTATTGCTTGGCAGAGGACACGTTAGAGGACACAAAGTGCCATCCAGTTTAGAAACTGCTGTCAGACAGCAGAGTGAAGAACCAATTTGGAGCATGCAAGTTTGGAGCTGTGGAAGCCTCCCTAGGAATAGGCACAGTGGATAGCAGGAAGCTGGGCTGAAACCAGGAATTTTAGTGGACATAATGGGACTAGGTTCAAATGAAAACACACAGAACTGAAGTCAGAGAAGAAACCAAGAGAAGATCTCAAAGGAGATGCCAAGTGAAGACTAGATTGCTAGAAATGATCCTGGATGGATGAGCCGGGGATTTAGCTCAGTGGTTTTGCCGCCTGCTACGCAAGCGCAAGGCCCTGAGTTCGATCCCCGATACCAAAAAAAATAATCCTGGAGCTGGGGAGGCACAGCAAGCAAGTCTGACTATACAGTAGGTAGCAACACAGTTAAAGGCCAGAGAAAGCAACAGAGGAAAACAAGGAGACGGGGTAGATTTACGAAGTGCGTGCTAAGAACTTGTGCCTGCTACTTGACTAGCTTCCCCATTTGATCTCCATTTAATCAATATCACCTGGGCGACTGTACCTGTCATCTTACTGATCGTGCCCACCTTGTAATTTTCCATTGGGTCTTACAGTTTTGTCCCACTTTGTACCCACCTCACCTCGTGGCTTTGTCCCATAAAACACCTCTGAGATGCGGGCTGGGCAGGCACCCCACTTTCTGGTCCCCTTTCTGTCTCTCTTAGAAGCTACCTTTCAATAAATTTTTCCTATTCTTAAAAAAAAAAGATGTTGAGTTGAGTTCTGTGAATTTTAAGATGTTTCATCAACATCTGTTCATCACAGTACATCTTTATACATCTACCGATCTGGTTGTTAGGCAACCCTTACCCAGTTGAGGGGAAGTAAGAGCCATAACCCTCGAGGCCATAGAGACACCAACCTTCTAGAAATTGATGAATGACTTCCCTGCTTCGCTGAGATCCAGGAGGAATCCGTCCTGTGGGCTGAACCTCCAGATCTTTGCCTAGAGAGAGCCTCATATTCTTCCTAAGTGGACCCAGCAGCAGTAAGGGCTGGGTGGATCTGCAGAGCCAAGGTGGTGCCAATGACATCCAGTACCCAGCGGCCTCCCTCAGGGGGGAAAGGTGGCACGAAAGGGGTGCTAGCCAGGGTGGTTGGGAGCTGGCCACTGGCTTTCCACTGTCACCAGGGAGAAGGGCGTGATAACAGCCCTGGCAAGAAGCAACAACAGCTGATCCCTCCCTGGCAGCAAGTAGGAAAAGTTTACCCGACAAAAACATTTCCTGGTAGAATCACAGTTCCCAGGGTGATGGAGTGGGCACTGGCTCAACTTCCAGTCAAATAATTTTAAACATTACTAAACTTAAATGAAAACACTTCACTTTTCTAGGGACCCAACATAGCTCATAAATTGTTTAAAGCTTTCTCTTTGTTATCAAGTAAACTTTCCTAAGGGTTTGAAGACAGGTCCTCCATTACTCTCACTCCAGGAGCAGACCTCCATACTGCGCAGAACAACACACAGGGCCAAGTTTCTTCACTCCTTCAATTGACAAACTTATTTTCAGTTGGAAGTAATTTCTATTACACCAGGCTCAATGAGACTTTGTATTTTGATCTTTTTAAAAAAATATCTCTAAACTCATCCTTTGGAAATAAGTGAACCATTAAGTGTAAGATTGAAAACTTTCTGGTTATTTACAGATTGAAGCCTGTCAGTGGAAAATGAATATTCTAAAACAGGAAATAGGGATGGAAATAATTAAAAAAACAAAACAAAACAAAACCAAGAGGGTTAAGAAAAGCAAATTCAACAAGTAAAAGGGTAAATTGGCACTGGAGATTTGATTTGAGACTGAGTTTAGGAAGACAAAAATCTTTATTTTATTTAGAATCTTAAGGGCCAGAGATTTAGCTCAGTGGTGCTGCTGCCTGCCCCGAAAGCGCAAGGACCCAAATTCAATCCCCAGTACAAAAAAAAAAAAAAAAAAAAAAATCTTACTGTGCATTATTTAGAATCTTAGGCAACAGCGCAAGGAATTTATTTTCTGGTTTTAAGAAAAACTGAATTATGTATGTACGACAACAAAATTTAATGCTCAAGACAGATAATGACAAATGAAGTTTTAGTAGCTAAATAAAGTATCTGACACATCACGCGCACCTTTTTGTTAACATGGACGGTGTGCCTAGCTCTGGTTCAGTTAATGAGTTGAAGAACATCTTTTCAAACCCTTACATGCATTTCCTTAAGTTCCTAGAAATGCAGAATCCTCACACAGATGATTGTGCTATTTTGTATTTGTTGAAGATTATTCTCAATTTCGCTAAAAACCACAAAGGAAACCAAAAGTCCCATATTAAAAATTCTGATAACCCCATCAAACAGGAAACACAAAGGGGAAATTACGAGTCTGATAAGGCAGAAGTGGCTTTGGCAGAAGGGCCTTAAAGTGAGTCCACGTTCTCACTCTGGCCCCAGACCTCCCGACCCTCTCTCTTCTGCAAGCCCAACTCGAAGGTGCCCAGGTGTAGACCAACACGATTCTCGTGTGGCTGCTCCCCTTCGAAGCCCCAGCCTCAGTTTCCCCAGCTGTCAAGCAAGGTCCCTGGGGTGTCACCAGCATCCTGTAAGAACGTACTGGCTCAAGACAAGCCAAAGCCAATCCCGAGCGGGACAGCCGCCAACACAACTCCGCTTGGTTCCCCTCCCGGCAAGGCTGGTTCGACCTACAGTCAACAGGAAGCTCCGGGGAAAGCCAGGATCGCGGCCTCGCAAGGACGCCGGGCGCGGACGCCCGTGACTGCAGGGAGGGTGCGAGCGACGGGACTGAGATTTCGCTTCCTCCACGACCGAGCGTGCGGAGGCCGAGCACGGAGAGTCGCACGGCCGGCCCGCCCGCGAGGCTTGACCCGGCCCTCCCCGCGAAAACAAAGCCCCGGAGCCCTCGGCCCGCGGAGGGCGGGGTCGGCGCGCCCATCGCGAGCCCGCCCCGGGCCACGCCGCCATGTTGGGCCGGCAGCTGTGACCTGGACTCGGGCCGAACCCGAGCCGCAGAGGCAGGGCGGCCCCGGGCAGCCCCGACGCCGGAAGGCGCAGGGGCCGCGCGAGTTCCGGTGAGCGGGGACGCGCGCAGGTAGCGCAGCCCCCGCCCGCGGGCGCCCAGCGGAGAGGCGGGCCCGGAGGGGGCGGGGAGAGCGGGCTGGAGCGGAGGCGAGGGGTGGGGGCCGGGAACTCCCGCCTCCTCGAGGAACGCGTCCCGGCCGGCCGGCCGTCGTCGCAGCCGCCCGCCCGCTCCAGAGGTGGAGGAGCGAACGGGCCCCGCGGGCGTCACTTCAGCCCGCCACCGCCTCCCGTCAGCCGGAGCCGCGGCCGCTGCGACTCGGGCGAGCGTGGCCGGAGCGCAGGTAAGGACCGGACCCCGGCCCGCGCAGCGCTAGGCCCCGGCGCCCGCCGCGCCCGGAGGCGCCCGCGATCCCGTCGGGCGTCGGGAAGTTGCGGAGAAACTTTCCCCTCCCCCGGCCCGGCTCCCACGGGCGTGGCTGCCGCCTGCGCTACCTGCGCGCCCCCGGCCCGCCGCGGTCCGCGCAAGTCCGGGAGCGGCCGGGGTCCGGGGGCTGCCCGCGTGCGTGCCGCCGGCCGCAGCTGTGCTGGGGGAGCGGCCGGGGCTGGGGGCTTGCGAACCCGCGGCCGCCCTGGGTGTGATTGAAAACCGCAACGTGTTTAAAGTTTTCCTTTGTTTTGGGCTGGGGGCTGGGAAACACGCGTCGCGTCCTCTCGGACAGTCCAGTGACCCGGCGCCTGCCGTCGGCCTCGGGTCCCCGTCCACCCGGGTTAAAGAAAATCTTGTTCCCAAGTGTGTTTTTCTTCCTGATAATTGCTTCCAGCTTTGGCTGTGTTAGGCACGGGGCAGAGTTGTTTTAGGAAGCTCTTGGAAAATCATGACTGGTACGGTGAGACTGCTTTAGTTTGTATCTCTGTAGTCCGGATTTGCTTGAATTGTTTTCTGCATAGCGAGTTTAAGCAGGCATGGGACGGTGGTATGCTATTAAAGTAAATAGGAAGTCTCATTGAATCGCAGCTTTACATCCGTGCCGTTTGGCGCGTGTCCTTGTCCAACTGGTGTTTTCGTAGCGGCGATTTCGCTTCTGTGTGACACGGTCGTCCCTGTGTTGGTGCATTGTGACCGTAGGATTGCCGCACCAGAAGAACCTTGGTGATTCTGAATGTGATAAGCCATTCGGCTAAGTTTCTAAGGTTAAATTACGTGCCAGGGCAAATACTATTAAATGTGTACGGGTGCCTATGCATTGAAGGCAAAGTGGGCGCTATTTTCACTATCTTCACTAGCGTGGTGTTTGCGGTACAGTGGGCAGGAAGCATTTTGAGGGACGGGTAATAAAAGTGTGTCGGGTTAGAAGCCATGGATCTTTGCTGCATCACATATAATACTGTAAGAAAGTGTCTCACCAAGGCCATTGTTTCCTCACAAATGTATGAGACCCCTGCCATGTTGACATTTAATTGTATCTTAATTTTTGGACACTGCCTAAACCTCAATAAAGAATTTGAATGGTATTTGGCAGATTATGGAATACTTAATTTGAAAAAAAAATAATCTAAATGTAAGTACAATAATCTAAATGTAAGTACAAGACTGTTCATATCCACTTTTTCGGGATAAAAGATAAAAGGACCCTTAAAATATGTGCTCTGCTATAACCACCATAATGTTATAATAGCTTTAGTTTTGCAGTTTTTGCTGACTTCATAAACCACAAAATTGACTCCTTTCTGTTCAGCCGAAAGTGAAATTACAGCTTTGACCTATCTTCCAGGGATAGGTGGAATTTGTCTTATGGTCAGAGTATGGTATTAATACATGGTCATATATATTTTTTTTTAGTTCAAGAAATTCTTAAGCTGAAAAATCAATGTCTATGCAAATAAACTTCCATTGTTTGTAGTTGTAAAAGAATAAATATGCTAAAAAGATAGCAGTGACCCAGTATAAATGAAATATTCCAACCCCTGGTGTAAGACATGTTTATTAAAATTTCACATTCGCATTATTTTAAGCAGTAGTTTATTACTATGAGTAATTTTTCCTTACAAATATATTTAGTTCTCAGTCTAGTGAGTCAGTTCAGTGTGGACATAATTTATTAGTTTTACTAGCATCGTATGAAAGGCTAGGAATGCTTGGGTGATAAAACCATATTTTTTTAAAAAAACCTGTGAAGAACTGATTTCAATGAAAGTAAAGATCTTGGGGGAGGGAAGAGGCTGTGCCTGGGATTTGCCTTCTGAAGCAGTACAAAATTGTTTTAACCTGGTAGTGGTTGTAGTATAAGTCACTAAAACATATTTGTTTCAGCTACTTTTATATATCTATTTTATTTTACATAAAACTTTTCTTTAAAAAGTCTGTGTGTAATGTAGTCTGTTAGATACCTGTGTTAAGAACTTCACATTTGATGACAGACTGGAACTGGGCACTCCTTTGCAAACCGGACTAGAATCAGTAATGTCCGTAGACCCGAGAGTGTGTAGAAAAGCCTTGAAAATACTACATGCTGACTTCTAAATGAACAATGAACAATCAGAGCATTTTGAAAAAAATATTTATGATAAAGTTCTCTCTTTAGTATGTTAATTACTTTACTATTTTGAGGGAAGACACTAGGTTTTACTAATTTTAAATAGTGTGACTAACATTAGGTAATCAAAATGTTAATTGAATGAGTAAGTACTGTCCTGTCAGCAACTACCCCATCTTTCAGAAAATTAAGTAACATGACAAAACTCAAAACTTTATGGCATCAAATTTAAATCTATTCTATTTCAGTTTAGAAAACTTTAGATCAGTAATTTCAGCCTTAGTTTTGATATTCTTAAGGATGTCATGAAATTCTCAGGTAAAATAAGTTTTTTTGCAGATCTGTAACACCCTGAAAGAAAAATACGGTTTTGTTTCAGAAAAAAGCAAATGACAATGTGGTATTGGGGTTGCAGAGATGTGGAAAATCATTGCCTTTACTTGCTTTAGGCAGTGGCTCGCTGTTTAATGGATGTTGCTTTGCATTGTTGTAACATAGAGTTGAAGAAGAGATCACATCTGTGCCAAAATCTTACATCACAGGAACTTTGTCATGTTAGAAAGGTGATGTTTGTGATTCTGGCTTTGTAGTGTGAATATTTACAGGAAGTTTAGTGAGTCATTGTTCAGAACCCTTACATGGCTTAGGTCACCTTCAGTTCACATTTAAACAGGTTTATAATACAAATACTAATCTTCTCATGAACAGTGGCTGGTTTTCTGTAAAGGAAATCATCTGTTAAAGTATGCTAGTACGGTATTTCATTGGTAGTGTGGGGGGCAGTAGGTATGTACAATGCATATGGCTATGGTAGGGTGTGTATTTTCTCTTCCTCTCAGCTGCTCCAGTGCCACAATTAGGCGGAGTATTGCTCAGCTGCAGCTGCTGAGTGATTATAAACCATCCAGCTCCTGTCTAAACTCAGAGGCAGATTTAGCAAAAGGAGCTATAGTAACAGCAGAGGGTGAAAGAGAAGAGCTGGTGCTGCTGCCAGAATCATTTTAACATGTCTGGATGCCAAGGAATCATTGGCTGCAGCAGCACTACTGTTGTCTTAGAACTGGCAGACTTGGTGGCAGAATATCCTGGCGTGGACTGGCTTTGCTTTTAAGATCTTGAAGCCCACTCCAAGAAACATGGAGAATCCCGTAATTGTAGAGTGTAGCATAATGTGCTGAGGAGGTACAGTTGGGCTGAATTACAGCCTTCAGCGCCTCAACTCCTCTCCGGCTTCCTAACCCTGGGTAGTTGTGACCTTCAGTTTCCTGTTGGAATCCACAGTAAGCCAGGAGACGGAAGGTCCCTTGAAGCATACCATTCACATACCATATACATACTTGGTTCTGCTTTAAACTAGGATTCTTAGAATAACCCTTACTATTTGGAGAGTGGCAGGATTGCTGAAAGGGCCGTTTCTTTGGACTCCCTTCTTCCAGGAGCTGGAAAGCCCTCCAGAGGGGTTATTTCTAGAACTAGCTACCCATGGTATATCCCTGATGCTGACTGAAGTTTACAAGTAGGAACTGTAGGTTCTTTCTCCTATTTTCTTTCCTTATTCCTGGTGTTTTATAAGGTAAACATCAATAAATACAAAGTGCCAGCTATATATATGGCAGCCTCAGGCTGGAAGATGCCACAGGCAAATTTTGCTTCAGTTTGTAAATACACCAAGTAAATAATACAGTAGCATTGCCATCTACTGAAAATCTAGAGACAATTCCCTTTGCTAATCTTGGCTCTACTGGTCGTTCAGGGCTTGGCTAATTTGGGATGGGGGTTAGGGAGCCCTGGACTTGTGTAGTCCAAGGGGAGGAAGAGGTACAGGCAGACCATTCACTAGAACATGATCAAGTATGCATTGTCATGGGCCACATACTTTGCAAGACACTGGTGTGATAACCTCTTCCTTATACTTCCACAGAACCTCTGTGACAAAGCGCACTTCTCCTTGTGTTGTAATTGGTTCTTTCCATGAGTGAATATTACCCTTGGTAGTATAGTGTTCACCGTAGCAAGGAAATTTTTATATTAATGCTTGAGACTAGCCCCTAGACCAGTAAAGACTGAATAAATTTTGAATTGTATATAGAGATGTGATTCTGAGTATATGACTTTGGAACTACTGCTCTTTTGACACACAACAGTTTTGTTTTTTTCTGGCACCAAGGATCGAACTCAGGACCTTGCGCTTTCGAGGCAGGCGGTGGCACCACTGAGCTAAATCCCTGGCTCTCATTTTGTTATTTCTAACAGAATAGAAACTCTTTATAGTTGAACTTACATTAGTCTTTAGCAAAAATTAATTTAAAGAAATGTTTTCTATTTTAGCGAATATAGAAAGTCCAACTTATTTTTTTAAAGCTGAGATTTTTCTGAAATACATTTGGTATTCTATCATGTTAATAATGATAGTCAAAATTGTAACTTAGGTTTGTATCCACCTAGGGCAAAAAGAAAGGGAAGTTCTCACTTCTTGCTGTAAAGTGTGTAGAAGAATGCACAGCTCAGAGGGTCCAGTGCCTGTGGTGGGTTACTGGGTTGGGGCAGGGACAGGAAGTTCGGGGAGGAGAGGACTGAGTTCCCAGCCTCTATTCCCAGCAGTGTGTACATTCCAGGTTTCCTTCAGCTGACTGTGGAGGATGGTTGCTTCTCTGAATTTAACAACATTTATTTTATTTTTGAGAAAGGTCTCATGTCATTCAGACTGGTCTTGAACTCACTGTGTGGTTCAGACTGGCCTCAAATTTGTGGTGATCCTCCTGCTTCAGGCTCCCCAAGTGCTAGGATTAAGGCTGTGTGCTGCCACACCCAGCTCTTCTCTGATTTTTCGTACAGCTTTGTTTCTAAGCATTAAGTAGAAGATGAGGTAAGGTGAAGAAAGTTGGTGATTTGTGTGTAATTGATACTGTTTTTTGGCAAGTTTATTGATTTCTAAGTTTTTTTCTAATGTAATTAGTCTTTTACATATAAGGATGCTTTAGAAATAATAACAATTGGGTATGTTGAAAGGAACAGAAAAGGAAACTTGTGTAATAAGGAAAGAAGTAGAAAGAAGACAATATGGATTTTTATTTTACTTCTAACATTGACAAGCTACGTATCCTTGCTGAATTTAGTAAACTTCCTAGGCCACTTGAAGCTAGTGGTAGTTGGGTCAGATGGCTTTTAACAGCCTTTCAGCCTTAAATAATGTGTGCTTTTGCTACAGTTGAAGGTTTTTTTTGATAAAGATAAAATTTTAAGAAAATATTGTAGTGTAGAGTTTGTATTAAAATTAGATAACAGTTAAGTAATGATTATATTAAAAAAACAGACCCATGAACTTGGCATTGAACTTTCTCAAGTAAAATACAGTTATTCCCTTCGTTGAGTATTTTTTAATCATGTTAACCCAGAAAACAATGCTAATTTTTTTTTTTTTTTTAGGTACGAGGATGGAACTCAGGACCTTGCGCTTTCGAGGCAGGCGTCAAAACCACTGAGCTAAATCCCCAGACCCGTTAATTTTAATATTATAAAAGTGATTGCAGGCCGGGGATTTATCTCAGTGGTTTCGCCGCCTGCTGCACAAGTGCAAGGACCCTAGTTCTATCCCCGGTACAAAAAAAAAAAAAGTGATTGCAGCATGACTGTTGCTCTCTAGGAATTCACAATTGGTTAGAGTTGGCGATGATAATGAGGGTGTTACAGATTTTCTAAATTGGTAGAGCTTCTTAGTGTGATCATCCATTACATTGCTTTTGGTTTTGGGTAGCATTAAGTTTATGATATCTCTGACACTCCTAAAGTCCCTTTGTACCAGACAGATTTAACCTTCAATAAACTGATTCAGTTCTCTAGGCAGGAAGACTTGATTTCTAGACGTTAGTTCTTTACAGATGTTTATGATCAGAAGTACAGCTTCCCCAACACTTTTATAGGAGTTTTATTATCTGAAGACACAACTAAATACAAGGCTTTTAAAAAATTACTATTTGTTACAATAGTACTAGAAAAGTAATGCCTTAATTATCTTCTTGAAGCATATACTGTAGTTGTGATATCAGTTATCAGGTAATCATGATTATTATTTGGATGACAACTTTGCCACATTGTATCAGGAAAATGCACTTTTTTTTAAATTGACAAAAGTGTAGACTGTTGGTTCTGAGTATGTTCTTTTATCACATGTAGTTAATATTTAAAACACAGCAAGCATGGGCATTTGAAAAGGGTTTGGATTTGAAGGTTTGCAAAATAGATTTTCCAAAAAAAGAAAGAAACTAAAATTATAAGTAGATTATATTCCCAAAGTTTGTTAATCAGTTCTTTGAAAATGAAAAATTATTTGCCCGGAAAAGAAAATTTTTAAGTCTGTACTCTTTGAACAAACACATCCTAGAAATCCTACAGATGCTGTAATTATGAGGTGAATGTGCCTATATCAGCAATGGTGAACCTATTAGAGCATTCTGCCCAAATTGCAACCCAAAACTCATTTATGGCAAAGTGCCAACCTTGCAATTAAACCTGAATTTATACTGAAGTTATAGTTTAGAAAAATCAACTCATACATTAACATCTTTTGTCTTAAAAACAAAAACAAATAACAAGGCTGGGCATGGTAGCACACGCCTGTAACCCAGCACTAGGAAGGTGGAGGAAGAGGATCCCTGTGAGTTTAAGGGCAGCTTGGGCTATATAGTGAGTGGAGAAACTGTGCAAAAAAAAAAAGTAATAACAACAAGTGTGCCATAGGTTCCCTACCACTGGCCTGTAGTCTTGCCAGTTACTCCCCTTCTCCACCTTTTAGCCCCTCTCACTGTTTAAAAATCACTCTGATGAGTTCCATATTAGAATGCTAGAACTCTCCCAGGGAGGCCTTGCTGCTGAGCTAACTTGAAGTGTGGAAGCTTCCCTGGTTACCTCATCAGCTTGCTAGGCCCAGTGACACGTGCCTCTTAATCTAATATTATAGGACAGTGTGAAAGATTGGGAATTAAACCAGAATAGTATAAAAAGGGCCTGGGAAAAGGAGGAGTGGCATAATATGGAGTTTATAACTTTCCTTTCATCATCTTTTTCTATTTACCAACTACTCATTCTTCATAGGCATTGGGTTAGGAACTAAGCCTGTTTATGACAGGGGTGGTGCGAAGTGGTACTTTCACATAGATTATCAGTTTAATTTAAATGCTTAAAGTATGTTTCTAAAGTACACAGAAAAAGTGTGAAGGAGATAGGTATTTTTTTACAGATGAAGGAACCGAGGATCAAAAAATATATGTAATTTGAACCTAGAAGTCTGTCCCTTAGGAATAAGAAACAATATTGGAAGGAGGATTTCTTACATTTTTACTTCTCCATTAAATTTACTTTTGAATTGGGGATAGAATTTTTTTTTCATTCATCTTTTTTTAATGGAAGTAGCTTTGTGGTGCATGTTTTATAATAGAAGCCAGATATTAAGGTCAGATATTAATTTTAGTCACTAGCAGAGAAAAATGATTATTACATTAAGCTTGAGCAAATGGTACTCTTTTGTAAGTTTGGGTTTATAATGAAAAATAAGCTATATCCAAAACATTTTAATGTTTTTATAAAATAATATTTAGACCAGATTAGCAGAGATTAACAGTTGTTAGCATGTCTTCTCAATCAAGGTTTTTCTGTCTCAGACAACGTTCAGTTCACTAAAAGGATAATGAACCATGCAAAAGATGGGTTTATTAGCTAGCTAGCCTCAGGTTTAGATTTGTAGTCTGTTTTGTCTGTATGTATAAAGCCAGTCCCTCATGTGTAAATATATACAGTATATTTATTTTATGTATGTCTATATAATCTCTACTCAAATCTGTCTTCTGACTCAAAAACTGGATCAAATGGTTTCTGTACTAATTACATCATTTATTCCTATGTGAGTTAGTAGAAATAGATGGACAGTCTCATTACCTAATGGTTTTCTGTCAAATTTCAGACACCTGCTTCAGAAAGAGGCCCTGTCAGCAGGATAATGATTTGCCCTAGGGCAGACTCACCAACTGTTCAAGGCTGCATTTGGAGGAAGTGATAGGATTCTTCCACACTGGTTCATTCCTTTAGTTTTTTGTTGTTGTTTTGTATTTTGTTGAGACGAGGTCTTGCTATGTAATTCAGGCTGGCCTTGGACTCACTGTGTAGTGCAGGCTGGCCCCAAACTTGGGACAATTCTCCAGCCTCAGCCTCCGAGTGCTGGGATTACAGGTATGCACCACCATGCCCAGTTTGTTCATTTACTTCTTGCTGTCTGTTATACTGGGTTGTTCTATAAATCTTATTGTTACATAAATTTTCACCGTTTGAGAACGCATCTACAGCTGCAAATGAATATTTTGCTACTTACTGATTTGCCACGCTATCAAGTTCTTGAATTGACAAATGATTTCCTTCACCACCTTTGAAGCCTTTTCTTCTTTGACTTCCACTTATTTCTTTAGTTATCTCTATTTAGAATGTACCCTTTGTCCTCTAATAAGCCAGAGCATTGTTTCCTAGTGGGGATACCAGCTAGACTTTGTTAACATCATTGTCCCCCAGAGCACATCTACAGTAGAACTTCTTCATACATCACTCCAGCGGTTCATCATCTCCCCAGCAGTACATCATTGCCCGTGCTTAGCCTGTATATAACATTGGCAGATAGGATTTATACTGTTGTTATTGTGCCAACTCTGAATGACTGGGATTCCTGGCAGTAGAATGTAAGCTGCAGGAGGCTAGAGAGAGATCTTTGTTTTGGATGATGAAATTATCCAAGCATCTTGGACATTGACCTTAGAAAATATTTTTGAATGTAGCAGCAGTCACCTGGCAGTGTCTGCCTGCCTGGGACATTTCAGCTGATAGCACCTAACTAAATTCATACAGTAGCCACTGATATTTCTTACTCAAGACTCCTCGGAGTAGCACACTTAGTGCTGAATTAGTGGCATTAATACTCAGGATACATTCAAATAAGCATTCTAGTTGAGTCTGATGGAGAAGCTGAGGTTTGATTTTGCAGTGACTTACTAAATTTTAAAGAATAATACTTAAATATTCTTCAGGATAGTTATCCATTTATTTTTTATAGTACTGTATCTTGTTCTGTAAATGTATGTCTAGCAGACATTCTTAAAAACTCGGGCGCACATCAATTCTTCTTACATTACATTCATATAAACAAGTCATATGGATATATCTGGTTGTAAAGAGAGCCAGAAAAAGTAGTTTCTAGTAGGGCACCTGACTACTACCATTTACAACTTGACTGCAGGAGGGGACAGTGAATTTTTGGTGGACAGGTAGCCAGCTTTGCCACAGGAGAGGACAGGAAGTAACCCAGTAATTAACGTTAGACCTCTCTATGAAAATACACTGATTGTCTAAACATAGTTAAGAGTGTTGATTTGAAAGGTATGGACTAAGTATTTTGATTTGTTTGTTCACTTATTTTTGTGATATGGGAATTAAGCCCAAGGCCTTTACACTGAGCTGCGTTTCCAGCCCTATTTATTTTTAAATTTGAGACAATCTCGTTAACATGCTAAGTTACCCTGGCTGGACTAGAACTTAGAATTCTTTTGCCTCAGCCTCTCAGATTGCTGGGGTTTTAAGTGTGTGCCAGCATGCCTGCCTGAAACTTTTAATTCAGGCTTTGATATTGGTGTAGAAACAAATTAGTTATGATGGAAGATTTCACATATCTTGGGACCTTCTGAAAGTTTGTTTGCTTTTTTGGTACAGGAGATCGAACTCGGGTCCTTGTGCTTGTGCAGCAGGTAGTGGAACCACTGAGCTAAATCCCCGGCCCGGAAGTTTGTTTGTTCTATTTTTTTTTTTTAATTTAATTCCTGGGTTGATGCTTGTACATTGCTTATGGCAAGTTGCTTTCTTGCCAGTATTCCGAACCTTTAAGAAATGAGATGTTTTCTGGTGTAGCTGGCTTTTGGGTTTTGCATCTGTTGCAAGATCCTACATCTTCAGTTTATTGGGGATGAGAAGTCTCTGCCTACTTGGCCCAGCTGCCCTATTGTTTGTACATTTTTATGACCCTTAGGCATACCAGGAAGAATAACTGATTAGCTCAGTCATGTCACCTTGGCTAATGTAGTACAATCAGCAATAACAATAGCATCAAATACAGCCTAGAAAATGACAGACTGTGGTAACTAGTAATTTGCCATCTTTAACCATAGGAACTAGATTTGTGGTTATATAATATACAGAAATCTAAAAACGAACCAGAAAATTGTATGGAGTAAATAAACCCTTAATATGACGATTTTACCCTTAGGGGAGAAGATTTAAAAGGAATTAGGGGGAAAAAATAGAGAAATAGAAGAAGAGGAAGAGATTAGAAGCAAGGCTGGAAGACAAAGGAAGATTTTACAAACTTTGGGAAACTAGTGAAGAAGATAGGGAAAGAGGAAGAAATAAAAAGAGAACAACAACAACAAAAACTAGAAACCATGTTCAAACAATCAAGAAAAAATAAGAACTAGAAAAGAGAAAAAAAAGAAAAGGAAAAAGGTCCAATTAAAGGCGTATCTCTCCTTTCACTGGTAGACAGCGTGGGCAGAGTCCAGAGTTGAATTGATTAATGCAAGCCAGCAGTAGCTTTATGGTGGGGTACTGGATAATCCCAGCCAGCCTGCACCATTAGTTCCCCTAAGGTTCAGGCAAGTTCCTAGTTATGAGGCCGGAACTCCATTTGTTGAGCCTGCAGCAGCAGTCCATGTGCCTCCTGGTGGCTGGAACTGGGCTCCCTGCAAACTAGAACTCTGCTCCTTGACCTTCTGCTGACTTATACTCCAAATCCTCACAGAGACACCAGGAGTCACTAGATGGAGTCAGCCTTAGCTGTTCTGAGTTCCCAGCTCTCCAAGATGGGTACCAGCCAATCATCTTCTCTTGGATGATGTCTGAAACCGAGTAACTCACCAGCCACTGCCGTTTCCTGTCTGTTCCACTTGTGTTTTTTTCCGTGGAGGCCTCTAGGGTTGCCAGTAGTCACCGTGTATCTGCAGATTTGACCCACTGTTACCATGCTGTGAGTCTGGGCTCTGGGAGAAAGCACAGCTTGCTACCTCCCTCTTTGTTGAGGTCTCTCTTCACTCTCCCTGTGGACCTCAGTTCTTACTTCAGATCCTTCTGGGTCCTGGGGACCCACTTCCCTCCTTCTGCACCTCACATGGCTATATTCCAGTGTTGGGGCACCAATCTTGGAGAGGCTCTTTCTCAGCTACTCACCACTCCACCGTCTTCCCCCTTTTTTTCTTCTGGTACCACGGATTGAACTCAGAACTTTGCACAGCACCACTGACCTGAATTCCCAGCCCCATGGAAATTTGTTTTTTAAAGCAGAGCGTTTGGTCAGTTTAATTTTGTATTTTAGATAGGAAAGAAATCTGTAAAGATATTTGCTGTTTTAAACTTAATTAGGACCAATGGAAAAAGAAGCTAGTGATATAATACAAGTTCTAGAAAGAAGTTTTGGAGATGGGGCTCATAAGGGAAAATTATTCTAGATTTTAAAATGTATGCTCTAGACCAATGATGTCGAACCTTTCAGAGATTGAGCGCCACACTGCAACCCAGAACCCACTTATTTATTGCAAGGTGCCAACACTGCAATTAAACCTGAATAGTGAGGTGTTTTTGTTTTTTTAATTTTGTGAGACAGGGTCTTGCTATGTAGTTCATCCTGGCCTTGAACTCACTAGGCAGCGCAGGCTGGCCTCAAACTCACATCAATCTTCCTGCCTCAGCGTCTTGAGTGCTGGGATTACAGGAGTATACCACAGTGCCTGGTGATAGTGAGAGCCTCTTTAACCAGTTCTTGTGTACTTTTAATTAGACACTCACAGTGTCTTGTGTGTTTTACATATTTGGGCTCATCTTGTATTACCTTGCTCTAGCTTCAGAATCAGTCTCTTATCCAGGGCGTATTAGTTTCTTTTAATAGGTATGTGTGGTTTTGAATGGTTCATTTTAAAATTACATTTTACAACTGCTTGGTTTTGAAATATAAAAAAGCTACTTACTTGTTTGCACATTTTTGTGACTTCTGTATAGAAATCTCTTGTGTCTAGCCAGATGTGGTGGCTTATTCCTGTAATCCCAGTACTGTGGGAGGCTGAGGCAGGAGGATTGCAAGTTTGAGCCCAGCTGGCCAATTTAGTGATTTAGCAAGACCCTGTCTCAGAATACAAAACAAAAAAAAGGGGGAGGGAATAGGGATGTAACTCAGTGTGAAGGCCCTGGGTACAGTCCCCAGTACCACAAAAACAAAACAGAAGTCTTTTGTGTCTGATTGTCTTCCAGTTAATTCTCCTAATTTTCTGTTTAAATAATCCTATTGTGTAGAAATGATTATAATGATTATCATTCCAGTTCATTTTCAATATTAGTTCATCTTATTTTATTCTCTTGTCTAATTGCATTGGTTAGTATTTTCAGAATAGTTTAAAGAATTTTTAAGTAAGACTTTAGTGTTTGTTATTAAGCCTTGATGTGAAAGTTGATCTGAGCCTTAGCTGTAGACATGTAATATGGAAGGATTCTATTTCTATTTTATGGAAAGATTTTGAAATGTCTACGTCCTGTGAATTCCTAGACTGTTTGGTTGTTTTGTTTTGAGACAACATCTTCAGGCTGACCTTAAATTCACCATGTAGCCCGGTTGGATCTTGAACTTTTGGTGATCCTTCTGCCTTAGGCTCCCAAGTGCTAGCATTACAAATGAGTGCTACCATTCCCTATTATTAGATTACCTAGCATCTTAATCTGTTTTCTGTTGGGGTAACTAATAACCACAGACTGGGTAATTAAGGAATAAAGGTTTATTCAGCTTACTGTTTTGGAGGCTGGGAGGTCCAAGGTAGAAGGGGTTGCTAGTGGGCACTCTGAGTCCTGAAATAGCCCAGAGGATCACATAGTGAGAGGGTATACCAGAGACAGTCCAACTGGCTTTTTAAACAAAGTTCTACTGGTACATTTTAGAAATACATAATGATAACATTCATCATAGAGCATCTGTACCTGTACATGATACATCATGCTTTTTTTCCCATTCCCCTCCTCTCCCTCCCTTTTTTTTTTTTTTTTTGGTACCAGAAATCGAACTCAGGACCTTGGGCTTGCCAGGCAAGCAAGGCACCATTGAGCTAAATCCCCAGCCCTCTTTCTCTCCTTATTTATAAAACTTGTTTCCATTTTTTCTTCTATTCTCTTTGTTTTTTCTTTTTTCTCCATTCTTCCCCCCTCCCCCCTCCCTTTTTCTCCTCATTTGAAGATTTTCTCCCTGTTTCCAAATATCTATTATACACTTTGGTCCTTATTTAAACTTTTGGTTTCTCACACCAGAGAAACATGTATGTTGGATTTATTTCACTTAAGAGTATAGTCTTAAAAGTGCATCCATTTAGCTAGAAATGTCCCAAGTTTATCTTTATGACAGAGTAGTACTCCACTATATTAAAAAAAAAAACCCCACATTTTTTTTATCCATTCATCTGTTAATAGGCATTTGGGCTGTTTCCAAGATTTAGCTATTACAAACTATGCCGCTATAACCATGGGTGTGCATATATTGCCGTGGTATGATGCTTTTAATTATTTTGGGAAGATACCAAGAAGGGGAATAGCTGGGTCAGATGGAACCTTTCTTTCTCATTGAATTTTAGTTTTTGGAGAATCTCCACACTGATTTCCACAGTGGTTGCACCAGTCTACACTCCCGTCAGTAGTGGAGCAGGGTTTCTTTTTCCCCACAACCCCTCCCGCATTGGTTATTGGTTAATTTCTTGATAATAGTCATTCTTTCTAGAGTGAGATAGAATCTCAGCATTGTTTTAATTTGCAAAACTCAAATGACAAGTGATGTTGAACATTTTTTCTTATGTGTATTTGCTGTATGTACTTCATCTGAGAAGTGCCTATCCATATCAGATGCCCATTTTTGGATTGGGTCTTTAAATTTGAGGGAATCTGATTTTTTTCAGTTCTTTATTCTAGATATTAGTCCTTTATGTGAGGAGCTGGCAAAAAAATTTTCACACTGTGGGTTGTCTCTTTACTCTGATGGTGGTTTCTTTTGCTGTGAAAAAGCTTTTTAATAAAGAGATCCCAGTTGTTGATTCTTTGTGGTATTTCCTATGCAGTCAGGGTTTTGTTCATAAAGTCTTTGCCTACACCAATGTCTTCAAGAGTTACACATTCTATCTTCCAGCAAATTGAGTGTTTTTGAGTGTTTCTGTTTTAACCGTTTAGTGCATGGTGATAGATATGGGTCTAGTTTTAATCTTTGGCATGTGGAAAGCCAGTTTTTCCAGTACAATTTATTAAAAAGGTTATCTTTCTTCCAGTGAAGGGGTTTGGCTCCTTTGTGAAAGATAAGGTGGCTGAATGTGTTTGAAGTTGTTTCTGTATCTTCTAATCTGTTTCGTTTATCCCCAGGTCTGTGGGGAGTTTTTTGTTTTTTTTTTAATCCTTCCAGGACCATCCTGTTTTATCACAGTAGCTTTGTAGTATAATTTCAAGTTGGGGGTTGTGATGCCCCCTGCCTTGCCTTGCTGCCCATTATTGCTTTTGCTATTCTAGGCCTCTTCTGGTTCCAAATGTTTGTTTGTTTGTTTGTTGAGACAGGGTCTCACTATGTAGTTCAAACTGACCCTGATCTCACTGTGTAGCCTAGGTTGGCCTTGACCTCCCAGCCACCCTCCTGCCTCAGCCTCCCGAATGCTGGGATTACAAGGGTGTGCCACCAAGCCCAGTCCCAAATGAATTTTAGGATTGTTTTCTCTAATTCTGTGAGATATGTTATTGGTATTTTGATTGGGATTGCATTAAATCTGTGTAACAATTTTGAAAGTATGGCATTTTCACTGTATTGGTTCTTCTTACCCAAGATCAAAGGATGTTTTTCCATTTTCTGATATCCCATTTGATCTCCCTTTTTAGATCAGTGTAGTTTTCAATGTAAAGATCTTTTGCTTTGTTCTACCCGAGCAAGTTAGAACTATAGAGATGCCCCACGCTCTTTGTCAGATTTGAGTCTGTTTGTTAAAACTGTTGACTGAGATGGGGCCAGTGTACTGAGAAGCGGTTTGATTTCTCCTTTTAAATCATGCTTTCAATTGGGGAGGGCTCAAGGGGAGAGCAAGTGGAATTTTACAGAAGCAGAACCATGCCAGTTTAGTGGGATGGGGGTGGGGGGTCAAAAAGAAGTTTCACACACTAGGTGAGCTACAAAACATCCTGCAAGTGCAGCAAGTTTACTGCCAAACAGGATGTGGGTTTTGGGTGCTTTGTCCAAGCAGAAGCACACAGTGGTGGTGAGACTCAAGATGGAGTCGGGTTGGTTAGCACAACTTCATTAGGTTGATTCCTAGGCATTTCATTTTCTTAGATGCTATTGAGAAGAATGTTTTTTCCCTGATTTCTCATTGAGTTATGTACAGGGATGCTATTGATTTTTGAGTGTTGACTTTGCTTTTTTTTTAATGCTTGCAGGAAGTTTATTGATATATTAATGCTTGGTGGCCGACTGCACCTTGACTGACGACTCGATGTCATTTTCAGCATCTGTTAGGAATAATATATACAATTAAATTGTTTAAATAAGTGGAAGGTCAGAATTCCAAGGTTCAGCTCATCCTGTTCTAAGCTCTTAGTTAGTTACCTGTGCTTTTTACACTTTCATGCCCCAAATACATATGGACAGAAAAGGCCAGCAACGTGTAGATTCCATGGTCTGCTCACCCTACTGTTGTCGTTCAGTACTGAAAAATTCCAGTTGTCATTTTAACTCTCCAGTGTATCTACTGAGTGTGCCATATGTAATCCCTAAAGTAGTATCAACTCTTTTCTTGCTCTCCAGGAGCAATCTCCAGATGATCTTGTCCTTTTAAAAATCCATCTCCTCTTAGAATCTACCACATACTCAAAAGGTGGCAGGGTTGCTTGGTTCACATATTCAGGCATACTTAATTTGATGGGTTGTCTCCAACTGCCTACTAGTCACTAATAAATGCCCAACTCATTTTATCACTTCACTGTTTTAAAATATCTGTCTCTAGATTGACACATCAAAATGCTGAGAACTCAAGTACATTAAGGCCCTGTATTATGGTAGGAAAATTTACCTACCAGATTTAAGGTTCTGCTCTGCGAACATGGGCACTGGTCACAGTAATCTCTCCAGCAATACCGTAACTTCCAAAAGGAGTGTGTTTGTCACCAGATTCTGAACCTTTTTTAGCTACGTCTTCTACTGGGAAAGCAACAGAAAGAAAAACTGGGCTTTGTGGCCTGGGGCCATCGTGTCCACTTGTGGGAGGACTAGCATTCTGGGGACTCCGGGTGTGTTTCTGGAATTTCTGGTCTGCAGCAACAGCAATGGGTACATGTACGATAGCGTATCTCTTCACACCATCTGACTGTGAGACAACAGTGTGTCCAGGAAGAGATTTCAAATCCTGTGCTTCCTGAACATTTGAGCCTACTAAAACAAAAGGTGGGCAACTGGTCTTGCTGTCGTCTGTCATCACGTAAGGAAAAGTAACTTTTGGTGAATTCTGCAGAAACTGTGGATCCTTATAATTAGATAAATAGAGGGTTGCTTGGGCGAAAGGCCCAGGTGCAGGTGGCGGTGATGGGCAGCTTTGTTGATTCTTATCAGTTAGACAATAAAGAATCCACGTGTTGTTAGAATATGGTGGTGGTCCTGCTTCGCCTTTTGCTATTGCTGGCCTCACCAAACCTGTTCAGGTGCTGCTTCCCCTTCTGGTTCAATTTCTGGCTCAGTAAGACCTTCTAGCACAAGAGGGAAGGGGGCCGCTAGATGATCTTGCAGCTGCACCTGTGTGCACTGCTGCAGCCGCCCCTGGGGGCACTGCTTGCCCTCTGTCTCCTGGGGCGACTCCTCCTGCCCAGGTTTGTCAAGGTCTGCGGACATGATCTCCACTTCAAGGTGCAGACTTCGGGACCTGTTTCAACAAGGTCCTCTGCATCCAGGGGTTTTGCAGGTGCCTCCGGCTGACCTTGCAAATGGGAGTTAGAGAGCAGTGCTATAGCTTCTACCTCCATATGGACTAAGGGCTGGTAATTTGTCTTCTCTGCCTCTGCAAGTTTTACAGACTCTTTTTTGCACATGCCTGAGGCCATCTCGTATACTACAAGTTTGGGACTACCTGGTGGTGACTGCTGCTTTTCGGGAACAGGGGTTTGCTCAACATAGACAACTCCTTCAGTGACAGGCGCATTGTTATATATAGATGATATGCGAAGGGCTGATGTGACCAGGGTGTCAGCCTGCAAAGGAGACTGAGGAAGCCGTGGATGGTTCAGCCTCATAGTCTTTAGCTTTAGGACCCGCATCTACCTGCACAGATGCTTGGCTTACAACCTGCACCTCTCCGGGGCACCCCAGAGGGGCAGCCACCACCACTTCCTCAGCAACCTCTGCGCTCAGCACCTCCTCGGTAAAAATGAGCATACTGGTCGCCGTGTCCACCATTGATACATCAGATTCATGAGAATGAGTAGATGCAACATTACCTAGCATCTGAGCGGCAAGCTGAGCCGGGTCAGCAGGAACATAAGCGAACTCTGCCGAGACGGGTGCTGGAGATGGCGATGGGGCTGGGCTGGTGGCCTTGGGGGTGGCCGGTTTGGAAGAAGGACCATGAGCTGCTTCAGCCTTCTCCTCGGGCTGTCGGTGCTCAGCACAGTCTAACGGAAACTGGGTGCTTTTGTTGATGAATTGTGGCCCAGCAATATTGTCCTCTTCATGGGGTAATTTTAATTCCTTTACGTTCACTTAAGCATGTTCTGTGAGCTAGTATGTGGTCTGTTTTGGAGACTGTCCCATGTGCAACTGAGAAGAATGGGTATTCTGTTATTGTGGGGTAGAACACTGTAGACAGCTAGCTACAGAGTGTTAAAAATTTTGGTTCAATTCCGATATTGCCTTGGTTTTTTTGTTTGTTTTGTCTAGTTGATCTTTTTTTTTTTGAGACAGGGTCTCGCTTTGTAGTTTAAGGTTGACAGTGAACTCACTATGTAGGCCAGGCTGCCCTCGAACTCGCAGCGATCCTCCTGCCTCAGCCTCCCAAGTGCTGGGATTACAGGGGTCCACCACCATGCCCGGCTTTAGATGATCTATTTGTGACAGTGGGGTAGTGAGTTTCCCTGCTGTTTGCCAGTGTGCCATCTTTCCCGAAGTCCCTCCCAGCTGGCTTTGAGAAGAGACCCAGTCTTCAGACAAGCCATTAGCCCATTAATCCGTGAATGGGTTAACCCATTCATGCTCCTTTACAACGTACTCCTGGATGAGACCTCTTAAAGGCCTCATCTGGTCCATCCTACCTCTTAATACCTCACAATGGAATTAAACTTAAGTATGGGTTTTGGTGGGTACATTCACACTCTTGCAGGCATAGAGAATTAGTGGCAGATGGAGTGAAGGTTGCTTATAGAATGATTTTAAAATAGGGAGTGAATCCTGGAGTATCCAGGGTCCATTATAATAAAGGGGATTTTAAGAGCGAAGAGGAGTCAGGGAGCAAACCCTTAATCTCACTATTTGGGAGGCCAAAGCAGAAGGATTACAAATTTGAAGCCAGCCTGGGCAATGTGTCAAGGCCCTATCTCCAAAAAATAAACTAGCCTGAACTATAGCCCAGTGGTAGATTGTCTGAGTTCAGTCCCCAAGAGGCGAAGAAAAACAATGTTGCTGTTTCAAAGATAAGGGAAGGTGGGTAGGGTATTTAGTTCAGTGGTTCCACTGCCTGCCTGGTAAGCGCAAGGACCCAAGTTCTATTCCCGGTACCAAAAAAAAAAAGAAAAAGAAAAAGATGAAGGAAGGTGCCTAAGAGCCAAGGAATTCAGGTGGTGCCTGGAAGCTGGGAAGGGCAAGATAATAGATCCTCTCAGGAAATGCAGTCCTGCTGACACCTTGATTTTAGCCCCTGAAGACTCATGTCCGAATTCTCAACTTTACAGTGAAGGCATTTGTAGTGTTTGAAGCCGCCAAATTCGTGGTAGCTTATTGTAGCAACAACTAAGGGAAACTAGAAAATTAATGGACACTGAGTCCACTTTCAGCTTCTGGCTGTCACTAGTTTGTGACATGGAATCCAAACCTACTTAACCACTTGGGCCTCAGTTTCCTCATCTGTAAAACAGGGATAATAGGACATATCTCCAGTGGCTATTGCATGGATTATATAAGTTAGTGCATCTAGGGCATTTACTTATGTACATCCGTATTTCAATTTTAATATTGTGAGCACATAGGAAATCTGTAGTTAATAAAGAATTAAAATGCTTAATGCAAGAGATTGGACATTTATTTAATGTTTTGTGGACATTTAGAGTTACAGAAAAGTTTTGGCCACATGTATGACAAAATATATCTTAAAATGACATTTTTTTTAGCCAATATGAAATTTAGGGCAGTTCCACCAATACCATATCTGTTTCATTTAATGAAAGAAAATTATTATTATCCTCCAAGTAACTTTTAGTGTTAATTGTAAGTTACAAATATTAATGCCAAGTGAAAAACTAGACTGTGATAAATAGAAGCTTAGAAAAATCTGTTAGAAGGTGGTGGGGGAGGTGGATATGCTATGAGCTCACTCACAGCTATTTCATCCTGGTTTTTCTAATTCAACTAAATTGAATTTTCAGAATCAATTTTGTTGTAACATTATGTCCATATTTATTGCTAGAATGCTATAAAAGATGTGATGATTTTTCCTGGGGTTTTTTTCCCACTTTTAGAAGGGTTTTCTTTCAGATTAGAGTAAGATTTAGGGAGACATTTAGAGTGTGTTACTTTAAATTTGATTTTATTTTGTGGTATTAGGGACTGAAAGAAAGGGATTTGCACTGAGCTACATCCCTGCCACTTTTTTTTATTATTATGACTATTTTATCTTTGAGACAAAGTCTCACTAAGTTAATTCCTAAAGTGCCCAGGCTGGGCTTGAACTCGGGATCCTCCTGCCACAGCCTTCCACCGTAGTGATGGAATTACAGATGTGTGCCACCACACCCAGCTAGTTTAAATTTTAAATTGTACTTTGGAGATCTTTCCCCAACTTTCTCTTTGCATCCTTAGCTAAAATATGCTGTATAATTTTTATTATTTATTTGGGTTTTTTGCTACTGGGGATTGAATTCAGGACCTTGTACTTGGCGAGGCAGATTTCTTGTGCGTTTGTGTGTGTGTGTGTGTGTGTGTATTTTTTTTTTTTTTTGTACTGAGGATTGAACTCGGGACCTTGCGCTTGTGAGGCAGGCGGTGGAACCACTGAACTAAATCTTTGACCCCCCTTCTTGTATATTTTGCATTTTTAACACATACAAAAAATAGGGCTCAGTGCCTGCCTGGCAAGCGCAAGGTCCTGAGTTTGATTGCTGATACCAGAAAAAAAAACACCCAAAACACATAAAAAGAAGCAAAACCTTATTTGGTGTATATTTTCATAAAATCTTTAAAGAGTATAATTAAATCCTTTTTCTTTAAAAAATACAATTTTTGGCAATATTAGCTATTGAAATTAGAAGTTTAGAAAGTTAAAGAGAAAATAATTCCTTTATATATTGCATATTGATATACTTTTCCATTCATATAAAATCACAGAAGTATAATTTTAAACTTATGACTACTCATATATTCTTGCTGTAGCTAGTTCACTTAAGTAGAACAGTTCTCCTGAACTGTTAGTAGCTTTTACTGAATAGATGTAATTGTTAACTCTTTAAGTGTTTTGATTGCCCACATCCTCGTTTCCTAGGACCCCTTTTGCTGTGTCATGGTTAAAGTGGGACCTGTTATGGAAACAGCAGCAAGCCCACTTCTTGGCTAGAGAGGACCAACTCATGGTCCTTTAGGAATTTGGAATTAAAGCCTAGAGCCCCCTTAGTCTAGCTGTAAAATTAAGATTACAGCTCTGGAACTATTGACAACTATGTTTGGGATTTGGGAGAAGAGGTTTGGTTTGGTTTTTTTGAGACAGGGTCTCACTATGTAGCCCAGGCTGGCCTTGGCCTCCCAATCCTTGTCCTTCTGCCATAGCCTCCCAAGTGTTAACAGTCACGTTTTACCCTGTGAAGTGAAGAACTGCAAAAGCCATTTTGCCACAGAGAATAGAATGAAGCAGGTGAATAGAATGGCAGAGGAGAAAGAGACTGAGACAAAAACTTGGAGGGGGGATAGAAGGGAGAAGAGATGGTGCAGGGAAGGGTGTTATAGAGAGGGGCTAGCAGAAAGAAGTAACTAAATTTCTAGACTTAACATTCCTCGTTCTAGTTTTCCTTTATGACCCTGAATTCCATGAAGGACTTCTGTAATCTTTCTTTTTTTTCTTTTTCCTTTTTTTTGGGGGGTGGGGTGGCGGTTGAGACAGTGTATCACTATGTAGTTCAGGCTGTCCTCAAACTCATTATGTAGCCCAGGCTGGCCTCGAACTCATGGTGATCCTCCTGCTGCAGCCTCCCAAGTGCTCAGATTGTAGGCTTGCACCACCACCATGCCTGGCACTTCTACAGTTTCTATAAAAATTCCATTTTTGTTTAGGATACCTGTGTGCAGATTGTGTCCTTACAGGCAGAAGTCTTAACTAAATGCCTGCCTTTGTTAAGGGTATGTTTTGGTTGCTTTGCGTGTATTAGTTAATTCTTAGACCCTTGTAAGATAGGCATTATTCCTCTGAAGAAAACGTGGAAACTCAGGTTTACGAAAGATTAAGTAATTTAATCAAGGATCACAATAGCTAATAAGTGATGAAACCAGAATTGAAATGTAGATCTAATTCCAAAGTCAGTTCTCATTCATCCATTCTGTGAAATGCCTATTGGGTATTGGTTATGGGCCAGACACTTGACTAAGCTTTTAGAGAGACAAAATACACTTGATATCACAGTTCAGAGAAGAATAGAGACAGTTGGGCAGTGAGAATTCACGTAAATGCTGTGGAAGAAGAAGTAGAATATGCTATAAAATAGCATGGGAGGTCAGGGAGAATTCCTTGAATGTTTAAGGTAAGACTTAAGACCAGGGAATCTTGTTTTGTTGTTTTGTTTTGTTTCTTGGTACAGGGATTGAACTGGTCCTTGCGCTTGAGGGGGAAGGTGGCAGAACCACTGAGCTAAATCCCCAGCCCTAAGACCTGGGAGTCTTAAGCTAAGCGCAAAGATGGAGATAGGTTGTGCCAAACACTAATAAAAACAATATGGTACATTTGAGAATCTAAAAGAAATTCAGTGTGCTAAGAGCTACAGTCCAAGGAGAGGAGTGGAAAGAGCCAGCAGAGAGAAGTAAAGCAGACCATGCAGGGACTTCTCTTCCATGTAAATGTGTACTTTATATTGGGAGAGGGAGGGAAAGATGTCCAGGCCATTCAAGACTTGTAATCAGAGATATGGGTCAGTTAAGGAGGCTTTTGCAATAATCTAGACCAGTCATGGTGAACCTTTTAGAGTCTTCAGTGGTAACAGCCCACTGCAGCACTTGTGCCATAGGTTCACCACCACTGATCTAGACAGTAAATGATTAGTAATTTAGGGAAGTAGTATTGGTTGGGGGAGGAGAGGAGGAATTTTTGTAGATTACAGGGTAGTATGTTCAGGTCTCAGTGACTGATGGGATGTACCCGTGTAGGACAGTAGTGGTGAACCTATGGCAGGTTTGCTGAAACTGGCTGTTTGTTATCACTGAAAACTCCTAAGAGGTTCTTCATCACTGGTGTAGGGTGTAGTGGGGTAGGAGTTTAAAATGACTCTCAGGTTTCTAAGGCAGTGGGTTGGATGAAGCACTGTGCTTACCGTTTACTGGAGACATGGATCACAGAGAAGGAAGAATGGATTATAGGGAAGATGACAGGTCCCATTTTGGACATGATAAATATGAGATTCCTAGAAGATACTCTTAACAGGTTAGATGCCCAGTAGACAGCTGTACCAGATAAAAGACGCATTCTATAGAGAGTGTATACTGGGATAAAATGAGAACGGGGCTTTCTTCTTTACCCTTTGGCTTTCTTGGAAACAATGCTTGTAGGCATCCCATACATTTTGATATTTTAGATGATCTGGGAGACTTTTTCCATTTATTTAAAAAGTAGGGTCATTTTTTTTCCAAACAAATTGTTAGAAAATTATTGCTTGTTTTTGCTCTTCTATGTATAATTACCATTATTCTATAAACTTATTTTTAGAAGAAAAAGAAAGCCTATTTAAAAAAGCAGGGCTGGGGATTTAGCTCAGTGGTTCTGCCACCTGCCTCGCAAGCGGAAGGACCCAAGTTCGATCCCCGGTACCAAAAAATAAAAAAAATAAAAAAGCAGAATTGGTACTTTATATATCTTATTTTTTTACCTAGTTAGTAGCTATGAAATTAACATTGATTTTGAATGAAATAAAAGCTAAGAAAATTGAGTGTCAAACATTTATTAAATACTTAATGTGTACCAGATCCATAGATTTAAAAAAATTTACTGATAACAGGGCAGAATTTTCTTAATGGAAATTAAAAATTGAAATAAAAATATCTCAACATGTTGAGCAGTTAAAATTTTGAAGCAAACATTTCAAAACTTTGTATTAAACTCTAACAAAACTAAAATAATATAGCATCATGCTTGAGAAAAAAGGGATATTAGGTAACAAAACTGTTAGGTAATCAAGGACAATGTTTAGGAGAAATTTGTTACAACTATATATCTAAAATTATTTCAAAATAAAGTTTTAACAACTGGAAAAAAAGAAAAGTTACAATTAAGTTCTTTTTTTCTTTTTGGTACCAGGGATCGAACTCGGGACCTAGAGCTTGCAAGGCAGGCGCCACAATCACTGAGCTAAATCCCCAGCCCTACAATTAAGTTCTTGGATGCCAATCAAAACTCATTTTTCATAATTTCCTTCTTAACCCATTACTAGATATGTTACCTTGAGTTTGAGAAAAGGCTGATGGTTTAACAAAGTACAAGACCTGCACCCAGAGCTGGCAGAGGTCGGAATGGTCCATGGGCTCCCCCTGTGAGGACTGGCCTCCTGTCCTGCCTCCCCACCTTCATCTCCAGCCCTCCTTGCCATCATGACTTTGGTTTCTGAAACACACTGTGCTATTCCTCTTGTTGCTTCATTACCAAAACCTCTTCCTAGGTTTGCTGCATTCATTTGCATTCATAGTTGTGTTTAATTTTTATATCAAATATTTTGTTTTGAATCTATTGAGTGGAACACACATTGAAACTCAAGGTATCTTTACAACATGAGAATGGTAGTAAAGTAAGTATTGCAGGAAGTTCAGGAAAATTAAAGAACTTCAGGTTAGTTTTATAAACTAAATTCAGTTTTTTCTGTCTTTAGTCTTTTTTTAAAAGATAAAAAAGCAGAAGGGAGATAGATGTTGTTAGGTAAATAATTGCACACCAATGAAAGAGACCATGCAGTGTTGGAGGACCATTAATTACCATAAGGTCCTGAAAGTAGATTGTTCACTGTAGTCATTGTTCACTATAATTTACCCGTCAGAAGTCCTGACAAAAGATAGGAGATAAGATGTGAAAAACTTTTGATGATAAAAATTCTTAAGATAGATATAAAGTCAGCATTTTAAAAAAATTGACTGAATATGAGGAGTGAGTGATGCTTAATACTTTGCAGGTACCTTCCAACAGGCGATTTTAAATAATTGTTTAAAGTGTAATTAGCTTTTACATTCAAATGTATTTTAATTGAATTTAGTAAGTTTTTAAAAATCATAAGGCTTTACATTCATTTGTGAGTGGTTGGTTTTGAGGTGCTGGTGATTGAGCTTAGCACCTAGTCTATGCTAGGCAGGGGCTCTACCTTTAAACTGGGTCCCCAGCCCTGTTAGGTTGCTTTTTACAAGCTGTGGAGTAGGCTTCAGGGTTCTTTACATCAGGCCTTTCTCGCAGCAGACTCTGACAGGCTTCACTAATGAGAGAGACTCCAGTGTTTAGAACAAGTTGGTTCACTTATTCTTTAAGGTCAATTGTTTGTTTAGCTAAAGTGCAAAACAGAAAAGATGGTAGAAAATTGCTACCGTTAGTGAGCCCTGTTTTCCATTGCTCACATTTTCTAGTCCCTGATGACTCTTGGAAAATTAAACTCTTTGTTTGCTTTTCCAAGACAAAGTGCTCACTCTATACTAGTCTGCTGCTTCCTCCTCTCTGCATGCTTTCAGTTCTTTATGGTCCTGCCTACCCTTTGTGCTTGATGCTAAAAGGAAGGGACTTTCAAATGAAAGAAAAATGACTGGGTGTGTTTATGGCCTGTGGTGCTCTTTGACCTATGGAGATCGTTCATTTCTTGCCTTATGAAATTAAATCTAGAATTTCTATAGAATTTCTTTGAGCTTGAGAAGGTTGTTGTAAACTGGAGCCATCTGGGCAAGTTGCTGAACCAGGGCTTTCCTTCCCCCTCTCACTCCCCAGTTGGATACAGCATATATGTCACAACTGGTTAGCTTGCTAAAGTTAGAAGTAATGTACATCTGAATCCATTTCACAATTCAAAAATGTGTCATATTGTTTGAGAATTTTATATTACTCTTGCTGATAATGCAACTACTGTGGTCATGGTGAGGGGTGGGAGGCAGTTTTCAAAGTTAGTGATTTGTGTCTGTTGCACATTGAAACTCTAAAGGGCCACTATTCAGTAACTTATCAATGAACAGAAAACGTCATAAACACTTCCCCAGTGGTTGTGTGGGTGGTGCAAAGAATATAGCTTACAGGGCAGAAGACCTGGCTTCTGGTTGTACTCCCATGTGGTTGCATCTCCTTAACCAAGACCTTAACCCCCTCCAGTTCAGGTTCTCCAACATACAGTGGAGAGCATGGCTGCTCCTCCTGGTAATACACTAGAGTTATTATGGGATGGGATTAAATAGTACTTAAATCCTCTGGAGACAAAAAGCACGGTGGGAATACAATATTATTTTTTAAATACTTTAATACACTTTACTAAACATACTGTTATAAAGCAGTTTCTCATACACTATACATAATTTTAATATATGACAACCTAATGTTGAAACATTTTAATCTGACTTAGAGAATTGGTATGTTAGGAACTATGTAGTTGGAAAACCTCTGAGGTATTTCTGGATCTTTTGCTGTTCTGACTCTTTGAGGGTATGTAAATATTAGGTAGGTTGTTTTATGGAAATGAATCAAGTTACAATTGTGATTTACTCTTTCAACCAAAATTAAATGAATAGAGCCGGGGATTTAGTTCAGTGGTTCCACCGCTTGCCTCAAGAGCACAAGGTCCTGAGTTAGAGATCAGTACCAAAAAAATATTAAATGAATGGTCACATTGCAGTTTGTATTAAGGAGGAAATAAAGATTCTTACTGGATAGATTCTCTTCCTGTTGCTCTCTATTCTGGACTCATCTTTCCCCTTCTTGTTCTCATTTTGGGGGGACTGCTAATTTGGGATGAACCCCTGGCCTTCACACTGAGCTTTATCCCCATCTCCTTTGTATTTTGAGATAGAGTCTCACTGAATTGTCCAGGCTGGGCTCGAGCTTGTGACCCTCTTGCCCCTGCCTCCCAGGGTGGTGATATTAGTTGTGTGCCGCCATGTCTGGATCCATTCTTATTTTTAAATTGTACTTCTGAACTACTATGGTTTTAAAAACTCACTTTGGGGCTGGGGATGTAGCTCAGTGGTGCTGCTGCCTGCCTCTCAAGCACAAGGTCCCAAGTTCGATCCCCGGTATCAAAAAATAAAAACTCACTTTGACCACATGTGGTGGCACATGCCTATGATCCCAGAACTGTGGGAGGCATGAGGGTCACAAAGTTGAGCCCAGGCTGGGCAGCTTAGCAAGATCTTGTCTCAAGAAGTAAAAAGGGTTGGGATTGTACCTCAGTGCAAAGGCCCTGGGTTCAATCCCTGGAACCACAGAACCAAACAGAACCCTGCTCTGTTCGCTTCTGTATGGGCTTTTGCACATCTTGCTCTCTCTGCTAAACACAGTGTTTGTCTCCTGCCTTTCTTTTTTTTTTTTTTCCTTAGTACTGGGAATCAAACTCAGGACGTTGCCACCGAGCTAAATCCCCGGCTTTCCTGGTTCCCATAGTTAATGTCCAAGTGGATTTTTTTGTCTCCCCTAACCCCAAGACTGTTTTGAAAGACTAAGATGTGAGAGAGAAAACGGAATGGGAAAGTAAATTTAGACTTGTTTGCCTGGGATACCAAGTTAAGGAGTTGTGATTTTATCTGTAGCTAGTAGGAAGCTTGTGTCTTGATCTGCAAAGAGGATAGCTACTCCTGCTTTTTTTTCGGGTCCCTGGTTGCATGGAGTATTGTTTTCCACCCTGTAACTTTCAGTCTGTGAGTTTCCTTTTGAATTAAGTGTGTTTCTTGTATGCAGCATATTGTAGGATTTTGCTTCTTGACCCATTCTGCCAGTCTATTTCTTTTGATTGGTGAATTGAGACCATTAATGTTGATGGTTATAACTGAAACGTATTGAGTTGTCATTGCCATGACTTTTTCTTTTTGTTGGGTTCTCCCCCTCTCTATATGAATTTCTTGTCATGCCACATGGGTTCATTCTGCTTTGCTTCCTGGGGTTGTGATCCTCAATGTTTGTTCCTAGGATATTGTATAAAATTCTTTGAAGTGCTGGTTTGGTATTCATGAAGTTCCTAAGGTGCTCTTTGTCATGAAAGTATCTTATTTCTCCATTTTGAAAGATAGTTTTGCAGGGTACATCAATCTGGGTTGGAGGCTGTTTTCTTTTAGGGCTTGGAATACATCAGTCCAAGCTCTTCTTGCCTTGATGGTTTGTGCTGAGAAGTCTGCTGTGATTCTGATGGGCTTTCCTTTGTATGTGATTTGTTTCTTTTCTCTAACTGCTTGTAGAACTTTGTTCTTCTGTTGAGTTTCTGGAATCTTAACAATCATATGCCTATGTGTAGACTTTTTTTGATCTAGGCTATTTGGAGTCCTATATGCCTCACCTATCTGTATGTCAAGCTCTTTTCCCCTGCTTGGGAAGTTTTCTGCCATTACTTCCGTGAAGAGTTTTTTTATGTCATCTGCACTCTCTCCTGTTTCCTCATTGACTCTGATCAGTCTCATGTTATTCTTCTTTGCATGGTCTAGCAGCTGCTGGATTGATTTTTCATGTTCCCTTATAATTTTGAAGCAATTTTTCTTTTCCTGGTCATTAATTGCAATCTTATCTTCTGTATCTGAAATTCTGTCCTCACATTGGCTCATTCTGCTGTGTGGACTTTCAATGGAGTTTTTGTGTTTTTAGGGGTTTTTTGGTACCGGGGATCGAACTCAGGACCTTGCTCTTGCGAGGCAGGTGCCGGAACCACTGAGCTAAATCCCCGGCCCTCAGTGGAGTTTTTCATCTCCAGGAAATCTATTTGCGTCTGTTTTATGGATTCCATCTGTTTCCTGTGTTGGGATTTCATCATGTTCCTCAGCTCCTCTCTAGATTTATTAATCATGTCTTGCACTAGGAGCACAATTTCTCCTGTTATCTGAGAAATTATTTCTGATTTCATTTTTACCAGATCCCCTTTTGTTGCCAGTTCAGTGGGTCCAGGTGGTTGAGTATCAGAGTGTTCCTTCTCATTTCCCTTTGGGGTTGCTGTAGGTGATCTGGAAGTCTGGTTTTGAGACTTATTTACGTGTTTTCTCATTTTGACGGGGGGGGGGGGGGCGGGCGCTGTTGGCACCTGCATGGATTACCTCCTCTGAGCTGGGAGAGGTGTAACAGGGGCCGGGAGCAGCAGTAGGGATGGTGGCCCAAAAGCCCTTTCCTGTGGGCTGGGAGCAGTGGGAGGGATGGTGGCCGGGAAGCCCCTTGCTCTGGGCCAGGAGCTCTTTCCTCTGGGCTGGGAGCGGCGGGACTCAGTACGGTGGTCTGGTTGTCTGGTGTCCTCTGCGTCTTTCAGTTTTCTTAAACTTTTGAGAGAGGTCTTGCTATGTAGTTCAGGCTGGGCTTGATCTCACTATGTAGCCCAGGCCGGCCTCAAACTCTCAGGGATCCTCCTGCCTCACCCTTCTGAGTGCTGGCATTATAGGCGTGTGCCACCATGCCTAGTCACGACTCATATTTTTGAGTACAGTTATTTACCTTCTTTTGGAGGGTGACAAGACAGCCTATAAGAAATAGGAAAGGACCGTTTTACTTCTGTGCCCCTCAGAACTTGCTGTTATTCCACCCTGTCTTTGCTCGCTTGTTACGTGAGAATAGGGTGGGTTCCAGTGTGATGAGACAGCAAGGCAGACCCCTCTCCCAGCTGCCCAGCTCTTCTTGCTGGTAATGGCAAGTGACTTTGTGGGGCTGGATCGGCATTAAACATTAATCTTCCAGATCTCTGACTTCATCTCTGTTTAAAAAAAGAAACCTAATGTGGAAATTGGTTTGGAATTTGAGAAGTTCTTGCTCTTAGTGTATTTTGCTCAAGTGTGTGTATACTGGCTGTTCAATCACAGTCAGCCTAGAAGAATTATACAGAAGAGATTATGGTGATCAGCCAGGTCATTACCCACAGCCTCATTTTTTTTTTTTTCAATTTAAGTTTTTTTGTCAGTACATTTTAGGTATACAGTATGTTTACATTTATCATTGGGTGCTTGTACCTGTACATGATGTATCTTGGTTCTTATATTTTCCCCATTCCCCTCCCCTCCCTTCACCCCCTCCACCCCTCCCTATTTACAAAGACTTCATTTCCATTTTTTTCTTTTCTCATAATTTTTCCTTTCCCTTCTTTCCTTTCCCCTTCCCCTCCCTTCATCCCTACCTCTTTGGACCTTTTGTCCTATTTCAAATTATCAATTATTCATTATAATCATTTTAATCCTTATTTACACTTTCAGTTTCTCACACTAGAGAAACTATTTGGTATTTACACTTATGTCCTATTTATTTCACTTAAGAGTATGGCCTCAGTATGCATCCATTTAGCTATAAATGTCTCTAGTTTCTCGTTCTTTATGGCTGAGTAGTACTCCATTTTATAAAAAAAACCACATTTTCTTTATCCAGTCTCCAGTCAATGGGCACTTGGGCTGTTTCCAAACCTTAGCTTATACAAACTGTGCCGCTATAAACATAGGTGCACATATATCGCTGTGGTATGATTGTTTTGGGTTTTTTTAGTTCTTTTATTGGTACATTTTAGGTATACAATTCGTTTACATTTATCATTGGGTGTTTGTACCTGTACATGATGTATCTTGGTTCTTATTTTTTCCCCATTACCTGTGCGCCCTTCACCCCCTCCGCCCTTCCCTATTTACATAGATTTCATTTCCATTTTTTTTTCCTTTTCTCATAGTTTTTCCTTTCCCTCTTTTCCTTTCCCCTTCACCTCCCTTCATGTGGTAGGATTCTTTTAGTTCTTTGGGGAAGATACCCAGCAGGGGAATAGCTGGGTCAAATTACCCACAGCCTCTTAAGGAGACCACGGGATGAACCATCAGCCAAGCCATAACTCCTCACAGGTTAGGCAAATTGATAGCAGTATTCTGCTTTTAATCTTGTTCATTCAAATGCAGAGTCGGAAATGGGCAAGTCAGGCAGTGATTGGAATATTTGAGAACCTGGAATATCCCACAAACGAATAAAAATTGTAAGTAGAAGTTAAGAGGTAGGTAGAGAATGGCTGTGTCAGTAGCGTGAGGTGTAGTTGGTTAAAAACGTCACAAGGACAAGTCCTGGGGGTTTAGCCCCCTGGTGGAGTATATGACTAGCATGCCAGAGGCCCTGTGACTAGTCACCCCTACCAGTGCTCGTGCCGACACACACACACACACCCTCAGAAATACAGGATAGAGTTGAGTCCACATTACAGTAAGGAGGCAGTGAGCACCTGACAGTGCAGCAGTGATCGTCCAGTATCAAGACCTGCAATCAAACTTGAACCACTTTTGGAATTAATCTGTATGAGACCTATTTTGTAGCTTTTGGTTTTTATATGGTGGTGTTTCCTCTTCCCTATTGCCACATTTATCTTTATAATAAACCCCCTTTTCCATCCCCAAAAGCCTAACATTAAAATGAGTATAAAATTTAGATTTACTAAGCAGATACATAAAGATGTGCTTTTAGTTTAATTCCTGGGTTGATGCTTATAAACTACTTAAGGCAAGTAGCTTTATTGCTAGTTTTTAGAACCCTTAGGAAATGACTACTTCTCAGAGATGTCTTCCAGGAATAGCTGGCTTTTGGGTTTTGAGTCTGTTGCAAGATCCTACCTCTTTGATTTATTGGGGATGAGAAGTTGCTGCCTATTTGGTGTAGTCCTTGATTCTTTGGCACTGGCCTGTAGTATTGTTTATGACCCCAGGCTGTGTCAGTCCTGGCATACCAGGAAGAACAGCTGATTAGCACAGTTCTGTCACCTTGGCTAAAGTAGTACAGTCAGCAACAAGATAGCCTCAAAGACAGCCAGCCAGTCCCCTGTGTCAGTCCACTGTGTCGGCTGCTCTGTTCTGCTGGTGCGCTTCTCCATGGAGGCCTCTGCAGGTTCGAATTGCTCCTCTACTCAGCAAGTTGGCTCAGGAAGAAAGCCAGGCCTCCTTCTTCCTTGAAGTCTCTCTCTTCTCTCCCTGTGGGATTCAGTTCTTGTTTTAGATCCTTGCTGGGTCCTGGGGACCCACTTCCCTCCGTTTTCTTTCTTTTTCTTTTTTTTTTTGGTACCAGGCATCAAACTTGGGACCTTGTGTTTGCAAGGCAGGCGCCAGAACCACTGAGCTAAATCCCCAGCCCTTCACTCCTTTTTCTCACATTGCAGTATTCCAGCATCAATCTTGCAGAGGCTGTTTCCCTGCTGTTCAGCACTCTACCACCTTCCTGGAAAAGATGTGCTTTTAAAAATGTTTTCTTTCTTGGAATTATACAAAAGAAAAATCCTGTACAGTACTTTAACAGATTATAGTGAAATACTTAAAATCTTAATTTTTTTTTTAAGTACTGGAGATTTAACCCATGGCTTTTTTTTTTGGTACCAGGGATTGAACTCGGGTCCTTGCAGGTGGCGGAACCACTGAGCTAAATCCCCAGCCCTAACCCATGGCTTTTGCACTGGGCTGCATCTCCAGCCCTTATATTTTCCAAACAGGGTTTCCCTAAATTTCCCAGGTTGGACTCAAACTTGTAATCATCCTGCTTCTCAGAGTAAGGAATGAAGTATTTTTCCAGATTGTGACTTTCAAGAACATTTTAAATGACCATACCTCCTCTGCCAAAAAACCCCTGAAAATCCAGACAAAATAAATTAAAACAATCATTTATACATATTGGACAGCAGCAGTGCAGGGCTGTGACCCCTGAAAGAAGGGAAGCAAATCTGATGACTCTTCTGTCACCTAAATACCTCAGCTTTCTGCCTAAGGCAGAGATTTGAAGAGATAGGAGATGAGAATGCAGGGATGGGAGGCAGCTGAAGTTGCAGGGCAGAGTTCTAGCAGAAGGACACAATCATAATGCTAAAAGTGTACACAGGACTCTCTGTGGTTTTGCTGAATGTATATAGAGAGAAGGACACTATAAAGCTGAAGGGTACTTAGTTAATGTGAGGTGACAGACTGCCGGGGTCACAGAGGGCTTGAGCATTTACTGAGTGGAGGGGAAAGCCCCTGTTGATCCCTGAGGATATGGGTCTTGCTGGGGAAGGGTGGGCCTGAACTAGGTTACCAAAGGAATTTCATAGAAAACATCATGTTGATATTAATTTAACAGCATGGATGAATTAGGCAAATCCTTGAAAGTTATTACCAAAGTAATACAAGAAAAAAAATCAAGAATATGAATAAACCTATATATTAAAAAGATCGAATTTGTAATTGAAATTTCCAGGCCCAAATAGCTTCACTGGAGAATTCTTTTGGACATTTAAGGAGGAAATAATAGCAATCTTAAACCCTTTTAATTTAAAAAAAAAACATGAGGCCAACATTACCTTGATTCCCAAAACACAGAAATTGCTAAAGAACAGTATGTCTCTTGATCACAAGCACAAAAATATTTTACAGAAAAATATTAGCTCTCAGAAATATATAAAACCCATTTGATACTGTGACTAAATGGGCTTTATCCCAAGAATGCAGAGGTGCCAGCTTTGATTTAATACTGAAAAATCAATTACTATAGTTTCATCACATCAGTTCAATAAACAAGACTTACATGATCATCTGGCATATGGTTTTTGTTTGGTTTTTTTTTTTTTTGGTACTGGAGATCGAACTCGGGTCCTTGGGCTTGCAAGGCAGGCAGCAGAACCACTGAGCTAAATCCCCGGCCCTAAGACTTACACGATCATCTAAGAACATGTAGAAAACCTTGTTATGAAACTCAGCACCCCTATTTATGATTAAACCTCTCAGCAAACAAAGAATTAGAAGGAAACTTTCTCAGCTTGAGGAAGGTTGGCTACCAGAAAATCCTTCAGTCAGTGACTTAATGAGGGTGATAGACTGGATGCTTTCCTCTTCAGGTCAGGAGCCAGGCAAAGCTGCTTTCTTTTCTGACTTTTAGTCAGCATTGTGCTGGAGGTACTTCCCAGTGCAATAAAGCAGTAGGGGAGAGGCGCACACATTGGGAAAGTTTATCTGTACATGTAGTCTTAAAAGTAGAAAATCCTGTGGGACCTTTTTAGCTAGTAAAACTGGTGAGTTTAAGCAGAGTCACTGTAAGGAAGTCAGCATACAAATGTTACTGCACGGTATACGTGTCTGACTACAGGTTGAACAGTTGGAAATAGAAATAAAGTAATACCATTTGTAATAGTATTAAAAAACCATGAAATTCAGCAAAAATTGAGCAGGACCTATACACAGAAAACTAGAAAAAATTGCCGAGAAGTTTGTAAGACCCAAATAAATGTAGCAATATGTTCATGGATCCAAGAGGTCAACATTCCTAAGATGTCAGTTCTCCCCAAATTGATCTTTGGATTTAGTGTAGTCCCAGTCAAAATCCCAGCAGGCATTTTTGGAGAGACTGATGAACTAATTCTAAAATTTGTGTGGATAACAAAGATGCCAGTGCATGGTTTGTAGACTGTGACTTGCAGACCAAACCTGGCCCACTGCCTATTTTTAGAAATTATTTTATTTCAACCCTGGCATATTTAATATATTTATGTATTATGTATGGCTGCTTTGGAGTAACAGGACAGAGTCAGTTTGTCCTTACAGAGACCATATGGTCTGAAGCTTAAGGTACTTATCATATGGTGCTTTAAAGAGAAAATGTGCTGACTCCTGCCTAGAGTACTCAAAGCAATTTTGAAAAAGATGAAAAAAACCGGAGGTCTTAAACTGTCTGATTTCAAAGCTATAATAAGAAAGGCAGTAACATAGATATGGAACAAATATAGAAATAGATGCAAACATAGTAATTTTTGACAAAGGTACCAAGTTAATTGAATGAGATATGTTTAATTTTTCAACAAATGCTAGTTAAGAGAACTGGATATTGGCTTTACAGCATCTGTGGAATTTAGCTTTAAATGGATCAGTAGGCGTGTGATGTAAGAGTTCATATTTCTAGATGAAAACATAGGAAGTCTTCTGTTGAAGAATTCTCAGAACAGACAAATCATAAAATTTTAAATTCTCAATGATGTATATATGATACAACATGACTACAGAATATATAAAAATGTATTAGTAAATATTATTTTGGGGTGGTGGTTGGAGATAGGGTCTCACTATGTAGTTCAGGCTGGCCTTGAACTCACTATGCAGCAGCCTCCGTAGTGCTGGGATTATAGGTATGCACTGCTATACTTGGCTTCTCATAGTAAGTATTCTTGTTTCCAGAACATAACAGAAAAAAAGAGTACCCAAGTAAAGAACTGACTTGAACAGACACTTCACTAAGAAATGAATAGCTAAGAAGCAAATGAGCTCATGAAAATATGTTCAGTGTCAAGTGCTTAGACATTAGGAAATGTAAATTAAAACTACAAAGAGGTACCACTTTATGCCTATGAGTGACTTTTTAAAAAAACTGTTAATAACAAGTGTTAACACAAAGCAGTTGAAATTTTCATTTTGATAGAATGAAAAATGTTAAAGCTGCTTTGGAGAAGTTTTGTAGTTTCTTAGGAAGTTCTACTCCCATATAATCCAGCAGTTTTTACCCCTGGGTAATTACCTAACTGAAATGAAAGCTTATGCTCACAGAAAACCTGTAAGGCTATGCTCATGATGGCTCTGTTTGTGGTTTTCAAATACAACTCAAATGCCCCTCCGCTGGAGAAAATTGTTGCATACTGTGAAATAAGACTCAGTGGTAAAAAGAAATGAGCACTGCTACTCACAGAGGCATGGATCTCAACGAAGGTGAAAGAAGCCAGAATCAAAAAGCTGCACGGGGCCGGGGATTTAGCTCAGTGGTTCCGCCGCCCGCCTCACAAGGGCAAGGATCCAAGTTTAATCCCCGGTACCAAAAAAGAAAAAAACAAGCTGCCTGGTATGCTGTATGACTCTACTCATGTTGTGTCTGGAACAGGCGCAGCTGTAAGAACAGAAGACAGATCGGTGGTTCCCTGGGGCTGGGAGGGGAGGTTGACTACAAAGGGTCGTGGAGGAGTGCTGAGGCCTTGTGGAACCGCTCTTTATTGTCTTTGAGGTGGCAGTTTGCCACAGCTATATGCAGTTGTCAGAACTTGCAAACCCATTTCTTAATGGAGTGAATTTTACTTATGTAAATTATACTCTTAATTTTTTAAATGAGATATTTTTAGAAACATTACAAATGTAAGATAGTACTCATGGTATCTTAGTAATGCATATTCTTAGGATGCCACTGAATCTAATCTAAATATAAAAATAATATACCTCAGAGGATGGGTTTGCTGTTGAACTGCTTGTTATAGATTTTGGCAAATTAATGATAAACATGTTTGGCATTTATTCAGCTCTTGACCATTATTTCTATCGCTGAACTAGAAATCAGTGATTAATTTGCTATTTTTATGATTTTTACAGTATTCATGAAGTAAAGGAATACTCATGTACTAAATATAGCATCAGCTCAGCCAGATTTATTTTACGTTGTCTGATACGTTTTTGAGGGGTTTTTTTGTTTTTGTTTTTTTTTCTTCTTGAGTTTTTTTTGTTTTTGTTTTTGGTACCGGGGATTGAACTCAGGACCTTGTGCTTGTGCGGCAGGCACCAGAACCACTGAGGTAAATCCCCGGCCCATGTCTGCTACTTTTTGATATAAATAGATTTCAATTCCCAGAGCTTCCTAGAGTGAAATGTAGACGATAGCTGTAGAGAAAATTTGGATACTATCTAGGCCTGTGTGTATATATGGTGGATTTTTTAGGATGTAAAGCAGCTGAAATTCATCTTCATTGTTGGTGGAGATGCAAAATGGTATAGGCACTGTGGAAAACTATTTAACAGCTTTTTGCAGTAAAGGTGTATTTAACTTGAAACCACCTGATGTGATAGTTAACCTTGGTGTCAGCTTCAGGAAGAAACACCCCACTGATTGGTTTAGCACGGTTCGGGTTGTGTCTGGATGATGGATGCACTGAAGGGGGAGGACTCACGCTGGGTGTGGGAGACACCAACCAATGGGCTTCTACCCTGGGTGGAATCAAAAGGGAAAGAAGGAAGTCTTCTGCTGCTTCGGAGGAGCTCCAGTCTTCACCGTCACCTTTGGGCATCCGTCTCCAGGCTTCCAGGACAGACCCTTAGGCTTCCAGATAGGACTCGCATGAGTCTGTGTGGGGAGCTCCAGGCCTTTGACTTTTGACTGGATCTTTCGGATCCCCAGCGGGCAGATGGCCCTTTTGCACTCTTCCACACCTGACTACCTTGTAAATCCCTATATCTATATATGGATTTTTATATATCTATATATGGATTTATGTATGTATCTATATCTATCTATCTATATATCTTTCATTAAATCTTTTCCTCTAGTGAACACTGACTGATACACTAAGCAGTTCCATTCCTAGGAAATTGCTGGGGGAGGAAAGAATGACACCTGTCCACCCACCCAAAGACTTGTTGGATTGTTTATAGCAGCTTTATTTATAATAACCCAAACAGGAACAACTCAAAAAACCGACAAGAGAATATGATTATAGGCATATGATGGAATTCTTCCTACCAGTACAAGTTACTGAAGTACTGAAATATGAACAATTTGGAAGAACTTCAGCTATATAGTGTTTAATGAAAGAAAGGTAGATTCAGAAAAACTACAGTGATATGATTCTGTTTATGTGAATTTCTAGGAAAGCTAAATGTTGAGTCAGGAAAAAACAGATCATTGGTTGCTTAGGACTGGGAGTGAGGATTTCCTGGAAAGAGTACATCAGAACTTTTGGGGGATGATCAAAATAGTCTGTATTGTGGTTATAGTGTTAGTTTAGTTTTATACATTTACAAAAACTCATTGAACCTTACACTTAAAATGGGTGCATTTTACAGTAGTTCATTAAAAAACAATTTAGATAGAGGTATAAATTTTATAACTAAATATTTTATGTTTATGTAAACACTTTGAGGGAAGTTTGGAATCCTTTTGTGTTATGCTATTAAACCCTGATTTGAAGCCAGGTGTGGTGGTGCACACCTGTAATCCCAGCACTAGGGAGGCTGAGGCAGGAGGATTGCTTCTAGTTTGAGCCTGAGTTACATAGTGAATTCAGGGCCAGGCTGAAGTACGTAGTGAGACCCTGTCTCAAAAAACAAACAAAACCAAACCTGATATATTGAAAAGAGATTTAATATATTAAGCATTGTGGAGTGATTTGGGTCCCCATCCCCAAGTGCCTGAGGCCACAGTTGTGTACCACCATGCGTGGCTCACAAGTACTACCTTTTAAAGATCTTTCAGCTGCAAGTAACAGAGAACCAACTAAAACTGGTTTATAGCGTAGGCATTTGTTATCTCATAGAATGAGGTTTCTGGAGCCCAAGTATTTAGGGATATTTAGGCCCCAAGTGCCTTCCGTCTTTCTGCTCTCCTCTCTGGTAGGTACTTGGCTACCCCAGGCTTAGCGTCATAGACGTTGAAGAAAAACGGAACATTCATTTATTATTTCCTTTTTACAGGTGAGGAAAACTTCTTAGAAGCCTGTGCTTATGGCTCAGTCTGCAAACTGGCAAGGGAATAATAAAACTGCTTGAGTTGCTTGCGTCAGTCAGCGTTACCTAGGTCTAGACAGGTGCTAAGTGTGTGTTATGAACTTATGAAGATATTACATCTCAAATTCCCTGTATTTTCATGGCCTAATCATTAATTCATTGAGATTACTGCAGTGTATCCTTCATCTTCGTGATGCTAAGAAATGTTCTTGCTGGCCCGAGGCTGTAACTCTGGTAGAAGGCTTGGCTAGCATGCATAGGGCCCTGAATTTTGTTCCTATATTTTGTTCCTGGTGCATGCATGTAATCCCAGCACTCTGGGATGCTGAGGCAGGAGGATCACCCCAGCCTGGGCAGTTTAGCAAGATGCTGTCTCAAAAGGAAAAGGAAGATAAATAAATACAAAACAATGTCCACCTTTTTGAGGCCTAGCCCACATACCATTTCTTTTGCAAAGCTTTCATTCCTAAGAACTCAAGATGGAGCTGATAACCTCTGGGGATGTAGCTTAGTGTGATGGCCCTAGGTTCAGTTCCCAGCACTGCTAAATAAGTTACCAGTGGGCTCCTAGTGACTAATAGCTGCCTTTTAAAATCCATTAATACCACTTCATTTTGGTCTTGAACATCGTTAGCCATTTTCTTCCTCAAAGTCTGTCCCCTTATTTCTAGTGTACTAGTCTATTTCTTATTAAAGTTGTGTTTAATTAGAAAATACTGAAAATGAAAATAATTATATCTATTACCCCTATCTAACACATTAACATTTTTATTTGCTTCCAACACATTAATCTTTTTTATTATTGCTGTTTTCTTTTAAGAAAAAAAATACCATAGCTACACTTGGAAGTGTCTGTGTTTAGTTGATAACTGTCTTTTCCAGACTTTAATTGTTGCTTCCTCATTTCTTTTCCTGTGCATTTCTTGCGTGCAGTTCCTCTAACATTGTATTCATTCTTCACTTCCCTCCAGATCTGTACCTTGGTTGAGTTTTATTATTTCCAAAAGATTTAGTTAAACTGTGAATGTATTTTTGTTTAGTTTTTCCCTGGTTCCTTTTTTTGAGCTTTAAGCATGTTATCAGTCCTTTATTAGACTTTATGACATGTTCCACTCACACCTGAAATGATCATCTAGAACTAACTCATTGGTCCATTATTGCTGGTGCTTTCCAGTCTGTAGTGCGTTATTGATCATAGTTATATTTATATCTTCTCTTGCTATTTTTATTTTTTTTTATTCTTGTAAGTTTTTGTTTGTTATGTTTTATTTAGTTTGAAGCAGGGGCTTGCTATGTTGCCTAGGCTGGTCTTGAACTTGTAGACTCCAGTTCTTTCTTAATTTTCTGTTCACAAATCTAAAAGTTATTGTATAACAAGTCATCTTTGTATCAGTCCTTTCTACTGCGGTTGCCCATCCTGCCGTGCTTACAAATACCTCCATATATTCCTGCTACAGAGAGATTTTCTGTTCCCAGAGTATACTATGCTTTTCTATCCCAAGCATGTGAGCCATCTGCACACTCTTCATACATCCTGGAATATCCTGTTTTCCTAGAAATGTTCAACTTTTCAAGGCCTAGCTCACACACCACTTCTTTTGCAAAGCTTTCATTCCTAAGAACTCAGGATGGAGCTGATAACTTCAGTTGTATTCCCACAGCATTCTGTTCCTACTTCTGCTCTAGCATTTTTTTCCATCTAGCACGTTTCATGTTTTTCAATACTGTATTTGTTTCTTACACTTAGGGCCAGAGGTGAACCTCAGAACCATTACCTAACACACATGAGGCCCTGGGTTCCTTACCAAGTGGGGGAGCAGGGTAGTTTCTTACACTTGTTTGTGACCTTTTTAAAGAAAAGGGACCATTTCTTGCCATACCCAGACTTTACAGTGTCTAGTAACGTATATATTGTAAATAAATACATGTCTGTTAGTAGTTTGGAACTTGGAAAAGACTTTCTCATATATTTCCCATCCAAATATATTTCTAAGGCAATCCATAAAAATCTGCTTAACTCATATTTGTACCTGAAGTTCACTTCAAAATATAACTCCTGTCCTATATTTTTAATAGTGTTTCTGAACAAGGTGGCAGCAGTGATAGCTCCTATGTATTGATTCTGGCCTTTTGGTAGAAAGGAATCTGCCAAGCAAACAAAAATACCTTGTTTTAATTTGCATTTACTAGAAGACTGAGAAGTTTGGTGTACTGTATTTTCCTATGGTAATTGGTCTTTCGTATGTTTTGTGAATTGCCTCTTGGTTTTGGTATTTTCCTGGAGGATGTTTTCTTTGCTTGTGTTGAGTTGTCTATATTAAGAATGTCAGCCAACTTTCATATATGTACATTTATGTGTATATTGAAAGCAAGAAAGAACAGAAGTCACATTCAAAGACACTTTCCCTGTTTCTTGTCTCTTTAGCTTTACTTAAGATCCCCACCATATGAAGTTATGTAATCATCTATTAGTCTTTTCCTTTAAAGTTTCTAATTTTACATTTGGTTTAAAAGATTTTTCCAATACTGGCTTATGAAACTACTTAGCTTTTGGGGTTTTTTCTAATACTTTTAGAAGCAATTACCTTTTATGTATTTGGTTTATAATTTCTTCATGTTCTGATGCTTGTACTTGTAATGTGTTCAGAATACAGTATATATATTTAAAAGAGTGACTATAAAATCTTCCAACTCTGAGGTTCTGAGATTGCTTCTATTTTAATATATAAAAGGAGTAATCAGAATATATGGTGACTGTTTAAATTTTTAAAAATTTATTAAAGTAAAAGACATATTGCCATTAATCCCTTCAAAGTCCTCTCCTTCATTTCACACACACTTATCTCATTGTTCTTGCCACTTTATAAAACAGATCTGGAAGTTCTTTTTCATGTCTTTACAAGGTGTGGTCAAAAATACAGTGAATGTTGCTGCCAAATGCCATCCAATGGAAAGGCAGGGACAAAACATAACCATGTGTGGGCTGGGGATTTAGCTCAGTGGTTCCGCTGCCTGTCTCGCAAGCCCAAGGACCTGAGTTCGATCCCTGGTACCGAAACAAAAACCATAACCGTGTGTTCTTATTCACTGGATCTGGCACCATGCAACTTCTGACTGTTTCTCACAATCAAAATGACCATGAAAGGTAAATATTTTGAATTGATTCGGGACATTGAAGCAGCAACAACAGTGAAACTTTAGTTGTGACACTCACAAAAAAAGGACTTCAAGAACTGCTTTGCAAAGTGGCAAGAACAATGAGATAAGTGTGTTAGAAGTGAGGGATTAAACAAGCCATGGCAGTGCCTGCCTGTAGTCCCAGCTCCTCAGGAAGCTGAGGCAGGAGGATGGAAGTTCAAGGCCAGCCTGGGAAATTCAGGGACACCCTTTCTCAAAATTTAAAAGATTAAAAAAAAATGTAAAAGATGAGGGGACATAGCACAGCGCTTTCTGGGCTAAATCCAGAGTTTGGCAAAAAAAGAAAAAAAAAGTAAATTAATGAAATCTGCATTAGTGCCTCCACAGAAGTGAATAGAATAATGCGAGTTTTGTAATATTAGTAAACCTGCTGTACACAAATTACATTGGTAGGTGATACAGTGGGTAGGAGATGAGTGAAGCACAACTCTTGCTTCTAAGCAATGTATTGCCTTTAATTTGGGGGTATGTTGGGAATTAGGGCTTTAAACAAAAACTAATACAAAATAGAGTAAAGTCAGAGTGCCATACAAAAGTCTCCCCAAAGCACAATGGTGGTTTAAAAAAAAAAAAGAAGGTGTTCTACCTCACCTTAATGAACTGTTTAAGGACATACATGTGTTTAACCTGATTTAAGTATTACACAGTATACACATGTGTCAAAACATTACATGGTACCCCATTAATACCTATTTTTTTCAAGTATCACAGTGTTTATTGATATATACAAGTATATAAAATCAGGGCATGAACATGACTTGATAAATTAAGTAGACTTAATTTCAGTACTATAAGAAGAGGGACCAATTCAGATTCTCACCATTTGTTTCACACCCACAAAAAACACTTCAAGGGCATTAATGATCTCTCCGAACTGATCAGTTTTGTGCAAGAAACTATGTTTCTTTAAAAAAGACTTGTGCAGGCTGGGGATTTAGCTCACTTGGGCCTCGCAAGCACAAGGACCCAAGTTTAAAAAAACAAAAAAAAAGACTTGTGCACTTGCCCAGGCTCAAGGATATTAAAATCTAGCACATAAAGCCCATTACTAGAGGTAGAAATACAGGCAATGGTACTTTATTTTTCTTTGCTCCCACCTCCGTGCTGGGATTGAACCCAGGGCCTCAAGATTGCTATGCAAGTGCTCCCCCACAGAGCTACATCCCTAGTCCAGCTGTCCACCCCCCACCCCTGTCCGTATCGGGGATTGAACTCAGGACCTTTCATTTGAGAGGCAGGCGTGGTGTCACTGAGCTAAAAATCCCAGCCCACCTTTAATCCATCCATCCATCCATCCTTCCTTCCTTGATAAAGTCTCACTATGTTGCCCCTGCAGGCCTTGAACTTGATGTTCTTTGTACCTCAGCCACCACAGTAGCTGGAATTACAGGCGTGTGCCACCACTCACATATAACTTCTATGTTTGAATGTCACCTTTTAAAAAATAGATAATTTTAGGGCCAGGGATTTAGCTCAGTGGTTCAGGCACCCTCCTCGCAAGCGCAAGGTCCTGAGTTCGATCCCCAGTACCAAAAAAAATAAAAATAAAAATAAAAAAAATTTTAAAAAGATAATTTTACCAATTACAGAGAAAGTCAGAATTATAAATAATGTGTATAATGACCACCAGTGAATGGATAGGATTTTAACAGGTAGAGATGTGGAGAGTATTTTGGACAGAGGCAATTTTAAGAAGGAAAAAACCCTACAAAAATAGGGAAGCCGGGCCAGGCATTTAGTTCAGCATCATCGCCGTCTGCCTTGCAAGTGCAAAGGTCCTGAGTTCAAACCTAGGTCAAAAAAAAAAAAAATAGGAAAGCTTAGGGCATATATGCATTCTTGGAAAACAGTGTGTATGTACTCATGTGTGTATGCAAGCTTAAAATAAGTATGAGAGAATAGTAGGCTATACTGTTGAAGGGGTTGGGAAGATAGGTTAGGGTAAAATTTGGCAGGCATTAGGGATGTACCTGTTGATATGGAGGGGAAAAGGAATAGCTCTCTTTTGGCTTGAATGGTAGCCACCAACCACAGGCAGCTATTGAACCTTTGCAATATGACTAGTCTAAATTATAATGTTCTACATGTGCACTGGCTTTCCATGACTCAGTACAAAAAATGCATAAAACATCTCACTGAAAATGCTTATATTGATTATATGTTGAAGTAATTATTTTAAATACATTGGGTTAAAATTTTTTTCAGTACCTGGGATCAAACTCAGGATCTTGCGCTTGAGAGGCAGGCACATAAATGTTTTTTTTAAATTAGTTTTACCTGTTTCTTTGTATTTTCTAATTTGGCTAATAGAAAGTTTGATATATGCAGCTTATATTTGTTACTTAGATTATATTTCTATTGCATTATAACCCCGCATGTGCCAGATTGTCTAGAACTTGTGTGGAAGTTAATCCTCATAAGCCATATGAAGTAGTTAACTCCTTTTTCAAGTCCAGTAGTGGAGTGCAGAGAGTTTAAGCGACATACCTGAAATCACTCTGCTTCTAAGTAGGAAGCCAAGATTCAAATTTAGGCCTCGCTGACTTTAGAACCCTTGCTTTTCCCAACTACTATGGCATGCTATCGTTAGTTGGAGATTGATGTGATTGGAATAAGGCTTTGGCAGAATCATAATGAGATAAATTAGGGGAAGAGACTTCTGACTGATTTTGTTTTGTTTCTTTTCTGTGGGGGATGTGTGCCTTGATTAAAGTCATATTTTTAATTGCATCTCTTTCTAGTAGGATTTTAATTCTCAAAATATCTGTCTTATTGTCTCTAGATTTGATAATGGGCTGCATTAAAAGTAAGGAAGACAAAAGTCCAGCCATTAAATACAGAACTGAAAACGCTCCGGAGCCTGTCAGTAGTGGTGTCGGCCATTACGGAGCAGAGCATACTGCGGTGGCCCCGCCCTCTTCAGTGAAGGGCACATCGGCGAACTTCAGCAGCCTCTCCCTAACACCATTTGGGGGATCCTCAGGGGTGACTCCTTTTGGGGGAGCATCTTCCTCCTTCTCAGTGGTGCCCAGTTCTTATCCTGCTGGTTTAACAGGTGAGAGTCAAGTGGACGGGGAAGCTGTTGGAGAATGTATCCATGGGCAACACACACTTGACATCTGTCTGCTACTAAGGAAAATACCTTACTCCAGGACTTTCCCAAAAATTACATGTAAAAATTCAAGTCTGTGATATCAGAGTTGAAGTCTTAATATAGACAGTCGCACTTTAGTACTCAATGGCTTTGAAACTTGTTGAATTTGGTACTTTTATGTGTTTTAACATGAAAGTTTTGTCCCAGTAATCATTTGTTTGGTACTCGATGCCAAGTTGGAACGTGTCTGTGTTGATTGCTTTGAGATTCGCTATTCTTTTGGGCTAGAACAGTTTGTTTGGTACTGGTCTTTTTTGGTATTCCTCATGCAGCCCAGAGCCAATTAACGAATTGGTGATAATCTGATGGTGGTTGTATACCATTGCTTACTTCATTAACTTGTATTCAAGTAATTATTGAATGCCTGTTGTGTGGCAGGGACTGGGACTATAAAGATTAAAAACATAACATTGGACCAGGGATTTAGCTCAGTGGTTTTGCCGCTTGCTATGCAAGCGCAAGGACCCAAGTTCGATCCCTGGTAGCAAAAAAATAAAAAAATAACATCCGTCCTTGAAGAATCTTACAACTTCTCAGTATTGTAAAGTGCTGTGCAATGCTAAAGAATTACAGTAGTTACTTAGTAGTAATGACACCATGTTTCTGTCAGATACTACTGATTTTAAAGAGAAATTCTGAGCTGTAGAAAATTTAAATGATTCTTTTTCCAGAGTTATAGATAGTAACCAGGACAGCTCAGATTTGTTCTATTCTAGAACTTTTCTTATTACATTATCATATCTTTTCAGAGAATAGCGGGAAATGATAGTTGACAAACTTTCATGGAGGCAGAATACTCTAAAAATGTAGATTAAAAAACTATAAAAAGAGTGAAAATGAGCTGGGGATTTAGCTCGGTGGTTTTGCCGCCTGCTGCGCAAGTGCAAGGACCCGAGTTCGATCTCCGGTACCAAGAGTGAAAATGAACTTTTTTGTCAAAGTTTCCCTATCAGGATGCTTTTCCCTTGAAATAACAAAACACAGCTGGCTTAAAGAAGAATGAGCTGCAGGGTTCCTAACGAGACAATTCCATGATGTCGGCAAGGAGTCATGTTTCTTTCATCTCCCTCCTGTAGCCCTTGGAGTGTCCACTTTATCCTCCGGCACAAACAGCTACTGGCCTCAAGTGGAGTGACTTGTGTCCTTAAAACCAGCCAGGAGGGGCAAAAGAGAAACTTCTTCAGCCATGGACTCTTTAAGTTTGTCTCCTGGGTCTGCTCACCTCTGGACCACAGACAGTGGCCAGGGGACTGCCTGGCTTACACTGATGTATTAAACAGCATTTGGAGAGTTAGGAGCATGAAAGTCAGTCTCAATTCCAATTCTGTCTTCCTGACTCTAAATACACTGGGAATTGATGGCCATAATGCTATTTCTCAGTCATTAGCAAAAGTTTAAGTTATTTTTAGGATTATATGTTTGGGAGAGGTGGTAATTCAAAGTGGTTAAAATAAATGTTGATACTTAAAAGACATACTTGAAAGCAGTTTACTCACACATGAAATACTCCATTCTCTGATGTTCATTTACTAACTCACCAAAAATGGAATGTCTGTGTGCCCAGCTGTAAAGAGGTGAGCAAGACAAACAAGGTTTCTACCCAGATGAGTTTACTTTATGAAGAGGACTGGGCGATAATCTGTCAGTAAACAGCTAAGAGGGATGATCAGTGGTTCTCAAATGCTGTGAAAGAACGGATAAGCACGACTGGGGAAGACTCTGTAGTTGAACAGGGAACACCTCCTCAAGAGGAAATCATTTGAACTGATATTGGAGTGATGAGAATGACGTATTTGTAGCCCTGGGAGAAGAGATTCCAAGGGAGAAGGAATAACACGAAGTGCAGGAGGTACAGAAGGACGTGGAAGTTGGCTTTTGTTTTCGGTCTGGTTTGGTTTGTACTTGTGCCATGTCTTTCCTGCCCTGTTCTAGGCACCTTTTTGTGCTAGGCCTATGCTCTGCCACTGAGCTACCTCACCAGCCCTTTCTAAAAATTTGTTTTGAGACAGGGTCTCACTTAGTTGCCCAATTGGCCCCAGATTTCCAGTCCTCCTGCCTCGGCCTCCCACCCTGGAATGATAGTCACATGCCAGCATCCCCTGCTTGGACTTGGCATTTAAAAACAAAACCCAGACACTCCTCTGGCAAGTATATGGAGAGTAGATGGTAGCGAACCAGTGTAGAATCGGGTTAGGAGACTAGTACTCCGAATATTCCCAGCAATTCTGGTGAGAAATGACATGGAGTGGGATTAGGATGCAGCACTGAAAATGGAAAGTAGATACATACATGTAAAACTGATAGTTCTAATGGATTTGGCTTGAGTACCTGATTAGTAGTGATTTAGGTAAATGCAGGTTAGAGGAGAAAAATGAACTTCATTTTGTACATGATAAATTGTATAATGCATATTAGACATTCACGTCTGACAACATCAGACGGTAGGTGATAAACTCAAAGAGAAGTCAAATGAATGAGCTAATAATGTGTGTGACTGTACCTTTCTGTTACTTTGGAGACAGCAGGTTTCATATTTTTTTCTACATTTCATAGTGTTATACTTAACAGTCTATTTGTAATTTTACTACCTGCCTTTTTCCTACTGTTTCTCAAAAATATTGGGGCCGGGGATTTAGCTCAGTGGCACCGTGCCTCCCTCGCAAGCACAACGTCCTGAGTTCAATCCCCAGTACCGAAAATAAATAGTTGCATGTAAATAAACTCGTAATTGATCTGGCAAGTCAGTGGAACTATATTGAGTAGACAGTGTACATATTCAAATTAAGAATGTATTGGTCAGAGCTGGCTGTGTCCTCAGTAGTGAATGCTTGTCTAGCATGCTTGGGACTCTAGGTTTGATCTCTAGCAACATACACACAAAAAAGTTAAAAAACAAAATTTCATTTGGGAAAAATAAGTTCAAAAGATCTCTTGTAAAACCTGGTGACTAGTTAATAACAATGTACTGTATTCTTAAAAGTTGGTGGGTAATAGAGTTTGTTTTTCTCACCATGAAAAAATAAGACAAGGAGTCTGTTAATTAGCTTGATTTAGCCATCCATAATGTATATGTCCCGTCCCCCCCACACACACACACCAGCAATCCAGGTCAGGACCTTGTGCTTGCCAAGCAGGTGCGGCGCCACTGAGCTACATCCCTGGCCCTTGTATATATGTTTTAAAACATAGTATTGTATATGATAAATATATAGTGGATTTTTTAAAAGTAATATATTACAGGTTTTTTAACCAGAATACCAGCCTTGAATAATTTTAAACACTAAAATGTCATACATTACATAAATTTTTTATTTCTTGTGATTGCACAGAATAGTTTGGTTGTTCAGTGTGTTCATCCCTTTAGCATCTGTACATACTGCTAAATATGGCAGTTATAATCCATACTAGTCATACCATTTAATTTGAAGACAAATGTGTTATATTTTTAAATATATAATAAATTTACTAAAACCCTAGTGATAACTGTTCATGGGAATGGACAGAAATGTACACCTATTATGTATAAGGAGTTGAGAAGATCGGCACCAGCATAGTGTCTGTTAGTCCTCTTCCAAAGAATTGATTTGAAATTTAACTCTTTTGAGGCAAAGATGTTGTTGCTTCAAAAGTCAAAATATTTCTGAGTTGACAGAATTTTAGGATTTTTACAGTATAGTGATTTCGTGGAAGGACTAAAGAGAGATCTTAGTGACCCAGAATAGCAGAAGCAACCCTGAGTAACAAGACCAAAGCAAGAGGCATCGCAGTCTTGGATTTGAGGTTATATTACAAAGCTACAGTGATTAAAAAAAAATATGGTACTGGCACGGAAACAGACATGTGGCTCAGTGGAACAGAATAGAGGAAGCAAAAACAACCCAAGCACATTCAGCTATTTGATCTTTGTCAAAGGGGCCAAAAACATACACTGGAGGAAACACAGCCTCTTTAGTAAATGGTGCTGGGAACCTGGCTTTCCACATGCAGAAGATGAATCTAGACTTGTGTATCTCACCATGTACTAAATTAAAATCAAAATGACATCATGTACAGGTACAAGCACCCAATGATAAATGTAAATGTATTGTATACCTAAAATGTACCAATAAAAGAATTTAAGCAAAAAAATAAAAATAAAATCAAAATGGATCAGATCTAAATGTTAAAAGAGAAACACTTAATCTGCTGAAAGATAAAATAGGTAAGACTCTTGAAGACATAGATGTAAGCAAGGACTTTCTGAACAGAGCCCTGGTGGCACAGAAAAAGTACTGAGAGTCAACAAATGAGATCATATCAAATTAAAAAGATGGGCTGGGGATTTAGCTCAGTGGCACCGCGCCTGCCTTGCGAGCACAAGGTCCTGAGTTTGATCCCTGGTACCACACACACACACAAAAAGCTTTTGTTTCGCTAAAGAAACAACAGTGAAGAGACAACCCACCAAATGGGAAAAAAAATTTGTCAGCTCTCAGAGAACTAATGTCTAGAATACATAAAGAACTTTAAAAAAAAAAAAAAAAAGACGCCTCAAGATACTCAGTAAAAAAAAATGGGCAAATGAAATGAAGAGACACTTAGAAATACAAATGGCCAATAAATACATGAAGAAATGTTCAAGCCAGGCGTGGTGATAAGCATGCCTGTAATCCCAGCACTTGGGAGGCTGAGACAGGAGGATCACCGCAATTTTGAGGCCAGCCTGGGCTACATAGTGAGTTCAGGGCTGTCCTGAACCTACATAATGAGACTCTGAATCAGAAAAAAAGAAAGAAAAATGTTCAACATCACTTGCCTCTAGAGAAGTGTGAATTAGAACACTGAGATTCCATCTCCAGAAAGAGTGACTATCATCAAGAAACAAATAATGTCTATGGTCATACCACCCTGAACACCCGCCCAATCTCGGCTGATCAGAAGCTAAGCAGGGTTGAGCCTGGTTAGTACTTGGATGGGAGACTACTTTCGGAATACCAGGTGCTGTATAGGCTTTTGTGCCTTTCCTTCCTCCTGCAAAGGGGAAGTGGGAGGGGTAGGGGAAAGGAAAGAAGGGAATGGAATTCACATGAGAAAATGGAAACAAAGTCTTTGTAAATAGGGAGGGATGGAGGGGTTAAAGGGAGGGCAGGGGAAGGGGGAAAAATAAGAACGCAGAGAGATTATGTAAAGGTGCAAATTTCCAGTGATGAATGTCATTATATTGTATACCTAAAATGTACCAATAAAAATTAATTTTAAAAAAAGAAACAATAACAAATGCTGGCAAGGCTGCAGGGGGAAGAGGAACCTTTCTGCATTGTTGGGATCGTAAACTAGTACAACCACTATGGAGATCAGTATAAGGATTCCTGAAAAAACTAAAAATATAAATTCCATTTGACTCAGCTGTTCCCCCTCTAGGTATCTTCTCGAGAGACTTAAAGACACACAGTTATGTATGTGTAATCCATGTTCATAGCAACACAACTTGTAATAGTTAATCTTCAAAGTGGCCCATCTATCCATCAGCAGATGAAAGGATGAAGACAATGTGGTAGTTACAGTGGAGTACTACTCTGCCATAAAGGAGGATAAACGAGTCATTTGTAGGAGAGTGACTGTACCTCAAGACCATAATGTTAAATGAAATAAATCAGACACACTAGCTTAAATATCACATGGTTTCTCTTATATGAGAAACCCAAAATATAAATAAAGAGCAAAATAGAAGATAGATAATAGGAAGTCAGGAGGTAGATCTTTCTCAGATGGGAAAGAGATGGAGGAAGGGAGAGGAAGAAGAGGAGAAAAGAATTAAGATGTGCTGTGTACATGGCCAACTCTCCACAAGGAATGTGATCAGTATGTACGGCTGACAGAGAGAGAGAGATTAACTCAAACTCTAGCTGCCCAAAGCTGCTAACTTCTAAAAAACAGATGCTGAAGATGGGATAAAACTAAGCTTTTCTGCTGACGGTAGTGCCTTATTTCTCTTTTATGAATTATCTGTATAATTTACTTTGATCTTCTTTTCTGTGCTAGGTGGTGTTACTATATTTGTGGCCTTATATGATTATGAAGCTAGAACTACAGAAGACCTTTCATTTAAGAAGGGTGAAAGATTTCAAATCATTAACAATACGTAAGTGTTGTATTTTGAGAGCGAGAAATCTAGGAACCTGGTCTTTGCATTGAAACCGCTGAGCTAGTTGATGGGGAGATGAGTGGTGGGCTTGTGTCTCTGTCCCCTGGGTCGGACGGTACATTTGGCTTCCTGAGACACGTGGCGTGAGACTACTGTGACAGGCAGAACTTTCACTCACTCGTACAGATTGTGCTGCCTGCCATGGTTGTTCGTGAAGAGTGAAGCCCAAAGAACAAAGCATTAATGGTGGTGGGGTGGTGGCGGTGGGGTGATTTTGTTTTCTTGAGTAAGTACCAGGCGATTTAAAGGTCTTTGACCTTCTGGGATCCTGTGATCCCAGCACTCTGGGAGGCTGAGACAGGAGGATTGCAAGTTTGAGCCCAGCCTGGGCAACTTAGGAAAACCATTACCCAAAATTTAAAATAAAATAAAAAGGACTGGGGGTATAGTTCAGTGCCAAATCCCTGGGTTCAATCCCCAGGACCAAAAATAAACATTTCCTTTTAAAGAGACAGAAATAGTTTTGAGTAAGGAACTCTTGCACTTCCAAACTGACCACATTTAGTTTTTTCATATGTGACTCTTAGACTTTTTGTCATTTCCTGGTCCACCATAGAAAATCTGATGTTTGTTATGGAAAGAACATCCCATAGTTTCATTAGCAAGCATAAGTTAGAATATAGAACTGCGGGCACCTTGCTTCCAGGTATGTTTCTGTCCATCCTGTTCCCATCTGTTACCAATAGCACCCCAGGATGGAAAATGTGATCACATCTCTGCTTTGAAATCCTTCAGTAGCTACCAGTTGCCATCAGATAAAAGAACAATAATAGGCATAATTCATTGAGAATTTACTATGTGCCCCTTACTCTACCACTAAGTCATACCGAGGTGCTCGCAATTTTCTTAGTACACTGGAGGTTTTTGCTCTCTCTGTGCCTTCATATACATTATTTCCCTTTTCCACAGTAACTTATCTCTCTCCTCCTTTCTTTTTCTGTGCTGGGAATTATCAGAGGCCTCTGCAGTACGTTCTGATCTCCCGCTTGGTGTTATGGGGCAAGCCTGAGGAAAAAAATTAAAAGACAGAACCAAGAGACAAAGAAACCAGGGATCCAGGATGGCTAATGGTGCTTAATTAGCAAAGGTGCTGGTTCATCCAAGCCTCTCATTTTTCTTAGTAATCAGTTGGGGTAAAGGTGAGCTACCTGCAAGAGCAAGTACATGAGAGGATGCACGGTTGTGAGGTTTCTGTGGAAATTAATGTAAGCAAGCCTCGTAAAGGACAAGACAAAGCATTCTCGAATTAGGAACAGAATAGACAAAATAGATGATTATAATTTGAACATTGTCCTTCTAGCTAAGAAGGTTTTAGTTGTGGAAACAGAATTTGGGGGCGAGTTACTCTGACCATGTAGACTTCAGCTGGGCTCTTTCTCAAAAGTGGGGTTAACTCTTCACAGCCTGCACTGCTTACTGCCTGCTTTGAGCATAATCAGTATTGCGGTCCCGCAGGGGGTCAGATCTAGGGCCTGGTGAATGCTAGGCAAGTGCTCTACCACCAAGCCTCACTCCCAACCCTCCTTTATCTCCCAGCCCTACTACTCGTCCTTCAAAATAAAAGGCATGTATATTTTCTCAGTGTTACCTTCCCCTACATCCCTCTCCTGCCTGCCATAGTCCCCATGCCCTGCTACAGTGTCTGTCTAGGTGTTCACATAGCACCCTGTGCACAGGTCAGTCATGACTCTCATCAGTTCAATTTATAATTTGTTGATTGGCTGTAGTACTAAGGATTGTAATTTATCATTTGGCTTGTCCTTATTGTACTTATCTATTGCAGTACTGGGGATTGAACACAGGGCTTTCACAGTGAACTGCATCCTAAACCCTTTTTTATTTTTTTGTGTTGAGACAGAGTCCTGCTAAGTTGCTGGGGCTGGATTTGAACTTGCAATCTTCCTGCCTCAGCCTCCCAAAGTGCTGGGATTACAAGCATGCACCACCACACCTTGCTTTGTCATTCTTTTGGACAGTGGCTCTTGGCCTGGGGCAGAATTGCCCAGGAGATGTTTGTCTGTGTAGGTGTGGTGGTACTTTAGTTGTCAGTCAGGGTGCTGCTACTGTCATCTACAGGGGAGGAGGCAGGGTTAGTGGTAAACGTGCTACTGGCCACACTGCAAAGGCTTACCAAGGACTGTCTGTGCCCTGGAGCTGGCTCTACACTGTGAATCCCTTGGGTTAAGGACGTCTTTCTACTTCTGTTTTCTTTCTTTCTTTTTTTCTTTTTTTGGTTTTTTGAGTCAAGGTCTCACTGTGTAGTTCAAGATGTCCTTGAACTCACTATGTAGGTCAGGCTGGCCTCAGTGTCGTCCTGCCTCTGCCTCCCGAGTGCTGGGATTACAGGCGAGTGCTGGGATTACAGGCGTGTGCCACCATGCCTGGCTTTTTTACTTCTACTCTCTTCACACCTTGTTGTAAATTCTGTCACTTAGGCTTTCAGTTTAGATGAGTCCGTGGATGCTTCATAGGATCAAATAAGGTGTCTTCTGTTTATGTATCTGAAAGTATTTGATACATACTTGGAAAACTCAACCCAGTATATGTTTGTGAATTACCAAAAGATTTCCCATTTCACTTTTAGAGAACAGATTATAAAATTTCAATTTAGAGAATATATTTAATCTTAAGTACTGAATTCCATGTACATATGTCTTCTTTATTAGACACTAAAAATATTTGTGCTTTTTACATTACCTTCGGAAAAGTCGAAGCTTATATATTACAAACCATATATAGTTCTCATGTTTTGAATTGTAATTGTAATTAGTCTTATTAAGATATTTTGGGGTGTCATTTTTATAAATATGCCTTATTCTAAAAATTTAAATTTTGTTATTGCTTGGCTACAGGAATGTTAGTAGATCATGGTTTTTTTCTCTAAAATGACAGAAAAATTGTAAGTTTATGTACTGTTCAAAAGAAAAGCATTTGGCAACAAAACATAGATGAACCTTAGTGAAAGAAACCAGTTGCAAAAGGCCATGTAAATGGTTCCATTCTTGTGAAATGCCCACTATAGGCCTATCCACACAGAGCGCAGATTAGTGGTTGCTAATGGTGGGCAGACAGGTCGGGGGTGACTGCTGATGGGTATAGGGCTTCTTTCGGGGTGATGAAAATAGTGTATAAGTTGTTATAATGTCTGTACAACTATGACTGTATTAAGAACTATATTGTACAGCTTAAATGGAGTTTTATGGTGTCCAAATTATATCAAGCTGTTAAAAATTCAGTCAAAATGAAATAATTTGAAAAGTTTATCTCCCAGATTATTCAGTATAGTTTATTGTCTTAAGTTGAAAGAATTACATAAAAATTATGTTATAACTAAATTCCAGTGTATGGCATTTGGGAGTTTTTGTTATTGTTTGTTTGGAGCAGAAGTATGCAATTGTGCTTTTGCTTCATGTGAAAATGTTTAAAAATACTATTTTTTTTTTGGTACTGGGGATTGAACTCAGGACCTTGTGCTTGTGAGGCAGGTGGCAGAACCACTGAGCTAAATCCCCAGCCCAAAATATTACTCTTTTGAGTTTAATTCTTGATCAAATGAATGCATAAATAAAAATAGAAGTATTATCACTTGCTTCCTTCAGACACGAAAACTGCAGCATTTTGTGTCTCAGGCAGGAGTCTGCCTTGCGGTGACTGTTGTTCTGTGTGTTGCAGGGAAGGAGACTGGTGGGAAGCGAGATCGATCGCAACAGGAAAGAACGGCTACATCCCCAGCAATTATGTGGCGCCTGCAGATTCCATTCAGGCAGAAGAGTATGCCGATACTTCATGTTTTATTAATTCTTTTGACTTTCGAAATGTTTTAATGCACATTCTACTTAGCCACAACTTTACATGCACACAATTACCAGTCTTAATACAACTGATGTATCATATTAATAGATGTTACTTGAGAATTAATAATTAATAGCATCCACTTAGAGTAGCATCATAAGTGAGTCTGCATTAATCATGCTCTTATGCCTGGCCTTTCTCCTCCATCTTTGTACTCGTTTTTATTATTCTGTTAACCCTTTTCATATTCTGCAGACTCTCACCTTAAAAATTTACCTCACTTAAATCTTGGCTCAGTGCTTGGGACGTGTTTCTGTAGGAGCACGTCCTTGTCTTCTAGGAAGCTCACTCTGAGATCTTCAGGCTCATGATGAGAGTGCTGTTAGCTTTCAGGTCTAGGAAGAAATACATGCATGTACAGCACAAAAACAGGGAAGGGGGCCAGAGCGTGGTAAGGCAGGATGTTAGCAGCTGGGGAGCCTGGTTGTCCAGGATACGGGATTGTATTCTTGCAGCTTTAAAGAGTTAAAGATCACTGCTAGTGACATTCATTTTAGGTGCAATTAATTTATCTGGGATCCATCAGTGCTACTTCATTTTTATTTTACATAAAATATAGTGCCTTGCATACAGTAGCTACTCTTAGCAGAACAGTACTTGTTGCTTCTATTAAGGATATGTCATTTGTCTGAATAACTGTGTTCTACCAAGACATTTGTTACTATTTGTTTTATTCTTTCATCATCTTCCCGGGTATTCTGTGAATTCTCCCAGAAGAGATTCACTTTTACTCTCTAGGCTTTATTTAAGTCAAACCTGTGCACATGTAGTTCCTCAGAGTGTGGGTTGGCACACTTGCACACTGTTGGCAGAGAACCTCCTCTGCTCTTGTTACTGTAGTCTTAGCATTTTCTTCTGTCCTTGACAGAAAGCATCTGTTATTGGCTATCTTCCCTTCTCCGTTTACTGTTCCTGTGAGTCGGAGTAGTTCAAAAACCTGCTGAATAGTCAGGACATGGAAATGCTACCAGAGCATATTTTAACAGTGAAATTTGTAATACTGTTTCTCTTAAGAAATAGGAATTTATGTCCTATATTTTAAGCCATATTCTGTGGCTATTCTTTGTTGTCCTCACTGTCCCACTCTCTTATTGATACTTCTACATATATAGTTTTTCTGACTCATATCTTTCTGATATTAACACCATTAATGTTTTTCCAGATGGTATTTTGGCAAAATGGGGAGAAAAGATGCTGAACGATTACTTCTGAATCCTGGGAATCAACAAGGTATATTCTTAGTAAGAGAAAGTGAAACTACTAAAGGTATGAATTAATATATTAATACAAGCATAAAATTTCCTTGGGCAGTGTTTTGAGAAAAGTAGAGTAAAAATGTTCATCCACCCTCCCCAGGTGCTTACTCCCTCTCTATTCGTGATTGGGATGAGGTAAGGGGCGACAATGTGAAACACTACAAAATCAGGAAGCTTGACAGTGGTGGGTACTATATCACGACCAGAGCACAGTTTGAAACGCTGCAGAAATTGGTGAAACACTACACAGGTGGGTAAATATTTCGAAACTAAAAACTTAACTTTCTTGGGCCAGGGATTTAGCTCAGTGGTTTCACTGCCTGCTGCGCAAGCAGAAGGACCCGAGTTCGATCCCTGGTACCAAAAAAAAACCCAAAAAAAACTTAACTTTCTCACGATTTCTTTTATGAGGACAAAAATCAGTGTCTTTAGTGTGTGCCCAGTAAATGTGTCTAGGTTTGTTTGTTTTCTTTTTGGTATAGTATCTCACTATGTGATTTAGGCTGGCTTCAGACTCTTGCCTCAGCCACCCCAGTGCTGGGGTTATGGGAGTGTTCCACTACACCTGGCCTCTAGTTTTATTTTTTTCCAGATAAATATTATAGGTTTATTTAAAACTTATTTCTCTCCTTTAGTATGCAAAATACAAACTCCACAAAATGTTCATTTGTTTACACATATGTAAAATAGAAGTTTGCTTAAATTTATATTACGTATTTATTAAGGGGTTTTTTTTGGTTTATTTTGGTACCAGGGATCAAACTCTTGACCTTGTGCTTGCAAGGCAAGTGGCAACACCACTGAGCTAAATCCCCGGCCCTTTCATATTTTGGTTTGGTTTGGTTTGGTACCAGGGATCAAACTCAGGACCTTACACTTGCAAGGCAGGTGGTGGCACCACTGAGCTAAATCCCCGGCCCTCCTTACATATTTATTAAGGTAAGGAACTATATAGAAAAAACACATTTGTTCTGTTTAAGGCATACTTAGGAATAAACCATTGTACAAGTTGTTGCACATCTGAAAACACAGTGCATAACAGAATGTCTGTATAAAAATGTTAAAGAAGTAAACCAGGCATATTTACTTGACTTAGGTCATAAATGTGTAGATCATAAGGCAAAAGTAGATTTTCCTTGTCAAATACCCAGAAGTTTGAGAAGAACTTTGGCTTCCTCATTTGGTACCTTTAGAACCAAGACTGACCAAGCACCATCACAAAGGCCATTAAAACACATTTTCTCTACCTGAATTTCTTCTTGTTCTTCTAACATACTAATTGCCCTCTGGTTTTAAAATCAGGAGCAGACTTAATAGTATCTGAATTGAGGTATTGGATAATGTGCTAAACTCAGATGGTTATTAGAATCCTTACTGGCATAGTGTTTACATTGGAGTTCTATTTCATGGCATATAGGCAGAGTATGAAAGTGAATTAAAAAACATAAGAGCAAGTTTTTATTTATGGACACTTACCAAATAGGTAAAACTAAGCACTACACCTAAGAAGCTTTGTAAGACATCCTCTTAGATAATCTTCCCCTGCAGATGCTGGATCTCATAAGATTTCCTAAAGTATAAACCCAGTGGAAAAACAAAAAAAACAAAAACCAGGTGTGGTAGTGCACTCCTATAATCCCAGCACTCAGGAGGCTGAGGTAAGAGGATTGCCCCAAGCTCGAGGCCAGCCTGAACTACATAGTGAGACCCTGTTTCAAAAAACCAAACTATGGGGATTTAGCTCAGTGGTTCCGCCACCTGCCTCACAAGTGCAAGGTCCTGAGTTCGAACGCTGGTACCAAAAAAGCACCAAAATATAACAAAATAATAATAAGCCCAATGGAATTTGGTCTTATCCTTGAAAATTAAGCCATAGCAACTGTAGATGTTCTTATTTTTCAAAGACTTGAAAAATATTCAATATTGGAGTCGTACATCAGTTTCTCTTTATCAATTTGATATGTAAATGGATCTGTGTAAGCCTAAATGGTTAGTATTAGAGAGCAAGTTTCCATGGTATTTTCTTCTTCGTTGACAGCTAGCTGCAAACAGTCTATCAAGTCAGCCAGCACTCTTGACTTTGACCAAACATGGTACAAGCAGTGGCACCACTTGTACTTGCCCTTGTTAAGAGTGTGAATTTGTGTGGTAACTTGATGAGAATGGAGGAAATGTGTCTCCCAAGGATACACAGGTCAAGCCATTGTGAATGTGGGGTTCCCTGCCTTTGTGTCGCCCTTACTTAGAATTCAGTCCCCTAAATGAACATCTTGATTTTCAATGTCTTGCAAATTAGTTATTAATATTAGAAATTACAGTGACAGCATTTCCTTAAGAATAAGTAAATCCCAGTGGTTAAGAGAATTTTGTACACTGGCTGACCCGAGCCGAATCCCATAACTTATTTATATGAGATATTATACAAATATACGTATATTTAATACGTAATAACATAAAAGTGTACTTAACAGAATGCTTTGCTTTTTTGTATGGTACTAGGGTTGAACTCAGGGCCTTCACAATGAAATGCATCCCCAGCCCTCTTTTATTTTTGAGACTGAATCTCATTAAGTTGCCCAGGCTGGGCTAAAATTTGTGGTCTTCCTGCCTCAGCCTCCCAGAGAACTGGGATTATACATGTGTACCACCACCTGGCTCTTACTATGTATGTATGCTATTTTGTTTTCTTCTTATAGACAGTTCTGTTTTTGTGTTTTGTTTTGTTTTCTTTGAGACAGGGTCTCATTATGTAGTTCAGGCTGCCTTAAATTCACTGTGTAGCCCAGGCTAGCCTCAAATTATAGCAATCCTCCTGCTTCAGCCTCCCCAATGTTGGGCTTATAGGCGTGTGCCACCACACCTGGCTATGTTTATATTTTTAGAGTAAAATTGGTAGACTATTGTGTTTTTACTTTTCTACAATTTTTTAAAGGTTTTTAAAAAAATTATTATATATGCATTTTAATTTTTGTAAGGAATTTATTTTACAATGTAGTTCATTCATTTATCTAGAACATGCTGATGGTTTATGCCACAAGTTAACAACTGTGTGTCCAACTGTGAAACCCCAGACTCAAGGTCTAGCAAAAGATGCTTGGGAAATTCCTCGGGAGTCTTTGCGACTAGAGGTCAAACTAGGACAAGGATGCTTTGGTGAAGTATGGATGGGTAAGAAGCCTGAGCTCTTTGGAGGAGGGTGGGTTTTTGTCCATACATTAAAGTGGTACAACTTATGATAAAATAGGTTTAAGTATTTAACTGCTGTTCATTGAAGTTTAGTCTAAAAATCTCACAATATAGATTGAAAATTGTCTCTCTAGGAACATGGAATGGAACCACAAAAGTAGCAATCAAAACTCTAAAACCAGGCACAATGATGCCAGAAGCTTTTCTTCAAGAAGCGCAGATAATGAAAAAACTAAGACATGATAAACTTGTTCCACTCTATGCTGTTGTTTCTGAAGAGCCAATTTACATTGTCACTGAATTTATGTCCAAAGGTACGTATGTGTGCTTCTCTCTTGGAGTATTCATGTTGGTAAGTTGTTTAAGAAACAGAGTCTTCTTTCAGTTTTTCTAAATATAGATTTGTATTGAATAGTGCTTTGTAATTTAAGAGTTTAGTAGACATTTTAAAACAGGAAATGTGACACTAATGGAAATGATGCATTCCAGTTATTCCTGAGTCTGTTACAGAGTTTAAAAGGAAAAATAGGCAGGCTGAATTTATTTTGAAAGATTTGACTAAAGGAAACAGAATAGCCAGGGAAATTGAAAAATAAAACAAATTGAATTGAAATGATAAAATCAGAAAGATATTTATATCCTTAGTACTAAAGTAAAGAAGTAAGGGAAATTAATTTTATCTCATTTTAATGTAAACCCACTTCCTCTGCTCAGAACTCTTAGGAACTTCTTTTTTCCGCTCTTCCCTTCTCCCAAACCCAGACTAGTAAGAGTTAAGGGCCAGGCCAATAAAAAGGAAGACTGATGCTCTTCCCCTCTTTCTGCAGAGGATCTAGTAAGTCAGAAAATATACTCACTGGCCCAATGTAAGCTATTTTGAGTTGACTCTGTTTTTGAATTTGTCATTTTACTTGGTTGAGTCACCCTCTCCGTTAGTCTACCTTGTCCAGTGACATAGTTTCATCTAGGGGTGACGGGTAATTACAAACTACATATTTGCTGTAAGAAAAAATTTTCCCTCAAAAAGAATGGAAACTAAGAGATGTAGACTGTTTGTTGACAGCCAAAACATAACCTCAAGCACCAGAGTGCATGGCAGTCTTTGGAAAGAATTTCTATGCCAAACAACTGCCGATTATGTCATTTTGGAGAGTGCATTAAATGAACTGTGACAGGGAGGAAGTTTAAATCAAGATACTGGTAGCGGAAAAGAAGAAAAAAAGATATTGGTAGTGGGAGAAATATAATGGAGGCATACCTGTGACCCCAGCTTCTTGGGAAGCTGAGGCAGGTAGATTGAGGCCCACCTGGGCAATTTATTGAAAGCCTGTCTGAAAATTTAAAAAAAACATTAAAAGGCCTGGGGGGGGGGTGTAGCCCAGCACTCCCCGGGTTCAATTCCTAGTCCCACACCAAAAAAGAAAGGATCATTTCCATGGGAGCCGTGGTCAAATTCTGTGTTGTCAGATCACTGGATTGGGATTATTTTCAGGTGGAGATTTAGAATACACAGTAAAAGTTTTTCTAGTTTTAAAACTCAGTAATTCCCCATTTTGGCTTTCGGTTACTTAGTAATTGGCCCCCCAAAATCCATCCAAAGTCATTGCTTCATGTACTCCAGCATTAACCTACTGCTGTCAACAGATAGATTTTCTTTTACTTCTTCTTTCTGTATGTACATATGTTTTTGTGAGGCTGGAGGTTGGACCCAAGGCCTTACTCAAGCTAAGTACATGCTCTACCACGGAGATACACCCAAGCCCCACCTCAGATTGTTGTTTTCTTCACCTGGAATTTGGTTTCCCCACCCACCAACTACACTGGCCTAGTCCAGTGTCAGGTCACAGTCAGTATCTAGTTTCGGGTCATGTGTTCCATTGTGTTGTCTGGAACTGTTCTTCAACTTTTGTGGGGGAGGGGGGTCCTCATACATTGTTGTGTTTTTTTCTTTTTTTCTTTTTTGGTACCGGGGATAGAAGTCAGGACCTTGTGCTTGCAAGGCAGGCTCCGTGTCATTGAGCTAAATCCCTGGCCTCATATTGTTATGTTTTAAGAGAGCAGTTCAGTTTTTTGTTTTATAAAATGTCCCTTAATTTGGATTTATTTTCTCTTGATTAAATTCAAATCCATGGTATGCTTTTAACCAGTTATAGAAAGGCAACAACCATACTTTTCTTCCAAGTCTTTCACTTTGCTGTGTTCACAGTACTTTTTTTTTTGTATGGGAGATTGAACTCAGGACCTTGTGCTTGTGAGGCAGGCGTGGTGCCACTGAGCTAAATCCCCGGCCCTTCAACAGTACTTTTCTGCTCCATGGTATCTTCTGCTAAAATTGAGAGCTCTTGGTCAGGCCGGCACTCCCACTGCAGCTCACTTAGCTGCTTATAGTTAATTGTAGCCAGCCCAGGATACTCTGAGTTGTCTGAGTTCGTGATTCATATAGACTTCAAGATATGTAAGTGTCTAATACTACTTTGCAAATCAAAATTAGAATCTTGATCAAAGCAAGGAAAGAATGACTCCAATCTGAATGACTCAGTTCTCTTAGGAAAGGGAAAGACTACATTTTCACCTTCTTTGTATGCTGTCAAGAAAAGTTTCCAGATTTTTAGTTTAAGGATCTATTGTAGAATATTAAGATGATTATTCAGAAATTCCAGAACAAAAATAAATTTAAAAATCAAAAGGTGAAAGATTTTGTATTGTGGTAGGGTGATTTGTTTTGAGATTGGAGGAGTATTTATTTTAATCTTAATACAAGATTTTCTTACTTTTTCTGAATATCTTGTCTCTTATAGGGAGCTTATTAGATTTCCTTAAGGAAGGAGATGGAAAGTATTTGAAGCTTCCACAGCTGGTCGATATGGCTGCTCAGGTACTTGCATATACATGTATCAGTCAATTTGAATTGAAAGTATACATTTAAAATGTAGAGTTATCTTAACAGAATAGGACAGGAAGGAACATTGGAAGTAATCCAGTGTGAACTCCTAATATTACAGATCATGTAGCATCTGAAGATCAGAAATACCTAGAATTCACATAACTTGTTGGTAGCAGAACCAATATTGGAACCAGTTTGTAGAACACCTAGTTGTCCCTGTAAGCTATAGTGGCCGGTACTCTTGTCACCAGGTCATTTTAGATTGTTTCTGATTGGGGCCTTGACGGGCTTGTGCCCAGAGGTTCAAAATAACCCTGTGACTTACCTCTGTCACAGAAACAAGAAGACATTAGGACGTGACATTACATTGCCAACAGTAACTGGATATACGGGTAGGCTGAAAAGCTTAACCCTTGGAATATGAGTCAGGAGTTTTTTGTGTGCAGTGCTAGAGGTGTGTCAGATTTTTGTAGGTTGAATGTAGTGTGCTGTAGTATTAGTGTCATCTCCTAGACTGTGCTTGTTGCTGTCATCTACTTTTGAGAAAAAGACCTGATAGCTTCTCCCTGCTTCCTTCCTAACATGTTGTGTTCCTTGCCAAGATTGCTGATGGTATGGCATATATTGAAAGAATGAACTACATCCACCGAGATCTTCGGGCTGCTAATATTCTTGTAGGAGAAAATCTTGTGTGCAAAATAGCAGATTTTGGTTTAGCAAGATTAATTGAAGACAATGAATACACTGCAAGACAAGGTAAAATTACTTTTATATAAATGCTCATAACCTAATGTCCTGTGTTTTTTCTTACTTAACATGCTTTTGAAAATACAGGTTTTTATACAGTAAGAATAGTTCTGGTTCCTCTCAAAGGAGTCATAGAACACTGATTTTATTCATAAAACTATATAGAATATATATTACTGTGACTTTCTTAGATATTTCCTATGAGGAAGAAGTTGACCAGATATTCTTTGAATGAGAAATTATAGCAAGTAATATAGTCTCTTTATACTCGATCAGTTCTTGAACTGTTGCCTTAGAGGCTCTCAGTAAGGACAGTGACTTTCCTTACTCCCAGGACACATCTGACAGTATCTAGAGACATTTTTGAATGTCACAAAGCAGGGGCTACTGCTGGCACTGACTGGGTTGAGGCCAGGGATACTGCTAAATGTCCTACAATGGCAGGCTAGACCCCACCACCACAAAGAATTACCAGGCCCAAAATGGTCAGTATTGCCAAGTTGAGAAATCCTGATTTAACCACACCTTTTTAATCTCTCTACTTTCATGCAGTTATGTCTAGTTGAAATATCTTCTTATTCTTCTGTAATCTTTACTTGTAAAATCCTAACCATTCATTTAAGGCTTAGTTTAGCTGCCACTCTTTCAATGAAATCTTTTGTGATTGTGCCAGTGAAAATTATCTTCTGTTTGTTGAAATATCTAATACACTCTGCTTTGTACCACATTATACTTACATATACTTGTAGATAACTTCAAATATATAAAGCACTTATAACCTTACTATCATGAGCATATAAACTTCATGAAAGCCATGTTTTTATGTGCTTGTAATGATTAGAATATTGCCTATTCATAACAGGCATACACTAAATATTTGAATAAATTAACAGGGGCTTTTCCAATTGATAACACAGTAAAAATATCCAGAGATATCATAATAAAGAAAAAAGAATATGGTTGAAAACCGGTGGCCATTAGACCCCAACAGAATATATCCTCATCAGCTCACAGCTACAAGTTACAGATTTTGTTGTCCATATTTTATAAGCCATATTTTTGGCTTAGAGTGTCATATCCCTCCCTCTGTCCTTCCCTCCCTCCTTCCTTCTCTCCTTTTCTTCTTTCCTTCCATCTACCCATCCTTCCTTTTTTAAAATTTTATTTTGTGGTACTGAGATGGCATCCAGGGCTTCACACATGCTAGACAAGTGCTCTACTGCTGAGCTACATCCCCATCCCTTTTTTAGAAACAAATTAGAGACAGAGCCTAAGCCCAGACCAGCCTTGAATTTGTGATCCTTCTACCTCAGCCTTCTAAGTAACTACAAACATGTACTACCATACCAAAATTCCTACCTCTGTTTTCTTGAATGATTTTGTTTGCACTACCAACTTTCTTTGTTTTATTGTTGTTTTGTTTTATTTTGGGGTTTTTTTGAGACAAGGTCTCCCTGGTCAGGCTGGCCTTGAACTCACAGTGTAGCCCAGGTTGGCCTTGGACTCCCAGCAATCCTCCTGCCTCAGCCTCCAAAGGCTGGGATTACATGTGTGAATTCCCACACCTGCCTCTTTTTTATATCACTGAATATCTTACAAGGAAGAAATTGATTTGTTTTAATATAAATTTTAAAAATTAAAAATTTTGCCCATATACTTTGCATGTTTGAAAAGTTGGACACCAGTGATGCATACAGTAAGGACATTGACAAAAGATTAGCCCTGCTCATATTTGCACAAATAGATTTTTTAAAAAACAATCAATTTAAGATTGCCAATATTGTCTTAGGTGCAAAATTTCCAATCAAATGGACAGCTCCTGAGGCTGCACTTTATGGTCGATTTACAATAAAGTCTGATGTATGGTCATTTGGAATTCTACAGACAGAACTTGTCACAAAGGGGAGAGTGCCATATCCAGGTAAGCCAGCTTGGCATTAGCTCTTGGTGGTCCTGTCGGTGCCCAGTGGGAGTGTACTAGGAACAGCAGTGTATGTATGGTGGGGGCTTTCTTCTCTCCCCATGCCTGCTCCTTATTTTGGAATGGGATGGAAAACGCTGAGTAAGAGCCCAGTCCTTGGGGTGGGGCAAGCACAGAAGGCTTGCTTGGTATTCCTCTCTGCCTTCTCCTTTAGGACCTTTTCCTAACAGATCTTTTATCTGTTCTCTTCTCTCAGATCAGAAGTATATGCTGCCCCCATCCCCCTGTACAGTGATTGTTCCTTTCTACAAGTATGACTGGTATATTTTTGTAAATACACATGTATTTGCCCTCTTTTCCTCAATGGACTATTTAAGAGGAAATTTATATAATTACTGAGGGGAAAAAATGTGTCCTTCCTAAAAAATAAATAGCTTGCCTACTTGCTTCTAGGGCAATGAAATTGAGCTAGAATTGAGTATTTTAGTCTGATGCTGGTTGAGGAGACTGAAAGCATATGAAATCCAGTCTTCGTGAAAAACTGCTATGCAAACCTTAGGTTTTTGCACATTTTCTAGCATATCCTCCTAACACCTCCAGTTGTAGCTCTAATGCCACCGTGTTACCATGCACTTCCCCTCATTCCTGTTAATGCTAATACTCACTGTCCAAGTTCTGCTCTCTTAGTGACTCCCCCTTGCCCTTCCCAGTCAGACTCCACTCCTGTCTAATTCAGGATCATCTTACTTCACCTTTACCTGTCAGTGATTCTTGGGGCTCTTGTTTCCGGAACCTTTCTCATCTGTGATCTTGTCATCACTCATGCCTTAAACCTTCACATTGATCCGCCGCTTGCCTCACAAGCACAAGGACCCGAGTTCGATCCCCGGTACCAAAAAAAACAAAAACAAAAACACATTGCCAATAACTGCACTGCTCATAATTGTTGTTCTACACATCCACTCTCTGACCACTGCCTCATGTCTCTCCAGTTTTTCTACTCAAACCCTAGCATTTTCTTTACACACTCTGGATCTTTAATCCCTTGATTCTACTACCTTTGCCTCCACCCTCTTCATGAAATCACTCCTTAAATCTCATGGTGAAGTAGTACAATCAGACCTTTGTGTTTATTTACATTTGTCCTTTGCTTTTCTGTCTTTTCTCATTTGTCTGGCAAAATCACAACAATAGATAAAATCTAGCTGTACCTACATTATACCTACATACATAACTGGAGACAGCAATATAACCGTATGATGTAGTTTTACTTTGGACTTATAGCCAAGAGGAACTTTTAGTTGGGGCCATGATGACGGGGCTAATACCCATCTTACAACCTCACTACAAATAACTACAAAAGTTAGACAAAATATGTAACACAGCTGTTGTACAACAACCAGTGAAGGCCACAGTCCTTAGAAGGGTAAGCACATAAAGTGAGCCCTCTGTTTACTCCACCTTTCTCCCTGAAGGCTGTTCTAAAAGAGCACGGGGAAGAAAGCCCAACAGGCAGCGTCAGTCTTACTGAGCAGAGGAGACAGACCAAGTGCCCAGGTTATGGAAGGCAGGGTCCTCGAAAGGAAGGAGTGACAGTGAAAGACTAAAATTCTTCCTCAGAGTTCCCCACGGGTCCTCGATCTTCTCTTGAAGCTGCACATACACAAGGACAGGCTTCAGACCCCTAACAGGAAACAGCCTCTAGGCTTCTGGAGAGCCTTGCAGAGCTCAGAGGCTGTGACATGCTGGGGAGTGGCTGCCAGCTCAAGTAGACAGGTGTCGGTGGAAATGCTCGCTCTAGGGGAAAGGGCAGAGGTAAACAAACCCAAAGCCAGGCCTTGACAAATAGGACCCAGGTAATAATTGGCCAGTAAATTTACTGGTGAGTAAAACCTAACGTCTTTTAGAAAAAGGTAATGATGTAGATAATTCACAGTGTATAACTCAAAATGTCCAGCATAAAAGAAAGTTAATAGACATGGAAGAAAAAGAAGAAACTACTGGTTATCAGGAATTTAAGATCAATAGGAACAGGCCCAGAGATAATCCTGATCTTGAAGTTACCAAAAGCTTTCAAATTAGCAATACTTAAAATGGAAGTTGAAAGGGAAGCAATACTTCCAAATTCATTCCTGGAAGCAAGTGTTATTTGATTCCAAAACCAGGGAAAGACCCAACCAAAAAGAGAACTACAGGCCAATCTCCGTAATGAACATAGATACAAAAATCCTCAATAACATACAGGCAAACAATACAGAGGGTATTCATCAAAAAGATCAGGGCCGGGGACTTAACTCAGTGGTTTCGCCGCCTGCTGTGCAAGCGCAAGGACTCGAGTTCGATCCCCAGTACCAAAAATAAAAAGATAATACACCCTGACCAAGTCGGATTTATCCCAGGGATGTAAGGATGGTTCAACAAAAATAAATCGATAAATGTACTACATCATATTAACACAGTCAAGGACAAAAGCCATATGATCACATCAGTAGATGCAGAAAAAGCATGCGATAAAATTCAACACCCATTCATGATGAATCCTGCAGAAAATTGGAATAGAGGATCTTTATCTCAACTTGATAAAGGCAGTCTATGAAAAATCAACAGCCAACATAATACTAAATGGTCGAAAACTGAAAACCACACTAAAATCAGGAACAAGACAAGGATGTCCACTATCACCATTCCTGTTCAATATAATTTTGGAAAAATTAGCCACAGCAATTAGACAAGAGAAAGAAATAAAAGGAGCAAAGATAGGAAAGGAAGAAGTTAAACTGTCATTATTTGCTGATGATACAGTACTCTACATTGAAGACCCAGAAAACTGCCAAAATACTTCTAGACTTAATTGACAGATACAGTAGAGTAGCAGATACAAGGTAAACACTCAAAAATCAGTAGCCTTCTTGTATACAAATAACAGTCTTACTGAGAGAGAAATTAGGGAAAAAAATCCCTTTCAAAGTAGCATCCAAAAAAATGAAATATTTAGGAATCAGTCTAATGAAGGAAGCAAAAGACCTCTACATTGAGAACGATAACACTCTGAAAAAAGAGATCTAAGAAGATATAAGAAAATGGAAAGACATCTCTTGTTCTTGGGTAGGAAGAACCAATACAGTGAAAATGGTCATACTTCCAGAGCTGCTATACAGATTCAATGCAATCCTGATTGAAATCCCAACAGTATATTTCACAGATCTAGAGAAAACAATCCAAAAATTCATTTGGAACCAGAAGAGATCTAGAATAGCAAAAGCAATTCTAGGCAACAGAGACATGGCAGGGGTTATCACAATCCCCAACTTGAAATTATACTACAAAACCACTGTGATAAAACCAGCATTGTACTGGCAAAGAAACAGACCCGAGGATCAGTGGAATAGACTAGAAGATACAGAAACAACTCCAGACATACTCAGGTACCTCATCTTTGACAAAGGAGCCAACCATCTTCACTATTTAATAAACGGTGTTGGAAAAACTGGATTTCAACTTGCCAAAGATTAAAACTAGACCTCTATCTGTCACCATGCACTAAAGTAAGATCGAAGTGGATTAAAGATCTAAATATTAGAACAGAAACACTAAACTTGCTGCTGGAAGATAAGTTAGGTAGAACCTTGAAGACATTGGCATAGGAAAAAACTTTATGAACAGATCCTCAGTAGCACGGGAACTAGCACCAAGAATCAACAATTGGCATCTCATGTTATTAAAAAACTTCTGCACTGCAAGAGAAACCACCAGCAGAGCTAAGAGACAACCTACACTGTGGGAAAATTTTTTACCTGATGTTCTTCAGACAAAGGTCTACTATGTAGAATATATAAAGAACTCAAAAAAATGAGACCCCCAAATGTAAAGACCCAATTCAAAAATGGGCATCTGAAATGAACAGACGTTTCTCAAAGAAGTAAAGCAGCAAAAAAGAAAACAGAAAAAAAAGTAAAGCAGCAAATAAACATGAAAAAATGTTCAACATCACTGGTCATTCGAGAGATGCAGGTGAAAATAACACTGAGATTCCACCTCACCCCACAAAGAATGGCTGCTATCAAGAAATCAACCAATAACAAATGCTGGTGGGGGTATGGGGAGAAAGGAACCCTTCTCCATTGTTGGTGGGAGTGCAGACTGGTGCAACTACTGTGGAAATCAATATGGAGACACCTCAAAGAACTAGGATTAGAAGTCCCATTTGACCCAGCTATTCCTCTGCTGGGTATCTTCCCAAAAGAATTAAAAGAATCATACCAGAGTGATATATGCTCACCCATGTTTATAGAGGCACAGTTTGTAATCGCTAAAACTTGCAAACACCCCAAATGCCTATCAACTGGAGATTGGATAAAGAAGATGTGGTTTTTTAATAAAATGGAGTACTACTCAGCCATAAAGAATGAGAAACTAGAGACATTTATAGCTAAATGGATGCATATCGAGGCCATACTCTTAAGTGAAATAAATAGGACACACATGTAAATACCGAATAGTTTCTCTGGTGTGAGAAACTAAAAGTGTAAATAAGGATCAAAATGTATAATTGATATTGTGAAAAGGAGGAAAAGGTCTAAAGGACTAGGCAAAGCAGGAGGGGTAGGGGAAGGAAAAGAAAAAATACAAGAAAAGGAAAAAAAATGGAAGTAAAGTCTTTGTAAATAGGGAAGGGGAGGAGAGGGTGAAGGGAGGGCAGAGGAATGGGGAAAAAATAAGAACCAAGATCTATTATACAAAGGTACAAGATCCCAATGATGAATGTAACTGTACTGTATACCTAAAATGTACCAATAAACTTAATGAATAAAAAAATAAAAAGGAAGATGGTTTGGAAAACGCTGTGTCAGCTGAAAGAAGATGGATGCATGCATGCACACACACGTAGAATTCCATTTATATGCAGTGGCAAAAAGGGGAAATCCCCAGAGACAAAAAGCAGACTAGTGGTTGTCTAGTAGGAAAGATTAGAGTGAAATGGGGATGATTGATAATAGATACAGGTTTTTTGGGGGGGTTGATAAAAATGTTTTAAAGTTGACTTGTGATGGTTATGTAACTGAATGTATTAAAAACCATCAAATTATGTACTTTAAATGGGGAATTATATAGTTATATGAATTATACCTCAATAATGTTATTTTTTAATTTAAAATGGGAAAACATTGACAACATGATGAAAAAACTGGAGAATTTCAACAGATTTGGGATTTATAACAAAGAAGCAAATGGAAATTTTAGAGGTGTAAAACATGAAATAAGAACGAATTAGATGGGCCAGGGATTTAGCTCAGTGGCACCGTGCCTGCCTCACAAGCACAGGGTCCTGAGTTCAATCCCTGGTACCAAAGGAAAAAAAAAAAGTAAATTCTATGACAGTAATACAAAGGACAGGGAGGTAAAGGAGTAACAGGTAAGCTGTTCTAAGTTTCTTTCATTGTTTGGAAAGCATAAAAGTACTCATTTAAAGTATAACCAAAGAAGAATATTGTACTGTATCTCAAGGGACAACCACTGAAGTGATAAAAGAAAGTAAAATAAAAAGCTAGGAGAGGAACGAGGTGGTAGCTCAGTGGTAAAGTGTGGGAAAATAAATAGATTAATGAAAAATACTTGCCTGATCAAAATAAAAAGAAAAAACTATGTGGGACAAATAGTAAATAAGTACAGTAATATATTGGTAGGGTTAAACCCACTTACATCCATGATAGTATGTAATAAGTTCAGTAAATATACCAATTAAAAGATAGAGATAAGGCTAGATTTTAAATACATAAGTGCTGTAACACTGTTTATGAGACATACGTTAAGGACAGGGTTTACAAAATGATTATAATTTAAGGTTGCAAAAAAATAAACTATGCAAATGCTAACCAAAACAAAACCTGTGTAGCAGTTATTAGAGACAAAAGTACATTTCTTAACAATAAAATGGCCAATTAAATAGGGAAATCTAAAGGCCCAAAATGAATATGCAACTAACTCCATAGCTGCAAATATACAATACAAAAATAAATATGATTAGGATAACTTAACTGTCCAGATGAGAATCAAAATATAAATGATTTGTAAATTGGAAGTCATGTATTTGGCTGTGCCACAGGTCAAACCCACGATCTCATGGGTGCCAGTCTTTAAAGAAGAGGAAGATGCTATATAAGCATCACTGTCTGCCTCTGGTTCACGTGTTGTCCAGACGTATCTGCTGCAGGCTCTTCTCTCACCGGACTGTCCTTTGCAAAGCCACAGTGCATCTTTTTTTTTCCAGGTACAGATGATTGAACTCAGGACCTTGCTCTTGTGAACCACATGTAGTGCCCCTGAGCTAAATCCCCAGCCCCACAGTGTCTCTTTGCTAGTCTTAGTTTGGGACAGTACCACACCTGGGCAAATGCAATCAAGTATGACATATTTAAATTTATTAACAGGGTGCTAAATATTTACTGCTTGATTTTAAGAGTTGACAATCTTTGAATTAGCCTGTTCCTGTCTCCTTTTTTTCTGAGCAGTGTGGGAGACATCCAACTTCCTGTGTGCTCAGGGAGTTGTGTCTCACTCGGAAGCTCCCTGGCAGGAAATGGTTCTCTTCCTGAAGATAGAGAGTACTCCTGCCAGGAGGCATTCTGGCCGTAGTTTACTTTCCTCACTGTTGGCATAAAATCATTCAGTAGTTGTGGTTATCAGAAAATTCTGGAGAGTCAGGTTTTGAATGGAAGAGTTTATTGATAACTAGGGGTTCGTGTACATAATATAGTAATAGAGCATATACGTTGCAGGTGCAGGCCTTGGGTTCAGAACCCAAGTTTATTGGTAACTGGGAGGTTTTTTGTTATATTCAGGCTTATCTAGATTGATTAATCTTAGTCTGTTAAAATAATTAAGAAGCATAAAATAAAAGAACAAAGGCATAAGAGTGCAGGGGGAAAACGTCTTCTAATTTTAGTAAGCCCTCACTGAATGCTAAGTACCTTGCTCCTTTTCTGCTTCCCACTAACAATTTCTGGTTGTATTTCTGTGGTGGATAAAATATACTGCATTTCATTTACAAAGATGATGCTGCCTACCTAGATGAAAATCTCAGAAAACTTCCTTTCAAGTATTAGACCCCAAATTCCAGTTTCCTTTAATAGTTTTTCCTTAAAATGTTTTGTAGAATCACTTATTCCTGAGAAACACTGTAACTAAAACTAGAGCTAATTAATAAATGCCATTACATTGTTTTAAGGGAATCATGGTGTATGAGACATCTCATTGCTAATGGTCAGTTCCAGATGGCAGGAGGTAGGAAGGACAGCCTGACTTGTGGACAGGCATTGAAAGGTGAGGTGGGGAGTGGGGAGACAGTGAAGAGAAGAAGAATTTGGGGAAAGAGACCTTTATTGGCCTGTGACAACACAAGGTGAGCTGTTGGGGGTGGGGGCTACAGAGCAGTACAAGAAAGAAACTGTGTAACCTGAAGAAGGTCCAACAAATGGTAACAGATAAGGAGACTGCTTCAGGTAGGTGACTAAGTTTAAAGTTACACAGTCAGTACTTGTGGCAAAACCAAGACTACAGTTCTTCCCTCTGAATCCTGCTTGAAAGTTCTTTCAGAAACCCCCTTGCCCACCATTCCTCATTAGCCCAAGCGAGGTTGTTGCTAAATAGTAATATCAGAAAGTATCAGTAACTCAGAATGACAGCCTGGGTTCTCCTTAATCACATGGGGTTGGCTTTTGAAGATGTTAGTGTTAAAAGTAAAAAATTAGGTGGAATGAAAAATTTGACTTGTTAAAGGAAGATTTTCTAAGTTTCTTTTGATAAACTCTGATATTTAAAATTTGTCTTTCTATTGAAAGGAGCTTTTCACTGAGTAAGCTTTATATGCCTGTGTCAGTTTGTTCTATTCCTACATGTATGGGTTGATGTGTGACTCTTGTGTGTCAGGTATGGTGAACCGCGAGGTGCTGGAGCAGGTGGAGCGGGGATACAGAATGCCCTGCCCTCAGGGCTGCCCAGAGTCACTCCATGAATTGATGAACCTTTGCTGGAAGAAGGACCCTGATGAAAGACCAACATTTGAATATATTCAGTCCTTCTTGGAAGACTACTTCACTGCTACAGAACCACAGTACCAGCCAGGAGAAAATTTATAACCCAAATAGCCTATTTTATATGCACAAATCTGCCAAAATGTAAAGAACTTGTATAGAGTTCCTTGTGGACAGGAATCAGAAGAAGGTCTTCTTCACTCTGCATGTTTTTAATGGTAAACTGGAATTCCAGGTATGGTTGCACAAAACCACTTTTTTTTTCTCCAAGTGTTAAACTTTAAAGTACCAATGATGAATTTTTCAACTTATTGCAGGGTCCAAAGACAGTAGAGCTAAGATATTGATGACAGTGTGAGTGATAGAATGGTAGGGAAGAGCAGCAAGGCTACTGTTTTAAATCATTTCCTTTCTTTTCTTCCCCAAACTCAGAATTATTTTCTGTAATAGACATTATTTCTCATAATTTTAAGAGAAACATTTATTATTAAAGATAAAACTTGGGAGGTAAAAAGTTATACCGTAAGTAAAATCTAAAGAAACTCATAGGACCAAATAATTCCATTCCAGTTTTTTTAAAAAAATCTGTTGGATTTATTATTCTCAAAAGTTTTTTTTCTATGTTAAACAGTCAATCTGCGGTCTTAACATATGCCTCCTTTTGTGTGGAAATGGTCTAGGCTTTTCAAAAGCAAAAAAAAAAGGATTTTTAAACAGGATTTAAAACTTGACTAAATGTTACAGCACAGCAGTGTAATGCACTATGTTTATACTCCGATTCTTGGAACTGGAAAGTAGAAAAAATTTTTTCACTGAAGTCATTTTCTGAGTAGTTCAGTATAGAATAATGAAGATAACCTGAAAAATGAGTTAATCTGTTATATGGTTGCATTGATTTTTTTAAAGGCAGTATATAACTGAAATTGTACTATCCAATCCAAGGGGAAATCTTTTAAACTTTAGATGGCATGAAAAGTAAGACCCAACATTTGAGCAGTCCATTCTTTAAAAATAGACTTGGTACTGTGAGATGTTGCTATTGTGTTCTTACGGTGATGGGTGCCACAAATAGAAAAATCACTAGATCAGGGACTTGAATGCACTTTGCTTGTTTTAAATATAGACTGAGAGAGAGGGAAAATGTATTTAAAAGAAATATGAGAAAAGAACATGTGAAAGTTTTACAGGTAGAGGGCTGGAATGGAATGTTTAATGTTGATGTCACAGGGGACAAAGTGGCTTTGCTGGCACTCAGAGCTCCTCACTTGTTTTACTGAGACTTAAAGAGTTAAAAGGTATATCTGTAAAACTAATCTTTCTTAATATACAGCCTAAATGAGTGTTATGTCCTCAGAATAGTGAAGTGAAGGCTTCACACTAATTCCAGTGACAGCTTTTGTGCAAAATCTTTTTAGAACTCTTTTCAAACCATGTTTGAATCTTCATTCTTTTAGAAAATATACTTCATGGTTATTTTTCCCTTTAGGAATGTAGTTGATTTGGGGAGGAAAACTTACTCAGAATAATAACATACGTATTCAAACAAGGCCAGTTTTGACTATTTGAAGCATAAAATGAAACATGCAAAGTAAGACTGATTTTTCCAACTAACCTAGAAAGAAATTCCAAGATGTGAATTTGAATAGCAGCATTACTGGCTTAAGAGTCTAGCAGAGAAAAGCTGAATTTGATAAATAAGTCTAGTATTCCTGTTTTTAAAAAGTTTTATAGTCACACATTAAACCATTATATAAGGTTCCTGTATTTTCAGCATATAATTTGTAGCTACCATCACCCATCTGATTTAATCATGAAATTAGAAATTCTGTGCCATGGTATAGATGTTCACATCCAAGCCATTTTAAAATGGGCAAGTTGGCAACAGGACTGGTACTAAAAAGTATGGTTGTGTCCTCTGTTTACATAGCCTGTTAGTGTTGAATCCCCTGACCAAGAGGGGCTTCCTGGGAAGAGCGGCGTCGTTATTTCCCCTAACATAGACAACCTGTGATGTGAGTTTTTAAAGGGGCTTTATGTGAACTATGATATTGTAATTTTTGTAAGCATCTTCAAAGGAGTAGCAAAATGATGTTTATTTACTAATTCTGATCAGGAAAATTGATGGTATTCATTAGATTTTAACTGGAGCAGTTCCTTCTAATCACAGTTGTACAGTCAGGATAAAACACTAACTTAATGTGTATTCATTTTAAATTGTTATGTATTTTTACATTGCCAAAAAACATAAACTGTTTTGTATATTTGAAGCTTTTTCCAACAGCTTTCGTCTTCCGTGTCTCAATGTGGAACTTAACCCTTACCAAAAGTAGAAGTTGGCAAAAACAGCCTTCTAGCAGAAATACTTTTTTTAATGAATGACACCCTAAAACTTAATATTTTTATAAAGTACTATATTGTTTTGTGGATAATTGAAATAAAAATTCTCATTGAATGTACCTGTTTATCTTTTCAGTTGCTATTCATATATTTTCTCATTACTTTTTAAAGAAAATTGATATATCCTAAATTTATTCTTCCATTGGAAAACTTAGTTACATGTAACTTCTGAGCAGAGTTGTCAACTCTTTATTACATTTAATATATTATTAATAAACTTACTCCATGTGATTAGTTTTCCATGTCAGATGAGTGTCACATTTTTTATAAGTACTTCTTTTTTTAAAAATTAGAGCAAATACAGTCAATGTGTCATATAAAGAAAGCTCAGTGACTTGAGGTAAGCTGTTCATAGAGGACCCATGTGAAGGACATAGAATGACTGCTTTAGACTATAAGAGACTTAATTTTCTAAAAATGCATAATGTGTGAGCCATATCTCTATGTGTGATGTACTATGTTTAATGAAAATAAAACTATCTAATATTAAATTCTAAATGGCCAATCAAAAGTATTTGTGATTTTCAATACTGTAATGATGTTAATCACCTTTTACAGACAGTCATATCATCTAAAACTGTTAAGAGGAAATAACACGTAGGCAGCACACACTGCCTTCAGTTAAACATTTACTGAGTAGTTTTCTTTTCTTTTTCTTTTTATTTATTTATTTTGTGTGTGTGTGTGGTACTGGGAATAGAACTCAGGACCTTGTGCTTGCCAGGCAGGCATGGCGCCTCTGAGCTAAATTCTCACCCCCGAGTAGTTTTGTAGTCTGGTAATAGTTCCTCGATTAAGAATGTTTTTTGGGAGCCAGGGATTTAGCTCAGTGGTACCACACCAGCCTCGCAAGCATAAGGTCCTGAGTTCGATCCCTGGTACCAAAAAAAAAATGTTTTCTAATTTGCTGTTTCCCTTTGTTTTGTTCGTTTGCTTGCTTGTTTGAGACAGAGTCTCACTGTTGTTCAGACTGACTTTGAACTTGCTATGTAGCCCACGCTGGCCTCGAATTCGCAGTGATCCCCCTGCCTCAGGCTCCCAGAGTGCTGGGATTACAGTCATGCAGCACCACATCTGGCTTGTCTTTGAATTTGATGCATACTTTTTTGAACATTTTAGTTGCACACTTGTATGTTGTCAAATCTATTCCTTTTCATGTTTAGAAAGCACTTATTTGAGGGCTGGGGATTTAGCTCATTGGCACTGGGCCTGCCTTGCAAGCCCAAGGTCCTGAGTTTGATCCCCAGTACCAAAAAAAAAAAAAAGGAAAGCACTTGAGTTTGAAGTATAAGTATAAAGGTCTAACATGATTTTTTTCAGTATAGTAAAGCTTCCCAGCAGCGTTCACTGGTTAATCCATTCCCAACCCATTTCTTTGAGTTATTTTACTTACCTTTCCCTTTTCCTTTACCTTTACCTTACCTTTTTAACTTTTACTTTCCATACCTTTACCTTACCATTCTCTGTGTTGCCCAGGACAGCCTCATACTCAGAATCCTCCTGCCTTGGCCTCAGAGTAGAGGGGTAGGAGTGCATTCCCAAGTGCCCAGTTGAGTTCCTTCTTTTATTATGCGTAGTTGTCATTGCTGCCATCAGAATAACCCCTAAAATTTCTTTCATTTGATAATACATTGCAATCAACAGGCTGGTTCCCCTTTAGCTTTTTTTAAATCCTTTTTTTTTTTTGCTTTTTTTAAATCTTGATATCCTGACAAATTCGGGGTTTTTTTTCCCCTTTGGTACCAGGGATCAAACTCAGGACCTTGTGCTTCCCAGGCATGCGCAGCACTGCTGAGCTACATCCCCGGCTCAGTCCTGACAAATTCTTGATGAAGTATAGGCTTTATTTTTCTAACACTTCAGGTGAGATTTAGTTGGGATTGCATCATGCCTGTGACGTAATTTGGTGAGCATTGGCACCTTCCACATCAGTATGGCGACCCTGTGCATGTAGATCTTAGACCTCATAGTATTCCGCATTAGTGGGTGAGCAGGCTGGGAGTGCAGCTCCACAGCAGCGTGGCAGTTAGCTTGCATGGGGCTGGGGTCAGCCAAAACAGCAGTGAGACAGCAAGCCCTGAAACACCACAGAGGGAACCGAAATGGCCATGACCTGAGTTCCAGAACTCAGCTTGCAGAACCCTACATACATACTGTAGTCTAGCTGTGGCCTCCTGGGGAAGGAAAGCAGCAGAAAGATCAGTGGTTGCCAGGGAGGGATGCTTAGGTGGATCACAGGATTTTTAGGGCAGTGAACATACTCCATATTTCCTTTTTTTGAGGTCTTAATGTAAATGGTAGTCTGTGTTTGTTTATTCTTTTAAATTTAATTTTATTTTTTTTTTGGTACCGGAGATCGAACTCGGATCCTTGCACTTTGTGCAGCAGGCAGCGAAACCACTGAGCTAAATCCCTGGCCCAAAATCACAGGGCTTCGTTCTTTTTTTTTTTTTGGTACCGGGGATCGAACTAGGGACCTTGCACTTGTGAGGCAGACAGCAGAACCATTTAGCTAAATCCCTGGCCCAGCAGTCTGTATTTAATTTCACGTTCTACTTGTTCATTTGTAGTACAGTAAAACCTTGGTTTACAAGCCTTATTCATCCTGGAAACATGCTTGTAATCCAAAGCACTTGTATACCAAAGTGAGTAAGAAATAATGGAAACTCAGATGATTCGTTCCACAACCCAAAAATATTCATATACAAATGCCTATGGTACTGTGATATAATACAAAATAATAAAAATGTGAACTCTAAAGAAAAGTAACCAAGTTAACCTGCACTTAGCTTTGAGAACCTTCGGGCTGGTGTGAGGGAGGCCAGAGAGAGGAAGGTCATTGTGCAGGACCACATTCACTCTCACTAACAGAATCGCTGCTGCCTCTTAGTGCAATGGAATCATTTTCTTTTCATGCCACTTTAATAAGGAGCCTAGTCAGTGACACTGGCTTTTGCCTCCTCTTGAGGATTTCATGGAAATGTGATAGCGCTCACTGCTTGCTTACTGGTGCTGTTTCTGCTTTACCCATGTGATTTTCTATGGAATTTTGCTGTTCCCATGTTTTACGCATCGCTCTAGTCTCATTTGGAGGGTTCCTCCGCCTTTTTCTCCTCCGCAGCCAAGATCTCCTCCATAACCTCTTGCGCTTGCTTGAGAAGCAGACCGTCAGCTCATCAGTGTCAGCTCCACCAGCTCTTGAATGTCACCCTTGTTCACCTCCAGTCCCATGGTCTTCCCCAAGCACACAATTTCATCCACAACGGGTGGCTCCTGTTCAGAGCAAGCCTCTTAAGTCATGTCCCGAAACACACTCAGGTCGCAGTTTTCTCCAAGCAGAATGGAGGCTTCTCTTGGTGACCCCATCCTAGGCTTTATCAATGATCTTATAATAGTTTACAATATGGAAGTGATTCTTCCAAAACTCGGAGGCTTCTAAGGCTTGTTCCTTTGGTCACCTTGAAGCATCAGTGTTTTGGTGTAAAGCTTTTTAAAGTTCAAAATGATCTGCTGAGGGCCAGGGATTCAGCTCAGTGGTTCTGCCGCCTGCCTGGCAAGTGCAAGGTCCCAAGTTCGATTCCCGGTACCAAAAAAAAGATCTGCTGATCTGTGGGCTGGAGGATTGGAACGGTGCTGAGAAGGAACTTGGCCTTAATGATCCCAAATTCCTGCAGTGAGTCATCCTCAAAACCTGGAGGGTGAGCGGGAACATTATCCATAACCAGCAAGGCTGTGAGTGGCAGATTCTTTTCTAAAAGGTGTTTCTAAACTGTGGGACCAAAGACTCCACTGATCCACTCAATGAACTAGATACGAGTGGCCCAAGCCTTGCTGTTGGACCCCCACATAATGTTTAACTAGCTCTTTTGCACCTTTGCATTTCTTGAAAGCCCATGGATTCTTGAAATAATAGACGAGCAGGGGCTTGACTTTGAAATCCCAGCATTACCACAAAACAAGAGGGTGAGGTGGTCTTTCATGATCTTGTGACCCAGCATCACATTATCTTCTGTGATATGGGTCCTCTTCGACATCTTTTTCTAAAAACGTCCCATCTCATCGCAGTTAAAAACTTGCAGTGACAGGTAACACTTGGAAATTAGGAGCTTCTGGAACTCAGTAGTGAACACCTCGGCTGCCTTAGCATCCACACTCACAGCCTCTCCATACCTCAGAACACTATGGATGCCGCTTCTTCTCTTAAAGTTGTCAGACCATCCCCTGCTTGCTTTGAAGCCTTTGTTGGCTGTCGATGTTCCTGGCAGTTTACTTAGGAGGTTGATGTACAAGGCCTTTGTCTTCTCCCAGATATTCTCAGTCATAGTATCACCTGCTAGTTGCTTCTCATCCAAACCAGAATCAGCTTTTCTACATCTCCAGAACTTGTGGCTGGTGCTTTGATATTCTTATGACTCCTTTTGCTGCATCAAGTCCCCTTATTTCTTCCCTCTTCTTTAACTTTGTGCAATTGGTGGGTGTAGACTTATAAAATCTTGCAATTTTGGCCACTTGTATACTTTGTACTTCTCAGTGATTTCTTTCTTCCACCATAATCATCTTAGCACCTTTTCAACCTTTTTCTACATGGGGGCCATTGTATATGCTTGCAAAGATGTTAACTACAATACAGTATTAAACTCTTGTCATATACTATTTTTTTATAAACTTTACTCATTCACTACACACATATATACAAAAATTAAAATTATTCAAAGAAAATCAATGCAAGGGAAAAAAACAACATTCAAATATAATAGAACTCGACCAAAGCAAAACTGAAAAGTACTTATACATTTTTCCATATAATTTTTTAAAAATCTCAAACATTAACAAGACATCAAAGGATGTGATTTGTTTTAGAAAGATTCTCAGAACTAATATTGAACAAATAGTGGTCTGGAAAAAAATTTCTAATTAGCTAGTAGACTCCACATAAGCCAAATTTTTAAAATTTCAATTTCAATACAGTCATGTGACACATGATGGAAATATAATCTGACAAATATGTTATTAGGCAATGTCATCCGTGTGTATCACAAAGTACCACACAGAGTGCCAACTTTTAAGTGCAAACTGAGAAAGTATATGTCAGTCATCTGTGATGGCCCTTTGATAGCCAAATACGCAGTTAAACACGATACATGAGGCTACCATTGGCATAGCAGCACACTTTTACAGTAAACTTTTATATTAGGATTATGCTCTAAAGGATGAAAAGCACAGCATGTTAGGATAAGTACATAAAACAGTAACAGTCATGTATCACCATATAGTGTTCTTCATGAACTGACAATAAGGCAGCAGAGGAAAGGGTCTATATTTGCAGGCAATGTGACCTAGAATGAAGTGAAGCATTCCTAAGCTTACTCTTATGTGCAAAAGCAAAGGACTATTCATAGGTGTTCTGAAGTGACCAAGAAACATACTTGTGCCAGTTGTGGCACCTTCCGGCATTCTGAAAAGTCCCTGATTTCTGCCTATCACCGTGGCCTGAGTCAAAGCATTGGCGCATGGAAGACAATTACCCAGACTCCCGTGGTGAGAGAGAACCATTGGCTCAGTTGTGCTCATGTGACATTCTGTCATGTACTACTCATATTGCAAGACATTGCTCATTTATCAAGTTAAAATTTATTAGAAATATTTGCTTGTTGTCAAGGTCCAGAGAATTGAGGCCTGCTTGGTCTCTGTGAGCACAAAGGAGCAAGGCTGCACTTGGGGTGATTGCGTATTGCACATTAGGGAAAAGTTAAGACAGCTGAGGTTAGGTTGTTGACCAGAGAATTACTAATAGATATTGGAAACCAGATGAGTCTTGTGTTATTTTGATTGCTTGGGCCAGTATTTGGGTGAATAAAAGTGAGGTGAGCCAGAAGGCTCGGGGCTCCTCGGCCTGCTAGAAGTATGAGACCCCTGGCTGCCCACATGTGAAGCTGACTCTATGTCTCTGTCATTCATCCTCATTCACACACACACCCCAATCAGAGAGAACAGAGTAGTGGTCTAGATCTCGGAGCAAGGCCAGCTGGATGGGTCAGCTACAGGTGGCACCCCAGCGTGGGGCTCAGGACAGAGTCAGTAACCGTTCCTGTGGCAGAACACTCCCGGAACAAATCACTTGGAATCCAAGGGGGTTTTTTTGGTACCGAGGATCGAACTTGGGTCCTTGCGCTTTCGAGGCAGGTGGTGGAACCACTGAGCTAAATCCCCGGCCCTGGAATCCAAGTTTTTACCATATATAGGAAAGTGATTGATTTTTGTAGTGAGAAAATTTGTTATAATCACTTATTCGGAAATTTTTTGTTGACTCAGGTTTTTCTACAAAGAATGTCATCAGTGAACAAAGACACAGTGTTATTCCTTGCTTCCCAATATGTGTATCTTTTACTTCCTTTTCCTGTCTTACAACAGTAGCTAGGGCTTCCAGTACAATGTTGAAAAGCTGCAGCAAGAGGACATCTTTGCCTTGCTTCTGATATTAGAGTAAAGCTTCTCAACGTTAAATAGTATTAGCTGGAGATATTCCTTAGAAAGTTATGAAAGTTCCCCTGTTATGGTTTAGATCTAAAACATCCCCCAGATGTCTCATGTGTTCAGAGGTGGGGCTGTTGGAAGGTGATTGATTCCAGGGGAATTACACTCATCATGTTAGGAGGTGGGGCCTGGTGGAAGAGGCAGGTCACTGAGGGTATGACGTGGAAAGGTGTATTCTTGTTCCCAACTCCTCCCTTGCTCTCTCCTTCCCATCTGCTATGGCTTGAGCAACTGTCCTCCACCGGGCCCTTCCACCGTGCTGTTTCTTCCTTAGAGCCACCCAGCCTTGAACTGAACCCTCTGAACGCTGAGCCAAATAAACCACTCCTCCTGTAAGTTGCATGTGTCAGGTATTTTGTCCCAGTGATGGGAAAGTGATTAATGCAACCTCTAATCCCTCCTTTACTCAGTTTTTGTCATGAAAATGGGTGTTGGATTTTGTACCAAAAAAGCCTCGATATGTGATTTTTCTTTAGCCTATTGATGTGGAGGATTACATTGATTGATTTCCAGTGTTGAACCAATCTGATATCTTCCATATCTGATAGAAAGCCCACTTGGTTGGGGTGTGTAATTATTTTTATACCTTGGTTTCAATTTATTAATATTTTGTTGATTTCTGTATCTGTGCAAGAGAGATCTTAGTCTGTAGTTTCCTTGTAATGTCTTTGTTTTGCTATAAGAGTGATACTGTACTGGCCTCATAATAGGTTAGGAAGTATTTGCTGTTTCTGTCTTATAGAAAATTGCTATCATTTCTTTCTTAACTGTTTGGTAAAATTCACCAGTGAAACCATTGGCTCCGTACTTTCTGAATTGGGAGGTTATTGATGATTAATTCAATTTCTTTAATAGATACAGGCATAATCCGATTGATAATTCTTCTTATCTGAGTTTTGGCAGGCCATGTCTTTGAAGGAATTTGTTCATTTCATTTAGGTTAATGTGCATAAGATCTGTAACGATGTTCTCTTTTGTACTGCTAATATTAGTAATTTGCGTTGTTTTTTTCTTAGGCTGGTTAGGGAATTATCTATTTCACTGAATTTTTTTTTTTGAGAACCAGGTATTCTTTTCATTGATTTTTCCCTTTTGATTTCAGGATTCTTTGCTGTTTTGCCTTCTCTTCATCTGCTCACTTTGAATTTAATTTGCCTTTCATTTTCCAGTTACCCAAACCTAAAGCTTAGATGTTTGCTATTAGATCTTTCTTCTTTGTAATATATCCATTCAAATGCTGTACATTTCCGTCTTAAGCACTGGTTTCACTGTACCCCACGAATTTTCATAAAGTATATTTTCACTTAGTTCAAAATATTTTAGAATTTTGTTGAGATTTTTTTGGACCTGTTTAGAAGTATGTGTAGGGCTGAGGATGTGGTTCAGTGGCAGAGCATGTGCCTGGCGTGTGCAAGGCCCTGGGCTCTACCCTCAGCACCACCACCCCCCACCAAAAAATCCATTTTCAGGGAGATTTTTCTAGTCATCATTATGTTATTGATTGCTCATCTACATTGTAATCTGAAAGTAGACATACTATGCTCTGTGTTCTTAAAATATGTTAAGGTATGTTTTATGGCCCAGAATGTGGTCTGTTTTGGTATATGTTCCACATCAGCTTGAGAGGAACGTATATTCTGATAGTGTTGAACAAAATAACCTATAGATACCGTATCCAGTTGATTGATTGTGATAACTGACCACTAGTGTGTCCTTACTGATTTTCTGCCTCTATAGGATCTGGTCATTTCTCAGGATAGGTGTGGAAGTCTCCAGCCATAGTAGTGAATTCATCTGTTTCTCCTTCCAGTTCGTAGGTTTTGCCTCATTTATTTTGATGTTCTGTTAGGCATATACACACTTCAGTTGGTCTGTTTCTTGAAAACTTGACCCCTTTATCATTATGTAATGCCCCTCTTTTTTTTTTTGGTACCGGGGATCGAACTCTGGACCTTGCTCTTGCAAGGCAGGCGCGGGAACCACTGAGCTAAATCCCCAGCCCTGTAATGCCCCTCTTTATTCCCAGTAACTTTTCCTGCTTTGACGTCTGCTCTGTCTAAAGTTAATAGAGCTATTCCTGATTTCTTTTGATTAGTGTCAATAGTACTTGTGTATCTGTCACAGTTGGTTTGTGGTGCTGTGACACTGTAGACTGGCTGATTTATTGTGGGGGTGTTGGCCAAAGGTATACATGAGATGGATATACAGAGATAAGGGACTTTTGGAGCCCAAAACCTCCCCAGTGCATGGTTAGAGATAAAAGCTCATAGTGCCACATCCAAGTAGGATCAAAACACATTGCCTTAAGGAGTGAATGCTCTGGCCCTTTCGTCCCCATACTCCAATTCATCGCTTAGATTGGCCCCTAGGTCAGTCATGTAACAGACCACCCTGACCTTTCCCTGTTCTTCTCCTGTCCCCTACATGAATTCCTGCACAGACTTCCTTTATCCTTGCTTCCTGGTTCTATCAATGAGAAGCCACAGAAGCTTCAGTTTGGGACTGTTTTTTCCTGACACTCTCTCATGCTGAGGGGGGTCTCAGTTAAGGCAGCCCCTCTGTGCCTGCTTGAGTTTGGATTGGACATTGTCTCTGTGTAATCGCTCATCCTTTGCTCCATGCTATGGCTGTAAACTGCAGCAGTTTTCAAAGAACAGAAATTCATTTCTTCACAGTTGTGGAAGATCGGAAGTCCAAGATCAAGGCACCTGCTGGGTCAGTATCTGGAGAGCTCTGCTCTCTCATTCCAAGATGGCTGCTTGAACCCTGTGCTCATGGAGGAAGGGATGAATACTGTTCCTTCCAGGCCTTAGTAAGGTGACTAATCCCATTCAGGAGGGCAGAACCCTATGATTTAATCACTGCCTGATCCCATCTCTTGATACTGTCACATTCAAAGTTTCATCATAGGAGTTTGCTTCAGGCACCACAGCACCATCCATTATAATCTGCATGCATCTTTATATAGGCAAATGCGTTTCTTACAGACAGCAATGCGTTGGATCTTCTTTCCTGATTAACTCATGTTTCTTTGAATTGGTGCATTTAGACCACTGACATTCAAAGAAATTTTTTTTTTTTTGGTACTAAGGAACGAACTCAGGACCTTGTGCTTGTGAAGCAGGTGGGGCAACACTGAGCTACATCCCTGGCACTTCAAAGAAATTATTAATAGAGTATCTACCATATACTGTTTTCTACTTGTTTTCTTGTTCTTTGTTTTGTTCCTTATTTTGTTTTCAATTTCCAGCCCTTAATGGTTTTAATTGAGGATTTATGACTATTTTCTCTCCTTAGCATACAAGTTAGACTTTCCCACTTTTTTTAAGTGATTGCCTTGGAGTTTGCAGTCTACACTTAGAACTACTACACTTCATCCCCTGGATCCTTCTTTAGCTACAAAACAGTAGATAATCCCTGCTTACCTCATAGGGTTGTTGGGAGGTTTGTTCTCTGCCTTGTGCTCCTCAAGTTCTTTATTCCAAGTGGATCTTTACTGCAGTCAGCTTAAGTCAGAGACAAGTGCCCTTGGTGACCCTCAGTCCTCTCCCTCTGCTCTCTGTTGCCAACCAGGCTGTGCCATGCTCGCTGGCCACCCCTGCCTTCAGCCACTGGACTCCATCTCACTGAGAGCCATACCCATCCTGGGGCAGCAGAGGTGCCCTGTGTGTCCCTGAAAACATCCCCACCCGGGCATGGTGGTGCACACCTGTAATCCCAGCACTCTGAGAGGCTGAGGCAGGAGGATCGAAAGTTCAAGCCCAGCCTCACAGTTTGAAGCCTTTAGGCCCTGTCACAAAAAGGCCTAGAATGTAGTTCAGTGTGAAGCTTCTGGGTCCAGTCTCGAGTAAATGAGCTGCAAATTGTGCAGCACACTACCTTTCAGTGAGCCTCTAAGATGGTGTGAAAATACATGTATGTGCAAAAAAAATTTTCTTTGACCTGAGTGTGGGGGAAGAGAGGATGATGCCACATAGCTTTCACTGTGTTCTCACCAGCGTGTTTTCAGAGGGTTCCTATAATTCCAGGACTGTCCATAAGACACTTCTTTGCAGAAAAAGCCCAGGTTCGCAGCCAAGACAGTGCCACAACTGGTTGCGTGGCTTAGGCAAGTCACTTCATCTCTCTGAATCCCAATTTTTTTATCAATAAAATTCAAATGACCTGCGTCCCTTGCAGTGTTGGGCAGATAAGGAAAGTTTCAAGCCCTCTGCAACTGTGTGGGTATAATCAGTAGAGGGGTTGGGTTTTCCTTAGCACTGGTGATGGAGCCCAGGGCCTTCACAGCGAGCCATAGCCCCGGCCTTTTATTGATTTATTTTTATAGGGTCTAAGTTGCTAAGGTTCCCAGGCTGGGCTGGAACTCGAGCTCCTCCTGCCTTAGCCTCCGAAAGTTCTGGGCCACCACACTCGGCTAAGTCTTAAGCTTTTTTAGCCCACTGTTCTCCTGGGGGAGCCAGCGACCACCAGCAGGCTCAGAGTGGGCAGCAAGCCAGCGGCCCGCAGTCTCGGGCCAAGTCCAGAAGCGCGGTGCCCTGCCCCCTGCGGCGCAGCCAGTCAGCACCTACCGCTTCGGCGATACCACGCCCCCTGAGCCACCGCCCGATGGCGCAGCCCATCCGCATCCCCGCCGCGAAGATGCCCCACCCCCAAGGCGCTCGCAGGGTCCCCAGGCAGCGGACAGGCAGGCGCTGCAAGGAGCCGGCGACATGGTGCGCGGCAGGGTCTCCCGGATCTCGGTGCGCGACGTGCGCTTCCCCACGTCGCTCGGGGGCCACGGCTCGGACGCCATGGTGAGTGCGACGGACTTCCGGCCCTCCCCCAGCGGCGGCCCGCGGGGAAGGGGCCGCTGTGCAGCCCTGGCTGCTGCTGTCCGAGGGAACCTCCACGGGACGGGGGCTGTAAGCAGCCGGAAGCCCCAGAAACAGCTCCCTCCCGGGCCCAGGCTTTCGTTTGTTCAGAATTCTTGGCTTGGCTTTCACCGTGCACGTTTTCCTAGAAAGGGTCGAAGTGCGTGCATAAAAGGCAGCGCCGGCAAAGAGTTCTGGCGGGGCCCGCACCGCTGGCTGAGGACACGGCGTTCACAGCGATGGAGACCGGGAAGCCTGGCGCGGGGCGTTCGGGGCTCGTCCTGCCCTGGGCTACCTGCCGCGAGACGTGGGCGACAACCAGGCCTCTGTGGGCCTTCGGGCCTACCTGTGAAATGAAGGTGTCCCAGTCGGGCTGAGAAAGCGAGCATCTAATAACTGCGCGGGGGATCCGTGTGCCCACGAACACGCCTAGAGAGTCCTAGAAAGGCCTTGTCAGGGCCCAGCGGGGTGTGCATTTCAGGCGGAAGAGCTGCAATAAAGGGTGGCACGGATTATGACTCCTACCTAGATGCGGGAGGCCTTTCTCTAATATTCTCTGCTGAGAATATTAGAGCGACTTTTTCCTGCTCCCTGGCCAGCTGTCTAAGGTTCAGCTGGTTCCGAGACACAGGAGTCCTGCGCAGGGCCTTCCTGGCCCGACCACTGGCACCAGACACACAGCTGCACGCTGTGGAAATGTCCGCGAGAGGAAACATCAGACCTGTGGGGGGGAGGGGAATGCCGTCAGGGACGCTAACTAATTCCCGGGTGATGTTTTCACTTCCTGAGCTGAGTAGATGGCAAACGTGCAGCCTAACTGCTTTATAAGAACGGGCATCTCGAAATGTACTATTATTACATGCAAAAGAATGTCCTTCATTCTGAGATTAACTTCTTACTTTTTAAATCCGAGTCTTTTTTTATATGTCACTATGCTAAGTGCCTTTTTAAAAACCCACTCAAAGGAGACGTGGTGGCACATACAATCCCAGGTCTCTACGAGGCTGAGGTAGGAGAATTGCAAGTTCAAGCCCACCCTGGGCAATTTGGTGACTTCGACTCTGTCTTAAAATACAAAAATAAAAAGGGCGCGGTGTGTAGCTCAGTGTAGGGAGGCCCTGGGTTCAATTCTCACTACAAAATAAATTTTTATTTTTCAATTGATAATCCTTTGTAGACCTCCAAATGTCACCAGACCAGACCAGAGTAGGTCCCTAAAGCTGAAATAAGGTACCTAACCCACCTTCTTGTAGAATAAGTTTGTTTTTGGTACCGGGGATTGAACTCAGGTCCTTGCATTTGCAAGCCAGGCAGCAGAACCACTGAGCTAAATCCCCGGTCCTTGTAGAATAAGTTTGCAGGTTTGTTGACTCTCATCCTGGAAGAATTTTCAGGACTAGTCAGACAGAGGTACAGGAAGGTTTTTATTAGAAGTTAAAGGTACACATGCGAAGAAATAGAGTACAGGGCCTCAGAAAGGCACTTATTTCCTGGAACAGGGAACAATTTACCCTTCTCTCAAGGGAGTGGAAACCCTGCAAAAAGGTGGCCCAGGCCCCAGAAGGGTAGGAGCCCATTCCACAGGTATGGGCCCAGGGTTTGTTTTCTTTTTTTTCTTTTCAAGCCAATATGTGGAATGTTAGTATTTCCAAGGAATTTTGGGAGCCAGGTGTGGTGGTGCACACCTGTAATCCCAGCACTTGAGAGCAGAGACAGGAGGATCGCTGCAAATTCGAGGCCAGCCCGGGATACATACCCAGACCCTGTCTCAAAAAACAAAAGAAAACAAAACAAAAACAAAAACAAAACTTAAGGAATTCTGGGTGTGATGTTAAGGTCTGGAAGGGAAGGAGCCTAAATTTAAGCTAAGGAACGCTGATATGGATTACCTGGGGTAACTTCAGCTGAGACCCAGAAGTTGTCTTCTTTTTTTAAATTTTATTTTAAGCCCCCTCCCCTCCCTGTGTACAAAAGCTTTGTTTCCATTTTCATTTTTTTCTTGTCCCTTCCTTGCTTTCTCCCTCCAATCTTCTTAAAAGTACAATTTTTAGGGCCGAGGATTTAGCTCAGTGGTTCCGGCGCCTGCCTTGCAAGTGCAAGGTCTGGAGTTTGATCCCCAGTATCAAAACAAAACAAAACAAAACAAAAAGTACAATTTTTAGTTATAATTTCTTTGTCTTCATTTTATCCTACCCCACAAATAAGTGGATTTGGTTTTGTTTTGAGATGAGGTCTTGCTATGCAATTCATGCTGGTCTCAAATTCATGGCAATCCTCCTGCCTCAACCTCCAGAGTGCTGGGATACAGATGCACACCACCAGACCCAGCCCAAACAAGTGTTTGTAAAAATCCAAACACCTGATGCGGTGCAACTGCCTCTGCCCCTCTGAGGCTTAGCAGCTGTGGGTGAACCACCCAGTCTCTCCAAGCCTGGACTTTCTCATGTGTAAAATGGGTACAGTAGTTGATCTTGTGTGTAAAGCAGGCATAGTTGTAGGGCTAGGGATTTAGCTCAGTGGTTCCGCCACCTGCCTCACAAGCACAAGGACCCAAGTTCGATCCCCGGTACCCAAAAATAAATAAATAAAGTGGGCACAGTTGTATCCACCTCATGGGTACAAAGGAGATGCCAAAGGCAGAGAAGCCGGCGGTAAGAATTTGCTGTGTTACTGTTCACACATGAGGAAACGAGCAGAAGGGACTCAGGCCCAGACAGGACTGAATTCATGAGGTATTAAGATAACACCTGTTTTATTGCAGGAGAGCCTAGGAAATAGAATGTTTCTGGGTTGAACGTTGAGCGAGTCAGGTGCTGATTCCCCAGGGCCTCCTGGGGAGAATGTGCTGCTTTGCAGTTTGTGTGGGGTTGGCTTCCTTCGCCCTCAGGACACGCTGGACTCACCACTTCAGCTACTCTCAGCACACAGCAGCAGAGCCTTCCTGATGAGAGTAGGATTTAGGGTTTTTTTCCCCATGAAGAAGCCCTGGAATTGTCCCCCAGTCCATTAAAGCTAAGGTTCCTGTTGTAATTGCTCAAGGACCTTTGAGGAACACTTAGCTTGAAGATACTTGCTAGTTGCTTGCTGTTGTGGTTTCTATCTAGATGCCCTCCCAAGCCTCATGCACTCATAGGTGAGGCTTTTGGGGCGACCGGATGGATCATGGGGGTATGATACTCATCAGTGGATTCGTCCACTGATGAATTTGTAGCGAAATGTGATGCTGCCAGGTGAAGCCTGGTCGGAGGAGGTAGTCACTGGGGATGTGTCCTAGAAGGGTCTGTCCCCCTTGCTCCTCCCTTCATCTCTGCTTCCTGTCCACCATGCCCTGAGTGGCTCTTCTCCACCAGGCCCCTCTGCAATGCCACCCTACCTTGGAGCCAGCCGACTATGGGCTGAAACCTCTACAAACTGAGGCGAAATAAACCTCGCCTCCTCCCAATTGTGTCAGGTGTTGTCTCAGGGATGAGAAAGTAGCTCAGACACTTGCTTCCCATACCTACCAAGCCCGAGAGTGCCACAGCTGGCTCAGCCACCTCCCAGCAATACCTTTTCTCTTTGCTCATAGTCTGGGAGCTGGTTCTCTCCTTGGCCCCCAGTTCTGGGCCCTCAGCAGTTAGAAGTCATTGTCCATTGTATCACTGAGAAGCCAGAACCAAAGTTCCCTCAGCCTCTTCTCTGCACATCATCTCCAAACCAGCCATGTCCTCCATCCCTTGTTCATATCCTGTCCGGATCTATTCTGAGCCCCACCCCTCCCGCTCTTCACTCCCAAGGCTGCCATGCTGATCCCCTTGTCCGCCAGCATCTCCATCTTCAGTCTTCCTCTCCTCCTGTTTCTGGATCCCACACGGGCAAGGCTTCCCACTTTGGAGGAGTCCACCCTTGACCCTAATACATCGCTGGCTCCCTTCGGTTTCTGCATGTGGTGGATTAACTAGTGGTCAATTTGGAATGCCCAGCTGAACTGAGTCAGGGTGGTCTGGGCGTGGAAGGCCCACCTGAGGATTGCTGCCAGTGGCATAAAGGAGAACTGGAGGGGAAGATCTTTGCTGTTGATTTTCTTGGAAAAGCTTGCCACGGCTGGTTTTCCTGATGCAAACTCAGCTGTTCTCGTTGGAGGAGGTGTTCAGGTCCTTCCTGTCACTGGGATGGCGGCTGTTCTCGTCAGGGGAGCTCTGGTCTTCACCTTGACCGTAGCTTCCTGGCTCCAGTGCAGACCCCTCAGCCTGGTGGCACAGACCCTTCAACCCGCCGGCACAGGCTTTATGGCTCCCACCACTGGCCTTTGGGCCTTCCCAGTGTAGATCCTCAATATGGACTCGCATAAGACATCGCCTCGGCCTCTAGGCCTCTGGCTGGACTTGTGCGGCCATTGCTGTGGGATCCAGGCCCCCCGTTGGATTCTTTGGGTCTCTAGTATGTGGACAGATCTCTTACACTCCTCTGCATTTGACTTTTTGGGTAAACATTACAAAACAATCCTATAGATTATTATGTGTCCTGTATTAAATCTATTCCCTTGCAAACAATGACTGCAACACTGCCCGTTGTCATCAAACTCAAAATTACTGCCCCATGCCTGGTACCTGTTCTTTACATCTATTTCTGCCTTGGTGTAAAATCAACTGCTGCTTCCCTCCCTTCTTGGAATTGCTTCATTATTTCTGCATCCACTGTTCTTCATCCTCTGCTGCATCATGTGTTGCCTGCTGTCATTCTTCCTAAGTCTGTGTCCCTGCTGGCCTCTGCCTTTCTGATGGCTCCTTCCTGCACTTAGGGTTGCTTGTTCCCTCTCTCCTGCAATTGTGTCTCCCACATACTCCCGTTAAGCCCCTCTCAGGACCTATCACTAGGCCAAAGTCTCCCAGATCCCACTTTGGGGCTGGACATTTTCTGATGCGCTTTTTTTCACCTTCATGCTAAACAGTCTATAAATCAGAACTTGACGCTTTTCCATCCCTCACCCATCCCTCCTGACCCACTGGGATCACTCTACCAGTTGTCAGGGCTCAGAAGCTTCAGTCATCTGTAACTCCTCTTGTCCTTTTGGACCTCTCCCAACACCTCAGTAAAAGGTTTCATCTTTCCATTGCTGCTTCTCCTTCTAACCCAAAAACTGCTGATGGGTCTTTAATTCATAGAGTCTCTCTCTAGCTTCATCTCTCAGCCCCACTCCAGCAACAGTAACATGCCAAACTAGGGTGGGCACCAACCCTTGACACACACCAGCCTTTCCCTTAGCCATCCCCTTCACTGCCTTCTCTGCCACTGTTCCTGCCTTAGTCTGATTTGTGTTGCTGTTAGAAAATACCTGAGGCTGGGTAATTTATAGAGAAAAGAGGTTTATTTAGCTCTCAGCTCTGGAGGTTGGCCCTGGCCTGTGCCCAGCTTCTGGTGAGGGCTTGGTGCTGCCTCATGTGATGGTAGCAAAGCACAAGGGAAGCAGACCCAGATGCAGGGAGGACCTGTGGGAGAGACCCAGGGGAGGTGCCTGGCTAACTCACCGACAACCCATTCTCACAAGAACTAATCTAGTCCCAGTAGAGCTAACCTGGTCCTCCAGAGAGACATGAGTCTACTCAAGAGGATTGTGCCCACTTGACCTAATTACCTCTTACAACCCCAAACTCTTCTCGATATCATCACACAGGACCAGGCCTCAAGGTGAGTTCTGGTGAGAACCAGTCATAGCAGGTACCGGGCCTGAGAGAGTCTTCCCTCTCAGATCCTACCTGTCTCATCACCACGCCTGCCCCAGCTTTGAGAGCAGCCAGCAGACTGTGCCGCTGCCTGTCCTCATTGTTTTTGTCTCCCCTGGGGACGTAGGTTCTGCCTGGCACTGGGAGTGTGTTGGTAACCGTGTCTTCTTAGCTGTGACTTCCTCAAACCAGGCATAGCTGTGTCCCACTGGACCACATGCACAGTCTCCTGTGCAGCTGGTGCTCAGCAACACAGCACCCCACACTCCCTCCGCTGGGCTTCGACACCATACTCGGGATCCCTTCTGTCTTGTGCACGTGCTTCCCCACCCTGGCCCCCCAGCCAAATACAAGGACTGACATTCGCCTCCTCTACTTACTCATGTTAGGACCTTGCGGAAGGTACTAGCCCCTTTAAAACTCACTTTCCAGGCCAAGGATTTAGCTCAGTGGTTTTGCCGCCTACCTCGAAAGCACAAGGACCTGAGCTCAATCCCCGGTACCAAAAAATAAATAAATAAAACTCACTTTCCTCATCTCTAAGACAGGGATCACGACTTTATGATATTGTTGTGAAGATTAAATGAAATAATGTGAAACTCTTTGGGGTTTTTCTTTTTGTTTTTTTAAGACACAGTCTTGCTATGTATTTCAGGCTGGCCTTGAACTCACTGTGTAGCCCATACTGATCTCAAACTTGCAGCAATCTTCCTGCTTCAGCCTCCCGAGTGCTGGGATTGCAGGCATGTGCCACCACACCTGGTATAATGTGAAACCCTTTGAAAGATGTGCCTGGCTGTGTAAATATTATATAACTGGCCAAGGCAGAAAGGTCATAATTTGGAGCCCAGCCTGGGCAATTTAGTGACTTAGCAAGATATGGTCTTAAAATTAAATTAAAATAAAGGCTGAGGATGTAGTTTAGAGTGAAGGTCCTGAGTTCAGTCCTTTGTACCACCCCCAGAAATATATATATATGTTTATATATATATATATATATATATATCTATACTATATAGTATATATACTATATCTATACCATATATATAGCAGGTGGTATACAGCATATATGCTATATGCTATATTATATAATATAGCTGTGTATAGCTATAATATATTATGCTATATGTTATATATACTATTATATGTATACTATTTATACTATATGCTATATATACTATACTATATATCTATACACTGTATATATACCCTATATCACTAATAACAATGATAGTAATAAATTCTCATAGCCTTATGCAAAACGCTTTAATAGCTGCCACCTCCATTCCTTAACGTATTCAGACCTTTTGCCTGGCTTTTTGGGCTGTCATCTGCCCTCACACTGCCTATTGCCCTTGTCTTCATTCGCTTCACTCTCCTTCTTAGATGTTTTCACCAGCCCCTTTGCCCATCTAAATGGTCTTTGCTCCCTGAAGATAGTTCTCCCAAGTTCTACTTCCTCTTTGCTCTTTCTCCCCCTTGAACGTCTGTGTGTTTATATTCACTGTGCTTCAATGTACAACCTTGTGCTCCCTTAGTTTGTTCTCATCTGGCTTTGAGTTTTGACTTTGTTTCTCCACGATATGAGACATTTCCCCCATATCATTCATTAGGCCTTGCTGAGTTTCCTAATAGTCAAACAATAAATACTTACCAAAATACTGTTTGAAGCCAGGCGTGGTGGTACATACCTGCAATCCCAGCTCAGGAGGCTGAGGCAAGAGGATCAAAAGTTTGAAGCCAAGTCAGCCTGGGCAACATAGCAAGACCCTATCTCTAAATTTAAAAAGACTAGGGAGGGCCGGGGATTGAGCTCAGTGGTGCCACACCTGCTGCCCAAGTGCAAGGTCCTGAGGTCCTGAGTTTGATACCCAGTACCGCAAAAATAAATAAAAGACTAGGGATATAGCTCAGTGGCAGAGCACTTACCTGGCATGCATGAAGCCCTGAGTTCAATCCCCAGTACTTTTATTTTTAAATGCTGTTTGATAGTAAAAAGCTAAAATAATTTAGAGAACAAGGGTTAGCTTGTCTTGAGGCTTTCTGTCTTCATTTCTCCTGTGGTCCCTGAGCTTGCACTATTATGTTGTCAGCCTTGCTATAAACTGCTGCAGTGAAGATCAGTTCAATGTTATTTAAGAGCTTTCTGAAGCCTTGGCTTGTTCAATTTGAAGCTGCTTGTGACTATAACTCTGTTGTTGAGAACACTTGGCTTTAAAATTGAGCTGCACACCAGTTACACATTAGCATTAAAAATGTCTGCCTTGCCAGGCAGGGTGGCACACGTGTCATCCCAGCACTCAGGAAGTTGAGGCAGGAGGATCTCTGTGAGTTCAAGGCCAGCCTGAACTATGTAGCAAGACCCTGTCTCAAAAAACACCAAAAAATAAAATTAAAATGTCAACATTTGGGGCTGGGGGTAGAGCTCAGTGGCAGAGCATGTGCTTAGCATGTTTGAGGCCCTAGGTTCATCCTCAGCACACGCAAACACACACTATGTACACCTTGCACTTGTTGAACTCACTGGAATTCTGCAGGAGGACTTTGGTCCATTCAGAGCTATATGTTTCCTTTGGGTTCTTCAGCTGTTCTTGAGACAGGAGTCCTTGCATATCCCTTGTTTGTTGCCTTTTTTATTCTTGTGTCTTTCTGGCGTTTATTTTTGGGTCTCTCATATTTGCATTTTGGGTGGGGACTCCTCTCCTGCAGCACACAGACCCTGACTACTCGGCAGCCTATGTTGTCTTAGAGACGGATACGGAGGACAGGCTCCAGGGCTGCGGGCTCACCTTCACGCTGGGAAAGGGCACCGAAGTGGGTGAGTTCACCGTTCTCTTGAGGTTCCTGGATGCTTGCTTTTCACTTAGATTTGGGTCCTTGTCTGCCTTTTCTTTGTATTTACCCTGCTCAAAGGGAGCAAAAACAGCATCAGATGGTTTGTTACTTATTTTGCTGAGAGCAATTAAAAAGTGACTGCATTTGCAGCCATCGATAGACTGCTGGCAAGTGCTGGAATGGACCCATTTCTTTGCGTCAGATGATAACTACAAGAATTGTCCCTCCTGCTTTTAACTCTTGGCTGAGCTTGGAGGACCTGAGGTAGGGAAGTGACCAGAGGGAACAAGAAGAAGCAGATGTGGCTCACCCAGGAAGGCTTATTGGGGTGCCCTCTGTGAATCTACTCCGTTTTCAAGATGTTTCACAAGTTGGTTGCAAGAGCAGATTCCGAGGTGTCCACATGGTGCCGTGTACAAGTTGACCTCTCCCTGGGCTGTTTTCCTAAATGGAAGACATTAGACGTAATGTACCATTCCCCAGAGCTGGACAAGATCTTGGTGATGTCAACCCCCCTAATTCTTTAGAGATAGGGAAACTGAGGCCCAGACTGCAGCTCAGGGATGGCAGAACCTGACTCCAAAGCACATCGTCTCTAGAACATTTAAACACACCTTGTGTCCCTAGTCACACATAGCATGGTACAAACAGAAGAAGGACAAAACGTTAGCCTGTGCCATATCAATTTCAGTGGGTGTTCAGGGCCTGAAGCCAAGCTATGATAGGCTGGACAGTGAGGATCAGGAAGAGGGAAAGCAGCTTCTCTGCCTGTGTAGCAGTGTCACGCCTCGCATGGAGACTGGCACTGGAAGCCCTCCCAATAGCCGTAGATAAAAGCCTTGCCCTACTGAAAGATTTAACATTGTCAAGCAGATAAAGGCTGTGCGTGTGCATGTTGTGTGCGAGTGTGAGCGTGAGTGACAAGGGAGGCTGGCACAATCTCCCAGTGGCTGCTACCAAGGTGACCCCAGCGCTAGCTCCTCCAGGCAAGGGCAGGCGGCAGCTCAGCCATCCCCTGCCCCGCTCAGGGATCTGTAGACCTCTGAGAGTGCGGCTGGGTATCTGGTGCTGGGCTGGGCACTGGAGAGAGAGAGACCGAAGCCAGAGCTGCACAGAGGATGGAGTGCGACACAGGGAGACAGGACCCCGGTGCCGTGTGCGAACCGCTATTATAGAAACTGCCTACACAGTGCCCATGGAGGGGGTCCTCCCTTCTGCCGGCCGGGGAGGCTTCAGAGCAGAGGTGGTGCTTTGAGTGCATCTCCAAGAGTAAACAGGGCCTGGCCAGACAGGCAGTGCCGCAGGCCACGCCTCTCCTCCTACTATTAGGTCCCCGACTTCCACATTCTCCCCAAGGTAGTGATCACCGGACCAAGATGGATTTGTGAGCTGCGTTGTCCCTGGCCATACACCGAGCACTTTAAGAAGCTGCTGTCTTTCCCCGGGCTGCAGACCATGCCGCGTGGCCCCGACTTTCAGACAGCTCCGCCGGGACTTGGAGCTTTGCTGCCTTGGGTGCACAGGGAGGGACCTCTAGCAGAAAGACGGCTCACAGCTCTTCTCTGCGGCTCTGGGCTCCTGCTGAGGGCCCCGCCACCCCGTCGGGCCCCGCCTGCCATCCTGGCGGACAGAGTGGGCAGGGTCATGGGCCGTATCTCCATGACCAACACAGGGCTCTGTTGTGCCTCTGTGTTGGCTTCCGCCTTTTCCAGACCGCAGTCTGACAGAACCTGGTTTAACTTTGACCAAGCTACCCACATTGACACCAAAAAGGAAAGGGCCATGAGCGCACCTTCATCTCCGCGATGCAGCCTCTAAGTCTCTCCCTTGTGATCTGGCCAGTCTTTCAGGGTACAGAGAGAAGGAGGGAAAGTTGTTTTCTAATGCACAGAGGAGACATGTTTTTTGTTGACCATTTTTCCTTCAGCTGACGTCTTTTTGTTTGTTTGTTTTGGTGCTGGGGACCGAACTCCGGTCCTTGCGCTTGCAGGGCAGTCGGCAGATCCGCTGAGCTAAATCCCCGGCCCTTGCTGACATCTTTATTAAATTTACTTATTCTCTCTCTCTCCCCCTCACCTCTCTCTCCCTCTCCTCTCCCCCCTCAGTTGCGGAAGCTCGGCTCAAACTTGGGATCCTCTCGCGTCAGCTTCCCAAAGAACCATGCCACCATGCTCATGACTTTGCCAGAGCAGTTTTCAGTTCACAGCAGTATCCAGCTACACTCACCCCGTGCTACACACCCCCTGCACAGTGGTGGGTCCCTTTGTCACGTGCCGCTGCTGCAGGATTACCCAGTCTCAGTGTGGCACATCCCGTGGGTTTGGACAAATATACAGTGATATGTACAATGTAGAGCAAGCCAATTTTATTTTAAAGGAAAAGATACAAAAGGGAAAAAGTTTTAAATAGACCCCCCAAAATAGCTTTTAGAGGTTCATGTCCCAGCTGGGCATGGTGGCACACACCTGTGATCCAAGCACTCTGGGAGGCTGAGGCAGGAGGGTTTCGAGTTTGACCCCTCCTAGACACCTTAGCAACATAAAAGATTCTGTCTCAAAAGAAAAAAAAATTTAAGGGCTGGGGATTTAGCTCAGTGATATCATGCCTGCCTTGCCAGCGCAAGGTCCTGAGTTTGATCCCCGGTACCAAAAAAAGAAAGAAAGAAAAAAAAAAAAATTTAAAGGGCTGGGGACACACACACACACACACACACACACACACACACAAATAGTTCATGTCACCATTTGCAGTCACCACAGCTTCACTGAATGTCCTCCCAGGCCTGGGATCCTAGAGAATCGAGGTTCCAGGAGAAAACCTTTGGGTTTAGTCAGCAAGAAGCTACCTTTTGAGGGCTAATTCTTTCCAGATGCATTCCCACCCATCCCATGGAACATTCAGACCTGAATTTCTCTGCCCTCAAGCCAGGTCACCACAAGCCAGGTTTCTATCAAAAGCAGCTGATTTGAGTTAACTTCCTGCAGTGCCCTTGGGTTGAGCAAGGAAAATCCACATATTATGGATGAATAATAGTGGCATGGCTTGTTCATCCTTTAAAGCTAGAAAAGATGAGATCACTCTCAGCTTTTGTTAGATGCATTTGCTCCTGTGATGCAAACCACAGGCTGCTTTAGTCAGTGATTTCCAGCAGCAATTTAAACCCACAAGGCCAGGGTTTGGTGCAGATACTGTAATAATCTCCCTCACCATGAGTCACTGATTTACTCTTTAGTTTTTTTTTTTTTTTTTTTGGTACCAGGGATTGAACTCAGGTCCTTGTGCTTTCAAGGCAGGCGGCGGAACCACTGAGCTAAATCCCTGGGCCACTCTTTAGATTTTTTAAAATCCAAGAGCATCGACCATCAAGGAAGGAAGAGGGTGCTTGCTGTCTTCTCACAGTCCTGGGGATAAATATGAGCTGGGATGGTAGTGCAGCCCATCAACAAAAGCCCGAGAGTTTATTTTATTTTATTTTAATTTTGGTACTGGGGATCGAACTCGGGACCTTGTGCTTGCGAGGCAGGCAGCCAAACCACTGAGCTAAATCCCCGGCCCTTCATTTTAAATAACGCAATGAAGTCTTTCAAAGCACCAAAAATAATAATTGATGGTAGTGCTGACGCAAATGATCCTTCAAACTACTTATGAGAAATGTAATTGTAATGTCATAAGTCAACAGTAAGAAATTCAGTATTACTCAAGATGGTTTCCTGTACTTTAACATTTCATAAGCTGATTACAAATTCATTTTATTTATTTATTTATTTTTGTTCTTTGCTTTTTTTTTTTTTTTTTTTTGAGACATTGTCTTGTTATGTAGTTCAGGCTGGTCCTGAGTTTACTATGTAGCCCAGACTGGCCTCAAACACACAGTGGTCCTCCTGCCTCAGCCTCCTGAGTAGAATGCCATGCCCAGCTTCATTTCACCTTTAAAATGTGTGATGTTGTGAATTCAAGGTGGTTTCTATACCTTTTTTTTTTTGTACTGGGGATTGAACTCAGGACCTTGAGCTTGCAAGGCAAGCGGCCGAACCACTGAGCTAAATCCCCAGCCCAAACAGACGTCATCTTAATTTACTCTATTTTCTGTGTCTGTTTTCTTCTTCTTTCTTTTTCTTTTTTTTTTTTTTTTTTTTTTTTTGGTACTGGGGATCGAACTCGGGACCTTGCAGTTTCAAGGCAGGTGCCAGAACCACTGAGCTAAATCCCTGGCCCAGGTCAAGGTATTCTTATTCCTTAAAAACATCGACCTAGCCAGGTTCAGCTTTGAATGTGATCATCTGAACATTTTACAAAGTGAAGCAGAGAATAATTTGGGAACATTATTTCAACTCGCTGATATGGTTCCCGTGTGATAACCAGTCCAAATGTATTTGCTCTGCTCAGGAAGTTTAGCTCTGTGTCTGGACTCTCAGCTGTTCTACTTGTGGCAAATTAGTTATGGCAAAGGCAGAGACCGACTTGAAACAATTGGACAAAGTGTGTATCTTTTGCACCCAAATTTTTTCCAGAAAAATTAGTTTGTGTGTTCCTATGCCTTAACTTTTTTTTTGCTTTTATTTTTTAAGATAGGGTCTCACTATGTAGTTTAGGCTGGTCTTGAACTCACTATGTAGCCCGGGCTGGCCTCAAACTCCTGGCAATCCTCCTGCCTCAGCTTCCCAAGTGCTAGGATGACAGGGGTGGGTTACCATGCCCAGCTCATGTCTTGATTTGTTGACTATGTGTTAAAACATCACGAATTCAATCCTTTTCTAATAGTCGTCTGTGCTGTGAATGCCCTCGCCCACCACGTGCTTCACAAGGACCTCAGGGACATTGTCAGCAACTTCCGAGGCTTCTACAGGGAGCTCACCAGTGACGGGCAGCTCCGATGGGTAAGGGATCTATTTTATAAGGAGCTTTTACACATACTGTTCCTAAGGTCTGAGATGTCCTCTGATTGCCACAAATGTGAAAATAGAGATGGGTTTGTAATTTTAAAATAAAACATTTCGTTCAGGTAAATTTGGGCTGGAGCCACTCAGACAATTGGCCTTTTGAGGTAATCAGTTCCTTTCTGCAAGGGCTGAATCTGGACGTGTATGGATCCAAGAACTTTCAGCTCTTCTGTGCCTCCCTTCCCTCTCCCTGGATTGGGAAAAGTTGCCTGAGAATAATGGGCTGAACAGAGACCTTCTGGGAAGGAGAATGTGAGAAGCATTGCCATCACTGGAGGAGGACATTAAGGAGAAAACCTGCAGGCTGGGGATTTAGCTCTGGTTTCACCACCTGCTTCACAAGCGCAAGGACCCGAGTTTGATCCCCAGTACCAAAAAAAAAAAAAAAGGAGAAAACCTGAGAGCAGTGTTGAGAAGTCAGAGGACCATGTGCCTCTCTGTGTGTGGGCTGGTATCTGAGCCCTAAGGGCAGAGGTGCCAAAGGGAGGTTCAGAGGAAGGATTCTAACACTGCAAGAGAAATCCAGTAATGTGGGCTCTATCCTTGTCTCCTGATGCCAGTGTTGCCCTTTCCTCGCTGTTCAGTCTCCCATCCATGCACAGACAAGGGCGCAAAGGAATGCGCTTTCTAATTGCCTTGGATTTTACTTTTGACTTTCTGCAAAGCAAGCTCAGCTTTCCTTGAAAAAAGCTCCCACTGGCCAAATCTGGGACAACTGAAGCTTCACAATAAATATGATAAAGTGGCTTATCATAACCTACTGGATAAAATAAGAACCCATGAGTCCATATCATAACAACAAGGGAAAGCTCATCAATACAGTAGAATACAAAGCAATGAATGGTGATGCCAGGAACTCACCATCATGCAACCATCACAGCTATAGCTAATGGATGTGAGTCATCAGTGGATGCTAAAATCTGGGGGTGATAGTTATCTTTTATTTAGAAAAGGAAAATGGTAACTTCACAGTGGAGACACTGAATGGACACGAGTTTACCCAAGCTTTGCAATTTAATAACCCTACTAATAAAAGAAAACAACAACATAATTTACACAGTATGCCAAAAAAATGTATAACTTGAGTCTAGTCATGAAGGAATTCCAGGCCAGCCTATATTGAAGGATGCTAGATAAGTCATCTGACCTATACTCTTTAAAAATGTCAATATCAATAGATTAAAAGATACTAAAGAGACATGATGACTAAATTCCACATGTGTTTTGTGGATTAGGTAGAGATCAAGATAAAATACTGTATAAATCAGCTTTCCCATTGCTAGAACCAAATACCCAGTACCCACAATCTAAAGGAAGAAATGGTTTTTGGCTCATGGTTTCAGAGGATTCAGTCCATAGTCAGTTGGCTCTAAGGCAGAAACATTACGGCAGGGTGCAGCCAAACCGCTTAGTTCATGGCAGCTAGAAAGGAGCAGGGGAACAGCATAAGAGAGGCAAGGGACCAGGGACCAGATATTGTACCCAAGGGTGCATCTCCATGACTCACCTGGCACTCACAGAAGTGTGCTTCACTAATCTCCTGGCTGGCTTCCAAGCCAGTCACATGGACAGTTAAACTTAAGCATCACAAGTACATTATCGGGATTGTTGATATTTGATTATGGACCATATTTTAGCTAGTAGTATTCCATCAATATTATATCCTCTGAATATGATCATGGTGCTGTGGTTATATAGGAGAATGTCCTTGTTTTTAGCAACTACACACCAAAGTATTTATGAGTAAAAGAGGATGGTGTCTGCAACTTTGCTCTCATATGATTCAGAAATAAAAATGAGAAGGCAGGGGGAAGCAGGGAATAAGTATTTTTGTTTGTTTTTCTTTCTATTTTTACAACTTTTCTATAGGTTCGAAACTTTAAAAAAATAAAGTTGACCTTTAGGTACATTGCCATTGCTGCCTTTTAATTCCGGAAGTGTGTCCCTGGCTAGAAGACCTAAGTATCTTTTTCAAGTCTAAGAATGCCTTTGCTTCCCACCAGATTGGTCCAGAGAAAGGTGTGGTACACCTGGCCACTGCAGCGATTCTGAATGCGGTGTGGGACCTCTGGGCGAAGCAAGAGGGAAAGGTAAGAATCCTGCCCATGCCTCCAGGCCACCCAAGGACACACAACTATCTCTGCGAGCAGCACTCTGAAGAGCAAAGACAAGTGTGGTGCAGCTCCCCAAAAGGATATAAGTAGAGGCTTGATTCTTTTCTCCCCTGAGAGATCTTGGCACTACTTAGGAAACTGCAGGAGTAGGTTCAGAAGGCTGGAATGGAAAGGGGGGGACACAAAAGCAAAGGGTCCAGGGCCACAGGCAGGTGGGCAGGCAGTGGGCCACATGTCTGACAGCAAGAATTTGCCACTAGTGAATTCACTAGCAGAATGAAAATGAGTGCTTTGTATCTATGTTTTACAAGTCCTTTTTTCTTCCAGCCTCTGTGGAAGCTCCTTGTGGACATGGTAAGTAGATTCTTTCACATTACAACTGCTTCTAATGAGATGGATTTCATGGGTTATTTGCCTTTTGATAATCAGTAAATATAGTCAAGTGTCTGTTAATCACTGATGATAAAGCAAGCCCCAGCAAAACGCAGTCCTCCCATGGTGAGCTGGGAAGTGACAGAGCTGTGCTCAGAAAGGCAGGGTGGGAGGCGAGCTCAGGCCTCCCCTCTGCACATGACCCGAGATGTGAATTCTCTCAGCCTCCACTGCCTGACAATGTGAAGAGGAGCGTCAGAACCCCTGGGAACCTCACAGAATGAAAGACCCAGTGAAAACGAACTTCATAAACTCAGAGAAGCAAGATGTTACTCTTCAGACATCCATCATCTGGTCACTCTCATGCCCAAAGCACAACCAGATGGATCGTGTGGTTCCAGCAGGGCAGGGACTCGACATCGAATTCCAGAGGCGTGTACTTGGCTCTTTTCTTTGGCCTGTTTGTAGCAGGGATAAGCATCTGGCTGCTGAGCAGGAAAACACTGTGGCTGAGTTAAAAGGGAGCCGAGTTCCGAACCAGGCAGACCCGGCTTTGATTCTGGACTTCACAGCTCACGACCAACCGAGTGGCCTTGGGCTCATTCCTTACACTGTGGGAGCTGCTGGTCCCCCGGTGTGATGCCTGCTGGTCCACACACAAAGGCTCTGTTGTTACATGCCCCAAAATTCAGGACAAACTACCACACAAAGGCCTGGAGGACTGTTGGGTCAGGAGGCTGTCACATCTGCTCCTGGACACAGCTGAGGGTGGCGGGGATGGTGCCTGGCTTTGAGAGCCACCTCCTGTCCTCTGCACTGAGCCGCTCCAGGATCACCCCCAGCCCCTCAAGGGTCCCTGTAGGTCACCCTGAGGCCAGAGCAGATGCAGAGAGGGAACCCAGGTGTCATCGTTGGCTTCCCTTGTCCTGAGTACTCACACATGCCAGGTCTTCTGGGCAGGAAGCTGTGTTGGTCGGAAAGAACAGGGCAGGGGCAGGGAGCAGAGGGACAGGGCAGGGGCCCTAGGGCTTGTCAGGGGCAGCACTGCGTCTCTGAAGGACTCCACACCGAGGAGTGACAGGCGATTTCTCTCACGGCCCAAGGCCCACATGATCCCTGAAGATCAGTGTGAGGAGCTTTTAGACCCATAATCTGCATACGAATTGATCTGGGCCTTTTCCCTCCTATCCTGCTGCCAGGACCCCAGGATGCTGTTATCCTGCATTGACTTCCGATACATCACTGACGCCCTGACCGAGGAGGACGCCCTGGGTGAGGCAAGCTAGGCGGTGGAACCAGGAGCTTTGGGGCAGTGAGGTGCACCCAGCAGCCATCAGCTCTGCCGGGTAAAGGAGTGGTGACAGTTTGTTTTTTTCTTTTTCCAGAAATACTGCAGAAAGGTCAAGTTGGTAAAAAAGAAAGAGGTAGGTTGTATGGAAATCTTCTGTTTTTGTTGTCAACTTTTGAGTGTCCCTGGCCTCTGGGGTCCAAACTGACCTTCTAGATGCTTTGCACCAAGCAGCTGGACCCTCAGTCAGATGTGTGGGTTTTAGTGAAGAAGCCACCTGGGGTCACCTTGGCTGCAGGCTCATTTCCACCACTGCTCCCAGGAAGCTAGGCTCTAGGGTTGCACTGTGGGACACTCAGAGGGTATCCTGGTCACTGTGACACCGAGGGGCTGGACCAGTGCTGTGTGCATGTGAGAGGCACCCAGCAGAACAGCTGGAGTCTCCATGAGCAGCAGCTTAGCTACAGGCAGTTCTAATTCCAAAGTTCCTGGAAAGCACAAAATGTTGAATGTTGCTGGACCTGGTGGCGCATGCCTATAAACCCAGTACTCAGGAGGCTGAGGCAGGAGGATTGCCTCAAGTTCCAGGCCAGCCTGAACTACATAGTGAGACACTGTTCCATACCCTACCCCCCCCCCCCAAAAAAAGGTCAACTCTTGTGTTTTCTAGAAGAGCAAATGCTGACACATGGTTACCCTGCCTACACCACGTCGTGCGCCTGGCTTGGGTACTCGGACGACTTGCTGAAGAAGGTGGGCTGGGTACCTGGGCTTTGCAGACAGGTTGAAGGAGGGACAGCAAACTGATTGTCGTCCATGCTCACACTGCTATGATCGTACGTCACTTCTGGCACAGATGCGTGGGTTTCCCCAGCACCACTCAGGTCTCCAGGATTTGGGGACACCAGTGGGCAGGCGTCCTAGAGTTTTACTCAGTTCTGAATGCTGTCTGCCTGGAGTCAGCATCAGACAGTAAGTTAAGGGCTCAGCTCGCAGGGTGGGACACTTCAGATGCCAGCCATGTAAGTCCAGGTTGTCACCTGAGTTTCTGAGCAACTGACTGGAAAATGGCTTCCATCCGCAATCCTGGAGTTTTACCCTTTGCCGGAATGGCTCCCCGAACTCAAGGGAACGTTACTTTCGATACTGGGTTACTGTCAGGACTACAGCTCAGGAGGAGCCACAGGGGGGCATTGGCACCTCCATCCTCTCTCTGGGAGCCAGGTACCTCGACATGTTCACCAGCCCTGGAGCTCTGGAGCCAGTCTTTGTGGGATTTTATGGGGCTTCCTTAAGTAGGCAGGTTGATGACATCGTGAACCACTGAAAATCAACCTTCAGTCTTCTCCCCTCTCCAGAAGCCATTAGCATTCAGCACGGGGCTAATTTATAACTCTCTCTTGTCATATTGTTTTCATGTAGAGTAGAGAGAGAGAAAGAGAGATGGAGTCACACGGGCTGGCTTCTGCTTGATACTCTTACATCCACTAGTTCTCTGGATGCCACAGAAAGTGCTAGGTTTAAAACCAGGGACACACTATGGGCCAGGGATGTAGCTCAGTGGCACTGCACCTGCCTCTAAAGCACAAGGTCCTGAGTTTGATCCCCAGTACCGAAAATAAATAATAAATAAACAAATAAAATAAAATAAAATCAGGGACACAGCTGGGCATGGTGGCACACACCTGTAATTCCAGCACTTGGGAGGCTGAGGCAGGAGGATTGCTGTGAGTTTGAGGCCAGCCTGGGCTACATAGTGAGTTCAAGGCTAGCCTGAACTACATAGTGAGACCCTGTCTCAGAAAGACAAACAACCCCCCCCAAAACAGGGACACTCATGTTACATACTCCTTCCAGGAATGTTGTGACAGTGAAAGAAATGGTTCCCATGGAGATGAGGGAGAAAGCTACCCTGTAAGGAGAAGGAACGATGCTCTGTTGGCCGAGCTGTTTCTTCCCTTGATTTCAACAACACATGGCTGTTTCTCTGGTTTATGTTATGGCCATAATGTTAGTGGAACCCAGATCAGACACACCTGAGTCCCGCCCAGCCAGGGGAGTGGTGTGCTACGTATACCATGAACGCAGTGACGGTAGCTCTTTCCCCACAGCTCTGCACGGCAGCCCTGAAGGATGGCTGGACCAGGTAGGTGATTGTGTGATGACTTGACCTTCCCGCTTAGCAGCACAAGGATGGGAGCCAGGGATTAAATGACATCAAAAAGGCCAGAAGCAGCCTGGCACATGGGTATAATGAGGTGTCATCAAAACTACAGGGAGTGCCGCTGCCCAGGGCCATTCAACAGCACAGCAGGGTCATAAAAAATGTTACAGTGTGTCCTTATCCGGCATATTCACTGGATCTGGCACCGTGTGGCTTCTGGCTCTTCCCCAAAGTCACATGACCATGAAAGGGAAACGTTTTGAATTGATTCTGGATACTGAGGCAAGCATGAGAGTGCAACTAAAGACACTGACAAGAAGTCTTCCAGAATGGCTTCAGAAAATGGCAAGAATGATGGGATAAGTGTGCTCAAGGCGAATGGGAGTATTTTTGAGGATTCAAAGCAATGTGTCATTTACTGTAATAATTTTTTAATGTAAATATTCACCATATTTTTTTTTATCATACCTCCTATGTGATTGATACTGAGTGTGCAGGGCCGAGGGCCTGGAGAGCTAGTAAGCAGAAACTCGAACCCAGCAGTGGAGGCCCCTCCTCCACGTGACAGTGCCCACACTCAGGCCAGTGACACTGCTGAGGGCAGAGTCACAGGGAGCATGTATAGCAGCCACGTCTCAGAGCACGGTTGGACGTGAAGCCAGATGGGCAGCTCCCTGCCACAGGCATGTATGGTGGGAGGAGACTTCAGCAGGGGCCTCAGCTGCCCTCTGCTCGCCTTCGTACTCAACCAGGTCCTTTCTGCTGCTGGCCTTGGGCCCCTGCACCTGGGGGATGGACTACCCTGTGGCCTTCCTCCCTCTGGGCTCACTTAAGACAGGCCCTCTGTGCGCCAGGCTGTAAGGTAGAGATGGTTTATAAATGAGTCTCTTCATTCAGGGTGCACCAGGGGACTCCACATACCCTGTCAGCACCACCATGCTCTTCAGCTCTGCCTCTGGCCTCTTTGTTGTTAATTCATTTCCGTGATACAGCAAAGGCCCAGTTCACTTTACTAAGACCTCTGTCCCGGCGCCTTGCCTGCAGGCCGCAGTGACTGAGAGGCACTATCCTGACAGAGTACAGCAGTGCTGTCAGCACATTATGGGCAGGGGACTTGGCTAACATCATTGGGAAAGAGCCAGAGTTTACTGGAAAATGTGGTCTGTGAGTTATTGACAGAGACAGTCACTTCTGCAGAAAATTCAGGTGTTTCTGCCCAGTCCAAGGACAGAGGTACACTAGCCTACCAAATATGTTTCTAGGTTCAAAGTGAAGGTGGGGGCTGACCTCGAGGATGACATGCGCAGATGCCGCCTCATCAGAGACATGATCGGACCTGAGAAGACTCTGGTAACTGTCTTCTCACACCACTGGCAACCTGGCAGGAAGACTTTATCCAGGGCCAAAGTACAACTCATTTCAGGGAGGATCTTAAAAACTTTAGAAGTTTTAAAAGTTATTGTCAGGTGAAGTATGGCTCTGTGGTCTTGCAGTAGGTGAATGTATTTTTATTTTTATTTATTTATTTTTGGTACCAGGGATCCAACTTAGGACCTTGTGCTTTCGAGGCAGGCGCTGGAACCACTGAGCTAAATCCCCAGCCCTAGGTGAATGTGTTTTTTTTAAAAAAAACACACAAACCCATGGGGTTTAATACTTTTTAGTTTTTTAATTCTGCAGAACTAGTTAAATAAGATCAGGGTGGGGCTTGGGTCCTTCCTTGCTCACTTATTTGCGGACCAACAGCAAACAGGTCTCCCATTGGTGCCCTGGTGTGTCAATCATTAATCTCTGTAGGTTGCTCATCAGGTAGGCGGGGTTCAGGGAGACACTGTTGAAGAAGTATTGAAACTGTGGCTGTGATAAATGTAAAGATCAGCTGTTTTTGTCCCTGACCCAGTATTTTTGTGAAATGGTTCTCATTAAGTGTAAAATATTTTCGTAAAAGAAAGCTGCAAGTGGGGCATGGTGGTGCACACCTGTAATCCCAACACCTTGGGAGGTTGAAGCAGGAAGATTGCAAATTCAAGTCCAACCTGGGCAGTTTAGCCACTTAGCAAGACCTTGTTTCAAAATTTAAAAAAATAAAAAGGGCTGAGGATGTAGCTCCATGCCAACACCCTGGGTTCAATCTCCAGTACTGAAAAACAAAAAAGTTGCAGATGTATTTATGAAGTTTAAGAGGCTCCTTCACAAGTTAAAATTCCAGTTTGGAGTCTTGATGTAGGACCCGAAGGCCCATTATCTGTACGTGAGTTAATGCTCCTCTTGTCTCATGAGGTCATTCTCTTCCAAATGACTGATGATAAAACTTTTTCCTGAGTGCCCCATCCTGTGGTTCCAAGAGTCCTGGGAGGGAGCTCTTACCACTTAGCACCTTCCATAGCTACTACTTTCCTTGTCTCGCTCTCAGGCATTGTGATGTCAGTGATAGAGGGGTGGAAGGGCCCCTCTCAGGCTCTGCACACCCAGCAGGTTTTGGGCCGGCTGGCAGCAGGTGGAGAGGCAGGGCCTCAGAACTCAAGACCTGGACTCAACTCTCCACTGGCCTGACTTACTGTTCTTGATCAAGTTCCTTCTCTGAGTGTCATTTTTTTATTTGCAAAATGGACAAGTATGGCCTTCCTCATGGAGTTCTTATAAGCATTAAATGGAACAAAACCCATCCAGCACCTATGGGAGTGGGGGCTTCATTAATGGTAGCTGTTTGTTAATTAATGTGCCAGATGCATGGTGGGCCACAGTCAACACATGGCTGTTGAACAAACTCACCATTTACTACATGATTCAGTATGTGATAAAATGGTCCCAACAAATAGCTAATGCTTCAACACACGTGTGTCCGGGCAGCCACTTCTGTTAGGGCTGTGGGCTGGGTGTCAGCAGTGGGCCACCCTCACCGGGAAGGACGCTCCCTGCAGATGATGGATGCCAACCAGCGCTGGGACGTGCCCGAGGCGGTGGAATGGATGTCCAAGCTGGCCGAGTTCAAGCCATTGTGGATCGAGGAGCCCACGTCTCCCGATGACATCCTGGGGCATGCTGCCATTTCCAAGGTAGGAAGACTGCCACTGCCTCTGCTGTCCAGGCCATTGACTTTCATGTTTAATTTTCCAGCGTGGTCACAACAGACCGTAACATTTCTTCACTTGCTCCCTTTCACATTTCCTAAAGGAGGCAGCTGAAGTAATTGTAATGTGCAACAGGTGAGGGCTGCAGACCCGACATCCTCTCTGTACCACTTCCGCCTGTTGTGGTTGGAGGGAGTCACCAAAAGTTCCAAGGCTGCTAAAATCTAGAGTTTGATAGACATGGTTCCCATGCTTTTAAGTGTAGAAATGTGACTGCTGTTTGAATATAGATGGTCTCTGACTCACAATAGTTCAACATAGAATTTTTCTACTTTATGATGGTACAATGGTGATATGCATTCAGTAGAAAACATACTTCATATTTTGAATGTGGCTTTTGTTTTGTTTTGTTTTGTTTTGTTGGTACTGGGGATCAAACTCAGGACCTTACACTTGCGAGGCAGGCACTGGAACCACTGAGCTAAATCCTGGGCCATGAATGTGTCTTTTATCAGGACATAACTCCTCTATAAGTTGAGGTACAACTGTACTTAATCATCCAGAATGAAACAAGTGTAGATTCCTCCAGATGACTAGAACTAAGGCTAACTCTTCCCTCCCTTTTGGGTTCAGGAAGAACTTGACATGTTGGAACACCTGAGAAACCTCTGGCTAGGCAGGGGGCCCTTCTATGGCTGTTTTACAGCCCTGATCTACAAAGCCATGTCAAGTGGTTAATTTGTAGTTTGTACAAGACCGTAACTCCTAGGCTTTTGATCCTCAGATGAAAGCAAGCTCTGTAAGAAGTCATGTTAGCCAAAGGCTGCCGGATGAGGGTGCGGTCAGGGAAGGGACTGGGTATGGGATTCACGGATGTCCCGCTATGGCCATCCCAAGTTCAGATACACCTACTTCTGGCCACAGAGACATTGTCCTCAGCCTTGTTACTCCCTGAGCCTGGGTCCAGCCACCCTGTCTCGTCTAAGAACCTTTTTCCCACTAGGGTGTGAGGTTAGAGGCTCAAAGGTCCTTTGTTCGCTGGCTCTCTCAGCAGATCAACATCAGACCGACCTTAGGTCGGACACGCTCCGGAAGCCTATGCTTCAGGAACGTCCTCCTCACCCCACTTGCAGCTTCTCTGGAGAGGAAAAACAGACACATTAAACAGAGATGGGCGGGGACATGAACCGGGCCACTGAGTGCTGAGTACAGAGAAGAAAGCTCCTGGGGGGGGGGGGTTGTGGGCAGGGACTGGGAGGTGGCCTCATGGCCTGGGGTGGGGACCTGAGCTGACTGTAAAGAACACTGGGCTGCAGGTGAGGGACATGTGCTGGAGCCACGGGGCAACCACAGCCACCTTTATTCAAACAGAAGCCGAGCCGGGGGTGGTGGTGATCCCAGCACTCTGGAGGCTGAGGAAGGAGGATCACCTGGAATTTGAGGCCAGCTGGGGCTAGAGAGTTCAAGGCCAGCCTGCACTACATAGAAGATCCTGTCTCAAAAAGAGAGAGAGAGAGAAGCCAGGTGTGGTGGTGCACGCCTGTAATCCCAGCACTCGGGAGGATGAGGCAGGAGGATTGTGGTGAGTTTGAGGCCAGCCTGGACTACATAGTGAGACCCCATCTCAAAAAAAAAAAGAAAAGAAAAGAAAGAAGAAAAAAAGAGAGAGAGAGAGAGAGAGAGAGAGACAAAAGCCAAACCTTCCAAAGAATTGTTGAAGGTAGGTGTCTGGGTGAGAGGTTGAGGTCAGCGAGGCTCCTCCCCTGAGCGTGCGTGGCCTTGCTCCTCAGGGTTCCTGGGGTCGCAGCACCTTGCTCTCGCCTCTCCAGGCTCGCAGCTGACTGCCACCCACCTGGGGAGTCAGGGGAGGCTCTGAGGAAGGGACAGATGAGCCAAGGCACCACAACTGCAGGCACAGCGCAGCGCAGGGCACAGAGGAGGCACCACAGGGGCTCAGAGGGCGCTGCCCGAAGGAGGTGGCCGCTGCAGGTCTCTGACTGGGAGGACGGTGGCGATGCCATTGGCCGTGCATTGAAACAGGGCCTGCAGGGCAGAGGAAACTGAGGCAGGGGTGGGGTGGGGAGGCTGCTGCTGAAACCTGGGGAGGTGAAGGGAGAGCAGCTGGGAGAGGGCCGATGCAGGGACTACGTCCAGGTCGAAACTCGGTACCCAGTCAGTGCTGGAAACGCTGCCTTAAAATGGCTTTCCCTCCGCTCCCCTCCTCATTTGCTCTCTCCTTTTTCTCGTCTGAGACAAAGAACCAAATGTCCTTAAATTAGAAATTTCAGAAAGCATAAAATGCTAGCGTGAGAAGGTGTGTTTGAGACCATCTGCTGAAACAGACTGAAAGCCCGCCTGGTGCCGCGCCCACATGCCCCACGAGAGGTGGGACACGGATTTGAGTCAGGGGCACCTGCGCCCTCAGTGATTTCACTGAGAAGCTGGCATAAGTGATCCAGAAGTCTCCTCAGGCTCTGGGATCAGCCTCAGGGACAAATCACAGCTGTGTACTTCCAGCTCTGTGACAGGGATGCTCCTGTTCCCTCGTCTGTAAAACAAGGACACTGATGGCTCCTCTCCTGCCAGGTGTGACTGGGCATCACTCACACGAGTGTTTTGCACAGCACCTGACAGGCAGCGAGGGCTCCGAATCTGTCCCTGAGAAATGGAAGGAAAACCAGGCAGGAACCAAAGATGTCTGAGGCGGACAACTGTGGGGTCCCTGCCAGTGGAGGCCGAGTGGGGCAGCCTGGAGCCCAGGTGGCAGGTGAGGGACATGGCTTTCCGGGGCCAGGCTAGAGGACCAAGTCCAGGTGGAGGTGACAGCACCTCACCCAGTCTGTCGCCCACAATGTGGCAAGGGAGGAGGTTCTAGAATAACCACTGAAGGGGCCGTCAGGGATGCACGGGCATCCTTCTGCCTGCCTTTGACTGTCACGTGGCTCAGCAGCAGGGATTTTCCTTCTGGAGCAAAATGCATCTTTAATCCTGAGGAGCTGCAGTTTAAAACCTAGGAAAATAACAGTAGGCTGCCTTCTCTCCTAGGCACTGGTCCCTTTAGGAATTGGTGTGGCCACAGGAGAACAGGTGAGTGACGTGTCTCGATGCCACCACACACCCACCACTGACGGACACAGTTGTGTTAGGCTCTGTATCCGGTTCCATTTTGGGCCAGGACATTTTTACCGTCTTAGAACTCAGTAGTCCATCAGTGTGAAGTCAGTCAAAAGTTGGTGGCTTTTTCTATAATTTATACAGTTCAGGTGATTTTCTCAAAACATCTAATCAAGATCAACAAGGCAGCAATGTAAAGGTGTTGCAAGGTTGCACAGTGGCGTAAGAAAGCCAGCTTCTGAACTGGGTCAGCAGGATGGTGTTTGCTCCCTGTGCTTGTAAACCAAGCACCAGTGCCTGCCAAGCCCCACTGCAGTCAGCCCGAGAACAGATTCTGTTTTCCCAGCAAAAGGAACAATACCACTCAGCTGTGGTTCTGTTTTGTCATCATGCCACCCGCTCATCGCTGTCACCATACCTCATCTCAATGCTTGGCTTCACCTCCCACTTGAGGTTGTACAAGTTACTCCTTAATGCGTCCTGAGCTGGTGTGATCTGTCTCACGGTCACATCCGCAGATCTGGAAGGAAGGGAGCGCCAGGCCCCTGCCTGCACTGCCAGGGTGCCTCCTGCCCAGTGAGAACAAAAGAGAATCACAGCCTGGGTTCCCCAGGGCCACCCATGGGTGACAGCTGGCGTGGAATCACCGCACGGCCAGGCTTAGGGATCCCGAAGGCCAGTGCTGACTCTTCTATTGGTGTCATTTTTAATTCTATTTCCAGTGTCACAATAGAGTGGTATTTAAGCAACTCCTACAGGTGAACGCCCTGCAGTTTCTCCAGATTGACAGCTGCAGACTGGGAAGTGTCAATGAAAACCTCTCAGTGTTACTGATGGCCAAGAAGTTTGGAAGTAAGGGCCTGCCTGGGGTCCCCCACTTCCTGTGGTCTTTGCAACTCAAGTCTCTACTTTGCCATGCTGATTTTTTCTCTGTTTGCCCCCATCAAGGAATCTTTAATGATTTTCATGATGGGACTCTATTCCTAAATATTAATGACTTAATCACCTGTGGGCACTGACAGAAACCACAGGGCTCTCTTCCCCACCTCTTTTGCACGCTTTTGGCATTGAGGAGAAATGTTTTCCCTCCAGCTCCTGTGTGCCCCCACGCCGGCGGAGTTGGCCTGTGTGAGCTAGTGCAGCACTTGATCATATTTGACTACATATCAGTCTCCGCAAGCCTTAACAACAGGTCAGTCTGTCTACCTCGAGCACTCCTTCCCTCAGGCCGGGCCAGCTCTCTGAGCGTCCTGCTTTCACCATCAGACACCCAGGACACTGCGCACTGTTGCAAGGGCCTACATGGCTCTAAGAGTCGGCTCCACACTGAACAGCGTGACGCATCCACTTTGTCGTATAAACATGCTGCTTTTGCTGATTTCTCCACACAGGCAGTAAGAACAGGGACCCACTAGAGAAGTCACTACTGAGGGTAGATTCACACCCAGAACTCCAAATGGCTCTATTTTATGCCTTCCTGAAGCCCTGGTTTCTCACATGTACATTTTCCATTGCATCTCCTCTTCCTGATACCACCCAATACATCTTTATTTAATAGTTTCATCTTCTCAGCATCCCAGGGAACTTTACATTGGGACAGTCTTCCTTCCAGTCATCTGCATGTATGGCTTTGTTTATTATGTTTGCTTTCTTCTTTTTGTTTTGTTTTTGGAGACACGGTCATGCTAGGTAGTGCAGGCTGGTCTCAAACTCAGTGGTCCTCCTGCCTCAGCTTCCCGAGTGCTAGGATTACAGGCGTCCACTACCACATCCAGCTTATTATGCCTTCTCAGCTCCTGGAATTAAGTGTTGCAGAAAGCTCACTACAGGTGTACAGCAAGAGCCAGGCATGCAGGGGAAAGGCAGATACCAGATTCAGGCCCAAGAGAGATGGGCTCTGTTAGGCACGGAAAGGGCATAGTTGTAATGGTTTCTTCTTCAGCTGGTAGTGAGGAGACAGGTGCTGTCTGGATGATGTTATGCTAATAAATTAAAGAATGTTAGATTGCAAAGAAGGAAACCTGGGCCCCTCAGACCTGGAGCTGACATGGGTTGATCTCATCTAAGTCTAAACCTGTCTGTACATCTGGAAGATGAAGGTTGGGATTAGATCGTTGTTCTTCCCTCCCAGTGAATTCGCAGACTCGAGTGAAGAACCATAGATCATTGTGCTCTTGCCCCTCAGTTCCTCCTTCAGGATCACAGGAGATTCTGACCAACTGTGAAAAGCTCCACAGGTTTTGAGGGGGAGAGGGGGTCACTCCTGCACTCAGTGCACACTGTCCCTGGTGCAGCACCCCACGCGCTAGTGCCTCAGTGGGACTTGGTGCTCCAAGGCCTCCCCGCAGGTAAAACCACCACCAGACGCTACCCCACGTGCTGTCACACGTCAGCCCCTTGCTCTGTCATCCTGTGTGGACACATTTCCTGCTCTTCTGTCCTCTCCTCTGCAGCTGGGTCTTCTGCACCGTTCTTCAGACACCCCAGTCAGTGGCTCAGTGGCTGTGCCCAAGGAAACCACGCGACTCACTCTCATCAGCTTCTTTGTGCAACCCCAGCACCAGGGCAGCACATGGCCTGCCTGTCTCTGTACCTGGAGGGACCCCATGGGGTGATTCATTCTCTTTGTCTGACTTTGGGCCAGGCACCTGGGTGACTCATTCTCCAGAGTCTGAATTGACGCCTCTGGGGCATCACAAGACCTTGAGCTGCAAGGGACGTCGTGGTTCACTGTGCCTCAGTCCCACACTGCTCTTCTGGGTGCATAGCACCCGAGGCAGAGGTCGAGGGCTTCTCATAGAAACGTGCGGAATCCCACGTGCTGCTCCCCTTGCGTTAGTGGCTAGCAGCTCACAGATCACCTCCCTTTGGGTGCTGTTGCCTCAGTCTCGTTCCTCCCCCTAGGATGTGTGAATATGTGGATCATCTGCACGAACATTTCAAGTATCCCGTGCAAATCAAGCAGGCTTCCTACATGCCTCCCAAGGTGAGCCAGGCCGGGATGCCTCACAGGCATGCTTGACCCTTTTAAATAATCAGGAATACACACATGGTTTTGTTCCAGGTGGTCATCAGCACTGCCCAATTGATTCTTTTTGCTAGGATGCGGGCTACTCGACAGAAATGAAAGAGGACTCTGTAAGGAAACACCAGTATCCAGATGGCGAAGTCTGGAAGAAACTCCTTGCTGCTCAAGAAAATTAAGCATTCAGCCCTATTTCCTCTTCTTCTTACATAGTGCTACCTACTACCTTTTCTTCTTTAAAATTTCCTGGTTAGTTTTATGGAAATAGAAGGAAAAAAATTGCATCCTACCAATCAAGTTCAGCTGAATGTCCTATTAACCTCAGGAATCAGTTTCATCATCGATTCTTTTAACAAATCGATGCATACTCTAACCCTTAAACAAACTTAGATTCACCTAGCCTGAAGTCCAGGAAGATGTTCTTAACAAAATTTCTACCAAGAGGGCCGGGGATTTAGCTCAGTGGTGCCACCGCTTGCAAGGCAGGGTCTTCCTGAGTTTGATCCCCAGTACCAAAAAAAAAAAATTTCTACCAAGGGCTTGTACCAGGACATTAAATTACTTGGAAAATCAGCAACATGTCGCACAATTTGTTAGAACAACTCCATGTTCTGTTTAATGCTTCTCATAAATTAGCAGAATAAAAATAGTTCTGGAGCACAGCGGGGAGCTGGTATTTGCAACAAAGGGAAAAAAGCCACCGATGAGCCCTGAAGTGGTTTAGCATCCCTTTTCTTAACCGGTCTAAGCCTGTTAGAGAAGTCACACCACACTGGAACTGATGGTATTTATAACCCTGAAAAACCTCTACCTAAATGCTCATTATATTTAAAGATAAAATGCAGCTAGAAGGAGATGCGTGGCGGAAAAACAGGGTGAAATACTGCACAGTGAGCACTTCTAATACATACAACAGCACTCTCCACAGCAGCTAAACAGGGACGCAGTGTGTCACTCGGGTGACCGTGCTAGGCAGGAGCTGAGCAAATAAACGGCAACAGAGGAAGAAACACGGATAAATGCAAACCAAGGCTTTATTACAGGAATATACACAACAAATGTAACTGCAAATGTTCATGAGCAAACTATACATTCTGACTGATGGTGTTATTTGAGATTTCAGGGAAGAGCTTATGTAATTAAATTCACCTTCATTATGTACAACTGAAATGCATACTTGGTTTTGCTAAGAATATAGGAACTTTCACTGTTGTTACTTTATTCATAATCTTAGCATTTTCGTGCACTTTTATTACTAAAGTTAAGCTCTTGTGTTACTAAAAAACCAGTACCTTATATCTGCCAGTGACACTATCTTCAAAAGTTAACAAATAATAACTGATAGGTCACTGACAGTTTTTGACCTACTTCCTTTTTTGCTTTACAAACAAAAATACCGAGACTCAAGTTCTAAACAGGGACACTTCCTTCCTTCCTTCCTTCGAACAGCACCGCTGAAAGCACTCTACACAGCCATTTCCATCTTAATGGCAGGATGTGGATTGTACCCTTCCAGCTGAAAGTCTTCAGCTGTGAAGTTGTCGATGGTCTCAACTGTTCGAAGGATTTTGAGCTTTGGGAAAGGTCTTGGTTCTCGCTGAAGCTGAAGACAAAATCAGACCATTATTCTGCCGCGTCTGTGTAACCTGCTTTAATTCTGTCCCTTCATGACACAAGCACAATTTTATGAACCAAGGAGAACCCTTCCCCTGGTTACCCACCACTCCTGGGACATAACCACCTGGTCTCCCTGCTCAGGTAAGAGTGAAGGGTGTTTGTGACATTACATGCCATCAGGGGCCTGGTGGCTCATCAGACCCAAGTTCTTTTTTTCAAGACAGGGTCTCACTATGTAGCTTAGGCTGACTTCAAACTTGTGGCAGTTCTCCCGCCTCAGCCTCCCAAGTGCCAGGATTACAGGTGTGCACCACTATGCCCAGCTTTTTTTTTTGACACTGCTTGCTCTGTAGTCCATGCCCATTTAGAACTCACAATCTTCCTGCTTCAGCCTCCCAAGTGCTAGGATTACAGGCGTGAACCACACTACACCTGGGTCAGGCTTACATTCTTGAAGTCCTTTTTTTTGGTACCAGGAATTGAACTCAGAACTCTGCACTTGCCAGGCAGGCATGGCACTGCTGAGCTACATCCCCAGCTCAGGCTTACATTCTTATACAGTAACTCCTGGCAGATCTATTAAAGACCAGGACATAGTCTATTTTTCCTTGCCTTTTTTTTTTGAGACAGGGTCTCACTAAGCTCAGGCTGGCCTAGAACGAGCAGTGATCCTCCTGCCTCAGCGCCCCCAGTGCTAGGATTACAGGTGCACACCACACCCAGCTTCCTTTTCTGTACGTAACTCACAACAGCATTACAGTATGGTTTCCTAAATTCTATAATCCCTATCCCAACTGTCCCTGGTAAAGGAAAACAAAGGATGAGTGCTGTTAATGAGTCCCAGAAAGGGATGTGCGCCAGGATTCAGGAATGAGCACATGACACCAGCAAGGATGCGGACACGGGTCAGACCCAGCACAGTGTCCAACACACAGGAAGGGACAGGCAGAGCCACAGCCCAACAAGCTGGTAGCCGGTCTACTTAAGAGAGGCCAAGCTCTCAAAAGGTGTCACTCACAGGTCTGATCTGGCAGGGGCCCAAAGGTTTTTGGTTCTTCCTTTTTTCCCTTGGGGCTTATGAAGCACAGCTGCTCATATTTTTCCTGCCATTTCAAATCATCTGGTATTGAAAGGATTCAGACAGACTTAAGTATTCTATTAGCATAAAATCTAAGGGAAAATATTTGCATTTCATTTCTCCTTCAAGTAAAAATATCAGGGAAGGTCTCAAATCCCCTGGCCTGAACATGCCCTTCCTTTGTGGTACTGGTGCTTAGTCCCTTACAGCACCTGTCATGTGAAATGCCTGTGGCTACAGAGGCAGGTGTTGGCCTCATGCCTGCCCCCTTTCCCTATACGGAAGCCCTGCAGCCGGAGAATCCTCTGGAACTCAGGCGCATCACCACAGAGTGACTGTGACCTAAGGGATGCTGCCCAAATCAACCTTTTAACTAGCAGAAGGTACCACGCCCAAAAAAGGAGAACGGATCTAATCCTTACCTGAGTTTTCAGTGGCTCAATGTGATTCAGGTAAATATGTGCATCTCCCAAAGTATGTACAAAGTCACCTGGCTAAATAAATGGTATGGGAGATGAATGATGTATTAGTTTCAATCCACCCCCCCAACCCCTTTGGTACCAGGGATCCAACTTGGGTCCTTGCGCTTGCGCGGCAGGCGGCGAAACCACTGAGCTAAATCCCTGGCCCCATCCCTCCCTTTTTTGACACAGGGTCTCGCTATGCAATTTTTTTTCCCCTGGTACCAGGAATGAAACTCAGGACCTTGTGCTTGCCAGGCAGGGGCAGCACAAGCTGAGCTAAATCCTCCACCCCCATTACTATGTAGTCCAGCCTGGCATTGAACTCAGAGATCCTCCTGCCTCTGCCTCCCAGGTGCCAGGATTATAGGTGTGCACCACCACAGCCAGCTTTAGTCTCAATTCCTTTAAAGCACATCATATAGTGTATGAAAACACTACAAGACTTTTCAAGAGAATGATTTAACCAGTGTAGCATTTGAGAAAAGTTAACTAAGACTGGAAGGGCCCAAGGCATGAGGTGGCCACAGCCACCCTCTCTGCTCCGGGCGCAGCCCACCTGCAGGCCAGTGACGTGGGCGACCATGTAGGTGAGCAGGGCGTAGCTGGCAATGTTGAAGGGCACGCCCAGGCCCATGTCCCCGGAGCGCTGGTACAGCTGGCAGGACAGCTCTCCGTTCACCACGTAGAACTGGCAGAGGGCATGGCAGGGAGGCAGCGCCATCAGAGGGAGGTCTGAGGAAGCACGGAGGAGGAGGTGGGGTGTGAGGAAACACAGCTATGAGCAAGGCCAACAGGAGACAGAGGCCACTCGCAAGGCAGAACCTCGAAAGGCGCCAGCTGCAGCGATGCCCACGACCCACATCCTGCATGAGGCCAGACTGCTCCCCCCTTGCAGCAGAGCCCCAGAACTGATGGGGACCTGTCTAGGCCTTCAGCCTGAGACTTCTATGACGTACAGGGACAGAGCGATGCTCCTCTACCTGAGCTGGAATCAAGGACTTGTTACCTCTGTGGCACCAAACAGAGGAATTGTTTCATTCACAGAAACTGGCATCCCAGGTGCACTCCATGATAAAATCTCTATTACAGAGGCAAATTCCACACTCTGGGTACCTAGTACCCCTGGAAAGGTTTCATTTCTACAACACAGCTGTTAAGAATGAGCCAGGCACGGTGGTCCACGTCTGTAAACCCAGCACTGAGGGAGACTAAGACAGGAAGACCCCCAGTTCAAGCCCAGCATAGACAACTTAGCAACATTTGCCTTGGTGTGAAAAATGAGAAGAACTGAGGATGTAGCTCGGGGTAGCGACCCCTTGGCTTTGATCTCAGTGCCACCAAAAAAGAAAGAAAAGGAATGTCAATAATAAACAGAGATGCTGAAACTTCATCTGCCCACATTAAAAATGTTAAATCTTTTTCTGAGACAAGATCTCACTAAGTATCCCAGGCTGGCTTCAAAGTCACAGTGATCCTCCTGCCTCAGCCTTGCAAGTGCTGGGATTACAGAAGTGCACCACCATGCCTGGCTTAAAATGTTAATCTCATGGGCATGTATTTTCCTAGGCAATTTAATGAGTATAGATGCACACACTGGGATCACCTGGGTCCAACCCAAAGTCTGAAGGTGAAAGAGCACCCAAGTGTGACTGAGGTGGGGCACACTCTGAGCTGGCTTCCCCGGGGTGCCCCCTCTGTGCTAGCCATGTGGAGGAGCCACGTCCCACCTTTTGGGTTCCAGGCGCACATGATGATTCTTCTGTCATCAGGGTTGGTTTTGATGGTGTCAATCACTTTCTGCAGCTGGTCCACTCCCTGACCCGAGTAATCTGCAGGGGTGCCGGAGAGGACAGGTACACACATGAAGCAGCACCTCGTGACAAGGTCCCGGGCCACTGTGGCTGCGCCACAGCGCGCTCTGCAGTGCTCAGACCTCAGGGGCCGGAGTGCAAGGCCCCACTTGAGGCCCCGGGTCTGTGGGCTGGTGCCAGTTCCGTGAACATGTCTCACTCAGTCCCTTTCTCCTCCAGCCTCCCCCTACTGCCAACTACTGTGGCTCGGACGGGGTTGGAATGTGTCTCCAAGGGCTCTGGGTTCGATTTCACCGTGTATTAAAGAGGAGCTTGAGGGCCGGGGATGTAGCTCAGTGGTGCCACTGCCTGTCTTACAGGCGGAAGGTCCCGAGTTCGATCCCCGGTACCAAAAAAGAGGAGCTTGATCCAACTCTGGTGCGCTCAGATGGGGCCTTGGGAGGTGACGTGGATGACGTCATGAGGGTGGAGTTCCCACAGTGGAGTTCCATGGTGGCTTTAAGGAGAAGAGGGACCGGAAGAGATGTGTTTGGGTGCTTCCCGTCCCTTACTGCCATGTGACACCGGGTCACCTCAGGGCTGTGCTGCTGTGCTAGCAGCATGGCCCTCACCTTAAAGCTCCAGAGCTGGGAGCTAAATAAACCTCTTTTCTTTCTAAAGTGATCCCTTTCCAGGTATATGGCTGTCACGAGAAACAAGCTAATCCACTCCAGTCTCAGCAGTCTTACTTGGGACTCCCTCTCTACACTCATCCTCCATGGTTGTCACTGACACGGTCTAGCTTAGCCTTGTTCCACACAGGACGTCCTGGGTCCTACACAAAATTGGATTCCTGGGCTGGGGATGTAGCTCAGCAGTGCAGCACCTGCCTGGCAAGCGTGAGGCCCTGAGTTCGATTCCCAGTACCAAAAAGAAAAGCAGAATTAGGATTCCTTCCACAGTCCTGGTTACAGTGGGCTGTGGGTTCCTTCCTCACAGCTCGGCACCCTCCTACCCTAACCCCCACCTAAAACTGCATCCCAGCGAGCAGAGAAACACAACACACCACACAAGTCAACAATGACACCACCGCCTTCCTCTGGGCCTGGGGCATGAACTTCTGACACCTGGGCTGCCTGGTGAGCCGGGACAGGAAGCTGAGAAGCTCTTTGCAGTGAGGGGCGGGCTTCATGCTCTCCCCAGGTTGGAGTCAGGCAATGCTCCAGCCCCAGTGCTCCAGCCTGGCAATTCTCACATTTTAGGGGCAAAGTCCTCTCTCAATCACAGCGCCAGAAAAGGAAACAAAGATTTTTTAGAAGAATCGTGGTGCACGAATATCCTACACCTCGATGGTAGTGCTGGTTCCACGAATCTACACCTGTGCTAGAAATCGCACTCGAACTAACAAGTGTGCTACAACAGGCGAATCTGATGAGCACTGGAGAACGCACCGACAGAGATGGATGCCACAGTGCTAGAAATCGCACTCGCACTAACAAGTGTGCTACAACAGGCGAATCTGATGAGCACTGGAGAACGCACCGACAGAGATGGATGCCACACCTCGGGCAGGTCTTCCTCGTAGGGAAACAGGGAAGGAGAACTTTCCTTTTGGGGGGCAACTTCTATGAATGTGTAATTATTCCAAAATAACAAAATTTTCTTCCAGGGCTGGGGATGGAACCCAGGGTCTTGTGCATGCTAGGCTAGCAATTCACCACTGGGCTGGTCCCTGGACATTTAAAAACAAAGACGTCGAACTCCCCTACTGGAGTCCAACAGCTAGCATTCGGACAGCTCTAGAGTAAGGCCATAATTTTCCCCTTAAGCAACAAGAAATAATTGACTGCTAGGCAGGAAGCAAGGCACCGAGGGCCAGGGGAGCAGCCACGTCCTCAGGAAGAGGCTCCGGGACGACAAGGGCAGACAAGACGACCGACAGACACTTACCACAGGCTGGTCCATCCTGCTGGGTTCTGCGGGGGTGGGAGTGAACCCAGGGCTTTAGCACTAAGCCACAGGCACAGCCCTTTCTTATTTTGAATCGGGGTCTCTCTAAGCTGTTTCCCAGGCTGGGCCTGAACTGGTGATCTTCCTGCCTCAGCCTCCTAGAGTGATAGGATTACAGGCATGCACCACCATGCGTGACTTACACTGCATTGTTTTTACTGATAAAGTATACATAACATTAAATGTACTACTATAACCATTTTTAAGTATGCAGTTCAGCAGCATTAATTGCACACTGATATTGTGCAACCATCACACTATCCATTTCCTGGAATTTTCATCATCCCGAACTAAAACTGTATACCCGCTAAACCTGAATTCCCCATTCCCTCTTCCCCTCAGCCTCTGGCAACCCCCATTCTACTTTCTGCCACTACAAATTTGCCCATTCCTGGTCTACACAGCATTTTAAATCTTTTTTACTCTGGGAGGCTGAGGCAGGAGGATCCCAAGTTCTAGTCCAGCCTAGACATCTTAGCAAGACCCTGTCTCAAAATAAAAAAATAAAAAAGGGTTGGAGGTGCAAAGGCCCTAGGTTCAATCTCTAGTACTGGGAGGGGAGCTGCCAACGTTAAAAAGATCTCATGACTGCACATCAGTGCAATCTTAGGCTTTGACTAAAGGGATTCAGACAGCACCAGGCCCGATACCCCCAGTGGGGTGGGACCAGAGCTGCAACACTGTCCCCTTTAGAGGAGACACAATGTCAGGTTGCTGGTCCCTGCCTAGCCACCAGACTGTTACTTCCCGCACACGCACCCTGAGGTGGCATCTGCTTAAGGACAGGTTAGACAAGAGCCAAAGGCCAGGGGCTGGGCTCTGGTACCAAGGTGCCACCAATAGCATGGAGAAGGGCAGACGTCCTGCAGTGGGATATTCCTTCCACTATTCCAGCACCACAGGGACCTACATTGTGCTGGTGGTGCAGCCTTGTTTTTTGTTTCGTTTTGTCTTGCTATGTATTCCAAGCTGACCTCAAACTTGAACTTGTGGCAATCCTCCTGTCTCAGCCTTGGAAAGGGAGAGCAAAGCCACCACAAGACACAGCTGGGTGGCTTTTCCCACACACCTACCTCCTCCAACACGGACACCAAGCCTACAGCCATCTGCCAATGACACAGGAAGCTCCCCAGTGTCAGAGTTCTCCATTGGCTCCAGGACTTGCCAGTCCTGAGACTTCGTCCCCCAAATGGATCAAACTCGTGCTAGGAAGGGTACTTGGAGTATTGGCAGCCTGGCTGTGTCTCCTCACCTGAGTCCATATCTTTGTAGTCAGCCCCAAAATGCCTCCACTGGAAGCCATACACGGGACCCAGGTCCCCTTCCTGGCGGCTGGAAAACCCCAGGCTGTCCAGGAAGTCTCGGGACCCATTGGCATCCCAGATCTTCACGCCCTTGGAAGACAGTTCTTTGGCGTTTGTGGATCCCTGGAAGAAATGGCAGTGGGAACTGAGTAAAATTTTTTTTTTTTCAGTACTGGGTTTTGAACCCAGGGCCTTTGCACTAAGCTATAACCCAGCCCTTTTTATGTCATATTTTAAGACAGGGTCTTAACTGCCCAGGCTGGCCTTGAACTTAGGATCCTCCTGGCTCAGCCTCCCAGAGTGTGGGATTCCAGGCATGAGCCACCATGCCTCGGTCAATTTTACATTTCTTTAAACATGTTCTATGTCTAAATGTGCTACTCCAAAATGAATTTCCTGCCTGCAATCCATTCATATACCGGGCAACAGGATAATTTACTGATCAGAACCAATCAGTATTTGCTTTTCTGGCAAGTATTACCAGTCACACTGGACTAAAAGTGGACACTATTTTACTCATCTATGCTATTGTAAAGTTCCTTTTAGCCACAATATGTATTTACACAGTTGTTTTCCTGCTAAGTACAAAGCCTCGGGTGGTTATTTCTCTTACACTTCATCTCATTAGATCTGGCCTGTGACGCTCTGAGGAAGGATGAGGAGGTAGCCACATAACCCTAGGCCTTGCCTGGTCCTCCTACCCCTCCACCTACTGCTCCCCGCCCCAGCCTCGTCTATAACAGAGCACAGGCCCAGACAGCGCCAGCCAAACCCCGGGGCCAGGTAGAAACCAGCTGCCGAGCGGCCCGATTCTGCCTTCCCACCCACTCCGGGCTGCTGGGCAGGTACCTGCCACCTCCTGCTTGTGACCAAGTTGCCCCGGACCCTGTCTCAAAAATACCAAAAAGAAAAAGAAAAGCTCACTGAGCAGTGTCAAAGGAAGTGTTGGAGAAGGTTTTAGAAGTGGGAATGGCAAATACCATCAGCCTCAATGGGATTGTCCCAGTATTCCCAAGAGATTGGTAAGGAGGCCAGGGTGGTGAGATGGAGAAAAACTAGTGAAGGCCAGAGCCAGAAAAACAGCCCAATGAAAACCCTGGCTCTTCTTGAGTGAAATAGGACCCGCTAAGGGCTTTAGGCCGAGGTGTGACAGGATCTGACTTACTGTCTGTGTGTGGCCCTGGGCCTCTGCACTGAGACATCCCCAGCCCTTTTTTAATCTTTTGAGACAAGGTATTGCTAAATTAATTGCCCAGGCTGGGCTCCAACCTGCAGTCCTCCTGCCTCAGCCTCCTGGCTATGATCTGATAATTTAAAGGCTCTCACTGGCTTGTGCTAAGAAAGGACCCTCCACTTGTGAAGGCAGCAGCTTCTTTACCTTGATAAACCACAGCAGCTCCTCCAAAACACCCTTCCAGAACACACGCTTGGTGGTCAGCAGGGGAAACTGATCTGAAAAACAGTGTGCCAGACAGTTAGTTGGAACCTGAGAAGACAGGACTCAAAATCCGCTTTCTCTGTGGAGGAAACTACCGAGGGAGTGACCACGGGGGACACCCGGGAAGGCGGGAAGGCTGGGCAGCCCTCCTGAGCCTGGTGGCCCTGGACACAGGAGTTCCACACCATGCTGTGGGAGTGCCAGGAGAAGGCAGAGCGCTCACCGCCACCCAGGCAGTGTGACCTCCGTCACAGGGCAGGAAGACAACACCCAAACTGCACCCCCACCCAAAGCCCGAATACTTCTACACCTAATTCCACCACAACCCAGATCCACACTGTAAAAACTTGCGGATCGGTAACAAATACATGTAAAGCAAACTGACATATTATTTCAGTCTATCATAAACACCAACTGTTTAAACACTTCACTGCAGGATCCTGTTAATCCAGGACGTGACCCAGCCAGAGCACCTTTATGCTCTTCATTTACAGGCAACAGGAAGCAATGCAGATGTTTACACAGCTTAAGGGACAGTGGGTGGGAGCAACAGGCAACAGAGAAATAAACGTGTAAAAGTTTATCTCTAAATGCAGTACCGCGGCAGTCCACATTATTGGTTGTATACAAGGTATGATTTTAAAGAAAAATATGGTGTTTAAATTTTTAAAAATTTTTTATAGTAAAAGCCATTGCCATAAATCTACCTGAAAATCCTCCCCCTCATTTTGAACACACTCATCCCACAGTTCTTGCCACTTTCCATAGCAATTTTAGAAGTCCTCTTTCGTGAGTATCTTTAGTTGCATTGTGGTGACTGCTTCTATGTCCTGAATCGATTCGAAATGTTTACCTTTCATGCTCATTTTGACCTGGGGGAAGAGCCAGAAGTTTCACCGTGGCAGATCAGGGGAATGAGGACACACTGGGATGTTTTTATGAGCCTGCTTTTCCATTGGGTGGCACTCGGCAACAGCATTCATGTATTTTTGATCACTGTCCCTAGAGACACTCAGGAAAGAGGACTCCAGAACTGCTTCAGAAAGAGGCAAGATCCATGGTGTGTGTTTGAAGGGAGGAGGAGGATTCTGAGGATTCATGGTAATGTGTCTTGCACTGTAATAAATTCTTTTAAAATGTTCACAGTATATTTTGATCACTCCTTGTAGCTGATATTCACAGAAGAGATTTTTAAATCAGAATTCCCTACTGAGCATTAACTCCTCCTCCTGTGACAAATGGAGAAGTGGAAGACCAGAGAGCTCGCCCAAGGTCTACCCAGAGAGGGTGGATTAAAAGACAGTTTGTGGCCAGGGATTTAGCTCAGAGGCACCGCGCCTGCCTTGCAAGCCCAAGGTCCTGAGTTCAATCTCCGGTACCGAAGGGGAGGGGCTGTTTGTGTTTCTTCAGAGTCCGCTCCTTCCAGGGTGATACGGAACGGATCCGGGGTGAAGTTTCCAGTCTCTGGAACAAGGGGAACCATGGAGGGTCCCCCTAAGCACAGTAAGTCTGCTTCACCAGTGGGTCTCCTCACTCAAACCCTGTCCCACACTTAGGCCGAGGATGCTCCTCACTCATCGAAGAGAGGTCAGTGTTACCCCAGGCTCGATTGCCTTGCAGGCCCTGCCCCCCAAAAGAAAACAGCAGGTCCTCAACCCAGCGTGACAGAAGCTAACGCAATGGCCCCCGCACCCTGTCCTCTGTCCCCTGCAAGCCTGACCCTAACCACCCCCGGGACACTTCTTCCCCAGGCCCAAACAGCTGCAAAGAAAAAGAGCAGAGGAGGAGCTAGAGCTCGGGGTTGGCGGGAAACTTTCAGGAACCCCACGTTCCCGCCCAGGGCTGCAGCGCCGTCTCCTTTCCCGCCTCCGGCCCATACTATTTTCGCTCCACTTTTGAAAAACTTTGCAAAGCCAAACCGCCCGGGGGCTCCCCGCTCCCCACCCGGGAGCGCCCGCGGGGACGCGGGGTGGCCGGGTCCGGCCGCCGTCCGGGGGGCGCTCACCTCGCAGGCTGTAGCGCGCCTGCATGCCGAACAGCGACAGCGTCCCGGTGCCCGTGCGGTCCTCCTTGCGAAAGCCGCTCTGCAGGATGTGCTCCACCTGCCGCAGGTACTGCAGCTCCGCGTGCGGCGCCGAGGGCTTCGCGCCCTGGTCGTGCGCGGCGGGCGGTGGCGGGAGCTGAGAGCCGGGGGCGGGCATGGTGCTCGCGGCTCTGGGCAGCGGCTGGCAGGGCGGGGCCGTCCCTTCCGGGCGCCTTTTCCGGGCGCCGCCCCCGCCCGCTCCGCCCTTTCCTGTGGGGAGCCGGGACCCCGCGCACGTGTGCCCAGTCTCCGGGAATTTAGCCCGTCCCCGCCCTTAAGACCCCTTGGAGCTCTCCTGAGGGCGCACGCCTGTCATCCTAGCACTCCAGAAGCTGAGGCAGGAGGATCGCGAATTGGATCCCAGCCTGGGAAGTTTAGCGAGACCTTGCCTCAAAATAAAAATAAAAATGCAGAGGGCCGGAGATGTGGCGAAGGTCATGGGTTCAATCCTCAACACCGATAAATAATAATAATAAAAAAAGCCTTTGGACCGGTAAATAAATAGTAAAATAAAAAAGAAAAGTCTTTGGAGCCGGGTGCAGGGTGCACGCCTGAATTCCCAGCACTGGGAGACTGAGACAGTAAGGATCCTGAAACCAAAGCCAGTCTGGGCAACATAGTGAAACCCAGCCTCTAAACAACCAAGAGAGCACGACCAAATCCCACATTCCGGTGCCTAGGCCCAGAAGGGTCGCTCTAGCTGCAAAGTTTCAGGGTTCACCCCCATCATTCTAAGCCAGGCTGCTTGGATCCCCTCCCAGCGCCCACGTTCAGGCGGACTAAACATTGTGGAGATCCGTTTCCTACAATGAAGGGCACAGCTAACTAGTGAGCAAGGGCAGCAATGCAACCTTTCCACTTGATTGATGAAGGCTGAGGTTTGGAAAGTTTTTAACACCGCACTGTTCAATTTTGCTGGAAGATTTTAGAATATAAACACGGGTGAGTCGGAGCGTGTTGACAATGAGTCAACTGCACTACTACAGTTTGTAAATACAAGCAACCTTCTTCATCAACTGTTATTTTTGGGATTTTGGATTTTTTGCACTGGAGATTAAGCCCAGGCCTTTCACACTGAGCTACATCCCCAGCTCCAGCCCCTTTTATTTTGAGACAGGATCTCACTAGGTTGCCCAGGCGGGGCTCAAATTTTCGATCCTTCTGCCTCAGCCTCCTAGAATACTAGGGCTACAGGCCACCACACCAGGCTTGCCTGAGTCCACTCCAAATTTTCTAATTAACCTTACCCTCCTTCCCTTCCCATAGGACGTAGACTGCAAAAAACCAAACAAAATGGTCCTCATCTGTTTTTTCTTTTGTACACAGTTGTATTCCCCAAGCCCTAAAACAGTACCCACAAGGTACTGCCTAAAGTCTGTAGGCATTGTTCTCTGGGCACTTTATTCATTACTCTTTTAATTTTTAATATTTAATATTATTCCCAATCTCATTTCACAGATGAGAAAATACGGTTAACACGTTACAAACAGGAAAGTAAATATATTAATCACTTCCTTTATTTTGGATATTAGTGGCTGCATGCTTGTAATCCCACCACTCCAGAGGCTGATGCAGGAGGATTACAGGGGATTTGAGGACAGTCTGGGCTACATAGTGAGTTCAAAGTCCCTCCGAACTATAAAGTGAGACATTTTTCAGCTTCAGCCTTGAACTTCCCAGGTCTAAATCCTCCTACACCCTGAACGCCTCTACCAACGCCATCAGATCTGCTAAGAACCGCCTTCTGTGCAAGGAAATCTGAGTTCGATAATTCACCTCAGCACATTTTTAAAGTTTACTAAAAATGGTTTAACACCATATTTTTCAAACTTCTCGCCGCCGCCGCACTGGTGAATTCAAAGTCGACATCAACTGTTTATGGAGCACATGGTGCTGCCAATCAGCCTAGGTTCTGCTCGATTCAGTTCGAAACCGGCAAAGTGCAGCTCTGCTACCAGTCCTGATGTCACCAGATGACACCAGATAACGTTGGCTGCCAACAGCTGACAGAGCCAGATGCTGGCTGGTGCAGCTGCCGGTTCTCTGCTGCTGCCCATCTTCCTTGGCTGCTGATCTCTCAAGCTCTTCAGGGCAGCCTATAGTGTTCATTGCTTTCTTTTTGAAGACTACATGGCCCACACTACCCGAGAAATAAGTGAGCAGTTTTACAGGACCACCAAGGGAGTCTTTATTTTAACGGGGTCTGGGATGCTCCATATGGAACAGGTGCCATGGAGGGAACCCTCTAGAAAAACCTCTAGGTATGCGGGGAATGCTGCTTATATAGCAGCTGCCGGCCTGTGATTGGTCCAAATGCAGGCCTGGGATTGGTGCAGGGCTCCAGGACAGCCTCGCTCTCCGGGGGCGGTGCTGAAACCCGGGGAATCTTCTGGAAGGCCGGTTGTGGGGTAGGGGTGCAGCGGGGCGCAGAGCCCCTCCCCTCAGAGCGGCAGCTGTAACCCTGAAGTGGGGGTGACGGTGAGCCTGCGCCGCAGCCACGCTGGAGGGTGAGGAGGACCGGGATGCGTCTCCACGGTAGGTGCTCAGCAAACCTGTCGGCTTGGGTCGGGGTATGAAGATGGGCTCCGGGCACCGCTGTGAATTTCATTTGTGTGCTGGCGAGTGAACCAGGATCTCACACGTGCTCTACCCAAGGCCCCCAGCCCGAGCCCGAGGTTCTCTCCTGGCTTTCTCCTGCCTAATGTCTGTGCCAGTGCAGAGGCTCGGCTCAGGGTCCCCACAGGCCGTGCTAAAGGCGTGGTCGCCAGCCTGTGGCACCGAGGGAAGGGGCGGAAGTGCCGCCTGGTGGACGGAAGTGGGGTCGCTGGAGGGCGTGGTCTTTGTTCAGGGACAGATTTAAGCGAAGATCACATTCATCGTAGGGAATTTGTGCCTCTACGTGATATGTTTTGCTTCTTTTTCCCCATCCCCCTCCCCTCCCTACAGCCCCTCTTCCCCTCCTTATTTACAAAAGCTTTGTTTCCATTTTTTCCCCTTCTATGCTTTTCCTTGGGGGCGTGGTCTTAAAGAGGAAAGTGGGACCCTGGCTGCTGCTTCCGGCTGCCAAGGCGGAGGCAGCTCTGTGAACCAGCCAGAGTACCACGGACTGAAGCCTTGAGCCCAAAGTACCCCCTTCCCCCTTCCAAGTTGATTATCTTGGGTATTCTGCCAGTGAGGGAAGCTGACACAGCAAGTCCTTCTGCTCTAATAAACCTCTCAGACTTAAAATTTTTTTGATGGCAATATCCTGGGAGCAGTTCGGTAAGTCTCTTTCATCTGCAGCCCTACCTCATCTGGCCAGCTAAAACAGTGTCACGTGCTTTTATGTGGCATGAAACTGTCACACAATAAATTGACTCTTAAAGACAATTTACACAATAACCATTTGGGTTAATTGGAGAGAAAAGATGTACCAAGAACAGAATGAGGAAGCCTTTCGGAAAAAATCTCCCAAGCCCTGGTAGAGAATTGGTGCTGTTGCTATTTGGTGATATGAATGTTCACAAGGCCACAGTAAACAAATGCACTGAGTTACAGGACAGGAGATTTTTAAATTGGTTTCCTACACCCTCGTACTCGGCTGCCCTTTCCTAGGTCATTCCAGATTCTTTTCCTCTCCCAGCTCCCCCATCCCACTTCCAGACCAGTGAATTTTTGAAATCGATCTGTATTGCCTTTGGGAATGTAGACCTCCTGTAGGTAGCCCAGGTGAGGTCATGTTTTCCTCATCCATCTCAAGGTCAGGGCCGACAGCTCTATAACAGACAGGTTAACAAGAGTTACATCCCCACCCTTTTTTTTTTTTTTTTGCGACAGAGTCTTGCTATACAGTCCAGGCTGGCTTTGAACTCATTATGTAGCCCAGGTTGGGCTGAATTTATGGTGATCTTCCTGGCTCAGCCTCCCAAGTGCTGGGATTACACACATGTGCCACCATGCCTACAAAAGCAGCATTATTAATAGTGAAAAGGTGGAACGAACTCAGGGTCCATCAGTGGATGAATAGATCAGCAAAATTAAATCTATACATACAATGGAATATTACAAAACCTAAAATAGGAAGGAAATTCTGACATGTTACAGCATGGTCGATCCTTGAAGACATTATACTAAGTGGAACATGTGAACTGCAAAAGACAAATACTGTATGATTCTGCTTGTATGAGGTACCTAGAGCGATTAGATTCACAGAAACATAAAGCAAAATGGTGATTGCCAGGGTAAGGGTGGCCGGAATGGGGAGTTAGTGTTTAGTGCAGGAGTTGCAGTTTGGAAAGATGGCAGATGTTCTAGAGATGGATGGTGATGTTCTAATGCCACAGAACTATACACTTAGAAATAGTTAAAAATGGAAAACTTTATGCCATGTGTATTTTGCTGCAATAAAAAATATGCAGAAGCTATTGGTCTTTGCTAAATGAAATGAATTATAGATTTTAAAAAAGTGAATTATAATATACTTTAAATTCAAAAAGAAGTTGAAGGAAGAACCTTTACTAATTAGAAAGTGGCACATTTATGGAAATTGTAGAACATAAACACCACTCAATAATTACTTAATATTACAAAGAAGTACTAATGCATCATATTCTACATATGTACATTTGACTTTTTAGGAGGAAATTTTTATTTTAACTCAACCTGAATAGCTGTTGAATTACCACTCAACACAAGTAAATCAACAGTGCTTCCTAATATATGACTAACTTTCACCCAACTATGTTCATTGTGTTAGCCTGCATTGTATCTCAGATTTTCAGGTCTTGGCTGAAGGCATAATTCTTGTTGGTTATAGATTAGATTAGATCTTCTTACCTTAAAAAAAAACCAATAAAAAACCCCAGCAATAATCAAAAGGCTAGTTAATTACTTTTAGTGGATTTTTTTCTTGGACTAGAAGTTCAGAATAGGCAATAGAATAAATAAATGTGATTGGAAAAATTAATATATTGGAAAGTAATAGAAAAACCACATGTATGAATATTCTTAACATTTATTTAAAGACATCTTCATAGATCCCCTGATTCACTGAATTGGGTGTGTGTGTTTGTGTGCGTGGTAGGTACTGGGAATTGAATTCAGGGCCTTTCCATTGAACTTCATCCTCAGCCCTTTTTATTTTTTATTTTGAGACAGGGTCTAAGTTGCTAAATTTTCCAGGTTGGGCTGAAACTTTCAATCCTCCTATCTTGTCCCCTGGGGTGCTAGGACTATAGATGTAGGCCACCATGCCCAGCCTAAAATGTTCATTTGTATTGAATTTTTTTTTGCAGGGGGGTACTGAGGATCAAACTCAGGTCCTTGCGCTTGTGAGGCAGGTGGCACAACCACTGAGCTAAATCCCCAGCCCTGTATTGAAAATTTTTTAAAAATTGAAATGCTAGCTAAAAATTGGTACTTTAAATATTGTTGTTACTAAATGGCAGTATATATCAAGAACAATAAAATTTAATGACCTTTAAACCAGCAATTTGATTTCTTAGAATCCAGTCTAAGAAATTAAGTGGAAAATTTGAATAAGAAATATAGTAAAGTGATAATTGTAGTTTTGTTGAGATGGTGGGATTGTGGATAATTTTTATCTTCTAAATTTTTTTTTTTTTTTGGTACTGGGGATCGAACTTGGGTCCTTGCGCTTGCGCAGCAGGCGGCAAAACCACTGAGCTAAATCCCCAGCCCTATCTTCTAAATTTTTAAAAATTGTGATTTTGTTACTTTTAGAATCAAGAAACTATAAAGTAATTCATATTGCTTTCTGGCTGCCACAAAGTGAGCAGCTTTTCTTTGCCATCCTCTGTCATGATGTTTCTGCCTCAGAGCGCCAACCATGGACTGAAACCGCTGAAATCCTGAGCCAAAATAAAACTTCTCTTTTAACCTGTGTATGTCAGGTAGTTTATCCCAGCCATGAAAAACTGATTGGCACAGTATGATAGAGCTCCTTTAGGACATGATTTTATCAAATTCATTATTTTCTCCTCCATAGTACCTGTGTCCTTTGCCTTAAACTATTACATGCTAAAAGGCTCTTTGGTTGTTTGACTCATATGAGTTGGATGAATATCCTCTAAAGTTTGGAGGTAAAGGCCTGAGAGACAATACCCCCAATAATACCTACCTTAATTATACATTGATGGTGACCTACTGTCAAGGTCCCTGAAGAATGATAACTTAGAATTGAAATTTAATTATAAGATAAAGTTGACCATATTACTGAGATTTTTGTATCTTGCATTTTTTTTTTTGACCAAATGGCCTAGCAAAAAGCAGTACAGTACGGGGATTAAGAATCAGATAGAACTGAGTTCACTGGTCCTCAGGTCTGTTTCTTTGCCAGTGCCATTCTCTTTTTATCACAGTAGCTTTGTAGTATAGTTGCAGGTTGGGGATTGTGATACCCCCTGCCATGTCTCTGTTACCTAGAATTGCTTTTGCTGTTCTGGATCTCTTCTTGTTCCAAATGAATTTTTGGATTGTTTTCTCAAGGTCCATGAAGTATGCTGCTGGGATCTCAATTGGAATTGCATTAAATCTATATAGCAGTTTTGGAAGTATGGCCATTTTCACTATATTAATCCTTCCTACCCAGGAGCAGGGGATGTCTGTCCATTTTCTGATATCATCTTCAATCTCTCTTTTCAGAGTGCCATAGTTTTCAGAGAAGAGGTCTTTGATTTCTTTCGTTAGGTTGATTCCTAGGTATTTCAGTTTTGTGGATGCTATTGTGAAAGGAGTTATTTGCCCTATTTCCCTCTCAGTGAGTCTGTCATTTGTGTAGAGGAAAGGTATTGATTTTTGTGTGTTGACCTTGTAACAAGCTACTTGACTGAATTTGGTTATTAAGTCTAAAAGACTTTTGGTGGAGTTCTTGGGGTCTTCTATATAGAGTATCATGTCATCTGCAAATAATGACAATTTGACTTCTTCATTTCCTATCTTTATTCCTTTTATTTCTTTCTCTTGTCTAATTGGCGTGTCTAATGTTTCCAGAACTATATTGAACAAGAGTGGTGATAGTGGACATCCTTGTCTTGTTCCTGATTTTAGTGTGAAGGATTTCTGGTTTTGACCATTTAGTATGATATTGGCTGTTGGTTTTTCATAGATGGCTTCTATCAGTTTGAGGTAGAGACCATCTATTCCAATTTTTTGTAGGGTTTTTATCATAAATGCATGTTGGATTTTGTCAAATGCTTTTTCTGTGTCTATGGAGATAATCATAGTGTATTACATTGATTGATTTGCATATATTGAACCATCCCTGCATCCCTGGGATGAATCCCACTTGATCAGGGTGTATGATCTTCTTGATGATCTTCTGCATTCTGTTTGCCAGTATCTTATTAAGGATTTTTGCATTTATGTTCATTAGTGAGATTGGCCTATAGTTCTCCTTTTCAGTTGGGTCTTTCTCTGCTTTGTGGATCAAAGTGATGCTTGCTTCCAGGAGTGAATTTGGGATTATTGCTTCCCTTTCAATTTCATTGAAGAGTTTAAACAGTAGTGGCAGCAGTTCCTCTCTAAATGTCTTGTAGAATTCAGCAGTGAAGCCATCAGGGCCCAGGCTTTTCTTAGTTGATAAGTTTTTAATTACATTTTCAATTTCATTGGTTGATATTGGGTTGTTCAGAATTTTAAGGTCTTCTTCGTTCAGCTTTGGTAATTCATATGTATCTAGGAATCTGTCCATTTCTTCTGTGTTGTCCATCTTATTGGCATATAGATTCTGGAAGTAGATATTGATGATCCTCTGGATTTCTGCTGGGTCTGTTGTAATTTCACCCTTTTCATTCCTAATTGCATGGATTTGGGCCTTTTCTTTCCTTTTTCTGACAAGATTGGCTAAGAGTTTGTCAATTTTGTTGATTCTTTCAAAGAACCAACTCTTGGCTTCATTGATTTTTTTGTATCATTGTCTTAGTCTCCATTGCATTGATTTCTCCTCTGATCTTTATAATTTCCTCCCTTGTATGAGCTCTGGGGTTGTCCTATTCTTTTTCTAGAAGCTTGAGGTGCAGCATCAGGTTGTTTAATTGGGCTCATTCTGTTTTCCTAATATGCATATTCACTGCTACGAATTTCCCTGGTAAGACTGCTTTCATTGTGTCCCATAGATTCCGATATGTTGTATTGTCATTGTCATTTAATTGAAGGAGCTGTCTGATTTCTTCTTTAATTTCCTCTGTGACCCATTGGTTATTCAGAAGTGTGTTGTTCAATTTCCACGTGTTTATGAAATTTTTTGAGTTTCTTTTGCTGTGGATCTCCAATTTCATCACACTATGGTCTGATAATATACAGGGGATAACTTCAGTTTCTTTGCACTTACTTAAACATGTTCTATGTGTGAGTATGTGGTCTGTTTTTGAGAATGACCCATGTGCAGCTGAGAAGAATGTGTATTCTGATTTTGTGGGGTGGAAGACTCTGTAAACATCTGTTAAGTTCATTTGTTCAAGAGTTTGATTAAGTTCTAGAATTTCATTACTTATTTTTTGTCTAGTTGATCTATCTATTTGTGACAGTGGGGTGTTGAGGTCCCCCACTACAATTGTATTAGTGCATATATGACTTTTCATGTCCGTTAGTATTTGTTTTATATAGTTGGGCGCACTAGTGTTTGGTGCATAGATATTTATGTTTGTCATCTCTTCCTCATGGATTCTTCCCTTTACAAGGATGTAGTGTCCTTCTTCATCTCTCTTAATCAGTGTTGGTTTGAAATCTACTTGATCTGCCAAGAGGATAGCTACTCCTGCTTTTTTTCAGGTTCCTGTCACATGGAGTATTGTTTTCCACCCTTTAACTTTCAGTCTATGAGTTTCCTTTTGAATTAAGTGTGTTTCTTGTATGCAGCATATTGTTGGATTTTGCTTCTTGACCCATTCTGCCAGTCTGTTTCTTTTGATTGGTGAATTGAGACCATTAATGTTGATGGTTATAACTGAAACGTATTGACTTGTCATTGCCATGACCTTTTCTTTTTATTGGGTTCTCCCCCTTTACATTTAATTTCTTGTCATGCCAGATGAATTCATTCTGCTTTGCTTCCTGAGGTTGTGATCCTCAATTTCTGTTCCTAGGATATTGTGTAAAATTCTTTGGAGTGCTGGTTTGGTATTCACGAAGTTCCTAAGGTGCTCTTTGTCATGAAAGTATCTTATTTCTCCATCCATTTGGAAAGATAGTTTTGCAGGGTACACCAATCTGGGTTGGAGGCTGTTTTCTTTTAGGGCTTGGACTATGTCACTCCAAGCTCTTCTTGCTTTGATGGTTTGTGTTGAGAAGTCTGCTGTGATCCTGCTGGGCTTTCCTTTGTATGTGATTTGTTTCTTTTCTTAAACTAACTGCTTGTAGAACTTTGTTCTTCTGTTGAGTTTCTGGAATCTTAACAATTATATGCCTATGTGTAGATTTTTTTTGATCAAGGCTATTTGGAGTCCTGTATGCCTCACTTATCTGTATGTCAACCTCTTTTCCCCTGCTTGGGAAGTTTTCTGCCATTATTTCTGTGAAGAGATTTTTTATGTCATGTCCACTCTCTCCTGTTTCTTCATTGAGTCCAATCAGTCTTACGTTATTCTTCTTTGCATCATCTAGCAGCTGCTGGATTGATTTCTCATGTTCCCTTATAATTTTGAAGCAATTTTTCTTTTCCCGGTCACTAATTGCAATCTTATCTTCTATATCTGAAATTCTGTCCTCACATTGGCTCATTCTGCTGTGTAGACTTTCAGTGGAGTTTAACATGTCCTGGAAATTTATTTGCATCTGTTTTATGGATTCCATTTGTTTCCTGTGTTGGGTTTCCATCATGTTCCTGAGCTCCTCTCTAGACTTATTAATCATGTCTTGCACTAGGGGCACAATTTCTCCTGTTATCTGAGAAATTATTTCTGATTTCATTTTTTCCAGATCCCCTTTTGTTGCCAGTTCAGTGGGTCCAGGTGGTTGAGTATCAGAGTGTTCCTTCTCATTTCCCTTTGGGGTTGCTGTAGGTGATCTGGAAGTCTGGTTTTGAGACTTATTTACGTGTTTTCTCATTTTGACGGCGGGGGTGGGGTGGGGGGGGCGCTGTTGGCACCTGCATGGATTACCTCCTCTGAGCTGGGAGAGGTGGGACAGGGGCCGCGAGCAGGGGTAGGGATGGTGGCCCAAAAGCCCTTTCCTGTGATCTGGGAGCAGCGGGAGGGTGGTGGCCGGGAAGCCCCTTCCTCTGGAGCAGGAGCAGTGGGACGGCAGCTCAGAAGCCCCTACCTCTGGGCCGGGAGCAGCGCGACTCAGTACTGTAGTCTGGTGGTCCCGTGTCCTCTGCGTCTTTGTAGTGTGAAACCAGGTGGCTTAACAGAGGAGCGGGGTGGGGGGGGAGGATCCAGTGAATTGTTGCTGGGGTGCGGGCTGATTCGGCGTCGAGAGAACTGAGTTCAGATTCTGGCACTAGTACATATTGACTTGAGTTCATTTAACTTTTTTTTTTTTTTTTCAGTTTTTTGAGACAAAGTCCCTGTATGCAGTTCAGGCTGGCCTTGAACTTGCCACAGTCCTGCCTCAGCCTCCCAAGTACTAGGATTACAGGCATGTGCCACCACACCCAGCTTTTGTTGTTGTGCTTTGAGACAGAGTCTCACTAAGTAGTTCAGAATTGCCTTGTAGCTCATGACATTGCCCAGGAGTTTCATAAAATATAGTGAATGCTGGGTGTGGTGGCACACACCTGTGATCGGAGTACTTGGGAGGCTGAGGCAGGAGGATTACCACAAGTTCAAGGCCACCCTGGGCTACTAGTGAGTTCAAGGCCAGCCTGAACCAATAGCAAGGCCTCTCAAAAAACTTAAAAAAAAAAAAAATATATATATATATATATATTTGCATAAATGTATATATATAGTGAGAGTATTTAGCTATTATCTACTTAACCATTTTCTTTTGTTTGTCTTAAGGGTATTTTTACTATTTTAAATAATTTTGTACATATAAATCTTGGAAAGAGAACTTTTTTTTGGAGACAGGGTCTTGCTCTGTAGTTCCGGCTGTCCTTGAGTTCACTATGTAACCCAGGCTGGTCTTGAACTCACTCACAGCAATCCTCCTGCCTCTGCCTCAGTTTGGATTACAGACATGCACCACCACACCCAGTTTTGGAAAGAGAACTTGTGATCAAATTTAAATTTATTCCTTAGAATTGATTCCAGAAGTGGAGTAATATTAAAAAGATTTTTTATGACTCAATATATATAATCAAATAGCTTTTCAAGAAGGCAAAACCAGTTTATGTTTTCACCAAAATCATATAAGAATTTCTGATTCATCACACTCATATTAGGTTTTGGGGGCTGTTTATTGCAGTCCTGAGGATTGAACCCAAAGCCTTCACACTGAGCTACATCCTTTTTTATTTTTTATTTTGAGTCAGGCTCTCACTAAGTTGCCTAGGCTGAGCTCATACTTGTGATCCTCCTGCCTCAGCCTTCCAGAGTGCTTGGGTTACAGACATGCACCACCAGTATGGGCTTTTTAAAATTTGCACGTTTGATCGGAAGAAACTGCAATCTTGTTTCTATGTCTGGTTATTTTGAAGTTGAACATATTTTCAGAGGTTTTAAAAATAGTTTTGTTTTTTCCTTTTATGAATCATCTATTCCCATCAAAAAAGGCATTCCTAATCAGACATCATGCTTACAAAGTTTTAAAGTGTTCCCTAAAGTACTGAAGAGCCTTCTCTGCCATGTAATCAGTGAAGTTAGAGTCGTCAGCACCCTGGTCAAGAGGACTCCTGAGTGTGAAATGAGGGGCAGGCAGACGGCTTGCATCTTGGTTGGAAGAATTTCCTTCATGAACACTTGGAGCTACCTAGAGAAGAAGGGTTATACCACAAAAGGTTTACTATGTCCCAGTGAACATTTGAAATTAATACCACATTATTGAGGAGAAGCTAGGTTGTGCTGAAGTAACAAATTAGCCCCAACATCCCAGTGACTTCATACAAAAAAAAATCATCTCTTAACAAAGACACTCTATATCTTGGTGACAGAAATGCATCATCTTATGGCTGTAGCTTGCAGATACCTGGCTTCCCTTGTGCACTCAGCAGAAGAAGAAAATAGATAAGCACATACAGTATAAGCTCTACCATGTCACCCTAGAAATAATCCTTGCCATTTTGCTTACATTTCATTGGCCAGAACTTGCCCTGTGGCACCACGTAACTGCAAGGGGAGCCAGAAAACACAAGGAAGCAGGTGAAATGTTTAGTGAGCATTGTTTGTGCCATAAACATCAAGGTGGAATGTCAAATTCACACCAAGTTTCCTAGGACACACACGGTGTATGGTTGTGGGTGAGGTTTTCATAAGAACTGGTCGGACAAATTGTGCATTAGTTATGGAATTCTTTTTTCTTCTTCTTCCTTCTTCTTCCTCCTCCCCCCCCCCTTCTCCCTCTTCTTCTTCCTCCCCCCAAAGACAGGGTCTCACTATGTAGTTCAGGCTGCCCTTAAACTCACTGCATAGCCCAGGCTGGCCTCAAACTTCTGCCTCAGCCTCCCAAATTCTGGGATCACAAGTGTGCGCCACTATGCCCAGCTCTCTCTCTCTTTTTTTTTTTTTTTGCCCAGCTCTCTCTTAATGAATTCTAAAGTGCACATACTGTACTTCATTTTCATCATTTATGTAGAATTTAAATGGCATGCAACTTGATGTAACCTTAAGAGAACTATTTTGAAAATGTTTTCCAATAATGTTTCCCTTATCCAAAACAAAACTGAAGCAAAAACTTTAAGGCCACATTAAAACCAGTAATTTTGTAATTCTAGTACATGCTAGGGATTTCGCTCAGTGGTGCCGTGCCTGCCTGTCAAGCAAAGGGTCCTGAGTTCAATCCTGGGTACCAGAAAAAAAAAATCCAGTAATTCTAGTACATAAAGGAATAGATTATACAACATTTCACTTTTCTTTTAGCGACTGTAATATACATAAAACTGCATAAAGCATTTGTCTAGTTTCACAAATATAAAGCAGACACCTATATAACATAACTAGGGCTCATAATTGTTTCACCTGCTGGCATTTGTATAGTCCCTGTATAAGGCTTCTCTTCAGCCCTCGCTATTTTATGGGTTGCTCTGTAAGAGCTGCTTTGGAAAACATAATTTTTACAGGCAATTTAGGAGAGTGGTGAAGTGTGCTGATTCTGGAGACCCCTGCCTGAGTCTGTGTTCGGTTCCTACTGGCTGAGTGAGCTCACACAAGCTGCTTACTCTCCCTTGTGCATTGACTGAGAAATGAGGAGCAGAATACTCTTTACCTGCAGCGGTTTGGACATGGCTTGTCCCTCAACACAACTCATTTTGAAATTTGATTCCCAGAGTAACATTATTGAGAAGGCACCTTTAAAGGTGATTAAGGCGGTTTGGGGATTTAGCTCAGTGGTTCTGGCGCCTGCCTCACAAGCGCAAGGTCCCGAGTTCGATCCCCGGTACCAAAAAAAGAAAAAAAAAAGGTGATTAAGGCAAAGTGGCCTACACTATAATCTCGAGGGTTGTAAAGTGACTTAGTAAGTTCCTGCCTAAAAATTTAAAAAATAAAAATAGAAAAAGGGGCTAGAGATGTAGCTCAGTGTGAAGGCCCTAGGTTCAATCCCCAGTACCACCAAAAGAAAAAAAATTTGTTCTTTTGGGAGTGAGTTAGGTCTACAACTGGATGAGACACCGTGAAAGCTGATATTATAAAGTGAGCCTGGATCCCCCCACTCACCTCCCCTTGGTCTCTTACACATGCTTCCTTTCCACACACATCTGCTTTCTCTCTTCATGCGGAAGGGCATGTGGTTCTTGCCTAGAACTGTGAACCAAATAAACCTCTTTTCTTTGTAAATTATTTGTCTCAGGGTTTTTGTTTTTCTTTGTTTTGGTGCTGGAGATTGACCCCTAAGGACCTCACACATGCCAAGCACACGTGTGCACAACCCCTGAGCTGCACCTTCAGCCCAGTCTCATGTGTTCTCACAACAGAAAATGGCTCAGACATTGCCTTACAGGGAGGGCCATTCAGAGGATTAAATGGTCTGATGTATAGAAAAGTTCTTAGAACATTACTTGATATATAACTTCAATGATTACTATTATAAATATGCATAATTGAAAAACTTTTATTTTATGTGAAGGCTTTCATATAGTCATGCCTTGTTATCAATATAAAGAATTTTAAATCAGGGACAGTGGCATGCACCTATAATCCAAGCTACTGGGGAGGCTGAGGCAGGTGGATCACAAGTTTGAGACTAGCTTGGGTGACATAACAAGACCCTATCTCAAAATTTAAAAGAAGGCTGTAAACTGGGTATGGCGGCACACACCTGTAATCCCAGCACTGGGGAGGCAGGAGGGACAGGAGGACTGCCCTGAATTTGAGGCCAGCCTGGGCTACATAATGAGACCTTGTCTCAAGAACAAATAAATAAATAAATAGCTGGGGTTGTTGCTTAGTGGTAGAACGCTTGCCTGTCATGTTTGAGGCCCTGGATTCAATCCCTGGTGCCACCAAAAAAATTTTTTTTAGATAAATTTGTTATTGTTACTCAAGCAGTAGAATGGCAGAAAATTGAAGCACAGAAAGAAAAATACTGACACTATGGGGGCCGGGGATTTAGCTCAGTGGTTCCACCGCCTGCCTTGCAAGCACAAGGACCCGAGTTCGATCTCCGGTACCAAAAAAAAAAACAAAACAAAAATACTGACACTAATAAAAACAAGTATTGGCTACAGCTTTCTAAAGTTTGAATGCCCTGCTAAAAATTTCTTAAATTTCATTCTTCAAGACAAGTCCTCATTGAACTGTAAGTCTGTATGAGTGAGGATGATTAAATACATTGAATTCTTTTTTCCTTCTAGAATATGACCTAATGGAATTGTAGAATCAGAGTCAGCAGGGGTAGAAACAATAGGTTTTTTTTTTTTGGTACCAGGGATTGAACTTGGGACCTTAGGCTTGTGAAGCAGGTGGTGGAACGACTGAGCTAAATCCCCAGCATCTTCCTTTTTTTTTTGAGACAGGATCTCACTATGTAGTTCAGATTCACTATGTAGTTCAGTACTTGCTATGTAGTACTGACCTCGAACTCGTGGTGATCCTCCTGCCTCAGCGTCCCAAGTACTGAGATGACAGGCATCTGCCACCATCCCCTGCTCAGGAACAGTGGCTTTCAAAACCCTTTGATTATTGTCTATAGTAACATACACATTTCACATCATGACTCAAAGTCCACATGCTTGCTTACATATGTGTACAGATATTTATACCATGTCACACACAGTGGAAATACAACATTCATAATGACTTATTTAGTTCAGTGCAACCTACTCTTCTCCATCCTGTTTTTTTTCTGTTTTTTATTTTTAATGTGCTTGTGACTTCCTAAAATTTTCAAATCAGCCTACAACTTTACAGGCTGAAAAAGAGCAAAATGTTGAATTACAGAATATCACAGGGCAAATTCTCTAGAAGCAGAGCCTGAGATTCTAATGTGAGTGATTTATAAAGGATTGCTCAGGTCTCGCTTTGTTTTTTTTTTTTGGTACCTGGAATTGAACTCAGGGCCTTGTGCTTGCCAGCCAGGTGCTACACTGCTGAGCTACATCCCCAATCTTCAGAGAAACATTTTAAGGTAGCTATTATTCCCATTTTATAGATAGGAAAACTGAGACCTCGAAAGATTAAGGAACTTTTCCAAGCTTCTTACAAGCTGTTCAATTTCACAGTCAAATTTTGAACTCAAATTCCTTTACACCTAAGTCTTCTCTCTTAAGTATGACATTGGCCAGTGTTCTTCATGGTTACTTCAATCAATTATAGCCCTGAAACTATGAGCAGAATTAGCTATTTCTGGATTAGAAAAGTACTTTTTGTTTTACAGTGGACCCTCAAGTTACGACTAGCCTGACATATGAACAACTTGGGTTAATTACATTAATGGAAGATTCATCTGCCTCTTGTTACATATAGTGTGTACCCAGGTAAACATCCAGAACCCAGATGTATTGACTTATAACCAACTTGAGTTACAGCCAGCCCTTGAAAACTGATCAAGTTCATAAGTCAAGGGTCCACTGTATATTGATTTTCTTTATTGTTTGTTTCCTGAAGACCATGAACTACATTAAATCAAGTCAGCCCGAATTCAGTCATAATGGACATATGCATATTTCCCCTTCAGCCAGTTTTCGAAATCAGGTATAAGTAATAAATAACAGAAGCATCAAGGTGCACACATGTAATCTCTGTGTCCACTCTTGGGTCTTACCATTACTACTTTTATTGGATTAAAGACATTCTCAGCTCCTGAGGACTGGTTTGCCAGTTCAGAAACCCAGCCGAACTGCTCTCGCATCTTCTCCATTAGATACGTGGTGCCTTCCAAGTGATACTGGGTCATCTGCATGATCTGGTCGTACTGCTGATTGGATATATTGACCAGTCTAAGGGCTTCATTGAGTTCTATGTGTAGTTCTGGCACAGCAGGACAGTCTAGCAAAGAAGTAACAGTAAAGGAAATCCTTATGATTAGGGTTGTCTGAGGCCTAATGTCCTTGCCCAAGAGCTGACTATGGCATGTGAAAACATAACTCCATTTTGCCTCCAGTCACAGCTGAGGCCTCCGTGGTCCCATGATGCTGTGATGCTCAAGGGCAAGATTACATCAGCTGAAGATATCCTGGTTCTTTGAAAACCAAGTAATAAAAAAAGAGAAAGGTTTCACCTGGGGAGAGATAAATTCCTGATCAGCTTAACTTGTCCCACCTACTGTTGTAAGAACATTTTGCTCATCTCACCCATCAATATAAGCTCCTCATTGACCTAAGATTCTCATCAGTATAAGATCCTCATCATCATAGAATTGCCACTACCCTTTGAGTCATCTGATGCTCCCTCCGATCACTGTATGAACCCAATAAATAGTGGCCAGCTCGGAGTGTCTTTTTTTGCCCACTCTGAGTCACTGACCTCCTCCCATATACTTTGAAATTACGCAAGTCTATTTTCTTTCTTTAGCCTTTGCTGTCTCCCTTTCTAGGCAGTCAGAGGATTGATCACCCTCCGATAACTGATTGTTAATTATATGGTTTTATGTAACAGAAACTGGGCTAGACAAAGAACTTCTTGTCATGTCTCACATGCCTACCATCTATATTAAGGGAAGAGAAACATTACCAAAGCAGAAGCCCTGCTATACCCTTTCATATCCCCTTTACTGCCTCAAAAGGAAACTACTATTTTGAATTGGGGTGTGTATGTCCAGAACTAGTAATTATATAGGAAAAGAGAAAAAGATCCCTTATAGTGGATCCATTTAACTGGGACTAAAAATGTATAGTAAATAGTGAAAAAAAGGACTAGTGGTGTTTGGGAAAATATCTTTTTGAATGTGAGATTATAATTATAGCTATATGCTTAGTCTTAGAACACAAGCTTATCAAATATTGATTGAAAAGGAAAAATTAAAAAAAAAAAAAAAAGAAAAGGAAAAATTATTGTGTGGTAAAATGGATGAGAGTAATTTGTAATAGTAAAACTCGAGACAACACGTTCCCGCCAGCTTGAGTCTTGGGATATGCATGTCTGTTGGGACATGCATGTACTGTCAGTGGGTCAAACCACCCAGCAGTGAGACATATGAATTACGGCCCCATTGTGAATGTGTTAAAGGTACTTCAGCTAGAGAGTAGATAAATAAATTGTGATATGTCTACATAGACCAATATACAGCAGTGAATTAATAGTGAGTTAATGAACTAGAGCAACACATATTCACATGGCTAAATCTCACAAACTACAGTAAGTGAAAAATTGGAAGGCTGTTTTGGTTTTTTTTTGGTACCGGTGATCAAACTCGGGTCCTTGCGCTTGCACAGCAGGCAGCGAAACCACTGAGCTAAATCCCCTGTGGAAGGCTATTTATATTGTTAAAAAATTATACAGAGCCGGGCATGGTGGCGCATGCCTGTAATCCCAGCACTTGGGAGGCAGAGGCAGGAGGATCACCAGGAGTTCGAGGCCAGCCTGGGCTACAAAGTGAATTCAGGGCCAGCCTGAACACAAAGTGAGACCTTGTCTCTAAAAAAAAAAAAAAAAAAGTTATACAGAACTTGGAAGTAAGGCACAAGAATAGCCATGTGTCCTTTCAGTATCATACTAAAGCATTGTCTAAAATGCCCACCGATAAATCTGTTCCTATAGGAACATGATCTTTTGTTGGATTTACTATGTACTGTCAAGTACGGCCAGACTCTGTGAAGTTAGATGTAAATTATGCATTGTGAAGTTGTAAGTGATTTTTGTCCAGCAGATGTAAATTATCTTGGTCTGACAGAAAAGATAACTCCAAAAGCCCAGTTTGTAATCAAAGCTCCTAAATGCAATACTTTTCAAAATTTTTTCTACCAAATCTAGCAGATTCTAGATGTCAAAATTTTCCAATACATATACTAAGGTGGGCTAGATATGCCTATGGAAAGAAAACTTAGCCCTGGAAAGGTGTGAAAAGTAGATGAATCCAGGGCAACCCATTTGGGACCCCTCCTGTCTCCCAGGAGCTATTCTTATTCCTAATTCTTATTCTCCATTCTTATTCCCCAATAAATTTTCCTACTCTTAACCTCTGTTGTTCCTTAGACAAACGCGGCATATCTGACATCTAGCATGATGGGAGTGACATCTGTTCCCTCTGTATCACCCCTTCTGTCTCTTAGAAGCTTTCTCTCAATAAATCCTGCCTAAATATGGTATTTGTACACAACGAAGTACTACTCTGCTCTAAAAAAGGCTAAATTTGAGTCATTTGTAGAAAAATGGAGGCACCTTGAAATCATACTGTTAAGTGAAATATTATAAATCAGACACAAGCTTAAATATCACATGATTTTTCTTATGTGAGAAACTCAAAGTATAAAAAATTTAAAGAGCAAGTTAAAGATAGATATTAGCAAACAGCTAGATTTTTTGCAAATGGACAAGGTACTAAGAGATGGAGATGAGAGGAAGAGAAGAGGAAGTAAAAGGAATTAAGATGTGTTTGTTATATACAGGTACCAATTTCCCATGATGAATGTAATCATTATGTACTGCAAATATGTACTAATAAAAATTAAAACAAAAATTCTTCCTACTCTTAACCTCCGTTGTTCCTAGAATTCATTCTTTGAGTTTAGAGAACACGAACTTGGCATTTTGGATGTCTGGCAGTCCTGGGTCTATTCCTAAAGGCAGTGAAGGCAGCACGCTAGAGGGATACCCGCATACCCACGTTTACTACACCACAATTCACAGTAGCCAAGAAGACATGGAGCCAGGCGAGGTGCCCATGGGTAGTTTTAGCACATACAAAAAAGCCACAGCCCTCAGCAAAGACACGCCCCTCCTTCAGGTGGCTGCAGACCAGGAATACATCCGGCCATCTCCACCTAGATACAGGTGTGCTGTGTCCTTGCACACAGAACACAGAACAGATGTTACAGAAAGGAGAAAAGACCACAACACAGCACAACATCTTCCTGAGCCAAGTGACCCGACAACACCCACACATCTGCCGTGACTGCTGCATGGACCTCTACCACAGATACTTGCTCTGACCCCTGTACGTGCCAGACTCCTTTCTGATCCCCTATAAAAATCCCTGCCTGTTCTTTTTTCACCACTGACAGGTTGCTTACCCTCAGTCAACCAGCACCCAGGTGAATAAAATCTGCACCTTGTTGCCTTTCAAAAGAAAAAAAAAAAAAGTAGATGAATCCATTTATATAATGGATGCTGCTTTCAAAAGAAGCGATATTGGGGCCGGGGATTTAGCTCAGTGGTTCTACCAGCTGCCTTGAAAGCACAAGGACCCGAGTTTGATCCCCAGTACCAAAAAAAAAGGGGGAGTCGTAGAAAACCAACAGCCAGGATGAAGAGAAGAGGGGATGAAGTGCAAGGGGGAGAAAGAGCACCCTTCATCCTGCTCTGTAACCCAATGAAACTGTTCTCCCCATAAGCCCTGCCAACCTTAGAATTCAGAAATAAGAGCCCAGGATGGTGATGTTTAAACAAAAGGTGAAGATTGTTACTGGCCCCCAAGAAGGCTCAGTAACCACCTAAATACTGATCCAGTTTAACAGACTATTAAATTCATTTTTTGTTGTTTAAATGAACAAAATAATCAGGATGTTAATCTTACTCCTTTTCCAAAGCATGAGGATGTTTAGAACCTTTGCACCATGTGAAGACCTGTTTCAGGAACAGAGAACGTCAGTCTGTAGAGCACAGTTGCCTTGGGCAGTGTGATTGACAGTTTTTTGTATTTTTTTTTAGGATGTTGGGGGATCAAATGTAGGACTTTGTATGTGGTAGGTGTCTTAATTACTTTTCTTATTGCTTGAGACAAAATACCCAACACCCACAAGTTAAGGAGGGAAAGGTTCATTTTAGCTCATAGTTTGTAGAAGTTTTAGTCCATAGTCAGCTGTCTCCAAGGCAGGGCAGTATTGCAGAGGGGCATCACAGAGGAGGAACAGTCCATGGCATAGTAGGCAGGAAGCAGCAGCAGCGAGGACCCCTTTTCCCTTTTATTCCATTCAGGGTACAAGCCTATTGGTTGGTGCCACCCACACCCGGAACTATGCTACACCAATCAGGGGCTAATTTAGTTATCACACACCCTTGATCCATATTCACACACCCTAGATTGAGCCACCTCCAAAAAGCCCCACCATTGAGCACATTGAGGTTTCGAGGCTGTAACAGTAGGCAAGTGCTCTGCCACTGAGCTACATTGGCAGCCCAAGCAGGATGATTAAATGAAAGTCAGCCAGGTGCAGTGGCACACACCTGTAATCCCAACTGTTTGGAAGGCAGAGGCAAGAGGAGCGTGAGTTCCAGGCCAGCCTGGACAACTTCCTGAGACCCTGTTTTAATAAAAAGGGGTTGAGAGGTAGTTTAGTGGTGGAGTGCCCCATGGGTTCAATCCCCAGCACCAGAAAAAAAAGTTAAGCAAATTTTAGAGATATCTAATAATTTCTAATATTACACAGTATACATATATGTACATGTAAGTTGTAGGTTAAAAAAAAGTTTGGGGGCCTGAGATTTAGCTCAGTGGCACAATGCTTGCCTGGCAAGCACAAGGTCCAGAGTCTGATCCCGGTACCAAAAAAAGTTTGGAAAATATGTAATGAAGTATTAAAAAGTCATCTTTAGTCTAAAAAGCAAAAGTAACCTTTATTTGTATTATTGTGCATCTAAAGACACATTAAAAACTGTTGTATTTTTCAAATTACCTTGTTGAAGGTGGGAACAATTATGTTTTCCCTTTTCTCTAAAAAGGTGAGAGAGGGTTGGGAAAAGAAATAGGAGAAGAAAGCCGTTCCCACCAGGTCTGCTCATTGCTCTTCCTGCTGATGTAAGTATTACTCCAGTGGTCTTTGCACTTGGGGAAAATATGGGTGTATGAGCTATGATTTTGCAACTAACAAGTTGTAGTCTGCTCTCTCCTGAACTTTCTTTGTAGAGTAATTTTGTTAGAACTCAAAGGTGATCTTGAGTCCTTTATTGAAGGACTCAGTTCAGTCCTAGATAGCAAAATTGGCCAAAAGTTACAAGCTCCTGTGATGGGATAATTTATCAAGATAATTAATGCTGTTCTTACTGTATCTTCCAACCTCCTTGTCCAAGCCTTAGCCATACTTTTTAAATGTCCTTCCTTAGGGTTTTAGTGAGATAAAATACAAAAACATAGGACTCAAAAACTTTTCTTGTTGTTTTTTTTTTAAGGAAATTTGCATTCAGGCCCTGTGTGATGGGAGAAGTGATTTTAAATTAGGAAGAGGACAGTGAGAGGAGCAAGAAAGGGAGGGATGAGGAAATGAAGAAAGATTTTGTGCCTGGGGAAGGGCATGGTTGGCCAGCTCTGGGGGAGAAAAGTCTTCCTGGAGCTAGTGAAGAGAAGCCACTTTCCCTATTTAAATACTAATCAGGTTATTAATGCACCAACTGGAAACTGCTAATGTTTGTTACTTTCCAACAAATACTCACTTGGCTAAAAATTGATTTATTCAATGGAAATTTTTCTTTTATTGGTGGGTTTTCTTTTTCATTTGCCATAAGAAGGAAGGAGTTGCCCTAATTTGCTCATTGTTTTCCTGTCTTGTTTGTTCATATTGGTGTTTGATAGTCTTTAATCATAAAATATTTTTCATGGAAGCAATGAAGAATTAAAGAAAGTGAAAGGATGAGTTGACATGTATGATGGGTAAGCTGGATTGTCAACTTGATTGACTGGAGGGCCACCCAGAGGATCAGCGGAGCACACTTCTGGGTGTGTCTGGGTGGTTGTGGAGGCATGGCCTTGGGGACTGTATCTAGCCCCTGGCCCCTTCCTGTCTGATGCTGTTCACTTGCTCTTCTTCCTGGCTGGTATGAACTAAACACTGCTCTACCCTGCTCTCCTGCCATGATGTTCCTGCCTTGGAGCCAGCTGACCATGGTCTGAAACCTCTGAAACTCTGAGGCAAAATAAACCTCTCCTCCTTTAAGTTATGGGTGTCAGGTCATTTGTCCCAGCAATGAGAAAGCTGACTACCACCACATACTCTGAAATACTTAGAGTTTATAACCCTACAGTGAGCACCCCAGATGGAAGTGAGAGTACAAGAAGTACTGGAAGGAAAGCAAGGGACCCCCAGGGTTTGTGAGAGGGAGATTATTTTATCTCTAAACAAATATTTGCTCGGGAACCCTGAGAAAATACTAACTACTTACCTTCAGATAGATAATCCTGGCATTTTTGGCATCTTTTGCTAAAATTGAAGCATCCAGACAAATTCTGACCAAGGTCCCCACACAAGCCTCTGTTCTGCTCAGGTAATATCTTTGAAATTGGGCCTCCCTGGTTGGAGTCTGCAGGGAATGTAGCATTTACACATTAGTATCATTAGAATTTGCACTCTCAAGGGCTGGGGATATAGCTCAGTGGCACCCTGCCTGCCTGGCAAGCACAAGGTCCTGAGTTCAATCTCTGCTTCTGCCAAAAAAAAAAAAGAATTTGCACTCAAGAATTGGAGATACATGCACTCCTCTATTTAAGCATAGGAAAAAATTTTTTGAAAGCACTGGTCATAACAATGACTATCTCCAATTCTTGAGAATTAGCAATGCATATAAAATTAATAGAAGAAAAAAATAAATATTAAAATATTTCAATATGAGCTATTTTTCTAATTGTGGCTCTTTCTTTTCTTCCTTTTTTTGAAACAGAATCTCATTATGTAGTCCAGGCCGGCCTCAAACTCATGGCCATCCTCCTGCCTCAGCATCCTGAGTGCTGGGATTACAGGTATGTGCCACCATATCGAGCTTAATTTTGGCTCTTAGCATGATCTTGACCAATGAGGCCCATCCATGATGGCTGCCAGACACAGAGTACTCGCTCAGGGAGTGTGACTGTGGGAATGACAGCAAGCATGCATGAGATTCCTATTGCTGCTATATAACAGATTACCACAAATTCAATGGCCAAACCAACACAAATTCTTATCCTGCAGTTCTTTTTTTTTTTTTCCTGGTACCCGGGATGGAACTCAGGACCTTGCTCTTGTAAGGCAGGCACAGCGCCACTGGCCCTTATCCTGCGGTTCTGTCCAGAGTCTGAGTGGGTCTCACTGAGCTGACATCATGGTATTGGCAGGGCTGGGTCGTGTGGCAGCTCTAGTGGAGAATCCATCTTCATACTGTTTCCAGCTTTGAGATGCCACCTATAGTCCTTGGCTCCTGGCCCCTTTCCTCCATCTTCAAAGCCAGCAAAGTAGGACAGCGTCCTTCTCCTGATATTATCTCTCATTCTTTTCTGCCTCCTTCCTCCACTTTTAAGGACTCCTGTGATCACATTGAACACATCCCGGGGCTGGGGATTTAGCTCAGGGGTGCCGTCGCCTGCCTCGAAAGCACAAGGTCCTAAGTTCGATCCCTGGTACCAAAACAAACAAACAAACAAAAATAGAAACAAAAACATTGAACACATCCCCACAACTCAGAATAATCTCCCTATTTTAGAGTCAACAGATTAGCAACCATAATTTATCTGCAACCTTAGTTTCCCTTTGTCTTCTAACAGAGTCACAGGTTTAGGGGTTCAGGAGTAGATGTCTGAACTGCCATTCTTCTGCCTAGGGCAAAGGACAAAGTTCAAAATGTCTCCTTCTGCAGATTTTCTAGGGACAGTGGCCTTATTCCTTACCACCTGTCCAGAAAAGTGATGGAAACCATCCACCAATGTCCTTCAGCCCCTGCCTGACTACTCCTGATGAGTAAGCCACATTTGGTCATGTGGGATGAGAACCTCTCTGCTGTACTTGCTGGGTGCTGTCTAGCTCAGGGAAAGAAGAATGTAGTTAGTTGTTGCCAAGTTTGCCCAGGCTGGGGTTGAACTTGTGATCTTCCTACCTTGGCCTCATTTTTCTTATTTTTACTGTTTGGATTTACAGCATTCCCTGAATATCTGGGTTATCACAGTGGTAGAGATGGTGTGGAATGGCAAAGGCATGGATCTGCCAAGTGTGAATGAAGAACCTCAGGGAGAGGGTTGATACCCCTATTCTCAGTCGGGTGGGAGGGAGTTGCAGTGGTGGGGAAATTATTTAGATTTGGATGTGCCTGAATCAGTCCTAACCCTGTGCAAATTTGAATGAAGCAGCACATGTCTCGGGTTGCTACCATGTGAAGGGATGGCACCCTTCAAGGGATGGCATTGTGTTCTGATGAACATGTTCTGATATTATTCCAGGACAAGTGATACCAACTTCAAACATCAGGCAAACATCAGGCATCATTTGATGCTGCCCCAGCATTGATAGGTTTCATTTGCCTTGATGCTTGAATGAATTTGAAACCTTAGAATGGAATACCAGACAAAGCATGTAATTTCCAAGAAAGGTCCCCCAGCCTTGAAACAGAACCCAACAATTCCAGTAAGGATGGCCATTAGGGAACAATGGGACCGGAAGGACTTGTTTCCTGGCTTCTCTTTCTCAGGCTATGGGGTAAGCCCCTCCTAGATGGGAACCAATTGTGTGACATCATGGCAGTTTTGAGAGTCTGATTCACATGTTGCCAGCCAGAGCTGAGAGAAGTGGGAAAGAGTCAGCTAGAGGAACCTGTTTTATTTTCATCTCAGAGGGATCAGCCTTTGACTTGGCCTTGTGCTCAGAAAGAAACTAAGTCCCATTGAGGTAGGATAAACAAATAAAAGGTAGAAAGGAGACAAGGAAATTATAACAGTTGTACTTCATAAAAAGACTGCAGCTTCCAGGACACAGCCACAGCTAAAGTTACCCAAGCCATAAAACAACTCAATTCAGAAAGTAAGGTGTAGGAGCCTGGCAGCTTGAGTGTGTGTGGAGGCCATGAGCAGGGTCCAGGCGAAGGGAGGTACAGGCGGCCGGAAGATGGCACGAAAAGAGGGAGTCAGAAAGATTCAGTGAGGGAGCCGGAGACCAAGGCCAGGACACCTGGCGGCTCAGCAGAGGCCTCATTGGATTGGTGGAATTTCTTTCCCAGGAACAAGATGTACACACCCCTCTAAAGAGCGTCTTTGTTGGGCTTATACTGGTAATTTTAGCAGTGTAGTCCTTTGTTGAGTATAAATGCCCTAAGCTGGGAGTCCCTTTGGACAACATTTTTTTGGCCTCCTCCCAGGTTCTTTTGCCCAGGGGCCGTTTGCTTTCACTTTACAAAAAAGGCTGCTTTCTGTTTTCACTCTATGATAAATACTTTTGCTTAATGTGCTCTGTATTCTCTGTCTTTGTCTAATAAACCCTGCTCATCTCCTTCTGGCACGTCCTGAAAATTCCTTCTCTTCGATGGCCATCAGTGAGCCTGCTATAGCAGGGTGGGCCAGACCCAGCCAGGTGACACTAGGAAAGGCACATCCTAGAGCACACTCCAATTCGCACCCGTGGTTTGTTGTTGTTTTTTGAGATAGGGTGTCCCTATGTAGTTAGGTGGGCCTCGAACTCACAGAAATCCTCCTGTCTCAGCCTTCTGGGGGCTAGGATTACAGGTGTACAGCACCATGCCTGGCCAACTCTCATTTCTTACATGCTGTGTCCAGAACCCCTCTGCCAGGTGTGATGGTGCACACCTGTAACCCCAGCACTTGGGAGGCTGAGGCAGGAAGATCACAAGTTTGACACTAGCCTGTGTTCCATAGTGAGTTCAGGACCAGCCTGAAATACATAGTAAGACCCTGTCTAAAAAAAAATTTAAAAAGACACCCTATGCCTAGAAACATGAGGCAGCTTTGTCTTTCCAACATGGACTATTATGGGTAGATTGTACTGACAGCAGGCAGTTCTTCTCCAGGCCATCTTTCTGTAGTGTTTTGCAGATGAGTGTTTTCTGTGCTTAGGACTCAGGGATTCTAGCAGTGACCCACAGGAGCCCATGGAGGGCACTGACCCAGTTACATGTGAGACTGGCCTTCAGGAAGCCAGGAGGGGAGGGCCCCAGGCTGGCTTTAAAGAAACTGTGGTGTTCAAGCACAATAGAACTGCACATCTATTTCTCTGAACTTTGAAAAAGAAGGGAACTGTGTTTTTCAAGTTGTCCCCTATTTGCGTTTTTTTCCTATCATTGCTGAAAATTTGCTCTACAAGGAGAGAACAGCAGTGAAGTTCTCAGCAATGAGAAGGGGGATGATATTTGGCAGATTTCAAAGCTCTTCCTTTAAGAGGCTCTGAAACTGTGATTATCTATAAATTGTCACTTCAAGGAATGACTGTACAGTGACTCAGAAATTTCCAGTTCTGAAGCTAAGCAGAACTTAATGTAGACGTCTAAGAAAAAGTAACCTTTGAATACTGACCTTTGTCTTGTTTCAGTAAATCCTCTGTTGCACACAGTGTCTTGGTGATTTTTTCACGGATACTATCATAAATGGAGAGACTGAAGTTTTGGAGCAGCTGGAAGACGTTGGGAATGGCCCAGCTTTGCCCAACATCTGCTTTTTTGGCTGGCTCTTCCAACAAAGCTGGGAAAAAGTAAGGCTCTGGTACGTCAGCATCAGACATGAAATATGACTGAAAACCCTGGTCAAATTCTCGCTGCATCTGTCTGAAGATGTAGACGCTCCTGTTGAAGAGAGCTGTCACATCCTCAGTCAGCTGGCTGAACACATGCTCCATGTGTGACACCTGTGTGTCTTCCTCAGTGAGCCCCTGGCTGACAGGGACATAACTTCCACCATTTTCCTGGAGAGGAAATAAAAACTGATAGATCTTCCTAAAGAACTGTTCCACCTGTGGGGTGGGAGAAAGAAATGGAATAAAAATTTATTTTCTTTCTAGACTATTTCTTTTCTTTTCTCTTTTCTTTTCTTTTCTTTCTTTTCTTTCTTTTCTTTCTACAGGATCTTGCCATGTAGTTCAGACCAGTCTTGAACTCACTATGTAGCCCAGGCTGCCCTCCCAAGTGCTGGGATTAGAGATGTGTGCCACCCCCCTCCCCACTCTGCACCATTTCTTACTGCAAATTTTAAAGTCAGCTTACAGTTTTCATCCCAAATCAAGAAGAATTTCAGGCAAGATAGGAAAAAGTGATTAACTTTTCTTTGGTTTTTTTGAGACAGGGTCTCCCTACAGAGTTTAGGCTGGCCTTGAACTCACTATGGAACCTGGCCTGGCCTCAAGGCAATCCTCTTGCTTCAACCTCCCACATGCTGGGATTATAGGCATGCGTACTACACTCAGCTCAACTTTGACACACTGTATGGTATTAACGCTCTTGTACCTCTTGTACCTGGTTTGACTTTGACTTTGGAAACAAGATCTGAAATTCCTGCTGGTTCACATTTGCCACTGAGGATCTAAAGAGGTCAAGTTATCGATACAGTTATCAGATGTACTGGTGGTTGTTGGAACTCCATTGCCTATAGGGCACCATGGAAATTGTCTGAAAACTGCAAAGAAGGATTAGTTCTTTTTTTAAAAAAACTCTTTAGTTAAATGTCATAATTGTTTATACAGTGGTGACAAACCTACAGTACACACGCCGCAGCAGGCTGTTTTTATCATTGAAAGCTTTAGAAGGTTCGCCATTACTGAATGGGCTCCTCTTTCTCATCTCATAAATCACTCTGTGGGAAGGAAACATCCACACATCTCCACTGAATTATAGATACCAGATACAGCTTAACAGGTTACTTAGGGATGGATACATACTAGCAGTGATCAAAGGCCTTCTTGTTATAGTTAAAGGAATGAAACTTTAATTGTAGAATTTGGGGGACCATACAGAGGGAAAGATTTTTCAGCACTCACACTATGCTATTCTTCACTCATGTGACACCTAAGTCTGGGAAGACCGTAGTTGCTCTTAGAGGATAATGATAAGGACACGCTGATTGTTACTAATTATTGAACATTACCACTGTAGCATCATCCCCCTACTATTCAAAAAATTCTCCAGGAATTTTTAAAGGACTTGTGACTTTCTCAGAAAATAATCTGGAGGGCTTGTCTGCCTCTCTGTCTCCCAGCTTTTGTTTACTCGACTCCATCCATAAAAGCAGGCTCTAATGCTGGGTAGGGTGGTACTGCCTACAGTCTTGAGCACTCCTGAGGCTGAGGCCAAGGATCATGTGAGGACAGGAGTTTGGAACCACCTGGACAACATAGTAAGATTCTGTCTTTAGAAAAGCAAAAACCCCACAACCTTAAAGCTCTAAGATATTTTCAGAGCCAGGTGTGGTGGCTAAAGCAGAGAGATCACTATGAGTTTGAGGACAGCTTGAACTACATAGACCCTGTCTCAAAAAAAAAAAAAAAAGAAACAACTTTCATAGCATTACATTACTGGCCCCAAATTTGACTTCCAGCCCATGGTTCTCCCCTCATTTCTATATTAGAGAGTGACAGTGGCTCTACAAACAGCAGATGCAATTAACATTGGTCACAAATTAACTTGGCACATTCTGTATCCTAGGGGTGACTCCTTTGTCATTGAGGAGGCAGTGCCAAGCCAGGCGCCTTCTCTAGCAAGTGCACAAATATAGACAGTGAAATTCCACTCCACTTCATACTCAGCTCCTGAAGAAGGAGGAAAATCCAGGGCAATGGGAGCCTTTTGTGGGGCAGAGCTCATCCTATTCGGGTCACCACCCTCTGCGACTCCCTCTGCCCACAGACAGCAACAGGGGATGAGGGAAGGCCAGTCCTGTAGGATGTGCGTGGGAAGAGATTCACAAGGCAGAGAATGTGTTCAAATAGGCGGCCTCAAGGGAGAACGACTGATAAAACGTTGAAATCAGAGACAGTAATACTATGATTGAGAATGCAACTCAGCAAACATTTATTGGATGCCTACGGTGCTCAAATGAAGACAAGTTTGGCATGATCCCTGCCCTCAAAGAGCTTACAGTCTGGTGGGACCATGTTCATGAGTAACAAACAGGGCTGAAGGACACGGTACTTCTGAGAAAGACACAGATGATGTCATTCAAAGGAGGGTAAAAACCAGATGTTCTGATGTGTAAATTATACAGGTACAGAAGCATTAGTGTTTGATTCTAAATCGCAAAAGGTCAATGTCAGATCAGACATCTCTATTCTGACTGTTAAGATAAATTAATAAAAAGGTAAAGGTGGGCCAGGGATTTAGCTCAGTGGTGCCGCTGCCTGTCTGGAAAACAAAAGGTCCCGAGTTCGATCCCCAGTACAAAAAAACCACAAAAAACGAAAAGGTAAAGGTGCTATAGACACCTTATGAACTCAGAACTTTTGAGCACTCTTTTCTTCTTACCGTATTTTTCACAGAGGACCAAGCAGGTTGGCAGGTGCCATAAAACCTCATGCAGTTACTTTCCAGGCAAGCCCTGCATTCATCCCAGGAATCTGCCAGAAACACCTGGCATAAGCTTTCTTCCTTCTTCAGATGTTCTTGAACTTCATTCATAAGTTTCAGGGCCTCCTAATTAAAAAGTAGAGACACAAGTCCTATTTCCATTCTGTGATTCCATTTGGACCTTAGTTGATTTCACTGTTTCAAAAATGTGGGCATTTGCCACTGCCTGCCTCACAAGTGCAATGTTCCGATACCAAAAAAAATACCAAAAAATGATCCCCGGTACCAAAAAAAAAAAAAGTGGGCATTCTAAGCTATTTCCATCTTTCTCCTTCAGGCCCCCAAGTGGCTGACAGATCTGCTCTAGCTCTTTCTGTTTCAATTAAGAAAAGGCCACTGATTTATTCGTATTGAAGCCTATGTAAATCTCATTTATCTGTTCATTTTGACAAGTATTATTGAGTATTTGTGATGGACACTACACTGGATGTGGAAGAACCAGTCCCAGAGATCCCCTTATCTACAGAAGCCACTGCAACTCGCCTTTTAACTTGTCTTTTGCATGTCTAGGCTGTGAAGGATGTGGACAGTAGACTCAGGGCTTGTGTTGGCGCTGATTTATCACTTTCATTTTTGCTCCTTTAAGCTGTTGCGTGTTTTTAAATATTACAGGAAAGTGCAATGCTTATATTTCACCGTTGAGTTGCGTTCTAAGAGCAGAAGCGCTATCCACTGAGCAGCTTCCTTCTGTCAGTATCCTGAGCACTCCCCCTTGTGGTGCTGGCTGGACATGACCGGGTGGCACCCTGCAGCTTTAGCACCTGTGCCTTAGAGCCTCACCCTGCCCCTCGAGTCCCCTCGAGGTCCCCACAGGCTGGTACATGACACAAGCCTCTGCCTGGACCCCCAGCCTCTCTGCAGATGTGGTCTTCTAAGGCCACTCTGCACTCCTGGTCTGGAGTTCAGGGGAGTGAGCAGTGTAAGGAGTGTAATGCCCCTGTCCCTAAGAAGATAGCCTCAGGCTCTCGGTGTCTCCCTTGCATGAAAAGTTCAAATGGGAGAAGAGTTTCTGTACTTAAAACCAATTTATTGTGCTTTTTCTTTCTCAATGAAAAAGAAAATGAAATCAGCCTTTTCTGGCCTATTAAGCCCAAAGAACTACCATGGTTCCGACAGTCTTTCAGGTGTTCTCTGCCCAGGGGCAGATTTTTCAGGGGTCCTCATTGCAGAATTCTGGTGCTGAGCCATAAGCAGTTGCTGTGACTCATGCAGGAAGATCAGGCCTTAGCCTGCCAGCTGCACATGGTGGGGGGGTGTGTGTGTGTATGTGTGTGTGTGTGTGTGTGTGTGTGTCTATCTGTCTGTCTAACATGGGCTTTGCAGAACAATGTTGGAATCCTACATTTTCTTAAGAATGATTGTTTCACCCAGGCAAGCAACAATACCTCCTGGATTTTCTCATTCAGTTGCAACTTTAAATATTCTAAAAAATATATATATTCTACTCATGCCTCCTTCAACCCAGATCCTATTATTCCCAATTCTGAACTACACTAAATATGTATCCTTGGATAAATGACTTGGTATAGCTAAGACTCAGTCTCATTAGCAAATCTGATGGCTTTTGCTTTAAGTGAACTAAAGAAGCAAGTCACTGAGCACGTTGTAGTCATTGGTAAGCCTCAGACTTACTTCCTCTTACCAGTTAGAAGCATAACAAAGGCCACTGACCAGATCACACATCCCAAGGCTTAGAAGTGAAGTGTTGCCATGGATGGGGTTGATCTTTGGTTTAAGAATGTCCCATCCATTTCTTCGGCTTCCCTAACTATTCTGCCCATGGACACGGTCTGTGCTGTGTTCCTGTGCTTCACAGCTCATCTGAATGCCACTGGAACTTGGCATGGGGACAAGTCACGCTTAGCTGCCCTAGGGTTTCCTCTTTAAGCAAAAGCAAATTTCCGATGTTCTTGGTACATATTAACAGGGAGAGGATGAGGCAGGGACCCTGATGATGCTGACCCACCCAGGGGTGGGTGGCGGTCAGAGCAAGGAAATGGGGTGTGCCGACCTCTCTGCCAATTCATGATTTGTCTAAACCTTTATTCTAGGGTTAAAGCAATTTTAGAAGGAAACTCTGGGCTAAACAGCGTTTACTTTTTTCTGATTTTTTATTAAACATTTTAATTTTTTTCCTATGGTTCTAGGGATTGAGCCCATGGCCTCATGCATACTGGACAAGCACTCTATTTATGAGGCACACCCTCCCCAACCCAACACTTTAGTGTTTTTGTTTGTTCTGGCTTTTTGAGACAGGGTCTTGCTAAGTTCAGACTGGCCTTGAATTCACCATGTAGCCCTAGGCTCCCTCGAACTCTCAGCGATCCTCCTGCCTCAACCTCCTGAGTCCTGGGATTACAGGAGCACTTTAGTTTTTGTTTGCCTGTAAATGTCTTTTATCTTTTCTTTGTTCTTTTAAATTTTTATTTATTTATTTTTTTGGTACCAGGGATTGAACTCTGGACCTTGCACTTACGGGGCAGGCAGTGGCACCACTGAGCTAAATCCCCAGCCTTCTCTGTACTTTCTATTATCTATCTTTTATTTTGTTCTTTATTTATATTTTGGGTTTCTCATAGAAGAGGAACCACTGATACTAAGCTTGCGTGTTTTATTTATTTCACTTAACATTATGGTTTCAAGGTGCATCCATTTTCCTACACATGATTCAAGTTTATCCTTCTTTATGACATAGTACTCCATTTGTATATAAAAAAATGTGATATTTATACCAATTAACTTTTTAATTGAATATCCAAACTTGAGTATAATACAATGAATTTTCTATAAGTAAGTTTTGAAGAGCAAATAAAAATTATGTCAGTTTCTGGGATTCTTTAGGGCCAGTATTGAAAACATTTGCTTGCTTCATCGGCCCCTAACTGGAATAGTCTTTTCATTTTCTACACCCAGTAGGAGACCAAATAATGAGGATGGAGGCCAAACTAACCTTCTCTGCGAGCACAAAAGAGAGAAGCACCAAGCTGTGCCTCCTGTGGTAACGTGCAGGCAGGCATGCTAGCACACTGCAAGTTCCAGGAAAGTCAGTGCAGCTGACCTCTGGATGTTTACCTGGGCACACGCTGTAGATAACAAGAGGCAGATGAATCTTCTATTATCTAATTGTTCATCTAAGTGAATAAAAGCGAGGTGAGCCAACCACTCAGGGCTCTTTGACCACTAGAGGCAAAGAGCCCCCGGCCCCCTCCTTCCAAATTATCTTTGTGTCTTTTGTCTTTCATCCTTGTTCACCCCCTAGTCAGGGGTGAACTCGGAGGTTGGTTTCTACAACACCTTGAGCTTGTCAAGAGGCTCAGGAAAGTGAGAGAAACAGAAAGCCACTGGGTTCCACATCTGCTAGCTTTCTCCTGGCTCATTCATTCCACAGCAGGAGTAACATGCAATTAACAGCTCCAACCTCAGCTTTCTTAGCTGGAAAATGAAAGTATGGTTGGCCCAGATGTTGGAGCATTCCATGTGATACTGTGTTTTGTAAAGGGTTTGTCAGTGATATTTGGTGTCACTGTTCCCAGATGGCCAGTCTCACAAGCCCACCAGGGAAGAACCCAGCTTCAGGGGCTTCCACGTTGTCCCAGTGAGGAGCTACTTTAGATTTCCTACAATCTTCTGATTGTTGCCAAAAGGGAGGAGGGTTGCAGCTGCTGGTCAGGAAATCTCCTTTCCTTGCCAGAAACCCTGGTTGAATCTGGGAGGTGGGTGTGGCTGCAACATCCTCCAGCCTGGTAACAGGCTGATACAGCTTTCAGGTCACCTTGTCAGACTTGGGTCACTCAGTGGGCTCTCAGGGGCCAAATGTTCAAGAGTAAAGAGATGCAAGCACCTATCTGGAATTCACTCTCTTCAGCTTTATAGGTGATAGGTACAGGTGTGGCTAGAAAATAGTAAAATTCCACTGCTATTCTTTAAAACTTGACAGGGGAGCAGAGTGTGGTGGCACCCACTTGTAATCCCAGCACTAGGAGCCTGAGGCAGGAGGATCCCTGTGGGTTCAAGGCCAAGCTGAGCTAGATAGTGAGTTCAAGGCCAACTCGAACTACATAGCGAGACCCTGTCTTTAAAAAAAAAAAAATTGACACGGAAAGGGGAAGTGGGTCATTGTTTAATAGGCATAATTTTCAGCTTTTACAAAATGAAAAGAATTCTGAAATTGGTTGTATAACAGTCTGAATGTATTTAACACTACTAAACAGACGCATAAAAATGATTAAGATAGGGGTGGCAGTGTAGCTCATTGGTAAAGCATGTGCTTAGCATGCATGAGACCCTGGGTTCAATCCTCAGCACCAAAATGAAGAAATAAATAAGATTAAAATGGTAAATTTTATTAGCATTTTACCACAATTCAACATTTCTTTAAAAACGAAAAGTAATTTACTCTCAATATTAAAATTTTAAGTATTTCCCAAATTATTTTTGTTAGTTTTTACTTCCTTTTTGATGAAGGGTATTGTTGGAAAATAATCTTTTAGAAAATATTTGTTTTGAATGTTATATTGCTAAATCATTAAACTATGAGGTATGCAATACATATAGTTTGGAAATTGAGTTTTGTACAGTAGCTTGTGAACAATTTTTAATATCTTCCAGGACATTTGAATATAGTGTATATTCTTTGTTGGTAAAAAGATACAGTTTGAACTACTACTGTTAAGTGAAGCTATCTGAATTTTTTTAAATGTTGAGGTTTGGGGGTGTAGCTCAGGGTTAGAGAGCTTTCGTAGCGTGCCTGAGGCCTTAAGTTTGATCCCCAGCACTGCAGGCAGTAAGTCAAATGGATTGGCCGGTGCGCTACTTAGGGTGCATTGGTGCTGTCCTGAGGTGCTCCTGTCAGACATTCATGTGGCCACTGTATGTGAGGACCCTGCACACCAGGGGACCTTCCACTGGCCAGAAGCATTGGCCAGCTCCTCTCCATCCTTTGCAGCTAATTGTATTGAGTCAAGTGGATTGATGAACTTTATTATTTAGTTGCAACTAACCTATTCCTCATGAAATAGGAGGCTTTAAAAGATTATTGGGGTAAAAAAATCCCCAGAATATTCAAGCATATCAATATAAGCCAGTGGCGGCAAACCCATGGCACGTGTGTTCTTTGTTTTTCTTTTAAGACAAAAGATGTTAATGTAGAGTTGTTTTTCCTAAACTAAAACCTCAGAATCCAGGTTTAATTGCAGTGCTGGCACTTCGCAGTGAATAAGTGGGTTTTGGGTTGCAGTTTGTGCACTCATCTCTAAAATGTTTGCCATCACTGATGTAAGCTCAAGGGGACAAAAAGTACATGACAGCTGACATGTCTTCATTATAAGCTCTTTATTGGTCATGTGACAAAATGGAGCTATGATGATCTGATCAGGTCTGGCAGGTTGGTTAAAAGTGTCACAGTGGGGCCAGGGATTTAGCTCAGTGGTTTCGCCACCTGCTGCCCAAGCGCAAGGACCCGAGTTCGATCCCCAGTACCAAAAAAAAAAAAACCTAAAAGTGTCACAGTGTCAGGCTGGGAATTTGGCTCAGTGGCACCGCACCTGCCTCGCCAAGTGCAAGGTCGAGCTCGATCTCCGGTACCAAAAAAAAAAGTGTCACAATATCTAGCCAGGTGTAGTAGGACATGTCTGTAATCCCAGTACTTTTAGAGCCTGAGGTAGGTAGGACAATTGCAAGTTCGAGCCTAGCCTGGGCAACTTAATGACTCAATGAGATTCTGTCTCAAAATAAAAATATTAAAAAGGTGTGAGGTTGTAGCTCTGTACAAAGGGCCTGGTTTCAATTCCTGGTACTGAAAAATCCAGATCATTATTATTATTATTATTTTGGTAATGGGGATCAAACTCAGGACCTTGTGCTTGCAAGGCAGGTGCCAGAATCACTGAGCTAAATTCCCAGCCTGACCATTATTTGAAATATGGAGCCAGTGCTGAACCTCATCCTAAATGTGTATTGTGCATTCAGAGACTGATGGTAGCAGTTCATGTATCTAATTTATAAATAAGTCAATGTGGACATATTAATGCTAGCAAATTTTTTCGTAATAAGGATGAGAAATGAAAATGCTTTGGACACTACTAATCTAGCCCAAAACTCCGTGAACTGTTTTGCCTAATATCTGCACTCATGAGGAACTAAGAACAAAGCATTTTTGAGAAAGTAGCACTTTTCAAACAGAGATGAATCCCACCGAATTCCTGTGTTGGAGCCCTGCAAAGTGCCATTCTATAAGGAGTACGTTCTTCAAAAAATTGGAAGCATCCTTCAGATGAACATCCTTCAGATGTTTCCTCCAACAAGAGATGTTCTCCAGAAAATTTGTAATTAGGGAAAATATGTAACTTAGCAATTGCACTGTTAAGTGCAGTAGATATGTTCATGAGCAAGTATTATTTTCAGTTATAGTACCTGCTTTTCTTCTTTGCACTTCTTCAAGGTTTTCACTAGTTTGGTATGTTCTTCCCCTCTCCTCTCCATCATGATTTTCATCTGTTTAATGCCAATCAAAGCCTTCTTCACCTCTCCATCTCCATCTATCTCTTCAGCCTCAGAAAAACCTAAAAGACACGTTGCATTTTTTTTGAGATCTGATCAGATTATAAAACAGTGAGATCCCCATTCTTTCTTGTCCTTGAAATGGAGGCTTAGTTCTTGTGTCGAAGAATTTTTTTTTTTTTTTTTTGGTCCCGGGGATCGAACTCTGCTCCTTGCGCTTACACAGCGGGCAGCAAAACCACTGAGCTAAATCCCCGGCCCTAGGCTTAGTTCTTTTATAGCCTCTGCTCTAAAAGCAGATCATAGTGAATTAGCTGGCAGCTGCTGCGTGGACCCAGCTGCCACATGACAGTTCCTTCTGTTCCTCAGTTGTGAGCCCCTGAACAATCCAGAGCTCATTCACCCTCATTTTTGTCATTTTCCTCAGGCCATTTTCATTTGCCCTTTTTGTCCCCTTTCATTGACAACTCAGATATGTTTATGTTTGAGTTTTCTTCACAAACTCATCTATATGAAATGCCCAGCTGGGGGCTTCAAACATGGCAAACATTTTCACTTTCTCAGCTTCACTTACCTTCCAAGAATCATCAAGCCAAGGAAGTATCTCATAAAGTACAAGATTCCTTAATAACCTAGTGGTTATTTATTTATTTATTTATTTAGGTTTTGGGGACAGGGTCTCATTATGTAGTTCAAGCTGGCCTTGAACTCATGGTGACTCTCTTGCCTCAGTCTCCAAAGTGCTGGGATTACAGGCCTGTACTGGTGATGCCCGACTCCTCTTTCACACCTTTAATAAGCCCTTGGAGATGAAATTCATTGTTATTCTCTTTCCCCAATAGCCAGCATGGCCTCCCGAGAGCTTATTCTTGCCTCTGAATTTAATGATAGACTCCAAGTCAGCTCTATTTTAGTAAGTTATTTTTCTAAGTGTTAAAGACCCAAAACCTACATCGCCAAAGAAAGGTCACAAGTTAATGGCCACAGAACAACCAGATTCAATGTAATTATAACCCACCCATTCACTAGTCTTAGAACAGTCACAGATTACTCAGGTGGTTTAAATTCTTTAAATGCTAGAAAAGTTATTTCACTGTTCATTAAAAGCTGTGCTGAGATGACACCAAACATCTGGATGATACCAAAAAAATGCAGTCAAAAAGTTGGCAGGTTTTATCTATGTGATAGCAAACATCTGTACATGTGAACACTGAATCGCAGTCTTGACTGGAATTTTCTATTTTTATCCAGCTGTTTGGTGTCATGATGACTTGGTCTCAAGACCTAGAGGACTTTTTACCATGAAACAGTGCATGTAGTTATTATGTCTCAGCTGAAGGTCACTGTAAATGCCAGCGCAAAGGCAGACATACAGACAGGACATGGCACAGATAAGAGACCAAACGTACCCTTCAGGTTTCCACCCATGGCACTTTTGTCCTTCCAAGTAGGTGCACAGTGACAATCTTTCAACCATAGCAGATACACAATAAACATCAAAAGTGGCAGCTCCATGTTCTCACTGTTACTGCAAAGGAAAAATAAACCTGCATCAAATGTCTTCCATTAAAGCTCATTTCTCCCGGCATTAGTTAAAAACACATGGTGCTCCAAAGCATTTTCTGTCTGTTTTTCTTATGACTTTAGACATCTTATGCTAATATAAGGGACAGAAGGAAGCTTATTATATAAATAAAAAAACCAAGAAAACCTCGAGTCTCTATTTAATTTGCAACCTTTATGACAATTAAATAAGGTTATCACCTGAAGTACTTGAAAATCAAGTAGGGATCATAGCCCCATAGACTCCAAACTTCATTTGATTTTCTTGTCAACAGTAAACATTTTTAGAGACAGAATTAATGAGATTATGTCAGTTTTCTTCCTCCAAAATTCGGATTTCTCAAACAAGTTCATTTTTTGAGAGCAAAATGAGCCTCACACATTTTTGCTTCATGTATTTTGTCATACTGATAAAAATCTACATGCTGTATGAATAGTTAACAGCTAAATTTTTCTTTTTCCTTTTACTAATTTGATATACCTTATAAATATTCCTAACACAAATATTTAAAACTTTACTAAAAGTTAAAAGAACTGTACATTTGACAAAGTTAAATCTGTTAAAATAAACCATGTTATCTTAACTTCTCTCCCAAAAGGGGGATATTTATCTGCTTTGTGTGTATTTGCTAGTTTTTAAAAAACCAATGAAAACCTCTCCTATATAATGAACATAGAAAATGTCTTTTAAATACAACTATAAAATAAGATCCATACTACTACTAATAATAAAAAAGATCCATACTAATAGTTACATAATTATAACATTTTACATCTCTTTTGAATTTTTTTCTTTCTATGAATACCCCGTTCAAGTGAAATTTTGAGATAGTATATTTACCGCTAACTGCAGTCCCTCCCCAGAGAAGTTGCCACCAGCTTCTAGAAGAACCTCTACTTTTCTCTGATTTAATTTTTATCCGTGTCAGGGACTTGGCCTTGTCCTATTAATTTGATGACACAGTTTTTAATCCTATTAAACCAATATTTTGAGACTAAGAATTTAATGGTTTAAAATTTGGTAGGGTTTAAAAGGAAACACTAGAGGGCAGGCTGCGCACACAATCCGGAGCAAGGACCTTGAGCTCCCTTCTATTTTAGTCCTTGGGCTCAGACTCACCAAAGGTTTAAGAAAAAGTTATGGTTTTTTTCACCTTTGAAATTTATGACATGTATTCATAAAAAAACCTCTTAGATTGGAAATAGAAGCAACAATGTGAAAGCAAGGAAACTCCCAAATGAAACATATTGAAAGAATATTTAGTGTTTGGCGTCATTTGACTACAAGAACTGATATAACCAAAGTGATAAGTCACTTTTAACTACATGAAGTGATAAAACCTAGTGTGTAAATACTGCGGTGATGAACCAGGCCCTCTACAGTCTGCTAATTGATTAGCTGAACTGAAAACATGGCCCCTAATAATTCGTTTGAAAACAACCTAGCTATTAGTCACAGGGGCGAGCTCTAGAATCTACAGTGAGGTCTCTGGCTATGGAAATGACAAGACTGTCCTGGGCTCCCTTTGAAAGTCGGAGAGACCAGCCAATCCGTCCTCACTCTGTGCCCAGTGCTTTCCCAGGGTGCAGACCCCTCAGTTCTGAACTGGTCCACTGGCTTTTGGGGGCCCTTATCTCTGGGCAGCCTGTGGTCTGGAGCCTATTTCTGCTCCCTGTGGGCAGAGCTCAGCAATCACAGGCCCACCGCCCATTTCAGCTGCCTTGATTTCCTGCTAATTCTCCATCTTGATTGGAAACCTCTTGGCTCTGTTGGAAAACAGATCAGCTCAGAGCAAACTTGAGCTATTATTATTTTAAACAGCCGAATGTCACTTTTGAGCAACTACATCCCACACCTAGAGACAGGTCTGACCTCAGGAGAGATGACTGGTTTGTCAGCAGAGGAAGAGGAGTGAGGAGCACTCAGGAGTGAAGAGCACAGTGTGGAAGGGTTGATCAGAGGAAGCTGCCGGGCTTTACCCTGGCTGCACACCCTTGCTCCTGAGTTACTGCAGTCCAGGTTCAGAAGTGTTAGACCTCGTGGCTGACAGCTGCACTTTTTAAACCCACATTTTGTTGAAAATGAAACTGTTGTTTAGGAAACCCAGTGGCTCACCCTCTATTAGCAGATTATTTTTCCTTTAGTCCATGTTTGCCCTTTCTGAGATGAAATTACACATGTAATTTCTGAGAACAGAACTTCATTGCGAAGTAGTACTAATTACTTTCAAAATGTCTTTTTTTTAACTTTCAAAATATCTTGAAGCTTCCATAAAAGCTCTTCCTCTACTTCATGTTTTCATAGCTGCCATTTTGTTCTTAAGATGAAGCAATATTTCACCCAGATCCGTTTCCTTTCATAATTATGACCTCATTATGCCCAAGATTTAAGTGGATTATTAAATATTATAGATAGCTCCTTGGTAACTACAGAGACCTAGAAGCAAGGCCATCTTAATGAAGAAAGATAAGAGGATGTGTGGTGGCACTGGAGAAAGAGTCTCACCGATGGACATCAGCGTGTTAGGGTTATCGCTGCTAAGTTCAGGCATGGACAGAAGTGAGCCACAATGGACTTGCTAACACCTCATCTCTGAGACACCAGTGTCCACTGCTGTGGTTTGGATGTGCTTTTTTGTTTTTTCTTTTTTTTTTGGTTCTGGGAATCGAACTCAGCACCTTGTGCTTGCCAGGCAGGTGCAGAGCCACTGAGCTGCATCCCCAGCCCTTGGATGTGCTTTTCTACCCCAAGGTTCATGTGTTGGAAGCTTGGTTTTTATAAGTGCTGCTGAGGTGGTGGAACCTACTGGGAGCCCAAGAGCTTGACCCCTCTCTTTGCTTTTGATAGAAGAGACCAGTTGTGTTGTGCAGATCACAGAGTTAGGAGATTGGGTTCCATCAAAGGCCCTGCCACACACAGTTGTCTCATGATCCTGCGCACTAGGACCTCAGAGTCCTCCTCTAGAAATGGAAGAAAGAATCTCAACTGTTGATCCCAGCTCTGAAATTCTGGGATTACCTTCCACTTATCCTCATCACGCTGTAACATTGTTGGATTGCATTGAGTGAGTTGGAACAATTTGTAAAATTAAGAAATTATAGCAATCTTATCTTTCTTTTAGAGTTGCTGAGGGCCGGGGATTTAGCTCAGTCGTTCCACTGCCTGCCTTGCAAGCGCAAGGACTGGAGTTTGATCCCCAGTACCCCCCAAAAAATTAGAGTTGCTGAGGTCAAGTAATTGATATAAGTGAAAATGTTTTATTGAGCCAGAGTATAATGTAATTGGAAGATAGACCAATAGCCTCTTTAAAAACTCAAACTAAACTAAAATTATTATTTTAGGCTCATATGAGATAGGTAGCAAAAGTAGACACTGAATCCAGATTTCAGACTGTTTCATGAAAATAATTCAAATTGAATACAATATGAGGAAATTAGATCCCACTTAACCTCACTGTGAAACCAGAATCATTTTAGAATAGCTCTGCATAAATTTATTGATCTGGATGTGTATAAATATCAAATATATTTTAAATTTTCTTTTACACCCAGCACACATAGTACTTTTCTTGTTCCCAGCAAGTTTAGCTCTGGGAATAGTTTATTCAGTAAATGCAAAGTTGATCATCTATTATTTTTTGTGGGGTTTTTTTTGTTTTTTTGAGACAGGGTCTTGTTATGCAATCCAAGCTGGTTTGAAACTTACAGTGATCCTCCTGCCTCAGCCTCCTGAGTGCTGAGATCATTAGCTTACAACACCACACCTGGCTATGTTGGGCATTTATTATGTTCCACATAGTGAGGATAAGGTGATCTCTGCTCTTTAGGTACATTGCATTCAAACAAATAAATATATAAGCAAAAAAGTATCAGAATGAAAGCCATTGCAAAGAAAATAAAATGAGAATAGTGCAATAGCGAGTAACTTAGAAGGGGAGAGGCTACCTTAGCATAGGTGGCCGAGGAAGGTCTCTTTCCGGAGGGGACTCCTCATGTGATCCCTCAAGACAGAACCAACTGGCTACATCATTTGTACGGCCCAGTGCAAAATGAAAATGTAGGGCCTGTGTTCAGAAATTATTACAGATTTTAAGATGGCAATGGCGAGCATGGAGCCACATAAAGAACCCACCCAGTGCAAGAGGGCAGGTGGTATGTGCTCAGGCCAGCCCTGGCTCCTCCTAGACCTGATGAAGAACATTCCTTGCAGGCAGGAGAGCAAGTGCAAGGATGGGCATAAGCTTGGGATAACGTTCAGGACAGATAATGGGCCACCACTCACAGTGCAGCAAAAGATCAGGTGAAGGGGCAGAGAAGTACGGACCTAGCAGGCTGAGCAAGAAATTAGAATTGCATTTACATGAGTTGGGATCGTGGTGGAGGCCTTTACACAAGGTGGTCATATGACTGGATTTACTGGTTTTTTGTTTGTTTGGGTATTTTTTGGTACCAGGGAACGATATCAGGACCTTTTGCTTGCAAGGCAAGTGTGGTGCCACTGAGCTAAATCCCTGGCCCTGGATTTACTGGTTTTAAAAGACCACTGTGGCTGTCCTCTAAAGAACGGGCCATAGGAAAGTAAGGCAGAAGGGAACTGAACTAGCTATCATATCCCCAGGGGAGAGAATGGTTACTCCCTGAAGGGGAGAAGCAGCTGGATTTGGGGTTAATCATGGAGACAGGACTGGATTGCCAGTTGAGGGAAAGAGCAGAATCAAGGATGGCGCTGGAATTTTGGCTGAGCTACAAGGGCATGTGATGTCATTTTCTGAGACAAAAAATGTTGCGGGGCACAGTGGGGGGTGTTGGCTTGGCATACTGCCCTTGCTCACCCCCTACTGCCCATGGACCACCCACCCAGAGGAGCCTCTGGTTACCAAACCCATTGGGTGCTTTCCATTCCCTTTCTTACCTGTCCTCCTTGGGGCATTTGGCACAGTTACCTAGCAACTGTTTTTAAAGCATCTCCTTTGGCAGAATGATGCGGTCCTATCTTGGTTCTGTTCCTACTATCAGACCACTCTTTTTATTTGCAACAGGACAGGGTTGCTCTTAAAGGGCTCAGCATCTCTCAACATTTTTACCAGGTACCACACCTCAGTGGGAGTTTTGTCGGGGACAAACCACATTCATCCATAGTGATCCTTTTCATTCTACTCCTTTCTCAATGGTAAAGCAGGACAGAGCTCACCATTCTCTAAACTTCTTTCACCTCATGCATCCCAGCCCTCCTCAGGAGGGAATGGGTGGTGACAATGTGTCATAGTTGTGCTTTGAGAGGCAGCCACCCTGGGGGGGTTGTCTCAGAGAGGTGCCACTCTGAAGGATGTGAAAGGGCAGCAGGCAGGAAAAGCTCGCACAGGCATAGAGAAGGGCAAGCTATGAAGGGCTGGAGAGATGGGGAGGAGAACAAGAAGGTGTAAGGGACGCCAAGGAAGAAGGGGGCAGGTGGATGGGATGTGGACTCAGGGCTCACCTGGAGGTGAGCTGAGCAGAGCAGCAGAGGAGGTGTGTGAGCCTCAGAATTGCAGGCAGAAGCCAGGCGTGGTGGCACACACTTGTAGTCCCAGTACCCAGGAGACTGAGGCAGGAAGATTGCCAAGAATTTGAGGCCAGTCTGAGCTACACAGTGAGTTCAAGGCCAGCCTGAAGTAGTAAGACCTTGTCTCAAAAAACCAAAACAAACAAACCAACAATCAAAAAGTAGAATGCCAGGCAGATTTCTGATTAGTTACAGAACAGGGAAGAGTGGGCCGAGCTTTCAGCTTCTGCCCACCTGGGCTGTGCATACATTGCTGAGTGCCTACTCTGTGTCTGTGCTTTACCAGACATAGATGGAAAAGTTCAGACTCTTTCTTGACCCCTTTTCTTCTGCCCCACCTCAGATGCTTAGCTTCCCTAGGATTCAGCCCTTTTCACCTGCTTTGGATGGTGTCACCTGGAACCCCAGATAGGCGAGCCAGCTTTCTCCCACTGTCACTCCTGCATGGTCCCCAGGGATCTCAGTCAACAGCTCCTAATCCAGCTGCTTCTCATCCAGCTCACCCTGCTGTATCTCTCTGTCACCAGATCCAGACATTTGGGAATTGTCCCAGCCCTCTCTCGCCTGTAGTCTGGTGGCCAGCCCAAGCAGACTGCCAGCTGCATTGTGTCTGGGACCAGGCAGCGTTAAGGTCATGGGAGTGGACAGCTTTAGAAGGGCTGAGCTTCATTATTGAGAGAGCTAATGCATCTAGAAATCAGTAGGCCATTGGAGCAAACAAGTCAAGTGATAATCAAGGTTTTATGTAATTCTGGCTACATTATTATGACCTCGGCAAGTGGGACTCTAATCTCCATAACAGGATGGTAAAATACAGTAAGTCCTTGGGTAACTGTTACCTATCCCCATGGCCTATGGAGAAATAAGCCGTTCTGTCACTTGTACAGGGACATTTAACTTTCACTTTCTGATCCATAATTGACCAAGTAGTTACAAGTTCAAATTAACTTTAAAAATACAAACAGAAGTAGGCACATGCCTGCAACCCCAGCACTCTGGGACACCGAGGCAGGAGGATTGCAAGTTCAATCCCAGCCTGGGCATCTTAATGACTTAGGAAGACTATGTCTCAAAATAAAAAACTTAAAAAGATGGAGATGGAGTTTAGTGCAAGGAGCCCAGGTTCAATCTCTAATACTACCAAAAAAAATCCACAAAAATCAGGTGCATAAATATTATAATTGATCACTTATTAAATTTATAATAAGTAAATCAAACTTATGCTACATGAAAAAAAGAATTCTTGTTTATTGACTACAGGTTTTTGGAAGTTGAAGACACCATATTTAGATTATTATAATGGCAAAAAAATTGTATGCATATCTTGTAGATAGATCAAGAGCCCTTATAAAAGCTCTTTAGTCATGGCCACATTAGTCTTGTTTTGTTTTGTTGCAGTAGGGGATCAAACCTAAGGCCTTGTGCATGCTAGGCAAGTGCTGTACCACTCAACTACATCCTCAGCCCTCAGAACCAGACTTTTATCTGAAAGATGGCAAGAGACTTGTCATAGTTGCCAAAGGCTGATTACCCACTATAATTTGACAGAACTTTTATGTTGGGCCCCTTTTAGCTGAAATGTCATGGACATTGTTTTGGTTTTTTGAAATTAGAATTGTAAATTAATATGATTATTTTCTTTTTTATATGATTCTTTTCTCATAGTAGGTTAAAGGGAATAATTCTTTAAATTATGTTTCCACATTTAAAAACAAACACTTCCCTAATCACCCAAACTAGAAAATCCTGCTGGAGTTTTCATTGCCTGCTTTGATCTGTGCATTTGTCAGGTTTTGGAAGGAAACAACTCATCTGCCATGGTTCAAATTAAGAGGCTTTAAGTATGGGGCTCCTCCCTCATTGCAGCAGAACTCTCTGCTGCTCCCGAGGCCCCAGGGCAAGGGAGGAACCAGGTACTGAAGCCCAGTGAAGTCTGGGTCAGGCCAGGGGGTTCCAGGGGGAACAGCAGTCCTCAGTGGGGGACCCAGGAACACAGCTCCCCTCTACCCAGGGCCCAGAACACTCAGTACAGCCTCACTTTCCATCTGGCATCCCTGATGTGGTTCCCTGAGCTTCACCAATGATTTTGGATGGGTGGGTGGATGGATGGGTGGATGGATAGATGGGTGGATGGATAGATGGGTGGGTGGATGGGTGAGTGGATGAGTGGGTGGGTCGGTGGGTGGATGGAAGGATGGATGGGTGGCTGGCTGGGTGGGTGGGTTGATTGTGGTGCTGGGGGCCAAAGCTGGGTCCTGGCCCATGCCAGGCATTGTACTCTCCCCGAGTGCCAGCCCCAGCCCCACCAGTGGTTTTTAGGAGGAGGGATTGCAGTCCTTCATTCTCTGCTGTGCCCTGAGTGAACCCCCAGATACACAGAACTCCAAGGCCTGGGGGCAGCTGTCCACTTACGTTCTTTTCTCCCCATGTCCTAGTTAGTTACTGCATATGTGCAGGCGATTAGGAGAAGTAGACCAATGGTGAAGAGATGTTTGAGGAGATGTACTAAAACCGTGACAGAATCTGTTAACACTGCAAGGAAGTGGGAGCTCACGGTGCACTGGCCTTGGCGTGGGGTGCAGATGGAACCGAAGGCAGATGCAGAGAACATTCCTGCTCCAACACTCGGGGAGCGATCAAAGCTCAAATAAATTTATTTATTTATTTATTTATTTATTTATTTATTGGTACTGGGGATCGAACTCGGGTCCTTGTGGTTGCAAGGCAGGTGACAGAACCACTGAGCTAAATCCCCAGCTCTCAAATTTATTTTTGTTTGTATACATGTGCTTGATATTTTATTTTATTTTTTTATTGTAGTATTTTTTAAGAAAATCTCTTAAGCTGGGCCAGCCATGTGCCTGCATGTCCCTGGTCCTGGAGCCATCTCTAGATCCACAGTAACAACATGGACATGGTACCATGCACCTGTGACCCCTCACTCTCAAGGCTGACGTGGGAAGATCACAGGTTCCAGCCCTGCCTGTTTTTTCAAAAAAGAAAAACAGGCTACTATCTTAGAAGTATGCTGAAGAAGATAATACAAAATCCTATGTGTGCTTCCTTTTGTATCTTTATCATTTTTATTTTTAACACTGTCCATGACTTTGTAAAATGTTCTTTCTTCAGATTAAAACTGATTTTAAGACTATTTGAAGGCCAAATGTGGTGGCATGCAACAGTAATCCCAGCATTTGGGAAGCTGAGGCAGTAGGATTGCCATGAATTTGAGGCCAGCCTGGGCTACATACTGAGTGCAAGGTCACAGCCTGAATTACAAAGTGAGATCCTGTCTCAAAAAAGAAGAACAAAAACAAACAAAATATATTTGAGGAAAGCTGTGATATTATCAACATCATTATTATCGTAATTGAACATTACAGAGTAGGAACTCAAGAAACTAATAAAACAATTTATAAAACAGTATTTTAAAAATATCAAATCATAAAGACTATTCTAAATTTACTTAAATATTATAAAGCATTATTATGTTGTCAAGTCTTTTTTTTTTTGGTACTGGGGATCGAACCCAGGACCTTGTGCTTGCGAGGCAGGTGGCGAAACCACTGAGCTAAATCCCTGGCCCTGTCAAGTCTTTTTTGCGGTGCTGGAGATTGGACTCAGGACCTTGTGATTGCCAAGCAGGCATGGCACCACTGAGCTAAATCCCTGGCCCAAGTTTTACTTTAGACTTCAGTTCACAGGTCACTTAAATTATTACTATAAAAAGATACTGTTCTATGATGAATAAAGTGTATATATGGAAAAAATAAACATTTTATAGTGTTGCAGTACTTGGTGGCCACGCATTGCATGGGATCAAGGTTTTCTTTTTTGCATTTGTTTTGTTTTGCAGTGCTGGGGATTGAACCCAGGGCTTTTACACTGAGTTATTTCCCAAGCCCTTTTTATTTTTACTTAGGAACAGGGTCTCTCTAAGCTGCTAAGTTACCCAGGCTGGGCTTAAACTTGTGATCCTCCTGCCTCGGTCTCCCAGAGTGCTGGGATGGCTGTGGCTCTTTTTTTTTTTTTTTTTTAACTAATTATGTCACTCTTCTTGTAATTGATCATTAAATACTATCCATGCTGTCTCATTTATTCATTCAAAAAGTACCTTCATGGTACACGAATGTTCATTGCACCTTTGTTCATATGAGAACCAAACTGGAAACTTGGAAACTTCTCCGATGTCTTCCAGTGAGTTCCATGGGCTGAATGCACTGTCATAATCCACACCGTGGACTGTGCCTCAGCAACAGGAAGGGGTGAGGGTTGTACACAGTACTTGGATGAACATCAAGGAAACTGTGTGAGTAAAAAGAGCCAGTCCTAAAGGGTACAGGGGATGTGATTTCATTCATGGAACACGTGTGAAGTAGCAGAGCTATAGTGATGAAGCACGGATTAGTGGTGGGCAGGGTTAGGAATGGAGGGATGGGTGTGACCAGAGAGGCACCATGAGGGAGTCCTGTGGTAGTGTTTAGAGTCTTGCTATATGAAGCCACACATAAGATAAAATTACAGAAAGACGCACACACAAGTACATGTAACAGTTGGTGAACTCTGAACAAACTATGGATAACAAACTATCGATGTCAGTTTATTGGTTTTGATATTGTTCTAAGTTGCATAAAATGTTAATATTGGAAGAAACTGGATAAAGAGTACATGGTACGCGCAAGGACCCGAGTTCGATCCCTGGTACCAAAAAAAAAAAAAAGTACATTGTACTTCCCTATACATTTTTTTGCAACCCCTGTGAATCTGTAATTTTTAAAACTCTAGTGTCTAGAAACTACATTGCTCAGGGCATTGTCACCTTTTTGTTTTCCTTAAATTTGTCCCCTTTTACTTCCTCAGTGGCCTGGTTTTTAGGCCTTCCCTACCTCTCTCTGACTTGTCTCTTATCTCAAGTTTGTCCTCCTCTCTCCTGTCAGAAGACATTATTATTATTATTATTTTTTCCAGTACCAGGGATCAAACTTGGGGCCTTATGCTTGCAGGCAGGCACAGTGCCGCTGAGCTCCATCCCGGCCCCAGAAGACCTTATAAACCAGTGCTTCTACTCTGCCATGCAAATGAGCCCCCTGGGATCTTGTTAAAGTGCTGGTTTGTCTTGAGGGCTTGGGATTCTACAGTCCTGGCCAGCCCCTTGGTTACGACAGTGCCACTGGTCAGGGGCCACTTTGAATAGCAAGGATCTCAAATACCTCTCTTCATGCTGTGCCCATACTTACACCCTTGCAATTGATTCTCATCTCCCACAGAAGAAAGTTCAGTCAGAGCATGTGGCTCCTTGCTCAGAAGTCTCCAATGGCTCCTCACGTCCTTCAGAATAAAACTCAATAGCCTACCTGTCCCATCAGGACTGTCCCCCTCCTGACGCTCTCTGCTCTCGTCTCTCTTTTTTTTTTTTTTTGGTACCTGGGATCGAACTCAGGACCTTGAGCTTGCCAGACAGGTGCAGCACAGCACCACTGAGCTACCTTCCTGGCCCTACTTATGGTATTTTCTTTTTTCTGTTGTTCTTTTATTGGTACATTTTAGGTATACAATTCATTTACATCTATCATTGGGTGCTTGTACCTATACATGATGCATCTTGGTTCTTATTTTTTTTCCCCATTACCTGTGTGCCCTTCACCCCTCCACCCTTCCCTATTTACATAGATTTCATTTCCTTTTTTTTTTTTCTTTTCTCATAGTTTTTCCTTTCCCCTTCCCCTCCCTTCACTCCTTCATCTTTGGACCTTTTTTCCTATTTCACATTATCAATTATTCATTTTCATCATTTTAACCCTTGTTTACACTATCAGTTTCTCACACTAGAGAAACTATTCAGTATTTACACATGTGTGTCCTATTTATTTCACTTAAGGGTATGGCCTCGATATGCATCCATTTAGCTATAAATGACTCTAGTTTTTTGTTCTTTATGGCTGAGTAGTACTCCATTTTATAAAAAACCACATTTTCTTTATCTAGTTTCCAGTTGGTGGGCACTTGGGCTGCTTTCAAGCTTTAGCTATTGCAAACTGTGCTGCTATAAACATGGGTGCATATATATTGCCGTGGTATGATTCTTTTAATTCTTTGGGGAAGATACCCAGCAGGGGGATAGCTGGGTCAAATGGGACCTCTGGCCCTAGCTCTTTGAGGAATCTCCATACTGATTTCCACAGTGGTTGCACCAGTCTGCACTCTCACCCACAATGGAGCAGGGTTCCTTTCTCCCCACACCCCCACCAGCGTTTGTTATTGGTTGATTTCTTGATAGCAGCCATTCTTTCTGGGGTGAAATGGAATCTCAGCGTTGTTTTCATCTGCATCTTTTGAACGACCAGTGATGTTGAACATTTTTTCATAATTTGTTTGCTGCTTTCACTTCCTTGTCTGAGAAATGTCTGTTCATTTCAGATGCCCATTTTTGAATTGGGTCTTTGAATTTGGGGGGTCTGATTTTTTTCAATTCTTTGTATATTCTAGATAGTTGTCCTTTGTCTGAGGTACAGCTGATAAAAATTTTTTCCCAGATTGTAGGTTGTCTCTTAGCTCTGTTGGTGGTTTCTCTTGCAGTGCAGAAGCTTTTTAATAAGATGAAATCCCAGTTGTTGATTCTTTGTGCTAGTTCCCGTGCTGCTGAGGTTTTGTTCATTAAGTCTTTTCCTATGCCAATGTCTTCAAGAGTTCTACCTAACTTATCTTCCAGCAAGTTTAGTGTTTCTGTCTTAATATTTAGATCTTTAATCCACTTCGATCTTAGTTTAGTGCACGGTGATAGGTATGGGTCTAGTTTCAATCTTTGGCAGGTTGAAATCCAGTTTTTCCAACACCATGTATTAAATAGGCTCTCTTTCCTCCAATGATGGTGGTTGGCTCCTTTGTTAAAGATGAAGTGGCTGAGCATGGCTGGAGTTGTTTCTGCATCTCCTAATCTATTCCACTGATCCTCAGGTCTGTTCCTTTGGGTGTAATGGGAACACAAGGAGTATCTGCACTTTGTGTCTGGATGTGCTAAGCTGCTAACAGTTGTGTGGCAGGACCATAGTTTGTTTTCTTTCCATGCCAAACATTGCCCATTCCAAGTCTTTCTCCTACTGTCACTTGTCCTTTGGTGTTCAGCTGTACAAGCACATGTGGGCATTATTGGCAGTGCTAGAATTCACCATTATTGCACCATTCTATTTGTGCATGTACTTCTGTTACAACACTGACCTTCTTTCCTTCCTTTTTTGTTTTTTGAAGGTACTGGGGATTGAACCCAGGACTTTCTCACTGAGTCATCTTGGCAGCCCTTTTATGATTTTTTTTTAAATTTTTGAGACAGGGTCTTGCTGAATTGCTAAGTTGCCCAGGCTGGGCTCGAACTTGAAATCCTCCTGCCTCAGCCTCCCAGAGCGCTGGGATTACAAGCGTGCACCACCATGACCAGCTTCTTTCATTTTAATAGTTTGTTTTCCTGTTGAATCATTCAGAATCTTCACAGGAACCAGAAGGCACACCTAGAAAATTATCCAAATGATTTTATGAAGGGACTGTTTTCAGGAGTGGGTGGAGTTAGGACATTAGTTATTGGACACAGGAGCCCGGGGAGTACTGGAACCTAAGGGGAGAGGATTGCAGTGGCCAAGGCGCTGCCACAGCTGCTGCAGCAAACAGATGCCTTTCACTGGCTGCACCCAGAGCAGGGAGCCCCAGGGAGGCGGCTCACAGGGGTCATGTGGAACAGGGCAGAAAGAGGTGGCGAAGGGATCTGTGGGAGAGCATGCCATACTGAGAGCAGTCAGCACAGGTTTACCTCCTCCTAGATGGGAGGGCCCTGAGGGCACAGCCATATCTCTCACATGCTCAGAGCCTCAGCGCCCAGCATAGGTGGAGCCCAGAGTCAGCAGCTGAGAAATCTTTGTGGAAGCAAATTCTCATAGGAGGGGATGTACCATGTGTACCATGAGGGAAGGAAAGCAAGCAAGCTGTTATCTCTCTGGCCCATTTTTACTCTCTTTCACACAGAATTGTTTGTATACATTGATTTACAAACAGGGTCTTGCTTGGTAATTCAGGCTGGCCTTGAACTTGTGGCAATCCTCCTGCCTCAGCCTTCCAAATGCTGGGACTATTAGTGTGTCCCACCTTGCCTGCCTCTATATATTTCCTGAAATCACACCAAACTTATGTGACAATAGATGCCCAAGACCTCCTAGCCATCCTCCTCTCCTGGGTGCACCTGGTAACCCCAGCAGTGATATGAACCTGGAAGGAGACGCATCCCTCTGGGGCCATCAGCCCAAGATACAGAGTGTGAGACCCATAAAATATTTCCACTATGTAGAGAACAGGGGAAGGGGATGTTACCAGAACCACTGCAGTAAATCCTAGTCTCCTGTGAGCCACGGCAGCACACAGCGAATTACAGGAAAGGTAGACAAATGAGACTGAGAAGAAGCTGAGCTTTGGGTCTGATCAATGCTGCTCTGGGCAGCAAAGACAAAACCCCCCTAGCTTGCAGCACCTTTTATTCAGTACCTGGGGAAACAAATGTAACAAGTGAAATATAGAGTTCAGTACTTCACATTGGGATAAACAAGGTGTAACAAAAGGCTGGGGGGCAGTGGAAATCTAAGAACAATGAGGAATTATGCAGATGAAGATTTGGTTCCTCCCTGGTGTCTCCCACAGGTATGGTCTTGTCCTAGAGATTGCAGCATCCGGGGATCACTGGGGTCTCAGTTGTGACCCGAGGCCAAAATGCAATTATGTCTAGAATGTCCTAGCTGGGCTGTAGGCAGGAGAACTAGGCCTACTCAAATGATTTTTCCCTAGAATTATGTAACATTGCTCCCAACACCACTAGTGATATTTTCTATCCACGGATCATTGCTAGAGCCTGACAGACAGCAGGCAGTGCATAAAAATGTGTTGAGTGTCTCGAGCCAGGCAAACTGGGTAGGTTTTTGAGGTAATCCAGACACTAATGATATAGTTGAGACTGCTGGGTAGGGTGACCAAACCATTTCAGTCTCCTGGGACTGTCCCAGGGTTAGCAATGATGGTCATCAGCTGGACACACCCTCAGTCCCAGGTAAATGAGGACAGATGTTCAACCCATGATTGGCGTCAATGAAAGAAATATACATTTTTAAGATTGCAGTACTAGGAATTTAACCCAAGGGCCTTGTACATTGGAGACACACACTTTACACTAAGCCTTGTCCCCAGCCCTAAAATATAGATTTTGATTCTTCACGATATACCTTCAGTGAGAGGTACTATTCAAAGATAAGTAAATGGCTCTTTGGCAGTTACCCTGAGTCTTGTAAGACTTGGAACCTTTTCTAATTGGGATCTGGTAACTTCACTGATTGACCAACTAAGAAACCCTGAGATAAACCCTTCACTTCGAGGAGTCTCTTAACCCCAATCCCAAAGGACTTAATTAATTCAATGACTTAATTAAAGTAAATTAATTAGTTCCTCAAGTATAAAACCAAACGGTGTGGTGGCACACGCCTGTGATCCCAGCACTCAGAAGGGTGAGAACTGAGGATCACTGTGAGTTCGAGGCCAGCCTGGGCTAGGTAGCAAGACCTTGTGTCCAAAAAAAATCAAAATGTTCTCTGGCATATTGATACGAATAGGCTTCTCTTTCCATTGATTTCCTAAGATTTCTGGATATATTTCCAGCACTTTGCCAGCATCCACCTTTATAAACTGCAAGGCCCTTGTTCTAATAGTCTCTAAGAGGACTATGTGGACACAACCATTGTACTGACTGTCTCACATCAGCTAAGTGGAAAAATTGTTGAGAGTAACTTAAGGCTTTTTGCAGCAAACTTTTGGCTGAACTATAGAAATTTGATATGCAATAAAACTGCCTGGTTCTTGAACCAGATCGACTCCTTTTATAGTGAGAAGCATCATATAGAGATTGATTTATGTGTCCTTTATGTAAGTACAGGAAATATTTAGCCAGTATAGAGTATTTATAATGTACGAGAGATTTTAGAATTAGCAAATGGATTGCTTGAGTTTTGGTAGGAAAGGCTAATGCTCCTGAAGGAGATAGAAAAAATCCAACTGCTGAGTCCAGTGACAATATGCAAGTAATAATCCTTCACACAGCAGTCTACACTTAAGAACAGATGAAACCAAGGCCAGGGATTTAGCTCAGGGGTTCCGGCACCTGGCTTGCAAGCTCAAGGTCCCAAGTTTGATCCCCAGTACCAAAAAAAGAACAGATGAAACCAGCCACCACAATTAGGATTTGCCTATGTAATATTAAGAGAATGACATAATGCTTATGATTAATTAAATCATTGACTTCTATGGTTAGCCAGTCACTGACATTTTTGGTGTTAAAGGTAAATTATTTTAGGGCTGGGGATGTAGCTCAGTGGCACTGAGCTTGCCTGGCAAGCACAAGGTCCTGAGTTCAATCCCTGGTACTGAAAAAAAAAAAAGTAAATTATTTTATTTTTATTACTCTATGTTTGATCACATCCCTTGTGAACAATAGGTATATGTCCGCAACACATCACAGTTCTTTTTAAATCCTCTCCCCCTCCCTCTCCCTCCATCTCTTGGTCCTCTCCTTTTTTGCAAAAGTTCTATTATTTAAAAAAAAAAAAGTTCTATTATTTTAAACATTTGAAAATCAAATGTAGTCATCCTTTGATGCTAAAATGAGGATGGTCAAGTCCCTCACACAAAATATCTTAGTATCTGCATACAACCAAGCACATCCTCCATATACATAACACACAGGTTAGGGGCTCTGACCCTTTGTGCAGTCAGAAATCTGCATATAACTTTGACTCCCTCCAGATTTAATTACTGAGAGACTGCTGTTGACTAGAAACCTTGCCAATAACATAAACAATTGGTTAACACATACTTTGTTTGTTGTGTGTGAATTATATGTGGTGAAAAATACTCAAAAACCTCTCTCTCTCTCTCTCTCTCTCTCTCTCTCTGGTTTTTTGAGAAAAGGTCTCCCTATGTAGTTCAGGCTGGCCTTGAACTCACAGCGATCCTCCTGGCTCAGGCTCCCAAGTGCTGGGATTACTGGCGTGGGCCTCCACACCTGGCTTTTGAGATCACTCTTTGTTGAGATGTACAGTGAGCTTCTCAGGAGGAAGTGACAAGTATCACATTGGCATTTTAAGCAAAAGAAGCTCACAGCAGCACCAAGAGATGGCTGTGAAATGGTTCGGGAGTGCAGTATGTTCTGCAGTTAGTTTATGCAGCTGTGATATAATCTTGTATCTTTTAATTTGCTCACATTTCTCTTGACTGCAAATGATGCCATGTCTGATCTTTTTGTGTACAAGTTTCAGTAAATTGTAGCTTTTATGATAGATTTGTATGTATTTTAATTGGAAAGTGATAGAACAAACTATTACTACATACGTTTTATGCATTCATGACATAGCTAACCTTTTTAAAATTTTTTTCAGTATCTTCAGGCTGTGAAATTTTCTGTGTGAGTTTTCAAATTGTTGCAAATCTCAAAAATAAAAATCATGTATAAATGGACCTATGCAGTTCAAATCCATGTTGTTTAAGGGCCAACTATACTTTAAACCATCCCTAGATGACTTGTAAGACCTAATACAATAGAAATGCCATGTAAATACTTGTTATACTGTAGTGTTTAGGGAATAAAAATAAGGTAATACTTTTTGATTCACAGTTGGCTGAATCCATGGATGCAGAGAGCCAACTGTATTTCTAAAGTTTCAATAAACCGACCTAAGTATTTTAAATCACCATCATCTGAAACAAGTACTAATAATGAGCTCTATCTTCATTAAGCATTTATTTATAGTATATCAGTCACCCTATCCTGTTAGACATTTTATGTAGAATCTCACCGAATCCTTTCAGCTGAGTAGTACCAACCCCCTTCTGTGCAGAAACAGATCCCTGTGGCTTTTCTCCAAGGGCTGAGGGTGTGGCTCAGTGGTAGATCACTTGCCCATCATGCTCAAGGCTGTGGGTTTGATCCCAGCTCTCTCTACTCTCCCCAGAATAAAAGGAAGATCAGAGAAGTAATGTGCCCAACGTCACAAAGCTGTTCAGGGAGAGAACCAGGATTTTATCTAACTCATCTCTTCCCACCTCATCATGTAATTATTTTAAATATGAGAACATAAGCAGACATGTAAATATATATATATATATATATATATATATATATATATTTTTGGTACCGGGGATTGAACTTGGGTCCTTGTGCTTACGCAGCAAGCAGTGAAACCACTGAGCTAAATCCCAGGCCCTAATACTTTATTTTCTATAGCATTAAACAAAAGCCAAGCAAATATCAAGTTAGTTTAAAAGGGAAATCTTTACTCCTTAACAAAAAAGATACAAACTGGTACATTTATAATAGATCGGTATATTTTACATAATATAAACAAAATCACTAATGTATCTATATACGCATCCTTTTTGTATTGTAGGAGTATTTGTACCTGTAGTGCTTGTTGAATTATACTTGCTAATTGTACTCATTTTACTAATATATTTCAATTTCTGAAAAAGTTGCCAAAAGCTGTTAAAAGAGAACAATGGGCGTATTTTTGGGGTTTAGTAAATCAAAACAATATGGGCACATGCTAAAGATTAATTTGGGATCATTTACATATATGGCATTCCGGCAGGGGGAGGAGATTTTTTTTAAGTGGAGAAAAAAAGAATGCAACCTAGTTCTTGCAAGGGCATGAGTGGATCTCATATTCTCGCACATGGCTTTGTTTTCAAATTCTTGAAAGTGCAGAAATTCTTTTAATTTAAAGGTGAGCCCATGGAAAATCTGGACCAGCTGTAGAAAACTGTCCAGGAACTCCATGTCATAGCCACTGTCTCAGTGGACACCACCGGGGGTGATCTGACCACTGCTCGCCTGTGTTCTGAATTATCCGAGAGGCGCCTCTGTCCCCAGGGCCCCCACGCAAGAAGCCCCACGGAAGTAACCGTCTCATTAGCTGATGCTCCCTGCAGGATGCGAGCACAGGAGGAATTGGGCAGCCGTGAGACTTGAGGAGACTCCGGGCTGTCTGAGGAAGGAAGGAAACCTAGAAAGGGGTCTTATTTCAGTTCACCAAATATTAAGACCAGCTCAACACACAGTTGGGGGGTCATGGAAAAACTGATCACTGTGACTTTCTTCAAGGTCACCTACAGTTTAAGTGATTTTTACCACCCCACATTCCAACGTGTCCTTTTCTGCCGATTCATTTCGCCTGGTACTTCATCATTCTGTGTTTAGGCATTTTCATTAGGTAACAACATCTCGTTTCTTCTTGGTAATTGTCAGGGACGGCGGGGTTGCATCCGTGTTGAGAGGGGAGTTTGAAAACTCCTGTTCTTGACTGAGGCAGGTAAACGTGGCCTTAGTATTATTTCTGTTTTCAGTTTCCAAAGAAAAGCCCCGAGACAGACCAGCAGGTAACAGCATCATCGTGCAGTGGTGAGACGTGTGCTCTGAAAGTAGGCTAAGCTAGGGTAAGCGGCTTTCTGTGGCCATAAATAGTGCCTGCAGCGCCTCCTGTACCCCCGACAATCAGGTCCTCTGCGTGCCAGAGGGGTTTCTGGCAATGATGAATTTGCAAGCTGGGCTGAGAATTCAATGAACTGCATTGATACTTGGGGGTCAGAGTGATGCTTTTTCTGCTTGGTTTTCGCCAATAGTTATGTACTAATGGCGTGTCTCCCTGCACCTACCTCCTCCTCCTGGCTGTTAAAAAAATCAGCGAACAAATCCCTCGGAGTATTCCAGGAGGTTGCCTGAGTTTTGCTGGCAGCCTCGGAAGCAGCCGACAGTAGTGTTTTCTTTTTTCCCGGCCAAAACAGGGAGTGGCTTTGTTCTGCCCACCTGAAAGGGCGAACATCTTCGGAGCGCGACCGCCTGACTTCTGAGTCCTTTCTCCCTCCGCCTCACCCAGGGAAGCCTCTGTCCTGAGGACTACTATTCCTCACCTGTTGCTCAGATGACGCGCTCAGTGCTGCCACCTGGAGGCGGACTTCCGGTGCGGCCGGCTGGAGGTCAGGGCCCCCAGCTCAGAGCGTTGGCACCCCAGGCTGGGAGGGGGTCCCACCATCCAGTCTGAAGGCCCTAGAAACAGTTTCTCCTCGACTAGGTGTTGATGGCTGTCAGGAAGGAATGTGGGCCCCCTGTGGAAAGAACATCCAGTTTTCCAACAGGCAGAAATCTGGATCTTTATGTGAGATCCCTGATTTTTCAAACTTGTGGTTTTCTGCTGTGGTTTTGATGAGCTCTCCCCAAAGGCTTCCGTGTTAAAGGCTTGGTCTCCAGCGTGGAGAAAAAATGGAAGGGCTGGGGATTTAGCTCAGTGCAAAAGCCCTGGGTTCAATCCCTAGTACTGAAAGGGGAGGAACATTAGAGAAGGAATAAATAAAGGTAAAGTATTATGTTACTTTTCTTTTTTTTTTTAGATTTTTTTAGATTTTTTAGGTTTTTTTGAGGAAGGGTCTCACTATGTATTCTAGGCTGGTCTTGAACTCACTATGTACCCCAGGCTGGCCGCAAACTCACAGAAATCCTTCTGCCTCAGCCTCCTGAGTAGTGGGACTGCAGGCATGTGCCACCATGTGTGCCATTATTTTTCTTATTCTGAATTGATCAACAGATGATGGTTAGTTCAAAACAAAAATAGCAACAATGGGGCTGGGGATGTAGCTCAGTGGTTCCGCCACCTGCCTCTCAAGCACAAGGTCCCACGTTCCATCCCTAGTACCAAAAAAAAAAAAAAAAGCAACAATGTATCCAGTGATTATGGCTACTCTAATGTTGGTATAATAGGCAAACAAATGGAGCCATCATTGTGGTGGAGATGGAGGCTATGGATGAGCCCAACATCAGGTGTTCGTATTCACTGAGGAAGATAGAGTTACTGATGCTGCTAAAAGTAGAACTACACTGTCCCTCAACGAAACCAATGCCTCTTGGTGTCAAGTAGTCTCTTGATTTTTTTTTTAAGACAAGGTCTCTCTGCATTTACTTAAACATGTTCTATGAACTAGCACATGGTCTATTTTGGAGAATGACCTGTGTGCAGCCGAATAGCATGTATATTCTGATTTTGTGTGGTAGAACATTTTGTAGACATCTATTAAGTCCATTTGTTCAAAAGCTTAGTTCATTTCTCGTATTTTGTTGTTGATTTTTTGTCTAGTTGATCTATTTGTGACAGTGGGGTATTGAGGTCCCCCACTGCAATTGTATTAGTGCTTATTTGGTTTTTCATGTCCATTAATATTTGTTTTGTATGGTTGGGGGCATTAGTATTTGGTGTATATATATTTATGAATGTCATCTCTTCCTCTTGGATCATTCCCTTTACAAGGATGTAGTGACCTTCTTTGTCTCTCTTAATTAGTTTTGGTTTGAAATCTACTTTGTCGGCAAATAAGATTGCTACCCCTGCTTTTTTCCAGGCTCCTGTTGCACGGAGAACTGTTTTCCATCCTTTTACTTTCAGTCTATGAATTTCTTTTTGAGGCAGGTGGTGGAACCACTGAGCTAAATCCCCAGCCTTTGAATTTCTTTTTGAACTGGGGTGCATTTCTTGTATACAGCATATTGTTGTATTTTGCTTCTTAATCCATTCTGCCAGTCTCTTTCTTTTGATTGGTGAATTGAGGACATTAACTTTGATGGTTAAAAAAAAGGGTTGGAGATTTAGCTCAGTGGTTCCACCACCTGCCTCGCAAGCACAAGGTCCTGAATTCAATCCCTGGACCAAATAATAATAATAATCACCATCATCATCATCATCATCATTGTCATCACAGGAGAGATTAAAAAAACATTGACGGTTATAACTGATATGTATTGACTTACATGTTATTTTCCTGTTGTTGGCTCTTTTTATATTTTTCCTCCTCTTTAATTTCTTGCCTTGCCTGGTAGATTTGCTCTGTTGGGCCTCATGGAGTTGTGACCTTCATTGTCTTTTTCTAGGATATTGTTTAGAATTGTTTGGAGCGCTGGTTTGGTATTCATGAAGTTTCTCAGGTGTTCTTTGTCATGGAAATATCTTATTTCCCCAGCAATTCTGAATGATAGTTTTGTAGGGTACATCAGTCTAGGTTAGAGGTTGTTTTCTTTTAGGGTTTGAAATACCTCACTCCAGGCTCTCCTTGATTTGAGGGTTTGTGTTGAAAAGTCTGCTGGGATTCTGATGGGCTTTCCTTTGAATGTGATTTGTTTCTTTTCTGTAACTGCTTGTAGTATTTTGTTCTTCTGTTGGGTTTCTGGGATCTTGATTATTCAGTGTAAGACAAGTTCTCTCTAAGTTGCCCTGAGTGGCTTTGAATTTGTGATCCTCCTGCTTCAACTTCCCAATTAGGTGGGATTATAGATACATGCCACCATACCATCAAGTAGTCTTCACTGGAGCCCTTCTATTCAGGAAAGAGGAGTGGCTCATCTTGACACCTTTTTCTTTTTTGGTACCAGGGATCGAACTCGGAACTTTGTGCTTTCAAGGCAGGTGTGGTGCCACTGAGCTAAATCCCCGGCCCTTGACACCTGTTTTAGTCATGGGTTTGCCTTTTCTGCTTCCAGAGTTTCAGCCAGACCATATCTCAAGACCTCTTCAAGTGTCATAGGATTTCATGTAATATCACATTAGACTAAAGGACTCACTTTAGAGAAAGGAAGTGTATTAGTGGGCATGTGACCATGAAATCCACCAGCCCTGTAACACACTGAAGCGTTCAGCCTGATGAAGCAATGGAAAAGCCTGATGAAGAAAGCTCTGAGGACAACTTTGACATGATCACCAGTGAGACTGTGGTGCCAGTCCTCCAGGTCTTAGATAGTGGTCTCTAACTCAATGACCATTATATGGTGTAGCATCTTTTAGGGTCCAAGGTAGAAGCAATTCTTACCATAGCTCCCAGAAGTCTATTCTTTAATGTGTGCTTCTCACCCCCACAACTTTAGACTCTGTGCATTTAGAGATCTTGGCCCCAGGGTTCAGATGTTTCCAGAGTGGGCACACCAAGAGCCTCATTAAATTTCAAACTGTATGTGGACCTGATCTTAATAGGTTCCTAATGTTGAGGTGCCAGCAGTCAAGGAAAGGAATCACTAGCCATGATTATCCTGATCATCAGGAGGAGATAAAGCTGCAGGAAGGGTATGAGAAGAGAATGTTTGGCACCCAAGACTCTAGAGTGTCTCTTACGCACTCAATTTTGACAGTAAAAGGGGGCACATGTGTCACCACACCATGAAAATGGCAAGATAACTGGAGGCTGAGACCACTCAAGGTGAGGATCTGAGTCATGCCACCACTACATCAGCAGAGGGGCTAGCTGAGGACAAGGGGAGTCTGGATTGTTGCGGCACTGGGTTGGTCACTTTCTCACCACTGGGACACAGGAAGGAGAGGTTTATTCTGGCTCACATCTTCAGTCTGTAGTCCACTGGCTCCAAGGCAGGGAGGCATGGCAGAAGAACATTGTGGAGGAAAAGCTCCTGATCTCATGGCAGCCAGGAAGCAAAGAGAGTGAAGGGAGGAGGTGGAAAGGGAGATACACCCTTCAGGTCATGCCCCTCCCCAGTGACACACCCCTTCTGACTGTACCCCAACTGCTAACAGCAAGTCAGCTATAATGCCTCATAATCCAGTCACTTTCCAGGCACCCTGCCTATGAGTGCATGAGGCTCTTGGGGGATATCTATACATAACGCACAGCAAGTACCAATTGTGTCCTTGAGAGCAGCTGCTGTGGGAGGAGCTGCACATTGTCCCTTTAACTTTGTAAGTTTCTCTCAGGAAAAGAAGTTCATCAGAATCTTGAAGTAGTTCTCCCAGAACTTACACAAAGCTATTGGATCTAAGTAGTGCAAGGGGTGGACTGTAGCGGAAGGTATGAAAGGAACAGTGCCCAAATCCCACCTTCCACAACTCCTATATCCCTACCCTACCCCACACCCCCACCCTGCACCTTAGGACTGAAGCACTCATTCTACCACATTCTAGGAATGTTGACAGCAGACAGCCTGTAGCTAGGTTCTTCTTCACTGTGATTGCCTTTGGCTAAAGAGGGCCACCTTGCCCAAGTTCATACCCCCATTCTGGAGACAGCTCATGCCTTACATCAGTCAGTGAGGAGTTTTAAAGGCCCAGCTCAGCTTCCTTGGCCTAATTTCAGACATCTCTGCAGGGCCAGCCATGCTAGCTTCAGAGATCCCCATGGGTCAGCTGACTCCTCTGGTGTAACTTGGTCACAGCCCAACCCCTCTCTCAGCTTCACCTGTGTGACCCTGCAGGCACATTCGAATTAATTTCCTGCATACAAATCTCAGACCAAATCTGCTTCCCATAGAAACCAATCTGTGATGATCTCATGGCCGAATAATTTTTGTTTTATTTTGGGTTTTGGTACTGGGGATCTAACTCAGTACCTTGTGCTTGCAAGGCAGGCGGCGGAACCACTGAGCTAAATCCCCAGCCTGAATCTGTGATGATCTCAAGAATCATACCTATCCCTTGCCAGATGTGGTAGCACATGCCAGTAACTCCAGCACTTGGAAGGCTAGGCAAGGGGATTGAGACTTCAAGGTCAGCCTGGACTACAGAGACCTTGTCTTAAAAAAGTCTTGTACCTATCTTTTTCTGTATCTTCTTATTGTAAACATAACTGAGATACCCCTTCAGTGTGCTCTGCTCATTTGAGGCATTAGCTTTCTTGATAATACATTAATACAACCAGGATGCTATTGTATTTTTATCAGTGGCTCAGTGGTTACATCTTTCATTAAAAAGCAAGAGGTCACCATGAGGACACTACAGGGTCACATGGGTTTATTTGATTGCTTCTTATTATTTATTGGGATTTTTTTTTTTTTTTTGGTACTGGGGATCGAACTCCGGACCTAGTGCTTGCGAGGCAGGTGGCGATACCACTGAGCTAAATCCCTGGCCCTATTGGGATCATTTATGATTGCTGGGGAAAATATATATTTAGCCCTTCCCAACTTGTATACCTATTTCCTCATCTTCATAAGGGTGTCCACAAATTTTCTGGGAGTTTTTTATGCTCTGCTTTTTGTGAAGCCCACCTAGGTACATGTCTGACCCAAATGTATGATTAACTGTTTTTGAAATTCGAATATGTGTTTAGGCCAGTTCTAGTTGGTCCTCCTACCCACTTTATTCTCAGAGTAAGAGCCCACTGAGGACACACTGTTAAGTGAGTGAGACCTTGTGTAGCTGTCTGTGGGTCTGGAGAGATGCTGGCACCATCTTCCCTTGTTTGGGTTGGGTTGTGCCCTCAGAGCACCCCATAATACTAAGTCCCACAGTGTGGCCGATCCGACTGCCAGGCTTCTGCCAGGGTCCTGTTTTTCACATCTGTCCTCTGCTGGGCCAGGAGCCAGTCCTCAGCCCAGTCCAGTTGGCTGGGGCTCTGACCCCTTCTCCCAGTTTCTGCCAACTCTCTCTGTTGCTGGTATTTCTGCCTTGATCCAAATGTTGATCCTTGTGCCAGGACTCTGGTCGACAGGATGCCAAGAATTCTGGCTCCCTAGAATGCCACACACATCCCTTGTCCTCCCATCAGGCCCTCCCCACAGATGCTGGCCCACATCGAATCTGTTCCCCCTACAGCTGCACCTGTATCCACATGAAGACCTTGAGCCCAAACTGTTAGAGCAGCTGCAGCCTGGGTGAGCTCCTTGCCCTGTGCCACTACCTCAGCAGATCCTTTCTTGCAACAAATACCCACATACCCATCTCTTCCACCAATGCTATTAATTTGACAAATGAGTCCCTGTTAATGTACTAATTTCCCTTATTACCTCTACCACCCTCTGATTGGCAAAATAGCTGGCAAAGTGAAAGTTTTTCCAGAATTTGAGCTTATATATATATATATATATATATATATATATTTTTTTTTTTTTTTTTTGAGACAGGTTCTTGTGTTGTAGGGCAGGCTGACCTCAAACTCACAACATAGCCCAGGCTGGCCTCAAACTCAGGTGATCCTCTTGCCCTCAGCCTCCTGAGTGCTGGGATTACAGGCATACACCACCATGCCCAGTTTAAGCATTTATGTATTTTAATGAAGACTTAATTTAGGTTTAGTTGTGACCAAAATATCATGCTTCTCTAATAGTTTTGTTGCCATTAGTCAAAACCTCCATCTTAACAGGTACATACTATTTACATTTTCTCTAACTCCAGATTTGTAGATATTCAAAGGTAGATATTTTCTTTCATTTAAAAACAAGAAAGGCTTGATTTATTATAGAAATCAAGTAGCATTGACACATATACTAGCCATAGTGAAATATTTTATTCAGAATTATGAAATGGAAAACTGCAGGGCATGGTGGTACACCCGTGTAATTCTTTTTTGTTTTGTTTTGTTTTTTGTTCTTTGGTACTGGGGATCGAACTCGGGTCCTTGTGGTTGCGAAGCAGGTGGCAGAACCACTGAGCTAAATCCCCGGCCCGACCCGTGTAATTCTAGCGCTCAGAAGGCTGAGGCAGGAGGATCACCATGAGTCTGAGGCCGGCCTGGGCTACATAACAAGCCTCTTTCTAAAAGAAAAAAAAAAAAAGTTACAAATGTAGATCAGAGGTAGAACATTCCAGCCATAGGTAAAAGTCCTGGGTTCAATCCCCAGCACACAAAATAGAAACTGCTTATATCCCAGACACTCTTATATCAACTGTATTGTCAGAGGGGAGAAATCAAGTACCAAAGACCAAGAGGTTCTGAGAATCAGCAGGTAGACAGTGGCTTGTAAATAAATAGTAAAAAATGCATACTGTTATGTTCTGTTACTCTTAACTAAAACATTCATTAGTTTTCTCAGGCCTAATAAGTGTCTTAAAATGTACCAATTTAAAAAAAATAATATCCTAAGCGAAGACCTTACATACTTTGCTTGCTTGGACCACTGTTACCTGTTATTTTTATTCTGTAGCCCAGATCTACACACTGGCTCTGATGACTTTCACTAGATAATTTAGAATCCTTAGATGAAGAACCATTTGCATGTGATGAAGGCAGAGAAGTAGTCTACACTGCAGTTTGCCACCTCCCAAAGGACAAGCCTGTACTTTAGAACGGATTCCTTCCTGAGCTCAGTAAGGTCGTAGGTGGTTACAGTCTTTTCCTTCAAACCATTGTTCAGTTAAGTGAAAAGCAATGGCCAGATGACCTGCTGGCAGAGGCCACCTCCTCACACTCCAACAGGGACTCGAATCTAAGGAAGGTACATCAGCGAGATCATTAATGAGTGGGCCTGGTGACCGACACCTGTAATCCCTGATGTCCCGAGTTTGAGGGAGGAGAATCATAGCAAGTTCAAGGACAGCCTGGACTACAGAGTGAGCTCAAGGCTAGGCTGGAATACATAGCAAGACTCTGTCTCAAAAACCTTGGAAAAAAAAAAAAAAGATTTCAGGACACCAAGGAAGTAACAAAGGAACCACATTTCTATTTGTGGCAGGAAGCCACTCTGCGTTCAGCTTAATGTTTGTCCATCAGTGCTGGCGTTGGAACCCTTTAATCTAAAGCTCCTCCAGGTCTGTTCTTGAGAATTAAAAAACAAAGCAAAACAGAACTCAGTTTACAAGCATCTTTAAAACTATAACTGACCTAGAGGTTTGGAAATCAAGATAAATTAGAGGACGTGGGGGAGTAGATAGCCGGTGCCCTCCAAGCCGAGTTTCACTGAGGGCAAGCGGGAGCCCTGCGAGCCGCCGCGGCCCTCAGTAGAGACTGGTCTTCAGGATCCTGAGGAACTCCTCCTCGCTCACCTCGCCGTCGCCGTCGCGGTCGGCCTCGTCGATCATCTCCTGAAGCTCCTCGTCCGTGAGGTTCTCGCCCAGCTCGTTGGCCACGCGCTTGAGGTTTTTGAAAGAGATCTTCCCGGTCTCGTCATCGTCAAAGAGTCGGAAAGCTTTCAGGATTTCTTCTTTGGTGTCCTTCTCGGCCATCTTCTGGGTCATCACAGCCAGGAAGTCATTGAAGCTGATCTTGCCTGTGTCTTCCTTGTCCACCTCCGCGATCATTTTCTTCAGCTCCTCCTTCCTGGGCTCGAAGCCCAGCGCCCGCATGGCCACTTTCAGCTCCTTCACGTCGATGGTCCCGCTGCCGTCGGCATCGAAGAGGTCAAATGCTTCCCGCACTTCTTGCTTCTGCTCTTCAGTGAGTTCAGGCTTAGGGCCCACTTTTTTCTTCTGGCTGGTAGAGGCCACATTTGGCTTCTTGAAGCTGGAAGCCATCCTGGTAGCCGTTGGGGGCAATCGCCGAAGCACCGTGGCCACCGCGCATGCGCCTGGGTCATGGCCTCGGCTCTCGCATCCGGATGCTGGGACCTACAGTTCCTGCAAAGCTGTCACATTGTCATCACCCACTGTCCTCTAGGCTAACGGGCGCTGGCAAGAAATGCCATAGCCACAGTTGCCTTCTGTAATTCATCGACCCTGGCTTTTCGTTCTGGACCTTTGATTTGCATCTGTAGCACCCTTTTATAGATTTGGAAGTTCTTCTTTGCTCCTTTTCCATACTAATAAAACTGAGACATTTTTGGTCTGAAGTTACCGATGGGCAGATTTTGGATAATCAGGACTGAAGCCAGCTGGTGGTGCATACCTATAATCCCCCCATTTTGGGAGGCTGAGGCAGAAAGATCACAAATTCAAACCCAGCCTGGGCAATTTAGTGAGACCTTGTCTCAAAATAAAAAATAAAGAGTTGGGAATGTAGCTGAGTGCAAAGGTGCTGGGTTCAATCCCCAGAACTGGGGTGAAAAATGAGTTTGATCACTTGGCATTAAATGTGGAAAAGGAGAAGGAAGAGAAAATATTAAAAGTCACACCATGTGTTCAAACTGACATAAATGGAAAACAGATAAAATGGAAAAAGTTATGTATAAAATTTGTAGAAGTTTGTCTCCTGACATTACACTCAACTGTAATAAAATTTTTCCGGCATATTCTCAAATATGAAATGTAATAATCAAATGTATGATTTACTTTTAGTGTTTCAATTTGACATACTTGGCATAATTGCACTTGAGTAATGGTTGTAATTTCATTCACTACACTTGATTGGAGGAAAGGGAGTCGAAATACTGCATTCTGGTATCCTAGTTTTTGTGTGTGTTTTGTTTTTAACTCTAGCAGCAATTTTACTCTGTTTTTCATCCAATCAGTGCTGTGCAATAACTCACTCTGTAGCCCTCCTATGACTGTGGGCCTCATCCAGACAGAAGGGAGTGAGAGAGTGACAGGAGAGGACCTGAAATTACCTCCTGGAAATAGAAGGGTCCTTCCATAAACCAAAGGAGCAAGAGCTTTTAAAATACAAAACAAAGACAGTGTTACCAAATAAGCCCAAGAATGGTTCTGTGTTTCTTTAAACAGTTAAAAAAGAAGCCACTGACTTTTACATTTAGCGTTCTTCACCTAAATAATCAAAAAACTTAATTTATCACTACTTGATCCATGAACAACACATGGCACTTGCAAGTTTTTCTTCAAGAGTTTTTGTGTCCCTAGTACCTAGAACAGTGCTTGAGAAATTGGAGGTAGATTAATAAATATTTGTTTAAAAAAAGAATAAATACTTGTTGAGTTAATGTATGACAATTGTTTGTCCCAAAATACCTTCTCAATCATCAAACTAAAGCAAGCAAAAAAAAAACAAACCCCAAAAGATTAAATAATGTTAGGAATGTTCTTACAAATTTTAAAAATCTGTGATCAGATATCGATTACAAGGTATTTTGTTGTTGTTTTTGTGGTGGTGGGGGTTGAACTGGGGCTCTTGAAAGCTAGGAGAGCTCTGTCACTGAGCTGCATCCCCAACCCATGTGGCACATTTAATTAGCCACAGCTCGCTACCTGCCCTTGTTCATTTTGACAGTAGACAGACAGCCTGGACACAAGGTTTCCACAGGCCAAGGCAGCTTACCTGGGCACTTTTTGCAGACTCTGTCAACTCAGAGTAGACTGTAGCAGGCAGACATGGCAGGGAACCGATCTTCCAACACTGCACATCCTTCTATTCTGCCTCTTTTGTTTCTTGAGATAGAGCTTTGCTATGTAATTCAAAATGACCTTGAACTCCCTGAGTAGCCCAGGCTGCCCTTGAACTCATGGTGATCCTCCCACCTCAGCCTCCTGAGTGCTGGGATTACAGGTGTGCATCACCATGCCTGGTCATGCCTGGCTTGCCCTACCTCTTCCAGGTCAGAAAGCTCCGGATATTCTAAGCCCATGCTTCATTGTCTCTGTGACCTTGGGAAAATCACTTAGAATCATTTGACACATTGGCAAAGGAGACATCATGATAAAGCTCCCTAAAGCATTTCCAATGAGAGAATATCCATAAAAGCTTGGGGACAGGAACCTAGTTAGGGCTATGCCGGCCTGGATAATTGCTAGTTGAACCTCAATTCCTCCCAGACTTTGTGCATTTCCTTTGACACCCACCCCTTTGCCCAAATTCAAGCAAAGCTGTGATGTGTTGGGAAAAACTGAAGGATAGAGGCTGCCTTATATAGAACTACACTGGGGCCAAGTTGAGCTCAAAGCAAACTGGTTGTCATCATTTCCAGATGTGTGCAATCAACAGTCACAACAAAGGGCCACCAAGAACTCTCTTCGTAGAAAACAGTGCCCTTGGTCAGAGGCAGCTCTTGGTGGGGAGTTACTTTGTGTTCATAATCTAAACTCTGATTTAAAAAGGAAAGGGAGGGGCCAGGGATTTAGCTCAGTGGTGCTGCTGCCTGGCCTGCCTCGCGAGCGCAAGGTCCCGAGTTCGATCCCCGGTACCAGAAAAAAAAAAAGGAAATGGAAATGTACTTTTGTTGTGTGCCCAGCATTGGGTTTGGGCCTCCCATTTGTCATCTCATTTGATCCTTGCATTCATTTCCCTTTTTGCAGAGGAAAAAAATGAGGCAGAGGAGAGATCTGTGATAGCACACAGCTAATAAATGTGGCTCTGGGATTCAACTGTGGCCTCTCAACACTGATGCTTTGTTCATTACATACACTGCTTTCTCTAAAAGTTGAGATTACCATCAAAACACAGTATCCCTGGAAAAATAGGATGCTGATTTTTTTCCTTAATAATTAAGCATCTTGCCTAAAAAGTTTTAAAAGGAATTTGTAGGCTCTGAGGCAGGGTCCTAATGTGGGACAAATTACCAGGGACAAAAACACCCTGTGTTTGAAATTTATTCTTCAGCTATTCTTTCAACTCCACATACAAATTATTGGGAAGGAGTCTGGGACAAGTACTTTTAAATTAGCATTAGTGTGAGTCTATACGGTGCACATGCAAATCAGCTTCATTCCTTTTAAGTCACTTCTCAAATTCTATTAAGACAAGCTGGGCATGCATGGTAGTGCATGCCTGTAATCTCAGCACTGGGGAGGCTGAGGCAGGAGTATCGCCATGGTTTCAAGGCCAGTCTGGGCAACATAGTGAATTCAAGGCCAGCATGACCTACATAGCAAGACCCTGTTTCAAAAAACAAAAAGAGACTGGGGCCAGGGATGTAGCTCAGCAGCACAGTGCCTGCCTGGCAAGTGCAAGGTCCTGAGTTCAATCCCTAGTACAAAAAAAAAAAAAAAAAAAAAAGGACTGATAGTTCATGAAATACTTGAAAAATGAATGGATGTGAGTAGGCTTTGTTCATTCTTTTTTCACTTAAAAATTTATTTTCACCTAAAATTTTTTGTGCCACAGTGTCCTAGGTCAGTAATGGCTAGCCTTTTAGAGCTTTCAGTGATTACCAATAGCCTGCTGTGGCACATGTACCATTGGTTCGCCACCTCTGGCCTAGGTAATTTGCAAAATTGGTTGGGGTTATCTGAGCGAAGGAGAGAAGTTGGTTAAGTTTGGTCCGGAAGAGTTAACAGCTGGAAGGAGGGGCAAAGGTATTGGAATTTCACAACAGAGCCTGGAGTCAGGAAAGATCAAGAGAAAGGACCCATGCAGCTTGCTTCTGCTGATTATTTGGTTTTCCAATTGGCTTGCATGGCATGAAAAGGTGACGCTCAGGAGCCTTTTAAAATTTAAGGTGCATTCAGCAGACTCAGCAAATTCCAGGTGCCACCCAAGGCAGAAAACATGCATAATAAAGCTGATTTATTGCTGCCTATTTACTTTCCACTAAATGCAGAACAGAAAATGTAAATGCTTGATACTGCTCCTACATAAGCAGGACCGCTGTGCTGGGCTGTGAGAGGAGAACCCAAAAACCAATAGTAACAGAGCTAAACTGTTTATTCTTAAGTATGTGGAGCCATTTACAAGAAGTGGACTCAACAGCAAAAGTTTTACAGTCCCAGTGGTCGGAATTGGAATATGAAGTCAAGTCCAGTGGCTCAAACCAAGCCCATTTGGCAAGCCTAGGAATAGATCTGTGTCCAGCCAAGGGCTACATGATTTCTCCTTGCATGAAACCCAGGAATAAAGAAAACTCCTTTCAGTTACAGACTGTTTTTATAAAAGAATTTGCCAGAATTTCACAGTTTCTCAAAAGCTTTCACCCAGATATCCATAACAGCAAAGGAGAATTCGAAGCAGTCCCCTGCAATCCAGGAAAACATTTGGAAGAAACCTGCAAGGGACATAGTCGTGACATAGTCAGAGACCACCACAGGGATGGGACAGACACACGCTTGGGCCCCTCACCTGTTACCTCACCTGTTACTGTTAGTGTGTTTCTCCTGAGGCAGTCAGGAACTTAGAAGTGTTTTCTGCTAAAAACTGTGACTCTTCACTTGGGGGCCTGCACCTGCCCAACTAAAAGTCGAACAAAGCTTGACTTTCACCTTGTAAAACTCTGGGTGAATCCTTCTCAGCTCTGCACACAGGCATATAAGTCATTCTTAGGGAGTGTCTGTCCAGCCCTAAGTCTACCTAGCCTCTCTCATCGCCCTTCAAGACTGAGGCGCTAGGGCCAGAAGTCTCTATTGTTCTAAGCTTATAGTTGCCTTGGATGGCAGCAGAGCCTCACAGGCCTGAAATTACCCCTCAGGGCATAAGAACTCCTACTGTGGGAACTGAATTGGCCCCCTAGTCCTGAGGATTCAACGTGGGCCAAGAAACCAGGGCTAAGATAATGATGGACCAGACCCTGGCTCACCTCAGATAATGCTTCAAAAAAAAAAGGTCTCCTGCATTTGTGGAGGGCCAGTCTGATCCTCTTCATCAGAATGTCAGCTCCTCAAGCTGAAGTCTGTTACCATTTCCTCTTACTTTTAATTAAAGCTTTTTCCTGTAAATCTGTGCTTTCAGTGTAATTTCTACTTCTACCAAAGCAAGCACCCACACTAGCCAGGGATAAAACAAGCACAAAATGTCTTTACCATCCTGTGTTTATCTTTTTAAAAAGTGAAGTTGTGTGGTTCTGGCACCTGTCTTGCAAGTGCAAGGTCCCAAGTTCGATCCCCGATACGAAAAAAAAAAAAAAGGGCCAGGGATTTAGCTCAGTGGTTCTGCCGCCTGCCTTGCAATCGGGAAGTCCAGAGTTCCATCCCTGGTACCAAAAAAAAAAAAAAAAAAAAAAAGTGAAATTGCTTTGTTCCATAGCACATTTGTTGATTCTACTATAGTTTCAAATGACTGACCATTGGGCAAATTTGATTCCTTCCCCTAAAAGTGTACAGTGCTTATTTTGTGACTTTCCAAGGACATGAGCGGGGTCTATGAGAATCTTACATGTTTTGGCATGGCAGTGGGATTTAATTTAGGGCCTGATCTTCAATAAAGACCTATCCAACCAAGATCCCCTCCACTTTTACATCATTTGGGTTTGGGAGTCAAAGAAGAAAAAGTGGGAGTGTAACAGGGCTGGACCTTTAGATGTCCAATGGGTAACTAAAGGTAGGATAAAGCTTGGTATCTCTTTCTTCATTTTCTGTCTCCTTTATTACCTTAAAATATTGGGTCAGATCCATGCTCAGCTGTGGAGCTCAGCATGTTAATTACTTAGGAGCATCAGTCTAAAAACTAGTAATACAAGGCTTATTAGCCCTAACTTTATCTAGCCTATCTCTCGCTCTTCAAGACTGGGGACACTAAGATAAAAGTAACTAGGGCTGGGATTTAGCTCAGTGGGGCTGCTGCCTGCCTCAGAAGCGCAAGGTCCCGAGTTTGATCCCTGGTACCAAAAAATAAAATAAAATAAAAGTAACTATGCAGGGACATCCAATTGCCAGCTTTTACAGTGTCCAATTCTAGACCCTCTGGAGCAATGTCTAGAGGTCTCCAGTCCTTGTCCTAAACCTGCCTTTACCTTGGATTCCAGGAAAAGCAGAGCTTCACAGTCACCCACAGTGAGGTCACTGCCTCAGCAGGAGCAATCACCCCATGGAACCAAGCTGCCCCCTAAGTGGTAGCTGTCATTTAATGATGGCACCGGATGGCCCTCCAGCACTGATGGTCTTCCAGAACCTCACAGAGCCAGTCCTGAGATAACAATGAAGCAGACCAGGACCTTGCTGAATCACCTACACTGCCAGCCCAGCAAAACCTCAGCCATTGCCTTTGTTTCCCTTTCTGTAGAACCTCAGAGCTCCTGCCAGCTTCTTGAAGACAGATCTTGAACCTTGGTGTCTGCACTTCCCCTCATGGCTGTGCTGATCCAAGACCCCCATGCTGCCCTTCACTGCTGCTGTCTGCTTGATCAAATTCTGGGTCAAGTGCCTGAGCCTGGGCTCTTGGGACCCCTGAGCTGCAGATTTTGCCTTCATATTCTAGTCAGACAAGGAAGATGAAGGAATCTCCAGTGCATTTTGAACTTGAAAGTAAAATTAAATGGATCCAATGAAAGAATGACTGCTCTCTCCCCATTAATTCCTGGAGTGTAGATCAGCCCAAATCAAGCATCACTTTGATGGAAGGAAGCCGAGGAAAGACATGGTCAACACTAACATAAACTTAGCACACAAACTCATGGCATCTGCAATGGTGCTGTTGCACCACTCTATAAAGTAGTTCACCAAGGACCCGCCAGTGCAGGTGTTCAGCAGAAAATGCAGAACCGAAGGTGGTAGCTGCCCACTCCTGTAATCCTAGCACTCAGCAGGCTGAGGCAGGAGAATTGCCATGAGTTTGAGACCAGCTTGGGCTACATCGTGAGTGCAAGGATGGCCTGAACTACATAGTGGGGAGAAAAAACAAAAAGAGCCAAAAGGCTTTGTTGGATTTTTTTTTTTTTTTAGTACCGGGGATCGAACTTGGGTCCTTGTGCTTGCGAGGCAGGCAGCGGAACCACTGAGCTAAATCCCTGGCACTTTGTTGGATTTTTTAAATATTTCAAAGACTTAGCTATTGCTTGCTCTTTGATCTACCTTCTTTCATTCTCCAAGGCCTTGGAACATCAGCAGCTAACTCTGACTCTGAGGCTGCTAACCTAGGACAATATTCTGCTCACCTTGGGCTGGGGATTTAGCTCAGTGGTTCCGCCGCCTGCCTCGAAAGTGCAAGGTCCCAAGTTCGATCCCCAATACCAAAAAAAAAAAAAAATTCTGCTCACCAGAGCTTGAAAGGTCAGAAACCCACAGGGTGTTGAGTGACACAGCCTGAGCCAGGGCTGCTGGTAAGAGCAGCAGTGACCCGGGGAGTGTGTGCCATTTTTAAAGATACCGCAATTCAAATTTAAAAAACAAAACAAACAAAATAACTGTGCAAGTCCAAAAGAAACCAGGTAGACCTTGACCTACGAGCTGCATAGTGTTCACCCAGTCCTTGTAGGGTCACTCTTTCTGCCTGGCTTCAAGTAGTGATGATGCTGCTCAGACGACAGAGTAGAGACAGAGGGGAAATGGAATTCTAGTCTGAAGCCCACTGTTGCCCAGTTCCTTACCTGCAGCATAAATCTCAGCAATGAAAGACAGACCAGGACTAGTCAAGAGTAGAAAGTAAACTACTGCAGATGTAGCAGTCTGTTTGATTCCTTCCCCTGAACCAGCTTGTAAGGAAAGGAGTCCGCATATCCCTGGGTCCTTTCCACCAGGACCAATATGGACCAAGTGGGCTCCTGTGGTGCCAGCGGCAAGGCTACCTAGGAGGGCCTGACACACAACGAGGGACAGACAGCAGGGCCAGGACTGTCTCCAACCTGCTTCTCAACAGCCCTGTTTTCAGAAGTAATTTTGGGGATTTGCAAGGCCATCTGATTACCCAGGAACTGGAATGAAAGATCAGGAGATGGAGGGGTAAACCTCTCTTTTATGAAGTAGAAACTTGCACGTTTATTTTTTTGGTACCGGGGGTCGAACTTGGGACCTTGCACTTGTGAGGCGGGTGTCAGAACCACTGAGCAAAATCCCTGGCCGGAAACTTGCATTTTTTAAAAATTGTGAGTATATGCCTATAATCCCAGCACTCAGGCTAAGGCAGGAGGATAGCAAGTGCTAGCCCAGCCTGGGCAACTTGATCTCCACTTGGTGAGACACTATCTCAAAAAATAGATAAGGCTGGGGATGTATCTCAGTGCAAAGGCCCTGAATGAAACCCCAGTGTTGGGGAAAATTTTTTTTTTTGAGGATTTTGGATAAAAGTCAGTTCCATGACTGATATACATTTACACATAAACTTCTGAACTAATTTAGAGTTCTACTGCATTTCAAAGTTTAGCAGTTGTGTCAGCAAACAGAACATCAAAGGAAACCATGGGTCATTTCAGTGTCCTTTGCAGCAGCCACTGGCAAAGCAACCCCTTTATCCACAAGTAGTCATATTACAGCCCCTTCCTGCTGAGCCGCCCACATGGCCCTCATCCTTTGGAGCTGGCAGCTGACTGCCCACGCAGGATTTTCATTTTCCGCAGGACCTTTCCTTCCTTTCCGTGGTGCTGGGCTGCACCCCGAGCCGCCTCCACCCCCCTTTTCATTTATTTGTGGGTAAAACATCCCTGGGTCCTTAGGAAGTTTGTGGCCCCACAACCCAGAGTCGCTGGCCTGGTTCCCTTCCTGTTCTGCATTCGCTGCTCTGCATCTGCGGAGTCCTTTCCAGATTCCTTTGGTTTCTGGATCATTCTTATCTGAAATCCATGTTTGTTTTTCCTCTGTGTGGCACTCGCCAGGGTTTCTTTTGCCCTGAATGACGTGCATGGGACTAAGCTTAGAGAGAAACTGGATCAGTTGATTGTAGTATTGTTTTCTTTCCGTTTTTTGTAGTATTGTTTTCAATTACACCTCGTGCAAAATGTTTTCCTACCACAGTGATTTCAGGCCCTGTTGCCTTAACTCAGCCCATAGTTAATTTTAAAGCAGCCCACATCCTCTAAGAACAGAGAGGTGTTTGAAAAAAATATTTTAAGGATAACAGACAGGAATGAGGCAACACAGAAAGAAGAGACACTTTAGATTCTTGCTCATTAAAGATAAGTCCAGACTGCATAAAGATAAATTTCAATTTAATATGAAAAATTTACTAGGAGGGCCAGGGATTTAGCTCAGTGGTTTCATTGCCTGCCTTGCGAGCACAAGGTCCTGAGTTCGATCCCTGGTACAAAAAAAAAAAAAAATTTACTAGGATTAGATTTACCCCGGGCATGGTGGTGCACACCTATAATCCCAGTACTTGGGAGGCTGAGGCAGGAGGATAGCTGAGAGTTCAAGACCATCCTGGACTACATAGGGAAGGCTTGTCTCAAAAAAACCAACCAAACAAACAAATAAGATCAGACTAAGCTTCATGGTTTCATAAAACATGTAAAAGGCTGATAACTCACAGAGTCGAAGTGGTGATTAAATGTGATAACCCATGTGCTGTGGGTTGAGTATGGTTTAATTGTATCAGATTCGTGTGAATGAAGCCTCGGTTGCTGGGAGGTGGTGGAACCTTTAAGAGGTGGGTCTGGTGGGAGGGGCTGGGCCTTGGGGGCGTGGCCACAGAAGGGCGGGCTCTGAGGCCTCTGAGAGGGTCCTTAGAGCAGGCACAGCCAGGGACCCAGAGGTGGAGGGGAGGGGCCGAGAAAGAATGACTACGTGTCATGTATGTGCACCAGCTCCCCAGGATGAATGAGTGCTATGGACTGCAAACATGGACTAATAAAACATTTTACAAATTCAAGATTTTTTTTAAAAAAGAAGGCATGGCCTGGTGCCCTCTTCTTTGTGCCTGTTGTAGATAGAGTCACTGGCTCACTGCTTTCTGGGGCTTCCTTGGACTTCGAATCTCGGAGACTGTGAGCTAAATGAACTTCTTTTCTTCTACAGTTCCCGGCTTGGGTGTTTCCCTGTGGGGATGAAAAGCTGACGCCAAGTGTTTGATTGCGTGCCTCGTCCACAGAAAGTACTCGGTGAATGTGGTGCTTAGACTCGCAAAGCACTTCTGTGTACACACACTGTCTCGCTTAACATCTCAAAAGAGCCCACACATAGGCCTTATTAGTTCCCTTTCCTCTGTGAGGCACCTGAGGGCAGATACTGTCCACACAATAGACAACTCTGGTCTTTTGAGCTCTTCTTTTAAGGGCCTTCCTTTAAAACACAAAATGTGGAATGATAAGTAGTCAAGGACACGCCATTTCAGTCTCCACTCAGTGCTACCTCAGGACCACATACTCTGCTTCCAGATGAGCTGTCTCAATGAAAAAGAAAATGTGGCATATCTACACAATGGTGTACTACTCAGCCATAAAAAAGGATAAATTTGAGTCCTTTGTAGGAAAATGGTTGCACCTTGAGACCATAATGCTAAGCAAAATGAATCAGACACAGAAGGTTAAATATTGCATGGCTTCTCTTTTATGAGAAACTCAAAGTATAAATAATTTGAAGAGAAAAATAAAAGATAGGTGGGAGGAAACAGGGAGGTAGACCTTTTACAGCTGGGAAGGGAATATTGGAACAGAGGAGAGGAGAGGGAGGGGAAGAGGGAATAAAAAGGACTAAGATAGGATATGTACATGTGCCAACTCCCACAATGAATGTATTTATGTATTGCAAATATGCACTAATAAAAAAAAGATGAACTGCTGAAAGAAACTTGCAGCAGAGCAGCCCTGGTAAGGAGCGTGCCTGTCACAGTCCCCCATACCCCGGCCAGGACCTTATCACAGGATGATGGGGATGATGGGGTCACCTGCCCAGAGGAGACAGAACGTGCGGTCCCAGGGTCTGAGCCACTCCCTCCTTCCAGCCCACACCTTTCCAAAAATGACACCGCCCTGCTCCCCCCCAGGCATGGCCCTCCCTGTCTTCGCCGTCCCTAGTGACAGCGTGCTCTGATCCAAGCAAACTCTTGTCTTCAGCTTTACTTTTGTCTTGGCCTCTGCGACACTGGCTTGCATGACACAAGGCAGGTGAAATACTCATCGTCAGAGGCCCTGCAGTCCCAGAGGACAGGGACACTTAAGGCTCTGATCACTCCAGTTTAGTGGAATAGATGAAGCATTGACTTGTGAACCAAACATCCTGGGTTCAAATCTCCACTCTGCCACTTTCCAGTTGTGCAGCTCTGGTGGTTACCCCGCCACTCTGTACCTGTCCCCTTCTTCCCCAGTATGGCACCATCTTCCTTCCAGGGGGTGTGCATTCTTTGAGGACAGTGTAACATATCCCACCTAGGGCTTCATCAAGTTTGATCTCATTAGCCTTTAGCTATGAAGTTTAATTATCCACAGGGACTACACTGTGTCCTGTAAGTTATTTTGATTTCCCTTAAGCATTAATACAATATAATCACACTGTAAGAAAAAAGCCATCTTAGAATACAGTAAATGTGTGTTGGTCAAGTATTTAGAGGGGGGCTGTTTTGGGCTAGCAGCTAACCACTCAGTTAATTCAGGTTTTCAGTACCATTGTTGGAACTATTCTTTGGTTTCGTGCACTGAGCCACCTGGTGGTGAGATGTTCAACATGGTTTTTACGTGGACTGCGGCTTTGCTATTTACTGACAACTAACATTTTTACACTTGGTCTTAGCCAAGAGGCCACAAAGCGATACAACTAACATTTTTGTTCACTACATTTCTCCAGTTGATGTTTACAATTATCAGATTATCAGGATTATCAGACTTACTTTTGTTTAGTTTCCAAATCAGTAGCTGCTTAAGTGAGGTAGTTATTTCTCAGTCTTGTACGGTCCAAGTGCCCATGGTCCTTACAGCGCCAGGGTGCCAAGCTCCTTCAGCATTTATGCCCTGGAGGTAGACCCCATCTCCCCATCAGAAGGTCCTGGGATTGAGCACAGTCCCCTGTAATAGTGGCTCATCAGATCCACTGTCTTGCAGTGGCTGTCCCTCCTTCTGCTTCACTCTCCCTGTCCCTCACTCCTGCCTCCTGGAATCACTGCTCAGATAAATTTGCTGTTAAACCTGGGCTGCAGACACCACTATCTGGGGGACTCCAGCCAACCGAGGGGCACACATGCCTTCTCTGAACTAGAAGTTGCCCGCATCCCTCTGCCCACTTCCATGGGCCACATGGAGCAGCAAGGGAGGCTGAGAAGTGAATTCTTTAGTCTGAGTTGCATGGCCCCCAGTTAAAAAGTCCACTATGATACACACCGACTCTGTCCAGACTCCTTGTGCATACTTTTTTTTTCATATTTTGAATTCGCACATTTAAATACACCTTAGATAGAGCTGAGGTTGTGACCACTAACCTGAATGGGGTGTTTGGTTTGTTTTCTGAGACAGAGTCTTGCTGTGTTGCCCTGGCAGGCCTCAAATGCCTGGGATCAAGCAATCCTCCTGCCTTAGCCTCCCGAGTAGCTGGGACTACAGACAAAGGCCACCAAACCCAGCTGAAACCTGAGTTTTTGTCCCTCTTTCTCCATCCACTTTCTGTGTGAGCTTAGGTAACTTGTGTAAGTCTGTGGGGCCGAGATTTCCTTGTCTATAAAATGGTGATAGTCATAACTCCTTACTTTGGTGAGAAAATGAGACTGCAGATGGGAAAGTGCTTTAAAATGCTTAAAACATGATGGGGATGTAGGTCAGACTTGGTTACCGCCTATGTGTAAACAATAAACCAGTTGTAGAACATTCAGTTTCCTTTTGTCAGTGTATCGCCAGTCACACCTACGGAGTGCAGTCTGGGTTACCCCAGAGGTGATGAAATCGGTCAGTCTGGCATCTGGAAAAAGGTGGTCAGAATCAGGTAGATGTGAGCCGCTTAAAAATCTCATTGAGTAGGTCTCTCACACATAATCTCGCTTTGTTGCATCATTGCTCTCTTGTCTTCCAAAAGGTAATCTACCTCTGGACTTCATTTCTTTTAAAATAATCATAAAAAGAAGGGGTGTGTGTGTGATGTGCTTTATACTCATATGTGAGCCCAAGGGGTAGAAGAGCATTCCCTCTTTCCATCAATAACCTGACTTTCAAACATATAGGGGCCGTCAAGGATCCCTTCCAGACTGTTTAAAGGAGCAAATTTATAAGTTCTGTAGCATCCCATAATCCTGAGGTATTTGGGAAAACGACATTCTTTGGATTCTGAAACCCTGGCTGCTTCTCCTGTTTCTCCAGTTACTTCAAACAATGCAGCTTTTGCTGACAGGGCAGTCTGCAGGCCAGCGCTGTTGTTGGATTGTAAGTAAATAATCTGGAAACAAATCCATGGTTGACATACTGTCATATTATGTTTACTGCTCCAGAGGAGGGATTTATTCTGAGGATATTGAAAAATTCCATTGCTGTTTGGAGGAAGTGACAGTTGGGATCGTTCATAAATTAAAGTGATTGCCCTCTATACCATAGCTATGATCCAAAACACTGCACGTGTACTCAAGTGACATATATGAGGTAGAACAGCATGGGATAAAAATACGTAACATCACTGAATAAAAACAGATACCCTGGATGTGATAGATGTTTCCACTGCCAAGTTTGGAGACAGCTAGCTAGCTTCTTCTCCCAGGATTTATAAATGTAGGCGCTCCAAGCAAGCAGAAAAACTAACCAGACCAACTACATCCTGGTTTATTTTAGCATAGATTTCATGACATAATCTAGGATACCTTTTTTAAAAAATGGGTTAATATTTAGCGAGCCAGATCTCTCGTTCCTTATTATTATTACTTATTTTTCTTTTGGTACTGGGGATTGAACTCAGGACCTTGAATTTTTTTTTTTTTTTTTTTTTTTGACCTTGCACTGTTGAGGCAGGCAGTAGAACCACTGAGCTAAATCCCTGGCCCTCTCATTCCTTATTAGAAAGGCATTAATAATTTGTAATTTTCTAAATATTAATGCTTTTTTGTTGTTGTTTTGGCTTGGTTTTTTTGGTACCGGGGATTGAACTTGGGACCTTGTGCTTGTGAGGCAGGTGATGGCACCACTGAGTTAAATCCCTGGCATTTGGCTTGGTTTTTCTTTTTCCTTTTTCTACCAGGGATCGAACTCGGGACCTTGTACTTTCGAGGCAGGTGGCTGAACCACTGAGCTAAATCCCCGGCCCATGACTTGGTTTTTTGATGTAGGGTCTCACTGTTTAGTTCAGGCTGGCCAGGAGCTCAGTATATAGCCCAGGTTGGCCTTGAACTTGCAGCTTCCCAAGTGCTGCCTCAGCATCCCAAGTGCTGGGGGTACAGGCATGCACCACCACACCCAGGTAATGTCAGTATTTACTTTCCCTCCGTACCTGGGTCACTTGTAAGTTGGCCTGGTTGTACAGATGGTGGTATTGGTAAAAGGTCATTTAACATGAAGTGGGGACAAATAGGTGAGGAAGACATCAGCTACAGTCCTTTATTTCTGAAAACTTCTCTAGGTTAACTTCCATCCAACCCTCAATAATGTATAATTACAGAAAATTAAAAAGAACAAAACTAGGATTAAACTACATCCCCTTGTAGCCACCTTCCTTTGCTACCTTCTACAATCGTTTAAATAGCAAATGTATGCCCTTTAAGATAATTTCTCTCTAGACAACAGAGGTCATAGAGAAATGGAAAAAGTTCTTCCATAATTGTGACTGGAGAAGAACACTTGCCTTCATTTTCTGGCTCTGTAAGTCCTAAGACAGAAGGGAAACTCGCCTTCACATTCCTCCAGAAGAGTCCCATCCTTACCAGAGGCACAGGCCTGCAGGCGGGAGAGGCAGGCCTGAGGCTCGCTGTGTGACCCTGGAGGACGTCTGCTGGCCTGGGAGCCAGGGCGACGCCTCCCTGCAGGGGCCCGGGGATCCCACGCTGCCCGCTGATCCGAGTGGTGGCAGGGAGGACCTGACTCCTAGGTGGAGAGGACAGCATGGACTGAGGATAGAAGCAGGACCGTGAACGGAAGTCCATTCCAGGGCACCACGCCCTCTACTTGGTGCTGCGCGGGAGGGCCAGGGACGCGTCTAGTAGGCTCTGGGTGGTAGCTGTGAGCCAGGAAGCCCTGGCTCTGGAGTCAGGATGGTGGATGGGATCATCTGGGGGAGACGCGCTTGCCTGTAGGGCACCAAGTCAGGCAGCTGATAGCTGGGTGGCAGGACAGGATGCCACGATTCCGATGGCCAGCCCAACCCAGCGGCAGAGGGCCATGCAAGGGCCCCACGGTCCACGGAAGCAGCAGCAGAAGGGACAGACTGTGCAGCTGTATTAGAGTAGTAACAGAACCTCGCCTAGGTAACAGTGAATGAGCTCCAAAACACAGAGCGGGGGAGAGAGAGAGGACATTAGCTGTATCTTTGAGCCCTTTGTTTGCTGGCTTCCTCTCCCCTGTCCAGTTCAGGCGTCCTGAAGTCTGAGTTCTACATCGCCCCGTGCACACCTGCCTGTGCACACACTGTGCTCGCTGTACGAGAGCCCAGGCCTCCAAGCCCTGTGCTCCACTTAGCAAGGTTGAGAAATGTTAGACGGAGACCAGAAAACCAACACTCAAGAAGAATGTGCGCTTCGCCCTAAGATACAGGGATACCCGACTGCTGGGCTCAAAGACCAGCTAGGCCGCTTACTAGCCACGTGACCTTAGACACATGGCCTCTGTGTGCCTCGGTTTCCCTACATGTAAAATAACAGTGCTTCGCTGGTTGCAGATTAGATAAATTAACCTTTATAAACTTTTTGGTTTATAGTAAGGACTATACAAATATGTATGGCTTAGTTTTGCCTGTTTGTGAGTTTTTATATATATGGAATTATACTGAAATACTCTTCCATGGCTCTTTCCACTTTGCATCATGCTTTCCAGATTCATCCCTGTGGATTCATGTCCAACTATGGATCATTCATTTTCACTGTACTACAGTATCCCAAGATAGGAATTTACTAGAGTTTATTTATCCATTCTATTTTTGATTGACATTTGGGTTGATTCTAGTGCTCAAATGCTCCTAAGAATATTATTTTACTGTTCTTCAAGACAAATGCATAAGAATTTCGGAGAGGAATTTTTTTTTTTTTTTGAGACAGGGTCTCATTATGTAGTCTAGCAGCGTCTTATTATGTAGTCTTGGATTCACTATGTAGCCCAGGGTGGCCTCAAATTCTCATGATAATCCCCCTGCCTCAGCCTACTGAGGGCTGGGATTACAGGTGTGTGGCACCATACCTGGCAAGAGAAATTGTGTATCTATGCATACTTATTTTTACTAGGTAATGATTTCTTTTCTAAAGTAGGGTATAATTTTGCACTCCTTATAACATTATATAACATTTTCCCCCAACACTTGGACTTGTCTGATTTTAAATGTTTGCTCTTTGGTAGGTTTAATATTTCCCCCTAATTAATAATGAGAGTGAAGCTGGGCATGGTGACGCTTGCCTGTAATCTCAGCACTCAGGAGGCTGAGGCAGGAGGATCACTGCAAACTTCTAGGCCAGCCTGAACTAGCTACATAGTGAGTCAAGGCCAGCCGGAACTACACAGTGAGACCTTGTCTCCAAAACAAGAGAGAAAGAGCATCTTTTTTTTTTTTTTGGTACTGGGGATTGACCTTGCGCTTGTGAGGCAGGCAGCAGAACCACTGAGCCAAATCAACAGCCCTGCATCTTTTCATACATTTATGGGCTATTCATGTTTTCTCTTCTATAAATCTGTGAATGTCTATGTTTTTGCACATTTCCCTTTTTCTTTTCTTTGTTTCCTTTTTTGCCTTTTTGTTGATTTGTCACAGGAGTTCTTTACATATTTTGGATATCAAAACTTGGTGCATAGAATGTTTGCCAAGAAAGCTGGCAACTATTGCTGCTGTCCCTGCAGGCACACGCCACCTTCCAGCAAGAGAGCAGGGCCCCCTCTCCTCCTCTTGGGTTGAGCTGGTCCTGTGTCTGACTTGGATCAGTAGAATGCAGCGCAGGAGGTGCTGTAAGTCCCCTGGATGAGGTCTTAGAGCCCTTGCATTTCCATTTCTGCCTCTTGGAAGCCAGCTGTGATGTGACAACATCCAACTCCCCTGCTGGAGAGAGACAAGCTGAGGGGTTGTATAGGGAGACAGACGGGCACAGGAGCTGCTGGCTGAGCCACCTTCTCACTGATGCTTTGTATGTTTCAGTGAAGTTATAGCCCCAACTGGATGCATGGAGACCTTGCTGACCTCAGGAAACAGGAGAACTGGCCACCTGAGCTCAGCCCAAATTCCTGCCCTCAAAAGCAGGGTAATAAAATAACTACTGTCTTAAGCAGCAAGTTTGGGGATAAGTTTGTTCACAACAATAGGTAACAGAAAGCAATTCATTCACTGTATGAACCCTAAAAACCCTTTCCCAGTGCATGGCTTTTTAACTCTCTTGACATTGTTTGACTCTCAGAAGTTTGTTTGGTTTTTTTTTTTGGTACCGGGGATCGAACTCAGGACCTTGTGCTTTCGAGGCAGGGACCAGCACCACTGAGCTAAATCCCCAACCCTCAGAAGTTTTAATTTAACCAGGTGTCGCCGTGCACCCCTGTAATCCTAGCACTGAGGGAGGCTGAAGCAGGAAGATTGCAAGTTTGAGTCCTGGCAAGTCAATTTAACGAGACCCTGTCTCAAAAGAAGGAGGCGGGGAGTGGATGGCTAGGAATATGGCTCAGTGGTAGAACAGCACTCGGGGTTCTATCCCTAGTACCACAAAAACTTAAAAAAGGAAAAAAAGCTTTAATTTATAGTATGATATTTTTTCTGTATTTTCTTGAGGGGCTTTGTATGTCTTACTTGAGAAATCTATCCCTACTGTAAGGTACTGTATTTTCTACTATAAGTTTTAAAGTTTTGCCTTTCATGTTTAAATTCCTTAATCTAAATTAATAAATCCCTTAATCTATCTTAAATAAGGTAAAGTAGAGGTTTATTTTCATTTTTTCCACATGAGTAACTTTTTCAGATGAGTAATTTTTAGATCAAATGGTCTCCCCAGCACTCTGTATATGCTGAGTTTTTAGCTGGCCCACCAGTACTACATTGTTTGAATTACTACAGCTTTGTAATAAGCTGATATCTTATATGGCAAATTCTGGCTCTTTAATTTTACATAAGGTCTTGGCTATATTCTTGGCTGTTTGGACTTCCTTATAAATTTAAATTCCATAATAAATCCTCTTTGAGATTTTGATTGGATTTGCATTGAATGGTTAAATCATCGAGGAGGGATTATGTCTTTAAATATTGACTCTTTTTCAATGAGCATCTTATTTTTATTATTAAAGAAGTTTTCTTTAAATGCATTCTTTAAAATGTATGATTTTTACATAGAAGTCTTTTACTTCTTTTGCTGGACTTATTCCGATGTTTTATCATTGCTAGCATTAATGGTACTTTTATTTGAATTTTCTAACTTATACTAACTGCTAAAGAGAAAGGAAATTAGCTTAGCCTACTGATTTAGTATTTGGGAATTTTGTTAATCTTATTCTAATTCTAATAATGTGTCTTTGGGTCATCTATGTAAACAGGTATCTCATCTCTAAGTGGAGGCTTTGTCTTCTCCTTTCCAACTCTATTAAATTTTTAAAAAATCGAATGTGTTGGCTAAGACCTTCAAAACAGTATTGCTAATGAGGATCCTTGGTCTTTTTCATGATTGTAAAGGATTTGCTTTACACAGTTAATTATCATGTTTCCTGAGTGTTTAAGTACACACCTTAACAGATTAAGGAAGTTTTCTTCTAGTCATAGAGGAGTTTATTTTATAATTACAAGTGTAATTGGATTTTATTGAATTTTTTCTGTATTTACTAAGATGTTTTCTTCTTTCAAATTGTAAGATTAGTTGATTTTTAAATAATGAGCTAAATTTACATTAGTAGAATACATTTAACTTGATCATATTATATTTTTTATACATTACTAGATCCAGTTTCTTTTAAGTTTGGTGTGTGTGGTTTTTTTTGTTTTTTGGTTCTTTTTTTTGTTACTGGGGATCGAACTCAGGACCTTGTGCTTGTGAGGCAGGTGGCAGAACCACTGAGCTAAATCCCCAGTCCTTGTGTGTGTGTTTTTTTAAAGTTTTGAGACTTTAAAAAAAAAAAGTCTCACAAAGTTGCCCAGGCTGGTCTTGAACTTACAACCTTCCTGTTTTAGCCTCTAAGATTTTTGCTGTTATTTTCATGATTACCTTATACTTTCTTTCAACTATCTTGGTCAAGTCTGGGTACTAAGTTTAAGCTAGCGTCACAATAGGAATTTGAGAATAGTCTCTCTTTATGTGTAATCTGAAAATGTTGTAAAATTTGGAATTACATACTTAATCTATGAATGTGTGGTTCAGTTTTGTTTGAGACAGGGTCTTGGTGTGTAGTTTAGATGGGTCTTAAGCTGGCTATGTAGTCCAGGCTGACCTCAGTTTGTGGTGGAATCACAGATGAGCACCACCCAATCCTTGAACAGTAATCCTTGACTGTTTGACAGAATTGAATAGTAATGCAATGGGTTTGGTTTTTTAATTGGAGGGCAGATTTTAATTAGTTAAATTTCTTTTCTGAATTAAATTTTCTTAATTATTTCTCTTATGTTTCAGTGTCTTTTACTGCATGTAATTATTTTTGTTTTGCAGCAAGGTCTTTCTTCATAGTCAGGCTACCCCTGAACTCACTATATAGTCCAGTCTGGCCTCCAACTTGCAGCAATCCTCCTGGCTCAGCCTCTCGAATGCTGAGATTACAGATGTGTGCCACCACATCTGGCCTTCATATACAATTGTTGTGATTTTCTGTTTCTCTTGAGTCCGTTTTGGTAACTTATGTTTTCCTGGTAATTTACGTATTTCACTTATGATTTTGATATTTATAGGCATAAAATTTGTAAATAACATTATTAAATAGTATTTTTAAATTTCTTCCACAACTATTGTTATATCATGTGGACTATTCCTAATGCTATTTATGAATACCTAGCCAGGGGTAATCTGTAATCCTGTAACCACCTGTAATCCCAGCACTCAGGAGGCTGAGACAGGAGGATTGCCTTGAGTTTGAGGCCAGCCTGAGCTACATAGTGAGTTTTTTGGGGGTTTTTTGTTTGTTTGTTTGTTTGTTTGTTTTTTACATAGTGAGTTTAAGGCCAGTCTGAACTGCATAGTGAGACCATGTCTCAAAAAAAAGCCAAACAAAAATAAAAAACTATTTATGAATACCTTATCTTGTTTTCTTGGTCAGTCTTGCCAGAGATCTGGCAATTTTATTGTCTTCAAATAATCAACTTTTGATGTTGTTGGGCTTCATTAAGAGAACTGTTTTCCTTATTAATTTTTGCTATCTTTACTATTTTCTCTTCTTTTTTTACCCTGCCACTTTTATTAGCTTCTTAGGTAGTATATTTAATCCACAAAGTTTCAACCTATATCCTCTACTACTAAGACAAAAAAATTTCTCTACTACTCACCTTAAGTATTTCAATATCTAATAATTAATAGTAATTGTTAACATCAATTTTAACACTTATTAATGTTGGGCCAGGGATTTAGCTCAGTGGTTCTGCCGCCTGCCTCGCAAGTGCAAGGACCCGAGTTTGATCCCCAGTACCCCCCCCAAAAAAAGCAAACTTATTAACATTTATTAATGTTAAGCAAGCACTGTTAGATGAAGTATTTTATGGGGTTTTAAAATCTTGGTTTAACGGATACTTGAAGGTTCTGGTTCTAAATTCTGCTTATTTCTAGACTTGCGTGTGTGTGTGTGTGTGTGTGTGTGTGCGCGCGCTTGTGTTGTACTGGAGAAGGAATCCAGAGGTGCTGTACTGCAGAGCTACATCCTCAGCTCTTTTTATTTTTTTATTTTGGCCCAACTTTTTTTGTTTTCTGGTACCGGGGAAACTCAGGACCTGTGCTTGCCCTCTCCAGGCAGGCACAGCCCCACTGAGCTATGTCACTGGACGTTGGCCCAACTTTTTGTCTGCTCCTGGAGATTCGACCCAGTCCCTTGCACAAGCTAGGCAAGCTCCCTACCACTGAGCTACATCTCCAGTCATTTTTTTTTTTTAATTTTTTTGCTACCGGGGATCAAACTCAGGACCTTGTGCTTGCGAAGCAGGTGGCAGCACCACTGAGCTAAATCTCTGGCTATTTTTTTTCTTTTTTTGAGATAAGGTCTCAAGTTGCTCAGGCTGCCCTCACACTTGGAATCCTCCTGCCTCAGTCTCCCACGTAACACAGATCATAGCTGTGTGCCACCACGCTTGGCTCTAGACTTGTTTTTTGTTTTGGTACTGGGGATTGAACTCAGGACCTTGCACTTTCAAGACAGGTGGCAGAACCACTGAGCTAAATAAATCCCCAGCCCTCTAGACTTGTTTTTAATGATATCATAGCTGAGAAAGATTCCTTACAGATATATCTAAATTCAAAAAATTTTTTTTTTGGTACCAGGGATCAAACTCAGGACCTTGCACTTGTGAGACAGGTGGCAGAACCACTGAGCTAAATCCCTGGCCTTCTAAATACAAAAAGAAAGGGCCGGGGGATTTAGCTCAGTGGTTTCACTGCCTGCTGTGCAAGCGCAAGGACCCGAGTTTGATCCCCAGTACCAAAAATAAATAAATAAATAAATAAATACAAAAAGATGTACATCTTTATAGTTAAATATGGGTATACTTAAATATGATGATTTCCATTTTTTTGTTTTGTTTTTAGTTATAGGCACCAATTATGATTGTGGCTCAAATTTGGGGAAATTTTCATATTTACAAAGCTGAGGCTGTTGATTTATATATATATTATATAAAAATTAAACATTATTAATATACTTTATAATATATATTATAATATACATTTTATATGCTCTATAATAAAATATGTATTATATATAACAACCGTCCCATGCTGGGCTCCAACCCAGAGCATGTGCTACACCACTGAGCTACACCCACAGATTTCTTTCTATATTTTGTGTGTGTGTGTTTATTCTTTATTGTCCATTGTTTTAACCTGACTGATACAAGATCAACAAGAGCACTGTACTCCTGGCCGTTATTACATATGTTAGAACGTGGATTTGCACTGTAGACAACATTTAACACAAATCTAGGTAGTGGATCCATCCAAATAGAACACTTGTGTTTTTAATTATTTTCATTATACATTTCAAATACACAGCCGAGTAGAGAAAATAAGAACACAAACATCCACCATCTCTTATTGTTGACCCAGGCAGCATTCGAGTGCTTGTTCATTCCCAAGAAATAGGGTTGTGTTGGCATTGCCGTGCTGGGCGCACATCCAGGCCCTTAGTAGGTAGTAGCTGGTGAGAAGGAGAGAGTGACATGCCTTTCTCCGGAGACGGAGACGAGGACGGTGAGCTGAGTGCAAGGACCACTTCTTACTTATCTCTCTATCCAAGCATTTAACATAACGTTTGCGCATAGTAGGTGCGAAATATTTTTGGTAAAAGTTAATTTTTTAAAAAAAGAGGAAAGTAAAAACGTAGAGAGAGAATTATGTGTGTACTTATCTGGTGTCTAACTTAAAAGGAATGTTTAGTGTTTTGGCCAGTTCGACTTTGACCTTATTTCAAGCCTTTTCAGTGGTTATTTTTTAATAAGAACAGTCAGAGAAGATCCCCGAGATAACAGTTATCTCTACATACATGAAAATGTTTTTCCAGGAAGAGAGGAAATAGTGAATTGTATTTTCACGGATTCTCAAGGCTATTCCTAATTGGCAATGGATTGGAAAATATTCCTTTATCTTTGATACTGTTCAATTGGTTTTTAAAAACCCAGCAGAGGTTTGTGGCTAGATTACCTCAACCCTGGAAGTCTGAGGTAGAAGAGGATATAGCAATTTACTCGGAAGTGAAGGTGAGCAAAGTGCGGCAAACAAATGGCTACTCATATTGGGCGCTGCATGTTTGTCTGTGGGTTGAGCACTCTGACTCACACTGGTACTTTACCTCACGCCAGGTTGTTTAATCAATGGCTTTGACAAAATTACATGGTTACCTACAGTGCGACTCCAGTAATACTTTTAGAAACCGTCCCACTGCAGTAATAGTTTTAGAAACCAACCGTCCCACCGTGAGCTCTTGCTGTGAAAGTATTCAAATAATTAAAAACATTCCTCTATCAAAGGAGGCTCCTTCTGACAGTGGAATCCGTAACTTCTGTAGGTTTTCTTTTCAAAACATTTGGATGAAAGAGAAGCTTGTGTTTCATGGGCCACCAACAACTTTTTCTTTTTTTAATGAGGCTAAACTTTGTTCAAAACCTTATGTGACAAGAATCTTAATCATCATAGATTAGGGTATCCAGCTTTTATGGTGATATGTAAAGCGGTCTTCCAGAGGAATGAATGGTATCACTGTGCTAACAGGAGATGTTTGTGTTTTGTTGTTTGGAGCTGGATGAGCTGTGTTTGTTTACACAGGAAGTTGCTGGGCAGGAAGTCTCAGCTCTGGGCTCCAGGCTCAAATCTCTGAAGAGGAGGGAAACAGAAGGGTTTGAGTGTATACAGAAGAGATCATGCCTCCCTCACTGTGGAGGAAACACAAACAGCCCGAGGAAGGGCTCTGAGATTTCAGATAGGGCACATCTGGAGGGGAAGGTCTAGAGAGGCTATGACGCCCAAGGAGAATAGCGCCACTTCCTAAACATCTTCATTTTATTATTATTTTTAAAATGACAATCACTACAACAGCAATAGCTTCTGAGATTGAGACTATTGAAATTCACCCCTACAGGTCCAGGGGTCGAAGTCAGCTCAGAAAAAAGGACCCTGCTGTGGGTTTAATACCACTTCTGATGAGATTAGCATGCCTCTCTAGAGGTCCGAAGGAGAAGGCATCATCTTTGAAAAAATTTTGTCCCTAGATTGTCACCCACAGTGAAGACTGGATGATATGGAGAAGAGTGTGTTGTCATGGCAACAGAAAGAAGTAGTCACCAAGGACCCTGGAAAAGGAAGTCTCTTTCTAGCCCATTGAGGAATTCTGATTTGTGTGGCAAGTTGTTCTGGAAGCAGAGCAAAATATCCAGCTCAGTGAAGATCTCACCTCGGAATTCTGATTCTTACAAGGAGAGAGCTGTGCAGCCTAAAGGCCAAGTATCCAGTCTCCATGGCAAATGCATTGCGGCGATCCGAATGGAGAGATGTTGCTAGCTCCTGAGTCATTCCTCTCAAGTTTGGTTAGTGTGGACATTCCCCAGGCTCCAGCACTCTGGAATGAATTGATTAAAATTTCCAACTCAAAGCTAAAATTGGAAGCCCAGCTTCTAGGCCCAGGTGACCCTGTGGCCTTACCACTGACAAGGCCCCAGCTGACCTGGAAGGATGCCGGGCCTCACTCCAGCTACCTGGAGAAAGGCTTGGGGGCAATATTTTAAAGCCCCTATGTGGCATCAGTTCTCTGCTTTATGCCTTTTCTGACCTTGGACTTCCGCTTTGGGCATCGGTTCCACAGATAGATATCTCACTTCCGTTTCCTTACTCCCACCTATATGAGGCAGTTCCCATTTGCAAAGCCTTTCACATTCGTGATCTCATTTGGGCAGCATAGTAAGCCTGTGCCGAAGATAGTATATCACTGTCCCCACTGCACAGCTGGGAAAAATGAGGCTTGGAGAGGTAAGGTGCCTTACACATTATCACTCCCCAGGCAGGCAAGGGCGGGGGGTGTAACTCAGTGACAGAGAGCTTTCCTAGCACCTACAGGGCCCTGGGTTCCATCCCCAGCACCACAGGCAAGAGGTGCCTGACATGGACATAGGCATTCTGGCTTGGTTTTGGTTATGCCATGTTGTTAATATCCTTAAACCGGGCTGGGGATTTAGCCCAATGGCACCACGCCTGCCTTGAAAGCGCAAGGTCCTGAGTTCAATCCCTGGTACCAAAAAAAAAAAAATCCTTAAAAGGTTGGAAATGGAAATCTCACCAAATGAGCAGCTCTGCAGTGGAACCTAGAGTTATTTTTTAATGAGTACAGATTTTCAGGTTGGTAAGGGGAAAACATACCGGACAGGAATGGTGGTGACACCTGCACAACAGTGTGTCTTCATGCCACTGAACTGTACATTAAAAAAGAAAGATTAAAGTTGTAGATTTTATCACAATAAATATTATATAGGAATGGTAATGATAAACAAATAAAATTAATAAACAGAAAAATATATATATATATAGGAATGGGGATGTAGCTCAGTGGTAGGGTACCTAGCACAGACAAGCCTTGGGCTCAGTCCTCAGCATCACCAAAATAATTTGGGAGGGGATGGAAATGGAAAAAGAATTAAGATGTGTTACGTACTTGTACCAACTCCCCATGATGGATGTAAGCATTATGTACTGCGCTGTAAACTTGGACTAATAAAAATTGCCAGGCATGATTGTGCATGCCTGCAATTCCAGCACTCAGGAAGTTGAGATAGGATGACTGCAGAGAGTTCTGAGGCCAACCTGAGCAGCATAGTGAGTTCGTGTCCAGCCTGGAATACATACTGAAACCCTGTCTCCAAAAACCCAAAATAAACAAATAAATAAAATTAAATTTAAGAAAAAAAGAGAGAAAACTGCACAGGAAAAATGACTGGATGGAAATAGACTAAAATCTATATTATTAAAAATATATATAAACAAAAGTAGCACTCTTATTCCGTTACTTCATGATAAAAGTGATATGCTCAAAATAAATGAGAAAGTAAATAGTATCTGAGTGAAATTTGTGGTATGGAGCTAGAATTATGAAACTGAATGTCTGGAAATATTTCTATGATTATGGAGTTCTGGTGTCAAAAATAGTATGCATCATCTATAAAAATTTTGATATCCATACATTTTAAAAACTTGGTAAGAGTATTTCTAGCTTCTTAAATGTATTTTAAGAGTTTCAGGGCTGGGGATTTAGCTCAGTGGTTCCACCGCCTGCTTTGCAAGCGCAAGGACCCAAGTTCGATCCCCGGTACCAAAAAAAAAAAAAAAAAAAAAGAAAGCAAGAGTTTCACTGTTTTTTGTTGTTTTGTCTTTTGTTTTTCTTTTGTGGTGGCGGGGATCAAATCTAGAATTTCTCTTATGCTGTCAAGTCCTCTACCACTGAGCTACTGGTCCAGCCCGCAAGAAGTTCTTAATATTTAAAAATCCTCCAATGGTTTCCACTGCAGGTAGAGTAAAATCATTACTTTTCACATGGCCCATTGGGTTGGCTTTGAATCCACAGAAATATACTTTTTAATTACTTGCAAGAACCAACTGATTAACACCAGGACATATTTAAATTTATTAGTTGAATTTGAACAAAGTTTTACATAACTGATGGATACCACTAAAATACTAGGTATCGAGCTTTAGAAGGTTTAGCCAATGATGCAGTTCTTCTACCTGAGTCTACCTTTGTGTTGCGCAGGTGTCACCACCATTCCTGTCCAGTATGTTTTCCCCTTACCAACCTGAAAATCTGTACTCATTAAAAAATAACTCTAGGTTCCACTGCGGAGCTGCTCATTTGGTGAGATTCCCATTTCCAACCTTTCTTCCAATGTGATCCCTTCTGTTGACCTGGGCCCGGGTGAGCCGCAGTCAACATCTAAGAGACTGGGGGTCAGGAGCAACACTTGTGCCTGTCTCTGTACCTGTTCTACCTCTCTCATGTGTGCGTGCAAGTCCTGGGTGGTGCTCTGACCTATCCAGACAGCCACTCTACTAACAAAGCAGACTTCCAGGAAGATGGCAGAGTGGGAACAGCAGGGAAACAGCTTTTTTGAGATTTGGTGTTCAGACACTGTAATATAGCAATATGAGGAAGAGAAGAAAGAGGGAAGTGGGTCCCTGGGTCCCAGCAAGAATCAAAACCCACAGGGAGAGTAAGGAGAGAGACTTCAATGAAGAAGAAGGAGGTGGCAAATGGCACTTTCTCCCTGAGCCCTAACTCACTGTGTCGGAAGGGCAGCTCAAACCTGCAGATGCACAGTGACTACTGGTGACCACAAAGGCCCCCATCGAGAAACGTACCAGTGGAACAGAGCAGTGAATGCAGCAGACTGTAGTGGCTGGTGAGTTATTCAGGTTAGACATCACCTAGAGAGGGTGATCAGACAGTAGCCATTTTGGAGAGGGGCCAGTTGAGCTCGGAACTCAGGGCAGCTGTGGACTGGCTCCAACAGGGTGAGGTAGAACCAACTTCAAATTGGCAGAAGATTAAGGAGCCAAGTTCAAGCTGGCAAGGAGCCAACATCAAGCCAGCAGAAGACAGCCGAGTGTTGCAGCCTGAAAAAAATCAGGTTCCAGCCACACAACCAGAAACCAGCCTGAGCTTCAAAACTAAGGTGCAGGCTTGCAGTGATTATCCATTACCACACAGTAAGTAAATCTATGCCTGATTTGCTGGGATTAATCAGTGTGGATCTGGACTCTGTGTGGCCAATTTGTCTAACAGTAACAGCAGAGACGTGCATTGAAGTGGACGTTTTTCTCTTTTTGTTTTGTTTTCTTTTTTCTTGATTATTTGTTCTTGTTTTTATATAAGTATGAACATTATTTCTAGTTTTTTTGTTGTTAATGTTCTGTTCTTATTTTTATTTCTTCCTGCCCTCTTTCCATGAAGTCTTCTTCACCAGTTCCCCAAAGTTTGCATAATCTTCTGTTATCCTCAAGCCTTGCTTCTAATCTCTTCCTCTTCTTCTGTTTCTCTATTTTCCCCCAAGGTCTTTTAAAGTTTCTCCCTTAAGGGTAAAATTGCCATACTGAGGGCATATTTACTGTATACAATTGAAATGAAAGATTTCTTTAAAATAGCAAAGGACCACAAAAAGTCAACCCAATAGCTGCTAGATGATGCAAAGAAGAATAACATAAGATTGCTCAGAGACAATGAAAAAGCAGGACATAGCACAAATGACATAAAAAGCCTGTTCATGGAAGTAATGGTAGAAAACTCCCCAAGCAGGGAAAAAGAATTTGACATATAGATAAGTAAGGCATATAAAACTTCATTTAACTATGATAAAAAAATCTACACCAAGGCATATAATAGTCAAGATCCCAGAAATTAAAACACAAGAAGAGAATATTAAAAGCTGTTAGACCAAAAAAAAAAAAAAACTGTTAAAGAAAAGAAACAAATCACCTATGAAGGAGAGCCCATCAGAATCACAGCAGACTTTTCAACAGAAGCCCTGAAGTCAAGCAAAGCTTGGAGCGAAGTATTTCCAGCCCTAAAAGAAAGCAACCTCCAACCCAGATTGATGTACCCTCCAAAATCATCTTTCAAAATTGATGGAGAAATAAGATACTTCATGACAAAGAACACCTGAAGAAATTCATGACCACCAAACCAGCACTCCAAAATGCTGAGATGGACATTTTAGAAAGAGATAACAAGGACTACAACTCCATGAACCCCAATAGAATGACTCCACCAAGCAAGACAAGCAATTAAATGGGGGGAGGGACCAACAACAGGAAAATAACATGACAAGGATAAGTCAATACATATCAGTTATAACCATCAATGTAAATGGTCTCAATTTACCAATCAAAAGAAATAGACTGGCAGAATGGATCAAGAAGCAAGATCCAAGAAGATGCTACATTCAACACATTTGATTCAAAAAGAAATTCATAGACTAAAAGTCAAAGGATGGAAAACAATAGTCCATGTGACAGGAACCAGGAAAAAAGCAGGGGTAGCTTTTCTATTTTCAGACAAAGTGGATTTCAAGGCAAGACTGATGAAGGGAGACAAAGAAGGTCACTATATCCTTGTAAAGGGAATAATCCAAGAGGAAGAGATACTAATCATAAATATATATGCACAAAATACCAGTGCTCAAAGAGTTGGTTCTTTGAAAGATTAAAAAAAATCGACAAACCCTTTGCCAACCTCATCAAAAAAGGAAAGAAAGGACTCAAATCCATGCAATTAGGAAATCACAACAGATCCTGCAGAAATCCAGAAGATCATCAATTCCTATTTCGAGAACCTATAATCTCATAAGATAGAAAACACAGAAGAAATGGACAAGTTCCTGGATACATATAAATTATCAAAGCTGAATCAAGAAGATATAAAAATTCTAAATAAGCCAATATCAGTTAGTGAAATTGAAGATGTAATTAAAAACCTACCATCAAAGAAAGCCCAGGCCCTGATGGATTCATTGCTGAATCGTACAAGCAATTTAGAGAAGACCTAATGCTACTACTTCTCAAACTCTTTAGTAAAATTGAAAGGAAAGCAGTACTCTCAAATTCATTCCTGGAAGCAAGCATTACTCTGATACCTAAACCAGAGAAGGATCCAACCAAAAAAGAAGAAGTACAGGCCAATCTCCCTAATGAACATAGATGCAAAAATCCTCAATAAGGTACCAGCAAACAGAATGCAGCAAATCATCAACAGAAGGTTATATACCATGACTAAGGATTCATCCCAAGGATGTAGGGATGGTACAACATATGCAAATCAATAAATATAATACACTCTATTACATGATTGTATTGTTATATTACTTGGCTCAAGGACAAAAACCATATGATCATCTCAGTAGATGCAGAAAAAGTATTTGACAAAGTCCAAGACTCATTCATGATTAAAAAAAAAAATCTACAGAAAATTGGAATAGAGGCTACAGATGTCAAGCCATCTATGACAAACCAACTGTCAACATCATACTAAATGGATAAAAACTGAAAGCTTTCACTCTAAAGTCAGGAAGAAGACAAAGATGTCCACTGTCACCACTCTTCTTCAATATAGTTCTGGAAACATTAGCCAGAGAAATTAGACAGGAAAAAAAAATAAGGATAGAAAAGGAAGAATTTAAATTAGCATTATTTGCTTATGACATGATACTCTACATAAAACTACATAAAACCACAAAAACTCCATCAAAAGATGTCTAGATTAAAAAATAGATTAAAAAAAAGACTTCTAGATTTAATAATCAATTTCAGTAGTGTACCTGGATAGAAAGTCAACACTCAAAAATTAATAGCATTTCTGTACACAAATGAGAAACTTACTGAGAGAGAAATTAGGAAAACCACACCTTCAATAGCATTCAAAAAAATGAAATGCCTAGGAATCAATCTAATAAAGGAAGAAAAAGACCTCTACATGGAAAACTACAGCACTCTGAAAAAGGAGATTAAAAAGGATATCAGAAAATGGAAAGATACCCCTTGCTCTTGGGTAGGAAGACTCAATATGGTGAAAATGACCATACTTCCAAAATTGTTGTGCAGATTTGATGCAATCCTGATCAAAATGCCAATAGTATATCTCACAGATTTAATACAACCTCAATCAAAACACCAATAGCATACATCACAAAACATTCCTTTTTTTTTTTTTTTTTTTTTGGTACCGGGGATCGAACTTGGGTTCTTGCGCTTGCGCAGCAGGCAGCGAAACCACTGAGCTAAATCCCCGGCCCCACAAAACATTCCTAAAATTCATTTGGAATGAGAAGAGACCTAGAATAGCAAAGGCAATTCTAAGCAAAAAAGGCAAGTCAGAGGGCATCACAATCCCTGACTTGAAATTATTCTACAAAGCTACTGTGATAAAAACAGCATGGCTCTCACAAAGAAAACAGACCTGGGGATCAATGGAACAGATTAGAAGATGTAGAAACAACTCTAGACATACTCAGCCACCTTATCTTTGACAAAAGGGCCATATATCTTCACTGGAAGAAAGCCTGTTTAATGAATGGTGCTGGAAAAGGGCTGGGATGTGGCTCAGCAGCACCATGCCTGCCAGGCAAGTGCAAGGTCCTGAGTTCAATTTCTGGTACTGAAAATAAATAAATAAATAAATAGTGCTGGAAAAACTGGCTTTCCACATGCTGAAGATTAAAACTACACTCATATCTTTTACCATCCACTAAACTAAAATAGAAATGGATGAAAGATCTAAATATTAAAACAGAAACACTAAATGTGCTGGAAGATAAAATAAGTAGAATTCTTGAAGACATTGGTGTAGGCAAAGACTTTATGAACAAAACCCCAGTCACACAGGAAATATCACAAAGAATCAACAACTGGGATCTCATCTTATTAAAAAGCTTTTGCACAGCAAAAGAAACCACCAGCAAAGTGAAGAGACAACACACAGTGTTGGAAAAAAATTTTGCCAGCTGTTCCTCAGACAAAGGACTAATATGTAGAATATATAAAGAACTAAAAAAAAAAAAAAAAAATCAGACTTCCCAAATTTAAACACCCAATCCAAAAATGGGCATCTAAAATAAACAGACACTTCTCAGATAAAGAAGTATAAATGGCAAATAAATACATGAAAAAATATTCAACATCACAGATCATTCAAGAGATGCAAATTAAAACAACACTGAGATTCTACCTCACCCCAGAAAGAATGGCAGCTATCAAGAAATCAACCAATAACAAATGCTGGCGGGGCTGTGGGGAAAGAGGAACCCTGTTCCACTGCTGGTGGGAGTGTAGACTGGTGCAACCACTGTGGAAATCAGTGTGGAGATACCTCAAAGAACTAAAAATAGAGGTTCCATTTGACCCAGCTATTTCCCTTCTGGTATACACCAGAAAGAATTGAAATCATCATTCCACCTAAATATATACACACTCATGTTTATTCTGGCACAATTTGTAACAGCTAAATCTTCGAAACATCCCAAATGCCCATCAACCAATGAATGGATAAAGAAGATGTGTCTTTTTTATATAATGGAGTACTATGCTGTCATAAAGAAAGATAAGCTTGAGACATTTTTAGCTAAATGGATGAACCTTGAGACCATACTCTTAAGTGAGATAAATTGAATACACATGTTTAAACACCGAGTTGTTTCTCTGGTGTGAGAAACCAAAAGTGGAAATAAGGACCAAAATGTATAATAGATATTGGGAAATAGAAAATCTTCAAATGAGAAGGGGAACAGGAGAGGGGGGAGGAGGAAAGAAAAGAAGAGATAAGGGGAAAATGGAAACAAAGCTTTTGTAAAGAGAGGAAGAGGGGTTTAAGGGAAGAGAAGAATGAGGAAAAAAGAAGCAAGATATATCATGTACAGGTTCAAATTCCCTATGATGAATTATATATATATATATATATATATATATATATCCAAAATGTACTAATAAAATTTTTGCTTCTAAAAAATACCTCTAGGTGGTTGTAGTGGTGCATACCTATAATCCCAGCACTCAGATGGTTGAGGCAGGAGGATCACTGTGAGTTCCAGGTCAGCCTGGGCTACATAGTGAGTTGAAGACTGGCCGGAACTATGAAGAGAGACCCCGTGTCAAACACATAAAACTAAACTAAAATAAAATTTAATAATTAAATATATCCCTATATTTCCTTCTCTTCATAGACTCTATACCATTCCACTTTATGTCATGAATTTGACTAATCTAGGGAGCACTTACATAAGTGAATTCACTTCTATTTGTCATTTTTCTCTACAAGGTTCAATCTATGTTGTAGCATGTGCTAGAATTTCCTTCCTTTTCATTTTTTAGTTTTGCTTTTTGAGGGTTGGTTTGTTTGTGTTTTTTCTGGGGATCAAGCCCAGGTCCTTGATATGCTAGGCAAGTGCTCTACCACTGAGCTACCCTCCAGCTTCCCTTTGTAGAGAGGAATAAAATTCCATAGTGTGTATGTACCACATTTTGGATACAATTATCTACTGGTAGTTATCTGGGCGTTTTTCCCTCTTTGGCCATTGTGAATAAGACTGCCAGGAAAAGGTGTACAGCTACTTGAGTTCCTGGTTTCCTTTCTCTGGGTCCACACCCAATAGTGGAATGATTACACAGTCATTCTTCGTCTAATTTCTTGAGGGCTGCCATATTATCTTCCACAGCAAATGTACCATTGTTTCATTTCTACCAGCGATGCTCAGGAGTTCCAATTTTTCCACCTCTTCACCAACATGTGTTTTTTTTTTGATAGTAGTTATTCTATGGGATATAAAGTTATATCACATTGTGGAATTTTGTTTGATTGATTGTTTTTCAGCTAAGATGGCAGAAGAGATGATTTACTGCCCATGCATTACTCTTGGCCACAGCTGAGAAAAGAAAGAGAATGTCACAGGTCTGGGGCACAAAGGGCCAATGGAGAGAGATGGGTACAGCAGCGTTTGGGTTTGAGCATGGAGGCTGTCTCAGAGGTAGTCTTGGGGCTTGGATGTTCATGAGAGTTGTAGATCCACTGAGAGGCAAGTTCTCAATGGCAGTGTGCAGTCTAACAACTGTCCCGGCTCTCCAGGCCCCTGCTTTCCTTTTTCTTCTCTCTGAGCTCTGTGGGCGCCCAGGCTAGTTTCCTTGGAACTCTCTCTTCTGTCTCCTTTCAACCTGAGCTTTTCTTCTTTCTCCACTAGTCTCTCAGGGTGGGGAGGTTTCTAAAATAGCGGTAAGGCCCACAGCTTCAGGGCGGTTTAGATTTGCACTCCCCTAAGGACTGGAGAGTTTGAGCATCTTTTCATGTGCTTATTGATCATTTTATATCTCCTTTAAGAAATGTCTCTTCAAGTCCTTTGCTCATATTTGAGGTTTTCTTGTTGAGTTGCAGGAATTATTTATGTATTCTGGTTGTTGGTTCTGTATCAGATTATGATTTTCAAATATTTTATCCAACTCTGTAGCTTGTTTTTTCACTCTGTTGACGGTGTCCTTTCAGATGCCACCGTTTTCAACTTGGTAAACTAGGATTTCTCTCTCTTTTCTTTTGTTGCCCAGCCCTTTTGTTTCATACCAAAAAATCAGTGCCAAATCCAGTGCCAGGAAGTTTTTCACCCATGCTTTCTTCTAAGTTTTGTGATTTTAGATTTTAAATGTAGGTCTTTGATACATTTTGAGTTATTCTTGTGTATGGTGTTCATTGAGGGTCAGATGTAAGTGTGTTTGTTTAAAAAAAAATCTGTTGACTAGGAAAACTGCTGGCAGCTCCTTATCACCATTGTAAATTGGAAACTATTTTGTGAAAAATATGTGTGACTTATCTTTATATTAACTGTTCTTTTACATAATTTACTCCAAGATAACCAATGGTATGGAAGACTTTCTTAGTTATTATCCATCTCACCACGATCTCTTTTTATAAAATCAATCTCAAGAAAAACATCCCATAGCAGACATCAACCTTGCAATACACCAAAAGCAAAAAACAGGGATCCTTTTCTTTCTTGGTAAATGTAGTGTGTGTGAGACCCTGACACACCACTGAGATCTGGGTTCCAGTGGCAGTACATATTAACTATTAGGAAATTTTAATTTTTTCAAAAGCAGAATATTATTATAATCACAAATCTTGTTTTTTTTTGTATTCCTACACCAGTGGGTGCTGTTCTGTATGACACGTCAGGGAGCTGGGGAGGTGAAGGCTATTTCTGATTTGGGTTTGCCTCTCCTGTCCTCTCCACCTGGAACAGGGAGGGAAGCGGCAACCCCCACCACACCCCAGGGTCTTTGCAATGCTCCTTGTCTACAGCACCACCTGCTCCCACCAAGCCCTCAGGTCCCATTCCCTTGGTCCTGCTGAGAGCTCATCCACTTTCTTAATTTCCTCCTAAGCAAATACAGCAGAAAGCTCCGCATTCCTGAGCACCTCTGTCCCGACTTTATGTAGGAATTGCTCAGTGAAATTCCTTCTGGGCTTGATGCCTTTTGGCAGGGCCAAGAAGCATTCAAAAATTACCAGAAACTCTTGAGATTAATTGGTGTAGGTTGAAAAGCTTCTGCCAGGACCTTCATCCAGGACTTTGGCTGACTATACATGTGTCAAACAGTAGCTACAGGCCATCCTCCCCTTCCTGTGGAACTCAGTAACAACAGTTTCTAAGCCAGGTGTAGTGCTGCATGCCTGTGATCCCAGCACTAGGGGGGCTGAGGCAGGAGGATTGCTGCAAGCTCGAAGCCAGCCTGGACTACATAGTGAGTTCAAGACCAGCCTGAATGATATAGTGAGTCCCTGTCTCAAAAAACAACAAAAAAACAGCCTCTTTTAGGAAGTGCACAGTCAGTGTGATGTGTGTGCATGTCTGTGTCAGTGTTCAACTAAATTTTAGAATTAGAACAGCCTTGGAATTATTGAATTGTCGTGCATCAGACCTACACATACGTCTTTGGAAAAAACAACCATTTTCAGACAGTTTTGCATAAGCATGTTTATTTAAGCTGTTAGGCAATCCATTTATTTGCTCTGGGTTTTCCTCCAACATCCTTGGTGCTTTTCTTGAGCTAGGGTCTGTGGGGACGCAGATCCCCTCCATTTTCCTCCAGATCAATGCTGAGTCTCTTGCCGAGAGAGGGGGATTCTTCATTTGAACTTACTAATTTGGCAGAAATACTATGCTTCCATGCCAATTCAAATAGAAAAGAGAGAGAGGGCACACGCAAGGGGAGAGGGACAGAACTGTTTTCTAATTAATCAAGGTTTGTATATCAGCACTTCATTTTTTACTCTTAAAGTGACGCACTGCCATTTGGGCTGCAACTCAGAATATCTCTTACAATTGCGAAAGAAAAAATAGTGAAGTAAAAGAAAGTATAAAATCCCGCTTACACAGTATGGCCGGTGACATTAGCTAGCGCTTGCTCTACTCTCTCTAACGGGAAAGCAGTGGATTACAAGAGACTGAACTGTATCTGCCTCTGTTTCCAAACTTATTCACGTTCAATGTTTGCTCAAACAAAAAAGCCGGGAAAATTTTATTAATTTTTTTAAAAAGTTAATATAAAATTATAGCAAGGAAAGAAACCTGAACTTTATAGCAACACACTTGGAACAATCCGCAGCAGCGGGAGAAGAGATTTAATTTAGCTGATTTTCTGTGGCTGTTGGTCGTTCGCTAGTCTCGCTATGATGGAAACTGCACATTTTTTCGAAGGGACCGAGAAGCGGCTGGAGGTTTGGTTCTCCCATCAGCAACACCATGCCAACCAGGGATCTGGGGATCTTCGCACTATCCCAGGATCTGAGTGGGATGTACTTTTGAAGGATGTGCAATGTTCAATCGTAAGTGTGACAAAACCTGTCAAGCAGGAAGCTTATGCACTCAGTGAGAGTAGCATGTTTGTCTCCAAGAGATGTTTCATTTTGAAGACAGTGGTACCACCCTCTTACTGAAAGGTCTGGTTCCCCTGTTGAATCTTGCTAGGGATCACAGTGGGTTTGACTCGATTCAAAGCTTCTTTTATTCTTGTAAGAATTTCATGAAGCCTTCTCACCAAGGGTACCCGCACCGGAATTTCCAGGAAGAAATAGAGTTTCTTAATGCAGTTTTCCCAACTGGACCAGCATATTGTATGGGACGTAGGAATTCTGACTGTTGGTACTTGTACACTCTGGATTTCCCAGAGAGTGGAGTAGTCGGTCAGCCAGATCAGACCCTGGGGATTCTGCTGGGTGAGCCTGACCCACGAGTTATGGACCAGTTCTACATGAAGATGGTGTTACTGCAAGGGATTCACTCGTGAGAGTGGAATTTGTGACCTGATACCAGGTTCTGTCATTGATGCCACACTGTTCAGTCCTTGTGGGTATTCAGTGATTGGAATGAAATAAGATGGAACTTACTGGACTATTCACATCACTCCAGAACCAGTTTTCTTAGGTTAGTTTTGAAACAAACTTAAGTCCAACCTCACCTGATCAGGAAAGTTGTGGAAGTCTTCAAGCCAGGAAAATTTGTGACCACCTTGTTTGTTAATCAGAGTTCTAAATGCCACACAGTGCTTTCTTCACCCCAGAAGATTGAAGGGTTTAAACGTCTTGATTGCCAGAGTGCTATGTTCAGTCGTTACAATTTTGTTTTTACCAGTTTTGCTGAGAAGCAGCAACAACAGCACAGTTGATTAAGAAAAATGAAGAGAAAACACTTTTAAAAAGAGAACACACATAGAAGGTGGTGGCTGCTTTCTAGATGTTGATACCAGGGGCTGTGCTTTCTGTAACTGCCACCTTGCAGTTGCAGAAGGCCCTAGAGGTAATGACAGTGTAATCATTTTGAAGTGTATGCATTGCTGTATCAAGGAGTTAGACTTCTTGCATGAATGCTCTCTTCTGTGTTCTATGCCACTCTTGCTGTGAAATTGAAGTGTGTGTAGAAAAAAACTTTTTACTGTATGAAACTTTACAACACTTGTGGAAATAATTCAGTTTGGTTCATACACAGTGTAATATTTCTGCAGGTGTCATCTGAAATCCCCACCCCACCCCAACAAGGATTTCGTCCTCATTAGGTGTTTGCCTCAGACTAATAATCTGGGACTCTTCTATTACATTGCTGCCAGAATTTTACATCCAACTACCTCCACTTCCTAGAACATATTTTTCTCTAGTAATATTATTGAAACCAATTTCTACTTCATAAAAATGTTTCTGCAACAGCAATTAAAGTTTTTCTTCCTTGAGTCAAGGCCTCCTAAGAAAATAATTCCAGTTACTCATTTTGTGTATTACTGTTTTTATAATTGTTCGTGCATTTATAATCCTTGATTTCTTCCCTCACCATGGGATCTTTCCTCCACCCCCAGGCCCCTAAATAAAAGCAATACACTGTTAAAAAAAGAAAGAAAGTATAAAATAAATTGGGATCTTAATTAATGTTCGCTATTCTAAATGTGCTCCAGTGGATTAAATACTACATTGATCCATAAAAATCTTTCTTGTCAAAGACTTTCCTCAAATATAAAACAAAATTTTCGAAACCATTATTACCTTGATGGAGATCGTGTCCCCCTTTATGTTTGTTTGTTTGTTTGTTTCATTTTATTTTCCGAGCAAAGTAGTCTTCCATAATGCCCGGAAGATGTCACAAGCCCAGGCCTGCTTCTGGTCCAGGTGCAGCTCTGGACACCTGATTCACACACAGCAGAGAGGCTTGGTCACACACAGACCTTGCAGCTGGGAAGGAGGGTCAGTGTGGGGAGGATAGGGTGTGTGGGTTGTGACATGCAAGAAAGGATGGTGAGGAAGCATTCGAGGTTGCAGAAACGGTTGGGCTGTTGTGGGGAGTGGGAGAGCAGCACACACAAAGGTATTCACACTGCCTGGGATGTTGAAAGGTCTGACCAGGCCTGTTGGAGCCAAAGCAGCCGCCCTCGATTGGAAGGTGTTATCAGTCGGTGTTCACCAGAGAAACAGATTTAATAGGAGAGACAAATATATAAGAACTTACAGGATTGGCTTGCAATGGCCGCCCACAGAGTCAGGTGTGGAAGAGCGAGAAAGGTCTTCCTATGCACCGGGGATCGATGGCCTGGAGCTCACTGCAGTGTACCGTGCACGTCATCATGAGGAGGCCTAGGGGTCTTTGATGGAGGCTGAAAGGTCTGCAGTAGAAGCCAGGAGGCAGTGTGCATGGTGAAGGTGAAGACCAGATCTTCTCCGGAGAAGCAGAAGCAAGCCTTCCTTCTTCATTTCCCTTCTACACTATTCTGGGGATGACCTCCCAAGGGTGAGTCTTCCACACCCAAACTGTGCTAAGCCAGCTTAGGTGGGTGTTTCTTAGTCACGTTGACACAATCAGTCAACCATTGCAGAAGGCTAGGGGTTTGTGTTCCAAATAGTCCATTGTGAGGGTCCATTGTAGATTTGGGGGCATGGAGGTAAAAGTGTATTTCTACTTCTAGAACTCCCTTCTCCAGTCCTATGCTCAGCTCCTCTAGCAATGAGGAGAAAAACAGTCTGATGAGGAGGAGTCTTAGGAAGCTTTACATTTGTTTCATGGATACGAGTGGAAGCAAGACAACAGTCCAAATTTAAGAAGTACACAGTACATTTGAAACCAGGCATGGTGGCACAACCTGTAATCCCAGCACTCAAGAGGCAGAGACAGGAGGATCTCCATAAGTTCAAGGCCAGACTGGGATACATAGTGAGTACAAGGCCAGCCTGAATTATAGTGAGACCTTGTCTCCAAAAACCAAAATAACAACAACAAACAACCAAATAAATAAAAAGAAAGAAAACAAGCATTTGATGAACCATTATATATGTAATATATAATTTGGTTCCTTAACTATTCATTTTCAAATATGCTCTCAGTTCATCTTTCTGTGAGTGTGAAAAGCTGTAAAAATATTATCAAAAAAGGTAAGAGGAGCCAGCCAGTCAGCGTGACTTTCCCTCAATGAGAAGATGTTTGCATTTGTAGGTATCCTCAAGTAATTTTAATTTGTGGGGGTTCTTAGCTTCACAATTTCACTACAGGAACACTGCCATCCCCAGTTTGGAACCCAGTGCTCTTACGATCTTGGCATCAGGGTTATGGCTTGGGTCCACACATGTTCCTCCCAGTTTCAGCCTCAGTAAATTAGAACCTAAACAAAATTATATACTTGGGGCATATCAAGTAGGAAAATATGAAAACAACAACACTCCAAGACAAATCAAATAGACATCATCACCACTGATATTCTGGATACATGGTTGTCTTCTCACATCCATTGACATTTTTCTTGGTACTAACCGAATTTTATATCTACCCCACCCAAATGTAAGCATATGTGCTCTAGAGAATTGGGTGTGTGGCTAAGCTAGTGACATAATCTCAGCCTCCAAACACCATCCTTCTTGAGGGACCATCACATGACCCTATTTAGGAAACGAAGAAAGCTTTTCTGGGGTCTTCAGAGTACCTCTGGTTGAATTGGCTTGTATCTACAAAAATGCGAAAACTTGGAGGAAATGGGACATTAGGAGAAAAAGTAATGTTAGATATGATGGTTTTTATTCTTTGTTCAACAGATGTTGGATGCCCATGGTATGCTACTTACCATGATCCTGCCCTGCCACAGACCAGTGGGGAGACGGGCATATGAAAGGATGTTGGCAGTACAATGTGACAAGGGAAATTTCTCGTGGTTTGCACAGAGCTTTGTGAGAATACTCACTGTGAAAGGGGTCAGGGAAGGTTTCCCATCAGTCTCCTACTGGGATGAAGTTGAAAGCAGGGTTGGTGGGAAAAGCAGAATGAACATTGCAGGCGTGCGAAGACTGCATGTGCTGAAGCAGAGCGTACCCACCGAGCCAAGTAAGGCCCTGAGATGTTAGGAGAGGCTCTCACCTGAGCCTTCTTCGGCAGGCACGAAGTAGAGCAGGGTGAGTGGGTGGGCATCCTTGTTTACTTGTCCAGCCTCTCAGTACTAACCATTCAGACCTTCCCCAAATTCCCAGCTCTTCCTAGTAGAGGAAGAACAGCTAGTGTTCATGAAGTTCCTACTGTGTTCCAAGAGCTGTGTCAGGCGCCGCCTGTTTTATCTCTTTTAACCATCATAGCAATTCTCACTATAAAGAAGATACGTTTGGAACGTCCGCAGCTTAGATAATGTTCCCAAGGTCAGATAGTCAGGGAATGATAGAGCTCGGATCTGAACCCAGGTTATTCTGGTTCCAAAGCTCAACTCTACACTTAATTCTGCTTATGTAGAATCAGCTTGAAACATTAGTTTGAATGAGCCCACTTGGTATTAATTAGAAGGAGAAATTGGCAAATGCTATTTTAATTGCTTTGAACTATTCTCTAGAGAGCACATTAAATACCCAAAAGCAAAGCAAAAATGTGTATTAATAAGATCACAGCCATTCAAAAGGCAATTGTTTGCCATCAGTTCCAAAGAGAATAAAAGGAGAGGAGCTCAGTTTTCCCCAGTGTTTCATGCCAAGCGCTCAGGCTCCAAGTTTTCCCCTCTGCTCTCTCTTCACCTCCTCTCCTTACACATTACACGTTCCGGCTCCATTTCGTAAGCTGTAAGTGGTATTTATAGGAAACACCAATCACTGCCAACAAGTGAATACTCACATTAAACACGATTTTAAACAACCTTCTCTCCAGTTGTTTATAATAACCTCTTGGAAGTTTGAAATTAAAATCTGTATCCCATCCAGCCTTTTTCCCGCCTCTTACATTACAAAAAGCCAAGGACTCGCCCTTGAGCATACTTCAACTCCCTGGCCCACCAGCCTGACATGCTCTGTAGCTAATTATCTCAGTCCCTAAATATCAGTCCTTTCTCTGGTATTCTCTGGTTTCCTGGACATGATTCACTCTCCCTGGGCATTTCATTGTTTGGTTAGGGAACAAACTCTTTGTCCTCTTCCCTTATGCTATCTTCCCTCCACACCTTCTCGGCGAAATATGCATAGCATTTCTATTCTTTCACAGGAAGAGGCCCAAAAGTTGAGATAGTTCAGCCTCATTAAAGATACAAGGTCACCAAGACCTAGACAGTGTATGTGTGTGTGTGTGTGTGTGTGTGTGTGTGTGCGCGCGCGCGCGCGCGCGCGCGCGCGTGCGATTTACCCGAACACACACAGCTGGAAAGAAGCTGAAATGAAGCAAGAAAGCGGGATCCTGGTTAGGGTTGTCGATCCGGAGAAGAGCAGTTGCTTATAAGCACAAGCCTCCTGGTTTGATCTCCAGCACCACACACATGCACACACACACATAACACACACACTCTCTCTCACACACACACACAAAGCGAGAGAAAGAAAGAGAAAAAGAAAAACCAGGCTCTTAGTTTCAAATTGAATCCCACTGTGGAGATCCTGCGATTCCCACCCATCCCAGTCACTGGTCACTGGAGTCAGACTGTCCCTGCCCAAGCCAAGCGTCACGTCCCATTGCTCCTCCCAAGTAGCATATAACTTAGCATAGGCCCAGGCGCAGTTGTCTTGGGGGGTTCATCTTGTGGCCCAAATGCTGTGGTTGTATCATTATTTTGCAGTAATTTTCCACACCTCATTGTCATCCCATGGCCTTCTCTCCAAAGCTGTTCTCCAGTGTGCACCATCCATCCCTCCCTCCAAGGAAGTTTTTAAGAGGACAAGGTTTTAGCCTAAACATTCCAGAGGGAGAACTGTAAAGTCCCAATATGTGAGGTGGTTGGGCTGGGTGGGACTTCTAAGGCACGGCCCAGAATTGTAAAGCTATGCAAACATTTTGCTGTGGAGAATCTGGGAGGTTTGTGACCAAAAATTGTTGTGCTTTAATCCCATTGCCTGGAGGTTCTTGGAGACTATCACTATTTAGACCCACAGAGGCACAGCAGCTGTCCTCACGCCCCTTGGACCACCTATGTCCTGATGCTGCCCGGTGTAGGTATGGTGGTCCCTTATTTCCCTGATAAAGGCTGAAGTACTTTTAAGTATCAGGAAATAGAGGGGAGCTTCTTGACATGGAAGGAAAAGCTCCCGGCACCTGTGTTTTGTGAGATGGGCTACATCTGTGCACACATGGCTTGTGCTTGAGTTAAAGCTCAGCTGTTAGCTCTCACTGCCTGTAAGTTTTGGGGGTTTTGTTTGTTTGTTTGTTTCTTTTCTGTATTGGGGATGGAACCCAGGGCTTCACACTGAGTGACATCCTCAGCCCTTTCTATTATTTTTGTTTTATTTTATTTTATTTTGGTTCCAGGGATTGAACTCAGGACCTTGCGCTTGTGAGGCAGATGGCAGAACCACTGAGCTAAATCCCTGGCCCTATTATTTTTATTTTCAGAAGGGTCTCACTAAGTCACTAGATTGTCCAGGCTGGGCTCAAACTTGCTGTTTACATCATCAACCCCTAAAAGCAGTGGCTGTTACCCAGATTATGATTCTCCCAGGCAAGTTCACCTGGCACCAGGAATTGCTGGTGCTGACTTATACCTTTCATGTATTGATTGTTTCTGTGTTCCTTCTGTTCTGAGTTTTATGGTAGGATTGATAATACAACAGATGAGGTACTTAGGCCCTGAATACAGAGCATTAAAATTAAAGCAAAGCTTTGGGTGTATGTATCCACATAAGCCATATGAGCAAATAGACTTTTCCCAAGTAATTTTGTAGAGCCAACCTCACATTCGAGAGTGTATCTCTCTCTTTTTTTTAAAGACACATGTATTCAGCATCGTGATCAGACTATTACATTTAGCAATCAACAGCATGGGTGCAAAAAAAAAGTCAGATGCTGCCTTTGCCCTTCAGAGCCGCTTTGGCAGAGCTGCCGATCTTGGCTGTCTTTCAGGTATGTTCAAAGAGTTGACGTCTTGAAGATATACTTCATCAAGGGTACCTCCCTAGCGATAACTAGGCTTCTTGTTTCAAAAACTTACTATTGGCTTTCTTCCAGAGAAGGCCAATACTTCAGTTTGAATGTCCCCAAAATTTAGAGATGTTAAAATCATTTAGATTTCGTTTTTTTGGTACTGGGGATCAAACTCGGGTCCTTGCACTTGCGCGGCAGGTGGCGAAACCACTGAGCTAAATCCCTGGCAAATTTTTTTTTTTTTTTTTTTTTTGAGACAGGGTCTCCATATCCAGTTCAGGCTGGCTTTGAACTCACTATGTGGCCCAAGGTTGACCTCGAACTTACTGAGATCCTCCTGCCTCAGCCTCCCAAGTGTTGTGATTTCAGGTGTGCACCACTACTCCTGGCAAAAATTATTTAGAATTTAAACGATTTTCCAAACTTGGCAACTTGCACATGGCAAGGGGAAGGGGTCTGTGCATGGACAGAACACAGAAGGACTGTAAATCTCATAATGCATTCTCGCCTCTGCAGAGACTTCTGGACCCCTAGGAGACCATCTCCCTCCTTGCTCCACTCCTCCACACTGCTCAGGAGCCTCCGCACAGCACTGGCTGTGTTGACACTATTTGTCACCTGCCAGGCTCTGCCACTGGATAGCCAAGCCCCTGGGTGCGTTGGATCAGTGGTCGGAAGTTAGAACCCTGTCTGGGAGCAATTGCCACCACGCCAGGCTTGAGTCACTTTCAATGCGCCAACCCATCATTGTCCAGAAAACAAAAAAGTCTGAGAACCACCTCCATGTACCTCTGTGCATTTGTAAACCAAAGGAATCAAGTCATAATGAAAACTCCAGAAACTGCATAAATACCACAGGGGATTTCAGCTAAATGAATGTCCATGATTTAAAGGAGGTGAGGAAATAAGATTATTTCCACATTCCTGAGATAGGGCTTGCTGGGTATGATTTCTTAAAAACCAGTGTGATTGCACTTTACCAGGAAGATTAGGTTCTGTTGAAATACAGTGAAGTGGCTGAAAAATGTTCCATATGACTTTTCACAACAATAAATTTCATTAATTCATTTAAAATGTGAATAAGGAGGGCTGGGAATTTAGCTCAGAGGTTTCACCGCCTGCTGCACAAGCGCCAGGACCTGAGTTAGATCCCCGGTACCAAAAACAAAAAACAAAAACAAAACAAAAATGTGAATAAGGAAAGGGACGAGGAGATAGAATTATTTGTGCTGAAAAAATTCAGAGATATTTTCAAACTTAAAAATATTTATCCCCAGCACCTCAAAAAAGCAAACCCAGGGCCAGGGATTTAGCTCAGTGGTTCTGCCGCTTGCCTCGAAAGCACAAGGACCAGAGTTAGATTCCCGGTACCAAAACAAACAAACAAAAAGCAAACCCAAAAATATTTCAATGAGAAATATTCTCCATTCTACCCCCACTCAACACATAGTTTTTAAAAAATTCTCATTTTTATTTTCTTGCAGCACCCAGGACATTTGCAGAGACACATCCCCAGTTTTTTCTATTTTTTATTTTGAGACAATGTCTCACTAAGTTGGTAAGGACCTGAACTTGTGATTCTCCTGCCTCAGCCTCACAGAGGGCTGGGATTACAGACATTCGATACCATCCCCGGCTTAAAATTCTCCCTTGTAAAATATGACTTAAAAATTGGAAATGGTAAAAGTGTGTGTGGTCATGCACACCTGTAATCCTAGCACTTGGGAGAGTGAGATAGGAGGATCCGCTGATAGTTCGAGGCTGGCCTGGGCTACGTAAAATGAGTTCAAGAGTAGATTACATAGAGGGCTGGGGATTTAGCATAGTGGCACTGCACTTGTCTTGCAAGCATAAGGTTCTGAGTTTGATCTCTGGTACCTGGGGGGGGGGGGGGGAGTAGACGACACAGCAAGACCTTGTCTCAAAAAACCAAAACAAGGGCCTAGGGTTTAGCTCAGTGGTTTCGCAGCCTGCTGCACAAGCACAAGGACCCGAGTTTGATCCCTGGTACCAAAAAAACAAAAAATCAAAAACAAAAACCAAAATGTAAAGAGCTTGTTCATATACACATACTTTTTTAAAAAGCCAAATTCTGAAATAATTTTCACAAACTAATTTTTATTTCTAGATTTCCTTTCATTGAGCTCCATTTTCATATTTCTCAAAAGTTATTTCTAAAAATTATATATCTGATAAAATCACCACACAATGCATTTAGAAAATAAAGCATGAAAAAAAAAAAAAAGAAAGTATGAGACATGGTCTTTTCTGAGGTAGTGCAAGTTTTTTTAGGGCCCAAAACTGAGGGCTCAAATCTACCCTCTCTTGAAAACCAATTTTTTTTTTTTTTGGTACTGGGGATCGAACTCAGGACCTTTCACTTGTGGGGCAGGCAGTGGTGCCACTGAGCCAAATCCCCAGCCAAGTTGTTTTCCAAATCAGGGTCTCGCTATAGTTTAGGCTGGTGTTGAACTTACAGCAATCTTCCTGCCTCAGTCTCCCAAGTGCTGGGGTTACAGGAGTGTGCCCCCAGGCCTGGCTTGAAACCAATCATTTTTTCTTAGAGAACTTTTCCTTATCCTTTGGGATTTAATGTAAATGCTACTGCCTCCTAAAAACCTCTGATGCCTCTAGGCAAGGTAAAATCAAATTAATATAAAGATACTTGCCAAGAATGCTACCTGTTTGCCTGCATTACTTTGTTTCATCTTCAGATTAACCTGAGGGGTAAGGTACTATTATTCTGTTTCACGTTTAGAAAGTTCACCGCAAGACAGGAAAGCTTGTGGAGCTGTTGTTACCTACACACAGGCAAAGTGACTTCAGAGCTCTCGCTTTTCAGTACTCCACTATCCCGCTCCCCAAAGTGGATGTGTTCATCGAGCACTCTTTCTCTATCACAGAATTTGTAGTAAATCCACATTAGTGGATTGCCTGCCCAGCACTTACCCCATTCTGTTCCCAGCAATTTTCTTTTCTTTCTTCCTTTTTCTGTTTGTTTGTGGTACTGATATAGGGGGAAGAGATGCAACTCCCAAACCTTCTAGATATCCAGAATGTGAGTTTGTGTTCTCTAAAATTGAAGAATGAATTCTAGGAACAATGGAGGTTAAGAGTAGGAAAAATTTATTGAGAGAAAGAAAGCTTCGAAGAGAGACAGAAGGGGGACCGGAAAGTGGGTTGCCCGCCCACCCCACTTTTCAAAGATGTTTTATACAGCAAAGCCATGTAGTGAGGCGGGTGTACAAAGCGGAACAAAACTATAAGACCCAACGGAAATTTACAAGGTGGGCATGAGATAGGACAAAACCATGACCAACCAATAAGATTACAAGTATGGTCACCCAGGTTATATTGATTAAACGGGGAGCAAATGGGGGAGCAAGTCACGTAGCAAGCCTACAAGAATTTTCAGTAAGGGTGGGTCTGGGATATTTCCCTGGAAAGGCTGGGTTAAAACCTTGGCCCCCCACCCAAGTGATTGATACCTATTTAGAATATCAGTCACTGCTATTCATCCTACATGGGTATGGTAGTTTCTCTCCTTTTACAATGCTGGCCTTCAGTGAATGTGTCTTCACTGTCCTCCATGTTGGCTCCTTGTGGGCTGGCCCTAACTGCCTACAAGATATCTAATTAACTTACCTATATGCAATAGTACTGAGGATTGAACTCAAGTAGTCCTGAGTGCTGAGCTAAATCTTTAGCTCTTTTTTATCTTTCATTTTGAGAGAGGGTCTTGCTAAATTGACCAGGCTGACCTAGAACTTGTGATCCTCCTGCCTCAGGCTCCTAGGTAGCTATAATGACAGGCTTGCAACACCACACCTTGCCCTAACCATTTTCTATTTCAATCTGATTAGATAGTCTTCATCCTTGTACCCAAGAATGAAACCTGTGATGGAGGCTAAGCCAATGAGCACTCTCCCTCTCATTACTCACAATGATTGGTCCAGGGTAGACATGTGCCCTAGGTTGGCCCAATCAGAATAAATCTTGAAACTTTTGCTAGGATAACTGGGACACAGATTCCTCTTCCCCACTGTGTGTGAATGATGTAGCTTCAGGAGTTGCTTGGAGCTACCTGGGCTTCATAGAGCATTCCAATGACAGAGTAGCCTACAACACAGAACCAAAGCTTAGAAATGAAGAGAAGTGCTGGGTCCGGGCCTGAGCTTTGAGCTCCTTGGACCAAGTACGGCTGAAGCCACCTCTGAATGTCACAGATGTATGTGAACTTCCTGTGTTGTTACAGAATTGGGGGTGGCTGTTCTGTTGCATGCACTTTTTTCTTGTTTATTTAATTGCTTCTTTCCCTCAATACACACTAAAATCACGCGGGCAGGAATCACCTCTATCTTGTCCCTATTGTGTTCACAATGCCGGGTAGCTGGCAACCGCTCTCTGAATACATGCTGAACGAGTGAAATGAATGAATGGCAGATTTTAGGGGGCTCTGAGTGACCTGAACCAAAATTACAGTTTGCTTAGATTTCATGACGTTTCCAGGGCTTGAAATTTTCAACATGAATCATCTGAAAATTCTGGTGTAGCTAAACCAGGTGAGATTGAAATGAATTTCCTGATTTCTAAAATATTTCAATTGTACTACACCAGCTAAGTCTTCATTGAATAGGTTTTAACTCCTTAAAATAATGATACCACAAAATTCAAACAACTGCAAATAAAGAACTCTCATTGGAAATAGAATTATTATCAAGTACATTAGACAAAAACATAAATACACTTAAAATGTCAAGATTAATTGTGTATACCAGGAGGCTGAGGCAGAAATATTGCCATGAGTTTGAGGCCAGCGTGAACTACACAGTGAGACCCTGTTTCAAGAAACCAAAAAAAGCCAGGGATTTAGCTCAGTGGTTCCACCGGCTTCCTCGAAAGTTCAAGGTCCTGAGTTCGATCCTCAGTACCAAAAATAAAAAAAGAAAGAAACCAAGGTCCTGAGTTGGATCCCCAGTACCACAAAAACACACACAAAAGTAATTGTGTATAATACAGATTTGCAGCAAAATGTGTTTTACTGATCTTCTTTTGTGTTTTATCTTTACCTTGAAATAACCAAAAACTAAACAAAAGCAGGATAAAGTAGAAATATTTATTAAAGCAACCATCAATTTTATATTTTGAGACCTGAAACATCAGAGATTTACTGATGGGACCTATAGTAATTTGGGAGGTTTGCAGGCAAAATATACATTTGAAACATAACAGCAGAATGAAGAGCCAAGAACCCATAGGGGTCACTCAGCCTAACTCCCCCATTCACCATGCAGAAATAAAAGACCTAGTGGGAAAGTCAACTATATTTCATCCAACCTGAAAATACATTAGGCATTCACTAGGTACTTCCTATATGGCCGATTCAGTGTCAGATATTGAAAAAGAAAAGCGATCTCTCTCTAGGCAGGCATGGTGGCACATACCTATAACCCCAGTACTCTGGGAGGCTGAGGCAGGAAGGTGGCAAGTTCAAACCTAGTCTAGGTGATTTAGGTAGACTTTGCTTTAAAATGTTTTTTAATTAAAAGGAACTGGAGATGTAGGAAAAAAAAAATCTCTCAAGGAGGTTATAGTCTAGTTGGAAATCCAAAGCTACATGCCATTCAGTGTCCTAGGCTCTATGGTAGAAGTGTCGAGTCAGGCTCTTCCAGGGCGCTGTGGAAGAGGAGATGCCCGGTGGCAATTCAACTCACGTGGTTCTCGAGTCTTGAAGATTTGCCAGCACACCATGGGCAGGGAGGAATGAGCAGTGGAAGGTGTGATGGGTGGTGGTGGAGGAGGAAAAGAATTTCAGTGAGGGCAAAGGGCATGAAGGGAGGTGCACAGCCAGCAGCAGGCTGAGAGAGCCAGGAACTCTGCATTAGGGGATTAGTTCTGTGCAGGCCCAGGGCGGGGAGGCGGAGCTGAGGTGCCTGCCTGTCTCCCCTCCCATGGGCTTTACTCGCTCCTAGCTGTGAACTTCCAGACTGTGGAGTAACACTGACATGAGTGACATGTGCATGGCGGTGAATTTACTTCACAGATGCAGCAGAGACTTGGCTGAAAGCACAGGCAGAGGGAAGATGAGAGTCCAGAGTGGTGGCACAGGTCTAATCCAGGCACTGAGAGGGAGTAAAGCAGGAAGGAAGCAGGAGATTAGGGTGTGGCCAGCCGGCAGTGCAACTGGGCGTGGCCTGCCAATCCCGGAAATCCAGGACTTGTACAGAGAAACAGTTCCAACGTGTGCCATCGGCTCCTCAATTCCTCTGGTGTGAAATCAAGCAGGTTTTTGATAGGTCAGCCTAGATACGATGTCAGCCTGAGGAGTAGAAGATGTAATGGGGGGCTGCTGGGAGTGGCAGCAGATGCTTGTAATCCCACCCCTTGGGAGGCTGAGGCAGGAGAATTGCTTGAGTTCAAGGCCAGCCTAAACTACAAATTGAAACCCTGTCTCAAAAAAACAAAACAAAACAAAAAAACAACCCTGCTTTCTCAAGGAAAGAAGGACACTGGATCAGGTACAGAAGAGGAGACACCAGGAAGCAGGAGTGGGCTTTGGGGTGCAGGATGTGGGCCCAGAAGCAGGCAGGAGTGGAGCTGGTGCTCGGTGGGGTACTGAGCACTGAAAGAACCTTAGGTGAGGCAGGGAAAATGAGCCTACTCAAGTCTAGGAGCCAGAGGCTGCCTTTCGCCCTGGCTGATGGCCTCACAGAAGAGCTGGGGTCCCTGGGGCTCGGCCTCATGTGAGCTCCCGACCTGTAGATGGGGAGATGCAGTCACAGCTCACAGCCAGCACGGGGGCCAAGCCACCCTCTGGCTCAAGGACCAGATGGGACTCTTCCCAGGTTACCCCAGGGGGTGTGAAAAATCAGTATAAAGCCAGTGAAGTGCTGTACGCCTGTAATCCCAGCACCCTGGGAGGCTGGGGCAGGAGGATCGAAAGTGGAGCCCAACCCGGCAAACTTAGTGACTTAGAGAGACCCTGTCTCCAAATAAAAATAAAAAAGGGCTGTGGATGAGGTGCAAAGGCCCTGTGTTCAATCCCCAGCATCCAGAACAAAACAAACAAGACTTGGTCCAGGAGGCCTCCAAATACACTAATCAGGAGGCTAGAAGGGCAGAGAAGAGGAAAGAAGAGCACAAACCAAAACCTGCACATTCGGAGTAAGCCCACAAACTCAAAGTCTCAAAGAAAAGGATTACAATAAAATATAACATCCTTCCAGCTAGTGCCGCAACTCGGCTATGTGGCAAAACTCAGTATCTTAAAGCAACCTTTTATTCCCAAGCAGCTGGGCAGGACAGTGTCACCTGCAGGACAAGGCCTGGACACCAAGATTGGGGGTCCCGGCTGGCCGTGTCTTGTCCCGCTGGGACCCAAGGCTAGCAGGACACAATGTCTGTTTCCTGCTCCTCAGTCGGGGACCCAGGGTAGAGACCAGCAGTTACCTGGCTCGCGTTCCCACAGTGCAGCTGTAGTTCAGGTCCCTTCATGTAAGGCTGAAAGATGAGAGGGCAAACTGCTCCTCCTGTTCTCAGCTCTCACGCAGCTGGTTGCTCAGCACTTGGGTGCTGGGTGTGTGGGAATACAGTTCCTGCAGACACCGGCCAGGAGTCCTCTCCCTCAGCACTGACGCCGTCTCCAGGAAGATGGTCTCACCAGACTGTTCCCCACTTCGGAGGCCAGTTGCAAGCCTGTTTGTGGCCTGTGTTTCCGACCAACAGGCTATGAACCGGTGTCCCACAACCCCCTCCTCGAGTCTGATCAGCTTCTTAGAGTGCCTGGCAGAATGTGGGGAAATGCTTAACTTGCATTTATTACAAAGAATATTACAGAAGGCAGGCATGGTGGTGCACGCCTGTAATCCCAGCACTCAAGAGGCTGAGGCAGAAGGATCACTGTGAGTTTGAGGACAGCCTGAACTACATAGCGAGACCCTGTCTCAAAACCCAAAAATCTATAGATGAACAGCGAGATGGAACACGTGTATAGGGTGAGACGTGTGGTCCAGAGCGCCCTGTGCTTTTTGACCACTTCCTGTTTAGCTGGTGGGGTCCCCTCAAGCCCAGCCTCTTTTTTTTTTTACTGGAAGCTTCAATACATCAGCAGGATTGATTAGGTCACTGGCTGCTGGCGCCCAACATGACCTTCTCACCCACTCCCACCCTGAGCCCTCCAGGGACGGGCTTATCAGCTGGAGATTGCAAGCATCTGCCAGGAAACAGATGAAGACAGACAATGTGTTTCACAGTCTTGGGATGGCCCGAGCAAGGCCGGAAAAACTCTGGCACCCCACCCTGAGACCACAATAAAGGTGTGAGCACAGAATTGTATTTCAGGAAGTGAGGAGGCTACACAGACACCAAGCAAGATCCCCTTCCAGAACAAGAGTCATTCCAGATAAAATTAAATGAATGGAATAATCTTTAAAAAAAAAAAAAATCTGTTTTTTTTTTTGGGCGGGTGGGCACACTGAGGGCCTTTACACTGAGCTACATCCCCAACTTTTTTTATTTTGAGACAGGGTCTCACTAAGTTGCTCAGTTGTCCAGGCTGAGCTCAAACTTGGGATCCTCCTGCATCAGCCTCCCAGAGTGATGCATTACAGGCATGCGCCACCACATCAAGCTATAAAATTTTAAAAATAAGTAATGTAAGAGTTTAAAAGATAAATCAAGGAATGAAAGCTATAAAAAAGAATGAGAGCTGGGCATGGTGGTGCATCCTTGTAATCACAGCACTCGGGAGGCTGAGGCAGGAGGATCGCTGCTCGTTTGAAACCAGCCTGGGCTACATAGTGAGTTCCAGGGCAGTCTGAACTACATAGTGAGACTCTGTCTCAAAAAAAAAAAAGAAGAAGAAAAAAGAAGAAGAAGAAGAAGAAGAAGAAGAAGAAGAAGAAGAAGAAGAAGAAGAAGAAGAAGAAGAAGAAGAAGAAGAAGAAGAAGAAGAAGAAGAGGGAGAAACAGAAACAAAACAAGAATAGGTGAATTAAAAGAAAGAAAATTAGAAGCCTTGAAAGTGAACACGATATTCATCAAAATCTGAAAAGTCAGTAGAAGAGGTAAACTCTAGATGGACAAAGTAAACAGGAGGTAGAAGGGGCGGGGGTCACAGATTCCAATGCAGAGAGAGAAAACTTTAAACAGGATGCAAAAGTACTCAGAGATATCCAGATAGAGGGGCTCCCACAAGCGAGGGAAAGAGGACATTCCAAGGCTGGGTGCCCAGGGCTCCGAGGCTGAGGCAGGAGGACCAGTTGGAGGCCAGCCTAAACTACATGGTGAGACCCTGTCTCAAAAAGCCAAAACCAACCAACCAAAAAACAAAACAAAAAAACAACACCAAAGAAATAAGACAGGGAACAAAACAAAATAAAAATACAGAGATGAGCAATGCTGATGCTGTTTCTTTGAAATGCCAGAATTCTAGCAGAGATGGTCAAATAATATCAGGGACAAGAAGAGACATAAATCTAAAGAGAAGTGAGATTCGTTTTTAAAGTCATAAGCAACTACTATGAACTTCATGCCAGTGAATTTGAAAAGCGAGATGAAAAAGAAAAGTTTTGAAACATCTGGTAAACAATCAGATATGTGTGTCTCAAGCTCAGAAAAAGTCCAGGCTGAAGCTGAGATAATCAGAAGTGGACAGATATTAAGGGCAAGAGGCAGAACTGATGCAGAAGTGGAGCAGCAGTATCCAACCCAGGGCCTCACACACTCTGGGCAGATGCCACGCTACTGAGCTAGGAGCCGAATTGTTTTCAGAGCCAGGGTCTCACTATGTAGTCTAGGCTGGATTTGAACTCATTATGTAGCCCAGGCGATCCTCCTGCCTCAGACTCCCCAAGTGCTGGGATCATAGGGGTGCACCACCATCCTGTGAGTATCGAGAGAGCTAAGGAGGCGCTAGCCGTGAAAACGAAGAATAAGTAGTCAGAGTTCTTGAAGAGTCAGAGATGATTCTGTCAGAGGGATCAGGACCCCCTATTAGAGGGAGGAGCAAGGTTCAAGAAGTTCAATGGACAGCAGAAGGAAGGATAACTGAGTCCGGGAAGCTCGTGAAGAGCCCAGAGGACCCGGCGCGTGACTGTCGGGAGTGACCTCGGCATGGGCAGCGTCAGCAGCACCGTGCGGGAAGCGCACCAGCACTGTGAGTGTAGACCTGGACTGCCTAGGAAGCTCTACACTGAAGGACAGGAGGAAAGAAGCAGCCGTGGGGGGCGAGGACAGCTGACAACAGCTGTGGAGAAAGCTGAAGTGTGCATGGAGGACACGTCTGGGGGCATCTTCTATTTATTTATTTATCTATTTATTTAAAGATATGTGCTCTTTAATCTTTTTTTTTCCCTTTGGTATGAGGGATCGAACTCGGATCCTTGCGCTTGGGAGGCAGGCAGCGGAACCACTGAGCTAAATCCTCGGCCCGCATCTTCTTTCTTTATTTGCAGTGCTGGGGGTTGAACCTGGAGACTTTGCACTGAGCTACATCCTCAGCCCTGTCCTTATCTTTCTATTTTGAGACAGGGTTTTGCTAAATTGCCCAGGCTGGGCTCAAACTTGTGATCTTCCTTCCTCAGCCTCCTGAGTTGCTGGGATTACAGGCTCGTGCCACCGTGTCTGGCTATAGAGCTCCACAGCCTTCTTTTTCTTTTTCTTTTTTTTGTACCAGGAATGGAATTCAGGGCCGCACGCTTGCCAGGCAGGCACTGTACCACTGAGTTACATCCCCAGCCTAAAATCCACAGCTTTTAAAATCAACAGAACAAATAAACCTAATGGGCAATGCAAGAATTCACTACAGCACGTGCACAATCAACAATGAACATCTTCCACAATTCAGAAAAAAAAAAAATCTATGAAAATAAAAGACCTTCTTTAATAAATTACCTGCACTTCTGCTACTCTTTCAAGTAAATATTTTAGAATATTGATATTTTTGGAGGCTGAGCATGCACACTCAACATAAAGAAAGTTTTAAGCTTGAAGTATAATGTATTGTTTCAATGAAAGATATAAATAAAATGGAATTATTAGAACTTGATTCTGAACAAAAGATGTAGTGTAAGTCCTTTATAGGCATAAAAAAACTCCAATGAAAACTTCGAGTTATTAACAAGAAGTAAGGAGTAAAGTAAAATCCTGCCAATTCTCAGATAATGCTGCATAGAAATAAAACTATCCTGTTAAATCTCAGTAATCTTGATGTACTTATTTGGAATTTGGGACAATTTTGACTAAATCTTAGCAAAAGTTTACCCTTTCACCATTATTAATCAAATTATAGTATAAACCATATTCATAAAGCTCATGTTTAAATTACATTAGAGAACAAATTATGTTCAAATATCTTGTGCATACCGTACTTAGTAACAATTTACATGTGAATTATAAACATTTTAATCTACCCTCAAAGTCATTCTCTTTAGGATCTTTACTATTTTTGTACTTGCTTGGTCTTCACATGAAACTGTTTCCTTAAAGATATATTGTACCCTCACTCAGAATTTAAATTGATGTCACTGGGCTCATTGTTATTCAGAGTATTTTATATAAAATAATTGGATAAAATTTACCTGTAATTGATCTTCTGTTTTTCCAAAGCAAAACAAGATGATAAATAAATTATGACTAAAAATAGTTTATTGAGAGCTGGGCGGGGTGGCACACGCCTGTAATCCTGGCACTTGGTATATGTGCTGCCGGGGAGCGAGCACAATTTCAGCCCTCAGGAGGCTGAGACAGGAGCTGGGGATTTAGCCCAGTGGTACCCGCCTGCCTTGCAAGCACAAGGTCCCGAGTTCGGTCCCTGGTACCAAAAAATAAATTAAAAAAAGAAAGGAGGCTGAGATAGGAGGATCACTGCAAATTCAAGGCCAGCCTGGGCTTCATAGCAAGATTCTGTCCCAACAAAACAAAACAAAGCAACCCAAACGAGCCTTGTGCATTGCTCTTAATGGAAACTCAGTAAACTTTTTCTTGGCCTTATTTGTTTTTTGGACAGCATCTCACAAGGTAGTTCAGGCTGGCCTTGAACTCGCTAAGTAGCCCACAGTGGTCTCAAACTTGCAGCAATCTTCCTGCCTCAGCCTCCCAAATGCTAGGGTCACAGGCGTGGGCCACGATGCTCGCCAATGTCTACTTCATGTGATGACCTTGAGCTTCTATGGGTTCTCATATTCTAGGGTGTCCAGATTCTCCCAAAGATACCAGGAACAACTTGACTGGCTGGTAGGCCAAATGGAGAGACTGCCTCTCACAGCCCTCTTTCTTTCTTTTTTCCCTTAGACAAGGTCACACTACATAGTTCAGGCTGACCTTGAGCTCATTATGTAGCAAAGGCTGGCCTTGAATGCACAAAGATCCTCCTGGCTCAGCCTCCCCAGTGCAGGGATCACAGGCCTGCACCACCACACCCTGCATTAGAGCCCTCTTTCAAAGATCTTAAATTTGATTAAAGACTAACGAGAGGGAAGCTTCTAAGACCCCAAAGCTACTTCTTCATCCACAGCACTGTCCCCACAGTTCTGATGCAGAGAGGGAAAGCTTGATTCTCCAGAGCAGGGCACTTCCTCCACTAGTGGCTGAAGTGTAACAGAATCTGAGTCCCCTTCTGCTGTGGGAGTTCCGCACGTTCTGCTCTCCCTGCCCTGCCCTGCCCGCCTGCTTGCATTTCTGTCTGTTCAGTCTCATTGAATGGTCATTGCTAGGAGCTGTTGTGACAAAGGTGAAGGTAGGGATGGGTCCTGCTCTCGCGATGTTGGCCGTGGTGGTGGCGCCGGTGGCACACATCTGTAATGCCAGCACCCTGAGAGGCTGAGACAGGAGGAGCTCAAGTGCGAGGTCAGCCTGGGCAGCTTATCATTGAGACTCTTCTGTCTCAAATAAATAAGGCCTGGGGATGTAGCTCAGTACAAAGGCCATGGGTTCAATGCCCAGCATCACAAATAAAATAAAATAAAATAATATAAAATAAAATAAATAAAAGCATGCTCCTAAGCTACTGTGATGATTCTCCAAATGCAGAGAGCCTAGAAGTCATTTAGGGAGCAGAACAAAGTCTCTCCCTGAAAAGTTCTGCTTCAGAGACCTGAAAAGAGGTCCAGGGCTCTGCACTTTATAGAAACATCCCTGGCTTGGACATGGTGGTGCACACGTGTAATCCCACCACTGAGAAGGCTGAGGCAGGAAGATCGCTGCAAATTCGAGGCCAGCCTGGGCTACCTACTGAGTTTAAGGTCAGCCTGAACTACATACTGAGACCCTGCCTCAAAAAACATAAACAAAACACCCCTGATCAAAAGTGTTCTAGGGGCCGGGGATTTAGCTCAGTGGTTTCACCGCCTGCTGTGCAAATGCAAGGACCCGAGTTCGATCTCTGGTACCAAAAAAAAAAAAAAAGTATTCCAGACTCAGTTTCTCAGCCAGTTCGTCTAGGGGAAGAGCAAGCATTTCTCACGTCCATCTGAATCCTGACCATCCGGCAGGGCCCGGTCCCAAGGAAGCTTCCCATGTTGCCTTCATTTTTCTCTGTCCTCTATCTGTGCCCCTCCCAGGATGCCGACCACCTCCTGTCTTCCCTCTGGTCCTTAGGTCCTTTCTATAAAGCCCTGGGCTCCAGGCTTCCCAAGGGGGTCCCTATCTGGCTGAACTCTGATCATCCGAAGCTCGGAGCAGTGTCTTGGATATAGCAGCAGCGTGTAAGTCTCGCTTGTTGAATCAGGGGGTCCATGTCTAAATTTTTCAAGCAAACACAGATAAATGTACTGATACAATGGAGAAAGGACAGTGGCTTCAGAGGTGGAGTGCTAGGCCCAAAGCATCATGTATGGGAATGTGTGGGGAGACAGTAAACGGCCTGGCCGAGATCCAGCAAAAGGGGAAGGGGAGGGGAGCTGGTGAATGTTCTGGCTGCAAGCTGGAAAGGAAGCTCTGAGGCGGTCACAGAGCAAGGTGTTACAAGATAGGACCACAAAATACACTGAATGTTTACATTTTGTAAAAATTTCATTATAGTAAAAGACACTTTGCCATTAACCCCCCTCAAAATCTGCCCTCCTCGGTTCAAACACACCTATCCCATCGTCCTTGCTGCTTTCTGCAGCAGCTCTGGAGTCCTCTTTCCTGAGGGTCTTTAGTTGTGCTGTCCTGGCTGCCTCGATGCCCTGAATGGATCCAAAACTTTTCCCTTTCGTGGTCACTGTGACTTGGGGGAAGGGCCGGAAGTACTCAGTGCCAGATCCGGTGGATATGGTGGATGAGGACACATTGTGATGTTTTTGTGAGCCTGCCTTCCTGCTAGATGGCCCTGGGCAGCAGCAATCACTGTAGTTTTGATAACATCCTGTAAAGACACAAAATAGGGCTTCCAGAACTGCTTCAGGAAGTGGCAAGAAAGATGGAGCAAGTGTGTTCAAAGCTGGGAGAGTATTTTGAGGGGGATTCATGGCAGTGTGTCTTTTACTGTAAAAACTTTTTTTGTTTGTTTTTTGAGACAGGGCCTCACTATGTCGTTCAGGCTGGCCTGAAACTCTCTATGTAGCCCAGGCTGGCCTCAAACTTGTGGTGATCCTCCTGCCTCAGCCTCCTGAGGGCTAGGACTGGAGGCATGCGTCATCATGCCTGGCAGAACTGTTTAAAAATGTGAACACACACTGTATTTCTGATCGCTGCTTGAATGTGACTCAGCTAGCCGCATACAGGTCGAGACTGTCCTCCAGCATGCAGCCCGCTGGTTCCTCAACTCCCGCCATCCTAGGGCCCTGGCTGGTCCAGGTGGAGCCTGGAGAGGAGGAGCTGAGCCCTGCCCTCGCCCACATGGGCTGCAGGGTCTCTGGGAGGGCGAAGGTGTTCCGTGCACTCCAAGGAAGAAGCAGAGCCCGTGGAGGAGGTAGGGAGGGGAGGGGAGGCAAGCAGGCCGCTGGGCTTTTCCAGCAGTAGAAAGGAGCCTCTGGCCAGGTGAGGCTGGGTGAGGACTGCCCCTGTGGGGCCTGTGAATGCTGCCGGACTGCAGGGCTTGTAGGGACCCAGGCTCTCGAGCTTAGAGCATCTGCAACGGCGCCTCAGCCCCTTCCAGTCACACCGTTCTCCTCTTCCTTACCTTTCTTTTAGCCACTCATTTATTTATGACAGGGTCTCTGTGTGACCCAGGCTGGCCTTGAATGCACAGCGATCCGCCTGCCTCAACCTCCCGAGTGCTGGGATTACAGGCGTACAACACCCTGTGGGCTGGGTGTGGTGGCGCATGCCTGAGATCCCAGCACTCAGGAGGCTGAGGCAGGCGGATTGCAGTGACTTCAAGGCCAGCCTGGACTACACAGTGAGTTCAAGACCACCCTGAACTACATACCACGACCCTGTCTCAAACAAACAAACAAACAAACAAATAAACAAGCCAGCTGCTGGACATGAAGTTGCATCTCACTGCATCTGAATCGTTCCTTGTGATGACTGACCATTTTTGTGTATCTGCTGGAAGACACTGCTTTTCAAGACTCTTCCCATTCTTGAATTGGGTTGTTTCCCGGTGTTGTTGGCCCGAGGGGTTCTTTATGTACTGTAGGTGCTAATACCCTGTTAGCTACCTGGTTTTCCAGCATCGTCTCCCACCCTGCGAGAGGCCTTCTCTGTTCACTGCAGCCTTTGACGGCAAGGTCTGAACTCTGAGGTGTGACTTACCTATTTTTCTCTTGTGTGGCCTGTGCTTTTGGTGTCATATTCAGAATTTAAATTTTTAAAATGATTGTCAGTGCAAATGTTGAAAGCAGCTTTTCCATTTTTCGGCTGGAGAAACTTGAACAAAGTTGGTGGGCTCGGTGGGTCCCCAGGCTGGCTGACTGCTATGCCAGGTCCTCGGGAGGTCCTTTCCTGCAGGACCCACATCGGCCTCCGGGCTGTGGGCCAGGCCCGCCCCGACCTTGGGGCTCTGCTCTCCCAACCCAGGAAGCCGTTTGTGGAGGTGGCTGGGGCGGGGCGTTCTGTCTTGCTTTGCTAGAAGCGCCCAAGTTTCTACCTTGTAATTAGAAAAGTTCCGCGGTGGAGCGTCCAGGACAGTTCACGATGCGTTCCTCTCTGGGGGAAGCCGCCTCCGCTCAGAACACGCTGTCTGCGGAGCGGGGGTGGATAGGTGTCGCGCGGTGAGGTGTCATCTCTCGGGCTGGAGAAAGTCGCCTCCCGCCCCACTGCTCCGCTCCACTCGCTACCAGTTCCATCCTCGAGCAGTCAGCGAGGGTCTGCTGGAAGGAGACCCGGGCTTTCCTCAGTAAATCGGGCAGCATGAGGGTGACCAGGAGCGGAACTCAGCCAGCCGCTCCCGCGCGAGCCTCCTCTCCTGGGAAGCGAGCGTCAGCCTAGGGCGCAGGGTGGGAGGGGGCTCTTCCATCCTCGGGGTAGTGGGGAGAGACTTTTCCTGGAAGATCCGAAAGTCGTGATCCTGGCCCTAGTCCTGCCAGGAGCTTACCTCGTGGAGACGGGGGCCTGGCGACAGGGCGCGCACTTGGACACTGCGCGGGACGAGTGTGACTGCCGGCCCCGAGCGCGGGTGGGGAAGGGACAGCCTCGCCCCGCCACCCCGCGGCCCCATGCTCCCTGGGTAGTGTGGCTTGGGCAGCTGCCCCTGTCTTGCGCCCGGGAGTGACCCCGGGACCTCCCGGGAGGGGCTTTCCTCCTGGCTGGGGCGGGGTGCGGAGACCCGGGAGCCCCGGCAGGGCGGGGCGGGGCGCGGGGGCGGGACTCAGAGGCGGGGCGGGCGCGAGGGCGCGGCGGGGCCGGGGTGGCGGCGGCGGCGGCGGCGGCGGCGGCGGCGGCGGCGGCGGCGGCAGAGCGCAGAGCGCGGAGCGCAGTGGCGGCGGCGGCGCGGCGGGCTGGACGCAGACGGCGGGCGCGCGGCGCGGCTGCCATGGGCGCGCAGTGACGGCGCTCAGGGCGACTTCCTAGCGCGGAGCCCCGGGGTTGGCGGCGCGCGTCCTCGGCCACCATGAAAGGTAGGGCGGCGGCGGGGGGCTCCGGACGGCGGGAGCGGGGCTGCAGCCCGGGACCCCGGGGCGCGTCTCTCCGGGGCCGGCGTGGGCACCGCGGGGACTCGAGGCTGGGGCTCGGAAGCGCGCAAGTCCTCTCCTCGCCGCCCCGACTTTTGCAAGGTAGTTGGGAGCCGTTGTTTACGGATTCCGGTTTCCAACTTTTTAATTGGAAAAACCTGTGGGGGAGCGCGAGCTGGCACCGCTCTGCGCTCCCCGCCGCCCTCTTCCTCCCCGGGGCTGTGCTGTCCCCGTCCGAGCTGTCGCCGCGCGCGGCCCGGGAGTTTTCTCGGGGACCCGGGATGTCCGCGCGGCGCCCGCCCCACATCTGGCAACGATTAGCGGCCCGCGGAGCGCAGCTGGCTCGGGACGCACGCTTGGCATCTAACAGCGGAACCGGGCTGGAAAGTCACCTCTCCGCCCGCGTCCTCGCAGCCCGTTTGTGGCAGTGTCAGAGGTTATCGGACCTTGGAAGGGAGCCCGCGGGGAGCAGGCTTCGCAGGCAGCCTTCTGTTTAGTGGAGACGCGGAGATTTAGATGTCAGATAAATGGTCGCGGCGGAGCATCAAAGCAAGTGTTGAGCGATGGGCTGGAGCGGGCTCGAGTTCCCTGGCGGTGCCCCGCGCGGTCCGGGCCCGGGTGGAGACGCCTCCCGACCGCGCCGGCCGAGTTTCCAGCCTCGCCGGGCCGCGCGGTGGCTCCAGGGTTGCTGCAGGGGCCCGGGGAGCCCCGCGCGCTGGGAAAGTTTCCAGAATCTGCAGAGTTGGTGCCCGCCGGTTCCCTGCCTTCCAAGGGCGCTGCGTCCCCACGGGAAGGGATCGGGAGGAAGGGACCGGACAACAGGTGGGGAGCGGCCGCCGTGGTGGGGGGGGGATAAAAGACGTTTGCAGCTTCCTGCACAGGGCCTTTCAAAATGCGATGGTGTGCGTTCTCTACCCGTTTCGCTTCTTTCATTTGCTTTATGGGAAAGGTGCACGTTCCTTAGCTCTGATGGAAGGATGCGCCCTAGAAGGGAGTTTCCCAGGGCTGAGACTTCTGGCCAGTAGTATTTCAGCTCTTGGGAAGGTAAGCTACCCTCTCCACTAGCTCCATCGTGGGTTCCTAAACACTAAGACTTCTGTTACAGCTTTACCGAGTAAATGACTGTAACTGCAGCTTGGGCACTTCGCAGCATTAATTCAAACCTGCAATGGAAAATGAAAATGCACCTAAAAGCTCTGAACGCTTTTTTTTTTTTTTTAATGTAGTCTGGGCTGGTCTTGAAGTTACTATGTAGCCAGGGCGGTCCTCCTGCCTCGCCGGCCTGAGTGCTGGAATTAAAGGCATGTGTCACCACACCGGGCTCTGAACACATTTTTGGTGTGATTCATGCAGCACTGTCAACCAGGTTGTGAACCCCAGGAGAAGGCTCCTATTTTACCCTCTGCGGTCTTTACCGGACAGCCGCACCATCTTGCCTCCATTGGGAAGGCAGGTCCAGGGGTCCTGTGTAGACCAGTCCTTTTGAAGGCCTCTTTTTACATGAAAATATTCTGTAGGAGATTTGCTTACTATTACCACAGATTTTGCGCTCATTTGTCCAGTTGGTGAGTCGAGGGAGAGGAGGGGCAGTAATAATTTTCCACTGCTTATCAAGTGCCAACCCACAGTGCTGTGCCCTCTGTGAGCACTCTGCAGTTAGTCCTAGAGTACAGGTTCTGTTCTGTTTTTCTGCTGAGGTATGAACCCAGAGTGCTAAACACAAGCTCTGGATATACCCCTGGCCAAGAGGAGGCGTTTTCACTCCTTCCTTCCCACGGAGAAACGAAGGAGGGAGAAACAGGAGCTGGGAGCTGGGGGGACAGGAAGGGACCTAGAGGCAGACCTTCCTTATGTGGCTTCCAAGGCTCTGGGGCGCCTGAGTCGGGAACCTTTGGTGTAGACGAGAAGAACAGTGGATCTCAGCTGAGAAGCCGTGAGCTACAGCTGGTACGGTGGCCAGGAGAGCAGGAGCCAGGCGGTGACTGGGCTGAGGCCTCCCGAGACCAGCACGTGAGTGAGTCCTGGATAAAAAGGGAAGTCGCCTTTCTAAGGGGGATTATTCTCTCGCTGGGTTTCTGATTATGTTGCACAGCTGATAATTGGCCAGTTTTCATTAGAATTTGATTTCTCTAAATGCTACAAGGTGACGACGAGCCCAGCAGACGGTTAGAGTCCGAGTAGAGTCGGTATCCTCTGAAGATACAACTAGCCAAGGACTGACAGTAACTGGAAAGAGTTGTGCCTGCTCTGAACGTGTACAGACCTTTTTTTTCCTTATCATTATTTCCTTAGAAATACAGTGTAATGGGCCGGGGGGTTTAGCTCAGTGGTGCCACAGCCTGCCTCGAAAGCACAAGGTCCCGAGTTCGATCCCTATACCCAAAAAACCCCACAACAACAAAGTGTAACAACCGTGTACATAGCACTCACCTTGTATGAGGTATCATTAGTCATTGAAAACCGATTTAAAGTGTTCTAGAGGATGTGAGAAGCTTGTATGCAAAGACCGTCCCGCTTCTTTTCTTTATGTTTTGTGGTGCTGGGCCTCAAGCACCCTAAACCTGCGCACTAGCACTGAACTCCAACAACATCAGCCCTGTGCCATTTTACGTGGGGAACTTGAGCACCCTGGATTTTTGTGCTGGGCAGAGAGTTTAGATCCAGCCCCCCAGGGATGGGTCAATCTAAAACATTCTTTAGCCAAATGCAAAATCAGTGGCTACTGTGGAAGTTACAGAATTTCATTTGCCAAAGCAGTAGATCCTGTGCAGTCGAATGGTTTTTCAGGGTACCTTTTTGAGGAGGGAAGCTTTCGAATTCTGACGTTTAAACCTTGGACCTGACCTTTGTCATAATCTGGGTTCTGTAGGATCCCAAACTGCCGTGTGCCACAGCGCCACCTATCGGTTGCACTTAGCAAGCCTCTGTCTCTTCCATCTCTGGAGTCCCAAGTAACCAAAATAATGACATCATTATGTATTTTCTAGAAGAAAATTTCTTGCTCCGCTACTGCAGTCCTTGAAGTCTTGCAAACTGATTAAAACAGGAGGTTTGTTTTAATGTATTTTTAGTTTCATCCTTCATTAGCTGGACTACACCATACAGCTCATGATTGTTGGACACATACACTTTTTAGGGAGGAATCTGACTGCTCTAGAGTTGGATGTGCTGCTACTAAATCACACTCTTGGGTCAGCAAGTTGAGGATATCGGTGAGTTTCAGTGCAGCAGCTCTTGTTGCCTAAGAGACGTCTGAAAACAGCCAGCGCCACTGGGGACCTCCGAGGTTCTCATTTAACATGGGCAGAGGAGTAGCGCCTCGAAACACAGTGTTCAGCTGCTTATTTTTGTACTTTTGTATATAAACATTTCTAGAATACTGTTTGGCAGTAATACTTTCCCAAAAGCACTGGTAAGCAGCGTATTTCTCCTACTCCCTGTTTTTCTGTCTCCTTGCTTTCTCAGATTAAGTTTTCTTGTGCTTAACTAGGATACTGAGCCAGCAAGCATGAAAGGTAGAAACAAAATACAAAATCAGGCACTTCCCACTCACAGATTGGGCTGCAAGGCTGCCCTTCCTCTTATCATACTTTGGCTTGTCACTGATTTGCAGATGCTTGACATTCTTAAGGTGAAGTTTAATTATTGCTAAGCATAGCTCTTCTTTGTGGTCTTCATGCAATTTCCCCAGCTTCTTCCCTCTCCCCAGCCTTTGCCATGTGGTTCTGGTGATGGGAAGGTAGGAAAGCTAGCAGATCGGGGTCTGATTTTCCTAATACGTGCTTATTCTCATTAAAATATTATTTCACCACAGTGGATGCAACCACTGCTAAAGTCAGTTACATGGGCCTCAAAATATTAGCTTTCCAATGAGAAAATAGACCTCTCCATTTGGTGACAGGAAAAGCCTTTTTGCCTCGGGTGAGCCCAGATTGTGAGCGATCTCTCAGGGAGGCCTGGGGGATCCCAGATGGGAAGGAGAGGCTGGGTCCCTGGAGAGGCAGGCCCCACCCCTGCCAGGCCTTGTGCCCCCATAAGCCTGGATGTCTCAGCCACAGAGGCCGTCGGTGGCCACAAGGCAGGACTAAGTCCTGTGCTGGAGACGAGAGCCCTCTGAACTGTGGTTTGTGACCACAGACGGCTTCTCAGGTTTTTTCTGATGGGCCACTTAGTGTCCGGGCCATCTTCCCCTCTAATGACGTCTCATGTACTGAGCACTGACCATTGGCCAGTCCTCTCTACTCACAGTGTAGCCCAAGCTGGCCTTGGACTCACAGCGATCCTCCTGCCTCCCCCTCTTACAGGTATACACCACCATTCTCACCTCACGCCAGTCATTACTCTTTTTATATATAAAATAACTATTATCAAACACACACATGCAAAAATTAAAACCATTCAAAGAAGAACAATGCAAGGGAAAAAAATCGTTACTTTTTAAAAAATTTTTTTGGTACTGGGGATTGAACTCAGGACCTTGTGCTTGCAAGGCAGGTGCTGGAACCACTGAGCTAAATCCCTGGTCCCAATCATTGTTATTCCCCACAACTGCAGGTAGGAAAACTTTCGCTCAGAGAGGTTGCAGTGCGATCCAAGGCTCCCCAGCCAGTTGGTAGGGAAGCCAGCAGTCAGACTCACATCTGGTTGCAGAAGCCACAGGTGAGAGCCCATAAAATGTCAGAAGTGCCATTTCCAGGGGCAGATCTTAAGGTGCAAGGAGGTAGAGCCCTTCTTCACAGAAGGTGTCTCATGCTTTACTGCTGAGAAGTTTTGAACCAGCCCCTCCACCCAGCTTGTGAGGGAGGCAACTCTTCAATCAAGCAATGATTTAGTTCCTGCTTGAGCGAGTGTCGCTCAGAGAGCCCTGACCAAAGGAGGGCCTCGCTAAGGCCTTGCTGATCGCTTAAGGGGCTTCTGTAATTACACAGCAGTGAAACCCCAGGCAAGCAGAAATTAGTAATCCCAGATTTTTTTTTGGTACTGGGGATCAAACTCTGGTCCTTGCAGTTGCAAGACAGGCGCAGTGCCACTGAGCTAAGTCCCCAGCCCTCTATTTATTTATTTTGAGACAAGGTCTTGCTATGTAGTTCTGGGTGGCCTCGAACTCATGGCAACATCCTGCCTCAGCCTCTCGAGTGCTGGGACTACAGGTGTGCGCCACCGCACTTGACAGAAAAATGTGTTTTAACATGGGAGGATATTTAAAGTTAAGTAAATTTATTGGACTTGGATATATTAAACCTGAGTCATTTACACTTCCTAAATGACTTAGTGCTGTAGCTCAGTGTCACATGAAGTGGTATCATCAGCCAGAGGGGTTGGACATTGACTTTGTGAAAGCTGTTTGGCATTGGCTCTGTGGACCTAGCTGCATTTCTTTGGGTCCTTCCTCGTCTTTTCCTTCCTTTCTTCCTTCTCTCCCTCCCTTCTTCCCTCTATTCCTTATTTCCCAGCCTGGCTTTGAACTTGAAATCCTCCTCCCTCAGCCTCCTGAGTGCTGAGATTACAGACGTGTATCGCTATGCCTGGGTGTTATTTCTTTCCTTTCCTTTTTTGCGTCCTTTCCTTTTTCCCTTTTTCCTTTCTTTCCTTTCTTCCTTCCTTCCATCCTTCCATCCTCCCATCCTCCCATCCTCCCATACTAGGGATTGAACCCAGGGCCTTCACACTGAGCTACATCTCCAACTTTGTTTCTTTCAGTGTTTTTATTGGTCCATGTTCGCAGTACATACGGATTACATTTCTCATGGGGAGTTGGTACATGGCCATAACACATCTCAATTCTTTTTTTCATCCCATTCCCTCAGAGTCTTACTACATTGCTGAGTTACCCACGCTGGCTCAAACTTTCGGTCCTTCTGCCTCAGGCTTCCCAAGTGCTGGGATTCCAGATAAGCACCACCATGCTTGGGCCCTGGCTGTCATTTTCTTATGAACTGGAAACTTAGGAAAGTAGCTGAAACAACTTATTTCAAAGGTTAAACAGTCCAACTTAAGAGCAGATAAAATAAAAGAGAATCACCTCATAAAATGCAATTATGCTTCGTGAACCAGGGAGTTGAATCTGATCTTTGTGCGGCTAAAGGAGTGTGGGCTGTGAAACAGAAAACCTGGTGACTGCCAGCGAATTAGCCCTGTGTGACCTCAGTTTCTTTATCTGTGAGATGAGATTTGTGTGTGTGTGTGTGAGAGAGAGAGAGACAGGGTCTCATTATGTAGCCAGGCTGTCCTCAAACTCAGCGATCTTCTTGCCTCAGCCTCCTGAGCGCTGGCATCACAGGTGTGGGCCACCATGCCTGGCTGAAATGAGAGAATGTTTATCTGCGTGCTGTTTGAGGATTGAAGAGGGCAATGCAGCTCAGTTGCTTGGAATGCTGTGTAATGAGAACTGATGTTTTAGGTTTTGAAGTCACCTGGGTTGCTGTAATCCGCTGCTTCCTCCGGGTGGTAGTTTAACTGCCAATTTCCGAGCCATTTGTGTTAATTTGATCAAGTGATGCAGTTTAGACCTGGAAGGCAAGTGTCCGGTATTGAAGTTAATCTTCGGATTGCAGCAGTGTTGTCACTGACCTTGGGGGCTGAGTAGTGTTAGTGCTGGGAGTGCTACAGTGCCATCCCGCCTGTCACCTGTGCCTGTCACTGTCAGGCCTGTCACCTTGTACATGTCAGCATCATGCCTGTCACCATTATACCTGTCACTCTCATGCCTGTTACCTCACGCCTGTCACAGTCATATGCCTGTCACTGTTCTTGGCATCAAAAATCAGCCCCACCTGAATGCAGGGACCACACTTAGCAGTTTGTCACTGTAGCGATGGTGCAGTTTTCATGCTTGCTCTGATAGCAGTGGGAACTTGATAAATGTGTGTAAATGCACTTCACTTACTCAGGAGCACTGAGTTCCCAGCAGGCTGTTGGGCCTGCTGATCCTGACATGTGTCCTAAAGATCCCTGCCTCAATCAGTGTCTGATTTTATTCAGGAAGGTTACCACATCCAGCAGCACACATGAAAGTTGTCACTGAATTAGGACAGATGTATGCATACATAAGGTTCAGCCATATGCTGTCCTGTCTGTTTCATTAGGGTTAATTTTCCATGAAGCTGTCGTATTTCGATTTATTACTTACAGTTGGACCACCAAGTCCTAACTTATTTCCTTTTCCTCTCCTCTATGCCTCTCCTTTCTTTTGGTACTGGGGCTCGAACCCAGGGATGTTGTACCATTGAGTTACATCCTAACCCTCCCCCTTTTTAAATTTGAAGACAGGATCTTGCTAAGTTGCTCACACTGGCCTCAAACTTGGGATCCTCCTGCCTTAGCCTCCCTAATAGCTGAGAGTTCAGGCATCCACCACTGTGCTGGGCTCTTTTTCTTTAGTTTTTGCTAGGGATCAAACCCAGGGCCTTGTGCATGCTAGGTGAGTGTTTTACCATTGAGCTACACCCTCAGCCCCATTTTTTTGTTTGTTTTTTTTGAGACAAGGTCTCGCTTTGTTCTTCGGGTTGGCCCTAACCTCACTGTGTAGCCCAAGCTGACCTCAAACTCGCTGTGATCCTCCTGCCTAAGCCTCCCAAGAGCTGGGATTACAGGTGTGTGGCACTATGGCCGCCATTTTTAAAAAATCAAATATTTGGTATGAACTGTCCGTGTACAAGGCACTGTGGAAACATCGATAAGGCGGGTAAATCCCTGTCCTCAGGGAGTTTGGAGTCAGGTAGGCCAGGTAGGATTCACTCACAGATAACCGGAGCCCAGGTACAAGGAGGAAGCAGACTATGTGAGGTGGTACCGGGGATCAAACTCGGGACCTTGTACTTGCCAGGCAGGCAGTGGAACCACTGAGCTAAATCCCCGCCCCTTTAATTCCTTTTAAATTGTTATTTATTTAGGTTGTTTGAGACAGGTTGGCCTCGACCTCGGGGCTATCTTCCTGCCTCAGCCTCTCCAGTGCCAGGATCACAGGTGTGTGCCACACTCGGCAGGTGCCAAGGCTTTGGATGGCTGACTTGCTGTGTGCTCTGAGTTGCTGAAGCTGTAGCAGCTGAGGGAAGTCTGCTTTAGCATCCATGACTCTTTTAGGGATACAAGTAAGAAATGGCTTGAAATTTGAACTATAAAGGAAAAAGGTCTCCTATCTCTCTTTGTTCCTAAAGCAAGTGTCTCCTGGATTTTTTGAGGGAGATTGGGTTTGAGACAAGGTCTCACTGTGTAGCCCAGGCTGACCTTCAACTCACACGGTGACCCTCCTGCCTCAAGTACTGGGATGAAAGGCAGGGGCCACTGGGCCCAGCTAGTTTCTATTTTTGCAAAGTTAATTGCACACATTCGCTTAATAGCACAGGTTTATTATGAAAAACAGCTGCTTTCCACTCAGGCTTTCTTCATTTATCCCTTCCAGTTCCCCAGAGCAAGCCCTTGATAACTCCTTAGCGCTTCTTTCTGGTATTTACCTTTCAGGGTCTGCTGTTGCCAAACAAACCATCCAAACCCGCAGTGCAAAACAGAGGTGTTTATTTCTTTAGGATCTTGTGGCTCCATCTGCAGGGACAGCTCAGCTCTGCTTCTTCACACCCGAGTCTGAGGGTCACAAGGGCGGCTGGGCTGGTTGTGTTGGCTGTGTCACTCTCCCTGCAGACTCATTTGCCATAGACTTTGTAGATTAGCCTGACGTAGTCATCTCCTATAAGTGGAATTACACAATATGTGATGTTTTTCAGACTGGCTTCTTTTGCTTAGCGTGTGTTCGGGGTTGTATGTTAGTACGTGTCAGTGCTTCATTCCTTTTTATTGCCGAATAATATTCCATTCTATGGATATACCAAAATATACTCATCTATCCTTTGGGGAACATTTCAGCTGTCTCCCCTTTTGTGCTGTTACAAACATTCATGTACAAGTTTTTGTATGTACGCATGTTTTCATTTCTCTTGGGTGTATATCTAGGAGTAGAGTTGTTGGGTGATATTGTAACTTTGTGTTTAAATTTTTTCTTTTCCTTTTCAGTTTTTATTTTTTATTAGTACATGATTGCAGTACATAATACATTCCTCAGAGAGTTTTTGTGAGGCAGGGTGTCATTATGTAGGCTGGCCTTGAGCTCACTGTGTAGCCCAGGCTGGCCTCAACTCGTAGTGATCCTCCTGGCTCAGCTTCCCCAGTGCTTGGATTTCAACCCTGGGCCACCATGCCCAGCAGAGCTCTTAGACTTTAACCAAGTCCTTACTTCTGTAAGGTGTGGCAGGTCCGTGGCCTTGGCTGTCTGAGGCAGACTGTGGGGAGTGGGACATTGCTGAGGAGATGAGTTCCTGGAAAATGTCAGTGGACACATTTACAGTGAGGAGGAGGCTTGGAGAGGGAACGTAGCACCAGGCCGACGGTTGAAAGCTTGGAGCCTCATGGTAGCCTGTGCTCTCTAGAATGTTCAGTGGCTCGTATTGGGAATTACACTATTCCATATTTCATCTCCGATATTATTTCCTGTACACTGGGACACGGTCTCTGCATGGCTTTGTAGGCCGGTCTAGGCTGTCCACACAGCCACAAGCCAGTCAGCGCCTATGTCCGTTCACCACAGCCTTTCTGCCGAATGAGCTCGGGCTGAGGAGGGGCCCCCAGCTGGGAGGTAGAGGAGCACTTAGCAGGCAGGGCTGGCAGGGCTGAGTGGTTGGGATGTAGCTCTCTCACTTTCCTGCTATGAGGTGAGCCATTCTGCCTCAGAGTGCAGGCCGGAGCCTCCGATCTGATCTGTCAGCCAAACCAAACCTCTCTTTCTTTATAGCTTGGCCATCTGGGTATTTGTTAGCAACTCAAAGCTGACTAAGACACAGTTTTCCCAGCCCAAACGCTACCCAACTTTGAGGGCTAGGAAAAGAGGCTTCTAGAGTCAACGATTGAAAACACTTAAGTAAAAACAAAGCTAAAGAAGTTTTTGTTTTTCCTCTCTTAACACCTCTCAGAGTCTCAAATAGTTAGAAAGCCACTATGAACTACCAGGAAAGGGTTGTAATATGTATCAGTTTTCATTCACTCCCTTATGACACAAAAAGCAGCAAGACTGAATTAAGACACTTCTGTACAAGTCCTTTCCTGGTGACCCCAGTTAGAAGTTATCTGTCGTATTTTATCAGTGACCCTCAGGTATTGTGTAATATTCTATCTACTTTCTGCATTGGGTGAGAGAGAGGAATGGCTAATCCAGCCGGGTTTGGTGGCGTACACCTGTAATCCCAGCTAGGAGGCTAAGGCAGGAGGATTGCAAGTGGGCCCAGCCTGGGCAGTTTATGGAGGTTGTATCTCAAAATAAAAAAGGACCGGGGGTGGGGGGGTGGGGGGGGATGCAGCTCAGTGCTGAGGCCCTGGATTCAATCCTCAGTATTTCAAAATAAAAAAAGCAGGCTAATCCTTTGGGATGAAGGTTAAGACAAGATGCAGGAGACCCTTGGTGAGCCCTAGCATGGGTGGGCCGCCTGTTGGGCCTTTGTTTTCTTAAGCCCTAATGGGTTTGAGTATGTTAATTCAGAGGGAGAGGCAGGGACAGAACCGAACTGCTTTAATAAAAAAAATATGAGACATGCGAGTTCCCAGGGAAATTTCAGGAAAGAGAGAGGAGCCAGGCAAAAGCTGCATGGGAAAAAGATCTGAGAGGGAAAAGAAAACAAACAAACAAGCAAACTAATGGTAGCCCTGTATGAAGGCAGCTTCAGGGAGAGCAGGAGGTCCGAGCTGTGTGCTCCTGGGGTGTGGACCTGCGGCGATGTGTCCTCGGCCCTCAGGGTCCTGGGAGGTCGCAAAGCAGGAGGCACGGTGGTGGCTTTCACAGTGGTGGCAATGGTGGCATCACGCAGCCACACTGGGTCAGCGAGGCTGGACTGCGAGCTCGCCCTGGTGTGCTGCGTCCCAGAGCCAACTCTGAGCGTAAGTGTTGGGGAAAAGTTAGGTCTGTACTGAATGTGTGCAGACTTGTCCCTACTCAGTCATTGTTCCCTAAACAGTGAGGTGTAAAGGCGATTTACATTGAGCGGCACTTACATTGTATCAGGTAATGCAGGTAATCTCGATATCGACCTCCATGGGAGGAAGTGTAGGGTTTTAACAGGAGTGACCCGAGCTCCTGAGGTACCCAAGGGTGCTGAGGGACCACACTGAGTAAGTGACCAAATGGATGCGTCTAAGCAGCAGCAGCAGCACCAGACAAAGGTTTCTCTTTGAGAATAGAGCAAGTGGTGCACGCCTGTAATCCTAGCACTCGGGAGACTGAGGCAGGAGGATCACTGAAATTGAGGTCAGCCTAGGCTACATCATGAGTTCAAGGCCAGGCTGGACTATGTAGTGAGACCCTATCTCAAAAAGAACAAAAACTAAAAAAAAGCAAAGAGCATGAGGGTGCATAGACCAGACTGCAGCCATTCATATGAAAGAGTCCTGCGTAGCAGGAAGAGTAAGGAGTTGATTTGCGATGGTGGGAAGGTGCCATTCTGACTCTCAGAATGCTTCTCCATGCGGAAGGAACCAAGGTTCTAATCCCAGACACGAGAAGTCGTGATGGCGAAATTCTGGCATTCTAGATCCCAATGCAACATCTCTTTTCCTGTCTTCAGAATTGTCAGGCAATGGCAAAATGCAAAGATCTCACACCTCTCCATTCTCTGTTAGAAACAATTCCTTTCTCACATGTGTTTTTATCTTTTATTTATTTATTTATTTATTTATTTTTGGAGACAGTCTTGCTGTGTAGTTCGGGCTGGCCTTGAACTCACTATGTAGGCCAGGCTGCCTTCCAGTTTGTAGCAATCCTGCCTCAGCCTCTGAGTGCTGGGATTACAGGTGAGCGTCACTAATGGCCAGCTTCATGTGTGTTTTTATAACTCTAACAAACCATGACTGTAAGGCTCTCTGGGTTGTGTTACAGCTAGCACGTCTCTTAGATTCTCGGTACCATTTCGGGGTTCAGCTGTAGCCAGGCCGTGTCCCACTGGGGAGTGAGTCCATGCCTGACCTGGAGGCGGCATTGTGCCCTCCCTGACCGCCAGCAGTCTCTTGAGTGAGAGGACCGTGGCTCGCCTCCTGGCCTGGTGGTCCCTGACCCAGCGAGGGCTGGATGGACTTTGCTACCAGCATGGAGTACGCTGAGGGCTGGAGCATTCCCAGTTCCAGACTCAAAACTCACGTGCATGGTTGTGCACACCAGTTACCCCAGCTCCTCAGGAGGCTGAGACAGGAGCAGCGCAAATTCAAGCCAACTGGACTTAATGATTTTTCAGCAATTTTCTAACTTACACATTGAGTAGAAACTGTACTTTGAATTTGGGTCTTAGGCTAATAACAAGCAGTACAAAACTTCCTGGTGATGTTGGGTGCAGCGGCTCCCCATCAGTCCTGCGATTGCAAGGGGAGCAGCTAGGGTGCTACAGTGACGCTGAGCTAAGGTGTGGGGTAGGGGACTTGTCTTCAATGCATTTGAGAGTTTTGTGCCCCCCTCATCGGGAATCGAACTCAGGACTTTGGACATTGTTCAGTCATTCATTCAGCAATATTTATTAACCCCTTGCCTTCAGACAGATACCATCTTAGGCACTGGGAATTTAGTCATTTGAATCTAGGTAGAAAAAGTTTCTGCTCACAAGCACAGTGACAATACACACACACACACACACACATACACACACACGAGAAAACAGCAAGCTATCAGAGAGTAACACTGAAATAATGTAGTGTGACAGGGAGTGGCTGAGTGGTCCAAAAGGCATCTTTTTTTTTTTTTTTTTTTCTTTTGAGACAGGGTCCTGATATGTGGCCTTGAACTCATGGAGATCCTTCTGCCTCAGCCTCCTGAGTACTTGGATTACAGGTGTGCACCACCACACCTAGCTGCCAAAAGGCAATTTGAAAGAGCCAGACTTTAGCAGAGATGTGAATTAGAAGACACATTAAGTACAGCAGGAGTGGGCACTTGTGTATATCTGTCATCCCAGCTCCTCAGGAGGTGAGGTAGGATGGCAAGTTCAAGGCCAGTCCAACTTCAGAAGACCTGGACTCAAAATGAAAATGAGCTGGCTATGTAGCTAGCTCACTGCAAAGGCCTTGGCTTCAGTCCTCAGTGTGGCAATAAAACAAGACCTGAAAGAGCATTGCAGGAGTGGGGACAACCAGTGCAGAGAGTGTGGTCCACCTGCGGGACCTGGGGCAAAAGGGAGGCCGTTGAGGTGGCCACTGCGGACCAAGGGGAGGGGAGAGCTGGCTGCCTCGGCCTGGGAGCCCTGTACCAGGCTGACAGTGTGCCTCTTCTTCTCCCACAGACGACTTCGCAGAGGAGGAGGAGGTGCAGTCCTTCGGTTACAAGCGGTTTGGTGAGTTTGAGCAAAGCTCCGAGTCTCCTCCTTGCTTGGCCTGGGACAGGACTGAGCCCACTGCTGGACCCTGGCCTCCCGGAACGTCGTGGCTCTGAGTTCCGAGGTTATGTGTGGGGAAGGATGCGATGTTTGTGGGTCTGAATACAGAGCAGGTGGCTTGCTACCCAATGTGGTGGGAAAGGGAAATCTGAGGCAAAATTCATGGGACTTCTCTGCACTGGTTTTTACTTATTTATTTAGGTATTTTGAGGTAGGGTCTCGCCGTGTAGTTCAAACTGGTCTTCAACTCACTCTGTAGCCCAGGCTGGCCTTGAACTCATGGAGATCCTCTTGCCTCTTGGCCTGAGGTGTGCACTCCCACACCTGGCTGTGTTGGTATCTAGAAACCTCTGTCTCTCCTGTCACTCAGGCCTGCACTCGTACAATGTAGTATCAGTCAGTGAGGGGAAGGAAGAGACTTCCAGGAAGCCAACTGCACACAGCACTGTGGGAAGGGCTGGGCCACGCACGGCCCCCAAGATATCACCATCCTGGACCCTGAACATTGTCTACTACATGACCAAGTTGGGAGCTTGAGAGGGGCAGAGGGGCCTGGTCGCCCTCGGGGCCCCAGATGCCATCCCAGGCAGGAGTCCTTAGAGGAGGGAGGCACAGGAGATGTGACTGGGGTGAGCACGGAGGGGGAAGGCTCGGGCCGGGCCTCATGGGGAGGACTTGGGTGGCTTTCAGAGCTGGAAAAAGCAAGGACATGGGTTCTTCAGAGCCTCAGAGGGGAGCCGCCGGCCACCCAACTGCTTTGCCTCAGCCAACTGAGGCTGCCTGCAGGCTTCCGGCTTCCAGAATGGAAAGAGAGAAGGGATTCGTGTTGTTGCACCACCCTGTTAGGGGTGTGTCACAGCCGCTCACAGAGACAGGGAGAGACAGACGGAGAGAGGGAGGAGGAGAGAGGAAGAGAGGGAGGGGGAAGGGGCGAGGGAGAGAGAGAAAGAGAGAATGAAAGAATGAACATGAGAGAGAATGAATCTATTTCCTGTTGCTTAAAAAAATCCTGGCTGGACATCGATTAACATTAACAACCCCCAGCTGCTCTGGCTCCCTGTTGTTGTAGCATTTTTCCTTCCAGAAACACACTTCTGTGTTTCTTTCTGGGAAAGAAAATTGCCTGTGGGCTGGGAATGCGGTGGCACCAGGCCCAGGCCCACGGCACCTCCATTCATGCCCTCGAACAGCAGTGGCCCGGGCCTCTCCCTCCACCTCCTCCTGGTCCTCATGAGCTCCTGTGTTTCTGAGGTGGCATCAGGGTCCTCTGCTTCCCCCTGGGGAGTCACTGAAGGTGCCAGTAGGAGGGGTGATGAGACCAAGAATTACAAAGGAGAACAAAGCACAAACCAGAAAACATGAAAGGCAGAGATGAAGAGGAAACTCATACTTGCCAAAGTAAGGCAACATAAATCAATGTCCATGTTTTGGAAATCAGTAGAAATATGAAGCACCAAGACAAAAAGTCTGGACCTAGGCATGGTGGTGCACATCTGCAATCCCAGCACTCGGGAGGCTGAGGCAGGAGGAGGCAGGAGGATCACCACGAGTTCAAGGCCAGCCTGGGCTACATATTGAGACCCTGTGTAAAAAAAATAAATAAAAATAAAAGAGGAAAAAGTCTCTTTAAAAAGAGTGACCTTGAGAGGAAATTTGTTGTTTTGCAATCATGACTAGCTACATGGGTAAGGATTTGGTGAAAAACACAAAAATCGTATGTTACTGAAGAGATTATAATTTACAAGTTAAATTATGTGTGAGAATTGCCAGCTGGTGATTCAGGAGACAGAACTCAAGTACTAGAGGACAGAAACAGAGGGAGGAGGAAAACAATACCAAGTCATGCAGGTAGAGGACAGGGCCGGACTGAAAAGGGAAAATCTTGGAGTAGGTGATGAGAGAGATGCCTGAAGTCGGGAATCCTTGGACTCAGCTTCTAGGCAAAGTGATGGAAATCCAGGTTGCTGAGACAAAATACCCGACACCCAGAGTTAAAGGGGGAAAGGTTTATTTGGCTCATGCTTCATAGAGGTTTCAGTCCATAATCAGCTGGCTCCAAGGCAGGGTGGCACACGGCAGAGGGGCCTCTCAGGAGAGAAACAGTTCATGGGGACACAAGGTAGCAAAACAAGGGGTCTTAACAGCATCTTTCTGCCCCTTTTATACTCTATCTAGGCAACTGGGATTAGGGTGGTGTCAGAACAATCAGTGGACTGATTTAGTAATCGCACACCAGTAATCCCAGCATCACACACCCAGGATCCGGCCACCTCTGAAAAAGCCCCATCTAAGGCCACAGGAGGCTTTGGGGTCCTCTAGACACAGCCTTAACACCAGAGGGGGGCAACAGCAGGGTTTTGCCGGTAGAAGAACTTTTGAGATTATTTAAGTCGGCCTTTAATTTTATAGGTGGGGAGGTGAGACCTGGAGAGATTATGTCCTTGTTCAGGTGAGGTAGCTGGAGCGTGTTAGAAGATTTTCCACCTTCCAGTTCTCAGGCTGGTGTCGTGGGAAAGGCCTGGGTGGGCACTCAGTCGGGCCCCACCGGGAGGCCTGGCCACTTTCACAGGGCCTAGGATGCCCGGCCTGGTTCTTCAGATGGTAGGTGGGTGTTCGGTCCCTAAGAGGCCCGATCTGCTCGTTGAATTGAGCAGAGCCCAGGAAACCATGCCTTCAAGTATGGCTGAAGTTCAGCCTGTAGAGGACAGTCTGCTTCCTTTCGTGCTGCAGGTTGGTAGTGAGGTGGAGGGAGAAAGTGTCCGGACATGGGCTAGGCCTCTCTCTAGGCCCTGCTCCTAGTGACTCTTGGGACTGAAACCAGTTACTCAAACTCTGAGCCTCAGGTGCTGCCTTAGCCAGTAAGCGAGTGCCCCCTGCCTAGGTAGAGAAGTCAGACTCCCAGCTCTGTGAGGTTGAGAGATACCAGGTGCTGTGGGGTACATGTGCGTGTGTGTATGTGTAGGCTTTTATTTTTGCAAAAGTAGACCACGTAACATAGAGATTAGCTGCTGTATAATTTTAGGTATGTCTTGTTTATGCAAATATAAGAAACACAACACAGGGGTTAGTTATTCTCTGCACAAAGGGTCTGTTGTGTTAGTGAATCATTACTGGGTCAGCTTATTTCCAGAGTTATTCAGAAGCATTTGCTATGTAAAGCCAAGGCCATTTCTATCGTAATAGTCTGTGTTTTCAGATTTGGTATAGTATTATCCTAAAGAGCAAAATGCACGGTCCTTTCTGGTGACCTAGTCTGGTTTTGCATTATTTTAGTACAATCACCCCTTGTTTATTCATGGACTCATTTTTGCAGTTTTAAAAAAGTCTTCAGTCTTGTCCTATGCCAAAGTTGTTAGCTCCTTTCCCAAAGTTCTGGGCAGGTGTCTGAAAGAGAGGGAGTTAAGTCTGATGGTTTTGCCGCTAATTTGCCCCTGTCACAAAAGCTGCACTGAGGGGAGATCCTGAAGAGTTCATTAAGTGAGGATTTTCAAGCTTTGGTTTGTTTGTTGTTGTTGTTGTTTCGGTACCAGGGATCAAACTCAGGACCTTGTGCTTGCAAGGCAGGCTCAGTGCCACTGAGCTAAATCCCTGGCCCTGCAGTTTCAAGCTTTGATCAGCCTTGGGAGGTCAGCATTTCTCGGCCTCTGTCCACAGAGCTAATTGAGGTGAAACCGTGGTTACAATGCGGCAGAATTCCTTTTCTGGGGTGTGAGATTCCCAGCTATGAATGTTTCTTTTCCATCCATAGAATATGATCTATAAAACGATGATACTTTTCTGTTTATCTCCCACTCACTGTTTTCTTCAAAGATAGCATATGGGGTCCCGGAATCCCCCATCTTCATACTTAGCCCAAAGGCAGAGAGAATGAGCATCACCTGGTTGTCCTGGGCTGTCCCCAGGGAGCCCAGCTGGGGACATGAGACTGCCTCAGTCTCACTGACTGGGCTGTGAGCTGTTATGACCCATGTCCACTTTTGTGCGTGGTTCAGCCTGCAAAGATTGTGGGTGGGTTTAAGGGCTCACAGTGAGTGACCCTGGGCAGCTGGGAACATTTGCTGATGGTGTTTGACAAACCAAACTCGGATAAGATTCCTTCCTTGGGGCTCAGGGATAGGGGTTTTGAATGGCCACGAGAGAAAAGATCTGAAAAATTGCACTGTGAAACAGTATCAAAAAGAAAGAGGACGAATTCTCTGTGGAGAAGAGCTCGGGTGTGTGGTGGAAATGAAGCAGAACAGTTCTAAGGGAGCTGCTGGAAAGACATTTAGGGTTCCCGGCCAGAAAGAGGTGTGACCAGATGCCCTTTCCTCCCAGGTCAGGAAGTTTGTTCTTTGAAGTATGTCTTTGGACTGTTGTGCTTCCCCACCACTTCACAGACCACTTATAGCTATAGCTTCAAGTAAGCCTGGTTTTTTTTTCTTTACCCTGAAAAATAATTTCAGATTAGCAAGAATGATCTCTTGTATGGAGAGACAGGGTCTTGCTGTGCAGCCCAGGCTGGCCTCAAACTCCTCCAGTGATGCTTTTGCCTCAGTCTCCCAAGTAGCTGCCCTGCAGGTGGATGCCCTGCACCCAGGAGAGCCAAGAGTATTTTCAACAGTTCAGCCAGGGCTAAATCTGGTGGTAGTGCTGGGACTTGAACCTGGGGCCTCATGCATGCTGAGCTCTGTCTCCCACTGAGTGGTACCCAGTGCAGAGCGACCAAAAGAGTCTAGGAGAGGGTGGTGAGCTGCTCAAGGTGAGCACTAGGCTCTTCCGGGAAGCCTGGCTCCACCTTCCAGTTTGGGGAAGGCACCAGTCAGAAGCCTGCCTCCAACAGCAGGAGGGCTGAGCATCCCTTTCCCAGCTCTGGGAGGGAGGCTGGCCCACGGAGTTGACTGGCAGAGAGGAGAATGCCAGGAATTTCCATCATTTCCTGCTGGCAAGGACTGTGTGCCCAGCAAGAAGGCCAGATGTCAGCAGTACCTTTTCCAGACAGGAAGGGGTGACAGGAGGCAGAGGACCCACCCTGGCTTTCGGGCAGAGGGAGGGAACAGAATTCAACTCGCTGCCTTCCGAGAGTTTCTTTGGAATGTTCAAAGCCATTTGTATTACTTAGCAGGAGGGGGGACGGTTTTATTTATGAGATTTGGGAATCCTAGCAGAGTTGGTATTTCTGATTTCATAAGAGCTTGGTGTCGGGTGACAGAAGTGGACACTGAAGAGAGTCTCAGGCAAAGCCCCTCTGGCCTTTGCTCCCCCACAACCCACGCAGGGGAGTTCAGCAGTTATCACCTCCTTTTAAATAACCTGAGGAGGTTTTGTAATTTTTGTCATTATCAGTAATAGAAAATTGCAGCCTTATTTGCCAGCAATGTGCATCCAGGTTTCCCTTTTTAAAGAGCCCAGGCCAGATCCTCCCTGCCTTCCATAGCATTCGATTTTTAAAACTTTTTTTTATTTTTTAGGTACTGGGGATCGAACTTGTGTCCTTGCGCTTGCGCGGCAGGCAGCGAAACCACTGAGCTAAATCCCCGGCCCTCATACGGTTTTTTAGAAACCATTTTCGTATGAAAGTAACCGTGAGGCTTCCTTTCTTGAATGTCTCCTATGTGCCCGGGTTTCGCGCCCGTCCCTTCATTTAAGTCTCTCTGAAGCCCTTCGGGCGGGAATCCGTGGTTGCACAGGAGCGAGCTGGAGCTCCTGAAGCCGCCAAGCCGAGTGTCTGTCGTGGCATCGCTGGGGGGTTGTGGTGCAGTGCCGGGCGCGCTTAACTTGAGTAAGGCCCTGGCTTCTACCTCCAACGTCAAGAAACCATAGCCCGATTTCAGACCCCAGCTTCTTTTCGCTCCCCTCAGGGCTGAGGTTCGCCCAGATTGCTTCTCAGAGCACCCCAAGATTCCCAGAGCGGAAGTGAGTCCCGGCTGTGTGTGGGCTAAGTGGGCAGCTGCCCCACAGTGTCTCCTGTGTCGTAATTCCGTAACGTGCACAGTACTGAGCCCTGAATTTTCCAACCGCTTTAGTACCGCCTCCCTGCCCGCCCCCTGTTTTTCATTCACTTGTGAATCCCGGCGAGGGTGTGGGAGGGAGGAGAGAGGGAATCATTTGTTTTTCCGACAATTAGGTTGAAGCTGAATGTGGTTTAGTTTTATTTTTGGAAAAACTAAAGAAGAAAATATACTCAGCCATTTTTCCTGTGGAGACAGCGTGAAGAGATTCAGTTGTTTGCGGGGTTTGGTGCAGGGCAGGGTGGAAAGAGTGACTCGCCACTTTCCCTGGAGGACAGCAGAGCTGGGCTAGGGCAGCGGACAGCAGACAGCGCACCGCGCCGGCCTCTCCCTTCCCTCCCGGGCAGAGGTGTTTGGGCCGCCGCGCAGCAGCTGGGCCGGAAGCCGCGCTTGGGAGCAGACTGTCCTGCTTCCCCTGCCGCCTTCGCCCCTTCCCAGCAAGTCACCAGACCTCGCTGGGCCTCACTTTGCTCAGCTGTGAAGTGGGGCGCCCAGGGCAGCCACGGGGCGGGGTGCGCAGACGAGGAAACCCGGGCTTGTGGCCGTGAGGGCCAGGAGAGCAGTGGGGCTGCGCTGGACCGTGGCTGTCCGCCCCTGGCTGCTCCCCGTCTCTGCTCTTTCCCCTTCCGCAGGCCCTGCATCCCTTGCTGGTGCACCCCAGCTCTCCCCCGAGAAGCGCAGGGGCCTTCCTGCCCTCTGGCCCTTCCATCTTGCTCTTTCAGTCCGTCCTCACTGTTTGTTCTCAGGCCTGCCCTAGGGCTGTCGCTGGTTTAGGAAACACCTCGGGAGTCTCTCATTGCAGGGCTTTATCAAGATGGAAAGGCTCGGTGACCACCAGCTCGGAATCTGCCCTAAGGGAGGGGCACGGCGCACTAAGGGAAAGAGCAGCTGTCATGGAGTCGTGTGGCCAAAGCAGAGGATAGGCTGGGGCACACAGGCGCCTGGTTTCCCTCTGTGGCTCACCAGCGAGGTGGCCGGGACAGGTGTCTGCCTCTGTGAGGGCTGAGCGCACTGGTCCTTGGAGCAGGGCCCCGTCCAGAAAGCTGCAGAAAGGTCACAGGGGCCCTGGGCCACCACAGGTCCAGGTGGGCGAGGCAGTCATTGTGTCCTTGTTCTTTTGCAGAGCAAGGAGCTTCCCATGAACACGCCCAGTCAGCTCGCGCACCCATCTCAAGGGCCACACTGACAGTCCTTGCCTGAGTTAGTAAGGGACAGACAGGGACAGGCCCTGCCTCCAGTTGGGCTAATTGTGTGGCGTGGAGCACTGTACATGGTGCTGAATCAAAGCTCTGACCACTGGTATTACTCATAACATCCATATCCCGATATGTAGTATCAAGGGCCAGGCGCCTGTCTGGTAAGCAGGAGGCCCTGAGTTCATTCCTGGGACCAAACAAACAAATACATAACATCAGCCGGGCATGGTGACACATGCCTATAATCCCAGCACTCGGAAGGCTGAGGCAGGAGGATCACTGGGAGTTTGAGGCCAGCCTGAATTATACAGGGAGAGTGTTTCAAAAAAATATATGGTATCAGTACATTTAGAATTTAACATTAAATATATAATAAATATTGTCAAATAGCAACATAATTGTATTATAACCAAATATGTTATTTCTCATTTGTCCCACCTCTAAAATTATCATGTTTTGTATAACACATTTGAAAATTCAGTTTGTGCCCAAAATATTTTTCAGTTGCTTGTAATTTTGTTGAAAATGGAGCTACAAAGTGCTGGGCTCTCAGACATGATTAGTTTATAAAAAGAGAAACCTTATGAAACAAGAAATCAGTGAAATGGAGGAGGAAATGAATGAGTGAGGGAATAGAGGTTATTTTGTTTTCTAGAACATAGTATTCCCTGTAATGTTAAGCAGATTTTTGAAGGAATTTTTTTAATAAAAAAGGAACTTAAGAAAAGTCCCAAATCTTAATGAATATAGCTCTTGCCACACGAAATATTGTGAAACTGGTCTCTTGTTCTGAGTCATCACTACAAACACTCATTTTCCAGTATTTCCTTTTTCTAGGTATTTCAATACTGATGCTTGGCCCTGATGGATACAAGCTTCCCTTTTTATGCACTTGAGTATTTTTAAAAAATTTTTAAGTGTGAATATTTTCACATACAGATCAGTTTCCTTCACATGCTGTGGATGATGGAGGAGTTTAGACTTGTCAGGGAAGTGGGAATTGAACTCAGAAGTCTGCAGAAGTTCTGGGGAAATCCAGGCTGCATTTCTATTCCCAATTCCAAATGCTGCTCTGCACTTCTGTCATTCGAAGTAAACTTTCTAACATGTCTTTTGTGCTCTGTGAGATATGAAAATGTAGAAATAAAATAATGTCTGGTATTATTATTATTATTATTATTATTATTATTATTTTTGGTGCTGGGGATCGAATCCAGGGCCTTGCACAGGCTAAGCACACGAGCTCTTATCAAGCTACACTTCCGGCTCCTTGTTGCTGACACTGTAGATCTTCAGTCTTCTGTCTAAGCTCAGAAGTACCACAGTAATACAAGGGAGAGATGACCACATCCTTCCTAGGTGTGTCTTAGTCTGTGCTTATAAGAGAAAGCTCTCCTGATATTTCTTATTGAGCCCCTTACTTGGGCCATTTGATAAGGAATATCAAGAAGGACTGATTTTTCTACCTCCTTTTTTATATACAAGTCATGTTTTCGAATTTCTCTGGGAAATAACTGAGAGGAATTATGAACACTTGTAATTCTGATATACATCCATGGAATGCCTTCCATGTGCCATGAAGCCGGGTGTAGAGATGAAGAAAACAAAGCCTTGGACCTTGACAATTTTATTTATTATCATCAGCATTTGGAATTCCTTTTTTCTTCCAATTTCTCAAAAATAAGTTTTGTGTGGTTTTGAAACAAGTCTCACTATGTAGTCTGGGTAGTCCAGGATGGCCTCAAACTCAGCAGTCCTCCTGCCTCAGCCTCCTCGGTGCCGGGATTGCAGGTAGCACATGCTACTATGCCTGGCTAAGCAAATTTATTTTAAAAATCCTTATGCAAACAGAAGTATTCTTTTAAGAATATTCATGTGAGTAGTGTTTGATTTTTTTTGTTTTTTGTTTTTTTTGGTTTTTGGTGCTGGGGATCGAACTCGGGTCCTTGCTCTTGCGCAGCAGGCAGCGAAACCACTGAGCTAAATCCCCGGCCCTATGTGGGTGGTGATGTTTTATCAGGGCCATTCCTCAAAAGGCTCCCATATGTATGTGAGTAGAATTGAGAGTTGACATTTTGTGCTGGAAGTGATAGGAAATAGAGTGTCAGGGAGTCACATATAAATTCTGGAGGTGGGAGTGGAAAAAGAGAGTGAAAGAGAGTGGAGCGAGCAGGGCCTGGTGGCGCACGCCCTTAATCTCAGTACTACTCAGGAGGCTGAGGCAGGAAGATCACTAAGTTCAAGGCCAGCCTGCACTACATAGTGAGGCCTTGTCTAAAGAGAGAGAGAGGGAGAGAGAGGAGTGAGGGAGTCCACTGGCTCAGGGGAGAAGGGGTGTCACATAGCGGGAATTTGGGAAGAGAGGCAGCCCCAGAGAATTGGCCATTTTTGGGGAAATGGATGCACTTCAGGAGACTTGCTGAGATGCTAAAGCAAGCAAGACTCCTAGGGAAAACGTCATTCCTAGTCAGCGCAGAATGAAAACGATGTGATATTTATTAACCAACCATAATGTGTTGGGCACCGTGCGCCATGAAGGGAGATGTGGCCTTTGCCTCGGGGAATTTGACATTTAATGGAAAGCAGACACGTATTTCAAACAGTGATGTATCTGCATAAAAAAATGTCAGTCAGCTCTACCAGGTGCTTCACCTCTGGGCTACAGAATTTCACCAGGCGCGACAGGGGGCACTGCACGCCAGGTAGATGGCCCTTGCCTACTGCTTGTTGGTAAACCAGGTTGGGACTCCCCTTTGTACCTGCTTCTCTAGGTCATCCAAGAGGAGAGCAGGGAAGTCCCCTTCCTTTGCCCCTTGGGAAGGGTGGGGGTGAGGAATGAGAAGAAGATACTTCCTGTCTCTGTGAGCTCCACATTCCATTTGCCACCGCTGTTGCTAGGCTGCGGCCCTGTGAGTTCACTCAGACTCACAGGAACTGTGTGCCTTCTTTTTATTTTTTGGAGACAGGGTCTTGCTGTGTAACTCTGGCAGGCCTCAAAACCCTAGCAGTCCTCCCGCCTCAGCCTTCCGAGTGCTGGGACTGTTGGTGTGTGTCACTATGCATGGCTTTGTTCCACTTTTAATAGACCAAAATGTATCTCCTATGAACACTGAGGCCCATGAATAAGGATTTCAGAGAGCCCCGGTGGCCTCCAAAGAGTAAGTTGACACCAGTGAGTTGGTACCGGGGATCGAACTTATGACCTTGCACTTGCAAGGCAGGTGCTGTGCCACTGAGCTAAATCTCCAGCCCTACACCACTAATTCTTAATTTTCTCATTATGGAAGATAGATAATACAACTGTTTCAGGGGCATTGGGAGGAGGTAATGGGCCTTGTAAGAAAACCACTTAGCACAATGCCTGATACTTCAAAAGTGCTCCATAAGTACTTAGTATTAGAGAACTAGTTTTCAAAGACAGAAACTGAGTTCAGTTCTTCCGTTGTACATATTCATAGCCACTCTCGTGCATCCTGTATGAATGCACATGGGGTCGTGTGTGTGTGTGTGTGTGTGTGTGCACGCGTTTGTATCATTGGGTGTTTGAAGTCTGCTGAATTGGAAGCAGAGAGATCAGAGTTAGTCTTCCTTTTGCTATATTTAATTACCTGTGTGAATTCAGCCAAATAATAGAGCTGATTTCAAAGTTTCTTCATGCCATAGCCGGGTTAGAGATTTGCATCTATACTGTGATTCAGTTTAATAATCCACTCTGCCACTACATTTGATTTTTTTTTTTTTGGTACTGGGGATCGAACTCAGGTCCTTGCGCTTGCGCAGCAGGCAGCAAAACCACTGAGCTAAATCCCCGGCCCCTGATTTTTAACATATTTTACTTTTTATTCTTTTTACTTCAACAATTCTAAATAAGTATTTTGTACCCTCATTTCTGTTATGTTTCACCAGATATCTGATGTTAATGTAGCTGGTAGAAATGAGCAGGTGGCAAACTCTTTTCGCATTAGTTTTGCTCAGAATTTTAGTGATCTTATGATTATTGGTTTTCCATTTGGTTATATGTTCCTCTCATGGCACTGTGTAAGTATTGAAGCATTTTCTAGGTATAAATGTTTTGAACAAAATTTATTGCAGCTCTCTAGACTCAAACATACTTTCTCTCTGAGCGTCATAAAATCACTGAATAACTATTCAAATAAAGGGGCTTGTAAATTTAATAGAAAGTATAATGTTTCCATTAATAATCTCAAGGAAATTTGTTGGTTTCTCTGAACCGAGTAATTCGTTTATATTTAATCATGTTATGATTTTTTCTTTGTGCTTCTTGTGTTAATGAAGAACATATTGAATAAAATCATACATTCCCAGGTTATCAACAGAATAAAATCACTTTAACTGTGTCCCATCTTCAGAAGAAGGCCTGCTGGGAACCCTGACTTTCTCAGCTTTTCTGGTGAGTGACCAAGTATGAGAGTTCACCAAGGGGGAGAAAAAGACACTAGGAGGTCCTCTGTGTCTTGGGCCTTTCTTTCTCCCCCCAGGATTGTGGTTCTGTAAAGTGGAACCATACATATTTTGCTGTTTCTTTTTTTTTTTTTTTGGTACTGGGGATCAAACTCTGGACCTTGCGCTTGCAAGGCAGGCAGCAAAACCGCTGAGCTAAATCCCCGGCCCTTGATCCATACATATTTTAAAAGCTTGTGAGCTTGTCCTTTTACCATCTGGAAAACTATTAGGTCAGTTCTTTACTCTCAGCTTTTTGGTAGTTCACTTCACTTCGAAAATTGCAAGTCACCATTAGAATGAGGGAAAAAATGAAGGAGAAAAGGTTGAGTATTCAAAAATTATTTTTCTATTTATAATGACACCTGGAAAGGGTAGATTTTGATACAGTAAACTGAAAACCTGTTTTGTTTTTGTTTTTGCTGAGGTGGATTTAGGTACACCCACAGCTGGGGACAGCTGAAGAATTTGGGGTTCTTGAATTCTAAGAAGGGGAAGAGAAAGGAAAAGAGACAGAAGGGAATAGGAAAAGGGTTGGAAGTAGAACATTCCACAGGCTTTGGGATTGGGATATAAGGAATCTTAGCTCTCAAGAACCAGAGACTTAGGAAGAAGGGAATGAGCATATGTTTGTTTATTTGTTTGGTTTTTGAGCCAGGGTCTTGCTGTGTATGTAGTTCAAACTGGCCTTGGATTCACTGTGGTAGCCTAGGCTGGCCTTGATCTCCTGCCTCCCAAGTGCTAGGATGACAGGCATGTGACACTATGCCTGGCTCTCTGAGGATTCTTATCCCAGCCTTAGCACTGTGTCTGAGAAAGAAACAGTAATGTATTTTGAGTCACTGTAATGCGCCAGGTCCTCAAGATGCTTTCTTAAATCTTTCCAAGCTCTTGGTTGGGCAGGCCTCACCCCAAAAATGTGCTCTGCCGCTGAGTTTGGGGAGACAGAGGCCTAGCCCATGGTCAAGCAGGAAGTCACATGAACACAGAATCACGTGCAGAAAAAGTAAAGCCCAGAGCAGAGCTAGATCTGAGAAATGCAGATGACAAACTAGAGCCTCCACTAGACGGTGGGTGTTGTAGAATTTCTAGTGTCCGAGGGAGCAGACGGGGAGGCAGTGACTCCCCAGACTCCTGGAACTCTCTTGGGGGTGGTCCAGGTCCTTTGTTGCTCAAGATGCTGGGAAGCTCCATTGGCTTCAAAATTGTACCCCTGCTTGACTTTATTTTTTGCTTACACTTAATTAAGATGCGAGGCTTCTTTTGAAGTACACATGTACTAGGATGTTTTAGAAATGATGATGGTTACTGATAATCACATGTAATTAGGGGAATTATTTCATCAGATTGCTTTTCTTTCTGTAAAATCAAGCTGAAGTCAGTGTTTTGTTGTTAGGAGATTCTTTTTCTGTTTTTGTTTTTTGAGACAAGGTCTCACAATGTAGTGCAGGCTGGCCTTGAACTCAAGGCAGTCCTCCTGCCTCAGCCTCCCAGGTGTGTGTCACCACGACCGCCTACGAGATTCATATTGCAAAGATGAAAAAGGTTGAAGGAGCTTTGGATCTGACTACCTGGTTTGAGGAAGAAATGCCTCAAGCTGTGGGACAGGAGCTCAGAAAGATGCGTCAAACACAAGCTTTCCCTCCTGAAGGATCTTGTTTAGGTTGGGCTCATCTCTCTTCCCAGAAAGCAGGTATACAAGGCTCCTCTTTAAACCGCCTTGAGGAGGGAAATGTGATTCTGGGAGAAAGCTTCCCGAGATCCAGATCCCCAAGGTGAGGGAGTCTCCAGTACCCGGCTGTGGAGAGGCTGAGTGGATCTGCTCTTCAGGCCTCAGTGCCAGCCCGCCCTGCTGCTGGACCCCTCAATAGGTTTGTGCAGTGGCTTCACTTTCACTGGGAGTGGAAACCAGCTTTGATCGTGTGCATGTATTGTTAGCCTCCACTGAGAGTTAGAAAAATTCCACAGCATCTGTAGTGTACCTGCTCTATCCTGGTCCTTATGCTGGAGCCTGGAACTGCATTGCCAGCACAGAGACCAGTGACGTCCTCCGCCGAGCTTGGCATAGCCTTTGCATAGCCTTTACATCCCCAGCCCCTTTTTATTTTTTATCATGAGGCAAGGTCTTGCTAAGTTGCCCAGGCTGGACTTGAACATGTAACTCTCCTATCTCAGCCTTCCAGAGTGCCTGGCTAAAAAATATTTACTAGTTATTATTTTTGGGTACTAGAGTTTGAACCCAGGCCTTGGACACAAAAAAATAATACCCTGCCCCCAGTCCTTGTACCAGTATTTGTTGTGTTTAGAGTCTAGCAAGGGAGGAAAAAAAAAAAAGATATAGTGTCATTGAAAAAATACTTGAAATAGAAGAAAATAGAGGACCCAGATCCTGCAGTTAATTCTATAGAGAAGTACCAAGGAGAGCCCTGGGCTAAAGATGGACAAGCAGAGGGCAGTTTGGGAAGGGCCTTAAAGTGCAGTTACCAGGCAGTCACATGGGAGCAAGAGCCGCTGGTGGAAGAGGCAGAATAAAGACAGATGAGTAGTTTGGTGAGTCACTCAATCTCCTGAGCAGGGAGATTGCTGAATGCCAGAGGACAAATCAACAAATGGACAGTGTGCCAAAGGATGGTGATCAAGAGGGAAGAGTCTCCCTTGTTTTCACCACAAGCAACATGGTAGCAAGGCCGTGACCCATCCTGACAGCTGACACTGACAGAGGAGCTGAGAGGTTCTATGCATGGTTCCAAAGTAATGCCTGAGGAGACTTAACTGACCTTGATAGATAGCGATAGCAAGAGGTTAATTTGATTGACACAGGTCTCTCTTTAACTTCGTCTTAAACAGCCAGTAGAAAAGAATAATTAAGATATTAAGACCATAACAATAAAACTAGATATTAAAAGGGACTCCAATCGCTGAGTCCTTCTGGCAGTTTCCAGCTATACAGGTAGCTGACCGCTGTTAAGGGTCATTAAAAAAAAAACTATGATAAAACATATAAGAGCTCAACAAGAGTTTTAAAATTTCTTAGCTAAAATTGTCCTTCAAATTGTGTCTATCTTCTTACAGCTAAAACTAGAGAGACTTATGACAAAATATCAGACTTATACACAACCTTCATCAGTAAGAGCCCTAGCCAGCAGGTCACTATTTCAGCTTCTAAGCGTGGCTCTTTCCCCAACCCACCTTTCCATTCTGGTACTTATGCTTAGATTATACACGCTCTAACTCCTTAAAATTTTCGTTTATTCTAGCATAGAGGCTGCCAAACTCCAAACACACATACAGATGGAACCAACGACAAATGTGCTAGACTCCTTTTACTGGGATCCACCAGACCAACCTCGTAAAAAAATTCACAACTGGTAAACTACAATATGACTTGTGTCTGAGGCCCATTAGATTAGCTCCCTGGAGAGGGCCCCTAACTCCAGTCCCCGCACATCAACCCTTCTCAGCTCAAAGCAAGTAGATGACTAACTAGATCCCTTAACTGCAGTTAGGGGAACTTCTTCAGAGGAGGGAATATTGCAGACAGCTAAGTTAGGAAATATGATAAGACAGTTGGATGAGGATGGGCCCTCAGCATAGAAAACAATTGAGACCCATTGACTAAAGGTTAACATAAAAGGAGAGAGACTACTACACCACCTACTTCCCCTGGGGATGAATAACAGTGATTGATATTCTAAATAGACCATGGGCACCTTAACCGGGGCTAAACCATCCGTAGCTAGCATGGACTAGCTTCTCCATTTGATCACTGTTTAATCAATATTACCTGGGTGACCGTACTTGTAATCCTATTGGTTGATCATGGTTTTATCTCGCCTCATGCCCACCTTGTAATTTTCCACTGGGTCTTATAGTTTTGTCCCACTTTAAACCTGCCTCACTTCATGGCTTTGCCCCATAAAACACCGTTGAGAAGCCGGGTGGGAGGGCAGTCCACTTTGTGGTCCCCCTCTGTCTCTCTTAGATAGAAGCTACCTTTCAATAAATTCTTCCTACTCTTAACCTCAAAAAACAAAAACAAAACAAAACAAAAAACGAGTAGCACCCATGAGCAGCAAGCCGGGCATTGGGTTTGCTAATTCTGCATCTGTGGACTCAACTGACTCTGGATAGGAAATGTTTATAAGGAAAACCTGCTGGGCTGGGGATTTAGCTCAGAGGTTCCTCTGCCTGCCTCGCAAGCGCAAGGTCCTGAGTTCCGGTACAAAAAAACAGAAAGGAAAAACCTGCTGCCAGGCATGGTGGCACACGCCTGTAATCCTAGTACTTGGGAGGCTGAGGCACGACGGTCTCTGCCAACCTGGGCTGCATAGTTCAAGGTCAGCCTGGACTACATAGCAAGACCCTGCCTCAAAAAAACTGAGAAAGAGAGAACCTGCACCCAAACCGACCACGTACTGACTTGCCATTTCCCAAACAATACAGAATAACATCTATTTACATGGCAATGACATTGTGTTAGGTGTTTATTTTATTGTATTTTTGGAGACAGGGTCTCATTATGTAGTCCACGCTGGCCTTGAACTCTCAGTGATCCTCCTGCCTCAGCCTCCAAGTGCTGGGATTTCAGGTGTGCACCACCACACCCAGCTGTTGGGTGTTGTAAGCCATCTACAGATGATGGAAAGGGTACCAGAGAGCGTACATAGGTAAGTGCAAACCTTCCACCATTTTATAGGAGGGACTCGGGCACCTGCAGAGTTTAGTCCCTGTAGGTGGTCCTGTACTGATTCCTCATGGATGCCGAGGGGCAGCTGTCCCTAACCTCATGGGAAAGTGGACCCGGCCTGTGCAGATAGGGAGGGAAACACGACGTCCGCTGTTTATTAGGCACCTAATAGGCGCCAGAAGCCATGGAGGAGTCTGAAGAGTCAGTCAGTCGAGTTCAGTTCTCAAGCACGCTGCCGTGGATTTGGAAGTCACTCGTGGATGTGGCAGTAGATAATCCAGGTCAGTTCTCAGTATGGATCTGAGATGAAGGCGGAGCCGACCAGACGTCCGGGAAGGAGAAGGGGCAGTGCAGGCTGGGAAGGATAAAACCCAGACAGGGTAACCTTGCAGGCGTGCTGGCTGGGCCAGGCCAGGCCAGCAGGCTGGGAAACTGGGAGGAAGGATCCAGGTGGATCCTATGAAGATGTCAGGTCTCCGGCCCTGGGGAGGCAGAGCAGGCAGAGCTCCAGCTTCGATCTCGCCACACTGTGTTACTGGAAAGGCAGAGGAAGTGGGAGGTGGGCTGGGGAGAGAGTCGCTGGACCCCGAAAATAAGCTGATGATGGACGTGACACCTGGAATGAAGTGAGAGAGAAGAGATACCACAGCGGGACACTAATCTGCGACTCCACCATGGCGCTGGCTCTGGAGGGAAACTGATAACCTCTGACCTTAGTGACCCCGGGCTGGAAGGAGAGGGCGGAGCCTCAGGGCCGAGCTCCTCACCGGGACACTCAGTGTTTAATGCACCTGCCACCGCCTTTCACTGCAGTGAGAGATTATTTTTCTCAGTATGACTTACAACCTTCTTGATTTTAACAGACCCAGTGCTTTTGGTTTGGTCGATGATTGCTGAATGTTTTAAATCTGGCAATTTGTAGTCAGGTACAGACAATAAGTGCTTCGACAGATTTATTTTTTATGGTGCTGAGGATGTAACCAGGGCCTTGCACATGCTCAGGAAATGCCCTAGCACACCCTGCACCTCCAGCCTGCAGTTTATACTCCTCGCTGTTGCTTCCTGGCTGTGCCAGTGCAGTCTTGGAGGCATTTATGATCGTGGGGAAAAACAACATGACAACAAACCCAACCTAAGGCAAAACATTGTAAAAGGAGTGTGAACCGGAACTCTAGGAGTCTGGGTAAATAAATGGCTTTCTGGAAGCACTGATGTGGAAAACTGCTGTAAGCTTGGACGGTCCTTTTTGGGAACCAGCCCAGGGATACAGAAGCAGTGCAGGGGCTGAGAGGGCAGAAGCAGAAATGGCAGAGGTGGGTGGATGCCTCCATCAGAGCCTGGGCACGGCCTCCTGCCCTCTCCCCACTCCCCTGGACCTCTCCTTCACCCCGAGAACAACTGTTCAAAGACTCGACTTCTGTTTTGTTGCTAGGAAGGGCTTCCACCTGAGATGTTGCACTTCTTGTATATTTTTTCTTGTTTTTCTGAAACAGGTCCTTGCTGTGTAGTTCAGGTTGGCCCTGAACTCACTATGTAGCGTGCATGTTAAAGGCCTCGAACTCATGGTGATCCTTCTGTCTCAGCCTCCCAAGTCCTAGGATGACAGGCCTCTCTGGCTAGGAAGAAATTAAACTGGAGCTGCCCTCCTTTGTCCTGTTCAAATAAAGGAACATCAAGGTTTCAACAAGTGAACTGTCATCTGTGTTGGTGGGAAGTTCACACACCCAATTCCAAGTGGTCACACTCGCAGACAGAGTGACAAGCGCCTGGTGCTGAGGGGCCTCTGCCAGCAGGCAGAGTCCTCCCATCACTGTGACAGTTTTACAGAGGCTTACACATCTCACATGCAGCTCATTTAAAGTATTCAGTGGCTTTCAATACTCAGAGTGATGCAGCCACCACCAAGATCAGCTTAGGGTGCTTTTATCACTCTGGAGAGTTTCTTCTGTCCCTCCCTCCTGCACCTGTCACCCCTCATTCCTGGTGGCTCCTTAGCTGCTTATGGATTTGTCTCTTGTGGACATTTCACAGAAACGTGGTTTTGTAATGTTTTTTGGTGGCTGGCTTATTTCATCTCACTTAATTTCGTTAAGCATCACCTGTGTCGTAGCATGCATCAGTACTTCGTTCCTTCTCATTACTGAGTAATATTCCACCGTGTGGATGTGCCACGTTTCATTTAACTGTTCCTTAGCTGGTGGTAGGCATTTGCACTGTTTCTCGTTGTTGGGTATTAGGAGTGATGCTGTGGTAAAGGCTCAGGCATGTTTTTGTGTGGATGTGTGTTTTCATTTCTCTTGGGCAGATACCTTGGAGTGGACAGTTGAGTTATATGTTTAATCTTTTGAGGAAATGCTGGATTATAGTCTAGCATTATTAAGTACTGTAGTCCCATTCCTTTACCCTGAAAGGGGAGAAAAAATCATCATGCTGTAGTGCATGATGATGTGCACTAACTAAGAAGGCCTAGAATTGAAGTGGCCTGAGGGTGGCTACAGTGTTAGTTATTCACATCATGGTCTCTATACCTTTCCATATGCTTGAGCTGCTACCCTGTGGAAAGGAAGACCTGGTTAGCATTCTTGTTTTGCAGTGGGGAGGGAGTTCAAGACAAAGTCTTGCCAAGTAAAGCTCAGGCTGGCCTTGAACTCAGTATATAGCCCAGGCTGGTCTTGAACTCGCAGCAAACCTCCTGCCTCAGACTCCCAAGTGGTGGAACACACCATGCCTGGCTCTGGTTAACATTTTATTCTCCTTTCCCTGAGCGCTCTGAGCCAGGTGGGTGGCAGCCAGGGCTCTGCCTGACCTTGCTGGTGTGATTGCCTGCCACAAGCTGCTTGTAACTCCTGAGCCCTTGAAAACGTGTTCCAATTGAGACAAACGCAGTGGGTCTAAAGTTCACCCTGGATTTGGAAGGTTTAATGTTGCAATAAAGAATATAAAATCTCTTAGAGTAATTTTTACATCCATTACGTGTTCAGATGATAGTATTTGGTGTCAGGTGGGTGAAACAGTATATAAAAATAATTTCACTTGCTTTGTATGTTTTTAGTGTGGCTACTGGAAAAATACAAATTATGCCTGTGGCTTGAGTGATGTATCAATTTGTGCTGTTACATATGATTTTTCAAGGCTTGCTTTTTGAATTACTGGAAGAGAAAAAAATTAATCTAAATATCCTTTGGGTAAACACAGATGATTATTAGCAGTTTTTAAAAAATCACTGAGAGGGCCAGGGATTTAGCTCAGTGGTGCCACCACCTGCCTCACAAGCCACAAGGTCCTGAGTTTGATCCCTGGTACCAAAAAAAAAAAGAAAAAAATCACCGAGAAAGATTGGGAATAATCTGTTTACTCCTCCAGTGGGATGCATCAAGGGAAAGCGAGTCAGCTTTCAACTCCAGGGCCTCTCATGCCCTGCCAAGCTTCCCTGGAAGGTAATTCATCCCCTACAGAGCAAAAGAAGACAGGTTCTCCACACAGAAACACGCCTGCGAGGACATTGGAGCCACGCACTGTGGTAGTGGGGTGCGCTCCTCTGCCAGTGCCCTCTGCCTGTGACTAGCTGGCCCGAGCCCAGGCCCTGTCTCCAAGGCCTAAGGCAGGAAGTGGAAGTGCACCTTGGAGATGCAGGAAGAAAGAGAATTGGCAAACTCCTGGGACAACGCCCTGGTCATGGGGTCATCCTCTAGCTAACGTGTGAATGCCACTTAACCACAGAGACACTTGGCCCTGGGCTGCCTGCCTGCTTTTCCCTTGTGGGTCAGTATTCAAATTGTCAGGAAAACTGTATTGAAGGCGTAATGCACTTGGCAACAGTCTTTGGTAAAACTTGAATTACGAGCTGATGTTTTTAATCTCAACTATCTGGACAGGAGGTTACCACTGGTAGTTTCTTGATTCAAAACAGAACAGACCTGTATTTGGCAACACCCCCAGGTAACATAATTTAGCTTGACTCAGGCCTTAAGAGATAAATTCCTGAATTTTGTTCCTTTGGGAAGAAAACTTCTTACCCCTTGGCTGAGGCTCTTTCACTGATGTGTAAAATGAAACTTGGGGTGTGGATGGGGGATTCAAAAGGTGAGACAAGTCCATAAAACCTGAGGCATATAGTAAACGGGGAATCTGCATCTCCCTCAAGTGGCCCATTCCAGGTGACCATAGGAGAAGAAGAAAAAAATAGGTATGAGCCTGCCAGAACTGTATTCCTGGATGACAACAGAGGGATTCCACATGCATTGAAGTGACATCTCTTGACAAAAAAAAAGTCTTCCTATTTTATTGGTGCTGCATACTTGAGCTCAAAGCCCAATCAAAATAACTCAGTATGTTATCTCCTGTCTCTCGTGAGTGAGGTTAAGAATGTGGAAGGCTAACCAGTTGTCACTCACCGCTTGCCCGTTAGAGGGAGAATCTCAGGACAGCTCCCTGGGAAGTCCTGAGAGGTCATTATGGTTGTCTGAAAAACAGGATAAGTAAGAGAGCGACAGCAATCCGATGAACTAATATGTGCCTTGGGCACATGTGTTTTGTTGGCTTTCCAGGTTGATTTCAGGGCTGGCCTCCGAAGCAGGAACCTTCCTTTGAGGAGGTCCTCTCTATCCCCTTTCCTTCTCTCTCTCACTGCCTCAGACCCAAGAGGCATGGGAGAGTCTGGAAACTGTATCTGGCCCTGGCTCCACTTCTGCTGCAGAAGCTTTTGGAAGGTGAAGGGTCAGAAGACAGAAGCATCCCAGCATGCCCTGGGTGTGCAGAGAAGGGTGCTCCTGGGTTTCCTGACAGACTTCTTGGCCTTAGAAGAGTTTTAACGTAGGCAAAAATGGTGTTAAACACTTCTTGTGGTAGCTGGCTTTTTGTTACAAATATCATGAAGAACCTGAGACTAGGTAACTTTATAGAGAAAAATGTTTATTTTGCCTCACAATTCTCGAGGTCCTTGGTTAAGGCCCACATCTGGTGATGGTTTTCTTGCTGACAGAGTCCATGTGGGGCATCACATGGTGAGAGACAAGTCTTCCTCTTCAGGAAGCCACTCTAAGCCACTCGAATTCAATCATGGGGGCTGGACCCTGATGACTCTATCTAATCCTCTTTTTTTTTTTGGTACTGAGGATCAAACTCGGGACCTTGTGTCTGTGAGGCAGGACAGAGCAGTGGAACCACTGAGCTAAATCTCCGGCCCAACTTCATCTAATCTTGATTATCTCCTGAAAGCCTCACCTCCAAACCAAAGTCAGACTTAGTTTCCACCTTCTTAATACCTCACCATGGGGAAGCAGTTTCAACACATGAACCCTAGGGGGACACACTCAAACCACATAAACCATAGCACCCCCGTATCTCCACCCAGTTTTACACACTCCCAGCCATCTGCCTTTTCTAGACATCCAACCTCTTCTCTGCTTCAAGCTTTCCCAGTGAGGAAAGGTGTCTGATTTAGGACTTTACTTACAAATTCATTCTACATGAGTGTCCCAGGCTCTGTGCCTGCCAAGTCTCCCAAAGTAGACCTGGGTGCTGCCCAACTGCAGAGAATACACAGCAGGTGACTCTGCAGACCTACACACATGGACGGGCTATAGCATCCTCCACCTTTCTTGCTTTCTTACTTTCTTCTGAGACATGATCTAGTTATGTAGCCCAGGCTGGCCTTGAACGTTCGGTCCTCCTGCTTAAGTCCCCGAAGTGTTGTAAGTACAGGCCTATGCAACCACACCTAGCCATCCTTCACATTTTTAAGACAAAGTCCTCTGCCTGTGCCTAAGAGGCATCTTGTCCCAAGTCATTCCAAAAGCCTTCTGAGAATCTGAGCAGTTCATCTCTCTCCACTAGTTACTGAGGCAGCAGTGAAAGTTCTCTGAATGTGCAGTGTGGAAAGAGAACTTCCCCCGGATGGCGGTGGAGCAGAGGGGAACAGAGAGTATTTCATCTGAGACAGAGGTGTGGGCGAGTATCAGACAGACAGAATCTGTGATCCCAAGTCCTGCCAGGTGGAAGTTGAGAGGGCCTTTTAACAGGTGGCTCTGCTGCCTGGTGAAGTCTTTGTTTCTTCTTTGGTTTTAGACAAGGTCTCTCTATGTAGTTCCACCTGGCCTTAAACTTTTGGCAATTCTCCTGCCTCATCCTACCAAGTCCTGGGATTACAGGCGAGCGCCACCAGGACGGGCTGGTGAAGTCTTTATCAGCTCCCAGGGACCCAGCTGTTGTGACTCACAGTGGTGGCTGGTGCCTGTGGCTAGAGGAGAGGGTGGCCTGATCATTCCAGCCTGCTGCTGCTCCTCCCTCCTGAGCCCCCTCAAGTCTTCCCGGTCACTGGGCCAAGTCAGCAGCTCAGGCGGGCAAAGGAGACTTGTTGGAAATGACCAGGAATCCGTGTCTGCTCACACAAGGAGCCTTAGTTCAGTAGCAGTTAAAATGACCATAGCTTGCTTACCACGAGAAATAAAAACACGTTCTCAGTGAGCTGCTCAAGGGTACGCTCAGAAATTAGTGATAGTCTTGGGTCCTCTGAGAGCATTCTGAAAAATGACTCATTTTGTACCGAACTTAGTACAGTAAACTAACTGCAAACAGATCACAAGCAAGTGGAGCAGCTCTCCTTCCAGCCTTTGGGCTTGAGGTTTCTCTAGTGCTCATTATCCCATTGCCCGAGCCCTTCTGGCAGGGAACCGTGGATCCCTGTGCCACAGAGAGAAGGCAGGGGCTCTGGGGAAGCACAGCTTTATGCAGAAGGGGACATATTTATGTAACTCAGAAGAATTTAAAAAATACGAATTTCCAATCTGCAAATTTACTGTGACTTTTGCAAAACTCCCTATATCCTGCCAGAAGGATATGCCATCCCCTTCATCATGAGCTCCAAACAGTCAGAGATCCAGTTTTTGTTGGCAGCGATGTTGAAAAATGCTGAATGAAGGAGGCTTGTTTTCATTCCACTCCTCCTCTTGGAGGAGACGCCAGGACGCCTGGCAGCTATAGGGACTGACTTGCAAGATCTTTGTGGCAGAGTCTAGATTGTTCCATTCACACCTCCCTTTACGCAAAGGCACCCCAGGCTTTATGGGCATGTTTCCCAGCTGTTCAGCAAACCCCATCTAAACTGGTCACCCATTTGAATAGTCGCCAGTCTTTATTTTCGATATGAGGAATTCTAATTGACACACTTGAGTCCACTTTCTGATTGTGTATGCCCTGCCTAACTACTGTCCTTGTCTTTATCAGCCCAAGTATATGTGACTCGACATTCTTTAAGGCAGGGTTAAAAACATCTGCAGCCTAGAAATCAGCAGAGTTCCCCAGGGAGGGTGTTAGCTCCACAGTATGCTGATCTGTTTCCTGTCTTTGTTATGATTTCTGCACTGTAACTGAATACCCTTCAGTGCTCCGGCGGGTGGGCAAGCGAGCAAGCGGGCACTACACGCAGCTGTGTCAGCAGGCCAAGGACTGTTGGCTTAGAGGGCTCCATTCGTTTACACAGACAGCTTCCATAATCCCAAGCAGGCCTATTCCTTTACAGGCTAAGCTGCTCCTTGTTGCTGAGCAGCAGGTCTCGCTGTGCAGTCTGAGCCGTTACATGTAATCTAATTAAGACTAATTATGAGGAAGAGCAGTTACCTAGCTGAGCTGGTCTGGGAACAGGAATGAACTGCCATCCTAACAAAATGCTTATGAAAACGCTGCCAAAAGGCAGTCAAATAATATGACCTTGAAGTGAGAAGCAGAGGGACGGAGCCCTTGACCCAGCAGAAAGGAGTACAGTCCCAGGGTCCTGCCTGCATGGCTCTTCTCTGCTGCTTGTGTTTTATCTTTGCTTTTGGGATACAAAGCTGATCTTGCCATCCCACTGGCCAGCCATCAAGTCTGTGGCCTCTCCAGACTCAGAAGCGAATGGCGAGATGTTCCTGTTGTCCACAGTCTACAGCTTAGCACACTGCTCTCTGTTGGAGGAGAAACCATGCTTTTTGGAAACCTTGCAGATTGCATAGTTTATTCTCAAAACACAGCACCAGCTGCCAGCGGGTTTCCAGTAAGCTTTGAGAGTGTTTAACCCAAAGTGGGTTTGTGACCTTCTTGCATGAGGTGTGACAAGACTCTGGTGAAGCGTGGAGAACAGATTGTTGGTAATGCAGAAGCCCTGTTGGCCCAGCCCGGCTTGGAGGGCAGGGCCCCACCCCCCTCCCCCAACTGTGCACATCCCAGAGGACCTTTCTGCGCAGGCTCTCCCTCCCAGAGTGAAGCAGTGCCTCTGTGTGGGCTGCTTTATGAGTGCGAGTCACTCCCAGCCCATGATTGGTCCAAACTCCCAGGGCTTTCTGGCACTATTACCCAGTGAGAGGTTTGGGGTTTGCATGAGGTCGTAGAACCAAGCGGTGTGCAGGATGGAAATCACCGTGTGTTATATCGTTTAAACTTCAAGACAGCATAGGGCCAGAAATTATTTTCAGTCTTCGTTGAGAACTCAGACTGGGCACAGGCGCAGTGTTCCTGTTGGATTTATATGCTGTCGTGTCTGCCTCCCCAAGACCAGGCAAATGTGGACGTCAGATGCTTTTTCTCAATTCTGTGCAAGGTCAATAGTAAAACGCTCCATGTAATGAACTGCAAGGCTGTTGTAAGCCAACCAGCCTCCAGCTTCTTACTTTGTGATCCCACCTGAGGACTGGCAGGTGGTCTGATTTCATACCCTGCCCAGGCCGTGCCTGCTGCACTTAAGTATTGTGTCATTTAAACTATGTCATGCTATTTTTATAAAGCTATAGTGTCACCATGCCTTTCATTTCTGTTTATCGCCCAGTATAGCTTGCCATCTAGCCATGCAATGGTTGTGAAATAGGAAATGGTGATTTTTAACATTGTTTCTGTCTGGCTCACAGCCTGGTCTAAGGGCGATGGGTGGTCTTGTGATTATAGAAGGTGGCCTGGGCCTCGTGAAAGAGGATAGGATGCTTGCGACGGCAGTCAAATCAGGGACATTAGTGATCTTCAAGTGTGAGTCCACCCAGCATATGTTCTCCATCTCTTGGAAAATAAAACTCGAATTCTGATTATAGGAAGCCCTTTCTAGATGATTGCAAGGCTCAGCATTTAATTGTTCACATATTTATTAAAGAGCGATAATGTCTCGGACTTTTAGGCTCTGGGAGCACGGTGAGCAAGGTAGAATGTATCTGCTGTTGTGGCAGATGGGGAAACAGGTAATGAACTAATTTAACTTTTTTTTGAGACAGGATCTCTGTGTGGTTCGGGTTGGCCCTGAACTCACAGCAGCGATCCTCCTGCCTTGGCCTCCTGAGTTCTGGGACTCGAGGTGTGTGCTACCATCCCCGGCCAAATGAACTACTTTAAAAAAGAACGTAATTCGGGTAGTGCTGTAAGTGCTGCAGAGCACCCTTGGGACTGGGGGCCAGACTGTGATGGAGGGAATTGGCTATTTTGGATTACGTAGTGAGGAAAGGCCCTCGGGAAGGTGATGTTGGAGCTGAGTCAGGAATGGTGTGAAGGGTGCTGCAGTTTGGGAGAAGAACTTTGTCATCCCAGGGAGTGGTAACTATACTGCGGAAACAGCTTGGTGTGTCTGGGAAGAGAACTAAGGCAGATGCTGCTGGAGTAGAGCGAAACGTGCGGGAATAACAAGGGGTGGATGATGCTGAGACTGGTGGCCCATGGGGAGGACGTCGGAGTCCGGATAGCCTTTGTAGGGCCCAAGTAGAGGCGTGCAGGGTCTCTCCCACGTCTCATCCTGCAAGCCACCCTGACTCCTCTGTGGACTGAGATTGTGGGGTGTGGAGGTGAGTGTGGGAGCAGGGAGACCCACAGGCGGCTGTGCCGTTAGACAAGATGAGAGAGAGGTAGGGACCAGAAAAGCCCCAAGATGAAGAGAGACAGGATGGAGGTGGCTGAGCGGCCGAGCTGACCAGCTTGCTGATACAGCAAAAAGCAAAGAGCGTGGACTCGAGGGTGGCTCGCAGGTGCTTGATTTTAGCGTGCTGGTGAACAGGGGCATGTTTGTTGGCCTTGTGACATCTAAGGAAGTAATAGACCTTAAATCTTGTCTCAAACATGTCAAGCTTGAGGTCCTTCTTGTACGCATCCAGTGGAGTATAATCGCACTGCTCTGGAACTCAAAGGAGAAGTGTGGCTGCAGATGAAAATCGGGAGACTTCAGGGTGTAAATGGAGATGAAGGCTAAGAACTGAGTCCTGGGGCATGGGTCGAGGAATGGCAGGAGAACTTTACATTCCTTTATTCTGGAAAGTTCTGTGCTGACAAACCTGCGTGGTCCAAGCACATTCCCTTCCTTCCCAACCAACAGCTCTCTGCACTTCCTGTGTGTTAGGGGCAGAGGAGACAAAGGGTGATTTTCCTTCTCCTCTTCCTTCCTTGTCCTCTTGTTTTCCTTTTCTCCCTCTCTTCTTCCTTTTCCTTTCTTTCTTAATCATCACATTCTAGAGAACCCCACCATGGCCTGGAGTGGACCTTGTTCTTGCATCTCCTAGCACCCTGGGACAAGCCAGTGACTTTGATGATATGACAGTGATTCACAATTCTTGCTTCTAATTAGGAGAAGTTGGCCTGGTGCGGAGGAAGGAGGGAAGTAAACCACCAACCCTCTGAGGTCCTTCTTTGCTGTTCAGAAATTCTGGGTGTCAGGAAATGGACTTGATGGTAGTTTCTTGCTGGGTTTTAGGACGATATCTTTTGGTTACATTCTTGTAAACTATTAATTTCAAGTTCCTGTGGCTTAGGACCCGCAACGTTGCACGGGGAGCTGGTACATTTGGTGGGAAAAGCCCAAGCATCCTTACCTCCCTGCCCAGAGCCTTGAGCTCCAGCAGGGCTACTTGTGCAGCAGGAGAACACACAGGAAATGCAGTACGCACAGTGATACTGGCAGAACACAGCACCGTATGAAGGACATCTAGGAGCTGATCCTGAACACCCAGGCTTTCGGGCCTGGCCTTGATTGGAGAGCATCTTGGATTGGTCAGGGATAATAATGGCTGATTTTTGTACTCCCACAGAGTCCAGCCAGAGCTAGCACCCAGAAGCACAAAAATACAGGATGGTTTCTTCCGGGATCTTTAAGAGACGTTCATTGATGATGATGATGATAGTGAGGAGGGAGAGGGTAGTAAAGAGAAGGTCCGAGAAGCAGGAACCCAAGGAATGACAGCAATAGTGCCCATTCAGTGAGTCCTTCCGGTGTGCTAGGCCCTGGGTTGTACTTTCATGCCTGAGCTCGGTTCTTACTGTTGCCCTGTAGGGATGGTTCTGAAGTGGGTGACCATAGGATCACAGAGGAAACTGAGGCTTACAGAGCTTTATAAACTGCCTGAAGTGACAGGCCAGAAGGTGGCAGAAATTTGAAACCAAGTCTGTCTGATTTTAGAATCTGAGTTCGTTTTTCTGGTACCGGGGATCGAACTCAGGTCCTTGTGCTTGTGAGGCAGGCGTAGTGTCACCGAGCTAAATCCCCAGCCCTTAAATCCGGTTCTTAATCTAAATCGTGTATCTTGGATGCAGCATTACACCATTCAGGTATTTTTTTTCCTAGCATAGTATGTGAGTAATGGTTGATGGCAGTGAAATTTTCTCACTCAATATCTATTTTGCTTAACCCTGGATTATGCGCAGTTGACCATTCAAAGGTAAGTAACATTATTTTTAAGCAGCATACACGTAAGTGTGAGAGACAACATAATCTTAAACAAGTAGAAAATAGTGTAAGGTGGGCTGGGGATTTAGCTCAGTGGTGCCACCGCCTGCCTCACAAGTGCAAGGTCCTGAACTGGATCCCCAGTACCAAAAAAAAAAAAGAAAATAGCATAAGGTAGTATGTAATGAAGTGCCTAATCATGGGCATTGACAACAATTACAAGCTAGGGGTTGTGGTGCACACCTGTGATCCCAGCACTCTGGGAGGCTGAGGCAGGAGGATGGCAAATTCAAGCCCAGCCTGGGGAACTTAGTGACTTAATGAGACCCTGTCTCAAAATAAAAACTAAAAATGGGCTGGGGATGTAGCTCGGTGTGAAGACCTGGGTTCAATCTCCCATACCACCAAAACAAAAAACAAACAAACAAACAAAACAAAACTCACAGAAAACAACCCTTCAAGGAACACCAAAACAATGTGAGTTACAAGGGTCAGAGTCATATCTTTGCTCTGTAACTCTCTTTAATAGTAAATAAAAAATAATACTTGAGCTGTATCTTCTACCAAAATGAAACATTTGTTGGTAAAACCTCATTCTAAGAAATACTTTTGTAGAATTTGTTTCAGTGACAGAATTTATTTCCAGTGCCCATGGATAACTCCAAATGGCATGTTTTTCTGTTGTGTTTGTAATGCTTTTTTGTTTTGGTTTGGTTGTGGCGCTGCAGATTGAACCCAGGGCCTCATGCGTCTAGACAGGTCCTCTGTCACTGAGCTACACCCCCAGCCCTAATGCAGTTGTTCGAATGAGTTCAGTGAGCACCATTTGCTGAGTTTCTTTCTGACAGACTGTGTGAGCCCAGCAGGATTCCAAGGGGAGTGAGACACAGCCCATGTGCTCAAAAGAGTGCAGAAGGTAGGAGGGCACAGTAAGAAAGCTGGGGCAGGAGAATAGGTAAAGTCTGTGGCAATAGCCCAGACGGGAGGACTTGGATTTCAGCTAAAGGCATTAGCTGGAGGGATGGAGAGGAGCCGATAGAGCCCCAGTAGATCCTCAAGAGGTTAGGTAGTCAGGACCGGGTGTTTAGCTCAGCAGAAAATGGAGTTAAGGATAACTCCAAGACTTACTTCTGGTTCCGCGTTGGCAGTGCCGTCTTCTCATTCATGGAATATAGGAAGAGCAGCTTTTTTTTTTAAGGATGCTAAATTGTTTTGTTCATGTTGAATTTGAGGTTGTGGGTTGGATTGTGTCCCCCCAAAAATGTCGAAGTGCTAGCTCTGAGTCCCTGTGGACAGGACCTTATTTGGAAGTAGAATCTTTACAAATGATGAGGTTACAGGCGGCCCCTTATCCAGTATAATCACATCCCGCTAAGGAGGGGACATTCGGACCAGGGGGCATGGACACAAGAAGTCGTTACGGGAAGATGAGGCAGAGATCAGCTGATGGGGCAAAAGCCAAAGAATACCAGAGATTGCCAGAAAACCATAGGAGCCGGGAGAGAATCGTGGAACAGATTCTGCTCCCAGCCCTTAGAAAGCACCAGCCCTGGAGATGTCTTGGGGTTGGGCTTGGACTTCTGGCCTCCAGAATGGTGAGAGAACACATTTCTGTCCAGCCCGCTCTTTCTGCGGTATTGGGTTAGGGCTGTCCTATGAAACTAATGCAGCACTGTTGTCAGTTCACTGTGGCTTTTGTTACAAATGACCACAAACTCAGTGGTATAAAAACAACAGAAATTTATTCTTTCACAGTTCTGGAAGCTAAAATCCCCAGATCCTTTTCACTGGGCCAAAACCAGAGAGTCAGCAGGGCTGCTTCCTTCTGGAGGCTTCAGGGAAAATCCATTCTTTGCCTCTTCCAGCTTCTGGTGGCTGCTGGCTTTCTCCAACTGTTGGTCACATCACTGTTCTTGCCACCTCTGGTCCCACTGCCTTCTCCCCTGTCTTTCTCAACCTCCCCTCACCGCTGTCTTGTAAGACACTTGTGGTTCCATTTAGGGACTATTGAGGTAACCCAGAAGAGCCCACCTTCCCATGAGCCTTCATCACCTCCTCAAAAACTGTTTCCAAACAAGGAAACATTTATGGTTTCAGGGATTGGGAGCTGATATCTTTGGGGCCAGCACTAACTTACTGCAGGAACTCTGAAATCTAGGTGGAAATGGCCAGTAGTCAGTGTGGTGTGAGTTTGAGTCCACAGGAGGGGAAATGGTCAGAATGTAAGGACTGAGAGAGGATATGGCCATCTTCAGGGAGCAGGCCAGCGGACAGGGAAAGGGGGTTGGGAAGAAACCTGGGGGAAACCCATTTGAAAGAAGGGTGCAGAAGGAGATTATACCATGAAATGGGCCAAAAAGAGGTGATCTTTGTGTTAGTCCATTTTTGTTACTGTAATGAAAAACACGAGGCTGGGAAACTTTCTAAGAAAAGAGGTTTATTTTGGCATATTGTTCTGGAGGTCCAAGGTAAAGGGCCATATCTGGGGAGGGCCTTCTTGTTGGCAGAGTCCCAGGGTGGCCCAGGGCATCACATGTGTTTGTTGCCTCTTCTGGTCTCTCCCCGTCTTCTTAAAAAGCTGCTGGAGTGTTCAGTATGGGATCTCCACCCTGCCCACCTTGTCTCATCCCAATTATCTTGCAAAGGCCCCACTCTGATCACTGCAGTCAGATTAAATTTCCTCCCTCTGTACAACTCACAGTGGGGATTAAACTTCAGCACGAGTTTCAGAGGGAACAAACCATCTTCCAACCGTAGGGGTCCTAGGAGTGGGAAGACGACCAAGAAGGTGTGTTGCCCCAAAGAAGAGCTTAAAAAATGAAAGTCATTCTATTTTAATCACGAATCTATGTCGTCATTGACATAGATGCCTGCTAATATAAGTAAAGGCTCTCTGCACCTCATTTCTTCATTACTGGCCCCGATAGGTGATTCCCCAGGCACGCAAGAGTGACATGAGGATAAAAGATGAAGGAATGAGATTATGATGCTGGAACAAAACACCTGACATCGAGTAGTTTGCAAAGATGGGAAGTTCATCTCTCCCAGTTCCGGAAATTGGGAAGTCCAGGATCAAGACCCTGGCACCCGGTGCCTGGTGAGGGTTTTCTCACTGTGTCCTCACCTGGCAGAAGGCTTAGCCAGTTCCCCGCCAGCCCTGTTGTACCAATTTGATCCATAAGGGCAGAGCCCTTGTGACCCCTAATGCTGTTGCACTGGGGATGAAATTTCAACATGAATTTGGAGGGGGCACAACATTCAGACCATAGCAGATGTCTATGTGACATTTAAAATGTTTTTCCACTTTCCATAGATTGCAATATGATTTTCAATGAAAGTGATGATCCAAGTAGACAATATTTATTCCCCTCTTCCTTCCAGATGTGATTGGGAAGTATCTAGCCACCAGTTCTTCTCTGTCTCTCTCTCTCTCTGCTGGGAATTGAACCCAGGGTCTTGGGCATGCTAGGCAAGCTCTTTACCCCTCAGCTATACCCATACTCCCATCAATTATTTACTGTTGCTTGTGAATATACTGAATGTAAATAACTTCAATGCAAGTAACTTTTAAGAAGAATCTATCAAATTCATTCCTCTGTGCATTGTAACACAAGGTCTTGCTTGGGTACAGTACAGTAATTTTTTAAATGTTTCAAATTCATTAAGATGAAAAGTTGTACCTGTATAATGGAAAAGAATCTGTTCAGAAAGTCTGCCCACAAATTCCTTTTGATCATTTTCACTTACTTAATTGCTCTAATTTATGCTTGTTTTGTCCACTGACAACCTAATTGGCCCCACCGAACTCTCATTTTATTCAAAGTCTATCAGCAGTTGGTTTTTGAATACCACCTCTTTTCTGACTTCCCAGGAAGTTGGATACTAATTGTGAAATTTGTGACAGGAGGGATGAGGTTGAGCTGCCCATATATTATGAAAAAAATCTGAACAGAAAAATACATTTCAAGTGAATTAGGTTGTGCATAGCAGAGGCTGTGTCCTAGTTTTCGTTCGTCACATACCATTGAGGGCTTTCGGAAGTCGGTTTGTTTACCCTGTATCATAAGTCAAGGGTCCTATTTCGCACGAGGCTTGCCAAGCCAAGTTAAACGACAGTGGTGTTCTGCCAACACAGAGATAACAGCACCAGGCCACATTTTATCTGTTCAACCCCGTTTTGAAAACCCACTCCTGTTTATCCCACGATGATGACAAAGTGGTTAAGAGAGAAGATTGGCGTAAGAAGTAATATTGTCAGCAGAGATACAGGGCACTGACACAGGCGGTCTTCAGAGAAAGGCAAGCTTTGTGGCTTCCACTTGGGTATTTGAAAAGCAGCAGAACTGTTGTTTTTTGATCACAAAAGCGAAGCATTTCCCATTGAACTTTCTGGGTCCATATTTTCATGCCCACTGTTCCCAAAAGTCAGACCCTCCCCCCATTACAATTTACCTTACTGCTGGCTGTTTTTGAAAGAGTTCTAAAAATGTTTGGCTAGTATCAAAAGGAAAAGTTGTAGTTTTTCTCCCCACATGATACGTATTTTGCTATAGGGTGGAAAAAAAGAGTAGCTTTGTACTTAGTAAAATCAGAGAGGAAAAGATTGGGTGTTTAATAGTTTTTTTTTTCATAGCAGCACAGTTTGTGATAGCTAAAACTTGGAAACAGCCCAAATGCCCATCAACTGGAGATTGGATAAAGAAAATGTGGTTTTTTTTATAAAATGGAGTACTACTCAGCCATAAAAAATGAGAAATTAGAGACATTTATAGCTAAGTGGATGCACATTGAGGCGATACTCTTAAGTGAAATAAATAGGACACACATGTGTAAATACTGAATAGTTTCTCTGGTGTGAGAAACTGAAAGTGTAAATAAGGACTAAAATGTATAATAGGTAATGTGAAATAGGAAGAAAAGGGGCAAAGGGGAAGGAAGTGGGAGGGCTAAGGGAAAGGGTAGAAGGGAATGGGATTAATATGAGAAAATGGAAAAATAGGAACAAAATCTTTGTAAATAGGGAGGAGTGGAGGGGTTGAAGGGAGGGCTGGGCAAGGGTGAAAAGTAAGAACCAAGAGAGACTATGTAAAGGTGCAAATTTCCAGTGATGAATGTCATTATATTGTATACCTAAAATGTACCAATGATTAGAATGAATAATCGATAATGCAAAATAGGAAGGAAAGGTCCAAAGGGGTAGGGGTAGTGGGAGGGGCAGGGGAAAGGAAAGAAGGGAAAGGAAAAATGCTGAGAAATGGAAAAAATGGAAATAAATTCTTTGTAATTAGGGAAGGGTGGAGGGGGTGAAGGGAGGGCTAGGAATGGGGAAAAAATAAGAACCAAGATGCATTATATAAAGGTACAATTCCCAATGAGAAATGTAATTGTGTTGTATACCTACAATGTACCAATAAAAGAATTTAATTTAAAAAAAAAAGTTGTTTTTTTTTGGTACCGGGGATCGAACTCCGGTCCTTACACTTACAAGGCAGGTGGTGGAACCACTGAGCTAAATCCCCAGCCCTGGTGTTCAATAGTTTTACCGTTTTATTTACTATATATTAACAGATGATCCAAACAGCAGAAATTGCTGCCCTCTGTGATGTTGTCAAATAGGTGCCAAGCAGTGAATTTCACCAAAGGAGACACTGGGATGATCCCTCCTGACTTTTAGGTGGCTCATGGAGAGGAGCATCCTAGATTCTCAGCACACTGAGGCCCCGAACTAACTCTGCCTCTGTGGTGGACCTGTTCCTGTGGTCTGGCAAAGTGGTCCCATTCTATTTGAGGAGCTGGAGTGTGTGGCGCACCAGGCAGTCACTGGTGGATTTCCGGAAGTCGCAGCTGTTCTGCCCTCCTCTGTCCACCCTGGGGACATGGAAGGGAGGTCAGACCTGCTCAGCAAGCAAGGTCTCTTTCCTTGCTGACACAAGTGTCTCTTGAGGGTGCAATGATTTGACCCTGAGTTATGCGTAGAAAAAAGGGATTTTACTAGAAAGTACTATTTGTTGTTGGTTGACAGAGGCCGAAAGCCTGAACATGTGAGTTTTTCATAGGAAGGGATTCTGCAGTCACTTGCTGATTGAAGGCCCTGCCTTTCCCAGCAGGATGCACTGCCTCCAGTTGCATTAGCCAAAGAAGCCAAGGAACAGTCACCAACTTGGACGGAGAGAGCATAACATGACTGCTCAGAAACAGTTGATAAGGTAGTACAAAGTACTCAGGCTGTGTGAGTTAGCTTTTGGTTATTGTAGCAAGATACTTGAATGTAAGCTGGACTCGGAGGCCCATGCCTGTGATCCCAGCACTCGGAGTCTGAGGTAGGAGGATCACCGTGAGTTCAAGGCCAGCCTGTGCTACATAGTTTAAGAACACCCTGGGCGGGCTGTCGATTTAGCTATGCCTGCTATGCAAGCGCAAGGACCCGAGTTCGATAGTTATGATGATGGTACCAAAGTTTGGTAGATTTGGGTTTGTTTTAGGAAAGAGACAGTGTTATGATTTACATTCTTGTTTACTTCATGAATTTGTTCACAAAAATTGTTTACAGAGATACTAAAAAGATAAATGTCAGGGCAATTTGGTAGTTCCTCAGAATTGAATATAACATTTTGACATGACCCACAAGAGGGAAATGAAAACATGTATTCACATAAATACCTGTGCATTATTCATAATAGCTACAAAGTGAGAGCAACCCATCAACTAATGAATGCCCGTCAACTAATGAATGATAAATATAGCATGGTATATTTGTATAATGGAATGTTATTTGGTGCTAAGCAGGGGTGTGGGTCTTTCAGCCCCGCAGCAACTCTGTGCCCAGGCTCATGGTGGCCATGTTCTTTTCTGGCTCTCTGCCTGTGCTCCATCCCAGATGAACTTAGACGCTGTGGATGCTAGGCTGTGCATGGTGGTGCATACTTGTAATCTTATGCTTTGGTAGACGAGGCAGGAGGATTGCAAATTTGATCCTAGCCTGGGAAATTTAACAAGTTAGCGAGGCTCTGTCTCAAAATAAAGGGAGTGGGGTAGGGATATAGCTTAATGTGAAGGCCCTGATTTCAGACGCCAACACTAAAGGACAAAAATTCACCTAGTGGAAGGAATAATATAGGTTGAGCATACCTGATCCAAAAATCACAACTCCAGAATGCTCCAAAATTGGAAACTTTTGAGTGCTGACATAATGACATGAGTGAAAATTCTCCACCAGATCTTGTATGACATGTTGCAGTCAAAATGCAGGTGGCACTAAAAATGTTGTGTAAAATTACCTTCAGGCTAAATGTATAAAATGGATTTGGGCAGGTGCTGGTTGATGCTATTTTAGATGCTCAGAGTTGGAAGCACCAAGTAGAAATGTCCACCGAGAGTTGGATCCATCTACAGTCAGGGCTGAAGAGAGAATCAATACTCACTTCATAGGCATCACAGTCCTTGACCCATCTCTGAAGGAAGCCCCGTGAGGTGGACACTCAGAGCCACCATAGGAAAATGGAGGAAAGAAAATGCCAACCTGCATTTCACACCTCTGTGACCTCTTCCCTCTGTGACCTTCTCTGATGACTCCTCTATCCCTGCCACCAAGGACTATACAGTGCATTCAGCCTCAGAAATCCATGCCCAGAAGATGCTCCTTCCCAGTCCCCAATGATGCTCATTAGAAGAATTTTTTATTAAATTGTAGAACTTCATTTTAGGAGGGTAAAGTGGTAAAGTCAGAATAATAACGCTGGGAGAGGCTTCAGACATTTGACCACTTGCTACTCATGGTTCAAGACACACTTTAATCTACATCTCTCTAGCGCCTTCTCTCTTCCCCCAGAGGCCTGTGTGCCCCTGGGGTTCAGGCACCACAGGTCCATGTCATTGTCACAGTCACTGTCAGTGGGAATGTGTGGAGTGGGGCTGTAGCTCAGTGGTACAGTGCTTGGCTAGCATGCCTGAGGCCCTGGTCACAACCCTCAGCACTGCAAGAATACAAAAATCAAAGGAATTTTTTTAAATGGTTGTCTGTTTTGTAGATTCTGTGATGCCAACCTTGACAGGAAAGAATGTGCCTCATTTTTATCCCCAATACATAACTTAGATTCTCTGTCCAATAAATGTTTCTTGACTAATTGTTCTTCTGATCCCTTAATATATTTGCTTTTTTTTTTTTGGTACCGGGGATTGAACTCGGGACCTTGCGCTTTCGAGGCAGGCACCAGAACCACTGAGCTAAATCCACATCCCTATATTTGCATTTTCTTACAAACCTGGGCAGGAAGAATTTCTAGTTTTCAGTCCCATTGACTAAAATGAAAGGTTTCTTTTTGGATATGGTATTAGTTTTAAAAAGCATTCGGGCAGTTAAAATATAAAGAGACATTAGATAGGTTGAAAATAGCTATGATTATATAAAGAAAAATATTTTTACTGTTTGTCCCAAAGTGAATTTGGGGGACCTGTTCACTAGCAAAAAGGAAAGTACAGGCATGATGTAGAGTGGACATCGTTCCGGTTGGTGTGGGGATGTGGATGGTGTCCTCATTGTGTCCACTGCCCTGTGTGTCCTGAACTAAAGGGCTGTGTCTGGTTTACTCGCAGTACACACTCGGCGGCATCTAGGGTGACAAACACTTCCACAGGAGCACTGAGCGATTCAGTCCAGTGTTTCCCAAAGCATGTCCTGGGGGACAATCGCCAAAGAAAACCCTTGAAAACACGCACCTTGGTCACACATGTGCTGTGGAGATGGCCGGTGTGCAGTGCATGCTCGTGTGGTCTGAGCTAACATTTCCCCAAATCGTCTGTGATCGTGAGAGGAGGAACCTTTCCAAAGCTCGGGTATCTGATATGTATGGTGGAGGTAAAAATCTCAGCTCTGCAATACAAAAAAATATGTCCAGAACCCAGTGCATTAGCATATGTGAAAATACTTCTGGTGAAACTCTATACAAATGTAATTTATTAATACTATTTCTCAATTATTGTTTGTATAATTCTCCACATAGATGAAATTATCTGCTTTATTGGAGTGTATTACCATGTGATGACTTGATTCATGTAAATGTGAAATCAAGTTACTTTACCTTTTTTTTTTTTTTTTTGAGACAAGGTCTCGCTATGTAGTCCAAGCTGGCCTCAAACTTACTGTGTATCCCAGGCTGGCCTCAAACTTGTGGCGATTCTCCTGCCTCAGCCTCCCGAGTGCTAGGATTACAGTCATACGCCACCACACCCGGCACGATCAAGTTAATTAACACATTCATCATCTGTTACCGTTTTTTTTTCACAAGTAAATACCTTGTAAGCAAATTTCATGTAAAAATATGGCATTATTAACGTGCTGTATATTACAACTCAGAACTTACTCATCTTGGAACTGAACATTTATAGCTTTGGACCAATATCTCTCCATTTCTCCCACCCTGCCCCAGGTCCTAGAAATCACCACTGTTCTGTTTTGTGACTCTGATTTTTTTTAAGCCTCTGCATATGTGTGATCCATCTGGTGGTGTTTGTCTTTCTCTGTCCGGCTTATTTTCCTTAGCATAATGTCCCCTCAGTTCTCCATGGTGTGCATCACAAGTGTCAGGACTTCCTTCTTTGGTATGGCTGAGTGATACCCTATCCATGCCTGTCATCCGTGGACAACACTAGATTGTTTCCCTCTCTCTCTTTGCGCTTTCAAGGCAGGCGGTGGAACCACTGAGCTAAATCCCCGGCCCCCTGATTCCCTCTCTTTGAGATACTGATTTACTCTTCTTTGGATGTATACCCAGAAATGGGACGGTTGGATCATATGGTAGGTTCTTGACATAATTTTTTGAGGAACCACCATACTGTTTTCTGTAATGGCTGCACCTGTACACTCCTAGCAGCAGGCCCAACAGTTCCATTTTCTCCACATCCTGGCCACCATTTGTTATTTCTTATTTTTTGATAGTAGCCATTTTAACATGTGTGAGGTGATACTCATTGTAATTTTGACTCCAAACAGGTGAAAACAGATTTTTTTGGTAGTACTAGGGGATTGAACCTAGGTCCACTGTACCATTGAATTACAACCCCAGCCCTTTCTAATTTTAATTTTGAAACAAGGTCTCACTAAGTTGCCCAGGAAGGACTTAAATTTGTGATTCTCCTGCCTCGGCCTCCCTGAGTGCTTGGATCATAGGCCTGTACCACTGTGGTTGGCTCAAATGGATGCTAAGTTTTTGTTGTTGTTGTTGTTTGGTACCGGGAATTGAACTTGGGTCCTTGCGCTTGCGAAGCCGGCGCTGGAATCACTGAGCTAAATTCCCTGCCCCTGCACGTGATTTCTTAGCGCAAATGGGTTGTCGGAACAAAGAAGTGATGGAGGGTGGTGGGAGGGGAAGGGGAAAGGAAAGAAGGGAAAGGAAAAATTATGAGAAAATTTAAAAAATGGAAATGATGTCTATGTAAATAGGGAAGGGCGGAGGGGTGAGGGGTGCACAGGTAATGGGGAAAAAAAATAAGAACCAAGATACATCATGTACAGGTACAAGCACCCAATGATAAATGTAAACGTATTGTATACCTAAAATATACCAATAAAAGGTTTTAAGGGAAAAAGAAGTGATGGAGTTGGAGTCCCCCGAAGGCTTCCCAGCTAGGTGAGGCACACTAAAAGCAGCTGGTTCTTCTCCAGAATTATTATTTCTGCTTCCTTTGTTTATTATTCCTTCCTTCTAGTTATTTCTTTAACTCCCCACCATTATGGCCTTGTCCCCTGATTTCAGGTCTGGTTTTCTTTCTTCTGTGGCTGGATACAGTGAACGTGTTTAGATGTGGGAGTGACAGGGAATTGTGGGATGAGAATTTGAGATCTTGCATTGTATCTCTGATACGTCTTCTTTTTTTAAAGTGCAGCTGAGCTTGATGTATAAATCTTTAAAGTATTGAACATAAAATCCAAAAGTTCACTTAAAATTTTAATGCTTAAAAATAATACATAATTGGAAGAAGTAGAGAGCATATTAAAATTTGGAATGAGTTTTAGCTCCATGACATAGTACCACTTTATTTTTGAGCTAAGCTCAAAACTTGGAAGGCAAGAGTTAGGAAAAGTAAATTTTTAATTCATCTATCATCCTGGGTTGCAATAGCATGAGGTTTATGCTGGCACTCTGACTTTACGACATCTGAAATCACTCATGTCTCCTTTCTCAATATCCAATAGAATCCCTATGTCCAAATATATTTCTCTTTTTACATTTCACTTTAGAATATGGCTTTTATGGCAGCCTAGCACATATGTCAACTTAGCCTGTTCATAAATTTTTAAAAGATTCAACTTAAAATATGTTCTAGAGTTCAGAGCTGAAATTATAATCAACTGTAGACATGTAATATATGTATGTAGACTGTAAATTTTTAGAAAGTATTTCTTCAGAAATATGTGTGCTTTAAGATGACAGGTCAAAGCTTTAAATCCTACTTTTCTTGGTCTATTTTACTAGTTTCCCCCCCTCAACGTGTAGCTCTTTGTGTAAAGTGAATAGATGTAAAAGAACTTGGAAGAGTGTCTGGCTCTGGTAAGGGCTCCAACCACACCAACTACTGTCCTTACTACTAGATTTCCAAAGACTCCTTTTAACTCAAATGCAGTCACTTGCAGTATCACATCTGGGTTGACTCAAGTCACTTGTCCAAATCAGAATCAAACTTTTCAGCCTGGAGTCATTTCCTGCCCTTGCCGACTGTGCTGGTGGATGCACTGTGGAGAGGTAAGTGAGGCGGCATGGTCCTCCTCCTTCTGCCACCACGGCCAGAGCCAGCTTTAAGGTTAAGAGAAAAGAGACGATGGAAACAGACTTGAAAAAAATTCCCGTTTAAGTGGAGAGTCATGGGACAGGTCAAAATGGGCAGGAAAAGAATTTTAGAGAAATGAAAATGCTGTGCAGGTGGCCACCCTGAAGCTAATTTAACGTGGGTCATCTGTGATCTCTTCCAGCTGTGAACATGCACATTGTGGCCCAGTGGCCCAGATGTTCTTCCTCGGTCTTTATGTTGCATAGCCCATAAAGTGAAAACAGGACTGGAATTGAATTCTAGGCCCTCACAGTCCTATCATCAATACCTACTGGAGCTGTTCTCTAAAACTACAGGGTCCTGGTATGGGGGGCCCTGGTTCAGGCCAAGACAGCCTGCTGGCCCCTGTAATTTTTCCTCTGTGGTCACCATTTCTCTCTCTCCACTGCCTCCACTGCCCCTACTGCCTGCGTCTCTGATTTTATTCCCTGTGGAGAAGTGCTGCTCACCTTAGAAGCTCCAACATCATGTAATTATATGGCTAGTCTAGCTATGAGCTAGAAGTCTCTGAAAAGACACAAGTATCACGGTGCTTACTCTCAATGGCAAAATAAATTAACTGACAGATACTTATGGGGTCTGTGTTAAGGATTTGGATGCTGGTGACTCTGGCAGCCACATGAGGCATACTAACAAAATGTACAGCATGGATCTCGGCCTCAAGACACTAATCATCTGTGGGAGAATGGCTCACACGCACCAGAGTGCCCAAGAGCAGCACAACACTCTCCCATAGCTATTTAAGGGAAGACCACCTGCCTCTCTGTGATTTACTTCTAATGGTGACTCTTGGTTCAGGTGGCTCTCAGGTAGTCTGGACTTGTGGCCTGTACATCCCAACTGGACACAGCGAAGATCTGTGTAATGTCAGGACCCAAACTGCATTCACAGAATAGAATTCCAGGTGTAAATTCCAGAAAGTGACACTTTCCCCTTTATTATCTGCAAAATAAATAGATTTCTAATTGGTAAAGAAGCCCTTTTCTAGTTGTACCCTAGCAGAGAAGAGTTTATTTGAACAGAATTGTTTAAGGTTCTGATATGTTTTTGTTGATCATAACTGTGTAGACTTGTAATCCTTCCATCATATGTGCAATATACAGTGACATTCAAACATCTGATACCAATTTAATTTACTGACAGATTCTAATATCGAATACAAGCTAGTTCTATTTCTATTAACAATAAACAAAACTACTGGGTAAATCATGGAAAGATTAAATTCAGAACATTATTTCACAATTTGGAAATCTGAGCAACCCCACTTTAGGATGACTTTCTTATAGCAAATTTGCTTTGCCACTGTGGGATTAGGGACTTCCTTGCTTAAGCCCAGTTTTTCATGTGACATACCTTGGACTTGAGACCTTGTGCTGTCCTTGCACTGAGCCTTGGTCAGTGTTGCTGTCCCAGCCTGTCAATCCTTGCCTTGTACCTTCTGCCTGAGTGTACTTGCCGAAAAAACACTTCCCCCAAATTTTAATTTCCACTGATACCATGCTCAAAGCCTTCTCTTTCTTCCTCCCTTCAGGGCAGATTTCATGGTGATACTGAGCAGAATTTTAATCACCAAGTGGGACTCTTACTGAAGCCAGGCAGCTTGACCAAGAAGCAATGTTATGACAGATTTGAGGGCTAACTGGAGGTTATTTGTTTCATGGCAGTGATCTGGCTGGTATACTATGCACATTAGTCACAGATTCTGGCTTACATTCTCTCCAGAGACAACAAGATACATGGAAGACCTAAAGGGGAAAGGCAAACAGATATTAGGGACTTCTGCCTGCCAGAAACACCATCAGTCTTTATGGACTTCGCTCTGAGTACGAGACGAAGCATCTGGATGTTATTGCACGTTCCTGTTATGGGTTTTCAGAAACAAGAGTGCAAGGTGCTAGGGAATTCTGCAGGCTGACCTATTGAAATAGTAGTGATTATCTTGCAATGCTTTTTACGTTCCGAAAACAAATGAACTTCTTCAACTTGAGGATAGAAAGCTTCTTAATACGATATTAATATCCAGATTTGAATACCTAGTCCTTTTTTTAGGAGTAGGCAAAATTCTCAATGCTTCGTCTATTCTTGGGTATTTAGAAAAGGCCAGTGTACAAAAAGAGGCTTTAAATGTGTGACAACTCACACAGAGACAAATTTAACTTCTCATCCTTTCTCTAATTAGAAGTTCAACAAATTACATTTTCATGCACATTAATAAAGTGTTCATTATGTGCCAGAGAGCATACGAGGTGGTAACATCTTTAAGAAACTCAGAATCCAGCTAGGAAAGTACAAGTCAAGAGAATTATAGTACCAAGAGTAAGTGTTAAATAAACACGCAGAGTTGCTAGTCAAAATCAGGAAAGTTGTTGACACACACAACAAGAATTAGGGGACTGGCATCCAAGATGAACAAATGGTTAAGAGCATTGGCCAACAGGTGGGGCCAGGTTGGGGAAGAGCAAGCAGTTTCACTTCACTAGAGGATGTGTAGATGGCCAGGTGGAGAAATGAAGCCGAAAAAATTGTTTAGGCTAAACTGCAGTGGAAATGATGTTTGCATGAAAAGCCATCAGAGGGGTCTGTAGGCAAAAGGTAGCTGGGGAAAGTGAGCTGCAGACACATGCACTGGGAAGGTCATTTTGAAGGCAGTTGATCAGGGAAGTGATCAGGAAGAGGGGGCATCACAGTAGGGCTTGAGTGTGGCCATTCATTGCGGCACACCAGGAAGGGGGGGTGGTGACAGCCGGGCCTGATCAGGACAGTGAGTGGCCTGTTGTCAAGAAGAGTGGGCAGGGGAAGAATGAGCCGGGTATGGCTGCTCATATGAGGGAGGGGTGCTACAAATGTGGGCTGCAAGCCACGAAAGCAAAATGTTAGCCCAAGCCAGGCGTGCCGGGACATGGCTGTAATCCTAGCACTCTGGGAGGCTGAGACAGGAAGATAACAAGTTCCAACCCAGACTGAGAAACTTAGCAGTTTGGTGAGATCTAGTCTCAACAAACAAAAAACAATAACAAAAACCCTACCACTGGCATATCTTTCCATTGTATTTTGTTATCAGTAGAAATCATACCTTCGAGTAGTTTATTTTTGTCTCAGCCAATGAAAATGACTTAATGGTTTATGGATAAATTTCAGTAGTGATATGCTATTAGTAATAATAAGAAGACCTCATCTTTGTGTAATGACTCAGTCTTGGGGTATAAATTTCATTTTTTTATGATAGATTTTCAGGGACTTAACCTTCTTCTTCTTTCTTTTTAAATTATATTTGGAAGACTACCAGCTGCCTTAAGCAAAACTGATAGCAAGTGCCTGATCATTTTAATAGAATGACTTGATCCTTTTTTTACCTTGTAGGGATTAAAACGTAAACTTAGATGAAATAAGCACCGCTTATTTTCAGCCTTATTGGCGTGGTTCAGCATATTAAATTTTGTTTGAAGGATTCCAAAGAGAAACAGTCAGTGTAGGAACAACATGGGGAAATGAGACAGAGCAGATATTAAATTTGCAAGTGATCTCAGGACACTTGGTTCTTCTGTAGCTCGACAAACTGCCGTCCTAAAGGTCACTGCACAGTACAGAATCATGCTCTGAAAACCAGAGGTTATGGGAAAAGTGGAGTAAGGGGAACAACATCCTAAAACTTCTTCAGTGACACATGTAGAGATAAAAACCAAACTAAAAATGTTAGCAGTTGGGCCAGGGATTTAGCTCAGTGGTTCCAGTGCCTGCCTCGAAAGTGCAAGGTCCTGAGTTCGATCCCTGGTACCAAAAAAACAAAAAAAGTTAGCAGTTTTATGAATATTCAGTGGTGAAGAGATACATAAAGACTACAATAAATATGGAGCTTTGCTTGGAAGAGTTTGTGTGGGGAGGTGGGTGCCAGGAGGGTCACACCTTGAGAGCCGATGAAGGGGTAGAAGGAGGGTTGTCTGAAATCGGATGGAAAATTAAAACCCTGCGTGGGGTGGGATGGCCCATTACACACACCCAGTGAACTGCAGCAGCCAGTCGTGGGATCTGTGCTTGACGACAGATCAGCTAGGTTCAGCTAGGTGACACTTTCAGCATTCACTTACAGTTTCTCACAGGAGAAATTATATGTCACCCCCAAAATGCAAAGTTTGTAATACACTTAAATTCCTTACTATACCAATTGAGTTGGAATGAATTTGTACTTCCAAAATAAATGGCATAGCAGGAGTGACTGTAATCTTACCCTCTAATTCTTATCTAAGAAATTGAGACCCAGCCAGACCAAATGGTGCTGGAGGCAGGTCAGTGGCTGAGCTGAGCGTGGGTTCCTGGACATCAGGCTCCTTTTCCAGCAGGAGTGATCACTCTGTACTCCTTAGTGCTTAGTTGTTTTAATGTAGATCTCAAAACTAGCTCTTTAATGTAGATACCAACACTTAACAAGGTCTCTGGAACTCAATAAATATCTTTTAGTAAATGGTCATAATCAAGTCCAGGTTCACTGTGGACTCAGTTCCAGAGCTAAGAATACAGATGGCAACATGATACATAGAGTTATTCCTCGGTCTCCATGGAGGATGGGGTCCACGACCCCCTTGCAGATACCAAGATCTGAGGATGCTCAAGTGCTTGATATAAAATGGCACAGTATTTATATAGGATCTGTCCAGTCCTCATGTGTATGTTGTCATCTTTAGATTATTTATAATACCTAATGCAATACAAATGCTATATACATAATTGTTAGACTGAATTGTTTTGGGAATAATGACAAGAAAAACAAGTCTATACATATTCAGTACAGATGTGGTTTCTAAAAAACACTTTTGATCCACAGTTGTTGACTTCACAGAGGCAGAGCCTGTGGCTGTGGAGCGCTGACTGACTGTATTTAAAGTTCAGGATGGCTGCACCCTGCATCAACTACTCGGGTCTTCTTGGGTCAGTCTGGATGTCAGTAAGACGAGTAAGAGTATACACTTGTGATAGATCACAAGCAAGCTGTTTAACCTCCCTAAATGATACTGACATCAACCTCACTGGGCATTTGTAAGAGTGAGATGAGAAAATTTATATAAACCTTTAGAACAGCGCTCGGCACATGGCAAGAGTTTGCTGCTATTGCTGATGCTACTGCTGATGCTACTCCTTATCCTCCTTCCATTCTCTTCCTCCTCCTTCCTCCCTCTTTCTTCCTCTTCTCTTCCCCTCCTCCTGATGCTTTTCCAATATATAGCTCTCTGCATGAGGGAAGGAAACCAGGAGCCAGCAGCTGTGGGACATGGAGTCCTGGCATCTCCCCGAGCTCCAGCCAAGTCTTCCAAACTCCATAGTAGGCCTTCAAACTCAACATGTCTGAAATATGACCCAATATCCATCCCAATGTGCTTCTCCTGCTGACTGCCATCCCTCTTTAGTTAGCCAAGCTTGAAGCCTCAGTTGACCTTTACTTTGCTCTGTCCTTTCTTCTCCACATTCCATAGGTCATTCACTCACTCAGCTAGGATTTTACTGAGCCAACCGTGTCTCAGGCTCCCTCCAAAATGCTTCAAGAAATAAACATGGAAAAGACAGTATCCTTGTTCCAAAGAATCTCTTGGTACACAGTGAGACGGAGATGCAAACTGTCAAAGTGCCTGATCCAGATCCATATCAGTAGTTCAGTCATTGAAAAATGTGTGGGCCAGTTGGAGGAGGTCATACGAAATTGTTACAGTTCCTGTGTTCCCACCACCTAAGTGCAAAGTGGATGTCTGTTTTACTGTGCAGGGTTAATGATGGGTGTCATCATGGGCTCACTGTATATTTTTTAAAATTTTGCCCTTTGGATTAACAACATATATTTACCAAGAAAACTAATTTTCTTGATGATTGTATTCATTTTGGGTTCTAAAAGTGTTCTTTCACATGACAGTGTCTTTTTCCTTTTTATTAGTATATTCAATCTTTTAGTTGGGTTTGTATCTATAGGATAATTTTTTATAGTGATAGGAAGGTGGTCTCAAAATAATTTAAAAATTGATTTTTCAGGCCAGGGATTTAGCTCAGTGGTTCCACCGCCTGCCTTGCAAGCACCAGGACCTGAGTTCGATCTCCGGTACCAAAAAAAAAAAATTGACTTTTTAGTTAAAAAATTACTACTTGTATACACTAATGCTGGTTTTATAAGTTTAGCTTAGTCCATGTTTACTCATTCTTAGCAATTTTGTCTATACAAATAAAACCATAGAGTTTTAAATTCCCTAGAAGTTTCAAATTTATCATATAAGTGAGAAGGAAGATTATTTTTCAAAATGTACTGTTAATAAATTAGAAAAGAACTCTGGGTAAATATAACTTTCCAAAATAGGGGTAATTAATGCACAAAGTGATCTAGGTATGGAGTCTGCAGTTCTCCAAAGGGTTTATTCATTCTTTCAACAAATATTTATTGAGCATCTCCCACATGCAGGCCCTGTTCTGGAGCTGGGGTTGCAGAAGTGAGCAGAAGCATCCCCAATCCCACGGCAGCTCACATTCTACTTGGAGAGATGGAAATAAATGAATAAGCAGTAAGCCTGCAATGCCACGCAGTGATCAAAGTTATTGAAAGAAAGGCCATAAGAATTAGGACGGAGGCGTTAGTTTAGATAGACGGGGTGGTTGGAGAATCCCCCGCCGTTTGCAGGATTTCTCCCTAATTGGCTCTTCATTCACACAGCCCCAGGATCAGATCCTGGGATCCGTGCCGCCTCAATGCATTACTAGCTTCTCTTTCACGCTGGTGCATGCTCTCACTGGCTTGCGTCGATGATGAACCGCATGAGAAAATGGCTTGTGTTGTTTACTGTCAAGTCAGCCAAGTGAAGAAATTGTCTATTGTTGTACAGATTGTTCTGACCATAGTTTAAATACTTTGAAAAGTGCATCATGACCATCGGGGACACATTCATTAAACACACGCACACAGACGCAGAGCAGATGATTAACCGACTGTCCCTCTGCGAGCAAATTTTCAGTCTCAGGTTTTGTGACTTCACAGTCTCTGGGGAGTTTTCTTCCTTACTGTTTAGGAAAAATCACTCCCTACTGCATTTTAAAGAATTAAAAAGTCTTCCTTGTGTGTTAAGAATATGCACTTTGGCCTGTTGAAAAATTATGATTACCCAAAAAAGGGTGACTTTTATAACCTTTTACATTTTTAAAGTAAACCCTTCCATCTGGTTAAAAAATATCTTTTTGAAAAATTCCCTTCCAGGATTTGTGTTTCCTAGTAAATGCTACATTTATTCCTTAAAAATTTTGCTCTAGGGCAAGTTCATTTTGGCCTGATGTAATTTAATCTAAAGGGAGAAAAACATTAAGTTAATGAAATCTTAATGGAAAGATGTTATACCTATTGTACTTACATATGGTTTGGTGTCTTAATTATTTTTCTTCCAAATGACATTAACTTAAAATTTTTAATTTAAGTCTCAAATAAAAAGAGAGATTTTGGTCACCCAACTAAATCCAATGCCTCATTTGGCGGATATGTTATTTAAAGCAAATAGTGCCTTATTTAAAGCTATTATAATGAACGTGGACCAGGGATTTAGCTCAGTGGTTTTGCCACCTGCTGTGCAAGCGCAAGGACCCGAGTTCGATCCCCGATACCAAAAAAAAAAAAAAGCTATTATAATGAACTCCCACCGACGTGTGCCCGTATTTGCCAGTCAGATGTAATTTCTAATCAGTTGCTTTATTGGTCATAATAGCGGGTCACTGAGCAGTCCATGAGCTGGGCTCAGGTGCATATGATTGAGTTACCCAAGGCATAGTTTGAGATAATCCAGTGTGTAGCACTATTTGGAACAGACACACCCACACCTGATTTTTCTGTTCTCTGAAAATGGGAGCTACCATTTGAATCCAATGAAAATCAACCTTCCAGGCTATCGTTTCATTTGTAATGTCCTGGTAAGGTATACATTTTTATTGCTCAGGTTACTGATTTTATTTTTGAAATGCAAGACAAAATTTCTAATCTTTAAAGTTTTATAGTGTAATACCTTTTATATTTCTTTTCCTTTCCTTCCTTTATCTCCCCTGTAAAATGTTAATAAACTCCTTGGAGAGGGGATTTTCTGTTTCAATCACGGCTTTATTTCTGGTGTCTAGAACAGACCAAGGTGCATAGAAAATATACAGTTTTGGGTGGAAAAAGTCCTTTAAGTAGCACCTCAAATAGTTGTGTGTATAGAATTGCATATTTTAAAAAAAATATAGTTGAACACCAAAAGTGGGGCTGGGCTGTCTCTCAGCAATAGAATACTTGCCTAGCATGCGTGAAGCCCTAGGTTCCATTTCTAGAACCACAAACAACAAAACAAAGCAAGCAAATAAAAAACATCAATAAAAACACGAAAGGCAACTTTAAAAGCAAAAGAGAAGTCCCCTAAAAAAGCAGTAGTCCATGAGGAAAGGAAGATCTGGGAACCACATGTCATTGCATGTTGAGTGTCACAGGGTGGCCTGGGATCTCCCCCATCCTGGCTTGAATTGATCCAGTTACATTTGAGGAATGGTTACAAATTATGCAAGTCACTAGGGAGACCCACAGATGGAGGAGACCAGTAATGCCGAGTGCACCCCAAATGGTCTATCAGGGTAAGGCCGGTCCACAGCCTCGCTGCACGTGGACTGCAGGACCGTCCACAGCTGCTCAGGAGGGACCCACAGCTTCACCTTCTCTAGGGACTTTGCCACCTCGGGCTCAGCTAGTCCCAGATATTGCAGACTCCAAGGAAAACAGCGATGACCTCCAAAAGATGGGAGAGAGAAGGGGTCTTTCCCTTTATTGATTGTTGAACCTTGAGCAAGTTGCTTAAACTTTCTGAACCTCTGTCTTCTCCTCTATAAAGTATAAGTAATAATAATGTAAATATAAAATGGAAATAAATATGTAATAATCATTTACATTTTATAGATTTAAATACTAAATATAAGTTAAGGACTTTGCATATAAAGTCCTTTGTAAAGATTTTTTTTTTGGTACCTGGGATTGAACTCAGGACCTTGCACTTGCGCTTTTGAGGCAGGAGGCATCACCACTGAGCTAAATCCCCGGCCCAGAATTTTTTCCAAGTTTTTTTTTTTTTTGGTACCGGGGATCAAACAAAATGTCTTAATGTTTTTTTGTTTGTTTGGTTTTTTGTTTTTTTGTTTTTTTGGTGCCAGGGATCGAACTCAGATCCTTCTGCTTGCGCTGCAGGCGGCAAAACCACTGAGCTAAATCCCCAGCCCTACTGGCCCAGAATTTTTTTAAAATAAATTTTATTTTATCTTAGTAAAGATTTACACTACATGTCTGAAAAATGTTTGCTTGTTTTTAAAGAACATTATTTTAAAAGATAAAACCATCAGTCTCTTACAAATACCAAGTGAATGGGTGTCAAGGATGTGTTTAATTAAGGAGAGACCTCATATGATGTTACGACCAGTTTGAAGGAGCGTCCAGGAGTAGGCCTGTGTAGAGCCAATCAGGAGTGCTGAATTTGGTCAGTAGATACACAACTCGCTCTTCCACAGTGTGAGAGGAAGATCAGCTGCAATTCCACTGGACACAATTCATTTGTATGTGTACAGTCAAGAATCATTTACATTGTTCTTGTTTATCTGTGATGTACAGAGCTATAAATCAAATCCCACAAAGTGCACAGAGATTTAGAATCGGGAAACCTGCAAGGGTATGACAGGTGACAGCTCATTTTCTGTTGACAACACCCACTAATCATTCTAATCCATTTCAAAATTGTTCACAGCTATTACCTACACCATTTTTTGTTACTTTCAGTTCTCTAGGGCATCTGAGGAAGGACCAATAAAATACACAGGTGCCCCTCAGTTCACCCTATTGCAAATTCAAAGTGCATTCAACACACCAACCAAGGATCACAGCTCAACCCGCCTGTGTTAAATGTGCTCAGAACATTTACGTGAGCCCTACAGTTGCCCACAGTCATCTAACAAAAAGTTCATTTTATAATAATTTGTTGAATAGTTCATGTAATTTATTGCTAGAACAAAAATGAAAAACAGAATTTTTTTTTTTTTTAAGCAGAATGGTCTTATGGGTACACTTCTGCACAGTCATAAAGTTGGAAAATCATGGGTTGAACCATTGTTTGGTTGGGGACCGGCCATAAATGAAAAGTGCTGTAGCAGCTATGGTATGTTTTGGAGTCATAGTGAGAGTGTAAAGTAGAGTAGTGAGGCAGACCTGTCTGGGTCCTACCTCTGCTGCTTTCCTTGTGGCCTTGGGCAAGTCACTTGGTCCCTTCATACCTTCATTTTCTTAGGTATAAGTCTAGGTATTCAAGATTCACCTCACAGTTGCTGTGAAGATTAGATGAGGTAATGTATGGCAGAGTACTCTGGAAAAGAAAAACTGCTCTTCCAAGATGAGCTGTCATCATATTACAGTTTAGGGTTAGGCTCCTCCCGTTTTAAGAACAGGAGACTCTAATAGAACAAGAGACAGAGTGATGAGTTTGTCACCGCAAGCTGTAAATCACAGAGTGAAGTCTCTAATCAGTAATGGCGTTTTAGGGTTCGACTGTTAGCCCAAGAGCACTTCTTAGCGTGCACCCACGTGTCCCCGTGGCTCCAGAGAGGTAGCAGTGCCAGGAACGGTAATGCTGATGGCCACGGGGCCGTGTGTCCCTAATTAAACCTGGACAAACTGTATTTTACTCTCCTCAGCCCCTTCCCCCTGGTGCTGTCGTCCCAGGGTCTCTCATGGTTGTCCTGTAAAGAGAGGTTCGTTTCACCTGCCTGTGGAGAGCCTAAGGAATTGTAGGAATGGGGAAGGTAAACCTTTGGCCCCACACCCCGATTCCCAGTCCAGCTCTGGGTTTTGTCTTTGACAAGGGATAAGGAGGGTTTGGAGTGAGTCCAGGAGTTGACCATGAACACATTGAAAGGAGATGAAGAAGAGCGCTGGTGGGAGCGGGTGGGATGGCTTCCCCAGAGGGGAAGGCCGGGGCGGGAGCTCCCGTGGGGAAAGATGCGGCCACCAAGGGCAGCTTCCTTCTCACCAAGGCTGGCACCAAGAACGGAACTTCAGCCTCAGCCTCAGCTCAGAGATTTTTGCTCATAAACGTGGAGGAGACAGAGGAGCTTTCTGCCTTTAAAGAAGGCTACACTTGGTTCTTAAGAGATTTTGACCAGCAAGAATGGGTGTCACTCACCCTAGTTTACAGGTCATGCCTCCCTAGAGGCAGAGGCCTCCTTCAGCCTGAAAGAAAGGAACACCTGGTTCCGGGAACCACTCCTGGTTGTCCTACCTGCTTTGTTAGGAGGAAGGGAGCCACATAAGGGCAAGGGGGCTCAAGCCATGGAGCTGGGCTGGTGTTTGCCTCTGCTCCTTTCCATACCCTCTGAGGCTGCCACCCCAGCTCACCCTGCTAATCTGTGATGCCACATTTCCCAGATGGCCTTTGGGTTTGGGGCAACTGTTGCCTCTCCTTAAACTGAGCCCTGAAGGCAGAGTTTAGCTCCTTGTCCCTGTGTCCCCAGCCCCTGGCACACACCCAGCACGTAGTAGGACTCAGCAAATACTTGTTGAATGAATACCTTGAGGAGTGATTCTTTGAATAGCTCAGATCAGGTCTACAGAAACCTCAGTGGCTGAAACACCAACAATTCCCATGGAAGGCTGGTGGAGCAGGGTAGTTGCTTGGGCCTGAGCTCTGTTGGGCTGTTTGCCGTAAAATGTAAAGGAAGCCTAAGTCCAAATTTCAGTGTTCGTAGTGAGACTACTTTCAGCTTTCTCAGAGACAGCATCTGTAAATAATCAGGCAGAAGCCTTTTATAAAACAACATAGGAAAAACCTCAAAGACTATTCTAAGGCTGCACATTTAAACAAGATTTTTAACCAATAGGGATGCCAAGATCAACATGAAGCTTCCTGCACATAAAAGCCTGGAATTTCATAGCAGTGTGGGTGCAAAAGCTATGATCACATTTCCCCCTTTCTAAATTACATAGTGCTTAGGGTCAGTGTGAGCAGAGGGCTGGATGGAGATGGACTGTGGCTTACGTAGGTCCCACTACAACCTTCATTCCCCCGCGATGCAGCATCCGTCCATGGCGATGGGGGAGCCATCAGGCTGGCTGGACTATGTAAGGCGAAAGGGTCACTTGTAGGTCATGCTGTGATTTTAAGACCTCATTGTAATTTATAACTGGACTTTCATTCCACATAGAGAACTGGTCAGGGACGTTGTATAATATTTTTCTCTGAAGAAGAGGCTGTTCTGAAAACTGGGTTTCATGGCAGCTATAAATGCCCATCTGTAACACATCCAAGTCTTTTTCTTTTCCTTTGCGATTGGAAGGAGCAAGAGCCTCACTTCTACTAAGATGAGGAAGATGGAATTAAGCTTGACATTAAATGAACTCTTCAGCTATCTCAGCCACATAATTCCCTCCTGGAGTAGAGAGTCTGTCTCTGAAGGATTTGTTCCTAACTCTGGACCGGACACCTCATCGGCACATGCTGGACGGGCCAGCTTCAGCTACAAATGACTGACCGCAAAGAGCTCCACGCCACCCTTACTGTGGGCCCAGTCCTGGCATGTGTGATCAGTATAATATGAAAGCTCCCGAAAGGCCCTCAGTCTCCCTCAAAGCCTCACCTGCTGGCTTCTCGAGTGATGTGGAATTTCTGTCAGGAAGAATCGCTTCTTGAGGCTCTTCCAGGAAGACCTGCACTGACACTGGGAAGGCTAATGTTTAAACAGTTAGCAATAGTTTCTGTAATATCAAGAAGGAAAAAAGTAGTTTATAACCAAAAACAATTTGTGAGGCTATTTTGTTAAAAGAAAAAACAGAAGATTTAAAAAACATATAGTACGTGCATTAATTTTAATCCTGTGTATTCTGGACTTGAGAGGGAAAGGCCACATCTTTATTTTTATATTTCTAGTCATTGCAGTGTCTAGCTGGCACATGGTCTAGACCTGATAAGTATTACTTTGAACAAATGAATGAGAAAAATATTTGCCAGCTGTATTAGTCATCTTCACTGTTGCTAAGAGATAGTACCTGACACCCACAACTCAAAGGGAAAGGGATTTAATTTGGCTCACAGTTTCAGGAGATTCATTCCAAGGTCAGCTGGCTCCAAGGCAGAAACATCATGGTGGCAGGGCATGGTGGAGCAAATCTTCTTAGTTCATGGTGGTCAGAAAGCAGAGCAGGGGAACAGCGTAAGCGAGGAAGGGACCAGGACCCATACATAGTACCCAGCGTCACACCTCCATGACCCACCAACGTGTCCTCTACTAATCTTCGAGGTGTTTAAGTCAGTCAAGTTGACCTACACATCAAGTTTAATGGTCACAATGGGCAGTCTCAGGGCTGGCTGGCTAAGAATCCAGTGATGTCTTCTTTTTGTAAACCCCAAGAAATTTATGCAAACAGAAGCATCAGAGTAGAATTTTAAAAAGAACATTTAATACAATTTTGATAATTCATTCCTTTTAATCTCATGAGTACCACGTTTAAAATTGTATGCATACCCACCATCATTTTGTGTACATTCTTAAAATGTAATGCACAGGCTATGTGCATGTATGCATGCATATATTTTGCAAGGCTATAAAACATATAGATTGTTAACAATAGTTATCTTGGGGGAAGAAAGCAAAATTGGAAAAGGTAAAGGGAACCTTTTCACCCCTTGGCCTTATATATTTCTCATTATTTGAATTCTTCTTATAAGAGAATGCATTTGTGTATCTCATTCTTGACACGGAGCCTGGTGCTTAATACATTCATCCAGTGTTAACACAGGTGAATCAGTCAGTAGAGTGGCATAGAAGTTTAACTCAAGCATTTGACTTTAGATGTTTCCTGAGAGAGATGATAATAAAGAAATTGAGGGCCGGGGATTTAGCTCAGTGGTTCTGCCGCCTGCCTCACAAGCGCAAGGACCAGAGTTCGATCCCCGGTACCAAAAAAAAAAAAAAAAAAAAAAAAAAGAAAGAAAGAAATTGAACTAAAGACTTAGGAAAGAAAACTCAAGTTCAGAAAAGGCCCTTGGAAATCAAGGAAGGTTGCCGTGGATGATCCACCTATTTTCCACTCTTAAAAATTGTCTCAAATTAGCCACTTAGCTCCTCTTGATAAAAAGCATAACCTTAACTATCGGTGTCCCCACAGGCTTACCTGCCCACTGAACAAAGGCCAACAGCTTGGCGAGAAGGCCAGTAGCTAACATCATGGGTCTGCTGACCTGAAAAGGCTGGGCTGGCAGGGTGGTCCAAAAGGCCCCTGTGCATAGCCAGGTGCAGGCAACACCCACAGGGCTCACAAGGCTTGTCCTTGTTGTCCCAGGAAGGGGACAGCAGTGTAGTGGCTCAGCCGCCAGTGATGTGTTTGGATTTGCTGCATCGGTCTGCTTTGTAGAGGGACATCCAAAAGCTCATAGAATGTGTGTGTGCTTCTGGCCTCTGTCTAGTGCGCATGATAGGATCCTGGAAACTTTCCTTGGGTCCTCATCTAGGGAAGAAGCTGGAGGGGTTAGAAATGCTTGAATGGCAGCTCAGAGTCTGTTTGAAGAGGCTGGTGGGAAAATCCCAACAACAGAAAGGTCTAGATAAGATGACTGGCAGGATGGGTCTTGGAAACCCTTTCGGCCGAATGAAGAAAGTGCCACTCAGCCTCCGCCTGGGTGGCAGAGTCCTTCCAAATGCTGCTGCGGCACAGACTCTGTGCATTACTCATGCTGGGAAGTAGGTGATTTAAGCCACTGACTTCCTAAATTAAAAGCACAAGAAAGCAGACATGTAATTTTTTAAATTACACATTCATCTCTCTCTGACATTCCTCCGAATCCTTTACAAGCCGTGCACACATGGACAGTCAGTAAGGGGATGAACGGTCTCAACTCATTTGTGTTTTATTATACTTTTTCTGAAAGAAAAATAAAAGCACCATGTTTGGAAATTTAGAAGATATGAAACCTGATTTCTGCCAAGAATGGAGAACAGTAAAACATTTCAGGATAGAAATGAGTCGTACCTTTGTGTATTTTTTGCCATCTGTTCTCTACTCAGATGGGCTGTTAATAAAACATCTTTGGTTTTTATCACCAGGCAAAAAGATTCCATTCCATCTTGTGTTTTATTAAGCTATGTGCCTGTAATGTTAATACAGAGCTTTCAGAGCTCAGCAATAGAGACTGGCCTCATTTTCAGAAGACACACGGCCCTGCGCAGTCTAAAGCTGTGAGGCACAGGCCAAGCCTTTTATTGGGTTTCCATGGGAAGGCAAGGCAGGTAGGTAGGCAAGCAGTTGAGGATGAGAGAGTTTAGGTAATTTCTGGTTCCTGTTTGCCGGATGCCTGCCCTGATGTGATGGAGACAGTGCTTGTCCTCTGGGTTGTGAGGCCTGGTGGAGGAGCTCTGGTTAGTTTGCATATCAAAGGGCTGTGCCAGGTGGGCCCTCTGTTATCTGTAAGAACTGGCTAGGCCCAGGAGGGAAGGTTAAAATGTCACAACAACATGACACACAGAAAATACGGAGTATGTACAGTACAAATGAATGTAGCGAGTTTGTTCACTTGAATCTGTCTCAGTTATCTCTCACGGGGTTGCACAATCATTTACCAAATATGTTCTAGTTTGTATAATCCTTGAATAATCATCCAATAAGTAATTTAACTTCTACCTTCAGGGATAATTCAGCACTCTCTTCCTCTCTCTTTTTTTTCCTCCAGTATTGGGGATTGAACCTCTGACCCTACACATGAGTTATAGGCCCTGCTCCCCTTTTTAAAGTTTTGAGACAGGTTGGTTTTGTTAAGTTGCCTGGGCTGGCCCAGAACTTGCCTCAGTCTCCCATGTGGTGGGATTACAGGTATGTGCCACCATGCCTGGCTTCAAGAACCCCCTTCTTCACCAAAGACTTTTTAAGGGCTTTTTAGAATTTTATACTCTTTTCTTTCTATTGGATTTTTGCAGAAGAGATTTAGCCTACATATAGTTTGTTGATTTTTCCCCTTTTCATTGTACTTAGCAATGTTGAGGAACACTGCATTTTTCTACAATTTCTGAGACACTCACAGATAACCACTGGCAGCTAGCCAGAGGACACTTTTGCCTTTTCTGTGGCAACTCGGGCTGAAATTTCATGTTGGTGACACACAGGTTCGTACACTACCATCAGACATTTTCTTTTATATTTGGATGATTTTTCCAGTTATTTATTGCTGGGGAACAAACTATTCTACAATTTAGCACCCTAAAGCCGTTGTTTGTTATTATCTGTCTAGTCCTGTGGGTCTGGAGTCGAGGCAATACAGCTGGTCTAGTCTCCCCTCTCTGCCACCATCCTGGGTCTCAGCGGGAGTAACAGGAATGGCTGATGAGATTTGCTGAGGGTGATCTCACAGTTCTTTTCTCTTCTCCCATGTCCTGTCTGGGTGGCCAGCTTGGGCTTCCTCACAAAATGGTGGCCTCAGGAAGGGCTCCCAGAACAAGTCTGCCAAAGGTAAAAAAATGGACACTGCTTTTCTCTGAAGGCTTAGCCTAGAAACTGGCTGAGGATCTTTTCTGCTATATTCTTTTGGTTAAATTTTAACAGAGACCCTCACTACTACCCTGTCCTGCCAATTCAGGGAAAAGAGACATAGACTTCATTTCTTTCTTCGATTTTTTTTTTTTTTTGCCAGTACCAGGGATCGAACTCAGGACCTTGTGCTTGAGAGGCAGGGGTGGCACCACTGAGCTAAATCCCCAGTTCTAGACTTCATTTCTTTCTTTCTTCTTTTTTTGTTTTTGGTACTGGGGATTGAACTCGGGACCTTGCACTTGCGAGGCAGGTGCCAGAACCACTGAGCTAAATCCCCAGCCCCTAGACTTCGTTTCTTAATAAGGGGCATAGCAAAGAATTTGCAGTCATCTTTAATCTACACAGTTGATAAATCAATAATCCCTGCCATTTGGCACATCTCCAAAAAGGTTTTCCTGGTCTCACTTTGCACCTGTCTTAAGAAGGTGGATGTATTCGTTGGCAGTTTGTTTCAGAGTTCCTCCTGTATAAAGATTATTGACAGCAAATGTTTTGATAGAAACTATTGATCTCAAATTGAAATTATGGCCCTACAATCATTCCCCCATTTCTCGGATATTTTCTAGAGGATTTTAAGATTTGTGATCCCTATATCAGCTCCAGGCGTAATATTTATTTATTTATTTATTTATTATTTATTTATAGGTTTTTTTGAGACAGGGTCTCACTCTGTAATGCAAGGTGGCCTTGAACTCACCATATAGCCTAGGTTGGCCTCAAAATTGCAGCAATCCTCCTGCCTCAGCCTCCGGAGTGCTGGGATTATAGGTGTGCACCACCATGCCCAGCTAAAACATTTTTTCAAATGCGGAGACAGAGGTGTGGAGAGATTAAGCAGACTGTCTGTGGGTCACATGGTTAACCAGTAGAGCTGAGGTCCAACCTCGAGCTTTACCCCTGAACCCTGTCATTTCTTACTCTGATCTATAGTCCTGAGGTCGTGCTCTTTGAAGGCTTTGAGTAGCAGGGACATGGATGGCAGGGACAAAGCCCTGACAATAGAATCACCCAGGGGGTTCCGGGATGGGCAAAAGGATCAGGGCAGCCCCAGCATCCTTAGAGGAAGTGGGGAATACTCCTCACAGGCAGTTTTAATTTTGTCTGTTTCCAGGGAGATGTAATACTATTATGATTTCTCCTGATGCATGTGAAAGTAGTTGCTACAGCAGTGACTGCTGTTTCTTGGAACTTGCTGATAGCAGCAGGCTTGGCAATGAAATCTCTCTTCTATGAATAATGTTTCTGATGCTGGCTCTGCCCTTTCAGCGCCTCTACCATGTCTGCCTCCCACCGCAGGCTCTTCCTGTCCAGAAGATAGGGCAAGATAGGTCTCTGCTGAAGTCTGATGACCAGACACATGTGTTGACAGAGCACTGGGGATGTGGCTCAGCTGTGGTCTGTGGAGGCAGGGACAGTCCCTGGTGGTCACCTCTACAACCCTTAGAACAAGGCCTGGCTCAAATGCTGACACCTATGCCTACATCTCTATATCTACACCTACATCAACACCTTTCTACCTATGTCATCTGTCTCAGTCATCTTGACAGCCACCATGGGAGAAGTACTTCTCTAGATGTTTTTGACTGGTCTTTACTATTTTCAGTTTGCTTCTCTTGGATAAAATAATGCCTAAGATGAATTATTTGGAGGTGTCAACACATGTAAAATGTCAGCTTTGCATTTTTATCTGTTGGACCTTTTATTTTAAGAAAATAGGAACTGGAGATTCAGATGAAGAAGTTACCAGTATATGTGTCCGTGTGCGTGTAAATAGTGAACTATTTCTAGTGAGGTCTGCAAACCGGCAAACCCTCCCACACCTGTGTCTCCCCTCGCGTCTTCCTTTTCTACCTCCTCTTCGTCAGTTTGCCAGACTTATCTCATACTGTCCACAGTGTAGAGCAAGACAGGTTTCTCAGTGTGATTATTACATTGGTTTCTGGAGTTTTTTTGTTTTGTTTTTTTGTTTGGTACCAGAGATCGAACTCAGGTCCTTGCGCTTGCGCAGCAGGCGGCGAAACCACTGAGCTAAATCCCCAGCCCAGTTTCTGGAATTTAAATCCAGGGTCCAGCAGGCGAGCTTCCCTGGGCTCGGAGCTCACATTCAGGCTTCGGCAGGGAGCCGGGAATTCTCAGTGAGCTGCGGAATTCTTCTCAGATGCAAGAACAAGACATTTAATAACAAGACATTTAATAGTGTCGAGGGCAGGCAGACGCATCCACGGTCTTGTGGCGACTTTCCCATCAGGTCTCTTGTCAGCTCCTGAGTGGATCCATCTTTCTTTTCTTCTTGTCCTTTACATCAGATAATCTCATAAAACTCAGTTCTGTTTAATGTTCGGATCACTTTACGAGCCCGTGTGTGATGAGTGCTTCACCCCCATCCTGCTGCTCTTGACTATTTTAGTTTGCTTTTGCTTTTTGATGAAAGAATCCCCATATTGAAGCTTTTTTTTGGAAGGGGGGGATAACACGTGTAAAATGTCAGCTTTGCATTTTTATCTTTTGCACCTTTGTGTTTCTTTAAGAAAAGAGGAAAATAGGCACTGGAGGATACAAAGACATTTAAGTCCACAAATATCTTACACACATTTTCTACCGGGATGAGACTTCATTGACAACGGTAGTAAAAATTGCTTGGCCAGCAATCAGTGGTATTGATGATCGCTTCTTGTTATTTTTTCCTTCAGCTTATTTGAAGCCTAACATATTCAACACCAGGGTATCAAGTAGTTGAAGAAAGACAGATGTGAATTACGGGGTAATTAGGTTCATATGTCACTTTGACAGGCAACTGAATAAACCTCTGTATTCCTGCACATTTAGCCAGAAAACCTGGAAAGCTATTTGTTCCATTTCTCTTAGTTCCTGAAGAGCCACTTTTCTGGTGAAACTAACCTGCTTGCCAGGGCCTTATAGGAACTTCTAGAAGTCTAAATGTAAGTCCTTTCAAATGTCAAGAGAAGTCCTCAGATAAGACAGCCCCATCTAGTTCACAGACAAGCAGGGATATTTCTACAAATAAGTCCATTCTGTGGTTATCTATTTTAAAGGATACAAATAGTAGTGTATCTTTAAACAAGTAATTATACAAGTAATTCAATAATTATAATTCAGTTAATCACATGTAAGAAAACAGGAGCATCTCATCATGCAAGATGATTTGTGGTGCAGAGCAGCATGGTAAAGAGCTAGGCCTAATTTGGGGGCTGGGCCCTAGAGTCCAGAGTTCATGGGGATGGAATTAGCTTTGTGAGGATTTAGTAAGGGTCTTGCCTTTAGTGCCAGAATGGCTGTATCATTTTACATTGCCACCCGCGGCATAGGAGTGATCTCGTGTTTCCTCATTCTCTCTAACATTGGGGGGTGTCTCCATTTTTTATGTTACCATTCTGGTAGATACGCAGTCGTATGTCATTGTGGCTTTGGTTTGCGTCACCCTAAAGGCTAATGAGGGTGGAAGTCTTTCCATGAGTGTTTGTTTGTTTGTTGCCATTTATCATCTCTGTAAAGCGTCTCATCTTTTGCTCATGTTCTAACAGGATCATCTGATATTTGCTCTTGAGTTTTGAAAGTTCCTTTAATATATTCTCTACAAGTTCATTGTTGGGTATGTGGCTTGCAAATATTTTCTCCCACTCTATAGCTTGTCTTTTTACCTTTTTAACAGGGATTTCTCCAGAGGAAAAATTTTTTGTTTTGATGATACTCATTCAGTTTGCCAATTTTTCCTTTTCTGCTTTTGATGTCATGTCTAAGAAGCCCAAGATCCTGAAGATTTTCTTTTAATTTTGAAAAGTTTTATAGTTTTATGTTTTATGTTTGTCATATTCAATTGGAGTAGTTTTATATAAGGTACAAAAGTTACCTATGGATATCTAATACCTCTAGCACCATTTGTTGAAAATGGTATCTTTTTGTCACTGGACGGTTTTTATACCTTTGTCAAAAATCAGCTGGGCAGGGCCAGGGATTTAGCTCAGTGGTACTGCTGCCTGCCTCGCAAGCACAAGGTCCCAAGTTCGACCCCTGCTACCAAAAAAAAAAAAAAATCAGTTGGATATATTTGTGTGGATGTTTTCTAATCTCCATGCCCTTTATTTTCTTTTGGTACTGGGGATCAAACTCGGGTCCTTGCGCTTGTGGAGCAAGCGGCGAAACCACTGAGCTAAGTCCCTGGCCTGCCCTTTATTTTCTTTTCTTGCTTTATTGCCCTAACTAGACCTTTAGACCCTATAGTGAATAAGAGTGGTGAAGGTGAACATTCTTGCCTTGTTCCTGATTTATAGAGGAAAAGCAGTTAATTTTTTTTTTACCATAAATGTTAGCCAATGTTTTTTAAATAGTAGATATTCTTTATAGAGAAGTTTCCACTATTTCTTTTCCTGAAGGTATTTATTGTGAGTCCTGAGTTTTATCACATGCTTTTTTTGCATTGATTGACAGGATCTCTCTCTCTCTCCCTCCCTCTCTCCTTCCTGTATTCCCTCCTTCCCCTTCCCCTCCCTTTTTTCTTCCCTCCCTCTTTATTCTCTTTCTCTTCCTCCCTCCCTCTCTCCTTCCTGTATTCCCTCCTTCCCCTTCACCTCCCTTTTTTCTTCCCTCCCTCTTTATTCTCTTTCTCTTCCTCCCTCCCTTCTTTCTTCCCCTCTCTCTCTTTCTCATTACTGTAGTAGATTACATTAATTGATTTTCACATATTGAACCAGCCTTGTAGCCCTTGATTAGCTGTTCATTGTATGTAATTCTTTTAATACTATATACTGTACTGAATTAAACTTGATAATATTTTGTTGGGGATTTATCTATACTCAGGTATAATGATCTGTAGGTTTGGGGTTTTTGTTTTGTTGTTTTGGTACCGTCTTTGACTTTGGTCACACAGTAATGCTAGCTTCTTCATAAACTCAGAAATTATTCCTTCTCTTTACTGAAAGATTGCATAGAACCTAGTGCTAATTCTACTTTAAACATTTGATAGAATTCTCTCAGAAAACTAACTTGAGTTCAGTGTGGTTGTAGAACACATTCTGTATGATTCCAGTGATTTAAATTTGGTAAGATTTGTCTGGATATGGTCTGTATTGTTGTGTGTCTTCTGGGCATTTGTAAAGCATGTATGTTCTGCACTTGTTAGGTGGAGTGTTCTATAAATGACAGTTAGATCCTGTTGGTTGACAGTGTTGAGTTCCTCTCTGTCCTTGGTGGTCTTGTATGAAAACAGTTCCCAAGTAGTTGTTAAAAGGGAATCCTCCAACTTAATTTTTTATTTGTTTATTTTTCCTCTTGTATCAGTTTTTATTTCACATATTTCACAGCTTTGGTGTTTGATGCATGCACATTTTGCTGTCTTGAGTTGCTGTGTCTTCTTGGTGGACTGATAATTACCTTGTGTCCCTCTTATCTATTTAGTTGCTCTGAAGTCTACTTTAGTCTGATATTAATACAGACACTTCTGTTTTCCTTTAATACTTGCATGATATATCTTCTTCCGTCCTCTTTCAGCTTCCCTATGTTGTTAAATTTCAGATGAATTCTTGGAAGATAGCATATAGTTGAGTTGAATCTACTCTGCCATTCACCATCTTTAAATTGGTTTATTTAGACTGTTTGCATTTAATGTGATCTTTGGTATATAAGGGTTAGAATCCATCATGCTAGTTTTTGTCATTGTTCTGGTGTTTTGTATCTTTGGTTTTCATTTTCTTACCTCTCAGTGGGCTACTGGAAACTCTTTCAGGATTTCCTTTTGATTTTTCCATAACAGTTTTTAGTGTATCTCTTTGTGTAACTTTTTAAGTACTGCTTTAAGCACTATATTATAGATCCATGACCTTAGCATCACCTACTGCTCTTGGTATTTTACCAATTCACATGAAGCACAGATGCCTTACTTTCTGTTTATCTTCTGTTTATATTTGTCTTAAGTATTTCATCCACTTATTTTAGAACCAGATCAAAGAGTTTGGAATTTTTCCTTCACCATTTAGCATAATTGAAGAAACTAAAGAGGAAGAGTCTGTTGTGTTCACCTATATTTTTGCTTACTCATGTTCCTTCTTCCTTCTTGTTTTCCTGAGATTTCTTCTTTTTTTCTTTCATTTTGCCAATCTTCCTTTAGCTAATCCTTCAGAGTATATCTGTTGGCCATAACAGTCTCTTAGTTCTGTGACCTCTAAGAATGCCTTCACTTTCCCTTTCATTCCTAAAGGGTATGTTTGCTAGGTAGAGGGTTCTGGGTTAACAGTTCTCTTCTTTCAGCACTTGAAAAAAATTTTTTCGAGTTCCTTCTAGATTCTATATTTTCTTATGAGAAAGCCACTGTCATTTGAATTGCCTTCCTCCTGTAGGTACTATGTTGTTTCTCCTTTACTGCTTTCAAAATGTTTTCTTTGCCCTTTATTTTTAGAAATTTCATTATGTTGTGTCTTTGTTTGTTTTGTTTGGGATTCACACATCTTCTGGATCTGCAGGTTTATATCTCTTGCCAAATTTGAGAAATTTTCAATTCAAGTACTTTTCTAGGTCCTCCGCCTTTCTCTTCTTTTTTCCAGGACTCTAATGATATTAATATTCCATTTTTGGTTACAATCTCACAGTCCCTGAGGGTCTGTTCATTTTCTTTTTAATCTGTTTCCACTGTTCAGATTGGTAATTTCTACTGCTCTGTTTTCCAGTTCACTGGTTCTTTCCTCATTGCCTCCATTCTGTGATGGGTCCCTTCCAGGGAACTTTACTTTATTGTATTTGGTAGTTCTAAATTTCCATGTGGTTCTTTTTGAGGTCATCTATTTCCTCTCTCAGACTTTCTTTTGTGAAGCTTTCTGCTTTGTTTATTTGAAACATTTTCGTACTTACTCATTGACATGATTTACCATGGCTGCTTTATAGTTCTTGCAGGTAATCTTAAAATCTCCATCTTCTTGGTATTGGCATCTATTGATAGTCATTTTTCATTAAGTTTGAGATCTTCCTGTTTCTTGGAATGATGAGTTATTTTAATTGGAACCAGAATATTTTCATATTATGTTATGAAGTTCTGGCTTGTATCAAAACCCTATGTTCAAAGCTTTCTATGATACAAATTCGTTAGGGGAGGGTTGAGCCTCACCTCATTGCTGATTAGGTGGAAGTAGAATTCCAGGTTCCCTCTGACCTTCCATTGATAGGGTATCAATTACTGTTTATTATTAAGTATTATTGGTGGACAGGGGTGGAAGGTACAGCACCCCACATGGTTGCGTTTGTCAGCACAGTGGGAGTGGCCATGTGAAGAACCTGGCTGCCCCTTCTGGACATTCTGTGATACCACCCTGGGTGGCCCCACCTCACTCCAATGGGGCCAGGGTGGAAATCAGGGTCCCCGCCTGGGCTATGCTGGCTTGGGTGGAAAGAAGGCCGTAGTGTATTCTGTGGTGTTTGGCCATAATAGAGTGTTTATTATATAAAGTATTCTGTCTTGCTGGCCTGTGGTTCCGAGATCCCTACCTGGTCGTCCTTCTTTCCACTGCCCACAGGCTTTTGTTTGCTGTCTCTCTATACTGAGCCGGAGAAATGGGGAAAGGTATGTCCACTTCATCTCCCACAACTACAAGCCTTGGAGCTCTCCTGTTTAGTCCACTGCGTTTTTCAAGCTCAATATTTTATGAACATGCTGTACCAGTTAATAAACCAGAAGGGTATCAAACCACCTGCAGGAAGCATTTGTTTCCAGGACTTATCTAAGAAGCCAAGGGCCTACCGTGTGCTTGGCCCTTTATGCATAATTTCACTTAATCCTCAGAAGAATGCTTAGTCAGGCTATTATGAACCCTGATTCACAGAGGGGACAACCGAGGTTCAGAGAAATCCAGTGCCTTATTCCAGATCACACGGCGAGGACTCGAAGTCAGCTCTGCCCACAGTCTTCTCCCCATCCTGGTGAGCTCCATGGGGACATCCTTTACCTGTCCTGGTGATTACGCCTGGGTGTGGGACATCCGTGCAGCTCCAAGGCACTTGTCAGGTGGGTGACACACGTTCCCATGTGTGGTTACGTGTGTATGTGTAGGTGCAACTGCATCACTCCTGAGGCTGCCTATACTTACAGCAGGCAGCTAACAAACACGGGCTCCAATTAGCGAGTGCTTCACAGTATTAACACATTCTGGTACTGCTGTATAGGCTGTGCTTTTGATATAATGCGTTAGTTCCAATAAATATCCACAAAATCATGAGTAAAACATCTCTCGGCTACACTTGATGGGGATTTGCTTTTGAGGGTAAGGAGAAATTTATTTTAGGATCTAAAACATTTCATACAGAATATTCAGGTGATTTTCATTTTAGTTGTAAAAAATCATTGATTCTGTTTAAAATAAATAAGCAAGGCCGGGGATTTAGCTCAGTGGTTCCGGCGCCTGCCTTGTAAGTGCAAGGTCCCGAGTTCGATCCCTGGCACCAAAACAACAACAACAAACCATAAAATAAATAAGCATATAAGTGGGGTGCACCATCATTTCTGAGTGTGAACCGTTGTGGCACAATTATTTCCTAAGGAGCTCTATATACATAAGTGAGTTTAGACATATTTCCTGAAATTTTGATTTTTTGTTTTGAGACAAGGTCTCATTGTATAGTCTAGGCTGGCCTTGAACTCACTGTGTAGCCAAAGCTAGCCTTCAACTTGGGACAGTCCTCCTGCCTCAGTCTCCTGAGTGCTGGAACCACAGGTGTGTGCCACCAGCCCTAAAGAAATCATCTTAAATCTCTTTTCCCCTCCCTTGTACTTTCTTTTTTTTTTTCTTTTTCTTAATATTTGGCAATACTCGAACTCCCTGGAAGGTTTCAACTGTTAGACAACTATGAATAATTCAGCCTTAATCTTATGTTCATTCCTTTCTAAGTTCAAAATAGGACATCTTTTCTCTCCCGTTTATAAACCACAGGAGTTTTTGTTACAAGATAGTGATTGCAAAGAATGCTAAAGGACATGCAATATGTGGTGTGTTATTTTGTTGAAAGCACAGATGGAATTACATGGATGCTGGATGTGTGTGACCCTTGGGTTTTAATAAACCTGCTCCCGGTGGGTGAGGAGGCAGAGGTGACCTTGCAGGTACCCCGTGAGGGTAGGGGGCCATACAGACCTTGTCATGATGTTATCACAGGTGTCTCCACACCTGCCTTCCTAGTTAGGACCCTGGAGGCCACAGAGTTTAGGTCACTGTTGTGCTAAAGCTGGGATTGAACCTAAGCTGCATTGTGTCAAACACCACAGACGTGTGCCTAACTTCTTCCATTCTAAACCGGAGCTATTGAAAATCCATTTCCAGGCGAGGGATTTAGCTCAATGGTTCTGTCGCCTGCCTTGTAAGCGCAAGGACCTGAGTTCGATCCCCGGTACCAAAAAAAAAAAAGAAAATCCATTTCCTAGGTTGGTGCCAACTGGATCCCTTCTCTTCCTGAGTCACAGCTACCATCACCTGGAGTTTTGCAGTTCTGACTGCAAATCAGAATCACCTGGGGAACTTTTTAAAACTATCAATGTCAGACACCACTCCCCAGAGGTTCAATGATTGGCCTGGGGTGGGGCCCAGCAGCTATTTTTAAAGTCTCCAAGTGGTTTCCTTGTACAGCCAGACCTGGCACACCGAGGCCTTGCTGTGACCCCGTTCTCTAACACCCTTCCCTCGGCGGCCCACTTTCGGTGCCAGCCCGACTGGGTGATGGGCGCCTCGACATCCAGGCCAGCGCTCTTCTGGGTGTGTCTCTGGAGGTCCCTCTGTGAGGTTAGCATCTTGGTTGGTGGACCGGGTCCAACAGACCGCCCTCCCGACAGTGGATGGGCATTGGATTTTTTTCCTGCCTTCAGACTCAAACACTTGCTCTTCTTAGGTCTTGGGCCTTTTGGCATTTGGTCTGGGACTGAAACCATCAACTCTCCTTGTTCTGAGCTTACCAGCAGCAGGTCTTAGGACTTGCCGGTCACTGAAATCATCTGAGCCAACTCCTTATAAGAAATCGCTCTCTCTAGATGCACACATCCTGATGGTTTCGTGTCTCTGGGGAATCCCAAGTGACTAACACACTTCCCTTTTACCCGAGGTGTCTAGTCATCTTGGCCATTTCTGAAGGTTTTCATGGTTCATATTTCTAGAGACATCGTCAAGAGAAGCTCTTCCTGGTGGGAGTCAGGTGCACATCTCAACCCTGACATAGAGTGGCTGCAGCCAAGCCTCAAGAAGCTCAGATTCTTGCCCCTATGTTTCCCTCAGCCCTGTTTCCCTGACACCTGCCTACCTATGAAACCAAGCTGCACATGACCCTGTCACCATGCCACAGCTTGCTGCAGTGGTCCAGTCCTGGGAAGAGCAGCCTCGGGAGGGCAAGCACCCACTGCATGCTCGCCTTATCCAGCCGTCCTTCACGGTATCAGGCACAGTCTCCTCAGGGTGCTGGCCAGGAGGCCCAAGTAGAAGTTGGAGTTTGGAGCCCAGCACTGAGAAGGAGGTGGTTACTCAGAGACAGGAGAAATGAACCAAAGAGGGTTTTCAGTTGGTCCTAGAGAGCACTGAGGGATAGGTGCACCCTGATGCCAGTCCAGGAAGTAAGCAGGCAGCGTGAAAAGGGCCTAGGTCAAAGGATCAGAAGAGAATAGTATGGGAAGAGATGGGAAGGGAGTCAGAATCTCCACAGTGCATATCTGTGGCTTGGTACTGACAGCCAGCTGTGGCCCTGACTGGATCATCCTGGTTGGAAAACCTGTATTGAGGTGGCTCATTTTTTATTTAGTTTATATAGCCCCAACTTTAGACCCACCTGATAGTCATATGTGGCTCCATATTGTCTTCTGAATAAATATTTTGTTCAGTAACACAAATTCACGTCTTTGTGGAAAAAAATCTTTGGTTTACAACCCCCTAAACTAGTTCCCCATAAATTGCTACCACATAGATAATATCGCTTTACCATTTTGTATTGTTAAAGTTATTTTTTTTGTTCATTCTAATGCCTTCTAGAGAGGCAGAGGAATGATATTCATGTTTTACCATTTTTTGTCTACATTTTTCCAAACTTTGAAAAACAATTGCTCGTCAACAAACAAAGCCACAGTAATTATTTCAGTTCAAGAAAATAAACAGATTTCAGGGGATCACCAAAGTTCACCCAGCAGTGCTTTCATCACTATATTACACTAGCACATTGGTGGTGTCATGTATGAAGATAAAAGCATCAGGGTTTCTGTTTCAGCTTCATTTTCTGATGGTTTTAGCCATCTTCATTTTGCCTTAAAATAAAATAAACGAGGAATACATTTGAGAAAAAAGGAAAATGTCCTGGGTTGGATGTTGGAGTTCTTCCAGTTCAAGAGTAGCCAAAGAAAACCTCTTCCAGCTCTTCCTCTGGGATCGTGGGTGTGTGAGGACAGACAGCAAGCCAGCCCTGGCCTGTGTTCACTTGGCTTTGGGAGACTCAGAAGCTGCCTAATGACCTGGTGAAGTGGGCTGTGGAGATAGTGTGGACATTTTAGTTTATAAAGGGTCACTTTTCTCGATTTGGACCACTTCCTTTAGTGTCTGCTTAACTGGTGGAGATGTAACTTTTCCTTTTTTTTTTTGGTACCGGGGATCGAACTTGGCACCTTGCGCTTGCGCAGCAGGCAGTGAAACCACTGAGCTAAATCCCCGGCCCTGGAGATGTAACTTTAATGCTAATCAACTCAATTTATCTCTTGGATAGAAATTCCCCAGAGCAATTAATTGAGTGTACTTTCAAAGCTGTCTTTTGAGAAAGCTAGACTTTACTGAAAGTAAAGCAGACGCCCCCCAGTGGAACATACCTTGCCTAATACGCTTTTGTGCATGAAGGTGCGTGATGCTAATGAGACCATCACTGGGGCTGTCTGTATTCACTTCAGTCAAGATGGGCAGATGGGTGCTGCAGACCTGGATTTTGTCACCTGGCTATCAGAATCTTACCTCTTTTAGTTACCTGGTGTCACCAGCTCCTGTATCTTTTCATAACAACACTCAAGAGGGTTTTCTTTTTAAAAGCTCAGAGACTTCATGAAATAGCAAGGGGTTCTTGGGAGTGACGAAAAGACCCTCTGACGAGAAGGATCACACAGAATTTGTGTTCACAGGTACACACAGCAAATCATGAAGAAGATAAAGGGGTTCCCCGGCCCTGGAGATGTAACTTTAATGCTAATCAACTCAATTTATCTCTTGGATAGAAATTCCCCAGAGCAATTAATTGAGTGTACTTTCAAAGCTGTCTTTTGAGAAAGCTAGACTTTACTGAAAGTAAAGCAGACGCCCCCCAGTGGAACATACCTTGCCTAATACGCTTTTGTGCATGAAGGTGCGTGATGCTAATGAGACCATCACTGGGGCTGTCTGTATCTGTTATTATTTGATGTCTTGATGATGATCATTCTTTGTGAGGTAAAATGGAATCTCAATGTTGTTTTAATTTTCATTCTGAAAATCATTTTAAAGCAAGCTTTTTAGTGTATTTCCTTGAGATATTTCTTAGTATCTGTAAGCACTGCTAGCCCAACTTCATAAACAAGAACTCTGAGATGGCACAAGACATGAGGAGCCCAAAGCCAGGGCTGGTGGAACCCTGCCCAAGACACCATGAGACTTAGTCCAGGCCAGTCACTGAGCAGTGGGGGCAAGTGCTTGGGGCCATTAGGAAGATCTTTTCTGGTGATAACTGTTCTCTCCTGAGCAACTAGGGAGTCAAGGAGTGCTTGGCCTTTCGAGAACCTGGTTGGTTTCCTTTGGAATAAGCTGAATCCCTATAAGGAAGCCAGATGTCACTACATTGCTTCGAGTGGCAGAGTTGCTAAAAGAACAGCCAGTATGCATGGTTACAGATCTGGACGACTATAATGTAAATAAAAGGATTTGATTTCACTCATGAATAACTAACTTTAGATTCCAGTCCTTAAAAGGTTGCAGCAAGCCTCTGAATACAGGTAGTATGGGAAAGAGCCTGTGCCGTCCTGAGGTGAGCATCAGTGGGTCTTGACCAGAAGTCTGAGTAGAAGGTGAAGTCTCCCTTACCCGGTTCTCAGCTTTGATGCTCTGATGACATTGCATCATGAGATCCACTGATGAGATTGGTGTCCCCACAGAGATACTAAGTCACAGGGGGGAAACAATCCATTAATTAATGCGGACTTGTTTTCATTGGGGATAAAGAAGCCATCATAACAAAATAAGGAAAGAAAGTTTATTTTTCAGGAAGCTGGACCATATGTTCCCAGATGCTGCTTTTCTCCAAAACACAGAGAAAGAAGGTCTAGGCCACTTCTAAAAAAAAAAAAAAAACCCACTCAAAAAAATTGTTATTTCTTAGGACAGAACAACAAGTCCTCCAAAATAGTAAATGTTACCAGAACAATAATAAATAATGGCACACATGCCCATCTTAAAAAACACAGTCAGTCACGTCTTTACATCGCATAACCCACAACCATGTGCTCAGGCATTTCTGTGATGATTGAAGACACATTCCGACAGTCATAAACATCCATCACAGACTCAAGTATGCATCACAGGCTTCCAGAACCGCAGGCTGCTGCTGCCGCTGCCATCAGTGACATACTGAATGTTTCTGAGCTCGCTGCAAGATCTCTGGTTTACACGATACAGCTGAAATGCTACTCGGTGTAAGAAAATACCTGGGGTGAAATCACCCTTCAGGAAGCCCAATAAAGAAGAAAGGAAATGTGCCATTTAAAGCTGAAATTGCTGCACTGAAGCAGAGTCAAATCATACATGAAATACAACAGCCTTTCCATGCCAGAGGAGTAATGGCTCATTTCCCCTGCAGGCCCTGGGCCCTCTTTCCCCTTAAGTTTTATTACATGTTTAAGTGTACATTATTGGTCACTCCCAGTGCATGAACTTGTGACAGCCTAAAAGGATCTATTTCCTTATAAACTGTTGAACATGCATTGGCAGGCATTGGGCTGAGTCTTGCTTTGTGTTTGAGAGAACACCGGTCCTTCATTATCCAGCACCCAGAGGTTCTCCAGACTGGAATTTATCCGAGCCCTTTCTGTGTGCTTGGCACCCAGCAGCCACTGGCATCATGAAGTTTCCTGCCTCCCTGCAACACCCACAGACCTGCACTGGGGACAGACGGAGACCAGAGGATTCACCATCTATGCTACCTGAAAGCTGAAGTCCTTGCTAAAATGATGTCTTGGGATTTTTCTATACACTCTGAATAATCACAGCTTCTTCTGCCCACCCACCACCCCAACACGGACCCCCTCCCTTTAATAAGATTTGCCTGAGGACTGAGCCCAGGAGTTGGGCCTGTTATAGATTGGGGTAGTCCCAAGAGCACTGCACAGCAGATGCAAATAAATTCCCCAAGTGCTCCACTACAATCCTTACTACACATCTGTGCCCAGCCCCCTTCCTTTGGCGACGGCTAGGGTTGGGGAAAGAGCAAAGACCTATTCCTTCCAAGCACTCAGCGCCAGCCCCAAATGTAGCAACTCTGCTGAACTAACTACTGATAATAGCCAAAAATACCATTCTTCCGCAAAGCATCTGCGTTCTGCATTTTAACCCAGATTAAAACTCAAGCAAACAACCTCCCAGGGGATATAGAGAAAGTTTCCAATGAGGGTAGAGACCATGTGTATTCCATTCCCCAGCATATCCTCAGCGCCTGACACTTAAGAGGAGGTCACTAAATATTTGCTAAATGGGTGAGTAAATTAGTGAATGACATGGAACAGCAGACCTGGCCGCTGTCAGACGACTTGAACAGACAGGATTCCTGCTCGCTGCAGCAGCAGGGCCCTGGCTGCCCACTGACAAGCGATGAGAACACCTTTCAGTTCATCCTCTGGGAGCGCCGTACGCTTACCTGAGACCAGCAAGGTAGAAACTCTTTTCGGCCTCAGACACTGCTGTGCATTTTTTGCATAGTGTTTCAGATTTGGGTTTTCTTGTTGTTTTTTGTTGGTTTTGTTTTTTAAACACTGCCTTGAGCTGCTGACAGAGTCGCCTGGTGTACTTGGGTGGCCCTGAAATGCTTTGTATTATTTGGAGCTACGCTTGCTATATTACACTGGTGACAAGATCAGAGGAACCTGAATGTGTTTAAGTTAGGATTTGGGTCCGGATTGCAACATATAGGCCAGCTTTTCATTCCTTCTTTCCTCCTGTGCTGTCTAAATCTGTGGGCACTTAGAGTCCCATAGAAACATCTCCAAGTAGCCAAAAGCAGTCAGTATGTGGACTGCAAGGTCCCCCCAGAAAAGCCTGGAGATTTCAGATATCTTGACCCATGGCTTCCTTTGGCTTCAATGTCGCTTTCTTCTTGCTCTTTGTGGAGTGTTGACTTTTTTGAACTTCATTATGGATGCCTTTGAGGCAGACAGGTCCATGCCCTAAGCCGGCCCTTCTGCCTTCCCCCCCCAGGGTGGCTCTTCTTTTCCATCCGTGCAGTCTTGTGATGGAGCCCACTGCACTCCGTCCCCTCCCCGTTCCACCAGGGACCACCACTCTTCCTTGAGGGGCACCCGCAAGCATAGATCAGAAGGTTATACTGTTTGCAAGCGCTGGCAGAAAGGCCTCAAAGCGTTCTTCACGGGCAACGCTGGAGAATTGCGCTGATCATGTGATTTTTACCATAGAAGTGGGTGGAAAAGGGAATTTGCTACTAGTTCCTAGCATTGAGATGGAAGTTGCTTTTCTTGGACAAAGACGCAAAATTCCTCTCAAACTAGAATTTGTGCCCCTCAGCTCTGTGTTTTTCAGACCTAGAATGGGATGTCAAAACCAATTTCACTGAAAGTGCTAAGACTGTAGGTATTATTATAGCTAAACAAGACGTAGTGTAGGCTAATTGGTGAAAAAACACATCTGTCTCCGGTTTTTTTTGGTGGTTTTTGTTTTTTTGGTACCAGGGATTGAACTTGGGTCCTTGCGCTTTTGAGACAGACAGCGGCACCACTGAGCTAAATTCCCAGCTGTCTCCAGATTTTTTTAATGGAGTAAAAACACGAAGGCAGGTTCTGCTTTTTTTTTTTTTTTTTTTAACTTAGTTTGTAGACTCTTCCTATGGAAATATTTAAGATATTTGGACATATTTAGTGCCTGTAACTTCCAGGGTTTTTCTGAAAAGTACTCTAAACCAGAGAAGATATAGATATACAATTAACTGTCAAATTGTTGTTTTCTGACAGCCCCCAAATGCTCTGTATTTTTTCTTGGCTGAGTGGCAATATGTTAATGCTAATTGAATGAGCCAATCTTTAGTCTTTTGTCTTTAACTTGTAAAATTCAAGGGTAAAGAGTATACTTTGCCCAGTTACATGTCCCTGGCTAAATGGCTTGACCACATGTATTCAGTTTTAACCTACACAAAATGGACACTCCACCTAAAAGATGCAGAATCTGGATTAAAGACAGCAGTAGTAGAACAGGCCCTAGACAACCAAACAGACCAAATGGCAAGGGTGGCACTCTTTCCTAACTACCATCATAGGAGTGAGACAGCAGTGGTCTGGTTTGATTTGGCAAGCACTTGGGCCAAACAAACAAACAAAACAGCCAGCCCTTCAGATTTAAAAAAAAATTTTTTACATGGAAATGGGGATTAAAAATTCATGTCATTATTGTAAGAGATTTCACCCAAAGTATATCTTGTGCCTTCAACCATTAAGTAACAATAATGGCCTGTGTAGATAATTTATTAAGTTAACAACGAACACATCAGATACGGAATATAGGGGTATATACTCAGGCTCTGTAACCTAACCACAGGATTCAACCAACTCCAGATTGAAAACATACAGGTAAAAAAAAATTGTGTCTGTACTAAACACATCCAAACGTTTTCTTTCTTGTTATTATTTCCTAAACATTACAGTATAACAGCTGTTTGCACAGCCTTTACATTGTACTGGGCATTATAAGTAATACAGAGGTGACTTAAAATATATGAGAGCGTGTGTTCTATGCAAAGAATATGTCATAATATGTAAGGGACTTGGGCACGCTTAGGTTTTGATATCCACAGGGAGCTGTGGACAGAGCCTAGCACCAGTTCCCTGTGGATACCAAGGGACGCTGTATTTTGTGTCTCGACCTATGAAGTAATGATAGTGGCCAGCATAGATAATGTATAAGCTAACAAAGAGTAACTCAAAGAAGTCATATGTGGCGTACATGTTCAAAATGCTTGGAACTCACTGCTCCGGGGGGTGGCATTGACTAGAGTGGATTCCAAAGGTTGGTGTCATGTTTCAAAGGTAGGGGTGGTGGCCTCAGAGGACAGATGTGCCTGTGGGCAAGATCTGAAGGGATGAGAGAGGCTACACATGAGAGGTGGTGAACCTGGAAGACTCACTGAACTAACCAGGAGACAGGAAATCTCCCCGTCTTTTCAGAGATCCACAGAATTAAGCAAGGAGCCAAGGAAAGTGAGCACAAACTCACCAAAGCAACAAGTTGTGTCTAGCAGTTTGGTTTTAGAACCAGCCAAATATAGTAGACCGCTTTGTCTGCAGGGGACAATCCAAGGCCCCCAGCAATGTTGGAAACTGTAGTCAGTACTGAACCCCACATATATTGTGTTTCTTCCTTTACCTGTACTCACTTCTCTTAGACATATCTGAAATGCCAGCCTCTCTATTCTTAGACTTTGAGGCTATTGTTAAGTAAAGGTCACTTGAACACATATGAGTAGAATATACAGCTCGGATACCCTAGACAAAGGGCTAATTCATGTCCCAGGCAAGACTGAGTGGGATAGTGCAAGATTTTATCACACTACTCAGAACAGCGAACAGTTGAAAACATGTTTATTTCTAGAATTTTCCATGGAATATTTTCAGACCACAGGAAGGCAACTGCAGAAGAGGAAACCTGGCTCAGGGGCCTCCTGCTCGTTTGGCTAGATGGCAGAGAGGGATGCGTTAGTGGGGCCTGCAGAGAGCAGATCACCCAGCCAGGCTTCCTGACCCACTCTGTGTGTTCAGCAGTCCGAGAACAGAAAGGCTTAGAGTGAATTTTGATCCAAACCTCTGGCCTGCTGCATTTAGCCATCCTAGCAGAGCTTTCTCCAGGTAAGGCAAACACACCTTGGTGTTCCATCCCTTTTGAAAGTGTCTGGACAGAAAAGGCCTGTGGGCTCTCGCCAGGGCAGCATCATAGTTTATGTAGTTTTACTCTGCAGAAAGGCTCTCAGCGTCTACCTGTCCGAATGGGACACCTTCCCCGAACTCACACAGAGACACCTGTGTTGACTGCCACAGCCATAAAGCTGCCATAAATTGTAGCAGAACAGGCCAGAACCAGAAAAAAAGATCGGATGATCCAAATGCTCGTAGAGCTGATGAATTTTCTCCTTCTAACCTGGAATATGGCATGTGGAGGGCCTGATAAAGTAGCTTCACATGGTAGAAAAGACACTTGGTGAGTTAATAGGTTCTGTAGGCCTAGGCTCGGTTTGTTAGGCCACTGGAAGTGACATTGAGTGGTGGAGAGAAGACCACTGTGAGAAACATCTGGTGGTGGCCAGAGGCCACCCTGAGACTGCAGGGATCTGGGGAAAGAAAGAACCAGAACTTCTTAAGTTGTTGCCCAAATGCCACTTGTCTCAGAAACCTCTTGTTTGCTACTTGCTGCCCCCTCTCCCGGACACACTTGTTTTGGGATCTCACTTTCCGAGGCTGAGAAGCAGAGGGTCTGTGGTGACTTAGGCTGGGAAGGGACAGCAGAGCTCCCTGGAAGCTGGTAGCAAGGCAGTGAAACCGAGCAGCACCAAGAACCGGACCAGCTCCTTGACAGCGCCTGTGGCCACCTCGTGTGCTCTGGGTCACATGGGGCCTGCAAATTGCACAGTAACGGCCAGTGTCTCTGCAGGGAAACATGTGCTTTGAGTTTTCCAAATGAGTCAGAAGCACGCTGAGAGATAAATGATGATAGCAAGCAGATGTGACATGTGCTTTTCAAGAGCGACAGGCGGGGAATCTGGGATTGGCATCCTCCACGCTCTGTGAGACGCTCAATGGGGCCTGCTCCCTTAACAAGAAACACTGGGTCCTGGGCGACTCCCTCCCCCTTGTTTCTTTCCATAAGAGGAATCTACATTTTAAGCCTTAAATGTAAACGTGTTCTGGCTCCAATTTGTCGGCTGACTCTAATCGCCTTGAAACTTATATAAACTCTAGGTGAGTAATTTCCCCAAGTACAGTACCCTCTTGGAATGCATGTGCTGTGAACTCAGATTAAACTTTTAACCTTGTGTTTTTCTGGGAAGGATTATTCTCTGTTTTTATGGTTTAAAAAGGCAGTCAGAAACTCAAGAGTGCGCATGTTCTCTGGCTGAGCTAGTTTGTTCTCTTCCGAGGTTCTCTGGTGCTGTGGGTGCCTAGGGACTGTGGTCACATGTAGCCCCCTAAAAGTGGGACAAGAGGGCCCGAAGTGCCACAATCCAAACCACAAAGGCAGTGACTCTCTTGCTTCCTTCATGACACAACTGAAGGAGGGCCCTGTGCAAAACTCCTGAGTGTCTTTCGCTGATGCACACCATGTGCTAGTTGGCAAGTGACAAGCACGGCACATGGACCAGCAAAGCATGAGGCCTGCATCCTAGATTTCTGCCTCATTCTTCCAGGCCTGGCTTCCATTCATTCCTCTCCTTCCTCCTGACTCCCATCAACAGGACTCAGGCTGTCCCAGAGTGTCTAAGGAAGGACTAATGTGGCCCTGGTATCCCAAACTCACCTGGACACTGCCACCTTGACCCTGTTACCTCCACTGTCACCACGCCCGAATGAATGCTGGTATGGATCTTGACGTTGACCTTGGTCACAAACATCCCAAGGGTCCCTCGTGTTGGTGCTGGTACAGGTGTATGCATTTACATTTGCTGAGCACTTATTATAGATCTGGAACTGAGGATAAAGGATAAATGTAAACGGTGTTGCCTGGAAGGTGTTTGTGAGCTTGCAAAGGACACAGATGCCTGTCTAGTCTGTGAACCGCAATCAATGCTACGCCAGAGGTATGGACAGATGGCTATACAGAAGCAGAGATGGTTGGTGTGAATCCTTCCAGAATCTCTCCTGACTAAAAGACAAGCAGAAGACGCTGCGTGGGCAGGTGCAGAATGACACGAGAACTCATGATATCTTCCATGACACAGCTGAGGAAGCGTGAGGGTCCATGTGGCTGGACCACAGGGTCATGGGAGAGAAGAGGGGCAAAAGGCCAAGCTGAAAAGGAAATTTGGAATCTTCAGGACCCTCATTCAGGGCTGAGGAGGTAAATATATATAGGTTCTCAAAGGGTTGAGGGACATTTATTCTTTTATTTATTTATTTTTGAGACAGGTTCTCACTATGTAGTTCAGGCTAGACTTGAACTTGAGGTGAGACTCAGCCTCCTGACTGCTATGATTACTGGTATAGGCCATCACACCTGGCTCAAGATTCAGAGAACTTTGTAGAAACATATAGTATAAGAAGATTTTTTTTTTTGGTACCAGGGATCAAACTTGGGACCTTGAGCTTGCAAGGCAGGCAACGGAACCACTGAGCTAAGTCCCCAGCCCAAGTATAAGAAAAAGAACTTTACATGTAAAAAATTTATAAAAAGATATCTGAAGTATAGGAAATAGATGAAAAAAACAGTGAAGAGTAGTTGTTCATATACAATTCATACCCAGTTGTCAAAAATGGAAGAAAATTTGACCCTGAGCTTCACAGACACCAACGCAAAAATGGAAATATGAAATTCATTGTGCCTGTATGAAAAAAGCCATTTGCTTAAGAGAAACAGGCCTCTGCTAGAACAAGAGTGTGGGGAAATTTCTCTATTGATTCTCATCGAAGGCTGCAAGTGAGATAAAGGGGGAAGATCTTCAAGAGTATCTCCTCGCTAGGAATTCTGATGGGACTGTGTCTTGTAATGTCCCTCACTGCGAATCAGTGGCACACTGCCAAAGTGTAATTCAGTAACACAACTCTATATGAGGCCAGAACGATTCGGCTTATGCCTGCTGCTTTCTGATGGTTTGGCTTGATGTGTGGATACAATATAGGGTATCTACAGGAATAGATGTTCCTTTATCTGTTAGGCAATCATTCATGAAGATTATTTCTTACAGCAGGTATCTTAAAAAGTAATAGACAGTAGGGCCGGGGATTTAACACAGTGGTACCGCTGCCTGCCTCATAAGTGCAAGGTCCTGAGATCAATTCCTGGTACCAAAAAAAAAAAAGTAATAGCAGACAGCAAACTTGAGCTTTTATTCCCTATCAAAGACCTCAAGAACAAAGGATTTCAACCCTGGGCTATGCAGCAAAGAAAAGAATAATTTCCAAAGGTGTTTAATTATGGAAGAGAAGCGATTGATCTTTAGGGACTAACAGTGCAACCCCATGGCCCCACTCAAAGTGACCTGGCATTGGGACCGGTGGTTACGTAAATTCCCTAGCCTGGCAGCACCTGTCTTGCTCTGAACTCCAGGCAGACAGGAGGTCTATAGAAGCCCTCATGTTTCAGAAGTAAAGCTGTGGGCTGAGGATCTTTGGGATTTGGCCCCTTTTGCTTACTAACTGAAGTAATTGTGTGAAGCATAAACCAAGTCCAGAAAGCATAAACCTACGTTCACAAGTATATTTGTTTTGCTTTGTTCTTGATTCAGAAGGCTGTGGTGTTCACCAAAAGGAGGGTTAATTTTGCATAACACAAATAACAAATCCCACAAAGTTACATAACAGTATAATTTATAAACTATATGCCTATCCTTCCCATCCAGTGTCTTAATTTGAACTGCATGAAAGCTTTGTGCAGGATGATTCCATCAGAGATGAGGACGAGAAGGCTTGGGCAAATTGGCATGGGTGTTTGGCGCGAGAACCAAGATTGTAACCCAAGGCTTTTGATGTCAGTACAGTTATTTTTCTACCTCCCCAGGCCCACCTGGCGTATCCAAAGGAAGAGTGAATTTATAGGGCATGCAATGGCCAGGTCTTCCTGAAAGTTCTCACTCATCATAAATGCAATGATGAGCTTGAACTGGGGTTATTAGGATTGCTTTCTAAGTGCTAAAAATAACTGTGGCCACCTCCTGCCTGCATTTTCATTGACCAAGGAAAGAGCTAACTTGTGCCTAGTTACTTCGTGATATGCTATGGAGAACTGGTGGGTAAAGATCATCTCTTCTTGATTCCCCCCAAAGAGCACCAAGAGGAGGTAAATTCAGACATTGATATCACTGCTGTCATGATGCACTGAGTTGTACACCAGCGTCTCGGAAGTCAGGACTCTTCTCCCAGTCAGCCTGAACAGTGACAGCCAGAGCGCTGCCTGTGCCCACTGGCACCACCCTCCGCCCTCCAGATGATAGCTGGGAAGATCCCAGCCATCAGTGCGGTGGGAACCTGGAACGTGTGCATACTGTTTTCAAGGAAGAAGTGAGGCACTCTGATGCGATTACTTCCAAAGGTTTCCAGAAGCAGCCCACCCCGAACCTGACCAGGGAAAATGGTTCAGAGCTGCCTTTCCCATCTGGACACACACAGTTCTGCTTGTCCCATTCTAGCTGTGCTTATGCACACTAAGTCACTTTCAGCTGAAAACACTGGGAATTTAGGAAGACTGGCTCCACATGGTGCAAGCAGCTGCACATCTGATAGCTTTCCCCTTCTTCCCCCAAGTTGTTAGAAGTTGAGTTCATGCTAAGGTAATGGGAACAAAACCCTCTGACAGCCACACTGGAAAACCCATTGTTTAGAAATGGCTTTGGGGAAGCCAGAAGTTCAAGTTAGAAGTAAGAGTAGCTGGGTGCCCTGGCATGGTCCTTTGGTCCTTCCTGGCTACTTAGGAGGCTGAGGCAGGAGGATGGGGTCAGCCTGACTTAGCAGATCTCCCCCACCCCCCCAAAAATAAACAGTGGAACCAATTCCCTCTGGACATAAAGCTGCCCACAGACACTGTGTGTTTACTTCCTGACAGGCGATGGCTTGCTGCCTTGGGGACAATGTCTGTCCCAGCAGTGTGCAGGCCAAGAGTGTCCCGGTGCCTCCCGTGACCTGCTGCTAAACCATGCGCAGGGCATTAGGAAGACAGGGCCTTCCTAACTTTGGGGGATTACGATGCATGCACGGATTTCTTCTATTATCTTTTTAATCCCTTAGCACAAATCATTTGCCAAGTGATCCTTGGTTCAAGAGGATTAAAAAAAGATGGGCAAAAGGACGTCAAAAAACAAATTCCCAGACAGGGGTTTCTGCTTTGAAAGAGCCTAACTCAGGTTTGCCATTGTCCCTGGCTTGAGGAGAGGCTGGGCCCACTCTGCTTCCACAGCAGGCAGCCCTCAGGCAGCGGGGTGGCCCATTCTGCGCCCTGCTCTGAGGAGGGGCAGATATGAGTGGGCCAGCAGAGCCCCCACCAGGCAAAGCCCTGGGGACCTGGCCACCACTGAGGCAGCAGCCTGAGAAATGAGTGGGCAGCGTGTTAGCTCGCAGCTTTGCGGTTGTTTTCTTGTGCTTTTAATATTAAAGACAAAACTGCCACGAGGACCTTATCTTTGGCCTTAGAGTAGAGCAAAAACCAGTCATTAGATAGTTGTGAACAAGGTTTGTGGATTCCCATCTGTGGCCAGACCTGTGAGTGAGCTTCCGACTGTGAGTGAGAATCCTGTCATTAGCTTTCCAGAAGTGCTTTTTCTTCCAGTGCTCTTTAGGCTGGAGTCTGTGTAGTAACAAGCAGGCCTGGTTCTCTCAGGGAAGGAGGGAGGCCTACTCAGAATCAACAGAGGAAGAGCAGGGGTGGGCTTATTTGTGATCTCGAGGTTGGGCTTTAGTCCAAAAGGGGCTGCTGTTACATATCCTGGAGTCTCTATGTTAGTATATAGAGTGCTAACCATTCCCCTTTGTAATTGCTGCATAGTATTCTATACTGTGACTCTACGCACCTGTCTGTGTGTGAGAGGAATGGATGCATAGTTGTCCCTTGGCATCTGCAAGAGATTGATCTCAGGACCTCCCGCAGGCACCAAAGTCTGCAGGCGCTCAAGCCCCTTCTAGAAAATGGCATTGTTTTTGCATATAACCTGCACACACCCTCCTGTATACATTAAATCATCTCTAGGTTACTTCTAACACTTGATACAATGTAAATGCTATGTAAACAGTTATTAAACAGTATTGCTTAGAGGGTAATGATAGAAAGAAGTCTGTACACATTCAGTACAGCTGCAATTTTTAAAAATACCTTTGATCCGTAGTTGCTTGAATCATAGGATTCAGAACCAGGGATACAGAGGGCCAGCTCTCATTTTCAAACATTCTATTCTAATTTGGGGTGAAATAACTTCTTTTGCAAAAGGACATTGGCTGAAATTCCATCACTTCTACATTCCATTCTGTCAGTGAATTCAGTTGCTCCACCTTCACATGAAATTGTCAATAATGCGGTCAGGTTGTTTTCCTCCTAACCTGCGGCTCAGATACTCTACGGGGGAAGAGCGTTATTTTAGGAGGAAGAGATACTTTGGCCCACGAAAAGTTGGGGAAAGGAGCACCGTGTGAGGTGCTGTGGTTAGCTGACCCTTATCTGAGCACACTTGGCCCAGTGTGGGTGTCCAGGTAGAGGTCTCCAGCGGTGCCCTGTTGCCTTTGTTGAAAATGTAACTAAGCTGACCCTGGTTGGTGTGGGTAGTTGTGTGCTCTTCCGAGAGTTCCTTGTTCTGAAAGAAAGGGAAACAGTTTTACTAGCATTAGTGCTATCTTTAAGGGCTCCTAGGAATCAGATTTTGCAGCAGAAGCTGCCTCAAGTGGCACAGTAATTGGCAGGCAGACAGACCTTCAGTGCAGGAATACTTCCAGTCATTTCCCCAGCAGGGCCCCATGACAGACAAGCTCTGAGATGTGGTGGCCACAGATAGCTAATGCAAGGACGCTGGCAGACTAAAACTGGGGTTCCTAACTCCATGGTGGCACGGTTGTCACCGGGAGCCCCACACACACCTGGAAACTGGGGAGTGGCTCTCTTCCTAAGAGGTCACGGCTGATGTCAGCTCCTCCTTTCCAGCCATGTGAGTGTGGGCGGTAATGATGGCGCCATGTTAATTAAGACTGATGGCCAAAAGAGCCATTGCAGATGACCCAATCAGGCAGATTTAGTTCGAGATTACACAGAACACATTGATTAAAACATTAATCAGTTCAGTTTTACAAGACCTCTACTTAAAGTGAGGTAGTGTTTGACTATAATACAATACTATAATAAGTACTTTACTGTGTTTTGCCATTGTGAAAGCTAAGGGCCACTAACAAGCTTCAAAATTATTATTTAAGCTTTTTTTTTTTCAAGAACCAATTATGTATTTGGCCCATTACCAAGTTCTTTTTGTTCCTTATCCCTCCGGCTGTCCAGTGGGGACTGTTTTTACAGTTCATTAATCCCAGGACTAGAAAATAGAAATGAAAGGTGAAAATTACATCTGTCTACCTATTGACGGATCCAGTGAGCTCTTAGGGGAAAGCTACTGAAGCTATTGGCTAAAACAGACCTTTGTGTTTCCTATGGATTAAATATTTCTCTATTTCCCTAGAGTCCAGATATTAGAAAGAGCTAATAATCAGCTAAAATGAATATTTCTTGGTGGTGTAAGAAGTACAGTCCTTAGAGTTCTATTTTATGTGCTATTGATCTTATCCCATGTAAGGAAAAGGACTCTAATAAACCCAACAAGATAGTGAAGCTTTAAGAAAGTGACACCATGATTACAGAATGTTTTTTCCTCCTAATTCCAGTCCTGTTGACAAAGGTCTCGAATTTTCTTAGAGCACGTTATTTTTAAAAGCTATGTGGGTGCAGTTGTCTTAGTTGATGTTGTGAGAGATTGTGCAATCCTCAAATATAGCACAAGAAAATGTTACTAAAGGATCGCACCATGGCATCGAAGCCTTCAAACATTTCTTTAGTGGAGCGAGGGGGAAATCACAATGTTTCACTGTGGAGATTTTATCGTGAGACTCAGTGGAAGCAGGTAATTCTCCGCCATTGAGAGAAATGAGATTTTTGCCAGTAAGCATAGATTTAGGGGCCAGGGAGAGAAAAAGGTGAGAGAATAAAGTGAGGTAAAGGCTATTGTAAGATGCTCTGTGTGACATTTTAGTCACTGCCCTGTGACAAATTCCTCAGTGAATTCTTCAATTTCTTGTACTGATGCAAGAGGCACTTTTTTTTTTTTTTTAAAGCAGGACATTATCCCCCCTGGAAAAAGAAATAACAAATAATTAAGGCCACAGCTCTCAGGGAGCCAAGTTTATTGGCAATAAAAGGCAGCTGGGCTGACAACTCTGCCAATTAACCTGCCAAAAGTGAGCATGTCGCTGTGTTAGAAAACAGGGCTGGAACCATCCAGGGACCCGTATAAGGCATGGGCCACAGTCCTCAAGCCCTCAGGGCAGCAGCCTGGGCCCCACCCTTCAGGGAGGCAGTGGCAGTCTGCATTCTTTGCCCAACAAGACCCCTGGCCACAGGACACCATGCAGCATCAAGTCAGGTATGCACGGCCTCTCCCAAAGGTGCCAGTCGGAACAGAAAAATGTGGGAAATTAAATTTTTTGAGCACTTCAGGCATATTCTGTATGTAATGGTGTTGAATCTTCACAATGATACTACTAGGGAAATATAATCATCCTAGTTTCCCCAGGTGAGGAAACGGAGATGTGTAGAGCTTCCAAATTCAGTTCTCCTGCTTCCCATCTCCATTCTTTGCCTCTGCCACGTTGCCCAGATGAAACATCAAGGAATGTTTGTTTTCTGTCTGCCTGTTAGGAGTTCATAGTGTGACTCTGAGCGAGTCACTCAACTTCTGTGAGTCTTGGCTTTGTGTCTGTAAAACGAGGGCTTAGAGACTTCAAGATCTCTCACAACAGTGCTTCTCCAACTTTTTTTGTTTTGGTACCGGGGATCGAACTCGCTTGCTCAGCAGGCGGAAACCGCTTAGCTCCGGCCCACTTCTCCAACTTCTAAGAGGCCCGGGAATCACCTGGGGATCTTGCTGGCCTGGATATTCTGAGTCAGTGGTTTGTGTAAGTGGCCTGCCAGTGTTGAATGCATTGGATCTTGCCAGTGCAGAATAGATGGCAGAAAGGGACACCGGGTGGGGTGTTTGTACTGTAGCTCTCAGCAGTGATGGCGAACCTTTTAGAGCTGCCATTGATAACAGACAGCTGGCTGTGGCACTGCCACAGCTGCTTCGAAGGCTCAGTGGTTCTGCAGTTTCCCCGATGGCTCCATTTCTCAAGAGCCTGTGCTCCTCCCCACTGCACCCCGCAAGAGTTCCCTGGTAATCCCAACTTTCTCCCGGATGGGTTTCTCTCCCCTGCCTCTCTCTCCAGCTGGCTCTGACTCACTCCATCTGAAATGAGATCAATTTTAAAGGACATCTGGTAAATGCCATTCAGAAGCACCTTACTCTCCCAAAGATTTCATTTTACAAATTAAATCACACACCCTCCCTCAGCTGTGCCAGATACATGGTGGCATATAAAGTTCCTTCCTTCCTTGGAAGCCTCTCTTTGTTCTGGTAACTACCACCAGCACTTGACTAGTCTTCCATGATTGCGCTGTGCTGTAACCCTGTGCAGTGGTATTTATTGTTTCAGGAATGGCTGCAGAGGCCAGAAGCCAGATTTTTATTATCTCTGTGGGGAAACATATCCTATAAATTCAAGATAAAAGTATATCGTGAATCAAGAAACAGATAATTGACCATTAAAATTTCTTTTCTTTGTATCTTTCTAAAAACTCCCACTTTAAGCCATCTGTTCAGAGTTGGCTCTAATTAGAGTTCTTTAGAAATATAGGCATACTATGTTGTGCCTATAAAGAAGGTATACTATTTTTTTTTAACTTGATCTTTTCTTATAATTCCCAAAAGGATACTGTGTTTTCAGATGATTGTCAGGGGATGAGTCAGCTCGAAATGTTTGACCTAGATAAACAGAATGTCATTCACTTCATCTGAAAGTACAGGGATGATGAACTTGGACATCCATAGCAGTGGCAGAAGTCGCCCCCAGGCTGTCTGCCTTCTCCAGCCAGCAGCCATCCTCCTAGGGAGCTTCCGTGGCCAGGCTTTTACCCTCGATGCTTTTTATTGCCGTGTTTTGAATTGTTCTAATGAATTGTACGGTGTGGCAGAACTCCGAGGCATTTTGTTTTCTTGGGTTTATTCGTATGTCCCAGCCCAGCTATGTTTACCCATTTGGTAAGGTTTATGATGGATTTGTTCCCCTGAATTAAACGAAATCTTTTCCTTCATTCTGCAAATTTGGTAATTAATCCATTACTAGCCATTGAGCCCCGGGAATCAAAGACACCTGGAATCAGAGTTCTGTGGGACCCTGAAGGTCCCCGAGCCTGAATGCCCATGTCTGATGCCTGACCTCCTCCAGGGTCTCTGCCCAGTGGAGCTTCACTCTGCTCTCCCAGCGTTCTCGCAACTGCACCTCGAAGGCCCTGTACTAAGATCTCTTTGTAAGAAGGCTCTCATTTGGGGTGGGGCTTTCAGAGACCAAAGTGGCCGGCTTGGAAGGCTGCAGGCCCCCAGAGTAGGCCACTGAGGGGTCTGGCCCGGGGCACTCTCCGTGGGCACTGGGCGTCTCCAAGCTGCTGCTGCAAAGCCAGCTCTACCCACGGTGCCACCCGAGGAGGCATTCCATCTCTTTCCAGGGGGCATCTGAATTTCTGTGTTTGGACTTTGAAGAGATCAAGGGCCACCAAGCCCTGAAGAACTTTCTGAGGGTAGGAGAAAGTGTCAGCACATGGACACAGCCCGCCTGACTAAAGATGGTGTAGAAGGAGTTGATGTTGAAACAAAGGTGTTCAGGATCCCACCCCGACACTGCAGAACAAAAGCAAAATTTTTCCCCCCATAGAATTACATTCTTATCAAAAAATAAAAACTTTATTAGACTGAGCTGAAATTCAGTTCTCTCTAGTTCCCGCCCTTTGCTGGCAATGCAGGGCAAACAGAACAACACCCTCTTCCATGTGATGGTCCTCTGAGTATTTGTAGGTAACAGCTGTGTCCCCTCTGTCTCCCCTGCTCCAAGACCTTTGCTGCTTGTCCTTATGGCAGACATTGGGCTCCTCACTATCCTGGTTGCACGCCTTCCAACAGCCTCCTGTCTGTCTGTCCGTCTGTCTGTCCGTCCCTCCCTCCCTCCTTCCCTCCTCAGGTGTGTGGCCCTGCAGCAGTGGTCCCTTGCCCCAGGGGTGAGGGAGACCGGCCTGCCCACCTTGACCTTGGCTGTACCCTGGACCCCCGCCCCAGGGCTGGCCTGGCCCATGTGCAGAGACCCGGGCCTCAGGGCCCTGTGATGTTCTTGGGCTGTCACTGCAGCCAGGGCTGAGGAGCACGGTCTGATTCTGTACTGGTCAGAGGCATTGATGGCTGCAGGGGTACAAGGGGAGCAGGGTGGAGGGGAAGTGCTGGCTGTCACTGAATGGAGCCATCTCTCCATGAGATGGCACTTGGATTTGTTTCTTGGCTTTTAGTTTGTACTCTGATTTTCTTGCATGTTGGTAGAAGACCAATATAACCCTAAATTTTATAGCTAGGAGAGCTGTGCTTATGTTTTCATGCTTCATGTTTTATTATGTTTCTAGCAGGGTTGTTGGTGTGTGTGTGTGTGTGTGTGTGTGTGTGTGTGTGTGTGTGTGTGTGTGTGTGTGTGAGAGAGAGAGAGAGAGAGAGAGAGAGAGAGAGAGAGAGAGAGAGAGAGAGAGAGACACACAGAGTCTACAGTGTTGCCCAGGCTGATCTTGAACTCCCGGACTCAATGATTCTCCCACCTCAGCCTCCCTAGTGCTGAGTACACAGGCACATAGTCAGATACTATTTTATTTTGCCCCCTGGGGTGTTACAATGAGGCATTCCGAGTTAGGATAAGGAGGGAGGGACATACATCTCCCTCCTGATATCCACTCCCTCCCTACTTCATCACATTTACCTTTTTTTTTGGTTTTTTGGTTTTTGAGACAAGGTCTCACTAGTCCAGGCTGACCTTGAACTCAGGGCAGTCCTTCTGCCTCAGCCTCCTGAGTTCTGGGATTACAGGGGTGTACCACCACACCTGGCCATCACATTACTTTTTAACTATAGGTCTCTAACTCACACTAGATTGGCAGCTTCAGCTTCTAAGTCTTTTCCACTGACGCTTCTGCTAAGCTATTTCCCCACCTTATATTTTGACAATTTTTTTATTTTAAAAATTCACCTGTAGAGTGATAAAGGCCAAATGAGAGGGGACGGATTAGGGGTGCTGTAACAGTGAGTTCTCAATGCCGAATCCAGAATCAGACCCACTCAAGTGGCCAGCATGCAATACTGGGAAGCCACAGACTCCCCATGCAGGGATTGCCCTTCCTCGAAAAGCAGACAGCGTGGAGATGCAGATTGGCATTCATGCCTTGTCTGAAGGCAGATACCTGAAAAAGGGAATTGCATGTTAAAAGGACTAAAGAGGGAAACACTGTTCATTGGCAGAATCTCACTTAATCTGTACAGTATCCCTGGGATGGGGCTGTAGTGGTGCCTGCATTACGCATGAAGACACTGGGGCTCGGAGGGGCCTTGAGTGCTAACAAGTGGGGTACTGGGACAGACGCTGGTCACACTCCTGCCACCACACCACACTGCTACGGTAAGGAAAGGCTTCGTCCCCGCTGGATTTCATTAGGTTTGCTCCCTTGTTCCCACCTTTCTGTCTTCCCAAATCCTGTTTCTGCAGGCTTTGAACTTACTGGTAGGTAGGGAAATCTTCTGTGTTCGTTACTTTTCTCTCGTTGCTGAGACAAGATAGCCGGCACCCAAAGTTAAAGGGAAGGGCTTTATTTATTTGGCTTTCAGTTCGTAGAGGTTTCAGTCCATAATTGGCTGGCTGCGAGGCTGGGATGGCAAACAGGCCTCGCAGAGGAGAAACACCATGGTGTGCACAGGGTAGCAAAGGCAACAAGGGGCCTTCACCGCGTCTTTCCGCCTCTTTTATCCCATCCAGACTACCCGGATTAGGGCGGAGCTAAACGAATCACTCACATGTAGTGGTTTAGTAGTCACAGGCCCTTGACCCCAGCATCAAACACTCCAGGCTCAGCCACCTGTCGGAACGAGGCTCTGGGGGACATCCAGACCCGAACCACAGCACCCCCCACCTTGGTGCAGTTTCCTACTCAGAGTAGGAAGTCAGGCCACACAGGGCTCGTTCTGTGCTCTTGACTGTGTCCATGAGAAGTGGGAAGAAAGGTGTTTTTTTAAATTAATGTATCTGAATGATTTATACAGTAGTTCCTAACTTACAACAGGAAAGGTGACTTGTAAGGCAGATCTTGATTATTTAGAGATAAATTTTGCCCTAGAAAAAACCCATCCTTTTAGCCAATGATCCGAGTTTCTGGCTGTCTGCAATGCCTACTTAACCTGCACTGTACATGGTACGTGATTATAAAAGTGCTGTCTCAACACCACGGACGTACTGCGGATCACACTGGCAGTGCTTCCCTAGTTACTAAGAAAGCTTCTGTCACTCTCTGGGTAGCAGGACCTTTCTTAGGCCTCTAGGAGACCACAGAACCATAGGCTCATATCACCTGTCTGAATAATCAGTCCTGGGCTTTCTAAATCCAGCAATTGTGTTCCTGATAAGAGATCAGCTGTTTTAATGGAATACAAACTGCATCAGCCTCAGAGCTGAGGAACACTGGAGATTCAGATATCCCTTCTCCTCCTGCCACCTTCGTGCCAGACTTATTGAAATCTAGGGCTTGGGAACAGAATTATGTCTCAGTGCAATTGACTGTTCCTGCAGCCTCTTCCTGTGGAAATACCCACTCCCGCATCTCTCTCTACCTGCTTTGCAATGCAGGGGTCCCTTTCTGCACTCACCTGGCTGCCTCTGTTTGTTTGGTTCCACTGGCTTTGACAGTTAAAAGGCTCAACTTTTTGACACTCTTGTCATTCTGCAGTGTTTGGGGAAAGACCTGTTTCCAAATGAAAATAATATTTGGCTCTTCAGATAAAGCCACTTGGCAGGGGCCAGTTGGCCAGGGAGCTGGAGGGCCAGGCAGGAGTGTGCATGAGCCCTGTGCCTCTCTCTCTGCTCCCACTCACTGCCTACTCTCCCTCATGCCAAATTGCATACTTTGTCTGAGCTGAAAGCCGAGGCCCATGTCTAGGAAATCTCTCAGCACTGGAAGCAGTTTTTAAGTTTCAAACTTCCTTTCTGATCTACAACTCAGTCTCATTGTATCCATCTCACTGCCTGGTCCCTGGTCAGAACCCTATGGCAAAGGGTCTAACAAGAACCCGGATCCCTGCAGCTGCAGGAGGCGGTGAGGGTGTGCGCATGTGCGTGTATGCTTGTGTGGGGGTACCTGCCGGTGTGTGAGTATACACACAGAATTCAAATGCATGCTACATCAGTAGTCACCATGCATTCGGAGAACTTCCTGTGATGTTCCAGTCTTTATTACCATGAAACATAAGTAGGCTAGGGCGTGGGTTGCAGGAGAGGGAACCCCTTAGTGGTCAGGCTTCGGAGAGTCAGGGTGCTGAGATGGGCTGTGGAGTGCAGCGTGGCCAGGCAGGCAAGCAACGGATGGAAGCTCGTTCTCCAAGCTGGAGCCAAGGGCTGCAGGAAGGGGATGAAGGTGAGGACGGGGAGGGTCCCATCGTGAAGGCCTTCTATGTTGTGCTATATCTTATACTCTAGGTAATGGGAAAGCAACCTCAGGCCGAGGAAAAGACATGGCCAGACAGGTTAGCCGGCAATGCTGAGGCACGTGTGCTAAAAATATCCCAAACTGGAGGGAAGTAGGATTCTTTCTTCATCACTGAAGGAAAAAAAAAAAAGAATAAAGCTCTTACCTCAGCTCTGGGTAGAAATCTTTGCTTCTTCCTCCGGAAATCCAGCTTCATCTTCTCCTTTGTGGTTTTGTGCTGGTGGCTTCTCAATCGGGTCTTGCAAGCAAAGCTAGCAGATGGCTCTCATCCTGTGCGCTGCCCTGGGCCTGCTCACGTGTTGGGCTGATGAATGGTCCCCTCCTGCACACCTGACCTTTGTGTTGCCACCTCCCTGACTGGGCCACTTGGTGCTCTCAATTGAACCATCACGCATACAGGCTCACGAGCCCCTCGGGACTGGACCACTTCCCTCTAAATCACATACGTGGCAGAAGCATGGAGGACCACGACTTAGTGGGCCATTAAGACACAGTTTTCAGATCTTGAGCTTTGACCCGAATACACTGTCACCAGTCTGGAGTTGAGTCTACCCTTGTGCTGTTTGTTTCTTTAATTTTTTTGCCTTTCTCCTTCTGTGATTTTCATGTTTCCTTCACTTTTCCAAAATTTTGCGGTGTCATGGATCCAGTTCAGAGGAAGTGAACATTTCTGTTTGTTCAAACTTTTCCTCCTAATAAAGTTCAAGTGTTATGATAGGAAGGTTGAATGATTCATCCAACTTTGTCTGCTGACAGTGAGTGTGTCAGGGAAGGCAGGCTTGTTGGAAAGCATCCCACGCCCATCTACCATGTCCTGCTCCAAACTCATCCAAGGGTGTTCACCCATGGACGTTTGCATGTAAAGTTCCTGAGGGCACTGTTGGCAGGAAAGAACCAAGAGAAATAGAGCTGCTGAGAATGGAGGGGTGGCAGAGGAGGCATGTAGGGGAAGAAGGGACAGACAGATGAGAACTGAGAGGCTAACAGTATGGGCAAGGAAAGGAGGAGGGAAAATGAATTGGGACGAAGTATGTCACACAGAAAAGAAGAGTCCTGGATGACCTGAATAAGATAATTAGTATACCTTCGACTTCAGGCTTTCTGCAGCAGAGCAGTCCAGATTATATGAGGAAGCTAGGTGTCGACAGGCCACTATGATTGCCCCTGGTGAGCACCTGGATGCAGACACCGGGTGCTGTTTGCTTTGTTCTCTCTCCCCCACTTGCCATGCCCTGCAGGACTTGATACTGACCACTGGCCGAAGGACCAGTGGCCACTGAGTCTGCTTTGATTCACCAAGCAACACACTTGGGATTTTTACCTACCTTCACACACGGAAGAATATTCTCGCAGCGCTGGCCCCTGCCCTTGCAGCTACTTTCCTTAAACAGTGGAACAGCTACTTTTATTTATAATCTGTTTTTGTTTTTAATTCCCAGCCTGGGCTTGTGATGTCTCCTCAGCCTGGTACAGCATGGTCCACCCGGAGCAGGGTGCCCTCCGGGAAAACACCAGGCAGTGGAAGCTTCGTGTCAGCAGTGGAAAGTGTGTTGGCTGCTCCAGGGTGTTCCACCCACTAAGAATTGCTCGAGTGTGTGTCTTTAATGTCTCCGCTGGGATGTGGGCAGGGCTGCCACCCACCTGGGCCATGCTCTGGGCCGCCCTTTCTGCCTGATCACTGACTACTGGACCATCACCCTTAGGGATCAGCTAGGCTGAAGATGTGTACAGTTCCAATTTCTACCTTCAGATGCTTGGTGTTTGGGCTGCTTCAACATCTGAGCGGAAAGGACCTGCAGCCCTTGTGGGAAGAAGCAGGGCCCCACCGCACACCTTCCCTCTCCCCGCTCCTCCCCAGGAGAGTTGCTGTTCCTGCGCCCAGCTAGTGGTGGCCTTTTGAATCCCTGTCCTGTCTTTCTTGGGCTGCTCACCAGCTTCCCTGCCTCTCTGGGAAGCAAATCCTCCAAACCCAGGCTCTGCAAAGACAGAAGATTTAAAAGCTTTTGGAAATCAAAAATAGATTTTCAAAATTGCCAGCAATGGCCAAGGGTTTCCTCCACCACAGCCCCAAATCCCAGGGCACTGGGAGGTTCTTTTCCTTGCTGTGCTGCCTGGGCTGGATGCTGGAGAGGCAAGGAGGGTGGCTTTGCGGACAAGCCCATCCTGACATGCCCAGCGCCCACTGTTGGGTCCAGCTGGGGCCCCAAGCTTGCCGGGGCTCCAGTCCTAATCTGCGTGGGTTCAGCAGCAGGGCTGGTGGGCATCAGACCCCAGGCTCCCACGTGTTGAGTCTGTCCTGTGCTGGTCGCTGCTCTTCTGCCATCTGGAAGCCATTAGCACTGAAATGGTTTCAGGTGTTTGCTGAGCACGGGTTCGGGGGAGGAGGAGGCACAGCCCAGCCCCCACAGCCACGAGTCTTCGCTTCCTGTAGGATTTCCAGTTTAAGCCCGGTGAAGCCCTGCCCTCCGGGCCACCCCGGTCTTCACCTCTCCCACCCCTTCTCCATGCTTGGGACCCCGAGGGCGGTGACATGTGTGTGTGGGGGGGGGGCTGGCATCCATCCTCGCTCCATTTCCTACCCACTTGTGGGGTCACAGGGAAGAGGGTGCCGAGTCACTTCCTTAAAATCCATAAGAAGAAGGACTGCACTTTACATTCTTTGTGGCTTGCATTTTGCAAATGGGATCTCTCAGAAGAGCCCTCAGAAGGGCCAGGACTCAGCCTCTTGCCACCTGAAGTCCTTATAATGACCACATCATCACGACAGCTGCCCACGGTTCTGGCCCTGTGCCATGGGCTCTATTTGCCGTCCCCCGGTCCTCATGGTAACCCTGACTTGAGGACACTGGGGCTCGGAGAGTTTAGCCGCTTCTCTAAAGGACAGTGGGTTCTGTCTGACCAAGGTCTCTGCAGTCTGCAGTCTCATGCCCAGGTAGGGCGGACACCCCAGGGGCAGAGGGGCAAACATCTGCAGTTCACGTAGATGCCGTAGTGCAGCGGTGGGGTTTTTAAGGAAGCAAAGTGATCTTTTGAAAGGAAACTCACGCAGCCTGTCAGCCTCTTGCCAGCTCTACTACAGTGCAACCTGCCAAAAACAGCCCAACCTTGTTTGGGGTATGAAAGCAGCTGTCATAATAAACTTCCCGGCTCCGCCTCTTTTCCTGTTAGGGTGGAAAGACTGTTGAAAGTAAATGTCGCCAATCCGTGGATTTTCTGGGGTCATGAAAACAGCTTTTAATTGGCAGTCTCGATTACATTTTTCGGTGAAGTTCAGAAGCAAACAGAATGACCCCACCATTTCACAGCCACACCAAATGGGTGCCCGGACTTGGTTCCCAGCCCTGCTCTCCGGAAGCATCGGCTGATTCCAGAAAGATGGGTCTCGGCCTCTCTTCTGTCCCAGGGCTTCCAGGCAAGGGCAATGGGCTCAGGGAACTTGGAATCATGAGCTGGGTTGAAATCCTGGCTCTGCCAACTGTGGGCATGGGATTTTTCAAAAGCATAACTAGGGAAGGCCTATCTGAGGTGACAATGGAGTAAAAACTTGAAAAAAGTGTGTGTGTGGGAACCATGAAGGTATATAGGTGGAGAGTCCTAGGCACAGGAGACCGTGCATGCAAGGGCCCTGGGGCAGCAAGCCTGGTGTGTTCGAGGAACAGTGAGGAGGGCAGTGTAGCTGGGATAGAAGGGGTGAGGGGTGAGTAGGTGTGCTCAGGGTGCAGTCAGGGCCTCGTGGACCTCAGCTCTTAGTGAGACAGGAAGCTCCCAGAGGAGCCTGGGCAGAGGAGGGACGTGATCAAGACAGAGCCAGATGTGAGAAAAGACATTTCAGCTTCATTCACAGCAGCTTCTGCTCCTGCTGTTGGTTCCCATGAGGATAGCTGCCAACTTTTGGAGACCATTTAAGTAGGCCATTTCTTAATGGGACCTCTGGGCCTCTCTGGAGACATTGTACTTGTTGATTTTAACAACAGAAGAACTTTCTCTGACTCCCCCTGTGTCTGTATCCAGCCTCGGTCCTTCCCTTGGATGGTGCTGTCTTGCTTGCCATTGTCTAGATGTTGCCACTTAGCTGGCTGTGTGGACCACTGCGGTCTCTGGACTCCAGAGCAGCCCCGCAACCACGGGAAGGGACTGAGGCAGAAGGGTGAGGGAGGGGACATTGGTAAGTGGACTCAGCATAACCAGGCATCAGAAAACTTAGGAGCGCCTACAGATTCTGGTGAGAAAGCATTCTGACAACCTCATGCTTCCTTTGAAAATCAGTTCTGAACCTCAGGTCCGCGGTAGCTCCCAGAGCCCGTGCCCCTCCTAAAGTGGTGTCCAAATGTGCGTCTGGGGGGCAGGGGTTTGCTGGAGGAGTCTTGGTCCTTGGATGGCTTTCTCCCAGTTGCCAGCTGTACTTGCCACACGAGTGAGAATCTGTAACATCCCGATTTGGCAAGTATTGTTTATGGCATTTCCAAGCTAGAAAGCTAAATTATAGTCTCCTAGACGTTATGGAATGTCTTTCTGAAGAATCAAGGTGTGCCGTCGTCCTTCAAGGTCTGTTTTGCCTCCTTGCTCATGGCTTTAATTACCAAGAATTCACCCTGTGTATTAGATCACTTGTTCTTATGTGCTCTTCACTCCCTTTGAAACACCTCCAGTTCTAGCGATGCTTTCCACACATGCACAGGGGCCAGCAACCTAGGCCTGAGGTATTTGGAAGCCCCCATCCCTCCGGGTCCTTCATGGAACAAGGCCCACGGGCAAGGGGAAGGTGGAGGTCAGAAGGGGAACAGAGAACAATTAAACAAGAAAGTGCAGCCACTTTGCTGCTATACGGGGAATAGAAACACAGGTTGAGCATCCCTAATCTAAAAGTCTGAAAGCCAAAATGCTCCCAAATCTGACACTTTCTGAGCACTGACACGATGCCATCAGTGAAAGATTCCACACTTGACTTCACATTACAGTCAAAACACAGGCGTGTAGGGTTCGGGGATTTAGCTCAGTGGTTTCACTGCTTGCTGCGCAAGCGCAAGGACCCAAATTCAATCCCTGGTACCAAAAAAAAAAAAAAAACCACAGGCGTGCTAAAAATCCAGGGCCCACAGGCTTTGTGGCTGTGGTATATATGGTGGTTATACCTTTTTGTTTGTTTTTTTGAGACAGGGTCTCACTATGTAGCCCAGGCTGCGCTCAAACTTGCAGCAATCCTCCTGCAACATAAATGAATTTTATGCTTAGATTTGAGCCTTATCCCAAAGTTATCTCATGATATGTATACATATTCTAAAATGTGAAAAACTTTGAAATATTTGTGGTGTCAAGCATTTGGGATACGAGTTACTCAACCTGTAAGATGTATGCATTCCTAGAGTCCCACTAGCACACACTGGCAGTGCTCGATGGTGACATAATGTCCACAGAGTATATCCGCTGGTGGGTGCTCACCTGCAGATGTACGGGAGGCACCTTGGGAGGAGCTCTGGGGGCCGACGCTGTCCCTGTCACTGGAGTGCTGCCACAGTCGATTCTGCTAGTTCAGATAAGCCCGCAGGGGCTCTTAGCTGGGACTTACAGAAGCCAACAAAAGGATTTGTTGAGAATGACTGATCTACGCCATGGAATGCAACCCATGCAGTTTATGGTACATAATTATGTACAGTAAAGGACTCAGGGTGGGCTTTGATACCCAGTTCCAGATCTTCTCACTGAAGAACTAGTGAGAACCCTTCATCAGTGTGGCTAGGGAAATAGTTCTGGTGCTGTCCGAATCCATTTCCATGTGGTCACACCACTCTTTCCCCTGCCGGTCTTACGGAGCCATCTAAGCTCACATCAGGTCAGAGAGAGCCTTGAGAGAGACCCTGAGCTGCCCCTGACTTCACAACTCTACCCAAGGCGGTGGAGGGGAAAGCTTGACCATCTGACCATTGGAAACATGGCCAGCAGGGTGAGCTTAATTTGACCAGTGATGTGGACCATCAGAACCACTGCGACATAGGAGTCCATGTATTTGTTCTTCGGTGCCATAAAAATTTCTCATTTTTCATTAAGATGGAAACTTAAAAAGAGGAAAACCATGAAGGGTCTCATGACAGACTCAGACTGTGTTCCTGTCTGCCACCATCATTTTACTATTGTCCCGTTTATAGAGAAGCAGTGGTCCATGCTCCAAGTACCACATTTCACAGAGAAGCCTTTTTTTTTTTGGCTACAGAGCTATAATTTCTGTTTCCTTAAAGATGGAGGACCTAGGTTTAGAGTTGGATCCAAAAGCATTATTTGGCCAGAAGCACTTTTCTCCTGGAATATCAAACTAAAACTGGATCCCCTATTTGACACTCCTGTGCCACAACATTAAATGTCCCCTTTGAAGAAAGTTCTAGGTACATCCTTGAATCACCACGGGTGAATTATATTATCCAGTGTCAGTAAGTAACATCCTTTCAGGTGTAACTTCCAAAATGGTGTAGGAAACTCTCTTTGTTTTTTGTTTTTCTTTTTGGTACCGGGGAATGAACTTGGGACCTGGCGCTTGCGAGGCAGGCGCCGGAAACACTGAGCTAAATCCCCAGGAAACTCTCTTTTGCCTCTACTTCTGTACCAGTTTCAAAGGTTTGGGTCATCTGCCCCCCACTTTGGCTTGGTGACTTTGGAACTGTGATGCTTGGCTTAATAGAAACAATAGAAATTAACAGAGTCAGGGCAGGGAGCATGGCTCAATGGCAGAGCATTTGCCTAGCGTGCCAGAGCCTCGGGTCCGATGCTGGCATTACCGTGCTTATAATCTCCAGGAAAAAAGGATGTGAAAACCCTTAGTATTGGGAATCTCCAAAGTGGTGACTAGATCAGTACTTATTTCCTCACCTGATACACTGGATCGACTCTGTCCTAGATGTCCTTTGGCACGACTGTGGTACAAGATTAGCTTGTTCTTTATTACTAACCCTACAGTCTGTGTCATCCCTAGGTCCCAGTGAGCAAAGCACAGGTCCTCCACCTTGGAGTCTCTCAGCCTGTCATGGCAAACTGCCCGTCATAGGAACGTTCCCACAGTGCATTCCCCAAGCCTGTCTTCACTCCCATTGTCCCAGCTCTCCTTGTCTCCTGCTTTGTCTACAGAATCACAACTTTGCTCTTTTCCTTATTTAAAAACAAAATGTGTTTCTCTCCCCTACTCTGATCCTTTCCATCCTACCCAGGGCTGGGCAGAAGGAGCCCTCCTTGAGCCGCGGGGCCTCCTGGAGCCCTGGCTCTTCAGCCCTGCTTGGATAAACATTTCTCCTGCATGATTTGTGCCCAGCCGTGGAGTAGGCGGGAGTGGAAACAGATGCGCCTTCCACCAAGCTCCAAGCCATGAGGACCGACTTCTGTGCAGTAGTCCTATGGATAAAATTTAGTAAATGCACAATCACATGCTCATTTGGGCTCTATATGCCCTAATAAATTAGTGCTTCTAATTTTATAAGCACTGTCATAACCGCGGTTATAAGTGGGCCTTTCCCTGAGACTGCGGTGTACGTTCCTTTGCTTTAGTAGGTGTTGTTTATTAGGTGTTGTTTCCCCTAAGTGCTGTTGAAGGTGACAGATTATTTCAGGATAACCAGCAGGTTGCGTTTCCAGGGGGTTGGTTGTCTGGACCAACTGCTTTCCGGCAGGAAGGAGCATGCATAGGCTGGAGCTATAAAGTCTAGGGTTAATTTTAGTTCTCATTTAGGAAGGAAGCACGTTTGGTGAATCACTGAATCTTTTTCAGTTCCTCTTAGGGCCGTGCACTATGCGGAAGGAATGAAATAGTGCTGCCTCTGTTTGCAGAGAGGACACAGCTGGCCCAGCATCAGCAGGACCCAGGCCTCCACTTGCGTTTCCGGCACTAGGGCTGGTGGTGGGCAGGACTGTGCTTCCTCGGTCGCTGAAGTGGGGCCCATCCCTGAGGTCCTGCTGTGTGGTGACCCCCCCCAGAACAACTGCCTCTTCTCACGGGGAGGGACTCTTTTACCACAGAATATTTTAAAGACCAGTAAGTAACGAGCTCACATGATGTTGTAAGCTACATGCAAATACATGCTGCAAACTAGGAGTAAAAGTTGCAAATGAATCCCTAACTCCAGATGCTGCATTCACTAGGGTAGAGAGAACCTGGAGCCCAGTATGGATGTGGATGACCTGAAGTCCTCACCAAAAGCCTCTTCTGTCAGTCTGTTCGTACCTTTTGAAACACAACTAGGAGCTGTGTGGCCATTTGGAAAATATAATGCATTTCCTCGAGCATGAACTACAGGGACGTGATCTTACCCTAAGAATTTCATACCACATGAAAGTGTGTATGTATTTTCTTTATCTCTGATCTCCATTATCCATTTGTTTCCAGAATAACGTGTCCCTGGCCACATGTTACCGTTCTCTGGTATCAAAGCTGAATTTCAGGAGGCTTCCGGATCCTGCCTCCACTGTGAACAGCACAGCTGTGTAATTCTGAAATTCTCTTTCAGTTTCTGGGTCTGCCTGTTGTTACTGCAGACTTTTCTGCATCTTGTGAATGTAAGGGAGTCACTCACCTTTGGACCCTTGGATTTCTTTTTTTTCTGTCTAGTTGATGGGGCTTTCATTCCTCTGGGGGTCCCTCCGTCCGAAGCCAGATGTGCCCTCCAGGTTCTCCTGGGCTTTGTCTCTCAGCCTCACCAGAGGAACGGCATGTGGGCGGCCGCTCAGACCAGTCCTTCCGTCTGTTCTGTCCACATGAGAAGAAAATGCACCTTCAGCGCGGTTGGCCAGGGTTAAGCTAAGCCTGTACCTGTGGATTGGACAGACGTGTAGGAATTGAATCTTAAATATTGCCAGCATCCCTGGAAACCTAAAGTTATCTCACCCGCAGAGATTATGAGTTTGGGATTTGCTACATTTCCACGAACGTTTGCAGTTCAGAACATCTACTGTGTACAGATACTGTGAATAGGAATACACATTAGATCTCTGTAACCCTGAGGGAGAGAGAGGGAGCTCTGCTCCATTATAATCTCTACCGTGTCCAGGCTTGGTGCTGTCAGTGATCCTGAACATCTCAGTGATTATATGGACAGAGAGGTTGTTGGGTTTATTTAAATGTGATGGGTCAACTGCAGTAAGCCGAGTGGTGCGCTGCCACATGTTTAAACAACCGGCTGTCCCGAAGGCAAAGGCCTTGGTTTGGAGATGTGCACGCACTTCCTTTGCATAAATATTCCCAGCATGACCAATTTCAGCTCGCCAATGTCAAGTCACGGAACATGGACTTGTGAGGAGAGACGGTTGGTTCTCAGTGTCAACTGGCTCCAGCCACACCCCTGACAAATCTATGGGGATTGTGAATTCAGATTTCCTTTAGACATCCTTTGTTAGGTGGGCATGTTAGTGGATGCCTGTAATCCTAGCACTTGGGAGGCTGAGGCAGGAGGAGCACTATGAGTTTGAGTCCAGCCTGCGCCACATAATGAGTTCAAGGGCAGCCTGGACTACATAGCGAGACCCAATCCTCTTTTTAACACCTCTTATGTCTGAAGAAAGTCACTTTGTATGTATACACTGCGTGGTTTTTCCTAGGCATTTCAGTTTTGAATACTTTACTACATTTAGCTGTCATTTATGAATTCTTTGGCATGAAAAGTTTAGTAACCATACATTTCCCATTTACTTTGCATTCAGTTATAATTCATGTGGGCTTTCTTTTTCTGAGAAATTTGTAATTTTTATTTCCAGTTTCATTTCTTTGACTGTGGAAACCATAGCTGTCTAACCCATGAAAAGACTGTTCCTTTTCTCTCTCTCCCCCTCTTTCCCCTCTCATTCAGCTTGAGTAACAAGCATGTAAATGGTGAATGGGGTGCTCCTTCCTGAATCAGGGCTCTCTTCCCTCATGGCCTCCGTGGGCCTGCAGTCTGTAAAATAGGTTCCCCTTCCCCCTTACTATTTATTTGCTGACTTTGTCTCAAGTTGACTGACTTCTCATTAAGGTTCAGGCTTGAGGCTGCTGTGGGTGCAGAACCTAAAAACTTCTTTAAAATCTGTCTGCAGTAAAATCTGTCTTTCTGCTTTGGCTCTTCTCTTCATCCTACGCGTCCTCGAGTATAGTCTTCACTTGAAGAAATAGAAAGACAAATACTCAGAGGAGTGAGGAATGTCAGTCAGGCCAATTTATATTTTCATTTACTTTGAAGCCTGTTCCCCCCCCCCCCCCCCCATTGAAACACCTGTTTGTTGGCTAAGAGAAAATCGAGTAGGTGTGTTTGAGTGAGCAGGCTTAGGCTTCTAGGCTAGTACCTGCTTTGCTGCATCATTTCTACGCTTCCCACATCAAGTCAGCGATCTGCAGCACCCTGTCATTACCCAAGATATGTGCTGCTGGGCATGTTTCCTGTCATCTCTGCATTAGTCCCTCTGCTACCCCCAAAGCGACGGTCTACCAGCAGCAGCACCTGAGCCAAGGGCTGGGGCGGGGGGGCTTGCTTTTCTTGTCTCCGCCCCATCAGACTGGGTTTCGTGAGTTTGAGAGGCACTTGGTGTAGAAACAGTGGCTGCTTTAGCACCGCAGGGTCGGCTGCAGACTTGGAAGAGGGTGAAGGCTGCTCCATTTGTAACCCCTCCCCACTCACCCGGACCTCCATCCGAGATCTGAAAACTTCTCTGAGCCCCCAGGAGCCTGCAGATGAGGCTGAACGGGTAGGAGCAGGTGCTCTCGGGTGCCTTTTGACTGGCAGGCCTCTGAGCAGCTTCCCTCCCAGGATGGCCACACCCTGGCCTGTAGGACAGCAAGCTCAGTGTGTCCCTCATCACCTAGAAGCCTGGGCACTCAGGTAAGTCCCATTGCTGGGACCCATACCCCAGCCACGATGGCAAAGTGCTGGAGAGTACTGGGTTAAGGCAGTGCGAAAGGATTTCCCCAGAAACATTAACTCTCCAGGCTGAAGATGGGACTGAAAGGACCTGAGAGACACCAGTGAGTGTAAGCCACAGAGGGGAGGGGATTGGGCACAGCTGGGCTGGGGGCAGGGCCGAGTCGGAAAGGGTTCAATAGGGAGGGAATCTGCAGAGCAGCTGGAAGGAAGTTAAGAGGGAAAGTAGCTCAGAAGAGAGGCAAGTCTCAAGACTCAGAGAGGAAAAGAGCAGCCATTTGGGGAGGCTCAGTAGGTATAGGTTCCTTGAGTTCTTTCCTTCCATACTTATATCTCAAATAAATGAATAAATGTATTGTAATGAGAAAAGAGCATGATGAAGCAGATGTTGTGTAGCGGTCTAAAGGTCTTTGGCTGGGAGTCAGCAAACCCAAGCCTAATTAATTTTCTCTCACCATTTCCTAAGTCCTCCTGTGCCTTCTTCCTTCTTGTTAGCATCCCTTGCCCGATTCCTGCAAGCTTGAACCACTAGCAATTGTTGGGGTCCCTAGGTGCATGAGCCATTGGAGATTGACTTTTGAGGTTCCTGGCTTAGTGTCACAGATCTATTTCCCAAGGAAAATTCAATAGGGGCAACCAGCTTGTTTTGGTTTCCAGCTGAGACTGATGGAGGCTCCCCTGTGCGTCCCATGGTTTGCCTTCCAAGCCCATCCCGTTACAAAAATGTCACCATCCTTGTGGGTTGTTCTTGCCAGCCAAACCTCCAAGCTGATCCTGACCCCTCTTAGAAGAAGGAACATTTATTTAGGGTGGAAGAATTAATTACCTTGCTTCCTAGGTATCTCACCACAGATGGTAAGAGAAATTACGGTTTTCAGAAGCCTGGGGCTTGTAATAGTTAACTGGAGATTAAATTTTACTGCTCATTTCTGAGAAAGGTTATCTCTCAACATGTGAAAGGTTGTTTCTGCACTCTTTTATTTTGACAGGATACTTCCAGTAAAAGTCGCTACAGTTTAGTTAGGCACCCTTCATCTTGCTTTGTCTTTAAGCATAAAGAAGCTATATGTGAGAGATCTGTGTTCAACTCTCAGCATAGCCATTCCCTGGCTGGGAGACTCAACCTCTTTGACCATCTACTTTCCTAAAATCTACAAAATTAGGGTCAGAATTCATGCTCTGCCAGGTTGTCGGAGGGACTGTAGGTGACAAGGAGGGGGAACCTAGCCCATATCAGGTCCTTGGGGACAGGACTTGTCCCCAGTGATTCCTCTTTCATTCACATCAACAGCAAAATATCACCCACTAAAGAAATATCCAGGGCCCTCCCCGCAGATACCCAGAACTGTCTGTCTCAATTAGACAAGGGACTCTGATGGCCCCAGCTGAATTTTCATGAGCTCTTTTAATGAAAAGATTGAGTGCTTAGTCACAGAAGGACATTGTGTGGTGGTACAGGATAATGGAGTTGTCAAGCCTGCTTAGATGTGTCTTCGGGATTGATGACAGTTCACTCCGTCCCTACAGAATGAAAAGACCAGGAATACAGCCAAGGCGGGGCGGGGCGGGGGGCTCTGCAGAGGAGGGACGGTGGGTGAGATAGGATGGTTGACCTCCCCAGCCAGTGCGGGTGCCTCTGCTCACAATCGAAAGCATTTGTGGACAGCTCGTATAAGAAAGGGTTCCCCTTCTAGAAACCACAAGGCAAAAGCAGCGGTGTTCTTCTGAGACACTGCGTGTTCTACTGGACACTGGATATGCCGAGCGGGAGTGTCACATCTGTTTTGTCTACAACAATTCTTTTCCAGTAGGCAGAATATAAATGATACATTTTAAATAAATAATACATACTCTTTCTGAAAAACATTAAAACCAAACCAGAACTGCCTGCCTTTTCTCTTTAGGTATGTGAAATAAATATTTAATGAGAAACAACTATATGCTTGCTAAAAACGCAGACTAGAACTCTTAAGAATGAACCCTGAAGAGGCCACGCGCTCATAAAGTTCTCTTCTGCATACTTTTTCTGGTCAGAATTCACCTTTATGAGTACACAGTTGCTGTGAGGCTTCATTTATTTTGCACAGAAAGTGGTTTCCTTGCCAGTTCTTGTCCTGCTTCCATTTTGCTGATTCTCTACATCATTTAGGAAACTTGGCATACTACAGGGTCCAGTGCTGGGATTTGTATTTGGGAAACTAAATTACTAATAAAAGAAATTACACTAACTAGGTCCCACACCTCATCCTAGAGTAGATGTCCTTTATAACGAGGGAAGGGTAATGACTGGGGGGATAAAGTGGCCTTCACATTTAACTTTTGTTCTCGTGATATTGTGTAACACTCAAGCAACTGACCCCCCAGACGGTAGCTCCGTTTGTTGCTTCGGAGGGCATTTAATTACGTATAGGACTTTCTTGGAATCATCAGTTACTGTTAGGGCCAAATCATTCTCTTGGGTTTATGGGAATATGTGCCACCAGGCAGTAAATTAATAACTGTAGAAAAACCACATGAAAAGGTCACTTCCAATCTCAGATCAGAATCTGTGGTCTTCTGGATTTTGCAATCTCCCAGCTTTTGAAGCTTTTCCAGTAACATGATCCGAGTGACAACAGCACAGAGCTGCAGACAGGATCATTAAGACAGCCCAGAAGCGGTCCCAGCCTCCTCCTCCAAAGGAAGGGGTTGGTCAGCTGGGGCCCATTTGGCAGTCGGAACCATCTGCAGTGATACACATGGTGGGAAAGACGATGGATGGCGGAGGGACCTTATTTTCTCCAGAGAGACTGGAACAGCAGGGTGGGTTGGAGCCTAGACCACAGCGCTTGGAGGGCCTTTATGGGGACCCACAGCAGAAGGAATTCTCTCTGCTGGTGAATTCTTCTGGCCCTGCACCGTCATTCCTGGAGCGCCTCAGTTACTCCGCACCCCGCTCCCCACCGCGCCCCACACTGCTTACTCAAAGCTTGTGTTATTAGAAACAGGGCAACACGGGCAACTTTGGGTTTGTACACTGGGGACCAAATTGTCAGCTTCTTCTAACTTCCGAAGACTATTGAAGGAGTTAATCAGAGTGAGTCTGGCTTCCTCGGGCCCCCAGCGTCTTTTGAGTAACAAAGACTTGGACCCTGAAAAATACATTCAGACCAGGAGCCAAGGATGGAACAGGGCGGAGATAGCCGAGGAGGGATAACTGATGGGAAGCCTTGGAGCCGCAGCCCCCTGTGCCTGTGCTGGCTACATTACAGATGTGCAGTTTGGGCCAGGTTTTCGAAGAAGCCGATCTCTTGGTGGTAAAGGCACAACCGCTGCGCTTCCTGAACTGCAGTCCTTATCCCGCACTGTGCCCCAAGCCCTCTTGCCTTTCCCTCCCCCACCCCCACGGGAATAAAGGCCTCAGTCTCTGCAAAGTAATGCTAGGAAAACAAACACTGCAAAGGCTGGTGACAGGGGGATGTCTCTCTCCGACCATCTAGGTTCAAGGAGGAAGGGGTCCCCCAGCCCCGGGAGCCAGCAGGGTCCCTTTGTAGTAGGCATCTGTATGTTTGGCCAGATGTCCTCCCAGGGGAGGGCAGAGAAGAAAAGATGAAACAGAGTTCTTATTAAAAATAAGTCTTCAAGGGAAAGAAAAACAAGCCGGAGCAAGTGTGTCAAGTGGAAAGGGAGGCGGGCGGTGCCATCTGAGGTTGATTAGCGCAGATACAGTCGGTGGTGTGCCACTGCCTGAGGAAGGAAGGCCCCGCTCTCTGGAACGCAGAGCTGCACGGGAGCCACGGCACACGACGCCCAGTGGCGACCCCGTGCCAGTGCACCCCAAGGACGGGAGGGACAGCAGCCTGCAGTCAGGTCCTGTGGCTCTCTATGCCTCATAGATAACACAGTGACATTGGCCACATGACCCTGCTGCCACCTTCTAGGCCTCAGGCTCCACACTGTACCATCGCCTCTGCTCTCACCAAATCTTGAGGCTCTTCTGGTGGAATGTAAAAAATCACCCTGGAGAGGTATAAAAAGTCCCCCTCCACCATGACCCTAAAATGCAAAAGGAAAAAGCCCCCAACAACCGTGAAAGTGTCACCCAATCTTTCCACAGGAAGTCGGTCCAGTATTCCTGTCTGTCATCCTGCTGTTTTACAGCGTGCGCGCGCACACACGCGCACACACACACACATACACAGATTCTCAACATGGAATGTGACATGTTTGTGGGCTCACCTATACTTCCTCCTCTCCCAATTTCAAAAACACTTTCACCCTTATTGGATATGAGGGGTCTTTGTCTCCTTTTAAACCACCAGATTACAGACAGCAAAAGAGCTGGTATGCTTGCGTTTGTGCATGTATCCATTCTTTAGTTAAGGGTGGGCCATTGAAAGTGTTTGTGTTTTCCTTTTGTGGCAAATGTCATGAGGACAGCAGTATTTTAATACTAGGCGAGGCTGGATTCCAGTGGGAATGGAAGAGGAAGCTTCCATTAAGAATAAAAGATCCTCCCGGGCAGGGCATCAGGGCATCTGGCTCATGCCTGTAATCCCAGCACTTGGGAGCCCGATGCAAGAGGATTGCTGCAAGTTTGAGGCCAGCCTGGGCTACATAGTAAGTTCGAGGCCAGCCTGAACTGCATAGCAAAACCCTAGCTCAAAACAACAACAACAACAACAAAAGGTCTCACACTAGGACATGGCAGTGGGAATGGGAAGGACGTGCAGAAAGAGGGCCCATGACACAGAAGAGGGATGGTGGCCTGTAACTGGAATCCGGGCTGTGGCATGTACTGGGTATCATTTCAGCTCTCAGCAGCACTCATCCTTGCAGGGCTAGTTGGGTTAGAGGTGCTGTGTGTAAAGTACACCACCCAGCACCTGGGACAGTGCAGGAAGTGAACGCTGTAAAGATGAAGGTGATAATGCTAGACATATCCCGCATGAAGATTAATAAGGCCTGCTGGCTGACCAAACTGGAGTACACATACGAGAGAAGGATTCATGGCATCTTTGGGTTTAACCACTCAAGGGAATGAGGCAGTATTTAGGTGGGGGGAAGTAGGAGATCTGTTTTGGCAGAGCTAGCACTGAGCTCAGTTTTGGACATCAGCAGGGGTCCTGAGATGTACATCTGGCTATTAAATATTAAAATAGGTTGGAAAGGAAAGGCAATAAATATATGGGAGAATTATAACACAAAGTGTTTGATGAATGAGCCTGATTTTTACAGTTTCACCTCCAAGGAGTTAGTAACTAAGGGTTAGTCCAGCCCACCCGACTTCTACACCCAACCCCCTCCTCCAAAGTGGCCCATGGACCAGGCTTCACGTGATCCTGCCACAGTCTGAGCTCCTGGCTCAAACCTGCCAAGTTGCAATCTGCATTTCAACACTGAGATACCAGGAGCCCTTGAAAGTGCGAGAAGCACATGGTGAAGTGTGGTCTGAAATGTGCTGCTGTCTCAGCATCCTGGGCACCTGCTGGGCATCCCCATTCTCAGGCCATTTCTCAGACCCCCCGCGTCAGGAATGCTGTTTTAATGACCCCTTTAGGTGACTGCTATGTGCCCCTGAGTCTGAGGAGTGCTTCTCTAGGCCATGAAACAGATGGATCAGGCTCCTCCCCTGTGTCTGTAGCCCAGAACACCAAGGCTGAACCCTGGGAGCTAAATTTAAGATTCATTGTTATATGCTGCTTCTATCATCATTTTGCATTAACCACAGCTGAAGAACTCTTCACCAAAGAAAGGAAGTCTGTAAAATTATAAACCAAAGGAAAGAAACTTCAGCTATGGCTTAATCCTCATGACATTCCCATCAAAAGCTGTAAGCACAATAACAAGCGATTAGTTGTCTCTGTGCTGCCGCTCCTGGAGGACACAAGGGCGGGCACACAAGGAGTCTCCTGATACACCCACCCTCTGAGCAGTGTGCTTTTCACAGTAAAATGGACGCAGCCGATGCCTTCTGTGTTTCTAATCAATGAGATGGAAAGTTCTCTTTTTATGGGTTCGTTTGTGGGGTCAGCTGCAGCAGAGATACTGGTTTGCCTCTTAGGCTAGAAAAGTTGAACTGTACATAGTAAAAATTTACCTCCTGTCATCAAAAATGTTTGGTCTATCTGTCCCATAGTCATTATTCCAACTGCTGTGATAACTAGGGATCAGTATGTTTTTGTGTACGTGTACTATACAGAAATGGTTCTGTAATGAGCATACACTCAAACTTGAGTTTTCTTCTGTAGGTTTAATGCATCACAACCAGTGGTGTGTAGATAAACCAATAATTTTACATGTGTCTGTGTGTGGAGGAGGTGCTAATTTGTAGTGTTTGCCAATTTCCATGGTGTAAATGCTCCCTCAAGGGTTGTTTTCATGCTACTATCAGTTAAATAACCGAAATTCCTAAATGTGTAATAATTGGCTTCCACAAGGCAGTAGAAACCAGCTCTCGCACACCACTGAAACAATATCGAGGGCCACGTGACAAGGTTTTTATGTTTGGTTGGGTGTGAATTGCTACAGGTCCATCCGATAAGGTCTGAGACAAGAGGATTTGGGTGTTTAAATCATGTTTATTCAAAGTATAATTATCACAATGGTATTTGATTTGATACTGTTCTGTAAGCCAAAGTTATATGTTGTTTTAAAGCCCCATTAAATACAACATAGTGTAATATCGAAAAGTCTTGTATTGCTACAGTGGCAAGTTTAATTTTTAAAATACTTTCAGCAGTACAGTAAGGCACATATAAAATTATTCTTAGTCGCAGTATTTGAATCGGAATACAAAAGGATACTGTTTGAAATGAGGTTTTAGTTTGCTAGTATTAAAATTTGTCTTCTCTTACAGGTATTCAGGAAGGAACACAATGTACCAAATGTAAGAATAACTGGGCACTGAAGTTTTCTATCATATTATTATATATTTTGTGTGCCTTGCTAACCATCACAGTAGCCATTTTGGGATACAAAGGTAAGTACTCTTTCCCTTCTCTTTACAAATAGCAAGTTGCTCTTCGTTAATTTAAGCTTGGACAAACGCATCTTCACAAGTGTGAAGCATGGCTGACCCTCAGTACTGGTTCTGCCCCCATTGGACTCCGTGGATGCTGAGTCCCTGGTGTCGACCGGCACGGTATTCCATCCACCTGCACGCATCCTCCTGTATATGCTAAAGGTCTCCAGAGTACTTATTTACCTAAACCAATGCAAATGCAGTATAAACAGTGGTCATACCAAATTATTCAAGAAATGCTAAGAAAAAGTCTGTACTTTTCAGTACAAACGCAGGTTTTTTTCCCCCAAATATTTTCAATCCAAGGTTGGCTGAATCCAAGGATGCAGTACCCACAGATACAGGAATGTAACTGTTTTACATTTCTAACTCACGTGCAAAATTCAGGGCCCTCATGAGCTCCATGCCTGTGTCCTGAGCATTTGTAGTTAAGGGCTCTATGGGCGGGGGCAATAATAGTTCCTTCTGACTCATGTCAACAGCAGTAATGATCCTCCAGGAATTAAAAATATTTCCCCCTTTGTTGCTTCTTCCTATTTCCAGCTCCTCCTCCTCCATTTTTCTTTCTGTCTTATCTCAGAGAGGCTCTGTGCAAACTGATGTCAGCACACAGAAAAACCCTACTGGTAAGGGATGAGCAGAACACAAGCACCACAAAAATATACAGCTTGCTTCACCCAGGGATGGGCCGACTCATTCCCTTTTCTCTCTTCAACACACCTTCTGTGGTCACTATTGCTCACATAGTGCCATAAAAATACTGCCCTGTAGAAATGAAATCTACGCAGCACAGCCAGCTCAACCCTGTAAAAGACTGACTGTATCTGCTTTAAGGTAAGGAGATTTGGCTTGAGTCCTCCAGACTTGCAGACAAAGTAGTTTTCCTGCCCCTCCACTGCTCTTCCAGAGACCACAGTACAAGGTGCCAGGATTCAGAACCATGAGCTACATAAACCTTTTAGTTTTCTTTATTTTCCTTGAGACAGGGTCTCGCTGTATAGCTCAGGCTGGCCTTGAGTTCACTGTGTAGCCCAGGCTGGCCTCGAACTCATGGTGATCCTCCTGTCTCAGCCTCCGGAGTGCTAGAACTATAGGCATGTGCCACCACGCCCAGCCATACAGCTTTTTTAGAAAACTGTGGAGGCCTTCTCATCAGTTGTGTGAGACATTCCTGTCTGGGTATCGCGCAGAGGAGACAGACAGAGGGTCTGTGGACTTCACTCTCGGGAGCCACCTCAGCCACCGCGCTGTTGTGGCACTCACCTGTAATCCCAGCATTCCTGGAGGCTGAGGCAGGAGGATCGTAAGTTCAAGCTCAGCCTGAGAGACTTAATGACTCAGTGTAACTCTGTCTGCAAAATAAAAAAGTTTTTTTTTTTTGAAGGCTGGGGAGGTAGCTCAGTGCAAAGGTGCAGGGTTCATTCCCCAGTACCACACATGGCAGCTTGGTAGATGAGCTGAGCACCAGTTCCCACCCGATCCCTTCTTTCTTCCTCAGTCCACAGGAAGAGAAAGATCTGGAGTGAGCTCCACCTCTCTCTCCTCCCCCTCTTTCCAGTATCCTGGGACTCCCAGGGTGATAGCACATTACGAAGGGAGTGGGCTTGCGGACCAGATGGCCCGAGTTCAGGTCTTGATGCTTCCAGCCGTGATGCGACTGTGAATGCTCAGTGAGTGCTTGTGCGCTTGCCAGGCACCAGGACCCAGGCGTGAGTCGTCGCTCTCAGAGGTTCCGATTTCTTATCTGTCAAATGGTGACGCTGGGCCACTTTTCAGGATGACTGGGATGAGCAGAGATGAGGCAGCAGCTGCCCCCAGCCGTCATTCCTGTCACAGCCCTCTGTCCCTTGCCCTTTCCTTCGCCACTGCACCCACATAGCTGTCGCCATCGGAATGGCAGGATGTGCTCAGAGTCCGCAGGCTGGGAGAGGCTTTTTAGTCCTACCCATGAAAGTGACACGCGCCCGAGTGTTGAGCTGAATTTGGGCATCGGGACTTGGAAAATGACCGGGTCACTTTATCCACTCATGGTGAGCTCATTTACCTGAAGAGCCTGGCATTTTCAGACGAAGCAGCAAACCTGGGAGATGAGTTAATCCAAGTGGGGACCCGGCTGGGCAGGGCTGGGACCTCCTCGAGGAGGGAGGGCTTCCTGTCCCTGTCATTCAGCCCAGCGGTCGGCGATATAGGTCACTATTCAGTCCTCTGTGCCTTTACTCAGTGATATGAGATAGAAGAGACACTTGAAATCAAACAGCCATTTAGTAAGCACCTCCGGGGCGTAGTACCATGTGACACCATGAGAAGAAACAGCGACTACTGGAGAGGGATAGGAGTGGCAACTGTGTAACATTTTGTCATTTTTACCTTTGCTAGGAAGTAAAGGCTAGGATCTTCATGCCTTCAGAGTTACACAGAAAGATCCAGAGGAGGGTTGGTTTCTCCTGTTTTGGTTGGTCTGTTCAGGGACAGGCATCTCCTCCACTTTTACCCGCCGGAAATCCTGCAGCTCCGACATGATATCCATCCGTGTGTCCGTGCGTTTGCCTGGAGCACCTTCCCTGCTCCCTGCTCCCTGCCCGCTGCCTCCTTCCGGCCCTTCACATCTGCTGAGCCACCTGTACTGCCCAAGGCCCCTCACAGCCCTTAGACAGCTCCAGTGCCCACTGTGTTCTTGTCCCTGTCACACTGTATCTGTTCCGTGTCAGTGTCTGGCTTGTCCGTCCCCCACCCAGCCACACGTTTCTGTGAAAACTGTTACATCTCCCGCTAGTACCTGGCCTCATGATAGTCAGCAGGTGCCCAGTGTACTGAATGTGCAGGTGTGTGGGTGGACGGATGCACGGACGGACGATGACTGATTTGGGGAAGGCCCCTCAAAGGCCAGCTACGTGGGAAGGACCGCCCCCTTCAGAATCCTGTCCAGAGACCTGACATCCAGGTGTCAGCTCAGCCCACTGCGGCCCGGTCTCACCAGGGTGGTGTGAGAAAGCCGCCAAGGAGCAAGTAGGAGGGGAGGCAAGATGACACCAGTCCCCTCTTCCCTCCTTCCAAGCCCCACCTCTCAGTCCTCTGCTGATTGGAGGAAGATAATGCATCCAACACACACTTCTGGTTTCCAAACAGAGCCTTAAAGAACTCAGACTCCGATGTTTTCCAGCTGTCCTCTCTCCATCAGTGCAGTGGGATGCCTCTTTCTTCCTGATAAGATTAAGCTGACCCAATCTGGTAAGAGGCAGAAAGATAAGGCCCAACTCTTCCTTCACACATCTCCCTTTGATGGCTGGAGAAACTTCCTCTTTAAAAAAAAAAGAGATAAGAAAGAAGAAGAGTATTCAGTGCAAGAAGTGTTTCTCTGAAGGAGTGGCTGAAAGGAATTGAAACTATTTTTACTTCACACAGGGAATCAAACCCACTGGTGCTCTACACTGAGCTATACCACTGGGCCTTTTTATTTTTTGAGACAGTGCCTTGCAAAGTTGACCTCGAACTTGGAGTCTTCCTGTTTCAGCCTCCCTAGTAGCTGGAATTACAGGGTGAACACCACTGTGCCTAGCAAGACTCCTTTATCAGAGTTGGCGAAAGCTACTCCAGCAGCTTTCCTCAAAACCTTCCTTTACCCCTCCTCTCACATCACTCCCAGGGCTCTGAGTTAGGATGGAATGAAGTTTCTTCTACGGAATCTGCTAGCAAGCCAGAGCATCCCCCCCCCCCCCACACACCAGTCAGTCTGTATGGTGGCTTTGCAGGAAACATGTGCCTGCAGTTACAGCTTGGCACACCCTCCACCCGGGCTGCTTAGAAACAGTCAGTGAGGCTTCCAGAAGGAAGCCATCTTGAAAGCTCAGTGGGTTGTTTCTACCAGAACATTCCCTGAATGGGAAAATCCCACTCCATCATCCTGCCCAGCAGGCGCTTTTAGGGTAACTGGGATAAAGAGAAAAGACAGAAATCTGAATCCTTCTCAGTAAGTCCTCTCATTTAAGTCAACATTCCGAGCCATGGCATGTCTACTTGCTGCTAAGCTCAGCCAAAATGGCAGTTTTTGTTGTTGTTGCTGTTTTTGAGACAGGGTCTCCCAGTGTATTCAGGCTGGCCTGGAACTCACCGCAGTCTTCCTGCTTCAGCCTCCTTCGTACTAGGATTACAGGCATGCGCCACCACACCCAGCTCTAAAATTCCAATTTCAGTAGGCTAAGTGAGCTTTCAAGATGCACCTCAAATCACCCCAAAGAGCTCCCTGGAACCCAGGATAGCACCCTGAAACAGCTTCTGTATTTCTGTAATGAAACCTGAAATACCATTCAGGATAGCGATGGCTCTGCCGAGACCCAGGGGAGTGGACCTGGCATTACCCAGAAGTCCCAGGAACCAGCAGGAGGGCGGATTCCTTGGCAAACACTTGTGAGCACCAAGTAGGAGCTCTGTGCTGTCCTTGTCCCCTCCCCTAAAGACTGGAACTCTATGGCCCCTGACTCTTGCATCTTCAATGTCTAGCACTGTGCCACCCACGTGGCAGACACTTAATAAACATCTAGTGATGCTGATTTCAAAGAAAATACAAAGTCACAACCCTCCTCCTCGGGGCCCTCTTTATTGGGGGAGACCAGATTGAGGAGAAAGTACTACTAAATGAAAAGCGAAGTGGAGTTGTACGGTAGAATAGAGTTTGATCTCCCAGCTTGGTAGGCCACTTAGTTATAAGCTGTGTGACTGTGAGCAAGTTGCTGAACATCTCTCAAGCCTCAGATTCTTATCTGTAAAATGGGGCCCACTGTAAAGAATAGGAAATAGTCTTCTTATAGACACAGTAAAGGCTTTTATTGCCATTCAAATAAAGGTTCAATTAGTGTGCTCCACTGTCAGTCCTAGGCAAGGCTTATTACAGTGAGGCAGTGAGGCTTGGAGTGGACTTTAAAAACTGGGGAGAGCCAGGCACATACCTATAATTCTAGCACTCAGGAGGCTGAGGCAAGAGGATAATTTGAGGCCAGCCTGGGCTCCATAGTGAGTTCAAGGCCAGCCTGAATTACATAGGGACACTCTCTCTAAAAAAGATAACAGAGAAAAACCAACTAGAGAGGGGGAGAGACAAGGGAAGAGAGATTAGTAACCAAGACCAAGGGATGACAGCAAAGTGCTTTTTGGTATGATTGCCACATTAGCCTAAGGAATTAGGCTTTGGGGACCTGAAGAGGGGCACTTCTTGAGGTATAACACCTGAAACCTAATGTTCTGAAGAAAAAACCCATGTGGAGAAACAGTTCCTATTAAAGGGGGACGTTGGTAACTGCCACGGAGATGGAGAATGTGTGCTGCAAATGAATAAAAAGCCGGGAGAACACCGTGAGCGAATGCAGCAAGTGTCAGGTCTGGATCCCCGTCAGCCGTGAGGTTTTATGGACGAGCAAGCTGCCAGCATCGCAGGCAGCGCTGAAGTTTGTAGCTTTATTCCCAGATCCTGTTCTTAAATGCAGGCGCGCGTGCACACCCCCCCACACACACCAGTGCACTGTGGGCAGGGCAGGGCAGGTAGTTTCCTTGCCACATGGAAGACAAAGCTCACAGTTTCTTTGGGTTATTCCTCCTACTCTAAGCAAACCTGAATTATCTGTCCAAAACAGTTTTGCTTTTGTAAACTAAAATGGCAGAAAAATTAGAGAGGGTAGAAAATGACTAACTCTCAGCATATTTAGAGGTTTCTTTGGCTTCCAGGAACGAAAGGCAGGAGACTTCAGATCCTGAGTGTGGTTTGAGGACAGACTGAGGCATGTGTTTTGATTTGAGAATCAAAACAACTGAAATGCGTAAACATTTCATATTTTATTTTTTTTAAATGCATGATACATTTTGCTCTTCAGCCTTTCAGGGATTTAGCAGTACATGTGCTGGTCACAACAGGAAGGTACACATTCTCATAACCAGGCCTGTGTGTGTGTAGGCATTTCACAAACAGTGCTTATGCAATGCAATGTGCCTTTCGCCGCCAGTGCAGAGGCTGCCCTGGGCTGGTGGTTTGGATGTTTGTTACGTGACTTAGCTCAGCCACTTTGCCCCAGGCAGATGCTCACATTATAAATAAGTGTTGGACAACTACTTGCTGAGAGCTGGAGATAAAAGTGAATACAGTCGGGCATGGTGGCACACGCCTGCAATCCCAGCACTCAGGAGGCCGAGGCAGGAGGAATGCCTTGAGTTCAAGGCCAGCCTGGGCTACATAGTGAGACCCTATGTCAAAAAATAAAATAAAATAAAAACTAATAGTTTCCAACTTACGATGGTTCCGCTGTGGATTTTTTAATTTTATGATGGTGTGAAAGGAGGACATATTTATTGGAAACTGTACTTGGAAGTTTGAATTTGGCTCTTGTCCTAGTCCAGCAGTAGGTAACTGACCCTGTTCTGTATGCGGGTGGTGGGTGCTGTGCTGTTCTGTAGGCTAGGCAGCTTCCGGGCATTTTCACTCCGGTATTGTCAGCTTGCAATGGGTTTATTAGGACAGCAGCCCGTCGTAAGGTGAGGAGAATCTGCACAGACTGTACGGTCCCAAAGACAGAACAGGCCATGAGCACATGGCGTGGCGAGTCCTGTGATGAGCATGGGGCTGCTCGCCTAGGGAGTTCTGCAGGACAGCCGGGCACCGGTTCCCACAGCCACTGAGTGCTGCAGGGCAAGTAGGACTCACAGCAGTGAAGAAGCCAGGGAAGCAGGTCCGAGGTGGAGAGAAGATAGGCGGAGAGGCGCTCGCTGGGGGAGAGCGTTTGGGGCACACACATCTGACTGTGGCCAGACTGTAGGCGCCCGAGGGAAGGTGCAGGGAGCTGCCCCCGGAGCATTCTGGGACCCACGGAGCCGAGTCATGATGGGTCACCACACTGCTGGGAATTCTCTTCCGCTGGAGAGCGGCCAAGGGCATCTTCCCATAGCCACGTGTGGGCAGAGCTCTTGGGTTGCTTATCCTGCAGTTAGTACACACAACAGATTCATGCTCTTTAAAAAGTCAATTATGAAAGAGAAGCTTGTTAATACCAAGGACAGCCATGAGCAGAGCACAGGCCATAGACTTCCGTCCACCCAGGAGGCTGAGGCAGGAGGATCACTGAAGACCAATAGTTTGGGGCCAATCCGTGCCGCACAGCAAGACCCTGTTTAGAAACATTAATAAACTAAAGACAAAGACAGGCTTGATCCTGAGCTCCTGGAAGTTGGGTCTCACAGAAGTCGCTTCTACATACCTTCTTTTCAGACATTTTAGAACCAAACTTGAATTCATAGCCACAGAGAATGGCTGCCTACTGAGAACAAGAAAGAAGTGAAGCTTTTGTTTAACGCCACATTACTAATCTTTGTTGCTGTACAATCAAGAAAATGCAAAACATAAAAAATCTTCTCGGTAAATCACTGTTTGGAAACACGACTTAGGTATCTATGTGGGAATTGATGAAGTACAGATTTGATCATCCCTAGCGCAAACCGGATTTGGGCCTCAGTGACAGAACTCGGGACAGGGAGTGGTGAGCACTCTTGACCTTTTGTCCCTTTTTCGGGGGACCTTGTGTACAGATGTGAGCCAGGGGCTCTTAGGCAATGTGATGCCCTTCTAGCTCAGTCAGACTCTATAGGAATGCTAGGTAGGCCAGGGAGTGAGGGAATGTTGTAAAAGATCACTGTTCTATACCTCCATGTATAGAAATCAACATAAATACCACAGACCGAAGACTTCTTTAATATATAAAAATTTAAAAATTAGTCAATATTTGAAGCGCATTACACAATCATAAGAACCTTCAAGAATATACACTTCCTGGTGAAATAAATTATACTACTGGGTTTTGTGACAAGATTCTTTTTCTAAAGAGTAGCTTTTCTTCATTTTATTATTATTTTTCTTTATTGAGACAGGGTCTTACTATAGTTCAGACTAGCTTTGAACTCACTATGTAGCCCAGACTGGTCTCAAACATGCAGCAATCCTCCTGCCTCAGCCTCCTGAGTGCTGGGATTACAGGTGTGTGCCACCACGCCTGGCTCCCCATATTTTATTTTAATTTATACCTTCTGTTTCAGTCTATGTCCTTTGTTCCATAATGAAATGATCTGTTTTGAGACTGAAAAATCAAATTTGAGCAGGTGTGTGGACTAATGCTTTGTTTTCCAAATCTTAGTTGTAGAGAAAATGGACAATGTGACAGGAGGCATGGAGACATCTCGCCAATCCTATGATGACAAGCTCACAGCAGTGGAAAGTGACCTGAAGAAATTAGGTAATCGGCAACAAGAGGAGCCTTTGAGTCAAAGCCCCTCACTCTGTGTAGATGACCACAATTTTCAGCATGATGTTGCTTTAAACGCCCATTTACACAGGAGGACATTCATTTTTGGTGTTGAGTCTTCATGATTTAGTTCAAAGACTTTCAAATTTTAACGCAAATGACCAATTTTGGAGAGCCCTGCCCCCACAACTGTAGATAACAAATAAATTCCAAAGATCAAAGCCAGGCATAGTGGCATAGGCCTGTAATTCCAGCACTCTGGGGAGGCTCAGTGAGACTTTGTCTCAAAATAAAAAGGGCTAGGAGGTAGTTAGGTATGAAGGCTGGGATTCAACCCATAATACCAGTAAGCATATAAAGAAATGGGAGGGGGCCGGGGATTTAGCTCAGTGGTGCTGCCGCCTGCCTTAAAAGTGCAAGGTCCCGAGTTCAATCCCTGGTACCAAAAACAAAAAAAGAAAGAAATGGGAGGATGGATGGAGCTCTGTACAAAGACACTGGGTTTGATCCTTGATCCAAGCAAAACATTACAAGTACCCCTTGTTAAAAGCTCTTTGATAAAGTGATTGATAAATCCCTTTTTGAAAGATTTTCAATGGCACAGAATTGTAGAATTTATAAGAGTGCAGCCTCCACTGTTCCCTGATTTGGGGATTTGAAATGCAGTGCATACCAGTCAAGCATCTCTAGGATCTTTGACCTTATCAGAACACTTCTCCGTCCCACCAGTCTATGTAACAAACATTTCTTATTCCAGGGGACCAAACTGGGAAGAAAGCTATCAGCACCAATTCAGAACTCTCCACATTCAGGTCAGATATTCTGGATCTTCGCCAACAGCTTCGTGAGATTACAGAAAAAACCAGCAAGAACAGAGATACGCTGGAGAAGCTGCAGGCAGGTGGGGATGCGCTGGTGGACAGGCAGAGCCAACTGAAAGAAACTCTAGAGAATAATTCTTTCCTCATCACCACTGTAAACAAAACCCTCCAGGCGTACAATGGCTACGTCACGAATCTGCAGCAAGACACCAGCGTGCTCCAGAGCAATCTGCAGAACCAGATGTACTCCCACAGCGTGGTCATCATGAACCTCAACAACCTGAACCTGACCCAGGTGCAGCAGAGAAACCTCATCACCAACCTGCAGCGATCGGTGGACGACACCAGCCAGGCCATCCAGCGCATCAAGAATGACTTCCAGAACCTGCAGCAGGTTTTCCTTCAAGCCAAAAAGGACACCGACTGGCTGAAGGAGAAAGTGCAGAGCTTGCAGACGCTTGCTGCCAACAATTCCGCCTTGGCCAAGGCCAACAACGACACCCTGGAGGATATGAACGGCCAGCTCAGCTCATTCACAGGTCAGGTGGACAACATCACCACCGTCTCACAGGCCAACGAGCAGAACCTGAAGGACCTTCAGGACTTGCACAAGGATGCAGAGAATAGAACGGCAATCAAGTTCAGCCAACTGGAGGAACGCTTCCAGCTCTTTGAGACGGACATTGTGACCATCATTAGCAACATCAGCTACACAGCTCACCACCTGCGGACGCTGACCAGCAATCTGAACGAAGTCAGGACCACGTGCACAGACACCCTAACCAGGCACACAGACGATCTGACCTCCTTGAATAACACACTGGCCAACATCCGTTTGGATTCTGTGTCTCTCAGGATGCAACAAGATATGATGCGGTCACGGTTAGACACTGAGGTAGCCAACTTGTCAGTGATTATGGAAGAAATGAAGCTCGTGGATTCCAAGCATGGTCAGCTTATCAAGAATTTTACCATCCTGCAAGGTAAGTGTGAGTTCTGAATTTTGTTAGTGGTTTTTTCCATGCAACAAATTACCCTAAAACTTGGCCATTTAAAACTGAAGCTGGGGCCGGGGATTTAGCTCAGTGGTTCTGGTGCCTGCCGCGAAAGTACAAGGTCCCGAGTTCGATCCCCGGTACCAAAAAAAAAAATAGTAATAAAACTGAAGCTGTTTTGTGAGGATCTGGGATGTGGGAGTGGCTTAGTGCGCTAGTTCAGACTTGGGTGAGTTTCTTGAGGTTGGAGACTATTAACCCAGGCTGGAGCACTCTGAAGGCTCTACCGGCCTGACTCGCTTGGTGCTGGCACAAGGCCTCAGCTCCTTTCCACGTGAAATTGCTTGCCTGTTGTCAGAACATGGAGCTGGGTGTCCCCAGAGCAAGTGCTCTGAGAGGGGCCACGACAGAAGCCTTAGGACCTTTTACGATCACACCTCAGAAGTCCCACACCCGCTGCCACCAGAGCCTGTTCTTTAGAAACCACTCACTAGGTTCAGCCCACATTCAAGAGGGGAATAAGTAAAGATGATCCATTAATTGTTCATTGAATGAAAGGTCGGTTGATGTCGATCTTCTCACTTCCTGCATCATTTCGATGCCACTATAAATTGAGCTCCTCTGAAAGTAAGACTGTCCTAGGTCACAAAGTTACCATTAAGGGCTGACTAGTTGCAAATGTCCCTAACAGAGGGATAGTTGGCTGTCACAGTAACTGCCAGGCCACAGAGGGCTGAACTGATGCGATTTGTATATAAAAATCGAAGATTTACTGTAATCCAGATTATCTATATGAATTGAAAGTTCTTGACTTAAATTACACCTGCTTGTGAAGATTTGTAGCAACTATGTATTAATATTTTCTAGTCATAAACTATTTCCACAGGTTTTAATACTTACCCACTGGCTTGGACCACCAGTGGTACATGTGTGACAGTCCCATTGGGTGGCTCAGGACAGGACAGTCCTGCATGGGGGTCAAGCCGGTGTGAGCACAACATGTCCAAGTCAGAGGTGGCAGGTGTGAGATGTACGAATTATGGCCCTCGTGAACAAGTTCAGGTGAAAAGTACAATACAGAGGATGCTGAGCTAAGCTCTGGGCCATATCCAAAGAAGCCCTTAGGTGGCTTAAAATCAAGAGAATTTTAGGGCATCAAAAGACAGGGTACAAGCCAGAATAGACCTGAATCTCAAAAAAGGGAGAGAAGTAGATTCTATACACTGAAGTGAATGAGGAACTTATCTTCAAGCCTAAGATTTGAGATTATAAAGATAATTTGTGAGGTTTCAGGCAGTTTGCACTCAGCACAATGAGTTCTCTAAGAAGAAAGATCCTGTCTAGCTTCCTGACAGTGACAGAGCGCTTAGATTGACCGAATGAAACAGCACGTCTGGATTTCACCGAAGCATTTGGCAGTGATGCCCTTAAGAACGAGGTGGAGGAATAGGTGAATGTACACAGCTTAAAATGACACCTGTTCATGGTCTCCTAGAGTCTGTGGGTCAGGAGTCCAGGCGCAGCTCCAGTGGGACCTCGGCTTGGGGTCCCCCCAAGCTACAGGCTTATTGAGGGGCTGTGGTGACAGATCCATTCATTGCCATGTTCCCTTGAGTTCACGGCACTCCTTTTTTTTTTTAAACAGAGGTTTAAGTTCCCTGGCTGGCCTCGAACTCATGATCCTCCTGCCTCAGTCTCCTGAGCGCTGGGATTATAGACATAAGCTTCTGTGTCTGGTGCACAATTCATTTTCTCGAGCCTTAGTTTGAGGTTCCTGGTCTCTTTCTGGCTGTCCTCTGGGGACTGCTCTCAGCAGAGGCCACCACAGTTCCTTGCCATGGGGTCAGCCAGTACTACTGCAGCTCTTTCGGAGCCTGCAAGGGAGTCTCCCTCACTCGTCTGCAGAGATGGAGCCTTCAAAGTGGCTCCTAAACGAAGGGGGCACCTTCCCATCGTCCTTGTCATGTCCCGCTGGTCAGACGTCAGCTTCCACACTCAAAAATGGGAAGGGACAACACAAGCGCATGCATCACGGGGTGGGGGGGCACCCTAAGCTGGTTGAATGACCAAGTTTAAAGAGTGGGAGTTGCGGGGTGCGGAGGTCCACACCTGTAATCCCAGCTACTTGGGAGGCTGAGGCAGGAGGATTGCAAATTCGAGGGCAGCCTTGGCAACTCAGACTCTCTCAGAATCGAATAAAAAGGGGTGGGGATGTAGCTTGCTGGTGGACCGCTTGCTTGGCATACATGAGGCCCTGGGTCCAATCCCCGGGGGCAGGTGCAGGAGGCAAGATCCTGTTCAGCAGCTTTGTCTGCAAGCAGCATGAGCACATGAGTGGCCTGATGATCTAACACTTCTGTGACACAAAACTATATGTCCTGAGAAGTGAGAGAGAGAATGATGTTCAAAATGATCCAAGAGGCTGGAATCATAGCAAGACTGCAATGAAGCACAGAGGGAGCATGTAAAATCCCGGCCGGAGATGAAGAAGACCACACAGACCAACGTCAGTGGGGGAGCCAGGCCTAGAGGAAGTGAACAAGACGGGGGTTTTAGTTGGCTGGAAGCGATTAAATGTGGCTTCCAGGAAGCTAGTGGGATCTTTTCCTGTATTACTGAAAGTATGATCCCCAGAGTGAGGGACGTGGCATCTTCCTCTGGTCACTGGTCCTCCTGGAAGGTTTTTTCTGGGGACAAGGATTTCAAGAGGAATGTTCACAGCCCAGCACGCTCACAAGAGTAGGACAGGATGACAGGGTCTAGAAACCATGAGCCAAGAGGAAGCGTTGAGGACCCAGGACCTTCACCTATGGGAGACGTTGCCTAGTGGGTGCGGGGGCCTTCTCTCCTGAGAGGCATCAGAAGAGTCCAGAGAGTGAAACAGACGACTTAGGTGCTGGTTAATGAGAGATGATTTGGGCTTCATCGGTACCTAAGAACGTAGCGGCTTCCCTGAGCCATGTGGGTGCCTCAGCTTTCCAGGGGCCCGGCAGGTTCCAGCCGGGGGAATCAGCTTGGAGGGGGTGTCCTGGGCAGCTCTGCCATCACCTGGCAGCACGGCCACCTGCCTCTGCCTTAGAAGTCTCGACTGGCCTCCCTGGCCGTGACCTCACCAGGATGAGTCCACGGCTCCATACCCACGCCCACCCCAACCCCTTCGGCACCATGGCACCAAGAGGCACCTGTGCCCTGGAGGGGTCGGGTGGCATTGGTGGAAACTGGACCCGGGGTGTGGGTTTGGTGTCCTGCTGCTGGATGGGCTGGGGGAGAGAGGAAAGCAGAGCATGGGGTGTCTGCTGCGTTCTTAGTGGGAGCTCCGGGACAGGGCCCAGACCAGGTATAGAAAGGCTCGTTGGGACCTCTGGGGAGATATCTGTAGGAAGGCAGGTTCCCAGAAATGGCCAGCGCTCCGGTTCTGAGAGCTGCTCTTTCACACACAGTCCCCCAAGTCGCCTTAATCCCTGGTCCGATCGCTCCAAGCGTTGATCTGAGACCAGCAGGACACAGGGCTCACAGGTGCCCCAAGAGAACGGGAGCCTGGGAAGACCCCACCCCTGAGTGCGCCCCAGCTCTCCTCCCCCCGCACCTGCACAGCTTGTCCCTGAGTCGCCAAGGGGAGGGATTAGCACCGCTCATGTGGGCCTTCCCTCCCGAGATCCGAAACACCAGTGCTTTCTCCAGGAAGTTGTTGACTTGCATCTATTAAGCTCCTGTGCTTACAGTTCAGCCATCGAGACATCTGCCTCCCTAGAAGTGGAAGCTGTCAGGGCACAGTGGTGCATGCCTTGATCCCAGCAGTCTGGGAGGCTGAGGCAGGAAGACTGCAAGTTCAAGCCCAGCCTGGGCAACTTAGTAAGACTGTCTCAAAATGAAAGATAATAAAGGGAAAGGCATAAGGGTTAGTGGATAAGATCTCTGGAATTAGACCTGGGCTCAAGTCCCAAGTTGCCTCCTCTGTGCTGTGAACCTTTTGCTTTTGAGGACTCAGTGAGATGATATAAAATACAGCGTGCAGTGTCTAACATGGCATTAGCGTAATATTCAAGTGTGGACAAGTTCAGTTCCTAGTAAAGATTTCCTTCTGGCTGATGGGGTAACTCAGTGGTAGAGCACTTGCCTGGTGAGTTCGCTGGAGGTCCTGGGCTCAGTCTCCAGAGCTGTGGGCAGAGCGGGGCACACAAAAGGATTTCCCTTCCGTTATAGCTGCAACCAATACACTGGAGAACGAAGAAGCTTCGTATACACAAGGAATAACACTGTGCGGGTGGGGTCAAGGCTGACTTAGATCCAGTAGTCCTTCCTGCTGGCTTCCAGTGCCCAGCCCTAGACATGAGTCAGACTCGGGTGCTGCCGAGGCTGATTTTCTTCAGTCCCCATTCTTGGCGCGTCCACAGTATGCTGATCACTCTGAGCACTCAGATGAATTCTCTGCTTTCATTGTTACATCTCCGTAAGCTGGGAATCCCTAGCATTCCCCGTTTGCAGGGGAGGAAACTGAGGCACAGGGAGCCTGAGTAACTTACCCAAGATCAAACATCTAGTAAATGGCAGCCAGTGCTGGTTCCCCAGTGTGGCTTCTGCCATGGTATCCTAGTGCCCTGTGCTGACCTAAAACAGGTTTGGGGAGGTGGAGGACAGAAATCTTGTTTGCAGAAGTGCAGTCGGTTCAGGGCTGACATATGAGCTGAAGCATAGAGCTGCATCCAAAGGCTGGAAGGATGGGGGATGATGCAAAGTACAAGGCAGACTGAACAGGATGCCTCGGTTTCTCCCATGAACACCGCATGGCCTGGGCTCCACTTCCCCAAGCAGGACTACATGTCTGGGGTCCTCAAGAGCAGCCAGTAGAAGGCATAGAAGCCCACTGTGACCGGCAGGCAAGCAGCAGTGGTTTAACTGTCCCCTCCTCCAGGAGAAGTACAACAGGGACTTCTGTGACTTGCCAGAAGCACACTCTTCTAAGTTTGAGGTCAAGAATCAAATTATTCTTCCCAACAACTGCCAAATGATACCTATTAACACTTCTAAAGCCTGTACATTCCTTTTCACTTTTGCACTCTCTGGGTTACTAGAGGTTACATCTGATTGTCCCCCGAAGGCTGTGTGTTAAAGGATTGGTCCTCAGCTTAGTGCTGTTAGAAGTCTTCAAGTCACCGGGATGTGCCCTCAAAGGGGACTGCACTGGTCTCTTCCTTGTGTCCCAGCCATGAGGTGACAGTTTTTTCCACCATGTGCTCCTAGCCATGATGTTCTGCTCTATCATAGGCCCAAAGCAAGTGAACCAGTTGGTCATGGACTAACCTCTAAAACTGTGAGCCAAAATAAGCTTTTCGTCTTGTAAAGTTGATTATCTCGGGTATTTTTACAGTAAAGGAAAGCTAACACACAGATGTTTAATAAATGTTTGATACTTGCAGCCAAAGTACATTTTTAAATAAGAAAACTGCATTTGATCATATCAATAATCTTTTTCTACTTCTCTCTTCTTCCAACCTTACCACTAGAGGTTCTTAACACGAAGTCGCCAAGATTGTGGGTGGCAGTACTAATTAAAGTGGTTTCTCTTTCTGTTAGAAAACACATTTGAAACTTGTCCCAAGGTAGGGCACAGGGCTGTGCAAATTTTCAAGGGCTGTCGTTTGATGGCCAAAACAGAAAAGGCAGTGTTTTAAGTCTTCCATTGCATTTGAACTGCTCGAGGATTGAGGTTTTCAAGGATCCTGAAGTTCTGGAGTCTGGGGAACATGCGGTGGAGGTTTTGCTGGCATTGCAAACACAGGGCTGCTCCAGAGTCCTGGTGTTGATTGTTTTTGAGCATTTCCGGAGCTTGTGGCTCTTTTACCAGCCACAGGGGTACCCGAGCTTTTCAGAGTCACAAACCAGGAAGCCACCCACTAGGCCTTGACATTTAGTTACAATTTCAGCCGATTTGAAAGCAAGTCTCAAATGTGCTTTGAGGTTGGCCATCTCATGTGCTTCCTCCACATGGGGCACTGTTTTTTCCACTCTGCATTCAGGTTGTTACTACACAAGCTCATAAATACTCTGTCATTTCATTCAGAGGTGCATAAGGCACTAAAGATGGCTTACATTTTATTTCCTTTTATTTTCATTTTAGCAGCTGCCCAATAAAAGTTTCAAGAAAGACCTAACATCCCAGGATCACCCAGGTGCTAATGATCCCAGCACCCCAGGTCCTAGAGGAAAAAATTCTCAGGCATTCACAATCACTTTGTGTGAGGACTCCATGCTTTTAAATTGGCTTTAGCTCTTCTTCTCAATGATTAAAAACAAAAAACAAGCAGTAGCAAATTCCTAGCCTCACAGAAAGTATAGAACCAAACCTATTTTCATGTAACCCAGCTTCTGAGAGTGGCGGACCCATTTCTGCTACTTTTCCCAGGCTGTGAATGAAGACACCACAATAATTGTGAGCTTGCTGGTTTATCCACCACCATGGATATTAACCTTTATCTTATCAAGAGACATTTATCCCACATATGATGGACATTCAAAATCTGTTTATACTAATCCAGCTGGGAAATCCATCGCAAGTAGGATTTTAGAATTTTTCAAAGGCAAAAGCTTGCATCTTCTCCCGGTATCTTCTCCCTTCCATCACAAGATCTGGAAATTAGTATCTGCTGGTGTTTTTTTGTGCTGACTTTGGGAACCATGTTTGATGCCATTCTGCAAGTCACAGCTTATGGGAGGAATGGCTGGGGACATTCACAGCCATTGGCAGTTCATAGGGGAACAGCTGACCCCCAGAAAGTGCCCTACCTGGAAGAAATGGTTAGTGAAAAGCTGTCACCTCTGTAAGAGAGGTACTGGATTCGGGTCAGAAGAGTTAAGAGAGCTGTGTGTCTTTGAAACTGTCAGAAACCAGAGAAGTTGATCTGGAAGAAATGCAGCTCAGTGTCAGCTCAGCTGAGGACAGGGAGACAGGGCCCCTGACCAGCACTGTTTCTTTCATGATGAACCCATCTCCCATAACTTGGAGATACAGCACCAACTCCAGGTGTGAGTGGTAGAGAAACTAATTATTGCCAAAACTTTGAAAGAGAATAATTCAGTTTCCCAACAGACCTTCATTATTTGGATTTCTTGAGGTTAAACATGGAAGAAAAGTTACTTTCATTTGTTTTTGCAAATTGGCCTGCTGTTGATATTTTTCCACTAGAACCTTCCGTGATGCTATATCCATGTCAAAGGAACACAATGCCACCTTCCCCTCTATTCATCACTAGGTCAGTATTTCACAGCATGACTGTGGAACTAACTTAAAGGAAATATATCTGGCAGCAAAAAGCCCGCCTTCCCCATCTTTCCTAAGTGACCCAGGCCATTTGAGCCTCCTCCAGTTAACAGAAAAAAACTCAGATTCCAGCTGAGGAGACCCAGTGAATCAATTTTTAAGCGAGGATAGAATCAGGAAAGAGATCACCCCTTGAGGAGTCCAGAGTCCACCTGCCACGTAGACTGGTGGAGAGGCACCTCTAGGAAGAGGGTGATCTTTCCTGGGCCCAAAATGTTAGCATCCGAGCTCTGGGCTTTTACCAGGAGTGCACACACATTTGGTAAATATTCCTGAATAATGTCTGCGGGCCAGAAGGGCGAGGTGCTAGGTGGGGAGAGGTCCTCAGTAGACCGAAGGCTGAAAGATTAGAGGCAGGGAACTTCCATCAGAATGGCCTGGGCTTCAGTGTGGATTTTACAAGTGGATATGGGCAGAAGAAATGCTAAGAGAGGTGTGAAAGTGCAGAGAACAAGTTGCAAAGAACCTTGCTGCTGCCCTGGCCACGTAGGGTCTGAACGCTGTTGAATGAACAGACAGCAGAGCTGGGCTTAAGGAAGGCAAAAAGAGAGGAGAGGAGTCAAAAGCAGAGAGAAGGGCAGGAGGCCATGTGTGGGAAAGGATGATGGGAGGAAGTGAAGGACAGAGATGAGAAGTCTGGTGGAAGGCAGGCCAGGCTGGAGGTGCCCCTCAGCATTTCAGACAGCACAGCCCGTCTGACCAGCAGACCAGAGCCCAGGAGCGAGCACTTCATCCCAGTCCTCTAAAGTCTCCACTATCCAGTGGACAACCCTAAAGGCACCCAGTTAAGCTAGTCTGAGGCCTGGCCACTAATATAAACTCTTACAGCCCACGGAGCATCCTGCCAATAAATCCACGAGCAACACTACGGCTGACCTTGGGTAGGGAAAGTAGATCCAGAGCACAGAGAAGGATGGTCGGGGTGAAGGTACAGCATCTGTCCACCGAGGCTGGGGCGGGCAGAGGGAGATGGCCCTAAAGAGGTGGGAAGGACTGCTTCAGTTCACAGCCCATCGAGGGGTGGGAAGAAAGAGAAACTTAGGATACACAGGCTACCAATCTTTTCTCCCCTGCACACCTCTGTCCTTCTAACTTAACATGTTCACATCAGGCCCATAACACGCATGTCTCGCTGCAGCAGCTCCGAGCCACTAGTGGCACATCTGTGATTGTCCAGTGGAAAACGTTGAAGGCTTTCTGCTTCTGTAGAAAGAGTAACTGTGTGCGTCTTTCATTACTCACACAGAATTGTGAAGTCTCAGAAACTCCAAGATACTGCAGAGTAGACTATTTTGAGACTGTTACCTTCTTCGATGTATTCATTCCAATCTAAGAGCTGAATTCATGTCTCAACTCTACTACTAGACTGTGATTGTCCCAGTCTTATTTTCCGAGGTTTATCTGTTCTCAGTAGCTAAGTAACTTGGAACAAATAACTTGACATCTCTAGTTTATATCCTCATCTGTGCTATGGGAATCATGCCAAGGAAGAATTCCAGTGACGTATGAGTGAAGTGCCTTGAAAACCCGTTCACACTACAGACTCTGGGTGTGGAATGCAGATACGAGTCCCCTCTAACTCCTCCCTGAGTGAGCGGCTTGAGAGGGTCGTGGGGATGACCAAGCACTTGCCTTCCTTTCCAACTGTGGCTTTTTGGCTGGTCCTCCGAATTTTTTCTTCTAGCCTAGCGTCTATTCGTAGTAGACTAAAACCAGCCCAGAAAGTGTGGAGTGTAGGCCCTGCCTACAGTGGGCAGGGTCCATCCCCTCCCTCTGGGCAATGGGGTGAGGCTGAGCCCTAAGGACGACACTGACGGGACAGGAGTGAATGGAAGATGGGATGTGACAGGAAAAAGCCAGGCTTAGTTGTAGTGAGGGGACGAACAGTCAGTGCCTCTCAACCTCTCGCTGCAATGTTTGGTCAGCTTCGACTGTATCCCACCACACCTTACACGGTGTTTGTCACCTGGCAGATCATTAATATTTGTCAAATCAGTGGGGAAGGGGGGAGCAGTAGAAGGGAATCTTGGTCCCAACCCGCACAGCTTTTCTGCTGGTGACAAACCCTCTGTTGCCAGTGTCAACATGGAGCCCGTCAGTGCCGCCCTAAGAAGCTTTGCACCATTCAGATCAGTTCTGAATGCTTGGAAGGGGAAGGGTGAGTGGATTATGAAAAAAAAAAAAAAATACATATGGCATTGATTTGGCCGGGCTGCTGTGACAAAGTATCACAGACTAGAAGGTTTAAGACCGCAGTGCATTTCCTCCCAGTCGTGCAAGCTGGAGGTCTGAGATCAAGGCCTTAGCTGGACAGGATTCTTCCCAGGCCCCTGTCCTTGGCTTGCACATGGGCTTCTCCCTGGGTCACTTGTCCTCCCTGTGTGTGTGTGTCTGTGTCCTGATCTCAGAAGGACACAGACTGGATCAGGACCCACCCCAATGGCTTTATTTAACTAAATTACCTGTTAAAGACATCTCCAAATGCTGTCACATTAAGAACAGGATTCACCATATGAATTTGGGGGGAAATAATTCAGCCCATAACAACAGCCAAGCATAGTATGATAAACAAGCATTTCTTAGTATATATTTTACGCTAGATTTTCGTAAGTTGGAGATTGTGTAAGAAAAACACTTCCCATGCCATCATTCACAATGGACTCTGTGTTTATGTCATTTACTTTTTTGTGTGTTTAGGTCCTCCTGGCCCCAGGGGTCCAAAAGGCGACAGAGGCTCTCAGGGTCCCCCTGGTCCAACCGGCAACAGAGGACAAAAAGGAGAGAAGGGGGAGCCTGGGCCCCCCGGCCCCGCCGGTGAGAGAGGCCCAGTCGGACCGGCTGGGCCCCCGGGAGAGCGCGGCAGCAAAGGCTCCAGAGGCTCCCAGGGCCCCAAAGGCTCCCGTGGGTCCCCCGGGAAGCCCGGCCCGCAGGGAACCAGTGGAGACCCAGGCGCCCCGGGCCCAGCAGGCAAGGATGGGCTCCCCGGCCCCCAGGGCCCTCCTGGCTTCCAGGGCCTGCAGGGCACCGTGGGGGAGCCTGGGGAACCCGGACCTCGAGGACCGCCAGGCCTGCCAGGGGAGCCAGGACCCAAGGGCGCCCCTGGTCCCCCGGGGCCAGCAGGGGCAGGGGCACCCCTGGCTCTGCAGTATGAGCCAACCCCGGTGCCAGAGGCCAGCGGTAAGTCTGAGTCCCTTCCTAGGGGTTGGGCGCGGGCAGTGTGCACTCGGGGATGGACCCCAGCCCCCATTCCACCAGCAGTGAAGCAGCGTATGCTGTTCTCACAGCCAGGCCCTGAGCTGCTCTCCAGACACAGTTAGGGTCCCCCGAACTGGTGTACTTAGAGGAGTCGGCCCTCAAGAGACAGGAGAACCCCAGACGCTTCCTGCACGACTGGCCACCCGGAGCCATCCCGTCCTCGGCCAGCTCCACTGGCACACAGATAAAACTGCTGACGCCAAGGAGTCGTGGTACCTTCTAGTGCCCTGAAAATTAAACGTTTGGCAAAACTAACCAGTTAACAGCTCAGCCTGTGACCCGAGCTGTTTCCACTCCATTTCCTCCTGTGAGCCTGGGTTTGGTTCTGGGACTTCACATCCAGGTGTTCATAGGTTCCAGATGCTCCCAGCCTGACGATAGACATCTGGGCCTGCCCTGCTTTCTGGTGTTATTTCTGTCCCTGTAAGGATTAATCCAGGTGCAGAGGAACAAAGACTCAGCCACAGGCTTTTCCAGATCATCCCTTCCTCTCCGGGTGCAGTGATGGCATCTGTCAACATCAGCCCGGGCTCTGTGCAGGGGCACAGGGCACAGGCTGCTGCTGGCGTGCAAAGGACACAGGGCTGCAGCTTTGGCTTTGCAAACACAGCTGAGAAAAGGCAGAGTGCTTTCCAAGCTTTTCAAATCAGGGTTTTAAACCTTTGCATTCCTAGGCTGTCCGCCCCACTGGAAGAACTTCACAGACAAATGCTACTATTTTTCGGTGGAAAAAGAAATTTTTGAGGATGCGAAACTTTTCTGTGAAGACAAGTCTGCACATCTTGTTTTCATAAACACAAGAGAGGAGCAGGTATGTCTGCCACATTCTTGGTCAGGGAAAACTAATTTAGGGACAGCTTACACCTGGAAATTGCATGCTTATTAGGGAGTCGAAGATACTGAGAATTTGTGGTCACGGAAACGTGGAAGGCTACATTCGCTGCGGTGTGGACAAGTGGGCTTTTCCCAGGGACAGGAAGCATTTGTGGCCATGCCTGGGATTCCAGCCTTGGGTTTTGCCTTGTGATGTGTGGCTCCGCCTGGTGGCTGTGTAGAAAGTGGAAATGTGGGAGGCTGTCTCCAGCGCCCACAGAGAGGCAAGGGGTGAGCAGTGTAGGGATGGGACTGGACACGTGGCCCCAGAGGGGTGAGGAAGTGCAGAGAAAAATCTGAAGAGGCAGGGACCACATGTGACCATGACAGTGACCTTTACTTAGCTGCTGCCCTGTGCTAGGCCTTTTCTTAAGCCTGACAGCATAGGTCTTAAACACCCAAGCCCAGCAAAGTTTAAGAGACTGATTCACAGGCCGAGTAAAGGCAGAGCTGAGACTGGAGTCCAATTAGCAGCAAGACCAATGCTCTTCCTTTGGTGCCACCTTGTCCCGGTGGCTTCCTCCCTTTCCCTAAGCATCTCCACCAGACACAGCCCTGGAATACATTTTCCCACAGTGACTGACAGGGAATGAGCATCCACAGGGCAGTGGCCAGGCTCCTGGGCTTTAGGACTTGCAGACCTGGGCAAAGCCCAGTCGGCCGCTTGGTATCGCTGGTACATGGGGTGTGCACACAAAGCACTGCACACGGGACCTGGCCCAGAGGAAGGGCCAGTAACTCCACAGCATTCCACCTCGGGGACTTGGGAGCCACGGGCGGGAGAAGGAGACGGGGACCAGGGATTCCTCAAGTTGCCTGAGTGATTTGGAGAGAAAGAATCACTTCAGAGTCACGTGTAAACTTGTGAGAGGAAAAACATGAGTGCCCCCAAACAGTGCAAAACAAGTCCAATCAAAAGGACAGCTAGGGTGTCTACACATTCTGACAGACATCCTCTTTCGATTGTCCCTTTGCCGAAATGTTCAAAGAAAAAATCTTTCAGACAACTGTTCCCATCAATAGTAACATACCCATACTGGTTTATTTTTCAGCAATGGATAAAAAAGCAAGTAGTAGGGAGAGAGAGCCACTGGATCGGCCTCACAGACTCAGAGCAAGAAAACGAGTGGAAGTGGCTAGACGGAACCCCTGCAGAATACAAGTGAGTGCCGGAAACTTCCCGCTGGGTGCACATGGGCCTGTGTCCCCTCCTGCTGCCTTCCTCCGTGGCTTCCTCCATGACTTCCTGTCCTAGACCTGCCTGTCTCCTGCCAGCTCCTGGCAGCAGCTGTTTCCTTGCATTGGGGAAACACAGGTTGAGAATCGATATGCGGGTAAGCGAGGTTTCATGGAGTCAGTTTTGCTTCAGTTCTAAGAAGATAATCATGAGACTCACAGAACTGCACAGGCACAGAATGGTGCTTCTGGCCAAGGTGTTTTGTTTAAACCCCACGAGGAAGGATAATGAAGCTCATGTGGCAGCAGGCACGTTCAGTGTTTGAGGAGAGGAGGCACCCTGCGGGATGACATCATCGGTGGCCCTGACCTTGATCAGGGCTCGGCTCTGGAGCACACAGGCAGTTTAGCGCACCCCAAACTGAACTGCAGAATGACCACCTGAGGCTTGGAGAGCCCTGCGTGTCCCACAGCACACAAAGGTCTGCAGAGCATCTGGCGCCCAGGGCTGTCAGCTCCCCCCTCGTCCATCCCAAGGTGCTAAAGCTGACCAGAGTCTCCCAGCTTGAATTTTACTTTCCTCTGTGCCAGCCTTGCCTCTTCCACGCAGGCAATGTACAACATGCTGAACCAGACAGAGCGCACTTAGGAAAATCCACCTTGGAGGAGCTTTAGTTTGCTCGAGACGGAAGCCACACCCTACAGAGGCTCCACCAGGCAGGGCAGTGTGGCTGTCACAGAACCAGCAGTGCCTTTGGCTGTTCCATGTGGTGTCTTGGATCAAAGACGGTGTTGTGGGTCCTGAGACAAAGACTCCTGTCAGTCGAAGAGAAGCTTAGGGTCCAAAGGAAAGGCCACATAGCCTCTTTAAAAGCCTCTGCATGAGTGGGTAGACAGACAGGTGCCTTTGGCCTTTAAAAATCCTCCACCTGAAGAACATGGTTAAGGGAGGGAGGTGGAAACCAGAATAAAGCCATCTCTCTCTCTCTCTTTTTTAATCCCCAGGACTGGGGTAGAACCCAAGGCCTTTGCACTGAGCTACATCCCCAACCCTTTTTATTTTTAAAAGACAGGGTCTCACTGAATTGCCCAGGTGGAACCCAAATTTGTGGACCCCCCTGCCTCAGCCTCCCAAGTGCTGGGATTACAGACATGCGCCACCACACTAGCAGGCCAGCTCTTAAACAAGCAGCCAAGCATTGAGGTGAAATATTTGAAAACTTTAGGTCTGGTCCAAGTGTGCCTCAGACTGCCCCAAGGACAGTTCCTGGTACCTCTGGCACTCAGGAATGCCAGAGCTTGGAGGAAAGTGCCCCGCACAGCGTGGAGGCTTCAGGAGACCTAGGAGATGGGTGATGTCGCATCAAACACAGGCGCCAAGGAGGGCTGGAGGTGGAAGTTAAGAAGGGAAAAACAAATCTATTTCACTGACAATCAAGACAGCCAGGATTTTTTTTTTTTAAGGAATTGAAGGGAGCTAAACAACAACAAAAAATCCATTTCCTCTACATTTTTCACTGCCTTAAATGCAAAAAAAAGGTCTGGGTTAAACTAAGAAATTCAACCGTAAGCCTTCCTCCAAAATAAACTGCATTGGACCACGTGGAATGGATTGAGCTGGAACAGTACCGTGTTCACCAGCTCTGCCAAGGTGAACATTTGCTCCTTTTCCTTGGGACCCAGCAAGAATTATGTGATTTTGGGGAAAATGCGAGCCTTGGTACCCGGGCCCCGAGGAGATTCCCCGACTGGACCCTGTCTGGGCCCTGTCCTGCCCAAGGGACCCGTGTCCATGGAGGCATCTGTAGAGCCAATTCTGAAAGCAAGGAGAAATTGGGCAGGATGATGTGAGGTCTCAGTAACGGAAGGGCAATTTAATTAGAATATATAATAAACTGCACAGACCAGAGAAAGAGCCAGTGTGGGCAGGGCAGGGAATGCACGCGGGGCTACGAGGCCCCATGATTACTCAGCCAGGCGACCTCCATATCGCCATGGAGAAGTGGGGTCTGATGAGTTCCCGTGTCAGGATTGTGAAAGTTAAATGAGATTATGTGTGTTTGTATGTAGCACTTAGTACAGGGGTTTCCACATGAGAGGTTCTGAAGAAATCCTACCTGCAAGCACTGGTAGTACTGCTAGTGTGGTCATAACCCCAGTTACTATTGCGTAGACTACTACCTGGAATTTATGTATCTACAGTAGCCTGGCCGAGGGGCAACCACGGTACACACTCAAGTCTCACAGCAGGTTTGTGAAGACAAGGACATTCTGTCATGTCCTGGGAATGGAGACCAGGCTTCTGGCTCTCAGAGGTCTCCCACCAGTATCAGTCTCCCCAAACACTTCGCCATCTACTCAGACCCATCCTTATCCTCCTCCTCGGTGTTTGCGGCCTCTGAGCACTGACCCATCCACCTTTTCTTCTCCTGCCAGCCATGATTTCTGAGCTAGCAGTCAGAGAGACTATTATGGACAATGATATGCCAACAAATCCAATAATCTAGCATGGATGCATGTCTAGAATCACTCATTCCTACCAAGACTGAATCAAGAAGGGAAAGCCTGAACGAGCCAGTAACAAATGAGATTGAAGAAGTCAACAACCTCTCAGCAAAGAAAAGCCCAGGACCAGAAGCCTTCAAAGCTAAATTCTACCGAACATCAATGCTCAGAGGAGGATTAATAGCAGTCCTCTTAAATCCTCCCCAAACCGTACACCAGCGACCCACGCACCATCCCAGACCTTGCCTGAGCCGCATAAGTCAGCGCCGGCTTTCCCCTTACCCTTTCCCCAGCACACACGGCCCTTCTGAATTGGTTAAGGGCTTTGTGGTTACTGTTAAATTGGAAATGGGGGTAAACGGCTCTCCTGTGCCTTTTGGACTCACAGTTATTTATGCAGAGCCTGGTTGAAAGCAAATAAAGCAGCACCGGCGATGTGGAATAGGTGCCAAGAGCATAGGGTGCACACAGGCCTGAACGAGGTCGACTCCCCATGGGACGCACAGCCTGAATCGCCCCCCTGGCACCGTTGCTGAGCTGGGCAGGATGGGCCCAGCTAGGTGATGCCTTGGGGCAGCGCTGGGCCAGGCCCCAGACCAGTGTACTTTCTCATCACTGGAGCATGATGAGACTGCCATGGCTCAATTTGCTGATACAGGACATAGCTTTTAAAACACAGCCTCCCCAGCAAATCTGAGCATTAAAAACATAGTCTTCCCCAAGAAAACACATAGCCACACAGAGTTATTTTTCTTATTTGACCACAGACCTATGACAACTCCATGCCTGGCCAGCAGCAGCCTCTGATGGCAGATTTGGGTCAGTTTAGGATCCTGTAATAACTGTCACTGAACGATCCCGCAGTGGCCTCTCTGCTGGCCTGTAGGACATTTTTGGGGTGTGAGGCAGCAATGTGAGTGAGAGATGTTGCTCTGTTCACATAGGAAAGGGGGATTTCTAGGACTACGTCATAGGGAAGGGGTCCCTCCTTCCAACCCCAAATATGGACACAACAGAGACCAGGACTTCAGAGATTTAGCGATAGAACGAGGAGACAGAAGAGTCAATAGGGACGGAGCAGTCTCAAGCAACTAACTTAATGAATTGCTATTTTGGAACATTTCAACTAACAACTGAAAATATGCATTTTTTCAAGTACATATGGTAGGTTCAGCGAAATAGGCTATGTGCTGGGCCATAAAGCAAATCTCTGTAAGTGTAAGAGAACTGGAGGTATACAAAGTATGTTCCCTGGCGAAAAATAAGTAGAATAACAGAACACTATCTATAAAATCCCAAATACTTGGAAATGAGATAATCATGAGTTAAAGAAGAAACTACCAAAAAATCTGACATTTAAAAAAAAAAATCCAAGTATAACACGTCAAAAAGCTATGGGGTACAGCTAAAACAGTGTTTAGAGAGACATTTATAGCTTTAAAGTACATGTATTAGAAATAATTTTTAAAGGTTGCAAATCAATGATCTAAGCATCCATGACACAAGGGTAGAAAAAGAGCAAATCGATCCCTGAGTAGAAAGTACCTGTGTAAAGCACCCGGTTTCATCTTGAGCACCCTACACGTATGCAGTTAAGTACACAGAAAGAAACAGACCAGGAAGCAATGAAATGGAAAACAGAACGGTAAAACAAGGGCACACTAAACTGAGCTTTCGGCTCTTGATGGAATACGTGTGAGTGTGTTGTTTGGCAGGCTGTCATCGTGTACAGGTTCCACCTGTGCTGGGCAAACCAGATGCGTGCAGGACGCAGGCTCTGGTGGCCTCTCAGGGCAGTGGCCTCTCCCGCCCTCCGTGCTCATGGTTGCTCACCTCAAATCACCAGAATGGTGACATCTTCCTGAGGGTTTCCCAAAACACACCTGCATTTACTCTTCCTCTCATCCACAGACGACATTCGGTGGGAAAATGCTGTCAGGTTTGAGCAACAGCCCAACAGCTTTTTATGTTTACATCACAAAGATAAAACATGGGGTGCTTTTCTGTGCCTGCAACTGGCTCCATATCATGTCATTCCTTGTGTTTTTATAGTGCACAGCCTTAGAACAGAAAAAGACCTCAGCGCCCTCTCATTCGGTAACAACCCAGCTGACCCACACGTGACATGTCTGCCCACGTGGCCACGGCCAGGCCCTGAGAGAGGAATCTTCCACAAACCCAGCAGTGGGAGAACGTCTTGCTGTGGAGAAACATTTCTCACCACTATCATTTTCCTGTTTTGAGGCCAGGCCTTACCAGCAGATATTTCTCAGCCACATTAGCCTCAGAGGATGAGAAAATACGTGTACTAAGTTGTGAGTTTGGAAGGAGCTGGTCCCAAGGCTGAGAGTATGTGCTCTGCCTGCATCAGGCTGACCTCCAAATCCTCGGTGCTCCACACCCACTGGCTACTGTGCCTGCGCATTTCCAGGGCACCAGGGCTCTCAGTCCAAGTGCTTCCAAGGTTCCTGGTGGACTCAGAAGTACATATGCCACTAACTCATCACTTCTGTGACGTGTACATCGTGAGGTGGGATTTGGGGCTTTGCAGCACAGAGGCTGCTGGGAATGAAGTTATCCACTATTTAAGCGGACAGTCTTCTCGGTGTACAACTGTTCATTTGGCCGGTTCTGTTCTCTGATGAGGATGCACACTGGGAAGTTTTGCCACAAGTCACTCCCTGGGATTTTAGCTTTGAGGGCCTGGGTATTCAGTCTACAGAAAGAATTAACCCTGGGGCTGGCTTCGGGGTGCCCTACCTCCTATCCCCACAAAGCTGCATTCCACTTTTAGTCCGAAGGAAGTTTTGAGGACTGCATGTGAAGGATTCCAGTGACACAGAAAACCAAATGGAGAGAGGGGACAAAGGTGACCTCCTTTCTCATCCATCACTTAGTTATCTTCCAGTTGAGAAGTCTCTTATCTCCCTAATTTAAAATGACTTTAAAGGAAACACATGGGAATTATTATTACTGAGCTGACCTACATCCAAAGAAACCATATTTATGGAGTGTGCTGGTTAACAGAGAAAATATGACTATCAAATGTCGCATCCCTGTACTGGGTCACCGTCCCCTGGATTATGCCTGGCACACAGCGGTCATATGATATGATAAGCTTCTGTGAATCCTAGGGAAGTGCTAACCTTCAAGAGTGCGGTCCAGAAGCACATCTAATTCAGTGCACAGAAACAGATTCAGGAACCACGAACTCTGGCAGTGCTGCTTTGACCAGCCACATCCAAGTTAATACACCCCAAGTGAACTCGTCCTAAAGGAAACTTGTTTTTAAGAGTCTCTCTCAGAAACAGCAGTGAAATGCATGAGTCACTTTCAGTGAGGTTAAATTACTATTTTTTTCTAAAGTGATCAGCCACCTACATCTTAGCCAGAGAACCACTGCTAGTTGTTTATAATCGTAGATTCTTGTAAATGTGAATCAAGGGTCTCTCACTTTGTCTTCCTGATGCTTTGATATATTAGAGAAGATACCGAAATGTACAGATGTCTGTGTTCTCACAAGAGTGCGTGCACATGTGTGAGGTGCCTTCATAATGCGTGTGTATTTACACACAACTGTGCACACACATGTGCCCAGAAGCCAACCGTCCAGGACACATAGGAAAGCCATTCATCTAACTGGGCCCAAAAAATATCCACTCCCTGGGCACGGTGATGGAGACACTCTAAGTTACTTCGTCTTGGCAGAGATAGCAAGCCTGCAGGAATATGCTGCCTTTCTCTACAAACAGCTGCTTCTTATTCCAAATAAGAGTTTTAAACAGTACATTTTCATTCCAGGACAAATGATATGCTTCAGTTTTGATTTTTTACATTCATCTTCTCATGAGTAAAGAAAACCTTGACATTACTGTGCAAATAACACTCTGTTTCTGTTTTGCTAAAAGAAATTGGAAAGCTGGACAGCCAGATAACTGGGGTCATGGCCACGGGCCTGGAGAAGACTGTGCTGGGTTGATTTATGCTGGGCAGTGGAACGATTTCCAGTGTGAAGACATCAACAACTTCATTTGCGAAAAAGACAGGGAGACAGGTAAGCAGTGGATAGTAAGAGGGAACTCAGACGTTATGTCCTGTTAGTGGGGATAGTGGGGAGGAGGACTAGTGTCTTTCTCCTGGAGTTGTGTTTAAGTTAATAAATGTGCCAAATGTACAGGAAGTACTCAATCAATGTTGGCCTAGCCATTTGGGCCAATACCTTAGTTAACTGTTCTATAAGATATGATACCCAGCATTTTGCCTTTCGCATGAGTAGCTGTACACAGCCAACTCAGGCAGCAGCACATATGAACCCACATGTATTTATTGAGCATCTACAGTCAACCAGACATTGTACTAAAAATGGAAGAACATGGTCTGTGCCTTTTATAAGTTCAGGAACCAAAGAGGCCTTTGAGGCTGTCTGGACTTTGAAAGATGATCAGAAGCTTCATTGAGTGCATGACTCCTTCACCGGTAGTAGATGTGAAGTTAAATGTGTAGGGGGTGGGAGAAGTGAAGAATAAATGCTTAGGGTACTGGGCTTCTTTTGGGGATGATGAAAATCTTTCCTAAGAGTAGATCTCACTGGCACCACCTTGTGAATATACTAAAAACTGAATTAAACCTTTTAAAGGGTGGTTTGTATGGTTTTTGAGATTTTTTTTAAAAATAACACCTTTACTGAAATGTAACAGTGGTAAACAAAACCCTTAAATATATTTTGCTCAAATTATTATTTTTTTTTGGTACCGGGGATCGAACTCGAGACCTTGTGCTTGTGAAGCAGGCGGTGGCACCACTGAGCTAAATCCCCGGCCCTCAAATTATTCTTTTAAGTACCTGGGGCACACGTTATTAATATACCAACTCAGCAGACAATCACTGAGTCCTCTGCACCTGTCACACACTGGCCAGAACACAGAAGGCACCTGCAATCTGGTGAGGCGGAAACACGGAAGTCTGAACAACAGACCATGCCAGATGGTGATGTGTAACCCAGATGTCATTTGTGTGCCTTGTCTGGCCACTTGGGATTACAGTAGGGACTAGGCTTACAGAGAATAATCCTTCAAAATGAACTTTAGACATTTCTTTGAAAAAGTAAACACTGTTGAATGACGTGTTTCATTCCTAAAGATTTTTTCCTTTCGAATTGTACATTAATTTCATTCTTCAAGCAGAACTAACCCCCGTGCTGATGTCTCTCTTCTAGGACCATCATTGGCATTATAATGGACATCATGGTAATGACATGAGCAAATTTCCAGACAGCTTCTCCAGGGTAAAGGATACTCCCTTTGGACTGCATCAATTTCTCACCAGACTGGGGGAAAAGGCACTGAAAAACAATTACTGAAAAAAATCGACAGCTACTGTTTGTTTGCCATTACCCAAGGACTTGGGGACCCACATGTTCCCCCAGCATGACATGTTGATTTTCAGTGTGCAGACAGACTGAATCACCTAGATTTCTCTCAGCCAATAACTGTGCAATTACACAAATTGTATCTTCCAAAGTATGAAATGCTCCAATCAGAAAAAGACCACCATTGGTTGTTGAGCTGTGGGAAGAACTTCAACATACACTGTGTAAACAGTACCTTACCAGTTCTAAAATCCCTAATATAGGAAAACTATGCAGACATACAGATATATAGGCCAACTCTTAGTAATATGAAATATACTTAAAGAGCTTTTAAAACTTTGTATTTTTGTACAAAATATTTGCCTTTTACAATTTTCCTTTTTTTGTCATTTTCCCAATGTAATACATGGAGCCAAAGAAAACAATAATGGTACTAATAAAATCTCATAGGGTTTCTTGTCAGATTTAATTCTACCCAGTGGCAAAGAATTTTCTCAGTTGTAATAAATACACGTGTTATACGTATTTTAATGTATTGTTTCCTCAGAGGAGTGAATCACTTGAGGTGTCTGGAAATGTCCTTGCAGATTTTGCTGGTGGAGACACGGGTGTGGCTGGCGCTATCATCAGTCACCACCCTTGATGTGTGCCTGGTCAGCCGAGGAAGCGGCTAACCCGGGACGTGCGCTTGCTCCATGGCAGTGAAGCGGGGGTGCTAAGGAGGCATCTGCTGGGAAGGGCAGAGCACCTGAATCTGGTGACCTAGAAGGCCCTGTTTTCTGGCTCGTACACGAACAGCCTTAGTCTGAGACCCACACCAGAGCCAATACCGTCAGGAGAGTACAAAGCAACACATCTGCTGAAGGCAGAGTTGCTGGAAAGATGGGAACCAACTATATGCTATTTGCAAAGTTTGTATTTCTCAAATCATGTTCCAAAAACAACTCTTAGGCACATGCACAAGGAAATGCAAAAACAAGCTTCCAGGCATACGACAAAGAACCCTTCCTCGAAGCACATCTTCCCTCAACGCCTTGACTCGCCATTGAAAAGTCTAACGTCAAGAGTGCTGAAATGAGGCACTGAATTTAACTGTTCACAGGTAAGATTCCACCCCTTTCTGCACCCCCAGGGTCTTCCTGGGCACCGCAGCTACCTAACCCAAATAAAATGGCAAAAGAATACAGACAGAATGTGGCTGACACCTGCAACGACACGAACTGTTGCTTTCCCCGTGATCACTAGTTACATTTTCACAGCAGGGAATGGCCACCTCCTCAGCTTCTACACTCTCTTGTCCTGACTGTCAGGCTGCCAGGACCCCCTGTTGCCTAGTCCTGAATTGCAGAGGCCTATGATAAGAAGCAGGCCCTGGACTCCAAGTCCTCCTCAAGAAATGTTATAGACTAAACCCAGCCCTCTTTCATTTTCTTCCTGTTTTTCAAATGTCAGCGGAGATTTGTGTACGGAAGTTGGAATTAACTGTCCGATGCCATCATCAGATTAAGCGAGTGCCAGCTCCCCAGATGTGGCTGTCCTCTCCCAGCCCTGATAACCATTAATGGAAGGGTTATTACTTGTCAGGCACTGGTGCTCCTTCCAACAGCCCTGTGAAGTGGGCTTTTTATACCCATTGTACAGGGACAGGGGCTCAGGAAGGTGCTATGATTTCTTGGGTTACACCAGCACTGAATGCTGAATACAGGGTTCACACCCAAGGCTTGAATATGTTCTCATCTCTTTAGGAACTGAGGTCTTCCTTCATAACACTGAATAAATTCCAGTGGCCTCATGTCTCAGACAAGATGCCTCATGAACAAATCTATCTATTTCCTTCATAACAGCTACGCTCTTCTGGACGGGAGAATTTTAGCAAAATATGAAGAGGTCTTCAGTCACCACATTTACCATTTAGTACGAGAAGATGGAAAACAGTTTTCTCTCTAAATGGCTCTTGAAAAAATGTAAGTATAACAAGGCAGGAAAAAAAAGCACTTTCCTCTTCAGCGACCCATGCTGACTAGATCTCCCTACCATCCTTCCAGTGTGTAGCAGTTAGGATTTCACCTGAGTACACAACAAACAGTAATAGCTGTTCTTTTCTGAAACAACGGATGTTCAAGGAAGTGGACGGCCATGTAAACTGGGTCACAAAACCAAGCATGTGCATTTTGCCTCAGGACTGAGTGATGTCTGCAGAATATAAACTTGTTGACTCATGACCCAAAGTCATAACAGTAATATGCTCTGTATACACACCACTTGCAGATATATCAGCACATCTAATCTTCATGAGAACCTACTGCCATACTGTAGAAATGAGGAAAGTAGGGCTCAGGGTGAATATATGCCCAGTGCCCACATTCTTGTCACAGATAATTTCAAGAAAGCAATCTGATCAGGCTTTTCTTGGTCTTTGGTTGGTTGCTTATTTTGGGGTTTTGTTTTTAAACATGTCTCTGTTGCCCCAACTGGTCTCAAACTCTTGGGCTCAAGAAATCCTCCCTGCCTCAGGCTCCCAGGTGGCTGGAACTATAGGCATGTACTACGCCTGGCTTAGTTCTCTATTCTTAGGTCCTCCAAATCCAAGTCTATCTTTCCCTTCACCTCTACCTAGGCCAGTGGGCCCATTGGGGTCCAACTCCCAGCTCCACCTTCAGCCCTCCCTTGCCCACATACTCCAGGAAAACCATATTACCTGCAACTTTCACCATGCTCTACCTGGATTCACTACCTTCTTTACCTGGGAAGTACCACCTTCAAGACAGCTCAAGCAAAGACAGCTCAAGAATCACATCTTATGGGAATCATTTCCCAGCACACCTGCCTGACTGATTCCTCCCTCTTTCCATGCCAAAAGCTTACACCAAGTGCTCTGTGTGATACAGAGGGAAATTCCCTCACTGGACTAGATGACCTACGGCCTCGCTTAAATGCTTAAAACTCAAGAAAAGAGAAAGGCTAATGTGGCTGGTCAGTTAGAAAATCTTAAAAGAATTGAAAAGTGAGGAAAGCCAAGCAAGAGGAATGAAGAAACCCATGTTGCTAACCATCTGTTTTGTGAATATTAGATACATACCACCATCCCTCCGGACCCATGGAGGATTGGTTCCAGGACCCCTTGTAGATACCAAACTAAGGATGTTCATGTCCCTTATATATGTAAAATGGCACAGGATTTGCCAACAACCCAAGCTCATCCTCCCATATATTTAAATCATCTCTAAATTACTTACAATACTTAATATAAATGTTATGTAAGTATTTATTACACTGTATTGTTTAGAGAATGACAAGAACAAAGTCTGTACATGTTCAATGTAGACAGTATTTTTCTCCAGTCCACAGTTGAATACACAGATGTGGAACCCATGAATTCCAAGGAAAAACTATAATCAAAATGAATGGAAGATGAGAGAAAAGAGCTGGATGGTAAACCTAATTCTGTTTACCAAAATATGGCTCGGCGTCAGGGAAAGCTTTAGAGGCTTGTTCTAAGTCACTGTAATGAGGAATCTCACTTCTTAATATACTCAATAGGTTTACAAGTATGGGCAAACTTTTCAGTCTAAGAGGTTTTCCTCCAGTTATTCCATTTTCTTGGGAAGAATCCCTTAATGGCACGGCATCATATCTATCTTCTAAATCACAAAGCAGATGTTGACATCATTTTGCTCCACTCATCCAATCTCCTTCCTCTCTCACATATCCTTGTTCAAATAAGTATGCACCCTGCCCCTGGTATACCAGATGGCCAAAGGGCCAGAGGAAAGCAGGTTTAAGTTAATTGCTCAAAGCTTGCCCTGGAGTTTGCATTTTTCAGAAAATGAGGATATGAATGAACTCTCCCAGTCAGCCCTGCATGCCACAGCCAGGGTTATATCCCAGGCCCCAGTCTTCTCCAAGGGCTCATTAGCCTTGAATTTGCAAGGCAGTGATGGCTGTGCAACCCGGGTAGAATCAGCTGCCAGGCCTGGAGCTTTTTCCAACAATTCATCCGGGCAGCTCATTAAGTGGGCTTAACCAAAGGGTCTTGATTTAGTCCCCTGGGCCAAGAATGGAGAATTGTCCTTTGGCCAGTCTTCCAAAGTCTGCTGCCAGAGCTTGTTGTATCATTTAATCATCATTAACAGTGCTCCACTAAATCACTGCTGGAAGCTGTGGGGAGTTAGATTCTCAAAAATCAATTCCTGTGCCATGGAGCAAAGGAGCTGGGCCAGGCACAACATAAACAAGTACCACATGCTCCACAGTAGCCATGGCAGCATCCACTGTGGGTTAGGAATTTGACATATACTACTCAAAGGAACTGAAGGGCAGATGGATCAAGTTATTATCTTAAGAACTGGGGTTGAATCCAAGTCACCTTGCCTCCTCTGTTATGCAGTCTCCCATGCTTTTACAGTGACTTTATCAGCAGCCTGGGCTTTTTGCATTGTCTTTCATTCCCCTTGGCCAGAAGAAATCAGCCAAGGCACCAAGGGTACCCTCTCTTGGGAGACAATACAGGAATCCTGTTCTGTGGGCTTTAGATTAAAGCACTAGAGCAGTCCTTTCACTGTCAGGAAGGGGCAAGAGTCTGGCTCCCACGGCCATCCATGTCCAAAGAGGTCTGGTTTGGAGAAACCACCCTAGGTTCTCAAGTCGCTGAACCCTCTGGTCTAATGCAGGATGAATGAATGGGGCAAGGGCTTTGGAGCCCAACAGGCCCAGGCTTGAATCTCACCCTCTGCCTAGTTGTGCGATGTATTTAGATAAGAGGCGAACAGCTCTCCTTTCCCCCAAACCCCACCCCCACCCCACTGCTTGTCCCTCCACCAGAGGGAGACAGCTTTGTCAATTACCTCACCGAGAACACTTCCTTTCCAAATACTGGAGAGGGATGACTTGGGGAAATAGGAATTATGGTATCTGTGCTCCCTCAGACCAGTAAATGTTGAAAAAAAAAAGTTTCACCTCTTTCTGGGCTATGCCTGCATTTAGATATTGAAGTTCCTGTCAATTTGTATTAGTTACAGATCTGGCTACTGAAATGGAGATCCCAAATAACCACAGCCTAGAACAGACGGAGGACACAGCAGCAGCGGGAGCCTCGCTCCTGCGGGCTTGTTGCTCTGCCATCCCTTGGCTATGACCCTGGTTTTTGTGAGCTGGCGGGGATCAGCCATCCCACACTCTGCACAACAGGCTCGAGGAAGACACACAAAATGAAGCTCCTCCCTTTAAGGGCAGAAGTCACATATCTCATTTCCACTCACATCTCTACCCAGACCCGTAGTTAAACTGCCTCACCTGATTTGTAAGGGAATGGAGAAAGCCTTTAGTCGGGAAATACAGTCATAGACCAAGCCAAAAATGTTAGTACTATGATGAGAAGGAAGACTGGATATTGCAAGAAAGAAATGTCAATAGTTGCAGCAACATAGTCACCTACACAAATCCCCCTCTACACAACACATTCTGCCCCTCACCCTCTCACCAAGACCGGCAGATCAAGTAACTTGTTTCCATTCTTTGTACCTCTCCATATCCACCCCTTTGCCTCGAAGCCTGCCAGCTCCCTCATCGCCGCATCATCAGAAGTGTACTTTTCTGCCCCTTGACTTGAGTTCAGCCATGCGACATGCTTTGGGCAATATTAGCGGATGTGACATAACCAAAGCCTTCCTGCTTAAGCCCTTGAATGAACACACGGTCAAAGCTGCCGTGGCTAAGATAGATCTGTGGGGAGCAGCAGAGGTGCCCAGCCAGGCATAGGTGGGATCAGCCCACCCACAGGCCTGTGAAGATAAATGTCAGCACCTCTGGTGGTCATTTTATCCCTGGACTCCACTCTGCCACAAAGTGGGTCCTCCTCTTCCTACAGCCAAACACAACAAGGCACATTTCACACCCTCCCTCTTTCAAGACACTTTCTCTAAAGACTCTGGGGCCCAGTAGGCAGCCCCAAGATCCATTACCTGCACCATAGCAAGGTCTTGCTTCAGCACAGCAGGCTGTAATCTGTGTGGTGAGAGACCCAAGGGTCCTGGGAAGGGCCATGGTGGATGAGAGGAGACGATTTGCAGGGCAGGTGGAATTCCACTTCCCAGAATGATGACATATTCACATCAGATGTGTGATTTCATTTAGTCACTGATTTAGAAAAATTTTGAACAGGGCCAGGGATTTGGCTCAGTGGTTCCGCTGCCTGCCCCGCAGGACCAAGGACCCGAGTTCGATCCCCGGTACCAAAAAAAAGTTTGAATAGGTTAATATACTAGACTTTAGCTATTTGTGTATATAAATTTTATCTACTCAGGATAAATTTAAATATCTCCCAAACCAAGAAATTTATGTTCTACCTTTGTTGCGGGGCATCCAGTAGGGGCCCTATTGAATGATGAAGGATGGATGAATCCTCCATAAACTTGCAAATGTATCTCTAAAGGTCTCTAATTTCCATCTCTCCCCAAATTTTCCTGTCTCTAACCTTTCACTGTGATGTTCATGGATAGTAAAAACAATAATTTTTATCTTGTTTCACTAGTATATGCAGTTAGCACCTTGTGTGTACTGTAGCATTCACACTACCTGGTTTCTGATGGTGACAATAACTTATTTCTAAATACTTATTTGTTGTACCTCTATTTGGGTAGTACCATGTCAAAAGACACTGTTTTTTTTTCCAAATGTAAAATTTGGGGTCCATTTTAGAAAATAACATGGATCTCAGGTCCCATGGGATGTCGGTTAAAGCCAGGTGTGTGGCACACACCTATAATCCCAGCACTTTGGGAGGCTGAGGCAGGAGGACTGCCAGTTCAAACCCAGCCTGGGAACCTTAGCGAGACCCTGTCTCAAAAATGTAAAAAGGGCTGAGAATGTAGCTCAGTGCAAAAGCCCTGGGTTCAGTCCTCTGGAAAGAAAAGAAGAAAAAAATAAGGAAGAGAGTACGGTCAGATAGATGGACAGATGAAAGAAAGAAGCCACTTCATTGAAGCTCTGCAGAGAGAACCATTTTACACCAAAACTTCACCTATTTTAACTTCATATCTACAGCTTCAATGGATGAAGGATATGGAGAATTCTGAATCAACAGACACAAGGAACAATGACTGAGAGACCCTGGTGTTTCTTCATTAGAAAAGGATGAATGGATGGACGACAGACGGACAGACGGATGCGTGAGGGGGACAGAGAGACAGCTGGGGAACAGCTGTTGCTTTCCCCTGGAGTCCATGTGGATGAGCCCCTTTCAGTGCAGAACACAGCCCTACACCTCCTCTTCAGCCCTCCCTCTCACTCAAGCCTGGGTCTTGGATCATGACAGATTAGGAGGTGCTGACTGCACACACATTTTGAAGCATGAAAAAAAATCGCCTGCTCGCAATCATTTGTGCTCTGGAGCTATAATGTTTGAAAATGACAGGGCCCTAGAATTACCTTTTCCTGTCTTCAATTTCCATTACAGGCCGCAAGATCCCATGCATTGTGTTTCCCAGAGTCTACAGTAAGAACTGGCACCTTGGCCAACTGGCCCTGGCATTCGAGATCATTGGTTTCCACCTCCTGTGGGGACAATTTTCCTTTCTCTGTTGGCTCACTGATGGGCACCCTGGAACAACGGGCACCCAGGGAGACCATATCGAGGGAGGCCAGGAACCCAACATATTATCTAAACTCAGGTTCCTCTTCAGCAGGGCAAGCTGGGCCCAATGAGCTGAAACCACCACAGGAAGGCACTCAGCACTAATGAAACACAGGTGAGATTCACCTGGCAGCAGCAGCAGCAGGGCCCGCCACTGCCTGAGCATCTGGAAGAGGCCAGGAGTCTCTCCTCGGCCCCAGCTGTCTGAGAAATGATCTCATACTGAGGCATTCTGTGTGTTATGCCTCAGTAAGAAAACGCTACTTCTTGTCAAAGAAACAACCCCCAAGATTAGCACTCGACAGATCATATCGCAGACCTTACTGCCTCATGTGTCTTCTAGGCAGAGCTTCACATTCTCTCAGGGCCCTGCTGACTGAGGCATGGTCTCGTCACAGGTGGGAAGGGAGTCCTGCTCCTAACACTCACACCAAGCAAACACCAAATCCTCCCTTTTATTCTGAAGCACAGCGCAGCCAACATTAAAGGACTCAGGGCAGCTTTCTGCCCAGGGTCAGAGCACCTCAAAAAGCAAATAGTCACAGAGCATCCAGCTCCTACACAGCTACATCTGAGACAGCTTGCATCCCTGGAGGGCACCAGGAAACTGAGGCCTCCCCTGAACGCCCTCCTTCCCAGCTCCAAGTGGTCTCAAATCTACCTGTAAAGGCCCCATTCAGAGGCACCCCTCATCCATCTAGCCCCGAAACAGACTTCCACCTGCTCCTATTCTGAGAACTCACGGATCCCAGGTTATTAACGTGTAGACAGACATCAGCCTTCAGGCAAGATTTCAGCCTCTCTCTACTGAGCCCTACACCGGAATAATCAAATTTCAGTAAAAGCTCCCAGGCCATCACACAAATAGAGGTAGAGGAAGAAAGGAGATGGGATTACATGTATAAGAAGACTGTGCTTGGTGAACACCAGGATATGAGATCTGACAAAAACTATTTATAAAATTTGTAAATGTGCATTTTAAGAAGAACTTTAAAAGATGCCCTATAAAAATGCTGAGTGCCATAGTTTAGATCCAGAATGTTCCCAAGGGCTCAGGTGTTAAAGGCTTGGCCCCCAGCTTGGTACACACAGGAGGTAGTGGAACCTTAAGAGGTGGGGCCTGGTGGAAAGTCACTGGGGACATGGCCTTTGAGGGGTGAGCAGGACCCTAACCCTGTTTCCCACTCTCTTCCTCCCCACCCACAAGATGAGTGGGTTTTGCATCACCACCTGCCACCTGCCTCCATACGAAGCCTCACCACAGGCCCAAAAGCAACTGGGCCAACCGGTCATGCACTGGAAACTCCAAACCCATGAGCCAAAAGAAGCCTTTTCTCTTTGTAACCTAATTACCTCATGCATTTTTGCTATAGTGATGAAAATCTAACACATTTAGTAAATGTGACTTCCGTTTTACTGGAGAGATGGACAACATGCAAACTTCAAGGAAAGCCCAGGCCTGTGTGGCTGCTCCCTGAGCCATCTCCATGCTGAGATCCAGCCCACAGAGCGCCCGGGGACCTCACACTTGGAAGGGCTGACAGGAGCAAAGGAGATACTTCACAACAGCCCCCAGGGCTAAGAGTGACTGTGGGGAGAATGCAGGAGAACTTCCCCGGTCTCCTACTCCTCCCCTCTATGCACCCTGTCCCGAGCCCAGATCGGCCTCCAAAAATCTCACCAGCAGAAACAAAGATTTTAGACATTCTGAATTATCCCATGGCAGTTTTACTGAAAATCTGCCTTTACCAAATAAAGGGCAAATATGATGCTGGTAGACAGAACAGAAAGGACTCCAGCTGGAGTAAGGAAAGGATACCAAGCTCCCCTGTTCTTTTATTTTTAAGCTAGGAGTTTGGGAGCCAATCCAATAATTTTCAAAGCTTTTGGATTAACGGATTGCTTATCCTATGTATGAACCACCACCTGTTATGGACTGAATGTTCCTATCTTCAAAATTCATGTGTTGATCCCCTAACCTTGTATGGCAGGATTAGGAGGTGAGACTTTGGGGGAGATCAGGTCACGAGGGTGGAGCCTTCATAAATAAGATCAGGGCCCTTCTAAGAGGGGACCTGAGGGCCCTAGCTAAGATGCATTCTCTCCCTCTACTCTCTCGGCCTCCTCCTTCCTCTCCTCCTCCCCTACTCTGCCTATAATGAGAGCAAACAAAAAGAAAGTGGCTAACTATAAGCCAGGAGGGGCCCTCACCAAGACCACATCTGCTGGGACCTTGATCTGGGACTTCCCCAACCTCTGGAACTGTGATAAATGCTGAAGCCCCCAGACCAGGCTGTGTTTCCTATAGCAGCCAAGCTGCTCAAGACACCACCTAAGTTCTTAAGCCAAACATCCCCATGTTCTCTCTCTCCAAATGGAGGATGGGCGAGGCCGCTATGCATGCCAGTATGTTATGATCACAGCTGTACCCACACGCTGACTTCCGCCAGAGCCACAGGAGCGGGACCTACTGCATTCACGGCACCTGAACTCATCTATGCACAAATCACCCTTGGGTCATCATTCCGCCCTCCTCTTCATTCCATGTGATGGTCTTTTTTTTTAATCCCATTCCCCCCTCAGACCCCCTTTCCTCCCTATGTACAAAAGCTTTGTTTCCATTTTCCTTCTATTTTCACTTCTTTTCTTGTCCCTTCCTTCCTTTCTTCCTCCCTGCATGTGATGGCCTTGACATCAACTATTGAAAATCTCCCTTGAACGTCTCAAGCCTTCAGTTCCTCTCCGTGTTAGTTTCCTAGGACCACCATAACCAAGTGGCTTAAACCACAGCAATTTATTTCCTCACAGTTCTGGAGGCTGGAAGTCCAAGATCTAGGAGTCGGCAGGGCTGGCTTCTCCTGGGGGTTCCCTTCTGGCTTACAGATGGCCACCTTCTCGATTTATCTCTGCACGGCCTTTGCTCCGACTGTTTGGGTCCTACCTAATGAGCTCTCCTCTTATAAGGACACAAGTCATACAGATGAGGGCCACTCACATGTCCTCAGTTTAACTTCACTACCTTTAAAGGCCCTCTCTCTTCAGAGCCACACCCATGGGTGCCAGGGTTAAGGTTTCAACACCTGAATTGGCCTGAGGGTAAAGTTTGATTCAGCCCCTGACACTACGCCTCCTTCACTGTCAGTCAATGGCTGTTTCTGACATTTTATTAGAAATGTTGAGGACGGCTACAGTGTGCTCCTCAGGCTCCCTCCTGCCCCTTCTAGCACTGTGCTGTGCCTTTACCAACACTCCTTTGTTGAAGAAGGAGCTCCTCTGGGCCATGGCACTCCCTGAACGTGTGTCCCGGGCCACCCCCACGCACCACCGAACCCCCTCCCCGCCCACTGCAAACCACACGTCACCTCACTTCACAGGGATGGTGAGCCTTTGCGAAAGCCCCCCGCAGCACACGTGCCGTAGGTTCTCCACCACTGGCCTAGAACACGCCACTGCAAGAGCCCTTCTTTGGCACCTTCAGCCTTTCCCCGCTACTTGTTCCTTCCCTTCTCCTCAGTTTATTTCATTTCAAGTAAAATTAAAATATTAGAATGTTCTTCTTCCTTGAACTGCCACCCCTTCCCCTCACTCCTATCACCAGTATACTTCCTGAAAGAATGGCCCGGTCCCATAGCTGCCCATTCTCCTCTACCTTCTTCCTTATCTCTTGCCGACCTGGCTCCCACCATCCTCTTAAAAAAAAAAGTGCCCCTCATGGTCTTCAGTGACCACCTGAGTATTTGTGGAGATTAAAATGAGGAAACACAGGCACAGTGGTTAGAGCCGAGGTTGCGGCCCACGGAAGCGCTCCCTTGTGCGATTACATACAAGGCCAGAATCCTGCCCTGGCCTCATTTCTTCCCATCACACTGACCGTAATTTTGTGCCTCCACGCAGAGACGCTCTCAGGGCCAGGGCCACCGCCACCAGCAGCACGAGCCTGAACGTTCAGGCATGACTCCTCAGGATTCAAGGGTCATTGTGTCAAGCGGCCCTTCCCCCATGAATTCACTGCTCGTCCACAGTAAGACGCAAACAGCTGCAGACACAGCTGTGCTGGTCACCTTTCTACCCCATTCTCTGAACCTCACCCATGGCACACATTCCTTCCTTGTCCTCGCTCTCACTGAGCCTTCTCTCTCTGTGAATCATTTTTTACTTTTACTCGCGTGTCTGAGTCCATTTCCTGTTGCTATAACAGAATACCCAAGGCCCTTGGGTACCACAGTTTGGATCCCGAGTTTCCCACAGAAGCCAATGTCTGGAACATGTAAGAGGGGGGACCTAGTAGATCTTCTAGTCACCAGGAGTGCACCCTTGAAGAAATTCTAGGATCTGGTGTCCTCCTCTTCTTTCACCTCCTGGCCATGAATCATTTTGTGCAAAATGGCCATCTTCCCTTGTGAATTCCACATTGTGCTGCCATAGGCCCAAAATTAACAGGGCCAACTGATGATGGACTGAAACCTCCAAAACTAGGAGCAAAAATAAAACCTCTCTCTTTAAAAATCGATTACCTCAGGGATTTGTTACAGTAACACAAGGCTAACACACTGGGTAGCTTATAAAGAAAGGAGTTTATGTCGGCTCACGGTTCTAGAGGCTAGAAGTCTAAAAGCAAGGTGCTGGTATCTGGTGAGGGCCTTGTGCCGCCTCGTAAGACAGCAGAAAAGCTACAGGGCAAGCAGGCACATGTGGAAGAGGCAAAACACCAGGGGTGGCTTCACTTGATACCACCCACTTTGGCAGTAACATATCTAGTCCCACGAGAAAGGCATCAAATCTTAACAACCTAGTCACCTTTTAAAGGTCCCACCTCCTGACACTACCACAATGACCATCCGATTCCAACAGGAGTTTCAGAGCAAACAAACCATATTTAAACCACAGCAACATGCAAAGTGTGTTCTAGTGCCCTCACTTGTCTTCCTGGGATCCATTTCTTCTCCTTTTTCCTAAGACCAGCTATTCCCCACCTTCCCCGAAAAGCATACCTCCAGCCAATGAAATCTGGTCCTCCTTACAAATTCTCTTTCACATGCTTTTACCCTCTATGTAGACACCAATTAGAAATAACTTTTAAAACGCTCTTGGCCTCTTTGTTTTCCTCTTTGCCAGGTGCAAATTACCTCAGTATCTGTCTACCCTGCCCCTTACTAGGCAATACACATCGCGGGGGGCCAGAGCTAGAATGTTTCTATTTACAGATCTCTTGCCACAGAATAGGAATGAATGAATTCCTAGAATATGAATGACTCCTATGAATGAATTCATAGAATGAACAGGAATTGAAATGAACAAAGACAAACAGAAGCCTGAACAGATGCATACAGAACCTGGTCTCGGGTTTTTCACCACAGTTGTATTGAGAAGAAGAAATGAAGCAAGGGACCAAGGGCTGGTCACACAGGCGAGGCCTGCCTCTCCTCGCAGTCCCTCTCGTCAGTCCATGGAAGTGTTTGTGGCAGGACAGAGGGCATGGCAGTCACGCTGCCCTTTCCCTCCCCAGCCCCATCTCAGCTCCCACCAGTGTGAGACCAGAGTCCACTGACACCCAGGTGAGCCTAGCGGTGGCGCAGCAACTGAGACGCACGTGTGGACAGATCTCTGTACAGCTCTCTCTACACTGGAAACCTGCCTATCGCGGGGTATTTAGGAGACAGTTCCAGAAACAATGGGGAGGAGAATAAAATCTGTCCTCCGAGGCAAAGAGGTGGCCACCCCTCCTGGGTAAGATAGCAAAGACTGCATGCTTTGCACTGCTTGCAGTCTACACCACTTATTTCAAAAAGTTTGGAAAAAGTTGTGGGGAACAAAAAATATTTCCTGGACGGCAACTGTTCGCTTGTCTCCAGAGTCAACTGCCCTTTCCTCTGCGGTTCCCCTCTTTTGTGGTGCTTTTCTATAGGAATTTTGGGACACTCTCTTGCCCTCACTCAAACCCCTTTCCCCACTCATGTCCTTCCTTCCTTTGTGCTATTTCCTTCCAAGTGGTACTTCCCACTGCCCAGGGATCTCATGTCAAGGCCAAGTGCTGGACGTCCACCTTCAGGCCCTCTCGCCACTCGACACCAGGGATAAAATGGGCACAGGATGCACCACCTGCCGGGCGCTCTTCACAGTGGGCAATAGCACAGGAGTGGTCCAGCTGCAGGGCCAAGACCTCTGAGCCTGCAGACTTGTGCTCATGGTACACATCACAGGCACTGGAGCAAATCAGCCTTGGCACAGGTGACCAAGGGCACCGACCAGAAAAGCCCGTCTTTATCCTTACCTCTCTGGGGATCTGAAGCTGCTGAAACCAACAATTTCACCAGCAGCAGGTTTGTTTTGGAGTCAGCCACAGAACCGGCAGGAGCCAGAGTGTCCTGTGCGCCCGCCCTCACCCGTGTGGTCCTGCACTCACTCCACCGCCTCTCCGGCCTTGGTTTCTGCATACATGAGTCGCAGGGATTATTCTGAGATGTGAGCCAAGATTTCTCCTGCTGCTCCCTTGTGCTCTTTCCTTCGCCATTTACTTAAAAAACACAAACAGAATTTTAAAGTGATCTGTATTTAATCTGATCTTAAGCTTCTCCTAGTACTAATTTGTAAAAAAAAAAAAAAGTGAACAAACAAAATTGAAAGCAGTTTTCCACACATGCTGATCACAGTGGGGAAGAAATTAAAGTGAAGTCCAAGAAGTCACTACTCACCTGTGAGTTCTCAAGTAGACCTTCTAGAGCCTGGGATAGGGATATTGTCTGGAGATTCAATCTTTTTAAAAGTTCCAGCAGGCAAAGAGTTTAAAACAGAAAATGTTTGAGAAAAGGTTGAACTTTTAAGAGACCAGGATCCTGGAGAACTCATCAGAGTTTACACCATGAACTAAAGAATGGGGGAAACCAGGGTCATATGAAAGCATTTTTCCCCAGTGCGGGGGGAAAAAAAGAGTTCAGGGATTATGTGAAGAGAGGTCAGGAAGACTTCAGCCAACATCGAGGTCTCGAAGGAGCTCCTTCTATGGATTAAAAATTTTGGATGAAAGTGGAGAGAGAAAACCCAGATAACCTTAGGGTTCTCCAGGCCAAAACAGCATTGTCTGGCTGCCCATGGAGTCGCTCATGAGATTTGAGCCTCCCAGACAAGCCTCATACCCATCATGGCCATAGAGTGGCAGCCTGGTGCTATGTCTGAATGTCTTGTCCCCCTGAATTCACATGGTGAAATCCCAGTCTCCAAGGTATTAGGAGGTAGGGCTTTTGAGGGTGGTGCCCTTGTAAGAAGAGACAAGAAAGCTAACTTGTTTTCAACCACTCGCACACACACACACATGCTTCTTCCCCCCACCCCACTTTCCAGGTGAGGACAAAGCAAGTTGACGCCATCTATGAACCAGGAATTGGACACAAGATACTTGCTCTGCCAGCCTCATGACCTTGGACCCTCCTCCGTCAGAATGTGAGACAGAAATTTTTTTTTTTTTAATAGCAGTCCAAGGAACGGCTGAGGCAAAGTCCTGGTCAGATGAATCTCACATCAGCTTCACAGAACCATAAGGAGAAGGACCCTGTGAGCTCTTAGAGGAAGCAAAATGTGATAGAGCCTGAGCTACAGCTGCAATGGAGCCGGAGCTTGGGACAAGAAGAATGAGCAGCACAGGACCATGAGAACAAGACAAGAACTCACGGGGACTAGAAGAGACAAACTTTCAGGAAAGGCAGACAAAGTACAGGGCTGAACAACCCTCTCCCCAGGATACTACACAAGCCAAGCCCCGAGAAGCTCAGTCCACACAGCCCCAGGGACAAAAGGGTAAAGAGGGATGAAGAGGAATCTTGCATTAGCTGAGATTAAAACTACACTAACCATATTTAAATTCACTGGTGACTGTGTTACCTTGAGTTTATAAATTTTCTGCTTTCTGTAGAAATTGGGATGAAACGACTTAGGAAGAAATTTACTCTGATGGAAAACTCAGCATGAGAGATGTAAACTCTGAACTTGCCAGTTGCACAGTGGGTGTATTAAGTCCCACCTCACAGCATTCTTGCAAACTTTAATGAGTTGATGCAGACAAAGCACCTCACGCAGCAAATGGCTCCTGAGACACCTGTCTTGATCTTGGTCCTCTCTTCCCTTCCTTGCTGATTTTCAAGTCCCTGGGTCAGCTAAGGAAGTAACAGGTTCCTAGTCATCCCAGACACCTAACAACATGGCGTTGGCAAGTGGGTGAGCAGTCCTACGGGAAGACAGAAGAGTGGCAGTTCCTGTAGGAGCAGGCTGGGCTCTGCCCCAGAGAAGAAAGGAGCCTGGGAAGAGCAGGGTAGCAACTGTTTGGTAAAGAGCTGGGGTGACCAGCGAGGCTTAAACCCCACCTAGGGACCCTGCAGTTTGGGTATCAGTGCTGTGCGTGAATAACTAAATGTCCTACCCAGCACCGTATGTGCAAGGAATTTCAAGAAGGAACGTGGAGAGCCATTTATAACTTTCCATGTTCATATTAGTCTGGGGGTCAGCCAATCTAGGCCACAAACTGCTTTTATAAATAGAATTTTAATTGGAACACAGCTGTGTTCATTGGTTAATTTACCATCTGCTCTAAATTAGATTTTGAATATTACCAAGGATCCATGTGTTCACGGTTGCCAGCTTGTGGTGCTACTGGGGCGGGGGTGGAGCCTTTAGGAAGTGTGGCCTAGTGAGAGGCAGTGAGCTCATGGGGGTGTGGTCCCGAAGGGGGTATCAGGAGCCTGGACCCTTATTGTCTCTGTCTTTGCTCTCCTGGCACCATGAGGCAGATAGGCCTCCTCCACCACACACTACCACCACGAGGCAATGTCTTTCAAAGGGCCAAGACAATAGGACCAAGTGGTCCAGGACTTAAGCATTGAAACCATGAGGCAAAATTAAACCTTCCTCCTTATAAGTTGAGTATCTTAGAAATTTTGCCATAGCAATGAAAAGCGGATGGATGTATCATCTTTGACTGCTTTGAACTGTAACAGCAGAGCTGAGTATTTGCAAGTGATAGTGATAGCCTGCCAAGCTGAAAATATTCAGTACCTGTCCCTTTACAAAAAAGTTTGCCAAGCCTTGTACTGGACTTATAACTTACCCATCAACAATGCATGGCAAGTGTTTCACAGAAATAATTTCTTTTATTACAAGAACATCTCTATGGATTAAGCTATTTTATCAATCAGACAATTCTGATGTTGCTATTTTCTCACTGGGTAAAATGAGGAAGCGGAGGCTCAAAGTATCAATGGGCTTGGCGCTGGGCAGCAGAATCCTCACACCCAGACCTGTTACCATTCTACTACCCCGCCAAAATGTCCTTAAGAAAGTCTCCTGACAACAATGAGTGGAAATCTCAACGTGCCCTGTTAATTCTTCAGGCACACAGTGCACTGATCACAAACATATGAAGCAACCTCACTGAAGGGGCGAGGGGAGTAATCTATGTGGCTTTGTCCTATGTAGCTTTGGAATGGGTGGTTCTGTAAGACTGAAGGCAAAAAGACCTACGCATGAACGCTGTTCTTTGATTGGTACGGTGATTTCCTCTAGGGCAGGGGTTAACAATTTGAATACTGTGGTACATGTACACTGGGAATTTATCGATTACTTACTAGGATGGCAGATGATTGGAGCCAGGTTTCTCACTCTTGTAGCAGGGTTTTATAGATAAACAAGGGGAGGAAGCTAGAATGACACATACGGCAGTGGGTCAGAGGTGGAGAAATCAGTGTGGACCGGTGTGTAGGTACAGATTCTCTTACACGTAGATACAGTAGGGTCACGTAGGAATATTCATGGACGTATACATAAACGGACTACTTTACATACTTAGATGTCTGAGGTCTTTAAGGTCGACACGAACAATTATAAGTCATGTTGATAACACCTACACTTAGTAATGGGTAATGCAAATGGTGACTTTAACTCTGCGGTCTTTCTCCCAAAAGTAGCCCACGAAGCTGATCCAATTATGAGGAAGAGGCTGGGAGAATTCCAGCAGTGGGACAGCCTACAAAATACCTGACCTGGGGCCACGGATCTAGCTCAGTGGCACAGCACCTGCCTGGCAAGCTCGAGGCCCTGGGTTCGATTCCCGGTACCAAAAAAGAAAAGTAGAAAAAAAGACCAAAAAAAAGCCCCTAAAAAAAAAAAAAAAAAAATCTGACCTGTATCTCTCCAAAGTGTCATCTCGAAACAAAGCCTGAGGAGTCACAGGAGACATGACAACTAAATGTAATATGGTGGCCTGGATGGGATCTTGGCATAGAAACAAAGTAGTAACAAGGTAGTAACTCTGGTTAATAATGATGCAGTAATATTGATTCACTAATCCTAAAAAATAGGCCATACTAATATAAGAGGCTGTGGATAGGGAAAGCTAGGTGGAAAGTACAAGGAAATCATCTGCACTATTTTTCTATAAATCTAGAATTGTGCCAAAAAATAAAGATTTTTAAAAATAAAGGTTACTAGGACAAGGCTGCTAAATTAGACATAATGCTCCTGAACACCAATAATGAACTCACTGAGAAAGAAATTAGGAAAACAATCATTCACAATAGTGTCAAGAAAAATTAAATACTTAGGAATTAACCTAACCAAGGAAATGAAAGAACTGTACAATCAAAACTATAGTACTCTGAAAAAGAAGACTGAAGAAGACGTCGGAAAATAGACATTCCCTATTCCTGAAGAGGCGGAACAAATATAGTCAAAACAGCCATACTTCCAAAACTGATACACAGATTTAACCTGATCCCAATCCAAAGACCAATAGCATTCCTCACAGAACTAGAGAAAACAATCCTAAAGTTCATACAGAACCAGAAGAGACTCAGAACAGCAAAAACAATCCTGGGCAATAAGAGCAAAGCAGGAGGCATCAGAATCCCAGATTTCCAGTTATACTACAAAGCTTACAGTAATAAACACAGCATCTACTGGCACAAAAACAGACATGTGGATCAGAGGAACAGAACAGAAGATGCAGAAACAACTTCAGGCACATTCAGCTATCTGATCTTTGACAAAGGAGCCAAAAACATGTGCTGGAGGAAAGACAGCCTCTTTAATAAATAGTGCTGGGGAAACTGGGGAAGCTATGCATATACAGGAGAATAAATCTAATCCCTTATCTCTCACCATGTATTAAACTAAAATCAAAATGGGTCAAAGATCTGACTGTTAAAACAATCTGCTGGATGATAAAACAGGTACAACCCTTGAAGACATAGACATAGGCAAAGACTTGCCAATCACACAAGAAATAACATCAAGAATCAACAAATGAGGTCATACCAAATAAAAAACTTCTGCACACCAAAGGAAGTGACCAGCAGAGTGAAGACATAATCTACAGAATGGGGGGGGGGGCGGAATTTGCCAGCTACTCCCTCGACAGAAGACTAATAGCTAGAATACATAAAGAACTCAGGAAAAATAAATGCCCCTAAATAAAAGTCCCAATCAAAAAATGGGCTACTGAAATGAACAGACACTTCTAGAAAAAGTACAAATGGCCAATAAATACTTGAAAAAAATGTTCAACATCTCTGGTCATTCGAGAAATGCAAATTGAAACACTTGAGATTCAACCTTACTCCAGAAAGAATGACCATCAAGAAATCAAATGATTGGCCAGGGATTTAGCTCAGTGGTTCCACCGCCTGCCTTGTGCAAGCACTAGGATCTGAGTTCGATCCCTGTTACCAAAAACTAAGAAAATTGAAATCAAATGATAACAAATCCTAGTGAGAGTCTAGGGAATGGGGGTGGGCTTCTACATTATTAGTGGGAATGTAAACTAGTATAATCATTATGGAAACCAGTATGCAGATTCCTATTAAAAATAGAAATTCCATTCAACTCAGCTCTTCTCCTTCTAGATATCTTCCCAAAAGAATTAAAGATCACATTTATAAGATTTTTTTTTTTTTGGACAGGGTCTTGCTATGTAGTTCAGGGTGGCCTCAAACTCACAGCAATCTTCCTGCCTCAGCCTCCCAAGGACTAGGATTATAGGCATGCACCACTATGTCTGGAAAGACCATATATTCTAAGGATACATGCATCACCATGTTTATAGTAGCACAATTTATAATAGCTAAATCTTGTCCATCAACAAATGAACAAATAAAATGTGGTATTTATACACAATGGAATATCTCTGCCATAAAGAAATATAAATGAGTCATCTGTAGGAAAATGGGTGCACCTTGAAGCCACAGTGTTAAGCAAAGTAAATCAGACACACAAACTTATCACATGGTTTCTCTTTTATGAGAAACCCAAACTATAAAGAGCAAGATAAAAGATAGATAATAGGAGAAAAGGAGAGAGATCTTTTGCAAAAGGGAAGGGGACCAACAGATGGAGGGAGGGGGGAGAGGAAAAGAGTAGAGGGGAGGGGGTTAAAAAAAGAATTAGGGCCAGGGATTTAGCTCAGGGGTTTCACCACCTGCTGTGCAAGCACAAGGACCCGAGTTCAATCCCCGGTACTCAAAAAAAAAAAAAAAAATTAAGATGTGTTACACACACATACCAACTTCCCATGAGGAACGCAATCATTATGTACTATAAACATGGACTAATAAAAAATAAAAACAAAAAATATATATAAAACTGTTCTACAGGACAATAAAGCTATGACCTTTGGAGTTACTGCTTTAGCTAAACAAATCAAATGCCCCTTTGCTGCCCAAAAGTAATTTTCAGCTTAGCAATTATCTTCATTAACATCTAATGTTACAGAATTGGAGCCATAATCATCACAGTTCAGATGGTCCTTACATGAGTTTGTTGGTCATCACGGCACGATGACATTTTTGTGGATATACAGTCATCCCTTTATGAAAGCATTTATCTTAAGAAAGGGCTCAAACCCTTCGGTTCCTTCCTTCACAGACATCACAGCTAGAACTGTGGTTCTTAATAGGCAGGGCTCACACACCACTGTGGCATCTCAGAAACCCATCACTGCCACACAGTCAAATAATGATGGGAGTTGATTTCATTTTTGGTAAAACTGTAATACTGCTACAGGCATTCAAAACAATAAAACACAGAGGTGACAAGGTTGCAAAAAGTAATATACGTCTCTTGTACAACTTTCTGCACTTAAGGGAGAGAAGTGTGTATTTTTATCGGGCCAGCATCAAAGGCAATTTTATTCTCAAACATGTAAGTAAAAAATCAGAGCAGTGAAAAGTTCTTCTAAGCAACACAGGCCTGGACAAGTAGCAGATGAACGATCCCCTGTGGATGTGTCCACAGATGCTATGAGAAAGAGTTAAGTCCCAATAGTGATTGTATGGTAATTATTTGCTTGTTGTGGTTTTGAGTATTTCAGTCTCTTCAATTATACTACCAAAAGTTTTAGTATTCAAGAATGGGAAGGGGCCGGGATTTAGCTCAGTGGTTCTGGCACCTGCCTTGCAAGCGCAAGGTCCTGAGTTCGAGCCCAGGTACAAAGAAAAAAAAAAAAGAATGGGCTAGAAGCATATCAGCTGAGAACCACTGAGCAATACTGTTAAAATTCAAGACTAAGGGGAAATAAAGTTAAGAGTGAAAGGTGAGCTGGGACTGGTGGCGCACACCTGAAATCCCAGCTGGAGGCTGAGGCAGGAGGATCACCATGAGTTCAAGGCCAGCCTGGGCTACAGAGCAAGGCCCTGTCTCAAAAAACAAAAACAACATACAAACAGAGTGAAAGGCTGATAGGTTTTCTGTCCCTGTCTGCAAAGCTTCTGGCTTCATGATTCAGCATTAAGTAAAACACTTCCGGGCCCATCGGGCCTATGCTTCCATCTCAAGCAGAGAGCTCATATTTTGGGAATTCACCTCCATCCAACTGACCTCAGGAGAAATTAAAGGGGTGGAAGGAAAGCAATTTTTCATCTAGCTGAACCTTAGTCCAGTGTCAACACTATAATTATACTATACTTGCTGGTTATTTTGGTAATTTATTGGAATAAGGTACATGGGATAATTTTTAAATGAAATTCAGTCAGTCACTTACAAAAACATTCAACTGGCTTATGTGTGGAGCAATAAAGTGTGAAAGCGACACTGCATCCAAATTGTAGCCATGTGTGACTTGGCTTTTTTATTTGGGAGAAGGAAAATGGTAAAGCCTTAAGATTGTATTTCTCCCTGCTGCTCCGACTTGAAGGAATAATGAGTTCCTGCTGGTGACGAAGAGGGGAGGTGGTCTGGTTCCCTTCCAAAGCTGTGTGTGAGCCCTGGCCACCAGAACCCTAGTCTTGTGGGAGGGACACGTGGACAACCTTGCTGAAACAGAGGCTGGGAGGGCCACGTGTCAACAGACTCCCCTGGGACCCCTGAGCAGTTCTGAAACACCCTTTAACTCGAGCGCTTTTACCACAGAGCCCAGTGAAGAGTCACTCATTCACATATTCATCAAAGATTTATAGAGTTGTCTCAGAGGGTCTTCTCACTGGGTTCCAGATCCTGTGCTGGTACCCATGGTCATTCTTGGGTTCCCTGGAAAATGTGTCCCAAGATGAAGACTGTATTTCCCTCCTCCGTCACCAATCCTTCATTTCCTTAGGCTGCCTGCCAAACGGGCAGAGCCAGAACTTCAGCCCAGAGTCCTTAGCTGTCTTGACCACTGTATTAGTCACTTTTCCACTGCTGGCAAAAAATACCTGACATACGCAACTTAAGAGGTTTATTTTGGCTCATGGTTTCAGAGGCTTCAGTCCATGGTTGGTTGGCTAAAGACAGAAACATCATAGCAGAAGGGTGCGGTTGAGAAAAGCTACTCAATGCATGGCAGCCAGGAAGCAGTGAGCAGGGGAAGAGCCAGGAAGAAAGGGGCCAGGGGCTAGTCTCCAAGGTCATGCCCTCATGACCTACCCAGACACTCATAAGTGTGCTTTACTCATCTCCTTGATGTCTCTCAAGCCAGTCAAGGGACACTGTCACAGGCCCTAGTGTCACGGTGGCCCATTTACTATGATCCCTTTCTACCATTAAGATGGCAGAACCTAAAGCTGCAAGCTTGAGAAGCAGTAGCTGTGAGAGGCTCCCTGTGTACTTCCACCCCTTGGCTCCTGTACCTGAGAAGACATCCTAGTTCATGGAAACAGCACCACAGCTGATTGAGTGCATACACTGCGGGCTGGGGGACAGCATCCTAACCCTACAGGTGGTTGCCTCACAGCTGGCACCCTCACTCAGCCTTCAGCAGTCTGCTCACTCCAAGCAAACTGACTACTTCTGGCTAAGCACATGACTCATAAGGCCAGTGGATGCCATGGTTGTGTGCTCATTGCCACAATGCTGTGCAAGACCCCATGGCAATGCATCTGTGAGCCCTTAAAGGGCTGTACTAACAGATACAGGGCAGAGAAGGTATTGGTTCTGGTCAGGGCTGGCTGAAATGGAAACCAATCTGCCACCAAGGAGCTGGCCCAGTCTCTTCAGTAGTGGGATGACTGAATGTTCGGCATTCATTGCCCACACCTACCAAAATGACACATCTTGTGGGCCCTGATGTTGAGTGCTTCCTCCAAACGGACATCCTCTAATGGGCATTAATTTTAAGTCTCAAGATACCCTTGGTTTCTGCCCTCAGCCATAGTTTTCTCCTCATGCTGCTCACTCAGATTTCTCTGTCACAGACCTTCCAACCTGGTGCCTTCTAAGCCCTGACCAAATAGCCAGGGCACTGTCCCTTGGCCCAGAGCCCACACCATCTGGATATCAGGCCCCTTGTCCCACTTTATAAAGTGAGCCATCAAGTGGCTCCTTGCATTTCGGCCCGCTGGCAGAATTATCCCTCACCATACTCCTTCAAGCCACCCTGACTGGCACTATAACGTGGTGGCCAGCCCATTTTCAGCTAGCATCAAGATCCTGAGGTCTTTCTCCTCCACTGTGTCAAACAGTAGGCAGCTGATTAACTTTCCTGCTCTGGCAGGTTCAGGGCACATTTCTGATACGAGTGAAGCTCTCTGGCATCTAAGTCTGTGTTTTCCCTTGGCAACCCCTACTGCGAAGGGAGTGGGCTGGGCTGCAGTTTTCCTGTGAGTTCCTTGCCCATGGTTGGTCACTACTACTCTAGGGCCCAGCCAGAACAAGAAACCCTCTACGGAGCACATCAAAAAAAGGTCTACAAGGGCCAGGGATTTAGCTCAGTGGTTTCGTTGCCTGCTGCACAAGTGTAAGGGCCCAAGTTTGATCCCCAATACAAAAAAAAAAAAAAAAAGGTCTACAGTGCCAGACCCCATGCTACCCAGGGTTTCGGGGCCCACTTTAGGCTGTGACTGTTTGAAAGCCACTGGGATAGAAGCATGAAAAAAAAAAAATCACAAGTTGGCTTGAGCCAGTCCTGGCTCACAAACTGCAATCCAGCCAGCTAAGAGAATGATATTCTATTTTTTTTTTTTTTTTTGTACCAGGGATCGAACTCAGGACCTCAAGCTTGCCAGGAAGGCGCTGTGCCGCTGAGCTTTATCCCTGGCCCCGAGGCCAATATTCTTAGGACAATCGAAAAGTTAAGAAATCTGAAAGAGGTCTGCCCTGTGTTGATTTTTCCAGGGATTTAGAAGTTACTGGATGCTTCAAAGTATTGAGTGACTAATTTACCTTCCTTTTTTCTAAAAATCTCACATGGTAAGCATTTATTTCCTCAAAACCTGCCAAGAGTGATTTTTTTCAGAGTCAGAATATTATTTTACAGTGTAAAATTAATTATTGGTAGCAAATACTGTCAGTGTAGGCATTTGAATCCACATACAGCAACTTAAGTATTAGAGGTTTGAGAGGGAGAAGGAAAGTGGGAAAGGGCAAAGTTTAAAATGTTTCTGAAGTGCTTATTTTTCTGGAATTTCAGCCTTGCTTATTGGATGAGAATAGTCGGTCAGTCCAGGACAACTGGCAAACTCCAGGTAAAAATGTGCCTACCATTTGGGTTTTTAGTTATGTTATTACACCTTTCAGGGCAAGAGTGCAGACTGGCAGTGCCTTGGAGAAAGGAAAGAAACAGACATTACCCCCAGCTCTCTTCAGGGAGGCCTGAGGACAATGTAGGAGCAGCACCCTCCAAACCAATCTTCGGGGGGAGCGTAGGCCTACTAGGCGCACATGCAGATTTGCTAGACAAGTGCTTGTGTATGACATCAGATGCATCTCAGTCAAATCCATAGTTTAGGCTGCAGGATGGTGATAAAGCAGTATGGGAACTTCTATCTGTTCCCACCATTTAGTGGTGGTGTGGCCCTTGCATCCTAGAAAAGTACTGGTTCAAAGGAAGGTATTTTGTCTCAAGAAGTAGGTGTGCAGTTAACCTGGAATTTAAAAACATTTTCCAAAAATAATAAACCTTACTTTAAGAGACACAGTTTGTGTGACTTGCGCAGTATGAAATTCCTTTAAGAAGCCATGTTGTCTGTGAACTGTCGGAGGACCAACATTTCACTGTACAAATTGCCAGTTGATCACTTGGCAAAGGAACAAGAGGGTCAGGAGGGCTGGGAGATATTCTTAGTCTCTTCCACATGGTGATTCAGGACCCCAGGCTCCGTCCATTTTGTTACTGTGCAGTTTCCTCTGGGCTTGTCTTCCGGATCAACACTCTAGCATGGGATCATGTATGAAGAGGAAACACCTCTCTCTCAAAAACTCTGGCCCAAAAGTCATAAGCAACCCACCTACTCACAAACTGATGGCTGGAACTTAGTTACATGCTGTCCCTACCTGCAAGGGTGCTGGAAAGGTGGTCTAGCTGTGCACTTGAGAAAGAGAAGTGGATTTTTCACTGAAGAGCTACCCATCTCCTTGGAAACAGACAGATCCTTTATTCCCCTTCGCATGCATACATCCTGCTGTGCACTATAGGCTGAGTGGTAAGTAAACATTAATGAGGTGAATGAATGCTTGAGTGCTTGTTGAGGTCATAGTAACAAGAGTAATAAACACTATAGAGAACTGATTATATGCCTTTTTTTGAGACACGGTCTCACTATGCAGTTCAGGCTGGCCTTCAACTTGTTAGGCAGTCCAGGCTAGTGTCAAACTCACAGCAATCCTCCTCTCTCAGCCTCCCAAATGCTGGGATTACAGGAGTGTCTTACTGTGCCCAGCTACATGCACCTTTCTAGGCTATTCACACATCTGTTTTTCTTCTTCTTTTTGGTACCAGGAATTGAACTCCGGGCCTCGTGGTTGCCAGGCAGGTGCTTTGCCATTAAGCAACATCCCCGGCCCTTACATTATCTTATTCAATCCTAAATATTTTGGGTTGTTTAACAGAGGAGAAAGTGGAAATAGTGAAAGTCATTCTGAGCCAAGTTACTTCATTATTACTCACTGCACTTTCTGCCTCACAGGGTACAATGCTTTGGTTTTTTTGAGACGAGGTCTCCCTGTGTTGCACAGGCCGGTCCCAATCTCCTAGGTTCAAGTGATCCTTCTACCTCAGCCTCCCAAGTAGCTGGGACTACAGCACCATTGCACTGGCTTCAGAGTGTAAATTTTAATCACAGATTTTATCTATGTGCACAAGGAACCAGCTTTTAGAATTTATAACCCTCAATGTAGCATGATGTAAACTGTCAGGTTGGATTCCTAGACAGAGCTCACCAAGAAGCTTTTAAGTTTGAATTTCCACTGTAATCCAGCGATAACCTCTAAAAAAAAATTCTATGGCAGGTGTCAATCTCAGTCTGAAAATTTAGATATGTAAAATGTATTAGTTAATTCCCCTTCGATTTACTCTCTAACTTTGAGGCTATCATCTCCCCAGGAAGACAAACAGCTGAACCTCAGATCACCTTGCACCCCAACTCCCCCAACTCACCACCAGTTCTGTCACAATGTCATGGTCTCTCACAGAGCACAAACGTGCAGAGGGTGGGTAGGTGGGTGAGGGACACTGGCCTCCAATCTCATGCAGAGCTCTCACTGGCCAAATCCAACCAAAAGGGCAAAAGGGCCCAGTGATGCAGTCCATGAAGATCAGCCTCCCAGGGCATAGGTCAAAGTGGAGAAAAATGGAGGTGGATGTGTATGTAGGAATAAGATAACATAGAGGAAGAATCTCTCTGGAAATGTTTCTGTCATCTGGAACTTAGGGAACACAAACCAAGAAAGCATCCAAGCAATTTCTGCTTTCTGACCTGCTAGATCTCTCCCCTGAGGTCACAGACACCAAAATCCAAGCACCTGCTTGAATATTGGGTAGGAAGAAAGGGAAAGCCTGGAGAAGAGAAATCAACAAACTAATATCTCAAAATCCTGTCTCAGCAATCTAAGCACATTGTGAACCCCGATGACCGTCTTACCACCTATTGCTGCCAGAGCCCAGAGCCTGCATTTACATTTAGTAATGTACCAGTCCCAAGTATTTCTTCACTCAATAATTCCTATTGTATTAGGCAGCTTTCTGTTATGGTAACAAAATACCTGAGATAATCAACAAGAAGAAAGCTTTTTTTTTTTGGTACCGGGGCTCGAACTCGGGTCCTTGCACTTGTGAGGCAGGTGGCAGAACCATTGAGCTAAATCCCTGGCCCAAGAAAGCTTTATTTTTGTTCCAGGTCCAGTCAGTTGGCTCCATTGGTTTTGGGCCTGTGGCAAAGCAGCTCATCACGGCAGGGACACACGGTGGAGCAAGCTGCTGACCTCACCACAGTCAGGAAGCAAAGAGGATGGAGGGCTGGATTCCAAATATTTCCTTCCAGTCATGGCCCCAGTGACTAGAAGACCAGGAGGTCTCACCTCTTCAAGATGTCACAACTTCCTAAAAGCACCACAGACTGGGACTAAGCCTTTTCCACATGGGCCTTGGGGAGATATTTCAGATCCAAACAATAGCATCTGCATTCAATAAATTTGTATTCAGCACATACTTTATGTCGAGCACTGCTCTAGGCACTAAGAAACAGTGAAAAAGGCAGAAAAAGGGCCAACCCCCAAGGAGCAGACATTCCAATAACATAATTCTGCCTTTATTGCCATAGGGCTGATGAAACAAGGCCAGAAGTGGATTTCATAACAGAAGAATCATATGGGTAAATTCTATCACAATGTCCTATAAAATCCTGGATTTTTTCCCTCAGCAGCTCAAAGAAGACCCTAATTTAGAAATGGAGTCATTATGCAGCAGACAGAAATGCCAAACTGAAACTGTACCCTAGTCCAAATTGTATTTATATTGTAAGGCACCATTTTACTTCAACAAAATAATATCAACTGTTCCTATGGTTTAGACCTAAAATGTTCCCCCTAAGTCTCATGTATTCAGAGGGGGGCCCTGGTCCAAGAAGATGATTCTGGGAGCATGACCTGTGAGGGTATATTCTTGTCTCTGACTCCTCTCCTCCCTCTCTGCTTCATGGCTGCCATGGTTTAAGCAGCTTTCTTCTGCCATACCCTCCCACCATGCCATACCTGCCTTAGAGTCAGCCAACCATGAACTGAACCACGGAAACTGTAGCCAAATAAACCTCTCCTTCTAATGGTATCAGTCATTTTGTCCCAGTGACTGGAAAGTGACTATATAATTATTACCAATGATATCAATAATGACACCATTATTATTTGCTTACATTTTATCAACTTTGAACTTTTGCTTTCATTTGTGTGTACATACAAATGTGTGTGACACACACACACACAGTAAAACCTTAGATTGCAAAAAACTTGTTCCATGAGTATTCTGCAAGACAAGCAAACATTTCTAATAAATTTTAACTTGATAAACGAGCAATGTCTTGAAGTATGAGTAGTGACACCAAACATCACATGATCACAACTGAGCCAATAGTTCCTTGCTCTCGTGCTCACTTGAATGTGCACTCTTGCTCGCTCACTCACTGCAGGATTGTAGGTGATAGTCTTCCAACAGCAAGAGGTTATCAAGGAGATCTTATCTGGAGAGGAAGAAAAAGGTGGAGAAATCTCTTGCTTCAAATGAGATTAGGGAGATGTGTAAAATGTGGCAAACAGAGCAAAATTCTGTAGAAAAGCACTACACCAATAAGGTTGTAGCAGTACAAGCCATGACAATTGTTGCACTGTTTAACGACAATGCAATGTCACATTTCCATGAAGTCAGCAAAAGCAAGTGTTATTGGTTAGGTTCCTTGTTAAAGTTGCATGAAAAGAAAAAGATTCCATTGAGCCAATAGATAGCAGTGATTCCATCAGTGAGGGTGAAAGCTGTCCTACACAATAACTTTCCTCTCTTATCTCTCACACCAGCCATGAAAGTTTTCAAGGTAAGTACAGGTTCATTTATTTTATTTATTTTTTTTGGTACCGGGGATCAAACTCGGGTCCTTGCACTTGAGAGGCAGGCAGTGGAACCACAGAGCTAAATCCCCGGCCCTGTAATCATTTTTATATGAATATTTTGGGGCTGTGGAATCAATCAGAGTTTCCATTATTTCTTATGGGGAAATTAGTTTTTTGATATACAAGTGCTTTGGATTACAAGCACGATTCTGGAATGAATTATGCTCTCAAACCAAGGGTTTAATATATGTACATAGTAAAATCTTGGTTCTTGAGCAATATATATATATCAAGCAAATATATACAGAGATAGGAGTTTTGTTATTTTGCCCAGGATAATCTGGAAGAAGTGATCCATCTACCTCAGCTTCTTGAATAGCTAGGACTATAAGCATGCAACAACACACCTGGCTCTTTATTTGCATATTTACTTTTAGTTCTGTAGTTAAATAAATGCCAAAAGCAGGGGATGTTTATATCTATTTTTTTTTTTTTTTGGTACTGGAAATCAAAGTCAGGACTTTGCTCTTGCCAGGCAGGCGTGGCACCACTGAGCTACCTCCCCATCCCTGTTTACACCTACTTTTATGCTTGTTCACTTAAATATAAAATTTTAGCCAACAAAAGGGGCCTATGGAAATGTCCCCTAAAACATGTTTATACTTCATTCTAACTTGGCAAGTCTCAGGGTAATGGAACAGGACTTCATGTTATTCAAATCTCAGCTTCCCCATTCACTACAAGTTATTCAATCTATCAGTTTCCACTTTCTCCTTTATAAAATGAAGATGATACTAACAGGTCATGGGGATTACATTGGGAATGGGATAATTCAGATCAAAGAGCTGTCTGCACTTCAGTATCTCAATAAACGCTGATTCCCATTCCTTCAATCACATTTTCAAAATGAATAATAAAAATACTAGAAATGGAAAACTAGTAAGGTCATATCTTTAAAGAACTCTTTCTTGTCAGGAAAATAGAACCATAATTTAGCCCGGAAAATTTTAATCTTAGCAACTGGAAAAATTATCATCATGCAAATGAAAGAAAAAAAGAAGAAACCATAGGCAAATAAGAGAGGTGATGTTCAGGCAACAAATCTAAGTCCAGTTCCAATCTTTGAGAAAGCTATGAAATGTTGGAGATGTCATCCATCAAAACTTCTCTTAAAGTATCTTACTACTGTTTAGATGACAGTTCTTAGTAGTGTTATTTCCCTGGCTTTGCCCATCCTGGGCAACCAGTTCTCCCTGTAGTAATGTGGGTGGGGTCCATTGCCCCTTTACTGTCAAGGGTCTTTCTGGTCTTTATGTTTGCAAAGGTCTGAAGTTCATTTCAAATCTAGCATTTAAGAACAGTTCCTGTTTGATTTGTCAACCCAGAGAATGGCTTTGTTCTCTTGGTCCTGCAAATCCCTCCAACTTGGGAGCTGTCTTGAAACTTTAGTTGCTGCTTTAATCAGTATTCTCTCTCCTAGGGACTTTATCCCTAGGTCAAAGGAGGGAGGCTTATGCTGCCCTGCCCATTTGGAAGGAACAAGCACTTCCTTATTGGAGTTCAAGCAAAAACTGGATTTCTGGCTTGCTCAAAGCAATGGTTCTCTCAAGTGTAACAACAGCAAATCCCCCCCTCCACACACACAGCGTAAGAAAACTCAGGGCTCACTCAGAGCAGAGGCAGAGAGCACAAGTGAGGATCAAGGGAGGTGGTGACTAAGCTGTTAAATCTTTCTTATAGTTAAGACTCGGCTAAGAGCAGAGAAGGCATTCTAGGAGGAAGCAAACCGACAAGCAAAAGTTATTAGCCATAAAAGGAACTGAGGGTAGCTCAGACTAAGTATTCGGCTGTAAGAGGCAACGTGAGATGTATCACACAGTTGGGGCTTTGGAGCCATATACTTTCAAGTTCAAATCCCAGTTGTGTACTTTTTAAATTACAGGAGCCCTGGGTTCATTTGTGAACAATCTCAAAAATGACCATGCACGTAGAGTAAGGATTATATATAGTGTATGTTGAGCATATAATAATGTACTATTAATATATTAATATATAAAGCTGAAGGATCATGCAAGGCCAGATTATCAATAGTTTTGAATGCAGTTAATTCAGTTACTAAATTAACTTCCCCACCCCCGGTACTGGGGATTGAACCCAGGCCCTTCACAATGAGCTACTCCCCCAGGCTTTTAAAAAATTTTGAGACAAGATCTTGCTAAATCGCTACATTGTCCAACCTGGGCTCAAATTTGTAATCCTCCTGCCTCAACTTCCCAGAATGCTGGATTACAGACCTGCACCACCACCCCACTAAAGGATTTTTAGCTGGAGAATGGATCGATCAGGTTTATTTTTAGTAAGACATGAAAGGACCAGGCAGTGTACTAAATACTGTAAGACGTTTAAATCAAATGCCATCTTAGACTCTCACTGTATTTTTTGTTGTCATCTAAGCTTACAATTTAGTATATGTCTGGCGCTAACTTCAAAACAGGAAAGTCGTCACTACTTTCCAATCTCCCCACCCCAACAGAGTGGGTGGAAGCTGAAGCTGGACCAAAAAATAGTGTAGTGGAAAGTCTAACCAAAACATGCGGCAGGGATCTCTTCTAGCCCCGGGGGTAAAGCACTGCATTTTCCTTAGAGATATTATTAAATAGCACAAGTTAGAGTAAAGGTCACAAAACTTTATGAAATAATAACTTAGTGATTCCCCCGATGGAGGTATCACTTACTTTCCAAACTGACATAAACAGCCATCAGAAGAGCTCCTTCAAAGAAAAACACCACCAAAGTCAAGATGTTCCTGACATTTGCAACACAGACTGCTGCATTGCTCAAAATTCAATGAAAATGAAACAGCCTAGCACAACCCTACAGATATCGTTTTTGATAATAGCTTGCTTAAAATTTGTATAGATCAAGGCAGTTGAAGGTCAGTCCCAGAATCCACTTCAAATAGGATAATACTAAATACTAAATACTAAAGTTTTTTTGTTTTGTTTTTTTCTTTTCAACCTCATTTTTTTTCCAGGATACTGCTTTGGAGGAGATATTTCCATGCAAATGCTGTCCTCTTGTGGTAAGGACGAGTTACTTCAAAGAAAATATCATTTCAATGGAATTTAAGATAATTTGGCTTACTGTGGATAGAAAAAGACAAAGTTAAATGATTATATCAGGAAAAACAAGTTCAACCACAAAATGCTTTTTCCCTTGCAGTCCCCCAGAACTTTCAAGTTTTTCTTCTGTGCCTTTCATATTAAAACCAATTTTATTAGGTTCCTATTGAAATTTATAAAACATGATTACAACCAGTGAAAGATTTATTCTCACTAAATATAATTCTTTGATTTTCACTGCCTGACATACTCATGAAATGCATGCTTTAAAATTTATTCATCGATTCACTGATCAACACTTTGCAGTTCTAATTATGTGGCATTAATCATACTACATACTGTACATGTCTCTGTAATAAATATATGTAAGAAATCCTTTGTGCAATACCTAGAGAATTCTGGGCTGAAGAGTATTTTATCTTTCACATTATTAGGATGCCAAATTCTCCTCTAAAATGGTTGTTTACAAATTGCAACAACATACATCAGGGGCCAGGGATGTAGCTCAGCAGCACAGTGCCTGCCTGGCAAGCACGAGGCCCTGTGTTCAATTCCCGGCACCAAAAAAGAAAAAAAAAAAATGCATCACACTTTTTTTTTGTACTGAAGATTAAACCTAAAGCCTCTGCACTGAGCTTCAGCCGCAGCTCCCCCCACCCTTTTTAATTTTTGAGATAGGATCTTACTAAATTACCCAAGGTGGGCTTGAATTTGTAATTTTGCTGCCTTACCCTCCCACAACCAGGCTTTTAAATCTATGCCAATCTGACAGACAAGAAAACAGCATCTTAGTATTCCTGACTGCTTGTGAAGTGAAGCCGCTTTCCATCATTCCTCTTTTCTCCATTAATTTCCTGTTTGTCTATTGCAATTTACAGTTGGATTGTTTGCCGCGTTTTGTTTTGTTTTTTTGGTACAGGGGATCGAATACAGGACCTTGAGCTTCCAAGGCAGGCGCCGGAAGCACTGAGCTAAATCCCTGGTCCTGCCACTTTATGATGCACACAAGTTTTTAATACATTCTTAAATATTGATCACTAGCCATGACTTCCAACTGCCCCCTACCATTCTAAGTGCTACCTTTTCACTCTTTTTATGGAGTCTTTTGGTGAGCTAAAGTAAATTTAGCCAAAGTTATGGATCTTTTTATGATTGATGTTTTCTGAATTTTAACAAGTTCCTCTGTACACCAAAGTAATTAAGATATATTGTAAACAACTTAGTGCTGCATTTCATGCTCTTTAATTTAGTTGAAATTTGTGTGATACAGCAGAGCCTATTATTTATTAGTAGATAACCAACTGTCCCAGAGTGATGTACCGAATAATTTTCCATTTCCTTTTTTTTGGTACTGGGAATCAAACTCAGGACCTTGAGCTTGCGAGGCAGGCAGTGGAACCACTGAGCTAAATCCCCAGCCCCATCCCATTTCCTCTTTGACTATCAGTTCCAGTGTCTTACAATGTGACATAAAGAAACACGAAGTCTATATATTTATGGGTCTACTGAAGAGCTCTCTATTCTCCTTCAGTCTATCTCTAAACCACTACTATTGCATCTTAATTGGTATGGTTATGAGTTTGTATCAGGTAGGGCAAATTTTACTTTTGATGAAGTCCTATTTACCAGTTTTGGAGCTAGGGATGTAGCTCAGTGGCAGAGTGCTTGTCTAGCACACACAAGGCATTGGATTTGATCCTCAGCACTGCCAAAAATAGAAAATTTACAATGAGTGCCCTTTGTATTAACTGTTAGAAACAGACATTCACAAAAACATTCTGGTTTTCTCTCCTTAGGCTTCACAGTTTCAGCTTTTATGTTAAGCTCTGTAATCCTACTTCAAAGTTTTGTATATGACACAAGGTAGGTAAGGATCAAAGTTCATTTTTTTTCCATGTGGATATTCAGTTCCTTCATCACTCCATATTAAATACATTTACATTTTTTATAATGGACTCTATTTGGACCTCTGTAAGGAATCAAATGACCAACTGTCTGGATTTATTTTTGGAACTCTGTTCTGAACCTTTGGTCTGATTTTCTATTTTCATGATTATCATATTTCAGTATGTCTAAAGCTACCATAGTTAGGAAGTCTGGAAATCTATTAGTCTAATTCCTAGAACATTATTCTTCAAGGTTAACTTACATTTTAGGTACTTTGCATATGTATATAAACCGTGTGTGCATGTGGTACTGGGGATTGAACTCGGGACTCTTGCACAGAGTTATAGCCCCAAACATTTTAACTCTGTGACAAGGTCTTGCTGAATTGCCCATGTGGGCAGATGGAACAGCTGCCATGCACAGACGGCTATCTGGTTTCACTACTCAAGTCAAAAATGTCACTTCTCCCAGTCAGGGGTCCACCCCAACTCCAGAGGCTCCTGCACACCCACCCAGGCCAAGCTTGCCCAGAGAGGAGCTGCACAGGCTTCCACCAGAGGCCTGCCATTCCATGGGTGAGTGCGTGCATATCCCAGGGAGCTGCTATGTGGCCCAGATCAGTGCGCAGCTGAAGGTGGATCCAGGCTGGGGCTCTGTCCTGATCCCAGAGGCTCAGGCACACGGGCCCAAGCCAAAGGCCCACCCAGAAAGGGGCTACACCAGCGCAGGGGCTTCAGCCAGAGGCCTGCCATACCATCAGCCACACCTAGGGACCTACCTGGAGAAGAGCTATAGAGGCACACAAGCAATACTCAGAGGCTTGCCCAATACCATTGATAAGTGCAACAAAGCCTGTGCAGACAACAGGAACTGGGGTGCACAGCCCCAACCAAAGGCCCTCCCAGACAACAGCTACATAGGGGCCCCAGCGAGAGGCACACCTAGATACCATCCCAAGTGCACACAGGCCCGAACCAGAAGCCCACCCACACAACAGGTCGGCTCAGGGATCCAGAAGGCCACCATTCTGAACCCAGGAATTGGTGTACTGGTGAGCAACAGAGTAAAGGCTGCTTGGTGGCTGGCTGAGAATTCAAGATCACTAGGTGAGCAAAAAAGTGCCCTCAACAAAGACACAGCAGGCTGCATCTGTTGAAATAGAAGACATATAAATAAGTCTCAAAACCAGACTTCCAGATCACCTAAGGCAACCCCAAAGGGCAATGAGATAGAACAATCTGATACTCGACAATCTAGACTCTGAACTGGCACTGAAAGAGGACCTGGAAAAAATGAAATCAAATAATTTCTCAGATAACAGCAGAGATTGTGCCCATAATACAAGACATGATTAATAAATCTAGAGCAGACACATAAAATAGAGGAGCCAAGGAACATGATGGAATTTCAACATAGGAAACAAATGGAATCCATAAAACAGATGCAAACAGATTTCCAGGAGATTAAAAACTCCATTGAAAGTTTACGCAGCAGAATGAGCCAATGCAAGGATAGAATTTCAGATATGGAAGATAGGATTGCAATTAGTGACCAGGAAAAGAAAAATTTCTTAAAAATAGTAAGGGACCACAAGAAATCAATCCAGCAGCTGCTAGATGATGCAAAGAAGAATAACATTAGACTGATTGGAGTCAATGAAGAAACAGGAGAGAGTGCAGATGACATAAAAAACTGTTCACAGAAGTAATGGCAGAAAACTTCCCAAATAGGGGAAAAGAACTAGACATAGAGATAAGTGAGGCATATAGGACTCCAACTAGCTGTGATAAAAAAAAAAATCTACATACAGGCAAATATAGTTAAGATTCCAGAAACCCCAGAGAAGAACAAAATTTTACAAGCAGTTAAAGAAACAAATCACATACAATGGAAAGCCCATCAGAATCACAGCAGACTTCACAACACAAACCCACAAGGCAAGAAGAGGGTGGAGTGATGTTTTCAAGCCTTAAAGGAAAACAACTTCCAACTCAGACTGATGCACCCTGCAAAACTATCTTTCAAAACTGATGGAGAAATAAGATATGTTCATGAAAAAGAGCACCTTAGGAACTTCATGAATACTAAACCAGCACTCCAAAAAATTTTACACAATATCCTAGGAAAAGACAATGAGGATCACAGTCCCAGGAAGCCCTGCAGAATGAATCCATCAGGCATGACAAGAAATTAAACCCAAAGGGGGAGAATCTGAAAAGAAAAAGTAATGACAAGGATAAGTCAATACATATCAGTTATGACCATCAATGTTAATGGTCTCAATTCACCAATCAAAAGAAATAGACTGGCAGAATGGGTCAAGAAGCAAAATCCAAAAATATGCTGCATACAAGAAACACACTTAATTAAAAAAGAAATTCAGACTGAAAGTTAAAGGGTAGAAAACAATATTCCATGCGACAGGAACCTGAAAAAAAGGAGTAGCTATCCTCTTTGCAGATCAAGTGGATTTCAAACCAACACTGATTAAGAGAGACAAAGGACACTACATCCTTGTAAAGGGAACAATCCAAGAGGAAGAGATGACAATCAATATATATGCACCAAATACTAGTGTGCCCAACTATATAAAATACTAATGGACATGAAAAATCATATAAGCACTAATAGTAGTGGGGGACCTCAATACCTCACTGTCACAAACAGATCAACTAAACAAAAATAAACAAAATACTAGAACTAAATCAAGCTCTTGAACAAATAAACTTAACAGATGTTTACAGAGTGTTCCACCCCACAAAAATCAGAATACACATTCTTTTCAGCTGCACATGGGTCATTCTCTAAAATAGACCACATACTCACTCATAGAACATGTTTAAGTGCAAAGGAAATGAAGTTATCCCCTGTATATTATCAGGCCATAGTGTGATGAAATTGGGGATCAATAGCCAAAGAAAACTACAAAAATTTCATAAACACATGGAAACTGCATGACACAATTCTAAATAAACCAATGGGTCACAGAGGAAATTAAAGAAGAAATCAGACAGCTCCTTCAATTAAATGACAATGACAATACAACATATCGGAATCTATGGGACACAATGAAAGCAGTCTTATGAGGGAAATTCATAGCAGTGAATACTTACATTAGGAAAACAGAGCGAACTCAAATAACCTGATGCTGAACCTCAAGCTTCTAGAAAAAGAAGAGCAGAACAAACCCAAAGCTCATACAAGGGAGGAAATTATAAAGATCAGGTTAGAAATCAATGCAATGGAGACTAAGAATGATACAAAAAAATCAATGAAGCCAAGAGTTGGTTCTTCAAAAGAATCAACAAAATTGACAAACCCTTAGCCAACCTTATCAGAAAAAGGAAAGAAAAGGCCCAAATCCATGCAATTAGGGATAAAAAGGGTGAAATTACAATGGACCCAGCAGAAATTCAGAGGATCATCAATACCTACTTCCAGAACCTATACGCCAATAAGATGGAAAATACAGAAGAAAAGGACAGATTCCTAGATAACGTGTGAATTTCTAAAGTTGAACAAAGATGACCTAAAAATTCTAAACAAGCCAATATCAATGAAATTCAAAATGTAATTAAAAGCTTACCAACTAAGAAAAGCACAGGTCCTGACGGCTTCACTGCCGAATTCTACAAGACGTTTAGAGAGAAACTACTGCCACTACTGTTTAAACTCTTCAATGAAATTGAAAGGGAAGCAATACTGCCAAATTCATTCCTGGAACCATCCATCACTTTGATCCACAAAGCAGAGAAAGACCTAACTGAAAAAGAGATCTATAGGCCAATCTCACTAATGAACATAGATGCAAAAATCCTTAATAAGATACTGGCAAATAGAATGCAGAAGATCATCAGGAAGATCATACGCCCTGACCAAGTGGGATTCATCCCAGGGATGCAGGGATGGTTCAATATACGAAAATCAATTAATGTAATACACTATATCAATAGAGCCAAGGACAAAAACCATATGATCATCTCAACAGATGCAGAAAAAGCATTTGACAAAATCCAACATGCATTTATGATAAAAGTCCTACAAAAAATTGGAATAGATGGTCTCTACCTCAATCTGATAAAAGCCATCTATGAAAAAACAACCAATATCAAACTAAATGGTCAAAAACTGAAATCCTTCACACTAAAATTAGGAGCAAGACCAAGATGTCCACTATCACCACTCCTGCTCAATACAGTTTTGGAAACATTAGCCACAGCAATTAGACAAGAGAAAGAAATAAAAGGAACAAAGATAGAAAATGAAGTCAAATTGTCATTATTTGCAGGTGACATGATACTCTATATAGAAGACCCCAAGAACACCACCAAAAGTCTTCCAGACTTAATAACCAAATTCAGTAAAGTAGCTGGATACAAGGTCAACGCACAAAAATCAATAGCTTTTCTCTCCCCAAAAAACAGACTCACTGAGAAAGAAATGGGGCAATCAATTCCTTTCACAATACCATCCAAAAAATTGAAGTATCTAGGAATCAACCTAACAAAAGAAATCAAAGACTTCTACTCTGAAAACTATAGAACTCTGAAAAAAAGAGATTGAAGAGGATATCAGAAAATGGAAAGACATCCCTTGCTCCTCGGTAGGAAGGGTCACCATAGTGAAAATGGCCACACTTCCAAAACTGCTATATAGATTCAATGCAATCCCAATTCAAATCCCAGCAGCATACTTCACAGACCTGGAGAAAACAATCCAAAAATTAATTTGGAACAAGAAGAGACCTAGAATAGCAAAAGCAATACTAGGCAATAAAGACAAGGTAGGGGGTATCACAATCCCCAACTTGAAACTGTACTACAAAGCTACTGTGATAAAAATAGCATGGTACTGGCAAAGAAACAGACCTGAGGACCAGTGGAACAGATTAGAAGATGCAGAAACAATGCCAGACACCCTCAGCCATCTTATCTTCGATAAAGGAGCCAAACACCCTCACTGGAGGAAAGATAGCCTCTTTAATAAATGGTGCTGGAAAAATTGGGCTTCAACTTGCCAAAGATTAAAACTAGACCTATATCTCTCACCATGCACTAAACTAAAATCGAAATGGATTAAAGATCTAAATTTTTCTTTTTGGTACCACAGATGGAACTCAGGTCCTTGCACTTGCTCAGCAGGCAGCAAAATCATTGAGCTAAATCTCCGGCCCTTAAAGATCTAAATATTAAAACAGAAACACTGAACCGGCTGGAACAGAGGTTAGGGAAAACTCTTGAAGACATTGGTGTAGGAAAAGATTTTATGAACAAAACCTCAGTTGCCCGTGAACTAGCACAAACAATCAACAAGTGAGATCTCTTCTTATTACAAAGTTTCTGCACAGCAAGAGAAACCACCAGCAGTGTGAAGAGACAACCCACAATGTGGGAAAACGTTTTCAACTGCTGTTCCTCAAAAGTCTACTATCTAGAATCTACAAAGATCTTACATAAATCAGACCTCCCAAATTTAAAGACCCAATCCAAAAATGAGCATCTGAAATGAACAGACATTTCGCATACAAAGAAGTAGAAATAGCAAATAAATACATGAAAAAATGTTCAACATCACTGGTCATTCGAGAGATGCAAATGAAAACAATGCTGAGGTTCCACCTCACCCCAGAAAGAATGGCTATCAAGAAATCAACCAATAACAAATGCTGGCAGGGCTGTGGGGAAAGAGGAACCCCGCTCCACTGCTGGTGGGAATGTAGACTGGTGCAAGCACTGTGGAAATCAGTATGGAGATACCTCAAAGAACTAGGACTGGAAGTGCCATTTGACCTAGCTATTCCCCTGCTGGGTATCTTCTCCAAAGAATTAAAAGAATCATACCACAGAGATAATATGAGCACCCATGTTCATAGCAGCACAATTTGTAATAGCTAAAACTTGGAAGCTGCCCAAATGCTCATCAACTGGAGACTGGATAAAGAAAATGTGGTTTTTTTTAAATAAAACGGAGTACTACTCATCCATAAAAAATGAGAAATTGGAGACATTTATAGCTAAATGGATGCACATTGAGGTGATACTCTTAAGTGAAATAAATAGGACACACATGTATAAATACCAAATAGTTTCTCTGGTGTGAGAAACTGAAAGTGGGAATAAGACCTAAAAGGTATAACAGATAATGTGAAATAGGAAGAAAAGGGGCAAAGGCGAAAGGGAAGGGGAAGTGGGAGGGGTAAGGGAAAAGGGAATGGAATTCATATGAGAAAAAGAAAAAATGGAAACAAAGTCTTTGTAGATAGGGAGGGCAGGGGAAGGGGGAAAAAATAAGAACCAAGATGGATTATGTAGAGGTGCAAATTTCCAATGATGAATGTTATTATACCAATAAAATTATTTTTTTAAAATGTCACTTCTGAACGTGAGTATGTTCTGTGTCATCCAGACAAATGCCGCTACCCCAAAAATGTCACCTGACCTGAACTTAATGTTTTGCAGGATGTGATTAGAATTAGCAGCCACATTAAAGTACATGCCCTTAACTCACGTCTGTTCACATAGCTCTGCAAGGACATAGGTGTAAAGGCACATGTCTTATACAGACTTGAGACGGCTTTCTAAAGATAAATCACTGGCCAGAGTGTGAGTTATGGGAGCCACTCCAGAGATTTGAGAAAAACAATAACCACTGGCAGCATATTTCAGTGACACAGAATGAGTCACAAAACTTCCCCTTGGGATGTATGCAACATACTCAATGAACTCAATCTGTCACTCCAGGAGAGAAGGACAAGTGTGTTCAAGTTGGCAGATAAATTGGGTGCATTCAGAGCCAAACAGGAAGTATGAAGATGACAAGTGACTATTTGTATTTTTGGCATGTTTCACACATTAGGAGAGATTTCTGAAAGAGACTGACAGGGCTGTCTTTTTTCTAGCTGGTACATGATCACCTGCCTCAGATTTCAAGGGTTTGAGCATTACTTCCCAACCATAAAAAACCCCCAAATGGAAAGGAATGGATCTGTGGCCCATTTGTGAATAAGTCAGGTGGATCAACTTTGTCCCTGCTAGAAAAGGATCAACAACTTTAGATCACAAATGACAGTGGCTTTAAAAGTAAGATGGAGGGCCGGGGATTTAGCTCAGTGGTTTCGCCACCTGCGGCGCAAGTGCAAGGTCCCGAGTTCGATCCCCGGTACCAAAAAATAATAATAATAATAAAAGTAAGATGGAGACAACATCAAATATCCATAGACTCTAAAGTCAAGGTGGATTATCTTTAGTCTGCTACAAAAGCACTGAAAAGCCCATTTCCGTTTCCAACATCCTATCTTTGTGAAGCAGGGTTTTCTCCAATTTCAGCAACTAAAATGACAGTAGACTAGCCATAGCAACACCCTTCAGGTGTCACTGTCTCCTACCACCTCCTCCTAGTTGCTGGAAAACAAACTGAAGGCTTCCACTGATCCTGTATTATGGCGAATTGTATACTTAATTATGCATTACTATGTAATAACAAAGTGCACAATAAATGTAATGTGCTTGAATCACCCAAAAACTATCCTTGCCTCTATGTTTTGTGGAAAAATTTTCCACTGGTGCCAAAAAGATTAGGGACTGGTGTGCACTGGATCTCTAGCACACTGGATCATCAACCGATCCCATTCGGAATATTAGAGGACTCAACCTTATTTTGGAATTAAAAAAATCAAGAGGACACCAACAACCTACTGAATTGTAGATGAAACCCTCTTCAGCTCCTGAATTAGTCAACTGGGATTACTTTGGTGTGGTATTGGAGATTAATCCCAGGGTCTGAGGCATGTTAGGCAAGTGCTCTAACTCTGAGGTACATCCTCAGCACATTTTTTAATTTTGAGACCGTCTCACTAAATTGCCCACATGGCCTTTAATTTGCAATCTATGGGCCTCAGCCTCCCAAGTAGCTGGGATTACTGATATGTTGCCCCCCCACTGCCCATCCCCTGCTCAGATGGCATTCATTGATAGCAAGTGAATGAAGTCCAACTTGTAACAACATTAAAGTATAGTATCATGAGAAGGATTTCCTGGTTTATGTAACTTAGATGGATGGTAGGAGAGCTGTCATCTGACAAGAAAAAGTCCAGAGTTCAAACTGCGCTGCAATCAGTTTTCCAATTCTCCCATCTTTCCCTCTCCCCCTCCCTTCCCCATCCAGGTGACATCCTTCCCTTCCCTCTTTTCATTCTTCTGGCAGCTCACCTTTCAGCTGTTTCGTGTGTTGGCTTCATTTTCTCTCTCTAGATTGGACTTCTCCAAGCAGCTGGGAAGATGACTACACTAGCTCAGCACTCACATTTACTCCAGGGAACACAGAATTGTTCAGGGCAGCCAGTGTGACCAGCTGATGTTATCCTACTAGCTGTTTGGTATCAAGCTACCCTTCCAATTCAAGGGAAATACCAAATCAGGGTTTGTGGCTCTCTACAGAAGCAGAAAGAGGAAAGGACAGGTATAATTTCTCCCATGCTCTGGGAACTAAGCACGGAGTACCAGATCTGAGGTTAACCAGTCAGATACTCCCACCCATAATCCTGAATTTAGAGAAATAACAATTAAATTTTGAAAGCTGGGGACTGTGTAGAACAGCTGCAGCCACACAGTGTGGTGGCGAGTATCCGGGAACTATAGAGACAAGAAACAGAGTTAACCCATTAGCAATGGTGATCACAGGGACCTCCGACAAGACCACCTCTTTCTTGCTTGTAACAAGTTTTGTCAGGATGGAGCTCCAGCTTTCCACTTGGTTGTGTAAGCCTCTGATAACTTCCCAGTAACTAAAAATTTTAGTCAGAGTAGACTTCTATTGTTTATTTTAAAAACTTTTGACTAATACAGCAATCATATTTTCTAGCTCCCAGAATAAAAATGTCAAAGACCCATCATTAGCCAGCCCTGGTCACAAGCCCCGACCGATTTGCTTGATACAGAATAGAAGCAGAGTAGATGGCAAGGGCGGAGAGGAAAATGTGCTATGCAGCCCCTGCAGTACTCACAAGGACTGGGCAATCATGGCTTTCACTTACAAGCATGAAAACCCTCCAGTCCTATGAACATAATCAGATGCTCCACAGAGTGGAAGCATAGTGCTGGGGATTGAACCCTGGGCCTCATGATGCTACATAAGTGCGGCACCACTAAGCTATGTCCCCACCTTTTAAAAAAAAATGTTTTTTATGTGTTCAGTGAAACTCTGTGGAATGACAATTTAAAAAGTGAGATCCTGACACCCTGACCCAGTCCCCTCCTCCTGCCTCAGTGTACACTGCCTCCATCTTCCTCATCCTCCAGCTACACTCTTCTTTTGCTCTCACAGCCTGAGCACTGTCCTAACAACTGCTGCACATGCTGCTCCACCTGGAAGGCTCTTTCTTGCCTCCCCCTACCAATGCCCCACCTTGTAAGTGAACTGTACAACTGATTTCTTTTCATCATTACATTTTAGGTTAAATATCACTTCCACAGTGTCTTGTCTGACAACTCTACTTAAATGTTGCCCAAGTATTCAGTACCTCAGTCTTGCATTTTTTTTGAGTGATATTTGGGAATTGATATCTAAGAGTGATATTTGGGAGTGATATCTAAGAATTGTTTGAATGCAGTTTCTTCATCTGTAAAGTGGAAAAAATAAAGTGGAAAAAACCTTACAAGGTTGTTGGGAAGACTGAATGAACAGTACTCAGAATTCTGGCACACAGTAGCTTTCAATAGGTATTGCTTCCTTCATAAGACCGGAGTAAAGGTCTTTCGTAGTTTTACTTTTTCAAAAAGTCTGATCCCCCCACAGAATAAAAGTTCCATGAGTAGTAACTCTTTTGCTCACAGTGTCAGCTTCGTAACATAAAAATACAGTATTCTCAGAACATGACTAAGTTACTACAGTAGTCTGCCCTTCTCCATGTTCCAAGACCCAAACTGAGTGGATGTCCCAAACTGAGGACAGTTCATAATTCTATATGGACAATGTTTCTTTCTCCCTTTACATAGGCTACTAAGTGACTAAAAACAGGTAGCATATGGATATGCTAGACAAAGAAATAACTCATGCCCAAGTAGGAGGGAGCAAGAGGGAGATTTTATCACACTACCCAGAAAGGCATATAATTTAAAATCTATTATTTCTGGAACTTTCCATTTGGTATTTTCAAACTATGGTAATCACAAGTAACAAACCAAAAAAACCAAGGATAAGGGGGACTACTGCATGTCACTTCTCACAACAGTGTGGTTGCCATGAAAATGCTCTCCTCAGATCTGCCACGGGAACATGACTGACAGCCCCGCTGCTGTTCTCTGGACTCACCACCACATCTGCACGAGGCCATGCTAAGGCTCTTCCAGTCTATGGCTGGGCCATTCCGGCAAATTGCAGGGCTCTTCCTTGAAGGGCCCTCATTGGCAAAACCAACTTTCTCGGACCTGTGCGACACTCAGAAACTTCTTCCCAGCCCTCTTTCCTCATCTCGCTCCTTCCACAGGTGTCAGACTTGCACTGTTGTCTGCAAGCCGTCATCCTAGATCTTGCTCCCTCTGCATATCTCATCCCACATTGGTGAATGCCTCTTTGTAGACCCAAACTAACATAACCACGATCACCAGCAACACCCCTAAGGTGAGAATTCACGCACAAGTGATTTAGTAAGGTCATGCTCGCCAGGAAAACTGGTAAAGGAGAAAGAAAAACAGGGCAGGGAGGGGAGCAAGCTGAGCAATGGTAATTTCGGGCACAATTTTTGTCTAATCCTGTAGAGAAGCTGGGTTCTCAGAAGTAGAAGTAACCCTTCATCATAATTCATCTTGAGTTATGTTCATTTATGTGCCCCAACTAAGCTCAATTTTATAAGATACACTAGATAATCTCTCTCTCTCTCTCTCTCTCTCTCTCTCACACACACACACACACACACACACATTAGTCTGTTTTCTATTGCTGTAACACAATTGAGATTCAATCTTTTTTTTTTTCATTTTTTCAGACAGGGTCTCACTTTGTAGTTCAGCCTGGCCTTGAACTTGTGGCCTGCCTCCTGCCTCAGTCTCCCCAGTGCTGGCATTACAGGCATGTGCTACCATGCCTGGCTCAAAATTCTACTTATTAAAGAAATAAATGAGATTTATTTCAGCTCACAGTTCTGGAGGCTGTCAAGATTAAGACTGGGTAGCTCACTGGATCGCATGCCACATTCTAGCATGGTGGAAAAATGGGAGGAAAGCCAAGTAGGTAACACTGGGGTGGACTTAATGACATCCAGCTGTCAGGAACTAATCCAGTGCTGTGAGTGAAAAAACACTCAAGAGAAAAAAAATAACATGAATCCCTTTATGAGGACTCTGCTGCCATGACCCAAACACCTCCCACCAGGCCCCGCCTTCCAACACTGCAGCAATGGCCACCAAATTTCAGTGAGGGTTTTGGAAGGGTAAAACCATATAAAAATCACAGCAGTACAGAATCTGCCATGTAATCCTTTGAGAATACTGGATGTACAATCCAATACTGACCTATGCCTAGCAGCTAATAGGCACTAAGTTTATGTTGAATTAATTGTACAACAATATAAAATGGTTGAAAATTGCCACTATCTTATAAAAAAGCATCATGTAAATTCTTTTTCCACAAAAGGTTACATCCAAAATATAAAGCACCATTGCCCTATTTTTACTCTCTCAGTTCTAGTCCTTCCCCATTATAGAAGTCATACTTTTTGCCCAAATCGGCCTCTCAAACATCAGATCCCTGTAATTATTTTACTCCACTTGTGAAACTATGAGAGAGAAAAGGAGAGAGGGACAGAACCTGAACTGGCCAAATCTGCAATCTAGCATTCTACTGTAGTAAGCATGGAGCAGAACGTTTCCTTTTACCTGGGCAAGCGTCAGGAGAAGGCCTAGAAGAAAAGGCCAAGCTGCCTCCTCGGTCCTGTTTTCCTGGATCTTACACTGAACTGGATGGTAAACTGAACTCAAGAATACACTAAGGAAAAGAAGGGATCGAAGATACGAATGCTTAGAATTGACCCAAATCACACTCTGGAATTTCCCAGGGAGGGCTATTTCCTAACAGATGTGGTCACCTACCATCTTCCCTCACACCTAAGCTGTGTATTGAGCAGGTGCTCAATAAAGCTAAGTGAAAAGGTTACGTGTCATCGAATGTCTTCCCTCTTCATGTATTATTACCTATCTTCTTACATATCCAATTATAAGGAAATAATTGAAGACATGGACCAGGCCAACGATTTGGTAAAGATTCAGGAGTTAAGACTTGAGAAGACAGGTTTTGGGATTAGAGCTGGGCTCAGATCCCAAACTCTGCTTTCTCTAGCCACGTGACCTAGGGAAATAAGGCAGTTTCCTTAATTTGGCATCAAAGACCCCGGAAAGTAACATTTTTGCCACCCTATCAAGAAGCCTCTCTAGGTATTAAATGAGTATAATAACTGTATCACCTATTTCAAAATATTACAGTATCCAATGAGATAATACTGCATGTTATGCATTATAAACTATAAAGTGCTTAATTTGATCTAAATGTTGCATATTTTACTGTAGTGATTTTTTTTTTTTTTTGGTACCAGGGATCGAACTCGGGTCCTTGCACTTGCTCAGCAGGTGGCGAAACCACTGAGCTAAATCCCTGGCCCCCATAGTGATTTTTGATGGACAGCCTTTTAAAATGTTACCTACTTTCTTGCCTTACCAAATATAAACTTAACATGAGGGCTTAAGATCAGACTTATATGTGCTATTTTTGCCTTGTTATCTAGCCAGACTGCTGCTTTAAAAAAGCTTTTCAATTTCTTGCGGTAAAATACACATAAAATTTAGCATCTTAAATTCGGAGGGGAGGTGTTAGGGATAAAACTCCTTGGTCCTTTTCTGTCAGTGCGAGGTTCCCCAGACCATTCTGAGTCAGGGTCTCGATAAGTCACTAAATTGGCCAGAGTGGGCTTGAATTTGTAATCCTCCTGCCTAAGCCTCCCAGAGCACTGGGATTACAAGTGTGCGACACCATGCCCAGCTGTGTTTAAGTGGCCAACTCGGTAGTAATAAATATATTCACATCATTGTGCAGCCGTACCACCATCCCTCTATAACTTTACTTGTCCTTAACTGAAACTTTGTACCCTTTAATGGCAACTATTAGCCTCAATGATTGCTGCCTTTTCTGTTTCTCTCTGTTTCATTGCTTCACTCATTTTAGCAGCAAAAACAAGTTCATCTCTCTCCTCCCAAATATACTGTTAACTACATCTTGATAGGAACTATGTAAGCCATTTTTAAATCCAAAATATTCTTTGGCATCATGTCGATACCCTTTGGTTCCAACTTGAGTTTTTAGCCCTATTTCTTTCAGAACCCTAAATAAAAGTTAAACAGCAGTCCCTCACACTTTTTTTTTTTTGGTACCAGGGATCAAACCTGGGACCTTGTGCTTTTGAGGCAGGCGGTGGATCCACTGAGCTAAATTCCTGGCCTGTCTCACACTTTTTCAAAAAAAAACAAAAAACAGGGTCCTGCTATGTAGGTTCAGAGGCAGGTCTTGAACTCACCGACTCAAGGTGCAGCCCAGGTTGGCCTCGAACTCACGATGATCCTCCTGCCTCAAGTGCTGGGATAACAGGCCTTTGGTACCACACCCCGGTCCCTCCACACTTCCACTCATGCTATTTCCTCCATTTGGAATATCATTTCTATTTAACCCTCCCATCCCTGCCTATGCCTACTAAAATCCTTCAAAGTTCGGCTCATACTCTGACTTCTCCATGAAGGCCGATTGCTTGCCTCAGATTGCAGTGATCTGTCTTCTTTCCTTTGACAGCTATCATCTCTTATACCAGCAACTTTATACTGTAGCTATCACCTTACATCACCAATCTCAGAGCACCTCAGAAAAGGAATTAAGCTATATTATTTCATTCGGCCATTTTGTTTGTGTATTATTCAACCAATACTATCGTGTTTAACAAATGTTTGCCAAATAAGTGGAATTCTAAGTTGCCAGGCTTTAAGAGATGAGTCAATAATCTTTTCTTTTCTTTGGTACCAGGGATCGAACTCAGGGCCTCGATGCCACAACATAACTCTGGGATTTACTGTCACTCGGGTTCTCAATGGCCATACCTCTCCTGGGAAAGGAAGGGAGGAAAAGTTGAGGAGACACGGATTTGTAAAGGATCCTGCATCCCAGACACAGCACATTTCATTTTAAGGATGAATACCATATTCCTTCTACAACTTTTTCTTTCATTAGAGCCTACATGGGCCAGCAAATTTAACTAATTCCTAATAAAGATACAAGTACTACTGCGTTGATCTACAATTTACACTTCCGATCACTATTTTTGTTTATGTTTTTGAGACAGGGCCTCGATGGGGTAGTACCAGCTGGTCTTGAACTCACTATGTAACCTAGGCTGGCCTCGAACTCGAAGCGATCCTGTCTCGGCCTTCCCGAGTGCAATCCCAGCGCCATCACGCCCAGTTCTATTTTATTCTTTTCAACGGCTGTGAAATAGTTATTTTTACTTAAGAGAAAAGGCAAGTGTGCTCTATGAGCTACAGGGTCCCTAAATGACCCGCTAGTAACTAAATCCGAAGCCTGTCAGCATTCGGCCCCAAACTTTGGGGAAGACCACGGTGCTCCTCGGCTGCCTCGGATTCTCTGGCGGCGCGACCTTGCTGCGCGGCCCTCGGGAGCTGCAGCAGCCGCCTTCACCTGCTCGGCCCACAGGGACGCAGGTGCGCGTCCGGCATTTCCCCGCCCAGAAGTGCAGACCCTACAGGGCGAGGCCGCCAAGTCCCCTCGGCCCTAGGGTTACCCAAGAACCCCCCAAAGGCGAGGCCGGACGCTTCAGGCTCCCGACACCCACCCAGGCCGTCAGCCAAGACGCTCGCCCCGAGCCGCCCCCAGCCCGGCCTGCCCTCACTCGCGGGCCGCTCTAGCCACGCCCGGGCGGCGGCTCGTAGCTTCCCGCCTGACGTCATCACCCGGCGCCCAGCGTGGTCGCGGGCTCGCGCGGCTGGGAAGATGTCTGCGACACCGCTGCTCTTCAGTTTGCCCGAAGCGCGAACGCGGTTTGCGGTAAGCCGGGAACGAGAGGGGCTCGGGCCTAACTCGGCACTATTGTTTCCTTTTTTATCCCCTGAAATTTCTTGAATTTTGCCCTGGGATGAAGCGGGTCGGAGGGGTGTACACCGCGGCGTTCGCTCCCGGCCCCTTCGGGGGTGGGGAGGTAGGAAAGCGCGCTACCTGCATCTTCCGTGGGTCCCGCGCCGTCCGCCTCAGCCCATCGCCTGCGAGCCCCGAGCGCCCTTGCCGATACCTGCGGTCAGGTCCATCTGTGCTTACCTGCCTGGGCGAGCGTCTCCAGAAGGAGAGCTGCCGCAGCGCGTAGGCGAGAGGGATTTATACTCGAGACCGAGGTCTCGCCCCGCCTCCTAAGCCGCCAGATGCCTATTACGCCAAACAGTTCCCCGCTATCCCCTCACCGTCCTGAGAGTGATAAGGAGCTACGTGGGAAGAGGCAGGCAGACAGATCATCTTGGGGAGGGTTACCAGCTGCTGTTTTGTTCTTGCTCAACAGGGAAGGGTAGTTTGAGCATTTGGGGAACATTTTATGGAGCACTTTCACGTTAACTCACTTAACTATTAAGATAACGCTAAAATAGACTGTGTTCTTATTTCTAGTACGTGAGATAGAAACAGCCCCCACATTAATTGACTTAAGATGGTTTCGGACCCAGTGTTGTATTTGTATTGCCCACCATAGCAACGTGTGTGTGAAGAACACTTCCATATCATCTGACTGTGTTCGTCTCTGCCATCTCCATCAGTATTTTAAGGCATGGTTCAAATACTCAGATATTTAACTCTTAGATGTTTGTAGTGATGGTAGAATGAAAAAGAAAAATGATTCTTTGTGGTCAGTTTTCCCGTTTCCCCAAAAAACATGTTTTTGTCTGATGAGTTATATCTTCTTTATGTCATCAGAATTGTCTTCTTTGATCACATTTATCCCGAAATTTAATTTCCATTTAATTGGAGATCATGCAGTCCAGTGCTCCCAGGCTGCATTGTGCAGTGCTATCACCTGGAAACCTTGTAAAATAGAAGATTCTAATTCAGTCAGTCTGGAGTGGGACGGAGAGTCTGCGTTTCTAACAAGTTCCCAGGTGATGCCACTGCTGCGGTCGATGGTAAGGCTCTATGACAATTCTCTTATTTAACTGGTGAGGCCAAGGAAGCACGTGGAGGTAAAACAATAAGTCCCAAGTTATTCAACCTGTTAGCTGCAGAGCCAGAAGTGGACATTTACAGTATAGATCTAACCCCTTATCAGGTAGTAGAACGACTTTTCAAATACATTGTGAATTTGCACAGAGTGAATGACTTTGCAATATTGCTGTCTTTTAAGTTTTGGGGGGTTTTTTGGTACCGGGGATTGAACTTGGGTCCTTGCGCTTGCGGAGCAGGCAGTGGAACCACTGAGCTAAATCCCCGGCCCCTATCTTTAAGTTTTGATCACTTTAAACATTCAGAAGATATTTATTCATTGCTTACTATTTGTCAGAGACTGCTGAGCAAGGTACACTGGACCCTTGACTTATGAACCCCATCCATTTGGCAGGGCTGGTTGTAACTAAGTCAGTACAGCTGAGATCTGGATGTTTACCTAGATACACAATTTAGATGATAAGAGGCAGATGACTCTCCCATTAACCTAATTATTCCAAGTTGTTTGTACATCAGGCCAGTCATAACTTGAGGGTGCACTATATCTGCAGGAGATAGGACTTGAAGTAAGTCTGGAAGAATGGCTAGAATTTGGATGAGTAGGTAGGAAGAACAGCTTGAATGTGTGAATGAGCTTGATAAAAATGATGTTAAGAAATGGCCAGATTTTAGTGGGAGGGTATGTTAGAGAAAGGGGGTGTTTGGGTAGATTGAATAGGATAACATTATCAGAGGCTTTAAGGGAGCTATGAATATTCTAAGCCAATAAGGAGCCATTGGAGTTTGTTTTTTGTTTTGCTTTTTTGTTTTTTTAGTAGGGTACTGTCATAGATGTGATATTTAAAGAAATAGTAGGAGCGAACCAGCCACGGTAGCTCACTTCTGTAGTCCCAGCTAATTGAGAAGCTGAGTTGGGAGGATTACTTGATCCCATGACTTTGGGACCAGCCTCGGCAACATAGCATAACCCCAGTTGAGGGAGAGAAAGGACTTGGAATGAAAAAGTCTAGCTATATGCTCTTCCCAAATTTAAAATGATGAGGCTCTATGTCATTAAGTGGCATTTAAAATAAGAATTACTTGCTGTGCAAGCACAAGGACCCGAGTTCGATCCCTGGTACCAAAAAAAATAAAATAAGGATTACTGAGAGAATGACTGACTGATAGGGAATTTTTCCTGGTTGTAAACATTTCTTAGAAAGATAGACTATCGATGAATGATTATTTTTCAGTAAACAAAAAGCAGACTCCAGTTTGCTGTTTTTATTTTTTTAGAAGTCTGCTAGAGAGGCCTTGAATAACAAAAATATCAAGCCATTGTCAAATACCTTCAACCAGTTACCTGGCAGGTAAGGCGTTATTGTCTCTGAAAAATGTCTGCATGAATATTTATATTTGCCCTGAGCTGTATAAAAATGGGGGCATCTTTTGTTTTTAATAGTGAAAATGAAAAAAAATGTACCCTGGACCAGGCTTTCAGAGGTATTCTAGAAGAAGAGATTGTAAGTATGTTTTTCCTTTGTTGTTAAAATTTTATTGGTAAATATACTGTGATATTAGAAAATTGCTTTTATTCCTAGGATGATTATGTAAACATGACCTTTTTTTTCCCCAGCATGAACGTGCTGCCTGTGAAAGCTGATTTGATTGTTGGTGTAGGAGTTATGTCATAATTAAGGATTTTGATAGCACAAGTGCAGTTTAAAGTGTTGGTGATAAGAAATGTAACATTTGGTTTTAATGAACAAGAACTAGACGTTAAAGGTGGGTTCTCTCACTTGGCAGTATAAATTTAGTGGCCCAGTCTCTAGTGGCATGAAAGGTCCAGTCCAAGGAGGTTCAGCTGGGAATTAGGATTCCATGCCGTGGTTTTCCTGTGGTACCCAAGGTATTAGTAAGCATATGTAAATAACTAAATTTTCTCTACCTTCAGGAGAGAAAGCCTATCCGTGAAAAATATAAATTTATTTTCCATTAGTGGAGCTGTTGACTAAAAGGAACTTTTTCAGCAGTTTATTCTTGGTCAGGCAGAATTTGGCTAGATCTCAATAGCCATAAAAGTTTCCCCTTTGTGCAGACAGTTCTAGATCAAACTTATTCTTTCCTTTTCTTCAAACTTGATCACTTTTCTATTGTGAGGCATTTGGGAAGTAACTTTGCTTTCAGAGCTTCAGTTTCACTTATAAAGGGAAAAAATGCATTTTTCTTGTTCTTGTATAAAACAACACAATGAACATTCAGCAGACGCTGGCTATTTCAATTGCATAATACCCGAATAATTCTACTCTCCTAGGAAACCCTCCTCGGATGCACTGATACACAAATGTGCAGCATTAAGATCCCCAGCCCTCCTTTGCCCGCTGCCATGGATTGAGCTCTGGCCTTAGCACTTCTGTTCTTAATTAGCTTATCGTATTAGCCTCATGCCATCATTTTCCTGAGATTTTGAGAAAGTTACTGCTTATTACTTGACATTCTTCTAGAATTATTTATTTATATATTATTATTCATTTTTTGTATTTTCATCTTAGAAAATAATTTTATGTTCTATAAGAATTATTTTGATTCCATAATTGTGATAACGTCAAAGGACATGTTTTTCTTGTTAGCAAATTAGCCTGAACTCTTGCCCCTAAATTAAGTTTTTCTTCTCTGTTGGTAGATAAATCATTCATCATGTGAAAACGTTTTAGCTATTATTTCTCTTGCTATTGGGGGAGTAACTGGAGGTAAGTGTGGTTTGGTTTTATAAAAGTTACTTTGGACACAAAATGTTTACTTAAAACTTCTCCCTATACCTCTCAACCTGTCTGATTTTGTTCATTTTTCGAATTCTGCTTGACTCCCACTTTGCTAACAATTTGTCCCAAGCAAATTTATTCATACTTATTTCTCATCTCTGTTACACAGTGCACATATTGACACTTCCTTTGCTTTTCAGTTGATTCATTCATGCACTAAGTGTGTATTGAGCATCTACTATTTGTCTGGTACTAAGCTAGGATTTGGAGATTCAGTAGTGAATAAGACATACTCCCCACTGATACACATCTAGGGGTTGATGGAAGAAACAGATATGTGAATATGTCACTGGAGTATAAATACTGTGGTTGAGTGGGAATGACGTGTTGAAGGAAATACGTAAAAATGACTGAATTTCAGAATCTAAAAGAATCGGAAGAGGTTTTAGAAATCAAACTGTACCATGAGGGCTGGAATGTGAGAGATCATGAGTTTGAGAAACAGAAGGGAGTGGTTATTAAACAGGGGCCAAGTGCAGCATGCTAGAGACCTATGTGGGGCAGGGAGTTAACAGAGGACAGGCCTGGTGAGGAAGGAAGCAGGAGCGTGGGTTAGATCCTTCGTAAAGGCTATGTGTGCTGTGTGGAACAGTGCTGTGGAAGAACACTTGGGCTGGCAGGAAAACTAGGCAGGGGACTGTTAATGGGACAGTGGTGTATGGGGTGGCCATGACCCTTAAACGAGGCCCTTAGTAATACGTACACAGTGCCTGACATAGTAGGAGCTCATTAAATATTTTCACAACAAAATGTAAAGTAGTTCATCACCATTATTTAAATAATTAAAATGTTTACTTGATTAATTCAGATAATTTATGTGAAAACTGCCTTTTAATCTGTAAAGCAATATTCATCTTATTATTTTACTACTTACTGCAACAAAAACTGGAACACACAAGGTAAAAGTAGTCTCCCAGTGTTGCACCCAGCTATTTTGTGGTTTTATTTCCTAAGTTCTGACTTTACCTATTGAACTTTTATAAAAGCTACCTAATCATTCATTCATGAAGCAAATTTACATGCATTTGCAGTGCAGTTTTTCTTGCCTGGTTTCTGTCAAACAGTTTACAGTGTGTGCTTAGTTCATTGATTAACTTAGTGTATTATTCTTACAAGAGCAATGAAGCTCTTTAGCACTCAAGGCGGTACCACATCTATACTTAGAACTTCTACTTTGAGAAAGATGAGAACTTAGGAACTTAAACTATAAATAAAGGCATAGATGCATTTTTATTTTGTTTGGGGGGGAATTTCTTCTTGAGAGGTTATCTTTGTTTATGTAATGTGTTTTCAAATTGTCCATAAATATATTTTCTAATTTCAACTTGGGAGATATTTATTGAGCTTCTATTTGTTGTCAGACAATGGTTAAAACATATAGAAATGCCTACTCTTAAAAAACTCAGTTTATATTGCAAAGGAGTTTAATTAGGATATGCTAAATGATACTGTAGATGTATGTGCTGTGTGTTTCAGAAGCACAGATGAGGTGGTCTGCTTCAAGATACTAGGGTTTTTTTTGTTTTTTGGGTTTTTTGGTACCGGGGATCGAAGTCGGGACCTTGCTCTTGGAAGGCAGGTGAAGGCACCACCGAGCTAAATCCCTGGCCCCAAGATACCAGTTTTTTAAATGAGCTGACATTTACTCTACTTTGAAAGATAGAGTCAGTATTTTCCATGTGATAGAGAAGAAAGACTGTTTAGGCAGAAAAAGAAAATTCTGAATTAAACCACAGAAGTGTGAATATAGCCTGGCATTTAGGAGCTGGGGAAGGTATCTGTCCATTGTAAGCAGAGAGATCAGAGTAGAAGCTGGTATACAAGCTTGGAAAATTCTGGGAGATCATGAAACCCATTCCCATACCTCCTGGCTCACTAGAATTGACGACCACATCTGTTTTTAAATGAGATTCCCAGGCCCTCACTTATTTCTACTGATTCAAAATCTTTGGCAGTAGAATACAGACAGTTTTCTTACAATCTGTGATTGTTAGAAGTGATTTAACTTATGCCAGATGATACTGTAGCCAGGGGCAGAGAATATGCCTCAAATTTCTTGGGTGCACAGGACATGTAGTATAAGAATGTTAGAGTTGTTAGGAATTTAGATGTCATTGGTCCAGTCTCCTCTCTAGCCTCGCCTTCTTGTTGTAGCATCTCTGACTGGTGATTGCTAGGACTCATTATTTGAGCCTTCTGTTCTGATTTTCTCAGCCCTTGTGTTGAGTTGGCACCCGCTGGTTCTGGGCAGTATTCCACCTGCCATATTGCAGATGTGGTCTTACCAGTGCAGAATACAGCTGGAAGTATGTTTCCTTTCTGGACATGCTCTTTTAATGAAGTGTTTGGGGCTTACAGTACTCTAGACCCCCCACACACACACACATATCATGTGTAAGTGGCTGCTTTTTCTTTTCTTTTCTTTTCTTTTTTTTTTTTTTGGTACCGGGGGTTGAACTCCGGTCCTTGCACTTGCAAGGCAGGCGACGAAACCACTGAGCTAAATCCCCAGCCCTGCTTTTTCTTTTTTTAAGCACATCTAAGTACCTTAAAACAGAACAAAGAATGAGTAGGTATATAAATGCATTTTTAGCTATTCTGACTTTTTAAAAGAAAAACCTTCATTGACTTTAGAGACTGACATTGACTATCTACTTTATCATTCTTTTCTCTGAAATAATATGGTATTTTAAATGTTAAATCATAGTTGAAATGAATTCAAACCTTTTTGTTACCTCTTTTGAAGGTAATCTTTTCAAATCACAAAAACAATTTAGCAACATTACAAAACATCTGGAAATGAGAAAAAGGGAAAGCAGTAGTCATAATTCCTCTTAAGGACTACTGTTCATTTTGGTGTATGTTTCAGTTTCTCTAGTCTTTGAGAAAAATGTGTTTCAGTTTCTCTAGTCTTTGTCAATCCTGCTTTTTTCACTTCACATTCTATTGTAAGGATTTTTCCAAGTTGCTGTTGTCATCATAACTATCATTGTTAATTGGCTGCATTATATTCTCTTGATTAGCTTAGTGCTGAAGAGACCAGATTGTGGAGCCAGACTGCCTGGGTTCGTATCCCAGCTATACTACTTATTTACTGGCTCTAGGATCTTGGACGAGTTACTTAACCTTGCTATGTTTCAGTTTTCCCATCCTATAAAATGAAGATAATATGATCTACCTCATAGGGTTGTAAGGATTAGTATTTGTAAAGCTCTTAGTGTACCTGACAGGTAGTAAATCCTCTGGCTGTTATAAAAACTACTGTGCATATAATCTAAAATTACTTAATATGTCTCATTCTGGGAACTCCTAGGTTGCTTGCATTTCTTGTCCTTTTAGTCTTATTATGAGTGAAAGTGTATCCTTTAAGATATTTTTCAGAATTATTTTTCATAGGCTGCTTTGTTTTTCAGTTTTTAAAATTCTAAATTGGCTTGTGTTCCACTTGAAGGTATTTGTACTGCATCTACGCCTTTTGTATTGTTGGGAGATGTTTTGGATTGTCTTCCTTTGGATCAGTGTGACACAATATTCACTTTTGTGGAAAAAAATGTTGCTACTTGGAAATCAGTAAGTGCTTTCTTTTCTTTTCCTCCCAGTAATGTCTTTCTGTAGACCCAGGAGTCTGAAGATAGTTTTGTTTTGTGTTGCTGGAAATCAAATCCAGGGTCTTGCTTGCTTTGTTTTTGCTTATATTTCTAATATCATTGATGCCCCAAAAGTTTGTCCCTATAAAAGAATTATGTAGTGTTCTCTCTTGGGAGAGCCCAGTGAGAACACGTGTAGGGAAATACTCGAAGTATAAAACTTGATTGAGTAGTTAAAATTAACTTGAAAACACTTTCATACCTTTACAACAGTAATCCAGTGTCCTGTTTAATCCGTTGGAAAGGTTATTTGCTTGAAAAAAGTGAAAGTAGCTTAGTGCATGTTAGTTTTCTTTAATTTAGTTCCTATGACTTAAATTTAAGGGGATGTCACAACTTCTGTAAGAACAATGATAATTTCTGTCTTAATTCTAGAATACATTTTATTCTGCTGGGAAAAATTATTTACTACGTATGTGCAATGGTAAGTGATTGTTTAAAAAAAATAAATGTTTTTTCAAAAACAGGTAGTTGAATTAAATACCAGTGATAACATTTTAAAGACAGCTTAAATTTTTTTTTTTTTTTGGAAGACAGTCTGGCTCTAGTTCAGGCTGGCTTTGAACTCACTATGTAGCCCAGGCTGGCCTCAAACTCATGATGATCCTTCTGCCTCAGCCTCCGAAGTGATGTGATTACAGGTGTGCGCTGCCAAACCTAGCAGTATCATAATTTTAAAGTAACAATCTGATTTATTAAAACTGATTATTTACTTTAGATTAAATTATTCCTTTTCTAGCTGCAAACTAGAAAATCAGAAAAATTTAGTAACTTTTATCTTGTTTGTGCTGAACTTTCATTCCAAATTTATAGTATTATGACTGTAGTTTCTGCCACTATTTTGAGAACCATTTCTTTAGGAAAACACTAACAAACTGATTAAGAAACTTAGGTATTGGGCCAGGGATGTAGCTCAGCGCCATAGTGCCTGCCTAGCAAGCCTGAGGTCCTGAGTTCGATTCCTGGTACCAAAAAAAAAGAAACTTAGGTATGGTTGTAATCTTTTCTGTGTATAATTTTTATTTCTGTATATTATTAGATCTCCTAAGAAGATTATCTAAATCCCAGAACACAGTCTTCTGTGGACGAATTCAACTCTTTTTGGCCAGGCTTTTTCCTCTGTCTGAGAAATCCGGTGAGCTTTTATACATTAAATGCTTTACACAGAAATACTGTGCAGCTTTTAATGGGTTACAATCTGTCATAATAATAAAAAAAATTATAAAAAGCTGAAAGATGACATAGAAAATTGTCACTTTATTTTCTTGTAGCTTTACCAGTTCTGGTGTATAGTATAGGTAATCCTGAAACAAAGTTTGATTCTTTAAGATCAGAGTTTATAATAATAATGTGCGGTTGAATAGCTGAAATACATAAATAGGAACCCACTATCATGTCTGTATTTCATTTCATAACTTGTGCCTGTTTATGTTTCTTCTTTCTGCCTTAGTCACTACTGTTTAGCCATATTTACTTCATTTCTTTCTTTTTAAATAAATTTTATTGTGAAATATAACCCTCATACAGAAAAGTCTGCAGCAAGTATATAATGATTTTGAAGCAAAACACTTACACAGCCATTTTCCTGCTCCAGAAATGGAATTCTCTGCAGCCTTCCTTGGGAGGCTGAAGCAGGATCACAAGGTGTTTAAGGCCAGGCTGGGCTGCATAGTGAGCTCCTGTCTCACAAAGAAAAATGTACAAGCAGTGCCTTTTTTTGTCATACTAGGTCTGTGTTCTTGTTCCTTTCTTGCTTAGTTCATGTGGTCAGAGTTGGTATAGATTCTGACCTTCCCTCTGTGATCATTTACCCCCTAGACTTTCTTACAAGTATATGCTTAGGTCTGTACTTTGCCTAAAAATCTGTCACCTTTATTCTTTTTTTTTTTTTTTGGCAGCAGGGATCAAACTTAGGACCTCACACTTGCCAGGCAGGCACTGTGCTACTGAACTAAATCACCGGCCCTTCACCTTTATACTTGTAGGATAATACTAGTAGATTTTTAGGTTGGCACTACATAGGAGTTCTTCTCATAAGAAATAATCTTTGTTTTATCTTCTGTCTTCCCATTGTTCTTTAAACAAGATGTTCAACTGAAGATAATCTAAGTTTGTCTGTCTGCTCTTGTGGATGTTTGTTTTTGTTTTCATTGGATATATATACTTAGTTGGAAATGTTAGGTCATATGTTAACACTTCAGTTTTAATTTCTCCTGGGTATGGATCTCAGAGTAGTGTTCTGGGGTCATAGAATAACTATTTCAATGTTTGAGGAACTATCAAACTGCTTTCCAAAAAGGCTGTATCTTTTTACATCCCATGTGAGTTCCAGTTTTGCTACATTCTGCTAACAGCTTGTTACTGTCTTTTTGACTATAGTCAACCTGGTGTGTATGAAGTGGTATGTCATGGTTATGATTCACATTTCCCTAGTAGTTAATAATGTTGAGCATCTTTTCATATGCTTATTGGCCATTTGTGTATCCTTCTTGGACATATTCAAATGTTTTGCCCCTTTTAAAGTCAGATTATTTGACTTTTTCTTGTTGAGTTATAAGTATTCTCTTTATATTCTGTAGACTAGACCCTTAAGTATGACATTTGCAAGTATTTTCTCCCATTCTGTGACGTATCTTGTCTTTTCTTTTTTCTTTTGTTCGTGCTGGGGATTGAACCCTAAGCCTGGCACATGCTAAACACATGCTCTACTGCTAAGCCACAACCTGCCCCGACTTCATTTTCTCGGTTATCATGCTGCAAGTTTTAAATTTTTCTTTTTCTTTTTTCTTTTTTTGTGGTACTAGGGATCAAACTCAGGACCTTGTGTTTGTGAGGCAGGCTGATTTAAGTCTCTGGCCCCACAAGTTTTAAAGTTTGATGAAGTTTAGTTTATCGGTTTTTTTCTTCCGTTGCTTATGCTTTCGGTGTTTTATCTAAATAAGCATTACCTAACCAGAGTTCTCAAAGATTTGCTTCTATGTTTTCTTCTAAATTTTGGCTCTTACATTTAGATCTGGGGTCCGTTTTGAGTTAATTTCTTCATATGATAGGAAGTAGGGATCCAGGTTCATTCTTCTGTTTGTGGATACCTAGTTGTCCCAGCACCATTTGTTGGACAGGTGTCCTCTATTAAATTGGCATCTTGCCTTCTTTATACCTTCAGAATATCAAGATAATTACTATCTTAGGTCCTTAACTCTTCCCTCTGTAAACTTTTTGTTCATTATTTTCATATTACTGATTTATGCTGTAGCTTAATTTCAGTCTATTTCTTCAAAACCCATTATCATTGCCTGATTTCACATTTCGTAGCATTTCACACTATCTGGTATTTTCAGGGTGTTTATGTTGTTCACTTCTATATTCTCTGGGTAATGGATTTTTGGAAAGCAGCCCACGGAGGGAAGAGGTATGTCCTTCTCAAGGCATCATTTTGATTCCACTGCTGGTGATGTCACCCTGATCACTGGGTTAGGATGGTATCGCCTGTATTTCTCTTGTGACGTTTTTCTGGTTTTCCCTTTGTAACTAATAAATATCAAAGGAGGAGATATGTTGAGGCTCCTCAGACACTCGTTCCCCTTAAACCTTTGCTTGATAATTATTAGTATTTTTAGTAGATGTTAATTAGTAGTCCATGCCTGTAATCACAGCTACTAGGGAGGCTGAGGCAGGAGGATTGGAAGCTTGAAGCCAGCCTGGACAACTTTGTGAGACTGTCTCAGAAAGGATTAGGGGTGTAGTTCAGTGGTCAAGCACTTGCTTACCATGCAGGAGGCCTTGAGTTCAATTCCCAGTACTGCAAAAATACAAGTAAAAAAGATTATCTGTGGATCTAACATGCAGTTACTATTTATTATTAATGTGTTATGGTGGTGATTTTCTCACATTTTTATGTCTTCTACATTTTTTAATAGAGATCCTTTCATAAGGAAGAGTTGTCTCTTCATTTACTTATCATTTGATCATCTGTTTCCAAATCGGTTCATGGGTATTTATTTTATTCTTTGGGTTATAATCCCACATATTTTTATTTTGTTGTTCAAATTGCTCCCAGTTTGGTCATTGGGAGCTCTTCTAGATTTTACTCATATGAAATTCTCCAGATTCATCTTGTATTTTTTTTCCTGCCTTCGCCCTGGTATCACCTATTTTTCCAAAGAGCGTAGAATGATAGTCAGAGCTCAGATTTGGGCCCTGGATATGTTCAGTGCTACTGGAAAGTCACTGCTTCGATGCTTCAACACACGGAGGTAGGAAAGGAGTATATACTGACCCACATATACATACACGCCTGTGTTTATTTCTGTGTCTGTCTATATATTTTTTTTGAGTAAGCAGCAACAAAAACCGTGAGATCTTACAGATACCTCTTAAATTGAATTCAGCAGCAATAGATCTGCTTATTTTTAACTTCCTTCTCTGAAAGTAATAAACTTGGCTCTGATTATAATAAATTTGTTTTTATACATCCTCACTGTTTGATGTAATTTATATTTATTCTTTGGCAAAATTATGAATTATTGTATTCTGTGGCGTAGTTATTGAATAGTTCTAAATAAAAATGATTATCTTAATTGAGACATGTTTGTATAGTCTAAAGGCACTTTTAACAAATGAATGTTAGAAAGCATTTGAAAACTCAAGTGTGATATTTCTGACTTGTTCTTTAGTTTAATTTTGGATTTAGCATTTTTTGTGTTTGGGTTATACAGTATGACACAAGTTATATTCTTACATGAGTTTAGGTGTCCAGTGGATTTACTTTCAAAACTTTTTTTTTTTTAAATAGGTCTGAACTTACAAAGCCAGTTTAATCTCGAAAATGTCACTGTTTTCAATACCAATGAGCAAGAAAGCACCTTGGGTCAGAAGGTGAGGCGGATACGAAATCTTCTCACAGGATATATGCCTGTTGTTGAGATAATTCATATGAATGGGCCTCTAAGTCATCAAAAATTTGGAAAACCTTAACTTTTAAGTTACATAAATATGTATTCTATGTAAAAAAATTCAGACGATATTTAACGTAAAAAGTATGGCTACTCTATAATTAAGGTAGGTTATGATAGGTAATGGGGTAGCTGTACTTAATATTTTAATTTTGTTTGTTGTGGTGCCAGAATTGAACCTCAGGGCTCCTATGTACTAGGCAAGTGCTCTACCACTGAGCTACATCCCTGGCCCTGTATTCAGTATTTTAATAGTTGTAATCATAAGATAGATTATGGAGTAGCTGTTCTTTCTGTTTTAAACATTGAATTTTTTACGTGAATATATATTATTTCTATAGCTAATCTTGATATTTTGTCTGACCTTACAGGACTTTTGAGTATTTGTACAGATGTATGTTTTTCTCCCAAATGAGGTTATACAATACTTACTACTCTAAAATTATTTTCTTCTTTTAACTGATTATTTCTGTATAAGTTCATTTTGATTTTTGTTTTTGTTACAATGCAATACTCAGTATTGAACCTAGAGCCTTCCCACTGAGCTACATCCCAACCCTTTTTAAATTTTATGTTTTGAGAAAAGGTCTTGCTCACTTGCCCAGCTGGGCTTGAACCTGCAGTCTTCTTGCCTCAGCTCATGATAAACTTTTGAATGGCTATACCACAATCCCATATCAGTGGATGTTTAGGCAACCTCTAATAGTGAAAAATTGTTAACAGCATTACAGTGAATATTTTTGTAGATATCATTGCTAAATTATACAGATGTCTTCTTACAGGTATAATTATTTAGTCAAAATATACATACAGTTTAAATTTTGATAGCTCTTGGCTAATTACATCTCCAAGAGGTTATGCCCAGTTGTACTGCCTGCCACCAGCGGCAGGTGGAGAAGGCCTCCCCATTTCCCCAGAACCTCATACCAACCCTGGGAATTAGCAGTTTTGTAAAATCTTTGCTTAACTGATGTAAATGCTTTAAGTCGTCTTCGTTTTAGTTTAATTTCTTGATTGTGATTGGAGTTGAGGAAATTATGTTAATGGAGTTCGTTTCTTCTATGAATTGCCTTCTCCTGCTACTTTCCCAGTTTACCACTGAGTCATCTTTGTCACTGTGTGTATTTGCAAAACATTTACCCATGGACCTTTTGTTCCTAGAGAATCTCTTATTCCTGTTTTGAGAAATAATTGGTTTAAATTTTTCTTTTTTTTGGTACCGGGTATCGAACTCGGGTCCTTGCGCTTGCGCAGCAGGCGGTGAAACCACTGAGCTAAATCCCTGGCCTGGTTTAAATTTTTCTACGGTGTCTTCAGACTGTGCTATGTCATTGCCATACTGCCCTGAGTTTTTGGGTCGCTGTCATGTATGGCTCCCATTGCCTTAAAGATTATAGGTCTGGGTAGTTACTGTAGCTAGGCTTCTCCAATCATGTTTGCCTAGCAGTGTATAAACTAATTCTAGCTTTATGATGGACTGTCCATTTTTAAAATTTAGCACACTGAGGATAGAGAAGAAGGAATGGATGTAGAAGAAGGTGAAATGGGAGATGATGAAGCGCCAACAACTTGGTGAGTTTTCAGAGCTTAAGATTTACGCCTGGGCATGGTAGTATGTGCCTGTGGTTGCAGTTACTCAGGAGGCTGAGGCAAGAAGATTGCAAGTTTGAGGAGAGTCTGCACAACTTAGCAAAACACTGTCTCAAAAAAGGCCAGGGTTGTAGCTCAATGGTATAGCACTGGACACAATCCCCACCAAAAAAAAAAAGATGTCTTGATTCACAAAGATAATCTGTTAGTGATTTAATAAGTACTGGAGTGAGGATATAGACAAGGAAATTATTCATACACTTCTTTTATATATACCTTTCATCTATATGACTTAATAAACCCTAAGTCATTAATGAACATCAGTTGGTTTCCATATTATGTACAGGTGGTTCATTGTTTACACAGCCATCTCATGCAAAATCCTTGTATTTGAAAACCCAGCCAGTGACAACCTTAGGAGTAAGCATTTCCCTTTTTCCTTCTTTGAAAGGGAGTGGGGCCGGGCTTGGCAGTGCACACCTGTAATCCCAGCACTTGGGAGGCTGAGGCAGCAGGATTGCCAGGAGTAAATTTAAGGCCAGCCTGAATTACATAGTGAGACCACCTTGTCTGAAAAAACCAAAAGAAAAAGGGGGAGGTATTGAGTTGACTTTAATGAGGTAAAAGAAATAAGAAGTCACCTCCCCCTCTTCTCTTTGCTCTTCTCATTGTACCTCTTCTCATTCTCTACCTCCCCGAGCCTGTTTGCCGAATAATTTCCTACTAACAGTTGGAAGCAGTGAGAAGGAGAACAGGGAAGTTAAAAAGCACTCGTCATGTATGTGAGGCAGTGGAAGTTATCATCAGTTGTAACTGAAAGAATTTCCCATCACTACTACCCACCAGATCAAGAGGGGATTCTGTATCTGCATGGGGAGATGTCCTGTCACCCCAGATTTTCAAATTCAAACAAGTATGCCCTAAGAAACATCTGGAAGTATTGGGACTGCAGGCTTCACTCCAGTGCTTCCTGGTCGTTGGAGACCTGTTTATTTATGTACATTATGGATAGAGGGGGCTTTTAAGGTCTGGCAGAAGGGCACTGATCCAAGGTATAGGTTCAGACATAGAGGAGTCCTTGGAGTGGAAACAGCCCCAAAGACACTGCTAAGTTAGATTCTGCCTATGCCTTTCAAGACAGTTCATTTCTCTTTCTCATTGTCAACAAGTTCAAACTGCAGGAAAGTCTCTTAAAACAGGACCCAGCACACTGCCTATCTCTCTGCAGAGAAAGAAGAAAGTTTATGGGAAATTACTTCATGAGCATCTGTATGTTACTGATGGCCTTAGACACTGTAATTTGTAAAATGGAACACATACATAGCTATGTATCTACAATATGAAGTCCACTTCAGATTTGCCTCAAATACACCTTTGTAAGGTCTTACAAAGTATCTCAACAGCTAAAAAATATATCAAGTTTTATATTTTGGTTAAAATAGTTACAAGAGTATTTTGTTTTGTTTTTAGTTCCAAGAGGTTTTTGGTCTGTTTTTTGCGATAGGATCTCTCTGTGTTGCCCAGACCAGCCTTGAATTCCTGGGCTCAAGCGACCCTACTGCCTCAGTCTCCCCAGTAGCTAGGACTACAGTCACATTTCAGCTGGCTCTAGTTAGACGTTGTTTTTAGAGTAACTCTTATCTTGAATTTGTTATTGTGTACAAATACTCTAAATAGTTACATATGCTTTGTGTGGGTAAATACCCCCGATGTTTCTGGGAAATGGGGAAGGTGGACAGTAAATTGCAGTGGTTGAGGAATGAGAGGCAAGTAAGGAAGTGGTGGCATGGAGTATAGACAATGCTTTCAAGAGGTAGGAGGGGGAGATTTATAACAATTATATTAGTGCTTCAACTATTAAAAACCCAGATAGAGGCCAGGGATGGAGCTCAGTGGCACAAAGCCTGCCTGGCAAGCACGAGGTCCTGAGTTTGATCCCCGGTACCAAAAAAACCCCAGAAACCTCCAAATATATGAATACTACTGATACTGTTGTACTTGAAAATTAATTCTGGGCTTGGGGTGTAGCTCAGTGGTACAGTGCTTGCCTGGCATGCACAAGGCCCAGAATTTGATCCTCAGCGTACCCCCTCCCCCCCACACACAGTTAATTTATTTAATTTAATTGATTCTGTGAAGTCCCTCAAAGACACACCATGCCAATTAGAGATCAGGAGCCTTTACAGACAGGAGATGATATAATTACTGTTTGGGATAAGATTGTTACTGGTATCAAGCATTAAATTAGATATAAACTACTTATGTGTGTGTATGTATATACACAGGCTCTTCAAAAGGAGTTTTGTTTCAAAAATATTTTTAGTATATGTGCTGCCAAAGCGAGCACATCAAAAATATTTTTTATTAAATGTATAGAACCCTGCAAACATTAGTTCTTGGTATTATTTCATGGGCATGTATAATGTATATAGTGCTTTTTCCCTTTTCAGTTTCTATGTTTTGGAAATTGTTCTTTCTGCGGCTTTTTTAAAAAAAAAAAAAACACCCATAGAAAATCCAGAGGTATAATTTTATGGTTGTAAGTCAAATCAGTGAGAGGCTGATGTTCAAATAATTGTTCCTGTTTTCAGAATTGTTACTGGGGAAAGTCAAAATTAGGCTAGCTAAATTATTTACCAGACGTTACTCATAATTCAGAGTTGTTGAAATCCAAATGAGTTGGTAAGCAGACTGTTGAACCTCTTTTACAAAATAAAGTGCATGAATTTTTTTTTGGTACTGGGGATCGAATTCGGGTCCTTGCACTTGCACAGCAGGCGGTGAAACCACTGAGCTAAATCCCCGGCCCCAAGTGCATGAATTTTATGAACACTATTTCTTGCAGACCAAAGGCTTTTTGGGTTAATTCTAAGATCACAGCTTTTTCACTAGGTATTTGACGTTGTCAGAAGTGGGAATATAAGATAAGCGATGTCTTACTTTACCTATAAATACGTATATGTTCTTCTTAAATTAAGATGCCAATTTATATAAATTTAATAAAATTATTCTTTAAAAAGATGTTTATGATACTTTCAGTACCTTGTGACCTTAATGTAGTTGGTCTTGTAGTGAGTCTTTGTCAGGTGTGCTTCTGTGTTTTACTAAAATAAAATATTTTCACGTTCTTCTATCTTTGATCACCTACTCTTACAGGAATTACTTTTATTTTATACTTCTCCACTCTAATCTCTTTTATGCAAAGAAACTAAAACATTTTTCAGTCTTTGATATGTCAACTCCTGCAGCCCCTCCCCAAAAAACTTTCAGAAAGTATGTGGTAAAAATTGTGCACACTTTGTTAGTGTCCTTTAAAAAGTTTTGTAATATTTTCCCTGACATGCCCTAAGCATCAAATAAAACAAAGGTAACTTTAATGGTATCTATCTTAAAAAATGCAAAGAACTTAACTTCGTTTATTGTCCAGAATACTGAATGCAGGACTTAAGATCGTGGTGCTATTGTGGATGACTAAACCAACTTTCTGCTTCCATATAAAATTATAATCTTACTTGGAACATAGCAGGCATGAAGCTGAGGGAACATGGTGACTGTTAATGCATAGAGTTACTTTTTTTGTACTGGGGATCGAACTTGGGACCTTGCGCTTCTGAGGCAGGCAGCAGCACCACTGAGATAAATCCCCGGCCCTGGAGTCACTTATTAAGGTTTACAGTATTTTTGAAAGAATAGCGGGAGCTCCTGTACAACTCTGTTTACATACTTAATTTTATAGAGATAATGTTAAAAATTTTTGTGGATATTTGAAAGTATGAAGTAGATGATAGCTCAGCCATTTTTGATATGGGTAATATTAAAAGATTTTATTGACTTTTGAATGATACAGAAGATTTTACTAAACAATTTCTTGGATTTAAAAACCCTGACATTTTTGCTTTAACATCAAAAACTAGAATATTTTACAGTATAGTGATACTTGTAAGTCTAAAAATTAAAAGAATTATCTACAAACATCATATAGATTTGTAACGTAGCCAGAAGTTGAATTAGTAAATTAATAAAGTCCCTAGAGAAAGTATTTATTTTATGCTTCTAATTGGTTTGTACCTTATGTATTTGTCTCATAGTAGGGCTTCTTAGTGTGTTAGTTAAGATATAATACCTCTGGCATTCAACACCGATTGAAACTAACATTGATCTAGACAACACAGAAATGGATTTCTTTCTCATGTCAGAGTTTGAAGACAGGCAGTCCAGGGCTGGCAGGGTGTATTCAGTGAGCCAGATTTCTTCTGTCCTTTTGTTCTGCCATTCTTTGATGCTTACCTTTTTTCCTGAAGTGCAAGCTGGCTCACCTCACATCTGCATTTGAGCCAGCAGGAAGGGAAAGGCACATGGTAAACGAGTCTCAGCAGTTACACATGCAACTTCTACTTCTGGCTGATTTCACAGGGCCATGCCTGTCGGCAAGGGAGGTCAAGAAGCATATCCTTTAATTCTCAATAAGCCTGTGTCCAGCCAGAGTTCAGGATCTCCATTAGTACACATGAAGAGGGTCTGTTGGAATCTGATTATTCTCAAGAGATGTATAAAAGTTTAATTATTTATGAACGTGCACTTTTCTGGGGAAGCCATGCTGACCCATGGCTTTCATGAGCTTCTTTTTTTCCATGAGCTTCTAAGGAGGATTTGTGATCTCCCAAAATTTACGTATTTGTAAAAGAATTTAAGTGATTAATGTGACATTTATTTTATTAGCTCCATTCCAATCGATTACAACTTGTACAGAAAATTCTGGTCGCTTCAGGATTACTTCAGGAACCCAGTGCAATGCTATGAGAAGATTTCATGGAAAACTTTTCTCAAGGTGAGCTGCCAGTCACATGCTATTAAAAGCCCAGTTTTTAACAGCTAGTGGCAGGGCTAAGTCGTAACTCTTGTCCAGGGTACTTTTCACTGTAGAATTTTGTGTCAAATATTTTTGTACCTATTTTATAAGATACAGCAGATAGACTGTAAACTGATATTTAAACCACTGATTTTACAAATGAGTTGGAAATTTAAAAATTAAAACTAAAACCTTGAGGGTTTTTTTAATATAATGATTGTTATCAGTATAAATTAATTGTTCTGCTGAGGACATTTTACCTTTTTTAGTTTTTCTTGATACTGGAGATTGAACCCAAAGCCTTCACACTGAGCTACATCCCCAGCCCTTTTTTAAAAACATTTTTATTTTGAGACAAGGTCTTGCTAATTTGCCCAGGCTGATCTTAAACTTACAATCCTCCTACCTCAGCTTCCTAGAGTATATTCTATCTTTGTTTTATATAAAGTTATTTTACCTGTTTTATAAAAGAATACAGTATTAAATCCATAGTGGTGAACTTACGGTTTTGGGTCAAATCAGCCTATTGCTTTGTAAAAAGGTATATACTGTAATGCATCCATGACCATTTATCTGTGGTAGTTTCTGTGATTTAATGGCAAAGTTGAGTAGTTGCTATGGATGCTATATGGGCCACAAAACCTCAGTTTTCTTTTTTTGAGACAGGCTCTTACTATGTAGCTCAGGCTGGCCTTGAACTCAAGTGATCCTCCTGTCTCAGCCCCCTGAGTGCTGGGATTACAGGTGTATGCCACCATACCTGGCTTAAAGTCTCAAATACTTAACATGTCTGGTCCTTTACAGAAAATGTTTGCCATACCTGTTTTACAGAATGGTATTTCCTTTTTTCTTTTTTTTAAATTAATTTGTCCATTATTGTCATAATTAATATCCAGGATAAATAGCTCTAAAGTAACATAGTGTATGTTCCATATTATCTTTAATAATTCTTATTTTATATGCAGTTTAGAAGGGGGGTACCATCCAAATTCATATTAAATGGTTATTGAAGTCATAAAGAATCTTCCAGTTGGACAGAATTTGACATCCTTGTTCTGTTTGGTCACAGTCTTAGCATGAGAAGTGCGTGAGAGTTTTCAGTAATTTCACTGGTAAATTTCTGTGTTCATTCAGCCCTTCATACATCAGTGGGAACCACACCTGTGGATTCAACCAGCTACAGATTAAAAATGTTTGGGGAAAAAATTACATATGTACTGAACATACACAGGCTTTTTTCTTATTCCCTGAGCAATACAGCATAAAAACTATTTTCATAGCATTTACATTGTAAGTAATGGAGATGGTTCAAAGCACACAGGAGGCTGTGCATACTTATATGTCAGTAGTGTGCCCTTGTATTTAAGGGACTTAGGCATCCTTAGATTGGGGTTCCATGGGATGGGGTGAGGCCCTCAGACCTGTCCCCTGCAGGTACCAAGGGACGATTATACTCTCAAAGCATTCCTTTAACTGTTTGCCCTCACACAAACCTAAGAAGAAATCCTGTGGGTTTTTTTGGTACCTGGGAACAAATTCAGGACCTTGAGCTTTTGAGGCAGGCAGCGGCACCACTGAGCTAAATTCCTGGCCCAGAAATCATGTTTCTTTAGGAGGAAGTTTATTTCTACTTTCACAGTACCATGAAATCTTTTACATATAAAATAGTTTTTATCCCCATTTCCATTATACATATATGGTTGACTGTGAGTACATTCTAAGTATTTGGTACAGAAAAACATTAAACAAATTTTTGGTAACAATGCCAAATAAAACTAACTGATATTTTTACTTTTCAGTATTCTGAAGAAGTTTTAGCTGTTTTTAAGAGTTATAAATTAGATGACACTCAGGCCTCCAGGAAAAAGATGGAAGAATTGAAAACAGGAGGAGAACATGTATATTTTGCAAAATTTTTAACAAGTGAAAAGGTATTAACTTTCTTTTTCACTAAGCATAATTAGAAATGTTTTTTGTTTTTTTCCTTTTAGCTGATAGTCTTAAGTTCAATAGAATTGTTTCTTACTTTACTTTTGGTTAAAGTTGATAAATAGTACTTTTTCTCCTTGGGCAACTAGGACTAATTTGATTTCAAAGACAAAAGAGGTTGTTCTATGTTATGTCCGTTTTGTAGACTCAGCAACCACTGAAGTGCAGTGGTTTTTGTGTTTTTTTGTTTTTATTTGGTACCAGGGATCAAACTCAGGTCCTTGTGCTGGCAAAGCAGGCGGTGTAACCACTGAGCTAAATCCCTGGTCCTAGTTTTTTAGACTCATTTTAGAATTAATGCAGCTTAATTATTTTCAACTGTACAAATTTTAAATTTAATCTTATATTTAACTTGCATTTATAAAAATATTTTGTAATTTATCATTTAGGTACAAGGGGTTTGAAAGTTCCCCATTACTCTTATTTATACATTACAGTAAGTCAACTTTGTTCAAACACAATGCTAAGGGATGATACACATTTTCTAGTCAATACAGCACACTGAGTTTATGTTTCAATTCATGCTCTTCGCTGTAAACACATAGCAGTGACAGGCAAAATATAAAAAGACAAAGCTGGGCTTCCAGAAACAAAATAAAGATCTTCATGGACCAGAAATGCTGAAACTAAAGCCATGGCCTGTCAGGCACCGGAAGTTTGGCTGCGAGTAAAATAGCCCAAATGTGTGCCTTGTGGAGCTGGGACAAAGCCAGATTCTCTGATGGCAGCTGGGGTCTGGGATGGAATTGTAGCCACTTTTGAAAAGAAACTAAGAAAAGTATTACTAATCTTCTGCCAAGGGGTGCAGTTTTATAGGAAATACAGTCCCAGGACTACGAAAATGCAGCTGTGTGTCCTTCTGCCTGCTCAGTCACTGGCTATGTGATACTGCCTGTAATTGCATGAAAAGCTGCTCCAATCATAAGATTTCATGCAGACCTGGGCCCAAGGCCCTAGTGGAAGCAGAGCAGAACTGCTAGAGAGGGAATGGTGTACACAGACGCAATGTAAGCAGACACCCCCCCCCGCCCAAGAAAATCTTTATATTCAAAACTGATAAATTAAAATTCCAGGGCCGGGGATTTAGCTCAGTGGTTTCGCCGCCTGCTGTGCAAATGCAAGGACCCAAGTTCGATTCCTGGTACCAAAAAAAATTTCCAAAATCTATAAAGAAAATCAATTGTTGGAATATATATCAGTTTATTCTAGATGAAATATACAGCCTGGCCAAGACTTTATAAATATTTTGGATACTAAGAATTGTTAAGATAGCACTCATAAAAAGAGAATGAGAAATCAAGAAACAGATGCAACAGAAATGCTGTCAGACAATTGAATGTGACCACTACTTGGGAATCTCGGAAATGGGAAATACATTCATTGAAATCAGTGGACAACACAAAGGATTCAACTGTAGGCTGGACACAACCAGCGAATTGAAGATAGTGACGAGAACTTCATCCACAATGCAGCACAGAGAGATTTTTTTTTTAAGCGAAAGAGCATTTGAAAGTCATGAAACAGAAATTCCAACAATAAGATTTTCAAAGAACAAGAAAAAATGACATAGAAACTATCTTCAAAGATTTGAATTCCCGAGTCCTCAGATTAAAAGTATGCTACAGTTAGCAAACAGAATAAAGATAAACCACACTCCAATACACCATGTTGTAACTCTGGGGTAACAGGCACCAAAGGAGGGGAAAGGACCACTATATTGGGAATGAACAGCTCTTCGTAGCAGATTTTTAATCTTTATAAGCCATCAATCCCAGAAGACTGGAGAAATGTTAAAGTGCTGAGGGGAAAGAATAGGTATGATTCTAGAATTTCATATCTACCTAAACACACTCAAGACTGGGTGTAAGAGACAATTAAGGACTTGGAAAACTTCAGGAGCCTCATTTTGAAAGTAATAAAAGATGTTTTTCAGGAGGAAGGAAATTTAATCTATTAAGAAAAGAGTGGGATAGGGTTGGGGATTTAGCTCAGTGGTTTCGCCACCTGCTGCGTAAGCACAAGGACCTGAGTTCGATCCCCGGTACCAAAAAAAAAAAAGTGGGATACAGAAAGCAGTGGTGAGCACAAATATTGAAAAATGTGACCAATTTGCTATTGACTGTAAACAAAAACTTCATAGCAAGTGATTTTTAAAAATAATGTGGAAAAAAATAATGTGGAACTTAACTAGATGACAGCAACAACATGGGAAGGGAAAGCAAAGATGTTTAATGAATAATTTAAACTCAATGCATTTCTTGTAATCTTCAGGAAAAGGAAAGGATACTCCAGACTTTTCACATATGTTAAAAGAATAACTACCAAAAGGAAGGCAAGAGGGAATCTAGACTGCCTTATAAGTCCAGCAGATGGCAGGAAGCGGGGGCAAAGGAACATAAGAGGGGTAAAAATAAGTCCCAGTGTATCAGAAATAACGTGTATAAACATTTAACATACTGAACAGCACAAAGGATCAGATCAGATTTTTTTAAAACCCAGCCATATTTATTAATTTAAGTGAAATAAACTCTTTGGTTGAATAAAGAATTGAAAACTTTCATTTTACCTTATGTTTAAGAGCAAAATAAAATTGCAAAGGTCATTTCCTTGCTTGGCAAAGAAATCTTAAAGATTCATACGTTTTGAAGAGCTAAAGTGTTATGGCTGGAAATTTAGCTCAGTGATAGAGCACCTGTCTAGCGTGGGTTGATTTCATGGTCCAGTCCACATTGCCATCAAAAACAAGAAAACTATGGTGTCAATATAAATAATATCTGGGCTAAAAAAATTATAAAACAACATGAATTGTGTACCTGTTAGCAGTTAGAGGTTATATTTCTCAAGATATGACATTCAATTTAAAACTCTGAATGTCTTAAACTTTTTTTCCTTGGTGTAAGTAATATTTCTAAAGACATTTTAATAATAGAAAACAAGGTTAGACATTTTCAGAGAAATCTCTACATTGAAGTGTAAGGTTGATGCTTTGTTCTCCATTTGCTTTATTAGACATAGGCGTATTCTGTAGGAGAGATATAAATTGCACTATTGTCGGAGTTTTATGAAAACCAGTATGTAGACATTTGTTATTTAGTCAAAACTGATTTTTTTCAGCCATATTTATCCTTAATTAATCCTAAGTGTAGGTAACAGCGTAATTGCCTATATTGTTTAGGAAATACCATTTCATTCACCATACCTAAGAACCTTAAAATTCATGTAGAAAAGAATGCAAGAGAAATTTAACAAATGGCATATGGAGCACATGATAATTTGCTTCCTCAATGAGAATGTATCTAAAACAAAATTATTAATATTGGGTGGAAAGACATTCAAGCTAATAACAGTTAAAAAGAAAACTATAATAACAAGAAAAAAAAGTAAAATGCATAAATCAGATTTTAAAATCCACATAAAAAGGTAATGAACCACTAAGAAGATACTGTGAACTTATCTAATGTGAACTTAATAATATATATATAATGTGAACTTAATTATATATATTATATATACTGTGAATAATATATATGTACAATGAATATATAGTAATATATGTATTATATATACTATGAACTTAATGTGTCCTCAAAATATATTAGGCAAAAATTTGTAAAATTATAAGAAGTTGGCATATTCATAATTAATTTGGCAATATTTTTAGGGGCTTCCATCAAAAACTGATGGATTAGAGTCCGGGCATGGTGGTGTGCGCCTGTAATCCCTGCACTTGGGAGGCAGAGGCAGGAGGATCACTGTGAGTTCAAAGCCAGCCTGAACTACATAGTGAAACCCTGTCTCAAAAAAAACTGATGGATTAGGAAAACTAAAGATTAATAGATACATAGAAGCTGTGGACAATACAAATAGTAAGCTTACACATAGAAACCCATACAAATACAACCAATTTTTTTTTGCATGAACATAGAACGTTCACAAAACTTGATAGCTCTAGGGAGGAAGTCTCAGTGAATTTCAAAGCTTGCATATCGTGCAACATCCTCTGCTCACAGCATCATTAAATTAGAACATTAGAATTGCAGGAAGTATAGTTTACAAGGAAGCCAATATGGAAAGAATAAAATACATATCCTAGGAGTTAAAGAAGAAATCATAGTAAAGTTCCGAATTTGTCATAAATACTTCATAACAAAATTACACGGAAGTAGTATGTGTTGGAAGTGAAGGTAACAAAGTGAGACATAAAAGGAAAATTAAAGCAAGAAAGAGGGACAGATTGAACATTCAACTCAAGAACCTGGAAGAATAAAGAATAAACCTCAAAAAAAGAATAAATTACTGGACCAGAACAAACTTTACAGAATACATCCCTACAATCAAGTAGAAAACCAATGAATGGGGCCGGGGATTTAGCTCAGTGGTTTCGCTGCCTGCTGTGCAAGCAGAAGGACCCGAGTTCGATCTCCGGTACCAAAAAAACAAAAGAACAAAACAGAAAACCAATGAATAATCATTGAAGAAATAGTAGTAAAAATTACATCAGGACCAGAAGTTTTGGGGCATATATTACTAGCATTTCAAAGAATAGCTCTTGGTATAAATGAAAATTTTCAGAAATTTAAAAGAGGAGTATCAGCCCAGTTCATTATATAAAAATACAAATTTTAAGAATATTAAAGATGGAATAGGGGAAAAAAGTATGTGTTAATCTCATTTATAGATATGACAAATAAAATGTTTTTAATATTCAACAATCAATGGAAGTTGCTGTTTTGTTTTTTTTAATTTTTAGATAGAAACTTCAAAGGAATCATCCTGTGTGTGGTTCACTGGAAAGGTTACTATAATGCCAAATTACTAACAGTAAAGATAAAATGTTCCTTCCTCTCAGTGAAATACCAAGAAAATTCAATAAAATCTAGTATGACAGAACTCAGAAGTAGAAGAGAATTTTCTCTTAAGTTGATAAAGGAAATTGATGAAAACCTTATGGCAAATGTACATAATAATCAAACTTTTAAAAGTACTCCCATTAAAGTCAAGAACAATACATGGTCAGTGATCTGTAAGTGAAAGTTTGGCAGCAACCTTAGCATTCCTAAGCAGGAGACTGGGTGGGTAGTCAGTGTATATAGCCCTGAAAATGCATAAACTACAGCAGTGATTGGCAAATCTGTAATGCAGGTTTTGTTGGACCATGGCTATTCTCCCTCATTTACAAATTGTCTCTGACTGCTTTTGCAGTACAAGAGCAGAGATGGCTAGCTGTGATAGAGACAATACAATCCACAAAGCCAGTTACATACTGACCAGTTTGGTTGGTTGTTTATTTACTTATTGGTATCGGGGATCGAACTTGGGACCTTGCACTTTCTAGGCAGGTGGCGGAACCACTGAGCTGAATCCATGGCCCAAACTTCTTAAGTGTAATGTGCTTATGATCTGACAAACCCCTTCTTGGCTCTGATTCAGTGTCTTCTTGGCTGCTATTCGTAATTCATTGTTTCGTTAAAAGAAAAATTATCTTCTAACAAAATATATGAAATTAAAGGACTTACAGAGATAGATGCAGAGTTAATAAACAATGCCTAGCCACCTTGATCACATCCAGCCTGGTTCTTACGTCCCCACTCCCGGCTCACTATGTAGGTCCTTGTGATGGGCCTGTTTATTTGACTCAGCCTCTTTTCTTTCTTCCTCCTGTTAATTTCTTCTCACTGACTCTTCAGCTTTAGGTTTGCTTCTAATGTTTTTCATTTAGACACTGCCTCCTCCGGGGAGCCTTCCTAGAGTTACATAGGCAAATGGGTAGAGGGTGGAGCCTCTCACTGAATTAGCAAACCCTGGAAAAGAATAGGTTTTGTGAGGAAGATCAGTCTTTGACTTTTGTTCATGAAATCTATCAAGTGTCAGTTAAACATTCAAGTAGAGATGTGGAATGAGATCTAAGTTGACAGTATGGATTTGGGGGTTCAGGTTTTTGTTTTTGTTTTTGGTACTGGGGATCGAACTCTGGACCTCGTGCTTGGGAGGCAGGGGAACCACTGAGCTAAATCCCGGCCCTGGGGGTTCAGTTTTTAAGTGGTAAGTAATGCTGTAGTGTGTAAGATAGCCAGGGAAGAGATTATAGATTGGAAAGAGAAGAAAATGTTAAACTGAACCCAGAGGAAAACCAACATTTAACACGTTCATGAGCAGGGTGGTGGCTCCGAACCACTCACTGGTGGCACTTGCATGACTGTCCTATCAAGTGGCATGGGGCAGTCCCACTAGGTGGTGCAGAGCTGGTGGGAACTTGTTCATGGAAAAGGAAAGACAAAGGCCTTGAATGGTAGCAAGTGAGAGCAGAGAAAAACTAGGAAAGCATGAATTCATGGAAGCCAGGTGTATCAGAGTGAGGACTGGAAAACTGTTAGATTTAATAACTGAGTCATTGGTGAGCTTGACAGAAACATTGTCAATGAATTGGTAAACAGGGAAACTAAGAACAGATTGAGGCACCAACGGGAAACAGTAACCAGTTGATTCTTTCCGGAAGCTTTGCTTTAAAGGGAGGGCAGGGTGAGGATGACATTAGTATTTAATGCTAATGAAGGGAGTTTGGAAAGACAGGGCTAGAAGATACGGAAGCAGGGCAGTTAATGAAGGAGCAGCTCTTTGTCCAGTTGAGTGGATTTCCTTTAGCCATGAAGGTGTTGTAACAGAAGGAAATGAAGAAACAGGTGTGGGTGCCACTGATTTGTAGCTTTGAGGCCAAGAAATTAAGTGACTTCCAACTTCATAACTACCTTGTTGAAAGCAGGTAGTTATGTACTACAAGTGAGGAGGGGTGGTAATTAGGGTTTGTGGTTAATTGAAAAGGTTTAAAATAGTTCGTGGGCAGAAGAGGAGTCTTAAAGAATAAAATATTTTTATTAAAGAATAAAAGATTTTTAAGTTGGGAGACAACAGCACAGTGATGCGATTTGGTGTATTCCCTCAAGCACCTCCACTTGCAGCCTAGATTGGAACCTTAGAGTTAGTGTGGTGGTGACTAGAAGTGACGAAACTGTGGAACAGGAATGAAGTCGGAAGAGAGGAACTGAGGAGTTTCGGCAGACTACAGCCCACAGCTCAATCTGGCCCACTGCTTGTTTTTGTTTGCTTGCTTGTTTACATTTTAAATGTTTGCATAAGGGCCTGCAGAGCCTAGAATACTTAGTATTTGGCCCTTTGGGAAAAATTTTCCTGACCTTTATCTAGACTAAAATAAGATTATAATATAAACAGGATAGGACTCTCAGATATGCAGAAAATAAAGAGTTTGAGGGCCTTTGGGTCTCAGTAAAATCCAAATATTAGGTATATCGGGAAGCAACTAAGTGCAAGACTGGGGAAGGGAAGGAGCTTATTGTGAGCTCAAGGCTTCAGCGCTGGGGGCCGAGTGATCACCTGGTCGTACTTGTGGCCACCCAGGGAGGAGCTGCAGTAGAAGGACGTGCCAGTGGGTGGGTTGAGGTCCAGGAACTGAGGGCCATGTGGAGTCCAGTCCCCCAGGATTTGGAGGACAGGAAAACTGATCACACACCATTCACATCTGCCAATTGGGGATGGGAGGGTCAGTAGGATAAATAACAGAATCTGATACTCAGTTCCTAAAGGTAAGGGGAAGCTGACTGGAAGGGCAGTATTTTTTTTTTAATTTAAGGACAGGGATTGCTTAACCCCATGGGGATTGTTCAGTTGAAGGAAGCTGCTAGTGAGTGAAACGGCTGTTACATGGTGGCCTGCTTTGGTAGCTAGAAACAGACCTTGGCTTCACTGAGCCAGATATTGAACCAGAAACCAGTGGCCAGGCCTTCGGACTGTCTTGCTGGTTATTCATCTAGAGGCTGGCTCCCTGTTGTTGCTGTAGGTCAGTGAGGGTGAACTTCTGGCACACGTGCCACAGCCAGCTGTGTTACCACTGAAAGCTCTAAAATGTTTGCCATCACTGCTCTAGGTCATAAAGGCAGAAGTGATGTGAGTCTGTAGGTATAATCTTCAGCTTATGTCCTCTCGGGACATAATCAGAACGACTTTCTTTCATCACTGGATGTTACTCCTGCAATGAACCAGCTAGGTGCAGGATGGTTGAACAAGACCTTCCTCATTAATGATCTTCAAGTCCTTTCTAGTCCATATTCTCTGACAGTACAAGTAGGGTGTAATTTTCTCTAAAACCCGAAAAAGAAAGCCTACTCAGTCACAGATGACTTCCTGCTGTTTTCTTACCTCCCATGGCTCACAGCCTCAGCACAGGCCCTTTATGGGCCCACCCTGATGTGTGGTACCCAGGGCAGTGCTGTCCATCTGCATGTACCTCTCTACTGTAGCCTGGATTTGTCTGGAAGAGTGCTGGCCACTCCCTTTTTAATATTTCTGCCTTATTTTGTCCTGATAGAGCACCAGCATGAATATCTCATGGCCTCAAATGGTCAAGAAACCTAAATGATGCCTTTGCTGTTCTGTCCTTGGGCTTTGGCAACACTTCCCATGGATGGACCTCATGACAAATATATTTTGATTGAATTGGAATCTTCCATTTCTGTAGTTGCATAACCTGTTCCTTTAGGCAAAACTTGATCTTAACAAACTGTTTTGTGTATGTGCTTGTTTTTTGAGTAGTTGATGGATTTACAGCTGAGTGATAGTAACTTCCGTCGACACATCCTGCTGCAGTATCTCATTTTATTCCAGTATCTCAAGGGGCAGGTCAAGTTCAAAAGGTAAGTGAACCAGGGTGGTAAAGGGTCTTTAAACAGGTGCCAAGGAAAGGACTTGGTCATGGTTTTTCTTGCGTAGTGGGCTCATTTTCTGTATGAGAATCACATCCCTTTATTGCTTCTCTTACAGCAAACAGCCAATGGGAGCTTTCAGATGTAGGCTATTTTGAGGAAAAGGTGTTAAAATACATCTTCTGTTCGTGTGAGTCTTCTCTCCTAGGCTGTAGGGCTCCCGAGTTTTTTGCTTTCTCTTTGTGGGTGGAGGTCCCCGCTCACACTCCCAGTGCTCTGTGCCTCCTCCGGCCTCATTTGCAAGCTGAGCCAGCAGCACTTCCCTTACAGGAGTGGCCTTGTCTAGATCATCAGACCCAAAGGGACTGAGAAAAGCCTGAAGCAAGGAGTAGTTCTGGTTTCTCTGGGGCTTCACAAAACCTCGTCAGCTTCCCTCCCCTTCCCCTTCTGGTGCAGACCATTTCCTCTTGTCCGCCGTGGAAGAGGTGCACACTTGAGGCACTGTGTCAGGTGCACAAAGCAGTGCAGTGTTAGTTGCATGAAGGACCCGACCCTGCTGGGTTTGTGCTGTCATCACGCACTGGCTTCTATACCTGTTTTTTTGGGGTTTTTTTGGTACCAGGGATCAAACTCAGGACCTTGATACCACTCTTAAAATTGTCACTCCTTCTGTTGTGAAGGTTTAGCATGGGGTATGAAACAGGAACTTTGGAGTAAGACTTGAGTCTGAACCTCAAGCTTTGTGGCCTTGGACATAAGTCTTTCATGTGTCCCCTTGGGTGCAGGGCTAGCTCGGTTCCACGGCTGTCCTCCGTGCCTGCTGCAGGACTGTAGAGCAGCCGTGCAGGGGAGGGCTCAGGTCATGGTGGCATAATGCTGGGGGTTTGCTGCAGCATTTGCTAGGGTTTTTGCTTTCTGGTTCATTGTATTTTGAATGAGTTTTAAAAGAACATTGCACGCCTGCCTAAATGTGCATCAATATAGGAATAGGTTATGTCATCTTAGAGGTTTTCAGCTTGCATTAAGCTTTTGAAACATTACTCTGTTCATCATCAGATCAGTTAACTGAAGGTTTTATTTTTCTCATCCACACCTCGTGCCTTCATTCTCTTAAGTATGATATGCAAGAACTTTCTCTGCATTCTCTCATTTGTGACTGTTCTTGGTAATTTTTGACATTATTTCCAGTATGATTAAGTTATATGTTACATGCCTTGTATTGTTTTCAAAATTATAAGTCAACTTTAAAATTAAATATACGTTGCTGTAACTTAAGTGTGTTTATTTTTTTCCCTAGTTCAAACTATGTTTTAACTGATGAACAATCACTCTGGATTGAAGATACTACAAAATCAGTCTATCAAGTAAGTCCAACATGCAACAAACCTATGATTGAAAAAAATGGAAATTTAGAATTTTCTTTGTTTCAGCCCCAAATAGGAAAATAAGGATAAAGTTAAGCTCAGGTACAAGACCACAAACACTTCTTGGTTCTCTGCCTACAAACCACTCCTATGATGCAGAAAGTTGTTGAAAGCTTAGTGTATTCTTTCTAATCACAGCTACTATCTGAAAACCCCCCCGATGGAGAAAGATTTTCAAAGATGGTAGAGGTATGTGACACATGTGGTTTTCTTAGCACCAAATATAATTTCAAAAGAATTTCATTATGCAAAGGTAATTTCTTTGTTTTTCCCAGCATATATTAAACACGGAAGAAAATTGGAACTCATGGAAAAATGAAGGTTGCCCAAGTTTTGTGAAAGAAAGGTAAATAAATGTATACTCATCAGAAGAAATGAGGAAGATATTTCAAAATATAATTAGATATGATTGTATCACATGGATATGTATCTATTTTATATAAAAGTGTAAGTTAAACTGTTAGTACAACCACTTACTTCACTTTACTTTGTATTTTTACTTCAGAATTCTTTTCGTTCTCAGAATAGGCTGATCTTTATTTACAACTGAAAAAAAATCTTGTGTCTCTACTTATAATTTGACCTATTTTGTGGCATTTTTGTTTTCTGTCTCATGAGTATTTTATTGTAATATAAAGCTTTCATCTTTTTCATGAGAAGAACAGCCTTTCCCTGTGTTTGTTTGGTTTTAGTTTTTTGTGGTGCTTGAGATCAAACCTAAGGCCTTGCACATGCTTGTCAAACCTACCCCTGATCTAATAACCACCCCAGCCCTAAGTTTTCTTTCCCATTAAGGCTTTGCCCTTTCTGTGGTTCATATGCAATTCCAAAATGAGTGTGTGCTTTGTTCCCCCCAGAACATCAGATTCCAAGCCCACGAGAGTGGTACGGAAAAGAACAGCCCCAGAGGACTTCCTTGGGAAAGGACCCAATAAGAAAATTCTGATGGGAAAGTAGGTCAACTTCTCTTCATGTGTGGGGTAGTCTTAGTTATTTTTATATTTTGAATATGTTACCGTAAGAACTCTCCAGTTTTTCACATCCAAATAGAATATAAATTTGGGTTTGTTATGTACATACATGACTAAAGCAAACCTGTTAAATACCAAAAATTATGAAGGAGAAAAGTAAAACTCATACTATCACCAGCCAGAAATCCACCGTTTATGTTGTTTTTCTGTTTGGTTTTAAGGTATATGAGGGTGGTGTCCAAAAAATTTTGTGTCTATTTTGTAGTGAGGAGTTAACAAGGCTTTGGAATCTGTGTCCTGATAATATGGAAGCCTGTAAATCAGACACAAGGCAAGTTTAACATTCTTCAAATGCTGTCTTTTCTTGAATGTAGCTTCACTGGATAATGGAATCTTTTCTCAGCTAAGATCAGAGTTCGTAAGTTCCCTATGATTGACTATGGCCTTCCACCATAAAATACCTAGAAATGCTAATAAAATCATTGTAGCAGTCACAAATAATAGAGGAGCAACAAACCAAAAGATTTTAAGACCAGAAAAATAAACTACAAGCAGGATTAATAAAATGAGATGCCTGTCAAATCTGAGACTAAGTCAACCCAGTAGAACAAAACTGACACAGGAATAGTCGGTTTCAAAAGTAGCAGCCTTAACAAGCTCTGAAAAGGTGCCCAGCTTCACTGATAACTGGAAGTACAGTTAAGAACGACGGCAGCCAATTTCATAGCCAAGAGACTCAGTGATTTGAAATACCAACGTATTTGTAGGAATTGCAGATGAAAATATTTTGCCTTTGCTGCTGGTTGCAGTCGAGATGGCACAGCCACTTTGAAAGACACCTGTCACACCTGAAAGTTAAGTGCACTGTATGACTCATCCATTCCTCTCCTACAAAGATGATCCTAGCGGAGTTTTCAAGACATTTGAAGTCATTTTAGTAGTTCTTACCACATTTTTAGTGAAACAGAAAATAGACTTGTAAAAACACTAACTTCATTCATATGATACGCATAATACTTACATTGATCTGTGTATACTGGGTTGCAATATGAAATGACTTTTGCAACATTGGGGACTGCAGTGGAAGTTTGAAGGCCATGGTGCCTAAAGAAACTATAGGCCTCCCACAAGGAGACAGGCACAAAAATGGTTAGCATTAAGGTAAAAGGAAGAAAACCTGTCAGTGGAACACAGGGAACTTGTGGCGTGTTCATAAAATGGGATACTGTATGCACAGCACCAGAAAATTAATGGATGAAAACTACTCTATTGACTCAGGAAAACTTCAGAAAAATGAAGTTGCATAAGGGAACAAGCAGGGTTCCATTAACTGAAAAGTTTCAGTGCATGCATGGGTATGGATGCTTGTAAACGCACAAGAATGATTATACCAAATCCTGAATAGCAGCTACCTCTAGGGAGAAAGAATGAGATCAGGAAGGGAGCACAGGGAGCTTCAGTCATATCTGTAGGGCTGTAAAAATTGAGAGCACATAGGGCAGAAGCCCGGCATAGGGTAGCAGTCATGTTTGTCACATTAGTCTTGATCACTTAAAAAATATAATATTAAAACTAGAAAATGGTTCCAAAACATTTGTCAATGACAGTCAGCTCTGGCTGGTTATTACTGTGAATCTCATTTTGTTATGACATGTAAAAGAGTGATGTAAACACCTTACAGACCTGTATATTCATTAGGAAGTTTTGTATTGTAATGAAGTGTTATCCCATAAGGTTTGATGCTGATTTCTCTGTGACAAGGTCTTGCTTTGTAGTCCAGATTGACCTTCAACTATGTAGCCCAGGCTGGCCTTGAACTCACAGCAATCCTCCTGCCTCAGCCTCCCAAGTGTCATGCTCTTTTGTTGTTTTTTTTGTTTTTTGTAACAGGGATGGAACTCAGGACTGTGCTTGCAAGGCAGGTGTCTATACCACTGAGCTAAATCCCTGGCCCGATGCTATTTCCTTAGAGACCCCATTTTTCTGGTTTTAGTCAGAGACATAGAACTTCTCATCTGACCCTTGGATCTCATTTGAGTCTGTATCAAAAATTTTTTTTAAAAATAAATCAAGAAAGGGCCGGGGATTTAGCTCAGTGGTTCGCTGCCTGCCTCACAAGCGCAAGGTCCCGAGTGCGATCCCTGGTACCAAAAAATCAATCAGTCGATCAAAGATTTAATTAAAAACCATGCTACCCGATAATGACCCAAAACAAAAACTAAAAGCTAAACTCTTAAAATCTTACTAAGGTCTGCTATTAGTTTGGGTTTAGGTTTAATAAGTTTCTCAGTGGATAGGGACATGAAGTAAAAATAACTTTTTTGCTAGTGAAACTCAAATGCTATTAAAACCCTGGCCAAGGGCTGGGGATTTAGCTCTGGCACTGCGCCTGCCTTGCAAGCACAAAGTCCTGAGTTCGATACCTGGTGCTGGAAAAAAATAAAATGAAACCCTGGCCACCCTTGGAATAGCAGCATATTCACACATGAGTGTAAAGTGTGTTATATACAATGTACAGTAGATGATACTGTATGGTTATAAGATGTGAGTTTAGTTTCAGGTCTTTTCTGACTCCTTAGAAATATGAGTTCCTAAGTTTCATTCCTAACTAATGTATGGGTACGTTAGGATCTTTCATTGCTACCATTTTATGAGTATTAGAAATATATAGTCCTGCTGGGTGTGGTGACATGTCTGTAATCCCAGCACGCGAAGGCTGAGGTAGGAGGATTACTGTGAGTTCGAGGCCAGCTAGGACTGCGTAATAGTGACAACCTGTCTCAATAAAAAAGGAAGAAAAAAACAAATATGTGGTCCTCACTGTTACTTTATAATGCCTAGGGAGTACATGCCAACTTTGGAGGAATTCTTTGAAGAAGCCATTGAACAAGCAGATCCTGAAAACATGGTTGAAAGTGAATATAAGTAAGTAATGTTTCTCATGAGCAAATTTTAATTTCCTCCAATACCTTTTCTTAGGCTCTGTATCAGAGCACCTAATAAGGAGCTCAGTCAGCAGAGTAAGTTTCCTCATCGGGGCTTTTCCCACTTCACATTACTGCACATTCTAATTTCAAGGATTACTCCTACTATCAAGCAGGATTTGGAATCACCCATGATTCAAAATGGTAAGAAGACTTGTCCCTCCCAAACTGCACACCTACTGCCACCTGTCCTGGGAGAACAGTCTGCTTGAAGCCAGGGTTCTGCTGTCCCCTCCACACCTTCGGTCCTCTGCCCAGTGCACTCCAGCGGCTCTGTCATCCTGTGTCACTGCCCTCAGCTCCCACCTGTCACCTCTTGTTTTGAAGCAGCCATTGAGCAAGCTGACCCTGAAAGTTGTTTTTCACCAGTGCACTGCCCCTCCTTAGGGTCCGGTGTCTTCTCTTCGCATCCATGACACTGCATTCTCGAACCTGTTGTCTTTCCACCCGCTGCCACCCCACCTCCGTCTCCATTGTCCTACTCATTTGAGAGTAACTGCAGGACTGTGTCAGCCTTTTTATCTAGAATTTTCTAGATGATGCAACACAGGCTGTTTTAAATAGGCCTCGTAGGTTCCCATTTCCAACTCGGAGCCCCAGCCCTTCCTCTTTGGTTAAAAGTGACAGTGCCCGTTTCACAGGGTTACTCCAGGGATGAAATAAGGATTCGCTTTGAACCATGAATGGTGTAGTTAGCACTCAAGATTCCCAAGTAGTGAGACCCCGTGATGAGTTTGTACAGTTGCTCTGATCCCTTAACTTAGTTACAGTTCTCCATGCAGCTGATCTTTAAAATAAATGTGCATAGCTGGGCATGGTGATGCACGGCAGGCACGCCTGTAATCCCAGCATTCAGGAGGCTGAGGCAGGAGGATTGCCATGACTTCAAGGCCAGCCTGGCCTACATAGCAAGGCCCTGTCTCAAACACCAAAAAATAAAAGCCCAAGTCCAGTCTCCAGCATGAAGTATTAGAGTGTGCCTGTCCCATACTCCTTCCAGGCCTTCCAGGCCTCCCTGCTCTGGCTCCTACCTACCGCTGCAGCCACTGCCTCTCACACAGAAGTCTCCCTCTTCCCCTCCAAGGCCTTCTGTTTGGAGTGGGCACATGCTGACCCCCTGGACTGACCTCCCTGCAGACTCAGCCAAGGCTGCTTTCTTGCACTCCTGTAGTGTTCACTTCATGGCACTTTCCACTCCGAACGCCTCATTCTCGTGGCTTTCTCATGCTCCCTGTTGGCTGTATGGCTAATACCGTGAGCGTGCCAACACCTCTCACACCACTGTCAGGTTAGACTAAGGCCCTGCCTCATATCTTCTCCCAGTTAAGGAGACTGACGTCCATCCTCAGCTAGTAAAGGCAGAGGCAGGAAAGTCCCCATGGCCCCAGGCCCTGCTCTTCTCCAGTGTTGTCCTGCTTGAGTATTCAGGTGTGCTTCTGCTCAACAAGATTGTTGCTTATCTCTAGAGAATAAAAACACTGACCTGGAATTTTCAAAGTGTGAAAAATAGAACGGATTAAATGGATGTCAGTGGGGAAGGCAAAGCCTCACAGTAGGTGCTAACGTGGAAGAGCCTGCACTGTCGAGGGGTAGTTTCTCAGGTCTTTAGTGCTACAGGCACAACCCACAGGCAACTGGCAACCTGTGTGTGAGAACCAAAGCGAGCAGACAGCACATCTGTCACCTTAGGGATGGGGGGACTTCCAGAAACGTAAAATGAAGTCAACTTTTGCTTTCAATTTTTCTGCACCTTTGCCTGCTATCTTTAGAATTTCTCAGAGGTTTTGGTTTCTGATCCATGTGTCCTGCCTATGCCCGTGCTCCATTGGGGACCAGTTCTTGATTCCACTGTTTACTGTGTTTGCTACTGGATATTTCTTTCAGTGCATTGAGCCATTTTTTATTTACTGAGGCTGGTATTAAGTGAATTAAAATTTAGGTGTTTATTATATAAATAGGAAACCAAATACAGGTTGATGAGTATCCCTTATCCAAAATGCTTCAGATTTCAGTTTTGGGGAATTTGGAATGTTTGCACAGGCTTTTCCAGTTGAGCATTTTTGAGGCACTCAGAAAGCTTCAGATTTTGGTGCACTTCAGATTTTCAGATTAGGGTTCTTCAGTGTGTATTCAATTGTATCATCAAAACCCAGTGCTGGATTTATATTCTGAACTTAACATCTGTAGGTGATACCTCAAGTGTGGCTATCAAGTCACTGAATGTAGGTACTTGCTAGGAATTTATGAATCTATATTTTTCCAAGTAACAGATGGATGATTCCTGTCCTACACATACAGCATCTGTCCAGGACTCGGGGACACATGCTCTGATTTGTTAAAGTAAAATGTATGTAAACTTTGAGAATGTGCTGGCTGTGCCTGAGCCTGCCTCTTCAGACTGTTACAGTTACAAATCGGTTGACTTCTGATATTTGTACATGTATACACAATGAGTGGTCCTTTAGGGTTAGAATGAGAAAATGATGCTTTGAGCATGCCCATTGGGTATGAAATTGTACCAGAATCATGTTAAGTAGAAGGGAATACAGAAATAGGAACTGAAAAGTACAAAACTGTCATTGTTTTTCTAGAGTTGTGAACAATTCAAATTATGGCTGGAGAGCCCTGAGACTGTTGGCAAGGAGAAGCCCACATTTCTTCCAGCCGACGAACCAGCAGTTTAAAAGCTTGCCAGAGTATCTCGAAAACATGGTAATAAAGTTAGCCAAGGAACTACCAGTAAGTAATAGCACTTTTCACAGCCCTTATTTGACATTATCCTCTTTAAAGCTGATACTGCTCTATTTGAATACAGACTGAATTTAGTTTATCATGTTAAAAAAACCCTACAAACCATGTCTTAAGAATGAGGGGAAAATGTGTTGATTATATGTACATTAACAAGACCAGTAATCATCTTCTGTGTAGCAAATAATTTAAGTTCATAATACTTGGGTAATCTACTTCCTCTCTGAAACTTAAGACATGCAGTTTTCCTGTCTGGCAGTGTATCCCCTTCTACCAAAGACTAGGTGAAGGAGCCCCAGTAGAGAACCTGAGCTTTCTACCGTGCTCTTTTCTTACATATGTAAGGCTGTAGTAGTGACTGCCTGACCCTTAGGTACAGCATCTGTACCTCTCCGTATTGTGCGGGCAGGGGTTGGGGGTCCAATTTGTGGCTCTCCCTCTGTGCCTCCTCCAGATCCGTACTCTCCCAGCTACGCCTCTTACCTGGCGTTCACAGTTACGCTCTGGGGCAGGGCCTCAGTCCAGTACTGGGTCACAATTGGTCTTATCTAAGCAAAGCACCTGCAGCTGACCTTACTTCAGAAACTGGCATCCTTTTCAGCATTCTTCTTTCTCACCTTTAGCCTCCTTCTGAAGAAATAAAAACAGGTGAGGATGAAGATGAGGAAGATAATGATACTTTACTGAAGGAAAATGAAAGTAAGAATTGAATTTTCTTGGCTGTTTTACAAAATTGGAAAAGATTGGGGTTCTGTGTTGAGAGGTACGTTAATTTGATCTACTTCTCAACTTCTGTTTTGTCTTAGCTCTGCTTCTAACTTATAAAATTACCTATCAGAATACTAATTTATATAATAAAATTTGGAAGTAATGGTGCTGTATAAGGGGAAGGAAGATACATTTTAAAGCAAAATGTCATTCCTCTCTCCATTGGGAATTGGCAGGGAACAGTTGATTTCAGGGAGAGTCTTCACAATTACAAGATAGGCAACAGCTTTAGCTTTGATTATGGACCTGATCATGATTTTAAGAGAGGTATTCAACCCATGTAGAATATAGAAAGAACCATTTTAAAGTGCAGCTTAAGAAAGGTGATGAACTCAGTGGCCCCTTAGCTTTCCAGTTCTGCTCTACACTAGAATCGTAAGTCACTGAACTTTGTGCATGATCGATGCTGTTTTCTAGGCCCTGATGTTCGGCGGGATAAACCTGTGACAGGGGAACAAATAGAAATATTTGCCAACAAGTTGGGTGAACAGTGGAAGATTCTGGCTCCTCACTTGGAAATGAAAGACTCAGAAATCCGGCAGATTGAATGTGATAGCGAAGACATGAAGATGAGAGCAAGGCAGCTGCTGGTTGCCTGGCAGGATCAAGAGGGCATCCATGCGACACCCGATAACCTGATCAGCGCACTGAACAAGTCGGGGTTGAGTGACCTTGCAGAGAGTCTAACTAATGACAATGAGACCAATAGTTAGCTTATATCTTTTTTCTTTTTTATTAAAACTGTGATAGGATTTTGTTACCAAGCAGCATTTGATAAGAGGTCCACTGGTTTTGGTAAACAATAAACATTTTTATAACAGTTGTACAGTTGGCTGGTGCTCCAAGAACAACGAACACACATTGGCTCAGACCTCAGAGGTGGGGGAGGGGTGGGCAAGGAAATCAGCCAGAATGCAGTGACCTCAGGACCATAGCTAGTTTTGTAAGTACACTTACAGTGGAATAAGCTGTTATGGGTATGTTATGTTTCTGCGTGCTGTTAGCTGAAATTTAGCTCTTCGGAAATCAGTGACACTGAAATCTTATTCATACTTTAAAGCAGAATCAGGAGCTGGGCTGTGCCCCATGGGTTTTTTGGTACCGAGGATCAAATTCAGGACCTTGCGCTTGTGAGGCAGGCACCAGAACCACTGAGCTAAATCCCCGGCCCCCATGTGATTTTTGAGTCAAGGTGTCACTATGTAGCTCAGAGCAGCCTTGAACTCATTGTGTAGCTGAGGTTGGCCTTGAACTCACAGAGATCCTCCTGGCTCAGCCTCCTGAGTGCTGGGATTACAGATGTGTGCCACCATGCCTGGCTCCCATGTGTTTAAAAAGTTTTACTGGCACCTAGCATGCTCATCCCTAAGTGCCCCTGGCATTGTTGCAGTACCACAGCAGAATGGGTCCGGGGGCTGCAAAGCCCAAAATATTTACTATCTGGCCCGTTACAAAAAAACACACCTGCTAGCGCCCAACTTCAAACAAAATGAGCCTAAAATCTCACTTTTAGCCTTATAAAAATCACGTGACCTATGACTGACCCCTGGGATTACTGTGAAGTTGGAATTCAAGGTGGAAGGTCCCTGTGCTCAGCAAAACACTGTGCGCCTGGCTGAACACGGTGCCCTAGCTTTCCCCGAATGTCCAGCTCAGCCAGGGCCGTGCATGGCGCAGCATAGTGAGGGAGGCACATTCAGGACCTCTCCCTTCTCAGACCTTACATGAAGGCTGAATTCTAATATAGCCCTATTAGTTAAAAAGCTGTTATAAATCCAATTTTTAAGTATATCTTTGGAATAAGACTTTAAAATCAAGTGAAATGAAATAATTTTTAAAAATTCTAGTACAAGGCTTTTTACACAGTGTGTTTCTAACCTACCTCATCTGCTCTAGGAGCATCAGCATCCAGCAGGTCAGAAAATATGTTTCTTCTAAAATCATCTAACCAAATGAGACAATGAGTAAAAAGACCATCACACAAACACAGTCATTAGAATTCTTAGGTCTCATCCTTCCCCTATGGTAGAGTGTTCAGGTGAAGTTATATGCAAGTTAGTATCCCTGAAACACTATTTTATTCCTTAGTGTTAGATGCCATCACATTACTCACATCAGAGGGAAATGGCCATTATTCCCTGTGGCTCTTGAACATGAAGACATAAAGAGGGGAGATGTCATGATAATCCTAAACTTCATTATAAGTACCTAAATCAGACAAATGGGCTAATACTCTACCTACCCTCTATCCTTTCTTGACCAATCAGGACTCCTGGGACAAAGATGAGTAATTAAAATATTAAAATGTGAGAAACCAATCATATTCAAGTACCTCAGTCTTGGCGTTTTCTATCATCACTTAAAAATCACTGGTACTAAATTTGGATGTGGACCTTAAGATTTTGGCAATTACCAGGACAGTAACTGCTACTATCACTGCACTCAGCATCCAGAAAAACCCATCACTTTGGTGTTTCTGTTGAAATGGGACATGGACAGACAGGGTAACAGGCGCTGGGATGGTTAGCAGCATAGTAACATTGGGCATCTTTTGAAAGTAGAGTTCCAAACATACCTGAATCTTCAGCCAAGCTCTAACACTCAAAAGCCAGACCTGTCAAAGCTGTTAACCCCTTTTTCTTTATCCTCATTTTCTAAAAATAACCAGAGCTTGTCAACTTTTTGAGGGGGTTGATTACCATAAAACCATTGCAAAGTAAATGTATAAACTGTACTACATCAGAGAGACACAATAATAAATGTATAATCAAATGTACTATTATTGATCACAATTTATTTAAAAGTCATGAAAAGCCAGCAATAGGCTGGACAAATACTTGATTGCACCCATGTTTCATGGGAGTGGACAGCAGCACTGAGTTACACATTGAGAGCAACACTTCCTTTTCCGCCTTTTTGGAAAAATGATTGTTAGATAAGGCAAAGGATGGGCAGCTACTGAATGGTGATACGAACCATGCAAGAACAAACAATAGGGAACAGATGTGCAATAAACATCACTGCTGACTCTTGGGCCAAAAGGCAAGGAGAAAAATGATCACGGAAGGTAATGGTTGAAAGACGTATCAACTAAGAATTTTTAAAAATTAATGCAAGAAATGAGCTCTTACTGTCTTCCAGCCACCTTTATAGAGGACAGCATAATCCAAAGGTAATATTCTTTCCGTAATTTTTAGGGTGATGCGCAAGCGGTCTGCTTCTGCCCTCTCTTGTTCCACACAAGAGGAAACAGACGAGACCACCTAAACATCTTCCTCTAAAGCTCTGGATTATAGAAGTGATCAACAAATAACATTTATTTCACACCTAAGCATAAATAGCTAAGTAGATTACTGTTCACTTTCCTCTTCCATTATTTCCACTCTGCGGGGCCCGTAGAGTAGAACATAAGCGATGTGCCAGTCTCCGCCTCCAGAAAGCCGCAAGATATCTTCTGGTGTCACGATGCTGACCTTATCATCATCAAACTTGATCCATTCATCTAAATAAGAGACAGAGAAAAATATTACACCAAACTACGAGTTCCACTAAAAAAAGGCTCAGAGTGAAGTGGCGCCCAGCAGCAGCTCTCCAGGCGCGGTCTGGGGACCACCTCAGGATTCCATAGCATTGCAACCATCGCGGGGCTACTGCTACAGTGCCATCGCCGTCCCCACCCTCCTGCAAGCCAGCTCGAGGAGTCCAGCAGCTGAGTGGCATGTGACAATAAAAAGGCTGAATACAGAAACAGGAGAATCTAGCTATATTGTAGAAACAACAGAAAAACATAAAAATGTAAATCAGTACCATTTCTCCCTAGTTGTTTTGGAAAATGTCACTTTTAACTGTCATTTATATTAATGAGTAATGGGTTTACTACTATTAAATTTTTCTTTTTTTGTACCAGGGATCAAACTCAGGACCTTGCACTTGCAAGGCAGGTGCAGTGCCACTGAGCTCAATTCCTGGCCCCATTACTATTAATTTTAAATGAATTCAGCTGGGAGTGGTATACTCCTGTAATCCCAGCACTCTGGGAGGCTGAGGCAGGAAGATTACAAGTTCAAGGTCATCTTGGGCTACACAGTGAGTGCAAGACAAGCCATAACACGATTCTGTATGGGGAGGGGGTATCCCTCAGCTTGATATGCTAATATTGGAAATATTTAGAGAGATAAACCTCATTAAGGCTGCAAGGTCTTTATAATTAAGAATGTATGGCCACACATAGTAGCAGATGGCTGTAATCCGAGCACTTGGGAGGCTGAGGCAGGAAGACTGCCAAGAGTTTAAGGCCAGCCCAGGGTACACAGTGAGTTCAAGGCCAGCCTGGACTACAGAGGAGACTGTCTCAAAAGACAAAACAAAAACACATCCAAAAACACCGCCTATAAAAATTTTTAAGAAAACAGTGTTGAAGAGTTGATAAAACAGCAGATGTTTACCTTGTTTCCTTTTCACCCACGATACATAATGGCCCGAAGAACTAGACCTTCCCTGGTGCGTTAGCACTGCTTGTAAGTCATAGTATCCACAGTTATTGGAGCCAGTATCTAAAGAGACGCGAACCCATTAGTATCAGGCAATGAACATTCATGTGCTTTGTCACACAAGGTAACAAGAATAACCTAAGTCTACATGAAAATAGTACTTTACTCGAAGCCAGGAAGATGTTACTGTCCAGAGCTAAGACCACAAGTGATGTTTTTAAAAGTGTGTCACCCACTGCTCTACACTTAGGGAGAGATTTTTACTGTATGTCATATTGAACCAAATTATTCTCAAGCAACCTCAATAAACAGGTAACAGTAACAAAACAAGTAATTTTACCTTAAAACACACGCATACACATAAAATAACAAGTGAAAATTTCACTTACCATCAGCAAATGAAAAAGGTTCATATTTAATCTCTTTCTGGGGACTATTCTTCTTGTCACTCTGAGGGGAAAGTATTTAATTTTAAATCATGACACTGGGAATAAAGTTTGTATTCTTGTTAACTGTTCAATTTCACAAACACAATGCAAAGCACTGAGGCAAATAATGACCTGCCATAGGAGCTGTTCAGATGGCCCAACGGTTACAATGCAAGTGCAAAGCAGAGGCCTACTCTAGCTGCGTGCAGCAAGGCACCTGTGTGTCATGACCAATGAAGCCAATAGCTGGGGACGTAACCGGGAGTCTAGCAGTGCAGTCACAACAGTGCTCTGTGGTAGAAAAAACCCAATTCTGTAATTTTACCAACAGACTATCAAACCATATTAAGGGGTGAGGGAGTGCCCCAATTAAAGAAGCTAAGTCAAATAACTGCAGTTTACATAAACTGTTAAGCCATGGCCATCTTCCACTTTTGTTTTTTTAGATTTCCCTATGTAGTTCAGGCTGACCTTAAACTCACTATGTATCCCAGGCTGGCCTTGAACTTGTGATCCTCCTGCCTCAGCCTCCTGAGCTCTGGGATGACAGGCATGTGCCACCACACCTAGTCCATCTTCTGCTGTAGTTCACATGAACTGATTACTTAGCAAAGATAAATGTACAGTTAAAGAGGTCCGATTACACAGACAAGGACCTTTAGTAGAAACACACTGCCTCAACTCATCTCAGTGTATAATATGAAAAAGATAAATAACTTCTTCAGACATAGGCCGCCAGCCTTTTGCAAACTACAATGGGAATGAAGACAGGGCCAGCAGTTTAAAGACAGTGGGGGCAGTAAGAAGTCAAGGGCCTTCCCGAAGTAAGAACTATTTCTTTTTTATATAATGTTAATATCCAGAGTAACCACTAAAAAAGCTACACAAAGTAATACCTCATAGACAAATCAAAACATAATTCTAAAAATGTACAATAACCCAAAAGACAAAAAACAAAAACAGAATAACAGCAAAAAGTAAAACATTTTTAAATGGTAATATATTAATAACAGCGTTAAATGTTAGGTGGTCTGAATATATCAACAGAATTCAAATATAACAGAATTGAAATCATGTGTGTTCTCTCACAATGGCATCCAACTAGAATCAAAACAGGTAGTAGGAAAATTATGTAGACATTTCTAAATAATACATGGTCTAAAAGGAGGTACGTGGTATAAGGAGGTCTTGAGAGATTTTAAAAATACAAGAAACAATTAATTGAAAATATACTGAAATTTGTGGGACACAGTGAAACCACTGCTAAAAGAGAAGTTTATAGTACTAAGTAGATACATTAGATAAGAAGGAAAGTCTGAAATTAATAATCTAATATACAAAAATGGCTGAGGGCAGAGCTCACTTGTCCAAGTGCACAAAAAGTCCTAGGTTCCATCCCAGGGACCACCAAAATATTAAAAATAAAAATAAAAAGTAAAGCAGAAAAAGAACAAAATAATCCAAAGCAAGCAGATGGACATAAGAGCCAAAAACAATAAAATTAAGAAAATAGAGGGCCGAGAATTTAGCTCAGTGGTTTTGCCGCCTGCTGTGCAAGTGCAAGGACCGGAGTTTGATCCCCGGTACCAAAAAAAAAAGAAAAGAAAATAGAAAAAAAAAAATCAAGAGAATACAGCCAGTTTCTTAAAAAGATAAATAAACTTAGCAATCTCAAGCAAGAGAGAAAATAAAGATATAAATTACGAATATAATGAATTGAAACGAGATAGATCACTAACAGACCCTTGGGGCACCAGAAGGACAATGGAATACTAGAAACAAGTCTACAAATAATGCAATTAATTCTACAAAAACAAGAACTACCAATATCCAATATGAAATAAATCTCTTGAACAACCCAGTTAACTAAGAGATTGAATTTGTCATTTAAAAAATCTCAAAAAAGAAATCACCACACATATTAACTGCAACAATTACGCCAAATTAATATGTACTAATTCTTCAAAACCTGTTTCCAAACATAGAGGGGGAAAAAGCTAATAAATGAATTCAGCAAAGTTCAAGATAGATCAACAAATAAAAACTAACCATATTTCTATACATTACCCAAGCATATCAGACAATGAAATTAAAGCAATGCCAGTATAAAAATACCAAAATGAATAAAGCAGGAACAAATTTAACCAAAGAAGTACATGACTTGTTAAGTGAAATATAAAAAACAATGTTGAAAAAAAATGAAAGACCTAAACAAAAACACATTAATTATCAAGTTTATGAATAATACTACCATTCAGATGTCAATGCTCTCAAACCGACCCATAGATTCAATACAACTCCTCCTACAAAAACTCCAACTCTTTTTTGGTGTATTTTCTTTTCTTTTTTTTTTTTTTGGTACTGGGGATCGAACTTGGATCCTTGCACTTGTGAGGCAGGCGCTGGAACCACTGAGCTAAATCCCCAGCCCATTTTTGGTGTATTTTCTTACAAGATGGACAAAGTAACATAGAAATCAAGGGACTCAGACAAAACGGCTACACCAGTCTTCCAATAGAAGGACGAAGTTGGGGTATATAACTTCAGTCCTTCTCAGAAAATCACAGAAGCCAAGACCTTGTGGTAGTGGCATAAAAACAGACACATAACCAATGGGATAAAACCGCGAGTCAGAAGCATACTCTGCAGCTACAGTCAACCAGCTCTCCACGCAGAAGCCAAGACAGTCACTCTCAAAGCCTAGTCTTTTAATTTTTTTTAAAAAAGTGGGATAACTGAATGTTCACATGTAAAAGAATACAGTAATACCAGTTCATGAACACTTCTGTTTGCAAACAATTTGGTGCACAAACAAAACCATTCGGCCAAATTCTGCTTCTGTTCGCAAGCTCCACATAGGATGACAAACATAACCACAGCAATTTTCCCCACACATAAACAAACACAGCCACCCGTCTCCAAAATCATAAAACAAATTAAGTTCACAAACCAAGGTACCACTTGTAAATCTGAACATCACATCATATAAAAAGTTAACCCAGAATACACCAAAATACTAAAATGGAAGAATTAAAATTGCAAAATTCTTAAAAGGAAACCTAAATATAAAATCTTCATGGCCTTGTCTAGGAAATAGTTTTTATTTTGGGGTCTTTTTGGGGTTACCAGGAATTGAACTCAGGACCTTGCACTTGCGAGGCAGGTGCAGCGCCACTGAGCTAAATCTCTGGCCCTATTTTTAGGTTTGCTGAGACAGAGTCTCACTATGTAGTTCAAACTGGCCTTGAACTTGCGATGATCCTCCTGCCTCAGCTTCCTGAGTCCTGGGATTACAGGTATGTGTCACCATACCCAGCTTAGGAAATGGTTTTTAGATATGACACCAAAGGCACAAGTATATGTGCTGCCGAAGCGAGCACACCAAAGGCACAAGTGACCAAAGTAAAAATAGATTTGATTCCATCTAAAATTAAAATCTTTTCCCTGCAAAAGACCCTATGATAAAAGGATGAAAAACAAGCTACAGCCTAGAAGAAAATACTTGCAACCCACATGTCAAAGAACTAGCATCTAGGAGAGAACTCAAAACTGAGAAGAGTAAAAACACAAATAGTCCAATTAGAAACAAGCAAAAGGCACATTTCAGCAAAGATCCTCTTAGCTACATAGATGGCAAATAAACACATGAAGACATCATCAACATCGCTAGCTACTAGAGAAATGCAAAGAAAGAGTCACAAACTTGTCCTCTGGCTGAAAGGAAAAACAGTGACAACACCGAAGGCTGGCTGGTGAGAATACAGACTGCTGACCAGAAGGTAAATGGCAGCAAAGCATCTGGCAGTTCTTAAAACTAAACATGCAACTCCCAAGCAACAAGTCAACTGTATCCTGGGCATTTGTTCCAGGGAAATGAAATTTACGTTTACACTAATCTCTATAGGTGAATGTTTATCTCAGCTTTATCCTTTATAGACAACCTAAAATCAACCCAGATGTCCCTCAACAGGTGAAACATTAAGCAAACTGGTGTCCACACCAGGAAATACTATGTGGTAATAAAAAGGAAGGAACTATAGTTCTATACACAGCAACCTGCATGAAACTGAAGAGAATTATGCTGATTCAGAAAAGTCAATCACAAAAAAGTTACCTTTAAAAATGGAAGGGCTTTGATTTTACTATAAAACTTTCTTGAAAGGACAATTACAGAAATGGAGAAACAGGTTAGTAGTTGCTAGGAATTAAGGAGAGAAGACAGCAGAAGGAAGTGAGTCCATGGCTACAAAGGTGACTCTAAGGGCTTGTGGTGGCGATGGAAATGCGCTGCATTGATGTCCATGTGTGCGTGACACCATACTGCAGTCAGCCAAGATGTTACCACTGAAGGGAGAGGGTGAAAAAGGATTCTGGTCTCTGTACTATTGCTTGTAACTGCATGTGATTCTGAAATTATCTCAAAGTTTAATTTTTTTAAAAAGTACTTTTAGCTGCACACACCTGCAATCTCAGCTACCCAAGAGGCTGAGGCAGAAGGATTATGAGTTCAAGGACCATCTGGCAAACAGTGAAAAAAGTGCTTCGAACACACACACATAAATGATAATCTGCAGATTTTAATTTTAAAATTTGGTTACTAGAAAATTTTTACTCTGAAGAAAACATTCAACATATAATTCAGCTCTACCTTAACTGAACCTAAAATAATACAATTTATAAAATATAGTTTACTACAGTTCTGATTTTAGCATTCCCAGGCGTACCCACAGCACCCATGAAAAGATGTTACATGTCACAACACACATTAGTGAACCAATATTCCGTTACCACTGATTCCACCTAAAAACGGGAATAACTCTATGCCTGATGAGGAAAATATTAACATCCACTGAAAATGCTACAAATTTATGCAAAGTTCTTTCAGGACATAAATATAAAAGGAATACAAACTACAGATTATAGGGGGAAAGAAAACACTAAGCTGCTTATATGATAAAAACTACCATAGGTAGTTTTCTCTTATGCTATAGTTAAGTTTTACATCTAAACCTTTAAAGGCTTACACCACTATGTATATATGGGATGCATAATTGAAAGAGGCTCATTCATTTTTACTAACAATGCAAAATAATTGCTATGCACTGATTAAAACAGTACACTAGAAAGTCAGCAAGAAGAACCTACTGTATTTGGCTGCTGATTCACTTTTTTATCTTCTATATCCTTGAATTTTGATCGAAAAGAGACCATTTTCTCTTGAAGTTCAGGTGTACAAAGTTCGTACACATCCAACATAAGGGGAAATTTAACATCCTACAAATATACCAAAAAGAAAAAAAATGTGAAGACACAGTTATTTAAAGACACACTTTCAAAGTCATGCATTCATCTTATTTGATTGTTGAAAACAAAATCTGTGAAAATCATGTGCAAGACCATGGTACAGTTGAAAACCTCTTAGGACTTATTCTCAAGAATAATCTAACTTAGAGCTGGGGATTTAGCTCAGTGGTTCCGCCTCCCTGCCTCACAAGTGCAAGGTCCTGAGTTCGATCCCTGGTACCAAAAAAAACCAACAAGAATAATCTAACTTTTTGTTTTTGGCTGCACTAAGTATGACACACAGGGCCTTTGCCCTGAGCCACATCGCCAGGGTTTGAGTCAGGATCAATATACACGGGCTGGGGATTTAGCTTAGTGGTTTTGCCGCCTGCTGTGCAAGCACAAGGACCCGAGTTCGATCCCCGGTACCAAAAAAAAAAAAAACAAACATATACTTAAAGCCAGGTACAGTGGCACATGCCTGTAATCCTACTACTTGGGAGGCTGAAGAGGGAAGATCACCAAGTTTGAGATCAGCCTGGGCAATCTAGTGAGACCTGTCTCAAAATGTAAAATAAAAAGAGCTGGATATGTCTTAAAACACTCTTGGTTTCAATGCCCAAGTATCACTAAAAATAAATAAATAATAATAATATTTGGAATAAACACTAGTAGACACTTAAACTACACTGACGTTCTCGTATAACACTAAACATAAAAAATGCTATGAATTTTAGCTCAAGAAGCTAGAATTATGTACCTCTCCCAAAGGTCAGGAATTCTGTAGTCACACAGCGGACCTATAGCTCAACTGAAACAGTTAAATTGTAAGGCTGGCCCCTAAGACAAGGGATTACCATTTCAATAGTCTTTGGGTAGGGTGATCTAACTTTCTGCTTCCCTGGAGGAAAGGAACCCCCTAGAATATAATGTGCTTTACTGTCTCCTTCCTTCTCTCTCATCCAGATCCCACCCAATCAGCTCCTCTAAAGTGAGGGGCATGGTCGTATTTGTGGGAGTGCAGGGGATCAATCAGAATTACCTGCAAATCTTTGGACAAATATATGGCCCCAGGTTTCATCCAAGAAACTTAATCAGATGCTTGGGGTTATAGGGAGAAGCCAGGAGTATGTACAATTAGAAATAGGTCAATAAATAATCCCAATACACATTCTTGGTTTAGAACTACAGTACTTAATGATGCCTCTAAATATTTCAAACTACAGTACAGTACTTAATGATGCCTCTAAATATTTCAAAATATAGCTTAACATATCCTTAAAGGAACAAATGAACCTATTATAAGTTTGGTATTGCCTTCAAATAATTATATTTTTATATAAACTAAGGCTCATTACTAACCTTAAGAACTTTGGCATTTACTGATTCCTTCTCTTTATAAAAAAATCGAACCATCTGAATAGTTAAGTAAGCAGGTAGTCGGCTGATCTTGGACTAAGGAGAGAAAATGGGGAGAAATCCTTTACATACAATTACCCCATGTTTTTAATTCCATGATGGTTAAAAAATAATAATAAAAAAGATTAGGTAAAAATTAACTGAAAACTTCTCAATGGAATGGTATTCAATTTCCAAAGGAAATGTACAACTTACAGATTTGATGTACAAAGCATTTCTTTGCAATGTTGGAGACTGTTTGGTGATTTCTTCCTGAAGTCGCTAAAAAAGTACATTACAACCAAATATTAATTTTAAGATTTTTCCCTGCAATACAGAATCACACTCTAATTCTTAACAAAGTAGTACTACTTACTAGACAACATATAATATATCTATGGATTTATATCCATATAATCTGGGCCAGGGATTTAGCTCAGTGGCGCCATCCCTGCCTTGCATGCACAAGGCCTGAGTTCAATACCCGATGCCACACACACACACACACACAAAAACAACAAAAAACCCCACTAAAGAGAAATAATCCAAATGAAGCCAGTATGGAAGGGTTTTAGACCGTGCTCAATTCTTATAAGGTATCAAATAATTTTATACTGTTGTGAACTCTTGAGTACGAACAATGTTTTCAGTTTTTAGCTATGACCCAAATGTTGCTCAGACTCCCAAGAACTTATACTGTACTTTATATAACTTCACAAAGCCTTTGTTGTTCCATTATGGATTATCAGAATACTTAAGGTAGGAAATCTTTGTTCTTTATGCTTTACGTACAAAAGGCTTCCAGCATCAATCAAGTATTTTTAAAATCCAAGAAGCCTTCACACAAGTCTCTGTTAACTAATGGATCTCAGGAAGCATTTAGCCACTGTTCCTGCCTAACCTTCATGATCACCATTCCACTTCTGACAACCTGCATCACTGTGCAAATATTTACCCCTCTGGGGATCATTTGTTAAAGTTGGTAGTAAAAATGCCATTGTCGGGCCAGGGATTTAGCTCATGGTTCTGCTGCCTGCTCTGCAAGCACAAGGACCTGAGTTCGATCCCTGGTACCAAAAAAAAAAAGCCACTGTCACAAGTACATGAGTTAGTCCACATGGAAAACCTGGAACACTATTTGGCATACACTTGATACTGAATAAAGACTGGTTACTATTTCCAGTGTTATATATTTTTTTAAAAAGCACTACTATTTTATAATGAAAACTACCTCTACTAAATCAAAATGAAATCTGAATTAAAACAACATTGATAAGGCCGGAGATTTAGCTCAGTGGTTCCAGTGCCTGCCTTGCAAGCGCAAGGTCCAGAGTTCAATCCCCAGTACCAAAAAAAAAAAAACAACCAACATTGATAATATGTTATACTTGTAGTAATTTTTTTGAAATTTATTAAGACAGTCTCACTATGTAGTTCAGGCTGGCCTTGAACCCTTAAGAATTCCTTCTACCTCAGCCTTCCAAGTGCTGATGTTACAGGCGTGCACCACCATGCCTCTTAAAGTTTACTTCTTAAAATTATTATTATTATTATCATTTCTTTGTACCAGGGATTGAACTTGGGTCCTTGCGCTTGCACAGCAGGAGGCGAAACCTCTGAGCTAAATCCCTGGCCCAACTTCTTAAAATTATTAATCACATTGAACCAAGTTTATTCAGCAACAAAGGAAGAGTGAAACATGGAGCAAAATTACTCAAGAATAATCAGAATGATTTAAAAAACTCAAAATTTTATAAAGGAAATAAATACATCTATGAGCACGTGTTTTTTCAAGAAAAGTACAGCTGGTGTGATGTTACTCATCAGAAGTAACACCTGCAGACCAGTGTTGGGGAACCTATAGCACACATATCGCGCAGTGGGCTGTTTGTATAACTGAAAGCTCTAAAAGGTTCACCATCACTGATCTAGACCTTCCAATTACATTTACTGTCCCATAATTTTACAAAATTATGAAGAAAATATGATCCTGGAGAGTCTCTGCCAAAGCATTTCATTCTGTACTCTCCAATGAATACTTACACTTAATTTTTTGATGCCTTGAAACTAATACATCATGATTTATGAAACCATATTAATAATGCTCATCTATGAAATGATAAACTAATTGAGATTTGATTTCTGAATGTATACCTGTTTCTTGTTATTCAGAGTAGCTACGTTCTATAAGATCATCCTGAGCACTGAATTAATGAATACTGAACCACTGGCCCTGGGTTCCTGTGAGTTCTGATCACCTTTCCATCAACAATAAATACATAACCTTGTTATGTGGGTTTCTGTTTAAAGACACTTTATTTCACATATTGTGCTGATTCGTTAACACTGAACGCAGAGCCAACCGCATGGTAACTATGCCCAAAGGAAGCTTCTCTATTCACGTGGTCCTTGGTTAAGGCCTATCACAGCCTCCCCATACTAAAGACCACTACACAGTCCTTGAGCACTGTGGTTGAGGGTCATGTGAAACACTGAAATCACCGACAAAACACCTTAGCAACAAGAAGACATGGAATTAAAGCTACTGCACAGCAACTGGGTCTGACCTTAGCTGGGACTGCTGTGTGCTGGTGGACTCAGAACCTGCACTGCTCTGCACACACCAGCACTGACAGCTCTGACATTCAGCAATAAGCACTTCCTTAGGGGACAAACACTAGCAAGCAGTTTTATTCGTAAATATGGAATCCGCAAATAATGAGAACAGGCCATATCTGTCCTTACCAATTTAAGTCCTGTAAAAAGATACTTGACCTCCTGATTAATAAAACAGCTAAGCTGCAGCTGATTTTCCTTTCCTTTGGTGACTTCTTCTTCTTCAGATTCTGTACATTTCATGCTTTGCAAAATAAGATAAAGAATGCCTACAACAAGTATTTCTTACATAATTTTTGAAATAATACATACCCTACTATTAAAGTAATAATCATTCATTGGTATTTAAAATATATTGGTCCCAACAGAGAAAAATCACATTTCAACATATGTATAAATGTTCACCTGCCCTCCAACAACTCTATAAAAAAGGAATGAATATCTTAAAATTCAACAAACTCTCAACAATATAAGCTGATACTAAAGAAAATAAACAGAAATCTCTTCTAAGTTTCTACTCACAACCTAGAAAATAATACTTCCTTGAATTCATGTATGATGAATTGGAATACTCCTATGCTTATAATTTAACTGATATTCTTCATTCCATACAATTAAAAATTAATTCCCTTTGAGACTCAGGTAGATTCTACTAAGGATGTTCTTAGGAAAAAATTCTGAATATTATTGACATACATATATCTAAACTTCATGAATGCTCCAATGGGTGTTTTTTTTTTTTTTTGTACCAGGGATCAAACTCAGGTCCTTGTGCTTACGAGGCAGGCAGCAGAACCACTGAGCTAAATCCCTGGCCCCAATGGGTGTATTTTTAATAATTCCTAATTTCCACTATCATTTTCTAGGCATAAAAATCTCTCAAGAATTTTTCTTCTTTTAACCCACCACATCCCAATCAGCCAACTCTGCTATTTATGTTGATTTATTTCTTGTAAGTTATGAATATAGTCTATACAAAATGTGACTCATAAGGATACGTAGTTTCAAACTCAACACCAAAGAACTGGTCAATTAGACTTTTCTTTTTAGTAGGTGTCACTGCTGAAGCGGATGAAGAATCTGTCTGCAAAAATCAAAATGAAATTAAAATTCCAGACTTACTCTATATAAATATTAATATATTTTCTTCTATACAATCCAGTTCAGAAATACACATTTAAGATTTTTAAAATGTAGTCCTTTTCTGTGAAATTCATTTATAATTCAAAAACACCAGCACAAGATTACAGATGGTCAACAAAATTGATAAAGTGTAATACACAACACTAAATATCAAATGCAAGCTATTAAATTATAATATAGATTGTGCATATAAAGTATCCAAATACATATCTAGTGATTAAGATGAATTTACTTCCAGCCTCTGGGGAGCAGAAAACAAAAACCAACAAGAAAAGAATAGTGTAATGAAAGTCCATAAAAACAAGTCTGTTTCAATTACCTCTTTAACAGAATCATCCTCTATGGCTTCCAATTTCTGCTGCAATACTCGCATCATCTGTATCCAACATTCATTAGCATCCTGTAAAATTTAAACAGTAACAGAGTAACCCAGCAGTGATAGTGGCAGATCTGTAAAATCATTCCAAAATAATTACTGTTTGCTTAGGGGAGAAAGATGTTTTCTCTTTTAAAAATACTCAAGCAAATTTAGTATTAAAAGATCTTTAAAAAAATTAACAATTTCAGAATAACTATTCTTTCACTCAACAGATACTGTGCTATACTATCATAGATATTTGGAATAAATAGTGGGAAAAATCCTAATGGGAACATAGATACACCAAAATATAAATTCAGAGATGAGGGCTGTGAAGGAAAAAAAAGTAGTTAGTAGTAGCGATGAAGGGAAGGAAAGGGTATGATTTGAGTAAGGACATCAGAGAAAGCCAAGGAGCCTGGAGACCCAAGGGTGCAGGCCATGGGCCATGCTCCTATCCAACAGTGCAGGGCAACAGAGCAAACAAAGGCTGTACAGGAAGAGAGCACGGAAACGGTTTAAGGAAGAGCAAGGAAGGCACAAGGCTAGAAAGAGAGCACAGGGAAAGAAGCTGTGACAAGAAGGCAATGTCCCAGAGGCACCAGGGCCTCTGGGCTTAGGACAGCACAGAAAATCACTACCTGGTACTAAATAAGGGCCCAATATGATCTTATTTTTGCTTCTTTACTGGGGGGGGGGGGGTCATTCTGGTGACTGAACCTAGGAACTACATCTACCACTAAGTACATTGCCAAGCCCCTACCACTGAGCTACATTCCTAACCCCTATTTCCTTTTTTGGCCCCTCTGGTACTGGGGACTGACCCCAGGGCCTTCGCACTGAACTACATCCCCATTTCTTTTTATTCTGAGACAGGGTCTTTTAATTTACCAAGCTGCCCAGGCTGAGCTCGAATTTGTCATTCTCCCACCTCAGCCTCCCAGAAGGCTAGGATTACAGGCATCTACCGCCATGGGCAGCTCCTATTTACACTTTTAAAGACACTGAGTGCTGTGTGGAGAAATGCTGCTGAAGCGCAAAAGCAAGCAAGACAGTCAGTTAACAGACTACTGCCTGACTCCAGGCAAGAGACAGTGGTGGTGTAAGAGCAGACTGATTTTTATGTTATTTCCAAATATATTCCAGTAAGTATGGTAAGTGCAAGAAACCTACATTTTACATTTACAAATGAAAAAATCCTCGGCCTGATTACCTGTTGAAGATACTGTCCTTGTTCACCTTTCTCTGCAAACTGTGGGAAAGCCATGTGTAAAAACTGCAGTAGAATAATAGGTGGAATACTAGAAGAAGTTTTATCCATGGAATCAAACAAATCTCTAAGGGCTTAAAAACAAAGCAAACATCACCTTAGAAAAACAGTGACATATTTAATACATGCACTATAAATACTTAATTCTTAAATACAAAAAAACCCGTTTAACAACATTTAAGTGAATCCACAGTTTCACAACTGTTGGACTCCTAATAAGAAAAAGTAAAATACCCATTTTTGAATCTGAATTCACCAGATGACCTTATAAGCAGTCACTAGCTATAAACAACATGGGGGCTCTGCCCCGCTCTGTCCTTGCCAGCCTTTGTCCTCCCAAACAAAGCAGAGTCATTCATTCAAACCCGAGAACACATAACCTCTGTCCACAGATCAAACAGGCATAATGTCACTGTGCTGCCACTCCGCCGCTGTCAGCCCCACTCCCAACTTACCTTTAAACCCACAGTTGGCTCCTATCCACTGAACTCCTGGATGTTGAGACCTGGCTCCTTAATTAACATTCCTCAACTGTACCCAACAGGTGAGAACCCAAACCAATTTGCCGTCTTGAAAGCCTTTCCCCTGCTTGTGCCTCCCACCAGCACTGAAGCCAGCTGTGCTCTCCAAGTCCAGAGGCCTCCCTTCCTGCCCTCTGCTGACTTTAGCTACCACCCCACCACACTTCAAGTACAGCAAAACTAGACCTTATGTTCAAAGCTAGGGTGGGAAATGTCCCGTATCACTATTCAGGATCAAATGTTCCTGAATGAAAAAAACACAACATGATGTTTAAGAAATGTTTTTAGAGAGAAGACTAAAATTTGAGAAACTCTTAATGTTAATGAAATTTTAAAGTACAAATACACAATACTCAATCTTGTATCATTAATACTTCCTATATACCATTAACAAAGCATCTTGAAAGTTATTTCATTAGTGTGAATGAAAAAGGTGAAGAAACAATCTAGACTAAAAGACCACTGAGACAACTAACTGCTATGTGTGATCCTAAATTAGATCCTGAAGCAGAGGAGTAAATGTCGTGGGCAATAGTGAAACTGGCAAAATCTGAATAAAGTCCCTACTTTATAGTACTAAATTTAATACTGTTACAACTCCCAGATTTTAAAAATTGATGACTGTCAGTAATGCTGCCACCTGCCTCGCAAGCACAGGGGCCTGAGTTTGATCCCCGTTACCACACACACACACAAAAAGCTGATGACTCTTGTTGTCATAAATGACGTCTTTATTCTTAGGAAATAAGTGAATGCTCAGGAATGAAAGATATGATACATGCCACCTTACTCTAAAATGATGCTGAAGAGAATTGCATCCGTTTTACAAAAATGTACTTTTTTTTTTGGTACCGGGGATCAAATTTGGGTCCTTGCACTTGCACAGCAGGTAGCGAAACCACTGAGCTAAATCCCTGGCCCATTATACAAAAATGAAAACACAAATGATTTCTTTAAAAGTACTGGTGTGTACCAATAAAATTAATTTTAAAAAAAGTACTGGTGAGTTCATGCAACTTTTTGGTAAATTGAAATTTATTTTTTAAGAAGTTATAAAGAAGCAAAAATTTGAACCACAGTATTTTCCCCCACCAATACTATTAGCCTGATGAAACGCTGAGTTACTGATAGCAAAAATCAAATGAACTATAAGTGGTCATACTTTCTCATTAAAAATTTTAATAAAGATACTTTCAGGGAAAAGAGAGTAAAATATAACTCTAAGTAATGCTAAGAAACCTACTGCTGATAGCACTGAAAGTTGATGGATGACCACAATGAGATACCACCCTGTACCCCTAAGATGGCTGTATAAAAAAAAGACTTACAATACTAAGTGTTGACAAGGATGCAGAGAAATGAGAACCTTCAACACATTACTGGATGAGATGTAACATGGTATACTTCCTTTGGGCTATAGTCTAGCAGCTTCCTCAAAAAGGTTAAATATAAAATTACCATATGACCCAGCAATTCCACCCCTAGACAAATATCCAAGAGAATGGAAAACACTCATCCTCATAAAGATTAGTACATCAAGGTTAGCAGTATTTTTAACAGTCAAAAAGTGGAAAACACCCCAAATGTCCATCAGTGATGAATGGATAAATGCAATGTGGCATGTCCACACCATGGAAGCTATTTGGCAATAACACAGAATGAAGCACTGTTACAGGCTACAGTGGAACAGGACAGAAGGCAGTCACAAAAGACTGCAACACTGTATAGTTCTATTTATATCAAAGGTATAAAATAAGCAAGCCTATAAGAAGGAAAAAGATTCATGTTTGGGGTAGAAGAGGGAGTGGTGAGGGGGAAAAAAGATTACTACTCAACGTTACGGAGTTGTGTTATGGAGTTAGGGCTTTTCCCCTTCTTTTTGTGTTGCCAGGGATTGAACCCAGGGCCTCATGCACACTAGGTAAGAACTCTGGCACTGAGCTACAACCCTTAGTCCACTTAAGTTGGTTTTGGAAGTCATTTTCTTCAAAATGTCCTAAAATTAACTGTGAATACACCAGAAAGAAAAACTGTACACCTCAAACAGGTGAATTGTATGGCATACGAATTACATTTCAATAAAGCTGTTGGGAAAAAAACAATTTAAAACCCTACCAATCTAGTCCAATGATTTAATAGAGTACTCATTTGTAAAACCATCCAAACTTCTTCTCATGTAATAAAGAAACAAGTTATTTCTATCCTTTAAGAATTTCTACGGCTGGAAATGTGGCTCATAAGTACAGTGCTCGCCTAACAAGCACAAGGCCCTGGGTTTGATCCCCAGCACCATAAAAAAGAATTTCTCTTTCTCCTCAGACTTATTACTTCTTTAACAACCACTAAGACTTTTAAGATGATCGCATCAACCACGATAAAACTTATTTCTAGCTATCCCCAAAGTTATTCCCAAAGATATATCTAACAGAACCTGAAACCAAACTGTAATTCAAAAAAATTCAAAGATTATTTTTCAAAAAGAATATCCATTATTGGCTTAGAATTTAGATAATAAAATAATTTCCAAGTTATTCCACGCAAATATAAATGAGGTGATGTTGTACAAAAAATTGTATAAATTGAAAAGGTGCTGAACAGATTAGAGTAAAAAAATACCATTTATTGCATATTATGCCCCTCCCCTAAAGCAGTGTTGTGAACACACTGACCTGCAGTAATGTACTGTGCTGAAGCCATTTCCCCTGACGCTCTCAAGGCACCTGCATACCTGGGAAAGTGAAAGCAGAATTAACAGCATTACATTCATTCTGAAACTCAAAAATAAGTTAAAAGAGCTTCCAATACCCTCAACCACAAGTTTCTCAGCATAACTTTTCTCTTCTGCTTTTGTACATTTAAGCATTATATACGGCTTAGAAAAAGAATGCTTAAATCAAAACTCATACACCTATTGGAGCCAGGGATTTAGCTCAGAGGATCTGCACCTGCCTTGCAAGCGCAAGGTCCTGAGTTCAATTCCCAGTACCAAAGGAAAAATCACACACCTGTATTTAGCACTAACTCCCTGTTATAATATTGTTGCCTAAGTTTCAAGTCGGTTTGCGTATCTCTAACATGTGGGTTTATATTAAAGGATTTTTAAACTCTACTGTCAGCTTTACAATGTTCAGTTGGTTTACGAGAGTACAGAGGGCTCATCATCCAAGGAAATAAAACACCGTGCTGAAGCAGAACCTCATCATGAAAGATCAGAAATGACCACTCATAACATAGGGGGGAAAGGGAGAGAGCACACCTGCTGTGGGGAAAACTGTGCTTGTGTGCAACACTGACAGCACCCATCACTGGCAGGAACTACAACCAGAACCACGGACAGAGTCAGGAACCCCGATAATCTCAAACACTGATCCACACACAAAACACTGCTGCTGAGTAAAACAAGCCAGAACCACCCCAAAGCACATCCTGCATGACTCTGTTTAAGTTCCAGAATGTGGAAGGGATCAAGATTAAATGACAAGAAGTATAAGAAAACTTCCTAGAAGTGCTCTATATGAGATGTGATCCAAATATATAAGAAACATTTAAATTTTTAAAATTTACTGCAGCCAGGCATGGTGGCACTTGCCTGAAATCCCAGCACTCAGGAAGGTGAGGCAGGAGGATTGCCACAAGTTTCAGGCTGGCCTGGGCTGCATAGTGAGTTCAAGGCGAGCCTGAACTACACAGTGAGGCCCTGACTCAGAAAACCAAAAGGAGCCGAGGATGCTGGTGCATACACTGATACATCGTACAACATAACCTTGAAATATTATGCTAGTCAAAGAAGCCAGTCAGAACGTCAGATACTGTATGGTTCCATTCATATGAAATGTCCAGAATGGGCAAATATATAAGACAGGAAGGAGACTAATCACTGCTTGGAGCTGGAGATGGGTGAAAGGATATAAGAAGTGTCTGTCAATGAATAAGAGGTTATTCTGGAGAGGGCTCTAAATAGAGATGTGATAATTGCACAACCTTTTAATAAAAACCACTAACCACTTTAAAAGGCTGAATCAGTATGATAAATGACTACCTCAATAAAGATGTTACTCATACAAATGTGAACCTCCCTCACACAACCAAGATTCGAACCATTTCTCTCCAGACTTACCTTTTAAGGGCATCTTTGAGTTCAGGCACAGAACGAATACACTGGACTGTAGCATTCATGTAACAAGTATTACCAAGGTTTGTCAATCCACATGGCAATTCCATCTGATTAAAAAAAAAGATTAATTAACTTTTACAAAATGGCATGAGGTATATAAACACTAAACTCCACACCCTGAATCAGATACCACTTAACAGCTCCCACCAATTTATATTCTACCTTCACTCTAAATTGGTGTTCTATTTCCCCTGACAAACAATTTTTACTTGCATTATGCTGGCCATTCTGTCTGAGTTCCTCTCTTGAAAATAAGATAATAGCCATATCAATCCTGACTCTTTTACAGGTTTATCAAGAAAATAGGGCAGCAGTAGCCAGTCACAGTGGCACAGACCTATGATCCCAGCACTCAGGAGGCTGAGGCAGGAGGATCACTGCACATTCAAGGCCAGTATGGGCTGCACAGTGAGTTCAAGGTCTGCCTGAATCACAAAGCGAGACTCTGTCTCAAAAACAAAAACAGAAGAAAAAAAAAAAGGCAGCAAAACAATGCATAGAAATACTTAAAAAAAAGAACAACACTATATAAATACTAAGTGTTAATAAATAAATAAAATATTTGATACATATGCGTTTGCCAGTTTCTGAATTGATTTTTTCATTTATATTCAGAATAGCAACTGGGATGCAGCTCAGTGGTAGAGCACTTGCCCAGCATACACAACACCCTGGGTCTGAGCCCTGGCATTACAAAAGGAAAAACATATATTCAGGATAAACTATACATAATTAACATGGAAGGCTTCAGCCAAGTATTATAGCACACAACTAGAATCCAGCACTCAGGCTGAGGCAGGGGAATCACTTTAAGTCTGATGCCAGGCTGAGCTACATAGGAAGTTAAAGGCCAGACCCTGTCTCAAAACAAACACAACAGGCCAGGGATTTAGCTCAGTGGTGCCGCCGTCTGCCTCTCAAGCACAAGGTCCCGAGTTCGATCCCCGGTACCAAAAGAAACCAACAACAACAAACAAAATCTTATTTACTGCTAAAACATACCCATCTTGATATTAGGGATTAAACCAGAACACTTAGATGCTACTTCCCGAACAACATCTTAATAACTAGTTCAAAAGCAGTGATCAAACACAAAATTTGCTATGTCTTACAGCAGAAGCTAACTGTTCTTCGGTCATGTCTTCAACGAAGACAGTTTTAGCTGCAGGTTCTTCCGGAAGAGCATCTGCTGACCCCATCATTAGTAAAGTCATCCCCTGTTATATATATAAAAAAATTTTAATTTCATGAAAATCCTGAAGAGTCTGATTGTTTATATCCAATAAAAAAAGGAATATAAAGGACACATATTATTTTATTGGCCAAAAAGGTATATCGATGGAAAGTAGATTCCTAGTTACCTACAGCTGGCGATACAATGAGAGAGTGATAATGCTCTAAAATGAGACTGTGAAGTTACACAACTCTGTAAATAAACTATTGAACATAAATGAAATGTTAAAAAATTAAAAAGCCTGAGTAAAATGCATGTGAGAAATCTTCCAGGTGAGATCCATTCCATATTGAATAGCACAGAATTCATCCTGAGGAGAAAGTGATGAGTAGGTAGGTAACTGTGGGTAAAACTTTATAAGTTAGACCTCATCAAACAGACACTTCGTGCAGGATAACCTTGGGAATATTAAGAAAGCATCCATAAAATGTTTTTCACCTGTTCCCAAGTTGTTATTGGCTCTAAAACTGTGACTGTCTGAGACTGGAAGACTAGTATTTTACTTTCTAATGGTGTTTAATAACTGCCAGCTTTCACAAGCATCACTGGAAACTGTATTTAGGTAAAAAGTGCAGCCATAAGTTAAGTTTAGGAATTTATTTTTTGAAACTGCATCTCGATCTTATACAATCCAGTTAGACTAGAAAGAATATTTGGAAAAAAGAAATGTACACAGGTAACTGTCTACCTCACTGTCACTAACATTTTTTTTAATATTCTGAATACAAATTATGTACTTGGTTGTTATTAAAACTTTTAGGTTACTTCTTCACTCTCAAAGCCAAAAAAAAAAAAAAAAAAAAAGCCTGAGGAGGCTGCTCAAGGCTACGGGTCACTTGTGACGAAAGTTCTAAATTTTGATTGTAATGGTGATTATACAACTGTATAAAATTAGCCAAATTCATTCAATTTTAAACAAGAGATAGCTGAGTTTTATCCTATATAAAATTATACCTGAACAGACGCAAAAAAAAATAAATACTGCTATAAAATACTGCTAATATTTCTGACACTGGAAGGGGAGGAATTCTTTAAATGATCATTAACATTTAGTGGCATATTTTCTCCTCCTAAAAGTATTAAGATGCTTTCCATAAAGGCCTATTATGTAACAACTATTTACGCTGAATACAAATATTTTCACAGCACTGCAATCTCCTTTACTAGAAAACATTAAATCAAACATAGAATAAATCAGTGCAAAATATTCAATTTTAGAATTCTACACATTAAGTGAATATACTCAATAAATGTAAACATTCCATACAATAGATAAACAATGAAGACACTGTAGTCTTAATATCTGAACATTTTACTCTTTTACTCAGTAACTGAAATGGAAAGAAAGACATGAACACATGAGACAAAGAAAAGTGATTCCAGAAGTGAACATTTAAAAGAACAGCAGTAAAACAGAAGAAAATAAGAGCCAGAGAAAATTTCTCAAATACCCAAATGAGGTTGAAAATTAGGAAATTAGAAAAGTCAACAAATTCATAGTCTTAAGAATGCCTATGTTGAATCCAACATCTGCATCCTACACTTCATATTTTTCCATAGACTTTTTATGACAATTGCAAAGAAGTACTAAGTCACTAAAAAGTCTTTTTCCAAAGACAACTGTCTCAGATATCAAATATTTACAAAACATACCAGCAATAACTAGCTAGAAAACAGAAAAGAATACCAACAAACATCTAAGAATAAATATAACAAAAATTATGTAATACTTCAATAAGAAAACTATTAGCTTTACTTAGGGATGCTAAGAAGAAAAGAAACCTAACACAGGTATAGAGGCACAGACCTGTAATGCCACCTACTTAAAAGGCTAAGGTAGGGGCATCACCAATTCCAGCCCAGCCTAGGCAACTTTTTTTGAGACAGGTCTAGCTTTGTAGTTCAGCCTGGCCTTGAACTCACTAGGTAGCCCAGGCTGGCCTCACTCACAGCAATCCTCCTGCCTCAGCCTCTCGAGTGCTGGGACTACAGGGGTTCACTACCATACCCAACACAAAATAAAGTTTTTTTAAAAAAGGCTAGGGATGTAGCTCAGTGGCAGGAGGCCCTGGATTTAATGGGGGTGCAGGGGTTAAATAACTGAAGGACACAACAGGATTATGACCTGGAAAAATTAAAAATTATTGAAAAGATATGATCATAAATTTTACATAAATTTAATGAAATTTCCTTTTTAAACTTTACAAAATGATTAAACATATAGCGAATTTATATCCGTGACAATAGCAAGAAATTTCTGAGAAAGAATAAGGAAATCAGCCGAGCATGGTGGCACACATCTAATTCGCAGCATTCTGGAAAGCTGAGCCAGGAAGATCACAAGTTCAAGGGCAGCCTGAACAACTTAGTGAAACACTGTCTCAAAATTTAAAAAAGAGAGAGAGAGAGAGAGAGAGAGAAAGGGCTGGGTATGCAGCTCAGGATGAACACCCTAAGTTCAATCTCCTGTGCCACAGAACAAAAAGCAAAAACCTTTGTTGTGTGTGTGTGGTGGGGGGGGGGGGGTTGTTAAGAAATAACTACTAAAGGGTACAAGGTTTCTTTTCCCCTTTTTTTGAGACAGGGTCTCACCCTGTAATTCTGTAATTCAGGGTACCCCTGAACTCACTGTGTAGCCCAAGCTGGCCTCCAACTTGTGGGATCCTACCTCAGCCTCCCTAGTGCTGGAATTATAGGTGTGCGCCACCACGCCCAGCACAAGGTTTCTTTTAGGGATGGTGATAATATTTTTAAACTAGATAGTACTGATTGCCAGAGATAAAGAATATTTCATAATGATACATGGCCAATTCATCCAAGACATAACAATTCTACACACGTGTGTACCTAATAGCAGAATTTCAAAGTATATGAAGCAAAAAGTAAGAGAACTAAAAAGAAAAATAATGAATTCACAATTATAGTTGGAGATTTCAACATACTTGATATGTAGGGAAGAGGAGGGAGGAAGGAGGATAGGGAAGGAAAGAGAAAAAAGGAAAAAAAGGAGGGAAGGAGGGAAGGGGGGAGAGGAGGAGGAGGAGGAGATGGAGAAGCAGGAGAAGCAGCAACAGCAACAGCAGCAGCAGCAGCAGCAGCAGCAGCCACCACCACCAAGCTCAGTGGCACAATACTCAGGAGTTGAAGCAACAGGATCACAAGTATGTGCCCTACCCGGGCAACTTAGCAAGATCCTGTCTCAAAATAAAAATTAAAAAGGGCTGGGGATGTAGTTCAGAGGTAGAGTGCCTTTGAGTTCAATCCCAGGTACAAAAACAAAAAGCAAAACAAAAAGCAAAACAATCCCCAGTACAAAACTGACATGGAAAACTTTACTAAACAGCAGACTGATTACATATTGTCTCCAAGCACATATGGAACATTCAACAAATGAGCAAGCCATAAAAACAAGTATCAATACATTTCAAAGGACTAAAATGACACCGAGTATCCTATATGATCACAAGAGAATCAAGTTAGAAATGAATGTCTCTAGCTGAGTGTGGTGGTGTTGCACGCCAGTGATCCCAGCACTTGGGAAGCTGAAGCAGGAGGATCTCTGAGTTTGAAGCCAGCCTCGCCTACATAGTGAGACCCTGCCTCAAAAAAAAAAAGAATGTCTCTAGAAAAAAGCTCCAAACAACTGGAAATTAAACAACATGAGTCAAAAATGAAATCACAAGGTAAAGTAGAAAATTATTTTAATTGCACAATAACAAAATCACAACATACCCAAAACTTATGGGTACAGTTTGACGGGCTTAATGAGAATTTAGCAATTTTAAATGTCAGAGAGAAAAAGTAAATAGTTTTAAGAGTGAATATCAATACAACAGAAAATGAGAAATAATATAGAATCAACAAAGTACTGAAGGGCCGGGGATTTAGCTCAGTGGTTCCAGCACCTGCCTTGCAAGCAAGGTTCCGAGTTTGATCCCCGGTACCAAATAAGCAAACAAACAAATAATGTACTGAAAAGGTTTATCGATAGATCCTTAGCAACACTGATCAAAACACAAGTAGCAAAAATATATAATCTTACTAAATACCAAGAATGAGAAGGAATATAAATGAAGACGCTATAGATACTAACGGATAAATTAGTTAATATTTTGGATATTATGCCAATAAATTTACCAAAATTAAAATAAATTCCTTGAAAGATAAAACTCATCAAAAGTGTTTTACAAAGGGAGAAAATCTAAAACAACAATAAAAATAAAAAACCCCTACATCTACTATGAAAACAATACTGATCAAACAAATCCCCACAAAGAAAACTCAGGTCCAGAAAGAATTCATTGGTAACTTATTTCAAATACTTAAAAAAAAAACCTTAAACTCACTCAGAAAAGATAATATATTTTCCAAATTTTTATGTGTCCATCATAACCCCGATCACAATAGGAAAGTCATTAGGAAATACAGACTAATATACCTCATGAATATATATGTAAATGTCCTCTGAAATATATAAGAAAATGAAAGCCAACAACACATTGATGAGGCAAATGTATCATTTCAAGGGATTATCCCAGGCTGCAAATCTCAAAGTGCTATCTGTGAACCTCCACTGGTCCCTAAGCTTCTTTCAGTCAGCATAGTCAAAATTACTTTCATAATACTAGTATGTTACTTCCATTTTCCACTATTTTGACATCACATTGATGGTACTAAAGATATACTAAAACTGATAGCAGCTTACCATGTATCAAAGCAGTGACAACAAAATGAATAAAAATGACTAATTTTACTAAATCTCAACTTCTGAATATCTTTCTTTTGATGTTCTGTATTAGAAATATGCAGTTCCCATAAAAACGTGTTGGATATCAATAAGCAATAGTAGTCTTCAGGAAAAGCACCTGTGCAAGTTAAGAGTTGTAGACTAGGGGTTTTTCTCATGGAGTACCATTTTTACTTAAAATAATCCACATCTCGTAACTTCTTTGGATGTGGATATTTAGCTTACATTTCCTCAAAATGAACAAAGTGAACCTGTCACATCAAGGAAAACAACTGATAATATTTATAGTTGCCAATGATAAAATTAGAGCATCTACATGAACATTAGGAATTTTTACTTCACTATGCACTTAGCAGCTTTCCAATAAAGATTTTTCTATTGAGAATGGTAATGATATTAAAGAATGCAATGCTTTTATACTGTGTAATGAAATGTATCAATGTATATAAGATCTAAACAATTCAGGACACCAGCCTTTTCCAAATGACCAATATATGCTATAAAAATCATTTATCAATGTAAAATTCATTCTAAATGTAAAGCAGACAAATAGATTTTAGTGTACGATGTGATTTTAGTCACTGGCATGGCTTCAGAGATTCTACCTTTCCAACTGATTTATACACTACCCTGTGAGCTGGGCACCACAGCAGGAGGATCAAATTAACCTCTGCAATTTCACAAGACCCTGTATTTTTAAAAAATACAAAAGGATTGGGAATGTAGCTCAGTGGTAAAGTATCTCTGTACCACTAAAATAATAATAATAATAATAATAATAATAATAATAATAATAATAATAATAATGTTCACTCTCATCAATTTCTATTCAACACTACTAGAAGTCAAGCAAGAAGTTAGGTAAGTAAAAGAAATTAGAAGTCATTGTTTATCAATTACACCTCCAAAAAATTAGAAATTATAAAGATTAGAAAGGGAGAAGTAAAACTATCATTATTCACAGATAATATGACTATATACATAGAAAACTCAATGGAATCTACACAAAAGCTACTAGAACCAATAAGTAATTAATTATAAGGTCGCAGGATGAAATAAACTAAAAAAAAAATCAGTAACATGTTACTATTCTAGTCATTAACATAGGAAATCAATTTTTTAAAAATATCATTTGCTACAGCAAAGTAACATTAGGTTCTAAGAATGTAACAAAAACTACAAGGCTGAGCATGATAATGGCAAGCCTGCAAGAGCAGCCACTCAAGAGGATCACAAGTTCAAAGTAGATTATTCAAAGCAGATAATCTGAAATAAAATAAAATAAAAGCCACATGCATGGTGGTGCATGCTTGTGACCCCAGCACTCTGGGAAGAGGATCCCATGATCCCATGTTCAAGCCCAGCCTGGGCAACTTAGTGGCTTGGTGAGATACTTTCTGAAAACTTTTTAAAAGGCAGGGAATGGGGTTGTAGCTCAGTGTGAGGGCCCTGGGTTCAATCCCTATATTTAAAAAAGGGGAAGGGAAGATTGCAGCTTAGTGGTAGAGCACTTGCCTAACATTTATGAGGCCCTGAGTTCAAAGCCCAATGACAGAGAGAAAAAAAAAATCCATACATTATCTTCATACTGAAAAACTACAATTCTTCTAGGCTACAATAAAGACCTAAATAAATGGGGAAGTATATAGTCAAGGATTATAATACTCAATATGAAGATTCATCCTCTCCAAACTGAACTATACATTATATGTAATCGCCAACAAAATCCCAGGCATCAAACTACACAAACTGACAGACTTATTTTAAAACAGTAAGTAAATGCAAATGAACTAAAATACTCTTGAAAAATGCGAAAAAGTTAGAGAACTTAGTACTGTATTATTTCAGAACATTCTTATAAAGCTTTGGTAATTAAGATCAATGAAGCAAGAGCCCAAAAACAGACCTACAGTCGATTTTTCAAGAAAAACTAACACAAATCAATGGGAAGAAGAAAGCATTTTCAATATATGGCGCTGGAACAACTGCATGTGTACATGGAAAAAAAATCATTTGGAATTTATTTTGGTGCAACAGGTAGGTTACGATACTACAATAAGTCAATACTTACATTTTTTATTTTGATGTTCCCCCAATCATCATCCTGTTTCAAAGACAAAAACAAAAAACATTTAACCATCTCTGTACAAGTACTGTCTTAAGCTACCTCAAAATAAAATTTATTGTGCGTATAAATTTTGTTCAAAATTACTACAATAAGTTTCTAAACATATGCAGTCCTAAAGTCAAGTACTCAAACAACTGCTTAAACTACATAAAGTAACAATGAAGACAGTAAACTTGGCAGTAACAAGTACTTCAAACAATTAGCAAGTAGCTAGGTGTGGTGGCGCACACCTAGAATCCCCATACTTGGGAAGCTGAGGCAGGAGGATTGCTGCAAATTTTGAGGCCATACTTAGCAAGTACTACATGCTTGACTGATGACAAATGACAGATCTAATTTTCTGCAAGTTTGGAAACAGAAGAGGTAATCACTAGCTTATATGACAAGAATGAACAGTAACTTATGACAGATGGGCTAAATCACTAATGCAATTATATAATTTATCATCCAAACCAAGACAATCAGAATACAAGTGCTAACAAAAATTATATCAAGGGAATAACCCAGATGGCCCAGTGCAAACAATCTTAACAATATTTCCATGTCCAAAAATCTTTCTCAAGTCCTAAATTTTACATCTATGAAGAAATTTGAGAAATATTTTCACTTTGATGTGTTAAATAAAAATCAAGGACCAAGCTGGGTGTGGTGGTACATGCCTACAATCCCAGCACTTGGGAGACTGAGGCAGAAGGATTGCCCTTAGTTCAAGACTAGGCGGGCTACACATTGAGCTCAAGGCCAGCGTGAACTACACAGGGAGACCCTGCCTCAAAAAAACCAAACCAAAACAAAACAAAAAAACACCAAAATAACTAAAAGAAAAATCAGTTCCTTTTCTTTCTTCTTAAAATTATTTTTCCCCCATCATAAGATAGGAGGTAGTAATTACTCTTAAAATAAAAGGAGTCTTCTTTAATGTGTGGGATCTAAGAAAGGAAAATGAAAAAAAAATTAAAGTTTTCCAATATTCTAATATATTTCAATATATACCAATCAGGGCTTTGGTAAAGATGTTGCAGTGCTTTGAATTTCAACATCCAAATACACATACAAAAATACATTCTATAGTATTTTTTAAACAAGTCTACCCATGTTGTTGCATATTTTTAACAGAAAAAATTTTCCATGTAACATAAAATTACTAGACATACAAATAAATATTATAGTAGTCTAAACAAAATAAAATCAATACTTTAATATATCCTCACTTTGCAGAGGTTTCTATTGCAAAATAAACTTTTTGGGGCCGGGGACGTAGCTCAGCACCACATCTGCCTGGCAAGTACAATGTCCTGAGTTTGATTCCTGGTATCCCCCAAAAACCTTTTAAATGATACTTTTATATAGTGTCCTGAAATAGGTACAGTGTTCCTTCTATACAACCTGAACAGACAAACCCCACAGACCGTATACTCTCAGCAAATAAAAATATTTCAATGTTACAATAACAGCATATAATGAAACAGGGCTGAATGTACCTTCAGTGTCCCTCCTTTCACCATGACTTTCTGCCTGGCTGGCTGGACTCCAGTCAGCGCAAACAGCTGAGCCTTGAACACCATTGGAGGTTCATCAGTATTCAGTTCTACGCCTTCAAACTTCTCCTTTCCCCATTTTACAGTAACTGCAAACAAAAATCATAGTGTTTTTTCATTTATAAAATAAGGCTTCAGACTTAGAAAAACCTTAGGGGTCATCTATCAGGCTAATTCTTCCCCCTCCACCCCCTACCTCTACTGGAGGAGATTGAGCCCAAGGCCTCATACATGCTAGGCAAGGAACTCACTAGTGAGCTACATTCCCAGCCTTTTTAATTATTTTTTTATTTTGAGACAAGCCAAATTGCTGGAATTACAGGTACATGTATCACTAAGCCTGGATTTAGGCTATTCTCGAAAATCAAACTTGCCCTTCATGTTTTTATCTTTTTATGCCAGTAATATCTACTTAATCAAGAATGATATGCAGGGCTGGGGATTTAACTCAGTGGTTTCGCCGCCTGCTGCGCAAGTGCAAGGACCCGAGTTCGATCCCCAGCTCCAAAAAAAAAAGAATGATATGGAGCCAGTGTAGTAGTGCATGCCTGTAATCCCAGCACTTGGGAGGCTGAGGCAGGAGGATCACCAAGAGTCTGAGGCCAGCCTGAGCTATATAGTGAGTTCAAGACCAGCCTGAACTATATAGCGAGACCCTGTCTCCAAAAACCAAAAAAAAGAATGACATGCATGCAGTGGGTCCTGAGTAAAATTTCACTAGCTCTAATCCAACTTCTCATTACATAAATAAAGTGAGACTTAAGAGAAACTGATTCTCTAAATGTCACAAAACTGGTTAATAAGTACCCAAGTCTTTTATATCAACTCCAACAATCTCTGCAAACTGAAGTGAATCTCTGAACACACTGAATTATTTTCTAGAATAAGGTTCACGACCTTCATGATATGTTTAACTAAAGAATCATTCAACAGAGTAAAGGGGAAAAGGCCAATTTACAAAAAGAAAAAAATCTCAGAGAAAGGACAGAGGACAGGTTAAGGAATACAAACTATGAATAAGATAAAAGTTGTGGGAGGAATATAAGGTACTGTTCCTGAGAAAGAGGTTCTCAAATATTAAGAAGAATCTAAAGATAAACTGAAATCATTAAAAAATACAGAACGCCTACTTCACAGCCACTAGGATGGCTATACTTTTTAACGGCTGGGCAGCTGGGCAAGGTGGCACACCCCTATGATCCCAGCACTCTGGCCAGGAGAATCCAAAGTCTGACCCCAGCCCAGGCAAGTTAGCAACTGAGTGAGCCCGTCACAAAATAAACAGAAAATTTAAAAAAGCTGGGGATGCAGCTCAGTGATAAGGCCCTAGGTTCAATCTCTAGCACTGCCCTGCCCCCACCAAAAATAAATCTTTCTTTAAATAAAAAATAACAACTGTTGCCATGGATATGGAGCAACTAGAACCCTTGAGCATTGTTGGTAGAAATGTAACATGGCAGCCACTGTGGAAAACAATATGGCATTTTCTCAAAAAAAAAAAAAAAATTTAAATTTATACAACTCTATCCAGAAGTGCTGAAAGCAGGGAATCAGATATTTATATGCTCATGTTCATGGCATAACTGAAGAAAAACTGGGAATAACCCAATCTAGAATAGTATTCAGTCTTAAGAAGGAAATTCTTACAAATGCCACAACATGGATGGATTGGAGACACTATGTTAGCTGAAATAAGCCAGTCACTAAGAGACTATATGATTCCACATATATGAGGTATCCAAAATAGTCAAATTCATAGACAAAAAGCAAATGTTGGTGTCAGCGGCTAGGTACGCAAAAACAGGGAGTTTATTTCGGTTTTTTTGAGATCAGGTCTCAATATACAGTCCAGGCTGGCTTGAACCTGCTTTGTAGCTCAGGCTCACCTGGAACTTGATATCCTCCTGTCTCAGCCTCCTGAGTGATGATGAGATTTCAGTTGTGTGCTATGAGGCACAGGTGGGAGTTTTGATTAGTGGGTGCACAGTTTAAGTTTGAGAAAATAAAAAAGTTCTGGGTGGAAATAGATGGTAATGATGGTCAAAATATTAATAATATTCAAAATATTAATATAAACAGGGCTGGGGATTTAGCTCAGTGGTTCCACTGCCTGCCTCACAAGCACAAGGTCCCGAGTTGGATCCCTTGTACCAAAAAAAAAAAAAAATTAATACAAACGTGTGGTGGAACATGCCTATAATACCACCACTCCAGGGCACTGAGGCAGGAGGACTGCAAATTCAAGCCCAGCTTGGGCAACTTTGTGAGACCTTGTCTAAAAATCAAAACTAAAAAGGGTTGGGGATATGAGGGCTCTGAGTTCAATCCTCAATACTGCCAAGGGGGAAAAAAAGTGAATATACCCAATGACATCCTATTTAATACTTAAAAGTGGTTAAAATAGGGCTGGGTGCTGTGGTGTGCATTTACAGACTCAGCTACTCAGGAAGCTTAGGCAGAATGATCACAATTTTGCTACAAATATTTTTACCACACACACACAAAGATCACATCGGGGCATGGTGGCACGCACCTTGTAATTCCAGCTATTTGGAAGGCTACAGCATGAGGATTACAAATACAAGACCAGACTGTGCATCTCAGCAAAACCCAGTCTCAAAATAGAATTAAATTTAAAAAGTGAGGCTGGGGATGTAGCTCGGTGGTATAGCATTTGCCTAGTATGTATGGGTTCAACCCCTAGTGTCAGAAAACAAAGAAGCAAAGAGCCTCATAAAACTGCTAACTTTTGAAATATATAAATAACAACAATCAAGAATATACATGGTCTGCACTAAAAACTTTGTATCTTATCAAAAATGAGAATCCACAAGCAACAGCTGCCTGATTTCCAACTTCTGAAATCGAAATTTGAAAACCTGACCCTGACTCCAAATCCCAATTTTATCCCAGTTTAAAGAAGGTGGTCATCACTCATTTAAAAACAAGCACAATATCGAGCATTACACAATATAAATTTAGTGTAATGAGGTTGTTAAAATAATTAACAACATAACTTGGCATATTAACTACAAGAACACAGATGAAATACATGAGAAAGGAAAGATTTCTTGGAGGAAATGTTAACTTTTGAATTATGACTATCAACTTGAGCCTCAAGGAAAAAACATGGTATTGGCCAAAGAATAAAAATATTCCTAAAAAAGACTAGAAAAACAATCAACAATCTGTAGAAGCACGGTGTACTCTGAGATATAAGAAATCCTCAGGATAAAGGGAAAGTAGCAGATGAAACTTAGAGCCTGGTGAAGGAACAAGTCAGGAGGACAAGTTTCACTTAAAACAAACACATATATGGCTTTATATTGTAGACAAAGTGTAATCCTGGAAGTTTCCATGAAGGCCATTATGGTCTGGTTTGAATGGTATTAGCTGTTCTAGGAGTAGAAGAGAAAATGGATTTGAAGGCGGCACAACTGTGATCACCAACGTATGACATAACATTGGGTGGCTGGAGACCTAGCTCCGGGGCGAAGTGCCTGCTTAGTATGCCTGAATCCCTGGGCATCTCCAGCACCACAAAGAATTTAAAGGAAAAAGAACAGTACAAGCTAAAGATGATAGAGGACTAAATCAAAATAGTATTAAATTTATTTAGCTGGGCAAGCTACTTAAACTTTGTGCTTGTCCATAAAAAGGGAATCATGCCAGTAGCACAAGATTATGCTGAAGACTAAATCAAAATAACACGTATAAAACCTGAGCTCTATGCCAGGCACACAGGACGGGTTCAATAATCTTTATCCTACTGAACCCTAACCACTTAAGTATTTGGTGTTTAGTTTTATTGAATCTTATGAAGTAGTAAAAATGTTCTAAAATGTTCTCTTCATTTTAACATAAGGCTTTTTACTGACCCCGAGAATAGAGTCTCAATATGAAGATGTCAAAGGTGTCAAAGGTGTCAATATGAAGATGTCTCTAGAAGTCTACTTCAATACCCGACTTTGGTGATAAGGAAAAGATCTGATGAAACATTCAAGACAGACTCAATTTTTAAAACAGAAACGTTGGTGACTGGTGGCTTTTTTTTTTTTTCAAAACAAAAAGGCTGGTTTTGTTTTTTACATGTGAACCTATCGGGGACTTTAAGTATTTGGACAGTCTTCTTCATCATCATTACTTAATGTCCCCTAAATTCTATACTGCACAAATAGAATATTTCCAGACCCATCCTGTTATTGCTGTGGCTTCAGAAGGGCGGTTGAACCATCATTGCTAAAGCACTGAATTCATGACTCTAAGTATCAAGAAAGAATTCACCTTGAGATTTAAAATTACCCTTTCGATTCCTATTATTCTTCGAAAATCTTTAAATCAATAAAGGAAGTATGACAGAATAAAGTCAGGAATGTTCAATGAGTCACATATCCACAGTCAAGAAGAGCTGCCACACACATTCTAGGTGTCATTTTGAATAAGACTGAGAAACAGTTAAGGTCCAGAAACTACGTAAGAAGATAACCTCTGACCAATACCATAGGCGGCCGTCAAGCAAATGATCCCTGTCAAATGCCAATCAAACAAAAAATGACGCCCGTGGATATCGGCATCCATCTACCTCTCAAAGCGAACAAGGCTTCTGATAAAGAAATCCAATACAACAGGTGAAAAATGAAAACGAAAAAGCAGCAACACTGGTTCGTTTAGAACTAAAATTATTACAAAAGGGACGGCAGAGGCAAAGGCAACAGGGAAAGCCCATGCGGGATGAAGGCTCTCTCTCTTCACATCCCAGGTCCCTCCATCCTACCCTCCTTCCCCGCTCCCTTCCACTGCTACCGCCGAGAAGCCCACAGGAACGCTCTGCACCTCCAGCCCGGTCCCGGCGCCCCGGGACACACCCTCACCTCTCCCGGCACACTAGGACAGCGACAGAAACTATCTGCAGAGTCACGACTCCGAGAGGCTGCCCCACCTCCGCTCCCGCTCCCACCCCGCCCGCCCTCCGGCCCTCGGGGAAAGCGCTCCCGCACGTGGCCATCCCGCTCCCGGGTCATCCCGGTGCCGCCGCCTGCCGCGCTCTTCCCCGGGCCTCCCGAGGCCGGCGCCGCCTCTGCAGGCCAGGCCCGCGCGGAGGCCTCGGGAGGCCCGAGAGCGCGGCGCGAGACGAGGCCGGAGCTCACCCGAGTACAGCGGCATGGTGGGGCGCGAGGCGGGCGGGGGCGCTGGCGGGCTGAGCCTGGCGAGGTCAGCGAAGGGAAAGGGACCAGAGAAAGCTCGTGGCGGTAGCCAAGGCGGACGCGCTGCGGTGGCGGCGGATCGGGCGCGACGAAGCTCATTCAAACCGGCCACTAACGATGACGCACAGCGCGCAGTTCGCCCGCCGAGCGACCGCGGGGCGGAGGCGCAGCGTGACGGAAAGGGCGGGGCCTGGAGGGCAGAGGCGGGCTCGGAGGAGAGCCGGAGGCGCCGAGAAGGCAGGATGGGAGGGGCGGGCAGAGGCAGAGGAGGGGCAAGGGGCGTGGGGGCGTGGCCTCAGTCACCGAGCAGGTGCGCGCTTGCGCACTAGACGTCTGTTCCGCTCCTCTGGGCGGTGAGAGGACCTGTGATTTCCTGCTAGGCCGCTCACGGAATGGGAATCTGGTGTCTATCCCGCCGGCTGTCTTTTTTTAAAAAGTGACTTCTTTCGTTTTCACAAATGGTGGGTCAGTACAACTGAGGATTTTATTTTTATTGTACCCACTAGAAGAGTTGGAAGTTGAGAGGTCTTGCTGTGTGTGTGCATATGTGCAGAGAGATAAAGCATTTGGGGGGGGGCGGTACTGAGTATTAAACCTAGGGCCTCGTGCATGTTAGGCAAGCGTCCCATCACTAAATTATTTCTCCATTTTCATTTTATTTTTTCGAGACAGGCTCTCACTAAGTTTTCATGCAGGCCTCAAAATTTCGATCCTCCTGCCTCAGCCTCTCAAGTGCTGTGATGACAGTTGCCACCCCGACAGGCTTATCACCTGTTTGTTGAGGGAACTATAATGTGTTGAACATTAGGATTATACGTGTAATATTAATGATTGTAGAATCAGCTGGTTTGAATTTTTGTTACTAGCTGGGTGATCTCCGCGCGTCAGTTTCTCTCTCTATAAAATGGAGAAAAGCTATGTGATAGGATTGTTACCAGAGTTATAGAAGGTTATGTTAAGATGCTTAGCACAGTGCATTGCACATAGTATGCAATAAATGATAGGGCCAGGGATTTAGCTCAGTGGTTTCACACCCTGCTGCACAAGCACAAGGACCTGAGTTCGATCCCCGGTACGGAAAAAAAAATTGCAATAAATGATAACTATTAAATGATACAGAGTAAAGACTTGAAAGGGATTTTGTAGGGTGTGATTGCATATAGGCTGTAGGTAGCTTTATTATGTTTTCCAAATGTTTGAGTGCATATTTCTATAAAATACATCTTTTAAAAATATATTGCGTTGGTCATCTGTGAAAAGCGTTGCTGTCCTTAGAGCTGACGGAGGACTGAAGATAGAAGTGTCCTGATGCAAATCATCCACTGATTATCTCAATTCAGAGCTGTTTCCCTGCCTACTCGTGTGTTCTTGCTAGTAACTCTCATCACTTCTGTTTCTTTAATGTGTGTGTTCCCCTACAAACAGGACCATAGCTGCCTGTTAGGTTAATCAGAGTTAGGGTTCATTAGGTACCAGGCATGGTTTTTTGTTTGGTTTTTTTTGGTACTGGGCATTGAACTCGGGACCTTGCGCTTGCAAGGCAGGTGTCGGAAAACCAGGCATGGTTTGATGCTGTGAGAATTGAATGTGAAAGCAGCATCCTTTCAGCTCACTCGACCTGTTCCTGACAGGAGTCTTCTAGGTCAAGTTCCTTTTCAGCATCTCCCAAGCCCTTGGTACAACTGACTTCGCCCAGCTTCTCTGGGGCTCCGCAAAATGTATGGAAGCAGTGAGGATGGGGAACCCACTAGCGACCCAAAGGAAGCATAAAAGGCAATATGCGAAGCTGCCCTTCATCCTTGTCAGAGGGTATTGTAGAAGATGGCAAGCTTGTTCATGTGCCATACCTGGCTGAGCCCTGGCCTATAGGTGTTTAATGGATAATCTTTACTTTAAATTATGTCATTGTAAGATCCTAACTTGCAAGTTTATAAGTCAATCTTCTAAAACATAGCAAAATGTCAAAGGTTTTTATTGGGGGTGATTTATTGTTTAGAATATCCTCTTCATCTGGCCAACAAATCTTGTCCAATTTCAAAGTTTCCATTTATTGCTAATGCATTCAGATAAACTTAAAGCCTGCTGTTACAATTACTCCTTCTGATCAAGTAGGATTACATTGTTAGCTATTTTATTTAGCAAGTATATAGTGAGTCCAAGATGGTCACTACAGAAGCTGGATGGAAAATGAAGCAAAGGTTAGACAGAAAGGTTAGACAGGAATATTAGGACATGCACACATCAAATGAATTGGAGCTCTTGAATAGAAGCAACAGAAGCCAATGAACTGATTGGTACAATACAGGACAGCTAACAGAGTCAATAGCAAAACCAGGAAACCAAGCACAGAAAATGGATAGGAACCAAGAGAGATGGGGAGAAGGGAACAAAGGCAAGGTCATTTCTACTCCCATCTCTAGGAGCAATTCCTAAGCCTGTGTCTCCCTCACCCACTTATGAGTGTCTCCTCTGAATATATAATTGGCCAGTCTGCCTTTACTCTGTAAGCCACTGATAAGGAATGGAATGTTTGTCTTCCTCTACACAGACACACTGAGGGATGGGGTGTGGACTGCCCAAAACTGGAAAAAAAAATGTGTTCTTAGCCAGATCCAGGGGCCTAACCTGTAACAATACTCCAGAGGCTGAGTTTGAGGCCAGCTTAGGCTACATAGCAAATTTCAGGTCAACTTGGATTACACAGTGGGACCCTATTTCAAGAAACAAAAGGAACAAAAAAAACTTAATTTCCCGTGGCTGTGGTAACCCATTAGCACAAATATAGTGGCTAAACAACACAGATTTATTATTCTACAGTTCTGGTGGTCTGGAGAATAGCCTTGGCCTTCAAGTGTAGAGGAGAATCCATTCCTCACCTTTTCCAGCTGTCAAAGGTCCCAGGCTCCAGGCTGCATCCCCACAACCACATCGCTCCAACTTCAGCAGCTCTTTCAGGCCAAGTACTGCCTCCTTAAGTCCTCAGCGATCACACTGGCCAGACCTGGATAACCCAGGATAATCTTCTCATCTTAAAATTCTTAACCACACCAGCAAGTCCCTTTTGGAAGGCAACATATTCACAGGTTCAAGAGATTGGGATGTGTATATATTTATAGAAGTATTACTAGAGACTGCCACAAATTTAAAAAAAAAATAGCACTAACCACCACACTTACAGTATTGATCATTTTAATATCCCGTTTTCTTTATATTAAAATATAAATTCTTGGAGGAAATAAGTCCAGCCTTAAATAATTTAAGATCTCCTGTGTTTTAGATATATAAACAGAACAGTGCCTTGCACTAAAAAGGTATTCAGTACTCGGCATGGTGACACAGGCCTATATACCCAGTACTTGGGGAGGCCGAGGCAGGAGAATCACAAATTTAAGCTCAGCATGGGCAATGCTAAATTGTGAGACCCTGTTTTAAAGTAGGAAGGGGGACCATAGCTCATTGTGAAGGCCCAAGATCAGCAGATGATGCAAGATGTGAAGTGAATGTATGCTACTGTAACAAAGCCAGACTGAACTGCTGCTTAAGGAACATACAGTTTTATGAAGGAGTCAGAGGAGAGCAAGGACCAGACTGTTCAAGGACCAGCATTCCATCAGTAAAGCTCCTCTGCTTTGCTTCTGAAGTGCTTCTCAACGTTGAATGTAACATGAATCACCTGGGATTTGTTAAAATGCAGGTTCTGACTCCATACATCTTGGATGGAATCTAAGATACTGACAAGCTCTCAAACAAAGCTGGAAAATCACCCTTTTGAGTAGCAGGGCGTGAAGGGGCTTGTCTTTTTCTCCACAGTTGAAGACAGGTTGCAGGTGCATCCAGGTTTCAACACACAAGAAGAAAAAAATATAAGGGGAAAAAGAAGGAAAGAGAGTAAAGGACAGCAGTTTCGTTCTAAGCTTCCAGTCACATTTCACTGGTGAAAATGCTTGTATGGCCATGTCTAGTTGCCAGGAAGCCTGGGAGAGGGAATCTCTACCAGGACACAGCATACGAGCCTTAAGCCTATTACTATGGAAGGAGACAGTGGATTCTGGTGGAAAACCCAGTCTCTGCCTCGCAAATGGTTTCTTTTGTAAGTAGTCAAGTAATCTTCAAATACATGTCTTCCTAAAACAAGTTACAAAATTCCTGGTGGTTTAGTTTCCTCAACTACAAAATAAAAATGATAGTATTTATCTCTGTATCACCTCAGGATTGTGAAAATTAAATAGCTATCTGAATGCATATTAAGTCTAACTCTTCATTTGAACTACAGCCACTCTTGTTTCAAATCCAAACCAAGTCTCATCTTTTAAAACTACACTTTAACCTAGTCATGGAATTTAACAAACATACAATCAGGACTAATTTGCAGTATGCTTTCTATTCATTTCAGCCATCAGAAAACACCATAGAAGCCATTGTTAAAAGTATCCATCCATAAATTACTTTTATTTCTCATTAAATGAGCAGAGTCATTAGCATATTAATAACAGATATGTTTATTATTACATATCCATCAGTGCGGCTTTCAATACCACTTGAAACATGCATATCATCCTAGAGACAATCAGTTTTCCAGTGCTTATTTGATACACATTACTGCAAAGCCATTATAAATTACTGAGGAGGTATTTGGTTAAAAAAATAAACAATAAATCATACTGCCCATATAAATAAACTCCTGTTACTGAACAAAAGTTTAACAGTATTTATCTGGTAATTCCTATGTTAACTGGAAAACATAATGGATGTATTGACATACTTTTCTTTTTATATTGGTGCAACCTTGTATAATTTTTGCAGATAGTTTTATAAAGTCATTCTTTATTGTAACAGGTAGTTTGATGAAAAGATGGTACTCAATTTATGAAAGTCCAACAAACCTCTAAATATTTTAAATTAAACCAATTATCAATGAAAACACCCACTGACACACGTAATTTTTTGAAACCCCCCCCACCACTTTTTTTTTTCAATTTCTATACTTACTCGTGGCAGTAAAATAATTCTCTCAAATTAAGGCACTAAAAGGGCAATGCAACTCCCACTGAAAGTGTTCTAAGAATAATTTACATTTCAAACAGTGCATACATTTCTTATATGTTTGTTAACTTAATGTCTTTATCACTTAAAACCACAAAGAAATACATTATACAATTACAGAAATGATGTACCCCACAAAATGCTTTTAAACTTGGTTCTTTTGTACAGTTAGTTCCTAACATCTCTAGTAGTAAAATAACTCAATATGGCTTGGCAAAAATGCATAGATTAAATGTAATTTTTCTTGTCCTCTCCCATTTCCCAATCTGCAAATCTGCTGAGACATATACAGTATTTTGTAAAGCATAATATATTTAATTTCTCCATCAAGTCCACCATGGGCAATCAATAGTAAGGCTTTTTAAATTCTACAGTGAGAGCACTGAAGTTCAAGTGATTTCACTGTTTTCTTAAAATAGTTTTGTATAATCTTGCAAGAGCACAAAAAAGTCACTTAAAAAAATTCAGTCTGTCTCATTTTGAGATATTTTCTTTACTCCTTCCATGAGCTGATCTTGATAGTGATGGCCATTCCACTTGAATGTGAAAGTTCCTTCCTCTCACTCATTCGAGGAAAACTGCATTCTATCATGACTGACAGGCATTTTCTCAGAAATTCAAAAAGGCAGCACCTTTTTAGAAAAATATATCTAGCTAAGCTTTCCCCCAATTATACTTGCATTACACAGTAATAATTAATCTAATCTACCTGTAGGCAAACCCGCAATTAAAAAAAAACAAAAACCCTCAGTGTGCTTTTGTGCCAAAGCAAGGACAGAATAACAGCGATCTTAACCCTGAAGCCTGTGATATTCGTGTTGAACAAACAGCCTGTCTGCTCTGCATGGTAAGAGAAGCCTGGTTTCTCAGGTAGCATCCCACATGATTCCACAAGGCAGTAGGTCACCTGGTTAACTGTTGGTGGAAAGAAAGAGAACAATGTAATTTAAAAAGATGAGCTCAGTTTAACAATATAAGAAAACTAGTTGGAGGGAGGGTTAAGGGTATAACTTAGGGGCAGAGCACTTGCCTAGCATGAGCAAGGCTTTGAGTAGTGTGATTCCCAGAAAACACAGACACAAACATACACACACAGGAAAGTAAACATGAATTACTTTCATGTAATTAACAATTACATAAAAGTTAGAAAAAAAGGAAATTATACTTAATATTATCTCCTTTTTGTTTCTACTCTCCAAATACATTTTCTTCCTCAGTTATAATCCTATTTTAAATCATTTTAGATCCAGCATATTCCCTATACCCAGGTGGCTGATACAGCATTCTAGAGAATTAAGTCAACAGTGATAAGGTGGACTGGAGGAGTATGGTGGGGGAGGAATATGCAAGAAGGAAAGGCTATGAGTCATTTCAAAGAATCAGACACAGTTACCAACAGCAGAAAGTGAAGAAAAGAGGTGAATTACAGACTAAGGCTTTAAGCCTGCTTCAAATACATGGGTGACATTAACAGTGTTAGGTCTCAGCTTCCTGATTCTAATTTAGAACCTAGATTCTAATCCAGGAGTTACAATCCAGGGATAGTTGGTACTTGGAACAGGCTTTAGAAAAGTCCTAATTCTTAGCCTAGGTGATCTTATGAAAGCTGCTTAATTTCTTTCAGCTTTATTCATATGTAAAATGAAGACTTAATGAGATAGTTGAAGTCCTAAAACTGTTTATCTTAGCACAAAGTATATTTCTGAAGAAAAATCCATCAAAAATAAAAAAAAGGGGAACATACTTGGGAAGTTTATATTTACATCAGTAATATAAAATAGGGCCAGGGATTTAGCTCAGTGGTTCTGCCGCCTGCCTCGCAAGCGCAAGGTCCCAAGTTCGATCCCTGCTACCAAATAATAATAATAATAAAAATATAAAATAATTTTCAATTTAGAAAAACCTGTGCTGGGCCGGGGATTTAGCTCAGTGGTTCCGCCACTTGCCTCGCAAGCACAAGGTCCCGAGTTCGATCCCCAGTACCAAAAAACAAGAAAAAACCTGTGCTAATGTAATTAAAGAAAAGATTAGGAAAGCTTTATACCAATCTATTTAAAAAGATGAAAACTACTAGTTAGTTAAAATATTAAGAGCTAAATATATACCATGTGTAACGACCTATGATGATAAACTTTGACATGGAACTAAATGTTAATTTATTAATAATTAATATCTAATAATATATAAAATAACAAGTCATCTATGAAGACCAGCTATAAATGATATTCAATATGGGGAAAACAATTAGATTACTGATTTGAGTAAATGTTATCTAATCAGTTTTACATTGTTAAAAAGGTTCACTTCAATCCTTACCTAGTTTTTCCAGATGTATTTTTAACCACTTTCCGGAAAGACTGATTTGCAGTAGATCTTGTAGAAAGAGTTCGAGGTGAAGCACGAACAAAACTAGATGGTGGATTCTTAGGGATCTTCTTTACCAAATGAGTAACCCATTTTTTTTGCTCATCCTGAGAACATGCCAACAGCAGCATATCCCTTGCTGATGTTACATCATAACTTACTACATTTAAAGAAAGCACAATTAAAGCCATGTAATATTTTAAAAAATGAAACTTATCAAATGCTTATTTCTTCAAGTTCTTAACCTTTAAGATTTACTATGCTTAATTATCTGTGAACCCAATAAAGTAAATCAGAAATATAAAATAAAAATGAAGAAGTGAAACAAAGTTATCTACAGAACACAAGTTTATCTTAAAATAGCCACAGTCTGTATTATTTTCCTTCAAGTTACCTCTAACTATAAGACATTTTGTCTCTGATATAGCATGCTGGTCCCAGTAGAAAAAGAAAAAGAAAATAAGCAAGAGGGAAAAATTCAAAGGACGAATATATTAGAACTCATCTATAGTCTTTGCTCTAACTTAGAATAATTTCTTAGTGGAAGGGTTTGTTAAAAGGGGCTAATTTGTTTGGTGCAGTGATGCACACTAATTTCAGCACTTTGGGAGGGTGATAGGTGGATTGCAAGTTGAAGTCTCCCTGAGCCCCATCTCAAAAGAAAAAAAATAATAAAAGGGTGGGGGCGTAGCTCAGTGGCAGAGCATCCACAGTTTTATCCCCAGCACCCCAAGGTGGTGGTGGGGCTTCCTCTTCTTTAAGAGCTAACCCTATAGCTGTGAAGAACCTGTGTGTTGTTCCATCTGAGTCAACTTATCACTTCTTATAACCCACCTCTTCAACTTGGTATAGGAATTGCTACAAATGCAGAAGTGATTTCATTAGGACTTAAAACTACATTAGTAATAGGTTGTAAAAATAATTACCATGTCTTACCTTTACATGGAGAAATTAAGTCCTCTTTCTTGTCTAAGTGATCTCTGTGGCACTTAACATGGCATCTTCGACACTCTAAGGCAGGGGGTGGCTTAAAAACATGCCACAGAGGTTTGGCACAGGCCTCACAGTTGGCAGGAAAGTGGTAGAGTGTAGGGATGAACTCGTGGCCTTTGTGATTTTGGAAATTAGTTTTCTCAGCTTGTTGTACTGGTTCCATCTCTACGTCTTTTCTACATTCACCTTCATTTGCATATAGTATCTACATTCAGGAATGGTGAAAAGATAAAAAGATTTTAATCTGTGAATAAAGTTCATAATGTATTAAAAAACTGGCAGATTTTCACATTTGACTCACAAAAGCACTTGGAATTTAGGTAAAAAGGCCTTTGGAATTATAATTTCAATTTTTACCTGGAATATTTTAGGAATTTCTTCAGTTTCAGCTCTGTATACATCTCCTTGGGTTACAGGTCGAACGTGAAACAGTTTACTAAAATGATAATAAATATCATGTAAGCCACTCTAAAAACTTTAAAAAGACAGACTCATCATTGAAGAAGACATGTAAGCTATAAATAACCAAATAAAAAGATGTTCGATATCTTAAATCATTAGGGAAGTGTAAAAACCACAATGATAGCTGAGTGTGGTGGCTCATGCCTGAAATCCCAACACTCAGGAGGCTGAGGCAGGAGGATTGCTGCGAGTGTGAGGCCAGCATGGGCTACATAGTGAGTTCAAGGCCAACCTGAACTATACAAGATCCTATCTCAAAACAAAACAACAAAAAGAACTCCACAATGAGTATCACTATACATCTGTCAGAATTTTAAAAACAAAGACAGTAATAACATCAAATGCTGGCGAGGATGCAGAGAGGCTGGATCACTCATACAATACTGGTGGAAATGTAGAACAGCAAATACACTGTGGAAGACATTATGGTAAATTTCTCACAAAACTAAACATACACTTACCATATGACCCACCAATTATACTTTTTGGCTTTATTCTGAGACATGAAGATTGATATATACATATTTATTCATAATAAAGTAGACTAAAACTGGAAACAACCCAAATAAATAGTTAAACAAACTGTGGCTACCATCCATGATAAGGTATAACAGTTGTCCCTTGATATCCTTGGGGGACTGGTTCTGGGACCCACAGTAGATACCCAAATCCCCAGATGCTGAAATCCCTCCAGAAAATTGTGTAGTACCTGCAAATAACTTACGTATATCCTCCCATATACTGTAGCTTAAACTATTTCTAGGCTATCTATAATACCTAATACAATGTAAATGCTACGTACATAGTTGTTATACAGTATTGTTCAGGGAATAATGACAAACAAGTTTCTACTTGTTTCCTATATACACAAATTTTTTCTTAATATTTTTGATCTATAGTTGGTTGAATCCTTGGATATGAAACCCACACATACAGTGGAGAGTCAACTGTACAACTTAACAATTATAAAAACAAATCAATTACAACTTGGATTATCTCAAGGAAAGGATGCAGAGTGACAAAAACTGATCATGAAAAATTAGATGGAGGATAGATTAATTTGCCAGGAATTAGACAAAGGTGAAAGAAGGAAGCTGTTGAGGCTATAAAAGGATAGAATAGGAATCACTGTGATGAATTATTCTAGGTATGGTGGTAGTCTATGTGAATATCTGATAGAAAGGCATATAGATTGGAAAGAAAGTAAAATTATCATTGTTTGGGAAGGATATGATTGTCTATGTGGGAAAGCCCCATGGAATCGACCCCCTCCCAAGAAAAAAGAAAAAGAAAAAGAGAAAACAGAAACACTTATAAAACCAATATATATGTATCAAGATTAGAGAATTCAAAGTCAATATTAAAATGTCTAGTTCAGACTTAAAAGGAAAAGAACGTTGGAACAAATTACATGGAAAAAATTTCCTAACCTCAACCACTATCCAAAAACAAAAATTAATTTGGAATTAACCACAAAAAACTTTATAAAATGTGGAACAGTTAAGGCTATACCTTTACAACTGCTGGGCAGGTAGAAATTTCTTGAACATAGTACAAAAGGGACTAATCATTTGAAACTTTTATACACTGACCTTCATTAAAAAGTACCACTAAAATAAATAACCTACAGATTAGAAAATATTTGCATTATATATATCTAACATAGAATTCTTACCTAAAATATATATAGAACTCTTACAATCTCAAAAAGATTAAAATACTCACTTTTGAAAAGGGCAAATGACTTGTACACACTTTAAGAAAGAATAAAAGTGTCAATAATCTGGGCTTGGTGGTACATGCTTTGTAGTCTCAGCCACTACGGTGGATGAGCCAGGAAGAATGCTGGAACCCAGTAATCTGGGCCAGCCTGGGCAACATAGCCAGACCCTCCCAGAAGAAAGAAGAAAGGAGAAAGGAGAAGGGGGAGGAGGGTTCCTGACCTCATTAGTCATGAGGAAAATGCAAATTAAAACAAGTACTTCATATCCACTAGAACAGCTTAACAAATGGACATGAAGCAATTTAAATGTATATACTGCTGGTGGCTATAAAATAGATAATCATTTCGGAGAACTACTTGATAGAATTTTAAAAAGTTAAATACAGATCTACTTTTTTTTTTTTTTGGGTACTGGGGATCGAACTCTGGACCTTGCGCTTGCAGATCTACTCTTAAACCCAAGATTCTCCTCCTAGGTATTTTACCCATGAGAAATGAAAATTTAAATCAATAAAAAGAATGTATACAGCAGTTTTATTTATAATGACCCTAATCTTGAAGCAACAAAAGTGTCCATCAACAGAAGAATGGACAAACTGTAAAATATCCAGGGGGAATCCTACTTAGCAAAAGAAAAGAACAAGCTGGGTGTGGTGGGCTTGCCTGTTACCCCAGCACTCTGGGAGGCTGAGGCAGGACTATCACAAGTTTGAACCCAGCCTGGGCAAACAAATCGACAATAACAAAATAACCAACCAACCAACCACCCTCCTTTAAAAGCAAAACAAAAAAGAAAAATCAACCACCAACCTCTCCCCGCACAACAGATACATAAAATGCTAAAGGTGAATCTCAAAGAACAAGAGGTTGAGTGAAAGAAGCAAGGCACAGAAGTATCTATATTATATAATTAGGGTTGTATGAAGTTCTAAAATCAGCAAAACTTGTCTCACTGAAAAAAATCAGATCAGGTAATGGAAATTTCTGTATCTTGAATTGAGCGGTGATTACACAAGTGTTTATGATTGCCAAATTTCACTGAATTCAACACCTGAGAGCTATGAATTTTATACAAAAATCACACCTTAATAGAAAAAGGAACAAATCCTCCTTCATTCATCTAAAAACTACTGTATTTAACTTAGGTGAAAGATGTCTTTCATATTAAAGTTATGTGTTATTCTACTTAAACTGATCGCTTACAACTAATGCTTAAGGGGAAAAAAGGCCATAAAATATCAGAATTTTCTACGACCCACTCAATTTTTTTAACATTCTAACCATAATGAGCTCTAAAAATATTAATTGCAAAAGAATGGTAATACTTCATTGAAGTTCATGCTTCTATTGAAAAGCACTTCTCACTTCACTTTGTATATTTTGTTGCAATTTCACTTTTTCTATCGTCTCCAAGCTCCTTAAATATCTTACTTACTTTATACATACTACAGCACCAATGATAATTATCAGCAGCTTTTTACAAAGATTACAAGGGAAAAAACTCTCCTTATTAGGCTTCTTTGATATATTACTAAAAACGAACAGATATGTTGGGCCAGGGATTTAGCTCAGTGGTATCTGCGCCTTCCTTGCAAGTCCAAGGTCCTCAGTTTGATCCCCAATTACAAAAAGAACAGATATGTTTATATTTCTTCTCAATAATGACCAAAGATTCTATACTTTTTGAGATGCTCTCTGAATCCCAAACCACTAAACATTTAAAATACAAAATTTTGGCCCAGGGATTTAGCTCAGTGGTATCGCTGCCTGCCTCGCAAGCAAAAGGTCCCAAATTTGATCCCCAGTATAAAAAAAAAAATTCAATTTTTCAAGTCCATGAAACAGGTATGCAAAATTTTCCATCCTACATTTTGCTAAAGAGTTTTAAGTTTGTTAAGAAAATTAGGTAACACTGAGTAACACAAAACGTAAAATAGCTCTAATCATTAACACTCAACTGATTTAAAATGCAGTAAGAGGTAACTTACTCTATGTCCAGTACCATAGATGGATTGGATTGTTCCTTATCTTGTTCATCATTATAGAACAAAATTTTTTTGCTGCTTACTACCACATACTGAAAGGAAAAAAAAGAGAAGAGTTACAAAAGGAACACTAACTTGGTTCACAGTAATAAGCATATTTGCCATTTTTGTCTAGATTACATTGTATTAATCTAAAATCAATGTCAGTAATAGAGCAGTTAATACAAGTTCTATCCTTCAAAGCAAAATATATAACAAAATACCAGAAAAACATTAGGCACATAGTACCTGTTTCTTCCAGCCGTATCTTTTGATATTTCCCCTATTTGGTACTGAAAGCCAACCTTCAATTCTTGACTCTAGGAGAAAAAACACAGCAATCAGTCTTAAATTGTAACCAAAGGAAAAACTATTACAAGTCATTTGAAAGCATGCAGCAACAGGCAATTAAAAACAGCTAAATGAATAAATGCTACCATTTGCTCTTCCATGCTTCAATCACACAAATCAATTTTAATGGCCATACAAATATTGCAGAAAAAAATCCCAAGCCACTTTTCCCATGAAGTAACATTTAGTACTCAATTACAAAAGTATGAAGTAACAATGTCTTTAAGAGCCAGGCAAGACTGGAATGGATTGCAGCTTAAATGGTATATGATATAGAAAACTTTAAATATCATGTAACATTCATATAAAAATACTTAGCAAAAAGAAAAAGAAAAAAAAAGAATATGCAGCAAGTGGAACATATCAGAGCCATGATTTACACAAGAAAGAGCAAGCAAAAATACAGAAGTATCCTATTACTCACAGAAGACAAGAATAGAAGATAAATAAATAAGGAATGCAGGCAGAATCGACTAGATATAAAGAATAAGAGACAAGCATTTTATTTGTTTTCTTCGTACAGTATTCTGATAGAAAAAAATTTTTGGTAAAACATAACAATTTCAATAAAACTGTCCAAATTTGGTTGGAGGGGAACTTGATTCTACAGATAAGTTCCAATTATAATTCCTCTCAAATTAAAAACAGATAAAGGCTTTTAAGTTTACAATATTATAATTCAATGAATAGAAAAAGGGCACAAACTTCAGTTCATTAATTGCTAATAGTTAAACTGTTTTGTGTATACCATAAATTTCTTCACTATTTTGACCAAGGCCTTTCTTTTATAATAATCATTACTACATTAAGTATAATGTTTATCAGACATATCTGGGAAATGAAGATGATCCCATCGGAAATGACTATATCAGGCTGCAGATTAGAAAGCTAAATTAAGTATTTTAAGTATCTAAGCTTATATTCAAAAGATAAAAGAATAGAGAGGTAACCATTTTAAAGCATGATACTATTATGTGACCAATTATACTACAGCTCAAATCATGATCTTCTGGAAATATATACTGCCCTCTCCACATAACTTAAAATTGTAAAGCTCAGTCTAGTAATGGTTAACAACAGATGACATTACAGAACATTTATTAATTCCCATGTGCTTAACAATTTGTATCTCATCTTTAACCTTTGTATGATTCATGTCCCATGAACCCAGGATATTATAGTCTTAGGATTACAGGGTAGGTTTTACTATCATCCTCCACTTACAAATGAAGAGACTAAGGCTTAGCAAGGTGAACCACCTTGTCCAAGCTCTACCATTATCTGTAAAAGCTCTAGGTTTCAAACCCAGGCTAATTTTCTGAACTTAATTTTAGAGCACAATGTTAGTCTGTCCCCCAAACAAACTTTGCAATTCACTGAATTGTAGCTAATGTTTCTGTGTTCCTACTTGTTCCATGTACTCAATGTCTCCAACTTCTGTACATGCTATTTCCCCTTCATACAAATCGTAGTTGGTTAAACAAGAGGAAGAGATAACAAGTTTAAAATAAGTTCTAACTTTTTCTTGCTTGCTGTTATTTAATTCGATAATAATTTCACTTCTTTAGATAGTTCCTCGGTAAGTTTTGTGACAGCAGGAACCATATCCTATATCCTACTACCTGTTTTATATACCCCATGGTGTCTGACAGCAGAAGTGCTGGATAAATATTTGTCAGTTATTTGCTATTCTGTATTTTTTCTGAATTAGTCAATTAAAGTCATTACCTGTAAATAATAGTTACAATTTAAAAACCAAACAAGCAGCTTTATATTAAACAACTTGCAGGGGGCTGCTGATCATATGTTGATCATTCATAGATATTTCACCTTACAAAAAAAGAAGCCATTAGGAATTTTGCTATTAATGTGGCAAAAATTACAGCTCTTGTCTTAAAAGTGTAATTTGATAAACATTAAGATAAGCACAACTTCAAATAAAAAGTAGTCCTAATATTTGAGGATAAAATTAAGGTTAATACTAGTAATTCCTCACTGAAAATAAAAGCCCTTGAAATTTCAGCATTTAAACAAAATTATGTATTCCAAAATATCCCAACTCTTCCAGTCATTTCTCTATGAAAATAAATGCCAAAAATATTCATGCTTCCTAGCTCTAGGTTTGGGTTAGGAACTAAACTACGCTCAGTGATAAAAGATAAAAAATACAAACTAGCTTCTGTTTCCTTTCCCTATGCCTATTCTACTAGTTTTTTCTTTCTTTCTTTTTTTTTTTTGGTACCAGGGATAGAACTTGGGACCTTGCGCTTGTGAGGCAGGTGGTGAAACCACTGAGCTAAATCCCCGGCCCTATACCTATTAGTTTTTATATATGAAAATATCCTCCAAAACCAGGACTAGTTGCAACCTAAGTGGCAATCTGAAGTAAAATGCTGTAAATTTCATCTTTCACATGAAAAATGCAAAAATCAGCTTTTTTTAAAAAAGAAATTAGCTTCTTCAGATAATTTGTGAAATAAGCACTGAGAACTTCAAAGTCTACATTATCATCAATTTGCTACAGAAGTATGTAAATACCTTGGCTCCAGATTTTATATATTTGTATAGACATTTTAAATTACAAAAAATTAGGTATTATTTCAACATTGCCAACTGATTCTTTTATCCAACTAATAGCCATAGTGCCTAATTATATGTAAATAATACCCAATGTAGCCACTTTATACATTAAAGTTAATCTTTAAAGACTACCAAAGTTAACTTGGGTATACCACATACTGCTTAAGAAAGAGGTAGAGGATCACTATAAAATGTTTTAATTATATTCAAAAGTGACATAAAAAAGAAAATGAAATCAACACTGAAGAATTCAGGTTATCTCCAAATCATTATCAGAATAAATTCAGAAATCCTTATATAAATATTTGGAAGCACACTAAGCAATCCAGCATTCTCAGATTTAAGTTACATAGCCCAAGATTAAGATGGATGGAAAAAAAGAATGATGCAGATAATTCATAAGAGATAATACAAATAGGGTACTGATATCAAGTATTGAAATACTGGTAACATATTTTCCTAATGCTTCATCTATTATATTCTCTTTAGATAACTAAGTAAACATTCCAAGATAATAATAGAAAAAAGAACAAGGAAGAAAAGACCATCACCACATTAAAGTATTTTTGTCACCTAGGCAAAATGCAAACCCTATCTCAAGGGTAACCTTTTTTTTTTTTTTTTTTGGTACCGGGGATCGAACCCAAACTCTTTGAACTGAGCTACCTCCCCAGCCCTTTAAAAAAAATTTTTGAGACAGGTCACACTAAGCCGACCAGGTGGGACTTGAACTTGCTATCCTCCTGCCTAAGGTTCCCAGCTAAGGGTAATCTCTGTGACATAGCACAGTGTGTAAACATAAGATTATACAGGCGTAAACATAAGATGATACAGAACCTACCCAAAGGAGAATGAAGACATAGATGAATTAAGAGAATGAAAGCACTGGGGTTTTTTTGTTTGAGACAGGGTCTAGCTACTATGTAGTTCAGGCTGGCCTTGAACTCGAGATGTAGCCCAGCCTGTCCTCAAACTCACAGCGACCCTCCTGCTTCCGCCTCCTGAGTGCTGGGATTACAGGAGTGCACTACCACGCATGGCTGAAAGTGTGTTTAAGAATCTCACAATTTTAAATCAGAGAAGGAATTAATATCCTCAACCCCAAGATTTTTAGAATTAAAAACACTGGGAGACAAGGAGTCCACTAAGAAAGACTATAGAGGTTTCTGGAAAGAGAGAGAGAGAGGTGGGGCAGGGTGGGAGAGGGAGACTGATTACCAAGGTTAAACTCAAGAGGTACAAGATAATTAGAATCTTTATAGTGACTGATGAAATCTAAGAGAAACAGTATCAGTTCATTTACCCAACTACTTAAAAAGTGAAATCACTGAAGTAAAATAAAAGTATGATGCATTATTTTAAAAAGTCAGTATTGGGCCGGGGATTTAGCTCAGTGGTTTCGCCGCCTGCTGCACAAGTGCAAGCACCCGAGTTCAATCCCCAGAACCAAAAAAAATTAAAAAATTAAAAATAAAAAGTATTTTAACTGTAGAATAAAACTACTTAGTCTTCCTCTTTTAATCTGAAAATTCATTCACTAATGTTATAAACCAAATAAAAATTAATCAATCTTCAAAATATCTTTCAGATATCTGAATGACATATAACTCACATTAAGAATGAAAACAAAACTACTTCAATTGTTTCTCCTAGACATGAATAGAAAGCCTTAGCTTTATTTGCCAAGAAACATTTTGAAGTATCTAGTAAATGGTGGATTTAATTTATTAGCAATATATCTGATGGAGAGAGGAAACAAACACAGTATTGACAAAGATCATTTACTAAGTTTTACTTCCAATATGAAAAGTCAGGGTTCAGCACTGTTGAGATCTTAATAGTTTCAACACTGAGAGTATACCAATGGGGAAAGAGACAGCTGGTCTCATTTTATAGCAATGGAGAAGGCTACCGGCACTTTGGTTTGAAGTCTGAAAACATTGAAAACAAAATCTTTGCAAAGAAGCTAATATTCTGGGTAATAAATTCAGAGTGGAGCTAGTAGAAACATTTAAAATTTCTTTGCTAACTGACTCAAATTAATTTATTAGGTCAGGATTCTGAAATCTAAGTCTGCCAATCAAAGTATCTGGGGATCATTTGAGTTTCACCTTCCTGAATAAGCCAAGATGCAGGATAAAACTCATCACCTTCTTTTCTTTTGGGGGTCCTACCATTCATCTTTCAAATCTTCTATTCACATTCACCAATAACGTATAAATATTTGAAATTTCTAACCTAGTATTTTTTAAAACCCATGTACACATTAAGTCATTATAATGTTAATAAGCCGGACATGGTGGTGCACACCCGTAAACCCAGCATTCAGGAGGCTGAGGCAGGAGGACTGCCAAGAGTTCAAGGCCACCCTGAACTACATAGGGAGATCCTGTCTCCAAAAAAAAAAAAAAGACATTATAATATCAAAGAGAAATGAGTGGGATAAAGAAAAGGCCCTGGTTAAGATTTTGACACTAAATAGAGTGAAGATTTCCTTTACTCCAGAAGCATCTTGGAGTTAACAAAGAGAAAATTACAATTTCAGTTAGAAAATTGAAATAATGAAACTAAGAGCCTCTAAAAGTCATATTATTAATGACTGATTAAGTCTACCTTTAGAAAGCTGTCTGAACAGCAGAAGCTAGAGGTTTTGTTAAACCCATACTGATCCTCCTCTAATGACGTGTACCTGCAAGTGTCTCAAGAGGCAGATGGTTTCAGAGAGCCAAAAGTTGAAAACCATAGAATTCCTACACTACTAGAACAGGAAATATTCCTTCCCTGTTTTGCCCTTCCCAGATAGCAAAGCTACTGAAAAATATAGGATGCAATCACAAACGTATTCAAGAAGGAGTTGAATTTACTTCCCATTTTGAGTCCCATTTTCTTGATTAAGAAATATTGTAAAATTTTCTAAGTAATCTATCAAGTTTCCTGTTAAAAATTTTAAAAAGCAATATAGTCTGTTAAGATAGAATCTCTGCAATAATTTATGCTGCATCATATCATGTACCAGTCAGGAAATATGCTAATTAAAATCTATTTTCAAGTTTATTACAATGTAAACCAAACTTCCAAACCCTGAGATAAGAATGTGTGGTATGGTGGTGTGTGTATGTGTGTAAACCTATTCACATCACTTCTACTACAATTAAGCCAAGAATGAAGAAGTGATTCTCCACTAGAAAAAAGAAGAAAAAGACAAAGTCTGAAATCTTAGCCACTCACTTCTACCTTTACTTGGTTCTCTGTTCCCTCATTGCACATTCCATTCCAACTCTTTTTTTCTATTTCCCTCCAATTTAAAACTTGACAGTCAGTTTAAAGCATATTACTACTAGGCTGGGTGGGCTTCTATATATCTGCTATAGGCTCTGATTATGAAAGATAATTTTTAGTTTTAGTGTTAAAAATACATAAAACATCAAACAGCTGCTGCTCACAAAAACATGTACAATTTTCTTTAAATAGTGAAATCCTGGAGCAACAGCTTTGACTATCATCATGAATGCAGGCTGCTCAAAACAAGTTGATAAATCTGAGGTTTCTATTAAGCCAGAGCTTCTTAGGTCCATGTTAATGGTCTAAGATAGCTTATGGTTGCTTTTATTCTACAAAATGTTGATGCACTCTGATAATTTTTATTCAACAAAATATACTTCGCATACAACCATCATAGGTCTTGGCTAACAGAAACAATTCCTCCTCAAAGATCCATAGGCACAATGACAAAAAGGTAGAAAACCAAATGAGAAAATAATTGCCATGACATTTAAGCAGACTTTAATGACAGAACAGAATTATTCTTACCTGGGAGGTTTCCATCCGTTTCATCAGCACTAGGAAAACTAGCAACACTAGTAGAATCCGAAAGGTCCAAAAGTTTAGCACGTAACTGTTCAATATCACTTTCTTTGCTAGCCAACTGCATCTGAAGCTCATTCCTATGTGTACATTCTTCCACCAATTGCTATTTTGAAAAATATCAAGATAATATATGTCATCAAGCTCAAATAATTTCCAACATTAAGGATTCATTTAAGCAGAATTATTCTAAGTGACTATCATGAAAACATTTACTATAAAATGACTGTTTACCACAACAGTATTTTTTTTTCTGTGGGGAGACAGGATCTTGTTATGTTGCCCAGGTTGGCCTCCAACTCCTGGGCTCAAGTGACCCTTGTCTCAGCCTCCCAACTAGCTGGGAATATAGACACATGCCACTTCGCCTGGCCAGAGATTGTGAGGCACCATAGAAATGTAAGTTCTTTCTCAGTAATGTGATGCTAAGAAAAGCTCTTTTTCTCCTTGCATTAGGAGAGGTTTTTTAAAAACCATAAGGCATTAAGGAAAGTAAAACATTAAGAAATGCTTTTCTGGCTCCAAATGAATTAGTTTAAAAGGTAAAGAAAACGTCTCAGGAAGGTAGAACCATAAATGATGGAGTCAAAGATTGGATCTAGGTCTATTTTATACTAGTGACCACGTTCACAATTTGATGTTATTAACATGCTAAGAAAATAAATGATTAAGGTTGGTATGTGGGTTTCAGAAAAGCCTTGACTAGAGAAAATCTCTACCCAAACCACAGAACATATTACAACAGAAGGGTCTGGGATGTAGCTCAGTGAGAGAGTGCTTGTCCAGTACAGGGCAAGGCCCTGGTTTGAATCCTAGCACTGCACAAAGTATTGTAAAAGTCACATTCCACTTTCAGTCTGGAAAAAAAACAACAAACAAAACCTCCAATTGTCTTAAAACAGCTGCTACACCGCCTGCCTCACAAGCCCAAGGTCCTGAGTTCCACCGTCAGTACCCCTAAAAAAAACAGCTGCTAAATGGTAAAAACTACTCAAGTTGTGATAACAGCTGAGGATGTAGCTCAGTGGCGCCGCGCCTGTCTAGTAAGCACAAGGTCCTGAGCTTGATCCCGGTGGGAGTGGGGGTATTAATCAAGTTATGATAATTAACAGGCAATAGGGCATTTTTCTAGGTGTTCAAGATAAATGTTCCTAGTAGCAAGATAATGATCAAGGTGTGAGGCTATAAATTAAAATTAAAATATTTTATGCCACAAAAGCCGTTCTAAACAAGATGAGATAAATACATACAATAATAACAATTTAAGACAATAACCCTAGGTGCCTCAGTTTGTACACACACAAACCTTACCGCTTGCATTTCATTCAGTTCCTTTTGATGTTTCACTACCATCTGGTTGAATTTCTCTCTTTCTTGGTTCAGTTCCAATTGTAGCTTTCGATTTTCCTTTTCCTTCTTTCTCAAATCTTGTGTATTAGCTTTCTTTCTATCAATTTTAAAATCTTTGCGATTCATGATTTCTGCCAACTTGTTAACAGCCTATTCAAATATGAAAATGTTATTAGTAAAAATTTATATTCTGTTCAGTTTAAGTATCCACTAAATATGTATTTTTCTCCTTCAAAATTAAGAAGCAGGACTTCTTTGTGGGTATGAAATGCTGGGATACGGTAATTGGTAACACCAGTAACTGATATTAGAGCTGGAGACATAGCTCAGTGGTAGAGTGCATGGCTAGCATGCAGAAGGCATTGGGTTTGATCCCAGAACTATAAAAATAGTACAAAAACAACTAATACTGACTTATTTCTCTATTCCAATATAAGAACCAGACAAGCTTGCAAAAATCCATTCATTGTTCAATAATTACTTTGTACTTTTATGCTGTAGGAACCCTATTAGGTACTAGATATAGAGAGAAATACAGTTATCTCCCCAAAGGCATCGTAGTCTGGTGGAGAAAACTCAGAACAGAGTAGTTAAGTAAAAAGAGACATACAAGAGTACTATGACAACAACAGCACCCAAGTGAGGTTTGGAGAAGTCAATGCAAGCTTCCCGCGGTATTGGTGTACGTGTTTCTTTTTAAAAAGGAGGAGGAAATGGTAAGAAGGCAGGAAGCTAAGAATGGCTTTATAAGCAGACAAAGCAGTTTCCAGGCAAAAAAGCTAAAGAGAACATTTTTTTCCTGTGGACAAGTATGAAAACAGGGGACAATGCATCTGACTAGGCAGGTCATCCTGAGGTCCTTCTGAAAGTAAAAAGGCATGTAAGTAACACAGCTAAGGTCAATCTCCTTTGCCAGAAGGAAAAATTACATTCAAAATGAGACAGGCTAAAAACATTTAAGGTTAGCTACATGAACTATAAAACGTAAGTAGAGATGAAACAGGTCTAGGACCTTCTATTGCTGAAGGAAGTCAGGGAAGTCATGGTATATTTGTTCTGCAGTAATGTAAAATATAGGTAGGTAGATAGACAGATAGGTATTTTCCCATTAAGACAGAAGACAGAAAAAATGTCCTAACCTCCATCATTTCCACACAAAGGGTTTCACTAAGGATGAGTACCCTCTGAGAAATTTCAATGTAGTAAAAGCTTACTTTGTGGAACTTATACACGCGTATGTGGGTTTTTTAAATAAATCTAACACACCTGCCTTGCAAGTGCAAGGTCCTGAGTACAATCCCCAGTACCAAAAAAACAACATCTAATGTTTGCCCTCCCAAATACAGCAATGCACCATGGAGGAAGTAAAACAAAACCAAACCATGTAACACGGCCCTTAAAGACCACCTTGGCTAAAACCTCCTCTGCTTTTCTTTCCATCTGCTGGGTGTATATCATCTTCTAGGCTTCCCAGACATAAAAATAGATTACACATAGTTAAAATGGATTCAAAAAATATGGTAAGTGTTTAGATTAAGAAAAATTTATTATAGTAAAAGACACTGTCATGAATTCCCCTCAAAGTATCCCTCCTCCAGGACTGGGGATTAGCTCAGTGGCACTGCACCTGCCCTACAAGCACAAGGTCCTGAGTTTGATCCCTCATACTGGACAAAAAATATTCCTCCTCCTTTCAAACACACTTATTCCATTGCTCTTGCCACTGTCAGCAGCAGTTCTGGAAGTCTTTCTTGAGGGTCTTTAGTTAGACTGTCATGACTGCCTCAATGTCCTGATCAATGCAAAACATTTACCTTTTATGGTCATTTTGATATTGGGGAAGAGCCAGAAGTTAAGTGCCAGAGCTGGTGAATAAGGCGATGAGTACAAACTAATGTTCTCAAGGGCCCACCTTTCTGTTGGATGACAGCAGCAGCATTCACCATTTTTTTTAATCATTCATCATAAAGACATTCAGGAAAAAGGACTTCCAGAATTGCTTCAGACAGTGGCAAAAATGATGGAATAAGTGTGTTTAAAGTGGAGTATTTTGAGGCGGATTAATGGCACTATGTCTTTTACTATAACAATTTTGTTTTAAAAATTTAAACATTTACCATTTATTTTGATTATATCTCATATATTCAGTGCTACAACATGCTTTTCTTCATTTAATACTGTATCATAGGAAATACTACTTTCCCTTATCACAAAGTCTACTTCATTTATTTATGTATTTATTTATTTTGGAGAGCACTGCCCTTCTCTTTTATTTTTTCAAAAACTGGGTTTACTGGAACAGAACAGTGTCCTTTACTGATTCCTGATCTAGACCTTGGCTTCTCAAACTGCTGTTGATCAAAACATGGTATGATTCTGTTGAGTTCATTTCCTGGTGCTTCTCTTTAGTGGTCTTCTCTTTTTAAGTGCATTATTTTCTTACTCAGAAAAAAAGTGTTCCACTTCTGGAATTAAAATTTTGCATGTTCTAAAGTTGATTTTATCCTCCCTTCTCCAGCATGCTCTATTTGGCATGATTGACACAGTGCATGTACTGCTTAGCCAGAGCAGAGCAGCTGAGGGTCTGGTGGGTGTTCTCACGGTAACACTGGAGGATTTTGGCCTGCAGATCAGCACAGACTGGATGATAATCATACTGCTTGAACTCTGCTTCTACTTCTTCAGCAGCTGATATTGTTCAGCGGTAACTTTGTAGAACTCTGAACTCCTCTCCTCCAGTCTAGCCAGCTGCTCTTTGTAAAACGCATCCTGCTTCTTTATCCTTCAGTCTTTCTCTTCCAGCTGCTTAGCCAAGTGCTTTGCCTTCAAGCGTTCTTCCTCACTTGATATCCTCTCTCGAAGGATAGCTCTGGTTAACTGCTCATTGGCTGCAGCCCTCTCTCAGTCTAGGTCCTTGCTTTTCTTTAGTTGTTTCTGATTCTCAGGTTCCTTCTTGGCTTGGTCCAATGCCAGTTCTTCAGCCACTCTTCTTTTCAGTTCTTCATCAGAAACTGAGGCACCATAAATACCAGAATAACGCTGAGACTTCGAACCAGATGTGGAGGATTCCTTCATTCGATCAATTACATTTTCTGAAAGCCAGATGCCCTTCACCACGGTCATGTTCTCATTCGCGTCCACCTCAAGGTGACTCGGCAGGTGCTGGCGGTCCCACCCATGGCTCCTGCCTCTGTCCCGCAGAGTCATATCGCGGACCCACGAGCACTTCAGGGCCGGCGCACATGCGCGTGGAGGACGGGATACTTCCCTTGCCCATATTTCGTTTATTTTTAAAGGCTCTCTTGCATTCCATTGTATGAATGTATCATGATTTATTGATGAGTTGTTTTTATTTTTTCACTATTAAAAATAATGTTGCAATGGTCATCCCCTCATCTTTCTCTCTCTTTCTGGGGACTGAACCAAGGCCTCTTCATTAAGTCATAACCCCAGCTTTTATTTATTTAATTTATTTATTTTTATTTTAGACCGGGTCTCATTAAGTTGCTGGGTTGCCCACACTGAGCTCGACCTTGTGATCCTCCTGCCTCAACCTCCTAGTGTGCTGGTATTACAGGCATGCACTACCATGTCTGGCTGTATTTATTTCTTTTAAGTATTTATGGAAGCCTTTATGTAGGATAAATTGTGTAGTAGTCCGTCAAAATCAAGCACATAAAATTAAATTCTTCTCACAGTTTATTCCCTAAAACAGTATATGAATGAACTTCCCCCATGTTCTTGACAAACCTGGGCATTTTGTCTCACTTAAATATGATTATCTGTCAAAAAGATACCTCATTATTGTTTTAATTTTTATTTCTTGGTTTATTATTGGGGTTGAACATTTTTTAAATTTTCATTATTTCTGTCTCAATGGTCCTTTTTACTTTTTTTTCTACTGGAGTTTTTCTTGCTGTACTGATTTATAAAAATAAATGCTATTAAATGTTCTTCTGTTTTCTTTCAACTTACGGTGTTTTGAATTTTTTTTTTTTTTTTTTGGTACCGGGGATCGAACTCAGGTCCTTGCACTTGGGAGGCAGGCGCCAGAACCACTGAGCTAAATCCCCGGCCCCAGACATTTGAAATTTTATGTAACAAAGTCAATCTTTTCCTTCATGCTGTCTTGATATATAAGGTAAGTAAAATCTGCAATGAAGGATTTTCAATATTTATTAAGTACATATTTGAAAGATTACGTTGCAACACAAAGGACTGATGCGAGAGAAAGCAGATTTAAGCAGAGAGACTACATAATCATGTAATTACAAGGAAAACATCTTTACTGTAAAAATCAACTAAAGAACTTAGTAGACAATAAAGGATTTTAATTACTGCATAACTTAGTAAAACGAAAAGATAGCAAGTTAACAGGAAAAAGATAACTTGACTAAATGCATCATAAAATACAAAGCAAAACGACAATCTATCCCTGTAGTTCCTGATTTATTTCCAAATCTCTTACTTCCAGTCATATGATTTCTCTTCACCATGTTTTCCTAACATCAATAATAGATTTTCAATACAATTTAAATCACATTCTTATTAGACAAACTAGCTTTCTTAAGTGAAATCCTGTTTTTTACATAAGTCTTCTATACTTAGTGGGGAGAGAATCCATATTTTTTATTTTAATGAAAGGCTTGAACCTTATGACTTCAGTTTTAGGAAAAAGTTCATAAAGAACAATTATTAATTTTCTAATATATGATACTAAAATATATTAGAATATATATTAAATCTGTGGGAAAGTCTTAAAGCATGCATACCTGCGTTTTAAGAGTTCGTTCTGTATTGATATTCTTTTCAAAGGCAGCCTTAAGATTACTGATCTCCTCCTCCTTCTTCAATTTATATTCTGCCAACCAATTATATAAAATGTTATGCTATAACATTAATCTTTGCATTTCAAATTCAAATTACTATACACTAATAACTTTCAGTAATTTCATTAATTCTTAAGGCTATACATGTTATTTTATACAAGAAAACAGGTATTTAAAAAACCTAACATACAAACAATATAAACAGCTAAACATTTGTGGGAGACCAGAAGAGAACTGAGGCCTAACTGGCCTCCTCTGGGAGCATGAAGGACAAAGGCTGCACTTGGGGGGGGGGGTGACTGCACATGGCAGGTTCTAGGGAAAACCTGAAACAGCTGAGGTTGAGTTGAATACGAGAGTGTGCTAATGGATATTGGAAAGCAGATGGGTCTTGGGTTACTTTCACTGCTTGGGCCCGTGTTTGGGTGAATAAAGGCAAAATGAGCCAGACCGATGCGGGGAGTTGGGGGTATTGGTTGGCTGTTCTGCCTAGTAGAGGCGAGAGCCCCCTGGCTGCGCACATGTTAAACTGTTTGTCATTCATGCTCACTTGTCCTGGGTCAGGGAGAACAAAGTAGCAGGTCTAGCTCCCAAAACAAGGCCAGCCTAGTGAGTCAGCTACAAACATCAATCACTGAATTTAACACTGTGATTTTTTTAAAAAACCGTACATACCTTCTTCTGCCTTCTTCATTTTATCGGTCAGCTCTTCATTTTCTTTTCTTAATAATTCAATATCTTTGGTTAGCATGTTGTTTGTTTCTTCAAGCTAAACAAAACACACAAATTTAAGCTGCAGCCTCTTTGCTTTGCTCATAGAGCTAAAATCTTTTCCATGAGAACAGCCCAGACATTGTTTAACAATAGAAAATACATGTTTTCCACTATTTTATTAAAATATGTAGATATAATTAATACATAGATAATATGCATTATATCTATATAATATGTAACTAGACATATGTACAATATGTAGATATATAGTATGTAGATTAATATATAGAAAAAATCTGTAGATACATTTTGGAACAATTATTAGCTCCCCAAATTATCTCAAATGTACACATACACAGCTCCATCCAGCTATATGATGAACCTACTATGTGACCATGGCAAGTTAGCACCCTTCCTGGGCTTCATTTTTAACTTAAATAATGGTAAAAATGACAATAAAATATTTATTTATTACTTCTGCTTATGCATTTATTGACCATTCTATGTTATTTTCATTTAATCCTCACATCAATCATGTGGTATGGGCTTTATTTCTACTTCTTTTTTCTTTTTGAGACACAGTCTCATGTAGCTCAGGCTAGTCTTGAACTTATGGCAATCCTCCTGCCTCAGCCTCCCGAATGCTGGGAAAACAGGTGTGTGCCACCATACCTGGCTTATTTCTACTTTATTGATGAGGAATCCGAAGTTTTGTGACATTAAAGCAAGTGGCTAAAATCACACAATTTCTTAGGCCAAAGCTGGTATTTGAATCCAGGGGTGCTCACACACAGCACTTGATGGTGACTTCAAAAGAAGAAAAATCTGGCCCGGGGATTCAGCTCAGGGGCACCGCGCCTGCCTTGCAGCAAGCCCAAGGTCCTGAGTTTGTGGCCCGGTACCCCACCCACAAAAGAAAAGCTGAGAAGAAGAAAAATCTAACTTCCACCTCTAGTCTCATGATTCTATACAGACTATAGTATAAACCTCAAGAACAGGTAATTATTTGGTTTACTGTATTAGTTGCTTATAATGCCTATGTAAACTATTCACAAAGAATTTCTCATGTCAAAATGATTTCTCTGAATTTTAAGGACTTCTGCCTCATGGAATCAATTTTTGTGTAGTAAGAAAATAACAAATGAACTTAACCTAAACATTTCTTCATATAAAATATAGGTAAAGGGGCCGGGGATTGAGCTCAGTGGTTTCACCGCCTGCTGCACAAGCACAAGGACCTGAGTTCAATCCCCAGTACCAAAAAAATAAAATATAGGTATGATCTATCAACAGAAAAAAAAAAGTCTAATATACTGAATCATTCCAATCATTAACGTTTTAGGTTAAACTACTGAATACACAAGTAAGTAATGATCATTATGTATGAAGTATAAGCAAACATGTACGTACATGTACATGGCCTCTAACATTTTTAAATGTAGCCTATTTTAAGTCAATTTTACTCATATAATTTACCTATCACACTTACCCGACTAACAGTGTGATCTTTATCTGTAATCTCTTGTCTGTTTCTTGAAGCAGCTTTCTTGCTTTCTTGGGTCAATTCAAAATACTGTTCTTCCAGAAGTCCTCGAGCCAGCTGCTCGGACTCAGCTTTTGTTTCTGCTAGATCCAACTGAGTAGAAAGAGCTTCCCTGCAATAGATTTTTTAAGAGAAATGGATACACTAAATTCAGTCCATTTTCCCAACTTTAATCACATGCTTAAAAACACAATTACTTTTAAATGATTAAAAGGGGGTGGGGCAGGGATTTAGCTCAGTGGTGCCACTGCCTGCCTCCCAAGTAGAAGGTCTTGAGTTTGATCCCTGGTACCAAAAAAAAAAAAAAAAAAAAGGTAAAAAAATTGATTTTATTGCCTGAGATAAAGTAAATCCATTTCAAACTTTCTATAAAAGTAACGAATTTAACCTGCTAAGCTGTCCACTTTTGGAAAAGACTGGCTGGAAAATCAGAAGACCAGACCTATTTCCTGAAGTCTACTGCTAACAGGACAGGAACACTACCGGGCAAGGTCCTTATACTTCCTGTGCATGATTTAAACAAATCTGCAAAATAAGAGTTAAACTAAATGATTTGTGAGGTCCCTTCTAGCTCCGAAATCCAATGAGATTATGAAGACATATATAGATCTGTAAACTATCTGTAATATCCTTGGAAATTGCACTTTAAAACTTTTCAGAATTAACATTAAGATCAGGACAACATTACTATAGTTTGCCTGCTCTTCCCAAAGAACCTCTCTAGGATAAGCTACCTTGGTCATTATTATAATCTCCTTGTATGCCAAAGGTACTCAATAAATATTTTCAAAACATGTAATTTCTACTTCTTATTTTCTAATACGGGAGGATTACAAATCAAATCTTCTGCCTTAAACTTAAGGATGAAGACATACAAAAAAGAACACTCATTCACCAACAACTATTGATTTCAATGTTTACTCTGTGGCAAACACTGTTCTAGGAAGTAAGGGACACAGCACTCACAGAGTTTTTGGTCTCTGGATGATACAGTGGGAGCATATGTTTGTACAGTCATACAAACAACTTTAAAAATGAACGAGTAATAGTATGCCACAGAGAAATAAAAGAAGGGCAGAAAAGGCTGTGAATGTGGTCACAATTATTAGAAGGTGATCAAGAGGCCTCTCTGCTAAGGAGACATTAGAAAGAGATCTGAAGGGATTGGGAGAATAAGTAATGCAGGTTGTCTGGAAAGCGAAAATCAAATAAAAACATGCCCCAAGTTGGCCTGAAGGAAGCTAATGCGATCAGAGAGAGAGGCAGAGAAATTGGAAAAGATGTAGAAAGAGAAGGGAAGAGGACAACAAACACTGTAAGGTTTTCTAAAATATAGAGGCTGTGGGTTTTATTCTCTACTCCAGAGTTTTAAAAAACATCATTCTTGGCTGCTCTATCCAGTATTAGGACCACACAGCGGGGTCAATGGCAGAGCAGAGGTAGCAGTTAAAAGGCTACTGAAAGCTGGGTGTGGTCGGACACATCTGTATCTCATTACTTCTGAGGCTGAGAAAGGAGGATCGCCTCAAGTTCAAGGCCGGCAGGGACTACAGATATTGAGTTTAAGGCCAGTCTGAACTACATGATAGTGACCCTGTCTCAAAAAAAAGAGGGAGGGGGTGCTACTGAAATAATCAAAATTGGAGATGATGGCAGTTTGGACCAGGTCAACAGTGATCAGACACTATATGTAATTTTTAGTTAAAACTGGGAGAATAGTAATAGACTCCACACAAAGTGCAGAAAAAAAGGAGTCTAGGATAATTAAATTTTTTATTTAAACTACTGGAAATAAAAGAATTATTAATTACTGAAAAAAGGAAGACAAAAAGAGCAGGCTGATAAGGTAAGGGAGTCTGGGTTTTGGGGGAAGATGCATTAAATAGGGAATGCTTACTAAACAATGAAGAAAGATGTCAAGTAGAAAGCTGGACATACAAGTTTGGAACTCAGAGGAGAATGTACTTGTACACTGATGCTATTTAAGGCCACCAGGCTGGATGAGAACAAGTAGAGTGATCCCTTGGGCCCTCTAAACTCTGGAGGTCTCAGAAACGAGAAAGGACAAAAAAGCAGAGGAGGTTAAGAGTAACCAGTTTAGTTAAAGGAAAATACTGTATGGTGTCACAGAAAAGAAGCGAAGATTCTGTCCAGAGTAATTCATTATATCAAAAGCTACTGTTAAATTAAGGAAATAAGGTAAGGACTGAGATCTTACTATTGTCTTTATTAGGAAGACAACAATGACCATGAGAAGGATTGTTTAGTTAGAGTGATGAATACGAAAGACTGATCTCAAAAAGAAAATGGGAGAAGAGAACTGAAGATAGCTGGTACGTAATTTTTCAAGTAAGACTGCTATAAAAGGAAGCAGAAAAATGGATGGTAGCCGGAAGTAGATGTGCAGTTAAAAGAGTTATTTTTAAAGGAGATATTCAACTGTTTATATAACAATGGGAATGAAAGGGAAAATTTATATAGGAAAGATGAGAGAATTGCTGGAGTCATATTTTTAAGTAGGCAGAAAGGGACAGGATCGAGGGGTTGGTATTATTAGGTAAGAGTGCCTTCTGTCCATTTACATCATCAGAAGGAAGACACGGTTTACAGCTACATATGCAAATAGGTGGTGGGTGAGAACAGATGTTCTCTTCTAACCTCTAGGAACCGAGGATACTGGCTTAGTATGAGAAGATACAAATTAGCAGTTAGAGAAGAACAGTTAATACATCAAAAAGGTAGGAAACACTGCCAGTGTTATGTCTAAGGACAATATAATACCAAGCTTCAGGTACACAGCATTCTCATTTGAGGGTACTGTTTTACATCAAATTCATAGTATCTAATTTATATTTTAAAAATACCAGAAAACTTTTTATCCCAGAATGTATTTCTATCCGTAGTCATAAATTTGTGGATGAGAATGCAAGAAAGAATGAAAGGATTTAAGGAAAAATTATCTACAGTTACACTCATCCAGACTTCCTTTGCAACTCTGCATGGTGAAAGGCTTGTCTTTATTTATATTTAAGGTCATTCATTCTCCTATCTCCTCAAAGAACTCAAATTATCAATAATTCCACATTTTTCTAGATTATAAGAAGTAGCTTTGTTCTTGTTTATTACTGTATTCCAAAGCACGGAAAATCCTGCAGCTCCCAGAAAGTGCTCAGAAACTTTATCTGAAAGAATGAACAGATGTGCAACTTTCCCCATTCAGATATCCTCCCCATGCCTCACTAAAATATACTCATATTTATGATACTATTAAGAAGAGAGGCTGCCCTTCACATTCTCCTCCAGCTCAAGAGTAGAGCACAGGCTCAGCATGCACAAGGCCCTACATGCACACAGTTATGTATTCCAACAAAAAATGAAGAATGATAAAATTGAAGTATTTCCATTTCACAAAACCCAATGTACAAAGGATCGAACATTGTCAAGTTGTTAAGAATACAAATAAAAAGGCAAACAGCCAGGCATGGTGGCACACAACTGTAATCCCAGCACTTGGGAGGCTGAGACAAGAGGATAGCTGCAAGTTTGAGGCCAACCTAGGCTACAAAGTGAATTCATGGCCAGCCTGGACTACACAGTGAGACCATAGAATGATAGATATGCAGGCAGGCAAACAGACTTTGCAAAGTTATATATGAAGTAGACTTCTTTCTAAAAATCAGATTTGAATTCAATTAATCCTCCCAATAAGAAGTGTCTAATAAAACTCTTTATAATGATACTAATGTTCTACACCTGTGCGGTATAATATGGTAGGTATCACCACATGTGGCTATTGTGCACCTGAAACACAGCTATTGTATCTGAGGACCTTTTCTTTTATGTAAATGAATTTAAATGACATGTGGCTAGTGACTACCATACTGGAAAGAATAGATCTAGATTTAATAACTGGTTTGCAGGAAACACAAAGGATGGGAATCCTCAACTAACTGGAAATGAAATCAACAAAATCACAACTGTGACTAATTCTATGGAACCAAAGATCTACTTTCATCAGTGAGTGTCAGGATAGTGATTACTCTGATGTGGGGGGCGGGGGGAAGGAGGCATAATTATTAGCATACAGAGGACTTCTGAAGTGAACAGAAGAGTTGTTTCTTTTGCAGGTGGTAGTTATAATATTTGTCATTAATTAGAAAACTGTTTTGCTGTTCTCTGCTATAGTAAGTCCTCAACTTATGACCATTTGAGTTGGGAACCTGCACAGATAGGAATGGACCTCGCATTACGAACGTTCATAGATGCGAACAAATCACAGAAATAGCTCCCATGTCTGCTGGACACTGTCACAGCTGTGCTGTTGTGTGCTTACTGTAGAGTGTGATAGTGTATAGTAGTACAGGGCTCAATCAGAGGCCAGGATGGAACCAAGAGGAAAAGCAGTGGTGAGGGGACTTCTAGGAAGTGCAAGGCAACATACATTGTATCTTTGTGTCAAAGGTGTGTAAGACTCACTTTGTCCGACTTATGAAGGAATCTGACTTACAAGCGTTCTCCTGGAATAGAATTCATTTGTAAGTCAGGGATTTACTGTATTTATTTAATAATAAAACAAAATGCATTTCAAAGGAAATGAAAGAGAACACAATAATGTCAGAAAACTAGTTCCCATGTTCATTCTGACACTATTTAGCTGAGACCCCAGTTGAGTGAGATACTACCTTTTGGGGCCTCTCAGCTCAATTCTAAAATGAAGTTAGGTTTAAATTATAAGGTTTGCAGTTTATCAACTGGTTGATTGCACTCCTCAGGGACTCAACCCAGGGCCTTGTGCATGCTAGGCAAGCACTCTACCCACTGAGCTGTGTTCTGGACCAGGCTTTCTTCTAAGTATACAAGGAATGGAAATTAATCTGTATAATAATACTAAGAGGAAGATCTTAAACACCTTTAGCTAACTTAATGATTTGTGATTACCGAATTTATATAAAAATAAATGTTTAATCCCTTGTTGCCCTTGTTACCTTGTGCTACCATGTTGTTTCTCCTCTGGGATAACTGCCATCCTCCCTGTCTTGGAGCCAGCTGATTATGGACTGAAACCTCTACAAACTATAAGCCAAATAAATCCCTTCCCCTTCTACTTTGGGTGTCCAGTATTTTGTCTCAGTAATGAGAGAAAAGTAACTAACACAGAAATTTGGAATGGAGAGTGTGGTCATTGCTGTGACATTACCTGGTCATGTGGCCAAAGAATCTTTGGAACTATTTTATGGGAAGGGAAGAGTTAGGAAAAATTCAGAGATGTCAGTTACAGAAGTAGAGCTGGAACACCTTAGGCTGTTCTGCAAGGGAAATTCTGGTCAGAGCTCAGAAGACCAGAAAGCCGGTAAAGACCAGGCTCAGGAGGTTTCTCTTGGGAAGGACTGCCCTGGCTGCTGGACCCCAGACATGTGTGTTATGGGTTGGCAGAAAATTTGTCTGCATTTTGCTTGTGTCCAGAGACTTTGTCTGAGACTGAGATTAAAGGCGATGGACTAACTAATCTGGCAGACGAAATTTCAAGGCATTCTAATGTTGAGGCTATAGCATGGCTGCTGTTGAGGGCTTTTGGCCAGATCTATGTTGAGAATCCAGAGCAAAGAGCCTAGCAGAGTCATTTAAAACGTTTTGAGTTTGGCCAAAAAGAAAGCTCCAGTAAAGCTGTGGACTGCAAAGATAGAGCAGAGGACATCTTGATCGCTGAGAAGGAACAAGAGAATAGAAGAGATGGCCTGAGGGCATCACAGGAAGCAGCAGGACTCCACCCTTGGCAATTTCAGAGTTATAAGCATGAAAGATTTTGCTTTGAGAAGAAAGCCCCAGAGCACCATGTTCCAGAATGGCAGCGGCCTAGGGAAGTTGTTCCAAAATGGCAGCTCAAGGAAGCTGTTTCTCTGGATTTGGTTCATAGGCACTGGACCCCTACAGCTAAGAGACAGGGCAGACTCACTACTACTACTCCAGCTGGCAGCAGACCTGATATCATCCATGCAGCGCTGGTTTTAGGTGCATGTAGAATGCAAGATTTATGGGGTTCAGAAAGCTTCCACCCACATTTCAGAAGAAGGCCTGGGAGGCCAGGCAGTGTACCCGAGAGGGCAGTGTGTGAAACTGTGAGTGTGAAGCCAAAGGTGCAATGGTAAACCCTAGAAGTATGGAGAAACCAGGAGTGTGGATCATCTGAGAAAAACTGCAAGAAGGGAACAGAGCCAGCCCAAGAGAGACACCATGGGTGCTACAGCAATGGGAGCTACAACTACCCAAAATGATGTAGGGGCAGAGCCAACCAAGCCGTTTGGAGGTTACAACTTGCCACAGACTGCCTTGCATGCTGGAAGTAGAACTGTGGGATTTAATGTTTACCCTGCTGGATTTTGGACTTGCTTTGGTCCTATTCCTTTGCATCCCTGTGTTTGTAACTTTTGGAATAGAAATGTCTGTCTTGTGCCACTGAATGTTGGAAGTGTTTAACTTTCTTTTCATTTGTACAGGGGTTTGCAGGTAAGAGTTTGCCTTAAATCTCAGAGGAGGCTTTGGACTTGGACTTTTCAGAAATGGTGAAACTGGTAGGACTTTGGCATCTCTTAGAGACGAACTAAATGTTTTTTACATAGAAGAATGTATGTGAGTCTTTGGGGGGCCTGGAGCGGAATGTCATAGTTTGGGTCTGGATGTCCCCTCAGAGCCTCACTCTTGGTCAGAGGTAGCTGAAACTGGAATGTGTGATGCTGGGATTAAGGGAATGTAATGACTAAAGCAGTAAATCTGAGTGACTGGTTTAGCACCATCCTAATCCCGGTAGCCTGGATGGGATAAGAGGCAGGAAGACAAGGTAAAGCTCCCTTGTTGCCTTTGCTACCTTGTGCACACCATGTTGTTTCTCCTCTGGGGTGACTGTCTGCCATCTTCCCTCTCTTGGAGCCAGCTGATTATGGACTGAAACCTCTACAAACTTTAAGCCAAATAAACCCCTTCCCTTTCTTTAAAAAAATAAATAAATAGGGGCTGGGGATTTAGCTCAGTGGTTCTGCCGCCTGCCTCGAAAGCACAAGGACCCGAGTTCAATCCCCAGTACCAAATAAATAAATAAATAAATAAATAAATGTTTAAAGGTTGGGGAGCCCTTGAAAACAATGTATTGTCAGGATTTGATGAACCTCTGTGTAGTATTAGGTTTTTACATTATTTATTAACTCTAGAAGTAAATTTCAACCTAGTCTGCTTTTTTCTCTCTTTTTTTGCTACATAGTTCAGACAGGTCTTGAACCTACTATATAGTCAAGGCTGACCTGGAACTCACAGTGATCCTCCTGCTTCAGCCTCCTGGGTGCTACGATTATAGGTGCCACCATCCCTGGCTAATTTGCTTTCAATTAGCCAAAAAAATGTATTATACCACTCCCATCAGAATAATGTACACCTTGGCACTGCTTCACATTAAAGAATGCCCTTTGCAGTACTGATTCTTGGTGTAAAGCAAAATGTACACACCTTTCATTTTGCAGTTCCTGTATTTTCTTTAAATATTCTCTGTTTTTTTCTTCAAGTTCTTCTTTAAGTTCCTTTACCTGGGTTTTATAAAGTGTCTGCAAAACACAAGAAACAATTTAGTAGTTTTTTAAAAGTTAAATAAGTAACATATGGTCTAACAAATCCACTCCCAAGTGTTTACTCATGACAACTGCAAATCTAAGTCCATACAGTTTTACACATGAATTTTTTTTTTTGGTACCGGGGATCGAACTCAGCACCTTGCGCTTGTGAGGCAGGCGCTAGAACCACTGAGCTAAATCCCTGACCCTACACATGAATTTTCATTACAGTGCTATGCACAGCAGCTCCAAACTAGAAACAATTCAGATATCCACCAACACATGATGAATAAAAAAAGAATGACCTGCTGATATGTACATGAGAAATCTAAAAAATATAATGCTGAATGAGAGAAACCAGTTGCTAAAGAGTACACTGTTTGAATCCACATACTCCTTTTATTTAACCACTCAACAGTTTACCCCAGTGTCACTCAGGCAGCAGGTTTGTTTACATACTATTGTGAATGTCGCTCAGCCAGGCAGATGTCATTTCAACCAGTCAATTCTTGTATTGAATAAATCTGATAAAATTGTCATTTTTACATTTCCTGTTATCTTATGAAAATTAACCAAAAAAATGCAATGGGGGGGGTAACAGGGGATCAAACTCGGGACCTTGCGCTTGTGAGGCAGGTGGTGGCATCACTGAGCCAAATCCCCAGCTCAAAAATATGCAATTTTTGGTCATCTTGTATTTAAATAATTGGATGGGTAAGTGGTAAACTATCCCTTTTAGTTTAAAAGATGAGGAATAGGAATAATAAGGACCAGCCAGTAGCTACAGAGAACTATTTTATACTGAACGCTTAATTATTCCTTTAAGAAACAGCACTTCTCAAGAGAAAAAAATATACATAAATTTCTATGGGAAGGCAAATGAAGTAAATAAGCTCTTATCTACAAAATGAATCCATTTTGTCTTCAGGAACTAGATTCTTATCTCTTCTTCCTGGCTTCAAATAATGAAATTCTATGATTAATTAAAGCTTTTAAAAATCTAATTTGGAAGGCCAGATTAAAGATAATTTTAAATTTGGTTCATAACAGCTTATTAAATTGAATGGTAATCTAATAGAATCCAAACAACAGAATAAATTGCAACTAAGAAACAGGGTCACATTTTGTATTACTTTACAGAGGCAAAAATCAAGAATCCATAGGAACTATCACAAGTCATTTGACATCCATCTAAAAGTCTAGAAGCATACATGAATTATCTGTAGAAGCATACACACAGACAAGGAAGTGTGCGGGATACTATAGGTCACTTTGAAGAAGTAATATACACCTTGAATAATTAAAGTTACACTCACGGAAAGATTTTTTACAAGTGAAATTTCTTTTTATTTTTATTTCCCCCCCCATTAAGTTTATTGGTACATTTTCGGTATAAAATACAGTTACATTCATCATTGGGATCTTGTACCATTACATGAGTATCTTGGTTCTTTTTTCCCCTTCCCCTGCCCTCCCTTCCCTATTTGCAAAGACTTTGTTTCCATTTTTTTCCTTTTCTCAAATTTTTTCTTTTCCTTTTTTTTTCCTTTCCCCTACCCCTCCCACTTCCCCTGCTCCTTTAGACATTTTCTTCCTGTTACACAATATCAATTATACATTTTTAAAATTACAGTATCAAGATCTAGGAGACATTACCACAGATTTTACAGAATTTAAAAGGATACAGAAAGCATATTTCAAAAATCTGTTTTGAAAGAAATTTGACAACTTCTAAGGAGTACCTTGGAAGACAAATTAATGAAGCTAACTCTGGAGGAAATATAAAATTTGAATAGCACCTATTAAAGAAAGTATATTCCTAGCTGGAAAACCTACCTATATGACAACAGCAGGCTCATATACATTTTAACTGATAAATTATGTCAAACAATTAAAGCAGAAAAAAGAAGGAACACTTCATATCTGCCCTTGCTCCCCACCTTAAGGAGAAAGCATTGTATCTTCTCCATTCATTTCTTTTTATTTTTAAAGAAGACATTTAAAAGTACTCTAATATGGCCTAAGAAAGCAAGGCGGGGGGGAAACCCAAAATGGAAATTTATAATGTTTATTAGGGGTTAAAATTAGTATGACACTGATACGCCACAAAGCTCTCAATAAGTGAAAACCATATAGAGCTTTAACAAATTAGCTCAGTGATTTTACTGTAGAAATTGCTACTTCCAAGATTGTTCACATTTGGTTTTTAGGGCATGTTTACCAGTGTGATCTGAACTCTGTGCATTTAACTTCACTGAGTAAAGACTAAAGGAGAGGAGTTCCCAGGGTTAATTATAAGGGCACAACTTGATATATTTATCAAGTGAAATGAAATGGAGAGTACAAGATTGGCAATTCCCCCAAAAACCAAGATTCAGAGACTTCAACGTTATCTATAAATGCTCATATACAATAGCAGTGAAGAATAATTTGGCCTGTAGCATATTAAGATTTAAAATGATATGTACAAAGAAAAAGTCAAACAATTCATATAAAGTACAAAACTAAACAAGAAAAAGCTCCCCTTCGATACTTTTTTTTTTTTGGTACCAGGGATCGAACTTGGGTCCTTGCACTTGTGCAGCAGGTGGCAAAACCACTGAGCTAAATCCCCAGCCCCAAGAAAAAGCTCTTAAACATTAGTTACACCTATAACTCAAAGGCCACTTTAATGTGGTGCATATATGAGCCATACAGGAGTGTAATTTATATCATCTGAGCTAGCTAAGGGGCAAAGTGGTATCCAGTATTTTAACTAATATGGTGGCAATTCTGTGACTGTTTCCACATAAAGGTACTTCTTCACAACTTAGACCGTGAACTCAAGAGTCAGATACGAAATGTAGAAATGGGGATGACATAGTCATTTAAAAAAGAATTGTTCACAGAAAAGATCTAAATACCTTGTTTTTTGTTTTTTTTCTTTTTGGTACCGGGGATCGAACTCGGGTCCTTGCGCTTGCAAGGCAGGCGGCTAAATACCTTGTTTTAAGTCAGGTTTTGAAACTGTCTAGATATTAACTCTCACTTACCGAGAAATACTGTTCAGCTTCGAGCTGATCTTGTAGCTCCCGCATCTGTCCTTCATTTCCTCTATATTGTCTTTGGAGAGAAGGAAAAAGAGTAAACAAATGTTATTTATACCTGACACGGTAATTTTCTTAGTTTCTTCGAGTTACTAAAGTAAAAACAGTTCACTGAAATAACCTTTATTTTAAAAATATACTTATACCTCATTATATAGTGTTACTTTACTAATTAATTTGGTCAGGCCACACTGTCTGGTTGCATCTTGCTCCTTATAAAATGATGGTATGCAAAGCTGAAAGAATCCTTTTCCAAAGGTACGTTTCAGAGAGTATTAACTGTGGATGTATCAAAATTGCTTCAAAAAAGTTGAAATCAGTTTTGTGGGAAAATTTATGCAGATTAAAAAGCAGGCCTAGGAATACACTGTAAATGTCTTATGCAGTTAAGGAAACAAAAAGAGGCCTTGAAAATATTTATTAAGTGATAACTCAGTAATACATAGTATGGCCAATTAAGCACAAGGAGAGTGTGGCAGAAATTAATAATCAGGTAAAGAATATGAGGAGAAAGCAAGAGCTTAATGCTGACAAAAGAGGAAAAACACAGAGACAAAACCAAGGCTATAGAGCCCAACCATAAGCACAACACACGTGGAGAACAGATTCAGACAGAAAGACAATGTAATTCAAAGACATATTTTCAAGGATTAGTAATTTCATCTACAACTGCTGGACTTTAATATTACATAGTAAGAGCTTCGTATTTTCAGTGTATAATGAGGCATGTGGTTGGTAGAAAATATTTTATAAATGTCCATTGGGTCCTGAGTGACAATTACTTGGGGAGAAGAAAAGTATAGTACATATTAATTGGTGAAAATGATGGCTCTAAAAGGCAAAGAGAATGTCACCAATCTAAATCTAACTTAGTCAAAACCAACAATTTTATCCAAGAAACACTGTTTTGCAAATGAAACTGGTGAGGATATAACAACACATGACCTGGTGTAAGTTATACCTAACTTTGATACTAAAATTTTTGAAGCACGTCCTTATAAATTCTGAAAGCAATATAAACACCTTGCTTTGTCTCCATGTCAAGTAAGCTGGCATATAGCATCTTAAAAGTAACAGAAAAAGAAAAAAGACACTTTGCACTCTGAGATGAATCAAAGAAATAAGACAAAAAAAACCCCTAAAGACTCACCATGTCGAATTCTAGTCTCTAAATTATAAAGAAACCTTAAACATTTCCCTGAAAGTAGGATAAGTTTAATAAAAGAAATTTATTCTTGATGTTTGTAATTCTACTCTGAAGAAATGTGATGACTTTTATGGATATGAAAATCAGAGAAAACTGAATTTTCCATCATAAACAGATTTACTATAAAGTCAGCGATTTTTTTTTTGGTACCCGGAATTGAACTCGGGACCTTGCACTTGCGAATCAGGTGGCAGAACCACTGAGCTAAATCCCTGGCCCTGAAGTCAGCAATCTTGATTTTTTTTCTGCCTTTTAGTATCTGTACTTTTAATTAAGTAACTCTGTGTTTCCCAAATCTAGACTCCCTTACAGACCTTCTTTGAAAGCACTGTAAATTCTTCTATTTCTAAATGCTCTTTTCTGTCTTCCTTTCACAAACTCTTAGTACATAATCTAAATATACATAAGATATCCAACACATAAGCCAATGCTGAACACAAAAAAAGAAATCACAATGGTATTTTCAAGACTTACTTTGTAAGCTGAGCTAACTCAAATTCTAATAATCTCTTGGCTTCCAAAACAGTATTTATTTCCTGTTTCATCTGCTTTTCTAAGCCTTTTAAATTGTCTGCCTCAAAAGCTTGAGTCTTCAATTCATTCTGTAACAGCAGTCGCTTATTGGATTCCTGCTCCAACTGCAAGGTTAGATTCTTAACCTATGAATGAGCAAAATAATTAGTATCTTCAATCTCTTTTTAATTAATCAAATCTCCAAAACATTGTAATTTCTTATTCTAATAAAGAATATTAGTGTTCTAAGGCATCTCCATTGTTCTTTAATAATGTTTAATAATAATGATGTTTATAATTATTATTGTTTATTATTAAACATTATTATAGATTTACCATTAAAAGTCAAATCAATTCCTGAATTTCAGGTATGAGATCTCATATAAAAAAATTATGCTTTCTCTCTCCCTCAATCAGCATAGAAATCTAGGAATACAAAGTGAACATAAAACCCACTTTGGGGGGTGGGGGAGTTCTCGAAAAGTTATTTAAATCTACCTCTTCATTTATAAATGTTTATGTGTTCTAATCTACAATCCTCCAAAGCTTACAAAACTGAATAATTCCTTTCAAAAAATTAGTATAGTAATACCTCGTTCATGAACACTTCTGTTTGCAAATAATTCGATTCACAAACAAAAGTGTTTGGCAAAATTTTACTTCCATTCACAAACTCCACATAGGGTGACAAACACAACCACCGCTGTCTGCCCCACACAAACACAAATGTAGCCATCTTCTCCAAAATCATAAAGCAAATTAAGTTTGCAAACCAAACTACTACCATATATATTTGTAATACATAGTGATTATTCATTTTAGGGAATTAGTACATATATACCATATCTTGATCATTTTTGATCCTCCTCTTTCAACTTCCTATTTTTCCCTCTTCCCTCTTCCCCAAATTTCCTTCCTTATCTCCAAAGTCTATACTTCCTGTTTTCTATCGTCTCTTATTTTGCTCTTCAAATTACTTATATTTTAGGTTTCATATATAAAAGGAACCATATGACATTTAACCTTCTACGTCTGATATTTCACTGGACATTTGTTTCAAGACCCATTCATTTTCCTACAAATGACTTAAATTTATCCTTCTTTGTGGCTGAGTAATACTCCACTGTGTACGTAACACATTTTCTTTATGTATTCATCTGTTGATGGTCATCTAAGCTGTTTCCATAATTTCAAATATTTTATTCTTATAGTGATTGACAGTGTTTTTGTGATTTCCTTTGCCTACTTCTCTAATCCTACCACTGCCATTCTTTACAAGGTGATCATATTATTTGAATCCTTACCAACAAACTCCTTCACCTCACAGTTCTGTCTTTTTCTTTTGCTTTGGAGGAGTACAGATGAGAACACATTTAAACTTACTTTCTTCAGCTCTCACCTTAAACGTCACACCCACAAGCAAGATGTTCCTTAACTCTCAATTACTTGTCATTCTTGTAATTACTATTTTAATATATGTTTTTCCCTCTGGGCTATAACTTCCAAAAAAGTAAAGATTGTAGTTATTTACCTCAGTAACCCCAACTCCTAGCACAGAGTCAGGCATGTAACAGGTACTGAAAAATTATGTTTTTAAAATGACTGAACACTATTTTTCAAATTCTCAACATACACTCCCTCCTGTGAGCTAGCCTTAACAGGATCTCTACTCTTTCTTCTTTGTAGTCAATCCTATTTACCAATAGCAGATTAATTTTCCTAAAGGAATGTTTTCATCTATAGCTCTTACACAAGTTTTGAAACACCATAAAAACTTTGGCCCTGAAGTTTCTCAACATGTCTTTTCTTCTCTGGTCAGATCTGTTTATTTTTGTCCCTTACTTACCCATCTTCTTAATCACCCTGTACTTGCTTATCAGTATCTATACTTGGGAACAGTCCTACATTCAGTCTTACAAGTACTTTCTGAAACAAATATAGTGACTGGGAAGATATCAGATCCTTTCATCATTTTATCAGCAGCTTTATAAAAGTATACTCTGTGCTTTTTATCAGCCTAAATCAGTGAAGACTGCAGTTTAACTTTTTTTTTCTTCTTAGTCTAAGAGCAACGCCTCTCTTTGAGGTTACAGAATTCCTTACAACAAAGAGTTTATTTTTTAGCAGTCAATTTCTTCAGGGAAGGAACGATGGCATTTTAATACAGTTGTACTGTCATGATGCAAAATAGAACAGACACTATGGGGTGATGCTAACTGAAATAAAAATTCTAGGTGCTAAGATATGGATACATGTAAGGTTATTTTATTCAAATCTTCATGATGTTTAAATTACAAATAATAGCTCTTCATTCATAACTTAAAATGTTTCTTTTTAAAAGGTAAACAAAATTGGTACTGTTGTTACCTCATCCTCCATCCGTTCCTTATTTTCAGTCAAATGCTCCAGCTTCTGCTGAGCCTGTTTCAGATCAACATCGACCATGGAGCACTGCTTCTCAATCTGAACGACTCGATTTTCAGCCTTCTCTCGAGCCTTTCTCTCTTCCTTTAGTTTTTTTTCCATCTCTGACAGAAAAGTTACAAACATACATTTTTTTTTTTTGTACTGGGGATCGAGCTCGGGTCTTTCCACTTGCGAGGCAGATGGCGGAACCACTGAGGTAACTCCCCAGCTCAAACAAACATTTTTTAAATGCCTTTACACTTTTCACTTTACATAGTCTATAAACTGGTTTTAAAGTCTCTATTGTTTTTATCCTGGGAATTCAACACAGCCATCAATTATAGAAGTTCTAACATTATTTGAATAATGTATATGGTGAGAATCTCTAAAGGAAAAGTTATAAAACAAGATAAAGTAATAATACTTTCTAAATCTAACCCTTGATCAATGGTATAAGAGATCATTCAGTATCATTTTCAGACCAGAAGGTGAAGGGTATAGCAGGAAAGACAGTAGAGAAACAAAGGAGAAAAATAAAGGTAGATCAGGTATAAAAGCAGGAAAATATGAAGCCAGTTGAAAAGGAAAGGCTTAGGATAAATAAGAGAAAAGGGGCAAGTTGTTAGGATTCGGGAAGAGGACTGCGCTCTAAGATGAGAAAATAATGATGAGCAAGGAGGTAAGAGACCAATAATTAACAGAGAGGAGTTCACACCCACTCTTTCATTATTTCGTTGTCAACCAGGAGAAATGTTCACTTTTTAAAGCTAAAGGGACAAAAAAATGAAGAAGAGATTGGAGAAGTAGAAGCATGGAAGAAGGAACGGATGAATGATATAAAAAATGAACAGTTTCAGTGATATATAAATAATGGTAAGTCTCAAGTTGGGGATAACCCACCGAACTAATATTCATCACAAGTACAGTATTACTTAGAGTAAAAACTAAATCTGAAGTGGGTGGCTGTCTGAACTAGTTATGTTCAGGCATAATACTGCAAAAATACAAAGGAATGAAAAATTTGAGGGTACAAACAAGAAAGCAGATGAATTTACCAACAAGGTCCAGAATGGATGAGGGGGAAAAAAAGAACAGCTGAAAAACAGGGAGAAAGAGGTTTCACTTTTTTTTTTTACTTAATATTTTTTTAATTAATTATATTGGTACATTTAAGGTATACAATATAATGACAATCATCATTGGAAATTTGCATCTTTATATAATCCATTTTGGTTCTTATTTTTCCCCCTTCCCCTGCCCTCCCTTCAACCCCCCATCCCTCCCTAGCTACAAAGACTTTCTTTCCATTTTTTTTTCATATTAATTCCATTTCTTTGTTTCCCTGCCCCTACCCCCTCCCACTTCCCCTTCCCCTTCATACATTTTCTTCTCATTTCATATTATCTATTATACCTTTTAGTCCTTATTTATACTTTTGGTTTCTCACACTAGAGAAATTATTCGGTATTTACACATGTGTGTCCTATTTATTTCACTTAAGAGTATTGCCTCAACATGCATCCATTTAGCTATAAAGGTCTCTAGTTTCTCATTCTTTATGGCTGAGTAGTACTCCATTTTATAAAAAAAAACCCCACATTTTCTTTATCCAGTCTCCAGTTGATGGGCATTTGGGCTGTTTCCAAGTTTTAGCTATCACAAATTGTACTGCTATGAACATGGGTGCACATATATCACTGTGGTATGATTCTTTTAATTCTTTGGGGAAGATACCCAGCAGGCAAATAGCTGGGTCAAATGGGACTTCCAGTCCTAGTTCTTTGAGGTATCTCCATACTGATTTCCACAGTGGTTGCACCAGTCTACACTCCCACCAGCAGTGGAGCAGGGTTCCTCTTTCCCCACAGCCCCGCTAGCATTTGTTATTGCTTGATTTCATGATAGCAGCTATTCTTTCAGGGGTGAGGTGGAATCTCAATGTTGTTTTCATTTGCATCTCTCGAATGACCAGTGATGTTGAACATTTTTTCATATGTTTATTTGCTATTTCTACTTGTCTGAGAAATGTCTGTTCATTTCAGATGCTCATTTTTGGATTGGGTCTTTAAATTTGGGAGGTCTGATTTTTTTCAGGTCTTTATAGATTCTAGATAGTAGACCTTTATCTGAGGGACAGCTCAACAGCCAATATCATACTAAATGGTCAAAAACTGAAATCTTTCACACTAAAATCAGGAACAAGACAAGGATGTCCATTATCACCATTCCTGTTCAATATAGTTCTGGAAACATTAGCCACTGCAATTAGACAAGAGAAAGAAAGAAAAGGAATAAAGATAGGAAATGAAGAAGTCAAATTGTCATTATTTGCAAATGACATGATACTTTATATAGAAGACCTAAAAAAAAAGGAAGAAGACGACCTGAAGAACTCCACTAAAAGTCTTCTACACTTAATAACCAAATTCAGTAAAGTAGCTGGATACAAGGTCAACACACAAAAATCAATTGCTTTTCTGTACAAAAAAAACAGACTCACTGTGAGAGAAATGGGGCAATCAATTCCTTTCACAATAGCACCCAAAAAATTGAAATTATCTAGGAATCAACCTAACAAAAGAAATCAAAGATCTCTATTCTGAAAACTATAGCACTCTGAAAAAAGGGACAGAACAGGGTATCAAAAAATGGAAAGACATCCTTTACTCCTCAGGAAGAAGAATCAACATAGTGAAAATGGCCATACTTCCAAAACTGCTATATAGATTCAATGCAATCTCAATTGAAATCCCAGCAGCATACTTCACAGACCTGGAGAAAACAATCCAAAAATTCATTTGGAACAAGAGACCTAGAATAGCAAAAGCAATACTAGGCAACAAAGACAAAGTAGGTATCACAATCCCCAACTTGAAACTGTATTACAAAGCTACTGTGATAAAAACAGTATGGTACTGACAAAGAAACGGACCTGAGGACCAATGGAACAGATTAGAAGATGCAGAAACAACTCCAGACACATTTAGCCACCTCATCTTTGACAAAGGAGCCAAACTCCCTCACTGGAGGAAAGATACCCTCTTTAATAAATGGTGCTGGAAAAATTGGGTTTCAACTTGCCAAAGATTAAAACTAGACCCATATCTCTCACCACGCACTAAACTAAAATCGAAATGGATTAAAGATCTAAATATTAAAACAGAAACGCTAAACTGGCTGGAAGAGAGGTTAGGAAGAGCTCTTGAAGACACTGGTGTAGGAAAAGATTTTTATGAATAAAACCTCAGTCACCCGTGAATTAGCACAATCAACAAGTGGGATCTCTTCTTACTAAAAAGCTTTTGCACAACAAGAGAAACCACCAACAACAGTGTGAAGAGACAACCCACAATGTGGGAGGTTTCACTTTTATAGAAATGCAACAGTAGTAGAGTAAGGAAACTAGAAGTTAAAATTGTGATTTAAAAATACAGTATTAAAAAAGGAAAGCATTCTTTTTCTAGGTTACAATTTATAATACTACTATAAAATGTTTTGATCAAAACCAAAATTTTTCTAGGCATTTAAAGAATCATACACAAAATATTACTGATACTTACCACACATTGCAACAGACTTTGCCTCTTCAATAGACTGATGTTTGTCAGTTAAACGAGCTTTGGTAACTTTGTGTTCATTCACCTCTTGTTCTAACCTTTGTTGTAATGATTTAAGCTTATAGTTTAAATCTATCTCTAAATTGTTCTTTTCCTGTAAAATTGAAATGAGAATCATGTAATGAACTGTGCAATAAGCACATGGTTAACTCTTGCATTGGTTAATATACTGCAAGAGATAAATGTCTTACTTTCATAATCATAAAATATATAGCTAAAAGCAAAACGTCACCTTTTCTTTACCTGCCTCCCCTCTCCCATTTCAAAGATTGACCGTGGCTGATGCACCGCAAGGTGCACCAGTGGCCACATTCACAATGATTCACTGCTAGGATCACAAACAAATACAACATTCCTTTTATTTTTTAAAATTATTGCCACTACTTTAAAAAATATTAAATTATTTTTATCTACATTTGCATCTATATTCATATTTACTTTGCTCTGACAAAAGTATCCCATAGCAAGTCAGTGAGACTGGAATGGAGAACAAGTAAAAATGTATTCCATTTCTGCTTGCATACCTTTATCCTTCCTTCTTCTATACTATTTCCACATTTATACCAGCATGGCCATCAAACATCTATCCTAATTGTTACAAAATATGTCCACAGGCCAGGGATTTAGCTCAGTGGCACCACGCCTGCCTCGCAAGCACAAGGTCCTGAGTTCAATCCCCAGTACCAAAAATAAATAAAAATTAAAACAGAAAGAATTGTGCTGGTGATTTAGCTCAGTGGTGCCGCCACTTGCCTCACAAATGCAAGGTCCTGAGTTTGATCCCCAGTACCAAAAAAAAAAAATGTCCACAGGACAAGATCAGTAGCAGCTTTTCTGATGATCATTTATCTGACATTTTGGGGAGGCACCTAAAAAGTGGAGACCTAGGTCTGCAAAATGTGTTTCATCCTTTCCCAAGCATGATATGTAAGAGAGGATAACCCATGACATTTGTGGTTGCTAAGAAAATTAAGTGCAAAGGCCAGTCAATTATTCCCCTTTCTATTTTCCTAACTTTTACTAGCAAAATGGAGTAAAGCACGTATGGTCTAAAAATACTTCTGTATTTTCCTTCTTTAAAAGACTTTACAATGAAAATCAGTACTTCCATCTTATCCATATATGAAGAAACTAGGGAAAAAAAATTGATGAAGTTTTCCCAAACCAATTTGTGATAATCTGTAACATTCTCAAAAGTACAAACAAAACAATATAGCAAGGGCCAAGGATTTAGCTCAGTGGTTTCACTGCCTGCTGCACAAGCGCAGGGACCCGACCGAGTTCGATCTCCGGTACCAAAAACAAAACGCTATCAAGACACTAAATAAGACACATACATCCCCCCACACACCAGTGAACCAACCAAACATAAAAACTTTTAGATATAAAACTTCACAAACATTAGAAATGAATGCTATTTTATAAAATGATCTTATAATCTCTGATAACCAGTATTATCTCATAATCGGTACATGTTAAGCCATTTACCTTTTCTGAATGATTAAGCATGTCTTGAGCCTCTTTTCTTTCTTCTTCTACTCTTTCAAGATTATGTTTGAGATGCTTCACTTCCTCTTGTAAAGATGTGATTCGAGCTATCAAATGAAAAAACAGTTCAAGTTCCTTGTCATTAAAAAAATGTCTTTTTGTTCAGAACATTTATTAAAATTTTGGAAATGTATTAAATTTTCTGATCAGATAGAATTTATTAAGTTTTCTTGGTTGTATACACAATAACCACAATATACAGCAATAAAAATATCAAGAGTAACTTAATATTATGTAACACATATCCATTATTTTACAAGTGGTCAAAGAGGACGAGGCCTAAGTATAGGCTAGAAATCACACCCAAGTCCTTACTGAGTGCTCTTTAAAAGTGACACCCGTTAGATAATTAAAATGAGTATTAAATGTTATGAATGTACCAGACACTCTTCAAAATGTCTAATAAAATTGCTCAAACTTAATGGAGCCAAACCCCATTTTTATAGAAAGTGGAGTTTTAAAGAATTCAATTGTTCTAACAATGCTTAATTTTAACCTACCAGGGGCTCACACAGGATCTGAGCAATAATCATTAATTGCTGCTAAGGGCAAAAAAGAGAGCCAGACTTTATATGCTTCCTAGTGCCTAAATACTAATACTCAAGTATTTCTGCCAAAGTCCTACCAGAAACAAAAAGCCTTTAGACAGGTCAAGATCTAGATCCAACTCCCAATTGAAAGTACTACAGGAGAGGACTGAAGATGTAGTTCAGCAGCATGGCACCTGCCTGCCAAGTGCGAGGTCCTGAGTTCAATCCCCAGTAGCAAAAAAAAAAAAAAAAAAAGTAGTACAGGAGACAGAGAAACATATAAAATCAGTAAAATTCAGAATGAGAGATAGGCAAAAAGCTTGATTTTGAGGAGGGGGGGCACAAATATCAGCAATGACAAACTACCATGAACAAAAAAGGAAAATGTAAATTTAATAACTTAAGGGACATATTAATGAAATATAATGTGCAGACTTTGAATAGATTCTAATTCAAGCAAAATAAAAACAAAAATTTGTGAGAAATTGAGAAATCTGAGCATTGACTAGATATTTCTTAATATTAAGCAATCATCAGCTTTTCCAGCTTTGATAATATTGGGGTTTTTTTTTTATTCTTGTTTTTCAGAGATACTGAAATATTTACATTAAATGTGATACCTGAGATTTGCTTCAAAAGAACTCAAATGTCAGAGGACTGTGGAGGGGAGGTAGAGGAATAAAATGACACAAGACTGGCTACCAGACAACAGTTGAAGCTGGATGATGACTACACAGAGGTGTCATTATGGTATTTACTTTGATACAGGTCTGAAATTCTCCAACATAAAAACTTAAAGAAGAAATCACCCAACTAATACTGTAGTTTTTGTTTAAAACAACTTTTTAAAATGGTTTATTTTTAAAGTATCTTTTACATTTCAATCAGAAGAATCACTGAAGTTAATAGATGAAAAGCTTATCATTTCAATTAAAATTTTCAATCCTCCATGACATTTTGATCTCTCTCTACCCCTTCATCTTCATTAAGCCTCTATGGCCTTTGGACGCTTGCATTCTCTGGAATGGCAGGCTGACTGATAAAACTATTCCACATGTTGGCAAACTTCAAGGCCACAGCCTGTGTTGATAAAAACCTGAAACCAGTTTTTTCATAAGGAGTTATAAAAAACACAAAAAAATATGCAACATAGATCATATGAGGTCCGGTGAGCCTAAAACATTGACTATCCGATTATGCTTGGGAAGTCTCTCTCACACACGCAAAGCCCACATAGAGGACATTCAATGAGGGACTCACAATCAAGACTGTGACAGAAACCCAGCATCCTGAACTGAAAGAAATTTATACTTGAAGGGCCTAAAATTTCTTAAGGACTATAAAAGACTAATGTAAAAATTGTGGGGTTTTTTATTTTAACAATATATAGTTTTGTACTGAAGCTCACATAAATTGTGTGCATTTTTAAAGAGCATGTGAGGTTTGATTTACATTCAAGTTCAAAATGAAAAGAAGCACTGAAAAAATATTAACAATATTTTGGTGTCAATTTTAACTCTAACACCTAAAAAACACATTCAATTAAAAACCACCGTTAATGAGCACATGGATGATGCCCTCTGCCTTGGAAGCAAGCAATTCAAAACTCAGTCAAAACAGGAGGCAACAAAATTTTAGAATTCAAAAATTTCCAGAAGTAACCTAATCTCCATGCCTTTAGACACAGAAGGGAGATGACACTTTCAGACATCTAATATACTATATAAAAGGACCTAGAAAACTTGACTTTAAAGAAGTATGAAGCAGGGCTGGGGATTTAGCTCAAGTGGCGTCAGCCTGCCTCACAAGCGCAAGGTCCTGAGTTCAATCCCCAGTACTCGAAAGAGAAAGAAAAAAAAAATATGAAGCATTCCTAATACACACACAGACACTACTTTCTTGGTGATACTCAGTTTTATTTTAAGCCTGGTGCCTGAGGAGGAAGACTGCACAACACTCTTCAGTTAGGAACCAATGGGAGATCCTAATTTCTGTCTCCATAGTCACAAGAACTGACCTTGACCTCTCTCCACAGAATTATGGCTAATCATCAAGTCCCATGAGACCCAAACTATGCTCCCATCTGTGACGAAGGTTAAAATGCAATCCCCTTCTCCCAACAGACCTCTTTTTCCTGAGAGGTCTGGCAATGTCCATTTATATCCATTTTGAGTAGGTAGTATGGCTCCTGTCACTACCAGGAACAGAAAATGGTGTCTGAGAAGTAGGTAAAGGCAGACGTATTTTGCAAACAAACTGAATGTTATTTACCATTTTAAAATGGTTACTTTATTCACTGCTGGCTTTTCTTGTTGTTGTTTTTTTTTGAGACAAGGTCTTGCTATGTAGTTCAGGGTGGCTTTGAATTCACTACGTAGCACAGGCTGGTCTCGAACTAGTGATGATCTACCTGCCTCAGCCTCCTGAGTGCTGGGATTACACACTGAGCCACCATGCCTGTTAGTTGTACTCAATCTTCTGTCTTTTAGATTCACAATGACTGATGATATGTCTGGTCCTAACCTTCCCAAGTACCTAACTCTTTATTTTAATGGGGTTCTATTTCTGCAATTGGATTTCTATTTCTACTGACAATTCATGAGGAATCCCCATGATTTAAACAATGCTAATTAATACCCTCTGCCTCAACTAGTCTCACTGTAAGAACTTTATAAATGGGGCAAGTTTTTCAATTAAATTTCCAGTTAATGTAGCTATAAAAATAAAAAAAATACCCATACTCTGTGCCTCACAGAGTTGCCTGTGAGCGTGCAGGAATTACAGTGACACCAATAATACAGGCCTTGTCCTGAAAGAGAAAGAATGCTAACCATTTCTATTTCACTGAAGTCATTTTCTATATGGTGGTACTATGATCAAAAACTTATTGCCTTCTATTTAAAACTGATTAAGATGGTAAATTCTATGTTATTTTTAAAAACAGAATTAATAAGAAAGAAGAACAAACACTGTATGATTCCATTTATATAAGGATCCTAGATGTGGCAAGCAGGACGGAGGTTACCCAGGGGTAAGGGGGGACAGAATGGTGAGTTACTGTTTAATAGGTACAGAATTTGAGTTTGGGATGGAAAGACTTCAGGAGATGGAGAGTGACAATTACTTAACAATGTGAATGTCATTAATCCCACTAACCTGTGTACTCAAAATGATTAAAATGGAAATTTAATGCTTTGGATATTTTACTACAATAAGAAAACATATTACTGCCGGGGATTTAGCTCACTGGTTCCACCGCCTGCCTCGCAAGCTAAGGACCCAAGTTTGATCCCTGGTACCAAAAAAAACCCCACAAAAAACAAAAAACATATTACCTTGAAGTTCTCCAATCATCTCAGAATCATGACCTCTGTCTCTCCGTTCAGCTTCCAACACAGCTTGAAGCTGATAGTAATCCTTGTCTGTTTGTGACTTGGAATTCTCTAAAATTCTGTTTCTCTCTTGCAATTCTCTGTTCAAGGACTCTAGCTGACTAATTGATTTGCTCATTTCTGTATGACTCTTCCTTAATCTTACAGCCGTATCCGATTCTGTCCTAAGTAAGTCATTGGCTTCTTCCAGCTATTAAAAAAAAGCAAGAAAATAGAATCTTAAACAAAATATCATCAAACTTATTTTAATTAACTATAATTTTTTTTGCTTTTTTGGTTTTTTTGTACCAGGGAATGAACTCAGGACCTTGCACTTGTGAGGCAGGTGCAGTGCCACTGACCTAAATCCCCAGGCCAATTAACTATAATTTTTTAAAAGGTGCCTCATTTGAAAAACTTACCTGCTTCTGTAATTGTGCCAGCTTCTCATTAGCAAGCTGTGAATTCTGACTTACTTTCTTTAAGTCTTCCAATTGATCCTTTAATGTAGAGACTAGAAAATGAATATATAGATATTAATTTTTTATTAGAGGAAACATAATATCCCTCTTTTAAATCATTTTTTTAGATTGTAATAGCTAAATTATGTCCCTCCCCACTTCCAAAACCAAATTCCATCTGAGAAGTACTTACATTTAAAATTCATCAAAAAGCAGAGCACCATTTTATAATACAAAGTGCAAAGAGTGATGATTTGTTTCTGTTGGAATATCTCAAATTCTTTTATTCCCTTAATAAGATCAATCTATTAGTATAATGCTATAAAGCTATTTTTATTATATATTTTTGAATAGTACAATTGGATAGTTCAGTCTGATAAAAATAGTACTACTGGGTACTCCACCCACATCATAGTCTTCTCTTTGACTGGCCCTTCTTATCAGCAACAATTATTACTAGTTTTGTTTTTTTGGGGGGGGGGTACCAGGGATCAAACTCAGGACCTTGTGCTTGCAAGGTAGGCGCAGTGCCACTGAGCTAAATCCCCAGCCCAATTATTACTAGTTCTTGTACAACTTTCCTAAAATGGTCTATGTACAGATATCCTAATACTGACCCAAACATATACTGAGCCAAACACATGTATACACACACATGCATGTACATATTTTTGCCTCTCTAAATATACATGCATATTTAAGAACATATAAATAAGCACTGTTTTGAATACAAATGATCTGTAGTTTGTTTTTATAAAAGACACATCTTAGACATCTTTTTTAACAGTATATAAGGAGTCCTTTAAAAAAAACTGAATGGTATTCTACCAGATATATAAAATTTTACCTCATCATTGGTTAATTTATATTGTTTATACATTTAAAAAATTACATAAGATTGTATGCACATAAGTAAATATGTAAAACTAAAGAAGAAATAAAATCACGAGGTCAAAGGGTACAGAAAACTTGTCCATATAACTGGAACACTGGTCCTAGCACATGAAACCCCAGGGCATAGTTAGGAGGGCGCCCTCTTGTGCAGGGACACCCCCCACCTCTGTGCTGCAGCACAGGTCCTATTCAAGGAAAGCCTCGCTGTGGTGGTCTTTTAAATCTGCTTGTGGTTTATTTCTTGAGTAATGCGGGCTCAGAAGGTTCTGTGAATCTACTCAGGGTTCTTACTCGGAGTAGTATGGACAGAGGGGGGGAAAAAAAAGAAAAAGAAAAATTCTGGCTTAGCAGTTTTCATAAGTGGTACCTGTTGGAAATACCTGGGAAGCTTAAAGAAAATACTGGTGCCCAGGACATGTATCAACACTAAGTAGATTAGAATCTCTGGGGTGTCAGTATTAGCATTTAAATCTTTTCTAGAGATTCAGTCTGTACATAATGATAACAGTCACTACTCTAGCTAAATACTACTTACTATTGACTTTACTATGTTAGAAATTTAACTGGAAGCTAGGCATGGTGGTGCACGCCTGTAATCCCAGCACTTGGGAGGCTGAGGCAAAAGGGTTTCTGGGAGTTAAAGGCCAGCCTGAACTACATAGTGAGATCTTATTTCAAAAAAAAAAAAAGAAAGAAATTTAACTGGAAATCTGAGTTATTTAGTTCATCAGATATCTGAAACATTGTGGTTTAATAAATCTATCATGGGCACTTAATTTAAGAAAGCCTCATGAGAAAGACCTAGACGACAGTGTGAGACAGAAATTCTAGGGACTAGACATATAATTCAGTGGTACTACATTTGCCTAGAAATTCTACATTTTTCAAAAGTACCAATTTACCTTCATTTTCTACATTTCTCCTCTTCTCATTTTCCTGTTCAGCTTTTCTTTGGTACTCACTAATTCTATGTTGTAATAACATTTTATCCTTCTCAATTTGAGACACTGTAGATTCTAGATTTCTTCTTTGATTTCCCTGAAATTAGGACAAAAGTTAACCATTGCAATTAATATTTCTTATCATTTATTTGAGGGAGTATTGTGTTCTTAAGAAAAAAGCAAGACAAAAACTTAACATGGCAATCCCCGGTACCAAAAAAAAAAAAACAAAAAAAAAAACTTAACATGGATTTTTAAATTTTCAAATCAGTATCTCCTAATAATGACAACTTTCTAGTAATAAATGGAGATTGTATGGGCCGGGGATTTAACTCAGTGGTTCTGCTGCCTGCCTGGCAAGTGCAAGGACCCGAGTTCGATCCCGGGTACCAAATAAATAAATAAATAAATAAATGAATGAATGAATGAATGAATGAATGAATGAATAGAGATTGCCTTCTAAGACAGCAAAACTAATGTGAGCTAAGAAGATAAAATTTTCAAAGACTTAAAATACAATCCTTTGAATCTCAACTTTTAATATTGAAAGTTGCTTCATTAGCTTAAGACTACACTGTATTACAAATATTTGGATTGATATAGAATCCTCCATTTAATATATGAATTATACAAGGTTCAGGTAATAATTACATATTTGATAAGTAATGCAAAACTGAATGATACTAAATGGTTCAGAGTCCACCAGTCCCTCTATGTCTCCTGTCCTTTCCCAACAGTATTTTATCTTTTTAAAGATGCTCTCCGTATCTTAAAAATGTGTATTAAAAAGTAATCAAGGAAATATTTTCAGAAAAAGAATGTATAGTGGACAGAAGGGTTAAAGGAAAAATATCCAAATTTTTACGACTTCAAAAACTACTTTTTATGGAAGACACTGTCAAGATTTGTAAATGTGACACAGATCAATAAGATCTTCCTAATTCTAAGACCTTATCATTTTAATCTTAAATCTATTTGAAGTGTTCCAGCAGTGGACTAATATTCAGTGGTACAGATATACCAAAGTGTTCACCCACTCACCCATTATAGGATATTTTGGTTAATTTCTGTTTGAGCTATTATAAGTAAAGCTGCTATGAACAGTAGTATGCAGGTTTTTGTAAGAATGTAGTTTTCATGTTTCTGAGAAAATGTCCAAGAGTGCAATTGCTGGGTCACACAGGACCTGTAAATTTAGCTTTTTAGGGAACAGCCGAATGGTTTGCCAGAACTTCTGTGCCATTTTGCATCCTTAACTACAATGTACAAGAGACCCCATTTCTCTATATTCTGCCAGGTTTGGAACTGCTACAATTTTATGCTTAATAGTTACAGAGTGATAGTTCATTGATTCCCAAATGGCTAATGATACACATATCCTTTCACCTGTTTATTATTCATTAGTGGTACCTCAGTTCACGAACTTGATTCTTTCTACAATTCTAGTCACAAACTGAGTTGGACGAGAACCAAATCAAATTCAATGGTTAGGTTCAAAGTTGACCTTATGGAGAAATTTGATTTGGTTCTCATCCAGTTTTGTTTGCGTCCAGAATCATGGAGAAAATTGAGTTTGTAAATCGAGGTACCACTGTACTTCCTTTTTGTGAAATCTATGTTCCTATCTTTTTTTTTTCCTTTTTTTGGTACCAGGAATCGAACTCAGGACCTTGTACTTGCGAGGCAGGCGCCAGAACCACTGAGCTAAATCCCCAGCCCCGATGTTCCTATCTTTTACCAATTTTTACACTGGATTATATACTGGTACGCTCTGAGAATTAAATATTCTAGATATAAGCCCTTTGTTAGATATACAATTCGCAAATATTTTTCCGTCTATAAGTTGTCATTTTTTCCTTTTAATAGGGTCCTGAACAGAGCAAGTGTTGTTAATTTTAAGTCCAATTTACCCAATTCTCCTTATATGGATTAAGTTTGTGGTATCATGTCTAAGAACTCTTCACTGAATCCAAAAATACTCATGCCATGTTTCTCTGACAATAAAAATGTTTTTGGTAGGTAACCATGGAAAATACAAATAGTTCTAAAATCAATGTTTTTCCCATTTGATCACATGAGATTATGTCAAAATTAATCCTTTTAAAATATTTTAAATTGTATTTCTCCCTCTTCTCTATTTCTCTTTTTGATACAGTTCCTCATTCAATTTCTGATCTCTTGCATCTTGTTCACTTTTCAAGTATGAAGAATTACTGAACAGCCTCCAAGTGGTGGTGCATGCCTGTAATCCCAGCACTCAGGAGGCTGAGGCAGGAGGATCACTGAGAGTTCGAGGTCAGTTGGGCTACATAGTGAGTTCAGTGCCAGCCTGAACTATAAAGCAAGACCCTGTTTCCAAATTTTAAAAAATAAATAAATAAAAGAATCACTGAACAGCTTAGGCACAGTGGTGTATGCCTATAATCCTAGCTACTCAAGAGGCTGATGTGGGAAGTTCACTCAAGCCTGGGAGTTCAAAACCAACCTGGGTAACATAGCAAGATCTTCCCTCAAGGGGAAAAAAATAAGAGCCACAACTATACTCCCAGCACAGGGGAGACTGGGCAGCAGGAGAATCTTTTGAGTTAGAGGCCAGACTAGACGATATAATGGGACCCTGTCTAAAATTAAGAGACAGATGGCAATGGGGGAAATACTGACATTTCTGTACTAAAATTTCAACATGAAATCTGTACCACTTGAACCTGCAGCTCCAACCAAAGTGAGGCTTTCATCTTAATTCGCTGGATCTGTTCTATATATTTTTTTTGGTACCTGGGATCGAACTCAGGACCTTGTGCTTGCGCAGCAGGCGCCAGAACCACTGAGCTAAATCCCCAGCCCTGTTTTATATTTCAATTAAGAATTCACAAGCAATTTTTTCAAAAGAAAACAATGTGAAAGGGGGGAAATCGCAAAAAGAAAAACTTTCACTCAGAATATAAAACAGTACCTCTTCATCTAATTCTTTCATTATCTTGTCTAGTTTTATGTTTGAAGTTCTGTAAAAACAAAAAGAATACAGATTAGAAATGTTTATTATTTCTTGCTCAGAACTGAACACCTACATTCCTTACTTTTTCATTTATTAAAATCGTTTTTGTGCCATGGATCTCTGGTAGTCTAGTGAAGTTTACAGGTTTTTTTTTTCAGAGCAATGTTTTAAAGTACAAAAAACACACAGGATGACAAGAAGTCAATTATACTGAAATCCAGTTATAAATTCTTTAAAAAACACGCATGATTTAGTATTTTACTATGTCTATTTGAGAAACATGGCATATACCAAAAGCACCATGTGACAATGTGTGAAAAATTTAGAGATAACTGAAAGTGTATTATCACTATCACAATTTGTTTTCTTAGGGTTAGGACATTATTCTGAATTTCACACCTATACTGTATATGCAACATGCTCATGTGGATATCTCATCAAATATCTCATTCTTCATGTCCAAAACTAACTTGTTCCTCAAGTGAAACAAATCATACAAGCTTAAATATCACATGGCTTCTCTTATATGAGAAATCCAAAGTATAAATAATTTAAAGAGCAAGATTAAGACATAATAGGAAACAAGGAGATAGATCTTTTGCAAATGGGAAGGGAACCAAAACATAGAGCGAGGGCAATGGGAGAGGAAGGGGAAGGAAAAAGAATTAGGAGGTGTTATTTACATGTACCACCTCCCCATGATGAATGTACTCATTATGTAGTACAAACATGTACTAATAAAAATTATATTTAGGGCTGGGGATTTAGCTCAGTGGTTCTGGTGCCTGCCTCTTGAGCTCAAGGTCCCGAGTTCAATCCCTGGTACCAAAAAAAAAAAAAAAAAAAAGCAAAAAAATAAAGATCAATTCATAAAAAGAGAACAAAACAAAACAAAAAAATCAGACCATGCTGACCTTTCCAGCCTCATCTCAAGTCTCCTTCCCATCTGCAAAAGATTTATCTCCCTGTTTCATATTATCTTTTATTTTGCTCTTTAAATTATTTATACTTTGCATTTCTTATATTAGAGAAATCATGTGACATTGAAGCTTCTATGTCTGATTTATTTCCCTTAACAGAGGAACATGCTAATTTTGGACATGAAGAATGAGATACATCTGGCGCCTGCCTCCCTAACCGTAAGGTCCCGCGTTTGATCCCCAGTACTGGGGGGAGAAAAAAAAAAAAAAAAAAAGAAAGAAAGAAAAAAAAGAATGAGATACATTAGTTTTGGACACGAAGATGTATCTTTCAGAAAACATACATAGTCTCAAACATTTGATCTTTCAAAAGAAAACAAATGCAAGTAATAATCAGTCTACAATCCCACTATAAAGTTATTTATTTAAAATGCCATTCACCAATTTGATACACAGTTTTATAAATTTTCATCTCATTTTAATTCCACTTCTTTGAGGTTATACATTTTCATATGATTATCAGCTACCTTGGCCAGTCTTCTTTTGTCCTCAAATTGATCCCCACTACCACCACTGCCATCTGTCAATCCTTTGAATTTGAATTTTGTTTAAAATATTGTTTGGATGTAGAAACTTCTCAACATTTATATAATAGAATCTACCCATTACCTCCTTTCAGTAAGCTAATTAAAATGGGAGACAAAACTAAGGAAATCAGGTGACTAAATGAATTAGAAGCATACATAGCTTTTTAAAGAATAAAGACTACCAGCAAAAACTGTATTTTAAATATTCTGAGGAAACTACATCTATAACTAATGCCAACATAAATACTTTTTAATTCTAGCCAAAATGCTTTTCATGGATGTATGTTAGTAGCAATGTTTATATCTCCATGCTATGTCTACTGACTTTTCAAGTGTTTACAGAATGAATGTAAGCTTTAGAGTAAGTATTCACTATACACAACTTTAAAGATAAAAGCAAATTCTCACCTGCATTTTTGCTCCATTTCATCTTTTAATTGCATTTCATTATGCAGCTGTTCTTCCAGCTTGTAGATTGTTTTTTGCAAACTTTCCTGCTTTAGTTGGAAAATAAAAACCTTCATTCTAATAATATTCATAAATTTAAAATAACAAACTTACCATTTTATACCTTTTAGAAAATAATTTATCTTTTTTCTGTTAATTTAACAAGTATTTTCTCAATATTTACTAATATCTCAGGCACCATGCTAGGTTATGAGTAACAATCAAAACAATCAGTTTCATGAAGCTAATAGTTAAATCCTGGGGCACAAAGAAATAGGTGTTCTACACATACAACGGATACATATATCAAAACATTACATGGCACCCACTAATATGTAGTCTTTTTTTTTTTGGCAGTACTGAGGGCTAAACCTATAGCCTTTTCACTGGGCTACATCCTAGCCTTTTTTACTTATTTCTTTTTTAACTTTGAGACAGTTTTTTGTTTTGTTTTGTTTTGTTTTAAACTAAGTTACCAAGCTACCCAGGCTGTGTCTGAACTTGAGATCCTCAAGAATCTACAGTAATCCAAAAATATCTCCACAAAATTTAACATGATAAGGGATAATAAAATTGTAGTGTGTTCTGAAGGTGAGAAGGGGTCACTTCTCATTCTGCCAGGAGGATGAAATGTTTGAAGAAAGGTCTAAAAAAGGAGAAAAATTTACCAATGCCAAGAAGGCATTCTTACCAGAATAAACAGTCCAGTAGTAGAGAGGAAGAAGAAAATATATTTGGGGAAGTGTGAACAAAGCAAGTACAGCAGATTATAGAATATAATAGGAGAAATCAAACCTCACATCAAGCCTTAAAAGGTAAATGGGACCATTAACACAAAAAAACAAAAGCTGGGGGCGTTAACCCGTAAGAAATGTATAACTTAAAGCTGTCATCCAAGAAACATTACATCTGTATTAACAAGATGAACAGGTTAAAGGGACAGTGAAACTCTAGGAAGAGCAACGAGTTCATAAGCTACTAAAATAGTTCAAGTAAGAGAGAATATGAATCTCATATAAAGCAGAGGCTATCAGCATAAAAAGAAGGAAATGGATGAACTTGGCAACTGGAAGGTAGAACTGATGTCCTAGAAACTGATTAGATAAGAAATAACATATTCAGTACCATTACAAAGGACAAGAAACAAATTATTCTGGGAAAGAGTATGGAGAAATGAAAACTGTGAGTTTAGCTTTGGTCTAATCTATGTATCTAGGAAGAAACAGAGCCAAAGAAATGGAGCTCAAAGAACAGGCTGGAAATGTATAAAATTACCTATAGAAATGAGAAGAGATAAGATCATAACCTTGGGAAATACTGAATAATTAAGTAACCAAAGGAAGAAGATTGTGCAAAGAGGGCTGAAAATAAAATTCTAAGAGGCAGGAATAAAAAAAGAAGGAAATGATGGGAACATGAAAGAATTACAAAAGTTATTCCAAAGACAAGGGACTAGTGTCAAATGCATCAAAGAAAAAAAATTAAAGATTAGTTAGTGTCAAAAACTGAAGGGAATAAATATGAAAATTATTCATTCTCTTTGCAATTATAAAGTTACTATTAGCATCTCAGCTAAAAAAACTTTCAAGGAAGAGCTGAAAATTAAATTAGCTGAATTTTGTGCACACTTCCAGTTTAATGTAAATAGCAATCTTGTGTTCTTTTAAGAGTAGGAAAATTTTATCGATAGATGGCTTCTGAGAGAGGCAGAAGGGGGACCAGAAAATGAGTCAACCCTTCCCTTGTGCTCTTAACAGAGCAACTGATAAAAGGTAGTTGTCACAGACAGAAGCTTAAAAGATCACCAATCAGCCCAAAGAAACATAAACCCTTAGGATATGTCTGAAGCCCTAATGTACCTATAATCTGCAGGCAGCGGGGTGAGGATTGAGTTACTGCAACACCTTACCACTACCTTTCCCTAGATTAAGCTTTTATTTCACTGATTTCTGAGCCTTTGTTAGCTATATAACTTGCCAAAGAGCTCTTTGGGAGGAAAAATTTTAGATGCCTTTTTCTCACTTTCTCTTTTTATACGTTCTCATACATTTAAGAGTAAAATATATCAAAGAGAAAGAGACTAGCTATCAGCTTTTACAGTGTGGATGCTACTCTTCTGCTCCTTACTTAATACATACAGATTATAGTAAAGAATGCTTGAAGGATGGCCAGATAATTACTACTAATCTTTTTCAAACAAAGTCCTACTTCACTCAAACTCAAAAAATCTGTCTCATGAACACAAGCCACATGAACAACAGAAACAACTCACAACTAAAATTACTAGAGTAATTTACTACTCAGTGAACAAATTAAATAATGTGCATTATGTTGGCTATTCTTCATCTCCCCAACTTCCTTCAAGAATAGTCTTGGCTGGGGATTTAGCTCAGTGGTTCCGGAGCAAGGTCCTGAGTTTGATCACCGGTACCAAAAAAAAAAAAAAAAAGAATAGTCTTGAAGATCTATTCTCTGTTCTTAAAATCTACAAACTGCCTTACTTGGGCTCTGTCGCTTTATGATTTAAAGGGTGGTTTCAGACCAACCATGTCGGGAGATACCGACAGGAAATCAGAAGGTAGAGAAATGAAGTATACATTCTCCCCACATCATTCTTGCTTTATTGTGGTTCTAGTAGGGTTCTATGCTGCTTATCTTTGATTTGAGGCTTTCTTTGAGCTAATACAAGATTTTCTCACCCTGGCCCTTTAGTATAGGAGCAATGGCTTCCCATTATTAATCAGTAGGCTTCAGCATCTTTATTATCCCCACTGATATTTGCAGCTTAACAGTCCCTTCCTCAAATCTCTTTTCATTTAACGAATGTAAAAACAACATGTGGTAAAAATGTACAATGGGATTATTATTCAGCCTTAAAAAGGAACAAATTTTGACATACACTACAACATGGATGAACCTTGAAGACACTATGCTGAATGAAATGACAGCCACAGAGAATGAATACTGTCTAGCTGTATTTACATGAGGTTGTACAATAGTGAAGTTTACTGAGACAGATAAAGTAGAGAGCAGCGACTGGCCTGGGGGGAGGATTAAGTGGGGAATTATTCTTTAATGATTTTTAGATTTGGATGGTAAAAAAGCTCTAGAGATGAATAATGGTAATAGTTGCAAAACTAAGTTCTTAAGGTCACCAAGCTGCACATTTAAAAATGGCTAAAATGGGGCTGGGGATTTAGCTCAGTGGTTTCGCCACCTGCTGCGCAAGCGCAAGGACCCGAGTTTGATCCCCAGTACCAAAAATAAAAATAAAAAAATAAAATAAAAATGGCTAAAATGATAAATTTCATGCCTATTTTACTAAAACAAGAAAACTGCTCATTTAAATCTTTTGTCACCTGTTTTGCCAACAAGTCTCTTAATGATATAAGGCTTCTTTATCATACATTCCTAATTCCAAAGATTAAAAAGACAACTATTGCCAATCTGTATAGTAGCTTAGTTCTCTGTCTCCACATATATTTCATTTGATATTGAGGCAAGAAATCAGACCAGAAAGGAGACAACAAATAAGAAGTACCATAAAAATCTAAGATCATTAACTGTACATTCACAAACAATATATAAGGTTACTCAATACCATGCACACAAATACATTATTCACAAAACAATTTTTAAGAAACTAATAAGAAAATACCTACCAAGCTTTTATCCACATTGGAGCTAGTTCTGTTATCATTAGGATTTGCTGCAGATAAGTGTCTGGTTGGCAGGGGGTCGAGGTTTAAAAAGAAAGCAAACAACAGTCAATGACAACTACTACATGCTTACTCTGTGTTCGCTATTATATTAGCTATGTTCTTTCAAAATAAAGTTCATACCTTTATTTTAGAAACAGAAACTATGCATCTATTAAATAAAACTCCAGATAAATCTAAAGCAGCACTCTGTAATCATATCACTTAATATTCCTATAGTGAAACTTATGAATATACCAAGCAGGATAAATTAAAAATATAAACAGTAGGGCCAGGGATTTAGCTCAGTGGTTCCACTGCCTGCCTTGCAAGCACAAGGACCTGAGTTCGATCCCTGGTACAAAAAAAAAAAAATATATATATATATATATATATATATATGTATTATAGTCTCATAATTATTTTCTGTGGCCATGAGACTAAATTACACATTTGTCCACCAAACAAATACTAATTAAAAGTTTTCTGTTTTCCAGAGCTTTTTCAATTTAAGAACTGGTGATAAGGAATTGTTGGCCTCTACAGACAGACATGTGCACAACTACCTCCCTTTAGCAAAACATGATATTGCCTTCCTGGGTTTAAAAAAAAAACGTTGAGTTTTTGTCTAAGTAACTGAAATAACAGAACCAAAGTTTGAGTGATATTCTTTTCATTTTTGGAGTCTCAGCCTTGCACAGTTCTTTAAATTCAGTGTAAAGTTAGAACTGTATATACATAACAAGTGATTAGCCTTAGAGATCTTTAGATGTCTTATGAAATTATCAAACAGATCTAAATAGATTGCACATCTATTGATATATCTACTGAAAAAATATTTCAAGCTACCAAATGTTATGTAAAAGGTACTGCTGCTGCTGCTCTGGTACTACCTTCATGAGGCTACCACTATCAATACTATTTCCACCATCAATAATCTCTCAAAAAGAGATGAACAGTTATAGTACACTAGACAACTGCAGGGGCAGTTGTTAACACACTGGGTAGTAATTAAAAATGAACAGAAGATAATCAAGTGTCCTTTAAGTACCTTCAAACATATATAATGGTTGTCTAAAAGAACAGAAATACGTCTGTTCCTAAATTTTCCTTGAAAAATTAGATCAACTACAAATTCAGATAACTGGTAGACAATAATAGCAGATATGCAGCAAGTCTGTACAGGCCACATGTAATAAATGACAAACTTTAGATGCAATGCAATTTAATTTCATTGACTATTAAATGTGGCAGAAATTCAATATGGAATTCTGGCACATTTGTAATGTAAAGTATACAGAAATGTCTTCAGAATCTGAATTATACAGATCAGCTCTCCAACTGATCTCTAACATATCTTCTGAAGTTGAAATTTAGCCTTTTACAAAATTAGTAAGTTCTAGGGCCGGGGATTTAGCTCAGTGGTTCCACCACCTGCCTCGGAAGCACAAGGTCCCAAGTTCAATCCCCAGTACCCAAAAAAAAAAAAAAAAAATTAGTAAGTTCTCTGAATGCATCAGTGGAAATGCAAGGACACCAACTATACACAGCCATTAATGTTTCTACTTTCTTTCTTCTTCAAAGTGCTTTTGTGTATTATAACTTGGCTTTTACATAAAGGCTAGCCATTTAAGTAGCATCTTAGGAAAAAAGAGATAGTATGTTAGAAATGTATCTAAAAGCTTGAGGCTACTTTTTTAGTTTTTGAGACAGGGCTTCACTACGTCTTTCAGGTTGGCCTCAGACTCATGGTGATTCTCCTGCCTCAGTCTCCCAAGTGGAGGAATTATAGGCATGCATCACCATGCTCAGCGCTTAAGGCTATTTTCAACTATGTTTCATTCAGCTATACTTTAGCAATGAAGATTACTGCTCGTGGATTTCAGGGTAAAAATTTCAGAGGTTTTCTATGTCATACCAGTATATTCAAATATACTGCTATATTATAGTTAGGACTCATTAATATTTTGAGGGTTTTGGGGGATTTTTTTGTACCGGAGATTGAACTCACCACCTCGTGTGCCACTGAGCTACATCCCTGGCTGGCCCTTTGTTGATTCTTTATTAAAAGCGACCATAGGTAGTAGGCAGTTACTTAAAAAATACTATGTTAATCAATAATGCTGACACTTAACAACAGAGTATTTCTACTTTTACTGAAACTAAAAATTATTTTAGGATATGAAATTTAATACAAAGAAAAACGAAAGAATAGGACCAAGTACATGACCATGTTCAGTTTTTTTGTAAGTAGTACTCAGCAACCTACATTTGTACTACTTATCCGTAACCTGACGAGGGTGTAAGCATCACAAGAAGGTACAATACTGCTATGGTGTGTCTCTAGAATGCCCTCCAAAAGCCCCATGTGTTCAGAGGTGGGGCTGTTAGAAGGTGACTGGGCCATGGTAGTGCTATGTGCATCAGTGGACTCATCCCTTGATGGATCTGCACCTGCATGTGCTGTTAGGAGGTGGGGCCCGGCCAGCAAGGGCAGTTCATCAGAGTATGACCCGGAAGGGTGCATCTCCTTCGCCAGCTCCTGCTCTCTGCTGCCTGGCTGCCAAAGTATGAGCAGCTTTTCACCCCCCAGGCCCTTCCACCATGCTGTTTCTGCCTTGGCACCTGCTGGCCATGGGTTGAAACTGTGAGCCACAATAAAACTCTCTTCCTTTAGTTGTGGGCCTCAGGTATTGTGGCTCAATGAGAAAATGACTAAGAAGCATGTGTCTTATTCATCCTTCCCCCTGCAAGCTGTTGTCTAACATGCGCGTGCGCGTGCACGCATGTGTGTGTGTGACATAAAGTCATCAATTACATCTGTTGAATGAATTACTTCAGCACACTGAAGTAATGTTAATAGGGAGATAGATCTTTTGCAAATGGGAAGGGGACCAAGAGATGAAGGAAGGGTAGAGGGAGGAGAAAAAAGGGGAAGTAAAAAAAATTAAGACGTGTTATGCACATGTACCAACTCCTGGCAAGGAATGTAATCATTATGTACTGAGACATATACTAATAAAAAGAACACTTGTATCTCAAGTACTTCTGTAAGATTAAAGCTAACATTAACTCGTACCAATGGTAATAATAGCTAGCAATAAGTGATTACTTCATGCAAGGTACTGTTCTGAGCACTTTACGTGTTCTGGTATTTACTTCACCCTTATAAAAACATTATGAAGCAAGTATTATTATTGTCATTATCGTCGCTAATTGTTGAGGAAGTGAAAGCATAAAGGTTAGTTACTTAGCATCTTAGTAAAAGGTTAGTTACTTAGCATCATAGTATAGGTAATTTATATCTTATAATACAAGGTAAATTCATTAAATAGTTTTGGGAGGAATCAATTTTTAAAGACCTAAAAATTATGGGGGCCAGGGATTTAGCTCAGTGGCACTGCGCCTGCCTCACAAGCCGAAGTTCAATCCCCAGTACTGCATAAATAAATAAATAGAAATTATGGATCTTGGATAACATTAATACAGTGATGATAAAGATAGGAAGGTCTGTGTGTTGTACCAAAACGTATTATAAACCATAACTCTTTAGATCACAATATTGACCAAAATATCAGTATTAACAGCTCTTTTTGACCTATAAATTCTTGTCACTTGAGGACATACAGTATATCATTCAACACAGAATTTCTGAAAAATAATATCCTAAACATGAATGAGACTGAAAGAAATCAAATATAAAATATTGACATAACCTCCATTACTACAAAATGGTATAATGAATATAACATTAAATCTACTTTAAAATGAACATTAGCTATTCCCAATAAAATAGTATGAATATAATATCAGTCCCTATCCCTAAAATCACTTAAATACTCACCTACGATTACTATAATATGTAAATCCTACAAAAGGTAGTTGATTGCCAACAAAAGCTTTAGGAATAGGGAATGTTTCTTCATCTCCTTTATCTTCTTCCAAGTCATCAAAATTACTAGTATCAATGTCACTACTTAAATCAGGTACAACTGGTGCTACAGCTACAAACAAAAAGGAAATTAGTTGTAATTTCAGATTTAACATACAAAAAGTACACAGAGATTCCATATCCATGCAATAGGGTAGCACATGCCTGGTGGCTTGGTTACTAGATTGCTTGAGCCTGGGACTTTGGGGCCAGCCGAGGCAGTTTGAAAACTTGTCTCAAAAAAAACAAAACAAAAAAACAATACCTTTCATACCAACTACTGATTTCACTCTTCCTAAGAGCTTATGAATGACAGATTCCAAATGAGCTGAATCCTATTCCATTAAGACTTATTAAAATTAAAAATCAACTGATACTGATCATTATATAATCCTATTGAAATAATTATCTTTGAAGACAACTATATCATCTAAACTTCAAGTTTGTTTTTTTGGGTTTTTTTGTACCAGGAATTGAACTCGGGACCTTGCACTTACGAGGCAGGCGGCAGAACCACTGAGCTAAATACCCAGCCCTAAACTTCAAGTTTAGCATGAGTAATTCAAATCAAGGATTATTAAGGTGTGTTTAGAATACTACATACTATAAAATACTTAGAAGCATTTAGAACTACAGAAAAGACTTTTTTTCAGAACCTTTAGCATAACAAACTATACTCAAAGGTGTTGGTTAAGCCAGTCTGGTGGTGCATGCCTATAAACCCAGCACTCAGGAGACTGAGGCTGGAGGACTGCTGCAAGTTTGAGGCCAGCCTGGGCTATATAGAGCATCCAAGGCCAGCATGAACCACAGAGACTGTCTCAAAAAACAACAACAACAAAACAATAAAGTGTTGGTTAGTTTCAAAAACAGTATTGTTTTCTTTTTTTGGTTAATCTGCTCTACAGCAATTTAGAAATAAATTATTTCTCAATTGTTATTTCTCAACTGTCCTGCATATAATTACTAATTTGGAACAGAAATATTTTTACTTCCTAGAATCTAGATAATCAATATTCCTACCACCCAATATCTCTAATAAGATTTTAAAATCACAATGAGTAAAGGATTTCGAATTACAGTTTCAGACAAGCTACTACCTCTAGACTCAACTGACCAAGGAATAATTCACAGTGAGGTTTATGATACAGTTGTTAAGAAAAAAAGACAAAGATACAAAACATGAATGTAGCAACTTCAACAATTATAAACAAGTTGTGGGGTGAGGCTTCCATATATCTAATAATACAAGGCCGTATGTGACAATCTTTAAATATTCATAACACAAAAGAAAATACCATGTAAAAGTTAACTTTAAGAATATCTTCTTTTGGGGCTGGAATATGCTATAAGGGGCATATAAACAGCAAATTTAGAACAAAAGTTTTCTAGTTAAAAGATACAGCAATATAATAAAATATCACAGAATTACCACCAATGTCTTAGATATTTTTCTCTCGTTGCTGAGACAAAATACATGACGCCCAAAATTAAAGGGGGAAAGGTTTATTTGGCTTACAGTTCATAGAGATTTCAGTCCATAATCAGCTGGTTCCAAGGCAGAGTGGGAGAGGGCAACAATTCATGGCAGGAGAAAACAGCAAAAGGAAGAGACTTTAACAGTGTCTTCCTGCCCCTTTTATCTTATTCAGACTATTTAGGGCTGGTAGCACTCACATCCTTAATCCTAGTGCTCACAGGCCTAGCACTGTACCATGAATTAATCACACACTGCAGATTCAGCCACCAAGCCTAAGACACATGAGACTTTGGGGGGACATCTAGACACAAGCCATAACAAGCACCAAACTACTGTGTAATTATTTTAGATACAATCATCTCATGCTCCTTTAGAGAAAAAGATGAAAATGACCAAGCAAGTAAAAAACAACTCAATCAGTTTCACAGTCTTAATCTATTACATATATAGGAATTATTTTTCTTTTGAAACATAGTATTTAGATAAATACAAGTAGATATTTTAGATACTGATAAATATTTAGATAAGTAAAAATACAGGGAACTATCTGATTAATTTAGGAACAAATCCACAAATTTGGTTGAAGTTATTGTATTAACAAGAAAGTGAAAAGAGGGCTCTTTTATCATTCACTTTCTTTAATGTCCAAGAGAACTGCTTTTAAAATGCTACCTTCTGAATAACTGCTTCCTTTATAAAGTGAAGGGAAAATAAAATGTTGCTGACTCTTGGGAGGTACATAAGTTAATTATACATTATAATTGGCATATATTCTACATTAAAGCAATGGTTCTTAAGCAGTGACAAGTTTTGCCCCCTTGGGGGACATTTGGCAATGTCTAGATACATTTTTGGTTTGGAGCGGTGCTACTGGCATCTCAGTAGAGTTCAAGGATGCTGCTGAATATCTTACAATGTTCAGGACAACCTATACACACACAGATTTATCTGGGCCATTCTGAGGCTGAAAAACCTTGTTTTAAAATTATCATAAGGGCCAGGGATTTAGCTCAGTGGTTTTGCCGCCTGCTGCGCAAGCACAAGGACCCGAGTTCAATCTCCAGTACCAAAGTAAAAAAATAAAGAAAGATAAACAAACAAACAAACAAATAAATAAATAAATAAATAAATAAAATTATCATATAAGGTAGCCGGGTGTTGCTTCCTGTAATCCCAGCACTTGGGAGGCTGAGGCAGGAGGATCGCTGCTAGTTCAAAGCCAGCCTGAACTACGTAGCGAGATCCTATCTCCAAAAAAAAATTATCACATAAGGAAGATTTTATTTATAATAGTAACAATAATATTATTATTATGGGTTTTTCTGAGACAGGGTCTTGCTATGTAGCCCAGGCTGGCCTCAAACTCGACACAATCCTGCTTCAGGTGTGTACCACCATAGCCAGCTACATAAGGAAGATTTTATCTTTTTTTTTTTTAATGGTACCAGGAATTGAACTCGACCATGAGCTTGCCAGGCAGGATCAATGCCAATGAGCTAAACTCCCAACCTCAATAAGCAAGATTTTAGAGAAGCAGACCAATGTGCTGTGCTCTTTCCCAAAGGACTTAGTCTTGTTATAGATGACATGATATATTGTTTCAGAGTAGTTTTAAAATGAGACAAATTCTATCCTTTTTAACTCTAAGATGTAATCACTTCAGAACTAATAAACAAGGATAAAGATATCTATTTGATCATCAACATATAAGATAGTTTTTTAAAATTTGCTTTTTGTTAAGTAACTGATAATTTAGGAATTATGTTCCATAGTTTTTTATTCTAGCTGTTGTTACCAAAAATGACAAAGTACTCTAAAAATCTCCATCTCCATTGAAGGAGACAGTGAGCTTGCAAAAACTATCAGATATAATGTTTTATGATCTCTGGAATCTAATAATTTACCGCAAGCAAAGGGGAGGTTAACAAAGAAAAGTCTATGAAATTTTATTATTTAAAGATACCTCTGTCACTGGCTAAAATGGAGTCTTCAGTGAGCACTCGAGGTAGGGAATACAGACTTTGCTAAATTCGCATGGAAAAGTCACTAAGCAAATACACAGGTGCAGCCCACAATAAGCAGTAACAGTAAGGTCTGAGAGGAAGAGAAATCTGAATTTCAGAGTTAACGATATTACAAAATTCAAAATGTCCAGATCATAACCCAAAATTACAAAGCATGTAAACAAACAAAAAGGAGAGCTCATTCACAGCAAATAAAGAAAGTAATAGAGGGCCTGGGATTTAGCTCAGAGGTTCCAGCGCCTGCCTCGCAAGCACAAGGTCCTGAGTTCAATCCCCAGTACCCAAAAAAAAGAAAGTAATAGAAACTATCACTGACAAAATACGGACAATTGATGTACTAAACAAAAACCTTTAACTTTCTTAAATTTGTACAAAGCTGAAGGATACTATGGACAATGAACTATATAGGTAACCAGGAGAATGATGTCTTAAATAAAAAAGAAAGACACAGAAAAAGCAACCAAATAGAAAATTTAGTGCTAAGATGAACAAGTAAACAGAACCTAAGGAAATTGTAGCATATCAGGAATAGGACCCACACAGGTACTGTGGGAATTCCAGGAGAGAAGATGGGAGAGAATGTTTGAAGAAATAATGGTCCGAAACTTCTTAAATCTGATAAAACTTATGAATCTACAAATCCAGGAAGCTGAATGAACATTAAGGAAAACTGCAAAGGATCCCCACATGTATGTACTATAATCATACAGTACAAACTGCCCTAACTCAAAGCCATCTGAAGGAAAAAAGAACATCAGTAATGGTAACTACACAGTAGTTACCAGTAATAGCCAGTAATATTGTAGTTTTGGTTTGTAATTTTTTCCCCTCACATATGACTTTTTAAAAAACAAATACATAAGATAGTAATTATAAACATGTTAAAGAACATACCACAGATAAATAATTTGTGCAGTAAGAACATATGGGGGCCTGGGGATTTAGCTCAGTGCCACAGCACCTGCCTGGCAAACATGAAGTCTTGAGTTCGATCCCCGGTACCCCAAAAAAAGAACATATGGGGCTGGGGATTTAGCTCAGTGGTTCCACTGCCTACCTCGCAAGCAAAACTTTTGAGTTCAAGCCCCGGTATAAAAAACAAAAAAAGAACATATGGGGAAGAACTAGATCTGAGAAGTAGTTCTGTATGCTACTGAATGTAAATCAGTATCAATCCAACCTTGATTGTTATCAATTTAGAATGCTAAATGTGATCTCCATATTGGCCAACAAAAAAAGACTAAATACAGAAAAGTAAATGAGCAGGCAATCAAAACAGCATATTATTCTTTTTTGAATCATAGCATGATTGTGGGGATAAAAAAAAAGAAAGAAAATCTGTAAGAAAACAACATTTGAACTGTACAAACCAATTAGATGTAACAGACATATACACAACACTATTCAACACCAGCAGCATTCTCTAAGATAAACTATGTTACGCCAAAAATCAAGTATTAATAAATTTTAAAAGATGAAAATCATAGAGTATCCTCTCTAATCACAATGGAAACAAGAAATTTGCAAATATGTAGAAATTAAACAAAAACCTCTTAAACTACCATTGAGTGAAAGAAGAAATCAGAGGATGATTAAGCGAAAATATGTTGATACCAATGAAAAGAAAAAGCACAGACAGACGCTGCCTTGCGCCAGACGCTGCCTTGTGCCTGGTGCTGCTGGACATTGCGGCCCGGGCCCGCAGGCTGCTGGCGCGGGCGAAAGGCTGCATGGCGAATGGGGAATTGCGGAACGGGTACGTGAGGAGCGCCGCTCTCGCTGCTGCCGCCGCCGGCCAGATCCATCATGTTACAGAAAATGGAGGACTTTATAAAAGGCCATTTAATGAAGCTTTTGAAGAAACGTCCATGCTAGTTGCTGTGCTCACATAGGCGGGGGATGGTGTCCTCACCCTCTTTGGATATCTTCCAGATTTCTTGAGGCACTGGAGAATTGAAAAATGTCACCATGCAACAGAAAGAGAAGAAAAGGAAACCTGGACAAGCGTGAAGAAGTAGAGAAGCTTGTAGCAAGGTTCTTGGGAGTAGAAGCTGCTATGGCATATGGCATGGGATCTGCAACAAATTCAATGAACATTCCTGCTCTTGTTGGCAAAGTAAGACACTTTGTCATTTGTGAAAATTCCCAACGTTATTCCTCCTCCTCCCCCCCCCTCCTTCTCCCTCTCCCTCCCCCCTTCTCCACCCACCCCCCCATTAAAGCATTCAGGCTGGGTGTGGTGGTGCACACCTGTCATCCCACCACTCTGGAAGCTGAGCCAGGAGCATCACTGTGAGTTCAAGGCCAGCCTGGACTACATAATGAGATCCTGTCTCAAAAAGAAAAATAATAAATAAACCGTTCAGAGTTTCAGGAGATCAGCTTGAAACCGCACTGAGCAGGCTTTAGATGGTATTGATTTGACGAATTCAGCTATTGATTAAGATTGAGTCACTCCACTGTCACATAGTTTGATTTATTATTCAAAACAAAACTCTACTGAAAATTTTTGTGCTGTGCCTTTTCTGTAGAAGGGAAGATATTCAAAGTGTATAAACACATAAATGTTTTTGTTTTACAACTAAATTGCCCTTTTAAAAAAAATGTGGAGGTGACAAAATAATAAATACATATTTTAGAAAATTCAAACAACACAGAAATAAATAGAATAAGAAGTTACCATTCCTATACCTAAAGTGATCATATTATCCAAATCTGAATGTATTTAAGAGTAAAAGGAAGTAATAATCATGTAACTACTCCAGGAGTGTAGGTGAATCAGAATTGTCTGTCAGAAAGAGTCCCATGATTGGGAGGTATACAAAGAAGTAAAACATTTACTGAAAAGTCTGTATTTGTATTTGTCCTGGTTCATGGATACATAACTATTTAAAAATTTCTTTACCTTTTCTGTATGTATGTCACAAAATAAATATAAATAGCATTAATAAAATCTTGAAAAGAAAAAGCACATATCAAAACTCAGAATATTCAGTGCAATATTCAGTGGTCAAGAAGTAATTTCAGCTATAAATGTCTGTATTACGAAAATAAGACAGCTGCATACAGTGGCACATACCTGTAATCCCAGCACTCTGGGAGCTGAGGCCAAGAGAGCCCAGTGCCAAGTCTGAACCCAGCCTGGACAGCTCAGTGAGACCCTGCCTCAAAACATGCAAAGATGGGCCAGGGATTAGCTCAGTGGTCCGGCCACCTGCCTCACAAGCACAAGGTCCTGAGTTCAATCCCAGGTACCAAGAAAAGAAAACATGCAAAGAAGCGGGGTGTGTTTGGTGGGAATGAAACTCTGCGCAAAAGCCTTGGTTCAATCCCCACCCACTACTGCAAACAAACAAACCAAGAAACTACAAACAAACTACAAGAAACAAGAAACTAAAAAAAAAAAACAGGGCCAGGGATTTAGTTCACGGGCACAAAGCCTGCCTGGCAAGTGCAAGGCCCTGAGTTCAATCCCCAATACCCAAAAATAAAAAAATAAAGCAAATAAATAACAGAGCTAGTAAAAATGGATAAAGATTACAATGCAGATAAAGGACAGAAAATCAACAGTGAAAATTAACAAAACAACTGGTTCTTCAAAAACATCACGGGCTGAGGATTTAGCTCAGTGGCACCATGCCTGCCTGCCAAGTGCAAGGCCCTGAGTTTGATTCCTGGTATTAAAAAAAAGGGGAGGGGGGGATTTAGCTCAGTGGTGCCTCCACCTCCCTTGCAAGCATATGGTCTCAAGTTCTACCCCCAGTACCAAAAAATTAATAAATAAATCAACAAAATTGACAGCCTTTTTACTGGACCTAATGGAAAAAAGCAAGAAAAAAAAAAAAACTAAACTAAAATCAGAAATGGAAACAGAGATGTAATTACTGACCATACAGAAACAGAAAGGATCAAAGAAAATACTAAGAATGAGTATACACCAACAAATTAGATGACCTACATGAAATGTACAAATTTCTATAAACATACAGATTACCAAAAATTACTCAGAAATTTAAAAACCAGAATAGATGTGAAGAGAGAGATTGAAAAAATAATGTAAGAATGTCCCAAAAATATAAAAAAAAATCCAGTACTAGCGGGCTTCATGGGTGGACTCTACCTAACATACAAAGAGAAATTAACACCAATCTTTTTCAAACACTTCTAAAAAGCAGTCGGGTGTGGTGGCGCACACGTGTGATCCCAGCACTCAGGAGGCTGAGACAGGAGGATGGCTAGGACGGACTACACAGTGAGTTCAACACCAGCTTGGAATATTTACCGATATTCTGACTCAAAAAACCAAACCAAACCACCACAACAAAAAACACTTCTAAAAAGTAAAAGAGAGAATAGTTCTTAATTAATTTCATGAGACTAGCATGGCCCTAACACAAAGACACCAAAAGAAAACCACACAGTAATACCTTTTATGAATACAGATGCAAAAATGTTCAACAAAAACAGTAGCAAAGTGCACACAACGGCACACTAAAAGGATCAACATAACTATATATAATTATTTGCTTATTTAAAAAAGGATTATACTCCTTGACCAAGTGGGATTTCTTCCAAGGTGTTTCACCACATTCAAGTCAATCGGTTTAATAGTTTGTCCTTTGTAAAACTAAACACAATGAGTGAAAAACCCAAATATAAGAGCTAAAACTATAGAATTCCTACAAGAAAATAGAAGGGGAAAGTTTCATGAACATGGATATACTAATAGTGTCTTCAATATGACATTAAAAGCATAGGCAACAAGAACAAAGGACAACTGTACTTCTTACAAATGAAGACGTCTGTTGCATTAGCTAGGTTCAGTGGCCCATGTCAGTAGTCCCAGTATTAAGGAGAGTGAAGTAGGGTACAATGTGAGCCAAGGAGTTCAAAACCAGCTTAGGTAACACATTGAGACCCAGCTTCAACAACGACAATGACAATAACAACAGCAACAGCAGCAGCAGCAGCAACAGATCAAAGAATACCATCAACAACCCAGAGAATGGGTAAAACTATTTACAAACCACATATAGGCTAAGGGGTTAATATTCAGAATATATAAAGAACTCCTACAAGTCAACCACAAAAATAAACTCAAAAGTGGCAAAAGATTTAAATAGAAAGACCTCTGAAAAGATATTTAACACCCCCTGCTGCACAGGCGCAAGGACCGGAGTTCGATCCCCGGTACCAAAAAAAAAAAAGAAGAAAAGATATTTAACATCTGTAGTCAGGAAAATGCAAATCAAAGGAGATAATCACATACTACTATACTATTCGGCTGGCTACCATTAAAAAAAAAAAAACCCAAATCACAGAAAAATAAAAGGAATGTACAAGATGTGGAGAAAGTGGACCTGCATACTTCACTGGTGGAAATGCAAAAAAAATAGTACAGCTGCTGAGGTTAACAATATAGTGGTTCCTACACAATTGAAATAGCATTACCAAAAGATCCAGCAATCCTAAAGTACATGAGTGTCAGCGCCTCTCAATGGATACATTCATGCACACCCAAACACACACACACACACACACACACACACACACACACACGAGGAATGAGATTGTGAGAAATGTTAAACATGAAGCTTGAAGATGTTATAAAATAAACCAGTCACAAAATAACAAATACTGTAGTACCCTATCTAAATGAAGTACCATGAATAGTCAAATTATCATAAGGATAAAAGGTAGAATAGTGGCCATGAGAGTCGGGGGGAAGGAGAAGGGAGAGTTATTATTTAACGGGTAAAGAGTTTTAGTTTGGGATGAATAAAAAAGTTATGGAGATAGACAGTGGTGATGGTTATACAGTCACAGTAATTAAACGGAAAAGTTTATGTTAAGTATACTTTACCTCAATAAAAAGAAAGAAAAAGTTCATTTAAAAAAGAATGCACTAGGGCCAAGGATTTAGCTCAGTGGCACTGTGCCCACCTCACAAGCGCAAGGTCCTGAGTTCAATCTCCAGTACCAAAAAAAAAAAAGAGAGAGAATCCACTATAATGCTGAGAAAGTCTAAACACTTAAAAGAGCACCGAACAAGAGCCTGAATTCTTTATTCATAAAGATCACAAAGATAATCTCAAACAGAAGAATATAAAATTCTAGAAAAGATACTGCAATCTCAGTAAATCTACAGAAAAAGAAAATACAGAAAAAAAGATACTGTAGAAGAAAATACAGAAAAGAAGATACTATAATCTCAGTAAATCTACAGAACCTGGAATAGTACATATGTATATAGAGAAAATCAGTTCTGTTTTTAACATAAGTGAAGTGTTACCACTGTTAGTATCTTAAGTACTTCCCACTAGCTATAAGTGAATTAACAAAGTATTAATCCTGTGCTGTTATATGTAATAAATGTAGTTTTCTCCAAAATGGTACTGTCAACAAGAGTCGATTTCGATTCCCTGCATTTCTGATATACAATATATTGAACTAGGGAAATCTTTAAATGGCACACAGTAGTCCAGTGATCAAAGATTTGGTGTCAGACAGATTTTAATCCTGTCATTTGCCCACAGTGTGCCTGCATTGTAGCAAGTTATCTGGGTCTTTTATTTCTTTTGCCTACTATCTTTAATCTTATTTTTGTCATTTCAATTCTATCTCAAATGAGTAGGAAATAACTTTATAATCTTAATACTTTTGCCTCTAAAGATGAACATGATCAGGAAGCTCATAGAAAACCAAGCTATTTTGTACCCTGCTCCCATACAACCAAGGAGCACAGGTGAAGAGTAATTGCCACTGTGACTTGGAGGCATGCATGTGGTAAAAGTACCAAAATAACTACTAATTATAAAAGAAGGCAATTTTGCCAAAGGAAACTGGAGAGTCAAAAGAATTAAAGGAATTATAATTCTTACATAATTTTTTAAAACTCTGCAGGCAGGTCAGTGAGGTCAATCCTGAATAAAAATACTCTTGGTATTTTAGGGGTGGGACGTGAAGAAGGGGTAGGAAGAGGGAAAGGAAAGAAAAAACAGTAAGTTCTACAGACTTCAATTTTCCTTTCATTTTTTTTCAATAACCACAAAACAGGACCTATTCTAAGTATGCTAGCAATTATATGCTATATAACAAAACCAGTGTGCTAAATCTATACTATAACAAAACTACAGTAATGATGTAGACCTTTAAAAAAAAGCAACACTATTAATAAATTACACAAGAAAAATCACAGAAAATTTTAAGTTCATTTGCTATAAGCCAATGAAGTAGTTCACTTTGTAAAGCAGTTATAGTAAGAATATAAAGAAACACAATAAAATGTTATTATTTGAATTCCCCAATTCCATGAAACTATGACCTCCGTGAGGGAAAAAACTGTTGGTTTGATCACTGCCGTTTGCCCACTGCCTGAAACAAAATAGTGCTCAGCATATAGGAGATATCCAACAGATATTTGGTTCACTAAATTACGTCTTCTCTTTAATATCAGTTTTCCAATCAGTATAGCCTTCCATTTTAGTTTTGTTATTCTATAGGTATTTGTGTATTTCCCTAACTTTGTCTGAAAAAGATTTTAAAACAATCCAAAAGATAATTCAGTCCCTTTTAAAGTTTCTTTTCAAATTTCTATTTGTATGTCTTCAGCCTTCTTAAACTTTACTAAGAGCATAACTTGAATCAAAACACAAAGCTTTGCAATGTAACCATTTGTGTCACTCCCTACTCATCTCTGCCACACCATTTCTCTTGCAGTCTGAACACAACAATCATGTCATATTTACTTAGGAGGAGGAAGAAGTTGCATATATCCCAGCGTAAAACTGGTACTAAAGTCTCCTGAGGTCAAGCTATTCCAGTAGGCTCTCCAGATAGCTGGTTATTCAATGACAGTCTTTGTTGTAGTGTAATTTCTTAATTTCAAAAGAAATTTATTTCTGCAAGAATTTCATAGTTTATGCAGCATGTATGTACTGTACTTGAAGTAATATACCTGTTTCTTTTTAAACATTTTGTAAAAAGAATACTTCAATAAAACTGGCAAACCTACATGACTTATTTCTTCAAAATTAACACGATATTTCTGCCCTGCCAAAAGAGCTATCCCTCATTGTCTCAACTAGTCAGGCAGTCCATTAGACAATTTGTAACTGTACTTAAAACTACATAGGTGAATTCATTTTCATTATTATTGTTCAATGCTACTGACACAGCAAGAAGCTAGAGGCTGGTATATTACCATTTTTTGACCAGTGAAAAGGAAAAACAGAATTTCTAAAACTTTGGCAGGGAAAAATCCTTCCAAGTCCATGAAGATGATGAGAACACCTCTGATGCCACTATGTAATAATTTTGAGTCAACTATCTTATAATGCAAGACTTTCTGCAAATTACTGTTAATTTTTTTCTTCTAAAAAATTAAAGCCAGGCCTGGTGGCACACATCTGTAATCTCAGCTCTTGGGAGGCTGAGGCAGGAGGATTGCCCAAGTTGAGGGCCAGCCTGAACTATATAGTTAGATCCTGTCTCAAAATAAAGTTCTGGGCCAGGGATTTAGCTCAGTGGTTTTGCCACCTGCTGCGCAAGTGCAAAGACCCAAGTTCGATTCCCGATATCAAAAAAATAAAAAATATGGAGGGGGTGAAGGGCGCACAGGTAATGGGGAAAAAATAAGAACTAAGCTACATCATGTACAGGTACAAGTACCCAATGATAAATGTAAATGTATTTTATACCTAAAATGTACCAATAAAAGAGCTTAAAAATAAAAAATAAATAAGATAAATAAATAAGGTTTATGCGATCTGAAGAGAAACCAGAGTATTAAAATAAATAAATAAATAAATAAAATTTTAAAAAATAAAGCTCTGGACTGAAAACTTCTTGTATACTACATACTTTTATTTCTCAACTGCAAGCTGTAAAACTGATAAAATCAAGTGTACCATAATTTCCATTATCTTCATAATAAAATTCTGTCAGACAGTAATAGTAGACTCTCCTTATATTTTAAGTTTTAATAAAAATAAGGGAGTAACTTATCTTTCCAAAAGAAGACACATTTTCATTTCATTACCCCAGATTAAATGAGATCCTCCATAAGGAAAAAAATAAAGCCTAAACTAAGCAGCAATTCAACAAAGACCGAATATCAGATGGTGACTGAGCCCAAATTAATTATATATATGCTGTATTTCATCTTGCTATTTTGAGTGCAACATGAAAGAAGTAGCTGTATAATTTTCCCAGTATTTCAGACGAGATCATGCGTGTTCAGGGTGGTACGGCCATAGACTCCCGGTATTTCAAAATACTTTTTTTATTTTCACTGAGTTGGGATAAGTCCCATACAGCAATTGTGTACTTCTGATTTCCAGCAGATGTACACAAATATTTAACAAGGCCCTTTCAACTGACTGTTTACCATAATTACTTTCAGACATTGTAATGTGCAAGAAAAACAAATAACTTACTGTCTCGGAGTGTTTCCCAAGCCCATTGATCATTTTTGAAGAACAGATGCCTTTTGATTTCTTCTACACCATTTCTCCCTAATCTCACTTCTCTGATTAGAGACAAAGGAAGAAAAGTAATTAATTGTTTTAGATCTTATTATAACCTGTCTAGGTTTATTTGAAGCAGAATACTAAGCCTGTACAGATCTATGTCACCTTGAAATTACATTGTCACATAATTTTCAACTCAAATAGAAAATAAACTGAAGACTGAGAACAATAAAGTAACTGTTTAAGCAAAGTGTGATGTGCATGCCTGTAACCCCAGCACTCTGGGAGGCTGAGGCCGGAAGATCACAAGTTTGAGCCTAGTTGGGGCAACTTAGCAAGAGCTTGTATCAAAATTTTAAAAAAACAAAACCAACAGCTGAGGATGTAGCTCAATGCAAAGGCCCTGGGTTCAAGTCCCATGACTGAAAACAAGAATGTTTTTTAAAAACTATTAAAAAATACAAAAAACAGAGATTTGTTAGTATTTCGTGAATTTCTATTGATAATACTGATCCAATGAATCATCACCTTGCTCATAAAGCTGTATAAATAACACAGTGCATTTTCTTGACTTTTTTTATAGCTATAAAGTTATGCATTTTTTGGTGCAACTAACTTCACATCAAATGATACCAACACCTTTAGAAAAATCCCTTGTAAAATTTAAATTTCCATTTTATAACTTCAATTTTCCTGGCCAATCAAAAACCAATGACAAACCAATGAGCTAAATGGGGATTTAGCTCAAGGGTACCGCACCTGCCTTGCAAGTGCAAAGTGCTAGAGTTTGATTCCTGGTACCAAAAAACAAAAACAAACAAAAAAACCAATGATAACTAATTACTGGCAATGCTACAAAATTCAAAGCTTTTCTCTTTGGTGATTCTTTTCAATGTGCCTTTAACTGAACTGGAAAGAACTCAGCACTGTTTGTTCCCTAGGATGCTTATAAACAATGAGAATGCTCCAAACTCCAAATTTTTCCATCACAGAAGATAAATTGTTAGATGTCTGACACGTTCTCTAAGAAGCTTTTACTGACTCTCAGATTGGATTAAAGAATTCTATGGCACACAATACTTACTTCATTGTAATTATCTCTCTGTATCACAAATCTTTGATTTGTCTATTTTCCCCAAAAGATGAGGTAGCTGAGAAAAATGTACCTTGCTTGCTTCTATATGCCTAGCACCTAACTCACATCATAGTACAGCTATTTATATTGAAATAAAAATTTGAAAACTATACCTTTCAAGCTCTAAAAGGTATATTTTTAAAAAGCAAGTTAAATTTAAAATGGATTTCAAATTGAAACATATGTATAAGTATTAGGCCTCCCTATTTAAATTAATAATATACAATCATCCAAATTAAATGTGATCTTACTAAATCACCTGTTTCACTTTTAATTGTGAAAGTAACCCACACAAGAGTGCTTGCCTAGCATGCACAAGGTTTTGTGTTTAATTCCCAGGAAAGCAAAAATTAAAAATTAAAGGTAAATCACAAGAGTACATATAATACACTATTTGTTTCAAAAATATATATACAAGTATATAAAATGCTTACTGAATCTGAAAAACACAACAGTAATGACTAAAAGAAAGGAGGCAGAGAATGTATATCCAAGTTTTACAGCTTTGTGCTATTCATTTCAATATAATATATCATTAAATAGAAAAAGGAATAAATTAGAAGATTCATCATCTTTTTTATATAACTGGGGCCAAATGGTCCTAATTGAAGTAATATATACTACTGATAAGAGATGCATTCTAATTTCAGAGACATTAATACTTAAGAAAAAAATCTTACACTTGGTAGATTAAAATACTATCATCATGATAATTAAGCAAGCTGAAAATTTAACAAAAAGATTATCTGGTATCAGCCATCAGCCAAGACTATTATTACTGCAACTGCTTAGATACAGTAAGTGAACTGAGACACAGAAAAGATACTAGAATATAATAAAATTATACTAGGTTTCATTGTCATAAATGATTTGGGGAATGATTGCTTTTATATTCTGATAAGTTCATAGGAGCTCAGATGTGGACTTTAAAAATTGAGTAGCAAGATGAAAATTCCTTAGAAGTTCAATGTTAAGAATATTTACCTGTCAGTAAGGAAGGCACAAATAAGATTTTTTGCTTCTTTTGATATATCATTGTCATCAGGGAAGGTAAGTGAATTTTTATGGTTCATAATCTTACTGTAAGTTCCAACCAAAGAATCTGCGTAGAAGGGTGTATCACCTAAAAAGTTGATAGAGAAAACAGAAGCAAAATAACATAATTATTTTTGTATTGCATACAATAACTAATTTATTAATATTTTAAAAATCCAAACAGCATAATAAATTTGGCTTCTTTTCCCCACAGAAATGGGAAATATATTTCAGTAAAGGACAATTTAATTATTTTTACATACTAGACTGTTAGGTTCTATGGTTCTTTAAAATGATACTAGCAAAAATACATTAACTGATTAGTACAGAAAACACTTTACAATAATATGGCAAGCAAGAAACAAAAACTCATGAGAAAAAACCCTGCTTTAAAGAAAAATTTCAAATAAACTATTACAATACAGTCTATCCCTAATATTAAGCCCATTAATAGAGCACTTCTGTACATACATACAAAAAAAAATAACTGTGGCATATATTGCAGCAATACAAAATTAAAGGTCATAACGTATATGACTTAAATACCCCCTCCCCCACTGATATAGTGGCTTCTTATTCCTTAAACATAGAAACTCTGCTCTTCATGGTAGAAAGATGAAGTCTTCTCATCAAAAGGCACATTCTTATCTTCTAGGATGATCGGCATCAAACAAAGTGTTGTCATCATCCTCATCATCTTGTTCCAAAGGTGTCAATTCCAAAACACCGTACCCTCCTCGTCTCGGTTTTTCCTTCTCATCCTGACTGTCCTGACCACAAAGTACACGGCTCACCACCATCAACACGATCAGGGCTCGCTGTGTCATAGGCTTGCGGCCAGAGCGGGGGCTCACAGCCAGGCCACCCCCGACGGAGGCTTCCCCGGCCTTCCACCCTGAGATCGTCCTCTGCAAGGCCCGCCCAGGGGCTGCTGCCACTGGCACCCTCTGAGCCATGAAGTCCTGAGACTTTGGCTGGAGCCTGGCCCGGCGTCGCCGCGGTGGGACCGGGGGGCAGTGGCGGGAGGGTCTGTGGGCCAGAGTCTGGCCCGCAGCACTGGCGTGGGCCCGCCCACGGCGGGCAGCAGCAGGAGCAGCACGGAGAGCAGGAGGTGTCGGAGGCAGCAGCGGCAGAGCCCAGTGCCGGGCCGGCATAGTCCCCAGGCCGCCCTCTCACCACGTCGCAGCCGCCTGGCCCGCCACCCTGGCTCCACGAGAGACCATGGGCGCACTAGGAAAAGTGGCGGCCGGATCCTGAGCTAAGGCCCAGGAGGGCAGGTGGCAAGAGACAGCAGTGCCTGCCGCGCGGGCGGCGAACCCAAAATAACATACATTTGAAAACAATCTATTTCAAAGAGACAGCATCACTGTTACTTATTGAAAATGACTAAATACATGTTAAACTAAAAACATACTTACTATATAAAAAGAAATAACATCACAAAGTTGCTCTAAGCCTTTCTTTTAAAAACCCGTGGTTCCGGCGCCTGCCTTGCTAGCACAAGGTCCCGAGTTCGATCTCCGATACCAAAAAAAAAAAAAAAAATCCACAAAGAGCACGTTTGGATCATACATTGCTTAATGTAATAATTACTGTAAGTAGCCAAGTGGTAAATTTTGGCATAAGCCACTTTATTAGAGGTACACAAAACTTTCCTTTACTCACCTACAAGCATTTCATATAAAAATACTCCAACTGACCACCAGTCACATTCTCGTCCATAATAACCATCACCACCTTGGGATTTTAATACTTCAGGAGAAATATAATCAGGTGTTCCAACTGCTGTATCACATCGTACCATACCTTCCTAGAGAAAGTGTCAGATCCAATTTTCAATTATTAGGTATAAATAAGAAAAAGCTTCAATTATTATTTTTGGGGGGGATTAGGTCTATTGGTACATTTTAGGTATATAATACAGTTAGATTCATCATTGGGATCTTATACCTTAAAAAAAACTTCAACTATTTAAAACAATTTTCTTAATATAAACTGTGGAATTCAATCTTTGGGCTATAAAATATACCTAAGCTTAATGGAAACTTTCCAAAAAGTAACACATAGCTTAACCATATATACATACTGTATCTATACTTATTTTCTATATATATTACATTATATATATATATATATATATATATATATATACACACACACACACATACATACACTAGCGATTTTTTTATTTTGTTTTATTTTTTGGTACAAGATCTCACTGTGTAGTTCAGGCTGGCCTCAAACTCGTGGTGATCCTCCTGCCTCAGCCTCCCAAGTCCTGGATTACAGCCAGGTGCCACCACACCTGGTGCCACACTAGTGATTTTTGATACTGGCATCATATATTATTTTCTCAGGTGTGACAATATAATGATCTTATCTTAATTTGCATAGAACAAGTATATAAGCTAATGTAACCAGATTGAGTGACTGATAGGATGAAGTGCTTTATAACTTATAAATACTGATTTCATCTTTTTTACTAAATAGCTGTTCAATTATCCTTGAAACTGTGAAGAAAATATACAAAAGCTGACAATACAAATATGTATGGGGTAAAGGGCATGATAGTGTTAAGGACACTGTACACATACATGATACACATTTTAATGCCCTCCTCCAAAACTATTCATTTGTCATCTACTTTATTAATGCAATAGAATTATAACTAAATGTTCGCACAAAAGTTCTCATGGAGTGTTTCCTTCTAACCAATAAATTTCCTTTTAAAATGATAAAGCATTCTGACTATTGTTCTGTGATAAACTAAAAAAAAAAACTCAACTGAAAAGTAGCATATTACTTCCTTCAGCTGTGTATATAACTTATTTTTTATATAATAGTGAGCATGGATACCTTTTGAGATTGACTCCTAAGATAAGCAAGTAAAATCTACATGTTAACAGAAGTCAACTAAAACACTAAAAAACACACATTCTTGAAATTTAATTTTGTTTTTTGTTTTTTTTTTTGGTACTGGGAATCAAACTCAGGACCTTGCGCTTGCAAGGCAGGCAGCGGAACCACTGAGCTAAATCCCCGGCCCTTGAAATTTAATTTTTATGAAATTCTAATTTTAACACTGGAGTATTTAGTGACATTTAAACTAATTCCATTTCTAGTTACCAGCAGTGTATATTATAGTTGTTATGAAGGATTTAGTACATCTGGCAAACCACATTTTCTCTAAATAGAGAGGAAAAAAAATAAATCACTAACAAGTTACTAATAAAACACTGAAACCATGGTATTTAGTTCAACAAATAAGGTCACATCAATTCTGGACAAGTCCAGATATGGTTAGTGAATTCAAACAACATTTTTTAAAGGACTATATCTTGGATTAGCAAAAACCAAATGAAAATAGAATTAATTAACCTTATTCATCTTCATACAAGTACCAAAATCTGCTAACTTCAAGTGTCCAGATTTATCCAGTAGCATGTTATCAGGCTTCACATCTCTGAAGGAGAAAAACACACTAGAGCATTTCAGAAACAGATCAGACACTGAGAAAAGTTATGAGGCACGTATTTTAGGTCAAGTACCCTTACTCAGTCTATTTAAGGCCACCTTTATCTACATGTGCTCCCTTATCCATAATGGGAAATTCAAGTTCACCAAAAAAACTTCTTTATATGTGAATGCCCAAAAGAAGGCATACATATTTCTTTTTCTTTAGAGTTTGATTTTTCTAGGCAGAAATCAATCATTAACCACCAAAACATTAACTATCAAAAATGTAATGCTCAGATAAAACAGACAATTGAATCACAGAAGATAGTACATGCTCCAGGACAGGGTCCAAGCCATTTTCATTTTGATCCCTGACACAGAGCATATGAAATTCTTCTTGTAGTGAGTAAATATGACCTTTCTTATTAATCATTAACTCAAAAGAAAGTATAATTAACTTTTAATTACATAAAATTAAAACCAAAGTGAATAACACTGGCATATACTTTAGAAAAAGTTTACTATTTTTACTTTTCAAAATATACAATCACATCAAAGAACATTAAAGAATACATTTATATCAACATTAAACTAAATATTAACACTAGAACTCCACAATGCCACTTATATTAAGGGGAGGAGACTGGAGAGACTTAGAATAAAAAATGTTAATCAAATAAAGTCTAAGTTTCTAGGTATTATCTTCCAACTAGTAAGAAAATGTAAATTATCTTTACCTATGAATAAAACCCATGGAATGGATTGCATCCAATGCAAGAACTACTTCTGCAGTATAGAATCGTGCCCACTTTTCAGGCACATCATAGTTGCTCATTAGATTTACAAGGTCCCCACCAGGCATGTATTCCATCACCATGTAGAGATATCGATCATCTTGAAATGCATAAAAAAGCTATACCAATACAACAAAACAACAAATTTGTTAAGAGTAAGCAAAACTGTTTCATTTAAACACTGGTAAAATACTAATACAAAAGTAAAATAATCAAATTGCAGAATAGCTCTAAGTGCAATTAAAAGAAAAGACTGCTTCGCAAGCACAAGGTCCTGGGTTCGATCCCCGGTACCGGAAGAAGGAAAAAAAAGAAAAGACAAACATGCCACCAAGACCCACATATAAGCAAAAGTATAAACTTGTTATCCTGAAGAGTTTTCTTCCTAACTTGGTATACTATCTAAATTGTTTATCTCTAAGTTTCAATGAAGAGTATACAAATCTTGGGCATTAGTGAGGTTTACTGTTAAACTGAGCTACAATTCCAGCTGCTCCTTTATTAGCTGCTTGGCTCTGGCATTTGCTTAACTTCCCCAAGTTTCTATGATTATAATCCTTTATAAGAATATAAGGAACTGAACTTTCTCGACTTTCATATTTGCTTCTTGGTGACCAGTTCGATTCAAGAAATTCAGAATGAAACTAAAATATAAAAATCCCTAGAGACAACTAATTTATCTAGATGTTTATTTTTAAATCTTCATTTTTTTTTGCAATGGTGTTTAATGATTTTAATTACATACAGACTTGGTTATTTTAATTTAAAATATTTTGGTGGAAGGATAAGAAACTAGCATTTTAGGACTACTGTATCCCAAATTAAATTGTACCCAGGATCCCTGGATAGAAGCCAAGGGGCCCTTCAAACACCTAAAGAAACATACGAGTAACTAGAATAATGCATAGGATAGTCCCTCACACCAAATAATTATGTGGTTCAAAATGTCAACAGTACTGAATCTGAGAAACCTTGATCTACACAGTTGACAAAAACAGAGCAGACATTTCAAGTTTTAAAATGTGGTAAATGTAAATCTTTGACATTTTCCACATCTTTTTATTCCAGTTACTAATGCTTATTTAGACTAGTCTTCATTATACAATGTAAATCAAAGGATCTCATTTTTGTAACAAAATAAAAATATTATATTCTCATAGAAAATAATGAGTATATAAAGTTAAAATATAATAAACTTTTCTCAAATCAAAGCACATTATTTGATTAAATTCTACACAAATAATTTTTTTGCTTTGGTCTTTCTAGAGATGATTCAACAAAATTACATTTTATGATGTTAAAATGATGTACTAAATAATTTTGTAACTGCCAATAAATTATTATTGTTCTAAAGAAATTAATTTCTTAGATGTTTACTTACAAACCAATACAGTAATGATGAAATAGTAGCAAACTCATACCTGAACAACCCAAGGACTATTAGCAAAAGCCATGATGTCCCTTTCTTCCCAAAAAAAAGCAGAATCAGATCTCTTAATCATTTCAAATTTGCTGAGAAGCTTCATTGCATATACCTTCCTGGTAGATTTATGTCTTACCTTTAAAATTGAAAAATAACAAAAACCTTTTGTTAATATTTAAACCTCAATGTTTCATAGAACAATTTACTAAATGAGTCTGACACTTGTTAAATAATTTAGTATTATTGTTTCAGCTATTTTTATTCTTCCTGCTAAAATTCTCAGCTAGATCATGTCATGATTTCAACTACTGTAAGTAATATTGGGGAAAAAGGTCATTCCCGACTTCAGTAGTAACGAACCTACCGTATGCGTGCTGCAGTGGGCTGTTTGCATCACTGAAAGCTCTGAAAGTTTCACCATTGCTGCCCTATATTATATAACACACTTCCCCACTCCACTCCACCCAACTGTAAGCACTGCTCCTGTTTATAAAGCTTACTGTCCCATAGTATCTTAGATAATCTGACATTAGGGGCAAAGACTTCTCATGCTTGAGACTACCCAAGGATGCCTGGAGAAAACACTTCCTTCCAGTGCTGGATTTAGCCCAAGGCTTTCATATCCTTAGGCAAGAATGGTTGGAGCAAGAATTCTATAAAAACAATACTTCTCCAAATAATATATGTTAAACACAAACGTGGATTTTTAAAGTTTTTATAGATCTCATTAAAATAACCTACCAACTGAACTTCTCCAAATGCACCTCTACCAATCACTTTCACAACTTCATAATCTTCAGCTTTCATTCGTAAATCTCTGATTTTATTTATTGTATCTTTATCTGTATGAAAAGAAAAGTTTATAATTTTAAGTCACTAAAGCATTGTAACACTACTTATTTTACAATTAAATTATTCAGAAACAATCAAAAACCAAAACAAAAACTTTACTAAAAAATGATAGTGAAATTTGAAGTTATAAAAGAGAGAAATATTCAACGTGCTAAGAATTTTTTTAAATGAACTTTGGAATGGCCCTTCTACAGTACTGAAAGTTTTCATTAAAATTTAACAGTAAAAAGTTTTAAAAACAAATACTACACTATTAACAAAACCAGGATGATTAGTTCATTCATTCCTAATAACTTAAGTACATACCAAATTTGAATTTAGGGAACCAGGTAGATATTTTAGAGTAACTGAATAAAATTTTCTTTTCATCAAGTCGGCTTTGATGGTTCTTTAAAAAAGATATAACATTTAAGATATCAAAGGCAAATATGCTAAAGAATCAAAATAAATTTTCCAAAATTGCCAATCTTTAGTACTTATATCATTGTATTTCTCTATTTAAATCCAGATTTTAATTTCAAACACACAGTGGGAATCACTGCAATTATTTATATAAACCTGTCATGCTACAAACTATAGTAATGTATAAATCCCTAATGGATAGATATTCTAATTCCTAACTTGGTCACAGATTAAAATAGGCCTATTTTAATCCACATGGGTCAACACTGGCAAGAGATTACATGGAACAGCTGCACATTTTAGAGTTGTACAAAATAAAAAAACAGCTATTAAACTGAAATTCTAGTTCCTAATAAAAGAAGCAATAATGTTCTTGTATTTCTTTGAAAATGCACATTCAAACACAAGCATTTCTGTACATTATGATCAATAAACACATGCAACAGAAGCAAATTTCCACATAGGAATAAATACATTAATTCAAGGTTATGTATTCACTGCAAGATAGATACACTAGAAAAATATATAGTAAATATATAAATTTATATTGGCAATAATTAATTGCACAAATATTCCTGTCTACCATATGTCAGGCTCTAATCTCACTGGAGATATAAAGGTAACTTTAAAATATAATTCTTGCTCTTAAGAATTTCAAACTCTGGCAAATGACACAGAAATAAACAATAAAAACGTAATTTAAAATGTAGTAAGAGGGAGATAAATAGTTTTTAGAGTACTAAGAAGGACACTAATTCAAACCTGCCTGGAAGGGAGATGTCTAGAAAGACTTTTTGGAGGAATAATGCCTGAAACATGTCTGAAATGAAGCACATCAGCCCAGGGAGAGAGAATGAAAATTAAGAACATTCTGGTAGATGGCAATACAAGCAAAGGAACAGTGGAACTGTCTACAACAAATTCTCCACTAGAATATCAAGTTTGTAGTAAGACTGGCAGAAGAAGCTGGCAAGCTCTAAACTGGTTGGGCGCCTGAACTGTATCAGTTGGCCAGCAGTTATATAACTAATCATCAAAAATCTTGCTGGAGATTTAGCTCAGTGGTTTCACCGCCTGCTACACAAGCACAAGGACCCAAGTTTGATCCCCAATACCAAAAAAAAAAAATCTTTTTCAGGGGGCCAGGGATTTAGCTCAGTGGTTACTCTGCCTGCTGTGCAAGTGCAAGGACCCAAGTTCAATCCCAGATACCAAAAGAAAAAAATCTTTTTCAGGGCCAGGGATTTAGCTCAGTGGTTCCAATGCCTGCTTCGAAACCACAAGGTCCTGAGTTCAATCCCCAGTACCCCCCAAAAAAAATCTTTTTCAGGTAAAAGTTTAGAGCAACTCAAACATCAACAAAAGTGCTCTGCTCTAAGGAAGTCAGGGGTGTTGGAACAGAGCTGAAGTCTTGTATACTTTATGCTCTTAACAAAATGCAATCACAGGAGTCCTGTGGAATCTGGAGGCATGATCTGAAAACTATGGGTTGGAAGCCATGAAAAGAAACCAGATAAAACACTGTCAGACTTACATTTCTGCTAAACTACTCTGGAGACTGTGTCCAACATTAAGTTAATAAGATCAAGACAGGTGAATTTCAAGAGTAGTGTAATATTCTAAAAGAGAATAAAGTCTTGAACTGGGATGTATTATATAATAACCTGTTGATTGAGAAAAGAGCTCTGGTTGTAGTTATATAAGATTTAGAGCCATAAAAAGGCTTTAAATCCTTGAGAAGACTGCAGACAAGTGATCTGAAATCTAAAAGAGCTCTGTTCTATTGTCTTGGATTTTTAGCTTAATACATATAGGCCTACATGCTAGCAAACATAAGTGTCTCTTGGTTAACGACTTCCGATCAAACTCAAATTTCTGTGGAGTAAACTATTTTAAAACTGAAGACTGTTTATTGACAGTAACAAGGCAGCAGACCCACCCGTTGGTCTAGGGATTCTATTTGGAGCCTGTTCTTCATAGGTTTATAGCTCCCTGAGGTAGAAAACAGTGCATTTGCTAGATGTTTTCCAAACTATCTTAGATGATTGGCTATTACCAGATCACCATATTCCATATATAGGAAGTTGGTCTGGGTCTTAGCTGAAATCTCTAGAACAGTCAAGGAATACCCATTAATTAGAGTCCCACTTTCTTTTCTGGGGCATGACAATTTTAACTTCAGTTCTGTTTTCTGACATAACTGGTGACAATATTAGATTGGACAATTCCTTCTTCACCCCTTATCAGTAATTTTCCACCTCTCTCGCATATCCAAACAATCTCTGAAAACTCTCTAATTACATTTAGCCAGCATAGCACATTCCATATGATTGTAATACGGTTAAGTATTCTTTCATTTTTCATAACTAATATTTCTCAGATTTACCATTACAGTTCATTGTAAATATAAGTACCTCACAATTCCAATTAACAAAAAACCAAAAATAGTACATAAATAAGAAAGAATGAGGTCTCTTAAGATCACAGTGATTTCTTTTCTAAGATTATTTCATAGTAATATTAACCAAAATGGAGGGTGCATTTGGAGGGAAAAAAAACCCTATAAACAGACAAACTTAAGTGACCATATGTGAGGCAAGAGGTAAGAATTAAAGGTGACATATTTAAGACCAATATTCAGAACCCTATGTAATAGACAATAGTCTAAAAATTGGGAACAAACAGGATCCATGGTATAGGTCATATTACAGAAGGAAGAAAAATAGTAAATGGATATGTTAATTTGGTCTCACAATATTATTCAAATTATAAAGGAAATAAAACCAAGCTTCCCTGAGACTATAAGGGTAAATTATAGGGCAATTCTCCCCTCACTTCAAATTCTGTATTGATTCCTCAAATAAACCAAAGTTAAGGAAAAGAGCTCAAATAATCTTTAATTGACAATTTATGTTGCTTTCTAATGTCTTTAATTCTCTGAGTAATTCTTCTTGCCCATGCTAGCTAAAAAGAATTCTACCACTAAACTATATCCCTAGAGCAGTGGTGGCCAACCTATGGCATGCATGGCACAGCGGGCTGTTTGTTATCATTGAAAGCTCTAAAAGGTTCACCATCACTGCTCTATACCCAAGGCTAAATAAAGTCTTAAGCAAACTTTTCCCTCTATACACATCTGTTTGGCTGCTGTAATCACAGCTATCATTAAACAGCTTTCTCTGCTTGGCTAACAAATAAAACACTGGTAAACTTATAAGAGATTGCAATCTTGTTTCCTTTCTACAATTCAACTGTGATGAGACATTCATTCCACTTTAAGTTTTCTATTTTTTGTAACTATTGTTGTCTTATAAGTTGAAAATAGTGTAAATACTGTTTAGTTTGATAATGTTGATGTACACTGTATTTTTTTTTTCAGTACCAGGAATCAAACTCAGGACCTTGTATTTGCCAGGCAGGCCTGGCATAGCTGAACTAAATTCTCAGTCCAGTATAGTGTATTCTTAATGTGTCTATATACTGTATTCTTTTAGCACAGTAGTCATTTCACTGCAGAATAAACACAGTGCTTTGTCATCTAACTTGATAAAAATAATCCATACTCCATTCTGCCTCTAAAGAACAACATGTGAAGTACACTCTTGTCTGAACACAGTGAGTATTCACTGGTAGTAAAAGAAAAACCACTGTGATATAGTGATACATATGGCACTGAAAACGTTTGAGTTAATAACTGTAATTAATACTGTGCTGTGCAGCAGTGTGAAGCAGTGAGAGTGCCATGTACGTTCTCTGTTGCAACTACTCAACTCACCTGTAGTAGTACAAAAGCAACCATAGACAATACATAAAACACTGGGTATGGCAATGTCCTCATAAAGCTTTATTTATGAACAATGAAATTTGAACTTTGTATAATTTCATGTCATCATATATATCTAATAATTAAAAAGTTAAAAACCATTCTTGGATCATGAGTTATACAAAAACAGGTGATAGGATAGATTTGGCTGGTGGGTTTGCCCCTGCTCTAATGAAAGCTAGTTCCTACCTGGGGACAGTTTCCCCTGCAAGTCTCAACTGGTGACCTTTCTCTTTCTCATTTAGTCTACTAGACCTAGAAGGAGAATAGATTAACTCCACTTCTATCTCTATATCCCCATCCCTAAATATGCAAGATCTGATTTTTATTACATTGGATTATACCTCCTGCTACCTCTCATTATTGATGTAACCCACTGACTCTTAAGGTCACCACATCTCACTGCTAGACACTGTTGTTTGTGGGGCGGGGGGAGGGGTTTGGTACCGGAGATCAAACTCAGGACTTTGTGCTTGCAAGGCAGGCGCAGCACCACTGAGCTAAATTCCCGGCCTGACACTGTTAGTTCTTGATTTACTGATCTCTCCAATATCCTTTTACTATTGGATTTTAATTTTTAGTGATTTTAATATACCCACAGATGACACTTCCAAAAATGCCTTTCAATACATTTACTTCTTTCCTTCAATGATATTGTCCCTCACCTTCTCCCAGGCACTTGTTTCCACGGTGATATACCAGACCTCATATTACTAGTAATTATTATCTTTCCATAATTTCAATTTCAAACCTTCTTGCTAGAAGCACTTGCTTAGTCTTCATGCTCAGTCCCTCTAACATCCTTTTCCCATGTATTTTAAAAGATAAATGAAAACGCATCCTGAGTTGTTTCAAGTCACATATATGTTGTGTAACATTTAAATCAGGTTCAATGCATTCACTTCCTCAAACATTTTTTTTTTTGGTACCAAAGACTGAACTCAGGACCTTGCACTTGTGAGGCAGGCACGGTGCCACTGAACTAAATCCCCAGCCCACATTATCATTTCTTTATGGTAAAAACATTCTATATACTCTCTACTGTCTTAATTCTAACAATCTCGAACTCCACCAGACCATCCTATCTATTAACTCTAACTGTCCTTACTATTCTTCACTGCAGTAATTGTTTCTCTTTAACTCTCTACTCAGTTTAAACTACATGGTCAATTATATTCACTCTCTTGCATATACCTTCAGTGCCTTCAGCTATCTTCTGCTTCATTTACTTTGGTAAAACCACAATCCTAGTTAAATACAACTCTCCAACTAATTTATGTCACCACCCATTCAGCTGAGTATATGAGGATGAATACATAAAATTATATCGATTGATCCTATTTTAAATTCATAATCACAAACATTAAGCTGGCCCTTAATTCTGCTTGGCATTCATATATTTCCCTATTCATTCTCTCTCTCCTACATGCCATATTTCACATTTTCTTCTTTTTTTCTCATACTCCCACAACTCTCCTACTGATCCTCATTCAGGGCTGATGTTCTTGTTGGATACTATGCTAAAATAAATGAAACACTAAGAAAAAGACTGCACCAACTCTTACCATATTTATAGCTTCTATTGTGTCCACTCATACATTTGGTCTTTTTACCTTTTACTATAGACTATTTCTATCTTCAGTCAATCCCTCCATTTGTGTACTGGATGTCATTCTTTTTCATTAGTTCAAGACCATTACTCAGTAATTTTCCTTTTTTCTCCTGTATCACTAAAATTTCCCCTTAGCTGAATCCTGTATCAAGCTGTTTTCTTAAAAATTTTCTTGACCCTATTTCTCTGACCAGCTACTACTATCACATTATTCAAATTCCACTGTAACAAAAACGCTCAAGTTATTTATACTCTCTTTTCCTATATCTTTCTCCCCATTTGCTATCAAAACCAATTCAGGTGGGCTTTGACCCTTCCCTTTCTACCAAAACTGCTTGTTCAACCCATACACAAACAGTGTTGCTAAACCTAATTATTTTGACACATCAACTGTTCTGACACTTTGATTACTCTCTCCTGGTTACAGTCTTCTCTTGACTTGCAGGACGTCACATTTTCCCAATAATGTTATGCTGATTTGTTTTGATTTCTCCAAACTTAATAATTGGTTTCCCAGTTGCCTTTACTGGTTTCTCTTCTTCCCTCAGGTTTCCCAATGTTGGAACATTCCAAGACTCAATCCTTAATGTTTCCTTCTATCTACACTCACTACTTTGGTGGATTTTAAATCTACATTATCAACATTTAGCAGATTTTTATCTCTAGACCAGATCTCTCTTCTAAACTTCAGACCTTTATATTCAGCCGCTTTAAACAAATACTCAAAATACATCCTCTTAGGTAACACACATTTCAACTTTAATGCGCCAAAAACTAAAGAAATATTTTTACCCCAAACCTCCACCTATGATCCCCACATTTCAGCTGATGGCTCAATGTTGCTCAAACCATTAGCCCAGGAGACATCCTTCTATTTTTAAAGTATAATTGTGAGTATTTATTTAGAATGAATAAAAGAACAAAGACAAAATTACAAATATTAAAAACCGAATGCCACATAATTTAAATGCTTTCATGTACTAAGATTTTCTGATTTTTTTTTTTAAGAAGAGGTAAAAGATAAGCCCATCTTTAGGGGGCATTCTTGACTCCTCTTTATTTTACACTTCATAGACAATATTACAAGAAGATATGAAGAAAAAAAAAAAAGAAGACATGTTGGCTCTCTTTGACATATATCTGGAACCTGAGAAGGGCATATCTTCCATACTGCTACAATGCTGAACTAAGCCACTATCATCTCTTCCTTAGATTATGGCAATAGCCTCTTAACTAATTTCCCTGTGTCCATTCTTTTTCCTGCAGTCTAGTCTCAACACTAAAAGACATTCTTAAAACACAAGTCAGATCGTATCACTTTAAAACTCCTTAATGCTTTGCCATCTCATCAAGAGCAAAAGCCCAGGACTTCACACAGTGCTGTACAAGACCCTGTATGACCTGCCTTCTCCAGCTGCTTTCTTCTCTATCATCCTACTTTTCTCTCCCTCATTCGATTCTCTTCAGCCACACTGGCTTCCTTGTTGCTGTGGTTTGAATCTACAATGACCCTTAAAAGACTTGTGTTCAGAGATGGGGCTTTTGGAAGGTGACTGGATCATGAGGACACTATACTCACCAGTGGTCTGGCTCACTGATGAGTTCACAGCTAACTGTGCTGTTAGGAGTAAGCTGGCGGGAAGAGGCAGTCCATGGGGTGTGACCTGGAAGGGTTTATCTCCCTCCCTTGTTCTTCCCTTCTCTCTCTGCTTCCTGGCTGCCAGGATGTGAGCAGCTTTCCTCCACACCAGGTCCTTCCATCATGCCAGTTCTGTGTTTGAAACTGAAACTCCTGAAACTATGAGCCAAAATACACCTGTCCTCCTTTAAGGTGTGGGTTCTGGGTATTGTGCCTCAGAGACGAGCAAGTGACTAAGACACCCGCCTCCCCTTACACAAACAGGCCATGTATACGCCTCCCTTAAAGCCTCTATACCAGCTGTTCGGCATGTGCCATCCTTTTTCTGAGCCATCCACACTGCTAACCTCCTTCAACTACTTCAGCTACTTTCTCAAATGTCACCTTTGGGTGAGGCCTCGTCTAGCCACCCTATCTAAAACTGCAAACCCCTCAGAAGTTCCAATCCTTTTTACAATGTTCTAGTATTCCCCCATAGCAGATTATCAGTCTCCTTGCTATTTACAGAATTACTGTTTCATGCAAAACAATTACTTGTAAAATTATAAATCTGGTAAGCCCTGATTCATTCTAAGACCATCTAGACCCTTTTATTGATTTCTGATTGTCAACAATATTGATCTAGGTGAAGCTGGCAGAAAACTATGGTTAAGAGAAGTGAGATATTATATACAAATGCATTAAGCAAGGAATGAAATAGGCACAGGCAAATTGAGTCATAAAAAGGAACTATAAGACTTAACAGCCACTGACCAGCTAATTGGTCTCTAACAGATTACAAATTAGAAAAACAGAGTAATGTGAAAAGGCTGAGAATTTATTAGCAGCACCAAAAATTCAAAAAGATTTCAATCATATACAGATTGTTTCATTTTCTAGGAAGCAAATGATTTTTTGTGAGTCTTTTAAAAGTTATACTTTAGGGCCAGGGATTTAGCTCAGTGGTGCTGCTGCCTGCCTCACAAGCGCAGGGTCCTGAGTTCGATCCCTGGTACCAAAAACAAAAAAGTTATACTTTATACCCAATAACTTTTAATTCTAGAAATTTATGCTAAGGAAATTAGATATGCATGAAGTGGGACCAATATAAAATAAAATTTTTTAATTTTTAAAGATTAAATAATTTCATATATATAGACATTTAAAATTATTTTGTTGAATATTTAATTACATTGAATTGTGTTCAGCATGTTTAGATAAACAAAATAAACAACATACAGCACATGAATTCAAATATATGTTGATACATAGATATGGATAGAAAAAAAGAACATAGGAAAATGCCAAAAAAACTGCATCTGAGTGTGGTAAGATTACAAATTAGTCACATTTTCCATATATTTTAAAGTTTCCGATAATGACTAAGTTGGTTTTTTTTTTTTTGGTACCGGGGATCGAACTCAGGTCCTTGCGCTTGCACAGCAGGCAGAGAAACCACTAAGCTAAATCCCCAGCCCATGACTAAGTTGTTTTCTAATGAGAAATACATGTCACCAAATCTTAGATCCTAGATTTTTTTGAACTTTTTTAAAATTTCAAAATAGATAAAATTTAGGCATGACTTTTTAAAAACCATGTAACAGTTTCATTCATAATTGCTCTAAACTGGAAATAACTAATATATCTTTCAACAGATGAACAGACAAACAAGCCAAGGTAGATCTATTCAATAGTGTGCTGGTTTCCAAGAAGGAAGGAGCAAGATAGTGATTCACATAATATTGATGAACTTTAAATGCATTTTTGCTAAGTGAAAACAAAACTAAAAAAACTACAAATTACAGGCATAGAAAAACAGATCAGTGTGTTTGCCAGGGGTACAGGGTGATGAAACTGTTCTATGAAGTATTACGGTACTGGAAACAAGACTATGCATTTGTCAAGACTCACAAAATTGTATATGAGTTAATGTACTCATATTTAAAAAGTCAGTCAGGATCCTAGAGATCCCAGGATAGGATCAAGGGATTCAGACTACAACAAATGAATCTAACTGTATGACAAACATGAGAAAAACATAGGAAAAGAAAAAGAAAGGAAGTAACTCTAGAAAGAGTTTTGGCTGGGAGATACAAGGCTAAAGACAAAAAGGACTGCACAAAGACACTGCACTCTAGTTGGTAAATTTGTCTCTCATGGGGGTTATTTCACAGCATTATTTTACAAGCATACTAGGGTTGAGTAATATATTATAAATAATAGGAGTCAGGGTGCTCAACATCAGAAAAAGAAATTACAAGTAAGCAAGAGAAAAGGCAAGAATGAACCCTGCAGCGATCACAACAAGAACATGTTTATTTTAACAAGAATACACATACAGAAATAATTATAGATAAGTACACATATATGGGTTAGTATACATACATGTACTTCCTAGCTTGCCAGCTGACAAGGCCCTGAAGTACTGATACCCAGTGGCAATAAACACACTCAGCACAGTAAAAGGAACCAGAGATCTTACAGAAATGGCTAATTTTAGGAAAGGAAGGGAAAACTCAGGTGATCTTATGCCAGAAAGGAATGAAATGAGATATGACTATCAATCACCAGGAAATGAACTCAGTGCCTTGTGCATACTAGGCAAGTGCTCTGCCACTAAGCTATACCTAGCTGGCTAAATATTCTTTCCTTCCTTCCTTTTCTCTTTTCTTTCTTTTAAATGAGAGCATGTCAAAACAACACAGGAATACTGTGTCCAACCTGGAAGAGCTCCAAAATGGCCAAAACAGAAAGAATTTAATAAATAATATACTACTGAATTACAACAAAAAGTATAAAATACAGGTAACCCATTCTGATAATAATCAATGATTTACTAAATAAATGGAAGGAAAGGGGCAAACCTTATACACAGCATTCCATGTAATATATATAAATACTTCCCCACCAGGGGATAGAGCTTATTAATTCACCTATTTTTGAGAACAGGCTGGGCTAGTGACTTGCTTCCAGTGCAAAAGTATGGAAAGGAAAGAGTAACTTTCCAGTCGGAAAGCTGGAATTACAGGTGTGTATCACCAGATCTTGCTCAACATCTGGTGTTTTTTAAAAAAATTAGTATGAGTAGGGGCCGGGGATGTAGCTCAGTGGTTCCACCACCCACCTCACAAGTGCAAGTTCCTGAGTTCGATCCCCGGTACGAAAAAAAAAAAAAAAAAAATTAGTATGATTTACTGATCCTTTATTTGTAATAATTTCAAATAGATTTTTGCAGTATTCTAGGTATAACCTGTTTAACCTACATAAATCATATTGAACATCCCTAATCAAAAATCTGAAATCCTACATGCTTTAAAATCACTGACTCTATGAGTGCCCAAATGATGCCACAAGTTTAAAATTTCACACTTAACCTCAAAGGTAAGCCAAAAATGCACTGTTGCTAAAAACAATTATCACACATGAAAAAAGTGAAATTTGAGTTTAAATCCAAGACCCAGGCCCAAGAGCTCGTTATATTTATGTAAATGTTCCAAAATTTGAAGAAAATTGAGGATTTCCTCAGGAAATCAAGCTCAGGCTCAACTCAAATATTTCTTTATGAAGACTTTACTGCCTGAAGCATCTTTACACTTTCTACAAACTTCTACCACTATAAAAAAAAATGTAAGAGGGCCAGGGATTTAGCTCAGTAGTTCCAGCGCCTGTCTCGCAAACACAAGGTCCCGTGTTTGATCCCCAGTACTGAAAGAAAAAAAAAAAAAAGTAAGATTTACACTACTCTTTTGCATTTATGTATTCATACTTCTAGTCTGACGTTCATATACTTCTCAATTTGATCTGGGAACTCTCTGTGAAAAAAACCCTGTTTTCCATGGCTGCAATTTCCTCTACTTCTTTTTTTGGGGGGGTACCAGGGATCGAACTCTGGTCCTTGCGCTTGTGGAGCAGGCGGCAGAACCACTGAGCTAAATCCCCGGCTCCTCCTCTACTTCTTGATAAAATTTCATCCTTTGCTTGGAATCACTATGAATAGAACTTATCTTTTCTATAAATTTGGCTAAATTTCCTAAGTTCTGAACACAAATCTAGCCATGCCCAATACTTCTTTCCTTAATTAGCATCAAGTTTTAGGCAACTGTGGGCAATTTTGCCAAACAGGGGGCATAGGGCAATGTCTAGAGACATTTTCTGGTGTCAGAACTGGGGGATGGGGGTGGAATATGCTACTGCCATCACGATGGTAGAGGCCAGACTCAGTGCCAAACATCCTGCAATGCAAAGTACAGCCTCCCACAACAGAACTATCTAACCCAAAATGTCAATAGTGCTGCTCTTGAGAAATCCTAGTCTATAGTGAATGAATGCTTTGTCTTAAGGTCTCTGTCACATTCAAAATGCCAGCCAATTCAGTTTTTTAAAATCACAACTCAGAATAGCAATTACCTTCATCACTTTCTCCATAATTATATGATCAGTAAAATAAGCAAAAGTTTATCAACTATCATCAAATATCCTGATTTTTTTTAATCCAAACAAGTGCTCTCTATTGCATTATACTCTTGAGTTCATGGTTTTCTTATTCAATATTCTTTCCCCCTCCATTACCTTCTTTTACATTATTAAGATCTGTCAGATAAGCATGCTTTGCTATTAACATATAAATTTTTATACCCAAAGTGCCTGTGACATCCATAATAGTTTACAAACATATAGTCATAATTACTGTTCCTAAATTCCCCATCCCTCCTTTGGGCAATGCTCTCCTCCTACTCCAAATACGTCTCTTCTAAACTGTGACCAGCTATCACCACAAAAGCTTTCCTCTTTCTGGCTGTCTAAATCCCTACTGAAAGTTCACCTTAAAATTTTTTTTATCAGGTATGTAAGGCTGATGAATATTTTCTTTGATATCCTCATTATTTAGGTATTACACATCAGAGTTCAGAAAAACAATCTTTGTAATTTAATTACTGATCCAGTAAACTACTTATAGATTCTCTTTTCCCTTTATGTTTCCACAGACTCCTTAACATAAACAAAAACTGACAGCCTGGGATATAATTAGGCCTGAAGATTTAAAATGATATTTGAAGATGCTATACTTGAAAGCTGCTATACATTAGTAAGACTTAAGGCTGAATTCTTTTAAAAAAAAATTTTTACTAGTACGTGTTTGCCGTAATGTTTACATTCCTTATGTAGAATGTACATGTACATAACACACTTTAATTCCTCTTTTCATCCTCTTTCCCTTAAGGTAAATTCCTTAAGTAGAAAATTTTTTAAATTTTTCTGATTTTTCTAATAGATACTCTAAAAATTATACATATTCATAGGTTATCATTATGCAATGTTCAAATCAAGGTAAGTGTATCTATTTCCTCAAATATTTATATCAGTTGTGGTCAAAACACTCAAAAATCCGTTAAGCTTTTTTGAAATATATAATTCATTATCCTCTTACATGGTCATCCTACTGTGCCCGAGGACACCAGAACTTATTTTTCCAACCTATTAATATCTATTCACTAATCTTTCCCCATTACTTTCTTCTCCTTACTCTCCTCAGCACTGTTCTTACTTTTCAAAATTGTTCTGGTTATTTCAGGTTCTTCACAATTCCATATGAATTGTTGGTCACTTTATAAAAAAATGCCTAAGTTTCGAGAACTCAGAGGCTCTTTTGGATTAATGTGGTTACTCTTGACATTTTGATAATGAACTGTCCAATCTATGAACACTGAATCTCAATCTCAATCAGTTTCTCTCTCCCCTCTCTTCCTCCCCCTGCCCTACAATGCCCACCTTCTTTAATTTTTGTCTTGTGCAATACTGTATAGTTCTCAGTAGGTCTTATACATTACTTTGTCAAATGTACCCCTGAATTTTTGAAGTTTCTGCTTCTACTGGAGCTGTATTTGATATGTCAATTTCTGATTGTTTGCTGTAATAGAAATACAATTGCTTTTCGGACATTAGTTGAGCTTGCATCCTTGTTGAACTTATTAGTTCTTACAGCTTTTTTTGTACAATCTTGAGGATGTTCTCTGTAGAAAAGCATGCTATCTGAATTAAGAAAGTTTTCCTTCTTCATTTTAAATGTACATGGCTTTTCTTTACTACACCTGCTACAGCTTCCAGAACAAAGTTGAACAAAAAAGGGATGAAAGTAGATTTGCCTTTTCCAATCTTAAGATGAGAAGCATTCAGTCTTATACAATCTGACTACAGTTTCCTGGAGATTTCCTTAACTGTGATGGGGAAATTTCTTTCACTCTCTAGTTTACAAAAACATACTTTAAATTATGAATGTATGAGTTTTAATGCTTTTTCTGCATCTACTAAAATAGGTACTTTTTTTAAAATGTTAGTATGACACTAATGTATTTTTGGTTATTTAATTTTGTACTTTTGGCATAACTCCTCCTTGATCAACAATTTTACCTATAGTTACATATGACTTGCTAAAATTTTGTTTTATTATTCTCTGCATTTTTAATATAAAAATTACACAGATTTACCATTTGAAAGTGTACTTTAGATCTTTACTTTTATTATACTTTAATTTCTACTATAGCTATTTATAAAATGTAATATGTAGGCATATTAGTATTTTGAAAGCAAAAAAAAAGGCCACAGATAAAGTATGTGTTCCAATTATACTACCATACTTTATAAAATATACCATGCTCTCTCCTTTCTACTAAACAGCATTAACCTTTTGTCTACCATTAAACAACAGTGTATAGTTCTTCTATCTTAATTGTTATATTATCAATTAGAAAGCTTAACAAGTATAAATATTAATAAAATCCTGTTATTTCAGTACAATGTGAGAAATTAACGAAACACATTTAAGACTAAATTTTTTTTTGTTAAAAAGAATAAAACTTAAAATTGGTAAATAAAATTCTGAGGCAAGATTTCAAAGGGTAGAAATGATAAAAAAAAAAAAAGATTACAAGAAAGTAAAAGGATATAACTATTCCATAAAATAAAACTTGTGTAATAAAATATGTGAATCAAAATTGAGATAGCCAGGCATGGTGGTGCATGCCTATCATTCCAACACTTGAGTGGCTAAGGCAGGAGGATTGTTTCGAGTTCAAGGCCAGCCTGAACTGTCTCAAAAAGCAAACTTGAGGAAGGGGAAAGGAAAGAAGGGAAAGGAAAAACTGTGAGAAAAGAAAAAAATGGAAACAAAGTCTATGTAAATAGGGAAGGGTGGAGGGGGTGAAGGGCGCACAGGTAATGGGGAAAATATAAGAACCAAGATGCATCATGTATAGGTACAACCACCCAATGATAAATGTAAATGTACTGTATACCTAAAATGTACCAATAAAAGATTTTAAGCAAAAACAGAAAGAAAAAAAAACAAAAGCAAACTTGAGGGCCTGGGATTTAGCTCAGTGGTGTCTCCACCTGCCTCACAAGTGCAAGGTCCTGAGTTTGATCCCTGGTACCGAAAAAAAAAAAACCTTGAGAGATAACATCAAAACCAACACAACCTAATTGTGTCTATATGTATGGTTTATAAACAGATCAATAAAATAGGTGGGGGACCAGGGATTTAGCTCAGTGGTTTCACCACCTGCTGTGCAAGCGCAAGGACCCGAGTTCGATCCCCGGTACCAAAAACAAAACAAAACAAAAAAAATATTAATCCTCTGTCTGAGGAATAGCTGGCAAATAAAGTAGGTGGGGAGGATTTTATGATCTAGATCTTATTTTAATTCTTTAAGATTAAGTGAAACTATTTTAGGAGGTTATTTAAACACTATAAAGGATAGTATGAAAATTCAAAAAGTAGTTTTTAGAACAAAACATCTGTCTTAAATATAAAAGTTTTCATGGAGAAAAGTTCTTATAACGTAGGAGGACTTTTCACATCCAGTCTATTTTTACCTGTGGATTTTTAAATACAGTAGTTAACTCACCCATAAAAGACCAAGAGGGAATGAATATATTATTTGAGTAATATATATTTACATTTTATATGTTTTTTGGTTGTTTTCTCGCTTTTTTGGTGGTATTGGGGATTCAACCCAGGACCTCATGCATGCTAGGCAAGCACTTTACCACTTAACTACATTTCCAGTTCATTACTCATTTGGACAAGATTTTGCTAAGTTGCCCAGGCTGGCCTTCAACTCAAGACCCTCCTGTTTCAGCATCCTGACTGAGTAGCTGCAATATCAAGCATGTGCCACCATGTTTGGCTTTATGCATTTTTAAAACATACTTGTTTTAACTATTTTTCATCCCCTTCTCTGTAAAATACTTTGTAGATTCTCCAGCTAGGCACCAAACTGGCTATTAAAATTTCTCTCACAATTTCTATTAATATTATGTATGAATTACTAATGAAATACATAAAAAGTAGACGGGAAAAAAGAGAAGCCCTGAGTTATCTAAGTTAGGATGTAGTTACACACAGTTGGTCACCAATCACCACAAAAACTTACTTACATCTGCTTAAAAAGTTGTCAATATTTTTGTTTTTCCGTAAGGCAGGAAAATCCAAATCATACACCAAAGCATCCAATCCATCCTAAAGAAAAGAAAAGCAGTTTTTTGAATCACATTAAAACACTTTCATTTTTTAAGAATAAGAATAAAACATAGTTTAATATTTACTCTCTCTAGTATATCTTGTGTTCACTTAACTCCTTTTATAAAATTACAGAAGTATTAGGAGAAGAAAAGTTATTTTTTATTTCACATACAGATTTTTCACCTTCTAAATCTGTCGGGCATAGGATCAGGAAATCATCACAGATTGGGTTCAAGTAGTTTCAATTCATGGACTTTTCACTTCATAATGGCATGAAATTTTACATTTCACTTCTCCTTACTATTGTATGTATCTTCATTTTAAAAATACTCATCAAAAACCTACGTTTGTGACTACAGATATTTTCATGTAATCATAAAAATGTACTGGTTTCCATACGGTTCTCAAGCACTTTCTAGGGCAACCAATGAAGTGGATATGTAAATATTATCTAAGCAACTGCAGGCAACATGAAGGTATATTACACAGTGTTGAAATAGAAAGACATCTATTCAAACTATATCATGCTATATGGCAGAGGCAAGATACCACAACTACGAAACATATTCAGGTAATCTGAAACTATCTTTAGTACTGTCACTCTTTGGTAAACATGGTTTGTATAACTAAACAGTACTGAGGAGAAAAATAACTTAATGATTAATAATGTAATGAATTCCAGATTGTTAAAAAGACTTAAACATGGGGGAAAAAATAAACCTCAAGCAATTGTATTCCAAAGAAAAAAGTATATCTAAATGTTACCATTGGGAGGGCAACACACATAACCTTTTTGAGCCTGTTTTCTCTAACGTAAAAGAGGGTAATAAGTGCCTATCTATATACTCAACAGATTTGTGAGAAGTGAAGTGTTAAATATTTGCTCTTCTTAATAGTCTTACTTCTATTTCTGTAGCTGACATTTGAAAAAATTAGTCTCCCTAGTGATAGGAATGTCATAAACAGAAAATAGGTATTTTAGTTGTGTAGTCATAAAACCTTAAGAATAAACCTTAGATCATGATGTTAATATCTTCCCCAATGCATCCTGATCATAGTATTTGATAATGTGTTTGTTAATAAAAAACTACCTGTTTCTACTAATTGCATATCATCACTAGATGTTTGGATCTATCACCATATGCTTTAATTTTACAGCAGTATGAGTTGGTCTGTTTCAAGGTATCATCCATGAGCAAAACTCATATCTTTTTTATCAGAAAATAAAATTGGCAAGAAAATATTCTTTAAGCATAACCTAAAGCATATACCAACGGGGGCTGGGCAGGGGAGAGTTGGTAAAACAGGGTGGCAGAGAGGGATTTGGGCTTAAGGCAGTGGAGGAAGTTCTTCATAACACAAGCAATGTCTATGTCCAACCTTAACTCAAGGCAAGAAATCTTGACTTTTATTCAATGTTCCAAAGTTCCATAAAGTAATAAAGAATAAGAATTCTGCCTTTCCTAAAGTTTTTATTCTAGTAAAAGCACTCACCATTGTAACCTAAATTAACATTCCTCCAAGTACAAAAGCAATTCACAAGGAATAGTAGCCAAGTATAAAGTTGTACTGTTCCTTTAATTTTATGACTTAGACATGAAGCAAAGCTATTCTCTACTTTGACAACATGTTCATCACTTAGCTTAATCATCAATGTAAGAATGTAGAGGACAAGGTATGTAAGAGAAGGACAAATGAATGCTGAAGAATTACAGTCATTAATTCTTTGTTATTAACAATTGAACAAAGGTAATAGGCCAGTTACAATAGTTACATTTTAAAAGAAGTTAGTCATGTAGAAGCATTTTAACATACGCATACAAAGACAGGCATATTAAATGCAAATATAACATTTTCTAAAACTCTCTAAAGTATGAACATTTCACATTTCCTGAGAAGCACTGATAAGCAGAGAGGAGGAGAGCCCCAGCTGTTGTCTCATCAGAGCTTAATCAAAAAGAGAAGCAAAAAAAAATTACTCAATTGAAGACCCCTCACAAACTTCAGTGTAGGGGATAGTTCTAAATTACAAAAGTAAGAGTCTTGTATAAAATACCATTTAAGATTACATGCATTAGAAATAGCATATTTATTAGAAGGCATGAAAATGTAAAGGCGGTAGGAAAGGTGAAATATCATCTACATATAAGAAACATTCTTTTTTTGGGTAAATTTTCAAAATCTTAATAGTTATTATTCTTAACCTAATAGACATATTTTTGGAGAAGCTATCCCCCCAAAATCCATTATGACTACAGTAGCATGACTGGGGCTTATGAAAACCAAATTACTTCTAAAATAGACTGAGCTCTGGTATTGAAAAACCAAACCTCAATGACAGAAGATAAACCATGTAAGGAAAATATATGTAGTACATGTGGTAGAATGTTTTCAATAAATCATCCAGTAGGTAAAGAAATAAGAAATTTTCAAAATTGAAAATGAAAACAAAATTTCCTTAGGGAATTTTAACAACCTGATATTAAACACAGAATGTTTAATCAGTGACATTTTTACATGCACGTCAATCTTCCTCAGAGCAATTATAGTAAAAAAAAAAAAAAAATTAAGTGATCCAATTACTTAGAACACCTAACAATGGCTCTTCCCAGTCTGTCACCAACAATGCCTTTCCAGCCTCATTTTCTCTACATGCACACAGGTAGGACTGAGCTCCAGTGTGCTGCTATACCAGCCATTTCCCAAGTAAACTTTGCTCGCTCTCTCCCACTGCCTTTGCACCAGCTCTAGTCTCCAGCAGGAATGTGAACACTCATATTCAGACTACTTCAAATATTCCTTACCTTGTGCTGCCTTCTCAAACATTCTGAGACAATCTTAATAATGGCCTTCTTTGTGCTATTATAGGAACTATTGTATATAAATGCTATAGTGTATTTATTTATAAAGCAGTGTCCTCCTCTGTGGGAAAGAGAAAAAAATAAAATATTTCCTGTCTCTGGGAGTTCAGAAGTAGGTAGAAAAAGCAAATATACCAAGTGTTATGAGTAGGTACTACATAAACAGACAAAGAACTGTTTAAAACTTCGGGGCCCCACAGAAGAGAAAAATATGAACTTAATTTTGAAGAACAGAATTTAGAAGGAATAAAGCTGAGGTAGAATAAACTAATCAAGAGAGAGGAAAAACAAGAATTTACAGAATGAGAACAGAATGCTCTGGATTGCAAAGGTAGCAAATTTAGGAGACAAACTTGTGAAGATGGGTTAGGGAATATTAAACATATGGAAAACCAGGCTAAGAATTTGGGTAATTAAAATCCTATAAAGGAATTTACAAAGAAGAGAGTTACCGGACTAGTTTTTATTTTAGTAAAGTCTGGCAATGAAAAAGATAATTGAGAACCAGAGGAGATGGGTAGAAAAGGCAACTATTAGGAGGATGTTGTGGTAATCAATAAGCATAAGAGGATAAAAGACTGAACTAAACTGGAGAAGCGGGGATGGAGGACTAGAAGCAAAACAACTAAAAGAGGGACAGGAAGGACTTATAATGATTATATGATTGTGAGACTGATTCTACTATTTTGTTCTACTTTATATGAGCACATAGCAACTTCCTTAACCAAGGGAGAGACTGTGATTTGGAGAGAGAAAACTCATGTTTTGGGTATAACTGAATTTGAAGTCTCCAAGGGACATCATTTTATAGATAACTAGATGGCAGTCAAAAATATGAGTTTGCCGGGGATGGAGCTCAGTGGCACTGCGCCTGCCTGGCAAGCTCAAGGTCCTGAGTTTGATCCCCGGTACTAGGAAAAAAAAAAAAGAAAATATGAGTCTGACATCAATATAAGAGACTGGGGTTGTCATACATGTGGGAGTCATGAGAGCGCACTTAATCCGTGAAAACAGTTGCAGTTACCTAAGGAGAACAAACAGGCAGAATGAAAAAGAATGAAGAATAAAACCCTGGAAAATGCTGATATCTGGGAGTTAAGCAGGGCAAAAATGTGCAGTGAGCACAAAAAAAGAGGGGAAAATTGAAGAGCATCAGGAAAGCTGAGATAACTCTGAGAAGAAATTTAAGAACAAATGCAACTGAAAGGTCAAATAGAATGAAAAATCCAAAAAAGTAGCCTAAGTATTTGTAATTAAAATGGCACTAATGACAGCTGCACAACAATGTGAATGACATAATGTTAATAAACTGTAAACTTTTTAAAAATAGTTAAAATGGTAAGTTTTGTGTTATATATACTACAGCATGTTTTTTTAAGTCACTATCAGATGTCAGCAAACTAGTGGACTAGAAGATCCAAGCTCTTCTTTCCTCACAAACACAGTCAAAGATCACAACAGATAAAAACAGCCAGAAGCTATGTGAACCAATTCTGTAGGAGCTCTGGAAAACTAAGGTTTACAGCAAAATAGAGAAAGTCCAATCAAGTACAAGTCTTCAAAACAGCAGAAAAATTCCGTGGAGATTTACTTGCTTTTGTCTCACCCTGTCCGAGGGCAAGAACAGTGATAGTCTTTAGCAGGTGACCAACTAATTCCCCTTTCCCCATGGTTTAAACTCAAGGGAACAGTAAAATTATATTGTACTTGCCCAATCTTACATGAGAGACACCTAAGGGACTAAGCAAGGACTCATCTGTGTTTCACATGCCTTAGAATTCAGGCAGGAAAGCAGCAGGCTGTTTATAAAAGCTACAAAGTAGGAAGGATGCTACAAAAGTGACACTTGGGGCAAGAGATCAGTGGCAGGAGATAGAAGAACTATAGACACAACAAGTGTAATAGGCCAGCTAGGCCCAGAGAAACTGGTGAGATACCTTGAGAAATGTGATCATTCAAAAGCAGTCTTGTACATAGGAGAATTTAGAAAGTCATCTGCACCCAGACAAAAAAGCATCCTGAGGGCCAGGGATTTAGCTCAGTGGTTCTGGCGCCTGCCTCCCAAGCGCAAGGTCCCAAGTTCGATCCCCAGTACCAAAAAAAAAAGCATCCTAAAAGGAATCTGAAAAGACCCTAAGTTTTCATCTTAGGCTGATGGAAAAACGTAGAGTAAGCCTAGCTAAGTGGTGAAGGAATGCCCTGGCAAAAACCAAATCTGCAAAGACTGGGGTGGTGGTTTGTTCTTTGTTTTTGTAAGCCTTTTTTAGTGTTTGCTTGCACATCTTGAAATGCACACATATTTCTGTCCAAATATTAGCTAAATGAACCAACAAAACCAAAAAACTCTTGAAAACAGAGAAAATCTGATTTCCAAAATTAACAGCTATAATGGCATAAAATAAAATAAAATCTATTTTTTAAAAAAACAGACTATAATGGTTTAATGACTAGGTTTCAATATAAAATATAACAAAATACACAAAGAAACAGAAAAACATGACTCATTCAGAGGAATAAAATAAGTGAAAAGAAACTATCCCCAAGAAAGCCTAAATACTGGACTTACTAGACAAAGATATTAAAAGTCTTAAATTGCATGCAAAGAGCCAAAGGAATCAGAAAAAGAACTAAAGCAGGAAAACTATATAAACAAAATGAGAATATCAACAAAGAGAAAGAAATTACAAACTCTCCAATCATAAGACAGAAATTGACAAAATAATGAGTAAGCTGGAAGTGAAAGGATAGAAAAAGATATTCCACAAAAATAGTAACAAAAAGCTGAGTTGGGTAAACTAATACCACACAAAATAGACTTAAGGTTAAAAAAATCTAAAGGACACAAAGACAGGCATATATTAATTAAAGGGTCAATTTATCAACAAAATATCATTACAAACTTCAACATCAAAGCTCCAAGATATATAAAGCAAACAATTGACACAATGGAAGGGTCTACAAATAGTTGGGAGATTTCAATAACCCACTTTCAATAATGGATAGAACAACCAGACAGAAAATTATTAAGAAAACAGTAGACATGAACACTGTCATTAACCGACTGGAACTAAAGGACATATATAAATACGCTACTCAATAATATACTACATATTTTTCTCAAATCAATATGGTACGTTACCCAGGGTAGACCCTGTATTAGGTGACAAAACAAATCTTTTAAAAGATTATAATCACATAATATTTGTTCCAATCACAATGGAATGAAATTACAAAACAACAGAAGGAAATCTGGAAATGACAAATGTGGAAATTAGACATCAAACTCTTAAAAAAAAATTTTTTTTGAGACAGGGTCTCACTATGAGTTCAGGCTGGCCTTGAACTCACTATGTAGCCCAGGATGGCATGACATGAACTTGCAGGGATCCTCCTGTCTTAGCCTCACTAGGATTATAGTCATGCACCACCTGAGGCAAATGAGACTGAACATACAACATATAGGCCTTGCAGAATACAGAGAAATCAGTGCTATGAAATAAATCCACAGATACAAATGCTTACTAAAACAAGAAAAAAGATTTCAAATGAATAATCTAACCACATTATACAATAATGAACAAAAAAAGAACAGCAAACTAAACCCAAGGCTAGCAGAAAGATTACAAAGATAAATAACATAGGGAACAGAAAAGAGAAAAACCAATGAAACCAAAAGTTAGTCTCTTGAAAAAATTAAAAAACTGATACATCTTTACTAAGATGATTAAGGAAAAAAAGACTCAAATTACCAAAATAAAAAATGAAAGTGGGGTGATTACCAATTCTACATAAATAAAAAGGGCAATAACAGAATACTGAGTATCAGTACACCAAAAAATTAGATAGCTTAGATGAAATGGACAAACTCCTAGAAGCACACAATTTGCTAAAACTAAATCATGAAGAAATAGAAAATCTAAATATACCCAAAACTAGGTTACTGAATTGATAATAATAAACTTCCAGATAAAAAAAATCCCCAGGCCAGATGGCTTCCCTGGTAAATCTTATCAAATGTTTAAAGAAGAATTAGTACTGATACTTTTTGGTAGAAAAATAGTTCCTAACTTACTCTATGAGGCCAGCCAGCCCTGCCCTGATATGAAAAGATATCACAAAAATTACATATTATAGTTTATGAAACATATGAATATAAACATAAAAATGCTCTACAAAATACTAGCAAACAAAATACAGTAGCACGTAGAAAGTACTAGATCATGATCAAGTGGGATTTACAGGAGGAATGCAAAGTGGTATGCATACAGAAATCCATACAAAAGCCGACATGGTGACTCATGCCAGTAGTCCCAGCACTCGAGAACCTGAGGATCACATTGTAAGACCCTGTCTCAAAAAATAAAACAAAATCCCTACAAAATCTACCAATGTAATTAATTAATAGGATAAAGGACAAAATTCACATGAAAATCTCACTAGACACAGATAAACTGCTTAACAAAAATTCAACATACTTTCATGATTAAAAAAAAAAAAACTCAACATAGAAAGAAGCTTCCTAATCACGACGAAGGCCTTGTATGAAAAACTCCCAACTAATATCACACTCAATGGTAAAGACTTGATGATTTCCCCAGATGAGGAACAAAACAAACATTTTGGCTTTTACCACATCTATTCAACACAATATTGGAATTTCTTGGCAGAGAAATTAGGCAATAAAAAGAAAAAGCATCCAAATTGGAAATGAAGAAATAAAATTACCTGTACATAGACAATATGACCTTAAGTAGAAAATCTAAAGATTCCACACACATCAAAACAAAACAAAATAGAAAACTATTAGAGCTAATAACCAAATAGCAAAGTTGAAGTTTAGTCAAAACTCAAAATACAGTTACATTTAGTGTATAATAGCAATGAATAATCTGAGGAGTAAATTTAAGAGTAATTTCATTTATAAAAGCATCAAAAATAATAAAATACTTAGGAACAGGTGTAACTGATATTAATTTGCACATTAAAAACAAAAACTACAACAACAAGAAAACAAACAAAACAACCGCTGAAATAAAGACGTCTTCAATAAATGGGAAAGCAGCCTGCATTCAAGGGTTGGAAAATTTAATATTTATATTAAAATGGCAATACTGCCCAAAGTGATCTACAGATTAACATGTTTCTATCAGCTTGATTTTTGCAAGGAAAAAAAAAAATCCCAACGTAAGTGAAATCTTGAGTGATCCAAACAGCCAAAACAACCTTGAAAAAGGACAAAGTTGGAAGAAGATCTCTCAAGTTTGAGACCAGCCTGGGCTACCTAGTGAGCTCAAGGCCAGTCTGAGCCATACAGAGTGACTTTGTCTCAAACCAAAACAAAGGAAAAAAAAAAAAAACTCACTACAAATTCACAGTAATCAAAATGGTATAATACTAACATAAAGATAGATGTATATAGACAAATGGAAAAGAAAAGGACTATAAATAAGCCCTCACATACATACATGGTCAACTGAATCTCAACAATGGGGCCAAGAGGATTCAATGGGGAAAGACCAGTATAGTCAAAAACACATTAGATAATTAAGATGGACACTAAAAAGTGTATAAATAACATAAATGAAGGCAAGAGAAAACAGGAAGAAAAAGAAGCACAAAACAAGAAATAAAATGGGAGACTTAATTCCCAACATATTAACACACTGATTACAGAGATGACCAGAATGGATTTATAATGGTCCAAAAGTGTCCCTTGAACTTTATGTGTTGGAACCTTGATGCCCAATGCAATAGTGCTGGGTAGTGGAGCCTTTTGGGAGGTGTTTAGGTTACGAGGGCTCTGTCCTCATGAATAGATTAATGTCATCATAAAAGGGCTTGATGCAAAAGTTTGCCCCTCTTTTGCCTTTCCAGCCTTCTGCTACGCGAGGACATAGCATTCCTCTTTTCTATAAGCCATGACATTCAAGGCACCATCTTGGAAATAGAAACTGGACTTTCATCAGACAACTGACAATGTTGGCACCTTAATCTTGGCCTTCCCAGCATTTGGAATTGTGAGAAAAGAAATTCTGTTCTTTATAAATTACCCAGTCTCAGGTAATGTTATAGTACTACAAACAGAACAAGATAGGATTTTTGAAAAATTCCCATTATACATTACTATAACATTAAAGCCTTTGGGGGAACTGGGAGAATAGCTCAATAGAACCTGCCTAACATGTGCAAGGCCTTGGGTTCGTATCCCAGCACTCCAAACAAAAAAACTGAACCTTCCAATTTTACAAATCTCTTTACAGTGCCCAGCTTATTGGAAGACAGCCATACTCTCCTATCCACTTCTTCATCCAACCCTATTGTAATATATTGTCTTGGTTAAAGCACAGAAATTCAACTGCATACAGATAGTAGTTGAAAGATAGAAGAGCAGTTTAATATCCTATTCAGATATTATGGAAACACTTTGTTACTAGGATGACAAGTGGTGTTTCTTAAAGATTAGTTACAGGACTGTGAAACCAAATCAATGAACTTTTTGCACTGTTTGCAACATCAAAATATATGTCTATCCTGCACTTTCAGCAGACCGTTTTTTGTTGCTGTTTTGTTTTGTTTTGTTTGGGTACCGGGGATCGAACTTGGGTCTTTGCGCTTGCACAGCAAGCAACGAAACCACTGAGCTAAATCCCCGGTCCTACAGACCTTTTTATATATGAATGATTTGAGGCAGGGAGTGAGACAAGGTCTATGTAATTTGAGTTGTCCTTGAACTCATTATGCAGTCCAGGCTGGCCTTGAACTTAGTGAATCCTCCTGCCTCAGCCTCCCAAGTGCTGGGATTACACCATGCACCCCCATGCCCAGCTATTTTTATGAATGATTTTTTTTTTTTGGTACTGGGAATCGAACTCGTGACCCTGCACTTTCGAGGCAGGGGGCAGCACCACTGAGCTAAATCCCCAGCCCTTTTATGAATGATTTTATGACATCATGCACTGGTCATTTAGAAAGTATTGGTTCACTGAATTATATAGCTTCCAAACACTAACACATTTTAACGGGTAATACAGAAAAAATTTATTTATTAATATTATCACCAGTCTTACACTGGAAAAATCTTTAAGCATCAGGAAGCCATCAAGCTCATGGTAGCAGATACAAACTTCTGAAATTTTAATTTTTACCAAAATCACTGGCCATAAATATTATCAGTTGTTTTCTAACCTCCTACATTAAAATCCAGCCAACACAGGTCCTTCCCAAGTGACATATTCACACAAGCACATACACAGACACATTCTTCATGCTTGATGGTTATATTATCAACAAAACAAATAAATGTTCAGCTCTGTCTTAGGGACGGACCATTAATCCCTTCACCAAATATTTTTTCTTCTATTTCCATCCCCTTATACCTCTTTGTGGTCAACCCCCTTTCCCATTCCAAGCTCCTGATAAATATTTAGTTCAGGACAGTAAACTCTCCATCAAATACAGAGACTTAATTTTAACATCTTTCCAAAGTCACCCCATATCTTACCTCACACCAATTTGGTCCAATGTAACGGTTGTTGCTATTTAATGATATGCATTAATGGTGTTACTAATCATCACCAAGCATTAACTATTCATCATTATTCTACCTCAGATGACTATGATGCATTAGACTGCTATCAACACTCACTTTCCAGACATATCAAATTCAACAAAAATAACTGGTAGACAGCTATTTTCACTTGCAGTGCACTGCAGGTTCAGCCAAAGATTTGGCTTTTATTCTTCATCTGGTCAAATGCTATACCACTGCTCCTAAAATAAAAATCCCAGAGGATTTACCATCTCCTTCCAATCCAGTCAATAAAAATTTGTTAAGCTCTTTCCCTTACTACTCCATATCTCATCTTGCTGCTCTATTTAACAATATCCATACTTTTCAGTTAATTTCAGTTTTCTCATTCAGAGCTTTCTGTGTATAATGTACCCGATGTGCTCTGAAACAGTCCTTTGTGGCACATCAAACTTTGATGCTCTTCCCACTGCACTACACACAATAGATCAGAAAGCCTGCCATGTTCTGGCTACATTCCTCTAGGCGGTTTATCTTTTATGAGGTTTACTTTTATTTATAAAGTGGCAGTAATATCTGCCTCACCCAGTCCATGAGATTGTTGTAAACATATAAATAACAAATGTGCAAAGTCTTATGAAAATGAACATTAGGGTCCCCATCCAAAATCCAGACATGGGGGTAAAACCACAATATAGTACCTTTATACAGGCCTCTTACAGTTTTAAAACATGTTATCCCCCAGAACAGATAAAGTCTAAATTTAAATAATTACCCATTTTACCATATTTCCTAATATGACATCACCCTTACTCACAGAAACAAACAACAAAAAGACATTTTCTAGTAATTCAGCCACAAGTATTTACTGAACACTTACAATGGGCCAAGGACTGCTCCAAGAACTGGTGATATACCAGTGAATAAGGCAATCTGCCATTCCAGAAATGTCACACAGAATATCAGAATCTCAAAACATAGTAATTCAGAAGCCCAGTGGTCATTTAAATAATCAAAATTTGTTTTCAATAGTCGGGTGTGGTGGCACACACTTGTAATCCTAGCACTTGGGAGGCTGAGGCAGGAGGATCACAGTGAGTTCAAGGCCAGCCTGGGCAACACAGTGAATTCAAGACAAGCCTGAACAAGCGAGACCTCTCAAAAAAGAAAAAAACTGTTTGCATTTAAGAAAAAATTTAATCTCAGAAGAACAATAAACTTTCAATCTCTTTTGAACATGTGAGAATGTTTTTCTATATAAGAAACCACTCTCATTGACTTTTTATATTAAAACATTTCTTCATAAGTTACTAAAGGAAACCACAAGTTGGCCGGGGATGTAGCTGTGTGGTTCCGCCGCCTGCCTTGCAAGTGCAAGGTCCCGAGTTTGATCCCTGGTACCAAAAAAACAAACTAACAACAAAAAAAACCACTTGGCTTTATAATGATTTATAATGAATCTTTAAAAATAAAACTACATAATACAGCATAGTATTCTTTAAAAAAAAAAACACAAGTTCTTTCCTTATGGCAGGTGAAGAAAGGAAATACTGGAAAGTTACAATGATGATTAAGAGAGTTGCATTATTTATATTCTGTATCAAATTTGATTCCCCCCCCCAAAAAATCAGATCTACCAAACAAGTTTTGTCAGAAAATGTCAGAAAATGCTCATCTTCTTTCTTATTTTAACCACATTTTTAAAAGAGAAAAGAATGGCTAGGGCCGGGGATTTAGCTCAGTGGTTTCGCCGCCTGCTGTGCAAGCGCAAGGACCAGAGTTGGATCCCCAGTACCAAAAAAAAAAAAAAGAATGGCTTGAAGGGGAAGCAAGGTTTTTTCCATTTACTCCACTTTAATTTACTTTGTTTTCCTCCTGGCCACTTCCTAAACTAGATAAGCAATGTCTAGCAACTTGAAAACTATTCAGTCTTTCCCAAACCAGGCAACGCAATCAATCAACTAAGACCTGTTCAAAATACAAATTCCAGCACACTACTTCTCTCACCTCCAATTCTCCTATGACAGAAGATTTGGTTCTGAGGTGCATGATCCATGACCAATCATTCAGAAATCCTTCCCAATGCAACTAACCCAAATACGTGTATATCACCAAGGCAAAGCAACACTTGGGCATCCTTCCCTTAAAGGAGCAAATGTTATCCCAGTTGGTGGTCTTACATTTGTAATCTTTGGCCACTGGTTAGCAATATTTATTCAGTGAGAAATAATTAAGTTAAATTACAAGTCCAATTATTTAAATACAGGATGACCAAAACTTGAATGCTTTTTCATAAATTTTTGTAAGAGAATATAATAAGAGAATATTTTTATAAGAGAATATATTTTTATAAGAGAATAATATAGAAAATATAAAAAAGACAGTTTTATCAAATTCATTCAATACAAGAATCAACTGGTTAAAATGGCACCTGCCTGAGCTACACTGAGGATAGTCAGCACATAAAAAACGCTCCAGGATGAGTGACACTTGGGGTAAATTGTTAAGTGGTTAAAAGGCCATTCCAAAAAAATTTTTAAATAAACTATTACCACTTAGGTTACCTTTAATGAGGAATCTCCACTTTAATACATGTGTGGTTTGGCACTGTTCAGCATGTCATTTTCCCTTTCTCTTGTGAAATCAACTCCAACTCCCACCCTTCTCTCCTGGGGTAAGCCCCACCCCCACCCTGCAAAGATTGAAGCAGGCAGGGGCACATACCATTCTGACCACCTGACTAGCTCAGATACAGGCACATGACCCAAACTGGTTGGGTCAAGTAGGAACTCTATTCCAAGATTAGAAGAAAAGAATTTATCTTTTTATTATACCTGAACAAATAATCTCAGAAGCTACTGGCAATCATCTTACAACCATAAAGAGTTGTCTACCAAAGAAGGCTGAAAGACTAAAGAAGTAGGGCTGGAAAATCAGCTGCCAGTCACATCATCTGAGGTTTCAATAAAGACACTACTGAAGCTAGACTGTACCTATGAATCATTCAGAGGCAATATGTTCCTTATTGTTTAAGCTAATTGGGTTGGGTTTTCAACTGTCTATAATCAAAAGATTTCTAATACAAGTAAGAGAGAAATCTTTTTAATAGGCCCTCAGATGTCATTAAATTTGGTATTCTTTTTTTTAAATTTTATTTTATTTTATTTATTTTTGAGACAGGGTCTTGTTCTGTAGTTCAGGCTATCCTTGAACTCACTATGTAGCCAAGGCTGACATCAAACTCATGGCAATTCTCCTGCCCCAGCCTCCTGAGTGCTGGGATTTTAGGTGTGTGCTACCATGTCCAGCCAAAATCAGTGGTTATTCCAAAACTACTGTAAGAACAATGCAATGAATGAGCTCAATGCTACAATTATAAAAGAAGTGCACTGTTTTTATTCAGATAATAATTTAATCATAATTCACTTAATAATAAGTACTTAGTCTAAAACAAGGTTAATAACTACTTCCTCTTCTCTGAAAAAAAACTACACATGCCATCGGGGTTGGTGCCAAGTGGGTAATGCCAAGAGGCCAGATAGCAACCTGGAGTGGCAGGGTAGGCTGCAGGTGAACAATGGTTAGAGTCAGGCCAGCAGACCATGTGCATGCAGGTGAGAGACACAAGAGGCAGCCACTTATTAGGTTACACAATTGTTTTTGTGAGGTTTCAAACATTGCTATGAAAAATATAGAAAGCTGGGCAACCCACTTTCTGGTCCCCCTTCTGTCTCTCTTAGGCAGAAGCTTTCTTTCTCCCAATGAATTTTTCCTACTCTAAAAAAGAAAAAAAAATATAGAAAGCTCATTTTATCATTACCACCCTATAATATACAATATTATTTTGATTTTACAGACTGAGAAAACTGTGGTCTAGAATTTAAGTGACTTATCTAAGATCAAAGAAAAGACAGAAGGGGTAATAATGAACAGCTATGGTATTGTCTGCCCTGCCACACTGCCCTTTTTTCCTGGAAACTGCCCATTCTCATAGTTCTCATGGGATCCTACCTTCCTTATCACCACAGATTAGTTAAGAAGTGAGGCCAGGCATGGTAGCTGCACGCCTGTAATCCCAGCACTCGGGAGGCTGAAGCAGGAGGATCACTGTAAGTTCCAGGCCAACCTGGGCTACATAGTAAGTTCAGGGCCAGCCTGAACTACAAAGGGAGACCCTGACTCAAAAAACAAACGACAACAACAAAAAAATGTGAACACCCAAGGGGTGGGGATGTAGCTCAGGAGTGCCAAGCCTGCTTGGCTAGTGCAAGGTCCTGAGTTCAATTCTCAGTACTGGTGGGGAAAAAAGTGAGCTGGCACCTAACTTAAGCATAACCAATGAATCTTTTCGTTCAGAGGTACAGACTTTAGAGTCAAAGATTTGAAGTCAGTGGCCAAAGCTGAAGCTGTTAGACACAAAGCTCTGGTATTGAGTAACCATATCTCTACATGTGACTAAAACCAGGGAGAAAGATGCCAACACAAAGAATAAGAGAATAGAGAGAATGAACTAACTCTGCTTACATTTGAAGCCCATGTTTCAGTTCTCATTGAAATTCAACTGAATCTTTCTTTACCTTTAAGGAGATCAGGCTTTCCTGAATCCATAAATTCTTTCTGTGTAGGAAACTTCAAATTGGGTTCTATCATTTACAAATGAAAGAGTCCTAACTAATTCAGTGGGAGAAAGAAAAAAAAAAACCCAGGGGCATGAGGGTGGGGTAAAATCATTCATAACAATCAGTAAGTATTAACAGAATACAAATCCAGAGCTATGTTTAGAACCTCAAGGGATTCTCTGTAGAGAGATAAAATTTAATACATAAAACAGACCCATTCAAGACAGATGTGTCCAAATTCTAAACTACCTGAGACACAGCCAAGCTTGGTGGCTGATGCCTATAAACAGGACACTGAGGCAGGAGGAATGCTGTGATGTTCTAGCTCAGCCTGGATCACACAATGAGTTCAAGGCCAGCCTGAACTGCATACAGACCCTGTCTAAAAAATAATAATAATAATAATAATAACCTATATTGAGACAGATTATAAACACTATAGCAGTTCAAAAAGGAAAATTAGAATGTAACAGTAATCTGTGATTTATGTTCAACTATAAAGACAAAGAAACTGGGAAGTTAGACAGGGGACAGAACTCATGGGGGCAAAAAGGCGGCCCCTGGAACTATGAGAGTAAAGTAGACAAAATACTATAGACAAAAAAGAAAATCCACATGGAGCACAATCTAGTTTGGGAACTGGCAGGAATTAAGACTAAGTAAACAGGCTAGAAGCACATGGGAAAAAGCACTAAGCTTAAGAAGAGATATAGTATAGACAATACACTGGCAAACTGCTAGATTGTTACACTAACCCAAAAATGTTAGGTTGAAAATTTGGATTTCAGTGGGACAGCAACAACAGAAAACAAAGATTCAAGGAACATTTAAAGGGCCGGGGATTTAGCTCAGTGGTTTCGCCACCTGCTGCGCAAGCACAAGGACCTGAGTTCAATCCCCAGTACCAAAAAAAGAAAATAAAGTAAAATTAAAAAAGAACATTTAAAGTACCCTATTCTACTTTCCTGCCAAAATTCTAGGTAGTACTTTTACATGGAACTTTCAACAAATCCATATTATAAAAAGAAAACCAGAAGAATAACTATTAACATACATCACTTATGTAACTACGGCACTGGATATAAATTATTTCACTTAATCCTCATAATTCAAACTATAAAGTAAGTTTTATCAAGTTCCTCATTTTGCAGAAATTAAAATATACTCAGGATCAAAGAATTAAATAACTTGTCCAAGATCACACAGATAAATAAAAAACCGGCCTGTGGAGTGGACAGGTAGATAATAATTCACTTGGTCAACACAAAAGTCCTTTTCCCAAGGACAGTGATGAAAATGTATGATGACAATGATGACAATGATCGCTAACATTTACCAAATACCAGGAACTATACAAGCATTTTCTATGCATTATCTATCTCATTTAATATCCCTAAGAGTCCCGTGACTGTTTTATTTTACTTGAAAATGATATGTTTGAGTGTTAAACCTGCTAAGAACTTTGCTCAAAGTCAAAGGGCCAATGGCTGATCTGGGTGGAATTAAAAAATCAGTCTGACCCCAGAACTCACACTCTTAAGCACTGTGCCACACATCTCACTAAAAGTCTACTACAAACGGAGCAGAAAAAATGCAATTAGGATGAAATAAGTAAACTCTTTAGAATGGATGATAAGAGTTGGAGAACTATTTAGCTTGTCCTACTGTTACATAAGTAGTAAAATTCAAACAATCATTGAAAAAAATAGAAGCATGTATCTAAAACAATTTCTTGATAAAGCTGGGAAACGTATCTAAAGATAAGTTAATTTGGGGATGGTTTCAATTAATGAACTTTGTATATATTAATCATCTACTAGGTTGACAAATACTTCACAAGACAGTTCTGCTCAGATCATTTAACCTGCAAAACAATAGTATAAAGTAGGTATGATCATTCCCTTTAAAAAATGAGATTACTGAATATTATAGTGCTTTTGTAAATTGTTCAAGCACTCAAACTAAATCCCAAACCCAAGCTTTAAAGGCTAGTTATCCCTGACTTTAAACTCATGCTCTTCAATATGACAGTGTATGTGCACAGGAGAATGGAGATGGAGATCAGCTCTACTAGATAACAAAAGCTAAAAATATTAAGCCATGATACTTGGCACAGTGTAGTATGAGGACATGAACAGGTAAGATAAACCAATGGAACAGAGCACCAAGTTTAGAAATGAGCTCAAATACACATAGAAATGTAAGATAGGAAGAAAGTAGCATCTCAAGTGAATAAAGATAGGCATTTTAAAATAAAGGCTGTGCAGATAACCAGATAGCTGTTTAAATAAAAATAATTCCAAAATAATTCCAAATGGATCAGAAATCTAAATGTAAAAATAAATATATATATGAAAATGGATAAATCCCTTTATAACCTGGACCTGGGAAAAACCTCTTAACTATGATTCAAAATCCTGAAACAAAGACTGATAATTCAAAGATTTGATAATTCAAATACACTTTTTAAATTTTTCTGTGACAATAAAACAAAATGCAGAGAAGCAAAATCAAACACATAACAATAACAAACTGCAAGGATATTTGCATTTTACCACAGAAAGAGGGCTAAGATTCCTACTATAGAAAGAGCTCCTGAAAACAGAGAAAAAAATTTTAAAACTAGACCAAAAAAAGGACATACAGTTCATAAGCATTCAAACAGTCCTTAAAATATTAAAAGATGTTCAACCTTACTCATAAGAAAAACAGAAACTAAAATGATACTGAGATACTACTTCTCACCTATTAAAATTCAAGTCTGCTGGGGATTTAGCTCAGTGGTTCCAACGCCTGTCTTTGGCAAGCGCAAGGACAGAGTTCGAGCCCCAGTACCAAAAAAAAAAGAACCACATAAAATTCAAGTCAACAAGTTGTTGGTGAGGGCAACAGAAAATTCCATATACTACAGTACGAGCGGAAATGCAAAACAGCCCAACTCTTAGAAGAGACTGAAAGAATGAGCAAAATTACATTTGTGTGTACTTTGACTCTGTAATCTCACTTCAAAGAATTTAACGTAAAGATATCCTGGCAAAATATGAACTGACTTACGTGCAATGTTACTCACTAATAGCACAAGATGATAAACAACACAAATATCCATTGATATGAGTAGTTTCAACATCTGCAAAATGGAAGACTGTGGAGCTACAAAAAGTAACGAGGAAAATCTCCATACACCAATAGAGGATATAGTATATGTTACTTTTTGTTAGAAAGGGGTAGTAACATGAATATAAACTTATGTATATGTATGTATGTATGAATGTACATTTATTTGCTTTTATTTTTAAGAAAGAAAAATGGGAAAGAAAAAGAAGAGAGTGGACAGGACATAGAATGAAATAATGAAATATTCCTAATTTTGAAATATTTTAATATTCCTACTATTCCTAAATATTGAAAATAACCTGAAATGAAATAGCCTAATTGATGTCAAGTTGGTAAAATAATCAATATAAAATACTTTTTCTTTTCAAAAATAAAATATGATTTCCCACTTGACTGAATAAGGATAAGAAAATTTCAATCCAGTAGCAATGAGTATTCAGGACATCATGCCCCACCAAAAAGAAAGTTTCCTGGAAGAATGGCGGATTCTCAAGTCTGGAACAAGAAATGTGCAAGATGAGTCTGAATATCTTAATGTAGCAAAAACAAGGAAACTATCAAAAATTATTAGGGTCATATGCTAGTAACATGACAGCCAACATGAAAAAGCTCCCATTAGTTAAAGGCAGTATCAGCAAGGATGACAAAAATTGACTGAAACACACCAAAAATATTTTTAAATGTTTCCATAATGATCTCAAAAACAAAACACAGGGCCAGGGGATTTAGCTCAGCGGTTTTGCCGCGTGCCTCGCAAGCTCAAGGTCCCAGTTCCATCCCCGGTACCAAAAAAAAACCAAAAAAACCACAAAACAAAACAAAGACAGGGAAATAAATAGAGGCTGTATCATGTTGGCTGTGCTCTATGGACTATATATGCTCCTTTGCATATTAGCTTTCCAGGCAATGAGAGACCCCAGAGACTGTAGGGCTGAGAAGAATAGGGGTAAGGGATATATTCTCCTGGCTCCCTTTCTACCAATTGTCAGACCAACATGCATCCTTCTACTTAAAACCCCTATCAGCTCTCCCCCAAAGAGCGACCCTCCAGCCCTTACTCTCTTCCTTTGTTCCTTCAGGCCTAAAAGTGGTAGCAGCTCCATTCCTTGTTATTAGTCCCAGGGGTATGATACTATCTCCACCATTTTCCTTAAATACTGTCTTTGTAAACAGACCTTTTCCTAAACTTCCCTCAAATTACTCAGCTTGTCTGTGCCAAGTCTGTTACAGTCAGGCTCCAAATACCTTCTTCTGTAAAACGGCAATTAAAGACTGAAGCCTTCATCCTGTATATTCTGAACTGCATTTCAAGGTAAACAAATACCCCTAAATGGTGAGCGAAAGTTCCTTTCTCAATAGAAAAATCACAGTGAATAAATAGGAAAGGTAATAGAAAAAGCATTATTTTGTTATCCATTATAAAACAAGTAATTTAGCTAAAAATTATCGAAGGATGGAACTATTAGATGAAAGGTCAATAAACATTTTACAAAGGAAGTTATCCTGGGCTGTTGCCCCCTGAACACATGAACCACCTATGAACAACCTTAAATTCCACTAAGACATAATCTATAAAGTACCTGAGAAAAAACTCCAATATAATTAAATCAAACTTTTAGATCTATCAATTTATACAGGAAACATAAGTGTACAGGAACAAGTTAAATTACATCACAAGAAAACAGTAAGAAAAATCCAGAAGGTAAAACAAGGTATAGAATCTGACCTAGTCACTTCAACGAGATATTGGGGAAAGAGTAAGAAGTAGGACATGAGGGCTGGGGATTTAGCTCAGTGGCACTGTGCCCGCCTCGCAAGTGCAAGGTCCTGAGTTCGATCCCCGGTACCAAAAAAAAAAAAACCAGAAGTAGGGCATGAGACTTCTATACATTTAAAAGATTAAAAAGAAAAAAAAAAAAAAAAGACCTAACAAACTAAAGCACCCTGTAGATTTTTTGCATAGACCCAATTTTAATGAAGCAACCATTTTTTTAAAAAAAAAAACCTGTTTTCGAGACTCAGGATAAAGTGAATATAAACTAGGAACCAATGATACTAAAGAGCCTTTAATTTTGTTAGATATAATGGACATTGTGGTTATATAAGAAAATGTTCTTTTTATTTTTATTTATTTGTTTTGTTTTGTTTTGTTTTTGAGACAGAGTCTCACTAGGTAGCTCAGGCTGGCCTTGAGCTCACTATGTAGTCCAGGCTGGCCTCCAACTCTTTCCGATCTTCCTGCCTCAGACCCCCAAGCACTGGGATTACAGGCATGCGGCACCACACCCAGCAAAAATGTCCTTTTTAAAGAGATGTTTATTTAAGTATACTAAGGGTACATACAATGACATGATAGATTAATCAAGTGTGACCAATTTTTTAAAAGTGCAGAATCTGGGTAATAAAGGTTCACTCTCCTACTCCTGTGTACACTTGAAATTGTTCGTTATAAAATTACTAAATAAAACAGAAAAACATGTTTTTCCTCTTCAAGTACAGTTTTCAAGCTTGAGTGTGTCTAAGAATCTACATCTCATGCAGAATCCTAGCACTCCTCTCAAAAAGTTCTGACTTTGTTTGTCTGGGCATAGGCCCAGATTCCATTTTTACTTTTTCCAATCTTTTTTTTTTTTTTTGGTACCAGGGATCAAACTTGGGTCCTTGCACTTGCGAGGCAGGTGATGGAACCACTGAGCTAAACCCCTGGCCCCAGATTCCATTTTTAAACAAGTTCCTCAAGTGAAGTTGATACAGACAATCTACAGACCCATATCTGAAAATTACACACTTAAGACTCCCTTACCACAAATCTATAATATATCACAAATTTTAAGGAAAGGCATGGTTGTTTCTCACCTTTCCTTCAAGACTTATCCCACCCCTATCCTAGGGTGATGAGGCATTTTAATTCTTTTCCTGAGACTATAAATTCCATGAAAGCAAGGCTCATGTTTGTTTTTACTCACCATGGTGTCCCTACTGCCTATCAGAATGGCTAGCACACAGTACACACCAAATAAACATTTGTTGAATGAATAACAGTAAAGGAAAAAAAAAAAAAAGTACTAACATGATTCACCTGTTTCAAAATTAATTCCAGACAATAATCTGAGAAAAATTTAAATTTTCACGCCAAAAGGGTGGTATAGAATCCATAAAAGGGGGCACAGGTTAGCCTCTTTTCAAAATATAACACAAGCATAATATAACCTCTTGCCTGAGTTATCAGACTTTAGACATTAATGTGAACACCTACCTTCCTACTGTTTAGTAATTAAAATAAAAAATGTACTATATTTTTCACAATCCCAAACAAAGAGGGCAAGTATATTAGAAAAGTGAACTACATATATACATTTTAATGGATATACAAATGAATATCTTAATTACCACTTTATACTTATGAATGTAATTGACAAATTCAAAAAAGTAAGTGCCAAATCTAACCATTAAAATTAGTTTGGCAAGGACTTCCAAAAACAACACTTAATTATATTTTTCTTTTTTTTTTTTAACTTAATTATATTTCTATACCAACATCATTTAACTCTTAAAATTTTCTTAACAAAATAATGACAATTTTTAAGTGCTTATGAACTATAATAAACACGGAACTTTTAGAGACACAAAGGACTTTGGTAACAATCTAATCCAACTCTTCATTCTACAAATGGGGAAACTAAAGCCCAGATAACAAAAACATTTAGTTGATCACACAAGAGTTAATAGTAAAATGAGGCCATGGCAATGCTTTGCATTTCCAATCTAGGTTCTTTTCACTACACCAGGCTATTAGGATGTTTTAAAAAATAAATATTTCCCATTGTGAATTGTAATACTAGTTCATTTGTGTGTGTGTGTGTGCGCGCGCGCGCGCGCGCGCGCGCGCACGCGCGCGCATGCTCACTTTCTTGGGTATACATGTGGTATCCAAGAGCTATGCCATAGGTTTTAATGGATGTGTTCCCTTTTTTTTTTTTTTTTTGTAATTATCGTCAACAACAGAACTCTGTATGTCATATTTCCTGATATGTGGGCTCTTCTGTCACTCATCATAATAGAATCTGGTTTTAACTATATATCCATAATACCAAAAGCTATAATCATGAAATAAAACTACAAAGTTCTACAAATTCTAATCCAAAATTGAGAATTTACTCTTTGTTCATTATAGAATTTTATATGTGGTTCCTTCTTCTGGATTAAAAACATTTCTGACTCAAGAGATTAATGAATGACCCAATTCATGTCTCAACTGTTACTCTGAGCCACCTCTATACACCCACGGGGTGCTTGTAGTGCAAGAGGACCTATTTACAGAACACATACTGAAAGCATAAAAGATACACACAGAAAGAGAACAAGATAACTAAATCTCAACAGTTTAGCTCCCAGTTGCCTTTCATATCAATCTAAACCCTTGGCACAAACTAGGTATGTTATAAATCGTAACTACAAAAACAACCTCCAAAAGCCCCTCTCCATATCGAATCTAACATCTGCATTTTCAGGTATAATTGTCTTGGGGATGCTTCAATATGGCACAGCTAGATTATTAATTCATGGGCATGGCTTCAGGAGTCAGGTAAATTATTCTGCACCCTCAGAAGATAGTAACTTCCTGCTTAAGTACAGTGACCAGCCTTTGCCAATAATACTATACTACAAATATGACAATGATGGTTACCAATTATCAAACGCTTACTGAGTGCTATTTGTGATAACTGCTTTCTTTGCCTGTATTATTTCTTATAACAATCTTACAATTCCTCAACCAATTTCCTAAAGACTAGTTCTGAGAGGTTAAAATAAGTCCCCTAAAATCCTCCAATGAGGAAATGACAAAGCCTAGGCTTGAATCCAAGTACAGACCTCACACATGGCTTTATTGATAAATGAATTAAATGACTCTCATTTTTTAAAATGTTCTTGAAACATGCTAACATAATACAGTTTGGTTTAAATTGGGTGGGGATGAGAAGCTGAAACAGTTCAGGACCAGTCTGAGCATCACAGAGAGACTTCATCTCTATAAAAAAAAGCAAAAAAAAAAAAAAAAAGGCAATCTGATCTAGAGCAACCAGATGAACAAATGATACTGGTAATAACCATTAACTTGCAAATTATGAACAATGACAGGCATATAGCTTTAAGGCCCAAACATTTAATGGCCTCAAGACTTTTTATTCCCCCAATAATAACAGAATCCCAAATGTGATCAATTCAGCTGACAAGCCATAGAGGGATTATACAGCAATAATCTAATTCTTAAATGCTACCCAAAATCTGTTGTAATAACCCACTATGTGGACCAGACCTGTCAAAAAACTTCACAACAAAAATTTGTTTAGTTATACAGATAGTGATACTGTTAATGACAGAACAAATAAGTTTATGGGGAAAAGTTTATTTCTGAATATGAGGAATTTGAGTGATAACATCCAAGTAGACCTACTGTACACAGAAGATAAATATTTAGAATTTGAAACAAGATAAAAATAATAAAAATAAAGATTTGCACATCACGGGTATAGAGATGATAGGAAGCTGATACTATAAGAATAGATTAAAAAAAAAAGAATGGATGAATGCTCCAAGACAAGTTCTATAGGCCAAAGACTGAAATAAAGAAACAAAGATAAGAATAATGACAAGATGGGAAAGCAGTAGGTCACGGAAGCCCAGAAAAAGGGAATTTAAAGAAAAGCAAAGACTAACATCTAAACTTTCACTTATATCTGCCTTCCATATTCTGAAAAACTGATGAACAAATACTATTAAAAAGTATGACAGCCGGGGATTTAGCTCAGTGGCAGGGCGCCTGCCTTGCAAGCACAAGCTCCTGAGTTCTATCCCCAGTACAAAAAAAGTATGTACAAAGGGACAACATAGCATTAGAACTCAGTAACTAATACTGCTTCTCTTTCTTCTCTTCCACCCACCCATTGTTACACCACCTTTCAGTTACAGTACAAGAAAACTCAAAGGAAAGGTCATCCTCTTCAAGAAAATTTTCAGGGTTCTTCCAACTAAACTATCTTGTAACTGCTAATATTCATCATTACTGCCCCAACAAAAAAGCTGTCGTGTGGATAAAGTTAGGTTTAAAAAGATATGTGCCAGGACCGGGGATTTAGCTCAGTGGTGCCACTGCCTGCCTCGCAAGCGCAAGGTTCCGAGTTCAATCCCTGGTACCAAAAACAGAAAACTTCTAAAACCAAAAGTTTGGGCACTTCCACTGATGAAGAGTAGGACTAGTAAAAGAAATGAAGAATAATTTAATAATTTTATTTTTGACATTACAAAAAAATCTAGAGCACTGCACATGGTACATGATACATAATAAATATCATTAAATAAACCAATAAAAGTCAAAATAAGAGAGAAAGGCAACTAATGTGAAAAAGGTATCGTTCCTTTAATACAAGAGAGATCCACCAAAGTCCAGACAGGGAAGAGCTAGAACAGACTCATTGAAAAAAATGAAGGAACCTGACAGTTTATGCTGAATGGTAAAATAAATGAATGAATGCTCAAAGATAAACCCTCAGTATTATTCAAAGAAAATTCAGCCTATATCCTGTAAGACTGGAGAAAGGGTCTTTGTCTCCAAAGAAAAATCTGATCTTTACCAAGTTCAAGGTAGTAATATTATAAAATTTCAACAACAGCTTTCAATAAAGAGTTATGAAAGTAAACAGAAAAAAGGGTCAAAATTATCAGATTACAAGGGGGAAAAACAAATCTGTTGGTGGGGTAGTGCCTTTTTCAAAATGTTCTTTTAGAAGTCTTGGGCTCCAATAAATAATACCTGGCTATCCTAACTCTGAAAGCCTTGATTGCTTTACTTTTAGGGTATCTCTCTTTATCATTACATCAGTTTCAATTTGTACCTTTGTGCAAATAATTTTCAAGTCATTATCTTTAATTATGAGCTCAGTTCCATATCTCCAATATATACAGGTCAATTCTTCATGGTTGTCCCACTATCCCTTTAAATAAATTCAAGGCTGAACTTATCTACAGATCTATTCTTACCAAGCAATTCCCAAACCTGACATTGCTGTTGTCACCATCTCCCTATAATCCAGGCTTAACATTTTTAGAGTCATCTGACTATGGCCTGTCTCTTTGGTTTCCCCTTCTCCTTCTCAACTCTGCCAGTCAAGTTCCATCAATTCTTCCTTCCTCATTTTCATGTCCCAGTTTTGGGCTTCAATCATTTCTGGACTATTCCTACTTAAAAATTCTACAATCTCTGCCAGGGATTTAGCTCACTGACGCCATGCCTGCCTCACAAGCACAAGGTCCCAATTCAATCCCAGGTACTGGGGGAAAAAAGTTCTCCAATCTCACCCTTTCTCCACCCTAACCCATTGTGTGCAAAACTATCAGTCTCACCTTTCATTCATCCTGTCACAGTCCTAAACTTCTTGCTTTAGCACTCAAATCCTCCAATCTAACCCAGTCTCTCCTTCTAACTATACTCTGTTTCCCTCTAGCCAGTCATGTCTCCACCTTCTATGTTATCCTCTACTCTCTATGAGAACCTTCTATCCTATCCATCCATCCATCCATCATTAAAAGCATACTTTGGCGCTCTCTCTCTCTCAACTCAGTGATTTCTTCTCTTCAATTTATATATATATTTTCCCCTAAACAATCATTTGGAAGTTATCAAACATTTTCTCAACTTTTTATTAAATGTTTTTCTCTGTTTCTGTGTACATATGTGAGATTAACTTGTTTTCCTAAATACTGCAGACTGGACTCTCAGAATCATGACTTGTATTTCCTTCTATTTTCCACATCTCAATGTCTGTTTGAGAGTCCCATCCAAAAAATCTATAGCAAAAGGTTAAAGACAACTAATGAACTAAAAACCAAAAAAGTTACTAAAGCCTCCCTGTAACACCACATCATGGAACAATGGAATCAAAAAGCAAAGTAGAAATTAAGGGTGTAGTTCAGTGGCACAATGCCTGGCCTATCATGTATAAGGCCTTGGATTCAATTCTCAGGACCTCAAAAAGAAAACAAAAACATTTAAGTTATATTCAAATAGAATAATATTAAAAGATTAAATAGATGTAGAACACACTAAAGATATGTTCTAATTCCTTCCATTTCTCTCACTAGACAAAATGTTTTCAAATAAGCATCAACCTTCTTTACTATTTCCCAATATGAAGAGCATCCATAATGTGGGTGAGACATTTCAAACACACTACCTACAATATTCTTATTTCATAGTTAGGGATGCTTTAGAATAATTTTGAAAGCTTTGGGGAGAAACTTTATATACTGAAACCACACACCAGTATTCAGAGTAACTCAAATGTATGTTAACTGTAAATAATCTACAAAATTTCACTGATTCAAAATGAGTTTTTTAAATGGTATCTCTCTGAATGGCACTGTTCTATGCCTTTAATCTTAATCCCCCAAACTACATACCTAACATTAATTCTCTAAGGCCACTACAAAACCCTATCCATATACATGCTTCCTGAAACTCTTTTTTAAAGATTATGTGGTTTTGTAGAGATTACAGAGATCTTAGAGATTACGTAATTGTTGGTAAAGGGAAAACCCACTTACAGAGTTGGCAACTATTAGTATCAGGGGGGCCAAACTCATTATTTACAGATAGTTGTATATGCTACTAACCAATTAACAATTTTTTATGATAGGACTTTGGCTTTTCACTTCATAAGAACGTTAGAATCTTTTAAAAGTAACAATGTTAACCACAGCATCACCAAAAAAGGCAGCTATAACATCTGTGTGGTACTTTTGCAACCAACAATACTACAAAAAACTGTGATGACCTATGATCAGTTATCTTGAATTTTTATACTTAATACTTCAGCAAAAAGTTCATTAGACTCAAGATACCTATGACATTAGCTCCAAAAAGCCACTACTTCTGTATTAATTCTCCATCAGTACTTCCCAATCAAAAACTGAACTCTCAGGAGCTAAATCTCTAAATGGAAAGCAGTCTTTCCAAGACTACTGTCAAATTGATCGAGGGCCGGGGATTTAGCTCAGTGGTTCCGCCGCCTGCCTCGCAAGCGCAAGGTCCCAAGTTCGATCCCCTGTATCAAAAAAAAAAAAAAAAAAAAAACACACAACAACAACAAAAAAATTGATCTAGATTAATATTACCTACTAAGATTGCCATTCACCAAACTACATACGTGGTAGTAACTGACGCGATGACTTTTGATACGACGCCTCCAATAGCAGTTTCTAAGTACAGTATGAACTGAGTCAGAACTAAAACTTCTGAGAGTGGTTAGTACAGGGCCAGTTAAATGGTAAAAAGGGCCACCCCATGCGATTTTCGAAGTACTCCAGAATGCTTCGGGAAACAACCTGGCGTCTTCCACAATGACCGTGAGCACCTGAGACTCTCTCCTTTGCAGTTAACTAGATTGAAAACAAGAGGAAGGCAAAAAACATGCGGAACCCCAGACAGCGCCAAAGGGAACCTTGCTACTCACCAGCAAACAATCTGAATTCACTTCCGATTTGGGATCCCGCAGCAGGTTGTCGATTTTTTCAAACCGAGTCTCAAAACTGTCCCCAGTCGACATGTTGCTGCCCCTGTGACAATATCGTACCAGCAGCGGAAAGCAATTTCAACCAACTTCCTCAGCGGTGGGTTTGCAGCCGCGGGGCGGAGGAGCCGGAACCTCAGGGTCACCAGGTGCGCCCGGTCCCCTCCTCTTCCCGGTCACAAAGGGGACCTCCGCGCTCCGGACCCCGGCCTGGGAGCGACAGCGACCCACAGTCGCCCGGGCGCCCAAAGTCGCATCCCACCCGGTCGCCCCTCACGACAGCCGACAGCGCCGTCGCCGGCAGCCTGGTCGCTCCAGCCTATCGGGCCCCGGCCGCCCTCTCCACCGAGGGGCCCCGGTCCCGGGACGGGCGGGAGAGCGGAGAGCGCGAGCAGCAGGGTGGAGACTCCCTGGGGCGGCCAGGAGCGAGCAGAGGAAAGGCAAGCGCGCAGGCGGGCGCGGAGCTGTGCCAGCTGCACTGCCGCTCGGCCGCGGCGCGGCCCGGCCCGCTCGGCTCCCAGGCGCAGGCGGCGGTCTAGCCCCGCATCCCCGGCTCGCCCCGGCCCGGCCTGCCCCGCCGACCCGCCTCGGCCGAGAGCTGCTCCCCGCGGGCCAGGCTCACTCTCCCATTTTGTCCCGTCGCTGCCGAGGTGACTGCCGCGGTGTCCGGAGGGCAGGGCGAGGTCGGTGCCCGAAGGAGACTCTAGAGAAGACAGGCTGAAGAGCCGGCGGCAAGAAAGACGACTGTTGGGCACCGGGCGACTACTGATGGGGAGCTTTTGGGAGGGGCTGCGGTCCGGGTCCGACTGAGAAAAGGGCGAGTCGCGGCGGCGAAAGCCTGGGGGGTGGGGCGAGGGGGGCCGAGAGGGACTAATATGTCCGCCTTCCTGTTCAAACAAACGGAGACCGCCAGCGCACACTGCGCATGCGGGGCGCGGACGTTCCGAAAAGGAACCAGCCCGGTCTCGCGCACGCGCGCGCGCATCCTGGCGTGTCTTAGGGCGGGGCCGGCCGGGTCGCACCGGGAGGGGAGGGGAGGGGAGGGGAGGGGAGGGGAGGGGAGGGGAGGGGCGGGGCGAGGCGAGCCCGGGGCGTCCCGAGCGGGTGCGGCTCGGCTCGCGGATCCCGGTGCGGACCTCGCCCCGGGCAGGCTCTGGAGCAGCCTTAAAGCGTCCGGACGGAGGAGGACCTCTCAGTGCTTCTGGTTGCTGTTTTGACAGCTACGCCACCTCGGTTTCCTCCCGTCGGGGGAATCCTGACAGAAAGAAAGCGTACCGGTTATTTTTGTCAGTTACTATGGCCGGGGGAGGGGGGGTTGCTTGTTTTTTGAGACAGGGTCTCGCTCTGTGGTTCAGGCTGCCTTTGCCCTTGGCCTACGTAATCTAGGCTGGCCTCGAACTTGCAGCGAACCTTCCGGCTCAACCTCTGAGTGCTGAGATTACAGGCGAGCGCCCCCACACCTGGCAAGAGATAGGTTCCTGGGGCCGGGGATTTAGCTCAGTGGTTCTGCCGCCTGCCTTGCAAGCATAAGGGCCCGAGTTCGATCCCTGGTACCAAAAAAAAAAAAAAGAGGTTCTTTTGGAGAGAAAAAATGCGCCTTTCCCTCGGTAAAAACTAACGTTTTATTTCGCCCCATTGAGGTTGGTTTTCCATCGTCAGCCCTCCACATTCAGTGTGCTTGTAATTCAGTGGGGAAGTTAGGAAACCTTCAACACTCCCAAGCCGAAAGTGTGTGTCAGGGGGCCTTAAAAATTTGACTCCAGAACCAGTCAATAGAAATCAAGCACCATTTAATTTAAAAAAAGAAAAAGAAAAAAATCTCAGAAAAAAAAGAAAATCAATCTTTTTAAGTCATTCTCACATCCACATCCCCGCTGTGGTTCTTTCTTGGGTGTGTAGTGCTGCTCTCTCAACTTCAAAGCATTCAGTGAAACTTGGAGTTGTGATTTTATCAGGACTAATGTGGAACATGAAAATAATGGGCATTACTTCTTCAGTTGCTTGGTTGAGTGTGGTGCAAGAGAGGATTGTTTTTGCTCATAGGTCAAATTAAGGATTGTTAGAAAACGTGGACGTTTACTCCACACTGGAAAATGCTGCTAGCTTCTTTCTATATAAAAAGCATTGCACAGCATCTGAACAGTCCACCAACCTTACCATGTGAGTCAGAGGTTAGAAAATACTATGCTGTTTGGAAAATGTCTATTTATATTTTATTAGATATGTATCAAGAAATATTTAGTTATGAAGTCCACTGTATAAATCAAGGTAGGAAGTAAGTTTTCACAAAAATTGTAACAAAGATGAACACAAGAGACAAACTCCAGGTATTTCATTAAATGTTTTTGTAGTGACTTTTTTAGCTTCAGTATTTCAAGTTAGTCATGTGAATTAGATTTATTTTTAAGCATAGGGCTTAAAATAAATCTGGCAGTTGCACTAAAATAAATTTCCTAAACCCTATTTGTCCTTTATTACCATTTTTAGGTATTAGGAATTTTGTTGTTTCTCAGAGAATTGAACATTATGTTGCTTTCCATTTGTACACTCATGAAAAAGTATAGGTAGCTAAGACAGTACATGACTGGCACTGATAAAGTGGTTGGCAAAGCTGCTAGAAATATATGTGAAGCTTGTATATTTTATTTACTTATGAGGCTATTCTGATAATTCTAACAAACTTTTTTTTGCTATTAGATGGACTCTATAAATGTTTTTGTTTTGTTTTTTGAGCTAGGGTCTCACTGTTGTCCAGTCTAGTCTTGAACTCTATCCTCTGTTAGCCTCCTCAGTAGCTGGGACTGTAGGTGCACACCATGGCAACTGTTTAAGTTACTTTAAATTTAAAAGTCCCCACCTGTAATAGGGTAGAATCACATGACATTAAAGATGCTCTCCATCTTTAAAATTCTGTCCACTAATTGTGCCTAACTCAAAAGTATTGGAGATCCCCCTTAAAATATGCTGCTATCCTAAAGTGCAATTGCAAAATATTAATACAATGTATAAACATTCTTCCCTGCTTTGACTGTTTGTGTGTATATGTGTGTGTGTGTATAAACATGTATGTATATATACATAACCTGTCTTTAAGGAACAAGAATAATAGTAAATAGCATATTAATATATAAAATATAATATTAGAGTACTTACCATGTGTTAGCACTATTCCTTATATGCATTTATACACATTATCATTAAAACTTCAGAGGAACTCTACTATACTATTATAGCTGTACCACTGATGGGGAAACTGAGGTGCAGAGAGATTATTACTTAAGATCATAACAGACCCAGATTGGAACAGAGAACCCTGTGTTAACACATACAACCCAAATACAGGAATGAGTAATTATCAGTTATATTATTTGTATTTACACAGATTTGAATGATTCTTTGTAAAAGAGAGAGTTGTAGAATTTACAAGGTGACCAATAGGACTACAGTCCCTAGGAAATGCTATAAGATGACTCTAGCAGATGCAGAATTAAGACAGCCTTGACAATGTTCAGTAACAAAGACTAGAGACTTTGACTAGAGACTCTTAAACACTGGATCCAAAAAGCAGTGCCAACCTTTGGAGGAATTTTTATAACTTGCAGCAAATGAGAAGAATAAAGACATGTAATGCTTGTTTCAGCCACACATATACAGCTAAAACTGAAAGATGCAGAAAAGATTAACGTGCCCCTGGCACAAGAATAACAGGAAAATTTATGAAGTGTTCTGTATTTTGCACAGTTTATGAAAGTTGTTCAACAGAAAAAAGTTTTCATAAAGTAAATCTCTAATTTAAGACTGTCCTTTACAATTCTCTTTACTACTTAAAAATTTAACCAAACAGGGCCAGGGATTTAGCTCAGTGGTGCTGCTGCCTGCCTAACTAAGCATAACTTTAAGCAAAAGCAAATGGTATGTTTTAAAATTTTATTTATTTATTTATTTGGTGCTCAGGATTTAACCCCGGGTGTAAGCAGGAGTTCTACCACTGAGCTACACGCCTAGCCTCTATTACATTTTTTTTTGGTACCGGGGATTGAACTCGGGTCCTTGTGCTTGCACAACAGGCAGCGAAACCACTGAGCTAAATCCCCAGCCCTTCTGTTACATTTTTTTAATGTTCTTAGTTGCAATTTTAAAATTACAGAGTTGGGCTGGGGATTTAGCTCAGTGGTTTCGCTGCCTGTTGTGCAAGCACAAGGACCCGAGTTCAATCCCCGGTACCATAAAAAAAAAAAAATGAAAAAATTACAGAGTTGGCCAGCATATGCAAATGTGTAAACTAAATTAGTTGTATTTTAATTTTGCTGAATTTGAGGAGTCGTACATCTGGAAACATTCATTTTAGATGAGAATGCTGGAAGATAATGAAGAAAATACATTGCTGAAGGAATTTTTGTCTTGTTTGTTGGTATGTCTTTTTGTTTTTGAGACAGAGTCTCACCATGTAGCTCAAGCTGGCCTTGAACTCTCGTTGATCCTCCTGTCTCAGCCTCCCTAGTGCTGGGATTATAGGCATGCACCACCATGCCCAGATGAAAGAATTTTGAATGAGGCATATTCGAGAGAGATTACCTCTTAAATTGTCTATCAAAAATTAGAAAGATTTGAGTGTAGACTCTGTATAGTGAAAGACAAGTTGAACGTGCCTTGGCTTTTGGTTAATTGGCGGGAAATAGACTTGGTTTAACGTTTATGAAATTTCTTTCTTAAACACTGATGTGGAAGCTAGCCCTCAAAGATGGCTCCCAGTGAACCATGTCTCCTGATACTCACTCCCTGGTGTGGAGTTCTCTGTCTTACTGATCTGGGCTGAGGCCTTATAAACCCCTTTAAACAGTAGAATGCAGCATAAGCCACACTGACAGTACCAGGGCTAAGCTTTGAGAAGGCCTAACAGTTTTGTGCTCTGGGACATTGGACTAAACTGAGTTTACCATGGTATGAAGAAACTTAATGAACCACGTGAAGAGATCACATGGAGGGCAACTGAAGAACCCAACCAGCCTGAGAACAGAGACCCCAGACTTAATTTCAGGAGCCCCTGGCCTTTGATGGTATTGATAGTGAGACAAGCTGATCCCTCCCAGCATTGCCTACACAGCAGAATCCTGAGCAATTAGAAAATGAGTGTTGCTTTGAGCTATTCGGTTTTGGGATAGTTTCTCACCAATAGAAAACAAAACATTTGGACTTCAGAAAAGGAATTACAAGTAAATATGGAAAGACAGATATCTCATTAAAAAGTTTATGTATAATGTTTAATTTTCCCTATTAAGTGCATTATCATTTCTATACTCTCTCAAAAACATATCAAAAGTACAGGTACATACCATAAATTGCACAACAATTGTAATTCAGTGCCATAAATTCCATGTTATTCCAAAAATGCATACCACAAATGTGTTAAGAATGTTATGTGGCTAAGTTCCTATAGAAACGTTAGCTAACATTTCCAAGAAAATATGATACTTATTATGGTTAATATAACTTTCGAGAGAACATTAAAATTTTTTTTAATGTAGAACAATTTCACTTGATTCTGAACAACTTTAGTAAACAGAAAGTTGTGAGAATTTAGGTTCAGTTCTATTTCAAGAGGTTGGTTTTATAGGATTAATATTTACCCAAAAGTAGTTTACTTGCACATTTTACTGGATCTGAGAAATGAATAAGGAAGAATATGTTCCTTAAGAGTATTTCTTTTGAAGCAGCCATGCTGGTTTTTTTCTACAGAACATTCAGGCTTGAGAGTAAATGTATTTTGACATTTTTAGGTCTACTACAGCCCCATACTCCCTAGGCAGAGTTGGGGATGCGGGCATCTGTCAAGATTATAGCAAGAAAGTTTAGGGCAAGCTGTGAGTACTTGTGCCCTTAAGGCTTCTCCTGACTCGCCCTGGAATGCCTTCTTCTGACATCTGTTTTTTATTTTTTAGAAGCTGCTATTCTGTTTAACTGCAAAAATATTGCAATGACCCTAGAAATAGAAGGGAGAAATAGAGGGAAACAGATTTCTTTAAAACAATTATTTTCCAAAAAAAAAAAATTAAAAAATTAAACAATTATTTCTCTCCTTTATGCCATTGCCATCTTGAAGATTGTATTGTTAGCACTCACAAGACCAAAAATACAAATAGCTGATATCACAGTTTACTCCAAGTATAGGTTCTATTATGTTTGTGGAAGCCTAAGGTAGTAGATGTGTGACCATAATAAGAGAGGAAAACCCAGATCAAGGAGTTAATAAATACACAGAACTTGTTCCATGTCTTTGCTCTCTCTGTTTTGTTTTGGTTTAGTTTGTTGATACTAGGGTTTGAACCCAGGGCTTCACACATGCCAGGCAAGTGGTCTACCACTGAGCTACACTCCCTCAGGCCTCATTTTGTTGTTGTTGTTGTTGTTGTTGTTGTTGTTGTTTAATTTTAAGAGAGGGCCTCAGTTGCCTGGGCTGGCCCCAAACTCATCATCTTCCTGCCTCAGCTTCTCAAATAGCTGGGACTACAAATGTGAACCACCACACCTAGCACCCTTTCTTGGTTTTGGTTTTTGGTTTTTTGAGACAAGGCCTAGGTATGTAGTTAGTCCAGACTGGCCTTGAATTTGCAGCAGTCCTCCTGCCTCAGCCTCCTGTGTGCTAGAAATACAGGCATGTGCCACCATGCCTGGCCCTTTCTTGTTTTCTTTTGTTTTGTTCTGTTTACAAAAGCCTCCTATTCAGATTTCTTCTTCCTACCTGACACCACTGCTCTGACTTCTAAGGCCATATGTAGTTTTCAGGTTTTTATGTCTTCGATTGGTGAAGTGCCTTTTTGGCAATGACAGATTCTTCACATAATATTTACTTCCCTGTTTATTCATCACAATTTTTTTTACTCATCTCAGTCCCAACTTTAACACCTCTATAACACCTAGAAACAGAAAAAAAAATTTTCTGACCTCTCACTCCTCCAGCATTTAAATACCTCCTGAAATATAACATCCTGCCTAAAATCTCTATAACTGGAAAGAGGCACTGATTTCTTATACCCATCCTTGAATATATAAATAGTACCCATATCGATTTTATATGTCTATTCTTAATAACCATTGTAACTTATGCACTTTATCCCTTTTTATTTGTAAGTACTCTGCTAATTGAATTTATACATTTGATTTTGTTTATGTGTCCTTTGTTGCTTCATACATTCTCAGGGCATAGGCTAAGACTTTAAAAGCAATAATCATGGTTTTTCTTTTCATTATAAAAATAGTGCGTGCTTATTTTAAAATTTTTGGAAAATATGAAAAACAAAGCAGAGAACGAAAGTCACTCATACTCCTAGCATCCGGTTACAATCATTATTGATATTTTTGGATATTTTCTTTTAATCTCTTTTTCTGCAAATATTTGTTTGCTTTGCGTGCTATATGTATACTTCTTATATACTTTTTTATCTTACATAGTCTTATAAGTATATTTAAATGAGTATAACTAAGTAATATAAGTAATAAACATAACATTTATTTATTTATTTAGGTTTTTTATATGTAATTCGGGCTCGTCTTGAAATCGCTGTGTAGTCCAGGCTGGCCTCGAACTCTCAGTGATCCTCCTGCCTCAGCCTCCCAAGTGCTAGTATTATAGCATGCACACCACACCCAGCTAAGCATAACTTTTAATACCAACATATTGCACTCCAGAAATCTCCCATTGCTTAACTGTTACTCTGTTCATTTATAAATAGTGCTACTGTTATGGCTTGTGTCTAGATGTCCCCCCAAAGCCTTATTCAGTGATAGGTAGGGCTTTTCAGAGGTGGCTGAACCTAGAGTGTGTGATTGATTCATAGTACAATGCTAGGATTAAGGTGGATGATTGCTAAATCAGTCTGGTGATTGGTTTGGCACCACCCTAATTCCAATACCTGGATACAATATAAGGGACAGAAAGACGCTTGTCTTGTCCCTTGTTGTTTTGCTGCCTTCTGCCCTCCATGAATTGTTTCTCCACTATAGTACTTGTCTGCTATGCCACTCTGCCCTGAAGCCAGCCGATTATGGACTTAAAACCTCTACAAACTGTGAGCTAAATAAACCTTTCCTCCTTTAACTTTGGATGTCAGGTATTTTATCTCAGTGATGAGGAAAGTAACTAAGATAGTTACTATGTACTTCCTTCTATATAAAGTTTTTTTCCTTAATTTAGAATTATTTCCTTAGAAATGATTCTCAGAAAATGGTCAAAACAATCTAGGCATGGTGACGCATGCCTGTAATTCCAGCATTCCAGGAGGATGAAGCAGGAGAATTGCAAGTTCAATCCTAGCCCAGACAACTTAGCAACTTGGCAAGATAAAATAAAAGATGAAAAAAGTGGTGGAGATGTAGTTCAATGTGAAGCCCCTGGATTCAATCCCTAGTACCCCTCCCCCTTACACAGGGGTCAAAATACTTTAAATACTTCTGACATACATGTACAGTATTTTGCCAAATCATTTTTTTTTTTTGGTACTGGGGATTGAACTCGGGTCCTTGTGCTTGCGCAGCAGGCGGCGAAACCACTGAGCTAAATCCCCAGCCTGCCAAATCATTTTTAAAACTGCTAATACAGGCTTATACTCCACTATTAATGTTCATGTGGCTTTTTATCATTCTTGTGAAGAACTGGATGAGTCATTTATACTAAAGCTCATTGTATTAATCTACACTTCTTTGATTATGAGGTTGAGTGTTTCTTCTATTTGTTGACTAGTTGTTTTTTTATTCATTAATTTTTGTTCTTTAGTCATCAATTGGTTCTTAAATTTTTTGTTGATTTGTATTTTTTGTGAATATATATACATAAGTATGACACTAACTTTTGTTTTACTGATGGCGAATTTGCCAACTTTTTACTTTTAAATTTTGAACGTATTTTTGAAAACCAAAATATTTACTTTTTAAAATTAAATGCCTAATCTGTGAATTGTAAAAAATAATTGCTTTGCTATTTTTACATTTAGAAACCTCTTCCATCTTCCAAAAGTTGATTATATACTTTTTTTTCTCCCTCTCTCCCTGCCATGTCTTGATTTTCCTTTTATTTATATATTTACCAGTACTGGGGATTGAACCCATGGCTACATCCTCAGTGTCCCCACACATACCCTTTTTTTTTTTTTTTTTTTTTTTTTTTGGTACCAAGGATTGAACTCGGGTCCTTGTGCTTTCGCAGCAGATGGTGAAACCACTGAGCTAAATCCCCGGCCACACATACCCTTTTTGATGGTGGTACTGGGGTTTGAACCCAGGGGATTGAACTCTACCACTAAACTACATCCTCAGCCCTCTTTCTTTGTGTTTGGTTTGGTTTGGTTTTTGTGGTACTGGGGATTGAACCTAAGCCCTTCTCACTGAGCTGTATCCCCATCACATTTTTAAATATTTTTTATTTTGAGACAGAGTCTCCCTAAGATGTCCAGGCTGAACTCAAACTTGCAATCCTCTGCCTCAGCCTCCAAGAGTGCTGGAATTACAGGTACACACCATAAATAAACACACCCATAACACACCCAGCTTTTACTTCTAATTGGAGTGTATTTTGATATATTAAATAAAGTGAGAATCCATTTCTACTCTTTCAAATTACTAAACCTGTTAACACCATTTATTAAACATCAACACTTTCCTTATTGACCTGATCCTTCATTATCATACATGAATTTTTGCACGTAATTGTATTTATTCCTAACTATTCTATCATTGATACAGTCACACATCTCTTAACAATGGAATACATTCTGAAAAATGCATCATTAGGCAATTTAGTCATTGTACACATATGATACAATGTACTTACACACCTATGAACATCACTAGATGATGTGATATAATCTTGATTCTTTTCATCCTTTTTTTTTGTGCTGGGGATTTAATTTAGGGCCTCACACAGACTTAGCATGCACTCTATCACTGAGATACATCTGTAGCCCCATTGATGTAATCTTATGGGACTATCATCATTTATATAATCAGTCATTGACCAAAACTACTCCTCCTTTGTTACTTTTCTTTTTCTTCTACACTAATATTTAGTAACTTTTAACCACTTATTAAATATGATTTTTAGAATAACTTTTCTAGTACCTCCTCACTCTTTATCACTCTTTTCCCTTTACTTCTGGGAATCCTTCTCATGTTTGTCTTCTGAAACGCTGATTTGAATCTTTTTCTTTCTTTCTTTCTTTCTTTCTTTTTTTTTTTTTTTGGCACCAGGAGTGGAACTCAGAACCTTGTGCTTGAGAGGCAGGCGGTGGCACCACTGATCTAAATCCCAGCCCCGTGATTTGATTTTCTGCACTGAGAAGTCTACTATAAACTGCCTCCAAAATGGATTTTATTGAGTTATTACATTTAAAATATTTCATCTCCTGGAAGACTTTTCTAGTCTGTTTTCTTTTTGTCTCTGTCTATTTTCATTTCATTTTAGCTGCTCTCGTTTTTTAGTAACTTGTTTGTAGTTCATGGGCACAGATTTTTTAAAGATAAAATTTGTATCTAGTAACATGCATAATCTTATATGTACAACTCAATTGTTTTTATATATGTGTACAGCTGTGTGCATACCATCCAAATCAGGATATAAAACACTTCTGGCACTCTGCAATACTTTTTCATTTCTCTTCCTCACAACTCCTTTTCCCACCAAAATAATCATCAGTATTCTGATTTAAATCACCATAGATTAGCTCTGCCTGCTTTGGAACTTTATGGAAATAAAATCATGCAATACATACATTTTTTTGTGACTTTTGAAATTTTCATAATTTCTAAAATTTTTTATTGTGGTAAAATATACTTAACATAAAATTTACCTTTGTATTTACTTTTAAGTGTATAGGTCTTTTTTTTTTTTTTTTTTGAGACAAGGTCTCACCTTGTAGCCCGGGCTAGCCTTGAATTTATGATAAACCTCCTGCCTCAGCCTTCCTAGTGCTGGGATTACAGGCTTGCACCACAATGTGCAGCTAAGTATATAGTTCAGATACAGTAAATACTTTTACATTGTCATACAACGATCTACTACCATTCATTGTCAGAACGTTTCCATCTTCCCAAACTAAAAAACTCTGTAGCCCATTAAACATAAACTACCCAATTCCCACTTCCCTCCAGCCCGTGGCAACTATTATTCTACTTTCTGTCTATGAATTTGACTATTTAAGGTTCCTTATATACTTCAGTCATACAATATTTGCCCTTTTGTGTCTGGCTTAGTCCACTAAGCATGTCTAAGTGTCTAAGTTTCATCCATTTATAAGAATTTCATTCCTTTTTAAAGGTGAATAACACTCCATTGTATGTATGTACCATATTTTGTTTACTCATTCTTCTATAGATAGTTTTGTTTTGTTTTTCAGTGCTGGTGATTGAACCCAGGACTTCATACATATTAAGCAAGTGTTTGACCACTGAGCTTATCCCTCAGCTAAGTCCTAGAATGTATTCTGAGCTAAGTTCTAAAATGTTTCCAAAAAATTTTTTTTCGAAGTTCTTAAGAAGTTATTTGCCTTGTCTCATACTATAGATTTTTTTGCATAGGTAGGCCTCAATTTTTTTTTTCCTGTTCAGTTTTGAATTGGAAGAAAAGTATCTAGGCCCAAAGTTTGAAAACCAGTAAGTTTTGCTATTTATTTTCCTCACCATCTAAGATACTGATGGACTCATTTCTAATACTATGTGATTTGATGTCCACAGGTTCTATTCTAGTTTTTATTGCTTAGCCAACAGTAATCTTATATAATTCCTTTGAAAAAAATAGAATTATTTCCTGATTCTCTAATAAAGCCTTTGTAACCTAGAGAGTTTAACTGTCTTTATCCTTTAATGATGTTAAGTAACAGATGAAAAGTCTTCCTTCTCGAAGCTTGCATGATTGCTCTACCTTTGCCTAGCCTGAAATTCTTTACCTTGAAGAGGACTACTACAACCCCAGGATCTTATCCTTATTATGCACTGGGAATTGTAGAAACAGAATTGGTTAAAAGAGGGTGTTAATGATACTCTGACTGTTTGGAAATCCCTTTTCACATAGTGAAAGCCATGGCTGCCTAGCTTGTTATTAATGAAGTTCTGTGTTCGCAGATTATGGGCACTTAATAAGGGGAATTGAGGTGAGGAATGACACAGCTCTTTGCATCTGTTTTCCAGCTGTTTTTCTAGTTCCAAAGGTACTTTATGTTACAATATCTTCTTCCTAATTTGGCACTATTGAAAGTTTAGTGATAGAAATACTTCCAAGAATTTCCTCTATATTTAACATATCTTTTATTTCAGGGAATGCTATGAATTTACCTTCCTTCTTTTTCTTTGGCAGCGGGGTGGGGGGTGAGACAAGGTCTTGCTATGTAGCCCACGCTGGCCTTGAACTCATGGCAATCCTCCTGCAGCAACCTCCCAAGTGCTGGGATTCCAGACATGTTCTGCCACGCCCAGCTTGAATTTTCTTTTTTTTTTATTACTTCATGAATATTTACTGAATTTGGGGGGAAGATCTGTTAGGTGCTATTATTATTCAACCACTATCCTAAAAAATACTAGGGTCCAAATTGTTTAACTTACTTTGTATAATCTGTGTTATGAAATACCCAATGAAGAGTCTCTTTTTTCACTTACCTGATACTTAAATGCAAGTTTCAAACAATTTATATATGTTATTTGCTGCCATTCTCAGAGGCATCTTATAAAAAGCAAATATTCTCCAAAAGGGTAAAATAAATCAGTATCATCTTGGTTTGGTAATTTTATTTATTTATTTATTTTTTGGTATCAGGGATCAAACTTGGTAATTTTAGATCATTAAGCAAAGCTGGTTTATACTGTCAGTGGGGCAGTAAAGCACAAAAGCTCATGGGACCTAATGTTGCATTTTCCAGTAGTCAGAAAAGCACTTTAAATGCAGGGGAGCAGAAATACTTCTACTGCTCTGAATCTTTCCACCTATCCTAGGCAGTCCCTGAAGAATCATTACTACTTCCTATTTAGTGTGTCACTATTTCACAAGCATCAGAGGTGATGAATCAGAAAGCACCATCACATTACACATAATGCTAGTGCTGATCAATCCCAAAGTTCTTCACTATAAACTGGTTACTTTCTACAATTATTTTTTCTCAAGATAGATAGCAATTTTAGTAACATCTTACAACAGAGTCCAGTATGAAAAATGTATTAAAATGAGCAGCTCTAATTGAAGCAGGAGCTAGTACCAGCAAGTCCACCCACAACTCTACTTTTGGCTCTGAAAGTGCTCTATGGAATGTTTACAGCTCTAACTAGCATAATTTCTAGTTCACTGTCTTGTTAGACACTGTTGAAGGATGTTTGTACAAAGTGACCCACTGAAGAGTATGAGAAAAGACTTAGAGACATCTCAACTAGAATGCTTGAGACTTGACTTTGTTCGGTTATTTAAAGAATATACTTGATTAATATTGTCTGTGCTTAGCACTCTCACCCCCTTCCTATCCCAGGAAACTGCTGAGAGAGTTCCACTGGACTATGTGGTCTCCAAGACCACTTTCTATTATATTAACTTATATATCTTTACAAATGTCTTCAACATTTTTGTTATGTTAAATATCAAAATGTGACTCTCAGTTCTGATCAAAATTGTCTACATTCACCATGGCCTCTTGATTACAATTTAAACTCTGGACAAAATATGTATTTTTAAAATTACTTGAGCTTCATTGAAATATATATATATATGTCTCAAAACATGATGTTGTATACCTTAAATATATATGATTTTATTTATCAATTATACTCAATTTTTTAAAATTTTAAAAAATTACTTTAGGACTCTTACAAGTGCATATAATGGCAAATTGTGAAATGGAGTAAAAACTTAAAAAAAAAAATAAGTGAATGAGTTTTCCATTGTTTCCCTCTTTTCTCCTGTGTTTTCTCCCAAAGGACAGGCTTCAACTACAAAACTACTCAGTTGCGATGACATAAGCAGTTAAAACTCTTAGAAGAAGCTTCATCTTTCTGCACAGATCTAGGAAGAGAACTGTGGGAGGGAGAATGTAGAGGAGAATCCTAGAGAGACATAAACTCGGGAAGAGAATGCTTAGAAATATGTAAAAAGCTATGCAAGTCCCAAGTTTACTCCTGAACTGTGTGTATGTAAGACAGGCCTAAGACAGAATTGGAAAACCTTTGAGAACTGAACCAAGAGTTCTCAATCTCAATACTATTGATATTTTGGACCAAATAATTATTTGTTCTGTTCTATGCAATGTAAGATGTTTAGCAATATTCCTGACCTCTACCCCTAGATGCTGATCACATGTAGTTATAGCAGTCAAAAGTGTTTCCAATCTCTGCAATTATAGCAATAGAAAAGACCACCCAAGTCTCAGACTACCTTCTTTTTTTTTTTTTTTTTTTTTTTTGGTACCAGGGTTCAAACTCGGGTTCTTGTGCTTGCGCAGCAGGCGGCAAAACTACTGAGCTAAATCCCCAGCCCCATCAGACTACCTTCTTAAAGGTGTACGTGTTTAACAAACCCAAAACAACATTGCCAAGGCTTTGGAAACTGAATTGAGATTAGAACCACTGTCCCCAGAAAAGGATTTTAAAAATTTGCAGTATGAAGCTAATTTGATTGGTTGTTAAAATAATAATAGTAAAGAATAACAGCCCTTAGAGAATTTTAGCAGGACTCATATTGACACAATTTGATAAAACACAACCCAAAATTATTCAATAAACAAAAAAACCAGGAAAATGGACCAGTTCTCCAGGGAAAAGACAACAACATGCTAACCTCAAGATGACATAGATATTAAAATGATCAAAGACTTAAGAGGAGATATAACAAAGCTCCATGAGGTAAAGGTAAATGCACATGAAATTGAATGGAAAGATAAACTTTCTCAGCAAAGGAATGAAATTATATGACAGCAAACAGGAAATAGAATGGCAAAGACATTCTTCACAGAGCTGGAGAAAACAATCCTAAAATTTATATGGACCTACCAAAAAAACCCCAAACAAACAAAAAACCCTTAATAGCCAAAGCCATCTTGAGCCAATAGAACAAACCAGGAGGCATTAAACTATTTGACTTCAAAATATGCTACAAAGCTCTAGTAATGAAAACAGAATGGAATTGGGGTGAAATTGGCACATAGACCAGTGGAACAGAATAGAGGACCTAGAAGCAAATCTGTAAGTCTTCAGCCAACTGATCTTTGACAAAAGTGTTAAGAAACATACTAGGGAAATGCTGCTGTGAAAATTGGACATTTGTGTGCAAAAGAATGAAACTAGATTCCTATCTCTCGCCAGTTACAAAAATAATTCAAACTTGATATGAAGCCACTAGAAGAAAGCCTAGGGGAAATACTTGAGGACATTGGAATGGCCAATGAGTTTTTTTGACAAAATGCCAAAAGCACAGGAAACAAAAATGGGCAAGTGGAATTTCATCAAATGAAAAACCTGCATAGTGAAGGAAACAGTTGACAGAGTGAAGAAACAACCTACAGAATGGGAGGAAATATATTTTAAAAGGAATGTAAGAATGCTATTATATAAAACACTAAAGATAAGTCCTTGTGAGGATGTGAAGAAAAAGGAATTACACAGTTAGTGGGAATATAAATTAGTATGGCTATTATGGGAAATGATATGGAGGTTCCTCAAAAAATTAAAAAGAACTACCATGTGAGCGAGCAGTCCTATTCTTGAGTGTATCTACATCCAAAGGAAATGAAATCAATATGTTGGAGAGACTTCTGCATGCCTGTGTTTATTGCTGCACTATTTACTAATTTAGCCAAGAAATGGAACAACCTAAGTGTCCGTCAACTGATGAATAGCTAAAGAAAATGTACACATGCATATATACAATGGAATACTTTAAGACAGAAAAATGAGTGAAATCTTGAAAATTGTAACTACAGAGTGGAGATTGTCATGTTAAGTTAAATAATTCAGGCCTAGAAAGACAGTACTGCATGACCTCATTCATATGTGTAATTTTAAAAACTTGATCCCATAGAAGTTGAGAATAGAATGATAGTTACCAGTCTGGAGACAATAGGAGTCAGAGAATGATAGGAAAGGCTGATCAATGGGTAGTATATTACTGTTAGATAGGAGTAAGAAATTTTCATGTGCTGTTGTACAATAGGGCAACTATAGATTACAGTAATGACCTGTATGTTTTGAAAAGCTAGAGGAAATTATTTTGAAGGTTTTTCACCTTAAAGAAATAATAAACATTGGAGGAGATGGATATGTTTAACCATATTTAAACACTGCATAATGTATCTATGTCTCAAAACATCAGCTTACCCTATTAATATGTATAATTTTTATGTTCTCATGTGTCTGTTAATTTTTTAAAAATTGTATTAAAACATACATTCTCTGAAATTTATTGTGGTTTTTTTGCTTTTTTTTTTTTTTGGTACCGGGGATTGAACTCGGGTCCTTGCGCTTGCGCAGCAGGCAGCGAAACCACTGAGCTAAATCCCCGGCCCAATTCTCTGAAATTTAAAATGTACTGGAAAGGATCAATAGCAAAATGAAGGTGTTGGAAAAGTCTGTGAACTTGAAGATGGATGAGTAGAAATTATCCATTCTAAAGAATAAAGAGAAGAAGAAAGGAAAAATACTAAATAGAACTGCAGGGAGTCATGATACTACATCAAAGTTCAGCAGTTACAGCATTAGAGTTATTGAAAGAGATTGGTCCATAAAAATAGAAGATAATGGCTGAAGGTTTCCTAAATTTGGTGAAAGATATTAATTTACAGATTCAAGAAATTCAGTGAGCATGAAAGAAAATAAATTCAAAGAAAAGCACACTCAAATATAATCAAACTACTGGAAACAAAATGTAATGAAAAATCATAAAAGCAGCCGAGGAAATATGACACATATATAGGAGAACAATGATATTAACAATGATAATAAACTTCTCGTCAGAAACAGGGAGGCCAGAAGACACTAGAATAACATCTTTAAAATGATAAAAGAAGTATCTATCCAGCAAAAATAAAAACAAATGAGGAATGAAGGAGAAATAAATTCTCAGATGAAGGAAAATTAAGTTCATAGCTAACAAAAAGAAATGATAAAGAAATTTCTTCAGACTGAAGGAAAATAATACCAAGTAAAATTTGGAATTTTAGGAATGAAAGAAGCCCTCCCCCACCTCAAAAAAGCAAATATCTGGGTTAGCTCAGTGGTAGAATACTTACCTGGCATGCATAAGGCCCTGCGTTCAATCCTCAGTACCATACATACACCCAAAAAAGGGAAAAAAGTAAATATCTGGGTAAATATAAAAGATTTATTTGCCTTTTCCTTTCTTTTTAGTTATTTAAAATATACATAATTGTTTTTAAAAATTGATATGGCCTGATTTTTTTTAAGCATGCAGATTTAATAACTATAACACAGGGAGGAGCTAGGGGACCTACATGGTTGCAGAGCATTTACATATCACCTAAATAGTAAAACAGTAAGTAGACTCTGTGATTTGGCAATGTCTGGAGACACTTTTACTGCTGTAACTGAATGCAGTTGACATCTAGGGGGTAGAGGTCAAGGATGTTGCTAAACAATCTTACACTGTGACAGAACACAGAATTATCTGGTCCAAAATATCTGAAAAAGTACCTTAAAAAATACCTTAAAAATACCTTAAAAAGATTGAGAGAGAGGGAGAGATACAACCAGAAAGACATAGATAAAATAGAGTCAAATACTAAAATTATTCGAACAAGCCAAAAGAGGAAAGAAAAAGCAAGGGACAAAAAGGCAAATAGTGCAAATAGAAAATGCACAATAAAATCTAGCCCTCCATCCAGCCACACCAATAAATATAAATAGTCTAAACACACCAATTAAGAAAGGAAAGTTGTTGTATTGGCCTTTAAAAACATCTACCTGCTGGCCTCAAGAAACCCAGGTTAAATATAAAGAATGAGAGCCAGGCATGGTGGTGCATGCCAGTAATCCCAGCACTCAGGAGGCTGAGGCAGAACGGTTGCTATGAGTTTGAGGCCAGACTGGCCTACATAGTGAGTTTCAAAGCCAGACTGCACTACAAAGTAAGACCCTGTCTCAAAAAACAGAAATAATAATGATAAAGCCTTAGGTTAAGAGAGGAAGAAAAGATACAGCATGTAAACAACAACCAAAATCCGCCACCTGCCTTGAAAGCGCAAGGACCGGATTTCGATCCCCAGTACCAAAAAAAAAAAAAAAGAAAGAAAAACAACAACCAAAAGGTATTTGGAGAGGCTATTTTAATAACCAAGTCAAGTTCAAAAACAAGTAATATTAGAGATAAAATGGGACATTACAGATTTATAAATGATCAATTCACCAAGAAGACAGAATAATCTTAAATGAGTATGTACCTAATAATGTGGTTTTGAAATTCATGAAGGAAAAACGAATTTTAAATGAGTTGAAGTTACACAAAGTATGTTCACTGACCATAGTAAAATTATATTAGAAATCAACAACAGCCAACTGGAACGGCACACACCTGTAATCCCGGCACCCTAGGAGGCTAAGGTGGGAGGAGTACAAATTTAAGGCCTGCCTGGGCAATTTACCAAGACCCTGTCTCAAAAATAAATAAGTATGAATAAATAAAATGGGCTGGGGATATGGCTCAGTGTTAGTGTGTCCCTGGGTTCAGTGCCCTAGTATTGCAAAAGAAAAGAAAATCGATAATAATCTTTTTGCATTTGAATATTAAATGGTTTAATCTGTAATTGCTGAAAACTCTTCTTTAACAATTTGATTTCTTAGGAATCTTTTGAAAATCAATTGATAAAGTTTGTGTGAGTCTATTTTTGGACTCTTCAATTTATCTAGGTCATTTACCAATACTATACTGTTTTATTTCTTCTGGATTTTTTCTTTGTGGTACTGAGCATTGAACTTGGGTCCTTGCACCTAGCAAGGCAAGTGGCAGAACCACTGAGCTAAATCCAGGCCCTCTTTCTTTCTTTCTTTCTTTTTTTTTGGTATCTTGTGTTTGCCAGGCAGGCACGGTGCCACTGAGCTAAATCCCCAGCCCTTATTTGCTCTGGTTTTGTAAAAGTCTTGAAATCAAGTAGTGTGACTGTTTCAGCTTTGTTCTTATTTTTTAAAATTGTCTTTTCCATTTTAGGTTCCTTGTTTACCCATATAAATATAAGAATCAGCTTGTCAATTTCTCCAAAGTACCCTGGTGAGATTTTTGTTGAGATTACATTAAACCTAGAGATCAATTTGAAGAGAATTGACATCCCCAAAATACTGAGTCTTTCAATTCATGAACATAGTGTGCTTTCCATTTATTTAGGTCTTTTATTTCTGACATCAATAATTAGGAGCTTTAGTATAAATTTTGTTAGATTAAACCTAAATATTTCATTTTTATATTATTTTCAATACAGTAATCTTTTTAAATTTCAGTTTCTAACTTTGTTGCTTTTGTTTGTTTTGTTTTGGGTACCCAAGATCAAACTCAGGACCTTGCACTTTCGAGGCAGGCAGCGGAACCACTGAGGTAAATCCCGGGCCCCTAACTTTGTTGCTACTTTGTAAATATGGAATTGATTGTATATTGATCATGAACCATACTGACTTTCCTAAGTTGCCTCAGTAGCTATTTTATTCATTCTTTAGGGTTTTCTATTTAGATAATTATGTTGTCAGCCAATAGGATATTATTTATTTACTTTTGATTCATTAAAATATTAATTGAGGGCTGGGGATTTAGCTCAGTGGTTCCGGTGCCTGCCTCAAAAGCGCAAGGTCCCGAGTTTGATCCCCAGTACCAAAAAAAAAAAAATTTTAATTGAGCAGCTAAGGAGGTAAATAGTGATTAAAACATGGTCAAAGAGATCAGGAATATACACAAATAATACAGAAAAATATGTAAAGTTCACTGAATAACAGCAGTCAAAAGAAAATGCTTCAGGAAATCAAGAGAGATTGCTGCTAGCCTGCAAGAGAGTGTGGGTGGCAAGTCAGAAAAGAGGATTGAAGTTGAAACAAAAGACTTCAGTCTGGATTGTTGATACTCAGTGTGGACGATATTTGTCTCTCCTTGATTCCTGACTGTTTGATTTTGATTTTGAGGGTTGTGAGTCTTCTCCATTATAGTCTGATGTTTTTTCGGTTCCAGGGATCAAATCCAAGGCATTACACATGCTAAGCAAATTCCCTACCAGAGTCCCCCTGACCCCAACCCTGGGTCAATTTTTGTGTAGTTTTTGCAGAGTAACATATGTAGATGTCTGCGTTAGTTTTTCTTCAGTTTTTTCAACATCCAAACCATCTTCTTTTGCCACATCATCATCATTTTGTCATCATCATTTTGTCATCATCATCTTCATCAGCAGCAAATTTTACTTTTTTCTATAGAAACTTGCTGCCCCTCCAGTGGCATATTATTTTCCAGATATACTAAGATTTTAACATCCTCTTTCCCTTCCTCTGCTGACTTCACATCTTCCTGCATATCTAAGTGCTGTCCACCAATATGCACGATCCCTGAGCCACACTTCAAGCTTAAGACCGCAGGTGGTGTAATTTCAAAGCCTCCACGGGAAGCTGCTGGCTATACAAACATTTTTGAAGTTGCCAGATTACTTTAGTCGGACTGCCTACATAACTCATTGCCTTTGCTTCAGTGGTGTGCAGTTCAACCTTTGCACCAGCCCCCAAAGTGACCATTCTCAATGACTGGTTCTCATTTCTGTCATTATCCACCTGAAGGTAATAATCTTTATAGGCTTTTAGTTCACAGCTGAAAAGACACTTCAGGAGCCTCATGGTGCTCATGTCCGTGTGCACTTAATTTTTTATGAGGTGGTGCCCCCACTTAGGTCAGAGAGAAGGTGGAAGGAGATAAAGAACCACTATCCTGGAGAGCAGCAGTACAGGATGGAATCTCACCAGGGCTATTTATTTTTAATCTCTATTTCATTTCTTTGTCTTGTCTTATTGCATTGGCTTTGCCTTCCAGTACGGTGTTGAGCAGGAGCAATGAGCATAGACATCCTCTGTTTCTGACCTTAAGGGAAAACGTTCAGTTTCTCACTATTAAGTTAGCTACATTATATGCCCTCTACTGAAATAGGAAAGTTTCCTCTGTTCTTGGTTTGATAACCTTTTTAGAAATTGAAGTATGGATGTTTTCCAGATTCTACTGAGATAGTCATATGGTTGTTTATATTTTATTCCATTTATATGATAAATTACATTCATTTTTAAATGTTAAGCCAATATCTCATTCCTTGGATCAAGTGTTACAGTTTTGGTAAATTGCTGCATTTGCTTTGCTAATACTTTTAATGTTTTGTGTCTGTTCATTTTGTCTTTCTCTTGCTCTCCTTCCCCCCACCCCATTCCAGGGATCAAACTCAGGACCTTGAGCTTGCCAGGCAGGCATGGCACCACTGAGGCACTTCCTGGGGCCCACTCCTTTTTGTTTGTTTTACCCTCTTTTCTCTTGTTTCTTTTTACAGTAATGCTAGCCTCAGTGAGTTGGCAAGTGTTCATTCCTCTATTTTCTGTTAGAGCTTATATAGAATTGTTATAGTATCTTTAAAAGTTTGTTATAACTCCCTAGTAAAATCTGGAGTTTTCTTTATTGGAATTTTTAGATCATTAATTAGATCATTTTCTTGCCAAGAATGTTGGGATACACCTGTAATCCCAACAGTTTGGGAGGCTGAGGCAGGAAGATCACAATTTTGAGCCCATCCAGGGCAACTTAATAGATAAGAGGCACTTTAGGTTATCTACTTCTTATTGAGGGAACATTGTTAGTTTGTGTTTGGTCTGTTTCATCTAAGTAATAATTTCGATTATTATTTAGATCAAATACAATAGTATTTCTGGAAATAAGATTTTCATTATAGTTCCCTATTATCCTCATAGTGTTTGAGTATTTCTAGTGATGGCCCCTCTTCTATTCATAATATTGAATTTGTATCTTCTCTTTTTTATCTTGGTCAGTTTGGCTAGCAATTTATAAATTTTACTGATCTTTTTATTGAATCAGCTTTTGGTTTCATTGCTTTCTGTTTTCAGTTTCACTGATTTCCACTTTCTATTTCCTTCCTTCTACTTGTTTTGCCTTTATTTGCTCCTCTTTTTCTGTATTAAGCAAAAGGTTTTGCTGTTGATTTTTAAATTTTGTTGTTTTAAGTACCAGCTGTCTTCACAAACCTTGATATGATGTGTTTCATTCTGATTCAATTAAAAATATTTTAAAATTTTCTGTGAAACTGAAGTGTGTTCTTTAATTTCCCAGAGAATTTTCTTGATATATTTGTATTGTTTTCTTGTTTTATCCTCTTCTAGTCAGATAATATATTATGTACAGATTTTGTTCTCCAACTAATTTTTTATTATGATAAGACATCCATAACATAAAATTTACTTAACCATTTTAAAGTATATAATTCAGTAGCTTTAGGCACATTCAAACTATTGTATGCTCATCAACATTATCCATTTCCAGAATTTTTTTTTGAGGTACTGGGAATTGAACTCAAGACCTTGCACTTGGGAGGAAGGCGCAGTGCCACTGAGCTAAATCCCCAGCCCCAGAAAATTTTTATTGTCCAAAACAGAAACTGTGTGTCCATTAAACAATAACTCTCCAGGGCCGGGGATTTAGCTCAGTGGGTCCGGCGCCTGCCTCGAAAGCACAAGGTTCTGAGTTCGATCCCCGGTACCAAAAAAAAAAAAATTCTCCATTCCCCCTACTCCTTTGTAACTTCTCATCTACTTTCTCTCTCTACAGAATTAGCTATTCTGTGTATACATTTAATTTTGGGGGGAAGGGCATAACGAGGATTGAATTCAGGACCTTGCGCTTGGAAGGCAGGCACTGGAACCACTGAGCTAAATCCCTGGCCCTACATTCAACTTTTTAAACTTGTTAAGAATTGTTTTATAGTCCATATTGTTCTATCTTGGTAAATGAACCATGTTTATTTTAAAAGATTGTATATTCTGCTGATATTAGGTGGAATATTTTTGTTTTAAAAAGTAAATATGGGGGTGGGGATTTAGCTCAGTGGTCTCCAAGCCTGCCTCACATGCCGAAGGTCCTGAGTTCAATCCCTGGTACAAAAAAAAAAAAAAAAAAGTAAATATGGTTCACCAGGTGTGGTAGATGCCTGTAATCCCAACATTCGGAGGCTGGGGCAAGAGGATTGCCGTGATTTTGAGGCCAGCCTGGGCTACATAGTGAGTTCAAGGGTACCCTGGACTAACGTAGCAAGACCTTGTCTCAAAAACCAAAAAAAAAGTATGGTCAATTGTTTGGTTGCTAATGTTATTTTTTTTATACCATACTGATTTCTAAAAAGTAAATTAATTTGATTCCTGAAAAAAGAAGCTGTTTGTTTGGTTTTGCCATTTTTGTTGTTTGCTTGTTTGCTTTTGGTTTTTTGAGACAATGGTTTTGCTGTGTAGTTCAGGCTGGCCTTGAACTCACTATGTAGCCTAGGCTGGCCTCAAACTCAGCAATCCTCCTGCTTCTGTCTCCAGAGTGCCGGGATTACAGGTGTGCACCACCACTCCAGGCTTTTCAGAAAGAAGTTTTGATGTCTCATGTATATATGTGGATTTTCTAATCATATTTATTTTTGTTTCATCTTATTTGAAGCCCTTCAGTTACATGCATAGGCTTAATATTATTATATCTTCTGATGGCCTACCCATTTATAATTAAGTCATGTCTCTATGTATAATAATACTTTTCCAAATCTCCTTTAATATAAGCTCTCTAGATTCATGATCTGGAATTACTTCCTCTCACATTCCCCAGTCACATGTCTTAATCTAATTTAGTCAGAAAATTCAGTAGTTTACATGTTTCTAAAAACAGAACTATTAGAACAAGTTGAGAACTGTGTAGTGACTAAAGAACATAACCTCCAAATACAAGACAATTATGAAATGAAGAAGTTTTAGAAAGCATTTGATGGCCATCAGTGGACCTAGTAGATAAAATGAAGTTCAAAATCCTATATGGATCCCTCGGTTGTGTTTTTCCCTATGTTTTTGGACCTTTAACTTGTTTCCTTTTTCTTAATTCCTCAAAACATATTCTCCCAACAAAATCAGTGGAACCGAGCATTACAGTGATCCCCAATGCCAGTGGATACACTTCCACTCCCTAAATGCCATCCTAAATTCCTGAGGGAGCCAAGATCTACTTGATATTTATTTCTGGATCTCAGAATAGTGGAAAATTTTGTCAGGTTGTTTTTAGTCTTAACAAGGCAACATAAGCCAGCACAGCTTGCTGTGTAATTGGTGGAGGAAATAGTATCCCCTTGCTACCTATTCATGGCTGTTATTACCCTGGCATAGGGTTAACAAAAAAAGCCACAAACCAGAAAACAGCCCTTACGTCTAAAGAGAGAAACACTCTTTGGTGGTATTTGGCAGAAAGAGTAAATGGAGAGTATCTTTTCTGAGTCTCAAGTTCTTTAGGGTCTCACTTTGTAGCTCAGGCTGGCCTCAAACTCCCAACCCTTCTGCCTTAGGCTCCCAAGTGCTAGGATTATAGGCACGTACTACTAGCCTGGCCTAAATCTCAAGTTCTTTTCTGGAATGTGAAAATTATGATAATGCCTGCATTAGGGGGCAGTTGTGAGAATCAAATCAGATCATTGATAAAGATTTAGGGTTTTGTTGTTCTTTTGTTTTTTGAGACAGGGCCTATCTATGTAGTTCAGGCTGGCCTTGAACTCATGTATCCCAGGCTGGCCTCGAGTTCGCAGTGACCCTCCTGCCTCAGACTCCCAAGTGCTGGGATCACAGATGTGTGCCACCACACCCACCAGGATTTAGTTTATTTTTGTTTGTTTGTTTTGGGGGGTTTTTTGGTACCGGGGATTGAACTTGGGTCCTTGTGCTTGCAAGGGAGGTAGTGGAACCACTGAGCTAAATCCCCGGCCCTAGTTTATATTTCTTGTAAACTCCTTGTTACCTTTAGGAAGAGAGGCAGTTGGCATTTCAGCAAATTATTTTTTGACTTTCTTTATCATTTATATTTACTACTATGCTTTCTATTTTTTCTTTTTTTGCTTTCCATTTTCAACAAGATGATTAAATCTATGGATGTTATTCTCAATGAATCCATGTTGATTTAAAGATATTTTAAGTATACAAAGTAATTTCACAAGCATACATAGTACATCTTATCTTCTAGTATCTAAATATGAAAAGCTAAAAATCTTTCCTGTGATATATCTAAAATATATTGTCTCTAAATGCCAATATTCAAGTCATCAGAATTCATATCCAGTCTTCACTGCTGCTCAAGATATGTATATATCTTCTGATGTAAAGTCAGATATAGATATAGCTTTACTGTACAATTTCTTCAGTCTATGCAAAGCATAGTTTTAAAATCTGTACATAAGAAATATATTTTTAAGTGTATGAGGTTAATAAATATAACATTTTAATTATTCAGCACAATTTCTATGGACTTTTTTCATTATTCAGAGTAAATTAAACATTACCTCTTTGAGTATCATATGTCTATTGAACATGGTCATTGATAGACTCTGTATGAAATACTACTGGAACCATAACCTGAAAAGCTAAAAATAAAGTTCTCCAATTCAGTTTGCCTATTTGGAAGTTATCTTTATCAAAGTTTTCTTTGCAGATATGAAATGGAGAAAACTTTCAATTTTATTTTCTCAATTGTTTGCACATTAAACAGGAGTTTTTACATTGGGAGATGGATAAATACATTAATGACTAATAATGTATGAGTAATAAATAATGACTAAGGATGGGAATTTGTGAAAGATTAACACAAATAAACATTTAAAGTTTATGAATTATTCATACCTATAACTATGAATATTTTGTTTGTCTGTCTTTGCAGTGCTGGCATCAAACCCAGGACCTCACACATGCTTGGCAAGCACTCTACCACTGAGTTACAACCCCAGCACGCTATTGTTTTAATTTTCAGTTCCCTAATAATATTTGAGGTTGAGCATCTTTTCATATGTTTATTTTACATTTGTATATCTTTTTTGGTGAAGTGTGTGTTTAGGTCTTTGTCTCATTTTTAAATTGGGTTATTTGTTTTCTTATTTTTAAGAACTCTTTGAATATGTTACATACCAGTTCTTTATCGGATATCTATTTTGCAAAGTTTCCTTCCAATCTATGGCTTCTTTTCTCATTTGCTTAACAGTGTCTTTTTTTTTTTTTTTGGTACCGGCGATGGAACTCTGGTGCTTGCGCTTGCGCAGCAGGCGGCGAAACCACTGAGCTAAATACCCGGCCGCCAGACATCTTTAATTTTAATAACGTCCATCACATCAGTTCTTTCTTTCGTTGGTCAGGTTCTCAATGTATCTATGAAGTTATCACCATATCAAAGTTCACTTAGATTATTTTTCTCTTCTAACTTTTTATAGTTTTAGCATTTTTAGTCATTTTCAAGTTTGTGAAAGGTGTAGGATCTTTGGAGTCTTTCTCCCTAACCTGACATGGCTATTCAGTTATTTCAGCAGCATTTGTTGAAAAGACCTTCCTTCCTTCCTTCCATCCATCTGTCCTTTTTTTTCCCCTTCCTTCCTTTTTTTTCCTTCCTTCCTACCTTTCTTCCTTCCTTTATGTCTTCCACCCTCCCTCCCTCCTTTCCTTCTTCCCTTATTTCCTTTTTTCTTTCCATTTTCTTTTCTTTTGTGGTCCTGGGTTTTGAACCCAGGAAGTGGTGAGCTATATGCCCAGCCCTTTTTATATTTTTATTTTGAGGCAAGGTCTTACTAAGTGACCTAGGCTGGCCTGGAACTTGTGATGTTGCTGCCTCAGCCTCCTAAGTAACTGGGATTACAGATGTGTGCCACCATGTCCAACAACTATCCTTTCTTTATTGAATTGCCATTGTCAAAGATCAGCTGATTATATTTATGGGCTATTTATCTATTCTACCACCAATACCAAACTACCCTGATTATTGGAGCTTTATAGTTTTTTGAGACGGAGTTTCAGTATATTGCCTAGCCTGGCCTTCAATCCCTGGGCTCAAATGATCTTCCTGTCTCAGCTTCCTGAGTAGCTGTAATTACAGGTGCATGCCACTGCACTTGGATCCTATAGTACATAAGACTTGACGCATTGTAGTCTATTTACACTTAATGTAATTATTGTTACTTTAGGACTTACATCTGCCATTTTATTTTTATTTTATGGGTTTCTCCCCCATGGTTTTTGTTTCTCTCTTTTCTTTATCCTGCTTTTCTGTGGGCTACTTGAGCATTTTTTATAGTTCCATTTGCATTTGTCTATGACACAGTTGAATATAGTTGGTAATGGATAAAAAAATAGGCTTTTTAATTAATAGGTATTACATATTATATATGTACAACTTACTGAAGTTTACTGGTGTTCACAAGTTACTAATTCAAATAAAATGTGTAGAAACTGTTTTCCTGGGCTGGGCATTTAGCTCAGTGGTTCCGGCGCCTGTTTCCCAAGCGCAAGGACCCGTGTTTGATCCCTGGTATCAAAAAAAAAAAGAAACTGTTTTCCTTTGCATCACTTTAACCTCCCCTATTTTTAATATAATTGTCTTAAGTATAATCTCGACACACTTTTCGAATCACATAAGACAGTGAGGTAGTATCCTGGGTGGGCCTGAAAAAGAAATCAGTGGGGTTTAGAAGATGAAACATTAAAGAAACTGGTCTGCTGTCTGTGCAGGAGCTCTAGGAACAACAGCCAGCAAGAGAACAGGGACCACCATCCTACAACTGGGAGAAAGCAAATTCTGTAAAGCAATGAATGTTCTCAATAGAGGACTGTGAGCCTCAGATGATACAACCCTGCTCACCCCTAATTCCAACTTGGCAAAGCCCTAGGCAAAGGAACCAGCTCTGCTGTACCTGGATTCCTGACCCACAGGAACTGTTAGACACATTTTGTGGGTGTCTGTTTTGATTCTGCAGGTTGAATCAGGGCCTGGCACATGCTGAGTATATGATCTACCACTGAGCTCTACCCCTCAGATGAGAGAGCCATATCTATTTCTTCTTCTTCATCTTCTTTTTCCTAAGGCCTCCTGCTGCTAAACATGTGCTGTACCACTGAGTTACATTCCTAGCCTTTTAGTGTTGTTTTAAGTTGCTATATTTGTGGCAATTTGTTACACAGTTAAAAAAAAAAAAAAAAAAACTAATACAACTTTCTTCCTTTTGAGATTTGTTAGACAGGGCAAGAAGGAGTTTGAGTCTACCGTTAATTTTTTCATATTCCTAAGGCAAAACTTTTCTATCTAATTATTTGTGAATTGTGAGGTTTTCTGCTCTGGCTATGGGAATAAGAACTATTTCCACAAATGGATTAGCTCCAAGGATTATCCCTCTAATCTTTTTGGCTGTTCTTTCCCCAGCCTCAGGTATTTTTTTCCTCCTGCATGTGTTGATCAGTACTCAGTGAAAGACTCCAGAGGGAAACTCTTCAGGTCTCTGGGGATCTTTCTTTTTTCAGCCCCAGTACTGCTACTCGTAGACTCTAGCAACCATGGCCCCCTGAGAATCCTAGATCAGGAAGTCTCTTCAACTCAGGGTGATCAATGAGATTGGCCTGCATTTCTTCACCCTACACCATGACTGGAAACCCTGTAGGTAAGTTGGGACAACTATCTGGCTCATCTTGTTTCCCATCATGCATCCATCATTGTCCAGTGTTACTTGAGTCTAATATCTTGTATTTTGTCTAATTTTTCAGTTGTTTCAGGTGAGAGGGTAAATCCAATTTCTGTTTTCATTTTGGCTAAAAGCAGAATTCAAGTGCCACATTGGATATTTCTAACTCCTATCTTTGTTCATAATATTCCCTCTTCTAGATAATCTATTTGGTGAAGACTTTCTCATGTCCTAGGTCCAGGTCAAATGTAGGTAGCCTTCTGTGTAGCCTAATCTTGACCTCAAGGAAGAAATAACAATTCTCTTCATTATGTTCCCATGAGAATTATTGTATCATATTTCTACAATAACAGGAATGACATTTTTCCCCATTTATTTGATTAAGGGCCTGACTTTCCTGTTGGAATGTGAAAAGAAATGGGTTTTGATTCCATTGACATTGGATAAATTCCAACAAATCATGCTAGGATTGGAGCTACCATGTTCAAAAGGTATTTTTTCCTACTCTATCAGTAAGAGTTCTTCAGAGAAACAGGGTATTTTCCTCTGCTGCGTCAGTGTGTGTGTATGTGTGTGTATGTGTGTCTGTGTGTTTATTATAAGGTATTGGCTCACATGATTGTGGATGCTGAGAAGTCTCATGACTGGCTGTCTGCTAGGTGAGACCCAGGAAAGTTGGTGGTGTAGTTTGAAGATACTGACAGCTGGAGAGCCAGTGGTGTGGAATCTAGTAAGTACTGTGAACCAGAAACACAGAGGGAAGGAGGAGATCAGTGTCCTAGCTCAAGCATTCAGACATAGAGAGAATTAAATCTTTCCCTTCCATTCTGTCCTATTTTGGTCCTCAGTGAATTAAATGATGCCCCACCTATCCCACTGCACACAGTCACACTGAGGAGAGTCACCTGCTTTATTCAGTCTAGCTATTCACATGTTCATCTGTTCCAGAAATACTCGGTCAGCTTTTCATCATTATTACAAAATATCAGACACAGGGTACTTTTGAAGAAGGAGAGGTTTATTGAACTCACAGTTTTGTAGGTTAAAGTCCAAATGGCATAGCACAGGCTCTATGGCAAAAGCTTTCTCCTTTTACCGTAATCCTCTCATGTGAACTCAAGGGGTTGCAGGACTCCCTCTTGTCCCCTGTATCCTAAGGGCCTCCCAGGCCCATCTCTTAAAGGTTCCACCAGTTCCCAATAGCCTTACCCTGGGGACCAAGCCTTTAACACATGAATGTTTGGGGAGACACGATTAGATCATATCTTAATCATAGCACCTTCACAAACATACCCAGAAATAATATTTGAGCAGCTCTTTGGGCATTGCAAGGCCCAGTCAAATTGGCACATAAAATTAACTATCATACTTACTGTTAAGGAATTTATAGCCTAGGGAGAAGATATCCTTTTAGGCCAAAAGGCACTCATAATATCACATAGAGCAATCTGTACAAGATGCTGTGGACTGAGAATAGAAAGAAACATAACAAAATAGAGGGATCTACTGAAGCATCAAGGGAATATTATTACTCCCTCTGAAATATAAGGATTAAGTAGGAATCTGTAGGTAAAAGGCTGATTTTAAAAATTCTGTATCAGACATGATGGCACATGCCTCCATTCCCAGAACTCTGGGAGGTTGAGGCAGGGGATTGTAAGTTCAAACTCAGCCTGGGATATTTAATGCGACCTTGTCTCAAAATTTTAAAAGGGCAGGGCATGGTAGGGCACACCTATGATCCCAGCTGAGGGGGCTGAGGCAGGAGGATCGCCATGAGTTCGAGGCCAGCCTGGGCTACATAGTGAATTTGAGGCCAGCTTGAACTACATAGCAAGACTCTGTCTAAAAAAAAAAAAGAATCAAAACGCTAAAAGGGATGGGGATGTTGCTCAGTGCAAAGGCCCTGGGTTCAATCCCCAGTAAAGAAAAAGAAAGAAAGAAAGAAAGAAAGAAAGAAAGAAAGAAAGAAAGAAAGAAAGAAAGAAAGAGTAAGTCTACTTGAGTAAACACATCAGTGGAAACAGAGAGATATAGAAAATGTGGTATGTTTGGGTAAGGCCCAATATTTATAGCATGCTAGTCAGTGCTGTTTTCTTATTCATTTGCATTTGTAAATGTTTAGAAAAAAATAAAACAAAGCCACTTTATTCCCCATTATTTGTCGGGTGGCAACTCTGTGTCATGCTTTGCCAGATTCTTGGGTTTCCATGGTAAGTAAAAAGTGGTCCAGTCCTTGCTCCTATGTAACTAATGCCAGCATCAATTCCTGAAGGTCCGATATAGGTTATTCATGTAAAATAAAATCCAACTATCTTATTAAAGTAGGCCAGGTGAGTTCTTTTTTTTTTCCCCTCAGTACCGGGGATGAAACTTAGGACCTTGCGCTTTCAAGGCAGGCATGGTGCCACTGAGCTAAATCCCCAGCCCCTGGGTAAGTTCTTATGATGCAAACTCACGAAGCAGAAATTCCAGGTGAAATTTTTTCAGGACTCTCTCAGTTCAGTTCTCATCACAAATGGTCTTGCCATCTGCTCTGTGCTCAGAGAAGGCAAATTAATGCTAATATTAGTTTCATCAACACATGGGAATGAAGGGCAAAAGGAAGGAAGAAAAAGAGGAAGGAAGGCAAAACTGCTGCCCCCGAAAGCAATTAAAAATATTTTTGTTCCAGAGCTAAGAGACAGCCTACAATGTGGGAAAAAATTTTTAGCAGCTGTACCTCAGACAAAGGACTAGAATATATATATATAGATATATATATATATAATATGTATAATATATAGACTATATAAAGAACATAAAAAAATCAGACCCCTCAAATTCAAAGACCCAATTCAAATATGGGCATCTGAAATGAACAGACATTTCTCAGACAAAGAAGTAAAAGCAGCAAATAAATATATGAAAAAATGTTCCACATCACTGGTCATTTGAGAGATGCAGATGAAAACAACACTGAGATTCCACCTCACCCCGGAAAGAATGGCTGCTATCAAGAAATCAACTAAAAACAAATGCTGGTGGGGGTGTGGGGAGAAAGGAACCCTTCTCCACTGCTGGTGGGAGTGCAGGCTGGTGCAACCACTGTGGAAATCAGTATGGAGATTCCTCAGAGAACTAGGGCCAGAGGTCCCATTTGACCCAGCTATCCCCCTGCTGGGGATCTTCCCCAAAGAATTAAAAGAATCATACCACAGTGATATATGTGCACCCATGTTTATAGCGACACAGTTTGTAATCGCTAAAGCTTGGAAATAGCCCAAGTGCCCATCAACTGGAAACTGGATAAAGAAGAAGTGGGGTTTTTAAAATAAAATGTATTACTACTCAGCCATAAAGAATGACAAACCAGAGACATTTATAGCTAAATGGATACATATAGAGGCCATACTCTTAAGTGAAATAAATAGGACACATGTGTAAATACCGAATAGTTTCTCTGGTGTGAGAAACTGCAAGTGTAAATAAGAACTAAAATGATTAGAATGAATAATTGATAATTTGAAGTAGGAAGAAAAGGTCCAAAGGGGTAGAGGAAGTGGGAGGGGAAGGGGAAAGAAAAAAAGGGAAAGAAAAACTTATGAGAAAAGGAAAAAAATGGAAACAAAGTCTTTGTAAATAGAGAGGGGTGGAGGGGGTGAAGGGAGGGCAGGGGAATGGGGAAAAAATAAGAACCAAGATATATCATGTACAGGTACAAGCACCCAATGATAAATGTAAATGTATTTTATACCTACAGTATACCAATAAAAGAATTTAAGGGAAAAAATATTTTTGTTCTACCTTCTGTTTCTGTATTATTGTCTTTGTTACTCTTTTTATTAGTCTATTGTATTTAGTTTTGTTAAATACTGGCTTGGAGTGACCCTGAATAGGCTGTGCTTTTATGACTGACTCTCTCTTCTATCTATAAAAACCTGTATTCATGGAAAGGGGGTTTCTTATAAGAAGTTATTTTTACTTTTGACAAACAAGGTAGCTAAGTCAACCTAAAACAAACAAATCTGGAGGAATAAGGGGCTGGAGGAGTGGATCTGCTGGACCCTGTTACTAGAGATTGCTGTTATCTGAGGCTTGCGTGTGTGTGTTTCAAATACATTTCAGGAGGAGTTTGAATAGCATTTTTTTTGGTATGGGGGATCCAACTCAGGACCTTTCCCTTGTGAAGTGGGAGGTGCCACCACTGAGCTAAATCCCTGGTCTTGAATAGCATTTTTTAAAGGAGAAGAGACAGAAGATTTTGCTGTGTTCTACCATGATCTCATTGAGATGCTCCCTCCCTTTTGGCCTAATGTATTTTTTCTCAAAAGAGCAGAATCTGAGTCTAATGCAGTGCAAGAGAAGGGGTTAGTCTGTTCTATAAACTGTAGAGAGAATTTTTAAAATGTGCAATCTAATTGACTCATGCATGGCTCACAGCCATAGAAATGCTTGCAAAATTGCTTCCTGCACAGTAGTAGTGACCACAGAGGAGCAGAAGTAAGATGGAAGCAAGTGAGATGAGCACTCTTAGGAAATCTTTAGCAGAACTTTTAAACTTTGGTAAAAAACTTGTGGAGGACTGTCCTTCAGAAAATTAAAAGAATTTTCAACATGCATATTACAAATCAACATTCACAAAGTTTCCTACAAAATAATACTTCTTTGGTATTAAATTTTATTTTTAGAGATATATATTTTCAGGACCAACTACTGAAGAAAAACTTTTTTCTAAGAAGGACTGCAGCTACATCCTTACTGGGAGATTAGTAATCTGTTTTTAAAACATGTTACTAAAATACAAGTTGGTGTAACTACTGAGTTTGCTGTTTATATTTGATTAAAAGAATTGCTTAAAATATTAGGTGTATTTGGATGTTTAAGCTACCAACAACATCCCACTTTCTCTATATTCACTTTAAAATTTTTCCTAGTTGCTTCTTGTACTCCGTTGAAATATAAATCACACAATCATTCAGCATCACTTTTTTCTTTGTCATTCTCCATAAAAAGTATCCCATCTATTTGAACTTTCTTTTTACTAATTAATAAAAGGTAATTCTCTGAAATAGAATATAATTCAATTACAGTTTTAATCTCTAAATTGGCTGATTGGTAATCAACTTGAAGGTAGGAAATAATTGCCTTCTATGCTTCATTCCAAAAGTTTAAGTTGTATTAACAATAGTTACTCATGTTCTTTGTTATAGATAGTTATCTCCTGAGTTGCCAAAAACATTTTTTCAGGCAAAATTTGAACTTTTAAATTTATTTTATAATTTGCTTTCTTACTCTTATTAGTTTTTAAATAATAATTTTCTATAAAACAATTTATATATCATCATTTTGAGGCAAAATGAAAGCCTGAATTTCCTTTAGAAACTAGGCTAGGCTGAGATTCATTATAAAAGTGAATTTGGGGAATCATCTGGTGATTTACTTCTGTAAAACGTTTAAAAATTTGTGAATGTGTTTATGTGACTAAATTATGACACCAACTAATGAAATGGTTAAATTATTCTAAAGGATTAAGAATTTGACTTCATATTTCATTTAATTATCAAAATTATTTATATACTGTATATACGCTTTATAGAGCAGGAGAAAAAATATTCATTCTCAATATTCTCTTTCTTATTTTAAAGGTAGATTCTCTCTTAGGAGAAATCTAAGAAGAAATCTAAGAAATATGTGTTGGGAATGCCTTGAAAAGTTACACATAACTTTCAATCCCCCTAAATGGTAACACTGAAATACCCAATTCATCCAGCTCTCTAAGGACATTCTGATCTAATTTTGAACTTATCATCCTTGAATTAAAATTCAGCATTTGCTTGTGAATGCCTGCTATTTTTGTGCATCTTTAGAATTGTAGAGAAAAAAACCAGTGATTCACTATGCTTAGAATAATTCCTATCATATATTAAATAAATGTGAAAAAATAGAAAAGGGGAAGCATAGAGTGAGGTAAGAGCCTTTTAAAAAAAATGTCAGGGTGTAAATCTTATCAAGTTTGTGCCTTGTACTCAGAAGATTTTCTTTGTGTTCTATGCCATAGAGCAGGATGCTTGCTTTTCCAAACTGAGTTCCAATAATTTGAGATTATTCTATGGGTCTCATAAGATATTTTGAACATTTTCCAGATCAAAAGTATTATTGGGTTAGTGATATACTCTTCAGTGGCCGAGCACTTACCTTGCGTGTGTAAGGCCCTAGGTTCAATCTCCAGCACTGCAAAAAAAAAAAAAAAAATTCTGAATTCTCACAGAATTTAGGGATTAAAATTAGAATATGTGGAAAAGGAAAGCAGGACATTCAAATCACCACCAGGGTATGTCGTTCCTTCTTCCCTATAGGTTTTGTGCTTAGAATATAGAGGCAGAGGTCAAGTGAAATTTTGAGAAAATACTGCACTTTTTAATGCAAAAAAGGCAGGTGTAACAGAGCTGTGGTATTAGCTATTGCCACTGAATTTTAAAGAGACCTATTTCTAGCATATCTGGATGAGGAATCAATATGAATAAATTAACTCCGACATTACTATCCTTTGGCTTCCAAACCACTGGCTGCTTGCAGAATAATTTGCTTTCTCCTTAGCTTCTGGACTTACATGTATTGGCATAGCTTTATTCTGGAGCAGAAAGGCTGTCACTCACATTCTATGGATAAATCCTTTACCTGTGTTGACAGGGCAGGCCAGGCAAATGAATATGCTTGCTGCTAGGACTCCAGGCTGTTTCCATGGCAGCAGTGGCTGTTTCCACTTCTGTTTGTTTCTCTTGACGAATAGCATATACACCTGTTCCTTAAGAAATGTGCTTCACTATAAAACAAAACTATAAAACAAACAAACAGGAAATAGAATAACTGCATGACTGCACCTTCTTTGTGGCTTTCTAGGAGGAAAATAATATATCAGATATGATTTGATATAGAAACAGAATTCACATATCCATGTGACAACTCAGGCTTCATATGTAGTAAAATGCTTGACTGATTCATTGTTTTTTGTTGGGTTTTTTTTGGTACCAGGGATCGAACTCAGGACCTTGCCCTTGGGAGGCAGGCGCCAGAACCACTGAGCTAAATCCCTGGCCCTATGATTCATTGTTATATTTATAGCCTGCCATGTACCACAGAGGATTTGAGTCAACTTAGCATATTTCTGAGGCCACTCTAATATTTGTCTTACATAGGGCTCATAGGAGGACTATCTTTTTATGAGTTTTCCAAAGATTACACATGATGTCTTCTTATAGAACTCAGCATTTTTTTTCTCCTACTAATATCTACTTGTCACCAAAATTACTACCTGTACAGATTATGACTGCTAGACAAGCCCAGGACCAGGGTGTCTAGGTTAAAATTTTATGGAAGCCTTCACTTTCAGGGTCATGCGAACACAAATGCACCGCTGCCATCATTTACCCAAAAGTAGTAAATACCTGGCTTGGGGTGCCAACATTTGTACAAAGAGCAAGTTTCCTGTTGCTAGTGAAAGCACCAATTTCTAGGGTTTTTAATCTCTCAAGTCACTGTTAACTTTCTTTTATCCCTTCCCCAGTACCCTAAAACTTAAGCATAAATCTGTAGAAACTGGGCTGGACAACAATTTAACTGATACACACTGCCATATCCAGAACCACCTGTCTCCAGTAATACTGACTGTCCAAGCAGGATCTTTGACCACTGTGTAAACGAATTTCGATTGCCCAGACCCTCTTATCCTTGAAACATACCCACATACTGTATTCACCTCAGAGACCAAGATGAACAAGGTTCATGTTAAAGACAAGACTTTAACAGCCCATAATTTCTACTTTTTGGAAAACAAGTTTCACTTAGGTACAGTGTCTATCTAATGGAACATTAGAAGCTATTAATTATCAGGCTATCCACTAGATAACTGAGAATTTGATCGAGCTGAAATGATTGCATAACCAAACAGAATAGATCAAAAAGATATGATGATTCACATCACAGCTAGATACAAAACTAGCTTCAGAGACAAGTTATTTCTCTTTTATTTTCAAAAGGTCTTGGCAGTGCCTGAAAGTAAAGCCCAAAGGATGCTGACCTGTCATGGAAGTATTGAGAAGGGAGCAGATACTCACCTTACATGAGAGTACGTGCATCTAAGTAGCAATGTGGCTTTATCCAACTCTGCTTTGACTCAAGATCTTTACTTGGATCACTTGAGTTGCTTTCTTGAACATGACTATTGGAACTCATGACATTCTAGTTGAAAGTCTTGTTATCACTTGCATATCCTGTATAGTAGTCCTCCCTTATCTGTGAGGAATATGTTCCAAGACCACCAACTGGGACCTGAAATCAAGAATAGTACTGAACCCTATATTTACTATGGTTTTTCCAATATATACATAACCTGTGATAAAGCTTAATTCATAAATTAGGCACCATAAGAAATAACAATAAGAAGCTTTACTGTAATATACTGTAATAAATGTCACAAGAATGTGATCTCTTTCTTTCAAAAGAGAGTGCTTTTACTTCTTCACATAAAAGAAGTACTTTATGGCTTCTCTTTAGCATATCCACATTGCCAACATCATTACTCTTCCATTTTGGGGGCCATTATTAAGTAAAATAAGGGTTACTTGAATATAACCTCAACACTAGACCTGATAATCAAGATGGCTACTAAGTGTCTAACGGGCAGGTATCATATACAATGTGAATACACTGGAACATGGGAGATTCATACTCCTAGCAGGGTAGAGCAGGACAGTATGAAATTTTATCATGTCTTTCAGAATGACATGCAATTTAAAACTTATGAACTGTTTATTTGTGGTAATTTCCACTTAATACTCTTGATTATGATTGACTACAAGTTATTGAAACTATGGAAAGTGAAACCCCAGATAAAGTATGAGGGACTTCCGAGTGTGATGGCATACAACTGTAATTCCAGCACTTAGGAGGCTGAGGCAGGAGGATTACCATGAGTTTGAGGCCAGCCTGGGCTACATAGTGGGACCCTGTCTCAAAAAAAAAAAAAGTATGAGGGACTACTCTGCTGCCTCCAGTCAGTCTCATTCTGATGTAATGAACATTATGATCCGATGAATTTCCCTTGTCCAAAATATGACGATTCCCTAGTTTTGAAAGGTCTGGATGCTACAGCCTTTGGGTCTAATCCAGCTGATTGTTTTTGGACAGTTTGTTGCCTTAGAATGATTTTTATAGGTGAACATCTTTTTTTTTTTTTGGTACCGGAGATCAAACTCAGGACCTCACACTTCCCAGGCAGGTGCTATACTGCTGAGCTACATCCCTGGCCCTTAGGTGAACATTTCTGATATAATGTATTTGTTGACGGGCATACTAACTTTGAACCCCAAATAAGTAAAATATGATCCTCTAAAAAGAAGTTCATGGACTGGGGTGCAGCTCAGTGGTAGATTATTTGCCTAATATGTCCTGGGTTTGATTCCAGTGCTGAAAAAAAAAAAAAAAGTAAAAAGTCTATGTGGTAGATCTGTATTACAAAAGTAATTGTACTCAATTACCAATGTATTTAGAATTTTATCAATAAAAATTTATGGACATTTGTTTCTCTTATTGTTCAGTACTTACATAGTATCACTGATTTTTGCATCTTGGCCTACAAAGTCTATAATATTTACTATTTAGCACTACAGAAGTGTGGTGACCTGTGCCCTTGTATACTCAGAATAACAGTCAAGCATCTGGGGCAGGGATTTAGCTCAGTGGTTTCTCTGCCTACTGCACAAGTGCAAGGACCTCAGTTTGATTCCCGGTACCAAAAAAAAAAAAAGTCAAGCCTTTGAGTCTGAGGCTTGAGGACTTGCTTGACCTTTTTCACTAACCTGTTTATTGTTCTACTTTCTTGCCTGTGGTCTTTGTGCTGTTCTTTCTCCCTGGAATGGTCCTCCTATATCTCGATGCTAAAGTCTTCCCTTTCTTATAAGGTCTTCCAAGATTTCTGCTGTCAGATTATACAGTCTCCTCATCTGTTCTATTGCACAGGGTACCTCAAATTCGCAGCTAATCAGACCAAGAGTTGTTGGAGCAAGAATAGAGGTGGGGATATTGTAGACTGTCGTACTCAAACTATAGTTTTCTTGTAGTAGTTGTTGCTGTGAGTTTTTTCCTTCCAACTCTTTTATCTTTTATTTTATTAGTACATGTTTGCAATTCATGCAGTTGTTTTTTTTCTCTCTCTCTCTCTTTTTTTTTTTTTTTTTTTGTGGTACCGGGGATCGAACTCGGGTTCTTGCGCTTATGCAGCAGGCGGCGAAACCACTGAGCTAATAAATCCCCAGCCCTCAATTCATGCAGTTTACAGTCATCTTGGGGAGTAGTTACATGTACATATCACAACTTGTTTCTTGTTTTTAAATTCCCTTCTCCTTGCCTCCCCCTTCTCCCCTATGCCATAACATGAGCTAAGATTAACAATATCAACAATAATGCTGTTTATTTTTGAGACAGGGTCTTGCCATGTTGCCTAGGCTGGTCTCTTCTTCTAGGCTCAGGGGATCCTCCAGCTCTGATTTCCATTCTTGGCCACATCCTCTGAGAGGAGATGTACCCTCAGGCTAAGGTAAAGCACATGACCTTGGCCTAGGTCAATCAGAGCTCTGGATTCCTTTACCAAAGTGATCACGAATACACATATGACCTAGGCTGGTTCAGAGCCAATCTTGGGAACTCTGCTTGGAACACTTTGAAATAAGCTGTGCAAGAAGCTGTCTTGCTACTAGGGTGGGAGAATCTGTTTAAGAAAGGAGTCAAAATGAATGAAATAAAGCTAGATTAGAGAGAGAAAAATAGAAACATGATAACATGTTTTGCCTTTTTATATCCAGCAACATCTAAAAACTAGCCTTAACATTTAGTTAGCCATAATTCCCTTTTTTGATTCCCTAGTTTAGGTGAGAGTTTCTGTCCCTAGAAACCATAAAATCCTGATAAATGAACATATTTGTCATTCTGTCATTCTATTAGTGTCATTCAAAAGTTTGACAAAAGTACAAAACAATGGCCTGGATAAGATTACCCTAGTGCAGTGGTGGCAAACCTATGGCACCTGTTCCGCCGTGGGCTGTTTGTATCATTGAAAGCTCTACAAGATTTGCCACAACTGCCCTAGTGTATCAAGTGGAATGTTGGCCGTGCCCCTGGCACTTCCACCGCTCTGTCACTGCCGTTTTCCACCTCGCTAAGCAAACTGGCCATATCATACAAGAGGTTACAAAATAAATTCAGTTACCTTTTTTTTTTGGTATGGGGGATCAAACTCAGAACCTTGCACTTTCGAGGCAGGCGGCAAAACCACTGAGCTAAATCCCCGGCCCAGTTACTTTTTAATTTAAAACTAATGAATTGGGGACTACTGGTGTGGTTGAGTGTGTGCTTAGCATGTATGAGGCCCAGGATTAATCCTCAGTACTCCCTTACTACCACAATTTTAAAAATGAAAATGAATGAATCATTTAACTCCACTCACCATTCTTTGTGCAGTTCAAGATAACAGGTATATACACAGGATTAGAAAGGGATAGCTTATTAGACTGACATAAAATGACAAATATTCTGTTTTTAGGTTTTGATTTTTTTTTTTTCGGTACTAGAGATCGAACTCAGGACCTTGCACTTTCGAGGCAGGTGCAGTGCCACTGAGCTAAATCCCCAGCAAAATGACAAATATTATAGGTCATAATAATATGAAGAGTTTTTCATATATTCATTATTTTTAAACTTTTAAATTATCCTCATATATCTATATTTGACATTTTTTATTTCAAACCTGGTTTAATCTAGTTTAAACTAGAATGATTGAGAATTAACTGTATTATACAGAACTGGCCATAAATAGGTGGTGCCCAGGAATAATAGGAAAATGGAATTACTGGGCTTACTTTCTCACCTTAAACAGTTAGAAACCAGATAAAATATGTGAGACAGTGGTTTTTAGATGTTGAACAATAGGTGATACAAGACAGTGATCCAGGAGATAAGATTATGGATGAGGAAAGAGATCTACGAGGAGCCCAGCTCACGTCAAACCCAAGAGCATCCTGCTTGGGGAGACAGAGTTGGGAGTTTGGGGAGCCCAAAGCAACTGAAATTCATGGGCAGAGTGTCAGAGAAGAAAGAACTATGCAGAGAGGGTTTCTCTTAGAGCTTTGCAGAAAAGTCCTCTTGAGTTTTAGGGTAAGTGCAAGGAAATCATCAAGGCTGAAGAAAGAACCAAAGAACACAGCAGGAGGAAATATTCCTACAGGGTTATGTCCACAGGGGTTGGGGTAGCTCATGTTCCCATCAGCACTGTGCAGAGGCCTCAGAAAGGTGTGGTCTCAGGAGTAGGGTCAAATTAGCCCCAGACTCGAGGCTGTTCTGTGAAAGCAGATCAATGGTTGCTTAAGGCTGGGGGTGGGAGTATTTATTGCAAATAAGCACATGAGGGAATTTTTTGTAGTAGAGGAAATGTTCTATACTAGATTGCAGTAATGATTGCACAATTGTGTAAATTTACCAAATTAATTCAAATGTACGCGTCTAGTGGTTGTATTTTATCATATATAAATTTTATCTCCTGTATCTGTAAACAAGACACCCTATATATCACTGAAGTAATTGTCAAATATTTTTTATAACTTTACTGTGATTTGGGATGTGACTGTGTTGATTCCATTTGACTGTTAAGTTCATTGAAGGTAAGATCTGTATTTTACACACCTTCATAACTTCTCTAATAATCAGCTGGGTTCTCTACACGTAAAAAATTTTAATAAATATTTGTTGGGTATTGTATGACATATTCTTGCTTCCTGAATTTCCAGTGTTGGGTCTTTTCTGTTAGCCAGTCTTTGTTTCACCCCATCTTCTACCATCATATATAGTAAAACATGCAAAGAACATAGCCAGGCATGGTGGTGTACACCTGTGATCTCAGCACTTGGGAGGCTGAGGCAGGAGAATCGCTGCAAGTTCAAGGCCAGCCTGGGCTAGATAGTGAGTTCAAGGGCAGCCTGGGCTACATAGTGAGTTCAAGTTTAACCTGAACCACAAAGTGAGACCTTATCTCAGGGAAAATATATATATATGAAGAATATTCTTATTTTCAAATAATTGCTTTAAAAAACAAAACAAAATGAAACAAAACACTGCCTTAGCTGGGTACAATGGCCCATGCCTGTAATCCCAGCACCTGGGAGGCAGAGGATATTGGAGTTCCATGTGGGCAACTCAGCAATTTAGTAAAAATCTTGTCTCAAAATAAAAAATTGAAAAAAAGAGCTGGGGATATAACTCAGTGTGAAGGCCTTGGTTCAATCCCTGATACTGCCCCCCCCCCAAAAAAAAGGAGGGAGGGAGAACACTGTTCTAGTGTCTAATATAAAAGTCTGTTAGAGGTCACTATGATATGAAGAGGAAGAGGCAGGTGAGTTGGACATGAGACAAGGACTGATTTGCATTTCCTATTGCTTCGAAAATAACGCAGTGCAAAGAGAGAATGGGGAACAGGATGGTGTCATTCGCTTTCCTCAGTTTCTTCACCTTTTCCAGTAGGATATTTTTCATTCCAAAAATGAGGAAAATGCAAGGCCATCTGTTTAAATTTATGTTTTATGATGTACAAAAGAAAAAAAAATTCTTTTCAGAAACCAGAAAGTCTACCAAAGGACACACCTTCTTCCAACAGAATATCAAAACAAACAGAGAAACTCATAAAACACACTTCAAATATCGTATTGCTCTGACCCCAAATTCTTGGGGAAAAAATAAAACAAAAAAAAATGGCTGTTCTATGTAAACTAAATAAAAATAGGGCATAATTACGGGCAAAAGTCCTTTGAAATAGATGGAATTAGTTCTGCTTCCAAAACAAACAAATCTGAGGGCCGGGATTTGGCTCAGTGGTTTCGCCGCCTGTCTCGAAAGCACAAGGTCCCGTCTGGAGTTCGATCCCCGGTACCAAAAATAACAAAAAACAAACAAACAAAAACAAACAAATCTGGTCCTGAATTAGTGAATAGATGAGTCACACATACTAACGTGAATGAAATTTATATAGAATTCCAATCACCTTAATATAATCATGACTTTTTTGCTAGTTATCTTTCTCCTTTAACTTGAGACAACTTCTAATATGCCACCTTATTCTTTCTTATCCATTTTCTTCCATCTGAGGATAAATTCATCTTGTTAAAACAATTACCAGAACTTTAATAATGTTTATATTTAATAAAGCCAGAGAAAAGAATTACAAGGAAGATTAATAAAAGAGATTTGAAGATCCATTTTATGGAAATTGATTCCAATACATTAATTCTGAACAATGCTATCTATCTCTTGGGACCTAGGTGTGCCAGGAATTATATTCCCAATCCCTCTGTACCACTGCTGTCTGGGGGACTCAGGCTGCATACATTCACCACCAATCCCTTCTTCTCTAGCAGAATACAATGGTGGATACCACACTTCCTTGCTGTATTTCATCCTGTGGGTTTCTGGTCTTTTCTCTCTCTCTTTTTTTTTTTTGTTACTGGGGAGATCGAACTTGGGACCTTGTCTCTTACAGTTTTAAAGGGAGGAGTCCATGGTAGAGTTGGTAAAGTTTTAGCAGAATCAAGATTGAAATTAGAAAAAGAATAGCATAGCTGGGATTATTTGAGCCATTTGAAAAGGCAAAAAATTTGTACTATCTGAAGAGGAACCAGAGTATTGGAGCCATTTTTAAAGAGTTAGTTTGAACAGTATTTTCATTATTTTACTTATTAGGATTTAATGAACTTTCCCATTTATTTAATTTTTTTGTGGTATCAGGGATTGAACTCGGGACCTTGTACTTGCAAGGCAGGTGGCGGAACCACTGAGCTAAATCCCTGGCTCCTACATGGTATATTTTAAAGGGTTCTAGCAACTGTAGCCCCCTTCTTTTTAGGAGTATATTTTTTCTTTTTATTTATTTGTTTAAATTAACACATAATTGTTCAAATGTGTAGGGAATAATGTGTTGCTTTGGTACCTGTAAATATTGTGTAATGATCATATCACGGTAATTGACATATCTATTAGTTCAAACATTTATCATTTCTTTGAAGTGAGACATTCAAAATCTTCTAATTTTTTTGTGGTATATTTTGTAGTTTTAATTTGTTGTTTATGGCCCATATTTATTGCAATTAATCCAAAAGAGAGCTCCTTTTATTGTTTCCATATTTTTTCCTATTTCACAATAAGCTTACTTCATCAATTGAACAAAGTAAAATGTCAAGGTTACAAATTTAAATTCCATTAGTTTAAGAAATCGTAGGGCCAGGGATTTAGCTCAGTGGTGCCGCCGCCCGTCTCTCAAGCACGAGGTCTCAAGTTCGATCCCCGGTACCAAAAAAAAAAAAAAAAAAAAAAAAAGGAAAGAAAGAAATTGTAGGTATTATGAGAGCAAAATACCAAGACCCAATGTGAAATGGACAAATATCTTCACTTCTCCTCTCCTCTAAACTGCATCTTCGTCGCAGGCTGAATTCAATTGGCCATTAATTGCATTCTGTCAGGCTTTGAATGGGATCCGGTAGTCTTTACTTTGTGAGCCAGGACGCTCTTCTAGTTATTTTAAAATGACTCTTTGTTAACGAGAGTAACCCTACTGTGCAAAATTTAGAGAAGGAAGCAGAATCACAGCAGATAGATAACTTGACCCACAAAGAAAGCAAATTTAACAGCTGAAATAGTGTATTTTTGTAACAAATGGCTGGGTTTCAGCCAAACAGAAACAGCTGAGCTTCAGCCAGTCCCTTCTCCCCCATTGGATCAGACCATGTCTAACCAAAGCAAAGGCCTCACCATAACCACTCCAGTTGTTTCTTGCCTTCATTTCTGTGTTCAGCTATAAAAACATGCTGCCCTTGCTACATAGTGGAGCTTTCTGAACTCCTTTCCATTTTGAGTGTTGCCCAATTCACGAATTATTCTTTGCTCAAACTGTTAAATTTGTCTAAAGTTTTTCTTTTACACACATAACACTCACTTTAAGTACCAGAAATGTAAAACACCTGAAACCCCACTCTTTTTCACAAAATTAGCAGGTTTGTATTACACGTTTCTTTTTAGATCATCTAGTTCACTGTTCCTTGTTTTTAGTTGCTAGACTGTCCAAACTTCAATCTTGCCTTTTCCACCTTCTGGATGAGGAAGCTTAATGTTAGTCATGGTGACCTCACAGGTGTTGCTTGTCCCCAAACTATCTTGGTAACTCGCCTCTAAACTATTCTCTTCTTTTGAATCTGCCTGATTCATCTCAAATAAGGCCACATTGATTTTTATAACTTTGCTGGGGGTCTTGTCAATTTTTTAAACATTGAAGTGGCCGGGCGAACAGCTCATATTTCTTAGCTTTTCATTTGCCTGGGCCATCTGTGGGAAAGTTCTGAACTTGGTCGAGTAATGGACTCCTTTCTGTCCAAACTGCTTGAAGAGTAGAGGTTTTACTGAAATTAGGCTTGGAGTTAATAAGCAACTTATCCCATATACTTCCTTGGCCTTCACCTGCAAACAGCAGTTCTTAGGACACTAAAAGCCTTGAGTGCTCCCAGGTGGGCAGCAGAGAACTCAAGTTATTGAAAGACACACCCTGGACCTCTATATCCATAGCCAGTACGAGGGAAAGGGCCCTGTAGCCCTTTTATCACTGATAACTTTTGTTTTTTGTTTTAACCTTGAAATCCGTAGTTTAAAAAAAAACAAACGACCTTCTGAGACAGGAGAGGTAAAATTTGATCGGCTCAATATTAGACTGATAGCTTCCCATTACCAGTATCAATGGTAGATTATTATCAATGGTTGGATATAAGTTTACATCATCAAGAATTTCATTTCACATATAGGAAGGCAAACTCATCCTCTAATTTATGAGTCTTGGTTTGAACACTTTCATTTTTATATCCCTCAGGATATGTGTACAAAGGGATCAGTTATCATGTTCTTGATATCCAGTCCTCATTCTTCAAGATCCAGCTCAAAGAAAAGATGATAGTATATAAATACTCTTCACAGTGTACTTATAATGGAAAATGGAGAATCAACCTAAATATTCCACAGTAGAGGATTCATTAAATGAGAAATTGTCCTTTCTTTTTCTTTTTTTGGTACCAGGAATCAAACTGAGGACCTTGCACTTGCGAGGCAGGCGGTGGAACCACTGAGCTAAATCCCCGGCCTGAGATTGTCCTTTCTTATTCTGGAATACTTTTCAGACATCCTTATTTTCTTATAGTTATTGTTTTAAGAAAATAATAATGTTATGATTTAGATCTTGAATGTCTCCCAAAAGGCTTATGTGTTGAAGGCTTGGTTCCCAATTCAGCAATATCCAGAGGTGGGGCATAGGGAAGTGTAGAAGTCAGCCTAGGGACTTTGATCTCATCAATGGCTTAATCCAATGATGGGTTCATAACTGAGTGGACTATTGAGAAATAGTTCTCTCTCTCTCCCTCCCTCTCTCTCTCTCTCTGCTTTCTGGATACCATGAGAAAGGCAGCCTTCTCCACTGCATGCCCCTGCCACCATGATACTCTGCTTCACTACAGGCCCAAAGCAATAGAGCCAGCAGACGCATGGACTGAAACTGCTGAAATTGTGAACCAAAACGGATCTTTCCTTTTAAGTTATTTCATGTATTTTGTCACACCATGCAAAGCTAACACAAATACTGATACACACTACACATGAATAAACTTTGAAAACATCATACTAAGTGAGTAAATCCAGTCATAATAGCCCACATAGTGTATAATTCCATTTATATGAAATATCCAGATGAGCATATCTAAAGAGACACAAAGACTAGTGGTTGCCTAAGGCTGAGAATAGGTTGGGGTGTGACTGCTACTGGGTACAGTTTATTTTTGGAGTGAGGGAATGTTCTAAAATTGACTGTGGTGATGGTAGCATAACAGTGAATATGTAACAACTGCATGGTACATTAATTATATTTCAATAGTTATAAAAATATAAATATATATTTATATATAATTATAAAAATATAATTCTCTGCTAAAGATACCATTCAATGGTTTGGAAAGTCCAAACCCTTAGAAATGTACACAAAGACCTTCATTACCTGCCCTCTACTCATTCCACCTGCATGTCTTGCTGCTTTCCAACATGCATCCTAGAATACAGACAGTCTAAATGATTTGCAGTTTTCCTCATCTTTGTACCTTTGCAAAGTTGCTTTTCTGAGCTGGGTGTGGTGGTGCCTGGGTGTTATTCCAGCACTTGGGAGCCTGAAGGAAGATGATGGCAAGCTTGAGACCAACCTGGGATACACAGTGAATTCAAGTCTGGCCTGGATTATATGGTGAAATCTTGTCTCCAACTACTCCCTGCAGTTGTTTTTCATCTATGGGAAGAAGCCTTTCCTGCATCATCCTGCATGGCTAGGTTAGATACCTTTTGGTAATTTCTTCTATATTTGTTTGTCTCCACTATTAGAGTATAAGTTCTTAAAGTCTTTTTTGGGGGTAGGTGCTGAGGACCAAACTCAAGGCATTAACACATGCTAGGGTAGTACTCTACCACTGAACTACAGCCCCAGCCCTAAGCTCTTTATATCTTTATATCTTATTTTTTTATTTTATTTTATTAGTATGTATGTGTAGTACATAACGTTTACATTCCTTGTGTGGAACTGGTACACATACATAACACATCCCAATTCCTTTTTTTCATCCCTTATCTCTTCCCTTCTTCCCCCTCCCTCTCTTGATCCCCTGCCCTTTGAGAATGATCTATCTCCCTGCTTCCTGTTAGCTATCTTTAATTTTACTCTAGGTTTCTCATATATGAGAAATCATGTGATATTTAAGCTTGTATATTTGACTTATGTCACATAACTTTATCATATCTTATTCTTAAATAGCTGGTATAGAGTATATACTGATTCTAAATTTGTTGCAAAAAATTTTAATGACTTAATTTCTTGATTATAGTGCCTACTTCATCATCTATAAATTACATGTTGGTATCTTTGTCTCTTCAATAGACTATGAACTCTTCAATCTCATTTAGTTTTGCATTTCTTATACAACACAATTCCAAATATATAATAGATATTCTATAATAGAATGTGTGGATATGAATTATACATACTCCTTTTCAGGTCCTTGTACAAATGTATGGCTAGAAGAACTAGCCAGAAAACAATTAAGCAATGAGCATTGTACCTTTTTAGGTTTTTTAGGGTACTAACATTTCAATGGCTTTCTGAAAGTTCCAAAATGTGTTTTTAAAAAAATAACATTTGTGGGCCGGGGATTTAGCTCAGTGGTTTCATCGCCTGCTGCGCAAACGCAAGGACCCAAGTTCAATGCCTGGTACCAAAAAATAAATAAATAAAATAACATTTGCAAAAAAAAAAAAAAAATTGCTGCAAGTGTAATTAAAAAATATAGCTATAAACAAGAAATTAAGGTTATCTAATTTATAAAGAAACATTGTACAGAGAGATATGACTTGTTTAACAACATGCTCAAGTTGATTAAAACACACATAATTAAACAAGTGAACATTTTTCCTTAACAGACACCAATTCAAAACTGTCTTTGTTTGTAGGACACCATTGAATCCCTGGCCCCAAACAGAATTCACTAGTCCATTATACTAACACAATGGTTGTGAGAATGTGTTAGAATGCCTGGTGAGTATTAAGCACTGACATTCCAGGATCAGGTGGAATAGCGTCTTTTAAACTCAATCCAATTAGCCTTTATTATAGAAGCAGTAACAAACACAACAAATGTTTTCACAGAAATAATTTCCATACTCACCACATCACAGAGTTCATGTAATCCAAATCTAAATGTTCAAGTGTATTTTCTGTATAAGGTATAATAAAATGTTAATTTGGAAATCATTGCAAGAGACGATTGACCCTAGGCAGACTTACTGGAAATAATAATGTATATCCAGTTACATGTGAAGAGACATGTAACCTTCATCTTAATTATTTTTTCTGTGCTGGGGATCAAACCTAGGGTCCTGCACATGCTAGGCACACACTTCACCACTGAGCTATACCCCTTATCATCTCATTTAGAGATAAAGAAACAAGTTAAAGGAGGTTAAGTAATTTGCTCAAGATCGTGAGGTAGCAAGAATTGTACCCTTGGTAGTACAGGCCTGTAAGTCCAGCACTCTGGGAGACAGAGACAGGAGGACTGCCAAGTTCAAGCCCAGGCTGGGCAACTTAGTGACTTAGCAAGACCCTGTCTCAAAATAAAAATGAAAAAGGACTGGAGTATAATTCAGTGTGTGAAGGCCCTGGTTTAATCCATGATTCCACAAAGAATAATCCTTCCCTCCTCCATTATCTTCCCCTTCCCTAACAGGTCTCCCTTTTACTTTCATAGTTGTTTTGTTTTGATTTGTTTTTGCCCTTAGATTCCACATTTGAGAGATAACATGTGGCACTTGTTTTTCTGAGACTGGCTTATTTGGCCTAACATAATGATCTCTAGTTCCATCCATTTTCCTGAAAATGACATGATAGTTTTTTATGGCTATATACTCTCTTGCTTTTTGAACACCAAAATAGTTAAGGCCATTCTTTTTTTTTTTTTTGGTACCGGGGATCAAACTCGGGTCTTTGCGCTTGTGTAGGAGGCGGCGAAACCACTGAGCTAAATCCCCAGCCGAAGTTGAGGCCATTCTTTATGAACTCCCACCTCCATGCTTTTATCATCTGTCCTCAAAGTTTCTGCATGGCTTCAAAGTATTAGGTTACAAAGCAAATACCGGAAGTACAGCATTTTGGGCCAATGATTAGTTTCTATGACTTAAAATGTTCATGGGTTAGAAAACTCAGTATTGTTGTCAGTTTTTTCCTAGTTGATCTCAAAACAATCTCAATCAAATATAATCCGAATCAAAATTCTATCCCTTTTTTGTAGATATTAAAAGGCTGGTTCTAAAATTGACTATGACATCACATCAGAAAGCTGGTTCCAAAACTGAGTATAACTTACAATAGTCAAAACAATTTTTTTTGTTGTTACTGGGGTTCGAACTCAGGACCTTGAGCTTGCCAGGCAGGCATGGTGCCACTGAGCTAAATCCCCTGCCCAGTCAAAACAACTTTTAAAAAGTTGGAACATTTACAGATTTGATTTCAATGCTTAATCTAAAGCTCTAGTAACCAAAAAAGTGTAGAATTGAGGAAAAATAAACAAGAAGATGAATGAAACAAAATAAAGTATCCAGACAGACCCACAAGGAGATGATCACTTGAAATTCTCCTAAAGTTTATTTTTTAAATTTAAGTTTATTTTAGAGAACTGAGAATGTAACTCAGTGGCACTGCGCATGTTTGGCATGTGTGAAGGCCCAAGATTCAATTCCCATCATTGCACACACAACAAAAAATAAATTTATTTTTTAACTAATGCATAAAAACATAAGTTACACATATTAATTGTGTGCCTTGTGACTTTTTGATACATATATATAGTGTGTAATGTTTAAACCAGGTAAAAATTATCTGTCTCCTCAAACACATGATTCTTTGTGTTGAAAACATTCAAAATCATTTCTTCTAGCTTTTTAGGATCTACATTACTTTATTGTTATCCATATTCACCACATTGTGCACACCAGAACTTCTTCCTGGTATCTAGCTGACTTTTTATGTTACACAGTGTAGACATGTGTCAAAATATAACATGGTATCTCATAAATATATATAATTTTTCTTTTTTTTGTTTGAGGAACTGGGGCTCAAACTCAGTTTTATGTATCAGTTAAAAATAAATTTGCTGGGGCCGGGGATTTAGCTCAGTGGTTCTGCCACCTGCCTCACAAGCGCAAGGTCCCAAGTTTGATACCCAGTACCAAAAAATTAATAAATAAAATAAATAAATAAATTTGTTATCCAAAGTCACCACTGTGAAGTAGCACAAAAGAACTTATGCTACCCTATGGTCAAGTGATTTTTGTCAAAGGAGCAACACCATTCAGTGGAAAAAGGACAGTCTTTTCAGCAAATGAATCCCAAATAATTAAACATCCATATGTATAAAATGAAGCTTAAACCATACTTTCATAAATGATAAATCAGTAAGCCTTAATTTAAGAAAAGAAATAGAAGGAAAGAATGGAAACAAAGTTTCTGTACATGGGGGGGGCGTTGAGGGGGAGGAAATGGAATAAAATAAAATAAATTTTATTTTTAAAAATGAAAATAAATGAATACAGTCCCTAAAGCAGTGTTTTTCAAATTTTTAGTCATGAGATATAATCCATCAGTGAGTTGTGAACTCTGTTTGGTGGACTGTGTCTGGCATTTTAAAAAATGAAGTAGAACAGAACAGGAAATATCAGAATCATTACACCTAAGATGATTATTACTAGTGAAGTATTTGCTTCAGTTTCACATATGTATGCTTGTGTATACTGTATTCCTGTGTCAGAGACAATTTAATAGAGGAAACTGGTTACACAAATGTTGAAAAGGTGAGAAGCTGAATACAGGAAGGTGATGCAACTGGAGATTAGCAATGACATAAACCACTAATGCCTTTACACTGAGGGACAAAGAGTGGGACCGTGTTGCTAGGTCCCACGGCTGGGATTATCCAAAACACCTGACATCACAGCAGAACGGTTTTGGCTGGTGCAACAGACAGAGGAGACTCAGTCACTGTCAGAGTTACACCTCAGGCAAAGAAAGATGGGGAGAATCACCCAGCTTTCCCACTCTTCCTACTCTCCAGAATTGCGGCAGGGTCTTCTACAGGTTGGACCCACCCAGATGTCATTAACAACCACAGAGAGCCTCAACCTGCAGCCTGTTGAAAGGCTGGGTTTGTACCTTGCCTACCATGCACAAGCCCCTGGGTTCAATCCCAGGAGTGAATGAAGGAATGAATGAATGATCCAGCCGGTTAGGATCGGCATCCCTGTGTCATAGTAGCAGATGAACAAGGAATGGATTTGAGAGCAAATGGGCCAGGGGCCTGATACAGTTGTAAGGCAAAATATATTTTTGATTGAAGAGCAGATTTTAAATGGCTTAAATGTCATTATCTTAGCAAAACTGACATCTATTTTATGCTACTCCTTCTCCATATAGAAAGAAAATTACCCTTTTGATCATTACAGGATGTCAAATTTTGCCCTTTTATGATGTGCTTGAAGAAGGCAGTTTGAACTAAAGAAGTCAGATTGGGACATTAACCTACTTCCCTCAATAGTTTTAAGGGTTTTAGTAGAGAAAATTCCTACTGGATATAAGTGAAATTTAGGCTAGAAAAACAATGCAGGAAGCCTGTCTATAAGCAGCAAATATGTAAACCAAGGAACCAAATGCTTCTGTCTTTCACGGTGTACAAAGAAAATAATAGTTAAAAATCAGTGAACTGGGCAGTAAATTACCTCTGTCAGTGCCTCTGTGTTTGAGAACTTTATAAAATTGGCTGGAACCACAAGGAAGCCAGCAGCCAAAATTCATCTACACCACCCTTTTCCTGACTGATGCCTATCTGCTACCTCAAGTTCCAAAACTTTGACCTTCAATTATTTGGGGTTTATGATACTGTTCCAAGAACTAGCTCTGAAAGCTTCTTCATTGAGTCATCAGCTAGCTCTCACCACCTCTCTGATTTTGAACCAAACCTAATTCTTGATGTTTTATCCTTGAAAACATTCCAGCACCTACATTTGTACTTGATGTATAATGATTGTGCAGGAACACTGTACTTCAATCTATTTCTTTTCTGTCTGACCTCCTTTAGTTATCTTTTACTATGGTTCTAATACTGTTTTAGACCCAACTGGCTCATTATCAAGAGTTCTTTTCAGAGGCAATGAATATTTTTCTGAAGAATGAGTGGATGAATGGATGGATGCATGAAGACAATATAAGTCTCAGTTCTAAATTTCAGCTAATGGGCCGGGGATTTAGCTCAGTGGTTTCACCGCCTGCAAGTGCAAGGACCCGAGTTCGATCCCCGGTACCAAAAAAGCAAACAAACAAACAAATAAATTTCAGCTAAACTGACCTGGAGTCTTCAAGTCAGTTTTCCGGTTCTTGAAGATCATCAGAATGCCACTGTGCTGCCATCTAGTGGTAGCATAACCTCCCAGTGGGAAAAGTACTTGCAGAAAAACAAGTTTGAATACAAAATGAAAGTAAATATCACAATTCTTTTTGAGGTTCTAGCTGCTTTTAATTGCCTCTCCTCTGTTGACTATCTTTGATAGTGACATCATCTCACTTTGATTGTTTAATACATGTACAAAAAGCAGTAACAGGATTTTATAAATAAATGTCGCCACTTTCTGCACCATATGGTTGGGTATGTCCTCTTTGGTATAATGAATGGCAAAGGTCTGTGGATTTTGAGAAACACCTTGCTTAAGGACCTAATGTTTGCTTTAAGTGGAATGTTTGGGGAGTGTTAAACATGGGCTTAGGCATAGTTTCACATTTGAATGGGGTTTAAGAGTCCTGTGGAAAAGGAACTGAACTCTTCACAATTGTACAACGATGGAGTCTGGCGTTAGGGGCTGGGGCAGGCACGGCAGGAAGCAGATCATGAAGGTTGAAGGCCTTTGAGGAATCAGTGTGAGAGCAGAAGTCTGAAGGCGGGGCCAGACTGCATCACTGAGTGTTTACAAACAGGGATTCCAAGTCTAGTGTGAGGCTTTTCATTTTTCTTCTAGTACTGGGGATCGGATCCAGGAACAGTCAGTTACATCCTCAGCCATTTTAGTTGTTTTGTTTTGTTTTGTTTTGAGACAGGGCCTTGCTAAGTTGCCCTGGCTGGCCTCAGACATGTGATCCTCCTCCTCAGCATACTGAGTAGCTAGGATTACAGGTGTGTGACACTACAGCTGGGATGAGACTATTCTTGTACCACCCAGAGCACCTGAGGTGGCGGTGAAAGAACTGATGAATGCACCAAAGGACCTATAGAGGGTCTTTGTTTCTAAAAGACCTCGTTGTGAGAAGTGGTTTATTGACAATACCTGTGATGTCAACAATTCTGAGCTCCTGTTATAGAGTTCTTTCCCCTCAATTTTGCTGGGAATTTCTTTTCTTTTCTTTTCTTTTCTTTTCTTTTCTTTTCTTTTCTTTTCTTTTCTTTTCTTTTCTTTTCTTTTCTTTTCTTTTCTTTTCTTTTCTTTTCTTTTCTTTTCTTTTCTTTTCTTTTCTTTTCTTTTCTTTTCTTTTCTTTTCTTTTCTTTTCTTTTCTTTTCTTTTCTTTTCTTTTCTTTTCTTTTCTTTTCTTTTCTTTTCTTTTCTTTTCTTTTCTTTTCTTTTCTTTTCTTTTCTTTTCTTTTCTTTTCTTTTCTTTTCTTTTCTTTTCTTTTCTTTTCTTTTCTTTTCTTTTCTTTTCTTTTCTTTTCTTTTCTTTTCTTTTCTTTTCTTTTCTTTTCTTTTCTTTTCTTTTCTTTTCTTTTCTTTTCTTTTCTTTTCTTTTCTTTTCTTTTCTTTTCTTTTCTTTTCTTTTCTTTTCTTTTCTTTTCTTTTCTTTTCTTTTCTTTTCTTTTCTTTTCTTTTCTTTTCTTTTCTTTTCACCAGAGATCAAACTCAGGACCTTGCACTTACAACACAGGCACGGCACCACTGAGCTACATCCCTGGCCCTAGCTGGGAATTTCTTGGGTGAACTCCAAAAATATTTTAGAGCCTACCACTTAGCGGGTCTCAAATAAGATCTCTTTCTAGTCTATGTTTGGATCTTAATAAAACTCTATCTCAGCATATAATCATTAAAAATAAAATGTTTGATGAGGTCAGGACACTAGAAGTATAAAATAAAGAAACTGTATCTGTTTGGGCATTTTGGGAGACACCAGGGGATATTAGAGGTGAAAGAGATTAACTGGGAGAAATGCCTGTGAAGAATAAGAGCAGGAAGCAGGTGTAGACAGGAAGTGCCTTCCGATTGCAGGGCTGGCCTGTTACACGTGAAGGAAGAGGGAGAAAGAAGGCGGGTCTGAAGGGAGGGAGGAGCTCGGTTCTAAGAAAGTTTGGGCTGATGGGGAAATTGCAGGTTCAAGTCACCTATCCTGCATCCTGCAGGAATAACCCTAAACCGGTTTCTGACCATGCTCAGTGCTTAGCAGAGAAAGCCCGGGGAGGTGTTGTTATAATATGGAAATAGATTGAGGAGCTGCACGTGAGGCTTCTCATCAGCCATCTTCCTTGCCCTGGGAAATCCACACTGCATTCTTGTGACCACCAGAGAGTCCTTCCATTAATCTACTGTATCGTATAATACGATTAGCTAGGCTAAATAGAGCTGAGGTCCAGCAGGTCTCCCGCTTGCTAAGAGACCTTCCCTCTTGTGCAACTCTCACATTTTGGTGCAAGGAATGTTTTAAACATAATCAAATCTGCTGCCTGCTTCCCTGTAGTCACCGTTTCAAGGCCTACTAGCCATGGCCCTTTGATCACTGCCTGCTGCAAAAGTTACCTTCCAATCTCTTCAAGCCGGTTCTCTGTACTGTGCTTATGCCACTGCCTGTGTCCTGACCATCACATCTCCCGGAAGTTCTGGGTCAGCTGCCCACAAGGTGGCCACCCCATAAATCATGAGATGCCTCTGCCCAGCCCTGGACTGCAGGGTTTTGCCTGCTTGCCTTTCTGTGCCTAGAAGGAAATGTCATCTCCTTATAAGAGCCAACCACTGGTTGCATATCTTGGTGTCCTCATATTTATGTGGCATACAATACAAGCTATATTTGTATATTTTCTTTTGCTTTTGTTACACAAATAATAGTGACTATGTACATTGTTCTGCACTTTTTGTTCTCACTTAACTACACACCTTGACAGTCTTTCATTCGTTTCATAAAGAACCTTATCGTTTATGGTTGAATAGTACGGTTTGTATAGATGTACTACTCATCATTAAGTAGTTCCCCATTAATGAATTCTAACCAGGTGAAGGTTGCTACCAGTCTATCACAAGCAATGCTATAACAAATGTATGTCATTTTCAGTGTGTGAGAATTGTTAAAAGATAATGAAAGCCAGGCATTAAAGTAGTGGAAACAGACTTTATTCAGTAACTCTGGCAGTAGGAGAAAGAGCTGAGCTCCATTGAAGTGGGTGGAGAGGTCACTGGGCATTTTGGGTTTTTTCATATATATATATATTTTTCCATATAAATATATTGCTCTTTGTTGAACATAAACAGTTTTAGATATATAAATGCCACTTATAAGTCATCATAATGTGTTTTTAAAAGCAGAAGTTAGAAGTTATTAAATCTAGCTCCAAGTAGGTATTCTTATTTTAATTAACCCTTTAAACTAATGCGTAAAAACGTAAAAGTCATACATATTAATGGAACACCATATGATGTTTAAATACATGTATACTTTATATAATGTTTAAATCACATTGAAATACCTATCTCCTCAAACATCTATTATTACTTTATGACGAAAACATACAAAATCCTATCTTTTAGCTTTTTTTTCTTTTTTTGAGACAGGGTCTTGCTATGTAGTCTTGGGTGGCCTTGAACTTGGGATGATCCTTGTGCCCCAGCCTCCTAAGTGCTGGTATTACAGGTGTGTGCCACCATCCCCAGCTCTTTTTTTTTGGTACTGGAGATCGAACTCAGGACCTCGCATTTGCAAGGCGGGCACCAGAACCACTAAGCTAAATCCCTGGCCCTAGCTTTTTGAAATATACAGTACATTATTGTTTTCTATAGTCACCCTACTGTATAATTGCACATCAGAAGTTCTTGCTGCTATCTAGCTGTAACAGTATCCATTGCTAAAACTTTCCCTGTCTCTCTCTTTCCTACTTTCCCAGGCCTCTAGTCATTACCATTTTACTCTCAATGGAGCTTTTTTGTTTGTTTGTTTGGTACCAGGGATCGAACTCAGGTCCTTGCACTTGAGAGGCAGGCGCCGGAACCACTGAGCTAAATTCCCGGCCCATTACCATTTTACTCTCAACTTCTATGAGATCAACACTTTTATATTTTGTGTACCAGTAAGGTCATATGGTACATGTCTTTGTGTTTGGCTTATTTCTCTCGACACGATGATCTCCAATTCCATCCATATTGTTGTAAATGACAGGATTTCATTCTCTTTCGGCTGACGAGGAGTCCATTATGTACATGTAACACATTTTCTTTACCCATTCATTGGTTGATGGACACATCGATTGATTCCATATCTTGGCTGTCACGAATAGTGCTGCGATAAACCTGGGAGTGCAGATGTCTCTTTGACCTGCTGATTTCATTTCCCTTGGATCTATAACCAGTAGTGGGATTGCCATATCATGCGGTAGTTCGATTGTTACCCCAGGAAGTATTCTATCCCCATAGGATGTAAGGTAGTAATTCTTTTATTTGTAATTATTTTGAATAAGATTATTTTAGTCTTGGTGTTTGTTTTTTTTCAGTACTAGGGATGGAACTCAGGACCTTGCACTTGTGAGGCAGGTGTGGCACCACAGACCTAAATCCCTGGCCCCATGAATAAGATCATTTTATATATAATTGAAACTTATTCCTCTAAGCACGTTATGTTCATAAAGAGCACCTGGCAAAGCATGCAGCACAAAGAAGTGTTGAATAAATGAATAGTCTCCCCTTATCCACGGGAGATACATTCAAAGACCCCTCAGCAGATGCTTGAAACCACAGAGAGCATGGAACTCTATATGTACTGTTTGTTCTATTCATGCATACCTATGATGTTTCATTTATAAATCAAGCATAGTAAGAGATTAATAACAAAATAGTAAAATTATAATGTACTGCAGTGAAACTTATATAAACTTGGTCCCTTCCAAAATATCCTACCTTTTCTTTGCATTGCAGTAATATTTTCAGACTATAGTTGACTCTTGGTAACTGAGACCACAGTTTAGGGGACACAACTGTTATCTCTTTTTTTTTTTTTGGTACCAGGGATCGAACTCAGGTCCTTGCACTTGCGAAGCAGGCGGCAAAAACACTGAGCTAAATCCCTGGCCCCTGTTATCTCTTAAAGGAAGGTTGCGGGGAGGCTGCAGCAATGAGTCCTATGGTGAAGTGATGCTTCTATGTGACCTTGACTCATGGGACCTCCTGCAGTAACACAGACTGATGTAGCTGTCAGGTCTTTACGACTTGTACATTGTATAATTCCCCCATCTAGCCCCTTAGCTGATGGGCGCTTCTTACTGCTCATAGTGTGCCTGTCTCTAGTACTTCCTCTGTTTCTGAGCTTTATATTTTTCAAATTATCTGCTGTGCCTTGGTCAAACAGCCAAGCCCTTCAGAAATTCATGTAGTATAAGTCGTTTTATATAGTAGTAGAATTAGTTTCCATATATCACACACACACACACACACACACACACACTTTTTTTGGTGTTGGTGCTAGGGATGGCGTTCAGGGCCTCACATGTGGGCTAGGCAAGCACTCTTCCACTGAGCTACATCCCCAGCCCATAGTTTTCTAATATTTTATTAAGGTTCTATATTCAAAGAGATTTGAATTATATAGTATACCATTACCTATACATAGTTGTGTATATAAATGCATATTTTTCATGTGGCATTTAGTATAGTTTTTTGTTTGTTTGTTTGAGACAGGGTCTTGCTTTGTACTTCAGGCTGGTCTTGAACTATGTAGCCCAGGCAGGCCTCGAACTCACAGCAATCCTCCTGTCTCAGCCTCCAGAGTGCTAGGATTACAGGCATGTGCCACTATGCCTGGCTTATATAGTATAGTTTTGTTTATAACTAGTATATGTTATTTATAATTAGTGTAGTCCCAGGTCATTAAAAGATGTATAATTAGTATTACCGAAGATGGTATAATACAGCATTATATAGTACTGTAATATACCACAGTCTTATCAGTCTGTAGTCTTTCAGGTCCCCACCAACCCTCGTAATTATTCAGTTACAGATCAATTACATCCTCTCATGAGAACCAATAGCTGTCTCACTTTCTTATACTACAAAGCTCCCACCCCATCTCTGCTGTCAAGTGCAATTCCTGTGTGGGCTGCCTAGTTTATGTACCCTCCTCCATTAGACTATGAGTACATGGGTAACTAACACATCACTGTCAATTTAAAAAAAAGAATCATATGTGAAAGAGGAGCAGCTTCTGAAGGCAGGAGGATGGGGTGAGGAGAGTGTTTGAGTTTCTGAGGCTGTGTTTGGGATGGACCACCACTTCCGGTCCTTCCCTGGTAACTTCTTGGTTCCTAGAGCTCTAGTCCTGATGAGCGAGACTGCCATTCCAAAGGAAGTGACTCGGCATTTTCAGTTATTATTGGTGGCTTTAACAGGCAAATTTCTTAGATGCCATTGCTTATTGATTTCCACAATACCGCAGGACCTGTATATAGTTGTGTGTATCAATGCATATTTGTCATGTAGCATTTAGTATAATTTTTATTTGTCTGTTTTTAGGTACCAAGGTTTGGGTTTGGGCTTTATATGTTTCATTACTGTCTGGGGTCACTGGTGGAGCAGTGCCTGGCTATGGACACTCATTCTAAAGAGGTTGTAGGGTACCAAGCTGACCTTCAGAAGCTTGGAGGATTCACGTTTTCATAGCCGGGCATTTTATTTTATTGTTTCTTTATTTTTGCAGTACTCAGGATCAAACTCAGACCTTCTGCTTTCGAGGCAGGCAGCAGAAGCACTGAGCTAAATCCCTGGCCCATAACCAGGCATTTTAAAGTGAGAATAAGACAGAAGGGGAGAGGAGCAAACAAGGCAAGTCTGGGACATGAAAATTACAAAAAGTGCATAAGAAGGGTGGTCAGTGTACAGGAGATGAGGCCCGCTGAATGGCCATTGTTGAAGTTAGGATTTATGATTGTTAACAATTTTTTTAAAAAATGAAATTCTCTGAAAAAGAGGGGGTCAAGTGTTTAGCTAGAACAAACTGAGCCTGAGCTTTTTCAGACGGAAACTCAAGAGGAAAGCTGGGTTGTCCCAGGGACGCACTTGAGGCTCAAAGAAGCCATGCTAGGGTTGGTCAAGTCTTTCAGTGCAGGGGTTTGCACGAGGTCATTATGTGCCAAGAGTTCTTCTGCAGTCCTCAGAATGCAGCTACAAGATAAAGCCCAGAAGCACAAGCACTGGGTCAAATTGCCCTCCTGAGGGAAGATACCAATTTATGCTCCTACCCAAAATGGACGAAAATACCTCTTTCCTCGTTTTTCCTCATTCCCAGCCAACACCAAGGTTTACCACTTTATATCATGGTGAATATAATAGGTAAAATATCATATTTCATTAATTTCACTTATTATAAATGAGATTGAGCATCTTTTTATATGATTAAGTTTATTTGTATTTTCTTTTCTGTGAACTTCCTGAACGTGCCGTTTTTATTTAATTTAGATTGCATGGTGGGAATCTGTTATTTAATAGCTCTCTATATAGTAAGAAAATTATCTCTTTTCTTTTGATATATGCATTTTCCTAGATTATAGTTAGTATATTAACTTTGCTTATAGTGTTCCAGTTACAATAAAAATTTATTTTTGTGTAACCAAATTTATCAGTCTTTTTTTTTCTGTCAAGGATTTTGTATCATCCTTAAAGAGACATTTTTCATTCTGACATTATTTTTCAAATCTTACATGGTTTTATCTGGTGCTTTGATAATTTAAATTTTTGATCCATTAGGAACTTGTCCTGATGTAATATGTGAACAATGAATCAAACTTATTTTTTTCCTAGATGGCTAACCATTTCTCCCATGATCACGATTTAATATTCCAATTTCCCCTTTAATTTAAAATGACATATAGCCAGAGATTTAGTTGATCCCTGGTACCAAAAAAAAAAAAAAAAAAAAAAGACGTATTTATCCTATCTTAGAGATTTTCTTTGTTCAAGTTCTTACATTTTAATTAAGCTTTCATCTTTAAAATAAAAGTTATACATGCAAATAGTTTAGAGTTAATGGGCCAGGGATTTAGCTCAGTGGTGCCACATCTGCCTGAGTTCGAGTCCCAGTACAAGAGAAAAAAAAGTTTAGAGTTAAATAGTTATTCTACGTTTGTTACCAAAAATAAGTATTCTTTTCCCTTTTCTTCATATTTCCTCATGACCAGACCAATTTTTTTCTCCTGTTGGTTTATTGTTTTGGAATTTGCCTCCAAGTCTCTAAATAAAACACATTTCTATTTCGTAATTTTTAAACCTTAGTAGTTCAGTTTTTTAAAAAAAATTAAATTCTTTTATTGGTACATTGTAGGTATACAACACAATTACATTTCTCATTGGGAATTGTACCTTTACTTGATGTATCTAGGTTCTTATTTTTACCCCATTCCTAGCCTTCCCTTCACCACCTCCACCCTTCCCTATTTACAAAGACTTTATTGCCATTTTTTCCATTTCTCATCATTTTTCCTTTCCCTTCTTTCCTTTCCCCTGCCAATCCCACTACCCCTACCCCTTTGAACCTTTTCTTCCTATTTTGCATTATCAATTATTCATTCTAATCATTGGTACATTTTAGGTATACAATATAATGTCATTCATCATTGGAAATTTGCACCTTTACATAGTCTCTCTTGGTTCTTATTTTTCACCCTTGCCCAGCCCTCCCTTCAACCCCTCCACTCCTCCCTATTTACAAAGATTTTGTTCCTATTTTTCCATTTTCTCATATTAATCCCATTCCCTTCTATCCTTTCCCCTAGCCCTCCCACTTCCTTCCCCTTTGCCCCCTTTCTTCCTATTTCACATTACCTATTATACATTTTGGTCCTTATTTACACTTTCAGTTTCTCACACCAGAGAAACTATTTGGTATTTATACATGTGTGTCCTATTTATTTCACTTAAGAGTATCCCCCCAATGTGCATCCACTTAGCTATAAATGTCTCTAATTTCTCATTTTTTATGGCTGAGTAGTACTCCATTTTATTTTTTAAAAACCACATTTTCTTTATCCAGTCTCCAGTTGATGGGCATTTGGGCTGTTTCCAAGTTTTAGCTATCACAAACTGTGCTGCTATGAACATGGGCGCACATATATCACTGTGGTATGATTCTTTTAATTCTTTGGGGAAGATCCACAGCAGTGGAATAGTGGGGTCAAATGGGACTTCCAGTCCTAGTTCTTTGAGGTATCTCCATACTGATTTCCACAGTGCTTGCACCAGTCTACACTCCCACCAGCAGTGGAGCAGGGTTCCTCTTTCCCCACACCCCCGCCAGCATTTGTTATTGGTTGATTTCATGATAGCAGCCATTCTTTCTGGAGTGAAGTGGAATCTCGGCGTTGTTTTCATTTGCATCTCTCGAATGACCAGTGATGTTGAACATTTATTCATGTATTTATTTGCTATTTCTACTTCTTTGTCTGAGAAATGTCTGTTCATTTCAGATGCCCATTTTTGGATTGGGTCTTTAAATTTGGGAGGTCTGATCTTTTTAAATTCTTTATAGATTTGAGATAGTAGACCTTTGTCTGAGGAAGAGCAGGTGAAGATTTTTTCCCACATTGTGGGTTGTCTCTTCACACTGCTGGTGGTTTCTCTTGCTGTGCAGAAGCCTTTTAATAAGAAGAGATCCCACTTGTTGATTGTTTGTGCTAGTTCACAGGCAACTGAGGTTTTGTTCATAAAATCTTTTCCTACACCAATGTCTTCAAGAGTTCTACCTAACCTCTGTTCCAACTGGTTCAGAGTTTCTATTTTAATATTTAGATCCTTAATCCATTTGGATTTTAGCTTAGTGCATGGTGAGAGATATAGGTCTAGTTTGAATCTTTGGCAAGTTGAAGCCCAACTTTTCCAGCACCATTTATTAAAGAGGCTATCTTTCCTCCAGTGAGGGTGTTTGGCTCCTTTATCAAAGATGAGATGGCTGAGTGTGTCTGGCATTGTTTCTGCATCTTCTAATCTGTTCCACTGGTCCTCAGGTCTGTTTCTTTGCCAGTACCATGCTGTTTTTATCACAGTAGCTTTGTAGTATAGTTGCAGGTTGGGGATTGGGATACCCCCTGCCATGTCTCTGTTACCTAGAATTGCTTTTGCTATTCTGGGTCTCTTCTTGTTCCAAATGAATTTTTGGATTATTTTCTCAAGGCCCATGAAGTATGCTGCTGGGATCTCAATTGGAATTGCATTAAATCTATATAGCAGTTTTGGAAGTATGGCCATTTTCACTATATTAATCCTTCCTACCCAGGAGCAGGGGATGTCTGTCCATTTTCTGATATCACTTTCAATCTCTCTTTTCAGAGTGCCATAGTTTTCAGAGAAGAGGTCTTTGATTTCTTTCATTAGGTTGATTCCTAGGTATTTCAGTTTTTTGGATGCTATTGTGAAAGGAATTATTTGCCCTACTTCTCTCTCAGTGAGTCTGTCATTGGTGTAGAGGAAAGCTATTGATTTTTGTGTGTTGACCTTGTAACCAGCTACTTGACTGAATTTGGTTATTAAGTCTAGAAGACTTTTGGTGGAGTTCTTGGGGTCTTCTATATAGAGTATCATGTCATCTGCAAATAATGACAATTTGACTTCTTCATTACCTATCTTTATTCCTTTTATTTCTTTCTCTTGTCTAATTGCCATGGCTAATGTCTCCAGAACTATATTGAACAAGAGTGGTGATAGTGAACATCCTTGTCTTGTTCCTGATTTTAGTGTGAAGGATTTCAGTTTGTGACCATTTAGTATGATATTGGCTGTTGGTTTTTCATAGATGGCTTCTATCAGTTTGAGGTAGAGACCATCTATTCCAATTTTTGGTAGGGTTTTTATCATAAATGCATGTTGGATTTTGTCAAATGCTTTTTCTGCATCTATGGAGATAATCATATGGTTTTTGTCCTTGGCTCTATTGATATAGTGTATTACATTGATTGTTTTGCATATATTGAACCATCCCTGCATCCCTGGGATGAATCCCACTTGATCAGGGTGTATGATCTTCTTGATGATCTTCTGCATTCTGTTTGCCAGTATCTTATTAAGGATTTTTGTATCTATGTTCAAAAGTGAGATTGGCCTATAGTTCTCCTTTTCAGTTGGGTCTTTCTCTGCTTTGGGGATCAAGGTGATGCCTGCTTCCAGGAATGAATTTGGGGGTATTGCTTCCCTTTCAATTTCATTGAAGAGTTTAAACAGTAGTGGCAGCAGTTCCTCTCTAAATGTCTTGTAGAATTCAGCAGTGAAGCCATCAGGGCCCGGGCTTTTGTTAGTTGATAAGTTTTTAATTACATTTTCAATTTCATTTGTTGATATTGGGTTGTTCAGAATTTTTAGGTCTTTGTTCAACTTCGGTAATTCATATGTATCTAGGAATCTGTTCATTTCTTCTGTGTTGTCCATCTTAGTGGTATATAGGTTCTGGAAGTAGGTATTGATCCTCTGGATTTCTGCTGGGTCTGTTGCGATTTCACCCTTTTCATTCCTAATTGCATGGATTTGGGCCTTTTCTTTCCTTTTTCTGACAAGGTTGGCTAAGAGTTTCTCAATGTTGTTTATTCAAGAACCTGCTCTTGGCTTCATTGATTTTTTGTATTGTTCTCTTAGTCTCTATTGCATTGATTTCTCCTCTGATTTTTATAATTTCCTCCCTTGTATGAGCTCTGGGGTTGTCCTGCTCTTCTTTTTCTAGAAGCTTGAGGTTCAGCATCAGGTTATTTAATTGGGCTCGTTCTGTTTTCCTAATATGCGTATTCACTGCTATGAATTTCCCTCATAAGATTCCTTTCATTGTTTCCCATAGATTCCGATATGTTGTACTGTCATTGTCATTTAATTGAAGGAACTGTCTGATTTCTTCTTTAATTTCCTCTGTGACCCACTGGTTATTCAGAAGTGTGTTGTTCAATTTCCACGTGTTTATGAAATTTTTTGAGTTTCTTTTGTAATGGATCTCCAATTTCATTGAACTATGGTCTGATAGTATACAGGGGATAACTTCAATTCCTTTGCACTTACTTAAACATGTTTTATGTGTGAGTATGTGGTCTATTTTGGAGAATGACCCATGTGGAGCTGAGAGGAATCTGTATTCTGATTTTGTGGGGTGGAAGACTCTGTAAACATCTGTTAAGTTCATTTGTTCAAGAGTTCGATTGAGTTCTAGTATTTCATTACTTACTTTTAGTCTAGTTGATCTATCTATTTGTGACAGTGGGGTATTGAGGTCCCCCACTACAATTGTATTAGTGCATATATGACCTTTCATGTCCATTAGCATTTGTTTTATATAGTTGGGCGCACTAGTGTTTGGTGCATAGATATTTATGATCGTCATCTCTTCCTCTTGGATTCTTCCCTTTACAAGGATGTAGTGTCCTTCTTTGTCTCTCTTAATCAGTGTTGATTTGAAATCTACTTGATCTGCAAAGAGGATAGCTACTCCTGCTTTTTTTCGGGTTCCTGTTGCATGGAGTATTGTTTTCCACCCTTTAACTTTCAGTCTATGAGTTTCCTTTTGAATTAAGTGTGTTTCTTGTATGCAGCATATTGTTGGATTTTGCTTCTTGACCCATGCTGCCAGTCTATTTCTTTTGATTGGTGAATTGAGACCATTAACGTTGATGGTTATAACTGAAACGTATTGACTTGTCATTGCCATGACTTTTTCTTTTTTTGGGGTTCTCCCCCTTTACATTTAATTTCTTGTCATGCCAGATGGGTTCATTCTGCTTTGCTTCCTGGGGTTGTGATCCTCAATGTCTGTTCCTAGGATATTGTGTAAAATTCTTTGGAGTGCTGGTTTGGTATTCATGAAGTTCCTAAGGTGCTCTTTGTCATGAAAGTATCTTATTTCTCCATCCATTTCGAAAGATAGTTTTGCAGGGTACATCAATCTGGGTTGGAGGCTGTTTTCTTTTAGGGCTTGAAACACATCATTCCAAGCTCTTCTTGCCTTGATGGTTTGTGTTGAGAAGTCTGCTGTGATTCTGATGGGCTTTCCTTTGTATGTGATTTGTTTCTTTTCTCTAACTGCTTGTAGAACTTTGTTCTTCTGTTGAGTTTCTGGTATCTTAACAATTATATTCCTATGTGTAGATTTTTTTTGATCAAGGTTATTTGGAGTCCTATATGCCTCACTTATCTGTATGTCAAGCTCTTTTCCCCTGCTTGGGAAGTTTTCTGCCATTATTTCTGTGAAGAGATTTTTTATGTCATTTCCACTCTGTCCTGTTTCTTCATTGACTCCAATCAGTCTTATGTTATTCTTCTTTGCATCATCTAGCAGCTGCTGGATTGATTTCTCATGTTCCCTTATAATTTTGAAGCAATTTTTCTTTTCCTGGTCACTAATTGCAATCTTATCTTCTATATCTGAAATTCTGTCCTCACATTGGCTCATTCTGCTGTGCAGACTTTCAGTGGAGTTTTTCATGTCCTGGACATCTATTTACATCTGTTTCATGGATTCCATTTGTTTCCTATGTTGGGATTCCATCATGTTCCTGAGCTCCTCTCTAGATTTATTACTCATGTCTTGCACTAGGGGCACAATTTCTCCTGTTATCTGAGAAATTATTTCTGATTTCATTTTTTCCAGATCCCCTTTTGTTGCCAGTTCAGTGGGTCCAGGTGGTTGAGTATCAGAGTGTTCTATCTCATTTCCCTTTGGGGTTGCTGTAGGTGATCTGGAAGTCTGGTTTTGAGACTTATTTACGTGTTTTCTCATTTCAACTGGGGCGGGGGGGCTGTTGGCGCCTGCACGGATTACCTCCTCTGAGCTGGGAGAGGTGGGACAGGGGCCAGGAGCAGCGGTAGGGATGGTGGCCCAAAGGCCCTTTCCTGTGGTCTGGGAGCAGCGGGAGGGATGGTGGTGAGGAAGCCCCTTCCTCTGGTCCAGGACCAGTGGGACAGTGGCTCAGAAGCCCCTACCTCTGGGCGGGGAGCGATGGGAGGGATGGTGGCCCGGAAGCCCCTTCCTCTGGGCCAGGAGTGGCGGGACAGAAGGTGACCCAAAAGCCCTTTCCTCTGGGCTGGGAGCAGCGGGAGGGACGGTGGCCGGGAAGCCCCTTCCTCTGGACCAGGAGCAGTGGGACGGCAGCTCAGAAGCCCCTACCTCTGGGCCGGGAGCAGCGGGGCTCAGTACTGTGGTCTGGTGGTCTGGTGGTCTGGTATCCTCTGCGTCTTTATAGTGTGGAAGCAGGTGGCTGTACAGAAGAGCGGGGGGGCGGTTGTCCAGTGGGCTGATTCGGCGTGTTCCGCGCGACTCAGGACCTTGGTAAGGTGTCCGCAGACCTGCTTGTCTGCAGCGGGCTGATTCGGCCAGTAGTTCAGTTTTATCCTACTACACACCATTAGAATTTAATTCCTTTTCTCACCCTTAATGCTACAAGTTAAGACTCTTCTCGGCATCCTGCCAATATAGTTGGTTATATCTAGAGATAGTGTTCACACTATTACAACCAGGTAGACACACATCATGGTTGTAGGGAGTTATGATTACTTTTCCTTTCCTACACTTTTTGCCTACCCAGAGTTCATAATTGTTCAAATTGTGTATATTTATTTAGCTTTTAAAGTACTGCTCATTAATTTAACTTTAAACTCTCTGCCACATTTCTAAGTAACTTCACAGATGTTCAAACACACCAGGTATTTGGATTCCATTTGAATCCTTTATAAATGCCTTGTTTTATTCTCATAATTTGTAAGGTCTTTTTGTCCCAAATTTTCTGATTTTTTACAATGATGTGTTGTATTAGACAGGCTTCTCCAGAGAAACAGAACTGATATAATATATAGAAAAAGATTTTTTTTTAATAAAAAAAATAAGAAATTGGCTCATATGGGCTGGGAACGTAGCTCAGCAGGTCAGTGTCTGCCTGGCAAGAGCGAGTCCCTGAGTTTGATTCCTCATACCAAAGCTGGTGTCCAGTTGTGCCTGCTGCAGACAGGAAGGGCTGGTGGTGAAGAGAAGTCTGAAGGCAGGCTGCTAGAGAGGACGGGGAGAGGGGCTTGTTCTATTCCGACCTTTCACTAATTGAATGAGGCTCATCCAAATTAGGAAAGGCAATCTGCTTTACTCAAATCGACGGATTTAAATGCTAATGTCATTCAAAACGTGCTCTCAGAAACACCCAATACCTGGAGTAATGTTTGACCCAGGATCCAGGAACTTCTTGGCCCAGCCAAATTGACACATAAAGTTAACTACTGGGTGTCCCTTGGCATGGGCCTGTTTTTGTCCATTGTATGGGGTGGGTCTCCTTTAATCTATAGCTTCATGGGCTTTGGTTCTGTGAACTTTTATTTCTCTTCTCTCCTCTCTTCCTTCTTCCCCTTGTCCTCCTCCACTTTCTTCCTCCTCCTCCTCCTCCTCTTCTTCTTCTTCCTCTTCCACGTTCTCCATCTTCTTCCTCTCTCTGTCTCTCTCTGTCTCTCTCTTCCATCCCCAGGGCCTCATGCAAGCTGGGGGAGCACTCCACACTCAGCTATATGCCAGCCCTCGCTTCTCCATTTCTTGGAGTCCTCTTAGAAGGATTTTTAGATTTTCTAGCTGAACCTTGACTGTTGCTGTCTGCTTTTCCTTCACGTCTGGCAATCCTTGGTCGTTTTCATCCCTTCGAGCGTAGGGAACTAAAAAGCTGTTGCAGGCTCTGGATGGTGGTGGTGGGGAGAACTTATTGAACGTGACCTGCACAATAGAGTGATCTGGCCAGATTGCTTGGTTGGGAAACCATTGTCGGTATGTTTAGATCTGTTTTATTGGGGTGGTCAGATTCCTCAGAGGAAACTTCTGATCTTAAAGGAAGAAGCCTGGAAACCAGCTAGGCTTAGGTGCTGCGGGAGCCAAATATGTTTCCTTATGCTCTGTTTCCAGTGCTTTCTATCTTCCAGTCCAGCATCCTGTCCAAGCTCTCTCAGGAATGAGCCTCACAGGGTTGGAGAGGGACAGTGACCCAGCTGCAGACACCCTTTAACCCTTAATAGATTGCCAAGCCATTGTCCTGGTTTTGCTTCTCCTTGCCTGGCCCCACTTCTGCAGAAATGGTGGCGCTGCTGCCTGAGGCTGCTGCACATCCTGCTGTGAAACTCCGATGGCTGTCAGCTTTGGCTGTCAGCTTTGGCTGCCGCTGACTTCAGATTCTGTTTTCAGGCTACTGATGAGGTGTGTTGCTCTCATTTTCATCCCCTCTGCTTTCCAGCTTCAAAATCTTGCTTCTACTGCCTCATTCCCCGTTTCTCTCCATCCTTGTGGGTTTATGCCTTTATGACAAACTTTTCACTGTTGTTCCAGTAGAGTTTGGGGAAGGAGCAAACACAGAGGCCTGTATGTGATCCACTGTCTTTACTTGAAGGCTCTTTTGTAAGATCTTAAAAAATAATTTCCATTGATGAAATTCTATTCACTAATTCTTTCATATTTTTGAAGTATAGAAGTTAAAAATTTTTTAAATTTAACTTTGTGTTATGCTTTCTTTCAGTGTTTCCAAAGAAACATTTTTTATGCTGATTAGATAAATATTAATCTTATTCCATCCTAAGGAAACTTGCCAAGTAGGCATGATTCTTTTGACACTTGATCCCAACTTCAGTTGGAGATTTTCTCCTTCCACCACCTTCACATCTCCCCTTCACATCTCCAGTGACTTTTAGAGTCCCCATAGTAGGGGCTGGGGATGTAGCTCAGTGGCACTGTGCCTTCCTGGCAAGTGCAAGGTCCTGAGTTCAATTCCCAACACTGGAAAAAGAAATGACTAGCCAAGAATCCCTGTAGGAGTGTCTTCTCACTAATGTCCTCAAACAAGAACTTTTCTTTCCACGTTTGTTTTTTATGCTTCAGGTCTTTGACAGTCCTTCTTTTGTATCAAAACTTATGTGTCAAGGGTCTTAGTTCATTACACAGTGCTCTGATCTTTCTTAGCTCATAGAAAGTACCAAGAGCTATTTTGGAGGGAATTTGCATTCATTATTGATTTAATCCTTAAAACAATCTGGTGTGGTAAATATTATTAGTCCCTTTTTAAAAATTTATTTATTTATTGGTACAGGGGATTGAACTCAGGACCTTGTGCTTGCAAGGAAGGCGCCAGAACCACTGAGCTAAATCCCCAGCCCTATTAGTCCCTTTTTATAAATGAGTCAACTGAAGCTTAGAGAGGTTATGCTTCTTTCGTCCAAGATCAGATAGTGGTGTGTCATGGCTCCATAATACAATGACCTTGTAATCCCCACATGCACTGTACTTCAGAAACTAGGTAATATTTACTGTGCTATCTCACAGAGTAAGACTTAAAATTCTCAATGGCTATTTTAAAGACAAGACATTAATCCCAATAGTGAGTGTCATGTTGAATTTTCAAGTAAATCAAAAGTTTTTGGCAGCTGGGCCTTCCCATTGCCATTCCTCCTGCCCACCCCCGCAGGACATGGCATCCATTTGGTGTTTATAACATTGTAGTTAAAGACAAAAGAAAATCATCTACGACCATGGAAAGTTTTACTGGAGTTACGTTTTAAACTAAGCTCTCGGCTGAGAAATTCTCATCTTTGAGCAGTGTATTTAGATATGCTGGCATGTTATAAATAGAACCTTCAGTCCTTTCTCCATTTCATCCCTGATTTTTTAGTTCAAAGAAGAATTTTTATTTTTCATGGAAACAAAGCATATCAAAATCACAAGGGATTTTTCCTGATTATTTCTCTCTAAGGTTATAAAAACACACATTCCTATGATTTAACACACATTTCTTATCCTTCCTGGGATCTTAACTAGATTTCCAGGAATAGCAGAAGATACTGTCTTCTCTAGAGATGTAGTAATTTCTCTCCACTAACCCAGAACCCTTGGCAATTCATCTCTCACTATAATTTGATTGGATTCCCTGGTTTCTTTTCTTTTCTCGCCTCCCCTCTATTCCCTCCTCTTTTTTCTCCTCACTCCTCCTTCCCTCCCTCATACGCATACTTCTTAAAGGACTAGTATATGTAATATATGTGACATCAAAATGAATAAGACTCTTTCTTCAAATATTTTGAGGACTAAATAAACACTATAATGCATAATATACAATACCGTGCATTTGAAAAACCCATTACTGAGCCAAGTGGGATGGTGCACACTGTAATCCCAGCACTTTGGGAGGCTGAGGTAGGAGGATCACAAATTCAATTCCAGGCTGGGGATCTCAGTCTCAAACACACACACACACACACACACACACGAATATGAACTTTTCTCCCTTTACTTCCAAAGAATAGCAGTTTCAGACTCCTGTCCCTCCTCCACAAAGCCCCCTGTACCTTCTCATATTCCTGTCTATCCTCTCAGTACATGGCATTCAAACTGTTTTTCCAGGCCAAAAATTTATGCTGTTTCTCTTAGTGTCTCTTAAAGTCTGCCCCTCCCCATTGGCCCAAATTCAATGAGTAGGTACTGATGATTCCTACTCCAAAATGCTTTCAACTGCCAACCTGTTCCCTTTTTTTTGGTACCGGGGATCCAACTCGGGTCCTTTCGCTTGCGCAGCAGGCGGCGAAGCCACTGAGCTAAATCCCCGGCACCTGTTCCCTTTTTGATTGCCACTTCACTATCTAAGCACCATCTTTTCTCCCTTGGACTATACAGTGCTTCCTGAATGGACTCTTTGCTTCCATTTCTTCTCTTTTGTTTCATGATGATCTATTCTTTGAGTTGCAGCCAGAAAGCTAAACTGCCTTATAACAGCAGATCAGATTGTATTCCAGCCATAATGGAGTAAGAGAGTCTGAAAAATACAATGTTTAAATTTTTAACAATTTATTTCGGTAAAAGACATGTTGCCATTAACCCTCCTCAAGATACCCCCTCCCCTTTGCTTTGAACATATATATTCCATCCTCCTTGTCACTTTCTGAAGCAGTTCTGAAAGTCCTCTTTCATGGGTTTATGAGATGTGATTTAAAAATATATATATGGTAAATGCTGCTGCCGTGTGTCATCTAACAGAAAGATAGGCTTGGAAAACTATTACAGTGCACCCTCCACCTTATTCACCAGCTCTGGCACCATGCAACTTCTGGTTTCTCGCCAAAGTCAAAATGACCACGAAAGGTAAATATTTTGAATCAATTCAGGACATCAAGGCAGCCATGATACAGTAGCTAAAGACGCTCACAACAAAGGACCTCCAGAACTGCTTCAGAAAAAGGTAAGAATGATGAAGTAAGTATGTTCAAGGCTAGCGTGGGTATTCTGAGGGGGGATTAATAGCCATGTATCTTTTACCATAGTAAATGTATTTTTCAATCATACCTCACATTTCATGGCTTAGCACATGGTCCCCATTGGTGCATGTTCCAAATGCATGTATGTTTTTTTTCACTGTCTTCTGGCATTCATTGTTTCTTATGAAAAATTACCTAGCATTTATATCATGTTTGTACATATATAATGTTTTTCTCCACCTGCATTCAATATAATTTTTTACACCTCCATTTTTGGTAGTTGGGCTATAATGTGTCTAGTTGCAATTTTCTTATATTTAGCTTGTTGGAATTTGAGATTTTTGAATATGAACACAACTGTGCTGCAGTCTTGTTGTCTTCATGACAGGCTCAGTGGTCGGGGCCAACTTGATGACACAGTGGCCAAGCATGTTTCTCCTGAGGGTATCCCCCTTCTGGGGGTATCTGAGCTGTCTCTGGAGCTGCAGTGACCTGAGCCCCTTTGGATGCTGATCTTCTTTGTACGGCTGTGAATTTCAGTACTGCCTTCTTGGCCTTCAAATCCTCAGTTCTGACTCTGGCTTTGGGAGGGTCAGGGGCTTCTTTCATTTGCTTTTGGTGCCATCTTGACGAAAAGGGCTCCGTTCATTATTTATACTCTTCATGTCTTTCGTCTTTCAGAATTTAAATTTCCAGTTGTTCTTTTTCAGGTTCATGGACTGCAGTGATCATGAAAAATGCCTCCCAGACTTCTAGCTACAGGGAGTATAACTGACTCCAAGCTGCTGCTAGCTTCTAAAATTTATCACCATGTCTGTCCGAGGCCACATTTCCCACAGGAGGCTCCTAGTGGAACAGAGATCATGGCAGAGGTTCAAAGATTTCCCTAATGTCTGAGTTTGGCTCAAGGACTCTCTGACAGCCTTGCAGAAATTTTCTTTGTCTTTCAAAGCAGCCCTGGAAACTTCCACTCAACTTTTCTCCCTTCTCTCCTTCATTCCAGGTTATCGCAGCCTTCCCAAGTCCACCCTCCCACATACCATTTCTATAACGAACGTTTCTATAACAAACTAAAAGCCTTAAGGTGTAGCCCATTCTTAGCATTTGCCTTGAGGATACCGCTGCTTAACACAGGTAAAGTAAGCAGTGGTTTGAGAAAGCAGGCGGTAACATAAAGATCTAGGACTGCCTCCTATATGGTGCTATTTCCTTGGCATAGAGAGCACAAAGAGTCCCTAGAAAATGGTACTGCTGAATATTTCAGTGTGGCGAATTGAGAAAAAAGGATCAATGTACAGAAATGTTGTGAAATGGATAACACAGACATTTGAAAACTGGGGGCACAATGTCTACAGACAGTGGAGTCAGCTGGTTATTGCTAAATTGTGTTGATGTTCTGCAGAAGGATAATGAGGGACTGAAGACTACCAACAAAACCTTGGGAATGAAAAGGAAGAGCCACAGGCTGTAGGTGATATCTTAACACCGAGGCCCTAGGGTACAAGGGCAAGCACATTCGAGTGGCAGCTGAAAACCTAATTGTTAGAAGCGCAAAACGCCCAAGGTGTCTGAGAGCTCAGCCAAGGCACATCTGTTATGTGAGAAGACGTAGGACCTTGCATGGGGACATAGGACCTATGGAATGGGGAGGAGAGAGAAGGTAAGGACCACGGTGGTCCTGAAAGCAACTGCAACAGTGCTGTGGTCTATCACCCTCGCTGTCCTTTTCTGAGCTTCCCCTTCAGTGAGAAGGCCCCCAGGAACCACAAAGGAGCTGTTCTCCAAACCTGTGAGGAAAGTGACATCAGTAAGGGCAAATTGGTCAAAGACCACAGCTCCGGGGCTCTGAAACCTATTGCATTGGTGTCAAGGTATATGTGACATAAACAAGTGTGGTGGGGACTGAAGATAAATCAGTTCCTGGAAGAAACTGGACTCCCTTGATAGCTGGCTTTGGCTCAGAATTGTACTGTGCCCTGTCTAAGTCTTCCACAGACTGCTGGACAGTCCATCCGTCAAATCGTCTTCCTTCTTGCCTTCCCTTGGTGTCAGACTTGCATCAAAATCCAATGGCTGGGCTGGGGATTTAGCTCAGTGGTTTCACGGCCTACTGTGCAAGTGCAAGGACCTGAGTTTGAGCCTCAGTACCAAAAAAAAAAAAAAAAAAAAAAAAAATCTGATGGCTTCCCAGGCTTTCCAGTTCCCTCCGTATTTCTCTCATTTCCACTGGTAAAATCCTTGCACATTTTCATAATGCCGGTCGTGCTTCCCTAATCCAAAAATTCAAAATACTCCAAAAGTTAAAACTTTTTAAGTGTTGATAAGATGCCACAAGTGGAAAATGCTGCATCTGCCTTCATGTGATGGGTTACAGTTAAAATGCAGGTGCAGTAAAAATATTGTTTAAAATTACCATCAAGCTGTATGTGTATAAAACATATAAAACAAGCTGTGTGTATATAAAACATAAATAAATGCTGTGTTTAGAGTTGGGTCTCATGCCCACAATATCTCATTATTTAATGCAAATATCCCCAAATCAGAAAAAAAAAACCCTAAAATCAAAAACACTTTTGTTTCCAAGAGTTTGGAATAAGGGATACTATGTATAACTGTCCTGGATAATCATATCCACTCACATTGTTTCAGAAACTGCCGCTATGCTGAGGAAAGTAAGTTTGTATTTCCTACTTAACTTTCTCCTCAAAGCTTCAAGAACTACATATTTAATCCCCTCTCGGCAAAAACATATCACCATTTCCAAAGGACCTCAAGATTAACGAGTCAAAGTGGATTTAAGCGTCTTTTCCCACTTACTTTATTCTTTTTCCTGTAATGTAAAAATATTAATTAATGAAAATATGGTTGGCATGAACTATAAAGAAGGTGACATCCAGCCAGCAAGCCTAACTATTGATTTTGTCCCCATTTAAATATTAAAGCCAAGTCTTTTCCCTTAGTGCTGTCCCCGTCTACCACAATAACATCTTAATTTTAGTCCCACACACTTGCTCCCTCTATACAGGCTGCCAGGGTTCCCTTTGAACTGGAAGGCTATCTCTCCAGTGACTTCCCATTGTGTAGAAAGTACAGACTCCCTGTGACCTTGGCATTGCCTTCCTCTCCTCCTTCCAGTTGCTCATTGTTTCCTTCTGTACCATCCTGCAGTTAACCTGTCTCACAATGTCATGCTGGGCCTTGACTCATGGTGCTGTCTCCTTTTTTTTTTTTTTTTTTTCAGTATGGGGGATCGAACTCAGGACCTTGAGCTTGTAAGGCAGGTGGCAGAACCACTGAGCTAAATCCCCGGCCCTGTCTTTTTGGTTTGTTGATATGCCTGTTTTTGATTGTTCTAGCTACCATGTCGACTTAAAGTTTTTTTCTCCCTCTCATAAATGTTCTGCTAAATTCAGTTATTTTGTTGTTAGGCTATATTGATAAATATAGTAGTGAGAGTTGCAGGTACATGTGATGACACTAGGTGTCACTCTTATCTTTCGTTTGAGCAAATAAACTCACTAATTCTACCTATAAATTTAGTCTTCCTCCTCCCCCTCCTCCCCCTCTCCTCCTCCTCCTCTTCTTTCCTCTCCCTCCTTCCCCTTTCCCCTCCCCCTCCCCCCCTCCTCCTCCTATCTTATTCTTTCCTCTCCATTCCCTTCTTCCCTCCCCCTCTCCTCCCCCCTTTCTCTTCTTTCTCTTTTCCTTCCTTTTCTCCTTTCTTTTTTCTAGTTAAATTTTGAAGTTAAAAAAAAATTAGCCAGAAGCGGAAAGATCCAAGTTCGATCCCCGGTACCAAAAAAAAAAAAGAAAAAAATTAGCCAGGCGTCCATGCCTGTAATCTCTGGGAGATTCTGTGGGAGGATAAGGCAGGAGGATCGCCAAGTTCAAGCTCACCTCCGCCTGGGCAATTCAGCGACTTAGGGAGACACTGTTTCAAGGGCTGAGGATGTGCAAAGCCCTGGGTTCAATCTCCAGAACCCAAAAAAGAAAAAGAAACAATTCTGTCATAAAGGTTTTTAATTTGTTTTTAAAAATACCTATGCAGGGTCAATAAGGAACAGTTAAATATAAAAAACAAAAACAAAAACAAAAAACCTACTTCATTGTATATTAGTTTAGAACTGCCAACCCTATTAATTTTTACTTATTACCAAACAAATTTATTGATTTTTAAAAACATGCAGTAAATTGTATATTTTGCTGTTTGTTTTTGTTTCTCTGCAGTACCGGGGATCAAACTCAGGACTTTGTGCTTGCAAGGCAGGCATGGTGCCACTGAGCTACATCCCCGGCCCTAAATGGTATTGTTTTTGAAAAATTATGGAACTTGAGGAAAGTGCTGAGAAAAGTTTTAAAACTTGCTCTACTCTAAACTGGGTGTGATGGTGCACACCTGTAATCCCAACAGGGAGGATGAGGCAGGAGGATTATAAATTTAAATCCTATCTGGGCAATTTAGATACTGTTTCAAATTTTTAAAAAACAGGGCAGGGGAGTTAGCTCAGTGGTGCTACCACGTGCCTCGCAAGTGCAAGGTCCCGAGTTCGATCCTGGATACCAAAAAAAATTTTGTTTTAATAAAAAGGGCTGGGGATGTAGCTCAATGCAAAGGTCCTCAATTCAATCTGCAGTACCACAAAAAACCGCTCCCCCCAAGTCTGCTCTAATCTTCACAAAAGGTGAACTCTTACCTTTTGCAAAAAAGAATGAGTAGTATTTTATAATCTATTATAATTATAGAACTATCAAAATATTGAAGTTTACAAGGTCTCTGAAGAATATATCAGAAACAATGCTATATGGAGGACAAAATTTAGGACATGTTTTTAAAAACAAAATCTTCACACTCCATTAATTTTAACATGATTTTTAATATTTCTTACATACAGCAAGATTAACTATTATTTTCACATTAACTATTTTCATATTAACCATTTTTTTCTCAAACCACACAATCTGTCCATTTACCTACTTTATAAATAGCTCTACTTCTAATTATTTTAGCTTGAAACTTTGTGATCATCTTTGATTTTTCCTTTTCCTTCATCTTCTGTAGCTAGATCATTAGCAAAATCTATTGCTTCTGCCTCCAAAATGTATCTCTAATCTGTCCACTAGTCTCATTTTATTGCCAGCTCTCTGGTTGCAGCTATAGCCTCTCACCGGCCACAAAAGCCTTCTTACTACCTCTCTGCCCAAGCTGTCTGCACCGCATGAAATCTCCACAGTGTGTGTTGTGTGTATGGGAACAGCTCCATTCTAAATCTATTCTACAGGGAACGCTTAAAGAACAACCTTAGGTAGAAAATCCTCTGAAATTTGGACAAGTCCAAGAAAGTCTACAAACGGAAAAGAACTATGGAACACTTTAGGTGACTAATCCTAGGGATACCGCAAAGCCATCTTAGTCCTAGTGCTTTAAGAAAATTGCTGTCTTTCTATTACCACAGATATTACTGACAATGTTCTTTTCTTGTTTGAATTCTAAATGTTCAGAACTGCCAAAATGCGGTTATTTATATTAGTGAAAGAACACTGAGTCTTGAAAGTTTTTCTCTTGTGGCAATCCTTTTTATTATATGTGAATGCAGCTTTTGCAAATAATTGAAAATTTCATTTTCTTATTTTTGCAATTCATCTCGTCAGAGGATGTTTATTTGATAACTCCCTGTTTCCAAGGTGATTCATACTGATTGAGTTAGAAACAGAGCAATGTTTTCTTTCCCTTCTTTAGGAGGGGTAATTTCTCCCACAAAATTTACTGAGTACAATATAAGGTAGACCCATACTTTTAATTTTCCAGGAAATTTATTTTTAGCTCTATTCAGCAGATAACCTCTAGTCTGAAACTAAACAACATTTATGTTTCACCACCTGACGTAACAGAAAAACTGAGAAGGATTGGAATGAATTGTTCCTAGTATCTTCAATTTTCCTGGTATCTCAGGATCTTCTGATTCTAGTTATTTTTCAGTGTGTTCTTTAATTTTATATGTTCTTTCACCCCCTGTTTAGCACTGAGAGGGAACATTAAGCACATATAACTATCTGAAAATAATATTTAGGTCCCACATTTAACAAATAGAAGATTTTGCTTCCAAATTAATTTTTTCCTAGTATTTGTGTAAAACTACTTAAAAAGTTTCTATCCTTATTTTTAAAATATATTTTCCTAGAATGGATAAAGAAGGTAGGGAACAACATTCTGGTAGCTACATTATAAATAAGAATCACGTCTCAGGTATTTCTCCCTAATTATTTTTTCCACTTCTTTTCATTTTTTGAGGCAGGCTTTTGCTATGTAGTACAGGCTAGCCTTGAACTCACTATTATAGCCCAGGCTGACATGGAACTCATGATTCTACTGCCTCAGCCTCCTGAGTACTGGGATTATGGGTATGCATCACCACACCTGGCCTAATTTAATATACTTTAATGATATTGGTTATAATTTATTGAATATATTCTACTATGTCAGAGGCTGAGTAGGGCAATTTCTGTGTTTTCCCATTTAACTTATTTTGTCTTCACACCTGCCCTACCAAATAAGTGTTTTTCTCTTGTTTTGTAGCTGAGGAAACTGAGGTCAGCAATGCTAAGTAACTACCCAAAGCCATACAACCAGTAGGTGACAATTCAAGGACTCAAACCCAGTTCTTTCTGGACCCAAAAGATGTTTGTTCATTTGCTTTTAACCATCCAATACTTTCTCCCAAATTTTCTCAAATAGCCTCTAGTTAGAATCAGTTACAATCTTTGAGTGTCTGGCAGAGTTCGAACCTTTGGCCTTCTCTGTCAGTTTCATAAACACATCTAAAGTGCAGTCAAACATGGCGGACGTGGCTGAGCCAAGGGGGCAATCTCAGAAAGTACTTTTTAGATGGGCTTTTAAATTATATCCTTAAACTTAGAAAGTATTTCTCAAAATCAACCTGAGTTACTCTTTTAGCAATAAAAAGGACTCCCTACTAATAATCTAGATTCTACGTAAGGATTATCTATGTTTATCATTCTGTGCCCATGATAGTTGGTAGTAAAGCTGCAGTCTTGTGGGGCATTTGATTCCCACTGTGAGGGAGGTAAGAGTCCTAAACAACCCTCAAGTGCTATTAGTCCTCTGCTCACACTACCAGGGCAGTGATGAAAGTTGAGGCTGATGGATATACGTCAGGAGCAGCACCTTGAAATGCCAACACAGACTCACTCAATGCTGAAGGGCAGATGCCCACAGCGGAGAAAGTGGACCATCTGTTCTGGCCTGCAGAGGTGCTATACTGACTGATGAGAGGGTCAGTTTATGGCTGTGGCTATTATCTTTTTTTTTTCCAAAGGCACATAAACATAAATGTGACTAGCACTGGTTAATTCATTATTTCATTGGCCGAACTTTCCTCATATTTTCTTTTATCCTCTAGGAAGTTCACTTTATTTCAGAAGTGTTGGGGATTAGATAAAAATTTAACTGAAGACTGAAAATATTTTTCATTTAAGCTGCAGCCAAAGTTATAGACATGTATTGCTTATTTTTCATCCTTATTTTATCCCCAGGGAAAATGTTAAAATTCAAGTTTGATGGCCAAATATTTTTTTCATCTGGCTATGTTTTGGTCCTGAAGTAAGCTATGATATTCAGTTAAAAATTTTCCTGTGATATTCAGGAGAAAATAAATACTTGCCAACTAGATGTCAAGCAAATTAAAGGGAATTACTTTGTTCTGATTATAAGAAACTTAAATTTAGAATTTTAAGTTACATATTCCATGACAAAAATCTAAAGAATTTCTAATAAGTATTTAACACTTCTAATGAGAATGAAATAAAAATGTAAAACCACACTTCTAATGAGAATGAAATAAAAATAATTTAAAGCCATCTAAGTAAGAAGAAAAAAATCCATAAATCTTTTAATAAGTTACAGAATTTTAGAGGAAAAAATATGTAGTCTGGAGAATAATGGCTGGGACATGAGTACAGGTTTTGCATGAGGATTTGGATGCCCTTTCCTCCTGGATCAAGCGCAGCGTTTCTATTAAGGGAAGTGACACCTATTTAAAGGATGTTAAGAAAGTAAAAGTTTGTTTTGTTTCACACCACTAGCCTAACATTGTAGCATGAGGTTGGTCAGGTGGCACCTTTAGTAATTATGGTGGCAGATGCTGGTAGGTACAGAGTCCCAAGAGAATTTCAGCTGTGGGTTTAAAATCCTGGTTTCTCTTTGATATGGAGGGCTAGACTCACCCCCTCTTTCTCAACTCCTTTTCAAAAATTCAGGTTCGGCAAAATACTACCAAAGTTGTTTTTATTCCCTCCTTTAACCAATTTTATGCATACCAACATTTTATTTATTTATAATCCATTTTCATTTTGTACTAGTCTTTTTTTTTTTTTTTTTTTTGGTACCGGGGATTGAACTCGGGTCCTTGCGCTTGCGTAGCAGGCAGTGAAACCACTGAGCTAAATCCCCGGCCCTGTATTAGTCTTTTTAAACACATTTTCTCTTTTAGCTTTCCATTTCCCAATAATCTTAGCTAAAATTTAATTGTTTAGTACTTTCAGAGTACATCTTTTGCTTAAAAAACAGTATCATTTCAGTTGCCTTTTACTGGAATACATTTGGCTATCTGTGTCTACAGTCTCTGTATCCTTAGATTCAACCAACCACTGATCAAAAATGTCCTTAAAAATAAAATCTGTGCCTGTGCTGAGCATGTACAGACTTCTTTCCTTGTTGTTATTCTCTAAACAATACCGTATGACAACTATTTATGTGGCATTTATACTGTGTTAGTCATCTGGAGATGACTGAAAGTATGCTGGAACATATTCATAGGTTATATGCAAATACTATGCAATTTTATATAAGGGGCTTGAGCATCTGTAGACTTTGGTATCCACAGGAGTTCCTGGAGCCAATTTCTTGCTGATACTCAGGGATGACTATAATACTCATGTCACTGTACCCTGCTACTCGGGTAATATTTAGATACTTGTTAAAAGCTATTTTACTTTTTTCTTATGCCTTTATATATTGTTTTCTAAATGTATATGATCTTTCTTTTTTCTTTCTTTTTTTTTTTAATTACTGGGGATCGAACTTGGGACCTTGCGTTTTCGAGCTAAATCCCCGGCCCTGATCTTTGTTAATGTGATGGTTTATTGACTAAAATTTGTTGCTAATGTTTTATTTGAAAACAATCTCCAACACACATTTAAGTAATTTTCCCAAATGAAACCAGCAGGGACTCTGAATCTGTAAAGCAGATGCATCCCAGTAATACTTAAAAAAAAAAAAGAAAGAAAATACTTAAAGCTACCTGAAGAGGATTTCATGATTGAAAACAATATACATTCAGCTAATCTGAATTTGAAAACCAATCGTACTTTGAAGCTGGCCCCTGCCTCATAGCTCATTGTGCTCTCATACTTCCACAGAGCTCAGCTACTTCTTCTGGAAGCAGCAGCAACTTAAACACTGAGGCTAAGGTACTGACTGGCAATGCCTAGGGCTCCATATGCAGATAGGACATTTCACCTAGGCACAGTGGTCACTTAGGAGATGGGTATTATCACTATCTCTTTCCTTTTCTAGAAATTATAGATTATTTCTAAAATTCTCACGACAAGAGTCATTCTCTTGTTTATTTCACGATGCATTCTTGGACACAGCACACGTGATACATCCAGATGTGAAAATGACACAACAATCCCTGCTTTTCCAAAACCATCCATGGCTGACCCTCACCCACTTAACATCATCCACAATGTCATGGCTGTAGCTGTAGCTTAATAGTAAATTGCTGGCCCAACATGTAGGAGCCCTGAGTTTGATCCCCAGCACCACCAAAAAATGAAAAGAAATTTCAGTCATACCTATCCTGACTTACAAGCTCAAGTTTTTGAACCCTTTGAGCCTTTTGAACCTTTGAGCCCACGAGTTTGTTTCTAATCCTGTTTCCACATACCAAAGACATTTGGATGATTCATTCTTTCCTTCAAATAACTCACCTGGAGAATTAATAACAACAATAAGATTATAACGAAGGCCAACAATGAATCATTACTTATGATATTCAAGGCATGCTAAATATCTTATATGCATTTTCTCCTGCGTAGTGCTTAATCCTTTGAACAACCTATAGAATCTTAGAACAACTTATGAATTTTATACTGTGCATTAAGGGGGGGTGGTACTGGGGACTGAGCCCCACTGATACATCCCCAGCCCTTTTTATTTTTATTTTTTATTTTGAGACAGGGTCACACTCAGTTGTTAAGCTCCCCAGGCTGGGCTTGAAATTTTTTTTGCGGGGGGAGGTGCTTGAAATTTTGATCTTCCTTCCTCAGGCTCCCAGAGGGCTAGGATTACAGGCATGCACCACCACACCTGGTTTATATTGTTATTATTCCTATTTTTACACACAGGGCATTGAGGCTTAGGGAGAATGCAGTTTTGACAAGGTTATACCTGGTAAATGACAGAAAATTGAATTTGGATCTCTCTAATTTTAAAGTTCTAAGTTTTTCTTTTGCTATCTCACCACTTTCCTCTCTAGCTTAATTTAATTAAAAATAAACACAAATACTTTTTTTTCTATCATGTGTATCACAAGTAAAAGTGTTTAATCTGGGTTTTAAAAGATATATCCCAGGCCAGGGATTTAGCTCAGTGGTTTCACCACCTGCTGGGCAAGCGCAAGGACCCGAGTTCAATCCCCAGTGCCAAAAAAAAAAAAAAAAGATATATCCTTAGCCCTATCCCATGGCAAATCGACACAATTTTGTGAATTGGTTTTAGTAACACCTTTGGTTGCTTATCCACTCAACAAATGTGCTGTAAGCACACAGTGTAACCTTTTGGCCACCGCCCAGCAAATCATCTTGTTTCTGTCTTCTCGAGAAATACAATGTGGTACTTTATTTCCTATATTTTTCTCTTGAGAAAAGTGACAAATTCATTCAAAATGAACTTGTGATTCCAGTCTCTCTCTGGTTCACAGGCAGCTGTCCACACAACTTGCTAATGGCTGCTTGGTACAGCTGCGTCCATCTTACCACTTCCAGTTGCCAATCTTCCCCCCACCACTGGTGCCTTTGCCTTTCTCATGGTGACAGCCACCAAAGCCACAGTTTGGATCTAATTTTACAAGAAGAAGTGGGGACAGGGATTCGGACAACATCTGGGGAAGACAAATGAAATGTTTGCTGCTATAGTGGTAAATGGACATTAAAGCTAAATTATTATTAGTTTTTATATCTTTATCACATCACCAAACCTGTTTTCTATTTTTGAATCCTCCATAATATGAAAATATGAAAGATTTATTCTTTTTTTTTTTCTGCCGGGGATTTAGCTCAGTGGTTTCGCCGCCTGCTATGCAAGTGCAAGGACCCGCGTTCGATCCCTGGTACCAAAGGAAAAAAAGGGCTGAGGATTTAGCTCAGTGGTTCCGCCACCTGCCTCGCAAGCGCAAGGTCCTGAGTTCGATCCCCAGTACCAAAAATAGAAAAAAAAAAAAGAAAGATTTATTCTTTTTTTTTTTGGTACCAGGGATTGAACTCGGGACCTTATGTTTGCGAGGCAGGCGGTGGAACCACTGAGCTAAATCCCTGGCCCCTATTCTTAAGGTCTATCAATGCCTAATGGCACATGAAATAAGAACAAAATTCTTCATTTAATTAAGATGCTTTCTCCCATGTTAATCAGTCCTTTTTAAGTCTGAACCAAAGACTGAGGAAGATTGATGTGGCTTTATTTTACTATAAGTTAGGTTTGACATGACTCTTAATGTTTACTTAAGGACAATAGAAGATAACTCTCCACTCATTTAGATGGTGCATTTGCCCATATGTGTTTTCATTATAGTCCTTCAAAATAAATAAATGCAACCTGATGGCTCTAGAAAGTATATATCTTATTTATATATTTGAAAGAGATTCTATAATGTTCTAAATGACATGGGAAATGGAACATATATGGCAGATCTTTGCTCTTTTTGCCTTCTCAGAATAATTTTCTCCTCTTTGGGGAACAATGTTTTGATTTTCCTTTGGAAAATTATCCCTGCACCATTCTTGGTCTGCATCTATTTGAGGCAAACTCCATCTCCCCTGTTCAAGGCTTGATCATGTGGCCCAGATCTAATTAATCAGAGGCACTCTGATTAGTTCAGTGCTGAGTATGTGACTCTCCAAGACAAGGAGACTCAGATTTAGGTCTTTTTCTGGAACCATGGAGAAATATATACATTTTCTTGGCTGGATTCACTGTAATCTGTTTATATTTAAGCTCTGAGTTGCTACTTGACTGCTTTTTCTAATATTTGCTAATCGTCTGCCTGATTCTCTTAGAGGAAAGCAAGTATGGAAAAAGATCAATTTGTAATGATGTTTAAATACCTAGGATCAAATATGCTTCTAAACCTGCTCTACTTATGAATTCTTATATTAGGTAAAATAATCCTGCATCTTTTTTTTTCTTATGCTAGTTTGAATTAGGTTTCTGTCACTTGCACCCAAAATAGTCCTGATTAACGCAGAGAGTGAAGGTAGAGAGAATCCAGGGAAGTCCATGATAGCGTTCACCTCAGCTAACATAGTCTGCATGGAAAGAAGACAGCCAGCACATATAAAAATGAAGCAGATAATTAAATGTCAAATTATTAAGTGCAGACTTCTAAATGCTATATAGCTTTAGCAAATACAGATACTAACTTTTATTTAAAGTACTTGGGATAGGAGATAATAGAAAAGGTAGAATCAGAATCAGCCTTGAAGGGCAAGTAAGAATACCTGAATAAAGGTAAAAAAGGTTAAGGTAGGGAATGTCAGAAAAACTCTGAAAACAAAACACTGCAGTATGAATGTGGGTGTTGGCGATATTAAAGCACTCCACTAGGCAAGAGTGGAGGTTTAGCTAGAGACCAGTGAAGGTAAAGATGCATAGATGAATGGGACCAGGACTTAGAGATCTTGAATGTCAAACAGAAAATTGAACTGTTTTGGTGCAAGCATTAGGAAATCACTGCATAATTTTGAGTGAATGATTAAATGTTAAGCAGGAACATTAATCTGGCACTGTTGAATAATGGGTAGACTGAAGTCAGTGTGACTTGCTATGTAGCCACCATATGGGTGACATATAATAGATTGTGCCATTATATTATTTCTTAGGGTATCAAAGATAATTTGGCTCACAAGAATAATGAGATGATGAAAAGTAAAACATAATTTCTTTTTGAAGTCCTTAGTCAACAGTATAGCAACAGACTGAAATAAAATATACTGTAATGTTATAAAGTATAAGCACATCAAGCATTTGTACCAAGATCAGGATGTTCTGAGGCTTATTAACTAGTTGGCCTTTTAAAAAATAAACTACATGTCAATGTGGTTTACTTGGCTCCTGGCCTTCCTGTATCAGCCAATTAAAGCCACAGTCCTCCTTAAGAATTTCTAGCAGAAGAAAAAGTGGAAGCAAATTAATAAATTATTAAAAGCAGGCATAACTGTTGTTTCTGAAATATCTCCTCTCTCTGTCTCAGCCCTTCACTTTTCACCAACCCTGCAAATTCAGACCCTCGTGGCTCTGCTCTTGCCTTCTTTTTCACTCTACCCAGTCCAACTCATGGATTGATGCCAGAGATCTTTCTGAGTTACAGCTCAGATTATATCATACCCTTGTTCAAAAAAAAAAAAAAAAAAAACAACTAACATTTTCCCACTGCTTTCTAAAAGCTTTAATGTGATGTTCAAGGTCATCCAGAAGTCTGTCCTCAACTTCCCTCCCTAGCTTTATTTCTTAGAACATCCTTCTTGTACTGCATGCTCCATCAAATCAGATCATACTTTCCTCTTCAGACAAAAGAAATACTTTTATTTTCAAAGCCTGTAACATCTGTCTCCTCCGAGCTTTCTGGTTTAACCTCTTAGAGGACATGTCATGTTCACCCTCACCCACAGTAAATGAGTCTTCTCCCAACTTAACCATAAGCAGCTTGAAGGTCCACATATTGTTTATTTTTTAAATCCTCCACAAAACCAGTATAAATGTCTTTACTCTTCTTCTTCTTTTTTTTTTTTTTTAAGTATAGTACTAGGATTGAGCTCATGGCCTTTGCACTGAGCTACATCCCCCATCCAGGCTGGGGTAAAATTTGTGATCCTTCTGCCTCAGACTTTCAGACTGCCAGGATTACAAGTATGTGTCACCACGCCTGGCTTGTGTTTACTCTTGTCAGAATTACATATGCGTAGAGTTGAAAGAGCCCAGTAGTTTCACAAGGCTAGTTAGGAAAAATAGTGATTCCCTACTGCTCATCCTCTTATCTACTAATTTTGATGGTTACTTTTATTTATCTAAATAATATTAAAGTCACTTCAAGATTTATCAGTTTTGACAGTATGCATGGAACTCTATTATTATTTGGGGGGGGGGGGTACCAGGGATTGAACTCAGGAGCTTGTGCTTGCAAGATAGGCAGCAGAACCACTGAGCTAAATCCCCAGCCCTTGGAACTCTATTATGGAAGACAAAGATTTAGATCTCTTCCACACTCCCACCCCATGTTCCAAAACATACATGGTATCCTTCCCATCCTCCATCCTTCTAATATAGTTATATTGTAATTTTTGTTAGATGTATATTATATATATAATAATTTTGTATTATATATCCATAAATAATAAGGTCTATATAAATACTATATAAATAACTATGATTAAGATATATTACATACAGGTACAAACTTCTAATGATGAATGTCATGAAATTGTATACCTAAAATGTACCAATAAACTTAATGAATAAAAATTAATTAATTAATTAAAATTTTAAAAACAAGTAACTATGATTACTTGGTCTTTTCTGTATCTTATTTGCTTTAGCATTACTCATTACATAGTTTCTTATGTTTGCTTCGTTCTCTCTCTATTTTTACCAATTCAACCTCAAAGTCTCCAGTAACTGCCTAAATCTCTTAATGCATTTACATATACCAAGTGCTTCATCAATTTAGTTTTCTTAAGAAGGTTTGTGTTATGGGGCTTTTAATCTGGACCAATTGCCATCTCTCCCTAGCAGATAAACATTATTTTGGAATATTTCTTCATTACCATTCTAGGAATTCTGTAGGCTTCTCCACTATGTTGGATCCTTTGTTTCCTGCATTAGGTATTTTGCTTGTGACTTACCCCTTTGTTGCTTTCCTTCCTTCCTTTCTTTCTGCAGTTCTGGGAATTGATCCCAGGGCCTAATGCATGCTAGACAAGTGCTGTACCACTGAGCTACATCCCTAGTCCTTTTAAGTTGTTTTTTGGGGTTTGTTTGTTTGTTTTTGAGAAAGAGTCTCACTAAGTTGCCCAGGGTGGCTTTGAACTTGTGATCCTCCTGCCTGTGATTACCACACTCAGCTTCATCTTCTGTTTTAATGCAACATTTATTAAATCATGCAGTTTTAATAGCTGCAGAGGTTTCCTGAGAAATACTGCATGGAAAGTAAAGCTTTTAGACCTTGCATGAATGGAAATGTCTTCATTTGATTGTCTTCACTTGATTGATAGTTTAGCTGACTCTAGAGTCAATAACTTGGAAATAATTTTGCTTCAAAACTTTGAAGGCGTACTTCACTGTCTTCTAGATTCCAGTATTATACTAGGAAGTATAAACCTATTTTGATTCTTGATCCTTTCCATGTGGCTTGTTTTTTCTCTCTACAATAGCTTGTAGAATCCTCTATTTAGCCCTCATTTTTTTTTTTTTGTACCAGGGATTGAACTCAGGTCCTTGCACTTGCCCAGCAGGCGGCGAAACCACTGAGCTAAATCCCTAGCCCTAGCCCTCATTTTAATACATCTCAACACACTATCATTTGGGAATGAATATTTTTATTCACTGTTCCAAGTTTTTTCATTTCAAAACTTTACATCCTTCATTTCTTGAAGTATTTTTTGATGATTTTCTTCTTTTAGTTTCTCTACTCTCCCTTTCTGAAACTCCTATTAGTTGTTTGCTAAATCTCAAGGGGACTAGAGATTTTTAATTTGCAAACGCTCTCTTTGCATAATCCTTTGATATATTCAATATCTTCTCTGTCTTTTAAAATACTATTTGGAATTTTGTTCAATGCATAGCTCTGTTTTCTCCAAATTTCTTTTTCTAGTTTGTTTTGCTTTTCATCATTCATGCCAGAGACTTTTCACTAATATTTGGTGTCCTTGGACATGAGGTCAAATTGAAGAGAGTAATGCTAAGAATCCTGAGCACATGGGTAAATTATCAATGCAGGATTATCAAGCTGGTCAAGTATTTGGGGCCCTTTAGGTCCTTTCTCTTGGGTGGTCGCTTTCCTCAGAGGTCTTCCGATCATTTCTGGCAGTGTAAGGCCCAGTGCTCTGTGAGTTCAATAGGAGAAGAGGCCTTAACAAGATCTAGCATAAAATTTACAAGTATTTGCTTGATATCTCTGTGTCCAGAATAAATCTCTTCAAAGAATAAATCTGCATTATTTCATCAGGTGAGAGAACAGTCATCAGCTATGTAGAATTGAGGAATCTGGGAAATTTAGCTGTTTTACAGAATTTTTAACATAGCCTTCTATTTTGAGCCCCAACTTTGAAACATACCTTGATGCCGATTCCTGACTCTTTGCCATTTTAGTAATTAGCTTTCTTAAATCTGCTAAATCGGCTGTCATACATTTGTCTCTTTCCAGCTTCGAAGTTAATTCCCATCATTTTCTTTCTGGTTCTTTTTTTTTTTTTTTTTTTTTTTGGTACTGGGGATCGAACTCTGGTCTTTGCACTTGTGAGGCAGGCGGCAGAACCACTGAGCTAAATCCCCAGCCCTATTACTTGATTTTTTGATGATGGCCATTCTTACTGGAATTAGATGGAATCACAATTTTGTTTGAATTTACATTTCTCTAATGGCCAGAGATTTGAAATTTTTTTCATGTATTGGCCTTTTGTACTTCTTCTGAGAAGTGTCTATTCATTTCAGTTGTGATTTTTTTTTGATCAGGCCTTTTATTTGGAGGGGGTCTAATTTTTTAAAAGTTTTTCTATGTATTTTGGATATTAGTCCTCGTCCAAGGAACAGCTGGCAAAACATTTTTTCCCATTCTATAGGTATTTCTCTTCACTCTGTTGGTTGTTTCTTTTCCTTTTAATTTGATAGGTTCCCATTTATTGATTCACAGTATTTTTTCTTGTGCAATTATGGTTCTGTTCAGAAAATCCTTGCCTACACCTATATCTTCAAGAGTCTTACCTATTTTATCTTGTAGCAGATTAAGTATTTCTGTTTTAACATTTAGATCTTTGATCCATTTTGCTTTTACTTTAGTACATGATGAGAGATAATGGATCTAGATTCCATCTTTTGCATGTGCATAGACAGTTTTCCAGCAATATTTATTAAAAGATCTATCTTTCCTCTGGTATGTAATTTGGTCTCTTGTCAAAGATCAGATAGCTGAATGTGCCTGGGGTTGTTTCTGCTTCCTCTATTCCGTTCCACTGATTCACATGTCTGTTTTTGTGCCAGTACTATGTTGTTTTCATCACTGTAATCCTTGAAATCCAGAAGTATGATACCTCTAGCTTTGCTCTTTTTTCCCAGGATTACTTTTGCTATTCTGGGTCTCTCCCAGTTCCATATAAATTTTAGGATTGTTTTTCTCTAGTTCTGTGAAAAATGCTGTTGGTATTGTTTTCTTTTTCTTTTTTTTTTTTGGTACCGGGGATTGAACTCAGAACCCTGCACTTGTGAGGCAGGCGCCAGAACCACTGAGCTAAATCCCTGGCCCTGCTGTTGGTATTTTGATTGGGATTGTGTTAATCTATATATAAGTTTTAGAAGTATGGCCACTTTGACAATACTGGTTCTGCCTATCCAGGAATACAGGATATCTTTCTGTTTTCTGATATCCTCTTTAATCTCCTTTTTCAGAGTACTATAGTTTTTATTGTAGAGGTCTTTCACTTTTCTGGTTAGGTATTTCTAAATGTTTAATTTTTCTTGATGCTGTTGTGAATGGTATTGTTTTCCTAATTTCTTCCTCAGTGAGTTTATTATTGGTATGAAGGAACACTATTGATTTTTGTGTACTGATTTTGTATCCTGTTGCTGCATTGCTGAATTTGTTTATTAATTCTAGGAGTCATTTGGTGAAATTGTTGGGGTCTTTTGTGTGCAGGATCATGTCCTCTGCAAATGATGGTAATTTCTTCCTTTCCTATACATATCTCTTTTATTTCTTTTCTTTTATTTTTTTGGTACCAGGGATCAAACTCAGGACCTTGCACTTGCAAGGCAGGCACTGGAACCACTGAGCTAAGTCCCAGGGCCCTGCCTTTTATTTCTTTCCCTTGACTGATTGCTGAGGCTAATGTTTCTAGTGAAATTTGAACAGGAGTGGTGATAGTGGACGTCCTTATCTTGTTTCTAATTTTAGAGGGAAACCTTTCAGTTTTTCCCCACTTAAAATGATGCTGGCTGTTGGTTTGTCATAGATGGCTTTTATCAGATTGAGATAAGGTCCTTCTATACCTATTTTCTTCAGGATTTTTTTTTTTTATTACGAAAGGATGTTGAATTTTGTCAAAGGCTCTGTCTGTGCCGGTTGAGATGATCCTGTGATTTTTGTCCTTGCTTCTGTTATGTTATGTATTACATTTATTGATCTGTGTATGTTGAACTATCCTTGGATCTCTGCAATTAAGACTACTTGGTTATGATGTATGATCGTTTTGATGATTTGTTGCATTCTGTTTTCCAATATCTTGTTGAGAATTTTTGTGTCTATGTTCATTAAAGAGATTGGCTGGTAGTTCTCTTTTTTGGTTGTATCCTTGTCTGGTTTTGGAATCAGGGAAATGCTAGCTTCGAGGAATTACTTTGAGAATACTCTTTCTCTTTCAGTTTCATTAAAGAGTTTGAGATGTAATAGCATTAGATCTTCCCTGCAGTTCTTGTAGAATTCAGAAGTCAATCCACTGGGTCCTGGGATTTTCTTTATTGGCAGGTTTTTTGATTACTGTTTTAATTTCATTGCCCATTATTGGATTATTCAGAGTTTTTAAATCTTCTTGGTTCAGTTTTGGTAATTCATATATATCTAGGAATCTATCCATTTCTTCTGAATTCTCCAATTTATTGGAGAACAGTTTTTCGAAGTAATCGCTAATAACCTTCTGGATTTCAGCAGAAGTCCTGTTGTGATTTCACCTGATTCATTACTAATTGCATAGATTTGGGTTTTTTCTTTTCTGTTTTTGGTAAGATTGGCTAAAGGTTTGTCTATTTTATTTATTCTTTCAAAAAACTAGCTCTTTGATTCATTGAATTTTTTTTTAGTCTCAATTTCATTAATTTTTGCTTTGATCTTTATAATTTCTTCCTTGCACTAGCTTTGGATTTGGAGGGTTCTTGTTTTTATGGAACTTTGAGGTGCATCATTAGGTTGTTTATTTGGGTTTGCTCTGTTTTTCTGATGTGGGCATTCACAGCTACAAACTTCACTCTTAGGATTGCTTTTATTGGGTCCCATAAGTTCTGGTATGGTGTACTGGCAGTATTGTTTGATGCTAGGAACCATTTAATTTCTTTCTTGATTTCACCTGTGACCCATTGATTATTCAACAGTGTATTGTTTAATTTCCATGTATTTGCATAATCCATGTGGTTTCTTTTGCCATTGACTTATAGTTTCATTGCACTATGATTTAATAATATTCATGGGATAGCTTTGATTCTTTTGCATTTACTTAAGCATGCTTTATTGGCTAGTATGTGGTCTATTTTGCAGAAAGTTCCATCTGCTGTTGAGAAGAATGTGTATTCTGTTCTTGGGTGGAACAACTGTAGGTATCTATTAAGGTTATTTGTTTGAAAGTTTAGTTCAACTCTGATATTTCTTTGTTGATTTTTTTTTTTGTCTAGTTGATCTATTTGTGACAGTGGGGTATTGAGGTTTCCCACTATAATTGTGTTGATGGTTATCTGATCTTTTATGTTCAGTAGTGTTTGTTTTATGAAGTTGAGTGCACCAGTGTTTAGGGCATGTGTTTATCATTGTTATCTGTTCCCACTGGATTGTTCCCTTAGTCAATATTTAGTGACCTTCTTTGCCTCTTCTGATCAGTTTTGGCTTGAAGTCCACTTTGTCTGAAATTGGATAGCTACTCCTACTTGTTTTTGGGTTCCCATTGCATGGAATACTGTTTACCATCCTCTGATTTTTTAGTTTAGGAATTTCTTTTTGGGTTAAACGTGTCTTTTGTCTACAGTACAATATTGGATTTTGTTTCTTGATTCGTTCTGCCATTCTGTGTCTTTGGATTGGGGAATTGAGACCATTCACATTGATAGTTATTACTGAAAGGTACTCACATTTTCCTGTCATTACATTATTTTCCTGTTGCTGATCCCCACCCCCCCACACACACTTAACACATTCTCAGTAGGGCGGTAACTCATACGTGTCACTGCTGGACGGCTCTGATTTGAATTCAGTCATCCTGCCAGCCTGAAGCACAGGGGTACATGCATAGCTATCTGAAAAACTGGGTCCCTCTGTGGCCACATAAAGAGCCAAACACATTATGACATTTTTGCACGCTCTCCACAAATCAGCCACTTTTATGTATAAAATGTTTTAAAGAAATTCACAAATACAGATACATTTCTTTTAATTTAATGAAGTAAATAAATTTGATGGTTATTATTTTTTAAAAATTGGGATGAACACAGTAGTCACTGTTGCAGTAAAACTCCATGCTTTTTTAAAAGTTTACAATAGCTGAGGGTTTTCTTGGGGCTAGCACTGCTGGCTATTTCTCCTTGGAGCTGTTGACTCTCTGGGGCTTACCTTCTCTCTGGGGTGTTTGCCTCATCCATGATCAGGTTGGGCTGGGGATTTAGCTCAGTGGTTCTGCCTCCTGCCTCATCCATGATCAGGTTGGTTGGTTGGTTGGCACCTCTGCTGAACTGAGTCAAGTGGAAACAAAACATAGAGCGCCTTAGAGTTGATGGGTAGCCACAGCCAGGGCACAGAATCCACAGGCATGGAGTTGGCCAGGCTAATGTACAAGTTTTTATGTAGACATAAGCTTTGATTTATTTTGGGTGGAATTGCTGGGTCATGTGGTTAATTTATGTAAAGTATCTGAAGAAGTAGCACAAAGTTCTCCAAAGTGGCTGTACCATTTTATATTCCTACCAGCAGTGTACAAGTGGTTTAATTTCTCCACATTTTCACCAGCACTTATTATTGTCTCTTTAAAAATTATAAGCATATTAGTCAATATGACTGGCATTCTTTTCTGGTTTTGATTTGTGTTTCCCTCATGGCTCATGATATTGAACATCTTTTTGTGTGTGTATTGGCCACTTGTATATCTTCTTTGAAAAAAATATCTATTTAGATCACTTGCCCATTTTTCAATAGGTTATTTATCTTTGGATTATTGAGTCATAAGAGATTTTTATGATATAGCTTAGATCCAATTCCTTGATGAAATATATAATTTGCAAATATTTTCTTCCATTCTGTTTTGCCTTTTTAATTTTCTTGAGTTTGTCTTTTAAAGATTCAAAGTTTTAAACTTTGATGGATTCCAATTTATTTATTTTTTTCTTTTATTGTTCTTGCTTTGGGTATAATCCATTCCCATCTTCAAAGTAGGAAAATTGAGGCCCATGTTTGTCTACTATAATAGAACTAGTATGTGAGAACAGCTAGATTCAGACCCAGGAAGTACGGTTCCAAAAAGTTCTTGTATCTGACTACCTCACAATGTTTGCTGGGGGGACTGATTACTCCTCATCTATTTCATAAATTTTAGATGTATACTATGTGAAAGGTAATATAGATAAAATAACAAGACATTTTTATTTTATGTTCACTTTCTCAAATCATTTTCATCCTAAGAGGAACTGAATTCTCTCTGTTGCTTGTGATAAAAGGTTAAAAATTAAATAACATTACAACTGAATATTTCAGCTTGCTCCTCCTCCTCCCCATCCTGCTCCCTTTTTTTTTTCCTTTTCCTTTTCTTCATCTTTTTTGAGATAGGGTCTCACTATGTTGCCCAGAGTGGTCTCAAAATCCTGGGCTCAAGTGGTTATTCTCTCACAGCCTCTGAAGTAGCTGGGACTATTGTTGTTCACCAATGCACTTGGCTCAGCTTGCTATAATTTGTAATATATTTATAATACAGATAAAATAAGCATGACCTAGATGTAATTATTTGTCCAGTCTCATTTTTCTTTACCCAGAGTACATTAGCTGCCTTTCTTTTCCTAGAATACTCTGCTCCTGTCCTCAGTACCTCTACATACTTCAGGTGTCAGCCAAAATTGTCACTTTTCCAAGAAATTTGCCATTGCTTTTCGTATTTGAATTAGACATCCCTGATATAAGCTTTGAAAGCGCCATATATTTTTGTTTGATGACACACACTATAATTATAACCTTAATGTTCTTTATGTGTCTGTCTTTACAGCACATTTAAGCTTGATAAGCATATTGATTATGCAGCATTTTATCTGTATTATTCATCACAGGACCTTGCACACAGTAAACACTCTGGTTTTATTTATTGATAAACTATATTTATGTAATTGACAACTCCAAAGCCAGTAAGAAGTTACTTGCCTTACCCTACCAAGTGGGTAGTAGAAATTTGAGCAAAATTTTTTTTTTATGTTTTTTGGTACTGGGGATCGAACTTGGGACCTTGCACTTACGAGGAAGGTGGTGGAACCACTGACCTAAATCCCTGACTGAGCAAATTTATTTATAAACCACTAAAATAACTGTACTGTACAAGACCAGTGCTCTAAACCCTGAGCTATGGAGGCACTTAAATAATTGTACTATAAAGGTAATTTCTAAAACGTAATAGCCTGTTGATTGGAAGTGTGTGTTTATATAATTTTTGCCTTGTAGCAATCATGAATTGAGGCATTGCTGGGTGGGTGATGTATACCTGTAATTAATTTCAGCTACTCAAGAGGTTAAAGCAGGAGGATCTCAGGCTGAAGGCCAGCCTGGGCAACTTAGCAAAACCCTGTATCAAAGTTTTTAGAAGGTTGGGGGTGGTGTGAGGCTGTAGCTCATTGTTAGAGCACTTGCTTAGCATGCACAAGGCCTTCAGTTCAATCCCTGGTACTGTAGTAGTAGTAGTAGTAATAGTATCAAGAATTAACAAAATAAATCTAGGTATGGTGGCACATGCCTGTAATCCCAGCACTCTGGGAAGCTGAGGCAGGAGGATTGCAAGTTTGAGTCCAGCCAGGGCAATTTGGCAGCTTAATGAGACAGTCTCAAAATTAATTAAGTAAATAAACAAACAAAAGATAAATAAGAGGTGGGGATATAGTTTAGTGCAAAGACTCTAAATTCAATCCTTAGCACCAAAGAAAAAAAATAATAAAATGATATCTGAAACCAGAATGGACAGCCTACTTCTTTTGCCTCAAATCTTATCCTTCCTTCAATGTTTAACTCCTATAACATTTTCTTTGTGAAGTCTTCTATCACTACTGAAAATCCCAGTAATATTTCCCCTAAATTTCTGCTGCAGTTAAAGTTCAAGGCCCCCAAGTCCACACTGGGTGGTATGTATCACAAGTATTGCTCACGGCTGTTTTCAGTGTGTAGTTCTAGTTTCAATCTACCGTAGTAGATTGCAGATCCCTTGAAAAGAGGAACTGTACTTTATATGTCTTCTATATATATCTTCTACATATACTTTATATGTCTCTCCATGATGCTTCAAGAAATACTGTGAACATGGTACCTGCACAATTAAAGCTCAAGGATTTGTCTTTAGGCAAAAAATTAATTAATATGACCATTTTGGTTCACACTTGTTGAAAATATGTAGGGAATAACTGGTAACTTCTAGGACTGTGGATCCCACTTTAAACTTTTCAGTCCAGAGCTTATCCTCTAACCAGTCTGCCTTGGTCATCAGCAACAAGGAGGGATAAGAAGCTTCCTTTTTTCCTCTTCAATTTCTGTAGGGTCTTGCCATAAAACAGTAATTAAAACCGTCCTTACTCCGGGACCAGCTTTGCTTTGAGAAAGAGGGCTTAGCTATTTCAAAAAAGCAGCTGTCTCGTCCTTTTGAAAAATGTACCTAATAAATCAGAGGACAAACAAGTAGAAATAAAACCAGGCTTCCTTGAGCTGGGGATTTAGCTCAGCGGTTCTGCCGCCTGCCTCACAAGTGCAAGGATCCGAGTTCGATCCCCAGTACCAAAAAAAAAAAAAAAAAAAAGCCAGGCTTCCACTTTATTATTGAGTAAGGCCCATGTGATTTAAAAACAGATGTGAAGCGTGACCTATACTCGTCCTGATGATTTGACCGAGCAGCTCACCGACTCTCTGGAATGGTGTGGAGCTCAAGTCATTCCCTTCAAGCAAGGGCAACCTTGCTTTCCTTGGACCCCTAAAGAACTTGCCAAGAGGGTATTGCTCACCACACAAGCTGAGTCAGAGGGACAGTGCTCTGCCAAAGATAAACGAAGGCAGACGGCGGGGCTCCTTTCTTAATCCTTCATGCTGACCATTTCTCCCCGCCCGCCCGCCCCATTCAATTGGTCCCGTGTGAGCTGTCCCAAAGTGTTTCTAGCGACTCTATTCTGTGTCCACGTTGACTCAAAGCTAGATCCAGCTTTCTAGGAGTTTGCAATCTGCTTAGGAAGATAAGATATACACATGGGGCCAGTAAGTAACAATAGAAGACAGAATTTGATTACATATTGATCAGAGAAGGGCAAAAACCACTGGGGCTGGAGTTGTTGGAAAAGACCTTGTAGGGTAGTGGAAACTGGAACCTCGAAAGGGCTATCGGTGGTGAAATTTTCATTACCCTTTCATGAAAAGACCATTAACAGGTAGCTTGCTCCCTCAAAATAATTTAATTTACATTAGATGCTGAGTTATTTGACCTCCATAATCCTATTTAAGAGTCAGGGAAGACTGGGATTTGTGGTGCTTTTCACCAAAAGTCTAGCAGCAGAAACCAGGGCAAGTTGATTATGTTTTTTTTTGTTGTTCGTTCGGTTTCTGTTTTTGTTTTGTTTTGCTTTGCTTTTTGCTTGTGATCACTGATCATTTGGATCAAAGTTTCATAGGAAGAAATTATTTTAGTTGTTCTTCAAATAAAAATACTGTGAGACTTACCTAACTATGAGTTTCTCTAAGTAAATACGGTTTCCTTAAGCAAATCAGTCTAATTCTCTGTCTTCTTTTTCTACAAAAACAAGGACTTTATTCTAAAGCAGTGCTTCCTGAAAAGGTTCTGCAGAATGTTAATAGATATTATGGAAAACAGGGACTCTGTGGTCATGTGAATTTTAAAAGCTTTGGATTAAACAAAGTTACATTGCGTTCTTATAGAATTTCTTGCAGCTCTTAAAGTAATTATTTGCATTGTGAAATGTCAAGATGAGGGTAAAGCATATAGCATTTCCCAAACTTATTTGACCATAGAATAACTTTTTCAGGAAGCATTGTGTAGGATTGTGTTCTGAAAACTAAATTTTGCTAATAAGAATGGCTTCGTCTGGCTTTAAAATGCTGTGATTCTGCATTTGTGTAGTCAATGTATACTTGTAGATCTATTATGAAACCTAATTCTTTTGCTAGTGCTAATTTCACTTAGAATTTATAAGAATTATGTGATTTTTGACATATTCCAACCTTAGAAGATATGTTCCTTCCAAACAAAATTGCAGTTACATGTAAATGTAGTTTTACTAAAACACAAAGATGGTGACAAGTACAAAATTAAACCCCCTTCCACTGAAAATCAGAAGCCATCTATTACTGAGCTATATTCTCAGCCCTTTTTATTTTCTTATTTTGAGACAGTGTCTCAGTAAATTCTCCAGGCAGAACTGAAACTTGTAATCCTCCTGCCTCAGTCTAACTGCTGGGATTACAGCACTGGCTTCAGTTTTTTTGTTATTAATTTTATAGTCTCTTACTTTTCTAATGTTTTCTCCAAAGAGACTTTAAAATTTTCCCATTAAATGGGATTTGTTTGATATGTGGTAGAAGATTACCTGATTGAAAAAATAGTTAACCTAAGAAAAGTTGCCTTTTTATTAAATAAGACTTGGAGCTTTGTTTAATTATGATTTTACCACCTGATAACAGCTAGAGATTTTTTTTCATATCCCTCTCTCTCCCCCAAGAAAAGATGCCAAGTTGTATTTATTTGTTTGTTTCAAGAATCTGCAAACATTCACTTTTACATTTGAAAAAAACTTACTCTGCACGAAAATATCAGCCTCTGGGGTTTTCTAAGACCCCTGCCGATTGACCCTCTCCTTGACCTTGGCTCCAAAGCCCAACTGGGTTCTGGCGTGCTGGTGTAGAGAATTTATTTATTTTAGCAGTAGGGAGTCAGAATTCCAGGAATATGCTTTTTAAAAGCTTCAAGATATATTTACCAAATCAGCAACGCCACATAACTGGGGCCTCCACTTCCTCCCAAAGTGGGGGACAGAGGGTGACAGAGGGTGCAGCTGGCAAGGGCTGCACGGATCTAGGTCAGCTAAGTGACAAGATCTAGAGGGACATAGAAAAGCTCTGCTAGAAATGGTCTTTTTGGTATTTAGAAAAAAGAAACAATGGAGACAGGCATGTTTTAGTAATAGAGACCTTTCAGTAAAAGGAGGCGGAGGTCCTTTAAGTACCTCAGACTATATTTATCAAAATAGAGAGGGGCCAAGGAATTTAGCTCAGTGGTTTCGCCGCCTGCTGCGCAAGCGCAAGGACCCGAATTCGATCCTTGATACCAAAAAAAAAATAAAAATAAAAAAATAGAGAGGCAGTCTTGGGGCCAGTCCTCCACTTTATCTCACAGCTCTGTCCACTGATTCCTGTTCTCTCTCATATTTCCTGCTAATTTTACTAAAAGTTATAAAATGAAATTTATTACACATTTTTATTTTTTTAACTTTTCCCCTCATTAGTAGCGAATAACATGTTCATTAAACATTGTAAAATACTAAAAAATACAAAAAGGAAAAATACAAGTTATCCATATAATGCAATCCAAAATAGCTCTTATTAATAATTTAGCAAATTTCCTTTGAGGGGGAAGATTTCTCATTACTATTATTTATAATAATAAATGATTGAATATACAATATAATAGTAATAATTTAACATGCAATTTTATCATACTTTGAAGATATTTTATTATAGGAACTTTCCTTATAATTCATTAAAATTTTCTGACAGTTTTATTATAAAAATAAGCATACAGAAGAGTTGAAAACATTTTACTGTGAACACTCATATTTTCAACAGTTATGTACAGTTTTCATTTTACAATAAATGCTCTATCACACATCTATCTCTTCATCAAATCCATCTTATTTCTAAGGCATTTAAAAGGCTTCTAGATACTACTTTCAATGGCTTTGAAATTTTTTGTGATCCATAATTCTTTCTTTCTTTCTTTGTAGTGCTGAGGATTGAACCCGGGGCTTCACACATTCTTGTAAGGCCCTCTAATCACTGAGCTTTACCCCCCAGCCCTTTGATTTTCTTTTAAGAAAATCTTATCTTTTCCTTATACCAGGCATGGTGATGCATACCTGTAATCCTAGCTACCTGGGAGGATGAGGCAAGGAGATAGCAAGTTAAAGGCCAGCAAGGGTAATTTTCCCAGATGGTGCCTCAAAAAAAGGGGGCAGTGGGGGTGGAGCGGAGCTGGGGAATGTAGCTTAGTGCCAGAACACTTGCTAGCTAGCACGAGTGAGACGTTGGTTCAATTCTCAGTACAAAAAAAAAAAAACACCCTATGGTCGACTGATTGTTTGCCTTCTATTTTGTTACTATTTTACATAAAACTTCAGAAGAAGGGACCAGAAGTATCTACATCTAAGGTTTAATAGCAATTTTTTTTTTTTAATCTCCTGATTTTTTTTTTTTTTTGGTACCGGGGATCGAACTCAGGACCTTGCACTTGCGAGGCAGGCAGTGGCACCATTGAGCTAAATCCCCAGCCCTTTAATAGCAATTTTTTGTCTATAGTAGAGGAGTACAGTAAGAGAAACAGATTGAACTTGCCCATTTCCTCCATATTTTGGAAGCATTTGAATATCAGGAAAATTAAGGGAAGTTAAAGCAAAATGAAAGATCATATACTTATCAGATAACTGCTTAGAAAAATTACTAAACCTCTCTGAGGCTCTGTTTTCTCACCTGTCCTATAGGGAGACTATTACTACTTGTTTTATAATTGTGAGGATGAAATAATATATATGCTACTTAACACTTAATAAGTAGAAGATTTTACCATCTGTACTTAGAAGATTTTTCAAAAACATTTTTCTTGAGCAAAAAGCTAAAGAGCAAAGAATGGGGAGAAAGAAAGAAAGAGGAAAAAGGAGAGAAAAGTAAGATCTCTTGAAGGATTTAGAGTATGGCAGAGATGCAATAGGCCTGTATTTTTGGTAGCTTAATCTTGTAGTTATATATGATGCATAAGGTAGACGACATATTGTTATAAGGAGCAGATTTGATTTGATTTAACAAATACCTTATTGATTATATTTGAAATACAAAGCTCTATGCTAAGAGGGGGGAAGTTGAAAAGAGTGGGAACTAAGAAAACACTATTGGATTTGGCAACTAGAAGGATACCTTGTTTTTGTTATTGATGACTCAAGACAAATCTAAATATATATGGCATATGAGAAACCAATAGTAGAATTTTGGGCTTCAAATGACAGGACAATAGAGAACTCAGTAGGCAATCTGTACATACATAGAAATATGATAAGTGAGAGGTCAGTGAAGGGAAATACACTATTCATTAAATAGGGCTGAGGTGATTGGTTATCCTTATGAAAAAATAAAATTAGAGTCCCACTGCATAGCACATTTAAAAAATTAATTTCAGTAGGACTAATTATCTTTGAAATGTGAAAATAGGACTTGAGGCAGAAGGATGGCAAGTAGACAAGATATAGAGTGGAAAATGGCCTTTTCAACCCCCCCCATACACACACACACACACACACACACACACACACTTATTCAAGGAGTTAGCTAAGTGATTGTGAGGACCACAGAGTCAGAAATGTAGGGCAGGCCACTGGTGCAAACTCTCAGGCCAGAGCTGATGCTGCTGTCCTGAGGCAGAATGTCATATATATATATATAAATTGGTATATTTTAGGTATACAATATATTTACATTTATCATTGGGTGTTTGTACCTGAACATGATGTATCTTAGTTCTTATTTTTTCCCCATTACCTGTGCACCCTTCACCCCCACTACTCTTCCCTATTTACATAGACTTTGTTTCCATTTTTTTTTCTTTCTCATAATTTTTCCTTTCCCTTCTTCCCTTTCCCCTTCCCCTCCCACCACCCCAAGCCCCTTGAACCTTTTCCTATTTCATATTATCAGTTATTCATTTTAATCATTTTCATCCTTATTTACACTTTCAGTTTCTCACACTAGAGATACTATTCGGTATTTACACATGTGTGTCCTATTTATCTCACTTAAGAGTATGGCCTCAGTATGCATCCATTTAGCTATAAATGGCTCTAGTTTCTCATTCTTTATGGCTGAGTAGTACTCCATTTTATTAAAAAAACCACATCTTCTTTATCCGGTTTCCAGTGGATGGGCACTTGGGCTGTTTCCAAACCTTAGCTATTACAAACTGTGCCGCTATAAACATGGGTGCACATATATTGCTGTGGTATGATTCTTTTAGAATGTCTTTTTTTTAGAGAAGCCTGTTTGCTCTGATGGTCTTTCAACTGATTGATTGCAGCCCACACAAGTTATCAAGGATGATCTCTTTACTTAGAGTAAACTGATTGTTGATCTTAACTACATCTGCAAAATACCTTCACAACAACACTTAGATTAGTGCTTGGTTAAATAACTGGGTACTCTATCCCAGCCAAATAGACACATAAGTAACCATCATATTCACAACCCCAAACTACAAATTAGAAAACATGCATGCCAAATGCTGGAGGTCAAAAGAATGGGGGTGCTTGAAAGTTTAGTCAAAGCCTCCGCATACCCTGGGTGATAGTACGAGAGACTTGAAAATCTATTAAGGATCCCTTTACCAGGAAGTGGATCCACCTCAGTAAAAGTAAGGACTACTCCTGCAAAGACTGAATTGCATATCACAGAACATCCAATGAAGTGGATCTCCAAAATATGATTTGCAAATATTTTCTGTTAGTACAGTAGACTGTCTTTTTACTCTGTTGTGTCCTATGTATAGAAGTTTAAAATTTTTATATAGTCTATTTTTTTCCTACTTTTTGTCTGTTTTGGTATAATTCCAAGAAATCATTGCTGAAAACAATATAATACACCTCTACAATTTTTTTTTTTTTTTTTAACCAGGGATTGAACTCAGGTCATTGCGCTTCTGCAGCAGGCCGCGAAACCACTGAGCTAAATCCCCGGCCCCACCTCTACAATTTTTTAAAGTTGTGTTTCTCACCATTCATAATTTCTAGCCAATCTGTAACTGAAAATTGGACTTATTTTTATTTACAAAGGTATTTGTCATGAAGCTGATTTATTTTAGTTAACTTTTTATAATTAATTTGTAGCTTTCTTATTTTAAGGTCAAAACTGTGGCTTAGGTCTCAGATTTCCATTGTTCAGAATTTGGTAAAATTTTCTTTGGTACTTAGAACATTTCAGTACTTGTAAATTTTCTTGAACTTCTTTAGAAAAGACTGCATAAGTGATGGTTTTTAGAGTTCAAAGGCACATACAGGTATCATGTATGTTTTATTGCTGGTATAGTTTGGATTGGGAATATCCTCCAAAGGCCCACGTGTTAAGGGTTTAGTCTTCAGCTTGGGCCTGGTGGGAGGTAGTGAAAGCCTTATGAGGCAGGGTCTTGGGAAAGAAAGTCAGTCGTTGGAGGGGATATTAGGCCCCAGACTCTCCTCCTCCTCTCTGCTTCCTGGTCACCATGAGGTGAGTAGCTTGTTCCACCAGGTGCTGCCTGACCACAGGCCCCAAAACAGTGGACCAAAATCTCCTGAACTGTGAATCAAAATACACATTTCCCGTTGCAAAGGGAAATTTAGTCACAGGAATTTTGTCACAGCAATGGGAAGCTAACACAGTTTTGTAATCCAAATCCTCTTTATTTTTGGTGTAGGTGATCTGTCAAATTCTTAAAGAAATGGGTTAAAAATAGATTATCTTTTTATTCCCATCATTTATTTAAATATTTTGGTGCTAAGTGTTTGCATGTTGGAATTAGGAAATTGGGGTTTGAGTTCGGGGCCTATCTATTGCTGTGTGATACCGAGAACATTATCTAATCGCTTTAAAACCCAGATCCCTACCTGCACAGCAGAAATGTAAACCACAGTTATTCTGTGGAATTGTAAGGATTACTTGATAATATGTATGTGTAACATTCAGCTGAGTGCCTGGAATGTAGCAAGAGTTCAAGAAAGATTCACTATTGTAACTTTTATCCAAATAAATTAACCTTGTTGTTTTACTTAATGGTTACTTGTTAATCATGAATTTCACTCTGATTTTTTTTTTTTTCCCAGTACCGGGTATCTGTCTCAGGACCTCACACTTGCCAGCCAGATGCGGCACCACTGAACTATATTCCTGGCCCCAGGTTTAATTTTTTTTTTTTAAGAGACAGGTCTGGGGTTTTTTTGTGGGGGACGGGGTGGATGAGACAGGGTTCTGCTATGTAGCTCAGCTTGCCTTGAACTTACTATGTAACCCAGGCTGGTCATGAACTCACAGCAATTCTCCTGCATTGGCCTCCTGAGCGCTGAGATTACAGGCATGCACCACCACTCCCAGCTGAGACTGGATCTTCCTATGTTGTCCAAGGTTCCCCTAACTCCTAGGCATAAGCGACCCTCCTGCCTCAGCTTCCAAAGTAGCTGTGACTACAGACATCTGCTGTGCCTAGAATGGCTTTGCTGTTATATTGTGCCTTTTCTCTGTATTTGCTTGTACCTTTATTGGCCATCTATTTTCACTATTTCTGTGTTATCTTACTTCTGGTATTGTTTATAAGGAGAATATTGTTAATTTTTTTCACTTGGATTTTTTTTGTCTTTCAATAGTGAAATTTTCAGCCCATTCAATTTATTATTATTGACGGTAAGGATATATTCATACATCCTAAATAATGTTTTTTAAAATTATGCTTTGTTTTCTGTAGATGTTCCCCCCCTCAAATTATTTTAGAGTTCTCTAATCAATTGTGTTCACTATATTTACATTTTAAAAAATGGAACCAATATATACTTATAAATATAAAGGAAAAATATCTATCCCTTCTGCTCCATTCTCTTCCAAAAAACAAGATGAAACTTTGAACAGTTTTAATTTTCTCCCCAGAAACCCATATCTCCAACTTTTTTTTTCAAATAAGCTATAATTTTAATTCTAAATTATTTTTTATATTGCAGCCGTTAATTATGGTATATCAACTTGACTGGATTAAGAAATCCTCAGATACATTTGGGTATGTTTGAGTGCGTCACGGAGGCATACCTTGGGTAATATTAAGGCCCCTGTCCCTTTCTGGTTTCCTTTCTTATAAATTATCCAATCTGTGATCATCTGTTATACCAGCACACAATGGACTAAGAGAGGGGCTGCTTCCCTGCTCTGCTTCCCAGTCTACAAGCTAAACATCTTTTCTCCACTACATCTTTCACTATGGTGCTTCTGCCTTGGAGTCAGCCGACCCCCTGGATGAGCTCCTGAGTCTGTGGGCCAAATTAAACCTCTCTAGCTTTAAATTGTGGGTGGCAGCATTGGGCCCCAGTGATGGAAAAGCTGACTAACACATGTATTTCAATTTTTTTTTCTTTTCTGTGTTGTGAACTGTCTCTTGACATTGAAACAAGATTTCATAAAAACGTTATCAAGCTAGGCATGGTGGTGCACACCTGTAACCCCAGCACTCTGGGAAGCTGAGGCATGGGGTGCCAAGTTCGAGCCTAGCCTGGGAAACTTAGTGAGACCTTATCTCAAACTTTAAAAATGTAACAAATTTTTGGCCCGGGGATTTAGCTCAGTGGTTTCTCTGCCTGCTGCGCAAGCACAAGGACCTGAGTTTGATCCCTGATACCAAAAAACAAACGAACAAAAATATAACAAATTTTTTAAATGGCTGGGGGTGTAGCTCAGTATGAAGGCCCTGGGATCAAGCCTTACTACCACACACACACACACACACACACACACACACACACACAAAGATTTCATTGTGTCTTTAATATTTGTGTGTGTGTGTGTTCCGAATATAGTTCAATGAGAGCTCCACCTCTATTTTTATCTTCTCAGATCTGCTCTCATTCTTCTGTTAGTTTCCCTCATGGTATCAGGATAGTTCCTACAATTCAGGTTTCACAAAAGCACATTACATAATTAGAAAGGAAGAAAAGTGTTTCTTTAATCCTTGAATAAAGTTTTGCCCCCCCCCTTCAGTTGGAATAGCCCAAACCAAACCCCTTAACAAGGAAATGCCATTCACTCATTGATGTAGGCCTGTATGATTGTCCATCCCAGTCTTGGTCCGTTTTGTGCTGCTATAAGAAACTATCACAGATTGGATAATTTATAAAGAACAGAAATTTATTTGTCACAGTTCTGGAGGCAGAGATGTCCAAGATCAAGGTACCAGCAACTTAGGGCCTGGTTCTCTGGTTCCAAGATGGCGCCTTGCACACTGCATCCTCTGGAGGGGAGGAATGCTCTGTTCTTACTTGGGGGAAGTGCAAGAGAGAAAAAGAACCTGCTCTGCAAGCCCTTTTTATGGTAGCATTAATCCATTCATCAGAGTCGAGCCAGCACGCCCTAAAAACCTCCCAGAAGTCCCAACCCTGTTGCATTGGAGATTAAGTTTCCAGTGAATTTTTGAGGAGAGACATTCAAACCATAGAAATCCCTGATCTAATCTCTAGGGTAAAGGAGAGGAAATTGTAGTGTTCGTCTGAACTGTAAGAGCGCTGCACACCGGAGAGAAGCTGCCCAGTGCATTGTGTGGGATGCAACTGTGCTACAGCTTTGTCTGGTATTCAAATTAACACTGTTGTCCTTCAAAATATAGTTGTATAAGTATTCCGTCATGTGATGTTGCAGATTAGATAGCAGATAATGATCTGATTGTTTTCCTTTATATAAAACTTTTATGGGAGATCGGAAGGCTCATAGAATTTTATGTATTCCTTTGCAAATAAACTGGCCTCTTTTTTTACTTTCTTTCATTTCTTTTTTCTTTTTCTTTTTTGTTTTTTGAGACAGGGTCTCACTATGTAATTCAGACTAGTCTTGAACTCATTATGTAGCCCAGGCTGGCCTTGATCTCATGGTGATCCTCCTGCCTGAGCCTTCCTAGTGCTGGGATCCCAGATGTGCACCACCACGCCCAGGAAACTTGCCTCTTTATACTGAATGCACACATTTATATTATCTCAGGAAAATTTTCTTCTCTTATTTGTATGAATATTGTTTTCTCTGTATTGCATTTTTATTGAGATATAATTCACATACACATACTTGCTCCTAAAAAGTGGACAAGCAAGTGGTATTCAGAGTTGTGCAACCATCACCAACTCAATGTTAGAACATTTTCATTATCAAAAAGGGAAACCTGTACCAATCAGCAATTATTCACCTAGCCTTAGGCAGCCGCTAATCTACTTGCCATGCATTTGCCTGTTTGAGACTTTTCCTATAAGGAAATCACAAAATATGTGGTCTTTTATGTCTGGTTCATGTAACATAATGTAATGTTTTAAAGATTCATCCCTGTTGGAGCATGTATTGGTACTTTCTTCTTTTAATAATATTAACTGATATTCCATTTTGTGTATTTGTCAGCTGATGGACACTGAGGTTGTGTTTACTACGTGCTACTATGAACATTCATGTACAAGTTATATATATATATACACACACACATGTATTTCCAATTATCTTGGTTATATACATAGGAGTGGAATTGTTGGGCCATATCATAACAATTTTACTTTTTGAGGAACTGCCAAACTTTCCCACAGTAGTTAAGCCATTTTACATTCCTACTAGCAACTATAAGGGTCCATCCAGTTTCTCTACATTGTTGCCAACACTCACTATTTTATCTTTTTTTTTTTTTTTAATTTACAGCCTTCTGTATTGTGGTAAAATATGCATACCATAAAATGTACCATTTTTAAGTGTGCAGTTTTGGAGTTGCTGGTCTTTCACCCCCTGTGCTGGGGCCCTTGCACGAGCTGAGCACGTGCTCTACCACTGCGCTGTAGCCCAACCCCAACTGCATGGTCCTGTCATTAAGTGCATTCACACTGTTGCACAGCCAATACCATCTCCCTCCAGACGTTTTCGTCTTCCCAAACTAAAGCTCTGTTCGCATTAAGCAACAACACCTCTAGCTGGGGCTGGGGCTCAGGGGTAGAGCACGTGCTCAGCATGAGCAAGGTCCTGGCTGTGGTCCCAAATCATGCTTACCCCATCCCTGGAAACCATCATTTTACTTTCTGTTTCTATGAATCAATTACTATAGGTACCTCATCTGAGTAGAATCATAGTATTTGTCCTTTTGGGAATGGCTTATTTCACTTAACATGACTTCTCCAAGGTTCATCCCTGTTACATCATCTGTCAGACTTTTCTCTCTTTTTAAAGCTGAATAAGATTCAGTTATATTCTGGAGGGTTGTTTTGTTGTTTCGTGGTACTGAGGATTGAACCCAAAGACACTCTGCCACTGAGCTACATCTCTAGCCCTGTTTGTTTTTTGAGACAGGATCTCGCTAAATTGTCCAGGTGGGACTTGAACTTGCAGTCCTCCTGCTCAATCTCCCTCAGTGTTGGGTTTACAGGCATGGGCCACTGAGCCTTGGTCTTTTTTGATAACAGCCATTCCAATCTGTGTGAAGTGGTATCCTGTGGTTTTGGTTTGCATTTCTTGCATAACTAATGATGTTGAGAACTATTTCCTGTGATGAGTGGCCATTCATATGTCTTTTCTGGAGAAATAGCTATTAAAATCTTGTGTCCATTCTTCATTTAGATTTTTGTTTTTGGGGTTTTTTTTGGAACCAGGGATCGAACTCAGGACCTTACACTTGCCAGGCAGGTGCTGTGCGGCTGAGCTACATCCCTAGCCCAGGATTGTTGAGTTTTAAGTGTTCTTCATATAATCTGGAGAGCAGATCCTTATCAGACACATGATCTACAAATATTTTCTCCCATCTGTGGGTTGAAGTTTCACTTTCTGGATGCCATCCTCTGATGCACAAGTTTTTAACTTTATGAATTTATCTAGTTTGTTTCCCTCGATACTTCTGTTTTTGGTGTCATTTTAGGAAATCATTGCCCACCTTGATGTCAAAGGACTCTATAAAGAAAGTTTGTCTATAAAGACTGTTTCAGCTCTTACTTTTATGTCTATTATCCACTTTGAGGATTTTTTTTTTTTTGGCATGTGAATATCTAGTTGTCTCAGTAGCGTTCATTGAAAAGACTATCGTTTCTCCATTGTATTGTTTTAACATTATTGTTGAAAAATCAACTGATCATATATGCATGGGTTTTATTTCTGGAGTCATTTTTCTAGTGATCTAGGTCTATCCTTATGCCACTACCATACTGTCTTGATTATGGTTGCTTTCTAATGAGACTTGAAATGGATAAGTATAGTCCTCTAATTTTGTCCTTTTTTTCCCCCAAGGTTGTTCTGGGTCCCTTATATTTCCATTTGAATGACAGGATCGCTTTCAATTTCTGTAAAAGCAGCTAGAATTTATTTTTTATTTTGTGTTGGTTTTTTGAGACAGGGTCTTGCTATGCAGTTCAAGCTGACTTTGAACTCGCTTTGTGGCCCAGGCTGGCCTCAAACTCATGATCTTCTTTTTTTTTTTTTTTAAGGTTAAGGAATTTTCTTTATTTTTTTACAAATTAAGTCTATGTAGATGTATATTTTTGAATCAAAACCACCTGTGTCTTCACAGTATGAGTTAGAGAATGCAGCCTGAGCTGAAACCAAGGAACTAGAAAAGAAAGTGGAAATTACAGTGATACTTGTATTAAAAACCTGTTAGGCATTTACTTTTAAAGTATTTTCTTTATATGTTGTCATTCTTGGCACTGTTTCTAAAGAAAACCTTCATTATCCCAAGCAAAAAAGCACAAGAGGTGGAGTTTAGCTTCAAGAGGTGGATTTCAGATTCTCAGGCTTGGCAAAGAATCACCAAATTTATGGAGAGTTGCTAACGGGGGCTTACTAGGCAGGAAGCCCCTTTAGTAAGGTCTCAAACCAGAGGCTAGAGGCAGCAGCTAAGCCAAAGAGCAGCATCCTCAGCATAAGTGAGCCATTCTGGGTGGTGTGCTACTCCAGGTTTCATGGGATGGCTTAGCAACATAGCACACTACAACCGGCAGCTACTGTGTCAAACTGTGCACTGGTTGTGAACAGGGAGATTCACAAATAGCATCCCACTGATAATGCACTTTCAACAGCTTGGCCCCCTTGCGTTAAAACCCATGAGTAGTCAGGGCCATGACCACTTCTGATGCTGCCCTTCTGTGTAAGCTGACTGTGGCAGCCCACAGGAAAGGAACTGGTGATCCACCATTATGACTGCTCATCCACACCTATAACCATAAAGCTGCAGGGAACTGGAGCTCTTGCAAGTTTGGTCACCTGGCTCCCACCTGCAAATTTCTGGAAACAGGTGAGTGGACCAAAAATTAAAGGGCATCTATAAAATGAACATTTATCTACTGCCCTGAACCTCTGGCCTGACCCTCCCTAGGTGTCCAGGTAAAAGTGCACCGAAGGGCTCTTAAGATGCTGACTCCCAAATCATCACAAACTCATGATCTTCTTGCCTCAGCCCTCCAAGTGCTGGGGTTATGGATGTGTGGCACCACACCTGATGTGGCTGGAAATTTGATAGGAATTGTGTTGACTCTGTGACTCAATTTGGGGGGTGTTGTCATTTCAGCATATTAAATCTTCAACTCCATGAATGCGGGATGTTTTTCCATTTATGTGTCTTTTTTATGTTTAATGATGTTTTGTAGTTTATAGTATAGGGTATCTAATATCTACTCTATTTTTTTTACTTCTAAAACTTTTAATACATAAATATTGGATCTCCTGAATTTTTATTTATTTTTGTGATAGGGTCTATGTTGCCCAGACTGGTCTCAAACTCCAGGGCTCAAGTGATCCTCCTGCTTCAGCTTCCTGATTAGTTGGGACTACAGGCACACATCACTGTACCTAGCTATATATATATACATATATATAGATATATATGTATATATATGCATATACATGTATGTATGTCTCCATATATAAATGTCTATCTTCTCTTCCACAATTTCCACTTATCTTTTGGTGTGCACTTTGGAAGGATTCTTTGAGATGATCTTTTAATTCCCTAACTCAGTGTTCATCAGTATCTATTTCTTTGTTTGTTTTTTGGTACCAGGGATTGAACTCGGGACCTTGAGCTTTCGAGGCAGGCTCCGGAACCACTGAGCTAAATCCCCGGCCTCCTCAGTATCTATTTCTATATCAATTATTTCTATAGTTTTTTAATTTAAATATTTACCTATTTTAAATTTCCAAGGACATTCTAGTTTTCAGACTGTTCCATTTTCACAACCTGCCTTTGTTACTCTAAATGTCACTAAGAGCAAAGACAAGATTTTCAGAAAGTTTTCTCCTTGTTTCTGCATTAACCTTTTTTCCCCCCAATGTGTGATACTTGCTCTAAATTGGTCTTCTTTCAAATTATGGGTTCTCTATTAGTGTTATTTTATAGTGGAGACCTAGATCATTCAGCTTTGCTAACTGGCAACTCATCTGGAACTAGAGACCGCTGTTCAGTTCTCTACAGTGGCCCTTGCCCCCTGAGGATAGTGGTATTAGGTTGAAGGCTGATTCCCTACAGTGACTTGGCTCTGAGAGGAAAACTACTAGAGGCTTCCTCAGTGGACACGATTGATTGGTCATGGTGTGCAGGATGCTGAGTCATCAACCCTCAAGCCTGCTGCTGAGAGAAAGAAGAAAAGGAGAGGAAGCCAAAATATAGATAGTATTTGAAACCTTTCCCAAGAAAGAACATGGGGTGTGAATAATGGCACAAGGAACTCAACTGAAGAAAACATGAGCTTGACTAGGTGTCTCAGGGAATTGTATGTCCAAATCAGCCACAAATCCAGCTTTCAAAAAAAAAACAAAAAAAACCCCTCCTATCTGTAAAAGAACCTTCAGGGCTCCAAACTTGTATCAGCAGGAAATGACTGTGAAAACTGTGAAGTCTCTCAAAAGGCTTACATTCGTGCCCACTTCTGATGGGTGAAGAAGAATAGTCCAGCATATAGAGCCAATGGCCAAAAAAATGATTGCCAAGAGCAGAACCAGGATATAATCATAGAATTCCTCCCACAGCCAAGCAAAGGATTTTTACAATAACTATTTAGAAGGATTCTAGCGCTTATTTAGACTCTGCTATGAGCTTGAACATTTCTTTAACTGAAGTTGGAGTTCTAATACAGTGTATCTAGGTGTAAGCATTTGGAAATCAGTACAAGCTAAAATGGAAGAATTCACAATGATAGCAGCTAACATTTAATAATATTCCAGACCCTAAGGCATTGTTTCAGTTCACATAGCAACTCCCTGAAGTATGCAATATCATGAAGTTATTTTACTAATAGGGATGCTGAGATAGTCAAGTCACTTCCTTAAGATTACATAACAAATAACTCTCAGAGTCAAGATTCGAAACTATGGTGTCTGGGCCAGGGATTTAGCTCAGTGGTTCTGCCACCTGCCTTGCAAGCAAAAGGTCCCAAGTTTGATCCCTGGTACCAACAAAACAAAACTATGGTGTCTGTCCAGAGTGTTTCCTCTTATCCCTGACCATAGAAGTCTTCTGGGCATGATGAGGAACATACAAACCTGAGAAAGGAGAGAAGACGTATACATCTGTTCAGGACAAGGGCGTTATATCTAACAAAGGTGACATTGAACTATTTTCAATCTACCAGAAGGTAGACGACTTTTAAGAATTCTTAACCTTGTTAGGGATTCATCTTGTTTACTGATGAATCACCAGCACTACTGGTGTAACTAAGCTATCTGGCTCACAGTAGGTGCTCAATAAATATTTGTTGAACGAGGGAGGAGTGAATATCAGAATCTTGCATATTAGACAAAGGTTCCTGAGCTACCATGCCATGCCACATTTGCCGTGACAGCTGCAGAGTCTGAAGTGTTTGGCCCTGAACAAATGGTCCTTGAAATAAACTGAGAGAAACTAGGCACTGTGTTTTCACTATAAAGGTGCTCAATGTTCACAGTTTCCTTATTTTTATTTATTTTTTTAGTTTCCTTATCTTTAAAATGGAAGGTGTTCCTCCCCCTGCCCAACTCTACAGACCTTGAGGAAGGATTTATTTTTTTCAAAAGCTTCTCACCTACTGTAACTTCTTTATTTTCTCTAACTTCTTATGAGCTTGCTTTACACATGTGAGTGAACTTGGAATCTTGGGGTTTTACTTACTGCCTTTTCTATGTGTAGGGCCAGTTCTCATGATGAGTTTGCCAAGGGACACTGGCTTCCATTTTCTGTTGAGCAAATCATCTGCACCCTTCTATGTTGCAATTATTTTTTAAAAACATTGATTTACTAAATTCATAATGTGGAAAATCCAGAATATAGTGGTGATTGAGAAAGTCACGTTTCCTGACCTCATGACACTTAAAAAACGTTTCTCTGTATTTTAAAAACACAGACAACAGGGATTCAATTGTAGAACAACAGAAATAGTTCATCTTCTTAGCCCCACGTGGAGCGAATGGTTTAAGAAAATCAGCTCAGTAGGTATGTTCTGCCAGTGCAGGTGGGAGAGACAATCCAATCCGCACACAAATCTTATTTTTCTTAGAACTAAGCTGTGCCTTGAATTATCTTCTGGTGATTTCAGACTTCCAGGCAATTCCTTCTGCATCGACCAAAAGAGAAAAGGAAATAAATGCATCTTGGTTCTGGAGAGAAATTTTTAAAAAGCAAGACAAGCAAATAAAAGTCCCGACTTAATCATGTGTGATCTAGTTTAACTGATGTCTTTAAACTTGAGCTGTAATACTTGACAGCGATGACGGACCCCGCCCCGGGTGGGCGCCGCGGCAGTCTCCCCGCTCCCACGGACGCGCCGAGTTCCCAGGGCCGGCCCACTGCCCCAAAGACACGGAAGGGCACCACCTTGTCTGTACCTCGACGTCTCTCCCCCACCTCGTGCAGCACGGAGCTGCTGCTCCCAGAGGGGGTAGTCGTTTCTGATAACAGTTACACTTTCAGGAAACCGAGCTACGCCTCCCTCGGACGCTGTCAGCTGGGAAACCGGGCGACTGCTGTCACTCTGGGCTCGGCACCCCGCGAGGACGTCTGCCGCTGGGCCCAGGGCCCGGGCGCGCAGTTGAGGCCCCGCGGCCCGCGGTCCGGAGCCGACCCGTGCGCCCCGGGGTGCAGAGGCGGCTCCGCCCGAGCCCCGCTGTCCGGTTTCGTCGGCGCCCGGCCCGCCAGGAGTTCGGACCCGCGCCGAGGCCCAGGCTGCGTTCCCGCCTGGGGCTCGTGGCCGCCGTCCGGGGAGCGGAGAACAGCCGCGCTGGACGGTCCTGCTCCCGAGGCGCCCCCTCCCGGCCGCACCTCACGGCGGCCACACCTCGCCCGCGCGCCTAGGGCTCCCCGCCCACGCGAGGCGCTCGAGGGTGGCGCGGGACGGAGGCTGGGCGCCCGCCGCAGCACAAGGGCGCGGGCCGGGCTGCGGGCGGGGCCGGGGCTGCGGGCGGGAGGCGGCTGCTCCTGCGAGGCCCGGGCAGGCGGGAGGGGCCGCACCTGAGGAGTCCGCCTCTGGCCGCGGCCGCCACCGCCTCGCCCCGCCCCGGGGGCTGAGCGCGGGCAGCGCATGCCACAAGGACGCCAGCCGGCGGCGGCGCTAGCACCTCGAAGCCGGCGCCGGAGCCAGCGCGGCGCAGCACAGCGCCCTAGCGGACTGGGGCCGGGGAGGCAGACGGCCGCGGCCAGGCCACCCCGGGTCCCGTCCTTGCGTCCCGCCAGGCCAGGTGAGCGGCGGGGGTGCGCGGGGCGAAGGGCGCGGGGCGCGGGTGCGGGTGCGGGAGGGCGGGCGGGACAGCCTGGCGCGCCGGGCGGTGCTGCTCTCGGGAGCCGCGGAGGGCGCGGGATGTGGGCGCGGGCGGCGGCGGCGGCGGCGGCGGCGAGGGCGGCCGGAACCGCACCGGGTCTCGCCGCAGCCTCGAGAGCGCCCGCCGGAGGGACTCAGCCGCGCGGCCGGCGCTCGGAGGCCAAGGGCCTGTCACCCCGCTTGGCTTGCTGCCTTTGTGGCGGGAGCGAGGCGGCCCGGGCGTGGGGCGAGGGAGGCGGCGGCGAGGAGCGCAACCGTCCGGCCCCCGAGACCCGGGTCCGTGCAGTGGCACGGCAGGTGGGGAGACGCGGCGGGACCCGGAAGAGGATGCCTAGAGTTCGGCTCGGGAGAGTGGGGGAGCCCGGAGGTGACCAGGCGCGCGCTTGGGTCCCGGGTCCCTCTCCTCCACACCGGGTGTCACTTCGTAGCCAGCGCGCGCGCGTCCGGCCAGCGTCCTCACTTTTCCTATGAGCAGCTGAGGACCGTCCTTGTTTCTGAAAGACACAAAGGCTCGCGTTGACAGCTGCCCCTGACACAGGCAGACAGAGAGGTGAGGGGGGCGCGAGCCAGGCCGGGGTGATGACGGGCCGTTCGTTAAAGCGGATCGATCCCCGCAGCCTCTCTCCCGAGCTCCATTAAAAGGGAATTATTCGTATAGATTCCGTGCGTGGGGTTCTCAGTCAAACCGAGCCCAGGTAACGTCCCAAACGCGACTCATCTGCCCCAGCAGCTGCTGCCTCCACCCGCGGCCCGGCGCACGGACAGTGCGGGAGGAACTCCTCGATCGCGCGCCTTTCCTCTGTGAACGAGGCTCTTCCAGGGTCCTTGTCCGCCCCACCCCGAGCCCCTGTCCCCTGTCCCCCCCCCCCAAGAAGATAAAAACCAAATTTATTTTCCACTCTCGGCACCGTGAGCCCCTCCCCCTTTGAGACGAGAAACTCCGTTTAAATGCCATTTAAAAACCTGCCCATTTAGGAGCAAGAGCGTTTTCTTTTGTAAAGTGCTCTGAAGCAAATGCTCCTTATAAACCCTCACTCCTCTGTTCATGCTCTTATATTTTAAATCCTGGAGTTTTGAGGCTGTGTGGGTTCTTTTTCTTTTTGAGAATTTCTGGGAAATTTTTACACATTTCAATGCTAAAAAGTATCTAAAAGAAAAACTAGTTGTTTAATTGACAATAGTAATAAAATTACATGCAGATAGGTATGCATTGAAAAATAGGTATGCAAAGGAAGATTTCAGTAAATATGGGAAAAGTAATATGAATAGGGTAAAATTTTCAAACAACAGTTAAGAACATACAATGCAAAGTATGCTCTTTCCCATCCCATGCCCCAAGTCCTACTTCTCCCAGAGGCAACCACAGTTGTAAATTTCTTGTACATATACCCTTCCATAAATTGCTATTAAAATGGAATACATCATGGAAATCAAGGATGAAAGAAACTGATATAAGAGTGAACTACATATTAATGATGGTGACTGTTAAATATCCACTCATGATGATGTTATAATCTTTTACTTGGCCTAGAGTGGAATCATTACCTTGAAGATCAATTAGGGTGCTAAAAATTTCAGAGCAAGTTATCTCCTGATCCCCCCAATGCACCGGTTTCTTTCCACTGCTTTTTATAAGCTTTGTTGAATTTTTCTTCCACTTCGGAACTCTGTGCAGTAGGGAATGAGAAATATAGTTTACTCTGTCTACTGCAATGTGTGTCGGAACACATTGAAAGGACATCTGTGTACTCCCGTTGACATGACGTAAGATAAAAATTGTAGAAGTCAGGAGGAATAGGGAGGCCAAGTTTAAGACATTTGGCCACACCTCTTAGTTGCAGGTCTCCCTATGCCATATACTGGCCACACAAAGTAACTTTTTTTTTTTTTTTTTTTTTTTTTTTTTTGGTACCGGGGATCGAACTCGGGTCGTTGCACCTGCGCAACAAAGTAACTTTTTTTGAAATGCTTTTGTTTTCCCCCCAGCTAAGTAAAAGATTTGAGGTATATGGTTTTTAAGCATCTTCCAACTCCAAAATCCTATTAAAATGATGCTGGAGGTGTCCTAAAAAAATTCCTGAATGGTAGGTTCATAAAGAGAAAGTTAGAGATGTTTAATCTACATTTCTCCTCTTATCAGTTTGATACCATTGGAGAACAGCCTCTTGATTTTCCCACAAAATGTCTGTTTATTGTGTCAATAGAGGCCAACCTCTAGGCTAAATGAGCCTTTGCATATCACCTCGTGTGGTTAAGGAGAGGGAATTCTTCACAGCTTATGGTGCCAATTTAGGGAAATTACTCTTACCAAACCCTTTTCTTTTTTGATAAAATGGAAATAAAGTTCATTTGCCCACTTCAAAGAGACTTGACATAATTAGCAATACTTAAAAGTATTTAGATGATGAATATCCCTTATCACAAAGCTATTTTAGTTACTTTATAAACATTCACTTACAGATGTTCTTAGTAGAAACTTTCCTAATCTTTAAAATATCTACAACCTCGAGGCTAATGATTTCTAGATGTGCCAGAGTCAAGGAAAAATTATAAAGTTGTGAAAGTAAAAAAAAAAAATTGCTAACTTTGGTCACTAAGTAGAATCTCAAGGGATTTAAAAATTACACTGTAAATGGTGATTGCAAAAATTATTGATGTTAACAGAGATCTTAAAAGTTTCAGAACTACTGATAGAAATATTATGTAATTATTTTGAATAGGTCTGTAGTAAAAGACAAATAGTCTAAATTACAGAAAAATCTAAAAAGTTGTTTGATATGAGAATAGAATTAGAAGAATAGATTAATAAGAGTGCTTGATTTACTGACAAAACTGATAAAAGCAAAAGTACCAGTAGTGCAAATTGTCTAAAATGGTGCTAATTTTTATTTTCTCCAGCCCCCTTCCCAGTATTGCTGTACAAGATGACTTATATTGTAGATACATTTTTTTCTCATTTCTTATAAGGATTTTTAATAGTTTACTTCCTATTATTTATAGCAATTTAGAATAGTTTGTGCAATATATCCTATAATTTATTTCACCTTTACTATTTGGGGTTTTCCAGTATTTTTAAAAAATATGATGAGTGTAACTATCTTCTATCTCTTTCTGCTTTCTTCTTTTCTTTTTAACATCCTTAGGATTCTTTCCCTGGAGAATCAGGATAGTGTTGTAAATGAGTGGGCTCTAAAATCAGAATCCATGTTCAAACCTAGCTCTATTACTTATTGACAATATTGAACAAATGACTTCTTTTCTCAGAACTTTAGCTTTCTAATCTGTAAAGTGGGTATAGTAATAGCTCCGTACACAACTGTTAAGAAAAAGGTGCATGAAAACACATGTAAATATTTTTTATTTTTATTAGGAAATTTCCAGATTTCTGAGAATTTCTAATTACTTTCTGAATTGGTTATAAAATATATACTGTCCTTAACAATTTATTTGTGAGCTTATGTTATTTTGAAACAGTTAAATTATTTTTACTAATTGATCACTATCACATTGTATCCTTTTGTGTTTGCATTTCTTAGGTCTTGTGTATTTTCAGCAATATTGCTTATAGTTTTCTAAATGAAATCATGAAAGCTGCATAGCTTCAGCGGGTTTGAATTAGTCTATAAGGTGGATACATGGGAGAGATCAGTTATAACACTAATGAAAAATAAACTGAATTCTTCAATAGTTTTTTCAAATTAATAGTTTTTGTATTTTCAGTCTGTGATGTTTATTAGCTATTATTATTTTAAATCTTAGAAAAGTCTCTGTTAAAATTAACAACTAATATATAAATCCCATTTAAGTTAAAATATAATCCTGTCCTATTTTTCTTGAACAGCTGATTTATAAATAGTGTTGTTGTGATCACAGTTTGGTAGACTTTTTACCAGGAATGCTTCTCAAAACCTAATAGACAGGGTGAGGGAAGAGGAGAAGAAAGAGAGATAGAGAGGAACAGGAGAGGAGAGGAGGGGAGCAGAGTAGAGCAGAACAGAGAGGGAAGAGGAGAGAATATTTATGATCTCCAATCAGGTTATCTCTTGGCTACAAATGGATCATGAAGTTATGCCTTCTGACTTGGGTTTTTATACAGTCAAGGTAATTTAGACTACACAAAAGCATGCCCTTGTAAGTTCTAGGGTCCAGCAGCCCTGATATTTCTGGCAAACACACACCAACATGGATAACAGCAGCTCTTTGTGCTGTGGGCCCCAGGGGGCTCTCCGTGGTGTACTCTTCCTTCCCTCCCTTTCTTGACTGACAGGTGATGGCCACTCCTCCAGGTCCAGATGTGAAGTCCCGCAGTGACTTCGCTCCACTTCTGCCAACTTTCTACCCTACTACCCCTTCTGTGTGTTTTCTGTCGTCCTGTCTATGATACAGAAAACTCACTATCTTTTCAAGGTTGTGGTCTCAGATCTTATTTTTATTTTGTTATGCTTTATGAGTATCAATGGTCTCACAATAGAGTATAGCCATGATTAGTGTAGGTTAACATGGGAATCAGCACTTGATAAGTGTTTGTTGCAGTGAACTATATCTTGTATTGTCTTCTCTGTGCCTAGGCATGGTTCTGTTTTTATGGTACAAGTCTGCAGAAACAAACTTCAGTTGTGTCCTAATAGCGCTGTTTAGCTGTATTTACCAAGGTTAGGAGTTAGGAAACTTGATTGTTCTGGTTGCAACTTGTGTGCTCAAAGGAGATTTTAGCCTTTTTTTTGTTTCTAACTCTTGTACATTCTTTTCTTCTGTAAAATGGGATTAACAATTATGGTTCCAGTTATCATCAACCTTATGGAGAGGACTGTGATGAAAATAAAATGAAACCATAAATGTGGACTTGTTTTAGAAAAAGAGTCTTCAAATTTATGCTATGTTGTTCACAAATTACTTCTAGGAGTATACAAATAGGATTACTTCTAGGAGTTCACAAATCCTTCTAGGAGTGTCTGTATCTTTTTTTTCTTTTGGTACCGGGGTTCGAAATTGGGACCTTGCGCTTGTGAGGCAGGCAGCAGAACCACTGAGCTAAATCCCCGGCCCTAGTGTCTGTATCTTTGAGAAAACCTCAGCTCAATGCGAAGTTGCACTTGGATCTTGGGGTTAGATGCAAATTCTTAGGGTCCACTGAATCATAAACTCTGGGGAGGGAGCCTAAAAATACACATTTTAGAATCCTTATGATGTGAACCACTGTTCTAGGGAGTAAGAAACTTCAAGAGCCACTTTAAAAAAGTATTCTTTGATTAGTTAAGTATTAATTTAAAAAATAACCCAGAAATATCATAAATCACTTTTGCATGCTAAACATGGAATGAAAGTTAACCATTGTTGGCACTATTTGTCTTTTAACCTCTCAATTTAATTCAGGCAGACATTGTAAACACGGATGCTTGGACAGGCCAAACAGTAATTTTTGGGTGACAAGATGGGACACTTGCTAAATAGTAGGAGGCAACAGAGTCTGAAGGTGCTAGAATTCCTGAGACTCCACTGATTGTTGCCTTTTGGGAGCGAGAGCAGTATTGCCAGACCATTTGATTTTTTAAAAGTGAAGCTTGAAATGCACATTTTTATGTGAATTTAAATGTTGATAATGAATTTTAATATGGATCCCACAAAACAAATTTGGAAGCCAGATAACTTCCAACCTGTGAGTTAATTATTAACTAATGTAGAAATATTTGCAGTACTCCATTCAGTATTATTTTTTTTTTTGGCTGGGGATCAAACTCAGGACATTGCGCTTATGAGGCAGGTGTCGGAACCACTGAGCTAAATCCCTGGCCCCCATTCACCATTATTAATAATGAGAGTGCATATTAAAGACACAGGCATTTTTCAACTTTCAGATTGTTAAGATTCAATAGATAGATAAAATCTAGTGTTGGCAGTTGGATAAAGAAATGGTTATTGTCATGTACAAAGAGTGAAGGCAAATAATTTGTTCTTCTGGCGAGTAATTGACATCATGTACAGTATCAGCCTTTATCCAGACCTGCCCTGACAATATAGTAGCCCTTCACCAAAGGTAGCTATCTAAATGTTAACTAATGAGCATTGTCTGCAACTAAGATTCAGTTTCCCAGTTGCTCTGCTCATATTCCAAGGATTCAATAGCTGCACTGGCTATGGCTCCCATGCTGGGCTGTGTAGATTTAGAACATTTTCACCACTGGAGAAAGTTCTTTTGGACAGCAGTGATCTATCCTCTTTGTCTCAGAAATTTCCTTTCCTTCTTTTCTTTTCTTTCTTTTTCTTTTTTTTTTTTTTGTGTGTGTACTGGGAATTGAGCTCAGGACTTTGTGCTTGCGAGGCAGGCACTACGCCACTCACTGAGCTAAATCCCCAGCCCAGAAATTTCCTTTCTAGAAATTTGTGAGAAGAGTGGGACAGGTGCACAAAGCTGTATAACAAGATATCACCTGAAACATTTTTAAGAGTAAAATAAATAGAACAACATATACATTATAATGAAAATTAAGCCATAGTTAATATCTATGAGAATAATGTTAAATACGGTAAGTGAAAATAGCCCTATTGTGGCATCATTTATTTTAGGTACAGGGGGTTAGGGAACACATTTTCTCTTCTGAAAAATACATGTGACAAAGCTTTACTTTTTTTAGCCTACGTGCCTCTCTTATTGAGTAGTAAAATAGGTTGGCTTTCCACTAAAAAAAGAGAAGAGGCACTTAACTCTCTACGTTGCATACATATTAGCTGGACTCTTGTTAGAAATTCAGTGTTTCGGGCCCAGCCCAGGTCTACTGAGTCAGAATCTCTGGAAGGGCCCAGAAATCAGTGTGTTAACAAACACTCCACTAAGCAGCTGGAGCTGCCTCTTATCACCGACGCACGCATACAGGCTTCATTTGTTTTACCTTTACCACGTGCAGCCTGCCTGGATTCCATCCAGGCCCTGTTCTAGGAGCTGGGGTTACCACGGTGCTGAAAAGTGGCAAATACCCTTGTCAATTTGGGAATCAAACAGTAAGGCAAAGTAAATGGGTAAAATCTGTTCTTGCAGGTAATGAGCCTTTTAGATAGTAAATGCTAGAGAGAAAGAGCAGAAAGAGAATTGGGAAAGTGAGGTGGGGGGTGTGATTCTCTGCAAGGTGTCACTGGTGACACCTGAGTGAATTGAGCCCTTGGAGAGTTTTGGGGATGCAGGGATGTTAGAGGGGAGTCAGGCCAGGGAAGGGGAGAGGCTAGGGAAGGAGTAAGTAGAGGGCTAGGTCAGACAAGTCATCCAGGTCTTTTTATTTCAAAATTTTTTGTTCTCATTAGTTTACCACACTCCTCAAATTCCTTGGTTAATCAGTTTGTGGATAAACCCCCAATGGGCCCGGGATTTAGCTCAGTGGTGCTGTGTCTGCCTTGAAGGCGCAAGGTCCTGAGTTCGATCCCTGGTATCAGAAAAAAGAATAATAATAACAACTATACAGTTCTTGCTAAGAAGCAAGCCAGGAGTTAGTGAATAAACCCTCAAATTCACTGTTTGTAGTTTGTTAAAATCTTTTACATTTGCCTGTGGTGCTTGTTAAATATGGATTATTGGTTACTAAACCTACTGAATAACTTCAGGGGGTGAGACCTATGAATGTACACTTAACAGTCTTCCTGAGGGGTTCCTCAGATTTATCATCTATAAATTTAGATCGTGGGGGGGGGTACTGATGTATGAACCCAGCGGTGCTCTACCCCTGAACTATATCCCCAGCCTATTTTATTTTTTATTTTGAAACAGGATCTTGCCAGTTTGCCCAGGCCAGACTCAAACTTGCAATCCTCTTGTCTCAGCCTCCCTGTGTACTGGGATTACAGGCATGGGTCACTGCATCCAGCTTGTAAATTTAGTTTTTATAAAATAGATGTCTCTAAAGTTATCACTGCTGCCTGTATAGGTCACAGTGTGAAGAAGAGAAGAGGTAATTGGTAGAATGTCTCTTTTATTTCCTGTGTTTTTGTTTTTGTTTTGTTTTGGCCAGGGATCGAACTCCAGACCTTGCCCCTGCAAGGCAGGCAGCAGAACCACTGAGCTAAATCCCTGGCCCTATTTCCTGTATTGTTAAACTAATTAAATGGGCACTACTCATGGCAAGTTTCTGTGTATTTCTGCAGGGTAATCGGGGAGCTGAAAGACTATTACCATGGTCTGTACCCACATCAGAGGATGAGGGAAACTTCGCTTGAGAGTTCTGCCACCTTCCCTGCTGCAGATCTATTGTTTTTCAGAAAGGATGGACTTAGATCTATTTGGTTTCTTTTCTGATGTTTTCTCTTTCTTTTCAAATCTAACCAAGCTTAGTTAAATGCCATGAACATCTTTTTTGCAATCAATTTTATGCATTTCTATACATTCATATATTCATCAACACAAATACTTTTATATAAATAGAATCACATTGGATGTATTTTTAAAAACCACAGTCAAATTGGGTACAGTGGCACATGCCTATAATCCCAGCTCAGAGTCTCAGGCAGGCCAGTCACAAGTTTGAGGCCAGCCTGGGCAACTCAGCAAGACTGTCTCAGAATGGAAAAAGAAAAAGGGCTAGTGATGTAGCTCAGTGCTAGAATGCTTGCCTAGCATGTGCAAAGATCTGGTACTACAATCCGTAGTACTACAGACAACCCCTCCCCGCAAAAAACTCTGTTGTGATTTCTTTAAAAAAAAAATTCAGGCGGTTATCTTCCTCTTCCCCCTTCCTTTTTTTTTCTGGTATTGGGGATCCAACTCAGGACCTTGTGTTTGTGAGGCAGGTGTGGTGCTACTGAGCTAAATGTGCAGCCCTTTTCCCTTTTCTTTTAATGCTCTTGCTGTTGCCAATCTATGATTGTATAACTTTTCCCATGATCTTGTAACTTTATGTGTACAGTATTGTATAGTCTCAGCATTTTATACACACACACCCCAGTATATAATACTCTTTTTTACTTATGGTACTACTTAAAGCACAATGGATACCACCCTAAGTTAAATGATATAGCTTTTATCAAGTTTTTTTTGCTACCAGAGATTGAACTCAGGACCTTGTGTTTGCAAGGCAGGCGACGGCACCACTGAGCTAAATCTCCGGCCAGATATAATATTCTATAATATATATTCTGCAGTGAAACAGCCATTACTTACCAAATTCCGATTATGAATGTAATTATGTAGTGCAAATATCTGTACTAATAAAAATTTAAAAATAAACAGCTATTACTTCAATGAAGGACATTTATTTAAATTAAGCAAGAAACTACAATTATGTATTAAAGATAGGCAAATCTGCACAATTTTAAAACACTTTTGTAAAACAAAGAACCATAAATACCATGGACAAATGACAGATTGGGGGAAAAAAATCTCTACATATATAGATAAAAGGTTACCATCTCTGGTACATAAACTCTTAAAATGGTAGTAAAATATTTTATAAAACATAAATTTTAGAGCCGGGTGTGGTGGCACATGCCTGTAATCCCAGCACTCAGGAGACTAAGGCAGGAGAATCCCTGCAAGTTAGAGGCCAGCCTAGGCTACATAGTGAGTTCAGGGCCAGTCTGAACTACAAAGGGAGATCCTGTCTCAAAAAACAAAAAACAAAAACATAATTTTTAAATACTTGCAAAAAATTTCCAGAACTAGTTTGTTCTGAAAAAAAAAAAATCTATATAGAAACTTTTGTTTTAACAGTAATATTAAGGAAACAAAATTATTTCCCAGAGAGAATCTGAGATTTATTTTTATTCTCTTTTGGACTCAGCTCATAAGCCAAAGGGTGAGAATAGAGCTTAATACATTATTTAAAAACTTACTATTTGTTGTGGTGGTGGTAGGGACTGAACCCAGGGTCTCATGCCTATTAGGCAAGCACTCTACCAGCTGAGCTACACCCCCAGCCCAAAGTTAAATTTTATATCTGCTGTATGACATTTTTTATTCAGGAGGGGTTCCTTCTGTTTTAAAATGGAGCGTTGTTGGATTTTATAGCTGTAGGTGACTCTGCCCTGAGAGAAAATAACATCACATAGTTTTTGTAGGGTTTTTCTTTTTGGTACTAGGAATCAAACTTGGGACCTTGCACTTGGGAGCCAGGTGGCAGAACCACTGAGCTAAATCCCTGGCCCAACACCACATGTTTTTGTGACTTGCTGAAGGTCATTCAGTGAGTCCTGCATGCTGTCATTGTCTTTCAGTGTCTTATACCTTCAATTGCAGCTGATACAGAGAAATCATATTTCAAGAATTTTTCCATTAAAAAATGGAATATGCAACATTTGGAAAAATTATATTTTATTATGTTTATGTTTTAAGTAGGATTATTAAATAGAATAATATCATATGAGACAATATAAATCAGAAAAAAAAATTTCTTAAACTCCTAGCAGTCTTACAAAATGAGCTGTTACTTCAGTTTTGCTTGAAATATTTTTCTATATGTGTTAATGATTTTACACACTGCTTCTGTAACATATTTCTAAGTATTTCCCAAATCTTTTGGTGACTTTCACTTTTGGGCATTTAAAACTGGTCTGCTTAATGCTGCCATTCCTTTCTTCCCATCTACTTTTCATGCACGTCAGTTTTAAGCCTTGAGTATTGTTTTGTATCAGTCTCCAAACTTGATCAGGAGTCTTTAGTGGCTACTAGTTTTCTACCTTAGGTTTTCCCAAAGGGTATCGCCCTAAACACCAGAATCCTAGTCTAATGCTTTTACCTATGTGTAACAAAACCAAAAACTAAGTGTATTTAACAGTAATGAATTTGTTATATTACCAAAATGTCTGTTATTTTACCCAATGTCTAGAGGGAGAACAGTTCCTGTAATGCCAATTTTGCTCTGTCTTCCTCAGCTTGTTGGCATTTTGTCTTCCAGTTGCTTGACATCTTCATCATCCTAAGATATTAGCAGCACACTCAAGACCCATATCCTCATGAGGTTTTGACTGGGGTCAGAAAAAGCCTCTTTTTCTTCAGGCTAAATGGTTTTTAAAGAGTTTACCTACATGCATAGATGTCTCAAATCTTCTTGGTCAGAATTTGTCATATGCTTATTATAACCTAGTCACTAACAAATTGGAATTATGGGCTTCGTGTAGAATGTTTAAGATTTTCCTCAAGCCCAGGAAGGGCCATTGTCTGAGGTAAGCATGCACAGACTCTGGGGTTGCTAATACCAAAGGTTAGGCAAGCAGCAGTGTGTGGCATGGGACGAAGTTCCTGTTCCCTTCAAGGTCCTTCATGGTTGACCTCATGATAATCTAGTAACAAACCTCTGTTCATACAAGCCCATCAGTTGTTTCTCCTGCCTGTATATCCTGCTTGTGTACATTCATACCTATGGCTTGACTCGTGCTATTTTTCTTTCTTAGAGATTTCTGCTTATTTTTTTCTGCCTATTTTCTACAGTAGATGTGGCTATTTTAGCTCTTTTTTTTTTTTTGGTACTGGAGCTGGAACCTGGGTCCTTGTGCTTGTGAGGCAAACAGCGGAACCATGGAGCTAAATCCCCGGCCCAGATGTGGCTATTTTAATTAAAATTAAATAAAAAATGAAATTTAAAATTCAGTTTTCTAGTCATACTAGGAACATCTCAAGACCTTAATGGCCACATATGGCAAGTGGCTACTATACTGGATAAAGTTCTGATGGACAGCTCTGCTCTAGAAATTCTTATAAATTATGCTCATTATTTAATATAGTGTTTGCCAAACTATAGGTCACCTGTATGAGAATCAGCTGAAGATGCTGTTTAAATGCAGATTCTGAGCTCCAGGACCAAGACCAGGCTAACGCCAGGTGTGGTAGTGCACACCTGTAATTCCAGCACTCGGGAGGCTGAGGCAGGAAGATCACCGTGAGTTTGAGGCCACCCTGAACTACATAGTGAGACCCTGTCTCAAAACACCATAAAAAAAAAAAACTCAGGCTAACTTTCATGCTCAATAAGGATGAAAATAATTATCTTAAGGTCTAATTTAGTTTATTTTCTAATGGATAAACTGAATATTTGAGTTTTTATTTTCTTCTGCTTTAAACTTCTGTAGCATTCATACATAGTTTATATATCAAGTTGTAGGATTTTATTATAGACATTTATAGTCTCTGTCAGAAAATATTTTTCCCGAATATTAGAGTATAAACCTCTTAAAAAGAGGCATTATGTTATAAAATTTCCTGATATTTTCCAAAATATCTACTACTGGGCTGGGGATTTAGCTCAGTGGTTCCACTGGCTGCCTTGCAAGCACAAGGACCCAAGTTCCATCTCTGGTACAAAAAAAAAAAATCCAACACCAACATTGAGTACAAAGTATGAAGCAATTAATTATATTACGCAGATGGGGTTGGGGATTTAACTCAGTGGTGCCATTGCCTGCTTTGCAAGTGCAAGGTCCCAAGTTCAATCCCTGGTACCCCCTCCCCCCCAAAAATGCAGAATTGACAGTCTATGGTCCATTATATTCAGTTGACAGTTCTTTGGAAAACAATAGTGTTTGCACTATTGAAGGTAGAAGTTGGATGATAAAAGTATTTCTACAATATTTTCCCTCAATTTCATTTATTGGCAACAAGCTTGAAAATCCTGGTTATATTTCTAATGAATATTATATGAAGATGTTCCTCATAAGATTTAGATTTGCAGCATTTTTTTAAAGTGGCTATTAAAAAAGTATTTTGAAATTGCTCTGAGCCCTGTTTTCTCTGGAAGGACATAAAGTAGTAAAACCTTCCTGTTGCAGATGAACTCCCCACATGTATCAGAGTTCATCTCTCAGTTATCTATGTAATCCTAGGTAGCACTTCTGGGCTGTGCTTTGATGATGTAGTAATGGCTGGAGAATTGCTAGAGCAAGAGGTTACTGTCTGGGAACATTAGCAAATCTGTGTCTGCAGCTCTGTCTTAAGTTGGAACACAGTGAATTAGCAAGTAGAGTAGCAATATGGTAGCGATGAGCTGCAGCATGTCACTTAGGACTAATGTAAGGAATGTTTCTCTCTGTCTGATTTCACAGAATGTACAGGTCTATGGGTTGATGTTAAAGAATTACATTCTCTGGTAGGTTTGTACCTTATAATATAAAACCAATGAATATATTATTTTAAAAACGAAATCTATTGAACAAATAATGATTTTCATCTGCAGCTTTTAATATTTTTGACTGTATGACATCTGACACGTATTTTGATTGTAAAACAGTCACATTTCTGAGATAATGCATCAACTCACCTGGTACAAAATAATCCCTCTGGAAATGTTAGTTCTTTTTCCTCCTTACAGTTGAATGATATGTCCCAGAATTTATCAGACAGTAAAAATTAGTTTGGAATATTTTGGCTCCCACTTAATAATGTTACTAAATTCTTTTCTGGAAAACTCAGACAATGTAAGTACTTTCTTTGTTCTCTTTGTTCATATAAATTGGGAAATCAGCCATCAGCTGTGATATTTTTACAGCATTCTTGATCAAAAGCTGTATTGGTGTTGATTGATATTGGTAGGTACTAAATGGACCATCGGCGCAATCCACTAAAGTTCTTTTGGAATCTGTAAGTGTAGTGTCTGGGTTACGGTATTTCAGATAGTGTAAATATTTGAGATTTTATGCCATTGTAAAGACCCCGAAGCCATACCTTATCTCAGCTTCTGCCTCCAGAGCAGGATCTGCAATAGAATAGTGTAATACATGCATAGTTGCCTGTCTGGAATTTCAGAGAAGGAGGGAGGGAGGTTGAGAGAGAGACAGAGAGAGAGAGAGAGAGAGAGATTGAGATTTTATATGTAGATGCCTTGTATATATAAAATCTAAGATTTTTGTACATGCACACATACTCTGACACACATATACCACACATATATACATACACATATATATTAAGAAAGTATATAATCATACCTACACATACACAGGTATAAATATATATTTATATACATGTGTGCACACCACAGTACATGTATATGCACAAAGCACAGTCTTTATAATTAAAAACTTTGTAATTAAAAACAGCCATAAAGGTCTCTATGACTCACATACTCATCTCTGCTTAGTCCTGACCTGCTGTTTAATAATTTAATTCATAGCAGGGGTTAATAATTTGATTCCTTAATTTAATAAAAATTAATCTGTACCACCTCACACATTGTGCACTTATCTTTTCTAATCTTCACAACAGCCCTGTGAAGTAGGCATCATTTTTTCTTTTACAGTTAAGAAACTAAAGCTCAGAAAGTCTCTGCGTTTCACAAGAGCCCTTAGATTGTAAACATAAAGTCAGAATTCAAACTTAAGGCTGGTTGATTTCAGAACTGTAGTTCTTCCCTCTGTGTCCTGCTCTGGGGTACGTGTTTTGTGACTCCAGTCAATGATAAGATCTGGATGTCAGAAATAGTATCTTAAAATGTTTATATTATCCAGAAAGTAACTCGTGGCCAGTGTTGCTGCTTTTGCTGTAGGGGGTGTGTGTTGGTGCTGAAGGGCATATGGACGGAGGACCCAGGCTGGGTCTCTGTCAATAAGGAGTAGTGCATCGGTCAGGTTGGGCTTGCTCAGCTTGGTTGAAAAGCTCCAGGACTGCAGATGCTTTGTCCCTTTTGCTCATTGCTCTATCTCTAGCACCTAGGACAAGTGCATTGTTGCCTTTTAACAAACATTTATGAATGGATGACATCTGTGAGGACCTGTTAATTTTATTCCATGGCTGTCTATCCACTCCTTGAACTGGCTCAAACTGCTTTCAGATCCAAGCCACTGACTATAAGTGTGTTGGGGGAAGAAGGTGGGTAGATGGAACAACATGAGCTTAGCACTTCTACTGGCATTACCAAGGCAAGGCCCATGACCTTCAGAAGCTAAGTTGGGAGCATAACCTTTTGAATGAGAATGATAACAAGGAAAAATAGATCCAAAACCATTTTGTGGCTAAGGTAAAACATAATGCATTTTATTTCTCCTTTTAAAAAAATTTTATACATTGGTAATGTCTTTATAATCCTTGAGGCACAATCAAATCTTCAAATTTAATTATTAACAAATAACATATAATTTAGATAGCATAGGCTTTAAATTTGCCAATAAATACCATAGTTAAGCCGGGCATGGTGGTGCATGCCTGTAATCTCAGCTACAGTTGCTGTTTATTTAACAACCTACCTGTTTAACAACTGTTCACACTTAACACCGCGTGCTCTTTGGACTTAAGACCCATCTTTCTTTTTTCTACAATTCTGTACATGTTAATAGAGCTTCAATGTCTTTTTTTTTTCTTTTTTTGGTACCGGGGATCGAACTTGGGACCTTGAGCTTGGGAGGCAGGTGCCGGAACCCCTGAGCCCCCAGTCTTTTTTTATACACTACACCTTGTTTATCCAGTGCTACAATTTTTGCAGATTGTACTGTCCAGTCCTGTAGTTTTATGTTCTGTTATACATTACAGTTCTGCATGTAAGAGTGATGCAAATAAAAGCAAAGTCATCAAGTTGGAGTTTCCTTTGACCATTGTTTTTTGTTCTGAATATTGTAATGTACTACTATGTCCAGTTCCTAACTTAGTGACCAATTCACTTATGACCCAGTTGCACCAGTCATTAAATGAAGGATGCCAGCAGCCTATTGTATTTTAGGCGCAGTCACTAAGCATTTTGTGCAACTGAACACAGCATTCATGAAAAGTCAAATATTTTCAAAGTGCGTATTTATAATGTCTGATACTTTGGTAAGATAAGCTACCTGATATTTTTTGGATACTGAGGCAAAAAAAAAAAAAGCAACCTCTATCTGCCTCAGTATCCAAAAAACATGTGGTTTGCGTTTCGAAGCAGAAGCGAGTGATCTGGAGCACGGTCTTTTGAGACCTGCTGATCACCTACGGCACAGGCAGAACAGCTGTGCCAAAGGGCCAGCAAGGTTCACCAGTGCGATCTTCTTACTGGCTCACTTCTGAGGACTGTTTGCTTCCAGCAGTTCCTCCGGTAATGATAAAACTACTTCTTATGGAGTTAAATAAATTCTCAGATATTAACAAACTCTTTCGAAGTGATGCTACCTTTGAAACTTCTCGATACGTGGAAATGTCTCATGTGGGCCCACACGTTTCTCAAGGGTGATACATACTCTTCCAAACCACAGGACACAACTGAGGAATTAATTGTCACTGTTACTCTTGGCCCTGTGGCTGTTTTACGGGTTTAATTTTTGTCTCACACTCTTGGCTAGCCAGCTCCTTCACTACATGCTTTATATGTCTTTCTGTCCTCCAAGGTATATACTGCGGAGGGGGACAGAGCGCTGGCTCCATCAATGCCAGTTTCGCTGACAAGGATATTTGGCATTTCCCATGATTTTCACAGAGTCCGGCAGGTTCGTGGCTCAGTGATACCGTATTAGAAATATTTTAGTTTCACTGGTCCCTCACAGTGACCTGCAGAAGCTCCTTCATTAAAGAGCCAAAATGGCACATTCAAAACACAGCTCCCAGCAATATCAGCTGTGTGGTCAGTGTAACCTTGGAGAGTTCATGGAAGCTGCTCAGATACCTGGAAAAGGGCATGTGAGGAATACAGGAAAAGATGCTTTATTGATCTACTAAGGATCGTATCTGGATTACATCTGTTGATTACTGATGAGCACTTTGCATGTCATTGCTGTCTCATAAGATATCCTGGATTTTCTGAGTAATTTTCATCCCTGCCTTTTCTGACATGTGAGGGATCAATATTGCCTGAACCCAGCTGATGTGATGATTTGTTGATGGCTGCTGTATTTTATTTTAAAGGTTATTGGAGAACATGTGTTCTTAAGAAAAACAAATCATTTTCATTGAAGTATATTGAAAATATGCCTAATGCAGATATTCCTTGTTTAACAGTCTGCCTGTTTAACAACTCTTTGGACTTATGACCCATCAGTGTTTTTTTTGGTACAGTCCTGTACATTTTGTTGACAGAGCCTCAATGTCTTGATGTCTCTTTTTGTATAGTCCACCTTATTTATACAGTACTATAATTTTTGCTGATTATACTGTACAGTACAGTCCTGTAGTTTTATGTTCTGTTATACACTATAGAACTGCATGTAAGAGTGATGCAAATAAGGGCAAAGGTATCAAGTTGTAATTTCCTTGACCATTTCTTTTGTTCTGAATATTGTAATATACTACTATATACCATTCCTCCTCTAGCCACCAATTCAGTTAATGACCTAGTTGTAGGAATGGAACTTGGTTGTTAAAGAAAGAATGCCTATACTTAGGAGGCTGAGCCAGGAAGGTAGCAGGAAGTTTGAGGCCATCCTTGGGCAACACAACAAGACACCATTAAAAAAAAATCCTTGTTAAAAAAAGTCATTGAATTCATGTTTGTAGGGATAATGCCGCCTACTAGAATAGAACTGTGAAATTGAGTTTTTACAATTCACATGGCTTATTAGATTTTAAATTGATAATACTTCCAAAACCAAAATAATAATGGCTTTAGGTACTGTCACATGAGAGATTTCAGGCATCTCCATGTGGTTTACTTTTGGGAAGCTGATGTTCATGTATTGTAACAACTAACTGATGCCATAATTCTGTCTTGAATTGAGGTTTGTGTTTAATCTGTGCTGATTTAAATTTTTTAATTTTTAATTTTTTTGTGGTATGGGGGCTTGAACTCAGGACCTTGCACTTGCCAGGCAGGTTTGGTGCCACTGAGCTACATCCCCAGCCATCTGCTGGCCTTGGAAGTAAAAATTGGCAATAGTAGGTATAATATCAAACTGTTTCTTAGTGTTTTATTTGTTTGTTGTTTGTTTGAGGCAGGGTCTCACTAACTTGCTAAATTGTCTAGGGAGGGTCTTGAACTTGGGATCCTCCTGTCTCAGCCTCCCAGAGTGCTTGTATCACAGCCATGCACCATTACACCTGGCTCTGTTTTCATTTGGATAGACTTAATTATTAAATGCTTGTCACTTCCTTGAAAATGATTTTTCTCATAATTTTCCTACTGAGGAAGAGGTTCATAATCCAGTGAGGATAATAGAATTCTCTGTTGAGCAGGAAATAAACAATAAATATGTCAGTAAGTCTCTACTAGGGACCTATAATTGGAACAGATGCTGTGTGGAAAGAGAAAGGAAAATAAAGAGCTGTCCCTGCCCTGGGGAAAGCTACAATCTAGTTAAAATGCAGTAAAGGTAGCTTGTGGTTTTGTAGATGCAGATTTAATTTTATTCGAAGCGTATTCCTTATACCATTGCTATGTAGTAAAATATTTTAATATTATATGCAACTATGTTATGATATAAAAACTGCAAAATATTTAATTGAACTGATATCTAAATGGAGTTTTAATGTCCATTTTATTTTTTTAAATGTAAAAATTTGAAACAGTACTGGTGAGGTTAAGGAAATCATGCTGTGAACTTCATGAGTATTAAGGGAAAAAGGAGGGAAGAGTATGAATATAACCACTATTTAACTTATACCCTTTCTTTATGTAGCAAATTTAAGGTATGCATTTAAGGTATGAGAGAGAAAATGAATGTAAGCTCATTTTAACTTTCAGACTGTTTAAAGTACATTTACAATTATTTGAGACTACTGCATTAATATTCTAATATTAATGGTAATAATAAATAGTAATCAATAGTAATAAACATTTAAAGCATAGATGTTGAAGTATTTCCTTATAAATATAATTCATCTTTAGAAATTTATGTTCTTGGCAGTTTTTCATCAGTGAAAATCAGGTGCACTCTGCTCTTGGCCTTGATATATTTCTCATTGTGTATGTACTGTATTTAGAAAACAGATGAAATCAGTGCTGCTTATCATAAATATGTTATATTTATACAGATTTTCTTTTAATTGAATGAAATTAAATTTTCTACTAGGTTTGTGGACTATCAAACAGGAAAATACAGGTTAAAGAATCAAAAAAAAAAAAAAGAGGAAAGACTTAGAAGATAATTAGAACTCAATGCTAATGTAGTAGTATTTTAGCTTTAAACCCTGTTAGTCCTTTCAGTTAGGCCCCATCAAAGAAAAAGATCATAAGCTAGTCTGCTAAATTCTAGCTCATTACATTTCTGCAGTCATTTATTGTTGTTGATATAATATTTATTTATTAAGGCCTAGTTTTATAGAAACTGATATGAATGGGTTGTCTGTTTTTCATTGACTTTTGTTAGTATTTTGACTTATACTTTGACTTTATACTTTTCCCTTAACTCTTATATAAAGTTAGAGCATTAACAGATAAATCCTGTTCAAATGATGTATCAAGTTGACTGATTAAAAATAGTTCTGTAGTCACAATTTTCTTTTTCCTGGGAGTCAGATAGAGGTTTAAATCTCTGAAAACATTAATGTGTGTGGGATGGTTATGATAGTCCAGCTGCCTTTGTGTGTGTTTCATTTAAATGTAAATTTATCTTAGAGACTCTAAAGATGAATTCAGAAGGTAGAGAATTTTAATGTGAATAGTTATTTTCTTCAATTTTCCAGGATACTGAAATCCTTGATTTACACTAAAGAAAAAGCTAGCTCCTTTATTTTAAAGGTTCTTAGTGGATTATCCATTAGCAGTTTTTTAAGATTACATAATTCCATCAAAAGAAGATTAATTTAGTTTATAAAAGTATATATCACAACTCATTGTCCAGTGTGATACTGAGCATTATTTTATAGTACTATATAAAGGAAAACAGTAGTATTTTAACCAGAAATCAGGTTTTAGAAATACTTTAAAATAATTAGATCTGAGATGTTAAAACATAAAACCTACCAACGAAGGTATCAAAAATACGCTTGACATCCTTATGACACATACATATATCTATATACTGTGTATATATTTAGATTTTTTTTAACATTGATTAAAATGTCTGATACTGTAATTATTAATTATCTTCTAGTAACAATTTTTGAGGGCAACTTTTGGAGGAAGCTTCCATTTGTCACTATTCTGTTTAAAACAGAAGGTCAAGATTCCAAGTTCTGTCTTTTTGTTTTATTTTGCAGTTATTGTTAGCATTGTGTATGCAGCCATGAATGTTCTCTTCAAGAAGGTCACCTTCTGCTGCCTTTAACAGCTTTTTTTTTTTTTTTTTGTACTGGGGATTGAACCCAGGGCCTTTGCACTGAGCTACATTAAAATTCTCTACCTTCTGAACTCATCTTTAGAGTCTCTAAGATAAATTTACATTTAAATGAAACACAAAGGCAGCTGGCCTATCATAACCATCCCACACATATTAATGTCTTATTTTAAGTCAGTCTTGCTAAATTGCTAAATTGCCTAGGCTGAGCTCTTTAGCAGCCTTCTTACTTCCCTACAATAAAACAGACCATATTTGAGAGTTGCTGTTGATTGCATATTTTAAAGTAATTTTCATCTTTAGCCATTGCTTTACCAGCCTGTGATTATCTTGTACTAAAAAAATAAACAAATAGAACCAAAAACCTCTTTTATTTGCCTTAACCTTTTTATATGTAAATTTTGGAAAAATTACACTGTAGCAGGCCAATAAAATGTATTCCAAAACTGACATTTCTGAAGTAATTATGAAAAAGATTATAAAGTTTACTAAAGGGATTGCTGTTTGTTGGTTGATAAAACTTAAGCCACATAAAAGTAAATATTTCTTAAGCAACCCCTGTAGAGTCAAGGATTCCCTTTAAAGAAATGACCGTTGTTTATTCTAAATATTTTTAATAGGAAAAATAAAGGAGTATCTTCTGAACATTTTTGAGAGGTTTCAAATCCTTATGTCCACCTCTATAATATGCAAGTTTCTGTTGAGTGTTACAGATCATCATTTAAGTCGTTGACATAGTTGTACCTGTTTTGCTTTAATGAATAGTTGCTGTTTAGAATTTATGGCTGAGTTTTATAGTAACCAGGAGAGGTATGAAATGTGTTTATAGCAATATTCTAATTTATACATTTTATGACATGAGATCACACAAACTGATTTGTAATCAAAATTAGTGACTTTTCCCTCTGTGTTCTGTGTGATTTCAGTAGAATACGTGAAGACGTTTTCCTTGAGGAGAGGAATATTAGTACCGTCCTTAGAAGTACCCCTCCCCTCAAACACAAATCTCTTTTTTGTTCCTTCCCCAGCTTCTCGCTGTTCCTCTAAACTCCTGAAGCTTGGAGAAAGTGAAGTCTAAAAATCAGTCCTTCTCTATTTGAATGACAGACCTTGTGGAGGACTTGTGCGGTGGAGTTTTTCCCAACCCAGGTTAAGTACGTGAATACTTTGTAAAAATACTATGCTGTGATAATACTTTTACTTTCTGAAATGGTTACTTTTTTTTAGACAAAAAATCCCACAATGTTCTAATTTATTATTTGGATCAAAACCTCTTTAATCTGAGACACATATTTTGTAACAAAATTTTTGTGTTGTTTAATACCATTAGGAAATTAGTGTTGCTATTTATTACAGTTGGTTTTCTGGTAACTTTTCATTAGTAGTTTTGAAAGTCTTTCCAGGTTGCAAACCAGGAAACCCGTGGCAAAGTGACATCAACCTGCAGAAAAAACTGGGATAAGTCAGTTTTCTCTGGGTTTGTTTCTATTTTGTGTCAAAGCTTGAGAAAAGCGATAGATGAAAACAAATTAGCATGCATATTTTAAACCGTTCCATCTGGTAAAACTTCACACTGTGCCTAAGAAACAGAAACAGACAGTGGACTTTTAAAGGTATTTTTCTTTCAATACCCGCTGCATAGCAACTTCCTTGCTTAACTTTTTATAAGGACGTTTAACAAATTCCTTGGTGTTAAAGTGGAGGGTGTAGATAGTTTTTAAAAGTTCGCACCTCACACTCAGGATAATTACCTGGTAACCAAAAACGCTATCTAAATCTATTTTTGGAGTGCCAGGGTGCGTGGGGGGTGGGGAGAGTGAAACTCGGATCAGTGACCATCTGGCCCAGATTTGGCTGATTTCCTGTGCAGTGCGCTTTGTTTCAGGCGGACAATGGCTTGTTCCTCTTTCAGGGAAGGACTCTGCTGATGACTTTACACTGAATCAGCAGGTTTGGTTGGGATTGAAAGCATATATATTAATATTTAGGGATTTTCTATCCTCATCTTCATCAATTACAAAAAATATTTTAAGGTTCTTTTTTTAAAAATAAAGTGGTTTTACACATTGAATACAATATTAGGAATGTAGCTTTCTAATTTGTTATTAACCTCTTAAACATTGATGTTTTTCTTGTCTTTAGTTTCTAAAATTAAAATGTCCCTGATTATGATTTTTTTTTTGGTACCAGGGATCAAACTTGGGTCCTTGTGCTTGCAAAGCAGGCAGCGGAACCACTGAGCTAAATCCCCGGGCCCCTGTCCCTGATTATGATTTTTGATGAGACTATATATGTAGATCTTTTTTTAGGTCTGAACTTGAATTTTCCATTTGAACCTTAAGTGATTTAAATTTACTGTTGTCTTAAATCTAAGTAAGGCTTTTATGATATGGCTCTGTAAGTAGTAAGTTTTCTATGACATCTGTTGCCATATATCTGCAAATTATATTTTAGGTAGTTAGATCTGTTTTTCTTACCTTACATGCTACCTAATGATCAGTACACTCTTTTTTTTAAAATCGTCATTGGCTTGAAGTAGGGAAACTTGAGCAATTAAGATTCCAAGTAAGTCAGCTGTCAATTTCTATAGATTATCTCAGAAGCAATAGAGATCAGAGTGTGGTTAAATGCCACTCTTCAGAAGATAATTGCGAACTTCAATGCTACTATTTTACTTGTGGCCAAGAAATGCAATCTTTTTTACTTTTGAAGTGATTGGAGGATTGTTCTTAAAGCCAAACTTTTAGTTGAACTCTCATCTCCCTATAGTTGAATTGCCACTTAATACTTCAGTACAGAATTTTCTGCAGACAACAATTTCTAAAACCACTTCTAAGCTTAAAATCAAGCATCTGATTAGAACTGACTGCTTTGGGGGGCAGCTCACTTTGCGGTCCCCCTTCTGTCTCTCTTAGGAGCTGTCTTGCAATAAATTTTTCCTACTGTTACGAAAAAACCCCGACTGCTTTGGGATCTAATCTTTCAATCTTTTGTGTACATAAAGGTATGCTCTTTAGGTGGAATCAAGCAGCCTGATCATAAGAGAAAAACTTAATAGTTAGCTCCTCAGGGATCTAATCATGTAGCAGATGGGACCAAAGAGCACAGTTCTGTGTCATTTGCTGTAATTAATTTTGGGTTCACATTCAGTAAAAGTGAATGACAACAAATGACACAAGATCTTAGCTTGGATCCATTTGGGGCATTATCCATCCCCGTGTCCTTGTTCCTCTTCTCTTTTGGATCTCTTTAATCAACTGCTTGCTCTAGCTGATATGAATCTGGCCTCAGAATTGCTTGTTTGGTTTAAATGCATTTGTGGTTTGGATGCACGGGTGTTACAGATGTTATGAATGTTAATTGGAATAGAATATTCAGATTTAGCTAAATGGTAAAATAAGGCAGAATTAGAAGTTACAGCAACACCAAGGCAAGTTCTACCTTATTTTCCCCCTGCTTTAATCAGAGACTGGTTCAGGGAACTAGTTTGAGGTGGAGGGGAAAGTCTTATCCCCCCCCCCCCCCGCATTCTTCACCCCCCACCCCAACCCTGAGTCTCCTTCAAATCTCACTGAGGAATTATAGTCTCTATAGAGGCTTGGTTGCAGAGGCCTGGAAAGTTTACACTGCAGAGAGTTGTTTTGTTTGGCATAGCTAATCAGGAGCCAGGCTGGAATTGCTCATAGCTGTCATTCAGGTTTTGTTTCAAAGTCCAAGGACCTGCTGGGAAAAACAAAAAGCTAATGAAAGCTGACTGTATTTAGGCCTCAAATCTGAGGAATCTGAAATGATGTCCTGACAGTGTATTCTTATTCTTCCACATTCTTGCTGTTACTAAGGTAACAGATTTTGAGAGGCTTTTCATCTTCATTGTCAAGTATTTGCTACACTTATTGTTGTTTTTCAGATTAGAGTGATTCAGATTACCTCCTTTTGAGATGAAGGAAAAAAAGAAAATAATGGAAATAAAATGTCTGAATAAATCCTGAATGCTAGTAAGATCAGTTTTATTAATGCCTTAAAATCCTTACATTAATAATGCATATTAAAATTTAGGACAAGGTCACTTTCCCCAAGATCGAGAATGCTGTATGAAATTCCAATTCCTTTTTTTTTTTTGGTACCGGGGATTGAACTCTGGTCCTTGCGCTTGCACAGCAGGCAGTGAAACCACTGAGCTAAATCCCCGGCCCAAATTCCAATTCCTGTAAGGTGAGTACGCATACTCACTAGGAGAATACATTTTAAGAGACCAAACTTATCTTTAAAATCTTTCTTCTTGAATGAAAAAGTGCTATGCTTGAATTCTTTATTTGTAAATAATAAGGCCAAGTAGCATGAGGAAATGTGTTACGATGAACATGTTTACTAAAAAACTTGGTCTCGATATTTGTTTTCATAGGATGTGTTGCCCTGGTGTATTAGCATTCATCTATATGAAAATGTTTTTGCAGTCCATTTGGGCTACATTATTACCTGTGGCCGTTAAACAACAAAGAAAAGATAATTTTGTGCAGATAAGGTGTTTTCTGGGTTGGCATTAGATCTGAGAATTCCCAGGGATATGCTTCGGTAACATTATAACCTTTATGACTCTTCTTGTCAAGAAATTGACTCATTGGAAGATAATACAATTTTTCCTCATACTTATCAAACATTTTCATCAAGTATTCTTTTTCCCATGGCAGTGACTCGAATGTCGAAGTGACCTAGTTTTGGTGGTGATCAGATCATTTCACTAATTTGGTCCCAGCACAATAAAAGCCTACATTCTTGAAGATAAGATCTGGTTTAATTTTCTTCTGAGAAATAAGTAAGAGTGAGCAGGTGGCTAAATGAAAAAGAACCCATGAAGGTCTGGAAGAGAAGTGGCTAGAGTATCTCAAGAGGCCCTTGTTTTGATTTCTGTGTCTTTATTCATACTAGTTTCCCAGCCTGGAATTTTGTCTTCTCTCCTCTCCACCTAGAAGCCTATGCTTCTCAAGGTCCATCTCAGGTCCTTCTTTATTCACTAAATCCTCTTCAAGTCGTTCTGGGGTCCAGATAGTAAGAGAGACCGTGTCCTCAGCTGGTCACAGTATCTAAAGGATTGGGTTCAAATATAGTTTTGACTTTTTTTTTTTTTTTAAGGAGAATGGTTAGGATGGGAAGATATGTGGAAATGGGCAAGTTTAATCCCCCCAAAAAGATATTTCAAAAGAGATAAGAGAGCTGCTTTCAAGGGCTGACATGTGCTGCTGGAATCAGATTGACTCTAATTACCTTTGAAGCAGTGGATTTTGTGGTGAGCCTGGGGCTGCAGGGGGTAGGGAAGAGGAGGAGACTGGTAGACATGCTGAGTGCCTCCTGTAGCTAACAGCAGAAGAGTTTCACCTCTAACTGCTTTCGCTATTGGATTTGTGTCTAATATTTCTTTCAAAGACATTACATTGGTTAAAAATTGAAAAGTTTTGAAAAATCACTGCTGCATGGAATAATTAAGTTTTGCTTCACATCAGAACAAAATGTTCTAGCAGTAAGAGACTTTGAAAAATTAAATGAACAGCTTTGTGAGTTATGAGACCCACATTCAATCAGAAGGTTAGTAGTCTGACAAGGATGCAGGATGATTTCTGCTTGGGGAAAAGATTGGGTTGGATGCCCTTTACATTTTCTATAGTTCTAAGATTGGATAGTTGATTTCTTATTGTCAGTATCAACTTGGCACTGGGGGTTTTGTGGTAAACTCTACCTCCCCATTAAATCATGAGGTTCTAGACAGGAGGCAGTGTCTTCACTGCCTTTGGATTCTTCAGATCCCAACACAGATGTGGGAGCCCAGGAAGGACCTGTTGGTGCAAGAAGCACTTGCTTGACTGCCTTGTTACTTCACCCAGCCACTGGGGATGATAAGGGAAGTATTTGCAGAAACTGTTTTCTGCTGTTGCTTTCTGCCCTTCAGGAATAGTAAAAATGACCAAGGAGACAAGATAACCACCGCCTTTTTGCCAGGAGGCCGGAACACTACAGTGTCTGGAGGACTGGACATGGCTCCCTGAGCCTAGCTGATAAAACTTGAATGTGGAAATTGTGACTCTCTACATAAAACAAGAAACTGAAGTAAACTAGAAAGGTGAAGGAGGCGATTTCCTGGTCTGAGCACAGATATGGGAATATATTATAAAAAGAGTCACATTAGCAACCTTGACTTCACAGTTTTTTAGTGTCACAATTCAGTTGGTTCTGATTTTGTTGAGAGCTGGAACTAAAGATATGAATTACAGAAAAGTTTTCCAGATGCAAGATCTGAATCTAGTAATTGTGGTAGAATTGATAGGGGCAGCCAGGTGCTTGATGAACACAGTGTAATCTGAAGCAGCCCTTTCACTCCTAGAGGCCTTTCATATTGCCTCCCTTTGTACTGGGTAGAAAAGGCCAAAGTGTTTCCCCCACCTCCTGGCACATGGCCTTGTATCTGACAGGTACCAAGGAGGAGTTTATGGAATTGAGTTGAATTTTATTAACTTTGAGACTTTGAGAGCCAATTACAATCCGCAGTGTCCTTTAGCTGGTGATCATAGTGGTTATTTCTTTGATACCCTCTATGCTTCTCCAGACTCGGGTGAGTTTAGGGACAGGGTTTATCATGTCAGTATCTTACAGTTCAAAAGGGGAGATAGGTCATATCTGAAAACACAAGTAGGCTTGTGAAGATGCTATAGAAGTTGTTCAGTGCTGATAAATGGCAAGAGGAATCCCTAGAGCCAGTGATGAGTCTAGCTCCAGGAATCCTTGTGACCTCAGGGAGAAGGGATGCTTTTCATGAGGTGAGCAGTTCATAAATTCTGTGTGTACTGTAATGCCTGCATGCCTTCTAGGGTGAAGATGTCATAAACAGACCGAAAGCTAGACTGAGAAGGGCTTGCAAAAATTGTCTACCACTCATGTGTATTTTACTAATGGAGGAGAAGTTGGAGGCCTGGAAATAAAGGGCCAGGATTAGACTAGAGGTTATTTGGTTCCTAATATAAAAGCCTGTTCATAATGATGAGAGAAGATATCTTTATTCATTCTGTAAATTTTTTATAATACTTAGGAATAGCCTAAGGCTGTGTTGTTATTTCTGGACTGTGCATAATTCTGAAAGTTATTAAAATATTCTTAAAGCTACTCAGTGTAGCTTTATATAGTAAATGAGCACTGCAGATGTCAAGAGCATCATAAAGCTGGTCATATGGCATAGAAGATAACACTATAATGCTTTAGGCAATAAGGGCCTCATGCCAGGAGGAATAAAAGTGGAATATAAAGCCTACAGATACAATTTAATTAAGATATCTGAGACAACAGATTTGGAAAGTATGTACTGACAAAGTAAAAGGATTGTTTGAGTCTATTAAAGCATATTGGGATACATTTTTAATTCATTTAAAAGAATACCTTGCTTTTCTTTCTTTTTGGTGGTGGTGAGGAATTGAATTTGGATTTTTAGGGAAGGCATAAGGAAAGCAGTTTGTTGTGGAACACTGAAAGTAAGTGGATACAAGGACAGTGGATGGAAATGTATGAGGGTGGAGGCAATAAGAGGCCAATGAAGACTAAGACATTAGGCTGAGACCATGTTATGGTATAGGAGAATTCCAGGCTCTGAGGTTCAGTCTGCATTTAGTGAGTAACAAGGCTTACTGAAAGTATCTGAACAGGAATGTGACAGTGTCGTGTTTTAGAAAGTGACTCTAAGCTTTTCTTACATAGGGGCTCAGTGTAACACGGACCTGAATATTCGCGTTAGAAATAAAAGAGAAAAAGACTCAAAAATAAAAGGAAAAGAGGTAGGTGCTTGCTGATGGAATTTTAGAGTGTAGAGAGAGGAATAAGAGCCCCATTGGCTGGGAGGAAGATGTTGCCATTAACAGAAATAGGGAAGACAGGGCCGGGGATTTAGCTCAGTGGTTCCAGCGCCTGCCTCGCAAGTGCAAGGTCCCGAGTTCGATCCCTGGTACCAAAAATAAATAAAATAAGAAATAGGGAAGACGAATTGATGTTTTGGGGAATGGAGTGATACATTTGATTTTAGGGTAAGATTGAGAAAGTGGGGAAACATTCAGATAAAAGCATGTCATTGAAAGAATGGGAGTCATGTTCTTGAAAGAAACTAGAACTGTGGATGGCCACATCCATAGTGCTGTACCCTTAGGACCAGACTATTCCTCAGCTACATCATCTTCCCAACTGGATAAAGAAGGTGAGCCATTTCCTGTTAGATGAACTCACATCAAACCCAGTTTCAGGTAGGAAAGAATTGTTCACTGGTGACAAGGTAATGTCCCTTATAGGGAGATATAAAAACTAGTCTACTTTATTTAACTCAGTCATTACATTTCTTAGGATGTGTGTTTTGTTTTATTGTGATTGGCATTTGTTTAACCTCTTGCACACCATTTCAGCTCTTTAATTCTGAAAAAGACTTTTAGGATGCTGTTCAGGTAAATTGCCCTCCAATAGGATATTGTTATCTTTGTTGTTGTTAACAATTATAGTACTTACATTTGTGGAGTTCGTATCCAGTGTCATATTGTACATGTACATTTGGCAGGATTTGTTTGTCTGTCTTGGCAGGCAAAAAAGTTATTTACTAATGACAGTGTAATATCCAATATTGGATTTGTTTTATTGAATGATTGTCCTATAGAATTGTAGAGACCACGATGTACAGACAAGGAGGGAGGAGTTTATCTGTTGGTCTCTTTCTCCTTAAAGTCTCGATACCATCTTCCTTCTTTGCTTGGAGCTTCTTTTCATGTAGTTTGCAAGCATTCTTTGTTTCATATCTGTGAGCCTCAGGCTGGCCAGCCTGGAGCTTCTTGTAGGCCTTGTCTGCCATCATCATGTGGATGAGTTCCATGGGAATTTGTTTGTTTCTGAACATGTTCCCTGTGATACGTGTATAATACATGTTGTGGTCAGTCTTCTTTGAGTCATAGTACCTTACTAGCAACTGGTACAGCGTGTCCATCCTCCTCACCCTGGTTATCTCTTCAGGCCCCAGAGCATTGGCAGTGTACTTTTGCCTACTTATGCCTATGTGCTTTGTTGGGCCACAGCAGGAAGCGGGAAATGGAGAGTCACAGGCTTGCCATGATCAGCCAGTCTTTGATTATCTTGTGGATCTGCTGGCAAGGAGTTGGCTCAGGTAGTTTCATTAGGGTCTAACTGGACCTTCTTGTTACTTCAGTGGAGGACCCTGGTATTCAGCATTTTCTGAACCGTAATGGACTCCATGGCTGGGGCCTCAGTGCCTACAGGAAAGCTGTTATAGCAGTTTTTACATCAAAATGTAATAATCTTCCACCTCTGTAGTGTCCTAAATTGGAGATTATATGATAAAGTAAGGAGACAAAAAAGTTGTATTTGTCCTGAAGGAGTGGTGTTCATCCCCTTCTCTATGGATAGGATACCATTGGGTGCTCCCCTTTTTTATCAGAACATTTTATTTGTACATATTTATGGAATGCATTACTGTGATCCAGTATATATTGGTTGTCCCTTTTTGCCCTTGTTTGCTAGGAAGGGTAGAGCTGAACTATCTGTTTATAGGTCAGCACAGTATATGTGATTTTTCCTGTCTCCTGGACCTGAACTCTTTTACTATTCTCTTAACATGGTGCATATCTTAGTGGGAAAAAGGTGCAAATAAATTTAATTTATTATAGCCATTAAATCATTCCCAAACAAAATCATGCTCCTTTGGCACATAAAATTAATTCCAAGGTCATCCTAGATACTCTAAAATCACTTTTAGAATAAGTGAAGTTCAGCAAGGGTTGAGAAAAGTCAGTGGGGCGATTTGTTATGTGACCTTGAAAGAAGAGGGCTTTGCACTTGACTCTGAGAAATAAATAGGGTTTAGACCCATAGAGACAGGCTGATAGGTTGTTCTAAGGAAGGGAGAGGTGATAGAGACAGTGAAGCAGAAAAATGCGGGCTATATGCTTATAAGGTGAACAATCCATTTGGCAAAAGGTGGATGGAGTGGTAGGAGGGCAGCCTAACCCTCTCCTGCTGTGAGGATTACCATGTGTGGTTATTACTCGGCTCTTGTCTCTTCGTTACCTTGTCTGGAGTGAGGCCCCAGGGTCCACAGGCCCAGGGCGAAAGAGTTCACGGGGACAGGAGAGAGCAAGAACCCCACTCACAAGTGTCCTCTCTCGTTCCACCCTTGACTCTCAGTCATTGGCTCTAATCCTTTACTTAAAACAACTTAGCTATGGTGTTATTTTAACCTTGCTTAAAACCCAAGCAGCCCAGAGTTGTCAGGCAGCCTTATTCTTTAGTTTACTCACCAGGAGGCCCTAGATATAAAGCACACTTAGAAGGCACAGACCCTGTCATAGACAATGGATTACTCCCTGCTTGAAGCTGCATGCAAAATCTCGAGATAATAAAAATAAAAGCTTATACTTATTAAGCATTATATGCCTAGCATTGTGCCATTTTATCCTTTTCACCATCCTCAGAAATATGATATGATCACCTCTGTTTTAGTAATTAAAAGAATAAAAGTTTAATACATGTAAGTTTGTATTAAGTGCCACAGCTGAGATTTGAATGCAGGTATTCTGGCTCCAAAGCCTGAACTCTTAACTAGCACATTTTCCTGATTTAAAGAAAGAACTTCAAGAAACTGTGAGATAAATATTAGATAGATGATGTCAAAATTTAAGGTTAGGGTTAATAGGTCTTTCCATTTCAAATTTTATGGCTTTGGCCCCATTGAGGCCTTTGATTTGTCATTTCAGTGGTCAAATAAAAAATTAACTTCGAATGCCTTTAAATTGTCTGTGTGTTATTTTTGTGCATTTACCATGTCAGCCTATGAATCTATGGTATTGGTGGATATGTGATATTAGTTTATAGTGCATTTTTGTTTTGTTAGTTTAGAATGTAGATCCCAGTCATGCAGGTGTCCATTTAAAACAAGAAGGGACTGAAGGTCTCCATTTACTGAGGAAGGAAAGTATTTCCTAGAAATCCCTGCAGCAGATTCCCCCCATGGAACTAGGCTTCCTGGTCACTCCCCCCTTCAGGAAGACTAGAATTTTCATGATGATCTTAGAACAATCAAAATTCTTCACCTAGGGCTCTATGCACCCCTACCCCAAACCGGGGTCCTATTAGCAGAAATAAGAGGTGATAGGTATTTTAAGAGGGACTGTGAGCCAGGCCTGGTAGTGCCTGCCTGTAGTTCCAGCACTTGGAAGGCTGAGGCAGGACGACTGTGAGTTTGAGATCAGTCTGGGCTACAGAGTAAGTTCAAGGCTAGACTGGGCTATATAGTGAGACTTGTCTTTAAAAGGGATGGTGGTGGGGCCTGTTCTAATCATTTTCCTCATCATGGAGACAAATAACACCTGTATCTTGAAGGAGGCGAGGTTTATTTTAGCTCACAGTTTGTAGAGGTCTCAGTCCATAGTCTGCTGGCTCCAAGGCAGGGCGGATGGCACAGGACCATAAGCAGAGGAAAAGGTCCTTACGTCATGGTATCCATGAAGCAGAGTCAAGGGCAGAGCTGGGAAGGAAGAGATACCCTTCTGGTCACGTCCACAGTGACTGCCTCTTCCAACCAGAACCCACCTTCTACCAGTAAATCAGCTATACCACCCCATAAGCCAATCACCTGTCAACATCCCCACCTTGGAGCAGATGAGGCTTGGGTGGGTGGGGGTCTAGATATAAACCATAACAGGGATTAAAAGTATCTCATCCTCATGTTCTTTAAAATTCTGGTTGATTACTGACTACCTTCACAATGAGATGATTTGTTAGAATAAGCCAACTGCTACAACACACATCCTCAGAATTCTAGTGACGTAATTAATTACATGCTCATGTCACACTCTGACATGAGCACTCTTCTTGGAATCACTCTGGAGTCCAGGGCACTGTCATCTTGTTCTGCTGCCATCTTCCAATTCTGTACTCCAAGATTGCTATGGGAAGAAGGGAGAATTTAGGGAAGGCACACACTTCTTAACTGTCTTGGCCACCACATGAATCGCATTCCATCACGAGAAGTAGGAAATGCTTGCCTGTGTCTCCAGAAAGAGGAAGTAGCTTTGGTGCATCTAGCCACCCTCTGCCACACTGCAACCGAGTGGGACCACATTGTTGAAGACAGTCAACAAAATGGATAGAGGTATTATTACAGATGTGTAAAGTGACATTCACTAGAAGGTGTAAATAAATTAGAATTTGCTGTTTTTTGGTTTATGATAGTATAGTCTCAAGCACATCATTTCTAAAAGCCTTCCCAGACCTCTCTAGACAATAAGCTGCCCACCACAGTTACCTTTTTTGTTTTGGTACCAAGGATTGAACTTAGGACCTTGCACTTGCGAGGCAGGCACAGCACCATCAAGCTAGATCCTGGCCCTCACATTTACCTTTGTGTGCTGCTGTTCCTTAGCTGCAATAACTGATTGGCATATATCTCACTTGACTCAAAAGAAAACAAGCCAAAAAAGAGAGAGAAGAAAAAGAATTAAGATGGATTATGTACATGTACCAACTCAATAATTGTAATCATTATGTACTGCAAACATGTCTCATTTTTAAAAAATCCCAGAGAGCAAAGACTGCTTGTGTTTCATCTTTCAATCATCAGGGATTAATGCAGAGAAGATAACCAATAAAGATGTGACTGAATTCATGATTAAATAGATAAATATACCAATGAATGTATTGAAATCGTAAAACTTCAATTCAGATTAAAAGAAAAAGCTAGCTTTGAATTTACAAAAACTTTTGACTTAAAGAATTTTCATTAAATGGTTTCTTCTGCACCATGAATGACAATTTGAACTAGCACACAAATAACTCATGTAGTAATATTTAGTGGCATCTAGTTGTATTCAAGTGATTATGAAGCAAAGAACTTGAAATGTTTATAGATAGATTAAATATGTAGTTTGAGTGGCCTTAATTTTCACACCTCTGGAGAATGAGTGAGGTTTTTATTGCATTAGTAATATCTGTCAAGCTTACTGTTTTGATGTTTTATTCATTTGGGCAACATTCGGTGAGCTCCCACTCAGAGGGCGCTAATAACCACACTAGTCTGTGATGATACGACAGGATGATTTTGTAATTGGAAGGAAGGCTGGAAAGGGGAAGAGTAACTGGGAGAAACTCCGGTATCTTGGAAGATCTTGGAAGGAGGTCTAATGAAGTTTTAGAAGGTACTGTCTCTGCTGGGATGGAGGGGAGAGTGGGACAAAGCCAGGAGTGTTGGAGAGAGCCCCATGGGACATCTGAAGGCGCTGAGGAAGTGCTTGGGGGCTTAGCCGCTGAGGAGAGTCACAGGGCAGGCATAGCAAGGCCTCGGCCTCCAGGACCAGGTTAAGTACTGATCTTTGCTTTATGCATTAGCTCATGTGATTTGTTTGTTTTTGTTTTTGTTTTTTTGGTACCGGGGATCAAACTTGGGACCTTGCACTTGCAAGGCAGGCAACCGAACCACTGAGCTAAATCCCTGGCCCTAACTCATGCGATTTGAAAAAGAGAAAAGAATTTACTATTTAGATGGTAACATGTAACAAACCTTCTATTCTTACCATTTAGCTGCCATAAAACATTTTGGAATAAAATGTTTAATAATATTTCATAATATGTTCTTACTTGCCTCTTTCTATTCATATTCATGAGCCTACATATCAATGCAGAGTTATCATTATTGTATACACTTGATCTTAGCCGAAAGGCCAAGAAGCGATCATCATTATTGTTTACAATTGAGCGTTGTGATTATAAAACAACATCCTAGCTATTTTTCTATATGCTACATAATTATTATGACAGGTACATAATACTGTGTAGAGTACACGTGCCATATATATATATATATACATATATATATATATATGTATATATATATATTTTTTTTTTTGGTACCAGGGATTGAACTTGGGACCTTGCGCTTGCAAGGCAGGCACCGGAACCACTGAGCTAAATCCCTGACCCTACATGCCCTGTACTAATTACCCATTTCTTTATGTTTGAGCATTTAGGCTGTTTAAAAAATGTCTACCACTAAAAATAATGATGTAATATATAATCTTATACTCTTAGTCTTTTCCCCTTTTTAAAATTTTTTTGTTATCTACTTAGAGTAAATTCCTAGGAAACCTCTATTGTTCTTTTTTTTTTTTTTTTTTCTTGTACCGGGGATCGAATTCAGGACCTTGCATTTGCACTTAGTAAATAAGGAGCGTAATGGAAGACAGATATTGGGAAGTAGGAAGAACATGTTCAAATGGGAAGGGGAACAAGGCAGGGGGGAAGGGGAAGGGAAGGAAGGGAAAAGAAAAAAAGAATGGAAGGGGAAAAATGAAAACAGGCTGGGTGTGGTGTTGCAGGCCTGTAATCCCAGCACTCAGAAGGCTGAGGCAGGAAGATCACAAGTTCAAGGCCAGCCTTAACTACATAGTGAGACCTTGTCTCAAAAAAACAAAAAAGGAAACAAAGCTTTTGTAAATGGGAAGGGGAAGAAGGATTAGAGAGGAGAAGGGAATGGGAAAATAAAGGAGAATTAAGATACATTATGTATAGGTACAAATTCCCTATGATGAATGTGATCAATATATGTGATAAATATGTACTAATAAAAAATAAAGTTAAAAGAAAACTCTATACATAGGCTTATTCTAGATATTTCATACAAATGGACTCCAGATATGGGCTTTGTGACTGGCTTCTTTTACTGAGCATAATATGGTGATGTTACATCCATGTTGTAGAATATATCAGTACTTCATTTCTTTCTTTCTTTTTTTTTTTAGTAGGAAGATATTTATTGATAGAAAAGCTCCTGAGGGGCAGGAGGGGTCCCGAGTGGGTAGCCTACTTCATTTCTTTTTATTTGCAAGTACTACTTCATTATTTATACTACCACATATTGTTTATCCATTCATTAGTCAATAGATATTTGAGTTGTTTCCATTTTTTTGGTTAATAAAATAATTGTACTGCTACAAACATACATGTACACATTTTTGTATTATTGTATGTTTTCATTTTTCTTGGATCTATCCCTAGAGTGGATTCGTTGGGCCATATTGCAGCTCTGTATTTAACATGTTAAGGAAGCATACAACTATTTTCGAAAGTAGTTGCATCATCTTACATTCCCATCAGTAATTTATGAGGGTTGCATTTCTCCGTATTCTCAATAACATTTGCTATTGTGTTTTATTTTGGCCATCCCAGTGGATATGAAGTAGTATCTCATTGTGGTTTTGATTTGCATTTTCCTAATGGCCAATAATAGTGTCTTTTCATTTTCTTATTGGCCACTTTTATGTTTTTTTTTTGAGAAATATCTGTGCAAATCCTTTGTCCAGCTTTTGATTGGGTCATTTGTTTTTATTGAGTTTTGAGAATTATTTATGAGTCTCGATACAAGATCTTTATCAGATATATAATTTACAAACTTTTTTCATATTCTGTGTGTTTGTTCAGTTTCTTTGTAGCACAGAAGTGCTTAAATTTGATGATGTCCAGTTTATGTTATGTTTTGGGGTCCTGTTTTTAAAAATTGCTTAACACATGATCACAGAGATTTACACCTTCATTTTCTTTTAAATGTTTTATAGTTTCAACTCTCACATTTAAGTCTATGATCCTTTTTTTTTTTCTTTTTTTTGGGGGGGGGTACCAGGGATCGAACTCTGGACCTTGCACTTGCTGAGCTAAATCCCTGGCCCTCTAAGATCCATTTTGAGTTAATCTTTACATATAAGTATCTAACCTCATTCCTTACATTTGGATATCAGTTGTTTTAGCACCATTTGTTGAAAAGACTTTTCTTTACCAATTGTATTATTGAGGTACCCTTATCAGAATTCAATTGACTATAAAGATAAGTTTTTTTCAACTCTTAATTGAATTCCATTGATCTGGATGTCTGTTTTTATATCAGTAGCATAGTCTTGATTGCTATAGTTTTGGATTAATTTTGAAGTTGGAAGTGTGAGCTCTCCAATTTTATTCTTGTTTTTCTTTCCATACTGACAAATGCTAAGCAAGTGTTCTGTCATTGAACTACACCATCAGCCCCAGCTTTGTTCTTTTTGAAGATTGCTTTGACTATATCTGGTCCCTTGCATTTCAAAGTAAGTTTTAGAATGAGAATGTCACTTTTTGCTAAAAGTGTGCCTGAAATTTTGATAGAGATTTTACTGAATCTGTGGATCTCAGGACCTATGTTACATAGTTGCTTTGGGCATCAAAATGACACCCTTATGACTGCCATTCATGTTTTTCTCCCAAGACAGGGTTGTCATTGGCCATGGTCCTGGAACAAAAGCAGGAAATCTGTTCATGTTAATGTTAGATCTTATGTGTGTTTTTCTCTGCCCCAGCTTTCTCATATGTAAAGTGGGATAAATAACTGCTATGTCACAAGGACGTTGTGAAGATTAAATGAGAGAATCTATGGGAAGCACTCAGTAAATGTTATCCACAGCAATAACAATTGCACTCTCAGGGATATTTGCATCTAGAGTGATTCTCCAAGGCCAACCTGCATTGGCCTCATCTCTCGCTTACTGTCTCAGATATGATTTGCATGCCCCCCAAACCTACACTTATCTGATTCTCAAAAGCCCTGTGTTCCCAGAACTCTAGGAGGCTGAGGCAGGAGAATTGCAAGTTTGAGCCCAGCCGCAGCAACGTAGCAACTTAGTAAGACCCTGTCTCAAAAAAATAAAAAGACCTGTGTTCAATCTCCAGTGTCCACAGAGATGGCACTTGTTCTTCCAACTATATAGACAGATATTTGAAAACATAGAAAAATAAGAAATATTTGACATACATAGCAAATAGTAGTTTCCAGCAAGAAAACCTGAATTGGAAAAATGTTATTTCTAAGCTCCAAAGGACTAGAGAGTGAAGAAACAATTGTTGGAATATATATTTTTAAATACTTAAGAAATGTCATTTCTTGCCCTTGGCAGTTTTTCTTGACTTGTATGCTCAGGACTTGCAACCAGCTAACAGAAAGAAGGAGCGTCTCGGGCACTATGCATAGGTTTATTTTATTGTGACCAGAAGTCTACACATTCTCTACCCTTTTGCTACTCAGCTGAGTTTGCACCCCAGTAAAGACGCCTCCCTGAGGGTCTGAGAATTCCTCATGGTATTTCCACGTTTTTCTTGGTTTGGCATCCACCCGTCTCTCCAGAGCATGGCTCTGGGACTTTCTGTACCTCTTCAACTTGGAGAAGTTGATGCTAATATTTTTTAAAGAACTTTGTTCATACTAGGACTGTAAACTGAAATTTCTTTTAACGTACTGCCTTTTCTCTATATTGGAAATCTGATTTCTTACCTTCACTTTTTTTTTCCGGTACAAAGGATCGAACACAGGACCTTGTGTTTGCAAGGCAGGAGCAGTGCCACTGAACTAAATCCCTGGCCCCCTCTTCACTTTTTGAGTTAACAATCACAAAATATAATCCAGTGGTAAAGGCATAGATTTCCTTAGAAGTTTATAACTTTCACAAATGAAACAGTAGGGTTTTTTTGTTTGTTTGTTTGTTGTTGGTGGTTTTTTTTTGGTACCTGGGATGAAACTCGGGTTCTTGCGCTTGCGCAGCAGGCGACAAAACCACTGAACTAAATTCCCGGCCCATGAAACAGTAGTTTTTGACACAGTAGCCATATATTTTTAGAAGGAGGTAATGAGCAATAAACTAATAAATTTGTGCTTGTGTGTAACCAACTCATACTTATTTCTTCATTTTTCATGAAATGGTATTAGCTGTTAATGCCTTATCTGTTCTCTTAGCTCACCTCAGATGAACTCTATCTTTTTTTTTGGTACCAGGGATGGAACTCAGGCGGGACCTTGCGCTTGCGAAGCAGGCAGCAGAACCACTGAGCTAAATCCCTGGCCCAAATGTAGTCTGTATGTGAAACCCTACCCAGACTCTCCCACATGTGAGATGATCTTCTTCAAATTTCCAAGGTTTAGGAACCAAGGAAGAAAATATTTTTTTGTTTGCTTGTGTTGTGGAACTGGGGATTGAACCCAGGGCCCTTGCACTGAACTACATCCCCCGCCCTTTTAATTTTTTCTTTTGAGCCAGGGTCTTGCTAGGTTGCTAAGTTGCCCAGGCTGGGCTTGACTTTATAATCCTCCTGCCTCAGCCTCCTGGAGTGCTGGGAGTACAGGTGTGTGCCACCATGCCAGGTTCAGAAAGGCAACATTTATTTGAGCAAGGCAGTATATTAGTGCAGTAGTTCTTAAATTGTTTGTGGTAGGGCCGGGGATTTAGCTCAGTGGTTCTGCCGCCTGCCTTGCAAGCGCAAGGACCCAAGTTCGATCCCTGGTACCAAAAAAAAAAATTGTTTGTGATAAAGACCGGTTTATTTTTTTAATTAAGGTAGAAAAATAACTTTGTAAAGTACATAAACATAATTAGAAAAAGAAAACTTAAAAGGACATATGAAATACAACCCCTAATTTTGTTTTTTGTTTTTTTTCTTTTTGAGAAAAAATTCAGGGTGAATATTAACACTTGGTTAGGACAGTGATGGCAAACCTTTTAGAGATGAGTGCCCGAACTCCAACCCAAAACCCACTTATTTGATGCCAAGTGCTAACACTGCAATTAAACCTGAATACTGAAGTTTTAGTTTAGAAAAAACAACTCATACATTAACATTTTTCATTTTAAAAACAAATAACATGCGTGCCATAAGTTTGCCACCACTGGTCTAGAATGCTAACCTAGTGTGGATGTTAACATTTTATAAGTTGCTTTCTATGATCTAATTTTAATCATATAGTTGATGCAGTAAAGTATTTAATCTTGCCTGCTTTAAAACCTATGCTTTTCAAAATGATTTGACTCTCTCAGAGATTAATTACATGAAGCTATTCTTTGGTGTGATTTTTTTTCTTTTTTTTTTTGATACCGGGGATCGAACTCTGGAACTTGTGCTTGCAAGGCAGGGGCCGGAACCACTGAGCTAAATCCCCGGCCCTATTGGTATGAGTTTTTATTTGTGCCCATTTTAAAAGGCAGAACAGAAATAGGATGATGTAATTAGTCATACATGCTATTTTCTCCCCAAGCCAGAACTTTGACCAAGAACTTGTACACATCATTCTAAAGAACTGCACACTCCATCATTCCACTGGCACTCTGTAAATGTTAAATAATAACTCCTGCAGGAGCAGAAGTCTTTTGTTAATTTAAGAATGTACTGTTCAGATCCCTGGTACCCAAAAAGAAAAAATACTGTTCATTGCCGATGTTGATTTGCCAATGTATATTCCATAATATATGGCACAAATTTTGCAGTTGGTATTATCATACATTCATATTCAATTGTTATATCTTATTTAAATTATTTTTTGTTTGTTTGATTTGTAGTGTTGGAGATCAAACTCAGGGCCTCACACATGCTAGGCTAATGTTCTAATGGTTGGCTACACCTTTAGCCTGAAATTATTTTAATCTTTTTTTTTTTTTGAGACAGGGTCTTGCTATATAGTTCAGGCTGGCCTTGAATTCACGGTGATCCTCTTGCCTCAGCCTCCAGAGTGCTGGAGATTATAGACATGTGCCAACATGGTTGGCAATTTTTAAAACTCTTAATAGAAATAAATTTTTAGAACACAGAACTAATATTTTTGTTCCTTACAGTAGCTGGGTATCTTATGACTCACTTCTATATTTCATAGGAGAAACATTGCCCTTGAATATATTTCTATACCAAGCCTGAGAGTTAAAAGTTACCATCTTTTTATTTGGGTAGCGTTGTTGCTCTAGGGAGGTGGAGGAATGGTCTGTAGTTGGTTTTAGCAGCCTTGTGATAACAGGCAAAGGATATTAACATCAACTTAAACCTATGTGTCAGCTTAATATTATAGGCTTTCCCCTTTCTTTGTTTTGGGGGGCATTTAGGGTTTTGTTAGCTAAAAATTATCCAGAAAATATTTTTTTCCCCAGATGAGCAAGAAGACTATCCAGTAACGAAAAAAGAGGTAGGTGTCTCTCGCATGTAGGGGGGTGGGTGTGTCCGGGAGGCTCGCTACTGGTCCCTCTCTTCTGGTGTGAATAATGCATTTGTGCTGATGCAAGACTTCAGCCTGATTGCTGCTTTTGGATCAAGGGTTCCTCCTCTGAGCTGACAGTCAATAGAGGGCATCAATGAATGAGGGTGAATTCAGCTTTTAAAAATGCCGAAGGACTATTTCTTCCTTGTCAACAGTAAATAAAAATGAGAAGACAATACTTTATATTAATTAAATAGTATAGTTTCCATAATTTGTCTCTAAGCATACATCCAGGAGGTTTTTGAGAGCTGAGCAAAAATCTGTCTTTCATGTAGGCCTAAGAACTTTTCTGCAGTTCAGTTTCTAGGCAAATCTTGAGGATATGTAGGATGTTACAATATTTAAGAGAGGCAGGAAATTGAAACAAGTGGCATAGAACGTGGAAGGCCACCATGCTTCCTTTTCCTTTCTTGCTCACTCTCTGGGTGGCTGAGGACAAGGGGAGGATTGTTCATCACACTCCTCTGTTAGACTGAGCTACTGTGACTATTCATTCAAGGGCTGGACTGAAAGGAAACTCTCAACAGCCGTCACTCTTTTTCTGCAAAGATTCAACAGAGATCTCAGTGTAATGTGCATGTCTAATCCAAGCTACTCTGGAGGCTGAGGCAGGATTGCAAATTCAAGGCCAGCCTGGGCAAGTTCGTGAGACCTTGTCTTAAAATAAAATCAAGAAAAGGGTTGCGAGTGTAGTTTAGCACATCCTGAATTTGATCCCCAGTACAAGAAATTTAATTTTTTTTTTTAACCGGAAAGGAACTTCTGACTTAAGTAAAATATGCTTTTTGGTCTTGTCCTTAATATATGTACCTATTTAAATAAACTGTAAATTACCATTTTGCTGATATTGGTTTAAATAATTATTTGATGTAGGTTGATTCCCTTTTACTTTGCATTCAGTCTTGCCCTTGAGTTAAAGTAGAAAGGGGGGAAATCCATGTTTATTTGTACGGCACAAGTGCAGTCACTGGGATAATCTGGATTCTTTTCTGGCTCATGTAGGTGATTAAATCAGAATGGCATATTTATTCATAGATGACATTTGATGGTGGTATACCATCACCATAGCAAGAAGCTGTTTGCAGAACTATAAAGACATGAAGGGTTTTGTTGTTGTTGTTGTTGTTGACAGTTCATAGTGTTTGTAGAAAATGTGCAAAGGGCCCTGTGAGAGCTATTTTTTTCGGAACCAACAGCTCACTGACTACGAGGACTGAAACAGATGGGGCTGTTTGGTGTACTAGTGGCTTGCTAGTGCCCTGCCTTTGTGATTTGCTGAAAAATCCCATGCTGCTACCTGGCTTCTAGGAAATAGAAAAGGTGGAGTGTACTTTGGCTTTGGCATGTTGCTATAGAAATACAACAGCAGGAACACCTAGTTTCCTGTCCCCTTCTTCAGTCAGGTCCTGAATGGATCATCTTAATTACCTTCCAGATGCAGTCAGAGTAAGGAGAGTGAGGGGCCTCAGTGAACGCTAGTGGTAATACTACTGTAATCGGTAAAGCAAGATTTTAGCCTTTGTTTTTGAAGCGGGCTGGCTAGCTCATATTTTGTATAAAATGGATGAGTCATTTTTAAAGTATTTAACTGTTTTGATATCATGATGTCCTAATATATAAATGTTGCTTTTAAAAATATAGCTTACATAAATGCTTACTGAATCCTTAACTACTGGGCAGATGGCTCCATTTCCCTTTTCCAAGTCATAGATTTTTTTCTCCCCAAAAGAAGTTCATTTAAGACAGACCGTCTCAGGTTTATGATGAACTTTACTATAGACTCAAGGCATATAACACTTAGCAGACCTATACAAGCCAATGTTATTAGCTGTCACTTAGGTGATGAGGCTTTTCTTTTGAAAGTGATTTATAATGAGCAACATTTGTCCTGCAGGATTTTTTTTTCAGCCAAGCACTTTTTAAAAAAAAACATAGCTCTCTATATCCCTTCTTCTGATATCATCAACTAAAATTGATCTCCAGGACACATTCTGTCTTCTCTCATGTTCTTCGGGCAGGTCACACACATCATAATCTGGCCCTGTTCCACCTCGCCTGCCCTCTCCAGGCTGCTTACTGACCCCACAAAGGACTTGTGCCATCGTCTTGAAGCCCAGGCATTCTCGCCTCTTGTGACTTCATGCACACTATTCCCTGTACTCACACAAGGTGCTTTCCCTGGCCCTGCTCTGCACAGACACACTTGTGCACTGTGGCAATAGGAGAGGTGTTTTAAGCCCTTTCTGAGGGAGGCGTAACTCTTCTTTGTAATTCCTGTGGGGAGAACCCAGTTAGAGCTGCCCTGATGCCAGCAGATCCAGAGCACCCTCCTTTAACTCTTCTAAACCCAGCACCATCTTTGGAGATGCAATTTGGAACGGTGGAAACAAACGGACCAGAGAAGCTATGTTTGTATACTGATTTTAACTATAGAATGACACTTGAAGAATTAAATTTTCCAGGGGAGTTTTGTGTTAAAACTGCAAAAAACACAAAACTGATGGGCATTAGAGAAAGGCGGAAGCAAGAGAATGAGAAAGAAACAAACTAGGAGTGAATATGCATAAAGACAAGTAGGAGGATTGACTTGGGAAGCCTGGTGAGGTCAATAAGCAAAGGCTTCTTTCTCGGTGACTCTCTGATGCTTTCTAAGGAGGCTCATACTGGCTCTGATACTTGTACAGAAAACTATACTCTCTATCAAAGGTAGAAATGTAGTTCAGTTTAAAAATTGAGACATAATTCATATACCATAAAATCCATCCTTTTAGTACAGGTCTGTAGTTTTTAGTATATTTCACAAGATTGTGCAACTATCACTACTATCTAACCCCAGAACATGTTCATCATTCCAGTAAGGCACCTTATACCCATTAGCAGTCATTCCCTAGTCCTTGGAAACCTTTAATGTCTTCTGTCTCTACGGATTTGCCTGTTCTGGACATTTCATGTAAATGGAATACACAGCTTTTCAGACCTTGCTTCTTTCATTTACCATGTTTTCAAGGTTCACCCATGTGGAAGCATGGATCAGTACTCTATTCCCTTTTAAGGCTGAATTAAGAAGCATAGTTCTTGATAAAAAACCAGATGAGCAGAAGACATTCTGTTTCTTTCTGCTGTGGGAAATTTTGGGGAATGAAATGGATGCTGTTACAAGAGAGGTCCTAATTTTTGGTCGTGGGGAAATGTCTGTGCAGTGTTCCTGTTGTCATCATTAGGCTTATTAACTAGATGAAGCCAGAAAAGGAGAATGAGCCCAGCAGGGAAACCATGGGCATCTCAGCAAGATAAAGATTTTTTTTTTTCTTTTTTGGTAGGATTTGGACTTATGTTGAATGATTCTAAAAGGGACTGGGGAAGAGAGGATTAACCCTGGATAGCATCATGAAGCAGGGGCAGTTTAATTATTGGCTATCTCAACAATCTTTGTTCAGGGTGGAGGAGAAAGGAGAAGGCCACAGGGAAGTCATTGGCAAGAAAGCAGTAATCACAAAAGGAGGGATTTTGCAGCTCTTCTTTGGTCTCGGGAGAAAGGCTGTTTTCTGGTGGTTGTGCTGCTGGTCTGAGTCTGTTAGAGATATCCCAGAACTGATTTTTATGCTCTCACAGGAGAGAAATACATTCTGGTTCCAAGACTGAGGAGCAAGAAGACTTGGTGAGAGGTGAGGCTAAGCAAGTATAAAACACAATGGAGCCGGGGATTTAGCTCAGTGGTTCTGGCGTCTGCCTCAAAAGCTGAGGACCCGAGTTCGATCCCCGGTACCAAAAAAAAAAAAAAAAACACATCGGAACTGCTACGTGGAGTGGACCTTTCACTCATTGAAGTGATGTCCCTTAACATAAAGTCTTGGTGGTTTTCTGGCAGAATATCAATTATGAATTATCCGAAGGCAAGGAGAACTTCTCAGTCAGCTCATTTACATGATTAACCGCCCTTTACTCGCAGGGTGCTAGATAATGACCTCCTCACTACTTATCTTGCATATTTTTTCTCTTGTGGATTTAAACATTAAGAAATAAATAATCCCCTCTTTCAACCAAAAGAGTATGTGTAAACATACTTGTGTTTGTCAATATAGTCATTCATTTACCAATTCACTGTACTGGGATGGGATAAAGGAGTGAACAACACATGGTTCCTGCCCAAAAGACTGTCACAGTGCTGTTCAGTAGACCCTCCTACAGATGGAAATGTTCTCCCCGTGGCCAAGGGGCTTCTCACACATGTGACTCCCTGGCACTTGAAATGTGGTCACGTGACTGAGGAACTGCATTTTTAAGATTTTTATTTATTTATTTATTTTTGGTACCGGGGCTCAAACTCGGGTCCTTGCACTTTCGAGGCAGGCACCAGAACCATTGAGCTAAATTCTGGGCCGATTTTTAATTAATTTAAATATCAATAGTGGTTTGTAAGGCCCGTGGCTATCATGTTGGACAGCATGGTTCAGTGAAATGAGAGAAAGAAACAGGCTCACAATTCAGGGTATATGTGTACTCCAAAACAAAATGCTTTAGAGGCTGACAACACAGCCTCTGGTGGTGGGGGTGACAGGGAAAACACCCAAAGAAAGGAGATAGCATGAAAATGAGATTTTAAAACAAAATAGGCTGGGGTATAGTTTAGTGGTAGGGCACATGCTTAGCATGAGAGAGACCCTGGGTCTGATCCCCAGTACCACACAAAATAATAACAGCCATAAGAATATTTGATTTCTTTCTTTCTTTTTTTTTTGGTACCAGGGATCAAACTCAGGACCTTGTGCTTATGACGAGGCCAGTGGTGAACCCACTGAGCTAAATCCCCAGCCCTAGCAACATAAGAATAACAATAGTAATAAGGGGCTCGGGATGTTACTCAGCAGCAGAGTGCTTTCCTGGCATTCTTGAGGCATTGGGTTCAATCCCAAGCACCACAACAATAATAACAATAATGATAGGGAAGGGGAGGGAGCAGAGAAGTTTCATTCCAGGAAAGAGGCGTTGTCTATAGTATTACTGATACATTAAGAATGTATGATAGGACCGGGGATTTAGCTCAGTGGTTCTGCCACCTGCCTTGCAAGCGCAAGTACCCAAGTTCAATCCCCAGTACCAAAAAGAAAAGAACATATGGCTGGGGATTTAGGCCTGCCTTACAAGTGCAAGGACCCGAGTTAGATCCCCGGTACAAAAAAAAAAAAAGTGTATGCAAGTTCAAGAAAAGGTACATGGCTTGATAGGGTCCAAGCATATTTTATTATAACCACTATATGAAATGGCTTTTCTGGTACAGATTTACTTAAACAGATTTAACACAAATTTAGCATTTATTGTGTGGTATACATTGTTAGAGAAATCACCATATTTATCATGTAAAATAGATATAGAAATTATTGTTATTGCTTCTTTTGCAGAAAGAAAACTGAGGCTGGGAAGTCAAAGGCATTTGTCCAAGGATACACAATGAGTGGAGAGAGGCAGGATTTAAATCCAGCCCTGCTTGGCTTAATAAATCAATCTCTTTGTCAATACATCTCCCAATTTAAATTTTTCTCACCTTGGGGTGGTGATGAATTTCCCTAAGTATATCTTCTATCATTTGTTCCTGACCATTAGAAATCGCTTTGTTGTTTGTTTGTTGTTTCTGATTTCATACTGAAAATGTTTTCTGGCTAAGGAGATGGGTATTGTAAGATAAGTGTATTCTGTTAATAAAGCATTTCATGAACTCAGGTTTTGGAACTAGCTTTATGAAAGATTTCCCTTCTTTTTCTGCATACACATGGCACTAGGAGCCTTTTATGTCCTCAAATGGAGTAATTAGGGAATTAGTTAAATTGGAGGACCTGGTCCATTCATTCCCAAATTTGAATGGGCCCCTGTGTGACCATGCGGGAGAATTCCTGGGTCTGTGGTAGGGAATGGCTTGTTATTTGAGCCCTCCACATCTTAACCTAAAGGTCATGACCCTGGGCTCTGACTCCTTCTTCCCTTTTACCCTTTCTTAATAACACTTCTTAGCAACTCCTCCATAGAGGCTTTGCTTTTCTTAACAAGAGGAACTGGATCTTTGCACCTGTCTGGCAGCATGGTCAGGTCTTGAAAGTACAAGTTGAGCTTGTCTTATCTGAAATGCTTGGACCAGAGTGTTTCAGGTTTTGGAATTTTTTTGGATTTTGGAATGTTTACATATACTTTATCAATTGAGCACCAGTGCTCAAAAACTTTACAATTTCAGGTTTTGGACTTTTGGATTAGGGTTGTTCAACCTATATCTTATCCTGGCTGAAGAAGTACTTACTTGTGCTTTGTCAGGACTCGTTTTGTTTTCAGACATAAAAAAAGCAAACAAAACAACCTCATTTGATTTTTTTCCTGAATCTTCTGAGAAGTCCATCCCAAAAATCATAGGAAGGTACATTTGATACTGTCGGACAGGCCTTGAGAGTGTGAAGAAGTGTTCAAAGCAGCACCCTCTTCAAGGAGCCCACTCTGTGGCTAGTACAGGAGAGAGATTAAATCACTTCTCGGCCTTTTGGCTAAGATCAAGTGTAGGAGAGAGATTAAGGAACAGACAGGCAGCCCACAGGGTCTGGGAGGATGCAGGTAGTGAACAGCCAGCTTGGCGGAGGGAGGCTGGCATAGAGTTTTCTGAGGGGCAGGATTGAGCCATAGGGCAAGAGAGCAGCCTGTGTGTGGAATGCACACCTGGACAAAAGCGCAGCGCAGAGGGAGCGAGTCAAATGGTCTGGCACCCAGGTGCTTTAAAAACAACTTCCTCAAAGAATCTGCTGTGATTGATCAAGGTGTGGCCTGGCATCAGGCATTTAGTTTCATGGGTGATTTTAATGTACAGCCGAATTTGAGGACCACGGCTAGACTCTCACTACGTGCAGTGTGGTCCTTGGATGGAGAGAGATGCTTCACCTGGAAGTTGTCAGGAGTGTAGACTCAGGCCTCAGCCCACACCTTGGATCAGACTTTGCATTGTCACAAGATCCCAGGTTTCTCCTGTGTACAAGTTGGAGAAGCACTGCTGTAGGGAAAAGATGAGAAATGGGGCTGAGAGGGCCAGATCACCTAACCAGATTTTCCTGGCTTTTGTGCTAGCCTGGGGATGGGTTACACTGTGGGGTGATAATGCTCTCCCCTCAAGCCAATCTGATGCTTCTCAGCAGCAAGAAGCTTCCTTGGGTTATCTCCCCTTGTGCTCCACAGATATTACCACGTGCCACGTGGGTGCCTCAAGGGAGAAAGCCAGGGAATCACACCAGCCTAAGTGGAGATCTGCCTGTAGTGGAGACCCGGAGTGTTTTGTTCAAAGGGTGTTAAATGTGCCATGTTGTGATGTAGGGTGTGTGTGTGTGTGTGTGTGTGTGTGTGTGTGTGTGTGTGTTTTCTGAGTTTGGGAGACAAATTAGGGGAGAGTTGCAGTAATTCGCATTAAGTGAGAGAGGCCAAGACTGAAGGATCTGGTCTGGTCATGCTTAAGAATCTGAGTAGCAGGACTAGGGATGTAGAGCTGTGTAGAGCGAGTACCTAGCTCAGTGGTGACGAACCTATGGCACGTGTGCAGTGGCAGGCACACACAGCCCTCTCTGTCGACTGGCTAGCCAATTGCCTCAGCAGCCAAGCATTGTTTTTTCTTTCTTTCTTTCTTTTTTTTTTTTTTTTTTTTGGTACCAGGGATCAATCTCAGGACCTTGCGCTTTCGAGGCAGGCACTGGAAACCCTGAGCTAAATCCCCAGCCCAAGAGTTTTTTCTAAAACTAAAACCTCAGTATTGAGGTTTAATTACAGTGTTGGCACTTTGTGATAAATAAGTGGGTTTTGGGTTGCAATTTGGGCACTCAGTCTTGAAAGGATTTCATCCCTGACCTAGCAGATTTGAGGACCTGGGTTCAATCCTCAGCTGCCCCCTGCCCCAATCTGAGTAGCACTTAAACACTGTTCCTCAAATCTTCAGGAAAAATGTAGGAAAAGAATGACAACAGATTCTTCTGTGCCTTTTTGGAGACACCATATAACTTTTTGTTTTGCTTTGTCCTCATGTGGCATTTTCTTCCAGAGTGGTGAGAGTCTCTGATAATTCACATCTACTCAGCATAAACAAGGTCATAAACATTCAGCCCCACTCTTCATGATCCCCTAGTTCTTGGTGGGTGGCATCATGTGACTTGAGGATTATTGGTGATTTCAAAGGAGAAAGCAAAACAATGATGCTCATCATTTGATGACTGGGCAGAAGGAGGAGTTTCAGGAAAGGAGAGGTTAAAAGTCCAAGTATGAAAGGCATGCTGCTGTGGAGGACTCGGGCAGTACATTCTAGCAGCGACAGCACGCACAGGGGACCCAGAGGTTCCAGGAGAGTTTTTTTTTGGCCGGCGGGGGTGGGGGGGAGTTGAAATGTTTAATGTGCTAAATTGATTTATTCTTTAAGGCCATGCTGAACTTCTACTTTTCCATGAATTTTCCCCTAGTTTTCCAAGCTCATGTGTGTGTTCCCTCCCCTTCTTTCTAGTTCATTCTTTCTCTGCCTCTTTTCCTCCCTCCCTCCATCCCTCTTTCCCTCCTTCCCTCTTTCCCTCCTTCATGTCCTAAAATTCTCTTTAATAATTTAGTAAACATTTTTGTCTTAATATTTGAACAGTATTATGACTCATTTAGGGTTAATTTTGGTTTTTTACTTAGGATTTTATAATATTATCCCCTAAAGTAGGTGATAAGTGGACATGGACCATGTCTTACTCTTCCTTAGCTCTCGAGGTTTTTGACTTTTGGTAAATTTGTATAAACAATGATGATTTGATTTTCTAAAATGAGTCATTTTCATGGGGGATTTGTGACTTTATGAAATAGTTGTTTTCAGAGGTGTTCATTATTGAATGTAATTAATTAAAAATAATTTGCCACATACTTTTTTTCCCCAAGTTTATTGATATTTCTAATAAAAAAAATGGAAGAGAGGGAACACAGAAGAATCTTGAAAAGCAGTAAGAATGCAATGTGCATTTTAAGAACCACATGTGTAATGTATAATGCCAAAACAGATAGGTAACAGATAAATATTGAGATCTTTTGTGATTTCAACTGCTCATTTCAAAATGGGCTTTGGAAAATATAAAGGCATAGAATCTCAGTAAATATCCCTGTTTTCCTTTTTTTTTTTTTTTTTTGGTACTGGGGAATGAACTCGGGTCCCTGCTGTTTGCACAGCAGGCGGTGAAACCACTGAGCTAAATCCCTGGCCCTGTTTTCCTAATTTTAAAAATATGGTACTCATAGGACCGGGGATTTAGCTTAGTGCTTCCAGCTCGAAAGCTCAAGGTCCCAAGTTCAATCCCTGGTACCAAAAAAAAAAAGGTACTCATTTCCTTACTTGGTTTTTCTCATCTTGCTATTTGGCTTCTTTCTCCTTTCTGTCTATCTGTCTCTTTCTTTTTTTCTCTCCTCTCTACCCTTCTTTCCCTTCTTCCTTCCTTCTTTCCTTTTTTTCTTTTCCTGTTTGGAAATGGTACCATTTGTTCTAGGAAGTGACCCTTATAGTCAAAAATATCACTGGTCATCTGAATGTGACCCATTGAGATGTTTAAACTGTTTGATCATATTTTATGAGCTATGACTTACACTTAATTGCTTTAATAATTTTACTTAGTTTTAAATCATGGCATATTATTTTTATGGAACTAGGAGCACTAACATTTGCCAAGATTCAAAAGACGTATTTTGAAATTTGAGACACTGAAAATGTCCATCAACTCTTTGGGGGGAAATTGTATTTTAATTGTAGTCTGTTGGTGATATTAGACACTATGGTAGAATGCATGTGTCATATAGAAAACCAGCTTCAGCTTGATCAGAGTGAAGCAACTTTACCAAGATGAAGTTATCTCTTCTTTTTCACAAAAGGCCTAAGCTGGGGAAATACTTTGTAAAGAATTCCTTAATGAATCAATCAGTAGTTTATATCCTTGAAGAATTTTTTATGGTATAATAATGAACATTTATAAAAGAACAAAAATGAGCCATTTCCTAACATTAGTCTCTCTGCCTATGGAGGTCATAAAAATTGTTAATGCAGATGAGGTTGCCTTCTGTTGTGTGATGCTAATAGGAAATGGATCATTGCGGTTTATGGGGTACTTAGCCATTTTGGTTCATGATAAATGGCTGGCTTCAAGTGACATTCCTTCCCTGATTTCCCACTATTCATCACCTGAAAGAATGGAACCCAAACATGAAGTTGATTTTGAAGTTGTCAGGAGTTTCACTGTGGTGTAAATCCATCATAAGCTGAGGTTTTAATTGATGTAGGAAGAAATAGTGTGAATGAAAACACTCGTAAATATTTTATGCTCCTATTTTCTTTTGTTCAAAAGCCAGTTTTGTGACTCTGTCTTATCCTGCTGTGACTTCTGTTGCCTCTTCCCTTTCCCTTCCCCCTCTCCAAACATTCTCTGGTTTTGAAAACTCCCTAGATTTTATCTTTGCAGATGCTTTGATGTAATTGTGTTGTTTTGCTCTATAAAATCAGCCCAAAATAAGCAGAAAGATGGGAACATATTTTCAGTGTGTCCATCTGCATTATACAAGACTAGTACAGAAAACTTTCACTGCTGTGTTCTTGCTATCATCCTATTTTCTCCCCTTCTCATCACGTTCTTAAAATACAAAGTCCTCATGTACCGCCTGCCTCCATAGGATGCACACTATCCCTGAATAGGGAGGGAAGCTTCCTATTTGAATAAGAGCACATTATTGTAAATTCTTGTTCTTAGAAAATTATTCCCCAGCTTCTTTTCAGGGAGGCTTTTCTGGAATTTTAAGACATGCCCATGGTCTAGTCATACCTAATGTATACCTAAAGGAAGTTTGAGTCTTTCCAGTGTTGTCTTGATGTTTGGAATGTTTATCTTTGAGGTAGAGCTTGTATTTAATTCAGTAGTATGATTCTGTCCATGTTACATTTTGGAGAATGTACGATATCTTGGCAGGATGCTATCTAGAAATGTTTCTGCAGATTGTTTTAGAATCTTTTTAGTTGTATTGAGATAATTTGCCATTTATTTTACTGTTTCTTAAAAGGATTTTGAGCTCCCTTATCTCTGTGCTTTGTGGGAATGAGCGTGACAACAGGTTATTTTGTTTGCGCTGTAGAACTTTGGAGGAAACCAGCTTGGCTTCACTTGAAGTGCTGATATCCTGGAAGCCCTCCCAGGAGCTGTATTTGACATGAGTATTTCAGTTCTAGCAGATTCTTCTGAGAGGCTTTTTGTGGAGCCCAGCTAACCCTTTTAGCAAATAGTATCCGTGTGCACATTGCTTACAAAGAATTGTGGGCCAATAAGTAGAAAGAATTTGAGGGGTCTGAATTCATTTCAACTTCTGGAACCACAAATGCTGTTGAAATTCAGGAGGAAGCCTGTGAATTCTAAAACTGAATTATTACTCGGGATTTGTATGATTGTTTTTCCTACTGAAGCCCTAGAAATAGCTCATACAACATAATTTGATAACATAATCTTGTTTAAATCCTAGCATTCTTTTAAAGATGGCTGTGATTCTGTATAGGAAAAGAAACATCTTTTTTTTTTTTTTTTTGCAAATTCATCAAATGAGAACCACTAATCTTAACTATTTACTCATTTCAGCTCAAACCAAGGAGCAAACCTTTAAATGACCAGTTTTGAGGGCTGGGGATTTAGCTCAGTGGTTTCGCTGCCTGCTGTGCAAGCACAGGGATTGAACTCAGGACCTTGCACTTGCAAGGCAGGCAGCAGAACCACTGAGCTAAATCCCCTGCCCTCATCTCTCCCTTCTTAAGTCTGGGATCAGAAAGTGGACATTAATGCCCTTTTACTTTCTCCCTTCCTTATTCTTTTTCTCCTTCTCCCCCCACATAAATGGGTATAAATATGTTGAAACTAAAGAAAAATAGGTGAAGATCAAAGATATACAAGTTTCTCTGGGATGGATGGTGTGAAAGATTGGAACAAATACAACTTACCATCCAGACTGTCCTAGGAGTGAATAGTAAGTACTACTTCACTGGTTTTGGAAAAGATAGAGCCTCTGTATTTCAGAGGGTTTTAATGATTACCTTCAATTTATGCAGCCACAACTTTTGAATGCAATGTTTTCTTAAAGTCTGAGTCTTCACTTTGATCCCTGTAAGGTGAAACAGTGGATTCAATGCACTGGATTCTTACCCCAATGCTGTTAACGTCATTATCAGACTTGCGCAAAAACTGCCCCAAAACCTCTCAAAGTATTTGTTAAATTTAAAATAGAAAAAAAATTTAGACATTTCTAAATGGAAAATAATTATTCTTTGGAAGTTTTCTGAAATGTGTTGGAAATAAATTTTTGGAAGGACTAAATTATTAAACAGAGTTATAACATTATTCAGAGACTTTCTAGTTTTGAAATTCTCACTAAAGAATCAGTTAGCTGTTAATGATTTTCTCTCTTCACTTACTGACTCAGAGGTGTGATGTTAGTCTTGCTCTGTAGGCTGTTACTTTGCTTCTTTGCACTTCAAAAAGCTCTAAGGTCACTCACTGATTATGACTTTGCCACTTCCTGTCCTATTGTCCTTACAAAGGAGTTTGGGGGGTTTAGGCTCTTGTGTAGCGAAATCAGCCCAAGTAAAAATCTTGATGTTCGCATGTCTATTAAATTCAACATGTCTGCCTCTCATGTTAACCTGTTTAATTGGATAATTTATAAGGCTATCCATACTGAGAATTGAGAATTCCTCTTAGGAGAGTTAGAATGTCTCTGCTTCCTTTTTTGCTTAATTGTGTAATGAAATAAAAGAGCAGGAGCTGCTGGGGATTTAGCTCAGTGGCACTCTGACTGCCTGGCAAGTGCAAGGTCCTGAGTTCAATCCCCAGTATCAAAAAAAAAAAAAAAAAAAAAAAGAGCCAGGAGCTAAAACTGCTGCATGTGTGTGTAGGGAGGCAACCAAGTCAGAAGATGTTCACATCTCTGAAATTCTGCTGATCTACAACCAAAAATAAATGAATAAGAAAAAAGCATCCAGGCAGTATGACACCTTGTCCGTCATAGTTCTTTGCTGTCGCAGTACTGTACACCTTTCATGCAGTTGCCACGCCTCTTCTTACATGTCATCTGTGAGTGGCCGCTGTGCTCAGGTTTGAACTAGCAAACCCCTTGCCTTTGCCTCCAAATCAGTGCAATATCACATTGACTTGCTTTGTAGTCTTCATTTGGTATTTTAATTTTTTTCCTGATTATGACCATTCTCTCCTGCAAGTAATTATCAGTTATGTAATTTTCATTGTTGGAACATATTTTTTTTTCAGTACGGAGGACTGGACCCAGGGCCTAGGCAAATACTTTACCATTGGGCTACATTTTTGAGTTGTGGTCTTGCTAAGGTGCCTAGGCTGACCTGGAATTTACAGTCTTCCTGCTTTAGCCTCTAGAGTAGCTGGGATTACATTCATGTGCTACTGCTTTGAACTAAGTTGATAAGACCATTGAGCACACAAGTCTACTGTATTTCAGTTTGGAGTTTTATGTTTACTACTTCAACAGCATCCTGTGTCTTTTCAGTACTTTGGTATGTAAGGAGCAACAGCCGACAGAGTAAATTTACAGACACACACACTCAAAAAATTTTACGGACACAGTCTATCTCTCTTGTGGACATTTCTAATAATATTTTTAATTTGGATTTTTAAAAAAAGTATGACTGACCTCTCCCTAAAATTCCAGATTCATATATACAAGTGCCTATTCTACATCTCCATTATATTAACGAGTATCTCAAATATAGTAAGTATAGGGGCCGGGGATTTAGCACAGTGGTTCCGTCGCCTGCTTTGCAACCACAAGGTCCCAAGTTTGATCCCCGGTACCCCCCGCAAAAAAAAAAAAAAAAATATATATATATATATATATATATATATAAAATATAACCCTTGATTCCCCTGCATAACCAGTCCCCTACCTCATTCCAGTTATTGATGATTCGTAGATGCTCAGGTCAGAAACCCAGGTGTGCTTTTCTTTTTCTTTCCCTGTACTTATCACTCATTCCATTTGCCAGCTGATATTCCTCCAGAATAGGCTCCCAGTCTTCTTTCCATGTCTGTTTTTCCACTCTGGTTCCATCACATCATTCCTTCCTTAAACGACTGCCTGGCCTTCTCCCCCTGCAGGGCATTCTGCATGCAGAGCCAGAACTATCCTTTAAAACAGAGGTCAGATCCTGTCCTGCTTGAAGCCCTAAGGCGACTTCTCATCACTCTTAGAACAAAATCCAAATTCCTTGGCCACAAGGCCCTGCATGGACTAGTATCTGGCTACTTCTCCTGTCTTATCTCATATCACTTTCCTCTTGCTGACTGACTATACCTCAAGCACCGCCAGCTCATTCCCACCGCAGGGCTTTTGTCTCACTGCTCTTTGTCCTGGAACGCCCTTTCCTAGATCTTCACAGGGCTCGCTTCTGGTGCTCCAGTCTTTACCTAAAATGCCAAAGCGGCCTTGGCCAAACATCTCATCTAAATTATACCCTTCTTCTCCTGTTACTCTTCATCCCAGGATTATTTTATTCCTAAGAAAGATCACTCTCTAAAGTTCTTTCTTAGATACCTCATAACTCACCATCCCAGAAGGCTAGAGACCTTATCCATCTTACCCGCTAAAGTATCTGCCATGCTTGTAACACCACCTGGTACACGCAATAGGTGCTCAATAAATGTCTATCGTTAAATTTGTGGATAAGAATATTGAGGTGCATAAGGACTAAAAACTGCTGAACCTGTAGAGATGAATGTATATTGCATTTTAGTGACAATAGTCCTGCCAAGTCTTTGTGACAATTAGATGGCCCGTAGGCAAGGATGTAAACGTCTCTCTTTGGTTATTTTATTAATAACAAGGAAAAAGAGATTAGTATTCCTCGTCAGTTGGTTTTTTTCTCTTGGAGATCTGTGCACATAAAATGGTCATCATTTATCAATTCTCCATATTGTTTATTTGAAATCTGATGTGTGTTGTACACTTGAAAAATAGTACAAAGAATAGTACAAAGTGTACTCCTTCCAGATAAGAGTCTGAAACCGTGCTAAGTACTTATGATGAGAACAGTTTGCACTGAACAAGCAGTAGCCATGCGTCCATCTCCTGCTTTCTTTCTCTCTCTCTCCCTCTCTCTCAAGAAAGAAGATATCAGATTGCAGACTGAGTGGGGTAAACAGCAGTTTATTTAATTATAAAGTTTCTAAATATATGATTTCCCATGTATTGAGGAATATATAAACATACCATTAATTTTGTGACTGTAAATCTTTGCAAATTAAGGATAATAAATTGAATGTATGTCTCTGATTAAGGCATCAGAGAGGAGAAGAATGGAAAGATCTTTTCCTGTCCCTCGCTGTGGTTTGCCAATAAATGTCAATAGCATAGAGGTCACAGGCTTACCAAAATTAAAAGCTGATCACTATGTTTTGTTTTTGTTTCTTTTATTTCTGACACCACTGTAGAATTCTTCTTATACTCTTCTTCCCAGTGACCCATTGTGTTATTTTCTGTCATTTGATTGATGTTTTCCCTGCTACATTTTATGAGATACAGGAGCCTTTGAAGTTAAGATCTTCTCATACTGACATTCCTCATAAATTTCCCAGTCTCACCTGTTTTCTGTGTCCTACAACATGGTAGCAACTTTCCCTTAAGATTTTTGGGCAACCTTTCCTCCCCTCCATGCTGCTGGGAAATCCCCAGATCTGAGTTCTGCTCTTTTCTCTAACATTGACACTTCAGTTACATGCACCCATCACTCTCAATCCTTTGACCACATACCCTGATAGGACTACCCCGGAGTCCAGGTTGGTATGTTTGTGGCTGCCTCATTCAGATCAGGAGGAAGTAAGATTCATAGTTTCTGTTATTTGAACTTTTTTCTTACTTGAGATTTGATTTTTGTCCTGAGTAAAATCCTATTTTTAAATTAAGACTGGGTTTTAAATTTTCATGTGGAACAAAAGTCCTTTCTCATTGGATTATGGGTCAGTTGATCATGAATAAGCATCTCGAAGATACCCAGCCACCCCCAGTTCAGCCCAGCCCTTCACCTTTCTCTCCCCTGGTGTCCTGCAGAGGAGGCTGCCCAAGAGGACCACAGCAGTGGCTCCAGTGCCTGGCTTCCTTCCACCCCAGCAGGGATCTAAAGAAGGCAGGAGAAGAGGCCCAGGAGGCCCAGCCAATCATTCCCCCAGCTGCTCGTGCCCCTCCACCTAAAGCCACCATTCTTCCTTGTAAGACTTTCTCCTTTTAGGTTCCTATAATCAGTCCTTCCTCTCATCCGATTCCCCTGGGAGTGGGAAAAGTTCTGCTGTCACTAGTGCCAAATTAGGGTAGCATCTCTTCTCTGTACTGCATCCATACCTTTGTAAGTCTCTTTGGAATTACTATTTGCAGATTATCCTAATTTGAATGTACCATTCATTTCCTGTTGGGATTCTGTCTGATACAACTGTTGCTTTTTAGATTTAGGATACTATCTACTATTTTTAACTAAGTACCTCTTGTTCAGATATCACCTTAATAGTCTGGAGTAGGCCCGAAACAGAAGAACATGTCACTGCCTCCTGTGGGGTCTATCAGGTAAGATACACAGAAGCTCTTTTGCTTTTTTCAGTATTCAGTCAACATTTGTGTAGCTACTGTAAACCAGCCATGGTGTATACATCAGAAATCTGGGGTATTATATATATCTTTCATTGTGTATTTACAGAACATTCTAGACGTTCAGATACTTAGAATTCACAATCCTGGATGAAAGCCTTTCTCCTAGCTTCATACATTTGCAAGATTAAACAGTGGCTAAGAGTATCATCACCACCATCACCATCATCATCACCATTGGTCCAGGAGGAGCTGATTGTGTGCATTCAGGGGACCTGCACTTTCCCTTAATTCTTTTTGGAGCATTAGCACTACATACTGCCTCCCTTAAACCTGAAAGGTTTTACCTCATGACTTATTTTAACTGAGTCCTACCACTAGTTATAAATCTCTAATGTATAGTTCCCAAGCCTCTGCCAGTGCTCTTAGTGCCCCTGGACTGAGGGAGAAGGCGTCATCCTGATTTCTGTGTCCCCGAAGGCCATAGGGCTGTGGATCCTCATTAGTCCTCGGTCTTCTCTGGCCTGGGGAGCTTGATAAGAAGGCAGAAAATCACCAGCCTGTCTGGTTGTGCCTCATACCTGGTCTGTCCGGTTGTCCCTGCTGTCTAGTTCTATGTGGTGACCTCTGATTCTCAAGTGTGACCATTTCCTGACAACCCAACAGGGCTTCTTTTGTCCCTTGATCTTGTTGGACAGAAATCTTGCAGAGTATCAAGGAAACCCTCTGGGTAGATGGAAAATGTCAGTTGAGTACAAGTCTTCTTTTTGTTAGTACAGGGTAAAACATATTCAGAAGAAAGTGCCCAAATAGACTTGGACAATTGTCTTTAAGAGGCTTCTTCACTGTAGGACACATATAGGAAATCCTGTCATGCATTGTTGAGTTGTATCCACTGAAACCTCAAGCTGTATGACTTTTCCTTACATCAGTCTCAATGCTTGCTGCTTCAGAAGAGTAAGAAGACATAGTGTTAGGCAGATTAAGAACCTTGTGTTGGGGGAGCGGTGTGTGTGGATGGCCCTGCCCAGTGTTAGTAAGGCTTCCGTGGCATCCTTACCATCATGAAGTGACGATGTTTTGGTAGCCATGCATTTTGTGCTCTGAATGAGAGATGTCAATTCATACACAGTTTAAAAATCTCCCTTATATTTGCAGGGGGTACAGTGGGGGCTCTGTACCTTACAATGGCCACGTTTCAGAGTTCTACAGGATGAGGGCAGCCAGAAAAGAATTTACTAATTTTACTGAATGACCAAGACCTGTATGAAAAAATGAAAGTTGTACTAGATCTTTTACCCTCTGGCTTCTTTTCCTTACTCAATCTTCCATACCCTGCTCCAAGGGTATTTGTGCCCTTTTCTTTACTGATTCATCTTTCCCCTTCTCCACGGGTAACCGAAACACAATCTATAGCTGTATGGTTTCATCTATACAGGGTGTGGCAATGTCTGCAGTCATTTTTAATGGTCCCACTGAGGAGTGTCACTGGCATCTAACGGGTAAAGGATAGGGATACTGCTAAATACCCTACAGTACACGAGATGCCCTCCCATTACAAACACTTGCCTGAGGAACCCCGTTTAGATCTTAAACTATCCAGTAGGACTTTTAGTCATGACAGAAATGTCTTGTAGAGCAGCCACTATTATATGTGGCTGTTGAGCACTTGAAATGTAGCTGGTCCTACAGAGTACTGAATTGTTGATTCAACTTTTAAATAGCTGTAAAGTCTAAACCATAGGTCCCCTGTCTGAATACCTTGGTTTACCAAGGATGGGAAGAAAAGATTGCTACTGAGAGAAAGGAGATCTGATGGGGGTATTTAGAGAAAGCTGCAAGGTAAATGTGTCTCCAAAGACACCGTGAGACTGAAGGCAGTGTGGTCTCTGGTGGAAAAACAGAAGGTTATATGTTTGTTCGTTTTTGTTTTGTCTTTCAAGACAACAGCCAGGTTCTGTGGGTCAGTAATTTAAACTGTGTGGAGCAGTTTGGCTCTCTATCCTACAATATCTGGGGCCTTAGCTGGAAAGACGAATGACTGAGGGAGGGGTGGTGCTCTGGCAGTGACAACTGATGCTGGGTTCAGATGGAACTGTCGGCGGAGCACCACTGGGCCTCCTCACCAGTGCTTGGGCTTCCTGACAGTATGAAGGCCTAAACATATTTCAACTTCTGTCATGGTGGGACGAGGCTTTCAGAGTCAGGGTACGTAGGAGTAAGGTGAAAGCTGTGTGGCCTTTTGTAATACAGCTCCTGAAGTCACATAGCATCACTCCTGCCATAGTGTAGGTTAAGTAGGCACAGACCTGCTCATAATCAAGGTGTCAACACATAGACCTTGCTGCTAATCAAAATAAATGTCAAAGAATCTGAAGGCATATTTTTATAAGCACTACCTGGCCTTTAAATTTTTAAAAATTGACATATAAAAAATTGCATGTGTTTATTGTATGCAGCATATTTTGAAAGATGTATACATCATACAGTGCCTAAATCAAGCTACTTAATAGGTGCATCACCTTGTGTACTTGGATTTTTCTTTTTGGTGAGAACGCTTAAAATCTATTGTCTTAACCATTTTAAGAATACACTATGTTGTTATTAACCATAGTCATCATGTTGTACGGTAGATCTCTTGAACTTATTACTCCTGTCTGCTTAAAATTTTGAATCCCTACTAATATCGCCCCAGTCTCCTTTCTCCTTCCTCTGATCCCTGGTGGTCACCATTCTACTGTCCACTTCTATGAGTTTGAGTTTCTTTTTTTTTGGTATTGGGGATTGAACTCAGGATCTTGCGCTTGTGAGGCATGCAACAGCACCACTGAACTAAATCCCCACCCCCAAGAGGTCTATGTATTTATTTATTTATCCGGTACCAGGGATCAAACTCAGGACCTTGCGGTTACAAGACAAGCACAGTGCCACTAAGCTAAATCCCCAGCCCGAGTTTGATTTTTTTATACTCTACATATAATGAGATCATGGGTATTTAGAACATGAAAAGTTTGGAGGGACCTTTTCATCTGGAAGTGATCTGAGGCAGGGCCCAGAAAGCTAGCTCGTACTGGTTGAAAGGTGAAGCCAATATAAACTTCCCAGGATGAATGTGATCATTATGTACTGCAAACAGGTACTAATAAAAATAAAAAAGAAAGGAGAAACCATATATTTATTTCAGAACAGACAAGAGTTGGATACACTGTTTTGTAAGAGAAGCAGCTTCAGCTGGTGAACTGAAAGGGGTGGGCACGGAGGGAAGAGACGGTGATGGGTGAAGTAGTGAGGAAAGTGCATAAAGGAAGATAGGAAGGAGAGAAAGGTAATTGATGACAGAAGGGCTAGATGCAGTGGTGGTGAACCAATGGCACGCATGCCACAGTGGGCTGTTCATATCATTGAAAGCTCTGAAAGGTTCGCCACCACTGGGCTAGAGAAAGAATATGATCAAGCTAGGTGAAAGATATTTCTCATAGAGGAAAAATAGCTACCAGCTCTTCTCCTCTTTCATGCTAGTGCCACTGTACCCATGTGTAGCAGTCAAGGTCCTACCAGGATACACATGACATATCCAAATTGGGATGACTTGAGGAAAATTTCATAAAGCAGAGCAGGATAGTGTGAGTCCTCAGGACTGGCAACAGTGTGCTCACCATCCCGAGGCCTGAGTGGTAAGGGAGAGAGCCATTCCTGAAACCCAGCAAAGCAGAAGTCTCTGAGGACAGGGCTACAGGTAGGAGTTGTGACCTTCGGTAGAGGACTCAGGCTGCTGTGCCAGATCTGTCCAGTAGGGAAATACCCTGACTTCTTTAGCCTCCTTACAAATGCCTGAGCTGTATCCCAGCTCTCTTGTGTGGAACTAAATTTTGCAGCTTCTGTCCGTCCTGAGGTCAGTTTTCTGTGCTGGAAGCAGCCCTGTACCTGTACCTAGACACAGAGTGAATGACTGCTGACCACACAGTATCCCAGTTTCACAAGTTGTTTTGAACTTCCCAAGAGTGTTGTAAAAACTGACTTACCTGCCAGCAGGTGGCATTAGAAGTCATAGGGGTGTGAAAAGATGTTTACCAACTGAGACCCTAAGCTCTGGACATCGATTACCAAGGTGATTTGATCCTCCAGCAGTGACATAAGAAGGGTTAAACTAGGTTGGAAGTGGACAGATTTACAAGTGAAGTTTAGAGAAGGAATGTACAGGCTAGCCACCAGCTTAGACTTGGGAGCAATGACTGTCTTTAGTTGGACTGTAATGGCTGTCTCAATGTCCTAAATTGAGTCAAAACATTTACCTTTCGTGGTCATTTTGACTTAGGAGAAGAGCCAGAAGTTGCACAGTGCCAGATCCAGTGAATAAGGTAGATGAGCATATACTGTAATATTTGTTTTCTTTCTTTTCTTTTTTCCAGGGATCAAATTCAGGACCTTGCACTTGCCAGGCAGGCATGGTGCCACTGAGCTATATGGCCAGCCCCTATTGTAATGTTTTTATGAACCTTTCTGTTGGATGGCACTTGATAGTGGCATTCACTATAATATTTTTGAATCACACCTCGTAGACACTCAAGAAAGAGTACTTCCAAAATTGCTTCAGAAAGTGGAAAGAAGAGTGGGATAAATGTGTTCAAAGTGTGTGGGAGTATTTTGAGTGAGATTCATAGCAACGTGTCCTTTACTGTAATAATTAAAAAAATTTTAACATTCACTGTATATTTCTATCACACCTAATATAAAAGGATGTTCTGTCATGCCTTGGTAACCAAGTCACAAGTAGGCAGAGTTGGATAGAGAAGTAGGTGAGGGGATGAATGGAGAACCAAGCATGTAGTAATTAACAGAGCCAAATTCTGTACAGCAAAGGTACTCAATTTTTTGTTCTTAGGAACTCCTTTTATTCTTAAAGATTATGGAGTATCTCAAGGAATTTTAAGTGAGTTATATCTAGGGATGTGTTGGTAAATGAATTACTCAAAACCAATGGCTTGCTTTATAACAGGCTTTTTTTTTTTTGGTACCGGGGATCGAACTCAGGTCCTTGTGCTTGCCCAGCAGGCGGTGAAACCACTGAGCTAAATCCCCAGCCCTGCCTTGATTTATGATGTTTCTCAATTTCCATGATGTAAATTCCCCTCATAGACTATTTCAAGCTATGAATAGTCTTTCTTGCAACCCAGCCCCAACACACCACTAGATAGCTCTTGATATTTACCATTTAAAATTGAAAATTAAGATGTAAAACATTTACTGTATTTCATTTAAAAGTAATTATTACTAATTACATGTTAACACATTTCCATATTTTAATGCATTAAATTGTATATATATACACACACATGCACACAGATACATACCTTGGTTCACAAACTTAATTCACAGAATCATGGAAAGAATTAAGTTTGTAAACCCAGGTATGTATTTTTTTTTTAAATTTTTTTTTTTTTTTGGTACCGGGGATCGAACTCAGGTCCTTGTGGTTGCAAGGGAGGCAGTGGAACACTGAGCTAAATCCCCAGCCCAACCAAGGTATGTCTGTATAGTAAGTCTTAATAGAAAACAACTAGATTCTCATATCTGCTTATGTATTAAATATGTTGCAATATCAGTTGTCATCACCTGCCTCTGGAAAACTTCACCATATACTTATGAGAGAATGAGTACAAAAGATAAGTTCCATCTCATTGTTATTATGAAAAGAGTTGAGTTGCAGATAGCCTGAAAGGAAAGATCCCTGAACTACTCTGAGAACTGCTGCCATGTGAAAAACTGGGCCACAAGGTTTTATTGATTTCATACGCTAATAGTAAGAGTTTGAGTAACCATTCCCCAAATGGTATTGATATGTTATTTTATATGTGTGTGTGTGTATATATATTTATATATAGTAAAAATATACAAAATAAAAATTTTAAGGTTGAAATGAGCAAAATGAATGAGATCAGTTGTTTTCCTTCCTGCCCCTACGCCTCAAGCTGCACAGGCCACATCTCCTTGGAGACCTACTGTTGTAAGAATGATGTTGAGCATAAGGATTTAGCGAGTAAGGGGCCTGTATCATGAAACTTTGAAAAATAATATCTGTGGAGTAAATATAGAATTAATATTTCTTAGGAATGAGGGAATGATCAGGGGTGAGGAAGTTGAGATAAGCTACTCTTAACACTTGGTGAGGGATGGAAAGAAAATAATTGATTTTCTTGAGGATTAGGTAGATGGGACATTTGAGTCCAGACACTAAAAGAAGCCAGTTAATCAGTGTAGGAATTAGTTATCTTTGACTTCTTTCCCAAGAGCAAAATAAACAAAGCGATAAAATCCTTGGCAGATGCTTTGGAGATAACCTGAACGCAGTACTGTATTTTTATAATAGAGTCAGATAATATAAATAGTTAATAGTTGCATGAGGTTTCACTTTTCTAAGTAGCTCAGAAGACATCATTCTTCCCATGGTTTTGAGTTGGCATGGCCATACTGAACTGGCATGCCCTTTTGCAGACAGGTATACGTCTTCTCAAATGAGCACCTTTTCATAAATGAGCCATTGACGATAATCTTCTGAAGAAAGATAAGTTGTGCCTAAAGTGACACCCATCCGCCACATGGCCTGCTCAGCATGGGAACTTTATTTTGAAGATAGTGTGCCCTGCTAGATACAAACCAGTCCCCAGCAAGGGTTCACTTAGCACATGTTAAGGTATCAACGGGGTAGAGGAGAATGCATTTTTGTTGACTACTCTTTGTGGCAAAGAGAACTCCAATGGTCAAAGGAAAACATCTCTGGTAGCAGAAGTTTAGTGACTGTGAGATAAAAATAGGAGCCAAGAAAATAATAACCAAATCAACCCAGGGGGCAGCTGTCTGCTCCATCAATTCTTGAAAGTCCACTTGTACGGGCTTTAACATATATTATACCCTATAATGACAACAGAAATATGTCTGGGGGGCTGGGGTTGTAGCTCAGTGGTAGAGCATTTGCCTGATGTGTGTTAGGCCCTGAGTTTGAGCCTCAGGACTGTGAAAGAAAAGTTTTTCAGTACTTACAAGTGACAGTAACTGTTGTGTGCTAACTAAGGTCATTCACTTTATTTAATCATTGGAACTCAGCAAGGTGAGTGATATCATCAGCATTTTGTAGAGGATGAGGAAATTTACACCAAGCTGCCTAGCTAGTAAGAGCCAAAAGAAGATGCAGAATTTTCTATCTTGTAACACTGTTATATAGAATGGTCATACCAACGATGATCCCAAAACAACAGAGCCCTCAGGGCCTTTGGTTTTGGTTTAGATTTTCTAATGTATTTTTATATCTGACTAATCATGCCCACAAAAAGCAAGAAAGTATTCTGGTTGTAAATACTCTCTCTCCCTTTTTATCTTTCCATTGAAAGTCATAAAAACCTCCCTCTTGGGGCTGGGGATTTAGCTTAGTGGTTCTGCTGCCTGCCTTGCAAGCAGAAGGACCCGAGTTCGATCCCCAGTACCAAAAAAAAAAAAAAACCCTCCCTCCAAACTTGGATCTAAACCACATTTCTTAGAATCTTCTGAAATACTTGGCTTAGGTTTATATCCTCTCCCAAAGCCAGATTGCACTGTTATTTCTCCATCTTCACTGAGAGTAAACCAATTTTGATGGATTCATTGGTTTCTTTTTCCCCATTGTGCATGTATGGGCCTTTTTCTCCTAAATATAAATTTAGGGGCTGGGGATGTAGCTCAGCAGTATAGTGCCTGCCTGGCAAGTACAAGGCCCTGAGTTCAATCCCCCCTACCCCCCTAAAAATTTTTTTTCAATGGTGGGGATCTAGTCCTTTCAAATGCAAAGCATATACTCCACCACTCAGCTATATCCTCAGCCCTAAATTTTAATTTTTTAAGTAAACAAAATGACCATTTAACAATCTCTTGCTTATCCTGGTGTCAAAAAGTTGAAAATTATTTTCCTTGACTAGCTAAAATAGAAACAGCAGGAGAATTTATGCAAGAGGGATTACTTGGGACATAAGAAATACTTGTCTTGCCTGTTTGCCTGTTCTTCCTGTGTCTGCTGTCAGTGATTTTTTTTCACCAAGGCTACCTAATTATTGTGGCTCCAACTCTAAGTTGCTATGGTGATGTGTCTACTCTGCCACAGCTTATGACACTCTTTACATAACCCATTCTTAGACTCTCAGAGGTAATAGGAGATGGTCTAAGAAGATGAGGAAGATCCCATTGACAGCTGGGCATGGTGGCTGCCACTTGGGAAGCTGAGGCAGGAAGATCACTATGAGTTCAAGGGCAATGTGAACTACATTGTGAGACCCTGTCTCAAAAAGCCAAAAAAAAAAAAAAAGAAAAATAATCAGCAGTGAAGGTAAATATTATATAAAGATGTTCAACAGATATCAACTTAAATAAAAATTTAAGAAGCATTCACATGTTCAACATTAAAGGAATGATCATGTCTATCACAAAGATATACAACTGTTACTGGCGCCCCAACATTTTGGGGTGCTCTAGAGCAAAAGGACACATATCTGAATATTCAAAAGTTATAAATCAAGCTAACAGTTAAAGTGTATTTCCTCCTCCTACTTTGACAAATACACCTTCTTCTTGGCCTGGAAGGCCAGGTTTCAATTAAGAATCCCCGGGCTCTTTGGAATGCCAGGGTGGAATGCGGTGGCTTGGGAGAGGGGGCCCCTCGCTCTTCCCAGCTCTGATCCAGCCCAGCACTAGGAGGGGTTGCACATGCTGATGGGGACACCCGCTCTCACATCCAAGGTCCATCAGTACCTTCTGCTCCCCTTGGGGCGGGGGTGCACACAGCACTTTGCAGTCTGCCCTCAAGGACAGATCAGGAGAAGGGGTCTAGGCAGGGCCTTCTGGTCATAGCATTTCAGAATCCGAGATCTTTAGAATCATCTAGAAGAATGGAGCCCTCATCTCTGTAGCTAGAGGATGGGCAGAGCAGAGCTGCTGTGAGACACAGGGTCCAGGGAAGGGGAGCAGTTACCAGCTGAGGGCAGTATTATCTGTTAAAGGAGTTTAGTAACGTGAGACTCTTTTCAGTATGGTTTTATGTGAATGAGGTTTAGAAGTAAATATGAAAACTGATCCTAATTATGTGAGGAGAAATGCACACAAAAGGAACTGGAAGGAAAGTAACAAAACTAGAGGGAAACATGACAAAATGTTTGAATGCAGTTGCCTCCTAGTGCTGAGATTAGGGTGAATTTTTTCCAGTTCTGGGGATTGAACCCAGGACCCCAAGGGTGGTAGCCAAGCACTCTACCACTGAGCTACATCCCCAATACTTTTCTTTTGAGACAAGGTCTCACAAAGTTGCCCAGGCTGGCCTTGAATTTAGAATCCTCCTACCTCAGCCTCACTTTTGTGTCTCTGCCAGGCCCTCCCCTCATTTTATGACTTGAATAAGAAAAGAGATGGAAGTTCTCACCTTTCAGGGTATCTGCAATTAACTGGAAAGTTAGCACATAGAACAGAGGATGATTACCCGGTGAGCAGTATTCAATCCAAACATAAGTTCAAAAAGTGTAACTACAGTGGGGCTGATTAGTGCTAGGGGTGGGATCATTGGCAATTCATTTCTTCTAGGTCTGGTGTTTATGTTTATATACTAAAATAACTCAAACAAGAAGACTTAAGCCCAGAATGTCCCAGAGACGATGACTATATTTCTTACCATCTTGAATACATATGTTAAGGGTGCATATATAAGATAAGGGTGCATAAAATACACAGTTTTTTCAGAACTCACTTAGAAGCTAGGTGAGGATGTGCCTGCAGAGTAAATTGCTGGCGTAGTCTGCTTACTGCAGTAAACCAGGGAAGCATGTATTTGTGACAAGCGAAAAACCAATCTGCCACCTTGCATTATTTAAGGCACCAGGAAAAGTAGGGCATCAGCAATTTCCTTTTGTTCCAGTCTGTCTAAGTGGTAGTCTGGCTCAAATTATAGAAAACCAGAGAAAGTACAATATTAAATTAAAATACTCTTAAGGTTACACCTGAGATTTGTCTCCTTGATCTTTCTGTCTCTGCCAAATGGCACTGACTCATTTTGAAGTGGCCAAAGAGACCAAGTGAAGATTAATAGGCAGAATACCAGGCACTGAGTTTATTATTCCTACCTTATCCATGTGCTTTTGTGTTCTTGGAACTGTCTGAGCTTGCTTTTTCCTTGTTACCTGGCAGTAAAAAGCACCTCCATAACACAGGGCCATTGTAAAAACTATAGGTAACATCCCCAGAAGTTGTTTTAAGTATCTATATAAATACAGAGTTATACTGTCACTGTTATTACCATGACTTGTTATTACTGTTATAAAAATTGCCTTTTCAATACCAGTTCCTAACAAGTAGATGTAAACTTATTGAAATAGGAATCTTCTTTTCTAATAAATGTTTTTAAAATTCCCCTGAGGCTGGGGATTTAGCTCAGTGGTTCCACCACCTGCCTCAAAAGCACAAGGTCCCGAGTTCGATTCCCGGTACCAAAAAAAAAAATCTGTGTCATGTTGAAAGAAACTGAATTACATATATACATCACATTCCTCCCTAGGAACATCAAATTCATCCTGGGCCGGGGATTTAGCTCAGTGGTTTCACTGCCTGCTGTGCAGGCCCAAGGACCTGAGTTCGATCCCCGGTACTAAAAAAAAATTAAAAATAAAATAAAAAATAAAATTCCCCTGCCAGAATATATCGTTATACCCAGGTATATGATGTTAAAATAAAAAAGTGAAAACCTGGGAAAATGGTCTAGGGGAGGCAAGGGTCCTAGAGTCTTATTTATTTAGTTAGGGTTTTTTTGTTTTGTTTTATTGGGGGATTTTTGGTTCCGGGGATCAAACTTGGGACCTTGCACTTGCAAGCCAAGCAGGGGAACCACTGAGCTATATCCCTGGCCCTAGTTAGTTTTGTTTTTTTTTTTGAGACAGGGTCTCACTATGTAGTTCAGGCTGACCTCAAACTCATGGTGATCCTCCTGCCTCAGCTTCCCAAGTGCTGGGATTACAGGTGTGCACCATCACACCCAACAAGGGTCCTAGAATCTTTAAGCAATTGTCCTGAAATGTTGGTGTGAGTGGACAGAGAAGAGCTTGTGGGAGCTGGGCGTGGCCTGCTGTTGGAAGGACTTCGCCTCACAGGGAGGTATGTGGGAAGCTGTTACCCACATACTTACTTTGGTGGCTCCATAGCCAGTATCTGGATGTGGGCTTGGATTCCTTTTCGGCTTGCAAGCAGGAAGAAAGCCTAGATTGGAACAGAGGAGAATGAGAGGCAGTGGATCCTCTCTGGCCCCCGTGTCAGTCTGCAGTGGCTTCTGACTCCAGCCACATTCCAAGGGCAGTGGCTGCTTCCTCACCTCTGCTTTCCAGATTGCACACCACCTTCCCCCTCTCCCAACTGTAATCCAGAACCACACAGGGAAAGAGATTCTTAGACATCTGTTTCTTAGTTTAATCAAGTTGACAAAACCTACTTCTGCATATCCACTTTAACTGGTTTTTTTTCAACGCAGCAACCAGTTGTGGATCCCAGTCATTCCAAATGAAGAGAGCTTCTACGATTTACTGTATCTACATTTAAAGTATGTTGATAAATGGTGTTATGCTTTATACAGTAAAAAGCTCAACAAAAGTTATTTTGCATAGTTTTAGAGTTAGAGTAATTAATTGGGTAGGAGTTCCAGTTTTAGCTATAGAGAAAATCAGTGTTTTTCTCTCTCATCTTAGGAATCCCCCAATGGCAATTAGGAAAAACAGAAGCAGCAGATAGAAAATTCCAAATTTGAAAAATCTAGAAGACATCTGAAACCCCAAATTATAATGTGTGAGGAGGCACTACCAAATACAGCTAAGGTAAAACTAGACAGGGTAGATGCTTAGGACACCTTACGCGCTGCAAATCTGAGACAAAGCTGGCAGAACAGTTAGCAGAGGAAGTGGAACATTCTCAGGGTCAAAACCAATAACACTTTGTCTGGACCAATGAAAGTGGGTGTGCAGACTGATTTGAGAGCTCGCCTAGAGCTAGTAGGGCCTAAAGAAGAACCAAGCTAGTGGGGACTGGAGAGGGACTACCTACAGAAACAATATTTGTAGGAAGCAGTCTATGATTTAGGCTGGGTAGAGGAAAGAGACTCAACCATTTGAGTAAACCTTAACTACTGCTCTCTTCTGGTTGAGAAATAAGAGCTAAAATAACTCACATGTGCACGTACTCTCTCTCTCTCTCTCTCACACACACACACACCTTTCTGTCACACAGAATTTCTGCTAGCTCAAAACATAGTCTCTGTCCCTTTCCTGTATAAGTCTGCTGTACATTGCTAGTCTTAGAAGTACTCACTTCGTTCCAGAATGAATAAGTAAAAACAAAACTGCAAAGGATTACACAAAAGTAAAACCAGAAAGAGTTGTTAGATTTTTGTTTTGTTTTGGTTTTTTTGGTACCAGGGATCAAACTCGGGTCCTTGCACTTGCGAGGCAGGTGGCAGAACCACTGAGCTAAATCCCCAGCCCAGAGTTGTTAGATTTTAATTACAACTCCAAATGGTCTGAACACTAACAAGAAAAAAAAAGCTGCCTCAGACAAACGTAGAAATTGTCACCAAATGAGACATATATTAAAAATATATGTTAGCAACCCTGTTTCAAAAACAAGGGGGTGGTGGTGGAGCTTCACCCCATGGTGGGGTGCTTATGTAGCATGCATTGGGCCCTGGATTCCAGCCCCAGTACCATAAATAAATGTGCGTATGTGTGTATAATATTGTAATCACTGCTTAAAAACCAAGAAGTTGAAGCAAAGAGCTCAGGGAGTTTATGACAAGTCAACAGCAGGGTAAAATGCAGTAAAGCTCAAAAAAGAAGAGACAAAACTATTTTAGCAACAAAGACATTCTTGGAAGTGGCACAAAAACAGAAAGGCATTCTGAAAACACAGGAAGAGACAGGAAGGAGAATTGAAAAGAATGCAAAGTGGAAGGACAGGGAAGAATTTTAAAGAATTAAAGAGACAATAATACATGTAGAAAATATTAGACAAACAAAATCTGGTATTTAAGCCACATGTTACTAGGGAAGCTGAGGCAGGAGGATGACAAGTTTGAGGCCAGCCTGGACAATTTATCTCAAAATGGGAATTTAAAAAAGGCCCATGGGGCTGGGGATTTAGCTCAGTGGTTCTGCTGCCTGTCTGGCTGTCTTGCAAGCGTAAGGTCCCAAGTTCAATCCCCAGTATCAAAAAAATTTAAAAATTAAAAAAAAAAGGCCCATGGATGTAGCTTAGTTGTAGAATGCTTGCTTAGCATGTACAAGGCCCTGGGTTCAACTCTAGAACTATAAAAAAGAAAAGAAAGTGAGTCCGATCCCTGGTACAAAAAAAAAAAGTCTGGTATTTGTATAACTGCTTTCCCTAAAAAAGATGGAAAACATTTAAAAAGATATAATTTAATATTTTATAAAATTAATAGGCATTAGGGCCAGGGATTTAGCTCAGTGGTTCCGTCATCTGCCTCACAAGCTCAAGGACCTGAGTTCGATCCCTGGTACCAAAAAAAAAAAACTAATAGGTATTAGTAAACCACCCCACCCCACCCCCATACTGGGGATCGAACTCAGGACCTTGCGCTTTTGAGGCAGGTGTGGTGCCACTGAGTGAAACCCCTGGCCCAGTAAAAAACTTTGTAAAAGGGCTGGGCATTTAGCTCAGTGGTTCCGGCGCCTGCCTCGCAAGCACAAGGTCCCAAGTTCGATCCCCGGTACCAAAAAAAAAAAAACTTTTTAAAAAAGAGGGAGCCTATGAGGGAAATGGGTCATTAATGGTACTTGATTTACTCACTCAGTAGTGTTAGAGAGGGACATGGTCTGTCCTGTTCTCTTATAAGGATGTCAGGAGAGTCACAAGGTAAGAAGGACTGTCGGCTGTCTGTAACCAGGGATTTGGCACTGCAGTTTCAATGAACCATGGCTTGAAACTATTTGAAAACAAATCAACTGTCTGCACTGAACATGTGCATTTTTTTTTCTTGTTATTATTCCCTAAACAATGTGATATAACAACTATTTACATAGTATTTGCATCACACCAGATATGCTAAACAATCTAGAGATGATTTTGAAAGTATGCAAGAGGAGCCAGGTACAGTGGCACATGTCTGTAGTTCCAACTACTCAGGAGGCTGAGGCAGGAGGATCACTTGAACCCAGGAGTTCTGGCAAGACTGTCTCAGGAAAGGGGCGGGGGGCAAGGAGGAAAGAAGAGAGAGGAGCAAGGGAAAAAGGATGAGGGAGGGAAAGCAGTTACACAAATACCACGAAGGGAGGAGAGAGGAAGGGGAAGAAGGAAGGAAGAAAGAAGGAAAGAAAGAGGGAGGGAGGCAGGAAGGAAGGATGCCAAGATGTATCTGCTGTACTGCTGTCCAGACCACTTTCCATGGCTGGTTTCTACCTCTTCCCCTTTTCAATAGAAAAGTCCTGAGTTAAAATACAGATTAAAAAAAAACTGTGGAAGTAACTTGCTGAATCAACTCCAGTTCACAAGAATGCTAATTTTAAACTTTGCTCTTTAAAAAAAATTATATTTTTCTGTATATTCCTATATATATATATATTAATGTGATAACTCATTACAAAAATTGAATATTGTGCAATTAAAATAACTTGACATCTCTGATAAAAGACACAGTCTAAGAACTCTTAACAGAAACTACAATCTTCAATCAATAAATTAAAAAATACTGGTTTCCAGCTTTTAAAAATTTGGAGCACAGTAATCAAGATAAAGGGCCAGGGATGTAGCTCAGTGGTGCAGCACCAGCCTAGCAAGCAAGGTCCTGAGTTTGATCCCTGGTAATGGGAAAAAAAAAAATAATCAAGATAAAGACCTATCGTAATAAACTGGATGGATTTCAGAGATTAAGAAAGGCAGAAGGAGAGTCAAGCCAGCACCAGTCTTCTGTAGAAGACTGAAGTTGAATATCCCTTTTCCAAAATGCTTAGATTCACAAGTGTTTCAGATTTCAGTGTTTTTAAAGATACTTGCTTAGACTTTACCAGTTGAGTGTCTGTAATCCAGACATCCAGACTATGATGTGCTCTAAAATTTGAACTACTACTCAAAACCTTTTCTGATTTTAGATTTTCAGGTGAGGAGTGTTCAACCTGTATTCAGTTCTAAAGAGAGATGCATATCTGGACCTAGGAGGGGAAATGGGATTCATTGCTCTCCGATTTTACATTCAGACAAACTATCATTTAAAGATAATAGACAAATATTTTTATGAGAACTCAGGAATGTAGCTCCTGTGGTTCTTATGAATATTGGAACAACGGCCATGGGAACAAATGGAGGGGCACATTGAGCCCCTTTAATTGTGGAGAGCAGGCTTTAAAATATTAGAGTACAGGCCAAGCACCAGGGCACGTGCCTGTAATCCCACCAGTTGGGGGCTGGGGCAGGAGAGTTGCAAGTTTGAGGCCAGGCTGGGGTATATAACAAAAGCTTGGCTCAAACAAATATAGATATAGATATACAGATAATTATTGAGACAGCAATATATAGATATATCAGAAAACAGGAATAAAATGTAAAGACCTAATATTGTTATCAGAAACACTTGGCAGAAATGAGGAAGGAATATTGTAGGTGATTAACAGTGATTTCCACATCTTTTATGAACTAGTGGTCAAAACATAGTTTAAAGCTGATAAATAAAAATAGAGACACTAATTATGAAGGTAAACTCAGGAAAATATAATACACTAAAATCAGGTAGAAGAGTAACAAAGGTGAAGAAAAAGTAGAAATATACTAGCCAAGCACGGTGGCACACTCATGTGATCCCAGCGCTCTCGGAGGCTAAGGCAGGAGGATCCCAAGTTTTATCGACTTAGTGAGGACTTGTCTCAGAATAAAAAAGGACTAAGGATGTAGCTCAGTGTGAAAGCCCTGGCTTCAATCCCCAATACCACCACCAAAAATAAAAAATAAAATAAAACTACACCCTGAATTTGTCATTACAGTATAGAGTCAGTAGATACCTGTATGTTAAAAATAGATTAAATATCGTCTGTAAAGTCATCACCTACTAAACAAAACACTTCAGAATTTTCAGCTCACATGGTGACGGGTTTTTAAAAAATCAAAGAAACAATAAAAACAAAACATAGTTTAAATATGATTTAAAATTGAGACTAAACATTTCAATCATGTAATTGTTTCAAGAATATTTTTAAGCTCTTACTGTGTGTCAGACATTGTTCTAGGTATTGATCCATTTAACCCTTCTGATAACTGTTCACTAAAGGAACTGTTACTGTCCGTGTTTTGTAGATAAGAACACAGGACAACAGCAAGACATATTGACTTGCTTCCTAATCTCACAACTAATAAGTGAAAAAGATAGGATTTGTACCCAGGTAGTCTAGCTCCAGTGCTTGGGTTTGTAACCGCTATACAGTACAGCCTTAGACGCAGTTAAAGCCGCATTTAAGCGAAGATTTATTGTCTAAAAGGTATATATTGCTGGGCACAGAGCACGTGCCTGTACTCCCAACTACTTGGGAGACTACGGCAAGAGAATCACAAGTTCAAGGTAAGCCTCTGTCTCAAAAATAAAAAAATACAAAGGGCTGGGGGTGTGCCTCAGTGCTTGAGCATGGAGCATGGAGTTGTCCCTAGGTTTGATTCCAGTAGTGCAAATAAATTGAATGAATGAGTAAAATATATACATATTAGTAAACAGAATGAAGCTAAGTGACTTGAGGAACCAACTGAAAGAGTAATCACAGCAGATAAATCTAAGAGAAGCATAATGAATAACTAATAAAGATAAAAGCAAAAATAACTGAATTGGAAAACAAGCAAAAACAATGGAACACTAATAAAGTAATCTGGGAACTTGATCTCATGAAGGGTGGGAGGGGAATGATAAACTTTTAGATAATTTTATGCAAAGAGAACAAAGCATAAATCACAATGCAAAAAATGTTGCTGAAAAAATAACCAAACCAAAAAGACCTGATTAAAAAAGTCCTAAAGGGGCCTAGCTCAGTGGGATTTAGCTCAGTGGTTCTGGCACCTGCCTTGAAAGTGCAAAGACCCGAGTTCAATCCCTGGTACCAGAAAAAAAAAAAAAAAAAGCCCTAAGGTATAATATTGGCAGCTCTACAAAAATGTTTACTATGAATGGAATAGTTAACTTTATAGGGAAACACAGTTATCGAAAGTGGCCTCAGAAGACTAGACTCACCATTTGTAATAGAGAAAATGGAAATGTTTTCATGAGACAATTATATTAAACTTCTAAGAAATAAAACTTTCCATTCTATTCAAAGTGTCTATAAGAATAAAAGCTTTAAAATTATTTTTACAATGCTATCATGACATTGGTAGCAAACCTCAACAAAGATAATATAAAATAGCTTCAGAGAATTCAGAAGTATTCTTAAAAAGTGATATGCCATTACCAAGTAGGGCTTATTCTAGGAATCCTAAAATTGTTCAAGTAATTTTCTGTATTAGTGGGAAAAGCATATGATTATCTCCATAGATTTTTGTTGTTGTTGTTGTTTTTTTGGGTTTTTTTGGTACCGGGGATCGAACTCGGGTCCTTGCGCTTATGTAGCAGGTGGCGAAATATCTCCATAGATGTTTAAAAAGACACTATATATCCAACATCTGCTTTTGGTTAAAAACTTTTGGAGAGAGGAACATCCTCAAGGACAAAAACTCTGAAGTATGGAAGTCACAAAGAAGGTTGATTAGTTCAACAGGTAGAGGTGAAAAGTGTGTAACAATAAAATTTTAAGTCAGAAGACAAATCATAAATTGAAAATATATTCATAACTCATCACAAAGGACTAATTTCCTTAATTTGTGAAAGTGTTTCTATATCAGCCAACCAAAAAAACCTGGAGAAACAGGTACAGAATATGCACAGCTATTTCAAGCAAGGTGATACAAATATCTCTTAAACTGGTGCTTCACCTCACTCAAAGGAGGAAGGATACAAATTCAAACTGCAGTAAGCTACAGTTTTCACCAGTTAAATCATCAAAGTTTTAGAAGTAGTGATTATATTCCACAGGTGACTGTATGATGAAGCAGGTACTTTTGTACATTGTTGGTGGGAATTGTATAAATTAATATAATTTCTATAGAGAGCACATTTTAGATGCATGTAACCCAACAGTTCTACTTGTAGGACTCTGTCCTACTGAAGAATATATGTGAAATGGTTGTGTATATAGTTAATCATTGCATCATTCTGGGTAAAGCTAAAGATTGGCTACTCACTAGAAAACTGTTTCAATCGAGTATGGAATACTATACAGCCATGAAAAGAACATAAAAGTTCTTTATATTCTGATATGTAAAAGCCTCCTAGATCTCTTGTGAAGTTAAAAATGTAAGATGCAGAAGATTGTTGTATACTATAACTTGGGTCAGTATACATACTACATATATACAATATTTGTATATTTATAACTATGTGCCATCTTCTAAGATGAAGTAACAAAAACTAGTAATAGTAGTTGTCCCTGGGGAGAGATATTGAATATGAGAAAAGTTACTTTTCATGGCATGTGTGTATTTGTGCCTGTGTGTGCATGTGCCATGGATATATACTACCTACTAAAATATTAATTTTTAAAATGTAAGAAAAACTATATAATGATATAACTGGGGAACAAAGAGTTCCTGTATTTCTTTAGAGAATCTTAAATGTTTTAAGGGTTTTTAAGTTGTAGAAGACCTTAGAGTTTATTTTTTTAAATGCTCAGTTTTTAGAAAGTGTACCACAGCTGCCTATGATGATATGCACCTGTACTTCCAGCACTGTGGGAGGCTGAGGCAGGAGGATGGAAAGTTTGAGTCCAGTTTGAGCAATTTACTAATTTAACAAGATCCTGTCTCAAAATCAGTGTGAAGGCCCTGGGTTCAATTCCCCAGAACTGCCAAAAAAATTTTTAAATCTTTATCTTGATTATTTAGGCCATTTTTAGCATCTTAGTTTTGGGCCAGGGTATAGATTAGAACCGTATAGGGCTGGGGATTTAGCTCAGTGGTTCTGCCACCTGCCTCGCAAGCACAAGGTCCCAAGTTCGATCCCTGTACCAAAAAAAAAAAAAAAAGAACCATATACCCCTAAAGTGAGTGGTCCCAGATTATTGTATATTTAAAATTCTTTTCCCTTTTTATAATTATATTCTCTATCAGTATCAAATTCAAAGCACCAGTTTTTCTCCTATTGTCATTGCCCTGTCCCTAACATCCCACACTTTTGCTCTGCCGAAAGCTAGGGATCATATATGTAGATGCACATTGTAAGTTTGGGTCCCTGCCTGATGGCTCCCTTTGAATGAAATCCAAATACTTGTAGGAAGTGAACTTTGTGCTGTCTCTTGTGCCTGTTTGTATTCTTATTTGCTTAACTGTACGCACTGTTTCCAGTAGTTAAGAATTCTGGATCAGTGACCCCTAGAGAGAGAAGTTGTTACTGTATTTGAATTGTTGGAAAATTGGGGTATATACTTACTTATACTTTTCAAGGAAGACCGTACATTCAGTGCGTATATGTCCAATTCACATTTACTGAGCCCTACTGTAAAAGCTCTATAAAATCCTATCATAAAGATTACAGACTGAATTGGAAATCTTAGTTTATGGGAGGTTGAGTGTAGATATATATATTTGTATGGTGTCATTTGGATCTTGAGGGGAAGATAGATCTTGATTGAATATGAAAGGCATTATTCATATGATAAAAATAACAGTTAACTGGAAATTCTAGGTAACCCGCAATTTTTGTCTCTCTAGATGTCAATCAGAAAAAAATTGTTTCTGTTTTAATCTTTATTGTTAAAATGTTTTTGTGAGGATTCACTCCACTTTTGTGTTCTGGAGGGCCCCGTGACTAGTGTGAGTTAATCGATGGATCGAAGTCCTCAATGGCAGATACACAGTAGTATAATTATAAATTCGGATAACTTATTTAATACACAGCACTGCCTTTGCACTGCCATCAGCACTCGCTGGAATTTGAGAAAGGCTTTTAAATAGAATAACTGGTAAGAATTTGTTTTATTGACTTTATGTCAAGTTTAGACACAATATTATAGTTTTTGAACTTCCTAATGATGCCAGAGTCTTTTAGTAGAGAAATCCTACCTAAGTCTTAACGGTTTTTACCCAGTTAGCCTAAGGAAGTGGACATAAAGCTTATAGAGTGTTTTGTAGAATTGAACCTTCTAGTCTGAAGCTTTTCACAAAATGTTAGTTACAATAAGTTTGTACAGGCTGGCAGAGTTATCTGCCATTCTCCACCATTGGCTCACAAAAGGCCAAATACCTGTTAGATTCCTCCTTGTACCTCTTTTCTATGACCAGATTCAAGAGGAAGTGGATTAAATGAAATAACGGCCATGTCACTTACCATCATACGGCAGAAAATATTATTTTATTTACTTATTTATTATAATTACCATACTGTCATTGTTTTGAAGGTATAGCTGGATAATTTTGGGTTCTGATGTCAGCTTGTAAATTTATAGTAAGTTGGGGAAGTCCTGATAAGTCAAACTGCTTACTAAATGTCCCCAGGTAGTGAACTGGTTACTATGTGATACTATGATACACACACACACACACACACACACACACACACACACACTCTCTGACTAGCATAGTCAAAGGTAGTCTTGAAAGATTATGTCACAGTTTTTTTTTAGCATATGAAAGTATCATAAGTTGATCAAAGGAAAAAGAACAGTATATACAATATGATGCCTACTTTTTGTGAGAAAATTTATATGCCCATACACAAAAATGAGATAATACAAGAAAAATGTTAGAATGGGTTTTGTTAGGATTGAGTATGGCAATAACAAAGAACTAAGAAATAGTGGCTTAAATAATAGAGGATTCATTTCTCTTTCACTTTTAGGAATTCCCGAGGGAGGCAGGCTCGACCTGAGACGTGAGTCATGGTGTCAGGAACCCAGGCTCTGTCTGTTTCCTCCCTGTATTCCCCAAGACCCTCACTGCCCGGCAGAGCTGCGGCCCAGCCTCTCCCACCCTGTCCACGCCCCTTCCCGCTCAGAGCAGTCACTTGTGGTCTTGTTAGAGAATTGCATGTGCTAGGCAATCGTGTAGTGTAACGAACAAACCAACTTGCTTTTCATTAAAATGTCATATTAATTTTGTTTATATTTGTAACACTTTAGTTAATTATTAATACAAATCATCTTTTAATCTGATAAAATAGGTGTATGTAAAACAGGGGCCTGAGGTGAGGAGGACCGTTCCTCCTAAAAGTCTCTCCCGGGCCGGGGATTTAGCTCAGTGGTTCCGGCACCTGCCTCGAAAGTGCAAGGTCCCAAGTTTGATCCCTGGTACCAAAAAAAAAAAAAAAAAAAAAAAGGCCTACCTAAAAGTTCTCTCTGATGGGGACCTCTGTCTTCAACTCATTATTAAACTAGGCCTTCCGATTTAGGAACTCCCCTTGCAGTAAAATTTGAGTATTAACCGCCTGTTGTTTCTTCCCTCTTCCCCTCTTCCAAAGTCACTCTTATCTCCCATTTGGCACGCATGTGGCCTTTTGGCAGATGTCTGCTCTCTTTTTTTTTCTTTCTTCACCTAGCTGTCTCATATTCAAAGACCAGTCTAGCTACATAATCCATTGAGCCATCAGTTTAGGAAATAAACCACGAAACTGAATTTCCAGGAAAACTGTTAATTAGGATGGATAACGGGTGTTAGAGGATTCTTTTTGAAAGGAAGTTGAAATAAAATAATACCTTATTAAAAACAAATTGAAAAATGCTGCTTTCCTAATGTTTCCTTCTGTTCTTCAGTTCTCCCCTGGGGAGTTCCAGTTGTTAGTGACACAGGTTAAACAAGAGGCCGGGATCCCGGGGGGGGGGGGGGGGGGGTGACACTCTCTTTACTACCTACCTGCCCCATCGAAGTTAGGGGCCTGCCCTTTACTGGAGTATCCAAATTAGGAACTTCCCGGTCATCCTAGATTTTCCCTCCCCTGCTCACATCCCATCCCTATGGACTCTGTATCCTACATAAGTCTCAATAAGTAACACCTCATCTCCTGTCTTTTTAGTTCCTTGTGCCTCTTGCCTGAGCCGTTTTAACTCTCTTTACCAAACAGTGGTTAACAATTTTAAGCTGTTCGTTTCCTGTTTGGTCTCCTGTGTCTTCTGTTTTGTCCTATGAATATCTTTTAGGAAAACAGATTTGGCCATGTCCCTCTTTTGCCTCCAAACTTCAGGGACTCCCTTTGCAGAAAAACAAAATTCAATTGCCTTTTTAACCTGGCCTGGCTTTTCAGACACCTACTTCTTTGACTTCTCTGCCCCTCCGTCCTCTATGTGGAATGTCTTCAATCCCACGCTTTCTATGCCATGTAAATTCCTCTCATCTTTGAAGTCCTGATGCACTGCCACGCCTACCCTCACCCCTGGGCTTCTTGACACCCCTTGTATTCCTCTTTGAGGATCCTAATCACACTGTATGGAATGGTCAGGCCACTGGCCCCTCTGAGCAGTGAACTTCTGGGTGGTGTGATCTTACATATGAGCCCTCAACATCTGTCCCAATACTTGGCCTACAGTATCAAATCAAATTGAGTGAAATAAAAGCAAGCACGTGTGCTTTATATACCCTGATTCCTCCTGCACACACCCTGAAAACAATGCCAAGACAACCCAGGACACTGGCTGGTGAAGCTGGGCTGTAATGAGGCAGATTGAGTTCAAGTCGAGTGCAGAGGAACTGTTTCCTGCCCTCATGCCATCCTGGCCTGTTCTTTATTGGTTCCACCCAATTTCCCCTTTCTTTCCTCTTGATTGTTCAGAAGGGTCCATGTAGCTCAATCTGTTAGGCTTGCTTCTTTCTCAGCACCAAAAGCTGTGGTGTTTATTATGTGTGCGCACACACATGTATGTGTTTCAACATAACCTCCCAGAGATAGCACTGGACATGTCCACTTAAAAATTGTGAATAAGAAAAAAGAGGCAACAGAGAATGAATAATACTCAGTGATTATGCAATTTGCTAAATTCCAGTATTTATATTTGATCCTTCCAACCACCTTGTGAAGTGTAGGCACCATGTTTATCCCTGTTTTATAGATGGGTTGACTGAGGCAAAGAGAGAAAGTAGATCATATGTACCGCAGTTGGAGAGCTGAGATCTAGTCAACATAGGTCTTAATCCAAAGTTAGTGCTCTAAGCGCAATTAGTCTTAAAATACTCTTAAGGAGCCACACTAAGATTAATACTTGTCTTACAAAGATTACCTCTGAAGGGCAAAGGAATGTTTGTTTTCTCTGATTCTGTGTGTGCATGTTGGTGTGTGTCTGAGCACTCATAGATTTTCCCATCAAGGATTTAATTGCAAGGATCTTTGTAGGCAAGATATTCCTTCTGGACTTGGACTGAATCTCAGGAGCTCATTGTTTTCCCACACAGAGCATACAGACAGGTTTGCCTGTCTCTTTCTTGGGTCTTATACTTCTGGCCTTGGACAGTGCTTGTACTTTGTTGCCCAAGTTTCAACCCAACAGCTCCAGACAGTGTCTCCATCTTGACAAAATATATCCCATGGAAGTGAATAAACACAAATGATAAGGATTGCTTTCTGCCCCTCCCATGCCAAAAAACAACCCTCAGAATTCTGATGGGAAGATATGCTATTTACAAAAGAACTGTTAACCCACAATGTGGAGTTGCCAGTGAGCTGAGCCTTTGGAAGATTTCTGGTCTTCCCTGGGAGAAAGAATACCCCTCCCACCTATGCCTTCTTCCTATGTCACTTTCTGTGCCAGCTCACTCTCTGATTTCCAGCTTCTTTATATTTAAACTCAGAGGTATATGTGCTTCATTTAAATTGCTTACACCCCTCTTAATCCACAAGACTTTTCCTATGTCTTTATCCTAGATATAAATCTTTTATCTGAGATCTCCAAAGGGATAAGCAATCCTGAATTGAACTCTTTAAGAAAAACTGAAATCAATCCAGGCTTTGGAGAATATGCATGCCCTGGCTATGGGCCAGCTGTCAGCTGCTTCTCTTAGCTGAGGAGACAGGTCAGTGGGAGGAAAATCCTGCCGAAGAGTCAGGCAGTGGTAGTCAGTCCTGACCATGCCAAAGAGAGCACCAGTGAGCCGGCAGGCCTGTGAAGGCTGCCCTCGGGGTTTGTGGTTGGGAAGGATAAACAAATACTTGCACAGGGTGCGTCCAGAACTGAGTTGTCAAGGTCACTGTGGTGCAAACAGAAAGCACAGTGTCAGTGTGTCCTGGAGTCTGGACGCAAGTGGCCTTTCTTGGCAGCGTCTATAAAGAACACAGAGCATGCTGTAACCTCCTCTGCTGATACAGGGTGCTCTCCTAACAGCTTAGTGAAATCTCTAGATCTGTTTCCGTTTCGTGTAGGTTGCTCTGAAAGTGGAGCCAAGCTTGCATTTTCTGTGGACTGGACCTTTGCCTGGTGTGCTTTGCTCCTCCACTTGAAAATGACCTATTACCCTGTGATTCATTAGTCCTACCCAGTGACGTAGCAGACACTCACAGGGAATCTCAAATGGTTTTCAGCTTTCTTCAGATGAGAGTAAGAACACACAGACACACCTAAATCTCTCCTTGAGAAAACGATGAGCAGGGAAAAAATTAAGGGAGTGTCAATAGCACTTTCTTTATTAACATGCCTGATTTTCTTGGATGCTAATACAGTGTCTGTAGCTTTTCCCTGTCCTCAGCCACAATGTAGGTAAGAAATATTGAGTGACCGTTAAGATGTGTTTTTTAATTACAATACTATTAAAGTATTAGACTTTTCTTATTTTTTAATGAAGATGTCTATGGATATACAGTATAGTATATGATGCTTTCTGATGTGCATGTAGTGTACCATAGCTTTGATATTTTTCTTTCTTTTTTTTTTTGTTAAATTGACATCAGGCTAATTTATCTGTCGAGTTTTTATCTGGCTTCAAAATCAGTGCCTTGTCATTAGCAAATTTCACTTACTAGTTTTAGTCAAGACTGAGCTGCACAAAGGTTGAATTGGTGACTATTATATTTGTTTAACTGCTGTAAAGTAAGTTTGCAACAATAGATGCTTGCACTTAAATAGGCCTGGGGAGCATTGGGCCCTATCAATCATGCAGACATTTCCCTCCTGCTGTCTCCTCTGATGGACAGTTCTGCTGATGTAGATATTCAAAAAGAAGGGATCAGGAAGAACAGATGATGGATAAAGACAATCTTCTGTCTTGAGAGGAAATCGGAGAAATCCTTTTAAGGAATTTCTTTGTCGTGGTGTCAGAAGATTAATTATGCGCGTGTGAAAACAGCTTTCTCATTGGGTGAAAAGAGACATTATCCTTCTGACTTGTGACAGAAGATTTTCAAAGAAAGAGAGTTTTAAAGATTTCAGCTACTCTAAAATCTTCTTATTCTGTTGTTTTCCAAGAATCTTCCAAGACCCTTGGATTACATCCATGACCTTGTGATGGTCAAGGCGTTATTAATGAATCAGGAGCTTTTGTTTCAAGTGAGGCCCTAACCTGTTCCTCATTCAGATCCTTTCTGAGGCCTCAAATCTGTACATCAGCTTTTAAAGTAACATAATCATAGCACAGGTGAGTATTTATCACATTCCAGGAATGGTATCTTGTAGTAATCAAAAAAATACTTCAGTACAACCAAAAACTCATACATCAGATCAGTAAACACAATTTTTAGCAAAGCACATGATTTTATAATCTGAAAAGATATTCTTTTAAAAATTGAATTCTTAGTTGTATGAGTTAATCTAGTTGGAAATTGGGATAATATCAAAGATACACTCCTGAGCATAACAAATCATATTTGGAAGAGACTTTGAAAGTTACAGACAGAATATATTACATGAAACATAACAGTTGTTGCTTCAAATAACTTTATTTTCCAGGCAACTAAAGTCTCAAAAATTTTTAGAAGATTAGATATTTCAGTGAAAAATATTTCTAAAATATATTACTTAATATCCTGCCTTTTAAATAATGCACAGACTGACTCAGAGTCATAATTATAAAGATCCTCTATTTTGTTGCACTGAAATACAGTGACATCCACAGGGACCATTGAGGTACTTAGTGGAGGGTTATTTGCTTCTACACTAAGTGGCCTGAACAGCCATATTTTAATTTTCAGTGTCACTTTTGGTAGAAATGAGGTCTCTTTCAGGTGAGTTATTTCTACCTGGAATCTGTGTCATGTTGCTTATAAGCTGCTATTTTGCTTTATTCCTAAGAGTGAGTGTGCATTGGCAATTATTCCACTGTAAGAAGTCATTTTTGGGTGGCTGGGGATTTAGCTCAGTGGTTCTGATGCCTGCCTCGCAAGCGCAAGTTCCCGAGTTTGATCCCCTATACCCAAAAGAAAAAGTCATTTTTTCTTTTATGTCCTGGTACTTGGCTGGTTTTCTAAGCTAGGCAGTTGAGATTTCCCAGTAGTCTGATATCTGGAAGGAGGTATTACTGTGAACACATACATGTACAAATAACAGGGTTCATGTTCTCAGTATTAACGCTGTATGATGTATTATTTTAGTGACTCTGAATATGGATCACCTATGGCACATTTTTACTTCAGAGCGTTAAGACTAGATTTGCAGGGCTGGGGATTTAGCTCAGTGGTTCCGCGGCCGGCCTCGCAAGCACAAGGACCTGAGTTCGATCCCCGGTACCAAAAAAAAAAGACTAGATTTGCAACACTTGTACCACACTAAACACTTCTGCCTTGCCTTTCCTGGGAGCCCAACACAGCTGCTGTGAAATGGTAACTATACAATACAGTGATCTTAAATAAATGAGATTGCACTGGGAAAAATCATTAAAATGAACATTAAATTAACTAGCCGATATTGGTGTTTTACAATTTTTTACAGATTTTTTTGTGAGAGTTTGTAACCAAGACCAGGTGAGTAAGTGATTTTTTTTTGAGAGGGTCCCACTATTTTGTTCAAACTCCTAGGTTCAGCAATGCACTTGCTTCAGCCTCCTAAATACCTGGTACTATAGGTGCATGCCACCACATTCAGCTCTGAATCTCACTATAATTCATGTACTTAAGTAGAGTTAAACATTTAGAATTCTTCACTAAGCAGGATTTAAACCTTAATATACTACCAGTTCTATTTCTAGTTTTTCATTTTTGAAGGTGATAAACCAAAATTACAGTTTTCATGAAATGCATGAAGTTTTTAAGAAATAATTGTAGAGACATAAAAGCCTAAGGGGTTAATGTAATCCCTTTTCTCTTTGTTTATTAGCAGGGCAAGTGATGATTCTGCTGCACTTTGTCTTGCTGAGGAAAAACACCCATTATGCTCCTATTACCCTCTCTGTTAGCACAATGAGTTGACCTTTGAGAGGGCTGCAATTAAAACTGAAGGTAATTCATCTCAGTGACATAGAACATCTGAAGAAAAAAGTTTACTGATTAATTTTAAAATATAGCCAGTTATAGAAAATGTTTCTCTCTTGGTCTTTCTGACCTTAGCATTAAAAGAACAATCAATTTATCACCCACTGGCTACATGAATTACATGGAAAAGAACTTTAGGTCTTCTCCTTCCTAAACCCTCGCTGAGTTTTTCTGGTACTACATAAAAGTGGGCCTTTTGTACCTAAATTACTTTACAGATACTGCATTAATCTTAGTGATGGTGTTCTCACTTTCCCTGTAATAAGCAAGGTATGGGATTATTATGGGAAAAGATGACATTGCATTTTCAAAACGGATGTATAAATGTGTAATGGGGAAGTTCACTTAATATTTTGGACCCTAGCCTTTTTGATAATGAAAATACCAGTGATTGGTATATTTTGAATATGCAATGGATATCATATTGTATTTTATATTATTCATTAGTATCATTAAAAAAAATTAAACATAGTATATGTCTTTGTATATATACCAAGAAGGTCTTCATTCTAGAAACAAATGGTTTATCAGACCAAAATAATGGGAAAAGATAAATGAATCAAGGACAAAAGATGTTTCTCTTTGGTAATTTTGTTTTAAATGTGAAAGCTCTATCATCCTGCTCCTTTTACACAATGATTAAATGGAAAAATAAGATAACCTAAGACTTGGGAGTTTCTCAGCTATTGGATGTTGAAATCAGTCTTCTGAAGACCTTGACTGCAGTCTCTGTAATGTGTTTTGCATTTCTTAAAATAATTTCCTTAATAAATTGTTCTCCATCTGAACAGTCCGAATGCCAGAAGGGCACAGCTGCACTGACTTTCTCTCTTGGTTTCCTCTGATATTGGCTGGTTCCAAACATTAAACCAGCTACAGGGCTGGGGATTTAGCTCAGTGGTTCCGCCTATGGAACCTGATTCTTACAAATAAGCACTCTGTATAGTAATCATACACACTTTTGATCTCCTCTCTTTTTAAAAAAAATCCCAAATAAAGTGATTTTCAACTCTCAGATCACAGAATCATCTGGGATTAACATCTCCTATTTGCCAAATCTGGAAGCCTTTCTGGATATTCAAAATGTACATTTCCAAGTCTGTTCTCAGATCCACTTACTGGTAAATCTCTAGGAGCGAGGACAAAGAAAGAACACAAAACTGCTCTTCAGATGGTTTTGCTACAGCCCTTGAATTAGACTTTGTGAGAAACACTAATCTAAATGTCTCTGAATTTAAAGAGTATCTGGTCACATTGGTCTCAGCAGGAAAAATCAGTAGTAATTCCAACCAAATTTTCTATTTTGTTATATCCAGGTCAAATATATCCGTGCTGTACAGTTGCTGGAACAAATAGAAAGGTGTGTTCTGTTCTTTCTTCCTACAGCTCTTGGGTTGTTATCATGTCGTGCTTCGTACCATGGCCAGCAGCAGCACGCCAGCTGTACAGGCCTGCTCACAGGGTGCCTCGCTGCACAGGGCTTGTCTCTTGGTTATCTGTAGCTATGAGCAGTTCCGCTATGAGCAGTTCCTCTATGTTCCTTCTTCCTAGGGTTCTCCTGCATTTCTTCACTCTTTACTTTTTCTTCCAGTTTTTGTCTCTAGCCCACATACTTCAGTTCCTTTAGGGTTTCCTTAATATATTGCTTCTCAACAAAGATTTTTCCCCAGGGTATTAGAATGAGCGATTATAGAAAATAGTAAAGATCATGTCAATGGTTGAACAGAACCCAATTATTTTGGGTTATCCCCACTCTGTCCTCATCGTGTGCTGGAAACTGAATCCAGAACCTTGTGCATGCTAATAAGCACATACCTGGGTTATGTTTTAAATTTATCTTATTACAAAATTTGGGGCTGGATATGTAGCTCAGTAGTACAGAATGTGCTTAGCATGAGTGAGACCCTGGATTCAATCCTTAGTAACCTGCCCCCAAAAGAAAGAAGTTTTGAAGTTTAGAAAAGGTAAATAATAAAGTTGGGATGTAATTGTAGAAAATCATATTGTAATGGATAAGAATCCCATATTCTTTTTTTTTTCGGTTCCGGGAATTGAACTCAGGACCTTGTGTTTGGCAGGGACAGCACCTCTGAGCTAAATCCCTAGCAAGAATCTCATGTTCTTTTAGTCTGATTCTCTAGTAAATCAGGAATAACATTAAGGTTTTTTTTTTAATGGAAACCAATTCTTTTTGTCTAACACCAGAAGTTTCTAAGTAAGGATTTTTATAATTTGTGTAGGTAAAGTTATGTTTATCCAAGCTAACATTTGTTAGTTCTTTTGAGTTTTAACTAAGTTTTGATTAGAGTTTGGACCATTTCTTGTATCCTTTCCCTTGACAAAAGAACATAATGTAGTTTAGCTTGAAGAGGACAAGATACAGAGTTTAAAGGACATGGTTTGAATCTCACCATCTTTCTTGTACAAGTCGTTCATCATTTTGGTCTCTGTTTTTCTCATGTAGTGAATGCAGGGATACCTATTTTCCAGTGTTATTGTGAGGATTAGATGAAGAAAAATATATCAAAGCTCCCAGGGCATTTGTGAGGTGGTGTTTAGATGTTTTGGATTAATTTAGATGTTGGTTGCATCTAATAACAATTGAGAAACTTCTTTCAAACTTAGACTAAGATAATAATTGATAGGTCTATTATTTTCATAAGTTTCTTAGACAACCTAAAACAATCACATTGTTATAAATCTCTAGAACCCAGGACATTATAATTGTGCTTTCATTTTCATTCTCATTGCCTTTTACAGTGGACACTGTTGACAGCGTCAATTGCAAATTACCTGTCTAGCAGTTCCCTTGCATGGGTTAGTTTGTTTGTGTACCTATGTTTTTTTTAACTTCCTTTGTTTGCTTGTAGGGTCCCTGCTAGTTCAAGCCCTGCTCCCCACTCACAGGACCTGACGATATAGGACGGTAACTGTGACCCCATCATCACAATCCCTCACGTAGAATAAACACTGTCCTAAAGTCAGACACATGCACTCGAGTATCATCAGGGCTGCTTATGGTTGTGGTACTCTGAAAAGGATTAACTGAGAGGAAGTGCACAAAAGAGCTCTCGACGGTATAAAAACATCATCCTTCTACGGCTAGGTGTCTGCAGTATAAGGACAGGTCTTAACATTTATTGCATGTGTGACAAATGTAGTGCTTCGTGTACATTACTCCTACTACAGCCCTCCGAGACAGGTGATATTATTTCCATTTCAGAGATGACTACCCTCGAGCCACAGGGTCATAAGAGCAGAGCATGATTCCGCACATCCCATCTTCACTGTGTCAGCGCAGCAGAGGTCAGGCCATTCTTGGTCCTACCTATTGGCTGCCAGGAGCAAGGGAAGGTGTACATACAAAAATGGAGACATTTCGTGTTGCAGTTGGCAAATGAAGAGCTATTGGAGAAAACACGCAACCACTGACTTTGTAGGCTAGGTCTCTGCCACTTGTCTATGTGATGAAACTGAAAAGGTGAGGGGCATCCAGCGCTAGCAGGGTTTCTTCCATTGTGTACCAGGGGTTATGCCCCTCGCCCACAACCAGCTTGAAATGTACCTCAGCTACAAGTCCTTTATCTCTGTGTCTCCCTTTCACTCTGTCAACCAGTGTGGTTGACATAATTTTTAATCATAAAGGGATGGTGAACCCAGAACAGTTTGGGAGTTCAGATTCACTGAACTTTCCCAAAGTTTTTCTCCTTGAACACCATTGGATTCAGTTTTTACCTGGTCTAAACCAGCCTGTTAGGAATAAACTGTGTCAGTGCAGCCCCACTTATGACCCTCTTAGGGTTTGACAGAACAGTGGGAGTACCTTTCAAAGGAAAGTGGGAGCTGAACTACTTTTGTTCTCAGTGTAGGATGATTATTATAAACAAAGCCAAAGAGGTATGATGAGAAGTTAATTTTCTGAAAATAGAAATTACAAGAAAAGGTTCCCATTAGTATACCTCAATTTTGGCTTTAGACTTTTGGGACTATGTAAAGTATCAGAGCTATTTTGGCTTGTGTGCAGTACATTTGTAAAATTTCAGCCTGGTTGATGGACAATGACTCTAAACATGTTGAGTGGGAGGCCACATCTTATTATTATTATTGGATAGGTTTGAGTTTTTCAAGTTTGTATTTAGAGTAGCACTCTTGAGTAAAATGGATAAAATTGAGACGATATGTACAACAAATTTTAAAGTCATTTAAAAATGGGGGCCTGGGATTTAGCTCAGTGGCACCATGCCTGTCTGGCAAGCTCAAGGTCCTGAGTTCGATCCCTGGTTCCGCAAAAAAAAAAGTTAAAGAGATTAAAAGAGAAAAAGGCCAATGTGTCTGTTTCATGAATTTTGATCATAAAGATTTTACATTCAAGAACCATCCTTAGATTCTTGTTCTTCTAGACTTTACTGCCTCAAATTTAGATGGAATTTTTTTAAAAAAGAAGTTACACTTAAATACCTGGTGATCTAATGAAGACAATTTCTTAAAGAGTGTCAAAATGAGTTCTTTGTATCTTATTTGAGTCTTTTGTTGCTTTAAGCTAATCTGCTTTAGGGTTCTCAAATCCAGGCATTTTTACAAAGCAAGGCTCTAGCAGTGGCATTCATTTGGAATGCTGCCTTTTGTTTACCAGCTTTACCAGGCCCTCATTGCTTCCTTTGGCTGTCTGGTGTCTTCACTAAAGTGATTTGTATTCCTTGGCTCTGCAGGTAGCCATGGGCCTTTATAAGTGAGATTTACAATGGGACTCACCACCCTAGCTGCTAATGAAGAGAACCACAGGGATTTTGTTTTGTTTTTTCATCTGTCCTCCAAAAGAATGGAGTAAAGTTGTGTTCTGGGTTTACTAATTCTCCCTGTTTTCCATTTATTTTAATTTTAACAATTGATTTATTAACTGTGGTGGAAAAATGCAAATATTTTTGTTTAGGTGTCAGAATGTTTCATTTGCCAGCCCTTCACGCTAGGCACTGGAACTGTTTATTATTGAACCTGGAAGGAACAAAGTAAAGTCTGTTTAATCTCAACCAGTTGGCATTTCACCTTCGTCTGTTTTTGTCTTTGACCAATTTGGTTGTTTAGGGGGGAAAAACCTCCTTGGACTTTGGCAGCAGCCTTGCTGTTTAGAACATCTGTAATCTTGGCTAACTCACTGACAGTCTTAGTTTCTTATCTGAAAAAGAGGATTGTGTTAACAAGGTGCTTACAAGATGCACAGTGATGCTTCATATCCTTCCTGCTTTCTTTTTTTAACTAGCAGTGTGAACTAAGTGTGCCACTCAGTGGCTTTTGAGGTAAATCTATCATTGAAATAGATAGCAGTCAAAGTAACAACTAAAAACAAAATTTTACCATCTTCATTAGAGAAGTGACATGCTTACAGATTAGGACCCAATTATAGAAGAATTTGCCCATGCCCAATAGGGAAGCACTGAGCCCATATTTTAATTGTGTGTCACATAACAGTGGTTTCCGGTATGGTTTGAAAGTGTTTGAGGGAGCTGAGTGTGGTGGTGCACGCCTGTAATCCCAGCGCTCAGAAGGCTGAGGCAAGAGGATTGCCAAGAGTTAGAGGCCAGCCTGGGCTTACATAGTGAGTTCAAGTTCAGCCTGAACTACATAGCGAGACCCTGTCTCAAAAAAAAAAAAGTCTTTGAGGGATCACAGAATGTTTGGATTTTAGATCAAGAAGGGACAATCGTTGGGTTCAATCTCTTAAGTTTTACTAGTGAGGATTTCAGGACACCCAGAAATGCTTAGTAGCTCATCTGTGGTCACAAAATATATAAAGCTGACAATAGAGCTCCAGCTCCACAAAAGGGGTATGTACCAAGTTAAAGGTGTCCTTCCTGTCTCTTAATGGAAAACAGAATGAAAGGCAGGACTATTAATTTCTAGTGTGAAAACTTAAACCTGCTTGTTAGTATTAGTTAGTGGGTTAGTTTTTCTGTTGCAGCTGCCAGTTTAAAGTCATTCCAGTCGCACACATGTTTAGTGACATGGACACGTTGTAGGTGAGATACTAGACTGGGGTGATATTCCTACAGAGGTGAGTAAGCCACAGTTCTTTCCTTCAGGGAGTTTACAGTTTAACCTGGAGATGAAATAGGTATTAAATTAATACCGTATGAATTTCTGGGAATAAAAACAATTAAAACAACAGAAGATTTCAAAATTCAAAGGGAAGGTGGACTTAAATAGAACCTTATAGGGTTAGTGTTTAATAGCAGGTCAAAGGTAATTTCAGGATGCTGTGGGAACTTTCCTTCAGACTAGAAGGAAAAAAGGGAACTAGTAAGATAAAATTTGAGCAAGTGTTCCTATTCTTGAGTTGGTGATTGCTTTTAGAGAAAAATCCCTCTTTCTTGCAGACTGATATCACTATAGATTCATTGGCCCTCACTCTGAATATTACTTGATTATGTCTTTGCACTTGGTACAGTTCCATCTTCTTTGTCTCTGATCTGTGATCACTCCAAATCCATGCCACTTTCTTCAGGCCTGTACCCAACTGCCCCTTTTTCAGCAGGCTGCCCCTCTCACTTTTAGGAGGCCCAAAGGTCAGTCCCAGCAATTGCCTGACTTTAGCTGACCCCTAACTACTCGCGATGCCAGGTGCATTATCTCCAACCCTGGCTTCCCCTTGAGCTTCAGACTCATCTACCAAGTTACTTCTGGGAATCTCTTTTTGGATGTGTCACAGCCATCTGAAGACCAATCATGTCTACAAACCGAATGCCTTCCCTTACTTCCAAAACCTCACCCTCAGAGTACCCTACTCCAAGAAGGTAATATCATGCATCCCAGTTGGTGAAATGATCCTGGCTGGCACGTGCTAAATGCAGAAAGTATGTCCAGGTAGGAAGCTGTAATAATTCAAGCCAGTAAACTCACTGTCATAGTTTTTAAATGTATGAGATATAATTACATGAGAGGTAGAGTAAGAACATGGCTTTGAAGTAAGATGGTCCTGTGTCTAATTCCTGGCTCCACCACTTACCAGCTAGCTATGTAACCTTGAGCAATTATTAAACTTTCTAAGACTTGGTTATCTCATCTTCAATACTTATAGGCTGTCCTGGGGATTAAATGACACATCACACATGAAGCATTGGTCATTGGTGTCTTTAAGATCTGTCAGGTCAGGGATCATCTCCAATTTGTTCATCTTTGTGTCTGCAGGACCCGACACGAAGAAGGTACTCTGTACATGTTGTTGAATGAGTAACTGAGGCCGTGGCATGCCTAAATTAAACCACTACATGTAGGGATGCAGAGAAGTAAGACAAGTGGAGACCTAGGCTTCTGCTTCACTTCGCTGTGCCATCAGTCACTGATTCCTAAAGAGTTCTCAGGTCCACCCTGTCCTCTGTATCCCTGCCAGAACTGTACCCATCCAGGCTATCATGATCTCTCCCAAGACGACTCTCCCAGTCTCCCATCTTGACTGTACTCACATTTTCTAAACATTCTCCCTGAGTCCTGTCTGCCACCTCATGAACACTTTCCACACTGCCACTAGAGGAATCTCTCCAAAGCTGAAATGGAAACATCTTTTTTTTTTCCCCTCACTACTGGGCATTGACCCAGAGCTTTCACACTGAGCTACATTGCCTGCCTGCCTTCTTTCCTCTTCCTCTCCTCCCCTCCCTTCCCCCATCTGTCCCTCTTTTTTTGTCTGTCTTTCTTTTTTTTTCTTTCTTTTGAGACAAGGTGTCACTAAGTTGCCTAGGCTTGAACTTGCACTCCTCCTGCTGGGATTACAGGCACGAGCCACTGCATAGGAGTACGTGTCATTCTTTTGCTTAATGCTCTTTCATGACCACTTTGGATCTGTGGGATCCAGTTTCAACCCCTAAAACCTGGGCGTACATTTCCATCTTTTTCCTACCACTCCCTCTCTCACACTTGGGACTTTAGTCATGCCAGATTAGTTTTGGTCTAATTTTCTGAACACACTGTGCTATTTTCTGTCTTCATGCTTTTGAGAGGTTCTTGCTTATTTTTCTAACAACCTTCTCTCTGTATCAGTTACAGTTGTCTACAAATGACAGGAAACATTAAACAAGTTAGAAGTTTCTTTGCCCTCATAAAGTAGACAGTAGTCCAAAGCTCACAGAACCTCTCTGTGTTCATCCCTGTGTGGGTCTGCCATGAATTGTGGCTTCTATCCTTGTTCCTTTCTTCTCTGCCCTTCTAGGGCCTGCTCTATGAGTCCTCTTCTCCCTTCTTCAGTGTCATCATTTCTCTCTTTTTCTTTGAGGGAAGAACCTCATTCTGTAAGCATCCCTCCTTCAAATTATTCCTTCCTGCCATTTTAACATTTCTACCATCGAGGCCACCATACTCACCCCTTGCCAGAGTATCCTGTGCCGAAGCACATTTTCATTCCTGAGTCTGTTTGACTCCTCTGACCTGTCAGAACCATCTACCGCCCTCCACTAATCCAGACTCTTTTGTCCCTTGGCTTTCACACCATCGGACCCCTGGTTCTCTGCCTACTTTTCTTACTACTCTCTTTATCTACTTTGCTGGGTTCTCCTCTTCCTTTCCTTGACTCTCAAGTAACAGTGTTTCTCCTGGTTCACTGCTGGGCCCTCTCTTACTCTGCATACTTTTCTGCATACTGCCTAGTGACCTAGGCAGTCACTAGGTGGTCACATCAGTAGCAATGGCGGCTCACTGGGTGGCTGCTGTCTCCAGGGACAGCTTATTCAGTGCCCTTCCTAAGTCCTGAGTTTCGAGGTGCCCACCAGAAGGCCTCCTCTTCCCTGTTCCCTCTCCCGCTAATGATTGCCTCTTCCCAGACTCTGCCACAAACTTTTGATCTGGCCTCTAGTCCAACTTTCACATGATCACCAAAGTCACCTTCTATATTTTTTTTTTTTCCTGATACTGGGAATCAAGCTCAGGACCTTGCGCTTGCCAGGCAGGCAGCGGTACCACTGAGCTAAATCCCCGCCCCTACTTTCTATTTTTTAAAAAGGCTAATTAGGTTAATTTTGCTTTTGAAAACTTCCATTGGCTTTCTCTTATTTGTAGGATTAAATTCAAATCCCTAATTTGGTATAAAATGTCCCTTTGAGACTAGATCTTACTTGCTTTATTTTTTTCTCTTCTGCTGCCACTCATACCTACCCTCCAAGAATGAACCCAATATGCAGTCAACGGTTAACTTTCAGTGTTTCTAAAACATGCCGTGTTTCTGGCAGTGTGTTTGACTGACTGGGGAGGTCCTGCCAATGGTTTGGTGAATTCCTCTGCTAGCCTTTAAAGCCATCTAAAATGTCACCTCTCCTTTGATGTCATCTCCATTTCTCCAGATAGAGCTGCTGCATTCTCTAAGCACTTTCGTTCTCACTTCTGGTGATTACTTATGCATTTACAGATCTGCTGTCCCCTCTGGACTGGGATCTCTGAGATTAGGGACAGCCTTCATCATCATTCCTAGTACAGTTCACAGTATTTTCTAAGTGAATAAAATCGTGCATCAGGGGACTGGAATGACTTTTATTCTAATAATTCCTAATGAGTTTTGTTTTGGAGGTATTGATTTTGGACAGGAGTTGACATTTGGAGACTGAAAGGAGAACAGAATACAAAGGTGATGTTCGACAGACTTTCCTAATTTGAAGAGAGCCCCTCAGAAAATATTTTAATAGTGGATGATGTAGGAGTCAACAGCAAAAACGATAAAAAACAACTGACTGGATCCCATGTGTTTCACTAGTGGATTAAACAAAAGTAGAATGTTTGTGGGAAGTGGGTAGAGGCTTGGTAGTGGGAACTGCTAGCTCCTGGTAGCTACTTCAAACCCACCCTACTGCTTCTCCCTCTCCTCCTCTGCTGTGTGGAGGTGGGAGGGTGGGGCTTGGAGTTTCTGCTTCTTTGCTTTCTTAGGACCTCTAGGAAATATAGCACTGGCTCACGTAGATTATTTGTGTAGGTTACTCAAGTAAAGGGAGTTCTGTTTCTGTACACCTGCTTTGTGTTTTATTAATTATAAATGCAATTATTTAAAAGCTAAAGCTGAGGACTAAGGGTGTAGTTCAGTGTAGAAGCACTTGCTTAGCATGCACAAGACCCTGGATTTGATTCCCCATTCTACAAAATAAACAAATAAAAATTTAAAGTACCCGCATGGAAAAGTAACAGGCTTATGCATAGTCAAAGTCAAAACTTTTGGCAGATTGAGGGAAAATGTTGTAACTCATACCCAGGAGATAAAATTCCTTAATATATAAACTCCCATAAAATCATTAATAAAACCAAGAACTAGAAAAATGGATGAAGACTGAACATTTCAGAGAAGTAAATTCAAGGGCTTTTAAACACTTGGAATGTATTCAATCTCATTCATAAAAGAAAATGAGAAATCATTTTCTTATTTTTCAGATTGGCCAGGATCCCAAAGTAGATAATATTCCACATTAATGAAAGTTTGGGCATATATAAATTACCAATGGGACCATAAATTGGTTCAACCCTTACAAAGGCAGTTTTTTTAATATTTAATAAAATTTAAACCATGTAACTTTCACTTCAAAAGAATTTATCTGACAAATCCAAAATTAATTTGTATTAGTACAAAGATGGTTATTATACTCTCTTTAGTAATAACAAAGATTGGAAACCAAGTATCCATCATTAAGGGACTACTTCAAAATAATTATGGTATATACATGCCAGGAAATACTCTGAATCCACAGCAGGATGATGAAGAGCTTTATTTTCTTATATAGAAAGATCTCAAAATATTTTTTTTTAAGTGCTAGTAACCAAACCCAGGGCCTTTCCAGACAAGGGCTCTTCCACTGAGCTATCCCCTCAATTTTTCCAAGTACTTTTCAATTTAAAGTAAGGTGCAAAATTGTGTGTGTTCATTTTGCCCTTGTTTATACACACATTTTTAAAATATAAGGGATATCTATTTTAAAAATTAACAAAAGTCATATCCTATGAGAGACTGTTTGACAAAGATTTGAAAGGACACTTTACTATCTTTTCCACTTCTAGATTTTTATTTTTAGAATTACTTTTTAACCTAATTCATCATATTTTAAATATATTTTCATTTTTAGCTGACAACATAATTATACATGTTTACCAAGTACCATGTGATGTTTTAATACATGAATCCAATGTGTAATGATTAGCTCTAGATAACTGGCTATCTAGCACCCTAGAAATCTGTTATTTCTTTGTGTTGGGAGCACTCAGAATCCTACACTTCCAGATGTTTAAGCAGGTAAATATATTGTCTATTCAAAGAGTTAAAAGGAAGAACTTTTTAAAAATCCTTAAAATAAAAATGTTCTTGTTTAAACACTTACAAAGATACACTTTCCACAATAATTCAATATAATCAGATTTTACCTTTAAAATAATTTAATGATATCTTGTTTTTTATGTGCCAGATCTTTGCCCCACAACCATGGTAGATGACAAGGGCTTACAAGGGAAAGGCTAAAGGTGAGCGAAGTAAGAGAATTAAGAACAGCTGCAAAGTTGAAGGACTGAGATGGGCCACTTTAATAAAGGCACAGAGCTGGATGCAGGCTAATTTGTGCAGAAATGCAGCAAAATCAAATGGATAAAAATTGATAGTATATTTGGGTATGTGTGACAGACAATATATTTTTAAAAGCACAGAAAGATCATTAATAGCCAGGGATTTAGCTCAGTAGCACCAGCCTGCCTTGCAAGCGCAAGGTCCTGAGTTTGATCCCTGGTACCAAAAAAAGGGAGAAAGATCATTAATAAGTTTTCAAACATTCAGTTGTGTAATTTGTGTTTCGTCCTAGGGGTTGTCCGTTTCAGACCACTGCCTATATAATTGTGGAAAGTTTCTGCAAAGCTTCAAATAAACAAGTAATTTGTACATACATATAACAAATTCACTGGCTTGAAATAGTAAAAGGAAATTAAAAGCAAATTGTAGTGTTTACATATAGTTTTTACTATGTGAACATTCAGAAATTGTATTTGTCACTGTACATTTAGCTAATAAATTACTGATGAGATGCCGAGCTTGGAGGCGTTTTAGGCGTAATCCTGGCACACAGAAGGCTGAGGCAGAAGGATTGCTGGGAGTTCAAGGCCAGCCTGGGCTACATTGTGAGTTCAAGACAAGACTGAACTACATAGCAAGACTCTGTCTCAAAAAAAACAAAAAAAGAATGAGTGAATGAATGATCGATGAGAAAAGGTATATCAAATGAGAAAGTCAGTGTTTTGCAATATTAAATATGCAAAGTCAATAAGGATAGTAATGACAACAATAATAAAGGATACAGGAGTTAAGTTTGCAATGTGCTTAAATTTTTAAAGAAACAACTTCAGCTGGGTGTGGTGGTACAAACCTGTAACCCCAGCACACTGACAGACTGAGGCAGGGGTGGCAAGTTTGAGTCTGGCCTGCACAGCTTTAGCAACCTTGTAAGACCCTGTCTCCACAACTAAAAAAAGGACTGGGGATGTAGCTCAGTATGAAGGCCCTGGATTCAATCCCCAGGACTACAGTCAAACAGTAAATTAGGGAAATAAAATATGCATAAATGAAAAAAAATCCTATCATCATTTCACCCACTATAATGTGATTGGTATCACACAGTTTAGAGTTGTATCTTTTTACCTTATTAGGTTATTTATATATTTTTCCTTAAAGTGTAAGGAAATACTGCTTTAAAAACATTTCCATTCATACATTATAAATACATGAAATAATAATAAATATATTTATATGTCAAAATATACTTCTTATAGTATTCCACTTATGGGTGAACTTTTTTTTTTTGGTACCAGGGATCGAACTCAGGACCTTGCACCTGAGAGGCAGACACGGTGCCACTGAACTAAATTCCCAGCCCTATGGGTGAACTTTTGATTGTTAAATGAGACAGTATATTCAGGGTACATGGTAGATGTTTAATAAGTGGTAGTGATTATTACTATTATTATATATGCTGAACCACTTCCCTATTGTTGGAATATTGGGTTGTTCTCAGGGTTGGAGGTACTAATGTTTTACTTTATTATATGCATAGTAAATACTCTTTCCAGTAGAAACATCTTTCTTAGCTGATCGTTTTTTCATTTTATTTGTTTTAGGCATTTAGAATATAAATATTCTATATTTTCATTAGTCAGTTCTATCAGTCTTTTGTGATTTCTAGGCCTAGAAAACTAAACTCTCACTTGTGTTACTATAACAAATATTGATAATATGTGTGATAAAAACCAGTATAATAAATGATTCTATTTCTTAATTTTAAATGGCTAATATAGATGGATGCATAAATGTATTTATGTATAAACTTTTACATTCAATCTTATTCTCTCTGGAACTTATTTTTAGTGTCTAATATGTGTTTCTTACTGTTGGTCATTATTTCATGATCATTAAATTAAAAATGTGACCTTATTTTATAATGCCTCAATTTTAATAAAGTATTTTGAGAGTGTAATCAATGAGTTTTCCATGTTTTAGCCAGCCCTACATAGTGTATTAAATTATTCAAAAAATATTTCTGAGTGCCTACTGTGTTGGAGAATAACACAGGAGGTTCTGTGATATCAGTAACAGACAAAACCAGAAAAGCACAGTTTCTGCTTTCCAGAGCTTAGGCTCTCTAGGGATGACAGATGTTATTATTCATACAGATTAATGTGTAAGTCAGGAGTGAGTTAGCTGTTTGCTGGGAAAGAGATGAACAAGTTTCTGTGAGAGCTTGTAGCCTTAGGAGTCCTGTTGGAGTTAAGATCTTTTTTTTTTTTTTTGGTACTGGGGATCGAACTCGGGTCCTTGAACTTGTGCAGCAGGCAGCAAAACCACTGAGCTAAATCCCCGGCCCTGGAGTTAAGGTCTTAAGTGAAGAAGGCAAAAGTAAAAGGTGCAGGGCCTGTAATGCAGTCAGAGGGAATGTAAGTGCTGAAAGGGTGATCAGTGTTGCCAGAGCAAGGTGTTTAGCAAGAGAACAGCAAGATTAGGCTGGAGAGTAAGCAGGGGCACTAAGATTGATTCTTATCCTGAAAGCAATGTACAGTTTTGAAGGTTTTTAGCAAAGGGCTGACATAATTTTATTTGGACTGTAATGCACAGAGGAGATTGAAAGGTACTAGAGGAGTCAAGGTGATGAATGGGGTTAAGTTGCTGTTGGCTCTTGGAAAGAGGCCTCAAGGGCTACCCATGAGGGCCTCCCTCAGAGCTGCTTGAAAGTCCTTCCTTCAGAGCATGTCCTTCCTTCAGAGCAAGCCATCCAGGCGATTAAGGCAGAAGCTGCAGGATCTTCTATGACCTCAGAAGTCAAATGCCATCTCTTGTTCAATATTTCATTGATGAAACAAGTCAGCCCTGATTAATTGTGAGGAGTTTACACAGGAGGTGCAGATCACAAGGGACTGTCATGGTTCTTCAGATCAGACCTCATGGAGCTGGCGTACACTATGTGTGTGCAAAGGAAGTTGAGATGCAGTAATGTAGATGGAGAAAAGCTGGAAAGAATAGTGATATGAAATCCAGCAGAAAGGAAGGAGTTTTCAGAAATCTTTAAGAGCGTGCTCAGTGAGAGCTGAAAAATGTTACTAGGTTCAATGAAATGGATTTTAATGACCAAAGTTCATTCTTCCTAATATGGCCTAAGAAAGCTCTGATTCAACTCCCCTTTTTCTGAAGATTTTTTCCCCACTTTTTCTCTGATAATCTTCCTTATGAACTTATGGATGTTTTCTTAAGTAAATTTTCACAAAAATTCTACTAATGTTTTAATTAGAATTGTGTGTTTATCCGTTTTTGAGAAATATGCATTTTTACAATGAGTAAGCTTCTCTTTAAGAAGACTAGTAAATTTCTATGTGTGAATTTTTACTTGAGCCACCTAATGAAGTTTGATAATTCAACAAATTTTACCACATATTTGTCATTTAGATGATTCCTAGAGGGCTGGAGATTTAGCTTAGTGGTTTTGCTGCCTGCCTCACAAGTGCAAGGTCCCAAGTTCGATCCCTGGTACCAAAAAAATATATTTTTTTAAAATAAATGTTTCCTAGATATTATTTTTCTGGTTGTATGCAAATGGGATTCCTACCCTGCCTCCATAGTGTTTTTTCAAAAAATTTATTTTAATTAACATATAAAAATCACATATATATGGTGTGTAACATAATGTTTTGAAGTATGCATGCGTTGTAGAATGGCTAAATCAAGAAAATTAGTGTATCTATTACCTTATTTATAATTACTGTGTGGGAAGGGCCCTTAAAATCTGAAGGGCTTAGGCTCAGTGGTAAAGTATTTCTCTAGAATGCACAACACCTTGAGTTTAGTCCCCAGCACTGCAAAAAAAATTTTTTTTTTAATTCTATATACAATACATTGTAATTAACTGTAATCACCATATTACACAGTAGACATCTTGAACTTGTTTCTCCTGACCAAAGTTTTGTATCCTTTGACTGACATCTCCCAATCCTCCCTCCCCTGAGCCCAGTCCATGGTAACAACCATAGACTCTGCTTCTGAGTATCACTTTGTTAGATTTCACATGTAAGTGAGATGATGTGGAGTTTATCTTTCACTTGATTTAGTGTCCTCCAGGTTCAGGATCATTCATGTTGTCCCAAGGACAAGATTTCCTTATTTTTTAAAGGTGAATAGTATTCCATTCCATTCCACTGTGCATATATACCACATTTTCTTTACCTATTTATCCACTGGTGGACATTTAGGGTGATTCCATATCTTGGCTATTGGAAATGATGCTGCAGTGGACATAGGTATGCAGACATGTCTTCAAGATACTAATTTCATTTTCTTTGGAGATATATATATATATGTATTTTCTCCTCCCTTATCCACAGGGATACATTCTAAGACTCCCAATGGATGCCTAAAACTGCACATAGTACTGAACTCTATATAGATTCTCCTCAACATATGATGTTGAAACCCTTTATAACATCATATGTTATAAACCCTAATAAGTTGAAAATATTGTAAATTGAAAATACATTTAGTATACACCAAGCATTGCAGGTCAGCAACACAGTGCATTGTACAATATTGATTATTTACCCTTTTGATGGCCTTGCTTGCCAGATGCTATGGCTTCCTGCCTCTGCCCTGCATCACAAGAAAGTATTGTATTGTATATTGCTGTCCTGAAAAAGATCAAAGTTTCAAATACAGTTTCCTCCATGTATATTGCTTTCATACCATTGTTAAGTCAACCCATCATAATTTAGGGACCATTTGTGTATGCTATAGTTTTTCCCATACATACGTATCTGTGATAAAATTTATACATTACAACACTAAGAATTTTAACAATGCCTATTGATAAGATAGAACAACTATAAGAATATACTATTTAGGGCCGGGGATTTAGCTCAGTGGTTCCGCAAGCACAAGGTCCTGAGTTTGATCCCTGGTACCAAAAAAAAAAAAAAAAAAGAATGTACTATTTAAAAAGTTGTATAAAAATTATGAATTATTTATGTGGGAAAATTTCCACTTAGTATTTTTTGACCATGGTTGAGCACAGGTAATTGAAATTGCAGAAAGTGACCAAAGGTATGGCTAAGAAGAGACACTGGGATTGCTGGATCATATATGATAGTTTTAATTTTAATATTTCAAGGACTCTCCATACTCTTTTCATACTAACTGTACTAATTTACATCCCCACCAACAGTGTGGAAAGCTTCCCTTTTCTCACACCCTCTCCAACACTTGTTATCATTCATCTTTTTGATAGATGCCATTGTAACAGGTGTGAGGTGATAGCTCCTGTGGTTTTAATTTGCATTTTCCTGGTGATTATGATACTGAGCATTTCATATTCCTACTAACATTTATATGTTTCTTTTTGGGAAATATCTACTCAGGTTCTTTGCCCGCTTTTAAATCAAGTTATTTGTTTTGTTGCTGTTGTTTGAGTTCCTTATATTTTGGATTTTAACCCCTTATTGAATATATGGTTTATAGGTATTTTCTCCCATTCTGTAGGTCATCTCTACTCTATTGATTGTTTCCTTTGCTGTGGAGAAGCTTGTAAATTTCATGTAATCCCATTTGGCATTTTTTTGCTTTTGTTGCCTATGCTTTTGGAATCATATATATATTTGTTTTGTTTTGTTTTTGTTTTGTGTTTTTTGAGACAGGGTCTTGCTATGTAGTTTAGGCTGCCCTTGAACTAACAGCAATCCTCCTGCCTCAGCCTTCTGTGTGCTCAGATTATAGGCATGTGCTACACCGCTAGCTAGAATCATATTTTAAAAAACCCAAAAAACTATTGCCCATAAAAATGCCATGGAGCTTTTCTTCCTTTTTTTTTCTTTTAAGTAGTTTTACAATTCCAGGCCTTACATTTAAGTTCAAATCCAGTTTGAGTTGATTTTTACATATGGTGTGAGATAAGGGTCTAATTTCACTTTTTGCATGTGGACATCCAGTATTTTCAACACCATTTATTTGAGACAGTCCTTTCTCTATTGTGTGTTCTTGTCATCTTTGTTGAGAACCAGTTGATGGTGAAGCATGAATTTATTTCTGACCTCTCTCTTTTCATATCAGTGTTTTTATGTCAATACCATGCTTGTTTTGATTATAATTTTGTAGTGGACTTTGAAGTCAGGTAGGGCAATGCCTCTAGATTTTGTTTTTTTCTTTTTCTTTTTTTTTTTTTTTGGTAAATTCTTTTATTGGTACATTTTAGGTATACAACACAATTACATTAGATTTTGTTTTTTTCTCAAGATTTATTTGGCTATTTAGGGTCTTTTGTGGCTCCATACAAATTTTAAGATTGGTTTTCTCTTTCTGTGAAACATACTAGAATTTTGATAATGGTTATATTGAATCTGTAGATCACCTTGAGTAATGTGGGCATTTTAACAGTATTAATTGTTCCATTTCATGAACACAGAATGTCTTTCCACTTACTTGTATTAACAGTATTCACCAGAGTTTTACAGTTTTTAGTGTACTGATCTTCCACTTTGTTGGTTGTCTTCGTTCTTAAGTATTTAATTTCGTTGTAATAGCAAATGGGATTATTTCCTTCATTTTTTTTGATTGTTTATTGTTAGTGTATAAAAATGCCACTTAGCTGGGTGTGGTGGCACATGCCTGTAATCCCAGCACTTGGGAGGCTGAGGCAGGAGGATCATTGTGAGTTTGAGGCCAGCCTGGGCTACATAGTGAGTTCAAGACCACCGTGAACCACAAAGCCATACCTTGGCTCAAAAAACAAACAAAAAAGCCACTGACTTTTGCAGGGTGGATTTGTGACCTTTGCATCAGCCTTACTGAATTTGTTAGCTCAAACAGTGTTTTGGTGGAGTCCTGGGGTTTTCCATGTATGAGATTATGTCCTCTGCAGGGCCCATTATATTGTTTTCAATCTAAATACTATATATTAGTTTCAATTCCCTCCTCCTTTTATGGGTAAGAAAATGGAGGTCCAGGGGAAGATGGCAACTGGGTAGAGTGGCCGAGTTGGGAACTGTAGATCTTGTGTACACAAACTTTATTGTGCTACATTAATAGGAAACCAAGTTGTGTACTGAGTCACCGAGTTAAATCTTCCTAAAGTTAATACTCCCTGGAGTACCACTTTCGTTGGTATCTGATTTCAAAGTTGTAATGTACATTTTATAGCACATCGCTAGTTTTTGGTATTGTCAGTTTGAAGTATAGTTCCAACTTGAGGAATGGCCCCATCTGCAGTTCTCCCAAGACAGGAGCCCTACTACACAGGAACTATTCCTTCTTTTAGGTCTAAATGGCACCTAACAATCTATTGCATTAATAAATATTTAATGAAGATTGAATATTTCCTCTCTGGTGGATCAGTTACTTTTGTTGATTCTCTGAGGAAAGCTTTCTTTTTTTAATGTCCTGTGATAGGTTAAGAAATTTGTTTTTGTTAAATATTATTATTAATGACGAGGTTTGCTTCAGTGATATAAAAATCCATGTCCCTTAAGATTTCAGTTGCTTATTTTCCCTGGTTTAGTATATACAGTTTGAACTTTTATGTCATTTCAAATATAAATCTGAGAATTGTTTATCTCACAGTAAAGTTATTTTGATGGTTTTTCTAAAATTTGAGGCTCTGAAATGATGGTATTTGAGGCTCTGAAAATGAAAAATAGGCATAAGGCATAAGGCTTTTTTTAACGGAAAAAATGTAATTTTTATTGATAAATGACTCAAAAACATAAATAATTCCTGTCAGTTGACAAAAATTTGTATTTTATATTTTTGACTATCAGCTATATATTATTTTTCTTATTTGTAAGATTTCATTAACTGATAGTATGTTTAAAATGAAATATATTTCCCAACTCCTCACAATGAATGTAATTATTATATACTGCAAATATATACTAATAAAATAAATTTTAAAATCAAATTTACATTTTTTAAAAGAATGAAATGAATTACATTTCCTTTGGAATCTCTAAAAGTATGAAGTTAATGAAATAAATTCAAAATTTTCAGCTTGTAAAATTGAATTAGTTGGTGCAACTCATTAATATGGCATGTAGATAGAATCATCAGAATGAACTAGAAAAATGATCTCTCATTTAAATAAAACAGAAGTAAACGGGAAAGAATGCATATAGTTTTTATTCATAATTATGAAACAGGCAACTCATACCTAATGCCAGAAATCTTCCATTTTTTAAGAAATAACCACTGGATTTCACATTTGATGACTTTGGGGACCTAATTTAAATAACTGTTAACATTATGTTTCTTTTAGTAGAGGAAAATTGTTTGACAACAATAATGGTACATATTTGATAACAAGGGTAGAATAAATCAGTTGAGTCAAATGGTCTAATATCTGTTTTTACGTCTTTTTGATCCAAGAGTCTGTGACCTGTGAAATCTCTAGGTTTTGGTATTTTAAAAAATATTTTACACTACAAGGATTTAAATTCAGATGAATGCCACACTGCAGAAAGTTGGCCAATGTGCTCCAAAGGTAGAGGCTATCAGAGTATAAAACGGGAAAAGTTTAAGAAGTTCTGAGAACAGTTAATGTATGTAGAAGAGAGAAGCTGAGGTTAAGAAGTTTCTTTTCTTCCCCAGCTTTTAAGGGAGCCTGCAGTTTAACCTGGTGTTTGCAGTGCTCTGATTACTTAGCAGCATTCCATTTTGCAAAATCATTGCCAAGAAAATGCCCAAATCTTGAGTTGCAAACTGTTCTTGCATCTGGTTGGAAGGGGCCTCCGAGCTGTGTGTAAGGTTTTGCAGATCCAAGGCTGTACAAACGAAGGTGGAGACTCAGGGAGGGTACGAGTCAGGAAAGGGAAGCTTCCTAGACATTACAGCTCTGTCCAGAAGCCAAATGGGAGATAAATCACCTCTGGCCACCTCTCTTATTATTGAAATGGTTCAGCCCTGGGGTTTAACTGAAGGCCTAACAGGGTTTTGAAGTGCAAATAGGATGGTGAAGGGTAAACCCTTTTAGGGTTTCATTTTGATGGATTTTTTTCCTGTGTGGATTTCTGGCACTGACTGTGATCTGGAAGGGGCCCTTAAAAAGGAAAGTTTTGTTTTGTTTTTGATCAGTCAGGCACTAAGAACTTTCTACAGGGGTGTACTTTTTTCTGCATGGATATTGATTCTATTGTGTTTAAAAGTAGATCATTTAATTGCATCTTTTCTTGAGCCTTCTGCAGTGGAGCTGTCATTTCAAGGTCATGTCTTTGTATTAATGCCGCAGTTTGAGAGGGCTGAAGGAGGTGCTACTTTTGGATCAGTGGTTTTGGGGAGATTACTTTGGGCCAGTGTGTGTTAAGCAAAGTCTTCTAGTTAAAGATCAAGTCCGTATTAGAACAAGTCTTTTACAAAATGATAAGCATTCTATAATTATTTAATCCTTTTCCATTGAGTTATACAATGTACATATTCATTTAATTATCTTGTATCCATTCTGCTTTGCCATCCTTAAAGAAAAAAACCCAGATGGGGCCGGTGATTTAGCTCAGTGGTTTCACCGCCTGCTGCGCAAGCGCAAGGACCCGAGTTTGATCCCTAGTACCCCCCCCAAAAAAAAAGAAAAAGGAGAAAACCCCAGAAAATCCTGAAATTGTGAAATATTGTACTATCTTATTTGTAGAGATACACTCTGAAGTGTTTGAGGAAATAAGGGAGACATAAAAAAATGTTTAAATGTAGGCTATGTTGATTTATCAAGTTGAAAATTTTTTTACCCTCCAAATAATTCAAACCCAGACAAAATATTTTTTTAATTTATATATTTTTTGAAAATGGAATCAAGAGGAGTCATTAGTTATTCCAAGGAAAAATTATTGTAACATAAATTGAAGGTTCTGTGTACAAATTTCAAAGAAAAATTAAAATATTTTTACTAAACAAATACTATTGTAAACACTCAGATTTCTTCTTAGAAATGTTGGTGGATTTTTCTTGAACATTTTGGCTCTAGAGGTAACACACGTTTGCATCATTTGCCACTTTTAAGAGCAATAATATATTTTGCTATAACAGAGGTATTCCTCTGTGTTGCTTGATGTCCATTATAAAAATGGGCTTAGTCTCCATAATTAACATTGATCACACAATGTTCTTAATTGACCTCCAGGTTAGTGTTTTGCTTTTATGTTTTCCAGAATTTTCCCTTCATGTGATCTAAATGTTAGAAGTCTATTTATTTCCTATGGCTTTATGATGATTTTTAAATGAGATGCTTCACACAACAACAAAAGCCCAAACCCTAGATGGGATCAGACAGAGTCCCCTGTCATTAGTTTGCTGCTGGGAGATACTCATGTGACCTTTCCTTTGTTAGGGGAGATCTGCAGTCCTTCCCAGAATCCTCTTGTTAACTGTCTTTTTAGCCCAAGTTGGAGGCTGGCTGATGAATGAATGTTGAGCTCTTTTTTTTTTTTTTTAATGAGCTACACATATTGTTGATATTGTGTCACATGCTGCTTTTTAATTTCTAATGCATTTTCAATTTGCAAAGCATGCATGTACCTTTCACAGCAGTAGAACTGAGTCAGCATTTCTGAGGCCAGATACTGCTTTATGCAAACAAGGCTCAGGCTTAAGAATGCTGAATCGAAACCTTGGCTTTCCTGAAACATACATGTGAATGAATTTCACTTTGAATATTGTTGAATAAAAGAAGATACTTGAGAAAGTCTTCTTTTCCCAAGAACTTCTTTTGCCTCTTGGCAAGTTAATTGCCCCATATAAAAGCATTGGGGAGAAAAGTGTGTTACAGAGTGAAAAGGCAATCCACAAATAATCACTCTTTTCTGTCTTTGATTGTGTCAGATTTTGTGTGTGTGTGGCGATTGTTTTCTTTTTCACTAGAAGAGGTTTATGGTCCAGTGTCTGTCAAGTCAGCCCCTGTCTTAAGGTTGCAGTTGTATTTCTCTGCAGTTCCTGGAGGTGATGTTATCTTTTGTTCACTCAGCAGTGTGGTCGTCCCTGAGAGCATCTGTCACTTTAGGCATCGCAAGATGGATGGGTCTCCAGTGAACTGCTGGTTGAAGCAAATGGTGAAAATAAGAAAAGACAAGGGGCTTGAGGGTCTGCAGAGGGGACAGGCAACAAGGAAACACTGTTAGAAATCAAGAGTAAGCTGAGCAATAGAGGAAGAGAGAGCAAAGATGGATCAGATGTCATTTTACCAACATCTTGGGAATCAGAACCTCGTGGTGGCTCTCGTGGTCTGAGGGAGACATCCGGATCATGGTAAATGATTCTGTGCTCTGGGTCTGCAGAACATGTTGGGACATTTTTACAAAGTCTGGGGAGAGTACTGAGAAGAATAATGATAGAGAATGTTTTCTAGGAGGATTTTGCTGTTTGGAGAATTGGTACAGTAGTCTTTAAATGTTGTAAAGATTAAACTCAAAATTGAGCCTTCAGTTTTCTATTTTATTTTCTCTTTTTTCTTTTTCTTCCCTCTCTTTGTGTAAGCCACAGAGCAATTGTAGATGTTAAGATGTTTGAAAAATTTTGGCCACATAACTAAACTTACTGTTTTCTGAGTGCTTTTTGCCATTTTTGCAGGAGAATGCTGAAATTCTATGTGCATGGTTAAAAGGAGGCTGGGCCAGATTTTAAGTTCTTTTAAGTAACCTCCAGCTTCATGTCCTGGGGCTCTTTGATCAGAGAAAGAAATGTAATTGTTATTGATCTTTCAGAACAAGTTAAGATTGTATTATATTCATTTTCTTAGTGAAGGTCAAAATTTGTAAACCTAGCTGATGCAAAGTCTCTCCTGTGTAAGACAAGGAACAGGAAGGGAGGTTGGCTGCAGAGTAGGAAAAGGGAAAGGAAGGCAATCTAATTGAGGAAAAAAATAATTTTGTCAAACTTTTTGGCATTTGACTATGTAAAAGACTGTAGGTTGAAAGGTAAAGAAATTAAGAAGATTAGAAGCTTTAAGCTATACAAATGGTAGAGTATCTTACTTCTCTATGGGTGTAAATAATAGATGAAAGAGTAAGAGTGACAACAAAGGATCAGGTCGTTTAAGAGAATGTGTGCACCCTGAATAGGGGTCTGTGGCCTAGGGCCAAAGGTCTTAGCTTTGAGTGTAATTAGAAGAAAATACAAAAATGTCATTACTAGCAGGTGAAGTGTTCAGCACGTGGCCAAAAATTAGCAATTTTAGACTCCAAAGAATTGGAATTGGATTACTGGCTTTTTAAAAAAATCATTATGGTCCTTGTGAAGTCATATAGTTTTCATTGTCAGTAATGCAGTTTGACCTTGCTGATCATATGGGGTAATCTTGGGTTTGGATGGTAAGTAGCAAGGCTCCTGACTCAGAAAAGATGTCTGTTTGTGTGTGGGTGGGTGGGAAATATGTGAGTTTGAAAATCTAGGTCCTGCATTTCAAATCACTCTTTTGCCTGAAGACATTCTTCAACAGTAAGAGAGGTAAGATAAAGATAAATATTTTTGTTCCAAAATCTAAAATGGTTCTTTTCTCTCAAGTTGGCATAAAAATAAAATAAAATAAAAATTAATTTTTAGAAAATATAAATTAATATTGCTTTAAGTTTTTTACTGCTAAAAATATTCACACTGAAATTATTACATTTTTAGAAACACCTTCTTTTGTTTTCTTTTTTAGACACAGTTACAAAAGACTAGAACTAAATTATGTATAAAAATCAGTGACAAATAGGTTTTATTTCACTTTATTCTTTATATTTCTGACTTTTTCCATGCAATGGTCTGTATTAACCATAATGTACTTAAGTGGAGAAAATCATAGGCACACTATAATTTTCAACCAACTACATGTAATTATAATTAATTCGCTATTTTCTAGGAATATACTCTTCAAGCGATAGGAAACAGTAGCTCTTTTTCTTATTGGAGGCTTTTCCTTGGAAATAAAGCATTAATTTCAAAAAGTATAAAAATAATTTCAGTCTTGGCTAAATGGCAGATTTTTGATGGTTCTTTGAGTAGATTAATTATGGTCAGATATCAGGGATTATAAACCTCTCAAGGTCCATAGAATAAGAAAATTACCTTAACACTAATTTCATTACTAAAAACAAAAATATTCTGTGGGCTGTTACCAGTATGGTAACACCTGCCAAAAAATATAGACTAGATATACTAATTCGACGATTGCATTTGATTGCATTCAACAATTTGCAAATGTAAATTTAGTGAGGGAAACCTTGAAAACAACAGAAATTATTTTTCAGCATATATAACTAGTGATTATTTGGGGAATATTTAGGAAGGAAGAATATTTGCGCATTTGCCAGTTATGGTGTATATGGAGTTGTACAAAGCTTTGATCAGTAATTTCTAATTCTGATTTTTGTAGAATTTTGGATGTTTATTGTAATATAGCATATAATGCATTTGAAAAGTAGCTCATGTTTTTATGTATATATTTTTATTTTTTTATGTTTTTACAGGTGCAAAAAAGCCTTAACCAAGTTATAATCTAGGCAGCAGGCTCCCTGAAGTGTTGACTGCCCAATTTAATCATGAACATGATTCAAAAATGTTAATAAATAAACCAAGGTATTGTATAATTATATATGTTCTCCCCCCCAACCCCATTTTTTCTTCAAGATCAAATTTGTTTCGGGAAGTTATTTTTAGAATCTGAATAAAGCTACTATGTTTGGTCCTTAAACTGATTAAGCAGATATTTCTAGGAACTGTTTTTCTCCCTGCTTGCCTGTCCTCTCCCCATGTTCTCCACTTCCCAACGAAATTTACTCAGCAGTAGAGTTTTTTCCCCTTACAACAAGCTCTGTATTTCCTGTATACCTAAATAAAGGAAATAAGAATGCAGAGCTTTCTTAATTCCCCTTTGTCCATTGTGATTTTATCTTTCAAAATGTCTAACAGAGAGGTCTAGATTATTGGCTTCTGCAAAAAATCCAAACATCTGTATTTAAAATGGGTCTCATTACACTATCCTGAGAGGTATGTTATAATGAATTTATAAAAGGTTTTTCTACTATTTTAGAAGGCTTTTAATTTAGAAATGGAAAAAAATCATACTGCTTTTTCTCCTGTGTCAAAGAAAAACAAAGCCTTGCTTGGAATTGAGAGTTTAGGGTTAGTGTTTTAGATAACCCTTGTCTATCAGAAGGGACATAACCCACAACTGTTGCTTTCCTTTTGGAGGTTACAATGTGCTTAAATAGCCTGGCATTTCCAAGGGAGGCCAAAGATCTTTTCCTCTTTTATGACCTGTTGTATCCCTTTTGAGGCCCAAAAGAACAAGAGGGTCATTGCCACTTCAGCTTGGTCCCTGTTTGTTCCTTCATGGTGACCACGCAGATACTGAATCTCAGTATTGGCTTAACATTTGGGCCTGGAACATCTGGAAAATAGTCAAGAGGAGGAGAGGAGGAGGCAGAAGAAAGAGAGAGAACTGTTGCATTTTGTTTCACCAGGTGCTAGGAGGAAGCAACATTAGCCTTTTTGATATGGGAGGCAAATTCTGTGGGCCCTGGAGTTAGGCTCCAACAATTGAAGAGGTCAAAGGACAGCTGAGTGAGGTCAGTGAGACACCATGGGGTGTATTTTGTTACTTAGTAAAAGGAGCAGCCTCTAAAACCTTAAAGGATTCTCTTGAAAATCTGTGTTGTGAAAAGGTTTTATGAGTCTCATGGCAAAAACTCCTGATTTATCTAAGGAATGCTCGCTTTTGTCTAATGGAAGGATAATCCTTACCAAATGTTGGCAAGGACTTGAAGAGTCAATATAGGCCTGAAAGAACAGTTAGGGTTTGAAGTGTACTTTGCTTTCCAAAATGTTTATCATTTTAATGTTTCTGTCGTGGGGAAGAATTTTGCACTGTTGAAAGATCTTGTTTTCTTTCCTTGGAGCAGAGAATGAGATGGGGGTGGGGAAGGAGAGGGAAGGAGTGAGTCTATATTAGTTTAAAAATTATTCCTCACGCTTTTGACCTTATGCACGGGAGATTATTATATCTTGTTAACTCTAAAAAGCTATGTTTTCAATTTATTTTAACTTAGGGAATCAATAGTTTATGAAATGTAAGTTTTCTGAAAGGTTTTGTGTGTGTGTATGTGTGTGTGTGTGTGTGTGTGTGCGCGCGCGCGCGCGAGGACTGGACACAGAGCCGCACACATGCTAGGTGAAAGCTGTGTCACTGAGCTACACCCCAGTCCTGGCTCCCAGATCTTCAAATTTAGTTGTTAATAGTTAATAGAAGGCAGTAGTAGTTGATGGCTAATCTCAGGTCTTGTGTTTCCCCTGAATGTGTTCCTCATACATTTTGTAGCAGTAAGAAGAAAATCAATGTCAGAGTCAAGATGTGAGAATAAGAAAAGCAATATAGGGCTAAAGAGTGTAGCTCAGCAGTAGAGTGCTTGCCTAGTGCAGGGATGGAAAGAGATGGAGACAGGAAAACTATCTGCATGGCATGGAAGCTCTGCTTGCCACAGCCCACAATCCCAAGAGACCGCATCCAGGACCGTGGGTACTTCTGAAGGGTGTTCGTCTCCTGAGAGTGGAAAGGGTCTGCTACAGGAATTTAGTGGTGTTTCCATATTCTAATTTATACATTGTATACATGTGCATATTATACAGAAAGCACATATGACAATATGTAAAGTAAGAAAAAAGTAAAATGGTGAGGGACATATAATAGGCTTTGTTAAACTTTTTCATACCAATTTATAAATTAATATTAGTTACAAATTTATTCATTTATCTGTGTGATTTTTTTTTCAATCTTTTAAAAATAATTACTCCTGTCAGAAGAATATATACATAAAGGAGAGGCTGAACAGTGTGCTATTTTCTCAAGGTTAAAGCCCCTTTCAACAACTAATTTAGAAACCTAAGTGTGGTGACTGATAATTGCCAAGAGAAAACCCACAGCTGTTTAAGTACCATTGAAATTGTGGCAAAACTGACAAATACAATTAGCAATGTTAATAAGATGAGAAGAGGACAGGACAGGCAGATGACAGAGTGGAAAGATGAAGGGGCCAGCGTGAGAAATCCCCGTTAGCAGAAGCCACACATTGCTCCCACTTCCCAGCACTTTTCCTCTCCAGCTGCATCTCCCTCTCGGTGCTCTCTGAATTACACTGGAGTAGTGTTTCAAGGGCTAAGTAATTCAGACACAGTTGTAAAGCACCAAACTCACGTCTGATTTGAAAGAAGACAGCCGTTTGGTGATAATATTTAAGAAAAGTGATCAAACTTTGCTGATTATAAAGCACAATCTAACTTGCAATGCTTTTTAAAGGTCAGCTTTAAATGTGCTTCTATGTTACTGTTATTATTATGATGGGTGGGAATTTCTTTACTCCTCTTTGGACCTTTATAATTCTTAGTCATCAAGTGCGCTACAAAGGGGACCTTGTTTCCAGATTTGGTGGCCCACCATTACCAAAAACAAAAGAAAACTGTAGAAGTCTTTAATGTGTTTATTTGCTTAATGTTCATAGCCCATTTTCCCAACAGTTTTAGGAAAATTAAACAGGGAGATTTTTAAATAATGAAATTAGGTGAGTGTCATGTGCAAAATATCCAGTCATTGGTGCCTTTCCCATCCTAGGGCTTAAGGTATCCATGGAAATTGGAAACACAGTGGTGCAGTATCTTTTGAAGTTCTGCTCTGCATTTGGGAAATTAGTTTTTGCCTCTGGTGTTTTATGCAGATTGTCATGACTGTTGTGATCCCCAGACGTTTGTTTTCTAAAACCATAGAGACCGAGCTCTCTGTGGCAGTCTTGATGGATGTGGTAAACCACACTTGGGAAGCATTTCTCCTTATTTAATGTTTTCTGTTCTGGATTATTGACTCTTCTCCTGTTGAAAAATTGGTCTCTGGTGACACAGTAGAGGTCACACATTGCCTATTATTGTTTTGCTTCTTTGATCTTACACAGGGATTGCCTCTGGTAATTATACCAGTTCCAGAGACCCTTGACAAGATGTGTTTATTTTACAAAAGAATTTCTGGCATTTCAGGAAAGAAAGTAAAGATTTCTAGTAGTAACGAGTAATTTTTTTTTTTTACAAAGGAAAAATAACATTGTACTTCATCTTATAATTATGTTTTAATAATTATCATAAAATTAGTTGGCACATTACAGCAATTGTTTCTATGATCACTTAGGACATATTTCATATCTGTAAGTGTGTTGCTAAAATGGTAAATTTTAGAATTAAGTTACTAGGGTTGTGTTTTTATTTCAGTATCTAAAGTACTTTCAATTTTAGAAGTTGTCAAAATAGATTTATCTCAATTTTTAAATGTATAGAACTACTGAAAGAGGTTGAAAATTTTGTCTTTTAATGTTTGCATTTTCTAAAGATTTTCAGCAAGGAAAATATGAATTAAAATTAGCTAAAATACGTGTTTTGAATGCAATGTTAGATTTATACCTTTTTTTTTTTTTTTCGGTAGTAGAGATTGAACTCAGGACCTTGTGCTTGCAAAGCAGGCACAGTGCCACTGAGCTAAATCCCTGGCCCAGATTTATACTTTTTTGGAAAGGAGAGAACATCTCTTCTGACCTGTTTAATGTAATTAAAATATTTGCCCCCACACACACACATTATAATGAGGGAGTTAGACAAACAGTAGGCTCAATTTAAGTAAGTAAGAATGAACAGATATCAATTGGAAAGAATAAATGGGCTGGGCAGGGAGGGGTAGCTCAGGGTTAGAGCATCCGAGAGGCCCTGGGTTCAATCCCCAGCATCAAAAATTTAATAAATAATCAGTAGGGCCAGGGATTTAGCTCAGTGGTTCCGCTGCCTGTCTTGCAAGCACAAGGTCCCAAGTTTGAGCCCCGGTACCAAAAATAAATAAATGAATGAATAATAAGTAAATGAAATACTAAAAGAGAAAGCTGTGATTATGTGCTTGCTATTAATTTTGGATTATAAATGAGAATTGGCAAGAAGTATGTTTGATTTGTGTAAGAGTTACACATTATCACTCCTGTCAGTAATTGTTTGGGGGAGGTGTCTGGGATTGAACCCTGGGCCTTGTACATGCTCTACCACTGAGCTACACTCTAGGGCCTTGTCAGTGAATATTTTTAATGAAGAAAGAGTATATAACTAGTAGTGCAGTAACAGGGAATTTCCTTACACAAAGAATTTTATTGCTGTAACCAATAGTAAGAATCTAGTCTATAAGCTTATCTCACCGATGAACTGAGCTTGAGAGGTTAAGTGGTCAGAAGCTGAAGGTCATATCATGAAGGACACATCCAGACTTCCTATCTCCCCATCACTGTACATACAGTAGAGTTGCACTGTGCAATACAATAGCTACCTGCCACAGGTGGCTATTTAAATTAATTAGAATGAAATAAAGTTGAAGATTTAGTCTGCAGTCACAGTAACCACCTTTCAAGTACTCAGCAGCCCATGTAGCTATGGGCTATCACACCCTGGGTCATGCAGACACAGAACATTTCCATCTTCTCAAAAAATCCCACTGGAAACCACTGCTCTCGGTGGCAAAAGTCATCCCGTGATTTGTGTATATGATTGTAAAATTTCTTAATAAACAAATCACATATATTGTCAAATAGCAGCTTTGGAAATTTTACATGAATGGTCATTTATTGCCAGAAAAATCTCCCCAAATCTGTCGTCATGCCCAATATGTTCAAAGGAAAGGTGTATCAATGTCGCACAATGTTAAAACAGGAAAACAAAAACCCAACTACTATTACTACAAGCGTTTTCTGTATACTTATTCTGTGCTAAACACAGTTCTAAAAATTTTAAAGATATAGTCTCATATTCTCACAAAAACCTTTGAGATTGGTAGTCTTATCGTCCTTTTACCGATGATAGATTAAGTAACTTGCCCAGTACCATACAGGGACCAGGGGATGGGATTTGAATTAATTGAAGGTCACCTAGCTCGAGAGCTGCTATGCTTACCCACTAGGTGCATGAGTGAGTGTTAGTGTAGGAAGTGAATGTCAACATCTGTAAAGACAAAAGTAACAAAACTAGGAAATTGTATCAAGTTGTCTTTTTTGTATTATTCCCAGCACAGTCAATAAATTGTGCCTTAAAATATATTAATCTCAAAACAAAAAAACTACAAGAATGTACCACCTGTACTCATCCTCATCCCCCCCCCCCACACTATTGAATAGCATGTTTTAGCAGGAAAAAGTCTTTTGAGTTTAAATGTGAATCTTAGTCCTACCCTTTAGGAACATAGTGACCATGGGTTGTTGGAGAAACCAGATCAGTTGCCCTGTAAATCTGTTCCTTATTCTGAATCCGCTTGTTTTCTTGTGGTTTCACTTAATTTGTTCCTTAATCCTATAACTGGAACTTGTGCTAGAGGCTTGACTGGACTTTGTACCTTTCGGCAGGAATACATCCTAGCTGGATGTGTGCTCTTCATACTGCCTGGAGAGAGAGGCCGCAGTGTCTCACAGCCTCACTTGTAGTAGCGCTAAACTTGATCAGTGGGTTCAAGAGCTAACAGTCTGATCTTTCCATTATTAAGTTCCCCATCAAGCTTTTATCTTATAGTTTTACTTATTGCATGCATGACTTTTCCATTAGGGTTCTTTTTTTTTTTTTTTTTTTTGGTACTGGGGATTGAGCTCTGGTCCTTGCCGCCTGCACAGCAGGCGGCGAAACCACTGAGCTAAATCCCTAGCCCACATTAGGTGGCTCATTTTTGTTTTATTCTAAGAGGAACTCATTCTTTTTCTCCTTACATTGCAAAAGTAATTTATGAGTTTTTAAATTTTGAATGTCCTTCAATCAATTGCATGTATCCTTTTTTTTCTCTCTCTCTCTCCTCTAATTTTTGGCCCTTGGGAGCCCTTCCTGTGGACACCTATGTCTTTTGCCATGATCTCTTAGTTCAGTGTTGGTGAACCTTTTAGAGCTTTCAATGATAACAGACATGGCCGTGCCAGCTGTAGGTTCACAGCTTTGCCACCACCGCTAGTTCATTCCTTCTTCTTTCCATTTCCAAGACAAAAGGAGAGTTGAAAGGCCATGGCAGCATTCGTGGGCACATATTTCCAAAGCTAGTCTTTTCTTCACTTTTCCAATTCCGTTCCTGTGGCCACTGGAGATCAAAGCTTCCTGTTCGCTCCCATCCCCTTTCTTCAATCTTTCCTCTGGTGGAAAAAAGGAAAAAGCAAGAGCAGAAAGGCCCCCAACTACAGTGTCATAGTGGTTTGTGGTTGATCCCATCTGTACGGTGAGCAGTTAATTAGTGGTACAGAAAGAGCCCATTTTGTTTACCATCCCTTTTGTAAACATTTCCTCCGTATCACAAGCGAGTCTTGCTAACATCTCACGGGTCCCTAATGCCATAACAAAACATTCAGTATATTCTGCCCTCTTGTAGTTTTACATTAAACAAAGAAAATATGGAAAACAATGCAACTCAGTCTCATAAACTTGATGTCAATGAGATAATGTCAGTGTATAATGGAATCCCGAGACTGTTTTCTTTTTGCGTTTGATTTAAAGACTGATTCTAAAAAGTGTTTATCTTCTATCTGAATTCGTTTATTCACACAGAGTCAGGATTTACATGATCTTAGGCACTGGGGTTTTTTGAGATTCAAGGTAATCTAGATAGATAATGCCAACAATTTCAGTGACCCTAAATCTAGTGGCATATGATACTTAGAGTATATGTATTAAACTAAAAAGCTTCCTTTGAGCTCCCTCCTCCTTTGGGCTTTGGACTGTCAAAGGCAGAATTCCATAGTCAGCACTAAGGAAATCTGGGGTCAGTTTTATAATCTTTTACATTATCAGTTTTTTGGTTTTTGTGGGTTTTTTGGTACCAGGAATTAAACTCAGGGCCTCATGCTTGCCAGGCAGGCGCTGCACCACTGAGCTACATCCCAACCCTTTACATTATCAGTTTTTAAATGCCCAATTATGTTTCATTTGGAATAAAGATAGCTACTTCCTTTTACTCTACCAAGTCTGAAGGGGGAATGGATACTTCCGTTGTCTTCATCTGGGTATCACTAGTGCACCTGTAGGATTAGGTATATCTTCTATGATTTCATTTTTGTGAAATCTTCTCTGGTTCATTTTTATGTTGATTCCACACTTTTATTCAGAGCAATATTTATTTGCCCCGTGCCTGTGTAACTGTCATATTACTCCTACCTGTAAGGATAAGGGATTGAGACGATGTGATTCTTCATGTATAATTGGGCACTTCTTTATTAAACTGAAAAGTTCTCTTGGAGAATGCAGGTTTTCAAGTTTTTTAGTGATAAAAGGAAGATAGATTAAGAAGAGGCAGGATTTCCAGGCACTCGGGTGCTCTGGACAAAGGCTAAAGATCTACCTTTGAAGTTATTCTATTGTTCACAGATAAGAGAGCCCTTGGTGGGCTTGGTATTAGTTCCTGAAAGTTTTCTCCTCTTAGCAAACAAGAAAGGTGAAATGGTTGTTGGATTTTGACTTAGAGCATAAACTAGTGGCACAGCGTATTTCTCTTCCAACACCTACTCTGTTTTGATTGTGTGTGGTGCTGTTGAAAAATAAATTGCTTTTGAACTTTAGAAAATTGAAATGTTTATAGCTGGATTAGTGGAAAGTCTCAAGGGCTTAGTCAAAAACTCGGTTTTTCAGGAAATTTTCATTTAATAGACTAGATTTTCTCCCACTTACAAATTTTAATTAGGTAACATATATATCCATATATCCATATATATCCAACTTCTGATCAGATATTGTATATTTCAGGTATATACTTTTTTTTTTTTTTTTTGGTACTGGGGATCGAACTCCGGTCTTTGTGCTTGCGTAGCAGGTGGCGAAACCACTGAGCTAAATCCCCGGCCCAGGTATATACTTTTTATAAGAAAAGAAAGTTTTATATTGATAGCATCTACACCATTTAGTGTTTTATTACCTAGTATGAGACAGGTTGCCACAAAAGGATCCTGGCTTTTCCTCCAAACCGTAGGACTCTCACTAAAGCTTTGACAAACCCAGCCTCTTTGCTAAAAGTCACTATAAACTACTCATGGTCACCAGGAATCTGTATGAAGCCTTCTTTGCTAGCTCAGTCAACTCAGGGGCACCAGAGTCTGTGGAGGGGTGGGAGGCCTGAGAGGGGCTGTGCACGTGCCATGGGCACCCTTCTCCGCTCTGCGTTGGCTGATCCTGGGCCCCCTTGCAGATAAGCTCCAAGTCAGCCCTAGGATCCTTCTTAGCATCCTGGGGGACCCTCCAGGGCACAGGCACTCTGAGCTGGCTCCAGATGAAACCGAATAGCTGTGCTCAGATACGCTCAGAATTATTTGTATTTGAATAAAATTTACTAAGTTGAGTCTACACAGTGAGAACACAGGATTTGTCATTTCTTGGAGAAATATTGAATTCTTTGTACACTCAAAAATGATTGCAGACCAGTTGGGCATGATGGTGCATCCCTGTAATCCCAGCACCCTTGGAGGCTGAGGCAGGAGGGTCACAGTTTGAGCTCAGTCTGGGCAACTTAGCAAGACCCTATCTCAAAAAAAAAGAACTTTAAAAGAGGGTGCGGCTGGGGCTGTAGCTCTGTACAAAGGCCTTGGGTTCAATCATTAAGTGCCACAAAAAATATGTACATATATTCTGAGGACCAAACTCATGAAGCTTGAGTTTATGTGTGTTATGTATATTAGAAATTAAAGGATTTTTATAAATATTCATTAATTTTTAAAAATAATGATTAAAAACCCATTTAATGCTAACATAAATAGCATATTTTATGAAAAATGACTTTTTCCAAAGAAAAGTTAGTGCTAAGCGTAAGCTCTCTGCTTCTGCATTCAATCTGTCGCAGTGCCACACATCATGCAGATTCTGGAAAATTCTTTCCATAGCCATGTGAGAAAGAGAAGAAAAAAAGGCAAATAATATCATAGTAATGGTTTGAAAGCAGTTTTGATTCCATACCCACCAGGCCATTTGGGAATCATTGGTCTAGCCAATCGTTAATACCCAATAAATTATTATCATTGTTATTGTTTTACATGGAAATCTTTGTAAGTAGCAAGTACTACACAAATATTAGTGATGGCATAGGTCAAAGCTTCAAAAACTTCTTACTGTGTACTTTCCTGAAGGGTCCCAAATAAAAATACACGTCAGATGAGGCAAAAGAAACAACGGTGTCTTCCAAATAAATGGTAGTATTGCGTAAAAGAGTTCTTTGAGTTAAAAGCCTCAAATCTTGCTTTCAGAAATATGTAACATTTTGTAAATATATTATAAAACTTTCATTTGTTTTTTCCAGAGGACAGTATCCCTCACAGTAATAGAGTGGTAATTAGATATTTACTCTGAAACTGCAGACAGATTGGTGTGGGCTCTGGTGGGCCCTACTGTAAAGAGGAGGTGTCGTCCTATTGTTGATCAGCTTAGGTTCAGGGCTGACAGGTCAATCTTGATATATCTAATGAAGAGCCTTAACCTAAAACATTTATTACTGTTGAATGCTTAGAAACAAGATCGTGTAAAGGGGGGTTGTGAAGTGGATTTGGACTGTAAAGACCAAAAGCATAAGCAATATAATAACAGATAACTTGCACTAGTTGTCTTAACAAAAATATACTCCATATAGTTCACATCTTAGTAAGATATGGATATAGTTTATATTAGTCTACATGTACTTTGCAGATATATAACCTCTAATTAGATCACTTTTCTTTCTCCTTTTTTCTTTTGGGATGGGTGTATGTAGACCATGGGGAATTCATATGCTGGGCAACTGAAATCTGCTCGATTTGAGGAAGCTCTCCACAACTCCATAGAAGCCTCTCTCAGATGTAGTAGTGTGGTACCACGGCCAATTTTTTCCCAACTCTACTTGGACCCTGACCAGCATCCTTTTTCATCTGCAGGTAAGTTTCTCATTCACACACACTTCTAGACTGTTTTTAAAGGAGTGGGTCTAGGCCTGGCAGTACATGCCTATAATCTCAGTTACTTGGAAGGCTGAGGCAGGAGGGCCACAAGTTCAAGAACATCTTGGGGGCTGGGATTTAGCCCAGTGGTTTCGCTGCCTGCTGTTCAGGTACAAGGACCCGAGTTCAATCCCCAGTACCAAAAAACAAAAAAGAACATCTTGGGCAACTTGGTGAGACAGTGTCTCAAAAAATAAAAAGGGCGGGCTGGGGATGTAGTTCAGTGGCACAGTGCCTGCCTGGCAAGCGTGAGGTCCTGAGTTTGATCCCTTGTACCAAAATAATAATAATAATAAAATAATTAATTAAAAAATAAAAAGACGTAGGGGTAGAGCTCAGTGGTAGAGCCCCCATGGGTTCAATACCCAGTACCACCAAAACAAAAACAAACAAAAACTGGGGATTCCAAATCCTGGGAGCACTGAAATAAATTGGCTAAGTGTTAGAAAATGCTAGTCTCCTTTACCTCAAATATCTTTCAGAACTATGAATTTTTCTACTGATGATTTTTCCATAAGCATCTTTTTATTAAATTCGGTATCTACTCAGATGTCAAACCCAAGGTGGAGGATCTGGATAAAGATTTGGTACACCGCTACACACAAAATGGCAGCTTGGATTTTTCTAACAATCTAACAGTTAATGAAATGGAAGAAGATGATGATGAAGAAGAAATGTCCGATTCCAACAGCCCACCCATCCCCTATTCACAAAAGCCTGCCCCAGAAGGATCTTGCACTACAGATGGTAGGTTTTGGTTTGATTTTCTTTTTGCTATTTTCCCTCTAAAGTTTCTGGTCTGTTTCCAATCATTCTATTTGGTGTTCAAGGGTAGAAACCAGTAATTATGGAAAGGAATGAGGTGTGATTATGTCCTGACTCCCCTCATATTCTATGACTTCACAGCAGGTTTCCACAAGAAAGAAGTGTTACAGCCCCATCTTACAGATAGAAAGACTGAGATTCTCAGCTGAATGACTCCTCTGAGAGGGTCTTTGCGAAGCCGAATCCAGACATAGGTCAAGGTTTCTCCGGTACTCCAAGTGCTGTGGGCGAGAATGCTGCTGTCTTAGGAACTTCTTTAGCCTTCCTTCTTCCTCTTCCATTCTACTCTACCTTGGGAATAGTAATAGAGATATCAGATATCTTATGTTTACCTATTACATTTACTTTTTCTTTTCTTTTTTTTTTTTTTTGAGGACACCTTCCACATTTTATTTACATTTTAAGACTAATCTCAAAATCACATATCCATACACCTATTTCCTTTTGTTGACTTCACCTAAACTTAAATGCATGGTTTATTTAACAAAGACTGTAAACAAATATTTACTGTGTCTGTTACATGTAACACCCAGGAACAGCTTTTGACAGAAATTCATCAACCCCCTCAACATTTTTTAATTATAAATACAGGTATGAAAACAACCTTGAACATATTTTTGATACTACTAGTAGTCAGCACCCACACTACTTCAAAAATTAACACAATTTGTGACAATATTCATTGTACCTGATACTTTGAACAATTTCAAACTGTAGCTCTTTTACTAAGCAAGATGGACAAGCATGCCATTTCTGTTTTTCCTTCTTGAGATTTTACTTTTCAGAAACACGCGTTTCCACTAACATCTGACAATTCTGCCCATGCTTTCATCTTGTAAACCTGAATTCTATTTGGAGTACTCCAGGTTCATGTTTAAATGACAGTGCCTTAATAAGAGAAAGAAAAATTGTGCCACATTTTTCCTCCTGTTACCTGGAAACATAATGGGTGTACATATATTAAATATATTCTTACAAATGTCCAGGTCATGTTTGCCAGCTGGAATTCTTTTACTTACTGTGTGGGTATTTTGCATTGTGATATTTAATCAAGACATTAATATGAGTAGAAGGTTGTTGATTTAAGACAAGTTTGAGAGCCACTAAACCTAATTGTTGTATGTTTGTCCTTCTGGTGGTTGTGGAAGCTTCATATTTTCTTTGGACATCATTAGACATCTTAGCTCTTGAAGTACAACTTTAATTCTACCTGAATTCTGCCATTTTGCTAACACTGGTATGCTGCATGCATCCACCAAGCATGCAGGAGGCTCTGGGTTCCCTTTTATATTTACTTTGAACACTCATCAGTGTAGACACAAAGAAATGTAATTCTTTTGTAAATGTAAACATTTATCTATAGAGGATAAAAATGTAAACAGCTGGAAATCTCATTTTATTTATTTGTGTCAACCATTTCTTCCACCAAGGTTTTAACCACATTTTTAATAAGAAAAGCTTTGTCCCTAACATTTTCAGTATTTCATGGTTCTGGTTCTATCACAACTTAAATTCCTCTTTCTTCCCTTCATTTTGTTGCTATTTTCTGACCATGAAACTAATTAGTATGTGGGTTTCACTTTATCCACATTATCCAGAGTGTAATTTTTATACACAGACTGATGGACTGGGGAAGTTGTAAATGCATGAAAATTTTGATTAGGAAAGAAGGGGGACAGAGACTTGAGAGAAGTCTTCTTCCAAAGCTTGAAATGTGAACACAGACACTCCTCGTTTAACGACCAAGTTAGGGTTCTGGAATTGTACAGAGCAGGTACATTACAATATTCAGAGCAAAGTATGGTCAGAGGAAACTTCAACGTGATGACTTTGCTTTTACTTGCGTAACTCTTATATGCAGAACTGTAATGTATAACAGCACATGAAACTGTACAATCAGCAAAAGTTACAGTACAGTAAACAAGGGGTGCTGTACAACACACACACACACACACACACACACACACACACACACACACACACACACACACACACACACACACACACACCCCGCCGCAAAAAAAAAGTCATAAGTCCGAGTGGCAGGCTGTAAATCTAAACAGCATCTTGGTCGAAAGTCTGAACAGGTGTTAAATAGGCAGGTTGTTAAATGAGGAATATCTGCATTAGACATCATATTTTCAGTATACTTCAATGAAAATGATTTCTTTTTCTTTTTCTTTTTCTTCTGGTACCGGAGATCGAATTCCGGTCCTTGCGCTTGCGCAGCAGGCGGTGAAACCACTGAGCTAAATCCCCGGCCCTTGTTTTTCTTAAGAACACGTACGCTCCAATAACCTTTAAAATAAAGTACAGTAGCCATCAACAAATCATCACATCAGCTGGGTTCAGGCAATATTGATCCCTCACATGTCAGAAAAGGCAGGGATGAAAATCACTCAGAAAATCCAGGATATCTTATGAGACAGCAATGACATGCAAAGTGCTCATCAGTAATCAACAGATGCAATCCAGATACGATCCTTAGCAGATCAATAAAGTGTCTATTCCTGTATTCCTCACATGCTCTTTCCAGGTATCTGAGTAGCTTCTATGAACTCTCCAAGGTTACACTGACCACACAGCTGATATTGCTGGGAGCTGTGTTTTGAATGTGCCATTTTGGCTCTTTAATGAAGGAGCTTCTGCAGGTCACTGTGAGGGACCAGTGAAACTAAAATATTTCTAATACGATATCACAGAGCCACGAACCTGCCGGACTCTGTGAAAATCATGGGAAATGCCAAATATCCTTGTCAGCGAAACTGGCATTGATGGAGCCAGCGCTCTGTCCCCCCCCCGCAGTAAATACTTCGGAGGACAGAAAGACATATAAAGCATGTAGTGAAGGAGCTGGCTAGCCAGGAGTGTGAGACAAAAATTAAACCCGTAAAACAGCCACAGGGCCAAGAGTAACAGTGACAATTAATTCCTCAGTTGTGTCCTGTGGTTTGGAAGAGTATGTATCACCCTTGAGAAACGTGTGCGCCCACATGAGACATTTCCACGTATCGAGAAGTTTCAAAGGTAGCATCACTTCGAAAGAGTTTGTTAATATCTGAGAATTTATTTAACTCCATACGAAGTAGTTTTATCATCACCGGAGGAACTGCTGGAAGCAAACAGTCCTCAGAAGTGAGCCAGTAAGAAGATCGCACTGGTGAACCTTGCCTGGCCCTTTGGCACAGCTGTTCTGCCTGTGCTGTAGGTGATCAGCAGGTCTCAAAAGACTGTGCTCCAGATCACTCGCTTCTGCTTCGAAACAGGCAAACCACATGTTTTTTGGATACTGAGGCATAAAAAGCAACCTCATATCCAAAAATTATCGAGTAGCTTATTTTCCCCAGTATCAGACACTACAGAAATAATACATATTTTGAAGACATTTGCCCTTTCATGAATGCTGCGTTCATTTGCACAACAAGCTTAGTGACTGTGCCTAAAGTACAACAGGCTGCTGGCATCCTTCCTTTAAGGACCAAGTTAAGTTTCCATGGATGACTTGGTCATAAAGTGAATTGGTCTCTGAATGAGGAACTGTGTATAGTATGTACACAACAGTATTCAGAACAAAGAAATGGTCAAAGGAAACTCCAATTTAATGTATTTGCATAACTCTTACAGTACTGTAATGCATAACAGAACACAAAGCTACAATACAATTGTACTGCACTGTACTGCATAGTACAATCAGCAAAAGTTGCAGTACTGCATAAACAATGTGTACTGTGCAAGAAAAAGACATTGAGGCTGTATAAAAAAGATGTATAGAACTGTACGAAAACAAGACACCATAAGTCTAAGTGGCAGGTCATAAGTCCGAACAGCACATAAGTTAGAACAGTTGTTAACCAGATAGGTCGTTAAATGAGGAATATCTGTAATTTGAAGATTTGAATACTTAACGCCAGATAAATAATTGGCATTGTTTAGGAGTTTCATTTTCTCTTGATCCCCCCACCCCCCCGAAAAAAAAAAAACCTCTCCCTGAGATTCTAATAACCAGTAAGGGGGTCTAAATCTTCTACCTAGAGCATTATGAGACCTGACTAAGGGCCAGGGATGTAGTTCAGTGGTGCTGTGCCTGCCTGGCAAGCGCAAGGTCCTGAGTTTGATCCCTGATTCTGAAAAAAAAAAAAAAACAAACCAGAGACCTGACTAATATTCCTAAAAACTTTCTATCTCTGCTTTACTACAAGTGCTCTCCTGCAATGGACACTACTGCTGTCTGGGTTGGGCCTGGCTCCAGCATATGCTTTCTGACTTTACCTGTACTTATGGTTGGTTCTTTTTGCCCAGATGTAATATATATCGATTTATTCATTATTAATGTAATACAAGGACTTAAACCTGTAAAGGTATGGGAAGAGACAAGCATTGTGTTTCTGCTTACTTGCTTTATATACACTGTTATAATGTTTTTTGGTCACAATTTTGTTTTTTTGTTTTTTTGTTTGTTTTGGGTTTTTTTGGTACCAGGGATCGAACTCAGGACCTTGCACTTGCTGGACAGGGGCGGTGCCACTGAGCTACATCCCCGATCCAGTCACAATTTTTTTTATTCCTTAAGCTTATTGGTACTTTTTAGGTGTACATTATGACCGTATTCATCATTGGGAATTTGTACCTGTACATGATGCATCTTGGTTCTTGTTTTTTCCCATTATTTAACTGCAGTTGCCAAGTAACAAAATAGAAGTTGAAATAAAGTTTAAAGTATTTTTAGAGTCTCGTTAAAAATCTTGTTATATGTGAGAATTAAATAGAACCAGAGTAAAAGCCTTAGAATAGAGAAGTTTGAAGTAATCAAATTTTACACCAAAAAATGGAGACGTCTGTCTCTCTGCAACTTAAGTCTGTTTTTTAGTTTGCCCATTGAAGTAGTCGGGTCTGGTATTATTTATTACCAGGTATGGAAAGCTACTTAGTACTCACCAAGGTATAAACTCAGTGACTTAAAGATAGCGAGTGTTCTTAAATTTTAAAATACAATAAGTAAATGGGAAGGATGAAAGTTATTTTAAAGATAAAGGAACTGCAATTTTTTTCTAAGAACAAAGAACTCTCATCCACGCAAGAGATTCAAATTCCAAGACAATCTGAAAACATCTGTCCTATGTTTAGATTCCTCCCTCATCTACTTTTTTTCTTCTAATCAGTGTTGTTTATTCATTTATCCCTTTAATTCTCCTGGGAGGATGGCTTTTAAAGCAAAAAGTAGTTTGTGGTTCATGTAGCTCTTTCACTTTGGTGCATTCTAAGACACTTCTGAAAGTTTTCTTAAAGGGAGAACAGCCCTGAAATTTTCCCTTCAAAAATAGGACAATATAATGGATCCTTGGACTCCTTTCTGCAAACCACGGTCCCTTCTTAGGAAATCCTCTATTTACCTAAGGCTTAAAGGAAGGTAGAACTATTTTTAGAGGCAATTTAGATAAGCAGATACTTAACACCTGCTGGGCTGCTGGCGGTTACCATTCAGGTGTAAATTTTGGTTGCTAATTTCTTATGTAAATTATTGCAATAGTGTAGGTTCCTACCCTGCTGGGCGGCAGTTGATTATTTAAAGGGGTGAAGGGCAACCAAATTGCTGGCCTCCCAATAGGGCTTTGATTACTTTAGTTTGTGTTTACAGCTGTTTCAGTACACTTTCCCCTCCCCCTTTTTATTTACCCTGTATCCTTCAAGTTAGAGATAATTGGAGAATGCAAATCTGTTCCTGTGAAGTGAAAACTTTGGCCGTTTTCTTAAGAAAATGCAGATGAAGTGTATAAAGAAGGGCCCTCTACTATTATTCCCCCTTTTTATATGAAAATCATGTGCTCCGCCAGAGCCGTGGCTTAGGGCAGCATTTCAGCATTATTCTCAGAAAATGAAATTTTGGTTTATCAAATGAATTATTTGAACTCCCACACAGGTAACTTACTTTTTTTTTTTTTGGTACCAGGGAACGAACTCAGGACCTTCCGCTTGCGAGGCAGGCGTCAGAACCACTCAGCTAAATCCCCAGGCCAACTTACTTTTTTGTATGCAGCAAACAGACTTAGATCTTCCTTCGAGGACTCTGCTCCTCATCTTCTAGCTGACTTCTACCCTGCAGAGGAGCACCTAGTTTTCTTTTCATTTAGTTTGCGGTTTTAATCAAGATTTAATATCTGATTCTTATTAGACGGCTAATCTAAAACACTTCTAGTAGTAGGAATATAGGCCTCCCTCCCCTTAGGATGTTAGAGTCCAGTAGCTCTTAAAATACAATCACATTTCTTGTCATTGGCGTGTGTGTGTGCGCGTGCGTGCGTGCGTGCGTGGTCCTGCAGACTGAACCCAGGGCTTCCTCACAGAGCCACATTCTCACCCTACCCCCCTTTTCTGAGAGGTGACTCAGTAAGTTGCCAAGGCTGAGCTCGAACTGTGATCCTCCTGCCTCAGCCTCCGGGAGTGCTGGAACTACAGATGTGTGCCACACTGTACGACTAGACATAGCATATTTTCCATTTAAAACAATATAAGTAGAGCTCCTAGCATAATATTTATCTTCCTTGAGGATCTTTGATGATAATGTATATAACTAGCTGTTCTGAATCTTATCAATGAGGGTTTGGAAGAAACAGTAAGTAGATGTTTACAGCAAAAAGCCAGACCTTTGGCAGGTGGACTTACTTTTTAGAATAATTACAAACTGAATTTAGGAATTTTTCCTGACTTAGAACAATTTTTGGCCTGAAAATAATTTTTTCTTCACCCTGTTCTAGACTCAGTGTTGCCTTCCCTTTCTGTCTTACTCTCTTCTTTGAACTGCCTTTGTGGCTTAGGTTGGCAAGTACCTAGGAGGCAAGAAGATAAAATAGGATCAGTCTAATTTTATGTTTTGTTTTGTTTCCTGGTATTAGGGATGGAACTGAGGACCTTGAGCTTGTGAGGCAGGCTCGGCTAAATCCCTGAGCTAAATCCCTAGCCCCTAATTTGACATTTTTAAGAACGCTTTAAATTTGTGGAAAACTTGAGTAGTTTCTTTATATCCCAACACAGTTTCTCCTATTAATATCTTGGCACAATAGACTACATTTGTTTTTGTTATGATTAATGAGCCAGTGTTGTTATGCTTTTATTAATTTTGATGTCAAGCTCGGAGTAATAGCACATGCCTGTAATCCCAGCACACAGGAGGCTGAGGTAGGAGAATCACCGTGAGTTCAAGGTTAGCCTGGGCTAGGTAGTGAGTTTGAGGCCAGCCTGAACTACATAGCAAGATCCTGTCTCCAGAAAAATTTAATTTTTGATGATCAAGTCCCTGGTTTATTTTGGTTTCTTAGTTTTTACCTAATGTCCCTTTTGTATTCCAGGATCCCATCTAGGATACTACATCAGATTGAGTTGTTGTCTCCTGGCTGTGACAGTTTCCTAGCCTCTCCTTGTTTTTGCTGATGCTGATAGTTTTAGGAGTAGTTGTCAGGTACAGTGTAGGAGACTCCCTATTGTAATTTGTCTAATATTTTTCTCCCAATTAGACTGAGACTATGGGTTTGGATGCAGATCACAAAGGTAAAGTACCATTTTCGTCACATTATACTGAGGGAACACACACACTATCAACATGATTCACAGTGGTCCCGCCCCCCTTCTCTGCAGCGGAAGGAATGTTGAGCCTACACGTAGACAGGAGTGGGGATTATGCTCTCTGTCTTTGAAAGCAGAGTATCTACATACATCTTTTGGGCCTGGGATTTAGCTCAGAGTTTCTGGTGCCTGCCTTGCAAGCACAAGGTCCTGAGATCAATCCCTGGTACCAAAAAAAAAAAAAAATCATTTGAAATTTTACTGCATGGGACTTTGTCTCTCCTCTTTATCCAATCATTTATTGATATACTTATATCATTATAGATTTCTTGTGGTTGTATTGTTTTGGATTATAATCCAGTGCTACTTTTGTTGCTCAAAGGGTTTCAGTTTCCAGCACTGACAGTCCTTTCTGTTGGTTCTTGTGCCTCTTTTATAAACCTCCATCATTTCAGGATGGGTTGTTGGGTTGTTGTTGTTGTTTTTTTAGCATAAAATAGGAAATTTTCTCATCATCACAGGCATCTCATGTATTTCTAAGAACTTCAAGACATGCTTCTCATAGAATCCAGTTGCTGCATAATTATTATTTTTTACCTCTAGGTGTCCTCATACCACGAGTGAGAAAACTCTCAAGGGCTGTATTTCATTTGACTGGATTGGATAGTTTATATTTTGCCACAGAAATCGCTATAAGATGATCTCCTTCCCTAGAAAATCCTGCTTTCCTCAGGCATTCTCCACCCTGCGCTCTCTTGACTCTATCCCTGTTTAGCCCAGAACAAAAATTGTACGTCGTGCATTGATCTTCCTTTTGTAGCAATGTATTGCTTGAGAAATCTCATCAGAAATGTCACTTACAGACCATGAATTACCTTTGTGGCCTGTAAACACTAGAATTTTTTTTTTTTTTTGAGCCAAACACTATGTTGCCCAGGCTGACTTTGAGCTCCTGGTTTCAAGTGATCCTCCTGCTTCAGTGTCCCAAATAGCTGGGACTATTGGTGTATGCACCGTGCCCAGCTAAAAACCTGAATTTTAAGGATTTATGAGCAAGTGTGAGATAGGTAGATGTTGACACTGTCTATGGATGGCAGGGGCTGGTATATCAGATGCCTCACAGGATTCAGCCTGAAAAGGGCACAGAAAAGTTAGGTGATAGGACAGAGCAAAAATTGTTGAGGAAGGAATTACCAGAGTGTGGCCTACCTCAGAGGGGCGTTAATGAAGTGGAAGGGTCTCTAATTTGGAGCTGAGAGACCTGGCTTCTGGTCCCTCCATCTCTAATTTCTGGGTATTTGACCTTAGGCCATCTTCTTACCCTTTCTAGGCCCTTTTCTCATTTACATATTAAAGAGATCAGAAGAGGTTAGTCTTCCCCAATCTTTTGACTCACAAATCTCTTTTAGTACTGTAGAAACTTTTAAACTCCCCAGGAGTTTAAAAACTAATTCGCCATTGCAGTAGATCTGATAAAGACTTGACTCTAAGTAGAAAGTATTTATTTTGGATTGGCACATTAATATACTCTGATATTCATGCTGTACAAGAAAAATTGTCTACATTTTATAATTTAATAATTGCTGTTATAAATTATTTTGAATTGAATGTGTAAGAAAAAGCATGTTTTGTTTAAAATTCAAAGACAAAATATTATACTTTGTGGAGAACTAAGTATATTTAAATGTTTCCCAGCATTTAAAAAAGTCAAAATTACCTTTAACACTTAAGTTTTGGAATTTCTACACTTCAAGATTAAAAAGATAAACAATTTTATTTTTACAATTTTTGTATTTATGCTATATGTGGTGAGAAAGTTTTAGGCTCTTGTTTGTAGGACATTTTTTACTGAAAGAAATTGTGTTTTGGGCCGGGGATTTAGCTCATTGGTTTCGCTGCCTGCTGCACAAACACAAGGACCCGAGTTCAATCCCCGGTACCAAAAAAAAAAAAGAAATTGTGTTTTATCCCTCATATATAAAAGTCAATTAGATCACAATCACTAAATTTTTTACCTTTATAATATTAGATTTTGTTGTCCTAGACACATATTTATGTATCTTTTTTCATATAATTTGATTAGTGAGGATAGGGAATGAATTTAACTCCTATTTCTAGGTATATTTGTAAAATGATTCTTTTTCCACTCAACACAGTGAGTAGTTCCTGAGTTTCTCATCTTTAACCAACAACCCATTATTTATATAAGTAAAGCAATATATTAAAACATATAGCTGAAAATAACAATCTGAAATTGCATAATAGTGAAAACTACATAATGGTATAGGTTTTCTGAATGAGTTATGAGCTTACTCAGCTGGTTTCCACTTCCCTCGCATGTGTTGAATGAAAGTCCTCAGAAAATTCTTTTTTTTTTTTTTTTTTGGTATCAGGGATTGAACTCAGGACCTTGTGCTTTCGAGACAGGCAGCAGCACCACTGAGCTAAATCCCCAGCCCTAGGACATCCTTTTTTAAAAGTAGGATATTAAGCTGGATACTGTGGCCCATGCCTGTCATCCTAACTAGCTAGGGAGCTAAGACAGGAGGGTCACTACTCTGAGCCCAGCCAGAGTGACTTACTGAGACCCTGACTCAAACAAAAAAGGACAAGGTTGGAGATGTAGCTCGGTGGCAGGGTACTTACTTAGCATGAGTGATACCTTGGTTTTAATGCCCAGTGTCACAAAAAGTAGGATATTAGAATAATCAATTTTTAGAAACTGATAATTAAATTTCACTTATAATTCTCAAGTATCTAGGAACAATTTTGTGAATCCCTGGAAATTTGTGATTGCCATTTCTTGAGAAGTGTTGTATCAGATTATCTCGAGGTTCCAAGTAATTCTAATGTTCTGAGACGCTTGTAATAATTTGAAAATTGGTGCCGATTTGTAGTTTCTATCTAGACCACACTTTCAGTTTAGAATCAAAGTTGTAGAGAGATTGCATTCCTACTTAGCGATGGAGGCAGCTCCCCAAGCATCCTGCTTCCCATTAACAGTCAGTCACAAACTTCTCATCAATGATTTACCCATACATTTGGGGAAGATATTTATATGGTATGCTTTCTGAAGCCAATCATGCTTTTAATAAAGGGTTGCTTAGGGGAAATCTGTTTCTAGGCTTACTGTCTATTTGCAAATTAATAATTTCTTTGATTACAAAATTAGTACTCCTTTTAATACTTTCAAATGCCTCCTAGATTTTGTACTTTAGGATTCAGTATAAATGTCTGTGTTTACCCCTGATAATTTTAGCACTGAATCATGACTGTTCTTTGCTCTTCTTTTGCCGAGTTGAAGTTGAGTAGTATGCTTTTTGTTTGTTCTTATATGACAAATTTCCCATGTCTTATATCATTAAACATTATTAGACTCATTATATAACCCTGGACAAATTCCCTAACCTTTATGGATGCTTAATTTCTCCATCTATTAAGAGGAGATGGGGCCCGGGATTTAGCTCAGTGGTTCCGGTGCCTGCCTTGCAAGCTCAAGGTCCTGAGTTTGATCCCAAGTACCAAAAAAAAAAAAAAAAAAAAAGAGGAAACATACATACTTACAGTTATTGAAAGGATTAAATAAGATAATTTATAGTGTTTATACTGTACCTAGCTTATGGCAGGTAACCCATAAATTTTATCTGCCATCAATGTCATCAATTCCCGACTTCTAGACCTGCGATACCTGTTCCTTAATGAGAATGCAAGAAGCAGAACTTTTGCATGGGATTTTATGTATACATAAGCTCCAAAACTGTTTGTAAGCTGAATGAGTGGTATATCTCACATATACAAATGATAAATTTTCAAGCACATATATATAATATCATGAATAATAAAATGCAGATTCATTAAAATTGCTAAAGAATTCATAGTAACTTTTTTTTTTGGTACCGGGGATCGAACTCCGGACCTTGCGCTTCCAAGGCAGGCATGGCACCACTGAGTTAAATCCCGGGCCAAAGTAACTTTCTGATAAAGCTTTTCTAATATTATGGACTTTTAAAAAAAGTTAATTTAATTTTTGTTGATGTTAGTGGGGATCTTTCAGCTTGAAATGGTTGAGCCCAGTGTCTTTATTATTGTATTTCTTCTGTTGGCTTTTTCTAATACCATTATACCTGCTTTTGAAGTTGGATGATCCAAACAATATGATAAGTTTATATGGATCACAGCTTCACAGGGTTTCAATGGAGTTGTCTTTACTGCTCATATACCAACTGATGACCTCCAATTATTTGTTGGCATTTGGTTAAAATCGTATGAACTGATTGATGGCAGAAGAATCCAACGTTGTTTATTCCTGCTTTGCATTGGGCAATGAAGGTGATGCTCTGCCTAAGTTTATATATGAAGACTTAGATGTTCATCCTCCATCTTTCCACAACTCCCTCCCCAAAACAGCATTTATCATACGTGTATTTGGTCTCTCGTTGCACTGACAGAAACTCAATTGAAACTGGCTTAGGTAAAATGAGGGAGTTATTAGGGAATTCCAAAGCTAAGGTTTGCATGAGCAAACTATGGGAAAGCAGATACAGCCAGGCTTCAGGGATCCAAACACTGCCAGGCCCTCCCTAGCCTCCTGTCTCTGCTGACAGACCGCTCTCACAGGTCAGGAGACACAAGGTGCCACAGAGCAAACTGAACCATGTCTTCTCTGGCTGTGTGTTCAGAAATCCTAGGGAAAAGTGTTGGCCTGTTCTGTAGCAGGTATCCACCTCTGGACCCGCCAACACTGGCCAGAAAGATGGGATATTAAAGCGGCCCAGCTCCAGGTCAGTCTGGAGTAAACTCTTCAGGGGAGTCGTAGGATGAGAGTGCAAAGAGGGCTGTTTCCGAGAAGAGGATGTTGCTCCTGATGAGAACAGCCTGACAGTTCTGAGCCCTACTGCTGACCTGTCCATTTGTGAGTCTCCAAACTCTCAGCTTCAGCCTCTTCCTCTATGACATTAAGAACTGTCCCGTGATCATCCCATGTAGATAAGTGACTTTGCACTGAAAGTAAAAGTTATCATGTGCACCCAGAAATTACACACACTCTTCAAAATCTGCTGTGTATTTATCGCTGCCTTATTGCATCCAGGAAAGACAGAGTTGTCATTTTGGCTGAACCAGATGGAAATGTTTATTTCTTTTCACATAGCATAGATTTGTCTTCTGATTTAAGCAATGGATAATAAGGAGACATAAGCTCCCTAAACGTATCCTTTGTACTCATTTTTAGGTTTTTGTCAAGCAGGAAAGGACTTGCGTTTGGTATCGCTCTGTACGGAACAGATCGACGTTCCAGCAGGGTTCCTTCTGGTGGGAGCCAAGTCTCCCAATCTTCCTGAGCACACCCTGGTCTGTGCCGTAGACAAGCGCTTTCTCCCGGATGATCATGGGAAAAATGCACTTTTAGGTGAGTATTTCCTACCTATAAAATTCCTTACAGGAGTTAAAATGCAAGTTTGTTTACAACTGTTGCATAATTTAAAAAACATATCATGGAATTTGTTGAGGCTTATGAAGTTCAGTTCAAGTAAGAAAACTTTTTTCTCTTAGTAATTTTTTAAGTCAGTACAAGCTAGGTGCAATGGCACATGCCTGTAATCCTAGCTACTCAGGAGGCAGAGGCAGGAGGGTCACAAATTCAAGGCCAGCCCAGGCAATTTAGGGAAACCTTGTCTCAAAAAAAGAAAAGACGGAAGGATAGAAAGAAGGAAGAAAAGAAGGGAAGGAGGAAGGGAAAGAGGGAGGGAGGGCAGGCAGGCAGGCTGGGATATAGCTCAGCGCTCTCCGGATTTAGTCTTCAGTAATACACAAAAAAGGAGAGAGGCCTTTTTGGCCAAATGTTAGAAACAGCTATCAATCTATCAAAAATTAGTATTTCAGGCTGGGGATTTAGCTGAGTGGTGCTGTCGCCTGCCTCACAAGTGCAAGGTCTTGAGTTTAATCCCCAGTACCAAAAAAAAAAAATTAGTATTTCAGGGCTGAGGGTATAGCTCAGTGGTAGAATGCTTACCTGGCTTGCATGAGGCCCTGAATTCTGTCCTCAGCACTAAAAAAATATTATAAAATGAAGCAGAATTTATTCTGTATAATTATCAATATGAACCTCAATTATTATGTCAACTTTCAATTATTCATCTATGAATTATCCAGTTTGTAAGATTATTTGTAGTTTTTCCATACTGCCCATTATTCCTATCTGTATTTGATGGATATGATTCTCATTTTCTATTTAAACATTAGCTCACCTAAAATAACTTGGGAATATATAAGTGGAATATATAAATCTCAGAATTCATAAGTATATAAATAGAAAAAATAATAATCCTGTTTATAAAAATATAAATGGGAACATATAATAATAAACCTACTTATAAATATATATATAAGTAGGAATATATAATCTCAGAATTGTTTTACTTTCTGGTATGACTTAGAGTCCTGACTTTTTTACATCATAGTTTCTCTGCATCATGAGAAATAAAGAAGAGTAGATTTTTAAATTGTTTTCAATAATTGAAGAGACAAGAGGGCATATAAGATTTGTTGTTTTTTGCTGCTATGTTTCTCTGAAGTTCTTTTTGTTTCTCAGAATTTCTTTTATTTAGATGGAATTAGATGTTTTAGGCATAAATATCAGTAAAAAGAAAAATAGAGTTGAGGGCAAAGAATTGGAATATTTATTTATCTATGTATGTATGTTATGTATGTATTTATTTATTTTTGGTAGCAGGGATTGAACTCAGGACCTTGAGCTTGCGAGGCAGGCGCTGGAACCACTGAGCTACATCCCTGGCCCTGGAATATTTTATTGATCATGAGATGTTTTTGCTTTCTGTTTAATTTGATACCATCTTTCTAGTTATATACTGTTAACAGAAATTCTAGAAATGCATCAGTACTTTGAGTCAGAAAATGACCCTGCACGTGCTTTATAAAGGCTTCTTAAATTCTGGTTGAGCGCCAGCTCCTGATTCATAGAAAAAGCGATAAATTTTATGTTTCACAAGACTCTCAAAAAATAATATGCTCATTTTTTCTTTTAGTGAAATTGAGCACGTGGTTTAATATAGTGCAGTGCTATACAGTGCACTAAATTAGCAAGGAAGGTCCAACCATTCACTTGTTCATTCCGTCGGCAACATTTATTCACAATGTACTGTGTTATATAGATTATGCAGGCCAGGATGTGGAGGCACAAAAATCACAAGGCACGGTTGTTTCCCTCACAGAGTTTAGGACTAGTTGGTGATGTAGAATAAGTTTGCGAAACATTTTAAACATTTTCAAAACATTATACTCTCATCTGATGAAATAGGCTAGGTACAGCTCTGACTATAGACAGTGAAAACTCTTTCATAATGCTGTTTTGCTCAGTGATTCTTCAGGACTAAAGGAACCCTCTTAGAAAGTACTATGGAAAACACCATCAGAATAACATATTTCACAGTCCTGCATAATCCGGTATATGAGACCAAGACCATGAACCTTGGGGTCAGATGAGTTTAAATGTCATATTTGCCACCTGGTGCATTATGAACTTGGGCAAGTGGGTTAAGAACCTGAAGTCTCAGATTTCTCATCTACATACAGTGATCAATGAACTGGGCATGGCAGTGACGTCTGTAATCCCAGAACTCTGGGAGACTGAGGTAGGAGGATTATAAATTTAAGCCCAGCCTGGGCAATTTAATGAGACCTTGTCTCAAAATGAAAAATAAAGAGCTAGGGTTGTAGTTCAGTGAGAAAGCCCTGGATTCAATTCCCAGTACCACAAAAAAGAAAAAAAAAAAAGATGGAGAGTCAATTGCTTTTTTTTCTCTTTGAGACAGAACCTCACTGTGTAGTTCAGGCTGGCCTTGAACTCACTATGTAGCCCAGGCTGGCTTCGAACTCTCAGTGATCCTCCGAGATCCTCCTGCCTCAGCCTTCTGAGTGCGGGGATTACAGGCATGTGCCACCACACCTGGCAAATTGCTCTTTAAATTGTAGTTATTCTGCTATCATATTTATTCAATAGTTATATAGGGTTGGAACCTGTCCTACTATCTTTAGCCACTTCTCCATGGGAAAATGCAATACAACAATAATATGATAACGTTTCTTAAATAATCACATTGTTGAGATTTTTACAGGATTAGTATTCTGTGTCAAAAAGTTAAAATTCATCCAACATTTTTTACTTATGGTGGATGATTTTAGTGTGCATTGAGACAGAAAAACAAATTTTTTGAGATTCAGATATTCTAGAATCCCTGTGAACTCCAATATCAATATGTCTAAATTTTTATATAAATTATGCAGATTCCACAGACTGTGGGGGAATTGATTTAAAAATATATTGATCCAGTTGGCAGTGCATGTGCCCCAAATCTACCATGCAATTGGAAGACTTGATTGCCAGAAAAACTAGAAAGGTAATTCAGCGGCAAGCTGCGTTATTTTTTTTTTATTATTATTGATGATAGCAAGAACTTTGAGCAGATGAAAATCTCTCTCGAACATATGATGCTGAAACCACACAGAGTATTCAAAATGAACTGCAGTAGCATTCTAACTGTTTCATTTTTTTTTAAAGAAGGTTAAGAATAGGAAAGGTTTATTGGGGAATAGGAATGGGGAATAGGACTAGCTCCTGAGAGACAGGAGGGGTCCCAAGTAGGTTTCCCTCATATTGTTTAACATCATTTTTAATATGAAGATTTTCTTGCTGGATTTTCCAGACTCCCTTGCTTTCTTCCTCCCCAAACTCTTGCTTTTCATCTCAGAGAATATACACAGAGAAAAAGATAAAACCCAACCTCAACAGTTTGCTCCTTCTAACTCTTAAATTAGTATTTTCTTTTTTTGTTGTTGTTTGCAATTTTTTACTTGCTTGCTTGTTTTTAAGCCTCACAAGTGTAAAAATGAAGGCTGATAAACAAAAAGTCACAATCTTCACAAATGGAACTATAATAGAAAAATAAATCAAATGAAATATTTATTAATAAATGAAGCCTATTTTATTACTTCAAGTGTTAATGATTAAAAAAATTTCAGCACAGCTGTTCCATTTAAAAAAGTGAAAGTACATACTATATTTCTAGCTCAATAAACAGATGAACCTGATGTCTTTGAATGACATAACAATTGAGCATTGTACAGTACATCTTATGAAGACCCATAAATTAAAGAACTACTGCTTTAAAGCTAGTGATTATGAAATATGCATTCATAGTTTCAGCTTCTTTCTTCCTCTACCATCAGGTGCTCCATACATTTTACACTTCTGTGTTGAAGGCTTTGGTCCTCGTTTCTTTTTCTCTGCCTTCTCCTTCTCTTTTAGTTCCATGTTTTCTCTTTCAATCATTGTAATTAAGGTATTACACTGCCGCTGGAGCTCCATTGCAGTTCTGGACTTTAGAAATCAATCAAATCTGAACTGAGGAGAGTTGTAGATGCACTGCCACAATTCATCAAGACATTTTCCTTGTCAAATCCAAGCTTGTGAAGCATACAGGTCAGAAAATGATCCTCCTCCTCTGTCACACTAGTATTTTCTGAACTGCCTTTGAGCACTGTCCTTAATTAGTTCAGCTGACAGGTACTTAGAGGTTTTTTTTTTATTGTGTTTTGGGTGTGGTACATCTGCCTCGCACATCAGGCAATTTTCCATCAACGCATGGTGATCACATCGGAATGTAAGTCCCACGAAAAGAGGACCTTTGTCTGCTTTGTTCAGTGCTACAAGCCTGGTGCCTGAAACAGTGCCTAGCACATGGTAGTGTATAAGTGTTTGTTGGATGAATGGATGGATGGATGGATGGATGAACGGATGTCTTTAGAAACTTCATGAACAAGGCAATCATTGACAATTTTTCTTTTTTTGGCCTTTAGCTTCAATTTACTGGAAAATGGTCAAGTACTCTCAAATACAACCTATCTCTGAATATATTTTAAGTCATTTATAAACTTACATTAATATTCATAATTCTACAGAGTGACAGTCATAAACTATCAATTTCTACATAATTAACCGGAGGTTCTGCTTATCTCTTGTTCACCACTTTTTAGTTTGGAAAAATGCCTGGCATGTAGATAGCTGTGCAATATATAATTGTTGAATGATGATATGATGAATGAGTTGTTGAATGACAATGATAGTTTGACTTGTCATTTATGAATGCTTTGAATTGACTGTCAGCCCTCTAAGATGAGAATATTGTGAGATATTCTCTTTAATCCATGTGGCCTTTCTCTTTTCTCTTTATCTTTGTTACTTATATCCCAGGTTGGCTTAGGGATTTGAAAGAGTATCATCAGTGAACTTATTTTCAGTTAGTTATTTGTATATGGATCTAGATTATCTTTATACAATATGGAATTACTTTCTTATTTTCAACTTTTTCTTTTTGCAGTACTTGAGAATTAAATCCAGGGCTTTTGCACTGAGCTATATCACAGCCCTTTATTTTTTTTTTATTTTGAGACAGGGTCTTGCTAAGTTACTCAGGCTGGGCTGGAACTTGTGATCCTCCTGTCTCAGCCTCCCAGAGTGTTGGGATTACAGGGATGCACCACCATGCCAAGTTTATTTGTAACTTTTGTCCTATTCATGTTATGCCCTGCCTTATCATTTGGGTACTAAGGGGAACTGAAAAGTTGATTTTCAATAAAGGAAAGCCTGGCTTCTTATTCTCCTGCCTCCTGCATTTCCTCTTCAATATCCCCTGCTGCAATGAGGTCTCAGAAAGCTTTATTTTGTTTGATTAGTCTGAGTAAGGAGTTGTTCAGATGTTAAATTGAAAGGAATGATAAGCTGGTGTGAGTAAAGAGAGGCTGAATAGGAAGGCAGTGGGGATCTTGTGGAGCTCATGTCAGAGAGTGCATCTGGATCTCACAGAAACCAAAGTCGGCCGAGCCCTGTCCGTGTGAGGCTGCTCTGCATCAGCTTCCTCTTCTCAGTGCCGTTTGTTCTCTCCCATACCTTAGTGTGTGTATGGTTGACACAGCCCCAACTCAAGTTCCAATTTTACAAAGGCTTACAAATCCAGAGTCCTGTACCATCTAGCTGACTCTTCGTTTATTTCAGAATTCCAGACTCTGTCCCAAGTTGGGTCAGATATTGCTGTGGCCGAAGAGGCAAGTTCACAGAACGGGCAGGGCAGAGAACCAGGCTCCCAAGAAGGGAGTGCGTGGGGGGAAGTAATGCACAACTCTAGGATCAACATTTTCATCTTATTGTAGATGCTACATAAATTCTGTCACAACCTACTACCCATTCCGTTTTTTCATCATTATTTTTTAGAGCAACATTTTAAATTATTTCCAGTTGTCCACTGTTATAACTCTGCTAAAAATTTTTTGTACCAGTTTTTTCCCTTTGAATTATTTTCCTTAAATTGTGACATTATTAAGTCAACAGATGTGAATATTTCTATGCTTTTTACATACAAAAGTATTGTATCAGTCGGACATGGTGGTGCTTGTCTGTAATCCCAGCAATTTAAGAGGCTGAGGGAAAAGGGTCTCAAGTTCAAGGTTAGCTTGGGCAACTTAGCAAGATCCTATCTCAAAATATAATTTTAGGCAAGAACATTTGCCAACCATGTGCAAGGCTCTGGGTTCAATTCCCAGTACTGAAAAAAAAAAAAAAAACACCTTACAAGACCACAGTAACATTGGGTTCCTCATTTCAGGGTTTTCTGGAAACTGTATCGGCTGTGGAGAAAGAGGATTTCGGTATTTCACGGAATTTTCCAACCACATTAACTTGAAGCTCACCACCCAGCCAAAGAAGCAGAAGCACTTAAAGTACTACCTAGTCAGAACCTCCCAGGGTGTGCTGTCCAAGGGCCCACTTATCTGCTGGAAAGGTAATCACCTTCCAGGAAGGAATGGGGAGGGCTTGGGGACTTGGTAATGACAACAGGAAAGCTTCCAGGGTCAGAGTTCAGGTGCGGTATAGATAAAGAGCTCAAGTTCAGAAGGCTATCCAAAAATTTAAAGCCCCTCAAGTAGGTTGTTGGACTTGCTCCTTATTGCTTTTAAGAGATATTGCAGTTTAGGAAAACGCATGTCTCCAGGAAATGAGTGCACTTCACAGTGAGAAAATGGGCTCTTTCTCTCTAGGTCCTGCTAGTAGGACCTCAAAGTGGCTGACACTCTTTTTACTTTACTTAAGTTGTTTGGTAATTCTCAAGTTTCTCATTTTTCTATTTTAATTGGACAAAAGCATACTTCAAATAAGCAATGCAGTCTTTTTTTTTTTGGTATCAGAGATCGAACTCAGGACTTTGCGCTTGCGAGGCAGGGGGTGGCACCACTGAGATAAATCCCGGCCCAATGCATTTTTTGTAATACCTGGGAAAATGTACTATTAGGTTAGTAAAGTTTTGTTTTTTTGTTTTTAATTTGGAAGAACTTAACTACCCTATCTGTAAAGATAAATCCAGTTGATGGTAAGTTCAAGCCTAGTTTGAGCAATTTAGTGAATTAGTGAAACTTGTCTCAAAATTTAAAACAAAGACCTGGAACTGTAGCTCCGTGTGGAGGCCCTAAGTTGTTTTTTTGTTGTTGTTGTTCCGGGGATTGAACTCTGGTCTTCCCACTTACGAGGCAGGCAGCAGAACCACTGAGCTAGATCACTGGCCCTGGAGGGCCTAAATTAAATCTCCAGTACTGGAGAAAAAAAAGTAAGAAAAAATCCAGTTGAAACTTGACACCTTTGTGTGTTTGATAGGCATTGCTACAAGTTCTAGCATTGTTCTAATGCAATAGAGTATCTAATCCTTATCCTATTGAGCAGTTTCTTGATATTGAGATATTTTTCCGTAGAATAACTGTCTGTAATGTTTTTGTTTGTTTCCTCTATAAGATTTTTGCCTGGCCATGAAAAATAGCATAATAAATTCCAATTACTGTAGCAGATTTACCTCTGAGTCCTTCACCATAGTTATTCTTGGTTGCATTTGAAGTGCAATTGTGTAATTCCTTATGAAACAGCTACACATCCCAAGCTGGGTGTCATTAAATTTAAAGCTTGTAGCCACTGAATCATAACCATGGTGAATTATAGATGACTTTGTCCTAATAAATTCTGAAGGGTAAAAATAGAGTAAGTATCATATCTCTATCATTTAACTTTATTGTTTAGCAAGTGTATTTATTAAGATACCTTTAACTCTTTCTTTAGTGCTCAATGAGAATTATCTTTTTTTTTTGAGAATTATCTTTTTATTGAAGAATAAAATTTGTTAAAGAAGCCTCATGTTTATAGCAGTTTGGAACTGGAGATGTATATGTTTATATGCATATGTAAAATATATAATATCAAATTACGTATATGCATATAATACACATAATGTGGAAATAGGCTTGTAGGTCAAAGTACAATAGCTTTTTTTTTCGTAGTGGGGATCGAACTTAGGACCTTGTGCTTGGAAGGCAGGTGCAGCACCACTGAGCTACCTCCCCAGCCCTACAATAGCTTTTTATAGAAGGTCATAATGTAGACACTTGAGAAATCAGCCTTCAGTCCTTGTGCGTATCCTATCAACTTGGAAGCCCTCTAAAGGACCCTCTAAGTTAACTTTGTCACATACAACCATTTCTATTCCTATTTTGTGTTCTACTTTCTGAGACTACTGTACAGTAATTTGGTTGGAACTTACAGTCCAGCAGGCTGTCATAGTATTTGCTATATACCTGAATCAATGCAAAGTACTGTTAAGAGTCCCATGATAGATATTTAATATGATGCTTAGCCAGGCATGGTGGTGCATGGCTGGGATCCCAGCACTCAGAAGGCCGAGGCAGGAGGATCACCAAAATTTGGAGGCCAGCCTGGGCTACATAGTGAGTTCAAGGTTAGCCTGAACTACATAGTGAGACCCTTAATTTGAAGCTTGGAATTGCACAATCAGTAATCATTTTGAATATCATCCATGTATTTATTAATAACTTAGAATAATAATAATTTGAGTATTTCTTTTTCTCTATTTGGACATTTTTCTTTGCTTCTGTGTTTTAACATAAATTAAGGTTGAATAGAAAAGGTTGAAGGCTACTAAACTTTAAAATACTGTAAATCCAGTGCAGAAGGTTAACTTGTGTTTCTAAAGCTTATTGGGTTTTTAGAAATTACTGATATTTCAAGGTCCCAAGTTTGATCCCTGGTACCAAAGAAAGAAAGAAAGGGGGTGGGGGGGGCGGGGAGAGAAAGCAAGCAAGCAGGCAAGCAAGCTGATATTTCAGCCTCCATCTTGAACTAGCTTCACTACACTGGTTGTGTGAGTGCTGCCCCACGCCCCTGTCCCCGGAACTAGTCTGTGAGGAACCAGGGTCTGACTGTGCTTTTCTTTCCAAGCATGACATCTGGCTCCAAGAAGAACTATTCACTAGAATAATGTTGGAGTCAGCATTAGGGAATGGGGCCCTCTGATAAAGTAGTGGCTACCACTGATACAGGAGCAATTTGTGTCCCTATTACCTATTTATACTGAATAGTGAAGTCTTCACATAATACCATTTTTCCTCCTTTTCAGAATGTAGAAGCCGACAATCCTCTACGACTTGCCACTCTATTAAACCAAACTCTTCAGCATCAGCTGTGACCCCAGAAACTGGGACAACTAATGGATACAAAGCAGGATTCACTCAGACAGGTATGGGATATTTTCTTTTGTCATTTCAGCCAGCCAATATATATTTAGTGAAGCATCTTTAAGCTTACTGTTGGGCAGTTTGAATAGAAATATTTAAAAATAAAGGTATTACTTGAGCTTCTTGAGTATTATAATTAGAGATCAGCACTGAGGTAGGCCAATCTGCATGGCCAGGACAGAGTCCCAACAATCCCACCACTGTCAAACAGGCGAGGATAGAGAAAGGAACTGACATTTGGTAGGAAATTTAGCTCAAGCATAACGTGACCCTAGGGGTGTCTGACAATACACAATAAGTGGGGATCCAGATGTCACAGATAGCAGGCGGCATGTGCTGGGACACACTGCGAAGACTGACGTCCCCAGGCAGTCTCTACATAAACCCACAGAACACTACAGGGAGTAGTGCACCAAGTGAGGCACAGCACAAGGTCCCAAGGAAGGGTTGTGGATCACCCTGGATGAATCCAGGATCTAGTTTCTAGTGGTATAAGATAGGGGCTTGGTTACAAATAAACAGATAAAATCTTAGGGCCTGAAACTAGGTTCCAATATCAGGGTAGGTGGGCAGAGCAGCAAATATGATGCTGAGGAGATTAGCTACTAGTCCAAGGGTTCTCAAAATCCTTGTAATAGAGAGCACTGGCCCAGGCCCTGTGGTCAGGATAAGACTCCACGTGAGACTTAGATGGCTCCAGGTTGCTGAAGGGTGGCAGTGGCAACTGGAAAGATCCCTGCAGATAGCAGTGGAGAAAATTACTCAGAAATAGCGCAGCCAGATCTCAGGCAAGAAGGAAAGTATAGTATTTTGAGGGTTTGTGAATTACTTTGTTTTTTGTGAAGAGGCAGACTTCATAGCATGTGTATTTTGCCAATATCCACTCAACCACAAGAAGTCAGAAAGAAGGCTACCTTCATACACTACTTAGCACTCCTCTTTGAGATTTATGTGAACTGGGCCAGGGATTTAGTTCAGCGGTTCTGGCGCCTGCCTCGCAAGCGCAAGGTTCTGAGTTCGATCCCCGGTACCAAAAAAACAAAACAAAACAGATTTATGTGAACTTGTGATGAGCCAATAAATTGTTTCTACATGTTTTGGAGATGGAAATGATTATTAGAAGATGTTAGCAACAATACAAAGATAATAAGGCTGGTTTTACTGGGAGCACTTCTTGCTTTACATGCCCATACTCAGTCCTCAGTCTTGAGTAAAAAGGTCCAACTTTTACACTGTGCAGGAGGCATAGGTAGAGCCTGTGACCTAAGAGGAGAGAACATTTCTCCTTAGAATAAATAGGGGAACAGCATGTCACTGGGTGACATGAAAAAGTTGGCATTTGGCTCTTGGCATTGAAAGATTACCCTTCATTGCATTAATGGCAAACCTACATGTCTTTCCTAGAATATTATTTTAATATTTGACATATTCAGTGGTATATTATGACATTGGACCTTGAGTTTAATCAAATGTAACTTTAACATTGCAGTATTAAAGATTAATATTTACTTCATTCCAACCAGAATGTATCAAGTGTTTATTATATTCTAAGAACTTTATCAGATGTTACAAAGCGGGGGTCTAGTGATTTAAAAGCCACTCATAGAAGGGATTAGAACACAATAAAACATGTTTCTTTTCCTATGAGGGAAGGTGGATGTATCAATAACAAGGTGTACCTGAAAATAATGCAAACATATTAAAATGCCGGTAAGCAATAAAATAATTTAATTGTACCAGGCAATATGTTTTGAAAACAAATTTTGTTCTGAAAGAGGAAATTGGGGTTTTGCAAAGATTTTGGCTTTAGCAAAAGATTCCCTGGTTCCATGATGAGACACAGGCAAAGAAAGGAGAAGGTCACTCGGTGAGTCACAGTGAACACAAGGGGCCAAGTGTTGTTCCAGTGTTCCTGTGTGCTCCCTGTGGGGTGGAAGAGGCAGTCTAACCATGAAATTAGTTACCGACTATATTAGGTGCAATCCAGGGAGTCTACTAGAAGAAAATACCTTCGGAAGTAAGGCTTTGTATCTAACACTTTCCTGTTGATGAATTTGTGTTTATAGATGCTTCAGGAATTTCTTCCAACACATGTTGAAGGCAGTCGGCTATAAGAATTTCATGTTAGCATCTTTTAAACTCAAAGGTTAAGATTCACCTTTCTATAGATTTGTCTTTTTCTTGATCTTAATCTGCAGTCCGTTACCACCTGCAGTCAGTGTTTCTTAGCCTTAAATGTGGGTACTTACTCATTGCGTAGTATTTGAAGAAGGGATTAATTTACTGCTTTACACAGATTTGCTCCTGCCAAGCTCTGGATGCTCTGTTCTGGCTGGCTTGCCACTTCTCCCATGCATCCTTTCTTTCAACATTTTTATGTTATTGATAATTCAAATTTTAGTCACCTATCCCAGTGAAATGTTTTCTCATTTTGACTGAAAGTGGCTATGTCTACATCTACCTACACTATACGCACCTGCCATACACACATGCATGTACACACACATTGTGCTTGATCAGAACAAGGATTCTGGAAAAGATGAAAAAGAAATTTCTTATAACCCAAGACTTTGAAAATTCCCAGATTTCCTTCTAAAGGCTTCATTGTTATAATCTTGAAGTTTGAGTCTGTGGGTCATTTTGAGTTAATTTTTGTGTATGGTGTAAGTGAAAGTCTAAATTCATGTTTTCTTTAATCCCCCTGGAGCTGGGAATTGAACCAAGGCCTTTCTCACTGAGTTACATCCTAGCCCTTTTTATCTTGAGACATGGTCTAGCTAAGTCACTTGCGTTGTTCAGCTGAGGCTCAAACTTGTACTTCTGCCTCAGCCTCCCTGAGTGCTGGGATTCACAAGCAGTACCAGTGTCCCCAGCTCTGTGCTCATCTTTGTACACGTGGCTATTTCATTGTCCCAGGCCATTTGTTGACCAGGCTGTCTTCAGTAAGTTGCATTTGTCAGAAATATATAAATATAAGGGCTAATTTATGAAAAATTGATAAAATGGGCCTCACTAAAATTCAAAACTTTTACATCTCATGTGACACCACTAAGAAAATGAAAAGATAAACAACAGACTGGGAAAATATTTATAAAACACAAATCTAATAAAGCATTAGTGTCTAGAATATACATAATTATAATCCAATAATAAGATGACAATCTAATCAAAACATGGGCCAAGGATTCGGGATAGACATTTCTACAGAAAATATAAACAAATGACTAAAAAAAGGTGTTCTACATCACTAGTAATTAGGGAAATGTAAATCAAAACCATAATAAGATACCAGTTCATACCTATTTAAGTGATTAGAATAAAAAGACAGTAACAAGTGGATGTGGATGTGGAGAAATTGGAACCTTCTGACACTGCTGTGAGGGATATGCTGGAACCACTTGACACCCACTTTGGAATATAACTTGTAAGTTTCTCAAAAAGTTAAACATAAAACCCAGCCATTCCTCTCCCAGGTCTTTACCCAAGAAAAATGAAAATCTATGTCTTCAAAACAACATGTGTGCAAAGATTTGTAACAGCATTATTACTATGGTCAAAAAGTGGAGACAATCTAAATGTCAGTCAGCTCCTGAATGGAGAAACAAAATATTGTATATCCATATAATGGAATGCCATTCATCAGTAACAAAGAACAAAATATTAACACATGCTGCCTCCTGGATGGTTATGAAAAACATGATGTTAAATGAAAGGAATCAGGCAAAAGAGTTCAAATATTTTATGATTCTATTTATGTGAATTGCACAAAAAAGGCATGTTTATAGAGATAGGAAGTGTATTAGTGCATGCCTAAGAGCAGGGAGTAGGAATGACGATTAACAGAAAATGGGCATGAGGCTTACTGGGTGACAGAAATGTTCTAAAACTGATTTATAGCGATGGTTGCACCACCTGGTAAAGTTATTAAAAACCAGTAAATTGTCTACTTGAAATGGGGGAATTTTATGACATGTAAAATATACCTTAATAAAACTATAAAAGATAGATTAAAAAGCTGCTCTGAGAAAATATATGATCCTTTGGGGTGACACTCTTTCAACTCATTATCATCTAGCTTATTGAGTATCTTTTCTGTGATGAGCACCATCTCAGAACAAGTCTTGGAGTCAGAGACCTGGTATTCAAATGCTGCTCCTGGTATACATTGGCTGAGGCTTGGGATAAGTCACTCAATTGTTCTGTCCCATTGTTTTTTCTTGTGTAAAACTGAGGTTAATGCCTGCTTTGCAGTTCAGTGAGAACCGACAGCCTTGCTTATCATACTTCTAGTGAGACATAGCTTGCCATTATAATTACTTTTAACCAACTATACTCTCTTATATCCTAGGAAGTTTATGTTCATTCTGTTTTATCCTTGTGTCGTCCAGTACCTGAAAATAAATGTTTTTGAATTCCATGTTTATTTCAACTTGAAATTAGCACTGGGGGATTATAATTTACTGGTGTGTATGGTTTTTCCAAATGGAGATGATACACTCTTTCACCATTAGGAGGACAGATGTTTTTATTCCCCTGGCTTGTAGAGGGGAACAGAGCTGAGCTCTCTAAACTCTGCCCCGTAAGTAATAGAAAAACTTTACAGAAAACTTATTGGATAGAGCCGTTGTATGACTTTTGGGGGGCTCTAAGTACCTTTGCCTATGTGGGCCCTTTGTAGAAAAATATTTTAAATGATTTTATATATTTTTTTGGTACTGGGGATTGAACTTGGGTCCTTGTGCTTGCGAGACAGGCGGTGGAACCACTGAGCTAAATACCCAGCTGATTTTATTTTTTAAATTTTACTTTGTTAGTATATGTTTGGGGTACATGAAGTTTCCTTTCCTGAGCCCTTGTGGGTGTCATTGACCTTGTTCCTGATGCCCTCTCTGCCTAATGAGGTTGGCCCTGTTATCGGAGCCAGAGATGTGGGCCATGAGATGGATCTTCTTCTCTGTAGGCACAAAGTGATACAATCCCATTGCTCCCCAACCCTCGTATATTAGAGCAGTCATGAAAGGGCTTCCCTGCCATATGCCAACCCCACAATGCTTTACTAGTGAAGACAAGGTGGGGGCGCAGGAATAGACACAGCTGTAGAACAGAGGAGAAAGTCTCACAATAGATTAATTTACCATGTGGGAATTTCAGGCTGAGCAAGTGATTTGCAGATCAGTGGGACTTTTCAGTGAATGGTGCTCAGGAATTGGGTATTCTATATGGAAAAAAATGACCTGGAGCCCCGTTTTATACTATACTGAAAATCAAGCTGGGTGTGGTGGTGCACACCTGTAATCCCAGCACTCTAGGAGGTTGAGGGAGGAGGATCACAGGTTTGAGTCTAGCCTTGGTAACATTGTGAGTCAGTGAAACGCTGTCTAAAAATAGAAAGAAAGAGGAAAGGATAGAAGGAAAGAAGGAAAAGGAAGGGAGAGGGGAGATATAGCTCAGCGCAAGGGCCCTGGGTTAAATCTCCAGTACACCCCCAAATTTTTAGTTAATCCCAGGTGGCTAGAAGATCTAAATGTGAAAGGCAAAATTATCAAGCTTTTAGAAAATGTTGTAAAATACCTTCATGACCACAGGATCAGGAAGGATATCTTTAGAGACAAAAAGTACTGATTATTGGGCGGGGGATTTAGCTGAGAGGTTCTGCCGCCTCCCTCACAAGCGCAAGGTCCTGAATTTGATCCTGGGTACCAAAAAAAAAGTACTGATTATTTATTCTGCTCCATTATAATTGCAATGTTTAATTATTAGAAGGCACCGTAAAGAGAGCAAAACACAAGCCATAAGTTCGGAGACAGTTGGTATAATACATACAGCTAACAAAGGACAAGTGTCAAGAACTTATAAAGAATGCCTATGAATCAATAAGAAATAGACACATCAGGGTTGGGGATTTAGCTCAGTGGCACCGCACCTATTTCCCAAGCACAATGTCATGAGTTCGATCCTCAGTACCAAAAAAAAAAGAGAGGGAGAGAGAGAAATAGATACATCAATAGAAAAAAATGAGTAAAGACATCAGGAGGCACTCACAAAACAGAAAGCCCAAATGACCAAAAATTTATATGAAAAAATTATTAGCCACTTTGGTAATTAGGGAAATTAGAATAAAAATATGAGATGCTGTTATATACCTGCCAAAATGGGAGTGATTTAAATGATGACAATAGTAAATGTTGCCAAAGACTTAAACAAGAACCAGTACACACTGCTGCTAAGAGTGTTAACTAGTGGTACTATTTTCCAAGTAATCTGTAATACACAGGAAAGTAAAAAATGTGCATACCCTATAATCTGGCTATTCTTTTCCTTAAATAAATTCTTGCACCTGTGCACCAAGAGCTAGATAGGTACAAGATCGTTTATAGCAGTGTACCTCACAAGCTGAAAACAGCTCAAATGTTCAATAGTAGAATGGAGAATAAAAATGAATATATTTATGTAATAAAGTACCATATGGCACTGGAAATGAACAACTACCTGCATCCAGCAATATAGATGAATCTTACAAATCATGATGGTGAGCCATAAAAGTAAGTTGTAAAAGGCTCAGTTCAATATTGTTTCATCTCCACGATGTTCAGAAAAAGGCAAAACTATATTAGGGATACATACATAACACAATGACTCCCTCTGGGCACAGGGAGGAAGGTGGTATTGGAGGAGGAGAAAGGAGGCTACTAGCTCCTGGAAGTGTTTTATTTCTGTTCTTTCTCTTGACTTAGATGGTGGTTGTATCAGTTGACTTTCTGTTATATGACAAATACCTGAGATAAGCAACTAATGAAGAGAGGTTTACTTTGGCTTACAGTTTCAGAGGTTTGAGTCCATGGCCGTTTGGCTCTGTTGCTTTTGGCCTTGTGGTGAGGCTGAACATCATGCTAGGAAGTGTGTGGTGGAGCAAAGCTGCTCACCTCATGGTGGCCAGGTACCAGCTCTATACTGTCAGGGCAGTGCTTCAGTGTGGAGCCTCATGGCTGCCTTGTTCTGCAAGAGGGGACAGGTAGGAAGTGCCCAACACATGTCCTTCCCTGCCACCTCTTGGCCTCCTTGTCTTTGACTTCTGAGAGTTTAGAGCTTTCATGGTACTTCTGAATGTCCACAACATTCTATGGCGCACTGCATCCAACCCAGGCCTGCCTTGCTCATACAACTTCTAACTTGTTCCCACCCCTACCCCCATACACCTTCTCTGTGCCCAGTGACAGCTGTTTAGAAAGCAGTTTTTATAAGAAAGCATCATTTAACTTTCTCTACAATGTGACTGTGTTCATGCTGTCCTCTTTAGATTTGTTCTCCTTTGGATGCTAAACTTCCTTCCCTGAGGTCCAACCCCCGAGGCCCAGGTAATTAAAAGTTATTCTTTCAGGGGCTGGGGGTGTAGCTCAGTAGCACCACGCCTGCCTGGGAAGCACAAGGTCCTAAGTTTGATCCCCAGGACCAGGAAAAAAAAAGTTCTTCCAAATTAGTTCCTCAAGAATATTCAATTAACGCTTTACCAAAACAGTCTCCTTTTTCTAAGTGTGGTGACACTTTGGCTGGCAGATTTTCCCCTTCCTAACAACATATTGGGAACATATAGACTCTTATTTTACATTGCAAACTCCTTATAGTCAAGGGTTGTGTCTTCTTTCTCCAGTACAGCCCCAGAGCCTGGTGTAGTACCTGGCATATCAAAGAGGCTCAGTAAATATTTGATGAATGTATGTATGAATGAATGGGAGGGAAAAGAAAGAAAACCAATTATTGCTTCCTTCTAAGACAGGAGGGGAGGCTGAAAGCCATGAATGCACTTGGAAGAGTTCTCTTGCAAAAGAAAAATACAAGTATTTGGCAAGTATACTGAAGAATGGCTCTCTTTGTAGATATAAGGAAACTGTAAGTCATAACAGTGAAAAGTCATTGTCATCTATTACATCAGCCAAAACACTCAAAGCGATAATATTACAGCACTGACCAGGACATGGTAAAAGTGACACACTCCGTCAGACTGGTGAAGGTGAACAGTGATATGACCTTTTAAGACAGCAACTTGGCAATACGTAATGAGAACATTAAACATATTTATACCCTTTTGCTCTGGTAATCTCACTTAGAAGGCTAGCCAAGAACATAACCCGAAAGGAGAGGCAAGACATCCTTTTATATTAACCAAAAAGGAGAAGCAACTTAGTATAGAAATAGTTGAATAAATCATGGCATCCACACAGGACAAAGATGCTAAAAAAGATCATTGTGAACACTGTGCAGCCACACTGGAAATAATTTTGTTAAGGAAATTAATATTCAAACTCTTGTTTTTGTTATAACATGTCAAAAGGTAATGTGAATAAGGCATGTACTAAAAGAAAAATCAATGGTTTACGGGAGAAGTGTTATTTTAGCATATTTGTTTCAGTTTTTGAATTTTGTATCTTTCATAGGTTAAACTTCAGAACTTCTCAGAATTAAACCAGAAGTACCATATAGTAGGAAACATTTGCATTTTACCAATTTTTCTTCAGCATTGTCTACATGTGCAGGAATACAGGTAGTAGCTTGTGGTTTAAGTTCAAAATACGAGAAAGTAACAAAACTAGAATTCAAATTCTCTTGTTCCCTACTGAACAATTTTATGAGCAATTACTGGGTAATAGGAAATGGAGATGCAAGGATCGATCTCTACTCAGGGGTCTGTAAAATGCTCTTGTGTCTCCAATTTCAAGAGAAGAACAAGAGGCAGGAAGTGCAAAGGGGGAGCACCAAGGTTAAAACATCCATCGCAGATCAACTCAACATTTGCTTTTTTGGCGAAAAGGGACTGCACTTACCTTTCTATCTGAAACAACAAAAAGTACCACACAAAACTACGTGAAAACCAGTGTTCCAGACACTGCACATCAGGCTATGAAAGACAGTGATCTCTGGGAGATGGGAGGTGGGATGAGCCTTACTGCAGCCTCAGTGTGCTGGCTTCAGAGGGCTCCCACACCATGAGCCAGGGAGGGGCGAGAGTGTGGAGCCAGAAGATCCCTTGAGTGTAGTGGAAGGAAGTGGTACCTATATGTGAAGAAACCACTTAAGGCTGGTAAAAGTATCATCCACAGGGATTAAAGGAAACTGCCCAGCATTCACACAGGGTCAAGAACAGCAGCTGTTCCCACCGGCCAAGCAGGAAGACTATATAATTCATTGGGAATTGAGTAGAGCACTTAGGTCTGACCCAGTGTTGGAGCATAGTTAGTTTTACACCACTCCTTGGGGCTGGGGATTTAGCTTAGTGGTTCCGCTGCCTGCCTTGCAAGCGGAAGGACCCGAGTTCGATCCCTGGCACCAAAAAAAAAGATTGAGTTTTGCACGAAGTCCTGCTCCAATCCTGCCTGAAAATATAAAAGCAAAATCCTAAAGGAAAACAAAACAGTGCCAGCAGCCAGTGACCTTCTTTCTTCTTTTCCTTTCCCCCTCCCGTCCCCTCCCTGTGCTCAAAGGTAAGCTCTGTGCTGTGTATGCACCCGTAAAATAGTATGGTTTTTGTCTTTTTAATGATATAGAAATGAAATAATATTGAAGTACTTTATGAATGGCTTTTTCTTTTCAAATTGTTTCTGAATAATTTAAATGGTTGCTCAAAGCTTAAGGATACTTACAGGAATAGAAAACTAGCCAGCACCAACAAGGGGAAATCAATAATGTCTGACATTCATTTCAAGATTGCAGTAAGTTTCCAGGAGAACGTTCATAAGATAGATTCATTTGTAAGTCCAACAAAGTAAGTCTTATACACCTTTGACACAAATATACATAAAGCCTAAAAAAACCCAAAGTTACAAAAATACAGTAAGTCCCTGACTGTACTATACTACTGTACATTATCCCACTGCACAGTAAGCACACGACAGCACAATTGTGACCATGTCTGGCAGACGGGTGAGCTACTTCCATGATTTGTTCACATCTAGGAAAATTCATAATGCCAGGTCCATTCATATCTGTGAAAGTTTTGATTCTATCAAAGCAATATTTTATGAGATAATATATGCAAAAGTATAATGCATAAAATAGCATAAAGGCACGAAGGACAAATATGGAAGCATACTATTTTAATGTTCTTATACTACACATATATGTGAAATTGTGCAACATTGTTTGAAGTTTTACTATAAGTTAAGATATGTATTATATAGATCCTAAAGCAACTACTAAAATAACCAGAGTTTTAGTTGATAACAAAGGAAATAAAATGTAATCATGAAAAATACTTGGTTAATCCAAAAGAAGGCTGAAAGTAGAAAAGGGGATCAGAGAATCAATGGGAAAAGTAGAAAGCAAACAGCACTATGATTCAGTTACCCACATCAAGAACCACATTAAATGTAAATGATGTATTGGCCCGGGGATTTAGCTCAGTGGTTCTGCCCCCTGCCTCACAAGTGCAAGGACCTGAGTTCGATCCCGGTACCAAAAAAAAATGTAAATGATATAAACACTCCAATTCAGAGGCAGAGATTATCAAACATGATTTTTAAAAAGACCTCACTCTATTTTGCCTACATGAAATACAATTAAAATATAAAGATACAAATGAGTTAACGGCAAAAGTATTTTTTAAAGTACAATGCTAAAAGAAAACTTGAGTGGCTAAATTAACATCAGGCAAAATAGATTTCAGAATAAAGAATATTACCAGAAATTAAAGAGTTCATTTCATAATAATACAGGAGGTCAAATAATAAAGAAAACATAATAATCCTAAAAACTTGACAGAGCTTTAAAATAGATGAGACAAAAACTGATAGAATTACTTTAAAAAACAAATCTGTTAGAGTCAGGTATTTCAGTATCTCTTTCTCAATAATAGAATAGGTAGAAAATCAACAAAAATATACAGAATATTTGAACAGTACTATCAACCAACTTAACATGACATTTATTTAATATTCCCCTCCACAACAACAGAATAATGTTCTCCTCCAGTTCACATAGAACATTTACCAAGCCAGAGAAAAAAAGTTATGTACAGAGGACAAAAATAAACATGAAGCCAGACATGGTGGCATTTTATATATTTAAGAAATACTTCTGATACCAGGTTTCTATCTACATATAACCATTTTCTATTCTTATTTTTAATCATTTATTCCACTGTTTTGAAACATTACATGTTTTTCAAAAATACCTATGTGCATGTGTATGTACACACATATATAATACCTTCAAATACATGTCAAGTGAGGCTCTCTTCCATCCCGTCTGTTTCTAGAGATGTAATGGAATGAGTTTCTTATGTATCTTTCTAAATTTTCTTTGTATCTATTCAATCAAGCACAATACAGATTCTAAGTTTTACACATCTGTGTGCACAGTTCTGCATTTCAGTTTTCATACTGCTGTGTCTTAGAGATCTTTCCAAATCAGTAGAAATCTTCCTCGTTAATGCTTTCCTGCTACATACCATCATGTAATCTGTATATGCCATAGTTTATTTAACCCATTCCTGGTTGATGGCCATCTATATTGTTTCCAAACAAGTCAGCAATGAATAAACCTCAATATATATGTATTTATATTTATTATATATAATTTCTCACATGTATATAAATGTCCAGGATGCCAGGCCTTGAAGCAACACCTGTAATCCCAGTGCTCTGGGAGGAAGAGACAGGAGGATCACAAGTTTGAGCCCAATCTGGGCAACATAGTGACTTAGTGAGACCCTGTCTTAAAATCAAAATTTAAAAAATTTTGGGTGCAAATCAAGTTTGAAGGCCTGGATTCAATGCCCTGGGTTTAATCCCCAATACACCCCCCCCCCAAGGAAAAAAAAGAAGAGGGAGGAATGGAAGAAGGGAAGGAACTAGATGTGAACCTAAGGTAGGAGACTGTTTCCAGGAGTCAGACCCATCCACTGGGGAGCCCTGCTGAAATCAAAGGAGGACCAATGAGGATGTGATTTAGGGCACCAGCACTAGAGTGCTGGGTTTTTTTTTTCCTCTGTATTGGTTTCTGGTGATGGGCGTGTATAGCATAATTATCTGTGTTATTAGTTAAAAATATTTTCCCTGATGTATAATTTTAGTGTTTTGTGTTTGTTTGTTTGTTTTGTATCGGGGATTGAACTCAGGACCTGGCGCTTGTGGGGCAGGCATGGTGCCACTGAGCTAAATCCCCAGCCTATAATTTTAGTGTTTTAAAGTAATAGTTTGAAATATGATTAATATAGCATACAGTTCTCCTATTAAAAGTGCATATTGAAATGGCTTTTAGTATTGTTATTATTTAGATCTAGAATGTCCCCTAAACTCTTCTACACTCTGAGGCAGGGATTCCGGAATGTGCACGAATCATGGGGGTTCTGTATTTATCAGGGGATTCAACATTAATGAGTTCAGCTGTGAATGTGCCCTAGGAGAAGGGCCTGCTTAGAAACGGGTCACTGGTGATGTGACCTGGAAGGATTTATCTCCCTCTGGGCTCCTCTTCACTTTCTATTTCCTGGCCACCATGCTGTAAGCAACTTTGCTCTGCTCTGCTCTGCTCCTCTACCATACCATTTGTCTTGGAGCGGCCAGCCAGGGGCTGCAATCGTGAGCCAAAATATGCCTGTGGGTTCCTTATTCACAGAGCTGATCATGCCATCTCTAAATACATGTGGTTTTACTTTTCCTACCAACCTGTATACATTTTATTTTATTTCTTTCCTAATTACCTTAGATAGGGCTGGGGATTTAGCTCAGTGGTTTCGCTGCCTGCTGTGCAAGCAAAAGGACGCGAGTTCGATCCCCGATACCGACAACAGCAACAAAAAAACCTAATTACCTTAGATGAAACCTTCTGTGCAATTTTAATAGAAGCGGCAAGAATGAATATCTGAGCTTCATCCAGATCATACATTGATCTTAGACCACATAGTGTTTTACCATTAAGTGTCATCCTAGCAGTGGCTTTTTCCCCAGATGCTTTTTATCAAGGTGAGGACAATTCTTTCTATTCCTTGTTTGCTGATTATTTTTATCATGAAACGGAGTCGAATTTTGTCAAGTTCTTTATCTGTGTCTATTGAGGTGACATCATGTGGTTTTGTCCCTTGTTCCACTAATACAGTGCATTACATTGATAGATTTTTATGTTAAACAACCTTAGATGCCTGGTGTGAATCTCACTTGGTCATGAGACATACAAGCCTTTTTATGTGCTGCTAGATTCTAGATTCTATTTGCTAGTATTTTTTTTTCCTGAGCATTTTTTATGCATAAGTTTTATAAATTACTCTGTAGGTTGCTTCACTTTTGAAATCGTTCTCTGGTTTTGATATCAGGATAATGTTGACCACATAAGATGAGTTGAGAAATGTTCTGTTCTTTCTTACTTTTTGGAAGAGTTTGTGAAGGAATGTTATTACTTCATCAATACTAGAGTTCTCAAATGAAGTCTTCTGAGCCCTGGTTTTTCTTTGTGGAGAGTTGAGGATTTGGTTTTTGTTCTTCTTTTAACTAATTCAGTTTTTGTGTTTCATTTAGATTTTGTATCTCTTCTTGAATCCGTTTTGGTGATTTCTGCTGTAGAAATCTGTCCATTTCAAGTCTCATTATCTAATTGAAGTTATCTAGGTTGATGGCTATGTTAGTTTGCCAGGGCTGCCATAACAACACTGATAAAAAAAATTTATTTTCTCACAGCCTGAGAGGCTAGAGGTCAAAACTGAAATGTTAGCAGGGTTGATGCACCATTTCGGTGTGTCCTCACATGCCTTGTGTCTGTGCACGGCGTCTGTGGAGTGTCCTCCTCTTCTTATGTGGACATCAGTCATGTGGGGTCAGAACCCACCCAGGGACCCCACTTAACCTTAGTTACCTCATGAAAGACCCTGTCTCCAGGCCCAGTCACATTCTGAGGTTCTCGGGATTAGGGCCCCAACGTATGAACTTTGGGGAGGCACAGTTCAGTTCATACCAATGGCATACCATTGTTCACAGCGCTCACAATTCTTTTTATCATCAGGGTTGCTAATGATGCCCCCTCTTTTATTTTTTATTTTGTATCTATCTATCTCATCTATGTCCTATCTCTGTCTCTGTCTGTCATCATTCTGGAATTAAAGAGAGAATTAGGAGAATTAAAAGTGTACCACTCAAAGAACAAATTTTTGGTGTGTGGATTTTCACAATTGTTTCTCATTCATATCTGCTCTGTTATTTTTATTCATTTCTGCTTACTTTGGATTTAATTTGCTCTTCTATTTTTAAAAATTCAAATCTTAAGTTTCTTGATTTGAGGTCTTTCTTCTTTTCTTAATGTAAATATGTACAGCCATCCATTTCCCTCTAGGCCCAGATGGCCCTCCATTGTCAACAGTTACACCTCCACAGATTCCACATGTGCATGTTCTGCATCCACAGAGCCAACCAACTGCTGATCAAAAATATTTGGAGGGCCAGGGACTTAGCTCAGTGGCATGCTTTCCTTGAAAGCACAAGGTCCTGAGTTTGATCCCCGGCACCAAAAAAAAAGAAAAAGAAAAAAAAAAAAAATATATATATATATATATATATTTGGAAAAAATTGCATTCATATGGAACGTGTACAGCCTTTTTTCTTGTCATTATTCCCTGAACGACATAGTTTAACAACTATTTACATTGTGTTACATTGCATTACACTTATTATAAGTAATCTAGAGGGCTGGGGATTTAGCTCAGTGGTTCTGGCACCTGCCTCACAAGCACAAGGTCCTGAGTTCGATCCCGGGTACCAAAAAAAAACAAAACAAAAAAATAAGTAATCTAGAGATGCTTTATATCAGGGAGGTTGTATGCAGGTTAGATGTACATGCCACTCCCTTTTGTATAAGAGAATTAAACATTTGCAGATTTTGGTATCTACAGTGGTCCTGGAACCACTTTCCCACAGATAATTAGGGATGACTGGCTATATGTCTTTAGTGGCATCCCATGTTTAATTTTATCTTAAAGTGATGTCTAATTTTCCTTGGGCAACTTTATTTTTTTCTTTATAGCCCTTTGTCTCAACAAAGTGTGTCAAGCCAGGGATTTAGCTCAGTGGTTCCGCCGCCTGCCTTGCGAGCACAAGGTCCCAAGTTCAATCCCTGGTACAAAAAACACACAAAAAACCAGTGTTTCGAATGGTTCATTTTCATTGCTGATTTGAGCTGCTGTATTTTTCTTATACTAAATTCTCAGGTGTATTTGCATCTATTTCTTGCTGTATTTTTTGTTCCATTATTTTGTTTGTGTACCAATACCATTGTGTTTTACTCAGTGAGGCTTTTAAACATCTAATTATGTTATCATTTCAAACCTCTCCTCCTTTCTCTTATTTTTCAGAATATTTTTAGCTGTTCTTGTCTGTATATTTCTGTATATCAACATTATAAGGTTGCCTAGTTAAAACATTCTAATAATCCTAATAGAAATTATAATAATATCTAAAGCTGTTGTTAGTTTCTTAGGACCACATTAAAATTTATAAATTAAGACAGTTGGCATCTTTTTGACATTTGAGTATTCTTGCTCAGAACATTTTATTTCTTCATATTTATTCAAGTCTATTTTTATAATCCTCAGAAATATTTTTTATTTTATAAAATTTTTAACAGGAAATTTTCAAACACATAAAAAACCAGAATATGGGGCTGAGGATTTAGTTCAGTGGTTCCGCTGCCTGCCTTGTAAGTGTAAGGACTGGAGTTCAATCCCTGGTACCAAAAGAAAAAAAACCCAGAATAATATCGCCTGCCTCACAAGCGCAAGGTCCTGAGTTCAATCTCCAGTACAAAAAACAAATAAGAAAAACAGAATAATATATTGAACCATCACCATGGATCTGCCACCCAGCTGCAATATTGCTAACACATGGCAATTATTATTTAATATTATTTATTCCATCATATTTAAAACAAATCCTAGATACTGTATTATGTTTAAAATCATATAAAGTTTTCTTATGTAGTCATCTACATTGTCTTAGTTCCTTTTCTCTTGTTGCTGAGACAAAATACCCGACACCCAAACTTGAAGGGAAAAGGATTTATGCAGCTTACAGTTTGTAGAGGTTTCAGTCTGTCATTGACTGGCTCCCAGCAGAGAGGCACATGGCAGAGGAGCATTGCAGAGGAGAAACAGTTCGTGCCCACTCAGTAGCAAAAGCAACAAGGGGACCTCAACAGTGTCTTTCTGCCCCTTTTATCTTATCCAGACTACCAGGATTAGGGCGGTGCCAAACCAATCGTGTACTGATTTAGTAATCACATGCCCTTAATCCCAGAATCACACACTAGATTCACCCACCTCTGAAAAAGCCACTCACGACTACCTGAGGTTTTGGGAGGACATCTAGGCCCAAACCATAACGTACATTTCTTATTAAGCTTATCCCTTTATCTAACTATAGGTTGTTGTTTATTTATACATGAAAACATTTCTATGCATTCATCTTATGCCTTTGTATTATTTTGAAAATCTTTGTCCTCATTTGAATTCATTGATTTGAAGTATAAAGTGAATTACTATTCTTCATAACTTGTCAAAGATTTTGCCTCTGTGTTTACCTGGACTGTTTGTCAGGAATATGCTAAAATTGCAGCTATAAACTAGTTTGTAAGCTTCCAATCTTGTTCCAAACAATGTGGGATTGTGGCCAGAAACATAATTACCAACCCTGGGCTTTCTATCCTCTAAGGCTCTCAGAAGACATGAAAAACTTGGGCTGTCTTCAGTTTCCTGCAGCTTTGTAATGTATGTGTACTTGCTAGCCCCTGTTCTTCCAGTGGACCTGACAATCTTCCCTGCTGATTAAGTCAGGCCCTGAGATTAACTGTTCCATACCAACAGGGGACCATTTCATTCTTCGCATTCTTACAAGCAGCACTGATTTGATTAATCAGATATCAGGCTATGGTATGAAAAATAACTTTTTAGATAACTTCTAAATAGCACCATGGTATTGCTTTCTAGAACACTTCATTTTTCAGACTCCGAGTTTAAAACAGACCCTTTGAATACTTGCCTGTCTTTAACTGATCCAGCAGTCTCGCCAGAGCAAAATCAGGGACTCAGGGTCTCTTAGTAAGGAAAACTTCTGTTGGCATGAGTCTCTGTGCGTGTGTGTGTGTGTGGTGTATATATGTGTAGTATAGTACTAGGGATTGAACCCTGGACCTTGCACATACTAGGAGAGTGCACCGTACCACTGAGCCACATCTCTAGCACTTTCTATTTTGAGACAGGGTCTCAGTAGGTTGCCCAAGCTGGGCTTGAATTTGTGATCCTCCTTCCTTAGCCTCCTGAGTAGCTGGGATCACAGGTGTGCACCACTGTGTCTGTCTTGGCTTGAGTTTTTGTTTTTGCCTTAGCCTGTCTCTGAAATAGCATGTGGTTTTTCTATGCTGAATTATTTTCTGAAACAAAATAGAGCCGTTCTTTTGGATGTACCTGGTATTGTGATAAATTAATTCGAGTTTATTTTTTAAAATGAAAGCAACTTTTAGAGAAAAATATTTTCTCCTAGATTGCAATAAGTTCACTTGTGTAATACTTTCTGAAAAAAACTCATAAACATATTTCATTAAAATATGGTTTTTGAGGGATATGTGGGACAGCTTTGATGTGGAACGTATCCTGATGACAGGTCATCTGACTTGGACTAAATTAATGACCACTGCTACCTACAATAGTAATACTTGCTTCACAGAGTTGTTACAGGGATTGAGTGAATTAATACATGTGAAGTACTTAGCTTAGCACCCAGCGCATAGTGACTTCTAGTGATTGTTGGTTAAATAACCAATTAAACCTGAATATAGAGAAGTTGACTTTTCTAAAATCTCAAACCAGTTTAAGGAAAGAACTGAAATCTTACAATCTGATTTTCTCAACTTATCTATTGAATGAACTTCTTTCCCACATATATAAGTGGTTGCTCAGTTCAATAACCTCTCTCTCTTTAAAGATTCACCGGTTCTCAGTCCAGCTAATTCTGCAATCAATTTAAGTGGCGCTCAGGACCTGACCTGGAATAAGAATATTGTGAAACCACTGGCTTTATCTTTGCAGACTGTAGGGAAGACTTTTGCCACAGGTGATTTTCCTTACTTACATTTCTTTGGTAAATACATAATTTATCAAAGATGTATGTGATGTCTGTAATCACATAATGTTATACAAAGCTTTGTGTTCTCTCTGTTCCAAACAAAAGAGTCAGAACCACATCTGCTATGTGGAAGAAACACTGCAGTTTGAGTCTGTTCAAAAAAATTTCTTAGGGGATTGATGGCTGGCTTATCTAGTGGGGGGCTTGACAGCAAGCAGCAGGGCACTTCGAGACTGTTTCTGGTGTCCTAGTCTCAGAAGGTATATTTCTAGTCTGCAGAGTGATTCTCTTCTGAGCCCATTGGTGTCCAGTTGCCTCCAGGCCTCAGACCCTTATGTAGACAAGAAAACCCCAGAAAGGAAATGGTAATTCTTCAGTTGCTCCCTGAGGTGTCCAGTTGCAACGTGTGGAGAACCAATTCAATTGTGAATCTCAAGAACATCACTTTCTGTCAGATGGAGAACCAGCATCAGAAGAAGAAATTACAGCAAAAATTGAATCATTGACTGAAGAATTTGGCAGCTCTGGAGAGGATGTTCTCCAGAATTCTGAAGGCAGAGAATTCTATAAATGTGGAGATAAATCAAATGAAAAGGATGAGAACTTCTCTAAAAAAAGACAACATAACTGCGGTGAATGTGACCAAAGCTTTGCTTGTAGTACAGGCCTTATTCAGCACCAAAGAACCCACCAGGAGAAACCCTATGAATCTGATAAATGTGGAAAGGCCTTTAGAATGAGCTCAGCCCTGGTTCTGCATCAGAGAATTCATACTGGGGAAAACCCCTATCCCTGTAATTGGTGTGTTAAAAGTTTTAGTCGGAGCTCAGACCTTATTAAACATCAAAGAGTCCACACTGGTGAAAAACCTTACAAGTGTGATGAAAGTGGGAAAGCCTTCAGTCAGAGCTCAGATCTTATTATACACCAGAGGATCCATACAGGAGAAAAGCCCTATCAATGCAGTCATTGTAGTAAAAGTTTTAGCCAGCGCTCAGACCTGGTTAAGCATCAGAGAATCCACACTGGAGAGAAGCCTTATACATGTAACCAGTGTAACAAACATTTTAGTCAGAGTTCTGATGTTATAAAACATCAATGAATTCACACTGGGGAGAAACCATATAAGTGTGATGTGTGTGGGAAAGCCTTTAGTCAGAGCTCGGATCTTATTCTATATCAGAGAATCCACACTGGAGAAAAACCTTACCCATGTACTGATTGTGCTAAGAGTTTTAGTCAGCATTCAGATCTTGTAAAGCATCAAAGACACACACTGGAGACCATATGTGTGTGATCTGTGCAATAAAAGTTTCAGTCAAAACTCAGACCTCACTAACCATCAGAGAGTGCACTCTGGTGAAAAGCCCCATCATTGTGATAGTTGTGAGAAAGCCTTCAGTCAGAGTTCTGACCTTATTCTGCATCAGAGAATTCACACCGGAGAAAAACCATATTCATGCACACACTGCAACAGAAGTTTCAGTCAGAACTCAGACCTTAGCAACACCAGAGGATCCACACTGGAGAGAAGCCATATAAATGTAATGAGTGTGGGAAGGCTTTTAGTCAGTGCTCAGCTCTTATCTTGCATCAGAGAATCCACACTGGGGAGAAACCCTATTCATGTGATCAGTGTGGCAAAAACTTTAGTCGGTGCTCTGATCTCACTAATCATCAAAGAATCCATACTGGTGAAAAGCCATATAAATGTGATGTATGTGGGAAAACCTTCAGCACGGACACAGGTTTTACTGAACACCAGAGAATCCACACAAAGGAGAAGTCCTACCAGTGTGTTCAGTGCAGCAAAAGTTTTAGCCAACTCTCCGATATTATTAATCATGGGAAACTCCATTCTAGGGAAGACAGTTTAAATGGGATGAATATGGAAAAGCCTTTAGCACATACACCAGCTTTATTCAGTACCAGAGATACCATGCCAGAACAACAACGCTGTGAATGCTATTGATGGACACAAACAGTTTTAATCAATGTTCAACATTTATGCTACATTATTTTAGAAAGCTACTAGGGGGAAAATTAGTTCAATTCTTATAGTGAAAATTTAGCTCAGATCTCAGACATTACTAAAATCAAAATTTCCAAGGAGGAGTTCTGGGAGTTGTGAGAAGATCTTCAATGTGAATAAAATTTTTACAGAAAGTCAGTAATCAACAATAAAAAGAAATTCCTATATATTACAATTTTTAATAAGAATTTCTTAGGCATCTGCTATGACTAGCACTTTAAAACAAATAGAAAATGTTTAAGGTTTTTGTACATAAAAACAAATATCCTAAAACCAACAATTTAGGCTATAAAAACAAGGCATAATGCAAATAAGGATCCCAAATATCCTTGCAGTCTACTGGGGGAGGTAGGCCTATAACAAGATATTTTCAGTGTACTGCAGCCCAGGATTTTAGGGAGTAATCTGGAGTGAGTTCTTGGAGAAGCTTGGTCTTTAACAATAACAAGATAGGTGCTCGACAAAAGAGTAGAGGAAAGGCATTTAAAATTCTGGGAAGAGCAAGAACAAAAGTTAAAAGCAAAAGAAGGGAAAGGAAAGGGAGAAAAGAGCCTGACGTGCAAAGATTCTCCACAGTTTGGACTTATTAGAATCATAAAATGTACAACTCAGGGAGCTGGAGGAGATGATCAGGTGGTGAGCAAGGGAAGAGTCATGGGAGGTCGAGCCAAGAAGCGTGGCTTTTACTCTGTAACTTACGGAGAACAGGGATGACGTGGTCTGGTTTGAACTTGTGTTAGATTATTTTGGCAGCGATGTGTATGAATCCAAGAGGAGGGAAAGCTAGCTGGAGGTCACTTCAGTGGTCTAAGTGAGAAACGATGAGGTCCTTGGCCAGGGGAATAGGTTGGAGAAGAGGAGGCAGATTGGAGAGCTACCCATGAAGTAAAATCAGCAGGACTTGATTGATTAATAGGAGCACAAAGGGGAAGGAGTCTCAGCTGATGTCCATCTTGCTGGCCTAACAGAGGAGCGTTCCCTTGGAGGAGACTGCAGACATGTTGAGTCTGGGTTACCCTGAGACATCCAGGGAGCTGCTCACGGTCGTTTAACTTATCACAGTGGGAAATCAGGACTGATTTGAGCTGAGCCACCACCATATAGTTAAATTGTCAGGGTAAACAGTATTAGCCAAGGAGAGACATGGGGAGGGGATTCTGACTGTGAACTATAAGGATGGACTCCTACAGAAGTCCACCGTCTAAGGAGAACAAAGGGAGACCTAGAAGGAGGATGAGGAAGAAGAAAACTTCTCAACAGTTATATGTCATAATTTACACACCCACCTTTGTTCTTACTCCAGCCTAGCAGCTCCTGCAGGACCCACCTCTGGTTGGATTACAGACTTAAACAAAGTGGATTCAGTTTTCACAGCATTAAAAAAGTCAATAAAGGGCCGGGGGATTTACCTCAGTGGTGCTGCTGCCTGCCTCGCAAGCGCAAAGTCCTGAGTTCTATCCCTGGTACCAAAATAAATAAAAGAAAGCCATCAGATGAAAGGCTGATCAACTTCATAATGCAAGGATTAGGCTGCCAATTCTTTTTTTTTTTTTTTTTTTGGTTCCGGGGATCAAACTCTAGTCCTTGCACTTGTGAGGCAGGCAGCAGAACCACTGAGCTAAATCCCCAGCCCTAGGCTGCCAATTCTTTAACTTGTTGATCACTCTTAATATCATAAGAAAAGAGAAAACTGGTCATTGTGCGGCTTCTGGCAGGAATGTACAGGAGTACCTAGGAGACCTTTTTGGCAAAAAAAAGAATGTGAATTTGATCAAGCATCTATATCTATTTGTTTATTGGAAATACAGGGAACAAAAGAAAATTAAATGACACCTTAGGTATCCAATCAGCAAAATCTAGAAAATGGAATATTCTGCCAGGTTTTCAGAATGGAAAAATTTAATTGTAAGAAGAAAAAAAAGAAGGGGAACTCTTCTAGATTAAAAGAGGTTTAGGGGACACATTAACTAAATTCTGATGTGTGAACCTTTTTCAGTCTCAACTTGAACAAACCAGGTATAACAACCACTCTGAGATAACTGAAAAAAATTAGAATACTGGTGAGATAATTGATGATATTAATAGACTATTAGTGTTAATTTTAGGTGTAGTAATGACACATTGGAGTTACCCTTTTGAAAGAATCCTTTTAGTTACACATATAGAAGTACTTATGGAAGAGATTATATGATAAAAGGATTTGCTTCAAAATACCCCAGAGCTGGGCCAGGGATTTAGCTCAGTGGTGCCGCTGCCTGCTTCACAAGCACAAGGTTCCGAGTTTGATCCCCGATACCAAAAAAAAAAACCAAAAAAAACCTAGAGCGTACATGTGTGTATGTGCCAGGGGAAAGAGGTACAGGGTATAGAAGAAGCAAAATTGGCTATGTGTTAAGAAATGGTGAAGTTGTATAATGGGTATGTAGAAGTTTATTATGTTATTCTCTCTCCTTTTATATACATTTAGATTTTTCCATGATGCAATGTTAAAATAATAATAAGCGGGGCGTGGTGATGCATGCCTGTAATCCCAGCACTCAGGAGGCTGAGGCAGGAGGATCACCACAAAGTTCAAGGCCAGCCTGGGCTACATAGTGAGTTCAGGGCCAACCCGAACTACAAAGGGAGACCCTGCCTCAAAAACCAAAAATAATAATAATAGTAGTAGTTTTCTCTTATTCCACCACCCCCAAAGACTCCACTGAAAATTATTCTGGCACCACACATGGTGGTGCACGCCTGTAATCCCAGCAGTTGGGAGGGTGAAGCAGGAGGGTTGCAAGTCTAAGGCCAGCCTTGGCTACATGGTGTGTTCACTGCTTTCTGCAAAGCTTCCACCATCTGATCAAGTGCACACTTGAGAATTCGAGGAAACCTCACTGATAGGACTCTACCCAGTCACATAACCCAGCTTGGGCTACACAGCAAGACTTAGCCAAAGGGAAAAAATGATTCTGAAAGATCTCTTGAGATCTTAGAAAATGATTTTTAGAAAATGTGTTTTTTAATCGACATGTGACATCTAACTAATGAAGGCATTGCTCCCAAGGTTGTAGCTGGCTTTATGTGCCTGGGCTGAGTCCTTCAGTGAGGTTTCCTTGAATCTCAAGTGTGAGGTTCATCAGAGGGCAGCAGCCGTGCAGAAAGCAGTGTCCTCCCAGCCTGTGTCCTGAGCAGCCCCTCCTGTCCTACAGATGCTGCAAACGGGAACAGCAACCTCGGAGGGAAGACGGCCGCGTCCAGCTTCACCCCAGCCCGCCCAGGGAGCTACTCCTTGTCACCACGACCTAGTTATGCATCTGTAGACCAAGGTACAGCACCTGGCTAGAGTACTGAAACAGTGCACTTCATTGTGGGAGAAGCACTACAGATTTTTGAACAGTGAATGATCTGACACACACTCTGGAGTTTTCCTTTTGCTTGCTATACAGTGTCTTGAAAGATCATGGTTAGTCTGAGCAATGATATTTAAATATATTGGTGATTTTGCATGCAAGAGCCTAGCTGGGTACTAAATGTTGAAACAAATGTATAAGAAGGGCCGGGGATTTTGCTCAGTGGTTCCGCCACCTGCCTCGCAAGTGCAAGGTCCTGAGTTTAATCCCCGGTACCAAAAAAAAAAAAGTATAAGAAAACATCTTTAAAAACCATGGCTTTTGCTGACCGTGCACAGGACTCACTGTTCCTCTTTGTTGTGTGACCCTGGGTGTAACACTTGTCCTACAGCTTCCAGCATTGGTCATAGAATCAAATGAAATAATCGGAATAAAATTGTAGAGCAGCACACAGATTTTTAGGCTTCCTAGTCTGATGTTGGATTCTTAGTGTGGCTTTTTTTAACTTTTTATCTTCACCTCTAGAAGAGTAACTTAGACCTTCTGAGTAAATTAAAGTAAAAATCCTGTCACTTTGATGTTCACTTTTCTTCCACCTTATGGAGGACAAAGCTATCTTTCTTTTTGCCTTCAGCTACCATCTTCACTTCCGGGCCACCAAAGAAACGACACCGGGGATGGTATCCTGGGTCACCTGTCCCCCAACCTGGTTTAGTTGTACCTGTTCCTACAATTCGTCCCCTTTCAAGAACCGGTAAGATTTTAACAGAAGGTAGATGTTAAAGTTGTTTGTTTGTTTTTTTTAAATTAGCAAAGATATCTTCCAGTCTTGTTCTTTCCCTGAAACCTTGAAAGTATATTTCCTTCCTTGCATCCAAAATTATGTAAGGGTACTGACAGTAGCTAATATTTTGTCCCCGTATCTCCCTCCCCTACAAGCATCTGTACTATCACAACTGACTGACTTCAATTCAGCCTTCAGCTTAGTTTTAATCCAAAAAAAATAATGATAAGCCATTCACAGGCCACAAATGGATGCGCTATGTCAGTAATGGCGTTCAATTTGCCCTTCAGCGGTCTGGTTCTTTGTGTGACCTATACATGTTACTCCTGGCTTCCGTGGTTTTGTCTGTGGCTAGAATCTGCAGGACCAACTGGCTCTCCTTAATGCTCTCCAAACTGTGGCTGTTTGGTGTCCACAGTTACACATCCAAACATTTGTCTACCTTATACTAAATAGACAACTCTTTTTTTTTTTTTAATAGACAACTCTTAAGTGTACCATTTCTAAGACACAGGTCGGATTCTTTAAAAACTTAAAGTTGTTTAAATTAAATAATTTTAAAGACTGCAGAGATCTTATATATACAAAGAATTATACCAATGTGTTACTGTGGTTGCCTGCAGGTGGTGCTGATTCATGATGAAGCTGTCTTTCTTCACACTTGTCTGTAGTTTCAAAGTTTACACAGTGGGCAGATATGCTTTTGGTAACCTGGGGAATGGGGAGAAAAATACCAAACAAAATCCCAAAGATTGCAGGTGGAAAAAACAACTAGAAAGAAAACCACTAAAATGCCAAATGGTAGTTCTCTCCTGATGCTATGATCGTAGTTAGCTTTCTTCTTCCCTTTGTTTTTCTTACTCCTACTTTTATATAATACACATTAACTACTTCAGTAAAAAACCATAAAACTAGTAGATTTATAAAACTTCTGTATTTATAAGATCTAACCTGGATTGTTTTTTATTGTATTTCCTTCAGCTTTCATGTCTAATCCTTCTTGTTAAACAACTTTTTTTTTTTTCCAGAGCCCCTTTTATCTGCCCCAGTTCCACAGACCCCATTAACTGGAATTTTACAACCTCGGCCCATTCCTGCAGGGGAAACTGTAATGGTTCCTGAAAACCTGCTGAGTAACTCAGGAGTTAGACCAGTAATTCTGATAGGTAAGCCAAAGGAAACGCCAAGGTACCTGTGCTCTCTGGAATTTAGGAATGTTTCCCTATGTCATTATTTGTGGCTTTACTCACACATTCATGCATGTATTCATTTATCCCTTTATTGATTCCTTGAGCTTTGATTGGTCAGCCTCCTCTCGCTATATTAAACATGTGATTAGAAGCCGAGAATAAGGCAAAGTCTTCTTGCCCTCAAGTACTGTTCAGTGGGGGCACCTGACCCCTCACTAGCACTGTGAGCGGTAAACAACCATTACCACATACCATGAGGACATTGCTACACACAGGATCTGGGAGCTACCTGGGGTCACAGCCAAGAGCTCAAGTAACTCAGAGGAGAGGACTTACCCTGCCTGAGGGCCTAAGACTCCTCAGAAGTGTTTGAGCCAGATCCTGGAGGTTGCTCAGAGTGGACAGGATGGGGAGGGGACATTACAGTCGAGGAAGCTAAGCCACAGGGAGAAGAAACAAGCTAAGCCAGCTCCCAGCCTCACCCCAGGGAACCGAGAAGCCCCACAGTTGGAGACCTGAGCCACAGGGAAGCACCTTCACATCAGTGTCCTTCGATTTCGAGTCTTTGTCCTTCTAGGCTACCTGGAAGTGGAGGGACAGAAATTTAGAGGCCCCTAGGTTACAGGACTAATGGAATACATTTCATACCCACATTGAAAGGCGCCTAGGGCCAGGGATGTAGTTCAGTGGTGCTGCTGCCTGCCTGGCAAGCACAAGGTCCTGAGTTCAATTTCCAGTACCAAAAAAAAAAAGATTCTCTGCAAGTCTTCTCAGTGTGGGGCCAGCCTAGGCCAGGAGGGGACTATCTGCTTTACCCTGACAGGTAGGGTGTGACTGCATGAGGTGTTATCTGTTCTTGAGGTTGGCCTGAGTCTACCCATTAGGTTTTGTTTCAAGCCCTGTCCTTTATCAGGCCCCTTTCCACTGATCCCAGATCTACAGGCATTTGGGAGTCCCAGTTGTTTAAATCCCATATGGTTTAGGAAGTTCTTTCTAAACTTTAGCATAATGCAACTAAGCCTTGGAAAGATGCATAAAACATGGGATTCTTTGGTGCCTGACTTTTAGAGAATCTCTCAGAGGAACTGTCATGTCCATCAGACCACCAGAACAGAGTATACCTTCAACATGGTTGTATTTTATCTACTTCCAAGATAATCTGGGGCTATTTACTGACATTCAGGAAGAAAGCTTCACTAAGAAAACTTTTGCAAAAGTCACTAAGATAACAAAAGGAGTAGGAATCCCCAAGCACTGCAACTGACAGAATATTGCTTTCAGTTGCTGAGTTTTACTCAAAAGATTTTCCCCAAAACCTCAGGAAGTAAATATGTTATTGTGGTTTGTTTACTTTCTCATCTGAAAAGAAACACAGATATTTTATCATCACAGTTTTACAGAGGATCCAGAAACATTTTTCAAACTCATCAGTCTTCTATGGCAGCAATATAATATTAACAGATCCCTTCTGTGGGAAACAGAAAAGTGATCTGAATATTTTGCTTCATGTTCATCTGATTAAATATAGAGTTGGAATTTGGAACATTGAGGTGAATCCGGAGGCTGGATATATTTGAGTAGTTTGTTTGTTTGTTTGTTTCTTTTGGTAGTGATCTCAGAGGGCAGGGAATTTTGTTAAGCGTCTTTGTTCCTCATTCACCAATATGCTCACCGGTTAGATCACAGAAAGAAATGTTGAATTGTATCGATCTGCTTCTGTTGGGGCAGGCTATGGCACTTTACCCTATTTCTATGGAAATGTTGGTGACATTGTGGTGAGTCCTCTGCTGGTGAATTGCTACAAGATTCCACAGTTGGAAAACAAAGATTTGGAACAATTAGGGTTGACTGGCAGCCAACTCCTGAGTGTAGAAAACATGATCCTTCTGACGATACAGTATCTTGTGCGGCTTGGTAAGTTATCTTCGGTAATCATTTGCTGGTGGCTATTTTTATTCTTTTTTGTACAGCTCTGTTTCCTTTCTTTTTCATGTTCATCCATCTGCCTATCTGTTTTCCTTCTTTCACTTCTAGCATTCTTCTTCTTCAACCCCATCCTCTTAAGACTTTTCCTTTTGCTCTCCTCCATGGCTCCGCTGCTTTCCTTTGCTCAGCTTCTTTGGGTCCTAATGGAGATGAATTGCTCCACCTAGTGTCCTCAGAGCTCCAAAGCAGCCGACGCAGGCAGAAACCCTGAATGTCCCCTGGCACCCTTCTCCTGGGAAGCCCAGCCAGGCCACCTTCCTGAAAGCACAGCTGCCATCTGGAATGCTAGCGTGGCCATTGTTTTAGACAATTATTTTCCAGTTTTCCCAATTATCCTTTTTATTTTGTGTGTCTGCTGCCCCTAAACCCATTGTTTTCTTCTGGCACACCCCTCTGATGTAGTCCCGCTTTCCTTCAGGTAAGCGGTAACCATAGGCTTCCCTGCAAGGTTCTCTAGGCTCTAGGTAAGGGGGCTGCTCAGGTCATGAACCCTTCACTTTCCCTATTGCTGGGTCCCTTCCGCCCCACAGTGGGTCCAGCAGGTGTCCTGACAATGCTGTTGTTGTTCAGCACCATTTACATTGAAATGTCCTTTATTTTGCAAACTGCAGCAGTCCATTGAATATGCAGCCTAATTATACACTCACTCCAGGAATCAAGCCACTGATTTACTTAGAAAAATGTTTTGAGATATAAAATGACACAATAATTTCGTATGCATTCTCATGATCCCCCCCACACCCTAATACTGGGGATCGAACTCAGGACCTTGTGCTTGCCAGGCAGGCACAGCTCCACGGAGCTAAATCCCTGGCCCTCATGATCTTTTTTAGTGTTAGGGGAAAAAACTCTGGTGTTAAGAAATAATAAACATACTGGGATAAAACAGTGTTCAAAAACCAAAAGTTTCAGCAAGCCAGATTCGGCCTTTGTAGCATCGGATAACAACATGGCTAGAGCCACTAGTTCCCAGACAAGCAACTTGAATGGGCTTTTGGAACTTGCAAGATTTTCCATGAGAACCTCTCTCGTGACAGACCTAGGACTTGCAGATCGTGCTTATTGGCAGGTAATAAAATTATAAAAACACTTGGCTTTACAACTCATTTGGTGTCGTAATTTTAATTTGCTACACACTGACTGTGGACTATGGATGGTCTTCTAACCCCGAAAGTAGTTTCTAGATGCACCCAGAGTCAGTTTTTTAAAAAAAGTTCATAGAACAAGCCAATCACTGTATCTTTTTTATTTTTTTCTTTAATACTGGAGATTGAACCCAGGGCCTTTGGACGGAGCTGCGTCCCCATCTGTTTTGAGATAGAGTCTTCCTAAGTTTCCCAAGTGGGCTTCAGCCTCCTGAGCCACTGGGATTTATCACTGTATCTTTTTTTTTTTAACCTGAGTAATGATTTAAAAAACCAGAGTCTGAGTTAATTAAATAAACCACCTAGTCAAAATAAGATGCCTTTACATGACTAAAAGCTCTTATCTTAGAAATTTTCAATTTAATTACAGATTCTTCTGCCCACAGGATCAGTTCTCTCCAGAATTGTACTCCCAATTGACTGTGTCTCTCAACAGCTAAAATATCCAACACAAATAGCTGTTTTTCCCCTCACTCTTTTTTTTTTTTTTAACTGGGAATTGAACCTAAGCCTTCACACTGAGTCACTTCCACTGCCCTTTATATTTTGAATTTCAAGACAAGGTTTTACTAAGTCACTAAGTTGCCTAGGCTGGGCTTGAACTTGTGATCCCTGCCTCCATCTCCCAGAATGCTGAGACTACAGGCGTGCACCACCATGCTGGCTTGCTTTCTTTTTTAATCTAAACTTTGTACATTGGAATTTCTCTGTCCTTCAACTAACTATTCAAGAGTTTATGAAAAAAAATATTTTGCCTTCAGAGATTTTCAGAAGCAACCAGAATAAACATAATAGACATTTTAAAAATCTGAACCTGTAAAAGGATGGTGATGATGATATTTCGGTGGCCCAGATATGTAGAGGTAATAGAGAAGAAAACCAAGATTCTTTAGAAGGAACAGGCCTTTCCACACAGTCACTTTTTAAATGTTTCTCTGTTATTTCACAATCTTGAAAATCTTTTGAAGTAGATAATGAAACAGCAAACCCAGAGATGGTTGGAGGGTCTGTTAGAACCTTGCCTTTTCCTGTCAAACTTGCTCTCTCTGAAAAGCTATGAGAACTGACATCTGGACTTCACTGAATTCCTGGAGATCAGTACCTGAAGGAAAAATTACTACCATCAGGCTTGCAAAATGTGGACAAAGTCTCCTGCAATCCACTGCAAAGCATGAGGGTCGATGAGTGGAAGCAAAGCATTTTACTCCTAGAGAGCTCTTCCCACCCTTAATCCGGAGTCTTCTCCCTGTTTTTCGATTCCTAACAGTAATTCAGTCAGAACTCTCCAAAAGTGAAATTTAAGGTAACAGAGGCTGCTGGGAATATGTTGGATAATTTTATTTTCCCAGAATGCCTTTATATTTGGGATTTGTTATGCTTCCTAATAAGATATGTTGCTCAGTCCTGATTTGAAATGGGTCTTAGCATCACAACCATGAACCAGGGCTCTGAGCCTTCGGTTTGTCAATGAGGAACAGGGAGGGAACTGGAGTCAAGGCCACCTGCTTTGAGCTGTCATGTTCTGGTAAAAGAAAACATTAAATATCCCCCCACCTTCCTATCATGAGGAAGTACAAATCTAGCCACTTCGAGCTCCCTAAGTGTGTACCACTAACTGTGATGCCAGTTTGGCACAGCTCAATGGGGATCAGGAGTCTTGTGATACCCAAGAAAATGGGGGGAAAAACCAGCACCCACCATCACCTCGCCCTAGATAGCAGAGGGGAGGACACAGGAACAAACTTGACACTAAGCATTACCGATTCCGTGCTGTTTCTAGGTATAGATGAGAAACACATCTACAAAGATCCCTTTCTTCTAACTCTCCCTGGCCCCCAATCAACCCTGGAAAAGCCATGTTCTTGAATTTATTTACTTGTGACATGGATCATATTTTATTTAATTTCTCTTATTTTAAGAACATTATCAAAACCCCTCATTTTCTTACTTTCCCAGAAAAGATGGGCAGAGCCATGAGGCCACTTAAATCCCCATTAGAAGAGGAGTGACTAATCACTCAAGGTACCAGAGAGAAGTCCAATTCCTTATCTCTGGGTTCTTTGGTAAGGGGACTTTTGCCCTGGGGTCTGAAGCCAAGGCCCAGTCTCAGGCCACAAACACTTAGAGTCTGTGTCTATTGACGGGAGCCTGAATTTCAAGTCTCAGATTCACACAGCAAAAGAAATGACAAAATAGAAGGAGTGAATATATCTCGCTGGTTTTAATTTAAAGTAAATGTAGACATCATAATTTGTTACACTAAAATGCCATACATTGACTTGGTTATCTTGTTTTAAAGACTGGTTGAGTTTCTAAAGAGAATTTTAAAAATCCCCTACTTCCAAGGGCCATAGGTCAACAGTATAAACTTTTCTCTGAGGGTGAGGAAGAGGCCAAATGTCTTTTTTTCTTTCTTTCTTTTGAGACACTAAGTTGCCCTGGCTGGGCTTGAACTTGTGATTCTCCTGCCTGAGCCTCTCAGACTGCCGATATTACAGGTGTGTGCTACCACACCCAGCTCAAATACCATATGTAACAATCCAGAACACCAAGAAATAACTAGATGATGAAAGCATTCTGTATCTGGGGAAAGTATGGGGCTAATGTATAGATTGGTAGTAAAAACTAATATTCATAAAGACACTCTTTTCAAAATTAGATATAGATACAACATATTAAAGTGTTTTTTAGAGTACTGATGAATAAAATGAGAAATGACTGAAACTTAAACCTAACTATGCACCAGTAGTTCTGCTTCTATTTTATTAGTCAATAACAGTGTCCATAATGCCAGGTTATCAAGTCAAGAAACCTGCTACCTGGCCGGGCATGATGGCACATGTGCAAGTCACAAGTTCCAGCCCAGCCTGGGCAACTTAGCAACTTAGTGAGAACTTGTCTCAAAATAAAAAGGTTTTTTTGGTTTTGCTTTTGTTTTTTTTTTGTACCAGAGATCGAACTCAGGACCTTGCGCTTGCGAGGCAGGTGGAAAAAAGTTTTTTAAAAGGCCTGGAGATACACCTCAGTGTGAAGCTGCAGGATTCACTCCCCAGTACCTGCAGTGACGGTCTCCCAGGGTAGACAGTGGAACTGATTTTCTCTCTCGTAGTAGACCCTCTACTAAAGGGATCGGGAATAGAGTAAAGGAGAAAAGAAGCCTGGTTTTTTAAAAAGCAAGACTGAGAGAAGGAATTTCAGGATGGGAAGTGGTTAGCAGGGTTTCCATCCTTGGGACCTGCAGGGAAAAGCACTTACTTGGAGTTGAAGTATGGTGGGCTTCGAAGAACTGCAGACTGGGGGCTGGGTGGGTGTCTTTACCAGTGATTTTTAAATTCTAGTTGTAATTCTCTTCAATGTAGGTCCTGATCAGATACCTCTCAGGGAAGAATTTGAGCAGATTATGCTGAAAGCTATGCAGGAATTTACTCTGAGAGAGCGAGCCCTACAGGTGGGCGCCTCCTGTGTCCCAGTGTCACCGGGACAGCTCCCCTGGCTTGCTAGATTAATCGCCAGCGTGTCCCAAGACTTGGTTCATGTGATTGTGACCCAAAACTCTTTGGCCGAGGGCATTTCAGAGACTTTGCGGATTCTCAGTGAAATGAGACACTACCAAAGGCTTCCAGATTATGTTGTAGCAATTTGTGCTTCAAAAATCAGAGGAAATGAATTTTGTGTGGTGGTATTGGGTGAGTTCTTTTTAATTGTTTATTTAATGTATTCAATCATCTGTCGTTTAAAAAGTAGTTATTGTTTCAGGCGTCCGTGTAATGGACCTCGGGTGAACTGCTCCAACCTGGCTTCTTCCTCCTAATTTTAACTATTCCTTTCCTCCTCACATCAGACTCTCAGCTTGGCCAGCACCCCTGTCAGCTGGCTGTGGGAGCATTCTTTCAAAGCTCACCCATGTAACAGATACCCTTGTAGCATGTAATTTCTGTCTTTAAAAAGTTTTGGAAATGTTACATGCTGACATGTGACAAAGCCAGTGGCACAGATGGCCTGTGCCCGTTAGTCAGAGTGCCAGAACTTAGCTGATGCATTCCCCTCCTCACTGAAGAGTCTATTTTAGAATATTAACCCTAAAGACTGTGTTCTGAAAGTTAGTACATTACAAAATGTGCAGGGCTCTTTTCCCCATTCTGTACTGCCTTTCTACTAGGCACCACCCTGTGTAGCCATTTGAATTAAATTGTGCTTTTCTCCGGCCTATACTGGATGGCACTCACCTTTTTATATGAAAACAGCCACACACTCATCCTTTGGAAATGCCTGTCTGCCCCCCCTTCTGTGTTGTACGGATTTTTAGGAAGCATCACCAGACAGTGCTACGTTAATTTTTTTCAGATTCATTTGTAAAAACAGTAATGTTTATATTTATAATCATAGAAAATGATTTTATACTTTGTTACACTCTTCCCTAGTCTTTGAACATATCCCTGTTTACATTTTCACAATTACAAACTTAAGTACATCATTTTCTCCCTTGATCACCTAGTGCTCTATTATAAACACTTCCTGTTGTTGTCTATAGTTTTTACATCGGCATTTCAAATGTCATTAATTAAATGTCCACATCTTTTGACCCCCAATGCTTTTCCTTTTTTAAAAAATTTTATTTTATTGATACATTTTAGGTATACAATATAGTGACATTCATCATTGGGAATTTGCACCTTTACATAATCTCTCTTGGTTCTTATTTTTCCCCCTTCCCCTGCCCTCCCTTCTACCCCTCCATCCCTCCCTATTTACAAAGACGTTGTTTCCATTTTTCCATTTTTTCATATTAATTCCATTCCCTTCTTTCCTTTTCCCCTACCCCTCCCACTTCCCCTTCCCCTTTGCCCCTTTTCTTCCTATTTCACATTATCTATTATACCTTTTAGTCCTTATTTACACTTTCAGTTTCTCACTAGAGAAACTATTTGGTATTTACACATGTGTGTCCTATTTATTTCACTTAAGAGTATTGCCTCAATGTGCATCCACTTAGCTATAAATGTCTCTAATTTCTCATTTTTTATGGCTGAGTAGTACTCCATTTTATTAAAAAACCACATTTTCTTTATCCAGTCTCCAGTTGATGGGCATTTGGGCTGTTTCCAAGTTTCAGCTATCACAAACTGTGCTGCTATGAACATGGGTGCACATATATCACTGTGGTATGATTCTTTGAATTCTTTGGGGAAGATCCCCAGCAGGGGAATAGCTGGGTCAAATGGGACTTCCAGTCCTAGTTCTTTGAGGTCTCTCCATACTGATTTCCACAGTGGTTGCCCCAGTCTACACTCCCACCAGCAGTGGAACAGGGTTCCTCTTTCCCCGCACCCCCGCCAGCATTTGTTATTGGTTGATTTCTTGATAGCAGCCATTCTTTCTGGAGTGAGGTGGAACCTCAGCGTTGTTTTCATTTGCATCTCTCGAATGACCAGTGATATTGAATCTAGTGCCTGTCATCACATCCTTGAGTTGTTTCCAACTATGGTGATTCGTTCCCCTGATGAGTTGTCTCTTCTGTTCTTCAGGTCAGCATCAATCTCGGGCTCTGGCAGAGAGCATGCTCACCACAAGTGAGTTTTTGAAGGAAATTAGTTATGAGCTCATCACAGGAAAGGTCAGTTTCCTGGCATCACATTTCAAAACCACATCATTAGGTGAGTGGTTGTAAGATTTGGCAACACTGCCAGCCTCTGACTGCATGACTGAGTTTCAATCTTAGCCTGTTGAGATGAACTTGGAGCTGAAGCCTGCCAGCTGACCTTTTCTTGGGAATAGTTTATCCTCAGGATCCTGTGACTAGTACCACAGGAAGCAGGCGTGGTCCACAGGACGGCACATGGGTACTGGGATCAAAGCCTCGGCTCAGCGGCCCCTTTGGTGAATGACTTGGGCACATCCTTCCTTCTCCCTGGAGCCCAGCATTCTCATTTGTCATGTGGAGAGAGGATAATCCCGTTCTGTCCGCTTTGGATGTTGTGGAGGTCCAGGGAGACACAGCATGTGAAAGTTTGTCTGTTGTGAATATGATACCAGCAAGGACAGCCCTTACTGTAGAGACTGCTATAGAGGTCACCAGGCATAAACTCTGACATGAGTTGCTGGCTGAGCCACAAATCTCCATGCAAACCCAGCCTGACTCCTCACCCTGGAGAGTGATAAGGGGCACACAAGCGTTTCCTTCTTTGTAAACGTCTTATGTCCACTTTATTTTGACACAGGTGATGACCTGGACAGGCTGTTAGAAAAAATGCAGCAAAGAAGAGGAGATAGTGTGGTCACCCCTTTCAACGGAGACCTCAATGAATGTGTGTCGCCACAGGAGGCTGCTGCTATGGTTCCCACACAAAACCTGGGTAATGTTGCCTCAGACCGAGAGGGGGAAGGCAGTCCTTGGGACAGACATTACTGAAGCTAAGTCACTCAGGGTTTGGGGGAGTCCTCAAGCTGTAGACCACAACAGGCTGCACTTCATTGTCTGTGTAACAAATCTGGTTCAAAGGAAAAAATGCCATACCCAGGGGCCTGGATCAAAGGCTTTCTTTTTAGTAAAAGTCTCCTAAAATTAAAACCAAAGTCAAACACTTTATCTTAAATGGTCTCTTTCCCCCCCGAGAAGTTCCAGGATCCTAAGTGTTTTTTATTTTTTTCCTTAGCTCCACCAGCCATGCCAGAAAGCTGCTATGCTTGCTGAGGGACCTAGACTTCTGCTCCTTTGCTCACTTTCTGACTTATGGGAAAAGTTTTCAATTAGCAATAATCGTGTCTTGGATAAACCTCATTGGCTACGATACTGCCACTGCACAAAACTATCACTTTCTGACTTATAAAACCCACGTAATCTCAGGGAGAATGCGGTCTTCCCAGCAGACAGAGCAGCTGTAGCAACCCATCCCCTGCCTGTTGCGCCCAGCATGGACCGTGAGCCAAGTGGGAAGAGTCTGGTGGTCAGATTGGATTCCTTTGGGTTAAATTCCTTCCCTGGTTCATTGATTGACAGGGAAAACAGGCAAGGAGAGGAAAAAGAACAGGAGAAAGGATAGATAGGAAACAGATCCACATCAGCTGCTGCTGACAGCCATTTGGCCTGCCTCTGTAGGAATGTGTCATTTATATATGAGGGTCACCTCGGGCAATAAGAGTAGCCTGGCTTGGCATCAGCTCAGTCCTTAAACAAATGCAAACACAGGCCATAAAACGTTCTGACTTCTGGATAGTATTTGGTAATAAAGTGATCGTCCAGATTATCTAAAACGTGTTTATATTCATTTTGAATTGTTAACAAATAAAGAATTTAAATATTCCCCGAGTACTTACAGATCCAGTACATACTGAAGCACATAGCCTTGGTTTCCTACTTACGAAATGTTGCTTAAAGATAATTTTCTATTAACTCAAACTTCGAAATCTGCTAAGGTAATCCCTATCAATTTGTGCGTATGTTTAGTCCTTGCCCACCAAAGCTGTGAAATGAAGGAAATAGCAGCCTAACCGCATCAGAAGGCAGACTTGTTTTGCTCAGTAGTCTTTGTAGGCAAAAAACTATTTGGGATTTTTTTTTCAATGCCGGCGATCGAACCCAGGGACTTGCACATGCTAGGCTAGTGTGCTCTGTGGAGATGGACCCCCAGTCTTACTACTAAAATGTGCATCTCGGGGCTCTGCTAATGGCTCTCCCTGCCTGTTGCGAGACTGCTGTATCAGTCTCCGCTGTACCTGAGTGACGCGACTACTTTCTGCCTCACCTACATCATAGTTTGATTTTAGAAAACATTAAGTAGCATAGGTTAATTAGGCCTTTGTGATTCTGTTCCAGTCAAATGCCAACATGTGTTCTTGATAAAAAGCAGCCCTTAAGGCAGTGGGGGCAAGCCTATGGCACACGTGGCCACAGCAGGCTGCTTGTTGTCACTGAAAGCTCTGAAAGCTCAACACTGTCTTAAGGAATCAAAAACTGCCTGCTCAGGTGTTTCCTTACATTTCCTGCCTTTCACTGCGTGTGGATCTGCATGCAAGCATACCAGAGATTGAGTGCCTGATTATAGCTTGCAATAAAAAGCTACTGACAGGGACGGAGTATCTGGACAGTGTTGTGTAATATATCACATACTGAAAGGCCAGCTGGCTGTGTCACGGGTCAGTCTTCTCAGATAGTCCTGGCCTCAGCACTGGCGCAGGCTGAAGCACACAGTCCTGCCAGGTCACAAGTACTGGCAAAGACCAGTCAAGTGGGAAGAAAGGTGAGGGTTGTGTCTCTGTGACCTCCACTGTTCAGTCACTGGAAGAGCAATTTCAGACTGGGTTGCAGTTGACTAGCTGTAGAGGAGGTGTTGACGGCAGTGCCATCCAGAAAAGCAACCCAGCATGATCCCAGTTACACTGTCACCTCCTTCCCGAAGTTGGAGTTGGGCTCCGGCAGTAGCCTATGCCGAGATTCCCAAAAACCTGGCCACTCTGCCCTGTCTACTGATGAGTCCCGGCTTAACCTGAACCTGCAGTCGGTCTCCACCATCACTGGCTGGGCCAGGGGGTGTGGAATTGGGATCTGTAGAACGATCCATCAATTTTAAATAATGAATTCTGTAAAAATGCCACATGCAACTCCTGAGCACATATTCTCAGCCAAGTTTTTGGAGGAAGTAGGCAAATCTGTTAAAACTCAACAGCAGATGAGAAGAGCAAGTGAGAATTCTCAGTGATGGAGCATTAGTTACCGTGCATTTATGTCCCTATATGGATTCACAGTGACCATCACAGAAGTAAATTAATCTTGTTCTTGTAACTCTTTTTAATTTTAGATTTAGATAATGAAACCTTCCAAATTTATCAACCGCAGCTTACAGTTGCCAGAAAACTCTTATCCCAGGTATGTGCCATTGCGGACAGTGGCACCCAGAGCCTGGACCTCGGCCACTTCAGCAAAGTGGACTTCATCATCATTGTCCCGAGATCGGAGATTCTGGTCCAGCAGACTCTGCAGCGGGTTCGACAATCAGGTAAGAGCGAACTTTCTAAGAGGGCTCCAGCTGGGTCCAGTGTCTGATCCCCTATGCCTCTTCCTTTTGCTTAATCCCAGTGTTTAGAGGACCCTCAAAACATTCTTCAATAATAAAAATCATAAAAGCACTTTGATTGTTACTTCATACTTATCTGTAAGTTTTTCCTCAAGGTACTCTACCTTTTTCCCTCCAAAGCCAAGGGTGACTTGGTGTGCATGTTTGCCACATACTGGGGAGTCCATGGTGCGCTCCATGGGACTGGACTTGCCTGTTCATTTACGAAGAGGAGTTTCCCAGAGGCAAGGACAGGGCTGTTCGGAGGATGGAGCCTGCCCCCGCTGAGCTCCTCTGTGCATGCAAACTCAGGTCCTTCCATGGCTTCTCAGCCAATGAGCACATTCCCAGCACATTTCCACCTAGAAAGCAGAACCACCCCCCCACCCCCCCCACCCCCCGGTACCAAGGAGGGAAAGAAACCTCAATTTAAAAACACAATGTAGGGGCTGGGGATTTAGCTCAGTGGTTTTGCTGCCTGCTGCACAAGCGCAAGGACCTGAGTTCAATCCCCAGTACCAAAAAAAAAAACCACTTTAAAATAAATAAATAAATAAATAAATAAAGACACAATGTAGGCCGGGGATTTATCTCAGTTCCATCACCTGCCTCCCAAGCACAAGGACCCAAATTCGATCCCCAATACCAATAAATAAATAAATAAATAAAATTAAAAAATAAAAACCCAATATAGGGGCAGAGGAGATAGTTCAGTGGTGCCGCTGCCTGCCTGGCAACCACAGGGTCCTGCGTTTAATCCACGGTACCAAAAAAATAAAATTACTCCCAATCACTGTAAGAAAATAAGTAGACAGGGAAAAATATGTTCCCAGAAAATATGAAAGGGTAGAGAACAAAAATTTTACAAGTCTGTCATTATCCTTTATCAAAAATAGTGTGCCTACATGTGTAAATACTGAATAGTTTCTCTAGTATGAGAAACTGAAAGTGTAAATAAGGGTTAAAATGATTAAAATGAATAATTGATAATTTGAAATAGGAAGAAAACTCCAAAGGTGTAGGGGTGATGAGAGGGGAAGGGGAAAGGAAAGAAGGGAAAGGAAAAATTATGAGAAAAGAAAAAAAAATGGAAACGAAATCTATGTAAATAGAGAAGGGTGGAGGGGGTGAAGGGCGCACAGGTAATGGGGAAAAAATAACCAAGATACATCACGTGCAGGTACAAGCACCCAATGATAAATGTAAACATATTGTATACCTAAAATGTACCAATAAAAGAACTTAAGAATAAAAATAAAATAAAATAAATTAGAATTTCAGATAAATAATGAATACAATTTTTAGTATAAGTATGTCCTTAAATGTTGCATGGAACACATGTATATACACTAAAAATTTTAAAAAACCATTTGTTCCTAGTGAAATTCTAAAAAAAAAAAAAAAATAGTGTGCCTAGGATCACAAAAAGCTGAGAGTAATTTAGAAAATTGATGCAGCTGAAAAATGCCAACCTGAGGAAACTAGATTTGAAAGGGAAATCATAAATGTCATGTTGCTTCCAATTACCTTAGTTGGGAGAAACACAGATTTTAACTATAGAGGATGAATCATTTTTTGCCACCGTATTTTAGTTTCAATATATTTGAAAATAGGAAACAAAACTTCAGACATGCTTAACTTGTGGCGTGTACGTTCCACACCTATCCTACGTGTCTCTCAAACTTCATCTTCTTACAGATCACCAGGGCATAGTGTTGAATCGCACATTCCCCTCGGGTGAGTCCCGGCAGGCTCCAGGTTTTGCATTCCCAGGGCCAATGTTCCTGGTCTGAGGACCACAATTTGTGTAGCACAGCTGTATAAAATCTCCCCTTGTTAGTTTTAGGAGCAAAATGAGCTGCCTGAAAATAGGTTTCCCCTCTCACGTGAGTCTCTCCTGGTGGCTGTGACCAGCACACGGGAAGTCTTGGCCACAGCTAAGGACACCGAAGTACCTTCCTTCTTTTAACCTCTAAATGCCAAGTTATAAAATGACCTCTTGGAAATACTGACTTGAAAGTGAGAAATGATAGAGGACAAATGCCTTCTGTCACAGTTCTCCCAGAAGCCAGCATGAGTGCTGGATTCTCAGCTACCACTACTTCTGGGTTTGCTTTCTGCCCCTGCACTGGAAGAAATGGGAGGGCTCCCGGGCCTCAAGCAGTCACCAGACATTTCGCCATCTCTTACACAGTTTCTGTTTCTGCACAAGCCTTCTTTTTTAGGTGTTTCACTGGCACTTAATTTAGAAAATTGCCACCCCTTGGAAATTGGCATTTGGGCCCAGTCCGCTGTGATCTGATATCCCAAGTCAAGCTGGCACAGCACAGCACCTGCTGGGAGGGACAGAGTTATCTCAGAGCCTTTTCCTGAAATAGCCTGTGGTGACTCTCTTTGACCTTGTCTAATAGATCCAGGCCCCTCGAGATAACCGTGCACTTCTGACAGATGAAGAAATTGTGTAGATCTTTCTTCATTCCTCAATAACTTCGTATTTTTCTCTTTTTCTTAACCTCAGATTTTTCTTTTTTTTTTTTAACCTCAGATTTTTCTAAAGCAAGTTTTTTTAAGATTGTCACCCCTCAGAAAAGTCCCAGAATGTGACCTGTTTGTTATATAAATTTAGAATCTAGAAAAAAATCAGCATCATGGGCAGATTTGGAAAAAGTCAAAGGAAAGCATGTTTTGACAATTATTTAGATGTAGCTTTGGCATATATACAGAAAGTTTTGCTGTACAAATAATCACTTCTAGGGGCCGGAGATTTAGCTCAGTGGTTTCGCCGCCTGCTGTGCAAGCGCAAGGACCCGAGTTCAATCACCAGTACAAAAAAAAAAAAAAATCACTTCTGTGTACTTAAAATAACTTTCTGGTCTGAGGATGTAGCTCAGTGGCAGAGCACCTCCCTAGCAAGTGCAAAGCCCTGGATTCAATCCCCAGCTCCAAAAAATGAAAAAAAAAAAGATAAAATAACCATTTTTATTATAGAAAAATATAACTATGATATTACCTTGAAAAATAAAGAAACAGGGGTGGGGATGTAGCTCAGTGGCACAGCACCTGCCTGGCAAGTGCGAGGTCCTGAGTTTGATCCCTGGTACCGAAAAAAACCAAAATATATATATACACACACACACACACACACACACACACACACACACACACACACACAATTGTAGCATAATTGTTCTAATTCAGAGGACTCCATATCCTATTAATTAGAATACTTCCAGGATACTGGTGCTATCAAAATGCAAGCCACTTTCAGTTCAAGGTGATGGGATAAACACAGGGAACACTGTGGCTGTATTTTTGTTCTTGGTTTTCAAATCGTGTAGATAGAAGTCCCCAGAGAATGGAGCCGGTCTGGCAGTCCTGGCAGGGAAGTTTTATCCTACTCGGGAGTGAGGCAGCCTGATGCTTTAACATAGGCATGATTACTAAAGAGCCAGGCCTGCTGACATCAGGTGGATTACTCAGTCTGGCAGCCATAGGGAGGTTCTAAGGAAGGGGAGTAAAGAGTGAGGAGAAAGCACTCAAATACATTTTCTTGGTCTCATCAACCTTCTGCCTCCTCTGAGACCACCTAAAATCTCATCAGATGAATGCGTATTTCCTGGGCAGTGACAGAGACAGCAGGAGCCAGGTGTGCTGGTGCACATCTGTAATCCCAGCACACTGGGAGGCTGAGGGAAAAGGATCATAAGTTTGAACCCCACTTGGGCAATTTAGTGACCCTGTTTCGAAATATAAAATTTTAAAATGTAACTCAGTGCCAGGGCCATAGGTTCAATCCCCAGTTGTACAACAGTAAATAAATAAATAGCAGATAACAGGTTGAGGGGAGGTCCTGGAAAGCACTCAGTCCCAGATGGAAATGAGGAACAGAGATTGCTTCAGGCCAACGGGGCTGAACGCATCCCAGAGTCTTCTGGGGGACACCCAGCCAGGGTCCGAATAGTACAGTTCCGTGGCCTCAGACGCCTTCCCTCTCTGCAGACACCTGCCTGCACCACACACTAGACCCTGCCAGCTCTGGCCATGCACGCAGAGGTTCCCACTGCCAGGCCGCAGGCACCCCTGCCACAGGGTCACGGCATCGGAGGCTGCACGGGGCGGGTGGTTCCCAGGGACCTCACACTACTGATCATGGCTCTGTCATCACCACTGCATTCCCTCTGGGGTGCCTTCCATCCATCTAAGCCCAACCCGCTCTAAACACAAAACAAGGCAGGAGGGTGGCAAGGTGGAGGCCAGCGCAGGCCACAGAAGGGAGCGTGTAGGCTGTGAACACAGAACGAGACCCTGTCTGGACAGACAGAGCAAGCCTCTGCTGACCCTCCAGGGCCCTGCAGGGCCCCTCCTCTAGCCAGCTGCCCCGAGGGGAGCTGCCCAGGGTCTCCCTACTTACAGCACAGCAGCCCTGCCACTCTCACCACATGACTGCGGCCTATCGGCAGCAGGCAGCACCAGGAACCTCCTTTAAGCTGCCTGATGTGCCTGCTTTCCTCCGCCTCTCCTGGCCACTGCCCATGTGTGCCCCAGGGGTCCCCAGCCATGGCCCCAACACAGTGGGCTGTGATTTTGTGTTTATGCATGACCCCCCACTTCAGCAGAAAGTGAAATATAGTGGGGACATGTCTGTCAGATCAGTGAGTGGCCTGACAGGTACTTCCTAAATATTTGCTGAACTGAATTTTTTCTAACAAATTGAATGTTAAGTTAAATATATTTTGAAAGGAAAACAGAATAGTTAAGATTTGGTAGTCCTCTGGAAGAACCAAATTTGATCCTTAAAAACATATTCCAAGCTGGGTGTGGTGGGTGGCACAGTCCTGTAATCCCAGCACTCGGGAGGCTGAGGCAGGAGCATCACAGGAAGTTCTAGGCCAGCTTGGACTATGTACTAAATTTAAGGAGCCTGAACTACCACATAAAAAAAATTTTTTTCCCCAGAAACCAACTTTGGCCAAGAGTAGAGGCCTTCTGGGTATAGGAATTGAGCATGTCACACAGGACCCTGGAGTTCTACCCAGTGTGTGTGTGTAGAATGCTGTTCCTGTTCAGGTCTAGTGCTGCTGCCTTCAAGACCCAAACAGACCACACGGTGTAGTGTACTCGAGCAGTCTCCCCACTCCTGGGTGTAGGCTTCTGGACACAAAGACTGCAAGTTCAGTGGGCTCCGAAAGCAATTGGCAGGTTCAGTTCCCCCGTTATTTGCTGAAAAGAGGTCACAAGAGTAAAGAAATGCCTGATGCCAAAGTAATACTTAAAAACTCAGTATGGCCTAGTGATTTAATATTTTCTGATTTTCATATCCCTCCCCTTTGCTTTTTGGTGCCAGGAAGCAAACCTAAGCAAATACCAGGCCACTGAGCTACATTCTATCCTGATTTTTATATCCTTTTAAGCACTAGTTTTAGTTTTTGATTTTTTTTTTGCATACCAAAACTTGGATAGAAGTCAATTTGATCCACAAAGAAGATGAACCACTAAAATTAAGACTAGTTTTATTCTTTTTTTTTGGTACAGGGGATCGAACTCAGGACTTTGTGCTTGGGAGGCAGGCAGGGTGCCACTGAGCTAAATCCCAGCCCTGGCATATTTTCTTGATGGGAAGAGCAAGAAATAAAAATTAGGAATGAAAACATTTTTAAATTCTTGGTTTAAAAAGGACGAAGGGATAAGAATGTACAAGTCAGAACACATTGCTCTCTCCAAAAACAGGCAGTATAATGAGGTGTTGATGAGGGCTGGATCATCTTTAACTAGACTTGGACAACTTAGGGTTTCCTGGTCACTCGGCTTTTTTGATGTTCAGACTAATTAGCTGCTTCTAGGGCTGGATTCTGCCCACTTGTTCCAATTCCTAACTTTGTAGCCTTTGGCACTGCTCCCAAGGTATCATAAACGGGGGCTGTGTTCTTGATTTAATTCCCCTTTGAGGCCCCTAGATTTTAAAAATAGTTTCTGCTTCCTCTAACATTTTTTAGAGGAATGTCCTGAGAGGATTTTTTTTCTCTAATCCCATAAAGAAGAATACTATACAGGCTAATGCTCACGTTTTCCTTAAACCTGTCTGGATTCTGTAGCCTTCAGTGAAGAAAAGAGGACAGGGCTGGGGATTTAGCTCAGTGGTTTCGCCACCTGCTGCACAAGTGCAAGGACCCGAGTTCGATCCCCAGTACCAAAAAAGAAAAAGAAAAGAGGATGCAAGCAGCCCCTGTCTAGCTGCTTGGAGTCATGGCCCTCTGAGAAGCATCCTAGGCAGGCCCTGTAGTGCTGGTCATTTTTGCTGCATGCCTGAGACCAGGGCACTACCCTGTGCAGCTCCCCAAGGCAGGGATGGATAAATTCAGGGCACAAGGTGCTTCCTAAGCATTACCTTCCAAGCTTGGGGGATTGCAAATTGTAAAAAAAGAATCACTCACACCTCCTGAGTTCCCTCTCCTGTCAAATGTAAGGTTCAGGGTTTAGGTAGACACAGTTTCCACCATCAGTATACTGGGGGGGCACCACTGATATCTGGGATCTTTTGTTTTGCTTTGTATTCATAGGCTTGGACAAATATTGCAGACTTTTTCATGATTTATTAGAAAATTCATTTAATCTTACAGAACTGTGGTAGGCAATTATTAAGACAAAACAAAAGACCACCCATTTATGAGCATTTTTGGTCATTTTTGGGTTCTATGCCTCTGTGCTTATAATTGAAAAACAAAACATGAAGGTTAAACCAGAAACTAATGAACAAGTTTGTCTATACAGGGTAGAAGGAATAGGTGTAAGACCTTATAGTTTTAACTTTTGATCCTTGAAAATAACTTACAGATTTTTAAAAGATTAAATAGGGTGGGGAGAACTGACTTAAAATTGAATACAAAAGAATTAAATGAACCTAAAAAAAAAAGAATTACATGAACCTAACTGCATATCCTTAACATAACTACACAGCAAAAATAATTATTTCAAGTAAATTTTGAGCAGTTTCTTTACATTCTCAATATGATATATCCTAAGGACAAAAAGATTACAAATACATCTTGAATTTTAATGAGTATGTATGTAGTTTGGAGTAATATCAATTTAAACACAGAAGAGGGCCCCGGATGTAGCTCAGTGGTGCCACCATCTGCCTCAAAAGCACAAGGTCCTGAGTTCGATCCCCTGTACAAAAAAATAAAATAAACATAGGAGAGACTAGATGGGTAAATATTCTTTCTTTTTTTTTTTTTTTGGTACCGGGGATCGAACTGGGGTCCTTCCGCTTGCAAGGCAGGGGGCAGAACCACTGAGCTAAATCCCCGGCCCAGTAAATATGTTAGTGTTGTTCAGAACTAGGATTATTACATGAAAGAAGGGAGCCTCAAATATGGAATGGGAAAAGCCAAGGAACATCCCTTTTAGATTTAAATTGGAGATACATGTATTTTTTCATAATATGAAAAAAATAAGTATATTTTATATGTGTTTATTAAAAGGCCTTATAGGGCCGGAGATTTAGCTCAGTGGTTCCAGCGCCTGCTTCGCAAGTTCAAGGACCCAAGTTCGATCTCCAGTATCAAAAAAAAAATTAAAATAAAAGGCCTTATAAACAGTGGCATGTTAGTCTCAATGAGCATATTGAGTAACTAGATCGTTATTTATAAATACCATTCCCCACCATCCCAGCTTGAGGGGAGAAAAGTCTTGAATATTTCCTTGTACCACAAAATGAGAACATACTCAAAGATTGATGGGGACAGGTTTAAAAATCATAGAGGCCTGCTTGAAGGAGATTTTAGTGTCCAAATTTGGAAATTTTGAGCATCAAAAGGAATGTTGGCGAGTCTAAAGATGGCAGCCTCCGTGGCGAGGGGTGCCCTGGCACTGCCTACGAATTTTACTCGGCAGGTTGCTTTTGTCCGGAAAATTCCTTGGACTGCAACAGGCAATGAGCTGAGAAAACACTTTGCTCGTTTGGCCATATACGAAAGTGCATTCTTCCTTTTGATAAAAAGACTGGCTTTCATAAAGATATGTGTTGGATTTACTTTTCTTCAGAAGAAGCACTTCAGAATGCAGTGCAACATGAAAATCACGTAATTGATGGAGTTAAGGTCCACGTTCAAGTTCAAAAACCAAAAATTTTGCAAGGGGATCAAACATCTGATGAAGAGAAAGACTGCTGAGATGATTAAACCCATTAAATAAACACAAAACAGAAGAAAAAAAGGGATGTTGGCAATAGACTGTAACCTACTGAAATTTTTTTTTTTTTTTTTTTTTTTTGGTACCAGGGATCGGGTCTTTGCGCTTGCGCAGCAGGCGGCGAAACCACTGAGCTAAATCTCCGGCCCAACCTACTGAAATGTTTTAAAAAATCTAGAACAGTGGTAACGAACCCATGACACATGTTATTTTTCTTTTAAGACAAAAGATGTTAATGTATAAATTTTTTTTAACTAAAACTGTAGTGTTCAGGTTTAATTGCAGTGCTGGCACTTTGTGATAAATAAGTGGGTTTGGGTTGTAGTTTAGGCACTCATCCCTAAAAGGTTCACCATCACTGGTCTAGAGTAATGCTTAAAAGTAAAAGGGGGTGGAGAGGTGAGAAGTGGGGGGAAAGCCCATCTTTACAGAAGAGCACAGTTAATATTAACTAGGGTTACAAAATCCCTATTGATAATTACTGCTAAAGTAATTATTGGTTCCTGCAAGGATCATCAATGGATATTAAAACCATTGGGTAAAATGTCATTGGAAAACAAACATTCACATGTATTATTATTCACAAGTATCATTATTACATGGGTTAAAAATTGCAGAGGCAAGGAGTGTAGCTCAGCAGTAGGGTGCCTAGCATGCATGAGGTCCTGGGTTAAATCCCCAGCACTGCAAAGAAAATGAAAGTACAAAGAGAAAAAAATATCTCTACAATGGAAAAACTGCCTTACCAAGCAATCAAGCACTAGCATCTCCAGTTACTGGCCAAATTGACATTAGGTGCAAAGGCAAGTACATGATGTCTCCTATGAGGTATAATTGCCAAAAAACATTTACATGAGTCTAATTACAAGGAAGCTTCCAAACAAATCCACATGGTGCAAAAGCCGGATGTGGTGACACTCATCTGTAATCTCACGCCTTGGGAAGCTGAGCCAGGAGGATCATCTTGAGTTTGAGGCCGTCTTGGGCTAAATAGTGAGTTCAAGGCAGCTTGAACTAACATAGCAAGACCCAGCTCCCCCCCCCCAAAAAAAAAATCCAGATGGTGCATGGTGTGACATTCTACAAAACAATCAGCCGGAACTTTTAGAACTAGCAATGTCATGAAAGACCAGGGGGAAAAAAGGAAGGAAGGGAGGGAAAGAGAGGAAAGGAAAGAAAGGAAGAGAATGGAAGAAAGATGGAGAAAAAGGAGAGAAAGAAGGAAGCAAGAAAAGGACAGGACAAGACAGGCTGTTTGCTTGTTTTAATTATAAAGAATAAAGAGACATGGCAACTGAATGTAGTGCTTAACTCTTTTATTATATTTTTTATTAACAAAAATTGTATATCATGGTATACAGGATATTTTGATATAGGTATACATTGTGGAATGGCTAAATCAAACTAACATCCATCGCCTCACTTTTTGTGGTGAGAATATTTAAAATGTACTCTTAGCAATTTCCATATATATAACACATGGATATTAACTACTATCACCATGTTGTACAATAAAACTCCTGAATTTATTATTGTTATATAAAATTGAAATTTTGTGTTCTCTGACCAGCATCTCCCTAACTTTCCCAGGCCCCCTATCACCTGGTTTAATTCTTGACTGGATCCTCAAGCTAAAAATAAGAAATAAAAAACAGCTCTGAAACAGTTGCTGAAACACAAATACCATCTGTGTTTTAAACGTTATAATTGTTGTTAGTTCAATTCCTTAGATGTAATAATGACATTGCATTTACATAGCAGAATGCCTCTGTTCTAATGAAATACATTTTGAAAGACAGAGGGGTGAAATATTGAGATATATGTTACTTATTTCCAAATTACTTAGCAATAACAACAGTGAGTACAAAACAGTAAAAAGTGGTAATAGTAAAAATAAAAAAGTAAAAGTAATATAATAGTAAAAAAGTAAAAAATAGTAATAGTTGATTAATGTAACTGAAGGATATACACAGATTTATTGCCCTGGTCTTTCAATTCCTATAGTATTCAAAATAGAAAGTGAGGAGAAAATAGATCCTGTTCATTGATGACAGAGGTTCTAAATTATTGAATAGATCAAATTTGTAAAAATCACAATATAAAACATCACAACAGGATAAACACCCCACACCCACCAAAATGAAGAACAGAAAGACTTCCGTGCCCCTCCTGCGCTAAAGTCCCTCCCCTTTCAAAAGTAGCCTTTATCCTGAATGTGTTTGTGCTTATCCTTCTCTTACTGTCCTTTCTAGTTTTGCTGTAACAACTCAACTCCTAAACAAAACATTGTGTAATTTCATATGCTTCAAGCCTTTTTGTAAGAACCATGTGATACATATTCTTTGATTTGCATGAAACCCAAGGTTATATCCCTGAAATCAATTCTGATGTTGTGTATGGCTGTAATTCATTCATTCACTGCTTTTTTAAAAAAAATATTCTGTTGTATCAATATACCACTTTTTTTTTTTTTTTAAGGTACCGGGGATCGAACTCGGGTCTTTGCGCTTGCGCAGCAGGTAGCGAAACCACTGAGCTAAATCCCCGGCCCTACTATACTGCATATTTTTGAAACATTCTACTGACTGCTAGACATTTGAGTTGTTTCTAGATATTTGCTCTTTCAAATTGCGCTGTACATGTGTAATTTCAAATTGTGCTGTACACGTGTACACGTGTTTCTCTAGGAATAGAATCGTTAGGGCACGGTTATATACATTTTCAACATTACCAAACACTATTAATTTTTTCCAAACTTATTATATTCATGCTCCCATCAATAATGTATGTGTTTCAGTTGCAAATATGTGATATGATTGTTTCTTTTAAATCTTATTTTAAAAATAATTTTAGGGCCGGGGATTTAGCTCAGTGGTTTCGCCACCTGCTGCGCAAGCACAAGGATCCAAGTTCGATCCCCGGTACCAAAAATAATAATAATAATAATAATAATTTTAAATATACTTAAAAGTCACAAAAATGGTACAAGGGATCCAAAAATGAAATTGAGAAAATAATTCCATTTTATTATTGTTTTTTGTTTTGGGTATCAGGGATCAAACTCGGGACCTTGCGCTTGTGCGGCAGGCACCGGAACCACTGAGCTAAATCCCCAGCCCCATAATTCCATTTTATTATCAGAAAGAATAAATACTTAGGAGTGAATTTGACAAAAGAATTGAAAGCTTGGCCGGGGATTTAGCTCAGTGGTTTCTCCACCTGCTGTGCAGGCGCAAGGACCTGAGTTCGATCCCCGGTACAAAAAAGTGAAAGCTTATACATTGAAACTATAAATCTTTGTTGAAATAAATTGAAGAAGACCTAAATAAATGAAAAGACATCTATGCTCATTGTTTGGAAGACTTGTTAATGTTTTTATGATAGCAGTATTCCCCCAAATTGATCAGTAAATTCATTGTATCCATTCTCTACCAAAATCCCAGCTGGGTTCTTTGTAGAAATGGAGTAACTAATCCTAAAATTCATGTGGAAATTCAAAAGACCTATAATACCTAATGTTCAAAACAAAAATAAGGGGCCGGGGATTTAGCTCAGTGGTTCCACTTCCTGCCTTGTAAGTGAAAGGTCCTGAGTTTGATCCCTGGTACCAAAAAAGAAAAGAAAAAAGAAAATAGTTGGGGAAATGCACTGGCATAATAGAAATAGAATTGAAAGTTCAGAAATAAACCTTCTCTCTTATGGTCAAGGCAGTTTAATGGGGAAAGAATAGCCTTGTAAACAAATGGTTCTGGAACAACTAGAAAAGTTGCTCTTCACACACAAAAGTCCTACTTCACATACAAAGAACAACTCAAGATGGATCAAAAGCCTAAATGTAAGAAGAAACCCTATAAAGTTCTTAGAAGACCAGTGTAAATCTTCATGACTGTAATTATTTAATGATTTCTTAGATATGACACCACCAAAAGCACAAACTTTTACAAATAAACTGAACATCACCAAAAATAAAAATATGTGCCTTGAAAGACACCATCAAGAAAGTAAAATGATGACCAACAGAATAGAGAGACTATTTTAAAGTCATGTATCCATTTACAACCTAGATCTACAGTATTTAAAGACCCAACATGGCTCAATAATAGAACACAGGTAGCCCGGTTAGGACATAGGTGAAGGTCTGAGTGGCAGGTCCCCCAGGGTGTATGAATGGCTGACCAGCATGGGAAGAGTCTCAGCATCAGGGGCCGGGACATGGCTCAGTGGCACCGCCCCTGCCTGGCAAGCCCAAGGTCCTGAGTTCCATTCCCAGTACCGAAAAAAAGTCTCAGCATCATTAGCTGTGGAGAAATGAGAATCAAAAGCACAATGAGATACTATTGCATAACCTGCTGGGATGGCTGTAATAAAAAGACGATTGATCATAATTGTCAAGTACTGCTGGGGGAATGCAAAATGGCATACCCACTTCAGCACACAGTCCGATAGCTGTTCAGATGGTTAAACATAGACCTGCGTATGACCAGTAATTCTACTCCAGGGTATGAAATGAGAGAAAAGTGAAAATATATGTCCTCACAAAAATCCGGACACAAATGTTCCTAGCAGTATTATTGTTATTTCTTCTTCTTCTTTTTCTTTTTTTTTTTTTTTCAGTTTTTTGTTTGTTTGTTTCTTGAGATGGGGTCTCATTAGGTAGTCCAGGCTGGTCTCAAACTAATGGCAGTCCTCCTGCCTCAGCCTCCCGAGTGCCGAGATTACAGGTGTGCACAACCATGCCCCAGGCTATTATAGCAGTATTATTCTTTCTTTTTTTTTTTTTTTTTTTTTTGGTACCTGGGATCGAACTCAGGACCTTGCGTTTACAAGGCAGGCACTGGAAACACTGAGCTAAACCCCCGGCCCAAGCAGTATTATTCTTTGGTTTGGTTTTGTTTTGTTGGTACCGGGGATCGAACTTGGGACCTTGTGCTTGCGAGGCAAGTGTCGGAACCACTGAGCTAAATCCCCAGCCCCCAAGCAGTATTATTCTTAATAGCCAAAAAGTGAACAACTCAAATCCATCAATCCATTAAATGATGAGTAGATAAATCAAATGTGAGCTATCTATACAAGGGAATATTAATCAACATAAAAAGTATTGATGCACACTACAATGTGAATGAAATTTTAAAATGTTATTTCAAGTAAAAGGAGCTAGTCACACAAGATTGTACATTATATGAATCTACTTCTATGAAATTTCCAAAATAAGCAAATCTATGGAGACAGAAAGCAGACTGATGATTGCCTACGGGTAGGGGTTAAGGGGCTGGGAAGTGAGGGGTAAAGGGTGAGAGGCTTCATTTGGAAGTGCTGAAAATGTTCTCAGTTTGATTATGGTGATCGTTGGCCAACTTGTGACTATATTAAAACTATTAGGGGGCTGGGGATTTAGCTCAGTGGTTTCTCCGCCTGCTGTGCAAGCGCAAGGACCCGAGTTAGATCCCCAGTACCAAAAAATCCCCCAACTATTAAACTGCACTATAAATGAGTTATATGTGAATACATATCTGTCTCAGTAAATCTGCTGAGAGAAACAGTGAGTTCATTATAACCTTCACCCAGCTTCTTTTTTAAAAAAGTTCACAAGTAACACAGCCACAGTATAATTATCAGAGCAGAAAGTCAGGGTGGGAGCCGACTGTAGCTCTGCTAACCGAAGGGCTCGCCACTCTCGCTTCGTGTCCTTATCTTGGTCCGGGCTCCCCAGGAACAACACCCTGCCTCAGTTTTGTCTTCTGTCTTCTCTAATCTATGACATTTCTTCAGTCTTTCCTTGTTTTTCAAAACCTTATGTGACTACAGTGGACCTTTGACTTACAAGCTCAATTCGTTCCCCGAGGGCTGGTTGTAACTCAAGTTGCTTGATGAAGTCTCAGGCTTCTCTACATGGCCTTCAAAGTCTCTCTCCTGCACACAGGCAGATCCCAGTGTCCTTAGAGAGACACCGGCCCAGGGCTTCTCAGTGAACCCCACACAGAAGGGATGTTGTAATGCTCCTTCCAGAACTCGTTAAGGGTTAAATCTGTGTCTGAGACCATCTGGAAGCACAAGCAGCCAGCACTTGCAGCATTTGGGTTGTAACTCAAGACTTTGATCCTAAGTTAAAACTAAAATTCCAGTCATAACCCAAGTTGAACATACATACATCAGTCTGGTCATAACTCAAGGGTCCACTGTACCAGTGAATTGTTCTATATGACACCTCTCAATTTGGGAATATCTGATGTATTCTTATGATTAGATTGAGGTTATGTGTTTTGTGCAAGAAAACCACAAAAAATGATAATGTTTTCAGTGCATCTTATCATGGAGGACGTGCTGATAATTTTATTTTTGGTAATGTTTACCTCATCAATTAAGGTGTGTCTACCATGTTTTTCCTTTATAAAGTTACTATTTTCCTCTTTGTGAGTGATAAAATATTTTGTGGAAATGCTTTGAGACTGTGCTAATATTCTGTTTCTCCTTAAACTTTCAACCATCAATTTTAGTATCCATCTGTAGATATTGCCCTCAATTTATTGAGATATTTGCATAATGGTGACTGTATTTCTGACATTTTCTGTACATTTAATAGGAGTTTATTACCTGAATTCTGTAAGAAAAAGCTGATTTACATATTTTTTGGTGTGGTTTATGGATATTTATTTTATTTCATGGGTTACTTCCAATACTATCACCATTTATTTTGTTGCTCAAATTTTCAAGCTTTAGCTATTGGAAGTGTTTTCAGGCTTTTTTGTTTTTAATTGAGAATTAAACCCAGGTCCTTCACATTAAGCTACACCCCAAGCCTTTTTTATTTGCAATTTTAAGGCAGGGTCTCCCTAAATTGCTAAGTTGCCTGTCCAAGCCTGGGCTCAAACTTGCAATTCTCCTGCCTCAGCCTCTCAGAGTGCTAGAATTACAGGTATTCACCACCATGTCTGGCTTTTTTTAAAAAAACATGTCACCATCCTCTTTCACACACTCCTTATTTTCTGGAACCATAAGACATTGTAGTGTTTTGTTTTTTTTATTCCCCTACCTCAGTGCCTTGATTAAGCTCTTTTCCAAGAAACTTTGATTCCTTTTATTGGAGAGTGGGACTTAGAAGCCAAACTTCTAGGACTGAGTGTGTTTAATGCTGCTGGAGTCTCAGTGGCTCTGGAGCTTGGAAAGCATGCCATAGATTAATCTTTGTATACACACATCTGCACTTCTTCACTTTTATATTTTATTTTATTTTATTTTATTTATTTGGGGGGGGTACCGGGGATCAAACTCGGCACCTTGAGCTTGCGAGGCAGGCAGAGGAATTACTGAGCTAAATACCTGGCCCCACTTTTATATTTTAAAAATGAATTCATACAGAGACTTTCAATTCCAGTATAACCCCACAAGGTTCATTTTTATCTTTCCCCTGGTTTGTAACTTCTTTCTCTGATAGGAAGAAACCTGCTTCTCATTATCTATGAATATATTCACTTCTTTGATGTATTGTTTTAGTAATATGCAATTGCTAACCCACACTCCTTCAAGAACCAACTTGCTAGCTACTTTTACATACAATCCTTCTTGTCCCTAAATTTATAGTATCCACAGAACACCATTTGTTTTGCTTAGGTTTGTTCCTTTCATCCTCACCCTAGTAGTGTGGTCTGTTTTGGATGCCACTCCCAGTTGATTTTGTTTGCTTCTTTCTTGCTAGGGCTCAAAGCTACTCAAACTGATACATTCCAAGATCTCTCACCTTCCTGGATCTTCTCAGTTCCCATCCTCCTTTCTTTCTACACCCTTCCCATCCTTAACCCTGTAAGTAACTAATCTTTTTAGTTTCCGGATTATTTTTCCTGTGTTTCTTTTGCAGAAATGAGGAAATACATATGTATTTTTTCATCCATTTCTTTCTTACAATTATCTTGTCTTAAAATTTTTCTTAATTTTGTATAGTTACATTTCACTGTGGTTTTAAATTTTTATTTTCTTTATTTTAATTTTTTTCCCCCTGGTACGGGGAATCAAACTCAGGACCTTGCACTTGCCAGGCAGGCGCTGTGCCACTGAGCTAAATCTCCAGCCCTTATTTTCTTTATTTTCAATTAGGTTGGACATCTTTTCATATTTATTTGGGTTTATTGGTCATTTGGTTTTCTTCTTCCAAGAAACTTCTGTCTTTGCTCTTTTTCTCTTGGATTTGTAGGGCAAACTTTTGTAATCTTTTCAGTTACATTTGCTACAAATGTGTTACTTTGTATTTAGATGTCTTTGGAGTAGAAGTCCTTAAATTGATCATTTGCTCTTTTGTTTTGTTTTGTTTTTCTTTTTGGTACTGGGGATCGAACTAGGGTCCTTGCGCTTGCACAACAGGCAGCGAAATGACTGATCTAAATCCCCAGCTCTCACTTGTTCTTTTGTGCTTAAATAATCCAGGAGCTTATACAATTAATTTCCTACAGATGTCTTCTAAAGGTTTTAGAGTTTTGTCTTTTACATTTAAGTTTTTAATCCACATGAAATTTTTTGCATATCAAGTAGTACATGATAAAATATAAATAATAAACCGGTATAATTTTTCTCCTGGATTACAGTTCTCGCACTGTGTATTGAAGAACTCACCCTTCTGCCCCTGATCTTCGTGCAGCTTTATGGCAGATCAGGTTTCTGTAGGTGTGGAGGTCTGTCTGTTTCCACCCCTGTGCCCAGACCACTCTATTTTATTAATACAGCTAATTGGTTTTTAATCCTCCCCACCTTTTTCCCTCATGACTGTCTTGACTCCTTTTTTTTTTTCTGTCTTGACTCTTGGCCCTTCGCTCTGCTGTGTAAATATTAAAAGCAATTTTTTTGTTTAAAAAAAAATACTTTATATTGGTTCTATTTTGAGTTTCTGGATAAATTTGAGGAAAGTTTACATTTTAGCTATATTTTATGAAGTAGTTTTACTTGGGTCTTCTTTAACATCATTAATAGTTTCATCATTTTCTCCAAAAGGTCTTATATAGCTTTTGTAAGATTCATTCCCAAGTATTTAATTTTTATGGTGTTTTTGTTTTGGTTTGGTTTTGGTTTCTTTGTTTGTTCATGCTGGGGATTGAACACAGGGTCTTGCACATGCTAGGAAAGTACACTGTCACTGAGCTACATCCCCAGCTGTTTTAAAGACATTTCTTGTTCGCCACTGTACATAGAATTGCAAGTAACTTTTGTAAAGTGTCTATGAGGGGAAGGGATTAAACCCAGGGCCTTACTGCTAAGCAACACTTTACCACTGGGATATACCCAGCCCCTCGGAAATTGAAATCCATCAACTTCACTAAATTCTTACTAATATAATTGGCTTATCCATGGATTATTTTGTGCTTTCTACACAAATATTAGTAAACAATGATAGTTTTGTTGCTTGCCTTACAGTTCTAAGTGAAAAACATCAGGACAGACTGTTCTAAAGTGTAAGCCAGGGAACACAACATTCATAGATAACACATAGGAAGGAAAGCACAAAAATATAAACCATTGGCTTACTTTAAATTAAAGATTTGTGGCTATATTTTTCTTTTGTTTTAAATATATCTCTATACTTTCCAGATTTTCCAAGATGAGTATCTATCACTTTCATAAAAAGAAACAAAACTTAAAAATAAAAGCAAGTGGGCCGGGGATTTAGCTCAGTGGTTTCGCTGCCTGCTGCACAAGTGCAAGGACCCGAGTTCGATCTCCGGTACCAAATAAATAAATAAATAAAAGCAAGTTTGAGCCGGGACTGTAGCGCAGTGGTACAGTGCCTGCCTGGCAAGCATGAGTTCTATTCCCGGTACTAAATTAATTAATTAATTAATTAATATTAAAAGCATATCTAAAACAAAATTTAAAGGTAAGCATGATCTATCTACTAAAAACACTCAGAAATAAAGCAGCTACCTTTCACAAGCCTGCTCTCCACCTACCTGGCTATGTAGTTACGGACTAATATCCTGTTTTATATCCAAGAAAGCATCTCTTTGATTCCCAGAGTTTGTCCTTTGAGGATATGTATGGAGTTGAACTATCAAAGTCATACTATCATTCTTTAATTCATTTGTTCTGAAACGCAGTCAACTCTTAATTATCCATGAGGTATGTTTTTCTTGTCTAAGTTATGATCTTTTCACATCAGAATGCCTTAACTCACACTGCTTATTTCCTAAGATCTAAGTCTCAGCCAATTCCACTCTGCTGTTTTACAAATAAGGAGACTGAAAACAATTTCTGAATAAAGACTCTTAATGAAAAATGCTTAAAAGCAAAATTACCTTCTGTCCACCTTTTCACATGGCAAAACATTGGTCTCATTTTCTTTTATACCACTGAGGCCCATTAGTATTACAGCTTCTAGATGCTAATTGCGTGTAGTTGTTAATTGAGCTGCTGTTATTTTAAAATAAAAGTGAAACAAAATAAAATCATAACTCATAAAGGTCTCTTCGTTTCAAAGAACAATTTGGTGTTTTAATTATCGCAACAGCAGCATCATGCACCTAGAACTATTTCAGGTGTCTGTACATGGAAGTAATTTTATCACAGAAACAATGACATCATACTAAAGTTTCACAGTTTCTAACATTTTGGAAATACTGTAATTGTGGGGAATTTTCACTTTTATTAATTTGGTACATAACCATCACTTCCGTTGAGGGTCTCCCATGCTCTGGATCCTGAGTATCACTGGATAAAAATGAGTACAGCAGGAGCTGGGGTTACAGCTAGGTGGTAGAACACTTTCCTAGAACATGCGGGACCCTCAGTTCAGTCCCCAGCTCTGAAGGAAAAAGTACAACCACCTGAAAAAAGAAAAACCCACAGTCTAGTGAATCTGTGGAGACCTCGTACTGTGTTTTCCTTATACTCACCTTGTTAAATTTGGGCTGAGGAACTGTCACTAGTATTAATTTGGTCACTGTTTTCCTGTGTGGCCTATCGAGCACTTTACATATATATTTAGAGAGAGTTTAATTAAAGAGACATTCAACTGCTTTTCCTTCAGTATCAGAACATTCCTTGATCTTTGTGTCAGGTATGGGTGGCGGGATGCGATGTCCTAACCAAGAAGCAATCTGGGATTTCCTTCTCACATTCGTGCTGCAGAGGATGAAAAAGGAAAGGCCAACTCTGTGACCTCGGGGTCCATTTAGTGCCAGCAGCACTTGGCCCCACAGCGAGTCTCACGTGTGTGTGGAGTGCGAGGGGGTAAATGTTTTTCCTCCCGGCAGGTGTCCTTGTCGACTTGGGTCTGGAAGAGACAGGGACGGCTCACCAGAGAGCAGAGAAGTATGTGGTTCGCCTGGACAGTGAGATCCAGAGCAAGTTCGAAGTCTTCATGAGGAGAGTGAAACAGAACCCGTACACCCTGTTTGTGCTCATCCACGACAACTCCCACGTGGAGCTGACGAGGTGACAGCGCTCTTCTATAGCAGTAACCCCACTGAGGATGTCCCCTAAGGTGGCCAGAAGGCCTGGGTTCCCTAACACTTGGCATTTTCCTACTGCTGATAACGGAGTCCTCCTCACTCCCCGCTGCCTCAACAGATTTAATGTTGGTTTTATTTTAAATATACTGTACAGGAACTTAGAGATGCTTGTTTAGAAGCCATTCTTAAGAGCATTGTGGGAGCCAGGTGTGGTGGCGCACGCCTGTGATCCTAGCACTTGGGAGGCTGAGGCAGGAGGATCACAAGGAATTCAAGGCCAACCTGGGCTACACAGTGAGTTCGAGGCCAGCCTAGACTACATAGTGACATAGTGAGACCCTGTCTCAAAAACCCCCAAACAAAAATAAGCATCATAAGCCAAGCATGGTGCCACAAGCCTGTGATCCCAGCACGCAAGAAGCTGAGGCAGGAGGATTGCTGTGAGTTCAAGGCCAGCCTGGGCTACATAGTGAGTTCAGGGCCAGCCTGAACTACAGGGCAAGACCCTGTCTCAGAAAAGGAAAGCATTGTGGCCCTCATTGCTTCATACAGAGGCAGCAGCGAGGAGGAGGGGAAACACTCCCAGAGGGAGAAGTGCTTCCTTCTGAGGACCCCTCTCTGCTTTCTTCTCCTTCCCCTCCTTCGATTCCTCCTTGCCTTTGCCTTTCTGTCTTCCCTTGCAAAGAAATGCCACTTTCAGGATCCAAGAGCCCCGAAACCTCCCTGCTTTCAAGACTAAACAGTGGGTATCGTGTTGTCCAGTGAACTTAACTCCGGGCCTGCAAGTCTGGAGGGGGCTGCCCGCTCCGCTCCCAGATCACTGCAATGTGTGGTGGGAGGATCTTTGTTCCCCTAGACCAGAAGGCAAATCGCCCTGGAAAGGGGAGGAGGAGCAGTTGGGCTGGAGCAGTTGCCTGGCAGATGGTCCCAGCAGATAACTCACGGGTGACTATGTCAGGGCTTGTCCTCGGCCTCCGAGGGAGGGAAATCTGGGACAACCCTGAGCACTCTCAGGTCTCTTCTCCAAGAGACACGGAGACCAACAATCTGGAAGCTGTCGTTCTGTGGTAGGAAAGTCAGAGCTGCAAAAACACATTTTTTTTCCAAAGTTCAAATGCCACCATGTGTTGTTTTTTTTTGTTGTTTTTTGGGGTTTTTTGGTACCGGGGATCGAACTCGGGACCTTGTGCTTGTGAGGCAGGCAGAGGCAGCACTGAGCTAAATCCCTGGACCACCACCATGTGTTTGAAACCGTACAGTTTCAAACCCAGAGCCACACAGTGGTATAAATAAGATCTTGTGTCACTGTTAGGTTTAGGAGCAAGGGGAGGAAGAGGAAGAGGTAGAGAAAGCAGGAGGGAAACGAAACTTTTCACACATCAGTTCAGTGACTGCTCCCATTCCCTGAGCCTGAGCAGAAAGAATTCACTGGCCTGGGGCACTTTGCCTTTGAAAGCTGGGTGGCATTTCTGTGGCTTTTCACCAGGTCTCCAGAGAGCTTCATGCTTTTGTTTTTTTGTTTGTTTGTTTGGTTGGTTGGTTTTGTTTTTGTGATAATGGAAATTGAATCCCAGCCCTTTTATTTATTTACTTATTTGATTTTGAGACAGTGTCTCCCTGAGTTGCCCAGGCTGGCCTCAAAACTTGCAATCCTCCTGCCTCAGCCTCGTATGCAGTCAAGGTTACTCTTTTAATTAAAAAGAAAAAAGTGATTCTCAGGCTGCATGACTGTGGTGTATCCAGATTGAACAGACGAGAAAGAGCGTGAGAGATTGAGTCTTGGTCCCAGGGTGCCCAATCCTGCACCTGGTCTACACCCCCAGGCAGGAAGGGGGCCTCGGTGCCCGGGAGCTGCTCCCTCTTCCTGTGCCCAGTCAGGGCCCCTGGTGGATGCCGCTCACTGCCTGCGCACTTCCAGGTAGATGGGGAACAAACTGAAATGGGGAAAAGAAAAAACTCCCTGAAATTCGCCAGAAAAATGTTTTAAGAAGCAGCATAGAATTTTTGTCTTCCAAATCACATTGTGATTATATCTACCTCCAATTTAGAAAAGCTAGAAACATAGGCAGAGACACTGCACATCAGCATTGTCTCTGGCACTGTTAACCAAAGGAGGAGGTACTAATGCGACTCTCACGCCCCGCAGCGTCATCTCAGGGTCCCTGTCCCACGGGGAGGCCAGCCACGGCCTGGCTGACCGAGTCATTAACTGCAGAGAAGTCCTGGAAGCCTTCAACCTCCTGGTGCTGCAGGTCAGCTCCTTCCCGTACACCCTGCAGACCCAGCAGTCCCGGATCAGCGCCAGCAACGAGGTGCACTGGACCCAGCTGGACGGCGCGGTGAGTCCCAGACCCCAGGCAAACTCAGTCTGAGGTGTACAAGGTCCAAAAAGAGAGCCAGAGTTCAGACATCTAGCACAATGCTTCATCTTCTCAAAGTCTTGTACCATCATAATTTTATATGTGGGGGTGCTACCATATTGTGCAGTCTGGTCTTCAACTTCTGGGCTCAGGATATCCCCCTGCCTCAGCCTCCTGAGTAGCCGGCACCACAGGCATGCAGCCCTGCCTGCTGATTGCAGCTGTTAGGAAATTAAAAACCAGTGAATAGTGTCCTAGAGAAATTCCACCAGGAGTCCTTTTAGGTGTCAAGGTAGAAATTTATCTGGCCTCTCTGGCATTTTAAGTATGATGTTGAAGGAGTCACCAGTCTTCTGGATGGAACTTTGTGCTTGTGCATGATTAATTTCACTCAGACCTGAAAATTTCCTTGTCCTCTTGGGTGGCCTCAGTTTAAGTCTGACTGACCCGTGGCACCGGCACCAGCATGGCACCGTAATTACCTTCCGCCCCTCCCAGCAGCTGAGTCTTTCCTTCAGTCAGTCTCTGGCCTCTGACCACAGTGTGGGCACAGCACTGTCACCAGAAAGAACTCAGGACCTGTGCCAAGTGTGCTGGGACCTGCCATCCAGGTCTATTTTTTTTTTTTTTTTTTTTTGGTACCAGGATCAAACTCGAGTCCTTGCACTTTCGAGGCAGGCGGTGGAACCACTGAGCTAAATCCCCAGCCCTGGTCTCCCTGTTTTTTGACGCCAGCCCCTAATACCTCAAAAATACTTTCTGCGACCTATTAACTATATACTAATATACCATAAAAAAGAAATAATTTCATAAAAATAATAAAGATTAAAGTGGGCACAATGCTGCATGCCTGTAAGCCCAGCACTTTGGGAGGCTGAGGAAGGAGGATTACAAGTTCAAGTCCAGCCTGAGCAACTTATTAACTTAGCCAGACCATGTCTCAAGATAAAAAATAAAAAGGGCTAGGGAGGTAGCTCAGTGCAAAGGCTCTGGGTTTGATCCTCAGTACTGCAATTAGTAGCTATTAATCATTGATATTATCCCTAATATTGATGACTAAATATCCTTAGTATAAAAATACTGAACACATTGGACATTAAAAAGTAAAGGTATTTAAGTAAAAGACACTAGAAGCGTCTTGCATAGTAATACCATTTCTGTATCACCCCAGTGCATTTCACTGTTAGGAAGCAGCCTTTGCCTCGCTCTTAGGTCAGAGCCTTGGTTTGCTCTTTGCCGTCAGCAGGCTCCATGTTCCCCTCAGAGCTGTCCCCAGCCAAGGGAGCAGGCGGACGAGCCTGGGCTGCTCTGAACCGGGTCTGCAGTGGGCAGGACAAGCGTGTGGCCGGCTGTCCTTATAAACATGTCCAGAGACAGTGAAGCCAGCACCAGAGAGACTGCTGCACACACGCGTCCACTCCGCAGGATCCGCAACAGCCAGGAAACGGAAGCAGCCTGAGTGTCTGACGAGAGGTGGACAGACAGACCGCACAGTGCTGGCTCGATGGAGCAGGGATGACATCCTGCCCCTGGCAGCGGTGTGGATGGGGCATTAAGGGAAGTGAGTCAGGCACACAGTGAGACTCACTGCACGTTCTTGTGTGGGAAAGCTGAAAAGTCCACCCCAAGGACGCAGAGCGCACAGTCGTGGTCACCGGAACCTGGGGAGGCTGGGGCAGAGCGAGCCTGATGCAGGGCACAGGAGCGGCTGGGCTGGAGAGGGAACTCAGAGTTCTGAGGTGCTGCCCACAAACAGCCCAGAGAGCCAGGGAGAGGAGCGCGATGCGACAGGAGTGGCCATTCCCTGACCCCTCTGTGCTGTCCACCTCACACCATCCCAGAGACGCCTAGTTTCTATAGCAATTAAAAGAGACGTTTTTCATTAGTTTTTTAATCCAGTGTGGTGTTCCAGTATATTTTGGGGGTACAGGAAAAACACCCTAACTTACCCTGTTCGTTCAGTCTTTCCTGAGGGGATCACCCCGCAGCAGGAAAAGGCCTAATAGTTCCTGTGCTTTTATCTTCTCCTGCCTGAAATAATAGACAGACTTAAAGTGACTGTCCTGAAAAGGCATTCCTCTGACTATGGTTAACTTTCAGGTAGAATAATGGTATTGTGTTATATTTTTAAGATTTCTTTTTTTGAGACAGGGTCTCACTGTGTAGTTCAGATCAGCCTTTAACTCACTAGCCCAGTCTGGCCTTGAACTCCTGGTGATCCTCCTGTCTCAGCCTCCCACGTGCTAGGATCACAGGTGTGTGCTGCCACGCCCAGTGAAATACGTATGGATTAAAAATATGATTCAGGGATTTATTCAAAGTAACTGAGGGGTAAGGAATTGTTATTCTCTTCTGTAACAGAAGATTTAAGAAGTCATCCCCATGGAATTGAGGTCCATATAGAGAAAAGGAAAACCATATTTCGTCCACGTTACACACATTGGAGAGAAGCTCATGACAACTCTCTTCCTTCTGTCACCCTGAAGCCAGTGTCCTAAAGGAGGAATCACTGGAAAAGCAAAGCGCTCAGGAAAGCATCGCTGGGTGCCTGTGAATGGGTGGGCGTTTCCAAGCACACACAGAGAAGGGATGGCGAGGGGAGAGAGCCAGGTGCATCTCTGAGCAGGAAGTCACCTCCTCAGAGGACCCTGGAGGCTTCATGGAGGACGGCACGGCATGCTGGGGGCCTGGCCAGAGTGAGGGGACGCAGGCGCTTACCTGGGGCAGTCAGAGTAGGTGGGAGAGGCAGCAGGCACTTGGCAGCACGCAAAGGCTGCCGGGAGAACTCACACTGGGGCTGGGAGCATGGCAAGCAGGTTCATGCACCGCTCTGCCAGGAAAGGGTTTTCTTTAGCAAGGGCATAGTATCATTAGAATACATCTATTTTGGCCGAGGGTGTAGCTCAGTGGCACTGCGTCTGCCTTGTACGCAAGGTCCTGAGTTTGATTCCTGGTACCAAAAAAAAGAAGACATCTATTTCTTTTGTTGTTGGTACCAGGGGTCGAACTCAGGACCTTGCGCTTGCAAGGCAGGCGAGGTGCCGCTGAGCTTAATCCCCAGCCCACATCTATTTCTTTATTTTTTTTATATTATCAGCGTAATGTGCAGCTGATGAATTTCCACAAACTGAACACACCCATGAAACCAGCACGCAGATCAAGGAAAAGAGCAGGACCCTCACCCAGAGTCCTGGGCACCCCACCACTGGTGGCGCTATGCTGGCCTCCCAGGACACAGTTTTGCCCAGTTTGGGACCTTATATACATGGAATCCTGCTGTATGCACCTTTTTTGTACCTGTATCTTTTGCTCAACATTACGTTTGCCAGATTTGTGTGCACTTTTCATGAGCCATAAAACATTCAGACTCAAACACAACACTGTGCGACTCTACCACGGTTTGCTGGCTGCAGTGGTGCTGCAGTAACTCCCTTAGGAATGTGTGCGTGTTTCTGTCAGGCCCCTGGTGAGACTGCCAGCCTCGGGTGCACACAGGAGGGACTGCAGTCCGAGGTCATCCGTTCAAGAAGAGATGGCTGGTCATTGGCTTTCCTGATCATTTGGGTTGGAATAAACAATACTTAAATCAAAAGAGTGGTCCTGGCCACAGGTGGAACGGGAAACATGGCAAGTTTTCTGGGATTTGTTATATGGGGGAAGTGAAGAGTCAGAATTCCTTTGGAGATGACATTTTTAGTCGGGGGAGGACTGGGGTGTGAAGGTCAGGACAGCTGGGACAGTGACTGGCAGTGCAGTGCGGAGTCACAGTCCGCACTGTGTGGATCTGAATAGTTTTTTGGGATTTTTTTCTTTTTTGGTACCGGGGATCGAACTCAGGACCTTGCGCTTGCAAGGCAGGCACAGGCGCCACTGAGCTAAATCCCGGCCTGAATAGTTTTTCAAAAACCATGATGACAAAAGGAGCTGCTGTGGATAAAATTGTGGAGGAAAGTAATGCAGAGATCGGCCAGGGACTGGCGAGTGCGCTGGATTTGGCCTCAGGTGTCCATCCTTGGTGACCTTGCAGGGGCAGTGACAGGGAGTGGAGCGCTTGGCTGGAAGAGAGGGGCAGAGGCGGCAGCAGGGGGTGGGGAAGAGCTGCAGGGAAGTCACCAAGGCTGCAGGAAGGGGGGGTTCTGTTATTACAACAAGGGATATTTCCCCCCCACTAAATGCTAATTCAATAAAACCCCATGGCTTATGATACTGAAACATGTCTTTAGGGTGAAACCACTCTGAGCTTCCTAACTTCTACTGCGAGGATGGCTCCATTCACTTCTGTCACTACTTTTGCAATGTTACTAAAGCCCCAGGTGCTCTGTGTTCCAAACATAGCAAGGTAGGGAGGCTGTTCACCCCCACTTCCCATTTTGAGCACACCAGAGAGCCACCTGATCACAAGGCATCATTGAACAACCGGCCCTATCGTTCTACTAATTGCAAAGGAAAAGGGAGGACAGCAGTGTCCTGCCAGCAAGTTGTAATGTTGCGTCAGGAAGAGGAGCAGGCATGCAGGAGGATCCCCTATGTTCCCCGGAAACGGGGCCCAAGACAAGCGGGGAGGACACACGAGACACGGCTTCTCCCAGTGGCTCTGCTCCAGTCCCCACGTGGAGGGAAGCAGCAATGAGGGATTTTGCTCCTGCAGTGACTCACATGACCCAGCCATGGGGCACAGAGCTGAGCCCAGGAGACCGGCATGGCCTTGAGGGCCTTAGAAACTGATGCAGCTCAGCCTGTGCCCCGCACCTCCGGAATCTGGAAGGGCCCCTCTGGTCCTCCAGGGGGCCGTTTACTCTCACTCGAGGCCCCACTCCCACAAGTGGACTTCATTGGTTTGGGGGGACATCGGAAAACTAAAAGCTGCCAATTCCACAATGCCTTATTTCTAGCTATGGATCCTGTATGTTACTGAAAAGCTCAGAACCAAATTTGTAGCCCACTTCTCATCAGTGTGCAGAAACTTCCAGCCTGCATCTGTGGGAAAACTGACTTCATCCCTGGCCCAGTCATTTTTCTTTAGCTTTGGGCCAGGGATTTAGCTCAGTGGCACTGTGCCTGCCCCGAAAGCACAAGGTCCTGAGTTCGATCCCTGGTACCCCCCCCCCAAATTTTTTTTCAAAGCTTAGTTATAAGTTAGAGCAATTGAAAGAGAAATACATGAATACATTAATAACAAAAAGCCACTCGAGAACACAGGCAACCTGACAAAAATTACTACAAAAAACTACTGCAGGGAAGAAGCAAGAAAACTATAAATAAAAAATCCATGGGCCGGGGAGGTAGCTCAGCAGCACAGCACCTGCCTGGCAAGTGCAAGGCCCTGAGTTTGATTCCTGGTACCGAAAAAAATTCCATGAAGTAAAAAGTTGATGTAGTGCTCTGGGGCTACTTAATGGACAGGCAGCTGTCACACCTCTGGGGACCTTCAGAGGGCATCTTCGAGTGACATCCTAAAATAGTTACGTATTTTCAGAGCCTTCCACTACCACAGATTAAGTTCACTGGAAGGGAAAAGGATTTTCAGCCCTAGCAATGACTGCAGAGTTGTCTTCAGGTTGCGTAAGGGAACACATTTGTTTCCCAGGAGATGACCTCTTCTGGGGTCCCCGCACAGCCCATCCCCTGACCTCATGGGGTTTTGCTTTGTGTCACACAGGAGGACGTGGGCTGCGAGGAGAAGCTGTACTTCGGCCTGAATGAGTACAGCAAGTCCCTGCAGTGGGGTGTCACCAGCCCACTCCTGCGGTGCGACGAGACCTTTGAGAAGATGGTGAACACGCTCTTAGAGAGGTAAGCGGGACTTCAGCCCAGCTCTTCAGCTGCACTTGCGGATCTAAAATAGTCAGATGCCTTTTGTGGACATGCCTCGGGGAGCCTGATGGAACCCATGCAGCTGATGCGAAGGCCAGACAAAAATAGACTTTCCTGGGATGACCTGTCCTGTGGGTTGCTGTGGTCACGGAGACAGACAGAGGACAGCAGTGGCCCACCGGAGCACAGGGCGCCACTTCTGGGCCGAGCTGTGTCCAAACCAAGCTTGCTACGGCCAGAGATGGACAGGTCCGAGAGGGCTCGGCTCATTAAAGGCCACCCCGAGCCTGCACCTGGGCCGCTGCTTTTCCTTTTCCCTCCTCTGCAGACCAACGGCCGCATCCTCAGAGGACAGCGTGAGGGGAGGCGTCTGAGTGATCCACTCTGCGGCCCTGCCCCAGCCCTGACCTCAGTTAGGGACTGAAGATAAGAATTCTGTCTTGTTTTTGTCCTTGGTTCTGGATCAAATTCCCAGTCTTTTCTTCTCTGACCTTGAATCATGGACCCGGAGTAGCAGAGCTGTTTACCTAACCCCCAGAGGTTCCACCCCAACATGCTGTTTATCATCAGTGGGGGTGGAGTGGCCCACACAGCCTGATTTGTCATTTTCCCCAGTGCTTTTTCCTAAAACTGGCCCGATTGATCACAGGCCATCTCCTGAACAATCTGCTCTATGATTTGGCTAATAGAAAAAGAGAAAAAAATTAAAATGAGGACAGTGGGTCCACCCTATCCAGGTTAGAATGCTGCCAGGAGTGAGCAGGTGTAGAGTAAGATTTGATATTTTTGCAGATATTTAAGATTTGAGAAGTCTTAACTGACACTGCCATTAATCTTCTTTTAGAACACGTGATTTTAAATTCCCAAACTCATCCCTGATTCTTCCTTTCAAAAGTTTTCCACCTACCAACTCCATCTGCCAGCCTGAAACACATCTTTCTTTCCAGTAATATCAGAGTTTCAGGACTTTTATTTTATTTCACTGATTGATTAGTTGATTTTTTTTTTTTCAGTATTGGGGATTGAACTCAGGACCTTGTGCTTGCAAGGCAGGCACGATGACACTGAGCTATATCCCTGACTATTAGTTTTTTTGAGACGGGGTCTTGCTGTGTAGTTCATAGTGGCCTCAAACTTGCAGCAGTCCTAGTGCTTCAGCCTCCCAAGTGCGGGGATCTACAGGTGTGTGTCACCACACCTGGCTAGAAATTATGTTCCATAGGATGGTCCCATCAGCTTCTGTTTACAACTTTTGTAATTCTTTTTTTTGATCCTGGGGATTGAACTCGGGACCTTGCGCTTGCAAGGCAGGGGGCGGAACCACTGAGCTAAATCCCCAGCCCCTATAATTCTTATACGCAACTACAACTGTAGTTTCATGCAAACAAAACAGATTGAGGAAACTACTCACTTTTAAATTTAACACTCTTTCAAAGTATGAACTCTAAATGCCTGTAGATCAAGTTACTGTTTATTCTTTGAGTTTTTACATGGCCGAGCCAAAAACAAAAACCCCGAGCCTTCGACATGGACCACCTCTGCCTGCTTGCTGCAGCACTGTGCTCCAGTACTGGGCTGAGGCTTTCTTCGCTTTTCCCCACACTACTGACACTCAGCTGTGACTGGAGACACCTCAGAGACCCGGGTGCACTCAGACCCATCTCTGCCTCTGGCCAGGTGTAGGCCTGGGCTGCAGCTGAATCTCGGCCCCTTAGCTCTTGCTCCCATGAGGCCGAGTGGTTGGGACACTGGCACGTGTGTCCCTGTCCCCTGCAGCACCCACTGGGCCCTAACTGGTCTGTGCCACTGGGCCTTTCTGTGTGACACACTTGCATTTTAAGTGGAAGCAGGGAGTGGAGCAAAGGTGAAATCCCCCTGGGCCCACTGGGCAGGTAAGTGTGCTCCCCACTGGCAGCCGGAGAGAGGAAGGGCACAGTGTGGCCAGGCTCTGGGGTAGCCGTAGCCAGCCCAGCCTGGCCCTGCTGCGCCAGCACCGGCTTCCTCACTAGCACCTCTGCATGCCACAGGCCTGCCATTTTCACCCGTCTTGTCATTAGGCCTGGCTTTCTGAGGAATCACAAGCACCTAACTGAGAGGTTTAAGTCAGGCAAGGTGGTGCACACCTACAATCCCAGTACTCTGGGAGGCTGAGGCAGGGGGGCTGCAAGTTCCAGCCCAGCCTGGGCAACTTAGTGACTTGGTGAGACCCTGTCTCAAAATTAAAAAGGACTGGAGCCGTAGCTCAGTGTGAAGGCCCTGGGTTTAGTCCCCAGTACAGCGAGGGAGAGGGAGATTTATTTTCTACTTGCTCTGTGATTTTTTAAACTGCCGGTGTGAACAAAGTGACCCTCTCTTCCGGGGGTCTAGGTTTGCTCCAAGCTCCCATTTGTGGGGCTGGGTGATAAGAGCCACACCGCCAGGTGCACTCTTCCCCCAGCAGCTCCCATTTTCTCCGGCTCCGAGGCACACTTTAGGGGAAGAAACAGTTCTTGCCATCTGTGGGCCTTTCGTCCCGACCCAGCCCTCCCCGTGCTCTGCAGGTACCCCCGGCTGCACAGCATGGTGGTGCGCTGCTACCTGCTCATCCGGCAGTACTCCCAGGCGCTGATGGCACTCACCACCGAGGCGTCGCTCCGGGACCACAGCACGCCCGAGACACTGAGCATCGTGGATGACCTCCTCGGCTGCCCCGGGAAGGGCGCCAGTGGCCGTGGGCACATGCTCATGATCAGGGTGCCCTCGCTGCAGCTGGCCATGCTGGCCAAGGAGCGGCTGCAGGAGGTGCGCGACAAGCTGGGCCTGCAGTATCGCTTCGAGATCATCCTGGGGAACCCGGCCTCGGAGCTCAGTGTCGCCACGCACTTCGTTGCGCGATTAAAGGTTAGCAGGGCGGACTGTCCCCTCTAAAATCTCTTCGTTCCTGCTTTCTAGGAAGCCTCCCTAGGTGGCTCGAGGGCCTGCGTTGAGTAGACTTTTGCACATGGGTGAATTTGAGCCCCATGCCCGTGCTCAGCTAAGGGACATCTTTGCTGTCTTACCCGGAACTAGTTTCTCAAGCTCCAGTCGAGCCTGTGCTAGCGCATGCATGCAGGTGGTCTCCCGGCGCCCCAACTGCAGGTTCAAAAAAATGAGATGACTCGGTTTACCTTGTTCGAAATGCATCTAGCCTCCTCCATCTCGGATCTCGACCCTCTGTGGGATACTGATTACTCACTAATTCTCTTCTGTCTGCTTGGCCCTCTGCACTCATGATCTCCATACACACCTAGATCTACTTCTAGCTCTCTCCTGTGTGGATTCCTCAGCAATCCCTTGTTTTGTAGGAACTTCCTTTGACCCTCAGCCCCAGGCTTTGGCTGGACTGAGACGTAACCAGGCGTCCTACAGAGGGACTTAGTGCATGACCGAGCCCTTGCTGACCCCTCTGCCCGACCATGGACTGTGTCCCCACCCCTTGCCTTCGGGCATGAATGGCCTAACCGGACCTCTACCCTAGGCCTGGCTGCGATTTTTCTGGGGGCTTGTATAATCCGGTGTGTCCTAGCCATGAAAATCACTTGGTCAAATACCCCCATCCATGGAGGTATGGAACCACGTGAGTTAGACCGACGTAAAAACTGCACCCTGCACTCTAAATCCTAACCTGCAGGCATTAAGAAAAATCTAGCGCGGGGACTGGCTCTGGGGCTCGGTGGCAGAGCGCTTGCCTTGAATTACAAGGCCCTAGCTTCCATCCCCAGCCTCACAAAAATAAAAATTTAGTTAGGCATAAACTTTATGAAAAGGAAGCAAGGGCTGGGGATTTAGCTCAGTGGTTTCACCTCCTGCTGTGCGAGCACAAGGACCCAAGTTCGATCCCCGGGTACCAAAAAAAAAAAAAAAAAAAAGGAAGCATGCTAGTCTTTGGAGATTTGCAGGAGTTTCCCATTTGCAAAGTGAGAGAGTTGGACTGTACGCTTTCTAAGAGCTCAATTCTGATTATTTTTATTTAGTGTCCATAAATCATTTTTGTAAATTAAAGCTTACTGTATAGTTAACATAATAACATGGAAAACATGTTAGTTTAATAAGAAACTGGAATAAATAAAATTGCCCAAAATAGAAACACCTATATTTAGTAGTAATTGTAATAATTCTATTTCAGATACAGGGATATGTTCATAATTTTAAACTGCAGGGGGGGTTCTAGGATGAAGGAACTCCCAAAGCCCTTGTCACAGGAGGGCCAATGCTAATGAGGAGCTTGGAGAGGCCGATCCTCAGCCCTCACAGCCTGGCCGGGTGGGTGCGGCTCCTTCCAGGCTGGGCCATTTGTCCTAAAGCCCCAGTGCCTAAAACAGTGCAGTCGCCCAGCGCCATACCCAGGGCCTAGCCCTTCCGTCCCTGCAGGGCTTTTAAGAGCAACTGGTCCTGGAGGCCGGGGTTGAGGAGCACTGATCTGAGAGCAGGCCCTGCCCAGAGAGCCTCAAGGGCTGACTTCTCAGTTTGGACGAGAAGCTGTGAGCTGCCGTGGAAGACCCATTTCCTCCAGGACCTGGGTCAGTCCAGCTCCTTTTCCTGCTCCACGCGTGGGAGTGGGAATCCAAGGCCACACCTGGAGAGGCTCTCAGAGGGACTCCGGCCAGCTCCCTCCTCTGCCCTGCTCAGGGCAGTGAGGGCACCAGGGCCGAGCTCTAACCCTGGCCAAAACCCAGCCCGCTTCTGTCTAGTGATCTCATTTCCATCTTCCCATCTCCTGCTGTGTGTCGCAGTCCACTTACAAGTGATGACAAGCGCTTTGGGAGGGTACAGGTTTCAACACGAACAAATCAGCTCCTCCAGGAGGCCGGGGAAGCTTTCCTAAGATTTCCCTAATCTCACGCCCCATCTGATGCCGGAACCCAGGGCACGGGCAGGGCTCTGTGGTGTCCATGCCCCTGCAGTGAAATGGTCCTGTGGGTGTGGGGATCCACGGAAGACCCGACTGCTGGTGGGCTTGGCAACCTTGGACTGGCCAGGAGCCAAAGTGAGACGTGTTTCAGTCTTTTCAAAATAAATCTCCTGCTTAGTAAAAAGTGACCCCCCCTTGTCCCATGGCTGTGCCCAGCCTCATTACCTTGGTGGGAGCCATGCAGGGAGAGGTGTGGACGAGGGAAAGGCCTGCCTGCTTTATAAAGCCTGATTCTCCTTCATTTGGTCTTTTATAGACATCAACAGATCTTTACGTAGTTTCTTGGCCGGAAGGTTTCTTTTTATCACATTTTGTGCTTAGCACAGCGAACACTCTATTTGCAAACAACCCTACACATTCCCAAGCACCTTTCTTCTTAGTCCTCCTTCCTAAAGCATTATCAGTCTGTTCCTATAGCAACTCCTGCTGGAAAGCTGATGTGAAGCACGGTGAGATACATACTTGTAAGACAATTTTTCTCTGTTCTAAAATACAGAGAAATGGGTCAGGGATTTAGCTCAGTGGTTCCGGTGCCTGCCACGAAAGTACAAGGTCCCAAGTTCGATCCCTAGTACAAAAAAAAAAAAAAAAAATACAGAGAAAACTTTATAAGATCTCTTTACTTCTGAACAGCTTTCAGTTGTTTTTTTCCTCTTCATGTTTTCAAGACTGACGTTCCAGCGAGGGGAGCAGCTGGGAGGGGAGCACTTGCTCACTATGCATGAGGCCTGGGCTGAGGTCTGCTTACTAGAGACAGCGCATGTCCGTGCACATGTGTGTTCATGGATGTGAGGAACCAACACATGGTAGATTTTGCAAAACCCTGAACAAAATGCATTACTCTCCCAATAAGGGTGGTTTTTATTTCCTTGATCCAACCAAGCCAGCCTATATTTTCAGCCTATTGCAAGAGACTCCTTGGAGACGCAAAGCCAATAATTGGCAGTTAGTTATTTTTGAAGTCAGTAATGTGAAAAAGAGAAAAAATAACCATCAGAGGCGGCTGATTTCATTATTTTCTTGGTGAAAATGTCTGGTTTTTTGATTTTGGGTACCAGGGATTGAACTTGGGACCTTGCGCTTGCGAGGCAAATATCTGTTTTGATGGCGCTTTGAAACTGTCTTCCTGGGGTCCATCTCTGATGAAGGCTTAGGCGGGAGCCAAGGCGGGAAGCTGGGAGGGTCTGCACCTCAGTGTAGGTCTTTCTCAATGTCTCTTCCTGGCCTGTGTGGATGGTGTCTGAGGTGTCCCAGGGTCTCCTGTTTTGAGAGTAAGACCCAAAGGCCCCATTTTCCCAGGTGTGTAAGGCAGCAGTCAGAACACGCGAGCAAAGTAGAGATGCAGAACCCTGAGAAAGGCAGCAGCTCAGGAGTTGGAGTTTTCACGGCATCGTGTGAGTTTCTCCTACAGACTTGGCGAGGAAACGAACCGGAGGAGTGGACGCCGCGGACGTACCAGGACCTAGACGGGCTGCCCTGTATCGTGATCCTGACCGGCAAGGACCCTCTGGGGGAGACCTTCCCCAGGTACAGTGTGGGCCGCCTATGACAGGCAGGCTTGGCGGTGCCGGCTTGCTGCGCGAGTCTGGCGGGCACTGGGGGTGGTTAGTGCAGGGGTGTGGAAGGCAGAGCCCTCTGCCATCAGCCACTCTGTGGGGACTGGAGGGAGCCACATTCGGGAAGAGCCGATCGGAGGAGCAGGCACCAGAGGGGTTGAAAGGAAAAGCAGGACTTTTTTAAGTCTGCAACAGTGGCAGCTTTAGTTGAACGCTACGAAATGTCCCTTCGAGCCCATGCTGTTGTCTTCTTGAGAGCTCAGCTGGCCTGAGGCCCATGGCCTTCACTGCCACGGACCCGCAGGCTGAACCCGTGCCTTCCCCCAGGTCTCTTAAGTACTGTGACCTCCGCTTAATCGACTCGAGCTACCTGACCCGCACGGCCCTGGAGCAGGAGGTGGGCCTGGCCTGCTGCTACGTCTCCAAGGAGGTCTTGCGGGGCCCCACGGTCGCCCTCGACCTCAGCGGGAAGGAGCCCGAGAGGCCGCTCACCGGCGACAACGACCCCGAGGAGCTGCTCATGGAGCTGGAGCGGCCGCAGAGCAATAGCAGCGCCTTCACGGGGACCTCGGGTCGGTGCTCTGCCCACCTTTCCTGGAGGGGGGAGGGGACACTGAGTCCCGGGACCCTCGGTATGGCCCTGGAGACCGCAGCAGGGAGACGGGGCGCTTGGGAAATGGTGACAGCCCCAGCCTGCAGCGTCGCATCTTGGTGACTCTGCATCTCACGTGCACAAGGGCCTGAAGCTGTGAGTGGCTTAGTCCTTGACACAAAATGTTCGCATGAATGAGTGAATGACTTTCCTAAATACCCAGCGGCAGAGCTGGGCATGGTGGTGCACACCTGTAATCCCAGCACTCTAGGAGGCTGAGGCAGGAGAATGCAAGTTCAAGCTCAGCCCGAGCAATTTAGCAACTTAGACACTGTTGCAAAATAAAAGGGCTGGGTGATGTAGCTGAGCGTATCCCTGGGTTTGACCCCCAGTACTGGAGGAAAGGAAAGGGGGAAGGAAGAAAGAATAGAATGTATGCAAGTCCAGAGATACAAAGTGCAACTGTTAACCCAGAGGTGAGCCCCCCACGCACTGACTGGGCTGCGTGGCCTCACGTGGCTGACGTGTCCTCCTGCTGGGGCGGGCGCAGAAGAGGCCCTCTCCCTCCGTTTGTCTCTCGCCCCTCGCCCCAGCCCTGGGCTCTTCCCTCTGAGGCACAAAGTGGAGTGCAGGCCAGGGCAGGGTGGCAGCACAGGAGGGCTGCGGAGGTGGCCGCCCGTGTCTCGAGGGTCCTCCTGCCACATTCTGTCCCTTCTCTTTGGCAGGGCGCCGCCTGGCTCTGATATTGGCGGCTCCGCTGAGTTCAGAGCAGGTGGCGCCCAGGGCAGTGGGAGCAGGGCCCGGCTTGACTCAGAAAGGGAGGCCCGGGGCTTCTCTCCTTGGGGTTCCAGGCAGGCAGAGGTCCGCAGCACGCTGGCCCACGGGGACTGCGAGATGCTCGGGAAGGGCACCTCGCCCTTGTGCCCTGGACACCCAGACCTCCGCCCTGGTCTGGAAATGCTTACCCTACGCCAGGGGCGCCCGGACCCGGGCAGCGCGTGCCATCGCAGGGGCCTCGGCTGTGGGGCCCATGTCCCCGAGGCTGGGGCGTCGCTGGATGCAGGCTGGGGAGCGAGGAGGGTGCAGGAGCCGGAGGGGCGCGGGCGGTCAGGGCAGCCGGGAGCCGGGCCACGCCAGCAGCAGCAGCAGGCCCGGGGTGGTGAGCCTTGTCCTCCTTCAGGTTCCGTCATGGAGAACGGGGTGAGCTCCTCCAGCACGGCCGAGCGCGCCCAGCGGCGGCCCCCGAGCCCCGGCCCGCAGAGCCCGGCCCCCAGCGCGGGCCTGCAGCCTGGCGACGCCCCCCGGCAGGAGTGCGACTCGCTGGGCCCCGCGCCGCCGCCACCCGCGCTACCGCCCGTGGTAATCCTGTCGCGCGCCGCCTACCGCCTGCTGGGCGCGTCGCCCCTGTCGGCCTCGCTGCTGCCGCACGCGGACGTGGCCTGGGTGAGCGCGCTGCGGCCACGGCCGCGCGGGGACGCGAGCGGGGAGGAGCTGTCGCGCTACTACCGGCGCTGGACCGTGGCGCGACAGCACCACGCTGACCACTGCCACAGGCCAGATGCCGCTGCCGCCTCGGGCGCATGCGCCGGCCACCCGCGCCGCCTGCTGCTTGCCGGGCCGCCGCAGGTAGGGGCGGGGCCGCCGCGGGTGGGGGCGGGGCTCCGGGGCCCCGGGTGTGAGCGCCCCTCTCCACCCGCACCTCCGCCAGGTGGGGAAGACGGGCTCCTACCTGCAGTTCCTCAGGATCCTTTTCCGCATGCTCATCCGGCTCCTGGAGGTGGACGTGTTCGACGAGGAGGAGATCAACGCTTGTGAGTGTGGGGCGGGAGACGCAAGCTCGGGGCTTAGTTTTTGAGAGGGTCTCGCTGTGAGCCCAGGCTGGGCTCCAATTTAGGAATTTCCTGCCTCTGCTTCCCATAGTGCTAGGATTACAAGCATGTGCCCAAGGCCCGGCCTGGGCTTTTCTTTCTTCAAGGTGTATTTTTTCCATGATCCCTTTAGGCTTAAGCTACTTTTTTTTTCTGGTACCGGGCCTCGAACTCGGGGCTGTGCGCTTGCGAGGCAGGAGCGGTGCCGAGCGCTCCATCCCCAGCCTTTAAGCTACTTTTGGATCATCCGCGTTTGAGTATCAGCACCTGCTAGCCACCCACGCCCACTTGCCTCTACCTTGGCCCTGGGAACGCGTTCCTAGCACTTACACCTCGGGCACCTGGAGGTGGTGGGTGCCGCAGGTGGGGAGCAGCGGCCCGGCAGGGCAGCGAGGTTCCGACCTGAGCGCGGGGCTGACAGGCCGGGCCCGACAGGCCGGGCCCAGGCTCCTGCTGCACGGCAGGTCTTAGAACCTCTTGGAAATCGGTTTCTTACAATTTCCGTGGCTGAGAGTGTGTGGAAAGCAGCAGTGGCGAAGCTACAGGACGTGGGCTGCCGCTGGTTTCGTTTCGAAATTAGGCCCCGCAGGCCTCTGGGCGGGAGTCTGAACCAACCGGGTTGGGCGCGCCTGCCTCAGCGTCCGGGCACAGCTGGGCCCCCCCGCCCCGCCCCGGGGTAGGGCTCACCCCGCCGTCCCGCTTCCTTCCTGGCCAGACCACGGCGAGAGCGGCACCTCGAGCCAGGCCGAAGGGGAGCCCTGGCCCGACCTGGAGAGCTTCAGCAAGGTGCCCTTCGACGTCAGCGTGCACGACCCCAAGTACAGCCCGATGAGCCCGGTGTACTCGGAGAAGCTGGCGGGCGTGAAGCAGGGTGAGCGCGTGAGGGGCTGCTCGGCCTTCCACACCCGCCTCCTGGGCCTGAGCGGCCGCGCCCCTGGCACAGCCCCCGGGGTGGGGGCTTCTCTGCGCGCCCCGGACGAACGGGTTTCCGGCCGCCACAGAAGCCCGAAAGGAGCGCAAGCCCGAGGAGCCCCGGAGGCGGGAGACGGTGTCCATGATGCTGACCCAGTACGCGGCCTACAACACCTTCCACCACTGCGAGCAGTGCCACCAGTACATGGAGTTCGCCGCCTCCCAGGTGCACCTCCCGGCCTGGGGGCGGGCGGAACACGGGCAGGCTGCTGGGCCCAAGGGCGCCCCGTCCGTGGAGTGGCTGCGCGCGGAGCCTAGACGCGCTCTGGGACTGAGGAAACCTGGTGTCCCGGCGCCTCGGGCCCCCGGCCGGCCGCAGGAGTGCACGGCCTGGTCCAGCTCACTCCGCTGGGCGACAGGGGCGCGGACATTTGCTGCAAGAGCCAGGGCATAGGCACACGGGAGACCAGCCCGTACTGTATCCACCAGCATTAAAGAAAAGCGAGGCGACAGCAGAGCCCAGAGCTGTCCCGGTTAGGTTCCGTGTCACCTCCTCAGATTCATCTCGATTGTCGTCTTGGCCCTGAGCACCTGGAAACAACTCTTGCTTCTTCGAGGCCTTGCTGAGCAGACCCCCGAACCTGCTTCTGCCCCTCAGGGCCAGGTCCTCACCCGTCCCCACCCTGCCTCCCGAAATATAAATGAAGCTGGGGGTTGGGGGTGGCGCACGCCTGTAATCCCAACACCTCGGGAGGCAGAGGCAGGAGGACCGCAGGTTCCAACCCGGCCTGGGCAACTCAGTGAGACCCTGTCTCAAAATAAAAAGGGCCGATGGGCCGGGGATTTAGCTCAGTGGTTTCGCCGCCTGCTGTACAAGCTCAAGGACCCGAGTTCAATCCCCAGTACCAAAAATAAATAGATTAAAAAATTAAAAAAAATAAAAAGGGCCAAGGATGCAGCTTGGTGCAAAGGCCTCCTTCCACCTCAGCACGACCACACAGGCACAGGCAGGCACTGGAAGGACACACTGAAAACTAGAACACGAAGCATCTTTTGTATCACATTTATTATCTTTTGTATCACGTTTATTTTCTTGGTGGGCTACTCTGAAATCAGCTCATAGTGATTTACAGAACATACAAGATTCCAATCCTGGTCTACAAATCAAGAGGTTTTTAGAAAATTTCTGGACTAAAAACCCTTTATAGTTTCTATGTGATTACAGAAAAATCCCGTATTTATGAAGCAAAACTAAAATGTAAGGAAGAATGATACTATTGCTTCTCTATGAAATCCAATATCTGGGTTCAAACTACTGGGGAAGCTGATAAAATTGCTATTATCCTTTCATTAAGCCACAAACTGTACTGTCTGCCTTGAAAAGAAAGTAAAGACCTATTGTCATTATTCAGAGATGGAACTGTCCAGCAATTTTAAAAATAGCTTAGATTTGTACTTAGCTTCAGAGGAGACAAGCTGTGGGCCAGATGACTTCACGAAACGTTCCAGCTCTGATATGGCCAGCAAAGATGGCCCCAGAAGGATTTAGCTCAGAAGCTGGCCAGGACCAGGGGCCTCGTGAACCTGCACTGATGCCCACAGGGTGCGGGACCTCACCCAGGCCTGAGCTAGCGCTTGTGGCCCCAGGGCCCAGCCCTGGGCTCCTGTCAGTGGCAGCTGCTGAAGGACAACTGACCCAATGGCCTGGGAGTGGACAGCTGAGCTCATCCTCCCCTCCCCTCCCCTTCTCACATGCAGATGTCAGACTCCACCCTCTATGCCTTCACGTTCTCCTCCTCTATGCTGGGAGAAGAGGTCCAGCTCTACTTCATCATCCCCAAGTCCAAGGAGAGTCACTTCGTCTTCAGCAAGCAGGGCAAGCATCTGGAGAGCATGCGGCTGCCCCTGGTTTCAGACAAGGTGGGTGGGTCGGGCGGGGCCTGCGGCACAGGACGTCAGGCTCGCTAGCTGCTCGCCTCTCAGGGTTTTACTCCCCCTGTGCTCTATCGTTTTGCTTCCTTTTCAGCAGAATTTGAATGCAGTCAAGAGCCCTATTTTCACTCCTTCCAGTGGTCGCCACGAGCACGGACTCCTAAACCTTTTCCACACCATGGAGGGCATCAGCCACCTCCACCTGCTGGTGGTCAAAGAATATGAGATGCCGCTGTACCGCAAGTACTGGCCTAACCACATCATGCTGGTGCTCCCCGGCATGTTCAATAACGCAGGCGTGGGTAAGGGGCTCCCGGGCCGGGGGGTGGGCGGGAAGCCTCCAGAGGTCCCAGCCTCTGCACAGGTCTGAGGCACCGGTCTGCTGCACCCAGGAGGGGTCCTGGGCTCTTCTGAGTATCGCTGCAGCTGGCTAGAACTGTGAATACACAGATGGCCAATGGGGACGCTCTGGCAGGCTGGGGCAGCATTATTGAGGTGACCCTGTGAACGCGCCTGGAGGAGCCTTTTCCTGGTTCCTGGGGGTTAAGAGCAGCGAGTCAGAGCTCTGACCCCCCTCTCCGGAGATGCAGGACGCAGCTTTCCCAGAGCCCATGTTGGGCGGGCACTCCCTGCGTGGTAGTTCTCAGGTTTTACCCCTCTCGTGTGGGCGCCTAAAGTGGGGCTTCACTGTGACTTATGTAACGTGGGTATCTTTTCATGTGCTTGCGGGCCACTGTGTATCTGTAGCAAAATGCGTCTCTAGTCCTTTGCCCATTTTTTCAATTGTGTAATTTGTTATTAGATTACAGAGGTTCTTTATATACTGGATTCTGGATATTAACTCCTCAATGGATATATTCCTTGTAAATACGCATAATTTATATATTCACTCATTTCATGGACTGCCTCTCCATTCTGTCCTTTGATATACAAAAGTTCTTTGCTGAATTCCAGCTTGTCCATTTTTTCTTTCACTGCCAAACTCAATGTCACAAACCCTGTGTTTTCTTCCAAAGGTCTTAAGTTTTAGCTTTTCTCTCTTTTTTTTGGTACCAGGGATTGAACTTGGGACCTTGCGCTTGCAAGGCAGGTGCAGGAACCACTGAGCTAAATCCCTGGCTTAAAGTTCTAGCTTTTAAGTTCAGGTCCTTGATCCCTGCTTCATTAATTCTTGTATATAGTGTGAGCGCAGTTCATTCTTTCGGACTTGGGCAGTTTGTCCAACACCATCTGTTGGACAGACAGACCTTTCCCCACTGAATGGCCTTGGCACCCTCATCAAAAATCATCTGACCATTTCGAGAGGCTGATTTCCAGGCTGTCTGCCTTTACAAAGTCATCCGGGCTGGGCCTGAACTTGTGAGCCTCCTGTCTCAGTTCAGGGTGCTGAGATTACAGATGTGTGCTACCATGCCCTGCTGGAGTTAAAACTGTTTTGGTAGGCTGTTCTTTTTTGGCTTATAAAAGTGCAACTAGTTTTTAGTGGTTTTTTCTGCAACACTGTTGAATTCATTTATTTCTAACAAGGTTTCTGTGGAATTTCTATTTTTTCCATATAAGACATGTTGTCTGGGAACAGAGATCATTTTACATCTTCCTTTGCAATTAAGATGACTTTGTCTTCCATAACTGTTCTGGCCAGTACTGTTTCAACAGAAATGGTACAAGTGGACATCCCTGTCTTGTCCCTGGCCTTGGAGGAATCTGTCTTTCGCCCTTGACCAGTGATGGTAGCTGGGTTTCCTATGTGCCCTTTATGTTGGGAAGACAAGCTACCAAACACTTGCTCTTGGGACACTAAATCTCAGCATTACCTTTGATCTAATCACGTTGTCAGGCTCCTCCATACACTGAATAGAATATTTTAGCCTGTTTCATTATCGTCTATATTTCATCTCATTTTAGGGTGGCCACTCATCAGATGTGGCCATTTCCCAGTGATCAGCATCTTAATCACTGATAACACTCGCCAATCTTTACCCTTCAGGTGCAACTCTGAGACACTGTCACCACCTTCTTAGAGGTAGGGATGCAAGGCTCAGTGTAGCTGCCCTGTGCAGGTCACATGGCTAGAAAGTCAGGACTGAAGCTCAGCAGCCTGTTTCCAGTCTATTCTCACTACCCCTTCCCTCTCTCTGGCAAAAAGCAGATCTAAGGAAGGGTGACAGAACTTTCTTCAGAGATGCTGCTGCCCATGTTGTGAGGGTGCCTCGAGCGGAGTTACATCAGTGGAAACGGCCTTCCCCTCACTGCAGCCCTGGCTGCACCCTAGTGTAGGGCCCATGGGTGGCTGTTTTCAAGCCTGAGAGCTTCCTGTCATGCTTGAACTACTCAGCAACAGCCTTATCCCATCAGCAAAACTGGCTTCTTGCACTACCTGAGTGCAGTTCATAGGCCTTCACCAGACGCAGAGACTCTTAACAGGCTGGCCTCCTGGTGCCTCACACTGAGCATCGGTTGGCAACCCCTGCATGGCCACCTGCCTGAGGAGGAACTGGCAGCGACTCTGGCCAGGCCGAGGGAGGATGTGTAGCCGTGGTCATGCTGCCTTCCAGGTGCTGCCAGGTTCCTCATTAAGGAGCTGTCGTATCACAACCTAGAGCTGGAGAGGAACCGCCTGGAGGAGGTGGGAGTCAAGCGCCAGTGTGTCTGGCCTTTCATCGTGGTGATGGACGACTCCTGTGTCCTGTGGAACATTCACAGCGTTCAGGAGCAGAGCAGGTAGTGATACTTCCAAGCAGTGCCAGGAAAGCAGGCCCCACACGGACATCAGGGAGACGGCTTTTGGGGGCCATGGGCTGTGCACCCCCCTGCCAGCACACTGTGTGGTGCCTCAGGCCTTTCCACCTAGACGCACAGGGACCATTTCTGCCTCACAGTGTTACTTAGACAATCTGTTGCAGCACCAGGATTTCTCTATAAAGACTGCTGCATCTGAATCAGAAAACCTGGCTCTAGCTCCAGCTCTGCCTCTTAACCATGTGGGTTCACAGTTGTCGCTTCACCTCTTGCTGAGTCCATTACCTGTTAAACCCTAGAGGGTGCTGCAGGAGGTCACAGGGCCAGGGTGGGCAGGGGTCCATGAAGACCAGGAAATGCTAAACACTGAAAAGCCCCACACAATAAAGAGCCCTAATATTCAGCAGTGTCCTCCCCGCCCAAAAGCACTGTACCAGGTGACCCCCGGGGCCCTTCCAGCCAGGCATTGTGTTTCTGCCGTGGGTTTGAAGCCAGTGACATTTTCACATAGGCCTTTATTATGACCGGAACTGGAAAGTGTCCTTTAGTGCTCCTAACCTCTGGCTCTTTGGTAACAATGGCTGGACTTCCGGCTTCAGGTGAGAAGCCCCACACAAAGGTAGCTGTTGAAGTCACTAGTGTGGGGCCACAGGGGCACTGAGCTGAACCCCCCCTTACTCTGGGGTAATGCGAAATCCATCAGCTCACTGTAGCTGTTCCAGCATTATGAGTATGTGATGCTGGCCCTTCATCAATGATCTTCTCTTAACTTTACCTTTTACAGCCAGTCTGTGGAAGCGGGAGTTTCCAGTAAGAATGTGTCCTTGAAGAGTGTCTTGCAGCATATTGAATCCACACCAAAAATCATCCACTATGCGATCCTGGGCATACAGAAATGGAGCAGCAAGTTGACGTCTCAGAGCCTCCGGGCCCCGTTCTCTAGGTGCCACGTGCACGATTTTATTCTCCTCAACATTGACCTGACTCAGAACGTGCAGTATGACTTCAACAGGTAGGCCAGACTCACAGAAGGAGGCGCGCCAGGCAGGGACTGATGCTCTGTGCCCAGCTCCAGCCTCAGCAGTGTTTTCAATCCCTCTGCATGTCTTGGGGCCTAAGGCCCCTCAGACTACCTAGGCCAGTGATGGCGAACCTTTCAGAGCTTTCAGTGATAATAAACAGCTGGGTATGGCACGAATACCACAGGTTCGCCACTACTGACCTAGGTAGGTCCTTATAATAGATGTTATGGTGTGAAATCCTTACAACACATGTTAGCCACCTCATTATTCAGCAAAACTAAGAGACACAAAAATGGTTGAATAGATAAAAATCTCTGTGTGGACTCATAAACAAGGCTAAGCCCTCATTCACCTTCAGAACTCCAGCAAATCACTTTGCCAAATGTAAGGCCCAGAGATCTCGATTCTGTCAGGCAGAGGCAGGTGGGAATGAGTAGGCTGGCTTGGCCGAGCCTCCTGAAGAAACCCTATCCTTTTTCCTGGAAAATGTGAACAGGGCAAAGCAGTAATGCCAGGGGCCGTAAAGTCCCTCTTCTGCCCCCCTCTAACCTGGCAGCTGCTGCTTCTACTCTCAATGTATTGAACGTGGCCAATGCTTTCTCCTGTGTGTAGCCAGATCTTCAAACGAGCACAGGGGCACACCTGCCACAGCACACAGTCCCGTTTCTGCACAGGATACCGAAAACCCTGTGAAACACGTGAGACAGAAATCACTTTCTGCTTCCGTTAATGGCTACACCACTGTAATCAGGGCTGTCTGACAATTCGGTGCAAAGAGCCAGCTCCAGCAGGGCAGGGTCCATTATTTGCGGGTCTCTCCTAACAGCTGCCACACAGTCTCTGTACACAGTTGTCGGGCTGTGACAGCTTTCAAAGAAACCCATCACTGTGGTTGTGATTTAGGTATTTCTGTGAAGATGTTGACTTTAACCTGAGAACAAACAGTAGTGGCCTGCTCATCTGCCGCTTTAACAACTTCAGTCTCATGAAGAAACATGTTCAGGTTGGCGGGCAAAGGGACTTTATCATTAAACCAAAGATCATGGTAAGTCTTGCATGCTTGATTCTGTTCAAAATAGGTACTGATTTTTTTTTTTTTTTTTGGTGCCGGGGATCGAACTCAGGTCCTTGTGCTTGCGAAGCAGGCGGCGGAACCACTGAGCTAAATCCCGGCCCCAGTACTGATTTTTTTAACTGGGCCACTTTAACATTTTTTACAATTTAATAGTTCTCGTGATAACTGCAGTTATGCAAGGCTGTTTGGTAGTGGTGAGAAGCATCACAGTAATGGTAGTTTTCCTGCCTGCAGTAATTGCAAGGAATGACGTGTGTGAAACTGGCCCAAACCAGGAAGAATGCACTCATGCGCCATCATTTTCAGGGCGGCCGGACACCCAGGCCTGTGTCCTGCACAGTGCACCTCTCATGAGTCACGCCCACTTGGTGACAGCACCTTTGGTAGTAACACCCACAGCTGGAGTGCAGAGGGGTTCTTTTCCTCACCAAGTCCTGCACAGAAGAAGGCAACTCATTCAGTTTGGGATGTGTCACCTGGGCCCTCTCGAGAGCTAGACCCACTGGCCTATGAATTTTTCCTATTGAAGTGCTCTCCTTAGCCATCTCTAGTTACCCTCTCTTTTGTACCTTCTTCCTCTTTTCCATCGGAGGAACAGTTAATACCTGTTTCTCCCTAGCACACACTGTGGGCAGAGGAACTTGCCATTTCCTGCCTTCTCTTCATTTCTGTTTAATCACATTGGAAAGCAGGGAAGCACTTTTGCTCCTGACTCCACTTCTCTATCCAGCACAGGCAGGTACTACTCCCTGTGAAGTCTTCATGGTTATTTTCACTGGGTGTTTAGCTTTTCATCCACCTTGACAGTCTTTTTCATTCATTTGTATTTTTTCAGCACCGTGTTATTTATGGTAAAACTTAGTCTTGAGGCCAATTTTTTTTTGAACATTCACAGGCTTTGACTTTTTTCTCTTGGTAATCGAAACAGTATCATAGCGTTTACAGTATAATTTGATATATTCACTTTCGTGGTGTGGTGACTGCTGCAGAGCCACTGCTGGTTGTGGCCTTCAGAGTAGCAAAGAAGCTCTCAATCTTCAGGCCTCAGAGGCCCATCGGCAGCCTCAGCTGGTGGGAAAGTCCAATAATGTCTCATGAGTACTGTACCTTTGTTACCAGATACTGGCATTATGGAATTCCTACTAAACCAAGGGAGATTTGGGGTTGTGTGTGTTGGGGGGAGGGGTACTGGGAGTTGAACCCAAGCCTTGTGAGTGCCACACAACTGCTCTGCCACTGAGCTGCACCCTCAGCCCTTTTACATTTACTTTTGTGTGTGTGTGGTACCGGGGATCGAACTTAAGACTTTGCGCTTGGGAGCCAGGCACAGCATCACTGAGCTAAATCCCTGGTCCAAATTTTATCTACAAAATTAAGATTAGGATATCTCTAAGTTGCCCAGGCTGACCTCAAACTTGTGATCTTCCTGCCTCAGCCTCCTCAGTAGTTGGGGTTACAGGCATAAGCCACCACTCGAAGCCCAAGTGAGTCTTAATGTCAACTGTGTGGTTGAGTTTCGGAGGACTCACCTGGAACTACAGCACAAATTCTGACCATTCGGTGAACCTTTCTGTAGATTTCAGCCGTAACCACTCCATCAGAGCTTCAGCTTTGAGATGGCATACTTCACAGCGATGTTCCTTATGTAACGCCTGAGGAAACATGTAACTCAAAATGTTTGCCTGGTCCTCTCCAGATTTTTTTTTTTGGTATCGGGAATTGAACTCAGGACCTTGCGCTTTCAAGACAGGCGCCAGAACCACTGAGCTAAATCCTCGGCCCTAGATTTTTAAAGATAATAATACAGTCCAAGCCCTGTAAAGAGAGAATCCCGTGGGCCACTCTAGAGATCTCCCGACATCTGGTCACTCACAGCACCAAGAACTACCCAGGGAAGCTTGGGAACCTCCGCCTCTTGGGATGGGCTTGGTATGAGACAGGAATCAACCCATATACGCCAGGTCACACTGTCAAAGACTTCCTGTTGGACCTTACTTTCAAAAAAGCCTACTCCCCACTTTCTCTTGCCCATTTTACATGTAACTTATGTTAAATACTATTGTATTGGTTATTCCCAAAAGTGGGAAATGTAGGACCAAAAAGTGAGTGACATACACTGGAACACAGTTTATCACTGTGCTGTTTGTTACCAATGCAATAAAGTGCCCCTTACTTGCGATTCTAATTATCCAATTATCCAAGGTCAGCCACAGCCTGAAAATATTCAGTCTCGACTCTAGAGAGACCACATTCACATTTACTGTTATCACAGGGTACTGCTACATTGTTCTGTCTCTTACTGTACCTAAGGTATGAACTGCACATGAGAAAACAGTCAGTAGAGGGCCAGTACTGCCTGCAAGTTCAGGCACCCCTGGGTCCTGGAACACAGCGCTGGGGCCTGTGGGGAACAATCCAGTGCCTCTGCAGACCGGCAAGGCACAGCTTCCCCATGCTCCATCCCACTCTTGCTGCAGGTGTCCGAGAGCTCAGCGCCCACCCTGCCCCTTCAGTACGTCTGTGCTCCTGACAGCGAGCACATGCTGCTGGCAGCCCCGGCGCAGTTCCTCCTGGAGAAGTTCCTGCAGCATGCCGCGTACAAACTCTTCCCCAAAGCCATCCACAACTTCAAGAGCCCTGTGCTGGCCATCGACTGCTACCTTAACATCGGACAGGAGGTAAAGGTGGTGGCTGGCACTGTGCTTACCCACAGTCACCCATTTCTTTCCACATCAGCTTGGTTTGCAAGTGTAAACAGTGACAGAAGGAAAGGTGACAGCGGCTCTCCCACCCGTCCCTCTCTTACCTGTGCCAAATGAGCAGTGACCACATACCACTTAGCCCGGGACACCTGCCCTCATGACCTGGGTGGTGGCACCTATTCAGGGCCACCTGTCCTGGCATCCGTGGGGCTGTCCTGTCGGAGGTGGCAGTGTCTCCGCATAGCCCACTGGAGCAAAGCAGGCCATCACACCCTTCCCATCTGTCACTCCTCTGCCTCCCACCTCTGGACTCCTGAGTTCTTCACCGCTTTTAAGTTTTTATTTTGTTAACTGCCACTTGTACTTCCAGACTTCTGCCATTAAGCTTCCTTGGGATTATTTTTTAGAGCTTTATCTACATTATCTTCATTAATGTAATATGTCCTCCTTATAATTGATCTCTTTTTGTTGTTGAGACAGTGTCTCACTATGTAGTTCAGGCTGGCCTGAAACTCCTGGGGATCCTCCTGTCTCAGCCTCTTAGGTGCAGGTATTACAGGTGTGTGCTACCACACCAGGCTTGAATCTTTAAAAGTTAAAAATGGACCCAGGCGTGGTGGGATACTATAATCCCAGCACTCGGGAGACTGAGGCTGGAGGATCACCAAGTTCGAGGGCAGCCTAGGCTACATAACTGGTGGAGACCCTATCTCAGAAACAAAACAACATAAACTAATAAATGGTATAAAGAAGTAAAATCACCTGTAACAGGAACAAAACATTTCAGTGCACCTCATCTCCCAGGATTTTCACTTTGTGTGTACTGACAGACACACAAGTCTATACACACTCTAACTTATCAAGTCCAATTTTAAGATTCAAGTGTCAACATTTTGCATTCCCATTTTTATGATGTATCAATAAGTATGCTGTGAGTTGGGCCATTACCTACAGATTTTCAGAGGTAAAAACCATCTGATGTAATAATACTCTTGATATTGTCTGTGCACATCAGACGGTAACCCAGGGCTCCCAATTCTACTACCATAGAGTACCAGGCTCGCAGTATTACACAACATAGTCTTGCTCCTGTTAACAGCTGCTAACACTTACTGCTCACTAAGGGGTTTACAGGAATCATTTAATTCCCACCCAGACCCCGGAAACAGGGACTACTGTGGCCTCCACAGGTGAGCAACACAGGCACCGTAAAATGAAGGACACGCTCAGGGATCACAGCTACTAATGACCCCAAGCCAGCTGACCGGCACCTCTCACCACCCCACCCTACTAACTCCCACTATTTATTCACTGCCCTGGGGTTTCTGTCACTCATCTTCCATATACAGAAGCCACACAGTTGGAGATTTGGCTTAGTGGTTCTGCCATCTGCCTCGAAAGCGCAAGGTCTGGAGCTTGATCCCCGGTACCAAAAAAAAAGAAGCCATACAGAGCTAAAAGTTTAAATCCAAGCTGTTTAAAGCTTCTAGCCAACTGAAAACTTAAATATAGCTAGATGAAAAGCTGATTAAAAGTATTTTATTCTCACCATTAAGGTAATCTAAACACTTAATCTTTCATAAGTATGTCTTCCTAAAGGAAGGGTGGTTTTTTTTTTGTGTGGTACTGGGGATCAAACTCAGGACACATTGTGCTTTCGAGGCAGGCGCGGCCCCACTGAGCTAAATCTCCGGTCCTGTTGTTTTTTAGTATGAATCTGTCATACCAGTTCTTTCCTATGAAAAATAAATGGCCCTTTGGCAAAGTAAAAAGAGATCCAAAGCTTCTCATGGAGAAAGGTGCGGCCCTGCCCTTACCCCGACAGGGAAGCAGGGCTCTGCCCGTCTGACCTCGCTGTCTCTGCTTGCTGTTCGCAGGTGGCCATTTGCTACGTCAGCTCCAGACCACACTCCAGCAACGTCAACTGTGACGGGGTGTTTTTTAGTGGACTTCTCTTGTACCTTTGTGACTCTTTTGTAGGTGCTGATCTTCTTAAGAAATTTAAGTTTCTAAAAGGTAAACCAAATTTAGTATCTTGATTGTCAACATTACTGCTTTCTACCAGAAAAACATTTCAGAGTTGAAACACATCACAGATAAAGTCCTTTAATACTGAGTTTGACCAATAATCCAGGTACCCTAATTTTAAACCAAGGCCACTGACCTCCATAATTAGAAGGGGGGCTGTGACTTGTAGAAATTAAATAAATAAGCTTTTGTTATGTCCAATGCAGGTAAACATCCAGATTTGAGACCATAGTAAAGGGGTTTCTGCCCCTACTCATTTTAGAATGTTAAGTTGGGATTTTGGTACCAGGGATTGAACTCGGGACCTTGTGCTTGCAAGGCAGGCAGCAGAAACACTGAACTAAATCCCCAGCCCTAGAATGTTGCTCACATTCTCTAGTTTATGTAACCAGCGGACACATGCCACAGTAACGTGAATGCAATGGACTGCCTGGGCCAGAAATCAACTGCAATAAATTTGTGTAATTGTATCCCCAGACATAAACCTAGTTACAGTTCTAGAACAGGAACTAAAGTTATTTCAACAGATAAACACCATACAAAGAGTTAAATTTTCCTCAGAACAGACTGCAGATTAAACATCACATATAATCATACCAAGATGACCTTTGCAGTCAGTGAAGACAGCATGAGGGTGGGAAGTCATCTCCGAGGGCGGACAGTGCTGTCACCGGGGGCGCAATGGTGATGTCGGGATGGGCTGGGTGCTCACTGGAGGGTGCTGCTAATCGATATGCGGTGTAGCCCAGCCCTCCGCCCCACACGGAACTGCCCAGTCCCAAGTGGTAATGTACAGGGACCTTGTCCTAGGGACACACAAGAAACCACTGGTTACCACAGGCAAGTGGAGCTGTGGTTGAAATTTCTCCTGGCATACTCTCTTAAACTCTTGAAGTTGTAAAACTGCTTACCCAGAATAATGAACAATTCTGATGGGTTTCTTACCTAAGCAGCTGGTCCTCAGAGGTGTCAGCTTGGGACTGAGTCAGACAGAGGTGTCAGGTCAGGGTCCCCCTTTCAGCCCCAGCCCCTAAGACACATTTCTGCCTTTTTCTGGAAGGTGCTACCCTGTGTGTCATCTGCCAAGACAGAAGCTCCTTACGCCAAACAATTGTCCGCTTAGAGCTAGAGGATGAGTGGCAGTTCCGCCTTCGAGATGAGTTTCAAACTGCGAACAGCAGCGAAGACAAACCTCTCTACTTCCTTACTGGACGCCATGTGTGAGCTTTGAGGAAACTAAAACCAGCCAAGGGATGACGAGGTGGGGTGGAACAGAAAAAACTGGGAATTTTTTTTCTTTAAAGTACAATCACTGTGGAGCAAAGTGCAACATACTTGTCTACTCTCCAAAGAACTCCCCAAATCTGACCCAGGTTTTTAAGGACATCACATCACTGTCCTTCAGGTCGTTATAGGACCTTTGGTTCAGGTGAACTCCATCACAGACAGTTACGCAGTGAGGACGAGGTCTGCCTGTGGGAGCCTGAGGAGGCAGGCATGGAGAACACACGTGGAGTCTGCATTAATTTTCTGCTACACCAAGTTGGGGGAAACTGTCAGCATTAGCTAGCTTGAATGTGTCACATGAAAGTCACACCACTGGTGTAGACAACTGAAGATGAATGTTTGAGGTTTGAGCCCTCAGTTTTTCTTCAGATCTGTACTTTGGTACAGTATTACTCAGGGGTCTGAAATGATAGAATGTAGAAGATATTTGTATTTAAAAAATAAGTAGCTTTGTCTTTCTGTGCAGTGTTAGTTTAAAATTTATAATCTTATATGTATTGAAACTTTTGGCAAAATTTCCACAGGAGTTAAAAGTTTACTATTTAAATTGAACAAACAAAATCAGTAAATGCAGAGCAGGCATTGCTGCATTTATGAAGCTTCTCCTAGCTTAATTCCTTTGCTTGCCCCTCTCCTTAAAACTGTTTCCAGTCTTTAAGCACACCATGTCTACGAAAATGTGGAACGGTGATTAATCTTGTGCAAGAACCTGATTAAGTGCGATAGTTGGGCCAATTCAGACTCTCTCAGCAGTTAACCTGCACACAGCCTGGTTTGGCTGGAAGTGAACAACTGGCACCAGCAAACCTAAGTGCCAGGCCGAGGTTCTGTTGTGGAGTGGAGCTAAGTCATTTATGTCAGGGACTTTGGCAAAGCTTCCTTTAAAAGACAAACGGAGTGTTAGCTGCCGTACATGGACAACACAAATTGCTGAAGTGGGAAACAGCCATAGAAAGAGAACTGTTACTTCTACCATTGACTTTCTGGTGATGATTAAGAAAGATTCCAGGAAATCTTTTTGACTGTTTAAAATCAGCAGGTGGTATCTAACCAGTATCAACAGCAGTATGCTAAGTTTTTATGGGTTTCTCATCAAATACTGTAAATCAAAACCAGATTTTTACAAAGCATTCTAAAACAATTGGAAGTTTATACTTACCACTTCAATTTTTGTTCTTAAACAATCTGAGATTTTTCTCAGCCCATATGTATCACTTTATCCCCACTTATTACTTGAATCTGTCTTGCAAAACTACTGAGAGGCCTACAAAGCCTGCATTTGCTGAGAACAAATAGTATTAACTGACCAGCTTTATTATCTTTGATAACAAGGAGTTTAAAGCTAGTGAAAAGATGGAATGTATTAAGACAAAATAGATTCAGATCTCGTTTTTATTATAGCTACTTATGATGCTTTAAATGTATTTTGAAATGAACAATTCCTTTTAACCCTATTTTTAATTGTCCTTCAAAGAGGATCTGCCTTACATATTCTTTAAAATTACTCCATTTTAGTGCAGCTGAATTATTGGTGAAGAGGTACATTCTGAACAGCTGGGTTTAGGTATGAATGTATTTCACACGTCCCATTTCGTTAAAAGGGCCTGATGCAGGTGATATCGAGAATTCCACTGTTTGTGCAATATTCCGACATTAACTATATAGAGGAAATAAAATACTTGAAGTAATTCCAAACAATTATTCCTGGGGCAGATGGCTTCTCAAGAGTTTCTTTGGGCTTTATAGCTTTACAGTCTAAAGAACATTTCTTAAACATTACTTTAGATGCAGGTACTCCTTGTTAGTTGGGGCTACACTCTGAAAATTCAAATGATCATGAGCTCAAAACTACTATCCAACTCTGTGGAAGAGAAATGCCAGAAGAAAGCCAGAAGGCCATCACCCAGTAATGGAGAAATTTACACTGACCTGCCTATTCTTTCCAAATCCTATCGTACCGAGGTTTGGATCTTTTAAAATCATTTTATCAATGTCATTCTTTAGAGAATGTTAATCCTCTTGAAGGATAAAATTGCACAAGCACAGGATGCCATGGTCTGTTAATATATGTCTCAGTGTGTTCAGTGTTAGGCTTTTCTACCCTTTAGATACTATGTGGGGGGCGAATGGATTCCTGAGGCCTGTACAGTAACTTGCCTAGAGACCTGCTGAACCTCAGCATGTATGACAGTTCACACAGGTTAATACTGAATGTAAACTAAAGGTTAGAATGAAAATTGTTGTAGTCAAGTTGTTCCGGCTGTAATTTATGCAACTGCTTTTTGTGACTTTTAGAAAAGGGAGCACCTCTTATTTTATTACTGTAAAATTTTCTTAACCAAAATTTGGTGAATTTCACTAGTCAGTCTACCTCACATTTTGTTTATGATTTAAAGTTGTCTTGTGTCAACAGTATGTTCTTGTCCTTTAATTTGGTGAATGTATTAAAATTCTCTCCCATTCCCCACCCCCAAAGAAGTCTGCTTTCTTTCAACTACATGCGATGAGCTTTCTGACTCCAACAATGCCCAAGAAAGGCTGCAAGTCCCCTTATCGTAAGCTGGATGGCTCTGAGTCTGCTACTCTGCACAACAGTCAAGAAAGTGCTAATTAAATATTTGTTGAACAAACAAAAATCTGTAGCTTATACAAAGCAGATACATCCACATAAATCTACACTCATTTGCAGATTTCCACCCACATAATTATAGATGACGGATCTAGAAATTACTAGTTATCAGATACACTCACAGTGCACCCCAATCTTTTATTTTGTAGATGACAACTATACTCACTTTGTTATCCTGCTCCAAAACACAACTTTGGGTTGCTTGAACTGTGTAGTAGGATGCAAGGTGTCACGGTTCACTTTCCATTTATTTCTAAACTCCACTAATTTTACCAACTCTTAAAAATAAATAAAAGGAAAATATCTTTTTAGCTGTAATACACACAGAGTAATAACAGAACTTGACACGGAACTCATGGGCACATTCTTCTAGGCCAAAGTCCCCCAGCTCTTACCTCAAGAAGGGCAGTATTTCTAAGTCTGATGATGGACTGAGGAAAACACTGACTGCCAGTGTTCCTCTCCACGGTCAAAACAGCTGCCTGAAAAAGACAAACACTGATGGCCGATACTCACCTTCAACCACCTGAGGCTGGAATAACACCCAGGAACAAATGTTCCTTGGGCTTCTCTTTAGACAGGGAGACTGGCCCTTCAGCTTCCTCTGGGCTTAGGAGAATACTGCTACAACTGAAGCCCTGACCTCACAGAAAAAGCCATCGCTAAAGATGATTGCAGACATGGTCTGTAAGGTCAAAGAAAAGTCACTCACATCTACTTCAGCGACCACAACGCGACAACAGAGGAAATAAGTTCTAAGAAAGAAAAGGCAATACCAACAAATTGTTTTCAACCATTCCGTTGCATAAGTAGTCCTAGGTATTTTATTTTTGTGGGCAGGGGGCATAAAGAACTCTTTTCTGTTTTTGTTTTTATTTTTGCCAGAAGGCTCAGGAGCCTGAAAAAGATGGACCATCTATGTTTGCAGTCACTACCCCAATAATCAATTCAGCAACCTTAACCTGAGGCAGACTATGGCCAGACAGCAGTACAGTTGTCTTCATCCAGAGCGATGAATCCCTAGCTGGGCAGCAAAGCAAGGAAGAACAATTAAAATATCACTGCAGTGCCAGGTGTGGATATGCACACCTGTAAACTCAGTGCTCTGGGAGGCTGACAGGAGGATTACCGTGTCTGAGCCCAGCCTGGGCGACTTAGTGAGACCTTCAAACTAGGGGGGATCTTCCTCAGTGCAGAAGCCCTGGATCCAACCCCAGTACCACGAAAGCACACAAATCACTGCAGTCTGCTGTACTCATCAACTGCCTATAATAGTCATGCTCTTAGTAGATAGGTTAATTTCTTTTTTAATTCTGAAAGAAAACCACCACTGTAATCTCATGGTCCCTGTAATGTCTATATGCTAGACATTTTCATAAAGGTCCAACAACAAAAAAAACACCAATGAAGAGAATCGCCCTCCTCTGAGGCTTGGCCACAAGTGCTGGTCTAACCTCATGGCTGCCACTGCCTCCACAAACCATGGACAGCTCTTCCACCATTGCTGCTTTCATTCCGGGCTGCCATTGTGCTGGGAGGGTGTCAGCCATACCTTTTTTTTTTCCAATTCCTCCCTTGCCTTCTGCCTCTCTCCTGACTCAGGCCTTGCTCATTCCTTCTTAGGCCCTCTTCCTTGATGTGCATGCAGGATAGAGTTCCTCTAAATATCTCCTTTTCCCTTTCCAAACCCCAGGATGAACTCTTCTGAAGCTTCCAAGTAACTAAACTCATAAATGCAAAACCTCTCTCAAACCCTAAACCTGCATATCCAACTGTTCATCAGGCTCTCTCTTCCAGATGTGAACTCTACCCAAACTGGGCTGGGATGTGGCTCGTGGCAAAGTGCAGACAGCATGCATGAGGGTCCATCCCCACTAGCACCACTCTGCCCCAAAACCAAGACCCAAATTGAGCTCAGGCTTTCCCACCAATCCTCCCAATCTCATTCCCATGTATTCCCGTCAGTCACTCCCTACCAGGGGGTTCCCCAAACAAAAATTCCCACTTACCCGACACTGTGTGCCACTGTTCTTTTCTGGCCAGCTATAAATTCTGATCAGTCCTTCAGCTGTATCTTTTCACTGTGTACCCATCTCATCTTGGTCCCCACATCACAGCTTCAGTCCATTGTTTCAGCACTTTTCATACAGACCACTACAACAGTTTTGTTTTGTTTTAGCAGTACCAGCTACTGAACCCAGGGGTGCTAAGCTATGTCCCAACCCTTTATAAAGTTCTCCTTTGATACGGAATCTCGGTGAGTTGCTCAGCTGGCCCAGAACTTGCCTTAGCCTTCCTAGCTGGGACCACAGCTGTGTACCAATGACCCCAGTCAGTTTAACTACCTTCAAAATTCCAGATTCTTGGGCCGGGGATTTAGCTCAGTGGTTTTGCCGCCTGCTGCGCAAGCGCAAGGACCCGAGTTCGATCCCTGGTACAAAAAAAAAAAAAAATTCCAGATTCTTCACACTGAACTACATCCCCAGACCTTTTTTATTTTTAAGAAAGGGTCCCGCTAAATCACTAAACTACCCAGGCTGAGCTTGAACTTGGGATCCTCCTGCCTCAGCCTTCTGGGATTATAGGTGTGTGCCGCCACTCTCAACTGAAATTCAATTCTTACCTTGTAAATCCATCTTCATAGTGCTGTCATGGTGATTAAATAAAATAATGCCAAATTAAACAGAATGTGACATAGTAAACACCTAAATGTGAGCTACTAGTACTATTCTTAGAGAAATAACTAGATTGTTAAATTTGAGGGGCTGTGTTCATCCGAGGGAAATACTCACACTCCCTTACTACTCTACCCGTACAAAAACTACTGAGCTTATACCAACCACTCTATAAATAATAAAAGTAGGGCTGGGGATTTAGCTCAGTGGTTCCAGCGCCTGCCTCGCAAGCGTAAGGTCCCAAGTTCGATCCTCAGTACCAAAAATAAATAAATAAATAAATAAAAGTATACCCAAGCATGGTGGTGTGACCTGTAACCCAACACTCAGGAGTATGACACGGGAGGATCACAAGTTCGCCACTAGCCTGACCTCCACAGGAGTTCAAGGCTAGCCTAGACTATGTATATATAAACATCCTGTCTTGAAAACCCAAAATCATAGTGGTGGTAATAATAATAATAATAATAATAATAATAATAACAAAAGCACAAATTAATCTACAGGGGATAAAACCCTAAGCAAGGCCCTAAATTCCAACCAGTTTTCAATGGAGATATGGTCATTTCTCATGCGTGGGCTTTGCCCTTTATTTCTCTCAGACTGGAAAAGTACCACGTTACTAAAATAATCACAAAAGATTCTGCCAACTGCAGATTAAATTCTGCTGACATAATGATCCTTTGGCAAACTGGTGAAAATTACCTTTAAGAAGCCAATATTTTAAGCATATTTCAAGGTCTCAAACTTAAGTAAAGCCCTGAAAAAGCACAAATGACAATACAACTTTATCTTAATACATTTATCACTTAGAAAAAGCTATCAAGTATTTTATTATTTTATTCTACTTTATATACAGGTCATAAAAGGCCACAGCAGTTTTTCAGTATATAAACCCTTTAAAAGCAGAGGGCACTAGGAAGGACAGACAAGTATCAAAATGAAGTCCCATAATGAGGGCATACACACAGTGCAGTATTTCTGAGGAGTAACAAGCAGATACCAAGTCATCCACATTTAGTTTGCAGCTATTCCATAGTTTTAGAATCCTCTTTGAGATTTGTTCATAATCCAGTTGTGCCAAGCTGTCATTTATTTAAAAACAAAAATTAAAAACTGAAACCAGAATAAAACTATGAACTCAGAGGGCACCCTTTATAGTCCTAGTCATCTGTAGCTCTCCATGAAGGAAAGCCTCAGTTCTTCATCCCCTTCCCCACCTTCCTACCATCAAGGGTAGGACAGAGAAATGGAAGAAAAAGCTAACTATTCCAAATTCTCCTGCGCTTACAGCTTTCCTTTTCTGTAGGGGTTTCTTCAAAGTATACTTCAGGCCTTTTAAGAATTAGCTTCCAATTCCTAAACACATAATACTGCAACATCCTTCAAAAGTAACTCAAAAACATTGGTTTCCACTCTGCGAAAATACAATCTTTAAACCTATAACTGGTATCAGCAGATCAATATAAAAAATACAGTACCAAGCTACACTGGTATATTTCCATATTAAGAACTTCAAAATATACTTATCACTGAGACCGTAGTCCTTGCATTAGTTTTCAGTCCACTATGAACAAATTATCTGCTGCATGTAAACATGTCTAACTATAGATAAAATACATCAATCATAAATTTCTGTAAAAGATAATAAAATATCTTCTTTAAAAAACAAAACAATAAGCTATTACTGCATTGTTTCCAATTTTATGAAAATGGAACAACCACATGGTTGTTGCCAGTCCTGAGTTCATTGTAATAAAAATGGCCCTAGTTCCTGGTTAAAGTCAGCAACCAATCCATTCTCTTCAATAGATGTCTTCTAGTACTGTAGGCAAGATTTTTTAGGTGGTATTCTGTCCATTAATAAAGTTATATACCAGAAACTGCCCCGTGCCACAGTACTGTGTTGCAAACAGTTTTCCATCAGGAGTGGGATCTGAGAAAGCAATTTCTTCTTTATTCAAATATGAGCCATATATAAAGTTACTCCTATTAAAAGAAAAAAAAAAAGAGGGAGAGAGAATATAGAAAGTTAAAAAAATTAGTATTTCTAATTTTAAAATTGGGGAAAAAACTGTCAAATTAATTCTGATTAGAAAGACTTTTTAGGAATGACACATTATCCTAAAGACTGCTGAAATAACTATTCACCTAAAATATTAATAATTTGAATTTTTAAAATTTTTAAATAAGAGTAACAATGTAGAATAAGACCCAATAGGCTGGGGATTTAGCTCAGTGGTTCCAGCACCTGCCTCGAAAGCTCAAGGTCCTGAGTTCAATCCCCAGTACCAAAAAAAAAAAAAAAAAGACCCAATATCTTGTCATGATAATAATGCTCAACAACTAAGACAAGAAGAAACTGACCAAGGGAATCAAGTAACATCAGAGTTAATGGCAAACACTGAAAACTGTTCCTCAAAACTGAGACCAAGGTAAGGCTGTGTTCCTGCCTCTATAAGCACTGGAGGTTCCACCCAGGCCAATTAGATGAGGGAAAGACAGAAAAGGCATCCAGATTGAAAAGAAACAAAATTATCTCTTCTGAGGATGACATGACCTTATATAGAGAAAATCCTACGGCATTCACAAATAAACATGTGAGATCTAATAAATGACTTCAGCGAGGTTGCAAATACAAGACTGATACTGAAATATCAATTATATTTGTTATGTACTTGCAATGAACAATCAAAAAACAAAATTTTAAACAAATTCTATTTATAACAACATAAAAAAGAAGAAAATATGCAGGAACAAATTTGACAAAAGAATTGCCAAGATCTGTAAACTGAAAAGTATAAAACATTGTTGAAAAAAATTAAAGACTTAGTGAATACAAAGATAGGCCAAGTTTATGAATTAAGAGATTTAATGTTGTTAAACAACATTACCACACAAACTGATCTATAGCTGGCTTCTTTGAAGAAAAAGACAAGCTGATCATAAAATTCACATGGAAATACAAGAGATGCCAAGTAGCTATAATATTTAAAAAGAAAAACCAAAGAGTACTTATATTTCCTCATTTCAAAATATGCTGCAAAGCTACAGTATTCAAGACTTGTAGCACTAGTGTAAGGACAGATTCAAGACCAATGGAAAAGAAGTGAGGGTCCAGCTATAAATTTCACATTTAGGGTCAATTACAGCTAGGTGTACCAAGACTACTGGCCTTCAGTGGGAAAGAATGGTCCTTTTAACAACTGGTGCTGGAGTAACAGGACACCCACACTCAAAAGAAAGAAGTGTACCTACATGTGGTGCCTCACCTCACATCACACACAAGAATGAACCGTAAATGGGTCAAAGACCTAAATGTAGGGACTACAGCTATAATTTGTTAGAAGAAAACACAGGCATGAATCTTTGCAACCACAGATTACACATTAGTTTCTTAAATATGACAAAACAGAAGTAACAAAAGAAAAAACAAATTGGACTTGATCAAAATTAAAAACTTCTGTAAAGACATCATGAAAAAAATAAAAAGACAATTACAAAATGGTAAAAATACTTGCCAATCATATATATGGCAGGGGACTTGTGTCCAGAACACATAAAGAGCTATGCCAATAAATAAGGAAAGGAGTTAAAAACACGATTTAAAAATGGACATAGGGTTTGAATAGGCATTACTTGAACAGATATATACATGACCAATAATAAGCACATGAAAAGAAAAGATGGTCAGTGTTAGTCATCAGGGAAATGCAAATCAAAACCACAATGAATTAGGCCGGGGATTTAGCTCAGTGGTTTCGCCACCTACCGTGCAAGCGCAAGGGCCCGAGTTCGACCCCCGGTACCAAAAAAAAAAACAACAACCCCACAATGAATTACCACGTCCTAACCACCAGGCTGGCTAAAAATAGAGACAGTAACAAGTGACAGCAATGATGTGAAGAATCAGAGCCCTCATATGATCTAGGTGGGACTGTAAAGTGACACAGCCACTGCAGAAAACAGACTGGTAGTTCCTCAAGACATTAAGCACATGGCTAGCACATTCTACAGCGCAGCCCAGTAATTCTACTCCTGAAGACAGGGCCAAGAGAAATAAAAACATACATTCACACAAAAATTTGTACATCAATACTCACAGAAGTATTATTCACAACAGCCACCAAGTAAAAATAACCCGAATGTTTATAAACTGATGAATGGATAAATAAAATGTAGCCTAACTACAGTGTTATATTATTTGGCAGTAAAAAAAAAAAAGTATGAAGCACAATTATATTATGCTACAACATGGATAATACCTGAAAACATATCAGGGAAAGAAATCATTCACAAAAGATCATATATTGTAGGATTCCATTTACAAACATATAAAGTGCTTGGAATAGAAAGTAGCCTGGAGGCTGCTAAGGACTGAGGGAGGACACAGGAAATGGAGTAAATGGTAATGGGCACAGGGCCATCTGGGCATGGGGGCAAGGGGTTGAAGGAAATGCCCTCAAATTAAGACAGTGGTGATGTCTTCAGAAGAAATCAAACCCACTGGATTATAAAACTTTTTTTTTTTTTTGGTACCAGAGAGCGAACTTGGGTCCTTGCGCTTGCGCAGCAGGTGGCGAAACCACTGAGCTAAATCCCCGGCCCTGGATTATAAACTTTAAATAGATGGATTTCATAGTCCATGACTGCATCTCAGTAATGCCATTATTAGAAAGAAACTTGTTAAATTTAGCCAGGCTATACTGTACTAATCGAATATTCACACTGTTATCTTCACAAGAAAGTCTAGATGCTAATAATAGGAAGACCATATAAGAAGGAACAGTGACTGATAAAAGGAGAAACTATGTGTTTTAACAGAAAGTTTATTCACTATCAAACAGAATAAATACAACTACTATTTTTTAAAAATAAACTAGAGCCATTTATAGTTGCCCCAAAATTTCAAGAGGAGACAATACTCTCCTTTAGTTTGTTTGCTTGCTTCAGTACTAGGGAGCCCTCACACCAAGCTACACCCTCCTAGTCTTTTTTTTTTTCCAGTACCAGGGATCGAACTCTGAGCCTTGCACTTGCCAGGCAGGCCTGGCACCACTGAGCTACAGCCCCCAACGCTGCCTCCCCCTCAGTCCTTTTTGAGACAAGGTCTCACTAAGTTGCTAAGTTTGAACTTGAACTTGCCTCAAACTCCTAGAGTATTGGGGTAACAGGCACCATGCCTGGCTAGGACTATTATGTATTGCATCAGTTCATTTTCCAGGCTTAGTTCTGAAAGAGCTAAAAACAGAACCCTCTTTTATCATGAAAAGAGTGGGGAGATCTGAGCTAGTCTGGGTCATTACTTAATAAACTAAGGGGGGGCCGGGGATTTAGCTCAGTGGTTCTGCCGCCTGCCTTGCAAGCGCAAGGTCCTGAGTTCGATCTCCGGTACAAAAAAAAAAGAAAAAAACCTAAATAAATAAATAAACTAAGGGGGAAGGACCAGTTATATATCAAGGTCTAATAAGATCTTCAAGCCTTCCGATCTCACTCATAACAATGGATTATTCTGAAAGCTACACCTAGAGATAATAGTAGACAAAGATTCTATAAACAAAAACAGTAAAGGACCTAAAACTTTTGAATCCCCCACTAATCTTTTATGGAAGATGTTTTATAGAGCACAACCCAAAACCTAGCCCAGCATGGTGATGCATGCCTACAATCCTTGCACTCAGGACTCAGGAGGCTGAGACAGAAGAACTGCCACCAGTTAGGGGCCAGCCTGGGGTACACAGCAAGACACTGTCTCAAAAAAAAAAAGAGAAAGGAAAAAAATAAAACCCTTACAATTTGTCCTTGTCTCTTATTTACACTTTTGATAACCAATCGATTTAAAAAAAAACCTAATGAAACAGTTTACAAATACCGTAACATTCTTAAAACACATTTCTCTAAAAGCTGAACTTCCAGAAACTTTCCATATTTTTCCATTTAAAAGTCTCCAATGTCAAACATTGCTTGAACTGGGTTATATTGGCCCAATGATAACAAACTAAGACAAAACAGTTTCATAATACTTACTCTACCGCGCTTTCATCCTCCTTGGATCAACTTCACACAAAAAAATACACTGAGATAATCTCATGCAAAATTTGTAATGCAAGTTTTAACTTCTGATTATCTTAAATGCCATGCTATGTACTAAAGCTCAGCTTGAATCCTGAACTACTGCAAATGCTGTGAAGAATGACATCAAGTTACCTCAGGCATTCGATCATGCGAGATGCTATCTTTTGGCGGCGCATCATGCTGAACACCCATATCCGGCTGATCCCACATATTGCAGGCTCTGGTAATGTTGAGCAGCACCAAGCTTTTTGCCTTTCAAATCTGACTTTTTCTTCTTCTGACCCAATAACGGGAAGTTTCTCTTCTATGACTCTGTAGCCCTGAGAAATATCAAAATTGGGAAATGTTTAAAGTGAGACTATTAACTGGCAACTCCCTAGTACTGCTCTAGCTGAAGAGATTATGACATTTGTTTGGCTTCTGATCAAAGCTTTCACCTCATTTTCAGGAAATGGACAAATCTAGAGCTCCATTCTGTTCTGTGACCATGACAAAGACACTTCATTCCTCTGAGCTTTGAGTCCATCACCAGAAGTTGGGGATATCGAAAATCTCTGGTTGAGAGATTGGATAGTCATTGTACACACATCCTGCCTTCCCAGGGGCTGATGACAGGCCCCAAATCTTAGTTCTCTTCACCTCCTGCATTCTAAAGACCAGCAAAAACACGCTGAACTCAGTGCCATTAACTGCTCCTGTGACAGCCTGCAAAGGTCTTGGGTTCACAGCTATGCAAAACTAAGAATAAGGATAGCACAGAAATCAAGAATTTAAAAAGGCCCTTTCCTCATACTCTCATCTTTTTAAAAAACAGGGCTGGGGATTTAGCTCAGTGGTTTTGCCGCCTGCTGCGCAAGCTCAAGGACCCGAGTTCAATCCCTGGTACAAAAAAAAAATTAAAAAGAGAATAAATAAACACTGTCAAAAAAATACATGTAACATCTCTGTCAGCCGGCCTCTTTTTTTTTATTTTTGGTACTGGGGATCAAACTCGGGTCCTTGCGCTTGCACAACAGGCAACGAAACCACTGAGCTAAATCCCCGGCCCTAGCCGGCCTCTTAAGGGGACAAAAATACAACACTTAAAAGCACCTAGACAACACAATTAAGAGTTAACATTACATGAGCTGGGCCAGGGATTTAGCTCAACGGTTCCACCGCCTGCCTTGCAAGCGCAAGGTCCTGAGTTCCATCCCCAGGACCAAAAATAAAAAATAAAAACAATGGTTTGCACTACATAAAATTAACTCAATCTCAGTATAGCAAACTGGTATGACTCAGTCATTTTATATTATAATCCAAAACTACTTACTAGCTATTTATTTAAAACCAAGTTTGTCATACCAATATTTGGAAGAACTACACAATTTCAGACTGACTTTTAAAAACATGTAGCCTAACATACAGAAATACACTCACTTTTCTTGCATTTTTTATTTTATTGGTACATTTTGGATATACAGGATAACATGCATCATAGGTAATTTGTACCTGTACATGATATATCTTGCTGCTTTTTTTCCCATTCATGTAGATGTTTTGATTTTTTACTATATAAAAATTTTTGTAATTAGGCATACATTTGCAAGCAGCTATTAATATGCTAAACATACCAACTTAAAAGTAGTCATATATAATATACACTGAATTTATGAGCAAGAACTTGGCCAAAAAAAACCAAAAAAACAATTTGGATATGGTTCCAATAACGAGAGTGATTAGAGTCTAGAAGATTTTGTTCTCTTGGGTTGGTCTCAAGTACATGCAGCACTCTTAATGCAACATACCCCTTATTCTGATCCTACTGTCTGATGTTTGTACAATTTGCCTCAACAAAAGCCAGCCACTCATCTAAATCTCAACCAAAGAAGTGGTAAGCTGTTAGTCACCATTATAGTGGTTTCCAACATACAAACATCCTAAACTAACTTCTATAGTATTTTTGAATCTATAGACTTATCCTGATATTAGTATGGCTCGGAAAAGAAATTATATGCAGGAATTCTTGTGTTCATACTCTTCCTTACCTAAAATGTAGACAAGTTATCAGAACTATACTGTTCATGATTACAGGGTAAACTCATTACACAGCTAACTACTTGTGGCCACTTTTCAAAAAGTCACTTAGAGCAGGGCCTGGCACATGCAGATAATGCCAGCACTTGAGAGGCTGAAGCAGGAGGATTGCCATGAGTTCGAGGCCAGCCTGGGCTACATAGTGAGTTCGAGGTTACCCTGAACTAACACCAAGACTCTGCCTCAAAAAAACAAGGCAAAACAACAAAAAAAATAAAAATAAAAAGTCACTTACCCATTGGATATGTTCTGCAATTAAGCAGCCAACTACTTTTTTGTCATTAGAAATAAAGAGAAGGGTTTTAGTTCTGGAATAGCACATTAGCGGAGCCTGCTGGAAACCTAAATCATTATCAACCATCTCTCTAATCTCGTCAACCTGCCAAATAAAGAATAATTTTTTAAGCAATGAAAGCATTGTTCATCTATGTAAAAACATACTATTTTAGTTCAGTAAGTTGAGTACATATTCCAAATAGGATACCTTCTAAAGAGTTCTGAATGACTACTAATCAATAACTACTTTCTAAGCCTTAGGGGCCACTTTGCAAAATGAGGGAAGAAGAGAAGATCAATACTATGTCCTGCCATCTACAGGTGGGGGTGACAGCTCCTACACTAACCTCATAAGAACATTAAGGCTTCCTACCAGGTACAAGCACACTACTTCTCTTTCCAAGCCTTAATCAGTATCTTAGAAGTGAAATAAATATGGGCATAGAGGAAAGAAACTCATATTTACCCCTATCAACCATTTATGGGTCAGACATAATGCAAAGCAGTTCACAAATATTATCTTCGAACTTGACAACAGCAACGCATACCTGTAATCTCAGTTATTTGGGAGGCTGAAGTAAGAGCACCATGAGTTTGAGGCCAGCATGGGCAGTATAGGAGGATCCCACTCAACAAAACAAAACAAAACACCAAAACAGAGCAAAACCAGACAAATCTTAGCTCATTTAAATCCAACATTCCTTGGAGTTTTACAGTTCCTCTCGTTACATACAGAAAAAAAAACCCTCAAGGCTTAACTAATTCTCCCATGTCAGACATTAGACATCTAGAAAATCAGGGAGCAGAGATTTAAGCCCAAAACATTCACATGGTATCAAATTGTGCTTCTTCCAGTTTACCTTCTAGAACTAGTCATGGTCACATATAAGCTCCAACTTTGGAGGCACTTGAAGTTAAGAGCTTGCTAAGCACGCAGATATTAGTTCCTTCCCTAGTTAGAAAACACGGCAAAGGCTGAATCCAGTAAGCACTCACTTGGGTCGCTTAAGTCTGAAATGCACATAAGCCCTAAGATGGGTTCAGTGTCCATGCCTGTGACATGCAGAATACTGTGTTAGCGCATCCTTTACTAAGTGATGAGAATTCAAGTCATCCTAATCCTTATACCCTACAACTCAGCCAGTTCCAAAAGCTAAGTTACTCACAATTCCCTAGATTTTTTTTTTGGTACCAGGGATTGAACTCAAGTCCTTGCGCTTGCACAGCAGGCAGCGAAACCACTGAGCTAAATCTTTGGTCCTCAATTCCCTAGATTTTACATTTTTAACCTATTATGGGTTACCAACTAGTAATACACTGAATTATATATAAATAATCAAGATTTTGCCCTGAGAAACTGAAATGAGGAAACTACCACTAACTAAGAGGATTCTTAGTAAGAAAAGTCTGGCTGCTACATAAGATAAGGTAGCAAAGTTCCCATTCTGTGTTCTGAGTAACAGGTGGAATTCCAAAACTTCCATACTTTTCATTAATCAATCACTATCTCAGTAAGTATCTACTTGGTGCAAGAATCAGTGTTTTGAATATGAGGTAGGCCTATCAAACACTATGATCTACACCACCAGGCAGTGGAAGCAGGTGGTGGATTTGGGTATCTGGGATCTACAGTCAGAAATACAGGGGATCTGAAGGGCTGGGGATTTAGCTCAGTGGCACCACGCCTGCCTTGGAAGCGCAAGGTCCTGAGTTCGATTTCTGGTACCAAAAAAAGGGGAGGGGAGGGGAGATACAGGGGATCTGAAAAATCCAGAACCACAGAAGAAACTTCTATTTTAAGTAGAACATTGGCTACATAACAGGTGTTTTCCTTCAACTTCCTTTTCAGATGACGTATTCCTAAATTTAAAGAGGTCTAACTTAACCTAAAAAAGTACAGTAAATAAATTACTTCCCTTTTGTTTCCAGCCATTTTGGACACACTTTAATGTAAGTTTTTCAGGCAGACAACTGGACCCACTGCTTACATTATGAAGTACTTCTGAAAAATCAGCCAGAGGATGAATAAAAACATAGAGTGCATTATTTGAAAACATTATTTGTATTTATTATTTTTGCAGTGCTGGAGACAGAACCCAGGGCCTCACTCAGGCAAGCACTTTTCCACTGAGCTATATCTGCACCCCAGATATTTAAAAATAAGTTTATCTTGAGCTACCCTATGGAACTAACTACTTCTAGTCTTCATTACCTCTCTGGTAGCTCATCTCTCAGCACCGTCAATTCTCTGAGCCCTCCCAGTACAGACCTGCAGGCTAAAATAAGATGTGGCTAACAGAAGACAAGAGGAAACTGTAAGCTTCCTACGTTGTATTCCTAAATGGAAATGTATTTTTTTCTCTCAAAAAATATACAATTACCTGTTTAGTTTCTACTGACCTACTGGTAAATATCCTTCTGTAATAAGCTTTATTTAGAAATGTATGCTTAAAATAAAAATTTTAACTTTATAAAGTTTAATATTATGAATTTTTCTTTCTGGGGCAGTACAGAAGATTGAAGCCAGGGCCTCCACACTGAACTACATTATTTTCTATTTTGAGACAAGGTCTCACAAAGTTGCCTCGGCTCAAACTTGTGATTTCCTAGCCTCAGCCTCCCAGAGTGCTGAAATTAGATATGTGTGTCACCAGGCCCAGCTTTGTTTTTGTTTTTGGTCTGGAGATTTAATCCAAGGTCTCCATAAGCATGCATTCTAACATTTGGTACATCCTCAGCCCTCAACTTTTAATTTTAATTCTGAGTCTTAAGATCACTTGACATTATTCATTAACTTAACTAGCACGTCTTCTACTTAATCACCCAAATTACTGATAATACCAGGCAGTAATTAATTCATTTTAAATTCATTTCACATATTTTGGATTTACAAGGATTACTCTAATTTCTAAAATGGGTGGTACTCTTTAAATGCTTATTTCTTGCTTTCAGAATTGATACTTAAATGTGTTATGCAGGGAACATACTATCTTCTTGACACCGACATTAAACTGTTCTGTATGAAGCTTCACTGGAAAGTTACCTTCTTCAGAGCATACTTAGGGTCTTCAGGAAGAACCATTATTATCCTGCCATCAGGGTATTCAGCCAGAATCCTCTCTTTTTTCCAGCCCTACATATGAAAGAAAAAATGAATTTTGTGTATCTTATTTTATTACAACAATGTACAAGAGGAAAAATATATTAATTTATCTAAAAAATTGTAAACATGAAAAAACATATGCTCATTAATGTTTAATAAGGCATGATAAATCATCTACTTTGTTAGGCATACAGTAAGCACATTGCAAGCTAATTTTTATCACGCATTCAGATATATCTAATACCACAGAAATGTCCAATTTATCATTTCCCATTTTAAAATGAATTTTGAAAATCACACACGAAAAGCAAGCCCCTTAAAGTCAGAACCTAAAGGATAACTCTCCCAGATTCTTGACAGAAGAATTAAACTCAGATTTCTTTGGAACATGGTTACCTCCACAAACAAACACTCATAGTTTTATTGCCTGGCATGCCAAAGACCTCCAGGAGGTTTTAAATGAACTGATTTGCATGCAGTAGCCCAGTATGAAAGGAATAGTTTTTATTTTTATTGATCACAACTATCAAAGCCACAAGAAGGAGACTATAAAAAACATAACTACCTTCTAAGAATCTAATAGGGAAGGAGAGGCTACGTTGTGTGTATCTGAAGTTAAACATACTCAAAAAAAGAGAGGTAATAAACTCTTCTTCAGATCCACACTCGTGGTGATTAATGAGCAGAACCTGCATGAAAAAACAAAACAAAACAAAAGCCACTTAAATCTAGTAAGATGGGACTGAACCAGAGGTTAAAACTAGGAACTTTGAAGTTCAAAACAGGTACAGAAGGAATGAGCTTAACTAGCTGTTTTATCACCCAACCCACTTTACATAAAAAGGCCTTGCCAAAAGCAATTCATACTTCTATTAGAAAAAAACAATCTTTTTTCAATATCTGTTTCTTCTAAGAACACAAAAGCTCTATGAGATCAAGAAAAAGGTAACTAAAATTTTTATATGCTACAGCAAGTCCTAGAGGAAGTTGGTTTTCTTAATGATTTTTCGGGGCAGGATCTTAGACGGAATCAAAAATTCTAGTAATAAGCTTGGCATATGTAACAATTTAGATTAAAACATTTAAAATCCAAATTTTGTTTACAGATAAGAGTATGCAAAGAAAATGTAAAATTCAAGTGATTAAAATTAATTATATTTGATATAATTATGTTTGGTAAAATTATGTTTGCAAGATTTGAAATCAAACAAACAAGACTCACAGAAGTCCTTTTTTCACATAAACAATCTCAATCATACACAGATCTGAATAAAAGTACACAACTTTTTAAAGGCATAAAAAATATTACCTCTTTAAAAAGGAATTTGTCTTGGTGTTACTTTGAGGGAAAGCTGTTAAATGAACCCATTTTCCACAAAATAAAAATGAAGACTTTTCACTTAAAAAACAAAATCAAACTATAAATTCCACAAAGAACTAGAAAGCAAGTGGTTTACTGGTCTCAACTCTCATACAACTCACATTTTAGAGGATTTAGAAGAGCTGAAGTCCATGTGTGGCTTGAAATTGGGACAGAGGTGGAGGGTGTGGAGAAGGACACATACAATTCAGAATAATGAGACAGCCACAACTGTTTTACAAAGCTATAAATGTCAAGGTAGTCCATTTACACTGCTCACCATTAGATCTAATATGTTACACATCCCTCTCCTACCAAGTAGTATTTCCTCAAAACTAAACTTTCTTAATTCACTTTCGGCTGCTAAAAAGCAAAAGGCTTTATATATTCTCAGAAGCACGTTTTGTTTTTGACTTTAGTGTTTTGTTTTAGTTTTGGTGCAGTGCGCTTTATCACTAAACTACAAGCCACTCGGTGCCCTAGTTTCTACTTCTAATAGCAAGTAATGGTTATTCATTTTTGTTGTTGTAGTTACTCTAAAGAATGGAAGTGACTTTTCCTGATTTTTAAAATCCTCCCCACGCCCCAAATCACAGACCGGCATGGTAACACTCGCCTGAAATCCCACTGACTGGGAGGTTGGGGCAGGTGAATCATGAGTTTGAGCACAACTTGGATAACTTAGTGAGAGACCTTGTCTCAAAATAAAAAGTAAAAAGAGCTGAGGCTATAGCTCAGTATAAAGGCCTGGGTTCAACAGCCAGCTGCACCACCACCCCCCTTAAAAAAAGGAAAGAGGAAGAGGGAAATCACAATCGAACACAAAATACACTGAGTAGTGTGGACACATTGATGTATATAACAAAATCATTACTTAAGATATACATAAGTGGGCTGGGGATTTAGCTCAGTGGTGCCATCGCCTGCCTCACAAGCGCAAGGTCCTGAGTTCGATCCCCAGCACCAAAAAATAAAAAAATTTAAAAAGATATGCCTAAATGTGTATAAATTATACTTCCACTTAAAAGTTCATACTAGTCACTTTCACAAAAGTCTGAATGACAACATATATTAGAAATACCCAAAGAAGTAAAAGCAACACTCACTTTTTAAAAAATCAAACATTGGGCTGGGGATTTAGCTCAGTGGTTCTGCCACCTGCCTTGCAAGCACAAGGACCCAAGTTTGATCCCCGGTACCAAAAAAAAAAAACAAAAAAAAACTAAACTAAAAAAATCAAACATTGCAAGCAAAATATATACACATGGAGTACCTTTAGAGCACAAGAGACTTGAGAGGCATCAACCAATGCAATAACCGAGCCTCACTTACAACAAACAGCACAGAGAACTGTGAGACACTTGGGGAGCTTTCAGCCCTGATGGAATTCTTGATTTTAAAGGAATTAGTTCACTTTTAAAGGTGTAGTTATATTCTTTAAAACATTACAAGCTTAAACAAATAATAATCATCATTTAGAATTATCTACTAAAATGAAAATGTGATACTGGGGTTTAAAAATAATTTGGAAAGGGCCGGGGATTTAGCTCAGTGATTCTGCCACCTGCCTCAAAGGCGCAAGGTCCTGAGTTCGATCTCCTGTACCAAACAAAATAAAATAATAATTGGGAAGGCTGAAAGAGATCGGTCCATAAATTTTTGTTGAAGGTGGGTAGGGGTTCGTGTGTGCGCGTGAGAGACAGAGAGAGACAGACAGACAGACAGAGAGGGACAGAGAGAATATTAATCTTATAAGAAATTCAAATCACCTATTGTCAAAAGCCCAAGGCTGTGGGCTGGGGATTCAGCTCAGTGGTGACACTGCCAGCCTCCTGCCTGCCTCAAAAGTGAAAGGTCCTGAGTTCAATACGGCATACCAAAAAAAAAAAAAAAAGCCCAAGACTGCTCAAGCACCATTTATTGAGAAGAAAAAAATAAATGCAAAACTAATCATCACAGTAGTCATGCCAAAGATGAGGAAAAGTAGTGACACCCACAAGAGCATTAAGTGTCTTTGGGATTAAACATCATCATCTATTTTTAAAATCTCCAAAAATAAAATAAATTCCTCTTGGCCCGGGGATTTAGATCAGTGGTTCTGGTGCCTGCCTCGCAAGCGCAAGGTCCCGAGTTCGATCCCCGGCACACACACAAAAAAAGTGAACAAGTGAACATTAATAAATTCCTCTAATACTGAGTCATAGCTGGGCGTGGTAGAGCACACCTATGATTCCAGCACTCAGGAGGCTGAGGCAGGATGCCACGAGGCCAGCATGGGCTACACAGTAAGTTCAGGACTAGCCTAGACTACATAGTGAGACCCTGTCTCAAAGAAACAAACAAAATTTTTTAATTAAAAATATATACATATTTAGTCATATGCTCTAACCATACCCCATACAGAAAGAATAGCCACTGCAGAAAAATAAATTAAAACTCCTGAAAAACATAATTTGTTGAATTTGTTTTTTTAAATTTATTTATTTTTTGGTACTGGGGATGGAACTCGGGACCTTGTGCTTTCAAGGTAGGGAGCGGCACCACTGAGCCAAATCCCCAGCCCCTGTTGAATGTTTTTTAAATGTAAATACTTAAACATATGCTTTGAAGTCACCAAAATATAAACACAGGTGACTGTGAGTGATGGCACAGTGATTTAAATTATTTTTCCTTCAACTTATCTGTATTTTCATTTTAATCAAATAATGTGATAAAAATGTTAATGTATGTAACTATTCCAAACAGATGGTTGTAGCATGTTCATGACAGGGCTATACGTCCACGACTGAACCGTGCCACCCAATGAACTGTCATGCTTGTTCCCTGGATGGTTCACGCTGCCAAAGGCACAGTCATGCACATGCCAGTGGTACAAGCTGGTGGGAGCACGTTAAATGCTTGTTTTGGACATTTCTTAGCAAAAATAATCTTGTATTAACAATATTGATAAAGCTGTGTGTCTAGTTTGACCATGCTGATGTTTAAAGTGTTGAAAGTCTTAAATGCTACTCTTAAACTTTAAAAGTGAATTCAGCAAATATGTACTGTTCACACAGCATATGTGCAAACCATAATCTAAGCCGTACAGTATAGTGGTGAATAATATGCTAAACATCATGAAGACCTAGACACAGTGGTAGATACACTGCGATCCCAGCTACTCAGGAGGCTGAGAGAGAAAGACAGCAAGTTTGAGTCTGGCTGGGCAATTTAGCAAGACCTTGGCTAAAAAAACAAACAAACAAAAAACCACTCAAAACCCAAAACAGAAAAACTTAAATTTGAATCCAAAATGCTACTTGTGAGGTATGTTGCCCTGGGCAAATTACCTAATTTCTCCAAACTTGGTTTTGCTCATCTATAAAAATGATTTTTAAAACCCCCCAAATTACTGAGACACTAATTGAGAAAACAGTGTAAAAAACTGAGCAAAATGCCTAGCACGAAAACAGGCCTCCACTACATAACAGCTCCCATTATCATTACAGAAACTAAGTATATTTTCTGGTGGGATCTTCATCTTTGATATCCTCTTGCCTTATCAGGTCATTCATGATCTGGCCTCTCACTTACCTCTCCCAGGTTCATCTCTTGCAAAGGTTTTTCCAACACAACACAATCACAAGCTATAAGGAAATACCTCTTTTCCCAACCTGCCAAACCATTTGCTCCCCTTAGCCTGATATGCCTTTATGTCCTCCCCAACTCAAAGGAATCCTACTTCTCATTCCTGGCTCTAATCAGGTGTTGACTTTTCCAAACTCTGCCTGAGATCTTTGCTCTGAATTCGTATTTTATATTAAAGTCTACTGCTTTCTCATTTTCTATACTATTTACAAACATTTACTTCTCTCTCCTTTACACTAATCATTAAATTTACATAAATAAACTTTTTAATAATAATTTATAGGAAAAACCTATAATCTTGGAACATAGTAAAGCGGTTAATAATTGTCTGAATAAAATGAACCTAGAGAAAAACCTTGCAAGTGAAAAAAGGTTGAAGGGCGAACATGGTGGCACATGCCTGTAATTCCAGCACTCAGGAGGCAGGAGGACTGCCCTGAGTTTAAGGCCACCCTGATCTCCCATAGTGAGTTCAAAGCCAGCCTGAACTACATAGTGAGACCTTGTGAAGAGAAGAGGGGAGACTGAATAATTTGCTATAGTTAAATAGTCTAGTAAGTATCTCACTAGAAAACATCTTCCTAGTTTAAGCTCACATTCTGAGCCAGGAGTGGTGGCACATGCCTGTAAATTCCAGCTGCTCATAAACTGAGGCAGGAGGATCACAAATTTGAGGTCAGACTGGGCAACAGGCAAGTCCTCATCTCAAAATAAAAGGGCTAGGGATACACCTCAGTAGTAGAGAGCCTGCCTAGCATACATGAGGTCCTAAATTCAATTCTCGGCACTATCAGAAAAAAAAAGGTATCAAATTGAAGCAAGGACCTACAAAAGAAGGCACAACAGTACAAAATGTTAATATTTTTGCTCTGTGGTTTTAAGAGAAGTGAGAAAACTCTTACTGGGATTAGAAAGCAATCAAAAAGGTTCACAGAAGAAGCAGTGTTTCCCCTGGGCTTTGAAAGCTGAAAGCTACAGAAGACAATGGGAAGGCACTCCTGGTGACAGGAATGTTAGGAACTAAAAAGAGAAGCAGAAAATTGTGAGCTATGCCAAAGACAATCATCAATTCAATTTGGCTTAGAAGGAGAAGAGAATTTAGAGGAAATTGTTACAGATACATTTCAAAGAGTCATAATGTGGAGGGCCATGATGCCTAGGAGAAATTAAGAAAAGTTCGGAGAGACCCAAGTGATGTGACTGAAATGATGTCAGGAATATAGGTTTTAACTGCCAATCATAAATTTAATAATACCCTAAAACAAGCCCACTGTCACTCAAAATCTTTATTACTAAAATGTAAAAGAACACTAAAGAAGATTCTTGAAGATGGCTTTAGCTTAAAAGTTAATAGGGTTGGGCTGGGAATTTAGCTCAGCTGTTTCACTGCCTGCCTTGCAAGTGCAAGGACCCAAGTTTGATCCCTGGTACCAAAAAAAAAAAAGTTACCGGGGTTGATTTCTATACACTAAATTATACTGTGCAAACAGTATACAGTTCCCTGAAATTCAAATAAAATCATGTAGGGACAACAGGGGGCACTGTAGGTAGGGAAAAGACATGATGAAAGGCTCACTGAGCTTTATTAAAAATTATTAAGACAGGGCCAGGGATTTAGCTCAGTGGTTCTGCTGCCTGCCTCCCAAGAGCAAGGACCAGAGTTCGATCCCCGGTACTAAAACACAAAAAAATTATTAAGACAGCTTTAGGGCCAGGAATTTAGCTCAGTGGTTTCGCCGCCTGCTGTGCAAGCGCAAGGACCCAAGTTTGACCCCAGTACCAAAAAACAAAACAAAACACAGCTTTGACCTCTACAGCCAGACCCCAGCAATTAGAAGGCCAAAGGCAGCTAAACTCCAGCAATTAGGAAGACAAAGCAGAGAACTCAGGACTGGGAAGTTCCTAGGTAGATCTATTAACATAGGAATCACAAACTTCCCCTCTGCTTAATCCTTTAGCCTAAACTACCAGTCCATAGGGCTCTCATCCATAATCTTACCCTCCACCAAAGAACAGGGAAAGGTCACAGGGTTAGGATGAAAGACAAGCCAGGGAGCCAATCAGACTCCGAGAGCCCACGTGGGACAAGGATCTCAATAAACAGAGCTGCAGACAAGCATTTCCAGACTTTCAAATTTTCCCTACTGTCCAGGTAGTTTTCTGTCATTTCTTTTCCTCCTTCCCCATCTTCAAATAAATTGTCTTCTTGTATTTTAAACTGCTTCTTTAGTTCTTTACCAATGCTGGGTTTAGGACGGCAGGGAGCTGCATGTTCTGGCAGAAGAGGCTTGCTAATTTCCATTTCTTAACACACTAACACACGTGCGGGTGTATGTGTGCATGTGTATATATGTTATTTTTATGGCAGTTGTGGCATTTTTATGCCCCTCCGTATTATCACTCTTTTAAACATATTTCTAACAAGAAAAATTAAAATCAACAGAAACAAGGCCCAGAGAGAAGACCCAAACGTCTGAAAAACTGCTTTATTAGTATTTAAATGAAAAGAGACAAATTATTTGAAAGATTTCTGAGAAATTAAAATGGTAAAAGATGTACTTTCTGTGATAGAAAAGTTAACTGTATCAGATATACAAACTGTTTCCCCGACCCTAAGAAAATTTATAACACTGACATTTGAAACAAAGATATTTATAAATCCCAATGATATAAAATCAATACATACTGCAATTGGCAAAGCCCACAGAAATCTTCTGGTTTAATTTATTTTCAAAAAGAGACAATTCAAACATCACTTGTCTGTCCTGAACTGAGCACGCTGGCTGAGCCTACGCTCCCAGGCAGGCACGCCTTAGTATGAGAAACTATCAAAGGCTTCAAGGAAGCTGTTATTCCAGTAGGGAATACATAACACAAAAGTTACCCATTTTGTAGTAGGAATCAAGAAGGGCATTTCTAGCCAAGGACTGCAGCACACACCTGCCTGTAGTTGCAGCTACTCAGGAAACTGAGATAGAAGGATCCCAAGTTCAAAGGCAATTTAGAGAGATCCTGTCTCAAAATAAAGAGCTGGGGATGCAGCTCTGGGACAGACCACTTATTCAACATGCATGAGGCCCTGGGTGGAGCCCCAGTGCTGCCAAAAAACAAAAACATAAAACACCTAAAAGATTATGCTACAGTTGTCAGCTAGAGGAAATAGGCAGACACTGGTACCACCAATGACACAGTCAGAAACAGTCAAGGACCAACTCACTCCTGGGCCCTTAACACCTCTTACTCCTTAAAAGCACACTTAGTGAGTGTTTCTTCTGAAGCAGTCTGGGACTTACAAGCACTTTGTGCTACAACCCATGACACTTCATTTGGGCCTACAAATGCCCAACACGTAACTAAAAGCAGAATAAAGCTTGACTTTTTCAGAGACTCAACCCAGGGACTTCACACTGAGCTACAGCCCCCTCCCTTTTAAAATTCTTTTAAATTTTGAGGCAGGTTCTCACTAAGTTGCTAAATCACCCAGGCTGGGCTCAAACTTGTGATCCTCCTGGCTCAGCTTCCCCAGAGTGCCGGGATTCATTTTTGTATTCTTTTGTTACCTTAAAATTTTGGATATAGGTTATGTTACTTACTTAGGAAAAGTAGAACAAAGTTTGTTAGCCCTAGACTTTCTTAGCCTACCTATCTCATCCTTTTTCAAGATGAAGGACACCAAGAATAAAGTAATTTTCAAGATTCGCAGGGACATGTGATTACAAGCTCTTAAACAACCTGTTCCATACGTTCTTTCCTTTCCTTCTCTGACTTACAGCAGAGGCTTAGAAGCCTCCTGAGTGGTCCTAAACATGTCATCGCCTGGATTCCAGGAAAAGAAGAGCCCCACCTGAATAAACTGGCCACAAAGACAGTCCTTTCACAGGAACCTCCCACCCCCAAGCTTGAAGATTCCTGCAGAGCTACAAAACCAGGGCTGAGATAATGATCAACCAAATCCCAGCCACTTGAACTAATCCTTAAACACTGGCCTGACCACTGCAGGTAGACAGGTTGAATCCTCTTCATCAAAGTGTGCCCACCCTTACCTACTATTCAAGCTGGACTCCTGTCCCCATCTTCTCTCCTATCCTCCAATTAAAGCTTTTTCTCTGCAAATTTGTGCTTTGGTTTTAATTTCCATTATCACTAAAAGCAAGGACTCACACTAACTGGTGACACCATTTCTGATACATGGAAAAGGACAGAAAGAAGTTGGAGAAATTTTTATTTGCTACTAATTAAGGCACAGGTCACCCTCATCTCCCTCAGGATTTGTGAACTCTTTAAAAAATACAGAAATGTATTATGCATTTCGTACTGAAGGCACATAGGGCCCTCTCTCCCAAAGCAAAATTTCTAGTAACTGGAAGCATTACTCCCGCTCTGTATTTATATATACAATGTTCTAACTATATAAAATACAAAGAAATCAAAAAAATATTAGAAATCTCAAAATTTGAAATATAAACTTGGGTGCTTCTTATTTAAATCCCTATTTCTCAAATCTCAACACAATACTACTAGAGCATTTGGTTTGTTTAATCAGGTAAAATCAACAAAATTCACACCAAATTCCTTGACCTAGCTCAGTTTCTCTCCTTCAAAAAAAACCCAGCCCCCAAGCTCCAGTAATTCCAGCATTTGGGGAGGCTAAAGAGGAAGATCACACGCACAAACCCATCCTGAGCTACTTAGCAATTTAGCAAGAGGCTGCCTCAAAATTTTTTTTAAATAGGGCCAGGGATTTAGCTCAGTGGTGCCACACCAGCCTCACAAGCACAAGGCTGGATCCCCTGAGGGAGGGCACTTTTTAAAAAGAGGATGGGGACTAGGGATGTAGCTCAATATGAAGGCCCTGTATTCAACTTCTAGTACCACAAAAAAGAAAAACAGAAACCTTCAACACCTAAAAGAACAGAAATGAAGTCCACAAAGCATTCAAAATCAAAATATCATAATCTGATTGCACTATGTTTTCCCAGCTCATTGCACACAAAACCTAATTCAATTATTATTCCTCAAAAAGTTGTTATTGCGCCGGAGATTTAGCTCAGTGGTTCCGCTGCTTGCCTCAAAAGCGCAAGGTCCCGAGTCAGATCTCGGGTACCAAAAAAAAAAAAAAAAATTATGTTTTCACCTGCTTTAGCTGTACTATGTTAGCAACTTAAGTCTTGAGGGCATGTTTGGAGGGTCTAGCAGGGAACCATAGCTACATATATACCCTTGACCGAGGAAAACAGTCCTCCTCTATTGAAGATGGTCATCCACTCCGACCAAGCGTGTATGCAGCTTTGGGAGGACACACGTGGAGGAGGGAGGGAGGGACATCCACCTAGCCAGCCAGACCAGCGGAATCAACCCTGGTGATCAATGCGGTGCCAGATGTTGCGGCCCTCACATCCAAGAGTTACTTAAATCTTTTATTGTTAATTTTTTATTTCTCTCAGATTTTGTTTCTAAGCTTGAAGGCAAGGACATATACTGCCTATATATTATTCTTTTTCAGTATCACTGAAAGTTCCAAATACAGATTTCTGGCCTGATGACAATGGAGAACTCTTCCTACTTTCCGGTCACACCTTAGGTAATGGTACTTTTGTTTATTAAAGAAACGGAAGTAATTCCTAGGTATAAATGGGAATCCAGGCTCCACCAAAAACATTAGAGAATACTTCCAGGATTGGGGGTATAGCTCAGTGGTAAAGCACACACCTGCCTAATGTACAAAGCCCAGGGTTCCAAACAGTTCCCAAAACCCAAACAAAAAGGGACCCCTTTCTAAATAGTGTTTAGTAAGTCAGATAAAATTAATTTCCCTGAAGCCAAGTGAAGTGGTATGCGCCTACACTGTCAGCTACTTGAGAGGCTGAAGCAGAAGACTGCTAAGCCCAGGAGTTGGAGGCCAGCATGGAAAACAGAGCGACACCTAATCTCTTAAAAAAATCATCTCCCTTCAATTCCCAGTACAGACCAAAAAAAAGAAAAATGAAGGTATACACAAAGTATCTCCCAACTCTCCTCTATCCCAAACCAATGAGGATGTAAAAGATAAGGAAAAGAAAACACAAATACTTTACTCAACCAAAAACAGGCTGTGTGGACATCAATTTCTACTATGACAACATAATTTAAACATTAGTTTAACCTTATGAAAGTAAGATATCACTTGTTTCTAACTGGCATGATTATTACTTGTCTAGGGAAAATGTTTGTCCTAAAGAACAAGTACTTACTTTCTAGAGAATGTTCAATTAAAATTTAAAAAGTAAACTTACTCTTTTTAAACAGACTCAAGTAGAACAAACTTAATATTTCAATTCCTGAACATTCCTCATTTAATTTGAATTAAAGCCAGAACGCCAAATGACTTCTATGTTTTTCTCAACAACAAACATAATAGATAAAATAGGCATTAAATAAAATTATTTGTTTTGTGAAGCACTTAGGAGTGCTTAAATATCTATGCAAGGCACAACACAACAAACACAATGTTTTAATGTCACAACCCAAAATCTAGAGCTCTGCTCATGATGGAATATCCTGGTTTTTAACCTCCACATGTACTGTAAAAGAATGCCACAATGCTCCAGAGTGGGCTTTCCCGTAGACTCTATGTACACCTTCATGTGGTAAGAGCAAAGATGAGTACACTGATATTGATGTTAGCAAAGGACAGCAACCTGCTAAACTAAATTCTTTATCTTGAGCTTGCTTCAAAAATAAAAAGGATAACCCCTAGCTCTGTCCCATCAGGTGGGTGTAAGTAGGGGTTGGCTGGGACAGAAGTCAATCTTCCCTAGGTTACTACAGTGCTTTGTAGTTCTGCAGAAGAATCAGAGTATCTTTAAAAGGAGAGGACTATAACTCTGTTGCTTAAGTCAACTTCCTCTGGTACCTTGGAAGAGCAGAACACTTATTTCCTCACTGATTGGTTTATTGCTCCCCTCAGAAATTAAGATTTTTGTAAGGTGCTGGGTGTGGTGGCACATGCCTGTTAATACCAGTGCTTGGGAGGCTAAGGCAAAGAGATCACTACAAGATTGAGGCCAGCCTGGGCTAGATAGTGAGTTCAAGGCCACCTGAACTACATAGCAAGACCTTCCCTTAAAAAAAAAAAAGTAAACTGAATACAAATGACATCTACTTTATTCACGTATGTAAAATGAACTGAAATACTTTTGTCTCACAACTCTTCTGTGTTTAGCTACCTAATGAAACCATTTTTCTTTGTTAAGATGCAAGGCTACTAACGTAGCCAAATTTTAAAAGTACAGATTTCAACTGATAAACCATTACTTAACAAAAGGCAGTCTGTATCTACACACAAAGTGGGAGAAAAGAATACATGTGGTAAAGGCAGATGAAATAAAGAATATAAAAGAGGACCACAGCAGAGAACCAAAAAAGCAAACCTCACCTATCCTGGACAGAAGTAACTAGAAGAATGAAACAATGAATAGAAACCCTTCAACCAAAGCTAAATGAATTTAACTGAGCCAATAATGACCTCTGATTAATCCCGCATCTGGTGCTTATATACAGGCCTACATGAAATGAATTGGTGATCTCAGTTCAGATATCCTGGAGGTCTTATTAATGTGAGTGTACAGTACTGAAGGTAACATGTATAGAATAAAAAGATTCCATTTCAGATATAAGTAAACAGCAATTACATTCAATTACTATTTTCACAAGATATCTGAAATGTTTCATAACTGCTAAACATGTTTTCTAGTTTCAGAAAGAAATATTAATAGTATTACCTAGTATGCCTCAAAGGTATATATATTTAAAATATATTCTATGCTAAAATATATACTAAAACATTTTTACTTTGTGTGATTTTTTTCTATATACTAGAATTCTTTTTTAAGTGTTGCAGAGAAAAATGATTATAATAGCAAAGATAAGGTAATCTACAAAACACCTACTGAATATAATATAAATTACTCTCACTCCCCCAACACAAAGTTGCACCAAGCTACATGAATATTACATAGGATAATTAACAGTAATTATTAAAATTAACAGAAGGTTTTAAGAAACATATTCACGATGACTAGCACTGCTACTTAGAAAAAGTACAAAAACTATTTAAGAAAAATATAACTTAAAGATCCCACAACATAAACCAGCCAAAATTACCTGGTTTTTATATTTAGCCTTGTTTAATAAGCCAGTGTATACACTACATGTGCTTTAAGTATGTGGTTTCCTTTGGCTACTTATCTACATTCCTGAACTAATATCTGACTTACATGTTATAACTCAAACCCCACTTACCACGTACTTGACAGCACTTATAAACTGGTTGTGAAAAAGCAGGTGCTGGGTCTCATCTTCTGGATTTGAAGCTGTGTAGAGCATCCCACAAACATTACAGGACACTGCTCCAAGTCTTTTTTGTCCAGCATCCTAGTTATAAAAAACAAAGAAGAGGTTTTTTGGGGGGTTTTTTGGTACCAGAGATCGAACTCAGGACCTCATGCTTGCCAGGCAGGTGCGGCTGAGCTACATCCCTGGCCTGGTATTTTTTCTTCCTAAAAAGAATTATTCCAGAACATCAGCTTCAAAGGCTATAATGGGAACATCTGTCTCCTAGCGCTCTGGGAGGCTAAGCCAAGAGGATCAGAAGTTGGAGTCCAGCTTGAGCAACTGAGTGACCTAGCAAGACTCTGTCTTAAAATTAAAAAGTCGATCCCCGGTACCAAATAAATAAATAAATAAATAAATAAGTAAGTAAGTAAATAAAAATAAAATTAAAAATAGTGAAGGGGGCCCTGGGGATATACTCAGGTCAAAGGCTCCAGTTCCAACCCAGTACAAAACAAGGTTTTTCTTCTACAGCACATGGCAAGTTAGAGAAATTGAGAAATATCTTTAATAAAACAAACACAGTCCAAAAGCTACAGACAGCAAATACTTTATAAATGAGAATGCACATTTCATAGTTATAATAATTATCTGGCTAGAGTCTACAAGAAATAGAGTTTTATAGACTATTTTGCTAATGTCTTAATATGTTCTTTATTTTGGTAGTGCTGAGGATTAAATCCAGGGCCTTCACACTGCTACATCTTCAGCCCTTTACTTTTTTATTTTCAGACAGTGTCTCACCAAGTCACTAAGTTGCCCAGGCTTAGCTCAAACTTGGGATCCTCCTGCCTTAGCCTCCCAGAGTGCTGGGATTACAGGTGTGTACTACCATGCTCGGCTTTTATTTTTTAAGACAAGGTCTTACTAAATTGACCAGGTTGGCTTCAAACTTGCCTCAGTCACCTGAGTAGCTAGGGCTACAGGCTAGTCAGGCAGTTTCTGGAACAAAAAGAGAAAATTGTAGCTGTGGTAAAATGTACTAAGTATCATCCATTTTTAAGTGTACAGTTTGTTAGTGTTAAATACATTCAGACTGTCACACCAATCTAGAACTCTTCATTTTGCAATACTGAAATTGTACTAACAACTCCTCATTCTCCCCTCCCTCCCATTCCCTAGTAATCACTATTCTTCTTTCGGTCTCTGAATCTCAATAGTCTAGGCACTTCATATAAGTGAAATCACACAGTATTTTCTTTTTTTTATTTTGTTTTTATCTGTTTTTCTTTTTTTGGTACCAGGGATTGAACTCAGGACCTTGCACTTGTGAGAGAGGTGGCGGCACCACTGAGCTAAATCCCCGGCCCGTATTTTCTTTTAATAACATTTTATTTAACAAAATAGGGCTGGGGATTTAGCTCAGTGGTTTCGCCACCTGCTGCGCAAGTGCAAGGACCCGAGTTTGATCTCTGATACAAAAAAAAACAAAAAACAAAAAAACATAACCTAACAGTGAGATACTTCATATTCCTTTATTGTACTAGTCTTTGAAAGGCAATAGTTAATTCTTACACTTACAGCATTACCTCAACTCTCCTGCAGCACATTTCAAGTACTCAACGGCCACATGACTCCCATATTTGACATGAAGCTCTAGATTCTTTGTTTAATCCAAATTCACTACCACACTGATTTGACAACAGAAACCCACTAAACGTGAGAAAGCAAGATTTCCTCTCATTATGCCTTCTAAACATTTCTAGCCAATTCTTACAAAGTTATTCTGATATTAAAGTTACAATCTACTGAGTAGAACGTGGTGGTGCACGCCTGCAACCCCAGCACTCGGGAGGCTGAGGCTCGGTCATTCCAATTAGGTTTGGTTTGTTGGGGTTTTTTTTTGCGGTACCGGGGATCAACCTCAGTACTTTGCGCTTGCAAGGTAGGCGCAGTGCCACTGAGCTAAATCCCCGGCCCCAGTCAGATTTTTTCCATGCTTTTTTTTTTGGTACCAGGGATCAAACTGCTTTTGAGGCAGGCAGCAGAACCACTGAGCTAAATCCCTGGCCCTTCCCAATCAGATTTTTTAATCAACACAGCTCCTTTTCCACCTTACCATCAAACTATAGAGTACATATGTTCCATTTCAAATTAACTGCTAAACTATATTCTTGCAAAACATAATTTTAAAGTTATAATGTATACATTTAAAATCTCTATGCATTAAGTGCTATGATTTAATATTTTATCAAAAAATGTCAGACACAAAATTTATTTCTATGTGCCTATCCATGTTCCTCTGGCTTTTTACATAATAATGATATATCAGGCTGGTGAGAGACAGAATCAACTCAGGATAAACAGTAAGAATTATAAGCCATGTACAAAGAAAGAGACTAACTTGAATTTAATAGTTTTCACAAGATAAAGAACGATCTAGGGGCCAGAGATTTAGCTCAGTGGTTCCGCCGCCTGCCTCAAAAGTGCAAGTTCCTGAGTTCGATCCCTGGTACCACAAAAAAAGAATGTTCTATTCATTTTAAATGAAATTTTTTTTCTTCTTACAATACTCTGAGAATAACTGAAGTAAGTAACTTTTCAGGAAGAATCATTAACCTTTTTGAAATTCCAGTTTAGAAAAAAGAAAATAATTACACCCATTGCTTTGCTATCAGCTTTCTGAGTTCCACACTCAAGTCAGTGATGGAGGGAGAGGTGGTGAGGAAAGCTAAGTGAAGAGGAAAAAGAGCTCAGGCTAGCACAGCCACAAGCAGGCCAACTTGTAGAAAACTCCCCTTGGCACTAAGCTCCTCATACAGAAAAGAGTATGTTGGGTTAGAAAACTGCTTAGGACTCTTGGGTTTGGGCCCACTCAAATAGCATCCATAATTTTAACGGCACATAAAACATCCCACACCTCACCAAAGCTTGGCCGTTTCACTCTTCAGGGCCCACAGCTAGTTCAGAAAGTCATTTTCCCAGAGGGAGCTATGAAGCTGAAAGCTATGGATGAGAAAGGGAGGTGCAACACAGAATGCCAAGAAGGGATCTGAGAGTGAGGAGGCTGGGCAGGAAGTCAGTCCTGGCACATGAGTGGGAGTGAATGCTGGGGCAGTGAATGGAGAGGCAAATCACTTAGAATAATGCAGTGGGGAGAAAGAGCACCTGCTGGGACACAGAAAAATCTGAGTCTGAATCCTAAACACCGTTATTTTAGTTTCTTAGTCAACTACTCAAAGAAGGCAGTAATCAAAGGACATATCTAAAAAAGTAACAGATGTGAAATAAAGTATCAAAATTTGTTATAAACAAAGCTAGAACTATGGGAACTGAATTACTATTTATTTCAGAATGGACCATTTATTTTAGGGACATACTACAATACCAGAAATATTTTCCATAATGAAAATTTATGACAACAAAATTAATCTTTGGAAAAAAGGAAAGAATTTATTCTTTAACACTCTGCACAAGATGCCAGAACAATAATTCAAAAAGGTCAAGTTGTATACTTACTATGACTAACTGTTTTTCATCAGATTTCTCTGCTTCTTTTAGTTTCAAATCTTTTGGAATTGTTATCTCCAAATGGGAACTACATTTAAGCCAAGAATGATTTTCCCTTAAAAAAAAAAATACAATAAATGTTATAGATTCACATCACTTTAAATTACCGAAAGTTTTCTTTCTATTACAATGACAAATTTCAACCTCAAGAGGAAATAACTTTTTAAAAAGTCAAGGCCTTCACCTAATGCAGCCCCCTGACCTTGGACCTCCCAAACTGGTAAGCTGAAAAAAACCTACAATCCCAGCACACTGGAAGGCTCAGGCATGAGCACTGCAAGTTCAAGCCAGCCTGGGAAATTTAGCAAGTCTTGTCTCAAAATAAAAACGGGCTGGGGAATAGAGCTCAGTATGAAGTTCCTGGGTTCAACTCCCAGTACCAATCCTACCCCCTCCCCCAAATAAAATCAAGGAAAAGGGTTGAGGATATAGTTCAGTGACAGAATGCACACTCAGCATCCGGGAGGCCCAGGACAAAGCCTCAAGGTGAAAAACAGAAAGGTATGAAACCAAATAATTAAAGTGTCCATCGATGGATGACTGGATAAAGAAAATGTGGTGGGGCTGGAGATTTAGCTCAGTGGTTCTGCCACCTGCCTCGCAAGCACATGGACCCAAGTACATCCCCGGTAACAAAAAAAAAAAAATGTGGTATATAAACACAAGATATGAGCCGGGGATTTAGATCAGTGGTGCTGTGCCTGCCTTGAAAGCACAAGGTCTTGAGTTCAATCCCTGGTACCAAAACAACAAAAAAAGAGCGGGGGAAATAGCTCAGCACAAAGGCCCTGGGTGCAATCTTCAGTACCACCAATTAAAAAAAAAAAAATACAACTGAAAAATAGAGTGAATATTTAAATTTTTTAAATCTGTCATACGAAAAAGCATATTGCCACTTATCTCCCTCAACATAGTCCCCCCTCACTGGAACACACTTATCTCATTATATTTGCCACTTTCTGAAGCAGTTTTGGAAATCCTATCTGGTGAATGTCTCTAGTCGCACCGCTGTGGCTGCCTCAAGATCCCTGAATTGATTCAGTATCTGTACCTTTCATGGTCATTTTGTTTGTGGGAGGTTTTTTGGTACCAGGGATCAAACTTAGGACCTTGTGCTTGTGAGGCAGGCGGTGGAACCACTGAGCTAAAAATCTCTGGCCCTTCACGGTCATTTTGACTTTGAGGAAGAGCCAGAAGTCACAGTGCCAGAGCTGGTGAAGAAGGTGGCTGAAGACACATTGTAAAGTTTTTATGAGCCTGCCTTTCCTTTTGATGGCACTTGGCAGCAGCATTCTCCATATTTTTGATCACATGTCATAAAGACATGAAAGACAGCTCCCAGAACAACTCAGAAACTAGTAAGGACAAGGGGATAAGTGTGTCCAAAGCAAAGAAGGAGAGGGGTATTTTGAAGGTGATTAATGGCAATCTAACATTTACTGTAATAACTTTAATATTCACCATATATTTTGATCATACCTAGAACACAATGGAATATTATTCAGCCATAAAAAGAATGAAACCCTATTGTTTGCTGCAACATGATTAAGTGAAATTAAGTCAGGCACAGAAAGACAAATATCATCCCATTTATATGTGGAAGGTTAAAAAAAAAAATCTCCTAGAAGTAGAAGACAGAATGGTAGTTACCACAGGAAGGAGAGTAAAAACAGAATGGTTAACAGATACAGAGGAGTCAATGGGCAAGGTGGCACATGCCTGTAATTCCAACATTCAGGAGGCTGAGGCAAGAGGTTTGCTGTGAGTTCAAGGCCAGCCTGAACTACATAGCAGGACCCTGCCTCAAAAAACAAAACAAAACAAGATACCAGGTTGTAGCTGGAAAGAGGAAATAGTTCTAATGTTTTATAGAACACAGGATAACTATGTTAACAACTGTATATTTTAAAATAACCAGTATAGGATTTTAATATTTCTAACACACACAAAGAAATGATAAACATTTGCCAGAGATTTAGGAAAGTGGTTCTGTCGCCTGCCTCTCAAGCACAAGGTCCCGAGTTCGATCCCCAGTACCAAAAAAAAAAGATAAACATTTGAGGTGATGGATATGTCAAGTACCCCAACAGGCACTGAAAGATCACACTATACTCCATAATATGTACAATTATGTGTCAATCAAAACTTTTTAAAAAGAGAAAAATATATACTAATCTTCAATGAACAAAAAGCTGCAAAAACCAAAACTCTAAATACATTTTTTAAGTTTTATAGTTTAGCCGTCTAAGCTACCCTAGTTTATCCTAAATTTGTTGGTAATCTAAAATATAAAACAAGGGCTGGGGGTGTAGTTTACTGGCAGAACACTTGCCTAGCATGCATGAGACCCTAGATTTAATACCCAGTACCACACATTCACACACAAAGGCAAAAACAGTCAGATTTCATTTCTGATACTAAACAGGAAAAAAAACCCTCTTCATTTATAACACACTCATGGGCTGGGGATTTAGCTCAGTGGTTCTGCTGCCTGCCTCGAAAGTGCAAGGTCCCAAGTTTGATCCCTGGTACCAAACAAAAAAAACCAAAAAAAAAAAAAACTGGTAAGCATTTATAACACACTCTTATCCCCGGTACCAAAAAAATTTTTTAAAAAATATAACACACTCTTGGACACTGATAAGAACCGGTATTTCTAGGAGTGTGTGTGAGGAAAGGAGGACTTTGAAACATTCCTGATGAGAATATAAACTGGAACAACCATTTGAAGGGAAATTAGGCAATCCCAGAGATACAGTCAAACAAGCAGGCAAGTGTTTATTGTAGAACTCTATTTTTTTAATAGAAATGAACTAAAAATAACCAAAATGTCCATAAAGTACAGTTAAATAATTTTTTTAAATTCACAGAATGAAACCAAATGCAGAATTTAAACGAATAAGGTAGGAAAACAGAAAAGATGCCCATAATACATTAACTTTAAAAATTGATTAGAAATATGTACAGGGAAGCTGATCTTGATGGTGCACACCTGTAATCTCAGCACTTAGAGGAGGCTAAGGCAGGAGAACTGAGAATTCAAGGCCGGCCTGCACTACATAGTGAGACCTGATACAAAAATACAAAACAGCACGTACAGGGGGCCAAAGTTATAGCTGTATGGTAGAGCACTTGACTAGCATGCACAAGGCCCTAGGTTCCACTCCCAGGACTGGGAAAAAAAATTTTTTTTAAGTGTAGCATAGAAGAGGTGTAACAAAAAGAAAATCTGAGCCAGGCATGGTGGTGCATGCCAACACTCAAGAGGCCGAGCCAGAAGGATTGCTGCAAGCTAGAGGCCAACTTGGGTTACACAGAGTTTTCAAGGCCAGCCTGAACTATATAGTCAGACCCTGTCGGAATGGAATGGAATGGAGAAAGGAAAGGAAAAAGGAATGGGAAGGAAAGGGAAGGGAAAGAGGAAAGGAAAAAGGAAAGGAAGAAATAGAACATTTGTGAATAAATTGATGGTTAATAAATAGCACAATATTTTAGGGAAAAATCACCTAAACTCCAAACTTTTAAGGATAAAGTACTTAAGTTATCAAATTTACACTTGAGTTAAATTAATTCCTTACCTGTTATCACTCTCCTTAGATGTTTGGTTATTGAGTATACTGTGCTGTTTGGGAATTGAACCTATAATTTAATCAAGAAGGGTTATTTATTAGGCTTTTAATAGCCCTCTACCTAAATGTCAAAATCATTATACATAAAACATTTAGTGCCTTGAAGTTTTCCTTATTTTTAATGAAAAACACTTCATAAAATTAGAACACCCTCATTGAAATTACTCTGAAGAGACAGAAAGCTTCTATCAGACTGCAAAGCTACAAAAAGATCTCTTGGTAGATTAACAGTTTACTTCTAAGTTCATCAACAATTACTAGCTTTAGGGCTGGGGATTTAGCTCAGTGGTTCCGGTACCTGCCTCACAAGGGTAAGATCGTGAGTTTGATCCCCGGTACCAAAAAAAAAAAAAAAAAAGAAAAGAAAAGAATTTCTAAACAATTACTAGCTTTAAACCATAAAGGAAATTGTTTCAATGCCTGCATAATTATATAAACTAAATGGAAGAAATGCAACATTTCCAAGTTAAAAAAAATTAAGGTCTTTGGACATAATATAATTAAGTGCAATAATAAATCTATTTTCCCCAACGACACATGCATTTCTCATTTCTATTACAGTCACTTTTCCCACAAACAGGAAAAGTTACAATGATAGGTAACAGCAGCTATTATCTGACCTCAATATTTTGTTCCAGGTATACTTTTCCTTTGGCAGAGAGAAATAATAGGAATCAAGACATTTCTTTTTTTCTACCCTCTGAAGCTTCATCTCCCATAATTGAGCATCTCCATCTCACAACTCAAGTAATATACTGTAAAAGTTTTTTTCACAAAGTTACAAAAATAAAGCTTTTGCATGGTATAAGTGGGGAAACTTCATCATTTACTGAAATTCTTAAAGACAAGACTCTGTGAAATGGAAAAATGAGTTACTGAAGGTAAAAAAAAAAACAACCTGAAATGGAAACGCACAAATAGTAAAGTTTGAAAAATAAGCTGCTACACCAGCAACAGAAGCAATTCATTGAGGATCACTTCTCCAGAGTTAAGTCACAAACAAAACAAGAGTTATAAAACAAAAGAACTTTTGACAGGCATGGTGGCACAGCCTGGTATCCCAACTCCTTGGGAGGCTAAGGTAGGAGAAGCACAAATTTAAGGCCAAGCTGAGGAACTTAGTGGGACTCAAAATATTAAGAAGGGGCTGGGGGACTGACTTAGTAGTAGAGTGCTACTGTACAAAGGTACATGGGTATTTAGATCAATTGACAGAGGCAATCCACCACCTGACTTGGCAATAACCATGGTAATCACAAATTTGAAAAATACTGCAATGGTTAAAAAAAAGACTCAACAGGTCTATTTGGTATATGAGTTTTCTGTCATAATAAAAAAGGTTACCAAACACTGTGAAATCCAAATAATATTTTCAAATTACCTGAAAATTTACTTTCTCCTGTATCAATTTTTGTTTGACTGAGCGGAGTTGAAACAGCAGTGGTGTTTTCTACTAGATTGTTTTCCAGCTTGGATTCCAAACATAAGCTGAAATTCTGAACAAATGTAATTCAAGATTTTTATATCAATCATTGAGGCTTATCCCAACACATTTTAGTAAATTTCAGCAAACTAAGTAATACTTTATACTTGGTTTAACATATAGACATATCTTAAAAATCTGTCCATGATCTTGCACAAGCTACCCTACCTCTCAGCAATTTCATGCTAAATATATTGAGCCTATAAATTCCAGTTACTAGCTCTGTACCTTTTCTGAGTTTAATGTCTAGACTCTACTAATAGTCACGTTTGACAACTGAGCACTTGAAATGTGTGATCTGAAATGTATTACAAGTATAAAGCACAAGGCAGATTTGAAATATTCAGAGTCCCTTAATATTTTTTAAAATTAGGGCCGGGGATTTAGCTCAGTGGTTCCGGGGCCTGCCTTGCAAGAGCAAGGTCCCAAGTTCAATCCCCAGTACTAAAAATATATATATATATTTTTAAAAATTATATGCTGAAATGATAGTATTATTTGGTTATGTGCTGAAACGATAGCACAGTATCCCTGACTCACAAGAGTTCCATTCCAGAACGATCATAAATTGATTTGTAATCCGACAGTGAGTCTTAACGACAGTACACCTATGAATCTTACAGAGTACACCTGTGAAAGTTTGCAACTCAAATGTTCCTAAGTTGGGAACTTACTATATTTTTATGACAGGCTAAGTAAAATATGTTAAAATTAATATTACCTGTTTCTTTTTGCCTCATTAATGTGGCTACACGATAATTTAGAATTATCCACATTGTTCACACATTTTTACAAAGACATTGCTGATCTATAATACCTTTCCACTTGTAAAAATTCAACTCATTATTCAAAAATTAACCTTTTCCACCTGGATATGGTGGTGCACTCCTGTAATCCAGCACTCTGGCAGGCTGAGACAAGAGGATCACAAGTTCTAGCCCAGCTTGGGCAACTTAGGGAGATCCTCTCTCAAAAGAAGGGAAGGGGCAATGAAGGTGTAGCTCAGTGTAAAGGCTCCAACTTTAATCTTTAGTACAGGGGAAAAATGGGGGAGGGCTGGGTATGTAGCTCAGTGCAAAGGTACTGGATTCAATCTCTAATACTTGAAAACGGGGGAAGGGAGACTCCTCTTCCATAATATGTTCCAATCTTCCCTAATTCTCCTTTACCTAGTTTATACTTCTTTCATGTCCTTATCACTTACATATTTGGAATCAGTTATTTTTTGACTCATTCATAACTTTGGGTTTTTTCTGGTGACAGGTCTGTGTAGTTTAGGTTGGACTTGAGCTCACTAGGTAGTCTAGGCTGGCCTCAAACTCCTAGAGATCCTCTTGACTCAAGTCTCCTGTTGCTGAGATTACAGGTGTGCGCCACCATGCCCCACATCATCAATAACTCTTAAGAGCATATTTATCTTTTTATTCTCAAGAGCCTCTAATTTAAAACCTTGCCAAACCACTCCATTAGTTAACTAATAAAATATATTCCAAATTACATCAATACTATCTATCTCATGGAAATGGAAATGAGAAAAAGGGAAACAATTCTGTGTATTTGTATTGTGATTGTTACAATGAAATGTGTAACATTACTTTTAAACATTAATTTTTAAAAAAAATAAACAATAAAAACAAAGCAGAAAAAATTAAAAACAGGGCCAGGGATTTAGCTCAGTGGTTTCACCACCTGCTGTGCAAGCGCAAGGACCAAGTTCGATTCCCGGTACCAAAAAAAAAAAAAAATTAAAAACAAATCCCAGCAGGAAGATCACCGCAAATCTGAGGCCAGCCTGGGCTACATAATGAATTCAAGGCAAACCTGGACTACATAGTGAAACCCTGCCTCTAAATACATACATACATACATACATACATACATACATACATACGACATATTCCTAATGGCTCTAATTTCCACTAACAGGAAGTTAGCAAGTTATTGATTTAAAAAGCCTATCATAGGCCAGGGATTTAGCTCAGAGGTGCCACGCCTGCCTTGCAAGCCCAAGGTCCTGAGTTTGATCCCCAATACCAGGGGGGAAAAAAAAAAAGGCGTATCATAAAAGAATTCAGGTTCAAAATACATAATGTCTGAATAATTAAAACAGCCCAAGAATTCAGGAAGTCATAGTAGATGCATAGTCTTATTAACCACCATTTCTCAGTAATGCTGATACAGACAATCAAAAAGCAAAAAAAAAAAAAAAAAAAATCGAAGGCCACAGAAAACATTTTCAATGTTGTAATGGTGTGGGGTTTTTTTATTTGCTTGCATTCTCCAACCGCCCCAAGTATAAATCTGGCTGAGCTCAGAAGCCAGCCAACCTTACTTTAAATTGTGGTTTTATTGCTTTAAAATGTCACTAAGCCCTACCCTCCTCCCCTGTAATATGTAGATACTAATAGAACTTAAAACTGTAGATTAAAATTTGAGAATTATATGATGATCTCCTCTGCCTACAAAGGAGGCAGTATTCATCAAACAAAAGCTATTATGATGACTAAACCATGCTGTCTCACTCCCCATTATTTAGAGTGAAATCTGTTAAGCAACTACTGCAACATAAATTCCCTAAAGGCAAAAAATATAAATATCCTCTTCTGCAGCAGCATCTTGGATGCAGCAGGCACTCAAGCATGTCCTGAACTGATGCCAGGGATTTAGCTCAGTGGTTCCACTGCCTGCCTTGCAAGCTTCAGGTCTTGAGTTCAATCCCCAGTACAAAAAAAAAAAGTGTGTCCTGAATTGATACAATAACCACATTTCCTGATCAATCTGTGACAGTGGGCACACTGTTGATACTGGTAGAAAAAAATGGAAATAAAAGTCCTTTCACATCAACTTGAGGAGCATGTTTAATTCTGAAGACAAAGCAATGGAACAAAGAAGAAGATACAGTCTTTTTAAATACAGTTCATTTTTAAAAGATCTTAAGTAGCCAGGCGTGGTAGTGCATGCCTGTAATCCCACCCCAGGGGAGGCTGAGGCAGGAGGATCGCCAGGAGTTCCAGGTCAGTCTGAACTACATAGTGAGACCTCCGTCTCAAAAAGCCAAAACCAAAACCAAACAAAAGAAGAAATCTTAATTCACAAAATTTTCATTTCTGTCATATTTGGGTGGTACATAAATAAGAGTAAGATTAATCTCTTCTATATCCTAAACAGATATTCAAGAACTTCAAAACGCTTTTTTTTTCAGTGGTACCAGGGGTGAAACGCAGGGCCACGAGCAGTCTAGGTCAACATTCTACCACTGAACTATACCCCAGCCCCAAAACATGAAATTTTTAATAGAGCAACATATTTCTAGGACTGTCTTACATAATGAAAAACCATATAAACCCAAAGCACTTTCCAATTTAAAAGCAATGATCCCAGGTACCTAAATAAACAAATAAATAAGCAATAATATAAAAGGTCAGCGTTGCTTGGCATGGTGGTGCACACCTGCACACCCAGCACTCAGGAGGCTGAGGCAGGAGGATCACCCCAAGTTTGAGGCCAGCCCGGACTACACAATGAGTTCAAGGCCAGCTGGGCTAAGAGCAAGACCCTGTCTCAAAAAAAAAATAAGTCAGATTACTGCAGTCTAAATAAACATCTCTATTCTACTATGATTTAATCCAAAGAGCTAATTTAAACAAATGGATAAGATTTCTTTCTCCATTAACCACTCAAACCTTTAGGGTTTTTTGTGGGTTTTTTTGGTACCAGGTATCGAACTCGGGACCTTGCGCTTGCGAGGCAGGCGCCGGAACCACTGAGCTAAATCCCCGGCTACCTTTAGGGTTTTGAAAGGCATTTGTGCGGTGAGGAGTCAGAAGACACAATGCTACATAAAAAAACCCACCCCATTTGTCCAAGAGACCACAATTTTTTCTCTTTTCTTTCCTGCTTTGGTGCTAGGGATCGAACCCAGGGCACAGAGCATCCCTGGCAAGCTCTACCACTGAGCTACATATATCCCAGACCTACAACTTGTCACTAAACTGCTATTCACTATTTACTACTTCTAATTTCTACCATATGATAAAATCTTTCTGAACAATCATCTTTTAATCTGTTTTCATTCTTATTTGTATAAAAAATAATTCCTAAGAGTACCATGTGGTGTCTATTCTCCTTAAGTTCACTTTGATTTTTAGCCCAAAAAAATAGACTAATTTTATGGCATCTGGCATAAAGCCCAGACTCATAACTCACTCAAATTTGCTCTTAGGCTAAATGACTCTAAAGAAAACTTTAAATCAGTCTCAAAACTTCTGACTTCCACTGTCTGTCTCACAAGTGCAAGGTCCTGAGTTCGATCCCCGGTACCAAAAAAAAAAAAACTTCAGATGTCTTTTCTCTCGATTCATGATGATTTTTTTTTTTTTTTGCTGAAATGATTTTCTAATGCTATACAAAGAATGCTGGGCTAAGAATCAGAATACCTGTATTCTAACCTACTTTGTGCCATCAAACATATGACCTAAAACATTTCTATTCTTAGTGTTCTCATTACAAAATTAAATCATAAAAAAAAAAAAATAGGGCCGGGGATTTAGCTCAGTGGTTTCGCCGCCTGCTGTGCAAGCGCAAGGACCCAAGTTCGATCCCCAGTATCAAAAACAAAACAAAACAACAAATAAATAAATTAATTAAATCATTAGCCAAATGTGGTAGCATGCAATTGTAATCCCAGCTACTTGGGAGGCTGTGAGGCAGGAGGATCACAAGTACACGACCAGTCTGGGCAACTTAGTGAGAGCCTCTCAAAGTGGGGGAGGGGGTGGTAACCAGGGATACAGCAAAGTGTGAGGCTCTAGGTTCAATCCTCAGTACTCCAAAATAATACAATAAGGGCCGGGGACTTAGCTCAGTGGTTCCAGTGCCTGCCTCGCAACCGCAAGGTCCTGAGTTCAATCCCAGGTACCAAAAAAAAAAAAAATAAAAAATAAAAAATAATACAATAAATTAAATACATAAGGTCAGGAAATATATCCCAATGATAGAGCACTTATATGAGGGCCTGGGGTCAATCCCTAGCAACTGTACTAGGGAGAAAAATTAAATAATTAATACCGATTAAGATGTTTTTCCCATCTGTATTACACAGTTCCAGGGTTCTCTGCCTACGAAATTTCTGGTTATTGGTTTCATGCACTGGTATTCCACATAATTATTCACTCCAGAAAAAAGGGCACAGCTACTTTTATAGTTACTTTCTCAAGATAATCATTAACAGGGCCGGGGATTTAGCTCAGTGGTTCTGCAGCCTGCCTCCCAAGTGCAAGGTCCCGAGTTTGATCCCTGGTACCAAAATAATAATAATAATCATCATCATTAACATTTCTTCCAGATTTAAAACTGTAGTTTAATTTATTTTATCCAATTTTAAAATTCTTGACCACTACAATTTTATCCTTAGATGAAGACTGAATTATTTTAACTGTCAGACATTTTATTTGCCAACTATTCAAAATGGTCACACAAATCAAACCAAAAAGCATCCTCTTAAATTTGATTAGGTGGGGGGAAAAGGTTGCTTTGTCCACTTGAAATGAATTTTAACATTCTGATCAGAACTGAGCCTAATTTGAAGATCTCAGTCACTAAGAAATATATGCTCAGTGGTAATAATTACAGAAAAATGAAGCATACCCATATATTAAATTTAAAAGAAATGCTAGAATTTAACAGGCTTATTTTATAAAAATTAAAGAGTGACAATGAGGAAATATAAGAAACATCCACATAAAGGTGAAACATTTAAAGGAGTCATAAATTCTACGAATACAAGATTTGATTAATAATCTTATGTCTTAATTCTTAATCTAGAACACTTAAAAAGTATTAAGGCACCTGACTGTGCATGATGAAAATTGATTACCTTATCTGGTGTTGAGTCAAAGGTAGGTTTCCTCTGATTATCCAATGGTAGGTCAGGAGAAGGATTTATCAGATTATCCAAATGACAATTTTCAGGTGCCCTTTTTGTGGTTTTAGTAATTTCAACTCTAACATCATTAATTTTAACTTCTTCAGATGTAATTTCTTTCATTTTTTCCTGTTGGCAAGTTACATTTGTATCATGTTGTTTTGTCCCTAAAAATGTATTCTGAGTCACTGGATGATGTATTTCTAAAACTGGTGGTGAAAAACCAGTTCGTAGTAAGCCCAATTTAGGGTGAACTTGAGAGTCCGACTTATTTTGCTGCACAGAGTTAAATTTTGAGAGTTTAATTTTAGTCCAGTTGGAGTTCTTCTTAGTTGAGCTGTTTATTCCATTTAGTATACACTTCATGGGCTTTGTTTTTCTGCTGGGGAAGAAGCGATTACATTGCACATCCTGACCTGTTTCCTTCTGATGAAGTATTTGTCTGTCAACATCTGCCTCTTCCAATTTTATTTCTGTGGGTATCTCTTCCTTTGCACTTTCTATTTGGGAAGATTCTTTTTTCACCTCTACAGTATCCGACTCAATTTCACCAGCAATTTCTTCACAGAGCTGGAGAATACTACCTCTTTTGCTCTTTCCTGCTTGCTCCAACTCCTCAACACTTTGTTCAGGCACTGAAGGCAGTGGACTTTTTTGGGATTTTGTGCTAGTATTCACTTGTGTATAAAATGACTTCTTCAACTCATCCTTTTTAGAAACCACTGAAGTAGCCACTTTTGATCTTTTTATCTCAGAATTGACAGGCACTGGTTTTGTTTCTTCTTTTCTAGTAGTTTTCTGAAGACATTTTTCAGGCCCTTGTATGGACTGAGAACTACAAGTGTTAGCTGTGTGATCCTCTACTTTGCGTTTTTTTCCTTTCGGAGAATTTATTACTTCATTAATGACTGAATTTTCATCCTCTTTAGAATGAGACTTTATTTCTAGTACTTTTCTTTTCACATGTTTTTTACTTGTTTTATTAGATTTACTTTGAATACTGTTACAATGCTCTTTTCTGGTTGGTGGCAAACTCTGCTTAACTGCTTGAACTTGACGCTGAATGTCTCTACTGCGCAAAGACCTTGTTGAGCATTCTGTTAACTGTTGTAGTCTTTGTGATCTCCGGTTAAGCTGCTCATTTGCTTTAGGGGTTTCATCTAATTTTTTCTGACATAATTTTCTTTTTATTGATTCTTGTTGTGAATGTCCTTTCACAGTTACCATATTTTTACAAATAGATTTAGTAGCTTTTTTATCATTGGAAGATGCCTTTGATGACCTTGTACTCATGCGTGTTCCCAATTCAGGCTGATTTATGTTACTTTCACTGGAAGACTTAACCAATGACTTCACAGCTTCCTTTGAATCTGATTTTTTGATTGGACTGTTTTGAGAACCTTGAATTTCTATTTCTGAATTCTTATCTTCACTTTCTTTAACAACGCCAGAGGAATTTTCTTTTGATTTCTCTGGAATGGACATCACTCCCAAAAACTGTCTTCCTGTTCTGAGTAGTTTTTAAGAGGACTTTTGCGTCCTGCTGTGTGCAAATGCTGAGTATCCAGTATAATTACTGAGGAATAGGTCTTAAAAATAAACTTTAACTGATGCTGACATACATTTTCAGCAAAAATACTAGTTTGCTTCAAATAAGGTTTCTGTCATAACTAGAACATGAAAAAAGCGGGCACGAATACTGAACGATAGTTGCTTTTCTTAGCAAGGCAACAGAAATTTGAAGAAAATTTAATTCTAATTTGATTTTTTAGAAGTTTTTTAATGAAAAACTTAATTCACATTCAATCTGTTTTGCTAACTTTTAATTAATGTTAGTTTCAGGCCTAGCCCTATTGCTGGAGTTAATTATCACCGACCTGACTATTTTGACAAAATTGTTAAAAACTTTTTTCTTCTGAAGTCTACAGTTACTGGGTTTTGCCTCATTTGAAACATATCTTATGGCTAATACGTTTCCTTCCTTGTTTGTTGAGTCTGTTTGTTTGCAGTTCTTGTTTAATTTCCTTCGTTTAATAAAATATTCTATTGATACAGATTTCCTTTTGTGCTGCCATTTCTGAAAAATTAAAAATAAAAATTAAAATTGTACAACCCATAAAATAGGGCAACGCTAATACTAGAACTTTGTTTTTTGGGTTTCTTTTTGGTACCGGGGATCGAACTCAGGACCTTGTGCTTGCAAGGCGGGCACCAGAACCACTGAGCTAAATCCCCGGCAAAACTAGAACTTTGATTTAAATAAAATCTAATTCCTTTTGAAATGTTTAATCTGTACACTTAAGACTAACAGAATGGGGGCCAGAGATTTAGCTCAGCGGCATAGCGCCTGCCTGCCAGGCACGAGGCTCTGAGTTCGATCCTCAGTACCAAAAAAAAAAAAAAGACTAACAGAATGAAGTATCACAAATATGGTTCTATGAACAATCAATAACTAGTCATATAAACACAAAATAGTTGAAAACCAGTCTATTCCTTGATATTTACTTACAATTCTTTTCCCACAAGACAGAATTGATGTTTCAGCCACCATAACTCATGAAAATCTGATAAAACCATTCCTTAAAACCTGCTTTTAACACATAAACAGCACCTAAAAGAAAAAGTATTTTTAAATGTTTAAAAAGACAAAAAAGGGGTAATTATACATTCACCTCTCATTAATCCAATATAACATTCCATAATTCTGCCTTATCTTACCGTTACTTATTTTCAGAGCTCATTTTATACACAGCACAATGTTTCTATTATAAAGTAAACTATGGTACATGCATCCAATGAAGCAGTATACATCCATTTTATGGAAACAATTTTTTAAATACAAAAAACAATTCAGAAGCATAAAATGAAGTAAACTAATAAAATTAAAATCTATTTGAGAAAAAAGTGCATATATATACACGTGTGTGTGTGTATGTGTGTAGACAAAAAATGATACAAGGTTAAAGAAAACAGAATTAAGGACAAACATTTACCTCTATTCTTGTTATGACCCGTGTTTAGATGTCTCCCCCAAAGCCTCATGCTTTCTCAGAGGTGGCTGAATCTAGAGTGTGTGATTGACTCATAGTGGGGCTAGGCCTGAGGGCACTAGGATTAAGGGCGCTGAGTACTACCCGCCCTAAGTAGTCCAAATAAGATAAAACCTACAGGGAGATGCTGTTATGGTCTCTTGTTGCCTTTTCTATGCTCCACGGCATGTGCCACTCTGCCTTGGAGCCAGTCGACTGTGGACTGAATCCTCTACAAACTGTGAGCTAAATAAACCTTTCCTCTTTAACTTTGGGTGTTGGTTATTTTGTCTCAGCATCTAGAGAAAAGTGACTTACACAATTCCCATATAAAACCCACTTGAAAAATAAAACAGCCAGGCACACTGGTGCACACTTGCAATCCCAGCTACTCAGTCGATTAAGGCAGGAGGATTCCAACTTCAAGGGTAGCCAGAGTAACTCAACAAGACCCTATCTCAAAGTTAAAAAAAGCCAGAGGACCGGGGATTTAGCAAGCCAGGCGTGATGTCACACACTTATAATCCTAGCACTCAGAAGGCTAAGGCAGGAGGATCATTTCAAATTTGAGGATAGCCTGGGCTACACAGTGAGTTGGAACTACACAGGAGACCCTGTCTCAAAATAAAAAGGTTTCTGGACCAGGGATTTAGCTCAGTGGTTCCACCGCCTGCCTTGCAGGTAGGTGCAAGGCCCCAAGTTCAATCCCTGGTACCAACAAAAAAAACAAAACAAAACAAAGAGTTTCAAAATAAAAAAATAAAAAGGGCAGGGGTTCAGTAGTAAAGTGCCTTGGGTTCGACTCCTAGTACAGCCAAAAAAAAAAAAAAAAAAAGGCAAGAGAGATTAAAACAAAATATGACTAAGACAAAACCATTAACTTGAAGGACAAAGAACAAGAGAGCAGATGATAAAAATTTAAGATATGGGAGCTACATTTCAAGAGTAGTGTACACTAGGGCCAGGAATTTAGCTCAGTGGTTCCTCTGCCTGCCTCAAAGGCCCAAGGACCCGAGTTCGATCCCCAGTACCCAAAAAAAAAAAAAAAGACTAGTGTACACTAACCTTTTGGGTGTTCAACAACCAAAGCTACTAAGAAAACTGCCAGTATTTCTGCCCCTTGCCATCCAAGGTCAGCCAGGACCCAAGGGATGACAGTGACAGAGAAAAAATGGCAGGTATGACAATAGAAAATATAAATTAGAACTAAAACAAAATACCATTTTCACCTATTGGACTGGCCAAAGAAGAAGAAATTTAACAGCACAGTCTTGGCAAAGGTTTACATCAGATTCAACAACTGATTATATCAGGGAGTCAACCTTTATGCAGGACAATTCAGAAAAATCTATCAAAATTATAAATGCCAAATTTCAAACAATTTAATTTCCAGGACTTTTACTACAGATACACCCAAACAAATGCATAGATAAAAGTAACTAGAGAGGGCTGGGGATTTAGCTCAGTGGTTCCGGTGCCTGCCTCCCAAGCACAAGGTCCTGAGTTTGATCCCAGTACCAAAAAAAAAAAAAAGTAACTACAGAATTCACTGCAATACTCTATCAACAAAGACTGAATACCTCCTCAATAAATAACCATTATTATACTACTGTCTATAAAATTGATACAGTCACACAGAAAACCACTCAATTATGTCAAAGTAGAGCTGAGATTCAACTCAAATCCAGGGAAAATTCTCACGGCTTTTTTATTTGTTTCATTTTTGAGACAGAGTCCCCCTATCTAGTCGAGGGTGGCCTCAAATTCATTATGACCCTGTTCCCTCAGCCTCCCCAGTGCTGGGATTACAGGGTGTTATGGCTGTTGTCTAGATGTCCCTCCAAAGCCTCATGCACTCGTAGGTGGGGCTTTTTCAGAAGTGGCTGGACTTAGAATGTGTGATGCTGGAATTGATTCATGGTGCAGTGCTAGGATCAAGGGCACTAGGATTAAGGGTACGAGTGCCACCTGCCCTAAGTAGCCTGGATAAGATAAAATGGGCAGAAAGACGTTGTTAAATTCCCTTGCTTGCTTGCTTTTGCTGTCTTCTGCTTGCCACAAGCTGGTTCTCCTCTGCATTGTCCCTTTGCCAAGCCAGTTGATTATGGACTGAAATCTCCACAAACTGTGAGCTAAATAAACCTTTCCCCTTTTAACTGTGGGTGTCGGGCATTTTGTCTCAACAAGGACAGAAAAGTAACTAAGACACAGGTGTGCAGTACATCACCACACCCAGCTCCCGTAGGCTTTTTATAGAGAAAATGACAGTATGTTTTTAAAATTTACATGGAAATACAAACCAAATACAAGTCCCAAACCATTTTTTTTAAAGCATAAAGTTGAAATATTAGCATTATCCAATTTCAAGATGTGCTATAAAGCTATAGTAATCAAAAGAGTATAATACCAACAAAAGAACACAGAGATCCGAGATCCCAGCACTTGAAAGGCTGAGGCAGAGGACTGTCCTGAGTTCTAGGTCAGCTTGGGCTAAATAGTGAGCTCGAGGCCAGCCTGAATTACACAGCCAAGACCCCATCTCAAAAGAACAGAACAGAACAGAACAGAACAGAACAGAACAGAACAGAACAAAACAGAACAGAACACAGGAATCAGCAGAAGCAGATACACATCCACGATCAATTAATTTTCAGCAAAGGTGCCAAGGCAAGTCAGTAAGAGTGAGTCTTTTTGACAAATAGAACTAGATTTACAGGATATCCAAATAGCCCCAAAAAAGAAAAAAAGGGAACATGAACCCTTACCCAAAAATATTTTGAGGTTGATCACAGACCTACATGTAAAACTATAAAACTTTTCAAAGGAAAAAGAAAAGTGAAAATCTTTGTTTCTCTGACAGTTTTCTAAGGCAGAAGAATCCTAGTCATTCCACATATGTCTACATAAAGGGCTTGTTCAAAATCTCCAAAATAACTTTATATGCTAATAACCAAAATCTGAAAACAACCGAAATGTCAGGTGAATTCATTAAAACAAAATGGTTACCAATATGTAAGTATTAAAAAAACCAAAAAATACCCTACAAATCTATGGAACAATAAAGATTAACCTTACAATCATCCTGAGTAGCAAAAACTAGAAACAATGGAGTACGAATTTTAAGGTTTAAAGTAAATAATAAAAAGCAAACTAATATGATAGAAAGCAAATCAGTCACTGCCTGGAATCAAGTGTTAGAAAAATGAACTTTTGGGGGTGATGAAAGTATTGTGTATCTTGATTGCGGTGGTGATTTCCATGGGTATTTAAATCTGTGAAAACCTACCAAATCAGCCAGTATGGTGGCACATGCCTATAATCCCAGAACTCTGGGAAGCTGAGGCAAGAGGATCCTAAATTCAAGCCCAACCTGGGTAACTTAACAAGTCCGTGTCTCAAAGTGGGTGAGGGGGGCACCCCTGGGGATACAGTTCAGTGCAAAGACCCTGAGCTCAATGATCAGTATTGGGGGGGATGTCATTTTAAGAAAGTGAAGTGTGCATAAATTATACTCTAATAAATCTGCTAAACAAAAAACTGCTAAAATTGGTATCATCCTATACCCAAGAAACATTAAATCAAAAAGCAAAGCATAGAACAGAGTGTACAGCACATTCCCCTTTGTGTAAAAAGGGAAAACAGAGATGACGGGAAGAAGCAAATACAAAAAAAAAAAAAAGAAGCAAATACAGATTCATGTGTTTATGCACACACAGGTGTAGCAGATAAGAAACTGGTAGCTGTGATGATCTCTGGGAAAGAAATCAATAGGACCAAGTGTCAATAGTGTAAGAAAATTTACTTTTCACTATACAGCCCTTTAAGTGCTTTATTGTGTAGACATATAACCTTGTCAAAAAAATAAAAGTAGGCCAAGCATGGTGGGCACCCTTGTAATATCAGCACTGTGGAAATCTGAGGCAGGAGGATTCAAAGTTCAAACTAAACCCAGGCAACTTAACAATTTAGCGAGGCTGTCTCAAAACAAAAAATAGAAAGGACTGGATACTTACCTGCTCGGTGCAAAGGCCATGTGTCCAATCCCCAGTACCACAAAAGAAGTAAAAATAAAAATATATATATAATTTCATTGCCCTAAAAATATAAAAATATATTTGGTATACTAACTAATCTTGGAAGCATCGTTTAAAATTATAAAAGTATAAGCCACTTTACCTTATTGAAATGGAAGTCTTGTATCACTTTTGAAATTGACTGATGATCCACCTACTGAAGGATTCTTCTAATTACTTCCTGTATATTTGGGAATCTTTTAAAAAAAAAAGAATTCTTTAGCAAAAGTAAAATAAGCTATTAAAAAATCCATAGTACAAAAATAATATTCTCTACTAACTAATTCATTAAAATACCTTAGTCTGCCAGGCAGAGTGGCACATGCCTATCATCTCAGGTACTCAGGAGACTGCGACAGGAGGACAGCAAATTCAAGGCCAGTTTGAGCAATTTACCAACATTTTTTTCAAAATATAAAAAATTAAAAGGGCTGGGGTTGTAGCTCCACGATAGAAGCACATGCCTAGTATGTGCTGGCCCTTGATTCAACCCCAAGTACCAAAAATAACAACTCAGACTAAAAAGTGGCCTAGTGATGATTTTTCACTACTATATGCAAAAACATTTCTTAACTGCAATGCAGTCACCATCTCAATTTCATACCATACAAGAGAACTAGTTTTTCTTCAAAAATAATCATCTCTGTCAGGGATGGTGGCATATGCCTATAATACCAGCACAAAAGGAAGCTAAGAGGAGGATCACAAGTTTTGGCCCACCCTGGCAATTTAGTGACTTAGACCCTATCTCAAAAATAAATAAATAAATAAATAAATAAATAAATAAATAAATAAATAAATAAAGTGAGCTGGGGACATAGCTCAGTGAGAAGGCCCTGGGTTCAATCCTAGTTCTAGATAATAAGAACAATCACCTCCTTCTACCCCAACTGCTCCCTCTAAGTAAGAGATATACTTTCTTTCCCAATTGAGTAGACTTGAGCTTGATGGTGGATATAGTATATACTTCCTTGACCCTGTATCCTTAGCCACCTTACTTGCCTTGCCCCATGTGATATTAGAGGAATGAGGCAGTTTTATCTTGTGTATCTGGGCTTGCTCTCTTGTACCTCTGCTGTCACCATAAGAAGTAAGAACAGTTTCAAAAGGAAGTTACTGCTCCTTCAGCTTAAGTCCCAAAATAAACACAAGTTAAAAAAAAAACAAAACAAGTAGAATTAAATCAACGTCCAAACGAAGGGCCAACCCCAATCTACAGTGAGAGAAGCCTAACTATACACATGTTAAAATGATGTGTCAAGTTCAACCTAACCAAACCACCTCAGCCACCTCAATTCCCATACCATGAAATTCACCTTATAGTGTATGATTTAGTGGGGTTTTTTGTCTATCCACAGAGTAGTACAACAATCACCACTATTTCATTCCAGAATATGTTCACCACCACCCCCAAAATCTCACGCCCATCAGGACAGTCTCCCTTCCCTTCCACTCCCCATCCGTAACAACTAATCTACTTTCTGTCTCTATGGATTTGGCTGTTCAGAAATTTCATAAAAATAAATGCAATTACACAATACATGGCCTTTTGTGACTGGTTTCTTTTACTTAGCATGTTTTCAAGGTTCAACTATATTGTAGCATGAAATCAGAACTACAATGCTACCAGGGACCAAACTCAGGACCTTCCACTTGCGAGGCAGGTGGTGGCACCACTGAGCTAAATCCAGGCCCCTTACATTGCTTTTTATGGCTAAATATTCCATCATATGGATATATGACATTTTTTATACATCCATTACTTGGAATATGTGACAGACTGCTTCTACCTTTTGATAATCTCGCATAACAATGTTACGGACAATCCTGCAAGTGCTTTGGTTTCAAGTCTTTGGGGGCATATACCTAGAAGGGCTGGGGCTTCGGGTAACTGTTCGACTTTTTGAAAAACTCCAAGGTTTTACATTAACACCAGCTATGTATGAGAATTCTAATTTTTCCACATCCTTGTCAGCCTATTATCTTTTTATTTTTGTGGGTGTAAAGTGATACCTCATTTTTAAAATTTGCATTTCCTTAATGTCTCATAATGCTGATCATCTTTTCATGTGGTTATTGGCCATTTGTATATTTTTGGAAAATGTCTATTTAAGCCCTCCCTCCTTTTTTTGGAGGTACTGAGGACTGAACCCAGGACCTTCCCTTGTGCTATGCTAAGCACTCTATTTTTTGAGGCAGGGTATCATTAAGTTCCTAAACTGCCCAGGCTGAGCTCAAACCTATGAACCTCTTGCCTTAGCCTCTCAGAGGGCTAGGATTACAGGAGTGTGCCACCATGCCTAGCTTCTTTTCTCCATTTTAAAAGCTGGTCATTTTTCAGTTTATTATTGAGCTCTAACAGTTCTTCACCTAGGTATTAGACTATTGTAAGATGTATGATTTTAAAACATTCTCCAATTCTGAGGATTACCTTTTTATTTTCTTGATGGGAGTCCTTTGATGAAAAAGTTTGAATTTCGATGAAGTCTTATTTACTTTTTCTTTGAGTGCTTATGGTTAAATGTCATCTAAGAAACCTCTTGCTCAGTGGTGCCACACTTGCCTGACAAGCGCAATGTCCTGAGTTCAATCTCCAGTACTGAAGAAGAAAAAAAAAAAAAGAAATCTCCTGCCAAGAAACTATCCAATAGCATTAAAACTTACACTCATGTTTTCCTCTATGGGTTATAAGTGTTATCTTATATTTAGACTTTAGATCTATTTTGAGTTCATTTTTGTAGAAGGTATAAGGTGGGAGTAAAAACATTCTTTTGCACATGGACATCCAGTTATCTCAGCATCATTTCTTTAAAAACTGTTCTTTATCCATCAAAATGTCTTGGCACCTTTGCTAAAAATCCTATTCTTGGGGCTGGGGATTTAGCTCAGTGGTTTCGCCGCCTGCTGCGCAAGCACAAGGACCAGAGTTTGATCCCCAGTACCAAAAAAAAAAACCACAACAAAATCCTGTTCTTTAAAAGAAGAAAGCAAGCCAGCCAGCCTGTAAATGTATATGTTATGATTTTTCTGGATGGGAGTGGGTACTAAGAATTGATTCAGAGCCTGCACTTCCCCCCCCCCCCCCGGCTTTTTTTTTTTTTTTTTTGGTACCAGGGACCAAACTTGGGTCCTTGTGCTTGCAAAGCAGGCAGCAGCACCACTGAGCTAAACAATCCCCCGTTCCATTTTGACAGGGTCTCACTGAATTGCTAAATTGCCTAGGTGGGGCTCAAACTGGCAATCCTCCTGCCTCGGGCTCCCAGAGTACTAGGATTATAGGCTTGTGTCACCATGCCCACCTAGACTCTCAATTTTCATTGCTCTACATGATCTTATGCCAGCAACACATTGTTGACTATTGTAACTTTCTACTGTTTTTAAATGAGGACCTGTGAATCCTTCCAACTCTACAATTCTTTTTCTAAACTGTTTTGGCTATTCACTGAAATTTTAATAAGGACTAAAATAACCCTGTAGGTCATCCAATCCTGGAACACATATCTTTTTATTTAAGTTATTCTTAATTATTTTTTTCTTTTTTTTTGGTACCAGAGATCAAACGCGGGACCTTGCGCTTTCCAGGCAGGTGGCAGAACCACTGAGCTAAATCCCAGGCCCTATTCCTGTTTGGTTTGTTTTTTTGGGTACCAGGGATCGAACTCAGGACCTTGCGCTTGTGAGGGAGGCAGTTAGTAGCACCATTGAGCTAAATTCTCGGCCCTTAATTTTTTAAATAATGTCTAGTAATTCTGTGTATGCCCTGCACTTTTTTGTTAATTCCCAAGTAATCTTTTGTATTTGATGCTATTATAAGAGAAGCTGTTTTCTTAATATCCTTCTCAGGTAGGTCATCACAGTGTACAAAAATACAACTAATTTCTGTACATTAATCTTGTAAAAAATTTTTTCTGTACATTAATCTTTGTAAGCTAGCTGCACATAATTAGTTCTAATAGGATTTTATCCCCATCAAAGCAAAATAAATAACATAAGACCATGAAAAACATCAAATACTCCAGGCATGGTGGCATCCATCTGTAATCCCAGACCTCTGGAAAGCTGAGGCAGGAAGGTCACACCAAGTTCAAGCCCAACTTGGGCAACTTTACTAATTTGGGACACTATCTCAAATTTTAAAATTAAGCCAAATGTGGTAGCACAACCCTGTGATCCCAGCACTGGAAGGCTGAGGCAGGAGGCTCACTGCAAGTTCAATGCCAGCCTGGGCTACATAGTGGGTTGAAGGTCAGCCTGAACTACATAGCAAGACCCTGCTCAAAAAATTAAATAAACAGATAGATAGACAGACTGATTTATTCATTAATTAATTCATTCATTCTTGGTCATTACCCTATGTTAAAATGGAATATAAACCTAGGAGTCAAACAATTAAAAACAAATAAACAAGGCCAGGGATTTAGCTCAGTGGTACCACACCTGCCTCAAAAGCTCAAGGTCCAGAGTTTAGTCCTCGGTACCAAAAATAAATAAACAAACCTAGGAGTCAAGTTGCTGAACACAGACTACAGGTATCTTCAATAGTATTAGATGTTACTATTTTCCAAACTGATTGTCTGAGTTTGCATCATCACAGAGTACAAAGAGTTGTTGTTGCTCTATAGCTTCACTACCACTTGGTAATGCAATGTTTTTAATTTTTGTCAATCTTGTGGTTATGTAATTTTGAATTCCTCTGGTTACTAATGACTTTGAGTATCTTTTGTATTTCCTCTTCTGAGAAGTATTCACCCAGGTCTTTTGTTCATTTTTCTATCAAGCTGTCTGATTTTTTTCATTAATTTATAAAAGTTTTAATATATTTGTTTCTGACATCTTTGTTATATATATAGAGAGAGAGAGAGAGAAAGAGAGACTTCAAATATCTTCTACTTTGCAGTTTTTTTCTTTTAAAAAATTTTGCCTTGAATAGAAACTCATTTTAATGTAAAATTTATAAATAATTTTTTTTAAATCACCTTCAAACAAAAATTGAATAAGGCCTACAAGAGATCTTTTTCAGAAGTTATGAGTATTAAATTTAGTAAAGTACTGATTGGTTTTAGATATAAATTACTAGTAAGTTTTTCTCACAAAATGATAAACAGTACCTAGCATGTGTCAACATGTTCTTTCTAAAGTATTTTTTAAAAAATCAGGGGCTGGGGTCTTAGCTCAGTGGCACTGCACCTGCCTTGAAAGTACAAGGTCCTGAGTTCAATCCCCAATACTGAAAACAACAACAACAACAAAATCAGGGCTGGGAGTGTGTAGCTCAGCAGTAGAGCACTTGCTTAACCTAAGAGAGATCCTGGTCCAACCCCTAGCATGTGGACACACGTGGACATGGACACAGACACGGAAACGGACATACACACACCAGTTGTTTAAATGTTATCTTTTCAGAAAAGTTATACCATATGTCTCTAGTGAGGTTCACTCATAATGCTTTCTTTTTGTGCTCCCACTAGCCCCCTCTGTTCACTACACAAATGGTTACTGTGCCTCTAGTACAGGACTAAGCAGTTTACAATGGAAATGTCTGTTTCAATAACATCCTCCACTAGAGGATAAACTTCATATCATCTTTGTGCCCTAGTTATCAAATAATAACCAACTGTTAATTTACAAAAAATGAATTTTTTTTTGGTACCGGGAATCGAACTCGGGAACCTCGCACTTGTGAGGCAGGTGGCGGAACCACTGAGCTAAATCCTTGGCTACAAAAAATGAATTTAACTACGGATAGAATCTTAACCAAGCTGGAGAATTCCTAACTGCTACCTACTGGCACTGGAAACCTAAAAACTCCAAAATGTCTCAGGAATTATTGCCCCCAAATCTATATGGAGAGTTCACCACTAAGCCTTCATGTAGGCAGGCCTCTGCTTTCACTCTCTTTTTTTTTCTTCTTTGATACAAGGTCTCGCTCTGTAATTCAGGGGGCCCTGAACTCACTATGTAGCCCAGGCTGGCCACAAACTCATGGCAATCCTCCTGTCTCAGGCTCCCAAGAACGGGGATTACAGCACCACCTACCCAGAGGGGCTCTGGCTTTTTCCAAAGCACTAATGGTAACTTTTTTCAGTGCTAGGGACTGAACCTGGTGCCTGGTGCATGCTAAGCACAAACACCACACCTCTGATGGTAATTTCAAAACATTTTAGCCTTGAAAGCTTATTAGAAAGTTAAATACGTAAAATCATTATGAAAAAGTCCTGAATGAGAATGGAGCTAAGTGCGGGGAGGGGAGAAGAGAGAAGAAGCTGCTGTTGCTACTTTCAAGTGTGAGAATACCTGCAGCACTGCCTGCTTAAATTCCCTCCCCACCACATTTATATATCCAAGTCAACATCTGCCCGCTAGGACAATGGGCTTGAAGGCGAACCGGCAAAGGTTAGGAAAGAACAGTTTAGAGGCTCACTGTCTAAGGTATCTATTAACCACATGCAGCTACCGAGTGCTTGAAATGTGGCTGCTTCAAGCTGAGAAGCAATATGTGTATAAAATGCACATCAGATTTCTAGACTTAGTATGAAAGCAAGAATATCAACTATCTCATTAATCATTTGTATGATTATGTGTTGAAATACTTTCCTTATATTTAATTTTAATATATACTATTTAAATTAATATTAATTATTCCTTTTTATTTTTTAGTGTGGCTCCTCAAAAATTTTAAATTACAAGGCCAGGGATTTAGACCAGTGGCACCACACCTGACTCGCAACCGCAAGGTCCTGAGTTCAATCCCCAGTACTAGAAAAAAAAATTTAAATTACATATATGGCTCACATTTGTAGCTTTTATTTCTGCTGGATAATGCTAATGCTGATCTAGAGAATTAAAATCAAGAAAAGAAAATGAGCATATTTCAGATTTATATCCCTTAGAAATGATATTATACTGCTGGAACTCACAGGAAAAGACTTAACATGAAATAGCTTTACCACAGAACACACAAGATACACGCCTGCTCAAGAAAATTATTTCCTCTTTTATGTGCTCTTCTTTCTAATGTTCTTTTACAGATCCATTCTGCACCACTGCACCTTGCACACCTACAAACTGCACAGGTGTGGGCTTGTATTTAGATTCAATCTGGCCACAGGAGGCAGTGAGAGAAGACCAGAGGCTAGGAGCAGGGGAACAGGAGACTCTTCATCAGGTATATGCACTGCTGGCCACTAACAGGTAGGCTTTATTTATTTAGGACAAGGTGAGTAACAAGTAGGAACTCCAAAGGTGTGGATCCTATAGGCAGACACAGGTAAGACTGAGAACTCTGAATTCCCAAATCCCCCTGAATGTTCCTTGCCTGCAGATGAATCATCTCTGATCACCCTTTGCCTGTGTAAAACTATTATGGTTACTGCAATTAGAGCAGGTGCCTCAAAAGGAAATACTAATTCTTGTCAGCCACATGAGAATCAGGTCCCAGTACAGTGCCCAGAAATGAGAGACCAGCTCTAGGAGGAAACAACCTCCACACTCTAGCAGTATGAAGAGCAAGAGTATGTTCTAAAGGTAAACAACTAAAAACAACAAAAATAAAAATATAAAGGTAAATGACTAAGGGAGATGGAACATTAGGCTTAATCTGACCAAATATATTATTATGAGTAGGTTCACTTCATGTTCTCTTGCTGGACAGGGCCAGACAGCAAGTAATTTTGGCTTTGTGGGCCACACATACAATCTTTCACATATTCTTTTTCATCTGTCTTCTGTTTTGAGACAGACTCTCCCAGTGAGAGTCTGGACTGGCCTTGAACTCACAATCTTCCTGCCTCAGCTTCCCCAGTTCTAGAATATAGGTGTCTGCCACCACAACTGGCTTGTTTTTTTACAACCCTCAAAAAATATATGAAAACTATCTTTAGCTCAAGGGGTGGGCCAGTAGGAGCTGGGAAAAGAACTGGTCAAATTTGGCCCAATAGGGCTGGGGATTTAGCTCAGTGGTTTCGCCACCTGCTGCACAAGCGCAAGGACCCAAGTTCGATCCCCGGTACCAAAAAAAAAAAAATTGGCCCAATGCACAAAGTTTACCAATTCCCAATCTAGAGTATTTAGGAATTGTATTACATAGTTGGCTAGGTTGATTAACTAAAACTTAGGCTCAAAACAGCCTAGCCAATGAGGTTAAAATGTGTACACTCAGGGCCAGGGATTTAGCTCAGTGGTACCGCACCTGCCTTGCAAGCGCAGGGACCCGAGTTCAATCCCCGGTACCAAAAAAAAAAGGCAGAGGAAAGGAGATTGCTAGACTGAGTCTACTACATCCACCCTGCTCAGCCAAACCCCTACCTCATACTCCTGGGCAGGTCTGCAGGCATCATAATAGTTCTGATAATCAGATACTGAGTACTACTACTGATCACTCAGGTTTCCTCATGCCACTATACCAGAGACAGAGAAGGCTTTAGAAGGAAGTGATTACTGAGTTACTGCTACAAAATGAGAGCGAGAACTATGTGTGAAATCCAGGAGATTAACTCCAGCACCTCTTAAAAAAACCTTGTCTAGAAGATTGCTTAACGGACAATAAACACAAGACCACCCATGAAGTTAAAAAGTAACACACAGAGTGCAGACTGGTGCAACCACTGTGGAAATCAGCATGCAGATTCCTCAAAAAACTAGGACTGGAAGTCCCATTTGACCCAGCTATTCCTCTGCTGGGTATCTTCCCAAAAGAATTAAAAGTATCATACCACAGAGATATATCCACACCCATGTTTATAGCGGCACAGTCTGTAATAGCTAAAGCTTGGAAACAGCCCATCACATCAACTGGAAACTGGATAAAGAAGATGCGGTTTTTATAAAATGGAGTACTACTCAGCCATAAAGAACGAGAAACTAGAGACATTTATAGCTAAATGGATGCATACTGAGGGCACTCTTAAGTGAAAAAAAATAGGACACACGTGTAAATACCGAATAGTTTGTCTGGTGTGAGAAACTAAAAGTATAAATAAGGATAAAAATGTATAATTGATAATGTGAAATAGGAAGAAAAGGTCTAAAGGGGTAGGGGAAGTGTGAGGGGTAGGGGAAAGGAAAGAAGGGAAAGGAAAAAATATGAGAAAAGGAAAACATGGAAACAAAGTCTTTGTAAATAGGGAGGAGTGGAGGGGTTGAAGGGAGGGCAGGGGAACGGGGAAAAAATAAGAACCAAGATACATCATGTAAAGGTACAACTTCCCAATGATGAATGTAACTGTACTGTATAGCTAAAATGGCTGGGGATTTAGCTCAGTGGTTATGCCGCCCCACCTTGCAAGCGTAAGGACCCAAGTTCGATCCCCAGTACCAAAACAAACAAACAAACAAATTTGTGTATACCTAAAATGTACCAATAAACTTAATAATTAAAAAAAAAGTAACACACAGAGGGCTGGGGATTTGCCTCAGTGGTACCTGCACCTGCCTCACAAGCCCAAGGTCCTGAGTTTGATCGCTGGTACCAAAAAAAAAAAAAAGTAACACACAGGCTGGGGTATAGCTCAATGCTAAGAGCACATGCCTAGTATGCATGAAGCCCTCAGTACCATGTACAAAGAAATAATAATAGAAACTAAAATACATGATATATAATATATAAAATATATTCAATATTTATATATTTCACAGAGAGAGCAACAAATTTCCAATACTATGGAAGGCTATGGCAGGAGGACTGCAAGTCCAAGCCCAGCCTGAGCAACTCAGAGACTGCTTCAAAATAAAAAATACAAAAGGGCTGGGGACATAGCTCAGTGTGAAAGCCCTGGCCTTAATACTGAGGAGAATGGGGTGCCAGGAGATAAGTCCTCCTCCAGCCTAGTATTGACACAAACCAATATGAAACAGGTAAATGAGCAAGTAATACTGATATAGTATAAATTATAAAAGAGGATCATAGCTAGCTCCTCTTCTTCCCTCCTTCTTTATGTATGAATGCAAAGGAGTTAACTAATGTTTTAAATTGATGAGACTAGGACTGACTTGATATCATTCCCCAATGATATGATGTTTAATACAAACTAAGAGAAGGCCCAGGGATGTAGTGCAAGGTCCTGAGTTTGATCCCTGGTACCAGAAAAAAAAAAAATACAAACTAAGAAAAAATAAACATACAACAAACAATAAAATATAAAAGGACAGATTTAACCTCAAATATTCATAGCAGAAATATGTTAATGGATTAAATCCTCTAGATAAACCAAAATTGTAAAACATACTTAGAACATACGAATACAAAAAGGTTTCAAGGAAAAAGATGAAAGAAACCTTGTAACACTACAATGAGCCTGGCATAGCCAGGAAGATTCCAAGTTCGAGGCCAGCCTGGTGGAACAAGCCTGTAATCCCAGCACTCAGCCTGAGCTATGTAGTGAAACTCTGTCTGGAAAGAAAGAGAAAGGAGAGGGGGGGAGAGAGGGAGAGAGAGAGAGAGAGAGAGAGAGAGAGAAAGAGAGAGAGAGAGAGAGAGAGAGGGAAAGAGGGAGCGAGCGCACACTACCTCTTCAATTCCATAAAACACACAAATTCAAAAGCCAACTAACCCATGCTTACTTCAGCAGCACATATACAAAAGCCAACTAACCAACTGGGAAAGTTCTCAGCAATACTTAAACACAGCACAAAGCAAAAACTAAAAAGTCTACCAGGCATGGTGGTGCACACCTGTAATCTCAGCACTGAGGAGGCTGAGGGAAGAGGACTGCTGGGAGTTCTAGGGCCAGCCTGGGCTACAGAGTGAGTTTAAGGTCAGTCTGCACTATGAGACCCTGTCTCCAAAAACAAAGAGACTAAAAATAAGAACCAAGATATACTATGTAAAGGTACAAACTTCCAATGATGAATGTCATTATATTGTATTCCTAAAATGTGCCAATAAAATAAAAAAGTAAAAAATTTAAATTTAAAAAAGACTAAAAGGTTTACCAAGAGCATTAGACATCTCACATTTAAGGCCTTCAATCTGTACATATCCACTCCTACCAGCCAAATGCAAGGTCCTCTTATCAAATGATCTTTTCTTTTATTACCTTCCAATTCTCCACATGCTGATCTCTCCCTTTTTTTTTTGAGCCAAGGTCTCACTATGTAGTTCAAATAGGCCTTGAACTCACTGCATAGCCCAGGCCAGCTTCAAACTTGCAGCATTCCTCCTGCCTCAGCCTCCCAAGTGCTGGGATTAAAGGCGTGCACCTCCACACTCAGCTCACTCTTACTTTCCACTGGGCCCACATGAACTCTTTTCCTAGGAAAATAAGCTTCCTATTTTAATCTCTTCACTAAAGCAAATTCTACTTCCTACCTTTAATTTAAAAGTGGCAGCCAGGGCCGGGGATTTAGCTCAGTGGTTTTGTCGCCTGCTGTGCAAGCACAAGGACCCCAGTTCGATCTTCCCTACCAAAAAAAAAAATAAACAAACAACTAAATAAAAGTGGCAGCCAAGCCTGGTGGTGCATATCTATAATCCCAGGTATGTAATCTCTCAGGCTCAGGTAGAAAGACCAAAAATTCAAGCCCATCCTGGCCAACTTAGTTATTCAGCAAGACTATCTCAGAATAAAAAAAAAAAATTTACAGGTCTGGGGATGTGGCTAAGTGCAAGGGCCCGGGGTTCAAGCCCCAGAACCACAAATGAATAAATCTAAAAACTGGCTGTCTTTAAACCATTCCCTTTGCTCTAAAGCTCTTCGGTAGTAGGACAAACAGTGGTCTCTAAAAATCTCTCTGAATTCTGAACCCCAGAAGCTGTGAACGTGATTTTATTCAGAAAAACAGGTCTTTGTGCACAAAATTAAGGCTCTTCAGATGAGATCATTCAGATTATCCAAGAGGGCCCTAAATCTAACAAGCATCCTTGTAAGAGACACACAAAAGGAGATCAAAGAAATGTAAAAATGAAGGCAAAGATCAGAATAATGTGCTAACAGGCCCAGGAACGCCAAGCAGCCACCAGAAGACAGAAAAGAAAGAATTCTTTTTTTTTTTTTTTTTTTTTGCAGTGTTGGGGGTTGAATCCAGGACCTTGCACCTGCTACCCAAGGGCTCTACCACTCACTGAGCCACACCCAGCCCTACAATTCGCCTCTTGAGCCTTTGAAAGGAGTGGGCCCTTGATCTGAGACTTCAGACTCCCCAAATTGTGAAAGAATACTTTTTTTTAAATTATCAAGTTTCTGCTCAATTGTTACACCAGGGGCCAGGGATCTAACTCAGTGGTTCTGCCACCTGCCTTGCAAGTACAAGGTCCCAAGTTCAATTCCCTGTACCAAAAAAAAAAAAAAAAATCAATTGTTACAGCAGACACAAGAAACAAACACATCTCCTAAGGAAACTTTCACCTCAAGACTCCTATAGTTTTTCCCACCATGGTAATTTTTTGTCTTATTCAAAATTACTTCCACTATTCTTTTAAGGTTTATGCCATTCTGTTTTTATTATTTCTGGAGCCCTGGGGATTGAATCCAGGGCCTTCACTGTATATTCATGCTGCTCCCTCCCACCCCCACCCCCTTTTTGGTATGGGGATCAAACTCAGGACCTCATGCTTTCAAGGCAGGTGCTGTGCTGCTAAACTAAATCCCCAGCCCTCCCCTACCCCTTTTTTTGAGAGGAAGTCTCACTAAATCACTAAATTGCCCGCATTGGGCCTGAACTTGCCATCCTGCCTCAGCCTCCCAGAGTGGTGGGACTGATTACAGGTATACCTCACCTCACCCAGCATATTCCTTTATACCTTCTTCACTATTATAATCCTAGTGAGTACAAACTTTTCAATTATAGTTTTCTTCTTCGACCTACTGCCATCATTGCTGGCTACAAGGTTCACATGGATGACCACAGGTCTTTAATAGCTGGGCAAGAAAATGCACACTTGTAATCCTAGCACTTACGTGGGTGAGGCAGGAGATTTCTAAGTTTGAGGGCAGCCTCAATTACATAGCAAGACCTTTTCTCCAAAAAACTGAAGAAAAAAAAAAAAAAAACCTCCTTAATTCCAATAACCTACCATTCTTACTCCATCTCAACCAAACTTTTTGATACATCCTATAAACCAAAAAAAAAAAAAAAAAAGCCTCAGGCAGTTAATTAATAGTCATATACAAAACCTTCTGACCCAGCTATGCTCCCCCCAGCTAACTAGACAGATCAACGGTAGGATCCTGACCCCAAAGCATCCAACAAACAGTCACTATAATGCAGGGCCTTCCTATGTCATGACACCACTACTAACCTTTTAAAGAAAGTGCCTGTTCCACAGGCAGCCATCCTGTGCAGAGGATGTTGAGCGGGACTGTCTCCACCCCCAGATGCCACCAGTTCTGATAATCAAAAATTCTGCCAGACGTGAAGCCACATTCCTATAATCCTAGGACTCTGGGAGGCTGAGGCAGGAAGATCACAAATTCAAACCCAGCCTGGACAACTTAGCAAGACCCTGATTCAAAAAGAAAACGAGCTGGGGATATAGCTCAATGATAAGTTCAATCTCCAATAGAGCAAAACAAAACAAAAAAATACACACCTTCAGACACTGCCAAACTTCCTATAAGAGGCAAAGTCATCCAAGCTTGAGACCTACTGCTGTAAGGGCTGACAGATTAGTAATTACAGTACAACTGCTACTAGAGGAAGAAAAACAAGGTAAGGCAACTGCTAGAGTTGTACTATTCTCAGCAACCTTGTGAGTCTTGAACAACATTCAGATTTCTGTAAGGCCTGGTGTGTTTCTGGAGGTTCCTGTACTCTTCTTTTACAAGATCTAGCTCTAAGAACACTTTTTCTTACTTCTCTGCATTCTTCCATGAAACTCCCATTATCTAAGGTAATCCAAGTATTTCTTAAACTCAAAAGTGCCTAACAATCAGGCGCAGGGGGGGTATGCTTGTGGTGCTAGCTACTGAGGTTGGGGAAGAAGGCTGGGGAGGGGGCTACATAAGCAAAAACATCCAAAAAGTAAGATACCAAAGTGGAATTCTGACAGCCATTAGAACACCAGGTATGGCCTGGGGATTTAGCTCAGTGGTTCCACCGCCTGTCTTGAAAGCAGAAGGTCCCAGGTTTGATCCCCCCCCCCCCCGCAAAAAAAGAAGAGCGGGTACATAAAGTACATAAATATAATTCTATAAGGCAGATATAAATCAATGTGTCATATATAGGTGTACATAGCATAAAGAAAATATACTAGGCTCCTGATGGCAGTTGCCTATAATCCCAGCACTGGAGACTGAGTCAGCAGATTCTCAAGTTCAAGGCCAACCTATACTATGTAGAGACCTGTCTTCAAAAAAAATGACAAAAGAAGATACACTGGGCTAGGGATGTCACTCAGTATAAAGTGTTTGCCTAGCATATGCAATGTGCACAATCCTGGGTTCAAATCCCAGCATCCAAAAAAAAAAAAAAAAACCCTGGAAAAAACACACACCAGTGATTAGTTCTGGCAGGTAAAAGATATAGTGTACACAAAGAATGAATACCTCCACATTTTACTTTCTGTATTTCTTTTTTTGTTTTGTTTTGTTTTGTTGGTACCACGGATCAAACTTGAGACCTTATGCTTGTGAAGCAGGTGGTGGAACCACTGAGCTAAATCCCCAGCCCTACTTTTTGTATTTCTATACTGTTCGGACATATCACATCAAAAACTAATATACTTGGGGGCTGGGGATTTAGCCCAGTGGTTCCGTCGCCTGCCTTGCAAGCGCAAGGACCCAAGCTCGATCCCTGGTACCAAAAAAAAAACTAATATACTTGTATACTTGGTTGTGGAACAAGAGTATATATATTTATGTACTGTTTGTATCTACATAAAACACATGACAGTTCAAAGTGAATCTGCATGTGTCTACCAAACTTGTACACAAATGTTCACAGCCTTCCTAACAGCCAAAATAGAAACAAAATAAATGTCAATTAACTGATGAACAAAATGTGATATGCACAAGGCCCTGGGTTCAATTCCCAATAGTACAAAAACAAACAAAAAACAAAACAAACCAATGAACTGTAATAGTGTACAAAAAATATATAAAAAGGCTTCAGATTCCACTAACTTATTTTTTTGGTACGGGGGATCAAACTCAGGTCCTTGTGCTTGCAGGGCAGGCAGCGGCACTACTGAACTAAATCCCCTGCCCTCCACTAACTTTTAAGATATCACCATTTGTTTTGTTGAACTTTTTAGGTATAATATTGAGCAAAAAGAATGTTATAGAAGAACACATAACATCCCATCTTTGACTTAAAAAATGCATCATAAGCCAGGGATTTAGCTTAGTGATCCCGCTGCCTACCTTGCAAGTGCAATGTTCCGAGTTCCATGCCCCATACCAAAAAAAAAAAAAAAAAAAAAAAAAGAATCACAATACTTTTTCATCTAGAAATAGGATATAGTCAAGTATAAAAAATAGCTGAGAATTATAAACACTGAATTCAGGGTAGTGATTACAGCTGGCTGAAGGGAAAGTGCTCAAAGAGTAGTCACAGGGCTATCCGTATTGTGTTGAACTTGAAAAGTACATTCTAACATTTTGAAGGAAAGGTAATTTAATTGGTAATAATTTTTGCTTATTAACAAAGGTACTGGGGCCGGGGGTTTAGCTCAGTGGTTCCGCTGCCTGCCTCGCAAGCTCAAGGTCCTGAGTTTGATTCCCATACCAAAAAGAAATAATAAATAAAATAAATAAATAAACTACGTGGTTTCTGGGTAGTGCTGTTAACACTGCTAGGAGATCTGACTGTTATTCAAATTCTCAAGTGAATTGAATATTAAATTGCTAAAGATTTTGTTATATACCTAAAATGTATTAATAAAAGAATTTTTTAAAAAATTGCTAGATTTTTCTTATTTAATCCATAGCATACTTTTTAATAATTTGTTGTAAAGAAATCTGCTGACCCACTAAATAAAATAACAAGTTTGCCAATATAAGGCGAGTCTCTAAATGAGTTCTGTAGCCTGACCTGGGTACCAGCTCTACCAGGTGCACCCTGACTCCCCACTTGCTTTATCCATGGGTGTCTCCATTCTGGGTCATCAGTGAACTCCCAACTTCCCACTTCCCTCTTATCAGGACCAACACCTTCCCTTTAGGAAAAATTTCATTCTTGCCCTCAGGGTGGAATATCTTTTTTTAGTTTTAGTTAATAATATTTAGTTTTACTGAACACCAGTTTACTGAGAACATTATAAGAATTTTATAGGGGCCGGGGATTTAGCTCAGTGGTTTCACCACCTGCTTCTCAAGCACAAGGACCTGAGTTCGATCCCCGGTACCCCAAAAAAAAGAATTTTATGATTTAATTTCCTATCAAGATGACTGAATTTGATCTTTTTTTTTTTTTTTTTGGTACCAGGGATCAAATTCAGGACCTTGCGCTTGCAAGGCAGGCAGTGGCACCGCTGAGCTAAATCCCTCACCCCTCTCCTCTTTTTTTTTCCAGGGGCAGTGTCTCTCTATGTAGTTCAGGCTGGCCTTGAACTCACTATATAGCCCAGGCTGGTCTCAAATTTGTGGCAGTCTGCCTCCCTCAGCCTCCCAAGTGCTGAGATCACAAGCATGTACCACCAAGCCTGACTAAATTGTGATCATTCTTTGGAGTTGTGTTCCTGCTTCTCAGGATAAACTTGACTTAGTCATAGTGTTTATTGTTGAACAAAGAATTACCACAGTTATCTGAAAAAGCTGTTAAAATATCCCCTCCTGGGACAGGGATTTAGCTCAGTGGTTTCACCGCCTGCTGCCCAAGCACATGGTCCTGAGTTCAATCCCTGGTACAAAAAAAAAAAAAAAAAGAAAATATCCCCTCTCAAAAATACTGCCACAAAGCTGGATTTTCCTCATACACTTCAACCACGACACATAGCAACAGACTGAATACAGCAGCTTGATCGAAGAACCCAGTTGTCATCTATTAAGCCAAACATTAAGGAGATTTACAAAAATGTAATACAGCTGCCATTTTCACTAAATTTTGTTTGGAATATATTATAATTTAAGCAAGTTACATTAACCTGTAGTTAGAATATGCATTTTAAATACATTAATATTCATAATTTCTAACAGTAACTATCAACACATATATCCAACCTAAACAAAAGCTGTTTGAGGTCCTACGTAATTTTTAAAAGTTAAAAGGGATCTTGAGGGGGCTGGAGATATAATTCAGTGGCAGAACGCTTGCCTATCATGTGTGAGACCCTGCATTCAATACCCAGTACCTTAAGGAAAAAAAAAGGATCCAAAAAAAAAATTGTTATTTAAAAAAAAATTTGGTTCAGGGATTTAGCTCAGGGGTTCTGCCACCCTGCCTTGCAAGCACAAGGTCCTGAGTTCAATCTCTGGTACCAAAAAAAATAAATAAACAATACTTTTTTTCTCCTTTGGTACTGGGAATCGAACTGAGGACCTTGAGCTTGCCAAACAGTTGCACGGCACTGCTGAGCTACAAACCCAGCCCTAAAGCAATACTTGATTATCTTATTTTCATTTACTTTCTCAGTTTTTACCTAAAGAGGATACAAATCTTGCTTTCTATTTTTTTTTTTTGCTTTCTTTAAATGTAGAATACAATCAAGTATAAAGTTCTCCGACTCCATCCAAAAAGAGAAAAGACAGCAAACTGTATGTACATTTTGCCCTACGATAAATCTGTAATACTGAGCTTTTGTAGAAATAGAGCCAAAAATTTTCACTGAATCACACACAGAAAAATATGAAAATCTGGGTTTTAGAAGAGTTAAGAATCACTGAGTTGGGCCAAGGATTTAGCTCAGTGGTTCTTCACCTGCCTTACAAGTGCAAGGTCCCCAGTTTGATCCCCAGTAGGAAAAAAAAAAAAAGAATCACTGAGTCAATTATTACCTAGGGTAACAATTTTACTGGAATTGGTTTTTATCATCCAAACATATCACCTTCAGTAGAGAGTATCCAAAGAACTCTATGTAGGATATAAATCTGCTCATAAAAGGCAAGAAAATATTTAACTACTAGAAAAACAATCCATTATTTTTAATCATGCAACCCTAGTCACCTTAATTATTAGAATAAATCCAATCAGCTCTGTATTTTAATGAATTACCAAGCCAAAAAGGGCCATCCAGCAAAGCATGTTAATGGCATTCATTAATTAGACCCCTTTTTTAGTTCTTCTGTTAAGCATAATTCATCAATTTAAATGCCACCACAAAACCTTGTATGGAGCAGATGTTTAAAAAAAAATACTTGTTCACTACAGAATTATATTAGATGAGGCAAGGCAACATGACAGCATACCTTCCTCAAAAAGAAATGACTGAGGGCTGGGGATTTAGTTCAGTGGTTTTGCCGCCTGCTGCGCAAGCGCAAGGACCCGAGTTCGATCCCCGGTACCAAAAATAAAACAAAAGAAATGATTGAGAAGGGGAGAAGCTAGTAAGAGGACAAATGCTGTTCAAAAATTAACACTTGATCTAAGGCATATTCTGCTTAAGAGGAGGAAATGGCTCTATTACAGTCCTAGTTTTCTCCTTTCCTCATGCTGTAGGTCTGAATTTGCAGTTGCCAAGTTATTATTTTTTTAAACCAGGGATCCAAGGCAAACTTTTACACTAAGCTACCTCCCCAAGACCTTTTTTATTTTGAGGGGAGAGGGGGGCTGGAACAAGGCCTCAATCTATAGTTTAGGGGGGCCTCGAACTCCCAAAGATCCTCCTGGCTCAACCTCCTGAGTGCTAGGATTACAGACTCGCGCCACCAAGCCGGGCTTTATTTTTTTATCTTGAGACAAGGCCTTACCAGGTCGCTCCGGCTGGATGCAAACTTGTGATCCTCCTGCCTCAGCCTTCTGAGTCCTGGATTGCAAGCAAGAGATCACCGTGCCAGGCCCAAATTCAACACTTTTAAACACTTCTCATCCTACTCTCCTGTCTAATCTCATCAGTATCTAAATCGTTTCATGTTTTCAAATTATTCAAATTGAAAATGTTCCTTAGCGCTGGACCCCTATGCAAAGCAGAATATAAATTGATCACAAAAACTGAATATAGTGCAGTTCACAGCAACCTCGATATTTACAACTAAAATCTATGGTTTATTCAGTTTGTCTGGTATTTTTTCCTCTTGGTACTGAGGAGGATTGAATCCAGACTCCCGCGCCTGGTAAACTGACACTCTACCACTAGCTACCCCTAGCCTCTACCTAGTTTTTGGGGTTTGTTTTTTTTTTAAATCATGTTTGGATGGGGTAAATCCCACCCACTCTATTATACCACTTAATAGTATTTTTTTCTCAGCAAATACTGTTTTTGAAGATATCGTTTTGTAACTTTTTGTTTCGTTTTGTTTTTTATGACAGTGCCTCACTATTAAATTCTGGCTAGCCTCGAACTCGCGGCGATCCTCTTGCCTCAGCCTCTCCATGGAACACTATTTAGACTCTGTATACCGAAACTACTTCCTGCCAAGCCAACTTCATTTCAGATAAAACTACAGTACTTGGATCTCAACGCTTTAACTAATTCCTCTGCGGCCGCCAAACTCCCAACACCTGAAAAATTCTGTCCAAGCCACGTTTTTGCAACAAATCTTTCAGAGCCGGGGTGCGGGGTGTGCTCGCATTTTGGGATTCGCTATCTTCTGCTGCCAATGGCAAAACAAGCCCCCTTTATGGGATGATCTCGTGAACGGCGATACTACCTCGAGGACCCGGTGCCCTCTGCCCGCGCCGCCCCATTGCCGTGAACTTCACTCCTGCCCTCGCGGCGCACACTGCACTCGGGCCCCCAGGCCCGGCCCCCACCCCGACGCCCCGTGACCTTGGGGCCGCTCCGGCTGCGGACCGCGATGCCCACGTCCGCGCAGCGGTGCGCAAAGGCCTCGGGCCGGGCGGGCTCGGGTGACGTGGGGCGGGCGAGGCCAGGGCCACCTGACGGCCCCGCAGTCGCCGTGGGCTCCAGCGCCAACCTGGGCGCGGCCCCGCGTTCGCCCCGACGCCCGCAAGCGGCGGCAGGTGAAGAGCCACGGGGCAGGTTACCTCAGGCGCCGTTGTCGCCGACCTCCCACCGTCCTCCCGGGGGCGCGACCCGAGCCGGAGACGCGCGCCAGGACACGCGACACCGAGGTATAACAGGAGAGGAGCAGCCGTCGGTCCCGCGGAGGTTCTGGGAAAGGCGCAAGACGCTCCCGCGGGGACCGTGAGGGACGCACGCTCCTCTGCTCAGCCCGGCCGCGGGTCCGACTGCAGCCAGCAGCTGTCTCACATCCGGGTCTCGCCAGCGCTCAGCTGCTCTGGCCGCGGCCCCGCCCCCCAGGGGCGCACAGGCCAAACTTCCGGCGACGGCGGCAATTCCCCGCCCTTCAGATGGGCGGTCCCTACGCCCGCTGCGCGCGCCTGCGCACCGGCTCCTCCAGCCTCCTCGCTCTCTGAGTCGTGCAGATTCTCACCCCGGTCTGGAAGGCAGGGGTACTGGAAAAGGCGAGGCCGCGTCCGTCCTCGGCGCAGGCGTGATGGGAGACTTTGCGTGCGCGCCGCCTTGGGAGGGCACTGGGCGAGGTGGCGGTGGGGACTCCTGGTGGCGACCGCTGGTCCTCCGGGGGTCATCGGAACTAAAACCACCCAGGGTCCCAGCTTCCGGGGTGGTTTGTCTTGGAAACCCATGGTAACGATTCCCCGTGGCTTTCGTGAACTTGTATCTCCAGTGTCTAGACCAAGAGCCTTTGATCTTCCAATGTAAAAGAGCTGGGCGTGGTGGCACATGCCTGTAATAGTCCTCTGGGAGGCTGAGGCAGAAGGATCTCCATGAATTCGAGGCCAGCCTGGGCTACGTAGCGAGCCTGTCTCAACAAAAATCAAAAACAAAATAAAGCTTTTCACCCCAGTAAGAGAAAACCCACCAGTTATCTGACATGTTAATTATGAAGGCAAACGTAGATCAGATTCCCTGGTAAATAACCAGTTTTAACCAGTTCTCTTTTACTACTTGTCCCAACCTCTTATTTTCTCCTTGTTTTGGTTTTTGGTTTTTGTGGGGGGTTTTGTTTGTTTTGTTTCCCATACTGGGGAGTAAACCCAGGACCTTCACACTGAGCTTCATCCCCAGCCCTTTTTTAAAATTTTTTTTTAAATTTTGAGACAGCATTTTGCTAAAGTGCCCAGGCTGCACTCAAACTTGCCATTCTCCTGCCTCAGCCTCCCAGGGTGCTGGGATTAAGGCCTGTGCCACCACACCCAGCTGATTCATTTAATTTGGTTGTCCACTAACCAGTAATCATGGTCAACTGAATAAATTTTTCCTTGACTGAACTTTCAGTCTCTTCCAAGAAAGAGTTATGAATTCAAGGGCCGGGGATTTAGCTCAGTGGGTTTGCCGCCTGCTGCGCAAGCAAAAGGACCTGAGTTCGATCCCCGCTACCAAAAAAAAAAAGTTATGAATTCAGGTTTTGCAAATAATGGCCCTAGAGGACTAGCACTGAACTGGTGAAGAGTATAAACCACAATTGAAAGCAGATCTGGGACCAACAAGAAAATACATTCCCAGATAACAACTGCAGAGGAAGATATTCAATTTAGAGAAAGAAGTGTTTGATAATCCAAGCAAAATATTAGCTTGAAAATGATTGAAATCCAGGCAAAACCAACATAAGCAATGTTGCACCCAGTGAGAAAGAACCAACCAGAGACCAATATTAAATCCACACAGGAGTTTATTACTGCCCGGGACCCGAGCTGAGCATCGGACTCGAGCCTTGAACTCTCGAGCCTTGACTGGGAGAAGACAAACTTGTTTTATACACCTTTGAGGCCAGCAGTTTCTAGGTTCCCCCTATGGGATAGAACTAGTAAAGCAAGCAAAAGGTACAGAAGCAGAACGTCCTGCTGTTAGAACATTTGTAAAACAATAGTTGATTAATTGTTATTTCTAAAGAGACTTTCTAAGGGGAGGAGGTTTTTAAGCTTCCTCCTTCTGAGTTCTTCTAAAGGGCAGGAAGGTGGGTCAAGCAGCAATATGGAGTCTGTCTTGCTAACTAGGGTCTTTCAAGCAACAAACTCTGGCCCTTTCACTTTCAGGGCAGGCGGCAGAACCACTGAGCTAAATCCCCAGCCATAAGCAACATTTTTTTTTTTTTGGTACCAGGGATCGAACTCAAGACCTTGCACTTGCGAGGCAGGCGCCGGAACCACTGAGCTAAATCCCCGGCCCTATAAGCAACATTCTTAACAAAGGACTCGGTTGCTATGTTGCCAGGGCCATCCTGAAAGCCAAGGCTGGAAGTGTCCCAGCAGAAAGGGTTACATAGATTTGGAGCACACTGTCCTGAGAGCACCTGAGAAAGTCTTGCCTTGCCAGGTGCCCCTGCAAGAGCAAGAAGCAGATGCCACAAACCGGTTCTGTAAGCAGCAAGGCTCTTTGTGACAAGCCCTACCCCCACAACTGCAAGCCTTTTCTCTACCATCTCTTGCTGAATACAAACTGTGAGTATCACCTCCTGTGCTTGTTTAAATTACTCGCTTTCCTTGCTGACTCCATACTGTAGAATCACTTCTTTATTTATTTGTTTGTTTCTTTGTTTTTTGACAGGGTCTCACTGTGTAGCCCAGGCTGGCTTCGAATTCATGGTAATCCTCCTTCCTCGCCCTCCTGAGTGCTGGGATCACAGGTGTGTGCCACCATGCCTGGCTCTTACTTTTCTTGTAGCCACTGAAAATGGCTATAACATACAAAACCTCTGCTGACACACGGGACAGCACCATCTCTCTTTCAGGCTGACCCTCCTGCTGGCTTTGGTTGCTCCACTCCTTGTGACTCTGGATAGTTTCATACTGTGAAAGTAAATTTTTTTTAAAAATTAAAGCTAGAAAATAAGGACAGGGCCAGGGATTTAGCTCAGTGGTGCCACCTCCTGCCTTGCAAGCGAAAGTTCCCAAATTCAATCCCCGGTACCCAAAAAAAAAAAAAAAAAGCAATTTGTTAGAAATCAACTGACAATGGCATTTCTGTTTGCTATCTGGGAGAGTCCTCTTTAAGATATTTAAGTAATTAAGCTGGCCCCACAGACTTGAGAATGAGTTTAGTGTTGGCTAAATTAAAGAACTGTGTGTCCAAACACTGTCAGGCAGAGGAGTTGCGAGAACTGAAATGTTCCTGTACTCTTGAGGGAGAAAGATAGGTTAAGAGGCAGAAGCCAGGCATGGTGGCACAGCCCTGTGATCTCAGGACTCTGAGAGACTGAAGCAGGAGGATTGCAAGTTCCAGTCTAGACTCAGTGAGACCCTATCTCAAAATGAAAGATATAAAAAAGGATGGGAATGTAGCTCAGTGTGAAAGACCTAGGTCTAGTTCTCAGTACCAAAAAAAAAAAAATTGGCAGAACCCAAAGTGAGGTGGGCCTTGCAGATGACAGGGAGGACTCTACAGGGAACAATACACACCAGCTTTCCTTTCCCTTAGAACACGCACTCCAACAAGGAAGGCATTCAGTTACTTCACAGTACTGACTGAGAGCTGCCTGGGTTCCCCTTGACATGACAGCAGCCATCATGAGTCACTGCCACCATGGTTGGCTCTGAGGAGCGCTGGTCCATTCTCCCCAGTTCCCAGCACACTGTAAATAGACAGAAGCCTTAGAGTGGGAGATGGAGCTTTACCGCCAGTGCTTGGCACCAGGATGTGCTTGACTTATGTTTCAAGGTACACTCTGGCTTGGATGAAGTCATTTTTGTCCTGACCATTTCGTAAGCCCCCACCTTCTGGCCCAAATTGTCTTGCTGCTGCCACATGTTTCTTTGTAAATCCTCAATAAACTGTAATCTCTGTAGTCCTAGATCTGCCCACCTTCTTCTGTCTCATGGCACAGCAGGGGCATGTGCCCTTTTTCCAGCACAACCCTGTCCCATATGATGTGCAAGACACCAGTGTAGATGCTGGGGGCGCTGCAGGGGACTGGACATATACAATTTCTTGCTTTCTGAACACTCACTTTCTCACTTCAGACAATAAATCAGTAAGCAAATACTTAATGCCAAGAACAAAACAAACATGGGAATAGACAAAGTACCACTATCCAATCAAACTTCCTGTGATTATGGAAATATTCTATGTCTGCACTGTAGGTAGAGCCATATTTGGTGGCTGAATACCTGAAATGTGGTGAATATAACAGAGGAACTGAATTTTTAAACTTTGTTTTTTTGAGGAAGGATTGTGCTATGTAGCTCAGGCTGGCCTCCAACTCTGGGCCATCCTCCTGCCTCAGCCTTCGAGTGCTGGGATTACAGGTGTGTACCACCACACCCAGCTTTTATCTCCATTTATTAATTTCAATGTAAATAGGTGCCTCCAAACACATTTTCTTCTGCATCTAGGATTTATTAATATCATCCTGGGTTTGGTTCATTTAAAACTCTGTCCCTAGCTGGGTGTGGTGATGCACTGTCCCAGCACAAGGGAGGCTGAGGCAGGAGGACTGAAAATTTAAGGCCAGCCTGAGCTACTAGCAAAAGCAAAACAAAACATCTCTCTATCCTGAGACTGGTTTCCCCGAGGTTCTAAGAAAGTTCCCCATAGGGGGACAACTACCCCCTCTATTTACATCTAAAAGAGAAGAAAATCCCTGTGAATGATCTGATTGGATCAGTTTAGAGCCCAAGCCAGTTGTGACCCGGCAATGCAGTGTGACCCTTGGTGTAAGGGTAGAGTCCATTTCCTTAGCACCATGTGAATCCCCAGAAGAATCTGGGAAACTTTTGGGAATCGAAGCGCAGATGTTTAGAAGGCAGCTAACAATATGTATCACAGCCTTGCTGCTGAAATCATGGTCCACAGTGGGGACATTTTCAGCCACTGAAGGCTTGTTTAAAATGCAGCATAGTCCGTGTGTCGTGACACACTCTTGTAATCCCACTTACTTGGGGGCCGAGGCAGGAGGATCACAAGTCAGGGCCAGCCTGGGCAAGTTAGCAAAATAGTGTCTTAAAAAAAAGAAAGAAAGGGGCCCAGGGATTTAGCTCTGGTTCCGCCACCTACCTTGAAAGCGCAAGGTCCCAAGTTCGATCCCCCGTACCAAAAAAAAAAAAAAAAGGATCCCCAGTACCAAAAAAGAAAGAAAGGAGCTGGGGATTTAGCTCAGTGGCACCACGCCTGCCTGGCAAGCACAAGGTCCTGAATTCGATCCCCAATACTGAAAAAAAAAAATGGTAGAATACTCCTGGGTTGAACCTACAGTGCTGGAGAGAGACCAAAAAAAGGAATATTTCAGGCCCCACACTTTAGTTTCCCCAGGTAAGTCTTTTTTTCTTTCTTTTTTTTTTTTTTGGTACCAGGGATCAAACTCAGGACCCTGCGCTTGAGAGGCAGGCTCAGTGCCACTGAGCTAAATCCCCAGCCCCTCTTCTTTTTTTGTTGAGACAAGGTCTCACTATGTAGCCCAGGCTGGCCTCGAACTCACAGCAATCCTCCTGCCTCAGCCTCCCGAGTGCTGGGACGACAGGCGTGCACCACCAGGTCTGGTTGCATGTTAAAGTTTCATGAACATTGAAATACAAGATACAAGTAGTGGTGCACGCCTGTCATCCCAGCACACTGGGAGGCTGAGGCAGGAGGATCCTGAATTGGACCCCCACCCTGGGCAACTTAGTGAAACCCTCTCAAAATAATAAAAATAAACATTAAAAGGGGTGAGGTGGTATCTCAATGTGAGGATCCTGGGTTCAATCTCTAATGCCAAAAAATAAAAAAGTTCAGGTGAGCAGGGATGAAGTCCACATTAAAGATACAAATTAAAGCCATAGTTTTGGAGATCACCTAAGCTACCAGAGAAGGAAGCACAGGGAGCTACAGCAGGAAGCCCCAAGTACCCCAACCTGTCAGGGCTCCCCAGAGAAGGATGAGCCGGCGAAGGAGACCTAGAAACAAGAGGACAGGAAGAAACGCAGGTGTGCTTGGCACCCTGGGAGCCGAAGGAACATGTTTCAAAGGAAGTATTTGAATTATATGTTGCTACGATGTTGAAAACGGTGACGGCATTAAAAGTTTTTTGGAGCTCAGAACTCAAAGTGAAAATAATCAGCTGAATTAGGTGATTTTCTACAGGTGCATGAAGCAACCCTAAGGTTCCTGGAGGTGTTGGAACAGAATTGGAATACTCTTCTGGGCTCTTCTCAGAAGCTGTCTTTGATCAAATCAGGTTCTGTTTGGAGCTTAGTCACCGCGCCCTGCCGTGCGGCAGGCCTGCTAACCGGATTTAAATTTTCGAATTTCCATTTAAACCAGCCCTCGCGACGCCAGGAGCTGTAGTGCGCTCCTCCAGTCGCTAGGAGCCGCCGTGACGCCCCTCGCGGCCGGAAGGGAGAGCGGCGTTTCCGCCATGCGTCCTCAGCGCTGCCCGCCCTTTTCGTCGGGAGCCCTTGGAGCAGGCGCTTCCGGCCATTCATACTTCGGCTTGCAGTGTCCTGCTCGCTGTATTTTGTGCGCTTTCGGGTCGAGAGGGTGACGGCGCCGCTAGGATGAAGCTCGTGAGGTGTGGAGGTGACCTACCGGGCTGGGGGCCGGGGAGGGAAGGTTTGGGCCGGGCCAGCGGCCGGGCCGCCTCGAGTGCAGGAGGCGGGAAACCGCGTGCGCTCGGCCTCCTAACGGCCTCCAGTGCCCGCCTCTCCCGCGCCCTCCCTGGCCGTGCTGCGTGATCCGGATCTCCAGTTCCAGGCCGGGTCGCGTCCCGGTCTCGCGGGCCGTCCTGGACGGGGCAGTAAAGGCTTAGCCGTTGCTTCCCGCCTCGCTACGAAAAGGCCCTCCAGCTGCAGCGCCCGCGTGGAAACCTGCTTTCGGTCCGTTCCCCGTTTCCTTTGAGCCCAGCTCTAGTCGCACTGGAAAGCTGGAAGTAGCAAAACTTGTTTGCACAATGCAGGGGTTTTAAGTTTATTTATTTATTTCTTAATTTATGGTACTTCCTAGACTTCACTATTTCACCTACATTTCCCGTGAAGACTGGCTTTTAATTTTGTGAAAATCTCCCAGTGTGGAGCAGAAGTCTTCACTCACTTCAATTGCGGTCGATTGCACGGCTGATAACTATTATGTCCTCTTTTATGTCTTTCTATGACTACGTGGGTTAGTTGCACCTACTAAAGACTGTTTTACGGGATTCACTGATTCATTACCAACTCTCTGTAAATAGATTTGGTTTTATGTTTTCCCCTGAGTGGGCCCAGAACTTGAGGGTGGAGGGTTATAAGTAAGCCAGCAATGAGAGTTATTAACTAGTTTCTTTCTGTTGGATCAAAGATTGTCACTGTCAGCTAAACAGTTATTGGGCACCTGTTATGCTATATACACAGGTAATAAATAATAGTACGTTTTAAAAGGCAGGATGCCTGCTCTTTTGGAGCCTTCTGTTAAATGGTGTAAAAAAGGGTATATAATCTCTATAGTGTGTATATGTGTATGTGTGTATATATATATATATATATATATAAAATCTCTATAGTATGTTTGAAATAGCATATAAAAATCTCGATGTTGTATTCACGGAAGAATGTATAGGAAGCATCCAACATTTTTTTTTTTCCCCAGTACCGGAGATCGAACCCAGGACCTTGTGCTTGCCTGGCAGGCGAGGCACCACTGAGCTACATCGCCAGCCCGAACAGCATTAACGTTTAGGATTTTTGTTTTTGTGTGTTTGTAGTGCTGGCAATTGAACCCAGTGGTCTAGCATACTTGGGCTGAGCTACATCCCAGCCCCAGTTGTTTTTTTTTAAATCCCTCTCCAGTACTGAGAATTGAACCCCAGGGGCTTCACACTGAACCACATACCCCAGCCCTTTATTATTTTTGGAGACAAGGTCTCCCTAAATTGCTTAATTGCCCATGCTGGGCTTGAGCTAACAATCCTCCTGCCTCACTCAGCCTTCTATAGTGCTGGGATTATAGACTTGTGTGCCACCAGCCCACTTTACAACTAATTTATATAATAGGCTTTGGATTCAGTTTTTCTCATTTAAAAATTCTGTTACCACAAGTTATCTGCAAGTTTTAATGGCTGTACTGAATTTCATTTTGTGTCTTTGATGTAGAACCAAAATTTCTTTTACTGAAGAAAGTATTTAACTTAATGAACATTGTTTGACTAACCAGGTTGCATTGGGGGGGGGGGGGATCGAACTCAGGTCCTGGCACTTACACAGCAGGCAGCGAAACCTGCTGAGCTAAATCCCCGGCTAGGTTGCATTTTTTAGAGAGTTTTCTTATTTCTGTGTCTCAGTTGGTAGAGACTATTCATCCTTGCCAAAATCCACAGCCCTTCCCAGTCAATATCTGCTTTCATACCTCCCCAGGCAACCAGTTTCTTTGGCCGTGTGTTACTTTTGCTTACACTAGAATTTCATACATTTAGAATCATGCAGCATGTACTCTTGTGTACAATTTCTTTTACTTAGCATGTTTTTTGGGGTTCCATGGGTGTCAGTAATTTGTTCCCCCCCCCCCCGCTTTTGTATATTTTATTTAAAACTACTTTAAACATTCTTGTGCAAATCTTTTTTGTTTTTTTTTTTTCCACCAGGGATCAAACTCTGGTCCTTGCGCTTACGCAGCAGGCGGTGAAACCACTGAGCTAAATCCCCGGCCCTTTGTGCAGATCTACTTGGAAATAAGGTTATAGCTGGATGTGGTGGTGCACAGTGTAATCTCAGCATATTAGAGGCTGAGACCTGAGGAACACAATTCAAGGCCACCCTGCAAGATCAAAACAAGAAAAAAACCTCAAAATCAGAGTTTTAGGAGTGAATTTGCTGGATCACATATTTAAATGAGAACCTGCCTGACCATTCTCCAAAGCAGCGGTACCATTTTACACTTTGACTAACATTGTATTACAGTATTCCTCTTCCCGGGATGGTATCCAGAGACCTTAAGAATGGTCTCAACTTGATAGCGTCCTAGGCTTTCAATACAGCCTCTGACAAAACTAGTCTGTCCTGAATCCTGGGAAGCAGAATCCTTTATGCCAAGATTGGGAAAGTGCCAGAATGTGCCTGTGGTGTGTGCCCAGCCAGACCTCGAGGGGTTCATGCAGTGAGACCTAAAGTCCTTATGAGATTCTCTAGAACGAAGAAACATGTCAGGCCATATGGTAGATCCGTGTGGGCTAGATGTGCTTGTCACAGGATCAAATGTGCTTTCCTTACTGAGAGCAGAAAATCATGAAAGTTATGAAGACACAAGCAGAGTCAGAAAACTGAATAAGCCATAAATAAATATTAAATATATAAGAATTCCCATTTCTCTGCAACTCACCAGCACGTGTCGCTGTCAGTTTTTTGGGGGGTTTTTTGGTACCAGGGATCGAACTCTGGTCCTTGTGCTTGCGCAGGAGGCGGTGAAACCACTGAGCTCAGTCCTCAGCCTTGTTGTCTTTCTAATTTTAGGCATGTTAGTGGGTATATATGATGGTATCTCCTTGAGTTTAATTTGCATTTTCCTAATAACTGATGATGTTGAGCACTGTATCACCTGTTCATTTGTCATTCTCATAAGTCTATTTCTAGGTGATGTGTTAGACTCTGTTCCTTATTTTGACTGCTTCTGTTTTATTATTAAGAACTCTACATATCCTCCATGTGCTAGTCCTTTGGCGGATACATTTTGTCTCATTTTACAGATTGCCCCCCCCCTTCATTTTTTGGGGAGGGCAGGCTCTCACTGTGTAGTTCAGGGTAAACTCTTAACTTTTTTTTTTTTTTTTAGGGGCTTTTTTTTGGGAGGGGGTGTCTTTTTTTTCACTTTTCTTTTTTGGTACCGGGAATCAAACTCAGGGCCTCGCACTTGCCTGGCAAGTGCTGCGCCACTGAGCTAAATCTCCGGCCCGTAGACTCTTAATTTAGCAATCCTCCTGCCTCAGCCTCCCAAAGTGCTGACATTACAGACATGTACCTCCATACCTGCCTAGATTTTCCATTTCTTTTTTTTTTTTTTTTCTGGTTTACCTTTTAATACACAAATCATAATGATTACAAACCTTCTAGGTTGTCAACAAATATATTGTTGGTTTAAAATCTTATTTCTCTCTTTTTTTTTTGGTACCCGGGATTGAACTCGGGTCCTTGCGCTTGCAAGGCAGACGACGGAACCACTGGACTAAATCCCTGGCCCTTAGATTTTCCATTTCTTAATAGTATTTGTTACTGAGCACAGGTTTATTTTGAAGAAGCCTTAATTTATCACCTTTTCTTTTATAGTTCTTGTCCAAGAAACCTATCTGCTCTCAAACTATGAACATATTTTCCTGTGTTTCTTTCTCCTGCTTTATAATTTTTACTTTTAAGTTATGACTGTAGTCTGTCATAATTTTATTTTGGTAAATGGTGTGAGATAGGGATCTAGGTCCATTTTTCTGTATAAATTTCCAGTTACAACAGCGTCATTTGTTGAAAAAATTTTACCTTTGCCTTGGACTGCATTGGTACCTTTGTAGAAAACCTATCCTGTCGATGTGGCCTATTTCTGAGCACTACTGTTTTATCAATCTCTATTCCTTTGTTACTGATTACTGTGGTGTTAACCTTGTATTGCTCCAGCTGCCTAGTTTGTCTTCCTAAGGAATGTGCAGTTGTCTTCTAAAATTGATTTTACCTGGATGTGATAGCACATGCCTATTATCCCAGCCCTCTGGGTGGGGGGCTCATGTAGGAGGATCAAAAGTCCTAGTACAGCCTAGGCAACTTAGCAAGACCCTGTCTCAGAAAAGGGGGTACAGTTCAGTATAAATGTCCTGAATTCAGTCCCTGGTACCAGGAGAGAAAAAAACCCCCAAAAATGAAATTAATCTTTTTTAATATCTGCCCTAAATTCTCTTTAGAATATGAATATGACCCTAGCACTCCACTATGTAGTTAAGGTTTGTCTTGAACTCATTATGTAGCCCAGGCTGGCCTGAAACTTGTGGTGAACCTCTTGCCTCAGCCTCCCAAATGGACTCCATGAGAGGAACCTGACTTTACTCGTTTTTTTTTTAATATAATATTCCCTCAGTAGTAGCTAAAATTACTCTGGTACCTTGTGTTTTGCTTTTTGTTTGCTTGTGTGTGTGTGCGTGTGCGTGTGTATGGTGCTGGGATTGAATCCAGGGCCTCACACATGCTAGGCACGAGCTCTACCACTGTACCACACCCCCATCCCAGCTTTGTGCTGTTTCTTACCACTGTGTTTTGGTTTTTTTTTAAGCAAAACATTTATTAGTGCATTTTCGCCATACATAATGGTAACACTGATCGTAGGGAATTTGCACCTGTGGTTGATACATCCCGCCTCTTTTATCCCATTCCCCCTCCCCCAAACCCCTTCCTCTCTCTATGTGCAAAAGCTTTGTTTCCATTTTTTTCCTTCTATTTTAACTTTTTTCTTTCCTCTTTTTTTTTTTTTTCAGTACCAGGGATCGAACTCAGGACCTTGAGCTTTTGAGGCAGGTGGTGGAACCACTAAAATAAATCCCCTACCCTTCTTTACTTCTTAATGTTTTATTTTATCCCATTCCCCCCTCAAGCCCCCCGCCGCCCGTGTACAAAAGCTTTGTTTCCATTTTTTCCTTCTGTTTTCACTTTTTCTTTTTCTTTTTTTGGTACTGGGGATTGAATTCGGGATCTTGTGCTTGCGAGGCAGGCAGCGGAACCACTGAGCTAAATCCCCGGCCCTTTCACTTTTTTTTATCTCTTCCTTTCTCCTTCCCTCCCACTTTTGTTCTTCCCATTTCAATGTCTATTATACATTTTGGTCCTTATTTCCATTTAGGGTTTCTCACACCAGAGAAACAATGCAGTATTAAACATGTGTGTCCGGGGCCGGGGGTTTAGCTCAGTGGTTCCGCTGCCTGCCTCCCAAACACAAGGACCCAAGTTTGATCCCCGGTATCCCCCCCAAAAAATCTGAAGCTCGTTTTTATGGCAGAGTAGTACTCCATTGTGTTAAAAAAAAAAAAAAAAACCACATCTTCTTTATCCATTCATCAGTTGATGGGCATTTGGGCTGTTTCCAAGATTCAGCTATTACAAACTACCACAGTAAACGTGGGTGTGCATATATTGCTGTGGTATAATGCTCTTACTTCTTTCAGGAAGATACCAAGAAGAGGAAGAGCTGGGTCAAATGGAACGTCTACTTTTAGTTCTTTGAGGAATCTCCATACTGATTTCCCCAGCGGTTGCACCAGTCTGCACTCCGACCAACAATGGAGAAGGGTTCCTTTTTTCCCACAGCCCCTCCAGCATTTGTTATTGGTTGATATCTTGATAGCAGCTGTTCTTTCTGGAGTGAGATGGAATCTAGAGTTTATTTATTTATTTATTTATTTTTTGGTACTGAGGATTGAACTTGGGACCTTGCGCTTGCGAGGCAAGTGGCAGAACCACTGAGCTAAATCCCCGGCCGTAGAGTTTTAATTTGCATCTCTCTAATGACCAGTGATATTGAACATTTTTTCATGTATTTACTGTTTCTATTTCTTCATCTGAGAAGTGTCTATTCATTTTAGATGTCCATTTTTGGATTGGGTCTTTAAACTGGAGGAGGTCTGTCTTTTTGAGTTCTTTATATATTCTAGATTAGTAGTCTAATGTCTGATGAATAGCTAGTAAAAAATTGTTCTCACCCTGTGGGTTGTCTCTCCACTCTGTTGGTGGTTTCTCTTGCTGTGCAAAAGCTTTTTAATAAGATGAGATCCCAGTTGTTGATTTTTCCTGTGATAGTTCCTGTACAATCTGGGTTTTGTTCATAAAGTCATTGCCTACACCAGTGTATTCAAAAGTTATAACTATTCTATTTTCCAGCAGATTTAGCGTTTCTATTTTAATATTTAGATGTTTGATCCATTTTGATTTTAGATTAGTGCATGGTGAGAGACATGGGTCTACTTTCAATCTTCAGCATGTTACCACTGTGTCTTTCTCTTGTCTCTTCTTGATGAGTATTTCAGACTTTACAGACTTAATAGCAGTCCACTGAGATATGTCTCTACCCTCCCTGAGCCACTTTATGCTCATTTGCAAGTCTCCATTGCCTTCTTCAGTTACAGTTATTTTAAGTACCTTTCTGTATCTGATCTTCCTACTAGACTTTGAACTCCTTGAGAACTTGGGCTTGTTCATTTTTAAACCTCATTACCAAGTGGAACTGTGACATAATAGGTAATGATTATTATATTTATCAGAGATATCCTTGGACTTGGCAAAATTAATGAACTATATTTGGATATTTCAGAGACTTTTTTTCTTTCTGGTTTTGCTTTTTTTTTGGTACCGGGGATCAAATTCGGGACCTTGAGCTTGTGAGGCAGGCGGCAGAACCACTGAGGTAAATCCCCGGCCCAGCATTTTTAATTTTTTTTGTTGTTGTTCCCGGGATCAAACTCAGGTCCTTCTGCTTGTAAGGCAGGAGACAGAACCACTAAACTAAATCCCCAGCCCTTGGTTTTGCTTTTTGACATAGTAGATTATAGATACAGATTATAGTCGCCTAGGTTGGGCTCAAATTTGCAGTCCTCCTGCCTTGGCCTCCCAGAGTGCTGGGATTACTAGTGTGCACCAGTATGCTTGCTGATTTGAAGAACTTTCATAATAAAAGTTACTACTGAGTAGGACAATTACAATAAAAATAAAAACAAACTCAGTAATAGGAGGAAACCAATAGGTTGGAATTCTGGGCTCATACAGTTATAATTTGTTACTAAATTTGGAGCTGAATTGAATCTTGTTAATCCGCAGTAAGAGTTCATTGAAAGAATCTTTACTTTTTGAAAAGGCGTTCAGCACAAGAAGGTCTATGTTAGTATGACCCCACCCCAGGCCCTGAGTATTGACCAGGGCCTCACTTGGACTGGGCAGCCCTTTTGGTTGGCTGCTCTGTTGAGGTGAGGCTTGCACAGTTGCCCAGGATGACCTCTAACTTGTTATTCTGCCTCAGCGTCCTACAGCTGGAGTTACAAACAGCACCACATCTGGCTAGGACAGACGACCTTTCAAAAGTCTGTTAGGAGCCAGGGATTTAGCTCAATGGTTCTGCCGCCTGCCTTGAAAGCACAAGGACCCAAGTTCAATCCCCGGTACCAAAAAAAAGAATGTGGCATTTTAAGGTTGGCTTCCTTTTAATCATGAAAACATTGAGCTGAATGTCTATTAAGATCCAGGATTACCCAGCGAAGTCAGGATCCCTACCCTCACCAGTAAGTAGTGGGGGTGAAGAGAGGGGGATTCTGTGTCAGTATACAAGGTGTGTGCCACAGAGGATGAACTGCTGGGCCTCATGGTGCATGCCCATAATACCAACACTTGGCAGGCTGAGGCAGGAGGATCGCCGCAAGTTTCAGGCCAGCCTGGGCTATGTAGGGAGTTCATGGCCAGTCTGAAATACATAGTGAGACCTCCCCCCCAAAAAAGAATATGAACTGTATATTAGATGATACTGTAGAATTATTGTTTATTTTCTTGAGAGTGTTCACATTAGGAAATACATGTTGAAGTATCATAAAACAAGAGTCCTTGATAGATTAAAACCCTGAACAGAAATTAGAGCCTGTTTGTACAGTTGTGGCATGGACAGCATTCTAAACAATGCCCATACCCAAGAAGAACTGATAAATACAACCAGAAAAAAGTGGAAGGGGCAGAAAAAAATGTGTGGTTGCATGTGCCTGCTTTCCTTGCATTTAGGAAGCTGAGGCTGGAGGATCATTTGAGCCCAGGACTTTAGAGCATGGTAACATAGCAAGACAAGAAAAAGCACAACTTGAAAGAATAGCGGACTGGTAGAAAATACAGAGGAAAACTCAACCTTATTGAAAGTGTGGGAGTGGTGTGCGTGGGTTGTCTGGGAAGGTAGCTCCATGGTAGAGCGCTTGCCTAGCAGGCAGGCGGCCGTGAGCTCAAGGCAGCACCTACACACGGTGCACACATGAGCAGTTCATAGACTGCATATTCCCACACTCGCGAGTAACTGGGGGAAAGCAGATCACCCTAAATCGACAGAAATGTCGAAGATTATTAACTAGTGCTGGTGAGGGCTTACACAAATGGATTTGCAAAAGCGAAAAAAGAAACATTCAGCTATAGAGCTATAATGATGACATTTCCATGTAGTGGAATATCACTGAGCTCTTAATATATATTGACAGAAAAACTGCTGACCATGAACTACAAGTTAGAAAAGTCAGTAATAGGGCTGGAGATTTATCTCTCAGTGCTTCCACCGCCTGCCTCGAAATCGCAGGGTCCCAAGTTCAATCCCCGGTACCAAAAAAAAGGAAAAGTCATTAATGACCCAATTTAGTGAAAGACAAATCTTAGGTATATACTTAAAATCTAGAAGAGTACAGAGAAGGGTAGGGAGGTTCTTTATTCTACAGACAATAAGCCTCTTGTACTACCAATTAAGAGGATTTATTTGTGTGGCTTATAATGGGGCTTTCTGTGTCTTCATCTGAGGTTAAATTGTATGATGGTGTGGAGAATCAGAAAGTCCCAGGTGATGGTTTAGGATGCTAGCATTATACTCCTTTATAAATGTTGAGGGTGTAGTTTCAGGGAAAGCTGAAATGTTCTGCAGATTAATAGGAATTCATGCAGATAACATTTAATGGATTTTCAACATATAGTAATTTTACCTTTTCAACTAAATGAATATGACTTTGAAGTGTTAAAGGTGAGAAATCATGGTTTTATTCCTATTTTTATAGATTTTTGATGAAACTGAGCCATGAAACTGTCACCATTGAATTGAAGAATGGAACACAGGTCCATGGAACAATCACAGGTATGCAGGGAGAACTGTTTTTATGACACATCGCTTCTCAGCCTTTTGGCTAAGATCAAGTGTTTTCATAACACTTTTGTTTTGTTTGGGTTTTTTTGTTTTGTTTTGTTTTTTCTACCAGGGATCAAACTTGGGTCCTTGCTCTTGCGCAGCAGGCGACCAAACCACTGAGCTAAATCCCCGGCCCTTGTTTGGGTTTTTGTTTCCTCATCTCTTCCGCCTTTGGACCAGAAGTCTTTTTTGGTTCCTTGGTGAACATTATTGCAGTATTGATCCTCTTTTTTTTTTTTTTTTTCCCTGTCTGAATTAATTGGCCTTAATTAAACCTCCTTAAGCTGTAACCAGACTGACAGTTCACAGACTGCCCTGACTTAGGCCTTCACTTATGTGTGCACCTCTGCGTAGAATGCTGCTTCTCCTACCTTGGAAACATTGTGCTTTGATTAGAATGTTCCCTTCTAGTTAGATTGTAACATTGGTGTGCTTGCTTGGGCAGCACATATACTAGGTTATAACATTGGTTTCCATGTCTTGTTTGTTCGTTTATTTGTTTTGGTACTGGGGATCGAACTTGGGACTTTGTGCTTGTGAGGCAGGCAGCAGAACCACTGAGCTAACTCCCTGGCCCTATTTTGGATTTTTGATACTTGGTCTGGCTGTGTAGTCCAGGCTGGCCTTGAACTCACCATGTAACCTAGGCTGGCCTCGAACTTGGGGCAATACTCCTGCTTCAGCCTCCTAAATGCTAGAATTATAGGCATGTGCCATCATACCTGGCTAAATTTTTAATCTTGAGACAGAGTCTTACTAATTCACTAAGTTGCCCAGGCTAGCATTGAACTTGCAGTCCCCCTGCCTCAGCTTTCCAGAGTGCCAGGATGATTCTCTCCCCACTTAAAACCACTGTTAACTAGTTTTTCTAGTCCTATATGAACAGATATGAGTACATTCTCAGTGGTTACAGCAGACGTAATTATGCCGTCTCCTGTAGGGGGAGAGAGGATAAGTTATGATGGCTTACCATGTAGTCCTGGATCCTAGGAATGTAAATGCCCCGCCCCCAAGGAGGTGGAGCACAGCAAAGAGAATATTCATTTCAAGAAAGAACCTTCTGACTGAGAGAAAGGAGGAAAGAATTAGTAACACTGAAACTTTTGAGGTGGATTTTGGGAAAGTTGAGAGAATTCCTGTTTTCTGACCTTTATTTTTTTATTTATTTTTATTGGTACATTTTAGGTATACAATGCGTTTACATTTATCATTGGGATCTTGTACCTGTACATGATATATCTTGGTTCTTATTTGTTCCCCTTCCCCTGCCCTCCCTTCACCCCCTCCACCCCTCCCTATTTACAAAGACTTTGTTTCCATTTTTTTCTTTTCTCATATTTTTTCCTTTCCTTTCTTTCCTTTCCCCTTCCCCTCCCACTTCCCCTCTTACCTTTACTTTGAAAACCAAGATTAGGGGCCGGGGATTTAGCTCAATGGTTCCACTGCCTGCCCTGCAAGTAGAAGGACTCGAGTTCAATCCCCAGTACTAAAAAAAAAAAAAAGAAAACAGAGGTGAGCCTGACTCACAAAGGTGGGTGTGGCATGAGGAGGCTGCAGAAATGGGGAGAACTGCAGTGAGTTCCTTGGGCACCTGGGGCAGGCAGAGCACACAGGGCCAGGGTTCCCACTGTGTGGAGGAAAGACCGCTGATGATCCACTCTTCCCCAAGCACTCACTGCTCAAGCTGGAGCAAATCAGAGCGTGTGCGGACTACACAGTGTTATGGGGCTCAGCTGACACTTGCTCTTCTCTGTCCCCTGTAGGCGTAGATGTCAGCATGAACACACATCTGAAGGCGGTGAAGATGACCCTGAAGAACAGAGAGCCAGTGCAGCTGGAAACCTTGAGCATTCGCGGAAACAACATTCGCTATTTTATCCTGCCAGACAGCTTGCCTCTGGACACGCTACTTGTGGATGTTGAACCTAAGGTGAAATCTAAGAAGAGGGAAGCTGGTAAGTTTGAAGGATTATGAATGTTTCTGTATATGGTCTATTTAAGCCCTAATCCACTACTCCAAAAGCAACATGGAGCCAGACGTGGTGGCGCATGGCTGTAATCCCAGCAATTGGGAGGCCGAGGCAAGAGGATCACAAGTTTGAGGCCAGCCTGGGCTGCATAGTGAGACCTTGTCTCACAGAACAAACAAAAGCTATCTGGAGGGAGGGAAGGACTGTGGGTAAGTGGGCAGGTGATATTTGTGCAGAGGAGAGTTTCACTTACTTGTTTTTCTCTCTCTCCCCTCAGTTGCAGGAAGAGGCCGAGGCCGAGGCCGAGGCCGAGGGCGTGGCCGTGGCAGAGGAAGAGGAGGCCCTAGGCGGTAATGCCTCTCCCAGGGACAGTGCAGGAGTGATTCGGGACATTTTCTGTATAGGTTTTGTTTGTCAGTTTTTAATAAACATAAATGTGGGACAGAGTTGTCTGTTGACTATTACCAAGTTTAAGTTTTAGTAGTTTGCTACGTATTGTGAAACTTACACCTTAAAAACAAAACAGTTTTCTTTTTCTCTTTTGTTTGGATTTTTTTCAGACAGGGTCTCGCCATGCAGTTCAGCCTGGGCTTGCACTCACTGTGTAGCCCAGGCTGGCCTCAGACCTGTGGCGATCTTCCTGCCTCAGCCCCTCAAGGCCTGAGATCACAGGAACGTGCCACCATGCCCAGCTTATTTTGGGGAATGGAACCCATGGTCTTTGTACTGAGTTACATCCTCAGCCCTTTTTGGTGTTTTTTTCTTTTAAGACCGAGTCTTGCTAAGTTGCTAAATTACCCAGGCTGGACTCAAACTTATGATCCCCATGCCTCAGCCTCCCAGAGTGCCAGGCTTACAGGTGTGTGGCGCCACAACCAGCTCGGTCTTTCTTTTTTTTTTTTTTTTTTTTGCCTGAATGAGATTTTTCTTTCATAGTGATTCTACATGAAATGTATGCCTTTTTATTTCCCGTCCGCTGCATATACATTTCATTGGTTGCTGATTCCACTGTGTGGAACCTGGCCACTGGTGAAATGAGTTCTGGCATTTCAGAGATTAGCATCCTTATGGGGTGGGCTCTAAATTGACTCCTCTTCTGGGTTAACTTGGAAACATCGGTGTGTGTTACAGGTTGATAGTTACCGTCTTCTGAGTCAGAAACCAGTAATTTTGCTGTCACTTAATGTTTTTGTTTGTTTCACCTTTTTTAATGGTTTCTCAATAAAATGCAGTTTTCTATTGAGACTTGGGTGGCTGTCACGGGTTGTCATTTGTGAGCAGTGTGGAAGCCTGTGTGGAAAGCACCTGTCAAGGGGTCCTCAAATACTTCTGTAAAGAGTTCTTTAGGAACAAAGGGGAGGTGCAGGTTCCCTGTTAAGAGTGTTATCATTATGTATGTCTAAAATGTAGCAATAAATCTTTTGCTATAAAAAAGAATAAAAGGGGAAAGACCTACTGTATTTGATAGCAAAACAATTTTTTTTCCCTTTTTTGATCCTGGGACTTGAAATCAGGGCCTCAAGCTTGCCAGGCAGGTGTTGTGCCTGAGCTCAGCTACTTCCTCAGCCCCCAGCAAACAATTCTTTTTTTTTTTTGAGATGGTCTTCTTAAGTAGTCCACCCTGGCCTTGAACTCTAGATCTCTGCCTCAGCCCTCTGAATTCGGGGGTTATGAGTGTGACCACCATACTTGCCTGGCCGGAAGTTTGGGTTTTTTGGTACCTGGGATCAAACTCAGGACCTTGTGCTTATGAGGCAGGTGTAGCACCACTGAGCTAAATCCCCAGCCCCAGAATTTTTATTATTTTCTATTTTTTTATTTTTTGGGTACCGGGGATTGAACTCAGGTCCTTGCGCTGGCGCAGCAGGCGGCAAAACCACTGAGCTAAATCCCTGGCCCTAGAATTTTAAAAAAATGTTTTAATTGGGCTGGGGATTTAGCTCAGTGGTTTTGCCGTCTGCTGCGCCAGCTCAAGGACCCGAGTTCGATCCCCAGTACCAAAAAAAAAAAGTTTTAATTGGTTAAATTTGAGGAAAATATGCCTCAACACTTATAATTTCCTGTAAAGCTTATTACTAATAACATGCTGAGGAAGAGTAACTTTGAAGATGTGAGAGGCCTAATCTCTTCATAGTTTCTGATTTGCATATGTCTTTTAATGTTTTTTTTAAATGTAAAAGTTTTCTGGACAAATTGTTAATTTTTAAAAGTTTGATAGAGTTGGAGAGAAAGCTCAGTGGTACAGCATTTGCCTAGCATGCATGAAGCTCTGGCTGCCAAAAGATGCAACCAAAACCATGAACAAGGAAGGTTGTGTCAATTGAGAGGTAACGTGAACCTGTGTGTATTTTAAGAAGTTCATGGGCCGAGGATTTAGCTCAGTGGTTTCGCTGCCTATGGCGCAAGCGCAAAGACCTGAGTTTGATCCCCGGTACCAAAAAAAAAAAAGGTAGGTGAAATGGCACACATCTTTAACCCCAGCTCTTGGGAGGCTAAGGCAGTTCCGTTCCAGCCTGGGCAACTTAGTGACACCCTGTCTCCAAAAAGGACAGTTAGCTCAATGCGAAGGCCCTGTGTTCAATCCCCAGGACCTCAAAAAAGAAAAAAAAAAGTTACTGTAAAACTTGGGAGAATGGGCCGGGGATTTAGCTCAGTGGTTTTGCCCCTTGCTGTGCAAGCGCAAGGACCTGAGTTCGATCCCCAGGACCAAAAAAAAAAAATGGGAGAATGTTGTCTCCCCGTCCCCGTCCCCCCCATCCCTGTATCTGGAATTGAACTCAGGACCTGGTGCTTGCCAGGCAGGTGCTGTGCTGCTGAGCTACATCCCCGTCCCCCAGAGAATGTATTTTTAAAGTACATGTATTTTTTTCATTAGGTAAGTTCAACTTTCGTTTTTTTTTGTACCGGGGTCGAACTCAGGACCTTGCACTTGCAAGGCAGGTGCAGTGCCACTGAGCCAAATCCGCAGCCCAGTAAGTTCAACTTGATTGTTCTACAGTTGATATATTTATTTTTTGTTTTTATTTTCTTTTTGGTACCAGGGATCGAACTTGGGCCCTTGTGCTTGCACAGCAGGCGGCGAAACCACTGAGCTAAATCCCCGGCCCCTATATTTTTTTCATAAAGTTACAGTGTTAGCTGTGGTCAGATAGCTTTATTACAAATTCTGTGATCCAAGAGGGAGAATGCCATACACTATACGTAGCCTGGAGACTTAAAGCACTGTGTATGACAGAAGGCAGCTGGGCGTGGTGGCACACACCTGCAGTCCTGGCACTCGGGAGGCTGAGATAGGAGGATTCATTCCCAGTTTTGAGGCCAGCCTGAAATACATATTAAGACCCTGTCTCAAAGTATATGAGTGGCCCAGGGATTTAGCTCAGTGGTTTCGGTGCCTGCTGTGCAAGTGCAAGGACTCGAGTTCAATCCCCAATACCAAAAAAAAAAGTATATGAGAGGGCTAGGGGTATAGCTCAGTGGTGGAGCACATGCTTAGCATTCACCAGGTCATAGCTTCAATCCCCAACATACAAAGAAGGTATCTGGCTGGGCGTGGTAGCACACGCCTGCAATCCTGGCTGAGGGAGGCTGAGACATGAGGAGACTGCTAGTTTGAGGCCAGCCTGGGGTACATAGCAAGATCCTGTCTTAAAACCAAACGGTGTGTACAGATTGTGTGCAAATATCCACGGGCCTTAGTATCTGCAAGGGGTCCTAGCACCAATCCAAGGCACAGCTAATAAAATTGAACTGGCATAATGAAACACAGCCAACTTGGAGTTTTTCTCCATTTGTCTTGTAAATTAAGAGCTGGCGAAATAAATAACTAGTTCACATTTGACTTCCATGCTCTCATCTGTTACTGCTTCTGTTGGTTGTGATCCAAGCTGAAGGCCAAGGACTCTGCAGCTGTGTCAAGAGATTTGAAGACCCACACAAACTTTAATACAGCTGGCAGCAGGCCTGGAGGCATGCACCTGGAATCCCAGCACTCAGCAAGCTGAGGCAGGAGGTGCACCTCAAGTTCAAGGCCAGCCTGGGCTACATAGTTCAAGGCCACCCTGAACTACATAGTGAAGTCCTGTCTCAAAGGAAAATACAGTTGGCTCCTGCCCTCTTGGAGCTTATAGACTAAAAGGGAAACCTGAAATAAAAGTTGATGTGCAATTACAAATTGTGAATATTCTGAGAAAATGTCTTATAATCTGCCCATTTTGGAGGCTCTGTGTATTGTCAGCTCGTTGGGATTTTCAGTGAGATGTCATTTTGTCGTCTCACTGACAAAGTCTCAAGATTTTGTCTTGAGAGCGTCAGTGTCTAGGATGTGTTCAGTGAGAGCAGTCCAGTAACAGTTGTTAATTTAGGTGGGTACTAGGTTGAACTTATTCTACGAGAGGCCATCATTTTTATGTGAAGAGACTTCCTTCAACTGCAAAGAATCTGAACTGATTTAAAGGCAGACCTTAGGTATTCTAGATCACGTGTTACTTTTGGAATGTTTTTGTATTGACATTTAATAAAACTTTAACATGCAATAAATAAATAAAGGCAGACCTGGCTTTAATGGAGAACAAATGTGCTAGGGCTGGGTACTGGGAATTGAACCCAGACTCTTCCATCTCAGCTACATCCCCAGTCCTTTTTTCACTTTGACAGGGTCTCACTAAGTCCCTAAATTGCCCAGGCTGTGCCCAAGCTTGCAATCTTCCTGCTTCAACCTCCTAGAGTTTTGGGATTATAGGTGTGCACCACCTCTCAGTAGAGTTTTATCACACACATGGGGAAGGTTGGTATGCAGTGAGATTGAATTTACAAAGATAACAGGCTCTAGTGCAGAGGTGGTGAACCTACAGCAGACATGCCGCAGCTGGCTATTTGTATCACTGAGAGTTCTAAAGGGTTCGCCATCACTGAGCTAGTGGAATGCAGTTGTTTCCTGATGTCCACAGCAGTTCAATTTCTGTTCCTGTACTTGCTGACCCCTGTTCCTGAGGTTAGGTTCCTGCGAGCCTCTGGTCAAACCACTTCTGTAGCTCCATATTGATTCTGGTTAAAGACACCTTATTTAATGTGCTGTTGACTCGCCAGCATGACACTTGGGCAGCAGCAGGGAAACTGGCACCTGAGCGGTGCTCATCTAATTATCCAGTTAGGTGAGGGCACAGCTTAGCCTGGCACCAAGGGGTCTCAGGCAGCACGTCACCTGGAGGCTACTTGAGATGACAAATGCCACACGGCTGGCTCTGCATGGACTGTGGAAAGGGCCATGTGCTTAAAAACGAAGCTGAACAAAAGGCAAAGGTCGCCCTGTCCAACCTCAGGTGACAAGGGGCAGGTTAGGTGACATCTCGACACCGTGTGTGACTGGAAGCAGCACAGGTGCTGATTGTACTGTTCGAAATTTTAGCTACTCGGGCCAGGCATGTAGCACAGCAGCACTGCGCCTGCCTCAACCCCAAGGTCCTGAGTTCAATCCCCGGAATCAAAAAAAAATCAGTCTAACTAGGCCTCACCATACTTCACATACTTCCATAAAATTACATACCTAAATATGTATGGTGGCTTGTTACCAGGGGGAGGGCAGAGTACCCCACTCTGCTTTCATTCTGGGTAATTTCGTCTACTCATATTTTTCTGTTTTTGTTTTGTTGTTAGTTGCTGGGGGTCACACACTAAGCCACACCTCCGGCTCTAAGGATAGATTTTTTTGGTTGTTTGGTACTGAAAGCTGAACCCAGGGAGTCCTGAGCATTCCCATCCCTTCTTAAGCATTTTTAGAAAATTTTTCAGTCAAGGCCTTACTAAATTGCCCAACCTGACCTCAAATTGCAATACTCCTGCCTCAGGCTCCCAAGTGGCTGGGATTACAGCCTCCCAAGTGCCATCACACTTGGTTTAAGACTTCTTTTTTCCAGTACTGGGGATCGAACTCAACCTTGCGCTTGTGAGGCAGACATGGCACCACTGAGCTAAATCCCCGGCCCCAAGACGTTTTTTTTAATGTTTTTTTTTTTTTTAACATCTGTGACATTGAGATGCATCTTTTTTGGTGCTGGGTATTAAACCCAGGGCCTCAAGCATACTAAACATTGGCTCTGCCACTGACTTAGGCATCCAAAGATCCAGTTTAAGCAGCATAAATTTAAATTTGCCATTAAACATAATAAAACCTCTTTTTTTCAGGGTAGTTTTGGCATTGGAGATTGAACCCAGTGCCCGGCGCGTGGTAAGTATGTTCTCTGTCAGCCACATCCTCAGCCCCTTTCCTCTTTGTTAGTACCTAACACACATCTAAGAATTGATACCTGAGATTTTGTGAACTAGAATTCTTGTCTGCTTCATTTGGCTTTTTTTTTTTTTTGGTACCAGGGATCGAACTCGGGACCTTGAGCTTGCGAGGCAGGTGGCGGAACCACTGAGCTAAATCCTCAGCCCTCCATTTGGCTTTTAAATAGAGGCACATAACTACTAAAACCATTTTCTCTTTAAAGAGTAATACGCATTGTGGATGCAAGGAGAGTAAAGATTTTCTATTGTTTCCAAAACTTTAATTCTCTCCTCTTTGAGCACTTGTGGGGCAGTGGCAAAAATTGGCTCTAGCCTCTTTGAAGATTTGAATCATAAAACCATGAATAATAGCATATTGCGGGTGGGCAGACCGAGCTGTGTAGAGGTGCATGTTCCCCCAGTGGTGTTGGCACGGAGAGCTTTCCTTGCGGTGCTGCACATGCTCAGCACTTGCTCTGCTGCTGAGCTACACGCCCAGCCAATTGTGGTGAATTGTAAGTAACTTCTTTATGGATAATAAGTAGACTAATTAATGCTCATTCCTTGCCAGATTTTTCCATTTCTTTTAAATTTAATGCCATTGACGTGAAGGATTTTTAAAAACACAGTGAATTACTCATTTGTTTGGGTTTTTTTTTTAAGAGTCTCGCTTTGTAATGCAGGCTGGCCTTGAACATTTTTATTCTTTTTTGAGACAGTCTTGCTCTTAGTTCAGGCTGGGGTTGAACTCTGTGTAGCCCAGGCTGGCCTGGAACTTGTGGTCATCCTCCTACCTCAGCCTCCCAAATGCTAGGCTGACAGGCATAGGGAATTACTCTTGTTATTTGACATATATATATATGACACTTGCTCTGTGCTGGCTTCTACACTAAGCCCTTTTACAAGGCTAGGCAACTGCCTGTAGTTCCCACAGTTTTTTGTGGTGTTTGGAGGTGGTGATGATGTCTTGTTTTTGAGGCAAGGTCTTGGTATGTTGCCCAGGCTAGCTTTGAACTTCTGGGCTCAAAGGATCCTCCTGCCTCAGCCTTCCAAGTTTCTGGAGCCACAGGTGCAGTCCTCTGCACCCAGCAGTTCCCAGTTTCTTAGCATAGCTGGAATTTAGATGCAGTTCTGTAGGCAAGAACTCTGTATTCTTTATTTCTTTTTTTATTAGTACATATTTGCAGTACATAATGATTACATTGATTGTGAGGAATTGGTATATGTATATAATGTCTCAATTCTTTTTTCCCCCTTTCCCTCTACCCCTATTTTGTTGTTTTTTTCTAGCATCAGATTCATTTATTTATGGTTTTATCAAGTTAATCTTCACAGATACAGATTTTGACCTGTTTTTTTTTTTTTTGGAACCAGGGATTGAACGGACCTTGCGTTTGTGAGGCAGGCGGGGGAACCACTGAGCTAAATCCCCGGCCCTTCACAGATACAGATTAACAGACTAAGAGTCAAAAAAAACATAAAATAATTACACTAAATCAAGGCACACTTTTAGATACATTGGCCATGCTGGATTACAGTAACTTTTTTCTTTTTCCCGTCGTCTGTCTTTTCTTTTGCACTTTATTTATGTATTGGGTTTCTCATATTGGAGAAACCATGTGATATTTAAGCTTATGTGTCTGATTTGCGTCACTTAACATTATGGTCTCAAGGTGCATCTTTTCCTACAAATGACTCAAGAACTCTGTAGTGTCACCTGTTGAACTGGTTCTGATATTCTGAGGATGAAGAGGCTAAGTCTAGGAGATATGGTAAATCATTTTTCTAGAAAAAAATATAAAAGTATGAAGACTAACCAAAGTAATAAAGTATTAAAATTAGAGGAAATTGATACTCATATAATTTTAAGAAATTTTTTTTTTTTTTGCTTTTTGTGTTTTTTGGTACCGGGGATCGAACTCGGGTCCTTATGCTTGCACAGCAGGCGGTGAAACCACTGAGCTAAATCCCTGGCCCAAGAAAATTTTATTTTTTGATCTATCATGAGTGATTAAATTTAGGAATAATTTTTAATAGTGTTTGGTGCTATTCAGAGAAGACCTCCTGGGGTAGGTGGGAAGCAGCTTTCTAGAAAGCACTTTGTAAGATATCTCAAAAATGTTAATTTTTTTTTTTCCCTGCAGTTTGACCCAGAATTCCATTTGTTTTGGTTTGGTTTTTGGTAGTTTTGAGACAAGGTCTTGCTCTATAGTTCAGGCTGGCCTCAAACTCAGGGCAATCCATCTGCCTCAGCCTCCCGAGTGCTGGGATTCCAGGTGCAGAATTCCATTTCTGAAAAGCTGACAGTTTAGTCTTTTTTTTTTTTTTTTTTTTTTTTTGGTACCAGGGATCGAACTCAGGTCCTTGTAGTTGCAAGGCAGTGGAACCACTGAGCTAAATCCCTGGCCAACAGTTTAGTCTTAAAGATTCTCATTGAGTTTCTTTTTTTTGTTTGTTTTTGTTTTTTCCCCAGTACCAGGGATTGAACTCAGGACCTTGCACTTGCCAGGCAGGGGTGGTGCCACTGTGCTAAATCCCCAGCCCCCGAGTTTCTTAATTAAGAGGGAAATAACCAAAAAATATATAAATAAATAAAAGAGGGAAATAACCATATCTGTCTAAAATTAGAATAATAAGTAGATTACTTTAGGAGAGACTAGGAATCACCAAACTTGTAAAGAGCCAGATACTAAATATTTTAGGCTTTGCAAGTCCTGTGGTCTCTGCCTTAACTACTCACTTCTACTAAAAGCAGCTAGAGATGAACGAATGGATACAGCTAAATTCCAATAAAATTTTATACAAACAGGCATAAGGCTAGAATTGCTAACTGTTGAGATATGTTAAAATGCCACTGTAAAAATGTTTTGTCTTCAGCAGTTCACTGACTAGGAGAAAATCCTTGCAAATTCATATGACCGGTTGAGGATTAGTATCTAAAATATACTAAGTAGTCTTATAAATTAGAGAAAGTCAGTCATTAAAAAGTGACTAAAGATAATCCAGTTCACCCAAAAGAAAGCCCCATAAAATGGGGAGAAAAAAACCTCTCTAAACTGAAGGAATGCGGAATTAAAATCTTGCTGCACGTATGCTCAAGAAGATATTCAAAAATGTTGCAGAGGATTTTGGTTTGGGGTTTTGTTTCTTTTTTGGGAGCTTAGCCCCAGGGCTCTGCATGCTGGGTATGGGCTCTGCCCCTGACCTCTACTCAGCCCAGCAGCGGGGCCGAATAGTAAAAAATGTCCTGTTACCTCCGAGTCCATCAGGGCAAGGATTAAGGAAATTATGTGTATCTAGCAAATTACGCAGCAGCCACAAACGGGCTACACAACACAGGAGGACAGGAGGCTCAATGTGGAACAAACATTGCGAATAGCACAGTGCATACCACCTGGGCCATGGGGAGCTGCCTGCCTAGGGACACACACAGAGGGTTCAGTGTGGAGATGGCCAAGAGCATGTTCAGGTCAAGAGGGAGAGCGGGAAGGCAATGGCCACAAAAGCAGAGGGGCCCGAGTTCCAGCTGAGGGCAGCACTAGGCCTGGATGGCAGATGTACTTGGGTGGAACTACATGAACTTGCTGTTATTTCATTGACCTGTAAAAACATGAATTTGATACGGTTCAGCTTGCCATGTTACATAAGTTTCAAAGCTGTGGTTGAAAACTTGGCCAAGGGAAAATAAACATTTATATAAGGCACGTTCTCCCACTGCAGCTACATCACCTCTGAAAATGACACTGGGGAATGTGGGCAGCAGAGCCGGACATTTGCCGTATTTTGTTTGCTTAATAAAAGCTTCCTAGAAGAGCTTCAGCAGCCTGTCTACTGGTCTACGACAGCCTTCGGGGTGCTGGTAAATATTTAATGGTCTGTGCCATTCTGTACCCTGGCAGTTTCAGACTACCAAAACGGTGTGAACTGGGTCACAAAATTCCTGGAATTTCGGCAGTTGGCTCTTGTGAGTCATTATCATACTCTGTGACCCTCTCCTGACCCCTCCCAGAAGAAAAGCTCTTTTTCATCTGGTTTTGGTTGAATGATGATCAGCTTATTGGTTACTGGGGAGGGGGCTGGGACAGGGTCTCAGCCCAGGCTGGTCTCAAACTTGCCGAAATCCTCCTGCCTCAGCCTCCAGAGTCCTGGGACTCCAGATTGGAATCATCACATCCATCTTGAACAGCTCACGGTTAAAATGTAGAGCTGGAGGTATACTTGGAGTTGTTGATTGATGCAGGCCCTGAGAGTGACAGGAAGGACTCTAATAAAACCCTCTGCTTTTGGGTATTCATGTGGTCCTCATTTTAAGCCATTTCTAGGCAACTTGATTCTTGATTTCTCTGAAGCAAATTTTCTGCAGATAGACAACCTGAATAACTATCCTACTGCTCCTCTTCTGCCCCAGTTTTAGCCTCTTCCTTCTGTTCTTCTGTAGACACATAGATTCAAATGTGTAAGTGTGACCTCAACTTAGTGGTAAGTGAAAGATTATCATCTTTCACCTTTCTGTTGCTAAAACAGGCAACCAGAGGCCTAAAGAATGTATGAGGGTTCTCATTTCCACATTCTCACTAACACTTGTCATTTTCTGACATTTGGGTATTTTTGTTGTTGTTTTGAGACAAGGTCTCACTGTGTTGTTCAGGCTGTTTTGTTTTTTGGGGTTTTTTTTTGATACCGGAGTTCAAACTCTGGACCTTGCGCTTACGAGGCAGGCGGCGGCACCACTGAGCTAAATCCCCGGCCCTGGTCTTGAAGTCACTGTGTAGCCCAGGCTGGCCTGGAACTCACAGTAGTCCTCCTCCCCCAGCCTCCCGAGTGCTGGGATTGTAGTGGTTATATAGACCACACCTGGCTAGGTGTTACTCTTTTCCTTGGTTACTGTCACAGAAGTCCAGTGTCTAGCTTGTGCCAAATCACTGGACAAAAGACAAAACACTTTACCTTCTGGGCTTGAGTGGCAACATATTACTTCATGTTGAAACATGATAATCTTATATCAAAGCCACCATAGTCAAGACTGCATCTCTGACTGTATCAAGAGAGGCTCAGGCAGGTCTGACCCCCTGTACTTTTACTCGTGTCTTCCTGAGTACTCCTAGTGAGGGACACACCGCACAAGGTCAGCTGTCCTTAGGAGAGGGTAAGAAACTACCCTGATGACCCAACTGGGCTCCAGTGAACTCCATGCTTTAGAAACAAGCCTCCCTGTGGGGCCTCCTTCAGGTCATTGCTGGGAACTCAGTGACTGGCCATAGGCCCAGCAGGCTCTGCAGAAAGGCAACTGCAAAACAGCTCAGGCTGGGCCACCCATGTTTACTAATGAAGTGCACAGCCCCCCCCCCCCCCCAGGTAGATGGGCCAGCCTTCTTGGGGAGGAGCTTCTGCATTAGGCTAAACGCACCTAAGAAAATAGAGGCAGAGGCAGCCACTGCCCCCTCCCCCCTGAGAAAACATTTCCTTCTAGAAGCCAAAAAGAAACAAAAGCCAACTGACAAATACTTCCAAGACTAGAGCTTTAGCATCCCTTGTCTTGATCTATGCTCGGTTGATTTTCCCCCTATGAGCCTTCTAAATCAGAGAAGAGAAAAAAGATTTGAGTAAAAGATTTGAGTCAGGAACCTGGCCTTTTTTTTTTTTGGCACGGGGATCAAACTCGGGACCTTGCTCTTGATAGGCAGGCGATGGAACCACTGAGCTAAATCCCTGGCCCTGACTTTTTTTTCCTTTTTTTCTTTTTCTCTCCTTTACTGCACAATTAAACCATTTGGTAATTTTTGTCTGTTTCTTTTTTCTGGAAATAGTGTACATCATGTGAGGGATTTGGCGAATAGGTATCTGGATGTGCTGGTAGATTACAGGAAATAACCTCCCAGGGGCTGTGACGGGGTCTTCCAGAGAGACGGACCAGTGGGAATGTGCGGGGGTGATAGCTTGACCAGCTGTCACCGGGGCCCAGTCGCCTGATGGGACAGCAAGGGATGAAAGACCAATATATAAAGAACAAGGAATAAAGAATAAAGAACGAACGACAGTCTTACTTCTGGGGGAGCTGGGAATTGATCTTTGGCTCTCCTGGCTAAAGACCACCTGATCTCAGCTCTGTCCTGGCTCAGAGCAGGAGCTCTGGATTAGTGAGTTTGTATGATTGCACTACATAGCAAGGGAGCATGAAGGCAGAGGTGGAGAATAGCATTAGGGCACTTCGTGAGCTGGGGTTGGAAAAGGGGAGTAACTAGGCCTGTGAAGGCCAGACAGTTAACAAAGGCACCTGGGCTATCTTGCAGTCAAAGCTAACCCGCATTATCTAGCTAACATCTGATCCTGGGGAATGGCTGCACAGAGTCAGTTCCTCAGCTGCAGTGTTCCCTTGCTGTTAGAGACGTCACAGCCTCATCGATCACTCAGACCTCAGTTGTGACCTTTGGCACAGGGAAGCCTGTCTCCAAACACCAGCCAAAAGGTCACTTAGTGGTTCGCACTTAGGCCTTGGAGTGACTCATAGTCTTTTTTTTTTTTTTTTTTTTTTGGTACCAGGGATGGAACGCAGGACCTTGCGCTTGCCAGGCAGGTGTGGCGCCACTGAGCTGCATCCCCGGATCCCCAGCCCCTTCATAGTCTTTTTTTTTTTTTTTTCCCCTTCATAGTCTTAATCAATAGCTGAATTCATAAGCCAAATCAATAACATCTAAAGCCTGCTCAGTGCGGTTTCAAGCTGGTCTCCTGCAGGACTGGATGAAAGAACGACTGTAAGTAGATGACCGGGTGCTGAGCGGGCCGGAATGCCCACAGCCTGCTTATGCTGTGGAGCCGGGGAAAGGCAGCCGTGGGGCACACGATCACCCAGTGCCCAAACCCCAGAGCACGATGGTTCTGTCCTGTCCCTCAGAGGCAGACGGCAGGTCCTTGTCCCCTCCGGCTCTGTTGGAATCTTCAGCAGAGGAGCGGAGCCTACGCTGGCGAGGGCGGCCTGGTGTGTCCTGTGCTTGCAGCGCCACCTCAGCGGGGACGCCGCACAGGTGTAGCTGCCGCGGTTTAGCCAGCATTTGCGCGCCCTGGGACCCATTGGGCTGAGCCGACAGCTACCCGGTTCTTCACACCCTGTCTCCATCATCTCCTCTCTCGCATCTACTCCTCACTAGTCACCCTCACACCACCCTCGTTTCCCCCTCGCTCAGCTGCCGTCCCTCCTTTCTGGCTGTGTCCTCACTGGGTATTTACACTGTGACTTTGTGTGGACCTGGAGATTTTTCTTGCTATCTAACCTAAGTGGACATTCTGCTAAGCAGCTATTGTATTTCAGTGAGAAGCAGGTTATTTAGGCAAAGGTCTCTTGAATTTATTGTGGGGTTTTTTTTTTCTTTCTTTTCTTTTTCGTTTTTTCTTTTTTTTTGATCTGTTTGTTTTTGAGACAGGGTTTTGCTATATAGCCCAGGCTGGCCTCAAACTCACAGTTATCCTCCTGCCTCAGCCTCCCAGAGTGCTGGGATTACAGGTGTGCACTACCATGCCTGGATCCAATCATATTTTTATAATACATTCTAAGTTTTCAACATTCTAAAATGGCAAATTTCAGGAGCCCAGCTGGTTCTGGGTCATTGGTATACAAACAACAACAGGCTGAGAGAAGGAATGCATAGGATTCTGGGATTCTGGGATTCTGGGATTCAGATCTCCGCGCCCCCCCCCCCCCCCGCCCATACTGGGGATTGAACTCAGGACCTTGCGCTTTTGACACAGGTGCAGTGACACTGAGCTAAATCCCCAACCCAGTGGGATTATTGCATTGCTTGAAAGACATGGGTACCAGCATTTAACTCACAGCAGGGTGGGGGTAATAATACTCTATGGAAAGCATAAATATGAAAAGTGTCCAGTAATATATTAATATTGAGTCCCCCCGCTTTCCTTGGCTTTGGGGATTGAATCCAGGATGCTCTACTATTGAGCTACATCCCCAGCCCTTCTACTTTTTAGTTTGAGACAGAGTTGGCTAAGTTGCTTAGGCTGGTCTCCAACTTGGAACATGGAATACTCCTGACTCAGCTTCCCAAGTAGTTGGAATTACAAGGATGTGCCACCATACCTGGGCTGTAATTATCTTTCTTTGTTTTATTTTGGGTTTTTTTTGGTGCCGGGGATTGAACTCAGGACCTTGCGCTTATGAGGCAGGTGGCAGAACCATTGAGCTAAATTCCCGGCCTATAATTGTCTTTCTTTTAAAAAATATTCAGAGAGGGCCGGGGATTTAGCTCAGCGGTTTCGCCGCCTGCTGCGCAAGCACAAGGACCTGTGTTCGATCCCCGGTATCAAAAAAAAAAAAATATTCAGAGAGGTAAATTACTCTTGCCAAATTCTTAATTTTCACTTTTATTTTTGCATAACAGTTTTCTTAGTAATTCCTACATTTAGGTGGTCGAAGGATAGTCAGAAAAAGTATCTCTGAAGTTCAGCATTTGGGAATAGGGATAAATAGTGCAGGTGCATATTTTACATCTAATGCATATGACAAAAGCAGAAAACATTGTTCTTTTATCAGCCCAAGGCTCATGGATATAAAAATGTTTCTTTACTTAGGAATAAAACTTAAGAGCAAAACACTAAAAGCAATTTTGTCCAGCATTTTTTTTTTTTTTTTGGTACTGGGGATTGAACTTGGGAACTTGCACTTGCGAGGCAGGCACCGGAACCACTGAGCTAAATCCCTGGCCTCTTGTCCAGCAATTTTCACTGCACTAGGTACCTATCGATGCCGACATTGTTGGACTATAGGAGGAGCATTGGCTTCTAGCTGCATCCCAGCTCGCTCTCAGAAAAGGTCAGGACCCAAGATACTGCCTTTTGCCTGAGAACCAGAGCTTAAAAAGCACTTTCTTGGGTGTTCATCGGCCCCAACCTTCCAGACTTTCCTCCTGGACTCCAGTTGAAGATCTACAAAGGTAGGTACTTACCTTGTGACCAGCACTGTTAGGTTCAGAGTAACTGTGAGATTTTTTTTTTTTTTTTGGTACCAGGGATTGAACTTGGGACCTTGTGCTTTCTAGGCAAATGCTGGAACCACTGAGCTAAATCCCTGGCCCCCTACTGTGAGATTTTTAAATTAGCCATTTGAACCCTGAGGTCTGCAGGGGAAACATTGGTTTTCCAGATAGTCTGAGTCAGAAAGAGGCTGCTGAAGGCCTCCTCTCCCACTCCTGATTTGTCTCTAATTTCTTTCTTTCTTTTTTCGTTTTTTGGTACTGGGGATCAAACTCAGGACCTTGCTGTGCCGCTGAGCTACATCCCTAGCCCTTTAATTTCTGCTTAAGGTTCTACTGAAGGGCCCAAGGGTTACATTTTGTTTTGTTTTGTTAGAGACAGGTACTCACTATGTAGCCCCTGCAGGCCTCGAATTTGTTGCAGTCCTCCTGCCTCAGCCTCCCTAGTGCTGGGATTACAGGTGTGTGCTACCATCCCAGGCATCTAAGGGTTTGAGTAATAAATATTAAGTACAGAATTATTAATAACAAATATTTCCTAAGAATCCTATATGAGCCAGGCACTGTTGGCCATGGGAGATAAAGTGAAGAACAGAGACACATGCTTCCTGTCTATGAGTAGAAGCAGACAGAAAGGGGCTGTTGCAGCCATACGTGGCCAATGCCATCAGCAATTCTGACTGCCTTGATTTCTAGTAATTTCTACAATTCTAGTAGCTTTTCCAAACTCCATGTTGCAATCCATTGGCAGGTCTCAAAAGTACATTTTCAGGGGTAGTTTTATAAAAACTAATAAACATTTTTGTTGGACATGGTGGCACACGCCTGTAATCCCAGCACTCAGGAGTGCTGAGGCAGGAGGATTGCCACCAATTGGAGGCCAGCCTGAAATACATAATGAGACCCTGTCTCAAAATAATAATTTAAAAAACGCTGAGGATGTAGCTCAGGGTGAAGGCCCTGGGTCCAATTCCTGTGCCAAAAAATTACAAAAATAATCTTTTTTGAGACAGGGTCTCACTATGCAATTCAGGCTGGTCTTGAACTCACTGTGTAGCCCAGGCTTGCCTGGAACTCATGGTGATCCTCCTGACTCAGCCTCCCAAGTGCTGGGATTACAGGGTTGTGCCAACATGCTTAGGCTGCTGAATAATTATTGAATGCCTGAATCATTATCTTTAAGGATGTGTAGCTTATTTGGATAGAAACATATCTAGATAGCAGATAAGAATAGTAATAGCTGCCTTAGGAGAGTTGAGTGGAATTACAGCCTGCTCTAGTTTCCCACAGTAATAATTACTGCTAACTTCACCAGGTACCAGGCTTACCACTGTGAGATCTTTGTCTCAGGCTGGGGATTTAGCTCAGTGGTGCCACCTTCTGCTTTGCAAGCGCAAGGTCCGGAGTTTGATCCCCCGTACCAAAAAAAAAAAAAAAATCTTTGTCTCAGCACTCAAACTCTTCTATGAATTATAATGAGATGATACGTTTGGGTGATAAAGCTGAAGCAGAAAGGAAGGTATTATATTTTTGAGATGAGTTTGACACTGGGGCTGACCAAGCATTGATGTGTCCCATTTCTAAGGTGACTGCCCTCAAGTGTTGAACTATGGGGCATCTGAATTCATTTGAACTCTCCCATCTGCCCTACCTGACTGTATCATCTCATTCTAACGCCTGTAATGCCAGCACTCAGGGCTGAGGCAGGAGGATCATACAGTCGAGGCTGATGTGGACAAGTCCACAAGATCTTATTGCAAAATAAAAAATTACAAAGGCTGGGGATGTAGCTCAGTGCAAAGGCGCTGGGTTCAATTCCTAGTACAAACAAAACAAAACAAAAAACCAGACAAACCCCCAAATCTGAAACATGCTGGTCCCGATCCTCAGCCTTTATCAACATGGATCTCAAGTTTGAAATGGTACGTATGTTACTATGGATAAACCTCAACCGATTTAATCAGTTCCAAATGAGCACTTAGGCTGTTTTGTTTTGTTTGTTTGTTTTTTGGTACCAGAGATCGAACTCGGAACTTTGCATTTGCAAAGCAGGCAGCAAAACCACTGAGCTAAATCCCCAGCCCCGTCTTAGGCTGTTTTCTATCTCTTCATATTAACAGCACTGCTACAATAATCAGCCTCACACAGAGAGCATCTCAAATGTGTAGAACCCTGGAAATGGAGTTTCTCAGTTGAAGGAAATAGGCATTAAAAAGTAAGTTGGCAGATTGGCAAATTCCTTTTATAGAGGTTGTATTGTTTTTGTGCTTTACAATCCCAGAGTGTCCCAGAGTAACTGTCACCCCCAACCTTACCAAAACTGACTTTTTCAGTTCAGAGTCTCACTGTTTTGCCCTGACTGGCCTCTTAACTCATCACCCTCCTGCCTCTGCTTCCCCAATAGCTAGGGTTATTGGCATGTACCACCAGGCCTGGCTCTAGAATCATTTGGAAATGTTATTGTTAGGGCTGAGGGTATAGATCAGTGGATTCAGTCTCGAGCACTGGAAAAACAAGTTTTGTGTTTTTTTAAGTATTGCTAAATGGGCACCTGAAATAAAAAGACACTTCTCAGATAAAGAATGAGAAACGGCAAATAAATATATGATAAAATATTGAACATCATTGGTCATTTGAGAGACACAAATTAAAACAATGCTGAGATTTCACCTCACTCCAGAAAGAATGGCTGCTATCAAGAAATCAACCAATAACAAATGCTGGCAGGATTGTAGGGAAAAAGGAAATTTCTCCAGTGCTGGTGAGAGTGTAGACTGGTGCAACCACTGTGGAAATCAGTGTGGAGGCTGCTCAAAAAACTAAAAGTAGAGGTGCCATTTGACCCAGCTATACCTCTTCTTGGTATCTTCCAGAAAGAATTAAAAGCATCATACCATAGCAATATGTGCACACCCATGCTTATAGCAGCAGTTTGTAATACCTAAATCTTGGAAATAGCCCAAATGTCCATCAACTGACAAGTAGATAAAGAAGATGTGGGGTTTTTTTTACACAATAGAGTACTACTCTGCTGTAAAGAAGGATGAGGTTCAGATTTTTATAGCTAAATGAATGGACCTTGAGACCATACTTTGAAGTGAAATAAATCGGACACATGTTTAAATACCGTATTCTTTCTCTGGTGTGAGAAACTGAATGTGGAAATGAGGACTGAGATGTATAATGGATGTTGGGAAATGGGAAGAAAATGTTCAAATGGAAAGGGGAACAAAGGAGAAGGGAGGAAGAAAGGAAGGAAGGGACAAGAAAAAAAGTGAAAATAGAAGAAAAAATGGAAACAAAGATTTTTTACATAGGGAGGGAAGACTTGAGGGGGGGGATGGGATAAAATAAAATTTATTTTTAAAAAAGTTTTGGTAACTCTATTAGATCAGAACTATTGTTTGATTTGCATTTGTCTTTTTTACCAGTGAGCCCAAGTGTGTACTCACGTCCCAGGCTGTGTAAACGCCACGTCTACAAGTCACCCATTTTCTGCTGAGTTGGGAGTATTGTTTGATTTGCGGGAGCTTTTTATGGATTAAAGAAATTTCAAATTGTATTTTATCTAGTATAATGCTTTGTACCTGGCAGAGTCAACAAATGAAAAATAGGCACCGATGAAGTCCACGAAAGGCCTGAACTCAGGGATGACAGGAGAGGAGACAGAGCTGCTGAGGGAGAGTCAGGGACACAACACAGCCAGCGGTGCGGGCAGAACAATCAGAAAACGGGCAAGCGGCGCGGGACAGCACTTAGTTACCTGGTGCACACAGGGCCTGGGTTTGATCCCCAGTGCCACAAAACAGACCAAATACTTAAACAGATGGGAAAATATCCATAGGGGAAGGATTTTTTTTTCAGTAGTGAGGATTGAACCCAGAACCTCATGCTGAATAGGCAAGGGCTCTAACACTGAGCTACAGCCCCAGCCCTTACCCTTTGAAACATTTTTGTTTTGAGACAGGGTCTTGCTATGTAGCCCAGGCTGGCCTCAAACTCACAGGGATCCTTCCTGCCTCAGCCTCCCAAGTGCTAGAATTAGAGTTGTGTGTCAAGATGCCCAGCTAATGTATGGCTCCATTTTTATTTTTTTAAATTAATTAATTAATTTGGGGGGGTGCAGAACCGGGGATTGAACTCAGGACCTTGTGTTTGCCAGGCAGGTGCAGTGCCACTGAGCTACATCCCCAGCTGCTTTAAAATTAATTTTATTGGTACATTTTATTTTTTAAATTAAGTTTATTGGTACATTTTAGGTATACAATACAATTACATTCATCATTGGGATCTTGTACCTTTACACGATATATCTTGTTTCTTTTTTTTTTTGGTACCAGGGATCGAACTTGGGTCCTTGTGCTTGCACGGCAGGCGGTGAAACCACTGAGCTAAATCCCTGGCCCGATGTATCTTGTTTCTTATTTTTTCCCCATTCCCCTGTATTGGTACATTTTAGATATACATAATGATTATATTCATAATAGGGAATTTGTACCTGTAGGTGAGGTATCCTTTTTTTTGTAGGTGACATATCTTCTTTCTTTTTATTCTCATTCCCTCCCTTCCCTTTAACCCATCTTCCCCTCCTTATTTACAAGTTTTGTTTCTACTTTTCCTTTTTTTTCTTTTCCCTTCCTTCCTCTCCCCCCTCCCCTCTCCCTTGTTCCCCTTCTCATTGGAATGTTTTCTTCCCATTTCCTAATATCTAGTATACATTTTAGTGTCGTCCCCCCCCCCCCCATACCTGGGATGGAACTCAGGACCTTGCGCTTGCAAGGCAGGTACGGTGCCACTGAAATAAATCCCGGGCCCCTTATTTCCACTTTTGGTTTCTCACACCAGAGAAATAATGGGGTATTTAAACCCGTGTGTCCGATTTACCTCACTTAAGTGTATGGTCTCAAGGTGCATCCATTTAGCTAGCAATGTCTCAAGCTTATCCTTCTTACGGCAGAATAGTACTCCATTGTATAAAGAATCACATCTACTTTATCCACTCATTGGTTGGTGAGCATTTGGGCTGTTTCCAAGATTTAGCTATTACAAACTATGCCTCTGTAAACACAGGGGGTGCGTATATCGCTATGTATGCCTCTTTTAATCCTTTCATATAGTTCTTTTTTTTTTTTTGGTAGTGGGGATCGAACACCGGACCTTGAGCTTGCAAGGCAGGCGCCGGAACCACTGAGCTAAATCCCTGGCTATAGTTCCATTTTTAATGAACCGTCTAGAATAAGCAAGTTTTTAGAGACAAAGTTCAGTGGTAGCCTTGGGCTAAGGGGGTGGAGGCAGCCGAGGAGTGACTACAATGGGTGAAGCGTCCTTTTTTGTGTGTGGTACCAGGGCTCGAACTCAGGACCTTGCACTTGCCAGGCAGACGCTGTGCCGCTGGGCTACATCCCCGGCCGAGAAGCGTCTCTTAGCGGTGCGGAGGAATCTAAAGTTCCAATGCCCTCCGTGACCCAAGGCGCACCGCGGGCTTGTGTTCTTTAGGTACTGTATGCAAATTATTTCTATAGCTCTTCTATTCTGCCTTGCTTAAGCGTAGCACATGGTTTAGATTTCTGTGTCTCCGAGGTTATCTCTGGAGGCTGACGGGAAGCAGTGCTTCCCCCGAACACGGTGTTCTGCCGGGTCACAAGTGTTCCCCCTGCAGGTGGCTCCGCCCGGCCTGGAGACTTGCATGCTGGGCTCCAAAGCCCAAGTTTCCTATCCTGAGAGTCAAGGTCCGGAGACGAACAGACTAAGAAAAGCAAGAAAAGGTGCCTATTGTATTTCTGGACCGAGTGTCGGTCTCAGTCTGGTTTATATCTAAACTGTATCCCAATAAAGAAATTAAAAAATATGATTCAGGCCAGCCAAGCATCAATATATACTTTATTTCCCACTTTTTGGAGACAGGGTCTCCGTATGTAGTTCAGGCTGTCCTTGGCCTCAAACTCACAGCAAGCCTCCTGCCTCAGCCTCTCAAGTGCTGGGACCACAGCGCTTGCCACCATGCCTGGCTGATACATGCATTTGATTCATAGGTTGAAGACATGAAAAAAGGAAGAAAAAAAATGTTTCATGGCATGGAGGATGTCACTGCTGGTGGAGAGTCCAGCAGCCTCTGCCAGGCCCCGATCTCTTGCCAGGCTCTGATCTCTTGCCAGGCTGCACTACCAGGAAAAAGTACACACTTGCATGCCCAGTCCCCCGTTCAATCAGGGGCATGGTATATGCGCTGCTGAAGCGAGCACATCAATTGGGAGGACATGGGACACAGTTCTATAGATACTAGTGCAACACTTCTGGGAAAACCTTTTTTATCCCATAAGGGAAGGCAGGTATGTTTGGCACCATTCTTTCATCTTTTCCTTCTCTAAACACAAATGGGATGACTGGAGCTGCAGCAGCTACTCTGTGTCTAGGTGATCATTAGCCACCCCACTAAGGATAGGGGGCAAACAGAACTTGGGCCATTGATGACATTGGTAAACACCTGTGCTAGCCCTGTTCTGTTCTGCCTACCAGGAAACTACTTGTGATATCTTTTTAAAAATTTTTTTAATTTTTTGAAACAGTATTTCACTATGTAGCCCAGGCTGGCCTTGAACTCATGGCAATCCTCCTGCCTCAGCCTCCTGAGTGCTGGGATTATAGGTGTGTACCACTGTCCCCAGCTTCTTCTGATCTCTTAATATCTTTATCTTTATATCACTGTGTGTGTGTGTGTGTGTGTGTGTGTGTGTGTGTGGTGCTGGGGATCAAAACCAGGGCCTTGTGAATTCTACCACTGAGCTACACTCATAACAGCAATAAAATTATTCTTCAGGAACTATTGGGAATCCTATAGCTGAAAGTTTTTGTGTTTTTTGAGATAAGATCTCACTGTGTAGTCCAGGCTGGTCTTTAACTAGAGACAATCCTCCTGCCTCAGCCTCCTGAGTACTGAGATTACAGGTATGCCCATCTGGTGCTGAAAGTATTCTTAATTGATATAAATGATATGGGCCCATTATTCTGGAAACAGTAAAGCAAGAGAGTTTTAATATTTCTTACTAATGATCCAGGTGTGGTGGCACACGTCTGTAATCCCAGCACTCGGGACCCTGAGGCAGGAGGATTGCTGTGAGTTCGAGGCCAGCCTGGGCTACATAGTGAGTTCAGGGCCAGCCTGAACTACAAAGGGAGACCCTGCCTCAAAACACAACAAAACAAAAACAAAAACAAAAAACCCAAACCAAATTCTTTTTTTTTTTTTTGTATCAGAGATCGAACTCAGGAACTTGAGCTTGTGAGGCATGCGGTGGAACCACTGAGATAAATCCCCGGTCTATCCCCAAACCAAATGCTTACTAATGTTTGCATGAAATTATCATAAATTATTTTCCAGAGATTACTTTTTGGATCCTTTTTGTAGATAAAAACTCACAAGGAAATAATTTAAAATGATAGAATTTATTTCAATATAATGATAAATATGTGTGCACGTATAGTATTTAAAAAATAAGCCTGTAAACCATAACCGTTATAAAACACAAATCAGCTCTAATTTAATATTACCAGGGTAACAGAGAATGCGTAGAAGTCCGTCTAACATTGTTGCACTTGCTTTTTTTTTTTTGGTACTGGGGATCAAACTCGGGTCCTTGCCCTTGCACAGCAGGCGTCGAAACCACTGAGCTAAATCCCCGGGCCTGCACTTGCTTTTAAAGTTAGACTACATAAAAGATTTAGTGGATTGAATTTTATCTTGTTTCATGTTATCGTCATTAAAATAAAAATATCCTTAGGCATGTGCCCACTTACAACTTACATTCAAACAACTAGATCTCTGAACACTTAGTAAAGTACCATTAAGTCACCTAAAATGAGTCATCTAAAAAAATACTAGCCTAAATTAAAACCCTGAGGAATTAAACTCTGTTTACACGATAGTTTTGGTTAAGTGCAATTCCATCTGTGGAAGGACTACTTTATTTAAGGTCATACTTGGTAAGGCATAGGAAAAATAAAATCTACTTAAGTAACAATCTAAGATGCTAGAAGTTTCTTTCTTTTTTTTTTTTGATACCAGGGATTGAACTGGGGTCCTTGTACTTTTCGAGGCAGCCAGCAAAACCACTGAGCTAAATCCCTGGCCCTTAAGTAACAATCTAAACTAGGGCTGATGTCTTGCTACAAAGTGGTTTTGTGTCCCTAAAAACCAGCTTCCGCCTTCCTCCTGGTCCTCAAGGCTGCTTCCTGTCGAGAAGCCAGCGCTGTGCCTGGCGTGCGCAAGGACAGACAGAAGGACAGATGGACGGTACTAAGTGCGGGCCAGCTCCCACCCGTGCTCCACCATGGCCTGCACAAATTGTTTGAAGACGCGGTCCATGTACGTGCACTGCCTGGGCCAGATCCCCTCCAGAAAGCCAATGTGGCCTCCGCAGGAAGTAAGGACCAAGGCGACATTGGGGTTCTTCTTAGCAGTCTCTACTGGGATAGCTGGAGGGGAGAAAAGGGGGCCATAAGGGTGGGGGGGACCATTACTGTCTTGTTAGGAAAGGAATACAACTTCATCATTTTTTTGTTTTGTTTTGTTTTTTCTTTTAAGACAGGGGCTCACTATGTAGCCCAGGCTGGCTTCAAACTCAAGATCCTTCTGCTTCAGCCTTCAGGTGCTGGGATTACAGGTGTGCACTTCCATGCCAACCTCTACTTTTATAATTTCTAATCAATATAAACCCAGACCCCATTAAACAAATACTTGTAGTGAGTATGGCTAAATGGAGTGAGTCTAATTTACATCAACCATCTATATTCTTATCATAGGTCATGTTTACAGTATGTACTAGACTATCATTTTTGGGAGAAACAATCCAAGATTTAATCATAATACAAAAGTTTAGGCTGAATCTTGTTTTGAAAAGTTGAAATGTACCAGGTGTGGTGGCACATGTCTGTAATCCCAGCACTCGGGAGGCTGAGGCAGGAGGATTGCCAAGAGTTTGAGGCCAGTGTGGGCTACACAGTGAGTTCAAGGCCAGCCTGAACTACCAAGTGAAACCCTGTCTCAAAAAACCAAAGCCTGAGAATTTAGCTCAGTGGTGCTGCTGCCTGCCTCACCAGGGCAAGGTCCCGAGTTCAATCCCCAGTACCAAAAAAAACAACAACAAAAGAACCTTAGCACCTTTGTGAGATTGTAAATTCATTATGTATGATCTGGTTAACTTTATTTTATTTTATTTTTGGTACCTGGGATGGCACCGGAACCCGGCCCTGATCTGGTTAACTTTACATGAAGTTAGATTCCTGAAGTCAACTGGTGGCTGCATGAAGGGTTCATGATTATAAATATAAATAGTAAAAACATATTAGATAGAAAAAAAGGAATATGTTTCCAAAATGTTTATCTCTGGGTACTGAATGTACAAATCATGGGTGATTATTTTTTTCTTTTGCTGCTTCTCTTCTTCCTTTTTTTTTTCATTTTCTGAGACAGGATTTCATTATGTAGCTCAGGCTGGCCTTGAAATTTCGATGATTCTCCCGCCTCAGCCTCCCAAATGCTGGGGTTACAGGCTCCAGCCACCACACCTAGCTTCCATTATTTTTTTCTTTTTCTGAATTTCTATTTATAGTCAAGAGACAGTCTTTTCATGTGGTCTACAAAATCAACTGAGTATAAACTTAAAAGAATACGAGTTGAAATGTCTTACTTATTTTTCCCTCATGCTTAAAGTTCAGACCATCATTTGTTTTTAGGGTGGGGAGTGAGGACTAGGGAATGAAACCAGGCCTTGCCGGGCTGTGCATGTCCTGCTGCTGAGCTCCACCCTGTCCTGCTCCGAGCCTTCTAACCCACCAAGGGACAAAAGCCTGTGCCACATGGGCTTTGTGAGAGACTCGGGCCCCTGTTCTCGCAGACCAAAGACAATCGCACACTATTTCCCAGGGGCCAGGCCGTTTGGAGGGCTTGGGAAAGAACAGGAAAGAATGAGTTTCAGCTCCACCCGATGGGGTCAGGTTAAATGTTGGAAATTTCTGTTGGCAGGCAGCCAGGGGAATAGAAAAACGAACAGGGCAACTTGAGCCCTCCTCGGTCCAAAGAGTACGTGCTGAACAATCGCTGCGTCATTCAGCTGATGACTGGAGTGCTCTCTAAAATTACCTGTGATTCAACAAGGTCTCCCAGAGACATGATGGTGATTGTAAAAGGTGTATATTTGGGGAATTTTCTGAAATTTTTACAATATGTATTATGTTTGTAGCCAGAATAATTTGTTTTTTAGTGCTAGGGATGGAACCGAGGACCTCATGTGTGCTAGGGAAGCCCTCAACCACTGAACTGCAACCCGGCCCAGAGTGGGTTTTGTTTTTGTTTTGTTTTGTTTTTTGAGACAGGGTCTTACTGTGTAGTTCAGGCTGGCCTTGAGTTACTATGTAGGCCAGGCTGGCCTCAAACTCGAAGCGATCCTCCTGCCTCAGCCTCCCGAGTGCTAGGACTACACACTGGGGTGATTGTTTTCGATAAAGGACTTGGAGAACAGAACATGTTTTTAACACTGTTACCAGGGAGGGCTGGGGCCTAGTTCAGTGGCAGAGTGCTTGCCTATTGTATGTGGAGTCCCAGCTCTGTTCCCCAGGATGGCAAAAAATAAAAAACGAGACAAACAGTACTTAGGAGGAAGAAAGTAAGGAGGAAACACTTCATAGAATTCTTTGTGAGGTTTCTGTAAAATGAAGTTAGAGGCCAAACCTATTGATCCTTGAATCACATGATTACTTTTACTCATTCTACTTCACTAGCTGAGCACGTGGAGACATCTTTGCTACTAAATTTTGTATTTCTTGAAGCAAGAGAACAGGGGTTGGGGTTGTAGCTCAAGGGCATCGTGCTTGCCTTGCCTGCAAGAGGCCCTGGCTTCAATGCCCAGATCCGAAAAAATGAAAATAAGCAGGGTGTGGTGGCACACAGCTGTAATCCCAGTGCCTTGGGAGGCAGAGGCAGGAAGATTGCCTCAAATTTGAAGCCAGTGTGGAAATAAAATAAAGCCAGCCTGGGATACATAGGAAGTTCAAGATCAGCCTCTACTACACATACACAGACCCTGTCTCAAAAAACCAAAAAGAGGGGCCGGGGATTTAGCTCAGTGGTTCTGCCACCTGCCTCAAAGGTGCAAGGTCCTGAGTTCAATCCCTGGTACCAAAAAAAAAAAAAACGAAGCTCGGCATGGTCATGTGACTGTAATCCCAGCATTCTGGGAGACTGAGACAGGAGGACTGCCTCAAATTTAATTGAGCATTTTAGTGATTTAATGAGACACTACCTCAAAAGTGAAAGATAGGCTGGGGATGTAGCTCAGTGTGAAGGCCCTTGGCTCAATCCCTGGTACTGCAAAAACAAAGGAACAAACAACTTCCAAAACAAATGAGAAAGCCAGGTGTGGTGGCTCACATTTGTGATCCCAACACTGGGGAGGCTGAGGCAGGAGGATCGCTTTGAGTTTGAGTGATCCTTTAGCCTAGGCTATACAGTGAGTTCATGACCAGCCTGAACTACATAGCGAGACCCTGTCTAAAAAACAAAAACAAGGGGGCAGGGATTTAGCTCAGTGGTTTTGCCACCTGCTGTGCAAGCACAATGACCCGAGTTCAATCCCTGGTACCAAAAAAAACACAACAAACCAAAAAAAAACCCCCAAAAACAAATGAGAAAGAGCAGGAAAGATCTTTTGGAATAATTTTCTTTTTTACAGTTTTTCGTCACGTATGAACTTTCAGCCCAGATTTGTTTCCATCTTTGAGATATTTAAAGCCACTGTGCTTCTAAAGTCTCAAGTTCTCTTCCAGGCTGAAAGAGAGGAGAAACCAGATTCTCCTGCAGGGCCACAGGAAGAGGCAAGTGCCAATGATAAGGAAGTTCTCAGAAGAGGGACACTGGGGCACAGATGCCCAACCAGCCCATTTGGAAAGAAGGAAAGGTTATAAAATGCAAACAAGCAAGATACACAATGAACTAGATAAGGGACTCTGATAACATATAAGATGTCAGCTGAGTCGGTCATGGTGGTGCATGCCTGTGATCCCAGTATTCGGAAGGAGGATTGCTGTGAGTTTGAGGCCAGCCTGGGGTACATAGTGAGTTGAAGGCCAGCTTGAACTACACGGAGAGACTTTGACTCCAAAAAAAAAAGGAAAAACAAAATGATCTAAGACATTTAGATACTAAATTATGAGTATCTCCTGCATTTTTTAATCATAGTGGAAAACATATAACTGACATTTTTTTTTTGGTACCAGGGCTCGAACTCAGGACCTTGCGCTTTCGAGGCAGGCGGTGGAACCACTAAGCTAAATCCCCAGCCCAATATTTTTTTTTTGGTACTAGTTATCAAATTCAGCGTCTCACCCTTGCCAGGCAGATGCTGCACCGACATTCCTGGCCCTATAACTGACATTTTGTTTCTTTTTTTTCTTTTTCCAGTGCTGAAGGTTGAACTCAGGGCTCTTTCACTCAACTGTATCTTCAGCCCTTTTTTATTTTGACAGAGCATCTCACTAAGGGTCTCACTGAGCTGTTTAGTTTTGCAGACTGGGCTTGAACTTGTCCTTTTCCTCCCTCAGCCTGTAGAATGCTGGGATTATAAATGTGGGCCATACACCTGGCTGATGTTTTCTTATGATTGCATTTTCTTTTCTTTAATTCTTTCTTTTGTGGGGGGGGGGTGCAAGAAACCAGCTTGAAACTCTGTTGAACAGGATAAGATTAGTGAATTGGCTCATAAATTGGCTACTGGGCTGGAAATGTAGCTCAGCGGCACAGTGCCTGCCTGGCAAGTTCGAAGTGCTGAGTTAGATTCCCGGTACCAGAAAATAAAAAACAAGTAAAATTGGCTATTGATTAAATTATGAGTGAATCCAAAGCCTATGTGTGAATTGCCAAATGAGCCTTCGGCTAGTGTTTGGAGACAGATTCCCTGTGCCATGGGTCACAATTGAGGTCTAACTGATTGGTGAGGTTGTGATGGATCTAATGACAAGGAAACACTGCCGCTGAGGATCTACGACTCTGTTCAGCCATTCTCAAGATCAAACATTAGCTAAAGATAGTGCAGGTGAGTTGTTAACTTCGAAGTGGCCTTTGCAAGGATGCGCTGTTCCTCCCTTTTACAAGCCTGGCTCATCAGTGCATTAGTTCTGCTATGCCCTGCATCTGCCTTTACCCCCCATGCCGTGCTGGATAAACAAAAAATACTGACAAGTCCAGAGACTGAGATCATGGTCTCAGCCAGGAGAGAGCTAAGTCCCAGCCCAGCCCCCCAAGTAATAAGCAGTCATTTGTTCTTTATCCTTTGTTCTTTGTCTATTAGTCTTCATCCTCTGCTGTACGCCTAATCAGGTGATTGGCCGTTCCCCAACAACCACGGGGTATCCCCGATGGGGGAACTGGGGACTGAACAAAGGACTTTGTGAATGCTAGGGAAGAACTCTATACTGAGCTACATCTCCAGATTTTTTTGGGGGGGGTACCGGGAATCAAACTCGGGACCTTGCGTTTGTGAGGCAGGCACCGGAACCACTGAGCTAAATCCCCGGCCCTCCAGATTTTTAAATGTTTATTGTTTTGGGGTTGTTTTTTTTTTGGTACTGGGGATCGAACCTGGGTCCTTGTGCTTGCGCAGCAGGCAGTGAAACCACTGAGCTAAATCCCTGGCCCTTGTTTTGGTTTTTTGAGACAGTCTCACCGTGTAGCTCAAATTAGCCTTGAACTCGTGTAGCCCAGGCTACACTCCAACTCATGGCAATCCTCCTGCGAGTTCTTTTTATTTATTTATTTTGTATTATTGAGAAAGGATCTCCCTATGTAGTTCAGGCTGCCCTTGAATTCACTATGTAGCACAGGCTGGTCTCAAACTCGTGGTGATCCTCCTGCCTCAGCCTCCACAGTGGTGAGATCATGGGGGTGTGCCACCACACCCTGCCTTATGTTTATTTTTTTTGAAACAGGGTCTCGCTAACTTGCCCATACTAGCATTGAACTTATGACCCTCTCACCTCAGCCCTCCTGAGTAGCTGGGATTGCAGCTGTGCACCACTGCTCCTAATCCATCATTACATTTTTGTAAAAAAACCAAACAAACAAACCAATGTTTAAAAAATTACTACAAGTGAAAATCTATCGAGAGACTGGGCATGTAGCTCAGTGGTAGAGGGCTTGGCTAGGCATTCTTGGGCCCTGGGTTTGAGTTCCAGCACTGAAAAAAAATTTATATATATAAAAACTTTACCATGACTGGGAGAGAAAACATCATCCACAGAATTGAGACACAGCACTGGGATCCCGACAGAGTTCAGCCTGCGATTAGGGCTAGCGTCGGTGTAATAATCGTCAATTGTTCGGTAGCCAAACATGACGGAAGTGAATCGCTTATCAAACTCTCTGATAGATTTAGCCTGAAAAACAAAAAAAAATTGCATCTAATCATGGAATCAAAAGAGGAAATAAAAGTACGACATAAAGTTTCTCTCCTACCTTCATTACGTGGTCCATATCAATTTGTTTTACAAACATATGCCGGTGCCTGCAACACAGAATTTCAAAACTAAAAATTAAGGTCATTCCTACCTCAATCACACCTAAAATACACAATAAATAACTAAATAACCTAGCACAGGGCACACAAGGTCAGATATAGAAGGAGGAAACTGAAGTTTTATTTGAAGGCACTCTTGTTTTTTTAAGACAGGGTCTCACTGTGCAGCTCAGGCCTCAAACTTGTGGTCATCCTCCTGCCTCAGCCTCCAAAGTGCTGGGATTACTGTATGGGCATGCATCACCACGCCTGGCAAATCCAGTGATTAATATCAACTTTCCAGAGAACTACAGTTTTCAATAAATCATATACAAATTAATTATACTTCTTTTTCTATTTTAGGCACTGGGGATTGAACCCAGGGCCTCCCACCTGCTAGCCAAGCACTCTACCACTGAGCTACACTCCTGGCCTCTTTTTACTTTATTTAATTTTTTGCGATCCCAGTTTTTTTGTTTGTTTTGGTTTGGTTTGGTTTTGACGGGCGGGGGGGGGGGGTAACTGGGGATTAAACTCAGGACCTTGTGCTTGCCAGGCAGGCGCGGTGCCACTGAGTTACATCCCCAGCCCTTTATGTATTTTTTTACTTTGAGACAACATCTCACTAAGTTATTTAGAGTGGTCTTGAACTTGCCACCCTGCTGCCTTAGCCTCCCAGGAAGCTAGAATTACAGATGGGTGCCGGCTAATTATACTTTTTATTTAGATATAAATATTTCTATTTAAATGTATCAACCCACTTAACAATCTAGCACATGTGAGGTCCTGAGTTCAATTCCCAGCACCAAAAACAAAGAAAACACAGTAACAGGGCCGGGGATTTAGCTCAGTGGCATCACTGCTTGCCTCACAAGCACAAGGTCCTGAGTTCGATCCCCGGTACCACAAAAAAATAAATAAAAGAAAACACAGTAACAGGCATAAAAAGATAAACAGAAATCTCTCTGCGTTCTGTGCTACTATGCCAATTTCTTTGCTAGAAGACACACCAAAAATTCCGAAGAAACTAAGAAAGCCAGTATTTTGGTAGTGTAAGGACCGAGAGCTGAGACTCCACTGTCCTGCGGAGTCACACCCTTGCGTTCTCTCACTTCTAAAATGCACTGCACTTTCGAACTTAAGGAGCCGAGTTATTCAACACTGACATCATACTTCCTGGGCAAGAATTCGGTTCTGATGAGATGAGCCAGCAGAAAATCTAGGCAAACAGCCCAGAAGATTACCTGACACATTCCATATTAAAGTTTCAGTCTCCTAGATTAATTATATTTATTTTTTTTGGTACTGGGGATCGAACTCAGGACCTTGAGCTTGCAAGGCAGGTGATGCCGCCACTGAGCTAAATCTCCAGCCCTCTTCTAGATTAATTTAGGATAGTTACTTAGTGATGTTTAAAGCGGGAACACACACTTCAGGAGTTACATAAGACCATCTATTTTTGAATACAGAAAGAAATTATATTTTTTAGCTCATGTTTCCAACTTTTAAATTTTTGTATGCATTTATAACATAGTGAATATTTGGTTCAGCGGTAAATGGATCCAATGTGTAAGTCAATATATATCTACAGCAGTGCTGTGGTTTTACAATGTTCACGGCAGGGCCATGTGCTCCAAAGAGTTGGTGACAAAGATTTTAACAATGACTTACTTATTAACCGAAGACTGGAGGCAGGTGGTCAAGTAGTAATTAAAAAGCAGCCAGTTCAGGGGCTTCTCCAGGGACTCTGAGCAGGCGAAAGTGTTCCAGCCCACAGAAAATGTTGCGGCTCCCATCAGAGGAGTTTTGGGCCCAATTTTGCCCAGGTAATTTAGAAGCAGCATTCTGAAAGGAGGAGAGACTGGGAGCTTAGGGATTCATTTGTTACATCTCTCAAGACATCTCATTTCTTTTTCCTTTCTTTCTTCATTTACTTAATTTATGTTTATTTGAGACAATTTCATTATGTAGCCCAGGCTGGCCTCGAATTTGCAGTGATCCTCCGGCCTCAGCCTCCAGAGTGCTGGGATTATAGATGTGGGCCACCACACCCCGCTAATACTAATTTCTAAGTATCTTTAAATTTTAGTCATTGTTCATATTCCCAAGTTGTCTATTTGATTTTATTATAGCTTTTCTAAAAATACAGATAAGATCTAAATCTTGAGATTGGCTTGCCTCTTAAGTCTCTTAATACTTGGGGTTTTTTCCTTTGTTTCCCACTTTGTTTTCTGTAGTGCAAGCTGGCCTCAAATTCTTAGGGATCCTCCTGACTCGGCCTCCTAAGTGCTAGGATCACAGGTCTGTGCCACCAGGCCTGGCCCATATTGGGAATTTTCTATACATTCTGAACCTTTTGTTTCACCACCTCCCCAGGAGGCCAGCAGGGTGCCTATCAAGGTGTAGGCTCTTCTGTCTCCAGGCTGTGCCTGCTCCCGGGCAGTAGTGGGTTGGGGACCACCCTGTTTGTGGGGTAGCAGAGTCTTCCTCAGACCATGCGTTTGGCAGTTACATCTCTGGAAAAAGAAAACAACCAGGCAACCAGAAAGGACACCACTTTCCAATAACTGACAGGATGTGGATATGCAGCCAGCCTGAAAGGCGAGCGTAGACTCTGCCCTGGGCGCTGGGGCTTGGCGAGAGCAGGCAGCTCCCAGAGGCCTCTGCACAGGGAATCCGGCCGGCTTGGGTAAGGTCTGCCCTGAAAAGAGCCACGGATATATATGACAGGGAAAGAGTTCGGCTCTCACCCCGTCCTTGAAGTTTCACCACATGAGGCACAGGAAGGAGAAGCCAAATCCTGTCCCCAGCACAATGGACACTGCCGGACTGCGTGTGCTCTGCTTTTCTCCCTTTAGTAGGTCAAGTCAGGCTGCCCATGCTAATGGAGAGGAGACTGTTCTTCCCACCTCTCCGTTTATCAGTCCTAAAAAGCTCCAGTTAAAGCCTATCTTTTAGGGTTTGTTGCTCATACAGGCTGTTTGGCAGTATGCATACCCTTGAGATGTTTTCAACTGAAGTGACAGGCAAATCAATTATAAGATTAAGAAAAAAATGTAATTTTCTATTTTGAGTATTTGCTGATATAAACGGGTAGTTTGGTGGCAGGGGACAGAGCTCAGTGGGAACCCCTTACCTAGCTAGCGTGTAGAGGCCCTGGGTTCAATCCCTGCAACACTAGGGAGGAAGGGAGGGAAGAAGGAAGTTAGGGACACTGCTGTAGGGAATCAGCATAGTGAAATGCTGGATAATAAAAATTCTGGATTTCCTTAAGGTCACTGTCACTAGAACATAAGCTATAAAGAATTATTTGTAGAAATCAGCCTAAATATAAACACAAATGGAAATTCCAAATGAAGTTCCAATGTCATGGCTAGCGGCACAAACACAATAATATTTGCACGCTTACAACAGCAGCTGCTGTAGGGAATTAAGGAGGAAATCTTTGTCTGTGTGCGACAGGTCCACCTGCCCTGCAACACCACACAACACAACAGAGCAGCACCTGGGCCTCGGGGTTGGAGGGTCGCTTGGTGTAGAGCCACTGCCTCCTGGCCCAGGGATGAATTTCACCCTCCAAGTTCCGCTTCGTGAGCGGCAAGAAGGACTCAGTTGCGGCCACAGGGGCGGCAGGAAGGACATCGGGGATTCAGGGGTCACCAGGCAGTGGGCAGCACGGGTAAGCTTTGCCTTCCCACTCCCAGAAGCCCCCAAACCCCGAGAAGGACTTGTACCTCTTTCCCAGGGAGACAGTAGTCAAGGAAAATAAAACACCCAAATTAATCCCTTTATCTGTTCAACCATATGTGATAGAATAAGATAAACACAAACATTTACTTGAAAAAGTCTAACTTCCTTAGAGCCCTCTGAAAGATAGCCAATAAGACCATGTCCCCCTCAGATGACTGACTGATTGACTGACTGATTTTGAGACAAGGTCTCACTATGTATAATCCAGATTGGCCTCAAACTCACAGCAACCCTCCTACCTCAGCCTCCCCAGTGCTGGGATTACAGGCATCCGCCACCAAACCCAGCTGGTTCCCAGGTGTTTCGGAAAGGAAAAGCCTTACCCTCCCATTGAGACCCCCGCTGCCAGGAAAGGAGCAGAGGGGCACAGGCCATGCACGTACTGAATCACTGTCTCCAAGTCTTCAGTGTTGGCGCAGCAGTAAGTCCTCGGTGTCTGGAAGCGGGGCAAGGGCAGAGTGAAAATGAAAACATGAGGTTAGCTGTGGGCAGGATGCAGGACTGTGAAAGAAGAGCAAGACATCGTAAATATAAACACAGCCTTGGCCTGCATACACGGTTAATAGTCATAAATCATCTTTCTCCCATCTCCCCCACACAGTCTGCCGCTCACACTGGCACTGACAGAAAGGCCCTGCCCACGCTGGGAAGATGCCGAGGCTGGGTGTGTACAAGGCAGATGCCTCCGATCAGACACCAAGTCAGCTACATTCAAACGCGGCGCCACCATCCAAGACTGGTCCAACTTAGGAAGAAAAGGGAGCAAGGTTGTTTGTTTGAGACAGGGTCTCCCTGTGAATTTTGGGAGGGTCTTGAACTCACTGTGTAGCCCAGGCGGCCCTGGAGCTTGCAGCAATCCTCCTGCCTCAGCCTCCTGAGTGCTGAGATCACAGGTGTGTGCCACCATGCCTGGCTTTTTTGGGGGGCGGGTATTGAAAATTGAACCCACAGGGCCGGGGATTTAGCTCAGTGGTTTTGCCGCCTGCTGAGCAAGCGCAAGGATCTGAGTTCAATCCCCGGTACCAAAAAAAAGAAAACTGAACCCACAAGCTTCACACTGAGCTACATTCCCAGCCCTTCTTTTATTTTTTGGTACCAGGGATCGAACTCCAGACCTTGAGCTTTCGAGACAGCTGGTGGAAACACTGAGCTAAATCCCCAGCCCAGCCCTTCTTTTATTTTGAGACAGGGTCTTGTTAAATTGCTCAGGCTAGGCTTTAAATCACAATTCTCCCACCTCAGCCATCTGAGTAGCTGGGATTACAGGTGTATGCCACCACACCATGGCTGCAAATTATATTTTTTATAGAAGAAAAACTTATGTCCTCCTAAAACCCAAAATAATTCTCTATTTAAAAATTGGGCTAGAGGGCCAGGGATTTAGCTCAGTGGTGCTTTGCCTGCCTCGCAAGCACAAGGTCCTGATTTCCATCCCTGGTACAAAAGAAAAAAGCAACCATAGTACGTGACTTTCTTAAATACAAAAAATAAGCTAATATCTATGTAAAATGCTCTATAAAAAAAAAAATAAGGAAGCCAGCTGGGCATGGTGGTGCATGCCCTGTAACCCCAGCACTCAGGAGGCTGAGGCAGGAGGATTACAGAGAGTTCAGGGCCAGCTGGGCTACACAGTGAGTTTAAGAGCCTGAACTACATAGCAAGACCCTGTCTCAAAAAAAAAAAAAAAAAAAAAAAAGAGCCAGGGCTGGGGATTTAGCTCAGTGGTGCCACGGCCTGCCTCGAAAGCCCAAGGTCCCGAGTTTGATCCCTGGTACCAAAAAACTCAGGGCCAGCTGAGCTACATAGTGAGTTCAAGATCAGCCTGAATTAAATAGCGAGACTTTGTCTCCCGCCCGCCCCCAAAAATAGGCTTTCCCATAGTGCCAGAAAAATATTAACTGTGGCTCATTTCTGACCGGGGAAGTATTTTCTCCATTCTGGGTGATCTCTGCCAAGGAAGGGATGGGCTGCTGCACTCGGCCTTTACTGTAGAGAAGGCAGTGCACGGTCTGACTTATTAATCAAATTCCATCCTGTATAATCAGGTATCTGTGCAGCCCTGCTGTGCTACACTGCAACAGATGCTTAACATGCTAAATTATGTAAAGCTGATTATCCCTCAATGCATAGTGCATTAAACAAAGGGTTTTAGTGTGAACTACATCACTGAGGGCTTTGTTTGCAGCAGAAAGCCTCAGGGCTTCTTCTGAGCCCTGGAAGGAGGGAACAATCCCTTCCATAGAGTATAAGTGAGTGAGTATGAAGCAAGTGTCTATGAGAGAAAATAATCCAAAATTTAATAACTCTGCTCTAATAAAAACACCGAAACTAGCTATCTACACCACTCTAATTTTGTTGTTGTCATCGTAGTTGTTTGTTTGTTTGTTTTTTGAGACAGGGTCTCACCATGTAGTTCAAGCTGTCCTTGGACTCACTATATAGCCCAGGCTGGCCTCGAACTTGCAGTGATCCTCCTGCCTCAGCCTCCCCAGTTCTGGGTACACCACCTTAATTTTAATATTCCAATAAGATAATCAAGCTAGGAATTTTTAGAAAGGTTATTTACCACCTATTGTTCAACCACCAGTGAGAAATTGGAGAAAGTTATTCTTTCTCTTTTTTCGAGACAAGATTTTGTTATGCAGCCTAGGGTAGCCTCCAGAGTGCTGGGATTATAGACATGTGCCATCACGCCTGGAAAGTTATAGTTTTCAATGATCCACCCAATGAAATGTATCCTTAAAACACTGCTTATTGGGCCAGGGATTTAGCTCAGTGGTGCTGCGCCTGCCTGCCTTGTAAGTACAAGGTCCTGAGTTCGATCCCCGGAACCGCAAACAAAACAAAACAAAAAAAAAACACTGCTCAATGAATCATGTCATCTTTTTGAGATGTACAAATATGGAATATTCAAAAGACAAATGTTAACCTCACAGTATTTACAATAGCTAACATTTGTTGAATATTCTATTTTATAAATGAAGAAACCATTCACTCATTTACTCATCTTTTTTCCCATCTATCTTTCTAATCTCTCATCTATTTAGTTTTGCAGTGCTGGGGATCAAACCCAGGACCTTGCCCATACTAGGCAAGTGCTCTCCCTCTGAGTCACATCCCCAGGCAGGAAAATGAATATAAAGAGGTTAATAGGAAGTGACTAAACTGAGATATGTTAAGAAACAACACACAATTGGGCCGGGGATTTAGCTCAGTGGTTCTGGCGCCTGCCTCTCAAGCGCAAGGTCCCGAGTTCGAGCCCCGGTACCAAAAAAAGAAACAACACACAAGCTTGTAATCCTAGCACATGGGAGGTTGAGGCAGGAGGAGTACAAATTCAAGGCCAACCTGCACTACATTCTAGGGGCAATTGAGAAATATGTTGAATGCTTAAATTTAAAAACAATTTATTACAGTACAAGACACATCCCCAAGCATTATACAATAAGTATATTCAAAATGTGGGGGATAGCCAGGTGTGGTGCCGGATGCCAGCACTCAGGAGGCTAAGGCAGGAAGGTTGCTCAGTTCGAAGCCAGCCTGGGCTACACAGTGAGTTCAAGGCCAGCCTGCCTGAAGTACACAGCAAGACCCTGTCTCAAAAAAACAAAGCCAAAAAAGGGCAGGGGATTTTTGGAGGGGATTAATGGCAATGTATCCTGTACTGTCATAAATTTTTTAAACATTCACCATATCTCTTGGTCACTCCTTGTGGGTCAAATGTTTACAGCAACGTGGCAATTTCCCTCGAGTAAGACATCGAGGCAGGCACAGCAGTGCAAGTGACAACACAAAAAGGGACTTCCGAACTGCTTCAGAAAGTGGAAAGGGCGTGATATGTACAATAAATGTTTTGCCAAAAAAAAAAAAAAAAAGTGGCATCTCTGCCCACAGTGGGCCAGCCGCCCTTCCAGGCCGCTCAGGGGCGGTGGCGGTGCAGAGCGGGATGGGCAGAGGGGCGGCCCCTCTCGGGCCCTGGGCGTAAGGTGTGGGGACAGCAGGAGCAGAGGGCCATGGAGGGCTGGAGGAGGAGCCTTGAGCGACCTGAGGCACGGGCCTCTGCGGTGCTTCTCCCTCTCCTCTCCCCCGCCCCCCGCCTCCTCTCCTCTCCCCCCCCCTCTCCCCACCCCCTGCCCTGCACCCCCTCCCGTGGGGGGTCCTGGATCTGAGTTCTTAACCCAAAGAACGTGAGGCTGAAGGGAGAAGCCTATCTCTGGAAACATCCCTTATCTCAACCCAGAAAGCCAGGGTTTTTGTTGTTTTGCTGGGTTTTGTTTTTTTTTGTTTTTTTTTTTGCTGGGTTTTCTTGAGACAGGGTCTTGCTGTGTAGTGCAGGCTGGCCTTGAACTCGCAGCAGTCCTCCTGCCTCAGCCTCCCAAGTGTGAAAGCCAGCGTTGAAAAGCCAAGATTAGAGTGGACAGTCTCAGTTCTTGTGCAAGGTCACCAAGGAGGTTTCTGACCTCAGCTCAGTCACCCCCTCTCTCCAAATGGAGTTTCTTAAGGCGCCCTTATCTATCAAGTGAAGTTTTGGGGACTGGAAGACCTGTGAAACAGTGCCAAAGTGCCAGTCCAGGGACTGGGATTTAGTTTAGTGGTTCTGGCGCCTGCCTCTCAAGCACCAGGTCCAGAGTTCAATCTCTGGTACCAAAAACAAAAAAAGGGCCAGGGATTTAGCTCAGTGGTTCTGGAGCCTGCCACAAAAGCGTAAGGTCCCAAATTCAATCCCTGGTACCAAAAAACCCAAAAAAACAAAAAACAAAAACAACAACAACAAACAAACAAAAAAACCAAATCAATGTGCCAGTCCACAGCCGGGAGTGGTGGGACATGCCTGTAATCCTAGCACTCAGGAGGCTGAGGCAGGAGGATGCAGCAAGTTCAAGGCCAGCCTGGGCTACATAGTGAGTTCAAGGCCTGCCTGAACTACATAGTGAGACCCTGTCTCAAAAATCCACACCAAGGGGCCGGGGATTTAGCTCAGTGGTTCCCCTGCCTGCCTCGAAAGCGCAAGGTCCTGAGTTCGATCCTGGGTACAAAAAAAAAAATCCAAACCAAAAACAAAACAAAGTGCCAGTCTGGGATGAGGTAAGAGGCTGGCCTCAGAATGAAAAGCCCCTTCTGTCAAGAAAGTGTGCTACGAGAGGAAAAAGTCAGTTTACCTAAGCAGTGTGCAGGGAACAGGAGTTGGTTTACTTTTATTTTTATTCATTTATTTATTTTGGTGGTTCTGAAGATGGACTATATGTCCCAGCCCTTTTTATTTTTTATTTTGAGACAGAGTCTTGCTAATTCACTAAGCTGCCCAGACTAGAGTCAAACTGGTGATCCTCCTGCCTCAGTCTCCTAGAGTCCTAGTGCCATTCTGCCTGGCTGGTTTACACTTTTCAAAAAATTATACAACTATACATTTAGTTTCTTACATTAACAAATAAACATTGTATATATTTATTACATACACTATGCTTTGAAATACGGCTACGTTGCAAAGTGGCTAAATCAAGTGAATTATATGCATTACTTCACACACTTATTTTTTTGTGGTGAGAACACTTAAATTCCACTGTCTTGGCGATTTTCAGGTTACAACCCACTGTCACTGATACGGTCACCATGCTTTACAACAGCCCTCTCAAGCCTGTTTCTCCCATCCAACCGAGAGGTGGTGTCCTCGACCAACAATGTGAGGAGTGGAAGACCCCAGACCCCACTTTGAGCAGCCCTGTGGCCCCCTGGACCTGGTCCACCTCCCCTCCCTGTGGAACCAGAAACGGCTCTCAGAGCTTTTACACTTCACAGCTGGAGAAGACAGAAGCCAGGTACCACACAGTGCACCATCTACAAAGTGCAAGTTATAGCTTTTAGTCCATTCAGAGTTGTACAATTCCCACTGCAATTTTAGAACATTTTCATCCCCCCAAAAGAAAGCCCCCTACCATTAGCAGCCATCTCCTCTAAGCCTTAAGCAACCACTAATCTACTTCTGTCTCTGTGGATTGGCTTGTGCTGAACATTTCTTATAAATGGGCTCATTATAGATGTGCTCTATTGTTTCTGCTTTCTTTCACTTAATTACAAAGTTCATCTATCCTGTTGTCTTTTTTTTTTTTTAATGATACTGGAGATTCAACTCAGGACCTCTATACTGAGCTCTACCCCAGCCCTTTTTAATTTTTTTATTTTGAGACAGGAACTTATTAAGTCACTAAGTTGTCCAGGTTGGGCTCAGACTTGTGATTCTGCTGCCTTAGCCTCGCAGAATGCTAGGATAACAGGTGCATGTCACCAGGCCAGCCTTTGTCATTCCTTTTTGATAAGAAATAATATTCCATTATATGGAGACACCATATTTTATCTGTTCATCTGTGGATAGATGTCAGGTTTCTACCTTCTATCATGAACAATATTGCTATAAATACTCTTGTTCAGGATTTTGTGAGAACATATATTCTCATTTCCCTTCCAGTGATGTTTAACGTTTTGAGGAACTGCCAGGCTATTTTCCAGAGTGGCCAGGTGGCTTTTCTTTTCGGCTCTAGGCACACAGAAGCCTGTATGATGACCCCCCAAACCAAAGGTGTCCATAGGCAGCTTTTAAGAAACTCCATTTGGGCGAAGTTCTTTGCCGACCATCCTGAGCTAGGTTTCTGGAAGTCGTTAGTCTTGGCAGGGACTCCATGGGGAACCTGGATTCCTGTCCTGAGAACCAATCTCTGGGGGACAGAAGAAAAGGTCCCGACTACTCCCTGGCTCTGAGGATGTTGGAGGAAGGTAAGCCTCCTCGGGGCACCAACAGCCTCGGGGAGCGAAGTTGCAAGCCACTCACTTCTTTCCCTCAGCCCTGCAAAAACTAACAGGAAATGAGGCCAACAGCGGTGAAAAGGGGCTATGGACTCATTCTCCTTCGCACGAGTCCTGGGAACCCCTGTACATTCTAAGTATATCTCTGACAGATTTCAGCCAAACCTTTACTTTTGCATTTCCCCCCACTCTTTGGCAAACTGCTTACCCTCAATTCCACTGGATTTTTCCCAGTTCCTTTGGGTTAATTTCACTCAGAGAAAGTTCCTTCCTGTTTGATCTTTTGCTGATTCGTATTTGTTCTTTTTTTATGCCTAGGTTAAGGCCTTTCTTACTCTGGGTCTGAGCTGCATTAAATCTTTTCTGGAACAAGGAGAGGTATAAATAAACACCAGAGCTCTTCTAGTCAGAAATACTAATTGTTCACTGCTATAAGACACAGAGCAGGGTTACCAAGGAATCTGTCCATGTCAACTCTGATTATCAATACTGACATCTTGTTTTTGTGACCTAGCTTAAGGAAGATTTAAGAATCCCGAATAAGCACAAATGCAATTTAGTTATATCCTTTCGTAGTAACTTTAAAAAAAAATCTCTAGGAGAGAAAATTAATTATAATTAAACATACTTCTTTTACCTTCATGAGCTAATGAGTTAATACAAATAGAAAGTATGCCTCACTAATGAGCTATACCCCCTACCCCATCCCCTTTTAAATTTTATTTTACTCTTGCTACGTTTTAAAATTTTTATTAGAGTTTTGCTAAGTTGCCCACGGTGGTCTAAAACTTGTGATCCTCCTGTCTCAGCCTTCTGGGTAGCTGGAATTACAGGTGTGCACCACTATGTCTGGCTCAGTGAATTCTTTACAATTAAAAAACAAAAACCAGGCCGGGGATTTAGCTCAGTGGTTTCACTGTCTGCTGCGCAAGCTCAAGGACCCAAGTTCGATCCCCAGTACCAAAAAAAACCCCAAAACAATTATGTATACACCATCACTTTGTAAGAACTCAGAGTATTCTTGGTGATTTTTCAAAATTCTCATTGAAATTTATGGCTGAAAGTCACTAGGCTGCTGTAATCCTTTAAAGTAAATTTTTGATACTGCAGCTGTGTGGAAATGGCTTGTGCCGCTGCTCAGTCCCAAGCAGACCAAGACAGGTATATTCGTATCTACCCTGCTTATTTAAATAATAAGAAAACCATTGCAGAGGGGAGGTGGATCCTAATAAGGAAGGCTGTTGAAAATCCTACAGCTCCCGAGATTTAAGAGGTACGCTCAGCAGTTGGACTCAATGCATTTCTTGAGAAAAATAAAATGTACTCTAGGGAATGGAATCATGATGTTCAATACAGAGGCAGAGTCCCGGTCCAGCTCAAGCAGGAAGATGGCAGCCTCTGCCTGGGACAGTTCCCATCGCGTAAATCAGTAATGCTGTATGCAGCAGAAATGATACCTAAACTGAAAACAAGGACACAGAAAACAAGAGGTGGTGACCCAAATCTTCAGCAAGGAGAGGGAAGTAAAAAAGGAAAAGGAAAGAAGAAGTTATCTGCTGTGAGCAATCAAGTTTGTGACCCTACTGCGAGGGACATGATAGAGGCTTCTTTGTAGCTGAGGGAAACAGCTTTTCGTTTGCATCAATCATGTGAACTGTGAATATTTGTGCTCCCATCTTCATCATCGGAGTTGACAATGAAATGAATACATCAGAAGTACAACACATTGAAAACGTACATCCAGCCGGGGATTTAGCTCAGTGGCTCCGTCGCCTGCCTTGAAAGCACAAGGTCCCGAGTTTGATCCCCAGTACAAAAAAAAAAAAAAGACATAAACTTAAGTTAATGAAATAAATTTTTAAACTTATTTTTTAAAAAAATAAAGTAAATTTTTTTTTGGTATCAGGAATAGAACTCGGGACCTTGCACTTGCAAGGCAGGCGGTGGAACAAGCAAATTTTTGATAGACTTTCCGTGCTCCGGATGGGATACTTGTAAAGCGCCCTCCTCTTCTTTCTCTCTCTTCCTTCCCGTTTGTTGTTGTTTGAGATTCTCCCTCTCTCCGCTGCACTCTCCCTGCACATTCTCAACCTGCTCTCTAACCCCTTTCTCTGTGGGGCCATGGATGGCTTCTGAGAGTCAGTCCAGGAGCTGTCTTCTAGAAATTCCCACCTGGGTAACCTAAGAGGACCCTAAATATCTGCTGCGGTTGGAATAGGTCCCCCAAAAGATCATGTGCTGGAAACTTATTCTCCAGATTCACAGAGTGGGAGGTGGAGGTGGGGCCTTGCAGCAAAGATCATTCCCATGCATTTGGGAGGCCGTGAAGTGGCTTCACAGAGAGACAGGCCCGGCTGGGTCTCACCCGGGGACACCCTCTGCTGTGCTGTGAGCAGAGAACAGGCCCTGCCAGATGCCAAGCACACTCTGGCCTCATGCTCTTGGGCCGTCCAGCCTCCGGTAGTTGGGGCCAAACACACTGCTGGTCTTTGTAAATGACCTCATCTTAGCTATTTCGTTACAGCAATGGGAGGCAGACTAAGACAACACATAGACAAACTCATCTCTCGTGTGCAGTACCAGGGATTGAGCCCAAGTCTTCACACTGACTGGCCCTTTCTTATTTTTATCTTGAGAAGGCATCTTGCTAAGTTGCCCAGGCTGAGCTCAAATTTGCAGTCTTCCTGCCTCTGCCTCCTAGAGTGCTGGGATTAAGTGTGTGCCACCATGCCCAGCTCCTTAATTTTTTCCCCAGAACTGAAGATTGGACCCAGCGCCTTGCGCATGCATAGCACATCTCTACGACTGGGTTATAGCCTTTTTTTCAGTTTTTTATTCTGAGATAGGGTCTTGCTAAATTGCCCAGGCTGACCTTGAACTTGTGATCCTCCTGCCTCAGCCTCCTGAGAAAATGGTGGCATGTGCCAGCATGCCCAGCAGAATTTATTAAGTTTATCATACCAATTGTAAATTCTCCTAAATGTTTTATTTCCAAAAATATCATCTGCTGTCACCCAGCTGAGCTAGAAACGTCACCCTTGACTCCCTTCTTTTCTCTTCCCACAATACCATTAATATTCTTTTTGCGCCGTGAATCCACTCGTTTTTGTTTCCTCCTCTTCATCCCTCCTACATCTGCTTCAAACTCCAAACTCTGGGAGAGTCTGTAGCAGCTGCTGTCTGACTGGCCTCCAGCCTGCAGTCCCCTCTCTCCTCTTTTATATACATCATTGCCACGGTTCTTCTAAAACAGGAATGTGATCAAATTATGTTCCTGTTTCCAAATGACAAGGGTTCCACATTAGGTTTCCTAGGATTCTGCAGGATTCTTCAAAACCTGGCCACAACCTCCAGGAATTCCTGTTACTTCTGGAACAGCAAGAGAGAGTTCAGCATAATGGTTAAGAATGTGAATGCAGGGTCTCAGTTGTGTCTCTGACAGCTCTTGCCAGGGACAAGTCCTTAATCTCCCCTTGCTTCATCTGGAAAATGGGAACAGTGGTGGCTATTTTAACCTAAGTCACTGGTCGCTGCTATTGTCAAATACTAAGGACAAAAAGGCATAACTTATAGATCCAAAGCACTCAGTAAATAACTACAGAGTTAATGTTCCATGTCCTTTAGTACCTTGTTCATTATGCTGAACCTCTCCATCCCCTTCCCAGGAGGCTTAGCGTCAGTCTTCAAGATGTCACTCACAAGGTCATCACCCTCCTCCCTGAGGCAGCCAGTTACTTCTCCTTGTGCGCTGTTGTCTTAATAAATCTTCCTGCAGTTACAGTTACACTCGGCAGGGAATTGCATACAGTTGTTCATTTATTTATTAATTGAGACACAATCTCCCTGTGTAGTTTTGACTGGCCTTGAACTCACTATGAAGCTTAGGCTGGCTTCAAACTCACAGCAATCCTCCTGCCTCAGCCTCCTGAGTGCTAGGATCACAGGCGTGCACCACCATACCCAGCTTGAATGGCATACACTTTTCTGAAACTCCTGCAACTGAACTCCCAGCTGGCAGGATGAGGCCCAGGTCTCACTGGCAAGTATAATCCTCACCTGCTGCCCCGCATAGTGCCGGGTTTAGAAGGCATTCACTACAGCTCTGCTGAACAAAACGGCCTTTGTCCCCAGCTCCTCAGGACCTAACAGACTCTGCTTGCAGTGAGTTATTTCCCTGAGAGCCTCAGACCATGTCTTTCCCATCTTTGTGTCAAGGAAGCAAGCACAAATACACACAGCAGGCAGGACAAATATACACAGCTCAAAACAATCTGCTTGGGTCAGGGCCACGGTTACAAATTCACATCTTTCCATTTGTTTGATTGTGCATTTGGTTTTTGAGACAAGATGTAGCTGTGTAGTTTAGGCTGGTGTTGAATACACTATGTAGCCAGATGTAGTGGTACATACCTGGAATCCCAGAACTCAGGAGGTTGAGGCAGGGAGACTGCTGGGAGTTCAAGGCCAGCTTGAATGACATAGCAAGACCCTGTCTCAAAAAAACCAAAAAACCCCCTAAAATCGGACTCACTATGAAGCCCAGGTTGGCCTCAAACTTGCAAGCAATTCTCTTGCCTCAGCCTCCTAAATGCTAAGATTATACAGGCCACCATGCCTGGCTTTCAAGTCCTTTCTTTTACAGTAATGTCTACAAGATTAGGACAGGGAAGGACTAAATGAGAAAATGAGAACCTTCCCATCAAACTATTCATTGTAAGGCACTTGAGGAAGACTATAAACACTTTATAGTTTGTGCTTGTGAAATCTTATCAGTGTCAATTCTTGTCAAGGCCCAAGGCATTGTAAAGCAAAGTACAAGATATTTTCTTCCCAAATTCTTTCTTTTTTGGTACCGGGGATTGAACTCGGGACCTTATGCTTTTGAAGCAGGTGGCAGAACCACTGAGCTAAGTCCCCTGCCCTCTTCCCAAATTCTTACAGAGCTAATACTTGTGACATGACTTTTTATTGCAGCATGACTTAATTATGCATAGTCTTATTTATTTAATTTATTTATTTATTTTGAGACAGGTCTCAGTGTGGAGTTCAGGCTGGCCTTGAGCTCACCCAGTAGCCTTAGCCTAGGGATACTGGGATTACAGGTGTGTGTCACCAGGCCTGGCTAATTTTTCAGTGTCTTAACATCATTCTTATCAATGACTCAACATTTCTTGCAATTTTAGTACAGTTACCTTTGTCCTGTCCAAGTGATGAGGGACAAAAAGTCAGTCAAAAAACTATAACAGGGTCCGGGGATTTACCTCAGTGGTTCTGGCGCCTGCCTTGCAAGTGCAAGGTCCTGAGTTCAATCCCCGGTACCAAAAAAAAACAACCAAAAAAAACTATAAGAACAAGGGCTAGGGATTTAGCTCGGTGGCACCATGCCTGTCTCACGAGCACAAGGTCCTGAGTTTGATCCCCGGTCCCCCCAAAAACCAAAAAAACCATAAGAACATTTCAACAAGTGTACCATTTCTCATTCTAACACACAGGTTTATTTTATATATATACATATATATATGTATATATATGCATATATACGTATATACATACATATACATACATATATATGCATATATATACGTATATATGCATATATACGTATATATACATATATATGTATATATATATACACACATATATATATTTTTGTTTGTTTGTTTGTTTTTTGAGACAGGGTCTTGAAATGCAGCTGGCCTTGAACTCACTATGTAGCCCAGGCTAGCCTCAAACTTGGAGCAATCCTCCTGCCTCAGTGCAGGGATTACAGCCATGTGCAACCATGCCTGGCTAACTCACAGTTTTAAAGATCAGAGAGAGTGAGATTTTGTTTGTTTGTTTGTTTGAGACAGGGTCTCCCTATGTAGTCCAGGCTAGCCTTAAAGTCACTATGAAGCTCAGCCTAGCCCTGAACTCTTGGTGATCCTCTAGCCTTAGCCTCCCAAGTGCTGGGATTATAGGTGTGCACTATCATGCATGGCTGTACTGGTTCATTTTTTAAAAGTGTTTCGAATTAAAAATGACGTAGATGTTATTGACGTCGGAATATAGTATAAGCAGAAAAGTTGTTATAAAGTATAGTCTTAATTTTTATAAAAATACAAATGTATTACATATATACATGTACATGTGATTGAACAGACTAAGGCTCTCTCTGGCTGTGCAATACAGGTCTTGTAAATTTCCTCTTTTGTTTCTTATTTATTTATCTATTTATTTAGATAGATATTGGGCATCAAACTCTGGACATTGCAGGGCCGGGGATTTAGCTCAGTGGTGCCGCTTGTCTCGAAAGCAGGAGGTCCTGAGTTCGACTGTGGTTTTGGTACCGGGGATTGAACTCAGGACCTCCTGCTTGCGAGGCAAGCGGGACCACTGAGCTAAATCCCCGGCCCTTTGCTTACATAAACAGTAAAATAATTATTTAAAAAAAAAAAGAACATGCTTTTCATCATAAAACTAGAAATGATTATTTTTAAAAAATTAAGACTTTTGTCATTTAAATTTACTTACCAAGAGATTCTCTCCCGCCACTCCTCTGTTGTTAAAAACCACACACCTAAAAAAAAAACCATACGGATACATCTAAAAATCAAGAAAGTAACATTATTCTACACGATTCTTGTTCATGATGTACTATAAAATGATCTTTCCGACACCGATCCACAGTAGTAAAGGACTTAAAAAATGTGATCTACAGACCTGACAATATTCAACAACTTCATCTAAGTGCACTAAAAAACAATTCCAATTGCTTAAATTCAACATGGGATTCAAATCAGAAAGCTGTACGTTGGGGCCAGGGATTTAGCTCAGTGGTACCCCCGCCTGCCAGGCAAGCGCAAGGTCCTGAGTTCGATCTCCGGTACCAAAAAACAAAAAAACCTGTACGTTGAAGTGAGCGAATTCTTCCTTCCAAATCCCCAGGAATTTTACAACTTCTCTTTCTGCATAAATCTGGGCCTCTGGTAAGCATTACTAAAACAGTTCTAAAGTGGGTCTGATTTCAGTGTTTTTGCTTCAGATATGTGCTCCACCCACTGGGGAGATTGCATCATTAAGATCTCTAGCTCAGGGCCAGAGATTTAGCTCAGCGATTCTGGCGTCTGCCTCACAAGCACAAGGTCCTGAGTTCAATCCCCGGTACCAAAAAAAAACAAAATTGAAAAAGATCTCTAGATATGTTAAGAAATTGCTCTGTTTGCAGCCCGCTGGGGAGGTGACCCTGGGTCACAGGCGTTCCCTGCCATCTTGTTTGCATCTCCTGGGCAAACGTGGGATCCAAAGGCTTCGATCAATGGGTGTCAGCTGTTAGCAGCAATGGCATTCCTGGTGACAAAGTGGCTTTGAAGAGTTACTCTTTGCTTACAATATTGAACTTTCAGGTTTCGATGTTAACTTTCCGTTAAACATGACCCCACCTGTATATTTTGCAATTCTTGGGATAGAATCCGGCCTGGGGTCTAGATAGGTTCTCACTGATGTACTGAGTGTATTTGACGTCCCTTAGCATTACGTTTGCTTTCCTCTGTTTACTTATCCGATCAGTCAGGATTCAGATTTCCTCCATTCAGGCCCTGCTGACCCTTGTGCAGGTTCGCAGCACCAGTGGGCTCAATGGCCGGCAGAACAGCGACAGCTCTGACTCCTCTCCAGAGTCAGGTTTCAAGGCCTGATGCCCCTGTCAATGTGTCCTCAGGATGTTTCTGCAAAGGAATTCTTTCTCGTGTCTGAAACGCCATATGGAGAAAAAACAATTTTTTTTTTGGAGGCAAGGTCTTATAATGTAGCTCAGAATGGCCTCAAACTCATGATCCTTTTGCCTCAGCCTCCCAAATGCTGGGATTCCAGGGTGCTATGATGCCTGGCTCATATAGAGAATATTATCTAGCTAAAACAAATGTTTTTTAAAAATCTCAGACTATGATTTTCAGAAAAATGTAGAAATATGACACTTTATTGAGTCACTTAAGAGACATTTTCACACTGAAACAACATGGATGGTACTGGGGATGGAAGTAGGCAAGCCCTCCATCACTGAGCCACACCCCTAATCTTTTTCAAAAATTTGAGACAGGGCCAGGGATTTAGCTCAGTGGTTTCACCGCTTGCTGTGCAAGCACAAGGACCTGAGTTTGATCCCCGGTACCAAAAAAAATAAATAAAATTGAGACAGAGTCTGGCTACGTTGCTCAGGCTGGACTCAAACTTGTGACCCTCCTGCCTCAGCCTCTGCACAATAACTGAAACTATAGGTGCGTGCCACCCACCCCACTTGAGGTTACTCTTTATTTTTTTGCTAAAAAGAATGGCAAGACAGCCTAGATATTAATAATAAGATTTAATGTGGCCACGTACAGCCCCTTGCTTAAGCACGTGATCCCACACAGGAATCGGTGCTCCAGGGAGCTGTAACCTGGAACCCCAAGCTCCTTGTCAGGTAAGAATCACTTTAGGGTGCAAGCGTTAAGTAAGGGTTAAAATGGGTTCTGGAGCAAGAGGTCATCAGGTGACTGCCGCTGAGAGAAGGCAACAGAAGGAGGGAGGGGAAAGGAAAAGCAGCTCAGACACAGGATTTCCCTCCAAACAGCAGCCTGGGAATCCACGCCTCCCCGCAGGCCACCCTGAGAGGTGGGTCCGGGCTCTGGTGTCTGTTTATGTCAGAGGAGGCACTGGCCTGACCCAGGTCTCTCTAGGTTTTGGGTCCAGTCGCAGGGTCACCATGGCGACCTCTAACCTGGCGCATGCGCAAAGGGGTAAGGAAGGCCCAGGGACCACGCAGCCCAGGGCCCGATGAGGGCTACAGCTCAGCCCCTTCCGGCCTCCAGCTGGTGACAGCAAGCAGTCTGCTCCCCTGACAGTCACTGCGACACAAACCTAAAGGCCTGTTCCTAAGGCACTGATGAGCATGGGAAAGTGCTCTCCAAACAAATCCACAGCGAGTCAAGGGCCTGGAGGGGGTGCAGATGAGGTAAGTTGGTCTGCAAAACTGGCATTTTTTTCCTACATATCTTAGCTCTTTAGAATTTCTTATCAAAACAAAGAAAGTAGAAATAAAGAGAAAAAATATCAAAGAGTAAATCTGGTATGAAGAACTTTCTGGAACAACGGAAGTTGTTAACCAGGAACTATGGTTTTGAGATGATTTGAGTGTGACCCCTAACGGTTCGTGAGCTGAAATTTCATCCCCGTTGTGAGGTAGGAAGAGGCTAGAAACTTAATTCCATTGTTTTATTTATTTATTTTTGGTTTTCTGATAAAGGGTCTCACTATGGAGCCCAGGCTGGTCTCAAATTTGCAGTGATCCTCCTGACTCAGCCTCCCAAGTGCTGGGGTTACAGGTGTGGGCCACCATGCCCGGCTCCATTACCACGAGCTGATGAGGATTGGATAGGGGTGGAGCCTCCATCCCTGAACACTGCTGGCTTCATAAGGGGGTGGGTGCCGGGGTGTAGTTGGCTGGCAGAGTCCTTTCCCAGCACGAGTGAGGCACTGGGTTCTGTCCAGAGCACCCTAAAGGGTGGGCGGGGAGACCAGGACATACAGGCCCATGCTTCCTATCTCTTCCTCTGCTCTACTCAACCTCAGCCACCGCATCACAGGAATGCAAGACAGGGCACGCGATGAGCAGAAGGGTTCTCTGTCCCCAGCACTGCCGACACTGCAGACCAAATACTCTTTATGATCTGGCCACCCTGTGCACCCTAAGGTGTCCCTCAGCATCTCTGGCCTCTGCCGACCACAATCCAGTAAAGCCGCCCCAGGCAGGCAAGAAGCACTGCAACTGTGAGATGGGCCAGACCCCGGAGAACACAGGTGGGCTTTCTTGTCACACAGGTGCAGGCGGGGCGTGGGCACCAAGGACAGCACAGGAGGACAGAGGGCAGGACGCCTCTCCGGGCCGCACTTCCAGATCTGTGCTCTGAGGGGCTTCAGCGGGGTGTGATGGTGCCTGAATGATCGCGGGAGGCTGAGGCAGGAGGATCACCATATGTTTGAGGCCAGTCTGGGGCTACACAGTGAGACCCTGTCTCAAAAAGACTAAAAAAAAATTAAAGAAATAAATACATATGGGGATTTTAATCAGGCAGTCTTAAATATTTTCCAGTTTTAGGTTTCTCCAAGGGTTTGAGTCTAATGATAGAAATCATCAGTAAAGAGTGGAGACAGAGGAGCATTCAGGGCTCAGCTATTCATACCACTTTTGAGTTCAGATAATAGCAATAACATAATGTTCACTTCTGTCCACTGCCGGCCAGATCATGCTCTAAGCATTTCACATGGATACAATATTCAAACTTCCCTACACAGAACATTCACTGACCCTGCAGGAAACAAGGAACAGAGAGGTTCCTGCCCGGGAAGGCATCATCTGGCCCACTGAAAAGCTACACAGTGCAGTTTGGGCTGAGCAACTACAAGAGGAGCGACTGTCATGGTAGTGTGGGACCCAATGTCCACCGCGGGTGTAGACAGGGAAGCCTTTTGAATCAGGGTGGGCAAAGTGATTAGGAGAGGTTCTGTGGAAAAGGAGACAAATCTTATGCTGAGACGTGAAAAATGGTAATGCTTTCGGCAGGAGGAAAATGTGGGGAGCAATGCAAGCAAAGGTAGAAATATGAAATGTTCTAAGGGGTGGAAAACAAAGATCATCTGAGTTGAGAAACGGCTCCATACAAGGTAATACCAGGACGGACAAGGAGGTTAGGACCCAGTCAGGCATAGGAACAAAGAGGTTCTGTCTCAGGAAGGTCCAGGTGGATGCAGTAGGCCAGCCCTTGCAGGATAATAGCCACAGACTCCTGACACAATAGAAAGGCAGTAGAGAGCAGCAAAAGTAGCAAGCAGGGGCCAAGGATTTAGCTCAGTGGTTCTACCGCCTGCCTCGAAAGCGGACATTCTGAGTTCAATCTCTGGTACCAAAACAAACAAACAACAAACAAAAAAGTAGCAGGCAGAAACTGTGGACACCTTGATTCGAGGAAGAGGAAGTGGCATTGCTTTCATATTTGTATAGCTTTCTGTTCTGGGGTTTGTTTGGTTTTTTGTTTTGGTCTCACTGAGTAGTTCTGCTGGGCTTGAACTCACTATGTAGTTGAGGCTGGCCTCAAATTCAAGGTGATCCTCCTTCCTCAGTCTACTGAGTGCTGGGATTCTAGGCGTGCACCACCATGCCTGGCATGTTTTTATTTTTCTGGACTTAGGAGAGAGGCAGTAATTGGCTTTACTCATTTTTTGATCAAAGGCCAATAGAAATGTTTAGTTTTATAGACAGGCATATATTTTCCTCCCTTTTTTGGTTTTTTGAAACAGAGTCTTCTTACACAGCCCAGGCTGGCCTTGAACTCATAACCCTCCTGCATCAGTGTCCCCAGGGGTAGGATTACAAGAATGCACCCCCACACCGTGACCTTTCTTGGCGCTGGGGCTCAAACCAAGGAATCAAGTGCTGTCTTACTGAGCTCTGTCTCCGCTTAGAGGCTCGAAGAACAGGGAGAGCAGAGGTTGGGGCCAGTATGACAGTTGCGCGATGAGGGAGGAGTCTCAGAAGGAGGACTCAGGAGAGCCCTAAATTTGGGGTGAAAACCAGATCCTTGTCTTGGCTAAAGCCTTCATCTATGCCGATGTGAGGCAGACTCCGTGCAGCCCAAGTAAGGCTAAAAAATGGGACAGATTTTAAAGGTTCCAGCGGAGACAGAGCAGGAAGTTTGAGTTTAGCCAAACCATTTGATAAACAGAAACCAATACTCTTTGGGGAAATATAATGGAATCCACTCTCTCCATGGGTCATTCAGGCATCCATGGCACAACTCAAAGGGCCAGAACATGAAAGAATAGGAAGACATGGCCCAGACTCTGGAATTGAGACCCCGACCCGGGGTGGGCCAGATGGCAGAATCAGCAGATGAAGATTTACAGCAGCTATGAGAACAATGCCCAAGGACTTAAAGGCCAAAAGCAGACAAAGAATTGAAAGCACAGGAAATCTCAGCAGAGGAATAGGATTATTAAGAATGAAAATTCTTTTTTTTGGTATGGGGATCGAACTCAGGACCTTGTGCTTTTGAGGCAGGTGTGGTGTCACTGGGCTAAATCCCTGGCCCTAAAAATGAAAATTCTAAGGGCCCGGGGGTGTAACTCAGTGATAGAGTGCAGGGTTAGCAGGTCCAGGGTTCTAGTTTTGGGTTTTTTTGGTACCAGGGATTGAATTCGGGGTCCTTGTGCTTGTGTGGCAGACAGCAGAACCACTGAGCTAAATCCCCAGCCCTGGAAATAGAAAATCTTACAATGAGCATCAGATCATCTCTTTCATTCCCAACTACTTGGGAGGCTGAGGCAGGAGGATCACAAGCAGAAGGCAAGGCTGGGCAACTTAGATCGTATCTTAAAAGAAAAAAAAAAGGTCTGGGGATGTAGCTCAGTACTGGAGCTCCTGGCTAGTATGCAAGAAGCCCTGGATCTAGTTCCCAGTGCTGGTGGGGGCAGGGTTCTCTTTCAGTGATCTCTTACCCTATTTTATTGGAAATCCCCCTACTCTGATCCTAAAATGTACTTGGCTGCTTTCTAACGTCCTCCTATTTGTTTATATATATATATATATATATATATATATATATATACACACACACACACACACACACACACATATTTTTTTGTATTAGTTTTTATTCACTTGAATTCTAGTTTTGTGCCTCTGATATTTTTAATAGAGTCTGTCCACTTACTACCTGGTTGAACTACTAGGAGCTCTACCTACGTGAGTTTTAGTGCTTATGATGAACAACAGTGTCATGAGTCCCTGTGCTGGGGACTTTACCTCCCCTCAGTCACAGCTGAGTGTGACAGGATGATGTAGATCCAGGGGCCGCTCTGCCTTAGCAAGGCATCTCCTCCCCCTCCCTGGACCAGTGAGGGCCTGGCCAGGCGAGGTGCCAGCTCTAGGACGCTGGGATTGCTGGCCATGGACCTGCACAGTACGCATCTCATTTCTATCTCAACAGACTACAATAGCGAGCCTCTTCCCAAGCCAGACAATGGCCCCCATTCACTCCTGTAGATTTCATATCTATTTTTTTATATTTGTACCAGAGATTAAACCTAGGACCTTCATACTGAACTACACCTACAGCCTTTTCTTAATCTTTTATTTGGAGACAGGGACTTGCTAAGTTACTAAGTTGCCCAAGTGGGGAATTTGCTATCCTCCTGCCTCAGCCTACCAGAGTGCTGGGGTGACAGGCGTATACCTCCATGCCTGTCTTTCTATACAATTCTTTTTAAATGTTTGTTACAGGCCAGGTACCAATGTGTGTTCTTCATCTACACTGCAGAGATCCCCACAACCGTAGGAGGTGTAAGGTATCACCATAGATGAGGAAACTGAGGCACAAAGATTGACTTGTTCCAAACACATAAGTGGTGTGTGATGGGGCTGGGGTCAGAATCCACTCCAGCACTGTGCTGCCCGTGGTAGCTAAGTCGATAACATTGAAGTCTCTTTCTCCCAAGGCGGATGGGAGTTCTGGGAGTGGAGTGCCTCTCCGGGTGCACTGGCCCTGATAAAAAGAGCTTTGTCCTTGAACGGCAGCCCCATTCTGCAGGGGAATCGCTCACAATGAGTCCCCAGAGAACACGACCCTTGTTCAGGACCATCGCAACTCTTCCTAGAATCTCATTAAAAAGGCTAAATTCTCATTCAGAGCTTTCTAGTGCATGTTACTTTATCTAGCAAGCCCCAGAAAGAATCCGTTAACAGCCTTATCCCTCACATTTTAAAAGCCAAATCATTTTAACAACAAAAGAAATGAGCTTCCAAGATAAAAATATGCTAGTGTTAGTATAAAATACTTTCTCATCTAAGACCCGGCTTTCAGATTGCAGGGAGGGAGTCAGGACTCGCACTTCTGTTCCTGCCTTGCTCTGCTCCCTGACCTCTCCTCCTTCCTCCCCCAGAGCTCTGCAGGTCGCTGGGCCTGGAAGGCTGCAAGAAAGATGCACGGAGCTGCGGCGGCTGCTTCCCCTAAATAACAACTCTCAGGCCCAGATTCCAAAGCTGAGAGAAACATCTAAAAACAGCCAGGATGGACAAATAGCTCAGGGGTAGAGTGCTTGCCTAGCATGTATGAGGCACTGGGTTCAACCTCTGATACGGTGAGGGAAAAGGAAAGGAAGGGAAAGGAAGAAAAGGAAAAAAGAAAGGGAAAAGAAAAAGAAAGAGAAAACAGAAGAAGGAAAATATGTAAAGGCCAGGCACAGGGGTGCATGGATGCGTATCTAGGAACTTGACAGGACTGCTGGAGCCCAGGAGTCCAAGCCTGGGCAATGTAGCAAAACTGTCTCAAATAGATAAACAAATCGGAAATCAATCAGAGCAGTCGCAGCTTAGCCAGTTTCTAAATCACCTCCCACCTTAAATTTCTAGGAGTGATGGAGAATGGACAGCAGCACCTTTAGTACTGTAAGTGGGGTCTGCAGTGCTGAGTAAGGCTTCGATCCCATCAAACCACATAAAAAAATCAGACCTTTCTCTAGTAAAAATAGAAATCTTTTTGGGGGGCCGGGGGTTTAGCTCAGTGGTTCTGCCGCCTGACTCGGCAAGTGCAAGGTCCCAAGTTTGATCCCCGGTACCAAAAAATAAAAAAATAAAAATAAATAAATAGTAAAAATAAATAAAAATGGGGCAAAAGAATAAAAAATGTCTCGAAATACACATCTACCATGGTGACAAATCTCTCAGGTGCCCCTTTCCTCTTCCAACTTTCCTGTTCTCCCCGCCTGCTGTCAGACTTATCAAACATGCACCCCGGCTGCAGACCTCGCAGGGGGTGAAGGCTGCAGTCTCTCTGGCATTCACACCCCTTGTCCCTCAGTAACAACCTAAGTCGGTACATTGCTGCCCTAAATAAAGAGTTCATTTTCAAGCTTCCCTTGCAGTTACAGGCTGATGTTATGTAAGGAAAAGGTGTGTGCACATTGCTGGGTCTGCATCTTTTTTTTTTTTTTTGCTGGAGGTTGAAGCCAGGGCCTCCGAGTGATAGGCTTATGCTCTAGCACTAAGCTACCTCTCTGGTCCCTTGGGTCTGCATCCTTAATGGATGATGCTTTTTTTTTTTCCTTTTCTTTTTTTGAGATAAGACCTTGTTATGTAGTTCAGGCTGGCTTTGAACTCACTGTGTACCCCAGGCTGGCTTTGAACTTACCGTGGTCCTCCTGCCTCAGCCTCCCGAGTGAGGAGATTATAGGCATGCACCACTATGCCTGGCTGAGGATGGTGCATTTTTTACTCTCCTCTTATTCTCCTCCTTGCTTGCTGGGATGCAAGTGTAATAGCTAGAGCTGAAGAATCCACGGGCTCAGAGGCCTGGGTTCTTGGAACCACAGACAGCACACCAGACAGGCTGTGGCCCGCCTTGGATTTTTTTTTTCCACATGGGAGACATAACTCTGATCTTGTCTACGTTGCTGTTATTTGAGTTTTCTGTCGTTTGCAGCCAATCCCGGTTCTTTCTAATGTAGACTTGCTGACTTCTGCATCCTCTCTCCCTGTCACTTCAACTAGACCGCACACTCCTTGGGAATATAGGTTCTGATCCTGTACTCTACAGCACCAAAATACTTAGAGACTGACCCAGATGCCAGCGCGCTTACTGTTATATAATGCAGGACGGGTCACTCTTTAATATTAGCAGGGGTAGGATATGATGGTGCATGAATTAAAAAAAAAAGGTCAAGGTAAAAGATAATCCAGATGTTGTCAGAGTTACTGTTTTTCTCCTTGTTTCTGTTTTGGTATTTGAAATTAATTCAGAGATAGGAGAAAGATTTAAGAAAATAGGATATTATTCAGGTACCTAAAACAATGCCTATTAGACTACACTTCTGAATGGATTTTTTTTTTTAACACAGGGATTCACTGAGTTACCCAGGCTGGTCCTGAAATCCTTGGCTTCAGGCGTCCTCCTGCCTCAGCCCCCCAAGTAGCAGGACAGACTTCAGGCACACCACTGCACTGGCTTGAATGAAGACTGATGGCTTTTGAGATAGGGTCTCACTATGTAGTTCAGGCTGGGCTTGAACTCACAATGTAGCCCATGCTGGTCTTGAATTTGCAGTGATCCTCCTGACTCAGCCTCCCAAGTGCTGGGATTACAAGTGTGCACCACCACACCGGCATGGAGATTTTTTAAAAAGAAATTTCAAATACATGGTTAAGATGTTAACAGTTTTCTCAGTCATGTAGGTATAAATTATTAGAGGTTACCACCGTCCCTTTTCTCTGGTTTTCTAGTTTCCATCAGAAGGATGTCTCTCTAAACACACTCCTGGGCTTCTGGCCTTTCTTACCCTTCTTGCTCTCCAGGTAGACGACTTAAGTGATTGGTAAAATTCGGAAGAATTTATCTGGCTCAGCAATTTCTCTGTCTGGGGAGAGGTCTAGCAGACAGCACGCCGTGTGCTCGCCCAAGGAAGGTGGGCAGGGGAGGGAGGGCAAGTGCTCCCATCACTGCTGCACACCTCGACTTACGACTCCCCGCGCTCGCCATTCTCACGCACAAAGTGTAGCCTGCTCTCTGTCCCTTCAATCATTAATTTTAAATGAGTGGACTTCAATATTTTGAAGAAAAATGTTGTGTTTTGGTTAATGTTCAGGTCGAGGAGAAACTGCTTATCATCACCTATAAACTCTTCGGTGTCATCTGTCTGTGTGCTGGGAGTCAGGTTCCTGTCTCTAAATCGCTCATCAGTAAAGCATCAACAGATCCCTGGTGACCTGAAAGAATTCGTGACCCCTCCACCCCTAATAAAGTAGAACTTAAAAGAAAATCAGTTTGGTTTGGTTTGGATTCTTTTCCTTTGTTTGTTTGTTTTGAGACAGGGTCTCTCTATGTAGCCCAGGCTGGCCTTGAACTTATGGTGATACTCCTGCTTCAGCCTCTTTTGTGCTGGGATCACAGGCATGCTCCACCCAGCCCAGCCAAATTACAAAAAAGTTTCTGTTCTAATCGGGGAGTAGCAGATGAAAGAAGGATGATATAAACATTTTCTAAAGATCCACTTTCTGCTGGACACTAAACTAAGCACTTTACATATTCTAACTAAACCCTCTGAAGTAGGCAAGAAATTGTGATGGGAGAAATTCAATGAACGCCCAGAGTCACTTGGAAAGCCAACACGGGGATCCAGGCCTGACTCCAAGCCCAAGCATGTTCTGCCCTGCCATGCAGCCTCCCCCAACCCTGTTATCTGCCACAGCATGGATGACTTCCTTCTGTTCTGTCTCCTTAGGTCTCCAACCAGGCTGTGGCAAACTTCCTGATCTATGTCTCACTTCCATGGTCTTTAAAACCACCTGCTCTCTGTGGAAACTGCAATCATGCTTTGTAGGGCTTCCTGTCCAGACTGGGGGGTCTATTCCCTTCCCATGTGACACTCTGAGCAGTAGGGTGGTGGCACACAAATCATCCCAGCCATCACCAGGTGGCCCACCCACGCTGCTGGGCTTGGCCATGTTGCTAATCCACAGAATGGTGAGCAGAATGCTGTTTTAAGCCATCCAGTATGGCTTGTTACACAGCATAGGCTAACTGATACAGCCTCTCTGGCCTCAATGAAGAGACTCTTTGCAGTTAAAAATAAATGTGGATAGACCCAAAAGTCATGGAAAATTTACTGACAATGGCTTTTTTACCTATTCAGCTTCCTAAAAGTCCAGTCTGATTCAATGTTAGTACTCCCTAAAACCAAATAGGCTACGTATTCTAAAAACTGACAATGGCCAGATGTGGTGGTGCACACCTGTGATCCCAGCACTCAGGAGGCTGAGTCAGGAGGATGGCTTCGAGTTTGAAACCAGTGTGGGCTACACAGTGAATTCAAGGTCAGCTTGAATTACATACAAACCCTGTCACAAACAACTAATAAACAAACAGAAGGTGACAATGAATTCATCCAGCCTTCCTCTCTCGTACACTCCTTGAGGCAAGGAAACATTTCACAACTGTGTATCTCCAGAAGCAATAGAAAAGAGGTGATTTTAATCCCCAGGGAAGCTAAAACCTTCCAGCTACTTTGAAGTACACTGTAGTCATAACCTTGGGAATAAAGTTTGGTGACTTTAATAAGAAATGGACAAGGGCCAGGGATGTAGCTCAGTGGTTCCGCCGCCTGCCTTGCAAGTGCAAGGACCCAAGTTCGATCCCCAGTACCAAAACAAACAAACAAACAAACAAAAAACAAATGGACAAAAGCCATGGCCACACGTGGGGCTCATGAGACTTAGTCCTTGAATTTCAACTACATTGTTTATTTTCTTCTTTTGGGGGGAGGGGATGGAACCCAGGTCTCCCACATGCTAAGCTCTCCATCACCAAACTACACACTCAGCTCCCCTTGGGAGACAGCTCAGGCCAAAGTCAGGATCAATTTAGATATGTACAAAAGGCCTTATGAGGTTTTGCACTTTGTTTTTTTTTCTTGTGTGTGTGAGATTTTGAGACAGGGTCTCACTATGCACTCCAGGCTGGCCTTGAACTTATAAAAAGGGCTTTATGTATAAAAGATCAGCCGGGGATTTAGCTCAGTGGCACTGTGTCTGCCTTGCAAGTGCAAGGTCCTGAGTTCGATCCCTGGTACCAAAAAAAAAAATCAGAGTTAACTCGTTAAAATGGAATTCACAGGCTGGGGATTTAGCTCAGTGGTTCCGCCGCCTGCCTCAAAAGCGCAAGGTCCCAAGTTCGATCCCTGGTACCAAAAATAAATAAATAAATAAATAAAATAAAATAAAATGGAATTCACTATTGGGGCATTCCTCCCTTTATATCAAAATGCTTTTATTAACATAAACACAAGCATCGGTCTTACACACACACACACACACACACACACACAAGTGTTTCAAGTTTAACAAAAGATAGAATTCTAGAGACAAACCAGAGTTTCCCGTTACAATCATTACCTCAGCTAAAAATACTGAGGCACAACAAAGCAGTACCTTTCTTTTTTTTTTTTTATGGCACAGGGGATCGAACACAGGACCTTGTGCTTTCGAGGCAGGCAGCAGCACCACTGAGTTAAATCCCTGGCCCCAGCAGTACCTTTCTTAATGACCCATAATGAATGACCCTTAATGACCCTTTCCTCAGAGTCTAGAGCTGTGGGCCAGGGATTTAGCTCAGTGGTTCTGCCGCTTGCCTTGAAAGTGCAAGGACCCCAGTTCAATCCTTAGTACTGAAAAAAAAAAAAAAAAAAGAGTCCAGAGCTGAGCCCAAAACTCAAAGCTGCTAAGTCACTTGCAAAAATTACACTGTACCCGTTGACTGAGCTGAACAACAGCTACTCAGAAATGCTGCGACATCAACTGGACCCTCGCCATGAGCACCTGCACACTCAGGAGGCACCTTTGGAAAACAAGGATGGCCTAAAAGCTGATTCTGAGTATTTGCTACACTTGGGACCTGAGCCAAGGAGACAAGATTAGCAAATCGAAGGCCCAGATACAGAGCGTGACTCGAGTACTCTCTATCGGGAGTTTGTAAGCCCTGTTCTCCAAAGCTCTCCTGCCTGAGGTGGGGTGTTCTATAGCTTTTCAGACCTGGGGCCTTCTGTCAATTCTCTGATGATTCTAACTCCATTTGTTCCTTCAACCTAAGTGTGCTAAGTGCCTGCTACTATGCTAAGTGTCATTTCTTGTGAGATGATTCTGTTATGCTCCTTTCTGAAAGAGGTAAAAGAGGAAGCAAAGAAAAAGAATAACTTAAGTGACTACTTTATACATGCAAGAAATAGTACATATTTATAAAACATATGTGTGGATATAGTTAGGTGAGTTAGGTGAAAAATGGAAAAAGATCTTGCACCAGTACCTGTATCCTAATTCTTCACTGAGATGGATCATATGAAGGATATAGGATTCCTTGCTTGTTCCAGTGAGTCCAGGGAGCAATAAGATGGTGGGTCTGGTGCTGGCATCTGTATAATACGCACTGTTATCATTATCAAACCAGTCCAAAGAAATCTGTCCTCCATCTGCAGTTTTAATAAGTTCACTGAAAGAAACAATTCCAAAGACATTACTCATTAAGTCTTTCAAATTCTGTCTTACTGTTAGGGTTTTTTGTTTTTTGAGTCAGGATCTTGCTGTATGTAGCTCAGGGTGGCCTTAAACTCACTATGTAGCCCAGCCTGGCCTCGAACTCAATAGTAATCCTCCTGCCTCAGCATCCCAAGTGCTGGGATTACGGGCATGTGCCACCACACCTGGACAATATTAGGGTTTGTTTTTGTTTGTTTTTAATGTTACGGTTTTATTTCTACAAATATCCGACATTTTTGGTCATCTCAAAATAACTTAAATTCAGCATTCACTCACACACAAACAAATCTATGTGTCACTTTCTTTCACCATAAGGATGATATAAAGATTAGTACCATAGCATATTTCCAGCAGCCCCAATAAAAGGTAATACACAAAAATTAACTTCAAATCCCTTCAAACATTTGAGCTGGAGGTGTGGCTCACTGCGAAGTGCTTGCCTAGCTTGTGCAAGCCTTGGGTTCAATCCCCAGCACCGCAAGAGAAAAAAAAAAGCACTTCAAATATTTATCGTGTAATCATTTCCTCATTACTCTAAATACCTAGCATTTAACCCCAATTTGATTGAGGTCACTCAGCTAACTCAACAGGGAATCATAAAATGCAGATCTGATTATGGCTGTAGCTCTTCTAACTCAATAATGCAGCCTCCCCACAGAGTCCAGTACACAATTTGCTTCTTAAATAAGGTATTTCTTACATAGTATCTATAAACTTAACAATTTTCCCAAATCGTGCACATTTGAGGCAACAAAAGTCTAGAAGCACTAGATGACTCAGGGAAATTAAAAACAGGCACCACTTAAGTCTCCTGGCTACACATTCCCGGCTACACGGCTAACATCTCAAGCACAGCCTCACCAAGGAGGCAGCTGCGTGTCAGCGGGAAGGTCCCAGGAGCCGCGGAGAGGAGGCCCGAAACACCCTGGTGCCCGCGGGACAGATGCAGGACAAACCGGGGAAGTAGTACCTCAGGTACTTCTCCCTCCTAGAAAATAAACCATTTCCATTAGGGGCCAAAAGAGAGAAAAAGAAAGAGGAAAGGAAAGGCAATATCTGAAGATTTTTCCTGCAGCTTCAAGTGGGGCTGGGGGCTCGCTTTCCATTTCCTCCCCCGATCCTGCTCTCTACGGAAGCCAGAGGTCCTGTCAGTCCCGAGCCGGGAGCTCGCAGGGCCGGACGCGCACTTACTTCCTGTAGCGCACCGGGGGCTTGGCGGTGATGAAAGGTCTCAGCAGCGTCTGTCCTCGGCTCTCCCAGCACCAGACCGTGGGGTAGTAAGTTTCCGTCACCACGGGACAGTGCTCCTGGAGAAAGCGGCTGAAACTTTCGCCTCCCGTCACTAGCCGGGGCTTCTGCAGGGAAAGCCGGTCGTCAGCGAAGGGTCCGGACAGGGGCGCACTTTCCGCCGAGTAGCCGCAGCCCCTGAGAGACCCCCGATGCCTACTCCTGGGAGACGGGCGCGAAGGATTCACGGTCGCGACCGTCTAAGCGGTGGCTCACCGGATCCCCGGGGGAAAAGGCGAGAGTCAAGGCGGGCGTCCTCCTCTGAGGCGCTGCACGGTCCCGCCGCGGGCCGAGGATCCGAGCCGCGAATCCCCGGCCCCGTCCCCAGAGCACGTGGCGGGGGCTGCCCGGCGTCCCCGCGCCACGGGGCCGCGTCCAGGGCGAAGGACACCGCGGGACCCGCGCGCCCCCCGATGCCACCAGCCGCTGGTCCGCGCCGCGCTCCCGGCTCACCTTGGCTATGCTGCTCAGGTAGTAACAGGCGTAGGCGACGCTGAAGCCCAGGATCAAGGACAAGCCCATGCCCGAGCCGAAGAACCCGACGCGCACTTGGCGCTCCAGGCAGAGCGAAAGCTCCCGGGACAGCATCCGCAGCTCCGTGGCCAGGTGCTGCATGGCGCGGGCGATCGCGGGCGCCGCGCCCCGTCTCCGGCGTCTCCTACCTGGCACAGCGCGGCTTCCACGAACGGGCGCCGCGCCGCGACCCGGGAACGCCGAGCCCGCCCGCCCGACGCCGCTGGCTCCGCCCCGCCGGCCCCACCCTCGCCCGCCCCTCGGGAACCTTCCGGAGGTGGGGCCCGACCCTGCCCCCGGGCGACTCCGGGCGAACTGAGGTCCCTGCGAGGTCGCGGGAGGCCGGAGCGCCCCACGCGCGTCGGAGCGCGCGCGCCTCCTGCCGGCAGGAGACCGGGCCCTCCCCGGTGACCTTGACCGGTGTCACTCGGGCGACTAGCGGTTGGGGTAGACAGGAAAGGTGGCTCGGATTCCAGGCTTTGGGGACCTTATGCCTAAGCTATGTTGGGAGAATTGGCTACGTAGTGAAAGAATCCTACACGCCCCCTCCCCATGAGTCCGGGACCCCTGGAGGCTGTCAGAAGAGGAGACAAATCCTATAGACATCGAGCGGCCAGGACAGTCATTCGGACTTCAAATCTGTCTGCAAACAGGGAGGTAGATCTTTCGCAAAAGGCCAGGGGACCAAGACGTGTGGGGATGAAAAGGGAATGGAGCTGTGTTACCGACACTGACCAATCCCCACCAGGGATGTGACTGCAAACAGGTACCACTGAAAATTAAAAACAATTTCTCAGTGGATCTTCTTAATAGGTAGGGGACTTAAATGAGAAGCAGTTTCTAAGATTAAATGGAAAGGTCAAGAATAGGAAGCAGGATTCAACAATGTCCAAAAGCCCATTTGTGGTTCATGAATTTTTCGAACTTGAAACTTGTGGAAACGCACACCCACTTCCTGAAGCAGGGACAGGAAACGATTTAGGGAGTATGTTTGAGACTCACTTAGGACAAAGTGGTAAAAGTCAGAGGACACTTAAAGGCATGGGAAAGGCCTAGAAGAGGTAATAGGGGTGGCAAGACTTAGGCAAAACAAGGTGAGGCCCGACCAGACTATGAAAAATGTTACGGGGCTGTACATTTTGTAAATATATTTTTATTGGCAGATAGTAACTGTACATGTGTATGAGATTCAGTGTGACATTTCAAGCCATGTGTATACTGTGCAGTGATCACATCACGGGAATTGGCGTATCCGTTGCCTCAGAATTTACTGTTGCTTTGTGTTGGGAACATCTGAAATCCTTCCCCTGTGATTTTGAAATAATTTTTTTCAATCATAGTTAGGATTGTAAATTAATGGTGTGTCTGAGTGATAGGAAATTGAGACAGGCTAGAAGTGAGCTGTTTATTTAGCTTTGATTTGGTCACCGTAGTTTGATGGTTGGTGATACCAAGAATAATTCAATTACTTTCCATGAGCCTGTATCTTTCCTTTCTCTGTGTGTGTGTGGTACTGGGGATTGAACCCAGGGCCTTTTCCCTGAACTACATCCCCAGCTCTTTTTTATTTTTGAGAGAGGGTCTTGCTAGGTTTCCCAGACTGGGCTGGAACTTGTGATACTCCTGCCTCAGCTACCCAGAGTGTTGGGATTAGACGTGTGCACCACCATGCCTGCCTGTTTAATTTTCCTTTAGATAAGAGCTATGATTCCCAATTTATAAGTGAGAAAATGGGAGCACAGAGAATTTCATTCATTCACTAAACTAATCTCTTTTTGGGCTCCTACCAGGCACTGAGGATCTAAAGATGAGTGAGACAGGCAGAGGACTTGACAACTGAGTGGTAACAGAGGAGCAAGCGAGGGACTTCGGGAAGTCACGAGTGGTGGGGAAAGGGGTATCAGCTGTAGTAGTAATAGCGAAATTTGGGGCTGAAGTAGAAAAAAGAGAGTTTCTCACAACGGCATTTGGTAGTTGAAATCTTTAGCAGGGCAGAAGAACTAGGCTTGAAAATTTGGAAAATGCCTCTAAAAAGTTGTGGAGCTGAGCCAGGCAGTAGAAAGGCTGAGGCAGGAGGATCCCCATGAGTTCAAGGCCAGCCTGAACTACATAGTGAGACCCTGGTCTCAAAAAACAAACAAATGAAATAAAAAATAAAGATCAGAAAAGTATCCCTGAAAAAGATGTGAGCAAATGCCTAGTGTCCCCATCCATTTTCTGTTGCTATAACAGACCCGAGAGTGGGTGATTTATAAAGGGAAGAAGTGCATGTAGCTCATGGTTCTAGAGGCTGGAAGTCCAAGATCGCTGATAGCCTGGCTCCCGCTGAGCGGAAGTGAGTTGGGCTCGAGGCCCGTGTGGAAGAGGCGAAACAGGAGGGTGGCCTTAACAACGTGCCTGCGGGATGACTGATCCAGTCCCGGCAGAGAACCCACTCACTACCAGGAGAATTAACCCAGTCCTTCAGGAAAGGTATTAATCCCTTTGAGTGACCTAATCACCTCTCAAAAGCCCCACACTCTGGTAATACTGCTCCATCGGGGACCTTATTTCAACACGTGTTTCAGAGGGGCCAAATCAAATCCAAACCCGAGGGCTCAGCTAAGAAGAGATGAAAGATTTTAATAGGAAGAGAAAACTGTATATTCTGTCTTAAGCCAGAAGGGCAGAGCACCTTATAAGTTTCATAGCCAGGAAGTAGGCAGAGTTGGGGTTTGTACAGGATGCCACCAAGACCTGCTTTGGCAATAATCATGTTACATTATAAAATACTGTTAGCTTTGTGATCAACGCATGATAACAACAAAAAAGAAATAGTTACTTGAAATTTTAAGAAAATTATACCTACAAAAACCTGCAAACCATCTGTCATAATGAAGCTACATCGGTCACTGTGAAACTCGCTGTCTTGGGAGTTTTGTTTTGTTTCATTTTGTTTTATTTTTTGGAGGTGCTGGGGATCAAACCCAGGCCCTTGCACATGCTAGGCAAGCACTGTACCTCAATGATGGTTTGAGCTCTGTCCCCAGGGCTTCTCTTCTCTCTTTTCTTTTCCTTTCTTTTTGAGATTGAGTCTTCCCATGCAATTCAGGCTGGCCTTGAACTCTCAGTGATCCTCCTGCCTCAACCTCCCGAGTGCTGGGATTACAGATGTGTGCCACCACGCCCAGTTCTTTTCAAACTTTTCATCTGTAGCAGGGCAGAAGAACTAAGCCCGTAATTGAAGTAATGGAGCTGGAACAGCACATTCAGCCTTTATAACAGCATGAAGTGCTCAGGAAGCACTTGTCATTTTCTTATTTCTAAGTGTGTATTTGTATTTTAAGGAGAAGAGCCACAGAGAATGTGTGATGGGCAGACCCTCAGGTGACCTGGGCATCTCTGGTCCCCAACCCTGTGTATGCAGGTGGGGCCTGGGACTCACTTCTAACCAACAGAGTATAGCAAAGCAATGGGACACTGCCACTCCTGTGGTTACACTGTCATCTAAGACTGCATTTTAGCAGATGGGAGCTAGAGACTGTCCCACTAGCCTAGAGGAATCAAGTAGCTATGTGAAGTGACCCCATGGAAAGAGCTAGTTCATGAGAGGCCCTGCAGTTTCCAGCTTGGCTTTTTTTTTTTTTTTCCCAGGCAAGGTCTTGCTATGTTGTTCAGGCTGGCGTCCAACTGACTGTGTAGTCTAGGCTGGCCTTGAACTTGCAGTGACCTTCCTGCCTCAGCTGCCCGAGTGCTGGGATTGCAGGCATGTGTCACTAAGCCTGGCTTTCCAACTTGGCCCTTTGAAACATGCACTTCGGGGCAGTCAGCTGCTGTACAAGAAATTCTGCTATTCAGAGGCCACCATGCTTCAAGAAAGCCCAGGCTGACCACATGGAGAGGCTGCTCAGAGCGAGTGAAACACCTGTCCAGCCCAGATGTGCCTGCCGACACAGCTGAACTCCCAGACAGGTGTGTAGAGCAGTTGATTGACCCAGTCACAGCTGTAGATGACTCTGGCCCAGATGTCCTCTGACCACAGCCACATAAGAGACGCCAGCAAGAACGACCCAGCCGAGCCCGTCTGCCCACGGGACTCCAAGCTCATCGAGCGTTAATGCTGAGTCAGTGAGTGTGGGGCAGCCGCTTAGGCAGCACTGAGTAACCAGCACCAGGGCCAACTGTGTCAGGGAGGGACTGGCAAGACAGTTTAAGTCTGTCACCTACCGTGTGGTGCTGACAAGCAAGGGACCATGTGGAGGTGTGTACATCAGCAGTTTTTATTGTTTTTATAAACACTGGTCCTCAATGGATTCAGAATGTTAAACACTTTCAAAAATAGAACTTTAATAAAGATGGCTTGAAAAGCACTGACTTAGAATTTCTTATTTCTAATAGGCCTTCCTTGATATTTTTGTCACTGTTAAAGGTTTCAAAACAAAAAAGGAGAACTAGACCAAATGAAGAAATGTATGTAGACACCATTTACAATGGAAGCCCATTGTAACTCCCATATGGGAGTTCTAAGAATAAATTCTTTTTTATAATTTTAATTTGTATTTTATTAGTGCACGTTCAGAGTACATATTGATCACATTCCTCATGGAGAGTTGCTCCATATACATAACACATCTTAGTTCTTTTAACTTCCCTTTTCCTTCCCCTCATACCCTCCATCTCTTGCTAAACCTTTTTGTGTTTGTTTTCATTTTTTGAGACAGGGTCTTGGTATGTAGTTCAGGGTGGCCTTGAACTCTCGGTGATCCTCCTGCCTCAGCCTCCCAGGTACTGGGTTACAGGCGTGTCCCACCATGCCTGGCCTATAAATGCTTCTTTTAAAAATAAAGATTTATAGTGGAAGAGCACTTGTCTAGCATGTGTGAGGTCCTGGATTTAATCCCCAGGACCATAACAAACAAGCACAACATTTTAGGATCTTTGGGGGAGAACTTTGGTCACATTTGGAGGATAACAGGGGACTACTCCTTAGTGTGAGAAATACTAAGGAAAGGGAAAAAAGCCAGCATTTTCTTGCCTTCCTTGAATCAACCATATCTTAGGATAATCAAATAGTCCTGAGGGAAAGTTCTACACAAAAGAATTCTGGCTAACAAATTGAAGAAGGAATGGTAGGAAAGGAGTATCATTATTTCACAGCCCATAATGAAATAATTATAATTCTAAGTAATGAGTATTATTGCTGCTTAAACCATAGAAGCTAATGGGCAAATTTATAATGGGTGGGCTAGATTGACAATTCCCTTGATCAATCTAAACATCAAAAATACATAGTCACCCAGAAATTAAGTGCACTCTGAAGGCATAAAAGAGGAAGTATGAAATGTCACCCATGAAACACCTTACTTTAAAAAATCCAATTTCCTCAAGCCTTGAGATCCAATTCCCATTTTATAGACATACCAGAGGCAGAGAAACACATTCAACACTTCGGGGATGTGATTAGAAGAATCCAGAGTAGGGGAAATTCTCTGGGTCAAACAATATGGTTTATTCAATATGTTATTTTCAAAGGAATAAAAAAGAGAGGGAAGGTGTGCTGTTAACCTTGATTGTCAACTCGCCTGGATTATGAGACTCCTGGAGAGGTGATTGGATTGTTAGGGTGATGACCTTATCCTGGGCTAATCCACTCATGAGTGCATAGTGGAAAGGGCCATTAGGAGGTGGGGCCCCGATGGAGGAAGTGAATCATGGGGTTGACCTTGCAGACTATATCTGCTCCCTGGCCCCTCTTCTCTGGCTCTGCCGTTATGCTCTGCCTCCTGTCTGCCATATGGGGTAAGTAGCTTTATTCCACCATACCCTTCCACCATGATGTTTGTGCCTTGGAACCAATTTACCATGGACTGAAACCTCTGAAACCATAAGCCAAAATAAATCTTTTCTTCTTCAAGTTGCAGGTGTCAGGTATTTTGTACCAGCAACAGAAAAGTTGACCAATATAGAAGGAAAACCACAAATTGGGAGATCAGTCAACACAGTGTGACTCAAGTTTGGATCCTGATCCAAACAAACAAATCTTAAAAACAAATTACATGAGACAAGGAAAATGTGAAGACAGACTGGATGTTTAGGGAAACCAAAGAGCTACAGTGAGAGTGTATAATAGTATTGTGTTTCTATTTTCCTTTTTAAAGAGTACTTATCTTTTAGAGAGATTAATAAAATGGCCTCTGGGATATGCTTCAAAATAATCCAGTGGGAAGTAGGTGTGGATTGAAGTGAAACAAGGTTTCTGTAGCTGAGGTACATGGCCATTCCTTGTGCAAGTCTGTCTACATTTGTATATGTTAAAAATGCCATGTAGGGGCCAGGGATTTAGCTCAGTGGCACTGTGCCTGCCTTGCAAGTGCAAGGTCCTGAGTTCCATCCCCAGTACCAAAAAAAAAGAGAAAAGAAATACCATGTAAGGCCTGGGGGTATATTTCAGTGTGGAGTGCTTGCCTAACACACTCAAGACCCTGAGTTTAATCCCCACACAACAAAACAAAAAGAAACTGTAGATTGGGGGTAGAAATACTCTTGGAGCATAACTATTTTTATGTATTTATTTATGGATGTTTGCAGTACATAATGATTACAGTTATCATGCGGAGTTGGGACATGTACATATCAATTCTTTTTTCTCCCCATACCCTTCCTATCCCTTCCTGCACAATTTATCCCTCCCTGCTTATTCTTGGAAGCAGATTAAATATCCATCAACAAATAAATGGATAAACAAAATGTGGTATTTACACACAATGGAGTACTACCCTACCATAAAGAAGGATAAACTTGAGGCATTCTTAGGTAAATGGATACATCTTGAGACCATGTTAAGTGAAATAATCAGATACACAAGTGGAAATATTGCATGGTTTCTCTTATATGAGAACCCCCAGCCCATAGGGTATAATTATTTTTTAAACTATATTTTAAATAATTTAATCTTGGAATAATTTTAGATTTACAGAAAAGTTTCAAAGATAGCTCATAGTTCTCATATGGCCCTCACCCAGTCATTCCCATTAACATTTTACGTTACTCTGTACATCTGTCAAAACTAAGAGATTAACACTAGTGTATTAATATTAACTAAACTCTAGACTTGTTTAGCTTTCACCAGAGTTTCCATTCACGTTCTCTTTGGTCCTCGGGTCTCACACAGGATGTTACATTCACACTTAACATCATGTTGGGCTTGTTTCCTTGGGCCTTTGATCGTTCCTCAGTCTTCCCTTGCTTTTAGGATTTGCCGTGTGTGTGTGTGTGTGTGTGTGTGTGTGTGTATGATACTGGGGATGAAGCCCAGACAGTGCTGGACTATCAAGCCCCCTCCTATCAGGATAGTGCTCCTCCAAAATTACCCACACTGGCCTCAAATTCATAACCTTCCCACCCCAGACTCTGAGTAGCTGGGATAATAGGCAGACAATACCATGCCTGGCTGGATTTGACTCTATTTTTGTACACTTTTGCAGTGCATTATGATTACATTTATTGTGGAGAGTTTGTACATGTACATAATACATCTTTTTTTTTTTTTTTAGATAGGGTCTCACTATGTAGTTCAGGCTGGCCTTGAATTTGCAGCGATCTTCCTGCCTCAGCCTCCTGAGTGCTGGGATTACAGGTGTGTGTGGACCTCCACACCCTGCTCTACATAATACATTTTAATTCATTTTTGTCTCCCCTTTCTCTCCCATCCCTCCCTGCTCTCCAACTCTTGTTCCCCTTCCCACTTACAAAAGCTCTATTTCCATTTTTTTCTTTGAGATTCTTTATTCTATCTCTTTTCCCTTCCCTCCATCTCTTTTTTCCCTCCCATTTTATTTATTTTTTTTATTTATTTTTTGGTACTGAGGATCGAACTCGGGTCCTTGTGCTTGCAAGGCAATTGGCAGAACCACTGAGCTAAATCCCTGGCTCTTCCTTCCCATTTTAAAAAGGTCTCCCTACTTCTTCTTTTTTTCTTTGGTGCCAGGAATCAAATTCAGGACCTTTCGCTTGTAAGGCAGGTGTGGTGCCACTGAGCTAAACCCCTGGTTCCTGACTTCTTAATTTCTCATATAAGAGAAATCATGTGATATTTAAGCTCATATGTCTAATTTATTTCACTTAATGTTATGGCCTTGAGATATATCCATTTTCCTACAGATGCCTCACATTTATCCTTCTTTATGGCAGAGCAGTACTCCATTGCACACAAATACCACATTTTATTTATCCATTCAGGGCAGTGGATTTAGCTCAGTGGTTCTGCTGCCTGCTTTGAAAGCGCAAGGTCCTGAGTTCAATCCCCAGTACCCCCCCCCCAAAAAAAGGAGGGCTAGGGATTTAGCTCAGTGGTGCAGCCACCTGCCTCGAAAGCACAAGGTCCCGAGTTCAATCCCTGGTACACCACCAAAAAAAAAAAAGAAAGTGTCATTATTTATCCATTCATCTGTTGATGGATACATAGGCTGGCTGTTTCCAAGGTTTGGCTATTAAAAATTGTGCTGCTATTAACATGGGAGTGCATATATCACTGTAATATGATGACTTTAACTCTTTTGGGTGAATTTGACAGTCTTGAGAACTGGTCATGTATCCTAAAGACTGCCTCCCAGTCTGCATTTGCTTGATGTTTTCACAATTAGCATGGTAGTGGGTAAGTGTCTCTCTTCTCATCCTACTGGGTGTACACAGTGGCACACAACAGCCCTGGAGATATTAACCTTCAGCATGTGGCTACAGCAGTGCTCTCCAGGTTTCTCCACTTACAGTTACCATTTGGAAGAGTTAGAAGTCCAGCCCACTTTCTATTTTTGCGGTCTACTGGGAATCGAACTCAGGACCTTGCACTTCCCAGGCAGGCGTGGCACCGCTGAGCTACATCCCGGGCCCCGGGCCACTTTCAAGTGGTAGGAAGCCAAAACTAAATTTCACCTCCTAGACAAGGGAGTGTCTACATATATTATTTCCAATTATTCTGTCAGGAATATTTGTCTCATGTCTCTATTTCTTAAATCTTTTATTTATATCAGTATCACTCATGCATACTTACCTATTGGGTTTTAGCCCCAAATAACATTATTTTGTTCTTCAGAATCTTCCAGCTTCGGCCACTGGAAGTATTTGCGCTGGCTCCTGGGTCCCTTCGACATATTCTCACCCATCTGTCCCCTTAGCCCTCTTACTTTCTGCTCCTGGCCATCTCCTATTTCCTCTGTCCTAGGTTTAGAATTTGTCATTTTTCCAAGCAGTCCTGGTTCCTCTTACAGAGGAATGGTATTTAGAAACCAAGACCCGGGTGCTAGGTGTATGCAGCTGGAGTGTGATGACTTTTAGGCCCTCTCAGTAAACAGAGCTGGGGGCTAGATGTGCACGTACCACCCCACATATGATGCAGCTGTTTCTGCATCCGTCCTCCTCTGTATAGATGCTAAGTTAGACATGAATTCAGAGCATAACTCTTTTATGTGGATTCCCTGAGGACTTGGAGAAGGTATTAAATCTCTTAACAACATTTCCAGGGTTTCTTCTTTACATTTTGGGTAAAGAAAAATTCTATGGGCAGGATGATGCATCCTATATCTTTACCCTCTTCAAATTTATGGCAAATCAGCAACAAAAGCCAGGCAAATGACAGAACAGTTTATACTTACAGAGAACACCAGAACTGAATGCTCTAAGACATGTATGGAAGACATATATTTAGTGAAAAATAAATTTTAGGTTATATTCTGTTAAAAATATAGTTGTAAATAGCTTGGTATAAGAAATTACAAACAAACAAACAAAAAGAAATTACAAACATCATCAAATTGTTTATTAATAGAGAACTATGAACCCAACCTCAGCTTTACGTCTTCTTTATTTTTTTATTTGAGGCAAGTTCTCATCGTGTAATTCTGGCTGACCTTGAACTCGCTAAGTAGTGTATGCTGGCCTCGAACTCTTGGCGATCCTTTGCCTCAGCCTCCCAAGTGCTGGGATTACAGATGTGTGCCACCCCTGCCTGGCAGAGCTTTAACTCTTTTTTTTTTTTTTTGGTACTCGGGATCGAACTCAGGACCTTCTGCTTTCAAGGCAGATGTTGGAACCATTGAGCTAAATTCCTGGCCCCAGAGCTTTAACTCTTATTGAAATAATTATAGCGGGCTGGGGATTTAGCTCAGTGGTTCCACCACCTGCCTCAGAAGCGCAAGGTCTTGAGTTCGATCCCTGGTACCAAAAAAAGAGAAATGATTATAGCAATCTGATATCCACCTGACAGACTCTTTTGTAGGAGCACCTGATCCTGAGAACCAAGGACAAGAAACTTTGAAGATGAAAGGAGTTAAAATATGGGACGCAAAAAGAAGTCATGTTGGAAAGAAGGAATGCACATGTGGGATCTGCTGGGGAGGCCTACAAAGAAGCAGCCGAAAACTTAATTAATTAAAAAAAAGAAGCAATCAAATTCCTTGAAGGCTACAAGGTGGTCCAGGGGCAGGCATGTGTGGCTTCAGTCTCTGTCCCAATCTGCACCATTTAGACCATCACTGCCATCTCCAGAAATCTGCTTATGCTTTCTATCAGCATCAATTTGTGTTTATTAGATTCAGGGGATGGGAGCTAAGTCGTATCCATAATAGGGAGATAAATTATCCTTGTTTCCTCCAAGGTAACCAGACTCATTTGGGAGCATCTTCCTGTGGAGAGGACTCGTCTACGGACCACAGGCTCACTGGAGAGGCATCCAGCTGCTGCTGCTGTTGCTTTCTCCTTCCCTAGGAGAAAGCCAAAGGCAGACTTTGAGCAAGACAGACAGACAGGCAGGCAGGCAGGCAGGCAGGCAGGGAGGGAGGGAGGAAAGAAGGAAGGAGAAAAAGAAGGAAGCAAGGAAGCATAACATAGGTTCTAGGTGCCATGACTGAGATAAAGTCATCTCCATAGAATTGTAATTAATCCCTCTTTTCTCCTCAGGCAAAGATGCAGCTTTCTGATCCCATGTAGTTGGAAAGAAATATTTGGGGCCACCCTGACATCTGTGAAAATACCATGTCTTGCTAATTCCCAAATAGCTTGTATACAAGTAACCATAGTAGACAAGTGCAGAGTGGTCATGAGAAATGCTACCAAGAAGGCGCTAAAAATCAGTTCTTCAGCAGCACAACTCATTTACATTGGAAAAAGAAAATGGAAACAGTGCACTCCCAGTTGTGTACTTCCAAACTTGCCTGCATGCACAAGGTGTGACTGATAGGACACAGTCCTCGAGGAGATGGGAAGATGAGACTCACAATGCAGGTGACAGCCACAACCTTTCCCGTCTCTCCAAAGATCACGGCCTGCAGGGGGCAGGATTCTCGGATGCTCCCTGCCAGGTTTCACCCCCTGATGCACACAACCCCCTCCCCTGAGGGGCAGATGTGTGAGCAGGACAGGACTCCACCCTGCAATTCCGTTGCTCCACATGGCCACGGTGAGGGGATGCTGCAGAGGTAATTAAAGTTCCTAATCAGTTGACTTTGGGTTATCAAGAGGGAGATTATCCTGGGAAGGTCTGACCGAGTCTTTTAAAAGACAGACCAGATGTCAGAGATTGAAGTAGTCAGAGACTTTTTAAAGCTGCTGAACTTGAAGAAGCAAACTGCCACAAGTTCTGCAGCTGCAAGAAAGTGAAGTCTGCAGACAAGCACATGAGCTTGGAAGGGGACACTGACTCATGTCGCAGGCTCTCGACTGTGGAGCCTTTTTGACCTAATCACCCCCTAAAAGGCCCTCCTCTTAGTGTGATCACATTGGGAATTCAGTTTCAAAGTAGGAATTTGGGCTGGGTGTGGTGGCACACACCTGTATTTCCAGCACTCAGGAGGCTGAGGCAGGAGAATCACCCGTGAGTTCAAAATCAGCCAGGGCTACATAGTTCAAGTTCAGCCTGGACTATATAGTGAGACTTGTGTCATAAAACCAAGCTAAAACAAAACAAAAACAAAAACAAACACCCCTCCCCCACAAAAAGTAGGAATTTGCGGGACAAACAATGAGACCACAGCGTACCGTGTCCTCACCAGACATGGAATCCCCTGACATCCGGATCCTGGGCCTCTCAGCTTCCAGAACTGTGAGAAACAAATTTCTGTTGTTTGTAAAGCGCCCAGTCCAAGGTATTTTGTCATGGCAGCCCAAACAGATGGGTACATCTGGGAGAACGGACTCTAGGTCAAGACCTGCCATCCACGCCAAGGTGATTCTGTCCTTGTCTGCTGCCATAGGCGTTTGTAGCCAGCTCACTGCTCTTCATTGTTGCTGTTCATTGGGTCTGACCAGCCTGCCAGGTCCCCTCGCATGGGCCCCACAGTCTAGATCTCTAAGCTCTGTAAGTGACCTCTCACTAGCCCTGAAACCAGAGGGAAGCTTTCTCCTTTCCCTGGGAATGTAGTGGGCCCCCCAGGAAACCTCTTCCTAAAGAAAGCTCCAGTCCCCGACTCTCTTTCCTGTCCCCTAAGCCTCTTGGCCATAGGTCAGCCAAGAGCATGGCACGTTTACAGAGATTGTATCATCCTAATACAATAAGCCATGTGACATACATCCTCTTGCCAATGTCCCAAGAAATTTCAGTGAAATAGCCACTTCTTGTCACAGACTTCCATCTCTTTTGAAAGGCACACACCTGTGATCCCAATACTCAAGAGGCTGAGGCAGGAGGATCACTGAGAATTTGGGCTATAGAATGAGACCTGGAGAGAGGAAGAGAGAGAGAGAGAGAGAGAGAGACCAAGACAGATAGAGACAGAGAGAGAGGATCGTATATTGACTGTGGTCTTAATGTGAGTGTGGGTCAACTATATTTAGATTGTCCCATCTGGTGCAATAATAACTACAACATCTAAACTGCTTCGCATTATCTGGTGAGAACTTGGACCAAACTGTGGGCTCACTTTAAATGAGCCCAAAGTGCACACTTACCATGATGCTAACTGGTGTAAGGGAGGATGTCAACCTGCCACGAGCTGGGGTGTGTCTCATGACATTTCCCGGAAGCACAGTGCGAACAGGGTGAAGGTCAGCACTAGAGCTTGGTGGGGCTGTGGTGGGTCTGGGAGAAGTGCATGTTCTAGAATCGACATTTCAGAAGGAAATCCAGGTAAGTGATATGGGAAAAAATCTTTTAAAACATCTTATGAGCCCCATCCCTAAGGGATTCAGGGTCTTTGGAAATTATAGTCTTCCCTGGAAGGTGAAGGAGGAGTGTGGCAGCCCCTTCCACACATCCCCTGCTGAGATAAGATTCCCTGGAGAGGAAGTGGCTGGCAGGGGCCTGGCAGTCGAGTTGGGGTCTGCTTGTTCATGTCTCCCACTGCCAAAGTCCAGAGAAGTCTGGAGGATACACAGCCAGGGCTGGACAAGCAGGCAAGACTTTGTGGTATGTTTGACTATGCCTGGGAAATGTTTTATGTGTGGTAGATGCTGACGTAGAGAAGAAGTAGGGATGAAGAGAAAGTTAGTATACTTCTGCACTAGGAATTCTTTTCTTTTTTAAAAAATTTTTATTTTTTTGGAGACAGTATTGCTATGTAATTCAGGCTGGCCTTGAACTCAGTTTGGAGCCCAGGCTGGTCTTGAGCTTGGGGCGATCCTCTTGCCTCAGCCTCCTGAGTGCTGAGTTTACAGCATGTGCCACCATGCCTAGAGACACTGGGAATTCCAAGTGGACTCACTTCCACATCCCATCTTTTTCTGTGAGGAAATGGCTGAGAACACTCAAAAGGGCATGTGGTAACCTCAAGTGTGGCTGGAATTTCATACGGGCGTGTGTGAGCCCATGCCAACCGGAAGGGGAGAATTCCTCTGTGAAGTCATCTTGGGAAATACATCAAGCAAAAGAAATCTAAGATTTCATAACAATTTTGTTGTATTACTTAACTTTTCACTGGTGGTAAATCTGATTTGGGAGAAAAAAGGAAAAAAAAGCCTGGCTGGGCTCTGAGGTGCTGGTTCAAAGATCCCGTCAGCAGGTAGTGTACATTTGGGGACCATGTAGGGGTTATATTGTCCTTGCATGTGAGCAGAGCACCTACAAGAGCCAGTATGGCACACAGGTCAGAGAATTATTCTATGTCCCCAAATATAATTTTGTTTTTGTTTTTGTTTTTTGAGACAGGGTCTCGCTATGTAGTTTAGGCTGGCGTTGAACTCTGTAGCCCAGGCTGGCCTCAAACTCTTGAGATCTTCCTGCCTCAGCTTCCTGTGTGCTGGGATTACAGGTGTGCACCACCATGTCTGACTTATAATTAATTTTTGACAAGTTTGGCTACATAAATGTTGGCTGTGAATTCCTAAGCATCAACTCTTAGGACTTCTCAAACCTGGGTGTTTAGGATAGATGCAAAAATGAACCAAGTACCACCTACTGTAAGAATAGTATTAACTCCTTGTCTTACTCACGGGGCATCTGGGCCCAGTGAAGTTTTGTGATTCGTTGAAGGTCACAGAGTTGGTAACCCTCAGCACTGAGCCTGAGTTCAGTGAACCACGCTGCTTCTGTGCAAATGGCTGGCACCAGGTAAAATGTCAGATGATTCCTTCTAAATTTGCTGCAGAGTACTAACAATTTCTTTCTTTTCTTTCTTTCTTTTTTTTTGGGGGGGGGGCGCGTACCGGGGATCAAACTTGGGACCTTGAGCTTTTGAGGCAGGCGCTGGAACCACTGAGCTAAATCCCCAACCCTACAATTTCTGCTTCAACGCTGAGCGATGGGCTCCAACATAATCATCTTCTAAGACTGTTTTTTCTTGAGCTCTTATTTTGTTTTCTTTGGCACTGGTATCCGCGCTTTCACTCGAAGACCAACTCCTTGGGCTGAGCTGATGTCATACCCAGCTTGAGACTGAACATACCCAGGTTTAAACTGGGTGTGTGGTGCACATCTGTAATCCTAGACGGAGGAGGAGGATCGATAGGAGTTCAAGGCCAACCTTGGCTCTATAGTGAGTTTGAGGCCAGACTGAACTACATAGTGAGACCCAGTCTCAAAAATCCAAACCAGGGCCGGGGATTTATCTCAGTGGTTTCATCGCCTGCTGCGCAAGCACAAGGACCCGAGTTCAATCCCTGGTACAAAAAAAAAAAAAAAAAAAATCCAAACCAAGCCAAGCAAAAAACAAAAAATAAGAATGAAAGAAAGAAAGAACAGGGCTGTTATAGTCTCAGGGTTGTATTGAAGGGTAAGTGCATGACCTAATCAAAGTCCCTGTGTCACAAGGCTCTCTGGGGTTGTTGGGAAGGAGGAGGAGTCTTCTTTCCACCAGAACTTGTAACAGCATAGATGAATGGAGACAGGAGCTTGAGGCCACTTGGTGACTACAAAGTAAGCCATGGGAAGTAGAGGTAGAAATGAGAATGAAGGTAAACCGAAGCCAGATAGGATGTCTGAATTCTCACATCACAGGTGTTAATGGAGAACCACTGTTTTTTGAATTTATGATCTAATGGATATTCTCTTTTTGTTAAGAGAGATGACTTTGTTAGTTTAAGTGGAATAAAAAGTTCCAGTGAAGGGCCAGGCATTGAGCTCAGCAGCGGCCTGCAAGGTCCCAAGTTTGATCTCCTGTACAAAATAAAAGATACAAAAAGTTCCAAGGAATGCAACATTGTTTTGTTTAGATAAAATAATTTCAGAAAGGAAGAGGATGGAAGTCACTAGAGAATAAATCTGAATCAAGACTTTGAACTAGTTAGGATTACTTTCAGTTTCAAGTTACAAAACATCCATCTAAAAACAACTTAAGAAGGATGATTATCAGAGATTGGGATATACAGCCAGTGGTAGAGGACTTGCTAGTGGGCTACTGCCCTGGGTTCAGTCCAGAGCAAGACAAACAAACAAAAAAACCACTCCCCCAAACTGATAAGAAAATAAAGTCTAGAGACAGAGAAGCGAGAAGTCCTGGGTTGATGAACTAATCAGTGCAATGATATCAGTAAGGATCCAGAATCCCTTCTGTTTAAAATTTGAGGCAAAGACTGGGAAAAGGTGGGACCATGAGACTTAGAGTGAAGATATTTGAGTGGATTCAGATGAATCTGAGAAATGTGAATCCCTAATTTCCCCTAAGATTCTGTTCCTTTTCTCTCTTTAAAACTAAGTTATTTTGAATTAGTTTGAAGCTCATAATAAGTTGTAAAAATAGGATGCTTAGATTTTTTTTTTTTTTGGTACCAGGAATTGAACTCAAGTCCTTGCACTTGCAAGGCAGGTGGCAGAACCACTGAGCTAAATCCCCGGCAAGTTGTAAAAATAGTACAGAGTTCCTGGATACCTTCTGGCCAGTTCCATTTGATGATAATATCTGTTATGGTTTAGATCTAAAATGTCCCCCAAAAGTCTTTGTTGGAGCTGGGGCCTGGCTATAGGGGGCAGTCACTGGGGTCATGACCTGAAAGGCTGTCTTCTCTTTTCTCTGCTCCTTCCTTCTCTTTCTGCTTCCTGATCTCATGCAGGGAGTAGCTCTCCTCCACCAGACAGGTTTCTGTCTTGCAGCCAGTTTACCATGGACTGAAACTATGGAAATTGTGAGCCAAAATAAACTTCTCCTTTAGGCTGCAGGTGCCAGGGATTTTTATCCCAACAATGGAAAACTGACTAACCAATACCTTAGATCACAGCAAAATACCTTGTGAAAATTAGGAAAGTGACAGTCATACAATATCATTGTTAACTCAGGCATAGATCTTACTCATATTTTACCAATTTTTATATGCATGTCTTTTTGTGTATGTGTGTTTAGCTCTATGAAATCTCATCATAAATGTGGATTCAATTAACTTTCACCCAGTCAGGATACAGACCCATTCCATCACCACAAAGCTCCCCTGTGTTACCCCTTATTTATCATCTTACCCCCAGCTCCTCTGTTCTCTATTGTTATAATTTTGTTACTTTGGGAGCCTACAGTATAACCATTTGTGATAATGTCCTTGAATTTCCTCCAAGTTGTTACAGCTTATGAACCAAACAAATAAACACAGCCACATGCTGCAGAGCAATGTGCCAGTCACTGACACACAGCATGTATCATGATAGCCACACCATATAGCCTAGGTGTGCAGTCAGCTAAGGCATCTAGACCTGTGTAAGTAAGTGGACTCTGATGTTTATACAATGACAAAATTGCCTAATAATGCATTTCTTGGAAATACTCCCATCAAGGGATGGATAATTATGCCACTGCAAAATTTTGCAAATATGTACTGCCAGAGGACTGAGGATATGTGTGGGCATGGATTCTAGAAGTGACAGACAAAGAAAAACGAAACCACACCAAAGCAGCACTTAACAATGTGCTTGGGTGAACTGGTCAACATGGGAACACTGACTAGAGTTTTCAGATATAATGTGTAGCCCACACAGCGAGTGGTTCACTGAAAACTGGACTGAAATGGTAGCTTGCTTTTGGTGGGCTGAGGTGCCAAAACAGGCCTGGTATGGTGTGTGTGTGTGTGTGTGTGTGTGTGTGTGTGTGTGTGTGGTGTTGTCGATCAAACCCATGACCTTGTACCTGCTAGGAAAACACTCTACCACTAAGCCACATCTCCTACCATTCCTGGTGTAATTTCAAAGAGGGGACTCAAAACCCTGGTGTAATTTCAAAGAGGGGACTCAAAAGCTTAGGGAGCAGAAAAATTGTCCCCAAAGACATTCTTTTTTTGTTGTTGCCAGGGATCAAACTCAGTACCTTGTGCTTGCAAGGCAGGCCTTGGAACCACTTAGTTAAATCCCTGCCCCTGCCCCCCCAAGACATTCTTAACAAGACACAGACACTGGGGCATGCAGTAGAGAAGGAATTGCCAGTATCTTTTTTTTTTGTTTTCTGTTTGTTTGTTTTGAGACAGGGTCTGCTATGTAGTTCAGGGTGGCCTTGAACTCACTATGGACCCGAAGTTGGCCTGGAATTTACAGTGATCCTCCTGCCTCAGCCTCCCAAGTGCTGGGATGTGCCACCACGCCTGGCATGCCAGTATCTTTCAAAAGCTCACTGATGCAGCTCACCTGCAGGCAGGGCTGATGGGTGAGGTTTTGTTTTGTGATGTGTTCTTTGATTTCTATCCAGACCAACAAGAGGCCAGATGCAAAACCACCAAGACCAGGTGAATGCAGTTAGCAACTCGGGTGACAGGGTAGGAGCAAACAGGGTCAAGTCCCAGAGTTCTTTGGTGGTGGCTATGAATTCAACGGTTGCTACATGCACTTCAGCAATTTCTGATCTGTACAGTCAGAAAAACTCAGCTCTGGTCAGCAGACAGTGGCCCGGGTCATTGTGGTATGGTCGTGGCCTTCTACCTGGTGTCTGGGCAGAAGTTACTTGGGGTCCAGAAGAAGGCCGAGGCCAACGTTTACCTGTAATTCTCCTCCTCCTGGCCTTTCTCTCCAAAAGGGACCAGAGGCCACTTTCCAGAGTGAAGGGAAGTAGGGAAAGGCAACTTGCTCTCTTAGAAATTCCTAGCCACTGGCTAACCACCATGGGGTCCAAGAAGTTGCTGGAGTCTATTGGTCAGAGAGGTTGGTTATGGAGTCCCGTGGCGAACCTAGTTTGAGCTCCAGTGCATTACAGTACTTTCCCAGCTTATTTATTTATTTATTTTAGCCAGGTGTCACTATGTTGCCCAGGCTGTTCTCAAACTCCTGGGCTCAAGTGATCCTCCTGCCTCCACTTTCTAAGCGCTGAAACTACAGTTAACTTCTCTAGGAATTTTTTTTTCTTTTTGTGGTACATACTGGGGATTAAACCCCAGGGGTACTCTATAACTGAGCTATATCATCAGCCCTTTCTTCTCTTTTCTTCCTATTTAAGAGACAAGGTCTCACTAAGTTGCCCAGGCTGGGCTAGACCTTGCAATCTTCCTGCCTCAGCCTCCCACAAGGCTGCGATTACAGGTGTGCACTACCATATCCCGCTTTCCGTAGTTTCTGAATGCACAGGTGGCATTGACATACTTGGTAATTGGACTAATATGCATGTTGGCTCCCAATCTGTGGAATGAGACATTACAGTAAGAAAGTCTGACTAGGAACCCTGTAACTACTCTTTTCCTACCAAAAAGCAAACTCAAAGCAATACCACATCCTGGGGGAATTACAGGGAGTGCCAACATCAAAGACTTGCAAACTGCAGTGAGAGTGATTTCTATAATGTGCTTATTTAACATGCTTATTTAGCTTGCAAAGGAAGGTGGGTCCTGTGTACTGCTATACACTTATTCAGTTTCAATTGCTGCTGCTGTTCTAGATGAGACCTCTTTACTGGAGCAAATAAATACCTACCCTATGCATCTCTAGCTATTGTAAATGTTGGTCTGAAAATGCACTTTGTTTATATCACTTGACAAATATCACAAGCATATTGCTTTCACCTAGTAGAAACAGTGGTGTATCTTCACTGTCTTTTCTCAGATCTGAGTCTAGTCATCAGATTTAGGGTCCACGCTACTCCAGTATGACCTCATCTCAATTTATTACATCCGCAAAAGCCCTATTGCCAAATAAGGTCAAAATGCCGGGCATGATGGCCCATGCCTATAATCTCAGCACAAAGGAAGCTGAGGCAGGAGGATCACCGTGAGGTCGAAGCCGGCCTGGGCTACCTACTGAGTTCAAGACCAGCCCAAACTACACAGTGAGACCCTGTCTCAAAAATCAAAATCAAAACAAAAAAATCCAAATAAGGACTATCATGGCTTTCCTCATGATAGTCTGCCCTGCCTCCTCCAGGGTGTGCTTTTATTTTGCTTTTTCCTCTTTTTCTTGGCCCAAGCTCGTTCTGCAGAGCCAGTTTCTCCCTCACTCTTAACTTTTTCTTTTTCAAATACACTTTGTCACTGCTAAAACAAAAAACAAAAACCAACCAAATAAGGTCACAGTCACAAGTGCTGGGGGTTAGGGTTTCAACAAATTTTTTGGTATACATTTAACCTGAAACCCTAGATATGTATTTAAAACCAATTATTTTCCCAGATTTTCTTTCTTCCTAATTTACATATTGAGTGTTAGTTGTTGTTTGGGACTTTTCTTTTTTCTTGTTCACTCTAGCAGAGCTGGTCTGCCAATTTTGTTGGTGGTTGTTAATTTTATAAATATAAAATGCCTGGGTAAGTTGAACACAATCAGACATGTAAAAATCCATTCCTGATATATTTGATGTAAAATGCAAGGTTACACTGTTAAGTGTCTGACATCTCAGCTGCTTTTACTTGAATTAACTTACTTAACAAAGTCAATCACAAATACCTGTGTAGCTCTTAACAGTAGCCATATTTTATTTTAAAAATCTTTGTTAAAAGTCTATGTACTAATCCAGTAATCAATTTAAGTGGTTAACAGGGAAAGAAAGAATCTAGAGAAGACCTCAGAGAGAGTCAGAAGAATTGGTACAGCAGAAATACTTAAGAATGTCCTGAACTGATTAGGAACAGTTGAGTAGCTCTATAGTCCTGGATAAGTTACTTAAGCAGTACCAACCAGGCTCATTTAAAAGTGCACAATAACACATTTAAAATTTCCAGGTTGAAAACATTTTTAAACACAATTTAGACATTTACTCTCTGTATTCTGAGCAAATTTTAATTGTGTTAAATCTCTAAAATTGCTAGACGCTGTGGCGCACGCTTGTACTCCCAGTACTTGGTAGGTTGGGGCAGAAAGATCACTGCGAGTTCAAGGCCAGCCTAGGGTGCATAATGAGATCCTATTTTAAAACACAATACAAAACAAAACAAAACAACAGGGCCGGGGATTTAGCTCAGTGGTTTTGCTGCCTGCTGCGCAAGCGCAAGGACCCGAGTTCAATACCCGGTACCAAAAAACCCCACAAAAAACCAAAACCAAACCAAAACAACAAAAACACCCCCCAACACTAAAATTAGCTTTATTTGCCATTTGAGACTCCATAATTGGTATTTTCTTGTTTCCGGATCGTATCTCGCCAGTAGGGGCTGAGTTCTGCCTGGGTAGGGCTGGTTATTAAAGGGCAAAGTCTGCATAAAGACACCTCCAGCAGGGTTTACGGTGGCTACCAGGATTCAGTATCATTCTCTCGTTAGAAATATTCGCAGTTTATACATACGAAACTCCACATCACCTTTAATCTGTGCTAGGGTCTGTGCTATTCCCGCCCCCGTTAACACAGACGACTAAGCCAGTAGTAGGGATCCCCACATTTAAACTCCTGACGCCTGGGAGCACTGCTGTGTAAGACCGACCCCCTGCGGCACAGTCTTGAAAGCGGGTTGGCAACTTCGTCTTCGCTTCCTCCAGCTCCACCTCCACACCAGCCACGCCCCTTCCTTCAGAGCCAATGGGGCGCGGCGTACCATCAGGAGGCCACTCTAGAGACCCACCCCTTCGTCCCTTCAGGCTGCGTTGGGTCTCCCACCCCTTCTCCCGGACGGCGCGCGTGCGCACTGCCATTGCGCCTTGGGGCGACGCTTAGAGATCGGCTTCCTTCTCTTTTCTTTCCCGATCCCGAGACTCTCCGAAACCCTTCCCACCCTCTTTCGGCGGAGGCTCGCCTTCCCCCCTCCACTCCCTGCGCCCCAGAGAAGGTGCCGCTCCGGCCTTGGGCGCGGCAGTCCCCGGATGTGGAGCCGCTCTCGCCCGGCCGGGGCTCTGTGGCAGGGCGGAGCGCGGCGGCGTGCGCGGGGGCCGAGCGGAGGGGGCGCCTGGGCCCGGGCGCTCACCGGACGCCGACGCGCGGAGGAACCGCTGCTGCCCGCGGCTGAGGAGTCGGAGGCGGCGCCAGCGCTCGGGCGCCCAGTCCGGAGCGAGGGCCCGGAGCTGAGTAAGGGCCGGCCACTGGGCTCGCTGCCCGCCGCCCGCCCCGGGCGAGCCTCCCCCGGCCCTGTGCGCTCCCGGCCGGGGGAGAGCAAGGCTTGCTGGCGGCCGTCGCTGTAGCCCGGCCGGGGAGCCCCGAGGGAGCGGGGGAGCCCCGGCCCTCGGCCCCCGCCTCAGGGCGCCCTCGCCGTCGCCCCCGGGCCGCCACACGCCAGCCTCCTCCAGCCCGAGCGGGGGGCGCGGCGGCTCCGACCGGGCGTCGACTCCGGGCTCCGCAGGCTCCGCGCCGCCGCCCCCGTGCGCCAGTCCCGCGTCCCGCGGGGCTCGCTGCCGCCCCCGCCGGCGCCGAGAGGTCGGCCCGGGCCCAGCTCGCTCGCGGGCCCCCCGGCGGCGGCGGCAGCGGCGGCGGCGGAGCCCCCCGCCCGGGCCCCGATGAGTAACTCCCGCAACAACCGGGTGATGGTGGAAGGGGTCGGGGCCCGGGTAGTGCGCGGCCCGGACTGGAAGTGGGGGAAGCAGGACGGCGGCGAGGGCCATGTGGGCACCGTGCGGAGCTTCGAGAGCCCCGAGGAGGTGGTGGTGGTGTGGGACAACGGCACCGCCGCCAACTACCGCTGCTCCGGGGCCTACGACCTGCGCATCCTGGACAGCGCGCCCACTGGTAAGGCTACGGGGCGGCGAGGGGCAGGGTGGCGGGGCGTCTTAGGTGCAGTAGCGGGCAAACAAAAACTTGGAGGAAAGACCCCCTACCCCAGGGGAAATGACGGACGCTCCATCACCGGCGTGCTTTCAGGCTGTCGGACACAAAGCCCCGGCGTGCAACAGACATAATTCCGCTCCTCCTCCTCCGGGGAAGGGGTCCGAGGGGCCTAATAAGCCACGACATTAATCAGTCGCCGAGCGCTGACTGACTGACCTGAGCCCAGCTTGCCTGGCCACATGGTGCAGAGGGGCGTGGGGGCCCCGGTTGTGTTGAAACAACCCTCCCCCCCAGCTCCTGTGACACTGAATGACTTGAATGAAGTTCAGTCTCTGAATGCTTTTTTGGGATTCTGAAGTGACTTTTCATCTAAATATAAAATCTTTTGTGTCAGTAGAGGGACAAGTAGTCTGATCGTTTGAGCTACCCCGTACATTAAGTACTTTTTTCAAGCAGAAGACAGGCGTAGGAGACACCGGATGTTCTTTTTTGTTAGCAGCTCCTGTGAATAAGGTGCTGTGAGGTTCCGACCCATTCACCCTTGGAGTTATCCTTAATTCTCTGCATTATCGGGGTCTGTTTGTTAGTGACTCTGGAGTTTTTTATATGGTAAACTGAAGACTCGGTCTCAAAATAAGCATCTGATTTATTTTAATCTAACTCATTTTCACATGGATTTATCCTTGAAAATTGTATCCAGTGGAAAATAATTCAGGTTTAAAATTGGATACTTTTTAGAATTTCTGAGCTACCTGCGCTCCTTGTCAGGCAGCGCGAGGGAGCCTGAGGAAGCCTAACAAGTCTGGAAGTGTGTGTGTGGGGGGTGCGGTCAGAGTTACTGCTAGCAGCAATGAAGAGGAAACGAGCCTGAGCGAAATCAGCTTATGAGCAGGGGATTTAGAAAACTGTTTCTTAGTTAGCTTTTTAATTTTTTTTTTTGCTACCGGGGATCGAACTCGGGACCTTGCGCTTTTGAGGCAGGCGGCAGAACCACTGAGCTAAATCCCCGGCCGGTAGTTGGCTTTTTAAACATGAAAAGGGATGTATGTGTATGACTTGAAAGCACAAAAGGGATTAGCATTGTTGCCAGTTTCTTGTGTATTATTATTGCAAGCATAAATGTAAACATACTAGAAACAAATCTGTTTGCTCCCCACTTCTGGTATAGAGGATTTTGAATCCAGTCCTTCAAAGTGAGCTACCTCCTCAGCCCTTTCTTATTTTTTATTTTGACACAAGGTCTTGCTAAGTCTCTAAGCAGCTCAGGCTTGAACTTATGTTCCTCCTGCCTCACCTCCCAGAATGTTCACGTTATAGGCATGTCCCACTATGCCTGGCTTTCCACTTTTTAAGCACAAATGTTGATTGCCGGGGATTTAGCTCAGTGGTTCTGCTGTCTGCCTCGAAACTGCAAGAACCCGAGTTTGAGCCCCTGTACCTAAAAAAAAAAGGAAATGGTGATAAACCATGTTCAGTCTTCTGCACTTCTGTACCTTTCCACTTAGTAATTCCTCTTGAGGATTGTTCTGTGTTAGGACCTTGTGCTTGTGAGGCAGGCGGCAGAACCACTGAGCTAAATCCCCGGCCCTAGGTTGATTTCTTGATGGCAGCCCTTCTTTCCAGAGTGAGATGGAATCTTAGCGTTGTTTTAATTTGGGTCTCTTGAATGACCAGTGATGTTGAACATTTTTTCATGTATTTATTTGCCATTTCTACTTCTTTATTTCAGAAGTGTTCTTACTGTAATTTTTTAAACCTAAAAATTAGCGCTTGTACAACGGTACTGAGTAATCTGTTAACCCTATTCAATTTTATCTGTTGTCTCACTAATGTCTTTTCTGTGGTCTGTGATCATACATTGTATTTAGTAGTTTCCTCCAATCTGGGCCACTTCCTTTGTCTTTGTCTTTTATGACCTAGACACCACCCATTAATGGTGTAGACTGTTTCTCAGATTGGGTCTGTGGGATGTTTCTTCATGACTAAATTCAGATTGTGTATTTTGAGCAAGAATATAATAGAAATGATACTTTGTCCTTCCTAGTGCATCTTAATATCCTTTTGCCTCCTTAATAAGAGTGTTAACTTGGCTAAGTCACCAGCAGTATTACCCAATATTGTTTTTGCACTATCAGTGTATGCCAGTATGAAAGACGCATATATAAACAAAACAAAAAACCCCAAACATATACACACACACACACACACACACAAAAGAAAGAGGCATATAGGATCTTACGTGTTCTCATGCAAGTACTTTGGCCACATGAAGCTCCTAAGAGGGTTTTGGGGATTGCTTTAGGGGTTCAAGAACCACACTGAAAGTTACTTCCCTGGCAAGAACTTTTATTGAGACCAAAAAGGTTTGTAAAGAATGTTCACAGCAGTGTTACATGTAATGGGAGAAATTAGAAAAAACTCAAATGTGGATCAGGAAAACAAATAGATGAATGGTGTGTATTTGTTTTTTTTTTTTTTTTTTTTTTTTTTTTTTTGGTACCAGGGATTGAACTCGAGACCTTGCGCTTGCAAGGCAGATGGCGGAACCACTGAGCTAAATCCCCAGCCCTAATGGTGTGTATTTGTACAGTGAAATACTAGTAGTAGAGAAGAGAAAGTTAATGTTAAGCAAATAAAGTTGTAGAAGAAAACCTATCATGTTAGGGCTGGGGATGTAGCTCAGTGGTAGAAATCTCCGTAGCATGTCCAGGCCCTGGGTTTGATTCCAGCACTGCGTGGGGTGGCTGGGTGAGGAAACCTATGGTATGTTATAATGTGAAACTATGTCGTTGAGGGTAGGATTTTTTAACATTGGTATTATGGACATTTTTGTACTAGCTCAGGTAATTCTTTGTTGCAGTTGTGTCACCAGTCTGCAGAGGAATTTTTTTGCTCAGTTCAGATATAAATCATGAGTAGGCAAAGTGTAGCTCTTTTCGAACCAGCAGGTCTGAACCAAATGCTAGCGGCTGTCACCCTTAGGTTTGATGGCCCTCTGGAGCCAGCAGTTCCTGGGATCCTTGGGAACCTCTTCCACTGCCACAGAGATGGCAACTTTTGGCAGTTCTGGTGCTCTTCGTAATTCTCCAGCTGCTAACCGCCCTCTTGTTACCAGACCCAGCCTGTGCTGGTTGCCTTGGTGTTAGAGGCTTTTGATGTTTCCAGCTCTGAGTGTACCAGCTCAGCCTGCTGTACTCTAGGTAGAAGTCATGAGCAGGCAAGTGTGCCATCCAGAAGAGGACTGATGCTGCAGCATTGGGGGCAAGTGCAGGGACTGACTGGGGAGGTTGCTTATAAAGAAGGCAGGCTCAGGCCCGTACAGGATCCCACCTCTAACTGCAGACTACTTAATTGTGAGTAGGGCAGGGGCTTCTTCTGGTACCTAAAAGAGGAGGATTGTAGAGGGATGGAGTCATCTGGGATGAAAAAAGGTTCCTGGAGCAGCCGTGGGATGTCTGATGTAGCTGGGGCTGGCTCTAAGGAGTTCAGGATAACTACAGAAGGAAAAACAGAAAGTACCTCATGGGGCACATCGGGCCCTTCTTTCCTGTCTCAGCTGTGACCTGCATTGTATAGGCCTGCATCCCTGGCCTCTACCCATTAGCTGCAGTAGCACCGCCTCTCTTATGATAATTCCCTTATCCCTGGACATTGCATCCCTTCCTGGGGACATTTAGCAGAATTGCCCCTGATTGAGACTCGCTGATTTAGGGAAGATATATCTGGGTGGTAAAAGTGTGCCAAAAGGTAATGGTAAACAGCAAAGGAACTGTGCTGTGAAGGGAGTGGCATGCAGCTGAGGGAAGAGAAGCAGGGCTTTAACTGGGCAGTGCTTTATGTTTTAAACTGAATGGTGGCTGCACAGGTGTATGTAGACTTTTTAAAAAAAAGATATGGTGTTACGGTGCTTACCAGAAGTGTGGTTTCCTTTGATATTCATTCTTTTCTGTTTACATCCACATTATATGAACTTGAAATTCATTGCAGTATGTTTGGGAATTAAGAAATGGGTAATTTTTGGCAGGAGATATAGCTCAGTGGTCCAGTTTCTAGCACTGCAAAACTAACCAAACATGGTTGGTTATGAAGCATAGAAATAAAAAAAAGAGAAATGGGTAATTTTCAACATAAAATTATTTGAAACTTTCCTGAAAGTTAAGGCATGAAAGCTTTTTTTTTTCCTTTGGGGAAACACATATGTTTGAGTTTATGTTTCAGGATAGTCAAACTTTAGAAAGAGGAGCACATGGTATATATTCAAATGATACAACTTTTGTCTGATTTTTAGATAAAGATAGTGAAAATACATCAATTATTTAGTTTGGTGTTAATTTTGGGAAGTCTAATTGAGTAGGTATAGTTGATTTTGTATTATTTAGTACTGATTTTACAGTAATTGGGAAAAAGTATGTTATTTATGCTTGTTTTGTGATCACTTGACTACAGTATTGTATTATTACTAAAGAGAATGAATTTGGATTTCTTACTAGGATTTTTTTGGTGTGTTTAACAAGGAAGAGGTAAAAAAAATAAGGTTTATTCAAAACTAGCTTCTGGTCATAATGAGTCCAAGCTGTTTGGGGGTATCTCTTTGCCCTTTTCTTCCAACCCTAGCAAAGAATGTTTTCAGGTTATACCTGGAAAATTGCCTCAGATGTTTGTGTTTGGTTAAAGATTTCAAAGTGCTGACCCTAGATAAAGAAAGTAAGAAATGGATTAATAATCCTCGTTCCCTTTTCAGAGGTCTCCTATTCTCCTCTAACCTGTTGGTTGAACAGTATACCAGACCTGGAAAAGATGAGATATGCAAGGTAGTTCTTGCTAGTGGCATCTGCAAGGAAAGCTTGATTTTCCTATAGAGCCTGCTCATCCTGAAGACTTCTGTAAAATGACTTTTTCTTTAATCTCCATCTGGTAAAAAAGTGTTTCAAATGATAAAAATCCATCCAGTGGAATGTGTTTTTCTTTTTGGAACTGGGGATTGAATCCAGGGCCTTGGCATGCTAAGCACAGATGCTCTTATCATTACTGTGGAACACTAGACTGAGGGCCTCAGTAAATGAACTAGCAGATCTCTGTTACTACTCACAAACCAGTAAGAGCCCAGATCACCTGGGGACCTTCTCAGTAGTGCGCCTTTGGGTTCAGTAGGTCTGTCATCTGTAGGGCATTCTCCTGAGCTCCCAGTGCTGGGCCTGCTGCAGGCTCCTGGACACGCTGACTAGTCGGATACCGAGCGACTGTGTCCTCAAGATGCCAGGTTCTCTATTTTCTCCTCTCCCCTCAGCAGACTTCAGATGTTGATTGTTAGTACTCTGTCTCTAAAATAGACTGGCATTCTTAGGAAGAAGAGTATGTACAAAGAAATAAAGGAACATGTAATAGCCTTCTAATGTATGCATTTTTGCAAGTGTAATGGTATCTTAGTGTATATTACCAGTTCTGTACTTTAGTCTCATCCCTCCAGGTAGATTAGATGCTTCTTTTTGAGTGTGTTTCTAGACACCCACCCACCAGGGTCTCCTCTGCCATTTTTGATTGCTGGCCAGCGTGATCTCAGAGAACTGTATTTCCACCTACTCACTGAGCCATGCTGTGTTGTAATTATCTTTTTCACTAGACTACTCATTTGAGGGAAAGGCATGTATATTATTTTACTTGTATCTTTATCTTTCAGGAGAGCTATGGCTGTGAGTAAATACTTTCTGAAAAAATGTGTTTTTCAAGGAGGCTTTATCTCATTTGAGCCGAGATTAAAAAGGTGTTATCCTAAGACAGACAAAAAGTGACTGAGGCTTACTTAGGGAGATTGAGAAATTTGTCCCATTGCCAACCTGATGAGAGTGGCAGCAGTTGAGTGCACAGCCAGCTTGTTTCTCCTTTATTCCCTTTTCCACTCAGTTCAGTAGTTCAGAAGTGACCACCATCTGGAATGCTTTTCTTATGGGAAAATTGACTACAAAATTTAAATCACCAATTTAGAAATGAAACTCATGGTACACCTGCTTTAAGTTGGCAAGTACTCTTTTTTTTTTGGTACCGGGGATCGAACTCGGGCCCCTGTGCTTGCACAGCAGGCAGTGAAACCCCTGAGCTAAATCCCCGGCCCGCAAGTACTCTTTCTAAAAAAAATCTTTTCTGATTTTCATTTTAATGATTATTTCAAAATGCATTTCAATAATAAAAGTATTTATGCTCATCTTTAAAAAATTGGAAATAAATTTTAAAAAGTCAGCCACAATTCTCTGTTGCCTAGAGAAAAGTACTTTAATGTATTTTCTTCAGTTTCTTTTTAGTCACTCTGTATCTTCAGAGAATTAGTTCTAGATTTCCCCACAAATGCCAAAATTCAAGGATGCTCAAGTCCCTTTTAGGAGGTGGTGCAGTATTTGCCTGTACCCCGTGCTTGTCTTTTTGTATACTTTATCTCTGGCTAACTTACAATACCCAGTACTGTGTAAGTGCTATGTAAATAGTTGTTACACTGTGTTGTTTGGGAAATAAGTAAAATCTGTCTGTTCAGTACAGATGCAGGATTTTTTCCTAATACTTTTGATCCATGGTTAGTTGAAGCCACGAATGCAGAAGGTCATTATATAGTATAGTTTTGTTCCATGCTTTTTCCTATTTGACACGTTTTCTGTTTGCTTTATAAATAAAGTGACAAATGTTTTTATGCCTTAAATTTATCCACTTGTAGGGAATATATATATATATATATGTATGTATGTATATTCATGTCTTCATTGCCAAAGGTATACCATATGTGCTTGTTGTAGTCAGGGTTACAAGGGAATAGATTTAATACAGAACACATAATTTACAGGATTATTTTATAATATTCACCCAAAAAAGTCAAATGCAGAGGAGCACAAGAGAGCTATCCACACTCTAGAGACCAGAGGGCCTGGATCCCACAGCAGTGCCTCCACAAGTCCAGCTGAAGGTCTGGAGCCCAAGGCAATGTCGCATGCAAGTCCATATCCAGGATCTGCACTGGGAAGCTAGAAAGTGGGCCGGAAGGGTGAAGGGTGTGTGCCACGAGGCTGAGGGATCTGCACTGGAGCCAGGAAGTGACAGTCAAGTTGAAGACCATGGCTCCCCTGACGAGAACAGCTGCCATCCCTGCGACAGTGAGGACCTGAGCTCCTCTCATGGTGAGAGAACAGCTGAGTTCGCATCAGAAAACCAGCTGCGGCATCTTCTCCAGGAAAATCAACACCATACGATCTTCCCCTCTAGTTCTCCTTTTATGGCATTTGACTCAGTTCAGGTGGGCATTCCAAGTTGACCATTAGTTAATCCACCACAATGCTGTTCTTTTCTGTTTTCTTTTTTTTGTGTATTTTATCTTGAACATTTTTCCACGCTATCACATGAGAATCTTACGCTTTTTAGTAGGTTCGTATATTTATTTATTCTTTGTTTTTCTTTTGTGTTACTAGGGGGTTGAACTTGGCCTTTTCACATCTCTACCCCTTGAAAAATTTTTTTTAGACAGAGTTTTGCTAAGTCAAGTTACCTACTCTGGTCTTGAGCTTGTGATTCTCCTACCTTACCCTCCTAGAGTACTGGTATAACAGGTGTGTGCTACCATGCCTGTCTAGTGTACGTAGTATTTAATAGTTAAAATATATTTTGGTTAACTGTTCCCCTTTATGTTGTTTCCTTTTTTTCCTGTAATTTTTAAACAGTGCTGCAATATTATCCTTATGTGTGTGTGTGTATATATGTAGTGAGCTTTTATGTTAACTTACAGGAATTTCTTTTGTAAATGATATGATTTCACTTATTTTCATATCATTTTTGTAAATGATATGAGTCTTCACTCATTTTGAGAATCTTTGTCTTTTAATAGAGGAGTTTGACATGTTCATATTTATTGTGATAACATTTTTTACCGCTCTCTGGTTTTAGTTTTTTTTGCTTTTACTTTTATGTATGTTTTTTTTTCCTAGTGAGTTGGAAATTTTATCACCTTTTTTTCTGTTCTGCTAAAGGTTACCCTTTAAGGGCCGGGGATTTAGCTCAGTGGTTCCGCTGCCTGCCTTGCAAGAGCAAGGACTGGAGTTCGATCCCTGGTACCAAAAAAAAAAAAAAAATCTAAAGGTTACCCTTTAATATTTAGCAAACTGAAATACTGGTTTTTCTGGGCATGTAGAAAGCTAAGCAATGTTTGCAGTTTCCTATGCCCATACTTGTTACAGTCTCCATTGCCCTGGTTTTATGGAAATTGTCAGGAAAATTAGTCCCAAATAGTTGTATTGCTTTTTCTTTTCCTGCTCCCCATAAATACACAATCCTTTTTGTGTCTCTCTCTTTACACTTAGAGCAATTAAAAAGAAATTTTTTTTTTGGTACTGGGGGTTGAACTTGGGTCCTCGGGCTTGCGAGGTAGGTGGTGGAACCACTGAGCTAAATCCCCAGCCTGAAAACAGAAATATTAACTGGACAATGAGAAGTTGGTACCAGAAGAAAATACAGGGTCACCTAGAATGACAGAAATCTAGGATTGTCAGAGTAGAGAGAAAGAGGAGACATCCAACAAACAAGTATTTATGCAGTGCCTATTATGTGCCAGGCACTGTTCTGTACCCCCCGAAAGAACAAATAAAAAACCCCAAAGAAACCCCAGCAAACCAATTGTGAAGGAAAGGGACAGGTGAAGAGGCCGAGGAGGTGAGAAGCCTGAGGTGAGGGCGACTCCGCCTTAAGCCTCCTTCCCGAAATCCTCTTCCTCCTCAGCCGTGGCGTCCTGGCACTGCTGGTACTCGGATACCAGGTCGTTCATGTTGCTCCCGGCCTGGGTGAACTCTCTCTGGACCTTGCCCCCGCTGGAGTACCAGGGCAGGGAGGCCTTGCGGCGGAACACGGCCGTGACCTGCTCCGAGGTGACCTGCTCCGAGATGACCTGCTCCGAGATGCACTTGAACAGCTCCTGCACTGCGGTGTTGTTGCTGGTGAAGGTCCCGGCCGTCTGCAGGCCTCGGGGTGGGATGTCGCACACGGCCACCTTCTGTTGCTGGGGATCTACTCCACGAAGCAGCTGCTGTCCTTGCTCTGCACGTTGAGCATCTGCTCGTCCAGCATCTTTATGGTCTTGCGGCCCTGAAGGACCGCAGCCACCGTCAGGGAGCGGCCGTGGCGCGGGTCGCAGGCTGCCATCGTGTTTCCGGCGTCAAAGACCTGCTGGGTGAGTTTGGCCCGTGAGCGCACGGTACCGCTGGCCTCCGCGGCTGGTGAGCAGGGCGAAGCCGGGCATGAAGAAGGAAGGGAGACGCGGGAAGGGCGCCATGTTGACAGCCGGCTCGCAGAGGTCGGCATTGAGCCGCCGGGAAAGCGGAGGCAAGGGGTGACCGATCAAGGCGTTGGAGACAGGTGGTTGAGGTCCCCATGGGTGGGCGTGGTCAGCTTGCAGGTGCGGAAGCAGATGTCGAACAGCGCCTGGCTCATTGTCGGCGCAGTAGGTCTCGTCGGTGTTCACCAGCTGGTGCTCTGAGGGTGACGTTGTAGGGCTCAACCACGGTGACGGACACCGGGCGAGGGCACCACGCTGAAGGTGTCCCCATGCGGTCGGGGTACTCTGCGGATCTTGCTGCTGAGCAGGGAGCCCAAGCCGGAGCCCGCTGTCCCCCAGCGAGTGGGTCAGCTGCAAGCCCTGCAGGCAGTCTCAGCTACAGCTTGGCCCCTTCTGTGTAGTGGCCCTTCGCCCAGTTGTTGCCTGCCCGGGACTGACCAGAAACGAAGTTGTCTGGTCTGCAGATCTGGCCAGAAGGACCCGAGCGAACAGAGTCCGTGGTCCCAGGTTCCAGATCCGCAATAGCTCGAGGAACAACTTGCCACCTGTGGCTCCTTTGTAGTACACGGGAATGCTGCAGGTCACTGTACCCGTGGAGGTCGGTTGGGGTCCATGCCATGCTCATCGCTGATACCCTCCCAGAACTTGTCACCAATCTGTTTGCCACATTGACTAGCCTGGATGTGCACAATTTCTCTCATGGTTAAAATTGACTAGTTTTGGTTGCCTCCAGGAATGTACGGGGCAAGAAAATTATGTAAGCTTTTTTCCTTTGCTGGGTGTGGGCTGGAAGGATGGAACATGCCCTGGAGGCTGGAGCGGTGAGATCCGAAAGCCACAGCAGGCTTTATTTTTTTTCTTGTTCTTTCCTTCCTCCTCTCCTCCCTTGTTCCCCTTCCCATTTGAACATTTTCTTTCCATTTCCCAATATCTATTATACATTTTAGACCTTATTTCCACTTTCGGTTTCTCACACCAGAGAAACAATTCAGTATTTTAAACGTAATTTGTTCGATTTATTTCACTCAAGAGTGTGGTCTCAAGGGGCATCCATTCAGGTAAAAATGTCTCAAGCACATCCTCCTTCATGGCAGAGTAGTACTCCAAAAACCCACATCTTTATCCATTTGTCGGTTATAACAACTGTTTCCTGTACTTTGTCTCATCCAGTCCTCAAGAATGTTGTTGTTGGTGGGCTCCATTTATGCTGGAGAAGACAGGACGGGAGAGATGAGCTGCCTTGCCCAAGGCCTCGCAGGGGTGTGTGTGATGGCAGTCTGTCACTGTCTCCCCACACACATTGAACCTCAGTTCTTCACCTGTAGATGATATTGGAGTAGGTCACTGTGTACAGGTGTTTTGCTTCTAAAATTTATTTTTTTGCCAGTTAGTAGTTGAAGTGGATAACATTTTTTTAAATCTATGGTTGGCAGCTTTGTCATTTATTACTATAATTTTTATTAGTGTATGTTTGCAGTACACAGTGATTGCATTTACCGTGGGGGTGTGTGTACCACATCTGAAATCTTTAGTTCTTTACTCCCTTCTCTTCCCTCCCTCTCTGCTCCCTTCAACTCTTGATCCCCTTCCTGTTTGCAGGTCTATTTTCATCATTTTTCCCCTTTAGTTCTTTTTTTTTCCATCCCCTTTCTCTCCCCTCCCTTTTCATTCCCCCCATTTCTTGTTCCCTTTCTAACTGAAAAAGATCTCCTTACTTCCTGTTATCCACCTTTTATTTTGCTCTTTTATATTCTGGGTTTCTCATGTGGAGAAACCATGAGATATTTAACTTTGTGTGTATGATTTATTTCACTTAATATCACAGTCTCAAGGTGCATCCATTTACCCATGAATGATTCACGGTTATCTTACTTTATGGCAGACCAGTACTCCATTGGGTATAAATACATTTTCTTTTCCTCCTCATCTGTTGATGGACATAAAGCCCAAGATTTAGCTGTCACAAATTGTTCTGGTGGAAACAGGTATGCATGTATTCCTGTAATATGATGACTTTAACTCTTTTGGGAAGATACCTGAAAGGGGAATAGCTGGGTCAAATAGAATTTCTCTTTAATTTTTTGAAGAATCTCTACACTGAATTCCATAGTGGTTGTAATAGTTGACAGTCTCACCAACAGTGTAGAAGGGTTCCTTTTCCCCTCAGTCTTGGCATCATTTGTTACTGTTTGATTTCTTGAAGATAGCCATTCTTGCTGGAGTAAGATGGTATCTCAGTGTTGTTTTAATTTGCATTTCTCGAATGGGAATTGAACATTTTTCCAGGTATTTATTGGCCACTTGTACTTCTAAGAAGTGCCTATTCATTTCAGTTGCCCATTTTTTGGTTGGGTCTTTTATTTGGAGGTGGGGAGTGGGTAAATTTTTTTCTTTTTTTAATTCTTAATTTTAGTTTAACCTCAATTTTTCTTTTTTGGTACTGGGGATCAAACTCAGGACCTTGTGTTTGCAAGGCTGGCAGCGGCACCACTGAGCTAAATCCCTGGCCCTTCATCATTAATTTTTTTTTTTTTGGTACCGGGGACTGAACTCGGGACCTTGCGCTTGCAAGGCAGGCAGCAGAACCACTGAGCTAAATCCCTGGCCCCCCTTATTAATTTTTTATGCCTATCTAACAACTGCTAAAAATAACAGATATAGTACTAAAATTTCCAGTTGTAACCCTAGTTTGACAGCTTGTTTCATTTGGACTGTGTGTGGCCTGGTTATAGTTTTATTATGCATGCTTGCAGTAGGCTGCAAAAATAGAGAATGACTTTTCCAAAAGAAATTTACAAAGAAATTCTAGATTTTGGATGAGACACCTATGAAGACATTTTCTTAGCCCATAATAAGAGTTGGTTGGTTTGGGTGTGGTGCCACATGCCTATAGTCCCAGCACTCAGGAGGCTGAGACAGGAGGATTGCTGTGAGCTCGAGGCCAGGGTGGGGTACATAGTGAATTGAAGGCCAGCCTGAACTATGTAGCAAGACCCTGTCTCAAAAAACAAACAAAAAAAAGTGTCTTTGAAATTTATTGAATATTCAAATAGGATTTAATAACTTACATTTTAAAAGTGGTGGGTTAATGAGGATGATTCCCTGGCCATGTAGGGTCTTATTGTTCAAACAAGGTCAGTGCTGTGCATGTGTAGGGGCGCCCTTGGCAGTCGGGAGGTGCTTAAGGGGGATCAGACACATGTGGGTAACGTGACTTCAGGGAAACTGCTGTACTTCTCTGAACCTCATTTTAGCATATAAAATGGGGATAATAATGCCTATTTTAGGATTGTCAGGAAGGTGAAATAAAATGTGTGTAAAGCCCCAAGCTCTGTACGAATAGTAAATAGCATCAGTGTTATTTTCATTAATTAGTGTTTCTCAAGAGTAAGCAATGTGAACTATACTAACCAGCTGGTAGGTCGCAAAGCCCTTGCTCTCATTAGGAATTTTAATTACAGCTGAAACTTTTTAAACCAGTGACATGCTGTAGTTTGATGTTTCTGGGAGAATAAAGCGGAAAGCCGTGGTGCATGTGCCACAGCAGACTGCTTGTTATTATGGACAGCTCTAAGAGGTTCTCCATCCCTGCTCTCGTCGGTCAACTTCCCTTGATCTCTAACACTCTTTGTCACATTTGATTTGGGTTAAAGTTGAATGACTCCATAAATCAAATAGGATTTCTTGGTTGGTCAAATGACATCAATAGTTATGTCACAATAACTAATTATATTTGAATAATGATTAATGATTTGTAAATTCTTTTTAACGCTAGGTAAAATATTTTAATTTGGGAAGAAATTTAGTGGATTAGCTAGGCATCATATTAGCTTATGGGGTATGTTTTTCTTAAAAGTTTAAGAAAGTATTACATAATATTTAAGATATCCAAGTGGGTCAATCAGTAATATAATAAATTCCCCAAACTCATCTAGAAACAAAGCTTTACTATAACTTCCTCTCATAAGGTAACAGTCAAATCAGTTTTTATCATTCCTGAGAATTTCTTTATATTTATGCTGTGTTTTTCTATGTTTGTAAACAATATATAGTAACTTATTTGCAGCACTTTGTGTTCTTCTGTAGTTTTAAAAAATACTCAGCATTATGATTGAAGTTGAATTGTGGGGCTGTTGAATGTTTCATTTTAGGTGTTCCATTGTACAACTAATATATGGCTCCATTTTCTTGTTAATGAAATATGTTGTTTACTTCCTTGCTATTAAAGAGCTAATTTACATACTCTTTTTTTTTCCATGTTGAAGTGCTTCTGTATACTGAACTGCTTGTAGTGAGAACTCTAGTTCTTGGATGTCAATTTATACATTTAATATTTTACTTTAATCAGTGTTTTGTAACTTTGAGCTACTTTTACTGGTTCTCTTAAGAGCTTATGATTCTGATCTTCAGTAGCATGCTTTGCTGATCTCACAGTTTCCAACACAAAGCCTTGCGCTGTTCTCCAGGTTTTTGAGCTTAGGCAAAACACAGAGCAGATGGTCATTCAGGTTTTAGTAGAACAAGTCAAAAGCTATCATCAGGTGGTTCATTTAATGGTGGCAGATGTCTTCATAAAGCTTAGCAAAGGAGAAGAGCATTAACTAACTCTCTAGAGTAATATAACATTCTATAGCAAGGAGAAAAAGCACTAATGGGCTTACTTTGGGGACTAGATTTTTTTGAAATGAAAAGTTTAAAGAATAGCTTTTTCCAGGGCGAATGGTTTTAGATGAGAATGAATTGGGTGGCTACGGTAAAGCAGTAAAGACTTACTGTCCATAAGAGAACTTTAAAATCTTGGCTTTGCTATTTAATGCCCTTTATTTTATGTTGTCTTTACCAACTTTTGTTTTAATTCTCATGAAAAATTCCATAGTGCTCATTTTAATAGTGGATTTTGTTGTTTACTTTTTCCAGTTCTTAGGGCTAGTCTGTTTCACAGCTGTTGTGTGAGTTTCTTGGCATTTGAACTGTGGGAACCAAAAAAGGATTTGGATGTGCTTTTGTGTGCTTTAATGGTTTTCCACAAGTATTCTTTAAAACCGTGAATTGGAGGTTTTTTTTTTTTTTTTAACCAGTTGCCATTGTGTATTTAAATGGTTCTTTTTAAAGAAAACTGGTACACAGATTATGAACTCATGAATATTATCATTGTACTTTGAGGAAAGTGAATTTAGAGATGAAAAATATGCAAGTAGGACAGTAGTTCCAAAGTGAATTTTTTTTTCAAGTGGAGAGCTGGGGACACATTTTTCCTATGTCCTTTTCACAACACCTTTCATGTTAAGAGCTGCCCAGTTAGTTCAGGATAACCTTCTATGCATGGCGATACTCATTTAGTACATTTTACTTTTTTATAATGATAGAACTAAGTTGGATACCTTTCTTAAATATTGATTGGAAACTAAATTATTGTATGGATGTTTACTGTTACTGGTATTTGATACTATTTTTGGTCAGCTTTCCTGTGATAAGACAGATACAGCTATTAGACATAAGGCAAGTGGCATGAGTAGTACACTCTGATAAAGGTGTATGTTTTCATAAGCATGATATAACTCAGTGTAAGGGTTAAAAAATAAGAACTTCTGAGTAACAACTTTATATGCTTACTAAAGTAATTTGAAAGTTGATTACTGTAAATATTTGCTTAGAGTTCCTCATGTTTTTGTTTTGAGTTTTAATTTTATGTGGCATACACAGCATCTCTGATGCTTTTAAGTGCTCCTGCCTGCCCATCTGCTCCTTAGAATTAATACACACTGGGTGCAGAACATTTGGAGATTAAAAGGGACAATCCCATCATCATGTTTTGGGAGTTTTCTTTTGAGTTTTTCTGTGTCTGTGTGTTATGTAATTTTCCCCTCTACACTGCTATACTACAGTTCTTTGCAGACTACTTGATGAGATAATTCATCATGTCCACAACAAGCTTTCTACAACATGTTTTAACTATAGAATTTCCCTCTATGGATTAACATACTCTACATATAAGTAATCCCACATTTTTAACATCAGTTTTGTTAAATTTTGTATTTATCTGCAACAAACAAGTATCTTTGGATGTGCCATTAAAAATGTGACCGTAGGGTCAAAATCTCTTTTTTTGGTACCAAGGATCGAACTTGGGTCCTTGTACTTGTGAGGCAGGCGGTGGAACCACTAAGCTAAATCCCTGTCCCAGGTCAAAGTCTTTTAAGGCAGCTGAAACATTTAGCAAGTGTGGTATCAATATATATTTTTCAGTGGTGTCTGACTGCCTTTCTTGACATATTCTCAATTTACAGTGAGTTAGTATTTTTAATCTGTGCCCCTTTTGAGAGATGATTCCTATTTCTTTGTGTGTGTGTGTGTGTGTGTGTGTCTGTCTGTCTAATGGTGGGATTGCATCCAGGGCCTCACATATGTTAAGCAGGTGCCCTACCACTGAACTACATCCCCAGCCCTCTTGTTTTTTTTTTAATTATAAAATTACCAACATGCTTATAGTAACATTTAAACAATTCCAAAGCATAAAGAAGAAAATATGAACTCCTCCTCACCCCACGGTGCACCCTCACCACTGTCATCAGTCTGTTGTGGCTTTTCCTATTTTTTTCTAGCTGTGCACTCTGCATATTTGTGGTCACATGACACGTGTGACCCCTGGGGTTTGTTCATGCTTAGACTTTCCTTAAAATTGTACAATATATTTAACTTTTTGTTAGCAGTTTTATAGTTCTTATTTTAAAAATCATATTTAGCTTTTTAGCTTCAATTTATTTTTGTGTTTGTTTTTTTTTTTCTTGGTACCGGGGATCAAACTCGGAACCTTGAGCTTGCAGGGCAGGCAGCGGAACCACTGAGCTAAATCCCCGGCCCAGTTTCAATTTATTTTTATTTCATTGTGTTGTCGGAAACTAATTTAACGAACCTCATAACATATTTTCACCCTACTTTGTTTCGGTGACTCTGGAAATGTAGCAGGTTACCCTGAAACTGAGTGGTGTAAAAACAGCTTATGTGCTCTTGGCCCTTCAGGCCTGGGACTCAGTGATGCTGCAGTGAGTGATGGTTTGTGGCTGCTGCACCTTGTCTGGGCTCGGCTCGAAGCGCTGGCAGCTGGGGGTGCCACAGCCGAAGTCCCTGAGGCCTTTCTTCATAGTTAGTCCTTCTGTGACCTCCACAGTGGGGACCTCAGGGTAGCTAGGCCTGCTGTGCTTTGGCTTTGAGAGCCCAGTGCATACAGGGTGTGAATCTTGAGGGACACAGAGAGTACAGCAGATAGAGACAAACACGTGGCACCTGGAGTGGCATTTGTGACTCCTTCAGAAGTCACATGGTGTCACTTCCTCTGCACACTCTTACAGGTTGAAGCAGGATGTCTAGACATCGGGAGATGTCTAGCTAGGTCCGCTGGGCCAGGGTAGCAGTGCATGGCGGATGATGTGGATGTCATTGTCCCACAGAGAGTGTGTGGGTGGGTGTAGACGGGCCTGGCCATCTCTGGAAGATCGGGTCTGGCTCCTCTCTCCTCCGCGTTACACAGATGCTCGGTCTTCCTGGAACATAATCAGTGTATATGCACACGTAGAGCACGGGGATATGTTTATTTCAGTATGAAAATCTGTGAACTTTTTAAAAAGGTCAGAAAATATAGCAATTCTTGACATTTCTCTTCAAAACTTAGAAGTTTTATGAAAATTTAAAATTTACTTAGAATAGTTGTGTATCAGATAGTTATGACAGTTCTTCAGAATTATCTTTGTGAGAGAGCAGTTTACTTTGAAACTTTTGATATTTGTGTTAGAAGTAATAATTATAGAAATAATTACAGAATTATTGTTCCAAAATGGACAGCATATGGAATTTTTTTTTTTCATACTGGGGACCAAACTCAGGACCTTGCACTTGCCAGGCAGGTGTGGTGCCACTGAGCTAAATCCCTGGCCCCAGCATATGGAATTGATGACATCATTTTTTTGTTTTTTGGGGGGATACCGGGGATGGAACTCGGGTACTTGCGCTTGTGCAGCAGTGTTTGTTTGTTTTTTGATGACATCATTTTTTTGTTGTTGGAAATGAGGTTTAAATTCAGGGCCTTCTTGCTAGGCAAGTGCTCTACCACTGAGTTACATATCTGCCCCCTTTAAAAAAATTTAACGTGCCCAAATTGACTTCAAACTTGTGATCTTTCTGCCTCAGTATCCCAGATAGCTGGGATTACAGGCATGTGGCCTCATGCCTGGCTGATTAATAATGATTTAAAGCAAAATGTAGTAAATTCTCACTAATCCAACAGATGAATATGGGTGTTTAATCTAGTTTGTGGACTATTTGGGTACTTTGATTTAAAAATTTTATTTTATGATTAAAAAAGGTCAAGTTCTTTTCTCCCATCCAAGTACTAACCAGGCCCAACCCTGCTTAGCTTCTGAGATTAGATGAGATCGGGCGCACTCAGGGTGGTCTGGCCAGAGACAAGCTCTTTTCTGTGTATTCATTTATAGCCTCAGAAGAGAAGGATAGTTGCATTCAGCCCTTTGATATATATTCTAAAAGACTGAAGCATATAATACTAGTGAAATGTTGATAGCTTTGCGTTGTACAGCTGTAATACTGTGACTTTAAAGTTTGGTTTATTAGATATTATTTAGCTTAGAGTACAATGTCTTTAGGGTTGATGGCTGATGCAAATTTTCATGGTTAGTCAGACTTAGTTTGCCATAGTGTAGAAAATATCATTACTTACTAATGAAAAGTAGTGAATCATCTAACTGGCCTGTGCAGGGCTATGTAGAGCGAGCGGTACGGCAGCTGTGGAGTAAAAACAGTTCAGAGGAACTGAGAAGATGGACCAGTCTGTGAGCACACGAGCCAAATTGCCTGAGCAGCTGAGCATCGGATAACAGTTGTTTTTTTCCTAAACTAAAACCTCAGTATTCAGGTTTAATTGTAGTGTTGGCACTTCGCACTAGAAAGTGGGTTTGGGGTTATAGTTTGGGGACTTGGTCTCTAAAAGATTTGCCATCACTGTGATAGCTTTGGAAGAAAACCTGAAATACATAATACTAAGAGATCAGCCATGGGAAATAGGTAATTTGCTAAACTGGGGCTCACTCATACATGAATAATTGAATATTCCTTAATGTAGTCTCTGAGAAATTGAGAACTTTATTATATTTTTTGATTTCTGTATAAATATTGCAGATTTTACCTGGGATATGTGATTATTTTGATCACTAAATTATTATTATTATTATTATTATTATTATTTTTGGTACCGGGGATCGAACTCAGGTCCTTGCGCTTGTGCAGCAGGTGGCGAAACCACTGGGCTAAATCCCCCGCCCAATCACTAAATTATTTAAGTAGATGACTAGTAAACTTCATAAATCTACATTAAAATTAAACACAATATAATTCTTGTATTTACATTGTACTTTAAGCCCTTTAGAGTGTGTTTACTTCTATATCACCTCAGCCTCCACGGGCAAGGAAGTGTTTGTGCAATTTGCAGTTCACAGTATTGGTTCTAGAGTAGTTTAAATTGATTTTAAATATATAACTAGTAAGTTATAGAACTAGAGTCTTAAACACACACGCTTGTTTTTGCCATTCATTCATTCATTCATTCATGCTGTATGTATTTGTTTTTTGAGATGAGTCTCCCTGTGTTGCTTTAACTCCTGGGCTCAAGCAGTCCTCCTGCCTCAGCATTCCTAGTAGCTGAAACCATAGCTAAGGGCTGGGCTGTTTCTACTATGTAATGTAGCAATATGGTTATATGGGTCAGCAGTCATGTCTGATCTTGTCATTTCTCAGCCCGACTATAATTTATCTCCAAGTGTCTGATTATATTTTATGTTTTTGCTGAAACGTGAAACCTGGTTCATTGAACACTCTGCTCTTTTGTGATTTCTTCTTTTGATAGATTTATTCACCCATCATTTCTGTGTAATTTTCTCCTCATTCTTTTTCTAATTTATTTTAGTTTCCTAGATGAGTTTATTTCAATCAATGGGGACCAGAGGGTGGTTTTGTTTTGTTTTTGTTTTTTTTTTGGTTGTTTGTTTGTTCTGGTGGTGCTGGGGATGCAGCCCAAAGCTTCGTTTTTGTACATGCTAGATCAGCTCTCTGTCACTGCCTCACCACCCTAGGCCTAAGTAGTCTGTTCTTACTTATTTTTTGTTGGTGGCTCTCTTGTCTTTAAGCAGAGCATTTCTAAATTTTAGTTTATTATAGTGCTCAATTGCCTGTTCCTTAACATCCTTAATATTTATCTCATTTATACTCTCTACATCTTTTGTCTTCTGAGCCGTAATCACCAAGTCCTAAATTGTCTCTTTTCAGTTTTTTAGTTTTGCAGTATTGGAAATTGAGCACAGGGGCTCACTTATGCCAGGCAAGTGCTTCACCACTGAGCTACATCCCTGGTCTTATTTATTTTTTATTTTGAGCCAGGGTCTCACCAGGTTGTCCAGGGTGACCTTGAATTTGGATCCTTCTGCTTGTGCCTCCCCAGCAGCTGGGACTACAAGGGTGCAGCACTCACTGCAGCTGATCCTAAGGAGCTCTTGACCATTTCTTCCCACTCTGCTGTACCCACTCTAATTCAAACCACTGTTGTCTAACCTGGACTGCTTCAGACTCCTTACAACTTGGCTCCTCTTTCTCTAGCCATTTTTACTTTCTTCCTGTCTCTTCTCCACACTTACAGCAAGAGTGATATTTGAAAACAACAGAGGACCTGTCCCCAGTAGGAGTAAAAATTTAATTCTGAATGAATCAGTATGATGATGAATGGTAACTGTTGTTTTCTCTGTCCCTACAGTTAAGCATTTGCCTAGTGGGAGACTGAAGCAAGATGGCACATAAAATATATCTGGTGTTGGAGTTTTGTGCCCTTTTGTAGTCCAGTAGAGACCCTGTTTCCCTGCAGTACTCTTTTCCTCTCCCTTCCCCCTCACTTTTCTTTTTTCTTCCACTTAGCCAAGCACAGGCTAATACTCAAGTTTGGTCATTTGTATATAATCTGGTTATCTGGATATAGAAAGTGAATAATGCAAGGTTTTCGCTTCTTACTAGGTAATAGCAATAGTGTACTCTTGTAGAATTTACTAATATTATATTTGTACTCTAGTTCTTACATTTATAATGCACTGTAATTGGATGTTTGGAACATATTGCTCCACCTTTAAAGAACATATTACCTTCTCCAAAGGGGCCTGAGGTTCTGAGAATAGAAAGGACTCCTTCCTTTTACTTTAGAAAATTTCTCAACGTAGACAAAATAAAGAATAATAATTGACTGTCCTTGTACCCATTGCCCAACGTCAGCAGGGCTGATCTTGTTTCATGTAAATCTCACTTATTTCCCTCTACCTACCACCAGATATTTTGAAATAAATACCATTATTTTATATACAAATACTTCAGTTGCAGTGACTTTTTCAAGGGCATAATGACAGCTGTTGACAGAGTCAGAATTTGAATCCAGAACAGTGTCAGTCACTGTTGAGCCTGTGATAATAGCTCTTGCTTGTGGTTCAGTGTCTAGGCCATGTTTATAAAGTGATGGCACTGATGTTTACAACCACATATTATTTAAAAAATTAGTTTTAATTTATTGAACAAGTAGTTTTAATATCACAGGATAATAAAGGAGCATTACCCCCAATTCCACTACCCTAAGATGAAGGTTATTTTCATCACTTTATGAGATATCTTTTGTACTTTGAATGTCTGTCTCATCCATCCATGTGAATAGATTTTTTGGAGGTCATTTTATGGAGTGCTTCTTTTTCCTTGAGGGATAGCACCCCAACATGAGAAGATTGTTTTCCTCTAAACAGGGAAATGTGCTTGCTAATCATTTTCTAAAGTGTATTGTTTATAAGGAAAAAACCCAAATCCTATGATAAATGCTAAAGTTAATTGATAGTTTGTTTCCATGATAGCAGGGTAAAATTATCCTAGAGAATAGGTTGAAATTCTTCCAAAGATTTCTGAGTTTTTCTAGTCTGAAACATTACATGGTGGTAAAGGATTCTTTTTTCTTTATCTGCATCGAACCTGAGTTTCAGTTTATATGTAAAAACAAGGTAAGTGCCACGGAGTTGTAATCTTGGAAGGAAATAATGTGCAAATAAATATTTGTAAGTAATGTAAGTATGTATTTTTGTTTAATAGGCATCAAGCATGATGGGACTATGTGTGATACCTGCCGTCAACAGCCAATCATTGGCATTCGGTGGAAGTGTGCAGAGTGTACAAATTATGATCTGTGCACGGTTTGTTATCATGGAGATAAGCATCACTTGAGGCATCGCTTTTACAGAATTACTACACCAGGAAGTGAGCGGTAGGGAAAATAATTTTTTTCAGTTGTGACTCCTTATTTGTACTCGTTTTACACTTCTTAGCCTCTAAAAAATAGGATTAGGAAATAGCTTCTGACAGTGCTTTTTGTATGAGGAGGTAGGGAATAGCTAGTTAGATGTCTCGTGGAAGGGCTTTGTGACGATGGAACTGTACAGATTTTGCCAAGATCACTGGGCTGTTCTTACTCTAGACAGTTGGCACCACTCAGCAATTGGAAATGTGAGGGCATCCCAAGAAGGGCTAGTTATTTTTTTCTTGCTATGTCTTCTATTCTGTTAATTGCTACCAGATGAATATTAGGTCCCATTGATTGAAACCACATGGCAGCTACTATGCTTGTGGAGACTTGAAGATAAATAAAACAGTATTATTGAGTTTACAATTGGAAGACATGATTATTGCCAGCACTGATTATCATGTGCTGTTTTGGACTATAGTAGAGATATATGTTACATGTCTTAGGAACAATGAGAGGTGTATTAATTATTAATGGGTCTGGAGTTTTGGGTGGTGGAATCTTCTGTCTTAGTTACTTTTCTCGTTGCTAAGACAAAATACCCAACACCTAAAGTTAAAGGAGGAAAAGTTTATTTCAGCTCACAGCTTGTAGTGGTTTCAGTCCATAGCTGGCTGAGTCGAAGACAGGGTGGCATAACAGAGGGGCATAATAGAGGAGAAACAGTTCTTGGCAGACAGAAGGCAGCAGAGCAGCAGCAGCCTCTCTTTCCCTTTTATCCCTTCCAGGCTACCGCCCTTTGGGTGGGGCCTCCCACACTCAGGGTGGACCTTCCCATTATCCATACCCAGAACTATGCCAAACCAATCAGTAGACTAATTTAGTAATCACACACCCTTAATCCCAGCATCACACACTCCAGATCTAGCCACCTCTGAAAAATACTTCCTATGACTGCATGAGGCTTTGGAGGTGGGGGGTATCTAGACATAAGCCAGAACATGTAGATAGGGAAAATCATAGTAGTAAGAATACAGCCAGTTAGAGTGACAGCTAAGAGTAGGAATAAATAGATTTTTGATTCACAGGGTCTTGTCATTTATTAACTAGGTAATTTTAAACAAGTTACTTATTTATCTTTTGCTTACAAAAGCTAAGAAATAAAGACATTCTAAAAAAATAAAAAATAAGATAAAATTAGGAAAAAACAAAACAAAAACCTGAAACTTGACTGAATATGTGAATGAGGAGGAGGATATAGAAGAATAGGGGATGGATAGTCTTGGAGAAGCAAGCTGGTACAGTTAGTTGAATCTGACGTCTTTTTCAGGGCCCATAATCTTCTCTGAGTACGCAGTACTTTGGAGGCAGTGTTGTACAGGTCAGATTCCTGCCACAGACATTTTACTTGCATACAGAGTACTCTGAATTTTTGAATTATTGCTGACCTCGTGTGGATTGTGGATCCTTAGATCACATACTTTAGAAGACTCTCACTGCTGGACCTTGTGTTTGCTCCTTGCTGCAGTTGGCTGAGGTCGAGATGCGCCTGCATTCCCCCAACAGAGTGAGCTTGGGGTTGTCCAGAGCCCTGCTGCTCACGCTGTCTTCCCTACTCTGCGGTCCAGTGCTTTCTGACACCCGCTGTTGCCTTCCCTGGGCCCCTGTTTGTGCTACTCATGTGGCAGCTACAGCAGCATTTGAGTTGCCACCACTAGGTAGTGAAGAGTGTAGTGGTACCCTGAAGTGGTTAGACTGGGTTCATATTTTGACTCTGTGACGTTTTAACTTGTGTGACCCTGGGCAGATTACTTTTTTGAGATTCAAGAGTCCTCATAAAATGGATAATGTCACATTTTTCTTTTAAGGAATGTAACACACTTTACATATGTGCAAGTGCTTTTACATATAAATGACTGTTACCCATTTATACAAACTTGAAGATAAATCATTTTATTTTTAGGGTTCTGTTAGAGTCTCGTAGAAAATCTAAGAAGATTACAGCCAGAGGAATCTTTGCAGGTGCCAGAGTGGTGCGAGGTGTGGACTGGCAGTGGGAAGATCAGGACGGAGGAAATGGGCGCCGGGGAAAGGTACAGCATTTTCCAGTTCCTCAGTGTTCCTAAATACTCCATGTTCAGGAGATTGCTGCTATAAATGAATCTCTCGGCCATTCTTTTCCTGTGCCACTAACAAGTTTTAAATCTTCATTTCTCTCCCTCCCTCCCTCTCTTTCCCCCTCCCTCTCTCCCTCCCTCTCTTTCCCTCTCCCTCTCTCTCCCCCTCCCTCTCCCCCTCCCTCTCTCTCCCCCTCCCTCTCTCCCTCCCTCTCTCCCTCCCTCTCTCCCTCTCTCTCCCCCTCCCTCTCCCCCTCCCTCCCTCCCTCCCTCCCTCCCTCCCTCTCTCCCTCCCTCTCTCCTTCCCTCTCTCCCTCCCTCCCTCCCTCCCTCTCTCCTTCCCTCTCTCCTCTCTCACCTCACCCCCTTCTCTTTCCTGGAAGAAAACAGATAGTTCCTGTATTTTTGTAACTGTTGATGTTTTGTGGCTCAGAATGCTTTCCTGAACACCCTACTTGGGTCAGGCCTCCCTAAGTAACACTTTATGCTCTTGACTTCCATGCTGCTAAAATTTCATTTGAGGGAGTAGCTCAGTGGTAGAGCATATGCCTAGCACTGCATTTAAAAAAAAAAATCAGTTTAGTTAACTTGTTTTATATTCCATTCACCCAGAGACCTATTTCAGAGGGACAATAGGCAACTCCTTTTTTTTTTTTTTTTTCCAGTTTGGCTGGAGACCAAACTGAAGGCCTTGCTGTACTAGGCAAGCACTCTACCACTGAGCTGTAGCCCCGCTATTTCAGCTTCCTGGTGAGCCAGGCTGTGTGGAAGGCCGCTGCAGTCGGGCCTAGCAGTTAGGCCTAGCAGTTACTCTGAAGGGAGTTTTGTGTGGCATGTTTGGCTGAGTGGGGTCAGTGAGTTGTTGGTTGTATTTATTTTGAATGTTGTGTTCTTTTGACTGGTTATTTGTTCATTGATTCAGTCAACAAATATTGTTGAGTGTGTTCTATGCTGTGTGCTACATGCGAGGTGGCCTGAAGTGAGTAGCACTTCACATTGGAGACTTAGGTGTCATCAACATTGTTCCTTGTTAACTCTGTTTTTTTTGGTACCGAGAATTGAACTCGGGTCTTTGCGCTTGGGAGGCAGGTGGTGGAACCGCTGAGGTAAATCCCTGGCCCCTTGTTAACTCTTTGAAAAATAAAAATGATGATTTTAAAGTGTGTATTGTCTGAGAACCTCTTCACAGGAGTTTGAAAGTCTCTTGTACAAACTGGTACTTTGTACATACTTTTCTTTCTTTTTCTTTTTTTTGAGACGAGGTGTCATTGTGTAGCCCAGGCTGGCCTTGAGCTCATGGCAGTCCTCCTGCCTCAGCCTCCTGAGTGCTGGGATTGAAGGTATGTGCCACCATGCCTGACTGTACATACTTCTGGGGTTTTTTTAGTTTCTTATTTTTTTCAGTACTGGGAATTGAACTCAGGATCTTGAGCTTGGCAGGCAGGCGAGGTACCACATCTCCTTGGAGCTACATCCCCGGCCCATGTGCATACTCTTTTTTTGGTACTGGGGATTGAACTTGAGACCTTGCACTTTCGAGGCAGGCAGTGGAACCACTGAGCTAAATCCTTGGCCCCCATGTACATACTTTTACATTTAAGATTTGAACATTTTTCCAAATAATTTTTAAAATTCACAGTAATTCTATTGATTTCATTTTAAATAATGTATTTTAATATTTGGAAGTCAGATGTATTTTAGTGATTTTAAGTACTTCATTTTTGCCAGGTGTGATAGCACATGTCTGTAATCCCAGTTACTTGGGAGGCTGAGGCAGGATGATTACAAGTTCAAGCCCTGGGCAACCTAATGAGACTGTCTTGAAAAAAAAGGGCTGAGGATATAGCATAATGGTAGAGTCCTTGCCTAGCCCGAGTGAGGCCCTGGGTTCAATCCTCAGTACCACCCAAAACAAAAAACAAACCAAAAATTTTAATTCTTATTAAGGAAACAGACTTTTGCCTTTTTGCATTAAAAAATGTATTGGTCGCTTCTTCTGTGCATGGTTCTGTTTCAAGTATTAGAGATGTAGCAAAAAGCAAAGAAGGCAGAGATCCTCCCCTCCTGAAGCCTGTATTCTCATTAAGGGAGAGAGACAGATGAAATGTAGTGTGAGAATGTAGTGTGGTGTGTAGACCAACAGTGTTCATGTTGCCTGACAGCTAGTTAGGGATGTGACAGATCAGCTTAGGGAAGGATAAGCCCCGGGGTGATAATCTGGTGCTAACCCCCCACTCTGCTCCTCCCCAGGCACCTTCACAGTGAGCAGCCTTCCCTTCCCACCAGTCCTGCCTCACTGAATGCATGACTGAGAGCTTAAGTAGTAAAATGAGCATTTTGTCCTCCAGATTAAGAAGTAGACTAAGTACCTTTAAAAGCTTTCTTTGTGTCCTGGCCTAGTTTCAACACCTATCCCCAAGGTAACTAATGTCCTGAGTTTTGTTTTTCTGTTGGGTTTCTGGGATCTAGACTATTATATGTCTAGATGTAGATTTTTTTTGATCATGGCTAGTTGGAGTTCTAGATGCCTCACTTATCTTTATGTCCAATTCTCTAACTCTGTCTGGGAAGTTTTCCACTATTACTTCTGTGAACAGTTTTTTTATGTCAATTGTGCTTTCTCCTGTTTTTTCACGGACTCCTATCAGTCTTATGTTATTCTTCTTTGCATCGTCTAGCAGTTGTTGGATTGATTTCTCTATTGTCATGGTCTCTAACCGAGATCCTGTCTTCTATATCTGATATTCTATCTTCAGATTCCTTTAATCTGCTGTGGATACTTTCAGTGGAGTTTTTGATCTCCTGAATATCTGTTTGAATCTATTTCATGGATTCCATTTCTTTCTTATGTTGGGCGATCATGGTTTCCATTTCTCTCTTATGCTGGGCATTCATGGCTTCCAGCATGTTTCTGAGCTCATCTATTTTTTATCTGTTTCTGTTCTAGATCCTCTAATCATGTCTTTTACTCTGCTCACCATCTCTGTAGATATCTGGGAGATTATTTCTGCTTTGAATTTTTCTAGAGCCTCATTCATCTGTTTTGTTACTTCCTGTGCTATCAGTTCAGGGTATCCAGGTGGTTGGTTATGGGACTTTTCCATCTCATTTCCCCCAGGATTTACCCTTGGTGGGGTGGAAGTCTGAGTTTGTGCCTTGCTTAAATGTCTTCTCATTTTTGTTTTTTGGTACCGTCCTTGGTTTAACTCCTGGGTTGATAGTTTGAAATTGCTTATTATAGGTATCTTTGTTGCTTGTAATTAGAACCCTTATGGAACGATTGCTTCTCAGAGGTGTCTTCCAGATATAGCTGGTCTTTAAGTTTTGAGTCTCTAATGACTCTAAGGCTATCTCATTTTCCTTATACTAGGAAAGTTCATTGACTAGATCAATAACAACACCTTAGCCCAAGTGATACAATCAGCAACACCACTGCATCAAGTACATCTTTGAAAATGACATTTTGTGATAGTTATTAATCTATCACCTTTAGCTGTGTGAATTAAATCAAGATCGAGGACCAACCCAACATACAGTGAATAAACTTTTCAATATAACAACTTTACCCTTTGGGATGGAAAGTTAGAAGGGGTTGAGGAGGGAGGGACAGATGGGAAGAAGGATAGGGGAAGGTTAGCAGTGTGGCCAGAGGACACAGGTGAGAAGAAAAAAGAGAATAATAGGAAAATAAAGAAGAACTCCGAATGAGGACCAAAACAGGGACAAAAAGGGAGGATGAACAGTGTGGGAGAGCAAGAGAGTGAGTGTAAGAGAGAGAGAAAGGAAAGAGAAAAGAAAGAAGAAAAGAAAAGAAAAAAAAGGAGAGAAAAACAAATATTTGCAAAGAGTAGGAAAAAAAGTTAAAGATAAGAGGAGCAAAGGAAAAGAAAAGAGAAAAACAAACTAATAATACTAATTTTGGGAATAAAAAAATAACAATGAAGATGAAGGGCCCCTTTCAGGGTATGTCTCTGCTGTCACAATAGACAACGTGGGTAGTAGTGTGCAGATATAAGTCAATGAGTCTCAGCAAACTAGTCACAGACCCGTGAGATTCAGGCAGATTTCTGGCTGCAAGTCCCAAGTTGAGCTCCCTGTCCTCCTGTAGGGTTGAACTCTGCAGAGTTGTATTGCAGGTTCCAGCTGCCCTTCCCCTGAAGATAGTCCCGGTCCTGATGGGAGGTGAAGATGACTCCAACTTATCCAGTACAGTGGTCCGGTGGTCCGGTGTCCTCTGTGTCTTTGTAGTGTGGAACCAGGTGGCTGTACAGAGAAGAGGCCAGAGGAGGGGGCGGGGTAGGGGGGTGTCCAGTGGATTGCTGCCGGGGCGCGGGCTGATTCGGCATGTTCTGCGCGACTCGCTACCTTGGTATGGCGTCCGCAGACCTGCCTGTCTCTGTCCTGAGTTTTGTATTGATCATTCCCTTGTTTTTCTTTACTGGTTTTTCATTTAGCATTGTAGCCTACAACAATTGGTATTCAAGTTTTCTTTTTTTTTGGTATCGGGGATCAAACTTGAGACCTTGAGCTTGCGAGGCAGGCGGTGGAACCACTGAGCTAAATCCCCGGCCTGGTATTCAAGTTTTGAAAGACCAAGCTATTGTAAGGATGGTACAAAATCTCGGCTTTCAGATGAAGGCTCCAGGAGAATGTGAGCTGGGTAGTTCGGTGGGGCACCTGTCTGGCTCCGGTGTGGCTGGGAGTTTACAGCAGCCCTGCTGGGGCAGTCAGTGTGAGTCCTGGGAACGCAGGGCTCCACACGGCCTGGACCACTGGGTGGGCAGAGCAGGGCCGGTGCTGCAGATTGGGCAGGAGAGTTGTCAGAGCATGGGCTGCTCGGTGTTCTTTGCTTCTGAGCTTGCTTTAGCCCACCTCAGAGTTTTAGGAGTAGTTGGAGCAGCTGATCCGGGTGGTAGAGAATGGGTGGTGGACCGGAGAGCGGGAATGTTGCCATGACAGAGTCCAGACAGACCGAGTGCAGTTGGGATGGGGGCCAGGCTCGTGAGCAGCGTGTGCTCAGGTCGGTAAGTAGCGCAGTGGCAGCTGGAACCCTGGGGGAGCAGCCTGCAAGTCGTCTGGCCAGTGTGCCTTCGCGGCTGCCATCTGGACAGTCAGCCTCTGTGCCTGGCCTGTAGTCACTGGGCTGCTCCAGGGCATCCTGCAGGGGATGCCTTGCACCTTTCCTGGTGTAACTCACGTTTCTGTCCCCAACCCTCATCTTGCTTACCTAACTCTTCTGGGAGAGCACACATTTTAATAACTTTGTTTTGAACGTGCATGAGATCTAAGTTTTTAATACTTCTGTTTTAAAAATGACTTTGTATTTTTTCCCATACATAACTATTATGTGGTTAGAGGATTGGAAGTTATCTTTTAAAAAATCAGCTTTTGAGGGCAGTTGCTGAAGTTTGAAGCCACATAAATGGCACTTTCTTGAGTTTTGCTATATCGGTACTTTTTGGGGGGATAAAAAGTAAGCATCCTTGAGACGTTGAGTCATGAGTATTAAGTTTTTGGTTTGTTATGATTGCACACATGTTGCATTTTAAGAAAAAAATGAAAAATGAAAGCATTTGAGTGAGGGACTTTCATATATTAAAAAATCTTCAGGGTGGGCCAGGGATTTAACTCAGTGGTTTTGCCGCCTGCTGCACAAGCACAAGGACCTGAGTTCGATCCTTGGCACCAAAAAAAAAATCTTCAGGGTAACATTTAAGCACATGTTTATAACCACATACAATTTTTTATTTTGAGGTCCTAGGCATTGAATACAGGGTCTTGTATACCAGCTGAGCTCCATCAACAGGCCTAATTAATTTTTGCCTATGTATAAATGAAGAATGTTAACATTTTCCCCTCATTTCAGTGCTAGCTACTTTATCCCAGTTACCTGATGTGTGTTGTGTATTGTTGTTGTTGTTGTTATTATTATTGGTGGTGTTGGAGATTGAACCCAGGTCCTTAAGCATGGTAGGCAAATACTGTACCACTTAGTTACATCTCCATCCCTTGTTATTTCATTCGGAGACATGCCTTGAACTTGGATCTTCTTACTCCAGCCTCCAGAGTAGCTGGATTACAGGAATTCACCCCCATGCCTGCTCCCTGTCGTTTGTTCTTTTTCATGAGTGTATTACTCATGTTAGTACCTTAAGGCTATTTTTGTTTTATGGGTGCTTTTGAATACGTGCCAGTTAAAATAGATTAGATCATATTTCTTTGTTTTTGAAACACATTTAATGGAAAATCTCAAACATATACCAGAGTAAAAAGAATAGTGTAACATTCTATGTACTCAGTCACCCAATTTTAACAATTATGAACATTAAAAAAATGCTATTTGTTGAAGAAAGCAGATTCTTTACATTTGGTTATATATGGTATTCTTTGTATTTTCTGTACATTTTAGGTGTGTTAGAACTAGAGGCTTAATTAAATTCAGGTTCTTTTTTTGCTTGTTTTGTTTTTTTAGCTTTTTTGAGACATGGTTTCACTATGTAGTTTAGACTTCACTCACTATGTAGCCCAGGCTGGCCTCAAACTCAGCAATCCTCCTGCCTCAACCACTGTAATCAGTGCTGGGATTACATGTGTGTGCCACCAGGCCTGGCAAGGTTCAATTATATTTTGGAACATACACCTCACAGGTCATGGCGTGTTTCCTGTTGCATTGTATTGGAGGGACATAACATCTGATTATCTTACTATTAGTGATATTAAGGTTGATGAATAGCTGGAGGTGGTCCTCATATCCATCTGTTATATAAGGTTTCTCAGTGACCTTATACTTCATGGTTTCAGCAGAAATTCCATGCGTATTTTATAATCAGAATTAGTAGTATGTAGCTAGTTATTTTTTAATGCCTTCCACGTTGTTCCTTTGTCAGTAATAACATATCGTCATACTAACAAATGAAGGAATTTCATTTAATGATTCCGAATTGACTACTGAGCTTGCTTATATTCCAAGTAATTTGAAATTAAGGGTGAATTTGATTTAAATAAAATTAGTCTGTTTTTTAGCTGGTCAAGTGATTTTGGGGGGGGGTTCTTTTTTTCTGGTGTCAGGGATTGAATGCAGGACCCTGCACTTGCCAGGCAGGTGCGGTGCCACTGAGCTACATCCTGCCCTTTTTTGGTTCTTTTTCTAAAAATTTTGACACTTATGGGCTGGGGATTTAGCCCAGTAGCGCCATGCCTGCCTCAAAAGCACAAGGTCCTGAGTTCAATTGCTAGTACCAAAACAAAAAACAAAAACCAATTTAGACACTTATGACAATATAGTGTTTTCTTAAACAATGAAGTAAAATCTGCTGTAGCAGAAGGTGAAGGTTGGGGCCGGGGATTTAGCTCAGTGGCTTTGCCACCTACTGTGCAAGTGCAAGGAACTGAGTTTGATCCCTGGTACCAAAAAAAAAAGAAAGTGAAGGTTGCGTATTTCACTTCAGAGTGCTGCCCTGTAAGGTACTGCGGTGGTGAACTGAGGAAGACCCTCAGGGTGGTGCCGCAGTTACCTCTGTTGGCATCTAAGGGGTATGGAGAGTACTGTGATACTTTATTTTCTTAGGCTGGTAATATGTGAGTTTTCATTTCTCTCTTTTATTCTATAAAGTTCACATGCTATATTTTATCATGTACAATGTATTTAAAAATTAAGAATAAGTGGCCTCATTTACTGATTTAAAATATTTCTCAAATGATTAGATCTTAAACATAAAACTTTTTATTTCTACAAAAGCATCATAAAATACCTGGCTTACAAAACTGTTTACTACAGGGCCAAAAAGAAAGGTCCCTGTATATTTTATGGAAAGTAGCAGTATGTTTCTGAGCTGTGAAGGGTTGCTGGTTCTGTGCCCGAATGGAGAAGCGAGATCTGGATCGCGTGTGCAGCTCCCCACTCATGTTTTAGACTGATTTACTTTGGTGCTTGCTGTGCCATTTTGTGCACTCGAGTTTAGGTCCTCAAGCAGTGACAACCTGTGTGTGTGTGTTTGTATCACGTAAGGTGAAGAATCACTGGGTCGATGCAGGTTGTGGAGGCAGTGTCTGGCATCTGCTGTAGAAATGCTGTCTGGGCTTGCGTGACTCACGCTGCTTGCTGGGGACAGCAGCGGAACACTGCTGCGGGAAGAGACATCTTTGCATGCTGCCATGGAGGCTCTTTAGGATCTTTTGCTTGTCAGTTTGTAGCTAACCAGAGAACCAGCTTATCTTGAGTCATTTTGCATATTTGTACAAAGATACTAAATTTCGTATTGAGTAATTGGTTTAAAAGAATATGCTGCTGTTAATTTAAAAAATGTAAAGATTTCACATCAAATTATTTTCTATTAATCTATTACTGTGATCCCTCAGACACTCAATTTAAAATTCCTATAGTTGTTTTGGAAATTACCTTATAATTATGGAAAAATATGGCTTTAATTATGTGACGTATTTGCCAAAGAAGTAGTTTTATTTATTACACAGTTTGATGGGTGAAATAATTTAAAAGATTTAAATACAATAATTAAGAGAACTAATCTCTTTCTTCCCCTTTTTATTTTTGTTTTTTTTGGTACCAGGGATCAAACTCAGGCCCTTGTGCTTGCGCAGCAGACGGCGAAACCACTGAGCTAAATCCCTGACCTTCCTTCCCCTTTTTAAAAGTTGCTTTCCCCCTCCCTTCTGTTAGGTAACGGAAATCCAGGACTGGAGTGCATCGAGTCCACACAGTGCAGCATATGTTCTCTGGGACAACGGCGCAAAGAACCTTTACCGAGTGGGCTTTGAGGGCATGGTGAGTAGTGAGGACCGCACATATGATGGAGGTGGGGAGGTGAAGGACGGGAAGTACCAGCCTGCATCGTGCTCTTTCATCTTTTCTTTTTCCCTCCCTGTCTGTCAGAATACAGCCGTTTGAATCATGAATAAACATTCACAGGGAAATCGGTAAAGTGAGGATTCAATAAACTTTTGAGACCTTTGCGTTTTTACTATATTTGTCTGAACTGTTTAGTAGTAAATACGATAGCAGTACAGTGGGACACACCTGTAATCCAGTACTCTGGGAGGCTGATAACTTAGTGAGACCTTCTCTCAAAATAAAAAATAAAAAAGGGCTGGGGTTTTAATGTGGTATGAAGACCCTGGATTCAGTCCCCCAGGGTTGCAAGAAAAAAAAATAGGATTTTTACCCTCAGTAAATGTTTGGATACCCTGTTGTGTCTTGAGTGTATAGAGCTAATCCTTTAGGTTAAGTCTAGTTTATTTACTAAAATCTTTCAAAAAGATTTAGAATCATCTGTAAGTCCAGTCCTTGACTAGGTATAATAAAGTTTTGTGGTATATTATTATTCTCTGTTCTTGTAGCTGATAAAAGTTTTAGTAGGTATTCGACTTATTTTTAAGGAGATTTTTTCCAATTTTTTTAAAGTGTAGATTTGATAAAGAATGATTAACCTAGAAAAACCTAGAATTACTTAAGTGTTTAGGAGAATAATGGAGGCATATTCAGTGAATTGCTCTGTATGTCTTCATTTCACGGACTGCTGTTCCAAAATTGACTTTGCTGTTAATTCGTATCAATTCATGCAAACAGTAAAGCTTTTTATGTCCTTTCAATCTTGAATATATTCCCCATAAAAATTATTTAAATTTCATTTATTTCTCAAGGGTCTTGTATCTTTCACTAGGAAAGAGAAATCTACTGTCTCCTTAATATGTTCCATTTATATAGAAAAGCCAGCCATGAGAATTTTAGCAAGTAATTTGCTAAGTTTTATCATTGGATATAGCACCAGTCATCACTTTTTCATCATTGTCTTACGCTTCTGCCTGTTTTAAAATTGTAAATTTTTTGTGGGATTCTGAGTATTTGTTTCAAATGAAGGCTTACGCACTGTGTGTGCCTGCTGGTTTGTGTATGTAGATTGGTGTCTGAGTAGTACTCTTTTCTTCATGTGGTTATGCCATTATTTAATGAAGTTTCTGTTGATGAATATCCTTCCTCTTCACAAGCAGTATGTCAGCAAGCGCCCTTGTGTCTTTCTTTGCCCATGATGGATGTATTTCTTTAGGGTAAATTCCTAAAAGTAGAATTGCTGGGGTAAAGCATCACATTAAAACAATTTGACACATATCTCTGGCCAGGAATGAGTGACACTATGTTCAGCTGGCAAGAGGCTGTACAGAGTCAGCTCCCATGTGTGTATAAAGAGCTCTTTTCCTTAATGGAGTAAGATATACTGATCACCTAGTACGGGTACCAGCATTATTAGGCATTTTAGAGTAAATTGATATTTTCTTTTGAATTTTCACAGTGAACCCCCCATTACTCTCCTAAGTCCACATTTTGGTGCCTTCCTATTGCACTTAAATAATAATGTTTTCTCATAAAAGATAATGAGAGCAGGCCGGGGATTTAGCTCAGTGGTTCTGCCACCTGCCTTGCAAGCACAAGGTCCTGAGTTGGATCCCTGCCACACACACAAAAAAGATGCTGGGAGGCAGGCAGTGGCACCACTGAGCTAAATCCTTGTCAAAAGATAATGAACCTGAGCAATCAAGTTACAGTGAAGCAAGGACTAAGTTGAAGCAAAGAAGAAGATTAACTGGGCAAGGGTTCAAAAGACTGGACTTGGCTGTATCCATATTTACCTAGTCCTCGCTGCTCAGTTCTGGGCAGTTTCCTTTACTGTTTGTCTTCACTTTCCTTATTTATAAAATAAGTTAATATTTGCCCTGTGTTTCATAAAATTGATTGGAAAGTTTACACAAGATTTTTTGGTAAAAGTATCTTTCAGGTTAAATGTGTCACGCACATTTTAAATACTTGTTATAGTTCTTATATTGTCACATGATTTTTAAAATGTAACATTAAAGATTCTATTATAATTCAAATTTTGAACTTTAAAATTAGGAAGCCAAAAGTAGATAAAGTATGACCTAGCTAGGCATGGTGGCACATACCTATTATGACAGGACTTGGGAGGCTGAGGCAGGAAGATCTTGAGACTGAGGCCAGCTTGGACTACATAGTGAAACTGTCTCCAAAAGGAAAAAAATCTGTCTGAAGATCAGATTTATAGCTTTTGAAAGATGTCTTTGCAAGCATTGTTTAGTGTAATTGTTAACTCAGAGGTATTCTTCTGTCATGGCTGTGTTCTGAATAAATTTTTTTGCCTATTTCAGGTATTGAAGTTCTCATGAATGATTTTTCTGGTTTCTTTCCTTCTTAGTCTGATCTGAAGTGTGTCCAGGATGCCAAAGGAGGTTCTTTCTACAGAGATCATTGTCCTGTGCTAGGTATGTTAGCAGATTAGAGAAAATTTCTTAATAATGGAATTGACAGTTTCAATAAAATGTTTATGTTGGACTTACAAAATTAGTCACCATTAGGCTGAGCGTGGTCCTGCATGCCTGTAATCCCAGCACTTTGGAGGCTGAGGCAGAAGGAGAACCAGGAGTTTGAGGTCAGCTTCGGCTATATAGTGAGTTCAAGGCCAGCCTGAACTATATAGTGATGCCCTGACTCAAAAAAAAAAACACACAACAAAAAACCAATTAGTTACAACTAAGGTCATTTAGAAAGATAGTTTCTTGGTTTTATTTTGGTTTTAAAGTGTTTTTTTTTTTATTATTAGACTCAGAGTTATGTCTTGAAGTGGTATGCCATTTATGTCACAATACATATTTGAAACATCTTTTAGCTATAAACTGTCATTGAAAAATTTTACATTAGATTATATCAGTGTTGTATCTCATGCATTATTTAAAATGGGATTTGAAAATTCAGTGCTTATAAATTTCCTTAGAATTTCTGTAAGATTGACTTCTTAATAAAAGATCAGCTCCAGGGCTGGGTATTTAGCTCAATGGTTCCAGTCCTTGCCTTGCAAGTGCAAGGTCCTGAGTTCCATCCCCGACACCAAAACAAAAACAAAAACAGCTCCAAGATTAAGGTAATATAATAAGTAAAATTTCATGTATCATTGCTAGTTTTATTTTTTTCCGGTACTGGGGATTGATACTCAGGGTCTTTGTGCTGAGCTGTTTCCTTAGCCTCTTTTTTTTTTTTGAAAAATTTTTTTTTTTTTTTGGTACCTGGGATTGAACTCGGGAACTTGCGCTTGCGAGGCAGGTGCTGGAACCACTGAGCTAAATTCCCGGCCCTTTTTTTTGAAATTTTGAGACAATGTCTTAAATAAGTTGCTGATGTGGGTCCTGAACTTGTGATCCTTCTGTGTCTGCCTCCCAAAGTGCTGAGATTACAGGAATGCTCCACCTCCTTCATGTATTATTAAAATTTAAAAGAAAGAACAAGAAAATTGAAACTACTTTCATTTTATAGATTGCTTATTTTTACCAAATAAACATTTACCACTCTCTTCTGATCCTTTGGTGTCTGAATGCTTTTTTTTTTTGATACCGGGGATCGAACTTGGGACCTTGTGCTTGCCGAGGCAGGCGGCGGAACCAATGAGCTAAACCCCTGGCCCCTGAATGCATTTTTATCATATGAATTTTATTTTCCTCTTTCTACATCAGTTGGCTTGCCTTTTAGTCAAGAAGTGCTGTGTTCTTGATGCATACTTAAATTTTTTAATAAAAGGACAGTGTTGGAAAAATACCGGTGTTTTTGATGTACTCATGCATTTTTCTTAATTTTAGAAACTTTCTTTTTTCTTTTTTTTTTTTGGTACTGGGGATCAAACTCAGGTCCTTGCACTTGTGCAGCAGGCGACGAAATAAAAACTTTCTTGATTTGTGTCTTGTTTTCTTAAGAAAAATGAGGAATCAACAAACGTATTTTCGATCCCTTAGCACAGAGTTTTGTGATCATGAATCTTTTATCCTAGAACTAGCTATTTAAAATAATATAGGGAATGGGCTTTGAAATAGTGAAAAATGCTCTTTAGGCAAAAATCACAGAACCAACTTATTGAAAAATTATACTGACACCATGGCCTGAAACCTCTGAAACCATGAGCAAAAAATAGATTTTTCCTTCTTAAAAACAAAACAAAGCAGAGCATACTAACAACTTTAGAGAAAAAGAAATCTAGGGCTTTCTTTTCTATGTGTGATTAGTTATGGTGGCTCTGGTGCAGTGATAGGTCATCTAGGCAGAAAAGTATTTTTGTCATCCAGAATTTTGTGTTCTGAGATAGGGTTGAATAGTCTTTTATAGACTCTGCTCCTGCTCACTCGTTATTATGAATCAGTACATTACCAGATTTTTGGTTGTCATGTTTGTTGTCTTGTGCTGGAAATTAAACCAGGGCCTCCTAGTGCTCTGCTGCTGAGCGACATCTCCACCCTGTGTTAGTAAAATTTTTGAGTCTGATGTTTGTTTTTTTTTGTTTTTAAAATCTCTCAGTTCCAGAATCTCATACTTAGCAGTGAATTTTTTTTTTTTTTGGTACTAGGGATAGAACTAGGGACCTTGCACTTGTGAGGCAGGCGGTAGAACCACTGAGCTACATCCCCCGGCCCTTAACAGTGAATTCTTTTTTTTTGTTTTTAACAGTGAATTCTTAAAACATTTTAAGATTAGTTGGCACCTGAAACTAAAATATTTAACATTATTTTGGTTTAAAAGTAGTGGGCCAGGGATTTAGCTCAGTGATTCCGCTGCCTCCCTGGCAAGTGCAAGGTCCTGAGTTTGATCTCTGGAATGGGGTGTGTGTAGGGGAGAGTTGGTGTTGTTTAAAAGTATTACATTTGGGACTGGGGATTTAGCTCAGTGGTTCCACCACCTGCCTCACAAGTGGAAGGAACGAAGTTCGATCCCCGGTACCAAAAAAAAAAAAAAGTAGTACATTTGCAGGTGAAAGGTGGTTCATGCATATAAAATTACAGTTAAGTAGGAGGAATAAGTTATAGTTTTTTTCAGCTGAGTTTTTTTTTTTTTTTTGGACCAGGGATTGAACTCGGGACCTTGCGCTTGTGAGGCAGGCAGCAGAACCACTGAGCTAAATCCCTGGCCCTTAAGTTCTGTTTTTATGTAGCACAGTAGGGCGACTGTAGTTAACAATAATTTATTGTATGTTTCAAAGTAACTGGAAGAGAGGATTTTGAATGTTCTTACCATAAAGGATGAGTATTTAGGTGATAGATACGGTAATTACCCCGAATTGATCATTCTACATTATGTACCAAAATATCATACTGTGCCCAATAAATACATAAAAATAAAATAAGAAATTGGTCTATGAAAAATTAAAAAATTGCAAGGAGATACTATAAATAATGGTAAGCAACAAATGAGGTAAACAGGGTGAAATGAATCAATTCCTAGAAAGATAAAAACTACCAAAGCTGATTAAAGAAGACATAGGAAATTAGAGTAGACCTGTAATGAGTAAAGAGATTGATTTAGTAATCCTGTCCATACAAAATGCAGTTTTATGTTGTTCCTGTGACTTTCTTCTTTCTTTCTTTCTTTTTTTTTAAACTGCCTTTGAAATTACAGGCGAGCAGAATGGCAACAGGAATCCTGGTGGATTGCAGATTGGTGACTTGGTAAATATAGATCTTGACCTAGAAATTGTGCAGTCTCTGCAGCATGGTCACGGTGGATGGACTGATGGGATGTTTGAGACTTTAACTACCACTGGAACTGTTTGTGGCATCGATGAAGATCATGACATTGTAGTGCAGTACCCAAGTGGCAATAGGTTGGTGACATTTCTGTTTTTGATATTGACAAAGTTAGTACACATAGAAAAGGCCCTTAAGGAGAGTAAATAATGTGATTAATCAGAGTCATTCAAGTTCTTAAGTGGGAGATGAAAATGCGAGTATGTTGGTAAGGAACAAGAAGAGAGAGAGAGAGAGAGAGAGAGAGAGGGCTGGGGATTTAGCTCAGTGGTTCTGCTGCCTGCCTTGCAGGCGCAAGGACCTGAGTTCGATCCCTGGTACCAAAAAACACACAGAGGAAAAAAAAGAAGAGAGATTATGTATTTATGATGCAAAATTTTATATACTTTGATTTTTCCTCTAGGAGTGGAATACATTATATCAGTATCAGGTGCAAGAATAGCTAAAAAATTCTTTGTTCAAAGTGGACCATAGCAATCTGTGAATCAGAAGGGTACTGTTAAAACTACTCTGGGCTGTATTTAGTCATCACTTGACAAAACAATTCTCCCTCCCATGCTTTGGATATGTGCACATACACTAATTCTTCTTCCTCTTTTTTTTTTTTTCCCCTCAGTACTGGAGATTGAATCCAGGACCTTTGCACTGAGCTTCAGCCCTTTTTTCTTTTGAGATATGGTCTTCCTAAGTCCCTAAATAGCCCATGCTGGGGTTGAACTTGGATCCTCCTGCCTCAGGCTCCTGGAGGCCTGGGGCTACAGGCGTGCACCACCATCCTCAGCACACACTTAATTCTTACCAGCAATATAGACTTGTACGCATTCCTACTTGGTACCTTTGTATGTTACTCACTCCTCCTGGGATTCCTTTCCTCATTTCATACCCTCTTCCTTGGATTTAACACCCCTACATCCTATGAATTTTGAATTCATGTGCTAATTTAGGGCTCTCCACTCTTTTTTTTTCTCCACTCTTGCCAACCACCCTGGTACTCATCTATTTATGTCTCCTATTATCAATTAAAATGATTATTTGATTTCTTGGTTTCAGGTTTCTTGGAGACTCAGCTTATTCCTTTTATTTTGGCTCTAGGGACCAAAATATCTTATTTACTAGTATGTTTATAATACTTTAAGATAAAAACAGTAGTTAATTGAATAATTGTCTTATTGACATAGAGAAACTAAGGCCTAGTTCTTTAGGGAAGGGATTTTGTGTAGAGAAGAAAAATTAACATGAAATTGCTTACCTAAGTATAGAATTAGCTCCAGTTGTACCCAAATCTCAAGAGCACACACAGTCTTATCAATAGATGCAAAAAAAGTATATGACAAAAATCTAGTACTCTGTGATCAAAACAGTAAACAGAAGGCAATGTCTGCAGCTTGATTAAAGGACCTGGTAAAGGGATCTACAAGAAACTCACAGATAATATCATACTCAGTGGTGAAAGACTGAATACTTCCTTCCCCTTCACATTAAAAATAAGAAGGTCCACTTTCCCACTTGTTTTCAACCTTGTACCTAGAGGTTCTAGCCAGGGCAAGAAAAAAGAAATGAAAAGACGAAGTGAGAGGAAAGAGGATATAAAACTGTTCACAGGTGATGTGGTCTTGTGTATTGAAAAAAATAGGGAGACCACAAAGCTATAGTAAGACAGTGTGCTAGTGACACAAAGTTAGACACACAGATTGAAGAATAGGGAGTGCAGAAGTAAGCTCTCGCATTCAGCATAGATTGATTTCTGTTCAGAGTCCAAGATAATTTAGTGGTACTGAGACAGATGAATAGCCACATGCAAAAGAATGAAATTGGACCCCTGCCACACATGATATACAAGTTTTGAGTCAAAATTGACTATCAAACTAACTCTAAGAACCAAAACTTTAAAGTCTGGCAGCAAAAAGGTGTAAATCTTCATGTCCTTGGGTTAGACAGTGGTCGTATAGATAAGACCCTAAAACAAAGAAAAGATAGACTAGACCTCATCAAAATTAAGAACTTTTACTTTTCAAAGGAGACTACCAGGAAAATATAATGACAACTGGTGGACTGTCACTCAGCATATTGATAGATCTGTAAGGATATGTAATGAAGTGTTAATGTTTCTAGTGATCCAGGTGTTTGTGTCATATGGAACTTTCACTTTACATGCTTCTCAAATGTTTGAGCTCTTTAACAATGGTTACATTACTGTTACAGGTTTTAAAAACACGTAGAGAATAAATCTAGACAAAAGTATTACTAAAAGTATTGTATTAGGATGGTGAGATCAGAGATGACTCTTTCCCCAAATTTGTATAATAAAATTATAAAATCAGATACATTATGAAAAGAAATACAGGGGTGGGGATTTAGCTCAATGGTGCTGCCACCTGCCTCACAAATGCAAGATCCCAAGTTCGATCCCCAGTACAAACACCCCCCCCCCCGCCGTCTCCCCAAAAAACCCAAAAGAAATACAAATCACTCGAATGTAATTTGAAAGGATTGCCTGGCTTTTCCCTCTGTCTTAGGTGTCTCCTCCCACAGTGTTAGGAAGGAAAGACAGTTAAGTAAGTTTGCCTGTTTCTGAGCTTTGGCTTTGCTTTTGCAGGTGGACATTTAATCCTGCCGTCCTCACCAAAGCCAACATTGTTCGCAGTGGGGACTCTGCACAGGGTGCGGAAGGAGGCACTTCGCAGTTTCAGGTGGGCGATCTCGTGCAAGTTTGTTACGATCTGGAAAGAATCAAACTTCTGCAAAGAGGACATGGAGAGTGGGCTGAAGCAATGCTACCAGTAAGTACATATCAGTTTGGGGCTAGAAACTTTGCCTACGTACTCTTGTTTAAAAGTAAATTCATTTTAGAAACCATATTGGCAGCTAGATATACTTGTGCCTTTTGTTTCTGATTTATTCCATTTAAGTCAGCATGGGAAGGTCCAGAAAGGGTTAGGGTTAGTATTGGGGTTTTTTTGTTTTTGTTTTTGGTACTGGAGATTGAACTCGGGTCCTTGCGCTTGCACAGCAGGCAACGAAACCACTGAGCTAAATCCCTGGCCCAGGGTTAGTACTGTTGATGGCTCTGCTAGTGGGAAATTGGATGCCCTGCCAGACAGCAGAGGCTTCCCTGATACTTTGCCTGGTGCCACGTGGAACCTGGGCGCGGCCTCTAGCGGTGCAGGACTACTGCAGCCTTCCCGGGGGCAGCGACCTGAGGACCCTGCAGACTCTAGTGTGGGCTGGCAGTGGTAGGTCCTTGCTAAAGATTCAAAACTAACCAGCTCCCTCCAAGGCAGTGCCTTGCCTCAGGGAGAAGGGTCTAGGAGTGGACACAGATTCAGTGGGATGGAGACAGGAAGGGCAGAGGAGACCAGGTAAAAGGTGACAGGGGTCAGTTGAATTCTCATACACCATTGTTACTGAAAAAAAGAGAATAAAGAACAGAATAAGAAAGTTATTTTTGCCGTTAAGAAAAAATCTGATCTCAATGTTTTATGTTAGGAAACAATGAAATAGCATTTATTTTCCAACATCCTTCAGAAAATATGTTAAAAGGCTACGTATTGATATGAATACATAAAAGTTCAAGAAATCTAGTTTCCACAAACCCTTTCTGAGTAATCTACCTAAGAATGTATTTCATACAGCTAAAATGATTGCAGAGAGATAAGCTAATCATGAAACAATGTGTTGTTGCACGAAGATTAAATGATGGTTTTAAAGGAAAGGAGAGTGTACATAATGATTATGTTCTCTAGCAGTGTAATGTACAGCTGTCAAATGGAATGGGAATAGGAATTGTAGAAAAAGTTTAATAGGCTGTTCAGTTGCTTTTTAGTTATGTTAACTGGGTTGGTAAGGAGGACACATGAATGACTAATTTCATTATTGCACATACTAGAGAACACACACACACACACACACATATATATATATATATATGGTTTTAATAAGAATTATTAGGACAATAGAAATTTTATATTAAAACAATGAAAGAATAAACCATGAAATTAAAAAAAGTAACCCATATTAAAAGGGAATAGGATATAGAGGACAAAGGTAGAAGGGAGATGTCTTACAGTATATCTTGTTTTATAAATTTGATTTGAAATTATACACATTTTATACAGTAGTGTAAGACAAAATTTAAAAAGACTCCTAAAAGTGGAAAATAAAATGAAACAAAAGAAACTAAATATGTTTCTTGTTGATATAAACCAAGAAAAATTCAAGGTGATTTTTAAGCATAGTAATTTGTTTTTAGGTCCTTATTGGAGAAATATACCTTAAATAACTGCTTGGAAAAGAAATATTTAATTTTCAGAAATCTTACTGTAAATGGTGGTATTTATACTAATACTCTGAGATTTTTTTATGTGATGTAAAGCTAATAAGCACTTACATGATAATTGTAGTGGTGTTGGCCCCAATGACCTTGAGAACCAAAACAATCAAAGTGGGAAAAAGAGATAAAAATAATATAGGAGTGAAATAAAAACATTATACCCTTTGATTTGAATTGGAATATTTGAATTCATGACTTATTTCATCTTTAAAAACTTAACAAAATGAAAAATGTTTAAAGCTAAACAAAAGAAAACAAAAATCCTGTGTCTTAGTTTTGTCCATGAAAGGCCTACCATGATGACCATTCTAGTAACAGTAGCCAGCATCAGGGCTGAGGTTATGCTCTTGAAATAGCCTTGCCCTTAGTAGAGAATCAAGGCTCTTTGGGAAGTGGGTAATTGTGGCTCTTTGGCAGGAAGTGAAGAAGGGAAGCCTCATACCAGATAGCAAGAAAGCTGTGAAAGATTTCTGGGGCCGTGTTTGAAGAGTTAGTAGCCAACTGACGAGGTTCTCACTGACCAAATAACATGTTCACCTAACACCAGTTAACAAAATTCAGATCATAAGCCTCATAGGTCAAATAGTGCTGTTTTTTCCACACAATTTGCAAAGAAAAAAATATGTATGGACTTTGTTTGGATCTTGATTCAAACAAACTTTAAAAAATGATCACATTTATGTTATGATTGGTAATTCAAAACACTGATATTTTGTATTTTATGATAGACACTTATTTTGTTTTGTTTTTTTTTTGGTACTGAGGATCGAACTCAGGACCTTGCGCTTTTGAGGCAGGTGGTGAAAGCACTGAGCTAAAATCCCTGGCCCTCTGATAGACAGTTATTGATAACTTTGAGTTGAAAACAAATGGTATTACAGACATGTAAGGAAACGATTTCCTGGTGTTGCAGGTGCATAGTAAAATGCCACAGGAGTGGAGAATGGGTAGGGGTAGATGAGACAAACTTGGCCATCCACTGATTGCCGTTTTAACAGCTTGATGGGTGTAAGACTTTACTGTAGTGCTCTCTACATTTATTTGGAGTTTTCTGTGGTAAAATGTTAAAGTGGGAAAAGAGAATAGCCTCGTAGAGTTGAAGATTCTGGTGGAAGATTGCAAGTGAAAGTGTCTACTGAGAAGTTGGATATTAGAATCTTCACGAATTTCCGTGTCATCCTTGTGCAGGGGCCATGCTAATCTTCTCTGTATCATTCCAATTTTAGTATATGTGCTGCTGAAGCGAGCACAAGAAGTTGGATATTAGAATCTTGTGTGTGTAGCAGAAGAGAGGGCTAAGTAGGTAGAGAATTGTCCTTTGGTGCTTTTGGAAAGAAGGTGATAGTTTTTATAATGGATTGAATTTTCAAGAAAGAAGAGAAAAAAAAAACTAAGGAAAAAGTTTGGGGACAATGATTCAGTGTAGGGACCTGAAGAAGGAGAAGGAGTAGGTCAGTAAAGAAGGGGAAGAAAGTGGCTTAAAGATTAGACTGTCATCCAAAAATCAAGGGAATAGTTTCAAGAAGTTGGAAAAAATCAAAGGAAAAACATTGGAGGACAACTTTTCCCTGGTTTAGGAATTAGTTAAATATTACTGCTGTTCTCATCAGCTATCCACTGTTGTGATTTGTGGTTGTGCATCAGAGATGGGTTTTGAACTTGAGTTAAAATAGGCCCAATAGCCAGGCATTTAGCTCAGCGGCACCACTCCTGCCTCGCAAGCACAAGGTCTGGAGCTCAATCTCCAGTACCGGAAAAAAAAAAGGCCTAATAATATTTGTTTCAGGATTAAATGTGTAGATGAGTTCATACAGAAGGTTGCTACTGCTGCCTGCTAGGAATTTCAGCAGCTGCTGGTTGCAGTATGCCCCAGCGTCCCTCCGATTCCAGTCCAGTGATTGCATGTGATTTCTGCATCCTGTTGTGGAATCAGGGGTGATTATACATAAATAAGGAAAGGAGGAAGGAAAGAAAGAAGAAAGAAAGAGAGAGAAGGAAGGAAAGATAGATTTAAGCATAGATGTAAGCTTGAGCCCTTTGGTATTAGTTTTTCTTTAGAAATCAGACTTCCTTTTCTTAGGCTTTATTGATGATTGATTTTGAACTATTTTAGTTGCAAGTTCTCAAATGTATTTCATGAGGTTAAAAAAAGCGGGTTGAGTATCAAAATAAATTTTTATGAACTTTATGAAGAAGATACATTTTATCATTTATATTCTTGTGGAAATATAGTAGTAATTATTAAATATTTTAATATAATATTAAAGTATTTTTAAGTTACTCTTTAAAGTTTATAACTAATCCACTAGAATTTTAAAAATTACAAACAAGTAAAATTTAAAATTACAAACAAGTAAAATTAATACTTTATAAGAACTAATGATTGAGTTTGTTGTTTACCTTAACCTTGGAAACATGAATCTAATTTTTTTTTTAAGACTTTAGGTAAAGTTGGCCGAGTACAACAGATTTATTCCGACAGCGACTTAAAGGTGGAAGTATGTGGAACATCTTGGACATATAATCCAGCAGCAGTTTCCAAGGTGGCATCTGCAGGATCAGCCATCAGCAATGCCTCTGGTGGTAGGTTTCGTGTTGTGTGTCTTTAAAAATGATATGGTTTGGGGCTCAGGATTTAGCTCAGTGGCACTGTGCCTGCCTCACAAGTGTGAGGTCCTGAGTTCAATCCCCAGTACAAATAAATAAAGAAAGGAAGAAAGAAAGTGATATGGTTTATGTTAGAACCTTTACTAATTCCCTAATTTCCTTAAGCAAATAATGTTGTATGTGTGCTTGGCTTTCTCCCACATTACATAGGCTCCATTGAATGTTGATCACTTTAAAAACTTTTACTAAAGGGTTTTCTTTTTCTTATGTGGTGAGCCTTTATTCTAGCTGAGGGAATCCCTAGAAAAGTTCCATAAACATATGCTTTTATATCTTTGCTTTCATCCCTGGAAAAGTTCCTTAAACATATGCTTTTATATATCTTGGGTATATCAGGGCCTTCTCTATATCAAGCCTGATATACCTGAAATTCAACATTCTTTTCACTAGTCAGAATTTTTGTCTTCTGCAGAGAACCATCACCTTCTTAGAATGCTTTACTTTATATTTCCAACATTATTGCTAACAAATGGCTTTCTTCCTGGAGATTTTTACACATCAGCTCTATTTTTTCCCTTGTCATTTAATAAGAGTTATTGCCCCTGCCGTAATGAGTCAAAAACCCTGTTAAAATATGAACTTGTTGGGTGCTTGGATAGACGTTTTACCCAAAGCCTTTCCTGCCTGTGCGCCAGCTTTACATACATGGGCACAGTTCCTTCTGCAACCTGTTACACATTTCTGTGTGTATACTATTGTCATCCAGGAAAGAAGATAGAATCGTAACTGTAAATGGAAAGATGAAAAAGGAAAATGCCAGGTGATCTTCATTTTATTTTTGTACTGCTTCTTACTTTCTCTGCTTTTCTCTCTTTGGCTGTAGTTTGCTGTGTATTTAAAGTTTAAATAATATTTATTTTCAAAGTGGAGGTTAGATAGCATCACACTAGGCGACCACAAGGTATAAGTGTGAAAGATGATTAATATCCTACTCTCAATAATGTGGCCCACTGTGTGGTTTTTTTCCTTGCCTCAGTTTGTGATTTCTTTGCTTCCCATTAAGTACTCCAGGAATTAAGGAGTAGAACTTGGTAGCTGTATTGATTGATACTATTTAGGAAAAAAAATGTTATGAAAGGGTTGTATATCTGCTCCTACGTGGTTCTTGATTTTTTCAAAAACAATCAGTTGGCTGGGCATGGTGGTGCCTACTTATAATCCCAGCTGAGGGAGGGGATGGCAAGTTTGAGCCCAATCTGGGTAATTTAGTGAGGCCCTGCCTCAAAATAAAAAATAAAAAGGGCCCTAGAGCTCCCCTGAAGCTATAATTGAAGGCCCTGGATTCAATCGCTAATAATACACACATACACAGAAAATCAGTTGGCACTTAATGAAGTATGTTGTTAGCATTTAGGTGTCCGTGTTCAACTAAAACTCGATGTTCTCCTAAGCAAATCTCCAGAGATTGTTACTTTTTTTTTTTTTTTGGTACTGGGTATCAAACTTGGGACCTTATGCTTGCGAGGCAGGTGGTCGAGCCACTGAGCCAAATCCCTGGCCCCTGTTACTTTTTTTGTTTCATTACCTTTGAATCGTAATCATTGAGAGGTTGAACTATTCTGAGGTCTGCAGTATGAACTCTGAGAGTCATTATGGTATGCTTAAAATCCAAAAGAAAGTTTGTACCATCGTCGTACTCCCATCCTGATGTGTTCATTCATAATATCATTAGGGCAACTTCTGAATTATTAGTGTGTAACTCTGCTTTTTTCTCTTATAATAACTTGAAATACACAAATTGAAGGAAACGTGGAATTCTGTGGCCTTGAATCTGATGCAGCTTGACAGAGTAGTGGTTATAACTTACGTGGATAGTTATCTGTAGTACAGTACAAGAATAACACTAATGATTGAAATAACAAAGTAGATTATAGGGATATGGATAATACTTGTTTCGTGGTAGTTAAAGTTTGAGACCCTCCTAAATTAGCAGCTTTATTTCATGTGTTGCAGAAAGACTCTCTCAGCTCCTGAAGAAATTGTTTGAAACTCAAGAATCTGGTGATCTGAATGAAGAATTAGTTAAGGCTGCTGCCAATGGAGATGTTGCTAAAGTGGAAGATTTGCTGAAAAGACCAGACGTGGATGTGAGCATTTTAAAATTATTTTGATGCCTACACAAAAATAGTATAGTATAATGAGCTTTTTTTTTTTTTTTTTTTTTGGTACTGGGGATCAAACTTGGGACCTTGCGCTTGCGAGGCAGGCGCTGGAACCACTGAGCTAAATCCCCGGCCCTATAAGGAGTTTTGTATTCAACAATTATTAAGATTTTTGCCATATAGCTGAATAATTATTATGATTGTGCCACATGTGTCTCATCCATTCATTCTTGTTTTTCTGAAGTATTTGAAGCAGGCAACAGCCATCATTCATAAGTGTGCATTGAAAAATAGTCGTATTTTCTTATTTAACTCTATGACCTTTTATATTTCATGATGGACGATTTGCATTTAGGTTTTTAAGTGCTTTGTGTTCTGTTGGGAAATTTAATGAATCTTTCTCTAAATGTCATTATGTGACATCTTTTAAATATATTTAGTAAATTTTATAAGCAACTTTAAATCTATTTAAAACATTTAAATTTTTTGCCCTCTTCTATGAAAGTTGACCATTTCACAGTTTATAATGAAGATGAATTAGAGGTCATGTTTCTTCTGACTCCTCATAGGTTATGGTGTAGCCATTCACACAAGGCATATTTTGTACGGACTATTTATTTTGACTGTAGTTGTCATTGTCCTTTGGCTTTGCCATTGGTACCACGCTGGCACCAGTGTTAAGTAGAGTGCCGTTGCAGAGGGTGTAGTGGGAGTGGCAGTTTGATCGTCTTCATTATGTTGAGAGGGCTTTTTTACCACACCTTTATGTGCTTCTTTTTAAGTATGCTACAGTTTAAAGATCAGATCTGTAATTTTAAGGTGTTAATGTCTTATTCCTCCTGTAAAATTCATGTAATCATCTACCTTTATTAGAGAGAGATCAGTTGCAACAACCCAACACAGTGATTTCGGGATTGGTAATGAAACAAGCCACACAAAATTTGTTTTATATGTTGAAATACCAAATGTTTTTTGTGTTTGAAATATAGAGTTAGACTTCCACATTATATTCAGCCAGGCAGGTTTGTATTTTACTACATTTTATATTTATTACATTTATTATTTTTATTTTATTAAATGTTTCCTTCAGTTAATTACTGGTTTATATTAAAATATATTTTAAGAGTAGGAAATATTTATTGAGGGAAAGATAGCTTCTGTCTAAGAGACAGAATGGGCCTGGAAGGTGGGTGGCCCTATTAAAAATATTTTTGAGCATGCTTTCACATATATTTTTTATTTGATCACTATGTATTTAACTTTTTAATTTAAATTTATTGTTTAACTGATACATAAAAAGAAAAATGGTACATATTTATGTGAAATTATGTGGTTTAATACATGTATACATAGAATTTCTTTCCTCAAACATTTGTCATTTCTTTGTGGAGAACACATTGAAAATCCTTCTGTTGTGTTGAAAGATACAGTATGTTATTATCTGTAGTCACTGTTGTGCAATAGCATACTTGAATATTTTACTGCTATCTATAACTTAATAACCATTGATTAATTTCTCCTCATCCCTCCCTTCCACTCCCCTCCCCAGCCAGTGATAACCATCATTCTATTCTCAATCTCTATGAAATCGACTTAGGATTCCTCATATGAGTGATACCATGCATTACTTATCTTTCTAGGCCTAACTTATTTCATCTAATATAATGATCTACAGTTCCATCCATATTATTACAAATGGCCAGATATTATCTTTTTTTTATGGCCGAGTAGTATTCCGTTGTATATTCCTTGGCTGAGTAGTACATTTGTTGAAAAGGATTGTGCCTTGTTCTTTCTTGTGGCAGGCTTAGGTCTGCTATCCTTAGTCTTGTTCATCTGCTTTCAAGTGTTCATTGTGAATGAGGTGGGGGTGGTGGTGGTGGTGGGCAGGCACAAGAGAGTGAGAGTGTATCTCTTCCTGCATTGTACGCATGCTGTTTTCTTTGTTTTAATTGTCTTTGTGAGTTGAGGCTTAAAAAAAGTAAAATGTCAAGAAGTAATGGGAATATCTATCTATCTGTCTATCTATCTATCTATCTCACACTACTTAAAAACCATAGTTTCTAGTGGATTTTTTCACTTTAGTTTTCCTATTTTTCATAGCATCCCCCCCCCTTTTAAAAGATGAGTATTCTTGAACATCTTTAAGTGAAAATTTGCTTCCAAAGTTTTCTTTTAATTTTTTTTTCCACATTATTTTCTCTTTTTGTTTTGAATTATTTATTGTGTTGTGTCCTTTTTTTGTGTTTGAGTCAAATCTCTGAACTTTGCTTGTTCATTCCTATTTAAATAAGATTAAAATGCTGATCAGGATCCAGTTTTATGGCACTGCTTCTGGGGCTCTGGGGCAGGAAGATCTTGGGCAATTTAGTGAGAACTCAGTGTGAAGGTCCTGGGTTCAATCCCAGTACCAGGGAAAAAGGCTGATTGGTCCTCCCATTATTTGTGTGGAACTTACTGACTGTATTATGGTGACAACTAAATAGAGCTTTGGGGGATCTTCACATGCCATTATTGAGAGGTCTATTCTCTATAGCAGTTTGGTTTTTTTTTAAAGAGCAAGATGCCTCCTTTTTCCTGTCTATAGACTGACAGGCAGCTAATGCCTTGTCTTTGAGTTTGAGGACTGCACTTTGTGTTAGTTACTTTTCTCTCATTGCTGAGACAAAATACCTGACACCCAAAGTTAAAAGGGAAAGGGTTTATTTGGCTTACAGTTCATAGAGGTTTCAGTTCATAATTGTTTGGCTCCAAGGCTGGGATGGCAAACAGGCCTCGCAGAAGAGAAACAACATGGTGCGTGCAAGGTAGCAAAAGTAACAGAGAAAGAAAGAGAGAGAGAGAGAGAGAGACACGGATGGACAGACAGACAGAGACATGCATACAGACTTCACCACGTCTTTCTGCCTCTTTTATCCCATCCAGACAACCGGGATTAGGACAGTGCTAGACCACTCACTCATGTGTAGTGGTTTAGTAGTCACATACTCTTAATCTCAGGAGCCACACATTCCAGATTCAGCTACTTCTGAAAATGAAAGTCCCACCTCATCTGCATGAGGCTTTTGGGGGGGGAGGTCATCTAAACACAGACCATAACACACTTGGAGTGTGGTGTTGTGTGTCAGACTTAGGCTTTGGATTCCTCGTGAGAACCCTCTGAAGATTTGTTTTTGAGCAGGTGTCTTAGTTACTTTCTCATTGCTGAGACAAAATATCTGACACACACAAGTTAAGGAAGGAAAGTTTTATTTAGCTCCCAGTTTGTAGAGGTTTTAGTCTGTAATCACTTGGCTCCAGGGCAGTGTGGCATGGCAGAAGGGCATTGCGGCATGGCAGAAGGAAGGGCATTGCAGAAGAGAAACAATTCATGGCATAGCAGGCAGCAGGCAGCAAGCAGCAGCAGCTTGCCTTCTTTCTGTCTCTTTATATTCCATCCAGGCTACAAGCCTGTTGATAGGTGCCACCATATCCAGGATGGGGCTTCCATCATCTACACCTTTAATCCCAATATCACACCTTAATCCACATTCAACACCCTCTAATCTAGCTATTTTCAAAACTCCCCACCCTATGACTGAATGAGGCTTTAGGGGGGACATCTAGATATAAGTCATAACAACAGGGGTCTTATTTTGTTGCCCAGGTTGACCTCAAACTTGAGATCCTCCTTCCTCAGGTTTCCATATAACTAGTATTACAGACCTGTACTACTTGGTGTACTTGGCTTTTGTTCACCCTCTGATGTGCTTGTATTTGTAGGATTTTAGTTTATTTAGAGTTCTTTGTGCTCTTTGGGCTTTGGCTTCCTCTTCCCTATAAAGTTCTGACTCTTAAGCCTCATTGTCAACTTGATTGCTGTGGGAGCAGTGCAGGGGGTTAGTGACCAGCATTCTGGGTGGGTCATGGCCATGTGACCTGGGTGTTTTATCTTGCTCTTTGTTGCTGTTCCCCTGCTCGGCTCTCTGCCTGTCATGAACCAGGTAGCTTTGCTCTGCCATATCTTCCTACCACGATGCTTCTGCCTTTGAGCCAGTTGATCCAGGACCAAATTCTTTGAAAGCATGAGCCACATAAACCATTTCTTCCTTTCAGTTATGAGTGTCAGGTATTTGGACCTAGCAAAAAGAAAGCTGACCAACACAAAAGTCAGTTCATCTTTCTCTGTCTGTTGTGTTTCTTTCACAAATGTGTTGCTTTTTTTTTCTTCTGATATAAGTTGCCTTTTCCCTTTGTCTTTATGAATTTTTACATTTTAATTTATTTTACTGTCATTTTAGTGTGGTCTTAGGAGGGATAGAATATGAACGTGTGGCCAGGCCACGATCTTTAATCATCTTCTGTGGTTGTAGGGATGGGAGTGAAAGGGTTAGGATTAAGGAGTTGCTCTAGGCCTCAGATATGTCCACAGGTAAGTAAAATGTGAGTACACAACCTTGCAAATGAAAGAAAGGTTGGAAATTACTGCTTTATAATATAATAGTTTTGTATAGCCAGGTGCCTCACTCATTTATGTATCCTTCATGGTAGTTTGCCGAGTTGGTATTTGGTATATTGAATTGAATTTATTTATACTGTAGTTTCTAATAACTTTTTGTTTTGGTACCAGGGATTGAACTTGGGTCCTTGCACTTGCGCAGCAGGCGACGAAACCACTGAGCTAAATCCCCAGCCCTATGTAATAACTTTTCTAAAAGTTTTTCACTCACTTCAGTCCCTTTTCTCATTTAACCATGGTGTCTGAGATTTAATAATCCAAAAAAGAAGTATGTATATATTATATACAAAATTAACTTCACCCCCCCCCCCCTTTCCTGTTTCCTTTCTTTCATCTTTATAGATTGGCTAAACAGATCCTTTATATCTCTTTGAATAATGAAATTCCATTTAAAAAGTCTTAGCCTTCTGTAAATGGAAGAGTTTCTGGTGGTCTGTGCTATCAGCCATGGAGCATCAATTTAAATTTCCCATAGATTACCCATTGTATTAGATTTAAACCTTTAATGTTGGTGTATATTGGGTCTTTCTGATTTGTGACATATGTTCATTCTTTTTGAACTTTTTTGAATTTAGGTGAATGGACAATGTGCTGGCCACACAGCTATGCAAGCTGCTAGTCAAAATGGACACGTTGATATTTTGAAGTTACTTTTGAAGCAAAATGTGGATGTAGAAGCAGAGGTAACTAAACTAAACCTGAAAAGCATTTAAAGTACAAGTTACTATCCTACAAATAAATTATATGAGGTAGATTTTCATTCCTGAAATTTAATATTCACCTAACACTTACCTGATTAAAAATGAAAAGTTAACAAAAGACAGCTTAAATCATTTCTTCTTTTTCTGTGTTTTCTATTTTAAGCATATCTTTAGGTGAAGATATGGATTTGAGTTACCCGTCACTGGTAGAACCATTGTGCTCTTCGGAGCCGAGCTGGTCACCCAAGAATCTTACTAGGGATATTGAGGGAGGTGACTTCAGACTCATGAGTCAGTGTTTTTTGCTGACCTCTAAGACACTCAGAGGCCTTGCTTTGAGGGTCTTTTGTTATGTCCATAACAACAAATTAGCATTTCCTAGTCTTAGCCTTTCTTGACCTTAATGTGGATCTCTGAAGAGTTTTCAGTGCATGTTTTCACTGTACATGTGTGTGTTTGCTTATTTTAACTTAAAGTCTTGCAAAAGGAAAATAAATATTTATTGCTATCATTGAAGTTTCAGTTAGAAATCTGTATGTATGGTATAAAGAGAGACTTTTGTTAACTACAGTCTCATTACTAAAAATATATTAAGATTTTTTTATTTTAGTGGAATGAAAGATTATTTAGAATAAGTTAGAATCTAGCACATTTAGACTAGACAGGCTGCTGCAGTGTTGATCAAAAGACTCTCCTATCTGGGAGAGTTTAAAGACTTGAATTGTTGGGAGCTAAATAAGTGGATCATCTTATTTTTACTAATTAAAAAATTTTTGACACATAATTGAAAAAAGTTTTCTCTAGTGTTATGTTAGTTTTGTTTTTTTCTCTAATTGTATGTATTTTTTTGGACAGCTCCTAAAGAACTTATGGTGTATTAGGAAGAAATAATTCATCTTTAATGTTGAAATTTTCTGTTGCCCAGAAAGAGCTTGAATTTTAAATTAGCATATTAGACATCTATGAACTGCATGATAATTTTATTACCTTGATACTTTTATGAATGGGATATATAATGTGATTTTAAGTTGCAGCTTTCTTAGCTGTGAATTTAGAAACTCCAATGTATGCTATAAGATTATTTTGATAATGCAAGAAAGACTTAAGGTAATTTTAGCATTTTGTAAATGGAAAGCAATTTTATTTTGTTATTGTTTAGTTAGTTTGTTTGTTTTTTGGTACCAGGGATCGAAATCAGGACCTTGGGCTTGCGAGGCAGACAGCACCACCACTGAGCCAAATCCCCAGCCCATGTTATTGTTTAGTTTGATTTTGCATAATTGAGTGAAATTTGCTGACCTGATTATATGATTTTTTTAAATTTAATGAGTCTAGAAACTATAATAGCAACAACTACTAGAATACCAAGGCTCTTCTAATTATAGCCACAAAGGCAAGAGGCTGATTATTTTTGTCTTTTTTTTTTTGGTGCTGGGAATCAAACTCCGGTCCTTGCGCTTGCAAGGCAGGCTGCAGAACCACTGAGCTAAATGCCCAGCCCATTTTTGCCTAAAGATGTGTGCTTTCGTGCCCAGCGTGTAATCACTGACACTGGCAACCCAGGGCCCCCGAAAGAGCTTTGTGTTTATGTTTGGGGCTCTGTCTGTGAGTTGGGAACAAAGTTGGCATTGTTTTTCAAGGGTAGATTTTCTTTCTTTTTTCCTACTTGCTTGAATTAAAACATAAAACAAATGTTTAATACTGTACACATGTAAAGTTGGAGTTGAGTGAGGCCAGATATTTGTAAATAATGTATCTTTTGTTCACTAGAAAAGGGAGATTCATGGAGACTTTCATTCCACTCCTCATTTGGATTTCCATTCTGTGTTTCTTCTGTTTTAAAAGTTATTGTAAGCAGATGTAATTCGTAGAAGTAGTGTGCAAAAGGGATATTTACATGTCAAGTTAAATTTAATGACAGTTTGTATTCAGTTGATAAAGAAAAGGGCCGGGGATTTATCTCAGTGGTTTTGCTGCCTGCTGCGCAAGTGCAAGGACCTAAGTTTGATCCCCGGTACCAAAAAAAAGAAAAACTGTGTTTAAAAATTGAATTAAAAGGGCTGGGGATTTAGCTCAGTAGTGCCACTGCCTGCCTTGCAAGTGCAAGGTCCCGAGTTTGATCCCTGGTACACCCCCCAAATTGAATTAAAAATAAAAACACAACATATAGCCTAGGATTAAAGTGAAAATCTCTCATTTTTCTAGGATATAAGAGTCTTGTCTGTTAAACAGGGATACTGTTTGTTTAAAACATTGATTCTCAGTTCTGGGAGGGGGCAGTGTTTCCCCACAGGGAACCTTTGGAAATGTCTAGAGAGGGCTTTGTTCCATGGGGTGGGGTTGAAGGTTGACTGTGCGTCTCTCGAGGGAGGAGAAGGTGCTCCTAAGGCCCCTGCGGGTGCCAGTATGGCGCCGAGTAAGGACTCATCTGCCTAGAGTGGCAGTAGTGCTGACACTGAGAAAATAGCTAATTGTATAGATGCACTTACATTTGTGATTCACCATTTGCTGTTATTTATAAAATGATTTTGTTTTTATTAATCTATGTATTATTGGAAATTTTTAACATTTATAAAAGTAGAAAGAATAGTGTAATGAATCTCGTGTACTAGTCACCCCATTTCAGTTATTATCCATGACCAGTTTTGTCTTATCTGTACCCTTTATTTGCCTTTCCTTATACTGCACTATATAAAGCACATCCAGATGTATTATTTCATCAGCAAATATTTTAGTATGTATCCTAAAAGATAAGGGCTTTTAAAAAATACTTTGCCATACCTTTTATCACACTAAAAACAATAATAATTAAGATTTTTGTTTGTTTTATTTCTGGGGACAAGGTCTCGCTTTGTTTTATTTTTTGAGACTGCCTGGAGCTCACTATGTAGCTCAGGGTACCTCAGGGTGGCCCCTGAACTTACAATTCTCCTGCCTCAGCCCCCCAAGTGCTGGGATTACAAGTGTCGTCACACGCCCACAAATGTTGATTTTCCAAAATCCAGTTTACTAAAAATGTTGGAGTTAACTGAAGAATAAAGAGAACATTGTGTTTTGTTCTCTAATTACCACATTCTATAATCCTGCACTTTTTTCATCTGGATTAGGAAGTGGGCTCAAGATGGTACAGATCAGGGGTTTGTAAACTATCGCTGGCAGGCCCACCCCATCCCTCTGTGTGTATTGTAGAGTGGACTGGAGAGCAGAAGGACCACTCCCTCACAGATTGTCTGTAGCTGCTTTTCTGCAGTACAAAATTAAGCAGCTGTATAATTTTGCTAAGAGACCATACAGCCTCAAAACCTAAAAATTCTTAACTTTCTGGCCTTTCACATTAAAATTTTTGTAGCTCTTTGTGAAGGTAATTATTGCACATTTTTCATTTGATTTAAGTCTTTACCAACTAAATTATTTGGGATGTATAAGGTTACATTTATTCTTCCCTCTTTCCTAAGGAAAACTCAGATACATCTTTTGGAAAGTTGGTTGTCTCCAGGTCCCACCTCCTGAGTGCAGTAGGGTTACATTCTGCTTCCTTCTCAGTGTATGGTAAAGACATTAAGGACTGTGAGAGCTTAGGTGTGTTAGCATAGGTGGGTGGTAATTTTGGATCTGCCAGGGATTCCATATTGTTTTACCATTGCTGAAATAAGAATATTAAAGGTGAGGAGATTTGGATGGATGACCACTTTAAAAACATGTCTTTTATGATATTTTCAAACAGTATAAAAATGTGCTCAGTTAGGTGGAAAAATGGGGTGATTTTATCACTTAAGGTTAATGAAAACTGCTTTGGAGGGTATTAGTAGTAGGGCACAATACTAGAGTTTGTCATATAATCCAAGTTTTAATGATATTTTTACTGCTTAAATTAAACTGGGTCAGAAGGTTAATTGGTAAAAGATACAGTTCCCTCATTTGTGTTAATAATTCAGAAGGTTGGAATGTGGAGTAAGGAAAATAATTTATAGTATGTGACGCCTTATATCTATCTCTGTATGTGACTGTTCTTATTGAATACTTCTTTCCATCTGGCAGAAGTAGACAGTCAAGAAACTTGCTGCTTCTGACTCATTAATGAAAAACAAAATGGCAGAAACAATTTTTCGGACTGTAAAATTGAGAAGGAAAGGGCAGATAGGCTTCAAGATTGGCCAGTTTAAAGGAATTCTTTTGTGAAACACAAATCAGGATTCAAAATAGTAACCACCAAAGTGGCTTTAGGTATCCATAATTCCTACATAGGGATCTATTTTAATTTAGGTTGCTATTAGATGCCTTCCAACCTCCCCCAAACCCATACTGTCAAAAACATGGTATGTCAAAAGAAAGCTTTGGGGTCAGAGGAGAGAAATGTGTTATAAGGCAAGAGGGAGGGGGAGGGAAAGAGAGAGGGAGGAAGGGAGAGGAGAGGAAGGAGAGAGATGGGGAAGGAAAGAGTGGTAGAGGATGGGGGAGAGAGGAAAAGGAGGAGGAAAAGAAGGGGGGGGTCACATGATGAGAGAGAAGCAGAAACAAGACCCGGAGGAGGCAGGATTGCTCTTTTACAATAACTCCATCTCCTGTGAGACCTGCATTAGTCCCTTCTTGACGGTAGGGCCCTTGAGACCCAGTCATCTTCCCTAGGACCCTCTTGACGATTTTCCGGCTTTCAGTACTGTTGCTGTTACATTGAGGATCAGGCTTCCAGCCCAGGAATTTTTAGGGGACAAGCTATATCCAAGCCATAGCTGTCACAACTTAGGTCTTGGTAGATTTAAGAATGTAGACATCATAGAAGAAATGTCTTCTCCAACAACCATGGGTTGAAGTTAGAAATCAACAACAGAAGGAAAGCAGATGTATACTTAAAAGGTTTGTGTTTTTTTTAATAGTGGAGAGACATATAATTTGTGTTTTACAGAGAGAATTCTGTCTTTAGTGTGAAGAACAGTTTGGGTTAAGAATGAGGTGGAAGCTGGGTGAGCTGTGGTAATAATTCAGGTGAGTGTGAGTGAAGGCCTGAATTAGTGGTAGAGATGGTAGAGATTTGAGCATCAGTTGAGAATAAAAGCTTGAGATTTTTGTGAGTGTATCTGGAGACTCAGAGGGAGAAACTAGATGAATATCATTGAGGGATGTTACTGCTTTAGTTAACCATATGGTTTGTGGTTCCATCTGCTTACACAGGGGAGACGGGCGGGCATAAGAGCAGGTTTTGGAGGGTTGAGAGGAGAGAGAAGTGGGCAGGTGGAAAACTAGAAATCAGTTTCAGATTTCACTTGGTGCCCCTTTACAAATTCTTTGATATGACTGTGTCAGTTACAGCCTTATCTCTTGAAATTCCCATTTTCTTATCAGTTAACAGAGTCAGGCTGTGCTGCAGGTTTATTTGGAATATTTCAGATGAATTCAGAAAACAACAAAACTTACAAATTAAGGTCATGGTCCATCTGCGGCTTTCTAATTTAGAAGAGAAGACTGGAGGTAAATTTAATTGTAGTGTCTTAGTGTATGTATGTCCTATAATCTTTAATTTTTTTGTATACAATTTACATTTTGTTGACCTCCCCGTTTTAAAAAAAGTTAAATTTAAGATCATACCTCTCTTAAGTTTGATGTATTATACACAGATCATGCAGAATATGAGTATGAAGAGATACAAATTAGTCCATGCCCAAAAAGATGTACTAGTGTACAGAATCATCTTCATAAATATATATAAAATTCTCTTGAAGATAAAGGGGACCATCTGGGTTTTTCTGGGACTCTTTCCAAAGTGATTCAAGGCACGAAATGCACACCCCAAAGTGAATTACACACATTCTAGGTTTTGTGCCTCTGCTATAGCCCATCAGAGATCAGGCTTCACGACTGATAAAACTAAATGTACTGACTGAGATTCTGCTTCTTAAGTGAAAAAGCACAGACCTATAAACGTCATGTAGATAATTTCTCCAAAACATGGAGGATACAAATACAAGCACTTTATTTTAAAAAGCAGACAGAAAAGATTGATGTAAATCCAAAAGGTTTAAATGCTTCCATTTTGAATAATTCAGTTCAGAACCTATACAGGTTTGTTCCCAGGAACTAACACATCACTTGTCTCTGTGAAGGAAAGTGAATTCTAAAAATTAACATGGTTTTTCAGTATTTCAAATCTCACTATTATATAAAAACCTAGAGAGACCCATAATATCTAATAGCTTTAAGAGATAAGCTAAAAGACTTGTTTGCTGTAATCAACATTACCAGTTGATTGGCCAGGCCTGTTTAATATATACACAGGGAAAATACACCCACTCTATAATTTCTTATAACAAGGAGTAGATGTAGGAGATGTAGAAGGGGAAAGAGAATTGAAAAAGTCCTCTTCGGTAACTTTCACTTCAGAATCATCAGAAAGCAACCACTTCCCCTCATACCCCTTTAAGCTTTGCACTACATAGGAAATTTTGTTCTCAAATCCACTCATGGAAATGCCTGTTTGGTCGCTGGATTCCTGGTTCCTGTCCACTTCATGGGTCCCATTAATACTGTTAGTCTCAGAACTTCTTTCAGCAAATGCTGTACTGGCAGCCTTATCAGGATTACACGCTTTGCTGTACAGCTCATAATCTGCTTTGTTCTTTTGTCCTCCAAGAAGTCCTATAGTTTCTACATTTTTTTTGTTGTTGTTGTTCAAAACTTCACTTGGGTGTGTATTTCCACCAACTCTCATGGACATTTCTTCATCATCATAATTTTCAACTGCACCCCTTGCTTCCTCCTCATTCAGTGGCTCTGGCTTAGCCACTTTACACATCTGGTCAACCTCAGAATTCTCCTTGTCCAGTTCTAAGCTGTTGAGGTCGGTGACTTTAACACAAGCTGTGTAATGCCCCCTGTTAATTGTAATGCCACTGTGCATTACAACTGCAAATAATCCATAGCTGTCATTGGTTGGCCTTGTGCTGCATTCTTCTAGCGACAGCTTAAGAGCTGTCAGTAAGGGAGTGTTGATCTAGGAAAGTCCACCACCGTAACAAACTCCAAGCCACTAGCAGCAAAGCACTTCAAATGAATGGTTATAACTTCAGGCATTTTGTCAATAGAAGACTTCGTTTAGCTTCAGTGTAATGATGGCAGTTTTCACAGAAATATTTATCTTCTCCTGAAATCCTTTCCACTGAAGCAAACTGTGAAATTGCCCATCTCATGGTCTTCATTTCTGCTTTTGGTTCTGGAGAAATTTCAGAACTCTCCTCTACTTTGGAAAGCTCATCTTCTTGTACTGGTACACTGATGTCCTGGAAATCATCTCTTCTTTCTGTTCAACTTTGGCATTCCAAGCAACGAGTCTTTAATACCAGCTAACCTTGAAATAGTTTTTCCACAAGTTCAAAACCAATTTGCTCTGCATATTTGTTTATGGGCTTAACTTCATTAACATGTATGTATAGGTTTGATATTTTCTGGAGATTCAAGTCCACAATCATTAGTTGTATTATCACTTTCATACTTCCCAAAGACCTCTTCAAGATCATACTTATCTTCTTTAAATTGTCCTTTGGATCCTTGGTTTGTTGTTAGTTTCCCCAGACTACAGAATTTAGGAAGAATGCTGGGTTGCTTCGTTGCAGACTTTAACCAGTTTAACTCTTGACTTCTTTTGTGAGGGTCTTAGGCTCTCACTTTCAGAAACAAACTTGGGGATTACTTTAGGAGGACTCTCCCGTGTATCCCCAGTAGCTTTTCTTTCTGATCTAGTTTGTCTCTAGTTCTCATCCAAAGACTGGTGTTCCTTGGAAACTTTGACTTTTTTCTTCATGCTACCAAATTCAGTGTCACTTTTTCTTTTCCCATTCCTTTTTTGGAGGTTTTCCTTTATAGTCCTCAGAATCCTTCATACTGTCCATTTTCATGCTGTTAATTCTACTCTCCTCCTCTTTCTGATGAGGTTTTTCTCCTACCTTTGTAGATAATTCTGCCACATTTTTTTTACTTCTTTTCTTGGGAGTTGGCATGTTTCTTGATTATTTCCCAAAATACACTGTAATGCTTCCTGTGCATCATGCTATAGATATCTATTGTACATAGGGTTGAGTTCCCTGAGTGTGTTGAGTAGTTGTTTTGGGTGAGTAGCAAGCTCATCCGTGTGTTTCTCTGGATTTAGGAGGAAACTAGCCTGAAGATGTTCCATTGAAATGATTAAGGATTGTAAAGTGCATATGAGTTCATAACTTGTCAAAGCATCTTCTTTGCAATTTCCCTTGTCTTTTTTTTTTTTTTTGGTACTGGGGATCAAACTCGGGTCCTTGTGCTTGCGAGTCAAGCAGCAGAACCACTGAGCTAAATCCCTGGCCCCCCTTGTCTTTTTGATTAGCTTCATCCTTTAGTGCCTCTTTCTTCTTTGAAATAATATTAAATAAGTTCTTCACTCCAGATTTAAAACCAGGACAAAAATATAATACCTGAAGTATACTATTAAGATGACTGTATTGCCAAGATTATTCAGTCCCACAAATGCCAGCAAGTTTTCTCTATTCTCACAGTTTATAGGTGAGGACTGTGCTGCAGGAACAACTTGGTCAATTTCTGATCCTCTGTATTCAGAAGCTTTTTCTTCATTTTCTTGAGAGTCTGTAAAATCTAAGGCTCTCTTAATTTTTCTTTTTCTGAAAAAACTTCAAGGAAAGTCTGTTTTTCTTAGATCGACTACCTCCTGAAAGCCCATTACTTTCAGTAGGTATGACACTGGGCATTTTCTTTCCAAATCCCAAGGAGCTGACAAGAATTTATAGAGGGCAGGTGTAATCAGCAATTTTATCCGGTCATGTCCCAGCCCGCTGAGTGCAAGTAGTGGAGCCCGTCCTGTCCTGACCGTCCTGTCCTGACTGGCACTCACATCCTGGGTGGCACCTGCCAGGCTGCTTGTGAGCCGCTTGGTCCCCACTCCATGCCTGCTTCCCTAATCTTTAATTTTTTCGGGGAGGCGGTAACCAGGGATTGAACTCAGGACCTTGCACTTTCGAGGCAGGTGTTGGCACCACTGAGCTAAATCCTCAACTTTTAATTTTTAAATGTCATTCTTTTTGGTATGCGTATAATGGGTTTTTACTATTTTAGCATTTGTTTTTATATAAATAAACTTGAAGGGATCTGCATATGTGTTTCACTCTGTTGCTTAACAACTACAAGTAGGTGTTGCCCTCACAAGTAGTTGTAGGGAAAGATGAAGCCCAAGATGGCTGCAGTATGGTTCAAACTGGGGGTGGGGCAATTTCCGGTGGACATTAAGTTCAAGTCACCAAGATTTCCGCTCAGGCTCACCTCATTGGTCTCAGTGTAAATAACTGGGTTGATTTTGGCTGGTGGAAATAACTCATGTAACTAAGGTCATTCCTGGCACCTAGCCACTGTTGTATAGACTCCTGTATAAAGCTGTACTCCCACAAGGGCTAATGACAGGATAGGGGCCTGAGGACTGCTATGGAGTGCATGGCTGAGGGACACCTGAGAATAAAGATGTCTCATCCAGCCCACAATTCTGCATCTCTTTGGGCTGCCTGAATCTCAAGTGAACCTCCAGTCTAAACTGGTGACAAGGCAGTAGTTTTTTTTTTTTGGTACTGGTGATCGAACTCGGGTCCTTGCGCTTGTGAGGCAGGCAGCAGCACCACTGAGCTAAATCCCCGGCCCCAAGGCAGTAGTTCTTATCTGCATCCAGTCAGTGGTAGTGGATTGATGTTCCCTTTTTTAATAGAAAGGTAACCATACAATAAATTTAGAAATTATAATAGGAAGAAAATCCAAATTGGAGGTTAGGAAAATCTTAAGATTCTGAGATACTGAAATGTGTAACTATATAGGTAAATATATAAGAGCTTGTTTTTCTGAGATATTTAAATACAGTGCTGCTTAGAAACGTAAGAGTTGACTCTTAAATCTTGCATGTAGTTACTTGTCAGTCCCTTCATTCTCAAGATTGATAGGTAACAAAAACTAACCTGTTTCAGCTGGGAATATTAATAGATAGTGCTGGGGACTGATCAGACCCTTGGATCCCTGTAGGCGAACAACGGGGAATAAAGAGAGACAGAGACAATACTCAAGGTGTAAGAGAGACCAGGAGGAGCCTGCCTCTGGCAGACAAGCTTGATAAACTCCACAGTTGATCCAGTTTTATTAGCCAGCAAGAAGCAAAGGTGGAGAGGTAGTGTACTTTTCCTGAAACAGTGACTGCAGTAAGGATGGAGCAATAAAAAATGAGGAACAGGTCCTTCTCCATACCTGGATTCCTGCATTCTTTTTGCATTGTCTTTAGCAGATATTATCTTGCTTTAGGAGTGCTGAGATTATGAGCTTTTCCCACACAGCCAGGAAACATGCAGCCTTCCACATATTTCCCCATTGCTAAAGCAGGTCATACCAGCCTCGAGACTGTGGGAGCTAAGTCACATAGCCTGGTCCCCAACAGTTCCTCACATAGCTTGGTCCCCAATAAGATCGGAATTTCCCTCAGTCACAGTTTCCTACTTTTTTTTTTGGTACCGGGGATCGAAGTTTCCTACTGTTTAAGGATGATTGTCCAGCTGTTGTGGATTCCTGCATAAGTTACTTGACCTTTCCAATATTGGAGAAAATAGGGAAAAATAAAAACTTTGAATTCAGTAGCTGTTTTGAATGATCTGTTCATCTGTATTAAATGTGTTTAATCATAGCAATATGTATTTGTGTTTCCTTTGAAAAGTAGTTCAGAAGACCCTGGGTGCCATATGGATTTTTGGACCCCTTGCAAAATTTAGAGTCCAGAGGGGCTGGCACCATGGATTGGGAATCACTGCTCAGGAGGAAGTCTTTCTTACTAGTGTGTATCAGAATTGAGGTGTAGAATTTACATAAAGACAGTGCCCTTATTTTTATTTTTATTTTTTTCCTGGTACTGGGATTGAACTCAGGAACTTGTGCTTGGGAGACAGGCATGGCATGACTGAGCTAAATCCCCAGCCCTGTCCTTATAGTACTCTTCTCTGTTTGCATCTGCCTCTGCTAAGGTGATGAGACTTCTTTTGGGGATGAACTATGAACTATATGTATTATTACTTTCATGCTGCAGTTCAGGCATTTCCCTTCCTCTTTAAAATGTAGTTTCTTATATTTTAAAAAAAATTTAAAGCAATTAGATCTTTCCTGTCCTCTCATCTCTTTAGAAATATGCCTATCCCAGAAATTAGGGAAAACTTGTTTTGTTTTTTTTTAAAGCAAAACATTTATTGGTACATTTTAGATATACATAATGATAACAGTTGTCATAGGGTGGAAAACCTATTTGATTCCTCTGAAAATTTTGGGATTTGGGGTGTATGGAATTTGATTGCTTATGCTTCATTTTTGTCTTTTAAAGGTATTTCTGTTCTCAGATATACAGAAAAGTGTATGCTCGTCTCTTAACAATAACCAATATTAACGTATTGATGTGGTAATCTCCTTAAGGCTAATTGAGACACTACTGTTAGGCTTCGTTTGTTTTAAACCACTCAATGTTAGTGTAATTTTTATGTCATTAAAAAGTCTTTATAAAATTTTGCAAATATCAGAAAATACGTAATTTATTTGACAATTTCCTATTGTTGGCTTAGTATCATAGCTGATAAATCAGGAATAATGAAGAGTTGGTGATAACTGTTGGCCCAGTGTTATGTGTAATATATCGGTAAGGGTTTCCCATTTATCTTTGAAGGGAATCACTGTTCAAATCCATTTCTAGTTTTTGTTGGCTCCACTATTTTCTCACATTAACTTGGTCCTTGGTGTATTATTCTAGCTCCATGCTTTGTTTCTCTTTCTTAAATATCCACTAATTCAGATTTAAATGCACATTTAGGATAAAGATGGAGACCGAGCGGTTCACCACGCAGCTTTTGGAGATGAAGGTGCTGTTATTGAGGTGCTGCACCGGGGCAGTGCTGATCTGAATGCGCGCAACAAGCGCCGCCAGACGCCGTTGCACATTGCAGTCAACAAAGGTCACCTGCAGGTTGTGAAGACGCTCTTGGACTTTGGTTGTCATCCCAGCCTCCAGGTACAACTCAGAGGGAAGCACTCAGTTCTGTGCTAACTAATCCTGTGTTACCATTTTTTGGGGTACTATTAATCATGATAAAAGATACTAAAGGTATAGGATGTTATAAAACTGCCAGCTTTGCTTCCTTAGAAAAAGCCTGCAAAATAGAATGTCAGTAGTTTGGGGGTAGAAATAAGGACTTCTTGCAAAAAACATTAGCTTATGCATTTATTTGGTTTTATGGATCCTGACAGTGAATTTTAGCTCAAAGAATAAGTCGTTATTACAGGCCTTTTTGGGGGGGGGGGTGGCTGGGCTGAGACAGTGTCTTGCTTTATAGTTTAGGCTGGCCTTGAACTCACTTTGTAGCCCAGATTGGCCTCAAACTCGTAGTGATCCTCCTATCTCAGCCTCCTAAACTGGGATTACAGGTGTGTGCTACCACACCCAGCTAAACCGTATTACATAATAATCACTTTATAACTGTCTACATCATTTTCATGGTTGCTTATTTTGTTTTATGGTCTTGGTCTAGGTATTAGTCTAGTCCTGGGAGGTTTTCTATTTTGGAATGTGTATGTCATTTTTAGGATTGATGTGCAAAGTGACCTAATTTTTTGAGGCTGAGAACCTAATTTTTGAAGCAAAAAAATCACCTAAGAAATCACTCTTCCTGGTCACAGTTTAGCAACTAACTAGTGTATTAAACCACACATATAAGGGGAACATGGTTTCTGTTTGTAAACTCTTTAGTTCAGTTCGAATTTGGTATGAATGCCTATTAATTTCATAGAATAGCATATGATCATAGTGCCAACTTTTGGTTCCTTTTTAGGCTATTTTCTATCATGATCTTAACAGAATAGGCTTGAAATAGCATATTTTAAAATAAAAATGGTCCTCAAAATACTATTTTAATATGTAAAAAATACCTTGTTTAAATTGGAACCTTAACACTTAAAGTAAAAGGAGGACTAAAGAGGCTGTTGCCTTGTAAATAGGTGGCAGAATTGGAGGATGGAGGGAAGGATTGAGTGTTTTAATCTTTTGTGGGGAGAGGGAGTCTTTATCTGTTGGTCTTTTTGTCTGACATGAGAGGCAGGCTACATATTGGGAGGGTAAGTTGGGGCTGAGGGAGAGGAAGGGAGGTTGAGGCTTGGAATAACCATTTTGGGGACCTGGAGGCAGAATAAACCAGGGACCTGTAGAAGAATCTTGAGAGCTCACCTCAAGTTAAAGACCACACATTTTTAGTGCCTCTAGATTCAGGAAGATAGAAGGTGGATGGTTGGGTTGAACTTGGTTAGGAATTCCTTATGCAGATGGACAAATATATGCCTGTGATGGGCATTCTTTTTCAGGAAAGGGCCAGACAGTATTGTGAGTTTTCATCTTTTCAGTCCCAGCTGTGCAGCCTCTGCCATTGTAGAATAAAGCAGCTGTAGATGATACATACATGAAAGAGCACAGCTGTGTTCCGGTAGAACTTAATTTACAAAAACAGGTGGCAAGTTGGATTTGGCAAATGTGGTATATGGCACAGGATAGGGTGCATATGACTTTCCTGAGAATCTGAGAAACTATGAATTAAGTAAGGTCTAAATTGCTCATTGATGCAGAATAGGAACTTCCTGCTAAATCAATTGATCACTGTAAAAAATAGCTTGCAAGGGCTGGGGATTTAGCTCAGTGGTTCCGCCGCCTGCCTTGCAAGCAGAAGGACCCAAGTTCAATCCCTGGTACCAAAAAAAAAAAAACAAACCAACTTGCAAAAATGGTAGACTAAGACACCTGAATTTACATTTACATTGTTTCTGCTTTGAACTAAGTAGCCACTTTTCGGCCTTTTCTTTCTTTCTTTTTTTTTTGGAGGCAGGGTCTCATGTAGTGCAGGCTGTCCCTGAACACACTGTGTAACCCAGGCTGGCCCCGAACTTTCATTGATCATCCTGCCTCTGCCTCCCAAGTGCTGGGACTACAGGCATGCACTACCATGCCTGTCTTCTGCCCTTTGAAACACTCTTAGGTTATGATTGTCACGTGTGACTCCGTAACACGTTCACCTGGGGAGCCCTGAAAGACTGCTGATGGTTACATGTTGCCCCCAGAGATTTGTTGGTCTGTAGAACAGCCTGGGTGTTAAGATTGTTTTGGTTTTGGGGAGATGGTACTGAGTGAATGCAGAGAGGGCTGAGCTATGTCCCCAGCACTTTTTATTATTTTATTTTGGGGCAGAGTCTTAGTAAGTTGTCTATGCTGATCTCTTAACTCACAATCTTCCTGCCTCAGCCTCCAGCATAGTTGGTATTGTAGGGGTGCACCACCAGGCATGGTGGTGTCAGGATTTTTAAGAGCTCTTTAGCACATTCTAATGTACAGCCAGGGTTAAAAACCACTTGACTTTTAATTCTTTGTTGAGGGACCTGAGGCTAGTATAGGCTCAAAGGAGAATTTAGGGGTATAACAGTTAGTGGTATGACTTTATTTTAGTGTGTCTAATGTTTCTACATTTTTGTATTTTATACAACAGAATACGGTCACTGATAGATCATACTCTGTTGAATATGACCTGTATCTGTTTAGTAGCTCTGTATGAGTATTATGACTAGATGTGATAATTGAATTGAAGGAGAACTAACAAAAATCTCTTTAAACTTAAAAAAGGACTCTGAAGGAGATACCCCTCTTCATGATGCCATCAGCAAGAAACGCGATGACATCCTGGCCGTCCTCCTGGAAGCTGGAGCAGACGTCACCATCACAAACAACAATGGGTTCAATGCTCTGCATCACGCCGCACTCCGGGGAAATCCCAGGTAAAATGCCACCTGTCGCTGAAGAGCCAGGGAGAAATACTGCTCTCTTGCTGCTTCTCTTCCGGCTACGGATGAAGAAATAATTTCAGTATCTTTAATATTAATTTTAGTATCTTTAATAATTTTAAAGGTCTGTGGAGGTTATGCCATCATTCAATAATTAGTTTTATAAGCATTATGAAATGATTGTTTATGTATAAATGCAGGTATAAAATACAGGAATATTGGCTTATATCTAAAGATTTAATTAAAATGCATTCCGTTTTGAAATTTTTGTTTCTTCAAGATCATTCTCAGGTTATCTTCTAATTCATGTTATCCATTTGTGTGGTAAGTAAAAAACTTGTGGCCAAATAAACATAAAGTTATCTGATTCCTTATTAATAATATAATCAGTTATATAAACTCTTAGTGTCGATGAGCTCAGTTACCATTACAGTAACAGGTGTTGCACTGAGAAAGGGCTGGCTGAGTAGAGTTTCAGAGTGGCTGCCTTGGAGAGTCACAGTATTCAGAGAGGAGCTGTGCAGTCCCCAGGAGAGGAAGTGTTTGTGTTTGTTTAAGTTTGAGATTTTCATGAACTCATGTTTTGGAACAGTGTACTTTAAGATACATTTTAGGAAATTCTGCATTAGTTGTCTGGTCTCTAGTTGAGTCAAGTTTATATGTCTTTTTTAAAAATCAATTTTATTGGTACATTTTTTTCCCCTTAAATTCTTTTATTGGTACATTTTAGGTATACAGTACATTTACATTTATCATTGGGAACTTGTACCTTTACATGATGTATCTTAGTCTTATTTTTTCCCCATTCCCCTGCCCACCCTTCACCCCCTCCACCCTTCCCTATTTACAAAGACTCTGTTTCCATTTTTTCCTTTTCTCATATTTTTTCCTTTCCCTTTTCTTTCCCCTACCCCTCCCACTTCCCCTACCCCTTTGGAGCTTTTCTTCCTGTTTCACATTATCAATTATTCATTCTAATCCTTATTTACACTTTCAGTTTCTCACACCAGAGAAACTATGGTATTTACACATGTGTGTCCTGTTCATTTCACTTAAAAGTATGGCCTCAATGTGCATCCATTTAGCTATAAATGTCTCTAGTTTGTCATTCTTTTTTTTTGGTACCAGGGATTGAACTTGGGTCCTTGTGCTTGCGCAGCAGGCGACAAAACCACTAAGCTAAATCCCTGGCCCTAGTTTGTCATTCTTTATGGCTGAGTAGTACTCCATTTTATAAAAAAAACACATCTTCTTTATCCAGTCTCCAGTTGATGGGCAATTGTTCCCAAGCTTTAGCTATTACAAACTGTGCTGCTATAAACATAGGTGTGCATATATCGTGGGCTGATTCTTTTAATTCTTTTGAGAAGATACTTTAGTCCTAGTTCTTTGAGGTATCCACATTTCTGCAGTGGTTATACCAGTCTGCACTCCCACCAACAATGGAGAAGGGTTCCTTTCTACCCACAACCCCACCAACATTTGTTATTGGTTGATTTCTTTTTTTAAAAAAAAATTTTTAAATTTTTTATTTTTTTGGTATGGGGGATTGAACTTGGGCCCTTGCGCTGGCGAGGCAGGCAGCGGAACCACTGAGCTAAATCCCCGGCTCGGTTGATTTCTTGATAGGAGCCATTCTTTCTGGGGTGAGGTGGAATCTCAGGGTTGTTTTCATCTGCATCTCTTGAATGACCAGTGATGTTGAACGTTTTTTCATATGTTTATTTGCTGCTTTTATTTCTTTGTCTGAGAAATGTCTGTTCATTTCAGATGCCCATTTTTGAATTGGGTCTTTGAATTTGGGGGGTCTGATTTTTTTTAAGTTCCTTATATATTCTAGATAGTCCTTTGTCTGAGGTACATTTCTTTCCTATGTTGGGCGATCATGGTTTCCATTTCTTTCCTATGCTGGGCATTCATGGCTTACAGCATGGTCCTGAGCTCATCTATTTTTTTATCTGTTTCTGTTCTAGAGTCTCTAATTGTGTCTTTCATTCTGCTCACCATCTCTGTAGTTATCTGGGAAATTATTTCTGTTTTGAATTTTTCCAAAGCCTCATTCATCTGTTTTGTTACTTCCTGTGCTATCAGTTCAGGGTGTCCAAGTGGTTGATTATCATATTTTTCCACCTCATTTCCCCCAGAATTTGCCTTTGGCGAGCTGGAAGTCTGGGTTTGTGTCCTGCTAAAGTGTCTTCTCATTTTTAATTGTGTTGTTGGTGCTGTTTTTGCTTTAATTCCTGGGCCGATACTTCAATATTTCTTATTGTGGGTATCTTTATTACTTGTGTTTAGAGGCCTTATGGAGTGATTGCTTCTCAGAGATATCTTCCAGGAATAGCTGGACTTTTTCGGCTTTGAGTCTTTAATGTCTCTTAGGCAATCTCGTTTTCAGTATACCAGAGAGGACAACTGATTAGATCAATCTCAACACCTTAGCCCAGTTGACACAGTCAGCATCAACAATAGCATCAAACACTGTTTAGAAAAGGACAATTTGTGGTAGGTAGCAAGTTAATCTGTCACTTTTAACCAAGCTATAGAGCTAGATCAGAATCTAGGGTCAGCCCAAAATATGTTTGTAGTAAATAAACCCTTCAATACGGCAAATTTACCCTTTGGGACAAGGATTTAGAAGGGGTTGGGGAGGGAGGGATAGAGAGATAGAAGGAGAGGGAAAGGTTAGAGATGAGGCTAGAGGACATGGGATGATCATGCAAATTGTGTGAATCTGTTGAAGACAGGAGGAAAAGACCAAGTGAAGGAACACAGACAAGTACAGAACAAACTGACAACAATAGGGAAGCTAGAAATTGTATTCACCTTCCTATAATAGTGATAGTTGAGAGGACACAGAGAGAGAAACAATTCAAAATGGGACAGGAATAGGAACAAAGAGGGAGAGAAATACAGAGCCAGAAGGGAGAGAGTGAGAGAAAAAGAAAAGAAAAGAAAAGAAAATATATAAAAAGGTCTCCCTCAGGATATGTCTCTGCTGTCCTGGTAGATAATGTCGGCAGCAATGTGCAGGTCTAAGTTGATTAGTCTCAGCAAGCCAGTTGTAGTCTGCTGAGATTCAGGCTGATTTCTGGCTGCAAGGCCCAAGTTAAGGTCCCTAACCTCCTGCAGGATTAGACTTTGCAAGGTTCTACTGCAGGTTCCAGCTGTCATCCCTGCTAAGCTAGTCTGGGTTTCTATGGGAGGTACTGATCCCACCAACTTACCAACCTCCATGGTCCTTTGTGCCTTTATTGAAGAGATTTTCATCACTTTCCCAGTGGGCTTCAGATTTCATTGAGGAGCCTCAGAGAGGCCCTCTCTGTTGTTCACTTCTGCTCTGTCTTCTGGGGCTCATAACCATGGCCTTTATTCCCCCTCCCTGCTGTGTGGATTCAGATGCTGAGCGAGTGGCGCAGGCTTGTGTGGTGTGGTCCAGCCGGGCTGCTGCTGGCATCTGCACTACCTGTTGGTACACTTTTTTTTTTTTTTTTGGTGCCGGGGATTGTGTTGGTACACTTTTGATGAACATAATGATTACATTCGTCATAGGGAATTTGTACCTGTGCATAATATATCCTGATTTTTCTTTTTTTCCCATTCCTCTCCCCTCCTTTCAACCTTTCTTCCCCCTCATTTACACAAGCTCTCTTTCCATTTTTTTCTTTTATTCTCTAACCCCCCCTTTCCCCTTCCTACTTGAACATTTTCTTCCTGGTTCCCAATATCTGTCATCCATTTGGACCTTATTTACCCTTTTGATTTCCCACACAAGAGAAACAATGCGTTATTTAAATGTGTGTCCGATTAAGTGAATATATCTTGAGTGAGGAAAATATTTATGCTGATGTTTATTTTGACAATTTTATGTATCCTGAATTCTCACTCTCTGTGGTTCCTTGTTGTGTTTAATGTTTCCAGTCATTCATTCATTCTTAGAATCATCACTAGAGGGTAATCATTGAAAACAAGACTTTGAGTGCTGTTGCTTGTTGGTACCCATGACAGTGGGCATGTAATGTAGGATGTAATGGATAACGGTATTTCATGTCTTGAATATTTTCAAATTATGAATATTCAGGCACTTCATATGTTTGTACCATGAAGGAGACAGAATAGTATTATATGTCCTGAGGCTTTCAAATAGATAATTATTTCAGTGATAGCGCTTGGCACATGCCAGGCCTCTGCTCAGTACTCCACATGCATTATCTCCCTCAGTGCTTTGAATACTGCCCACCTCTCCTCTGGTGCTGGGGATCGATCCTGGGCCTTGTGCACGCTAAGCAAGGGCTCTGCCCTGAGCCACACCTCCAGCCCTTTCAGCAGCTTTTGCAGCGGGGGTTAAAATCTTCATCTTATAGATGAAGAATGTGAGGCTTATCGAGGTGAATTTGCTTAGCCTTGATTATGTAGCTGATTAGAGAAATGGCTGGAACTTGAGCAAGTTCCGTGTGACTTGAGAATCAGAGCTCTTACGCCCTTCTTAGTACCATTTATGCTTTGTGGTCTGTGAGGTGAGACTCCTGGACAGTGAGTAATTTATCTGAGTATGACAATTCAATGCATCTTTCCTCTTGGTGTGTCATTGCTTACGGTTATCTTTGCTCTCACGAATTTCAACTCAATTCCTCTTTTTTTTGGTACTAGGGATTGAACTCAGGACCTTGGACTTGTGAGGCAAGTGCGGTGCCACTGAGCTAAATCCCTGTCCCTAAACAGTTGGCACTTCATGAATTTTTTTTTCTGGTACTGAAGATTGAACTCAGGACTTTCAAGGCAGGCACGGGTGCCAATGAGCTACATCCTTGGCCCTGCTCCTTTTAAAATTCAATCTATTCGGCTAGTCTTTTCAGTCTGGCACAGTCTTTCTATTCCTATTATTGCTGACCTAATAAGTTCTTACCATTTTTACCTCGACTGTTACAGTGTCTTATTATTCTCCTGATCAAATAATTATCACTTTAAAATTCCCCTCACTGTTCCCACACTTTCAGTTGTTTCTCGTGTCCATAGTAAAATTTATACGTCTTGTCATTTGAACCTTTTTTTTTTTGGTACTGGGGATCGAACTCAGGACCTTGCACTTGCAAGGCAGATGCTGAAACCACTGAGCTAAATCCCCAGCCCAGAACCAATTTTTGATGTCTCAAGCCTGTTTAGCTTCATCTCCCACTAATTAAACTCCCTCCACCTGCCTTACCCTTTAGCTACATTATTACATTGCTGCCCTTTCCTAAAATACGTTGACGCTTTCTTCCTCCATTTTCCATTTTCTCTGTTACTGTATGCATATCTTTCTTTCTGTTAAAATTGTGGGTGCTTGTATTCATCTGTGTATCCTCCTCAGTGCTCTGAATCTAGGAAACAAATGTTGACAATAAATTTGACAATAAGGACAGTGAAATTTCATGTGTAGTACATGACTAAGTACAGAATTAAGTCTTTAAGGAAACTGTTATATTGCAATTATACATAATTACATAGTGGCTTAACTATTGGACCAGAGCAGAAATGATTTCTGCTGATCAAAGTAAGAACTAAATGTCTTTGGATTCCTGAGTCAGCAGGTTACTTTGCTCTGTGTGTGGGAACGTTTCATGTGGAGTTGTTAAGTTGTTGGAGCTCCCTGCAGGCTGTAGATACATCAGTCAGCAGGGTTCTCTGCAGAGCTGGCGAAGACAATTGATAGGTCTTTTGGGACTACTGATAATGTTATTTATATTTTTTCTTTATTATAAATTGAATGTCAAAAGTAGCAAAATATGAGCGACCTATATGCTGTGATGCTATATTTTCAAGTTAGTACTGGGTGACTTCTTGTTTACTCATGTATTTATTCCCACACATGATAAATCTTACGGAATCTGTGAGCAACTCGTTTTTCCCTCTAGAACATTATGATATCTTGATCTCTAACTCTGTCAGTTCCAAAATGTGATTTGGTAAATGAAAATATGTTGAATATAGGAGATTTGATAATCTGGACTCTGTTGGTATTCATTTTTTTCCTTTTATAATTCTGAATATACTGGGTATTGAACAAAAATCAGCTGAGAATCTGTTGCCTGATGATACAGTGTGCCTGTTATCTCTCTACTTCTGCATGCATCTACTCTCAAACAGGATTCCCTTGGAACACTCACTATTTTCACTTCAGTTTCTTTCTGCTGAAAGACCTATGCGTGTGTTCATGATTTTTGTAAAGGACAAAAAAGGCAGGGAGTAATAGAATGTTACTACCTTACAATTGAGGAAATGAGGAGGGAGCATTGAAATATTCTTATGAGTAAAAAGTGGTGACACTTAACATTTTCTTTAAGCATTAAACACCTTTGGTTCAAAGTTGGAAGAATTGCAGAACTAGATGCTTATTGCTTAAGTCTCTCAAGGTATTCTTCTGTGGTATTACCTCCTTTTTCAGTTTTCCTGTTAGCATTCAGGGATTTAGTGGTAAAAGTAAAGGCTAATCTCATGGAAGACAGTGACTCGACGTTTCTAGAGTATTATGTTATGTAATAGTGTGGTTTTTGGTGTGGTATACAGAAATACATGTGTGGCTGTCTGATCTGTGCTGAGACATTCCCCTCATATTTTCACATGGGTTTTAGGTGAACTTTCCAGGTAATTCCTTCTTCTGAGGAACTATGTTTTTATTATGAAGTGTAACCTACTTTTTATTATTCTTTTCTGAAGAACAAGAAATTTAATACCAGGAGACCATACATGAGTAAAATTATTTTATTTGAAATTCATGAGTCATCCACACATCTTTCATAAAGCTTTTTATGAATGTCTTTGACCACTCTAGTTCTTCCAAGTAGAACAGTAACAAGTTATCTAGTGTTAATCACAGTCTGAATAACTTGAGTTAAAATTAGTTGACATGGAATTGATATTCATAAATGAAAGCGCTGGCTCTCCTGTAGTAATCAATGCATAGCTACAGCTGGTTGAAGGGGACCAAATCCATTGAAGAGGCGATTTGGTTCCATTTTACCAGCTTTAGCAAAGCATTGTAGTGTGCTGGTTTGGGATCTAGAACAGTTAAATGCTTTTCATTTGTAAAAATATGGTTATGGACCATCCACAAGTGTTAGAAGATCTCATTATCAGTGCTTCAGTCACTAAATATAAAATTTCTGCCTTGATGGCACTTTTCCTACTCTTAACAGTTAGAAATCTTTTCCTTTTAACACATTGTCAGTGCATGACTTTTTCAGCATTTATGGTTAGTTCTTAACTATAAACAATAAGCTGCTTCAAAACCAACAATATTTATAAGAAAAGGTAGCCTTGACACATTTCAGAGTGATGTTTTCTATTTACTTATAGGTAGTAAACCATTCCGGCAGTAGTTGGGGAAGAGTAATATTAATCACACATTTCTACCATCACTACTTTTTTTAGTATTGTAGTTGAGGGCTCCTAGCAAGTTGCTGACAGAGGTTGGAGGAATATGAATGGCCTTAAGAAAAATACCTCTGCCCTTTGAGTTATAAATAGATCACACGTGTATTTAGTATATTCCTTGGACTTGTGTTGGGAAGAACTCCCGGGCATGCCACCTTATTTTTCTTTGTTGTTACTCATTTAGGGTTACTAGTCATGGGTCAGTAATTTAACCCTTTTAAAGGTCTATTTCTTTGAATAAATTCTCTTGTCATTTTGGGTACAGATTGTCTGGTTACTTCTCATTTTCAGTTTAATTGTGTATTGACTTGTGGTTAGCTACAATCATGACTTTTTAATATTGAAATTTACCATGTAATATTTAAAAAATTTGATAGTTTTAAGTTTTTGTTACAATGGTGGGTTTGCTGTAGTTTCAATATCAGGAGAGGAATGTCTTCTGAAAAATACTTGCAGAAAAATACAAGCCTGTTAAATTATAGTTTGTTTATAAAGTAAATGAAGTGAAATATAAAGAGTGAACTGTTCTTTATAGTTACTGGTCAACACTAACTTGGGCAATATGCAAACAGTTCTTACATTAAGTGTATTTCTCTATCTGTTGTTTAAGTGTCTGGCTGCTGGTAAAATTAATGTATCTATAGTCTTTCCACGTTTATTCTAATAGAAGTGAAACAGGTGTTACATTGCATGAACTTAAGTGCTGAAGATAGCAGTAACACCGGCTTCTATTTTTACTAGTTATATGGGAACCATTTAGCAGATCCAGTTGCTCAAGTGTGCTTTTGGACAGCAGTTCAGTTTCATATACTGGCCATATTGGGGCAAGGAGAGGCCATGGGAAAAAAATAGTACAGCATTTGATAATGTCAGCATCTGTTATCCCTGTCAGGGAGACAGTTGAAATGTTTGAGTTACACCAGTGTCAGCAGATGTCCAGAGTTTAACATGTACTCAGTTAAAAATGAACAGCTGATCTAAGTGATAGATGTGACATTTTAGAGTGATTGAAAATACTCTTAGATATGTTAAGTTAAACTAGTAAGCACCACAGTTTATAATTTTACTTGATAAATGAATAAGGATTATATACTCTTAATATTATAGCAAAGAGATTCTTAGTTGCTGGAATGGTTAAAAAGAATTATTAAAACTTTTTATACCTGTAAAATTACTAATGTAATTGTTCATTACAAAGTATTAGGAGTATAGTACCCTTTGAGCAGTTTTATAGAACAACCTCTACTTTTGAGGCATCTGTTTTTAGTTTTTGGTATTTAGGACATATACAGGTAGAAGTAACAAATGGAACCTGAAATGCTGGCATTCTTTTTGGTAGGTAATCAGAAGGGCTATGCTTAAGTGAGTTCACTAATTTATTTGAAATGTAAAATTAAAAAATCATACTTTTAATAATTTCCAATAAATGTGCAATAACATGCTACTTATTAATTTTCTCATTCAGAATAATCTGATAAAATGAAACTCATTTAATAATGAATTGTCTTATTAAACAGAAAATTAACAGTAGTTAAACTTGTCATTTCCATTCAGTTTTTAACACGAAAGTTTAAAATATTACTATGCTTTTTGTAAAATGTTTTTATTGAAACAACTTTTAGTAAGAAATAGGAATATATAAATAGTAGTATTTTCTTTTTTCTTTGTAATATTATAGTAGTTTAAAATAGGTGTTGCTTATTGATTGTTGCTAAGAACTTTTAAAAAAATTTCTTTCTTTTCAATACTGAGGATTGAACCCCGGTCCTTGGCCCTGAGCTCTATCTCTAGCCAAGTTTTTAATTAAAAAAATTTTTTTGGTACCAGGGATTGAACTCAGGATCTTGCACTTGTGAGGCAGGTGGCAGCACCACTGAGGTAAATCCCTGGCCCTAGTTTTTAATTAAAAAAAAAATTTTTTTTTTTAAATTTTTAATTTTTGGTACCGGGGATCGAACTCAGGTCCTTGTGCTTGTGACTCAGGCAGGGAACCACTGAGCTAAATCCCCGGCCCTAGTTTTTATTTTTTTGACGCAGGGTCTCACTAAATCTAGGCTTGAGTTTCCAATCCTCCTACTCTGTGTCCCAAAAAGCAGGGATTACAGGCGTGTGCCACCTGGCCTAGCTTATGATTTTTGTAAATGTACATAATAGATTATAAAAAATACTTTGATATTCCTAACATACTAAATACAGTGGATCTGTTATATCTATAAAATTGAATTATAATTGCATAGTACAGTACCAATAAAAATGGTTATTCTGTGTGTATAAGTTGGTTCTTGACTATCATGTTTTCTTTTTTTTTGGTACCTGGGATTGAACTCACGACCTTGCGGTTGCAAGGCAGGCACTGTGCCACTGAGCTAAATCCCTGGCTCCATCATGTTTTCATTTTATATGCTCCCTCAGGAGAAAGCAGATTCAAAGATAATACAGTCTGAAATTCTTCTAATATTGATAGATTCTAAACTTCCTACATGTGAAGAGAATAGCTATTAAAATGTGAGTGAAAATGAAGTCAGACTTATTTTTGGGAAGTACTGAGGATTGAACCCAGGGCCTTTGTACTGAGCTACATCTCCAGCCCTTTTAAATTGTTTTAAATTTGGAGAGAGCGTCTCTAACTTACTGAGTTGCCCAGGCTAGTTCCAACTTGGAAGCTTCTTCCCTCAGCCTCCCAGAATACTGGGATTACAGGTACGTGCCACCACGCCTGCCTCGAAGCCAGCTTTTTTTTGTATGTTATTTTTCTTACCAAATCAGTTGATGTACTTGAGTTATGATCAAATTGTGAAGAAAATAAATTGCTAGTACTGTTTTTCCTCTTATTGTTAAATTTCAATTATGTGAATATTCACAAGATGTAAAAGGCAGTATGTTTTAAACTGAAATGCTTTAAAGAACTTTTATAATAAATTGAAATCTACTTCAGTGGAACTTTTACTTCACTGAATATAAATCATAAGGATTCTGAGTTTCCATCTATAAGTAGTAAGGATTTTTTTTTTGGTGTTAGTGTTGCCAAAGGTCATCCTCATGATAGTAGGTTAATTTATCATATGAAGGTCATTCTTGGAGAAAAGAAGCAAGGGCTTCTTTTAGCTGCCATTTAGTTCCTCGTGGTGGCTTATTACCTACCAAAAATACATACTTCTTTACATTCCATAGCATTGTATGTTCATATGGGTACATAAAGAAGTATGTGCTCTGAGTAGGTATTACTGAGTGGCTAGCTGCACGCATTTGTAAAATAAATATTTGTTAGTATTTAGCTCACTGCACAGAGCAGTGGTGGATCATTTGCAGAGACTAATTTATCACAGACTATGCTTTATAACCAGTTTACCTGATTGATCAGGGTTCCTTGTTCTTGATGGACATCAACATTTGTAAACATTTGACCAGTTTTCTGTTGAACTTTGTCTCAGTTTGGTTCTTTTTGCAGGAGATCATAGAATCAGTGCAGCTTCACAGGGTGTTTCAGAAATTGGTAGTTGCAGCTTAGACTCTTCAGAGAGAGATGCTTCTTTCTTTGATTTATTATTTGTCACTAGATCCTACAGGTAGATAGTAGTTTAGTTCAAATTTTTTTGCAAACCTGATATCTTATTCAAAACTTAAATCAATTAGTACTTTTAGAATTGACTGCAGTTGAAGCAATAAAGAGAAAACCCAAGTCATTTCAGCATGGGAGTGAAAGCTATTTTTTTTAAAAGCAGTGAATTTTTCTTTAGTTTCTTTTTTAAGGTCGCAGATAAGAACTCATGATCATTTGAAAACTTTGTTGTTCCTTTGTCTTGATTAGTTCCTTACTTAAATTTTATATTTCTGTGCTTCTGTTCGAATACAAATTCAAATAGAGGTCTACCTACTGAATTTTAGTGAGTTTAGTTCTTTTGATTTAAAAAATTTTTCACTATAAAACAAAACTACCCAATTCACTTTTCCAAAGACTTATCTAAAAGGACTAAAAGGTTGTAGCCTATGATCACCTGGGTTTTAGCACAGTCATGTAGCATGAGAAAAAAATTATAGCTGGTCAGTAGCTTTTTAATTATTGTGACACTAAAGGGTTAATTTAAAAAGAAAACTCCAAGAAATGTTCAGATTTGGCAAAGTAGGGAGGGGAAGAGAGAGAAAGAAAGCAGGGGAAGTAGAATCTCTGCAGCCTGTGTAGGAGTGAGCGCAGCTCATTGGAGCAAATTGGGGGGGCGCAGCAGTCAGGAGAGGCTTGGGGTCACACCACACGCCTTCGGAGTTATTTTGTGGTTAATTAATAGTAAGCATTGTAAAATCTGTGGTAATGTCTCCTAGATCTTGATATTGTAATTTAAAAAATGTATAACTGATATTGTGTAACAGGAAGAAAAGGTCTAAAAGAGCAGGGGAATTGGGAGGGGTAGGGGAAGGGAAAAAAGAGAAAGGAAAAACTATGAGAAGAGGAAAAAAAAATGGAAACAAGGTCTTTGCAAATAGGGAAGGGTGGAGGGGGTGAAGGGAGGGCAAGGGAAGGGGAAAAAAAATAAGAACCAAGAGACTCATGTAAAGGTACAAGATCCCAATGATGAATATAACTGTATTGTATACTGAAAATGTACCAATAAACTTAATGGGGGGAAAATAGTAAGCATTAAAAAGTATTTTATAATCTGCCAAGTTGCTTGTTTGACTAACTCTTGAAATACAATTTTTAGAAGATAGCATACTTTGGTGAAGTGAGGGATACAGATTTACTGGGGTTGCAAAAACAATTACTAAAAAAGGCTAAATCTTTAATAATGTAATCAGTAATAGTTTTGTACATTTTTGAGATTGAGTTATGTTATGAAAATATTTGAACAACATTCCTTTTTCATACTACCCAAACTGTCATTTTGTACTGTGAAATTAGGCTCTTCCCAGATAGACTTTAACAATCAGAACATCTGTGGAGTCGACACTAGAGAGGCATGCAGAAGGTCTAAGCACCCTTGAAAGTGCAGGCGGCATGGTGCGTTACCTGTCAGCCTAGTGTCATGCAGCGCTTGCAGCAGGATAGCGGCAGTGACCTAGAGAGTCGCATCGCAGCAGCCATCTCCTCCTATGGGTCCTGTGCGAGCTCTACTTGCTGATCGAGCACTTCTTTTATGAGCTGAGTGAAGTAAGGGAGGGAGGGTGTCAGCAAATACGCAACCTCACCTTTTAAGATACATTTGAGAAACAAATAACCTACTTTTCTCCCCCTTCCCCTAAAAGAAAAAAAACCCTGCAATAAATTTGAATCAACATTGGCCATTCGATTTGGAATGGCATATACCAGTCATTGCAGATGTGTAGAGAGAGTTAAGTCACCGAGGAAGGTTGCTACAAAGACCACAAAAATATACCTAGCATATTCATCAGATGAAATGCTTCAGAAGAGGGGGAAGAGTTACAGAGGAAGTTAATTTTACAATCTAAAAAAGACACAAAAAATCCCAAAAACAAACCAACCCAAAGCACACCTCACTCCCCCCAAGTAAGTAAACATTCACCCTGCTTTCCTTTGCCCACCAGAATACATTGAGTTCTTCTGACTCCTCGGGAAATACTCTGCATCTTTCTTGGTTTGAGTTTTTGGGTCTGAGTCCCAAGATTAAACTAAATGGTAGATCTGTAGTAAAGCTGCCTTGTCGTATCCAGAGGTTAAGTCTGCAAGCGAGGACAGGACTGCGCATGGCCACCACAGGGGCCACTTATATTCTTCCTTCGGTGGCCACAGGCTACACTCTTACAGCTTTATAGGCAGCTAAGCATTTGAAACACGCACTCCCGGCAAACAGGCTCTCTTGTGCCTCTCTCTTCCCTGACCATATTTAGTCAACCATAGCAAAAAATAGTCTCTCAGCTGTCGATTGTCGATCCAAAAGCTGAGGAAGCCTCTATCTTGCTTTCTGCCTATTGATTGTTCATCCTGTGGCCCAAACACTGCTTTGCCATTTGTCCTACCCCCCCACCCTTAAGAACTGCCAAATAAAGTGTTCTCTCATATTTCCACTTACATATCCCAAATTTTCACTGAGCTAGTGCTGAGACTAGGAAAGCCTCATGCGGCTGTCACTATACTTAGAAGCACTGCGGAGAAAAAAGGAAAGAGGAAGAAATTATCCTGGCTAGTAGCAAGACAATCTTTAGATAGATATGGAACAGTAAAGTCCCTCTGCTGCCAAAATGTATTTCGTAATCTGATTTTTTTTTGTTTGTTTGTTACTGGCAAAGATATTACGAATGGTGATGTGTTTTATGGCTGAAGGCCTAAAGGGATTTTATAGGGTTATATTTAGGGCTAGTTATGGCTACCCATGGTTTTAAAATTTATTGAATAGTATTTGAATGGGAAATTTATAGAAATGTTAAGTAGAACTGATGTTGGTGCTAGAGAGAAGCCATTGACTAAGAAGAGTAGTGGATTAATGAAATACTGTAAATGTTCCTTAAAACTTTAAATTCAGTGTCAGTTTTAGTCTTTTAATAGTGCTTAGTGAAAAACAAGATCCAGAATGCTTTTGAGTAATTACATGTTTTTTATATTGCAATTAAATACCAAGTAGGAGTACAAAATTCATTTTATTATGAATTCAGTTCTAGTATGAATTAAGTTTTTCATTTCAAATGTGATGTTTCTTTTTTTCCTTTTTACATTGGTATGGCTTTCTAATTTTCTGAAATAGCATTTAGGTATGATCATTGCATATTTTGCCACAGATTAAAATAGTTACTAACCTGTGTATTACTGTGCTATATATATAATATACAATATATCTCAAAAAATATTTCTAAATTTTAATAGCGTATTCACAATAAATTTTAATAGAGAAATTTATTTTTTAACTAAGGAAAAACAGTATTAAAACAAAAAAATCCAATAAATCTATGTAAATATAATTTAAAATCTCACAAGCCTAAAAATGCCCAAGAAATTAATCATACTTTGTTCTTAATTCCAGTATAGTCTCCTAAGTATTGATTGAGTGGAGAATCAAGAAAAATCATTACCAATTTTCAGAGCTCATTGTCCTGCAGGGAAGGTCTGACCTTGACATTCTTTTTGTTTTTGGTGCTTAATACCCTAGTAGTTTACTTATTTTGGATAGTATTTTAAAATAGTGACAGAAGGTGGGCTTCTGTAGATACTTGGCAATTTTGAAGAACCAGCTTTCATAGATACTGAAATAATTTTACTCATGAGGTGACAAACCTCAGAATGTAAAAGAGGTTAATTTTCTGGTTCTTAAATTACCTTACTTTTGCTGTTTTGAAGTAATGGAAGTTTTTTTTTTTTTTAAGCAAGCACTTATATAATGTATTATGTGGTGGGGACTCTTCTAAGCCCTTTTAATAAATATTAACTCATTTAATTCTTATAAAAACTCAGGTATAATTTTTGATTCTTCTCACATTTTATTGATGAGGAAACTGAGGCATAGCAGTTAAATAATCTGCTTAAATCACTGCTTAAAACACTCATTCTGGCCGGAGCTAGAATCTGAGCTCATGGCTTGGCTTCAGTCTGGAAGCTGTTTACCTCTGTGCCTTGCTGCCGCTCTGGTGTGTAGCAGTGAAATGAGTTAGAGAATTACTGCTCTCGGGGACTCAGCAGTCCACCACTATGTCCTTGCCTCTGCATGTTCAGAAAGATGACTGTTCTTTGCTTGTTTCTGTATTCTTTCTATTGAATAAAAGTCTGACCTCCACATGCCAGTGTACCTTTTTAAACAGGGAATGTTTAAGTTGTGCAGATACCCGTTTTTAGCATGTCCCAAAGAACTATTTGCAATTGATCAACTTTTTAATAAATTCCTTTCTGAATTTTGGATGCCCTGCTTTACCTATTATTTGATAGTGTTGATTAACTGAACAAGCATTTATTGAACACCTATGTGCCACAGTGGTATTCTAATGTCTTTTCTTACATTTTTTTTTTCTTGGTACCGGGGATTGAACTTGGGACCTTGTGCTTGCGCGGCAGGTGCTGGAACCACTGAGCTAAATCCCTGGCCCCTCTTACATTAATTTTAATATGTAAGGCTCCCATAGTTAATTGCTATGGTTTGTTTGGAAAAATGTTGCTTCTCTCTGAGGAAAGAGACATTAGTGACGACCTGGTGACCCCTAAAAATTGATCCAGTGCCATTTGTATACTGCATACCAATGTAGACAGCTGCTTGTCCCCTGTACTTCTTAGAACTCATTTGTTCATCGTTCAGCAAGCATTTGAATACTACCATGTGCCAAGGATTATGCTAGGCATCGCTCTTAGTTGTTCCGGAACTTAATACTTCTCTGGCACAATTCACAAATGCCTGCTTAACTGGTAGTAAGATCTTATCTTTAAAACATCCGTGCCCTTACCCTCTTAGAAAACAACCAGTTGAAAAATTAAGAACTATGTTTTGGGCATTAAGGAAAGTGTTACCAAGTCTCACACCCTCCATAGGCAAGAGTCTGGCTTGGTGAGATCAGTGACTTACCAAGAGCCAGTCACAGCTGTGTACCAGTCGCTCTGTGGACCTTTCTCTGCACAGCGTAGCAGCAGTCTCTCCTCTTAATTGGCACCCTAGAACTGCCCTTCTCGGTTCCCTGGGTGTTCCTAAGATCACCTGTCCCACAGAGAATGGAAGCGGGCTGCCCTGAGCTGCTGTCGTCAAAGGAGGCTGAGGTGGCCAGGGTGGCTTTTGCTTCACATTTCCTTAGCTCCCCTTGCAGGCTGGGCCCAAAGATAGGCTCTATCTGTGAGGCCCTGTATTATTTGTGTGGGGGGGGGGTTCTGGGAGGGGGCCAGCGATTTCTAATTAAGATAAAAGGGTTATGGTCTCCAAACAGAGACAGAAGTGTGGAAGAATTGTGAATACTTTTTGTTGGTGCTCCACTCTCAGGAGATGGAGAGGAACTGCCCACTCCTTAAGTGTGGGCTGAGCAAAGTGACTTCTTCTTTAAGATTGTGGTAGAGAAATAGGGAGGAAAGAGTAACTGCAGTGGAGGCACCTAACAGACCGCTTCAGCGGGGTGATTGAGGGCAGCCCTGAGAGTGATCAGGCAGGTTGCTAGCACCATATTTCCCCGCAAATAAGACCCCATCTTATTGCTCCAAAAGGCACTGTAGGGCTTATTTTCAGGGGATGTCTTTATTTTTTCATGTAAACAATCTACATGTATTCATTTATTCATGTACAAAATCTATTCAGAGACAGTGCTGTCATCATCATCTGGAACATCATCACAACTCTCCAAACCCCAAATCCCAGCCTGCATTTCTTGCCACTCCATTTCCTGTAGACCCATTGGCCCCAGTCTGTAGCCCAGCAGTGGCGCTCTCCTTGAATGAGCGCTTCTTGTCCATGTGGCTTGCTCTTGGCGCCCTGGCAACCCCGCTGTCAGTGATTTTAGCCCATGAATTCTTCACCTGAATCACAGCCTCTTGCAGGCTGGGCTTCACAGAGTTTGCGTCAAATCAGGTGTGAATTGAAGACTTACGACACAGGAGTGGCAACAGAATTGATGACCTTGAAGGGTGATGGTCCATGCAAAAGGGACGAAAAATTGCACACACCAAAAATCAGGAAACCTTTCTTTATTTCACACAAGTGCATGAAGTACGTCCGTTACAACACACGACGTATTGAATTATAAAGATTCGTATCAGAGACAGCCACGTCCCTTCACTGTCAGGTGTGCACATTATTCGCATGTAGTGTCTGTGTGTGCTCTGCTCATTCAGCAGTAAGGCTCGAGGTCATCTGTTTACATAGGTAGTTACCTCTCATCCAAAGGAGCCCCCTCATGTATTTACAAATGATTAATTATAATTTATATTATTCATTTTAAATATCAGTGTCAATACTATTTATATTTAGTTATACATTAGTATTATTTTATGATTCAATATATCCATGTGTTGCAGTGGACATATTAAATGTGTCCATCTGGCTGATGATCTTAACTGTGGCTTATTTTAGGGGTAAACCAAGAGATTATTATGAGCATTCTGAAAAATCATGCTAGGGCTTATTTCCAGTTAGGTCTTACTTTTGGGGAAATAGAGACTACTCCATGGTGTGACTCGATGAAAGGGCATTTTACCTCCATGGGCTTCCAGGAGCCCATAGCCCAGTGTAATCGTGAGACAAACAGACGAACCCCAACTGACGAACATTGCTCAGGTGGCCGAGTGTCCCTTCCACACCTCTCGGTCATCAGAGACAAGGGAAGCTGTCGGAGCATAGGGAGCCGTAAATGTATTTCGGTGTGCTGCAGTAGAGAAAAATTAATTTTCTGTAAATCTGAAATTAAAATTTTATTTAAAAAACATGGGGCTTGGGGTGTATTTCAGTGGTAGAGCTTTTGCCTAGCTTGCTAAAAGCCTGAGTTTGATCCTCAGCACTGTTTAAACATGAGTAAATGAATTAATGAATAAAATAAATAATAATAAATTAAATAAACAACAGTAAAATAAATAAAAAACTAATCTCCTTACTCTTGGCTACATATAACTGACCTTGCTCCACCCCTCCCCCATGCTGGGAATTGAGCCCAGCCTTTCACACAGAGCTACCAGGCTGGGCTCAAACTCAGGCTCCTCCTGCCTCAGCTTCTCAAAACTGGGATTACAGGCTTGTGCCCCATGTCCAGTTCCTTGCATTCATTCTGAATGGGGCTGTTTGCAACGCTTCTCCACAGCTTATACCAGTAAACCAAGAGTTGATTTTCTTTTCTTTTTTTTTTTTGATACCTGGGATCAAACTCGAGTCCTTGTGCTTGCGCAGCAGGCAGCGAAACCACTGAGCTAAATCCCCACCCCAAGAGTTGATTTTCTAACATTGATTTCAAGAAAACATTAAATAAGACTCATGTTCTATTAAATATAGACTCAACATATTATTGTGGAAAGCTATATTTTAGAATAATTTTCTTCAATATCAGTCTGATTAGAAAGATTTACCTTTTTAGGACATCTTTTTGCTGGATGAATGTTGATAATTTTGAATTGGTGAAAATCATGAGATGGCATATTTGTGTGCAAGTGATAGGATAGGTTAGGAAGGGGGGTGGCTTATTTAAAGGATTCTGGGGCTTTGGGGAAAGGTAGTTTCAGTAGGGAAAATCAGTAGGACATACTGAGTATCAGGCATGATTCCAGGTTCTGACTCAGATGGCTGATGTGAGGAGGGGTGTTGGGAGGGAGGAGGGGATGGAAGAACTTGTATTAAGAAGGCCTTAGGTCTGCAGTCTAAGAGTTGCCGTGATATAATTATATCGAGGCGTTTCAGACCCTGTGATGAAAACATTTTTACCCTGTTTGTTTTATTTAATTCTTAGAGCAACTCTTACCGGATGATCCTGCCTCAGCCTCGAAGAGTGCTGGGATTAAAGGCATGTGCCACCACACCTGCTATAAAATCTTTTTGTTAAGAAGAGTTGCCTCTAATTTTACATTAGTTTTTCAGAGATTGCTTTTAAACCTTTGAAGCGAACTTTGTACTTTTTTTTTTGCTTTGGAAATACTTTATTAACAATTCTTAAATTTTAGGTTGTAATTGTCATTTTATGTATTTTGTGATAACTAGTAAATGACTTACATCAGATTTTAAATCTGTCATTCATGACACTCTGTCAACTATGTAAAGTTTTATCACTCTTTTCCTACTCTTAGTTTGTTGTTACGTAACTATTCTTTAACTTTTTAAATAGATACTGTTGAGGGCTGGAGATTTAGCTCAGTGGTTCTGCCACTTGCCTTGAAAGCTGAAGGACCTGAGTTCGATCCCCAGTACCAAAAAAACCAAAATAGATCCTATGACTTAAATAGATACTGTTGAAATTAAACCTTAAAGATTCCACAAAGCCAAAATTGTGTTCTCATTAGAGTACATTCCTTTCTTCTTTGATTTTTTTTCTCCATCACTCTTTTTATTTTAAATTTTTATTGGTACATTTTAGGTATACAGAACAGTTACATTCATCATTGGGATCTTGTATCTTTACATGATGTACCTTGGTTCTTATTTTTTTCCCCATTCCCCTGCCCTCCCTTCAACCCCTCCACCCCTCTTTATTTGCAAAGACTTTGTTTCCATTTTCTCATGTTAATTCCATTCCCTTCTTTCCTTTCCCCAATCCCTCCCACTTCCTCTTCCCCTTTTCCCCTTTTCTTCCTATTTCACATTATCTGTTATACCTTTTAGTCCTTATTTCCACTTTCAGTTTCTCACACTAGAGAAACTATTTGGTATTTACAAGGGTGTCCTGTTTATTTCACTTAAGAGTATGGCCTTAATGGGCATCTATCATTTAGCTGTAAATGTCTCTAGTTTCTCGTTCTTTTTTTGTTTTTTTGTACTGGGGATCGAACTAAGGACCTTGCGCTTGTGAGGCAGGCGGTGGCACCACTGAGCTAAATCCCTGGCCCTAGTTTCTCTTTCTTTATGGCTGAGTAGTTCCAACAGTTTCTTCTTTATAGCATTTCCATTCTCTTTTAAGTCTGTTCTCAAAGTAGTGATTATTTACTTTTCAAAATATAAAAAACTACACATTGAGAATTGGAATAATTAGATTTCTTTTTGTTTTTAAGGAATGATTTTATTTATTTGTCTTTATTTTTATTTTTTTGAGACAGGGTCTCACTATGAAGTTCAGGCTGGCCTTGAACTCACTGTGTAACCCAGGCTGGCCTTGAACTCTGTGCGATCTTCCTGCCTCAGCCTCCCAAATTCTGGGAATGATTTTCTTTAAGAGTATCTTCGCTTGATTTCAAAAGTTTCTTCTGAGTATAATTTTCTAAAGAAAATAATAAAAAGATCAAATTAAATATAAACAATGTAAATATGAAAATAATATGAATTTGATTTTCAGTGCAATGCGTGTTTTACTGTCAAAATTACCAAGACCATGGATTGTGGATGAGAAGAAAGATGATGGTTATACTGCCTTGCATCTGGCTGCCCTTAATAACCATGTGGAAGTGGCTGAACTGTTAGTACACCAGGTAGGGAAAGCAGTTTAATAATTTTTAAAATAATTTTGGAATATTTGTATTCATGCGTTTAATTCTCCACCAAATGCCTGTTAGTATGTTACAATAGACCCCATGATGATGATAATTTGGACATAATGCCAGTCCTATCTCCTGCCTGTATTGGTCAGCTTTCCTGTTGCTGGGACAAAATCCCTGACACCACAGCTTGAGGAGGCGAGGTTGAATTTGGGCTCTTGGCTTAAGAGGATTTAATCTGTGATTAACTGGCTCCAGGGTAGAAGGGTCTGGTGGAGGAAAGCTGCTCAACTCGTGGCAGCCAGGAAGCAGAGGGAGGGATGGCATCAGAGAGGGGGGTGCCGGGGGTCAGGGCCCAGGGCCCGGGGCCAGGGGCTGTGCCAGGGAGCCCAGGCCACTACCTTAGGCTGCTTCTTCAGTGAAGGGCTGTGTGGGTTGGGTGCACAGGAGCTCAGAGGCCTCAGCTCTCAGCATTCTTTCTGCACATCTTGGGTTGGGCCAGTGACATAGGCCTCAGCTGACAGAGATTTTCCAGAGCCGCCACTGCTGTTGCAGAAGTAGCAATGATCCGCAGGACCAGCAACCATCCCTGTTAATACTTTAGCTGGTGTGGCCAGTGGCCTTAGACTGCAGCCTGCAGCCAGCTTGGGAGGACATTCATAACTGCTGCTATGTGTGGAGAAGCTCGGGGCCTACAGAGAGCATGGGCCATAGAGATGCACAGAGTTACCAAGAATCATCCCTGGCTCCTTACTTTGAAGGACTTACAGTCTAGGTTAAGATAAAACAACAGAGCAATTTAGTAAATACTATTTATGTGTAACTAAGTACCAGGTTATAAGACACACATCCCAAAAGGACAGAAATTTAAAGAAATAATTCACCTACCTTTTCCCTGCCGTTTTAATCCTTTTCTGTTAAAATTAACCACTCTCTTCATTAATTATGAAAATTCCTTTTTGGGCCTGGGATTTAGTTAAGTGGCACCATGCCTCCCTCACAAGCTCAAAGTCCTGAGTTCAATCCCTGATTTTTTAAAAAAAATTCCTTTTTATTCAATTCTAAATGTCTGGACTTACACCAATACCACACTGCCTTGGTTATTGTTGCTTTATATTCAGTTTTGAAATCAGATAGTGTAAACCTCCACCTGTTTTTCTTCTTTCTCACAATTACTTTAATAAGTCTAGATCTTTTGTATTTCCATAAACATTTTAGAATGAACATATCAGTTTATTAAAAAGTCTCTTGGGAGTTTGCTCTTCCATATATTAGATTTATCCATAGATTGCTTTTTTTAGGATGCTGTTGTAAATTGAATTGTTTTTACATTTCAGTTTCCAGTTATATATTGCTAAGTATATATAAATACAATTATTTTTATTTTTATTTATTTTTTGGTACCGGGGATCGAACTCGGGACCTTGAGCTTGTGAGGCAGGCGCCGGAACCACTGAGCTAAATCCTCGGCCCTACAATTATTTTTATATTTTACCTATGCACAGTGGATCCTTGACTTATGAACTCAGTTGGTTCCCAGGGGCTGGTTGTAACTCAAGCTGGTTGTAAGTTAATTCAGCTGAGATCAGGTTTACCTGGGTACACGCTATAGGTAACAAGAGGCAGATGAATCTTCTATTAACCTAATTAACCCAAGTTGTTCGTATGTTAGGCTGGTCATAATTTGAGTGTTCACTCTATCATATGTCTTTGCTTAAACTTACTATTAGTTGTAGTAGATTCATTATAGATTCCTTAACATTTTCAATATAAATAATCATACTGATCAAAAGAATAGAAAATGCAAGTAGAATCACACACACGTGGTCAAATGTTTATTTATTGTTTTAGTAAAGTCCCTTGTGCATGCTAGGCAAGCACTCTACCTCTGAGCTGTTATCCCCAGTCATTCTTGCTTTTTATTTTGAGACAGAGTCTTACTAAGTTGCCCAGGCTGGCCTTGAACTTGGGATCCTCCTGTCTCAGCCTCTAGAGTAGCTAGAATTACAGGCATGCACCAGCCAGCCCAGTTTTATGAGTGGTTTTAAGACCCAGACAAAATAAGAGTACATCTTTTGAATCTTTAGCTCTTTTCTTAATTTCATGTTTTTTTATTATGTTAGAAAGTGTGCTAGGCAGTTTGACATTATTTTTCCTAGTCCTCACTTAAAGCCTGTGAGATGGATTGTAATGACACCATTTTGGAACTGAGGAGATGGGCAGGAAATGGTGTAGTGCAGGCCACAGTTGCCTCACTTACAAGTGGTGGAGCATGAACCAAGGTCCCCTGACGTCCCCCAACGCTGAATTCAGTTGCTTTGCTCCTCAGGCCCTTCCTGTCCTCGGCTTGGGCATCGCCTGTTCCCAGGTTGTCCTTCGGCTCTCCTAGCCCTGGGGAGGGATTCTGGTCTCCCTTTAACAACGCCTTTATATACTGATTAAACACCACCTTCTCCTCAGCTCAAGTGAAACAGGGAAAGTCAGTTTACCAAATTATTAGAGTAAATCTAAGGCCAATACGAACATCTGGTAACTTTGTGGAGTATTTGCGTTCAAAGAAGTGATCAGGATTGCTTTATAATAGGGATTGGAAGAGAGTTGTGTTTGAGCTCTGTCCTGTGCCTTATTCTTGAACTGTTCTTAGTTGGAATCACTATAACAGAAAAAAATTTTTAAACGATTTGACTTCAGGAAGTTTGCTGCTCCACCCGTTTTGTTACCATGTAGGAATAATGTTGTAGCACCTTGGAAAGAATAGAAAGTGTTCAAAAGTATCCGTTGTTACTTAGTCCTCTGAATACAGTTTTCATGTCTTTCACTGTTGTCAGAATCTAACCACGTATAACATTTGTTCCTGTTCAGGGTAATGCAAACCTGGATATCCAGAATGTGAACCAGCAGACTGCCCTACACCTCGCCGTTGAGCGACAGCACACCCAGATCGTTAGGGTACAGTACCAACTAACGTACACATCAGGTCACGGCTGTGTCTTTGTGTTTTTAACCAAACTGAGTTTTAGAATCTCTTGAAAGTTGATAAAGTGTTAGATTTCTTAAAAAATCGCACCAGGCGTGGTGGCACACACACTTGTAATCCCAACTCTTAGGGGAGGCTGAGGCAGGAAGATTGCTGTGAATTTGAGGCCAGCCTGGGCCATATAGCATCTCAAAAAAAAAAAAATTTATAAAACACATAGTTTGCTGCAAAACAGGATTTTAGGCTAATGTTTTTTATCAGTTGAGTGGAATTTTAATTTCTTTTTTTTTGGTACCAGAGATTGAGCTCGGGACCTTGTGCTTTTGAGGCAGGTGGCGGAACCACTGAGCTAAATAAATCCTTGGCCCCTGGAATTTTAATTTCTAATAGCAAAAATCTTAAATGTTTGAGTCCAAGTCTATCATTTTGTTGCCAGATTTGTGAGCTCCTGGAATATCAAATGAGAAAATTTCAAAAAGGAATTTATAAATTAGCTTTAAAAGTACGTTAGAGAGAATGTAATAGGCGTTATTGAGAGTAAACTACAGACTAAAAGCGTTCCCTCAACATTTGGTGCTGCAAATTCCCAAAATGCTGAAACAAAAACTTTCTTCTTTTACTTAGTTTGGGGATTTCAAACAAAAATAGTTGAAAGAGTATTAGTTTCAATATTTTTGTAGAACAGTGATTCTTAAAGTTTAGCAGCCGAAGCAGCAGTGTCAGCATCACTGTGAACTTGGTGGAAGAGTGGTGGAAGAGCCCAGACTGCCATTTTATGTAACCTGTTGGAACAAAGAAAAAAGTACGTAATTTGCCAAGTCAAGACCATATGCTTAAGAGTGGTTTCTATAGATACTGTTTTTCTAAAGCTCTTTGATGGAATGTATTTGTAGAAAGGAGTAGGAAAATTGTTAACTCATCATAAGCAAAATGTTAAATAAACTTTACCTTTACTGCATAAGTTGTCTATTGAAATATGTCAACTGTTTATTTTCTCTGGGAGGGTGTAGTTAAGCAACGTACTGATTCACATTTCTTTCATTTTGCTCTAATTCAGTATTTTTTTTTCTTTTTTTTTTTGGTACGGGGGATCGAACTCGGGTCCTTGCGCTTGCGCAGCAGGTGGCGAAACCACTGAGCTAAATCCCCGGCCCTCTAATTCAGTATATTTGAGTCACCAGAACATGTCCCTCTTTGTAAGGAGCTGCAGGGTGTAGAATGGTGGGAAGCAGAGACATCAGAACCATTGGCCGTAGTGGCCAATAGTCCTTCAAGTAGGACCAGGGCGTTCTCCCCGTTCCTCAAGATTCGGTGGCTCCTTGGGGCTGTGGGCACTTTACCAAAATGAGACCTGTTTCCCTTTTAGCTTTTGGTCCGTGCTGGTGCCAAGCTGGATATTCAGGATAAGGATGGAGATACTCCTCTGCATGAAGCTCTGAGGCACCACACTTTGTCCCAGCTGCGTCAGCTTCAAGACATGCAGGATGTGGGGAAGGTAGATGCTGCCTGGGAGCCATCGAAAAACACAGTAAGTGAAGCTAAGCTTTCACACAGTGCCAGTGGAGCATCTTTTAAGGCAAGATTGTGTATTTACTGCTCATCTGATCAGTACCTGGTTAAGAAGGGTAGTGTTTTTTGAAATGTGATATTGTCCATGCCTCCAGCCTCCCTGTTTTTGCTTAGGATTGCTTTGACTATTCTGGGTCTTTTGTTTTCATATGAGCTTTTAGGATCTTTTCCCCCTACTTTTGTGAAGATTGTCATTGCTATTTTGATGGGGATTGCATTGAGTCTGTAGATCACTTTTGTTAATGTGGCCATTTTGACAATATTAATTCTACCAATCCCTGAACATGGAAAGTCTTGCTGTTTTCTGATGTGTACTTCAATTTCTTTCTTCAGTGTTCTGAAATTTTCATTGTAGAGGTCTTTCACTTTGGTTAGATTGATCACTCGGTATTTAAGTTTTGGAAGCTATTGTGAATGGAATTGTTTCCTGAATTCTTTCTCCGCTAGTTCATTATAGAGCAGCTATTGATTTTTTAAATGTTGATTTTATATCCTGCTACTTTGCTGAATTCACTTACCTGTTCTAAAAGTCTTTTGAGGGCCAGAGATTTAGCTCAGTGGTACCATGCCTGCCTGGCAAGTGCAAGGTCCTCAGTTTGATTCCCAGTACCAGGGAAAAAAGGATTATCTGACTTCCTCCTTTCCTATTTGTATCCCTTTTATTTCTTTCTCTCTCCTAATCACTGGAGCTAAGATTTTAAGAACTATATTGAGTAGGAGTGCTAAGAGTGGGCCTCCTTGCCTTGTCCCTGATTGTAGAGGAAAAGCTTTCAGTTTTCCCCGTTCAGAATGATGCTGGTTATGGGTTTGTCATATAGGACCTTTACTGTACTGAGAGGTGACCCATTCGTACCTGGTTTCCTCAGAGCTTTCAGCATGATAGGATGTTGAATTTTGTCAAAGGCTTTTCTGCATCAGTTGAAATGATCATGTGATTTTTTTTTAAAGTCTGATTCTACTTATGTGATATATTGTGTTTATTGATTTACATATGTAGAACTATCCTTTCATCCCTGGAATGAAACCAGTTTGCTCATGGTGTATGATCTTTTAAAATGTGTTGTTAAATTCAGTTTGCAAGGGTTTCCTTAAGGATTTTTGCATGTATATTTATTGAGGATGTTAGTCTATAGTTTTCCTCTTTTTGGAGGGGGTCCTTGTCTGTTTTTGGTATCATGGAAAGCGTGTGTGTGTGTCACTGGTGACTGAACCCAGAGCCTTGGCCCTGAGTTACAGCCTTAGCCCTTTTAAACATTTTTTTTTTGAGACAGGGTCTTGTAAATTTTCCAGGGTTGGCTTGAACTTGATGATTCTCGTGCTTCCATGTCCCAGAATCTTGGGATTACAGGCGTGTACCATCATGCCCAGCCGAGGGTTCTTTGTGTAACCAGAGTACAAGTTGCTTATCAGATGTGTGACATGAACATATTTTCTTAGTCTGTGATTTGTCATGTTTTTCTTTTCTTCACTTTTCTTTCTGTCACAATAATTGATAAAATCCTATGTTAATTTATTTGGAATAGGAATGATAGCTTAGCAACAGTGTTCCAAAGTGGCTTTCAAGAGCCAGGTGTGTAATTAGAGGTCCTATAGCATTGGCACAGGGGACCCCTTGTCCTCCCAGTGGTGCAGATGCATGGCTGAATGGCTGCCTGTGATGGATCCACAGATCTTTTCTCCATGTAGAGGGCAATCCAAGGTGAGTGCTGCCTTCTTTATAAATGGGGCCCTCACTCTTCTGAGAAGGCTCTGAGGTAATCCTTCATTCAATCCAGGTTTCCCCAAGGTGCTTCTGGATCTAAATGGATCTAGATGTGCCAGGTCGGGACCGCTTCCGGTGTTGGCCTTGCTGCCACGTTCCCAGTTGGTATAGGTCTCATGTGGCAGGAGACGAGGAGCATGCATGCTCGCCTCAGCTTTTCCTTCCTTTAATAGTGTTTTGATTTTTGAGATGAAGTCTCTATGTTACCCATGCTGGGCTCAAACTCTCAATCCTCCTGGCTCAGCCTCCCAAGTCATAAGGATTCCAGGCAGCTGTCACCAAGCCCATCTTTTAACAGTGTTTTTGGAAGAGCAGAAGTTCTTAATTTGATATGTCTAACTTTAATCAGTTTTTTCTTTTATTTTTTTTTGGTACCGGGGATCAGACTTGGGTCCTTGCGCTTGTGAGGCAGGCAGTGGAACCACTGAGCTAAATCCCCAGCCCAAAATGTTAGGTTCTTATTTTTTTTTTTTTTGGTACTGGGGATTGAACTTGGGACCTTGCACTTGCAAGGTAGGCACTGTAACCACTGAGCTAAATCCCAAGCCTCAGTTTTTTCTTTTATTGTTTGTGCTTTTTGTTTCTTGAGAAATTTGCCAAACCCGAGATAACTAAGGTTTACTCTTCTTTTGTACTAGAAGTTACTTTTGGGTCTGTGGTTCATTTTGAGTTAACTTTTGTGTATTATGTGATATAGGGCTCAAAATTCATTTTCTTGTTTGTGGATATCCAATTGATCCTCCACCTTTTGTCGGAAAGACTGTCTTTTTCTACTGAGTTAACTGTGTAGCTTTATCTAAGATCAGTTAACTAGACATGTAAAGGTTTCTTTCTGGATCTTGTCATTTGTTCCTTTGGGCTATGTGATGCTAGCCCAATTGTCTTGATCACCAAGGGTTTATAGTAAATGTTGAATTCAGGCATTGAAGTCCTTCAATTTTCTTCTTTTCATATTTCCATTTCCATTTTGGAGTCATTTTTAAGTGTCAAGTGGTTCTGAGACCAGAATGTTTTTAATTGCTCTCTTACAGTGTGAATGTGGGTATATTCTATTAACTCCTTTGAGCCTCTTTTCTTCTTATATTAAAATGGAGGAAGGGGAGTACCTGCCTATGTAAAGTTGCTATAAAAATCATGAAAAGTACTTAAAATAGTACTTTGTCCATTACAGATAAAAAATCTTTTTTTGTTTTGCTTTGTTTTGTTTTCTGGTACCGGGAATTGAACTCAGGACCTTGCACTTGTGAGGCGCCGTACCATTGAGCTAGACCCCCAGCCCCAGATAATAAATCTTAACAATTATTGTGACTATTTTCAGATATGATGTTTGAATCAGTAGTCAGATATTTTCAGAACCTCATTTGTCTCACTCCAGTTTTTGGCTCAGTTTATGTGTACTGGTTCTTTTCTCAGTTGTCTTTCCTTTCATTGTTTCAAGTTGATTGCTAGCAGATGCAGAGCCGAATTGAGTAGAAAAGAGTACTATTTCTTTAATACCATAAGCAGAGCCAGGCAGAGCCACCGCCAGTCCTTCCACCTCTAGGGCTGGAGAGTGAATCAGTTCTCACGCTGCATGCCTGAGAAAATTGAGGAAGGGACAAGAGGAGTGGGTAAGACTGAAACTCTTAAGTGCCCGTGACACACATACTCATATAATTGAATGGATGGCGGGAATATTGATAGCAGATTCCCACAGGGAAAAGCATGACTCTTCTCATTTGCTTTCAGTTGATAATGGGACTTGGAACCCAGGGGGCAGAGAAGAAGAGTGCAGCATCTATTGCCTGTTTCTTGGCAGCCAATGGAGCTGACCTTGGCATTCGGAATAAGAAGGGTCAGTCACCGCTCGACCTCTGTCCTGATCCAAGTCTCTGCAAAGCACTGGCAAAGTGTCACAAGGAAAAAGTCAGGTTTGTATTATTTATTATCATAAAACTTATTATTCTGTGCATAAAGTATCCCATGGTTGCATAATGGAGGAGCTGACCATCTGAAAATCTTTACCTGTGCTGTTGAGTTCCTATTTTTTTTGAGACAGGAGCTCGCCATGTAGCCCAGGCTGGCCTCGAACTACCACAATCCTCTTGCCTCAGCCTCCTGAGGGCTGGGATGACAAGCGTGCACCATCACCCGCTTAGTTCCTGTATCTCTTTGTTGGCTTTTTCTTCCTTGAAAACTTCCCTCCAGGCAGCTTGTCTGGCACTTTGTGTTGTGTAGCCCTCATCTTTATTTATTTATTTATTTATTTGGTACTGGGGATCGAACTCGGGTCCTTGCGCTTGCGCAGCAGGCGGCAAAACCACGAAATCCCCGGCCCTAGCCCTCATCTTTAAATACTCTTCCTTATGCAGAGTGAGTCCCCGAAGCTTCTAGCCTTGTCTCATCTTCTAGGGATCCTGTGCTAGGAGGACTTTAATGTAAGGAAAGTTCCACTAGTACAGTTACTGTGATGAATGTTACATGTTTGAATGCCTGTGAACGGGGTGTGTCTTACACAAACTAACAGTTCTAGCATCTCACATAGAGCCTGGCAGCCACTCAAGAAGTATTAGTAAAGGATTGAAAGAATGAGTGAATCTGTTCAGTGTGGAGTTTTTTCTAAACATGATCATTCCCATTTCTCTTTTTCCTGAAAGTAAAATGTCAGTGATTTTATTATTTATGACATAAATAATTTTCTTATAATGAGATGTTATAGACATACAAAAAGGTACGCATGTCTACTTTTTTATCTGCACAGCACTGTGCAACTATTATTGTCTTTTATACCAGTTTCTTACACAGAATGTGTCAGTAGCTGGACTTCAACATATGTGTTCTCTCACCCCTTTGTAACATGTGTAGTGATGAACTGGTGGCTCTTTGGAATCCACACAGCTGTGTTACAGAGAGAGTAATGTCTAAGGTATATACACTTCTTTAAATCTGTCTGTAGGAGCAAAAAGTCCTGTTGCAGAAAGAATAGATTCAAGGTACTGCACTGCAATAATTACTGCAATGGCAGCAGTGGAGTTTAAGATGGGACCTCTGTGTTTGTGTGAATGCATGAGTTTCTGATGCTTGTGGTAGAAACAAGAGTGTTCCTAAGCCAGGTGTGGTGGCACATGGCTATAATCCCAGCTCTTGGGAGGCTGAGGCAGAGGATTGCCGGGAGTTTGAGGCCAGCCTGGGCTACATAGTGAGCTCAATGATAGCCTGAACTACAGAGCAAGACCCTGTCTCAAAAAAAACCAAAAAAAAAACCGGTTTCTGTTTTTCAGCTGTAATTAGCCGTTTATATTTATATATACATAGTTCTGTGCATTGTATTCCTATATTTATGTATGCATTTTATCTTTCTGTAACACATGTTCCTTAAGGATATATTCAATGACATGTCCAGACATTTTCCAAAGTGCCCCCGTCTGTTGGGCTTTGTCTTTGGTTAGTACAATGTGGTTGCTAGTTAGGATTTTTGTTTTATTCCTATCCCTTCTGTGTCGATATATTCAGTATAGATGTTTGATGTAGATATGCCAGATGTGGGGGAGGGAGATGCTGCTTGAGGACCATACACACAAAACGTGTGTCCTGTGTAGACAGAACAAGTCTGCAGATAAAAAGCAGCAACCCACTCGAGGGCCCTCCTGTCTCTCAGGAGCTGTTCCTATTCTCAGTAAACCTTTCCTACTCTTTAAAAAATGAACAGTTCCGGAGTTAAATTTTGTTTACATTAAATTATTTTTTTACTGGTGTTTTTCACTTCTTTGTTAGAAGATTCACCCTTTTCCACTGAGTGAGGATGATTGAGTTTGAAGTTTGAATGGAACTAGATGTAACAATACAGAGACACATAAATGAATGAAAAAATATAATTTACAGGGTTTCATATAAAGATGGTAACACTTAATTTTAAAAATAACCAGAGTTGTTTTTATGTATACTAATGCTCTAGATGATTTTTAAAACATTTTGATTAATGAATTTGTTATAGAAGTGTTTTGGTGAACTTGATTTGAGGTATTTTTTCTCCTTAGTGGTCAGGTGGGTTCTCGGAGTCCTTCTATGATTAGCAATGATTCTGAAACCCTAGAAGAGTGTATGGTGTGCTCAGATATGAAAAGAGATACACTCTTTGGCCCATGTGGACACATTGCAACCTGTTCCTTATGTTCGCCACGAGTCAAGAAATGCCTCATCTGTAAAGAACAAGTTCAGTCTAGGACAAAGGTAATAAATATATTTTTATGTAGTATTTTATGAAGTTCTTTGAGGCTATAATTATAAATTAAGATTATATGTATCATTTGTTTAATTTTGTTGTTCCATGTAATGGTTTTAAAATATAGGAATATGTAATTATATATTTATCAAGCAATCAGTCCAGAATTTCATAACTTCACTACTAGTTTACAGTCTTACTAGAGCACTTATTTTTCCAAGTTCATTATTACCTGAATTTAGCAATACTGTTTTGAACACTCAGAAAACTTTTTACCTCTGTTTCTTTCTTTATACGTCTTTATGCAAGTTGTCTACTATACAAGTTGTCTTTATACAAGTTGTCTACTGTTTTCTTTCAGAGCCCTCTATAACCTTTAGATATATTTTAATTTTACTTTGTATTGTATGAAATTTCCAAACCTGTAAAATGCAAAAACTTACATGGCCACCCAACAAATTTGCTCTGTTGATTGCAAAGCCTTTGGTTATAAAGAAATAGTGACCCCAAGTGGTTAAAAGATAATGAACATCCTCACTGAAGAAAAATAAACTGTAAGATTAGCATTTAAGCCAGAACTGTTAACACACACCCCTGTAATTTCAGCACTCTGGAGACTGAGGCAGGAGGATCACAAATTCAAGGATAGCCTGGATTACAAGTTCTGTCTCAAAAAACCAAAGGAAAAAAAACCCCAAAACTAGTACTTGGAGGGAGTATAAGTCAGGTTGAATGCTTTAGTAATTAGAGCAATACAAATAAACTACAAATGAACAAGAAGTGTTTTTGTTTAATTAGCCAAAACAAGTTTTTTAAAAATGCTAATGAGGAAAGTGGGAAATGACCATTTTCTAAACACAGCTAGAGGCTGGAAGGTCATCCTTAGTGTATACAAACCATTTCACAACAGCATGCTTTGTTTGATTACTGATCCACTCCTGGGAGTGTAACCCCAGGAAATAATCCAGAAGTTGGAAGAGTTGTGGTAACAATGGTTTTTCTTTTTAATAGGAGTATGGGTGAATTGTTAGATCAGTTTGCTGTATTATTTTAAATTCTAAAAACAGTGTTAAGTAATTTGTTCGTGCTGGAGGTAGAGTTAGAATCCAGGAATGTCAGGGTCCTGACCTGTGTGGTTATGCATTCTGCTGTCATCACTGAATCCTGTGTAGATGCAGGCATGTAACTTGGGAGAACCCTCGAGCAGGAGAGGATGTGGTGCCTGGTTCTGTAGGTGACGTTATAGGTGAGAGGTAGCCATTGTTTGGGGAGTAATATTACATGGCGCTACCCACCTGTAATCCCAGCACTCAGGAGGATCACTGCAAGCCTGGTCTACATAGTTAGTTCAAGGCCAGCCTGAAGTACATTCTCAAAAAAACAAAAAACAAAACAAAAGAGAGTGATGTGATTGCAGGTGACTGTGCTAGGAAGGAGCATAAGCGAAAGACAGACATGAACCCAGGGGCAAAGGTGTGGGGCAGGGTGAAAAGGAGACTAGAGCCAAGGTTGTTCCTAGCTACACATGCAAAACTCAGTGAAAAAAAACTAGTGAAGTGGAAAAGGGCAGGAAATTGTGGTTAGGCTGTGGAAGACTTGGGGCATCAGAGATCAGAGAGAAAGGAGAAGCCATAGTGTTGGGCCCCAGCCAGCATGGGGTCGACCATGTTCTGGGAAAGGGGTGCTTTTATCAGGCAAGTTCCTCAGCTGGAGGTAACAGAAAAATCCCTCTTGGACTTTAGTAAGCTGACTCATCTGGCTAGGTTTTTATTAATGTTGCAAATCCACCTTCTCTTTGCCATTTGTATGTTTCTTTGCTCATTATCCTTTTAGTTCCCTTTCCAAAGTCATTTAAAAAAAGGGAAAGGAGAATTGAAGTGGAGCCCCGCCTCGCTGATCTCAGAGGGAATGGAGATTTCTGTACCATTCTTTAGGACTGGTAGGGAGACTAATGCAGCATAGTCTTGCTAAGCTGGGGCACACAAAGATGTGGAAAGGTGCAACCATGAGCATAGAGGCTCGCTGTGCTGTGAGGAAACGGATTAGGACGAGGAAGGAGCTGTGGAAGAAGCTTGGCTTACTGTGGGTACTCACTGTGCTTTCCTCTCATCGCCATAGATCGAAGAATGTGTGGTGTGCTCTGACAAGAAAGCAGCTGTTCTTTTTCAACCCTGTGGACACATGTGTGCTTGCGAGAGTAAGTTGTCTTTATGAAGCTCCCCATGTGATTATAGAAATATAAAGTGAAACAAAAGTCACATAGTTGAAGGTTTTTGTTTCTTTTGTCTTTTGGGTAACCCACAGATAATGTTGAAAGGCCTTCCTCTCTATCTCCCTGACAGTGCCAGGTCCTTCCTTTGCTGCTCCTGGGCACTAGAGAAGACTGAATGTGCTATGCTCTTGGATTTTCATTTCAGTTGTATTATTGGCACAAAGTGATCTCTTCACAGACAGTAGAAATGTATTTCCAAAAAAGGAGTATGGAAACGTGTAGTACAGCCCTTTCTGCATGTTCAAGTGGTGCATCTTCCTTGGTTTTCATCTGAATATTGCTTATCCTGTGTACTTGTCCCATTCCCACACAACTCCCAGCACCATTTGGAGCTGTGATATCTGGCTTTCCAGTAACTGTATATCAAGAGGATTTATAAAATCTTTCCTTTGTGAGGACAATATTGAATTTCAAGAAATGTTTAAAAAAAATTTTTTAACTAGATTCTCTTGGAACCCTTTGCCTTTTACATCCCCTTTGTCCTTTTCACTTTCTCACATTGTTTGATATCCTCCCCTTCCCTTTTGCTTTTTAAAGTTTAAATCAATGAAAGATTTTAAACAAGTTTAACAACTTACACCTTACATAAATGATCCAGGATAAATATAGTATTTCATGTTATAAAATAGTTCAGCCACTTAACTAGAATAATATACAGACAGGGTGATAGTGTAATCTCATTGGCATAGATTTTCTTAAGCCCTGATGTTTTGTTTTGTTTTTCCCTCCATTCTGATAGAAGATTAAATAAAGAAAGAGTCAAGGGTTGTTTTTGGTTTTTTTGATACTGGGGATCGAACTCCTTGCACTTGTGAGGCAGGTGGCGGAACCACTGAGCTAAATCCCCGGCTGGAGTCAAGGGTTTTGACTGTGACAGTCGACTTCAAGTAACTGTTTCTGTTTACCAAAGACTAGTGTAATGTCAAAGGGGCATGAAGAAAAAGAGTTCTATCTTAAGTAAAAGCAGCTCTGATTAAGTTTTTGTAGACTAGAGGTTGGCAGACTTTTTCTGTAGAGGGTCAGGTAGTAAATATTTCAGGTTTGTAGGCCACTTGGCTTCTTTAGTAACCACTCAACTCTTGTACTCAACTCTGACGTTGTAATGCAGAAACAAGAAAGGAAAATATGTGAATAAATGGATATAACTATGTTCTTTTAAAACTTTATTTACAAAAGCAGCCAAAGGTCAGATTTGCTGATCCATACCATAGATCAGTGATGGCGAACCTTCTAGAGCTTTCAATGATATAAACAGCCTGCTGTGGCACGCGTGCCATTGGTTCACCACCACTGCCATAGACTAAAGTGATACTCTCACGAGTCTTGAAAGATGATTGTCATTATTCATTGATAACACAGATTCTTGAGCTTTAATGTATATTTTCCTCAAGAGCCTCCAAAATTTTTAGTTTTTGATTTAAAATGCAATGAGCAATGACTTTTATTGAGCTTTAACTCTGTACTAAACATTTTAATCTCTTTTAATATATTTCCTCATTTATTTTCAGAACAGTCCTAAGAAGCAAATGATTTTCTACATTTTATAAACATGTTCTTTTTTTTTTTTTTTTTTTTTTTTTCCCGGTACTGGGGATCGAACTCAGGTCCTTGAGCTTGTGAGGCAGGCGGCGGAACCACTGAGCTAAATCCCCAGCCCTATAAACATGTTCTTAAACACTTACTTGAGAAGATGAAGTTGAGGTTGAAAATATCTCTTTCCCAAAAAGTACACCAAAGTATTAGTCCTGTACCCACATCATAGTAATGTTAAGAGTGTTGGAGCCTTGAAGAGTATAATGTGCCTTGGCAGGGCAAGGGAAGGAAGGGTTGAAGGGTTATAGCCTTTCTGAAAGGGCTGAGGAAAGCTCTTGTAGAAACAATAAATACCTGAACTTAAAACAGTCTCAGGAATTTTAAATAATTGTGGTTATATATTATGTGTTGAGACAATCCTCAATTTAAGAGAAAACTGTGCCCCCAAATTGAAGACAAATTCCAAATAGATTTCTATTATCATTAACTTCTACTGCATCTTAGCATCTTGCATAACCAAGCATCTCAGCCTGTTATGTTTTGGCTTTGGTGTCCCCCTTTGGAAATGATTCTCACCCCAGTGGAGCTGTTGGCATGGCCCAGCCTGTCCACATCAGTGTTTTGGAGCTTTGTTAAGGTTGTCTGTGGTAGCCTGCCATGTTCTCAGTACTTTTCCTCATATTAAAATGAACAACAAAGGGAAAGACTCTTGGTATAGGCTAAGATACGGAGTGTATTTTCATATTAAATGCTAATGCCAAAGAATGTATTGACTGTTGGGCTGGGGATTTAGCTCAGTGGTTCCGCTGCCTGCCTCACAAGTGCAAGGTTCTGAGTTCGATCCTTGGTACCAAAAAAAATAAGTATTGACTGTTATTTTATAATCAACTTTATATGTAAGGTAATATTAACAATTTACAAGTTAGAGCTTCACCTAGTTAGTTGGGGGCGGTGAGAAAGCTTCTACTGAAATACAGCTTCTACCCTTTTCAGAGTAGTTATTAGAAAGATAGTGTATCATGAAAAAAATGTTGATGCTTTCCTGAACTGCTACATTAAAAATTGTTGCCAAGCACTTTTCTTGTTATATTGCACCCCTTTGATAGAAGGAAAAGGAACGTTCAAGTGTATTAGAAAACGTCATCTTTTCATTGGAGAATGCTCATTCTTAGGTTGGCAGGACTTCAGCCTGGTGGAATTGGGTACTGGTGTAGCTTGTTTAATGTTTACTTCGGCGTGAAGGTTGAGCTGTAGAAACACAGAAAAATGCAACACTTTGATTCAAGTTCTTGCATCTGAGAAATCTCTGCCGCTTTTCAGACTGTGCCAGCCTGATGAAGAAGTGTGTGCAGTGCCGGGCGGTGGTGGAGCGGAGGGTGCCCTTCGTGCTGTGCTGCGGTGGGAAGAGCGCCGAGGACGCCAGCGATGAGCTCTGTGAGCCGCTGCTTCTCCAGCGCTTTCTTATTTTGTCTTCGTGTTGATACTTGCATGAAAACAACTTCATTTACAGTACTGTACTGTTGCTGTGTAAAGAAACATGATGTGTGGAGTTGGGTTGACAGAAATAATTGTGGTTTTCTGGCACTTTTGTCACAGTATAAGAACCTGAAAGTATATTTTTCTAGTTTGTGTTACGCTTGCAGAACTTTGAAAATACTGTGGGGCTGTTGTTTATTCTTTGTTTTGGTTCTGGGGATTGACCTGGGGACACATGCTAAGCAAATGCTCTATTGCTGAGCTACATCCCCAGCTCTTTTACAAAAAACTTATTTTGAGACAAAGTCTCCCTGGGTTGCCCACTCTGGCCTCCAGTTTGTGATCCTCTTGCTGTAACCTTCTGAGTAGCTGGGATTGCAGGCGTGCACCACCATGCTTGGCAAGAATATTATGTTCTTACCTAAAGAATGTTTGCTCTCAAAAAAAAAAAAGAATGTTCTCTTAAGATGAAATTTAGTGTATTGCCTCCCCTCCTTGGAAATGCCTCACTACTGAGTTATTTCCTCAGCCCTTTTTCTGGTTTTTGAGACAAGATCTCGGTAAGTTGCCTAGGCTAGACTCTAACCTGTGATTCTGCTTGCCTCAGTCTCCCAAGTAGCTGGTTTACAGGCATGTATCACCACACCTGACATCTTTTGTGTGTATGTGCATGTGTATGCATGTGCTCCGTGTGTGTGTGTGTGTGTGTGTGTGTGTGTCCGTCCATGTGGTACTGTGGATCAAATCCAGGGGCCTCATGCATACTACACCACTGAGCTTCACCCCAGCCCGATTTAGTATAGCTTGAGGAGGGACATCATCTTACAAATTATTTTTGCAGTTTACCAAAGTAATAACCTGGCTCCTTTTTATATTTTATGGAACAGTAATTATTTGGGACAGAGTAACTGTAGGCAAGTTGGATTGTAACATAGTGAACAAGTGGAGGCATGAACAGTAATATGTTTACCTTCACCATGGTCTTTACTTTAGTTGTATTTTTTTGCAGAGCTAGGGATTGAACCTCGGTCCTTGCTTCTGCTAGGTGAGCGCTCTCCCACGGAGCTATACCCCTGACCCTAACCTTGCCTTTTTCAACAGCACACCTTAAAGAATAATTGTCTTTATAGTAGATAACTGGCTAAATGGTTTCTTTGATTTCTTTGTTCTTTAAACATGCTTCATGAATAAATGAGGGACATTATTGTACCTGTTTCTACCGTTTCTGCTCTCTTTTCACCAAGAGAGCAGAAAAATCCCAGGAAAAATTAATTGAAATTAAAGACCAAGAATATGAAATCAAAGGTTGCCCTCCAGTTTTACAGACTGCTAATCACAATCTTTCTTGAGCTTCAAATCTCAGAGAAGTAACAAGAGGGGAAAATTCTAAGTGTTGCATATCTTCATAAAAATTGCCTGAGAGATTAATTAGCACTGCCAGAACTCTGTGCTGCCCACCATCTCGAGTTCCTGTGGTCCAGGAGCAGAGAAAACACAATGGGTTTGTGATCTTGCCAGAGGCAGCAAGCAGAGCTTTGGAAACCTGTGTCTGTGTGGATTGTTGTCTGGCTGCGTTAAATGTAACTAGAAGTTAATGTGCAAACCTGTGTATTTGGAAGATTATAATCAAGGAATGTAACGTGAGTGTCACTACTGTATCTATTGTCCTGATATAGTCTTTTAATAAACAGAATAGTAATAATTTTAGAAACAAAGGGATTGTCAAAACAGTAATAACTTAAAAAAACTGTATCTATATTTTAGCAAGTGGGAATATTCCAGTGTTACAAAAGGACAAGGATAATACCAATGTCAACGCAGATGTGCAGAAGTTACAGCAGCAGTTACAGGACATTAAGGAACAGGTAATGATTTTGTTAAACAGTGATTCCCAGAATGATAGTCTTTTTCTCTGAAACTAGTAGTATTTTCTCTAGTAAACATAGTTTATAGTAGTGTGTCATTTGTAGTATTTGAATATCTGCAAAGAGTTATACTATAACTAGGAGCCAGGGATTTAGCCCCGTGGCTTGCGCCTGCTTCCTAAGTGCAAGGTCCTGAGTTTGGATCCCTGGTACCAAAAAAGAAAAAATATGACTAGGAGATTTAATCAGCTATTTTCCAAAATAGGAAGCACAAAGGATCAGCAAACATGAAAAAATACTCAGCCACGTTAGTGACTGGGAGATGAAAGTGCAAATCATAGGAGCCTTAGGGCTGTTGGTGTCGAGTGTAATGCAGACTGCATAGCAACTGCACCTCTGATGCTCCTAGTGGGAATACAAGTTAGTAAAAAATTGGCAAACAGTTGGTTATTGTCTGATAAAGCTAATGGTATTATTTGGGAATATAAACTTGAGGGGAAATCACACAGATGGTAGTTACAACCCAAAGGCAGTGGGGTTTTCAGGCTGGGGAAGGCTGGGAAAGGGGGCACAGGGCAAGTTTCTGGAGCTGCTTACATGAATTTGGTCCATTTCTAAATTTCCATGGCTTGTGTATGCTTCTGCACATGTGATGCTTTGGTAGGAAGGAAAAGGTGTGTGTGGGTGTAAAAAGCAAGGGCAAGATAAATGCAAAATTGAGAATGGTGGTTATTCGTGAGAAGTGGACAGAAGGGATTGGGGAGGGTTTTTGGAGGGACTTCAAAGATGAGGTCAGCATTCCATACTTTAAACTGGGTGCTGGTTATATTCTCAAATATATAACAAAAGCACTCTTTTCTGTCTGTTCAATACTAAAGCAACAATGAGATAAAGAAACTGGTGGAAACTTGTAGCTACATGGTGAGTAAGAAAGCAGGTGTTTTCTGAGCCATCGTGTGCCGAGACCAGTGACCTGATCTGGCTCTGAGGCTGGAGCAGCAAGGGCTCCCACTGTGGCTTGGCAGTGCATCAGTGATATCCTGCACTGTCAGCGTCCTCGCTCCTGAGTGTGCTGTCTGCGTTTATAAGAGAGTAACAGACATAGCTAGCAGATAGTACCTACTTTAGAATTGAATATATTTATTTACTAGCATTTAAACACCTGCCTGAAAAGATGAAAGCTTTATAATGGGGCCAGTTTTTCTTTTGAAATCCAGCATGTAACAATACTTATTATATAATAAATAAGTAAAAATAAATAAGGATTTAATGATTCTTTTTTAAGACAGGGTCTTGCTTTGTAGTTCATGCTGGCCCTGAACTCATATGTAGCCCAGGCTGGCCTTGAACTCGAGGGGATCCTCCTACCTCTGCCTCCCCAGTGCTGGGATTACAGGCATGCACCACCATGCCTGACCGATCCTTTTGTCTTTTTTTTTTTTTTTTTTGGTACTGGGAATTGAACTAAGGACCTTGCACTTACAGACAGGCACAGTGCTACTGAGCTACATCACTGCCCCCTAAAGGTTCTTAAGTAGATGGGAGCATATTTGGTATATCTGATATAAAGTGAAATGGTTTTTAAAGTCTTTGTTCCTTTTCCATGTGAACGCTTACTGAAAGATGAAGCTAATTTTTTAACATATCTGGGAAAAGTGTTTTATCTTCTAATTGTGAATTTAATTGTGGGGGGAGCCACTGGGAATGGAATCCAGTGCTTGACCCATGATAGGCAAGGAGTTGCCTCCTTAGCTCTTTAAGTTGTTGTTACAATGAATAATGAGACTTACTGAGCCCTATTATGGGTCCTGAAAGAATAATTCAGCTCTGCTTCTAGCCTAAGTTTTTAGCATCCCAAAATTTATTCTCTCGTAAAAATCCACATCACTGAGGGTGTATACTGGTTTGAAATTGGGTAAGATACATTAAATGTGTGTACCAATTCCCCAAATAAACCTCATTATGATCTAATATTAGCATACACCAATAAAATTAAAAATCACGTCATCATTAAACGGTTGAAATAAAGGTCATCTCTGAGGAAGGGTGGGATTTCTTGCAGAGAGCCCTTCAGCGTTCTCAGAACCAGAGAAAACATCTGAATGCCTCTTTTCACTTAAATCTTGGATCTCTCCATTACTTCTTTGTCTCTCTGACAACAGAACTTAATTTTACTTGATATTAAGGCCATGTTCAAGTAACAAAAGATGTGACTTTCTATAGCTTTGCTTCTCAAAACTTAGGACAGGTAAACAAGATAGTTTGCCCTGGGGGATGTGGCTGATAATTTATGACTCTGGTTTCTTTTTTTGGTACCGGGGATTGAATGTGGGACCTTGTGCTTGAGAGGCAGGAGGTGGAACCACTGAGCTAAATCCCCGGCTCATCTGGTTTCTTTTTTTATAGCAATCTCTTCCGTGGTCAAAGCTGGTAACTACATTATTCTGTTGGCCTCAGGGCTGGTTTATTAATCTAGGGATCCCTGTTTATTTCACTATTTGGGAAAGATATTCAGAGTGAGGTATTAAGGTAAAATATGTTTTTGTAAATGTAAGTATGTTTGATGAATAAATACGACTTCCTAGAGTGTTTTTACAGAAGTATACCTAACATACTTCTAATTTTCCACGTTTATGAGATTTACACTTATTAACCTGTAACTGATGAGCCTGTTTTTAGCTCAGGGGATCGGCACTGGTAGCAGAGCACGGTGGCACCGTGCTCAAGAGAAGAGCGCTGGATCCGCAGACCCCAAGGTGACCTTCCAGCAGGCCATGTGGAGGATGTAGAGCCCACAGAGCCCCAAATTTGCTCTTTTATAAAGGGGCAGTGGTACAGTTCCAAGACAGGACGGTGTCTACCACGTGCCTGGCAGGCGCTGGCTGTGTCGCTGTGCTGTGCCCACCCCAGTCCACCTGATTCTTGGGGCAGTCTTCATGCAGCAGTGGCTGAGAGCCTGGAAGCGAGGGTGCCATTTTCATCCATTTCCTTCCTGCTCATGTCATTTTATATAGGGTTTATTTTATGTAGTACCTTTTATACTACCATGAAAGAACAAACAGTATTTCTGTTGTATAGCAATGGCATTTTAACTATTTAAAATTTTTAAAAACTATTTTTAAAAAGCAACAAAATATTTGACTAAAAGAACAGAAGAAAGTCAGTGATGTAACAGTTGTCACGTGTTACGTTTTCAAAATGTTGAATGTCTCAGCATTTACCACTTTGTCATCTCCATTACAGACGATGTGTCCCGTGTGTCTGGACCGCCTGAAGAACATGATCTTCCTCTGTGGCCACGGCACGTGCCAGCTCTGTGGAGACCGCATGAGTGAATGTCCCATTTGTCGCAAGGCCATCGAACGGAGGATTCTTTTGTACTAAGAAACTGTTTGTTAGCTAAAGGATATGGTTATGAGTCTTAGCTTCTAAGCAGGTTGGAAGTTCTAATGAATTAATTTCTAATGTCATAGTTTCTTTTCTAGAGTGTAATTAGATTGTAAATGTACCAGAACAAAAGATCTCTACAAAAAGTGTTTGAAATAGAAATCTTGTGTTTATTTGTTTGGAGGGAGGGGTATATTTTTCTTTTACATTTGAAACATGTAATTTTCTTTTGGTTTCGAAGGGGGAAATCCTTTGAGGAGATCCTTTTGTGTTTTTTTTGTATTTTCTCCTACAGATTATAAATTCATTAGACCTCAAAAGACATAATTCTGTATGATCAGTTATTACGATTTTACATAGTGAAGTGACACAGGTACCCTGAAAAGTTGTGCATTGAATGAAAGGGGCCAGTCAGACTGCTGTGTCACACATTAAATGATGAAATTATGGTACAGATTATGCATGGTGAAGGGAATATTGAAGGGAAGTTTCGGTTTTTAAGAAAACAAGAAGTTATCTAAATGTTTTTGAATTCTTAGAGTAATGCAAGCATAGACTAAGAAAATGACTTTGTAGTTAGCTTATTTCCTAGGTTTTAAAGAAAAACTAACTTGAATCAAATTACCTGTTTCAAAATGACAGAGTGATGTGAAAAGGAAAACCAAGCAATCATAGTGGAGCTGAAAATCAAAATCATAGTGGGGAAAAAAATAATAAAATAATACCTATTAACCATTAACAGTCACATCTTATATTAGTTTATGCACTGCTTGATTCAGCAACCCTTTAAAAAAAAAACCTGAGAAAAGTATGCTTAGGTTTTCCTGGCGAAAACTCCCCAGTGGGCTAAGGAGGGCGGTGACCCTGCCTCCCGACCGGGTTCTGCCCCTCGGGATGGGCCAGGTGTCGCAGGGAGGTAGCAGTCTCCCTTGCTCTGCATAGCGTCCAGAGCCTTACTGCGCTCTCAGATAGCAGCTCTTACTGGAAGGTGTTATTTAAACTGCCGACAGTATCTAAGATACTGTGAATGACCTCATAGTAGGTAGGTACTTAGAAAGAGTGCCAGTGCCGTATAGAAATGTGTCTGATTAACCTTTAGATTTGTTTTTTTCTAGTGGAGGGGCAGCCTTTGACTGTAGAGCATCTGATCATTTTCTCTTCTCTGACTCTTTTTGAGACAAGGGTACATATATACCTAACTAGAAATTTTTGGGTTTCTTGCTGCTGGATTATATTAAAAAAAAAAAAAAAGCAGCTGTTTATAATACTGTCTACTACATATTATGTATAAGGTCGCTCCTAACTAGAATGGATCTCTCACAGTTTTTTTCCCCCCTTTAAATCTGGCTAGCTTTTCTTATTTCAGTTTTCCTGCTTTAATAACTAACAATGTGTTGCCAGGCATGGTGGCACATGTCTGTAATCCCACTTGCGGGGCTGAGACAGGAGGATCATTGTGAGTTCGAGGCCAGCCTAGGCTACATAGTGAGTTAAGGCCAATCTGAACTACATATCAAGACCTGTCTCCCCCTCAAAAAAATAATAAATAAATAAAATAAATAAATAAAATATATATATAGTACATCGTGTCTAACCATAGCACTGTTTCTGGCTACTTAATTGCTACTGCCTTTGCCAGTGCTGGTGACAGCAGTGGTGAGCTTTGGGGGCTGCTTTTATAGTCTCAGCAATTCCATATATATGTTTAGCTGAGAAATTGTTACACTCTGAATAGTAGAATTTTCACACATTTCAAATGTGAAACTTTGTTGACTCTTCAGTTATCTCGGAGGCTTCTGAGACTATTTTTAAAGTATATTTTGAAGTTATAAGAAGGTCTGATTGATAATGTCATGTAAGGAGACATTTCTAAAGACAGCGGGAGTCAGGATTTCTCCCCGTGTGCCATAGGCCACCCCCACCCACACTGGGAAAGGGGGCCACAGCTGTGTTTCACTTCAGTCCCTTTGTTTTGTCTTCTGAGTTGCAGTGCTAAAACATATTCCCAAAAGGCAATAATATCTTCCAGACTAATTCTCCATAGTAAAAATAGAGCTTCAATTGTAGAAGTCATAAAGTCACTATAATTCTAGTGCTAAGTACTTGTGGATTTTCTCTATTTGTATCACTTTGAAATTTGTTTTATGAATAGAGAATTTTTCTGTAGTCATGTTTTTAAGTACCTAAAATTATTTTGAGTTTGCAAGAAAGAAAAAACTTGCTCTTTCTACACATCTCTCAGCAGTGCTTTGCAGGTTAGGTGTTTCCCCTTGTGTAAAGCTCTATCTTGTGCCTCTAGAGAGCTTTACCTTTCCTAGAAGTTTTTTTTTCCCAGTACCAGGGATTGAACTCAGGACCTTGAGCTTGCGATGCAGGCACCCTAGAGTTTTTTAAAATGACATGCACGCATTCAAAAAAATGTATTGACTGGGGCCAGAGATTTAGCTCAGTGGTGTCGCTGCCTGCCTCAAAAGCACAAGGTCCTGAGTTCGATCCCTGGTACTAAAAAAAAAAAATGTATTAACTGGGCTTCAGGGGCTGGTACCCAAATTGGGAGGAAAAAGAAGAAATCAGCCTCAGCACACTCAAAATGCATGCTGTGGCAGTTGAGTATTTGGTCATCTTGGGACAGGGAGGAGGGGACCCAGAGACACTGACAGCGTTTCTTCTCGATGCCCCCAAAGTGTCGGCGTTGATACCCGGCCTCCTGTGCTCCTCACTACCACCTTCTCTCCTTTCATTTTTCTGAGTCTTGGCGTTGTTACTCCAAAAACACACAGCTTACTGATGGTGCTATCCTAATTGTGTTTGTTCACACACTATAACATTCTTACTTACATACATATTTAATTTTGTTGGGAGCAAGATTTTCCAGAGAAGATAATTTTGTATGAGTGTAGGAATATTAGACAGTGTTTAGTTATGCTGGCCAAGTTATGATTAATTAAGCATTGCAAATGAACCAGCTAGCTACTGAGGCATAAAATTAATTGACAGATAATGTTGGAAATAACTTTCTTGAATTTGTATTTCGGATGGCTTTACTTGTGAGAGCATTTTGGCGTATTGAAGTGTATGCTGCTGACGATTTGTCCCGTTCAGATGGCAAAGCTTGCTGGGTCATGTTTGACACACCAGAACTATGCTGCCTAGTTATGTGTTGCCCACTTGCTATTGTTTGTTTATTCTGAATTCTGGATGCTTTTTGGACTCGGAATGAAGTTTATGAATGAAGAGAATTAGGGCTGGGGCAGGCTCAGGTCAGGACACTGAGGCTGCAACAAGTAGGAAACAGAAAAGTCAGTGTTACAAGTGAAGAGGAGAAAAGAGGGCCATGTGGATTCCATTAGAGCAGTACTGGAGAGAGTATATTTAATTGAATAATAAGAAGTGTACTTTAACCAGTCTGTCTTTAGTATAGTTTAATGGATAGTCTTTTGTAAATTATAGACTTTACTACAGCTTGCTTTTTTTTAATCCAAAAGGAAAAGCACTTCTCAAAGTGTCTAAAATGTTTTATAGTAATAATTTGTGTAAAAATTGAATTTTGGAATAGATGTTTTTGCATTTTTGTAGTGTGGTAAAAAAGAATAGTTTGCCATCTTAACTCTTTCTGAGTATACAGTTTAGTAGTGTTAAGTGTATTCACATTGTTGTGAAACAGATCTCTAGAACTTTATCTTGAAAACTGAAACACTGTACCCATTAAATAATTCCCTTGCCCCTTCCCCTCCAGTAGAATAGAGTTTTAACCATTTGTAAATCAAATACCTGAATTATTCAGTAGTTAGTTTGTGTTTGCAAGACCTCAAGTCGTGGTAAACACCGTGTTCCTAAAACATGGGTGTGGGACAGCATTTCTCTCCCTTTGCTCCAATTGTTATTAATAATAACTGGATAGGCTTTAAATGTCTGTTAATTGGAAGAGTTTATTTCAATTTAAGCCAAGGGAGAGAAACACATTTTAAATATCAGAATTAGGACCCGAGTTTGATCCCTGGTACCAAAAAAAAAAAGATTAGGGGATTAAATATCAGAATTAAGTTAACTTTGAATTTATCCTAAATTGGAAAGATAATAGATTTTTACAGATGATGTGTGCCTTGTTGAAAATGTCAGTTGTCTTTTAAGTCTGCTTCTCAAAGTTTCAGAAATGAACATTTCACTTGCTTGAATATTATGATAGGAATGCTGACTGATATTACTTGATGATATATATCTCCCCTAGGAACTTTAACATATATATAATGATAGCAGTATTAATAGTGAGTTGTACTTCTTTAAAATATTAAATTGAGGAAACTCATGTTGTCTCATGTGTGTATTGCTTTGCTCCAGTGAGGGGAGTCCTGTAGGCTGAGTTCAGTGTCCTGATTCACACCTGGTTAGTAGTGGGTGAGACAGACTACACTGTAAAAATAGGAGGTAGACAGTGGAGCTGACACATTAAATTGTAAGTTGCTACATTGGCATTTTCTACCTCCTCTTCTGTCCGAGTATTACTTTTTCCAGCATTTATTCTTATTTGTGACTAAAGAGGAATTGAGAACCTGAGGTTAAAATTGAAAGTGTTGTTTTATTAAAAATCAAAGCAGTAGGTACAAAGAAGTGAATTGTCATGTTCATTTGGTGCCTGAATCCATAGCGAGAAGTTATAATTGACATGTACAAAATGTCCAAGAAGGTACTATTTCTGAATTTTTAATTTTCCTGTATGGTCCTCAGTTTTGTTTCATAAACATGATTTGTTTCCTCCAAAATCAAAATGGCCTTGTAATTTTTAATAAAATAGACATGCCATTTTGTCTGAGATACATAATTTCAGGAAGCTATTGAAAGTTCTGACTCAGGGCTTTTTAACAGTTTAAGCAATTATTAGTTGTATTTTGGAAATTCCATCTACATAATTCTTCAGTGCCTTGAAAGAATTATCAGCTTGGCAGCGCCGTGAAAGCTTCCTAGAAGGTGGGTTCTGGTGCACGTGTGTCACTGCGAGTCACACTGTTAGCCCCTGTGACAGTGACCCTGCACTGTGCTGGGTTATGTAATTCTTGAAAGGAAGAGTTTTAGATTTGCACTTGATCCTTGTTTGTGTTTTGTTTTGTTTTTTAAACTGATCACTTTTCTGGCCATAATACTGTTACCAAAAAAGTGATTCTGTTATCACAGTGCAGAGCCATCGATGGTTTCTGGGAAGAGTAGAGCCAGCTTACACAGGGTGCTGCTCAGCTTCGGGGGGTCAGCTTGGGAAATAGCCTTCCCCTCAAATGTAAACACAAAAGCCTTTGTTCAAGGGATTCACTTAAAAAAATTTTTTTAAAGAAAATCATGAATTGCTTGTCATTCTTAATGCTGGTCTTAAGAGACTAAATCTATAAAATTGTTTTTAAGTTCTGTATGCTTGTGTCATTCTAAATGCAGTATATTCAATGTCAGAAGGTGGTTTAAGTGACTCAGTGTTTTGCTTTGTACGTTTTCCATATTTTTAGATTTCAGGGTTGGATTAATTTGAAGTCAAGTCTTATTGGTGGATGTAGTTTCTGCATGGCAAATGATTCTTGCTTATTAGCTTTTGTTTAAAAATGCTTAGCGAGAGCTAAGCTTTTAAAAACAGATGGGAAAAAAAAAAAACAGATGGAAACGTTTACCAGTAATAAAACCTGTGGTATATCATCTGGTGCTTTTCTCTGATCTTTTGAAAACTATCCTTTGTAGTAATGTACATGAATTTTTATTTTTAAGGCATTTGAAAACAAATCTCAGTACATCAAAAAATCTATTATTGTTGGAAAGGAAATTACAATATCTCTGAGAAACAAGGACATTCATGTCCAGGTCAGTATGAGAAGTAGCATCCCCAGCTGTGTCTCCCACTGCGGTGGTTTATGTCTCGGGGACCTCTGTCTAAGGACCAAAGAAGTTTTTGTATTTTAACACCTCCACATTCTTTCAGGCTTATGATGTATTATGAAAATGGTCTGAGTAGAATATACTTGATAAAAAGTAAATCAAATAGGAAGATTCAGCTTTTATTTTTTGAAAAGAAAACTTACTCCTCTTCACAGCTTAGGTAATAAGGATTTTAAAGCATTGGTTTATTTGCCTTTTTAAGAAACCATATTAGTTATTGAATGGCTTGGGGTAGTTTTATTTTTCAAATTAATAGAAGCACTTATTTGTGAGGTTGTCAAGAGGTTGTCAGGTTCTGGTTCAAAAGAAGTGTATCTTGGATGTTTGAGAAAAAAATCTGTTCATTTGAAAAAAGCATATGTATTCCAACGTTAAAATTGTAAATTTATTTTGGATAACCTCTAACTGTACTTTTTGTTTATTCTGTTGCTGTATAATTAGATATCTGGTGGTAATATTTTTATCAAATTGAAACCGTATAGGTTTTTAAAATAAAGACATTTTAGAAAACCTGCTGTTTCTCATTGACAGCACACTTCACCGGGGTCGGAGGAGGGCGGTCCCCAGCGCGCGCTGCCGCCACCGCGGGTTAGGTGCGCCACCGCGGGTTAGGTGCGCCACCACCGCGGGTTAGGTGCGCGGGCGCCTGGCAGCAGGGCTCGGGCGGGGCCCCGCCCAGAGGACATTTGGCCGTTCGTTTCTCCCTCGGAACGGAAAGCAAGGAGTTAAGATCTTTTCTTTTATCGGAGACAGAAGATCACAGGCATAAAAGGAAACTAAGGCCAGACTCCAGCCGAGCTTGCCCGCCCCCTGGGCTGCTGGACGCCTAGCGGCCCTGGCAGAACCGGAACCGGGCGCCTGCTGTCCGCGCTAGAGCGTCCCGGGGGCGTCCCGGGGGCACTGACAGCGTGGTGGCCCCTGTGGGGCGGGGCGGGGCGACCATTTCTCTGCCTTCCCGTCTTCTTGTTTAAACACCCAAGGTCCGCGTTCCTGCCGTGACAGCCTGCGTGGCGGGAAGGACGCCGAGCGGAGCGGAGGCTGACTGTGGCGGCCGGGTCCGACGGGACGCGCGCCGAGGAGGAGCCGTCCGGGCGGGGTCTCGCAGGCGCCCACCTCCGCTCCGCCAGGGGCAGCAGAGTCCTGTTTGCGAGCGCAGGCCTCGTCCGTCCGGCCGACTGTTGCGGCCCGGCCGGCAGGGGCCGCTGTCTCCCGGCCCGCCTTGCCCTGTGCTCCCCTCCATCTCCACTGAGACCTGCACACTGTGTGCTTGCTACCACATGGTGGGAAAGGAGGGAAGGAGGGGAGTGCCTACCCACTCTCAATGAAGTGGTGTTTTAGCTAAAAATCGCTGTACAGAGCCACGCCTGGTGCCGCACGCCTGTACTCCCAGCACCCCAGAGGCTGAGGCAGGAGGATTGCAGGAAATTGGAGGCCAGCCTGGGCTACATAGTGAGTTCAAGGCTAGCCTGGCCTACATAGTGAGATCCTGTCTAAAAAAAAAAATAAATAAATAAATAAATAAATAAATATATATATATATATATATATATGTATATAGTATATATATATGTATGTAGTATATATATGTGTGTGTATATATATATATGTATATGATACCTGTTTTCCTTAGCTTCAGGTAGATCCCGGGATTCACCCTTGGGCAGCTCTTGCACCCTAGCCAGGAGAGTGCTTGGGGAGGATTCAGCAGACAGCAAAGCAGTGTCCCCAGCTCTCAGCACGCAGGCAGGCAAGTCACAAAGTGTCCTGGTGTCCCCTATCACTGCAGCATCTGCTGGGGACAAAAGGTCTGATTTTTACCATGAGTCACTCATAAGAAAAGCCAGGGCACCTGGGTAGCGAAGAAGTGAGCGATCCTCGGGCCCTCTGGCCCCAAGGATCCACCTCTCCCAGGCTCGGAGCAGGAAAAGTGGTGTCTGCTCAGGGCCCAGTGTGACATTTCCATGCACAAAGCTGCAGCAATGAAGTCAGGCCACTTAGCGTCCTGTCCCCGCAGTCACATTTCTTCACGTTGAGAACATTCATAATCTCTCTTGTAGCTCTTTGGAAATCTACAACAAACTATTAACTGCAATGCCCTACAGTGCTAGAAACCCTAGGACGTCTCTCGCGGTCTGTACGTTTATACCCACTAACCAACCTTTCTCTGTCGCTCCTCCTCCCACCCCCATCCTCTGGTAACCACTATTCTACTTGTGCTTCTATGTGATCGACTCTTTCACCTCTGCACGTGAGGCCAGGCGGTGTCTGTCTTTTTGCCCTAGGCTCATTTCTCGCAATCAAATGTCCTCTGGGTTCATGTTGCTGCGGATAGCATGATGTTATATTTTTTATGGCTGAATACTATTCCACTGCATCTACATCCCGCATGTTCTTTATCCTTCCATCGCTGATGGACGCCTGGGATGGGTCCATGCCTTGGTATTGTGAGTATGTGTCAAGCACAAGAGTGAAGCTATCCTTCCTGTGCACCCGTCTTATTCCTTTGGCTACATTCTCTGTCATGAGCTTGCTGGTCATACTGTAGATCTGTTTTTGGCTTTTGTGAGCAGTCTCCGTGCTGTTTTCTTTCTTTATCGCAATTTTTGTTTTCAGTACTGGGAATTGAAATCAGGTCCTTGCACTTGCCAGGGAGGCACGGCACTGCTGAGCTACATCCCGGCCCTCCGTGCTGTTTTCTGTAGTGACTGAGCTAATTTACACTCCCACCAATTGTGTGTAAGTTTCCTGTCTCTACCAGGTATGGTGGTACATGGTGGCACTCAGAAGGCTGAGGCAGGAGGATCACAATGAGTTCAAGCCCAGCCTGGGCTACATAGCGAGACCCTGTCTCAAAAAGACAAAAATTAGAAAAGGTTCCTATCTCTTTATCCTCACCAGCATCGGTTATCTTGGTCTTTTTTAGAGTAGCTGTTCTTCCTGGGATGAGATAATATTTTAGTGCGGTTTTAATGAGCGTTTTCCTGGTGATTGGTGATTCGGAACAGGTTTTCATACAGAGTCCATTGGTCTATCTTCTTTTGAGAAATGTCTGTTCAGATTGTTGGCCCATTTCCCACAGGATGATTGGTGGGTGCTGGGGTTTTTGCCATCGAGTTGAGTTCCCTTCCATTCCCTTGGTGGAGGAGGAGTGTCAGCGCTCTCCTAGGGGATGAAGCTTCCCAGCAGCTCCAAGCCCCAGTGCTGCTCCTGCTAACAGAGCATTCTATGCTGGCTCTCCGTTTAGTCCCATTGTAAACAAGGGTGACACAGACTGGTGTCCCTGCAGCTGCTCAGTGCTACTGAATCCTGTGTGTGCCATGCGCTTCTGCCTCCTGAGGACCGAGCCTCTTTCACCTCCCCTAGGGCAGAGTGGAGAGGAGACAGCTGGGTCGTCTCCTGCACAAATTCCCGCGGAGGCCCCTAAACCAAGCTCTGCCCGGCCAGGCAGGCTGTACCCATAGCTGGGCCACATTTTCTTCTTCAGCGAACTGCTTAAAATCTTGGTGTTTGCTGGGCATGGTGGTGCATGCCTGTGACCCTAGCGCTCGGGAGGCTGAGGCAGGAGGGTCTCCTTGAGTTTAAGGCCAGCCTGGGCTACACAGTGAGACCTTGTCTCAACCTCCTCCGCCAAATTCTCTTTCACTCTGCTGATTTAACTCCAGGGCAGAGCTCATAGAGCCCTGCTTTTCTCTCACCTTGGGAGGCTCCTCTGAAAGTTTTAGCTGGGTCCTCATCTGTGGCTGAAGCCAGCATGGATGCTTTCATCTGGGGCCAGGTGGGCTTCCTGTCCTGTAAAAGGGCACCCTGGACAGCTGTCTCCCAGGGCACCCGGGCTCAGTAGGTGCCTCTCCATCTTGGTCAATGGCAACTCTGCCTCCTGTTGCTAAGCCCAAGTTTGGCTCCATCCTTATTTTTCTCTTTCCTTTTTCCTTCTTTGAACTCAGCAAATCCTGTTGACTCTTCCTTGAAGATCTTCCCAGGCTCTGACCCCTTCTCCCTGCTTCCACCACTGACCTGGACCAGGTCACCCTCCCTGCCTGGAGGATGCCAGGCACCTTCAAGAGTGATATTTTATCTTGTAAAGTACATTAAATCTGCCCCCCTTTGAAACCCAGGGTGTTGCATCTCTGAGAGAAAAAAATCATGTTTTTGCACCCACACCAGAGCAGGTCCCTCCCTGGGCTCCCCTGAGTTCCTGCCTGGCTCCCCCTGCTTCAGTGCCCAGCACCTTCCCACCCAAGGGCCTTTGCACCTGTGGCTCTTTCTCCCCGAACCCACTCCCTGCAATTCTTCTTCCCCAGGCTCTTTCTCTTATTTCTTTCAAGTATCTGCTCAGATATCAACCCAGGAAGAAGGGCAGATCCCCCTCCCCACCCATCCAGGTCCCTCCCTCTGTCACAGCTTCCTGTCTGTCATTTCTCCTGATCGTTTCGGACAGCACACAAGAAGGCTCCATGGGTTGTGTGTGGCCCGTGAGACCATGCAATTCCCTCCATGGCCAGAGGGAGCAGCTGCCTCCAGCAGGCAACACCAGTGGGTGACAGCGACATCCACAGGTCACCTACTGCAGCTGTCCCTGTGGTCAGGGTTCTTCCCGTTATTAAACCACTCAATCCTCAAATCTCAGCGACCGTGAGAGATACAGCATGAGGCCCAATATTTTACCTATTAGAATCACTTTTTTTTTTTTTGGTACTGGGGATTGAACTCGGGTCCTTGCACTTTCCAGGCAGGCAGTGGAACCACTGAGCTAAATCCCCGGGCCCCAGAATCACTTATTTTTCATAAGAGAAATTACTGAGAAGCAGGCATCCGTGAGAAAGCGTAAGTGCATCATCAGCTGCTCCATGTCACAAACCCACACTCAGAGTGGCCCTGGGCTCTGGACACCTGGCGCGACGGTGCCACCCGCGTCTGTGTCCCCAGACCCACTGTGCTGTGTGGAGCCAGTGTCCCCTCTGACCCGGAGCCTCTAGGAGCTCTGTCCCTGGAGAAAAGCTTCGGGGACCTGATACAGCCTGGGGTTGTTCATCTAAAGGGCAAAACGGCCCTCAAGGTCCCCGACTTCTCCCTACCCCACCCCTCTTTTTTTTGCCATCCTGGGGTTTGAACTCAGGGCCTTTGCACTGAGCTACATCCCCAGCCCTTTTCCTTATTTTTCATTTTGGAGACAGCACCTCCCTAAGGCTGGGTTTGAACTTGTGATCCTCCTGCCTCAGCCTCCCAGAGTCCTGGAATTATAGGTGTGCACCACCAGGCCCAGCTAACTTCCTTCTTCCTTTATCACAGGAGGAAATTTAACACTCAGAAAGGCAGGCATAGATGGGATGGTCCTGTCCCTCCCTCCCTCCCTTCCTTCCACAGGGTCTCACTATGTAGCCCAGGCTGGCCTTGAACTCATGGTGATCCTCCTGCTTCAGCCTCACCACAGCAGGCTTTTCCTTCCCCCCTCCTCCCATCCCTCTCCCCCTCTTCCCTCCTCTTTGAGGCAGCGCCACGCCCTGCTCTGAGCTCCCAGCAGCCTGGTCTGTAGGCCCCGACCATGACCATGATCACCAGGCTTGTCTGTGGCTCCTGAGCTTTGTTAACAAACGGCATGGGCAGTGCTTGCTTCGGCAGCACATATACTAAAACAAACGGCGTGGGTGTGATGGGTTTAAGGGCCAGAAGGCTGTGCTTACTCTAGTTTTGCTGACTTCTTTCTGCGAAGCTGATCTCAGGTATTTTACTTAGATTTTTTAAATTATGTGGGGTCTTGCTCTTCCCCTGAGTGGGAAGTGGGCATCTGTTCTGATGATGGCCAAATAGTGGTGAAATGAAGGGCCCACCTCTCACTGCCAACGGCCCCTCTTCCAAAGCCTCAGCCAGAACCTGCATTGCTTTGTTGTTGCTTTGTTTTTTTGAGGCAGGGCCTTGCGATGTAGCTCAGGCTGGTCTTGAACTCACTATGGAGCCCAGGCTGGCCTCGACCGCACAGTGATTGTCCTGCCTCAGCTTCCTGAGTGCTGAGATCACAGGGTGCCACTATGCCTGGCTTCTCTTCCAGAATCTATTCTCACTAATCAGAAACCCTGAGCTGGCATGGAAAGTGTCCTTGAAAAGATCTACAAGCAGCAGGCTAGACAGTTTTGCTCAAAACCGTGGTGGAGGATTTTTGTTTTCCTCATTTACAAATTATATGACAGCAAGAAAGGCAAAGAACAGAGCGGTGATATAACAATTTCTCCTCTTTATTTTTATTTATTCAGTTTTGTTTTTTGAGACAAGGTCTCACTGTGTAGTTCAGGCTGGCCTTGAGCTCACTATGTAGCCCAGGCTGGCCTGGAATTTCCTGTGATCCTCCTGCCTCAGCCTTCCAAATCTTGGGATGACAGACATGTGACACCTTGCCCGGCTCCTTCTTCATTATTAGTCCATGAAATACGGGCTCCTTTCAGAAATAGTGCTGGTGGTTGTTTTCACTGAAGAAGTAACAGTGATTGTAAAATGTTCTGTCTTTCCAGAATTCTTTCTGCTGGTCAGAAATAGGAAAATTTAATTTCCCACGAAGCGTCAGCATCAGCGGAGCCGTCGGTACCACGCCGTGCCGTTCCGGCCTGCGCCTCCTGGGCCTCTCGCTGGAATCTCCCTAGAAGATGCTCGAGGCTTCTGGTGCCGAGTGTGCTGCGGGCTGCTCGGGAGGATGCACAGCGCCTCCGCCTCCCGCGCGTGTTCCGGCCGGGAGACAGCATGTACTGGGATCCCTGAGCTGCTGCCCGGCCGCGCCTGGCCCGGGGCCCTGAATGCCGGCCAAGCCCCAGCGGACAGCAGCAGGGTGGGGAGGGAGCCCGATCGTCCCCATAAATCTCAGCCACAGCCCAGCAGACGGCCCGGGCGTTTGCGGGCAGGGGAGGAAGGAGGAGTGCCGGGGCGGAAGTGGAATTCGCAGATTCGCAGATTTGTTTCAGGCAGCCAAAGAAAAAGTGATTTCAGATGCTCCGCACTAGGAGCGGAGGCGCTTGCCAGCGGCGGAGGGGGTGGGTATGGGGATTCCCGGACAGGCAGGCAGGGCCGGGGCCCAGGCAGGAGGGGACTGAGCTAGGGACCCTAGCACCTTTGGATTTTGACAGAGTATCACTGAGTCGTTAAGTTGCCCAGGCTGGGCTTGAACTTGTGATCCTCCTGCCTCAGCCTGCCAGAGTGCTGGGATCACAGGGGTGCGCCCCATGGCCAGCTAGAGATGAAATTCTTATCCAGAGGTTTAAATTAATATTTACATGCCTTGATTAAACATCTTGATCCTTAAGTAAGAAGCTGCATGGGTGAAAGGCACGCCCTGGACACAGCCGTGGGACCCGAGGTGACTGAGGCAGTGTTCGAAGGGGCAGTGCCCTGGGCCATGGGGCTGGGCAGAGGGGCATGGTCACCAATGCTGGCGTTTGAATTTTCAGATGAGAATACAAGTGCCCCTCCATTTATGACAGGATGTGTCCTGATAAACCCACTGTGTCCTGGACCTATTGCAAGCCAAAAAACACATCCTAGCCAGGGGAGGTGGCCCGCAGTTCCAGCACTCGGAGGGTGAGGCAGGAGGATCACTGAGTGTTTGAGACACTGTCTCCAAAAGAAAAGCTGAGGACTACAATTCATTATGAGAATGAGGTGTCCTGAGGTGACTCTGGGGAGGGGGCAGGCTGTGTCTCGTGCCTAGCACACCTGGCATTTCCCGGGCACTGACCTCACGGGGTGGTCGAGCTCTTTAGAAGTTTCTTTGTAATTACGTTTATCCAGCAGCAGGGTTTCATTTGGTGAAGAATAAATCATTTGCAGATTTGACCTTTATGCTTTAAAAAATTTTTGTTGTTGTTTTTTTGCTGGTGGTACTGGGGATTGAACCCGGGGTCTTTGCGCTGAGCTACATCCCCAGCACCTTTTAAATGCTTTTTAAAATCTCAAGACAGGGTCTGGCTAAACCGCTGGGTTGCCCAGGCTGAGCTCCAACTGGGCATCTTCCAGCCTCAGCCTTCCAAATTGCTGAGACGATAGGAGTATGCCAACGTGACTTATTTTTATTATTTTTGCAGTGCTGGTGGTGGGACCCGGGGCCTCACCCATGCTAGGAGAGCGCTGCCCACTGAGCCACGCCAGCCCCTTTAGATTCTCATATTACAACAGAACCTTAAGGTGACTTCCTGTCTCAGCAGTCTCGAATGCCAGGTATACAGGCTTTCCTGTTTTACAGGTGAAGAACTGTCACAGAAAGATGAAAAATACCTTTTGGGGCACTTAAAGACAGCAAATAGTGAGCAAAGGGTAGAAACGGTTATGTGTTCAGCTTTTCCCCAGCATCTTCCTTTCCGATCTGACTCTCGGTCACCTGACTGGATCGCTGCACCCTAATGTTCTAGACTCTTCGGGGAGAATATCTTCATGGCTTGGAATGAGATGGACAGTGGGGTGGCGGCCTCTTCCTTCTACAACTTCCAGGAGGGAGTCCTGTGCGCAGACATGAAGGGGGTGTCTGTACCGGGGTGAACGTTCTCTGCTTTCCCCTGGGTGATAGATGGCAACAGTTGATTTGGGGATAAACTGATGTATCTCATTTCCTCTTTTTTTGTTTTTGTTTTTGTTTGTTGAGACATGGCCCCATCGGATACAGCAGGTGACTCAGGCATGTCTATGCAGTGAGGCCCGGGGTCGTTACTGCAGGCGGCACAGGCTGAGGAATTTGCTCAGCTCTGCTCTTGTGTGATTGTCCCGGGTCCCTGTGCCTCGTGCTGTGACCGAGGCCGGCCCCGAGAGCCCACGCAGTGCCTAGGAAGCCACGCAGTTTGCAGTTTGACATGAAAAGTCTCCCTGTCTGGATGTCTGTACTCTTCCAGCCATACTTCAGGCTACAGAGGGCCTGTGAGTGGCACAGGGAATAAAACCCCCTGGCTTCACTTTGGGAGTCCTGGGGCTTGAACACGGGCCCCGAGTGCTCTAGGGAAACTGAGCCACTGAGCTGCATCCCCGTCCCCCTTGACTTTTAAAATGTGTATGTTGAGGCAGTATCTTGCTGAATTACCCTCGCTGGCCTTCAACTCACAATCCTCCTGCCTTCACTGGACGAAGTGGTGCACAACCGTAATCCCAGCTCCTCAGGAGGCTGAGGCAGGAGGGTAAAGGTTGGAGGCCAGCTTCGACCTCCAGTGAGGCCTTATCTAAAAATCGAATATCAGAAAGGGCTGGGGAGTAGAGCACTTAATCAGCATGTGCCAAGTCCTGGCTTCATTCCCTAGCACTGAGCAAGACAAGAAAACCAGCTGTGCGCTCTTTGGTCAGTGCCCAGTCTGGAACTGCAGGTGCCCCCAGCACCGCTTTCCCTGCTGGTGTCCCGAGACCTTGTCTCCTGGCCCCGCACAGAGCCCTCTGCAGCCAACCAACTCAAAGAGGTTGCCACAGCCTCTGCACACAGTTCACACTCGCAGGGGCCCAGCTGCAGCTCAGCTGCACTGGTGCTGCACACGTGTTGTTCATGGACACACACAACATGCCTTTCCTCCACGTTTGGTGTCATTTTGCCCCCCAAATTCTCCATTAGTTGGTAAGTGCTAGCTAGGCTCCTTGCCACCTTCATTCTATATCATTCTAATGGGTAGTCAGAGTCACTAAGCACAGATTTTAAAAATCATGTATGCAAGCTGGGCATGGTGTCACATGCCTGGAATCCCAGCACTCTGGGAGGCTGAGGCAGGAGAATCACCAGTTTGAGACCGACCGGACACCAGGCAACTTAGTAATTTAGTGAGACCCTCTCTCAAAATAAAAATGAAAAAGGCATTGAGGATGTAGCTCAGTGTGAAGGCCCAGTATGGAGAAACAAAACAAAGTAAAACAAAAACAAACTGGTGAGCCGGGCGTGGTGGTGCATGCCTGTAATCCCAGCACTCAGGAGGCTGAGACAGGAGGATTGCCTCGAGTTTGAGGCCAGCCTGGGCTACGTAGTGAGTTCCAGGCCAGCCTGAACTACATAGCAAGACCCTGTCTCAAAAAAACAAAAAAAAATCCCCCCCCCCAAACTGATGATTCTTTACATTCCTAATTATGAATATCCTCTTTCCTCCATCCCATGGAAAATCCCCAGGAGGCAGAGATTTATGGTGTTAGTGCTGCCACGGTGGGTCTTGAAGGTCCTCTGAAGGTTCAGGGATTAAAGCTTTGGCCCCCAGGATGGTACTGACAGGAAGTGGCAGAACCTTGGGTTGGGTCATTGGGCTGAGTCTCTGAGAGGATTGTGGGACTAGGACCTCGTTGCTTCTTTTCTTTTTTCTTTTTTTTTTGGGTACTGGGGATCGAACTTGGGTCCTTGCACCTGCGGGGCAGGTGGTGGGACCACTGAGCTAAATGCCCGGCCTCTTGTTGCTTATTTTGAGGCGGAATTACACTCTGTAGCCCAGACTGGCCTCGAACTTGCTCCTGGCCCAGCGGAGGGGCTGTGGAAAAAATGTGAGGGACAGCAGCCGGTCCTGACTTGTTTCTTCAGGAGGCAGTGCAGTCTGCAAACCATTTGCTCGTTCAGCTGGCTGAGAGGCCCTGGATGCAAGATGCTGGGAAGACAGAGGGAGCTGTGCTTTCTGTCCCGGTAACAAAATGCCCGAGGCAATCAGCTTAGAAAGAGAAACGGTTGGCTGTGGCTTCCCCTGGCCCCTTATCAAGGAGGCTGTGGCTACTTTATTGTTCTCATCCCCACACTTGGGCTGGGAACCGTTTTTTGGGGGCTCGGGATGCCAGTGCAGGGAGGCACACAAGCTATGCTTGCCAAAGCAAAAACAAATAGAAAGGATGGCAGTCCAGACCTGGACAGGCTGCATGTCCTCAGGGAAGGAGAGGGTCTGGAAAACAAGCCCAGGTCACACTGTGCAGGACGTGACTTCCAAGGGGTAGGGATGAAGGTTGGTTGGTTCTTTGGGTGCATAGATAGAATGACCAAAGTCCGCTTTGTCAGTTTGGTGTGGTGGTGCATGCCTGTAATCCCAGCACTTGGGAGGCTGAGGCAGGAGGGTCATCTCAAGTTTGAGGCCAGCCTGGGCTACATAGTGAGACCTTGTCTCAAAAAGAAAAATAGAAAACCACAAAAACACAACTCCTTTTGCCTCGGTTGGTCCCAGCTGATGCCTGTTGTAAGCACGAGGTGTCCTTTTTGCATACGCCCCAATGGCATGAGATAATCTACGATCGCCCCAAATCTACAATAGAAACGGCGTGGAGAGAGGCAGGCTCGCTGAGTGCAAAGAGAAGCACAGGGGACAGAATGAGATTAACTGCTATTGGCTTGAGGGCAACATACATTTATTTATTTATCTGTTTCTTTATGTAACTGGAGGTCTGGCCCAGGGCGCTCTACCACTGAGCTACATCCCCAGTCCTTTACAATTTTTCTTTTAGTTTGAGAGAGGGTCTCACTATGTTGCCTCGGCAGGACTTGAGTTTGTGAACCTCCTGCCTCAGCCTCCCCCGGGACTGGGCTTACAGGCGAGCGCCATCAGCCGGCCACACCCTTCCTTTGTGACTTGGAACCGTGGGAGCTGGCGGGGTCTGGGGGTAACCACGGTGTGTAAGGCTGTCACCCGAAAGCCAGGCGCCCCTGCAGTGCACCCTCCTTCTGGCTCTCAGGTTGCCCCTCTGCCTGCAGAGAGCCCTTCTGTATAAGCTGCATGATGGGACCTGAACTTGATGCAGCCTCGGTGCAGGGCTGAGCCCCCGGGGGTGTGGAGGAGGGCGGGGAGTCGACTGTCACCCCGAGGTCACCTGAGCTGCGTCCCCACCAGAGGACCACGCTCTGGGAGACCCGGAGTCCTCTGCAAACTCCTCTGAAGCCCTCGACCCGAGCTGGTGAGGCCAGGGGCTTCCCACAGAGAGGGACTAGGAATCCCCCGCCAGCCACTTCCTTCCCACTGCCCTGCCCAGCCTGGGCACTGACCTCTGGGCAGGTTTGGGGCTCAGAGGAGAGGGGAAATGTGATTGTCGTCCATCGGTCAGAGGTTATTGTAAAACTCTTTTTAAAGTTTTTTTTGAGACAGTCTCACTATGTAGCCTACGCTGGCCTCAAACTTGCAGCAATCCTCCTGCCTCAGCCTCCTGAGTGCTGGAATCACAGGCATGTGCCACCACATCCAGCTTTTAAAAAATCCTACATCTTATTGATGTAAAAAATGACATATTGAGGGACGGAGATTTAGCTCAGTGGTTTCGCCACCTGCCCCCCAAACACCAGGTTCCGAGTTCGATCTCTGGTACCAAAAGAAAAATGACATGGTGAATTTTTTGTCCTCACCCAAAAGATAGCCCATTGGGGTAATTAAATATTTACTTTAAAATAATAGGACAGGGAAGCTTAGGAGAATATGAAAAATGCTTTTCAAAGGAAACATTTGACTTAATCTAATTTTGAAAATCGTAGCTATCTAAGGTGCTCCATGATGTTCTGTACACAGGTGCGCAGTGGAATGCTTGTTACACCCCAGGCAGTGAATATGCCATCTTGCGAGGCTTAGTGGGCCAAAGACAGCCCAGGTTCTTGTGTACAGCGAGGAGTCTCACATGCACCGTGCAGTCCTGTCTCGGAAGCAGCTGCATTTATTGAAGATCAGCGCTGGAGCAGGAAGGGAGAAGGGCGGAGGAGGAGCGGGCCCCGGGTCGAGGCCCCTCCCCGCGGCCCTGCTTGGCCGCGCCCCACCCGCTGTGCACCGGGCCTGGCCGGCTCTGGGTCTGCGGAGCCCGCGTTGCTGAGGCGGCGCCCGCAGCCGGTGGCCAGAGGAGGGCGCCGCGGCCTTAACGGTTCCTGCGCCCAATGCGGAAGTCACCGGCGCCGTCCCTGCCGCGGGGTGCGCCCGCCCCCAGTCTCAAGCGCCGTCCTTGGCGAAGCGCGGCCCTCGCGCGTCACAGCCGTCGGGCCAGGGACGGCCGGTCCCGGGCCCCGGGTCCCCGGCGGTTATCGCGCGGGGTGTGTGATAAATACCACGCCGGCCAGCGCCGCGTTGGGCCAGGGAGCGCCTGTGAGGCCGTGCGCTTCTAATTCTGTCTTGTGTCGCTGGATCATTGTAACAAAAGCTGTTTGCTTTGGTCTTTGCTCTTAATAAGAGATTGCTAACTAGATGTATTTATTAGGCTCTTTGCATCAGCTCCGTTGCTTTTATTAACCGGCCCCGGAGTCTGTCACAAACAAACCTGAGAACAGGCGGGTCTGGTGTGGGCGCTTATTGCTGTTCCTACCGAGCCCTGTTTGTTACTGCCAAGGCCCAGGGGAGAGAGCAGGGTAACTAACGCTTAGCTTCACCGGATCCCTGCCACTTCCCGTTCAAAAGGTACCACTAGAGCCGATGTGGTGGCTCATCTCTGTGATCCTAGCACTCAGGAGGCTGAGGCAGGAGGCTCACCACAAGTTTGAAGCCAGCCTGGGTTACCCAGTGAGTTCAGGGTCAGCCAGAACAACACGGTGAGAAAGTTATAGGAGGTCAATTACTTGTTCATTTAATATTGCTTCGTTCATTTTTTCCCTCCTAACTTGTGCACAGGCCTCTTCTACCACCAGATAGAGGAGCGAAATAGCGCTGGAAATGAGAGCAGGAAAGGGGAGGTCAAGGAGGGGACTGGGCACGGGCCACATGCAGGCTCAAACCCTGGGGACAGCCCTGTCGTGGACGGGAGGGACACTGGTGACTCGTGTCCTGCAATGGCCAATAATCCCAGGTCTAGGATGAAATTCGCTCACTGTCTTCATCGTGCCTCCCTGGAAGCCGATGCCGACACAAAGATTTGAGGGCAAGTGGTTTATGCTAGAGATTTCAGGCTTGGAGAAGAGAGTGAAAGAGGATGTGAAGGAAGTCCAGGAAGCCCGTCAAGAATGTGGAAGGCTGAAGCAGGAGGATCGCAAGTTTGGGCCCAGCCTGAGCAGGTTAGCCTGTTAGCAAGAACCTGTCCCAAAATAATAAAGGGCCGAGGGCATAGCTCAGCGTGAAGGCCCTGGGTTCAATCCTCAGTACCAGAAAAGACAAGTGTTTAAGAGCCACCTGGAGGAGTAACATCCGAGTGGCTGTCTTTATCAAACCCTCTGCTGATACCTTCCGGGAGGAACAGGAGGGCGCTAGCGCTGCAATTTGCAGAATTTGTATCCACAGTTTAGAAGATAATCCTGGAGATAACAAAAAAGCAATCGTTTTCTAAGTTGAACTGTATGAAGTGCCATTCTAGCTGGCCCCACTGGTGCGCCTGCAGTCCCAGCTCCCGCGGAGGCTGAGACAGGAAGGTACTTGAGTCCAGGAGTTCATGGCCAGCCTGGGCAACATAGCAAGACCCCATCTCGAACGAAACAACAAAAAAGTTGTTCTTTGGTCAAAAACAGTTAAATGAGCAATTTGTTTCCACTTATAAGAAAAGCTGTATCACTTTCTCTTTTTTTGGTACCGGGGATGGAACGTGGGACCTTGCACTTGCGAGGTAGGCAGGGAACCACTGAGCTAAATCCCTGGCCCTCACTAACTTTCTTGATGAGCCACAGAAACATGTTGTCATGTTTGCCTTAGAAAGTCATTTTTAATCATTTCCCAGACGCGGCATGTACTTTTATTTTTGCTTTTACCGTCTTTTTTCTTGTTCTGCCCAAGTTAGCTCTGCAGAGCTAGTTTCTTCCATACCCCTGTACCCCTCACTTTTCAAATATACTTTTGGGACTGTTAAAAAAAAAGTCATACAGAAGAGCTGGCTTCTGAATTTGAAAAGTTCCAAGAATACCTTAATCAAACGGTTTCCTTTTTATGTATGATGACAGTAATAGTAAAAAGGAGTTTCCAATAAAATATAAAAGCACTCGGAAAAGTACAAACTAAAATTTTACATGAGATGACATTGTGTTGTTAGTTGGCAGTTTCTCTTTCTTGGAGACCTTTAATAACAGACATCTTCACCAGGTGCGGTGGCCACACCTGCCATCCCAGCACTCAGGAGGCTGAGGCAGGAGGATCGAAGTGAGTTCGAGGCCAGCCTGAATTACAGAGTGAGAACCTGTCTCAAAAAAACAAAAACAAAAAACCCAACCAAACAAAAACAGCCATTTAAGGAAACTGTCTCGGATTTGATGAAGTTATTTTCTCCTTATGGACGTCAGATGCAACGAGAAGGGTTAAGCATAATTCTCAGATCGTGTCAGTGTCTCACCCAGGGCCTCTGGTTTTCTCTGACGCTTCCGCCCGTCAACTTTCTAGTTCTCCCTTTCACTCCTGGCCCACAGACCATCCTGGATTACGGTGTAGGTCTGTGGGGTTAGATGGAGGCCAAGTCTTGTTCCTCTGGGGTGCCCTCTCCCGATTTTTACACAATTAGCTGCTTTTGTTGGCTCCTTCTTCCAGGCAGCTGTGCGGGAAGTGAAGTGCAGCTGCCCTTGGGTCGAAGCCTCACTCTGACTCGGGGTATAGATTCGGGGGTAAATTGGGGGGGGGTCTTCTGAGGACCTGGCCAGAGCATGGTCCTTCTCCCTCTCCATTCACCTCACCTTCTAGACTCTTTGAGTTGAGATGTTTTTCCCAGAGAATTTGTGGATTCTTCATTGAGTTACTTCTTAGATACTTTATAATTTTTGTTGCTGTTTGGGAATGGAATCCTGTTTTTGAAAAGACATGATTTCTGGGTTGTTATTGTTGCTTCGGGGTGGATACAGGCAGGCAATTCTCTGTAAAGGGACACGGTGGATACTTGGAGTTTGCAAGCGGGCAAGGTGCGTGGAAGCCCCCCTGCCCTGTTTCTGGCATGGAGCAGGGCTTCGCTTTCATTCTGCCCCTTAGGCGAGCTCTCAGCTTTGCCAGTTCGCTGATGGTCCTGTTCTATCTGCTCATCCGCAACACCTCCCTTTCTCATCCCTGTCCTCTTCCCAGGCTCTTCCCCCTCTTTCTCCTGTGAGCAGGTTAGAGGTGTCCTCGTCCTGTTACATCCTAAAGCAAGTGCATCTAAAGTTTCTTTCCTAAGTGCAACGGTTGTTAAAAGCTTTGGTATATTCCCTGTACAAAATTAAGAAAATGCCTTGTTTGCGAGGAATTTAAAAAAAAAAGTTCAGTGGTGAATTTCATCTAAAACCTTTTCTTCATCCTTTGAGCTAATGCAATTTACCTTTTTTCCCTCAGAGGTGAATTAGAGAGATTATCACATACAGAGCCATCTCTGCATTTTTTGAGCTAAATCATATTTGATTGGGGAGTCAATTAGTTGTTCTTTTAAGACTTTTACATCCACATTCGCAAATGACAGTGGCCTGTAATTTTCTTTTCTTATCGTGCTCTTATCTGATACTGAAATCAAGATTACACGGGTGTCATAAAATGCATTGTGAAGCTCTTGGCCTCTTGCTGTTTTCTGGTACAACCTGGAGGATGTAAGAACTGTGAAAAAACAATTAACTATGCTTCCAGAGTTTGGCCAACTTCATCTGTAAATCCTTTCTTCGAGTGATCTTTTTTTGAGGGGGAGGAGGTGTTGACTCCCTTTTCAATTTCTTTCACGCTTATCGGCTTATTCAAATTTCTAGCACCCATTTTACCATTTTTTCTAAGAAGATATCCATTTCATTTTGGTCATAACATTTATTAGTATATAGCTGGTAATTCTGTTATTATTTTCTACTCTATTAGGTCTACAGTTATCCTTTCCGTTCCATCATTTATTCATGCGAATCTTTCTCTTCATCAATCTTGCAGGAAGTCTGAAAGTTTAAAATAACCTTTAGTTTTGTTAAACTTTCCTTATTTTCGCCCTCTACTCTGTTGATTTCTCCCCTTATCTTTTTTTTTTGGTACCGGGGATTGAACTTGGCTCCTTGCGCTTGTGCAGCAGGTGGCGAAACCACTGAGCTAAATCCCCAGCCCTCTCCCCTTATCTTTACAATAATAATTTCCTTTTTGCTTGCTCTTTGGGATTTGCCCTCTGATACGTCCCCCCAATTTTTTTTTTTTTTTTGTGGTACTGGGGATTGAACCCAGGTGCTTTGTACTGAGCTACACCCTCAGCCCATTTTTTATTTGTGAGACAAAGTTCACACTAAGTTGTTAAGTTTCCAGGCTGGGCTTGAACTTCCAATCCCCCTGCCTCAGACTCCCAGATTGCAGGTGTGCACCACTATGCCTGGCTTCTTCCTCTAATGTTTTGTTTTGTTTTTTGAGACAGGGTCTTGCTAGCTTGAACTCATGACAATCCTCCTGCCTCAGCCTCCTGAGTGCTGGGATCACAGGTATGTGCCACCATGCCTAGCTCCCCTAATGTTTTGAGTTGAGCCATTTTTTCTTCACTTTTATTTTTATGAGTACATGTTTGCATTCCATGATGATGATATTCCTTGTGGGGAATGAGTACACATACACAACACGTCTTAATTCCTTTTTAAATCCCTTTCTCTCCTCCTCTCCTTCCTCCCTCCTTCTGTCTCTTGATTCCCTTTCCATTTGAACAAGATCGATCTCCCTACTTCCTATTACCTGCTTTTATTTTGCTCTGTATTTATATTTTGGGTTTCTCACAGAAGAGAAATCATGTGCGATTTAAGGTTGTGTGTCTGTTTTATTTCACTTAATGTTATGGTCTCAAGATGCATCCATTTTCCTACAAATGACTCAAGTTTATGCTTTTTTATGGCAGAGTTGTACTCCATTGTATATAAATGCCACATTTTCTTTATCCATTCCCCTGGTAATGGACAGATAGGCCACTTCCAAGATTTAGCTAGTGTGAATTGGGCTGCTATAAAGATGGGTGTGCACGGATCACTGTAACACGACGTCTTTAACTCTTCTGGGAGGATACCTACCTGGGTCAAATGGGATTTCTAGTTTCAGTCTGAGGACTGTCCTTACTGATTTCCATAGTGGTTGTTCTAGTTCACATTCCCACCAATAATGAAGTTTCCTTTCCCCTGCAGCCTTGCCAGCATTTATTCTTGTCTGATTTCTTGATGATGTGCATTCTTTCTGGGGTAAGATGGAATCTCAGTTTGAGTTATCTCACTTGCTTATGATTTTTCTTACTTTCTAATATTTATTTGAGAGTATAAATTTCCTTCTTGCTTGAGTTGTGCCCTATTTTGGTATGTGTCCTTTGTTATCATTTCATTCTAAATATTTATTAATTTTCTTTTCAATCCAATTATTTAAAACATTCAGTTCCAAAATATCGTATTATTTTATAAGGTGATTATTTTTTAAATTTCAAAATGAAGCTATTCATTTAAGTAACTATTTCTTTGGGTTTTTTGTTTTGTTTGTTTGTTTTGTTTTGTTTTGTTTGGTACTGGGAATAGAGCTCAGGACCTTCAGTAACTATTTTAATATCTGATTTATTACTTTTTTGATTGGAGACAGAGACTACCTTTATAGTTTAATGAAAATGATCTTTGCAGATGTTCCACATGCACATGAAAAGAACATGTTTTCAGGTTTGAGGTTGTTAGTGGTATCCTTTTTTTTTTGGTACTGGGGATCGAACTCGGGTCCTTGCACTTTCGAGGCAGGCGGAGGAACCACTGAGCTACATCCCCGGCCTAAAGCTGATGATATCAGTGGTACTCTTTTGATCTCTAATATCTCTTCTCTCCCTCTTTTTGTTTCACTATTGTTCTAGAGGGTGGTTTGTAAAAATCTCCAACTATAATTGTTAACTTATTTCTTTTCCCTTAGACTTTGGTCAACTCTTACTATATTTTGTTTGTTTGAGAGAAGGTCTGGCTATGTAGCTCAAGCTGATCTTGAACTTTTGATCCTCCTGCCTCAGCCTCCTGAATGCTGAGTTTATAGATAAGGGCCACTACACGTGGCTTGATGCCCATATGTTTTTGATGCATGTATTGTCTTCTCATTTTCCTTTCTTTAAATACACTGTTCTTTTTCTCTTCTGATATTTTCTCTTAAATTGGTTTTCTCTGTGTCAAGAGAGCTCTCTCGGTTCATATTTACTTAGTTTGTGTTTATCCATTCTTTACTTTTCAGCACTTCAGTGCCCTTTAAATGTGTCTCGTTATGGCCAACACCTTTTTAAAAATCAGTCTTAGAATCTATTATTTGTTAAGTTAATTTTTAAAAAATTCTAGGATATTTATTTTCATTGTTTGTTTATATATTCTGCTTTGCACAAAAACCAAACAAAACTAAAACAAAAAAACCTCTCCTTCTGGGAGAAGTTTTGACATTTTTTTTCTACCCTTGGAAATTTTAACTTTTAGACCCTTTGAATGTCTTCAACCTTTCCTGCTGCCTACTGGAGAGTTTCTTTAATTTTGCCAATTCTTTCGTCTCTGACTTGTATCTACTGTGCCCTTCGTTTCAATTTTTACATATTTCATATTCAACTTTTCCAATTTTTAAAATAATTTTTTTCTGGTACCGGGAATCAAACTCAGGACCTTTTGCTTCCCAGGCAGGTGTGGCACCACTGAGCTAAATCCCCAGGCCTAAAATAATTTTTAATTCATATGTTTTTGGTAGAATCCATTGCATGCATGCATGTATTTCGTCTTTGAGACAAGGTCTCGCTGTGTATTCCAGGGTTGCCTTGAACACATGTCGATCCTCCTGCCTCAGCCTGCCAGTGCAGGATTATAGGTGTGCATTGCCATGCCCGCATATTCTTAAACCCTAATTATTTTTAAAAAAACCTCCTAACTATTATTGTTTGGGGTTTTAATTTTCTTGCTTTGGTCAAGAGTATTATTCATCCCTGCTCCTGGCTGAACTGTAGAATTCCCCAGGATGCAACTGCATTCGGGCCTTAGTCCTTTCTGCCCTGAAGCAGGGCCCAGGTTGGAAGGCCTAAATCCCAGGCCTGCATCCCTGGCTGGCGGGAGATGCCTCAGGCCCTGTTGGCCGAGTGGGCAGGATTTCGGGTTTATTTGGCTTTGGTTTTTGAGACACGGTCTCACTGTGTAGCCCAGGCTGGCCTTGAACTTGGGGTGACCCCTTACTGTGGCCTCCCGGGGCTGGATGACAGCCTCACCCCCTGCCCCCCCCAGATGCCCCATGCTGTCCCCTGGCCCAGGCTGCAGCGCTTCCAACACAGGCCGGGGGTCCGGTTTTTTTCCCTGTCCCGTGGTGGTGATGATGATGACAGAAGTGCACAGTGGGCTCCAGAAAGCCCCGGGCTCTCCAGACTCTGCTGCCCAGTCCTCTGTGCTGCCCCTGGAAGGTGCCGCCCTCTCGGGGCCTGCTCCTCCTCTGTACCACAGCCAACAGTCTCTGTCCCCCGGAGCCGTCAGGAATTAGAAACCAGTCATTGGGTGGGAAGTTCTTAAAAAGTTGTGTAGCCGTGCATGGTGGCACCTCCCTGTAATCCCCATACCTAGGAGGCTGAGGCAGGAGGATCGCCATGAATTCCCCGGCCAGCCTGGGCCACATAGTGAATTGAAGGCCAGCCTGAACTACACAGCAAGACCCTGTCTCAAGCAAAACAAAACAAAACAAAACAAAACAAAACAAAACAAAATGCTGTGTCATTTATCATCAGCACTGGTAGAATAGATGCTGTTTGCCAGGTCTGGGAGGAAGAGCAGCTCCTAGTCATTCTGTGGAAATCTTGCTAACAGTGCCGTGAGATGAATCTCCTTACACCAATTCTATAGGACACCATCGTGCCGAGCAGGGAGGCCTTGCTCCTGACCAGTCCACTGCTACTACCCCTCGTTGGCATGTGGTTCATCACGGTAGCTGTACATTTACTCCTGCAGCCAACTTCCCTCTCCTGTTTTGGCTTTTTAAGACAGTGTCTTGCTGTGTGGTCCAGACCAACCTCACTGTGTAATCCAGCTGGCCTTGAACTCAAATTTCTCCTGCCTCAGCCTTCCGAGGGCTGGTAGTACAGGCGTGCACCGCAATGCCCAACTCTCCTCTTTTCTCTCTCTGCTTTCTTGATCTCCTGTCCCCATTTTAAGTGGCACCCATTCTGTCACAGCTTTGGAGGTGTCAAGATCGCTGGATGTCTCAGGAGCTGGGTGTTTGCCAAGGCGAGGGTGCTCTGTGGCAGGGGAGATTTTGGAGGACTGTGGGGCTCAGTGGTGACACTTTCACCTGTTCCCAGGGGCTCCCGTGGCCGGTTGATCAGGCTGTCTACAACCTTGGGCCAAAGATGGACCTGATGCCAAGGTGCCTGCAATGTAATTAGTTACGGAATCCGACAGCTCGACAGAGCAAGGTTAATTTCTCCTGCACTCCTTGGAAAGCCTAGAAAGTCATTTAAGCTGTCTGAAATTCTGTGAAAAGGAAAGGGATGGCATTTTTTCTTTCTTCCTTTCTTTTTTTTTTTTTTTTTTTTGGTACTGGGGATCAAACTCGGGTCCTTGCTCTTGGAAAATAGACAATTTTTTGTGGTGCTGGGCAAGGAGCCCATGACCTTCCCACTGGGCTACATCCCCAGCCACCCTCGTTTTGAGACAGGGTCTTGCTAAGTCCCTAAGTAGCCCAGGCTGGGCTCAAACTTGCAATCCTCCTGCCTCAGCGTCCCAGAGTGCTGGGTTTACAGGCAGACACCTGTTCACAGCAAAACTGAGTTCCAGTATGTTCCTCTTGTGGACTCCCATGGTCCGTGTCCCCATGACTGGCCCATTTGTTTCAATCAGTGAGCTTATGTTGAATAACTGAGTTTTTATTTTCATTTTTGCAGTGTTGGGGACTGAATCCAGGCTGCATGCATGCTAGGCAAGAATTGTACCACGGAGCTACCGCCCCAACCCTAATTGAGTTATTAAAAAATTATTTTATTTTTAAAATCAAGGGCAAACTGGGTGTGGTGATACATACCTCATGAATAATCACAGCACTCAGGAGGCTGAGGCAGGAGGGTTGCCTTGAGTTCCAGGCCAGTCTGAAGTACATACCGAGACCCTGACTCAAAACCGAAAAGGTAAAGGCATAAGCTAAATCCTCCAGCCAATATGTCCAGGTGAGGAAGCGCTGGGACGGGTCCTGCAGCGGTAGGTGCCTGCACACAAGGAGGTCGTTTGGGAGGGGAGTCACCCGCGGGTCCGGCCCTCGGGAAGGCTCTCAAGGTCGTCCTCGGTGCCTGGCGGGGTCACTCCATCGTGCCAGGGTCCAGGGCAGCCCTGGGGCGTGGTCAGGCCTCCCCTGCAGGGCGGAGCTTGAACCCAGGCCACAGCAGAAAGCCGAGAGGCTGGGAATTTGCATGGTCTCCTGGCGGGGTGCGGAGCTGAAAGGAGCAGCCCCGCGCGCGGAGCTGGGCTGAAACCACTCCGAGATGCAAATTGGTAAATAAACACTAAAACAACGAGGCCCGGCTAGGCTAATCCTGTGACAAAGGACAAATTGCTAATCTAACCTGGCCGCCCAGAAGGAACAAAGACGGCATTGAGAGCGGCGTTTTATTTGTCAGTTGATGCATCTGGCCTCACCTGCCGCCAAGGGGAAGCCGCGCTAATCCTCTGCGAGGCCGGGACGCGGTCACCCGATCCCCGGAAAGGCCGCGGAGCCGCTGCCTGCCGAACCGCGCTGCCGCTCACAATGGGCCGGTGTCCGGCCGCTCCGCCCCCCGCCCGGTGACCTGCAGAGAGCGGTCTGGCCCCGAGGTGACACCGGCAGGGCGGCTCCCCCCAGAGGCTTCAGGACGCACCCTGCCGTCCCACGCAGCAGGAGCCGGGCCTCTCAGGCACTGGGGTCCCGAAGCCAGAGGCCCTGGGGGCCAGAGCAAAAAGCCGGCACCCCCTGGGGTCGCCACCGAGCCCCGCAACCATGGCCACGACGCGCGGCGACTTCCACGGGAACACAGGCGGCCACGAAAGAGAGCGCCTTCTGCAGGCAGAGGTGGTGCCAGTGCCCTCCCCATCAGCTAGGCGCAGCCCGGGGCTTGAAGACGGGCAGCCAGCTGGAGGTGGTGGCGCTCGTCCGAAAAGCCCGCACTCTGGGAGGCTGGGGCAGGAGGGTCCCAAGATTGAAATTGTCTGGGCAATTTAGCGAAGGCCTGTCTCAGAAATAGAAAGTAAATAAGGGCTGGGGTCGTAGCCCGGCTTGAAGGCCCGGGATTCAGCCCCCAGCACCGGATGGAGAACGCGATGCCTTCGCTACACCCTCCACCACGAGCCGAGCCGAGCCGCGGATGGCAGGCTCGGTTCCCCGGAGAGGTGTGGCGACACTGGGTGAACATTCTGTCTGAGGACTCAGATGCCCATGCCGGGGCCCTGACTCTAAGGCCACTGGGAGGGACAGGGAGGAGGCCCGGGGTGGAGCTGCTGTTAATCTTGCCTGCTTTGGGTCTGATGCTCTGCTCCCGAGGCTGTGCCCTCTGCGAGGGACACTCCCTTGCTCCTGGTGGCTTTTCTCAGTATCTTCCTGTGTCTGTGTTTGTGTGTGTGGTCCTGGGATTGAACCCAGGGCTTCACTCTGAGCTACATCCCCAGCACTTTTTATTTTTTAAAATTTGGAGATCAGTTCTACCAAATCACTAAGGTGCCCAGGGTGGGCCTGGACTTGCAATTCTCCTGCCTCAGCCTCCCAGACTGCTGTGATCGCAGGCTGTGTCACCATGCCTGGCTTCCTCTAACACCTTTAACTGCCTCAGTGACACTAGGTCGATGCTTGCCATCCACTTGAAACTGCTCTCGACTGGCGGCTCCTGCACACCCGAGTAGCCAGATCCACTTCCTGGTCTCCATCTTGGTGGCAGCGGCAGGCAGGCCCTTGCCCTCTCCTCACTGACCTCTGGAGTCTCCTCAGGCCCCTCAGAAGGCTTGAAACCTCAGCGCCTTCCCCTCCCTTCTTTTTCCCCTGTTCTGTGCCCCATTATCTCCCTTTCAATCACGTCTTTGGATAGATTCACCGAGACAGGGAATCGCTCTGTAGTCCGGGCTGGGCTTGAACTCCTCCTGCCCCAGCCTCTCAAGTGCTGGGAGGGTAGGCCTGGCCCACCACACTCGTAATCTTCACTTTGATTCTGTGAGGCAAATGTGATCATTGTTTCACAGCTGAGGAGACTGACGCTTAGGGTGGGCGAGGGGATTGCTTACAGTCACCATGGGTGTCGAGGTGAGTTAGAACTCAGATCGGTGGGTCCAGGGTCACCTGGGATCAGCCTCCTTCGGGGTCATGGGACAGTCCTCAGAACCGGGTGGCGCCCTGTGACACCGAAGCGTCTGCACCCGCTGTGCTGCCTCTGTGACACCAGATAAGCCAGGCTGGCAGCATAGCCTTGGGGTCCTATTGTCCTCCAGCTGCCCGAGCTGGTCCTGCTGTCACCTGCCTTTGACTCCAGGGGTCACAGAGCCCACAGCCCTCCCTCTTTTGTCTCCGTTAGAATTTGAGAGGCTCTAAAAGTGGAGCTTGACTTAAGAATCTTATGCAAAAACGGAGCAGACTGGGAATGGAATGCAAATGTTAGTTCAAAGGCAACGAGATAACTGGGATTTGTGAAAGCCCTGCGTCCTCTCAGTCCTCTGTCCCATAAGCTGATTTCACTCTTCAGTGGTGACATAACTATAGGTAGGAGTTGGTGTAGGATCACCATGAAAATGCAAATCAAAGCCAAAATAAATTCCACTCACATCTGTAGGATGACAATACTGGGAAGAACAACAACCCCATGGGAGATAACAAGGGTGGACGCAGACGTGTTCAGTAGATGTCTCCACCGAGATGGTCCCAGGGAGGGACGGTGGGACTGCCAGGTGAAATACAGGGTGGTAGTGGTACACGCCTGTAATCCAGCAGTCTGGGAGGCTGAGAGGCTGGAAAGGTCTAGCCCAGCCTGGACAACTTAGTGACTCAGTGAGACTTGTCCCAAAATTTAAACCAAATAAATAAAAAGGACTGGGGAATGTGGCTCAGTGTGAAGGCCCCAGTGCCACACACAGGAATATTTTAGGACAAGTATATCCCAAATAATGCATGGAATACTCTTGTACCAAAAACGGAACGGTGTCTGAAATTCAGATTTAATTTGCTTTCCTGTATGTTTTTCTTTCCACCTTTGTGGCGCTGTGGGGCTGGAACCCAGGGCCTTGTTTCCTTTTTGTCTGCCAGACCTGGTGACCTTGCCTAGGGGCCTCAGGGATGTCCTCAGAGAGTTAATAATGGCACCACGCACTGCCTGCGTGCCAGGGACCAGGACTGTGGCCTTTACTCTGCTGTCCTCCTTAAGCCTCTTATCAGTGACCTGAGATAGGAGCCATGCTGGTTTTGGGGGGTGGGTACCCGCATGTAACGCTTTTTGATTACTTTTACCCCCTTTCTTCCTTCCCTCCATCCTCTCCCTCATTTCCAAGTGTATTTGTGTTTTCTTATCATCTCTTTTCTTTTATTCACCCATTTGCTTCTACTTCAGGGTTCTCACATAAGAGAAAGCTTGTGATACTTAACCTTCTCACTTTGGGTCCTTGCAATCACCAAAGTGGTCTCAAGTTCCATCCATTTTCCTGAAGTTGATTTGATCTCAATCCTCTTTATGGCTGAGTAATATTCCATCACACACATACACACACACACACACACATTCTTTATTCATTTGCTGATGGACACCTAGGCTGTTTCAGAGCACAGGTAATGTGAATTGTTCCACTGTAAGCATGGGTGTGCATGGAACACTAGTACGATGTCTTTAACTCTTTCAGGAATATACTCTGCAGAGGACTAGCCGGCTCAAATGGAATTTCTCTTTTCAGTTTTTGAGGCATCTCCATGTGGACTTCCAAAGCAGTTGTGCTAGTTTACCTTCCCACCAACAACGGAGAGGGGTTCCTTCCTCGACATCTCACCAGCATGTGTTGCTTTTTGTGTTCTCCGTGGGAGCCATTCTGACGGGAGAAAGCCAGAATCTCAGAGCTCTTTTGACTCCCATTTCCCTAATGGCTAAAGAGGTTGGACACTTATTCCGCATACTGATTAGGGATTTGTGCTTCTGCTTTTGAGAGGTATCTATTCAGTTCATTTGCCCATTCTTTGGGTCATTTGTTTTTTAGGGATTGTTCTGGAGTTGTTTATATATTCTAGATATTTGTCCTCTAGCAGAAGAGTACAGCAAAACTTTTCTCCACTCTGTGTTGTCTCTTCACGCTGTTCATTGTTTCCTTTGCAGTGCGGAGATTTTATAAAAGATCCAGTTTTCCCAGCACCTTTGCAAAAGAGCCCGTATGTTTTGGGCCCCTCTGGCTGCTGTGTGCAGGGTTGTGTCAGTGTCTTTCTTCAGAGCTTGTAGATTTCTTTAGAGTTCTTTCATCTTCTTAGGTTGGTTCCTAGGTATTTACTCTTTTTTTTTGGTAACAGGGATCAAACTCGGGTCCTTGTGCCTGCAAGGTAGGCGGTGGAACTACTGAGCTAAATCCCCAGCCTGATATTTTTTTTTTTGAAGCTATCATGAATGAAATTATTTTCCTGATTTCTTTCTCAGTGAATTCATTATGAATGTACAAAAATGTCATGAATTTTTGTGTGTTTTTATCCTGATTTTGTTGTTTTTGAAATGAAGTCTCACTTTATAGTCCAGACTGGTCTTGAACTCACTGTGTAATTCAGGGTGGCTTCAAACTGGAGATCCTCCTGCCTCAGCTTCCTGAGTGCTGAGATTACAGGTGGTTGTCACTATGCCTGGCTGTTTATATTTTTATAGCTTGAAGTCCTGGGGATTTTAGGGGTTAAGCAACAGCCTAAGGTCATCCAGTAGGACCTGCTAGAACAGTCATCTGAACTCAGGTCTGTGCAACTCCAAAGCCTATTTTGTGAAGATACAGATTTGGGTTTGACATCCAGGGCACATTTATTTTTTTGTGGTACATGGGGTTGACCACCCCAGGGCCTTCACACTAAGCTGCATCCCCAGCCTTTTTTTAATTTTTAATTTTCAGAGAGGGTCTAGCTAAGTTGCCCAGGCTGGGGTCAAACGTGTGATCTTCCTGCCTCAGCCTACCAGAGTGCTGGGATTATAGGCGTGTACCATGCCCCCTGCTCATCTAGGCCTCTTTGGACCAGATGAAAAGGTCTGGAATTGGACTTGGATGTCAGGGATGGTGGGAACGGATGTCGTGAGGCCTTTGGTGTGGAGGCAGGGCTGGGGCCCAGGTCTGCAGGCCCTGCCTTTCTGTGCCGGCAGGGAGGAATGATGCATGCTCCTGTATTTTGCAGTGGTTTCTTGATCATTTGTGTGCAGAGCGGGAACTCCAGCTGAGCAATCCAGGGACTGGCAGCCACAGTGGAAGCATTCGGCTGTCTGCCCTTTTGGATAACCAGGAACTTAGCATCTTCTTAGTTTATTTTTCTCAAAGTCTCCTCACTCTCTAACCTCTCTAAGTATGAGGCAGTTTCTTTTCTCTTCTTTTTGTTGAGACAGGGTCTCACTATGTAGTTCAGGCTGGCCTTGAACTCACTATGTAGCACACGTTGGCCTCAATCTCATGGTGATCCTCCTGCCTCAGCCTCCCGAGTGCTGGGATGACTAAAGCAGTTTCATACTGAGTTCCTATTCCCAATTTTCAGAAAAGAAAACCATCTGAAGTAGCTGTTTGGGAGACAGGGTCTCACTGTGGGCCCAGGCTGGCCTCGTGGTGGTGTCTTCCCTGCCTTCTGGTGACTTCTTAGCAGGTTCCTGTGTCGGGTAGATGAGCTTCTGTTAGACCCAGGGCTTCTTTGGGGACCTGGGTGTTGAGTTTTGCCACCTCAGATGGCCACCAGAGCTCTTCCCGGTCTTTCTGCAGTGTCTCTGGCGATGAAAGGCAGACTGCTGGCTTTTGCATTCAGCAACAGTGCAAGAAAAACTCAAGCTGGAGACAGGAAGCCCAGGTGAGACTGGGCAGCACAAGCTCTGTGACGTTGTCTGGCGTCACAGCGGGGGGAGCTTGGGGGCCCCTCCCCCACCGTGTCCCCAGCATTTCAACAAGTCCTTCAGGGCCTTCCGGACGGGCCACAGGGAGAGGCTGCAGGGTGGGACACATCGAGTCCATGTCTGGACTGCACACCTGACCTTTCTGTTCCCATTTCTGCATCTGTAAAAAGGGACCAGGAAACCTTCACCAGGGGGCGGTGGTGAAGATGACCCCGAAGACTAGCCGAGCGCAGTGGCAAACGCCTGCCTTCCCAGCACTCTGGGAGGCTGAGGCAGGCTGACTGCATTTGGAGACCAGCCTGGGCAACTCAGCAAATTAGTGAGACCCCGTCTCACAGTGAAAAGGAAAAAGGGTGGGGACGCAGCTCAGTGTGAAGGCCTGAGTTCAATAGCCAGTTAAAAAAAAAAAGAAAAAGGCCCTGTCAGGGCTGGCTACATTCCAGACCCTCCCGATCTCCTAGCCAGATGAACGCGCCGGCTGCGTGGTCAGAGGCTTCTCCAAGGAGCCAGAGACAGACCTGACGACATCCCCAAACCTGCTCGGCCTTCCGGTTAAACTGCCGCTGGTCTGAGCCGGCGGCTTGTGAAATGCTAAGTGTTGATTGGCTCAGTCTGTAATGTGTGCCTATCCTTGAACCAGTCACTGTGGCGGGGGGGGGGGGCGAGGGGGCGGGGGGGGCGGGGGGGCGAGGGGGCGGGGGGGGCGGGGGGCCCCCCGAAATCGCTGATTGGCTCCGACCAATCAAAGCTCAGAAATTGAGCTGCGGGGGCGGGGATAAACCCAGCGGGGGTGGTGGTGGCCCGGAAGTGGGTGTGGTTCCTGTCAGCGGCAGGATCGCAGGCCAGTGCAGCAGGTGCCCAGTGTAAAGCGTTATTCTTAGCAATAACAAAGGCCAGCCTGGGGCTGTGGTGCACGCCTGCAATCGCAGCTGCTCGGGACGCTGGGGGGTGGAGGATCACAAGTTCGAGGCCAGCATGGGCAACTTAGGGAAAATTTGTCTCAAAAGAGAAATTTAAAAAGGGCTTGGATGTAGCTTAGAGGTAGATGGCTTGCATAGCACGCTTGAGGACCTGGGTTCAAAAAAGAAAAAAGAAAATCCACGTTTGGGGAATACATATCCTTTTGGCCGATCCTGAGAATCTCCCTGCAATGCAGTATGAATGTCGATGTTCTAAAACGCATGTGCTGGGTCTTGCAGGGTGGTGCATACCCTTGATCCCAGCATTCAGGAGGCTGAGGCAGGAGGATCAATTTGAGGTCAGCGTGGGTAACATAGCTAGATCCTGTCTCAAAAAACAAACAGGAACTGTTGTCTTTTGGGATTCTAAGGTCTGATACATTGTTTTATTCAGAACTAACCTTTATATAACATCGGCATTCTTCAAGTGCTTCTCCAATGCGTTTTAGGTGAATTTTTAGGCTGTAGCTGGCCGGGACACAGAGCTTTCTCCTCTCCGAAGGTGGTGAGAGTCAGGCTGGAACCCTCCACTCTCTGGTGCTGGCAGAGCTGGGAGACACATGCAGGCCCTGGGACCTGCCGCCACCCAAGGTTGGGTCTTGTGCTCCACAAGTGAACTTGTCATCCCTAGCAGGGGAGAGGATGGGCAGGGAGCGAAAGCGCCTGTGGCTCAGGGCTGGGTGACTGCAGGTGGACAGGTGTCCCCTGCCTGAGCTGAGCTCTGGGATGCAACCAGGAGGGGGTGTGGACAGCAAGGCACCTGTTAAAACTCTCCTGCCTGAAGGTGCTAACCCTGCTGTGGGAATAAAAAAGTCCATTGGCTTTGGGTTCTGCAGCTCTCGCTCATTTTATTTTGTTTTCTTGAGACAGGGTCTCACTATGTAGCCTGAGCTGGCCTTGAATTCCTGGCAATCCTCCTGCCTCAGCCTCCTGAGTGCTGGGATTACAGGCATCCAACACCACGCCTGGCTGGCCCCATTCTTTTCTGTCTCCCTATTCCTCCTTTTTGAAATGGGAATGTTTATTTACCTTGTGCCATTGTACCTTGGAATTATGTAACTTGTTTTTTATTTTTACAGAAGTTGGCAGCTAAGAGTTTGCCTTGAGTCTCAGAAGAGACTTGGACTTGAGCTTTTGAAAAATGCTGGAATCATTGAGATTTGGGGAAGGAAGTATTGAGTTCCTGGTTATACATGGGACACTCGTGTTATCTTAGATGGAATTAGGAACCTGCCATTGTCCTTCTTTGGAGACTGAGGATGGCTTAAGGAGATGTATTTGGGTCTAACGTTGACAAGGGGTGGACTGTGACTCTTTGTCTGGACACATCAGCTTCATTGCAGTGACAAACATCGAGCAGAGCCCAGCGCACTCCTAGGTGTGTCTGGGTCATGGACGTGTGGCCAGGGGGCTATGTCTGGTCCCTGGCCCATTTTTCCCTGGCCTTGTTGCCCCGTTCTGCTTTGCAGCTTTGCTCTGCCATGCCCACCCACTGTGTTCCTCCTGCCTTGGACCCAGCTGATGATGGACTGAATCCCTGAAACCGTGAGCTAATTAAACCTTTCCTCCTTCAAGTTTTGAGTGTTTGGCATTGTGTCCAGCAATGGGAAAGGTGACTAATACAGTTGCTAACTTGTTCAGGCTGGGCTCCAACTTGAGATCTCCCTCCCTCAGGGTCCCCAGGTGCTAGGACTACTGGTGTGTAATCTGACAAGATGAACATCTTCAGTTATTTACATCATTGTACTTCTTCATGAAATATGTCATTCCCCTCTGATTACATTTTAGTTTTAGTTTAAATAATTTGGTTATAATTTTTCTGGGAATGGATATTTTGGGTCCATCCTGTTTGGGGTTTACTGTGCTTCTCAAATCAGTAAGTTTTGTTTGTTTCACCAAAATTGAGGAGTGTTCAGTCATTATTTCGGTAATTTCTTTTTTGGAGACAGGGTCTCACTATGTAGTCCAGGCTGGCCTTGAACTCACTGTGTAGTCCAGGCTGAACATGAACTCATGGAAATCCTCCTGCCTCAGTTTCCTGAGTGCTGGGATTATAGGGGTGCACCACCACACCTGCCTGTATTTCTTTACTTTTTTTCTGCCCTGCACCCATTCCCCTTCTGATAAGTATGGTCTCCCAGCTCTCTAAGGGTCTTCCTCTCCTGCCTCCATCTTTATCCTTCTGTGGTGTGGATCAGAGAGATGTTATTTCTCCATCTTTCTCTCACTGGATCTTTCCTGTCATTCCCTTCTGCCATCAGTGAGCTTTTATTGACTGGTTTTTGCACTTCTGAGGATTGAACCCAGGACCTTGCTTATGCCATGCAAATGCTCTGCCACTGTGCTTGCCCCAGCCCTAGTGAGTTTTCAAACATCAATTGTTGTATTTTTCAATTCTAAAACTTTCAGTTGGCTTTTTAAAAATTGTGGTTTTTTTCCTTTTTAAACATTGGGGATTGAACAAGCTCTACCACTGAGCTACATAGTAGCTTTCATACTGAGATACATCCCCAGACCATTTCCAATTCTTTTTTAGTTTACATTTTGAGACAGGGTCTTCTTAAACTGCGGGGTGTGTACCTCCACGCCTGGCTTGCATTTTCTGTCTCTTTGCTGGGTGGGCAATCTTCCACTCATTAGAAATGGACATTTGCCTTACTTGTTGGCACATTTTTATAACAGGTGCTTCGAAGCCTTTGTCAGGGAATTTCAACATCTATCACACAAATTGAGGTGGCCCTAGTTCTTCATATGGCAAGTACTCTACTGTATTGGATATGTTGAATATTCTGAGTCTCTGAGTCTTGTTTAAAATCCTATGCCTTCAAATAAATTGTCTTCTTTTAATTTAAAAAAAAAATCCTATGGAAGCTGAGCATGGTGGTACACCCCTGTAATTCCACCATGGGAGGCGGAGGCAGGAGATTACCATGAGTTCGAGGCAGCCTGGGCTACACCATGAGTTTAAGGGTGGCCTGGACTCCATAGTGAGACTGTCTCAAATAACAAAACAAAACAACAACGACAGGAAAACCGTACAGAAAATGTTGATTCTTACCTGAATGTGGCACAATCCTGTAATCCTAGCAATCTGGGAGGCTGAAGCAGGAGGATTGTACGTTTGAGTCAAACCTGGGCAAATTAGCGATTTAGTGAGACCTCGTCTCAAAATGAAATAATAGCAAACTTAAAAGGGCTGGGGGTGTAGCTCAGTGCAAAGGCCTTAGGTTCAATCTCCAGGAAAGAAAGGGGGCGGGGGGGAGTTGAAAATATTTTTAAAAATGTTAGTAGGTACGTAGGGCCCGGGACTTAGCTCAGTGGCGCCGCGCCTGCCTTGCAAGCGCAAGGTCCTGAGTTCGATCCCCAGTACCCAAAAACAAAACAAAGCAAAACAAAAGAAAACAAAAACACCTGCTGGCAGGTAACAGCGCCAGGCTGCAGATCTGCAGGCCTCAGTTCCAGGCCGGCTCCGCTGGCTCTGCCCCGCTAGCGCGCCCCCTGGCGGCGGTTCCGGGAGCGGCGGCTCCGCTCCGAGCTTTGGGTTGCGCCGGGGCTGGGTAACGACTTTACCGGGTCGCTTTCCTGCTACGAAGGTCCTACAGCTTTCTGGTTCCTGGGCTCCAGCCAGCACAGGAACAAGGAGAAAACAGGGGACCCCGCCCGCCCCCCACTGTGTGGAGGCCCAGGCGGCCCGGACGGGGCCCAACCCCCTGCAGGGCCCTCGCCTCCCGACCTCCTCCCCAGGCCCACAGCTCAGCTGCAGGCAAACTTCGGTCCCCAGTCCCCAGGCCTCTCGGACCCCCAGGACCACGGATGCCTCGAGGCCTGAGCCCAACTCCCCAGTCCTTCAAGCCAGCGGCCCCCATCCTGCCCTCGCTGATAGGAAATGGCTGCGCATGCTGCCCTCTCATCTCCGTCCCCTCTCCCCTTCCTGCCTAGGACCGAAGGGAAGGTTGTTCTACCACTGAGCCACATCCCCAGGCGTTTTAATGTACTGATTCTTTTTTATTTTGAGATCTCACAAAGTTGCTGAGGCCCTACTCACACTCATGATCCTTCTGCCTCAGTCTCCCTAAGTGCTGGGATCTTCCTGCCTCAGCCTTCCTAAGTGCTGGGATTACACCGTGTCTGATTCTCTGTTTCCTTTTATCAAGCCTGTCTGTGCCTGGTGTATGTTTTTTGGAGACAGAGTCTTGCTATGTAGCCCAGGCTGGTCTTGAACTCATGGGAATCCTCCTGCCTCAGCCTCTGGGTGGTGGGGTTACAAGTGTGTGCCACCACGCCCGGCTTAACCTCTTTGAGTCTCAATGTCCTCTGTGTAACGGGCCCCCTATTTCCCACCTTGCAGGATTGTTCTGAAGATTACTCCAGCTAATTCCTGTCTCTGGCGTGTAGCAAAGGGCCCAATACATTGTGTTATTTTTATTTGCTGGCGATTTAGGGAGGAAGTGGCAGAAGCAATGGGGAAAACCTCAAGTTTCTTCAGTCCTGGGTTCCGGCCACGCTGAGGGCCCAGCCTTCCTCCTCTGGCTCCCAGCCCCTGCCTGGGTGCTCGGCCACCCAGGAGTCGCCCTTGTCTGGTGTCCCTGACCCTGCACCAGGGAGCAGGTAGCCAGCGCTCTACCTGTGCTGGCCCTGTTGGCCAAGGATGCACTAAAAATACACTATTGGGCTCCAAAAAACCAAGAAAAACTGCTACTGATCTAGACATCCCGGAAGTGCTACTTTCTAGATTTATGTCAGCAGAAAGAGCCAGGCCTGGGACAACGCTCAGCCGCTCAGCCGCCAGGGTCGTGAGCCCCCGGGTCGCTGGCTCCTGTTGTACACAGCCAGGGTGGCTATGGCGGCTTGGCTGCCTTTATCTTTTATTCATCTGTCATCTTTGGTTTCCTCTTGCAGTCTTTATGTTTTCTGATAACTGTCACATTCTGAGCAAAACTGGCAAAGATAGCAATCGGCCTCCCTCAAAGATGGCGCCCTTGTATCTGTCCCTAACCTCTCCTTGCCGGGCACAATCTTTTGAACACTGTGTGTGTGTGCACGCATGTGTATAAAACTTCTCAGCTCCTGTTTTGTTATTTGGTGTTTTTTTTTGAGTCAGGGTCTCACTATGTAGCCCAGGCTGGCCTCCAACTTTCAGCGGTCCTCCTGCCTCAGCCTCCTGAGTACAGTACTGGGACTACAGGGGTGAGGCACAACACTGGGTGCTCAGTCTCAATAGGAGATGAGAGAGAGGCAGGAGGAAAAGCAACATTGATGGGGACCCTACCAAAGCAGTGAATTTTTTTTTGGTACCAGGGATCGAACTCAGGACCTTGTGCTTGTGAGGCAGGCGGCGGAACCACTGAGCTAAATCCCTGGCCCCACAAGCAATGAATTTTATACAGCTTCTCGCTTCATCCTTGAAGAAATTCTATGAGAGAACTTTAGGTGGGCCTGGTGGTACACACCTGTAGTCCCAGCACTTGGGAGGCTGAGGCAGGAGGATAAGAACTTCGGAGGCCAGGCCCAGGCAACTCAGTGAGACCCGGTCTCAAAATCAATCAAAACCAAAGCAGACCGAATCAATCCCAACAACAAGAAACCAAAAAACCAGGCCAAAAAGGGTTGGGGTTGTAGTTTAAAAGTAGAACCCTTGGGGCTGGGGATTTAGCTCAGTGGTCTCGCTGCCTGCTGCGCAAGCGCAAGGACCCGAGTTCGATCCCCAGTACCAAAAAAAAAAAAAGCACCTGTCTCATGTGTGTGAAGCTCTGGGCTCTATCCCCAGCACCACACGTGTGCACACACGCACAGAGTGCACCAGGGCCTGGCACAGTAACAAATGGCTCTGGTTCCAGCTGCTTGGGAGACTGAGGCAGGAACTCACTGAGCCCAGGCAGGACATCTCAGAAAAAATACCCCAACTAAGACGAAACTAAAACAAGAGTGAAATAGATGTTTTCTTTTTGTTGTTGTGGGTTCTGTGTTTTGTTGTGTTGTTTAGCTTTTTGAGATGGGGTTTTTCTATGTATTCCAGGCTGACCTCGAGCTTTCTGCAATTCTCCTGCCTCAGCCTCCTGAGTGCTGGGATTACAGGCATGCGCCACCATGCTGGGTTTGTTGTGCTTTATTTTATTTTGTTTTGGTACCGGGGATTGAACTCGGGACCTGGCGCTTGCGAGGCAGGCCGGGGGGGGGGGGCACTGAGCCAGATCCCCAGGCCGTGCTGTGCTTTACTGAAGAGCAGTCCTTTCCTCCTTTGGCCCAGGTACTGTGGTGGGCTGCATGTTGAGATTCTCCTGGGGCCTCCCCGTGGGCGAGCTCTTGCTTCCCTGAGTGGACACCACAGTCCTCCGCAGTTCCCGACCAGCAGGGATGGGCGTGTGACAGGCAGGGGTGACAACTGGGTGATCAGGCAAGCATTTCTGACAGGCACTAAAGTGCTTTGATTCTGGTCCAGCTGCAGGAAGGTTCTGCAGAGAACTGACTGTGTCACATTTGATGTGTGACCAGGGCCCAGAACAAAGAAGCTGAAGATTCTCACTTTAAAAGTTTTGCTTGGTTTTTAATTTTTAAAATTTACTTACATTTTTAATTTTTTTGGTTTTGATGAGTGCCAGTTAATACTACACGATGTTGGGTCTGTTCTAGGAAGTTGGGACCTGCATTCTAGTCAATTCCAGTCCCATCACGTCTTCCTTTTCCTTCTTTCCTACTTGTCCCCTTTCTGTCTCTAGAAGTCTGCCTCCTGGTTTCCTGTCCTCTTTCCTTTAATTCTTTATTAATTTGTGTATTTTTAAGGTTTCTTATGTCAGAGAAATCATGGAGATTTAACTGAGTCTAGTAGCTTCACTTAACAGGATGGTTTCTAGTTCTATCTATTTCCCTGCAAGTAACACAGTTCCACTCTTGTTCATGGGTGAGTAGTATTCCTTTTCGTGTATATACCACAGGCATGGAGGCTGTTTCCACAGCTCAGCTGTTGGGAACTGCACTGCTGGAAACCTGGGTGTGTACAAGTCACTACGGTATGCAGCCCTAATTCTTTAAGGAACATGCCCTGGAGTGGTGTGGCTGGGCCAGATGGTGTTTCAGTGTTGAGTCTTCTGAGGAATTGCCACACTGATCTGCAAGTGGCCCCACTGCTTTGCCTACCCATCAACAGTTTAGAGGGCCCTTTCTTTCTTCATCCTCACCAGCTACTCATTGTTTTCCGTGTTTCTGATGACAGTCAGGGAGGAGATGGAATCTCAGTTTTAATTTGTATTTCTCTGAGGGTGGAGATAGTGAACCTTTTTCATGTACTTCTTGGCCTTTTGAGAAGTCTGCTCAGTTCATTCACCCAGGATTTTATTGGGTTCATTACCTGAGGGGGTTCACTGCTTTGTGTTCTTTATATGTTCTAGGTACTAGTCCTCCACAGAAAAGTAGCTGGTGCACTTTTCCCCCATCCTGCTGCCCGTCTCATCCTCTCTTCTTGTTTCCTTGCGGTGCAGAAGCTTTGGAATTTACTGCAGTTCCTTTTGTTGCTTCTTGGTGTTATTTCTGGCACTGTTGCAGTTCTGTTCAGGAAGCCCCTGCCTGCACCTATGGTTCAGGTCTTTCCCCGTTGTCTTCCAGCACTTTCAAAGTTTCTGACTTTATATCTGGTCTCTGAGCATTTTTGTTGATTTTAGTACAGGGCCAGAGGCAGGGCTTTAGTTTCAATTTCCTGCATGTTGACCAGCAGTTTTTTCAGTTTGTTAAGACTTTTTTCCAGCACATTTTTTTTCTTTAGCCAAATGAAAAGTTTACCAGCAACATTTGCTGGCTTCCACGTTATTAAAGACAAAAGTCTCACTACCTGCTACTGATTGCCATTCACCTAGATTGCTGTAGCAGTTTCTTCATTGCTATGCCAGCCAGCACTAAAAATCACTTTGGCATTTATGAAGCTTTTTCACCACTGTTTGTCTTCTTTCACAGGACATTTCTCAGGATTGCTTATTCTGCTGGTAACCTTGACAGATGTGCGAGGTCAGTGATGGTTAACTGGTGTCAACTTGAATTTAGCCCATTGGTTTAGCACTGTTCTGGGCGTGTCTGGATGATGGACACATGGAAGAGGGAAGTCCCACCCAAATGTGGGTGGCACCAGCCAATGGGCTTGTAGCCTGGATGGAATAAAAAGGGAAAGAAGAAGGAAGTCTGGGTTTTGCTTCTTTGGAGGAGGAGCTCCAGTCTTTGCCATCGCCTTTGAACTTCCATCTCCAGGCTTCCAGAGCAGACCCTTCAGCTTCCTGTTATGGATTCACATGGGACACTGCAGTGAGCTCCAGGCCTTTGACTTTTGACCGAATCCTCTGCTCACCGCCATACAGATGATTTTGCACTCTTCCACACCTGACTCTGAGGTGGTAAATATGTACAATATTGCAAATATATACATTATATTAAATTTCTTCCAGGCTGGGGATTTAGCTCAGTGTTTCCACCACCTGCCTTGCAAGCTCAAGGTCCCAAGTTTGATCCCTGGTACCAAAAAAAAAAAGAAAATTCCTCTAGTGAACCCTAACTGAGACCGTCTCTGCAGGGACAGGAGCAGGCTTGCTTACTGCTTGGTCTACAAGTGGTGGGGTCCCACATTCAGTGTTTCCCAGCTTCATGGGCAGCACTCACCCAGGCCACCCCATCCCCCTAGGACTCGGAGGCAAAGAGATCCAGGGCAAATAGACAGATGCTCAGGCTGCCTGCTCCAACACGAGCCCCAAAGTCAGCACACATTTTAGCCCCGTTGTAAAAAGTCAGATATCTGTAGGTGCTTGGATTTGAATCTGTGTCTTCTATTCTGTCCCATGGATCTACAGTGAAATTTTTATTCCAGTATCATGTTGTTTTTGTTAACTATAGCTCTGGTGCACAGTTTAAAGTTGGGCATAGGATGCCCCAGCATTGTTCCCCTCACTCCTGAGACAAGGTCTCCCTATGTAGCCCAGGCTGGCCTTGAACTCACAGAGATCCTCCTGCCTCGGCCTCCCCAGTGCTGGGATTATAGGCCTGGGCCTCCATGCCTAGTTTGGTGGGTGGATTCTTCATTCCACTGTCAGGGTGCTGGGCCACATGCTGGTCTCACCATTGCAGCTTCACTCCTAGAACAGCACCCTTAAATTTTATGCTTAGCGCAGCTGAAACCTTATTTCCCAAGGGCAAAGTCAGGGTGGTCTCTATGGGCAAACCTGCTTACATGTAAGCGCTGCAGAAAACCGGCTCCCCTGGCCAAACTCGCCATTTCTCCACGTGAGTGACAGCGGCTGATGATAGAAAGGACCTGTTAGTGAGGGAGCAGAAAGGGCCTGGTGCATGAAAGCGAGCACAAGACGAGCTCTGGATAAGGCTGGGCTGAGTCCGCACTGGTGACCCTCATCTTGAGGCAGGACCCCGTGACACCTGTCATCTGCGTCCCCAGCACTCCAGACTGATTGGTGCACCTGGGCTGAGTACTTCAGAGACCGCAGGATCCAGAAAACATGCAGCCTCCCCGAAAACTGATTTCACTGTAACTGGTGCTGTGGTGTTGGGTCAGCTTCCATCTTTGGTCTCCTGGGATGGAAGCCAGGGTCCTGTGTGTGCTCATAGAGGGATGATTCACGACAGCCAAATGGTAGAAAAGCTTACCTGCGCTGGCAGGGGGAGGATAAACAAGACATGTCACACACTGTGGAGTATTATGTAGCCATCAAAAAGAATGAAATTCTGCTACATACTACAATGTGGGTGAACCTGGACCGTGTTTTGTTCAATGAAGTAAGTCAGACACAGCAGGGCAGATACTGTCTGACTTACTTACAGAAGGTACTTGGCACAGTCAAATAGAGACAGAATGCAGCATAGTGGCTGGGGGGGAGAAGGGTGTCTGATATTGTCTGATAGCTAGGAAGTTCCAGTTTGGGAAGGTAAAAATGTTCCAGAGGTAAAGCTGGGCATGGTGGCACACAACTGTAGTCCTAGCACTCAGGAGGCTGGGGCAGGAGAGTCACTTCGAGTTTGAGACCAGCCTGGGCTACAAAGTGAGTTCAAGGCCAGTCTGGAACACATAGCAAGCTCTGTCTCAAAAAAAACCAAGCGCGCGCGCGCACACGCGCGTGTGCACACACACACACGGCAGGAAAGCCATCGCCTTCAACACCAACGTGAGCCTCCCCTCCCTTAGCCACCTATGGACCTGGCGTGCAGGGATGACATCAAGCGAGGCCTGATGTCCTGACCTCACCTCCCTGGTGACCAAGAAGACACAGTGACATCCGTGCAGGCAGAACCGGGGGCACAGGAGCGGGGCCCAGGGCAGGGCGGGGAGACCTCCGCGGGGACGCTGGCGGGCGATGGACGCCGGGCTGCGGCTCCTCCAGCAGCGCGCTGGTTCCTGTTGGGTTCTCTCCTGCTGCATTTACTGTATTTTCTTCGAAAACCTGGGCCTTGGTGCCTCGTTTCTCTGGGCTCCCACACTCCGCTCTCGAGTGCACCCCATATCTCTGTCTGTAATAAACCTTCCCATGTCTCCTTAAAGAACGAAAACTGGGCCTCCCTTCTCCTGTGTCTGAGTAGGAAAATCTGTGTCTTGTGTGTTGTTCTTCCCTCACTACTCAGAAACCTCTGGAGTCCACGTCTCCTCAGGGCTGGAGCCGGCGTTGTCGGAGGCTGCTGCGCTGCTCTCACGGGAGGAACGGCGAGCACCGAGCCCGGAGGGCTGCAGGCGAGCTCCGCACACCGTGGGCTTGGGGGGCACCCGCCACTCTGCCCTCCTCCCGCCCTCGGGGCCCTGGGAGCCTCGTGTGTGGAGCTCCTCCAGCCTGACCAGCCCTGGACAGGATGCTGGCAGCCCCTCCAGTTCCGCCTCCTGCCGGTTGAAAATGATTTATGTAAGAATGTTTCCCTGGAATTTGTGTTTCAGGTACCACTAAGGCCAAGATCGGCGTGGTGGCCCATGCCTGTAATCCCAGGACTTAGGAGGCTGAAGCAGGAGGATTGCCATGAGTTTGAGGGCAGTCTGGGCTACATAGTGAGAAACTGTCTAAAAAAATACATACATAAATAAAAATAAATAGATTTAATTTGACCAAAATCAGCTCCAGAGAAGCATAGTCAAGGAACAAACAGGTTTCTTACAAAAGAAAATCTGTGTGGCTGCTGATAGATTTCTTTCTCCTTAAAATAGCCGCTGCATATAATGGCCACCTTCTCCTTCCCATAATGCACCCCCATCTCCTGCCACAAGCTCCCCTTCTTCCCACAACCCACTGCGTTCCCGCCTAAAACCCAACCCCAAGATGGCTTCCTTCCTGCCCAAACTGGTTTTCTTCATCCCATGATGCAGTGTTTCCAGCCTAAACCTGGTCCTCAAAATGGCTCCTCCCGCCAAAAGACAACCTTCTTCTTCCCAACATGCCCCTCTTCCTACCAAAAGAGTAACCCGATACTCTCTCCCTTCCTGGCAACTAGTGATGTCACAAGTTCCTCCAATCCCTTGGTGACATGCCTTGTAGACCCTCCAATCCCTCACCGTCCTACCTCCCAATCCCCACCCAACCTCTATAAAAGTGCTCCAACCCCTGCCACGGTGCTGCACTCTGTTCAGAGGCAGCCGGGTAGGCTGTCCCTTCTATTTGATAAAAGGCTTCTTGTGGTACTGGCCTGGTTTTGGTTTTCGGTTCTTTTACCTGACAGCTGCAAGGGGCCGGCAAAATGCAAATGAGGTCTGCTGTGTCCTGTATTATTTCCGTGCACTCAGGTGGCAAACATCACAAAGACTGGCACTAGAACTTGGCTCATAAGGGTCTCTCCAAGCCCAGCTCGGCAGCATGTAGGCCGGGCGTGGGGCCTGGGCAGAGGTGAGGAAATCCCGGTTCCACCCCTTCCACCTTGCCTCTTCACTTCTGCTTCTGGCTGCCCGAGGTGAGCCGTCTCCTCTGCCCCTGCTGCCGCCCTGTGCCACCCCACTCCGGCCGAAGACGCAGAGCCAAACATCTGGACTACAACCTGAGAAACCGTGAGCAGGAGCACACTGTCCTCCCTGGCACGGATTCATCCCGGGCTTTTGTTACGGTGACGAGAAGCTGACCGACCCACCTGACGGGACCGGGCATGGGGAGGGTGTGGCGCTGTTTCCCGAGTCGGAGCGCTTAAACCCCTGTGCCCGAGCAGTTCCACGCCACGGTGCATCTGTCACCACTGTCACCATAGTACCAACAACTGGCGTGCATGATAGGGATGGAACTGCCCTGTTTAAAATAGTAAAAGGGGACCAGGGATTTAGCTCAGTGGTTCTGCCGCCTGCCTTGCAAGCGCAAGGACCTGAGTTCGATCCCCGGTACCAAAAACCCCCCCCCAAAACAACAAAAACCACTGCACTTCAGTAGTTGCTGTGAATTAAAACAGTAAAAGGGCCGGCCGTGGTGGTGCACACCTGTGATCCCAGCACACGGGAGGCTAAGGCAGGAGGATCACTGTGAGTTTGAGGCCAGTCTGGGCCACATAGTGAGTTCAAGGCCAGCCTGACCTACATAGTAAGACCCGGTCTCAAAAATACAAAAAAGAAAAGAAAAGAAAAGTAACCAAACAACAGCAGGTGCATACGCCCATGAAGAGCATATGTTAGGAACAGGATTAGGAGTCGCTCCTAGTTGGATGCCACGGTCCTGAGGTTTGCCTGTCCCCACCCCCTGATGGGGAGCCCCTTCTGAGTGGTTTCTGTATCGCAGGGCTGGGTGCAGGCCAGCTCAGCCCCTCTTGGTGGCCAGGACACCTGTCACCTCCCCTTCTTTGCCTCTTGTGCCCTTGTCTGCTATTAGTGTCATCTGGGCCCCACCCAGGAGGGGCAGAAACCATTTCCCAGTCTTCCTGTGTACTGTACGGCCGCCTCAACCACCTTTCCATGCCGCGAGATGTGGAGTTATTCCATTCCCTTTCCTCACTCCTCTTGCTCAGGCCAGGGATCAAAGCTGTAAATGAAAATGCTGCCTAGAGTCTTCTGTGCTAGTGAGTACCATGGAGGAGAGAATTCCTAGAAGAATTGCTGAGTCAAAAGAAATATATATATATGTTTAGGCCTCCAAGGCGCAGGCTTCCGGGTGCCTCTCAGATCTGAGCAGTGACATCTGCTCCGAGTTCTTAGCTAGCCCAGTAGGGGGAATGGCTCCAGGGCCAGGCAATGCTCACCTCCTGACCTTTCACCTCTCTTCTTTCTCCCTGGGGGCTGCTGGCGGAGGCATGGTGCTTTCCGTTGGCCCTTCTGCTAGCCCACCGCCCATACCCTGAGAAAGGTGGCCCTGGCTGGGAGAGGAAGTGGCAGGGTCTTCCCTGCCCCCCATGTGGCTGAGGACGTCTAGGAAAACTCAAGTCCAGACTTCAAAGTGCACTTAATGGCATGGAGAAATATCCCAGTGGAGGGTCACACCATCAACAGAAGCCCTGTTGTCACTCACTCAGAAACATGACATTTCTCCTTTTGAATTCAGTCTCATCAAGGCTTGGTTCAGGCCAACACCTTCGCACACGAAGCCTACTTGGGTTTCTTGCCGGCAGTTGCAGTGTGACAGCAGGGAGGAAATGTTGCCCTTTGCTCTGCCTTTGGTCAGCTTCACTAAGGTGCATTTACCATGCTCCCACTCCCAAGTTTAAATATTTGGGACAGAATCTTGCTCTGTAGCCCAGGCTGGCTTCAGCTCACAATCCTCCTGCTCAGCCGCCCTAGTGCTGGCATTCCAGGTGTATGCCTGTCTTTAGAGTAATATTTTCATGAGATTTTGGGTCAGACATTCCAAATGCTATCTAACTGGGGTGCTCCCCCTAACTTAGTCTATCTGGACCCTGTGGAGTTCAGAGTCCTGAAGTCCTGGCCTCCCTGTTGGGAGGAAACGACTTGGGGACCCCTCTATCTTGGAAGGTTATGAACTGGGGCAGTTCATTCTTTGCTAGAGTTTTGTCCATTTAGCAGAGATTGACTAGAAACAGAGCAACCTGGGAGCTGGGGATTTCGCTCAATGGTTCCGGCGCCTGCCTTGCAAGCAGAAGGACCCGAGTTCGATCCCCCGTACCAAAAAAAAAAAAAAAGAAATAGAGCAACCTAGTTTCCTGATGATATATAAGAAGTCTACTAATATTTAATGTAAGCCAGGCATGGAGATGCACACCTGTCATCTTAGCACTGGAAGGCTGAGGCAGGAGAATCACTGAGTTGGAGGCCAGCCTGGGCTACATATCGAGTTCAAGATCAGCCTGAACTACATGGTGAAGCTTTGTATCAAAAAGTAAAAACAAAACAAAACAAAAAACCCCAAACAGCAGCAGCAGCAGCAGCAAGTAGGGTAAATATTGCCTGTGTCATCAGACATTTTTTTCAGGTTAAAGGAAATAATGAGCTGGGGCTGGAATTTGCAGTATACCAGTACACAAAGTAAAGCAAAAGGCATCACGCAGTTAAACAGAAGAAAGCCTAGTTCTTTAAGAAAAAGATAATTGTTCTTCAGTGTGCATTGTACCCACAAACACGGATCACCAGCAGCCACAAAGCTGTACATTTTTAAGTGGGAGCCGCTCTGCTCCGGAGAGGAACCATTTGTGAAGTGGATCGTATTTTCCCACAGGGCAACCTTGTGTTTGGCTGAGAGCTTTATATCAAATAAACCAAACCAGTGGCCAACGATATGATGAGAAACAGAACCAAACAAAATCATACCCCGAAACCAAAGGATTTTAGGGGTCAGAGAGACCTTAGGGACTCTATGATAAGAGGCTTTAAAACTGTTTTTAAAAGAGAGAAGCCTCTTCTTTGGCAACCTTTTTGAAGATATAAAACAGCTAACAGAGGAGCTCGCTGGGGTGAACCTTCTCATGCATCCCTTCCTGACCTCCCTGGGTCACCTGAGATGTGCTTTGAATCCTCAAAATCTCCCTCCTTCCTACAGTTCAGCAGCACAGCATGGTCAGCAATGGCACAAACCATGGGTTTCCTCATCTGGAAAAACCAGGACACGGAACTCAAGGTTGCTGGGAAGAGTCCAGGGAATCTTTCTATAAGAGTAGAAAGACAAGGCAGGTGTGGGGGTGGATGCCAGTAATCCCAGCACTCAGGAAGCTGAGGCAGGAGGATTGCTGAGAGTTGGAGGCCAGCCTGGGCTACACAGCAAGACCTTGTCTCAGAAAACAAAAACAAACAAAAATACAATAGAAAGACAATGACAGGAGCTGGGTGTGGTGGTCCACACCTGTAGTCCCAGTACTTGGGAGGTTGACATAGGAGAATCTGTGAGTTCAAGGCCAGCCTGACTTACACAGCAAGACCCTGTCTCAAAAAAAAAACAACAAAAAAAGAAAGAAAGAAAGACGATGAGAGCCACATGGGTAATTTTTTAGTAGAGTTTTAAAAAACATGAAATTAAATTTAATATGTTATATTTAACCCATCTCCAACATGTTAGCATTTTGTCATGAAATCCATCTATATTCTTTTGTTTATTCTCTAGCATTGAAACTATCTGTGTATTTTGCTCTTTTTAATTTAATCATTTTTTTTGAGACAGAGTCTCACTATGAATTCCAGTTTATCCTTGAATTGACTGTAGCTCAGGGTACTCTGCAGCCTCCTAAGTGCTGATGATGGGTGTGCCCCATCACGCCAGGCTTGCGTTTTGCTCTTGATGGTGTGTCTCTTTTCAGACCAGCCTCCTGTCCCACACTTAGTGGCCACCTGTGGTTGGTGGCAGCAGGGCAGGTCTGCAGTGTGCTAGGTGTTCTGCCTGGGTGTGCTCACACAAAGTCTCACTGTCATCCACCCGCTCCCTGTTGTGCGCATTGTTACTCCTCCCCATTTCCTGTTGACCTCTTGCTCAGACCTCAAGCTGTGGGCAGTGGCCACTTCCTCCTGCCTCCCATCTTCATTCTGTGGTCCCTCGGTGCCCATCTCCATTATAGACCTTTTAGGGATCCTGGGGGTTGAACCTAGGGCTTTGCACTGACCTACATCCCTAGCCCCTTTAAGCATTTTAATAACTTATTTTGAAACAAAGCCTTGCTAGCTTGCCCAAGTTGGGCTTGAACTCGAAGTTCTCCTGCCTCAGCCTCCCAGGTGCTGGGATCACAGGCGTGCACCGTCATGCCCAATAGGACCAGGCATTTGTGCATAGCTACGGTAACCTCCCAGGGCAATGCTGGGGTGAGGCTTAGCAGGTCCCATTGCTCAGTGTTTGGGACACACTCTCTTTGTCACTGCTTTCAGTCTAGGTCCCACAGAGTCCCTTTTCCTCTTGGTTTCTGCCCTGCAGAGTGGGGTAAGGGAGAGGAGGGGACATGGGACATGTTTTCCCCAGGGTTGATTCTTCACTGCTGGTCAAAGTCAGATGTCCAGTTGGTGGACTCAGCCCCGAGTGTCCCCGAGTCCCCTGTTTCGAGGGCCCCGGGTCGGCTGCAGTGTTTGATGTGCCTTCACTTTAACAGAAAGCACACCAGGGCCGGTTAATGATCGTGACCCGTCATGTGGCCACTCCAGGTGGCAGTGATGGATGGGCTCGCGGGAGGCGCTGGGTGCTGGGCGGAGGTTTATTTAAGTGAGGCTGATAATGGGGCCCTGAGCCCCTGCGCAGCAGGACCTTAATGGGCTGGAGGCAGAGTCCCCTTTGTGGGCCACACGCCTGTCCACCGAATAAAAAGCATTCCTGGGAGATCCAGAGCTGCTTTCAGTGCTCTGCCGGGTGGGAAAAGCCCTCTCCCATCAGCAGCCTGGAGTCGTCCTGATGCGGCCTCCACCATCCAGAGGCTCGTGTTGCTACTTAGCTGTTGGAAAAGGCGCCTTTCAGGACTCGTGGGGGTGCTGGTCCCAGTGACTCTGGCTCCAGTCTTCTGGGTGGACACAATGCCCTGCAATCAGGAACATTTATTTCACTTCTCTTTGTTGCCTGGGAAGCAACCAGGGCCTCCACCACCAGGCTACTGCCAGCCTCAGGATGATTTGGAGTCTCATCTTTTTAGGATTTGCTGAGCATCATCCAGGGCCACAGCTCGGGACATCTGTCTGTCTTTGGGTCCGTGTCACGATAGCACTGTCCTTTGTAAACTTTGCCTGCTGCTTTTCAATGCCATGTGGCGGAGTTAGAAGCTAAGGTGTCATGCTGCAAATAAGCTGTTGGGAAACAGCCTTGCCACAGACCCCTCCGGAGGGATGCAGACGCCAAGCTGGGTCACCAGGGGACCTTTAATCTCCGAGGGTGGAGGCAGGGAGACACGCTGTCCCTGGGGGTCCTGCGATAACTCGGTGGTCGAGGCTGGTGCCTGATGATGGCGACGTCCACTTGGCTCCCCGCTTACTAAAGCCAGCAGCGCACGGCCCTGCCCGGCCTGACAGCATAAACATCAGGTTTCAGTAAATAAACTCGGCTATCACGCAGCTGCCCACATGCACTTAGGCTGTGACTGACAGCTCGCTCGGGGGACTTAGCGTCCAGGCCCTGGCTTTTGGGTGCGGAGGCTCTGGGTCTCCAAGATAAACAGATCTGTCGGTGAGAGTGACCAGAGTGTTGGGTCAGACAAGGGTCACTCCTGGGTCGCCCTGCTGGGAGCTCTGGCTCTGCTTTGTGTTCATCCGGGAGAAAAGGAGGGGGATGGCTCGAGGGTGGGGTCTCTCCAGGGAAGCCTCCTAGCCTCGGAGTCACGTCAACTCCGGATCTCTGGCGATCGATATAGGGGAGGACGCAGGCGTCCGCGTCACGGCGCAAATGCTATGACAGGTCGCCAGCCCGGCTGCCCTGTACTGTGGCTTTGGGCAAGGGTCCTCCGGGTCCAGAGTGAGGGACCTGATACTGTTTTGCACTGCAAAGACAGCGGGAGAATGGGGAGCTTTTGTCGTCCCTGGATCTCTTCTGGATCTCGCTGATTTTCCTGGAAAATATTTCTTCAGGCTTACACTCCTTACCAGCTAGGGGCGTTGGGGGAGAGTGATCCTCAGGTGAAAGGTGATTGGATTAGGACGGTTTATGGCTGACTTGCTGTTAGGTGGGGTCTGGTGGGAAGAGGCGGGCACTGGGGTGTGGCCTGGATTTTTTCCCTCCCTCGCTCTGCCCTTCGCCTCTCTGCTTCCTGTGCGCCATGCCCTGAGCAGCTCTCCTCCACCAGGCCCCTGTGCCACGCCTCCCTGCCTTGGAGCCAGGGGACCATGAACTGAAATGTGAGCCCGAATAAACCTCTCCTTCAGTTGTGGGTGTTGGTACTCCGTGATGGGGAAAGTGCTTAAAGCAGCACCTCTGCTAGACACCCCACTTCTCACTGGGACAGGCCAGGACAGGAAGGTGTGACATCAAAGAAGGAACTTGTGGCATGTTTGTTTGTTTCAAGACTGCAGCACTGAAAAAGGACTTTATTATCATTTTATTTTGAAACAGTTTTGCTGAATTGCCTAGGCGAGACTCAAACTTGTAATCATCCTGCCTCAGCCTTCCAACTTGAGCCAATGTTCAGGTGCTTGCTCTGGAAAATAGCTCAGTTTAACAGAAATCGAAGAGACTGATGTCATCAGATAAACCAAGCTGGAAGCACCCATAAAGAAGCCCTTGGGAGTGCTGGTATCCACTTTTCAGTAAGCCCAATTTATCAAATATATGATATATCAAAGTTGCAGTTAATGATATATAGAGAGAGACCCTTTGAAGATGTGATTAAAAGAATCGAAATCATACTAAGTATCTATAACCACAGTGGATTCAAACTAGGTACCAGAGGGTAGCCAGTACCAGAGGGTAATGCGAGTCTCTGAGCTCTTAGAAACTAAACACCAAGTGGAAAGTCTTTTTTTATTTGTGGGAGTTGCCAGGAAAATTTAAAAAAAATGTACTGAGCTGCATGAAAATGAAAACAGTGCAGGGTCGGGGATTTTGCTTGTTGTTTCCGCTGCCTGCCTTGAACAAGGACCTGAGTTTGATCCCTGGTACCAAAAACAAACAAACAAACAAACAAAAACCCAAAACAGTGCATCAAGGTTGCTGGACTACAGCTAATGTGGTCTTCGGAGGGGAGGCTCAGAGCACTAAGTGCTGGCATATGATGGGTCCAGGAGAAGTGGAGATCAACTGCGGCCTCAGAAGGAAGGGAACAATAAAGACAGAGGCAGACAATGTCAGGAAGGCAAAAACAATGTGAAACCAGCGAAACCAAACCAGGTTTGTGGAAAAGATCAGTAAAGTTGACAAATCTCTAGAGAGAGATAAAGCGCAGAAGAGAAAAGATACAAACAACCACGACCAGAAATGAACAGGGGCTGCGACTGAATACCATTCAGACACAACAGGCCAGCAGCTGCACCCAGAAAATTAGATCAGCAGCAGTGTAAGAATAGAGCAATTCCTTGAAACTGTAAACGATCACAGCTCACCCAAGGTAAAATGGCTTCAATAGCCCTCTGATTATTAAGAAAATTGAATTTATAATGAGTCCCCACACAGCAAAAGAAATCCCTAGGGTGAGATAGCTTCACTGAGAGAATTCTATCAATTGTTTAAGCAAGAATTACCACTGATTCAACACATTTTTCCCAAAAAATAAATGAAGGAGCACTTTCCAATTCATTTTATAAATTTAGTAACACCCTGATCCTAAAAAAGACAAAGACAGACAAAATAAAATTTAAAAAGAAGACTGCAGAACAGTATATTTCATGAGTACAAATTCAAAAACTGTTAATAAAATACCAGCAAGTAGAATTCAGCAATAAATGACAATAACTACACACTGGGGCCAAATAGTATTTATTCTAGGGATATAAGACTGGTTCAGAATTTGGTTGGACTTAGTAGATGACATTCTTCTCAGCTGCACATAGGATGTTCTCTAAAATAAACCACAAGGGCCGGGGGTTTAGCTCAGTGGTTCCAGTGCCTGCCTCTCAAGTGCAAAGTTCCTGAGTTGGATTCCTGGTACCAACCCCTCCAAAAAAAGATTCCCCTTTGGGCCAGAGCAAGTCAAGCCCAAAGCTCATACAAGAGTGGAAATTATAAAAGTCAGAGCAGAAATTAATGTAATGGAGACCAAAAAAAATACAAAGAATCAATGAATCAAAGAGTTGGTTCTTTGAAAGATTAAATAAAATTGACAAACCCTTAGCCAACCTTATAAAAAAAAGGAAAGGAAAAAATTCAAATCCATGCAGTTAGGACTGAAAAAGGTGAAATCACAACAGATCCCGCAGAATTCCAGAAGGTGATCAATACCCACTTCGAAAACCTGTATTCTAATAAGATGAAAAATACAGAAGAAATGGACAGATTCCTAGATATATATGAATTATGAAAAATGAATCAAGAAGATAGAGAAGTTCTAAATAGACCAATATCAGCCAATGAATTGAATATGTGATCGAAAACCTACCAACAAAAAAATCCCTGGCCCTTAGGGATTCGCTGCTGAATGCTACAAGACATTTAGAGAGGACCTAATGCTACTTCTCAGACTCTTTAATGAAATTAAAAGGAAACAATACTCCCAAATTCATTCCTGGAAGCAAGGATTACCCTAATTCCAAAATCAGAGAAGTATCCAACCAAGAAGAGTAACAGGCCAATCTCCCTAATGAACATGGATGTAAAAATCCTCAGTAAGGTACTGGCAAACAGAATGCAGCAAATCAAGAAGATTATACTCCATGACCAAGTAGGATTCATCCTAGGGATGCCGGGATGGTTCAACATACGCAAATCAATAAATGTAATACACTATATTAACAGAGCCAAGGACGAAAACTACATGCTCCTTTATTTTTATTTATTTATTTATTTATTTATTTATTTTTGGTACTGGGGGTCACGCTCAGGACCTTGCGCTTGCCAGGCAGGCACTGCGCCACTGAGCTACATCCCCAGCCCTATATGATCCTCTCAATAGATGCAGAAAAAGTGTTTGACAAGGTCCAACACCTATTTATGATAAAAAGCCTACAGAAAGTTGTTATAGATGATCTTTATCTCAATCAGATAAAAGCCATCTATGACAAACCAACAGCCAACATCATACTAACTGGACAAAAACTGAAAGCTTTCACTCTAAAATCAGGAACAAGACAAAGATGCCCACTGTCACCACTCCTATTCAATACAGTTCTGGAAACACTAGCCACAGCAACTAGACAAGAGAAAGAAATAAAGGAATAAGGATAGGAAAGGAAGAAGTTAATTATCATTATTTGCACATGACATGATACTCTACATAGAAGACCCCAAAATCACCAAAAGACTTTTAGATTTGATAACCAAATTCAGTAATGTAGCTGGACACAAAGTCAACACTCAAAAATCAATAGCCTTCCTGTACACAAACAACAAACTCAGGGAGAGAGAAATTAGAGAAACAATCTCTTTCACAATAGCATCCCCCAAAATGAAATACCTAGGAATCAATCTAATGAAGGAAGTAAAAGACCTCTACATTGAAAACTACAGTACTCTGAAAAAGGAGATTGACGAGGATATCAGAAAATGGAAAGACATCCCTTGTTCTTGGATAGGAAAAACCAATATAGTGAAAATGGCCATACTTCCAAAATTGTTATACAGATTTAATGCAATCCCAGTCAAAATCCCAACAGCATAATCTCACAGAATTAGAAAAAACAATTCTCAGATCTTTTTTTTTTTGGTACCAGGGATCGAACTCTGGTCCTTGTGCTTGCGCAGCAGGTGGCAAAACCACTTAGCTAAATCCCCGGCAACAATTCTAAAATTCATTTGGAACCAGAAGAGACCTAGAATAGCCAAGGAAATTCTGGGCAACAAAGGCAAGGCAGGAGGTATCACAATCCCTGACTTTAAATTATACTACAAAGCTACTGTGATAACAAACAAACAAACAACAACAACAAAAACCCAGCATGGTACTGGCAAAAGAACAGACAATGGATCAATGGAACAGACTAGAAGATGCAGAAACAACTCCCGACACACTCAGCCACCTTATGTTTGACAAAGAGCCAAACATCTTCACTGGAAGAAAGATAGCCTCTTTAATAAATGTGCTGGACAAACTGGCTTTCCACATCCCAACAATTGAAACTAGACCCATATCTTTTACCACACACTAACCTAAAATTGAAATGAATCAAAGATCTAAATATTAAAACAGAAACACTAAATCTGCTGGAAGGGAGAATAGGTAGAACGCTTGAAGACAGGAATAGGCAAATACTTCATGGACAAAACCCAGACTGTATGAACCCAGACTGCAAAGGATCAACAACTGGGACCTCATCTTATTAAAAAGCTTTTGCACAGCAAGAGAAACTACCAACAGAGTGAAGAGACAACCCACAGTATGGGAAAAAATTTTACCAACTATTCATCAGACAAAGGACTAATATCTAGAATATATAAAGAACTCAAAAAAATTAGAACTCGAGAATTTAAAGACCCTCCCCCAAAATGGACATGTGAAAAGAAAAGACACTTCTCAAATGAAGAATTAGAAATAGCATGGTGCTGCCACCTACCTCGCAAGCTCAAGGTCCCGAGTTCGATCCCCGGTACCAAAAAAAAAAGAGAAAGAAATAGCATGGCTGGGGATTTGGCTCAGTGGCTCGCCTACTTTGCAGGTACAAGGTCCTGAGTTTGATCCCCAGTACCAAAAAAAAAAGAATTAGAAACAGCAAATAAATATATGAAAAAATGGTCAACATCACTGGTCTTTTGTGAAATACAAATGAAAACAATGCTGAGATTCCATCTCCAGAAATAACGGCTGCTATCAAGAAATCAACCAATAACAAATGGAGGGGCTGTGGGGAAAAGGACCCCTTCTCCACTGCTGGTGGGAGTGCAGACTGGTGCAACCACTGTGGAAATCAGAGTGGAGATTCTTCAAAAAATTAAAACTAGAAGTTCCATTTGACCTAGCTATTCCCCTTCTTAGTATCTTCCCAAAAGTATTAAGAGCATTACACCACAGCAATATATGTACACCCATGTTTATAGCAGCACAGTTTGCAATAGCTAAATCTTGGAAACAGCCCAAATGTCCATTAACTGACAAGTGGATAAAGATGTGGGTTTTTTGTACAATGAAGTACTACTCTGCCATAAAGAAGGATGAGCTTCAGATATTTATAGCTAAATGGATGGACCTTGAGACTGTACTCTGAAGTGAAATAAGTCAGACACACGTATTTAAATACTGCATTATGTCTCTGGTGTGAGAGACTGAAAGTGGAAATGAGGACTAAAATGTATAATAGATATTGGGAAATTGGAAGAAAATGTTCAAGTGGGAAGAGGAACAAGGGAGGAGGGAGAAAGGGACAAGCAATAAAAGTGAAAATAGAAGGGAAAAATGGAAGCAAAGCTTCTGTATATAGGGAGGGGAGAGGGCTTGAGGGGGAATGGGATAAAATTAAAGTTTATTTTAAAAAATTTTGGAAAATCAGCTGTGTGTGGTGGTACACAGCTGTAATCACAGCACTTGGGAGGCTGAAGCAGGAGGATTCCCTCGAGATCAAGGCTAGCCTGAATTACCCAGTGAGACCCTGTCTGAAAAACAACAAAAATGTACAGCAAACTAGTTATTGCACAAAAGCAATGCAACAGAGGAAAGATAACCTTTTACAAATGGTGTCTGAGGGCCAGGGATTTAGCTCAGTGGTCCCACTGCCTGCCTCCCAAGCCCAAAGTCTTGAGTTGGATCCCTGGTGCCAAAAACAAAAACAAAAACCCCCCAAAACTAAGTGAAGGTAGACAGAGCCCAAAGGGGTGCAAGTTCAAGGCCAGCCTCAGCCACTTAGTAAAATGCCATCTCAAAAAATGAAAAGGGGGGCTGGAGGTGGAGCTCAGTGGTAGTGTTTGCCTAGTATGCATGAGGCCCTGGGTTCAATCCTCAGCACCACCAAAAAAAGACAAAGGCTGGGGAGCCAAGTGTAGTGATGCACACCAGCAATATCAATCCTAAGGAGGCTGAGGCAGGAGGATCACAAGTTCTAGTCCAGTCTGTGCAACTTAGCAAGACTCAGGCTCAAAATAAAAATCTGCACATGCTCCAATCTCTCATATAAAATGGCATAGTATTTGCATATAATTTACCCACATCCCCCCATATGCTGTAAGGGATCTTTAGATTATTTCTAATACCTAATACAAAGAAAATGCTGTGTAAATAGTTGTTATGCTGTGTTTAGGAAATACTGGGAAGGAAAATTGACTCCCTGTTCAGTACAGATGCAATGATTTTTCTGAATATTTTTGATCAAGGGATGGTCAAATCCGCAGACAAGGAGGGCTGGCTGACAGAAAGCAAGCATTATAGCTGAAGCAGTTTGGACAAAGAAGGGAAAGTGGGCAGGATCAGTGCCCAAGACATTGGATAGAGGGCTGGGCATGATGGTGCATGTCCATCCCAGCACTCAGGAGGCTGAAGCAGGAGGATCTCAGTTTGGAGTCCAGCCTGGGCAATTTAGTAATTTAGGGAGACCTTGTCTTAAAAATAAAATAAAATGAAATAAAATAAAAAGCTGGGGGTGTAGCTCAGTGTGAAGGCCCTGAGTTCACCAGTACTGAAAGGAATAAAGAGAGAGAGGGGCCAGGCAGAGCACACCAGACCCCTGTCTCTCAAGAGTACACAGTTCTCTGGTGTCTTCCAGTATGTTGTTCTTCAGATCAAGGCCTTCTCAAATGACACAGAAAATGGAGAAGCCCTTTCTCTTCTTCTGTCGGGTTTTGCTAAGCAAAAACATTATTGAATTTAAAAATAAAAATGTGAAGGACAGATAGACGAAGGCTTTGTTTTACTCTCAATTCTCCTATCAGAAATCAGTTTGCCACCCTTTGATCCCGACAACTCTCACCCTTGGGAGTCATAAAATTTGTTTGTGGTACTGGGGATTGAATCCAGGACCTCTGCACTGAGCTACATCCCCAGACTTCTATTTTTATTTTTTATTTTATTCTTTTGTTTTTCAAGACAGGGTCTCGCTATGTAGTTCAGGCTGGCCTTGAACACACTATGTACCCCAGGCTGGCCTCAGACTCGCTGAGATCCTCCTGACTCAGCCTCTCGAGTGCTGGGATCACAGGCGTGCCCCCCCAAGCCTGGTTGAGAGCATCTGGTTTAAAGTCTGAAGGATCCAGAGAAGCAGGAAGCACTCAAGGAATGTGGGGGAGAGCCTGTGGGTGCTGCTCCAGGGCTGCCTCCATCTCCCCCACCCCTGCAGCTCTCTGAGGTCGCCCTGCCCAGCCACAGCCCCTCAGAGCTCCCAGAGCTGCCTGCTGCTCTCTGGACTCTTCGCACCCTCTCTGTCACCCCTGAGCACTAGCGTCTCTAGACCACGCTCTGTTCCCTGCCCCTTAGCACTACAGACTCCATCTGATCGGGATAATCGGTAAACATTTGCTGAGTGACTCATGGTCCCCATCAAACTGTACCTGGGTCCTTACGGTTTTGGTGGCCACCCCTGCAGAAATGGCCTGGAGAGGCCTGGGGGTGCAGGGGAACAGTAGGTTGTTTCTTTTTTCAAAATGCCAGCAGGAGCTGGGCATGGCTGACATCCCAGCACTCTGGGAGGCTGAGACAGGAAGATTGTGAGTTCAAGCTCAACCTGGGCAATTTAGGAGCACCCTGTTTGAAAATAAAAGATAGGCGCTGGAGATCCAGTTCAGTGAGGGACCCTAGGTCCAATCCCCAGGACCACAAAAAGAAAAGACCACGCCAGGGAAAGCAGGGCATGGTCATTGTCTGGCATGACGTGGTGTAGAGGACAGACCGGCTCAACAAGAAACTGAAAGCGACAGCGCCTGGATCCAGCTCCGCAGTGGCACTGCACATCACACCCTTGTCCCGGTTATCTTATTTGGGAAATACTTAAAAACAAGAGCAAAATCAAACCAAATCCCAGCCATACGTGGGGGCACTCGGGAGCTGAGGCAAGAGGGTTGCCACTAGCTTGAGGTCAGCCTGGAATTTGTAGCAAGACTCTGTTTCAAAAAACAAAAAGCGACAACAGAATGGCAACAAAAAACTCCACCAGTCTCTGGCCCTGCCTTCTCCTTAGAGTGAGTCTGCCCTTTGGGGGGTGGCATTGGGGCCTGGAGAGCAGGGGGCCCTCTGATCTGGATGGCTGCCTGCATGCCACGCCGCGCGGAGACGTGGCCCGGGACAGCTTCCCAAGTGTGTGCAAACAGCAAGACCGGATGACCCGCTGCGAGGCGAGCAACGCAGCCTCTACTCTGGCCTGCCAGTGGCTACCACCGGGGAGCTGGGCTTGTTGAGAGGCCTGGGATGTTTGGGGACGCTCCTTGGGCCTTGGCAGGTGGCTGCCGGGCACTGGCAGCCTCCCATGGTAGAGGCCCCCGGGAACAGGCCAGGGTGCATCAGAGCCTGAGTCCATAAGTCCACCTGGAGGCTGCCCGAGGGAGGGGGTGTGGAGGATCGGAGGACCTGAGTGGAAACCAGTACCCCTTTGTGTCACAGTGCTGCAGGAGAGTGCTGGCCACAGACACTCACTGGCTGGCATGTTAAATCAGTTTATTTATGATTATTTTTGACTTTTTGAGATGGGATCTTGCTATGTAGTTCAGGGGGGTATTGATCTTGTGTTGATCCTCCTGCATCGGCCTCCAGAGTGCTGGGATTACAGGCGAGCACTACCCTGCCTGGCTTGATTGCATTTTATTTTATTTTTATTTTTAAATTTAAAAATATTTTTTAAACACAGTCTCACTATGGAGTCCAGGCTGGCCCTGAACTCACTGTGTAGCCCAGGCTGGCCTCCAACTCGAGGTGATTTTCCTGCCTCAGCCTCCCAAGTGTTGGGATTACAGGCATGCACCACCAGGCAGGGTTAAATAGCATTTTAGAAAAATTCCACAGAAATAGCTGTAATGTCCAACCCAGGATTCACAGGAAAGGGAAGAATTTGGGGGTGAGGGCTTCTTCCAAGGGCTTCGTCCTTCCTAGGGACAGAGGGGCAGCTGGGAGTGTTCCACAGGCCTCCGGAGAGGAGCCTGTGTTTTATTGCAGGGATAAACCTTTTGGGCCGACCTGGGGAAAAGGGCAGGGTGTGTTGAAAAAACGAGAAGAATTTGGAATAACAGAAGGAATCTCTGCAGCGCTGGCCCGGCAAGGCGGTGGGCAGGAGGGTGGCAGCGGGGAGGGTGCTGTCACACTTCTGCCCTCGGAGGTCTGCAGCGTGGATCTGTGGGACGAGGTGGACTCTCAGGGACACGGAGCTCTGGGCCGCCTCTGCGTGTGAGGATCTTTCCTTTTCAAAACTCATCCTCTGTCCACGCCAGCATCCAGAAACGGCCCTCTCTCCAGCAAAGAAGAATCAAAACTAGAATTCATAGCAGCGCAGGTTAACAAACAGCCAGCACTCTTTTGATCTACGGGTCGCCTATCACACCCCAAGCCTTCAGCTAAATAAACAAGCCATTCAGGAGCAGATAGAAATGTTAATGCTGAGGGACCCACCATCTGCTGATGGAAGAGATAGTTTGAGCGCTGAGTCATATTCTCCCCCCCTCTCCAGGATTGAGCCCAGGGAATGCTGAACTACATCCCGTCTTTTTCACATTTCATTTTGTGAGAAGGTCTTACCAAGTTGCCCAAGCTAGCCTCAAATTTGGGATCCTCCTGCCTCAGCCTGCTGAGCAGCCGGGGTCGGTCACAGGTGTGCGCCACCACACCCAGTTTGTCATCCTCATTTTAAGGTGTCTATCAGTTTCTAAGTTTGTCTCTTTTACTACTTGAAAGTAAGGTTATAGCTAGGTACAGTAGTGGATGCCGGTAATCTGTCCGCCACTACACAGCGAGTTCAAGTCAGTCTGGAGTTCTTAGTGGACTCTGTCTCAAAAAACAGAAGCAGAGGGCCAGGGATTTAGCTCAGTAGCACTGCGTCTGCCTCAAAAGCGCAAGGTCCTGAGTTCGATCCCTGGTAACACACACACACACACTCACACACACTCACACACACACACACACACACACAAACAGAAGCAGAAACAAAAACAGAAGCAAAAAGGAAAGAAAGAAAAAACCAAAAAAACAAAAAGGTCATAGTTAAATGTCTTGGGACAGGACAGGTTGGTGGTGAAACCCTACATTCGTGCTTTCACTTTTTTGTGGGGAGGCTGAGACAGGGTCTCACTATGTAGTCCAGGCTGGCTCAAACTCGGGTGATCCTCCTGCCTCAGCCTCGGTGCTGGGATCACAGGCGTGCGTGCCCTTTCTTAACACAAGCATGTCTGCAAATACAAACTGCTCGGCCAAGCGAAGTCTCGGACGCCCCCACCCCAGGCCTCAGGCCCAGGTTTAGAGCGCCGCCCACCGCGGGGCGCTGGCTCCTGGCCCTGGGTCTCACTTCCGGCCCGGGCAGCACAGGGCAGCCGTTGTTCGGTGCCTTTGGGCCACCGCGCCCGGCTCTGAGGCTTCCTAAGGCGGGAGCCAAGGGCTTTTCACACTCACACCGTGACCGCTGCAGCAGGAGCGTCAGTCGCCCGGCCAGGGTCTGCTGCTTGCAGGGGAGCAAAGTAAGCAAGAGGCTGGCAGGCGGCGTTGGCGTCGCACGGGGTCTCTTCCTCCCGCGCAGCCGCCCCAAGATGCTGGGGTGACAGCACTGGGCAGGGTCACAGCGCAGAGCACACGGCTTCGGGACCGGGATTTGAGCCCGGGATGGGTGAGTCCGTTTGTTTTCCTCCTCTTGGAACTGTCTCGCTGATCAATTTTTTATTTATTAAATTTTTTGTTTTTTGAGTCAGGATCTGGCTCTGTAGTTAAAGCTGGCCTTGAGCTCGAGGTGATCTTCCTGCCTCGGCTTCCTCCATGCTGGGATAACAGGCGAACACCACCACACCCAGCTCAATGTTTTCGTCATGGTAATGATGATACCAACTTGTCTCACTGAGGTACCAGGCCAGGCTCAAACTTGTGATCCTCCTGCCTCAGCCTCCCAGAGAGCTGGAATTACAGGGCTGTCCCCCAGCCTGGCTAAAGTGTGTCGGCTTAACGCTGGCAGTTCCCAGTGAACAAATACGTGGGGCAGAGGGGTCCTGTTTGCGGTGGGGTTAGAGGCGAGCAGGCGTCTGGGCCTGCCGGGTTCTGTGGAGCGCCTTGGGCTGAGGCTGGACGGGACTGCCTTCAGTGTGCGTGGCTTCCTGACTGGCGACCGTGCGCGTGCGCGTGCGCGTGCGCTCATGACCTGCGCGGGCCGAGGACCCTGGCGGGTGTGAGCAGGCTGCTGGCCCTGTGCTCATGCGCGTGGGGAGGGCTGCTGCTCGGGGTGACTCCCACACTGACGGCAGCCACACGTGTGCCGGTGGAAAGGCCAGGGACAAATGTATTTGTCACATGTTTGCTTCCTGACTAGATGATTTCCCAAATGATCAAGATAGGACATAGGGAAACAAGTTGCTGCGTGTGTGTGTGTGTGTGTGTGTGTGTGTGTGGTTTACCATGTTCAGTGCTTAAAGCCATGCCATGCGGTCAGAGTTCATGGGTTCAAATCCCAATTGTATTGCCCACTCCCTGTGTGATCTTGGGCAAGTGAGTTACCTTTTTTTGTTCATCTGTTTGGTTTTTTTGAGTCAAGGTCTCACTATGTAGTCCAGGCTGCCCTCGAACTCACTATGTAGCCCAGGCTGATCTGGAATTTGTGGTGATCCCCCTGCCTCAGCCTTCTCAGTACGGGGATTACAGGTATGCATCACCATGCCAGGAAAAATTTTAATGTGATTTATTATTATTGTTATTGTTATCATTATTTTGGTGTTCTGGTGACAGGATCTTGCTATTTAGTTCAGGCTGGCCTCGAACTCACTATATAGCCCAGGCTGGCCTGGACCTTGAAGTGATCCTCCTGCCTCAGCCTTCTGAGTGCCAGGATTACAGCGTGTGCACCACCACACTTGTCCAGTATTCTAAATAAAATAGGTATAGTTACAGGATTAAATAAGATGGCCCATATGTGCTGAGCACACAGTAGGTGCTCAATAAACAAAACCTGTGGGAACAGCACGGAGGCTGTGAAGGAGTCAGACTGAGCCCCAGAACTGTTTGTTACCAGCTCTGGGGCTTGGACTGCATTCTCTGAGCCTTCATGTCTACATTGTGGAGCAGGGATGAAAAATACCTAAAGGACAGGGTTGTTGCAATGATGAATAGTGTAATTATGCAAAAGAGTCCACTTAGAGGGTTTCACAGGAAATGTTTGTTTTGTAAGCAGAATCTGACTTCTTTCTGAGTAATGAATCCTTGGAGGCAGAGTCACGGAGCTGAGCCTGGAGCCTGGAGCCTGGAGCCTGGAGGGAGCTGGAATGCTGCTCAGTCAGCCCGGGGTGGTGGCCTCAGACCTGTCCCAGCCGATCACGTCCCTGCTGGCTTATGGTCTTCGAGGCCTATGGTGTTTGCTCACCTAATCTCTTAGTGAAAAGGCAAACCGCACCTCCTTCCCTTGAGCCCTGGCTCCTGCCCCACAGTGAGGGGAGCGTCCGGCCTGTGTAGCCCAGGCCCTGTCCTTGTTCTCTGGGGCCGCGCTGCAAGGTCACATGGTGCTGGAGAGAGAGGCCTGGCTCTGTCTCCTCTCAACCCTCATCCTCCACCACCACGATGGGCCGGGAAGGGCCAGGGACTCATTTGTCACTGGACAAGCTGCTGCCTTTAAGTAGCCCTGGACTGCTCCACCTCCTCCCCACCCTGCCCCTTGGGAAGCGCTGGACACTGGCAGCCACACGAGTGTCCCCTTGACCAGCTCTGGACGAGGCTGTGAGTCACCAGGAACGACACATTCTTAGCCCATTCACTAGTTCTCTGGAAAAATTATTACTTTGTTGTTTTGGGGTTTTTTGAGGCAGGGTCTTGCTATATAGCCCAAGCTGGCCTTGAAATCTCTGCAATCCTCCTGCCTCAGCCTCCTGAATTCTGGGATGACAGGTATGCGCCACCATGCCCGGCTTGAGCAAATCATTACTTTAAGCAAGGGCCACAGGAGGATTACCATGAGAAATGCTGTCCGGCTGGGACCACTGGGTGGGTCCAAGGTGCCAACAGGGAGGCCCAGTCCACTGCCTGCCAGTCGAGGGGAAGCCAGGCCCACACTGCCTCTCTCGGTGTAGGCGGCTGTCTACACCATGCCCCCGCTTCCTTGTCTCCATGTGGCGATGGCACCCTTCAGTGTCTCTGCCTGGCTGGGCAGGGACCTCCTGTCCCTCCACGTTCCTGGGGCACCTGGCTCCCCCCCCCCCCAGCCTCCGTCCGGGAGTTCTGCCGGCTGCCTCAGCTCCAGGTCCCTACTCCCGCAGGCCCTGGCCTCGCTCTCCTGCCTTCCTGTCCCTGGCTCCTGATCCCAGAGCACCTGGGCTCTCCTGCTGTCCACTCCCCACTCACAGGACTGCCAGGTGTGGTGGCACCGGCCGGTAACCCCAGCTGCTCTGGAGGCGGAGGCAGGAGGATTGCAAGTTCTAGGCCAGGCTCTCAGAAAAGAAAATAAAAAGGGCTGGGGATGTAGCTCAAGCCTAGAACAGTTGCTTTGTGTGTGCTTGTGTGTGAGGCCCTGGGCTCCATGCCCAGCATGTGTGCGTGTTCATGCGCGCGCACACACACACACTCTTGTGTGGGCCTGGAGTGTGGGTCTGTGGCAGAGGGTGCTCTTAGCAGCTCGAGGCCTTGGTTCAATGCCAGGCGCCTGCACCACCACGAGGCAGTTGGCATGGCTACTGCTCCTGTCTCACGCACCTCTTGTCTGCCTGTCCAGGTTCCTTTGAGCCTCCAGCGAGAATCCCAGATTGGTCACAGGCCCACAGAGTGCAGTGGGAACAGGCCCATGACAGCGAGAGCTGGGCCCCGGGAAGCAGGCTCCACTCCTCTCTGCTGACCCACGGATTCCTGTTTCCCCGCAGATGGCAGGGCTCAGGCCAAGGGTCCCAATGGTCAGTGGCCCCCTGCCCCATGGTGCAGATGACCGAGGACATGGCTCTCGGACGCTCTCCATGGGCTGCTGGAGGGAGAAGCGTTAGGGCCAACAAATTCCATGGCAACAGAGGGAAAGTGGGGGTCCCACAGAGCCGCTGCAGAAGGACCTCTGGCCTCCTCGGAGCGGAGGATAGGCTCCAGGCCTGGTCCCCGGCCTTCCTGCTCAGGCTGTCTGTGTGTGAGAGATGCTGGCAATGTGCAGGGCCCAGAGTTTCCTCTGCTCACTTATTTTCTTTTATTTAATTTTTGAGGTAAGGTCTGGATACATCGCCCAGGCTGGCCTAGAAGTCGTGGAGGTCCTCCTGCCTCAGCCTCCTAAGTGTTGGGATGATACCACACCCTGTATAGACCCAGAGTTTTTTCTGGTCATTTGAGTATGTCTGCCTTTACAAGGAGATGAACAGCAAGCACCTTCCATATCATTAGACCCCTCTGTGCATGCGTGTGTGCTTTCCTTTCCTTTCCTTTCCTTTTCTCCTCTCCTCACCTCTCCTCCCTCCCCTCCCCTCTCTCTTGCGCAGAGTTAGAAAGACTGAGCTGGGCTTGGATCCCGGCTCTGCCCCTGGCTCCGGGCCTTGGTCTCCCTGTAAATGTGAGCAGCGAGTCACGGAGATAAGCCCTGTGGTTGGGAAATTCGGGCTCTCGGGGCCCAGCCCAGAGACAGGAAGCAGCACCGCCCTCGCCGTCCCGGGTGACTCGAATGTGTGTTAAGGGTTGGGTGCCCCGGCCTCCTGAGCGGTCGGCTGTGCATGGCCCCAGAAGGAGAGGAGGGAACAGCAGCTGCTTTCCTTCACAGAGTTCTTTTTAGCCATTTATTTATTTAGGTTCTGGGGATTGAATCCAGGGTCTTCACACTGAGCTACATCCCCAGCCCTTTAAAAAATATTTTTAAAAAAAATTTGGGACAAGATCTCACAAAGTCCCTAAATTGTCCAGGCTGGACTTGAACTTGTGATCCTCCTGCTGAGCCTCCCAAGTGGTGGGACTATAGGCGTGCGCTCCCAGGCCTGGCCTAGCAAAGACTTTTATGGAAACCCCTCTAGTTTTATCCGTTAGAGTTGACCCATAGAGAATCTATTGGCACATGTTAAAAGGTGCCAAGAAAACAAACTGCCTCCAGGGGAGGGCAGGCCGAAGATGTCTCGGAGGCTGGGCCAGGCTGGCCCGACCCTGTGGCCCGGGGCCCTGCTATGTCAGGGACTTTTCTTGTTGGCTACCAAGTGATCCCCGTGAAGGGTCTGCCTGCCACAAATCTCTTTCTCAGCTGTGAAATGGGAGATGCAAGCTGCTGAGTCCATGTTGTCAGGAGAGTCAGGCCCAGCCCGGCCACGGTGTGCACTTGACTGAGGGATGACTGAGGGGTTGGACGGGACCTGGCTCTCAACACTGCTGCCACTCTCGAAAACATGAGGACGGGAAGTCTGAGATTCAAGGAGTTGGAAAAACTGTCCATTCTTCCTGATCTAGATAATGATGAAAACATTTTAATAACAACTAAACCAATAATAACTGAGGCCTCAAACTTGTGGCACTCCTCCTGCCTCAGCCTCCCGAGTTGCTGGGATTCCAGGTGTGCATCACCAGGCCCCTTCTCAGACCTGCTCCCTCGAGAGCATCTCCCCACAAGCTGAGGAAAGCACAACTTTTCCCAGGACGCAGAAGATCCGCTCCCCCAGAAGCTGGAGTGGCCCAGCTCCAGGCAGAGGGGCTTTGAGCTCCCCTCCTTCGCGGTGTCAAGGACCAGGGCCGCCCTGTGCGGTGCACCGCCTTGTGTCAACACCGCACACGGCCGGGCCTGGCACTGTGGGCGGCCTGGTCACACGCTCCGCACACAGGAACCCAGCACGGCCCGGCGGTGACGCGATAAGGTGGCCCCGTCTGTCCGGCCGCCCATTGTCCGCCCGCTCCGCCCGGGCCTCTGGCTGATAAGTCCGGGGCTGGGCGTGGCTTTGGGGCGCTGCTCAGAGAGGCCGGCGCTCTGGGCTGAGGTCTGAGGAGAAAAGCAACGATTTATGATTAACTCAGGGGCCGCCCTGTGGGTTTGGGCTGCGCCTCCGTGCAATGAGTGCAGAGTGACTGCAGAGACACAGAGGAGACGTTAGTGTTCTGTGGGCTTTCGCAGCCTAGTCCTGGATTCTCTAAGCTTTGGGTTCCTGCTGGGTGTGGTGGTGCATGCTTGTAATCCTAACACTCTGGGAGGCTGAGGCAGGAGGATCTCAAGTTTAAAACCAGCCTGGGCAACGTAGGCTACTTAGACTTGGTCTCAAAATAAATTTTAAAAAGGCAGGGGATGGAGCCCAGTGTGAATGTCCTGGGATCATTCCAGTACTGCATGAGAAACAAAACCCTCAAAACTTTTGGATTCCTTAATGAACTTTAACCGGTTAGTGAAGAAGAAGCAACAAATGTAGCCGGGCTTGGTGGCACACACCTGTAAGCCTAGCACTCAGGAGGCTGAGGCAGGAGGATCATGAGTTCAAGGCCAGCCTGGGCTACAAAGCGAGATCCTGTCTCAAAAATAGAAAAAAGAAAAAGCCAAAACAAAGCAAGACTAACATCCCTTATTTCAGATTTCTGTGATACGTGAGAGTAGAATGTGTCCAAAAATGTGCGTCTAAGACCAACAGGAACACACATCAGATGTGAGAACAATGGGAAGATGGTACACTTTCTGGAGTCTTATTCCTGAATATTCTTTTTGTCTTGTTTGGCCTTTTTTGAGACAGAGTCTTGCTGCATAATCCAGGCTGGCCTTAAACTAGCTAGGTGGCCCCTGCTGGCCTCGACCTTGTGGCCATCTCCCTGCTTCAGCCTCCTGAGTGCTGGGGTTATAGGTGTGTGCCACCACACCTGGCCATCTCTGTGTTTTTGGGACATATCAGTGTCTTCCCTCGTTTTTTGCTTTTTGGTCCCAATTTCAAAGCAGGGATCCAGTTTCTGTAGTTGGTCGCATCTGCCTTGGACAAGGGTTTGAGTTACTGCTTGCTCAGGCTCTGGATCCATTTCCTGTCACAATTTCCTCCCCAGCTAGCGCCATCTCCACCCCTGTCCTCCTTCCATTGGCGAAGGGACCTTGCTGTTCTGAATGGCCCATGGCTCTCAGTGGTCTGCTGCTCCGGGGTGGGTGGCCTTGCTCCCTGCTGGGACACTGCTTCCTCCGGATTCACTGGGCCAGGTGGTGAAGGAGCCCGAGCCTGGGAAGTGGGTGCCACCACTGTGGCTCCTCAGAGCCTTCCTGACAGGTGTAAATCGTCAGCACCCTGGAAGCGGCTGAGCTCACTGGGTTGCTTAAGCTCAGACCTGGAACCCAGCCACTCAAGTTCTAACTCTGAAGCTCCCCTTGCAGCCTTGAGTGTACTGTTCTATTTTATTTGGTTCTTTTGTTTTTTGAGACAGGGTCTCACTATGTAGTCCAGGCTGGCCTTGATCTCATGGCGATCCTCCTGCCTCAGCCTCTTGAGTGCTGGGATTACAGGTGTGCATCACCACATCTAACTCCCTCTGCTCATTGAGGTGCTTTCGTCTTTTCTTTCTTTTAGGGCAGACCACCCTACTCTGGGATGCTCTATGGTGGGAGACTCTGCTGTCACCTTTTGGGGCCGGGTCCTCTTTCCCCACTGTTACGCTGTAAGAGGAGTCAAGGTATTCTGTGTTGGGTTTTAAAACAGAGACTCCAAAGAGAAAACTCCGTCTCTCCAGGAAGGACTGGATCGACGAGAGTGTGAATGAAACAAAGGCGATATTTATAAAGCGGCTGGGGAGGAAGACGAGAGTGCCTTTAAGCAAACACTCACCGGGAGGAAAATCAATGAGAAACCCTAGGAAATGAACTTGCCTGACCTGCCCTCTCGGCGCCACGTTTCTTTGTGCGCTTGGCTTCTCTCTGGCGGGTGGTGGCAGGGTCACCACGGGAACGGGGCTGGCATACAGTGAGTGGCTTTGCAGTTTTGTCAGCCAGTTTTTTTGTCTCTCAGTAGATTCCCTTATTCTGTTCTTTGTTTTTGGATTTCTTTTAGAATGATCAGAATTTAATTAGACTTATTTGTTGAAGAAGCTACAGCTTTCCAATTCTTTCATCTACTGAAGATTACTCTCAGACATAAGACAATAAAAAAAACTACAGAGAGGAGCTTTTACCTTATAATTCTCAGTTCTTAATCACTAAAGAACCTATGCTTTCTAAAAGATGCAAATTCCTCTTGATTGTGTTGGTGAGCTAACAAGAAGAATTCATTTTCAGGGTACTGTGTACACCGAATTGTGGAGGATGCCCCACAATACAACCTGTCCCTGATCATGCGTATCACCTAGAAATTCTCAGGAGAAAGCAAGATCTTAAGGAAATATGATTATGCTCTAATTATTCAACCAGTGTATTTCCCCTCTCCTAGGAGGTTTAAGGTAGACTTTGAGATTATTATTTTTTTGAGACAAGGTTGCTGTGTAGTCCAGGCTGGTCTTGAACTCACTACGTATCCCAGGCTGGTCTCGAACTTGTGGCAATCTTCTTGCCTCAACCACCTGAGTGCTGATTACAGGTGTGTGCCACCACGCCCAGCTTGAGATGATTATTTTAATCTGAAAGGAGTTTTTTTGTTTTTAATTAATTTTATTGGTACATTTTAGGTATACAATATAATGACATTCATCATTGGAAATTTTTTTTTGTTTTTGGTATTGGGGATCGAACTCAGGTCCTTGTGCTTGCGAGGCAGGTGGCAGAACCACTGAGCTAAATCCCCGGCCCATCATTGGAAATTTGCACTCTTACATAATCTCTCTTGGTTCTTATTTTTTCCCCACTCCCCTGCCCTCCCTTCAACCCCTCCATCCCTCCCTATTTGCTTCTATTTTTTCATTTTCTTGTATTAATTCCATTCCCCTCTTTCCTTTCCCCTACCCCTCCCACTTCCCTTTCCCCTTTGCCCCTTTTCTTCCTATTTCACATTATCTATTATACCTTTTAGTCCTTATTTACACTTTCAGTTTCTCACTAGAGAAACTATTTGGTATTTACACATGTGTGTCCTGTTTATTTCACTTAAGAGTATCGCCTCAATGTGCATCCATTTAGCAATAAATGTCTCTAATTTCTCATTTTTTATGGATGAGTAGTACTCCATTTTATAAAAGAACCCCACATTTTCTTTATCCAGTCTCCAGTTGATGGGCAATTGGGCTGCTTCCAAGTTTTAGCTATTAAAAACTGTGCTGCTATAAACATGGGCGCATGTACATCACTGTGGTATGATTCTCTTAATTCTTTGGGGAAGATCCCCAGCAGGGGAATAGCGGGGTCAAATGGGACTTCCAGTCCTAGTTCTTTGAGGTATCTCCATACTGATTTCCACAATGGTTGCACCAGTCTGCACTCCCACCAGCAGTGGAACAGGGTTCCTCTTTCCCCACAGCCCCGCCAGCATTTGTTATTGGTTGATTTCTTGATAGCAGCCATTCTTTCTGGGGTGAGGTGGAATCTCATCGTTGTTTTTTTCATTTGCATCTCTTGCATGACCAGTGATATTGAACATTTTTTCATATGTTTATTTGCTATTTCTACTTCTTTGTCTGAGAAATGTCATTTCAGGTGCCCATTTTTGGATTGGGTCTTTAAATGTGGGAGGTCTAATTTTTTTAAGTTCTTTATAGATTCAAGATAGTAGACCTTTGTCTGAGGAACAGCAGGTGAAAATGTTTTCCCACATTGTGGGTTGTCTCTTCACACTGTTGGTGGTTTCTCTTACTGTGCAGAAGGTTTTTAATAAGAAGAGATCACACTTGTCGATTGCTTGTGCTACTTCACAGGCAACTGAGGTTTTGTCCATAAAATCTTTTCCTATACCAGTGTCTTCAAGAGTTCTACCTGACTTCTGTTCCAGCTGGTTCAGCATTTCTGTTTTTAATATTTAGATCTTTTTAATCTGTTTTAATATTTAGATCTTTAATCCATTTCGATTTTAGTTTATTGCATGATGAGAGACATCTCTCACCATGTTTTTTGGATTTTTGAGCCAGGGTCTTGCTATGTAGTTCAGGCTGACCTTGAACTCATTGTGTAGCCCAGGTTGGCCTTGAACTTGCAGCAATCCTCCTGCCTCAGCCTCTCAGGGCTGGCATCACAGGTGTGGGCCGACATCCTCAGCTAAATTGCTTTTTAGTTCCTGTTCTTGGGAAGATTTCTTTACCAGGCCCCTCCCTACACAAGTCTCAGATGCAGCCCATCGGCAAGGTCAAGGACAGAGAAGGTGCTGGTTGGCAGCAGCTGTAAAGTGGATTTCTAGGTGATGGACATGGAAGCAGGATCCACTTCACTACCAGTGTGGCCTCGGGCACTGGTCACACCATTAGCGACTTCTCCTGCTGTTGGTTCCAGTTGATGTCACTGATTGACAATGCCCATCAGCTCTGAGGACATCTATTCATGTGCAAGGCTTTCATGGTAGGGCTGTGTAAAGTAGCAGACTGTCTAGATAATCTAAATGTCCATAAATAAGGGTTTAGTTAGGCTGGGGGTGGTGGCGCAGGCCAGTAATCCCAGCACCCAGGAGGCTGAGGCAGGAGGATTGCCGAAAGTTTGAGGCTAGCCCAGGCTACATAGCAAGACCCCCCCCCAAAAAAAAGGTCTAATTAATCAAATCATGGTATATCCATCTGTGGAATGCCATACGGCTCTTAGAGAAAAGACAAAGACAGACCTTTACATATTGATATAGTGAGTTTTCCAAGATACGTTGTTCAGTTTTTTCAAAGGAAGATGATGGGTCACAGTAGAATATCTTTAGTATAAAATAAAACAAGTGCTGGGTATTTGTGTGTACTCATGGATGCATGAATATCTCAGAAAAAAAGTACAAAAACCAATACCCATGACGGGTGTTTGGAGGCAGGGAGCTTGAGAGCTTAGGGTCCAGGGAGGTGTTCCAGTGCGAACTGTTAGTGTGATAATGTGCATGGTATAATTTCAATTCTTTTACATTTGTTGAAGCTTGCTTTGTTGCTAGTATGTGGTCTGTTTTGGAGAAAGTTCCATGTGCTACTGAGAATGTGTATTTTGTTGTTGGGTGGGACTTTGTGTAGATATCTATTATGTCCATTTATTCAAAGGTTTTTTTCAACTCTGACATTTCTTTGTTGATTTTTTTGTCTAGTTGATCTTTGTGTTTGTGACAGTGGAGTATTGCAGTCCCCCATTATAATTTTGTTGGTGTTCATGTGGTCTTTTATGTCCAGTAGTACTTGTTTTATGAAGTTGGTTGGCTGTTGTTTGGTGCATATATGTTAATAATAGTTATCTCTGCCTGTTGGAATTTTCCCTTAACCAAAATGTGGTGACCTTCTTTGTCTCTTTTGATCATCACTGGCTTGACGTCCACTCTGCCTGAATAGGGTAGCTACACTTGCTTATTTTTCAGGATTCTGTTGTATGGAATATTGTTTCCTATCCTTCGATTTTTTTTGTCTGAGTTTCTTTTTGGGGGTTAACTGTGTTTAAGTGCCATTTATCATGAAAATATCTTATTTCTCCATCAATTCTGAAAGATAGTTTTGGAAGATACGTCAGCCTGGATTGGAAAGTGTATTCTTTTAGGGATTGAAACACTTTAGTCCAAGTTCTCTTTGCCTTTAAGGTTTGTGTTGAGAAGTCTGCTGTGATTCTGATGGGTTTACCTTTATAAATGATGCGTTGCTTTTCTCCCCTTTTAAAATTCTGTCCTTGTGTTGGACTTCTGGGATTTTGACTATGATGTGTTGTGGAGAAGTTCTTTTCTGATTGTGGCTATTTGGGCTCTTATATGTCTCCCTTCTCTATATGTTAATTGTTTTCCTTTTATTTGGAAAGTTTTTGCGTATTATTTCACTAAAAAGTTTTTTTGACATTTTTGCTGTCTTCTGATTTTTTTTCCCACTAATTTCAATAAATCTTAGATCAGTCTTCTTTGCATAATGTAGGAGCTGTTGGGTTTGTTTTTGCACTTTTTTTTTATAGCTCTGCTAGCTTTTTATTAGTGTGTTTTTGGACTCACTGATTGTTTTGCTTATTTGACCTAGTGTCTGTTTATTTATGTCCTCTGTGAGTTTGCCAAATGCCTTACTGATCTGTTTTGTCATCTCCCCTGATAACATTTCAAATAATTTGGGTGTGTGGCTTTTGTTTCCCCGCTCTGATGCCTCTTGGATCAGCTGTGGGGAAGTTGAGAGCTTTCGGATGCATTCTGTTGGCTTGTCTTCTCATGGTTCAGTTTTTTTGTTTGTTTTGATTTGAGGCTTGTGGGTTGGTTGTAGTGGAAACATTTTTCTAGTATGGAGACCTCTTTGGTTAATTTCTACTTTTTTTTCAGTACCAGGGATTGAACTTGGGTCCTTGTGCTTTCGAGGCAAGTGGCGGAACCACTGAGCTAAATCCCTGGCCCGGTTAATGTCTACTTTTCAGTGGTGTCCGGGGCCTGGCTAACTATTGGCCTTTGCCTGTCCCAGGATCCAACCCCTTCCATTCACTTGCAGTGTATTTGTCCCAGTACCTAGTTCTCCAGGAAGGGGCCACAGTTTTGTTAATGACCCCCAGGCAACCCAGATATTGACATCCCAAGAACACCAGTTAATAGCAATAGCTATGTTACCTTGGCTATTGCAATAAAATCAGCATCAATTATTGCATCGAATACAAACTGAATATCAACAAACCCTAAGGACCAATAATGTATCACTCTTAACTATACTTATAATATGAACACAAAGACAAACCAAATATTGATCTACTACTGACCTACAGTGAATATCACTAAGTGGAACAATTTTACCTCTGCTAACAAAACAATAGTATTTAAAAGCAATAGTATAACATTAACTAGTTATCTAGATGTTCATAAAGCTTAAAAAGGAAAATTTGAGAAATTAATGGGATATGAGAAGAAGGAGAGAAAAGTGAAACGGGGGTCCTATTGAATAGTAAAAGGAAATTAATAGTGTTAGCAGTCACAGGAAAGAACAAACAAGAGAAAGAAGAAAAAAGATAAACAGAGAGCAAAATATAGGAAATGAAAGATTAGAAGGAGGAAAAAAAAGTTGAAAGAGGAAAAGAGAAAAGTAGCAAAGAGAAACTAAAAAGAAAAAAAGGAAAAAACCCAAAGCCCCAAAACACTGATGAAAAAAGATAAAAATAATGAAAACTAGAAAAAGAAAAAAATCACTGTGTTTTTGAATGAGTGATTTCTTTCTAAGATCTGCAGTCTTGGGATCCAGCCAGTCATGATTTTCTCCTCCTAGCTTTAGGGCCAGGGGTTTTTGAGGTGCCCTCCCTGCACCAGAGGCCACTCTGTCCATTCACCCCGGTGTGTGATTACCATGTAAGCCAAAGTGTGTCCTTTCTGTAGTTGGAAAATGTGGTCAGCCCTCTGGTCTCTGATGGATGTAGGCTGAGGGGCAGGTTTTGAGTGGACCATTGTACTTAATGTCAACAGTTGTAGGGTCTGGTTGCTCCCTTCTCTCCCAGGATACTATCCTAGGCCAGGATCAGTGGATTGGCCCCTGCCAAGGGGAAGCAGAATGTAGGGCCAGGTTGGAGATGGTGGATGGCCGTGCACATCTGGAATTTAGCCTATCTTCCTTCAGCCCTCAACATGACCTGAAGAGTAATACTCAGTCTCTTGACTTTTAAGTCCTTAAAATTTTAATTTAATTTTTTTTTTTTTGGTATGGGGGATTGAACTTGGGACCTTGTGCTTGTGAGGCAGGTGGCAGAACCACTGAGCTAAATTCTTGGCCCTAAATTTTTATTTAATTTTGAATGAGTCAAGCATAAAATATTTTTTCTTAATCTAACAATCCTCTATCAGGGTTCAGTCAGAGAAGCAGAAACCATTAAAAAATACACGAACACACTAAGGGATTTGTTATGTGTGCTTCTCCAACTACAGGAGATGACTGAGCAGTGTCTGCAAGGCTCTTTTTTTTGGTACCGGGGATTGAACTCTAGTCCTTCTGCTTTCGAGGCAGGCAGCGGCACCACTGAGCTAAATCCTCGGCTCCTTTGTTTGGTTTTTTGAGACAGGATCTTGCTATGCAGTTCAGACTGGGCTTGAATTCCTTATGTGGCCTAGGCTGGCCTTAAACTTGCAGTGATCCACCTGCCTCAGCTTCCTGAGATCTAGGATTACAGGTTTGGACCACTATGGGTGGCTGGAATTGTTGTTCCCTTGTCATCAGGTGCCTTTCCTCCCCTGCCCTCCACCCTTTGGCTGCTTTGGAGACTTTTCTCTTTATATTTAGTTTCCAGCAAGTTGGTCATGATATGCTGGCCTGGGTTTTTTTTTTCTCTTTCTTTCTTTCTTTCTTTCTTTCTTTCTTTCTTTCTTTCTTTCTTTCTTTCTTTCTTTCTTTCTATAGGGTTCACAGAGGTTCGTGGTTGACAGTTCATGGTTGAGGTTCAGAGATTGACAGTTTGCATCAAATTTAGGAAAGTTTTGGCCACTTCACATTCATTTTTTCCATTTGCTGATCTTTCTTCCACAGTGAGGCTTAAATTTCCTATATGTTAGATTGCTTGACATCAGGTCAGTGAATCTTTGTTAAAGGTTTTAAGTCTTTTTATTCTCTGTTCTGTATCAGTAGTTTATTCTGGCTTATCTTCAAGTCACTCATACTTTATTATGTAGTTTCCACTATGCTATTAAACTCAGCCAATGAAGTTGTCATTTTAGAATTGCTATAGGGCTGGAGGCTTAGCTCAATGGTGCCATTGCCTGCCTGGCAAGCACAAGGTCCTGAGTTCAATTCCTGGTTCTGCAAAAACAAACAAACAAAACAAAACAAATGAAAAAAACCTAAAAGAAAAAGGGCTGGGGATTTAGCTCAGTGGTTCCACTGCCTGCCTTGCAAGCACAAGGTCCTGAGTTCAATTCCTGGTTCTGCAAAAACAAACAAACAAAACAAAACAAATGAAAAAAACCTAAAAGAAAAAGGGCTGGGGATTTAGCTCAGTGGTTCCACTGCCTGCCTTGCAAGCACAAGGACCCAAGTTCGATCCCTGGTACCAAAAAAAAAAAAAAAGAATTGCTATTAACTTTTCAGTTCTAGAACATCTTTTTTTTTTTTTTCAAGTTTTCATTTTTCTTCTGTAAGTTTCCTTCTCTGATCACTCATTGTGTCCATCTTTTTCTATATGTTTTTTTTGACACAGAGTCTTGCTATATAGGCCAGGCTGCCCTTAACATGTTCATGATGGGGCCATAATTTGTATGTCTTGCTGCAGGGTGGCTCTGATTTGAATTCAGTTGTTCTCACTGGCTTGAACTGCCGGTGGTACATGCATGTAACATCAGGCAGACTGTACCACTTCTCAAGGGGCCTTTAGTTACAATAAAGCAAAGAAAGGCATTGATTTAGTAGTCCAGATGTCATCATATTAAAATTCCTTAAGGAAAACACTAAAATGGTACAAAAATTGTAATACAGCGAATTTGTGGTACAGCAGTTATAAATGCATGTTATATACACTAGCAATGGGGTCCTTATAAGATTTTCATATTAAAATTTAGAGTTAATCACTGATAAACTGCTCATGAGTATAAATAAATTTGTTTTAATTTAATGAAATAAATTTGTCAATTATTGTAGTAATTTTAATTGGTATCAAATCATATTTCCAGATAAATTTCTCCATAAGGGCAACATTGCCCTTAATCCATCAAATTTGATTTAATTCTTGTGCAATTTAGTTTGTGATCAGAATTGTGGAAAGAATGAAGTTTTGAACCAAAATATCACTGTATTAATTAATTAATATTTTGGACAGTAATTATTCAAATTCAAGCAACTAACTAGAGTTGCTATTTATAGACTTTTCATTACTTTTATTAATGAAAAGACCCAACAAAGTGATTAGATCTGTTTGTATCACCAGTGGTACAAGCTGCCTGTTGTAGCTTGGGTCTGGGTGTCCCCGGAAAGCCTCATGCAGTCATAGGAGGCGTTTTTCAGAGGCGGCTGGACCTACAGTGTGTGATGCTGGGATTAAGTGTGTGATGCTGGGGTTAAGGGTGTGATTACTAAATCAGCCCACTGATTGGCTTGGCATAGTTCTGGGTGTGACAATGAAAAGGGCCTCCCTGCGTGTGAGTGCTACCCACCCTGAGGGCATGCAGCCTGGATATAAGGAATAGAGTGGGCTGCTGTTGTCACTTGCTGCTTCTTCACTATTTTGTTGCCTTTTTTTTTATACCAGGGATCGAACTCAGGACCTTGTGCTTTTGAGGCAGGTGTGGCATCACTGAACTAAATCCCCGGCTCCCATTACCTATTTTTTAAAGCACATTTAAAATACATTTTTATTCTATGCAAACACTTCATTAACAGTTGGCTAGGTCTGAGATTCCATGTAGAAAATAATTTATACTTAGAACTTTAAGGATATCATTTTATCTTACTCTAATCTCCAATGAGCCTATTGAAAATTTTGATTCTAGTGCCAGGCATGGTGGTAGAAATATGGTGGTGCACGCCTGTGATCCTGGCCCTCAGGAGGTTGAGGCAGGAGGGTCACAGCAAATTTGAGGCCAGCCTGAACTAACACTGAGACCCTGTCTCACAAAACAAAACAAAACTAAACCTTGAGATCCTGGAGGAAGGGGAAGAAAGACAGGGAGACAAGGGGAGAGATCCATGGATTGTAAAATCCTGATTCTAGCATGGCAGAGGAAAGACAGATCTGTATTCTCTGCTAAAAATGTAAATAAATAAAAATCCAAAACAATGAAAACAAGAAATTAACAGAAAACTAGAACTTCAATAGAACAAAGAGATCTAAAACCCCAAACAAGGATGTAGGAAGAGGGTCAGCGGAGAAGAGATGGGGTGTGACTCCACGTGAAAGAGGAGCAGTGGGGATTCTCCTGCCTCAGCCTCCTGAGTCCTGGGATTACAGGCCTGCGCCACCGCACAGAGGCCTGGTCTCAGTTATCAGAGATCAAATTCTTCACACTCTTTTCTTCTCTTTTGCTTTTTTTTTTTTTTTTTTTTTGAAACAGGGTCTCACTCTGTAGCTCAGGTCGGCCTTGAACTCACTGTAGCCCAGGCTGGCCCGGAACTTGCCACGATCCTCGGGCCTCGGCCTCCCAAGTGCCGGGCTCACCGTCACAGGTGTGCGCCACCGCGCCTGGCAAGTTTAGGTTTTTAGACTCTAAATTAAAAACAACCGTTACCATAATCCAGAATTACAAAAAAGCAAAGAAAGGCCTTCTCTGGCTGCGCCCTGTGCAAAGCCATCCGGAGCAGACAGGCCCTGGCCTCCTGGTGACTGGGCGCAGGTTCCTCGTACCCAGCAGCGCTGGAGCTAATGGGTAACCGGCCTGCTTCCGCCCTCCTGGACTCGGCCTCCGCCGCCGGCGGTCTGCACACCGCCAGCCTGGGGATGGCAGAGCAAGGCTCGTTGCTGAGCTGCGGGGAGGCCCTACCCTGCCTGCCTCTCTCACCTCCACCGGGCCTCGCGCCGCAGCGCTGTCCTCCTGAGCCCCGTCGTCAGCCACTGCAGGGCTTCTCCGCACTCATGGGGGGACACAGTGTTTCTGGGGACCGAGCCCCTTCACCTCTCAAAAGCACCAGTGGGCGAGAAGGAGAAGTGGCCGTTTGTGAGCCAGAGGCACAGGCTTCCAGAACACAGCGGGCTGGGGGGGTCTCCTGGGTCCCTTAGCAAAAGGAAAGAGGGTCATAGCAGGGAGGCAGGAAGGGGGGATGCACTCCTCCTGGGAGTACAGGATGTCTGCTGTGGCGGGTGGGAGGGGGGGCTGAGGTGTAAAACTTATAGAGCAAGGTGTGGTGGTGCATGTCTGTGCACTCTGGGGGGCTGAGGCAGGCTGATTGCGAGTCTGAGCCCAGGCTGGGCAATCTAGTGACTTAGACCCTGTCTCAAAATAAAAAGGCCTGGGGACGTAGCTCTGTGCAAAGGCCCTGGGTTCAAGGAAAAAGCCAAAAAGAAGATATGGCCCCAAGACGGCAGAGGCTGCCAGTGGGGAGCAGGAGGTGCTCGGCCTAGGTCTGGTCAGGGTGATGGCTTGGGACAACCGTACAGCCGCGGCAACTTCCGGGCCTCCCTTTTCCTTGGTGTCTCCAGCCAGGAATTCCTCTCTGAAATGCCAGCATGGGCGGGCCTGGGCATTCTGCCACCTACAGCAAATAGAGAAAGAGTGCGTCCTCCCTGTTGCCAGTGATGTTTGCTGTGGCCTGCGGGGAGGAGGACGTGGTGCCGTGTGGAGCTGCGCAGGTGGCCGGGACAGCCGGGCACTGCCAAGGCTGCCTGGAGCATCTCCTCCCGAGCCCCAGGTCCTGCTCCCAGGGAAAAGCTTGTGATGATAAAGCAGAACAGACAGATCAGAAAGAGACCTGCAGCTGTCCCCAGGAGGGGAGGGCGGGAGCTGCAGGCCTTGGGAGGGACCTTGGCTCGGCCCTGGAGGCTGTGGGAGGCTGCGTGGGGGTGGGCAGGAGTGCTCCACCCTCACAGGGGCTGCTGTCCCAGGAGAAATGCAGGAGCAGGCCGGGAGGTAGCTCAGTGGCGCCGCAGGTGCCTTGCAAGTGCAAGGTCCTGAGTTTGGTCCCTAGTACCAGATGGAAAAGCAAAGGAAGGAAGGAAGGAAGGAAGGAAGGAAGGAAGGAAGGAAGGAAGGAAGGAAGGACCAAACTACATAAACAGTCACTGCCTTAGAGAAGGGGATGAAGGCAGAGCAGGGGCAATGCTGTCACCTGGGATGGGAGGACGGGGCCTGGGGATGACCGGGAAGGTGCAGAAAGTGACAGGCTCTGGGTTAGCTAAGCACTAAGCTGACAGCCTTTTCTGATACATGAGATAGGGTGAGTAAGAGGTGGCATGAGCCAGGCATGGTGGCACACACCTGTGATCCCAGAACTCAGGAGGCTGAGGCAGGAGGATGGCCTCGAGTTTGAGGCCAGCCTGGGCTACATATCGAGACCCTATCTTGACACCCCCACAGCACAGAAAAAGCGTTTGCAACTGGTTTTGCCTGGCTGGTAGGCTGAGCACAGCAGGAGCATTAACAGTGCAGGCTCTGAGTTATCTGGCTGCACCAGGCAGGTGGTCAGGCCCCTTTCCGGGTCCTGGTCTGTCAGTGGGGACGAGAACAGCACTGCTGTGTGGGGCATTAGAAGGGTTAAATAAAGAGACATTCGCCAAGTGTGGGCACAGTGCCAGCAGCTATTAATATTATCACAGTCACATAAGCAGCAAAATCTATGGTGTAATTAAAATGCTGGAAGCAATTTCTAAATTATATGCATATCAAAGCACTTGGGAGGCTGAGGGAGGAGGATTTCTGCAAGTTTGAGGCCAGCCTGGGGTATATAGTGAGTTCAGGGCCAGCCTGAACTACAAAGGGAGACCCTACCTCAAAAAAACCCACTATAAATTATATTCATGTTTTTATTGGTGTATGTTGATACACCACAACTATGTTCATCTTGGGGATTTGCTCTTAATCATTGTTTCTTCCCCTTCCCCTCCCCTTCTTCCCCTCTGTCCTCTTCCCATGTCCACGAGTCTACCTCCCTGTTCCCTATCATCGATCTTTTATTTTGTTCTTCAAATTCTTTGTATTTTGGGTTTCTATGTAAGAGAAACTGTGATATTTAAGCTCTCGTGTCTGATTTATTTCACTTAAAATTCCTGTATTTAGGTGCATCCATTTTCCTACAACTGACTCAAGTGTGTCCTTCTTTATGGCAGAGTAGTACTCCATTGTGTGTAAATACCACATTTTCTTTAGCCATTCATCTGTTGATGGACCTGAAGGCCACTTCCCAGATTTAGCTATTTTGATGTGAACAACACAGGTATGTGTGTGACAATGAAATACAATGTCTTTACCTCTTTTGGGATGATACCTAGGAGAGGAATAGATGGGTCAAATGGAATTTCTAGTTTTAGTTTTTTGAGGAATCTCCATACTGATTTCCATAATGGTTGTAATAGTTTACATTCCCACCAACAATGTAGAAGGGTTCATTTCCCCCACAATCTCATCAGCATTTGTTGTTTTTTGAGTTTTTAATGATGGCCATTCTTTCTGGAATAAGGTGGTATCTCAGTGTTATTTTGATTTGCATTTCTCAAATGGTCAGAGATGTTGAGTGTTTCTTCATGAACCGAATGGCCGTTTGTCCTTCGTCTGAGAAGTGTCTGTTCATTTCAGTGGCCCATTTTTAAAAATTGGGACTTTTAATTTGGGGGGTCTAATTTTTTTTGAGTTCTTTATATATTCTAGATATTAGTCTTCTGTCTGAGAAGTAGCTGGCAAAAATTTTCCCATTCTGTGGGCTCTTTTTACTCTGTTGATTGTTTCCTTTGTTGTGCAGAATGATCCTATTTTTTTTTTCTTTTGGTACCAGGGATCGACCTCGGGACCTTGTACTTGTGAGGCAGCCACCAGAACCACTGAGCTAAATCCCCAGCCCTGATCCTATTTTTTTATTATTGGTGTTATATCTTACGCAGTTGGGGTTCTGTTCAGAAAGTCTTTGCCTACCCTTGTGACTTCAGCTTCCATGTAACTATTGTCCAGCAGATTCAGGGCTTCTGTTTTAATACATTTTGATTTGATCTTAGTGCACAGTGAGATATATGGGTCTAGATTCATCTTTGGCATGTGGATATCCAGTTTCCCAGCACCACTTATTAAAGAGGCGGTTTTTCTTCCAGTTGTGTTTTTGGCCCCTTTGTGAAAGATCAGATAGCTGAATGTGTCTGGTGTTGTTTCTACTTCCTTTATTCTGTTCCACTGATCCACATATCTGTTTTTGTGCCAGTGCCATGTTGTTTTTATCATTGTAGCTTTGTAGTATACCTTTAAATCCAGGATTGCAATGGCTCCTGCTTTACTCTTGTTGCCCAGGATTGCTTTTGCTGTTCTAGGTCTCTTCTGGTTCCATATGAATTTTAGGATTGTTTTCTCCAGTTTGTGAAAAATGCTGTTGGTATTTTAAGCGGTGGTGCATTAAATCTGTACACCATTTTTGGTATCCTGGCCATTTTCATAATATTGGTTTTACCTATGGTGGAAGAGAAGCTGTTCCAGCCTAACATTGAGAAATATTGGTTAAAAAAATTAGAACAAGTATAAACATAAAATTCTTTGAAAACATAATAATCTGGTGTGTTTCAGAAGAGCACACCCCCAGGCACCTGAGGCACTTGGAGGCCACAACAGGACAAGCACAGTGGTAAAATCAGCACCTCGCTCTCAGGATAACTTGGCCCAGGGTCTGTAAGAGGCAAAGCAGACACGCACCTGGTTCTTTACTTCAGTTAAAACAGGTTTTGTGCGGGCTCACGTGTGGAACAGATTATAAACTGATGATATCAAATAAATGAAATTCCCTTGTTTGGAAATCGCCAGAGTTTCACCCCAAGGATGGCTTGGACGGGATGGCTTTGGGGAGCTCCGGGAGCATAATACCGCCCCCTCCAGGGCACCAGCGGGGCAGGCCCAGGGCCCTCCAGAGGGGCAGCTCTGCAGCGTGCCTGAGCCCCTTAGGTGGGTATAATTCATGGAGAGGTGTGGCGAGCCAGCTTTTCACGTGTAAGTCAGATGCAGAACTGGGTAGGGCCACGAGCTACTTTTTATATTATATATTATATATTTTGAGACAGGGTCTTCCTATGTAGTCCAGGCTGGTCTCAAACTTGCAGGGATCCTCCTGCCTCAGCCTCTGATTTCGCTCACCTGCTGAGATCACAGGCGAGTGCCACCACACCTGCTGGTGTCCTTTCTTCCTTAGTCTGTTCTGCTGACCTCTGTCTCTAGGTGGGTCATTGTAGGCTTCCTCCACTGCAGTAATGCCTGGAATAATCGGGAGTGGCCCCCTGCGGGTCGGGGTTGTCTCTCTCCGCCCTTCCTGGGGACCCCGTGGCAGGTTTGGCTCCCGCCAGGCGCCTGACAAATGCTGGTTGACTGAGATGGAATCAGCAGCTCTCATTTCCCGAGCCACCTGGACGAAGCCCTCCGGGAGGTCGCAGCCCAGGCCTCAGGCGGCCCCGCCTCCTGCCTGCTCTGGGGACTCCGGGCCCTGCCGAAGGCCGCAGCCCGGAGCCCTTGCGATTGTCCTGTAGCAGCATCTGCCAAGGTCCGGCTGTGCTAATTATTCCTCGCCTCTGCCTCGAAAACCTTGGGCTCAGAAGAGCACCCTGGAGGGCGAGGAAGAGCAGAGGGAAGAAAAGGAGTCGGGAGCAGCAAGGTCGCCCATCTGCGCCGCCTCCCGGCTCCCGGCTCTGACGCCACCAGCCCAAGGCCCCGCTTCTCGCCGGAACGGAACGGCTGAATCACCGACAACGATAAAAGCAGCTGCGCTCGCCGCCGGCCTCAGACACAGCAAGGCGCAGGCCGATAAAAGCAGCTGCGCGCTCGCCGCCAGCCTCAGACACAGCACGGGCCGCAGGCCCGGGACAGGAAGGGCGGGTCCCCCGCTCTCCACTGGGAGCCCTGCAGGGCGGGGGCTGAGGTCCCACAGCCAGGAGCTGGGGCGCCCTGCAGACAGGCCCAAGATCACGGCGGGGCCTGGGCCAGGAAGTAGGAAGCGCAGCTCGGGGCCCTGGCCGGCACGAGGGGCCCTGTGTTTGTGGGCTCAGCTCCGCCTGCCCGGAGCCAGAGCCGGGAGCAGAGCCGGAAGTGCAGCAGGGAGCAAGTGTGGAACAGACGGAAGCCTAACAGGTGGTGTTAGGCACCTTCCGGTTTGTGTCCGGTGATGCAGCTGGGGGATCATTTTAGATCAGTCCGTGTACCTCGGCCTCATCCTTTCTGAGAGAGAGGTCTTACAACATAGTTCAGGCTGGCCTCGAACTTGTGATCCTCCTGCCTCAGCCTCCCCAGTGCTAGGGTTACAGGTGTGAGCCACCACTCCTGGCTGCCTCATTGTTTTTTGTTTGTTTTGAGATAGGATCTCGATATGTAGTTCAGGCTGGCTTCGAACTTGTGGTGATTCTCCTGCCTCAGCCTCCCAAGTATAGGAAATACAGACATACATGCCTCATTTTGGGGGGGGGTTACCAGGGATTGAACTCTGGACCTTGCGCTTGTGAGGCTGGTGCTGGAACCACTGAACTAAATCCCCGGCCCTACCTCATTTTTCTTTTCAAGTGATTACAGGAAGCCAGGTGTGGTGGTAAATGCCTGTAATCCCAGGTTTTGGAAGGCTGAGGGCAAGAGGGTCACTGCGACTTTGAGGCCTGCTTGGGCCTCACAGTGAGTTCAAGATCAGCCTGAACCACATAGCCAGTCCTCGTCTCAACAGGAAAAGACCAGTGAAAGGCTCTCATGTGGCGTGAACCGAGTCTGCCGGTGGACAGAGCCTCTCACCTGGCTGCTGTCAATGTCGGGCCCAGGAGCACCCTTGCCACCGGTGGCCCAGGGCACAGTCCAGTGAGCAGGTGGCACTGCGCCAGCCTGAAGGTCCCCAGGCCATGCCTGCCCCCCCCACCCCGGGCGGGAGACAGCACCTCTGTGTTGGCAGTGATGTCACACTGCCATCCGAGGCTGGGCTTACGGTTGTCAGAGCCCCCAGGGTAGCTGGGTGGCTTGATTTTTGGGAATAGCTGTTAAGCTAAGTTAGCCTGGTTCTGTTCCACTTATGGTTTTAGTTTTAGCCTTAATGTGGGCATCTGTGCATCTTTCCCTTAGCAGTTTCCCTTTCCACTTCATTTCGTGTCCCTCCCATACTGCTCTGCATCCTGATCCAGGGGGAACAATTTTTTTTTTTTTTTTTTTTTTTGCCAAACTCAGGACCCCAGGCTTTATTTGGAGGGGCATAGGGAACCATGGAAAGGCTCTGAGAAGGGAGGGACAGGAACAGGTCTAGCTTCCAGAGGTGTCACTAAGGAGGGGAGGATGCTGAGGGATAAGTAAGGTTAGCATGGTGGCACTGATCTGTAATGCCAGCCACTCAGGAGGCTGAGGCAGGAGGGTGTCAAGTTGCAGGCCATCCTGGGCAGCTTATTGAGACCTGTCTGAATTTACAAAACAAAAAGCTGGGGATGGAGCTCGGCATGCCCTGGGTTTGATCCCCAGCACCACAAAAAAATAACAAGGGGGACTAGGAGGGAAGGTGGAAGTTGTAGTCTAGTTTTCCTGGCAGTAGTGGAAGGTGTTCCCTGGGGCTGTCACTGTCCCACTGCGCTGTGTGGGAGAGGTTTCTACTGAACAGCCGAGGTGACAGGACTGGCCCCTGCTCTCCAGGACTTCATGACCCCACAGTGGATCTCAGAAGGGAGTTGAGCTCTGGCTGGGCCTTCTGTCTCCTAGGAGCTCAACAGAGGGAAGAAAATGGTGACTTCTGTCAGAGGGGTGACGAGGTGACCCCCAGTCTCCAGCAGCAGGGACAGGGCACGGCCACATTACAGCCAGCACACGCCTGCCCCAGGGCCCTTGCTCCTGCTCTCCCTGGGCATGCATGTCCTTCTGAGACTTGCATATGTCCTGCTCCTGCTCCTGTTTCCCCTCCACGGGGAGCTCTGACTTCCATCCGTGCAGCAGCGACCCCACCCCAACCCCGCTTCCTACTGCTCTGTTTCCTTTATCTTCCTCCCATAGTCACTGTTTAAGTGATCACCATTGGCCTCCCCAGCTAGAATGCAGGTTCCATGAGGGCAAGGACTTCATGTGCTCTGTTCACTGTCCCTAATGCCTGGAACTATGCCTTGTCCCCTCTCCCTGAGCTGGATGTGGTGGCACACACTTGTCATCCCAGCACTCAGCAAGCTGAGGCAGGAGGTTCGCTGTGAGTTCAAGGCCAGCCTGAAGTACATGGTGAGACCTTGCCTCAAAACAAAACAAAACAAAGCAAACAAGGAGAAGTACAGATGTGTGTTGTCCAAATATGGAAGCTGTAGATCTAGTGTGGTGGTTTGGACCAATATGATTGAAAGCGCCCATGTCTGATTTTCTCTAAGCAGACAGGATGACAGTGTTGTCGGGAGGCCAAGTCCATCAAAGAGAGCCGTTCTCTGGCCTCAGTCCTGGTCAGCCGAGCTTTGATTGGCTCTGTTCTCGTGGCAGTTCTTGCACCCACAGCCCAGGCTCCCTTGAGGCTCCCAGAGCAGCACTTGGAGTGGGAATTTCTACTGCTCAGAGCGACGGCGCTGGCTCTGAAGTCCGATCTCAGAGCACAGAGTCTGCAGCCAGACCCTGGGTTTAAATCTACAGACTCGCTGTGCGACTGGGGCCTTGACCCCTGCCTCAGTTTACTCATCTGTAAAGTGGGGAGAAAGAGAGAACTGCTCTCGCCGGGTGTGGTGGGGCAGAGCTGTAATCCCAGCACTCGGGAGGGTGAGTGCCTTACTTACTTTTCCGTCCTTACTGAGACAAAATACCCGACACCCAAAGTTAAAGGGGGAGAGGTTGATTTAGCTCACAGTTTGGAGAGGTTTCAGTCCCTAGTTGGCTGGCTCCAGGGCGGGGTGGCATGGCAGAAGGGCAACAGTTCAAAGGCAGAAGCTACAAAGGCACGGACCTGAACAGCGTCTTTCTGCCCCGTTCGTCTTCTCCAGGGTACTTAGGGCGGGCAGCACTCACACCCTTAAGTCTAACGCCCTTGAGCCTAGCACTGCACCAGGAATCAATCCCAGCATCACACACTCTAGATCCAGCCACCTCTGAAAAAGCCCCACCTATGACTGACTGCATGAGGCTTTGGAGGAACATCTAGACACAGCCGTAACACTAAGGCAGCCCGGGCTACACAGTGAGCTCAAGGCCAGCCTGAACTACATAGAGAGACCATGTCTCAGAAAAAAAAAAAAAAAGACAGCATTGGAGGCTGAGGCAGGAGGATTGCTGTGAGTTTGAGGCCAGCCTGAACTAATAGTGAGACCCTGTCTCACAAAATCAAAACAAAACAGTACCCCTCTTGTCGGGTTCTTGCAAGGGTTAAAGGAATCCGGGTGAGGCAAGTAACACACCCATACGCGCTGACCACTTTTACAGCTACACCTGCATGGGTTTAAATGCTAGTTTCAAGGTATAAACTTAGACAGTTTTTTTCCCTTTTTCTTTTCTTCTCTCTCTGTTTTTTTTGTAGTTTTTGTTTGTTTGTTTGTTTGTTTTTTGGTACGGGGGATCGAACTCAGGTCCTTGCGCTTGCGCAGTCGACGAAACCACTGAACTAAATCCCCGGCCCTGTTTGTTTTTTGAGATAAGGTCTCTGTAGTTCAAGTTGGCCAAGAACTCGAACTCAAGGCAATCCTCCCGCCTCAGCCTCTCCAGTCTGGGATTACAAGTGTGGGGCACCACACCAGTTTTCTTTCTTTTTCTTCTTTGTTCCTTTTCTCCTCCCTTCATCCCACCCTCCCTCCCTCCCTTCCTTCTTTCTTCTTTTCTTTTTTGTGGTGCTGGGGTTCAGACCTAGGGCCTCCCTGCACCCCTGAGCTATCCCTTCGCCCCCAGCCTATACAATTTCTCCACTCTCTGTGCGTGTGAGTTCTCTGTCAAACAGTAGTAAGAATCCTATCTGCAGGGTGGATGCAGCATTAAGTAAAATCGCTTGCTTCGGCTTGCCGAGCCTAACGCTCATGCGTGAGACCAGCGCGCAGCGCACCGAATGAATGACCCGGTTGAATCCCTGCGGGTATCTGCGCGCAGGGAGCCACAGGGGCCCGGGGCGCTTCTGGGCTTTGCTGGGCCCGGGGCTTCTGTGTTAGCTTGGAAAGGGGAGGCAGGCAGGAAGAGGAGAAAAGGCAGCTAGGTAGACGCCTGGCCGGTGGAAAATCTCCAGGGAAAGGAGAGAGTCGTGGAATGGGAGGCCAGTTTTGCCAGCGCTTTGAAGGTCAAGAGTCCTTTGTAGTGAGGGCCTGAGATGAATGTTCCCGGCTGCGATCTGTCTCCTGTCCCAGACTATTAGATCATAAAACAGCCTCACCATGGCCTCCTGCATGGCTGGATAACCTGTGAGGTCTGCCCAGGGCCTCAGTGATACTTTTGGGGGTACGGAAAGCCACTCTTGGATTGTGGACCAGTTTCCTGTGACCCTGGGAATGTTTTTCACTCGAAGTAACAGTCCCAACTGGGCTGTGAGGCGGGGTTGAGTGGGGCAGCCTTCAAGCCTCCCTGAGCAGGGCTGTGCCTGGAGTCTGGGAAGGCGCCTTGGGAGGAAGCTTGACCCGAAAATGCAGGAGCCCTTCTTGTTGTTTTGGTTTCTTGAAACAGAATCTCGCTATGCAGTTCAAGCTGGCTTTGAACTCACTATGTAGTCCAGGCTGGTCTCCAACTCAAAGCGATCCTCCTGCCTCAGCCTCCCGAGTAGGCATGCCACACCACGCCCGGCCACTATTTTACTGTTGTTTATATGTTTGTCCAGACAACAGATTACAAATTTTTGGACAGTGGACACCAGGTCCTGGGTTTTCCTGGTATTGTCCCTGGCCTTGACGAGGTTGGTTTCTGGCACATACTGGATGCTCATGAAGTATTTGTTAGCTTGAATCCCTCTTCAGCTTCAGGGACAGCTGCTTTCTTTTTAACCTAGTGAAACTGGACCTTTCTTCCCCTCCCCCAAGTGGAATTAGGATTCGTCAAAGGAGAAAAATACAGGTCTGCTGCAGAAACAGCCCGCCTGGGCAGGGACACGACAACAATGAGCTTTTGCTGTTCGGATCCCAGATGCTGCTCAGAACAAGGAACCATAACAAGGTGATCTTTGGATTTTTTTTTTTTTTTTTTGCCAGCCCTGAGCTGTGGCACTTGGAATAATCCTGGTTTCCGGAGAACAGACTACTGTAATGATAATCCAGGAAGTAAATTGCCCTTTGAAAAGCAAGGAAGAAACCAATCGACTAAGTATTTATTTATATTCAATGCTCCAGGGCTTCTCTTTCCAGCTTTGAAGAGTTCCTGGCAAGCGCCTTTTGAAGTCATTAATCCTAGGGGCGAATCTAAATGTCTTGCAGGCCACTCCTGGCCCTGGATGGAGCCTGGCACACTTGTTTATAACCTTGGCTTCCAGAAGCCTTTAAGAGGGGATGGCTGGTGGCGGAAGAGGGACCGGAGGGCTGTTCGGGGTCTGCATGATCCCAGTCCAAGCCGGGCTCTGGCTGGACTGGGGTGGCTTTCTCACCTGAGGAGCTCACCCCGATGGGTGCCGACCCTCTGACTCCTGGCGCCCATCTCCCCCGGAGTGTCTGCGCATTCCAGGATGAGCGGCTCCAAAAGCATCTATCTGCCAAGCTGCAGGAGGCTGAGGCAGGGGGATGGCCACGAGTTTAAGGCCAGCCTGAACTACATAGCAAGACCCTGGGTCAAAAGACCAACAAACCAACCAACAAAAAACCAAAAATCATCTACTTACGTTTTGTCTTTTTTTTTTTTTTGCTTCCTGGGATCAAATGCAGGACCTTGTGCTTGCAAGGCAGGTGGTGCCACCACTGAGCCAGATCCCTGGCTGTTTTATTTTTGTTTGTAATATGCCAGTAGTCTTTGTTCGTGACAGAAAAATTAGAAACTGCTGTGGCAGACACCTGTAATCCTGGTCCTCTAGGAGGCTGAGGCAAGAGAACCGTGTGTTTGAGCCCAGACTTGGCAATTTGGCAACTAATGAGGCCCTCTCTCAAAATTAAATTAAAAAAATTTTTTTAAAGGGATGGAGAAGTAGCTCACTGTAAAGGTTCTAGGTTCAATTCCCAGTACTGGAAAGCAAGAAAAAAAATAAAGGAAAACTATACGCTGGGGATTTAGCTCAGTGGTTTCACCACCTGCTGCACAAGCACAAGGACTCAAGTTTGACCCCTGGTACCAAAAAAACAAAATTTAAAAGAAACTATAAATAGTTGTACTATGAACGTACTCACCACATGTAAACAGAGAAGTGTCACTCTATGTGTATGATTTTAATAATCTGCTTTTATCACTTTAACAGTATTTTTACTATGGGTCAGTAAATACAAAATCTGCCAAAAAATGTATACACCCTTAAGGTCGCTGGACTAATAACTGTCTGGAAGCTATTGGCCACCACTTTGAGCACCTCTTGTAATTGTAGGTGCCACAGGTAACTTCCATTAATCTCATGGTGTCTCAATAAATTTAGTTTTAAAATATTTATAAAATATTTATACAGGGCCGGGGATTTAGCTCAGTGGTTCCCCCACCTGCCTTGCAAGCGCAAGGTCCTGAGTTGGATCCCCAGTACCAAAGGAAAAATAAAATATTTATACAAGTTCCTGATGCATACTTTTTTGGTGAAATATCGAGAGAGGGAGGGAGGATTTGTTTTTTTCGGTATTGGGGATTGAATGTTCACACTGAGCTCCATCCCCAGCCCCCTTTTTACTTTTTCTTTTCAGACAGGGTCTTGCTAAATTGCTAGGTTGCCCAGGCTGGGTTCGAACTGAGGATCTCCTGCCTTGGCCTGCAGAGTGCTGTGGTTACAGACCTGGCTCGGGGAGCACCATTCAAACCGCGTGGCCTTGGCTCTGTGCACTTAGCTGTTGCTCCCACCTGGTGCTCTAACAGCTCACCAGTCTCGGGTGCAGAATGCGGCTGGATCCCTCCCATCCACGGTGGGGTGTGGGGGCTCAAGACTCTCGGCTTTGGGTGACCTCTTCTTCAGCACCCCCGCCCCCCCACCGTGCCTGTATCTCCCTCTTCCTAGGAGGACCTCGCTCATGCTGAATGGAGTCCACTGATGACCTCATTTTAACTCGAGTTCTTCCTTAGAGACCCTGTTTTCAAGGATGGTCACATTTTGAGAGACTGGGGACAGGGCTTCAACATGAATCTGGGAAGGGGACAAAACTAAGCCCAGGCTATAGCTGATGTGTTTAAAAGTCCTAGCTGGGCATGGTGGTGCATGCATGTGATCCTGGCACTTGGGAGGCTGAGGCAGGAGGATCTCCATGAGTTTAAGGCCAGCCTGAACTGCACACCTTTATCACTCAAAAAACAAAACAAAACAAAACAAAACAAGAACGAACGAACGAAAGAGAGAAAGAAAGAAAAAAGGTCACCCACCGAAGGGTGTCAAAGGAGAGGATTGTGCGGGACTCGTGGCGGTGACCTTGCTCGGCCCACTAGTGAAGGCATCCAGGGCGGGGAGGAAGTTTGGGTGCCAGGACTGGAGTGGGTTCACCACTGTGGCAGCGCCCTTCGGTCCATGTCAGGGCTGCACGGGCAGGTGTGCGGGTGTCCCGCGGAAGCTGGGCTGGGGACACTCGCCGGCCCCGCCCTGCCCCCGAGGCCCAGGCCGGGGGAGGGGGGGCTGCGCCCCGCTCAGGTGGGCACTTCATCCCACCCACAGCTCTGTTCCTGCGCGCTCAGCTCGGGAGGCAGAATCAGCCCGTGGTCGCCGCCCCTCATTCAGCCTGACTGTGTCCCCCGTGTGGGGGCGGCTCTCTCCTGCTCAGACGCGGCGCTGGAAGGGGGCTTGGGCCGGAGGGGTACTTGGGGTACAGGCCTCACTGGAGAACAGAGGGCAGGGCCATCGGGGCCACAGGCAGAGCGAGCAAGAGGACAGCCTCCCTGCCCCTCCGCGATCCCGTGTCTCTGAGGGGCTCGGGTCATCCCGTCTGTGGGCTTCGCGTCCTGCCTCCAACCAACTGCGGGTCTGAAAGATCTGGGGCCGGGGTGGCGCTGCACTCCTGGTAGGAGGATCACAGCGTCCCAGGGCAGCTGGGCTACATAGTGAGGCCCCTGCTCAGAAAAAAGAAAAAAAGAAAAACCAAAAAAACCCCACCAGAAATCAACTTGGGGGACAATCATTGCCTCTGTACTGAGCACATCTAGTCTTCTCACACTAAGCAGTACAGCTGAAAAGCTGGCACAGCGTCCTTTGGTAGTCAAAGTCATCTAGAGGGGACGTAGCTGCAGGCGCAGGCGAGGATCACAGCGTGTTCCATGCCATCGTGTGGAAGGGGCTCCGCACCTTGGATCTGGGGACTCCAGGGGCCTGGCCTGGTCCCCAAGGGCACCAGGGGTGACTCGCCCGCTTCTTCCTCCTCGTGACGGAAACGCGGTGTCCTTGCCCCTCACCCTGCACAGAGGTCAACTTTCGTCTCCTCCACTTCGACTGCGTCCTGTCCTCCAGTCCATTAAAGTCACCCCCGCTTGCATGCCCTGCGTCTCCGCTGCCCGAGACACCACCCCGGTGCCCCGCAGAGCAGAGCCTTGTTGCTGGTGTCCACAGCCACTGCAAGATCCGCAGGGCCCGTGACCTGTGGCCTGAACCACGAAGAGCAGGCTGGCAGAGCTAACCCATCCTTCTGTCTCCCTCGCACTCTGTCCTCTCCCCTTCTCTCCTGGCTTTGTTTTTTTTTCATTCTTTGTCTTTCTTGCTCTTTCTGGTTTTCTCTGCTGTGTACTGCTGCCAGCCTGAACGAATTTCCAAAGGCCGGAGCAGCACTTCAGCCCTGGGCTGTTTGGAAAGGCTCCGCCTAGCCTTAGTTTTGTCCCGTTTGCTGCTGCTCCTTAGGGATGATCTCAGCCCAGGTCACTCAGGTGGCGGTTGCTAATTGATTTATGGGCTCAGTCGGTCCATCTTCCACAAACATGAATTTACAGCCCACAGAGAGAGCTGGGAGAGACTTACAGCCCTGCTCCGACTGCAGCAGATTCCGAGAGAGCCACCCAACGCTGGGGAGGACTTTGACAACTGAGAGCCACCAGGAACAGGTTCGGCTGCCTTGGGCTCACCCCGAGCAGTGCCAGCCCAGTCCTGGGAGTGGGCAGGAGATACATGTGTGCCACTGTTTGCTCAGCCTGGGTGGGAGCTATGGCTTCCCTCCAGGGATTTTCCAGGGCCCTGGGCTATGAGCCCATCTTGTCCTGCAGATGCAGACCCTCTTAGAGGTGCCTCAGATAGCTGTGATGACACCCACACGCCTGAGATTCCCACACTCAGGAGGCTGAGGCAGGAGGATCTGTGTAGCTTGAGGCCAGCCTGGACGACATAGTGAGACCCTGACTGAACAAACAATGGCAAAATAAATCAGAAGCACCTGAAACCGCTGCTTTGTGGCTCTTGTGGCCTCTGCCTGGCTGTGTGACCCTTGGGCCGAACCCAGAAGCCACACTGAGTGGAGGGAGGCACCTAAGCCTCTTTGCAGCTCTGCAGGAAACTGAGTGACCCACAGGAAAATGTATCGCAGCAGACGAAAGTGCACCTTCACTTCAAGTTTGAAGGCCTGGTCAGTGATGACGTATTGTTATTATTTACTGGGGGGGCCTTGATTTCTTGATCCCATCCCTGGATTTTAAGGTCTGTCAGGGTTTGTGTGCCCGTGCGCAATGTTTGTGGGGACCTTGGGGCTGGGCTGGGTGACAGGGAGGCGACAGCCCCGCCTGCCCTCTCCCAGCCTCCAGATGACAAAGGTTGCATTTACACCTGGCTGCGGGGTTTAATCATCTACCATTTCCAAACACAGCAGGCTAACAACCTGCTGGCTGAGAATCATAAATTTAAAAAGTTCACCCACAGGAGACAGCACCCGGGAAGGGGAAGAAACAGGTCGGTGTCTGCTCCAGAGTGGGAGGCCCTGGGCAGCGGGAGAGGAGCCCCCAGTGGGGCCCTTGGAGAGGCTGGAGCCGTAGAGTGTGGGTCTTCTCCAGACCAGGGCTGATTCGTTTTTTCTTTGTTTTTTGAGACAGGGTCTCACAGTGTAGCCCAGCCTGGTCTTGAAGTCATTATGACGCCCAGGCTGGGATTCCAAGCACACGAGGCCAGGTTTTCCTTCATTTTTTTACCCATGGATTTGATCGACTCAAAGGGCCCCAGAGCCTCGTGGAGGAATAGGATCTTCGTCATAAAGGTTTTATTGCAGAGGGAAGACCAAGTCTTTAGGTAATTAGCCATAGATCTCATTAAATGTCTGTGCTATGTGGGACACTCTAGTCAGAGCAGGGCCCGAGGCAGAAGTGGGACCAGGTACTCCTCCCTCAGTAAATCATTGTCTCCGTGGGGCCCCAGACAGACTTGTAAACAGCGGCGTCGCAGATAACACGTGCCGGGTGCCCAGAGCGGCGCCAGGAGCAGCGCATGCGCATGCGCGTCTGACCTCGCCTGGGCGCCTAGGGGAAGCGGAAGCTGCGTCTGTCTCGCCCAGGTGACAGCTGGTGACTTGCCAGCAATGTACTGTGCCTCCCCTGTGTCTCAGCCCTTTGTAGGCACTGACTCCTTGAAGCTATAATGTAGATGTGCATGCCAGCCCATTTTGGAGATGGGAAGGATGAGTTGCAGAGAAATGGGAAAACTTGCTCCAAGTCCCACGGGTCCACTCCCTGCTTCCATGCAGTGTCGCACACACACTGGGGACGCTGTCCCCTGGTGCCCTGTCCCTGAGCCTGGAGCTGGGCCGGCGGGAAAGGCAGATGGGGCCAGATTATAAAAGGCCTTCCATACTTGCGCAGGAGGGGAGTCCCCAAAGGAGCAGATGCCACATCTTGAGCGCTTAGCGTTTGTGGATTTTAGCCCGGACCAAACATTCAATAAGGCGGCCGTGTTCTTTAATTCCTTCGAGCTCCGGTTATATTGAATTACATCACATCTTTAATCAAGGCCACTGGAAAACTACACAGAACATTTGTTCCACATGGCATGGGAAAGTCGAAAAGCCCTGCAGAAAGACGCCAGTGCCCCCACCCCTTCCTCTTTGTCCTTTTGCATTCATACAACGACGTCCTGAAGTCACAGCCAGGAAGTGGAGCAGAGGAAGAAGTTGCAGGGTGCCAGGTGCACCGCCCCGTCCTCAGCCGTCTCCCCCGGTGGGGTCCAGGTTCCCTGAGGTGGCGAGTTTGGGAAAGGCTCTGGGCGGTTCTGCTCCCCACCAGGGCAAGCGGTGAGGATCGAAGGAGGACAGCCGGAACCTGGGTGTACTATGGGTGCTGATGTCACCACCCTGGGTGGCACTCAGGTCTGGGGGTGGCAGTTCTCTTTACTATCACGACAAAGCCAAGGCCTCTCAGACCCCAGCCCCTCACTTGGTCTGGGTACCTGGGAGCCAGGACCGGGCTGGGCACAGGGAGGTTGGTGGTATGGTCAAGGAAGGACATGCAGACTGCTTGGCTTGTGGGTGTTTTAAGTTTTGTTTGCTGTGTTTCTGGATACTTGGAAAGTTAGAAAAGCAGTATGAAATTCCAATGCATATAAACTGCCACCAGGCATGGTGACACATGCCTGTCATCTCAGCATTCAGGAGGCTGAGGCAGGAGGATCGCTGAGTTCAAGGCCAGCCTGGGCTCCATAGTGAGACCCTGTCCTCGCAACTCCCTCTCAAGAAAACTTTGCCAATGCTGGAAAATAAAGCTCTTTTAGCTATAACTCTCTTAGCATCTGACAGTTCTTTGTCATTCATGTAGAAGACATGTTGGCTATTTTTTAATGAGAAAAGACAAAAATAGCTCCAAAGATCAAAAATTTTGTTCAAAGGCCTTTGTAGCCATTGTAGAATCTTCTCTGATTTGTTCTAAGCCTCAAAAAGGTAAAGTCTGAAGTCTACGTGGTGTTCATGGTGGGTTTCATGGAACTTAGGAAAAGCGAACCAGACTCCTCGGGAAATATGTTTGGGATTTTCCTCAAAACCCCATGTCTTCTCAAAGGGGCGCTGGAAGCTCTCAGATTAGGCATGCAGCCCTCCTGTTCCTGGCCTCTGTCAGATGTGCGCAAGGCCGGCCACCCACAGCTCGGGCTCTGTAAATAGCAAAATCCTCCCTTTGAGCTCATCTCACTCACTATCTTGGGATGTGTCGGGCGGTGACCACATCACAGGGACCTCACAGGCCCGAGGAGACCAGGGAGGGGCCTGGGGCCTGCAGGCCTGGGACAGTAGGAGAAGCTGGTGCCCACAGCCTGGATTCCAGCCCACCCGCTAGGCATGTGCAAGGCGGCAGTGGCCTGGCTGCTCACTCCCGAGGCTGTGTCTCCAGCTCCCCTTGTGCCCCAAGGTGGAAGGGAGGGAAGGAGAACACTTTGAAATGTGTGTACGCATATTCATATGTCTCGTTACATTATTTGCTTCTTTGTGTGGTTTTTTTTGTGAGACAGAATCTCACTTTGTGTTCCAGGCTGGGCTTGAACTCACTGTGTAACCCAGGCTGGCCTGGAAATCATGGTGATTCTTCTGCCTCAGCCTCCTGAGGGCTGGGATTACAGACTTGTGCTACCCTGTCCAACTTTCTTCTTTTTCTTAGTGCTTGTGTGCAGTACCCAGTGATCACATCCATTGTGGGAGGTGGGACACAAGCACAGCACATTTGAGTTGTCCCTCTCCAGCAGGGTGGGCTCTCATAGGTGACGTGTGTGCAGAGAAGGAGTTGGTGATTTCCCAACCCCCGTGCACACCTTTTGCAGTAGGGTTTGCCATGTTTTCCAGTAGAGGCAGAACCTGTTTGCCCACACTTGGAGATTTTGGGGTAGAATATAGAAAATCCTTCAGGCGGTTCTTAGCTTAGGTTTCTTTTCTCCAGACTCTCAGCTCCCTAACCTGGTTATTTTCCTAGTTTTTGGCAGCTGCAGCATCCTCTGAAAATTGCTTCTAGAGCTTCACTGCTAATTTAGAGCCAGGGGAGGTGGTGCACACCTGTCATCCTAGCACTCAGGAGGCTGAGGCAGAAGGCTCGCCACAAGTTCAAGGCCAGCCTGGGCCACATAGTGAGCTCAAGTTTCAAGACTAGCACCGTAATAGGATTAAAGAACTTGTGCTTTTAGCTTCTAGAAACCTTCACAATTCTGCCCGTAATTATACTTCAGTGGCAGAGGACCAGACAAGCACCCTAGCGGTCTCTGTTCCCATCAGAACAGGGAAGGACTGGACACACGGGGCTATTGCTGGCCACAGCTGACCTTCAGGCTGCTGTGCTGGGCGATGTTTTCAGGCCTCTCCTCTGAGCCTGGGGACTTTGCCTTGATGCTCCGGGCTGTGGTTTGGTCTCATTCACCTGATCCTGGCTGGGCCCTGGGGCTCCTGACCCTTTTCGAGCCCAAGGCGCAGGTGTCTGCTCCCAGGTCCACACCAAGTGTCTCTCCTAGCTGCTTTCTGTCCATGGCAAGCCTCATCTCACCATGTGGCTCTGGAGCCTGTCCCTCAGGGTGTGGAGCCCTTCTGTCCCTCGGGGGTTCTGTGGGCTCTCCGGGTGGCGACCGAGGGTAGAAAGCCAGGCCTCTGCTTCACCTTCTGGTGACCATAAGTACCGAGCACACTTGGCTGACTGGAACGACCCGGGATGACAGCTGTTTTATGATCAGGCATACCCTGGGATTTCTCTAGTCCCTCTGAATTCTGTTTGCAAACTGAGTAGTACCTCCTGCAGCTTAGGTTTTTTCTCCAGAACAAGAAATTCGGCTCCAAGGCTGCCCTTGAACTCGAGATCCTCCTGGCTCTGCCTCCTGAGTGCTGAGATCGCAGGTGTGCACCTTAGGGACTTTTCTGTGCACGTCACCACCAGCAGCACATTGATGGCTGCTCTGTCTGTCACATACGGAACACACTGCCTGTCCCTGGTCTCGCTGTGGAGGGTCCTCGTCGCTGGTCCAGTGCTGACCCCGACCTGGACCTCTTGCCAGCTCTGCCTATGTTAGGTCACTTCCAGCACCGACATCCCACTGCTGATTGCTGTAGGAGGCTGAGGCAAGAAGATCGCAGTGAGTTCGAGGCAGCATGAGCTACATAGTGAATTCAAGGTCAGGCTGAACTGCACAGTGAGACCCTGTCTCAAAAAAAAAAAATCACATAAATAAAATAAAATAATTGACCACACCTCCTGTCTTTGGTGAGCGGCGCGTTTTGGATTCTCACCCTCCCCCTGTGATTCCCCCACCCACCCATGGCCTGGGCTGCAGGTGCTGGGGGACTTGAGGCCCAGCTGCCTGTGTCTCCCCTCGCCATGGCTTGCTCACAGGAAGCCCATAAAGAGGCGAGGCTGCTGTGGTAAACGGGAGCCTCCTGCCCTTTTCCCTGTGCTCCACACCCCGTCACTGTCTAACCATCGGGACTGTGCATGGCCGTCTGGTGTCTCAGTGGGCAGCAGGTGAGAATTCCTTCTGGGAAGTGCTCTGTGGCTCCCAGTTCCCCAGTAAGAGGCCGCTCTGCAGAGGGGCCTTGAGCTCCTGCCCAGCGTGCCCCAGGCCCAAGCTCAACCCGAGCGCTGCCTTCCGTGGACGTTCTGATAATTACAGAGCTGCTCAGCCAAGGGGCACACAGTGGCACATGCCTGGAATCCCAGCACTCGGGAGGCTGAAGCAGGAGGAGCATCATGAGTCGGAGGCCAGGCTGTGCTACAGAGCAAGACCCTATCTCAAAAAAAATGATATGATAATTAAAAATAAAATATTTATAAGAAAATCCTCAAAAAAAGAAAAGGAAAGAGAATCCCCGTTTGCAAGTTAAATGATTTCACCCGCTGGGGTGGCGCTCAAGGGGAGAGTGCTTGCCTGGCTTGCACAAGGCCCTGGGTTTGGTTCCCAGCACAGGGAAAAATAAAATGATTTCCAGCCTTAGACGTGACTGGGGATTAGCTGGGAATGGAAACATTGCAAGGGAACGATGAAAAGACTGTCCCGTTTGATTGCATGTTAAGGTTCTTTGTGATTTTGCTCCAGAAAACAGACAGGCAAAATTACATTGCCCCCAAAATACCGCTTCTCTGCACACCCCAGCCGACTGCTTTTTATGATGCAGACATTGAGAAGGAGTCTCGGACCCTGACCTTGGCCAGCGCCTGCTCCTCAGTTCCTCTTTGCTTTGTTCAGCACTGACTGATGCTGAGTATGCTTGGGCCGAGAGGCAGGAGCAGCAGGGTGATCTGGTAGGAAACAGCCCTGGGTGCCACTTTCTATTTCCCCCTGATAATGGGCATTGAACCCAGGACCTTCCCACTGAGCTGCATCCCCAGCCCTTTTAAAACTTTTTATGCCTGAGACAAAATCTCACTAAAGTTGTTGCACTGCCCAGGCTTGGCTTGAACTCAAGACCCTCCTGCCTCAGCCTCCCAGAGTGCTGCTGGGATCACAGGTGTGCACCACCATGCCTGGCTTTGTGCCACTTTGACAAGCGGGGTCACAGCTCCACAAGGAAAGCACTTTGGTTCCAGGTAGGTGCTGAGTGAGGGTCTGACCATGTGGGGCCACGCTGGGCTAAGGGGTGTGGAGCCAGGTGAGTCTGGCCTGAGTGGCTCCGGGTAGGATATCATCCTAGGTGTGAGCCCGGATCCCCACTCCCTAGCCGAGCGCAAAATAAAAAATAAAAGTGGCTGAGGATGTAGCTCAGCTCGAAGGCCCTGGGTTCTGCCCCCCAGTACCACAAACACAAATAATAAAATAGTAACAACAAATAAATATGTGATGGACTTGAAGGGCATGAGGAGAGGGTTTGTGTCCTTGTGGGAGCTGAAGCCTGTTTTCAGAGGCTTCAAATGTAGCCAGGTGTGGTGGCTCACGCCTGTCATCCCACCATTTGGGTGGCTGAGGCAGGAGGATCGCTGAGAGTTCCAGGCTACCCAGTAAGGCCTTGTCTCAAAAAACCAAAATGAAACAAAAAACTGTTGCGAACGTATAATTAATATGTAGTTAGAAGAGCTCATCCTTGGCACGCAGTGTTTCGTTTCTGACCTGGGACCGGCCTCAGCCTCCTGCCTATGAACTGTGTGTGGACTTAGTTCCCGGCTTGGAGCGGAGGGGCGCTCTCTCAGCATGTGGGCCAGCAGAAATCACCGCTTCTGTGACCACGGTTGGAAATATTTCCCTTGCCCATATGTCCAGCCCAGGCTCCGGGACGCTGGAGGCTTGGCCGGCCCGTCCTGCTGGCTGGGTGGCGCTGGGTCAGGGCTTTCAGCAAGTTCTCCATGGTGATGATCCAACGTGATCGATGCCAGAATCTGTAGTCCAGGCTGGCCTTGAACTCACTATGTAGCCTGGGCTGACCTCGAACTCGCAGCCATCCTCCTGCCTCAGCCTCCCGAGTGCTGGGATCGCAGGCATGCACCACCTTGCTGGGCAGCTCTGTCTGTTCTTGATTCGCTGAGAAAACCCACCTGCCCTCTTTGGGGTCCTGGCTTCCTTGTCTTAAGCTGAGAGGTGACCTGAAGGCCTCTGATTCTGAGAGGCTGGGGGAGACCCCGTCTGCCAGGTCCCTGTCTGGTAAGGAAACCAGCCCGACGGAGCCCAGAGGAGGAACCCACGCAACAGATACCGTGACTGCGCTGCGTCTCAGCCCCGTTCTCCTCCACAAGCAAATCCCATCTGGAGCATGCACGTGGAGGTGGGAAAGTGGCAGGAGGCATGGGCCCGTGTGGCGTGCAGCGGGGCTCCCTCTGCCCCTCTGTCCTCAGCCGAGGAGGGCTGGGCGCTAGGTGGCTCCCTGCGGGGCTGCGTCTCCTGTTCTCTGCCTGGCTGCTGTGAAGCGGACCGTAGGCTCCCTGCATCCTCGTGATGTTGGAGGACGTGGATGGAGGACCCTTGGGAGTCCTACACTTGGGCAGGTGCTTTGACAGTGGCAATGTCAAGGGGAAGCTGGAAATTAATTAATTCGTTATTATTATTAGTTTGTTTTTCAGAGTCAGGGTCTCGCTGTGTTCCAGGCTGGCCTTGCGCTCACTGTGTAGCCCAGGCTGGCCTTGAACTCCTGGCGATCCTCCTGCCTCAGCCTCTGAGTACTGGCATTCCAGGCATGTGCCACCATGACTGGGAAGTAGTTAATTAATTTTTAAATGAGCACACATTTGTGTAGCTCACCAAGGTATTTAAACATATGCATGAAACAAACGGATCCTTACTCTCATGCTCCAAGGTCCGGCCGGCCCTCAGTACCTTCAGGGATTCAATCCAGGATCCTGCTGGTCCCTTGCAGAAAGCAGCACAATGCTTTCGTGGGACCTGTGCGGCCTTCCTGTATGCGTTATCTGTAGATGATGCATAGTACCAATATCATGTAAATGCTGTATTACTTGGGCAGTAATGACCAGAAATAAAGATCTGTGTGTTTAGTAGAGACTTAATTTTTTCAAAAATATTTTCATCCGTGCTTCATGGCACACACCTGTAATCCTAGCACTCAGGAGGCTGAAGCAGGAGGATCACTGTGCATCCAAGGACAGTCTGAGCTGCATAGTGAGACTGTCTCAAAAAGTAAAACAAAGGCCTGGGGATTTAGCTCAGTGGCACTGCTGCACCTGCCTGGCAAGTGCAAGGTGCTGAGTTCAATCCCCGGTACCAGAAAGAAAAAACAAAAAAAGCACAAAACAAAAGAAAACAAAAAATTGAATATCTACTGTGTACCAGCTGCTATGCTGAGCTATGTAGACAAAATGCAGAAATAAGAGGGTGAAGCTTTCTCTGTAGGGATTTAAAGCTTTTCCTGCTCCCTGCAGTTTATGGTTCAGATACTATTTGCAGAGGTGGGAAGAGCCACGATGGAGTGAACATGCAGAAGGTTTCCAGGAAGGCATTGGTTGTTTCTCCCATTTCAGGCCTTGCCAGTAGGCCAGCGGAGTGAGTAAGTACAGTGCTCCGAAGTTAGTTCTCAGATAAATAAAAGGGACTCGGCAGAAGCCCCAATCACACAACTGGGCTGGGTGGGGATGGCAACCCTTTCATCTTCAAGGCGAGAAAAAAATATTGCAAGGGTCCATGACAAACAGCCGTAAATCTCAGCTTGAGCCGCCCCAGAGCCCAGGAATGGTGCAAATCAAGGCTGTCAAGCCGAGTTGCCGCACGACCAGCACCCCCCAGGCTGCAGTGCCTGACTGTCCCTTCCCCATCCTGCGACACACAGGGCCTGGCTTTCGGGCCCTGAACTCGAGTGGCACACGAGGGGGACACGGCTGGGGTCCCTGGGCCAGAGCCTGGCAGGGGAGCAGTCTCCGGGGCTCCGATGTTTACACTGACGTCTTGGTCTTGGCAGAGCAATGGGCCTTGAGTTAGAGATTCCAGACAGACGGACTCGGTGGCCTCCTCTGCTTCTCTTTATGGTCTTCGTGTTCTTTTTTTTTTTTTGTCCCGGGGATCGAACTTGGGTCCTTCAGCTTGTGCAGCAGGCAGCGAAACTTTATGGTCTTTGAATGTTTTTCTCTGCTCCTTCATCATCAGAAGTCACCAACAGTCAGCCTTCCATATCCATGGATTCCACGTCCCTGGATTCAGCAACCTCTGACCAAAAATATATTAAAAATGGTTCTGTTCTGAAGATGCACAGATTTTCATTTTTTACCCCCCTCATCCTGAGCAACATTCCTTTTTGGCTGAGGCAGCGGGATTGCCTGAAGTTCAAGGCCAGCCTGGACTACAGAGTGAGGTCCTGTCTCCAAAAATCCCCATCAGATGCACAGTCAAGACCTTGGACTTGGGGAGAAGCAGACAGAGCAGGGTGTGCTGGGCCTGGCTCTGAGTCCTCGGGTGGTGGCGACCGAGGTGGGATCCTGAGGGCTGGGCCGGCATCCAGCTGATGTACAGCTCACCCGAGCGCCGAGGTCCTGACTGGAGAAACCCCTTCCATAGAGCCCCGTGCAGAAATTAGCATTTAATCCTATTAAAGCCTGACGATAAAAAAGCTTCCTTTACCCACTCTTCCAGCGAATGCTCTTTGTGCAAGACATGGCTCTGGGTCGGAACTCATGGTCTGGCGGCAATGCCCTGTGCATCCCGGGACCAGCATGGTTACAAGGATGGGGTGACCATTCTGACACTGCCATCATTCAACGATCAACTCTTATTATTGGTTTTGTTTGCTTTTGAGACAGGGTCACACTCTGTAGCCCAAGCTGGCCTGGAGCTTGCGGTGATCCTCCTGCCTCAGCCTCCTGAGTGCTGGGGTGACAAGTGTGCACCACCCTGCCTGGCTCAGTATCAGGTTTGCTCCAGTGGGTGGAAGCTTCCCAAGCCCCTGGCCGGGATAGGAAGCAGGCAGGGTGGGTAAGTGGCCATGGGAGGGCGAGCTCACCTGAGACCCAGTTTCTCCCCAGGCTGGAGTGCCCTGGGCTTCCGCTTCTGTCATTCCAGGGACACATGTGCTTTCGGAGCCCTGGGTGTCCCACTGGGTGTATTTAGGGGAGCAGGGATCGGGGTTCTGTCAACATTTGGCCTCCAGGAGTCCAGCACCCAGGAGGCCGAAGCAGGAGGATCTCAGAGTTTGAGGCTAGCCTGTGCTACACAACAGGACCCTGTCTAAAAGCAAAACAAAACAACAGACACAAAAAGAACTCTTTGCCTTCATCCCTGAGACCCCCTCAGCAAGGGTGCTTGGGCGCTGACAGGGCTGCCTGGTTCTTACTTACCTGCTCCCAGGACCTGGCTCCTCCCCCTGGCCGAGGGGCCAGGCAGCCCGGCTGAGGGAAACGCAACCCGCTGAGGAGGAAGGGAAACAGGGGCCCCATTGAGCACCGGCCGCTCCCACTTTGGCACTGAAAATGGCCAATTTCAGCCATCAGGTTCATTTCGCAACCCGGTTATGTGATTGAGGCGCTGCCTCTTATCTCCTGGCAGAGGTGTGAAAACAGAGCCAGGCTCAGCGGCCTGAGGAGGGTCTTTGTGTGTGGCTGGGGGTGGGGGACAAGCCCATCAGGGCCACCTGCCTGCCCCACCTTGGGGGTTTTGACTCCCTTAGCTGGGCCCAGACCCTGCTCTCAATTGCTGGTTTGTTTGTTTGTGAGATTTATTAATGTTTTATTTTCCTATTTGATGTCCCAAAAAGGGGGGTAGAGCCAAGCGTTTTCTTTCACTTGGTTTTAGAATTGTATCCACTTCCTCTCTAGTCTGAGACTTTTCCATAAGAGCAGTCGCTTGCACCTGACTCCTACTGCATGGCTGGCAAAGTGGATATGCAGTGACTCTCAAGCTCCCCGATGTCTTTCTGTGCTGCTCTCCCACGCTTTTCACATGTAGGTGGCTGGCTCTGGCTTTTTCTCAGGATTCTTTCCTTGGGTCTTTGCTGTATAAGTACTCTCCCTCGAATCATGCGTATCTGGTGATCCTTAATTTGCATCTGTTCTATTTCATTCACCTGCTTTCTTCTCTGTGCTTCTGGATGCCATGCTTTTCTGGCGTAGCTTTCGGTAACGTTTCACTGAGGGGTTGTGGCTGTCTAAATGTTCTGTTCTTAAATCCTGTGGCCTGGCCTGTTCGATGTATGTGCCTTTCTATCTGTTCCCTCTCTCTCTCTCCCTCTCTCGGGTATTACATAGTAATGCTTTTGTTCCTCTATGCTTTGCGTTGTTTCCTCCTCCATTTTCATCTTCATTTCATTGGCCATTGACTCTTTTTCCATTATGTCCATTATTCTTTTATTATAGTAGGACCCTGCTTTGGCAAGCCAGTAGTCAAGAGAACGAGCCTGCTGTCTATAGAGTGTTTCATACTCCTCTTGATGTTTCTGAGTTATCAAGTATCTTGCTGCTGTTGTATGCATCCCACCTAGGTTCAAGATCTTTTTCTCCAGTGGGGACTGCTGACCTGCAGCAACCCTAGGGTCTTTCGATGTTTTAGCCCAGGCCAATTCGAGGTCACAGGACCAGGGCGATAGTGGCATCTCAAACTCCCTTCGAACCTTCGCCCTTCCCGGGGCTCAGTGACGAAGAGTGGTGACTGACTACAATGTCATGAGCAAGCTGTTTGTTTGTTTTTTGAGACAGGGTCTCGCTGTGTAGTCCAGGCTGTCACTGAACTCACTGTGTAGCCCAGGATGGCCTCAAACTCCTGGCGATCCTCCTGCCTCAGCCTCCCAAGTGCCCAGCTGGACTCTTCTTGCTCCAGAAAGCCTCCCTGGCTCTGGAGAGAGGCGAGCGAACTCCCCTGCCGGGCAGCCCTGGATCCTGCTCTGGCCCCTGGCTGGTCCCCAAGAGCCGCAGGGAGCCCCTCTCAGCCAGCGCAGCTGCCCCTGGCCCCCACCCTGCCCTCCCGGGAGAGAAAGGTGAGGTGGCCGTGCGCCAGAGCCTCACAAAGTGGCGTTGTTAATTTGCCCGTGGTGTCGCTGTGGCTTCAGGGGTCGGAGGAGGATCTGTTTACACCGCAGGGTCCGTGGACCCTGGGACAATGTGGCCTGTGTCTGTCCCGCAGCACCTTGGAAGTGGGGAGGGTGCAGCCCGGGGTCCTCGCTCGCTGGCTGGCTCCATGACGCTGGATTTCACCCTGCAGGATGAGCTCTTTTGGGTTTCCAGTGGGTTTTTGAGGAGGCTGGGGCCAGGGAAACTCCAGGTGTCGGGTTCTCAGCGAAAGCTCTCTCTCCAGGACCTGGGAACCTGGAAACCTGCGGGCCGAGGGCTCATCCGAAACCCACAGCACAGTGAAATCGCCTCCCCTGCATCACCCCAGCCACTGTCCTGGCCTCGCGTGGGAAACCGTGTTGGTTTTCACTGTGGTTTCAGGGCAAGGCGCCATCTGCTAGGCCGGGAGCTCGAGGCCTGGGTCAGAGGACCTCTCACGGCAGCCTTGGGTCTCCTCCTGTGTCCCCCAGGGACTGTTCTCACCACCAAAGCCAAGCCCCGCCTTGTCACATGCTGCTTATTTGATTTTTGTTTTGAGGTAGGGTCTTTCTGTGTAGCCCAGATTGGCCTCAAACTCACAGAGATATCCCTGCCTCAGCCTCCTGGGTTCTGGCATTACTGGTGTGAGCCACCATGTCAGGCTCAAAACCTACAGCTTTCTTTTAGTCTCTATTTCCCCCCGACTTGAAAATTAAAACTCATAGGTAATATGTGAAAAGGGCAGGGTTTGAACCCGGAGCTGGCTGGAGCCAGAGCTCATCTTGTGTTGAAGATGCCTCCCTACCTCGAAGACACCGTGAGGTATGAGGGAAGGGAAGAGCCCTGGGTGACAAATCATACCTGTCTCAGAGCTGCGGCGGGAGGAAGCAGCCCTGTCCTCCCTGGTCTTGCAGCCTCTGAGCGCTGGAAGCTGGCAGGGATGCACACGGTGTCGGTGTCCGGATGTCGGGCTGGGTGGTCTCTGGGCTGCTCAGGGCAGAATCCAGCAGGTGGACCCTTCTGGCCCTGTCTTGCTGGGTTTCCCACAGAGCAATCCGCCTGGAGCTTCTAGGGCTTCCACTTGCCTGAGTTTCTGCTGTCCCTTTGGAGCTGATCTGGTTTTTTCTTTTTAGAATTAATTTCTTGGTTTTTAAAGTCAGGTGTGGTGGCACACGCCTGTCATCTCCTCACTCAGGAGGCTGAGGCAGGAGGGTTGCTACAAGTTTGAGGACAATGGGGCCACACAGTGAGACCCTGCCTCAGAAGAACAAACAAACACACCCAAGGGAGAAATCTGTGCATTTCTCTGACTCTGAAGGGCAGAACCGACAATTCGAATTTGGGTTTCTTCTGTAAGTCACAGACTCTGTACAGCAGGGGCGTCTCCGGCTGGGATTCACCGAGCCTGCGCTGTGCCTTAGGGTGAGAGCTGCCCAGGGGAGCGGTGGAGCGGATACCGGCTTCCCGTGTGACTGGAGACCCCAGCCAGGCCGAGCTGGCGAGGGGCAGCGTCCTGCCGGGTAGGGGAGGCAGTGAGGGCAAAGCCTGTGACACCCGACAGAGGTCCGAGCCTGAGCAGCTCCAGGAGTGGGCAGTGGTTCACCTCACTGCGGGAGGTCTTGGAGTCCCAAAGATGAGCTTATTTCAATCAGTTTTTTGTTTTCTGGCTTTTTTGCTTTGTTTTGTTTTTGAGACAGGATCTCCCTACATACTCCAGGCTGGCCTTGAACTCACTGTGTAGTGAAGCTGGCCTTGAACTTGTAGCAATCCTCCTGTCTCAGCCTTGGGCCTGCACATCCAGCCTTGGATTTCAGAATATTTTCCTATACATAGTGAGATATCTTGGAATGAGACAGAAGTCCAGATGAAGAACTCACTTACATTAATACACAGGGCCCAAAGGTAATTTTATTTGTTTATTTTTCCGAAAGTAATTTTAGAGAATGTTTTTGGTGCCGGGTGAGGTCCGATGTGGAATTTTCCACTTGTGGACAAAGGGTTTCGGATCTGGGAGCATTTCAGACTCCTGGTTTTCGGATTAGGGATGATCAACCTGTAGGCCCCACTGCAGGCTGCACGTTGGGGTCCCTTAGGCGGCTTTAACAAGCACTGAAGGCCAGCGCCTCCCTGGATCTGTGACCAGGGATCCTGGGCACCTGGGGGAGGAGCTGGCAAGGCTTCTCCAGAGGCCCACCGTGAGCCCCGCCTCTGTCTGCCTCAGCCTCCTGCCTGCAGGGTGCTCCTTTCCCAAGTCACCCAGGCCCGGGGGCATCCTGTGGGCCCTCAGCCGGTGGATGGGCTGCTCCATTCTCCATGCTGAGCTTGCCCAGGTGCGGGTGCGGGTGCGGGTGCTGGTGTCACTGCTCCTTCCGGCCTCTGCGGGCCGTGGTGGCCTCTGGCTGCCAGTCAAGACCCCGGAAAGCGCCTTTGTGAAACGCTGGCTCCCCAGGGGGAAGTGTCTCCTGGTGCCTTAGGGGCAATGTGGGTCCCTGGGGGGACTGAGCTCACTATGTAGCCCAGGCTGGGCTGGAAATCATTCATGGTGATCCTCCTGCCTCAGCCTCCTGGGGGGTGGGATGACAGGTGCTTTGGGCTGCATTTGCAATGGATGGGAAGGCTTGTTGCTGAGCTGGAGGACCCAAGCTGCTGGCGGCTGTGGGGCCACCTTGCCCCTCTTTGCCACAGCTCAGTCACTGCATGAGCTTCATTCGCAGGCTTCTTGCAGGCCTGGGCTCTTCTGAGCCCGGAGTGGTGCTGCACCTGTAATCCCAGAACTCTGGGAGGCTGAGACAGGAGGATCGTAAGTTCAAGCCCAACCCGGGGAACTTAATGACTTAGTGAGACTCTGTCTCATTTTTTAAAAATAAAAAGGGCCAGAGGTATAGCTCAGGTGTAAAGGCCCTGGGTTCGATCTCCAGTACTGAAAAGTCAGTCAGCCAGCCAAACAATCACCTAGTCTGTTTTTCTAAAGGGCAGAAACCCCCTCGCCCCCAGCTGATCATCCGCCAGGACAGGGTCTCCCAGCTCCACACCTGCACAAGGCCCAGCTCAGGCGGCAGGGTGCTCCGGCCCCCTCCAGCGTGGGGCCAAGTCCAGGTTCGGAGAGTGAGGGACCTGGGGCAGGGCCAAGGCGGGGTGGGGGCGGAACAACGCGGCCAGCAACTCTGGGCCAGCTGAACGGCTCTGTTACTGTGTTAGGACGGCGGGTTTCCTCCTCCTACAAATGACCTCGGAAAATGGATCTTTAAAACATGCACCTCCTCTGGTAGTGTTCACTACCTCTCTAATGCAGAGGACAAAGGTCCCGGAGCTTAAAGGTGAAAAGCAGGAACAAGCCGGCAACACTTCTGTCTGCCTGATTGTGATCTACATTCAGCAGGAAGAGCTTGTGCTGATAAACACCGCTTTCTTCTCCTCCTTGCTTTTTCCTTCCTCGTGCCTTTCCTTCCCAGAGAAAGGGAACCCAGGGGACTGAAGCACCCCATGTCGGCGCTGGCTGGGGTATGGGGAGCAGTGTCAGGGCAGGGTGAGCCAAGGAAGGGGAGCCCTCAGCGATCGGGGTTCCTGTTACACTCGTGACTGGGTGGGGTGGGGCGAGGTGTGCACGGACAGAGCCTCAGGCCTGGCATGTCAGGACCTCCTGCATCGTGGACCCCTAAGGGAGGTGACTCTACCAAACTCGTGGCCACATGGCAAACCTCCTAGGAAGGAAACCTCTCAGCTGCCTGCCTACATAAGGACCTCTATTCTCCTGGCAAAGTTGTCAGCAGAAAATTGTCATTCAAAGAAAATCATCATTAGGACAGGGGTTGCATGCTTGTGATCCCAGCACTCTGTAGGCTGAGGCAGGAGGATCACATCGAGTTCAAGACCAGCCTGAGCTGTATAGTGAATTCAAGGGCACCCAGAAGTACATAGTGAGACCTTGTCTCAAAAAACAAACCAAAAAGGAAAACAAAGAAAAACCGACTTGTAAAACATATTCTGAACCCCAAATGTGTCATGTTTTGCCTAAGAAGATAAGCAAATCTTACAAAAGATGCTTTGGAAAATACTCCCCGGGTCTCTGTGAGGTACTAGAATGGAGACCCCGGGCCGCCCACGTGCTGCAGGGGTGACGGGAGAGGTGCTGTCACCTCCTGCACTGTGACCCTCAGAAGGGCACCTGAAGGGCAGGTCTAGCACAGGGCCTCGGATGCCAGAGCAGGCCTGGGAGGAAGGCAGGAGGCAGCTGGAGCCCATGGCCTCTCGAGCGTCACTGAGGGCCAGGTCAGCCAGGAGAGTGACTCCAAAGTGGCCTCTCCTGGACCCTGCACTGACTCCACATCAAAGAAGGAAGGTTTTTGTCCACAAAGCAGGACCCAGTCACGGGGCCGGTCCAGAAGCTGTACCCCAGCCGTCTCCTACTAGGGCCCAGGAGGGCCTCAAACTCCTGGAGATCCTCCTGCCTCAGCCTCCTGAGTGCTGGGCTCATGGCCAGCACTTTTGGGTAGGTGAGTGACTTAAATGTTTTGCAAAACTGGATCAATGATCCCCTCTTCCCAGAGACACCCTGCAAGGAAGTGTACGTGATGCAGCACCTGCCGGGAGCCACGGATGCTGGCGTCCTCCACTTCCGCTCGGGCCACTCCTCTCTCTGTCTTGCCGCCCGCGGCCTCCTCTGTCGCTGTCCCGCCCGTCTGAAGGACCCGTGTGTGCGCAAAGATCAAGCCGTCCCGTCCATAAAGGAGACGCGGACGCCAGTGGGCACATCAAACGTGTGCGGAGGTGACAAATGTTTATATTTGGGAAGTGCCGCTGCTTTGATCCCACTTTCTATTTTTCGAGAGCTTGACAAATGCGCCCTGGGGCCTTGGCTTCAAACGTCTCCAGTCACGGAGCCCTGCACTTGACCCAAGCGCATTTGATCCTGGCTTCCACCGCCCCTCAGCTCACAGAATGGGCTCCTCTGTGGCTTGTCGCCACCCTGATCCTGCTCTGAGCCTGACGGGGTCGCAGGGAGACCCCGAGCCTCTGACAGCGCCTCTGACCCTTCGAGGGGAGGCGCTGAGGGGCTTCCCCAAGGGGGTCTCTCTCTGCAACCCGGGCTGGCCTCCAGCGCCTGACGATCCTCCTGCTTCAGCTTCCCGAGTGCTGGGATGACAGGCGCGCGCCACCAGGCTCTGGGCCACATGGATTTCAGTGCATGAGGAGAGCCGAGGAAATCCTGCAGAATTCGGACAAAACGCAGCAGCCACCCCCGGAGGAGAAACCGAGGCCCTCAGCCCCGAGTGGGCTGGGGCTGTGGGCACGGAGGGGTCGGGGGACGTCCTGCCGCCCTGTTGTGGTCGCTGTCAGCATCACCAGCGAGAAGTTAAGAGACCAGCAAGCGTGCCTTGCGTGTGACCAGGAGGACGGAGAGGGCAGCCACTGCACACTACAGTAAGTGCCCTGCGTCAGGGGGACAGCACGACCGGAAGCTCCCCTGGGCCCGGTTCACTGCACAGCGCCTGTGTATTAGGTTCTGTTCGTGTTCTCCTGGGAGACTGAATTTCCACATTAAAATGTCTATTTGCCAGTAAATTGAGGGTAACTTCAAAAAATATATAAAGTAAAATTTTTTTTCCTTTAGCCAGGCCTGGTGGTGAATGCTTGTGATCCCAGCACTCAGGAGGCTGAGGCAGGAGGGCTGCCACAAGTTCAATTCCAGCCTGAATTTCACAGGGAGACCCTGTGTAACAACAACAACAACAACAACAACAACAACAACCACCCCCCAAAAACAGAACCAAAAACCCATCAGACTTAGAAATAAACCAGTTGTAATGGAAACGTGTGCTGGGGGAGAGAGAGGAGGGAAAGGAAGAGAAATTCACAGCTGTCCCTTGCGGGAGTTCCTGCTTTGGGTTCCGGAGCCGGGAGGCAGGGACAGGCGTCCTTTCCCCCCGCGACCTTGCTGCTCCTGGGAGCTCTCAGGACTGGGACTGAGGTTGAAGGAGGCTGAGCCGCACCAGGCGGAACTTCCCTACCGCCTCAGGCCCAGCCGCTGCACCCGGGGGTCAGGGGGACATCGAGTGACCACAGCGCGTGCCTCCAGCCTGGCCAGGACTCTTTCTTTGCCCTTTCATTTCTTGCCTGTTGACCTAGCTGTGGGTCTGGAGGTGGGGAGTGCTGTGGGGAATTCGATTCTGACGAACAAATTCTCCAATTTAAAAAGTGGAAGGGTTAGAACGGCCCTCATTTCCTTCCTCCTTCCCTTCTATTTTCCCTTCCTTCCTTCCCTGCCCCCTCTTTCTTTCCAGTCTGGCCTCAAACTTGAGATCCTCCTGCCTCATCCTCCCAAGTGCTAGGATCACAGGCGCGCGCCACCATTGACTTTGGAGGCCGCTGTCCCCTGGAGTAACCGGTGCTGGGGTGACCTGAGCCTGCGCGGCTGCAGGAGCACAGTGATAGCCCGGCCGGGGGAGGACCCCGGAGCAGCTGCCCTGGTACAAGTCCAGGAGATGTCACTGTCTTGTGGGAAGTAAAGTGCGAATGGCAGGGTGACGTCAGAGCACCGTTAGCCTCACCTGGACCTGCGCACGCGCGGGGTCGAGTGCTGAGTCATCAACCCCCCGCGCTCAAGAGCGCCCCCCAGCGGGCGGGGACAGATGCGGGGCGGGGTGCGTCCCCGCTGTGTCCCTCGCAGGCTCCTGCTGTCACTTCCCCTGGAGACTGCCGGGGGCTGCACAGCAGAGGGCGCGGAGACAAGAGTGCCGCCCCGTGGAGCCGGCTGTGCGGCCGGGGAACAGGGCCCGGTGTCTGGCAGGGACAGTAGGAAGCCCCGTGTGGGCGTCAGGTCGGGCCTGGGCAAGGCTGTCCCCGGTCCCGCGTGTCCCGAGTGAAAGCGGGGGCAGGGGGCTGTGGGCGCGGGGCACCCGGCAGGGCGGTGTGTTAGGGTCCCGCTCGCCTCTCCTGCCCTGAAGCGAGAGCGCCGAGTTAGGGACAGGGCCGAGCCGCTCCTTAGACCTTCCGGAGGCCTCTCCGTCCGTCCTGTGAAACGGAATTCCAGGTTGCCGAGAACCGGTAGAAAAGGGTGCTTTAAAGCCTAGACGTGGCCAGGTGAGGAGGCGCACAGCTGTGATCCCAGCACTCTGGGAGGCTGAGGCTCGAGGATTGCAAGTTTGAGCCCAGCCCGGGCAACTTAGCGACTTAGGGAGACCCTGTCTGGAAAATTAAAAAATAAAAAAAGGCCGGGGGTCCAGCTCTCTGTGAAGACCCCGCGCTGGGGAAAAAGCCTGGGCTGGGCGCGTCCCCATCCACGCGAGCCCTGCTCTTTCATTGCTTGTGAAAGTGCTCAGCAACCCAGAAATAATCGTGGGTGCTGATGTGGATTTGAGAACCAAAGGATATCTTTCAAGTCTAATAAATGTGATAAAAATAAACACCACCCTTTCAGAGATGCAGTGGAGCATGGCTCTGTTTATTTTGCCTCGTGTACTTGTGATTACCCAGTGGGAGAAGAAAACTGATTCATGCAGGGAGGCCGTGCTGCAATCTGCAGTGGTTGGAAAATCTGCTTCCTGCCATGCCCTCCTCTGCCTCTCTGAGGAAGTTATCGGTGCTGTAATTTATGACCAGGAGAACTGGCAGCCTCCGATGAGACAGCCAGGGTGGCGCACACCTGTCATCCCAGCAGTCGGAGGGCTGAGGCAGGAGGATCCCTGAAAGTTCATTATGAACTCACTGTGTAGCCCCAGCTGCCCTTGAACTCACGGCTCCCCCTGCACTTTCAGGCATCTCCTCATGTTTATGACACCTGGGCCCTGTCCCTGCCATGAAAGTGGCTGCCTGGCCGTCATGCGGCTTGGAGGGACAGAGGGGCCAGACAAGTCTCTGCATGTTTCCTGGCTGTGATTAGCAGAGACTCAGATGAGGAACCTATGGGTATTGTGTTCCTTGGATGCAAATGGACAGCAGTTGATCATGTGCGATAGAAAATTCTACAGAGATAAGGCCTTGTTCCTGGCTGTTTTCTTCCGGGGAAAATCCCTCCTAAACCAGCCGGAGGGGAGAAAGTCTGTCCCAAACAGTCCTTGCCCGGGAACCTATCTCTGAGGCTGAATGGGGACAGGATACGTGGGGGATGACAGAGGTGAATATTCCGAGGGCGGGCAAGGTGGGGCCCGAGATATGCAAAGGCCCTTCCCGGAGGTGGCCCTGTCGGGAGGAATCTCCACACATCCCATCTCGTCCCGTCTCTGAGACAAAACTGGGCTGAGGATGGGGTGGTTTTGGGTACCTGGGGGAGGGTGGACCCTGTCTACTCTGACAGGCCTGATCCAGGGGCATGGGTGACCAAGATGGGGACTCTTGCCAGGTGGGGTGGTGCACTCCTGAAATCCCAGCTCGGAGAGGCTGAGGCAGGAGGATTGCTTCGAGTTGCAGGCCAACCTGGGCTATATCATCAGTTCAAGGACAGCCTATCTAAAAATAAAATAAAATAAAACAAAGATGAGGATTCTAGAAACCAAGGCATAGGGTGAGAGAGGAAGGAGGAACATTGTCACAAAGCAAAATAGTTTAGAGTTAGGAACCTTTTTTTTTTCTTGAGACAAGGTCTCACTATGTTGTCCAGGCTGGCCTCAGACTCATGGTGATCCTCCTGCCTCAGCCTCTCGAGTGCTGGCATCACAGGTGTGCACCACCACACCGGCCTGGATTAGGAATCTTAATCATGATAGAGCTTCCAGGGAATCCTGCACTTCTGTGCCCTACCCACACTGTCTCTAACCAAAGTGCTCTAGACAGTGAAATTGATTGAAAATTAAATTTATGGCCAAGCATGGTGGCACATACCTGCAATCCCAGCACTCAGGAGGCTGAGGCAGGGGTATTGAACATTCTAGCCCAGCCCAAGCAACTTAATGACTTAGTGAGATCCCGTCTCAAAATAAAAAGTGTGAGCTGTAGCTCAGTGTGAAGTTCCTGGGTTCAATGCCCAGTGCTGAAAAACTTCTAATTTAAGTCTTTGAGGGTCCTGAGGGGAATTTCTTGGCCTTTTTCCCCTTCAATATTGAGGACTAGGGCCGGAGATTTAGCTCAGTGGTTCTGACACCTACCTCACAAAAGCTAGGATCTGAGTTCCATCCCTGGTACCACACACACACACACACACACTCTCTCTCTCTCTCTCTCTCTCTCTGTCTCTCTGTCTCTCTCTCTCTCTCTCTCTCTAAACCCAGGGTCTTTGCACTGAGCTACATCCCCAGCCTTTTTAATTTTGAGGCAGGGTCTTCCTAGGTCACTAAGTTGCCCAGGCTGTGCTCGAACTTGCCATCCTCCTGCCTCAGCCTCCTGAGTGCTGGGATCACAAGTGTGTGGCATCAGGCGCAGCTGCCAAGAAGGATTTCTCGGAGGAGGAATTTCACTGTTCTACCTCCTGGGAATTGAACCACAAAGGCTGAAAGCCAGTTCATCTTGGTTCAGATTAAGGAGCCCTTTGTTTTCTCAACCTCTGACTCAGGAAAAAACGTCATTTGGAGGAAAATGGATGCACCTTGGGACCTAGGGTTAAATGAAATAAATCAGACTCTCGAGCTTAAACGTCGAATGGTTTCTCCTCTATGAGAAACCCAAAGTAAACATAAAGAGCAAAATAAAAGCAGACAATAGGAAGCAGGGAGAGAGATGAGGGACGGGGGGAGTCGGGAGGAGCCTGGGACCCTGAGTCCGGCAGACATGGACTGGAAGAATAAAAAGCACCTCGCATGCCCTGGAAGTCCTCGGTTCCCCGGGGTTTCCTGCTCCGTCTCCGGTGTCGCTGTGAAGGTGACTTTTCCTTATCAGCTGGAGCACCTGTGAGGCCTGCCCGCGCCTTCCCAGCGGGATTCTTGGATGACACATGTTCCCTTCCTGTCCCAGCCCAGTGCAGCCTCTCCTATGCCCTCCCCCAGCACCCAGATGGAAATAAGCAGGGTCTGGAGCCCCCATGCTCAAGCCTTGCAGTCAGAGCCAGAGGCCAAGGAGCCTGGCCTTCGGACTGTAGTGAAAATGTGCAGTGAAAATGTCCTGTGGTCAGCACCAACTCTGGAACTCAGAGGGACCCTGTGGCCTGAAAAAACATAAAATGGATAAATGTTGCAGGGATGTGACCGCACAAACAGGAAACACCTTCATGCTGGTGGAAGAAAGGCACTATATTGCTGGGTGTAGTGGTGCACACCTGTCATCCCAGCACTTGGGAGCTGAGGCAGGAGGATCTCCTCAAGTTTGAGGTCAGCCTCAGCTACATAGTGAGACCCTGTCTCAGAAAACCCTGACCAATTATTTGTTAGTATGTGTTTGCAGTATATAATGTTTACATTTCTTGTGGGGAGTTTTACATTTATAAAACACATCTCAATTCCTTTTTTCCTCCCCTTTCCTTCTGGTCTCCCTCCACCTTTGGATCTTTTTCCCCCTTTAGAAAGATCTACCTCCCTACTTCCCATTATCTATCTTTTATTTTGCTCTTTATTTATACTTTGGGTTTCTCACAGAAGCTTGTGGATCTGATTTATTTCACCTAACACTATGGCCACAAGGTGCATCCCTTTTCCTGCACATGACTCAAGTGCAGCCTTCTTTATGACAGAGTAGTACTCCACTCTGTGTAAATACCACATTTTCTTTTTCCATTTATTTGCTGATGAACATATGGGCCACTTCCAAGGTTTAGCTATTTTGAGTCGTGCTGCTATAAACATGGGCGTGGATTGCTGTAACATGAGGAGTTCCTTTCTGGAAGACACCTCTAAGGGGAACAGCTGGGTCAAATGGAATTTCTAGTTTCCGTCTTTTGAGGAATCTCCATACTGACCTTCACAGTGGTTGTACCAGTTTACATTCCCACCAACAGTGTAGACTGATGAAGGCTCCTGTTCCCCCCAAGCCTTGCCAGCATTTGTTATTATCTGATTTCTTGTGATAGCCTTTCTTCCTGGAGAAAGATGGAATCTCAGTGTTGTTCTCATCTGCATTTCTCTCATGGCCAGAGAGGTTGAGCCTTCCTTCTGGGACCGAATGGCCACCTGTACCTCTGAGAGGTATCTGTTCCTCTCAGTTGCCCATTTTTTTGGGGGGGCCTTTTATCCTGGGGGATCTAATTTTTTGAGTTCGTTACCTATTCTAGATATTAGTTCTCTGTCTGAGGAAAAGCTGGCACAATTTTTCCCATTCTGGAAATTGTCATTTCACACTGTTGGTTGTTTCTTTTGCTGTGCGGAAGTTGTTAATTTGATGTGATCCCATTTGTTGATTTTAGGTATTAATTCTTGTGCAATTGGGGGGTCTATTCAGAAAGTCCGTGCCTGTACCGTGTCTTCAAGACATTTACCTATTTTTATCTTCCAGAAAGTTAGGCATTTTCATTTTAACATTTAGCTCTTTGATCCATTTTTATTTTAATTTAGTGCATGGTGAGATACATGGGTCCAGATTCACCTTCTGCATGTAGAAATCCAGTTTTCCTAGCACAATTTGTTAAAGAGGCTGTTTCCTCCAGTGTATGTTTTTGGCCCCTTTGTCAAAGATCAAATAGCCGCCAGGCATGGTGGTGCACACCTGTAGTCCCAGCACTTGGGAGGCTGAGGCAGGAGGATCACCATGAGTTTGAGGCCAGCCCAGGCTACATAGTGAGTTCAAGGCTGGCCTGGAATACATAGCGAGACTCTGTCTCCAGAAAAAAAAAGAAAGGATCAAAGAGCTGACTGTACCCGGTTGTCTCTACTCTGTTCTGTCCCCTGATCCTTGTGTCTCCCTCGATGCCAGTACCATGGGTTTTTATCACCTCAGCTTTGTAATACAACTTCAAGTCTGGGATTGTGATGGCTCCTGCTTTGCTCTTGTTGCCCAGGACTGGCTTTTTGGGGTCTCCTTGGGTTCTGTATGAATTTTAGGATTGCTTTCTCCAGTTCGGTGGTGAATCCTGTTGGCATTTGGATTGCAACTGCATTAAATTGATCAGTTATGAAAGTGGGATTGTTTTGACTCTATCAGTTCTGGCTTCCCAGGAAGAGAGAGCTTTCCATTCTCTGATGTCCTCTTGGGTTTCCTGTTTCTGAGTGCTGTGGTTTTTGTTGTAAAGGTCTCTCATTTCCTTATCATTGTCATTTTAAAAAAAAACAATGTTATCTTATGACCGAAACTCAGAATACAATCAACCTTCCGAGACCCTGGATTCCGGAACTGAAGATTCAACCAGCCATGTGTTGAAAATATTTGGAAAAAATGTTTTGTCTGCACCAAACTGATGCAGTTTTTCCTTGTCCGTGTTCCCTAAGGATGCAGCAGTGACAGTGTGCCTAGCATTTGCATCGGGTCTCTGCTCTGTCCCAGGTTGTGCTTGGTTGTATGCAAACACGACTCCGTTTTGCATGGAGACCTAAGTACCCTGAGACCTGGTATCCTGGAGGGTCCTGCGACCCATCACCCCCAGATCCAGGGGAAGGAGCGTCCCCAGGACCTGGCCCGGGTGTCCTGGGCTTTCTTCTCTCCACCTGTGATTGCCCTCTCTCTCTCTCTCTCTCTCCCTCCCTCCCTCTCTTCCTCATCTTACCTGTTTGTTGGTTTGTTTCTTTGTAGCCCAGACTGGCCTCAAACTCACGGCGCTCCTCCTGCCTCAGCCTCCCAAGTGCTGGGATCACAGACATATGCCATCACACCCAGCTGAAGAGAGTTTATATCTGAACAGAAACCTGGCAGATAAGAGCTCAGGGGGCGGATAAGCAGAAAAGGTGTTACAGGCTATAAGGAAAGGCCGGTCTTGTTCGCATGTAGTACACAGAAGCGAACCTTATGCTGGGCTAGAACTGTGGGCCGTGCTGATGCGCTTGGCCTTTTTTTTTTCCCTGGAAACATAGAAAGCCACAGAAAGCTCTCCTCAGGGGAATCTGTGGTGTTTTGGACAACTGCTCTGGTGGCTTTGGAGTGGCTGAAAACAATGAGGCCCTGACTGTGTTAGCTGTAAATTGCATCAGTGCTGCTGACTTGGTGGCCCACTCCCATAATCCCAGTATTTGGGACAGAGTGCTGAGTCCATGTGCACCGATTTATTCAAATAGCCACTCTACAACAAAACCTGGAGGCACATGCCTGTCATCCCAGCACCCCGGAGGCTGAGACAGGAGGGTGCAAGTGAATTCCAGGCCACCTTGGGCAACATAGCAAGTTCAAGGCAAGTCTGAACTACACAGGGAGACCTTGTTTTAAAAAAAAAAATGAAAAAAAGAATACCCACTACACCGAAGTAGGCGTCTTTGTCGGAAGAGTCATGTGCTGGGGGCACAGGGTGGGAGAGGGCCCCGCACAGGGCAGGAGAGGTCCTGCACCCGGGCCCAGCCCACGCCTGGCACAGGCTGCGATTCCACTCCCAGGGGCTTCCCTGGGCCGACCCCCTCTAGAGCCTTTCTGGGAAAGGAAGTGCTTCGAACACCGCAAATTTCTTCCTGCGTTTACCCAAAGAAGGAAAAGGCATTGACACGGAGGGAGCTTAATTTTGCAAACATCCAGAGAGGATAATAATTCCTTCATGTGTTCGTCAGAAGCCCTTTTACTCGCTGGAAAGCCTTATTACTAAGTAGGAGCACGTGGCTCCCCGGGTGGAGAGGCTGTGGGCACCTGCGGGCAGATGGGACCGGGCCCAGGCTCTCGGTTCCCTTCAGAAGCGACCTCCAGGGCTCTGCCCGCCCTTCCCGGTTCCATTGAAGTTGACCCCAGCTTCATCTGTCTCCTCTCCACCCACCTCTGCCACCCACGGCATAGGGAGCCAGCCTGGGGTCGCGCAGGCCCGTGGCACAGGGGCGGCGCGACCCTTGAGCCCACGGCGGGATGGGCATCTGCAGCTCCAGCCCGTCCTTCTCCCAGCCCGCGCTGCTTCCGGTCACTCAACGGAAGGCAGTGGAGTGGCGGACGCGGGGTCACCCATGGCACCCGTTGCTTAGCAACGAACAACAGCTGGACCTGGAACTTTGGTTATTGTGAGGACCCGGTTTCTCCCTGCCATGGAGATCACAGCTTCCTGGGCGTCTGGGGGCAGGAGGGGAGATGGGGAATTGGCTAGGAAGACGCGGCCCACTGTTCTTGGGGGCTGATTTTAATGTACTTTTATTTTTGTTGTGGAATTTTTTGTTTTGTTGTGTTTTGAAAGAGGGTCTCACTATGTAGCCCAGGCTGGCCTCCAACTCTTGGCAATACTCCTGCCTCAGCCTCCCAAGTGCTCGGATTACAGGAGTATGCTACCGGGTTGGTTAATTTTAATGTTTATTGTTCCTCTCTCTCTCTCTCTCTCTCTCTCTCATTGGAGATTGAACTCAGGCCCTTCACACTGAGTTATGTCCTGTGCCCTTAAAAAAAATGTTCTTTTTAGGGGCCGGGGATTTAGCTCAGTGGCACCGAACACCTGCCTAGCAAGAGCAAGGTCCTGAGTTTGATCCCTGGTACTGCAAACAAAAACAAAAACAAACAAACAAAATGTTGTTTTTGTTTGTTTTTAATTTTGAGACAGGTTCTCTTTTTTATTAAGTTTATTGGTACATTTTAGGTATACAATACAGTTACATTTATCTTTGGGATCTTGTATCTTTACATGAGTATCTTGGTTCTTATTTTTCCCCATTCCCCTGTCCTCCCTTCACCCCCTACCCTCTTCCCTATTTACAGAGACTTTGTTGCCATTTTTTCCTGCCCCTCCCACTTCCCCTACCCCTTTAGACCTTTTCTTCCTATTTCACATTATCAATTATATATTTTGATCCTTATTTACACTTTCAATTTCTCACAGCAGAGAAACTATTCAGTATTACACATGTGTGTCCTATTTATTTCACTTAAGAATATGGCCTTTGCCAGGGATTTAGCTCAGTGGTTCCACTGCCTTCCTCAAAAGCGAAAGGACCCGAGTTCAATCCCTGGTACCAAAAATATAAATAAAGAAAGAATAAATTGATGTGCAAAGAGTATGGCCTCAATGTGCATCCATTTAGCTATAAATGTCTCTAGTTTCTCGTTCTTTATGGCTGAGTAGTACTCCATTTTATAAAAAAACACATCTTCTTTATCCAGCCTCCAGTTTATGGGCACTTGGGCTGCTTCCAAGCTTTAGCTATTACAAACTGTGCTGCTATAAACATTGGCGCACATATATGGCCGTGGTATGATTCTTTTAATTCTTTTGGGAAGATACCCAGCAGGGGAATAGCTGGGTCAAATGTGACCTTTAGCCCTAGTTCTTTGAGATATCTCCATACTGATTTCCACAGTGGTTGCACCAGTCTGCACTCCCACCAACAATGAAGAAGGGTTCCTTTCTCCCCACACCCCCGCCCAGCATTTGTTATTGGTTAATTTCTTGATAGCAGCCATTCTTTGTGGGGTGAGGTGGAATCTCAGTGTTGTTTTCATTTGCATCTCTCGAATGACCAGTGATGTTGAACATTTTTTCATGTTTATTTGCTGCTTTTACTTCTTTGGGAAATGTCTGTTCATTTCAGATGCCCATTTTTGAATTGGGTCTTTATATTTGGGGGTCTGAGTTTTGTAAGTTCTTTATATATTCTAGATAGTAGTCCTTTGTTTGAGGAACAGCTGATAAAATTTTTTCCCACATTGTAGGTTGTCTCTTAGCTTTGTTGGTGGTTTCTCTTGGAGTGCAGAAGCTTTTTAATAAGATGAGAGAGCAGTTGTTGATTCTTTGTGGTAGTTCCCATGCTACTGAGGTTTTGTTCACAAAATCTTTTCCAATGCCAATGTCTTCAAGAGTTCTACCTAACTTATCTTCCAGCAAGTTTAATGTTTCTGTTTTAATATTTAGATCTTTAATCCACTTCGATTTTAGTTTAGTGCATGGTGAAAGATAGGGGTCTAGTTTAATCGTTGGCAGGTTGAAATCCAGTTTTTCCAGCACCATTTATTAAAGAGGCTATCTTTCCTCCAGTGAGGATGGTTGGCTCCTTTGTCAAAGATGAGGTGGCTGAGTGTGTCTGGGGTTGTTTTCTGCATCTTCTAATCTATTCCACTGATTCTCAGGTCTGTTTCTTTGCCAATACCATGCTGTTTTTATCACAGTGGCTTGGTAGTATAGTTTCAAGTTGGGGATTGTGATACCCCCAGCCATGTCCCTGTTGCTTAGAATTGCTTTTGCTATTCTAGGTCTCTTCTGGTTCCAAATGAATTTTTGGATTGTTTTCTCTTGTTCTGTGAATTAAACTGTTGGGATTTCAATCGGGATTGGATTAACTCTATATAGCAGTTTTGGAAGTATGGCCATTTTCACTATATTGGTTCTTCCTACCCAGGAACAAGGGATGTTGAGACAGGTTCTTAATTACTAAGTCACTGTGTTGCCGGGGCAAGACTCCAATTTGCAATCCTCCTGCCTCAGCCTGCCAGAGTGCTAGGATTACAAGTGCGGACCACCACACCCAGTTTAATGTTCCTCTTGATGGTTTGTGTTTCTTTAGAGTAAAACATAAGAAAAAGGAAAAGAAAGACAATCAGATTTTAGGAAAACTAGAGATTTAAACAATTGCTTTTTGTTATTTCTGTTATGTTTGGTCCATGAAAGGAGACGTCGGGCTTGGAACTCCTAATCCCCTGGTTTCCTGGACAGTCTAGTTTGGGAGTGCCAAGGTGCCTGGAAGGCAGAGCCCAGAGATGACAAGGGGACCCCACTGGGAGGCCTTGCACAGCTGTGCGCTTTGTATTTTCGGTCCCCCAGTCAGTGCAGTTGTGCAGGCGCATGGGTGTGATGTCTGCCAAAGTCATGTAGCTCACACGTGCTCAGGATAACCTTGGTTTTCTGTGGTGCGGCTGAGGGGCTGACAAGATTTGCTCCCCAGGGCTGGCGGCGGCCTTGGCACTCCAGCTCTTGCCCAGCGGGGGGTGAGGCCCTGGTTCCCTATTTCCAGCACCCACCTCCCCCAAAAAGCAGTCTGGAGGCAGAGGCAGGAGGATTGCAAGTCCTAGACCAGCCCAGGGAACTTAGTGACAGACTGGAAAGAAAAAATGAAAGGGCTGGGGGTGTAGTGCCACGCAAAGGGCAGAGGTGCTCCGTGTGCGCATGCGCGCTGGGGCACGGTTCGTGGCATCGCTTGTCTGGCCCTGGAGGCTGCGGGTTCGATTCGATCCCGAACCTGACGGTTATCTCTGCTCCCTGTGGTGCAGCCCAAACATCTCTAGGCGGCTGTGGAACCCTGGAGCCTCTCTGAGTGCAAGGGCTAAGACCAGAACATCGCAGAACCACTGGGTTTCTCAGCTGTCAGCCCAGCCCTTCCAGCAGTTATAGTCAAGGTGTTTGACTTGACTCCAGGCCCTGATCCCAGGAAGGGTTAGGAAGTAAAGCAGGGGAAGAATCGGGTCCCACAGAGCAACTTGGGTCAGATGGAATTACAGATGCCCCTAGGAGGCTGTTCCAGGCCCAGGGCACTGGTGGGAGTCAGGAGAATTGCTGCTCAGGGGACAGGGGACAGGGCCACTTCCTGCTGTCTGGCTCCATGGTTGGCCGCTCCTTAGGGAGCCAGAGCTGCATGTCATTCTCATTCTCTCTCATTCCCATTCTCCCTCTCCTCTCCTCTCCTCCTCCTCCTCCTCCTCCTCCTCCTCCTCTTCTTCTTCTTCTTCTTTCTCTCTCCTCTCTCCCCCCACCCCACTATGTAGTTCAGGCCAGCCGCAAACTCACCGTGTAGCCCAGGCTGGCCTCAAAATCCCTGTGATCCTCCTGCCTCAGCCTCCAAGTGCTGGGATTTTAGGGGTGTGTCACCATGCCCAGCATTAAGGCCATTTTCTAAATTGGAAACTAAGGAATAGAAAAAGACAGAAATAAAAACAAGAGAAGTGCTAGGGGTTAGTTCAGTGACAGAGGGCTTGGCCAGCATAGTGAGGCCATGGGTTGCAAGTTCAGCCATGCAGGAGCAAAGGAAGATGAAAGACTCAGGAAAAATGGAAACAAAGCTTTTGTACATAGGGAGAAGAGGGCACTTGGGGAGGATGGGATAAAATAAAATTTATTAAAAAGTCGAAAAGACTCAGTGGTGATCACACAAAAGGCAGAGCTGAGAGCAGGGGAATGGTCTTGTTCCTAAGCTGCTGTTCAAGTCTGCCTGCTTTCTTGATACTTAAATTCACGTTAAAATTTTGGATGCTTTTCTTTCAGCATAGCACAGCTAAGTTGATTTTTGCCTAGAAGATGCATTTTTTAAAAAAAATTCAAAGCATTGGAGATTGAGCCCAGGGCTTTTGCACCAAGCTTCATTCCCAGCCCTTTTATTACTTTTTAAATTATGAGACAGGATCTTGGCTATTCACTAAATTGCCCAGGCTAGGCTCCAACTTTGAATTCTCCCGCCTCAGCCTCCCCGAGTACTGGATGCAGGTGTGGGCCACCTGGGTGTTCTTGTGCCTGAGCCGTGAGGCAGAAATGCTGGGATTACCCTGAACCCCAGTTCCTGGGGCGGAATCACCAGCCTGACCCTTGGCTGCTTGGACCTTTCCTGGGGCTTGGGGAGGGGACAGAAGCACAGCTCTTTGAGGGGCTAATGTTCACCCACTTTTCACATTCCCCAACCCACCAGAGGTTGATCTAGGAAGACACTCCAGCCCAACTCATGAAAGGCAGTTGTGCAGTCCTGAACCTGGCTCCCAGTTCTGACCCTACCACATCTGGGCTCTGGGTTTCAGTTCCCCCCCCAGTTACCGGAGAGGGCACTTCCCACCCTTTTATGAGCATGAGGCAGATAGCACTGAGCAGGATTAGTGTATATTAGGACTCAGTAAGGAAATTCTCTCATTTATTATTTTTTTGAGACAGGATCCCACTATATAGTTCAGGCTGGCTTTGAAGTTACTATGTAGCCCAGGCAGGGATCCTCCTGCCTCAGCCTCCTGAGTGCTGGGATTACAGGTGTGCACCTCCATGCCCAGCTCTGTGAGGAAGTTTCTATAGCTCTACACACGAACAGTGTTTGCTCATTTCCAGGTGCTGTTATTCCTGTAGGGGCCCTGGGGCTCAGGAGAGGGTATCTGATCACTGGTCAGGTAAGAATTCTCAGGGTGCGTAGACATCAAACAAGCCAAGCCACTTTTGAGGGAGGAAATTCTGTGAGGAATGTGCTGGGAGGTGTGGTGAAGGCCAGGTCCGAAAGCAAGGTCACCCTTTGACATAAGGGAAAGAGAGGCCTGGTGGCCCACACCTATAATCCCAGCCCTCTGGGAGGCTGAGGCAGGAGGACCCTAAATTTGAGGCCAGGCTGGACTCCATAACGAGACTTGTTTCAAAAGCAAAAAAAATAAAACCTAGGTACTATGACACAAATCTGGGATCTTCCTTCTTTTTTCTTTCGGTACCCGGGATTGAAGTCAGGACCTTGAGCTTGGGAGGCAGGCACCAGAACCACTGAGCTAAATCTCCGACCCTTTCTTTTTCCTTTGCTTTTTTGAGACAGGATCCTGCTATGGAGCCCAGGCTGGCCTTGAACTCGCCACCATCCTCTGGCCTCAGGCTCCTCCAAGTGCTCCTCTGTATACCTTAAGACCTCGTTCTGTTTTGTTTTCTGAGGCAGGGTCTCACTAGCTGCCAGCACATTACTTTAAGACTTTTGAGACAGGGTCTCACCACAGGTCAGGACTTGGACTGTCCCCTTGTCCTTGTCCCTGAGCCTGGTGCCGCTGTGCCTTGGGATGCCTGGAGCTGCCCTTGGTGGAAACAGTCAAGGGCAAAGTACAGACGTCCTTATTAGTCAGACACTGCCGTGGCGTGTGATGTATCCCCGTGGGCACAGATGATTCCAAGTATGTTCTTTGCATCACAGAATTAAATCATTGAAGTTTTTACAGGACTGTCCTGTGGGAAATACCAGCATGTATTCATTCATTTTTGGTTTTTTGAGACAGGGTCTCCCTATGTAGCCCAGGCTGGCCTCCAACTCTTGGCAATCCTCCTGCCTCAGCCTCCCTAGTGGTGGGATTACAGGTGTGTGCCACCACACCTGGCCATGAAACATTTTTAAGAACTATGAAATTATTTAGGTCTTGGGAACAGAACTGATCTTTCCTTCTTTTCTTTTCTTTTTCAGAGCCTTCACCTTTAGGTATATCCCCAGCTCTTTTTCATTTTTATTTTGAAACAGGGTCTCAATAAATTGCTTAATTGCTCAGAGTACAGGGATTACAGGTTTGTGCCACTGCAGCAGGACCAATCTCTTGTGTTTGTTTTGTGTTTTTTGTTTGAGATTCAGTCTTGGTGGTCTTGAACTCCTGGGTTTGAGGGATCCTCCTGTCTCAGCTTCCCAAGTAGTAGCTGGTGTTACAAGTGTGCACCAACAAGCCTTGCTCATCAGTTTGAGAGAAGCTCGGGGGATGTGAGTGGAGGTCACGAGGGTGCTTTTGTTTTACTGAATTGGGGTCCGCGGCTCTCAATGTTATTAAAATGGGCTCTTAAGGCCAGGGATTTAGCTCAGTGGTTTCACCGCCTGCTGTGCAAGCACAAGGATCTGAGTTTGATCTCCGGTACCAAAAAACCAAAAACCAAGAAGACTGAGCTTCTTGCAGTGTTTGCAAGGATAGTGCGCATAAAATGGGCTCTTCCGGGTTGGCAGAGAGGGCATCTCCGGAAATCGGGAAGTGGAACATGCCTGTGCTCCCAGCACTTGGGAGACTGAGGCAGGAGGGTCGCAGACTGGAAGGCAGCCTGGGCCACACTGCGAGAACCTATCTCACCCCCCATTGGGAAACACTTAACCCAGGAGGTGAGGTTAAACAATTCCATCTCCACGGAGCTTGAGAAGACAGTAGGGGGAAGGCGGAGCCCCGGGGAGCCCGGGCACGTGGCGTCCGAGGGGCAGTGGGCACAGCCTGGGGAAAGGAAGGAGGAAGCGGTGCTGCCTGGGGACTCGGCGCGGAGCAGCTGGGCACAGGCGGCAGCGATCCCGGCCACGCCCGTGAACACCTCAGTCTCCTGGCGCCCGCCCGCCCGGGGATGGCACCGAGGCTGACACCGAGTGGGAACTCGATCTGCATCCGCCTCCAGGGGAGCCTGGGCCCCGGTGGGAGGAGACCGGTGTGTCTGGCCCAACCGGAAGCAAGGCGAGAGGCAGGGACAGGAACATTCGAGCAGACACACACACGTTCGGCTAAAGAATAGGGAAGATACTAAATATCATGTTTGTGTAATGCATTCAAACAAAACCCTTTCAGAAATTTTAATGAGAAACTGAGAAGCTGGGGGCGCACGCCTGTAACCCCAGCACTCTGGGAAGCTGAGGCAGGAATCCTGTACAGTGATATGGAGGTAGCAGCTGGCACTTCTATTCTAAGGCGAGAAAAGTGAAACCTGCTAGCCTAGGTGCCCTGCGCCGGGTCAGGAGGGGCACGGCTGGGACCAGGCAGCTGCAAGGCCTGGAGTTTCTCCCTTTCTGTGTGGGACCTCTCTGAAAATGATACTACTTCCGGGGTACAGAGGTCACAGGATGTCTGAAAACACGCTGGTTTCTATTACTGAGTTAGCGTTTCTGTGGTGCTACAGATGGAGCCTGGTGGTCCCAGAATGCTAGGCCAGCTCCTGTCACCAAGCCTCAAAGAAAACAAAACCTAAAAATAAATAAAATAGGCCAGTATCTCCCATCAGTACAACAGCCACTCCCATTGTATAGTCCCATTAACAAAGGATATAGATCAGCTGATTGTTGTAAATTCGTTTCCTTTTTCTTCTTTCTTTTTTGTTTTCTGTGCCAGGGTCTTGCTCTATAGTTCAGGCTGGCCTTGAACTATGTGGGCTAGGCTGGCCTCAAACTCACGGCGACCCTCCTGCCTCAGCCTCCTTAGTGCAAGTTCATTTCTTAGATTTAGTTTTCTTGTCATTTATTATTTTTTCCCCCTAAAAATAGCATGTAAGAGAAAGAGTTTAGTTTTGTGCCATTTCTAGTGACTGGAATCTTGCATTTGAAAAGCTACCTGTATAGCTATTGTCACATGCGTCTTTCTCTTAGGATTCCTGGCCCGGGGGAGAGGCAATTTGGACAGACAGCCATGTGGAGTCCGGCTCCTGCTGAACCCCGAGGGCCCTCCTGGTGGCTGCTGACCTGTCTGGAGGTCGCTATGTGCCTGCCCAGTGTTTGCCCACTTGCCTGGCACCAAGTAGGCCCTGGATAAATATTTGCTGACTGATCTGCCGCCCGCCGATGGCCAGGCTAGCTTTACACCCAGGACCAGGGTGGCCTGGGCTTCCCTGAATTCCTGGAATTGTTTCCTTATTTCAAAGAACAACACACGCTCAGAAGAGACTTGTTAAGCAGAAACCCCGGGGCTGGGAATGTAGCTCTGTGTCCAGCGCTGGGCTGGCATGGATGAGGCCCCAGCTGCACCTCACTCTGCAAAAGAGAAAGAAATGTCCACAGCCTTGGCCCGAACAAATATAAAGGCATGAAAATGAGGCAGCAACCAGAGAAAACCATGTAGGAAAAAGAGAACACCAGATGAATACTCTTCTTTTCTGAGGCAGGATCTTGCTATGTAGTTCAGGATGACCTTGAACTCACTATGGAGCCCAGGCTGGCCTGGAACTCTCAGTGATCCTCCTGTGTCAGCCTCCTGAGTTGCTGGGATAACAGGGTGGGCCACCACACCGGCTTCCTCCAGGTTTTAACCTCAAGCCCTGTGTAGAGAAGGGTGTATCTCAGGAGTAGATCATTTGGAAAACATGCCTTGAACCCTTAATTTAAATTTAGGTCCTAAAAATAAATAAATAAATAAATAAATAAATTTAGGAGAGTGTGTTAGCAAGAAAGCATTCATGCTTTTGGGGGGGTGGTGTTGAGACAGTGTCTTGCTCTGTAGCTCAGGCTGGGCTTGAACTCCAGGCTGACCTCGAACTTGTGATCCTCCTCTCTCAGCCTCCCAGGAGCTGGGACTATAGGTGTACACCAGACCTGGCACATTCATACTTTTTTTAAAGCTTAGGATATAAAGCCAAGGAGTGCTGGGACTTCCTTGTCCTGAGAACAGATACCCAAAATTGAACTTCTTTTTTCTTCTTCTTCTTTTTTTTTTTGGTAGCTGGTAACTTGGGACCTTGTGCTTTCAAGGCAGGTGGCGGAACCACTGAGCTAAATCCACCCCCCCTTTTGTTTTTTTGAGGCAGGGTCTCAGTATGTAGCCCAGGCTGCCCTTGAACTCATGGTGATCCTCCTGCCTCAGCCTCCCAAGTGGTGGGATTACAGGCGTGTGCCACCACACCTGGCCGAAATCGAACTATTAACATAAAACAGCTAATAACATTACACCCATCATCATCCTTTATACATTGCCCAAATTAAAAAGTATTTCCTGATTGCAAAAGTTATGGTCATTTTAGTTAAAAGAAGCAAATGTTTGGGGGAGGAAAGAGTAAGAAGAAGAGTACAGGACCTTAACAAAATCAGCATTCACTTCTACTCTGAGGAACAGATTGGTTTCACTTTGAAACAAACACTTCATTTGCAAGAAATACGATAAAATGCCAAACTTATGAAAGTATTTGTCTTTATTATAAAGAAAATTCCATAGCTGGGCATGGTGGCACACACCTGTGATTCTAGCAGTCAGGAGGCTGAGGCAGGAGGATTACTGTGAGTTCAAAGCTAGCCTGGGCTACATAGAGAGTTGAAGGCCAGCCTGAACTGTGAGACCTGTATCAATAAACCAAAAAACATTTTACAAATACCTCAAATTGAAAGTCCTAGTGTTATTGCAGTAATAGCTTAACCACTACAAATTGTTTTGTGGCACTGGGGATTGAACCCATGTTCTTCCTACTGAGTTTCACCCTCAGCCTTTTTGATTTTCAGACAGGGTCTTGCTAAGTCCCTGAGTTCCCCAGACCAGGTTTACATTTGCGATCCTCCTGCCTCAGCCTCCCAGAGTGCTGGGATGCCAGGCATGTGCCACAGTATCCAGCAACTATTACAGATTTAACCCTTGGTAGAACAGTTTGTTTCCAGGATTCCAATGAAGCAAAGAGCTGTTTTCTGGAAGCCTTTGGAAAGCTGGAGGGGGCCCTGGGCTTGCGCCAGTTGCTCAGCGGGAAGCTGTGGTTTCTGCAGTGGGATCTGGGGAGGTAGAGAGCAGAAAGAGGTCTCAGGCGGGACAGCAGTGCCCAGGGCCTGAGGAACTGCCCTTGGCTTCACTTCCGGGCTCTCCTCCAGCGTCCCTCATCCAAGGCCAGTTTATTTTCTAATCACAATCCCATTTGTTATGCTCTGCAGCCTGACAGCTCCTGAACGATGCTGCGGACACCATTCGTTAAAAAGAGAAGACTCTAGAGAGCGGGGAATTTACTGTTATTAATGTGAGCATGGAGAAAGCACTACTGAGCCAGCTTTCTCTTTCTGTCTTTCTTTCTCAGGACTGAGGACTGAACCCACCTGCAGCTCTTTTGAATTTTTTATTTTTATTTTGAGGCAGGGTCTTGCTAAGTCATGAAATTGCCCAGGCTGGGTTTGAATTTGAGAGCCTCCTGTCTCAGCCTCCCCAGTGCTGGGATTACAGGTGTGTACCACCCTGCCCAGGTTTAGTCAGGGTTTATTTTAAGTAGGTAAAAGCAAATCCGGAAGCAGGGCAGCACTCTTGAGTAACAAGGCATCGGAGGAAGACTGTTCTTTCTCTGTTCAGCAAGCTGTATCATGCTTGATTTCATAGCAATTGAGGATTTGCCAACAGTATTTTATCCATTTTTGAAATTCCAGCATAGCATTCACATCTTGCCCCTAAATATTTATACACAGAATACCTTGTTTGTTAGGGCAAACTCATTTTTTTTTGTTTGGATTTGTCATTTTTATGGAAACCCGAGAGACCCAAACAGACTCATATTTCTAGGCAAAAGCAAATAATCATTTCCTCCTTCTCCACCTGGGGGTTGGTCGAAGCAGGGGCTTTTTGTTAAGAGCAGAGAGATCTGGCCACGTGCAGGTGATTTGAACACAAAAAATGCAATGATTCATAAGACTTTGGTTCAATATTTAAGTTATAGACTGAAAAACAAGTGATTCAGTAAACGTGGAAAGTGGCTTGGAGTAAGGGAGATCCTCCCTCAGAGTCATCGTGGGGAAGCTACTTGAGTGGCTGCGGCACCTACTTCTTGGTCTACTTCATGTCCCCTGGGGTGGCAGTGGGCGAGGGGAGGAGGGAAGGACTTTGAGTCTGGGCCCTGGGGAGGGGCATGGAGCAGGACCCCCAGACCAGCGTCGCGCTCTGCCCGAGCGGCCCCTAAGATCCGGACCCCATCTCTGTCTCAGGCGTGTCTCCTGCCTTTTCCACGTCTCCTGTCCTGTACTCTGGTTCCTCACTGCACGGTCACCAGTGAGGAAGTCTCAGTGGGAGCCTGGGGTAGGGGCTGGCTGGAAGTTGCTCTGTTTGCAATTTGCTTCTGTCCCTGGAATGTGATCAGAAAGTTTAAAATTTTAATGATTTACAGTAAAAGACACATTGTCATGGATCCCCTCCAAAACACCACCCCGCATGTCCAACGCACTCACCCCTCATTCTTGCCACTTTCTGAAGCGGTTCTGGGGTCCTTTCCTGAGTGTCTTAGTAGGGGGGTTGTGGCTGTGTAGATGTCCTGAATTCAGTCAAGATGTTCACTTTTCAGGGTCACTTTGACTTTGGGGGAGAGCCGGAAGCCACATGGTGCCAGATCCAGTGAGTGAGGTGGCTGAGGATGCACTGGGATAGTTTCACGGCCACCTCTCTGTTGGATGGGGCTCAGCTGCAGCACTCAGCACTCACAGAATTTCTGATGACAGCTCCGGGAGACACTGAGGAGCACATCCAGAACCTCGTTGGAAGGTAGCGAGAAGGATGGGCCTAGTGTGTCAGAAGCCAGGAGGAGCATTTTGAGGGGGATCCATAACACATTTTAAAAATGTAAACATCCACTGTAGGTCCTGCATATTTGGGGGCTTCCAAGAAAGGGGGCCCTTGTGTGGGTGACAGTTTTCCTCAAGGGGGTCACGGTTCTTACACTGCTCGTGCCCCACCAATTCGGAGAAATCTGAACAACCCTGAAAGAAATCAGGGAAAACAAATGCAGGAAGGACAGAAACCTGACCTATCCTGTGGGGGAGCCTTCACCACAGCTCGTTTCTCTCTTTCTCTTTTCGGGCGTGAACTTTCCTTCTTATTTTTGATGGATGCTGGGCCTAATTCCACTCCTTTTTGTCATTGCTATTGGCAAAAGGAAGTTGGTCTTGAAGCTGAAATCTGCCCTGGGTTTGAGCCCCAGCCCCCCGCCCCCCACAAGGATGACGCAGAGAACGGCAGTGTGAGAACTGGGTGTGGTGGCCCACGCCTGTACTCCCAGCATTTGAGAGGCCGAGCCAGGAGGATCACCATGAGTTCAAGGACAGCCTGGGCTACATTGTGAGGCCTTGTCTCAAAAACAGCAACAAAAGAAGGAAATGACAGCACCCAGATTCGGCAGTAGGCTGTGGATGAGAAGCGCCCTTAGACGGGGTCTTAGTCTGTCCTCCTTGGCTGTGACCAATGCCCCAGGTTGTCTGGCTCCCAGTCTGGAGGCCAGGGCCCAACTGCACTGGGAGGCCTCCCTGTGGCACTGCCTTGGGGCGGGGGGCTGGGCTCGCTCTTTGGGCCAGCAGAGCCCCTCCCATCACCTCGTCCACTCCAAGGACACCGGACTCGGAGGACTGAGTTCCCAACATGGGAACTCCGGGGACACCATGGGCCAGAGTGGTGGCGGATCTAGGAGGCTGGCGGCTGTGCCTCTGTGAGCTCCCGACAGGGGCCCAGGGAGTGGCTTCTCCTTGTATTTCTAGTCCATGTCTGCAGTGATGTTGGCATTCCTCAGGGAGCTGCTGCACACACATTACGCGTCTCCAATCTTGTTCATCCCTTCCCCTCCCTCCACCTCTCCATCTGCTTCCCATTGTCCCCCTACTTCCTATTATCTACCTTTTTCTCTCTTGAACTTATTTATACCTTGGGTTTCTCACAAGAAAAACCATGTGATATTTAAGCTTGTGTCTGATTTACTTCACTTAACATTATGGTCTCAAGGTGCATCCATTTTCCTACAAATGACTCAAATTTAGCCTTCTTTATGGGAGCGTAGTACTCCATTGTGTGTAAATACATTTTCTTTATCAGTTGACGTTGGTGGACAGATAGGCTGCCTCAAAGATTTAGCTACTATGAGTTATGCTGCTATAAACTTGGGTGTGCATGGAGCACTGTATTATGATGACTTTAACTCTTTTTTTTTTTTTAGACATGTTGATTTTAACTCTTTTAGAAAAAAATTTTTCTGGTGTGAGAAACTGAATGTGGAAATAAGGACTGAGATGTATAATGGATGTTGGGAAATGGGAAGAAAGTGTTCAAATGGGAAGGGGAACAAGGGAGGAGGGAGGGAGAAAGAAAGGAAGGAAGAGACAAGAAAAAAAGCGAAAATAGAGGGAAAAATTGGAAACAAAGCGTTAGTACATGGGGAGGGGAGGGGAAGGGTCTTGAGGGGGAAATTGGATAAAATGAAATAAAATTTATTATTTATTAAATAATAGGAAAAAAAGAAAAAAATTGAGACAATCTCACTATGTGTTTCAGGCTAGCCTTGAACCCCCTATGTATCCAGGTTGGCTTCAAACTCATAGTGATTGTCCTGCCTCAGCTTCCCGAGTGGGTGACAGGTGTGTGCTCACACTGGGCATGAAGGATGTTATTCATATGAACCCATTTAGGCTTCCGTAACAATCCTGTGCAATCAGTGCATTTACCGCCACCACGCTTTCCAGGTGAGGGACATGAGAAGTGGAGGAGTTAAGGGGTTTTCATAAGGATGCACAGCTAGAGACAGCGGGCGCCATAGCTGGGATTCAAACACCCGACTCCAGGCTTTCAATTCCACCCGGGACCGAATCCCGCGCATGCGCTGAGGGGCAGCCAGCGTGCGCGGCGGTCGGTCGGGCTCCGCAGAGGTCCGCAGCTTTGTTTCTGGTCCACACTGCGGTTTCTGGAGGACGCGGCGGGGCACAGGCTGTGTGTCGCCAGCCTGAAGAATTGTGAGACACTCACACTGTTTTTGTTGGACAGCCACATGCCTTTAATGTGTGGTATTATAAACAGAGTCGTAAGCTGGCTTAGGAGTAGCCAGAAAAGAGGGATTTGATATCTGTGAAGTCTCCCTTCAGCCCTCAGGCAGAGGTGGCTGGGACCTGCAGACAGGTAACACAGCTATCCTCTCTGGTACTGACGGTGTCGCCTTCCTTGGGAAAATTGCACATTTCTTAGTTCACAGTCTTCGAACAGTGGTTTCTACAAAGAAAGATCTTAAACTGCCATTCCCTAAGATGTTTATCTTAATCAGAAATTTATTATTGTTATTGTGACCCTGGGGATCAAGCTCAGGGCTCCTAGGTGAGTGCTTACCACTGAGCTACACCCCCAACCCAGAAAATTCTGATACTCAAGAGAAATGAAGCCCGGGCGTGGTGGCGCACACCTGTAACCCCAGCACTCAGGAGGCTGAGGCAGGAGGATCCCCATGAGCCCAAGGCCAGCCTGAACTACATAGCCAGACCCTGTCTCAAAAGACCAAACAATCCCCAAGTTGTAGTTACTGTACCTCCCCAGGCAGGCTGCAGACTGGCCGTTAGCTGAGAGTTGGCACAGAGGATGCTGACAGTGTGTGCCCGGGAGGAAGCTGGAGCTGGCTGTGGCCACACTCGCTGCCCCGTGACCCGCCCTCTGGCTGTGCTGGCCCAGAGGTCTGTCCTGGGTACAGCAGCCTGGGGTTGGTGGCCAGAGTGGGGCAGGAGGGCGCTAAATCTGCATAAGCACAAATCATTCGGATCTTGAGCTTTATCAGGTTTCCATGCGTGACTGTGCATGTAAAGAGCAGGGATGACAGCGCTCGGTAAATCAAAGGACGGGCAGGGAAAACAAGCTCTGGGCACGCACCCTGCAGAAAACCTGCAGAGAGAAGAATTATGTTCCCTCCATACCTTGCTTCTGAGAAGCAAATCTCTTTTCCTTGTCATGTTGTGTTTTGTTTTTTTTCTTGAAACAGGGTCTTTCTGTGTAGCCAAGGCTGGCCTCCAGCTCTCGGCGATCCTCCTGCCTCAGCCTCCTGAGTGGTGGGACAACAGGCATGCACCATCACGCCTGGCTTCCCTGTTCATTTTATTATCAAAGAACAGTAGTCTTTGTTAGGTTCACAGATTTTAAAAAATATGTTCATTATTGAGGTTTAGACAGGCTGGAAGGAGGAGGAGGAGAATCAGAAAGAACATGAGATGGACAATGCCTAGAGCAGCCTGGCTTTTCCTGTTTAGTAGATAGAGTGGCTCAGTGGCACAGGTCTTGCCCAGCATGTGTGAGCCCCTGGGTTGCGTCTTAGCCCTGTGAATGAATGAGTGAACGAATGTGTGAATGAATTCCTGCATATTAGATAGCCAGAGCTGGCTTCGTGTTGCGCACCTGTAATCCTAGCAGTCTGGAGGCTGAGGCAGGAGGATGGCTGGGAGTTTGAGGCCAGCCTGAACTACATAGTGAGACCCTGTCTCAAAAAACAATAGCTGGGCATGGTGACACTTGCCTGTAATCCCAGAACTTGGAGGCTGAGGCAGGAGGATTGTTGTGAGTTCGAGGCCAGCCTGGGCTACATAGTGAGACCCTGTCTCAAAAACAAAAAGATGGCCAGGACACTAATCACTGCCCCCTCCAGTATCTGGCGCCAGCCCTCAGGGCCGCCCTGCACAGTGCTGTCTGTGAGCGCCTTCCTCTCTTCTGTAGGAAGGAGTGCAGGGTGCGTGTGTGTTTCTGGGACCCCTGAGTCATGGCGTCCTGTGGAAGGTGCCTGAGGCTCCCAGCATCTGCGGGGGTTGTGTCGGGGGTGACAGGAAGCTCCCCCTTTACAGGGTCAAAGCAAAGGCCCTCTTTGCCTCCCCTCTCTCTTTCCTACCACAATGCAGGGACAGGAAAGCCTTCAACTTCTATTAGTAGTCGTTTTCTTGAGACAGTATCTTCTATGTAGTCCAGGTTCACTTTGAATTCTTGGAGATCCCTCTGCCTCAGCCTCCTGCGTGCTGAGATCACAGGTATGTACCACCACCCAGCTCAGGCTCAGTAGTAATAATAGTCTGTCCTTATGTAGTGCTTGACGAATGTGCCAGGTATGGTGAGCACTTCCAGCTAAGCTGTCTTTGAATCCTCTCAGCAACCAGGGAAGTGGCATAGACAGATCTGGCAGCTTGCTGCCCATGGAGCAGGAAGAGGTGCTGTCAGACCCAGGCCAGCCGCCCAGTGTCCGAGCTGCCCAGGGGCTCCTATAAATCCCGGAAGACAACTGGAATTTTGCGGTTTTCTAGAGACAGAAGAGACTGGCGTCTCCTCCCTCCCTGGAAGCTGGCGGCGGTGGAGCTGCCATCTTCTAGAGGGAGACACTTGGGAACCAGCAGCTCCCTCCTCGGTCTCCACTGCAGTGCGGACGCCAAGGGTCCAGTGGAGTCTGAGGCTGGCAGGAAGCTGAGGGGCTGCACAGTGGGTGCCAGAGGCGCCTGCGTCCTGAGTGTTTGCAACACAGCTGAATGGAAAGGGCATGCTTCTGAGTGTTGGATGTAGTGACTTTTACATTTTCTTGGGCACTTTCTTCTTTTACTTTATTCATATTTTTGGTTGTTGAGACAGTGTCTTGCTCTGTAGCCCAGACTGGCCTCAAATTCACTTTGATCCTCCTGCCTCAGCCTCCTGAGTGATGAGACTTTGGCACTTTCTTTCCCCTTCAGTTGACTCACGGAGGGGACTTGTAATTTAGCAAATCTTCAGAAGCCCTCTTTTTGCTACTTTTCTGCTTCCTTTTAGCAATTCCTGCCCCTCCTCCTTGGGGAAAAAACAAAACCAAAAACAAACACTACCCAAGGGCAGCAAGGGTGTCTGAGCGGATAACCCTGGGTGGTGGTGCTGCATGGGACCTTGCCGTGGACCCGCTGCACCCCAGGGGTACCAGCGTGGGCCGGGTCCTGCCTGCCTGAAAGCAGGCAGAGCCCTTTTCCTCCAGTGCCCTGGTGTCCAACCCCAGAAGCTGAGTTGACCTGAGAATTAGATACGTGGAGGATTGGGGAGGTCAGAGGCAGGACCCTGGGGTGCCTTTTGGATGTGAGTCTGGTCCCCAGCATCTGGCAGGGAACAGACAGGGGAGGCAGGGTGGGAGAAGCAGTGGCGGGGACCCCAGGGGTCCCTCCTGTTCCCCACTTCTTCCTGGGCTCAAAGGGGCCCGAAAAGGCTGCTGGGAACTGGAGTTTGGCGGGGGGGGGGGGCGGGGGGGGCGGGGCAGCGAGGACAGGGCCTAAATCTGGGCGTCTGACTCCGCCCACCTCAGAGCTGCTCCCCAAGCCGAATGCCCGCTTTTGGGGAGCGAAGGATGCTCCAGCTGCTGCCCAGGCAGGTGGCGATGCCAGGCGGGACTGACACGGATGATGAAGACCCGGCTTCCCAAGCGAGCCAGTCCGGGGGGCTGAGTGCTCCTCGGCCTCGCACCTGCGCAGTTAGTCCCTGGCCCAGACCTGCTGCCGGGATGGCCTCGGTCTACACAGCTTTGCCCACCTTCCAGGTCGCCTGTGTTCAAACCCTAATGGAATGGGATGGCACAGGCCAGGGCAAGACCACAGGCGGGGGCAGGCAGCTAGGGGTGAATTTTTTTTTTTTTTGATATAGGGTCTTACTATGTATTTCAGGCTAGACATGGACTCACTAATCCCAGACTGGCCTGGAACTCATGGAGATCCTCCTGGCTCAGCCTCCCAGAGTGCTGGGATTACAGGCGTGCATCACCAGGCCAGAGGTCGGGGTGGTTTGTCTTTGTCTTTATTACTTGTGTATAAATAATCAAAAAGGGACGGTAATTTGGCACCCCCTGACCTCGGTTTGTTTTTTCTGTGAATTACAGCAGGGACGTTTCAGGGTCCCTGCTCCGACTTGGAGTTCTAGCTCCTTGGGAACCCTTGCCTGGGCTTCCCAGGCGGGGGGGCCCAGGACCCCAGTGTTCCCCCCAGGTCGCGGTGTCTGGCGAGCAGGCCGCGGGCAGGGGCCGGCGCCGGCGGAATCTTATCGGGTGCGAGTCGCAAGCTTCGCCTTCGCCTTCTCCCGCGACCCCAGGAAGGCACCGCCGGCTGCGCAGACTTCGCGGCCCTGGGAGCGACATTTATTTGGCTTAGGGCGGCCTCGGGGAAGCAGGGAGGTCCGTCGTCGGTCAGGGGGTGGCCAGATAAGGAGCTCGAGGCCGGGGAAGAAAGTGGGGAGGCTGACGCGGGAGGCGGCCTCCCGGAGCGGATCTGAGGGGTAGGGAAGGAAAGGGGGAAGGAGGGAGAGGAGAGGAAATAAAGGAAAGAAGAGAAAGGAAGGAAAGGGAAGGGGAAAGGAAGAGGAAAGGAAAACAGAGAAAGAAGGCAGACCGGGCCGGGCGGAGGCGGCGGCACGCGGTGCCGGCCGGGCTGCGGGACGAGGGCCGCGCGGGGTCAGCGTCACCCGGGCCTGGAGCGGACGCCGGCGGGGAGGGGGCAGCGGACCCCGCGTCCTTGGGCAGAAGAAATGCGGTGCAACCTTCACAGCCCCATGAAGCTGTTTTCTTTTTTTTTTTTTTTTTAAATCTAAGGTTAAAAGTATGTTTTAATCCAGAAATTGGATTCTTCTGTGTTTCTGAAAGGTCGCCGGAGCAGAGCAGCCGAGAGCCCGGAGACGACCCCGCGCGGAGCTGGGGTTCAGTGCGGGTGCCAGACGCGTCCGCCTGGGTCTCCAGCCCTTCCGTGTGGGCGGCGCAGCCCCCGCCCCCTGCCCCATTGGCTGCCGCCCTGCGGCCCAAATAAATCAGCGGGGACAGGCCGCGCCAGGCCCGGCTGCCGAGGCAGAGCTCGGCCAGGGCCAGCGGGGCCCCAGCGGCCCCGGAGAGGCCGGAGGAGAGAGGAGGACCTCTGAAGAAAGAAAAACAAAAGCAAGGAAAAGAAAGGCGAGTCCGTCCACCTGGGGCTCCGGGACTCTCTCCAGCCTCCCTTGGGTTCTCCCGGCTTGGGGTGCGCCCTTCCCTCGCACCCCGGACTCTGCTGGCCTCCGCGCACGGCGGCGTCGGCTCGGAAAACGAGCCCCTGCCCGAGGACGTCGTCCCAGGGCCAGGGCCGACACCTCGCAAAAGGTGGATCCAAGAGGTCTGGCAGCCTGGTTTCTGTCCTAATCACTGTCCAGGTTAAACAGTTTTCCTTTATTTAAAAATTAACCCAACTGACAAATTTCTCTCCCCATTCCCTCATTTGGTTTGAAAATCAGTCTGGAGGGGAGAAGCCCCGAAAAAGGAACAAACACCTATTTTCCCTTTGTTGGGACGCTGTTGGGGTGACCGGGGTCTGGACCATAGTTACCGGGTCCCTTCCCGACCCCGAAAGTCCTTGACGGGGCGGCGTCCCCGCGCCCCCGAGGCGCCAGGCTGCTCTCTGCCCACAGCGAGGGCAGCGGGGTTTAGCTGTTGTCCCAGCAAGCGCACAAGGACACCCCAAACTTGGAAAAATAAAGAATTTACACTGCACCAGGGTCAGGCTCGCGCCAGGGCTCAGTTAGGCTCTGGCTTGGAGGCCGTTCGTGGCCTGGATGCAAACTTGACCAAAGCATTTATTTTTAACAAGTATAAATTGTTTTTAAAAATTCCTTTTAGCAGCAAATCTGAGAAACACGATTTAAAAAATACAATTGGATTCAAAGGAAATAAAGCGTCCAGAACATTTACGTAACTGCTTACACACGAGCTTTGCAAAATGCAGTCCGTTTCAACACTTGGTCCAACTCGCCACGGGACCGGGACCGAAGCGCTGCGAAACCTTGGACGCCGCGGTGGGAACCTTTCTGGGGGCTGCAGTCGATCGAACTCGGGTTAAAATTTAAAGCCCTGGATCCGGCTCCGTGGCCGGTCTTCCCTCCATTCCGGAGTTTTCCACCTTTACCCTTTCCCAACTCGCTGCGACTGGGACCCGCGCGGGGCCGGGGGCTGGCGAGGAGCGACGTCATAAAAGTGACTAAATCGGGCGAGAACGGTTTATGGACTTTCTCGGTAGCAATTTAAAATTCAGGTCTTCAGCAGCAATTTACAACGAATGAGAAACGGAGAATTTCCGTCCACTTCCTGGATTCCCCATCCCGCACTGCCGCCCCCACCCTCCCCAGGTTCCCAACTCACGTTCCAGGACCAGGAAACCCTGCTTGCGAAGAGCCCTCGCCGTCCCTGCGAGCCCCGCTTTACCACGAACCTCCCTACCCCAGTTCAGCTCTGCCCAGGCGCCTCTCCCTTCCCCAACTGGAAAAGCACAGAAATAAATATTAAAAAAAAACCACCCCAAAACAAAAATCAGAGCCCAAACGCGCACAGGGAGACTGACCTTTGGAAAATCATTTACTTCGATGAGGCCGGGGAGGGGAGGCGCACTAACGCACCCCCGCGAGACCGCGCTTCTGACCCCACCGCCCCGCCCCGCCCCCACACGGCCTTTTCGGGGCTAAGGCAGCGGACCGGGGTCCCGGCTAGCGCGGACTAGTCTGCGGGCGCGCGCCGCGCTGCTGACAGAGGCGGTGATAATCCGCGACGCCCGTTCCAGTCCCTTGGTCGCCAAGGACCGTGTCGGTTCGTACACAGCTGCGAGGCAGCGAAAAAGGGGTGTGTGTGCGCGGGTGGGGGCGGGGAGCCCGGATTTCGCACGCGGCCCAGGGAAGATGCCACCTCCCCCACGACTTCTCTGCGCCTTACCTGAGGTCCCGGGAAAGTCGCGGTACACGCGAGGGCAAAACGCACGGTGTCCCCAGGCACCACTGGTGGGGGAAACCCCTGGCCGGTTCGCGCACCTCGCAGACTAAGCTTTCTGCACAGGGCAACCCCGAGTTAAACGTTCGCAAAGGTCGGCTGGGTACTGCGATCCTCCCGAGGAGTTAGAGAGTATCTTAAGAGCCAGGGAGAGGTGTGGAGTGGGGACCTGGGCTCCTTCTCTCCCCGACCTGAGCCCTAGCATCCCGAAATAGGGTCGCGGAAAGTTTAAGGTCGGTTAGACACCGCTGCAGAGCCAAACGGCTCACGTACTGGAGAGAAGAAAAGGGGCCGCGGGGCAAAGCACTTACGCCCCTCATTTTAGGGCGCGCTCCTGCCACGCGCCGGGCTGTGCACCCCCAGCGCCCAGGCGCCCCCCCCCCCCCCCTTCGCCGGGTGTGTGAGCGCGCGCGCACGCGAGTGTGCCTGGACCCGGGGGCGCCTGGCTGGTTCTAGGTCGCCAGTCAGGTTGGGCATTCTGTCGCTTCCGCCCCTCCTCGGCGTCCCCGGGCTGGGCGCCCCCTGGGGGCGCTCGTCCCCGCTCCCTGACGTAGAGACGAGGGGCCTGGCCCAAGCCCGCAGGCTGCGCGGCGCGCATTGTCTGTCCGGCGGCGCGCTCCCCTCCCCTTCGCCGTCCCCTCCCCACCCTCTTTGCTCTCCTCCCCTCGATCCCTCCTCCTCCTCCGCCTCCTCTTCACCTCCGCGCCCAGCTGCTCCCAGAGTGCAGTTCCGACCCACAGCCTGGCACCCTTCGGCGAGAGCTGTTTGTTTAGGGCTCGGTGAGTCCAATCAGGAGCAGAGGCTGCAGTTTTCCGGCGGAGCAGTAAGAGGCGCCTCCTCTCTCCTTTTTATTCTCCAGCCGCGCCGCGCAGACCCTGGACTCGCGCTCTCCCGCCGCCGGCGCCCTCGGCTTCGCTGCGCGCCACCCGGAGCCCTCTCCGCCGCCGCCACCGTGCTCCATGCGCCGCGCCCGCCCGAGGTTCGGCCGCTTCCTCCTTGGCTCGCCCTCCCCGCTCCCCTCCCTCGCGTCCCGTGCCCCGGGCCTCCGGCGCTCTCCCAGCTGCGATCGGCTCCGCGGGTGTCGCCCTCCTCCCCTTCGCGAGGGCTGGAGCTGCTCCCAGGTTCCCGGGACGCCGCGAACCAACTTCTGGTGCTGTTTCCTCGCCCCGAGCGCTTATCTGCGCGCAGTCTTATCTGCGAGTTATCTCCGGGAAGGGGGCGGGCGCCCGGAGCCAGGCGGGCAGAGGGACCTCCTGCTTCTCTCCGGGCCGCGTCCGGGTATGGGCAATAATTTCAGCTCGGTTATCTCCGATGAGGCGGGGCGGGCCGGGAAGCCGCCCGCGGAGGCCCGGCTGGCCGCCTTTGGCCTCCCTTCCCACCCCTCCGAGCCTCGGTCAGTCTTCCTGCTCGCCCCGGTGGGGTGGCCTCGGCTCCGGGGCAGTCTCCCGCCCCCTCCCTTGAGTTTCCCCCACCTTTTCTCGGCGCACTGCTCCACCCTGCGGGTCCGATTCCGGAACGCTCAGGCCTGTCCGGTCTTCGGCCGGGGTGACCGGGGGCCGCGGGCCGGGCCGCGGGGCGCGCGCGCGCGGGGAGAAGGTGTGCGGCGCGCGGGGACGCCAGACTTCTGCGCTGCGTCTCCTAGCCCGACCCCTGCTCGGGAGATCAGGGACCCCCTCTCCGCCCCGGCATCCCACTTCTCTGGGCCGAGTGGCATTTCTCCAGGATCGAGTTCCGTCTGGTGCGCAGGGTCGGGGAAGCTCTGGGGCAAAGCGGCGGTTTCGTTTTCGGGGACAGGTTGTCGTCTGGGCGCGAACAATTTTCCAGCGGGAAATCCTCATCCTGGGGCGTTCCGGGCGGGGAGAGGGGCATCCACCCCACTGCCGACCCGCGCAGCTACTTAAATTAGCTCGTGTGGGGTCAGCGGCCAGAGGCGGCCACCGGGGCGGAAGGAGACTCGGCCGCCTCGCCGCTACCCGGGTCTGACGCGTGCGAAGGGGATGCTGCGGAAGGGGCGCCGGGGAGCGTGGGGGTCCCCAGAGGACCCTGATGGCCGCCCAGCCCCCCTTCTCTGCCCACGCCCGCGCCAAGGCCCAAATGGGATCTTGCAGACGTGCCTGAGCTGGGGAGGCGGGTGGCAGCGCGGGGTGCACAGCCCGCCTCTCGGTGAACCCTCTTTTTCTCTCCCCGCCCCTGTCTCCCCCACCCGCCTCAGGAGCTAGGAGCCAGCTCAGCGCGGCGCCGGCCCGTGGATGGCCTTGACTGACGGCGGCTGGTGCCTGCCGAAGCGCTTCGGGGCCGCGGCTGCGGACGCCGGCGACCCGGGGGCCTTTCCAGCGCGGGAGCCGTCCACGCCGCCCTCCCCGATCTCCTCGTCGTCGTCCTCGTGCTCCCGGGGCGGCGCCGGCCCCTGCAGGACGCCGCAGCTCGACGCGGAGGCGGTGGCGGGGCCTCCGGCCCGCTCGCTGCTGCTCGGTCCCTACGCCTCGCACGCCTTCGGGGCAGCGCACGGACCTGCGGCGCCGGGGGTCGCGGGCCCCGGCAGCGCCCTGTCCAGCTGGGAGGACCTGTTGCTTTTCACCGACCTCGACCAGGCGGCCACGGCCAGCAAGCTGCTGTGGTCCAGCCGGGGTGCCAAGCTGAGCCCCTTTGCGCCCGAGCAGCCCGAGGAGATGTACCAGACGCTCGCCGCGCTCTCCGGCCAGGGCCCGGCCACCTACGACGGCGCCCCCGGCGGCTTCGTGCACTCGGCGGCGGCAGCGGCGGCAGCGGCGGCGGCGGCCGCCAGCTCCCCGGTCTACGTGCCCACCACGCGCGTGGGCTCCATGCTGCCCGGCCTGCCCTACCTGCAGGGCGCGGCCGGCGCCCCCCCCAGCCACGCGGGCGGCGCGGGCGCACACCCCGGCTGGCCCCAGGGGGCGGCCGACAGCCCCCCCTACGGCGGCGGGGGCGGCACGGCGCCTGGCGGGGCCCCGGGACCCGGCAGCGCCAGCTCGGCCGGGGCGCACGGCTCCGCGCGCTTCCCCTACTCGCCTAGCCCACCCGGGGCCACTGGCGCAGCGCGGGAGCCCGGTGGCTACGCGGCGGCCGGAGGCGGGGGCACGGGCGGCGTGAGCGGAGGCGCCGGGGGCGGCCTGGCGCCCATGGGCGGCCGGGAGCACCAGTACAGCTCGCTGTCCGCCGCACGGCCGCTGAACGGGACGTACCACCACCACCACCACCACCACCCCAGCCCTTACTCGCCCTATATGGGCGCGCCGCTGACGCCTGCCTGGCCGGCCGGACCCTTCGAGACCCCGGTGCTGCACAGCCTGCAGAGCCGCGCCGGAGGCCCGCTCCCCGTGCCGCGGGGGCCCAGCGCAGGTAAGCGCGCCGCGGAGGGCGCAGGGCCCGCCTGCCGGCCGGTGCCTCTACACACGGGGCGACCGCGGGGGGCCGGCAGTGCGCACAGGGCTGCTGTGGAGCGGAGGGTGCAGTTCCTTTCCCAGACCCTCCGCTTCCGGGCAGGCATTGGGAAAAGAGGTTTCCAGGGACTGGCAGGGCCTGAGATCCACGCTCCCTCCTTGGGGGGAGTTTGGGGTACTGTGCCTCCCCCCACATGCACACGCATCTCATTCGGGCGAACTTTGAAGAGGCGAGGGATTGGGGTGCTCCCGGGGGAGCCCGTGTAGGCGCTGCAGCCACTCAGGACCCAGGTGGTCCGCTGGGCACCCTCCCCCAGTGAGGGAAGGGAAAGCTGCGAAGAGCCCGGTCCTGCGGGCCCTGTGAATTTATGCTGGGGACGGCTGGTAGGCCCCGGGCCCCTCTTTCTAGCCGTGAGCCCCCAACATTCACAGCGTCCTGCGCCCACACACCGCCTTTCCCAGGTCTGTTTCAGGCCGTGTGGAGGTAAACTTGGGAAGCAAAACTGCCATCTTCTTAGAAGTGTCTCCTTGTAGAAGAAAGCATTTGTATTTGTGCCATTGTTGTTTGACTTTGTTCTCAGCCATAGGGCTCACAGGTCTCTTTTCTTCCACCTGTTTGATAACCTGGGTTCTAAGGAAAATCCAGGCTTTTGTTGTTTGCTCGTTTGTTTGTTGGAGGTGGCGCCCCAGAGTCACGGGATAGGGAGGTGGAGACAGTCAGGTGTCCCATCCAGGTGTCTCATGCCCCAGGTCCGGGCCTCTCTGGGGAGCCTTGGTGCTCCCGTTAGGGATTCGAGTCCTTTTAGGGTCCCTTATTTGTGGGACCATGCTCATCTGGGGTTCGGAAGCCTCAGGGGAACGCTAGTGGTCTGCATCTGAGCAGGTTGCCCTCTTCTTCCCTCCTTCCGGGGGCTGCCAAGACTTCACTTCAGACTCCCCTCTCTTGCCTTTTCCTGCACTGCAGTCTTTAGGGGCTCTGCGTGGATTGGGGCGGGGAGAATGGGCCCTGTGGGCCTGGGATTTGAGAGAGCCTAGCCGGGGCTGGCTAGGAGCGAGGAACAGGAAGGCAGGGGTCTTCAAAGGGCGGGAGGAATGGTGGCTGGGTGCTTAGTTCTGCAACCGAAGGAACCCTTGGTCCACACACCTCAGCCTCCCCTCCAGATTCCTCCTGGCCCTGCGGGTGTCATGTGGGCCAGAGCCACTCCAGACCCTGGAGTCCTCGCTCAGCTGTTGACAGTGACTGGTTCGCCTGAGATCCTTTTAGAGGCTGATGCAGTGGCAGGCAAAGCAGTTTCCTTTTGTTTTAAACTTAGCCTATTCTTTCTCTCATTTTTGCGCTTTCTGGCTGTGACCTGACAAAGAGAAAAAAACCCCAACAAACCCTTTTGTATATTAATAAAAACAGGGACTTGGCCATGCCCAGAGGTTTGCTTAGTCTGGTCCGGAAGCAGCCTGGACTGAACTAGTACTTGGGGTGAGGGGAGGGACCCTAACTCTGCTTGTCCTCTCAGCTCTCCTAGCCTGATTATAGCTAGATCTCCTGCTTCACTTTTTTTTTTCTTAAACTGTTTTTGGAGGCAGACTGTTTAATTGATTGGGTAGACGCCAGGACTAAAACCTGAGCACCGTGCTTTATCAATGTGGATGGTGTAGAAGCTTCTGGAAACGCTCCGCCACATGTCTGGAGATTCGTGGGCTCCCACTCCTCACCCCATTCCCCAGTCCGGCCCTCCAAAGTGCCCCAGAACTGCGCAGCATCGCTGGCTCTTGGGGACCAAGAGCACCCTGAGGAGTCACCTCAGAGGCAGATACCGCTTTTGGTGTGGTCAGACTTTTGTCATTTTTATAAAAAGAGCTTTTAGGAAAAAAACTTAGAAAGGGAATCATAGTTGCTTGGTGGCTGTGGGGGGGAGAAGTTGGAAGAAAAAGAGGCTTTTTAATTAATAAAAAAAGCAAAGTTCCTAGATTGCATTTATCCACGGTGGACTTGAAATTTTGTCTTGGGGTTTTCAGAGGAATCAAGAGCCGGCCCCTTCGATGTCTGCCTTTATTGTTCCCAGGCCCAGGGCCTGGTTTTCCAGGGAATGTCCCTGCTCCTCCGGCCAGGGGCTCTGATAGGTAACATTTTAAAGTCAACAACAAAGATAAATACCTTGTTTAACTTCAGTGTCCTTGAAGTCCCGAGCGTGCTTTACTGATTACTGTGGTCAATAGTGGCTTTTAGGGCGGAGAAGAATAAATCTTTGTGATGTGCTGTGAGCTGCAGTGTCTCCATGACAACTTTGAACTCAGCTTCTGTGGGATGCTGGCTTCCTTTAAGCCCAAGGAATAACTCAAGAAAGAGGCAGGGCTCTTATTTTGTAGGGTAAATAGTATTAATGGGCTCAAGCATTTTTATGTGAAAATCACATTTAAATAGCTACCACACAGTTGACAGTAGAGGTTAGCTATACACTGCAGGAGAAAGAATAGATTTGCTAGGGCCTTTAATCTTCAAGGAAAATGTCGAGGTGTGATGTTTATTTACTTTAAAAAGCGATTCAGAAACATTTCTTAAGAATGCCAAATTGGAGATACTTATTTTTTTTAGAATCCCGTATTTAATAAATACCTATCTCATTTTAGAAAATAGATTCTTTCATTTTTAACTCTCCTAAGAAAGTAATAAATGTTACAAGCATTTATTCTTCATTAAGATTTGTTTTTCTTAGGGAGTTTAGGTTAGTTGTGAATTCTAAAAACTAAGCAGATCACTACAAAAATTAAAATAAGCACATTTAAATAGATTACATGAATTAAAATTTTAGTGTAGGGAAACAGAGGTTTTTTTCATCGCCAGGAAGGTCTTAGTAATTTTCCCAGGCCATAAAACATCAACCTTTTGTGAAAACTTTGCAGGTAGAAATCAATATTTTGTTGCTTCTGGCATACAAATAAAATTTAATTTCTTTCTTTTTTATTTTGTGAGACAGGGTCTTGCTATGTAGTTCATCCTGGCCTTGAACTCACTATGCAGCCCAGGCTGGCCTCAAACTCACCACAATCCTCCTGCCTCAGCCTCCTGAGTGTCAGGATTACAGGCGTGTGCCACCACCCCTGGCTGAAATTTAATTTCTATGCTCAATACTTAGTGATTTTTTTTCTCCAGAAGACCTGAATGATTTCTTTCTCATTCTAATTGACATTTGTGCCTAAGAATAGAACTTATAATTTCACTTATCTTTTTTATTGAACAAAAGGCACATAAGGAAATGTGGCAGATTGGAAAATACTTATTAAATTGCTAGAGATAAAAGTGAGATAAAAGCGGCAGCCGAATGTGGTGGTGCTCGCCTGTTATCCCAGGGGAGGCTGAGGCAGGAGGATTGCTGTGAGTTCCAGGTCAGCCTGGGCGTCATGGTGAGTTCAGGACCAGCCTGGACCACACAGGGAGACCCTGTCTCAAGAAACAAGACAACAAAAAATGAGCGAGACAGCGTGTCCTGGGGTGTTCGTGGGTTTCGGAGGTGGGTGGTCAGTGTTACTCTGCCGCTCGCTGGCTGTGGCAAGCAGCACGTTGTGATGAGGTGGGATTTCAGATTTAAAGAGCGTGAGGACAGCCCGAGAGGGTCAGGGGGCCCAATCTGTCCCGCGCAGCCCATGGCAGGCTCTGGGGTGCTTCCTGCTCTGCCCCTGGGTTTCCCTGGCTTCTTCGGGGACAGGCGCCTCGCCGGGCGCTGAGCACCGTGGCGCAGGGGATGCGGGTGGGCGGTGTCCCTGGCCGCGCGTGGGGGAGCCCGGGGACGGTGTGGGGCTCGGCCGGCGCGGCCTCACCCGCGTCTCGCTTTCTGTGCTGTCGCCGCAGAGCTGCTGGAGGACCTGCCCGAGAGCCGCGAGTGCGCGAACTGCGGCTCCATCCAGACCCCGCTGTGGCGACGCGACGGCACCGGCCACTACCTGTGCAACGCCTGCGGCCTCTACAGCAAGATGAACGGCCTCAGTCGGCCCCTCATCAAGCCGCAGAAGCGCGTGGTGAGTGCGCCGCGGGGCTCGGATGTGCTGGGGGAGAAAAACTGGGCAGGGGAGGGAAGGTTGACCCTGCGTCTCCCTGGGTCTGGGTGGAATCTTGTTCCTGAGAAGTTAGGGTCCCTTAGGGCACCCTGTCCTCAGCGCACGGAGGACAGAAGCACACCACTTCCGTCTCCCCAGTCACATTCTGCGCCCCGTTTATTTTGTCCTTTCATTGGGCCTCAAAGCGACAGATTTAGCCCCAAATTCTGGACGTCTTTGGGGTTGCCCTTGAATCTGGTGAATATTTGACTCTCAATTTGGTTATTTTGAAATCTGGCTCCTTGGAGAGCTGCATAGAACTTGGGAAAAGGTGGAATAGGTACATAATTCTCAAATGGAGAACTTTCACCAATTCCAACAGATTCCCCATCTTTTAAAGTATGGGAATTCTGATTTTCTCTAGGGATTAATGTCATTTTGGCATTGTGATGTAAGCTTCTGAGGAGTGGGTATTTACTGCTATAGTAGAGAAAATAAAGCTTCCCAAACTCCATTCAAGGCTAACATTTGTTTAGCCCGAACACTCATTGCCTAGACACCTTTTAAAGTAAAATTTTGCAGTTAGATGCCAGACATCTTAAGTATCCAGGTAATTTATTTAATTGTTATGCTCTAATTAGCAGAACAAATGCTACACACGTTGTTTGTGTTAAATAGATTAGAGTGAAATTGCACCACAATGTAGGTAGTCTGACACCTTGAAAAGAAGCAATTAGCTTTATGGTGGTTTTGTTTTTAATGCATTTAAAATTAAGTGGCCTCAGCTAATTTAATGAGTTATGTGCCTTAACCTTGTTAGAGCCTCCCCATGGCTTAGAATTTCCTTTAAAGGATACCGGTAGCTTTGTAACTCTGTGGTTTTCATTATTCTCATATACACCATGTTAAAAGAGAAAAAGTAATAGGAAAATATTCCAAGGAAATTCCTTGGTTTCAAGTATTGACGGTTCCTGAACTGGGATGCTGACAGTTACTATTTTGGGGGCAAGGCACATTGAGGTCAATACTAGCTGAGCTCTGAAAGGTAACATTGTCTCACGGTGGTGTAATAGTAGCCATTAAGGGTCTAGTTGCATTGCAGATTTCATCTGGTAACATCCATGCTTAAATAGTATCATTTATTTTGTGCATTTCAGTAGAAATAACTGTTACAAGCAAGAGAATGGTTTTCCACATTTCTAGACCAGTTTTCTTTGTGTGGCAGGTGTCTTGGTGGGAACCAAGGTCAGCCAGCTTGCTTTGTAACTGAGCTCGGAATGATACCAATTGCAGGGTGTGTCTCTATCAATTGGCTCTTCTTGTGGGCTTCTTATTTATGGTTTTCATGAGTCTGGGTTAGTTCTCAGAAACAGAATGTTGAACCCAAGTTTGTTTAGCCAGCAGTACAGAACCAATCAGTGTGGATTTGAACTTGCAGTGCATTGCAAAATACGAGATTTATGGTGTAACTTGAATTCCTTGTCAGTGAGGAATAGAACTGAGATCGCTTGTTACAAGGGACTTTTATAACCCACTCACCTTCATTTCACATGTTTATGAGGACTGGCTTCCCTTATGATCTGCAGTTGACAATCATAAAGTTCTTTGTTAAAATGGCAAATTCTGATAACAAGTTTGCTTCACATTGGCTCCGGACTTCACTGGAAACTCATAAATGGCCCATTTTATAAAATGAATCTTCCTGTCCATTGTTTACTGAGATTTCACATTCGTGGAGAGAAAGGAGTGCTAGCCCAGAAAATTGTATGTTTTTTAAAAAAAACAAAACAAAAAAACCACCTCAATGAGAGGGAAATCAAGTAAAGAAGCCCCAGTGTAAGGTTTTGTTAGTATTTTCATCATTTTACCAAAGTAATTCCCCAAATAGGTTTCCTATCATTTAAACCAGGTTCTAAGAAGCCAGTGCCACCAATGGGTGTTAAGAATCGTTAGCACTGACTTCTGAGAAATGTTGCAGTGCTAAAAGGCTTAGTAGTGTCTGTTTTTACAACTGGTCTGTAAAGAATGCTGCTAACGCAATAAGCAGGGTGTGAACTGTAAATGCAAAAATACAATTTCATTTCAATTTGCCAGCAAATAATTTGCAGATCCCTGTCCTCTCATCTGGGAATGCTTAATACAGGCTCCACTTGTATTTTTATTGTCCATTCTTTATAACTTCTTGTACAGACCAATGTATAGCTAACTCACCAAATTCTGTTACTTAAAACTTGTTTTGGTCCCTAAACGTTCCCCATGGTTTTTTTTTTTTTAAATTGAAGTCACAGCACAGTTTTTATAGTCACTTAAAACAGGTTTTAAAAGAAACTTAACTTTGGTAAGTTATATTTGGGAGGAAGTTCTTTCTACTAGCTTAAATTCTTATTCTTTAAGTCACATGTAAAAATTTGGAGGAAACGGAGCATTTTGGTTCCAAAAATTTCACATCATGTAAATATCTTCTGTTTCTAAGCCTGCTCCCATGCATGTAGATTGGGCCCCTTTAGGGTTTCTGGTTGATTCCTCTCCACATAGCTGAGAAACAGACTGAGCACCTCCACGTTTCCAGGAGGAGGCCACCAAAGCCATTTAGCACTTTGGCGTTTGCAGTTGTTAATGCCTCAGACTTGTGACAGCGTGGTGTGGCTGTCCTCAGCTGGGAGCTGGGGACACTCATGTTATGTCCAGTTGTATTGTCACTTGCGGTGTCTTTCAAGAAAGGACAATTTGGCAAACTTTAGAAAACCTCATTCCCCTTAGAAAGCAACAGCAGTAACCAAAGAATGTGCCTGATGGAGACAGGGGCCTGAGGCGGATCCTAAATTAAGATCATCTCAGATACATCAGCGCTCATGTGCGTCTTCCCTCTCTTCCTTGTGCCCCTTTGCAGCCTTCATCTCGGCGGCTTGGATTGTCTTGTGCCAACTGTCACACCACCACCACCACCTTGTGGCGCCGGAATGCCGAGGGCGAACCCGTGTGCAATGCGTGTGGGCTCTACATGAAACTCCACGGGGTACGCCACTTACTCTGTTCACTAGCACATACTTGTAGTCTCTGCTCAAGCAGAGGAAAGGGTGTGAGCGAAACGCTTGCGTTTGTGCACCTCACGGAGGAAGGTGCTCTCATTGGGATGGGAATTATTATCTCCTGTGCCCCCCACCCCCGAGAAATGTCACTGCCAGCTCTGCTATCACAAGCACTGCTTGTATGACACCTTCCCATTTTAGAAACGTGAAAATACAAGGGTGCATTTTAGGGTATGACCATATGTTTGAATTGTAAGCAGTCAGGTCAACTAACTAGAAAGGCACAGTAAGTAGTTTCTGTCTTAAAATTTTTGAACACAAGCAAAGACATTTGTAAAAAAGGAGTAAATGTACTTGGTACAGTCTTTTTTTTTTTTTTTTTTGGTACCGGGCATCGAACTCGGGTCCTTGTGCTTGCGCAGCAGCCAGCGAAACCACTGAGCTAAATCCCGGCCCACTTGGTAGGTTTTGTACTTCAACTCAGAGGTTGGCACAAAATATAAACACCGCATACGTACAAAGGAAAATAAGCCCTAAGAGGAAGAGTACATGATCTCTTTTATTCCATTTATTTATTTACCTACTTATGCTTTTGCAGTGCTAGGGATTAACCTAGAGCCGTGTGCTTGGTAGGCGAGTGCTTTTACTCTTTTACTGCTAAGCTACATTCCCAGGCCAAGCTACATTTTGTTTTGTTTTACATTTTGAAACAGGATCTGTCTGGCTAAGTTGTCCAGGCTATTCAAACAATAAACACCGAATTGAAAGAATTAAACAAGAATTAAACTCTCCTTTGCAAATTACCCTTTTCCTTCACTGGGGATCAAATCCACTACTACTGAGCTACACTCACACCCCCAGCCGGGCCACCCCATTTTTTCTTAAGGAGTCTCCACATTTGATGAGAATGTATAACCTTTGTGTACTTGGACTCTATTGTGTATAAAAATTGGGTTGAAATTTATGACAAGTTCTTTTAAGTGGGGCCTTTCAGTCCCAATGTCCGTCTTTGGTTTTCCCTCATACTTAATAAACTTAAGGCCTGTGTGAACATTTTTTAGGTGCCTCGACCACTCGCTATGAAAAAAGAGGGAATTCAAACCAGGAAACGAAAACCTAAAAACATAAATAAGTCAAAGACTTGCTCTGGTAAATATAGTAAAATGCCTTTCGATTGTGAAGTATTTGCCAACTTTAACAGTAGGTCTCTGTATATTTATAGGGTTTATTTTGACTCTTGCAGGTAATAGCAATAATTCCATTCCTATGACTCCAACTTCAACCTCTTCTAACTCAGACGATTGCAGCAAAAATACTTCCCCTCCGACACAACCGACAGCCTCGAGGGTAAGTGTTAGAGGAAAGTGGACTCCTAACCTAGTGGGTTATTCTCTAGTAAATTATCTCAAATTTTATCTTATCTGGCAGCACAATAATCTAAACCAACAGTTTAGTTAGTTGATACCTAAGAATAGCTTTTAGAGGAAGTTACATTTAAATGTCAACAAAATGACAAACTCAAGTACTTTACAAACCTCTTAATTAAGATCTCTATCATTTTTTTATGGTTAAATTAACCCAAAGGAAAGCAAGAAGTTTGGAGAGCTTTAAATTGTTTTTAATCGTAGGTTTTTTTGTTTTTGTTTTTTAAAGAAAAGCGGAATTGTCGTGTGTATTTCAAATACACATCAGAAAAATAATGTCCGTGGCTCTGTGGATCCCGGGGTCCGTGACATTGAAGTTGCTTTTGGTTCTTGTATCAGCTCCAGTCGCCTTTTCTTTATCGGCCACCCAAAGCAGAGCCCAGCAGCTGTGTTCTGGGCTGCTCTTTGCACCGATGTCTGCTGTCCAGTGCACCCTGATTGTACCCAGGAGCCGGGGAGTCTTGGTGACAGTCAGAGTTTCTGTCAGGCTGTGCATTTCCCCACCCCCATGTTTCTCAGATTCACCTAGAATGTTCTTTTGATTTTTTGAGATAGGGTCTCCCTAGTTCAGTCAGGCCTGAAACTCATTTGCAGCCCAGATTGGCTGAGAAGTGAGCCTCCTGCCTCAGCTTCCAGGTGTGGGCTACCACGCCCGGCCTCACCTGGAATGCTCCTAAAAGGGAAAAACCAAAACCAAAACAAAAACCACCTGGCCCAACCAGTGGGACTTCTTCTTTTTCTATTTTTTTCTAATTTTTTTCGGTGCTGGGGTGGAAACTCAGGCCCCTTGAGTTAGAACACTCCCAGCCCTCAAGCAGGGCTCTAAAATGAGCCTTGTGATAATTCTTAGGTTTATGCTGAGACTAGTTTAGGACTAAACACTGGCATTTCAGTTGCTGTTTACCTAGTAGTCATTTTCTATGTTTGGTTTTGTCCTGGAATTGTTGGGGCACTTTAAAATACTACAGATTCCTGGGCTCCACCCTGGATTTTTGAATCGAAGTCTTTTGGGGCAGGACCTGAAAAATCTGTGATTTCTAAACAATTGCTCTGGGGGAATGGAGCCTACGGCCCTTGGAGGTGTTTGGGAACTGCAGGCCAGGCCTCTTTCTATCGTATTCGTGCTGGCTTTAACAACCAAAATTTAAATATTTAAAACAAAATACTGAAACTATGCTTACAACTGTATTTGTTGTTTCCCTTTGTCCAGGAACCTGAATTCTTATGAGCTTTTTCTGTAATGGAAATGGGCGAATTGGGGAAAAAAATCATTTCAGTTGTTTTTGCCTGTTATAGTCCCATGTTAAAGAAGCTCTCTGATCTGTAGAAAGGTGTATGCTGGTGTATTTCTTTTTCTTTATTCCCCCCCACCCCGCAGCAGGAGCCTTAGATGAATATTTAAGGCTATAAAGTGATAAATAGTGGGGAGATGAAAAGATCACGTTATCGAATCCTATTTGTTCTCCTGGCCTAAGTCTTCAGAAGCAGCTATGCAGCTAAATGAGGCAGAACATTGTTTTGGTTTCCAAGCGGCCGGGTTTTGGTCACGTCGCCCAGCCAAGAAGGGGGTTGCTGCCAGCTCCAGGTAACTGTTGTGGGTGACGCTGTCGGGAGTGGCCAGAGCCTCATTTGAATGATAAATGGCAGAGAAATAGAGACTGGTCCAGGATGGATTTGGGGACCTGGTGCCCTGGCGGATGGAGTTACTGTTTCTCAAAATTGGCTCTCAGCGAGTCCCCGGCAGCCCCTGGTCTGGCTACCGGGGGGGCCCGGGAGTTCTGGGATGGTCTTGGGTGCAGCGGCTCCCTGGACCTGGCATGGGGAGGTGGCGTTGCCCGGGTGTTCTTAGGGGAGAGATCCCTCAGGCCAGAGGCCAGGCAGGGCTGGGAGGATCTGTGAGGCGGGGTGGGAGCGCTCAAGGTCTGCTGCTCCGAGCTTCGGCTCCATCCCTCCCGGCCAGGCGCAGTCAGGGCACCTCCAGAGATAAGCGGGCAGAAATTCCTTCAGCGAGGGCAGGGGTGGAGCTGCTCCTCTCCCCGAAGACCACTGACTCCCCCTGGGTCCAGGGTGTGGGGGCACAGCCCTGGGGCCTGGGCTTCAGACCTGGATGGATGGTGACCTCATCACGAGGACCCCAGAGGCCCCCTGACTCTGCCGCTTGGGGAGCAGGGCCTCCTGGGCATAGTCCTCCGGTGGCCTTGGGGACTGGAGTCCCAGGTTACCAAGAGACGAGCGTGTGCCTGCTGCCCTTAGGACCTTCCAGTGTCTTCTCTGGAGGGGCCGAGTCTTTGGGCAAGTGGCTGTTAGAAGGGCTGGCAGAGATGTCTGACATTCCCTTTTGATGCTGGTGGGCAGCTGGCTGTGACCAGTGGGCTGTGAGATTTTGTGAAATGCCAGCTGAGGAAAATAGCAGGTCCCCAGGGCAGGCTTGAGTTTGGAGTTTAGAAAGTACTGCACCTGCAAGCCGGGCTTGGTGTTGTACATGACTGTAATCCCATTATGTGGCTGAGGCAGGAGGATTGCCTTGAACTATGTAGCCAGATCCTGTCTCCTAAAAAAACCCTCAAAGTACAACAACAAGAAAGAAAAAAGTGCATGTGTTACACAGCACCAGTGATGGCCTGGGGGTTGGGGGGGGGTCCCTGTGAGAGACAGGGTGGAATTAGCAGTGCGGGGCACCCTAGTTTAATGGGGCAACTGAGTCAGGAAACACAAGGCAAGCTCAAGAGCGGTCTCCACAGGGGATAGGTCAGGGGTCACACATTTCTCCACTGAGAGGAGGTGCCAGGGACCACGCAACTGCCTTTCCTCGTGGTTGTGACTTCCTCTAAGTGGAAAATTATTCCAGAGGTTCTGCTGGGCCCAGGTAAAAGGGGCCACAGGACACTGTCCTAGTGTGGGTGGCAGGGCTCCCTTCCCGCTGGGGAGGGCAGGAAGGGCAGGATGTCTGTCTGGGGCATTGCATTCTTCCGGGTAAGTAGTGGTCAAGTGCCACGAAATCATTTTTGCCCTGCTCTGAAGCTTCATTTCTTTGACCAGTTTTTGTCTTAGCTTTATGTACTTTCTGCTAATTCGCACTTTAACACAGTCTCTGGGAGAAGAGGACATGCCCTGTGATAAGGGTCATCTGGTTGACCTGGCCACATTATGTATGGCTCAGTTTCTCCTTGTAGGCTGTGCTTGTGTGGGAGTAGGGGAGGCAGTTTGTTTCCTGCCTGAGGTTAGGAAGACTCACTGCCCCGAAGCCTGGTACTAACGCGTTGCCTATTTGTCTTGTTTTTTTGAGACAGGGTCTCTTTATGTAGCACAGGCTAACCTTGAACTCACAGGATCCTCCTGCCTCAGCCTCCCAAGTGCTGGGTACAGGTGTGACCATCATGCCCAGCATGTTGCCTGTTTTGTTCCTTTGGAATTCCTTGTGCTTTATTTAAAAAAACATTAAACAATTTTTTGTGGACAGCTGATTAATTTCTACTGTCTTTCTATTCTATAATCTTTCATTCTGGCTAAGAGTTTTCTTTTACAGACTTACTGAAAGAAAACATTTGATTAATTTGCCTGATAGACATAGATTAATTGATAGATTAACTGATCAGATAGACATCATGATATCCTTTGGTATTTATTCTCCATGATGTATAAGAATATTAAAATCTTGACTTCCATTTATTGACTGAGTTATATTTTATAGGCTTTTTGGTTATGGTTGTTTTGTGGAAAAATGTCATGTTCTATATCAGCAACTCTCAAACGATATTTAATAAGCAGCCCCTAAATGATCTCATTGATTCTATGACTTAAAACTCTAAAACTGCAGAATGCTTTATATAAACCCTATAACTCAGTTGCCAAATCTATAGAGAAAGAAGATTCTTAGTTTCCTTTGGAATAGGAGGGATTAGTTTGGAGATGGAATTAGCAATAAGACTCAGTGTCTGAGAATTAGGAGTCACTGAACATACTTTGCCCAACCATAGTTTCTATAAATAATTCTAAAAAATAGAATCTACTTAAGCTGATACTAACTGCAAATATGAGTTATGGTCACGTTAAACTCAGAGACTGCAGTGGATGGAGATGGAAATGGAGTAGTCATTGCTCTGCTGGCTGTTAAGGGCCTTTTCGGGATGGGAGGCAGTGTTCACAGCCGGATAAGACAAGGCCCCGCACCTAGAATTGGAAGGTGCCCGGGGTAGTTGAGAGGCTTTGTAGATGTGGATCTCGCTGCTGGTCAGATGGGTGAGTGCTGTAAAGGATAAGCAGTGATTAGCAGGGTTCCTGGGGGAGTCCAGCGGAGGAGCAGGAGTGGATTGTAGGGCTGGAAATGAGTAGAGGAAATTGCAATTAGTTGGGTAGGGCTTTTACAGCAGAGAAGAGGACGGTTTGTTCAGGGGAGAAGGAGTTTAGGCCCCTGGCCATGGGTGTGGGTGGGAAATGGTTGTGGGGGTTTAGTGTGGCTGCAGGATAGGGTGTAAGAAGCCAGAGGCAGGGAGTGAAGTTGCTAGGTAAAACAGGAGGAAAGTAGATTTTTCAGATCTACATCAAGCCAGGTATAAGCCGGGCCCAGCCACGTCGGTTTCTGTATGATGTGACCCCTGCCTTGGTGACACGTTTGTTCTGTGTCGGTCGCAGTCCAGTTATGATAGCGTTCTCGAGCGCAAGGGTGCTGATCATCGCTGTCACCAGTGCTGTTCCTGCTCCCGTGTGTCTGTGTTAGAAGCAGTTTCCCTCCGAGCCTTCAGGGAAGTAAAATAAGCTTGGAGCTCGTGGAATGGTCCTGGCCTCCCCGTGTCTGGGGCTTGGGGCGCTGCCTGGGTCACCTCTCCTGAGGGTGTTAGTGCCAGGAAAGGGTTCCTACCCTTTGTGCTTCTTGCTGGGGTCCGTGGTAGGCGTGGGGTCTGTCACTAAATAGCTGTCCCGTGTGTGCTCCCCGGATGCGCTGTCTATGGGAGCTCAGCACACAGGCAGTTCAGGTATAAAATTCTTCTTAGAGATTTTATTTTACGTATGAATATTTGCTTCCTGTGGTGGAAATTGAAAAACACCACTTTAGTCTGGTAGCTCACTGTACAGTTCTTAGTTGAGGGAGGAAATTCCTCCCTCCCCCTTCATTCCTTCCTTCATTCCTTTCTTAATTTTTTTTTTTTTTTTTGTATCTGCCGTTGAACCCAGGGGCTCTCTACCATGAAACTACATCTCCAGCCTTTTTATATTTTGAATAAGGTCTGGCTCAGTTGCCCAGGCTGGCCTCAAATTTGTGATCCTCCTGCCTCAGCTTTCCAAGTAGCTAGGATTATAGGCATGAGCCGCTGTGCCTGGCTTGAGGGAGAGAATTCTTTCCTAGCAGCCTTTTACTCCACTGTCTTTCTCTCAGTGTTGGAATTTGGATTTACCATGGATTACTGTTGGTCACAAATTAACAGTTCTGGCTGGGAGCTGAGGTTCATGAAGGAGTTAGGTGGTCCTAACAGCGCCTTCTTCGTTTGTTCTGCGATGGCTGCGTCCACCCGAACCCGGAACCCTGGGTCTCTCAATGCTGAGTCCTCTGTAGTGTGAGCTTTGCCGCAGCCTTGCTTCACTCTTGATTTAAAAGCTTCCACCCGAGCCCCTAGAGTACTGAGACCCACACAGTCATGGGTTAGTTTCGCTACTCTCATTTATACCATTGGGGCCCAGCGAGGGTCTGGCCTCTTCTGCAGTACCTTTCTTGTGCTGGCTGCTTTCAGTAGATTTTCTCTTATTCCTCCCTGAGTGAGTGCAGAAGGAAATGAACCAGGCCAAGGTTGGGGTCAGATTAAGAAGCAGGGCTTTGATTTGGACCTGTGCCTAGTCAGCGTTGCTACCAGCATTGTCGCTATTTGTTCATCTTTTTGAGATCTCTAGAGAGAAAAAGTAATTGTTTTCTTTTTCTTTTACTTTGGTTTTTTTTTTTTTTTTTTTTTGGTACTGGGGATAGAACTCAGGATTTGCACTTTCGAGACAGGCGCCGGAACCACTGAGCTAAATCCCTGGCCCAAGTCATTGTTTTCTTAAAGAGATGTGAATAATTTTGATTAGTAATTTCAGTGTCAAATATGATCCCATTAAAACAGGTGGGGAAACAGTGACTGAGTATGTCAGGGCCGTCATGTAACTCTCCTTAGCAGTATTCTACGTTGAAGTAAAAATGTATTGGCCAAGTGTGGTGGCACATGCCCATAATCCCAGCTCTCTGGGAGGCTGAGGCAGGAGGATTGCAACTTCGAGGCCAGTGGAGCAATTTAGGGACGACCCTGTCTCATAATAAAAAAGGCTGCAGATGTAGTTCAGTGGTAGGGTACCCCAGGTTCCATCCTCGGTGCCAAAAAAAGAAAAAAAAAAGCTATGACTGAATTGGTAAATGGGTAATATTAGGTAGAAAAGTATTATGCTATTAGTAAGTTTAATGACATTATTAGTATTATTAAATAGTAAAAACTACTATCAATTTGCTAATGCAATTATAACAAGGTTCTTTTAAAACATCAAAGAGAAGTTTGCAGTGTTAAAACCTTTCTAACAGTGGGATTTAAAGCCCTCCAGGTGAGCACTGAGCTTTGTAGCTTTGAGACTGCCCCAGTCCTCCCACAGCTTCTGTGAGCTCATGAAGCAAGTATTCCTTAGCAGGCAGGCGCGCATTTTTCTTCAGTCTGTTGTTCGCAACACTCCTTTCTAAATGAATCAAAAAAGAGTGAAAAAAGCATTCATCTCTCCCAGGGGCCTGGAGAGAGCTGCAGTCAGGTATTATCGCGGCCTCATTTATAACCTAGGGTCCAGAGCAGCCTCAAAGGTGGCCCAGCCAGGCAGGCGGAGCTGAAGTGGGGCCTGGGACGGGCGTCTCTGCCTGCTGGGGAGGCAGGCGACCCTTGGGTTATGCATGTCCGCTCTCTGCACGCTGCGCCCCGCGGACATAAATACTGGCTGGCATTTTATCTCCAGCCCGCCATGTGCCAGGCTCCCGTTTGCAGCCCCTCTGCTACTCAGGCTCTCACCCCGTGCACCGGGCCTTGGTGAGGGTCACGCGCCACCTGGCAGGGACACTGCGGCCCGAGAGCTGACACACTTTCAGTTTGGTCACCAGGCGGTGTGCGTGCGTGTGTGTGTGTGTGTGTGTGTGCGCGTGTGCGCGCACATGTGGGTGTTGGTAAGTGGTAAATGCATCGCACCGCATTCGTGTCCAGTGGCTTCATGTGTATATTAGGAAGCAGTAAAACTCTATTACTTTTTTAAATAGTTTGTAATAGAGATGTCCACCCCATTTATCACAGAACTGTGGTTTATTTAATAAGTGACTCATTGCAGCCTAAAAGCCAGAATCGAGGTGAAGCCCAAGTAGAGGCAGAAGCTATTCACCGTAGCATCTGGCTTCGTCTCAGGACACAGCCTTCCCTCACAGATACAGCTTCTTCTTGGTCCCCCAGCCCCCTCACTGCCTCTGTAAAAATATACAAAAATTGTCACAAAATATGAAATAATGTTACGGGAAAACGTGGCCAAATTTAAGGAATCTGGCTGAGAATGCTCTGAAATGTTATTGCCAAATGAATCTTCAAAGAAAATGAATTCCTTTCCTGGAACAAAAGTAATTTATTATGCATTTCATGGGCGAATGCCAAAAGAGTTACTAACAATATGAAGATCTAATGGGTATGAATCACATACGCCCTGCTGGGTCTGTTCCTTTTTAGACCTACCTGTTCATTTTCTCTGAAATGGCGAGGATTTAAAGAGGCATCTTCAAAGACAAGTGCTGTCAGTGTAACAATGCACCGTCCAGTTCCCTGTCACACTTGGCTTTATAAAGATCCAGTCCTCAGACTTTGTAAAAGTGACAACAAATTATTTTTAATTTATTTTTGGTTTTTTGGATGCAGAGTCTCACTATGTACTTCAGCCCGGCCTTAGACTCACTATTGTAGCCCAGGCTGGCCTTGAATTCTCGCAATCCGACTGCCTCAGCCTCCCGAGTGCTAGGATTACAGGCATGCGCCACTATGCCTGACAAAGAAGTTACTTTATTGACCTGAGATTTTTAGGAACCACTTGAATGAGTAAACCACAAAGCATTGATTTCATTGTCTTCATTGTCGTGCTGGGGTTTTGGGCTTGCAGGGTTTTGCTAGAGCTGGGGCATGTACTCTATAATCCTATTTTTCTTTTAAGCACAAAGATTCTGCATTTAAAATCCTCGTTAAGGGGCTGGGGATTTAGCTCAGTGGTTCCGCTGCCTGCTTCGAAAGCGCAAGATCCCAAGTTTGATCCCCGGTACCAAAAAGAAAAGTCCTCATTAAATCTAGTCTCTGATCTGTAGTGAAGTTGATTCTGGGGTTTCAGATGAGCATCTGGAAGGAAACATTCCTGCAGCCAGAGGCGGCTCGAGCAGCGTGGTCCTGCGCTGATAACAGGCCGCCAAGCCTTTGTAAAATGCCTGTGTTCCTCCTTCTGCAAAAGGGGAGAAGTGATTCCTGCCATCCCGCCCATGGGAGCTTGGTGCAGCGCAAGTGGGAGATTCCATGCCGGGGCGGGGGGGGGGGGCGGCGGGGGGGGGGGCTGGCTCTGCAAAGCGTGAGTGGAGTGGCACTCCTTATGTACAACCTTGGAAGTTGAGAGCGACGGGTGCTTTAATTACATGGCACTTTTCTTTTTTTTTAAACTCCAAAGACATTTAAAATAAATCTTTTCCTTTTTTCTTTTGTTTGTTTTTTTGAGATGGGGGGTCTCACTGTGTAGCCCAGGCTGGCCTAACTCTCCTGCCTCAGCCTCCAGAGTGCTGAGATGGCAGGCATGCGGCACCACACCCAGCAAGCCTTACTTTCCTCAAGTGGAGATTTAGAGATGTAGAGTTGGTCTGTTAGGGAAGTAGTTGTATTTTAAAGGTTCTTCTTTCTCTGCTGCAGCAGCTTTTCTTCCCTTCCACCCCTGGCACCTTTGCCCATTCTCTGCACAATGCCACCGGGTCTGTTGACTGTAGTGTTTTCTTTCATGGACGTGGAGATTAAGATGCTTATGCAATCTCCTGAAAAGTCAGTTTTGTTATAAAAGTTAAGATCGAAGGTCACCAGGTTTAGATCTTGCCTCAGGACCTTTGCCGCTCCATTGGAAGACGAAAACAGTGCCGAGTTCTAGTTCAAACTCGGTCAGCGGATGGCCCTGTCCTCATGGGACGAGGCCTCCCCCGGGCGATTTACTTGCTGCCAGTCTGAGGGTGTTTATGACTTGGGCCAGGCCTCGCCACAGTTCCCCGCTGTGTGCACACGCCCATGAGGCAGTAGCCCCCTTCCCACCGCCGTGGTCTCCTGAGGAAGGGGCTGCACCTCACTGCATGGACAGCCTGGCCTGGGCCCAGTGGGCAGGTGGGAGCCGTGACCTCTCCGAGAGGTCATCGCAAGGGGCCAGGACTGCGGGCACAGAAGGGGTGCGGGTGTGGCATGCTCCCTTTATTAAAGGGCGTGGGCTGTGACATTTTCATATGCCCTGGAGGGCAGGAGACTCGTGTCCTGGCTTTTGGGTGTTGCCATCTAAACTATTGCTGTGCTGCTCTGGCATCTGTTCCCGTTTCCCATCTGCCAAACTGAGGACCGTGGATTCCCACCAACCTGCCCTTGGCTGGTGCTCCTGCCTAGCTGGCCTTTGTCCCTCTGAGGAAGGCAGCCGGCAGGGCAGGCGCTGCAGGAGTCCTTGGCAGTGGGAGAGGACTGATGGCTCTCGCGGGAAGGAGTGCTGCATCCATGCTGAGCTCAGGCCTGCGGGGAGGGCCCAGGGTGAGGCCCACAGGCCCCAGTCTCGCTCCTCCACATGACCACGTGTTCTTAGGAGATCAAAGCACGGTGCTGGGAATCAAACAAAGGGCCTTGTGCGTGGTAAGCGGGCCCTCCCAGCAGACCCCCTTTTTAGTTTCTTTTTTCAAAAATGAAATTTATAACCGAGCATGGTGGCGCATACCTGTGACCCAAGCACGGCGGGGGGAGGCTGAGGCAGGAGGATTGCTTGGGCTCCACAGAGAGTTCAAAGCCAGCCTGAACTACATAGCGAGACAGTTTCTCAAAAAACAAAAAGAACAGGAGTGAAACTTTTGGGAAGCCCACAAACAGCTGGACAGTCCACTGGGCACTTAAATTCATGAACATATGGCATCAGGAGTCTTGGATTTTTCAGATAAATTCCACAGGAAAGGAGTCTGGGTGTGCGTGCTTCCCAGGCCAGGGACTCTTTCTCCATGCAGGCCGCATCAGCAGCCACGCTGCCCCTGAATCATTCCTTCCTTTCCGAGGGAGTTTTTCCAGCCCACCGTGTCTCCCGCCTACCAGGCCAGGCTGGGCTTTGCGCCTTGGCCTGGCTGATAACATTCTTTCAACAGGAAGCGGCCAGTTCTCAGCTGTCCTGCCCGGCTTCGGGGAGATAAGCAGGGATGGAAACAGCAGATTTCAGCTCCACCCTCTGCTTGCACTTTGATCCCCAGAAAGCAGGGACCTCGGCTGCCTCCTACCAGGAGGGCCACGAGGGGAAGGAGCCCATGCACCTCGGGCTCTGCGAAGGAGTTTGGTTGAGGTTGGGTTAGGTACCCGATCTGAACTAACAAGTTCAGGACTTAATTCAGTGCAGGAAAACATGAACCAACTGGTGTGTGTGTGTGTGTGTGTGTGTGGTGCTGACTCCTTGGTCTTCATACATTTTCTGTTTCCCCCAAAATGGTATTGATTCTTAGTTGGTACCTCACGAACCCCTAGGAGGGAAAGGACATAAAATAAGCCAGGGGTCTCAGGGGAGCTGGTGGCAATCCTCCTGCCTCAGCCTCCTGAGTTTTGGAATTACAGGCGTCCACCACCATGCCCGGCCGTTGCTGCAGTCTTTCTGCAGCAAATCGCCGCTCTGTCACAGTTCAAGTGACTCAGATGCAGGGATACCGCGTGTTGGTGTTGAATTTATGTGCAGCTGTGTGTTCCACGTGTGCACGGCTGCCCAGCCCCAGCCTGTGCCAGGAGGCAGAGAGATGCTTTCTGGTGCCTCCCTGGTTTTGCAGGATGCCTTCTGACTCTGTCCAGACTGGCTGCACCCTTGGGTGCGGTGCCTGGGGTTCCTGGTCCTGATGCGTCCTGTTCTCTGCCTTGCAGTTTAGGCTCCGGAGAGGTCTGGGTGCCCAGAACCGGCCCTGGCCGCCACCCTCCTGGACCCTGTAAGGTACTTGTGCTAGGATGGAGAGTTCTCATCCCGCTGGTTTTCACGCAACGTTGTATGACACGGTTTTTCCCATCTTGCTCCCGATCTTTTTTTTTTTTTTAATTGCCTAGTAGCTTATTGAGCGGATGTACTCTGCTTTTGCAGACCCTTCCCACAGCATAGGCTTTAGATTGTTTCCATGGTTTCCACCATGGTAAGTACCCTATGGCAGATGGCTTCCCTTTGAACATTTCCAGAAGTGAGGCTACAGGGTTAAGCAGGGAGCAGACTTCTTGATGTCGCTGGACACTACTGCTACCTTCGGATGGACTCCAGCCCTGCTGGCCAGGGATGAGGGGACTGGAGATCATCTAAATTGGCCTTTCGTACTAGCAAAAACATTTCCCTTTGCGGCACTTCACGTGTGATTGTTACATCCTTTCTTTAAAATTGTCAAGGCTTGGGCACAAGTTCCTCATCCCCCCTTCCCTTTTTTTTTTGAAAAACTCAGGTGTTGCTTTTTTTGTTTTTGTTTTTGTGACAAGGTTTGCTATGAAGTTCAGGCTGGCCTCAAACTCAGGGAGACCCTTCTGCCTCAGCCTCTCAAGTGCTAGGATTACAGTTGTGTGCTACCATTCCTGGCTCTGCTGTCATGGAATTTGGGGTTTATCTGCCCTGTGTGGGCTTCTGGGCCTGCATAATGCCTAACATTGTCTGGGGAAAGTAGATAAAAGGTATTTCAACAGATAGCTCTTGGGATTATTGCTCAGGTGTAAGAATAACATTGAGGTGTTAAGATCTTTAATGTGGCTTCCTTCCAAAACAGCCAGGGGCCGTCTGAGTGGCTGCCTTCCGTAGCCTTTGGTGTCTCTTTGTGAAAAACTGGCAGTAGCAGTCGGGATGGGGCGACTCTTGGTGGCTTCCTCTCTGGATGGGTCCCTTTAGCTTCTGTTCCAGGCAGAGGCAGGGAGCCAGAGAGGACACAGGGCCTAGGTCCTTTGCCTTAACCATAGAAGAAGCTGATACCAGTATAAGGGCTTTATGTATTGCTCTGTTAACTGATTTAATTCTTGCAAGGGCTATAGGTGCCTTTTTAATTTGTTCTTTTTTTTTTTGTTGTTACCAGGGATTGAACTCAGGACCTTTTGCTTGTGAGGCAGGTGGCAGCACCACTGAGCTAAATCCCTGAGACAGGGTCTCATAGGCTGGCCTTGAACACTTTGTAGGCTGGTCTCAAACTTGTGCCATCCTCCTGCCTCAGCCTCCTGAGTGCTAGGAGTCTAGGTGTGGGCCAGGTCTGTGTCCCCACACCCGGCAGTGATCCCGTTTAATTGTTGTAGCCATCCCTGAGGCAGATAATTCAAGGGTCCCAGGACTCGAGTCAGAGGGGGGCAGAGGGTGGCGACCGCACCCGGCAGGCGGCCATGATCCCCGAGGTGCCTGCTGTCGGCCCTCGCAGGAAGCCTCTTGCCCCATCCCTTTCCCGACCTTGCTCTTCCTCCCCGTCAGTCACTGTCACGCTGTCCTGTCTTGCTGTCTAGGGTGCAGCTGCTGACAGGCTCCCTGTTGGTGACCACAGGGGCACTGCCACACCCACTGTCCCTGGTCTCCTGAGGCGGCTGCTCCCGGGCCCCCTGGGCCCCCTCTGCAGGGCAGAAAACCATGCTCAGCTCGCCGGTCAGGCTGGGGACCCCACTGGAGGAGAGCGCACTGATGCCAGTTGGGTGCGATCCGCATGCTTACAGGGGCTCTTTTTCTAGTAGCAAGACAGTTCCTTTCTACAACAAACGATTGCTTTGTCATTGAATATTGTCTTTCTGGGTTAAATCTGAGGCCACACTGGCTTTTTGGAATTAAGAGCTACAATTAATTGCTATTGTTTTTGAAGACAGGGTCTCGGTTCCTTCAGGCTGGCCTTGAACTCACTGTGTAGCCCAGGCTGGGAGCAACCTTCCTGCCTCAGCCTCCTGAGTGCTGGAACTGGAGGTGTATGCCACTATGCTCGGCTTATTTTATATTTTAGACAGCTCAATCACTTTGTGAAGTTTTCAGTTTTGATGCCCCCTCAGTTTGGGCTTCTGTGCTTGTGCTATTTAAACAAAACTTGGGGCGGGGGTGCTGTGGTTGCTGGATTTTCAGAACCCCCCAGTTGTGCTGGGGGAGAGGATTGGCAGTGTCCAGTTGGGCCGTCTGGTTGGGAGAAAGTTCAGGTGGCCGAGAGCAAGGCGCGCGGTCGTACCTGGCGGTCGTACCTGGCCCCTGTGGGAGGCCGCAACACTGGTGTGGCCAGAGAAGGGCTTGATGGGGTCACGCGCGCAGAAAAATCATTTACACAGTAGGAAAATGTTCACAGAACCCTGGAAGTGTAGAAGAAACGAGGGGCTTCTGGGTTTTAGAAGGAAGAAGGCGATCAGGGAGAGCACGGTTTGGGCTTGGGTTTGAGAAAGTCCTTCAGGCGCCGCTGTTTTCTCCACTCGTAGCCTAAACAGATGGTGGTTATTTTGGTTTGCGTCTACTCAGTGACGTGATGTTTTCTCTTTGGCTTCTCTCTCGTTTGGATGGAAAGATTAAGGAAAGGGGGAAAGGTGAACTTTTGCCTGGAGGAATCACGGCCAGGCTCGTGATGGAGAGGACACTTAGCGTTTCCTCCTGCCGTGGCCCGCTGCTGGCGTGAGGGAGGCAGACGTCAGAGGTGACACACAGGCGCTTACTTCCGCAAGCTTGGCGCGGACTTCTCATGTGTCCGGGAGTGCGTGGCCATGTCACCTCTTTTTCCAGTGTGACATAACCACGGCTTGCGTGTACGTGTGTGTGTGCGTGTGTACGTGTGTGCATGTGTGTGCCTGCAGAGCCCCAGGTTTTCTCTTACGAAGTGCATGGTCGTGTGTGCATCGTCCAGGCCTGGGTGCTGCTCACCTGTGTGGCACCCTGTGTTTTGCCCCCAGAGTCCCTGGCGTCGGCTGTGTCGCAGGCAGGACTCCGCTGCCTTCTCTCTGCCCCAGCGTGGTCCCTGAGCTTGCTGTGTGTTTTAACTCGAGGCGAGTGCTGTCATTGAGCCACACCCCGGCCGGCCGCTGAGCTCCAAAGTGAGCAGAGGGCCGGGCTTGGAGGCGCACGCCTGTGACCCCAGCACTTGGGAGGCAGGAGGATCGCCGAGCACTTGGGCCGGCCTGGGCTACACAGTGAGAGCCTGTCTCGAAAACCGACTGTTAGCGGGAACGTTTTTGTGTGCCAGCGTCAGGTTGGTGGCTCTGTGGCCGCTGCAGCCCGTGCAAAGCACTGGTGGCTGGGACCAGGACGGGCGGGATACTGGGCCAGCTGACGAAGTGATGCGTAACCATCTCTCCTCTGTCCCATGTCCTCCAGGCCGGCCCCCCTGCGATGTCCGGCGTGGCCGAGGGCACCAACCCCGCCGAGAGCAGCGAGCTCAAGTATCCGGGTCAGGACGGGCTGTACATCGGCGTCAGTCTGGCCTCGCCCGCGGCCGAGGTCACGTCCTCCGTCCGACAGGATTCCTGGTGCGCGCTGGCCCTGGCCTGAGCTGCGCGGCTGGGAGCGGGAGGACGTTGGGGGTCTGCACCCCGTGTCCCCATGGTGGTAAGGGAACATTTTTCCGACGCACACGGGATTTGGTGCCTTTGCTTTAGAAGAGATGAGAAGACGGCTGTGCCCGGGCTGCATGCCAGGGCCGCCTCCAGATGACCGGGGACATGGCCGCCGGCCGCCCCCCCGGGAGTCTTCAGAAAAGGGTTCACACACTGTCCCGAATCGTGTGCTTCTTCTGATCCACGTGGTTCCTCCTGGATTTCTCCTACCTGCTCCCACGCCGAGCGCACGGAGAGATCGCGGAGGGCGCTTGGTGCGCGGTGCGGGCCGGGTCGGTCCCCAGGTCTCATCCAGAGCGAAGCTCAGCTTGCGAGGAGGGTGCGTCTAACTCTGACTACACCGTGACTGACGCTCCACGTTCAGCTCGCGCGCTGGCCAACGTGAGGTCGGTCGCCATTTGTAAACAGGGTAGCAAACAAAATATTTTTCTTCCATGTATACAATAATTTTTTTTTAAAAGTGCAATTTGCGTTGCAGCAATCAGTGTTAAATCACTTGCATAAGATTTAACAGCATTTTTATAATGAATGTAAACATTTTAACTTAATGGTACTTAAAATAATTTAAAAGAAACAATGTTAACGTAGACATTCTTGTGCTTCTCTTACAACTTTTACATCCCATTTCTATATTCCCAATTGTTGAAGAAAAACGATTTCAAGAACAAATCTTCTCAGGAAAATTGCCTTCGTCCACTTGTTAAGGATTTTTATACAAGAACACCGCTGTACCCCTTTCTTGGACTGTGGAATATGAGCTGGAAGAACTTTACTACCTAACGAATAGCATTTGTAAATACTCTAGGCATCTGTAAACACTCGGAAGTTGTACAGTGTGACTAACCCACAGGTTGGTTTGCATTCATTTTTTTAAAAAAATGGGATGTCCTATGGAAAGCTATCACACCAGAGTTTTTAAAATAAAAAGGGTATTGTTTTGTGTTCTTTTACGGCGAGTCCTTCCCTTTCAGCCTTCCTTTGATGCTGTGTGAGGCTGTGAATCTTGGTATAAAACAAGAGCACGTGATGCTTGCAAACCTCGGAGCACCCTCTTCCCCAGGAATTGAACTTGTGGAGATGTTGTGTATCTTGGTTTACGTGAAGTTGGCACATCGAATTAGTGACAACTTTCGTAAGTGAAAAGGACCCAACCCAGTATTTTTTTTTTTTTTTTTTTTTTGAGACGGGGTCTTTCTGTGTAGCCCAAACTGGCCTTGAACTTGTAGTGATCCTCCTGCCTCAGCCTCCCGAGTGCCGGGATTACAAGCGTGCACCACCATTCCCAGCCTGGACCCTAGTATTGAATGACTTTATCTGAGATTATAAGCATTTTGTTTACGGTCAGTGCTGAAACACATTTGAGGGAGTCCAAAATTTCTTCCCTTGTGAGTGAAATATGCTGCGAGGCCCCAAAACAGAAGGATTTCCTTTCTGACTCTTCCATTTCGAAGACCATCCTGAAACGCAGCTCAGCGAGGTTGCAGACCTGCCCCTCTGGGAGGTGCTCGGGGTGATCCCAACAGCTTGGCTTTCCCATTGTGGGGTGGATGCCGTGGGAATCAAGACTCTGCCCCAAGGTGTGTGGCGCCTGGGACCTCCTTCCCTTCCTCTTGGGGCCTCTCTGTGGCCTTGAGTCTGAATCTGTAGAGGAGGGACGTCTTCCCTAGTGGCAGGACTGTAGGTGCAATGCCACTCTGTTGTGAAATAGGCATCTCTGGTGGCCAGGTTCGGGGCTGGTGTGCGTGCATGTGGATTTGGGGACTCACAGAGCCCATGCACACCCTGACATTGCAATCCTCCTGCCTCAGCCTCCCGAGTGCTGGGATGACAGGCGCACACCGCCACGTGTGGCGAGAGTTGATTATTTTAAATGGGAAAGAAATGTTGTGGAATTGCTCAGTGAGTCTGGTGTTTGGTTCTGCATAGCTCCTAGAGGACAGTCGGGCGTGTCACATCTGGGGGCTGCTGTCACAGCAGCTCCTCTCCCTGTGTCCCACAGCATTGCCACTTCTGCATCAGGGAGCCAGGTGCCAACTGGTGCTTGTGCTGCACTGTGACAAGAGAGTGACCGCTCTATAGCTGATGTCACTATTTTATTTAAATAGATCGTTGTATTTGTCTCGGTGGCTTTTTTGGGGTAAGAACAAACATTTTAGGCTGGACTTGGTGGTACGTGTCTATAATCCCAGCACTCAGGAGGCTGAGGTAGGAAAGATTGCTGTGAGTTCAAGGCCAGCCTGAACTATGTAATGAGACTCTTTAAAAAAAAAAAAAAGATTTTGAAAATGACTAAAGTAGGGCTGAGGATTTAGCTCAGTGGTTCCACCGCCTGTCCCGCAGGCACAAGGTCCCGAGTTTGATCCTCAGTACCAAAAAAAAAAAAAAAAGCTAAACTAGCCGGGCTTGGTGCACACGCTTGTGATCCCAGCACTTGGGAGGCTGAGGCAGGAGGATTGCTTTGACTTTTGAGGCCAGCCTGGGCCACATAGTTCAAAGACAATTTGAACTACATAGACCCTGTCTCACCCCCACCCCCGCCCCGTGGCTAAACTATAGCAATTAGTGATGAATAATGTTTACTTATAGCAGTGCTTATATTCCAGCTGTCCTGGTTCCTCTCCTAAGATATTCCTCATTAGACATCTGCCCGCATGGACTCAAAGGCTCCTCCCACCTGCATCCCTTTCCCACGGTCTCGAGAACAGATTCTGCGTGAGGTAACAGTGGGCTGGGGCCTGGCCTGAGTTCCCCGAGGCTGAGGGGCCCCGTAACTGGGGACCGGGCACTGGACTCTGCTGACCTCTTCCTGCTGCCCTGTCTCCTGAGGGCTTGGTCCACAGAGGCCGAGGGTGCCGGTGAACTAAATCGGGCCGCTGCCCCCACACTGCCTGCTTGGTCTGCAGCCCGACAGAAAACTACTGCAGGGTTCCTGGCCCAGACTGGAAACAGAAGAGTCTGGCAGCCGGGTGACTGGGAACAAGGAAAAAACAGCTTGGCTTTGCTTGGCCTTTGCTTGGCCTGTGGCTACAGTGTCTCATAGTGGGCTCTTTCTTGCCTGGAAACAACCAACTTTTTATTGTTTGCCTTCCGTGTCTTCTGCTAGCTGTTCCAGAAGTTTCCTTTCGGTCTTTCCACTTGGGTTCCTCTGGACGTGTTTGTCAATTCTCTGCCTTTAAGGCTCCAGGATGGAGGTGATGGCGAGTATTTAGGAACTGTCCTTGGTGACAGTTTCGGTACACAACATCCCTCCCTGCTGTGGTTTTACCCATATTTTGTGACTCTGTTCCCTCACTCCAAGGCTGGCTTGAAGTGACAGTGCTGCACGCACTGAGTGTTCAGCGAGGCCTGAGGTCCCTCCGTCATGGATGTGTCTGCCGAGGGCCTGACATGCAGGGACTTGAGCCTGAGCCCCTGGTGCAGCCTCATCGGGACACCATGTAGTGAGGCGACGAAATGGAAGCGCACAGGGGAGCCCCGCACTGGCTGGCGTTTCAGGCTGTGGCTCATTCTCAGCATCTCAGGATTTGTGACCCAGGTGTGCCTGGACCGAGGTCACTGGGCCACGGGAGGCGCATTTCCAGTTGGCTACTTGTATTCTTTCTCCGTCCACCACCTCTGCTCCCCTGCCCTTCCTTCCTTTCTGTTTTCTTTCGGTTTTCTTTGACAGGATCTCACTGTGTAGCCCAGGCGAGTCTTGAGCTCCTGGGCTCTAGAGATCCTCCTCCCTCAGCTCTGAGCAGCGGGCACGAGGAGGCCTGCACCATGTACCTGGCGGAGGTGTTTGCTCTGAAAGCCCAAGGTAGTGCGAAGAGTAGATGTTTGGAGACACCGTGTTCTCTGGGCATTTTGCAAAGTATAAGAAGCTGGTGAAATTATTAACAGTGGCGAAAACAGAACACCAGAGAGCACAGGAAATACCTCTTGTGGCGTAAAATCTTTCTGTGCTTAGCTGTGCCAAAGAATTCTATTTCAGGCAAACTTGTGTGAGGCTTTGGCAGCGGAGCCTCGGGTTTTATTCAGAGCCATGGTCCCAGTGGATGCCTGGGTGTCACTGTCGCCTTCATACTATGTCCTGAAGGCCGTGGGTGCGTCAGGTCCCCCCAACTCCTGGGCCCATGAGAACCACGTTCCTGTTAAAATTAGAGTTCTGGATCCTCCTATGGAGAATGTTTTTTTTTTTTAAACAAGAAGTTCATTTAAACAGCAAGACACTTGACTTAAAGGAAAAACTATCTAGGATTCTTTTTCTTTCAAAGAGTAATTTACTCCTACATAAAGACAGATTGCCCTACATGTAACAGCTACGTACAAAAGAGTTATAAAATTGTCCTTGGTTTTACAACGATAAATGAAAAACATTAAAATTCTCCAATCAAACAAGGTACACAAGGATTTTTATGTTGTTGTCTTTTCTGTTAAAACAGTGAGAGCAAAATAACTTACTGGAATATAAAGATAAGAGCTGATGAGCATGCCACTAATGGAGAGAGGGCATTATTTTCACAGAACCAGTATCTCCCCATCCCGTCTCCATCTGATGTTAATCAAAACATATTGTTGGCCATTTAGTTAAAAAAAAAAGGAATATGCTTGTGCACATACACCAGATACTTTATGTGCAATAAAGGAATGGGGAAGGGGTAAATGAAAGAATAGAGAAAACTATACTGTAGTAGTCAGGATGTGGTGGAACCAAATCGCAGTTTTCTAATTGAGAATGTATTCTGCATCTGTAAGAACACAGTTCTGGAGTAGAGTTGTTGCAGGTTCCCTTTTTAGTAGACCCTCCTGTCTGCTGCTGGAACACATCAATTGTATCTTGGTCCTCCATTTCCAGCTGTGCAGGTGTGTCTGTTTCATTGATTGGCTGTCCATCAAATCGGAATCTGATCTGCCTCATTGACAAACCCTGTCGTTCACAATAGGCTTTCATTAGTTTACTAAGTGGTGTATGCCTCTTAATCTTAAACTGCACCACAGAACCATCCTGCCCCGCCACCTTCAAATTAATATGATCATTGTTCTCAGTCTTGACTCCTTCCTTGGGCTTTTCGTCGGCCATAGCGAGCGCCCGAGTCTTCTCAGCTGCCGCTTCACAAAAGAGGTACCAAGCCCTCACTGAACGAGCGCACAAGCAGCTCCAGGAGTGGCAGAAGTCCTGTGGAGAATTTTTAAAAATAAAAATAAGAATTACATTTATTTAGTAAAAATATTTACATATTTCTTTATCCCATGATCGGATATGTTCTTTTCTTTTTGGTACTGGGGATTGAACCCAGTGCCTTTGCACCGAGTTATATCCCAGCCCTTTTTTATTTTGAGACACGATCTCACTAAGTGGCTAAGTCACCCAGGCTGGGGTTGAATTTGTAATCCTCCTGCCTCAGCCTCCCAAGTGCTGAGATTTCAGGCGTACCCCACCGTACCCAGCTGTGTATTTCAGTTTATTTTTGCACATTTTGTAGCTATAAGCACTGCACTCCCCGTTTCCCTGCTTATACCTGTGTTCATGCTTATTCCCACCTTTTGCTTTTAACTGCAGTTAATGCCCCACGTTGGTGTCGTTTCGCGCAGATGCCAATGCGCCTATAAATGGGCCCTGGAGGTGGCACGTTGATGGTCGCTGGCCGGCTGCTCTCACAGAGCCTGCCCGGGTCTGGCCCACCCTCTCTCGGCCTCTCTTGGCCTCTCTCGGCACGCCTGACTGTTTTCTATTTCAGCCTTGTGTCTCTGAGTTCCGTTTCATGTTGATTGTACTGTGAGGCTGGGTCTTTCCCTATGATTAAGAGCTGTGTCGGGCCGGGGATGGAGCTCAGTGGCACCTGCCTCGAAAGCCCAAGGTCCCGAGTTCGATCCCCATACCAAAAAAAAAAAAAAAGAGCTATGTGTAGTTCTTCTCATGTGAACTCTTTGCCTGTCTCTGCTTTGATCCTCAACCTATTCTTTCTATTGAGTTATTGATCTTATTAACATGAGAAGTCCCTTGAATATTAAGGAAAGTAGCCCTTTGTCTGAAATATAATCTATTTTTTACTTTTTTGCAGTGCTGAGGATCAAACTCAGAGCCTGGTGCCTGCTGGGCAAGTAGTCTACCACTGAGCTACATTCCACATCCTGAAAAACACTTTATTTAAAAAAAAGTGTTTTTTGAAACAGGTTTTCACTATGTAGCCCAGGCTGGCCTTGAACTCATGGCGGTCTTCCTGCCTCAGCCTACTGAGTGCTGGGATTGTGAATATGCCCCAGTGCCTGGCCTGAAATATTATATATATATTTATTCCTGGCTTCCTTTTTGGTTATTTTATACTTTTTCAAAAATTGTAATGACGTTTTCTTTTGTAAAATTTAACGTAATTTTGAGACAGAGTCTTGCTTTATAGTGCAGGCTTACTACGTAGCCCAGGCTGGCCTCAAACTCATGGCAGTCCTCCTGCCTCAGCCTCCCAAGTGTTGAGATCACAGGTGTGCACCACTATGCCTGGCTGACTCTTTCTTTTTAAAGGGTAATTCAATTTATTAGTCTTTTATGGCTTCAGAATTTTGTATAATGTTTACAAAGCCTTCCCTATTGGTAAGGTTATTTCTAAAAGTCTTATTTGCTTCTAGTATTTTTATGGTTTTACTTCTGAGGTTTCCAATTATGGAATTTTTTTATTGGTTGTTATTGTTACAACATGTGGATTATGGATTCAGCTTTACATTTTTCCTAGTGGCAACCTAATTTTCTCAGCATCATTTTGTGAATAATGCATTTCTTTCCTACTGCTTCAAAATGGGAATTTAAGGGCTGGGGATTTAGCTCAGTGGTTTCGCTGACTGCTGCGCAAGAGCAAGGACCCAAGTTCAATCCCCAGTACCAAAAAAAAAAAAATCAAAATGGGATTTTAAAAACATAAATTGTCATACCTACATATGTTCTAATATAAATTCCTATGTAGAGATATTTAATACAAATATATATATTAATATTTGAGTATATTTCTGGATTTCCTATTCTGTACTAGTGATTTATTTAATTCCTCAATACTGTATTGCTTTGAAAAAGTATTTTCATATATAGGTTAGTCAGTTCTCATTAATCTTATTTTTAAAAGAATTTGACCACTATCTTTGCTGATTTATTTTTTCCATACAAATTTTATTTTGTTTTATTGGTGGTGCCGGGATGGAAGCTAGGGCTGGCTCTACCCTCTGCCCTCTGTATAGACTATAGAATAGCTTTTGGAGAATTGGTATCTTTGTTGGATTAAATCTTCCTGTTCAGGATGAGGCATGCTCTTATTTGTTTAAATCTTTTTCTGTGTCGCTCAGCATCTGAAAACATTTTTTTCCATCTGAGTCTTGTGCATGTTTCTGGCTAAGTTTCTTTTCAGGTATTCTGTACTTTTTGAAGTCAGGAGAACCTCTAATTCATTGTTTCCATTCCTGAAGAATATGTTAAGTTTCTTTCTCAGAAACATTCTAAGTTTTTATAACTTTTTTCCATCAGTTCTCTTGTGTTTTTTGAGGGAACTTGCAGTTTTTATTCGTACAGCTGGTAGTTCAGGTGTTGATGAGAATCATGCTCTTGGTGTGGCCTGGTGATTGGAGACAAGGTCTTGCTTTGTGGCCCAGGCTGCCTTTGAACTCACTGTGTAGTCCAGGCTGGCCTTGAACTCGAAGTGATCCTCCTGCCTCAGCCTCCCCGGTTTACAGGTGTGTGCCACCACACCCAGCTTAGTATTATCTGATCAAGGAATTATGCCTACTTCATGATGCACTTACTCATTTCAATCTGTAGAGACGGAAGAGACCATCCCGAGGTGTGCGGGAGGTCAGAGTCCTGCTGGTCAGTGTGGAACCTGGGTTTCTGGACTTGGCACTCAATGGCGTGGCTCTGGCCTAGGCTGGAGGCCGTCGAGGGAAACTTGGGAGCTGAACAGCGATTCAGAGCTTGGCTCAGCAGAGGCTGGGAGCTTCTCACTGCTCTGAGTGCCCTCTGTCTCTCAATTCAGGGATTAACACGAGAGGGGGACTCGGCCTGTGGATCTGCACAGACTGGGGAGCAGCTCGGAGACCCAGGCTGGCTCTTGGAGCCGTGCGAAGGTGGATTTGTGGTGGGCTCTGCACACTGGTCCTGGACTCGGAAAGCATTCAGCAACACCCCCTGCCATACACAGCGTTCTCACCTTGGAAAGGGGAGAAACTCCGCCAACCGGGCCCAGCCGTCTCCTGTGAAGCCCCCTCAGCCTGAGTGTGGGGAGGGCCAGGCTGAGGGATGTGGGCGGGAGGTGGGAGACCACGTGGGGCCGGCCGCTTTCCATGGCCCGGGGCAGCCTGAAGGACTCCCTTGCTCGGCTTCAAGCTGCAGTCAGGGTTCTCTAGAGAGACAGGGCCAGGTGTTCATACACACACACACACACACACACACACACACACACACACACACACGCGGAGGGATTTGCTTAAGGAACTGGCTCACCTGAGGATGGGCCCTGGTAAGGCTGAAATCTGTAGGGCAGGCCAGGCACTCAGGTAAGTGTTGATCTGCAGGGCAGGAGCCTGGAGGCTCAGGAATTTCTGTGTTGGAATCTTGAGGAGAATTTCTTCCTTGGGAAAACTCAGACTTCCACTGATCAGATGGGGCCCATCCATGCGATGAAGGGTAAGTAATGTTAATCCCACCCGAAACGCCTTTCCAGCAACAGCTGACGGGGCACACTGAGTCACGCAGCAGTCTGGCCATACAACACTCACCAGCACCCTCCACGACCCAGGCCACTGACCCTCAGTGCTGGGCTGTCCAGAGTCAAAGGCTGCACTGGAAAGGGATGCTGCAGTTGGTAGGGGCTTCAGGCTTAGGGTTAGGGCTAGGGCTAGGGCTAGGGTTAGGGTTAGGGTTAGGGTTAGGGTTAGGTTACCATCACCTTTCTCTGCCTCATCCCTTAGTGTTGCCCCTGCAGAGAATGTGAGGAAATCGCAGCTGAGACTGTTGCGCTTTTTTGGAAATGGCTTCATATTTTCAAACAGCATTTAACTTTGAGAATAGACATCATATGCTTTACTGCCCAGAAAAGTGATGTCCTTTAATCATGGTGATGGGACATTGTCACACATTTTTCTGGGTTTAAAAATAGGTGATGTGTGTCTTCTAAGGAGGGTGGATTCCCAGCAGGAAAAGACAGGTTGGTTGCTCTCTGAACAGCTGCCTGGTAGCTTGGGGCCCTGAGTGTGTCAGTGTGATGTCCAATTTGTGGCCCTCTGACATACACCTCACACAGTCAACTCGATGAGGAGCAATAAGGGGAAGGTTTATGTTGGCCCATGGTTTCAGAGGGTTCAGTCCATGGTCGAGTAGCCTGTGGCAGCACAGGACATTGTGCTGGGAGCACAGCTTGGTAGAGGAAGCCTGTTCACCTTATGTCAGCAGTGAAAAAAAAAAAAGAGGACGGAAGCTGGGTGTGGAGGTGCACGTCTGTAATCCCAGCACTTGGGGCTCAGGCAGGAACATCTCTGAGTTCAAGGCCAGCGTGAACTATATAGGGAGACCCTGTCTCAAAATAACAAAACCAAAGCAAACAAAACAAATAAACAGGAAGGCTCAGGGTCCCAGTCACTTAACATCCTCCCACAAAGCATCACCTACTAAAAGTTCCACTCCTTCAGTAACACCCAAGCCTTTGGGGACCAGTCCGGACCCAAAGTGCAGCCTTTGAAAAGAACCAGCGCTTTACAAGGCACAGATCCAGACTTCAATCCTGCCTTTCCCACTTACTAGCTGTGTGAATTTGCCGATCACTGTTAGTTTCTCTGAACCCCAGTCTTTTCATCTTCAGAATGAGGGCTGTGTGCGGTCTCAGAGGTGGTGGAATCCTCTGAAATGCTGCCTGTGGCGGCCAAGTGTAGTTCTTGAAGAAAATTGACTTCAAAGGTGAATGAGTTCCTCATGCTCCCTGGAGTCTGGGAGCCCTGAGGTGCGGCCAGGAAGCTGGAGCTAAGTCACTCCTGGTGAGGAGGACCCATCTGCTGTTTGTCATGGCCCCCGTGGAGTGCGTCACAGCTGAGGGGTGGCCAGGCCATGGAGGGCTGCCTTCCCCTTGAAACAGTCTGTGCTCTGGGACCCCCGCAGCCCCTCCCTCTAGGAAGATGGATGAACCACCACAGGAAATGCTGCTTTCTGCTCAATTCCCCACAGGTGGGAGCTTTGCAGACAGAACCACCGCCGAGGTGTCGGGGGAGGGGCCCACAAGGGGCCTGGGCTTCCAGGGTGGGCGGCTGCGTCCTGGGTGTCATCTGGGTGCCGTCCCTCCCAGCCTCTCCAGGCCTCAAAAGACTCCAGCAGTCCATAGAAAAGAATTACAGTTCCACGCTACAGCGTGCTCAAGGCTCTGGGTTTGATCTCCATCATCACAAAAAGAGACCCCCCCCCCACTACTTTGCATTAAAACACCTAGAATACCATCAGTAATAGAGACAATAAACCAGACAGGGTGGCACACGCCTATCATCCCAGCACTCGGGAGGCCGAGGCAGGAGGATCAGCACAAGATGGAGGTCAACCTGGGCCAGGTATTGAGTTCAAGACCACCTGAACTACATAGTGAGAGCTTGGCTCAAGAAACCAAATAATTATAATAACCGACCTGAGCTCTGACCTTTCGAAGCCTCCTCCTTCTTGCTGGGCCTCAGTAATTTCACCCTCTCCCTCCACAGGGTGCCTCTCAAGCCCTAAGCCGCTGCTAGTTACTATTAACCAGTTCCTGGGTGGTGGTCAGTCACTGTTAAGCGGTTGCTTTCCATTGTTCCGCTGTTCAAAGGAGAAGGTCTCTCACTTTTCCTTTCCTTTGTGGCTGCTGGAGATCGTGTTAGTATATTCTACTGTTATGTATTTATCTCTGCCAGCTGGAGCCGGGCCCAGGCATGCCAGGCAAGTGCACTACCACTCAGCTCTCCTTCCACCCTCTACCTGTTTTCTGTTTTATTTTATGTTTTGGGGATAGAGTCTTGCTATGTAGTCAAGGCTGGCTTTGAACTCTCAGTAATTCTCCTGCCTCGGCCTCCTGAGGGCTAGGATTACAAGGTATGCACTGCCAACCCCAGCTTTTTTATTTTATTTTATTGTTGTTATTTTTTATTTATTGGTTACAGTGCGAGGGCCTCATACATGCTAGGCAAGCACTCTACCACTGAGCTAAATCCCCAGCCCTATTTTTGTTTTTTTTTGACACAGGGTAGTCCGGGCTGGCCTTGAATGCCTAAGCATCCTGGGCTGGACTTGTACTTGCAATCCTCCTGCCTCAGCCTCCCAAGTGCTGGGATGACAGGTGTGTGCCACCATGCCGGCTCTGTCTTGCTAGATTTGATGAGGTAATGAATACAAAGTTCAGGGCAGAACTGGCACTCAACAAGCCAAGCAGTAACCATGACTGCTGTCCTTTTGTTGCTATTATTATCATTGCAGATCTGATTTGGGTCAGTTTTTCCTTTACTTATCTCTGCATGAAAAGTATATCACCTACTTTTGGACAACAGCCATATAGGTCACAAAAATTTGGCATTCAGTCTCTCAGAACACCTCAGAAAATAAGGAGGGCCCTGGAGTTAACAGAGCCTCCCCCCACGCAGGCCGCCCCAAATTGTAAATGACGCACATTGTGAAAAGTCTTCCCCTCTGGCTTTTGGGAACAGTCGGGTGACAAGGTCCTCTTGCCCTGGCCTCACGTGTGATTCAGAACCCTTCCCACCTGGCCCCAGCCCAACTCCCCAGTTTTCATGAGAAAGTAAGGGCCCCAGAAGCGGAAGTGATCTCCTGTAGTGATGGCTGTGTGTTGTTGGACCCAGGAGAAGACTGAGAATCCACACATGCTAGGGCTTCTCCCCAGGCACGCGCAGACCTGCATGCTCAGAATGTCCCCTGACCCCCTGGGGCGGTCACCTGCTGCTAGCCGGTGACCTCAACCCCACCCAACTGGACAGTAACTTCGTCCCCTGGGCGTGGTTGACTCTGAGGTCAGAGACCGACTGCGGGTTCTCTAAGGTGCTGTGCCTCTTACTAAAGAGAAATGAGAAGGAGCTGCTTTGCCTGCCCAGCCTTGGACCGTGGCTGGGCCTGGTGGTGAATGCTGTGACCCCAGCACTCAGGAGGCTGAGGCAGGAGTTCAAGGCCAGCCAGGGGTACACAGTGAGTTCGAGGCCAGCCTGAACTACATAGTGAGATCCTGTCTCTAAAAAAAAAGTGGAATCTGGCAAGATAGGTTGGTTTGTCCATTTGCATGGACACAGCCACTGGCCAAGCTGTGCCTTGACCGAGTCTGCTCCCCGGGAAGCCCTGCTTCTCAAGCCTGGTTCTCAAAGTGTGGCCAATGCCTGCATATGGATGCCTTGAGCCCCACCTTGACCACTAAGTCTGGATTTCATGGGACTCCTAAGAGCTTGGGCTCCTGAGCAAGTCTGAGACTTTAGATGACTCCCCAACCCCTTTCTAACAATGTGTCCTACGTGTTCATCGGCTCCGGGCTCCCTTGCTTTATGGTAGAAGAAGAAAGAGGTTCTACAAGGGGGGTGGGAGGACATTCTGGCTGAGGAGAGGGGTCCTCCACTGATGGTCTATGAATTTCCACCCACGCTTTCTGTTTCTTCCTTGAGAATGAAAAAAATTCGGATGCATTATATGCAGGTATCAACTCCCATTGATGAACATGGTCACTATGTACTGCAAAAATGGACTCATAAAAATGAAATGAAAAAAGAAAACTAAACGTCATGGAGCACAGAACACCAAGGGTGAATGAAGCCCGGGGTGGATGCAGGCTCTGAGTGAGAAAGGTTCACCAGTGTAGGAGGGGTAATGGGTAAATACAGCAACCATGCAGGAAATCATCGTCACAGCAGAAGACACATCGTCCTGGGCCCCCTCACGTGGAACGCACTGATCCCATCCTCGCCACTCTCGGAGGCAGGTCTGGACGTCCTCTTTCATGAGGGTCTTTAGTTGGGCTGTTGTAGCTGCCTTGATGTTCTGTCAGGATTCAAGACATTTAGGGCAATTCCTGCCAAATAAAAACTTCACAGTGTGTCCTCATCCACTTTGTTCACCCGAGCTGGCCTGGTATCACTGCCGGGTCTTCCCTAAAGTCAAAATGACCCCAAAAGACAAATGTTTTGAATTGATTAAATTGACTGCACAACCACAGAGGGAGTATTTTGAGGGGGACTGAGGGCAGTGTGCCTTTTACTGTGATAAATGTTTTAAAATGGAAACATTCACATCTGTTTCGGGTTTGGGGACAGGGCCCCCACGAGTTCTGTGCTTTCCGGTCCAGTTTTACTGTGAAACTGAAATGGCTCTGAAGAATAAAGTCTTCAGAATTGAGGGAGGTGGGACAGCTGCCCCGGGGCTCTGAGGAGCTCATCGGATAAAGGCGCTTCCGGGGTGGGGTGGCGGGACTGCTCACCCGGGCCCTGTGCCTCATGGGGAGACCCCGGGAGCCCGGGGCGCCCACACGGGTGATCCAGGGGCCGCCTGGGGACAGCGCCTGGTGTGGGGGGCGCGCAGTCCTCAGTCCCAGGCCGGGGGTCCCTGCAGCCTGGGGAGTCCCCTGCCTTCCGGCCCCTCGGGGTTTCTGGGCGACGTTTCCATGGTTGTACGATGGATACTTGGGCCTCTCCTTGAGACCAGCCTGGCTCTGGGTCGTGGGCGTCGCTGCATCCTTGCTCCCGCCCCTCCTAAACACCCTCTGCTCCCCCCTGCTTGGGGCTTTTAGTTTGTTTTCTGCTTTACTTAATAATGTTAGCTAACACGTATGAACCGTTTCTTCACTTTTTATTCCTCTTTCTTTCTTTGCTCACATAAACCTTTTAACCCTTTTTTCACTTTTTTGAAGACAGGGCCTCCCTATGCAGTTCAGGCTGGCCTTGAACTCATGGTGATCCTCCTGCCTCAGCCCACCCGAGTGCTGCGATTACAAGAGTACATAAGAAAAAAAAAAAGACTACATCAGTATGCCTCCCCCTCCCCTTTTTATTCCTGTTCTCTCTCTCTGTTTCTGTCTCTCTGTCTCTGTCTTATTCCTGGAGATTGAACCCAAGGTCATCACACTGACATATCCTCAGCCCTTTTTTATTTTTTATTTTGAGACATTGTCTTACTAAGATCCCCAGGTTGGGCTTGAACTTGGGATCCTCCTGCCTGAGCCTCTCAGAGTGCTGGGATAGCAGGCATATACCACCATGCCTGGCTTGGTCCAATTATTTTATGTGCTTCTGAAGCCAGCGTACTGAGTAACAGTACTGGGAGGCAGGACAGCCCTGAAACAGATTGAATGAAGTCCCTTGCCTGAGATCCGTGGCCCTGGGCACCCTGCCGGAGGGTTGTGGATTCTTTCTCCCAAATCCCAGGCCCTCTGAGCCCTGGGGCTCGCTTGCATCTTTGAATTGCCAAGGATCTCAGTGGAATACTGGATGGTTTACTTGCTCTCTGCAGAGGGAGAACATTAGTCTAGTGCATGCACATACATGTGCGCGTGTGTATATGGGATTCTTCCAAAGTCAGTCCTTTTATATGGATTTTAAGATCACGATGGAAACTAATATGGCGAAGTGATTTTTTTTTTTTTCTTTTAAAGCTTAAGTTTGGGGCTGGGGATTTAGCTCAGTGGTTTCGCCGCCTGCTGCGCAAGCGCAAGGACCCAAGTTCAATCCCCACTACCCCCCCCAAAAAAGCTTAAGATTTATTGGTACATTTTAGGTATACACTTCGTTTACATTTGTCATTGGGTGCTTGTACCTGTACATGATATATCTTGGTTCTTATTTTTTCCCCATTCCTTGTGCAGCCTTCACTCCCTCCACCCTTCCCTATTTACATAGACTTCGTTTCCATTTTTTTTCTTTTCTCATAGATTTTTCTTTCCCTCCTTTCCTTTCCCCTTCCCCTCCCTTCACCCCTTCGTCTTTGGACCTTTTTTCCTATTTCAAATGATCAATTCTTCATTTTAATCATTTTAACCCTTGTTTACACTACCAGTTTCTCACACTAGAGAAACTATTCAGTATTTACACATGTGTGTCCTATTTATTTCACTTGAGTATGGCCTCAATATGCATCCATTTAGCTATAAATGACTCTAGTTTTTCATTCTTTTTGGCTGAGTAGTACTCCATTTTATAAAAAACCCCACATCTTCTTTATCCAGTTTCCAGTTGATGGGCACTGTGGCTGCTTCCAAGCTTTAGTTATTACAAACTGTGCTGCTATAAACATGGGTGCACATATATTGCTGTGGTATGATCCTTTTAATTATTTTGGGAAGATACCCAGTAGGGGAATAGCTGGGTCAAATGGGACCTCTAGTCCTAGTTCTTTGAGGTATCTCCATACTGATTTCCATAGTGGTTTCACCAGTCTGCACTTCCACCAACAATGGAGAAGGGTTCCTTTCTCTCCACACCCCTGGCAGCATTTGTTATTGGTTGATTTCTTGATAGCAGCCATTCTTTCTGGGGTGAGGTAGAATCTCACTGTTATTCTCATTTGCATCTTTTGAATGACCAGTGATGTTGAATATTTTTTCATATATTTGTTTGCTGCTTTCACTTCCTTGTCTGAGAAATATCTGTTCATTTCAGATGCCCATTTTTGAATTGGGTCTTTGAATTTGGGGGCTCTGATTGTTTTCAATTCTTCATATATTCTAGATAGTAGTCTTTTGTCTGAGGTACAGCTGCTAAAAATTTTTTCCCATATTGTAGGTTGTCTGTTAGCTCTGTTGGTGGTTTCTCTTGCAGTGCAGAAGCTTTTTAATAGGATGAGATCCCAGTTGTTGATTCTTTGTGCTAGTTCCCATGCTACTGAGGTTTTGTTCATGAAGTCTTTTCCTAGCCAATGTCTTCAAGAGTTCTACCTAACATATCTTCCAGCAAGTTTGGTGTTTCTGTTTTAATACTTAGATCTTTAATCCACTTTGATCTTAGTATAGTGCATCGTGATAGGTATGGGTCTCGTTTTAATCTTTGGCCAGTTGAAATCCAGTTTTTCCAACACCATTTATTAAATAGGCTCTCTTTCCTCCAATGAGGGTAGTTGGCTCCTTTGTCAAAGATAAGGTGGCTGAGTATGTCTGGAGTTTCTTCTGCATCTTCTAATCTATTCCACTGATCCTCAGGTCTGTTCTTTTGCCAGTACCATGCTGTTTTTTTTTTTTTTTTATCACAGTAGCTTTGTAGTATAGTTTCAAGTTGGGGATTGTGATACCCCCAGCCATGTCTCTGTTGCTTAGAATTGCTTTTGTATTCTAGGTCTCTTCTGGTTCCAAATGAATTTTTGGATTGTTTTCTCTAGTTCTGTGAAGTATATTGTTGGAATTTCAATCAGCATTGCATTGAATCTATATAGTTGTTTTGGAAGTATGGCCATTTTCACTATATTGGTTCTTTCTACCCAGGAGCAAGGGATGTCTTTCCATTTTCTTGTATCCTCTTCGATCTCTTTTTTCAGAGTGCTGTAGTTTTCAGTGTAGAGGTCTTTTGCTTCCTTTATTAGATTGATTCCTAGATATTTCATTTTTTTGGATGCCATTGTAAAAGGAATTGTTTCCGAGAGAAGCTCAGCGGGTCCCAGCACCCAGAAGGAAGCTTCCCACCTCCATCCCCGGAATTGTTTCTCTAATTTCTCTCTCAGTGTCTGTTATTTGTGTACAAGAAGGCTATTGTTTTTTAAGTGTTGACCTTGTATCCAGCTACTCTACTGAATCTGTCAATTAAGTCTAGAAGTCTTTTGGCAGAGTTTTTTGGGTCTTCTATGTAAAGTAGCGTATTGTCAGCAAATAATGACAGTTTAACTTCTTCCTTTCCTATCTTTATTCCTTTTATTTCTTTCTCTTTTTTAATTGCTGTGGGTAATGTTTCCAGAACTATATTGAACAGGAGTGGTGATAGTGGGCATCCTTGTCTTGTTCCTGATTTTAGCATGAAAGTTTTCAGTTTTTGACCATTTAGTATGATGTTGGCTGTTGGTTTTTCATAAATAGCCTTAAGCAGGTTGAGATAAAGACCTTCTATTCCAATTTTCTGCAGGGTTTTTATCATGAATGGGTGTTGGATTTTGTCAAATGCCTTTTCTGTATCTATTGAGATGATCATATAGTTTTTGTCCTTGACACTGTTAATATAGTGTATTACATTTATTGATTTACGAATGTCAAACCATCCTTGCATCCTTGGTATAAATCCAACTTGGTCAGGGTGTATGATCTTCTTGATGTCCCTCTGTATTCTGTTTGCAGTGTCTTGTTGAGGATTTTTTTCATCTATGTTCATTAGGGAGATCGGCCTGTAGTTCTCTTTTTGGGTTGTGTCTTTCCCTGGTTTTGGAATCAAAGTAACACTTTCTTCCAGGAATGAATTTGGAAGTATTGGTTCCCTTTCAATTTCCTTGATGAGTTTAAAGAGTAATGGCAATAGTTCTTCTTTAAATGTCTTGTAGAATTCAGTAGTGAAGCCATCAGGACCTGGGGTTTTCTTTGTTGGTAAATTTTTTATTACATTTTCAATTTCACTCATTGTAACTGGGGTGTTTAGAATTTCTATATCTTCTTCATTTAACTTTGGCAATTTGTATGTATCTAGGAATCTGCCCATTTCTTCTGTGTTTTCCATTTTATTGGAGTACAGGTTCTTGAAGTAGGTATTGATGATTCTCTGGATTTCCGTTGGATCTGTTGTGACTTCACCTTTTTCATTCTTAATTGCATGAATTTGTGCCTTTTCTTTCCTTTTTTTTGATAAGGTGGGCTAAAGGTTTATGCATATTTTGATAGCTTGAGAGAGGAGGGTGAGCTTTAGAGAAGATTTTCCTATTATTAGTTTTTTGAGACAGGGTTTCGTTATATAGTTCAGGCTGACCTCAAGCTTGCAATAATCCTATTGCCTCAGCCTCCTGGCTTTAGCTTTTAAAACAATGTAGAGGAGTGGGATGTTTCTATAAATGGGTTCTTTCTAATGCATCTAAAATGTTTTAAAATTTGATGCATATTAATTTAGTGCTTACTATTTTTATACAAATGGCACAGGAGGGGCACCCTACCCATTCACTCACTGTTCTGTAGTTAACAAGTGCTTTCTTGTACACACATGCACACTCACACCACAGTTTTCAATTTATTCTCAATTTGTGAATTAGCTAGAGGGCTGCTCCTGTTTCATGCAGGAGGACACTGAGAAGGAGGAAGAGAAAGGAAGTGTAGTTAGTGTTCGACTGAGTTAGAATTTAACCTCAGTAGCACAGTGGTGCACACTTGTAATCTCAGCACTCTGGGAGGCTGAGGCAGGAGGATTTCAAGTCTGAGCCCAGCCTGGGCAATTTAGGGACCTATCAAGACCCTGCCTCAAAATAAAAATAAAAAGGGCTGAGGATGTAGCTCAGCCACAAGATGCTGAGTTCAACCCCCAGCACAGAGAGAGAGAGAGAGAGAGAGAGAGAGAGAGAGAGAGAGAGAGAGAGAGAGAGAGGAAAGAATTTAAATTCAGCATTAGATACCTGTTTGGCGTCCTGACTGTCTCTCTGTCATGGAAGTGACAGTAACTTCAGCCTTTTTAAAACTTTGCCCTCCCTGCCCCTTCTCGGAGCCTTCCTGCTTGTCCTGAGGAAATCCTCTTGTGCCATCAGAAAGGCCTGGACTTTGACACAGGCAGCAAGGGAGGCCCTGTGGCCACAGCAACCCTGGGCATCTCCATGGGACCCAGTGCCAGCTGAGGACGCTGGCGACACGTACGACGCCACAGGAGGCTGCATGCTGCAGTTCCCAGCGGATTCGGATTTCCTTGATTCCTCTGTATTGGAGAGACCCTGGGTCTGCTATAGCTGGTGGATAAATGCAGCAGTGTGACAGCTCTAATTAAATCACACAGCCTGCTCCAGTGTCTTTGGGGTGTCTTGGTACCTCCTCGTACTGCTGTGTGACCCTGGGCAAGTGAACTGTCTCTCTGTGCCTCAGTTTCCTCATTTATTTGTTGGGATGTTACCAGAATCTACACCATGGCGTAATCACACCGTTGGATGTTTGTCACTGCCATGTTACACAGGTGAACCTTCCCCTTTCAGCATCACAAAAGCAACAGCTCTCTAATGGGTAATGAATACATTCTTTTCTGCATTTTAAAACATTACGGCAAAGTACACATAAACAAAAATTTACCATTTTAACCATTTTTAGATATACAATTCAGTAGCATTAGGTACATTCATATTATTATATAATATGTGTATGTGAAGTCCAGGCTGGCCTTGAGTTTGAGATCCTCCTGCCTCAGCCTCCTGAGTGCTGGACTGCAGCATGCACCACCAGGAAATCCATCTTTAAGTATAGAGAGGACGCAGCAGGGCTGGATGTGGAGCTCCGGGCGCAGTGTTCAGAGGCTGAGTCTTGGCCCCACGGCTGTCCCCGTTGGCCCGGTGTGGTATGGGGTGGAGGGGGTGAGGGCCACTCGGAGGAGAGCCAGGCCACTAGTGTCTGACTGCCACCTGAGCACCTGGACGTGTGGCTCACACGCGTGTGTTGTCTCTATGCTCCCTTTCATTCACCTCACCGACTTCTTTCATTTCCCTTCACTCTTTCTCCCTGGAGGGAAGGGCTGGTCCCCCGTTTTGTTGCTAACCTTCTCATGCAGTGGCGTGGATCAGTGGCTGAGAGAGCCAGACCGGTATCCTAGGTGTCACTGTCACAAATCCACGTCTCAGGACCCAGGGGCGCCGGGGTCCCTCGTGGGCCTCAACCCAGTACATCCTGGAAACGGGGAGGACCGGAGGTCCGAGGCTCGGTCTGTGAAATCACGGGAGGTGGGGACAGACTTCCGTAGACGAGAAGTCTCACCCTCGCTGTGTGACTGCTTCTTCAAGCTGTTGGTGGCCCTTGTCACAAGTGGTGCTGTTACAGAGCTGGCCAGCCTGAGGATGGCCGGAAGTGACTGACCCGAAACCCGGAGCTCTGCCTTTGAATTAGCCCGAGAGCCTGCGTGATCCAGGCTCCCGGCCCTGCGCGCCTCTGATAACAGTCGGTACAGAGCATGCGCAGAAACCACAGCGGCTGCTGGAAAGGGGGGGTGGTCACTGGAGTGTGCCATCCTCCCTCATAGAAGGTTTATTGGAAGAACTTTCTTTCTTTCGTTCTTTTTTTTGGTTTTTTGAGGCAGGGTCTCGCCACGTAGTCCAGGCTGGACTCCAACTCACTATGTAGCCCTGGTTGGCCTCAAACTCACGGTGATCCTCCTGCCTCAGCCTTCCGAGTGCTCGTATTATAGGTGTGTGCCACCATACCCAGTTGTAAGAAGTTTCTAATGTGTAACTTCTTAGGAAAATGTATGATTTCCATAATTCTGATTTTTTTTTGGTATTTTTTGAGACAGGGCCTTGCTATGTAGTTCAGGATGGCTTTGAACTCCCTGTATATACCAGGTTGGCCTGGAACTTTCAGCGATCCTCTTGCCTCAGCCTCCTGAGTGCTGGAATTATAGGCACACACTACCATTCCCAGCCATTCCTGAAATTTTTATTAAATTAAAAATCTCTCCTGGTTCTGTGTAGCTTGCAGGTGTCAAACTGCAGGTGTTTAAATATGTCCAAAAGATCTCAGGCAGACTGACTCTCAAACACCAAAGAGCTTCAGATCTCTAATGTGGCTGCCTCAGTAAGTTACTTGAAGCTCTTAAAATAAAAGTTTAAAGTGGGTACACTTATGTGCAACCAACTATGGGCCAGAGATTTAATTTTCCCACTCACCCATCTATCCCCCTCCACCAACTCATCCATCCAGCCTTCCATGCATCCATCCATCCTTCCATCCACCCACCAATACATCTATCTATCTATCTATCATCTATCTATCTATCATCTACCAACCCATCCATCAATCCATGCATCCATCCATCCACCCACCCACCAACTCATCCATCCATCCATCCATCCTTCCATCCACCAACCCATCCATCCATCCACCCACCAATACATCTATCTATCTATCTATCTATCTATCTTATATCTATTTATCTATCTATCTACCAACCCATCCACCAATCTGTCTGTGCATCCATGCATCCATCTGTCCACCAACCCATTCATCATCCATCCATCCATCCATCCACCCACCCACTAACCCATCCATCCATCCATCCCACAAGTATTGACTTTATGCTCAGAGGCATGGGGACTTTTTTTTTTTTGGTACTAGGGATCGAACTCAGGAATTTGCACTTTTGAGGCAGGTGGCAGAACCACTGAGCTAAATCCCTGGCCCCATGGGGACTTTTTTTTTTTTTATTCTCAAGTTTCTTATTGGTACATTTTAGGTATATAATATGTTTACATTTATCATTGGGTGCTTGTACCTGTACATGATGTATCTTGGTTCTTATTTTTCCCCATTACCTGTGCGCCCTTCACCCCCTCCACCCTTCCCTATTTACATAGACTTCATTTCCATTATTTTTCTTTTCTCATAGATTTTTCTTTCCCTTCTTCCTTTTCCCCTTTCCCTCCCTTTACCCCTGCCTCTTTGAACCTTATTTCCTATTTCAAATTATCAATTATTCATTTAAATCATTTTAACCCTTATTTACACTTTCAGTTTCTCATACTAGAGAAACTATTCAGTATTTACACATGTGTGTCCTATTTATTTCACTTAAGAATATGGCCTTGATATGCATCCATTTAGCTATAAATGACTCTAGTTTCTCATTCTTTATGGCTGAGTAGTACTGCATTTTATAAAAACCCCCACATCTTCTTTATCCAGTTTCCAGTTAATGGGCACTTGGGCTGCTTCCAAGCTTTAGCTGTTACAAACTGTGCCACTATGAACATGAGTGCACATATTTTGCCGTGGTATGATTCTTTTAATTCTTTGGGGAAGATACCCAGCAGGGGAATAGCTGGGTCAAATGGGACTTCCAGTCCTAGTTCTTTGAGGTATCTCCATACTGATTTCCATAGTGGTTTCACCAGTCTGCACTCCCACCAGCAATGGAGAAGGGTTCCTTTCTCTCCACACCCCTGGCAGCATTTGTTATTGGTTGATCTCTTGATAGCAGCCATTCTTTCTGGAGTGAAGTGGAATCTCAGTGTTGTTTTCATCTGCATCTCTCAGATGACCAGTGATGTTGAACATTTTTTCATATATTTATTTTCTGCTCTTACTCCTTTGTCTGAGAAATGTCTGTTCATTTCAGATGCCCATTTTTGAATTGGGTCTTTGAATTTGGGGGGCTGATTTTTTCCAGTTCTTTATATATTCTAGATAGTAGTCCTTTGTCTGATGTACAGCTACTAAAATTTTTTCCCACATTGTAGGTTGTATGGGGACTTTTCATACAGGAGAATTCTCTGTAACTTCTCCCATCCTAGTCTGATTGTGGAACTCCAAACAGTCTATGGAACAAAGATTTAGAAACACAACAGCCTGTCTGAGCAAAATACATGGATTCATTAAAACTCTTGGATTCATTAAAGCCTCACCTCACCAGTCTTTGTATTTTCTGTGTGTTTTAGTCAGCTTTTCATCACTGTGACAAGTACCTGAGATAATCAACTTTAACAAGGAAGGATTTTTTTGGCTCACAGTTTCAGAAGTTCTGGTCCATGGGCCCTTGGGTCTGTTGTTTCTGGGCTGGTAGTGAGGCAGAAACAGGGAAAGCGTGAGGTGCAGGAACACTGCTTACCTCCTGGTGGCCGGGAAGCAGAGAGAAGACGGGCAGGGGCCGGGGGAAGATGGAGCCCGCAAGGGTCCACGCCCATCACCCAGCTCCACCCCTAGGTTTCCACGCCTCCCAGTGGCTCCTCCCACTCTGTATCTCTTGGCGGATTAATCCTGGAGGCAGCCAGAACCCTTCTGGCCCACCCCTTCCCAAAGCCCCACCTCTGAATGCTGCTGCGCTGGGGCCCTCTGGGGGCCGCTTCAGGTCCCAACCAGAGCACTGGGGTATTCTGGGAAGTTGAGCTTTTGATCAGCAGGGCTAGGACTTGCCATGGCTGTGAGATGCTTGAAAGCCTGCCTTTCTCCAAAGTCTGAGGACCTGAGTTTTAGCTTTAATGAAAAGAAGAAAGGAGCAGGTATCCTGAGAGTGCTGCCCTCCCTTGCTCCTTTTTCTAGACAAACAAAAGCTGCCACCTTCCTTTCATGTGGAGCCAACCTGGCCTCTGGCCTCACACCTGGGCTGTTTCGTGTCAGGCGCGGACGAGTATCTGATTGACCTGCCTTTCCACTCTCTCCTCCCACTCCCCACTGGCGCTGGGGCTGGGAACAGACGTGTTTGAGAGAAGGCCGGGTTGCGCTGCCACCTGGAGGGCTGGCGGCCGCACCTTGAGGGCTGCTGCGCTTGTTCGATGTCGGGCTCCTGCTGCAACCTCCTCTCTGGGGTTGGGTTTGAGATGCCGGCGATGCCTGCTGAGGCCCATGTTTTCTGGGTGCACAACGCCTCCCCAGCTCCATCTCTCTCCTCCCACCCTAAATGGTGGAGCAGGATTGTGTGCGGGGGTGGATCTGCCTCCTTTATTTCCTTGAGGACGGAGGAGTCCACAGGCCTGCTCTGCAGGGAGCACATCTCCCCACCTTCTGGCTGGCCGCTCCCCTGCTGTCAGGTCTCTTTGCAGGAGGACAAAGCCGTCCCTCTGGCAGGCATCCACGGTAGGACAGCGACGGGAGAGCGAATATGACGGTTCCAAGTCCCTTTCTGCCCAGTGAGAGCTAACTTCCAATCTCAAACTGTGGTTTCCCTATATTTGCAAAACTTGCCTTAAAACGGTGCAAACAGCTTAAAGGTGTCCAGGGACGACTTGCCGCTTGGACTCCAAGGCCTCATGTTGTGTGTGTGTGCGTCCTGCCTGTCATTATCCGAATGAGAAGATACGTGTGTGAGTGCTTGGTAAGCACCCGGGAGAAGGGGTCGTGGTGGCTGTGGCTGTTACTGTCCATGAGGCTCTGCTTTTGGTGGAGAATCGGCATGGTTTGCAAAGGCTGGCTTTAACCTGCAACCGTGGAAATACAGGCAGTTTCAGGGTGGAACTGTACCGGCTCTTCTCTCCTTATCCTGTTACCTAAAATCCCTATTATTTGTCCTGCTTTAATGGCCACTGGAGGGGATTAACAGCAGGATGTGTTCATTATTCTGTTGCTTATCTGAATATGTTGCTGAGAACAGAGCTTTGAGGTGCTGGGCAGGGGCAAAGGCCAGGTGTGTTTTGAAATAGAGAAGGGGGCGCAGATGACCACCTCAGAGCCCTGATGCCTGCAGAGCAGCTCCCCAAATAAAGGAGAAGGAAGGGCAGGGCCCGGCTGCTCTGTGGAGTCCCCGCTGCTTAACTGGACCGGACCCTTCGCTGGCCCTCTCAGAGCTCAGGATCAAGGTGCACCAAGGTATAGGCACATGTATTGAAGGCATCAGGAAGTTCAACATTCAATAAAGAGTTTCCATGCTGGGAAATGCAGTCTGTGGGCTCTGGAGCGATGGGGATTTCCATGAAGTTCATTCTTCAGGGCCCAAAACTTTCCCCTTCCCCCAGGCACTCAGGGACCAGGGGACAGCAGACTCCAGCAGCCCTGGGGAGGCCAAGGGGGAGGATGTTCTAGTGGCAGGAAGGGGACCCCAGGCTCAGGACGAGGTCAGGGGAGGCTGAGAGAGGGCCCGGACTAGGAGCGTGTGGGTTGAACACAGAGAGCTGGGGAGCCACACCTGAATCACAGCACCGCCCTCGACTCACACAGGGGAATTGTCCGGTGCTGTTGGCCAGCTGGGTAAGGACACCCTCCTCTCAGGAAATCACAGACGCCAGGGCGTATCGCTTTTGAGTGGGATTCCACAGGCACGGACATGGAGTCCCAGGGCTGTGCAGGTCAGGGCAGCTGTGTGTAGTGCTTCTGAATTCTGTGTTCGCTGTGTAGTCACTGACACGCCATGACGCAGGGGCTGACTCTTGTTGGCCAGCTGCTTACACTACTTTGGATTTCTTTCTTAGATTTTGGAAGATATTCATCTGTATTTACGTTGAAAACTTCCCTTGCTTCCTTTCTTCTTCCTTTGATGCTGAGGATTGAACCCAGAGCCTTGCCTATGCTAAGCACAAATTCAACAACACATTTATTAAAAAACCACCGAGGTACTAAACACGGGGTGTTGGCCAGATCCAGCCCGTGAGGATGTTAATTCTTAGGAATACGGAGGATGAGAGGGAGAGGAATGTTGGGCTTCAAACACTCAGAGTTGGAATTTACAATTTACTCCCAAGAGGTTAAAATTTCAGAACCCCAAGCCATTACTTTCATTAGCTGGTAATTATTGATCCATAGGTGTCTGGGGTCAGACTAGGACTTTAAGGTAAGTGCACAGAAACCAAGCAAGACTTAGCAGCTGGCTCTAAGGATCTTATCACAAGCAGACAGCCCATTGTTGAGCTGTGTGTGCACTGTCGCATTGTCATTCTGAGCATGGTGGGAAGCATGAGTCTGTGGTCTGCTTGTTAAGATAGTACACAGGGAACAATGGGTCCTACACCAGCTAGAATTCCTTTGATTGCAAGAAACAAAACCTCAATTGAAGCTGGCTTAATCAAGTAGCTGGTTGATGAACTGCACCTCAGAGGTAAGACTGATTTTAGGGTAGCAGGTCTGGAAGTCCAATGTGTTTAATCAGGCCCTTCTGCCGAGCCCAAGACTGCTTCCTTTGGGTTGTAGGAAGGTCGGCAGCAGCTGTCCGGGATCAGACTCCTGTTTCACATCCAGTAGGTGAGGGCTGGTGACCTACAGCTCTTCTGGAAGAGCCAGGAAAAGACTTTTCCAGAAATGCTCAGAAAAAGCTGTCCCTTTCCACTGCCCTAACTTGCTACGTCCTGTCCCGTCCCCGTCCTGAGTGCTTTGGGGAAGGCAGTCGTAGGACGCTGCTCGGCTCTGATGCACCAGGGGCCCCACCAGAGAAGGCCTGGAAGGAAAAGGGGCAGATGGGTTCTTTTTTGGGGGGTGAGGGGACAGAGCCACCGGCCCTCTTCCCAAGCCCTGAGCCTCTTGGCTTCCTCCTCCACAGGGACATCTGGGGCTGAGGGGGACGGGGCCAGCAGAGGGGCCACCCCCGGGAGGACAAGCTGATGGCTGCCGAAGAGAGCTTCCTGGTGTGCCGGCCTCACAGTGTCCCAGGCTCACGTCCAGCACAAATCGTCTTCCTCCTCCTCTGGGGGCCCAAGCACTGGGGAGTCTCACACCTCCCCTCCCGCATGCCTGCGGGTGGTGACTGTCATTGTCTGTCTCACCAGCGAGGCGCTGAGCCTGGGAGGCCTTCAGGCCACAGGCAGGTGAACCCTAACCAGCACCCTGTGCCCTCACCTGCGTTTCCGGAGGGTTCCTCGTGGGGTCTGTGATATGAGTGGGCATGGGGACTTGTGTTAATAACTCAGGTTCCCAGGCCAAGGCGAAAATTTACTGTTTATTTATTCATTGGTTTATGGAGACAGTCTTGCTCTGTAATTCAGACTGGCCTTAAACTCACCAGGTAGCCCAGGCTGGCCTCAAACTCACGGAGATCCTCCTGCCTCAGCCTCCTGAGTGCTGGGATTATAGCTGTGCACCACCACGCCTGGCTCTATTTATTAGTTTTGTGTATGTTTTGGAGTTATATTGCACAATCTAAACCCGGAAGGGACCGTTTACTCTCACGATGCCTGTGGCTCAATTCAGGATTCAGTTTACTTCTAGTAACCGGATTAGCAGACTCGAAGAAGTTGCAGGAGGATGAACTTACACGGATTCCGACTGTTTCCTGATCTTTTCCTCCTGGTCCACACCTGGGCAGCCTCGCCCTGGCAGCAGATTCTCCTTCTTCTGAAACAGGGACTAGGTCGGTAACCAAAAGAGCTCACACGCGTCTACTTGCATCTCTCTTTGTTTAGTCCAAATATTGACACATTTTCTCTGAAATATTTAGGATGCCGGGCAGAAAGCCAAACAGTATTCCTCAAATTCCTCAAATCAATGATTAAGGGTTTTTAATCTCGTCTTTCAGACAGCACAATGAAGGGTGAGAATGGCGGCCAACCTGAGCAGAGACAGGGGCTGTAAAATAACCACAGGAAAAACTGCTTCCAAGGCTGCTTGCAGAGCCACAGCTGTCCTGCTGGGTGTCCAGGTGTGGGCTGGGTGTCTTTTTTTGCTGTTGTTTATTTGTTTTTTGAGACAGGGTCCTGCTCAGTAGTTCAGGCTGGCCTTGAACTCACTATGTAGCCCAGGCTGGCCTTGGACTCACAGTGATCCTCCTGCCTCAGCCTCCTGAGTGCTGGGATTGCAGGTGTGCACCAGCATGTCTAGCTAGGGTGGGTTTCTTAACTGTGGACTGATTAGAGTAGAAATTTTCCTACTGGCCTCTCTGTCCTGTGACTCTTCAAGTCCTTAGCAGAAAGACAGGTGGTGGCCAGGCCCTGGTCTCAAATGTCCCCCGTGCAGTGTCCACTATGTAGCCCTGGCTGTACCCAAGTTCCACCTAGGGATGGTCCTGCACCTTGGCACAGTGGCCTTTCATCCCCAGGGGAGTCTGTGCTGGCAACCCCCAGATCCACCTGGCATCTGCTTCTGGCTCCCTCACCCGGGCCTGTGCTTTCCAGAAGCTTCTTGGTGCTCAGGGCCTTGTGCCCGTGGTTCACAGAGCCGCAGGTCCTGACCTCCGGCCACGACTTAGCCCCGGGCGGATCCCACACCCACAAATCACGGGGAACAGGAAGTATTTTTATGCGTGTGCCCGCGGTCCCCTCTTTCTCTTTGAGGACTCTGCCAAAGGCTTTAGGGTTGGCCCTCTCGCCCGCTCCTGGCCTCGAAGGTAAACAGGTCATAAATCCTGCAGGGGAGCAGCTCAGAGGTTTTAAAGACGGTGTTTACAGCCAGGCTGGAGCTCTAAAAACTGACTTTACCCAAGATAGAGGAGAATCCATGGAAAAAAGGAGAAGGAGAGAGGGAGAGGAACTGCATGGCTCTCTGTCACCTTTGTCCTCCAACCAAAGGGACAGCGCCCGGCTTCTCCCCTGGGACCCCGCCGGCTGGGATAAGGGCAGTGGGGTCTTTGCAGGGCAATGTGTTTGAATCCATTTCTTCTTTCAGGAGTTCTCTCCAGGACTCTGGACCTCTGACGGTGGCCCAAGCCCTTGTAACTCCCATGGCCCAGGCCCTGTGACCACAGAGGGGAAACATGGGAGCTGAGTAAATCGGAGGGGGCTGGCATCAGGTCCATTCATCAAAGCCTGCAGAAGCCTGCTTCTGTTCTTAATTTTTAAATTAATTATATAATTTATTATTATTATTTTTTGAGACAGGATCTCACTATGTAGCCCAGGCTGGCCTCAAATTTACACTGATCCTCCTGCCTCAGCCTCCCTGGTGCCAGGATCACAGGTGTGAGCCACCACACCAAGCTGTTTTCCTTCTTTTTTGTTTAGTTTTATTTTGTTTGTTGTTTTTCTGAGACAGGGTCTTGCTCTGTAATTTAGGCTGGTCACAAACTGTGGCAATCCTCCTGCCTCAGCCTCCTGAGTGCTGGGAGAACAGACGTGGACCACAACACCTGTCTCTGTTTTCATTCTTGAGGAGGAGGGGCGGCTGGAAGGGAAGAAGGGCTGCACTGGGAGGCTGGGTGGGTAGACCCTTTAGTGCCAGGCACTGTGGATTAAAAACAATAAAGATGGCTCCTTGTGGTCGCCACCTGTCTCATCAAGAGGGTCTGAAATAGCTTTGCTTTCCCTTCACTTTCAATTAGCAGCAAGCGACACAGAGCTGGGTCTACCCCCTGCTTGGCCCCTGGCTGCCCCTACTCCCCATGCTACCTTGCATCTGCCCCTCCCGTGGGGACCACACTTGCCTTTCTTGCATGGGTGAGCCTGTCTCCCACTGCAGGTCTCGGAGGTCTAGGGTCTCGAGGATCAGCGAGGATGGAAGGACCCTGCCACACAGGAAGAGCACAGCATGGCTCTGTGTAGCCGAGGACTGCATTCTGACTCTGCACCTAGGCTTGCTGGCCAGGACAGGGAAGGGCATAGTGGTGTGCTGGCTGTGGGCCTGGGCCGGCATCGTGGATTGGTCACCCCCTAGTCAGCATCAGTCCCTGCTACAGTGCTGGTAACCATGACAATACAATAACATCACTGGGCATGGTGGCGCACACCTGTAACCCCAGCACATGGAGGCTGAGGCAGGAGGATCCCTGCGAGTTCCAGGCCAGCCTGGGCTCCATAGGTCAAGACCAATCTGAACTGCATAGCAAGACTGATGAGTACTTGCTCCGGAAGTGGACGGAGGTAACCCGCTGTGCCCATCCTGCCAGCACAGGGTGACAGTCTAGGTTGAAAGCCCAGCTCCCAGTAGAGGAGAGTCTCGAATGCACATGGAAGCTCTGACAGTGGCTCCCAGGAGGACTTGCTTCTCCTGTGCCCTTGCCTCTGCTTTAAGGCCACGGTGATCGTTGGCTGTGACTGACCTCGGCCAACCTTCATAGCAACCTGAGTGCTGTGTACGAGCACCCTCACTTCACAGGAAAGGAAACTGAGGCTCGGAAGGCAGACGGTGCATCCTAGAGCGCAAAGCTGTGAGGGGCTGGGTGGTGTCCACATCCGGGCTTCCCAGACAGCAAAACTCCCTCCCTCCTCCTCCCTCCCTCCGTTTCTCCCCTTCCCTCCCTCCCTCCTTCCTTCCTTCCTTCCTTCCTTCCTTCCTTCCTTCCTTCCTTCCTTCCTTCCTTCCTTCCTTCCTCTTCTCTCTTTCTCACCAGGGAATTGAACACAGTGTGCTCTACCACTGAGCTACGTTCCCTGCGCTTCACAAAGTTTTACTCTGAGACAGGGTCTTGCTAAGTTCCCTAGGCTCATGGTCCTCCTGCCTCAGCTTTCCGAGGACCTAGGATTGCAGGCAAGCACTGCTCCTGGCCCTTGTTATTCCCACTGCACAGCAACCAACCTGTGGAGGAGTACTCAGAGTCCCATTTCAGGGAGCTCTCAGCTCATTTCTTTACAAAAGGGACGGGGGGACATGGTCATAAATTGATTTCTTGCTTTCTTCTCTTTACCTCCCTTGGCTTCTCTTCCTCCTTCTGTTCCAGTTCATCTCTTGGTCATAGGATGTGGGCAGGGCCTCAAGTCCCTCCTAGTCTCGTGTTTAAAAAGTCATATATTTGGAGGCTGGGGTGTAGCTCAGCAGCACAGCTCTTGTTTAGCATGCATGCACGCGGCCCCAGCTTTTCTATGTGGATAGTTTTAAGCTTGCAGATGTCAGAAGAGCCCGTATCCCTTCCAGTCAGATTCCCCATTGTTAGTATTTTATATTTGCATGTTCTGTGCCCATGCACAGTTGGTGTGCACGTTACACATCTATCAATAACCAACACGTAGCCTTCTCTGCACTGAGATTAAACTGCGGACTTGCTGCTCCGTCCCTGCTGGGTTCCTTCCACTTGGCTGATGATTCCAACCATGGAACTTTGTTCCTTTTCTTGCTCAGGACAATCAAGTCCTACATAAGTGTGGTTGCCAAGTCTCCACAGCTTTGGCCTGGATGGCTCTCCAGACCTGTGTCTTCTGGGCCCTGGCTGGCATGAACATGGCCTTCCATGCTGCAGGGTGCCCACCCCAGGTCTGCCACTCTTTCCCTGAGCCCACCATGGAAGGACACCAAGGCTGAGAGGGGACTTGCTGTCCCCTGTCCTGTGACTGGTGATGTTAGGTTAGCTCCTCGTCACCCTGTGTTCTCTCCCGTAATGTTTCCATTTTCTACTTCAGGACTGATACGTACTTTGTGAGGAGCTCACACCAATATCCTGTCAGCTACAGTTTGGGTGTTTAATGTCCCCCAAACACCCCTGTGTTAAAGGCTTGGCTCCCAGTTTGGCGGGACTGAGGGTGGTGAAACTTTCAGGAGGACGGGAGTGGGAGGAAATGAAGTCCTTGGAGGTGTGCCCCGGAAGGGATATTCATGCCCCGGAAGGGATACTGGGACCCTGGCCTCTTCTTGTCCCTCTCTTACGCCTCTTGGCTCCAGTGGGTGAAGTTTCTTCTGCCTGCACTGCCACCAGAAATCTCTCGACACAGGCCCAAAGGCAGCAGGCCAATGAGCATGGACTGAAACATGGGGAACCTGAGCCAGAATCAGTCTTTCTTCCTTATACATTGATTATCTCAGGTATTTTGTCACAATAATGGAAGTATAACTACCACACTGTTCCTGATTAAATCTTCACCCTCCAGCCTGCCTCTGCTGATGACTCCCTTCTGAAACAGCTGTCACGAGGGTTCTCAAAAGATTTTTATCCTCCCTCTGCCTTCTTCCCCGACAGCCTGTTGTAAGTGAACCTCACCTTCAGTACTGATTTGCATATATCAACAGCCACCTAATAGACTGGTGCTTAAAACTGTTCTCTAATTAACAGGATAAACAAGGGAACTACTAATGTAAATCCGTTTTGGCAAAAACTTTATTTTTTAAAAAATATGCATCTGTGCGGTACCATTTCTTATAGGGCCCATAGTGTGTCTGGAGATTGATGTTGGAATGCACACACAATTTCCTGACATTCAGAAAAGCTCAGTGCTCACCACCATCTTTTTATATGTGTACAAAGGATATTTCCATAAAAATTCTCACCTGCCTATTTGTGAGGACAGAGGGAGAGAAAAAGCTAAAACTCATATATAAATAACTAGGGAAAAAGCAGAAGCTATAAAGTTATAAAGTTTAAAACAAGACAGTCATAGAGGCTTCACACCTATGTTCTTAGGTGGGTGTGGGAGGGGTGGGAAAAAATGACTTCAAAACTTCGTGTGTGTGTGTGTGTGAGTGTGTGTGTGTGTGAGAGAGAGAGAGAGTGGGGATTGAATCCAAGGCCTTTGCACAAGTGTCCAGTTCCAGCCCTTTTTAAAGATTTTAACTTTGAAACAGGGTCTTAGTGACTTAGGAGATCCTGTCTCAAAATAAAAAATATCAAAATGGCTGCGGATGTAGTTTAGTGCGAAGGTCCTGAGATCAATGCTCAGTACAGAAGAGGAAGAAGAGGGGGAGGGGGAGGACCCGAGCGCCTACTGGGGAGGAGGCAGCTTGTGAGCAGAAGCAGGACCAGGAGGCGGTGATACCTGCGGGCTACCGTTCTGGCTGACGTGTCCCAGCCCTCGGTAGGCCTGGACCTTTCCTCGCTGTGGTGCTGAGCGGCCGCCGTGCCTGTTCCCTAGCGCGGGCGGCTTCTGGTGGGAGCAGGGATGGGTTAGGCTTTATTTTTATTACTACTCAGCTAGCGGAGGTGCACCTGCGCCCCGCCATCTGCATTCCCTTTCCATTCCTTCCCCTCCTCCCTTCTGCTCCCTACGTTTCTTGGTCTCCTTCCCACGTGCAGAAGGTCTGTTCCCTGCCACGAACCTGCTCGGCAGTCCTGGAATGGGGATGTTTCGCCTTCCGGTGCCTGGCCTTGACATTCCCTACCCTCTCTCTGCTCATTTTGTTTTGTTTTTGTTTTTATTTATTTATTTAGAGACAGGGTCTTGCTCTGTAGTCCAGGCTGTCCTTTAGCTCACTATGTAGCCCAGGCTGACCTCAAACTCACTGCAATCCTCCTGCCTCAGCCTCCTGAGCGCTGGGATTATAGGTGTGCACCACTACACCCAGCTGGCTCATTGTTGATTTACTAATTCCCTCCACTACAAAGCCTGCCATGTGCTGCACAACCTTCTAAATTCTTGTTTTAAACCTGTTTTTTAAACATAGTTTGCAAATTTACTTTGCAAATAGGTAAAGACGTCCCCTCCTCATTAGGAGCACCTTAAGCTGTCTGGCTAATGCTGGGTCTTAGTTTAATCCCCTGCTGTCCCCTGGACCCTCCCAGGCGTGTCCCCGAACTTGGCCCACGAAGGTGCTTGGCAGCGGTGGTGAAGCCAGCCAGTCTTGCTCCAAGAGCCAGATGAGTAGGAGAGAGGTCCCGTCCCAGCCAGCCGTAGGTGAGTATTAGTCACAGCAGGGCACAAACAAGCCCAGAAAACCACATGCAGCCAGCTGTGACCAGTGGTGTCCCGGGGCTGGCGGCCCACAGACTCGTCTGTGGCATTAGGAAAGAGCTCCCGCCTGTTGCACCAACAGTGCCAGTTGCTGGCAATGAGGTGGCAAAGATCAGGGGAGAGGGGTGGCGGAGGGTGGAAGCAGAGGGCCGGCCACCCCCCCCCCCCACGAACAGCTCTCCGGCCGCCCCTGCAGGTGGGAGTTGGTGCAGGGAGGGAAGGTGCCCTTTGGACCCTGGGCGCCTCTTCCCGGAAGAGAAAACCACAACGCAGCTGGGAAGTTCCGGTCCCTGTGTGGACTCTGCCTCACCCAGACCCTGGGCTTCTGGGGTGCAAGGTGATGTCTGTCCACCAGAACCCAGGAAGTGTCCTTCTCTTCCTTGGTGGGGGTGTGACTTTTTCAGTTTAAGTCTCAGAGTACCATCTTGATTTCATTTCTTTTTAGAAACATGCCCTATCCCATGTTGTTTCTTTAGGGTTTGCTTCCAGCTCGGGTAATTACATCCAAAGCGTTTATAAAATAAAGGCCAGGCTTTCACTCTGACACACTTCTCCAAGTCTCATAACTTTCATTCATGCCCTTACTAATTTAGTAATCCATTAAGTGTATGTGTATTTAGTGCCTTACTGCACACCAGGTGAACTTTCTAGGCAGCTTGTCTTGTTCTTACAGCAGTTCTTCTGGAATACAAGCTCCATGCAAGCAGGGACTTGGCTCTTGCTTACTGCCATTGTTAGCACCTAACCCTGTGCAGGGCCTGTAAATATTGGTTGAAAAAATGAGCGAGGTAAGCAACACCGCTCTGTACCTCTGTGGAGGGCAAGCTGAGCCTCAGGGAGGGTGGGAACTTGCTTGAGGCTTCAGAGCCACAAACAGGTGGGTTGGAATTTAATTTTACCCAACCCTAAGGCAACGTAGGGTCAAAGAGATGAAGGAGGAGTTGTGGGGGGTCACAAAGGAAAAATGATTTTACTGGGGAGCCCCAGGGGGCTCCAGGCAAGGTAGCATTAGCTCCCAGGTCTTGAGGGCTAAACTCCACATTCCAACCAGAGGTTCATTGTTGGCAAAGTAAGGTTGGACCAGCCCTGATTTCCTGGGGGCAAATGCAGCCCCTTTCTGTTGTCCTACTTATATCAAGACTTCTTTAGTGTGAATTCCTACCTGAGAACCTTCAGCACCTGGCTGTAGATGGAATTCTCTCTCTGTGGGTTTATGAGACGCTATATTCTCGATATCTTTTCTTTCTTTCTCTTCCTCCTCCTCCTCCTCCTCCTCCTCTTCCTCCTCTTCCTTTTTTTTTTGAGACAGGGACTCACTGTGTAGTTCAGGCTGCTTTTGACCTCACTGTGAAGCCCAAGCTGGCCTCAAACTCATGGCGATCCTCCTGCCTCAGCCTTCTGAGTGCTTCGATAACAGACAAGCGCCACCATACCTAGCTCAGTATCTTCTTTCTGCAAAAACAGTCTTAAATTGCGCTTCCTAGCTTTCTGAGTCCAAGGCCGTTTTAGAAATCACTCTTTGGACTAAGTTCTTCAGCTGAGCTCATGCCTGTGAAATTCCCATCTGTACCAAGGGTGGCGAACAGCTCTGACCACATACTTTCCCTCCCACTGCTCCTGCCCGTCCTTCGGCGTTGGAAGGGAGGTTGAGCACGCTTTGCTTTTGATCAAGACTCATCTCCTGCCAGGAGGGAGGAAGGATGTGTAGGAGGGCCTGTCTCCCATCATAACAATAACAAGAGTAATGAGTAAAAGTGCTCAGCAGTATCTTGGGCAACTGCACTGGCCAGCCGCTTCTCCATGTTTATAGTGGGAGTGTTTTTTCTGCAGCTGACAGTGGTCCCCAAATGGCTTCCTTCCCCAGGCCACTCCCAAATGCACTGAATGGTCCAGTTTCAGCAACAGAGGAATGGCGTGAAAAGTCAGCTTTTTGTCCTCCTTTTGGTAGCATTTAAAGCCAATTGGGGCATCATCAGCCTTTGGGTAGGGATGGCCCTGCTGCCATGGTGCCTGGCTCCTGGATTTTGTGGCCAAGGACATCATGGGACCTTCTTGGGTCAGTGATGCACCGCTTGGCGAAGGATTGAGGAAATCTTTCTGTTGACTCCTCTCCTCTCCCCAGTGTGATTGTGATCAGAGTGCTGACCCCATGTGTGAGACACAGATGGCGGCATCCACAAAGAGCCGCCATCCTTGGTGTCCCATGTGCCACCTCTTGGTGAGCTCGGAAATGGGACGTCCTCCTTGGCTCCAGCCCCAGCCCTGGCCCTGGGGTGACCTGGTCTCAACTCTGGTGGCAGGAAGTCATGCGTTCTCCTCACCTAGTTTGCATCCTGGTGGCCAGAGGATGAGAAGGAGGTGGCAGATGTCAGGTCGCAGCCTGTCAAGCTCGCAGTTGGCTCCGGGCTGCTCCTGGGCCTTAGGGAGACAGCTTCCACACGGGCCTGAGAATGGCTCTCTGCTCATATGCGGCGGTGTCTACGGTGTCTGAAGTGATCTCTCACAGATACTTGGGGGAATTTATTTATTTTTTCTTGTCATTTTGCTAGAAAAAAAAGTCAAGAGAGGGCTGTTCTCCACAGGTCACTTGTAGCTGTGTGTGGCGCCTGTGACAGCCGGGACAGGCCACACGGGCCTCCTCAACATGGGGAGCTCGGGGCAGGCCCTGCTCGGGCCTGGAGGACGCAGCTGCCTGCCACAGCCTGTGTCGGGGGCACCAGGTGCCAGCCTCCAGCCCCTCTGCACCTGTGGGCTCCTGGCGTCCCTTTCCCACAGCTGGGAAGCCAGGTGGGGCTTTGGGTGTGCACTGCCATGCCTGGCTTCAGGTGATTTCAGGGTCAGCCCCGGAGGCACCGGGGGACCCAGGCTGCTCTTGCAGCCTTGCTTTGTGGGGGAAAATCTTGGTATTTCCTGCCCTGTCCTCCCCACCTGTCCTCCCTGTCAGCTGTTGAGGTTGGAGTTGGAAAAGGGGGCTCTTTTTTATTGGGAATCCCTGACTGATTTCCAGATCCTGCCTTTCCCGGACTGGGAGTGCGGGAATTGTGCAGAGGAGCAGGCACTGAGACGCCCAACTCCTGCCGTCGGGGCCGCACGTGGGGCCTGGCCTGGATGGGGCTGGAGGCTCCTCGTGGGATGCCAGCCCCACCTTCCAGTTGCCAGCGAAAAGCAGTGACATCTGGCAAAGTGGCTTCTATGTGGGGCCTCTCCAGATTGATTTAAAAACATTGGCTGTAGAGTGGGTGTAGTGGGACCTACCTATAATCCTGGCACTCGGGAGGCTGAGGAAGGAGGATCAGCATTGAGTTTGGGCCAGCCTGGGCTACATAGTGAGACCCTGTCTCAGCCAAACAAATAAACAAACAAACAGACAGACAATCAAACAGACAGACAGACAGACAAACAAATTAGACCATAGCCAGAGAGACAGTGTCCAAATGAAACGGAAATGGATTTGAGGTGTTTTCTGTTTTGCTTGCTAGGGAAAACTTTTATTCTTTGCTTGTTAGTGTGTCTGTCCTGCGGTCCACAGGTTGGACGTACCTGTTATAATAAAAAAACTTTTTATTTTATTTTATTTTTTGAGACAAGGTCTCACTATGTGGCCCAGGCTGGCCTTGAGCTCATGGAGATCCTCCTGGCTCAGGCTCCCAAGTACTTGGATCACAAATGCATGCTACCACACCCAGCATAAAAAACACTTTAGAAAAGGAAATTTTGTTCCTTACATATATTAACCATATTATGTATTTTACACGTGGCCAAGACAATTTCTCTTCACTCAGTGTGGTCTAGGGAAGCCAGGCGTGTCCACCCATAGGCTGCAAGTTAAACAGCCTGGAAGAGTCAAGCACGAAGTAGGTACTCAGTTAACAGGAGCATCTTTCACATGTCAGACAGTGCAGGGAGCCCCCTGCTTGGAGCCAGCATCCTGAAGACTCAGAGGATGGAGCTCATCGGGGAGACTCAGGTTTGCAGGTGGAGACCCCTCCTCTCTCCAGGACAGAACTGGACAGATGGGGACCAATCCTGCAACACACGGGCCTCTGGAACAATCAAGATCCTATGTGTTAGCTGTCTTTTATTTTGCTATTTGATTTATACTTTGATCTCACATAGGAGAAACCATGTGATATTTAAGCGCGTGCCTGACTTATTTCACTTAACATTATGGTCTCCAGGTGCATCCATTTTCCTGCAGATGACTCAAGGGTATCCTTCATTGTGGCAGAGTAGTACTCCACTGTGTAAATACCACATTGTCTTTATCCATTCATCTGCTGCTGGACATATGAGCCACTTCCAAGATTTAGCTATTACCAGTTGTGCTGCTACAAACATGAGAGTGGTGTGCAAAAGTGTTAGGGACCCAGCGATAGATGGACAGATGGATGGAAGGATGGATGGAGGAGGGAGGGGAAGGGAAGGGGACTTGAAAAGAATGAAAATGTGTCCGGTGAATGTACCAGATCCCCACCAGGAATGTAACTATGTTCTGCAAATATACACGAAAGTACACCAAAAAATAAAAACCAAAACAGAGGATCCTACAGAACCATGGAACATATCCTTGGTAGAGAAGGGTTAGAGACTCCTGCAGAATCTTGGTTCAGACCTGAGGTCACGCCCACCATGGCCACACCCAACTGCGACCACGCCCAGCACCTGGCCACAGCCAGCGGTGACCACGCCCAGCGCCGTTGCTGTCAGCTCCGGTCCTTGCTTCCCCAGGCTCTGCGCAGAGTGCGAGGAGGAAAGCAGCTCCATCGGGCATGGGGAGAGCTGGCAGTGAGCTCTGATGCTCCTCGTTGATGACCTGAGAGAGTCAGGACGGAGGAGCCCAGCGCAGCCAGGCAGTGAAGGTCGTGTGAGATAGCCGGGTGGTTGGTGCTGGGAGCCGTGGGCCAGGTGCCCCGGTGACGGCCGTGGCCAGACTGGCCCAAAGGGCGACCTGGCGGTCAGAAGGGGAGCTGGGGAGGCGAGACCAGAGGAGGACCTCTGCCGCCCAGAGAGGCCTCGATGCTGCCCCAGGACACAGGAAACCGCTTCTTCGGGATTTCCCTCTGTCCCCTCAGAGACGTTACTCTCCTTCCAGAGAGCTGAGCGAAGGAATGCAGAGCTCTTCTTCTTCCTCTTCTTTTCCCTCCTCCTTTTCTGAGGCAGGGTCTCGCTGTGTACTTCAAGGGGCTTTGAACTCACTGTGTAGCCCAGGCTGGCCTTGAACTCGTGGTGAGCCTCCTGCCTCAGCCTCCCGAATGCTGGGATTACAGGTGTGCAGCACCACACCCGGCTTGTTTTTGGTTTTGGCAGTCATCATGAAGGGTCACAGCCCCCTCCAACTTTCACTTGGACCAAGAAACTGAATTGGGTACAAAAATCTTGACCAAGCTTTGGGCTTAATTCACATTTTGGTGTTTTCCACACACATGAGAGTGTGTGTGCGCGCATGCGTGTGCACGTGGCATCTCATCACACAGGCAGACCCAGGTGACCACATCCTAACAAAGACCCAGAGTGACAGGGTCACCTCCAGTGACCTCCGAGGCTGGCCTCCAGTGCTGTCCTGAAGGACCCTGGGCGGAGCTGGGCAGAAGAAGATTCTGCGGTGCCCCCCCGGAAGGAAGAAGGACGCTTCGGGCACACTTCTGCCTGAGACTTTTTCTCCTGTCTGTTGGGTCGCTGTCCCCTGGAGGAGCAGGTCTGTGCTGACCCACGGGTCAGGATCCTGCCTTGGTGTCCCGAGTCTGGGGACATCAGGTGCTCTTGCCTGAGCTGATATTCTTGTCTTTCTTTCAAGAATTCCTTACGGATGATACAATTTTAAACACTTTATAGAGATGCACAAGAATAAAGTGTTAAATATTATATGTTTACAGTGTACATTTTATTCAGTTTAAAATGAAAGAGACCTATTCTTAGCTGGGCATGGTGGCACACACCTATAATTGCAGCACTGGGGAGGCTGAGGCAGGAGGATGGCAATGAGTTCAAAGCCAGCTGGAACTACATAGTGAGATTCTGTCTCGAAAAACCAAAAAACAATAAAAGGATCATTCTTTGGAATAAGGAGTGAGGCGTCATTTGTTTAACAACAGACAGTTACCCTCTCTTAGTCCATTGTATACTTGAAGTTCACCAAGAGCATTTATACCCTAGACCGACTTCGCTAGAGATGCATTTCTGATATTTATTTATTTATTTATTTTTGGTACCGGGGCTTGAACTTAGGAATTTGTGCTTGCCAGGCAAGTGCAGTGCCACTGAGCTACATCCCTGGCCCTATTTATTTTGGTTTTTTGAGACAGAGTTTCACTGTGTAGCCCAGGCTGGCCTCGAACTTGTGGCGATGCTCCTGCCTCAGCCTCCCGGGTGCTGGAATCCCAGGCTTTCATCACCATACCCTGCACACTGGACACTCTTGAACCCAAGACTGTGGCTGCTGCTGTGCTCATGAGCAAAGCTCCTTGCTGCTCTGAGACAGAAGCCAAGTTCCCAGCTTCTGGGCTTCTCCAGCCTCCTCTAGGAGAAGGAGTGCTGTGGCCGCAGAGCCCCGGTCTGGCTGGGCAGAACCTGCCTGGCTCTTGGCAGGCCAAGTGTGTGTTCCTTCCTCGAAGGAATGGGCTGGCTGCCCTTGGCCATTTTTGTTTTGTGAGTTAAAATGAAGATTTTTTTTTTTCTCTTTTGATACAAGGGAGTGGACCCTGGGCCACTGCACTGAGCTACATCTTCAGCTCTATTTTTATTTTTATGTTGAGACAGGATCTTCTGAGTTGCTAAGTTACAAGGGGTGGGCTTGAACTTAAGATCCTCCTGCCTCAGCCTCTTCGGGAAGACAGGTGTGTGCCACCACATCTGGCTAACAGACAGCTGTGGAACAGTCATGCTGCATGTCCCGATGAGGAGAGGGGGCCTGGTCACACCTGCCCTTTGCCGTAACAGCTTTCCCTCTTTGTGCTTTCAAAAGCTTCCTTGAAGCCTAAGCGGCACTACACCCAGGTCTGTGTTCGGTTTTATGATCTTCTGAGAAAACACACCTTCCTGTTTCTCTCCTTAAGCGTCTTCAAGTGGTAGCAAAGGAAGGGGGAGCTGTGTCCGGCGGCAGTGACTTCTGAGTCCTGAAAACTCCCAGCGCAGTTCAGGCAGGGCCCCGTGTGGCTGGGACATTTAGTTAAAAAAATACTAATTAAAGGGGATGGCGCAGGCAGGGATGGCGTCTGGCACATCTGTGGTCGGAGCCAGCGCTGTGCTCATCCTGCAGTGCCACTGTTGCCACCCAGGCCCAGCTGTGGACTGTGCCGCCCCGGCCTCTCCCCCTGCCCCTCCCACGCGCCCAGGGTGGTGACGGCTGGTGCTGGTGCGCAGCTGGCAGCAGGTCCAGGTGGGGGAGTGTTTTCACAGGTGCTCCCCTCGCATGGCTCCGAGCGAGGCCTGGAGGGGAAATGCTGGGTGTCTTCCGTGATCAATCATAGTGCAAATTCCCCGGCACCCAAGAGCCCAAGGGGCATCGGATGCGTTGGGGCCCAAGGCCCTGACTCCCCTGATCAAAGGGAAGTTGCTCTGGACAGAAACTGACCATCAAATCATTCCAGAAAGCAATGGATGAGTTTGCTATTTAGGGCTTTAGAAAGAAGTCCTTTCTCTCCTCCCTAGGGTCCCTTTAGAAGGTACCTCGACGTCAGGGTCTGCCCCGGTGGTGCACTGTCTGTTTTCTGGAGGCAAGGAAGTTTCTGTACTGACATACTTTCACACCGCTGAGTGTCCATTCTTGCTGTGTTTTTGGGACGGGGTCCTACTATATAGTTCAGGTTGGCCTTGAACTTGATCTTCCTGTCTCAGCCTCCCGAGGGTTGGGATTATAGGTGTGTACCTCCCTGCTCCGTTCATTGTCCATTTTGGCTTTCTTTTGGTGTGGGGGACCCCATCCCAGGCCTTGAACGAGATAAACCTGCGCTTTACCACCAAGCTGCGCCCCATCCTGCTTGACTGTTTTGAATTTGTCATCTCCCTGGTGTCTTCGGTCCCTTGTTCCACAAGCATGGCTGCAGGTGGAGGTGTAATTGCTGGGAGCTGAGTTTGAAAGACCCAGGACAAAGCCCTGTGTGGTGGTGACAGGGAGTCCTCCCAGAGTCGGGGTGGCAGCTGCATTTTAAAATCTGTTACAAACACTTCAAAGTCACTTATTCTGGGCCAGGCATAAAAAAGTTCAGAATGTGAATAGGAGATCATTTGGGTCTTGTAACAATTCTCTACAGCAGCTACTAACACCGACCTCCATGCAAAGATGTGGCTGGATTGGGCCCACCCCAGGCCTGGTCACAAGAAAGGGCAGAATTAGGATTTAAGCCCAGGTGGCCCGAGCTGCAAGTCTGGCTTTTGCCACTTCCTGTTGCTGCCTTGAAGACCCCTCCTTTCTTTGAGATAGAGAATCACTATGTAGTCCAGGCTGACCTCAAACTATGTGGCGCAGGCTGGCCTGGAACTCACAGCAATTCTCCTGCCTCAGCCTCCCATGTGCTGGGATTACAGACATGTGTGACCATGCCTGGTTCGGACTCCCTTCTTTGTTTGCAGCTGGTGGCCTCAGGTGACATTGGGAAGCTGGGGTTGGACATGGCACCCTTACTCCAGGTCTGAGGCAGAAGATTTGGCCACCTCTGTGTCCTCCCATTCACTTGTCCCCTCACCTCAGAGTAAGCCCAGCCCCGGGCTGTCCCTGGAGGTGAGGAGCCCAGAAGCAGTGGGGACACTGCGCTGGTGGCTGCCCTTTGAGCCAGTGTTTCTGAGTCCCGTCCCTGAGGCAGAAGGTGAAACTGTTGTCTGCTACCTGGGCGGTGGACCCAGCCCTGACCTACTTGGGAGCCACTCTGTGAAGGAGCCAGGTCCCAGATAGGTGCCCCTCTCAACAGGAAGGGCTCCAGCAAGGTCCCCTGGGCAGGCCCAGGAGAACAGGCCGTGCGTGTTAGAAATGCAGGGCCTCTCGGTCAGCTATTTTAGGGGCTGTGCATGGAGCTGTCACCTGGAGCCTCTGACAGTGTCCAGAGAGGGCGTCATCCTGGCTCTGCTGCCAGGTCAGGTGCTAGGCACCGCGGGACTTGAATAGCGGCGGCCCCGTGATCCCTTCCTGCCAGGGCTTTGGCATTGCCCATAGGGGCTGAGACCTCCCCCGCAGTGAGCCCCAGGCCACCCAGCCTCTGGGCACAGTGACACCGTCCACAGAGGAGGAAAGCGCGAGGCTCCTCTGCCACTGCGCAGGGGCGGCCTTAGTCCGCCTCGGCCCCCACAAGCCCTCTGCTGGCTTCAGGGTGTGGTCTGCAGTGGCATCTGGGTATCAACGTCCCCTCCTCAGGGGACTCAAATATAGGGATAGAAAAGTGTGAGTCCAGCTGGGTGAGGTGGTGCACGCCCGTAATCCCAGTTGCTCAGGAGGCTGACGCAGGAGGGCGGTCAAGTTCAAGGCCAGCCTGGGCAACTTAGGGAGATGCTGTTGCAAAATAAAAAAGGGCTGGGGATGCAGCTTACGGTGAAGGCCCTCAGTTCAGTTCCAGTACTGAAAAAAGAAAAAGAAAAAAAAAGGAGGAAAGGAAAAAGCAAGTAGGTCTTCATACATAAACATTTGAAAGTGCGCGTGGTGGGGGTCGGGGACAGAGGGGCTGGGACCCCAGTCCAGCCCTGCTGATGCCCCCTGGTAGCTCTGGGAGGCTCAGTTTTCACGCACGGTAGGACACAGTCAGGGTTTGCTGAGGGACTCTGGGCAGTGCACAGCCAGGGCCCACGTTCAGTTTCCCCAGCAACTGCTCTGCAGCTTGGGGGGGCGGGGATGGGGATGGGAGGGGCACGGGAGGGGAGCTGGGGCCATTGAGCCCCTTAAGTGTAGGTGTCTTCTCTTCCTGGCTTGCTGTGGCCTTCCTAACTGAGCACCAAATTCTTCCTTTGGATTGCAAGTTTGAACCCAGCCTGGGCAACTTTTGAGACTCTGTCTCAAAAAAATAAAAAAATGGGAATGAAGCTTGGTGTAATGGGACTGGGTTCAATCCATAGTATAACAGAGAGAGAGAGAGAGAGAGAGAGAGAGAGAGAGAGAGAGAGAGAGAGCACACGAGGGAGAGAGAGAGGGAGGGAGAGAGAAAATGTCATAAGAGAGAGACATTTGGGGGTACCTGGCTCAGCTCTTAAGGGGCCAATCTGCTGAGCAGAATGGCCTGGAAGAGCCTGCTCAGCTAGTGACAAGGGAAGGTGACCGGGTCTGGGAGCAGTTCGGCATGGTGGGCATGGGGCAGGGTCCTGTCCCCCACCGGTGGTGACCAGATTGAAGCTGTGGGAGGCAGGGAGGGGATGGAGATGAAGGAGGGCTTGCAAGGTGGTCCCGGTGAGGAGTCGCGAGGTCTGGAGTAGCATGGAGCTAAGAGGTGGGTTGGAGACGTCCTTGGGAGATGAAATAGTTGGGACCTAATGAGCAGGCCTTTTGGGGTGAGAAGGAGGAGGAGCAGAAGGAAGAGGAGGAGAGGACAGAGGAGAAAGGGGAGGAGGAGGAAGAGGAGAAGAAGAGGAAAAGCAGGAGGAGAAGGAGGAAGACACTGAGGCAGGGGTGTTGGGCAGGTGGTGCTGTCATCAGACAAAAGGGCACGCGGCAGAGGGCACAGGTTTGGGCGCAGGCCATGAGTTCAGTTTCAGACACCACCAGCCAGAGGATTGGTTGAGACATCTGGGTACAAAGTCGGAGGAGGGCGGGAGTATGGTTGAGGCCATCTCCGATCCCAGCGAATGCTGGCAGCAGATGCTGAGCAGTGTCTGTAGAGCAATGTGGAACATTAGCCCACTTTTAAATAAACTGAAAGCCAGAGGCACTCTGGGCAGAAGCGTTCCGGAGACCGTGGGCATACAGATTTGTCGCCATCAAGAAGAAGCGTTCAGGCTCATCTCGGATGCCCCGACTGCCCTGGTGAGGAACGAGCCTGAGCCATCACTGTGATTTCGCTACTTTTCCAGGACTTTGAGTCCTTCTCTACCGAGCACTAAAAACCGTTTGCAAATCTACATGCTGTCCTGGTTGTCTAAGATACTGGATTCATGCAATAGGTATGGGAGATGAACCATGGGAAACCCAGAAATACAAACCTTTCCCTTCTGTTTTTGGATCAGCTTTCAAAACAGTTTTGCTAAATGAGAGGCTCATTTCATTTTTATTTGGTTAGATCTTTAAACAGGCAGGTCCCCTGGTCTTCCTCTTCCTCCTCCCTTTCTTCTTTTGACTCAGGGTCTTGCTGTGTAGATCAGGCTGCCCTTGGACTCATTCTGTATCCCAGGCTGGCCTTGAACTCACAGTGATCCTCCTGCCTCAGCCTTCTGAGTGCTGAGATTACAGGTTTGCACCACCACACCTGGCTAAGTCTTTCGTTTCTAAGTCCCTGTGGTACTGCCCACGGCTGAGGTGTACACTTCTGGGGGCAGACACTATTGTTCCATTGTTGTGGCCCCAGAGCCCATAGCCCAGAGTCCAGGCAGAAAGAAAGTGCTCAAGGAGGATTTGCTGGCTGGCTGGGTCCAGTGCTTCCCCACCAATCATGTCCTGGGTCTCTGGGACCCAGCGCCCAGTGCCTTCTTCTGCTGGGTGTCTGGGCTCAGCCCTTGCTCTGGGTCCAGCAGTGTCTGTCTCTGGAACGTTCTCACCAGAGCCTGGGTCAGGTGGGCGATGCACTGGAGTCACTGTGCCGAGATTCTGGCTCTGAGTGACACCATCAGCGCTGTGCCCGCCACATGCGGAAGTGTTTCTCGGACTGAAGTGAAAGCGCAACTCTACTGAGAAGGTTCGGGCCTGCCCTCAGCCAGTGAGGGGCCTGGGTGAAACATGGGAGGATGGATAGGAGACCCTGCATCTCACCTTCCGCTCCTCTTCTGCTTCAGCTGTCTTAGAAATTCACTCAGTGTCACGGGAAAGATGGGTTTTGAGTAGGGAGAGTGGAGCCTTCAAAATAACCATTCCACTGATAATGCTTCTCTGTGAGCCATCGTGACACCTCCAGGAAGGGGACTGCAATGGCCAGGACTGTGACCAGGAGGGAAGCTGGCAGGAAAAGGGACACAGGCCTGGAACATCTTAAGAAAGGGCTCATGCCAGGGACAGGAGACCACAGAGAAGATTCTGGAATGCTGTGGATGGGTGGGGTCCCCCCTTCTCACCGAGAGGCCACTCTGTGGCCACTTCACCTGTGACTCCTTGGAGAGCTTTCAGATTGACACCAGTGTGGTGCAGAAAACCTACTCGAGCATCCCTTGGCATCTGAAGAGGGTCAGCGCCAGGATCCTCAAAGATCCTGAAATCTGCCCCCGCTCAAATCCTTTGTATAAAATGGCATAGTAGAAGCCAGGCATGGTGGTGCACACCTGTAATCCCTGCACTGGGGAAGCTGAGGCAGGAGGATCAATGCAAATTCAAGGCCAGCCTGGGCTACACAGACAGGCGCTGTCTCAAAAAACGAAAGAACCAAAAAACCCCAAAGGAATCAAATGGTGAGCAGAACTTGCGCATACCCTCTGCCTCAGTCATGCGCTGCCTCACAAGGCTTCGGTCAGAGACAGAAACACGTCCAGCTGCCCCAGAGACCCCTAAGATCACATCGGGGGGGACATCGTAGCTGCCTTAGTTAAGTACACCCTGTGATATTGGTGGTGGTGAAACTGGCTTGTGACACAGGAGGGATAGAATCCATCCCTGTTGACAAGGGCTGTTGAGTACAGAGCACATCTAGATGACTTACAGTGCTCAGTACACGAGCGCCTGGTAAATACGCAGCAGCTGCACTGCATACTCAGGGAGCCATGACAGATGGGAAAGAATGTCTGCATGCGTTCAGTGTACATGCGGCTGGGCTGGGCTGGGCTGAAACTTGGATCCTCCTGCTTCAGCCTCCCAGAGTGCTGAGATGACAGGCGTGCACCCCCCAAGCCTGGGCAGGAAGGAAAACTTGAGCTTAGTCATGCTCCTCTGGTGGGCAAATCCCACGGTCTGTCTCACCCGGCCGGGGGTTCTGTCCTCAGTGCTGCTGACTTCGGGAAAATGCTCTCAAACTTCAACATGAGGCGAAGGCCCCAGTGGTGGATTTTCCTTTTTTCTGGGTTATTTCCTTATTTTTTTTTTTATGCTAAGCTCTCAGCTTTCTTTTCAACCTAGTTTTTGCTAAACAATCTTGTTTTTTGTTCACACGGTTTGTGCTCAGTATAAGTGGTGTTAGGGAAAGTTAATAAGTTTTAGTCAAAAAACATACAACCAGGTAATAAAATGCAGAAAGCGGCCTGTTTAAAGGCTGGGCCTATTGGACTGTGAGGCAGGTGGCCCTGTGTGTCTGGCCGGGGACAGACGGGCAGCCCGTGTGGGGCTGGGGCTTGGCTCTATGCTGTGTGGCGGCCTCCTCTGGCCTGGCCCTCCAGCCCTGTTCCTACATGTCCCTCGCTCAGCGAGGGGAGAGGCAGGTGCCAGTTTCCCAAGAGGGGAAAAAAAGCAACTGGAAAAAAGGAAATGGCAGATTGTCAAAGAGATAGCTTTTGTTTCAACTTTCCCTCTTTGTTTTCCTTCCCAGCCCTCTGTGAATTACCGTACTTTCCCTTTTGGTATTTTGGGCCGCAGAGCTGTACATTAACCTCAGCTCCTCTTCCCCCCGTTAATAGTCATCTGGAAAATGTCCCCCACGCCTGACGGCCTTGTTCCAGTGAGGTCCCGGCCACCCCTGCCCATGCTGCTGACTGAGCGGGGCGCCAGGAAGGCCGGCCCCTTCCCAGCCAGGCCGCCACGCCCTGAGGGGACTGGGCCTTCCGGGCCCTGGGTGGCGAAGTCACAGAGCTCTGCTCCCTGGCCTCGGAAACCAGCAGGGGCTGAGCCTGCCACGGGCCTTGGTCATAATCAGCGCCCCTGTCCTGCGTCTCAGTTCCCTTCTGTGATTTGGAGAGCGAGGTTGTCCTTTCCCCTGTGGGAGCCGCAGATGACAGGAAGTCCTGCGTTCCCGCCCGGCTGGCACCGGGGCGGGCGGAGTGTGGCCCTGCGCTGTGGGGTCCAGGATGAGCTGCTCCGCCCTGTTCTGCTTCCTCACAGATTGGGGTAATACAGGACCACCCTGTGTGTACCCCCATGTGGCTGCTGTCACCAGTGGGACCTTGGGCAGCGTGGCTACCAGATGAAAACATTCATCTAGTTGTTTGGATTTCGAGACAGGGTCTCACTATGTAGTTCAGGCTGGCCTTGATCTCACTATGTAGCCAGGCTCATGTCAAACTCATGGCAATCCTCCTGCCTCAGCTTCCCAAGTGCTGGGATGACAGGTGTGTGCCACCACGTCCAGCCTGATGCTCATTTATGGGGCTGCAACCTGGGTTGTTTTTTTTGGTACTTGATATTGAACTCGGGACCTTGCGCTTACGAGGCTGGTGGCGGAACCACTGAGCTAAATCCCCGGCCCCAACCTGGGTTTTTTGAGTGGGACAGTGAGTCACCCTAACACCTTTTCCTAGTACTGTCTCAAATTTTATCTCTCTATTTTCCTTCTAGCCCTGCTGGCTATGATTAAAATAAATAAGCAAAATATATATAAAATATAAAATATTTATATATAAGTGAATGAAAAAATAAAATATATATGAAGAGAAGACCATCAGACTTGGAAGGAATCAAACCAACTGGGGCCAGGAATGTAGCTCAGAGGTGCCATGCCTGCCTGGCAAGCGCAAGGTCCTGAGTTCAAGTCCTGGTATTGGGAAAAAAAATCCAACCAATTGGCTGCTGTATTTGAGTTTGGGGTCAACTTCCTTGACCTTGGCTAGTCGATTAAGATCACCTGTGCCTCAGTTTCCTCATCTGTAAAGGAGAATAGTAACATATCCACCTGTCTGACTGGCCCGGAGGAGCACATAAGTCACATAAGGCCCTCCTTATGTGAGGAGCACATCAGTCACATGTGTGTTCTGTGGGCCTCGGAGTTCTCTCTCAATCTGTCTCCCACGTGGTGGTGGGACATTTTAGGGATGAGCTCATGGAAGTGGCAGTTGGATCCTCTGGTCACGCGGACAGGGAGCCAAGGTCCCCAGAGCTGGCTCGAGGCCTCCCTGTCTTGCGTGTCGCCTGCTCATGGACACCATGTTTCCACTCAGGATCTGCGTCCCCTGGCTGGGCATGAGGCCAAGCTGCCAAGCAGCATGCGTGTGGCCGAGACTGCTATTTGGTTGACTCTGGCACAGCACATTCCCGAGGGCTGCAGGCTCCAGGGCCAGGAGGGCAGTGGCAGACAGCTCTGCAACCTCGGTGGCTGTCACTGCTGACCGGCCAGAAGCTCATCACCCACATGCATCAGCAAATTATTGTACAGTTTTTCAGGGGTTTTCTATTAGGTATCGAGCTTCATATGTTTGGAAATAACCTCATCTAAAAAAACACTGAAAACCAGATGAGGAAGCGTACTCCTGTAGTCTCAGCTATTGGGAAGGCTGAGGCAGGAGGATCGCTTTGTCCATGAGTACAAGACCCTGTCTCAAAGAGGTAAATATGTAAATAAACACTGAAAACATCACTCTAGAAGGCTTCGTGACCTTGAAATTGACTTTAGGGCCAACCCCTCTTCCCCTTTCTGTTATTTCTAGCTGTATGGCTTTCTCCAAGTAGCCTTGTAAGTTTCAGTTTTCCCGTATGTATGTATGTGTGTGTGTGTGTATTGACAAGGTCTCCTTACGTACTTCAAGCTGGCCTTGAACTCACTGTGTAGCCCATGCTGGCTTTGCACTTGAAGTGGTCCTCCTGCCTCAGCCTCCTGAGTGCTAGGATTATAGGCATGTGCCACCACCACACCCGGCTTTGTTTCCTCATTTTCAAAATGGAAAACATTATACTGAATTTAAGAGTTTTCAGAGTGAAGAGAATGTGTGAAAAGGGTAGGAATCCCAAACTTGGAGTCTTCAGTATTGAAAAAGGATAGCAGCGCATTCAGTGCTGTGATCCAGCACTGTAAGCTCGTGCTGGCATCCCTGCCTGTCCTATTTGCAGGTGGGGACAGACCAGGGGATCACTGTCCTTGTGCTCTCGGGCCTCACAGCTGAGTTCCCCTGGGTAGGTCACCTCAGACATGAGGCCTAGAGACAATGGTAATAAAGTACAACTGATAGGACTCACGTTTATGTGCCTGCAGGCACATCCAAGTAACCAAGTAACCAACACCCTTGGGACGAGACTGCCCACCCTTCGCAGAGGAGGGAACTGGAGCTTGAAGCACTTGGGTCGCCCGGCCAGGGTCACTAGGTGAGCAAGGTGATGCCCATGGAGGTTTTCATGGCACCAGAGGCCACGTTTTTAGTCACGAAAGAATACTGAGCTTGCTCCACAGCAGCCTTTCTGGAAGCTCCTTTTGAGGCAGGGTGGTGGTTAGGGCTGCCATGTTCACACAGGGAGGTGAGAAAGGGGGAGGTGTGGGCTTTGTGGGACACACTGGCCCGTTTCCCTCCTTACCTCTCCCCGTCCGCTCAGTGAATGCCCTGTGCCCGGCCACGGTCCCCTCCCGTTTATCCCACACCCATCTCCAATGCAGCCTTCTCTGGGGTCACTGGGGGTCACCTGCTATCGTGCTCCCTTGGGTGCCGTGTGTGCCTCACCCTGCTCCACAGCGCCATGCCTGTCCTGGCCCCGGCCACCCTGGTAGCTGGCCAGCACACAGTGGCAGTTCTGGCCAGGCACACACTCTGCCACCGAGCAGAGCCCAGCCCGGGTCCCGGGCCTGTGAGTCCCTGTTTTCTCTCATTTCTTCACTGGTGTTTCCCATGGAGTCTGGTGTTGGGGACGTGACAGCCCCACACCCTGGCCCAGGGAGCTGACAGTCTGGTGGGGAGGCAGAGCTGAAGTCCAGGACACGGTTCTGAGCACTGTGAGGTGACCAGGGGACCAGGGCGGGCAGGGAGGAGGTCTCAGGGGAGGGACAAGCAGGCATAACCCAGAGGCTTGGGAGCTGGGCCTTCCCGGAAATCCATACAGCGCAGTGCTTCTGGGACATTGTGTGAGGGAGAAGCAGCAACCAAGCCCAGCTCACTGCGATGGCCTTGGCAGCCTCCGTCCCCAGCGACGCTGACTCCTGAGGGAGACGGAATGGCAATCTGTACCTAGCCCTGGGCGTGGATGGAAGAACCAGGAAGGTTGGGAACTCACTCTGGGGACAGCAGAAGAGACATGAGCAGCCATCACCACCCCGGCACTGAAGGGGGAGAGGGGGCATGGTGCTTCAAACCCTAAGAAAGCTGTAGCTGTAAGAGCAGGGGGTAGGGACAGAGTGGGGACGTTGGTAAAGGTGCTGCCACCCGCAGCCTGGCCAGGGGACCCGAGCGGGAGGCGGAGGGTGCAGCGTGACAGGAAGGAAGCAGAGGATGCCGCGTGGCAGCCCTCAGTCTGGTTGCCTAGTTCACCTGCTCCCGTTAGTCATCCGTGTCACGGACCACAGATGCCACTACAGCCACCGGGACATGGCGTGAAGGAGCAGCTGCAGGTTCAGAGAAGTGGGAAGAGGCTGGACAATGGCAGCACTGCATGCAGGGCCTGGGGCTGACAGTGGCTGGAAATGCCATCGGAGCTCCCCGGAGGCCGCCCCTGAGAGGAAGATGCAGTCGCCTACCGGCTCTCCTTGTGGGAGAAGTGGAGCACTGCTGGTTTGTTCCGGCGCCAGGCTTCCCGGACCTGGGCACAAGGGAGACGTTTCTCCACAGACAGCAGCTCTTACACAGACTGTGACCCTCCCTCCCCCCTCCTTTTCAGCACCGGTGATTGAACTCAGGGTCTTTGCACTAAGCCACATCATCCCCAGCCCTTTTTAAAACAATTTTTTTTTTTAAATTTTGAGAGAAGGTCTCACTAAGTTGCTGAAGTTGGGCTCAAACGTGTGATCTTCCCGCCTCAGCCTCTCAGAGTGCTGGGATTACAGGCGTATGCTTCTGCACCCCATTTTGGCATGTCATTTCTACTACCCATTACCATACTTTTGAAGCTCAACTTGGTGAACATAGTTTGAATATTTACCTTTTTTCTGGTATTACAGCATGATTGCTTATAAGCTGTGAGGAATGGAGGCCAGGCACGGCTGTGTCTGGAGCCCTCTGACCATCTTCCGAGGGAGTTGGCGCTCAGAATTCAGGGTGCAGTGGGGAGTGGGAGTCACCATGGACCTAAGGGTTGGATGGGGGTGGAAGACCCCTTAGAAAAGATGATAAAGGACTTTCCTCAGAAAAAAGCAAAGGCAGACAGTGAGATTCAGCTCTGAACTCTTTTTTTTTAAAATTAGGATTTACAAATTTATATATTCTTTCCTATGACAAACAAAACAAAACAAAAAAAGAAAAACAAGGGGTAAGGAAAAACCGAAAATAAAGGCCTGACAGGACTTAGGAAAATTAAGAAAACATACTGTCTGCCTGCGAGCTACAGAAAGCAAAAGAATGATCAATGCTCTTCCTGTTCTCTGAATGGGAGGCCTTAAGTTAACCGATATTCCCTAATAATGCAGCACTCAATGACAAGGTAAACCCTCAGGGGTCAGAAACACCAGGAGCAGTGGGACAGTAACCAGCAACATGTCGAAATCCTGAGGATGTACCACAGTGCACAGAGCGCTCAGACTTCCAAAGAGTGTCTTTCCGGTGGGTTGGCCAGCATTTAAAAGGGACACGTTCCCTTTAAAAAGAGATTCCAGGTCAAAGAAACGTACAAGGGAATGAAGGGTTCTCTACTGGAGGGAAAATCTTTCCGTCCCAGTCCGAAGGGAGGTGAGTCCTGTGCCACCACGGCAGTGCCAGGGTCCGCCTGCACCAGCTCTACTTGGGCTCCTAGATCACAACCTTGCTGAGGTCTGTCATGTGGGGATATTTTACTTTCTTCCGGTCCAGCTGGTTCTGAGCCCAAAGTCATAGTTTCAGGAATTTTGCCAGCTTGGGTGTTGACTCACGATTCTCATAATCTAGAACAGCTTGGTTGACTTCACTGCACACTTGTTGCCTCTGCATCATGTGGAGAAGGCCTCCGAAGGGTGACTCCTTGGGGCTGTCAAAGGCCAGCAGAGCCGTGCGCTCCATCTCCGGGAGGCTCTCTGCCCCCCTCGCCCTGCTCTGCCAGCTGTGTCTGGGCAACTCCAGCACTGCTGCAGTCTCAATCAAATGCTGCTGTTGCCAGTGAAAGTGAAGACAGAGCCCTGGATGGAGGCTGTTGATCAAGGTGAAGGCCTCCTGAATCCGACACTGGGTAGTTCACGACGAGCCAATTCATGTCTGCTTGCTGGACATATCAGTCATTGAGCTTTGCCATCCACTCATCTTTTGTGATTTCATCAGGTTTTTCTGCATAACTCATTCTGATTTATTTCATGCTGATCCCGCCTCCAGCCAGCTCTCAACTTCTTGAAATCCATGACTCCATTAGGGATCCAGGGATCCCAGGTTAGCATCTCTGGTGGAACATATGGTCCTCACATTTGGAATAAGGGATTTTTCTTTTGGATTCTCTGTGGTCCCATTTACAAGAGATATAAAGTTATATCTCAGCCATTACATTCATTTCATAAGGTTTGAGAAGGGAAGGAAAGTTACATAATTGAGCTTTTGTTCCCCTAACCTCACGCAAATATTCTACAGATGGGACAAAATAATTATGAAATGTGGAATATTGCTCAGCAGGTAAAAAGGAAAGAATTTGAGATGCATGCTGCAATATGAATGAGCCTTGAGGACATTGTGCTAGGTGAGATAAGCTTGACTCAGCAAGACAGATATCATGTGATTCATAGAGACACAGAGTACAATGGTGGTTCTAGGGGCAGTGGGGAAGAAATGGGAAGTCTTTTTTTTTTGGTAGCAGGGATCAAACTCGGGACCTTGAGCTCATGAGGCAGGCAGCGGAACCACTGAGCTACATCCCCAGCCCTGGGAGTCTTATTTTTTAATGGATATAGAATTTCAGTTTTGTTCATAAAGTCTTTTTCTCTTGCAGTGCAGAAGCTTTTTAAGGATGAGATCCCAGTTGTTGATTCTTTGTGCTAGTTCCTGTGCTACTGAGGATTTGTTCATAGTCTTTTTCTCTTTTTTTTGGTACCAGGGATATAACTTGGGACCTTGTGCTTTTGAGGCAGGTGGCGGAACCACTAAGCTAAATCCCCAGCTAAAGTCTCTTTCTCTTGCAGTCAGTTTTGAAAAATAAGAAGAGTTCTAGATATTGATTGAATAGCAGTGTAAAGAGATGGAGAGAGTGAAAAAATACTGCATTTACATTAAAAAATTTATAACAATAAAAGACAGGCCACTAATCCCTCTCAAAATACTGCTTTTTTTGGGTAAGACTTTTTAGCCTATTTCTTTTTTTTTTGGTACCGGGGATCGAACTCAGGTCCTTACACTTGCAAGGCAGGCGGCAGAACCACTGAGCTAAATCCCCAGCCCCTAGCCTATTTCTTGTATTCCGAGTAACTACTTTGAAGATAAAATGATACACAGTGTATTAACTGTTGTTACTCTTTTATTATTTTGTTTTGAAATTTTAGCTTTTCATAAAATAAAAATATGCTTTCCTCTGCTTCCAACACACTTATCCCATCATTTCTGCTACTTCCGAAGCAATTCTGGAGTCCTCTTCCATGAATGTCTTTACGAGATGCCATCAGAAACAGTGAATGCTGCCTGAGCGCCATCCAACAGAAAGGCATCTCCTAGAAAGATCACAGTACATCCTCAGCCACCTCACTCACTGGATCTGGCACTGTGAGACTTCCGGCTCTTCCCCAAAGTCTGAGTGACCACGACAGGTAAGCGTTTTCAGTTGATTCAGGATGTCGAGGTGGTCCCCAAGCACAAATGAAGACACCCACGAAAGGACTCTGAGCTCCCGCATTTGCGATGCTGCTGTGAGTCTCCAGCTGGAGCAGGAGCACTTCCTGTTCCGGTCCTGGTCTTGCTCCTGATGCGTTTTCCTCTAGGAGGATGGTTATGACCATCCTACGGGGCTCCACACAATGCCAGCGGGAAACTTGGGCCTCCGCTGTGATTCATCATGCAAGAACTCTCCATTTGATGGGACTCATCCTTTTTATTACAGGAAGTAAATATGTGTTGCTAAGCTACTCTGTCCAGCAAAAAGAAATCGTATAGTAGATTCCATTGTACTCTTTGTGCTCTTGGAGAGTTGATGATTCCTCGATGCTAATCCAGACCTTTTGTTCTTGACTTCCTTTACCTAAAGTTAATTGGGGTTGGGTCATAATGTACTTGATGTAAACAGAAAAAAGGGCCTGAATCATAATTTCCCACGAGAAAATGGTTGGCTTCCTTAAACTTTCTCAAAGGAATTTAAAAGCATTTATGGGTTCACATTTTCGGTTCTGCATCTGTCTATCTATGTAGTTTTCTAACTGTGGTCCAAGAACCTTGCAAGCGTCTGATCGAATCTTAGTGTTGTGGAGGAAACAAAGACAGATCGCACAGGTGACTCTCAGGAGTGGCAGGTACCTGGTGGCACAAGGTTGTTCATCCTAGTGCTCCGGAGGCTGAGGCAGGAGAATCACTGCATGTATGAGGCCAGCCTGGGCTATGTATGAGTTCAAGCCTGGCCTGAACTACATAGCGAGGCCCTGTCACAAACAAAACAAAATGAAACAAAACTTGCAAGAATATCTTTTGACCCACTAGGCCCAAGCATCTGTTCTTCACCCCTGTGAAGAATAAATTAGGTAGGGACTGTTTTAAGCTGAAGCTGGAAAGGTTCAGGCCCAAGGGAAGGAAGAGGCGTGTGGCAGTTTCCTAAGAGAGAGCCTAACATGTGAATCAACATCGTGGCCAGCCTCAGACGTCCTGACTCAGGGCAGGCAGGAGGATCCGAATTTGAGGGGAGCACTCTGTCTACACAGCTCACAGATCCGAACTCCGTACGCACACATGTGTGTGAGGAGGGAGCCCCTAGAGCTGAGCCGACAAGGAGGTCACTGCCAGCTCAGGGCCCTCCAGGAAGTGGGATGGGCACAGCGGTCGGCTCCCACCCGCAAGGGGTCGCCTTCCGCTAATGCGGGTGACAGCTGGCTATGCCGAGCCCCGGGATGATGCCTCTGTCCCCAGCGTGCTGCATGGTGACGGCGATGAGCTCGCTCAGTGCACTGGGGCCTTCACGATGTGAGTGAGAGAAAAATCGCCTTAATGTGCTCCAACGTGCGACTTGCAAAGGGTGCCGACGTCTGATGACAGGAACTCCCCAAAGTGCCTTTAATGTCATCTTCTCTCGACACCTCCCAACCTTGACTCTCACAGAACCGGCCACAGCCAACAGCAAGAGCTGTGGGTGAGAGGTCAGAGTCCAGATCCTAGTTCCATCACCAGCCCGAACAGGATCTCCCAGCACCTGGGTCTTCTCGGATCTCTGAGTGGTTCTCACCTAAGAGGGAGGCTGTGCCACTGAGGGCCCTGTCCGCACAGCACGGAGCATGAGCACCGCACTGAGTGAGCAATGCAATCGATGTTTACTGCAATTATTCAGGAAGCCAAAGCAACTCAGTGCCCTGGCTCCACGCCACCAGTTTGTGGGAAGAACAAAGGGCTGGTTTAGTGCTCTGGATCCAAAGCTATGAAAAAGTTTGGAAAACACATTTGTTTTCTATTCTTTCATACTGTGTGTTTCACACACTCAACTTCTAAACAGTTGAAATATACACTCTGCGCGTGTGACTGTCACTTCAACACATGCGGGGAGTGTTTGTTGAATGAATAGCTGCTGGGGGTCAGGCCGCGTGCTGGTGGTGAGGAAACGAGACCTGGCCCCTGCACTGTGAGAAGAGAGACGTGGACGGCTGGGCACCGGGCAGCACGGACATCGGGGTTAGGGGCAGCGCCTGGGGGAACCTGGGTGCAGAGGAAGTGGATGGGCCCAGGGGCTTCTGCTGTGGGAACCTGTGAGCAAGAACAGCGGGGCACCGGGGAACTCCAAGGGAGCCCGGTCCCCAGCATGGACCAAAGATCTGGGAATGGGGACAAAGACAGTGGAAGGGATGCTGATCATGGAGCCCTTGTGTGCACCACCAGGGTCTTGACCTTCGGCGTGGAGGCTGTGGGAGGCCGTTGACTGCGTCCGTGTCCATGCGAGGAGTAGATCACTATGGAGGGCAGGGTGGAGGTGAGGGCCGCAGGCAAGGATCTGCTGAAGGCACCGAGAAAAGGCTGCCGGTGAACCTTGGGGACCTGAGGTTGCTGGGGTGCACAGAGCGCTGAGCCCCCGGGACTCAAGGTCAGGGACGGGGGTGGTGGGGCCTCCAGTCGAGGTTATTTTTATACTAAAAGATGAAGAACAGGTTTTGTGGATGGAAGATGATTTGCTCTTTTCAAAAAAAATGTAGTTATAAATACGGAATTCATAATCTGGGAAGATAAGTATTCAAATGTACTTTTCTTTTATCATGTGAGAATTTAGTAATCCAAGAAATGAGTGTAAGAACTGAATCCTCCGAAAGCATGTCTGACAGGAAGTTCACAGCCCCATGGTTCTCAACCAGGACCAAGCGAGGTCTGGGCGCAAGCTGCCTTCGTCAATTAAAACAGGGAGAGAGAGAATTTTACAACTTTGAGGAAGAGGGAAACTGGATACAGGAAGAATGCTGATATAGTAATAGTCATAAAAATAATTAAAAATCAGCTTATGGCTCTTTCTCGACACTTAGTTAATTTTATTTCATATTTTTCCCATTGTCCTTTGATGGAGATTCTAGAATAAGGTGGAAGAAGAGCAAACAGTGCAGCCAGTAGGGGAAGGGGAGAACAGGGAGCCAGTGACCCCGAACTGATTGCTCACTGGCTTCCTTCAGGAGGAGCCCCACGGAGCGAGCAGGTGAGACCAGGAGACATGAAGAACAAGACTGGGGACAAGGGAGCAGGGTGGGCAAATCTGCGCACTTCACACCCTGCTCCTCCTGTGTGGTTAGAAAGCCTACTTGATTTCTGAGTTTTATTTCTTGTAGAGCTCCTCCTCTTGTTTTGGAGGACTCTGGATAGTATGAGAAAGGTGTTTGGTTTCCACCCCGAATTTACTGAAGAGGTAAGAGAAGATGCATCCATCCTTTGCTCAAAGGGATGGTGAGCAGAGCCAGCCAGCACACAAAGGGCTTCTTAGAACTGTCGCTCGACAGCACGCCCAGCGATGCCTGCTGTCAGCAGGAGAGGGCCGTGGGTGGGTGTCCCCGGCCGACTTCCTCTCCTCCTCTCTCTGCCAGGGCTTCCTCGTCCCAACCTGTAATCCCTGCCCAGGCAATTCCAGGCCTGGGTGTTTCTTAAGCAAATAGAGCAAATCATGCCAGAGTTAGGGGTTGCCACCTCTGAGCAGTTGTCTTCCAGGGCAGGTACTCAGAGTGGGTGTGACTCAGTCTCACCAGGCTCTTCCATGCCTTTGATCCCCCCTCCTCCAGGGGCTTTGACACATCCGTCCCTGTGTACGGTTTCGTCTCTGTGACCAGCAGCACCTGTTGCATACTCTTCATTTCCTGATGATCTCATTGTGAAGTGCGGGACTTATGTACTGCCTTATTCTCCCATAGTTCTCAGACTGTCTTACTGCTCAACCATACGGAAAGATTTTGGCAACTGGAAAGGAATCTGTCCCTCACTTCCCTGAATAAGTACTGTCACCCACTTCCTTTTCATTGTCCCCCAATCTGAATCTGGAAACTGTCAGGCAGCTGTTCAACAAGTGCCATGGATTTGGGGGCAATGCACCCACTACGGACATCTCCAGGTTGATGAAAGGAAGTGCACACATCCCAGCCCTGAACTCGAGGTTTCTACACCAAGTGAAGCAAGCGCTCCCCCTTCCAGGGCAGAGGCCGACAACAGAAATGCTTGCTAAGCACCTGATGTACATTAAGCACCATTCTACCTGCTGCCCAGGGGTCATTCTGCTCCATGCTCACAACAGTCCCTTGCTCATTAATGTCACTGTTTTGCAGATGAGGCAGTTCCCACAGAAGGGTTAAATGATTTGCCAAAGTTTGGAACTGGATTTCACATGTAGGAGTTTGACTCCAGAACACAAGACTGTCTTGTTCTTTCTGTGCCATTTCAATCCATAAGTTCGTTCTTCTGGAAGTGTTTCTGTTTTATTGTACATTTAGATCAACACTATCAGGGATTATGGGCATGCGCCATCATGTGTAGCTCTACACTGTCAGGGATAGGTTTTTGTGTCTGATGTGAGGTCAAGATTAACTTTTCCCTTTTGGGTCCGCAGCTGGCATCCTTTATTGAAAACAGCCACCTTTTTCCTGTTTGCTGCAGTGTCACATTTGCCTTACCTCGGCTGAGCCTGTAGGGCCAGTCAGGTTTTGGAGTCTCAATTCTATTGTACTCCTCTGCTTATCTTTGTGGCAAGAGCACATTGTCTGAGTTACTACAGCTGATCATACAAATATAATATTATAGGTGTAGTATTTCCTCATATCTAGAAGTATAAATCTTACTTTCAAGATTGCCTTGATCATTTTGCCAATTTACACACACACACACACACACACACACACACACACCCAGAGATGCAATATGCCGGGGTTTTGATAGGGATTGAATTGAATCTATAGGTAGATTTGGGAAGAATTGATATCCTAACTATATTGGGTCTATGAACATGGTATGTCCCCTCTTTTTTTTAGTTATTTAATTCTCACACTAATGTCATGCAGTTTTCTGTGTAGATGTGTAGATGCCTTATTCAATTTGTTAGATTTATTTTAGATATTTGATTTTAAAAAATGAGACTGTAAATGTTATCCTACAAAACTTCCATTTTTTTGCTGGGGATTTAGCTCAGTGGTTTTGCCACCTGCTGTGCAAGCGCAAGGACCCAAGTTCGAGCCCCGGTACCAAAAAAAAAAACACCTTCCATTTTCTAATTGTTGGTAATAGTACATAAGATTTAATATATTGACCTTGTAAGTGTAGCCTTGCTTTTCACTTATTAATTCTAATTGTAAGGTGTTTCAGATTTCTTCAAGTGTTACGATGTTTGTTGATAGATGCTGTACAGTGGTACCTGGCTTATGGATTTAATTTGTTTTATGGTACCGAGGAAGGCACCTGCATTTGTGTTTGTGTGGTGAGGATGGCTGTGGTCGTGTTTGTCACCTGATGTGGAGTTTGTGAACGGAAGCAAAATTTGGCCAAATGGAACTGTTTGCAAATGGAAGCTTTTGTGAACTGAGGTATTGCTGTATGTAAAAGGGCATGAATGGCTGGGGATTTAGCTCAGTGGTTCCAGCACCTGCCTTGCAAGCACAAGGTCCCGAGTTCAATCCCTGGTATTAAAATAAAGGGCAAGAACATGACTTGACAAACTGGCCTTAATTTCAGTGCTACATATAGGGACCAATTGAATTCTCACCATTTGTTTCACACCCACAAAAAGTACTTCCAGGCCATTAATGGCCTCTTAAAACTCATCAGTTTTGTGCAACTAAACCAAATTTCTTTCAAAAAGACTTGTGCACTTGGCCAGGCTCCAGCTTATTAAAATGTAGCACAGAGTGCTCATTATGAGAGGTAGAAATACAGGCAATAGGTACTATTAAGCAAATCAAGCAGAGCTCCTGTAACAACCAAATGGATAAGCAACAATTGCAACAACCTACATATTATAGAGAAAAGTGCATTTCTTCAGTATCCCATGCTGCTATTCAGTTTTCTAACTTAAAACAGTCCTGGGTAACTGGCAGTAGAGATGACCCTTGCAATAGACAGCCTCTGCTGGAGAACTCGCAATGTTGTCATGTATGCTGCTGATGCACTATCACAGTGTGTGGGGTGCAGCTCAGCAGTAGAGCACTTGCCCAGCATGCACAGGGCCCTAAGTTCAACACCCAGCAATGCATGCAAGCACTAACCATTAAAGTACTCCTAAAATATTTGACAGTAGACTCTGATTAAGACATTACACTGCATGAGCCAGGGATTTAGCTCAGTGGTTCCACCGCCTGCCTCACAAGCGCAAGGTCCCGAGTTTGATCCCTGGTACCAAAAAAAAAAAAAAAAAAAAAAAAAAAAGCATTACACTGCAAACAGACCTGATGCAGAAGGGGCTGCTAATGGAGGTGCTAGTGCTTCTGTTATGGAGGAAACCTTAGAGCGGAATGAATGCCCGCAGCTCCACCCCAGGAAGGACGTTGGGCACACTTCAAGGATCTGGCTGGTTCTTCGGTCAGCGTCTTCTCAGCTTTTGGCCAGGGGAGCCACAGTTCCACCTGGAATAAAGCCACGCCTTTCCCCAGAAACTCTCCGCTTAAATCTTTCCAAGCCAAGCTCTTCTTCTTCTTCGGTAACTTCTGTGGCATGAACCGTGTGCCTCGGGGAAGCCGCTGCGTGGTGGGTCCAGCAGTCAGAAGGGACCCGGCTTGTAGGGTGAGGCCCACTTGTGGGAGGTTCTGCATCGCTGTGTTACTGAAAGAAGCGCTTGCTCTTCCTGCTCCTCTGGCTCTTCCTCGGGAGGGCACAGGAAGGATTTGTTTCCTTCACTAAAAATACCCAGCAAGAAGCTGGCCTTTAAGACGTCCCCAGATCCTTCATCCATGTGGGAATTGGGGAGATGTCATCTCTAACTCATTTATAGGTGGTTTGTGGTGATAGACCCAGCGGTAGGAACTATGGCCCCATATTCCTTCTTCAATTTGAGAAGCAGGAGTAAGAAGCCATCTCTTTCCTTTCAAAATGCCCACCATTTGGTCTTTATTCTGATCAATTTCTGGGGGCATTTTCTGCATATTGAGCTTGCTTTGTTGGAAAAGTTCCGTTAAATGTTCTTTTTGTTTGTTTGTTTATTGTGATAGGGTCTCGGTGTGTAGCTCAGGCTGGCCTTGAACTCACAGCAATCCTCTTGCCTCAGCCTTTTGAGTGCTGGGATTACAGGCTTGCGCCACCAGCCTGTTAACTGTTCTTAGATCTTGTCATTTAACCAGTTGCTGAAGACAAAGAAGAGAGGAAAATGAGGGCCACTTTCCAGTGGTTGAAGAGTAGATTTCTTTTGCATACAATCATAATATCTATAAATAATGACATTTTTATTTCTTTTTTTCCAATTCCTCTAACTTTGATTTCTTCTCCTTGAATTAGAGGTATTCCAGAATACTATTGACTGTGGACATTCCCATCTTAGAGGTGAAACTTTGAACATTTTGCTATTAAACAAAGTTTGTGGTAGTTGTTGTTTTAAAAGATACCCTAGGGCCAGGGATTTAGCTCAGTGGTTCCCCCACCTACTTCGAAAGCAGAAGGACCCAAGTTCGATCCCTGGTACCAAAAAAAAAAAAAGATCCTTTAAAGCCTGGGAGGGAGGCTAAGTAGTAGAGCTCTTGCACAGCATGTGTGCAGCCCTGGGTTTGATCTCCAGCACCACAAAAATAAACCAATAAATAAATAAACAGCCCCTCTAGTTGAGGAAGTTTCTGTCTGTTCTTTTTTTTTGGTACTGGGGATTGAACTTGGGTCCTTTCGCTTGCAAGGCAGGTGGCAGAACCACTGAGCTAAATCCCTGGCCCTTCCTTCTGTTCTTAAAGTAAGAATCACAAAAGAAAAACCACAAATGGGTGTTGAATTACTTATTTATTAATGTAGTGCTGGGGATTGAACCCAGGGTCTTGACTATGCTAGGCAAGTGCTGTTCCACTGAGCTATATCCCAAATCCTGAGGGTTGAATTTTATGAAATAATTTGTCTTCTTTTTTCTGTTATTACCTGTCCATATAATTGAATGTAAAATGAATCACACTGATTGACTTTTTACATAATTCTTTTTTTAATGTGATAAAATATACCTGACATAAAGATGATCGTGTAACCAGTTTTAGGTGTGCAATTGAGAAGCACGAAGCACATTCCCATTGTTGTGAAGCCATCACTGTCATCCATTTCCTGAATTTTCCATTATCTCAAATAGAAATTCCATACTCCGTAAGCAATATGTCCCCTTGCATCTCTTTCCTCAGCCCTTGGTAACCTCTTGTGTTATGTTCTGGCTCTGTGAATGTAACTGTTCTATGTACCTTACATATGTAAAATCACGCAATAGTTATCCTTTTGTGCCTGGTTTATTCCATCTAGCATAAAGTCCTCAAGGTGCATCCATGTTGTAGCATGTATCAGGGCTTCATTCTTTTTAAAAGCTGTGTAATATTCCATTGTATGTGCCGGCTACCTTTTTTTTTTTTGTGGTACCGGGTATCAAACTCAGGACCTTGTGCTTGTGAGGCAGGCGGTGGCACCACTGAGCTAAATCCCCAGCCCTGTGGCTACCTTTTGTTTATCTATTCCTTTGTTGGTGGACATTTGGGTTGCACCTGTCTCTTGGGTATGGTGAATAATGCCACTCATGAAGATGTATACGTTTCTTAGTCCACTTTTAGGTGCTCTAACAGCATAATTTTATAAAGCATAGAAATGTATTCTTGCATGATTCTGGAGGCTGGGAAGCCCAGGATCAAGGTGCCCACGTGGGTGTGGGCCTTCCTATTGCACTGTCACAACGTGGAAAGCAGAAGGCCACCCCTGCAGATACTTTCATGGTGCCGGGAATCCATTTGTGAGGTGAGTCCTTGTGACCTACACCTTCCCATTAGGTTCCACCACTCAGTGCTGTTGCATGGGGGAGTAAGTTTCCAACATATTTTGGAAAGGGACAAAAACTTGAAATCATAGCAGCAAGTATCTGAGTCCCTGCTTTTAATTCTTTGGGATATCTCCCCAGAAGTGAAATTTCTGTATTATATGACAACATTATGCTTAACTGTTTGAGAAACCATCAAAATGTTTTCCCTGGTGGCTGTATGATTTTGCATTCACAGCAGCAATGCATGATGGTTCCAGTTTCTCCACATCCTAATCAACACTTGCAATTATATATATATATATATATATATATATATTTTTTTTTTTTTTGTACTGGGGATTGAACTCGGGACCTTGTGCTTGCAAGGCAGGCTGTGGAACCACTGAGCTAAATCCCAGGCCTTTTTGTTTCTTTTATATAGTAGCGCCTTAATGGGTGTGAAGTAGTATCTTACCGTTTTGATTTGCATTTCCTAATGATTAGCAATGTTGTGCTTACTGGCTACTTGCTTATTTTCTCTGTTCAAGTCTTTTGAAACATCTATTCAACCCAGTCTTGAACTGGGTTGTTTGTTGAGTTGTAGGAGTTCTTTATACATTCTGGATACTGTGCTCTCATCAGATATATGATTTGCAATATTTTCTCTCATTCTGTGGATTGTCTTTTCACCCTCTTGATAGTATCTTTTGATTTGCCAAAGTTTTTAACTTTGATAAAATCCAATTTATCTGGCTTTTATTTTGTTGCTTATTCTTTTGTCATATCCAAAACACTCATTGCCAATCCCAATGTCATGAAGCTTCCCTGCTCTGCTTTCTTCTAATAGCTTTATAGTTTTAACTCTTAGGTTTTGGTCTTTCATTTCGAGTAAAATGCTTAGTTTCTACAGAGGATTCTCTCTGGCTTGCAGATCGCTGCCTTCCTTCTGCTGTTTATTGATTATTCTCTTTAAGTATGCATGCCTGATATCACCCTCCCCTTCTTAGCTCCAATAGCTGGGCATGGTGGCACATGTCTGTAATCTCAGCACTCTGGGAGGCTGAGACAGGAGGATGGCAAATTTGAGCCCAGGTCAGGCAACTTAGTGATTTACTGAGATCCTGTCAAAAATAAGAAAAGGTCTGGGGCTGTAACTCTGTACAAAATCCCTGGGTTCAATCCCCAATACTACACATACAGACACACACACACACACACACACACTCACACACTCACACACACACACACATGTGGGGAAGCACCCGCCCCCCAAGGAGCTCTGGTAATATTAGATTAGGATCCTATCTTAATGACTTCAATTAAACTTGATCATCTCTTTAAAGTTCTTATCTCAAAATATGGTTACATTCTGAGATACATGGGGTGGACTCCAACATATAAATTTTATGGGGACACAGTTTGGCTTATGATGCCCATCGTGGCTGATGGAGCCATCCCTGTAGCTGTTGAGGTCATCACCGTGGGGTCACCCCTGAGTCCTCCCTTTCTCTTCATAACCCACAACATTAACTGATCTGGTTGGCCTTTCTTAAAAAGTGGATCTGTAATTGAAGCACATCTCCCACCTTCAAGACCACTGCTGAGGTCCATCAGTGCCCCTGTACTGTTGCAGTAGCTCCTCCCATCTCCCTCTCCTCCTTCTCTCTTTCTTTTCCATCCTTTCTTCCTTCCTTCTGAATGTCTCACTGTGTGGCTCAGGTTGGTCTTGAACTCCTGAGCTCAAGTGATCCTTCTGCCTCAGCCTCTTGAATCCTGGGATTATAGGCATGCTACACTACACCCAGTTACATTTATTTTCTATTTCATTAATTTATACTTTTATTTTATTTTTGTTACTTTTGAATTTAGTTTACTGTTCTTGTACTAATTTCTTGAGATAATTGACTTTCAGTCTTAATTTTAGCCACATTTCACAAGTTCATGTCATATTTTCATTATAACATTGTAAAGAATATTTTCTATTTTTTATTATGTTATTTTTTGACAAAAGTTGGATTTTTCAAAATACAGATTCATTTTTAAGGTCAAATTACTTAATTTTCAAACATTTCAACATTTCAGTGTGGTTAGCAAATATACTCAGAATGATCTGAATCATTTGAAATTTGTTGGAAATTTATTTATAGACAGTATAAGGTCAGTTTTGTAAATGCTCCTGTGCTGTTGGAATGAATGAAGTCTCTTTTGTTGTTTGGTGAAGTATTCTACATTTGTCAAAGAAGTCAAATTTGTATATAAATAAATAAAATTTTACTCTCATCTCCTGTACCTCTATTGATTAAAATTTTTTTTCATATGCTAAAATTTTTTTGTTCAAATCTCTCTATGTAGGGCTGGGATCTAGCTCAGTGGTACAGCACTGGTCTGGCATGCAGGAAGCCCTGGGTTCAATCCCCAGTACAAAACAAAGCAAAGCAAAACAAAAACAAACCCTGAAACCACCAATGACAATGATAAAAAACCCCAGAAACTCTCCCCTACAACTGTATATTTCTTCCTTCAATTCTTCAATTTTTGAATCTACATTATTTGGTGTATATGTGTTTGAAATTATTATATTGTCCTGGAGATTTATATTTTTATTATTATGATTATCCATTTTATCTTTAGTAAAGTTGCATGCCTGTAAGTTCATTTTGCTTGATAGTAACACAGCTATGAAGCTTTTTGTTAGCATTTGCATGGCTTATTTTTTTCTGGTCTTTCACTTTCAATTTCTTTGTGTTCTTATTTGGGAGGATATATCTTATAAGCTGCATAGCTGCTTAGATAGTTATTCCTTTTGTCTATTACTTATTTTGGTGCTGGGGATTGAACTTAGGGCTTTGACCGTGTTGTGTGTGCTTTGAAGAACTGACTTATACCCTTGGTGCCTATTCTGTTTATTGCTAATGTACTTGGGCTTATAGGGATTGAACTCAGGACCTTGCGCTTGTGATGTAGGCATGGCATCACTGAGCTAAATCCCTGGCCCTAGCTGGGGCCTTAATATTTATTTTCTTCATGTTCACCTGTTATATTGTCCCCTTTCCTACCTTTTACCTTATTTTAAGTATTTTAAAATTCCATTTTCCTTTTATTAGCTTACTTGTAATATAGTCTCTTCCTCCTCTTTTAGTTAGTATTTTAAAGATTATGACACCATTTCTTGACTTACTTGTGTAGAATGTAATCCATACTTTTAGCGTTTCCTAAATAATGCTCCCTTGACGGCAGAGTTTGACTCTTTTCCTCTGTTTATCTGGTTTTGGCTTGCATTCTAGTTCTACATACATTTCTAACCCTAAAACTTTCTTGTTGCTTGATACAGTCAAAATATTAGGTTACATATTTATCTTTTCCATTCTTGAAGTTTTATGTTTTCACCTCGTGTTATTTTCCTTATATAAGCATTTTCATTAATATTTCCTTTAGTGCTAGTGTGAGGGCAATGAATTATCTATTTCTGTTTGAAAATGTCTTTAATTTGTTTAATTTATTTGTTTAATTTATTTTCATTTTAAAGTAAAATTTCACTAGGTATAGGTTAGCATTTATTTTCTTTTAGCATTTTCAAGCTATCTGTATCATTCATTTAGGTTTTTATTTGTTTTTGTTTTTTCTTTGGTGGGGGGACTTCCAATTTCTATTCAGAAATAACTCCTTGGTCTTTTGCTTTTGTTTTTCTTCCAAAAGCCACGTGTCTATTTTCTCTGGCTGCCTTTATGGTTTTCTCTGTTCTTGGTGATTTTATGCTGAAACCATAAAAGTGTGGTTCTCAAAGTGCGGCTTCCTTTGTGTTTCTTCTACTTAGGTTCGTGAACATTTTGAATTTTTCCTTGACGACTTTTGTAGGTTTTTGAAATATTCAAATTATTATCCTCTCATACATTGCTTCTGCCCCATTTTGTGTTGTCTCTTGTTATCACTGAGATAAAACATCTGAGCTAGATCAACTTATAAGGCAGAAAGCTGTATTTTAGGTCACAGTTTCAGAGGCTTCAGCCCATGGTCTTTGGGCCTGTTGCTTTTGGGGCTGTGGTGAGGCCAAACATTGTAGAGAGGAGTACATCATGAGGCAAAGCTGCTCACCTCAGGGCAGCTGCCAACTTCAGGCCACGCCCCCAGTGACCTCATTTCCTGCCACAGGCCCCACCCCTAAAGGTTCTGCCATCTTTTATAACACCACAGACTGGGATCCATACTTTCATCACATGTACATTTGAGGGACACTCAAGATCAAAACTATAGCATCTCCCCTTCGGGGTCTCTGATTACATGGATTCTAGTTCTTTATGGAGTTCTAATTAGATGGATATTGGACCTTTTCCCAGGTCTTGTACATTCTTTATGCTCTCTTTTAAAAGATGGACTCTTTTTTTGTTTCTGTGTCTCTACCAACTCATTTACCAGGTTGCTAACTGTCTTCTTGATAATGCCTCTCTATTGACCTGATGTCTGTCAGACCTTTCCAGAATCCATGGAATAATCCTAGTCCTCCCTAAAATGTCTATTTCAAACAATTAAAGGTAGTCCTCTGTGGAAATAACATCAGAAGCCTGGAATTGTAACTCAAGATTGATTATAGCAAGAGACACTAGCAGTGGGCTAGCAATTGATTATCAGCATGTGACACCATATATTCTCATCTTATAGGACAGGAGCTCGAGGCTTGAAAAACACATTGCTCAGGGTCACATGGCCATCAGGTGATGTACCTATGACTCAGCTTTTCTGATGATGAAGCCTAACCGTTTATCCATCATGATACAGAGCACATGCCCCATATGTATATAGATTTGCACTGAACTTCTGGTCAGTTTAACGTCAGTCTTTTCTCACGTGAAGTTTGATCAAGTCATATTTCTCCATTGTGTGATTCTGTTTTATCATCTGCAAGTGATCTACCTACCCTCTACCTACCCTCTCTTTATTTTTACTTAAGTGTATAACATATTTTTGCCTATTAAATATAAAACCGAAGTTTTAACCATCATTTCAGTATGTCAGACTGATGATTGGTTTTTATCATTTAACATATCCCTTTGAACTTTGAGTTTCCTACAAATCTTACAATTTCAGGGTTTAGAAAGGATATTGTTAAACTTGACTAGAATAATGTCAGCCAGAGCCACAGCAGACCATGGCAACTTCAACCAGTTGTGAACATATCTAACTGTACCATTACCTAAATCACACATTTTTAAATTGATCAAAACTGCAGTAGTTTCCTGGTGAGTACACTTGATGGTTCAGCATGGCATGACCTTGGGGAGCCTGTGCTGATTTCTTGTGATCATGATATTCTTTTCTAAGTGGTTCACAAACCATGGCTAGCAATTTATCCTAGAGTTTTGCTGAGGATTGACATCAAGAATTTTCTCTGACCAGACTGTAGTTCCCAGAATGTAGGCTTTCTCAGATTTCACAATCAAAAGCTATTTTCCAGTCTTCTGGCACTTCTTCGTTCTTCATGCTTTTCCCCTCAAAGATAGCCAACAGTGGTTGCATAATGACATCTCAAGTCTTTCAGGACTTTGGGTTATGACCTGTCTGGGATGGAAGGTGTGAGCTCATTGGAAGTGTGATACAGTGGGAAGAGAAATGTACCTAGAGTTATGTACCTGCATTCCTGTCCTGATGCATCATGTGCCACCTGCCGTGCATAGCTTTGCCCCTGTGGCCTCGGTTTCCTTCCCTGTAAGTGGGGACGAAACCTCAATGGGGCTTGAAAGGATTAAATCACTTAGTGGCTGTCTACAGTAACCCAAGCTCTAAAATCTAAATGTTCCTTAATGTCTTTGCTATCCGGGATTTTGACTTATGCTTTACATTTAAAAATGTCCTTTAGAACGTGGGAGGAATTCTTTCTGCTGGAGAAGACAGTTAAGAACTCTTTGGGGATGCTGAATGGTGCAGAGCCTGGGCAGGGTGTCACCAGGTGGCACTCGGGGCGGGGGTGGCTCACAAACTTTGCTCTTCAAGTCCTGCAATTACTCCAGGTTTTATTGTCTGTAAAGGAGGCAGTGAAAGGACCGAGTGATTCTTCTCAATTCCATCTCTGAGTTTCGAATTTTATGAATCTGTGGCTTCTGCCATGTTCTTGAGCTACATAACTTTTTTCCGGTAGAAGAGCTAGTTCTCGATCCACTTTGGGAATAAATCTCAGAGATGACAAAACCACAAGCAGAATCCTTGCCACAAAAAATGCTTCTGAGCAGAACCGCTGTCATCAGCATTCTGACATGGACTATTAGCCCAAATGAAGCCAAATTCGGACAACAAACCTGCTGTCCCCGACTTGATTATGAACGGTGGTTTCAGAGATCCCAGCATGTGAGTGTCACTAGCCCAGTGACTGAGAATTGATGGTATAATAATCCTATGTCAACATATAGAGATGTTATGGAAGTCATGGAAATAATTATGTAGCACTTTCCAAACGACAGTATTGTTTGATAAATGAGAATGGATTTCAGATGTAAAATACAGCAATTCCTCTTTGTCCTGGAATGATGAAAGAAGCCTCTGGATCTACACAGGAAGTAGCTCTTCACCAGTTGTGATTAATTTGTGGAAAAAAAAATCACATTCCTGTCTCTAAAATGTTAATAATAACAATTATGTTTTTATTGTGCTTATTCTCTACTCTGGTGATGTTTACCAGGACTCACAGAAAATGTTTTCCAATCTGGGAGTAATTAAATAGATATCTTTGCTTGTCTTTCCAGACTAGACTTTATCAGATAAATTCCATTCATTCATTTACATCATATACACACTATCTCCGTCCATCTTTTGTTGCTGTAGCAGAATACCCGACACTGGAAGACATATAAGGAAAAGAGGTTTATCAGGCTCACAGTTCTGGTGGCACAAGGTGAAGCACCCAGGTGCTGTCTGGTGAGGGGCCTGGCTGTGGAGGGGAAAAGGGGAGTAGCTATGCAAAAGTCAAGTGTGGGAGGTGCCTCACTCTAAAGCCATTGTGGACTTGTCCATAATGCTCTCAGGATGGTGGTCCCGACCCACTCCTCTCCCCCAGGGTTCACCATTACAGGTCCTGCCACCTCTGAATACCACTCCCTTGAGGAGTTGGCCGCCACATGGATTGAACCGAGAGCAGACCACGGCCATACCATGGTGTGCACCTTCACTGCGTGCAGAAGCATTCTCCTGGGTTGGTCTGGCAGGGCTGAAGGACAGGAGGGTACAAGCGTGCTTTCCACAGGCAATGGGTTCCTTTCTGTGGTACTGGAGAGTGAAACCAGGGTCTCGTGCATGCGGGGCAGGTGCTCCACCACTGAGCTGAATCCTGAGCCCTTTTTATTTTTTTATTTTGAAGCAAGGTGTTGGCCAGGCTGGCCTCTAACTTGGGATCCTCCTCCCTCAGCCTCCCAGGTAGCTGGGATCATAGGTGTGTGCCACCACACCTGGCCAATAGGTACTTAGGCGTGTTATCTTACTTGACCTCTCTGCAGCACTTGAAAAACAAACTGAAATAATTTTTCTTTGGAAAACACACAGTTTCTCTTTTCCTTCTAGGGCCAGTCATTTTTATTTCCTTTTGATGTGTCCTCTTCCTCCATGGAGCCTCTGAATGCGAATGTTCCTCATGGCTGGCTTTGGACCTGATCAGATCCAATCCCTTCCCCTCCTCTCCTCTGCTCCTCCTGCCCTCTTCCCTTCCTTCTCTTCTGCTTTCTTTTCCTTTCTGTCTTCTGAAGTAATGACACCCTCTCCCACAATTTGAATGCCACTTATGTGCTGAAGGGCCTTGAGTTTGTATCTTCAGCTTTGCTCTTTTCTCTGAGCCATGGATCTAAACACTAGGCTGCCTCCTCCATGTCACAGACCTGCAAGCTGAGCAAGTCCAAACCTGGTCTCTGATCTCACTCCCAGGTCTGCTCCTTCTGAAGGCTTCTCTTCTGGGCACTCCGGAACCTCCTTGGGCCTTCGAGTTCAGGGACAGTTCTGGCCTCCTCTTGAGCTCCAGGTCAAAGATCTTCCACGGGGCTGGGGATTTAGTTCAGTGGTGCCGCTGCCTGCCTCAAAAGCAAAAGGTCCCGAGTTTGAGTCTCAGTACAAAAAAATTTACATGCAAAGATCCTCCACGTGCAGCACCAGTCCATTGGTTTCCATCCTTTCCCCCATTGCTCTGCTCTCAGCAGTCTTTCGGGAGTCCTTGCTTCCAAAGTGACACAAAGGAGGAGAGGCGGGGGAGTGGGGGAGGAGGGGGGAGGGAAGGGAGAGGGGAAGAGGGAGGAGGTGGGGGAGGAGCAAAGACACAGAGGTCCTGCCAGAAGGGCAGCGGGCCTGTGCAGCCTGTTTGCAGCAGAGCTCCACCCAGTGCCTGGCCAGGGACAAGGCCATTGGGAAGCTTGTTAGTGGAAACGTAGTAGAGGTCACTGCTGCTGTCAGGGACACTTCCGAAGGGAATGTCCTCAGTGCTCGTGTGCTTCCCAGCTCTCTGTGAGGCTGCATAACTGACTGGTGCTTGTCACAGCAAGGTGGCCAGGACAGACTGGGAAAGACAGGAGGACGGAACCACCCATCCTGATTTAGACCTGCAGGTGCTGCCCCACGACCTCCACCAAAGGCCCTACACGAAGGCGGCTCCTCTGGGGAAAAAGTAATAACATAGAAATGATACTACTAATAAAAAATCTGAAACAAAACAAAATTTAAAATACACAAAACTCTGGGAGGCTGAGGCAGGAAGATTATAAAGTAGAACCTGGCCTGGACAATTTAGCAACTTAGTGAAACCCTGTCTCAAAATACAGAAGGGTTGGGGATGTAGCTCAGTCCAAAGGCCCTGGGTTTAATCCCCAGTACTGCAAAAAACTCAAACACACACACACACACACACACACACACACAAGCACACGCACACACGCATGCACATACACGGAAGGAAGGGAGGAAGGAAGGAAAGAAAAGAAAGAGAAAGAAAGAAAAATAAATCCAAAGCCATCTGGTTCTCTCTTAGCCATCTCCTGTGCTATTAAAGTCAGAACCTTCTGGGTGTGGTCCACATGCCCGAAATCCCAGCACTTAGGCAGCTGAGGCAGGAGGATTGCTGTGAGTGTGAGGCCAGTTTGGGTTACACAGTGAGTCCAAGGCCAACCAAACTACACAGCAAGACCCTATCTAAAAATAAATAAATAAATAAATAAATAAATAAATAAATAAATGAATAAATAAATGAAATAAAGTCAGAACCTGGTTGTAAATTTTGACTTCTTTCTTTTTAGGTAAAATCCTTTACCCTTTAGGTCAAATCAGAGAGTCACTTCCACTTTTGGCCACGATGGGATAACGGGGAACAAACTCACTCTTCCACTTTATACACTGAAAAGTGGGTCAAAATGTTGGCAATGACGCTGAGGGCACCGGGCAACTGGCCGACTGGACATCATACACTCGGGATGGTGACCCTGCAATGAATGGGTCTCCACCCTGGTGCCGCCACTTGGGGGCCAGTCACTCTGCACTGGCACACGGACTCCAGGGAGGACAGGGACTAGGCTGTCTCCTTAAGGCCCTGGTGGGTGCCCTGCCTGTTGGCCTGGTGCCCAGCACCCTGTTACCTCTGGCAAGTGCTGTGACTTCCTAGGCGGGCTTCTCTTCTTGCCTCTCCAACCACTCCATCCTCTGTGATTTTTAAAATGTCACTCCCCTGTCACTCTGTGTTCACATGTATCAGCGACTTCTGTACTTTGGGTACTCTGGACTCCTTATTGGGGATGGCCAGCTGCAGCCCGCTGCTCACCCTCTCCTCATACTCCAGCTCTCTTTCCTGCTGCTCCTCGGTCCCCAGGGCATGCACTGAGAACCCCTGAGCCATTGATTCTGAGATATGCAGCCCTTTGGTACTGTCCTAGGGCACTAAGTCTGGGCCACGCATTAAAACAGAGGTGAGAAAGACACGTGTAGGACTGACGGTTCTAAGCCTAGTGACGGGTGCAAGGCCAAGAAGTGACTTTCATGGACAGTGGGGCCATAAGAATTCTTCACCATCCCTGTGGCACCCGGAGAGAGGGAGGAACATCCCGTTCTCAGTAATGGTCCTGGATTTTCAAGTACAGCAGCCATGGAAGGCGAGCTCCTCAGTGGACCAGAACTTTCTAGATCCAGCACAGCCTGCAGCCCCCGATCTTTGATTCGGTGATGTTTCGGTTTGCTGTTTGGCTCCCAGAATGGACTCACGCCCAACGCAGTGTCCTGTTCAAACACACGTCCCTGATTCTCGGGCCGATGTGAATGCATTGTTCTCTCAGCTGGTGAGTCAGTGTCTCAGGGACATAATTAGTGTGAGTCAATTTCTCAACCACCGAACCACAGGGAGCCGACAGATAAAATGCACTCGTGGCTCTGCACAGTGCAGGACAAGACCGGAACATAAGCATCTCCCAAGGCACAGGTGGCCTTCGATGAAGGCCCGGCTCATAGCAGCATGGGGGGGATGGCGAGACAGATTGGGTCAGGAAAGGACAAACGAGGCACTTTGTCCAGGCCGCAGTCTCTGAGACTGAGTGGGGAAAGGCAGAAGAAGGTAATTATAATAAACGCCAGTGTAACTGGGCCGACCATTTCACATACACGCAGGGACGAATAAAATCATGTTTCGCATACTTGTGGAATGAGCACCATTTCTCCTCCCAACGTGCCAAGGTAAGCAGGAAATCCAGTTTGTCCTCTGCCCTCGCTCTCTTGTCTGGCCAGGGACCCTGGGGTCTCATCTGTACCTCGCTCCTCTGGCTGCACCTGGAACTCCGGGGTCCCCTTGAGCTGCAGAAACCTTCCTCTTGCTTGTCCCAAGAGCACCTGATGCTACTTGTCTTGTTCTAAAAGAGGAGCCGGGTCCCTGCAGGAGCCACGTCACTGTCCTGTGAGGAGGGAGGAGTGTCCCTCTCGGATGTTCAGAATATTGGGAGCCACAGGTTCGGCATCTCCTTTTAATCATCCAATTTTGTTGTTGTTTTGTTTTTGTTTGTGTGTCTGTTTGAGACAGGCTCTCACTGTGTGAGAACTCATGGCTTTGAACTCACTGTGGAGCCCAGGCCAGCCTTGAACTCACAGCCATCCTCCCGCCCCGAGTGCTGGGATCACAGGTGTGCACCACCACTCCGGCCTCCTGCAATCATTTGGAAAGCGCGCGTTGTGTTCCTGCCTGTTTGTTCATTGAATGTGACCGGCTGAAGTGCTGGTTTAGGAGCTGGGCCCCCACGAAGGTTATCTGTGGAGAAGCAACGTTGTGAAGTGTAAGTCTATGCGTGAGTGTGAGAGACTGAGTGTGTGAGTGTGCATGTGAGCGCAGGCAAGTGGATGCTCATGTTCCTGCAAAGCCAGGCTGGCAAGGTCGTCCTGGGAGTCCATGTGACCCGGGAGCTGAGCGGAGGCTGCAAGGCCGAGGGGCGAGGAGATGGCTCAGGACCAGAACTCCGGTGCTTACCGCCCCTCAGACACACTGAAGGAGTCTGCAGACGAAGCCCAGCCGTTGGCTGCTGTCACCACCACCGTTTCCACGCTTGCGGAGCTGGAGTCCTGTCCCTTCCCGTGCACGATGCTGGCTTGAGAATCCCTAGAGCTGGTTTAAAAACTGCCCAGGGTTGACCTCTGCCAAAGACGGGGTCTCTCTTGCTGAGGGGCAGGGATAGCTCTGGGGTCCAAGTGGTGAGGAGGGCCGGGGGTCCCCAGGGGAGAAAGGACCCGCCAGGACCTCCGGGGAGAGAGGCGGAGGACTTCAGCACGGGGCCAGGCTGTAGGAGACGCCTCTGAGCAGTGGCCCCCCAAACCCCCAGGAAATCTCTGCTGCTCCACAGGCCTGCCCCGGAGCTGAGGTTTGTTTTTCAAAACAGGCCCAGGTACATGTCAGGTCCCCTGGGAAAAGGCTGGAGATTAAACCAGTGATGTCCACCCAGGCCCTGGACTCCATGTTTATTTCTGTCCTAAATACTAGCTCACCTTAGCAGGATTTCCCCATTTTAGCATGTTTAGAAAGTCAGAGGGTTTCCGCCTTGGTTTCATCTCCTGCTGGTTTGCCTGCTGGGGAAATGAGTCTCTGAGCACTTCACACATTTCCTTGGAGATTCTCAGGCGGGTGAGGCCTCAGTTAGCAGCCTGACACTCATGTGGTAGCTCGAAGCTTCTCAAGTGTTCAGGTGACGAATCCTTTGGAACTCAGGAGCAGCTGCTGGCCGACTTTGGGGGCCTTTGTTCTATCGCCTCATGCAGAGCATTCTGGGCTTTGTGGCTGCTTGTTCTAATACCGCCAATAACTGGACTGCTCTTCTTTCCTTTCCTCTTCCTCTTCCTCATCTTCTTTCTTCTTTCTTATTCTTCTTCCTCTACAGGAGATTAAACCCAGGGCCTTTGCACTGAGCTATAATTCCAGCCCTTTTTTGAGACAGGGTTTTTGCTAAGTTGCAAGCTGAGCTCAAACCTGCTGTCCTCCTGCCTCAGCCTTCCACAGTGTTAGGATTACAGCCTTGTGCCACCATACCCAGCTTGGTCTTTTTTCCCCCTCCTATCTTCTATTAGATCTTTTGCATCATGATCAAAGGGGGTCCCACAGACTTCTAGCCTCCTATCCCTGTTCTCAGAGCTCCCTAGCAGGCCTTAGTTTCTTTTGCTGCCCAATTTCTGGCTTATACCTGCCCTTCAAATTATCTGTCTCTCCGTTCATTGAGCTCGGTCAACCTTTGTATTAATTCCTTAAGTTTCTTATTGGTACATTTTAGGTATACAATATGTTTACATTTATCATTGGGTGCTTGTACCTGTACATGATGAATCTTGGTTCTTATTTTTCCCCATTACCTGTGTGCCCTTCACCCCCTCCACCCTTCCCTATTTACATAGACATTGTTTCCATTATTTTTCTTTTCTCATAGATTTTTCTTTCCCTTCTTCCCTTTCCCCTTCCCCTCCCTTCACCCCTACCTCTTTGAACCTTTTTTCCATTTCAAATTATCAATTATTCATTTTAATCATTTTAACCCTTATTTACACTTTCAGTTTCTCATACTAGAAAAATTATTCAGTATTTACACATGTGTGTTCTATTTATTTCACTTAAGAATATGGCCTTGATATGCATCCATTTAGCTATAAATGACTCTAGTTTCTCATTCTTTTTGGCTGAGTAGTACTCCATTTTATAAAAAACCACATTTTCTTTATCCAGTTTCCAGTTGATGGGCACTTGGGCTGCTTCCGAGCTTCAGCTGTTACCAACTGTGCCGCTATGAACATGGGTGCACATATATCACTGTGGTATGATTCTTTTAATTCTCTGGGGAAGATACCCAGCAGGGGAATAGCTGGGTAAAATGGGACTTCCGGTCCTAGTTCTTTGAGGTCTCTCCATACTGACTTCCACAGTGGTTGCACCAGTCTGCACTCCCACCAGCAGTGGAGCAGGGTTCCTCTTTCCCCACAGCCCAGCCAGCATTTGTTATTGGTTGATTTCTTGATAGCAGCCATTCTTTCTGGGGTGAGGTGGAATCTCAGTGTTGTTTTCATCTGCATCTCTCAAATGGTGAGTGATGTTGAACATTTTTTCATATATTTGTTTGCTGCTTTTACTTCCTTGTCTGAGAAATGTCTGTTCATTTCAGATGCCCATTTTTGAATTGGGTCTTTGAGTTTGGGGGTCTGATTTTTTTCAATTCTTTATATATTCTAGATAGTAGTAACTTTTTTTTTTTTTAAGGAATCAGATTTTTTTTCCTTTCCTGTCAAATGCTTTCCTTGACCTTCTAGTAAGGTGTAAGCAATAACCAGGGTTTCTCAATTAATTTCTCCGTGTGGTTCCTTGTGATTTTCTTGTGCTGCTGTTTACAGCTGTAGGTTAAGTCACAGTTCCCTCTCTTTTTTTTTTTTGAAGTTGGGTAACTGCATAATGGGCTTTTGAGTTTTCTGCCTGAATGTGGAACTAGATTGTGTTGTAACCGTTGTTACTTAGTGCTTCCTGTGAAAATACTATCTATATAAATTCCTCCCTTTCACCCTGAACTGGGACCACACTATTCTTTTGCCTTGGACCCTAAAGAACAGTCTCTCGTTGGGTGATCAGGCGAGGCCTCAGCCATCCTACACTTCCGTCATGGGAAAGGAGAAATTGAGCTCGCCCTTTCTTCTACCTTGCTTGATCTACGGTTTCTTCACTTTCATTTTCCATTTTGTCTCACTGATTTTTGGCATATTGTTGCCACAGATCTATGACTCAACTAAAATTTCTGTGTAGAAAAATATTACTGCTCTTGCTTAGCTCTGCAAGAATGGCCCAGGTCACCTCTGGTTTCGTCCTGCATGATGTGGCCACATCCTCCACTTGCTCTCAGTGTGTAACCAGGCAGCTGTGGGCCCACCGCCGACTGGCTGCTGTGTGAGCCTCACTTTCTGCCGACGAGTCTGCCCCTCCCTCTTGACTGCTATGTTCTAAACACACCAAGGGCTGTGGATGTTGGCCTTGCCTTCCCAAGCCCTAGTTAGAGGATTACCTTATTTTCCTTTATTTTCTCACCATCAGGCTAAAAGTCATATCCATTGCTCTGGTTGTAATTCTAATACACATTTGAAAGCAGCTGTCTCCATTTGGGTGCAAGAATCCTCCTCCCAGCTTAGTTTCACTTAAACCTATTTTGCCTCTATAAATTCCAGTTGTCCTAAAGATAACTTTATTAACTAGGTAATCATCAAGGATGGCTACTGAAGGAGATGGAGGTCTGTCTCACTTCCCAGTTTGTCTCTAGTTGGGGCTGCAGAGGCCTCACCACCAGCGAACCAGCTCCACCATTCTTGTGTCCCCATGTCCAACATGTGGCTTTTCATTGGGGTTGAAGGTGGCTTCTTAGGATCAGCAGTCACATGTTTATTTCAGTGAGCAGGAAGGGAAAAGGTCCTGGCACAGGGCATGCTCCTTGAAATTGCGCATTCCACTTCCTCTTATATCCACTGACCCTAGCAGGGTGTGGTGTTGCGGGCCTGTAATCCCAGTACCCTGGGAGGCTGAGGCAGGAGGATCAGAAGTCCGAGCCTAGCCTGGGCAACTTAATGACTTAGCAAAAGTCATTATGTCTCAAAATAAAAAATTTAAAAAGGGCTCGAGATGTAGCTCAGTGCAAAAGCTCTGGGTTCAATCCTCAGGATACAAAACAAAACAAAACACAATCCATTGATCCAAACCTGGCCATGTGATTGGACCTCAGTTGCAAAGAATGCTGGGAAATATAGTCTCTACTTTAGCAGCCTCATGCCCTGCTAACATTTAAGAATCCTGTTACTGAGCAAGAAAAGACCAAGTGTTGGAGATCATTTGGAAATCTCTCATAAACACCTTAATTCCAATTAAACCAACTTCTTCCTTCCAAAATTCTTCCATGCATCCAAATTTGGGGCACTCTTTAATTCTACAGCCTTGGCTTTGGGAACAGGATGGGGCCGTCGTGGTGTAGTACTTGTAAAAAAGATCCTCCCTGTGTTCCCTCGGGCGCTGGTCCCCGTTGTAGCTCCCTGAGAGGCAGGCTGCCTGCATCTCCACACCAAAGCCTGCACTTTTCCTGTAAACTGGGTGCCCAGAGTCTGAGAAAAGCCTGCACCTTTGACAACACCATGAGCTAAAGTATCTCTGCCAGATGTTTTATTTGATGTCATTCCATGCTAATCACACATTTCTCCAGTTTCTTCAAAATGCCAGGACTCTGTCCCCCTGCTCATGGGTGGGGTGGTCTGCCTCATTCTTCTGCTTTTCCCTTTCACGACCGGCAGATTTTTCTATTTACATTCATTTTCTCATCCAGACATTTCTCTCCTCTGAAAACCTGCAAGCTTTGCTTTTCACCAGATGTTTTGAAAACATCTTTCCTAATGTCCACTTCTTTTGGACCAGTTCTATTTTTCTTTGTCTGTCAGAGTCAGCTGGACCTCTTTCATTTTGCCACAGAAGTCACTATTTAAAAAGAGCAGAAAATGTCAGGTGAGAGGTTCACATGATACTTCAACGGTCAATTAGCTGCCCTGTACTTGCTACGCTTGTTCAAGAATCATTTTGATCCTGCACTCCAATTGCTCCTCCAGGTACAATATGTTTTGATTACATATAGCGCTGTACATACATCAGCCCCCTGATGAAGATTAAAACATGACCTGGTCGCTATGTAATATTTTGATGTGTCTGGCTCAATCCCCCAACCTTGTAAATTTCAAAGTTCTAGGAAAGGAAAGCCAAGTAGGAACCTTAATTTTAACCATGTGTCTTAGAATTAGAAATTTAAAAGAAATAGGCCACGTAGGACTAACGCTGTGATAAATGCTGTAGAACCGAGCGTGACAGGGTTTGTGGTATGCTTCATAAGTCCTCTGTCTTCAGTGCCACCCGCCGTCCTGGTCCCCGGGTTCCTGTCCATGGCTCCTCCAGTGCAGTCCCTGTGGCTTGTCGTTCGTGGACAGCTTCCCTCCCTTGTAGGATTTGCCCACGCATCTCAGTTTCAGCTGTCGCTTCTCAGGGCCAAGTCCCCATCACATCCCATAGAAGTGACTGCCCTGGCCTCTATGGGGCCCTCACTTTCAACTTATCCTCCCGACCACAGCCAGATTCAGAGCGGTTTCAGTGTCTCTCTGGTCTCAGACTGAGCCCCTGCACTCGGCCCATGTTTCTGATTCCTTCCAATCTGGACCCCTGAGGCCAAGGTTCGTGTGTGGGGAGTTTGATCCCTGGCCCGGTGGTGTGGGGAGGTGGGGGGTGATGGGGACCTTTGGGGCCATGGATGACATAGGGGGAAGAGATGTAACTCCCAATCCTGCTAGGTATCTGAGACTCGAGTTCATGTTCTCTAAAATCAAACAACGAATTCTAGGAACAACAGAGGTTAAGAGTGGGAAAGTTTATTGAGAGAAAGAAAGCTTCTGTCTAAGAGAGCTGGAAGGGGGACCAGAAAATAGGTTGCCTGCCCACCCCACTTTTCAAAGGTGTTTATGGGACAAAGCCATGTGGTGAGGCCAGTACAAAGTGGGACAAAACTCTAAGACGCAATGAAAAATTACAAGGTGGACATGAGGTGGGACAAAACCACAACCAATCAATAAGGTTACAAGTACAGTCCCCCAGGTAATAGTGATTAAATGGGGATCAAATGGGAAAACAAGTCACATATAAGGAATTTCCCATTTAGAATATCAATCGCTGCTGTCTATCCCCAGGGGAAGTAGTGCCTCTTCTTTTTACAATGCTAGCCAGTGAATGTGCCTCAATTGTTCTCCATACTGGCTCCTCGCATCTGGCTCCTTGCTGTGTGCTCCGGAGTGGACTGAGGTCCTGATTGTGGGGATCGTTTGATACTGCAGATCATCACCCCCTGGCAAGCTCCTGGGTCTCTCTTTGCCCTTTCACCATGAGATGGCGAAACAACAAGGCCTTCACCAGCTACTGGACTCCCGTTCATTATAAATTTCCCATCTGCGGCGTTCTGTTATAGTAACGTAAAGCAGACTCGGGCTAGGCCCACACTTGTGATCCTTCTGCCTCAGCCTCCTGAACTGCAGGGATGACAGGCGTGTGCCACCTTGCCTGGCTCTCATGGAGGACTGCACCACACATGCTCTACTTCAGCCAGTTTCCTCCTCTTCTGTTTGCCATACATTTCCACCTTCACGGCTTAGCTTCCTGCTTGCAGTCTGCCCCACAGAAATCTCTATTCTATGGTTAATACTTCTTTTACTAAATTACCACAAATGGACTGAAGATTGCTTTGGTTGTTGCTGACTTACTCCACTGGTACCTATCTTCTTGCCCCAATTATTTTATCTGCTTTCTTTTCCCCAATGAGTCTACTTGATTTCACTTGGTATTGCATTTTCTTGAACAAATCAGCAAAGTGAAAACCATGAAAAATCTAACACTCCCATGTATTTGCTTTATTCAATTCCCCATGCTTGTTCTTGGCTTGGGTTTGAGGTTTAGATCTTTTCATTTTATTCATAAGATTCTTAAATAGACATTTGTTTCATGTCTTGGCAACCTTGTAATTTCCACTAGTTGCTTCAGCAAAATAATGACGAGAAGCAGATCACAGGCAAAGTTCAAGGTAAATGAGATTAAACCAAGAAAGAATAGGAGAAAGTAAAACATTTCCTTCCTGGGACCTGTGGCCAACCTCCGCAGGACTCAGTCACAACAAACATGAAAATACCCAAAGCCACACCATCAGGACCAGGTTACAGCTGGCTATTTGAATTTGTCCCAGCCCTGGCTGAGCTGTTAGTAAGTGATTCATGTAGGCTGCTTCCAAGGGTCGAGGCCATACCCCAATAGGTAAAGCCCAAAAGGGCAAAAGGGCAGAAACCACCACTAACAACCTAAAACTGTGGTTTTCAGTCTGTTTTTCTTAGTGTGAAACTGGGCCTTGGGATTCGGAGACATGAGGTGGCTGCTGAGGTGTGAGATAGGTCTGATGCTTTGGCTTCAAACTGACAGGGGCTGGGGATGGAGCCCACGGAAGATCACTCACCTTGCATGCACAGGTTCTGGGTTCGATCCCCACCTCTGCAACTACAAAGAACCCAACCAAGCATCTATCATATGTGAAAGCTGGAAAACACGGAACAGTGCAGCACGGACTGGGAGATACTGTCCCATCCCCTCCCTCCTTCGAGGCAGCTCTGGCCTCCTCTGTGGCCCAGCAGGGGCCCAGGGCAACTTCCAGTCAACAACAGTGGGTGAAAGCAATGCCTCGTGCTTTGAGCCTGGCCCCTCAAGTCTCCGCAGAGAACCTGGGCATCCTCTCTCTCACGTTGAGTAGACAAGTGAAGAAATCCCAGTGGAGCCTCTGAAGGTGAGGAAGACAGAGCCACAGGTGGAAGGAACCCCAAATCAGGAGGAAAGCCACCAGGACACATTCCTTGAACAGCAAATGCAAAATACACTATTCTGGGGACGAGCCTCTGAATTTCCATGAGGCTTGCTACCATTTATTAGCCTGACTAACATAAACATAGGTACCTTTACTTCTCAAGATTTAGAACAATTCAGGGCTGGGGATTTAGCTCCGTGGTTCTGCTGCCTGCCTTGCAAGCAAGCACAAGGTCCTGAGTTCCATCCCTGGTACCAAAAAAAAAAGCTTTTAAGATTTAGAACAATTTTACTAAAAGAAATTTCTCGTCCACAAAGAATTTAAAGGCTACCAAATTTAACTCAATAAATAGTTGATGAGGCCAGTTATGGTGTTGCATGCCTGTGATCCCCACACTCTGGAGGCTGAGGCAGGAGAATCAGCATGAGTTTGAGGCCAACTTGAGCTCCAGAGTGAGTCTAAGGCCAGCCTGAATGACAGAGCGAGACTTTGTTTCAAAAAATCTAACTAAATAAATAGTTGATGGATAACTATCAATGTTAAGATAGTGAAAATAATAAAACAGTGCCAATATTTATACAGTGTTCTTGGGTGGTGGTTTAGTCTACAAAAGAGCTGGATGGATTTGGAACTGGGTGAAAAGGTAATTTTCTTTTCAGGTGAATTGAGCATAAAGAGTAGGGGAAAAGAATAAAGATGTATTAAATCATTCAACAAGCATGGATTTCATATCTGGGATGAGCCAAGAGCTCCTCTAGGCGCTGGTGGTTGACAAAACAGGAGACCAGGTTCTCTGAGACCTGCCACTTCGGTGGAGGGACTGATCCTGTGTGAACAACAGGCCACGGGGCGCAGGCTCTGAGGGTAAGCGTCGCGGGGATCAGGAAGCCTGGACTGCGGGGTTTAGATGAGATAACTGGGGAGTTCCCTTTGATGGGGAGGACTGGGCAAAGAAGTAGAAAGTAAGACAAGACGAGGCCAGGGCCGGGGCCCTGGGAGAGGGGAGACAGCGGGCAGGGCCGGAGGTGCAGCCCGCGTGGGCTGCAGCAGGAGGAGCAGGCGTGGGCATTGTGGCCGGAAGTGTGGGGCCAGGGAGAGGAAGTGGGTGGACCCGAGGTCACGGAGCAGAGGAGGCAGCGTATAGATGGAAATCCGCGTGTAGACTAGGATTTGGGTTTGATTTTGAGAGAAGTCCTGGCCGTGTTTAGCTTTGATTTTTGCAGTGATGGGACGAACCCAGGACCTCGCACACACTAGGCATGCACCAGCCCTGGAGAGTTTGGAATGGGGCTCAGGAGGCAGAGAGACAGCAGGCAGGTCCTTGCCTTGGCGGCATGGGGTGGTTCAGGTCTGATCGCCACTGGGATGCTGTCATCATTGAGAAGCAGAGGACAGAGGAGGGAATTTGGAAGGAGAACCCAAGTTCTGCTGAGTACAGGCTGAGTGTGAAATGCCCAGTCGACCTGCAATGAGAGCTTCCAAGGGGATCCTGGATATTGGAATCCAAGGCCCAGGGGAGGGTCAGAACTGTCAGCCGAGGGACAAGTTCCCCCAGGGAAAGACAGGATCCCCAGGGAACGACTGGAGGTCGAGGGGAGAAAGCACCGAAGCTGGCCCTATTCTAGGAGGAGACTGAGAAGGTGTGGCCAGGGAGGCAGGACAGAAGTCACAGCCAAGGTGGCAGAGCATATGGAGGGACGGCGTGGCTGTGTGCAGTCCTGCTATGAATCAGGAAAGGCAGGGACAGAGAAGTGGCCAGAGGAGTCACTGCTGATTGGACAGGGCAGTGTTAGGGGCCTGGTGAGGATGGCACCCAGGTAGGAGGCTGTGGAGGAGGAGAAGCGGAGGATGAGGGACCGGGAGGAACTTGGTGACAAGTTCGACATGAAGGGAAACTTCCTGTATCAGTACCTGGAGGGAAGTGCAGCTTCTATGGATCAAAACCTGATCACTCCAAGATGGCAGGGGAAAGCATTGTTTCACAGTGTCATATCCATCTCTCAGGAAAGATGGTGTCTTGAGTTGTTTCCTTTGTATAGATTCATATTTTAAAAGGAGAATCTTTGGGCCAGGTGTGGTGGCTTGTGCCTTGAAATCCCAGCACTTGACAGGCTGAGGCAGGAGGATTTCTATGAATTCCAGGGCCAGCCTGGGTTACACAGTGAGACCCTGTCTCAAAAAAACCAAAGTAAATAAATAAAATAACTAAAAAGAGAAACTTTGTCTTTCAGGTAGTAAATAATCTAGATTGGGTATCCAGAACAAATGACTATTCCACTAGGACCATCAGTGTGTGTGTGTGTGCGTGTGCGTGCGTGTGTGTGAGTGTGAGTGTGCACGGGTGCTGTCTTCAGACCCAGGGCCGGCTGCAAATCTTCCTGACAATCTGGGCGTCAGGGATTTTTATCTCCAGATGGTGCCCCGTTTTTCTTCCTGATAACCTCTTGCTAATGAAGCGCCTGGGATGGGAGCTCCGTGTACACACGGTGAATCATTAGAAACAGATTGCAGGCGGGAGGCCCGTCCAGCAGTGGGGCCAGCTCGGAGGTGTGCAATCAGCTTTCCACACTATCTGAGGGAGCCGACCTGTCGCTCAGCTCATTCCCAGGCCGCCCCACACCCATCCTGTGGGAAGCTGGGGTGAAGGACAGGGTATCCGTGGAGCGATCCTGCCGGTCCTCCTTGCCCTTCCCTCCCTCCTTAGGGCCCTGAGCTCCCTGGCTCTGAAGCCTGTGGGTTGGACAGTGTCCTTGTCCCTCCGCTCCTGGCAGCCCCAAGGGGCCCCTGCTGTCCTGGGCACAGATGGCCCCGTGTGGCCGCCGCCTTGTCTCAGGCCCAGAACCACAGGTGCTTTTGGGTCGCCGGTCCTGCTGGACAGGGACAGCTTCTCATGCCCTTGGCCCTGCTCTGCCTGCCAGGTCCTTCCCGGTATGCGGCGACCTGTGCCCAGCACTGCTGTCTGCTCAGTACAGGGCCGGGGAGGTCCCAGGCTGCACAAGGCATCGCAGCAGTGTGTGGGAGTGGGCTCTGGTCTCTTCCCGCCTCCCCCCATCCCTCCCTTCCTTTATTCTTCCCTCCCTTTTTCCCCCTTTTTGGACAATACTGTGATTGAACCCAGGACCTTCACACTGAGCTACATCCCTAGCCCTTTCATTTTTTTTTTTTTTTTAATTCTAATTAGGGTCTCACAGAATTGTTGAATTGTCCTGGCTGGGCTCAAACTTGGAGTCCTCCTGCCTCAGCCTCCCACAGTGCTGGGATTATGAGCATGCACCGCCATGCCCATGCCCAGCTTCTCCCTCTTATAAGGCTACCAAGATTCAATCATGGGGGCTACACCCTGATTGACTATCCAACCCTAATCGCCTCCCAGAGGCCCCAGTTCTTAACACCCTCTCACAGTGAGGATTAAACTGCAGCATGAGTTGCAGAGGGAAGAGACCATATTCAGATCGCGGGCCTGAGGCTGGCCTCAAACTCACCATGCAGCTCAGGCTGACCTCCAACTTCCAATCTTCGTGGCTCAGCCTCCTGAGTGCTGGGATCGCAGGTGTGCGCCACTAGATGTCTAGCTCCTAAATTTTATCTTTAAATACATTTCTGTTTTCCTACGTATTTATTTAAGAAGAGAATTTTGTTACTACATAAATAGAAATTTGGCTCCATTAAATGTAAATGCAAAACAAACAAAAAACCCAACTGAAAAACTAAAGCCAAAATCATGCTATCGAATTCTTGTTGTATACTTGTTTACCAGAGGCTCTAAACTTAACTTTTTTAAAAATGGAGATGACCAAGTGTTAGAGTCTTTAAAGATATACTAGTGCCAAACTGAGACTTTTTCTTTAGTATACTCTGAAGGAGTTAAAGTCCCTTCTAGCCAGCAGTGTGACCGTCCTAGAAGCCACTGATTGTACACTTTATTTCTTTTCTTCCCCCTTCTTTCTCTCTCCCTCCCTCTGTCCCTCCCTCTCTCTCTCTCTCTCTCTCTTTGGTTTTTTGAGACAAGGTCTCATTATATAGTTCAGGCTGGCATTGAATTCACTATGTAGCCCAGACTGGCCTTGAACTCACAGCAATTCTTCTGCCTCAGCCTCCTGAGCGCTTCGATTACAGGCATGTGCCACATCCAGCACAAATTGTACACTTTAACATGACTAAAATGATACATTTTATGTAATATGAATTCTACTTCAATTAAAAAGGTAAAAATAATCTTTTTGATTCAGTATTATTTAAAACTAAGTTATTGTAGTGCTTAAAACTTTTTCCCTGCTTTTGGCAAACTTATACCGGTAAATACATGATGCTAGCTCAGTGTGGTGGTGCACATCTATAATCCCAGCACTTGGGAGGCTGAGGCAGGAGGATCACCATGAGTTTGAGGCCAGCCTGGACAACACAGTGAGGCTCTGTCTGAAAAATAAAAAATTAAAAAAGAGCCAGGCATGGTGGCACATGCCTGTAATTGGGAGCGGGTTTGTCCTAGGAAGGGATCTGGGCTCCAGCCTCTCTGGCTTCTGGTCTGCCAAGGCCCCGGATGTGTTCTCTTCATCTGCCAAGGGATGCTCACCAGAGCCTGAGCTATGCGGCCCAGACTTTTAGTTTCCAATGCTGTGAGCTAAAGAAATTTCTTTTCTTTATAAAGTTAGCTTGCTTCAGGCATTTTGTCACAGTAATGGAAAATGGACTACTTCACTAGCTCAGTTGTCTAAATTACCTCTTTTTTTAGTCAGGGTCATGCTATCTAGCTCAGGGTGGCCTTGAACTCCCTATGTGGCCAAGGATGGTCTTGGACTGCAGTGAACCTCCTGCCTCAGTCTCCTAAGTTCTGGGATTACAGGAATGCACCACCATGCTTGGCCTAAATTATTTTTAAGCTAAGCCAATTCCTTCACCTGAATTTCTTGAATGATATAAAATAGGATACACAGGCCTCAGCAGTGCTTCTGTAAAGCCCCTATTTTTCTCTTTTCTGCTTCTAAAATGTTCATATTTGGATTTGAGTAATTTACTTTTTAGAACTTAAAGTTTTTTGACTTTAAAATAATCATGGTAATACCCATGGTTATTACCTTATGGTGGTGTTGGAGAATTACAGAGAAAATCTTGGAGGAGCCAGCAGAGTTCTTGTATGAAATAAGTGTTAGCTCCCTCCCTCCACACTCGCCATCTGCCTCACACAGGTGAGGAACATTAAGGGGGCAGATTCGTGTCGAAGGCTTGTGAGTGACTTGCTGCTGATATGATGGTGATTTGCTAGAATCCTTTCAGTCCCAAAGTGGAGTAATGTGGAGATTCTGGAAAAATGTCATCATTTAGCTGAGAGGGAGAAAGAGGAAGAAAAAGAGGAAGAAGGAGGAGGAAGAGGAAGAGGAAAGAGCAGACGACTCCCCTGGGCTCCACTTCCGGGTCACGGCTGGCTGAGGTTACAGCTCACTCTGGGCACCAGGAATGGCCCGTGTCTCCTTGGGTTTCTATGACTTCTCCTCTAGTACAGTCCGCTATCCTGGGATTTGGCCAACCTGGTTTCATTAATTAATCTTCAAGTGAAACCAGGCTTCTTACGGACATTCTGGGATTTCCTTATGAAACATCATCACTTCTGGTTCACTTCCATCTCGCTGGTTTTGGTCATCATTATTTGTATTGTTGCATTTGGCAGCAGTCCTGGAAATACAGTTTACTTTATGCTAAAACCACGTCTAAGGAGAATCTGCGACTCCCCTGTGGAGTGAATTATGGTGGCCCACTCCCTTGCATTGTGCGCTTGGTTTTGGACACATCGGACTGGAAATGATGTATTCTCTCCAGCTTTGGAACTCTCGAGTGGGAGGTAGGGCACTTTCAGACACTGGAGCGCGTCTCTAAAAGGGCTTCAGAGCTGCCATCTGAGAAGTATGGTGAGGTTCGCCTCGGCCAAAAGAGAGCTTGCTGTGCTTTGCTTTTGTGTTTAAAGTGCTGCAGTGGAAATGGAGGAATACTCTCAGCGGTGGGCTCCTCATGGATCTGAAAAGTGGGAAGGTGTCACTCTGTGATCTGAGACGTGGCTTGGCTGTGCGGTAACCGAAGCCACGTGAAACCCGGTCACGATGCCCTTCGAAGCTCAGGAAGTGATTGCTCATGAGGGATCTAACACAGTAGTTCCTGAGCTAGGCACTGTCTGCTCCCAGTCTACTAGGGCTGGTCAAGAGACACAGTATGTGTTCAAATTAAAAAAAAAAATTATTACAGTAAATGACACGTTGCTGTGAATCCTCCTCAAGATCCTATCGCTTCAAACACACTCACCCCATGGTCCTTGCCGCTTTTTGAAGTAGTTCCGCAGTCCTCTTTCCTGAGTGTCTTTAGCTGCCCCATGTGGCTGCCTTGATGTCCTGAATTGATTCAAAATGTTTCCCTTTCGTGGTCATTTGACTTTGGGGAAGAGCTGGAAGTCACAAGGTGCTGTATCTGGTGAACAGGGTGGTGAGGACGCACCGTCAGTTTTTCCGAGCCTGCCTTTCCATTGGACGACACTGGGCAGCAGCATTCACTGTATTTTTGATTGCACCTCATAAAGACACAAACGAGGACTCCAGAGCTGCTTCAGAAAGTAGCAAGAATGATGGGAAAAGTGAGGGGGAGTATTCTGAGTGGGATTCAAGGCAACATGTTTTTTACTGCAATAAAATTTTTTTAAAAAAAGAATAATTCAGTTTTTTGTTTGTTTGTTTGTTTGTTGTTGTTGTTGTTTTGTTTTTGGTACTGGGAATCGAACTCAGGGCTTCTCGTCTGCCAGGCAGGTGGTGTGCTGCTGAGCTATGTCCCCGGCCCCTCACCATAGGTTTTGAGCACATCATGTAGGGGAATAAAATTCTCTGAGAATCGGATGTGAGAATGTTAGAGAGCTACAGCTTCCTCTTCTTTCAGCGGTGCCTTCAGTGGGTCAAGTCCTCTAGGGCACCTCCCGTGGAACTCTCTCCCTCCTGTTCTTTGGACATGGTGACTCATTTTATTTACTGTATTTTTTGTATAGAACTTCCTAAGCACCTGCATCCTCAAGGTGAGGGTGTGGCGACATCTATGTCTAGGGCTGATGTTTGATGCCCTCCTCGACGCACCATTATCGATGTGCTGCGCAGTTCGGCCCGTGTGCAGGGGTGTCCCTCAGTTTGCGGGTTTGTCACCAGTCGCTTGGGCTCACCAAATGGGCGGGACTCTGCATTATGTCAACTACAGGGGGCCATGTAGACTTTTTTCGATCACTTCTGAAATGGCCTCTGTTAGGGTTCCTGACCTCCAGTCTGAGCTGTAAGCTCTGGTAGGTTTGGAGCAACCCTTTTGTTAGAGGCACAACTGACCACTTTGCCCTCTTCGGGCTCCTCGTCCATAGGTCGCAAGCAGTTGCTCAGGGTCAGCCCTGAGTCATAGCCTCTTTTCTCCTAGGAGGCAAGATCAGATTTAGACAAACACTGCTTGCTTTCTTTAAATGCAGAAAGTCTGCTTGGGATGAAGTAGACCTAAGACTCTTGGTGTCGTAGGGGACCAAAGTGAAACCCAGCTCTACCTGTGACTGGAAGACGGTTGCCTGCTTCCTCCTCCTTTGTTTGGGCAGCACAGGTGAACACCCCGAAGTGTCCCCCATGGGACTGTCCCTGAGAGGAGACAGACGACACACACAGACTGGCACCCAGGGCCTAACCCCCGCTCTCGTGAGGTCCCCCACATCCGGTAGTTCCCGCCCGCCTGCCTTTGCCCCCTTCCATCCCAAGTCTGGGGCAGCCCTTCCTCCTCCCAGGCAGGTACCCCCAGGAGGAGAAGCCGAGCTTATTTGTCCTGTCTTCCTTCTCTGTCCTTGTGAGGTTTCTGCGAACTTTCTCTTCATCCTCAGGCACTTTCTTAACCAGCTCCCCACCCTCCTCTCCTCTGAGAAGGAGCTTTGGCAGGGGCTCTGATGAACACATTTGCACCGAGGTGTAAATGGCTGATAAAACCAGTTCTTCTCCCAGGAGTATTTGCTTTGGAGCAGGGATATCAATTTCTAAGGTGGGATTTCAGATCAGCAGCCAGGTGGAGGAGGGAGGTGGAGGATCTTCCCCGGGCCCCCTCGGCCTGCGCCCCCTGGGACCCCGGCCCTGAGAAGGCCCCGGCTGTGGCGTGGGAGGGGCCGGGCCAGGCCTGAGCCTCTGGCCTTGCTCCACGGCCGGAGCTGGAAATCCTGGGGCCCCGTCTGAAAATCTTGAGCAAGAATCTTGCTTATCCCAGAGGAATGTTTGGAAGCACTCTGAAAATCACATTTGCGGTCAGCCTTTCACGATCTCCCTGTTTGCTTCAGCTGATTTGATAGACACCTCTTACTTCGTTTGAGGGACTCTTGAGCTCGCCCTCCCGGGACGCTGGGGAAACTCTGCAGCGTTCCCACGTACAGGTCGTTCCCGCTGACAGAAACCTTTCAGTCTCGTCACCCTCAGCTTGTCTCAAGCAGAAGTGTTGGCGATGTCCAAGCGCTGACGTCCTCTAGACCAGAAACGGTTCCAGCGGAATGGATTCCTCCCGCTCCCAGCACGTCCCTGCGCCATGAGCTCAGCGGCTGAGGCCGGGCAGTGCCAGCCCCGTCCCAGGCCAGCCCTGCCCAGATGGGGGCCGCAGCCGCCTGTTCAAAGCCTGCTAATTCTCCAGACAAACCTGCCCCATTAAGAACAAAAAAGCTCTGCACAACCAAAGGCAGAGTTGGTGTTAACTTTTTCCCCCTAACAATCAATTGACAGCTCAGCTGTCTAAGACTAGTTTTGGCTTCTATTTTATTCTAGTGTGTTGAAAATTCACTGTGAATTTCATCTTCTATGGTGTGTGTGCATGTGTGTGTGTGTGTGTGTGTGTGTGTGTGTGTGTGTTAAAGAACAAATCAGGCTGGGCGTGGTGGTGTATGCCTGTAATCTATCCCAGCACTTGGGAGGCTGAGGCAGGAGAATCACTGAGAGTTCAAGGCCAGTCTGGGCTACACAGTCTGACCTACAAGACCAGCCTGAACTACATGGTGAGACCTTGCCTTAAAACACCAAAAAATAAAAAATAAAGAACAAGTTAGATTCCTAGTGTGGAGAGCTGTGTCTTTGCTTTCTTGATCAGACTTAGCTCCTTGAGGGCCATGGCAGAATTGTACTTACCTTTCTGTCCCTCTCCAGCGCTGTATGTATAGAGGATCCCCCTGCTCAAAAAAAAAAAAGTAATGAGGTAGAAAATGAAAATTTTTATAGATACTTATTCATAATCCCATTTCACTAAGTTAAAATCCTTCCTTCCCTGGCTGTTTTGTCTCTGGTACTCTAGACTTCCAGTACAGTTGTAATGCTACTGTCTGCAATGCAGTGCAGATGGATTGCAGCAACGTTATGAATGCAAGAAGCTGGTCACGGACCACATGTGGTGCATTTCTCCTCATCGTCCCGACTTGGTGTCTGCTGGGACAGGAGCCCCGTGGACACTGAAATCTGTGGGTGCTCAGCCTCTTCTGTAACATGCAGCATTTGCATGTGACCTGTGCACACCTCCAGCAGACTGTAAATTGAATCTCCACCACTGATGGACCCTGATACCGAGTAAATGCCCCGCACCTAGCTGCTCGGCTGTGTTGTTCAGGGGATAATGCCAAGGAAGACGAGTCTGTTGATGTGCAGGGTAGGCATCATTTTTTAAAAGAATATTTTCTATTTGAAGTTGGTTGGATTAGACCACGAGGAACTCAAAGATAAAGAAGGACAGGCCGGGGATTTAGCTCAGTGGTGCCACTGCCTGCCTCGCAAGCGGAAGGTCCCAAGTTCGATCCCAGGTATCAAAAAAAAAAAAAAAAAAAAAGATAAAGAAGGACAACTGTCTATGAGGTGTTCAGAAGAGACAAACTGAAAGAGACAGGAAATAGAGGAGTTGTTACCTAGGACTGAGGGGTGACTGCTGAAAGGTATGAGGCTTCTTTCTGTACTGATGAGATGTTCTAAAACTGTCTTATAGTGACGGTTGTGTAACTCCGTAAATATATATCAAGTCCAATACTTTGAATGTTATGGAATGTGTATTTTATGTTGCTGTAACAGAATACCTGATGCTGGGTCCTGTATAAAGAAGAGAGGTTTATTTGGCCCACCATTCTTGTGGCTGTGTCACAACACGGTTGAGAATTGGAAAGGGAACAGGCCATATGTGGAGGGATGTGTGTATGAGAAGTGAGAGACAGGGAGAGGCCAGGTCTGCTCCTCTATAACACTCTGTTCTAGAGGGAAGCGAGCCATTCTGATTCACCTGCTTCTGTGAGATAGCATTAATCCATTCACCCCACCTCCTAAAGGTTCTACTAACCCCAACTCTGCCACACTGAGGACCAAACATCCACATCCAAATCACAGTGCTGTGTAAACTCTGCATCAGTAGAGCTGTTAAAGGGCAGGGTATTTAGCTCAGTGGTGCTGCTGCCTGCCTCACAAGCACAAGGTCCCGAGTTCGATCCCGGTACCCCCCTCCCCAAAAAAGATAGAGCTGTTAAAAACAACAAACTACTGCCAGGCATGGTGGTGTACACCCATAATCTCAGCACTCACGAGGCTGAGGTAGGAGGATTGCCTCAATGTCAAGGTCGGCCTGGGCTCCATAGTGAGTTCAAGGCCAGCCTGAACTGCATAAAACAAAAACAAAAACAAAACAAAATTATGATCTTGGGTGAAATGGAGAGGAAAAGAGAGGCCCTGACCTGACCTCCACCAGGGTATAGTATGAAATCCACTGAGTTTGTCCCTGGAGCCTGGCATAGAGCTCTTAAAAACCTTGGGATTTCCTGAGTGATCAGCTCATCTTGTGTTGTTCTTACCGAGTCACTTTGCCCACAGGAGCTGAGTGGGGCCCATAGATAGCCCCAGCTGTGGGGTGCTCACCTCTTCAAAGACCAAGAGGTTGGAGGGTTGGAACTCTCAGCCCCACAGGGGCTCTCCGGGAAGTGGACCCGGTCTGGATGCACCAGATCTAATGAGGGCTGGTTGCAGAACAGGTGGAGGGGGCTCCGGAGAGGGTCCCCACCCTGTCCTGTGCATATCCTGCATGACACAGTGGTAAACCTAAGTAAATGTTTCTCTGAGTTCTGTGGGCCGCTCTAGAAGTGATCACATCACAGGGGTGGATGTGGGGACCCCAATTACTGCCCATCCACAGGTTGGAAGCAAGGGTCCGGATGGGAGCCTCTAACCCATGGGGTTGGATACAAACTCCAGGTAGAGGTGCCAGAGTGAATGGAAGTATAGAGATAGTGGTGTTGCCTGGGGAGCTGCTCAGGGTGTGGGGACCACATCCCACTTCTGGTAACGGGAGGCTCTGCACTGCATTTGAGTGTGGGAGGAGTGGGTGGCCGAGGTGTGTGTGTGTGTGTGTGGAGAGGAGTGAGTGGTTTACACACCTGTGTCTACACGTCCGTGGACAAGAGGCTGCATGGACTCAGGCTCCCACAGGCATGGGAGAGAGGGCATCACTATGGGAATGAGAGCCAGGGTAAAATGGGAGATGGCACTGATTGGGGACAAAAAGGAAACTGAGGCAGGTAGGGGAGAAACGACAAATAAAGTTAAGAACTTGTGGTGGATGTGTCTCAAGGTGACCCCCATGGCCACTGGTCGGATTCCCTCCCCTGTCCTTCAGGAGACCCCAGGCTGGCATCTACCCAGTGGACCATGGCCAAGTGGAGGCAGTGCCATTCCCGAGACTAGGTCTTTACACAACTCTGCCCCAGCAGACTGGAGGGAGGGACAGAGAGCCCCACTGGCCGTGGGGGAGCCATGCTGTCGTGAGTGCCCCTCAGGACGGCCACACGTGACCGCTCGGGGCCTCTGGTACCCGAGGGTGGCCTCTGCCCAACAGCCAGTGAGAAGCCAGAGGCCTTCATGCTTACGGACCCAAGAACCAAAATCTGTCAGCAACCATGTGAGCTTGGAGAGGCCACTGGCCCCAGAAGGCACGCGACGCAGCTGTCACCTCAACGCTAAGCAGGGGGTCCAGGTCGGCTGTGCCTGGACGCCGAGTCCACAGACACCAGGAGATGACAAACGTGTCCTGTTTCACATCACCTAATTTGTGATCGTTTCTATATAGCAGTAGAAATCAAATACTGACTGTGACTACAGCAGCGACAGCAACAGTCAGGTGCACAGAGGATTCGTGTGCACGGGCACTGGGCTGCCCCTTTATAAGCGCCGCTTCCTGATTTCACAGATGTTCTGGCTGGGAATTCAGGCTGCCAGGCCCTGAGCGCTGGCTGTGTCATCTCACCAACCACAGCAGCTTTTCAGGTCACCGAAGGCCGCTTCCTTTCCACTGCACCCTTGTGACTCAGCCGCTGAGAGTGTCCTCGTGGAGCTGACGCCAGGGCCTTATGGAAGCCCTGGGGGCAGCGCCCAGAGCTGCACCTGCTCAACAATCACCTGTCACCTTTGTTACCGTGGCTGCGGGATCTCTTGTCGCATGGGTGTGATGAAGAGTCCTCCTCTGCCTCTTAGTCCTTGTGACCCAGGCCAGCTTGCTCTTTTACCCAGAGGTCCTCACCTGTAACACGGGGAAGGCGACCCCTTCCTGGCAGGGCTTTTGTGAGGATTAAATGTGCCCCAGTGCTATGGCCGGGGTGAAGCTGTACCTTCCGGGGGAGGCCAGTGTCGGGTGGGGTACCAGGGTCTCTTTCTTTGTGAGGTGGGAGGAGGCACTCGCATGTGGTTGTCATGCTGTGGTCGTAGTTGCTGTCATCAGCTCAGTGATGCTGCCACCTGGGCTCTTTGATGCACTCCCTCACAGATGCAAAATTTAGGCCTGGAGAAGGCAGCCGGGCTCGTGCCCAACATCATCACTGCTCGGAGACAGATGTGCCTGGTTCCAAAAGCAGAAACAATCCAGCAAAGCAAATTTTTGCATAGACAGCAGCTGCGGAAGACAAGAGGGAAGAGAAAACACAGGGTGAAGGATACCTGTCCCTGAGATACCTTTAACACCGCTCGTCTCTTCTGTAAGTAACATGGTTTTCACAACAGAACAGGGACCCTGGGTTAGGAGTGGGCTTTTCCTGGAGCAGAGGGGGGTGAAGGGACCACCAAGGAGGCTGTGGGGCCAGGAGACGAGATGGAGGAGATTACAAAACCCCGACTGGCCCATCTCGGCCTGGCCCAAGTTGATCTCTCTCTCCAGCGGAAGGAAGGACGGAAGGCAGCGGGTGACAGCCCGTGCCTTGCCTGGCACTTTGGAATCCCAAGGCCTTCCCAGCAGTGTTTTCTCCCACCCAATATTACTGTCACACCCCAGAGGCTGCCCCACGGACACAATTTTGTGCAACAAAGTTACTGTCCTAGAGCTGAGTGGCCAGCTTTGCTTGCATGTTTCTGTAATACGGGGCAGACATGGTGGCATCCTGGGACAGGGAGGTGGAAACAGTTACCACCTCGAGGCTGGAGGATGGGGGTAAGCTCTTCGAGGTGTTTCATAGATTACTTACCGCCCGGTGTGTGACCTCAGGAAAGTTACTTAATCTGTCCCAGTTTCTCCATCTGTAAAGCTGACAGGAGCACAGGCATTCAGCAGCATTGTTATGAGGCAGTTGTGACAGTAGTGTGCGTAATAATGCATCACACATGTATCCTGCACATGCCCCCGTGTGTATGCATATGCATGTATTTACACGTTCCTGCATGTGTGTACAATCACCGGCTATGTAAAACATTGCACAGTAAGCAGTAGCTGCAATCAGGGCTTCCTCTGGTAAAGGCTACAAAGATAGGATCTCACTTTACCTTTACAACAGCCCCGCAGCGTGGCCCTTGTCCCTTTTTATAGGGGAGTAAACTGTAGCCCGGAGGTCGGTGACACGTCACAGGTTATGAGCTGCTGGAGCCCGGGCTGAATTTGGGTCTGTCTGACTTCAAAGCCAGTTATCTGTCACGATAAGGCAGTGATAAGCTGTGTCCTCTCCCCAGAGATGGAAGCAAAGGAGACCAACCCACAGACAGCCAAAGCATCCTTAATCATATACCAGGAGACTCCCTACAGTGCTGCCTGTGAGGCTGGAAATATCTGCCCAGTTTAACATAAAATAACTGACTGCTACTCTAGTGGAAATTAGCAGGTGGGCTGTGGTACTTAGTCCCGTGGCAGTGGAAGAGTGCATTTCACACCCTACAGAGAGGCAGGAGGGCCTGCTGGGGAGAGAGCTGCTGTCTAAATAAGAATTTCCCCTTCTTTCTCCAACAGTTCACTGCTAGCTTGGAGAGTAGAGAAACTCTGATCCGGTCATGACAGGAGGGAACTGTGAGTCTGAGCTGGCACTGTGCTCACCCTGCCTTAGCTGCCCAGAGGGTGCTTTGAGGTTAAACTCAATCCCGGGACAGACTGGCACCTGCGTGCCAGACACGGTCCTGGGCCTGAGGGATCAAAGGTAAGCGGTATGGAGAATGGTGGTCTGGCAGCAAGAGGGGCTGCTGGTGACAGGAAGCCCTGGAAGCTCATGCTGGATGGGAACAGGGGAGCACAGGCAGAAACGGTGTGTGCCTCGCTGTGGCCACTCAAAGAAACAGAGGTGTGGTCTAGGCGGCTGGTGTGGAGGACAAAGAGAGAGAGGAGGCTGGTGGCAGAATGTGTAGGTGACAAGGTCACTGGGTGGCACTGGGAAGGGCCTTGTGCTTTTGTTTCTGGACTGTGGGCTGCAGCTCTGGAAGGAGGCTCCTTCTCCGGCAGGGTCATGACTGCTTCCTGCTTCTGGGCTCGGCTTGATGGGACAGGGAAGAGGAAAGGACCAGGAGGATGGCTCAGTGCAAGGGCAGGAGAGGAGGTCAGGCTGTGGGGGGACGTGGGGCGGGGGGAGGACAGGCGAGGAGAGGAGGGGCCAGGGCATTGAGGCCTTGGGGAGCCCTCCCAGGTCAGAAGGGAAAGTGGAGGGGGAGGGAGAGGGAACTCTATGACTTCTGGGGACAACCGGATATGAGGCTAAACAGGAAACACAGAGGAGCGCTGGCAGAAAGGAGAGGGAATACTGAGTTTGGGGCGCACGGAGTGTGGGCTCTCTGATTCTACTCCCCACAGTGGGGCTGGGTGTGCAGACTGTGGCTGGAGGAGCCAGTGGAGAGATGGAAGCAGTGCTGGGACCCAGGAGGGAGCTGGGGAGCAGTGAGTGGGGGGCCCCTAGCAAGGGACTGTGGCTCAAGCCCGGGAAGCCAGGAGGAGTGAACGGAGGGCGTGAGACTGGGAGGAAGTGGGAGAAACTGAGTGAGAGCGTGGAAAGACCCAGCAGAGGGCGGTGGGTAGGTAGTGCCAGACACTACCAAGAATCCTCGAGAAAAGGGTGGAAAATCAGGGCTGGTTATCTCATTAGGGACCCGGCGAACCCAGCTCAGGACATAGAGCGGAAGCTCAGCACAGGAGTGGGGCATGGGCAGGGGCCTGTGGTCAGGACCCAAGCCGGCAGTCGGCGCTGCAGAAGAGTGGGCCAGAGTGGGAGTCCAGTCTTACAATGTCACGGGAGAATTTTACAACTTCCTGCCCCCAAATCCTGGAACCTAGGAAAAGATTGTGCTTTTGTTACAGTCATTCCTGGCATCCGCTCAATGGCCTGCCACACCATATGGACTAGGGGGCTGCTGGAAGGATGGAGAGACTTGGGGACAGAGGAGAGGGGACAGCAGAGGGACACGCAGAAGGGCGGGTTTGCTCCCCACAGCGAAGTACTAATTCGGAAATGCTGGCTTGGAAGGCCCATGACTAAGCCTTTGGGTCTACCCTGGAGGTCAGTGGGAGCCATGGTAGGCTTCGGAGAAATGGAGTGACCAACACTACGTGGTATGTGCAGAATCAGGGTACAAGGTCAAGAGATCAGAAATGACCCACACCTTCCTTGCCCGCTTAGTCAAGCACAGTCTGAAATGGAAACCACTGGGCTGCTCCGGTCCTGGAAACTCTAAAAAGCTCCTTGGTGTGGGTGGCTGACACCATGCTCCATCACACAAGCAAATATGGTCCTTCTGCTGGAAAAATTAGAGGTCAGCAGAAGGCCAGCAGGAGACTTGCTCTCTCTGCTTCTAGATTTTGAAACAGCGGATTGTACACGCTTCATTGTCTCCTGCCATGGCCTCTTCGCACACATTTGCCAGGATCTCATTTTACAATTTCCTTTCTTTTAATCGCGATTGTAAGCGGCTTCACCCCAAAGAGCCTGTGGTCCACGAGCCCTGTACCTGTCAGCCACCTCCGCCTGCCTGCCGGTCCCCAGGGCTCCCGGGAGTGGCTGTCCCCCGGGAGGATGCCTGCTGCACACAATGCTTCGGATTTCTTGGCAGAAACACACTGGCAGGGGAGGCTATGGTCGTGTCCTGCGTATAATACAGCTCAACCATCTTAAATATTCCAGACAGGAAAAGTTTTTTGTCAAAGCCTCTGACAGTTTAAACTTTAAGGCTTCAACAAAACTTTTAAACTTTTAAACTTTGAACTCGTTTGAACCTGTCGTGATTTATGAATTATTAAATGTACCACTGCAAACCACGGGCTTTCTCTTTAACCAGCAAAGTTTTCTGCTTAAAAGCAGCTAGAAGGGTGGGGGAGCAGTCGTAGAGGAGGGCTCAGGTGTCAGGGCCTCATCCCCTTGCTCCAGGAAAAGCCAAATCTGGGAGCCCAAACCAGGATTCCCAAGGTGAAAAAGGAGGAGAAAACAGTACATTTTACTAACAGCCAGAAATTAGTTATCCACATAGACCTAAATAAGAGTTGAGGTAATATATACGTGTGTGTGTGTGTGTGTGTGTGGTATATATTGATGACAAAATATACATAATATAAAATTTACCATCTTAGCCATTTTTAAATGTGTACAAATTGTTGTGTGATTCTCACTATCCACTTCTAGAAGCTTTTTGTTTATTTGTTTGTTTGATAAAGGTCTCACTGTGCAATTTAGGCTGGCCTTGAACTCACTATGTAGCCCAGGTTGGCCTGGAACTCATAGTGATCCTCCTGCCTCAGCCTCCCAGAGTGCTGGGGTTACAGATGTGTGCCACCATGCCCGGTAGTTCTGGAGTTTTTCATGTTCTCAAATAGAAACTCTGTGTCATTCAGCACTAGCTCCCCATCCCTTTCTCCCACCCCCTGGTACCCAGGATTCTTCTGTCTGTATGAATTGGATCATTCCAGGCCCCCACGGAAATAAGATTATGTGTATTTTAGTGTGCACACACACAAATACATGTGTATGGATGGATGTGTGAGTGGAGTATGCATGCATGCAAATATTATATGAGTCCACTTAGAGGTGGCGCCTAGAACAGTCAAATAATGTTTATTTATTTTTAAGTAAGTTTATAATATAGCAACCAGCATGAGGAGGAAGGTATTAGGTAAGGAAAGAAAAAATCTGAGGTTTCTGGTGCATTTCAGGTAGAATTGAAAGAATAGTCCAACTCTATAATATATATTTATCAAGGTTGTAATAGAGTAACGGGCATGAAGCAGAGAGTATTAGGCAAGGAAAATCTCCAAAGTTGTCTATGTACTTCAGAGGAAATTGAAAAAATAGTTAAAAATATATATTATGTTTATATAAGTGCATATTATCAAGGTGTCGAGCACCGCCGGCACGGAGAGTTTATTGCTCTGTTAGTGGCTCTCAAGGACTTCGTAACCAGCTCTCAGGAAACCCCTTCACCACACGGCGTGGAGTGTAAACTCCTATAAATCTCAGCAGCTGCCGGACGGCGGCCACCCAGCAGCCTCTGCAGCCCCCCACCCGGCGGGGGCTGGGCCTGCTGCGGGCAGAGGCCTGGGCACCCGGGAGAGCAGCCCGGAGCCAGGGGCCCGGGGGCAGGGCCTTGCTTCCCACTGAGGTCCAATGCAGGGCTTAGGGGAGCTGCTCCACGGGGCGCAGGGCCCTGAGGGAAAGGCCGCTGCCTCACACCCAGCCAAGTGTCCGCCCGGTGTCGTTTGCCCCTTTTTACCTCTGGGCTGAGCCCATCCTGTGCCCTCAGCAGGGGAGGGCAAGCAGACATACCCGGAAGTTGCTGAAATTAATGTTGGATCTGCGTGGCTCTCACATCCTGGGCGAATGCACACCCCTAGTGCTGAATTTCTGGGACCGGTGCCATATCTGCCGGGACTTTGGCAGTAGCCTGAAAGGCAGGAGAAGAACTGCCTTGGGGGTGGGGTTCCGGCCCTTTCTGCTGCACCGGGGACCAGGACCCGGGCACCATGGCCAGAGCCGACGGGCAGCAAGTGGACTAGCAAGTCTCTACAGAACATGGGCGCAGAGCTGGTGCATGCCTCCTGTTCGGCCGGGGCTGGGTAGGGCGGCCGGAGAGGGGCCCTTTCCAGGTCTGAGAGAGCTCAGGCTGCTCGGTGCATCTATCCAGGAGCCTTGGTACCGAGTCCAGCGCTCCTCCCTGGGATTAGCTGAGGTCCCCAAGATGTGCCTGTCAGTCTGTTACTTACCTCTGTCCCTACCCCATTGCCTAGTGGCCAGAGAGAGCTGCCCCTTCCTCTTCCCCTTCCAGCCACATGGTCAAAGGACACTGGAGAGCACAAGAAGGAGATACAAAGATCAGGCTATCCTGGGAAACTGGGAGGAACTTGAGAAGCCTGAACATTGGGTGCAGAATGTGGCTGTGGCTTGGTGTCCTTGTCGGTGACCGCAGGGATTTGACACCGAGAGAAGCGGGAAGGTTTGAGGGAGGAAGCCAGAGTCCCTCGCGGCCACTGCTGCTTCATCCGTACACAACAAGCGCCGGCTCCATTGTCACCTGTCTTTCATCCTCGAGGAACTGGGCAGCCAGACTGCCTGGGGGTGAATTCGGCTGCTGCCCCTTACTCCCTCGGTGACCACAGGCAACCGTCTGAAACACGTGGTGACTTAATATCTCTACTGTAACATGCGGACAGTAACTCACAGTGCTGTTCTAAAGACTGGCTGAAACACAATGTGTTTCTCTCTTAGAACAGTGCCTGGCACACAGTAAATGCCATGAGATGACGAACAGACAGATGGACAGATGGGCAGACAGAGGATAATCCCTGTCAGTGCAGATCAGGAAGCTGAGAGGCAGAGAAGAGGTTCAGAAGTTTTCCTAGATGATTGCAGAGCCATAATTTGAACTTTGGGGTCTTTGACAAGTTTACTTGTGGTCACCTTAGCCAGCTGGGTGATATGTCTCTAGAAATAGAATCCTTTCCTCAAGGTGATGGTGACGATGACCACGATGATGGTAGAGTAGCCGCTGAAATGGACTGAGTGCTTATATTGTGCTAGGTGCTTTATATACATTGTCTAATTTAGTCCTCACGACAGCCTTTGAGTTAGGTCCTATGAACCGGGTGGGGCTGGTTGACTAGTGTCCCTTCTCGACGTGTGACTGATTGGGAAACAGCATCTTTCCAGGTGTACTGACTCGAGGCCATGAGGGATTCAGGTGTCCTTGTACGAAGGCCACAAGCAGACCGAAGGGCACGGAGAGGGTCCAGGTGGGGGCAGAGACAGACAGAGATGCCGGGAAGCCAAGGACAGCCGGTGCACCAGCAGCTGGAAGAGGTCAGCACTGGTCCTTGGAGCCAGCAGAGGGTGTGCGGCCCGCCCACCCCGTGACTTCAGACTTCTGGCCTCCAGACCCGTGAGAAGCTGGATTTCTGTTTTTCTAAGCTGTCTGCCTTACAGCATTTGTTTTGGCATCCCAGAGGGGCGCCTACACCCAGCTCATGGTGCAGAAATGGAGGCCGGAGGACTTAGCTCGAGGTCAGCTGCTTGGTGGCAGCAGTCTGGGGACCCGAGTGCAGGTCTGTGGAGCCCCGACGCTGTGTCTGAGCCCGCCTGTGTGTGCCACGGTTGTCAGAGCTTCGGGCCCATGGGGCTGTGACCCAGTGCACCTGCCCAGTCCCGAACTCCCACTCCTGCCCCCATGTTCTCCTGATTCACAGAGTGAATATTCAACACGGCAGCACCAGAAAGACAGGAATCCCCCAAGCCCTGGAAAGTAGAGTCTCACTGAAGCTGGATTCACAGGCTTTCTGTAGTTCCAGTGACTCGGCAGTCATCTGAGAGTAAGGAACATCCCAGCCCTGGTGAATTACTGATTTTCAGTCTTTCCAGTGCACTGAATCAGATTAGCGACCCTCCCGGCTCGCGACGGGATTCCTCTCTGATTCCTGTGTGGCTTCACTAGTTGGTCGTTTCCTGTATAGCAAGCCCACGTCACGAAACCCATGCAGCCGGCAACCCCAGGCCCAGGACACCGACAGCACCTCACAGCCCATGTGTTCTCCCATTCCCTTTCCCTTCGTCCGGGTGTACAATCATCTTCTGGAATTTTGTTTGCATGATTTCTTTTTCTTCTTTTGAGATGGGGTCTCACTGTGCAGCTCAGGCTGGCCTTGAACTCACTTTGTAGCCCAGGATGGCCTCGAATTTGTGCAGATGCTCCTGCCTCAGCCTCCTAAGGGCTGGGATTATAGGTGTGCACAACCACTCCTGGCTTTTTTTTTTTTTTGCCTTTAAATTTTAAAAAAATTATCCGTGCTTGTTTACAGTTCATAAGGGTTAGATCCCCTGTGTGGGGTTGGGTGCATGTACATAACATGCTTTACTTCTTTTTCATCTGTTGCTCTCTCCTTCCCTCCTTCTCCTTCACCTCTTGGTTCCTTCCCTATTGTAAATGATCTCTCTCTGTTTCCTATCATCTATCTTTTATTTTGCTCCTTGTTTATATTTGGGGTTTCTCTTATAGAAGCTTGTGTGTCTGATTTCTTTCACTTAACAACAGTGCATCCATTTCCCTATAAATGACTCAAGTTTATCCTTCTTTACGGCAGAGTAGTACTCCATTGTATATAAATCCCATCCTTTCTTCACCAACCCTTGGTTGACGGGCATATAGGTCACTCCCAAGATTTAGCATTTATGAGTCGTATTGCTGTAATCATGTGCATGCGAATGGTAGTCTAACCAAATGCATCAATCCTGTGTGGTTTAGTGGAAAAATGAGAACATGTTGGTATTTATCTATTGTAAGATAAAAAAAAAGTTGGTGGGTGAAATAAATTGTTATGATAAAAAATTTCGCAATTTTTCTTGATGGCTGGAATTTTTATTATGCATAACTGACAAATCAAGTTTCCAAGCAAATGTTACATAGTGTAGGCTTTACTTAGCTTTATCAATTTCTCATTTTGAAGCTAATTATTTTACTTAGGTTAACTATATTTTAAGCATTACTCTTGTAAGATTTTAAAAACTGCTTTTTAACATGGAACTCTAGGGATAGTCACCTTTTAAATCCTGTTGAAAAGCCATGTTTAAGATTTAATTTGCCAAAATAGTGTCCTGTTAATATTCTTTCAGTAATGAGGTTGGGCAATATAACCAATATTTTTAAAAAAGTTTAAAATGTATAGGTTGAGGCATTTGGGTGGCAAGAAAATGTTATAGTGAATTATCCCTTTTCTTGAATATTGGAGGACCAAAAAATAAGGTGTATTTTGCGTCTTAGCAGTGATTTTTATGGAATCTTGTTTCCAAAAACTGTATGTCTGCCAGGGCCTTAAAAGCCATTATGTAAATTACCAGTAAAGTATAACATATGCAAACATAACAAAATCACTTCCATAGTGACAATACTCCAACCACGTATTCACTGGCTGCCTGCACGTCTTCTGAGAAGGGTCTGTTCATTTCACCTGCCCATCTTTTACCTGGGTCTTTTATTCTGGGGGAGCTAGTTGTTTTGAGTTCTTCATATGTTCTAGATGTTAGTCCTCTGTCTGAGAAATAGCTATCACAGTTTCCCCATTCTGTAGGTTGTCTCTTCACCCTGTTGGTTGTTTCTTTCTTTGTGAGACGTGCGTCTGTCTGTGTGCCCACGAGGGGGCTGTAGTCTAGTGCTCTGGCCACGTCTTCTGCTGGAACTCATGCTCTTCTCCCTGTTCAGCACTTGCTGCCACGCTGGACCTCACCGTCCCTTGAAGTCGCTGACAACACTTCCGCCCTGGGCCTGGTGCTCCTCTTTCCTGCTTCCTCCCTGTTGCAACTGGGTGCAGGCCCAGTGTCACCTCAGGGAGCCACCATCTTGCTCCCCCCCCCCACACTTAACTTTCCCTCTTACCAGCTGATGTGATGCATGGTGCTCGCGGTCACTGGCTGACCCTGTCACAGGCTGGAGGCGCTCCTGTTTGGTCCTCACTCTAGCCCCAGCGCCGGGTGTCCAGTAGGTGTCCAGCGCATTGATGTGTTTCTTCTTCTAGTGAACCAGCATCTCCTGTGGTTCCTCCTTGCCAGGCCCCAAGCTAGGACACAAAGCTGAGTAGGATCTTAGCTTTATGGCTTGGGAATCACGGAAACATACCCATGAACCCAGCAGTGTGACCTGGTGTGAAGGGGTTGCTGCCAGACTGATGGTGGCAAAGGAGGGAGGAGAGGGCAGCGAGCAGCAGAGCCTGGGAGCCAGAGGGTAGCATCGCCTTGCAGGAAGAGGAACTGCAGGGTCGGCACAGAGGTGCCAGAGAGCACTGGGCACTCTTGTGTGGACTCTGACTCTTATCCTGTCATTCTTGCCACTTTCTGAAGCAGTTCTGGGAGTCCTCTTTCGTGAGTATCTTTAGATGCTTCATCCTAGGTGGCTTGATGTGCTGAATGGATTCAAAACATTTACCTTACCTGGTCATTTTGACTTTAGGGTACCAGAAGTTGCATGGAGCCGATCTGGTGAATAAGGTGGATGAGGAAACACGCTGTCATGTTTTTATTTGACAGAAATTTTGTTACTAACTGCTTCACAAAGTGGCAAGAAAGATGGGATAAATGGGCTCGAAGTGGGGGGGGGAGTATTTTGAGGGAGATCAATGGTAATGAATCTCTTACTGTAACAACATTTTTAATTTTTTTTGTAACATTTTTATACTTGATCTTAGCCAAGACTGAGAAGCAGTATAATAAAACTTTAAAAAACTTAAACATTCACTGTATTTTTCCTTATCACATTGTGTGTGTAAATGGTGATTGTACTGTATTGTGTTTGGAATAGTGACCACGAAAAGAGTCCGTTCTTGCTAAGTACAGATGCAGTCTGTCCTGAATGTTTTGGACCTGGGATTGGTTGGCTGTAAGAACACAGAACGGAGGGCAGACTGGGCTGCTTCATTTTTATTAGGAAACCTCTGAAGGACACCATGGCTAGAGCATGCATCTGAGAGTCACACCCTGAGATTCAGATTTTTAACCACTTGGAGCAGACTGAGGCAAGTCTGAGGTGTTCCCCACACACCCAGGGCTGCCCACACTTCTTTCCTCAGTAAGATCTTGTGACTCATGAGCTGCCTTCTCAGGGATGGAGACAGGATGCCGGGGAGCGGTTGCTGCCAGGCTCTTCCCTTCTGAGGTGAGACTTGCAGGAGACTTGGGCTGACTGCATTCACCCCCGCTCATTCTGAAGCTCTGGTTTCTCATGGGAGACAGGACTGTGACCTCACAGCTTAAGTGGCCCTTTCTGTGACGTGTCCTGGGATGTGCTGGTGCCGGGCACTCTGGACCGAGGTCTCCATGCTCTCACTCCTCTTTCCTGCCCACTAGTGGGCCAGGCTAGGACCCTTGGGGACACTGAGACTTGAGGGCCGGCAGTGAAGGCAGAGCACTGGGCCACGAAGCCGTGTGCAGGTGACCCAGCCATTTAATAGGTCCCTGAGCTCCTGGAAGGGACCCAGCAGAGGCTCAATCCTGTGGCATCTTCACATGCACAGGGGCTTTTACCCCAAGGTCTTCTGCACACAGATGATAATTCTGGAGTGGTCAAGCAGCTCTTGTGACCCACTGAGGACTCTGTCTGTCTCTGAGCATGTGCAGGTGGCAGGGGCCAGGTCAGCCTGAAGCCTGTGCGTCCTTAGGGAGCAGGTTCTGGTGGCTCTCCTGGCCAGGGGGTGACACCGGGCTTGCCTTCTGAGTCCATCCTGAGCAGGGGTCCCCTGGGGGCCGGGAATGCAGGAGCTGAGGAGAGGGGGACTTTGCCCATGGTGTCACTTTCATGGGAAGGAGGAAGCAGGGGAAATGCCCCCCTCGATGATTCACAGAGGGGACCATCTGTGTAAGACTTTCCCTCCTGCTCATGCACGGTCTTCCTGGTGAGTAAACACTGAGGAGGAAGCACAAGCGGAAGGACGCTTCCTAAGTAATTCCAGTGAGTTGTTTCTGCAGCCAGGGATGAGCCCAGAGCCAGGCCACTTCAAACACAGTGCCGTCACCTCGTGGCCTGTCTGCTACAGGCTCTCTCTAGGTGGGAGTTAAAATATCACAGGGAAGGAGGAGGCAGAAGTGTTGGAAGGAGAAGGTGACTGTGCTAAGCCAAGGAGACAGAGGAATCGGGGTTGATGCTCCAAGAGGAAAGCTTGTTCAGAGAGCAGGGAGACCTTTCTGGCCGGAACCGAGAAGGTAAAAGTGTCCTAAGAGACAAGGAGATGTCTTCTGGCGCTGAGATCAAAGCCCCTGGATTTGGAAGGTTGTCATGCTCCATTTTTAAGAAGCAGCCACCCTCCAATTGGATGCGTGGAAACTGGAGAATGTGACTGCAAAAGGCTTGGGTGGAAAGAATGGAAACCTGTGGAAATAAAGGCAGCTTGGTTATTTTCCCTGGGAGATTAATAACGAGTGGGCCAAGGTTTTCGGCTAACAGGATGTGAGGATCGTAGGAAACGAGTCCCCAGGTCTTCCAAACGGGGCCTTGAAGTGTTGTATTTTGGACGTGACTATGGGATTTGGGAGGGTAATTCTTCCTCAATACCAGCCCTGTGCATGTATTGTTCACAGATCAAAGGACAGAGGATGGGGCTTCATGCCAGAAAAGTAGCCCATAAAATGCTTTATTAAGCACGGAGAAATAAGCTTTGGCGAGAACACACTCTTATACACACAGGAAAAGTGACCAAGGTAAAGAAGCCAGTAAAACCCCCTAGAAGCCAGAGCCAGGCACATTTTTCAAACAAGATGAAGAGAGAGACCAGCCACGGTGCTGACGACCACGATCCAATGACATTTCCAGTAATGAGGCATCGTGACACCTGGCCACTTCCTCAGGGGAAGCTGGTGGTCCTTTGGGCTTTCTGGGCCTCCTACTGCAGAGCGGAGCTGGCGATAGCTCTGTAGTGCTGCTGCCCTCCCTCCCTCCTCTGTCCCGGACGGGACAGTTTAAAGCAGCTTTCTGATGCATAAGGGGTGGATCTGGGGTCGTCACCAGTTCGGGGTCCGAGGAGTTTAAAGATCTCGTTGCAGCTGGTAAGTCTGAGGTGGGTTTCAGTGACGGCTGTGCCTGTCGCCACCAGAGCAGGGACCCTCGGGGAGCAGCCGGGGACCTAAGGCATAGGACATGCATGACAGGAATGTAGGAAACCAGAGCAGGGACTTTGGGAAGCAAAACCAAATACAACAGCAGGTTAATAAAAAGGAGTCCCATGTCCACCACGCAGTGCCCTGGGTCTTTGGTGCAGTCGTGAACCCTTCGAGGTCTGCACCTGCCACCTCCGCCCTCACGTGCTGGTGTGTTACCCTATTGTACATGACCACAACTGTAGTTACCCACGTGGACTTGGGAGGCCTCATAGTCCCCAGCAAGCAGTGGCCACATCCCTGTGCAGCCTTGTCCCCTGCCTGGCAGCTGGCTTCTCCCTAACGGAGTCTGACAGAGGAGTGGAAAGTGTCTCCCTGATTAGGCTGCACAGGATGGTAGCTTTGGTCTTGCTAGCTGACTGTCTTAGCTACTTTTCCCATTGCTGGGACCATATACCTGACACCCCAAATTAAAGACGGGAAGGTTTATTTTGGCTCACAGTTTGTAGAGGTTTCAGCCAAAGGTGGCTGGCTCCAAGGCAGAGTGGCACAGAAGAGGGGCATCGCCGAGGAGAAACAGTTCTTGGCAGGCTGAAGGCAGCAAAGCAGTGAAATAGCAAGCAGCAAGCAACAAGCACCAGTAGCAGCTTCTTTCCGTCTGTCTGTATTCTACCTAGGTTACCCACCCTTAGGTCCAGTAGTAGTCACACCCAGAACTACGCCAAACCAATCAGTGGACTGATTTAGTATCACACTCCCTTAATCCCAGCGTCACGCACTCTAAATCCACCTCCTCTGGAACAGCCCCACCTAGGCTGCATGAGGCTTCCGGGGGACATCTAGACACGTAGTGCTGACCTTCTCCATTATCTCCCCAGGTCAAGAGTGCTGATGAAGCCAAGGGCTGTGCTGGCGATGTCCTCTTGGCCAGGGACTAATGGTGACCCCTGCTCATCAGCCAGCTAGGAATGACAGTCCTCAGACCATCAGCCCTACAAGACCTGAAATCCACCAGTGACCGCAGTGCCTGGAAAGGGATCCCATTGAGCCCTCAGGGGAGGCCCAGTCCTGGCCAGCATCCTGATAGCCACCTTGTGGAGACCTGGGCGGGGAAGAATGAGCTGAGCAGGGCCATGGCTGCTCCACAGGCACCGGGGGGGCCGTGAACCTGTGCCTTCTGGCCCTTGGCATGTGTGGGTAACCTGCCAGGCAGCAACAGCCCCGAGTGCAAACTTTCTGGGATTTCACAGACCCTGGCCTTGCTAGGGCCTTCCTGATACCCTGCGAAGCCCTTTCTTCCCCTTCCTCCTGCCAGCCTGGCCTCCCCCTTTAGACAGAGCTCAAACATGCCCTCTTCAGGAGGCCCTAGAACCTTCCCCCGGCCCTGCCTGCGCTCGGACTTGACCTCCCTTCCCCCTGGCCCCGCTGCATCTTGCAGCCACCGTTGCTGTAACATTTCGACCTCTTTTCTCTCAATCTCCATGGACATCGAGGCAGGACCTTCCCCCAAAGTCTTGGAGGGGGAAACTATCTTACTGGTGGCTCTGTGACCAATCTCTTGGAATCATATGAAGCCAGCTTTGCAAGCACGTGTGCATGCGTGTATTTTCAGTACCCGTGATCACACTCAGGGCCTTACTCGAGGTAGGCAAGTGCTCTAGCACGGAGCTCCACCCCAGCCCTGTTTGCTAATTACAAAAGAGAACATCATGCAGTTCGTCCTCGACAAGTTTTCAGAGCCGCCTCCGCCACCCTCATTCCTGGCTCCCTGCGCTTTGATCCCTCTGCCCCATGCTAGGTTCCGGGTCTGCTACCACTCATGTGCCGTGAGAGGCGTCGGCATCTCTAGACGCGTCGGAGCCTGTGGTGGCGCTGGATGAAATCTGAGCAACGCGTTAGGAGGCGAGGAACAAACAGGGAAGTGAAGGGATGAGTGGATGCACCAAGAGAAGGATAGGGCTCCCTCGGGCGTCCTGGTGCTGGAGGTAGGAGTCAGGTTTCCGCAGATTCCGGCGGGCATGAGGGGGCGGCGGGTTGGTGGGGGGGACCAGGCCTCTACTCCTAGGGCCAGGAGGGGACAGAGGTGGGCCCAGGCCAGGCCAGGGACAAGGACATGAGGACCGCTTGCCCCCAAGGGGGTGGGGAAGGGCAGGAGACCGGAAGGCGGTGTCTGCCCGGCCCGGTGTCAATGCAGCTGTGCTTTGGAGCCTCAGCTCAGCACCTCGAGGTTTCCACACACCTTTAACAGCTCACGAGACCCTTGCTTCTCCACTTTGTGCCATTTTCTATGCTGTCACCTCTTTTGCTCCCGTACTCAGGTGCCAGCCAGCGTGCCAAGCAGAGCAGGAGGCCACAGCTGGTACTCATGGAAGGTGTGCTGTATTACACCCAGCCGTCTCAGGTGGGCACAGATCCACGGGAGGTGGCATCTGTATGTCAAAGGGACATCTGCATTCCTGTGTCCATCATAGCACTCTTCACAACTGCCAAGAAATGGAGTCAACTTGTGTCCATCGGTGGAAGAATAAGAAAAAACATGTGGCATATATACACCAAGGAATACTATTCAGCCCTGAACAAGAACATCCTGTTGTACAAAACTGCATGAATGAACCCGGAGGACTTGATGTTAAGTGACATAAGCCAGGCACAGAAAGACAATTACCACAGCATCCCACTCATGTGTGGAATCTAAAAAAGTTAAATTCATAGAAGTAGAGTTGAACAGTCATTCCCAGGGCGTGGGGAGACAGGATTAGGGAGATGAAGGTGAAGGCATTTCACTTAGGGAATAACTTCAAGAGGTCTGTACCACATGGTGACTGGAGTTCATAATGATGTATTAATACCTGACAATCGCTAAGAGGGTAGATTTTGAGTGTCCTCCCCACAATAAAAGCGTGTGTGAAGTAACACATATGTTAGTGACTCCACAATGTGTACCTATTTCAAAACATGTTGCATGATAAATATATGTAACATTTATTTACCAATCAAACATAAAATTAAAAAATGCTCTCCTATTGCCAGCTTTGGGTGGGGGGTGGCATTGGAGGAGTGGAAGCCCAGTGGACGATTTCTTTTTTCAGTACCAGGGGTTGAGCTCAGCGCCTTCCCATCATCCTCGGACTTTTTCTTTTCTTTTTTATTTTGTGACACAGTCTACCTAAATTTTCCCGGCTGGGTCAAATTTGTGATCCTCCTGCCTCGGCCTCCCAAGGTGCTGGTGTTACAAGTGTGCACCCCCGAACCCAGCTCCCCCGCTTTTGCACTGAGAGAGAGGATTCTGGCCTCTTAGGCTTTGCTAAGGCTTTCCCGGGTCATCTCAGGGGCAGGCATTGACTGGAACTGGGAGGCTCCTGGCAGCAGCTTCTGGCCCAAGGTGCTGCAGGCTTCGTCCCCTGAGTCCTGGGAGCAGGGCAAGGCGGGAGGTGGCGTCCCCGAGCAGCTTCCGGGAGATACAGCTCTTGGGCTTGGCCTGAGGGACAGGGAGGAGTGACTAGAAGAAGGAGCATCGGGAGAGGCCTGCGGTCCCCAGGGCTGGGACGCACTGTCCCCACACTGCTTCGTGTGCCGGGCTCTGTGCGATGGGACCCAGAGAGGTGGCGATGGCGGCCTGGTGACTGTCTCAGAGCACGGCGGCCTGAGGAGGGCTGTGGGCTCTGGTGAGAGGGACGTGCTGAGGGGACCCCAGGCGGTGCCTCGGGCTCTGAGGAGGGCATGGGCTGTGTGACAGCCCTGGGTGACTTCCAATCCCAGCGTCCGAAGTGGCATTCAAAGCTGTGGCCTCTTGGGTGGACAGGACAGGGTGTGCTGGGCTTCAGCCTCCTCCCAGCATTGGCTGTGGCTGTGGGGATGGTGTCCAAAGCAAGGAAGGAGCAAGCAGGTGGCAGGACGAGGAGAGACGCCCACCCCTCAGCCCAGGAGGACAGCTCCACCATCCTGTCACCCTCAGCCGGCTGGGGAATCGGCCTGCCTCAAAAACACCAATAGTAATCCTAGCACTGGGGAGGCTGAGGCAGGAGGATCCTCACAGGTTTGAGGCCAGCCTGGGCTACATAGTGAGTTCAAGGCCAGCCTGAACTAGGTAGTGAGACCTTGTCTCAAAAAAGTCAACTGGGTTCCTACCAGAAAGCAATACAAGTTCATTGTAAAAAGTTAGAAAATATGGAAAAGAACAAGAAAAAAATTGCCCATAATTAAACCATTCAGAACCACTGTTAAGATATTATATTTTAATCCATGGAAATGTTTGTTTGTTTTATAAAGCTTTAATTATATAACAAATATAATTGAACCTGTTTCTTTAAAAGTTTCTATTTTTTTTTTTTTTTTGGTACCGGGGATTGGACTTGGGTTCTTGAGCTTGCACAGCAGGCTTCGAAACCGCTGAGCTAAATCCCCGGCCCAAAAGTTCCTATTGATATGGAAGCATTTTAAAAGTTATTTTAAAACTTTGTAAATTTTATTATTGCCCTTTTTACCCAATTTTTTGGATTATACACAAATAACTTGTTTTTATCGTGTGTAATTTAGTAATGTGTTTTAAGCAATGCCTTTTCCTTTGGGAAAAGTCTGTTTGGGAAATGGTGTGTTTTCTGTGTTCTCAATTTATATCTCAAATTTGATTTAAGAGTTGTTTATAGAATATTTTTAGTTTCTAAAAGGTAAGTTTTTATTTGTCAGTGAAATGGCTATTAGTCAAACTGGTGGATATATTATTCTTTGTTCTTTCAGTATGGGGATTGCACCAGGCCCTTTACACTGAGCTGGATGCTCAGCCTTTTAAAATTATGTAGCTGTTGACACGGGCTCATACTAAGTTGCTACGTCGCCCAAGTGGGGCTTGACCTTGTAATCTTCCTGCCTCAGCCTCCCCGAGTACGGTGATTTTCAATGAACTGTTTAATTAATGTTGTCCTGAGAATCTTTGTAGATGAAGCTCTTCCCTTAGAGCATGAGTTCTCAGCGGCGGGGGCTGAATCTGACTGTGGGGTGAGGTCCAGCCTGCTCTTTGTGAAGGGCACGCAGGTGTAGGTGGGGTAATAATTGTGTATGTAGCATATCTGTGGTATGAGGCTTCACGGTAGGGGGGAAAAGACAAGGAAACGAGTTTCTCAAAAGGATCCTCAGTCGAGGGTGGAAACGCCGACCAGATTAAGAAACACGGGCTTAGAAGTGGGGTCACTGACCCTTGGGGGTGAGCACTTGGGTGGGCTGGATACGCATTCGCCGTGTGCTGTGCACAAACCTCGTGCTGGCGTCTGCTCCCTGGTGTCACCAGACGCTGTGAGTGCGTGGCCCTGGGCGAGTGGCCCCACCTCTCTGAGCCTCACACTCCTAACCTGTCACTCGGAGTTTCAGCGTCTCCCGTACCTGCCAGCGTCCTTGGGTCTGAATAACACGAATTTATTCTCTGGACTTAAGATACAGAAGGCATTTTCTGCTGGGATTAGGGAAAGCCCAAGAATCACTGCGCAGCTGAGCCCCAAGACGGGGATGAGGAGCCACCCGCTGCCGCTGCCTCTGGGGTACAGATGTTGCTCCGGACGGTGCTGCTGTTGGACGCTTGTCCCAGCCCCCTTCCTCCTCCTGCTGGATCCTGACTCACGGCTGATGGCCCAGCAGGCCCCATGTCTGGGCTTGGCAGCAGTGACAGCCGGGAGCCCCAAGGCCGAGGATGGGTCCCTGCCACTGAGCAGGGGCATCCGATGTCCTGTGGCTGTGAGCTGTGGCCGTCAGGTGCTCAGGAGGGGACAGTGGCGCTTTTCAGTGCCTTTCATCTGGTCACACGGTCTCGCACTCGGTTTTCTACCCACCCTGCTTCCTTCTCTGTCAGCCGCGTCTCCTGCCTGGAGGAAGCCACAGACCGCTTCCTCCTGCCTGTCTCCCAGCACGATCTTTGTCCTGTGCTGACCTCGAGCCACGGGCACTGTGTCCCCTCCAGAGCCCCATCCCTCCAGCCACCTGCCTCGGCCCTTTGCTCTGTGCCTGCAGGAGCCGACCTCTCTTGGGGACTGCCGTTCGCTTACACGACGGAGGAGCAGTCGGTCCGCACCAGGGGGCACCGTGGCAGCTCCCCACACTCCCACAAGGGCCCAGCGGCCTATTTCTGTGCAGCTGGCCTGGGGTCACTGCCTGCCCGTCTGTCCAGTGCTGTCCTCCGGTGGGCGGTGAGCTGGGTGGACGTGTGTGCTCAGTCACTTTGTACCCGCAGGGCTTCCTCCCCTGTTGTCCTTGGTCCTGGGCGTCCGAGGTCAGCCAGCTGTCACCTGTGGGACTCAAGGCTGGCCAGGGCCGTGCCCCCACTTCCCGACCTCTTCCGGTGCGTCCTTGGCTCAGGCCCCTCTTCTGTCTTCGGAGCCCAGAGGCTGCATTTCCCTGACCTTCTGTCCCGGCCCCTCCGCTCAGCGACAGCCAGGAGAAGTGCTGGTTCCTAGGGCCTCGTGGTCCCTGCGCCCCACAGTCAGCAGAGCCCCCTACCTCCAGGCCTCCGACCTTGCCTTCCAAGCCTCGCTGGGCTCAGGCAGGGCCCACTCTTGGGCGCCACTGTTGTGGCCAACACGAGCTCCCACCCAGGACGCCCCGGGCTCCCATGAAGAGCAGCGGGGCTGAGAGGAGAGGGGCGGCACCGGGAGGGGCGTCCAGGGCTCAGCCGGCTGCGCGGACCTGGAGCTTAGGAAGAGGCCCGCAGACACGCGAGGGCGGCCGAACGCCGTGCAGAGCCCCGCGTCCCAACGCCGCCTTCTGCCCGAGACGCCCGGCTCTGGGCAGCGCGGTGGCTCCTGCCCCAGGAGGCGTGGTCTGGCGGGAGGACCTCTTGCGCCTTGGTGAAGAGTTTCTGAAAATCAGGTGGCTTCTCCCTTTGCCTGTGACGGGAGATTTTCCTCCTCCTGGACTCTGTGCAGAACAGCATCTGCCTGTCTTCTGAGTACCGTCCCTCATCTGTCTAGCCGTCCGTTAATCAGTGTCCAGACTATGCCTCACCACCGTCCGTCTCCGTCCATCTGTCCTCCATCTCCGTCTACCCACTGATCAGAAATCCCTAGCCGCGGCCGTATCTCCTCCCTCTGCCCCTCTACCACGTATCTCTGTCTTCTGATCATCTGCTTACTTTATCACCGGCCAGCCCCTCGCTGAACCCCAGTTTATGAGCTCTCTCGCTTTCCAGGAATCCTTACAAATATATTTCCAAAGCCCGCTTTCATTTTTGCCAACTTTTCCTGGCTCAGGAGACGGGAATTCCCTAGTACAGACAAATTTGGGGAGGGGCTTTCTTTCCGCTCCAGCCCTGTCGAGGGAGAGTGGGGAGCGGAGCGCCTGACTCCACACACCCATTTCCTCCACACCGTAGGACTCCAGGGCCAGGGTGCACAGGCCCACGTGTGTGCACACACACGGCACACACACGGCACACACTCAGGCACACTCCAAGCCCTCTCCAAGGACTAAAGCAGCAGACGCAAGTTCCCCCTAGCTGAGGGCTCAGTCTGGGAGGACGTCTTAGAGGAGGACAGGAAGAAACAGATGGCAGAACAGGAGCGATTGCACAGCGTGACCTGGGCCATGGAGTTGTGCATGGCACTGCTCTTCAGTGCGGGCCAAGAGCCTCCGGGAGACTTTCCGTTTGACCTGCACCCTACAGAGCTTGGGGACAGCTCCCGGGTCGACCGCTGTCTGTGCCACTCGTGAGCGTCAAATCCTCCTCTACCATCTGGAGTTGCCTCCCAGGACCACAGTGCCCAGCCCCTCCGAGTCCCCTCGTGGCTCCTGCTGCTGTCTTTGTCTCCAGGCCGGGCCGGCACCTGCCTGCACCCTGAGCATGGTGGCTGTTCCCTGCCAGGCACTGGGAAGCCTCCGCTGTGCTCTGGTCTGCTATTTTTAGCTTTGCATGGGAAAGTCGGAGGAAGCAGGGAGAAGGCCCATCAGCCAAAAATCTCTTCTGGGGCGGCTGCCATCTCGGCTGGCTTGGAGTGAGAAAGGAGGGGAGGGAGGTAGAGACGTCTCCAGCACCCCATTAAACACCTCGGGGCTTCCCTAGGATGCTCTGAATCCCTCCTGCTAGGACAGACCGTCTCTGCCTGCCAGGCTCGCTCGCCGAGGACAGAGGGTGGTCAGCAAGGGGTTTGGGGCTGGGCAGCTGTAGCCGAGCTGGGAAGCAGGGCAGGAGGCCTGGCTGCAGGGGGTGGAAGGCACGAGAGACAGCGGGGAGACCGGAGACTGGAAGCAGGGAGGCCAAGCAGTTGGTCGCCATCAGAGAACAGACACTGGTGCAGCTGGGGAGATGGACAGACAGCCAGCCAGCGGGGAGGGCAGGGAGAGGAAGAGGGCGTGCAGCACTGGGGTGCACCGGGGCGGGGTCAGGGAGCCCGGGGTGAAGTCGGGGCAAGAAGCCTGCCAGGAAAGGGGAGAGCAGGACAGGCCCTGGGAGGGAGGAAGTGCCAGGCATTGCCCTGGCTCCGGGCAGCTCCAGGCTGGGGCTGACTCTCCAGACCTCCTGCCTCCTCTCCATCCCCACAGGGCAGTGCCGGGTTCAGGTTCGGCATCACACTGGCCAGCGTCCTGCCGAGGACCGGGGGTGTGCTCTCTGGGGAAGTTGTGATAACTCTGCTGGGAGAGCTGCTGACACCCAGGGCAGGGTGGCTGGGGACCCGCAAGCCTTCGAGGCTCATAAATGATCTGGTGAGACACCGCGATCTTCCTCGACAACCAGCGAAGCGGGTGCGGCTGTTCCAACAGACAGTGACAACGCGTCAGCGACACTCGCCTCCTCTGGGTGCATGAGGGGGCAGATTGAGCCAAAAGCAGCCCGTTGGGTGTGTGGTGTGAGGCTGGCCCTCAGTAAATCACAGTTACCCACCGCCCACTGTGTGAGGCGGGAACGCACTGCTGGGCACTGGGCCTCAGCTCGAAGCCTGTGCCCGGTGGGCGCTTCAGCACAAGCACAACTCGGGTCCCTGTGGTGTGGACAGGCTTTCTGCAACCAAAGTGACAAGGTGATGCTCAGCAAAGCCCTACAGCAGCTTGGGGACACGAAGGCATGTACCTGTGTCCTCCAGCATGGAGCCCAGGGAGGGTTTATCTCCATCCCTGTGCCCACTGAGGACCACTGGGGGCTGCGGATTCCTAGCACTGTGTAGAACACACAGGCTCTGCCTCTAGCGGCCCCCACAGAGGGGACAGTGGCAGGTCTCTGGAGGTGGACGCTCAGCCACCGCAGCCTCTCCCGGCCTGGTCTGATGCCCTGGGTCCCTGCCTGTCCCCAAGTGTCCCATTTGCTTCAAGCTAGGAACAGGTGCTACTTGTGTTGCCTAGTAGCAGCCACCTCCACCAGACACTGCTGACTTATTTCGTGAGAATCCCAGATGCTTGGGCCCCTGGGGTTTTCCCTCCTTCTTTAAGCCCACCCCGGGCTGCCCGACCCTGGCGGTTCCAGAGTGGCTTGAGGGTTCTCTCCCTCACACACCTGCCCTCTTCCCCTGCTCTCTCGTGGTCTTGCTTCTGTTCTCTAAGTGCGGCATTCAAGGCTCCTCACAGTCTCCCTCCCTACTTTCATTTTGCACGACCATTCCCTAGGTTTCCCTTCTCCAGCCATTAATGCACCCAGCAAGCCTGTGAGCGCCTGCCATGTGCCCACTGCTGCTTCTGGCATGGGGACACGGAGAGAAGCAACAGCCACACGTTTCCTGCACCCACAGAGCTGTTGGCCAGCATGGAATACAAACAAGCAGGTGAGAGCAGTGTGTCAGGTACCCAGGCACAGGGTGCTGTGACAATGTGAGAATTCGAAGCCACTCTGACTCAGTGACCAGGAATTTTTCCCAGGGAAGGACATTGGAAACTTAGAGGGAGAGGGTGGGAGCCCTCAGGAAGAGAGGCCCAGGCAGCGTGTGCTCAGGCTGCAGCAAGATTTCAGAAAAGTCCCACGTGTGTTTGGAAGAGGTGGAGGTGAGGCGCAGCCAGCAGGGAAAACCGAGGCTGGACCACCGGGCCTCCTAGGCCAGCACATTGAGGTCACGAAGCCACCGAAGGCCTGCACTGCATGCTCTTCCCCAGACCTGCCTGCCTGGTGTCGCGTCGCCCAGCTGTCGGGGTAACACACACGGATCGCCCGGCTGTGTGTCCAGCCATCAGGGCAGCGAGAGAGTGGCTGTGGGGACTGTCCTCGCACCCCAGCGTGCAGTGCAGGAAACCTCTGGGCTTTCTGGGGGACTGAGGTTTGGGGCCAGCTGCAGGTGCCTGGCAGGAAGGGGAGCCAGGAGAAGGGGCGAAGGCAGAGGGGACGGGATATTGAGAGATAGTGAGAAGACAGGTAATGAAGGGAAAGGGTGGAAAATTTCACTCAACTTTTTCTTAGGGAATAGTACTAAAAGTGCAATTTGTATTATAACTGGAAAGAACTGCAGCAAATCATCCAGAATACTAAAGAATCCAGAAGAGGCTGGGCGTGGTGGCGCATGCCTGTAGTCCCAGCACTCAGGAGGCCGAGGCAGGAGCATTGCCGTGAGTTGGAGGCCAGCCTGGGCTACAGAGTGAGGCCTTGCTCCCCCCTAAACAAACAAACAGAAAAAGGAATCCAGAAGAGAAATCTCAGCACACAGAAGCAGCGCCGGCAGTGGAGGGCAGAGGCCTCCAGCACAGGGCCCAGTGTGGCAAGCTGGGTCTCTGCCCATCAGTTATGCGCGTGATTCTGAGTCTGCCATGCAGTCAGGATGCTCAGTGCTCACTGCAACACTGTGGTTCGCATTTGTGGCTCTAATTAAATTGGGTGGTTTTGGTACTGGGGATCAAACTCGGGTCCTTGCACTTTCGGGGCAGGCAGCAGAACCACTGAGCTAAATCCCTGGCCCGCTTTAATTAAATTGAATTAACTGTAATCACCAGGGCTCTGTTTGCTTTACTCCCTGGCTCAACATGGTGTCTTTTAGCGGCCAGGCATACTGCTGCTGAGCTGAGAGCCAGAGCTGTACCATGTGGGCCGCTCACTCCTTCCTTCACTAGTCGGCCAGCCTGCTCTCTGGAGAGCAGAGCTGCAGGAACCAGCGTGGACACGAGCTCCAGCTCCAGCTCCGGCCGGCCACAGCCTGCTGTCCCTCTGTTGTGGCTTCCTTGCCTCTGCGACCACACCTGCTGAGCGAGCCGGGTGTAGGGCTGGGAGCCCCATCCCTGCAGGGTTGGGAGAGGCTGCTCTCCTGGACACAGGGTCTTGGGTGTTAGTCCTTAGGGCAGCCTGGATCCACACCAGAGTGCTCCTGTCTGCAGAGGCTGAGTGCAGGAGTCCCTTTCCGGGGAGGTCACGCGCCCGCCCTGCAGCCTCCCCGTGGGTGCCTTTGCCGTGAGCGCCCAAGGGTGCTGTGGATGGGCGCTGCTTCGGCTCCCGCTCCCGGGACTCCGCGGAGTCTGTTGGTGGCTGAGCTGCCTTGCCGCCCTTCTCTGTGGCTTTCCAAGGTCTCTTCTGCCCCCCACGATGATGGCACTCTGCCTCCAGGGCTCCAGGTGTCCCTTCTGCCGGGGCACCGCAGGCTTGTGTGTAACTTGCCCCGTGCCAGAGCCTGGGCCCAGTGCCTTCTTCTCCCCATGGGGGGCGTTGGAGGAGCTGCTGTGGAGTCGCCGGCGCTTCTGCTTTGGGTGCTGGGCCAGGCCCCGGGGTGCTACCTGGGCAGTGCGCCCACCGCCAGACTGCGCAGAAGTCTCAACTCCAGGCCCACTTGGAGCACAGGCAGTGACGCCTCCGCGGGCGCCAAGCTGCCACCGCCACCGGCCAGGGCGGCTGACACCCAGAAAGATGAGAAACAGCGCCAGGCTGCAGGCTTAATACGCGCGGAGCCAGGGCCGGAGCCGTTGCCTTCCCCCGAGTGGAGGTGTGGATTCCCTGCAGTCGAGTGGCGGTCGTCCACATGGACCCTGGACACAGGGTGCCTGGGGTCAAATCCCAGCCCTGCCACTTCACTGCTGTGTGACTTAGGGCAAGTGACTCCACTTCTCTGGGCTCTGGTTCTCCCGCCATAGAATGGGGACAGTAACAGTACCTACTTCTTAGGGCCGCTGTGCAGGTGCAGTGCCCCCTGCCCTGTGCCCCCTGGTGCCGACTGTGATTGCCACTTGATAGTATTTTCTTGCTTGTGACAGCAAAAAGTCATCCTTTCTGATACACAGAGTTTATACCAGAATCCTGGCAGCCACAAGAAAAATCAATGCTCACTCTGTCTCCAGTACTCGGGGAGGCACAAGGCAATGACACAGGTAGTTTTGTTTCTCAGGGACTTCCGGATGATGACTGTGGCCATGGCAGGGTTGGTGTGGCTGACAAGGGACAAGGGGCAGATGAGGCGCTGTCCCTTGCTGCTCTTGGGGGCTCTGGGCGAGGACCTCAGGGCCCCAGTCTCTCAGCTCTCAGGAGTGGTGTCACGGACGCCACCTCCCAGAACTGCAGTGAGCGGTAGCGAGTGCACCATTGGTTTGCGACCTAGAACTGCAACCAGAGAAAGCCAGTTACCTCTCCATCATGTCTGCCTTTCCAAACTGGCTCTGGGGCGACTGTCAAGATTCAACAGAATGGTGTACAAACTGGTGCTCATTGAATTGGGTTCCATAAATGGCATCTGCCCAGTACAGCTGTCCCTCTGTGTGCTGGAGAATTGGCTTCAGGACCCCCGTAGGTGCCAAATCCATGGATGCTCAAGTCCCTTAGATAAAACGGCACAGTATTTGCATATAGCCCACTCACAGCTGTATGTTTTAAACCATCTCTAGATTTCTTGTAATACCTAATACCATGTGAATAGTTATTATATTATGATTGTTTATGGAATAATGACATGAAAAGGAGTCTGTATGTGTTCAGTACAGACAAGCTTCCCCCTAATATTTGTATTTTCAGTCTATCCTAAGATGTTTTAGGGAGTCTAATACAGCTTTAGAGTCTCCTGATATCTTTTCAAACATAAATCTGACGGCACTTCCCTGCCTCCTGGAGAAGACAAGGCCTGATCTTTGTCCAGAGGGGCACGAAGTATTAGTGGAGGCAGCAGGCAGCCTCCTGCCAAGAGAGGAAACCTGAACAAAACCCTGGGCAGAGCCTTTAGAGCACAGCATGCAGTATCAGGCACGGTGCTAAATATACGGCGATTGTTTACATTTTAAAAATTATTACAGTATAAGACACATTGCCATTAACCCTCCCCAAAATACTCCACTTCATTTCCAACACACTTGTCCCATCAGTCTTGCTACTTTCTGAAGCAGCTCTGGAAGTCCTCTTTCATGAATGTCTTTAGCAGGTGGTAAAAATTATATGGTTAGTGCTGCTGCCAAGTGCCCTCCAACGGAAAGGCAGGCTTGTAAAAACATCACAGTGTGTCCTCATCCACCTTCCTCACCGCATTCGGCACCATCCTGCTTCTGACCAGGTCGAGAAAGAAATGTTTTGAATCAGTTCAGGACATTGAGGCAGCCACGACAGCTTCCAGAGCTGCTCCATAGAGTTGTGTAGAAGCAGGATTTGAACCTGGGTCATCTGGCCCTGGGGTCTGGGACTGAGGCTGGGAACACGTGGAGAAGTAAAAGGAGAAGGTAGCCTGAGTGCTGCGGACACCAGGCCCACCTTCCATGCAAAACAACTTCTTCAAGGAAGCACAAGTGTAATTACTCTTTGTCACCAACACAGCTGCAGCCCCTTGTTCTGCACGTCCTTGTAATCACCCTTTCCACTTCCTCTCTCCCTTCCCCTGGCTGCCTTCATTGATACCAACATGGACAGATGAGGTCAGAAAACTCCAGGGACTGCACACAGTGTCCTTCTCTCGGGTCACTCACTCACAAGGTCAGCATAACAAACGCATCCTGCTGCAAGGATCCTGCAGGGGAAGCGGGGGAGGAGCAGGCTCGTGCTCCTGGCTCTCCAGAATCCGGCCTGGTCCAGGCTGGCCAGGGACCCCTAGAGCCAAGTGGAGCAGTCGACCTCATGTGGACATCCGGGAGAGCACGCAGGACGCTGTTCACTGGGAGGAGTGTTTGCCCTCGGGACCCTTCGGCTTCATGGGACACACTGTTACCTCGTTTTGAATCAAAGTTTGAATCGATTACCTTTCACCTCATCATCTTTGAAACTACAGATGTCAGGAGCAAAATCCTTACTGTTGTTACCTCTTGAGGCACGTGGGGAAGGGCACCCCCAGCCTCTGAGCTGCCCTGGGCACACTGTGGCATGCACCCAGATCTTGGGCTCGCCTTCCCCATCAGCCGCACTGGGAGAATCATGTTGGAAATGCCCGCAGCACTTGGTTCATAAATGATTTCACGTGCATGTTTGGGAGGTCAGGAAGTGTTTGTTTCAGATTAAAAACGCTCTCCAAATAAAACCCAACAGTCTCTTTCTGCACATAGTTTCCCAAGGTGGGGGCCTTTCTTGTGTCCCTTTATTTAGAAATTCTGTGGATGGGAGGAAAAGCAAGCTGCTGGTGTTGGGTGGCCAACGATGAAGATTTAGGGAGAAGAAGGATTTGCTTGAGAGATATGTATGCTGTGTTTTGGAAATGAAGTGAGTTTTGCTTCTCAGAGAGGGGATGATTTTGGGATTTATGTTTCCTCCGTTGGAAAAATGACCAAGCACATTTTCCCCAAGCACTAACTCTAATCAATTCCCTTTGTTATTAAAGAGACAAACATATTGTCTGAAGTGGAATAAAGGTAAAACTCACTGAGTTGTAGTGTTTGGGGTTACATGAAATTTTGGGGGTGTCTCTAGAGCTGCACTTTTGCTTATTCCTAGTTGCGGAGTGTTTTTCCTTTTTGGTCTCGATGCACACGAGATAAATCAGACACAGGTCTAGAATCTCACAGTGCGGCCCTGGTTCCCAGCTGGGGCCAGGGACCTGGCCAGTCCCGTCCAGAGGAGGCCGGGTTCTGGGGTGGCCTGGGATCACCCACTTGCACACCCCACAAACCCAAGGTCTGGGGATCTGAAAGCTCTGCACACTCGGCCTGACCTGCTTGGCCTGGGCTCTGGCTGGCTCCGTGGGGCGGCTGGGCCTCTGGGCACCAGGCTTTGGGGGTCAGGTCCAGGTTGGGCCAGGAGGGCTTAAGGGAGGGACAGGACAGGGAGGGGATGGGGAATGGGGGGCAGGGGTAGGGGAGAGGGAGGAGCGGGAAGGAGAAGTGGGGGAGGGGAGGGGACTGAGGAGGGGAGGAGGGGGAGGAGGGGGAGGAGGGCGCGGGCTGGGGAGAGGACCAGTCAGGCGGCTGCCCCACTTCTCCCCTCTGCGCCCCACAGAAGTTGCCCCCCCAAGTGCTTTGCCTGTGTCTGCATGGTCAGCCCTGGAGCTGGCAGACAAGTCATATGTTTCTGATTTGACTTTAAGACCACCACACTGGAGGAGGGGGCAGAGATGCCCTGCCTGGGGTGGCATCGTGGTGTCCCTGGGTGTGCGGTGACCACCCCTCCTGGCAGCAGCTTCATAGCCAAGTGGTACTGGTCTTTCTGCTCACTTGGAAGGGGCCAAGCATAGGAAACCCTCTCCACTCTGTGCTCATGGCCACAGCTGGACAGGCAGCTGTTGGGGGATCCCCTTGGGGCCTTTACCACCCAGCCAGCTTCCCCGCGTGGCCCTCACCTGCTTTCTGCCACCTGTCCACTGCCGGGGCGCTTGGTCCTGCCTGCACCTCCCGTCATTCAGAACCTGCCCAACGCAGGACCTTTAAAAAACCCAAATCTCAGCCTCGCTAGAGGCCCTGCTTTTCTCACCCGGGTAGGAGGGGGCATCCTTCTTCCCATTTGGGATTCTGTATTTTGAGGCTGATCACACAAATGACCAAGATAAAAGTCCCTTAAAGTCTATGACAGTTTTGACTTTAAACATGAGGCCAGTTAACAAGGAAAGCAGCAATAAATCCAACCCAGGGCACAACCTCGCACTAAATTGTCTCTTACAGTGTCCAGATTTCAGGCCAAGCTGTCAATTCGATGCCCCTCTTCTCCGCAGGCCTCCCGAGTTCCCTTTTAGGTTGTGTTGTTTTCGTTGGTTCACTTTTGTCTCACTGCCAAGTTATCTCTGCGAGACTCTACCCCCATTTTCTGCCTCTGTTTTCCAAGTTCCTTCAGCATGACCAGAGCAACACGCCCACCCCTTGCTGCTCCGCAAAATCCCTCGAGCTGCTGTCCTAGCAGTTTTGAAACAAGCTTGTGTGGGAACATCTTGTCCTCCCTCCGTGCACACTGGTGAGGGATGGAGGCCTGGGTATTTGCTGGGAATGAGAACATGGAGAAGGCTGCTGGAACCGAGCGGGGATGTTCTTCTTGTCCTTTGTCCTTTGCACAAGGCTATCTTGTATCCTTGGAGCAGGCCAGGGTTAACCAGAGGCTGTTTGTGCCGAGTAAGGAGTCCATTAGCAATCATGATCACACGGCTTACACTCATGGGCTGATGGGAGAGACAAAGTCACCCAAGGATGTTTTCGGCTGTACAGTTAATGGTTATCTTGCTTCCAAGGCCATGGCGAAACGGTGTTGATTTTATGGCCTGGAACCCTCTATTCGGACCAGGCTGCACTGAGCGCGGTGTGATCTTCCCTCACCACCAGATTTCAGAGGAAGTCACGGAGTCATTACACACACACCACACCCTATTTTCCAATTGGTGTTCTGCGAAAGGAAGCTCAGGTCATTGTCTTTGCTCAGCACCCCTAGTAAGTGCTTTGTAGATGAAGGGCTTCGTAGACTAAGGGGATTCTGAGTGCCCAGGGGTTGGTGTTGGGGAGTATACGAGCTAGGTACAGAGAGGAGAAGGAGGATTTCCCTAAGTGCACGAAGTTCTCAAAGCACCTCTCTGTTCGGTGTCTTTGCACTTGCACAAGTGTAATAATGACAGCGACGAGAATAATCTGTAACTGCTAACATGCACTGGGCATTCACCATGGGCCGAGTCCCTGCAAACACTGTGTCCTTTAATCCTCACAGGACTGCAGTGGGGGAGGCAGGTCCCCAATTTCACAGATGAGAAAATAAGTCAGGAAGTGCCCGTGTGACTCACAGGGCTGCACAGCCAGGACACGGATGAGTTTCGAGTGCTACTTTCAGGCCTGCGCTCTTCTGCCCCTCATGCGATTGTGCAGGAAAAGCCATTGGCAAAGTAAATCAATGAAATCAGCCCCAGGAAATGTCCCAGTGCAGGGACAGCTGGCATCTGGGAGGGAGGGAGAGAAGGCTGCTGAGGGTGAGCAGCAGGGGAGGAAGCCTGTTCTCTAACAACTTGTTCAACACCTGTCATTGCCATGGGCAGGTGCTTCAGGAGTCAGGAGGCCTGGGGACTGGGCCTGAAGGCCCAGAATGTTTGGATGGGGGATGAAGAGGTGGGCAGCAGATGGGCCTGGCAGTGGGGGGCGAGCCTGTCTGGCTGGGGTTCAGGGCGAGGACCCAGTGTGGCATGCCATGGCATGTCCAGGTCATCCCTGAGCCTTTCCGGCCCTGGCCTGTGTCTGGCAGAGCATGGCAAGTAGGGAACTGCACCCAGTCAGCCGGACCCCTCCCCTGTGCTCTTCGCAGGGCTCCAGCTGCAGTCCCTCTACCCTCTTCCACCTCTGCCCCTCTCTTCCACTGTCTTGCACTCAGTTTCTCCCCACAATCAAGAGATTATTTTCAAGTGGAGCAATGAGGTGCATGCACCATGTTCCTGGGAAGGCCTGTGAAGTCAGTGCTGTCTGTGTGTCTGCCCTGTTCCAAGCCCTCTGCAGGCACTGGTGTACCTAATGCGACATGCACGGAACACACATCCTATCTGTAGTCAAGGAAACAGAAGCATGTGTACATCTTCGGCCCACTGCTGAAGGTCACTCTGCGAATTTGGGACCAAGCCCTGGTTTAATTCCAGGAAGTCTGGCTTCAGTGTCTGTATGGTTAACCACATCATATGCACACCAGAGCCTTTTGTGACTAACTGAACATCAATCCCACAGCCATATGTGTGATGTGTGTGATTCTTTTTTCTGGGTGTGGTGGTGACTGAGACAGGGTCTCCCTATGTAGCCCAGGCTGGCCTCAAACTTCAGCAATCCTCCTGCCTCAGCTTCGGGAGTGCTGAGATTACAGATGTGTGCCACCACACCTGGCTTTGATGTGTGTAATGTGACATTCAAATCAAACAAGCCAAGGTCCATATTCTAGTCTCGGTCCCAAGATGTGCGGATTCTCTCGCCATTCTTCCGGCTCTCTCTCCCTCCCTCCCTGTCTCATGTCTTTCGGCTTTCCTGAACTCTTTGTTCTTTGTACTGTCAATCATCACGGAATAGCACCAAGTATAAGCAACAAATCCCCACAGAGACCAGTAGGAAGCTCCAGGTCTTGACCTTTAGGAACAATTTCTACTAACATAGGTCCTGGGGACTCAGCCCTAGGGTGCTGTTCTGTCTTCTGTGGAGTAAAACCCATGGAGGAGAGGCTGCCACACACGAGGTCGCCCACTCCTTGTTTCCTGCCAGGGCCTTGGAGAAGCTCCGAGTGCCCAGTGCCTGTTGTCAAGTAATGGACAGCCCCTTGGCCAGCTTCATCACCTCCAACTGATGTGTGGCTGAAGAGGGGCCTGATGGTTCTTTCACAAATGGAAACAGGAAGTGGCTACAGACAAAACTGTGGTCTCCTGGATGCAAGTTAATGCATCAAGCAGCTGGGCTAGATGTGACTGAACCAGCGTTCCTCCAAACACACCCATAGCACAGCCAGATTTGAACTTCCTGCATTGTCTGCAGCATTCTTGCAAATCTGGCCTCTGGGTGACATTGGTGAGCTGGACATTTTTAGGATTTGGGGACATTGTATTAAAATAGGGGCAGACAACATAATAGAGAAGGACCTGTAAAAGGGATATGTCACTCTAATATTGAGAATGTCCTCTGATAAGCAAGCGTATAATGTTTCCTGAACATTCAATAAGAGCAGGAAACACTTGGCAGAAGCCTTAGTCCCATGGTGATTATCGAATATTCCAACCCAAGGTATGGGTGATTGGAGGATGATAGAACTTCATAACTGCTGCAAGTCGCAGCCCCTTATCTGGATTTATCTGCAGAGATGGAGCAACAGCAGACTCATTTAGGCAAAGCAACGAACTGCTTTGGGAATCCCCGGAGGCCTTGGCATGAGAGTCGCATGAACTGTACGTACGTATTCAGGCAACGTCCTCAATGCTAGGAAGTCAGCAAGTTGCTGCACCCCTGCCAGCTCCAGAAATAAACACAATACCTTGCCTCTTACTCTGTGCCCGTGATCTCACTCACTCTTTGCAGGGATGAGGCCATCACTCGCTCTCCTTGGTGCCTGGTGCACGGACCACCACACAGCAGAGGGAGCAGCCTGGTGTCTGGCTCCTGAGTTGTTCTTGTAGAACCAGGCCTTACTTGCTGGGTTGATTCAACCCCGCTGTGTTGACACAGCATGCACTGCCCAGGTTTGGCGGTACCTGAGATGCAGTATGTCTGGGAACAATGGGGATCCCAGGACAGCTGGATATTGGGGTGCAGGAATGATAGTGGGCCGGCTCCTCACACCTGGAAACAATATCCTGCAGCTTCCCAGACATCCTCAGCACGGGGACGAAGTTGAACCCGTGGGAGTCAGAGCGCAGCAGAGAGGAGAGCTCAGGTCTGTTCACTCCCATCACAGTGTTTGTGTCATTTGTCCCTGTAGCTGTCTCTGAGTGAGGATAAGAACTATGATTCATGAGTTGCTAAAGACCGTGGAGGAAACTACTCTTATATAAACACCACTGATGTGGAATTGCTGCAGAAAACCGATTATTCAAAGCTGACTTTTATTGTACTTTCAAACCAAATATGTTGTTGTCCACATCCCTGTTCTTGGCCTTTATTAGAGACCTCTCTCTCTTTCTCTTTTCTTCTCTCCTTCCTCTCTCCTTTTCTTTTGCCCTTCTCTCCCTCTTTCCTTTATTTTTCTTTTCTCTTCTTTTCTTGGCAAAGACCCAAATCTCAATAGTTAACACAGTTAGAAGGTACAGTTTGAGTATCCTGAATCTAAATATCTGAAACCCCAAATCTGTAACTTTTTGAGCACCACCTTGCATCACAAGTGGACAGCCCCACATCCGACCTGGAGGTGGGTGGTCTCATCAGAGCTCAGGCACACCAAAACACCCCTACGTACCTAGGCTATGTGGAGAAGGTGTACACAAAACCTACATGAATTTTGGATCTAAACTTGAGTCCTATCCTCAAGGTGTCTCATAAAGTATATGTAAATATTCCCAAGTCTGAAAAAATCCCAGATCTAAAGGCTTCTGGTTCCACACATTTTGAAAGGGGACACTGCACCTGTCACAGCACTGGAGGTCAGAGGAGGGGTTCTGGAGAGCACGGGGCAGGAAGGGCAGGCTGTGCCAGGCCTGGGCTCCTGAGCATCCCAGCCACCGTTGCGGGGAGGCTCCTGTCTCCAAGATCATGTCCTGGGAAGGCCGTCTTGGGCCCTGCAGGGGCTCATGTTACCACCTACATCAGGTCCAGGCTCAGGCCTCCAGGTCCTGTGCGCTCTGCTGTCACCTGGTGCATCAGGGAGGGGAGATGTGGATCTGGGGACAGCTGGCAGTCGTGGCATGGCACTTTGCTTCTCGTGGATGAGGTCTCTTCCCAGCAGAGCTGTTCTGGGCCACGAGCCACGGAGAACCACCAAAACCATGCTTACCATTTTCTTGCATATTTTCTTGTAGTCAATAATTTTAAGACTTTTAAAAATTATCAATGTATTTAAAATCCTGACTCCAAAGAAATAGTATTCTGTTGATACATAAACAAAGGTTTTAGATGGTTGTAATAGTGAGGAAGTTTTTGAGCTCTGCCTTTTCATTCTTTTTTCCTTTCCTTTTTCTTTTTGTGATACTGGGGATGAGACCCAGGGTGATGAGTGCACTGAGCATGTGTCCTACTGCTGAGTGACTCCCCAGACCTACTGTTAAATTCCACCTGGAGCTTGGTACCATGTAGTCCATTACAACTTGCAGAGGGTGTTTTACAAGATTTTCCTCTTTTCTGTGGATTTGTGCAGTCTTCATTTTTATAACCTTTCCCACCATGAATGCTTTGTTGAGTGGCATAACCATAGCAGCCTTAATTACTCCTTTCCCTAGATTTTAATTTCTCCCCACCCCCTGTCAGTAATGGACAAGGTTGATGTCCCCACCAGACCTCTTCAAATTCTTTTCAGCATTTTTGTGCTGGCAGGAATGTGAGTCATTTTAGATGTTTTAGAAGGCTATCTGGTAGGCTCTCTTAACATATGTGTTCTCATCCAGAAGTCCCTTTTAGGAACTGGTGTTTTTATTTTTATGAGACAGATTTCCAGGAATGGGATATCTGGACAGCATGCAGAGGAATTACTCATAGTAGCAAAACTAAAAGAAAAAAAAAATCCCAGAGCAAAACAACAAAGATGTAGTGTTGTCAAAGTGGTTAGCCCATAACACCATTATGTATCTGCTAATAGAATGAGATGGAGATATTCCAGGTCAATTGATGTGATTTCCTTACAGTTGGTACCTGAGAAAAAGTGCAGGCAATTGGACACAATGTACAGGAGTCACCGCAGAATTAGGTGAATGTTTAGGTTAAAAAAATTATTACAGTATCTTCTAATCTATTCCACTGATCCTTGGGTCTGTTTCTTTGCCAGTACCATGCTGTTTTTATCACAGTAGCTTTGTAGTATAATTTCAAGATGGGGATCATGATACCCCTAGCCATGTCTCTGTTGCCTAGAATTGCTTTTTTTTTTCTAGGTCTCTTCTGGTTCCAAATGAATTTTTGGATTGTTTTCTCTAGTTCTGTGAAATATATTGTTGGAATTTCAATTGGCATTGCATTAAATCTATATAGTAGATTTGGAAGTATGGCCATTTTCACTATATTGGTTCTTCCTACCCAGGAACAAGGGATGTCTTTCCATTTTCTTATATCCTCCCCGATCTCCTTTCTCAGAGTGCTGTAGTTTTCAGTGTAGAGGTCTTTTGCATCCTTTGTTAGGTAGATTCCTAGATATTTCATTTTTTTGGATGCTATTGTAAAAGGAATTGTTTCCCTAATTTCTCTCTCAGTGAGTCTGTTATTTGTGTATAAGAAGGCTATTGTTTTTTTTGAGTGTTGACCTTGTATCCAGCTACTCTACTGAATCTGTCAATTAAGTCTAGAAGTCTTTTGGGAGAGTTTTTTGGGTCTTCTATGTAAAGTATCATATTGTCAGCAAATAATGACAGTTTAACTTCTTCCTTTCCTATCGTTATTCCTTTTATTTCTTTCTCTTTTCTAATTGCTGTGGCTAATGTTTCCAGAACTATATTGAACCGGAGTGGTGATAGTGGGCATCCTTGTCTTGTTCCTGATTTTAGCGTGAAAGTTTTCAGTTTTTGACCATTTAGTATGATGTTGGCTGTTGGTTTTTCATAGATACCCTTCATCAGGTTGAGATAAGGACCTTCTATTCTAATATTCTGTAGGGTTTTTATCATGAATCGGTGTTGGATTTTGTTAAATGCCTTTTCTGCATCTATTGAGATGATCATATGGTTTTTGTCCTTGATTGCTGATATAGTGTATTACATTTATTGATTTACAAATGTTGAACAGTCCTTGCATCCCTGGTATAAATCCAACTTGGTCAGAGTGCATGATCTTCTTGATGTCCCTCTGTATTCTGTTTCCCAGTATCTTGTTGAGGATTTTTACATCTGTTCATTAGGGAGATTGGCCTGTAGTTCTCTTTTTGGGTTGGGTCTTTCCTTTGTTTTGGAATCAAGGTAATTCTTGCTTCCAGAAATGAATTTGGAAGCCTGGCTTCAACAACTCCAGACATATTCAGGCACCTCATCTTTGACAAAGGAGCCAAACACTCTCATTGGAGGAAAGATAGCCTATTTAATAAATGGTGTTGGAAAAACTGGATTTCAACCTGCCAAAGATTAAAACTAGACCCATAGGAAAAGACTTTATGAACAAAACCTCAGTGGCACAGGAACTTGTACAAAGAACAACAACTAGCATCTCATCTTATTAAAAAGCTTCTGCACTGCAAGAGAAACCACCAACAGAGCTAACAGACAACCTACAATGTGGGAAAAAATTTTCAGCAACTGTACCTTAAACAAAGGACTACTATCTAGAATATATAAAGAACTGAAGAAAATCAGATCCCCCAAATTCAAAAACCCAATTCAAAAATGGGCATCTGAAATGAACAGACATGTCTCAGACAAAGAAGCAAAAGCAGTAAATAAATATATGGAACAATGTTCAACATCACTGGTCATTCAAGAAATGCAGATGAAAACATCACTGAGATTGCACCTCACCCCAGAAAGAATGGCTGATATTAAGAAATCAACCAATAGCAAATGCTGGCGGGTGTGTGGGGAGAAAGGATCCCTTCTCCATTGTTGATGGGAGTACAGACTGGTGCAACCACTGTGGAAATCAGTATGGAGAAACCTCAGAGAACTAAGGCTAGAGGTCCCATTTGACCCAGCTATTCCCTGGTGGGTATCTTCCCAAAAGAGTTAAAATAATCATACCACAGTGATATATGTGCACCCATGTTTATAGCAGCACAGTTTGTAATAGCTAAAGCTTGGAAACAGCCCAAGTGCCCATCAACTGGAAACTGAATAAAGATGTGGTTTTTTTTTTTAAATGGAGTACTACTCAGCCATAAAGAATGAGCAACTAGAGACATTTTTAGCTAAATGGATGCATAATGAGGCCATCCTCTTAAGTGAAATAAATAGGTCATACATGTGTAAATATCGAATAATTTCTCTAGTGTGAGAAACTAAAAGTGTAAATAAGAATTAAAATGATTAAAATGAATAATTGATAATTTGAAATAGGAAGAAAAGGTTCAAAGGGGTAGGGGTGGTGGGAGGGGAAGGGGAAAGGAAAGAAGGGAAAGGAAAAATGATGAGAAAAGACAAAAATGGAAATGAAGTCTATGTAAATAGGGAAGGGTGGAGGGCGTGAAGGGCCCACAGGTAATGGGGGAAAAATAAGAACCAAGATACATCATGTACAGGTATAAGCACCCAATGATAAATGTAAATGTATTGTATACCTAAAATGTACCAATAAAAGAATTTAAGGAAAAAAAAGAAATATTATAGTAATACATGCATACCCATGTATATAGCAGCACAATTGATAATAGCTAAATTTTGGAAACAGCCTACATGCCCATCAACAGATAGGATAAAGAAAAATGAATGGACAAGCAAAATCTGGCATATATATATATATATATATATATATGTATAAAATCTGATGTATATATAATGAAGTACTATTATGCCACAAAGAAGGATAAACTTGAGTCAATTGTAGATAAAGAGATGCATCTTGAGACCATAATGCTAAATGAAATAAACTGGATACAGAAAGTTAAAAAAAAATTATTGCAGTAAAAGACACATTTCTATTACTCTCCTGCAAAATCCTCCCCTTACTTTAAACACACGTGTTCCATTATTCTTGCCACTTTCTGAAGCCATTTTGGAAGTCCTCTTTCTTGCGAATTCTTTAGTTGCACTGTCGTGGCTGCCTCAGTAATCTGAATTGATTCAAAACATTTACCTTACATGAGCATTTTGACCTTCGGGAAGGGCTAGAAGTTGCATGGTGCCAGATCTGGCAAATAAAGTGGCAAATAACAGTGTCTACACTGTGATGTTTTACAAGCCCACCTTCCTGTTGGATTGGCAGCAGCATTCTCCATAGACTGATCACAACTTGTAAAGACACTCATGAAAGAAGACATCAGAACTGCTTCAGAAAGTGACAAGAATGGCAGGATAAGTGTGTTTGAAATTGAGGGGAGGGTGCCTTGAGAGAGATTAATGGCGGTGTGTCTTTTATAATACATTAAAAAAATTTAAAGTCACTGTATATTTTGACTACATCTGGTATGAGTCTACTTGTGGAAAACAGACAAGATAAAAATCAAACAAAACAAAAAAGTCTCTGTATAATGTACCCAAATGAAAGTGCAGATATATTCATATCTTAGTCACAAACTTTGCTTTTGAAGTAACTGGGAATGTCATCCAAATGACAATGTTACATCTGTTTCTTTGTAGCAAAAACTATTATCCACCTCCAATACCTTGTGACAAAAAGAATTTGTAAAATTCAGCCTAAAGACATTAGTTTATAATGCAAAGGCTATAGGAGCTATTTGTTTCAAATGCACAGAAGTAATGCTATTTTTAATTAGGCAGTGATTTTGTTTTACATTTTATTCTAAAAGCAACATGATACTTGTTCCTGGGGAAAACAAAATAGCAAGATGAGGAGTATGTCTTTCCAAAAACTGATAGGGATGATGATAACTCACATTTTTAGTTCTTAGTGTGTTCCAGATATTGCAAATAAAGCAGTGTATGGTGCGTGTCTAGCAGGCCCCCATGCGGTGCTCTGCAGCAGACGTTACCTGAAGCAGGGGCCAAGCATGGAGGCAGAATAGCCAATCGGAAGCCACTGTGGGGATCCAGAGGAGTGCAGTCCTGCTGCTGTGAGATAGAACTGTTACAATTTGAGTATGAAGTATTCCCTAAACACTCATGTATGGGGCTTGGCCCGCAATGGGCTTGGTCCTCAGTGCAGTATGGTTCAGAGGTGGGGCCTAGAGATGGGATTAACCCACTGGTGAGTTAGTTCACAGGTCAGTGGACTATTGGGAGGGGAGGCCAAGTTGGAGGAAGAAGGTCTCTGGATGTGTGCCTTTGTATACTATATCTTGTTCCTGGCTCCTTGCTGTCTGTTGCTCTGCTTCCTGGCTACCATGAGGAGAGCAGCTTTGCTGGGGCACACCATTCCGGCATGATGTTTCTGTCCTACCACAGGCCTAAAAGCAATGGAGCCAGCTGACCATGGAGTGAAACCTCCAAAACTATGAGCCAAAATAAACTTTTCCTCCCTTTAAGTTGTTATTCTCAGGTATTTTGTTCCAGGGACAGCATGCTAACAGGAAAACACTGGCAGTAATTCTAATTCAACTGCACCCCTGAAACTGTTCACCATCACCTCTCCCATTCTTCTCCCCCGACCCTTCTAGTCTCCAGGAAACACTACTGTACTCTCTACTTCTGCGTCATCAGTATTTAAGCTTCCACCCGCACAAGCGAGAAAATGTAGTATTTGTTTTTCTGGGTCTGACTTATTTCACTTAACATAACAATGTTATCCAGACCATCCATGTTGCTATAATGCCAGTGTCTTATTCTTCTTAGAAGGAGTATTTTAAGAATATTCTGAACAATATTTCATTGTTTGCTCTGTTTTGCAGTGGGGATCCCACCCAAGGTCTTTTGAATGCTGGGCAAGCACTCTATCCCTGAGCTCCACCCTAGCCCTCTATTGTGTTTATACAGCACATTTTCTTTATCCATCCATTTGTTGATGGACACCTGGGTAGACTGAATATCTTGGCTACTGTTAAGCCTGTGTTAGATTTCAAATTGTAACTTACTAAAATAATAATAATATAATTTATAATGCCAAGACAAGAGAAGAGAATAAAAGAGAATAAGGAAATTTTTTTTTGTATTAAATTCTTTTATTGGTACATTGTAGGTATACAACACAATTACATTTCTCATTGGGAATTGTACCTTTACATAATGCATCTTGGTTCTTATTTTTTCCCCATTCCTAGCCCTCCCTTCACGCCCTCCACCCTTCCCTATTTACAAAGACTTTATTTCCATTTTTTCCAAAGGAAAATTTGATTTTGTGTAAGACAGGAACATAAAGAGGTGTAATAATAGCAGACACAAAATTAGATGGTTGAAATAAATTTAAGTACCAGCAAACAAATGCTTCACTTAAGAGACAGGAAATTTTGGATTGTATTGGAGCATATATCCAATCATGTCCTGTTTACAAGAGACACGCCTTAGAAATAATGACTCGGAATGACACAAAAAAGAATCTGGTAGATTCTGAAGTTCTTTCCAAATGGAAAGGGCTGTTATTTATTTAAGTTGCATCATTTACCATTTTGTTCCCTGATTGTCTTTATTTGATTCTCTCTTGCTAGAGTGGGCAAACTTTTTGAGGGCAGCGATCATATATTTTTAACAATGCACATGGTGGGCTCTGTATAAATATTTGTTAAATGAATATAGGAATAAATGGATGAAGAGAACAACAAGATAGTCACCGTTTGAGTTACTTTACCAGTGTATTTAGTATTTTACCAGTATCTCTGTGAATGTTGTTTTCTTTGAGTTGGTGAAGAGTCCTGGACTCTGTAGATTATTCAGATGTCAACTTTATATTTTATTCCAGCTATTACTAATATCTCGGTTATTTAATAATATAATAGGTTTTTATTTTCTAACTTCTTCCCCTCCTAATGGAATTGGCTCGATGTCACCAGTTCTCATCTTAAGAACAGATCGGTGCCAAATGCATCAGATTTTGTACAGCCACTTTGTGAGTGCATATGTTTCTTCTTTCAGTTTTTCTTATTTATGTTGCCCAAGGTCATGTTTATGAGTATTTCTGAAAACTAACATTTCGAGGCAGACACACCCACGTTTGTCAGTACTGGCTGTGTCACTTACAGAGTATGTGTGGCTCGGTAACCCTGGAATTCAAGCAGTTCCCATCAGCACTTAGTGTGACACCATCCAGATTAGGGAGGTGTTGAGCAGACGCCTCCATGCCAGGCCACTCCAATCTGGCTTTCGGGTGGGCTTTGGTAGAATGTAGTTGCCGATTTTTGTCCCAGCCTCTGGGAAGCCAGGGCCGGGAGGCACACCAGGCAATGTCCTATTAACAAAGGGCAAGGCCACTAGGCGGTAATTAATATAATCCTCATGACTAGATACGTGTTAGCCAAGTTATTGGGGCCTGTTTGCTTCTTCTGGAGAAACTGTTATCTGGATTTGGCTTTTATCATGTTGCAATATTAAATCCAGCTTTACATTTTTGTGTGTGACATGCTTTAAAAGCATTGACTCATACCATGAGCCTAATTCCAAGTGATCAGCATTGAGGCTGAGGCTGCAGGACACTAAACATCTGGATGCTCACAAGCATTCCGTTTTTGACTGAAAATTTCACTTGTTGGGATGGATTTTCTGACTTTCCTTGAGACTTTTGAATAATGGCCATCAACAAAAAGCTGCTCAAATAATTCCTATTAGTGTTATTCAAAACCAAAGTCTATTGACCAAGAATGAGTTATTTTTACAGAAAAAATGACCTACATTTTTCTCTTTCCACATTCTCCTCTTGAAATGCTCATGATCTCATCTGTGGGCTCTGGGTGGGACTCTAGAGGTCACAACCAAGAGGGGCCAGGGCCAGGTCTGGGGACTGTGTACCTGACACCCAGCTGGGCTCTGTCCAGCTCCCCTGTGGGCTCCTGCTGGTAGTGCAGACCAAACCGCAGCCCTGGGTTCTGCTGACTGAGACTCGCATCAACCAAGAACACAGGGCCCGGGGCTCCCCAGAACTCAGGACTTCCAGTGTTCAATCTCTTTTAGGAGTGTGGCAAACGTCATTTTTGATAACCTACAGTGCCTCCTTTGTTTGTGTCTCGTTCCCTTCATCTTCTAGATGTATATTACTTCTCTGGTGTTTGAAATCCTGCTGATTTTTCAAGGTCTGGCAAAAGGGTGACTTCTTTTGGGAAAGCTCCCTTGATTCGATGCTCCAAGCCAAACAGATGGGCTTTCTATGGCTGGACCTGACCCATGGTTCCTTCTCTGGACTCCTGAAATCCATAAAGCTCTGAAAGTGGAAAGAGTTTACATCACTTCTTTGGCTGTAAAGCCTGAGCTTGAAGCCTTCTATTCGCTTTGTTTCCCTCAGTATGATGAACACTGCTGGCTCTGTATTGAGTGATACATTAACGTGTTGGATGACAGATGGATGCACAGACTGCGGCGTGGGTGTTGGTTACTAAACTTGTATGCACGACCTTATCCCTCTAGAATCTGAGAAATTCCTACATGCAGGGGCTCCTGAGGGCTTCGGCTAAGGGACAGTGGACCTGCTTCTCTCTCGCCAGGGCACTCTGCACCCTGCCTATAAGCGGTAATTGCCTGTGAGTCTCTGAGCTTCAGCTTTCTCATCTCTAAAATGGGAGGGATGATGTCAGTCCTGACGTGAGCCGAGAGTTGCAGACGAACAAAAAGCACCACCCGCTGCATCCCTCTTCCCACTTGGCCTCCTGTGCTTTCTACTTCAGTTGCTCTTGAGGCTCTGTGAGGAACCGCTTTTTCGCAGCTGGAGCTTAATGAACGGTGTGCGATGTGAGGGCAGAAATGTGGTCAAAAGCGTAAATTTGTGCCTAATTTTCTCACTGTCCCACTGAATTACTGTTGTATTCAAACTTCGTGTAAGATTCATCTGCAGCGAGGCCCCAGGAGTGAGCCTCGAGTAGCCAGAGTGTGGTCACGAAAGGCTCTGTCCTCCCTGCCAAGCACATGCAGGACCGGGCCAGGTGCTCGGGAGAGGGTGCTCCTCGTGGGGCGGACTAAGGGGCCCTTCAGAGCCCAGTTCGGGAGGTACGGGACAGCTGGGGTGCTGAGAAGATGCCACACAGAAGGTGAGCTCCTCTGCCATCCCCAGCCAGAAATGAGGCGACTCATTCAGCGTGAAGCTTTGCTCTCAGAATGGGTATTTAAACAGAAAAAACAAACGTACTGCAGTCTTTAAATCCAACCTGTGGCAATGAACCAAGACACGAAGATTGGTCCAACACAATACCAACGTGGACACTTGGAACAGAATCTGTGTATCTCCAAATATTGAGATGTTACTATCAAGGTGATGCAGTTCTCAGTCCCTCACCATCTAGGGTAATGAGTAGTCACCCGTCACTCTTTCAAAGTCAGCTTTCACATGCACAACTCGGAACCGCCAGTAGTGGCCTTTCCAAATAGAGGGGAGTGGCATGGTAACTAGAGCTGAAGGAGACTTTGGAACTCTGAATTCACGCACAAATTCCTTCCATGGTGCCCTTCACAGGTGGCCGACCACCTCCTGCTGGGCTGGGGGTTCTTGCCTCCAGAGGTGACCTATTGCTCCAGAAACTCCATTTGTTAGAAGTAATTTCTGATACCGATCCTAAATCTTTCTTCTTGTACGTCTCACTCCATGGTTTCAGTTTCTCCTTCAAGAGTATCCGAGGGCCAGATGTGTCCTTCTTCCCATGCTAACTGCCTACTGGGAGTGTTTTGGCTGCATCGGATGGAAGACACAGCTACAATGGTTAAAGAAGGAGGAGCCTATTTTTCTCACAAAGTTAGGGCAGGGTGATGTCTGGCTGGCACAGCTCAAGAGCACAAGTGCTTTTTATCTTTCTGCTCTGCCATTCTTGGTGAGCTGACTTTGGTGTTTATGTTTGTCACCTCTTAGCCGTGCCTACTGGGTCACTGTGTCCTTAGCAGGAAAAAGAAAGAACTGGGGAATAGCAGGCGATTCTTTCCTTTCTATAAGGTAAGCAAACAATTTTCCTCAAGCCCTCATCCATCTGACTTCTCCTTTGCCAGAACTGGCCCAGCCATGAGGATGCGATTACTGTGGGTGGTTTAGATCCATTGAGATTCTGTGGCTGGCACTTGGGTGGCCTCTTCTTTGATCAAGAGGCCCTGTGGTGACTAAACAAATCTTTTTGGTTATTGGAAGATGGGGCCAGGGTGAAGAGCCTGGATGGTGGTGAGCCACGGGCACAGAACCTACCACAACCACACCCCAAGGATTCTAAGATTGCCCCCAAATCTCCTTGTAACTTCTTTGACTTTGAAGCACATCCAGTTTCCTTACCCAGTTGTCTTTCTGCCATTTTGGTTGGCCTCCTGTGGATGGCTCTGCTATGTGTCTGGAACTCAGTTCCATCTTCCCACATGCCTGGCAGGGGTATGTAGCCCAGTGGGACTCTGATCTCTCCTACATAGACCTGGCATTTTCCATTCACATTGCTGGCTTCTGTGGCAGTCATGTCATGGGCTGGCTGTCCTAGACTTCCAAGTCAATTCTTTAGTTTCTTGGGAACTTCCCACAGGTCGTATCTCCTATCCAATTTTCCCCATAATTGATTTTTTAAAAACCCTAAATGAAGCCTTCAATGTGATGATTTGGGGAAACCAAAGTATTAAAATACAGTAAGGGTCTATTTTGGTTAATCTTAAACAGCTGTTCACTTAATGAAATGTGTTTGGAAGACTAAGACCTGAATTTTATAAAAAGCCTTTTAAATTTTTCTATACAATCCATAGGTAGCATTGATATATTTATTACTGCATATGGATTTAGAAGAAGAACTGTCACCTCTTTATGTTTCTTTTTGCCTTTCCTCAATACTTTTTTTCGGGGACATTATTGGTGCTACCACTAGGCCACACCAAATCAATTTGATTTATGCTGTAACAGAGTGGAAAATAGAAAGTAAGGCACAATGACTTTAGTATGTTGAATAACAAGTGTGTAATAGAGAGCTAATACTTTTGGAAATACACACTTTTGTGACATTTTAGAAAATATGGAACTCCAGAACTAGGATGCTTTTTGCTTTAAAGCACTTTTATCCGATATAGGATTAGTATGTCTTGAGAAGTTGAAGTGTTAACAATTATACTATAATGCTCACATTCAGTTTTGTGATATTTAGCATGTATCCAGGTATCTTCTGGGTTGCCATGAAATTTGATTATCACCATAAATGACTTCAATTAATTTCATATGTAGATGAATAGATAAAAATAAATGTAGGTAGATAGGTGACTTATAGAAGTTAAAGAAGGGTGGTATACATTATAAAAGTTTGCATCCAGAATAGAATATCTAGCATCCAGACCTGTGTAAATCACAGTTGCATACTGTACTGTGACTTTATTACTATTGTAATTACTCACTAGCATAGCGAGTGGCAGGTTTTAGGGCCTGTAGAGAATATGCTCTGAATGTTAGGATTTCTTCACAATCTGTAAAAGGTTACTCTCACCAAATCTCTCAGAGGCCACTGAGATGATGACAGGGATATTTATTTCATAACACTCACGAGGAGCTCTGTGAGCAATCTGAAGAGAACAAAGTTGTTTTCCAAACTGACACATAAACTTGGAAGCATCATGTGTTTGTCAACTTTTAAGTACATTGTCGTACATGGGACGTGAACAGGATGGTGTTCTGTGAGCTATGCCAGCGCATCAAAGCGAGTACATAAGACACTGATTTAAAGGAAAACAATAAAAGCGATAGTACGCAATACTCCCAATCTTACAGAATGGATGATAACATTAAAGATAAGAACCATTGGGGATGTAATTAAGGATTTAAGGGTTAATCTTTATGTAGCTTTCAAAAGTAAGTTAGTGGCTCACTTCTGGCTGTGGCTGAGTGAAGAATGGCAAACTGTGTCCTTATAAAGCCACTCTATGCAGGGCCAAGTTGAGAAAAAGAACCACCTGTTTCCTTACAAACTGACCAAATCGGAGAGGCATTTATGCTCCATAAGCTGCTAAATGCAGGGTAAGAAGCAGGGCCCAAGGGTTGGGGCCCGTGGCTGCTCTTCTTCCTCTCCACCTCACCCCATGCCCAGCTCCAGGCCCGGGGACGACAAAGGAACAGCTCCTGCCACCAAAGGGCTCCCTTGGTCTGGGTTTGGGTTAGTGGCAATGCTCACCTCCCATGGCAGCATGGAGGCCGGCGACGTCACTAAGGGCATTGACTCCAGTCTGTGGTTGCAGTACCAGTTGGGACAATCACATTCCTGGCTGGGGCTGGCGAATGCACAGTGACACAGGAGGGGACTCGAGAAGCCCCCATCCTGACCACACCTGGAAGAGACGCACGGGCCAAGGGGAAGCTATAACTCAGAGGACTTCAAGCGGCTCCATTTCTCCATCCTCTCCTCCATTCACAGGCAGCTCCATCTGCAGGGGATGGGCGGCTCCTTGCTCAAGGGAGTGGAGCACAACCTCTCTCCAGTCCCTGGCTTCCTGTGACACTATGCGAGCGCCAGGAGAGACATCAGGAGTGGAAGACTTTGGGGAAGCGAACTTCACCAATACTGTCTAGGTAAATCATCAAGGCAATAAGCAAGCAAACAGCAACACCTGCCAGACAGTAACAACAACCTGCAGGACAGGAAAGCCAGAACTGGAAGTTGTTACAATAGATTATCAAAAATGTCCCATTTTTAACAAAATAATTTTGAAATCTTCAAAGAAACAGGAAAGTATGACTATTTAGGGGGGAAAAGCAATGATGAGACACTGTCTGCTAGTGTTACCAGTCTATTAGTTGGATTTAGAACACAAAGATTTCAAGGCATGTGCTAAAGAATTAAAGGAAGTATGATTAGAATGAGTCAAATAAAGAATGTCAGTTAGAAATTATAAAAATGAATTAAATGAAAATTCAGAATTGAAAATATAATTGCAAGTTAAAATTAGAAGAGCTCCAGACCAGAGTTGAGATAGCTGGAAAAATTCAATGGGATAAAAAATTGAATAAAAATTAATATCTAACTGCCATCTTACGAGCTACATCTTAGGTTCAAAGATACAGATGAATTGAAAATAAAAGGATAGAAGACTCATATACCATGCAAATAGTAACTAGAAAGAGAGTTTTTGCTTTCAAAAACCAGAAAAAGAAAACTAAACCTAAAACAAGCAAATACAATAAGATATTAAAGCAGAAATTTAAAAGAAAGAGAAACTCAATGTAACCAAAGGTTGTTCTTTGAAAAATGTTTAAGGAAAAAAGAAAAAGAAAAATCTTTAGATAACCTGACTGAGATAAAGAGAAAAGACACAAATTTCCAAAATTAGGAATGAAAGAGGGGCATTACTACTGACCCTACAGAAATTAAAATGGATATAAGAAAATATTACAAACATCTTTAAAAAAAATTTAGCAACTTAGGTAAAATGGACCAATTTCTTGAAAGACATAAGACATTCTAGCACTTATACACTGAGATGTTAACTGGAGAAATGAAAACATATCTTCATAAAAACCTGTACATAAATATTTATAGAAGTAGTATTTACAATCACCAAAAGTTAAAATTAAATCAAATGCCCTTTAATGGGGAATGAATAAACAAATTGTGTGGTGCTGGCTTTGGTAGCACATATACTAAAATAGACAAATTGTGGTACATTCATACAATTGAAATTCTCAACAGTAAAAATAATGAACTGTTGATATACACAACAATATAGATGAATCTCGAATGTATTATGCTAAGTTAAAGAAGTCAGACTCAACAGATTGCCTCCTAGAAGGTACCACTTATATGATATTTTAGTATTTTTAAATTTAATTTAATTTAATTTTTTGAGACGATGTAGTCTAAGATGGATTTGAACTCACTGTTTAGGGCAGGCTGGGCCCAAGCTCATGGCAATCCTCCTGCCTCAGCCTCCTGAGTGCTGGGATTACAGGTGCACACCACCACGCATGGCTGATATTCTGGAAAAGGCTAAAATACAGAGATGGAAAACATATAAGAAGGTAAGATGATCCAACCCATGATTTCCTGGAATTGTCCTAATTTAAATTTGTTACCTTGCCTCGTTTACATTAAGTCCATAACTTTCCTAATCTTTACATCTATTTATTTATTGCCTTATTTATTTATTTAGTGGTGCTGGGGATTGAACCCACACATCCCAGGCAAGTGCTCTCTCACTGAGCTGCACCCCAGCCCTGATTTTAAAATTTTAAATCTAATATTTTTATTACTAATTGCATTAAATGAAGCTCAATCATTGGTAAAACTGTCATTGGAACAAGAACTCCTTCCAAGGCTGTTTAGTAGTGATTGAAATTTTGACCTTAACATGCAAGTCATTTGGAAAGAGGGTTTAAAAACAATCTTGTTCCCTTCCCGGTGCGTGTTCCCTTCCCTTCCCCACTATCTTCAGATGTAACATTATTCACACCGTCCTTGGAAGGACAGCATGCAGGGCCCTCGTTGACACAACTAGGAGCAGTGGGGGACTTGCGGCCCAGGACAGCTCCATCCTTCTGGTCGAGAGTGGCCTTTGATGCTGCTGGCCCTGCTGGCTGCTCTTGGTTCGCGGGCTGGTTGTCCCATGGCCAGTGCTGCAGCCTAGGAGATGCATGCTTGTGCATCATCTGGGGGAATGAAGCAAATTTTAGGTGAGGGGTGAGTGAAATAAGAGGCCGAGCAGCCCCTCAGTAGCACACAGTGCACCTACTCTTGTTTCTCACTGGCTGGCACGCATCACAGAGTTGCTTCATTTCACTGGTTAATAGCTTTTTAAAGTTTTACAATAAATGTTTTAGTAAGTGAGGAGGTTAAAAAAACTCAGTGGCTATTTAATGAAAAATGAGGTGCTGAATTTCTATTTTTTAAGAAAGTCGATGATGACAATGTAAGTGACATGGCATGATGGTTGACATCCGAAGTGCTGTTGAATGAAAATTGTCAAAGGTGACCTAGGAATATTAGTGTCAACATCGAAGTCTGCAGGTCCGTTAAGTGGTGCAGTGGGTTGGATGGCGGTTCCTTAAAAAGAGGCAGCCTGAAACCTGGGAATGTGACTCAGTTCGGAAAAGCTGTCTTTGTGGGTATGATTAACTGGAGGAGCTTGAGCTGAGGTCACGCTGGATGATCTAGGTGGCCCTAAATCCGACAAGCATCCTTAGGACAGACAGAGGGGAGAAGGCTGCAGGAAGAGGGGGCAGAGGTGACAGATGTGGCCGTAAAGGAGGCTGAGAGCCCTCAGAAGCTGAAAGAAACAATCCATGTCTGTTCCCAAGTCTTCAGAGGGAGCACAGCCCCGTGGACCCCAGGACTTCAAATTTCTGGCCTTTAGACTGTGGGAGAAAAACTTCTGTTCTTTTAATTCAGCAAGTTGGAATTACCACGCAGCCTTGTAAACCAAAGGGAAGATCATGCTCAAGATATGACTGAGCACATGGCTGGAGAGAAGGAGTCCTATGTACGACCCGGTGAAATTTAACTTGCTGCTTTGACTAAGTATCTGCTTCACTAAATTCACTTTGCTGCTTTTCAGCTCTGCATTTTCTTTGCATGTAAGCAAATGAAGCTATGGGCCTTAATGAATGGTCCCCATGGGCAGGGAAAGACCTTTGCACACAGTAAATGGTAACAGTTTTCATCACTGTCACCAGATGTTTGAAAAAGGCGATCAGTTCATTTCAGTAATGCCTGGATTTGTTTCATCTAATTCACGGAATTAATCCAGTTCATGGAAGTTCCTTGGTGGAGTGGGAACATCTGACATCATCATGAATAAAATTGTAAAATCAGGTTGGAAGCCCAACACTGAAGACAGAGTTCGCGTTGCTGTTGCTCTTCCTACTATTTTGCAGAACTGATACAGAGCAAACATAGAAGTGTTGTTGGTGGCAGTGGGGGTGGGTGGGTAGATGGGGAGGGGGGTGGGCAGCATATTGATCACCAGTAGGATCACAGCCACCTTGGGGCAGCAGTTCAGGTGGGGACAGAGTGGTAGTGAAGGACGGGGTCACCCACAGGAAGGCTCCAGGCAATGGGTGGGCGCTGTCAGGCCCACAGGGAGAGTGCGGCACACGGCAAATCCATGGCATTAGAAAACTCACCAGTCCCTTCCTTGTCCCCTCCCACCCTCCTTTTCTCCCTCCCTCCCTGCTAGCAAGACTAACACATGTTTATTACTGAAAATTTAGAAATGCTCTATAAAGGGGAAGTTTAAGTTGTCCACATTCCTGGAATCCAAATCACTTAATTGTTGAGGTTTTCCTCTTTAGATCTTCATGCATGTATGTGACTATATACACATCTATTTAGTATATCATATACATCCATTCATACGTCAATCAAGGGCTTCTCCAACTAACAGGAAACCCAACTCAAGCAACAAAGTGGAATGCTTTCCTCTAGTGTCTCCTGTGTACTGGCTGGCTCCATTCTCTGGCTGGCTTTCCTTCTGGCCACAAGGCCAGGTAAGGCCACCCATCTTCACAGGGACAAGGAGCAACAGTGCCCAAGGGTTCTGAACAGATCCCTGAGCTCTGCTATGATTGGACTGCTCCTGAGCCAATCACTACCTGGCTGAGCCACTGGCATCCTTCAGAGCTTGCTGGGGGAGGCGGCACCCAGGTAACCTGTCTTCCCCGAGTAAGGGAGGCAGCCTTGATATCTGCTGTTCTAGTCCTTCCTATTTTCTCTATTTATAAACCCATTCGTCTTCTCCCTGCCCCTTTAAGTCTTGGAGATGTAAGTCAACCCTTTGTTTCATACTCGGGATAAACACACAAAGGTCTCTAGAAGGCTGACCTGAACTGCCCGGGCCTGCAAGCCCAGGGGAAGGCTGTCCTTCCGGTTGTCACTTCCGGCTTCTGGGGGATGCTTGCTTTTGACTCTGTGCCTTACACTGACCCTGGCTGTGGAATTTACCCTTTCCTTGATGATCTCGAGAGAAACCAAACACATAGAAACCGGAGCGTGCTCGGCAGACCTCCTAAAGGCTTAGGGAAGACGGAGTGAGGATGAGTTTACATCGTCAAAGCACAGCATTTAAAACAGAATATTTCAGAGCCTTGTGCGTGGTAGTTCTCAGTGGAGGTCGATTTTATTGCTCAGGGGACATTTCTGGTTGTCACAACATGGTTGGTTGTCACAGGTGCCCCTGGTATCTAGGTGAGTAGAGACCAGGGCTGCTGCTGCACTTCCTGCAGTGCTCAGGGCGCCGCCCCACAGCAGCGAGCTGTCCAGCGCCCAGGCAGCGTACGCTGGCGAGGCCCGCGGGAGACAGCTCCAAGTTTTGGGCAGTGTGCAGTGGCGCTTGGTGACTCCCTGGGGTTTCTCTCCCAGTTCCCTTTTCATTGCGCTTCCTCCTCCCAAGTTTTTCTCTCTTCCTTAAATGGAGCACGTCAGCTGCCCCTATTTTCCTCATTCCCGGACAGGTTTTCCTTCCCCACCTCGAAAGTTTTGGTGAATCCAGTACCTGCTTTGTGAGGAATTTCGCTGTCATCTGTTAAGACAACAATCATTTTCAGTCCGCTATTACTTATCCACAATTAGCCAGCTGTACTGGGGGGTGATAAAGTGGATTGTGTTTGCCGCATGCTTTCCTCACTGAGCGGCATTTTATGAATATTTCCCCATTGCTTACCCAATATCATACGGTTTGCCAAGCATTTCTGGTTCTGCTCACTCCTGGCACGAATCCGAGAGCATTGCTTAGCCTCCTCGGGAAGGGCCTGGGGGTCAGTGGCCGTGTGTGGCCCTGATGTGGAACTTCCTGCCCATTTGACACTTCTCTGAGCTCTCAATTTCTTTCTGGTGAGTGAGAGGCAATGCTTGAGTTGGAGCTCTTCCTGTGGCCGGGATATTGAGAAGTCACCCTGCAAAGAAGCCCTTGGCGAGGTGATGTATAGATGGGAAGTAAATGGGATTTTGTTATTTTAAGCCATGGGAACTTTGGGGATGCTCGTGATTGTAGTCTAATTCAAGTCTGTCCTGATCAGTGCCGCGACTCCCACAGCATAGGGCCCAAAGCCGGGGAGAGTGGTGGGAGGTGAAAAGATGAAGAAACCAAGAAAGAAGGATACGCACCAAGATTATGCTTGAAAGCTGGGACCAGGTGGAACCATAGCTTGTCGGGAGCTCATGGCCACCTGGAGGACCACGCCCTCTTTATTTATAGTGGAAGGCAAACAGGAAGAGAAGGCGGGGCAAATAGTGCTGTATGGCTACGTGGCTTAGGCTGACAGAAGCCTGATTGTTTCGTGATGGGGCATGCACAGGAAGGAACAGGGAGGGATACAATGTAACTGTCTCATGGGGCTGTGCCATCCAGGGTCTACAATATCAGTCAAGTAGACTGTGTCACAGACTGTTTGACATAGGCTGTTTGACTCTAATCTGTGGAGGAGAAAGGGCCATCTTCAGGCTTGGCCAGCAGCAGATCAGTGCATCTGATACCCTTTACTACTTTTGTTCAGAGATTTACTCCTCAGCATGAGAGTGGGTTACTGCATCCATGGTCCAGGGGCTTCATCTTGCTTGATCCAAACCAACAGTGGCCATCCTATTGTTCTTTCCAGTGAGGAGTTCGGGGCAGGCACTGACTTTCCTCTGAGAGGTCATGGGAGGTCTGTGGGGATTCCTGATCCCAGGGAAGAGGCCTGAGGGAACAGGCTCTTAGGCCTCTGGACATGGCTGTGTATGGATGTGATGTGGAGCTTTGTACACCAAAAAAGAAAGAGTGAAGGAGGACCATGTGTGGGCAGTGAGGCTCCACGGAGGGTGCCGAGAGGGATGGAAAGAACAGAATTCTTGATGACTTTATGGAAGCTGGGAATCCACCAGCCCTGAAATTTCTCCTGCCTCAGACTTCCTGAGATGTGCAGTGTTAACAGTCCTTGCTTGAAGGTAGTTTCAGTGTTTTATGTTGCTTGAAACTGAAAAATCCAAGTGATATATCAAGTTGACCAGTGTAATGTTATTTGAATTGTAGAGCATGTCTAGACTGTAATATATTTAATTAATCTCCCATGACTTGACCTTTAGATATTTTCAGTGTTCAGTCACTACAACATTAAAAGGGGCCTTTCTGAAAATAACACCAGACAAAAGTTGTTAACATTTTTCCGCTTCCGAAGAGAAGGAAGCCTGCCTGCATCGAACTAGATCTTCACTGTTCTACTTGCTTCTACTGCTGGAGTGCCTACCATGCTGTAGGTTTGAGAGAGAATCGTCATACTTCTCACATAGCTCTACAGGGCCTGTGTTCCTTTGGTTTGATAAAACCAACCCATGGTCTTTTGGTTATATAAATGCAAAACTAATTCCACACATGAATCTTTGGAGAAAAGATGACAGCAGATTATGGGACTGAGAGATTAACTTTTGATTTCTATGTAAAGTAAATATGTATTTTAGCATAAAGAGTTATGGCTTCAGACTTTCTAACTTCTTAGGGAAATATACCATTTTCTGTGTATGCATTTAAATTCTTTAAAATTTGAGGTTTTATGCTCTCATTGCATATTGTCTAGGTAAAGTTGGGGATGTGTATCACTCAGTTTTCTGTGACTGTAACAAAACACCTGAGATATTCGACTTAAAAAGAGGAAAGGTTATTATGGCTCACAATTTTGGGCCAGTGCTTTAAAGCTGTAGTGAGGCAGCGCATGGGGGTAGGAGCATATGGTGGGAGAAGCCGTTCACTTGATGCTCAGGAGTGAAAGAGAGAGAGCCAGAGCAGGAAAGCAGGGTCCCCCTTATCTCCCTCCCCCCAGGCCCTACATCTCAAAGTTATCCAGCTCCTCCTGACAGTGCCCAGCTGGGGATGAGGTGTATAACACTTGGGCCCTGGGGGGACATCCCAGATACCATAGCAGCAGGATGACCCTGATAGGAGCTGGATGTCTTTCCTAACATATGGGTATGGAAGGAAAATCCTATAAAAATAAGACCTGACTCCTAAGAGCGCTATCCATTTTTTCAGATATCCTCTCTGCTCTAAGGAACTGCTGGGCAGAAGCAGTGGCTGTGATGGCAGGGGTCACATTGCACATGGAGGAGGGGACTGGGGATGCTAAGCAGTCCTGCCCCTTGCCAGCTGTGTGTGCTAGAGAAGCCGCCACACCATGCGGAATTCCAGGATCTTCCTGAACCCAGTGGAGACATGACAGAGAGCTTATTTACTTCACTGAAGTATTCTGATCATTTTTTTCCCCATTTGGTACTGGGAATCGAACTCAGGACCTTGTGCTTGCCAGGCAGCCTTGGTGGCACTGAGCTCCCTCCCCGGCCCTGATTGAAGTATTTTGAAACACGGTCTCTTCATGTAGGTAAACTGAGAACACACTGATTACAGTTTTTGTTTTTTGAGGTCAAAGAAAAAATATTTTGAAAGCTGAGTTCCTAGACATTTAGTGGAAGAAACAGCATGTTTAATCACACAAATAATACATAATCAGTGTTGCAAATGAAACACACACATACACACACACACACACACACACACACACACACACGTTCCACTCTTTGTTTCTAGTCCATGAGAGGCTGAGACACTGATATTCTCTTTCTTGTGGGTGAAATCCATCAACATCATTCTTTGAGATTTCTTTCCTTGGGATTCTTCTCAAGAAACCCTTGGCTATCAGGTTGTATATAAATCGCCGCCTGTATTTTAGTTTAGCAATGTGAAAGGTTTTCTTACAAACTGTTGGTCTGGTTGGAATTACTTTTGCTATGGAGTAGGAGAGATGTATCATTATACTATACTATAAGATAACCCTGTAAAAGGCACTCACCACCACTTATTGAATGAGATTTTCACTGCTAATTTAAGTGGCAATTTTTTTCCATACTCTAAATTACTACATATAATTGATAATGTTTCTAGGTATGCTATTTATTTCTCTAATTGTCTATCCATTGCTCAATCATTACTACATGTTTTGATGAACATTTTTGGTTTGTTTGCTCTTATTTATTTATTTATTTTTTGAGACAAAGTTTCACTATATAGCTCAGATTGGCCTGAAACTCTCAGCGATCCTCCTGCCTCAGCCTCCCAAGTGCTGGGATTACAGCGATCACCACCGTGTCCTGCTTTTAGTAAACTTTATAGAAGACTTTAAGATCTAATAATGGCCCTCAATCATTATTTCCAAACACCAATTGGCTTTCTACCTTATGTATTGTTTCTGAAGATTTTCGCATTTTATTTTCGTGTTCTAAATACCTATGAGGATGTAGAAAATCTCCCACACTCCCCAAAATATAAAAATCTGAAGTGACAGACAACATATAGTAATGCCAGAATCAGAAAGAAAGATATTTAAATTTTAAGGAGATTAGAGTCGGGTTTAGGAAAAATCTCAAGGATTACACTGAAGGATGATTCCCTGGCCTTGCTGCCTCTGAATATACCCCCAGCACATACTTTTTAGTATGGCAATTAGCACTTTATATTTTCCATGTTGCTTCTCCATCAGAGTTGGCTCATTTCAGGGCAGGCGCTGTGTCTGAGAGAACCTTAGCACCCTTGCATAGCCATTTGGTGAATGGGTGGCTGGTGCTCCAGCCCCTACCTGCTCTGAAAGCCCACAGCTGCATCCTTCCTGTGTCCACTGACTCCGGAAGCTTTCCCAGCCCAGCCAGGTGCCTGTCCATGCTACCTAACGTGCTTTCCTATTTATACAACTCCGTGTGGTCAAAACTTTCTAGATTTGCCAATGGACCCTTCAGTGGCTTCCTGCCTCTTCTTTCCTCCTGACATGTTGGCGTGTTGGCATTAAGTGGTATCCATGAAGCAACACAACCCCAGGCCGAGGGTAAGCATTGAGACTTCCTCTCCCTGCGTCCCCAGATCCCAAGTCCCCTCCCGGCTCCGCAGTGGCAGCGAGCAGGTAAAGCAGGTCCCACTGAGTTTTAGCCGGGCCTCCCTCTGTGTCCAGCACCCGGGTCACTGTAGGCACACAACAAACTTCGGCTTCTTTTACCTCCACAGCCTCTCTCCTGCTCCCTCTCCCAATGGCTCAGTGCAAAACAAGGCCTCACGTGGTCTGTTAACATTTTCAGAAGACAACTAGGGGCTGCCAAGAGACTGGATGCATTAGAGGACTGGCCACTGAAGTGACTCCCCGGGCCAGTGTACCGCACTTTTTCTTTCTCTTTATTAGTCCGTGTTTGCACCTCACTGATTGCAGTCACTGTGGGGAGCTGCTGCATGGACATTTTAAGATCCCCTTCTCATTCACTGCAGGTCCATCTCCCCATTTCCTTGTGTCTCTTTTCTATTACTCTTTAGATTATTTATACTTTGGGTTTCTCGTATAAGAGAAACTATGTGATATTTAAGCTTGTGTATCTGCTTTACCTCACTTCACATTATGGCCTCAGGTGCATCCACTTTCCTACCAATGTCTGGATTATCCTTTATGGCAGAATAGTACTCCATTGCGTATAAATGCCACCTTTTCCTTACCTATTCATCTGCTGATAGATACATAGAATGATCTTACTCCAGAAAGAATGGCTACCACCAAGACATCAGACTTTGTTCTTCTTAAAGGGTAAAGAAATGAGATCTTTATTATGACTAGGAAGCCTGTGCATTCTGGTGGAGCTCGAGAAGTGGGTGCAAGTTGACAACACACTCCTCCCCAGTGGGTCCTCCAGGGTTTGCTTAAGTGTCTTTGGCAGCTGTCTGTGGCTCTGGATGCCCTGCCCATGCCAAATGAAGACCTGGAGGTGAACTGCGGCCATGGAAGGCCCTCTGCTTACAGACAGCGGCCAGGACACAGAGTGAGTCAGGTGGCCCTTCTGATGCAGACGGCACGCCTGGCTCATCTGGAATGCTGGGACTGCTGCCCTCTTATGGAAGGAGAGAGCTGGGAATGGTGGCGCACACCTGTAATCCCAGGACTTGGAAGGCTGAGGCAGGAGGATCACTGAGAGTTCAAAGCTACATAGTGAGTTCCAGGCCAGCCTGAACTACATGGCAAGACCTTGTTTCAAACAAAAGAAAATAAAACAGAGCAAAGGAAAGAAAATAAAATGGTGTGGTTGAGTTCTCTCTCTGTAGTCTTCTCAGTCCTTCTCCATAGTGATTTTATTTGATGTAGAGTTGAATTTAAGAGAATTCCTACAACCCGCCAGCCAACACCCAGCCCTGAGGTTGGAGACAGCTCGGTGGTCACTTTGGTCAAGACGTGGCCAACAACCCAGGGGGATCTCTGCACCTTCCGCCCCTTCCCAGAGTGCATCTGTCTGGCACCAGCTCCTCCTCCCATGAAGGGGCCAGGCCAGCCCGATCCAACCTCCTTCTGCCCAGTGCATCCCCTGCTTTGCTGGGTTTCCTGGCTGCTGGCTTCTGTCCACAGTGGTGACCTTGGTGTGCAGGCCTGTGGGAGGGAGCTTTCCCTGGCTCTTATCGGCAGTTTATTCTCCTCATGGCGGAGAGGGGCAGGCATGGGCAGTGCTTTCCTCTAGACACACAGGGAGGCTTTGGAAGGGCTTCTGAGAACCCAGGTGCTGGGGGAAGCAACCCTGAGGGTGACAGTGCCACCTTCTGTTATGTCTTAGACCTTGGCCCTCAGGGCCTCAGAGGGTCAAGGAAAAAGGTCTTGTCTTGGTTGTGCTGCACTGATTCTGCAATCAGCAGGCTGACAGTGGTGGCCAGGTCTCCCCTCTCTCATCCAGGGAGCAGATAACAGTGGAGCAGCGCTTGGCTGACAGAAGCATTTGCCTGCTGCCCCCATGCTGTTAGGAGTCGACATCAGAGCTGTGACTGCTCCCATATGCACCAGGCCTTGGCTGCCTCCTGGTTTCAGTCTAAACAAACCTTGGCTCTGGGCTGGGGATTTAGCTCAGTGGCGCCACGCCTGCCTCGGAAGTGCAAGGTCCTGAGTTCAATACCCAGTACCAGGAAAAAAAAAAAGTTTTGTGGTTCAGAGAGGTTCAGAGAGACGAGTGACTGACTTGTCCAAGGTCACAGAGCAGAACTGAGACCATGTCACGTGCATAGAAAGTGGCCTAGAAATGCTTATTGCCAACGGTGTTTAGGTTGTAAAGAGAAAGGAAAGAAAAGAAAAAGTGACTGTGTCCCTCAAATTCACTTATTTGTTTACTACCTCTCTGGTGCTAAGCAGTAATTTTTTTCCTTTTTTGTACTGGGGATTGAACTGGGGACCTTGCGCTTGTAAGACAGGCAGTGGCACCACTGAGCTAAATTCCTGGCCTTAAAGCAGTAATTTTTAGCATCATCCGAAGCGGATGGTCCTTAGAGAGGCTGCCTTCTGGTTCAGTTTATAGTTTTTCTCTTTCATCTTCCAGTGTCATTTACATCACGCTGGTATATGTCCCTGCGTGGACATTTCCTTGAAAAAATATAGCATTATTGTACACAGCTGTTTGCGCGAAATTGTGTACCTAGCCTTGTGTTTTGCACTTCATTCCACCTCTTTCTTTCCCCCCACTGATTTGAAGTTCTCCACACACCGTCTTAGAGCCGTGCCATTCATAGCTTCCGACTTCTACGTCTTACTCCAAACCACACACCCGCCGCCTTCCAAGAGGGGACATCTGGGTCGTGTCTACCTCTTTGCTGTACAGTACAGCAGCGCTGGGCACTCTGGGCGCTGTTTGAGTTCTTGGGGGAAATAGCTCCTTGCTGTCCTCTCAGGGGCTGGTGTAATATTTATTTTAGATGCAGCCAATAGGAACGGGAGGGCAACCTCTTGAAGGGACTTTGCTACAAAGAGAGCCATTAACGTGAATGTAAATCACGGTAGCTTCAGGGACAGTTTAATAACAACCTGACTTTTTATTGGGTGAGTAGGAGATGGACCAGCTTTCTCCTCACAGAGTCCCTGGATCTTTTGCAGAGAGAGATTCCATCTGAACCGGGATGGAGATTACTGAGGGCAGAGGGCCGCTCTGGGAGTGAAGGCCATAAATCCAATTAGTTACTCACTTTCTCTTTTGCTCTGGGCTCTGTTTTCCTCAAACGTGTAGAGGACAGAGCCTGTCAGCAATCCAGGACCCGTCAGTCCCCGGGGCTCCATGCTACCACTCCAAGACACGGAGGTTTCTTGCGTGGGAAAAGGACCAGAAGGATGCACATCAAACTTGTGACAGTGGGGACTTCAGGGAAGGGAGTGGCAGAGGTAGAAGGGCAGCCGATGAGGGGACTGCCACACTTCATTCTATACAACCGCATGTTGCTTCCCTTGAAAAATGGATTTCTGTCTTACCTGTGTAGGAAGAAAACCTGAGAAGTGACGGGGGTCTCTAGGGACTTTTAGCAATGGGAGAGCTCCCAGAAACTGCCTTTTTACGGGGCATGTGGAGGTCATGTGGTTGGGTCACGTGGTGGGGAGGGCCTGTGTTTGTCCCCCTGGATTTTCTGCCTCAGTCCCAGTCATGTGGGAGCAGCACGTAGAGACACAAGGGAGCCCCAGAAGCGGCCCCTGGCCCATGCTTGAGACCTTGACTCCGATTCCTTGTGTATTTCAGTGTCGCTCCTAGAGGGGATTTTGAGTGTTCCAAATACAAAGACTTGATAAATGTTTGAAGTGATAGCTATGACAGCTACCCTGCTCTGATCATCCTGCATTGCATACAGGTATTGAAATACCACTCCGTACCCCATAAGTATGTATAATTGGTGTAGGTCAATGAAAACAAAAAGTATTTAAAGCTGAAGAAAACAAATTTGATAACGATGAAAAGACACACCGAGGAGAGTTTTTCTGGAGGATGGGAGTAGTCCCACAGAATTCATTCTTTCCCTTATTGCATTTGTACTTACGACACAGATGAGTTGATCTTGTGAGTTGATCATTGTGTTTTATTTAAATTATTATTGTATGAATGACTAAGGCACAGTTTTGCAAGAGCTGATAAAAAACACACAGGCCGTGAGCTTGAATCCCAGCCCTGTAATTTGCCAGTCACCGTGAGCAAGTGATCTAACCTCCCAATACTTAGTTCTACTACCTGTAAAGTGAGAAACTGTTACCCAATTCATATCATTACATGGAGATTAAGTAGCTCACACACCCCTTTTGGTACAGTGTCTGACACATAGTAAGTACTCAGTAAGGATGCCTGTTACTATTTTAAGAAGTGCATGCTTGTTAGTGCTATTTTTTCCTGGACTACTCCAGGGATCGAGGAGATATTTGTTAGATATACTAACATCTTGCTTTGAATTTCTCAAAAGCAGAGTCTGAGACGAGGATTTGCGTGCAGTGTTTATTTGGAAGCTGGTCCCAGGAATGGCATGGAGGTGGGTCAGGGAAGAGAGGCTCTGCTAAACGATTCTTGGGGACAAGTGGACATGGTCCTGGGACCTCTGGAGGGCCGGGTGCAGAGAGCCCAGGGTGGGACTGCACTGCTCCAGCATCTCTACTCTACTTACATCCAGGCTCTGATTAGGAAGAAATGTTTCTGTGCTGTTGTGAGACACCTGTGTCCATCAGCTGGGGCTCCAAATGTCAGGGCTGCCGCGCCACACTACTTTGCCTGCTCTGTCCCCATTAGCTGATAAAGGGCACCGTTTCTATGAATATGCATTTGCTAAGTCATCACTCATTTGTTATCTGCTGGAGTTTAGCAGCACATAAGCAATGGTAAGCATCACAAGTATAAGAAAAATACGAGAAAAAAATTAAACACATAAATTTTACCCATCTTTACATTAATCTGAGATAAAGAATCCCCAAGCTCCTTGCAGCAGCAAAACATCTCTGTTTTATAAAATGCCAGCATTTGAGACTTATTTAAAAAGTAAATTAAATCACTATGATGTCAATTGAGGCCATGTTCACTAATCAGGAGGAGGGCATTTCCATGATTCCAGGCCGCTTAGAAGCTTCTGAGAGGGACAGGTCACATCTCCATGGATTTTACCTCTTAGCGATAGTGAGAACAAAATGTGAACAGTCTGGTCAGGCTAGTGGGAGACATTTGGCTCTTCTCTTGGGTCACAGGAAACTGTGTGTGTGTGTGTGTGTGTGTGTGTGTGGACCCTAAATCATTAAGTGACTTACTGATGAAAATGTGTAAGTTAATTATAGTTCTTGATAAAGTGTATTATATTCAATAGTAGAACCCTCGATTTTTATATTCTCTTCTCCTATACAGTCTAAGTAGTGCCTACACTCAGAAGTTTATTAACTCTCCCACATGGCAGAGGTGTCTTAGTTTAGTCTGTAGAAACTGAGTTCTTCTGCAGTTAGAAGTTGGATTTTTCTTTCAGTTTGATTTTAGATCTCCAGAATTCAATATGTCCTCATCCAATTCAGGAAATAAGCAGACTGCTTTATTTCTTTTGATTGTCAAACAAGAAAAAAAACATATAAATATTACTTATATTAAAGAGGGAAAACCAAGACCCATTAAATTTTAAAAAGTTTACTCAAGAAAGAAGAAGGTTCTAGAATTGGACAGCGTTCCAGGCCAAAGATGGTTCTGAGGGCCCTAGCCCATCTTATGTGCCAAGTATACTCATACCTGTGTTTGTCAGCTTCTGTCATGGAGACAAAATAGCTGAGGAAGTCACTTTAAGAGGAGGAAAAGTTTATTTTAGATCAGGGGTTCAGAGCCTCCCGTCATCCTCAGCTGGACCCATTGCTTTGGGCCTGCAGCCAGGTGGAGCAGCATGGCAGGCAGCTTGTGATGGAGCAAAGCTACTCACCTCATGGCAGCTGGGAATCAAAGTGTGGGGGGAGAGCCAGTCTAATATCCCCTTCAAGAGCACACCCACACACCCATGTTTACAGCAGCATGATTCATAACAGCTAAATCTAGGAAGCAACCGGTATGCCCATCAACGGATGAATGGATAAAGAAAATGTGGTATTTATACACCATGGAGTACTACTCTGCCACAGCAAGAGACAAACTTGTAGAAAAATGGATGCACTTTGAGACCATAACATTAAGTGAAATAAATCAGACACGCAAGCTTAAATATCACAGTTTCTTTTATGTGAGAAACCCAAAGTATAAATAAAGAGCAAAATAGAAGATGGATTATAAAAAAAAGGGAGTTAGGGGCCAGGGATTTAGCTCAGTGGTTCCACCGCCTGTCTTGCAAGCACAAGGTCCCGAGTTTGATCCCTGGTACCAAAAAAAGAAAAAAAAAAAAGAAGATTCAAGCCATAAAACTTAGAGAAAAGGAGGTGATGTACAGAAACAATCTGGTTGGCTACACTTGTCATTTGCCTTATTTGGTCATGGTTTGGCAGTTTAAACCCTCTGGGATTGGCTGGAAGTTCAGCTGCTCTGATTGGCTCAGACTCAGCTGCTTGGCTACAAGGGTATCCTCTTAGGTTAGGCTAAAATTTGTGTACACAACACACTGGGTCATAGTTGGGTATGTAGGCCATGTGGGGCCAAACTTTACCCCTCAAGTACAGAGACAGGTTTAGGCCAAACTTACTTCAGCTTAACAATTCTTAGTGGTGTTCTTTATTGTCTAGTTGACTGGTCCAGTCAGGTCAACATTTGGAGAAGAAAAGTATGTATATTTTTGTTATAGTCCATTTGGGCTACTGCAATGAAAATATAATTAACAACATAAATTTTCAAGGAGCGGGTATTTCTCACAGATTTGGAGGCTGGGAAGTCCAAGATCAGAGCGAAGCAGATTCCATGTCTGATGAGAATCCACATCTTACTTTATTGATGGAGCTTTCAGGTGTCCTCATGTGGTGGAAGAGGCAGCTCAGTCACCTGGCTCTTTGTGGGGCTGCTTCCTCATAATCCAATCATCTCCCAAGGCCTCACCCCCTAGAACTATCTTGGGCGGAGTCAGGATTTCAACACCTGCATCACATGGGACACAAAATATCCAGTCTGTAACACTTTAGTTCCACCCTCCCAACTCCCCCCCCCCGTCCCTGCGCAATTTAGCTGTTTTTTTTCTTTTTGCCAAATCTTTTGGTATTCTCTTTAAAGAGTGTAATTATCTTATTAGTATTTATTTCCTGAGGAAATATCCAATTTAGGAATTAAAAAAAAGTTAGCACATTTTAGATGTGTTGGAAACAATTATCCAAAATCCTTATAATACTGCAAAAGATATGAAATCAACATCTGAATTATTTGCGATCTACTTCATACCCAGCACATTGTTTTGGCTAAGGATGAACTCAGTGAAGTCACTATCCTTAAGACTATCGGACAAGTTATCCACCCTTAAGGCAGTTACAGGATTATTGGTACCCACTAGCACTGTACCATCCTCAAAAATAGCTACTTTCTGTTTGACTATTTCTTCCGTTGTAAAAACAAGGTGGTTAGGTAAAACTTGAGGGTTGTTACCCTCAGTCCACGGGCTGGCAGGGGACAAGAGGGAAATGTGAGGTCACACCACTAATTAGTGGCTGAGCCAAACCCAGAAGTTAGGTTTCCAGTCCCTCCCATTGGAGCCTTTGCTGCTCAGAGCAGTGCAGGAAAGCCATTCTAGAAGAGATTTAGATTTATTTCTCAGTTGACCTGGCTCCACCATGAGTATTTAAAGAAAGCCACCTGATATGTAATTGGAGTCAGGAGTATCAGCCACTGCCTGGGTTGATGATTTTGTTAGCAGCTGGTGGACAGACATGGAATTCCTGCAGGAAATGACTCCCAGCAGCTCTGAGTAGGTGAGGAAATTAAATGACTAACTTCCACATTTCCTGGTTTTGGTCTATTTTAATTAACAATCTATTTTGGTAAAGGAAAAGTTGACCAACTTTCTAATAGTAAACATGTAAAACATAGTATTTGTTTATAATAAAAACAGGATTCCCATGTCTGCTTTTTATTTAAGGAAAAGAACAACTTTCTGGATAATTTTCTCCTTAAGTAACTATATTTATTAAGTAATTCTTTTTTATTTATCTAAAAAAAAACAATGACCGTATATGTATGTGGGAAATATCAATTTCCTCTTCTAAGTTCCCAAAGGTGCACTTAAGAAAAATGTGTTGATTATTAACAGGGGTAATATTTTTTGTGGTAATGTTATTACTAGACATCTACAATAATTGGAATTTGGAGTTGACAGAAGTATTGCAGTCAGAATACCTTATTGATTTCTGTGTCATATTAAATATAGCACAGACCTACTTGAATTTGTTACTACTTGTTTGTGATAAATATATTGTGTGGTTCTTATTTTGTCTCAGTCTGTTGATTTGACAATATTTACTGCATACAATGTACCAGTTATTCTAGGTGCTGGAGATAAATGGTAAATTAAAGCCTTTGCTTCCATGGAGATTACATGCCAGTTGAGGGAGACAGATAATTACTTTTTTTTTCACGGTACTGGGGATCAAACTCAGGACCTTGCACTTGCCAGGCAGGTGAGCTACACTGCTGAGCTACATCCCTGGCCCCACATAATTAATACGAAGGCAGGGAAACATGTCAGGTTGTTGTAATTGCTAAAAGAAAAAACAATGAAATAATAAGAAGGGATGGGAACTACTTTAGTTGATCGGTGAGAAAATCAGGAAAGTCCTAAGTTGGTCTCTTTGTAGAAATTTAATGACTTAAGACTTCCTAAGACACCATGGGCCGGTACCATTATGGCTGTACCACTGCAGCATTCATTCTGTTTTTCCTGCACTCTACAAATCTTTAGGACAAACTTTTGAAATCAAGGATAATAAAGAATAATTTCAAGAAGGCTGATTTTATATCTCTTTAATGTCTCTATTTCTAGACTTCCTTACAAAAGGCAAAATTAAGGTTTTCATCACAGTAGTTAACTTGTATGCAAACTTATATTACTAATTAAAGGGAGCAACTATGTTTTTATTGTAATTAAATAAAGGCACACTCTCTTCGGTAGCATGACTATTGACAATAGCAGACACTACTGTTTGTGTACATTTTTCTTATTCTCCCAACAACCCTACATATGAGTGTGATTGTTCTCATCTTATAGGTAAGGAAACTGGAACCCTAATATGTTAAATACTTTCCCTGAGGTCCCAAAACTAATAAAGCTGTAGCTGGAGTCTGATGTCACTTTTGCTGGGCCCCATGTTTCTGGAAGTAAGGCAGATCACCTAATCTCACTTCTTGTTTTGCATATGGGGAAACAGACAGTTCTCCAGACCTTCCCAAGGACACAGCCAGTGAGCTGATAGCAGAGCTGGGTCCAGAGCCCAGCCGGGAACTCCTCCTGATACCAGGACACTGTGCCTACTCCCAGGGAGAGCTGCACAAGAGAAACTCTCCAGTCTGTTGCCTTTTCCAGAAATGCCCAGGACAATTCGATACTCACTTGGGACCAAGGTGAATCTTGACCCCTACCTCACACCATACTTAGAAAATTAATCCCAGGCAAGCACTGATCTATGAAAGGTGAGACAGCAAAACTCCTGGAAGAAAAAAAAGAGAACAGCTTCACGATCTCATAAAAGATAAAATGTTAATCATAAAAGGATAATCATAGGGCCGGGGATCTAGCTCAGTGTTTCCACCACCTGCCTTGCAAGCGCAAGGACTGGAGTTCGATCCCCGGTACCAAAAAAAACAACAACAAACAAACGAAAAAAAAGATAATCCTAAAAGAAAAAATGTGTAAATTGAATTCAACTAAAATTAAGAATTTTTATTCATGAAGAAAGTGAAAAGGAAAGTCAGAGGGCAGAAAAGGAGTTCCCATCTATTAGCAAATGTTGAGATCAAATAAAACATATGTTCCTATGCCATAGCAAACATAAATCAAATTTGTATGCAAAATATGTATAAAAATCAAAACAAAACAAACATTTGGAAAATGTTTTTCAAACTTTCAGTGACAGTTTCTTATGTCTAAAGTACCCAAGTTATGGTTGTCTCCCAGTGGGGGTGGTCTCAGAGGCCTGGGGACTTTATTATCAATGAATCAGATTCTGAAAAGTGAACGAACTAACATGTTTTTCAAACTTCTGCTCAAGAACATTATTGAGACAAAAAGCAAATTCAGGACCAGTGTTTTTTAGAAAAATGAAACAATAGAGTTTTAAAATGTTAGACCGAATCTTCCCTAATAGTAAATTACTTATGTCAGTCTTTTAAAAATCATGGATATCAGTGCTTTTCAATTCTGAATATGCAAGGAATCAGCAGATTCTGACTCAGGTCTGTGGCAGAGCCTGGGAATCTGTATTTCTAACAAGTTTCCACTGTATGGATGTTGCTCAGCTGTGAGTCACACTTGGAAGAGCAAGTCCTTACAGTTCATATATGTGGGTCATTACTATTTATCTATCTATCTATCTATCTATCTATCTATCTATCTATCTGTCTATCTAATCTATCATCTACCTAATCTATCTATCTGTTACCTATCAGGCATCTGTCTTACCACAATCATACTAACAGTGTGCAGAAAGCAAAGGATCCCCATATCAAAGCAGAGTGTATCCCTTTTCATCTGTGATTTCCATAAACTACCTTCTCCTTTATTGGTTTAATGAAGCTTTATTAAAATTGTGAATGATCTATCAAATCAGCACATGAAAAGCAATCACCTAATTGTACTGAGGCTGAGGAAAGCTATTGCTGGGGCTAGTTTACCCTGGAATAGACAAACTTCAGCAAGTCAAATGAGGAGATTTTGTGTGGGCTGGAGCTCCTGTGAGAGTCTTTGCTGGTTGAAGCCTCCTCTTGTGCACAAAGGTGAAGACATTGTCCCAGTCTCCAGGGAGCTCACGAAGTCTGGAGGTGGACCACAGAGCAAGAAGAAGGGACAAAAACAATAAAATGGCAGTAAGAACAAATACAAATGGGAGTGGAGCAGAGAAGGAAACTGCTTCTGGCTGGGAGGCCCAGGAGGCACCATCCACATGGAGCTGGACTTTTCACACAGGGGCCTTCATGGTTGAACAGGTGTTTGCTGGACATCTGAGGGCAGTCTAGGCAGGCACCTGCCACCGCAAGGTCCAGCGTGCTGTGCTCGTGTGGCCCTGTCATTCTCGCCTGTGGCAACTATTCATATCCAAACCCAAGGAGAACAGTGTCTTTTCATGTTTAAACGAGCTCAGCCAGTGGGCACGTGGGAGGCCACAATGTCTTCCCTCGAAGGCCCGACACCTGCAGTTGTGAGAGCTGCTATGCACAGTGGCCTTCAGGACTGCATGGCCTCCTTTCCTTTCCTACATTTTCCCAGTGGTCCCCGTGGCCGTCTGCCCACCCCGGCCCTGCCTTCTGCGGGTCTTACTTTGCAGAGACATCAAGGCCTGCTGATGATGGTCAGTTTCCTTTTTTCCACCCTCACCAGTCCTATTTTCTCTGTGGGCCTCTCATTGCTTCAGAAGAGAATTTTGTAAGGGTTACCACCTGCCTGCCCCACGGCTCCCCGCACACAGGCTGCCTCTGGGCCACCCAGGGGCCTTCCCTCAGCCTCCTGTTTCCTCAGGCTCTGAGAGGACACAGTGGGGTCTCCCCCAGGGGCAGGGCCCAGCCCTAACTCCCTGCAGCTCTTCCTAGCGAGCTTCACACTACTTGGGCCTCCAGGGGGTGCTGCGCTCTGTTTACCACCCCAGGCAAGGTGGGGGTCAGACATTTTTTGTAATCTCTCCCAGAACGACTAAAACCACCCCAAAACCGTTAAACAAGACAGGACTGGAAATTTGTGCTAAACAAATGAAGGGAATAACCTGAAACCAAATTATACACCCAACAAAGCAGAGTTCTGGTGAGCGAAGGCCTCCCCACCCCACTTCCTGTGGTACCAGACACCTTCCCGTCCTTGAGTCCTTGAGGGGCTTCTGCACATCTTTCTTCCACTCACCCCGGAGACCCAGGAAAGCGAGGCCCAGAGAGCTCTCTCCTGCTTGCATCTGAACAGCAGGTCCTCAGATTACCAGCTTTCTGGACCCCCAAATGCCTGCCCGGTCCTGAGAGACTCTGATGAAGCCTCCATCCATGGCCTGCATTGCCGAGCTCTTCAAAGGGCAGCATAGGAAACCCCACTTTGGTAAGAGACAGATGCATAGGAATGGGGCGAATCTGTCACAGAAGTACCTGGAGTACCAATTCCTTAATTCAGTGGCCACCTGGTTTTCACCATCTGCCACCTCCCCAAGGCACAGGCCACCTTGCTCCTAGCTATCACTCTCCTATGGTGACAACTTTATTTTCCCAACTGCTTTTCTTGGCTGAGTAGGTGCTTGTCCCCAGAATGCCCTAATGGTTCTAGAACACTGGAGAGAGTGTACTGACAACTGTCTCTCTCTCTCTCTCTCTCTCTCTTTCTCGGCCTATGTCTAGGTGTTTCCCCAAAGCCTCATGTGGGCACAGGTGAGGAGTTTCAAAAGTGGGTGGATTAGGTGTGGATGTGGATTAAGGGTGTGGATAATGGAAGCCCCAACCTGGGTGTGGATGGCACCAATCAACAGGTTTGTAGCCTGGATGGAATAGAAAGGGAAAGGCAGGCCCACTGCTTGCTTTGTGCTGCTTCCTGCCTGCCTTACTGTACATGGACCGTTTCTCTTCTTGGATGCCTGCTGCCACTCCACCCTGCCTTGGTGCCTGCTGACTGTGGACTGAAACCTCTACAAACTGTGAGCTAAATAAACCTGTCCTCCCTTAACTCTGGGTGTCGGGTGTTTTGCCTCAGCAGTGTATCGGGAGTGGACCCAGGGCCTTGCACACATCTCCAGCAAGTGCTGTTCCACAGAGCTACACACCCGAAGTCCCTTTCTCTCTAGCTCAGCCACCACCCGTGGAAAATTTAGCTCTTAGAGCTCTCCAAGACCACCTTTCAAAGGAGTGTGGCCTTCCTTGTCCACTTTCCCCGTCAAGGGTGACCTTCCTCCTTTGTTTCTTTCTTTCTTTTTTTAAAAAAATTTTTCCATGCCAGGGATCGAACTGAAGACCTGCTCTTGGCAGGCAGACGCGGCACCACTGAGCTCCATCCCTGGCCCCGTGACGTCCTCCTCTGAATCGCACTGCATTCCCGGTGTGCTTTTGGAATCGCTCTTGCCCGGCAGCCCTACAGCTCACCTGCTGACCCCATGGTGCTCCCTCCACTTCACCATGGAAACCAGGCGTCCCAGAGAGGCTGGGGACTTGCCCAGAGTCACTCGCTGACTAGTGGCCCTGGAACTCTGACCAAGATGACCTCACTGCTTCATTTGTGCCTTCTTGGGGCACGCATCTCACTCCACTTTCTGCTGTAGTTATTTTTTTGGGTTTATTTTATTTGTTTGTATGCCAACTCTTAGGGAGTCTTTTCTTTTTAGCCGCTGGCACCAAGCTTCTAGTTTGGAATTTTGGCGACAGTCTCGATTTCAAATAGTTTATGCTACTATACAGATAAGTACTCGTGACTTAATTTTCGTAATGTGTGGTCAGTTGTCATAAATGTTCAGAACGCTTCAGGCAGTAAATAACTATCTGTGTAGTGAATTGAACGATAGGGGCAAACAAGGCTCATTTAAGATGTGAGTGTGTGTATAGACATGTGTGCATGAGAGAGATTGAAACCCCCAAGTAATACATAATACTTTGTTAAACTAACAAACACAGATTTCAAGTGGTGACCAAGTACTTGCGCCTGTGTATATTTTGGTACCGGGGAACGAACTTGGGTCCTTGCGCTTGCGCAGCAGGCGGTGAAACCACTGAGCCAAATCCCCGGCCCCCAAGGCCTGTGTATATTTTGAAGGAACCATGTGACACAGAATAAGAAATAACAGCTTTCGGCATCATTTCATTTCCAACATCACAACAGAGAGAGAAATCTGACTGCGCTGTAACTTCTTCTGTGAATGGTCTGCAACTGTTTTCTCTTGCCGTAAAACTGTCGCTCTGCCAACTTTCCTTCTGCTTCATTCTCATGCTGTAATTTCAGACTTAGTGCAGCTGCTGATTTGTGAGAATTGCTAATTACCATATTTTCTATTAATCTCTAGCATGACCCTCTAGCCCAGCTTCTGTTGGGAGGTACAACTTTTCCCAGGCATCTAGAAATTGGAAATTAGAGATCTGAAGGTATTTCTGTGGTCACTTGTAACATCAATTACCTTTTAGACTCTTACGTGTGTGGAAGCACTTTGAGAACTCCCCGAAAGGGTAGCACTTCCCAAATCACCTGCCTGGAGGAGCAAGGGTTAATTCCACAGGCGGAAGGCGAATCCTTAAGAACTGGAGACAGAATGAGGTGCTGCCTTCATTATGACCCATCCTCAACTTTGATTCCATTTCATTCTAGAGTTCAGAGCTCAGCTTTTGCCATTAAATCTCAACCTACGTCACCTTTAAATGCCAGGTAAGAGCTAGCCACCTTTGGAGGATACTGACATTGGCCTTCGGGTCATGTTTCTTCTTACCCTTCCATCGTATTCACTGTTTAAACTAAACACCCCCATCTTCCATTTGAAGTGATAATAGTTTTTTTCCGTGATAGAAGAACTGGGGAAAAGTTCTCAGAAGATCTAGCAATGGCAGCAGTTGATAAATTAAATCACACTACATGTTGTCATTCAGCAAAGCTGTTTACAGACAGAGCTATTTTGAAGCCATTAAAAAATGCTATTCATCTCCAGCTTGGCACCTCTCTGCCGTTTCTGGCCTGGTCCATGGCGTTAGTGATGAGATTAGTCTTGTGGCCAGCTTCCTCTCATTCTCCCGTGACACTAGGGGAGACTCTTATGGGAAGAAGGCAATTTATTTTAGCTTAACGGCCACATGGCTAACTATGCACACCAATTATACAAAGCAAATATATCAGCTTTTGCCATGGGAGGCAGGAGTTCCCTTTCTGGTCATTAATAATAAACTGTCTTCAGTAAGTAGGGCAACATTTACCAAATAAAATGGCCTATTATAGATGGTCCCCCAGGCAGCTGAGAAGCCGAAAGAGCAAAGCCAAAAAGGCTGGTGCTATCATTTGACCTTGCTGGGCTATCCTGGAAGCATCTTGAAACCGGCAGAAGCTGTGGCCCACTGACTCTGTGAGCAGAACCATCTCGTCTGCAATGAAGTGGCCTGGTCTTTTTTTATATTGAAATTCCGTTGCTTCCTTTCCTGGCAGCTGCAATATCCAAAACCAGGAGGAAGTACATTAGAGCCGGGAAGTGTCAAAGTTGATCTACTGCCAAGTTGGGGTGGGAGGGCTGGGCAGATTCAGACTCCCCGAGCCCCCTTACCAGGTTCCCCACCATCGAAAACCCTTGTTCCTTACCCTCCTGGAACTTTCTGGAGGCTCATGTTTGCTCGATTGCTTAGTCCATCACTTGGTCTAAGGTTACTTATTTAGAGTACTCTTTTGCAGCTGTTTTAATAAGCAAAATCCCTGAAAAGGTGCTGACATTTTAATATGTCCTATTGATGCTTTATATTGAGAGACAGCAGGCTTTGCACTGCATTCAAAGCCCCTGCAAAGCCTGGGGACTTTGCCACCTCACTGACACAGGGGCGTAATTGCAGCAGACGTGCAACATGTTTGCTAACATGCGCTTTCATATTGAAGACAGCTGACTGACACCTAATTAATACTCACTGTTGTTATAAGGTAGGCGTGGACGCCCTTGCTTCTCAGAGGCAGTGGAGTGATCAAATCCAAAGCCCCAGGGGTGGAGATTGTGCTTTTGATGAATTCAGCAAAGGGCAGAATGGTGAAATTGTAATGATAAGATAAAGCCATAAATAATAATAGTGTGATGAAACTTGTGGCTTCTCAGTTGGCTTGGGATGTAACCCAGTGCTGGTGTTTTACCAAACTCCATTCAAAGTCTCCTCTGGCCAATCATATTCGTGAATTAAACGCATGGATGCATCCCTTCCAAAAAACCACCCAGGTTGGGATGATGAGCACCAACTTGGCAGCTTATACACTGTTTTGGAACTTCTGAGCACTCTTAAAATGTTTGAAATGTTTTAGTTTTAAAAAATATTAGTTATAAAACACATACTCATTGAACAGCAATTATGTGCAAAGCATGAAGCTGGGTTCCTATTCCCTTTCCTCCTGGACTTACTGTTTAATAGAAATAAAAAGACACAGGGCTGGGGATTTAGCTCAGTGGTTCCACCGCCCGCCTTGCTAGCGCAAGGACTGGAGTTCGATCCCCGGTACCAAAAAAAAAAAAAAAAAAGAAATAAAAAGACACAGACAATCATCATGAGATATCAGCAATCCAGTTTATATACAATGTGAATAATCAACTTGGTAAGAGATGTGAGGAAAAACTTTGTGAAAGGAACAAATGGAAATTAAGCCAAAATGGACTTTCATACTTGTTCACTATTCATTACCTTAACCCTTTTGGTATTAGGTCATAGTCATGGGACAAATTTAGTAGTCATTCAACAAAGCCAAAGGTGTGGGTGGTACCATCCAATAGGCTTGTAGCCTGGATAGGATAAAAGGGAAAGGGCGACTTGATGCTGCTGTCTCCTGCCTGTCCTGCCGTGGACTATTTCTCCTCTGCCATGCCACCCTGCCTTGGAGCCAGTTGATTATGGTCTGAAATCTCCACAAACTGTAGGGTAAAATAAACCTTTCCTCCTTTAACTTGTGTGTGTCTAGTATTTTATCCCATCTAGGCTACAAGCATTTTGGGTGGTGCCACCCACACCCATGGTGAGCCTTCGCATCATCCACACCCAGAACTATGCTAAACCAATAAGTGGACTAATTTAGTTATCACACACCCTTAATCTATAGTCTCACATTTTAGATCCATCCGCCTCTGAAAAGCCACCTCTTTGAGTGCATGAGGCTTCGAGGGGGGGACTTCTAATGACCTCCTAAAGGCCCTGCCTCTTTATGTTGTTGCATTGGGAATTACATTTCTTTTTCTTTTTGGGGGAAGGTTCTTTTGAGATGATCTCACTATGTATTTCAGGTTGGCCTGAACTCAAGGCAATCTTCCTGCCTCAGCCTCTCAAGCTCTGGGATTAGGGACATGTGACATCATGCCTGGCTTGAAATTAAATTTCAACATGAGTCTTGGAGAGAACACAAACACTCAAATTGCAGCTTGAAATTAATAAGTAATAATTAAATAAAACCAATAAATCCTATAGGAACAGTGCTTTAATTTGGGGAAACATCAAGAAATGAAAGACTTTAGAAATTGTTGCTTGGCTCAATGTAAAATTCTACTGGAAAGTTCTATAATGATAACACAGAGTCCAAGTTTGAAAAAAAAACCCTCCTTCTTCTTGTCCATTCTTATCTTACTTCCACTTGGGGAATGGGACTTCTGCCTAGAGTGAAGAGAATGTGCCTTTCCGGGGGAGAAGCTGTTACCTGGCACCAGGATAAAGGTGTTCAGTAGTGAAGGTAAATCAGTGTGCTCAACATTTTATTATTGTCTCCTTACTTAAAAGGGAGACAGGAGACATGGTATGAAAATATCACCAGCAATTATTGTTTTCCTTTCCCAACAGCAAAGGGCTTAACAGAGCAGGAAGAGAAAAGAAATTAAAGCCACCAAGGATAGTGATGGTTCAAGGAAAAATGCACAGGAATTCCCGGTGTGCAAAGGGAGATGTCACATTCCCTAACCAAACCCTTGCTTTTCTCTTACTTTATTCCACTCACGCTGAGATGGAAGTAGTATTAACATCCAGGTGAGCCCTATGAGCCAGGTGAAGTGGGTTTTTTTGGTTTTTTTTGGTACCGGGGATCAAACATGGGACCTTGAGCTTTTGAGGCAGGTGGTGGAACCACTGAGCTAAATCTCTGGCCCCAGGTGAAATTTTAAAAGGAGGGAAGGTTGTCCTCACAGAAGCAATGGCTTGGTTGCTCGGTTGGAATTGGAAGAATAATTCAAAGTTTGAGAGCATCTTTCAGAAGACATTAGAGCAGATGTGCAACCTGTGAGCTGCAAGCAGCCCTGGACAGCTAGTAATGCGGCTCTACAAGATCCTAAACTTTTAACGTTATTGTTTGACCGATAGCAATATTTTTCATGACCGGATTGCATGGTGCTGACATGTAGACAGCATAGGTGACACAGGAATGCTGTGTTGGGGAGGGCGCAGGGCAGGGCTGACACACCTGCACCCACTGCACACAGTTGATTCAATTGAGACCTGCCACATGACAAGCATTGTATCTAGATGTCTCCTTAAAGCCTCATGTGGGCACCAGTAGGGCTTTTCAGAGGTGGCTGGATCTAGGGTGAGTGATGCTGGGATTAAGGATGTGTGATTACTAAATTAGTCCACTGATTGGTTTAGCATAGTTCTGGGTGTGGAATACAGAAAGGTACCCTAGCCTGGAAGGGTTAAGAGAGGCAGGTTTGCTGCTTGCTGCCTTCTGCCTGCCCTACTTTACCATGGACTGTTTCTCCTCTGCCATGCCACCCTGCCTTGGAGCCAGCTAACTGTGGACTGAAACCTCTACAAACTGTAAGCTGAAATAAACCTTTCTTCCTTTAACTTTGAGTGTTTAACATTGTCTCAGCAATGAGAAAAGTATCCAAGACAAGCACTTGTGTGACAAGGTTAGTAAAACACAGTGATTACCCATAGTAGAATTTCAACTACAAATCTGTGTGCTGGGTGAAGACAGGCATGTATTGTTATTAAGAAGACATGTAAGTTTTCTTATTTAATTATTAAGCTAGAGCTTATTGTGTTGTTTTATAATATAATTTAAGAAATTAAAATATAGAAATACAGAAGTCTTGTTAGTTATGCACATTAACTATATTACAGATTTTTTTTTTGGTACCAGGGATCAAACTCAGGACCTTGCATTTATGAGGCAGGTGTGGTGCCGCTGAGCTACATCCCCAGCCCCCTATATTATAGATTTTATACATGGCCTGAGACAATTCCTCTTCAGGCGGTACTACCCAGGCAGGGCAAAAGGTCAGACCCCCAGGAAGGAGACTTTTTAACAGAATTCCAGGAAGAGCTGAATTAAAGATCATATTCACCAGCTCCAGCAAGAGAAAGGCAGGAAGGAGAACACAGACGATCTGAACATCAACAGAGGAAAGGATTGGGAGAGGAATGAGTGAAAATCTACTTATATTTTGTGCATCAGAACTCAATATGATACCCGGGAGATGTTCAAATGTGTTTATTAAATGAATTAATGAGTGAGTGCATTTGATGTCCTTTTAACTCTTTTACATACAGCACAAAACTTTCCTTTAAAAATTTTGACTTTGTTACCAGTATATACATGGGTCACTGTTAGGGAGGCAAATAACACTGGTCACTAAAATGTGAATTAAAATGTCTGAATTTTTAAAAATGCTAGATTCTCAGGAGCAAAATCATATGTATTTTATTATTCCCTGTATCAATATTTTATATGAGAAAAGAAAGCATGAACAACTTCACAGAATTAAATAGAATTAATTTGTCATAATAAAGTATCTGTGATTTAAGCTTAAAAAAAAAGAAAACCTACTTGTATAACATTTGGGCAGGTAAAAGGTCCACATAGAGCCATTTCCACACAAGAAGAATAAAGTGAAAGAAGAAAAAAAAAGAATAAGATAAAAAAGCCAGGCATGGTGGCGCACACCTCTGATCCCAGTGCTTGGGAGGCTGAGGCAGGAGGATCAGGCTGGGGTACATAGTGAGTTCAAGGCCAGCCTGAACTATATAACATAACCCTATCTCAAACAAACAAACAAACACACACACAACAAAAAATAATAAAATGATACCACAAATATGAAATGATGCAGTGAAAAGAAAGTAAAAGAATTAACATAGCTTTAAAGAGAATATACAGAAATGTTTTTGGGGAAAAACAAAGGGAAGAGGAATACTCTGCTAGAAAAGCTTTATCCTCTCAGCATACTGAAAATGGATAAAAATCTCCAAACAGCAAAATGGTCTAAGATAGATCTAGATCTCTCTTGATTTAGGGTGAAAAATTCCCTTTAAGGGTTACACAGGATTTTACCTTCCCATTGATGCTTAATTATATCGTTCTTACATTTTTTATTATTAAAATACAACATGCTGACTGCATTAAAATGTAAAAGCCTCAGTAGGACAAAGGCATTATAAATAAAGACAAAAATAAGTAGCAGAGGGCCAGGGGTTTAGCTCAGTGATACCACACCTGCCTCGCAAGTGCAAGGTTGTAAGTTTGATCCCTGGTACAAAAAAAAAAAAAAATAGCAGACTTGGAAATATATACAACAGACATTTAGTGACAAAGGAATAATATAGTCCACCCCAAAAGAAAATGGACAGAGGGTATACTTGAAGGCACAGGCAGTTTTAGAAGATGAAAATCAAGTGTCTAGTGAACATGTAAAATTACAAGCAACCTCACTTAGAAAAAGCAAATTAAATCAATGGAGTATGCATTTTGCTTCTGGAAAGATGAAGTAGAAGTACTTCTCCCTATTCCTCCTGCTAAGTACAGCTAAAACCTCTAGCCGTTATATATAAAATGGTACAAGACCACGAAGAACGTAGATCAGCTAGAGACCTCTGTGAATACTCTGGGTTTTCTTCTTGTCTTATGTGTCCCAGGTTGGAAATTAGAGAAGTGTGCAAACAGACAATGCCAACAATCAGGAACCAAGAGATTCCAGGGGAACTGCTCGCTCTACTCAGCAGACCGTGTTGGGCAGCCTGGAAAGACAGAAAACTCTTAGACAACCACTGATCAACCCCAGCCAGACATCACTGAAAAAGGTCCCCAGTCTCTGCCACCAAAGTCCACCATGGGGCCTTGACCCTCACTATTGACAAACTCTAAATTCTAGAGAAGAAGGATGGCCATTCTGATCAGCAGTTGATGATTGTTTATTAGGTCTAAACTCATGCCCAGTCTTAAGAGATTCTAGGTGTCCATCAAAAAACCTCCGTGTCCACAGGTAAGGGACATGCAGAGGTATTCACTGCAGTGTCGCTTGTAAGAAGGAATAGCTAGGACAGCCTAAAGGTCCACCCTGAGTGGAATCATCATGGTATCGTCATATAAAAATATAGCCATTAAGAGGAATTAATTAGATCCGTTTGTATGAGCATAATGAGATTTCAAAAACATAGTGTTGCACAAAAAAAGCAAGTTATAGAATAACACATTAAAGCAAAAAATATAAGACAGGGCTATGTTTTCAGATAAATATGTATGAATATAAAGATATTAAAATCAAAGGCATAAATATGTCACAGAAAATCCTAACGGTGCTCACATACGGTGAGAAAGAGGGGAGCGAAAGGATAATGTATTCATCAGGTATCACATGGGTGAGTAAAATTTAACATGAAAAAATAAATATTTTGATAAAAGTGAAAATTAATATTAAAATTAATATAAATATTAGTTAATTAATTGAATAAAAATTATTATTTAAAGTTTATCATTTTGGCTGCACAAGTGGTTCTTCCACAAATAGTGACATGTTGGTATTTTCCTATGCATATATTAACATAAATGAGTATGTATTTGCATGTATGTGCATGATTTTTTTCCTTTTTTTTAATAGACTGTGTCACTATGTTGCCCAAACTGATCTCCATCTCCTGGGCTCAAGTAATCTTCCTGCCTTAGTTTCTCAAGTAGCTGGAACTATAGGAACGTGCCTCCATGCCTGGCTTGTGTATAATTTTGAATGCAACATTTTTAGAAACTTAAAGCCTTATTCTATGGTATAAAAGCTAAAAAGAGATTATAGCCAGTGAGACAGGGCGGCCAAGGAGGACTGCCTGTCCTCATGAGGGAAAAGTGGGAGGTGACAGCTGACATTCCCTCAGGTGGCCACAGCTTGTCAAATACTCTTCTACGGTATGCCTTGTGAACTGCTCCCCTCAGGAGGAGTTGAGGGAAATGGTAGGTGTCTCCTGGCAAGAGCTCAAAGGTCCAAGAGAGGATGAGGGGCAGCCTTCCTGGACAGGAATTGTCAGGGGGGTTGATGGATAGCTTTGCATCCCATTCAGGCCCTTGACTGAACAACAGCAACAGCCATCACCATAGCAGCAGTAGCCCGCCACAACTTCGAAGGCTTCTGCACTGCTTATGTGCACCAAGTAGTTATATAAACTCATTTAACTCTCCATGGTGCCAACTTAGAGACAGCATGAAAAGTGATAATGTGAAACAGCAATATCATATGTAGTGCAGTATTGTCAGAAGCAAGAAGATCTCCAAATACCGGCATAAGTTGGGAAAACTGGTTAAGTTCTCTCATTAGCATGAAGACCACGCAAAGTGCTGCACGCCTGACAGCCGCAGCCCTGTGCTCGCTGGGTGGGCAAGAGAAATGACAATGCTAGGCTTCTGCTCTGCCTGAGTGGGGCGAGGCACAGTCCCTGCCTGGGCAGGCTGACAAGCAGCCCGGATATTAATATTTATTGCCCCATTTAACATTCGCAGCCCGGATAGCAATTTGGAGTGATCTTTAACTGGGAAACAGATAAACTGCTGATCTGGAGGCAGGGTCAGCCCTGTGGGTACGAGAGGTGCTTCTGCTACCAGAGGGGAAGCTGGCCAAGGTGACGTTGGAAATTTTATCTACTGTATTTATGATTCCACTGCACACATATTAGCCATATGCCCCTTGCCCTGAGGAAATAATGATGCAAAAAGAGAGAGCAGGAACAAACTAAAGCACCCTTTCTGTCTCACCTGTCTTGGAGGAGACAGGGATGTATTTTGTATTCCTTGAGGGGTGATCTTCTGAGAAACAAAAACTCTTTCCACATACTTGACCCCTAACTAGTTCACTCTTTGGGATGTTAAATATGATGTGTTTTTTCCACTTAACAGAAGACAGGCTTAGTGGCTTGAACTCCTCACACAATAGGAAGTCAGTGCTATAAGATCTTTGACCCCAAGACCAGACCTTCTCAGCTCAAGTTCCATGGAGGGTTGAGCAATAATCCAGTGTGCTGAAGTCACATACAGACAGCCACTGGGGCCAGAGTCCAGTCAGGCCCAGGGCTCCTCTGGTTAGAGGCTCCTTAGGTCTCCTTTCAAATGCCCTAGAAAGGCTCTTCACACTGCCTCCCAGAGGTTGCCTGCTGCAGGGATCGGGTGTATTGGGATCTGGGGAAGGGGGAACATTTGAAAAGGCAGCTACTGTAATTTTGTGATCCACTTTTCTGTAGGAAAAAGGAAAGAAAATGCCTATTGATTGCATACATGAAGACAAATAATGAAATCAAAATCTCTTTGAGAAGAACAGGACATTTTTGTTTTTCCAAAAGGATGTTGACTTGAGAAATATTGCCCTAAAGTTTGAACTTTCAAGTCTGGATGGAACACGTGCTGGGTAGGAAGCTCAGCGATTAGGCAGGCAGCCTTTGGAGCCAGACTGTCTGGGTTCAAATCCTGGCTCTGTGTGCGACCTTGGCAAGTTGCCTTAAAATTTCTCAATCCCCATTTCCTCCCTTGTAAAGTGAAAATGTGGTAGTAAAAGCTTATTATAAGGTGTCTTGGGAATTAAATGATATAATTTATATTAAGTAGGAAAGTGTCAGACACATCGGAAGTGCTCAGTGATTGTGGATATAATTAAACATCATTTTTTGATTTCTTGATTTTTTTTCTTATTCTAATTAATCTTTTCAGGAACTTCAAGTTTTGGACCTTTAAGTTTTTGCCAATGTTCAATGCAATTCAAAAACCCCTTTTTTGTAGTTCTAATGAATATATAAAGATGACAGTTAATCAGAGATAGTCCTGGTGAAATAGTAATACTACACCTTATGTTCTCTGTGCCTCTTCCTATTTTTACGGAATAAAATCTTGAACCCCTGCAAAATGTTTGGTTTGTCTATCACAGACTGGATATTCTTAGTTGCTTATCCATACGCACCCTCCAATCACGACACCCCTCCTGATAGAACCCAAAGTCACTACTGCCGTGTACTTCAGGGGAAATGAATGCTGCCATTGGGGATGAATTCTGGGTAGTTGAAACCAAACTCCATTTTCCCATGCTGACTGCTGGTTTAGAAATAGACACAAAACCTGCTGAGAAGTTGTAGGGATCTTCTGCTTTTTGACTCCTAAGAAAGGCACATAGGAAGGGATGCCCTTTCTTCCTTCTGTCGTTGTCTTGCTTCTAACACACGGCACATGAAATCTGCATTAAGAGTCTTAAAATAAACTAGAAGGCAGAAATGTCTCTGTCATTCTCCCGGTTCTCCTCTTCCATTTCCCTAGTCACCCCTCTGTTCAAACCAACCCCAAGTAATCCTGTCAGCTCTCCTGACAAAAATGATCTGTCCCTGCAGCCATTCCAGCTTCCCTCTGTGCCATCCTCCTGCTTGCTGCTAGGCCAGGCCACAAAGGCTCCTGTGCTTCCAGAACACCCATTCATTCATCCCAGGCCTTTTCCCTTTGTCCTGCTTCTCAGATGCTCTTCCCTACTCTGCAGGTGGGGGGCTTCTTGGCACTCAAGTTGTGCCTCAAGTGTTCCCTCCCCAGTGAGCCATCCTCACCAAGGAGTCCTCCCCTACTCTAAGTTTTTTAGCATTGACCCTTTCCATGTTCCTTATCACATCTGTCACTAGCTGAAGTTATGATGTTCACATTCAGTTTTCTTCATCAACACAAGTCCACAATTTATTCAGATTTCTTTAGTGTTTGCTTAATACTCTGTTCTCATCCAAGACACCATCCAGGAATGTTACAATGGGTTGTCACACCCCTTTAGGCCCTTTTTGATTATGACAGTTGCTCAAATTTTGTTTTTGATGGCTTTGACAGTTTTTCTTTTTCATGCTGGCCTTGAACTCACAATGTAGCCCAGCCTGACCTCAAACCCACCATGATCCTCCTGCCTCAGCCTCCCAAGTGCTGGAATTGTAGGCGTGTACCACCATGCCTGGCTATTTTGACAGTTTTGATTAGTACTGGAGAAGTACTTTGTAGGACGCCCTTTTATTGGAGTTTGTCTGATGTGTTTTTCACATTGGTGCTGTAAGTTTTAGGGAGATAAAGAACAGCAATAAAAGGCCATTTTTTCGCTTGCGGTCCAGGGTTACCACCACCTTCTTACTTGTTAGTTGGTCATCTATGGACCTACTGTTAGAATGCTAAATTACATGAAAGTAGAACATTGGTTCTTCTCAGAACTGTACCCCTAGGACATAGAATAGTGTCCAACACATAGCAAGCTTCATTATTAGTTCACTGAAATGACGAATAAACTAGAAAAAGAGACCAATCACTGTCTCCTGTTTTTACAATTAAAATGAAATGTGGGTGAGATGATTTGTTGATCATAGGTCAAAGGCACTAATAATCTGGCATATCCATGAGATAAATCTAAACCCTCATGCAAATAAATAATTAACCCAAGCCCAATGGCACATTCAAAATCATTAATAAAAATTGATTTTCCTTCACTGTAGGGCTGTGTCTTTCTGCTGTACAAGAATGCTATCTGCAGAGTCAGCTAGGATCTATGTTTTAATTCACATTTACCCAAGGTCTTCCTTCTCTGGAATGGTGCCAGCCCCTGTGCCATCGTTTTTCTCTGTAAATAGTTGGCTTGGCTGGCTTAGGCAGGAAGAGGGCCGGGTGACTTCCGTAGCTGAGCTGAGGAAGGCAGCGAGTCCCTCAGAACGAGGAGGTTCACCACCGTGAGGAGCTGGGCTCACCTGGGGGCGATGCGGGGAAGATTCCAGATGTAGGAGAGCAGGAGAAGAAGAAGCTGTTGGCAGCCAGCTAAATGCCTTTCCAGGAACATGATGGAAACTGATTAAATATATATGGAGTCGCATGTGTTGAGAGAGGGAAACCTGGGGGAGTTCTCTGGCCATAAGAGCACCAAGCACCAGCGCAGGCTCCCTGGTGGTCAGAAAGGAAGTGTATTTTCTGGACTGAGCTTTCACAGAGTGAAGACCCTGAAAGGAAGAACTATTTGTATTCCATTCCGATTGCATTTAACTTTTTCTTTTGGAAGCCCCAGTAAGCCAAGGAACGTTTGTCAAGGCTTCAGGATGAATGAGGAAAGCTTTTGTGCATTAAACTTGCAGATATTCCGAAGGGCTTACTGGAAAGGCAGCTGTGCCTGGGGGAGGAAGACGTCCACTGTAGCTGGCCAGCAGTGGGGGCTTAGCTATTATCACCTCCGAGGAGCCCATTTCCTGATGGCTGCTGACCTCCCAATCAATTTATTTGAACGTGAATTTCCCTAGGTAATTAGCTGCATTTCGCATCGCTGGTCGGTGTTGACTTTTCCTAGCATTCCTCCGAGTAGGGGACTTATAGTTCAAATGCCACACCATCATAGGAGAAGATTAGCTAGCATAATTCATGTCTTTCAGTTATGCCTTTACAACACATTTCAAGTTTCTGAGAGTTTAATATGCTGCCAAAGGGAGGCATCATGGATTTCACACACAGCATTTTTAGGAGAAAGGAAACAATCTCAATGAGGCACATTCCAGTTTCGGAAAAGTAATATGTGGGACATTTTACAGTGCAGAGCTGAGGGAATTTGAGCTGTGAAACACCAAGGAAGTGCTCGTGGACCGAGAATTCCCTGGCAGCGACCTCATCTGCAAAGCCGGTCATCTCGCTGGTGACCACCCTGCCTCTTGGATGCTGGCTGCAGTGTTTGAGTTTCAGCTCCCCCGGGCTCCTCACCCAAGCCAGTCTTGGAGTCAGCCTGGAAGGCCGTGTGCTCCATCTCTGTCTGGCGCCTCTGCCAGCTCTGCCCGGACAATCGCGGTGGCCTGCCAGCCCGCTCCACTCCCGAACCTCTCTGACAGGCTCCCAGAGGGACAAGCATTCTCTCCAGCTGCCACTGCTTCCCACCTGCCAGGTTTCTCATCCCGGCCTACATCTGCTCCTATCCAGGATTCTCTGGCTCCCTCTGTCTACTCTGCCCTCACTTCCTGTGCTCTTCCCCCAGGAACAGAAGTTCTCACCCTGGATGTGCATCTTTTCTCTGTCACAGTGGAGGAAGGATTCTGGGATTTTATAGGTTTAGTCCAGCATTCTACATCCCCAACACCTCACATTGACACCAGCATTGTAGTAGCAGCCATTTTTTGAGCCTGTCCTGTGTGCCAGGCACTGTGCCATGTGTATATAAACTCCCCACTGAGACAGACTCTTTTATTATCCCCTCCTGCAAGTGAAGGCAGTGAAACTCAATCTCTGCATCCCTGGCCCATGTTGACACTAGAAAAGAAGAGCCAGGACCCCCCACCCCCACCCCTGGTGTGCCTGGCTGCATGGGACAGATTCCCACGGAGCTCTGGTGGCCTCTCCTTTGGCCGGAGGTCCCAAAGCTATTGTGAAAATGGCTGCTGTGAGGGGGCTCATGGTTTCACGGAGGGGTGAAGGGGAGAGGATTCAAGGGTGCATCCAGGACCCCAGCTGGAGAACTCTGGACAGTGGTACCTTTGATACATGTTGGCAGGAGAAAACGGCTTCAAGGTCTTCGTGACCTGGCATCCTATCATCGCTTTGAAAAGCCTGAGGCACTGGTCCAATGCTGCAGCCCTCACTTTCCTGAGCTCCTTGACCCAGGGACCTTGCCTTGGACTCCATTTCAGCCACCTGCCTCTTGGGTATGCTTGTTCCTACATTGCACAGAAGTTCCCGTATAGGAAATCCCCACCGCTTGGACACTGTCTGTCTGCCCTGGATCACACTGAGTGCCCTGGCCTCCAGCTTGGCCTTCTCCTCACGTGTACCCCATCTTTATTCTTCCCGGACACCTGGAAGGTGTGATCCCTGGTCACCTCTCTGGCTACAGCCTTCCCTCTTTTTGACACTTTATTCCAGGAAAAGTAAACTATTCCATCAGATATTTCCCTGAGCCTAAAATCCCATTCATTGAAAAGACAATAATGTCTAGAATAGATTTTTCGGAAGATGGGAAACACCACCTCTTCAATATGCACAGTAATTGGGAGAAATAGTTGTATTTCCAAAATGGTAAAAGTGGGAACAGCTCTGTCTCCATAGAGAGAAGTTACATCCTCTATGCAGGTCCAAAAGGAAGAAAGGAGAGAATCACATTAGTCTGCTCAGGAGGCCATAACAAAATATCAAAGACTGCATGCTTAAACAGCAGCACAACATGTATTTGCCTTCTATTTCTGGGATCAAGAAGTCCAAGTTGAAGGCACCAGCTGGTCTGGGGTCCACGAGTGCTGCTCCCTGGTTTGCACGCAGAGAGTCACCTTCTGCCCCGCCCGCCGGTACATTTTAGGTATACAGTACAGTTACATTCATCATTGGGATCTTGTACCTTTACATGATGTATCTTGGTTCTTATTTTTACCCCTTCCCCTGCCCTCCCTTCAACCCCTCCACCCCTCTCTATTTACAAAGACTTTATTTTCATTTTTTCCTTTTCTCATATTTTTTCCTTTCCCTTCTTTCTTTTCCCCTATCCCTCACACTTCCCCTACCCCTTTAGACCTTTTCTTCCTATTTCACATTATCAGTTATTCATTTTGATCCTTATTTACACTTTCAGTTTTTCACACTAGAGAAACTATTCGGTATTTACACACAAGTGTCCTATTTATTTCACTTAAGAGTATTGCCTCAATGTGCATCCATTTAGCTATAAATGTCTCTAGTTTCTCATTCTTTATGGCTGAGTAGTACTCCAAAAAAACCCCACATCTTTATCCAGTCTCCAGTCAATGGGAACTTGGGCTGCTTCCAAGCTTTAGCTGTTACAAACTGTGCCTCTATGAACATGGGTGCACATATATCGCTGTGGTATGATTCTTTTAATTCTTTTGGGAAGATCCCCAGCAGAATAGCTGGATCAAATGGGACCTCTAAACCTAGTTTTTGGAGCTATCTCCATATTGATTTCCACAGTGGTTGCACCAGTCTGCACTCCCACCAACGGTGGAGAAGGGTTCCTTTCTCCCCACAGCCCCGCCAGCATCTGTTATTGGTTGATTTCTTGATAGCAGCCATTCTTTCTGGAGTGAGGTGAAATCTCAGCATTGTTTTCATCTGCATCTGTTGAATGACCAGTGATGCTCAACATTTTTTCATATGTTTATTTGCAGTTTTTACTTCTTCGTCTGAGAAATGTCTGTTCATTTCAGATGCCCATTTTTGAATTGGGTCTTTATATTTGGGGGGTCTGATTTTTTTAAAGTTCTTTATATATTCTAGATGATAGACCTTTGTCTAAGGAACAGCTGATAAAATTTTTTCCCACATTGTAGGTTGTCTCTTAGCTCTGTTGGTAGTTTCTCTTGCAGTGCAGAAGTTTTTTAATAAGATGAGATACCAGTTGTTGATTCTTTGTGCTAGTTTCCATGCTACTGAGGTTTTGTTCATAAAGTCTTTTCCTATGTCAGTGTCTTCAAGAGTTCTACCTAACTTATTTTTCCAGCAAGTTTAGCATTTCTGTTTTAATATTCAGATCTTTAATCCATTTTGATTTTAGTTTAATGCATGGTGAAAGATAGGGGTCTAGTTTTGTTTTGTTTTTTGGTACCGGGGATCGAACTTAGGACCTTACCCTTGCAAGGCAGGTGGTGGAACCACTGAGCTAAATCCCCAGCCCCAATGGGGGTTTAGTTTTAATCTCTGACAGGTTGCAATCCTGTTTTTCCCACGCCACTTATTAAAGAGGCTGTCTTTCCTCCGAGAGTCACCTTTTGCTGTGCCTTTCCACTGTGTGTGCATGGAGACAAGGATGGACACAGGGCTCCTTTTGAGAAGGTCACTAGTCCATCACGAGGGTCCCACCTTATGACTAATCTAACCCTGGTTACTCCCAAAGGTCCCCTCTGGAGAGGCTGTCACACTGGGAGTGAGGGCTTCAACATATGAACGGGGCCTGGGGGGAAACATTTAGTCCCTAACAAGAATAAAGTCTTAAACATAGGCTTTCAAAATTGATCTCTACTTTCCTTTAGTTCCTCCATCCCATGCTTGATCCATTAATCCCTGCTCATCCATTGAGGGTACTGACTCTCACTGACCCTCACTGCTCCCCTTTTCCACGTCTTAGCTGGGCTCAGTGCTCTTCTGTGAGATTTTCCAGAATCCTGTGCATTCTTTAACTTAGGTCACATGGAAGTCAAGGCCGAATCCATGATGGCTCTTAGGGTGTGTGTGTGGGGTTGGGGTAGGGGTTGCTGGGGCTTCAGCCAGGGCCTTGCAGCTGCTGCAAACAGCTCCACTGCCCCTCGATACCCCCAGCTCGTGCATGGAGGCTCTTGAAACAATATGTGTTCACCTTCGGGAGTTGAAAACTCTTATCTGTTTCAGAATTTCAAAAGCACACAAATGTTATTGTTCCTTTCAAGACCTTCACAAGCTCTCAAGCCCATGCATTCAGGAAGTCTAAAGTTTTCTCACCTTAGAAACTCTGACGCATGTTGCAAATTGAATGCATACTCCCTGGCCAGGCTGGTTACCCATGGAGGTTTTTGCACCACACCTGAGAAACCTATTAGTTGGGGAGGAACGGATGTCTAAGTTGTTCCACTTTTGGTCCCTGACTGTTTAACAAGCCCACAAGTGAGTCTGAATGGTAGGAGCAGTAGGTATCAAACATGGTTTTGAAAGGCTTAATGATTGCAAATCTCCCAAGACGCAAGCAGTGATATGGATCATGGAGTAAAAGATCTCTCTATTTTTTCCTTAAAATAGCATGGCCTTGGGTGAGAGAGAGGAGGGAGAGAGCGTGAGAATTGAGGTGAGGTGATCGAATGACTCACTGACCTCCGCCTTTGCCCTGTGCCAGACCTGGCCCGGGGGCTTTGCTGTTTCTGGTGAGGCCCACAGGACGCCATGCCGGAAGTGAGACCATGGTGCTTTGGCAGTTTGGGTGGCATCTCTTCCCTGGTAGTGGCCCGAGCTTATCAGTAGCTCTAGCCTTTGCACTTTGAGAAGCCAAGATTATCTCACCTCCAATTTAGAATAATAAAAAAGTTCATGGCAGAAAAGCATGAGCACAGATAAAGAACAAGGGAGGGAGGACCAGGCGTCCAGGGGACTTGGTTCAGAGCACGAAGCCATCTCCAGGCTTTCTCCTCTCTCTTTAATTTTTTATTTTGTGAGACAAGGTCTCGCTATGCAGTTCAGCCTGGCCTTGAACTCACTATGCAGCCCAGATTGGCCTCAAGCTCATGGCGATCCTCTTCCCTCAGCCTTCTGAGGGCTGGGATTGCAGGCTTACATCACCATGCCCAGCTCTCTGTCTTCCTTGTATGATCTTCAAGTGAACAGTTTTTCTGGAAGGGGGGCTGGGAGTGGAGAGAAAGTGTTACATCTTCAGTTAATAACGGAGGTGACCAATAACAGGGAGACTTAGGCTGAGGGACACCATGTGCTGCTCCCCCAGGAGGCCGTCCCCTCCCTGGAAGCTGTAATCAGATCCCTTACCAGATGCTCAGCTCTAACACGGCCAGTTTCCTGTTCCTGAGGGAACAATTTCTATTTGGCGCTGAGTCTGAGGTGCTAGAAGCCTGTGAGCTATGATTCCAACAAGGAGCAAGGTTGCCCTGGAGCATTTTGCCCCTGAAGGGTATCTCCAAGACTTAGATAACTGCAAAAAACAAAAACAATAAAAAACCCACTTTCAGAAATCTTGCCTTAAATATGCAGAGCAAGAGAAAGGTACAAACATCATCGTGAAAATGAAAATTAATAAAATGGCTGAGCTGCTCCACTATTGCTAACTGGAAAAACAGACATAGATGAAGATGTGGAATTTATTTCTGATAGAGGAGATAGGGTATGGGAAAGTCGGTTGGGAAATGAGCAGGACCTGTGAACTGTAAGATCCCAGAACAGTGCCAAACAAATTCTCAGGACCCCTATGTAAAACTTCTTGCGCGCTCCCCTGAGATGTGGAGGACAGCATAAAAGACCCGATATCACCAAACCTCCTGATAGTGACTTCCAAGGATAGCCCACGCTGTGTTTCTCAGATGTGGCATGTACTTTTATTTTTGCTTTCATCTTCATTTTTTCTTGTTCTGCCCAAGTTCGCTCTGTAGAGCTAGTTTCCCCCATACTCCTTTTCACCCCTTACTTTTCAAATAAGCTTTTTGACACTGCTTTTCACTTGTCTCCTCCAATTCTTTGTTTGAGGCCAGAAGGCCCGGGAATGCTTTTTTGATCGGCGAGCCATTTCTAAAGGAACTACTACCTGATAACACTACATAACTTTCAATCATCCATCAAGCAAGTGGGAAACCATTTCATGCAAAGAAAAAGTTGTGCTTGATGCCTTAAAGTATTTTTGTTACGCTTTTTAAAATTTTTATTTCTTTTATTTTTATTTGTACATGTTTGCAGTACACAGTGATTACAGCCCTGTGGAGAGTTGGTAAATGTACGTAAGACACCGTAATTCTTTTTACATTCCCTCCCCTCACCTCTTGGTCCCCTTCTCATTTGCAAAAGATTTATTTCCCTGTTTCCTATTATCTATCTTTTATTTTGCTCTTTAATTTATTTATATTTTGGATTTCTCATATTAGAAACCATAGGATATTGAAGCTTGTGTGTCTGATTTATTTTACTTAACATTATGCTCTTGAAGTGCATGCATTTTTCTACAAATGACTCGTTTACCCATCTTTATGCCAGAGTAGTGCTCCACTGTATATAAATACCGCATTTTCTTCATCCATTCAGCTGTTGATGGACATAGAGGCTGCTTTGTTTTTAAATCTGGAATATATTGTGGGACTATGAGCATATGGTAATAAGCATGAAGCATTTATATATATGTATCATTCTTAGGCTGTAAAAACAATACAAATAATTGAATGTACATAGGGCTGAAAGATTGTTTTAAAAGAGCTTTCTATAAAACTCGCTCAACCACCCAGTACCCAGTGTTCTGTAACAAGCACCAAGTGAGAGAATCAGACCCCACAGTCAGATCAGGACACCCCACAAATTCACTCGGTCTCGGCTGGGTCCGCCACATGCTGATCAGAACTGGGACTCGCCCTTGCTGATCCCCCTTAGCCAGTGGAGAAGGGAGGTCACCCCAGTGTCCGTGACAGTAGCAAGCAGACGGCAGGAACTGATGTACTCCATCAAGCTTAAATCTTCCACTTCTTGGAAACGGTGGCTAGGCTTACCGATCTCTCTGCTCTCTGGTTGCCTCGTGGGATTACTGTGCGGACAGGATGTGCCTATGGGCGGCTGCTTCACTAACTGCCTCGCTTTCCCCTGTTCCCTCAAGACGCCCTATGCTCACAGCCTTCCCTTCCTGGTTGGATTCGTATGAATCGACTTCCTGTTGCTCTCCAATGTCTTTTGCTTCTCTGTTTCTGGAGTGGAAATCCCCAACGTCACCTGGCCCCATCTAGGCATCACCCAGAGCCTCACCCCAGCACTCGGACCCCAGCAGGAGCTGAACGCCACCCTTGGCACCTACCTTCCCCCTGCTCAGAACATTTTAACCCTGTTGGCTGCTCCCTTACCCTGGGCCTATTATTGCTATAAAATACATCTTCACCTTCTTTGCTTCATTGTTTAAATTGATACTAGAGGCTTTTTCCCCACCCTGCAAAGAATTATAATACTTTTCATAGAAATAAGAGACAATGATTTTACAGAAGAGCAAACTATTTGTTGTCTTCAAATTTTCGACAGAGCCCTCTGGCACTGTGACCAACCACAGGATCCATAAATTGTCACTGCACATTTTACAGCCTCAGACCTGGGATCCCCAAGGACCTAAGAAACTGAGAGAAGTGAGGTCAGCAGTCCCCGCCACTCTCCGCATCAGTGTCAGGGGTGGCCATCCTGGTTCCTCTTCATTTCTCTTCAAGGGTTGAGAGTTGAAGGAAGTGAGTTAATCCCACCATGGAACTGTAGGATTTTGAGAAGAGATTTATAATATCTGTTGGGTGTTCTTTCAGCTTCCACCCAGGTTGAAGTGGATCGTGGGCCTGGCCTCTCAGGGAGCCATGTTGACTGGGCAGTCGCTGGTGGTTGTCGTGGCCCAAATGCTCCTCCAGATGTCTACCCTTGCTTGGACAGTTCCATTTTTTTCAGTGTCTTTCAAAGCTAAAGTAGCTTCCAGCTGAGGGAAAGGATAAGAGGGTGTGCAAGTCTTTGCCAGCAGCAGTCCTGGAGGAAGATGAACCCGTCCTCAAAGGAGAGTTAGTCACAATGTGCATTCACTGAATAGACAGAGGCTGAATGCTAATGGGAAGGGTTACTCATCGACCGTAACTGACGCTCCTGCCAGCTGGCTGTCTGGCCTCCTCTTCGTACCCACATTGCTCCTCGCTCTAATGAGGTTAATGGGAATTAATACATATGTATCAGGGAAAGGAGCAGTCCCTGGGGACATGAGCTAAGTAGCAACACAGGACTCCCCTCTAGGTAGGCAGCAGGGTACTTGGGGAAGCACAGAGTAATGGTCTAGAGACAAATGACACACGAGTTAGTCAATATCTTGCTTCTCCTATCCCCGAAGACAAGATTTCTGAGAAAAGCACTGGCATCTTAGCAGTTCAAACAATTGCATCTTCCTACATCATTTCGTGGGGCAATTTCCACACCAACTTTCATATGAATAGATAATGGAAACATTCTTTTAAACCCACATGTGCAATGCTTCAACATTGTGTCCACAGGGGCAGAGTCACTGGGTAGAAAATCAACCGAGCCACAAGGCAGTGTTGGAGAACGAAGACCTCTGCAACACGGGATGAACTTTGCTGAGCTGAGCATTTCTTTCAAATCTTCAAAGAGCACAGATTTTGAGCAGACTTTCTTGTGTGCTCTCTTTAGTCCTATCAGCACTGTCTCTCGTCTGCTCTATTAGTTATTTATATGATGCCCGTATTGTGAAATATACATCACGCATTATGAGCCTCAGTCAGTGCTTCTCCGTGGCTTCTATCATGGGGCTCTGTCAACCCTCTGTATAAACAACCTCCCTCATTCACGGGCCTGCCTGATTGTTCTCCCAAATTGATCTTGTTCAGAGCAATGTTTTATCACTGTATAGCAATATACACACACTCAATAGTCATTGGTGCTAAAATAAATATTGTGACTTCTTGGAGAGAATGGCCTCACCGAATAACAGGCAGCATCAGATGGTCCTTATCAGCCATGCAGATAGGCGCTGGCTTCCTGCAGCTTGCTTGGCTTGTTGGCTGGGGTGGTTCCCCTTCTCACCTAACCCAGGAAAGCCTGCTGTTCTTTATCACATCCAACTCCCACGCAATGTTCTAACGGTGTGTGTAGGTCAATCCCTAAGCATCCTGTCACTTCACTCTGCCTCGTTTGACTAAAGGTTTTACTCAGCGGCTCAGCACTTACTGACGACTTAACAGTGCATCCCGAGCGCTGTGGGAAACAGAAAAGTGTGCCAATACTTTTGAGAATGTCAGCATGAATGACACAAGATTGAAATGTTTTCTATTTTAGCATCCTTTTTGCAATATAATTCACACATCATAAAATCCATCTATTCAAAGTGTACAAGGATTTCTGATGTCTGCAGAATTGTGCAATCATCACCACACTCAATTATAGAGATTTTCATCACCTATAAGCCAAATCTCGTAGTAATTAGCAATCACGTCCCATCTCCCCATCTTCAGACACCCTGGGCCCAGGCAACACTAATCTTCTTTCTGTCTCTGTGGATTTGCTTAATGTGGACATTTCATTAAAATGGAATCATATGCTGTAATGTGTGGTCTTTGTCACTGGCCTCTCTCACTTGGCAGAATGTTTCCAAGATTCACCCATAAGGAACCTGTGTAAGGACTTAACTCTTACTGATTACTGAATAACTCCATTGAATAGACAGGCATGTTATGATTATATCTAGATGTCCCCACAGCCTCATGTGCTCATAGGTGGGGCTTTCAGGAGGTGATTGGATCCTCCGGGTGTGATACTCATCAATGGGTTAGTCCAGTGATGAGTTTATAGCTAAATGTGATGTTGGGAGATGAAGCCAGGTCAGAGGAAATGGGTCAATGGGGGTGTGGCCTGGAAGGGTCTGTCTATGTCTCTCCTCTCCTGATCTCTCTTTGGTTCTGGTCTGCCATCCCATGAGCAATTCTCCTCGGCCATGCCCCTCTGTCTTGACATGCCTTGGAGCCAGTGAGCTATGGATCAAATCCTCTAAAAACTGAGCCAGAATAAACCTTTCCTCCTTAATCTTGTGGGTGTTGGGTATTTTGTCTAAGCAATGAGAAAGTAACTACGACGGGGCACATCTTATACATCCATTCATCAACTGATGGACATTTGGGTTGTGTCCATGTTTTGACCTCCATGAGCAACTTTGTGGTGGATGTTCATGTACAAGTTTTTATGCACATGTCTGTTTTCATCTTTTGAGTATATACTTAGCAATGGAACTGCTAGGACATATGGTAATTTTACGCTTAAACTTTTGAGGAAATATGAGACTGTTTTCCCAAAGTGGCTCCACTATTTTTCACTCCCATTAGCAATATATAAGGGCTGTAATTTCTCCAGTGTTAACATTTGTTATCACTTGAATCTTTTTTTTTTCTTAATTTCTTTTATTGGTACATTTTAGGTATACATTTACATTTATCATTGGGTGCTTGTACCTATACATGATGCATCTTGTTTCTTATTTTTTTCCCCATTACCTGTTTGCCCGTCACCTCCTCTACCCTTCCCTATTTACATAGACTTCGTTTCCATTTTTTTCCTTTCTCATAATTTTTCCTTTCCCTTCTTTCCTTTCCCCTTCCATGTGAATCTTTTCTTATAGCCATCCTAGCAGATGTGAAGTGTTATCTCGTTGTGGTTTTGATTTGCATTTCCCTTATGACTAATAATATTTTCATGTGCTTATTGGCATTTTTATACCTTCTTTGAAGAAATGTCTACTCAAATCCATTGCTCATTTTTATTTTATTATTTTTTTTTGGTACCAGGGATTGAACTCGGGACCTTCTGCTTGTGAGGCAGGTGGTGGAACCAAATGGAGCTAAATCCCCAGCCCCATTGCTCATTTTTAAACTGGATCATTTTTATTTTTGATTTGTAAAGAATTCTCTATATATTCCAGATCTATGTATTAGTAGATCTATGATTTGCAAGTATTTTCTCCCAATCTCTGGGTTGTCATTTTATTTCCTTGCTGCTTCCATTAAAACAAAAAATTTAAACCTTGGTGAAGTCTAATTTACTTAGTTTTTTGTTTGTTTATTTTCATCACTTGTCTTTTTGGGGTCATGAATAAGAAGGCTCCGCCTAACCTTAGGCCATAAATATTTACTCTTACATTAAGTGTTTTGTTTCTTGTTGATTTTATTTCTAGTTTTTGTATTATTGGAAAGGAAGCATGTAAGTCTTCAGCTATGACCTTTTAGTTGTCTATTTCTGTTTTCAATTCAATGAATTTTGGCTCTCTGTATCTGGGGCTTTGATATTGGGTGTATATATATATATAATTATATATATAATTATAATTGCTACATCTTCCTGAAGAATTGACTTTTATCATTATAAAATATTCTTATCTCTGCTAACAATTTTTGTTTTAAAGTCTATTTTGTCTGATATTAGTATAATCACATCAACTTTCTTATGGCTGTTGCTTTCATGATATATATCTTTCCAACCTGGATGTATAAAGGACCCTTATGAAACAATAAGAAAATGGCAAACATCCCATACCTATTTCCTATAACCAAGCAATTTCATTACTATGATGTGCAAGTATTTTAAGAAACAAAACACACTAGAATGTTCATAGGAATGGCGTCTGTAAAAATCTCAAACTGCCCACAGAGAAAGAAATCATGAAAACAACCCATTCATGATAGCTTAAAAAATTTTTAAATACTTAGGAACCAAGGAGGTGAAAGACCTCTATAATGAAAACTACAGAATTCTGAAGAAAGACATAGAAGAGGACATCAAAAAACAGAAAGATATCACTTGTTCTTGGACTGGCAGAATTAATATTATAAAACTAGCCATATTACCAAATGCAATCCCTATTAAAATTCCAGCAACTCTTCTTAGAACTAGAAAAAAAATGCCAAAATTCACATAGAGCCAGAAGAGACCCAGAATAACCAAACCAAGTCAGAGCAAAAAGAGCAAAGTGGGAGGCATCACAATTCCAGATTTCAAGTTTTACTACAAAGCTATAGCTTTTTAAAAAAGCCAACATAATAAGGCACAACAATAGATTTGCCGATTGATAAGTACATGAATAAAATGATCACCATCTTTAACCTTCTGGGAAATGCAAATCAAAACAACTCTGAGATCCTATTTCACCCCCGGTCAGAATGACTGCCATCAAGAACACACACTAAAGCAAAAAATACTGGTAAGAAGTGGGAAACAGGAATCCTACATCACTGGCAGGAATGTAAACTAGTATAACCACTGAGGAAATCAGTATGGAGATTTCTCAAAAAACTAAAAATAAAAATTGTATTTGATGCAGCTATACCTCCTCAGGGTATCTTCCTCAAAGAATTAGACATCGTACTACAGTGATACATGCATACTCATGTTTACAGCAACATAATTCACAATAGCTAAGCTCTACAAACAGCCTGGATGCCCATCAACAGGTGAACAGAGAATGAAAATGTGGAATATACACACAATGAGGTATTATTCAGCCATAAAGAAGAATGAAATTATGTCATTTGCAGGAAAATGGATGGGAGTTGCGACCATAATAAGTGAAATAAGTCAGACACAAAAAGTTAAATATCACATGATTTCTTTCATATGAGAGGCATAAAATATAAATCAATCAATCAATTAATTAATTAAAGGACAGATGGTAGGAAACAAGATGCAGAATTTTGGAGATGGAGAAGGGGTCATGGGAATGGGGAAGGTAAGAGAGAGGGGGCGAAGGGATAGAGAAGGATCAGGACATGTCATATAGAGGTACCAATTCCCCAAAAGAAGCATCACTATGATGGGTCGCACATGGACAGTATAAAAAAATCTCAAACTGGAGAAACCAGGGACATTTACAGCTAAATGGATGCATATCAAGGCCATACTCTTAAGTGAAATAAATAGGACACACATGTGTAAATACCGACTAGTTTCTCTGGTGTGAGAAACTGAAAGTGTAAATAAGGACGAAAATGATTAAAATGAACAATTGATAATGTGAAATAGGAAGAAAAGGTCTAAAGGGGAAAGGAAGTGAGAGGGGAAGGGGAAAGGAAAGAAGGGAAAGGAAAAATCATGAGAAAAGGAAAAAATGGAAACAAAGTCTTTGTACATAGGGAGGGGTGGAGGGGGTGAAGGACGCACAGGGAATGGGGAAAAAATAAGAACCAAGATGCATCATGTACAGGTACAAGCACCCAATGATAAATGTAAATGTATTGTATACCTAAAATGTACCAATAAAAGAATTTAAGCAAAAAAAATCTCAAACTGTAAATAATCTACATGCTCATTAATAGTGAGATGAGTAAGTAATTTTGGGTGCATTTATATAACAGAGCATTATATTTCAATGAGAATTAATTATATTTGACTCCATACAATAATATGGTTGAATCTCACAAGTATAAACTGTTGAGATAAAGAAGAGGAATAGAAGAGTGCATACGTGTGAAACACTTTACATAAGGTATGATAACAGATGAAATAAATCTATGCTGTTAGAAATCAACACAGTGGTGGGGAGAGTGTGAAGAATTGCTGGCGTGTTTCTTTATCCAGATACTGGTTATTCATGGGTGTTTACTTTGTGAAAATCAATTAAGATGTGTACTTTTGAATTCATATATTATCCTTCAGTTAAAAGCATTTTACAGAGGGTTGTAACTGAAATAAAATATGGAATGTTTCCCTGTTTTTAAAAAAAGCTAGTGTTCCCTGAAACCTGACAAAGATGGAACAAAATGTGTTCTGATCAAGGTCCCTTATGACTACAGGCCCAAAACACTTAAATAAGACCCCAGCAAATCTAATCTAGCATTGTATTAGAAGAATAATATTCTAGAAAACCATGAATGATTCAATATTAGGAAATATAAAAATATCGATAGGTCAAAAGAGACATACTCCATGCTTGTCTTAATAAATGTCAAAAGGCATTTAACAAAATTCAGTATCCATTTCTGATAAGAGTTAAACAAATTACATACAGAAGCCCCCTTAGAATGGTTAAGAAATGATCTCAAATGAGTAGCTTACATCATACTTAAGAGCAAAACAATAGGGCGATATTTTTCAAATGTATTTTGTCAAGGATCATGATTTAAATGATAATGTACTGAAATACTACCAGCAGGAGCTCATGATACATATGTATCTCTGTATGTTTAGATGGGACTTTTCCTGTTTATTCTGAGTTTCAGCTGAGCCTCCCAAATCTGAAAATAAATACAGTAATTGTTGGGTGTCTCCACAGCCTGTACCACTCAGGTGGTGCTAGATGTTCTATGCAGAGCAAGCGAAGACACCAGGAAACAGCTTGCCAGTGTTAGCCTGCCGCTCCTCTCTAGACTGTAAAGGAGAAGGCTGAGAACTCACTGTATTTGAAAAAGTCTGTATTGACTATTGTTTTGGAATAGATAGTGGGCCATGTGTTTCCTCCAGGGAGGAAAGGAGCAGAGACTTCAAGTCAAGAAGTAAGGCTTCAGGAATATCATTTGAGAAGTTTGACACTGGTTCTCGGGTTTGAGAGAGACAGGACCTGGAATCTGATTGGTCCCTGAAAAGTTTAAAGAGGCTGTGACTGGTCAGGAGCTCCAATGGAGCAAAGGCAAGGTAGAAGTTGATTGGAAAAAGCTGAACACATGGAATTGAGCAAGGCAGAGAATGTGTGAGTTCCCCATGGGCCATATGGGGTTTGTGGAATGGAGCTAGATTGTATCATCTCGAGAGGGCTCTACCGAAGGTGACTCCACCTAAGAAGAAAACCAGTCAGAGGAAGGGGCATTGCCTATGAGAAGAGTGTGGTAGTTGAGAGATCCTAGCAATTGTCGTTGGGGATTGCAGAAGAGGGAACCTGGAAGAACTCACAGTGCAAATCCAGAGAGAATGCAGGCAGAGAGCATCTACTCCAGGCTACGTGGGTACCAGCCACAGAAAACCCCTGTGTCCCTTGGCTGTCCTCTCTTATCCTGCCCTCCCTCAAGCTCCCAGCTTGTGCCCAACCCTGGTGAGGTTTAGAACAAGCATTTGCAAATAAAAAAGGGGGCAGAACCAGATACGGGAAAAGAAGTTGGCCAAAGCTCTTGTCCCCACTACAGGCTTCCAAGTCACTGGGGAAAGGGATATATTTTTAATTAGATGACAAATTAGAGATATACAAATATTATACTGGATTGCATTTTTATTATCTGAAAATAACTAGGTACATTGGGCATATATGTAATTTCAACTATGTAAAAGCAAATCAAAAGAACAGATTTGAAGGGCCTGTGGTGAGGAGTAAGAAATTCATTCTTTAGGCACCCCGGCAGCAATCCACAGGACAGCCCTCCCCCCGCCCCGCCCCCGCTCCTCTGTACAGCAACCTGGTTCCACACTACAAAGACGCAGAGGACACCGGACCACCAGACCACGGTACTGGGTCCCGCCGCTCCCAGCCCAGAGGTAGGGGATTCTGAGCCACCGTCCCACTGCTCCTGGTCCAGAGGCAGGGGCTTTTGGGCAGCCTTCTGTCCCACTGCTCCTGGCCCAGAGGAAGGGGCTTCTGGGCCACCATCCCTACTGCTGCTCCCAGCCCCTGTCCCACCTCTCCCAGCTCAGAGGAGGTAATCCACACGGGCGCCAACAGCACCCCCTGTCCCCCCAGTCGAAATGAGAAAACACGTAAATAAGTCTCAAAACCAGACTTCCAGATCACCTACAACAACCCCAAAGGGAAATGAGATGAAACACTCTGATAGTCAACCACCTGGACCCACTGAACTGGCAACAAAAGGGCATCTGGAAAAAATGAAATCAGAAATAATTTCTCAGATAACTAACAGGAGAAATTGTGCTCCTAGTGCAAGACATGATTAATAAATCTAGAGAGGAGCTGAGGAACATGATGAAATCCCAACATAGGAAACAAATGGAATCCATAAAAGAGATGCAAATAGATTTCCAGGACATGAAAAACTCCACTGAAAGTCTACACAGCAGAATGAGCCAATGTGAGGACAGAATTTCAGATATAGAAGATAAGATTGCAATTAATGATGAGGAAAAGAAAAATTGCTTCAAAATTATAAGGGAACATGAGAAATCAATCCAGCAGCTGATAGACGATGCAAAGAAGAATAACATAAGACTGATTGGAGTCAATGAAGAAAGAGGAGAGAGTGCAAATGACATAAAAAAATTCTTCACAAAAGTGATGGCAGAAAACTTCCCAAGGAGGGGAAAACAACTTGACATACAGATAAGTGAGGCATATAGGACTCCAGCTAGCCTTAATTTAAAAAAAATCTACACATAGGCATATAATAGTTAAGATTACAGAAACCCAACAGAAGAACAAAGTTCTATGAGCAGTTAGAGAAAAGAAACAAATCACATACAAAGGAAAGCCCATCAGTATCACAGCAGACTTCTCAACACAAACCGACAAGGCATGAAGAGCATGCAGCAATGTATCTCAAGCCCTAAAGGAAAACAGCCTCCAACCCAGATTGATGTACCCTGCAAAACTATCTTTCAAAATGGATGGAGAAATAAGATACTTTCATGACAAAGAGCACCTTAGGAACTTCATGAATACCAAACCAGCACTCCAAAGAATTTTACACAATATCCTAGGGACAGATATTGAGGATCACAGTCCCAGGAAGCAAAGCAGAATGAATCCATCTGGCATGACAAGAAATTAAATGTAAAGGGGGAGAACTCAACAAAAAGAAAAAGTCATGGCAATGACAACTCAATACGTTTCAGTTATAATCATCAATGTTAATGGTCTCAATTCACCAATCAAAAGAAATAGATTGGCAGAATGGGTCAAGAAGCAAAATCCAACAATATGCTGCATACAAGAAACACACTTAATTCAAAAGGAAACTCATAGGTTGAAAGTTAAAGGGTGGAAAACAATACTCTATGCAACAGGACCCCCCCAAAAAGCAGGAGTAGCTATCCTCTTTGCAGATCAAGTGGATTTCAAACCAACACTGATTAAGAGAGATGAAGAAGGACACTACATCCTTGTAAAGGGAACAATCCAAGAGGAAGAGATGACAATCACAAATATCTATGCACCAAACACTAGTGCACCCAACTATATAAAACAAATACTAATGGACATGAAAAGTCATATGTGCACTAATACAATTGTAGTGGGGGAACTCAACACCCCATTGTCACACATAGATAGATCAACTAGACAAAAAACAAGAAATGAAATACTAGAACTCAATTGAACTCTTTTCTTTTTTCTTTTTTCTTTTCCCATTAAGTTTATTGGTACCTTTTCGCTATAAAATAGTTACATTCATCATTGGGATCTTGCACCATTACATGACTTTCTTGGTTCCTATTTTTTTCCCCTTCCCTTGCCCTCCCTTCACCCCCTCCACCCTTCCCTATTTCCAAAGACTTTGTTTCCATTTTTTTTCCTTTTCTCATATTTTTTCTTTTCCCTTTTTTCCTTTCTCCTACCCCTCCCACTTCCCCTGCTACTTTAGATTTTTACCTCCTGTTACACAATATCAATTATGCATTTTATAAATTACAATATTAAGATCTAGGAGACATTACCACAGATTTTACAGAATTTAAAAGGCTATAGAAAGCATATTTCAAAAATCTGTTTTGAAATAAATTGGACAACTTCTAAGAAGTTCCTTGGAAGACAAATTAATGAAACTAACTCTGGAGGAAATATAAAATTTGAATAGCACCTATTAAAGAAAGTATATTCCTCACTTGAAAACCTACCTATATGACAACAGCAGGCTCATATACATTTTAGCTGATAAATTATATCAAACAATTAAAGCAGAAGAAAGAAGGAACACTTCTTGTCTCACTTTAGGAAATCAATATTGTGCTAATCCTAAAACTGGATAAAGATAATAGAAGAAAAAAGTATGAACATAGATAGAAATTTGTTTAACAAAACAAACTATTAGAAGTCAGATCTGGCAGGATGTAGAAAGTGGTTTTGTTATAGGGATGGCAGTGTTGGTTCAGCATTGGAAGATCCACCCTCAAAAGTCATCATTTTAACAGAGGAAAGGAAAAAGCCATATGATCCTGTCACTAGTTGGAGAAAAAGTATTGGACTAAATTCTACAGCTGTTCACGGCAAAAGCTATCAGGAGACTAGAAGTAGAACAGAACCTTCTCAACAGATTAAAGACATGTACTCCATACTTCCAGTGAGAATGCCTTATATGAATGGAGAAGATACAATACTTTCTCCTTAGGGTGGGGAACAAGGGCAGATATGCTTACTCTTCATCTCTCCATTAAACTTGGAAACCTAGGCCCCACCAAAATAGTCTGGCAATAAAATGACATAATTAGGATAGGATTGGCAAGGTAGAAGCAAAATCTTTATATGTAGATGAAATGATCATCTACAGAGAAAATACTAAGAAATCTCTAGGAGCCCCTAGAACTTGTATTTGAATTTAGCAGGATTAGAAAACACGAGATATACATAAAAATTCAGGTCTGTGTATACTTGCTATAAATGAAGAATTGGATATTGAAATTTAAAAGTTATGTAGGAGTACAAAGGCCCGAGAAAAGTTGAAAAACAAAAACAAAACAAAAACAGTGTTGGCAGATGTTTAGTTTTTTAATTTTAAAACTTCTTCTAAAACTACAGTAATCAAGGAGGTGTTGGTGAAAGGAAAGACATATAGATTATTTGAATAAAACGGAGAATCTAGAAATAGAACCACACATATATGGTCCACTGAGTTTTGAAAGATTATTTAACATTAGCGTTTTATAGAATATAAACTCAATTCAAGAGCCAAGGAAGAGATAGTGTTTTCAGCAAACCGCAATAAAACACCTGGTATCCGTATATAAAAAATTAACCTCAATCTTTTATTTCCATACATGAAAATAACTTGAACGGATCTATGAACCTAAATATGAAAGCCTAAAAGTATAAAACTTTAAGAAGAAATAATAAGGGAAAATGTTTACGAATTCAGGGTAGGCAAGAACTACCTAGGATACAAAAAACATGATGTATAAAAGAAAATAATTGATAAATGAGATTCCATCAAAATTTAGAACTTTAAATGACATCATTAAAATGAAAAGTAGTCCTTAAACAGACCATATTTACAATGCATATAACCTATGACCAGAATATATAAATAATTCTTAGAGCTCATTAATAGACAACTCAATTAAAAAGTAGACATAAGAAGATGATAAATAGCCAGTACAGCACAAGGAAATGTGTGCAACTCTAGAATCAGAAAAATACCAATCAGTACAATAACAAGATTGAATTATACACTCATTAGGGAGATGAAGTTAAAAGTTTAAAAAACCTTGTCATGACTTTTCCTTTTTGTTGGATTCTCCGCCTTTGCATTTAATTTGTCACACCCAATGGATTCATTCTGCTGGGTTTCCTGGGGTTGTGATCCTCATTGTCTTTTCCTAGGGTATTGTCTGAAATTTTTGGGGGGTGCCAGTTTGATATTCATGAAGTTCCTGAGGTGCTCTTTATCACGAAAATATCTTATTTCTCCATCAATTTTGAAAGATAGTTTTGCAGGGTACATCAATCTGGGTTGGAGGCTGTTTTCCTTTGGAGCTTGAAATACATCACTCCAAGCTCTTCTTGCCTTGAGGGTTTGCATTGAGAAGTCTGCTGTGATTCTGATGGGCTTTCCTTTGTATGTGATTTGTTTCTTTTCTCTCAGTGCTTGTAGAATTTTGTTCTTCTGTTGGATTTCTGGAATCCTAACTATTATATGCCTATGTGTAGATTTTTTTTTAATTAAGGCTAGCTGGAGTCCTATATGCCTCACTTATCTGTATGTCAAGTTGTTTTCCCCTCCTTGGGAAGTTTTCTGGCATCACTTCTGTGAACAGTTTTTTTTATGTCATTTGCACTCTCTCCTCTTTCTTCATTGACTCCAATCAGTCTCATGTTATTCTTCTTTGCATCATCTAGCAGCTGCTGGATTGATTTCTCATGTTCCCTTACAATTTTAAAGTAATTTTTCTTTACCTCCTCACTAATTGCAATCTTATCTTCTATATCTGAAATTCTGTCCTCACATTGGTTCATTTTGCTGAGCAGACTTTTGATGGAGCTTTTAATGTCTTGGAAATCTGTTTGCATCTCTTTTATGGATTCCATTTGTTTCCTATGTTGGGATTCCATCATGTTCCTCAGCTCCTCTGTTTTTTTATCTGTGTCCTCTCTAGATTTATTAATCATGTCTTGCACCATGAGCAAAATCTTTGCTGTTATCTGAGTAATTATTTCTGATTTCTTTTCTCCCAGATCCTCTTTTGTTGCCAGTACAGGGAGTCCAGGTGGTTGAGTATCAGATTGTTCCATCTCGTTTCCCTTTGGGGTTGCTGTAGGTGATCCAGAAGTCTGTTTTTGAGACTTGTTTACGTGTCTTCTCATTTACACGGGGCGGGCGGGTGCTTCTGGTGCCCGCGTGGCTCACCTTCTCTGCCCTAGGAGCTTGGGATGGCAGTGGGGGAGCTTCCTTCCGGGTGTTGGGACCAGCTCAGCTTCACTCGAAGTCCTTCTTTTCAGACACTTTCATTCTATGAGTTCAAGTTCCCAAGTCACGCGGAAGATGCCGAATCACCCCTCTGCAGACAGGCAGCCACCTGGTTCCACACTACAAAGATACAGAGGTCACCAGACCACCAGACCAAGGTACTGAATCCTGCTGCTCCCGGCCCAGAGGTAGGGACTTCTGAGAAGCCGTCCCAGTGCTCCTGGTCCAGAGGAAGGGGCTCCTCAATTGAACTCTTGAACAAATGAACTTAACAGATGTTTACAGAGTCTTCCACCCCACAAAATCAGAATACACATTCTTCTCAGCTGCACATGGGTCCTTCTCCAAAATAGACCACATACTCACACATAGAACATGTTTAAGTAAGTGCAAAGGAACTGAAGTTATCCCCTGTATATTATCAGACCATAGTACGATGAAATTGGAGATCTATAGCAAAAGAAACTGGAAAAATTTCATAAACATGTGGAAATTGAACAACACACTTCTGAATAACCAATGGGTCCCAGAGGAAATTAAAGAAGAAATCAGACAGTTCCTTCAATTAAATGACAATGACAATACAACATATCGGAATCTATGGGACACAATGAAAGCAGTCTTACGAGGGAAATTCATAGCAGTGAATACGCATATTAGGAAAACAGAATGAGCCCAATTAAACAACCTGATGCTGAACCTTAAGCTTCTAGAAAAAGAAGAGCAGGACAACCCCAGAGCTCATACAAGGGAGGAAATTATAAAGATCAGAGGAGAAATCAATGCAGTGGAGATGAAGAGAATGATACAAAAAAAATCAATGAAGCCAAGAGTTGGTTCTCCGAAAGAATCAACAAAATTGACAAACGCTTAGCCAATCTTATCAGGAAAAGGAAAGAAAAGGCCCAAATCCATGCAATTAGGAATGAAAAGGGTGAAATGACAACAGACCCAGCAGAAATCCAGAGGATCATCAATACCTACTTCCAGAACCTATATGCCAATAACATGGAAAACACAGAAGAAATGGACAGATTCCTAGATACATATGAATTACCAAAGTTGAATGAAGAAGACCTAAAAATTCCAAACAACCCAATATCAACCAATGAAATTGAAAACATAATTAAAAACTTATCAACTAAGAAAAGCCCAGGCTCTGATGGCTTCACTGCTGAATTCTACAAGATATTTAGAGAGGGACTGCTGCCACTACTGTTTAAACTCTTCAATGAAATTGAAAGGGAAGCAATACTCCCAAATTCATTCCTGGAAGCAAGCATCACCTTGATCCCCAAAGCAGAGAAAGACCCAACTGAAAAAGACAACTATAGGCCAATCTCACTAATGAACATAGATGCAAAAATCCTTAATAAGATACTGGCAAATAGAATGCAGAAGATCATCAAGAAGATCATACACCCTGATCAAGTGAGATTCATCCTAGGGATGCAGGGATGGTTCAACATACGCAAATCAATCAAGGTAATACACTATATCAATAGAGTCAAGGACAAAAACCATATGATTATCTCCATAGACGCAGAAAACCCTACAAAAAATTGGAATAGATGGTCTCTACCTCAAACTGATAGAAACCATCTATGAAAAACCAACAGCCAATATCATACTAAATGGTCAAAAACTGAAATCCTTCACACTCAGATCGGGAACAAGACAAGGATGTCCACTATCACCACTCTTGTTCAATATAGTTCTGGAAACATTAGCCATGGCAATTAGACAAGAGAAAGAAATAAAAGGAATAAAGATAGGAAATGAAGAAGTCACATTGTCATTATTTGCAGATGACATGATACTGTATATAGAAGACCCCAAGAACTCCAAAAAAAGTCTTCTAGACTTAATAACCAAATTCAGTCAAGTAGCTGGTTACAAGGTCAACACACAAAAATCAATAGCTTTCCTCTACACAAATGACAGACTCACTGAGAGAGAAATAGGACAAATAATTCCTTTCACAATAGCATCCAAAAAACTGAAATACCTAGGAATCAACCTAGTGAAAGAAATCAAAGACCTGTTCTCTGAAAACTACGGCACTCTGAAAAGAGAGATTGAGGATAATATCAGAAAATGGACAGACATCCCCTGCTCCTGGGTAGGAAGGATTAATACAGTGAAAATGGGCATACTTCCAAAACTGCTATATAGATTTAATGCAATTCCAATTGAGATCCCAGCAGCATACTTCATGGACCTTGAGAAAACAATCCAAAAATTCATTTGGAACAAGAAGAGACCTAGAGTAGCAAAAGCAATTCTAGGTAACAGAGACATGGCAGGGGGTATCACAATCCCCAACCTGCAACTCTACTACAAAGCTACTGTGATAAAAACAGCATGGTACTGGCAAAGAAACAGACCTGAGGACCAGTGGAACAGATTAGAAGATGCAGAAACAATGCCAGACACACTCAGCCATCTCATCTTTGATAAAGGAGCCAAACACCCTCACTGGAGGAAAGATAGCCTCTTTAATAAATGGTGCTGGAAAAATTGGGTTTCAACTTGCCAAAGATTAAAACTAGACCTGTATCTCTCACCATGCACTAAACTAAAATCAAAATGGATTAAAGATCTAAATATTAAAATAGAAACTCTGAACCAGTTGGAACAGAGGTTAGGTAGAACTCTTGAAGACGTCGGTTTAGGAAAAGATTTTATGAACAAAACCTCAGTTGCCCGTGAACTAGCAGAAACAATCAACAAGTGGGATCTCTTCTTAATAAAAAGCTTTTGTACAGCAAGAGAAACCACCAGCAGTGTGAAGAGACAACCCACAATGTGGGAAAAAATCTTCACCTGCTCTTCCTCAGACAAAGGTCTACTATCTTGAATCTATAAAGTACTTAAAAAGATCAGACTTCCCAAATTTAAAGACCCAATCAGAAAATGGGCATCTGAAATGAACAGACATTTCTCAGACAAAGAAGTAGAAATAGCAAATAAATACATGAAAAAATGTTCAACATCACTGGTCATTCTAGAGATGCAAATGAAAACAATGCTGAGATTCCACCTCACTCCAGAAAGAATGGCTGCTATCAAGAAATCAATAACAAATGCTGATGGGGCTGTGGGGAAAGAGGAACCCTGCTCCACTGCTGGTGGGAGTGTAGACTGGTGCAAGCACTGTGGAAATCAGTATGAAGATACCTCAAAGAACTAGGACTGGAAGTCCCATTGGGCCTGCTATTCCACTGCTGGGGATCTTCCCCAAAGAATTAAAAGAATCATACCACAGTGATATATGTGTACCCATGTTCATAGCAGCACAGTCTGTGATAGCTAAAACTTGGAAACAGCCCAAATGCCCATCAACTGGAGACTGGATAAAGAAAATGTGGTTTTTTATAAAATGGAATACTACTCAGCCATAAAAAATGAGAAATTAGAGACATTTATAGCTAAGTGGATGCACATTGAGGCAATACTCTTAAGTGAAATAAATAGGACACACATGTATAAATACTGAATAGTTTCTCTGGTGTGAGAAACTGAAAGTGTAAATAAGGACTAAAATGTATAATAGGTAATGAGAAATAGGAAGAAAAGGGGCAAAGGGGAAGGAAGTGGGAGGGCTAGGGGAAAGGATTGAAGGGAATGGGATTAATATGAGAAAATGGAAAAATAGGAACAAAATCTTTGTAAATAGGGAGGACTGGAGGGGTTGAAGGGAGGGCTGGGCAAGGGTGAGAAATAAGAACCAAGAGAGACTATGTAAAGGTGCAAATTTCCAATGATGAATGTCATTATATTGTATACCTAAAATGTACCAATGATTAGAATGAATAATTGATAATGCAAAATAGGAAGAAAAGGTCCAAAGGGGTAGGGGTAGTGGGAGGGGCAGGGAAAAGGAAAGAAGGGAAAGGAAAAATGATGAGAAATGGAAAAAATGGAAATAAAGTCTTTGTAAATAGGGAGGGGTGGAGGAGGTGAAGGGAGGGCTAGGAATGGGGAAAAAACAAGAACCAAGATGCATTATGTAGAGGTACAATTCCCAATGAGAAATGTAATTGTGTTGTATACCTAAAATATACCAATAAAAGAATTTAACAAAAAAAAGAAAAAAATTCATTCTTTAAATTTTACAAACTTTAGCTTATTAAAAAAAATATAATATGTATACCTGTACCTATGCATGTATATAAAGTACATAATTTTTAAAAACTTATCAAAAAGTTTATATCCATTTTTATATGTAGTTTTTATTTACCTTTTACTGTAATATACTTTTAAAATTGAAACATTAACTGTATTTTTCATTACACTGTGGTATGATGTGAATTAGTACAACACATACGCACACAGATACATACACATACACACACTCATAATTCCTACCTTTGTTCACTGAATAACCTAGAAGCAGTAACACCCCAGTGATTTATATGCATGTTTAACACATTGAAACAAAACTTACATCAGCAATACAAATACAATTGGGAAAAAATATTTTAGTTGCTAATGAGCACAAAATATATCCAAATAAAGACATGATTTACATGTTTGTGCTAGGCAATATGAGCCAAGTGATTAAAATACAAGAACATTGTTTTTGTGTCTTTTTAGCTCACATCCAGTTAACAGAAACCATTGCCAATGAATTACATCCTCACAATAGTATAGAATTGTCTTTACTTCTATACTTTGTTTTCATTGCAATATAACATGAAAAATCCCATTTTCACAGTTCTGTAAGTAGTCTAAAGGAGACGAATGACAGCAAGATTATCTCCCCAAATCCTGCAAGGCTTACTGGGGTCTAATGAAGGCATTCAAGAATGTTCTTCATACAATGCACACCAAGGATCCAGAGTATGTGTGTTCACAGTGGAAGGAAAGCTAAGGACAAATAACTTTCCTTGTGCTTTTTTACTACCCAATGTGTATTTGTTCAAGTTGAGTACTATTTCTACTTAGACAATTTTCATCTGTGGTTTTAGAAACTGCAGATCGAGTAGATAACCTTATCTTTGAAGTATTTTGTCTTGGCCTCTTTGATAAAGATGGTTTGAGAGCCATAATACTGCTTTTCATTGATGTTTTTCCTCTGGACTCCATTGTAAAAAAGCAATAATAGATAATATGTATTCATCATACATGTCACCCAATCTGCTTTATGGTATACATCATTAACTGCGAATGAGGACATGGAGGAGCATGGAAAATCATTTGTGCAGCTAGACCACTACTGCGGTGTGTGGTCTCCAGCGAAAGCAACAACAAACCACACCCTTATTTAATAAACAATAATGTACAGTATTACACAGAGAAATGTGTATATCATAGATTAATGGTTGTTAAATAGGCAACAAGATGTTGGAAAATGAGGCCTGTGTGTTAAATGGTCATTTGCTTAGGTGTCTCATTCCCTCCCATGCACCTTCCCAGTGTTCTCAGAGTTTACTGAAGGCAGATCATAATGTAACTCTATATTGTATGTAGTGTGGATTAACATAGTTAATATATATCAGTCTATTAATATATATTTATTTTGAAAACTCGAATCATCTTTTTGAGGTTTCCTCTTGGATATCTCACAGTAACTTCAAATTCAACTTATCTCAAACCCAACTGGGTTTTTCCATGTTCCCTGTGTTGATGAATAACACTCACTTCTAAATGTGTAAGAAGGTGGAATCCAGAGTCATCTCCACCCCTCACACATGGCTCCACCCATCACTAGGTGTTGCCCTCCTCCGAGCACCTGGCTCATGCCCAAAATGCCATCACCGCTCTCCTGGACTATTGCAGTCACCTCAGCAGTGTACTGTCACACATACTTGTGCCAATTCTGATTTTTCTCCTCCCTCTATCAAAATGACTCTTCTCAAAAGCAAATCTCAACATGTAAGTCCTTTTTTAAAAAAATTCTTTTATTGGTACATTTAGGTATACAATACATTTACATTTATCATTGGGTGCTTGTACCTGTACATGATGTATCTTGGTTCTTATTTTTTTCCCCTTCACCTGTGGGCCCTGCAGCCCCTCCACCCTTCCCTATTTACATAGTTTTCATTTCCATTTTTTTTCTTTTCTCATATTTTTTCCTTTCCCTTCTTTCCTTTCCCCTTCCCCTCTCACCACCCCTACCCCTTTGGACCTTTTCCTATTTCACATTATCAATTATTCATTTTAATCATTTTAATCCTTATGTACACTTTCAGTTTCTCACACTAGAGAAACTATTCGGTATTTACACATGTGTGTCCTATTTATTTCACTTAAGAGTATGGCCTCAATATGCATTCATTTAGCTATAAATGACTCTAGTTTCTCATTCTTTATGGCTGAGTAGTACTCCATTTTATAAAAAAAACCACATCTTCTTTATCCAGTTTCCAGTTGATGGGCACTTGGGCTGTTTCCAAGCTTTAGCTATTACAAACTGTGGCACTATAAACATGGGTGCACGTATATCGCTGTGGTATGATTCTTTTAATTCTTTTGGGAAGATACCCAACAGGGGAATAGCTGGGTCAAATGGGACCTTTAGCCCTAGTTCTTGGAGATATTTCCATACTGATTTCCACAGTGGTTGTACCAGTCTGCACTCCCACCAACAATGGAGAAGGGTTCCTTTCTCCCCACATCCCCACTAGCATTTGTTATTGGTTGGTTTCTTGATAGCAGCCATTCTTTCTGGGGTGAGGTGAAATCTCAGTGTTGTTTTCATCTACATGCCTCGAATGACCAGTGATGTTGAACATTTTTTCATATATTAATCTGCTGCTTTTACTTCTTTGTCTGAGAAATGTCTGTTCATTTCAGATGCCCATTTTTGAATTGGGTCTTTGAATTTGGGGAGTCTGATTTTTTTCAATTCTTTATATATTCTAGATAGTAGACCTTTGTTTGAGGTACAGCTGCTAAAACATTTTTCCCACATTGTAGGTTGTCTGTTAGCTCTGTTGGTGGTTTCTCTTGCAGTGCAGAAGCTTTTTAACAAGATGAGATCCCAATTGTTGATTCTTTCAGCTAGTTCCTGTGCTACTGAGGTTTTGTTCATAAAGTCTTTTCCTATGCCAATGTCTTCAAGAGTTCTCCCTAACTTATCTTCCAGCAAGTTTAGTGTTTCTGTCTTAATAGTTAGATCTTTAATCCACTTCGATCTTAGTTTAGTGCATGGTGATAGGTATGGGTCTAGCTTTAATCTCTGGCAGGTTGAAATCCAGTTTTTCCAACACCATTTATTAAATAGGCTATCTTTCCTCCAATGAGGGTAGTTGGCTCCTTTGTCAAAGATGAGGTGGATGAGTATGTCTGAAGTTGTTTCTGCATCTTCTAATCTGTTCCACTGGTCCTCAGGTCTGTTTCTTTGCCAGTACCATGCTGTTTTTATCACAGTAGCTTTGTAGTATAGTTGCAGGTTGGGGATTGTGATACCCCCTGCCATGTCTCTGTTACCTAGAATTGCTTTTGCTATTCTGGGTCTCTTCTTGTTCCAAATGAATTTTTGGATTGTTTTCTCTAGTTCTGTGAAAACTATTGTTGGAATTTCAATCGACATTGCATTAAATCTATATAGCAGTTTTGGAAGCATGGCCATTTTCACTATATTGGTTCTTCCTACCCAGGAACAAGGGATGTCTTTTCATTTTCTTGTATCCTCCTCGATCTCCTTTTTCAGAATGCTGTAGTTTTCAGTGTAGAGGTCTTTTGCTTCCTTTGTTAGGTTGATCCCTAGATATTTCATTTTTTTGATGCTATTGTAAAAGGAATTGTTAACCTAATTTCTCTCTCAGTGAGTCTGCTATTTGTGTATAAGAAAGCTATTGTTAAAAAAAAAAAAAAAGAAGAAGGCTACTATTTTTTGAGTGTTGACCTTATATCCAGCTACTCTACTGAATCTCTCAATTAGGCCTAGAAGTCTTTTGGTGGAGTTTTTTGGATCTTCTATGTAAAGTATTATATCATCAGCAAATAATGACAGTTTAACTTCTTCCTTTCCTATCTTTATTCCTTTTATTTCTTTCTCTTTTCTAATTGCTGTGGCTAATGTTTCCAGAACTATATTGAACAGGAGTTGTCATAATGGGCATCCTTGACTTGTTCCCGATTTTAGCGTGAAAGTTTTCAGTTTTTGACCATTTAGTATGATGCTGGCTGTTGGTTTTTCATAGATAGCCTTAATCAGGTTGAGATAAAGACCTTCTAGTCCAATTTTCTGCAGGGTTTTTATCATGAATGGGTGTTGGATTTTGTCAAATGCCTTTTCTCCATCTATTGAGGTTATCACATGGTTTTTGTCCTTGACTCTGCATTACATTTATTGATTTATGAATGTTAAACCATCCTTGCATCCCTGGTATAAATCCACCTTGGTCAGGGTCTATGATCTTCTTGATGACCCTCTGTATTCTGTTTGCCAATATCTTGTAGAGGATTTTTGCATCTATGTTCATTAGGGTGATTGGCCTGTAGTTCTCTTTTTCGGTTGGGCCTTTCCCTGGTTTTGGAATCAAAGTAACACTTGCTTCCACGAATGAATTTGGAAGCCTTGCTTCCCTTTCAATTTCCTTGATGAGTTTAAAGAGTAATGGCCATAGTTCTTTAAATGCCTTGTAGAATTCAGAAGTGAAGTCATCAGGACCTGGGGTTTTCTTTGTTGGTAAATTTTTTATTACATTTTCAATTTCACTCATTGTAATTGCGTTGTTTAGAATTTCTATATCTTCTTCACTTAACTTTGTCAATTCGTATGTATCTAGGAATCTGTCCATGTCTTCTATGTTTTCCATTTTATTAGAGTACAGGTTCTCAAAGTAGGTATTGATGATCCTCTGGATTTCTGCTGGGTCTGTTGTGACTTCACCTTTTTCATTCTTAATTGCATGGATTTGAGCCTTTTCTTTCCTTTTTTTGATAAAGTTGGCTAAAGGTTTATCAATTTTATATATTCTTTTGAAAAACCAACTCTTTGATTCATTAATTTTTTGTATAGTTCTCTTAGTCTCGATGGCATTGATTTATGCTCTGATCTTTATAATTTCCTTTCTTGTACTAGCTTTGGGCTTGTTATGCTGTTCTTTTTCTAGGAGCTTGAGGTTCTGCATTAGGTTATTTATCTGAGTTCTCTCTGTTTTCCTAATATGGACATTCACTGCTGTGAATTTCCCATGTAGAACTGATTTCATTGTGTCCCATAGATTCCTGTATGTTGTACTGGCATTATCATTTACTTCTAGAAACCGTCTAGTTTTTTCTTTAATTTCCTCTGTGACCCACTGGTCGTTCAGGAGGGTGTTATTCAATTTCCATGTGTTTGTGGGAGTTTTGCAGTTTCTTATGTTATTTATCTCTAATTTTATTGCACTATGGTCTGATAATATACAGGGGGTAACTTCAATTCTTTTACATTTACTTAGACATGTCCAATGATCTAGCATGTGGTCTATTTTGGAAAATGACCCATGTACAGCCAAAAAGAATGTGTATTTTGATTTTGTGGGGTGGAACACTCTGTAAACATCTATTAAGTCCATTTGTTCAATAGCTTGGTTCAGTTCTAAAATTTTGTTGTTAATTTTTTGTCTAGATGATCTGTCTATTTGTGATAGTGGGGTATTGAAGTCCCCCACTACAATTGTATTAGTGTTTATTTGATTTTTTATGTCCATTAATATTTGTTTTGTATAGTTGGGGGCATTCGTATTTGGTGCATATATATATAGGATTGTCATCTCTTCCTCTTGGATTGTTCCCTTCACGAGAATGTAGTGACCATCTTTGTCTCTCTTAATTAGTTTTGGTTTGAAATCTACTTTGTCTACAAATAAGATTGCTACCCCTGCTTTTTTCTGGGTTCCTGTCACATGGAGAACTGTTTTCCATCCTTTTACTTCAGTCTGTGAATTTTTTTTGAGACAGGTGTGTTTCTTGTATACACCATATTGCTGGATTTTCCTTCTTAATCCATTCTGTCAGTCTATTTCTTTTGATTGGTGAACTGAGGTCATTAACATTGAGAGTTATAATTGATAGATATTAACCCATCCTTGTCATGATGTTTTGCTGTTGTTGGCTCTTTTATTTATTATTTTTCCCCCCTTTCCCTTTAGTTTCCAACCTTGCCTGGTGGCTTCCCTTTGTTGGGCCTCATGGAGTTGTGAACTTCATTGTCTTTTCTTGCTTAGAATTGTTTGGAGTGCTAGTTTGGTGTTCATGGAATTTCTCAGGTGTTCTTTGTTGTGGAAGTATCTAATTTCCTCATCGATTTTGAAAGATAATTTTTCAGGATACAATAGTCTAGGATGGAAGTTATTTTCTTTTAGGGCTTGAAATACTTCACTCCAGGCTCTCCTTGATTTGAAGGTTTGTGTTGAGAAGTCTGCCGTGATTCTGATGGACTTCCCTTTGTAGGTGATTTGTTTCTTTTCTCTAACTGCCTGTAGGATTTTGTTCTTCTATTGGGTTTCTGGGATCTTGACTATTATATGTCTATGTGTAGATTTTTGTTTTGATCATGGCTAGTTGGAGTTCTATATGCCTCACTTATCTGTATGTCCAATTCTCCATCTCTGTCTGGGAAGTTTTCTACTATTACTTCTGTGAAGAGATTTTTTTATGTCAATTGTACTTTTTCCTGTTTTTTCATGGACTCCTATCAGTCTTACATTATTCTTCTTTGCATCATCTAGCAGCTGCTGCATTGATTTCTTGTGGTCCCTTACTATTTTTAAGAAATCTCTGTTTTCATGGTCCTTAACCACAATCCTGTCTTCTATATCTGATATTCTATCTTCAGATTCCCTTAATCTGCTATGCATGCTTTCAATGGAGTTTTTAATCTCCTGAATATCTGTTTGAATCTGTTTCATGGATTCCATTTCTTTCTTATGTTGGGTGATCATGGTTTCCATTTCTTTCTTATGCTGGGAATTCATGGCTTCCAGATGTTTCTGAGCTCATCTGTTTTTTTTATCTGTTTCTGTTCTAGAGCCTCTAATCATGTCTTTCACTCTGCTCACCATCTCTGTAGTTATCTGGGAAATTATTTCTGTTTTGAATTTTTCTAGAGCCTCATTCATCTGTTTTGTTACTTCCTGTGCTATCAGTTCAGGGTGTCCAGGTGGTTGATTATCAGACTTTTCCACCTTGTTTTCCCCAGAATTTGCCTTTTGTGGGGTGGAAGTCTGAGTTTGTGCCTTGCTTAAATGTCTTCTCAGTTTTGTTTTTGGTACTGTCCTTGGTTTAATTCCTGGGTTGATACTTTGAAGTTGCTTATTGTAAATATCTTTGTTGATGTATTTATAACACTTATGGAATGATTGCTTCTCAGAGGTGTCTTCCAGATATAGCTGGTCTTTAGGTTTTGAGTTTCTAATGGCTCTGAGGCTATCTCATGTTCATTATACCAGGAAGGACAACTGATTAGATCACAACACCTTAGCCCAAGTGATACAATCAGCAACACAATAGCATCAAGTACCTCTTAGAAAATGACAATTAGTGGTAGTTATTAATCTATCACCTTTAACTGTGTGAATTAAATCAAAATCAAGGACCAACCCAACATATGTTTATAGTGAATAAACTCTTCAATGTAGCAACTTTACCCTTCAGGATGGGGAGTTAGAAGGAGTTGGGAAGGGAGGAATATGTAAGTAGAAGGATAGGGGAAGGTTAGCAGTGAGGCCAGAGGGCACAGGCAAGAGAAAGAAAGTGAAGAAAAGAAAGATAAAGAAGAAATACAAATTAGGGGCAGAACAGGAACACAAAGGGAGCTGAAGAACAATGTGGGAGAGCAAGGGATCAAGGCAGAGAGAGAGAGAGAAAGAAAAGAGAAAAGAAAGAAAAAAGAAAAATAAAAAATTAAAAAGAGTAGCAAAGAAGAAAAAAATTAAAAGTAAGAGAAAAAAATAGTGGTAAATTTGAAAATAACAAAAGATAAAAATGAAGGGCCTCCTTCAGGGTATGTCTCTGCTGTCACTATAGACAACGTGGGCAGCAGTGTGCAGTTATAAGTCAATGAGTCTCAGCAAGCCCGTCACAGACTCATGAGATTCAGGCAGAGTTTTGGCTGCAAGTCCCAAGTTGAGCTCCCTGTCCTCCTGCCGGGTTGAACTCTGCAAGGTTCTACTGCAGGTTCCAGCTGCCCTCCCCCTGAAGATAGTCCAGGTTCCAACGGGAGGTGATGATCCCTCCAACTTACCAAGGACGGTGGTCTGGTGTGCCTTTATTGCAGAGGTTCTCTTCACTTTTCCAGTGGGCTTCAGTATTCATCAGGGAGCCTGAGAGAGGCCCTCTCTTTGTTGTTCACTTCTGCAGCTCAGGACAATGGCCTTTATGCTCCCCTGTGCCTCTGTAGTGTGGATCCAAGTAGTGGCTAGGTCTCAGGCTAGGTCTCCTGGTCGAGAGAGGGCGGAGCAAGCCAGATTAAGCAGGGCACACTCAGCCCATGCCTGCTCTGCCTGCGTGCACAGCCAAGCTGGAGTCTGGTTGTAAGTCCTTCTTAAAATCCCTCAAAGCTTCCTATCATTCTTAAGTTAAATACTCACACCCTTGAATATACTACACTATGTGATTAGGCCCTCCTTACCAAATTCAAGTTGTGGCACACAGCTTCTCATTTTCTCTACTCTAGCCACTGACTTTTTTCTTCCAGAGTCTTGTACTCTTTCTTACCTGATCTCTGCATATAGCTCTTCCTTCTCTTCTTCTTCTTTTCTTTTTTCTTTTCTTTTGGGACAGAGTCTTACTAAGTAGTGCAGGCTGGCCTTGAATTCACTATGTAGCCCAGACTGGCCTCAATCTCATGGTGATCCTCCTGCCTCAGCCTCCTGAGTGCCAGGATTGCAGGCATGTGCCAACATCCCTGGCCCCTTTCTTCTTTGTTGCTCAATCCATCAATTGTCAATTGCTACTTCCTCAGAAAAACCCTCCCAAGTAAATTTTCTTATTATATAATTTTCTGGCACCATGTACTTCTCCTTTATAGTTTATGCCATAGTTAAATTTACATTATGTATATTTGTTAGTGTGTCTATATTCCTCTTGGCTCTAATTGCTATGGATGCAGCTATCAACTATTTTTTGTTTCCCATAGTATCATCAATACCTAGCAGAGGACCTGTCACCAAACAGACATTAAATATTTTCAAAGTGAATATATGATAACCAAAATATATACTATTCTTAAGAATAAGCTTAAGTAAATTTATTCATGTGAGGAAAGTACAAAACTTTATTGAGGAAAATAAGAGAATTGCTTAGGTAAAAATCCAAAAATGTATATACAAATCTATATGAGGAAATTATAAAACTCTAATGAAAGAAATCAGAGAATAACTAAATAAATGGAGAGATATCCAATGTTCATGGATAGGAATGCTCAATATTGTCCAGATGTCAGTTCTTTCTAACTTCATCTACAAACCCAATACAAGCCAATAAAAAGCTCAGCAAGTTATTTTGTAAATATCAAAAGACAAATTCTAAAGTTTAAATGAGCAAAAGCCCACAATAACCAATAAGATATTGATGAAGAAGAACAATGCAAGAGGGGCCAAAACTGCCAGATTACAAGACTCAGAATAATGCAACAGTGATCAAGGCAGTGTGTGGTACTGGTGCAGGAGAAGCCAAGTGGTCAATGATCTTTGACAAAGGAACAAAAGCAATACAATGGAGAAAAGATTAGTCTTTTCTACAAATGATGCTGGAACAACTAAATATCCTCATACAAAAATATGTGTAACACTGACCTTACATGCTTCATAAGCTTAGCTCAAAATGAATCACAGACTTAATATAAAATTCAAAATTATAAACTCCTAGAAGATAACATAGGAGAAAATTTAGATGATCTCAGGTTTGGTGATAATTTGTAAAGATACAATGTGAAAGACATCATCCATCAAAGAAATAATTAATAAGTTGGAATTTGTTAAAATTGCAAACCCTTGTTCTGTGAAAGATGCTGTGAATAAAATGAGGAGAAAGCCACCAAGTAGGAGAAAATATTATCAGACCAGATTGGGCATGTTTAGGGTCATATGGCCATAGACAAGAAAATATTTTCAAAAGACATCTGATAAAGGACTGCTACCCAAAATATACAAATAGCTCAGTAATAAAAAAGCTCAGTAATAAAAATAAAACAAAATCTGATTATAAAATGGGCAAAATATCTGAATAAACATCTCAGCAAAGAAGATACACAGATGATAAATATAATTATAAAAGAAAACATCATATGTCATTAGGGAAATGCAAATTAAAATAAGACAATACCATGCCAAACCTTTTAGAGACACAAAAATCCAAAACACCCATAACTTCAAATGATGGTGAGGAGATAGAGCAAAGAAAAATCTTGATCCTTTTCTGATGGGAATGCAAAATGGTGCAGCCACTTTGGATGACAGTTTGGCAGTTGCTTAGATAATCAAACACACACACACTATACAATCCAATTGTGCTCCCTGGTATTTACCCAAAGGAGCTAAGAATGTACTTTCACATAAAAAGCCCTGGACAAAATAACCATAGAGGCTTTATTCATGATTTTTAGAACTTGTAAGCAACCAATATGTCCTTAAATGGAGAAACAAACTGTGATATATTCACACAATGGAATATTAGCAGTTAAAAGAAATGAGCTATCAAGCCATGAAGAGACATGATGGAACCCTACACGTATAGTACTAAGTGCAACTACATATAGTGTGGTTACATCTACATCTAGTATATGGCATACTGGAAAAGACAAACAATGGAGACAATAATGAGGAGAGAGAAGGATCTAAAATAAAAGTTAGGCCAGGGGCTTAGCTCAGTGGTGCCATCACCTGCCTTGCAAGCACAAGGTCCTGAGTTCGATCCTCAGTATCAAAACAATAAAATAAAATAAAATAAAATAAAAGTTAAAGTTTTCTCTTACCAGCACCATTATAATTCAGAAGTGACCAATACCCTGTAGATCTTTTTTATCATCTATCTGTAAAATGGGATCAAATGGAACAACATGAAAGAAGGTATTTTGAACATATAAAAATTACTATAATAACAGAATTTCTGTTTTTTTTTAGGTAAGTATTGTTACCTACATGAATACACAGTAAACTAAAAACAGATGGCCTTAGCTGGTCATTGCTTTGTTTTGGCTTTGTATTAACAACTAATTTGAATGAATATTCCAGTATTTGTTATTTTACCAAAGGTCAGCATCAAAAATTTGGTGTGCATTTTATGCATGACATTTTAAGATGTTTCTTTTACTAGATGAAACATCACTTAAATGCCTGGCAAGTACCATCATAGTAATTGTCATGGCAAATTTGTTTCCTCATGACTCAATTTCACATAGTACTCTGTAATTCTTTAAAATCATTTAAAACTTTATATAAAATAAAACTATTTATTTTGACCTTATACTAACCTATGTTTAAATTTTGGCTCGTAAAATACTGGCTGTGTGATCTTAGCAAGAATTAATTTTAGCTTTGTAAGACTCAGTTAATTTGCCTGCAAAATAGGGATAAAAATCTTCACTTGCTGATTGTGAAGAATAAATAAGAGATATTGTGTAGGAAAAAAGGTCCAGATGGATGGATGCATGGATGGATAGATAGATAAACTAGATAGAGGAATGCACATATTTAATTTAGTGCCAATAAAATCAGGTTGAAATTTCATAAAATTTGCAGAGGGACTTGAAAAAGTAATTTTAAAGTTAATCTAGAAGAATGTGGATGCAATATTGCTGAACATTAAAATGAATTATAAGGCACAATAATAAAGCAATGTTACAGAATAGAGTTTAAAACATACACATTCATGTATATTTAGTGCATAATAAAGCTGGCATCATAAATCTCTGGAGAGAGAATAGTTTATTCAATAAACTTTGTTGGAACATTTGGGCTAATCATTTGGCAAGAAATTTAATCTCTTCCTCAAATTATATACCAAAATAAACTCCAGATGGGGTTATATCTAAAGTAAAAATGTGAATAGTAAAAAATTCTAGGAGAAAAAAAAAGTGAATAGGAAGACCATCAAAGGCAGAAGCCAGACACTTTAAAAAAATGATACAAAATAAAGCCCTTTGCAAAACAATGTGAGCAAAAAAGAAAGGTCAATAACAACAACAAAACCCACAAGGATAACCATAACTTTCAAAGTAGAGAAAGGACCAATATCTTTAACACTCTATTGAGAAACTTTCTAAATACTGCAACAAATATTTCAATAGTAAATGTCTAAAGGATGAGAACAAGTAGATCACACAAGATTACATGTGAGAATGAAAATATTGAATCCTAGTATAAAAATGCAAATTGAAGTAACATCAGCAGATTCGACTCAGTGGTGGGGAATAAGGAAAGAGAGGAATTGGGTGTCAGTCAGTAACTGGGTAATAACGAAGTTAGGGGCCTGGAGATAGAGGGGAGCAGTCTTCCAAGCAGAGGGAACTGCACGCGCAAGGGCAGCCGTGGCAGGCTTGTTGGGACATAATAAGTAGTATGGAGAAGTGGGGTATTTGAGTAGCTGAGCAACAAGAAAGATGTCTCTGTCCGTCTGGTGTTGCTGTGATAAAATGCCCGCGACAAGAAAGGAAGTTTACTTACCTCACAGTTCTGGAGGTGAGGAAGTTCAAGATCAGACGGTTGGACCTGGCGAGGGCCTCACGTAGCTCATAATGCGGGGGCTGGCTTCATGTGGCCAGAACATGCACAGTAGTTGAGCAAGCATGTGCGGAAGAGCACGAGAGGGACAGGGGAGGGTGCCAGGCTCACTCTGCTAACTGCATTCTCAAGGTCATCAAGGTCAACAGGGAAAACACTCAGAGGCCCCAGCCCCTCTCCACACTGTTACATCAGGGCCCACATCTCTATCTGAGTTTCAGTGAAGACAAAGCACATTTAAACCACATCCAAAGACAGGGAGGAAATGTTCAATGGTGCATTTTATTATTTTCCTGAGTAATTTATTGTTTTCCGGGCTTGGGCAAGAAAAATAAAAGTGAACACATTCGTATGCAGTGAGGGGAAAAAAAACTCAATAAAAATCAATCAAAATATGCAATTTCTCAGGAAACTCCCATCACGTGACAGGTTTTGGTTTTGCTTTTATAGAGTTGTTACTAAAGTATGAAAAATCTCCTGAAATGAAGAAACGATTTTGAGCCCCCAAACAGTGGGTGGATTGGACACCACCACTCAGTTGTGTTGGTTCTAGTGTCGGAGCACTAAGGAAAGCCCAGAGAATAAATGTCCTTCATGAAAGAAGCATGCACAAAGTGCTTTAAAAGTCCCTTTTTGACAGATTAATTCAAAGGACAGCTTCATATTTGCCATCATTGATAAGAGAACCAGCAATTTCTAAAACTTTTCTGTAAATCAATCTGAGGAGGAAAGAGGAAAACGAGGATCAAGAAAATAAATGAGAATAACTACAGGAAATTCCTCTTCCAGACTGGCAACTTGCAGCCTGTGGGACATTTCTGGGTGGACTCGCCAGCCTGCTAGGTACCCCAGGGTTTAGGGTGCACTGATTTGCCCTCCAGATTTCCGTGTGTAGCCACCAGCAGTCCTGTGTGGACATGTCCCATCAATAGCCTTTACAGTAGCAAATATTCGCTATTTTTTCCAAAATGATTTATGCTAACTTAATTTACCTCCTAGGTTTCATGTCACTGTAGGATGAATCTCATTCTGTGCTCTTCCAAGGATTATTCCAAAATTCCTCAACATCGGGCTATACCTCATTGCTTAACAGAAGGTGTTTATGTTTCTCACTTTGGAAGTTAAATCTAGCCTTGAAAAGAGGAATTTTCTATTCAATAGGGGATCAATCTTATATGGAAACTAACTTGTTTATATTGATAGTTTAAAAGCAAACTGGGCCACTAATAAGAAGCAATTCCTAGTCTAACAATGTATTCAGAATGTGTTAGTGGTATTAAGCTGCTCATCCAGACTTCCACTGCCAAGGTTTATGATGAAAATATCCCAGGTCTCTGCATGTTCGGAACTAGCATGAATTTTTGGAAGAACGATCTTAAGAGCAGAATCTTGTAGAAGCATTCTTCTCATATTCTTCCATCACAGCTACACAACCACTTTGAAGATGGAAAATGAGGCTGAGGCCGGAGAATGGCAAGTTCAAGCCCAACCTGGGTAACTTAGCAAGACCCTGTCTCAAAATAATAAAAAAGAGATGGGAATGCAGTTCCGAGCAGAGGCTCTAGGTTCATTCCCCAGTACCACAAGATGAAACAAAAGCTAAATTTTGCACCTGTGCGGCTTTTCATGACTTGACCAGAACACTGGGATGCTCCCTGATTCCCTAAATACAGGAGGGCTCTTTTCCCTGGGCAGTTCTCAAACTCTTACACGTTTTTTGATGAACTGGTGGAATATTTTTGCAAATTTTGCCATCTGTATTGATTTGTTCTCTTTATCTCAGACCTTCCAAATTATTACTTTAATGGGGAGTGGTATAGGGATACCACAAAGCGACACATATTCTTAAGAAAGAGACTCCAGCAGGCCCCAGCTGTCGCTTTCAGAGGGACACCCACCAGGCTTTCCTCACAGGAATACACCAGGATAAAGACAGGATTGTCGTTGTTCTTTCCTTGTGTTCATTTTTTAAAAATCTGATTCTCAAAGTTTTTCCAGTGACTTAGGTCTGAGAAACTGTGGGGTTTTACTGCCACCTATTCTGTGACGGTGAATGACGAGAGTCTACCCTAACAGAGTGCGTGGTAACTTCTGGTTGGGTCACTCACGGCAATAGGTTGAAGAGGAAGATGGATAGGACGGCAAAGCAGCGAGGTGTGTTCCGAGCACATCTGTTCACCCCGTAACTCCTATTAGGGTTAAACACTGACATAATGAACCTGGGCCTTCACACCATAGTTAGGGGGAGACAGTTGTGCAAGAAATTCCTTGAGACTCCCAGTGGGGACACTCGCAAACCCCCTGCAGGGGCAGACGCTGCTGACAGTGTGAGTGCAGTGTCTTCCACAGGGAAGGGACAGGCTCCAGGGGCTCAAGGACGCAGAGAAGAGGGAGCCCTTTTGGCTGGAAAACCCCAAAGGGTCCTGAGAGTGGAAGATTTTGGAAGAAAAATTTGCCCTAGGGATGGAGAAAGGGGGACTTAGGGTCAGGCAACCCCACTTGCAATCCCACTCTGCCCCTGTCTCTGTGCATCGCGGTGAGCCCAAGCCCCAGTCCCAACCCCAGGAAGCTGTTGATGCCAAGGTCTTTCTCCATTGGGAATGGCAATTGCTGTGATGTCCCTGGCACTGACTGGGTCTTGGGGCAAATGTGGTCTCTATGGAGCTACTAAAGAGGTTCTGCTTGCATGTAGAGTTTACAAAGTTGTAAGAATACAAACATTAGTCCTGTGTCTATCAAGTCAGTGGCCCAATAGCCTCTTTCAGCATCTTAAATATGCCAAACTCTGCCCACCTCGGGGCCTTTGCTCATGCTAGGACCTTTCCCTGGATCCCCATTGAGAGCACAGTTTCCTAAAGTCTGAGCCTGTTTAGCTTATTCTGCAGATTTTTGCCCAATTATCCTTTTCTCAGATTAGATTTGCTGCCCTATCCAGATTCCCAGGATATCCAGTCTTCTGCTTCAAAGCATTTATCACAATAATAATACACTCATATTTATTTCTGTAATTTTCTTTTCCCCTAGACTAGAGCTCTGTGAGGATTGTGACCATTTCTGTCTCATTCACTATAATTTACTTTAATAGCCAACACCGGTGACAAGCATATATTAAGCAGGCAATAAACATTTTGTTATAGATTGAGCCAGAGGGAGCAATAATCACTTTTCTTGAGTACCTGTGTATTTCAGGCCAAGTGAGGTCTTGGATTTATCCTCTCTGCTCCAAAAGAAATAGCCCCTGTGGTAAGATATTTGGATTAATAACATCATTTGATGTTTTAGTTTGTCTAGCACTTCTACTTCTTTGGTGTGCTCTACAACAAATGCTCCTTACAATGTTTTCCAGAAGGCTAAAATTTTTCAAACACAGACGATTAAGTCTGATGGATTGTAAGCTATTTCCAAAAGTTAGTTAGAACATTTTGGAACTATTTTATTAACGTTGTTTTAATTTCTCAGACAATTTGAAAGTGCATTTCCTTCTTCTGAACAGCCAGCCACAGGTGACTCCTTTCGTTTGGAGCAATTTAGTGACAGGTGACGTTGGAAGTGAGTATAAGAAAGCAACAAGGCTAACTGAAAATGCTTATTTTTATGAATTTTCAGGTCTCCATCGTTTAAAAATATTGCCTGTGTGCAGCTCTTGTGCTTGTGGTTTTTCCCTCACAGCGACAACTTCAAGGACAGTAAACATACTCTTTAGGTACATAGAGCAACAAGGCTCCCAAGTACCGAAGGCTCACGGTGACCAGGAGAGACCGAGGGGTTTTTGTGCGAAGAAGGGTGTGGGTCCCGGGCAAGCCAGGGCTGCTGGTTATCTGCGCACGGAAAGCACCCGGGAGTCCCCATCTTGGGTTCTGTGCCCCGCATCTGAGGGTGAGTCCTGCTCTGGGCAGGTTTACAGCCTCCTCTTTCCTGAGCTGTAAAATGAGGCCAGCGAAGTGGCGAACGTTGCTCTGCTTGGTCTGAAATGAATGGCCTTCCACTGCCCATGACATGAAGATGAGAGCGACAATGGGGACAATCTGAACACTAGCATTTGTAAGTCCTGGTGGCATCAGGGCCTGGCCTTGCAACACCAAGGGGCGGGGCCTCTGCGGACCAGCCCACGCCTCTCGGCCGGCCAGTGTGTCGGCTTGGCTGAGATGAAGACCAAAGACCCCTCCAGGAGAGCAGCGCCCGAGCTGCAGCTCCTGTTCTGACTGCTGAAGCTGCGGAGTGACCCACAGTCCTCCGCTGGATCTCGAAGAAGAAGAGCCCCAGCCCTGCCTGCAAAGGGAGTGCGCCCCAGCCCTCCGCCCTACAAAAGAGCAAGTGCAGAAGAAAATTTATGCTGACACAGCTTGAACCTCTTCCTTCAGGGCGTGATTTCCCCACAGCCTCCCCGCTGCGCACGCGGCATCCTCGGGGTGGAAGGCTCTCCGCAGAACTGGGAGGAAAGGAGCAAAGGTCAGGCCCCTGGCAGGGAGCAGATAAGGCTGGGGGTGGAAGGTAGAGTCGCCAAGGGCAATAAACAGGGCTCTCGGGTGTCTCTCAGCAACGCTGGGGAGGAGAAAGAAAGGAGCCCACTAAGAAAACAGAAGGGGGGGGGCGGAACTTAGCTCAGTGGTTCAGCAACCTGCCCCACAAGCTCAAGGTCCCGAGTTCGATCCCCGGTGCAAAAAAAAGAAAAAGCAGAAGGGAAGGAAATGACGGCTTCAAGAATGTCTGGGGCTCTCAACTATTTTAAAAATATCTTCATCAAGAGAATTAGAGGGGCCTGAAGCAGACAGCAGGGACCTGTGTCCACCCGAGGATCCTCAGAGCTGATACTCTCCCAGCCAGGACAGCGTGGAAAGTGAGGTGGTCCAGCTCCTAAGGGGACTTTCCTTTCCTTAGGTGGGGACCCCGTGCTGCCAAAGGTGCAGGGCCCCCATTGGTGTGAATACCCTCAGCCAGCGAGCTCTGTGTCCCCAGGCCATTCTAGAATCCACGCGGAAGCCTGTGTGCCGGTGCACAGCTCATTCACGTTGCTCCTCTGAAATCTAGAAGTTCTGCACCACGAGAGGTTGTGGTGAATCTCAGCTCTTCCCGCTCCTCGGGAGAAGCGTGGCTCTGGCAAGGAACCCTGATCTTGCAGCTCATAGAGAAGCAGCCTCGGAAATTTCCCCCCAATACTATAGGACCTTGGCTCTGTCAGGCTTGCTCAGAAAAATGGGAAGGAGGGGACTAATTTATTAGCTATTAAATGTTGTTACACAATAATTCTCATCTCTGAGTTGAAAAAACGCAGTTGGAACGGATGGAAATATAAAATGACAAAAATGTGAAGTTTGGAAAATATATGAGTTTCAAGAGAAATTTCTAGAAATTAGATCAACGCTAAAGTTCATGGAATTTTAACCAAAAAAAAAAGGAGAGAGCTGCTTTTCTTCAGCATTTTTGCTGTTGTTGTTTCTATTTTGGCCTAATTTCAGCCCTATCTGAAGAAAAGATATTTTCTCTACCAGTTTGAAGTCAGAATTTTGTTTTGGTACCCGGGAACGAACTCGGGACCTTGCGCTTGCAGGGCAGGTGGTGAAACCACTGAGCTAAATCCCCGGCCCTAAAGCCAGAATTTTGAGCATAAGGGAGCAATAAGTAAACAGCAAGTCCTTGTGTCGGTAGCAGTCACAAAATAAGGAGACATGCAGATCACGTGACAGCTGGAAATCTGGGGTTTCGGGTATGGGGTGGAATTTGCTGTCTGTGTCAAGAGGTCAGGATTTTTGCAGGGGTGGCAAGAGGGAGCGTCAGCCTTGGAGCTGTGCAGGGGTGGGGTTGGGACGGAGGGAAGTGGCATGCACAAGGAGGGCAGGACTGTCCCTGCAGGCTGTCTGGGACTGTGTGCAGGCAGTTGAGCTTGCGCATGTGACCGTGTGTGTGTGTGTGTGTGTGTGTGTGCGCACGCCCACACGTATGAGTGTGTGTGTGTCTGTGCCACAAGCACACATTGCATGCTCCACAGTCTGTCCCTCAATACTTCTCGCTCCCCTTGGCTGGGATCCTACTGGAATGTTCACAGTTCCCCCTGACTTCCATGATAGGGGCGTGAGGCTTCCTTTGCTTTGTCAATGTCAACAGATTGACATAATGAGTGCATTTCTATTCTGTCAACTTGATTAGATTAAAAGACTCCTGGAAAATCGATCAGATCGTGGGGGTTGCTATACTCAGCAGTGGACTAATTCACTGGTGTCTGTAGCTGAATGTGGTGTTAGAAGGTGGGACTCAGCTGGATGGGTCACCGGGGCCTGCCTTTTGTCCCTTTTTTTCCTTTTTATGGTTCTGGGTATCGAACTCAGGGCCTCCCACTTGCCAGGCAGGTGCTGTGCCCCTGAGCCACATCCCTGGCTGGGGCGTGCCTTTGAAAATCGTATCACTCCCTGGCACTCTTCCCCTCCACTGTGGGTCCTGGCTGCCACGGAGAGAGAGGCTTTGTGCTCCCACACACCTCCTCTAGATGTTCTGCCTTGGAACCAGCCAACCATTGACTAAATCCTCTGAAACCATGAACCAAATTGAAACTCTCCTCTTTAAATTGTGTATTGGATATTTCAGTCACAGCAACAAAAAGCTAATGCACAAGTATAAAAGCCTATTTATTCTGTTTCTTACTATCTATCTTTTATTATGCTTTTTTATTTATTTCTACTTTGAGTTTAGGTCTTTTGTAAATGGGAAGAGGACTAAGAGGTGGAGGAAAGGAGGAAGGAGGAGAAGGGGATGAAAAAAGAATTAAGATGTGTAGGTGTCCCAACTCCCTATGAGGAATGTGATCATTATGTACTACAAACATGTACTGATAAAAATAAAATTTTAAAAAAGCCTGTTTAACACAATATGACTTTACATGGCCAGCTGATGGTACCCCTGTTGTTTGTGTGCCACACAATAAATTCCTGTGAGGAATGGGAAACTCCATGTGCAGGGTAGAGAACAATTTACTTGCCAAAGATCTTCTGGAACAGCATTAACATTGCTCCTGAGGATTTTGACAGAGAGCAGAACCGGGTTACTGTGTTGCTTGACTGTGGGGCATGATAATGGTCTACAAATATTTAAAGGGTGTAAATGAAGACTTAATTACTTTAAAACATCTTGGTATGAACTCAGTTTACTAAAGAGGCAATACCCTGGTGAGGTGGTTTCGAGCCCAAATCTCCAGAAACTTTTCATTTGGGGGCTGGAGGATATGACCCAGCTGGTAAATAGGATGGGAGCCCCAACAGGGAGGGCCTTTGAGGACCGTGTCACTGGGGAGGACAGGAAGTTATAAAAGAGGCCAGTCTCTCTGAAACCTCCACAAAGCCTTTTTGAAGGATGACAGCCACTGTTGAGTGGTATTCCAGAGTGAGGGACAGCATGCACTAGCACTCCAGTGAGGAGAGAGAAGAAATAGAAGCAACTGTCAAGCTCAGAGAAGTGGTGGCAATCACCCAGCTTGAGGACGAGCAGTGGCCTCATTTCATTTCATTCTGGATACCAACCATCTACCTTTCCCGTGGGTCTCCATCCTTGGGAATTTCCATGGACGTGTGGGACAAGAACTAAGTGGAGGTTCTCAGAGTGGTTCAGTTTTATTCCTTCTTGGCAACTCTAGGGAAAGGCTCTCAGGATTAATTTAGAACTATTAATTATGATGAAGTCATTAAGGTTAAAGTTTCTTGGAACACTTGTGGAAATCATTTATCCAGATAGCAGTTCCCCAGTTAATGTGGATAATCGGATTTTGGAAATACATATACTAATCTGGGGACAGTCAACATTATTGCAGAAGAAAATGGAAATAAGGGGAGAAGAATTGGGTCAAACTTATCATCTGAGATGAACGCTGACTGTAAAGAGTTAATTTGTAATGACCTGTAAATGCCCTCAGAGAAATGATACTCAAAACAGTCCTCTGGGGTAGATGGCATGAAGATGAAGAGAACTTTCCTTATGCCTTATACAGGAAGGGCCTGGTGATTTCTTTGCAAATTCTGAATGGTTAAGCTCTAGACAAGAGGCAAATTGTCTTTGTGTTATCCAAAGACTATAAATGACATTAAATGGGAACATGTGATTATTTCACATTTCTCTTAAACTACATGTTTGCTGAAAGATTGATAATCACTGATTCCTTAATATTTACAGTACCCTTCTGAAGTAGAATTCCCCATACTGGGACAAGAGGCCTCATAGACTCGGGAGGAATTCCAGGAGGGTCATGAGGACTGGAGCTGAGGTATTTCCAGCATCTGTCCAGTGGCCACAGAAAACTGTACATAGAAGAGGGAGGTGCAGACTACCAGCACCCCTTTTCCCTGGGCATGACCCCCTTGGAGACCTGGAGCCCCTTATTAGGGTCAGGCCTGCCTTACTGCTGGAATCTGAGGATTCTTCACACTCTCCTGTCCTCATGGAAGTGTCAGCTCAAGCTCTAGTTTCTTGAGAGGGAGACATAATAGAGGCTTTCGGGGTCTGTGTTTGAATCCCAGCTTTGGTCCTTGGTGACTCAGTGACTCTGTTAAGTTTGTTATCCTCTCTGAGCCTTCTATAGGACATGTGAAAAGGGTGGGATAATCACTGATGAAGTACAGAGTTGTCATAAACGTGAATAATACACCACGCACTCAGGAAGTGGGAAGCACCCAGTGGTTACTAGTTACGTTCCACTGTCCCTGCAGGAACTTCTTCCATGTGTCAGAAAGCAAGCACAGGCAGCTTTCATTGGAAGGATGTCCTCTGAATCTCTAATGAAACACAAATAGAAGATATGTGTATATACAAATATAAAAATAAATGTATAGCATCACAAACACTTCAATGCACAACCCATAGATATTGCAAAGCTTCATAAACCTTACATGGCTCTTTAGTCATGCTCTGTGGTTCTGTCTTGAGGTCACCAGAAACACTATCTGATCTCTTATACTGCTTTGGTTCCCAGAGACCCCAGCTTTAGGAGATAGGTGACTTCTATTTTCCAGTATAGTCTCTCTTCTTTTCATAATGAAAACATACTAAGATTTTTTTTTTCCTTTGGTACCAGGGATTGAACTCAGGACCTTGCGCTTTCGAGGCAGGCACCACTGAGCTAGACCCTGGCCTGAAGATTTTTTTCAAAAGAGAACAATAGGGTACTCTTTGTAGTTATCTCATTCTGAAAATTTCTGCACTCTTAAGTTTCTCCTCCCCACTTGGAAACTGGATTGAAAGAGGAGATTGAAAGTAGAATTCAAAGATGGTAGCAGCGACAGGGGTACTTGTGGATCAGGTGTAGTCTATTATTTTGGCGCGTCACTCATCTGAAGGAAGGTGTCTGGAAAACAGCAATTGGATGACTTGATACTCAGTATGTGAGTCACTTTTGGGTTACTGTAACAAATACCTAGGATAATCAACTTAGAAAAGAAAAGGTTAATTTTGGCTCACAGTTTTGGAGATTCTGGTCTATGACCCATTGGCCCTATTGCTTTGTGGCTGGGAACATGTGGTAAAATCTCTCACTAAGCCCCACCTCTTAAAGGTCACACCACCTCCCAACTGCTCCAAGCTGGGCTCCAAATCTTTAACACACAGGCCCTTGGGGGGCATTTCAGATCCAAACTACAGCATACAGTAACAAAAGTTATTTATTTGGTATGTTGATGAGGCAGGGGGAGGAGAGAGATTTCCTTGTATGCAGCTCTATAGCTGCCACTCTCTATAGAAGAAGAAACAAAACAAAAATTGTCTCTTACTTAAAATCGTGTTTAGAAAGAATCTGTGTTCTCTTAGAGAGTAGCCCTACCTGTGCCTCTCACAATATTTTTCAGACAGCTAATTCAGTAAGCACCTCACTTAAAGATAGTGGTACTAAAAAAGGAACATCCACAGAGTCTATATATGAAAAAAGGGTGAATAAAACAATGAAAAGAAACAAATTAGAGTTGAGAATGGTTCACTAGGAAACTACTGCACAAAACAGATGAAATTTGTGGCCTTATATACTATCATGAGTTTAAAAAGAAAAAAGGAAATTAATAAATCAATCATTTTTTAAAAACAGGAGCTCAAAAAATCCAATGTGTAATAATTCAGGAAATATTTAGGACAACAGGAAAGAAAACAGAATCTGCCAGAACGTAGCAAAGATGGAAACCTGAAAAAAAAGACCACAATGAAATAGCAGAAAGAGACAGATTCTGCTGAAATCATGTTCAATACCCCCAAATGGAAATGAGAGAAATTAATGAAATTAAATAGAATTGAACAAAGGTTTATAAAAGATCAGCAGGAAGATAGTAGATATGAAGGGCAAACAATAAGTAAGACATACCTGAGAAAAAACACCTGAAAGTGTGAGAAAGGAATATTATTTTAGTAAATTAAAATTTACATATATTAAATTTTATATTTTAAATAAATTAAATGTTATAATTTAAAATTTCCATATATTAAAGATTGGACTACTCAGATTGAAAAAAGGCTACACTGTTAAAAGAAAAATTAACACAGAAGGATCAATATTGAGACATATCTTAGAAAATTACTGGATTTCAAAGGTATTTAAAAACTCCTTGATAGAAAAATTAATTCACCGTGAAAAAATCAGCTGGTTTTAGGCTTTATGACAGCAATACTCATAGGAGGTAGAAGAGATTTGGATAATGTCTACAATGTATGACTAAACAGTTTAATACCCAGGGAAATTATCATCAAGTCAAAGAGCAGAAGACAAACACTGTGAATACACAGAAGCAGAAAATTACAAGTTTTATAAATAAGACTTTTAGTTCCCTTTTATTGTGCTGTTTAGTGCAAGTAAACACAAAATAACATAATTAATAAAATTAGTAGATATATATTGACTTTTGTAACTTAAAAACTGAAGATATACTTTGCAAATACCCTTGGAATACTCACAAAAAGTGATCATATGCAAGTCCTCAAAGAAAGATTCACTAAATTCTAAAAATTAGAATGAATATAGAAATGCTTCCCTAATCACAAAGCAATTCATTTAGAAATTACTAGTAAAACTAGAAGAAAAAAAATATGCATCTGGAAATGCTAAAGTACGATTTCCTTTGCAAGTCTACCATTGGAAATAGAGCTGAATAATATCTTTAAAATGAAAAATGAAGGGTATTACATATCAGAACCTGTGGGATAGATTTAAAGCAGAAAATTAAAGCCTTCATATTTACATTTAGATAACAAAAATAAATAAAGCATCAAGTTATACATTTTAAAGCAAAAACTTAATAAAAATATAAATTACATAGAAAAAACTTTAAAATGCTATTTAGAAAAAACAAGATTTAGTGAAATGGAAAGGTGTGCTGTCTTTTTAACTTAAAACAAACAACAAAAACTCACCCTAAAGAAATCTATACATAAAATGTGAAGTCAATAATAATAAGGGATCTTAAAAAGGTAGATTAGTTGTTAGCAAAACAAGAAAAACCAACACACATTATTTCATCTCTGGTACTAGTGGGCTCCATTACTGATATTAACCCTTCCAATGAAAACAGTGCAAATTTGGATAAAATATTAAGTAAAATCCTTCTTAAAGACACTGAAAAGCTAACAAGATAACAAAGAATTATCAAGTGATTAGCTTTTGCCCTGACCACATTTGTTGATCAGGTTAAGTTGACTTGGCTGTGGTTTTAAGAGGCTCAGGATGAAGAAGCCAGGAGTCAAAGGCCAGGACTTGCCAAGATAGAAGGGGCCCTCACAGGACTTCGACCCCCATTAATCTGGTATCTTCCCAAGGATCACACTCTCAGGAAAAGGGCAAACCAGAGGTAAACCCTCTTCTCCCATCCAGGAGACCATGTGCTTACCTTGGCACTAAACAAAGCAAGGATAAAGAAACAAACAACTATCCTTGATAGGATATTGCCACCGAACCACTGGGCAGGAGTACTTGCACATTTGCAGTCCAAATACATGTCAGTGGAATGGGCCAAGACACTTTAAGCTCTAAATTTAATTGAAAATGGCACCAGGGCCCGGGATTTAGCTCAGTGGTTCTGCTGCCTGCCTCGAAAGCGCAAGGTCCTGAGTTCAATCCCCAGTACCAAAAAAAAAAAAAAAAAAGAAAAGAAAATGGCACCAAATGGTAGTGCCCTCAAGCACCTGGCAGAGCTAAACTCTAATAATCGCTGAGGCCTGAGGAATTTTGTACAAATGATTTTTTAAGGGCAGCAAGCAGCATAATTAAAGATTGCTAGGGCCAGGGTGGGGGCGGATTTAGCTCAGTGGTTCCGCCGCCTGCCTCCCAAGCACAAGGTCCCAAGTTCAATCCCCGTTAGCAAAAAGAAAGCAAAGCACTGTAATTAGTGCCAACAAAAACAGATAGCAGAAGAGTCAGACAGACACAGTGTATAAACAACTATGCTGATTTTATTTCAATAAATGGAAAACAGGCTTGAAAATATCTGCAGGAAATAGGAAACAATAAAAAGCTACGTGGCAGGTTTGAAAAAGATCACACAGAATTTCTAGAAGTGAAAGATAAAGTCACAGAAATGAAGAAACCAGTGGATGGGTGTGGCAGCAGATTAGAACAGTAGAAGAGAGAATTAGAGAACTGAGGATTGAAGTAAATTATACAGAACTGTATACAGAGAGGCAAAGAAATAGCACAGGAGAGGAGGTAAAAAGGTCTCCTTCAAAGGTCTTCCCTTCAGAAGATAAGAAGAGAGAATAATAGGGCAGTGGTCTGATGAAAGAATAATAGTGAATATTATTAGATGTTGTGAATATTCATTGCATATATATAACATTTCACTATGTCATTTCATATACATTTATAGCTTTACTATATTACACATATTCATTCATTGACAATATAGTGAGTTTTCATTTCGGTCAATGAAAAGAAAGGAGAGGGGAGGGAGGGAAGGAGTAAGGGATGAAAAGAAGGAAGTGGGATGTGTTACATACATGCACCAACTCCACACAAAGGGAGTAAACATTGTGCACTGCAAACCTGTGCAGAAAATAAACAGGAAGGGGAGTGGAGCATGGCATGGGGAGCAGAAGGCAGGCAAGGAAAAGGGATGAAGAAAGGAATTAAGATGTGTTATGTACACGTGCCAACTTCTCACAAGGAATGTGAGCATTCTGTACTAATAAAATAACTCAGCCAGTCATGGTGGCGCACGCTTGTAATCCCAGCACTCAGGAGGCTGAGGCAGGAGGATTGCTGCAAGTTTGAGGCCAGCCTGGACTACATAGCCAGACCCTGTCTCTAAAAAAGAAAGAAAAGGAAAAGAAAGAAAGAAATTGCATCAAGACACATCATAAAGAACTGACAGAATATGTAGACAAAGAGAAAAATCTTAAAAATAGCCAGATTGGGTGCTGGGGTGGGAAGTGATGATTAATGATAAGATGAACCCCACAAGATGTCAAAATACATTGTGAAGGGACAATCAATGCAGACCTCATGGTCTTCTATGGGTAAACAGATCTATATAACAAAAGAGGAAGTCTAAAAATGAATCGATCATATACAGGAAATATTTTTTTTCTAGCTACTTCCTTTAGTCTGTAAATTTGAAGGGCAAAGATACTGATCAAATCAACACAGGCTCTGAAGAACTACTGTACTCCTATTTGCAAGACATTATGCAGTAGTAGGGAATGGATGTGGCTTTTCTCTAAAAAGTTTTGCATCAGGTGGAGACAGGTATTCTGCAAATTAATTTAATAAATAGTCCCTTAAGACTGTTGTGATAAGTGCTACAAAGAAAACATTACAGGATGCCATTTAGGACCAGGGAAATCCACCTGCCTCTGAAGGCATGGAGCTGCCTCCCTCAAGTCAGCCAGGTGGAAGGCAGAAGTAGATTTCCAGTGGAGGGAATGGTGGTAGTGATGGTGTGTGATCAGAAAGGGCTGGCGACAGAAAGCAGAAATCACAAAACAAGCCAGTGCGCAAAGAGGCGAAAGGAGATGCCTGTGAGACGTGTGACATGATACCACTCAGCAGACTCAGGACGGAAGAGTTTCTTTGCTGCTTAACTGGAAAGGAACCATCACCTTGCTCCTCATCCTCTGTGTGCTTCTGGTGCCACACGCACAACTCCTGTGGCAATGCTTTGGTCCTTTTTGTCATATGGACTTAAACACAGACTTGGAGGTATTTGTTTTAATGATCAAAAGGGAAACAAAGCCCCCATATGAAGATAGAAATAGATGATTCACGCTCAGCACCCTCTGGAATACTCCAATTTCATTTTGCATCTTTTGAGAGCTGACATCTCATGTAGAGCTCTACATCTTAACACTCGTGCAAGGTGTGGCTCTTCAGGATGTGGCCTTGATGCCTGGTGCCCAGGTAATGGGGCCTCAAATTAAAGAAAAGCATTTCACTGCATCCAAGACTCTGGGGTCAAGTCACCTGCTATGGACAAGGAGTAATGAAATAGGAAAGCAATGCGCTCCACTCTAAGGGTGGATAACTCACTGGCTCATGGGCTGCTTCACCCCAGCTTTCTGGGGGGGGGGGAACTGTCCTGTTGAGTAGTGTGTATTTGGGGGACACTGGGAGGGCCCACGATTCTTCTCACTAGAGTCCTCAGGCTGGTGCAAGGAGAGATGGAATGGAGAGTGGATTTGTCAAAACAAGCCAGCCCATGTTGGAGGGGTCACGTGTCCACAGTCATGAGTCATGCAAGGAGGCACACAGAAGGGCATGCAAAGGGAGGAGACACCTAAAAATAACAGTTCAACTGAAGGGTGGAGCTCCAGGCTGGTGTTGTGTCACACTTGGCTGCTACTTCTGCAAATTCCTCAGTTGAAACAGCAAGTGGAAGGAAGCCTGCAGACACCTGGCCCTGCAGGTGTCCTGTATGAGGATGCCATGGTCATGAAGGCCTCCGTGTCCCTTATTCCTGAGGCTGATGCCTAGAGTTCCATAGTACAGCCCTGCGTCTTTAGTCAAAGGCTTTGGTTCCCAGTGAATCTGAAGCACATTAGGCTACTGTCCATGTGTACAAAGGTGTGGGAGGTACAGTGATGCTTGGATTGTTTTCTTTTACTTTCTTTATCTTTTTCCTACTGTTCCCTCTACTCCATGGGGGCAAACACCTTGTTTGTCCTGGTTTTAGCTCCATCCTTAGTGTCTTGCACAGAGTAGGAGCTACATAAATATTTGCTTAAGGAAAAATGAAAAGAATGTCTCTAGCTCAGCCCTCTCGGTTTGCAGGCAAGGAAACTGAGCAGGGAACAGAAATTTGCCCTGGGTCATGCAACCAGGAAGCAGAGATGGGAGGGAGGCCAGTCTGACTCCTTGCCTGGTGCTCTTTTCACTCCAATGAGCTATTAATATGACTCAGGATGGCTGGGACCGAACACGAGGTCACTGACTCTCAGCCGGGGAAGATGAAATCAAAGGGTGCTAACCCAAAGATGGTGAACTTAGGTGAACAAAGCTCCCCACTGAGTGCTTCCCTGTACAGCCCCAAGTGCCAGAGATGCCCCTTTCTTGGATTGCCGTGTTTGCCCAAGTTTGTTTTTAATACGACTTAGGCTGAGAGTTTACGGTCTGCTCGGGATCCTGATTTTACCTTCTGTAGAGCTGTAGTCATTAATACTAGACAGTGTGTGTGCTGTGTGTGTTTAGGATTTTTTCTCTTAATAATCAGGGAATCGTTTACATCTGTCCGTTGGCAAGGAGCCATAAAGAAGAGCATCCAAACAAAGAGGAGAAAAGCCAGACTGGCGAGTGGGCTGGCTGGGAAAGAAAATCCAGATACTTTGCCTTCGGTCCCCATGGATGAAAGGATTTAAAGTTCACTGTGGGGGAAGGAGAGGGCTTTTTAAGGAATCAGTGGATTAAAAAAATGGTCATTTTCAAAGGCAGTTTGTACTCAGTCTTACATTGTCTTGTTGTCTTAAAAAAAAATCCCTTCCTCTGACAGATCAGGGGCAGTCTTAGGAATGTCGAGGGGTTGGAGGAGGCTCTGGGATGGGGTGAGGCAGGAAGGGCTGTCACATCCGGGGCCTTTTGGCTGCACCCCAGGAGGAACCTGGGAGCAGTCAGAGGCCTACCTGGCTGGCTGTCCAAGTCCCAGAAGAGATGAGGTCTATTTCTGTCCACAGCCAATGGCAAGGCAAGCTTGTCTCTGACTCATTAAAGACCTTTGCGGAAATGGCCTGAACTCAGGCCTGTGGGCAACTCTGGACTCAGCCTCGCTGGGTTCACTCACTGGCTACGAGAACAGAACTAGACATTTGATTCCAGGTTTATGTTAAGGCCACCCACCCCCACCTGTGTATTCAGGCAGAGAATTAACACTTACCTGAAAATATGTTTCTTTCGTCAAACTACTGAATGGAAAACCCCGTAGGGATTGACTTACATTCGAGTTACAGCCAGAGCAGGTTTTGAAAACTGCTCAAGCCCAGATAGGATTTCAGTGTGAGATACCAAAACGCCACCAGTTGGATAAAATGAAGCTGTCTAAGCTCTATCAATAAAGTAGTAGATTATTTGTTTTTAAAAATGTAATGATTTTCTGATTGTTAAAGACCTATGAACTTCAGGAACCGGGCGGGGGTTTTGTTCTTTTTGTTTGAAACAGAGTTTCAGCCTAAGAACACATTCTAAACAAACACTGAACAAGGACAGGCTGTCTAGAACCAGTCATGGTGATGATGGTGACTGAGAAAGAATAACGTGTCAAGGAAGCAAAACAAAAAAACAAGGCCACCCCGATAGTGACAGCGAGCAGAGGGCAGCCCACATAAATTAGTCCCTGTCCTTACCAGAGATTTACATGTTAGAACTCCGATACAACCCAGTGGGGGAATTGAACAAGTGATTCTGTCAAGACTTGGAAACAAAAATAACTACTCAGGGACTACACCCATTAGTGTGTTCAAACTCGCTCTAGCAACTGTCTTTTTGGCTCAGCTGCCGTGTGCAGGGCGAGGGGCAGACTTGCTGTTGGATGACTGACAGGGAAACCTTGGCCAAGCCCTCCTGGAGGTGAGAGTTTCAGCCGGCTTGGTAGTCATGCAGTGCTGCCTTAGCCGCTCATGGTGGGGTCGTTCAGCCTCCTAAACGTACGGGCGTCCTGTCTCATTCCACTGCTCTCACACAGATATCTCACGTTCTCCATTTACAGCTGTCCCCAAGAATGACAACGGCGATTTGAAATTTCTGACTTGTAACCTCGGGGACCTGCAGACGTGGAACCCTTCAGGCCAAGACCACAAGGTCTCCCAGCAGCCCCCAGACGCCTGTCCAGGCAGACTCTCTCCGTCTCCATATACCACACGCATGTTCTATTTATATGTTTCTTTGTCCTGAACAAGATTTGGCCCCATTGTGTGGGAGCAACACCAGAAAAGAAAAACACAATTCACCCACAGAGAGAAAAACAGAGATTGTGGGAGCTTGGAGGAATTTACATACTCTGCTTGCTTCATTTTCGGGTGATGTCAGAGTCATGGAATATGCCTTTGAAAAACATCACACACACACACACACACACACACACACACGCACACACGCTCACCAGCTACGTCAAGTGGATTGTCATTAAAAGGAGAAATGTAAACACTAGCTTCTCTGCCCCTCCCCTCCATTTCCTTCATCAACCGCTAAAGAACCTAACAAATTAGTCCAGACTGCATTTGGATGGAATGAAAGGCCTGTCTGCAAAGGAGGAGGGGTGTGAACCAGGGTGGGGTGGGCTGGGAGTTGAGGCGAGGCTGGTGTAAAGTGGCGGTGGGGCCTGGGTGACTAGATCTGGCGGCTCTCGGAGGCACGGGAGACTGACACTTTACAGATTGGGTGTCACATTTGGGAATTTGGCATTTCTGCCACAGGGTTCTGGCTGCCCTGCTGACCACTTTCTCCCTGCTGGTAACAGTGCAGGAGAAAAGGGTTAAATAAATGTTTGTGATATGATAAGGTGCTTGTTTATTCAAGGAATGACAGATTATTGGCTCTGAAGGCAGCCCTGAAAAATAGTACAAAGGAACTGGCTTTCCTCGTGGATGATGTGATTTCCTCCCAAGATTCTGCTCTTTCCTAGGAACAGTCTGCTCTGGGAATCAGGAAGGATGATTTCCCTGAACGTGGAGGCAAATAGCTCTGGCACTGAGTGTTTGAGCCCTTAGAGTTGCTGGGAACTGGCAAGGGCTGGTCTTGGGGACTGTGCTTCCTTCCACGACTGTCCCTCGCTGGCCTTGTTCTGGCCCAGTACAGAACTTGGGTTCTAGCACCCTGGGTCACTGCTACCATCACAGGAAGGCTGTGTGGCAGGTGTCCCCCACTGCTTCTCAGAGCATGGGAGAGGGACTTACTCATTCCGAAGGGGAGTTCTTCCCCAGGAAATCCTGGTGCTAGGTCCATCCCATGACCATTCCAGCATTCCGCCAACATGCATGGCCAGAATCACATGACATCTGTATATCCTGAGGAAGCCCATCTCCAGCCCCATGAGCTTTTTCCTGCTGGGCTATAGGGACTTTTTAGCTCCTCCTGCAAGAGAATTCAGTTCTGGATTCCCAAACAAGGAGGCATTCACCTGAGATCTGTGTGTTCTTTTCGGGAGAGAAAGTGACCTGTCTGCAAACCCTGGAAATCATAGCAAGTCCTGGCCTAAGGGCCCAGACCCAGCCAGCACCAAAGGGCCATGACGCCTTGCTGGGCACTGCCAGTGGTTCACGTCCTGCTTCCAAACAGCACTGCAGTGGGCTCCTGCCTTCAGAGCAGTGTTCCGAGCCCAGTGAGCTTCCTCCAGTCCCTCCCTCCCTCCGTCTTTGCCTCCCTCCTGCACCCTTCTCCCAGCATTCACAGGCTCAGAAGGGTTCATACAAGATAGTTGGCCCAGTTCTCAGTGGAAAAGAACTCAGAGCCAAAATCAAACACCAAGGGGAAAAAAAGAGTTGTGATTTCACTGCTGTTTTTCCAGGATCCTGGGAACTACTGTGTGATTTTCACAATAGCCCTGCCACCTTATCAGCTGATGGGCTCCTCTGGAAGACTTCAGGCACCAGCCCGGGGAACCCAGTGCCCTTCAGACGTGATGACTAAGGTTCGAGCCGACGTTATCAAATATCCACGATTGGGCTATTTTTATGATTGCATTCAGTACTAAGAGGGCTTGTTGAGTGTACACAGCCATATGCTCATTCTTAACTGCACAAGATAAGATCCGTGTCCTCGGGAGCTTACTGCCTGACTTTTGCAAAAACCAGATGGCAGAAAATGGTTTCCCTCTGCCCATCAGCAGTGATTGAGGGGGTGGAGATGGGAAGGGTGCAGTCAATTCATAAGTCTCCCCGGGTGGGACCCCTGCTTTGACATTTGTCTCATGTGACATTTTAATCGTGGACTATCTCTCTCCATCAACCACTCCTCCACGCACTGCCTCTCCGGGAGGCTCTGAGAATTCAAACTCATTTGAATAATGGGTTAATTAAAGTGTCAGGTCATCAAGATGCCCCTCACCAAGTGCACACACATGCACATCCAAAGAGATCACAGATTCCACAGCCAGCCTTCAGTGGCTCTTGGATTGCAAGTGGGGACATAGGGAAGTGTTGATTGTACCTATCCTTGCTAGTCACATTGAATCACAGGCCCTGAGGCTGGATTGGGAAGTACCAGTCCGATGCCCAGCATGTGGACAGAGTCTCTGGGACACCTTTTGCCTGGGTCACATTTAACAGATCAAGCCAGGCCTAGTGAAGCATGCTTGAAATAACAGCACTCAGAAACTGAGGCAGGAGAATTGTTGTGAGCTTGAGGCCAGCCTGGGGTACATAGTCAGTTCAAGGCCAGCCTAAATCACATAGTGAGACCCTGGCTCAACCACTGCCCCCTAAAAACATTTAGCAGATGAATAGGAAAAGGTACCCTTACCTTGCACCTCAGTACCACTGTCCCCCGAGGAGCCTCTGTCACCCTGCACATGAGTATGTCAAGTGACCTTGTTCTTCAGGATAGACCCCTAACTCTTCAGCCCATTTGGAATTGCATGGATTTACCTGAAGAATAAACATTTGCCCTTTAGGACAATGTGAGAATAATCATATCAAGGGTGTGTGCACTGGTTAAACCTGAGTAACGAAGTGAGTGTGCGTTCCTTGGCACTTGCTTTGTCTCCATCTGGGTTTCCCAAAAGCAGACCTGAGACTGGAATTTTTGTGGAAGTAGTAGAAGCAGGAGCAGAGCCCGGGAAGCACCGGCCAGGGAGTGGGAAAAGCCAATGCAGGGTGCACAGAGGAGCAGGTCCCTGCTGTGGGCAGCTGGGAACATCTGGGATATAATATAGGACACATTCTCCCTCCCTGAGAGCCAGGGAGCTGGGATATGGATCCACCAACACCCCTTTGATAATGGCTAATGCTTATTTCAGGGACATATGGCCCTGGGCACTGCATGCAAGCCCAGCAGACTTCTCTAACCAGGAAAGGCCTCAAGGTGCAGAGCTGCATGGGCTCAGGTGAGGGTCCCTGTGTGCCAGGCAGTGGTAGGAGCTGAAGACAGAGGCAAGGGGCTGGCAGGGTCTGCCATGGCCTTCTTTCCTTCTCTTCCCCTCCCTTCCTCCCTCCCTCCCTCCCTCCCTCCCTCCCTCCCTTCCTTCCTTCCTTCCATAAGGAACTCCTTTGTGAGAAGTTAGAAGTGTACACAAATTTTCCTGGTGAATGGAACCAGTATGAGAAGTCTAGGGGGAAAACAATAGAATAAGAAGAGGAGAGGGAAACAGAGCTCCCTGCATTCGCCCTGTGATGACTCCAAGCCTCTCCTCCCACTGCCGGCCTGCAGTCTGATTAAGGTGCCCATCCTGTGGCACATGGAGCTCCCTCTCATCCCACACCCACCAGTCTGAACTGAACCGGCCAACACTTTCTTCCACTTGTTTTCACTTCTGCATTCCCAGTACTAACTTGCTTGACAATGATAGATGCTTAATTCATTTCTAGGGAATGAACATAAGATGCCACTGAATTATTCCATACTGACCAAAATTCCACACTCCACCAAAATTATTCCATACTCTACCAAAATTTTACAGATTTCACACTCACTAATAGAAACTCCCAAAGTTCCTTTGCACTTTGGTGGATTGAGAATCCAGAAATCTTTGAGGAGCTGTCCTAAGCCAAGTGCTAGAACCCTGCGGCAATTCTTCGCCATTAGGGTTCTTCTTATGGAGAAACAACACTTCTCCCAAGAACTTTTCCCAGTGAAAACCATCCCCAAAGGTCAGCATGTCCAGCACAAAGTAGTAGCTCATTAAATATATGTTTCTATTCTTATAAAGGGAAAAGTAGAGGGCAGTGTCTCACTTAGCACTGCTCAAAGATAAGGCAGAAATATGTGATGGCAAAATCTGATCGCCACTTCTGACAAAGCCTTTCTTCTCCCCCCTGCTATGGCTAATTTGATGATTCCCATGGTGGCCTTCACCTCCATCTCTCCTCTGGACCATGCCAGATTGCCCACCCCTTCTTCCTCAGATGGCGCCCAGACTGGGTTTCTTAGTGGCTGACTAAATTGGACTTGCTCAAGGCAGGGCCACCCCCAGGCTGGGTCACAGCCAGGGGATTCTTCGGATCTTCCTCAGAGGTTGCTGCAGTTTTCCTGTCAGGGGTTTTCCATCTGTGCATCCCGACGCTTTGGGTGGGAAGAATATTCTCTGCTCTTTGAGTGTGTGTGTGTGTGTGACTGTGTGAGTGTGTGTGTGTGCGTGCACACACATCCTTGCACACTTGGGGGATGTCCTGTGCATCGCAGGATGTTTAGCAGCACCCTGGCCTCCATCCATAGGTGACAATGGCATCCCTTCCAGTCATGACAATCACAAATATCTCCTAACATCATCACATGTCCTGGGGGGCATGGCATCAGGCCTGGTTGAGGCCACTGTTGTAGTCCCAGCCGGGTGAAGAGTAGGAATATCCTGACCCAAAGCTGCAGAGTACTCTGGGTCTTCCCAGTCAAGCATTGGCAGTCTCTAAGGAGTCTGTAGCTTCTACTGTGGAGACATTTAAGATCCAAACCGTAATTCTCTTCAGTGTCAATGTCCAGGATCCTTCTGCTCCAAGGAGCTTGCTGGAGGGATAAAGGTCAGGACAGCCACCTCTGTCACACTCAAGTTTTAAGAGACTAAAATTTCATTCCAGAGCATAGTTTCGTGTCTTTACTTACTCACCAAAATGTCTCTAGAGCATTCTTTCTGTGGGCTTCTGCTATGAGACAATGGAAGAGGCAGATATGAGAGGCTCCATTTGCAACATGCTGTGGAGTGTGCTTCCTTTAGAAGAGTTCTGGAATGTGAAGTTCCTAAGATAATTGTAAATGCTCTTGACGAATCTAAAATTTCTGTGGCTTCCCACAAGAGAAGTTTATTTCTTGTCCAGGCATAAATGAGCTATGGGAGTAAGAGTGCTTTACTCCACACAGACGTTCAGAGACCTGGGTGGAGGGAGGCTTTTCTGTGTTCAATTTCCCAGGTCATCCTAGATGTCGGGCTCCCCCTCAGAGATGGAGGAAGAGAGAATGGCAAGTTGGCTATGGGAGGTTATGGCCAGGCCTTTCACTCCCATGGCATTGGCCAGAACCCAGTCACATGACCACAGGTAACTGCTGGGAATGCTGGGTAATGTATTCCAGCTGTGTGCTGGGAAGAAGAGGGAGTGAGTTCTGGTGAACACAAAGTGGTCTTTGCCATCAGAGAAAATCTTGGGTAAAACTGGAATTTGATCCATCTAGAATGACAGAAACTTGATGCCAGTAAGAGGAGTACTAATATATGAGTGTCATATTCAGAACCTAGAACAAATAAAAACTCAATTGCTTGTAGTGTTGCAGAGAGTCACCCACCTGGCCCCAGTGTGGTGGAAACCGCATGATAGTTGAAGGTTATAAGTGATACCACCAGGGCCCAAGTACATACACATCTTCTGGACACTAAGTACCTTCTCAGTCAAAGGAGAGTTGAACGTGAAGTTTATATACAGCATATAAGAGCACAAGAGGACAGCACAGGATCAGGAGACACCTCACATGACTACAATACCTCATTACAAAAGACTTCTCCTACAATCAATCAGAAATTGTCTGTCTTCACAGGACACAACAAAGGCTGTCTCTGGAAGACCTTGGGAGAGGAGTGCCTTTGATCTTCCCACGTGTGGGAAGTTTTGGACAACCTCTGTGGTATTTGACAGCTCTCAGGGTAATTGAGGGTGAATGGCACACATGGCTCACTTGGGGGAATACAGACAGGAGGCGGAACTTGAATTCATTATGATGGGGGTCACCAACTACAGGTGGGTGTACAGAGAGGAGCAGTCCAGGGAAGACTCCCAGGGAAGGGGACACCAGCTGTCTAATGTATGGTGACTACTCTAGCTTAAAGTGATGTGCTTTCAGAAGAGGAAGACAGGCAAAGAGTGCACCACAGCTCAAGGCTTGACACATTGAAGAGCCACCAGGAGCTTAAACCAAGAGTGAGGAGCTGGACAGGTACTCAGGGGCCTAAAGGACCTCCTGTCTCACACTAAGGGACTTTTATTCTGTAGGCAATAGGGGGTCATTGAATGGATTATTTTTCAGGAATAACACAGTGAGTTTTGGGTAAACCATTCTCTCCTATTAGAATAGCTCCAGAATTATCTTTTAGGAAAACTATTTTTTTTTTTTTTACTTTTTAAAATCTAAAACTAACACATGTGCATTGTAGAAACTCTGGAAAGTGTACAAAAGCATAATTGATAAGAAAAAACTACACATAAACTCTATGCAGAGGTCATTACTAAGAATATGTTGGAACACATTCTCTCAGTCTTTTATATGTCCATATTTTAAAATAGGTGAGATTTTGAGGTATGTATTACTTTAAAATAGCTTTGATTTAAAAATTTATTAAAATAAAAATTTAAGAAATATATACCACAGCCATTTCCCATTTCTCTGCAAACAGAGCCACTAAGAAGCTTCCTGCCTGGTCTCCCTCCCCAGCCTCCCTCCCCAGCCTCCCCAGCCCCAGGCTGCCCTCAATTTAGAAACCAAAGCAATTCTGTTAAAATGTACAAAAAACTAAAACTAACAATAAGAAAAAAAATTTGCCTGTACACATTACCCAGAGTCCCACATTTTGGTATATATTTTTCTAGTTTTTTTCTCTCTGAATATTTAAAAATATCTTAGATGGAATAGAGTGAATTTTTTTTCATTTTCTTTTAGCCTAAGCCTGATGTGTTAGTCAGCTTTCCATTACTATAACAAATACCCAAGATAATCAGCTTATAAAGAGGAAAAGTTCATTTTGGCTCATGGTTTTAGAGGTTTCAGGCCATGGTTGGTTGGCCGCATGGCTTTGGGGCCTTTTGGAGAAGCATATGGAAAAGCAAAGCTACTTACTCCATGGCAGAGGCACAAAGGAGAGAGGAAGAGACTGGAGTCCCACAGTTCCCTTCAAGGGCACACCCCCAGTGACTCAGGACCTGCTACCAGTCCTACCTTTTAAAGTTTCCGTCACTTGCTGGTAGCATCAAGCTGGGGACTAAGACTTTAACACCTGGGCTCCTAGGGGACACTTAAGCTCCAAACTTCTAGGACTTAACTTTTATCAGGAAGTCAATTATATACAAAACATTTTAAAAGTTTTTCCTAAAGTATATGATGTTCATGCAATCAAGAAAATAATCCAGAGCCCGCTCTTCTGGGTCAAAAGGGACCATTGGAGACTTATCAGAATTGGTCTGAATTGCTTAAATCTACTTTGCAATTGTATTATGATTTTATGTGTTAAGCGTATATTAAGAAAGAATATTTTTCATGCCACATTTGTTGTCATATTTGCTTGAAGGATATTTTTAAGTCTTGTCCATTAAATCAGACAAGACTTCCTTTAAGAGGTCTCAAGAGAAGCATTCTTCTCATATTTTATTGCTAAAAAATGCTATTCTTCCCCCAATAGAGAGCATGAGTTTTAAAAATGTTATTGGCAATGCAAATTAGGTAACTCAATTTATTTTCTTCTTTTTATTGAATGCTGTACCAAAAACCTAGAACTGAAATTGCAGTTTAATTTTAGCTACCATGTAGAACTTTACAGCACTTTACTTGTGTCTTAGATTTTTTAAAATCTGGACTTGTCTTACTTTATCCTTATTTTCCTCTTTCCCCTGATTTTTGACATATACACACCCATTATGTGCGTGTGTGTGTGTGCGCTTTATGTGTACATGTGTGTGTACACATCTGTTCTCCCATCTGTTCTAAGACCTTCCCCATGGATACCTCAAACCACAGAGGCCCCCAAACCCTGTATCCACTGTGATCTTCATCCTGGGCCCTGTGGAGCTGCCACATAGCACCAGAGCTCATCTGCCTTCTTCATTTCATGCTCTGGTGCCTCCTTTATATTACTACTCTGTGTTTGGGGCCATTAACAAGTAAAATTAGGGTCCCTTGAACATGAGCCCTGGGCTACCACCACGGTTGGTCTGATAACCGAGATGGCTAAGTGACTGCTGGGCAGATGGTGATGCAGGATGGATGTGCTGGCCAGAGTGAGGATTCACACCCCGGGTCAGATGGAGCAGGATGCACGAGATCTCATCACATTACTCCTGCCATGCAATCAAAAACTCATACACTGTTTCTGGAATTTTCCATTTAGCATTTTCAGACCGATGTTGACTCTAAGTAGCTGGAAAATGGAAAGCAACACCATGAATTAGGGGAGACTGCTGTTACATGTGTAATCATGTGTGAATATATGTGTGTGTGTATGTGTGTTTAGGTATTCATTGAGTGTAATATATATATGTTAAATTAAATATACGTACATAACTTAAGCAACTTAGATCATTAACAAATTCAGACCATAGTCATCGTCATACATACATATACACATATATACACACAAAGAGTATATTTGTGCAGGACCAAGGATTTAGCTCAGTGGTTTTGCTGCCTGCTGTGCAAGCCCAAGGACCTGAGTTCAATCCCCGGTACCAAAATAAATAAATAAATAAATAAAAGAATATATCTGTGCATATATTTCTACAATACTCTTTCTTACATGGCATAGTAATTTTTCTATGACACTTTCAGAATGAAGAAAGACCCAAATGAGCAAATTGTTGTGTAGGTGTCTGGGCAGGGCCAGTCTGGAGGCAGGTGACCAGTTAGAAGCTATGGCAATGTGACAGGCTATGCCAACTTGAGGTGGAGCATGCATGTTCACATTGAGAGGAGGAAACACAACTGAGAAATATTTATAAGGCAGCTACAGGTCAACTTAATGTCATATTAGCTAGGATGAAAAGAGAATCAACCTCTAGGTTTCTGACTTAGACCATGGGATTATCAACTGAGGTGGGGAGTAGGTTGGTAGGTGATATGAAACATTCATTTTGGGGAAAATTGATTTGAAGGAAACTGCCTGGGTCCGCCATATGGAGATGTCCAAGTTTTGCCCACCACTCCAATAGTTTCCATTTATATCCATGGACTCTCATTATTTTTTTTTCTTGGAATGCAGCCTCCTTAGCTTCTACTACTAGCAAACTTCAGCCATCTCTCCAGCACTTGAGTTCCTACACTTCCAAGACACCTCACTGCCCACTTCTTTTGCCTGTCCTTCAAAGACACTTGTTATTAGCATTATCTTGAGAGCAAAGATTTGAAGCACATTATATTGGTATCGGACTTGTTTTATCTCCTAGGTGACAGCATCTACTTATTCATTCCATGACTATTTAATACAAATCATCCATATATGCTGTGCTAGGTGACAGGCACATGGACGACTCAGACATGGTCCAGCCCTTAAAGAACTATCCATCCACTGGAAGAGGAGACAACACAGCATGAACAAGTCCTCCTATGTCCCTGAAGGGAACAAGGTTTGTTTTCTCCTCTAAGTTTCTCATGGTTTTTGAGGAGTTTTTTTTGGTACCAGGGATCAAACTCAGGTCCTTGCGCTTGTGAGACAGGCTGCAGAACCACTGAGCTAAATCCCTAGCCCAGTTTCTTATGGTTTTTTGTTCAGGCTACACACAGAGCCAACCATGTGCATATCAACTGGCAGATTGTAGATACAAGCTTGCAAAGAGAAATTCCATGGCAAACCTTAGTGACTGAAATCTGAACTCTGAGCCATCCAAATTCTCTTATGCAATGCAAGTTGTGACAGTCAATAATTCCTGTCCCTATCTACATTCCTTGTGGCTTTCATCTGCATGGCCATGCAAGGCTGGCTCTTGCTATGTTCGCACTGGAAAGAGTTAACATCTTATGAGAAGGTCTGACATGGTGGCAGTCTCTTGCTCTTGCAGAATAGACTTGATGTACAATACCAGCTAAGAAGCATTACAGTTGTGGCAGGTAAAGACCCTTTTTACCCAGACAGATAGGTGTGAGAGGCAAGGTGGTAGCATTGCAAAAAACATTGAACTGCGGAACTGAATTGGTGACCTTCAAAGTTACCTTCTGGATCTGTCCTTAGCTAACTGCTTCAATTGTATAAGTCATAAACTGCTCCCTATTCCAAGCCTTAATCCATTAAAAACTGCATCAGGGAGGTGGGGTTTCAAGATCCTTGTGACCTTCTCCTTCTGATTTCTTTCATGTGATTTTCTTCTCAGATGTCTTTCATTAGAGTTTCACAGAATGAGCGTTACCAGCTTCAGAAGTTAGGCAACATTTCAGTGTGTTACCTTGCAGAGACTTTTCCCAATGTGTGGAATGATTTATTGAGAAGGCTCTAGATGTGCCTAGGTTGGGTGGTGTCCTGAAGTTGTCACCCTGGAGCAAGAGGACGTGACTGTGAGAGTGCTAGACCTTGCACAACTGAGAAATTCCTAGTCACAGAATGGAAGACATTAGTCTTGGCCATGCCACTCACTATTGAAAGGGCCTGATTCAAGGTCTGAGACCTCTCTAGCTAGACTTCAATCTCTTTACTTTAAAACATAATGAAAATGTGGACCACATTCTCCTTAATCTCCTGTCAAATATCATCGTTCTACAACCTTGTGTACACCAAGTGTGTGAATGTATGTATGTGATTCGTGGGCAATTCTTTGCTTAAAGTTGAAAGTTCTTTTCATTTTCACAATAATGACAAAATCTGATGATTTCTAACATTCTGAAAAAAACATCTTTTGACTCTATTTAGTGCAACTAGAATTGTGAACAGTGCACAGACTTTGCAAGCACAGAGCTCTGGGTTTGAGTTTCACCACTGCCATGTAACTGTGTTGTCACTTAATTTTAAAGCTTCATGACCTCCTCCATGAACTGGACATTACGATATTGCTTCTGTGTGGTTTTTGCTGTGATAAGTGACTTGCTTAAGTGTAGGCACGTAAGTATATATTTAATAAATGATAGTTCCTATGTTGTAATGTCCACAGGCTTAATAAAGTCTCTTTCTTTCTTTCTTTCTTTCCTTCCTTCTTTCTTTCTTTCTTCTTTATGGTACTGGGGATTGAACAATAATAAAGTCTTTTAATCAACTGGGTGAATAAAGCTGTCATTTTGGGTTTATTTTACAAAAGAGTAAAGTAACAATTTCTTAATATTGAAGGAAAAAAACCACTTCAAATACATAAACTCTATGGGCTCCATTTCTTCAAACATTCCAGATGATTTTTAAGGTCTCTCTGAGTCTGTAATTTTTTGTTTGGCTCATAAACTGGAGTTGTACATAATTTGAAAGTAACTCAAAGAGATGAATTCTAAAATAATGCTTTAAGTACAGCAGCATCACCGCAATAAATTTAAGAATGACTACTTTATAGGACAATACTTATTTGAATGTGCAATTCAAATCAGATTATTTTAATAACATGTATTGAATGCCTACCTTGCTACATCCCAATGTGTTGGTTAAATTTCATAGCCACACCTTAGATACGTGGGAAGAACAGGAAAAAACACAGAAAGAGATGGAGACAGTATGAGATAGAAGATAAGGACAAGAGCAAGATGATCAGGTAAGGCTGGCACCATCTTACCCCAAACTGGAGGAGTACTTGCTTGCATAGTGTGCCTTTCTCTGCATGATGAATATATTTTTGGGAAGAATTTAGAATCATTTGTATACTGAATCATGTTTTCAAATGCAACATAAGCATGTTCTGTTGAAAACACTCCTGTGATAAAGGTTTCTGTAAAAAGAAGTTATTCTTTAGTCCTAAATCTATATTAGATTTGGTTACAGGCAAGTTCAACTCCAGTGGTTTTCCTAGAGAGGAAAAATGTCAAGCCATCCTAATGTGAGCTGGTGTGGGAACAGCTTGTCTGGCCTCCTGGGTTCTCTGGGGAAAGTAGACAGGGACGAGGAATAGATGCATATTCCAGACTGGACTTTGAATGGGCCTTTGGCCAAACTTGGCTCAATTTCTCAGTAGAGAAAAAACACTGACCCAGGCTGAATTCTGACTCAAGGCCAGTTTGCTTTGGACATGGTGATTTCTGCCAGACCAGCCAACGCCCTCTCCCTTGAGTTACCGGCCAGGGGTGGGAAATACCAGACAGGAAGTTCTGCTCTTTTCCTTCTACTGCACCGTTCCACCTTTTGTGCAGCTCTCAGGACTAGGTTGGGGAAGGAGCAGAGGAGCAGGCTGGCCAATGGAAAGAGAGGCAACGGGGCCACCCACGAAAATACAACACTTAGCAAAAGCCAGGAGATGCCAGGAGGGAATCATCACAGAGCAAGAGAACAATCTGAATCAATCTGGGGACAAAGGAAAGGAAAAGGAAGAGATTTATGGAAACCTCATGAACAAGATGGAAAAGGAGGGAAAGGAAAGTCCTCGGATGGAAAATGAGCTGGGAAGAGATCCAGAGGAGAAAGAATCAAGTTCTGAACTCCTCCAGGTGGAACCCAGGTCCCAAACTCAGACTTTCTTGATGTGGAAAAATGACCTGTGATTCATTCTTCAGTGGGAAGCCCTATGTCTAGAAGTTGCCTCTAACTGCTCCTTCTTTACACTTTTCTGAAACTAGGTAATAGGATTTGGACACAATAACTCCTATTCCAGAAAGATTCACGGTGGGATTTCTCCCTCCACAGAGATCGTGTTGGCATGAGCAGTAGTCACAGGCATGTCTCCTGGAAAGGTTCATGGGGGGCTGAAGAGAGGTTGGAGAGGAAGAGAGATTAATATTCAAAACTGTGTTCAATTTTGAAGTCATTGCTTTAGTTTCAATATAAAGGTAAGGAATTTAAGAACTCATTAACTGTGATACCAGGTTTCAATATCCAATACACCCTGTCCCAGGGAAAGCACAGGTACATAGACTCACAGATAACTGAAGTGTTCACCTCACTCCTCCAGTTGTCAAGGCAATTGAGAGAGAGTAAGAGTGTTTGTAGGAATTTCAGTTCTTTTGTGGTACCTGTTTTCCTGGAAGTAGAATCATCAGGCAGAAGAAGAAAGAGGAGCAGAATCAGATGGCTTAAGTAACTGATACATTATGTAAACATCTTTGGGAGATAAGCAAGGGTGAGAATCAACATATTTAACTGCTCAGTCACAGGACTGACCAATGAGGATGTAAATAGCGTGTATCAGCCCTAGAGATAACACTCCCAGAGCAGCCGATTCTTCATCGAGCTGTTTGCACACTTGCAGTTATGTACCTAATCATTTAGGATTATTTGTTTAATACCTGTCTTCCCCACCAGACTATAAGCCCATTGAAGAGTTTCCCTTGTGTGCTGTAGGCGCTCCATAAATCTGTCACCTGACTGCAAATTCCACACCAGTCAGCAATATAGAAAGTACCTCATCTCATCACCCTGTAGCTAATCTAAAAGAAGTGGGGCTGAGGGTGTAGCTCAGTGGTATAGCATGTGCTTACCATGTGTGAAGCCCAGGATTTAACCACAGCACCAAAGTAAAATTAAGTTAAAAGAAGTGGCATAGAGTCATGGAAAAGCTCTTGATACCAGGTAGCAGCTCTGCTCATGCCCAAGCTCTGCTCTTGCTCGGTGACTGTGGTGAGTCACTTCCCCTCTCTCAACCTCTAAATTCATTGCCATGAAATGACAGGATTGGATCCGATGAGCTCTGAGGCCAGTCCCAGCTCTAACACTCAGTGCTTTGGTGTGTCCAAAGAGTGGACAGGGGAGGTTTATTTGCAACCAGGACAAAATATTAAGAACTGATTACAACTGCCAAAAACCACTTAGAGGAAAAGTGGGAACGGGGTTTTGTATAAAATCTGCTTGGGTTGCATAATGCAAGTGTTTCTTTGTGCGCAAGGAAGGCCATAGGATATAATTACTTACTCTACCACTGAGCTTCCTGGGCAGCTCTGGCTAAGCTAGATATCCATCACTCTTGTTCAAGGTTCATTTCCTATGGAGTTGTCACATTGTTGAATTATTGTTGAGCTGAAGTCCAAAAGGGGAAATCTTTTGCAATCTAGCATTGGACCCTGGAGCTATACAACTGTGATTGCAGATACAGGTTTTCCCAGAAATGCTCAGGGTCCCAGGGTCACACCAAGGAATCCTCATATTCTGAATGTTCCTGTGAGCTCATTCTGTTAGTGGTGGGGAGCTTCTTTGAACATTTGCTGAAATGAACAAGTGAAGAGATTTCATTTTGCCTTTTGCTGAACCGTTTCTTTTTAAAAATTACATATGAAATGAACTTTTTATTGTTTTAAAGGAACACAACAACATTCATTTATCTTTTAAAAATAAATCTTACTGTATATATTTAATGTGTATAACAGGATATATAGATGGTAAAATGGTTACTACAATGAAGCAAATTAACATATTCACCATCTCACATAGTTACTTTTTTGTTTTTGTTTTTTTTGTGGCAAGAGGAGCTAAAATTTCTTATTTGGCAGGAATCTCAAATGCAGCACAATTTTATTATAATCCTTCTATTGTACACTAGGTCTCCAGGTTTATTCATCCTATGTATCTGCTACTTTGTGCCCTCTGACCTGTATCTTCCCATTTCCTCTTCTCATGCCTGCCCCTGCCTGTAGTAACCTGTTTTATTTTCTATCTCTATAAATCTGACTTTGTTTTTTGTTTAGATTTCATAGATCAGTGATATCATTCAATACTTTTCTTTCTGTGTCTGGGTGACTTCAGTTAGCATAATATTCTCCAGGTTCACCATGTCGTGGCAAATGGCAGGATCTCCTTCTTTTCTCTCTCTTTTTTTTTTGTTTGTTTTGGTAATGGAAATCAAACTCAAGTCCTTGTATTTTCCAGGCAGGCCCTGCACTGCTGAGCTACATTCCAGGCCACCTTCTTTTCTAAGGCTGGATTATATTACATCTTTCACAGTGTCTTATTCATTTGTGTACTGATGGACCCTTAGGCTGGTTCCATGTCTTGGCTTCTATGAAGAATGCTGCAGGGAACAGGGGAGTACAGATGTCTGTACGTGGAGTGATTTCATTTCCTTTAGGTATATGACCAGAAGTTGGGTTTCTGGGTCATGTGGTAATTACATTTTAAATTCTTTTAGGACTTCTTCATAATGGCTGCACCAATATAACTATCACCAATAATGCACAGTGGTTTCTTTTTCTCCGCACTCTCACCAACATGTATTATCTCTTCACTTTCTTAGAATAGCCATCCTAATAGGCGGGAGATGAAATGAACTTTTAATCAACATTTTTGTTATGGTTTAGATTGAGTATGTCTCCTAAAGGCCTCATGTACTCACAGTTGGAGAATTTGGAAGGTGACTGAATCGGGAGGGGATAGATCTAGTTGACTTGCTGTTAGGAGGAAGGGTCTGGTTGGAAGAGGCTAGTCACTGGGAACATAATCTGAAAGGATTTATCTCCCTTCTCAGGTCCTCACTTTTCTCTCTGCTTCCTGGCTACAGTGACATGAAGAGCTTTTCCTCTGCTAAGCTCCTCTGCCATGCCATTTTCTTCCTTGCAGCCACCCAACCATGGACTATAATCATGAGCCAAAATAAACCTCTTCTCCTTTAAATTGTGGGTATTAGGTATTATGTGTCAGTGATGAGGAAGTGACTAAGTGATTTTGGTGCCAGACAAGTGGGGTTGTTGCTGTGACTACCTGACCATCTGGGGTAGAAGCCCTAGAATGTTATAAGCCAAATTTGATGGAAGACTCTGTTTAGAGCTCAGAAAATGCTAATAGAAATGCATGGAGTAAAGACCAAGCTCAGAAGGTTTCAGTAGGGAACAAGGACTCCATTGGCAATTGGACTTGAGACCATGTGTGTCACACTCTAATAGAAAGTTTGTCTACATTTTGTTCATCTCATAACATTGTGAGAGACTGAAATTAAGGTCAGTGTACTAATTAACCTGGAGGAGGAAAGTTAAAGGAAGCCCAACATTCAGGCTGTAGCATGGGTACTGCTTGCTGCTTATAGCAAGGTATATATTGAAGACAGAAGCATAAAGCCTGTTTAAAAATTTTTCAGTTTTGCCAGAAAGGAACTGCCTGTAAAGTTGGAGCAGAGGACAGTTTGATTGCTAAAAAGATTAGCATTTTTTAAAAAGCCAAGTACTTTGCAAGAGGAGAACAGAAAAAATGTTTTAGGGCATTTCACAAGACCCCATCCATCACAGGCTTAAGGATGCAAAGGTGTAAAACTATCATTTGAGAAGTGAGCCCCAGGGCACCCTGCTCCAGGACAACCATCTAGGTAATTGTTTTCTGGGATTCCATTCACAGTATTCAGGCACCAGACATCTCTGTAGCCATGGTTCAAGGGGGTCTGGCAAGTGCTGGGCCTGGTGGCAGACCATGGTGTCATCTACATGATGTTTGTTTTCAAGGAATACAAAACACAAGAGTTGTAGAGTCATGGAGGGTTCTACTCAGATTTAAAAAGAAGGCCTGAAAGATAAGGCTAAACAATGTGCCCCAGAGAGGGTAGTGCGTGAAGCTATGAGAGTGAAGTCAAAAGTACAGTGGAGACTCTGGGAAGTTGGAAAAGCAAGGAGCATGAAACTTCTGTTGAGGAAAGTCATAGGCGGTGAGCAAAGCCAGCTCAAGAGAGAGGCCATGAAGTTGCAAACAGTAATGCTATAAGGACAGGGCCACCTAAGCCCTTTGGAATTCACATCTTGTGGCCATAACTTGTGCTGGGTGCTGAACCTGGAGCCATAGGATTTAATGTTTGCTCTGCTAGATTTAACTCTTGTTTTGGTCCAGTTTCTTTCTATTCCCCAGTTCCTCCCTTTTGATATGGAAACTTGGGCCACCATGTGTTGGCAGTGTTTAACTTTCCTTTTCATTTTCACAGGGGCTCATGGCTAAGAGTTTGCCTTGAGTTTCAGAGGTGACTTTGGACTTGGACTTTTCAGCAATGCTCAAATCATTCAAACTTCACTGACTCTTAGAGATGGACTAAATGAAGGCCAGGGATTTAGCTCAATGGTTCTGCCACCTGCCTCAAAAGTGAAAGGTCCTGTGTTTGATTCCTGGTACCAAAAAAAAAAAAAGAAAGAGATGGACTAAATGAGTTTTGCATCAGAAGATACACATGAGTGTTTTGGGGGCCAAGGGCAGAATGTTATAGTTTAGATTGAAAATGTACTCATAGGTGGGGCTTTTGGAAGGTGACTAAATCACAGGGATAATATAGCTGACTTGCTGTTAGAAGGTAGCATCTGATTGAAAGAGGCAAGTCACTGTGAGAGTGACCTGGAAGGATTCATCTCCATTTCCAGCTCCGTCCTCCTCTCTCTCTGCTTCCTGGCCACCATGACATGAGCAGATTTCCCTCTGCTATGCCCCTCTGCCATGCCATTTTCTGCCTTGGAACCAGGTGACCATGGACTGTAATTATGAGCCAAAATAACCTTTCCTCCTAAGTTGTGGGTGCTACATACTGTATTTCAGCAACACAAAAGTGACTAAGACAACTTTAAAAAATATAACTCAGTTGATAAAGCACTGTAGGAGTAGGCCATATTTGTCCTCACAAAATGAGTAACCCTGTAGTAATTCAAAGGATGGTATGCCTGTCGCTTCTTGAATCTTAATTCAGATGTTGTTAAGACTATTGCTCATTTTTAAAACTCACACCATCCTCAATCTAGGGTGTTAAAAAATAATTATAACATGAACCAGGCAGGGTAATGGCAGGAGGATTGCAAGTTCAAAACCAGCCCAGGCAATTTAGTGAGGCTTTTTCTCAAAAAATAAATCATTAAATAAAGACTGGGTGTGTAACACAGTGGTAAAATGTTTGACCAGCATTTTCAAGGCCCTGTATTAAAACAATCCCAGTTAGACATTGAAAAACCTAATTTTCCACAGTTAGAGTATGATACTAAATAAGTACCTGACTCCATGAGTCTCAGTTCACTCCTCTGTGAGTAATCCTACCAGCATCAAAAAGTCTGGGTTCTGTGGTGAGCCTTAGAGATCCAGGTGGGAGGCAGATAGAGAGGGAGACAAAGAAGCAGATGGGGCTCTGGATTTCCTTAGCTAAGGATCTACTTTTGTCTTTTATGTGTGTTCATAATGTGTACAAAATTTCACTGAAAAATGGTTCTCCTACTGACAGTGTTTGAAGGCAAAGGTTTTTCCATAGACTAGCAAGCTCAAGTATACACAAACACACAGCACTCTCCACAGTGCAAAAAGAAAGACTGGCTCAAGGTCCATGGATCATGTAGGAAAAAGAAGCCAGGTGTCCTCTTGAATGCTCTGCTGTTCTCCAAAGGTGGCCCCAGGTCCCACTGGGAACTGGGTAAGTACTGCATTTGATCAAGTCCTCAGGTGAAAACCAAGCCAACTAGCACCTAAGGAAGACCCTCTTCCCCTTAACTTTAACACGAACATGTAAGACCTGGGCAGGGGAGTGGTTTGCCCATGGTGATATACTAGCTGGTGACAAAGCCACCATTAGAAGTTGGGTCTCTGAATCCGAGTCCTCTGTCCTTCCTACCACATCACGCTTTTGAAAAATGATGAAATATAAATGGAATGACTGAATATTCTGTATCAATGGATCCCCAAATAAAAAATATTTCCTATGCATCTCTGTGGTATGAGTAAATATCCAGCTCTTCCAAGACCCTAAAAATAAATAGCATGCATACACATATGTACACACACAGGCACTTTGCCAGGGGAAAAGGGATAATGAAAATCTTTAGCAAGTGGGTACTTCAAAGGTTTAGAGAGTTTATCTGAAGAAGAGTTTGAATAGAGTGCAGTGTTTTACAACTTCTCCTAATCCCCAGGAAATGTACCTTGCTGCTGAGTAAGCATAAAAATTTTGAATAACTGCTAGGGAGTTATAGAGACAGGTCTGTGGTGCTCTTAGAGCTGGATTTCCTGGGACCTTTAGTCTCCTCCATTGTGAGTCAGGAAATATAATTTCTACCTCTGCCCAAGGCTTTCTTTCAAAGTAGGTAGAAGAGTATTGTTTACTCCTTCCTAGTAACCACTATTTTAACAATCACTAACTACCTCTACCACTAAAGTAATCCCTTTAGCACATTTTACCCTTATAGTATCTCCTATCCCTAGGAGGTGTCAGATGTAAGTTCAGGACCCTTCTTCTTAGAGGAAGTGGTTGGTGTACCAGTAATTGAAATGGGTTCAGTACAGTTTGTCAAGTTCATGCCAAGGAGGGACCCACATCTGGGGGAAGTCCAGGGGATCCAAATCACAGGAGACCAGAGGTCAAGAGAAGGAAAGGCCTAAAGCCCTGTGGTTTAAAATTCAGGAAAAGAGACTGAGGCCAAAGCAGCAGAGCCAAGAAGCTAAATGTTGTTTTGGGTAGAGTTTCTCCCAGCTCTGCTCAGATGCTATCCCTGCCTCTCCTACTCTGTGGTCTCTGGATAATTCCATTTCAGGAAGCAGCTTCAATAGGGTTGGAATTTTAAGAATTTGTCCAGTAATTTGGAGCTTACAGTGGTAGAATGAATGAAATAAAACATTTTCAGGGCAGGGTATGATTTCAAACTCTAAGCTACAAATTCAAGCATTGTATCTAGCGGAGGTCTCTTTCAGGGCTCACATCAGGGATCTTAAAGTTATCCTCTCTATTGCAGTGATTCCAAGTGGAGCAGTTTGATCATGCCCTATGTCTCATGCCTCATCCCCCTCTTGATAATTAGAATATTTTTGTAGGATATCAGAAATTGAATTGAAACTTGACCACTGTGTACATTTATGTCACATACCAATGTAAGACTAGCATGGTTTAACAAAACTTACCAAAGAACACACAATAAGAAAAAGTACCAAACACAGACAGTGAAGTGAACCTGAATTGCTATTGTCTCTACCTTATGCATTAAAAGAAACAAAACAGAAATTGGAAAGAGTCAATGTTAGGATGGTCGTGGCCTCTCCCAAGTCTAAATCTGTAGAAAAGAGTTGAGTGGTGGAATCAAAATTCAGGAAGGAGACGGGCATATTTAAAGAAATAGTTTCTAATTCTCTTCATACAATGTGTGTGTGTGTATTCTATATATAGATGCATACATATGCACAAACATTAGAGAGAGAGAGAGAGAGAGAGAGAGAGAGAGAGAGAGAGAGAGAGAGAAGGGAAATTTGGAAAGGAAGATCAGAAAAGTAACAATATGCTTTCATCCATAATAAAAATGACTCGTGTCCTTTTATATTTCTTCACCCTCAGGACTGTTAAGTCTTTATATCCTAAAACAGGGTGGGAGAAAAATAGCTGTGACTCATATTGAAAGCTGAAATCTTGAAGATTTTCAAGACAAGAAGAAGATGTGGGAGGGCCTAGAGTCCAGGGATAAAAAGTAAAAGAGGACTTTGGGAGTGAGAGAAGACGCAGGGGCTGCTAGAAGGAAGATAGCAAAGAAAGCATTAAGAAGAAAGGGAGGAAATCCACATGGAACACTTTTTATCAGCCAAGGACAATATATATATGAAGACACCCTTAAAGGCAGTTAGACCACACATCTATACATAAGGCAAGAAGAATAATGAGCTAGACTGAGGGACTGCATTCACCTTTTAACCCTTCACTATAGCACTCCAAAGTATAACATTGAAAATTTCCTTAAAGTCTGTGTCTGTGTCTGGTTGGAACAGCCATCACAGTTATGATGAATAGGTTAGACCTAAGATGTTTTAAGTGGTCCCAAGAATAGCACTGGAAAGGCATCTCTTATCAAGAGAGGAATCCAGAAGGTCTGGTAGATGTGCTGTAGTGAAGTTAATGCCCTGAAAATATACTCCACAGTCACCTACTTGCTCTGCAGTCACTTAGCTCTGTGCTGGGTTAGAAAGTAGAGACAGTGGTATATTGTCAACTGTATCTATTGCTGTGTAACAAATTTTAATACGTGACCCACCTTTATGCTGTCTACAAGACACTGACTCAAAAATTATATAGGTAGGCTGAAAGTAAAACAATGGGATGAAATATATCATACAAATAGAAACTAAAGGAAAGCAATGTCAACATTAATATCAGATAAAGTAGACTTCAGAACAAAGAAAATGATCAGAGATAAAATGGGTCATTATGTAATGATAAAAGGAACAATCCACCAAGAAGACACACAGATCTTACATCTGTATTCACCAAGCAGCAAAGTTGCAAAAAAATGTGAAACAAAACTCAATAGAATAGAAAGGAGAAATAAGAAAATTCACAATTACAGATGGAGAGTTCAATACTTTTCTCAACAATTAATAGAACTAGATAGAAAGTCAGCAAAGATATTTTTTTTCCCCATTAAGTTTCTTGGTACATTTTAGGTATAAAATACATTTACATACATCATTGGGATCTTGTACCATTGCATGAGTATCTTGGTTCTTTTTTTTTCCCCTTCCCCTGCCCTCCCTTCACCCCCTCCACCCTTCCCTATTTGCAAAGATTTTGTTTCCATTTTTTTCCTTTTCTCATATTTTTTTCCTTCTTTCCTTTCTCCTACTTCTCCCACTCTTACCCTGCTCCTTTAGACCTTTACTTCCTATTACACAATATCAATTATACATTTTTAAAATTAAAATATCAAGACCTAGGAGACATTACCACAGATTTTACAGAATTTAAAAGGATATAGAAAGCATATTTCAAAAATCTGTTCTGAAATAAATTTGACAACTTTTAAGAAGTACCTTGGAAGACAAATTAATGAACTAACTCTGGAGGAAATATAACATTTGAATAGCACCTATTAAAGAAAGTATATTCCTCACTTGAAAACCTACCTATATGACAACAACAGGCTCGTATACATTTTAACTGATAAATTATATCAAACATTTAAAGCAGAAAAAAAAAAAGAAACACTTCTCCTAGGAAATCAACATTGTGCTAATCCTAAAACTGGATAAAGATAATTAAAAAAAAAGTATGAATATAAATAGAAATTTGTTTAACAAAACAATTAGAAGTCAGATCTGGCAGTATGTAGAAAGTGGTTTTATTATAGGGACAGCAGTGTGGGTTCAGCATTGAAAGATCCACCCCCAAAAGTCATTTTAACAGAGAAAAGGAAAAAGCCATATGATCCTGTCACTAGTTGGAGAAAAAGTATTGGACTAAATTCCACAGCTGTTCATGGTAAAAGCTATCAGGAGACTAGAAGTAGAACAGAACCTTCTCAACAGATTAAAGACATGTACTCTATACTTCCAGCAAGAATACCTTATATGAATGGAGAAGATATAATGCTTTCTCCTTAAGGTGGGGAACAAGGGCAGATATGCTTACTCTTTATATGTCCATTAAACAGCAAAGATATTTTTTTAAAACACCATCAACCAATAAGGTCTAATTGACAGAATGAACTCCAGAATACACAATTTTTTCAAGGCCCTACATAATGACATCAAGACAAACTATATTTGGGGCATAAAGCAAAACTCAATAAATATAAAAGAGTTTTAATGAGTAAGAGCATGTTCTCTGACCACAATAGAATCAAGCTGGAAATCAGTAACAGAAATGTAATAGAGAAATCTTCAACACTTGGTAATTAAACAACACACTCCTAAATAACTCATGAGTTAAAGAGGAAGTGTCAAAAACACAAACACACACACATTAAACTGAAGGAAAATGAAAATTCAGTATCACCAAATTTGTGGGATATAGTGAAAGCAGTGATGAATTAACTTTATGGAACCAGACACATACATTAGAAAAGAGGAAAGATCTCATATAAATAATCTAAGCTCCCATCTCAAAAGAGTTACCAATATCACATATGAAACAGAAGACATTACTACAGACTCTCTAGATGGCAAAAGGATAATAAAGGAATAATACAAACAATTCCACACACACATACAAATCTGATAACTTGGATGAAATGGACTACTTTCCAAAAAGCACAAACCACCACACTCACCTATTACAAAATGCACAATTTGAATAGAACTAAAACTACTAAGCAATTGAATTCACAATTTATAAGCTCCCAATAGGTATCTTGAGACCCAGATGATTTCATGGTAAAATTTTACTAAACATTTAAAATAAAATGAATACCAATTCTACATGATCTTTCTCTAAAAAACACATGTAAAGGAAAGACTCTCCATTCTATAAAGTTACTATTTACCTGGTTATTAAAAAAGAAAAGAAAGACAACATAAAAAATGGAAACAAGAAGAAAAAGAAAACTATAGACCAACAGCCCTCATGAACATAGATGCAAAAATCTTTAAGTATAATTAAGTGATCTATAAAGCGTTACATACATACAGATATAACTTATAGCCATAACTAAGTGGGGCTTGTGCCAGAGATGCACGAATGATTCAGCATTAGAAAGTCAGTATCTATCAGAGTAAGTTTACAAGTGTATTGATTACACATTAACAGGATAAATAGCATAATCATATCAATCTGTGTAGATAAAGCACTTGACAAAATTCAACATCCATTTATCAAAAAATTCTCATAGCAAGAATAGAGACATTTCTTTAATCTGATAAAGAGCTCCCCTAAGTGTATGGTGAAAGACTGAGTACTTGTCTCCTAAGATTAGGAACAAAGCAAGTATATTCACTCTCACCACAATTATTCTACATATTTTTGGAAATTGTAGCCAGTGCCATAAAACAAGAAGAAATATAATGCATATACAGTGGATATAAATAAGCAACATTATTCCTGTTTGCAATGACATGGTCATCTAGTAAAAAATCCTAAGGAATTGACAAAAAGATCTCTTGAACCTAATGAGTATACTTAACAAAGTCACAAGATACATAATAAATATACAACAATCAATTGTATCTTGATATACTGTCAATGAACATGACCACACAGATAAAATTAAAAATACAATGTAATTTATGATTGCTCCCAAAATAATATACTTAGATGTGAATCCAACAAAACACGTAAAGGCCTTATATGCTAATAATCACACAATGCTGATAAAAGAAATAAATGGAAAGGCTTTCTTTATGAATTAGAAGATTGAGCATAATAAAGATAACAGTTCTCCTAAATTGATCAATGCATCTCCTCTCAAAACACAAGAAAGTTTTTATAAATATAGACAAGAGCGCTTGAAAATTTGTGTGGAATGGCAAAGGAATTGAAAAAGCTAACCCAATTTTTAAAAAGGAAGCATAAAGTGGGAAGATTCAGTATATTCTATTTCAAGACATTATGTAAGTAGAGCAACCAAAACTGTTTAGTATTGGTGGAGGGACATACACATAGATCAATGGAATAAAATAGAGAACCTCAAAGTAGCCTCCTATAAATGTGCTCAACTGATTTTTGACAAAAGAGAAAAAGCAATTTAATAGAGGAAAAATTTTTTAATAAATGGAGAAATATGATATCTATGGGTAACATATAAATAAAGCCCTAACTTATACAGAAATGAACACAAAATAGACCACAGACTTAAGTCAAAACATAAACTATAAAACTCAGAAAATACATAGACGAAAACCTAGAGGCAAAGAATTCTTAGATTTGAAATTAAAACATAATTCACACAGGAAAAAAAATTTCTAAGTTAGGTCTCATCAAAAGTAAACTTTTGCTCTGTAAAGACCCTGTTAGAGGATGAAGATACACACTATGGACTTGCATAAAATATTTGCAATGCACATATCTGACAAGGACAAACATCTAAAAAATATAAATAATTCTCAAACAGTACTTAGAAATTAAAAGATCCAGGGCTGGGGATTTAGTTCAGTGGTTCTGCTGGCTGCCACACAAATGCAAGGTCCCGAGTTCGATTCCTGGTACAAAAAAAAAAAAAAAAAAGAAGAAAGAAATTAAAAGATCCAATTAGAAAATGAACAAAATATCTGAAAATACATTTCCCCAAAGAGGACTTGCAGATGGCAAATAATCACATGAAAAATGCTCAACATCATTAGTAAGTTCAATATCATTAGCTACTCAGTAAGGGGAAATTGAAACCACAATGAGATATCACTATCTACCCATCTGAATACAGTAGTTGGGATTTAAAAAATAGTGAAACATTCAATGCTGGTGCAAAGGCAAAGAATGGGGTCACTCAAGCATTGCTATTGGGAATATAAAGTGGTACAGCCACTCTGGAAAAAAGTTTGAAAAATTAAATATGCAACCCAGCAATTGTACTTCTGAGCATTTACTCCAGAAAAATAAAGACTTACATCCACACAAAAATCTGTATGTGGATGTTTAAGTGACTTTATTTATAATAACCAAAACCTGGATACAACTCATGTTCTCTCATGGATGAATGATTAAACAAACTACGTTACATCCATACCATGGAAGCTTCTCAATAATGAAAAGTACAGACAGATTCTCTGGGGAATTCTACAAGAACTTTAGAGAAGATCTATTGCCACTACTCAGACTCTTTAATGAAATTGAAAAGGAGGCAGTACTCCCAAATTCATTCCTAGAAGCAAGCACTCGGATACCAAAACCAGACAAGGACCCAACCGAAAAAAGAGAACTACAGGCCGATCTCTTTAATGAACATAGATGCAAAAATCCTCAATAAGATACTGGCAAACAAAATGCAGCAAATCATCAAAAACATTATGTACCATGACCAAGTAGGATTCATTCCATGGATGCAGGGATGGTTCAACATACACAAATCAATAAATGTAATGCACCACAATAACAGAACCAATGACAAAAACCACATGATCATTTCAATAGATGCAGAAAGAGCATTTGACAAAGTCCAACGGTCATTCATGATAAAACCCTATAGAAAATTGGAATAGAAAGTCTTTATCTCAATCTGATAAAAGCTATCTATGATAAACTAATAGCCATCATTATACTAAATAGTCAAAAACTGAAAGCTTTCACTCTAAAATCAGGAACAAGACAAGGATGGCTTCTATCACCACTCCTGTTCAATATAGTTCTGAAAACATAAGCCCAAGCAATTAGACAAGAGAAAGAAATAAAAGAAATATGGATAGGGAAGGAAGAAGTTAAATTATTATTATTTTCTGATGACATGATACTCTATTTAGAACATCCCAAAAACTCCACTGAAATACTCCTAGAATTAATAATCAGTAGCATAGCAGGATACAAAGTCAACACTCAAAACACAATAGCATTCTTATACACGAACAACAAACTCACAGAGAGAAATTAGGGAATCCTTTCACAACACCATCAAAAAAAAAAAAAAGAGAAAGAAATACTTAGGATTCAATCTAATAAAGGAAGTGAAAGATCTTTACATTGAAAACTACAGTACACTGAAAAAAGAGGATATCAGAAAATGGAAAGATATCCTGTTCTTGGATAGGCAGAAAATGAAAATGTCCATAGTTCCCAAATTGTTATACAGATTTAATGCAATCTTGATCAAAATACCAATAGCATACCTTACAGAACATGTGAAAACAACCCTAAAATTCATATGGAAACAGAGGAGACCTAGAATAGCAAAAGTAATTCTGGGCAGCTAGGGCAAGGCAGGGGGCATCACAAGCCCTGATTTGAAGTTATACGGCTAAGCTACCATGATAAACAAAACAAAACAAAAACAAAAAACAAACAACCCCCCCCAAATAAAACAAAACAAAAAAACAAACTTGAGGATCAATGGAATAGAATAGAAGATGCAGAGACAACTTCAAGCACACTCAGCTGCCTTATCTTTGACAAAGGGGCGAAACACCTTCACTGGAAAGAAGATTGCCTCTTTAATAAATGGTGCTGGGAAAACTGGCTTTCTACATGCTAAAAATTAAACCTAGACCCATGTTTCTCACCATGCACTAAACTTAAATTGAAATGGATCAAAGATCTAAATATTAGAACAGAAACACAATCTGCTGGAAGAGAGAATAGGCAAAACTCTTGAAGACATAGGTGTAGGCAAAGACTATGAACAAAACCCCGACTGCACAGGAAATATTACAAAGAATCAACAATTTGTATCTCATCATATTAAAAAGCTTTTGCACAGCAATAGAAACCACCAACAGAGTAAAGAGACAACCCACGGTGTGGGAAAAAATATTTTACTAGCCACTCTGCAGCAAAGGACAAATATCTAGAATACATAAAGAATGTAAAAAGACAGACCCTCCCCCCAATTTAAAGACCCAGTCCAAACATGGGCATCTGAAATGAATGGACACTTTTCAGATGAAGAAGTACAAATGTACTTACCAAATTCAACGAGTAGAGAGAGAATTTTAAACAACTCAATATCAAATAATGGGAAAGAAATTCCAGTTTTCACTTCATATAATATACAGAAATGACCTCAAAATGGCTTATAAATCTGAACATAATGCTAAAATTAGAAAACTTCTACAAGAAAACATAGTAAAACCCCATAGCAACTGTGGATTAGGCTAAGATTTCTTAGGACACAAAAACCACAAGCCATCAAAAAATAATGATACACTTGATTTCAAAAGTAATTTCTCTTCAAAAGATGCTATTAAGAAAATGAAAAGGTAAGCCATATACTAAGGAAAAACATTTTCAATGCATGTACTTGGCAAAGATATGTATCCAGAATACATAAAAAACTCATAACTTCATAAAAAGATTCACAATCCTTTTTTAAATAGAAACAAAAGTTTCAAATACTTTCCAAAAGAAGTTATATGAAAAGCCAATGAGAGGGGCTGGGGATTTAGCTCAGTGGTTCCACTGCCTGCCTCACAAGCGCAAGGACCCAAGTTCGATCCTGGTACCGCCCCCCCCCCCAAAATGCCAATGAGCAGCGAAGTGATACCCAATATCATTAATCATCAGAGATACACAAATTAAAGCCATGATAACATGGCTAATTGCTATGACTAATGTTTCCAGAGCGACACTGAACAGGAGTGGTGATAGGGGACATCCTTGTCTTGTTTCTGATTTCAGAGTGTAAGCTTTCAGTGTTTGACTATTTAGTATGAAGATGGCCATTGATTTGTCATAGATGGCTTTTATCAGATTGAGATAAAAACCTTCTATTCCGATTTTCTGCATAATCACTAGAATAGTGAAAATTAAAAACAAACCCGAGTTGGGGTGTAATTCATTGGTAGAGCTTTTGTTTAGTATGTGTGAGGCCCTGAGTTCAATTCTCCACACTTCAAAAACAATACTCAGACAATTTCAAGTGTTGACACGGAGGAACTGGAGTTTTTACAAATTGCTAGTCAGCACATAAATGTCATAACTACTTTGGAAAACAGTATGATTATTTCTTTTAGAGTTTACTATGCACTTATCCTGTGACTTAGCAACCTAACCCAAAATACTTACTCAAGAGAAATTAAAACATATCCATACGAGTACTTATACATGAATGTTCAAGACAGCTAATTCATAATAGCTATAAACTGGAAATAACCTCAAGGTCCAACAAAAAGGTCAATGAATAAATCAAATCATGCTGTATGTGTGGAATGGAATACTAGTTAGCAATGAAAATAAAACAGTTGCTGATAGATGCATACTAGGGATGAATCTAAACATTACAGCAAGAAAGAAGCTACACACAAATTACATATTGCTTGGATTCCATCTAGACAAGTTAAACCCAGAATGACAAAAACCAGATCAAATTATTGCCGAAGTCAGGGGTGGGGAGGTTGATGATAAAGGGAAATAAGGAAACTTTTTGGGGTAATAAAAAATGTTGTATATTTTGATTGTGGTGATGACTTTAGTGCACAGATTTTATGTTGAACTGTACACTTCAAATGGATCCATTTAACTATTTAAAATCATGGTATTATAAATGATTCTGGGCCCCTACCTCATGTCAAACAGAAACTTCATCTGAAATGGATCGTAGGCCCAAATGTACATGACAAAGTATTAAACTTCTAAGGGAAAATAGGAGTTTGGTGCAAGCAGATATTTTGAGACACAAACATCACTAACCATAAAAGGAAAAATGGATAACTTTGACTCTTACAGTAGCATATTCAGATCACCTGGAGTATAAACCCAAAACCAAAGCCCAATACTTACTCCAGACTAAGAGAATTATAATTTCTTCTTGAATTGATTTTCAAGGCACAAGCATCTCTCACATGCATACCCTAACATCTCTAAATACAAAATAATTGTTTTATTTGCATATGAATCAAAATGGAAAAAACTAAGTAGCATGTAGATAAATTAATTTATTCACTTTGCACCCTGTGTTATGTACCAGGAACAGTGTTAGATGCTTGGTTAGAAAAAGACTTAGACACAATTCCTGGCAACAACTGGGGGGTGAGAGGGGGATATAGTCAGAGTTCTAGTAGGATAAAAGTTGTGCAACTATATGAAGTGGGGATACAAAGAGGGAAATCACACCTAGTGTGAGGATCAGGGAGAGGGGTTGAGAAAGGTCTCAGGGAAGAAGAAAGGATCTGCATTTGAAGCCGTTCTGAAGCATGACTGGTTAGATGTGTGGTTGTCCTGAGACAACTAGAGTGGCATTCTCTCTCCCACCCCTCTTGCTCTCTCTCTCTCCACACACTCACACACACACACACACACACATTTTTGTGTATTCCAGGCAGCAGATATTTTTCTTTAAAGTCTTAAGGTAGTCATACCTGCCTTGCAGTTGACCTTTCAAAGATTCTTTTCCTACCTGTCATCTTAGATTGATACCAAAACAGAATAATCAAAAACTTCAGGGAGAAAATCCACCTGCATTTCTATTCCTTATCTCAGGAGCTCCAGGGAGGCATGAAAGACCTATGCTGTTTCCTCATATTGTTCTTTCCTTTCCAGAGGGTGAGCACAAAAAGCCATAGATCTTCTAGAGCTCATGGGGTCAAGACAGAATTCCTACTAAACAATTATTTAAATTCTCTAGTAACTGTCTCCTCTTACAGTTCTCTTACCCTGTGACTTATTTCCTACAGGGTCCTATTAAACTTACCAGTCAAGTGAGCTGGATCACTACTCCCCTGTTTCCTCTTTTTCTTTTAGTGAATATAAGTTGATTATATAATTCCTCTATCTCTATAGAAATATAGAAATGCAAAAGAGGGCTTTTGCTCTTTGTGCTATTAGCATTTTAAGAAAATATGCCACAGATAAACTGATGTCAGGACAATGGGCATTTGGTGGGAGGAAGTTATCTATACAAAGAGGGTTCTGTACAAGTAGTAATTTGTAAAGGAAAAAGATATCTAAGGATATTCATTTATTCCCTAGAGCAAGATGATAGATGATAGATGATACATAGATAGATAGATAGATGTCAGTATACTTACATAGGCATAGCTTGGAGATTGTTCAGGTTGTTTCTGGACCACTGAAGCAAAGCAAATATCGCAATGAAGTGAGTTGCATGAATTTTTTGGTTTCTCAGTACATAAAAGTTTTATTTATACTTCACTGTAGTCTGTAAGTATGCAATAGCATTATATTTTAAAAACATGTATACCTTAATTTTAAAAACACTTTATTGTAGGGGCTGGGGATTTAGCTCAGTGGTTCCGCCTCCTGCCTCGCAAGCGCAAGGTCCCGAGTTTGATCCCCAGTACCAAAAAAACAAAACAAAACAAAAAAACTGAAACAAACAAACAAAAAACCAGTTTATTGCCAAAATACACCAACAATCATCTAAGCCTTCAGCAGTCTCGGTCTTTTCGCTGGTGGGAGGTCTTGCCCCGAGGAGAGGCTGTGAGTGTTAGGGTGGTGGTCTCTGAAGGCTGGGGTGGCTGTGTCAACTTCTTAAAATAAGACAATGAGGTTTTCCATGTTGGTTGACCATTCTTTTTCATAAAAGATTTCTCTAGTATGTAATGCTTTTTGGTAGCATTTTTTTCTACAGTGAAACTTCTTTCAAAATTGGAGTCAGTCCTCTCAAGTGGTGCAGCTGCTTTATCAACTGAGTGCTTCTAGAATTCTAAATCCTTTGTTGCTGTTTCAACAATGTTCATAACATCTTCTGCAGGAGTCGATTCCATTTCAAGAAGCTGCTTTACTTGTTCATCCCTGTAAGCAACTTCTCATCGTTCAAGTTGGATCACGAGATTGCAGTAATTCAGGCACATCTTGGGCCTCCATGTCTAATTCTAGTCCTCTTGTTATTTCCACCACATTGCAGTTATTCCTCCACTGAAGTCTTGAGCTCCTCAGAGTCATTGGAAGCAACTTCTTCCAAATGCCTGTTACTATTAATATCTTGATCTCCTCCCATGAATCATAAATGTCCTTAACTTGATCTATCAGAGGACTCATTACCTATATCAGCTGTGGCCTTACCAAATCTATTCCTTAGGTAATAAGACTTAAAAGTTGACATTACTCCTCAATCCTCAGGCTACAGAATAGATCTTGTGTGCGCGAGTGTGAAAGCAATATTACTCTCATTGTACCACTCCACCAGACCTCTTGGGTAGCTAAGTACACTGTCAATGAGCAATAACATTATGAAAGGAATCTTTCTTTCTGAGCAGTAGGTATCAACAGTGGGCTTTAATATTTCAGTAAACCACGTTACAAACAGTCACGCTATCATCTAACCCATCCTTGCCATTTATAGAGCACCAGCAGAGTAGATTTAGTCTAAGGGTCTGAGGATTATTGCAATGGTAGGTAGAGGTGCACTGGCTCCAAATTCAAGTCACCAGCTGCGTTATCCCCTATCAAGAGAGTCAGCCTGTTCTTTGAAGCTAGGCATTGGATTCTCTCCAGCTTGAAAGTCCTGAATGGCATCTTCTTCCAGTACAAGGCTGCTTCATCCCCAGTGGAAATCTGTTGTTCAGTGTGGCTGCCTTTACCTGCTTTTACCTAGGTCTTCTGGATAACTTGTTGCAGCTTCTATACCAGCACTTGCTGCTTCTCCTTGGATTTTTGTTTTGGAGACAGCTTCTTGCTTCAAACCTCATGAACCGAGCCTCAGATTTTCCTTCTGAAGAGTCTGCATTGCTCTTGGCCTTCATAAAATTGAGAATGAGAGCCTCACTTTGGATTAGACTTTGGTCTAAGGGGATGTTCTGTCTGGTTTGATTTTGTTTCAAGACCTCAAAAACTCCCCACATTACTAATAAGATTTTTTCTTATCATTTCTTATCATCTGTGCATTTCCTGGAGTAGCATTTTTCATTTCCTTCAAGAACTCTTCTTTTGAATTCACAACTTGGCTAACTGGTACAAAAGGTTCGGCTTTGGTCCTATCTTGGCTTTCAACATGCCTTCCTCACCCAGCCTAATCATTTCTAGCTTTTGCTTTAAAGCAAGAAGTGTGTGGTTCTTTCTTTCACTTGTACACTTTGAGGCCTTTGTAGTGCTAAGAACGGACCTGATTTCTATGCTGTTGTGTCTCAGGGAACAGGAAGTTCAAGAGAGGGAGAGAGGTTGGGGAATAGCTGGTTGATGGAGAAGTCAGAACACATACATTTATCAATTAAGCTTATCATTTTATTTTTTCTTTCACATTTTAATTTTTATTAGTCATGTTTGTGATACAATGACATCCATCATGGGGAGCTGGTACAGGTTCATAACACATCTTAATTCTTTTCATGTCCCCTTCCCTTGCTCTTCCTCCCTAGTCTGTCATCTATTGGCACAGTTTGTGATGCATGCCCCCAAATTACAACAGCAACACCAAAGATCACCGATCATAGATCACCATAAAAAATATCATAACCAAAAATTTGAACCATTGTGAGAATTACCAAAATGGATACAGAGACACAAACTAATGCATGCTCTTGGGAAAATGCCACCAACAGCCCTGCTCAATGCAGGGTAGACACAAGCCTTCAATTTGTAAAGAACATAATATCTATGTACAGTGCAATCAAAGTGTGATTGTATGTCTCCATTTGCATCTATCTGCCTACCCTTGGAGTCAAACAAATAAACATGACATTGCCAGGGCTTGTCTCCCTCCTGTGCCTGAGGAGAAAGGCCTGTAGTTCATTGCCAGAGAGAGCAGCCACTCCTGAGGGGCACGCTCATATCTCTTATCTCGTTTATGCATCGCATCCTTCCCACTACTTCCCCAAATGCCTCCTGGCCCTTGCTCAGTGAGCCAGTCGGGCTCCCAGAAAAATCCTTCATTCTTTCCCAATGGTGCCTCCCAAGACAGATGTTCTATATCAAGAACACCACGTCCTGCCTGGAGGACTAAGCCAGCAAAAGCTCACTATCAGCCCTTGCCTTCAGGAGATGATGTCATGTTGTAGAGATGTGAGCTACAATCTCCCCCCAGAGGCGGAAGCCAGCATGACTCACAGGGGACCAGCCGGGCAGTGGGGGAGCCATCACCCTGGACGTGATGAGTGGCTCCAGTGTGTAAGCCAGCCTGGGGGAATGTCGCTCGGCCTAGGACATGAGAAGTGGATTCCATAGCTCCTTGGCTGACAAACTGGTTCCCAGTGCCCGCCGTTGCAGGTCTCTCCTCTGGGGCAGGGTGAGCCAGTGTCCTCTGCTATATTTAGGAGCACTCTCAGCATGGCCCCATATCTGGGCCAGGAGCAGATGCTAAGTGGGGACCAGCAGCCCGGGGACAGTGCTCCCAGAGGACAATCACAAAGCCAAGTTGTCTCCATGATAGGGCAGGCCTCCTGGTCCTCACTCAAAGATGCTTACTCTTACTTTGCCTACAGCACATTTAGTGCTCTGACTTCAGAGCCCAGGGCATTCGAAGTAGTTGGTTCTCAGGGTACACTGGAACTGGCTAGGCACAGGTTAGTGACATTGCCTAGCACATAGTAGATGCTCAATGCATTTTGCTGAACAGTTGAATGATCACATCATCAAAAAGGTGCCACTAGCTAGGTATGGTGGTGCAGGCCTGTAATCCCAACACTCTGGGAGGCTGAGGCAGGTGGAGTGCAAGTTCAAGCTCAACCTGGGCACCTTGGTGATTTAGTGAGACCTTGTCTTGAAGCAAAAAATAAAAAGGGCTGGGAGTGTAGCTCAGTGGAAAGGCCTGGAGTTTAATCCAAAGGACAAGAAAAAAAAAAGTGCAACTAACAGGTAGAGAAGGCCCAGAAAAGCCACTTGGTCTCAGTCTGTTAAAGTCGATGCTCTCAGGCATAGGATACGAAAACTTCAGGACAAGGAAAAGATCTCAGAATTGCAAAGTGCTACTCTGTAGTAGACTTCACATCTATCACCTCATGTATGTCATCCTGGGAGGAGCTAAAATACCATTTTTCAAATGCAGGATGGCAGCCCATGGATGTGAAACAGTTTTCCTCAGGTCCTTCACCAGAAAGGGGCAGCGCCTGGGCCCCAACCTGGGTTGGCCTCAAGGTCTACAACATCACAGCGGATGATGCCATCTCCTCCACTATAGAAATCGCAAGGCAATGCTTATCAAAGCAGTGTAATTAAACCCTGTGGACTAGAACTCTGTTCTACTTGAATATGGATTGTACTTACGGTGAGGCTTACCTTTGTGCTGTTCATAAGGAAAAGGTTTAGAAAGCCAGGAGTCATAAGGCCCATGGTGGAGTGGGAGTACAGGACAGAGCTAAGCAAATAAACCATCTTTAAGTTAAAACCATCTCAAACGTTAGACAAGCACCATTTGCATACAGATGAACGGTACGATTGCCTCTGCCTGGAATAATTTTTCACTTTCCCCTTCTCTTAAACAAACTTTTATTTATCTTTCAAGTCATGCCTTAGCTGCCACTCGCTATGGAAAGTCCCCATTGACCCCTACACTAAGTGACTCACCCCTACTGTACGCTCTTACGGTGTCCTGTGCCCTCCATTATTTTAATTGTTGTTTATTATCTGTCTTCCTTGCTAGGCAGCAAATTCCCCAGGAACAGTAGCAACTGTTTTCTTAGCACGTAACATAGTCCCTGGAAAACCGCCAAAAAATGGTCATTAAATAAATGTATGGAGGAATAAATGACGTACTAATCACAGATTCTCCTAAGAAACTTTCCTTGAATAAGTCATTAAGTGGATTGAAGAGCCATTCCTTTAACTGTTCTCCCTGTTTCTTCCAACAACTACTGATGAATGACCATTGTGCATCAGACTCATGCTGCCCTGGGGAACCCACTGCATCCTGTCCACAGGTCTACCACCCTTATAATGCTCTGTGGCACTTATCTTTTTATGCACTTGCCTCCACTAGCAGAAAGCTACCAGCGCCTAGAACTTACAGTTAGTGTGTTGTTTGTGGTACATTATCAGAATCTGGGATAATGAGTGGCAGAGAACTTTATAAATATGTATGAAATGGCAAGGAAAACATTTTAAATTGAAGCTAGGTATGGTGGTGCACACCTATAATCCCAGCACTTGGAAAGTTGAGGCAGGAGGATCACTGTAAGTTCAAAGCCAGCCTGAACTACAAAGTGAGACTGTGTCTCAAAAAAACAGGAAAAAAAGAGATTTAAAATTGATTCAACCATTTAGAAATCAATTTGGAAAAATGAGTTGAATACCTTAAAATACTTATGTCCAGTAATTCTAATGCCAGCTAAGTAGATTCAAATTTAAATAAAAATATCTGTATTAAAAATATTCCTTATCCATACTAGCAGAAACTGGGAATTGATTAAATGTCTATCTGGAAAAGGAAGGTTGAGTAATCTATGGTATATATGTCTACAAGCTGGGATACTGTCTAGGCTAATAAATGATGCTAAGGAAGACCATAGGACAGAAATTACAAAATAATGTTATAGAAAAAGTTATTTTAAATACCATATTTATTTATTTCATTTATGTTGCCTGTAATTTCAGCAGTATGGGAAGCTGAGGTAGGAAGACCACAAGTGTGACCCCAGCCAGGGCTACTCAGTGACTTAGTGAGATTTCTTTATCTCAAAATAAAAAATATAAATGGCCGGGGATGTACCTCAGTATGAAGGTCTTGAGTTTAGTGCTTGGTTTAAAAAAAAAAAAGAAAGGAAGAGAGAAAGATAAAGAAAAAGATAGGGAGGAAATACACCCACATTTCACGTGTTTTATAAATGATTAACTGGCATTTTGCTTTAATTTCCTTACGCTTAAATAATTTGCAAATTTTAAAATGTATTTTCTCATTTTATAATAAAACAATATTACTAAATACTTCCATTTCCAATATTACAGACTAATAGGAACCAAATTTTTCCTCCCATCTTAAATAACTACAAAACTGGACAAAATAAATGAAATAACAGTTTTACATTTTGGACAGCACAGGAGAATAGTCTCTGAGGAAAGGTAAAAACACAGGGAGCTCCTTGGCTGCCAAGGTCACAGTTCAGGGAGAGGGACCCCCACATGGTGTAGAGTTTCAGAGGCTGGAGTAGTGCATGGAGGATCGCGGAGGTTGCTGGAGAGAGAGAGACAGAGAGACAGAGAGGCAGAGGGAGAGGGAGACTCAGAACTGCAGATGGTGGCCCTTGAGTCTCCTGTTGAGCTCTAACCTGTGCATCTCTGTGAAGAAGCTTGCAAGAATAGGAAAGAACCACTGCAAGTGAGCCGGCTTTCTTTGTTAGTGATTTTGAGATTGTTAATTCAATCTCTTTTTTTGTTATAGGTCTATTCAGATTTTATGTTCCTTGAGTCACTTTGGGCAGTTTATATCTTTCTAGAAATTTATCTATTTCCTGTGGAATGTCTGCTTTGTTGACAGCAAAAGAGCTTCCTCAAAATATATTTCTAATATATTTTATATTTACTATGTAGCTATCTTTACTAGTGCTCTTTTTTTCTTTACTAATGCTCTTTATTACTTCATGTCGATTCAGTTAGCATCTGGTATCTTTTCAATTCAGTCTTAAGGATATTTTTAGTATTCCTCATAGAGCATGTTTGTAGTAGCAAATTCTGGTTTTGCTTATGTGGAATGCCCTAATGTTTTCCCCACTTTTTTTTTTTTTTTTGCTTTTGGTACCAGGGATTGAACTCAGGACCTTGCACTTGCAAGGCAGGCAGCGGAACCACTGAGCTAAATCCCAGCCCATGTTTCTCCCACTTTTGAAGGATACTTGTGGTAGATGGAATTCTTGACCAACAGTGGATTCCACCTGCCCATCCTCAGCACATTTAATATGCTGTCCTTCTTCCTCTAACTTCCGTGGCTTCTGATGACAAATCAACTATTTATCTCGGCGAGAATCTCTTGTAATTGATGAGTTGTATTTTCCTCTTCCTGCTCTCAGGAATTCTTTTCTTGTCTTTGGTTTTTAGCAATTTGACTATGATGTGTATAGATATGGATATCTTTGAGTTTATCTCTGAGTTTATCCACTTGGAGCTTGTTAAGCCATATGTTTGGATAAATGTTTGTCATCAAATTTAGTGAGCTTTCAGCCAGTACTTTTCAAATATTCTTTCTTTTTTTCTCTCTCCTTCTATAACTCATGGTACGCATATGTTGCTACAGTTAAAATATGAATGTTTTTCTCACAAATCTTTGAGAATCTATCCTTTTTTTCAAGTTTTCTCTGTTTTTCAAATTTTCCTTTTATGCTTTAAAAATGATTTCTTTTAGTTCTTTGAACATTCTTGTGTTCGTCAGGCTTCCATCACTGTAACAAAAGGAGGAAATGAGGCAGGAAGTAGAGAAAAGAAGTCCCTGGTGGAAGCTTAGGGGCAGAAAGTAAAAGAGAAAGCTAGCTCTCCAAAACTGGCTCTACCATGAGAGCACACCTGGTAAAGGTCTTTCTTCTCTGACACCAAAGCTCTTCCTGCCAATTTAAAAGGGGCCCTTCATAATCCAAAGCCATGAGTGTTGCCATGTGCAACTTGAGCAGCTTCTGAGGAAAATTATGTGGGTGGAGATGCACTATAGAAGTGCATGCATGAGGCCTCCAGGTATCCAAAGAGTCACCAGTTCATGGCCTCCAGAAGCAGAGCCCAAAGCAAGGGAGAGGAAATTGGAAGTGCCACATTGTAGCCGAGAATGCTATGCTTATGTGGATATGGGTGACACACGTGAGCTGGAAAAAAAAAATGTAAGAGACATTAGGGGTTCTTCAATAACAAATGATAACATTGGCCAGGGAGCATTAGCAGACTTTGCTGATAAAAATGCAGGCCATGAAGTCGGATTTGGACTTCAGATAAACACTGAATCATGCTTTAGCATAAGGATCTTCCAAATACTGCACAGGACATTCTTGTATTTAAAAGCTACTTTTGTTGACACCAAATTTACATCTACCTGGATGGCTTGTGCCTTATCTGTGACTCCATTTACCCCCCAAGCTACTGGAGCCTGAAGAACCCAGTTCTCTATCACACAGATAACCAGACACGTTGCCATCACTAAAATACCATGCCAGCACCTTGCACCACACATCCAGGACCGCACGGCCTTGAATGTGTTTGCCTCTCAATACTTGAGTTTCTCCTGTTGCAAACAGAAGGAACAGTGAGATAGCAGAGCCTTTGAGTGTGAGCCGTAACACAGTGTCATATGCTTACTATTTTCTAAAGAAACTATACTGAGATTTGCGAGTTTCTTTACATTTTTTGGGCAGTTTTAGAGTTAGCCTTCCTCTCACGTTTCCATTCCTTTTTTGTCTTTTTTAAGAGTAGGGAGTGGAAAATTGACCAGCAGGTTTGGAGGACTAAGATTCAGTCCTGTTATATTCGGTAATGGATATATACTCCATCCCATAGAAAAATCTCTCCTTGTTCTTCAAATCTCCAAGTGATTTCTCAACAGGTCGACTAACATCCTTCCTTCTTTCTCAAGAGAGGCCAGGATACCAGCAGGCCTTGTGCAGCCCTGCATTCACGCCCCTCAGCTGGCCCAGAGGCCGATTATGTATACACGGCCTGTGACCCAGCTGGTGGAGGGTTCCAGGGAAAGCAGGCAGCCACATTGAAGCAAGCTGTGCAAAACTCTCTTGGTGTATCAGGTTCTCGGCAGGATTGCAGTGGAGCCCCCAACCTTCACAGGCTGAGACCAGAAGGGGTCTGTGCCTACTCTGTAAAATCCACTGATTTACTGCAGAGCATCCTTGTCCACCCATGAAGGGTCCACCACGGTCTCCATTAAGTGCACATGCTCAAAGATCCACGCATTGCTGCATAGCTCTCTGTAACAGATCTGCTTGATCCCTTTGAAGGCAAAACTTAAGTGCTACAGAAATGACAAATTTATGATAGTCTTATAGAATCTTTAAACCACAATGTGTCTAGACGTTCTCTCCTTTTTTGACCATTACTCAAGGATTTTTTTTTTTGGTACAGAAAAGGTCTGAAGATGTGTTTGTTTTTAGCATTTGCTAAAATTTTTTCTTCATAGCTGCTCCCACTGGAGAAAAAGTGATTCCTTCACAGTTTTTTACTTGATTATACATGTAAGATCTAAGTATAGTTGTGAGATATTCTGATAATTATTATAATAAAACTGCAGTAAAGTTTAATGAAAAGGAACAATATAAAATGTTACCCTAAGAATTTAGAAGTCACAACATCAAGATTATTTGAAATTTTATACATGAATGTCCATTTAGTCACCTAAAATACTAGTATATTGCTTCTTTTGATGACCTCCAAAAGCCTTATGGAGTTGATCAAATTTCTAAAACTCCTTTGTAGGTTGGTATTTTTCAAAAGAAAAAAACTTTTAATTTTTATGACTATAAACTATAGTAAAAATTTGGGTAAGGTATATATACCTTAGCCGAGTAATTGTATTTAAATTTTGAAATTATTTTGAAGTTTAATTGCCATGGCATGTACTGGAGATGCTTCCACTGGTTTTAAGATCTACATTGATCTACAAAGTTGTTTCATACAATGAACATGTTGTCTGTGGCATCATCGAGGAGCAAAAGTTGGCTACGATAATAATACAGTTGGTGGGATTAAGTTCTAGCCTTCTGTACCACAGTAGGATGTAGTTAACAATAGCTCATTACATATTTTGGAATTGAAGAAAGGATTTTGAATGTTTCCCACACAAAGAGATGATAAATATTTGAGGTGATGGATATGCTCATTACCCTCCCTGATTTGATCATATCAACAGGGTATGCATGGATCACTGTAATATGGTGTCTTTAACTCTTTCAGGAAGATACCTAGTAGGGGAATAACTGCATCAAATAGAATTCCTACTTTTATTTATTTTTATTTTTTATTTTTTTGCTACCAGGGATCGAACCCAGGACCTTGCACTTTCAAGGCAGGTGGTAGAACCACTGAGCTAAATCCCCGGCCCAAGAATTTCTACTTTTAGTTCTTTGAGGAATCTCCATACTGATTTCCATAATGGCTATACTACTTTACACTTCTACCAGCAGCGTAGAAGGAAGGGTTCCTTTTCACCACAGCCTCGCCAGCATTTGTTATTATTTGATTACTTGATGATGGGCATTCTTTCTGGGGCAAAGTGACATCTCAGTGTTGTTTTAATTTGCATTTTTCTAATCGCTGGTGGTGATTAACTTTTATAACTTTCTTTTTTTTATATTAAATTCTTTTATTGGTGCATTGTAGGTATACAACACAATTACATTTCTCATTGGGAATTGTACCTTTACATAATGCATCTTGGTTCTTATGTTTTCCCCATTCCTAGCCCTCCCTTCATGCCCTCCACCCTTCCCTATCTACCAAGACTTTATTTCCATTTTTTCCATTTCTCATCATTTTTCCTTTCCCTTCTTTCCTTTCCCCTGCCCCTCCCACTACCCCTACCCCTTTGGACCTTTTCTTCCTATTTTGCATTATCGATTATTCATTCTAATCATTGGTACATTTTAGGTATACAATATAATGACATACATCTTTGGAAATTTGCACCTTTACATAGTTTCTCTTGGTTCTTATTTTTCACCCTTGCCCAGCCCTCCCTTCAACCCCTCCAGTCCTCCCTATTTACAAAGATTTTGTTCCTATTTTTCCATTTTCTCATATTAATCCCATTCCCTTCTATCCTTTCCCCTAGCCCTCCCACTTCCTTCCCCTTTGCCCCTTTTCTTCCTATTTCTCATTACCTATTATACATTTAGTCCTTATTTACACTTTCAGTTTCTCACACCAGAGAAACTATTTGGTACTTAAACATGTGTGTCCTATTTATTTCACTTAAGAGTATCACCTCAATGTGCATCCACTTAGCTATAAATGTCTCTAATTTCTCATTTTTTATGGCTGAGTAGTACTCCATTTTATAAAAAAAATCCACATTTTCTTTATCCAGTCTCCAGTTGATGGGCATTGGGGCTGTTTCCAAGTTTTAGCTATTACAAACTGTGCTGCTATGAACATGGGTGCACATATATCACTGTGGTATGATTCTTTGAATTCTTTGGGGAAGATCCCCAGCAGTGGAATAGCGGGCCCAATGGGACTTCCAGTCCTAGTTCTTTGAGGTATCTCCATACTGATTTCCACAGTGCTTGCACCAGTCTACACTCCCACCAGCAGTGGAGCAGGGTTCCTCTTTCCCCACAGCCCCATCAGCATTAGTTATTGGTGGATTTCATGATAGCAGCCATTCTTTCTGGAGTGAAGTGGAATCTCAGCGTTGTTTTCATTTGCATCTCTTGAATGACCAGTGATGTTGAACATTTTTTCATGTATTTATTTGCTATTTCTACTTCCTTGTCTGAGAAATGTCTGTTCATTTCAGATGCCCATTTTTGGATTGGGTCTTTAAATTTGGGAGGACTGATCTTTTTAAGTTCTTTATAGATTCGAGATAGTAGACCTTTGTCCGAGGAAGAGCAGGTGAAGATTTTTTCCCACATTGTGGGTTGTCTCTTCACACTGCTGGTGGTTTCTCTTGCTGGGCAGAAGCCTTTTAATAAGAAGAGTTCCCATCTGTTGATTGTTTGTGCTAGTTCACGGGCAACTGAGGTTTTGTTCATAAAATCTTTTCCTACACCGATGTCTTCAAGGGTTCTACCTAACCTCTGTTCCAACTGGTTCAGAGTTTCTATTTTAATATTTAGATCTTTAATCCATTTTGATTTTATTTTAGTGCATGGTGAGAGATATAGGTCTAGTTTTAATCTTTGGCAAGTTGAAACCCAATTTTTCCAGCACCATTTATTAAAGAGGCTATCTTTCCTCCAGTGAGGGTGTTTGGCTCCTTTATCGAAGATGAGATGGCTGAGTGTGTCTGGCATTGTTTCTGCATCTTCTAATCTGTTCCACTGGTCCTCAGGTCTGTTTCTTTGCCAGTACCATGCTGTTTTTATCACAGTAGCTTTGTAGTATAGTTGCAGGTTGGGGATTGTGATACCCCCTGCCATGTCTCTGTTACCTAGAATTGCTTTTGCTATTCTGGGTCTCTTCTTGTTCCAAATGAATTTTTGGATTGTTTTCTCCAGGTCCATGAAGTATGCTGCTGGGATCTCAATTGGAATTGCATTAAATCTATATAGCAGTTTTGGAAGTATGCCCATTTTCACTGTATTAATCCTTCCTACCCAGGAGCAGGGGATGTCTGTCCATTTTCTGATATCATCTTCAATCTCTCTTTTCGGAGTGCCATAGTTTTCAGAGAAGAGGTCTTTGTTTCTTTTGTTAGGTTGATTCCTAGGTATTTCAGTTTTTTGGATGCTATTGTGAAAGGAATTATTTGCCCTATTTCTCTCTCAGTGAGTCTGTCATTGGTGTAGAGGAAAGCTATTGATTTTTGTGTGTTGACCTTGTAACCAGCTACTTGATTGAATTTGGTTATTGAGTCTAGAAGACTTTTGGTGGAGTTCTTGGGGTTTTCTATATAGAGTATCATGTCATCTGCAAATAATGACAGTTTGACTTCTTCGCTTCCTATGCTTATTCCTTTTATTTCTTTCTCTTGTCTAATTGTAGTGGCTAATGTTTTCAGAACTATATTGAACAAGAGTGGTGATAGTGGACATCCTTGTCTTGTTCCTGATTTTAGTGTGAAGGATTTCTGGTTTTAACCATTTAGTATGATATTGGCTGTTGGGTTTTCATAGATGGCTTCTATCAGTTTGAGGTAGAGACCATCTATTCCAATTTTTTGTAGGGTTTTTATCATAAATGCATATTGGATTTTGTCAAATGCTTTTTCTGCATCTATGGAGATAATCATATGGTTTTTGTCCTTGGCTCTACTGATATAGTGTATTACATTTATCGATTTGTGTATATTGAACCATCCCTGCATCCCTGGGATGAATCCCTCTTGGTCAGGGTGTATGATCTTCTTGATGATCTTCTGCATTCTATTTGCCAGTATCTTATTAAGGATTTTCGCATCTATGTTCATTAGTGAGATTGGCCTATAGTTCTCTTTTTCAGTTGGGTCTTTCTCTGCTTTGGGGATCAAGGTGATGCCTGCTTCCAGGAATGAATTTGGGTGTATTGCTTTCCTTTCAATTTCATTGAAGAGTTTAAACAGTAGTGGCAGCAGTTCCTCTCTAAATGTCTTGTAGAATTCAGCAGTGAAGCCATCAGGGCCCAGGCTTTTCTTAGTTGATAAGTTTTTAATTACATTTTCAATTTCATTTGTTGATATTGGGTTGTTCAGAATTTTTAGGTGTTCTTCGTTCAACTTTGGTAATTCATATGTATCTAGGAATCTGTCCATTTCTTCTGTGTTGTCCATCTTACTGGTGTATAGGTTCTGGAAGTAGGTATTGATGATCCTCTGGATTTCTGCTGGGTCTGTTGTCATTTCACCCTTTTCATTCCTAATTGCATGGATTTGGGCCTTTTCTTTCCTTTTTCTGATAAGATTGGCTAAGCGTTTGTCAATTTTGCTGATTCTTTCGGAGAACCAACTCTTGGCTTCATTGATTTTTTTTGTATCATTCTCTTAGTCTCCACTGCATTGATTTCTCCTCTGATCTTTATCATTTCCTCCTTTATATGAGCTCTGGGGTTGTCCTGCTCTTCTTTTTCTAGAAGCTTAAGGTTCAGCATCAGGTTGTTTAATTGGGCTCATTCTGTTTTCCTAATATGCATATTCACTGCTATGAATTTCCCTCGTAAGACTGCTTTCATTGTGTCCCATAGATTCCGATATGTTGTATTGTCACTGTCATTTAATTGAAGGAACTGTCTGATTTCTTCTTTAATTTCCTCTGTGACCCATTGGTTATTTAGAAGTGTGTTGTTCAATTTCCACCTGTTTATGAAATTTTTTGAGTTTCTTTTGCTATGGATCTCCAATTTCATCACATTATGGTCTGATAATATACAGGGGATAACTTCAATTCCTTTGCACTTACTTAAACATGTTCTATGTGTGAGTATGTGGTCTATTTTGGAGAATGACCCATGTGGAGCTGAGAAGAATGTGTATTCTGATTTTGTGGGGTGGAAGACTCTGTAAACATCTGTTAAGTTCATTTCTTCAAGAGTTCAATTGAGTTCTAGCATTTCATTACTTATTTTTAGTCTAGTTGATCTATCTATTTGTGACAATGGGGTGTTGAGGTCCCCCACTACAATTGTTTTAGTGCATATATGACTTTTCATGTCCGTTAGTATTTGTTTTACATAGTTGGGTGCACTAGTGTTTGGTGCATAGATATTTATGATTGTCATCTCTTCCTCTTGGATTCTTCCCTTTGCAAGGATGTAGTGTCCTTCTTTGTCTCTCTTAATCAGTATTGGTTTGAAATCTACTTGATCTGCAAAGAGGGTAGCTACTTCTGCTTCTTTTTGGGTTCCTGTTGCATGGAGTATTGTTTTCCACCCTTTTACTTTCAGTCTATGAGTTTCCTTTTGAATTAAGTGTGTTTCTTATATGCAGCATATTGTTGGATTTTGCTTCTTGACCCTTGCTGCCAGTCTATTTCCTTTGATTGGTGAATTGAGACCATTAACGTTGATGGTTATAACTGAAATGCATTGACTTGTCATTGCCATGACTTTTTCTTTTTTGGGGGTTCTCCCCCTTTACATTTAATTTCTTGTCATGTCAGATGGGTTCATTCTGCTTTGCTTCCTGGGGCTGTGATCCTCAATGTCTGTTCCTAGGATATTGTGTAAAATTCTTTGGAGTGCTGGTTTGGTATTCATGAAGTTCCTAAGGTGCTCTTTGTCATGAAAGTATCTTATTTCTCCATCCATTTTGAAAGATAGTTTTGCAGGGTACATCAATCTGGGTTGGAGGCTGTTTTCTTTTAGGGCTTGAAACACATCATTCCAAGCTCTTCTTGCCCTGATGGTTTGTGTTGAGAAGTCTGCTGTGATTCTGATGGGCTTTCCTTCATATGTGATTTGTTTCTTTTCTCTAACTGCTTGTAGAACTTTGTTCTTCTGTTGAGTTTCTGGAACCTTAACAATTATATGCCTATGTGTAGATTTTTTTTGATCAAGGTTATTTGGAGTCCTATATGCCTCACTTATCTGTATGTCAAGCTCTTTTCCCCTGCTTGGGAAGTTTTCTGCCATTATTTCTGTGAAGAGATTTTTTATGTCATCTGCACTCTCTCCTGTTTCTTCATTGACTCCAACCAGTCTTGTGTTATTCTTCTTTGCATCATCTAGCAGCTGCTGGATTGATTTCTCATGTTCCCTTATAATTTTGAAGCAATTTTTCTTTTCCTGGCCACTAATTGGAATCTTATCTTCTATATCTGAAATTCTGTCCTCACATTGGCTCATTCTGCTGTGTAGACTTTCAATGGAGTTTTTCATGTCCTGGACATCTATTTACATCTGTTTTATGGATTCCATTTGTTTCCTATGTTGGGATTCCATCATGTTCCTGAGCTCCTCTCTAGATTTCTTAATCATGTCTTGTACTAGGGGCACAATTTCTCCTGTTATCTGAGAAATTATTTCTGATTTCATTTTTTCCAGATCCCCTGTTGTTGCCAGTTCAGTGGGTCCAGGTGGTTGAGTATCAGAGTGTTCCATCTCATTTCCCTTTGGAGTTGCTGTAGGTGATCTGGAAGTCTGGGTTTGAGACTTATTTATGTGTTTTCTCATTTCGACTAGGGGGGTGCTGTTGGTGCCTGCACGGATTACCTCCTTTGAGCTGGGAGAGGTGGGACAGGGGCCAGGAGCAGCAGTAGGGATAGTGGCCCAAAAGCCCTTTCTTGTGGGCTGGGAGCAGTGGGAGGGATAGTGGCTGGGAAGCCCCTTCCTCTGGTCCAGGAGCAGTGGGATGGCGGCTCAGAAGCCCCTACCTCTGGGCCGGGAGCGGTGGGAGGGATGGTGGCCCAGAAGCCCCTTCCTCTGGGCCAGGAGTGGCAGGACAGAAGGTGGCCCAAAAGCCCTTTCCTCTGGGCTGGGAGCAGCAGGAGGGATGGTGGCCAGGAAGCCCCTTCCTCTGGACCAGGAGCAGTGGGACAGCGGCTCAGAAGCCCCTACCTCTGGGCTGGGAGCAACGGGACTCAGTACCGTGGTCTGGTGGTCCGGTGTCCTCTGCGTCTTTGTAGTGTAGAACCAGGTGGCTATACAGAGGAGCGGGGTAGGGGGAGGGGGGGGGGTCCAGTGGATTCTTGCCAGGGCGTGGGCTGATTCGGCTTGTTCCCCGGGTCTCGGGACCTCGGTAGGGCATGTGCAGACCTGCCTGTCTGCAGCAGGGTGATTCGGCATGTTTCGCGGGACTCAGGTCCTCAGTAAGGCATGCACAGATGTGCCTGTCTGCAGTGGGCTGATTCGGTGTGTTCCATGTGACTCAGGACCTCAGTAGGGCATCTAACTTTTATAACTTTCGATCCGAGTCAGGAAGCTCAGGTCAAAGCACCAGAAGTACCATTCACTCTTCCCCACCATGAGTCCTACCCCACCTGAGTGCCAGGCTGTGCAGCAGAGTTCAGAGCTGCACTGGGATCCATGTACAGGCAACATCTGGAGGACTCCTGTCCTTCAGGACTCTGTCCTAGTCCTGACTCATCCCTGAACCACTCTGGCCTAGACTTTCCTTACTTGGACAAATAAATGAATTAGGTGAAATAATATAACTCTGCATCGTTTCTCCCTTCAACTCCTATGATTCCTACATGACCGTGGGGAAAACAGGTGCCCACTTTCACTGTGGCTCTCATGTCACTTACGCCTGAGTAGAGTTTGAGGCCAATTGGGTGTGGGGGAAGGGAGGCGAGGGAGGGGACCGGAAGGTGAGGAGAAACTCAAGGTCAGTCAAAGCCCAGGCTGATTTCCTCTCTGTCCTCAAATGGGGATTTCCCAAGCTTCACAACCAGGTCTGACTTATCACTTGTTACTCCAGCATGGATGGCAATCAGTATAATTAACAATGGGCATGCACCACATAATCAAAAAGACTCAACAGTATTTGGCAACCAAAAGTTCATAGAGGAACTGTGGGCTTCATTTTGTCTGTGGTTAGGTACAGATAAAAAATAGAAAAGTCAGTTAAAATTATCCTAGAAACTCATCACTTTAAAATAAAACAGTGAACATAACTTCCAAAGCCATGCATTTGAAGACATTAATGAGTAGTTCTTAGTGCTCGCAGGATGTTTACTGAACTCTAGGAAGTGGACGGTCATTTGCAGAACTTCTTCATTCCAGAAAATTCTAAGACCACCTAAGCAGCATGTGTTTTCTGAGGACAAATAGAGAAGGCCCTCCAGGGTCTCCCAGGAGGTACTGTGTGGGAGGGAGACTCAGTCTTAGCCAAGTCACAGTCCCACAGGGAAGTGTCTTATGTGACCTGGGAGAGGATGGGCCAAACAGTGCAGAATCTAAGAGAACAGTGTGGTTAGGAGCTGAAATCTAAGGACTGAGAAGACAGGGCTGGGGCAGGAGCCAGAGGGACGTGTGCTAATGCTGAGTACCTACTATGTGCTGGGACTGTCCTGGGTCCAGTCCTAGGGAACAAAAAGGGAACAAGGCCAACAGGGCCCCTGCCCTGCATGGAGCTTAGAGTTTAGCAAAGGAAGTAGCTTTAGTAGGAGTACGAGTAGGTTTAGTAGGAGTAGGTTCAAGCTGTGATTTCCCACTGTGCTGCCACCAGGATTTCCCAAGAATCAGAAAAATTGTGACAAGGCAAAGTGCAAAGGAAGATGGGTTGGTCAATTGTCAGTGGCAAAAAGCCTCGTACAAGGCAATGTGGTGGCACAGGTCTGTAATTCCAGCACTCTGGGAGGCTGAGGCCAGAGGATTGCAAGCTCAAGCCAATTTAGGGACATAAGGAGACCCTATCTCAAAATTTAAAAATATCAAAAGGGCTGGGGGTGTAGCTTAGTGCAGAGGCCCTGTGTTCAATTTGCAGTCCTCCCTACCCAAAAAAGAAAGCCCCACACAACACCTATCTTTAGATCCTCAGAGGAATAAATAGGAACCCTCAGGATTAATAATAAAGTGTCATCATTTGTGGGTACCAATGATTTTCTAGTGACCAGGCACTTCCCATAATTTATCTCATTTAAAATAGGGACACTTGACACCTACATTCAAAAGGTTAATGACCCATAAATTAGAGTGTTAGGAGAGGGACCCCTATTTGGAGTTTGGATACAGAGCATACTTCAATTCCAAGACAAGAATGAGACCTGGGATGGTTTGTTAATGCCTTATCAAATTGTTGTAATCATCCGTTATTTACATGCAACATGTGGTACCACATCACACAATTGTGGGATTGTTGCACTAGTAACAAGAACAAGTCTGGGCTCTTACAGGTCTGCCAGCTAGGATTATGACCAGGGGTCACCAGGAAGCATGGCGTCACGGAGCCCAGAGTCATGGCCCAGGAGTCCTGGCTCCCTGCCCCCGATCCTGGCCAGATACTGCAGCACTGCAACTCGAGTTTTATAAGCCACTGTGTGCAACATTAAATGCAAGTACAGAAGCTCCTTAACTTACAATGGGGCCATGCCTTGATAAACCCATCAAAAGATTGAAGAAATGGAAGTTTAAAGTGCATTTAAGATCCCAAACCTTCCACACATCCTAGCTCCCCAGCACTGCATGTGGCTGAGGATGGGCCATTTCTCCTCTAGCTTGTGTGACTTGTACCACAAAGGAGTCGCATACTGCTTATCACCAGGCCAGGTGAAGAGCAAACTCTGGGATTCAAAGTAGGATTTCTGGGCCGGGGATTTAGCTCAGTGGTTTTGCCATCTGCTGCTCAAGCGCAAGGACCCGAGTTCAATCTCCAGTACAAAAAACAAAAAACGACAACAAAGTAGGATTTCTACTGCACGTATGTCATCTATGCCCTACCATAAAGTAAAAAAAAAAAAATTTTATAAGTCCAACCATCATAAATTGGGGATGATCTGTATTCAAATTCCCACTAAATATGGATTTCCCTTGCAACTCATAAAAGCAGCCTGGTAGACTAAGCAAATTTTCAGTTTTAAGAGGCCTAAAAATAGAACATCATGTGCCACTAGCATCTTTTTCCAGGATTCTTGATGATTAATAGTAAATTAAAAGGAGATATTCATTTGTAGACTGGTTATTAGAATGCATGCAATGTTATTTACCCACACAAGTTCCCAGGTTCCCATTTTATTTTTCTTCAGGATATCTTGATAACAGGAAAAATATAAAAGTATAAAAAATATTTCTAGTATAGTTACATTTGACATTAAATTCTAGCTAAAATTTAACCAGAACAAAAGAGAATTTGTGGAATCCTGAGAATATTCTAACCTTATGCTGGGCACAGTAGAAAGAGGGGGGCAGAGAGAATAAATGGTATGAGAGGATGGATGATTCATTTTGGTAATAAAAATAGTGCTCCTTTAAACCAAAAGTTTTCAATAAAGCCTAAAAGAAGTCATTGTCCAAGGAATTTTAACAGGGGCAACACTGTTATGACTCTTAAATTACCAGCGGGTACTTCGGACTTGTTCTGCAGTGGGATTTTTAAAAAATGGTTTAAAGTTTTCATTAAATTTTTTCCTACAGAATACTTTCAAGTTTTTGACATGTGGTCAGCTAAAGATATTTTGGGTTTTACTAAATATTGGCCAAGGAGAGGTGGGTAGCAGAAAGAAAGGATAAGCATGTTGCTTTTGTCCCCTTAAGTCCACGAACAGGTCCTACAGAGTACCTCTAGGGTCCTGGGCCACAGGAGGCCCCGCTCCCTTGTTCATCCCCGCATCACTTTGATTATTGGTGTTTCCTTTGGTTTTAAAGAAATGGAGAGACACCAGTATTTCACATATGCTGTATTAAGGGTAGGGTTTGATATTCAAAAGCAGGGGGAGATGGGGCTTGGGAGACAGGGCAAGTAAACTTGGACACAGGGTCAGGAGGAGAGAGAGCTTATAGCAACCCAGTTTGACTCCTGAACATGTGAAGAGATGCAAGAGAAGGAAGGGAAGGTGGGTTAGTGCAAATTGCTAAGCTCTCCACCACAGTGAAATGCTGCAACCTCAGGCATGTTTACAGGTCTCAGCTGGTCCATTTCATTTGTGAATCTAGTATCTTTGAGCAGCTCTCACATTTTCTTATGGTACACTGTGGGCTCATAGCTGGTTGTCATGAAAAACCACAGCACTGAGACTCAGATTGACAAGGCATTCATGGGGCGGTGATATTTAAGCAGTGGTTGGTGAATTTATCAAAGGATAATGTGAGGAGAGAGGCAACAAGAGGACCAGGAGTAAAATTTAGGGTCACAACCAAGGTCAGAGGAAAGAAGGAAGAGGAAGTTGAAGACTCCCACCAAGAGGAAGGAGGGTAATCAAGACAGGGTGCTCCCAATAGGATCATCTACCGCAAGATGTCAAGGAAGGTGAAAAACAGACGGAGGAAATGGGTTTGGCACTTGACATACATTGCTGATTTTGAAGAGAACACGGTAGTAATAAGCATAACTGAAGAAAACTAGCCCACACAGTGGCCACACTGAAAATGGCAGTGTAAGAAGGCCTCCCGAGGCCCCTGCCTCTGGATAAGCAGCCAATGTCTTAGGTAGGGTTGCGCCAGATTGAGAATGCATAGAAAATGCTGCAAAGCGGAGGCTCCCTGGGGAGCTGACTCAGCTTGTTCACCTTGGGACTCTGTTCTCACCACTAGATTTCGCAGGACCAAGGAGGGGTGACCACACCCTCTATTAATCCATCTCTTGCCTCAGATGGACAAAAGGAGAGTTCACAGTGATGGTTCCTGACTTAGAAGAAGCCAGAGTTGTCGTACCTGGTGCCCCCCAAGCCCGGTCCCTGCTTCAGGAGCAGGAAGAAGAAAAGAAGTAACTAGGAGCAAATAAACATGCCAGAGAGGGAGAAAAGGGGGACTGAGGAAGAAAGAGGGCAGAGCAGGTCCTTTGCAATGACCCTGAGTCCACCCCCTCCCTGTCCCTGCAACCAAGAGGCAGTGATGGTTGTTTTATAGGGTGCAAAGGCTCCCTGGTAGGGGCCTATGCTTTCCTGCCTGAATTATTCCTACAAAATAATACTACCAGATATCACACACCACGAAGGTCACTGGAAGCAGACCCAGGCCTGGGGATCATCCCTAAACCAAAGCATGGAAAACATACTTCTCCTTTGCACCTGTAACACTCTCCCAATATGACTCTTTCTCTTAAAGCCATAGGGGTCTGTTTCTGAGTTTGCTCCTTGGAGACAGAAACAGGATTACAATATACGATGGTTTTGCTCATTTCCTGCTCTATGCTGTTTTAAGTTTCTGTGACAGCTCTTCTATTCCTTCCTCCAAATGGCAAATTTCTGTACAGCCATATGAATGAGTGGGGCACAGCCTTACAATGGGAATGTTTAGGAAATGAAACATTGTGTAACCAGTGTTGTTTTATTTATGACTGCTAGGGTGTTTGGGGGGTGGGGGCGATCCTACAGATTTCCAACCCCCGTTGCCAATGCAATGGAAAGATAAAATAGAATCACTCTTTGAAGATTAAGAATCTTGTCCAGCCTCAGAACCATCATTTAGATTATCGTTTGGGTCATCAGTGACCTCAGTGCTGTGGGCCCTGGGACAAGGACTGAGGATTTGAGCCAGAATCTGTGGGTTTCAGAACTGGCTCTACTTATGGGCTGGAGATTTGAGGCAAGTCACTTACAAAAAGTTCTCTAAGCATTAATTTCCATCTCTGTAAAGTGGGGATAAGATGGAAACCTACCCACTTTACAGGCTCATGGGAAGATTACAAATATCCTCTGTGAAAGCATTTCCATTAGCCTAAAGCGCTGTGATGATAAGGAGAGGAAGTGATCAGGTGAACAGGTAGAGGTGGGACAGGTGTTTTCTAACAGGTTATAAAAGAGCCCCCCCCACCCCCGCTCCAAGCTGAGGTTGACTTCTTATTTATCTCTGTCTTACACGCAGGCTGCTGCAAAAACATGAAGCTTTCCGATCAAGTTGCTTTTTAGTTACCTGTGTGTTTCTTCAAAAAGAGACAAAGAAGTCAAGACTTAGAAAGTCACTTATTTGTTTTTAATTTGACTTCTCCTGAAGCTTGTAGCTATGAAGTGTGAGCATAAGGATTCATGCCTGAAATTAAAGCCCACAAGGAAGGGGAGCAAGAGGCTTCAGCTTCCATTAAGACCTAAAGAATGTGCACAGCCAATGAAGGGAGAATCAGCATGGGTCCCAATTGGAGAGACTGGACTCAGGTTGGGGACAGTCTGGCCAGCTCCTGGCAGAGAAGCTCGCAGGAGAAGAACTCCTCCTGATGGGAGACACCTGAGCAGGACATCAGCAGGAAGGGCACCTGTGGACACCACACTGGGTGGTCACACTCCAGGTGCCTTCCAAGTGAGTGCGTTGGGCAGCTTGGACCAAGTCTCTCAGAAGAGGAAGCCTGACAGTTGACTGAAACAAATATCAGCACCATGCTAGTGGCCAGGCGAGTGCCACCTATGCATGGAGAGGAGAAACCACAAGAAAACTGTGGGAAGACAATACTGGGGCAGGGAGCACACAGGGCCTCCAGTGACATGTGGCCATCAGAACACGGTTACTGCATGTCTTTTCTGGGTAAAAGAGGAAAATGAGTTACACAAGATTATTATGATTGCACATGATTTTTTTTTTTACTCTCTTCTTTGTCTTCTTCCTTTGCCCCCAGCAATGCCTGTGTTTAATTCAAGGGTTTAGAATCTAGACTAGGTTTAAGGATTTTCATTCTTCAGCCCCTATAAATGTAACCACAGTTTCCCTCTTGCTATGACCCTCTCTTCCCTGAGAAGAGGCAGATAATACAGTGGGTAGGAGCAGGGCTTTCCCAGCAGACAGCAGTGGGGCTTGCACCTGCCCTAGCTTTCCCCATCCTGTGACTTTTGAAAGTCATTCAGTGCTGAGGACCTCATAGTTAGACAAGAACGAGAGAATGTAGGCATCACAAATTTTGAAAGGACCATGTGATCAGTAGAGTGGACTCTTGAGTTACAACCAGGCTGATATACAAACAACTTGGGTTATGACTGGAATTTTAGTTTTTAACTTACGACCAAAGTCTTGAGTTACAACCTGAATGCTGGCCACTTGTGCTTCAGATGGTCTCAGATAAAGATTTAACCCTTAAAGAGTTCTGGAAGGAACAATACAACTTCCTTTCCTGTGTGGGGTTAATTGACAAATCCTGGGTCAGTGCCTCTCTAAGGACACTGAGATCTATCTGCCTGTGTACAGGAGATTTTGAAGGCTGTGTAGAGGAGCCTGAGCCTTCACTGACCAACTTGAGTTACAACCAGCCCTCTCAAAGAACTGAGTTCATAAGTCAAGGGTCCACTGTAGATCTTTCTGGCACTCCATAAACACCCATTTATGAGGTCGTACCTGTTGTTATTAATAATTAGTAAGATGTTTCTGTTAAAAACAGGAATTAGATGAGTATTCAACCAATCTAAAAGACAGTAAATTTTCTATGTGAATAATATCTAATTGTATAAGAATCATCACATAGAGGCATTGCCCTTGCTGTTTGTCTCTCTGTCTCTTTCTCTCAACATTGAAGCACCTACCATTTCTGCTTCACCTAGAATAAGGCCTTTTGTTAGCTTCTCCCCAAATTCCTTTTCTTCAAATTTGAATTTCACGTCATTGTTAATTACCACACTTCTTTCTAATGTCTGCTAATGTCTCTTAAATTTTCCCTACCTCTGCAGTATAGGATGTTTTTAAATGACATTTATAGTTTCCTATTAAGAATTCGTGAACTTTGCTAGACATGTATGAGTGGAGCAGTTTTCCATTCATGGCCTGCTTTCCAGGGAGGCCATAAGAATTAGCTAGATGAAGCCTGCAAGACACAGCCTGCTCTTGGAGAAACATGATACACTGACATCACACTTAACAGAACATTATTTTAACAAAAGGCCATCCACCTGTTTCAGATTGACCCAACTCCTGCCACTGGGATGACTCTTCTGAATCCTGTTACCTGTCGCAAATTATCTCTTATTTAAGTACACACACAGTTTCACCGAACAGTAGACAAGTTTCAGATTAGCAATATCACCAAATCTACGCTACAAAAGTTACTAAACTCTCCCTTTCTGATTCTATTCCTACTCTGCCTATCTCCACTTCTACTCTATGACAGGTGGAGATTTCTTTTTGCTCTGGAAAAAGAGGCTATTCCCTGGTAGAAATTTAAACATCCTTGAACTTCTTCCAAGCTCTTGCAGATATTCTGAGGACTGACCACAAATTTCTGCTGTGGAATTTTAACCATCATTACAAACTTATTGCCATGAAAATGGATTTAGCTGTTGTAAGAAACTAGGTCAGTGGCAACTATTCCTACCTGTGAAGGCTAAAAATCAATTCAGTATTTTGATGGTGCTGGTCTTTCGCCATCCTGTTAATGACATTTGCTCACAGAAAATGGCGTGGCACTGGCCACAGTCCATAATTCTATAGTGTGTGATTTTATTATCATAATTGTCTATGTCTCTTGTGTGCAATTGTGCCTGTAACTTCACGCTGCGAGGAAACAGCTCCCAGAAACTGGAAGTGCTCAGAACAGAGGAGAGCAGGTCTACACAGTCAAAAACCATCTTCTTTGCAGAACTCTCCCCTTGGCTCTAACTTAAAAACAAATGAACATAATTAGCTTAATCAAGTCCATTGGCAGGAAGCATCACTGACTCAAAGGCAGGTTTTGCAAAACTGTGGCCAACCCCACAACCCTGCCTCTTGGAGGCCCACATCCCACACACAGATCAGCCAGAGTCCTTCCCTCCAGGACAATGGATTTCCACTTAGGCCCCTGTGTGGTTTGTCACTTAACCTCTTCCCTCCTTTTTTGGCCTGCTCTTTTACACTCTTTTCTGACTAGGCAAATGGTGCCGATCTTCCCTCTTCCTCTTAATGTCATATGTGTTCTCTTGCTGGAAAAGAAGAGAGGGGAGTGAAGAAGCCACGATGGTGTCTTCATTTCATGCATTCTGTAGGTTACAGTTCACGCCAGTCTAGGAAGTGAGACATTCTCAGAATTGTTTCCAAGGAGCTTTGCTTTATTTTGTTTTCCACCACAAGTATCCTTGACTTACTATGATTTTGGGAAATTTGAACTGTGAATATGAATATGGGGGAAAATTTCTTGTTTGCTTTGCTTTCTCTTATTTGTTTGTTTTTATTTTGGCTTGCTCTAAACTCTCCTAGCAGGTCATTGTATTTTCATGAGGAAAACCCAAACTTTTGTCCAGCCAACTTCTCTCCACTCCTGTACAAGAATGGACTGGGAAAAAGGCTTCCTGAACCCACCAGGAGACACGGATGACCTAGCAATGAGTCCCTGTGCTGGGCTCCTGATGGCTGCAGAAAGATGAGTGCAGCAGGACTCAGAGGGCGACTATGTGGGCAAGCCCTCAAGAAGGACTTCCAGGAGAATCCTGCCATGGTTTGAACATGGTTTGTTCCCCCAAAGGTTCATGTGCTAGAGCCCTGGTCCCCGGTGTGGCAGTGTTGAGGTGGCAGAAACCATCAGAGGTAGGGACCAGTAGAAGTGATTCAGTCACAGGGCTCCACCCTCATGCATGGTCTCATGCTGGGTCTCGGGAGTTGGTCAGGATTCACAGGAGTGGATTTGTCCCTGCAGGACCAAGTTGTTAGAAAAGAGGGAACCTGGCTCCTCCCTGCTCTCTTACTTCCTGTCCTACACGTGTACCTCCTCCCATGCACACTCCTGCCATGACACCATCCACTATGTTATATGGCAGACTGAGGCCCTGACTAGAGGATGAAAGATGGGCTGTCTTTTAGCCTCTAAAACTGTGAGCTAAATAAACCCTTTTTCTTTATACATTTCACAACTTCAGGTATTTTGTTATAGTAACACAATCCAGACTAAGATAGGTTCCTTATCTCCAAAAGAATTTAAGGCATTTGTTCCTTTCAAAGCAAGACAATCCTGGTCAAGCTTTTATCAATAAAGCTATCAGAGCAGGCAGAAGAAATCTCATTCTCTTGGTGCAATTGTAAACCTGATATTCAATACTGCATGGTGGGAGGTGGACCTTTATCAAACTACACATGTCCTACCCACCCAGTAGCACTGGTCTTGAAAAGCAATGCCGCTGATGAAAATATGTTGCATTTGTGACAATGGAGTGGTTACAAAATGTTGGGAACTTTTTAAATCTGCAGCGTGTGTGTGTGTGTGTGTGTTGTATATGTGTCCATGAGAAAAATTACTCATAGCCTTCAGATTTCCTAAAGAATGAATAGTGTTAAGAGATCCAACTTTTGATTTGGATTTGAGATTTTAAATTTAATATGACATATTAATGAAAACAATGTGTAGTGTTTACTCAAATCATGGATTTTTCAGAGTAGTGCAAGATTCAGTCAGGGATAAGTCAGGAGGGTACCCAGGACTCTGAAAGAAAAGGGGACTAAAGAATCAAAATGGGAGAGAAACAAAAAGATGCTACTCAAATAAAAAAACTTGTTTAAGGTTATGAGACAGATAATACCATTTAGGGGAAAGTATTCAAATCCCTGCAAAAAGTCATAGTTTCTGTGAAAGCAAAAACAGTTACATACACTGCTCACTTTCATGGCACTGGAAGAAACTGATGCATGTGTAGAAGGTGACACCTATTCTTGAACAAAATGTAAAATATTGGGGCATAAATGTGAAATTCTTGAAATCTAGGACCATGAATTTTGAGGATTCCACAGAAAGTTTGGAATGGTTGCTGTGTGCCAGATCAAGTGCTTTACAAGTATTGGTGAATGAAAGAAGAAACAAACAAGCAAATGAACAGTCTTACACAGTGCTCACTAACATTTCCATTTTACTGGTGAAGAAATCGAGGCTTTTGGAGGTTGGGTCATCAGTTACCCAATCTGATAAATGTTAGGAATAGAACTCAAACCCAAATCTTTCTGACTCTGGTTTATGTCATGAAGAGGAGAGTCAAAACAGAGTGCTGGGACGAATCATGTATTATAAAATCCCCTTCCGGTGAAGATAGCTTTGATTTTTCTCCCTGGAGCCCTTGACTTCCTCCAGTGAGTGCCAATCTCCTCATTAATTTTCTCATGTTACTCATCTCTTATCCACAAAATTCTGCTTGAAGTTTGTGGGATTTTCATGCTGAAGAGCTTCTAATGACATAAACAACTGAGAATACCAATCCAATGTTCTGATCTTTTTAAAAAGCCCAGACAGAAGAGAATATTGGCCCCAGTGGTCAAAGCCCAGACAACTCCAGTTTTGATGGGACAGCTCCCAAGAAGTTCAGATGCTTCCCTGAACTTATCCAAACCTTGGGCGGTCTCCTGCTTTTCCAGAGGGAACATCCTTGGTGGATGAGGCACCAAGTCTGAAACACATGGCGAATGCCCTCCACAGGGATTCTTGGGTCTTGTTCCCAAGGCACATTGAGCTGCCATGGTATTTCTCCTCCCCAGGCGGCCTTTGTCCTGTAGAAAATGAAATCCCAACCACCAAAAAAGCATGGAAGTTATAGTGGGTGAAGTCATAAGATTTCTGTTTAGGGTTTTTATTTCTTAGGCATCTGCCATGCACTACAGGCCACCCAGCATATTTTGTCTATGTATTTTATTTCCTCTTTACAACAAGCTGGCCAGGCAGGTGTTATCTCTCCACCTAATAAGTGTGGATACCGAGGCCCACAAAGTCACATGACTTACTGATGGAAGTTGGCATTTGAACCAACTCTGTCTCCCTCTAAAATGTGTGACTCCATAGTATCTCCTGACCAGCCCAGAAAATCATGAGCAAGTGGCTTTGTACTCCAGCTCTGTTTCCATTTATCAGCAGCCTCTCTCAGTCCATTCCAGAAGCAGACTTGGAAGCAGCAGAGCTGGCAAGCGTCTCTGGTTCTCACATAGCCAACGTGGGTGACATGGCTAGGCTGCTGGGCACAGGCTTGGGCCAAGGGACAGGAGTTCATGAGCTCCTAGGAAAAGGAAACCACCTACTAGCTAAAACCTCTGAGAAGTCCAGAAGAAAATGTTTGACAAGGCTGACTAGGACTGAAAATCATGGATGACACTGGAAATCAGAAATAAGTCAGGAAGAAAAAAATCAACATATAAACTAATTCCATTAGTACTAGAACTGCATAGAATCACTAAAAGTCTCCAAACTTGGGCCTGACTGAAACTGCGATCCCATCACTGTAGTAATTTTGACTCAAGTATTTATTTTGGCTTCTGCTTTCTCAATGACTTGTTCTAATTGAAATGCTTTGATGAGATGCACAAAAGGAATAAAAATATGATTGAAAGGCCAGAGAATAATATCTTGCTTTAAAACAACTGTGAACACAAACTGTAATCTCTGGCTATGATTAAAGGCTATCTTAGACTAAGTAGGGCAATGGATTTTAAGATGTTATTTGGAAAAGCTCTTCTGGTGTTGGAGGGAGTTTAAACGCATTCTAACATTAGCCTTATACAACAAATTTCCACAAAATGCCTCTATTTCTGCTATAATCAATGTGCATTTGACATCTAGAACTGTATTTTAAAAAATTCTTTCATAACAAACTATAGCTTAGAAGTGCAGATTAACTTTAAGTTGAGTTCAAACAATATTTATGGAACTTGAGCTTTCAGTTTTTTGGAGTAAGCCAATATGTTTTATGTGAAATGTCTACATGGATCTGCACACATTTAATGGTAAACAATGAATATTAATATTTATTAAAATATTGCCATGTGTCTGGTATTCTAAAGCAGAACTGGGTTTGAGCCCTAACCAGCTACTTGACCACTTGTGAGACCATGGACACATTATTTATTCCTCAAATCATCAATTTTCTCATCTATAAATGAGTGATAGTAACATATTGATTTGTGCACATTACTCAGTGAGATAATATATGTTGCATTGGTTTGCTAGGGTTTCAATAACAAAGTGCAACAGACTGGTTGGGTTAAAAAGCAAAATTTTATTCTCTCATGGTCCTAGAGTCTAGAATCCAAGACCAAGGTATTGGCCAGGTTGCTTTCTTCAAAGGCCTCTCTCCTTGGCTTGTAGATGGCGGGCTTCTCTCTGTGTCTTCACACAGTCCTCCCCCAGGCGTGTCTTCTTTTAATCACCTCTTCTTATCAGGAAATCAGACACACTGGATGGGGACTCACTCATATGACCTCATTATTGCTACTGTCTTCAAGAATATAATACAAAATTCAAATGAGCATGCACCAAGATGATTAAAAGTATGCACGTCCATCATGTACTTCATGCAAAACAGAAGGGAAACATACTGGCTCACTCAGTCACCTCTTTACAAGTCTTATCTCCAAACACAATCACAATCTAAGGTACTGGGTTAAAATGTCAATATATGAATGGAATGGGGGAGGCACAATTCTGCCTGTAACCTGTGAAATGCCTACAACATAGTAGAGTTTTAAGCTGGTTACTTTTCCTTTCCCATTTCCAGTGTCTGCTGCCAAGAAGATATGGAGCATGTATACAGGCTTTTTGAGAGTGATTTTTCAGCTTCTTTGACTAAGCTACCAAATTGCAGAATACTCCCATCAAAATGGGGTGTCCATTATTGTTCACATGAAGGTTATCAGTTTAAAAGTGGAGGCAAACCAGTCTTCACCTTATAACCCCCAAAGTATGTGTCTAAGTACAAGAGGAGTTTTTTCTGTTAGATCTCACTGATTTTACTTGTGGTCAAAGGCAAGCAAAGAATATAAAGAACAATCATCTGCTACAATGAAGACAGCCACGGTGATGTGATAGAGGGAGGATGGTAGCTGCTGTACACTGAGAACACACAGGAACGCCCTTCAAATGCATGCTCCCACTTGACCCATCATAGCAACTCTGCAAACAGGTTGCTGTGTATGGTCTTTAAAAACAGGATGATGATGTTAAAAATTATTTATTTATGTATTTATTTGCAGTCCTGGGGATTGAACCCTGGGCCTCACTCATGCTGGGCAAGAGGTCTACCACGGAACTACAGCCCCACCCCTAAGATTTTTTTTTTAAAAAACCATGTTGGGAATTCCTAACATGAAAGAAAGATAAAACTGGGGTTGATTTCATGAGAGGACTCGACATCCCACATGATTACTGTCGCTCCAAATGTAGTTTTGCTGACATTTAGGGACAAATAAATGATACCTGGTAGATTAAAGAACATGGAACCCATTTTCAGAATTAGAGCATGTTTTGAAGCGTGGAGATTCCCTGGTAGGTAGCAACTGACCCAGACAGCTCACTTGGAAGTCCCTGTCTCCCTGGAAGACTCTGTGTGCCTGAGAGTTCAGCATGGCTATAGCTCTGATGCACTGGTAGATTGCACATTGTCTGTGCCCCTGTGTGGAACAAGACTGCCAAAAACACACTGCTAACGATGGGAGGAACCACTGCTTGGCCCTTTTTAATTTACTCTCAAGTGCTGGGGGGTTCTGAGCAAGAATCTTAGTTATGTGAACATATCTATAAAACAATTATTTGAAAAACACAAAGACCAAATGTTGAAATTCCAAAGTTTTCACTTACTGACACTTACTTCTACATGTGCTTCCCAGGGAAGACAGATGTGGCTGCTGCCACTGGTAGTGATCAAAACCCACATTTTTAGATATTGGATGTCAAGGAACCCTTTCGGCCAGCATGATGCCTGTTGGATGCTGCTTTGCTGATTTCTGTCTAAAGAGACAGGCTAACTTTTCCTTGTCAGCTCAGAGCAACCACCTGTCAAGAAGGGTCAAGTGGGCATTGCTTTTGGTAACTCGTCCAGGGTTGGACAACAGCTCCAGGGAGAGAGCTACATGTTGGGGTACAAACAGGGGGTTATTCTCTGGCAGCTCACTCTCTGGATATGCTCAGGCCTCCAGGCAGCTCCTTGAGTTTCTGGCTGCCCGTCAATTCCATTGAGCAGCAGTGTTGGTGATTCACATTTTTTTCTGTCTGAAAGACAGAAAGGACAAATACTAAAGCTCCCAAAAAATAATTAAGTCTTTGGACCCCTTTCTACAAACACAAATCTGTGTGAGGTTTTCTGGAGCAAACTCTGTAGACTACGTTCCAAAGGCCAAGAGGCAAAAGCACACTGGTCAATCACCCACATTCCCTCCATAAATAGCACCATGCATCTCTAAAGCAATGAGACACTGTCAGGCAATCCTGTTTATGGTACTAGCTGGATGGCAGTGCTAATGGTCATGGGCATAACAGAGACAACAACGGCAGGGATGGACAGAGGGAAAAGTCAGTCAGACTATACTGTTGGACAAATCACTTAATGACTCTAAGTCTCAGTTTTCTCATCTGTAAGTTTCCATTCTGGTTTAGAGGGACCTTGCCTGAGTTTTGACATATGAGATGTATTGGTCAGCTTTTCATTGCTGGGACAAAATACTTGACACCCACAGCTTAAAGGAGGAAAGATTTAATTTGGATCAAGGCTCCAGAGGTTTCAATCCATGGTCAGTTGGTTCCACTGCAGAAATATCATGGTGGAAGCAGAGGAAAGCTGTTCAACTTATGGTATCTGAGAAGCAGAGAACAAGGGAAGGGCCCGAAAGGAAGGGGCCAAGGACAGATATAGTCCCTAAAGTCCAGCCCCCATGCTATACTTTCTCCAACTTTGCCCTGCCTCCTAATAGCTCATTCAGCTATGAACTCATCAACTGGATAATTCATTGATCTGACTAGCTTCCAGAGCCCCACCTCTGACATACGAGTCTTTGGGAGAACATTTTAGATCCAAACCATGACAAGTGAATAGACTCCTAGGAGGACCATGACTTCTAACAGGCAAAAGGGGAAGGGGTTAAATGCCAGTGGGCCAGGAGAAGGACCATGAAAGGGGCAGATTAATACACCCCATGGGAACTACAGGAGAACTCCTGGGAACAACCCAGCAGACATGTTTATTCTGTGACAAGCTTCAGTGATTTGAGTGGTTGGCTTGAAGGAAAGGAAAACTGAACTAGCATTAATCATACTCCCAAGCTCAATTCCAGCTTATAACAAGATAGACAATAACTAGTAACAGCACCCTTGATCCTCACAGCCCGACCACACCTACGTGAAGCCCAAGTTTGGAAATAGGTGGGTTTTTTTCTGCTAATAAAATGCAAGTCCTTTTAAGCTACCACTTACCCTCCAGTTGCATCTTCCTCATGTTATGTGGTTTCTTATGGCATGACAGTGCTCCTCTAAAGGGTTAACCAAGATGATCTTGGATTGTCAGCCTTTCAAAACAGCCCTGGGTGGGGACGATGATGACAGACCAAAACCAGCATTGCTCTTCAGCTGCCTGGTAAGCACTTTAGGGAACCAGACACACCTACAGCCAAATAAAGGATTGGCCCACAGTCAAGAAAAAAATCATAGATGTGTGTCTTCTTTCAGTGGCATATGTGGTAGAAATCAAAGAAGATGCATGTGTGAGTAGAGAGCAGGGGAGAAGGTGGGGTGGGGAGATGCAGGCAGAAGTAAGGTGAGAACAAAGCAGAACACTGCACGAAAGCAGTGTGAAGAGGAGGCCCTTCAAATGTTGGGGTTTCTTCCATGTGAAAGCCGGATGTTCAGGATGAGTCAAATTTTAGCCCAGGAAAAATAAATCGACTATAGGGCAAAGGTTTAATGAGAAAAAAGTAGTGTTCCAAGTATGCAGTGCAGCCCATATCCAAAATTTCTAGGTCAAGTAAGATGAGGAACTAATGTGGGAAAAGAATGCCTCAGCCTGGACGGTGGTGTTGGGTATCCCAGCAGTGGGTCCTCGCACCCTGATATCCTGTCCCCGCAGAGGACAAGGGAGGAAAGCCCACGCATGCTGCCATAATTGAAGCATAGAGAGTGGAGAGTGGAGAAGTCTCACTTGCACACCTTTCAGTGAGAGGAAATACGACCTCTCTGATGCTACTAATAAAAATATCAGGGGAGAAGGGGCTCATAATAATGCAAAGGCTCATATATTGTCTGAAATCTGTAGAAGGCAATAGGGCTTGGGGCAGTAAAATCTTATTTTCTCACATGCCTCTGAGTAATGCAAGGGGGAAAATGGCTCAGAAAATTATTGATTAGATGCCAATTCACATAGCTCTCTTTGTCTGCTTTTTATTATCAGTATTTCTTTTAAAAAACTAATAGATCCTGTTCTTGACAAGCACGAAGCCAGGAGGTGGGCTCTTTTCCAGTGTTTTCATTTTTCAGCCCTCAAGAGACAGTGATTCGATCTTAATATCGAATGCACAAACCACGCTCACTGTTGAACTCTTGGAGCGGGCTCTCCACGTAGAGATGAAAACAGTGAAGAAGCTTTGTTGGAAGCATTGTCAAAGCATGGGGGAGCGCTGTGGGGCTCCCTGGACCCGCTGATTAGGAGGAGTCAACTTTCTTATGAACACTCTAAATCTACCCTCCCTAGGGGAAGGGAAACCTGAGATTGAAGTGATTTAATTTCTGTTCTAAGAATAGCCAAACATGAGGCGCTTCGGAGCTAGGAAAGCCAACTAGGGAGGGAATATTTGCAAGTTGGGCAAAGTCTCCTGAATCTGTGTTTGGGAGGAGAGCTTCTTTCTTTCACATCTCATAAACTATAAATGAACTTGGTAAAATGAGCCAATCAATGATGACCTCCATGGATCACATGACTAAAACTGAGTACAGGAACCAAGCGTGCTGAAAATGTACTTCTAGTCATAAGTTCACGGGGACCCTTCTCAGAAGTGTCACCTAGCCAAGCAGGCGCTGAACACATTTTACTCATAATAACATGGTCAAAATTATGCTGTCACAACTTCTTCCTATTCATGAATTGCACCTACGGATGCCACAGAATGGAATCCACCAGAGTCCTAAATGTACCTCTCTCCTTGACAGAGGGCTTTTCTATAGCCTCTGGGTGTCCCCTTGGGGCTTAGAGACCCACTTCATACATCAGAAAGGAAAGATCCTTTCTCCAAGAAAAAAGAGATACAAATTCCTGAAAGTCCTAAAGTCTAGCCTCTGGTTATCTCCTAAGATCACCCCCATTCCTGCTTCTGGCAGCATCTCCCTATGATGGGAGGGCTGGCTGAATGGAAGCTCCTTTCCAGTGTGTGGTCATTTGAATTAAAAAATGCCTTTTAGCCAGCCATGGTGGTAATCACCTGTAAACCTGGAACTTTTGGAGGAGAATCAGAACTTCAAGCCCAGCTTGTAAAACTTACTCACTGAGACTCTATCACAAAGTGAAAAACAACAGAAGGGGCTAGAAATGGAGTTCAATGCAAAAGCCCTGGCTCCAATGCCACTAAAAACAAAATGAACACCCTAAAACCCTTTAAAACTTACTAAATATTAGCACTCAGAATATGGCTTCGAGTGTAACTAGTGACTATAAGCAGCGATATACAGGAGTCCAAATAATAAAAAGGAAACAAATCAGTTTCATACTTCATAGGTATAATCAGCATTTCATATCAATATCATTTTGCACTTGAGGGTGAGCCCATTCTATACTCCCTGGGATCTGTGTGCAATAGATAATAACATCTCACCTCAGGGAAGGCTACAGGTAGAGGGATGGAAAATAAACCAGTTTGTTCCATTTTGTGAGCAGTGAGATGCTGTGTTAGTGAGCTTTCTGTTACTGTAACAAACACCTGAGATAATGACATGCAGGGAAAAGGTTTATTTGGGTTCCCAGTTTCAGAGGTTCCAGTCCATGATGGCTTGGTCCTATTGCTTTGAACCTGTGGAGGGGCAGCACATCATGGCAGACTGACACAGCAAAACAAAACCACCCAACCCATGGCTAGGATGGGAAACACAGGAGAAGGAAGGGTCTAGGGCCCACTGTCTCTTTCAAGGGCGTGACCTCAATGACTGGAAAATCTCCCACTGCCACCTCTTAACGTTTCTATAAGCTCCCAAGAGTGCCCAGGTGGAGACTACGTCTTTAATACATGGGTCTTTGAGGGACATTTAACATCCACACTATATAACAGATGGCACGAACAACTATTCTCCCGAGGGTCTCTCCAAACATATTCATTTTTAAGTGAAGTTACAAATGTCTGTGCCTTGCCGAATTTGTTGCTGTGGCCCTAACACAGTGATGTGTGAAACCCAAATGTTATGGTCCTTTATTATTCTGCATTGTCTACTGTGTTTTTCCCATAGTCCTTAAAATAAAAATGCTCAGTCAGGTTCTCACCCTTTGTCACATAGTGGAATGCATATTCGTGAAGGTTGATTTATAGTTTGGAAAGGTAGTGAATGTATTTATAAGGAGTTAAAATAGTAAAATCATGCCAACTCATACTCTATATTCAAAAGGCAACGTTATTTTTCCCAAGTGACTTTTACAGGTGTCTGCTGTTTTCTCAGTCTCTTGGCTGAGTTATCTAAATTCTCTGGACACAAGAAGCACACTCCAGAGGGGTGAGGTGGCTTCCAGGAGCACCCAGGTTCAGCACAGTGTTCCAAGGTGACCCCTCTGAGAGAGTTGGGCCCATTTGGTTCGCTCTTGCTGGTACATCCAAAGCTCTGGAGTCACACAGCAACAGTGTCCAAAATAAGATGGTTTCTCCTAGGAATTGTATGTAGTTGTTCTTAAGGCCAATTAAATAGACTCAGTGGTAGTCTACTATTTTCTCTTTCAACATCTTCATTGGATGGTGAGAGAACCCATAGGAGAGCAGGAGTTTGTTCTGGTCTAATGGGAAATTTTTCAAAAGAATCCATGAGAATTTCCAAGAATTCACCAGTCCCTTCCAATGTCTATCATGTCACAATTACTCTCAGAAGTGGCTTTCTAAGAGTTTCTCATTGGACCGCAGAAGTGAGTTACACCAAAAGAAACATTCAAGACTTTGATATCTTTTGTTTGCAATTTCCTTGTATGTTTTAGGTCCCCCAGAGTAGACAAACAAGGGTGTTCACTAACTAGAGTCAGAAACCTCTCTACCTAAAATGCCTGGAAAGCTCTGGGTTCTGCTAGTTCTAATATCCATGCGTTAGCCGTAAGGGGTGTCTAATAGAGCAAGACAATAAAATCCCTTCATGTTTTCTGTTTTAGGTAAATCCTGCATGGTTGTGCTTGGGTCATAAAAAATTACTAATGTGTTTTCTCATGGCTGCAGGCCATCACATGGGCCCTGTGCAGTGGTATTGTGTGTAGCCTGTAATCACAAACAAATGTATTCAGCAAGCAGATGAGCTGATATATGAGAAAGTGTGAGAGGTTAGAGCTTGAGCCTTGGTGTCAGCTCTGGAGCAGGTCCCTCCACAGTGGAAGACCCTGAGGCCATGCAAGTGAAAATGACAGTGCCTGGGGGCGGGTGGAGAGTGGAAGGGAGCCGCCAAGAGGGATGAGGTCACCCCTATGAACATCCAGCTTCCCTCCAAGTGGGAAATTAGAAAAAGCTTCAGCTATGGAGCTCTCTGGACTAAGAAAGGGTGGAATTTGTGGGTCAGGTGGGGTGAAGTATGGGGATCCCCATGAGGAGGAGGCAAGTGACATCAGTGGGTGTCCCAGAGGGAGGGGTGGCTGAACAGGAAGCTGGGAGCCCTGGAGCCGGTGTTAGTGAATGAAATGGGTTATCTGTTTTTGCTCACACTTAGGAGCCAGGTCTGACATGAGTGGGCCATGAGGTCATAGGTTGTCAGTGTTAACAGGTTTGCTGCCCACTGCAGGTCTCCCTTGGAAGGACAGTCAGGCTGCTTTCAGGGCCATTCGGTCCAGATAAAAAGTTTGATGTGTTCTGTCTCAGCTTCCAAAAAGGAACTTCTGAGCCATAAAAAGCGAAATTTCTCCAAACAAGTCCCTGTGAAAGAATAGGGGTGTTTTTTGTTTGTTTGCTTGTTTCGTTTTGTTTTTTTAGAATTCTTCATGGCAGGAATAACTTCTGTAGGAGAAAGAGGGTCAGATTCAGAAATTATATTGAAGAGTGGAAATGCCCAGGTGAAAACTCCCGACTTCTCCTTCCTGGACTGATTTTGGTGAAGTTATTTGTGCTCTCCAAACCTGTTTCCTTCTTGGAAAACAAGGATAGTAGTATCTGCTTTAAGTTGTGAAAATAAATCTTACACTTTCATCATTTCCTTTATGCCAAGGACTTTTTGGCTTTTCTCTCTGGCCCCCAATTTTTCTTTGAGGTCCAGACACTCACACGAAGGCCATGGAACGAACATCACAAACTGAAGTCATCATCTTTGCTCACATCTTTGCTCACAGATCTCTATTTAGCCAAGCTGCCATCCTGTATCACCATTAAATGTACATGTTGCCTCAACTTCTCCATCACTACTCTCACATCAGTTAATCTGCAGCTTTTTAGCTATTTCCAGCCTAGGCTGGGCACGGTCTCCTGTCTAGATCATTGCAAGAGTCTCCTTGTCTCTAATATTGGCTCCCGATTCCCAATTCATTCTCCATACTGTGTCCAGAGAGGTCTTTAGTAAGAGCAAATCGGGTGGATTCATTCCCCACCTCAAAGGGCTTCTCATTTCCCTGGGGATATTTCTTTTCCTGGCTTTATCTGGATAAGTTTTAGATAAGTTCTTTATCTGGTTCTTTCTTGAAACCTGACTTGTAATCTTTGTCTCCACATACTGAAGTTCTCTCAGGCCATGTTGAACTTTGTTGACTTTCTCTTAAGTCCAGTTTCTCACAAAAGTTGGTCTCTCTCTCTGCCTGGAATCAGCTTACTGCCCTCTGTCCCCACCCCCTACCACCTAATCAGTGTTACTCATCCTTCAGGTCCCAACTTACATATCACCCCCACCAAGACTTCCTAAGACTAGATATGTGTCCCAGCTATGTGCTGCCACAATACTGTGTCATCTCCCTAACCTAGGCACATGGGCCTTGTCATGCTAGGTTTGCCTGTGATCTGCCAGTCTCCTATGTGAATTGTAAATTCTTTGGGGACAAGAATCAGGAGCTACATTCAGTATATTTTTTGGTGTGATGTATCACCCTACTTTTCTCCTCTCTTTCAAACTTCTTCCTTTTCTAGTTAGAGTAACAGAAATGCCAGAAGAGAACATTTTAAAGCCAATTTGGCAAAGTGTTTTCACTCCTATGTTGGGATCTCAAAATACAGAAAGCTTCTAATAACAGAGTCTGTGGGAAGAAGTAACAGCCAAGTACTGTTCCTTCTCACAGTGAATTTCAGTTGAGTCATTAAGAGAAAGTATTACGTGATAAATCACTATACCTCAAAAGTAAAATAAAATAGGAGACACAGCAAAATCACACTAAAGAAAAAAAGGATTAAAAGGTTTAGCATGTAATGATAAAACACAGTAGATGAGGAGAAAAATGTTAACAGATTATTCTAGAGTAGTTAGGCAACTACTGGACTCCAAGCCGGGGGTGGGGTGCTATCCTATCATTTGGATCTGAAATGTCCCAGCTTGGGGCTGTTGGGAGGGAATTCATGGAAACTATAGGAGGGGAAGCCTAGTGGGAGGGCTTCAGGTCACTGAGGGCAGGCTATTGAAGGAGACTGTGGAACCCCAGCTACTTCCTCTTTTTTTATTGTTTCCTGGCCCCAGGGGAAGCAGTTTTGCTTTACCATCTTTTCCTGCCATGGTGCACAACTCCTTCTAGAGGCCTAAAAGCAACAAACCCACCTAACCATGGATTGGAACCTCTAAAACCATGAGCCAAAATAAACATTCTCTTTATAAATTGATAGTCTAGGTATTTGTTATAATAACAGAAAACTGATTAACAGAGTATTTATTAGTCAGTTTTAAGCTTAACTCGATTTCCAATACCTGGATGTATTCTAATGAAATAATAGAGATTTCCACTCCCATGGGATTTAAATTGGAAGGGCTCCAACACTGAAATGTTTTGATCCCCTTCTCCCATTTACTTCTACATTGGATGTTAGAGCGAATTTTTTTCTAGCTTTAGTCTCTACATTGTTCATATTTGCTAAATAATTTCCTAATGTCCACTTTTTAAAATATACCAATTTTATGACAGAAAGATTCCCTGCACTAATATTCTGTATTCTGGGTTAAAAATGCAACAAGTTACCCCATAGAAATACCGTTTTTTAGTTTTCTTTTTTATTGGTATATGTTTGGGATACATAATAATTACATTTATCTTGGGGACTTGGTACAGTGATATATTTTAACTTCTCTTTCCCTTCTCCACCCACAGAAATACTAAATATGTGCTTTAGTTAGATAATACCTCTGCTGAGAAGGCACTAGAAAAATTCCCATGTAACTTAGGGTATATTCTAGGTGTAGAGAAGACTGAAAACAATAATAAAAAGTAGATAGCAGAGAGACTTTATCCAAGTTGTGAACATAGGGATTATGAAAATTTTACCTTCATTATTCTCTCCCTGACTTCTTTTGTCTGTTTGTTTTGGTGGTACTGGGGCTTGGACCCAGTGCCTTCACTGAGCTATGTCTCTAGTCCTTTTATTATTTTTTATTCTGAGACAGGATCTCACTAAGTCATGAAGTTGCCCAAGCTGGGCTCAACCTTGCAGTCCTGCTGCCTCAGTCTCCCAGAGTGTTCTTCTTTTCTTTATGAAGGTTCAAATTTCTGGCCTGTATCATTTTTCTTGTCCTTGAAGAAATTCTTTCAACATTTCTTAAAACTGATCTATTGGAGGTAAATTCCTTCCATATTGATTTATCTGAGAAGGTCTTTATTTCTCTTCATTTAAAAATTTATAGATTTCATTTGTTAGAACAATTTTAGATTTATAGCAAAACTGAGCAAAAAGTGCAATTTCCATATACCACCCCTCCCTCACACAGTGTCTCCTGTTGTTAATTTCTTGCATTGTGCAATACATTTGATGTAATTGCCACACCAATATTGGTATGTTATTATTAACCAAAGTCCATAATTTGCAGTGGGGTTCACTCTTTGTGTCGTTCAGATTTGGAGATTTTGACAAATGCATAATGGCATATATCTGTAGTAACAGTAACACACAGAATAGTTTTACCACACTAAAAATCTCCTGTGCTCCATTTATTAATCTTTCTCCTTTCTCCTCTCCCTCCCTCTCAAACATCTTGCAACCATGGATCTTTTTACCGGCTCTGTAATTTTTTTTCCAATATCTCATAGAGTTGGAACCATATATTATGTAGCCTGTTCAGATTGGCTTCTTTACTTGGCAACAGTCATTTAAAGTTCCTCCCCATCTTTTCATGGTCTGGTAGCTCATTTCTTTGTAGTACAGAATAATACTCCATTGTATGTTGTACCACAGTTTGTTTATCCAGTCACCTACTGGTTGCTTCCAATTGCTGACAATTGTGAATAAAGGTGCTGTAAACATTTATGTGCAGGTATTTGTGTGGATATAAAGTTTTGACTCATTTGGATGACATAGGCTCATGATCGTTGGATTGTATGGTAGACTCCATTAGTTTTGTAAGAAATTACCAAATTATTTGTCATCTGTATATCTTCTTTGGTGAGTGTCTATTTTGCCTGCTTTTAATTGGGTTGTTTGTTTTCTCATTGTTGAGCTTTAAGAGTTATTTGTACATATTAAGTGCAAGTCCTTTACCAGATAAGTGTTTTGCAAATATTTTCTCTTAATCTAGGGCTTGTCTTTTCATTCTCTTAATTTCCTTCACTTTTGAAGGATTAGTTTTACAGGGTATGGAACTTTAGCGTGGTAGGTTTTTTTCTTTCAACATTTTAAATGTTTCCATCACTCTCACTGCTTGCCTGTTTTCTAGGTAGAAATCTAATAAAAATTTTAATGTTCATTCTACTACAGATAAGGTGCTTTATTTTTCAAGCTTATTTCAATATTTTCTTGTGTTTTCAGTTTTTTGCAATTTGAATGTGAGATGCAAGGTGTACACTTTTTTATGTAGCTCCTACTTGGCAATCTTTAGGCTTGCTGGATCTGTGGCTTTGTATCTGTCCTTGGCCATCATTGCTTTAAATATTTCCCCTGCTCTCTTACCCCTTTCCTTTCTTTTCCTCCTGGTGTTTCAATTATGTATGTTTCAACTTTTGAAATTGTCAAACAGTTATTGGATGTTCTGTTATTTTGTTATTATTACTAATATTATTCCCCTTTGTATTTCAGTTCTAGAAGTCATATATGGTCATATATTTGAGTAAACTGACTTCTTCCTTGGTAATATCCAGTGCACTAATGATCCAACTGAAAGCATTCTTTATTTCTATTATAGTGTTTTGATTCCTAGCATTTATTTTATTCTTTCCCAGGGTTTTTAATCTAACTACAGTAATATCTGTTCTTTCATGTTGCCTCCTTTTTTTTCTGTTAGAGCCCGTAATATATCAGTCACAGTTATTATATATTCTAATAATTCCAATCTGTGCATTATCAGTCTGGGACTGTGTTTTCTCTTGCCTTGTAACTTTTTATTAAGAGGCTCACATGATGAGTTAGGTAAAGGTGTGAAGTTTAACGTTCAGCTTGTGGCGGTTGTGTTATGTTTAATGTTTCCTGCAGCTGTAGGCGTCAGAGACTTTAGATTTCACCTACAGCCTTAATTTTGTTTGCAATCAGAGATTTTAAGTTTTGTATCTTGGTTTCAGCTTAGTTTGGCTTCCAATATAAAAGTTTAAGAGATGAGAAAGAACCAGGAAAGGAAAATAAAAGGAGCAAGCAGGGAGGCAGGAGAAAAATGAGGACAGTACGGTCCCCCAGAGGTCAAGTAAAGAAAGTGCTCAAAAGTGGAGGGATTGATCAACCATGTCAATTGCTCAGATAACTCAACTGAGATGAGGCGAATGACTGACCTATGGATTTAGCAATAGGGAACACAGTCACCCTGACAATTCCAGCATCCTTTATCATGCAGTGTAACACTTTAAGCAAGAAAAGAAAAATAAATTGCATATAATTCCAGGTCAAGAAATAAGGAAATGGGGTCATTGTCAGAAGTGTGACAGCTATTTGGTGAGTTGTCTGAACCATGGTGGTATGACATGGGACCCGTCTCCTCTTCTGACTGAACCACAGCTTGTGAGTGATGGTTCAAGTCTGCGAGTGAGTTCAGGTTGACCTCTTCACCATGTGACCTTGAACCAGGGCCCAAAGTGACTTACATTTTCCCACTATAAAAATAAATGTAATGATCACCACTCAACTGAAACATTGTTTTTAAAGTCTGGGAAATGTTGATCTGAGAGAACAATGCTGGTTGGATTTTCTGAAAAGGAAAGCTGCATTCCATGACTATCTCTAAGTGTATGGAAATGGAATATTTTAAAATAGAGGGGAAAAAAGCTGTCCATCCAAATGCCAAGAGTGGATTAGGCAACTCTCACATACTTATTGAGGCTCAGTTAAATCAGTAAGGTTGTGATGAGAATGGACATTCCACATTAGCACAATCATTGGCCACCATTGGAATTCAGGACATGTTTTACAATGAGTGAATAAGTAAAATGAATCAATGAAAAGGATTCATTAGCTGTCTTTCAGTAATTCCCTGACTAATCTAACCACACACTTATCACTGTTTCTTGTTTCTCTGAAAGTATCAACCTAAGTTCCTTGAGGATTATATCATGACATTTATTTCTTTATATTTCTTATCACATTTGATTCAGTAGAAGCTATTATTTACTACCTGCTTATTGAATCAGTAATTTTTTGAAATTGAATGGTTAATTCAAGTTAAGTGAATAAAAGAAATTTAATTTAAATCAAAACAAAGATGTATAAGAAACAACCCAAATCCGCCAACAAAGATCAGATTATGATGGCTTGCAGGATTAAATAAATTGCAGTCAACATTCCTCTGATAATTGGGTATCCAGTGCCTTTATCAGAAACCTTCCACTACTAATCATAAACCTCTATTTACTGTTGCCAGACACGACCTTATCCTTCCAAGAGCCTTCCGTGACTTTTGTGAGATACTTTCTTGCAGGAGAGGCCAGTTGTGTTCTTGGTTACATATACTTTGGGGTGAGCTAACAAGTCGATGTGACTGCAGTCTTCCCCACACAATCTGATTCCATATGCCCCACCACAGGCTAGCTTCCTTTTTCTTACCAAAACAGGGTAAGTTTATATCATTGCTTATATAAGAAACAAAAGACACACACAGAGGTTTGAGAGGTTTAAGGATGGTCAATTCTAGTCCAAGATTATTCAGCTCATGTAGTTTATTCATATTCAAGACTGGGTTTATTATATCTGTGGATTTCAGTAATGGCATTGATAATAAGATTTGGAAAAGTAAACACTAACCTAAGAAATAATTTGTGATCTTCTCTTCTCTCTGCATTAGTAAAACAAACATTGTGAGCTTTAAAACAATAGAGATGTGTATTTGGAAATAGCATGTTGCTCTTTTCCGTTTTCCTGCTGCCATGCAGTTAGTAACATGATACTTGAGGTTGCAGCAGAACTTCCAAAATAAACTTGATCTTTAGAGTTTTACAACAATGATGGTGAACCTCTGAAGGTTCAGGGATCACATCTAAATGGAGAAGTAATGTTTTTGTACCAATTTCCTGTACCTCTGAATCACTGAGCTGAACGTTTCACAACAGTGGCAATTCTCGGCTGTTCCATGCTCAGTGACAGAACACTCACACAAAACAAGTCTCCTAACACCCATTTCTCCATCCAGCTATAGTTCATTCAAGTTTCTACCATTTTTCCTGAGCCTAGATGTAAACATTGGGAATGAAGAGTACGGTGTTCATAGTTGTAAAGTGGGACATGAAAGCCACTCTGTCTAGATCTGCCTAGTAGTCCCTGGACACACACAGTCCTCTTTTGTCCCATGTCCTTGACAAGACCGTTCCCCAGAGACTTTCCTAGGTGGTCAGCTAAGCTCTCAAAGGAGAAAGGCAATGACAGCAACCTGTGTTGTAGGACAATTCCTCACTCTTGATGCATTATGTGGGAGGAGGATGGGGCAGGCCACACAAACGGGGACACACACACACACACACACGCACACACACACCAACTCTGTGGTGGCATCTTAGGGATCACACAGGGCCACACTGCAGAGCCAGCACTGAAATCATGATTTCAACTTCCAAGCTGACATCTCTGCACTTCACTGATATACACATAATTTATTTTTAGTTCATAAACATTTAAAAAATTACTACTGAATTGTGAAAGCATAATTTGCTCAAATCCTGACATCACCCTGCATCAGTAAGCAAACATGTGATCTCCATAAATGTCATTCTCTTTGATTCTAAACAGTGAGAAGCAGCACCAGCCCTTTAAGGCTGTGGAAAAAAATTAAATAGAATACTTTATGCCAAGCAGAGAGTGTAATAAGTGCTCAATAGGATATGGCCTTAATTACTAATAATTAAAATAATACATGTTGATTGTAGAAAACATATTCAAGTATAAAGAAGAAAATACTAATTGCCCATCAATCTATCCCAATATAATCACCGGACCATTATAGCATATTTTCTGTTTTTCTAGGTAAATTCACATAATGCATTTCCTTGTTAAGAGGAATTTCAAATATACAAAAGTTAAAAGATAAATCCAATGCATACACATATACTTTCCTCCTAGAGTCAAAAATTATATGTCAAATTTGTCAAATTTGCTTAATTCTCTGTGTATTTGTGCATGTGTGTATAGATTTTTCTGCTAATCTCCAGGCTGCTCTCTATCCTTATACACTACTTGCATTGTTTCTTCTTTGGTACCACTATTACTTTTGTTTTTCATTTCTAGTGTTTGAACCCAGGGCTTTCACCTTGAGCTACATCCTCAGCGCTTTCTTATTCTTTATTTTGAGACAGGGTCTTGCGAAGTCACTAAGTTGCCCAAGATAGGCTTGAACTCTCGATCGTCCTGCCTCAGTCTCTCAGAATGCTGGGATACTGGCATGTGCCACCACACCTGGCTCTCCTTGCACTACTTCTAACCACTAAATACAGGTGTCTATATGCAGGAAAATATTCTAAAACATTTGAAAGTAAGTTGAATTCATCATAAGATTTTAACTGTAAATATTTCAATATGTATCTCCTAAAATACGGACAGCCTTTTCTCATAATCACACTATCATTATCACCAAAGAATATCAGCGATTATTCCCTGATGTTAATTTGTATTCAAATTTTGTAATTGTTTCCAACATGACTTTTCGCTGATTTTTCTTAAACCAATTCATGTAATGTTTGCTTATATCTGTTTTTCCAGAACAATCATCTCACCAATTTTGAATTACTGTAAGATATTTTCTAGTGCTGCATACATATATTCTAATGTAGACATAGCCACAGCCAGTCCCTTAACTAGACACACAAGTTGTTTCTTCTTTTTCTTTCTTTTTTCCTGTTACAAATCATGCTAAGATGAATATCTTAGTGCATTAACTTCTTTCACCTTTCCTGGTTACTTCTGAATATTTACATTTCCTAAAAGATAAGAAAATATTTAAGACCCCCCCCCCTTTTTTTTTTTTACATATTAGCAGACTACTCCCAAGAAAACTATTTGAGCATGACGGGCTAGTCGGGGCTCTCAACCCCTCCCTGTGTCAGGGTAAGTGATCCAAATTGTTTTTCTTGAATATTTTCTCTCCTTCTGATCAATGCACGATAATGAAACATAGAGCTTTGGGAAAACTTTTATGGCCCTGGCTTACAAAACTGTAAAAGAAGAGTTTTAACTGAAGGTAATTTCTAACTTTCCATCCAATTTTGTAGCAAGAATGTAATACTATGCTACTTCAACATAGAAAGGACCTGGCAAAAATCAACCAGTGGACCAACGACCAACCAACAAATAAATAAATAAATTTATCTTTTCTAATTCCCCATTTCCTTCCAAAGAGTTTCAAGCATTTGCCATTAGGACAGTATTTATAACTATTCTATTTTTTTTATTTATAGGCCCCTTGACAAAGCTTATCAACACCTCTATTGAGTCTGCTGACATGTGTATCAGTTGCCAAGTACATAACAAACACCAGGTTACTTCGCTGTCTTCATCTGGGGCAGTCACTACAGAGCGTCTATGAGGCATAACTTGAAGCCAGCATTATACTTGCTTTTAAAGCAGCTTGCACTATGGACCTGGGCTCTGAGCTACAGAACTGTACAGCTAATGACCTGTGATCTACAGACTCATCTTTCCTCAAACCACATGACAAACCTCCCGGACCCAAAGCCAAAGGAATTTATGGTTTTCCAGGGAAACGTGATATTTGCTTTGACAGTTTCACATAGCATTAACCCAAAAGCAGACAAAGAGCTGAAGCTTCATCTTCACTCCCCTTTCCTGATCAAGCCCTTTGAAGGAAAGAGATCACTGGGAAGATCCCTAGTCCTGGAGGTGTCAGAGGCAGAAACCAGACATACAAATCCCACTCTGCAGGCCTCTGGGAAAATGCCTAGCCATCACTGCACTCATCTGCCAGTCTTTCGTTGCCATTCCCCTTTAACATCAGCACAGCGCTGACTCCTGGCAGTGCCCGTGTCTGGGAGGGCAGGCAGGATGGCTGAGAGCCAGCGGTAATGTCTTTCTGAGCCCTGGCAGGCCTCGTTAAGCTCGGACTGGTTTCTGAAATGTTCCGCGGCCATTCCTGCCTGGCACCCAGACCCCTACCATTTTAAAGTTAACTTTTCACATTCCATTCTTTCCCTAATCCTGCAAACTAGGTTCTTTGTTTTTCTCACAGTTCCAACATCAACACTCCTTTGGAGAAAACTTTTACAAGCACTAGATAGTGCTAGTGCCAATGCATCTTAGCCTGTTTCTATAGTCAAAGTGAAACAAAGAAAGGAAACATTATAAAAATCGGTGTGGTGGACTGGAACCAGACACAATGAGTAACAGTCAGTATGCACATTTAATGACTTAAAAGCTTAGCATCTCAAAGAATTAAGCGAGGTGACAAGTACAGATTTTCAAGAGAGAGATGGCATTTTCTAACCGGGAACTCAGAGCCGAAGGATCACCTTAAACAGATATAGTCAAAATGTAGCAGACATGTGGCAAAATGGGAAGAAGCACAGCTGTTCCCTCTCCCTCTCTGAGTGGAGTTGTGACTTTAGGATACACAGTATATAAATACGATGCAACCAGCCATGGCCAGCATGGCTGTGTAGGATCTCCTCCATTAGGGAACATGAGGTGTGTCAGAAGAACCCAAAGAGGTTCAGAGTGGCCGCAGTGTTGGGGATAGGCAGATGCAGTGGGTGAGGTGGTAAAGGAAGCTGTGAAACAAAGAAAAAAGATAAGCAAGGAGAAAGTTCATGAATGGCCCAGAGGCTCCATTGAAGAGTTGAAAGTCACTTAAGTGTTTAAGATTTTGCAGTTTGCTGCATACTGGATTAACACTTTAGAAAAATGACTCTTGCTGAACCACAGAGAATGGACTGAAAGGGCAGAAAGATCAGCTGCCATATCCAAGAGAAGGATGACAGTGGTCTAGATGTGGGTGGTGACTGTGAGCTTGAAAGACATCTCCACCTATGCATTTGAGAGTTATTTAGGAGGTAGAATTGATAGGCCTTGGTGGCTAATGGGATGGGGTTAAGGGACAGTGATGGACAGAGAACACAGAATGACTGCCACATTCTGGCAGAGGCATCTGAATGGTGACATGAGTCAATGAAGGAGATGCACACAAGTGACACTAATCACTTCAGGTTTGGGTGGGCTGAGTTGAAAATATCTCTGGGAAAATCTCAGTGCAGATTTTTACAAGAATATATATGACACCAACACATAGGCAGTAAAGAAAGCTGGGTATGGAGGGTAACAGGCTCTCTGCTTAGAAGAGACAGAAGGACACTGCTTGTTTGAATGCTCTGCTCATTCTTGGCAGCTTAGTATAAATTCATTAAAAATCATTCTCCAAAAGCAAACCCTGGGGGAAGGCAGGATACCACACTAAAGACAGGAGGGGGAATTAGCAAAGTAGGGAAATAATCCTAAGTATCTTCATCACTGCACTTACTGTATGCCAGGCCCTGTTCTGAGTGCTTTATATTCATCACTTATGTCATCCAGTTTTTACAATAACCCTACCGCAGGTAGATAACTATTACACTCACTTTGCATAATAAAAGCTGAAACTTGGAGAAACTATGTAACTCTCTATCTGTGCTGTCCAATATGGTAGCCATTAGTGGTAGGTGGCCATTGAGGTCTGGAAATGTGCAATTGAGGGAATCAACTTTTAATTTAATTTAATTTTTATTAATATTAACTCATATTTAAGAACTAGCACTGGTTCCACTAGTGGAAAACATTTAAATATGTGTGGAATGATGTGAGTATGGGAATCAACTTTTTCAACTCTAAGCTGTGTGGAAACTAAATATACATCAAGCATTTCCGCTGAAAAATAAGTACCTGAATTGAGATGTGCTGTAGTGTAAAATGCATATTGGATTTTGGAGACACTGTGTGTGGGGAGATAATATAAAATAGCTCAATAATTGTTTATACTGATGATGTGCTGAAATCAGATTTTGCATATATCACGTTAAATAAAATATTAAATTAATTTCACCTATTTTATCTTTCTTTTTTTAATGGGAAAATGTTCAATTCCAAAAGTGGCTGGCACTATCACCCAGGCAGCCCTTTTGGGGGGGGGGACTCGCTTCACCTTTGGGGCGCCCCACGCTCCACATGTGCCTCTGCGCCCTCACCCCTAGAGGGGACTGACTCTCCCGATGCCCACACGACAAGAGGGCTTTCCTGTTTGCCTTTTTGAACTCTGTTTTCCCTGCGCCTTGAAGAGCCAGGCGCTGATGTCACTGTATAAACAGAGGGAAGGGTGGGGGTGAAAGTAGCATTGGAGGGAACGAGGCGGGGGGGGGGGCAGAGGGGGAAGCTGGGGGGGGGGTGGCAGGAGGATGGGGGGAGGGAAGGAGATTTTAAAAGGTGGAGTGAGTGGGGGGCATCAGCGAGGGGACATGGCAGCCCAGATAAAGAAACAGAATGGGATGGGGTGGGGGGACGTGGCTGCAAGAGAGGGGGAGTTTGGAAAAGTATAGGACGCCTCGAGCTAATTCCCCTGATTAAAAATGCATTAGTTTGGAGGTGTCAGGGACACGCAGCTGTTTTCAAGGCAAGCCTGGCTCCAAGAGGTCCTCCCGGCCGGCCGGCGGCTGCGTCGGGCTGGATGTCAGGAGAGGAGCGCACAGCCGCCGACGCTTGTCGTGTCCCCGACAGGGCCCTGGCCAATGTCCTGCTGCTGAGGGTCGTGGTAATTTACATCCTCTCTGTGTACATTAACTTATCTGCAGCCGCGCTGGCTGCGCCGCTTCAGCCAGCCTGTCTCCGGTGCAGCCTGGGAGACCCACCGAGGGGGAGCAGGGGGAGCGGCCTGGGAATCACAACAGACCTGGGTTCCGACCCGGCCCGGGCGGGGGCTCCGCGGGCCTGGGTGTGGGGCCGGAGGGGCAGCTCGGGAAGGGTAGCGGCTGGGGCTGGGAGGCGAGACACTTTGCGGCTAATTCATGACTCATGACTCATGGGCAGGCTCCTCTTCAGTGACAGCCGGGACAGTTGCTGGTTATTTGTAGCCCCTCAGCTTTCATTTCGCGGTAATTAAGCAGTCGTCGGAGGGTCGTTTCATACGGTTATAGGTTTGCCTGTTTTAATCATGCTCTGGGTTCCAGGGGGTAGCAGGGAGTGGAAGGGGAGGCTGGGAAGGAGGCGTGGAGGGCAAGAGGGTAATCGTCCCTGAGAACGCGTGCACTTTTCATAATTCTTCCGGTGACAGCCAGGGCGCTGGCCCCGCAGACGCCGAGGCCCGATGTTCTGTTTCAGGCCCGGGCCAGACCCTCTTCTGTGACACCAGCGGTCTTCCTGGAGAAGAGGTCTGGCCGTTTTCGAGCCACATGTTGGATTTGCTTCTTCCCCCTCTGGCACCACACTAATCATTCTCTTTAATCACTGTAGCTTTTTAATGAGGCCAAGTAGGTATTTATGGAGCCGTCTACTCTCTAAACGCTAATGCTTGATAAGTCATTTTTAACTTATCGGTGGGCTCTGCACGGGCCAAACCCAGAAGAAAGGGGAAATGAGAATAAGAGAGAGTCTGGAGTTCTCTAGGAAATGTCTAGTATACCTTTGGGTCTTAGACTATATCGAGCATTGGTGGGAAACGTTCAACGCATCAGGCATAAGAATAAGGAATATCCAGCGTCTGTTTCAATTCGGTGAAAATTCTCTGGCTATCATTCTTGATTTTTTTTTTTATTCCCTCCACCTTCTCTGTGGGCTGTTGCGTGTGTTCTTTAGATAGCATTTGAAGCTTCCATTCTAAGGCCAATTGTATAAAGTTCTTTAAAGAACTTTGGAGGGACACAGAGGCAAAATGAAAGAACTGGAAAGAAATGAAGGACAGAAACAAGATACATCACTGCCGAGAGAAGGTGCCACGTGCTCCAAATCTCAGTGGACGTCAGAGTTAAAGATGGAGTGTGTGGTACAGCAGGGATGTTGTTGCTTTCAAAAGAAAAGAAAAAAACCTCTCCAAGCCGGGGTAGGAGAAAAAGCGATGAAGCCCAAAGAGCCCCACAGACAACTAGAAAAGAATTAATAAATCAGTCGACATCTAAGTATTTAAAATGCAGCAAGACTTTGTAAAACATTTTTCAGCCATAAAAGGAATGAAATGCCAATATATGCTAAAACATTAATAAACTTTGAAAACATTAAGCTAAGTGATAGAAGCCAGTTCCAAAAAAGTACATATTATTTGATTTCACTTACATGAAGTGGCCAGCATAGGCAAATCTATACAGACAGGAAGTAGATCCGGGGTCACCTTGAACAGAGGACAAAGAGAGCAGGGTGACTGACTTATATGCATTAAATCAGAGAATTGTATGGTGTACGGATTATACCAAAATAAAGCTATTACCAAAGAAAATGACCTAAGAAAAAAGTGGTATTAAAATATTTTCTTGCCAAGTACACTGTTCCTATCACCATGACAATGTGGGCTGAAAAGTAACATCCCTTAAGGACAGGGATCTACTGTGGTTTTCTGCTTGGCCTGAGTGCCTAGAACAATCCTGCAGATGGAAGATGCTAACCTGATATCTGAGAGAACTTGTAAATAAGCAGATTGGTCTAGATCAAATGTGAACCACATACCATGCCCTTACTGCATCCTCTAGCTTTCCAATATTATTTTCATTATTAATAATAATAGAGCTAGTAACAATAATTATTAAATAAACACAATTTTGTTTATCTACTTTGTACCAGGCACTGTGCATATATTTGTTTCTAATCCTTATAAAACCCAGCAATGTAAACCCAATGAACCCAGGACTGTCTGGCTCCCAGCATTTTAGTCTGTTGTAAACATTGTGTGCATGGAGGCTAAACATGCAGCATGGGCAACATCAACAGACGTGCAGAGATAATTAGCCAAAGGCACCTACAGAGGAAATCAAAGTACGGAGTCCAATTTCTATATAGAAACTGAAAGAAGAATCAGGAAGCATCATAAACACATCACTCCAACAATGGACTTTCTTGTTTAAAACTATGATAATTGTACAAGTGTGGATTATCCATCCCACAAATGCAGAGGATTCACTGTGTACACAGCTCTGAATGAGCCGCCGAAAGCACCCAACATAGGAGCTTACATTTGCACCTGCCATAAAAGCCATTGTCACTTTTTAAAAAAATGAGTACACTACTCAATATGTCTGTATAAACTGAGATCTCTTTGTAAGGCTGAAATATTTTCATTCTGTGACATGTTAAGGAAAAGACCCAGAGCTCCCTGAAGGGCTGCCTAGATGACTGCTCCCCACAAACGCATCTGGGGAAGAACACAAGCAAGAATACTCCAGAACGTCTGAAAGCTGCTGCACTGAGTGCTTGGGCCTGAGCTACAGCTGTGTGTTCATTAAAGAGTTACTATGCCTCCCTCGTGTCAGCAGTCCAAGGTTCCAGTCCCACATCCCACCCAAGACTCAGACTCCAACTTACCTCGTGCATCTTAATTTCCTTAATATATTAAGGTCCTACCAGTACTAATTATCCTTGAAAAGCACAAAACCTTCCAATTAAAGGTTTCATGTTCCCCTATTTTACTATAAGAATTTCTTGTTTTGTTTTGTTGTGGTTTTTTGTTTGTTTTGTTATTGTTGTCGTTTTGTTTTTGTGCTACAGGGTCTTTTTTTCTTCTTCTTCTTTTTTATTTTGAGACAAGTTCTCACTAAGTCACTAAGTTGCCCAGGCTGGGCTTCAACTTGCAATCTTCCTGTCTCAGTCTTACTATAAGAATTCTGCAGTAAAGTTTCTAATACAATAGCCCACATTTTATGATTGAAAAAGCCAACTCACCTCTGAAGCGACTTATTGAAATTGTCATAAAAATCCATAACAACATGAAGAAAAAAATCTCAGTAAGTTCTTCTTCCAACTGTTAAATCCTCCCTCCACCCCTACAAACCATCTAAAATGCTAAGAGTAAACTGGCCAGAGGCGTTCCTTCACATATATATGTATACATTTTTTTCTTTCTTTCTTAGCTAAAATGAAAAGGAGGCACAGTTCAACCCGTAAGTGTGGAAATATTTCATAGCCTCTCCTCTTTCCTCCATATGGGAGACTTCAGAAATGAAATCCAATCACTTAGGTTGATGAGCTTCAAGAAACTTCCCGCAGTACTCAGGAGAGGGTACCACTGTCTAGGGAACGGCCGTCTACCCTGAAGCCTGTGTGGCTGTCACCCTCTAGTGGATGGTCTATGATAACAGTTGGCAGCCTCCTGTGGGGTGCAAGGGCTAATAGTCACCCTAAGACTGACCTATCTTAAAGAGGTAGATGACAGAGAAAACTGGCCCCGAGCTCTTCAGGCTTGGACACATACTTCCTAGGAAAGTGGGTATTCTTGAGCTGTTTATTCAGCCTGTGGTTCCCTCCTTTTGAGCCTGTGTTTATGTTTCCTAATGGTGTCATTTTCAAGAACAATACGTATTTCCTTAAGTCCAACTTCTCCTACAATTGAGATACTCCTTGGCAATTGATTCTCAGAGATTGCTTGGATCCGCATGACCTTCAAAATGTCCTCTATCTGCAGGCATACTGGGTGCTCCCCACTGCTTAGCTGGTAACATAGAGCTTGCCAGTTGAGTGCCAGTCTTGTGGTGACCCCTTCAATCTGCCTCGGAAAGTTGTGGACTAATAAACATTGTCTCAATATTCACTATTGTGTAAGAAGCCTAAATGTATCCTTAGAAACACTGTGATTAGAATTTTTAGAGGTAGAAATAATAGTGTTTGTGTACGCATTATCATAAGGCTTTAAGACTCAAGCACTATACTGTATTATGTTGGAAAATTAACTTTCTAAAATAACTTTGTAAAAATGAAGTCTGGATTTGAGTTCATTAGTACTACAAGATTCAAAATATAATAACATAATTTTAACCTTCCATTTTATCAGGTCGCTGAAGATTTATATTTATAAATCCAGATGAGAACTGAATTTCTACATCTTAGAGAGTTTCTAGGAGGGAAGGATTATGAGTTCAGGAAATACTCCACATTCTCAAAAGCCTACATTGTTGCTGCTCGCATTTGCTGTGAGAACTTAGAAGAAACCATTTCTCTGGAAGACAAGTGTAATTTCCTGAAGATGTGTTTATTCATCAGTAGAGGAGTTCCACGTCTGAAGTCAGGGATGCCCTTGGTTCTAAGTCTGAGGTTGCATAGGAGTTAAGCATGTGCAACTGGAGTCCCCTCCGCATCGTATCCACCTGATAGATGGAGACACTAAGGTCTGGCAAAGTCAAGCAGAGTTCACCTCTGTAGCCGACCACAGAGCTGGCACCAAACAAGAGACCCCTTTCTTTCGGTCACGCTGCTCTCATCGCTCAGATGGAATTTTCTTAGTGATATGAAGAAATTAGTTTCCTGGTCCTACTCTTAGAAGTATATTTCTGTTTGGTTAACCAGCATTTTTTTATTGTGGTAAGAATATACCTAACACAGTTACCATTTTAGCCATTGTAAGTGTACAGCTCTCTGGTATTAAGTATATTCATGGTGTTATACAACTTTCCCCACAATCCATTTGCAAAACGTTTTTTTATCTTCCCCAACTCTACGTCAACGAAACAATTCCTCATTTCCCCTCCTGCTAACTTCTGTAAATCACAACCCTACTTCTTGCCTCTATGAATTTGACTTCTTTATCTCATATAAGTGGAATTTGATAATATTTGTCCTTTTGTGTTTGGGTTTCTCCACTTAACATAATGTCCTTAAGATTTATCCATGTTGAAGAATTTTTTTCCCTTTTAAAAGATGCATTATATCGCAGTGCACGTGCACGTGTGTGTGTGTGTATTCCATTTTGTTTTGTTTGTCAATTCATCTATAGATGGACAGTGGGGAAAACATTTTTCTGGTGCATACCAAAAAATATAAATCTTTTAGGAACTAAATGCATGTCTGTAAGGAGATTGAAGCTGTATTTTTAAGAAAACTACTGGGAATTGCTAGACTAATTAAAGAATGACAATTACATGTAGAATTATGTTAAATCTATAGAATTTATTTCAATTATCTTCATATTTTCTACCACCACCTCCCATGTTAACCCCACATCAGCATAGGGTTACCTGTGATAGGTTATCAAAAAACGTACACCGGATTCCAAGTCAGGCATGGGGATAATTAAATGCAGTCTACCTTGTCATGAATTTTCCCTTTTCTTTCTAAAATTAATTCTACTTAATACAGATGAGCAGATTACTATAGTCAAGCTGCTTAATATATCCATCTCTTCTACTTAACATTTATGTGTATATGTGGGACATTTAAGATTTATTCTCTTAGCAATATGTAAATATTCAATATAGTACTAAATGGAGTCACTATACAGATGTAGATCTCCAGTACTTATATATCCTACATAAGCAAAATCTTGTGTCCTTTAACCAGTATCTCCCCATTTTCTCATCCCACTTTCACCCGTTAAAACCACCTTTCTACTCTCTGCTTCTATAGGTTGGACTTTTTTAGACTCCATAGGTAAGTAAGGTCATGCCACGGTTTTTCTTATTCTTTCCGTTGATATTTCCAAAGGAGGATAAACAGGTCCCTGTCCCCTACCCCTCCAAAAAAATCTTGTAAAGAGCATATTCTAATGGAAGAACAATGTAACAGCCAAGGTTCCTAGTTTAAAGCAACTGAAACCAACCCTAATGATTAAGCCCAAAAGGAGTTTATTGAAAAAAAAACACACAACATGTATAGCTCATGCAGTAATTGCAGGATGTCTGAGAACCAGACTTGAGGCTCCCAGAAACAATGGCCAAACCATGTCCAAAACTGACGTGAGGAGAACACCTCCAAAGGTTAGGCTGGTGCCAAGCAGTTATGCTCTGTTTGCACACCTGCTGGGACTTAACTGCATCCAACCCCTGTCTTGCCATTTCTGCCCAAGATCCAAATTTTGCAATGCTCGCTGTCCTTCAAAGCGAGATGCCTGGAGCAAACCGCAACAGCAAAACAGATTCCACACTGCGCCCCGCTCCAACTGCAATGCAAGTCTCAGGGAAGCAGAGTGATTGGTGGGCCATGGGTCACATGCCCATGTCTCACCACAAGATGTTTGGGAAGTAGGTTCTGTGTTTTCTACCTGAGGGAGGTGGCACAGTGAGGAAGAGGATGCCTCCCTGATAGAAAGGGTGTTCAAAGGTACTAGGTATCCACGACCAAAGGTGAAGGAACTATGTTCTCCCTAAGAATGATAAAGCAGAGGAATGGATGAAATTTTTAGTTAGGATAAGCAACTTCAGACGAAACTAGTTTTCAGATGAGGCTAGGTTCTTCTTAATCCAATTTCTTGAAACACCATTAGTGTCTGACAGGAGAAAAGCAGTGAATTGCAAGTGCTTGGTTCACCCTGTCCTGCCACTATAAACTCACAAAGCACGGGGAAGTGCTTCCTCTAAAATAGACTCAGCCTGCTTGATTAGGAAACCCGGAACTCGATGAACAACTGATAGCAGCTGAAATGTTCAAGAAAGGAGCCATGGCTTGTACTTAGATATTTGAATAATTGTTCTGCCATTAATTCTTATATACTTTCTTCTTTCTGCATTTTAGCAGTGAAAGTTAAGTAATGTATACATTTTTATTTTTAAAGTATATTCACATTGGGAAAGCAGAAGATATAGACCAGAGGTTAATGTCTTTATTTCTGTTCTTATATATCAGTAATTAGCAACTATACACTACTAGGCAAAACAGATGTACCTCAAAGGAAATGTACAAATGGCTGGAGTTGCTTGACCCGAACTATTGGAGATGGCAAATAGGAAGGTGGTCTGATATCTTGGAGTACGATATCAGAATAAGAAGGACCTAGCATCATTTTAAAATTGTTTTTCCCCTCAAAATGATTTCAAATTAGCCAGTTTCTAAGTATCACAAGTTATGTGTTTTTAAAAAAATAAAACCATCTTCAATGAAAATCTATATTTAAAAAAGTATCCGGAAATTCTATTTATGATGAAGCCCACATATCAAATCAAAGAAATCTATCTGCTGAATGGTACGTACAACTTTTCCTTAGTATTTAGTCTTTGGATTTTTCAACTACATATGATCTATGTCTATGAAAAAAATTCATTAGATATACTAAATTTGATGGAGGAAAACTGTTTTTAACTACAGATCATGTGTTTCTGTATAATGTTCTATAAAATAAATTGATTTGGTTCATAAATTTTTTTTCCTTTAAGTGCACTATATAAATTTTACTTTTAAAAAGAGGTATAATTTAATAAATGGAATATGGAAAAAAGAAAGCATGGATTGTTTTACCAAGTAATCCAAAGTATAAAATAAAATTATAGGCTGGAATAGAATGATGTTTAGCCTGAAATAAATCTCTTAGACTATCTAATCTAGAGTTGACAATTACATGCATTTAAGGACAGGTACTTTTCTAGTTTCCATCCAAGACAGACATAAATAATCAATCTCAGAAATTTCTAAGTGAGATCAGACATATAGTCTTGTAATTCTTAGAAATCTGGAGCTCACAGAAGTAGAATAGAGTGTCAGTTATGAGAAGCTTGGGGGAGAGATGGAAGGAGGAAGGGAAGATGAGATCATGAGTGGGTACAGAGTTTCCAGTTAGATAGGAAGAATCAAATCCGGTGTTCTGTTGCACAGTAAAGTAACTATAGTTAATGATAATCTATCGTATATTTCAAAATGACCAAAAGATGAGATTTATAAATGTTCTAGTCACAAAGAAATTATAAATATTTAAGGTGATAAGTATGCTAATTACCCTGATTGGATCACTCCACAAGGTATACAGGTATGGAGACATCACAATGTATGCCATAAATAAACAATTATTATTTGTCAGTTTAATTTTTTTTTAAAAAACACTCAGAGCTCTGGATAGCTTCTATCATTCTCTTAGCACTGGCATATGTTAAGAAACTGCCACCATACCTGGTATTCTCATCCCTTAAATTTATACACTGAAAAGCACAGAATGACCTACTCAATCCCACCCAGCTCGCAAATGGAATAATTGGTATCATAACCCTGATGGTCTGCACATGACCCAGATTAAACTCATAGTCACAGACCACATGGCACATGCTGATTACAGTCCAGTCCCTACATTCTCAAGTTTAGGATTTATGATGCTCCTGGAAAAAGTTTATGTTACCAACTTTATAATTTCCCTTATGAAAGAAGTGAAATAGGAAAAGACTCTTATGGATTATGATTATATATGAGTTCATTTATTGCTCATAAAAGGAGGTCTTTTTTCTCTGTGCTCATAATTTCAAAGAGAATGTTAAAACATTTACTGCACACAAAATTATGATTGGGCTATGGCTTGAAACACAATGCTCTCAGAAATGGGGAATGAGATATCCAGGGATTGGGGCAAAAGGATCTTTTGCTTGAAATTCCTTTTTAACAATAACAAAAAAAATCACAATATGCTACAATATCTATAGTTTAAAACAACTATTTACCCTCACATAAAAATGTGAGGAATCTTTAGGATTTAGTAATATCTTGTCCCACCCATAAAACAGAATGGTTATGGAGTTTAAGTTTGATAAAACATATTTATTACTGTTCGATTCATGAGTGAAAACAAAACACATAAATTTGGTACCTGGAAGTGACAGTCCCCAAAAGGAAAAAGAGTGAAAGTGCTCATAGCTGATAGTCATTCATCTTAGGTCAGGGCAGTTTATATACTGACACATGCTGTTTCTAGATTTATTGTCTCTCAAATGTAATTTTGTATTAGTTTAAATTTTTTTATCAATATAACTCATACATTGTTTTAAAAATCAAATCGTGTTTAAAAGTTTTTTAAACAAAAATAGCTACTCCATTCTCACTTCCCCATCATGTGTACACACACACCCACACACACACTCACTCACACTCCTCATATCCTAAAGTCAATCACTTCCAACTTTTCAGTTGCATATTTTGGTATCACTTCCGTATTTATAAGCAATGCACTTAAATTTCTGGATATATCTATTTAGACATTATCTGATACGTAGACAAAAATTTTAGCTCCTTTGCATACTCTTTTTCCATTCCTTTTCTACTCTCCCAGGTTTTGGTTAGTTCCACAATCAGTGTTTTCGTTATTGTGACTATGAAAATACTATTTATTACATTGCTGGATCTTCTGGCAAAGAAGTTCTTTGATTTAATTTTCTTTCTTATAAAAGTTTTCTTGGAGTTAATAGTTGCTTCATACTTCCATTTACTTAGTTTTTCTTTGATGCTCTGGCCAAATCTCCCCACACACTTCAACAGCGTTTTGAAATATGTCTTAGCAAAATTTTCCACATAGTCCAAGCTAGAAGTTGCTCTGTTGGTCTCCACTTTTCCTGCAGACACCTCCCCTCCCCTCTACCTGCTGCAGTCTGCCTGGCTGCTCTCAGGGTCTCTGCACAGCACACAGCTCCTGTCCCCGCAGTTCCCTCTGCACTGCCACACTGTTGATCCCTTCTTTCCTGAAACCCACATCTTCCTCCTTCTTGAAACACACTCTCATTTTGGCATAGCACTCTTCAAGAGCTTCCCGACAAAGCCTATGGGACAGGTGACATTTTCCGAGACCAATTTTACATGTGTGAAAATACTGTTAGTCAACCTTCAGACCAGAGTCATACTTTTCCCTGGGTATCAAAGATGCTATTTTTGCTGAACACAAAGTCATTGCTCATAGTCATCCAACTTCCAGGGGTGAAACTGAAAAGTTCTTTGCCATTCTTACTCCTGAATTTTTGTAAATGGTCCTTATCTTTGGAAACTTTTAGACTATCACTTTTACCCCCTGTATTCTTTTCTTAAACTTTTATTTTTCTGAGTATATGGCTGCATAATGATTACATTCAGGGAGTTGGTACATGTACCTAACACATCTCAATTCTTTTTTCATTCCTTTCCCCTCTCCTCCTCACCTCCTTTATCCTTGGTCTCCTTCCCTTTTGCAAAAGATCTATCTCCCTGTATCCTATTATCTACCTTTTATTTTGCTCTTTATTTATACTTCAGGTTTCTCAGATGAAAGGAACTATGCAATATTTAAGCTTGTGTGTCTGATTTACTTCACTTAACACTGTGGTCTCAAGGCACATTCGTTTTCCTACACATAACTCACATTTACCCAACAAGGTACCACAGCATGACTTCTGTAATTCACCTTCTTGATACTTGGAACACTCTTGTTCAGTTATAGAAAACAATGGTGTATGGAGATCATTTGTACCTAAGCTTCTTATCTATAATACTTACTAGGACGATATGGATTGAGTCTTTTTTTTTCCTGTGGGGCCAGGGATCAAACTCAGAGCCTTGCTCTTGCAAGGCAGGCACAGTGCCACTGAGCTAAATACACGACCCTGCATTGAGTCTTTAATTTTCTCATTTATTTTCCATCTCTGTGTTTTGTTTCTACTTTCTATAAGAGTTCTTTCATTTTGTCTCTAGACCTTTTAACCAAATACTTTTATTTCTTCTGTCATATTGAATTGATGTGGGCTGTTATTCTTTTTATATCATCCTAGCCTGTTTCTTGGATGCAATATCTCTGAGAATACTAATTATAGTTTGCTTTTCAGAAGTTTTCTTCTCTTCTTGCAATGTCTCTATTTCCTCCAAGTTCATCTGCTTTCCTGTTTATTGTGAACTGCCTTTCATGGTGCAGGCTCACCTGCAATGCCAGCTGTGGCTAGCTGTCCAGTTCTGTTCAAGCATGATCCACTGAGCATCTATTAGGAGCTCTATGGGAAGCAACTCCTTGCCGTGGAGTGACTGCATGTCCTGCACCTTTGTCAGGAGCTCCCATGCCTCTGTGTCTTCAGATTACTCAGTGTACTTGCAGAAGGGTATCCCAGTGTCCTAACTGTAAGTTAATGCCTGGCTGCATTCCGAGCGTGGAAGGGAAAGAGGATTGATGGGTGGATTCTCATTTCAACTCTAGTTTTCCCTCTCTTCAGCCCAGGTCTACCTGCTCTGTGGCAACTGGCCTCAAATGCAGAGCCTTTCTGACTCAATCTCTTCAGGACCTGACCTTCTTGCCTCCTGTTGGGGGTGGCAGGGAGTAGGTGTGGGGGTGAACTGGCTGCATCAACTGTTAGGAGGCAATCTGGGGTCTATACTAACTCATGTGGACTTTAAAGGAACCCCTTCCTTTAGCAGCCCTCCCCCAATCTTTGGCAGAACCTACTGCTCTACTCCCAGCCTCTCCTCGATCCTGTAGAGTGAGTCACCTCGTCTACTAAGTGTGGCCCTCTGTGGACACTTTTGTTTGCACTCCTCCCTTTCTCATCTTTGTTAGAGCTGCCCTAACAGGGCACCACAAACCGAATGCCTTAAGCCATAGACACATGCTGTCTGTCCCCCAGTTCTGGAGGCCAGAAGTCTGAAATCAAGGTATCTGTGGGGTGGATCCTTCTGAGGGCTGTGAGAGACACTCTGTCCCTGATCTTTCTCTTGGCTTCTGGTGGTTTGCTGCTCCTCTGGCTTGTGCTGCATGCTTTTGTCATCATCACATGATTATGCCTGATTCCCTTTCTCATAAGGAAACCAGTCCTATTGGATTAGGAGTCCACCCTACAGCACTATGACCTCATTTTAAAGCAACCGCACCTGCAACTTCTCCGATTTCTAAGTAAGGTTACAGCAGAAGTACAGGGGTTGAGACTTCAGCCCAATTTTCTGGAGGACAAAATTCAACCCGTAACACATACTATATTTAATATCTTTCAATTAGCATGAACAAAACTCTCACATTGTTTGGAAAAATCTTAGTTTATGTATTATCCCTGCTTGATTATTAATAGTGCCTTCCATCCTCAGCAATGCCCAAGTCTGAACAAGAATCATGTGTTCATCCTACATAAATGATCCTTTCCACTTTCATGAAATTATTGGAATAAAGCACTTTACTGTCATTCCCAGTGGATTCTAGACATAAATCTAGAGAAAATATGTTTATGTTTTCCTATTTTAATTTTATGCAGAAAGGTGTGTATGTGTGGGTACATGTACATATATACACAATTTTATAAAATTTTATGTAAAAATACAGTGGTATCTCAGTTCACGAACTTAATTCTTTCCATGTTCTGGTCACAAACTGAATTGGATGAGAGCCAATTCAAACTTCCCCAAAAGGTAACATTGAACCTAACCAATGAATTTGGTTCGGTTCTCATCCAATTCAGTTTGCAACCAGAATCATGGAAAGTATTAAGTTTATGAATCAAGGTATCATTTTTATAGGGCAATATATGTACACATATATTAGAAAAATTATATATATAGTTTTAAAACACACTCAAAACATATTGTGATAGAACAGCATTGTATAAAAGCAGAATTTTGAGTCTTTTATAAAAAAGGAAAGAAAAATGAAGCAAAACAGAGTTTTATGTTGCTAACCATAAACAAATTTCCAGCAGCTCAATACAATTGGAAACTCAGAATTCCCAAGATTCACAAAGGCTCTGAATTTGACCAAATCAACTATTTAAACCCATATTTGCTATGAGGTTGGGGACAGTTCAGTTTTTTTCATGGTAACCAACTGTGGTGTCATAAACACTACAGGATGGTCTCTTAATGATAGCAGTTGCTGGCCTATGAGGGAGATAAGATATTGTTAAAAATAAAAAAGTTGGAGCTAGCATACTAGAGTACAGAGCTGTACTGAGAAGATTTACATTATATAGAAACACTACTTTCTCACTGGACAAAGAAAAGACTCTTTCTGGTGAGAATTAATATTAGACAATGCTGGTGTTCCTTAAATAGTTCATACAGAAATTACCTATTAATAAGAAAGATCACAAGGAGAGGGAAAAACAAATATAGGCAGTCATCACTGAAGTGCAATTTGTGCATGCCTTTCTACAAAAACATCGCTCCGTTACTAATGGTATTTTTTGGTTAAGATCTATTTTTCTCTTGAAAAGACAAAATTTGTTTTGATCTCTTCTAATTATGAAATACATTCTCATTTTATGAAATTTAGAAATACATAAAATTTAGAAAATAAAAGGCATCTATAATGTTTAGGTCACAAGAGAATTTTTAGAATGCAATCTTGCTAAACATAGTTTTATATTTTCCTTTTTTCAGTGAGCATTACATCACTAGCTTTATTTCATGTTGTTAAAAATGCTTCACAAACATGATATTAACCATTTCCATGTTGTGGGAAGATGTTTCTAATGAACCTAATTTGTCAATATTATGAATCATGAGCATCTTATAAATAAATCTTCATTCATATTTCTTATAATTTCATTGTAACACATTCCTAGATATTAAATTATTAGAGAAAAGGTTATGGACAATTTTAAGATTCTCCCATTTAACAAAGACCTCTTCTCTGAAAAGTATAGCACTTTGAAAAAAGATATTGAAGGGGATATCAGAAAATGGAAAGACATCCCTTGCTCCTGGGTAGGAAGGATCAACATAGTGAAAATGGTTATAATTCCAAAATTGCTATATAGATTCAATGCAATCCCAATTCAAATCCCAGCAGCATGTTTCACAGACCTTGAGAAAACAATCCAAAAATTCATTTGGAATAAGAAGAGACTCAGAATAGCAAAACCAATTCTAGGTAACAGAGACATGGCAGGGAGTATTACAACCCCCAATTTGAAACTATACTACAAAGCTACTGTGATAAAAACAGCATGGTACTGGCAAAGAAACAGACCTGAAGACCAGTGGAACAGATTAGAAGATGCAGAAACAACTCCAGACACACTCAGCCACTTCATCTTTGACAAAGGAGCCAAACACCCTCACTGGAGGAAAGATAGACTCTTTAATAAATGGTGCTGGAGAAATTGGGTTTCAACTTGCCAATGACTAAAACTAGACCTATATCTCTCACCATGCACTAATCTAAAATCAAAATGGATTAAAGATCTAAATATAAAAACAGAAATGCTGAACTGGCTGGAACAGAGGTTAGGTAGAACTCTTCAAGACATTGGGGTAGGAAAAGACTTTATGAACAAAACCTCAGTTGCCTGTGAACTAGCACAAACAATCAACAAGTGGGATCTCTTTTTACTAAAAAGCTTCTGCACAGCAAGAGAAACCACCAGCAGTGTGAAGAGACAACCCACAATGTGGGAAAAAATTTTCACCAGTGGTTCTTCAGACAAAGGTCTACTATCTCGAATCTATAAAGACTTTTTAAAAATCAGACCTCCCAAATTTAAAGACCCAATCCAAAAATGGGCATCTGAAATGAACAGGCATTTCTCACATAATGAAGTAGACATGGCAAATAAACATATGAAAAAATGTTCAACATCACTGGTCATTCGAGAGATGCAAATGAAAACAACACTGAGATTCCACCTCACTCCAGAAAGAACGGCTGCTATCATGAAATCAACAAATAACAAATGCTGGTGGGGCTGTGGGGAAAGAGGAACCCTGCTCCACTGCTGGTGGAAGTGTAGACTGGTGCAACCACTGTGGAAATCAGTATGGAGATACCTCAAAGAACTAGGACTGGAAGTCCCATTTGACCCAGCTATTCCCCTGCTGGGTATCTTCCCCAAAGAATTGAAAGAATCATACCACAGTGATATATGTGCACCCATGTTCATAGTAGCGCGGTTTGTAATAGCTAAAATTTGGAAACAGCCCAAATGCCCATCAACTGGAGACTGGATCAAGAAAATGTGGTTCTTTTATAAAATGGAGTACTACTCAGCCATCAAAAATGAGAAACTAGACATTTATTGCTAAATGGATATACATTGAGATGATGCTCTTAAGTGAAATAAACAGGACACACATGTGTAAATACCGAATAGTTTCTCTAGTGTGAGAAACTGAAAGTGTAAATAAGGACTAAAAGGTATAATAGATATTGTGAAATCGGAAGAAAAGGGGCAAAGTGGAGGGGGAAGTGGGAGGGGTAGGGGAAAGGAAAAGGAGAATGGAAATAATATGAGAAAATGAAAAAATGGAAACAAAGTCTTTGTAAATAGGGAGGGATGGAGGGGTTGAAGGGAGGACAGGGGAAGGGGGGAAAATAAGAACCAAGAGAGTGTGTAAAGGTGCATATCTCTGATGATGAATGAATGTCATTATATTGTACACCTAAAATGTACCAATAAAAAGATATACAAAAAAAATTCTCCTATTTAAAACAGTTCTTCGCTGGGGATTTAGCTCAGTGGTTTCTCCGCCTGCTGAGCAAGCACAAGGACCCGAGTTCGATCCCCGGTACAAAAAAAAAAAAAGCAAAAAAACTCAGTTCTTCAAATGTTTCTACTCCTACTTGTTTACATTCCCAGACACACTTTATTTAAAATTTCCTTATTCTAAAAAATATTATTTAGAATTTTTATTGGGAGTACAATAAAACCATAAATTCAAATAGAAAGAATTGACATTTTTACAATTTTCAGAAATTCGATATGTGTGCATTTATCCAAATATTATTTTATAGCTCTCAATAAATTTCGGTGTTTTTTTCATATAATTCTCATACATTCCCTGTATTTTAAAGTTTTTGTTACTATTGTGAATACAATCGTCTTGTCTCTGTGTTTTTTAATCAGAGATTGCTGGATGTATGACATAGTGACAAGCCATAGAATATTTATATTCTAATCAGTAAATTTATTAAACTATTTGCAACAAATTTATAGTTAGCTGGTGTGTGTGTGGTTGGTATATACCACCTGAAAATATACTTTGGCTTTTTCCAATAGTAATATCCTTTCCCCTCCTTGTTTCTTCCATTAGCCACAGCTTTCAGAAAGTTATCCAGTAAATGTGATGTATGGAATCTTTAATTTGTTCCAATAGGAAATGAGAATAGCCTCTAATATATTACACCATTAAATATGATGCTGTTTGGTAAGTGTAACACTGCTATAGGATAACCTATACCTGAAGGGGTTACATGGGTGATAGGAACAAATGGAACAGAGCAGCATAAGACAACAGAGCTTGGTAAAGGAGACTGCACCTTCTAAAGGAGGCTACACAGCAGATACTGGTACACCTGTTATACCATATGAAAATACAGAACTACTGTTTAGATCTTTCAGTTTTCCAAACTGGAAGCAATAACCCTAATCTTTCTTTTTTTTTTTTTTTTTGCACACAGGATAAAATATCTGATATTTTAAAAAATTAATCATTATTTTATATGTCCTATGTTGAATTATCTAAAGATCTGTGTTTCTCTTCAGTTTTTACAATTTGTAAGTACGTGTCTGCAGTATGTAATGACTACACTCCTCGTGGGGAGTTGGTGCATGCACGTAATGCATCTTAATTCCTTTTTCATCCCCTCTCTTCCCTCCCTTTCTTCCCACTCCATCTCTTGATGCCCTTCCCTTTTGTAAAAGATTTATCTCCTTTTCCCTGTTCTCTTTTATTTTGTTCTTTATTTATATTTTGGGTTTCTCACATAAGAGAGACAATGTGATATTTAAGCCTGTCTGATTTATTTCATCTAACATTATGGTTTCAAGGTGCATCCATTTTCCTACAAATGACTCAAGTTTATAGCAGCACAATTCGTCATAGCTGAATCTTGGAAGTGGCCTGTATGTCCATCAACAGTTGAATGGATGAAGAAAGTGTGGTATTTACACACAATGACCACTACTCTGCCAAAAAAGAACAGCCATCTGATTTTTATATGCTGCATGTCAAGCATTCTCTCTAGGGTGGCTTCAACCAACTCTTTCCAGGGCTTTAAACAGTATTGATCTTTTCACACTGTCTTAATTACTATAGCTTTATATTAATTCTTGATATCTGGTCATGTAAGACCTTCAATTTCATCCTTCTGTGAGATTGTCCTGAATATTTTTGGAACTTTACACTTTCATATAAATTGTATATCATTTGCCTGCACGCGCGCACACACACACACACACACTCACACACTACCTTGCTGGAAAATTGATATTTTAATGACTCCATTGATTAGTTTGAGGAGAATTATTATTTTACTACAAGGACAATTACAATCCATCAATACCATGCATTTTTCCATTTATTTCCAGCTCTATGAAAGTCCTCTGCAAAATAAAAAAGTTTTCAAAAATGTAAAGTGTGACGTTATAGGGATAAAATTCAAAATATGTTGTGTAACGGTCGGAATGGCACAGAATTATAGACATGAGTAAGATCAGAGAGCTAGATCTGTGGTGTCCAATATGGTTTGATTTTTTGTTTTGTTTTGAATGTGCTGTCCAATATGGTAGCCAATAGCCACACAAAATGTGGCTAGTCCAGAGTGAAACATGCTCCAAGTATAAAATAGATGCTAGATAAAATCGTTCAGCAACGATGTCCTCAAGGTAAGATTTGGATTTGATCTGGAAGAAGGAATTGGGAGGACAGAGAAGAGCAGTGAAAAACTTCAGGTCTGCAAATATATGAGCTGGTCCTGGAATGGTCTAATGCATGCTATAGTGAAGAGACTGTCTGCCTTGTTGGGAGGATCCAGTGAAAAGAAAAGGCGGCATTGGATATGTAATGTGAGCCTAGCTAATGAAAGGGTTTGAAGACCAATCTGGGGTTTCCCCCTCACCGGGATATTTGGAAATCACATTGGAGTATAAAGCACATTGAGCCAGGGAGTGATGGTTGCCAAACAATGCTTTATCTAAAGTCAAATTTTTATTATCCAATCTTCCTCATATATAAAGATATAAATATGCTATATTTAATATATATATTTAAATATATATTGATATGGTTGGTTTATAACTAGATGTCCCCAAAAGCTTATGAACTCATAGATAGGGTTTTAGGGAGGTGACTGGATCATGGGGACATGATACTCATCATAGATTAATCCACTGATGCTTTTTTTTGTTGGTTTTTTGTGCCAGGGTTTCCCTTTGAAGTTCAGGCTGGCCCTGAATTCACTATGTAGCCCAGGCTGGCCTCGAACCCTCAGGGATCTCCCTGCCTCAGCCTTCTGAGTGCTGGGATTACAGGCGTGTGTCACCATGCCCGGAAGTCCACTGATGACTTTATAGCTAAATATGATGTTGGGAGTGAAGCCTGGTGGGAAGAGATGGATCACTGGGGGCATGGCCTGGAAGGGTCTAGCTCCCTCCTCCTCCCTTGGTCTCCCTCTACTTCCTGACTGCCATGTCATGAGCAAGACTCCTCTGCCATGCCACCCTGCCATGCCACCCTGCTTTAGAGCCAACCAACTAAGAAATGAAATATCTACCAAGTCAAAATAAATCTATAAATCTTTCCTCCTTTAAATTGTGGATGTGTTGGGTATTGCATCTCAGTGATGAGAATATCGATCGATCGATCGATCGATCGATAGATAGATAGATAGATAGATAGATACATACATACATACATACATACATACATGGACTATAGGGAGAGAGAAATATTCCAAGTTTATTCAGATTTGAGATGTTTCACAAATGATGGAGAAGAAACAAAAATAGGGGATAAAAAGAAGGAGAAAGGATCTAATAATTTCCTGAAAGTCAAGAGCACTGTGCTAGGTATATGACATGTACTACTCCCTTTGTTCTTTTTTTATTTTTCCGGTACTGGGGATCAAACTCAGGACCTTGCACTTGCCAGGCAGACTCCCTTTGTCCTTGAACAATCCTACGACAACCCAGTTATTACCTCCACTGACAAAAGGTCAATCACTCAGAAGTAAGAAGGCAAAGGTTGTTCCATTATTTCATGCAAGAATAGTTTGGAATTTCTGTTTGTCCAATTCTTCATTATACAGTACTTCCCATTAAGGGAATAGTGAACTGCAAACCATGACACTGAATCTGTCTTTTCACTTATAGGCATACCTAGTAAAAAACTGAATGGCAGAAAGGCTCATGCATTCAACAAAATACTGGTGGGCTTGAATAATGAACATTTTACACTTATAGCTCCATGACTATAAATAAGACAGACTTAAATGCACTCATGCATTAATATATCTAGAAAGGAAGGACAGATTTCAAATGGAGGCTGTTACCTAGATAAAAGGATTTGTTGTTTTTCTTAAGTGACTAGACATTTAATGAGAATTTAGTGTGGTATGATATCACAATGGTTCAGATTCCGAGTCCCTTTACAGGAGAAAGAGGAGGTAAGGAAAAAATAAGAAAACATGACACTAAGGAACTCAAAGTGAAGACGGAGGTTGCTTTCTTATTCTTTCTAAGGAGGCTGTAATAAAAGTGGGCAGTTTAGAAGTCAAAGAAATGAAGCATGTATAAAGAATAGAGCCTTAGGTAGTGGGAGTGCCAGCTATCTCTTCCCTTTTGGTGGAAGGGCACATGATTTACATGTTTGTGCCTTCTTAACATAGAAAGTATCCATACAAAACAAAGACCATCAGCTTAACATAACACAGCCTCTGCAAAGAAAGGGCATGTCTGGTCAAGTTGTCAGAAGCCACCAGAAGTTTCTCAGCGTGTGCCCCTTTGCTGTTCTGGAAGTTGTGTCAGTTCTTTGAAGCAAACTGTATTTTTTTGGGCAATATACCAAAGAATGATGTAAACATCAAAGCCTGATAAGTTGCATCCCAGTTCTAGCTCTGCCTCAGAAAACTTGCTTTATCTACCAGAACAACTTGTAGGGAATGCAGAGAGAGCACATTTATTGATTGGGACAATAGTCAACAGCACTAGGATGTTAAGGAAACCCCAAGCTGAGGAGAGTTAGGTGTTTGAAACTCTGATTATAATAATGTATCTTAACAATTTTAATAATTCTCTATTATAAATATCTGGAATTAGATCTTGCAGGACTGAAGTGCAAATAGTTCTAAGCAAAACAATTTTCATGGGAAAGAATGCTGATATTTTCACCCTCATCTGCACATTAAGATGTGTTTTATTAAAGTGCCTATCCTGGCCCCAGCACTCATGTTTAAAAAATTAGAAAGAAGAATAAGATAAGCCCTTGGTTGTGAAGAACATGTAAGTTAGCAAAAGGTAGTTAATCAAATAACATTACAAGCTAGTATAAAATAAGAGCACATGCATGGTCTAAACAGAAGCGTCATGCCAGAGCATCTAAACTTCCACATAATTTGAAGCAGGCAGAGAAACATTCATTATTATCTGACCCAATGTAAAATTCTATCTTGAACTACCGGAAGCTGGGGAGGGAGGCTGAGATATATTGTACTATGGAAAACATTTCCACAGCCCTCCTGGAAAAGTGCTTACTCTTTTCTTAACATGGAAGAAGTGTACCTCAGAACACCACAAATTCAGAGGACAGGTCCCTCCTTATAAAAAATAAAACTAAGGAATTAATAATTGTTTCTTATTATTTCATTAAATTTGTAAAATTAAATAAAACAAAAGTTTAAGGATTAAAGAGAGAATGGCTGTCCAGTGAAAGTGCCTTATTTCTTTGTTCCAAAAGAGAAACGAACATCTTGAGATTAGTTAGAAGGCAAATGAAACATTATCGAGTTGTGAAGACAAAGAGAAGCTGTGGACCCTGATGTGAAGTCTTTGCATCATCTTGTAAATTTGGCATTGAATTTTTCATGAATAAAAAACTGTGATCTTAATTCTTAAATGATGTGAATAAAGTTAGTTTTAGAACCAGGGATTTTATTTGGTTTATATAGTTTTATGAACTATCCCCTATGCTAGAAAATAAAGACAGTGGAAATTATCTGTATTTAATTCTAATTCAACAGCAGTGGGGCGAGGATAAGGAAAAGAAACTGTCTCCTCAGAAGATATTTTGGAGGTAGCAGAAGGCTTCCAGATAGGTGTGCCATGGCTTCGGGCCCACAGGAGGTGAGCCACGCAGGCAGCAGGAACACAGCCCCCCACCCCTGTCCATCAGCGCATCAAAATGAGAGGACAGGTAAGCAAGCCACAGAACCAGACTGCCAGATCACCTACAGAAACCCTAAAGGGATACAAGATGGAACACTCTGATACTCAACAACCTGGACTCCCTGAATTAGCCATGAAAGAGGATCTGGAAAAAATGAAATCAGAAATAATTTCTCACATAACAGCAAAGATTATGTCCATAGTGCAAGACATGATTAATAAATGTAGAGAGGACACAGACTGAAAAAATAGAGGAGCTGAGGAACATGATGGAATGCCAACATAGGAAACAAATTGAATCCATAAAACAGATTCAAACAGATTTCCAGGAGATTAAAAACTCCATTGAAAGTCTATGCAGCAGAAAAGCCACTGGGAAGACAGAATTTCAGATATAGGAGATAAGAGTGCAATTAGTGACCAGGAAAGGAAAAAATTCTTTAAAATTTTAAGGGACCATGAGAAATCAATCCAGCAGCTGCTAGACAATGCAAAGAAAAATAACATAAGATTGACTGGGGTCAATGAAGAAACAGGAGAGGTGCAAATGACATAAAAAAAACTGTTTACAGAAGTGATGGCAGAAAACTTCCCAAACAGGGGAGAAGAATTTGACATGCAGATAAGCGAGGCATACAGGACTCCAACTAGCCTTGATCAAAAAAAAATCTACACATAGTCATATAATTGTTAAGATTCCAGAAACCCAACAGAAGAACAAAATTCTACAAGCACTGAGAGAAAAGAAACAAATCACATACAAAGGAAAGCCCATCAGAATCACAGCAGATTCTCAGTGCAAACCCTCAAGACAAGAAGAGCTTGGAGTGGTGTGTTTCAAGCCCTAAAGGAAAACAACCTCCAACACAGATTGATGTACCCTGCAAAACTATCTTTCAAAATTGATGGTGAAATAAGATACTTTCATGACAAAGAGCACCTTAGGAACTTCATGAATACCAAACCAGCACTGCAAAAAATGTTAGACAAAATCCTAGGAATCACAACCCCAGGAGGCCCAGCAGAATGAATCTGCCAGGCACGACAAGAAATTAAAAGCAAAGGGGGAGGATCAAACAAAAAGAAAAAGTCATGACAATCTTAACTCAATACATGTTAGTTATAACCATCAATGTTAATGGTTTCAACTCACCAATCAAAAGAAATAGACTGGCATAATGGGTTAAGAAGCAAGATCCAACAATATGTTGCATAAAAGAAACACACTTAATTCAAAAAGAAACTCATAGACTGAAAGTTAAAGGGTGGAAAACAAAACTCCATGCAAAAGGAACCTGAAAAAAACAGGAGTAGCTATCCTCTTTGCAGACCAAGTGGATTTCAAACCAACACTGATTAAGAGAGACAAAGAAGGACACTACATCCTTGTAAAGGGAACAATCTAAGAGGAAGAGATGACAATCATAAATATCTATGCACCAAACACTAGTGCATGCAACTATATAAAACAAATACTAATAGACATGAAAAACCATATAAGCACTAATACAATAGTAGTGGGGGACCTCAATACCCCATTGTCACAAATAGACAGATTAACTAGACAAAAAACAAGCAATGAAATACTAGAACTCAATCAAACTATTAAAGATATGAACCTAACAGATGTTTACAGAGTGTTCCACCCCACAAAATCAGAATACACATTGTTTTCAGCTGCACACTGGTCATTCTCCAAAATAGGCCACATACTCATTCATAGAACTTATTTAGGCAAGTGCAAAGGAATTGAAGTTATCCCCTGTATATTATCAGACCATAGTACGATGAAATTGGAGATCCATAGCAAAAGAAACTGCAAAAACTTCATAAACACATGGAAATTGAATAACACACTTCTGAATAACCAATGGGTCCCAGAGGAAATTAAAGAAGAAATCAGACAGTTTCTTCAATTAAATGACAATGACAATACAACATATAAGAATCTATGGGACACAATGAAAGCAGTCTTACGAGGGAAATTCATAGCAGTGAATACGCATATTAGGAAAACAGAGCGTGCCCAATTAAACAACCTGATGCTGAACCTCAAGATTCTAGAAAAAGAAGAGCAAGACAAACCAAAAGCTCATACAAGGGAGGAAATTATAAAGACCAGGGCAGAAATCAATGCAATGGAGACTAAGAAAACAGTACAAAAAATCAATGAAGCCAAGAGTTGGTTCTTCAAAAGAATAAACAAAATTGACAAACGCTTAGCCAATCTTATAAGAAAAAGGAAAGAAAAGGCCCAAATCCATGTAATTAGGAATGAAAAGGGTCAAATTACAACAGACCCAACAGAAATCCAGAGAATCATCAATAACTACTTCCAGAACCTATACACCAACAAGATGGACAACACAGAAGAAATGGACAGATTCCTAGATACATATGAAGTATCAAAGTTGAATGAAGAAGACCTAAAAATTCTAAACAACCCAATATCAACAAATGAAATTGAAAATGTAATTAAAAACTTACCAACTAAGAAAAGCCCGATCCTGATGGCTTCACTGCTGAATTCTACAAGACATTTAGAGAGGAACTACTGCCACTACTGTTTAAACTCTTCAATGAAATTGAAAGGGAAGCAATACTCCCAAATTCATTCCCAGAAGCAAACTTCACCTTGATCCCCAAAGCAGAGAAAGACCCAACCGAGAAGGAGAACTATAGGCCAATCTCACTAATGAACATAGATGCAAAAATCCTCAGTAAGATACTGGCAAATAGAATGCAGAAGATCATCAAGAAGATCACACACCCTGACCAAGAGGGATTCATCCCAGGGATGCAGGGATGGTTCAACATACACAAACTGATAAATGTAATACACTATATCAGTAGAGCCAAGGACAAAAAACAAACGATCATCTCAATAGATGCAGAAAAAGCATTTGACAAAATCCAACATGCTTTATGATAAAAACCCTACAAAAAATTGGAATAGATGGTCTCTACCTCAATCTGATAAAAGCCATCTATGAAAACCCAATAGCCAATATCATACTAAATGGTCAAAAACTGAAATCCTTCACACTAAAATCACGAACAAGACAAGGATGTCCACTCTCACCACTCCTGTTCAATATAGTCTTGGAAACATTAGCCACAGCAATTAGACAAGAGAAAGAAATAAAAGGAATAAGCATAGGAAGCGAAGAAGTCAAACTGTCATTGTTTGCAGATGACATGACACTCTATATAGAAGACCCCAAGAACTCCACCAAAAGTCTTTTAGACTTAATAACCAAATTCAGTCAAGTAGCTGATTACAAGGTCAACACACAAAAATCAATAGCTTTCCTCTATACAAACAACAGACTCACTGAGAGAGGAATAGGGCAAACAATTCCTCTCACAATAGTATCTAAAAATCTGAAATACCTAGGAATCAACCTAACAAAAGAAATCAAAGACCTCTTCTCTGAAAATTATAGCACTTTGAAAAAAGATATTGAAGGGGATATCAGAAAATGGAACAACATCGCTTGCTCCTTGGTAAGAAGGATCAACATAGTGAAAATGGCTATACTTCCAAAATTGCTATATAGATTCAATGCAATCCCAATTCAAATCCCAGCAGCATACTTCACAGACCTTGAGAAAACAATCCAAAAGTTCATTTGGAACAAGAAGAGACTCAGAATAGCAAAACCAATTCTAGGTAACAGAGACATGGCAGGGAGTATTACAACCCCCAATTTGAAACTATACTACAAAGCTACTGTGATAAAAACAGCATGGTACTGGCAAAGAAACAGACCTGAAGACCAGTGGAACAGATTAGAAGATGCAGAAACAACTCCAGACACACTCAGCCACTTCATCTTTGACAAAGGAGCCAAACACCCTCACTGGAGGAAAGATAGTCTCTTTAATAAATGGTGCTGGAGAAATTGGGTTTCAACTTGCCAATGACTAAAACTAGACCTATATCTCTCACCATGCACTAATCTAAAATCAAAATGGATTAAAGATCTAAATATAAAAACAGAAATGCTGAACTGGCTGGAACAGAGGTTAGGTAGAACTCTTCAAGACATTGGGGTAGGAAAAGACTTTATGAACAAAACCTCAGTTGCCTGTGAACTAGCACAAACAATCAACAAGTGGGATCTCTTTTTACTAAAAAGCTTCTGCCCAGCAAGAGAAACCACCAGCAGTGTGAAGAGACAACCCACAATGTGGGAAAAAATTTTCACCAGTGGTTCTTCAGACAAAGGTCTACTATCTCGAATCTATAAAGACTTTTTAAAAATCAGACCTCCCAAATTTAAAGACCCAATCCAAAAATGGACATCTGAAATGAACAGACATTTCTCACATAAAGAGGTAGACATAACAAATGAACATATGAAAAAATGTTCAACATCACTGGTCATTCGAGAGATGCAAATGAAAACAACACTGAGATTCCACCTCACTCCAGAAAGAATGGCTGCTATCATGAAATCAACAAATAACAAATGCTGGCGGGGCTGTGGGGAAAGAGCAACACTGCTCCACTGCTGGTGGAAGTGTAGGATGGTGCAAGCACTGTGGAAATCAGTATGGAGATACCTCAAAGAACTAGGACTGGAAGTCCCATTTGACCCAGCTATTCCCCTGCTGGGTATCTTCCCCAAAGAATTGAAAGAATCATACCACAGTGATATATGTGCACCCATGTTCATAGCAGCACAGTTTGTAATAGCTAAAACTTGGAAACAGCCCAAATGCCCATCAACTGGAGACTGGATCAAGAAAATGTGGTTCTTTTATAAAATGGAGTACTACTCAGCCATCAAAAATGAGAAACTAAACATTTATTGCTAAATGGATATACATTGAGATGATGCTCTTAAGTGAAATAAACAGGACACACATGTGTAAATACTGAATAGTTTCTCTAGTGTGAGAAACTGAAAGTGTAAATAAGGACTAAAAGGTATAATAGATATTGTGAAATCGGAAGAAAAGGGGCAAAGTGGAGGGGGAAGTGGGAGGGGTAGGCGAAAGGAAGAGGAGAATGGAAATAATATGAGAAAATGGAAGCAAAGTCTTTATAAATAGGGAGGGATGGAGGGGTTGAAGGGAGGACAGGGGAAGGAGGAAAAATAAGAACCAAGAGAGTATGTAAAGGTGCATATCTCTGATGATGAATGAATGTCATCATATTGTACACCTAAAATGTACCAATAAAAGTATATACAAAAAAAAAGAAGATATTTTGAAGCATTTTTTTGAGATGGTACCAAAAAGAATGTTTTAAATTTTGGAACCCATGTTCTTTTGGTTAGCTATTTATAAATATTCTAATAAGAAAATGCTCAGTCATTCCATCTTATTATTATGGTACTTTAAAAATGTTATGAGTGTTTGTAATACACAATAGTTACCGTTACTCTGGGGAATTGGCACATTGTACAAAGACACCTTATCACCCTGATCCCTTCATTTTCCCTGATTCCCCTCCACATCTCCAAAAAGTTTGCCTTCTTGTTTCCTACCATTTCATCTTTATTTTACTCATTTATTTATATTTTAGGTGTCTCATAGAAGAAAAATCATGGGATATTTAATTTTCTGTGTCTGGCTTATTTCACTTAGCATTTTGGTTTCAAGTTCCATCCATTTGCCTGTAAATGACATGATTTTGTTCCTTTTTATGGCTGAATAATATTTCATTGTGTATATATGCCATAATTTTCTTTATCCATTCATCTGTTGATGGGTATCTAGACTGTTTTCAGAGATTAGCTATTGTGACCTGAGTATGCCTCTATCATTACAGTATGATGCCTTTAATTCTTACAGGAATACACCCAGGAGATGTAGAGCTGGGTCAAGTGAAATTTCTATTTTTCCTTTTTGAGGAATCTCCATACTGATTTCCACAGTGGTTGTACTAGTTTACTTTCCCATCAGCAGTGTACAGGGTTCGTTTTTCCCCACACTTTCCCTCATCAGCACTTTTTAAATTTTTGGATTAAAAACATTTTTTTGTTTCTTGATAACAGCCATTCTGACGGGAATCTCAGGATTGTTTTGATTTGGATACCCCTAATGTCTAAAGATAATGATCATTTTTTTCATTTACTTATTGGCCATTTGTACCTTCTTCTTTTAAGAAGTGTCTATTCAGTTTGCCCACTTTTTCACTGGGTCCTTTCTTTTGAGAGGGTTAATTTTTTAAATTCTTTATATATTCTAAGTATTAGTCCTTTATCAGAAGAGTAGCCGGCAAAATTTTTTTCCCATTCTGTCGGTTGGCATAGGTTGTCTTTTCACTTTGTTGATTGTTTCCTTTGCTGTGCAGAAGTCTTTAACTTGATAAAGCCCATTTGTTGGTTCTTGGTATTACTTCCTGTGCTGTTGGAGTTCTGTTCAGGAAGTCTTTTCCTGTGCCGATGGCTTCAAGTGTTTCCCCTATGTTATCTTCCAGCAGCTTCAAAGTTTTCATATCTGGGTCTTTGATTCACTTTGACTTGATTTTAGTGCTGTGTGAGAGATATGGATCTACTTTCAATCTTCTGCACGTGGATACCCAGTTTTCCCAGAACCCTTTGTTAAAGAGCCTATCGTTTCTCCAACGTATGTTTTGGGGCCCTTTATCAAAAACTAGATGGCTGAAGGTACATGGGGTTGTTTCTCTGTCTTCTGTTCTATTCCATTGGGCTATAGGTTTATTTTTATGCCAGTACTGTGCTGTTCTTTTTACGATAGCTTTATAGTATAAACTGAAATCTGGTATAACGATGCCTTCCACTTTGCTCTTTTTGCTCAGGATTGCTCTAGCTATTCTGGGTCTCTTTTGGTTTCATGTGAATTTTGAGATTGTGAAGAATATTGTTGGTATATTAATAGGGATTGCATTAAGTCTATAGATAACTTTTGGCAATATGGCTATTTTAACAATATTTAATTCTTCCAATGCAAGAACAAGAGATGTCTTTCCATATTCTAATGTCCTCTTCAATTTCTTCAGAGCTCTGTAGTTAAAATCTTTCACCTCCTTGGTTAGGTTGATTCCTAGGGATTTAATTTTTGTAAGCTATTATGAATGGAATGGTTTTCCTAATTTCTTTCTTGGTTAGTTCAGTATTGACGTACAGGAATGTTATTAATATTTGTGTGATTTTGTTATCTTGCCACTTAGCTGAAGTTGTTTATCAGATCTAAGAATATTCTGGTGGAGTTTTCTGGGTCTTCTGTATGAAGGATCGTATCGTCTATAAATAGGGATAATTTGATTTCATCTGTTCCTATTCATATCCCTTTTATTTCTTTCTCTTGCCTTATTGCCTGACCAAAGTTTCACACACTCTATTGAACAGGAATGGTGAGAGTGGACGTCCTTGTCTCATTCTTGACTTTACAATGATTTCAGTTTTTCCCCATTCAGTATGATATTGTCATTCTACTTTTATTAGAAAGGGAATTATAAATGATATTTATTGACAAAGGAATTAGCTAAGATTGTTTTTAATGAGAGTAACCAATGTTATGAAAGCGTATGGTTCAACTTGCAGTTTCCTACTTTGCTAGTCTAAGAACTCATGGGAACTGCTGTTTCCTAAAGTAGTTTCATAATATAGCCTTTAAAATGCTCAGGCCTTTTGATTCATCATCCCTACCTCTGGAAACCTATCTTATTAAACAGACAGGAAGGTTTTAGGGTTTTTTTGTGGGTTTTTTTTTTGTTTTGTTTTGTTTTTTGGTACCAGGGATCGAACTTGGGACCTTGTGCTTGCAAGGGAGGCGGCAGAAGCACTGAGCTAAATCCCCAGCCCAGGTTTTAGAATTTTTATCAACAAAGACTGGCAGTCTCCCCCGAGGTCACTCTCCCTCCACACTCTGGCTCTGGTCTGTCTGAGTTCTTTCTCTCCCACATCAGCTCTCACACCGGACCTCTGCCCAATGTCACTCCCACTATCAACCCGTGACCCTACCAGCTGCATCTTTCCATTTGCATTACCTCCCTCCAGCTCGCCTCTCCTGGCTTCCCAATCTAATGAATTTTTCCCTGTTAATCTCTCATTGTTCCATTTGTTTCCTTTCTGGAAACAATTTGTAAGTATATATTTATGTTGTTGTTTATTAATTTGTTTATTGTTTAATATCTTTCTATTAGACTGAAAGCACATGAGGGCAGAAACTGTACCTTTTATTTTTTTAATCCAATAATGGATACATAGCAAACTTTTAATAAACCTTTATTGAATGAATGATTATATGAATGAACAAATAAATGAATCAATATGCTAGGTTAAAATGATGATGGAAAAGTAGGGTATAAAGTTGTGTGACCACTATCACTAAAGTGATTTTGCAATATTAGGCATTAAAGAAAGAAAATGTAAGAAGGCAACAAAATAAAATGTTAACATAAATTGTTTGGGTTATGAAATTATGAGTAATTTGATTTTTTCTCTTTGTTTTTCTGTATTTAAAAGTTTTTCTTTAGTGAATATATAATTTTAATAAATATAAATCACACATTTAAAAACTCTGAGAACAATATTTACTTTTAAAATCTCCTCCTTACAAAATAAAAATGAATTTCTGGTCCTCAATATTTATTTATTTATTTATTTATTTATTTATTTATGTTGGTTTTTTGAGGCAGGGTCTTACTATGTAGTTCAGGCTGGCCTTGAACTCAAAGTAATCCTGCTTCAACCTTCTGTATGGGCCACCACACCTGAATAATTATTATAAAATGTTTCCATCTATATTTTCTAACATTCATAGTCATTTTTATTCATTTTTATATATGGAATTTGAAGAGTGCATAAAGAGATTCTAAATGATATCTTTGGATAGAACAAGATAATCACAAATTCCTGGTCCCAGGATATGGAGAAAAGTAACTCAATCGCATAAATATCTACATGCCATTGTTTAGTAGAGACAGAGATAATTATGCATTTTCATTTAAGATGGTATCGTTTGACATTTGTTAGCAATTTCATGGCAATATAGGCCTCTGAAATTTCATCACTGGCCCCTTCAGAGCCCAATGTAATTTCAGTAAAGATCACTCCTTATTTGTGAATAAAGTGTCTGTCATCCTCTTCAAATATTCCAGAAATCTTCTTTCCATCCCAATTTCTCTCCACTTTTTAAAATATCAGATGTTTGTGTGGAAGAAAGGGAAATAGAGTACAAGATTCTTTCGCTTTCAAACATCTTGCAGATATACCTGTTTCTCACCACATCTTTCCAGTCTGACCATTACCCTTCCAATCCAGGCCAGTGTCAACTCCAACCTCAAGGCCACTAAGTGGTTCTTTCCATCCATTAAAAACTATTAGGGTATTGGTTATATATGAAGTGGAATCCACCTATCTAATTTTGTATTTTAATGAGTTTTGACAAATTTACCTCAGTCCATGCACCACCACTATAGAGATGGGGAACATTTTTAAAATCCCCCTCACACCCTGTGATGGTTACTTTTTGGTGTCATCTGGGCTGGACTGAGCCCCAGATACCTGGTGAAGCATCATTTCTGGTGTGTCTGCGAGGGTATTTTCAGAACAGACTGACATGTAGGTGAGTGGACAAAGCAGGGAAAATCCTCCCTCAGTGTGGGCAGGCACCATCCATCTGGCCAGGGGCTTGGATGGAATAAGAAGGCGGAAGAGGGAGTCTTCTATCTCTTCTGCAGAGGGATGCCTTAGAAATGGGCCTTAGTTAATTCAGAGTAAAAGCTACTTTATACTTACCCTAAAGTAACTTAAAAATAGACCTCAAAAGATCAAAACAATCTATAAATAACTCTCTGCCATAAAAAGTACATCATTCTTAAAAACTATATGTAACCCAGTAAACAACATATAATTCAAATGTACAGCAGCCAATAATCAATTACTAGACCCACAAAGAAGCAGAAAAGTATGATACATAGCCAGGAAAACAATAAATAGGAATAGAAGCAGAAACAACAAAAATAATGGAATTAGCAAACAAGAAGATTAAAATAATTATTATAAATAAATATCTCAAAATAGCTGTTTCCTATATTTTACACAGTTTTCTCATTGTCTACAGCCAAATAATAATTACTGATCCTAGTTATTGCTCATGGCAGGAAACATGAGTCTTTTTTTCTCCCTTTCTGACATCTGCTGTTGCATATTCCAGAACGTTCTCTGAAGAATCCAAAGTGATTCTCTCAATACAGTCTAATCATATTAGCCCCAAATTGTAGGCCCTACATAGTTTCCTCCCTATCTACCTCTGCAGCACCAGTTTTCACCACTTCCCAATTTCTACTTTATACTTCAGCATTACTAAGTTTCTTTCAGGGTTCTTCAACTATGTCATGTTCTCTCTCACATCTGGACCATTGCAAATATTCTTCTGTGCTTGAGATATTTGGCCTGCACCCTAAAGAGCCAATATTCTTCATTAATATGTACTTATTCTTCACAACTAATTTACACGCTCCTTCCTCCTACAGGTCACTAACGAAACCTAGAGTTGGTCTCATATCTGTTCAACACTCTCATGATACCAGTATTTGCCTTAAAATAGCTCTCATCATTTCATTAAAATTACTTGTTTAATATCTGTCTTCTATGTTGTACTTAAATCCGAATGTAGGTTCAACATCTCTCTCACTAAATCTTCTGAATCTCCAGTGCCTTGCAAATCCTGTGCAGAAGAAAGTTCAACACATATTTGTCTATAAACTAATGAAAATATAAAGTAGTTAACCAGAACTGATGGGGGATAGGGAGAGGGAGAGGAAGGGAAAAAGCAAATCAAATCAACAAACCCAAATATTCAAAAACAGAAGGATTTCAAGGACAGCAATTTTTCACTGTGTTCACTCCACGGGTCGAACTTTCCAGATGTCACTTAGCTCCTCACTGTTTTGCCTGTGTTGATAGAGGCACTAAGGTAAGAATGGTGCATTTGATACCTTTTCCCCTGTTAACCAAGAGTACTCAGAGTAAATGCTTTTCCATAGTGGAGTTTTCAGAGGTCATCGTGATGAACAAAGTGTCACAATAACTGAGTGCAGCACTGGGTGACTTTATTCCTCTGTCTTAGGTAATTCCATGAAAGAGGGAGATCCATTTGCCTTAACCTGTTCTTTGTCACCACTGTTGTTTTAGTGTCACAGTAAAAGAATGTTCACAGACCTGTTGTGATATACATCAAACTAATCAAGTAGTGTGAACAAACAAAGTCAGGTTGTGGCAATCAAAGATGAGAAAAACAATATTTAGAACGATTAAGAGATTTCATGCTATTTACATACAAAGAAAGTATGAAAAAGTCATAACATTTTAATTCAAGAATTGTGGTTCTAGTACCTAAAACACAGACATGACCTGCTTATTTACGGGATTCAGCCTTTACCATCTATCACTTTACCAAAAAAATAACAGAAATTTCCCCTTAAAGTGGCATGCGTTAGTGTCATTTTTAGAATACCCAATAAAAGATATTTTCAAACTAAAATTAAGATTCCCTTAATGAAACTTTCTTTTGGTGGCAAGGAAGTCATTTATTCACTAAAGATCCAGCTGGCATCATAAAGATATCAGATCATGAAAACGTCAAATGTTTGTAGAGGTTATTGGGTCCAAACTCCCATTTTAGAATCACAAAGTGGTTTTTCAACAGCATTCTCTGCTTCCTTGCATATTATGTCTCCCTCTGTTTGACCTCACTGACCTCTGGCTTGTTAAAGCTTCTCTCTTTTCCCCTTCCATCAGCCCTTCCTGTTTCAGTTCCTCCATCCACAGCCTGGACTGAGCAGCAGGTACTGGGAGCACTGCTCTAACTGTGAACTAGACCTCGGCTCCTGATCTACTTCTTCTGCCATTCCAACTCTCCAGGTCTGGGCCAGCCTCAGACCCTCAAAGTCCTCTTGGACATTTCACTGGGCAGCACCCCTCTCCAGTGAACATCTTCACTCAAGCTCTTCACTTGGTCCACAAAAGCAAGTAGCAAAACTAAGGACCTGATCCACGGCAAACCAAGCTCTACCAACTGCTGCTCTGTTGCACTCCTGGAATTTTTGTAAATACCGGGAACCCTGGGACCAACAACTCCAAATCCTTTCACTTTGTAAATAAGGAAATGGAAAGAAGCCCTAGATACTATGTCACTCACTTAATGACAAAGATCTGACTATAATCTACAAAAGGAAACCTCACTCCTTATCCCACCTTACTTTATCTGACTCTTCAAGGCATGAGTTATCATTTCAACATACAGTTAACCAAGAATAAAGAAATCACCAAGGGAAAACGCCTCATTTTCCCAATCTCTACCCCAACGTGATGGAGTAAAATAAATATAGGTGCTGGTACCAGAAAGACCAACTCTCAGTTCTAATGTTTACCATTTTTGTGACCTTGGGAAAATTACTAAATTTATCTCTTGTGGTCTAAATGTCTTCACCTGTGAAATGGCAACACTGCACTCGTAAATCACTCCAGAAAGAGCCATTAATGGTCGCCTATTCTTACATTTGAGCATATTTTTTCACTTCTCATCTGTCTTAATCTCTCGATAGCTGTTATCCATTCTTCCTGCTTTAAAACACTAGTTCTCTGCCACGACTGCAAATTGTCATCACTTTGAGAACTTAAAAACCTGCTGATTCTTGGGTCCCACTCCTAGAGATTCTGATGTAATTGGTATGAGGTACAGTCTGGGAATTGGAATGTTTATATCTCCCCAGATGATTCTAGTAGGAGCAAAGTTTGAGAAGCACTGCTTTAAACCCAGAGCTTGCCACATTCCTGAGGGACAACAATCTCCTGCATCTTCTCCTACCTCTTGATCCTCCTTTGTATCTTCCCCTTGCTGTTTTGCCATCATTTGGATGGTTTTATCCCATCACCACTACAAATCTGCCTCTTGTATTTGTACCTGAACACTTGGCATTTAAATCAAGCTCCCTAAATCTGCCTCTCTTGACTCCCACATTTGGGTTAAAAGTCCATTCACATTCATAATTACCCCGGCTCAAAACTAGGCATGTGGAAATCTCCAGACACCTAGATCTTGATTCCACCCTCTGCTGCTTCTGCCCTGTCCAGCCAGAGCTGGGCTCTTCCCTCTCCTCTCCTTCCATATCTCTCTTGTGTGGCTTTTCAATTCCATATCTCCCCACAGCTGCTTCCGGGCTTCATGGGAGTCCACAGCTACTGCAGGAGCCTCCAAAATGTCTCTGCCCATCGCCTCTTCCATGACTCACTGATTTGTTCCCTGTATCTTCATGGCACCTTTTAACAGCCCAACAAAGTGGGTTTCACAGGGCAGTTTCAATGGGGACCACACTAATGTTGGAGTGAATTATTTTATAAATTAATATCCCTACACATGTGTACCTAACTGCCTTATTCGTCACCCTCTAACTTTATATTAATGCTTACTGTGTTTATTTTTATGTAGTTGTCTCCCATGTGAGAGCATTTGTTATGTAAGGGGAGAGCTTTGTCTCTTTTTGTTCTCTGATTTATGAAATAATGCATATCAAACATGGTCAGCAGCCTAAGTGCCCTCACGAGACTTGGAGCTCCCTGGCAGGACTCCCTCAAGCTCTTCTGTCCGGGAGGCGCCTGGGCTTCAGGAGGCAGGAGGTTGTAGACCGGAGGGTGCAGGCTCCGTGATAAGACTGTGAGTTGGTTTTTGCAGGCCTTCTTCTGGTGGTTCCCTATCTGAGTGTTTACAAAATGTGGAAATCCCTCCCCTAGTCACTCTTAAATCCTGACGCAAACTGCAGAAAGCTACAAGGGAAGAGGCTTGCTTCGGCTGGACGGAGCAGAAGTAACAGAGAGAAGAATCCAGCTCCACCTACAGTGGAGGAAAGTTCAGTAGGCAAAAGCAACTTCTCTTGGGCTTCCCAGCACCGAGGATGGAGCAGCAATCTTTCTTCTCTGAGATTAACCTGGCCTAGAGCCACAATAAACACCCCATCTCCCTTCCAGGGAGGAAAGATTAAATATCTGATTAAAATTTTTGGCTGCTAATTTATTGAACTTGGATGGATGAACCGTTTGGAAGTCACGTGTGTCTGCCGCCGTTGTTCCCCCAACACCGAGGTCACCGCAGAGTGGGAAAACAAGAAGCAGAGCTCAGCGTGGGCGGAAGGGGCCGGGCGCGCGGGGGGCGCTGTCCTCCGGGTCACTGTGGGGAGCCAGGGGGCCAGTTCTTTCCCAGTTGGTGCCTGAAAGTTCACTTAGACCGGGGCTTTCTGATTCACCTCATGACTGTTCTTGTCACTCGGTAGGTTTGATTCATTTCATCCCACCCCCACCTATTGTTCCCAGCTGCCCAACACAATGATGTCATGGGCTGCTTCAGAGGGTACAGGAAGTTTTCAGAGCTCAATGACTTCAGTCTACTTGATTCCGTGTTTTCTTGCTGCTGGCTCTCGGTGGAAACCACACCCCGCAGAATTTGGGGAGGCATCCTCGGGCCGGCCGAGAATCCCCACTCCTCCTTGCCTTCTGTGGGCGCCCAGGGGCCTGCGTCTCCCGCTTCTCACCTGGACAGAGGCCAGACCAGAAGAGGGAAGGGACGCGAGGAGAAAGGCAAGCCAGGGGAATCAGAGGCCAAGGGAGTTTCCTCAGAAAAACAGGGGCTCGAGGCTCCAAGGAGAACTGAAGGTCATCTGCGCTGACCTTTTGGATGATCAAGTCTGTCCTTTTGGCAGAGTTGCCAGTCATGGCAATGTCCCCAGAGGAAAAAGTGACAGAAACCACGAGTGACTTGCCTCGACTTGCCAACTGCAGCCGGAGTGCTGTGTTGAGACTGCTACCCAGTGATCCATTTGGAGTAAACACGGGGCTGTTTGCAAAGGCTCGTAATAACAAAATGTGTGCACGTGGCTTCACAATTCTCACAGCACTGTTCCATACGGATGATCACGTGTCCATCAAAAAACTTTGTGAGAGATGTCTCATTTTACCAATGGACCAACAAATTAAGAAGAGAATTTTTACTTATTCCAGGTCACTCAAGGGTTGAGGGTAGAACCCAGACTCAAATCTAGATCCCACACACTACTGCAGGCACTCTACTGTGTGCTCAGACACTAGCTTCTGTTCTTGCCCTGTTCTTTTTAGAAATTACTCTGAAACCAATTCTTATAAAGCTAACTAGTTTGCAGGATTGCTTCACCTCATGGAGCTGCTGGAACTTGCCTTTGTCCCCACAAAAATGGCAGAGTTTGTGCCTGGCCAAGGTGTGCCTGCTCACCCCTCCAATCCCTTTGAGATAACAAACTCGGCATGACTGTAGCTGGGTCTTCACATGGGCATCGCTTGGTCATTTTACTTAACCCAGCAGGTTAGCAGCTAGGTGGTACTGGTGTTGAGCAAGAAAAGCATCATTTTCTAAAGTCATTTTCCAACAGTACAGAATGTGTAAATTCTTGATTTGGGATCCACAGACAGGATTTAGGGGGTGTCTCCAAACAAGATGAGGAAAAATCATATCTTTATTTTCATTAACCTTTCATTGAAATTAGCATGTTCTTCAGTTATGAATTTAGTTGACCTGGCACAACAGTGTTTCAGTATGACTGTGATTTTTCCACTAACAGAAAACAATTACAAATTGTTTTCAGATTGATAAGGAAAAGTTTTAGATAACTTAATAGATTGAATATTAAGGTAGTTGTAGAAGCAAAATAAGTAATGTGCTCTTTTAAGATTTGCTTTTCCTGTAACTCCTTGTTTAAGGTGAGGATTATCTGACTCGAACCAGTAACTCCATTAACCTAACAAAGTTACCAGGCCAGGGTGAATTTACAATGTATATGGCCTATCTTGTGTCTGTGACTTGTAAATAGGAACTGGAATTGTATTTACATATCAAAGACCACTAGGGATGAGATAATGGCTAAAATGGATATAAAAAGGAAAATGCTGAACAAAGGGGGCGCGGATATTGACCAGACTGGTTTCTGGCGTTCCCGTCCGCTCGTAAGAAGAAATTTTATTATTTTATCCGAATTCTGTGTCTCTGTGTATTTCTTTCCGAGATTTCCGTAACAAGATCACATTGTATTTTATTTTATTTTATTTATTATTATTATTATTACTTTTGGTACCGGGGATCAAACTCAGGTCCTTGCCCTTGTGCAGCAGGTGGTGAAACCACTGAGCTAAATCCCCGGCCCCTCAGATCGCATTTTAGTTGCAGCAAATACCATTGAAATGCCATTTATGCTCATCATTACGTGGAATTATAATATTGGGATTTGTGGAATTATGGCATTAGCTCTGCTGCTAGATCTTGTTATTTGTTTCATTACTACAGAAGCATATATAGTTTCACATCATACATGTATTTCCTGACAGTTTTGATAATGGATGCCCCACTTGCCCAGGAAGAGACCACCCCTCTTCCAAAGTCCTTTTCTTGACCCCATCCTAATTATTTCCTGAAGTTCCTGGGGATGTTGGGAGTCATCTTGCCATATAAGTGGCTTCCTTCAAAACTGTAGGTACGTTATTTTATGCATTTAAAAGCATTATTCTGTTAGGGAATCTATAGGCTTCACCACACTGCCAAAAAGATCCCTAGAACAAAAAAAGAAAAGTCCAAAAGTCCCAGACATCCTTGTGCAGGAGTCCAGAGTGCTGGGGTGGGGTACAAGAGCCTGACCTGGTCCTCCCACTACCCACTGGGACTTCACTCTGGGCAGGCAGACTGTGAATAGCAGTAAGCTGAGGTGAGGAACTGGGGAGACGTGGAAACCCTTTCTGAGCACGACCGAGGGCTGCTCTCCAAGCTGATTCTGCCCTTCACCTTCACACTCCCCCAGGACTGTCTCTTCCAAACTCTGCATGCCCAGAGTGTTCTTCCTCGCCAGGCCTCCCTCAGGAAGCGGGTCCTCCATAGGCTGCTTCATGGCTGCACAGCTCCTCCATTTACCCTTCAAGCCTCTGCCTCTAGTGATCTGGCTATTATTGGAGAGTAGGTCAGGAATAGCTTCTCCATATAAAGTTTTCAGCACATCTAAGTGGTAACTGTGCATCATATTCTATATGACCTGGCAGCTGACCGGCAGGCATCTGTGCCACTCCATTTGAGGGATAGGTCAAAATGAGGAGGGATTTATGTTGTTGGTATTAGGAGGTATACATGGCTGTCGGGAATTTTTGTGCAGCCTATCTGGGTAAGAGGTGCAAGTCTACAAGAAACTAATACCTATTTACTCTGTATTAGCCCTACTATTCTAGGTAACTTCACTCCAGGCTTCTCCTCTCTGTGCAGTCATAGTAACACTGATGGCCAGTTCCCACGGGCTGGTGGCCCTACCTACATACAAGAAACTCAACCCCTTCCTACTCCAGGGGCTCCGGCAGGTTTGAGAAAAACTAAGGTAGATGTACTTGGGATTGCATTTTCTCGTGGATCCTCTGTCTTTTTTATTATTATTATTATTATTCATTAAGTTTATTGGTATATTTTAGGTGTACATTATGACTGTATTCATCTTTGGGAATTTGTACCTGTACATGATACATCTTGGTTCTTGTTTTGTCCCCATTCCCTTTCCCTCCCACCCCTCCACCCTCCCTATTTACATAAGCTTTATTTCTGTTTTCTCATTTTTTTCTTTCCCCTCTTTCCTTTCCCCCAACCCCCTTCTTAGTTCCCCTTCCCTTTGAACATTTTCTTCTTACTTCAAAATATCTATCACACATTTTGGTCCTCATTTACACTTTCAGTTTCTCACACCAGAGAAACTATTCGGTATTTACATGTGTGTCCTGTTTATTTCACTTAAGAGTATGGCTTCAATGTGCATCCATTTAGTTATAAATGTCTCTAGTTTGTCTTTCCCTATGGCTGAGTAGTGCTCCATTTTATATTTTTAAAAAATCTTCTTTATCCATTTGTCAGTTGATGGGCATTTGGGCTGTTTCTTAGATTTAGTTATTACAAATTGTGCCGCTATAAACATGGGTGTGCATATATCACTGTGGTATGATGTTTTTAATTTCTTTGGGAAGATACCAAGAAGTGGAATAGCTGGGTCAAATGGGACTGCTAATCCTAGTTTTTTGTGGAAAATCTACACTGATTTCCACAGTGGTTGCACCAGTCCACACTCCCACCAGCAGTGGACCAGTGTTCCTTTTTCCCCACAGCCCCTCCAGCATTTGTTATTGGTTGATTTCTTGATAGCAGCCATTCTTTCTGAGGCGAGATGGAATCACAGCGTAATGAGCAGTAATGTTGAACAGTTTTTCACATGTTTATTCATTGCTTCTACTTCTTCATCTGAGAAATGTCTGTTTATTTCAGATGCCCATTTTTGGACTGGGTCTTTAAATTGGGGCTCTGATTTTTCTTAAGTTCTTTATTTGTTCTAGATAGTAGTCCTTTGTCTGATGAACAGCTGGTAAATGTTTTCCCCCACATTGTGGGTTGTCTTTTCACTCTGTTGGTGGTTTTTCTTGCTGTGCAGAAGCTTTCTAATAAGATGAGATCTCAGTTATTGATTCTTTGTGCTAGTTCACATACAACTGAGGTTTTGTTCATAAAGTCTTTTCCATCACTTCTCAGCCTTTTGGCTAAGATCAAGTGCATAACATCTTTTCTTACACCAATGTCTTCAAGAGTTCTACCTAACTTATCTTCTAGCAGGTTTACTTTTCTATTTTAATATTTAGATTTTTAACTGGATCCTCTGTCTTACTGCTGAGTCAGTTTGACTATTCCTGACACCTTTCTTTAGATTGCATTCTCTCTTAAGGATAGTCTCCCCTGTAATCTGACATCCACTGCCTTCCCTGTCCTCCCCATTTTGATCTTTGGACAACCCTGGGAACATTAAGATCTGTTTTGAAACCCAGCTTGACTTCTATTACCAGGACCCTCCTCCATCCCTCAAAAAATCCAGGGAGCAAAGAGTTGTCCAGAGGGCAGGTGGGAAAAAAATTATCCTAACTCTTCACCCAAGATCTGTGTTATCTCAGGATAAAGAGACCCTGTCTGGATAAAGACCCTGTCCACAGCTAGTAGGATGGATCTTCTTCAGATGCTCCTAAGGAAACCAAGTTGAGTGAGGCAGTGAGAAGATCTCTTGCTGTAGCTTTGGAGACTTCAGGACACCCTGGGCATTGTGGCAAGGTGAAATGAACACATACTTTGGGGTTACAGTGAACTCTATTTGACACTTGCTTTCTGTGACACTGATGGAAAGATCCCTCTGAGGCTGCCTTCTTACAGAGAGATGGAAAGACTCTTTTTGCTTCTTAGGATTGTTTTGAAGATTAAATAGAATAACTGATACAAAGCACCTAGTACAATGCCTTCCACAGAGTTGGTGCTTGATACATCTTAGCTCTTATTTTTAATCTTGCGCCGGAGTGTACAATTTTCTAAAATTACATAACAAGCTTATCAATTAGAAAACATTTCCTTGCTATTCATTAAGTCCTAAAGAAAGAAATATAAGAAGAATGAAGTATATTTACATTATGAAACAATAGATATTATCAAATAACCTGCACATTAAAAATGAAAATTATTCTATTGGATGTGCAGAAAAGGAAAAAGAGGCAGAGACTTTACTTTATTCAGGGGCCTATTTATTAATGTGCTCAGAAACAGGACAGAATTTTTGCTATGTTCTCGAAGGTCATCTTATGACAAGGACACAGAGACTCTCTAGATTAGAACTCTAGAACAACAGATGTCATTTGTTCTTCTCTCACCTTCCTCTGTGTGTCAAGGACTCAGGCTTAATTATTCACTTCCTAGGCAAATCCAGTTCCATGCCCAAAGTCCCAGCCCAGATGTGAAGGGCCCTGGCTTACTTGAGAAATGAGTGCAGGCTTTTCTTTCTTGCCTTCTCCCCGAGGCCAGACTGAGAATGAGCAGAAAAGCAGTACTGGAGTGCACTGAAGGTATTCGTAGACCTTTTCATTCTTAATTCCCTTTCCATAATTTCCAAAGCTGCTTTCTTTGTGACCTGCTTTGATTAGGAACCCCTGGAAATTTTGAGCAATGTTCTACTTTCTATGTACAGCTAGCAAAACCCTACTCTTAACAAAACTGGGGAGACAGGGTGGGCAGGAGAACTGATGGAAAGGGGGGAAATTCCTTTCTGTGGCTCCACTTGATTTGATTCTGTGACCTTCAGAGTCTAAAAAAGAAAGTTCGCTGTGCTCATAAACAACCATGGATTAAAATACTTCTGGTTTCCTTTTATTGTATTTCTGGGAGCCAACCAAGAATGTTCAGAACTCCAGGTAACTGGAAGGTTTTTCTTTTTAAGAAACATCCTGAAACCATAACAAGTTTTCTGGGCCATTCATTTTGGTAGATGCAGGTCGAATTTTTGTCACTCAATCACAAAGAAATATAAGATGCTCATCTCCAAAGAATGAACCTGATCAGTGACCAAGGCTTCCAGTCCAAGCACAAAAACGAAAGGCTGAGCCCCTAGACATCACCTCTGGCCCATTTCCAGAACAGAACCTGAACAGGGAGAGGCAGAAGGGAAGTTGAAGATTTTGGCCTGCTGCAAGGATTAGTATTTCATCTTAGGTGTCTGAAGGATGCTTTGTGCTTCAAGCGAAAGGATTGTGATGTTGAGATAGTAAACAAAACCTATGTAACCCTTAGATAAATAGAGGAAGGAGTCAAGAACTGGTATAGTAATAATCTCTTACACTTCCATAGCATCCACAATGCACCTTCATAACCAGGATGTATTTTGACTGATTCCTCACAATTTTCCAAGTTCTTATTATTAATATTTAGTCCCATTTCCTACAATTTTGTGCCCAAAGACTGCTAGCCCTGATGTTCTTGCTAGGACAAAACAGTAGGTATTCTAAAAATAAGTACAAAAAGACCCCTTCCACCAAAAAGAAGCACTTTCCAATGCATGCTGCAGGTTCAGAAGTATCCTCTCTACCATTACCCTTCCAAGTCATCGAACATGAGTACTGAGGAGTAATTGTTCTTGTATATTTTTAATAACTTATACAAATAAACATGAAGGCCAATCTGAAAGATATATTAGAAAAGATTTGTTTCTCCCTTTTTTGTGTGTTCTACTAAATTTGGGAACTCAATTTAAAACCAACAGGGAAGATGATGGAAGTAACATAGTCCTTCATGCCTATAATTTTATTTCATCTGTTAAGAAACCAAAAATAACATTCCATCCTCTGGAATAAAAAGTGCTTCGTTCTAGACATCTCCTAACTTATTCCTTGGATTTGGGGGAAAGCTCTGTTGTTTTAAAATGTTTATTTTGTAGTGTGTGTCAGCTTGCAATATATTTTTAAAATTTTTGAGTAGATGTGATATACATCTTAATAAATAATGATAATAGAGAACATTAAAGTTTCCAAGAATAGTTATTATTTTACAGGTAGAAGTTTAGATTAAGAACCCCCTCCAAATATGAGAGTTTTCCACCAACTCACAGGATTTTGTGATTTAATTTTCTCATGGCTCTTGTGGGAAGCAAAGGATCATGAGGAATCTAATCTTCCTAGGCTTATAGCACATAGAACTTGATGTGACCCATTTAACCTCTAAATAAAAAGGAGAAGAAAAACACTTTACCTATTTGAAAATGTTTTCGAAATGGATCAATGGGCTTATAGTTCTTTTATTTCTTAAGATCTATAGCCTTTCATCAAAGCATTTAACTCTGAAACAGTCTTGCAGAAAAGATTCAAACTCAAACCACAAAAATGTCTAAAAAGTGCTTTTCTACAGTCAAACCTCCACATGGACTTTTCACTGATGCTAAGAAAGACTAAGTAAACTACAGTCCTTCTGCCTGGCTCTCGAGAACTGCTATTAATCCTAATAAAGTAACTCAAGTGCCTGCTATGGGTGAGGGACCAGGAGAGAAAAGCTTGCTGCCTCTGACTGACACAGAAAGAGGACTGAACCTTGATCTGGGAGAAATGCTAATTTCCAAGTCAGTATTTATGTTTTTATGTTTCCTAGGTTACCATAAACAAAGCTCTCATGCTTTATTTGTACCTTTGTAATGTCTTGGATTAAAATGCTGTCTTCCTAGCTTGGATTCCCCATAGTCTTCTAGCTCCTGGAGAAAAGCCCTTGTTTCTCACTGGTTCTTATATCCCCATCACACCCACCTCCATGCATTGCTTGCAGCCGGGACCTAAGAAAAGCTGGGCTGACATGACCTGAGGACGTAAATGTCATCATTCAGCCGACAATTTAGCTTTTGCTAAATGTTTCTAAATTCTTTTTGGGAGCAAGACTATTGAGATTTTACTCACAATTAAAGCTAGCAAGGCCTAACCCAGAATATATAAAGTCTATCTCAAGTTAAGGACAGATAAGAAATATTAAAAAATCTATTAAAATACTGTAAAATGCTCCACTTTTTCTACTTCCCTCTTGAATGAGGGATCTCATTTGGAGTTTTTCAGCAACTTCAGGTTTGCCCAAGAAAAGCCTGCATTGCAAAGCAGTGGCTTCATTTTGCAAATTCAAAATATCCAGGCCAAATGTTTGTCTTTGTGTTTCTAAAATCTTTTTCCTTTTAATAACTTAGTGGCACTTTAACATTTTTTTATTTTATTTATTTAGGGGTTTTTTTTGAGACAGGATCTGACTATATAGTCCAGGCTGACCTTGAAGTCACTATGTAGCCCAGGCTGGCCTCGAACTCCTGATGATCTTCCATCTTCCTGTTTCAGCCAATAGATTGAGATGTGCTGGGATTAAGTGATGTACCACTGGACCCAATTTAGTTGCATTTTTAACAAAGCTTTGATTTGAGAATGCCAGAAGCATTTCTGAAGTAGAAGGTATAGGGAAATAGGAAAATGTGTAATTATCTCTACAAATAAGAGAAGTGATGCACGGAAAAGCTATGCAGCTCCTTCAGCTTTTCCCAGGTGCAGGTGAGGGGCTGCATCCAAAACTTGGGTCACGTGATGTCCACGGTAGGGTTCTAGCAGCTGCTTTTTTTTGTGGTTCATATATCTTTAATGAAAAGACACCTACCAATCTAATACTTCCTTAAACTTTGACAGAGTCAACCTTACCATGTCTGTGCCTCAGAAGAAATCTGCCTTGCTTTTTACAGAATCCTCTGTCAGCAAGACGCAGGGGAAAGTGATGAGGTCTACATTCAAAACATTAGAGCTCCCTCTACAGCAGTAACCTCTAGCAGTTACACCAGCAAAAGTGCCCTCCAGCTGCTGGCTCTGCGCTGAGACCCAGACTAAGCCAACAAATGAAACAAAACCAAAACCAAAACAAAAGAAGGAAGCTCTCATGGCTTCTTTCTATGAGTGCATAACAGGGTGGGAACAAGAAAGTAGGTATGCCATTTCCCAAGCAGAGAAGAGCAATGAAAAATCAGTTACTGTGTAAGAGACTGTAGTGTATGTGAGCAGATGTTTGCCTGTATTCTGAACAGTTTTCCTGTAATGACAATAACCAGGTTAGTTAATTTTAAGCTATTCACATCCTGGGATTTTTTTTTTTTAAGTGGAAAAGGAACAGCAAAAGGAATGTTGTAAGTAGGAGGGAGAAAAATAGAAAGGAATACAGTGCCTAGCCTAGCCCAGCTTCCCAGCACCAGCATGGAAGCGCGTCCTGTGCCCCTCATTCCTCTGGGTGGTGCTGGGCTGGTAGATGAAGAGCTTCAAGGTCATCAAAGGAAGGACAAATGAGGAGTTGCCTACATTTATGTTGATTGGTCCACTGCACAGAGCAAGGATGAAATGTAAAATTTAAAGGGAAAGGGTGGAGCAGATGAGGAATTATATTCTTGAAGAACTGGGCAGCTTGGGGCTGTGAAATGTCACTGGCAGGCAGCCCATTACCTTTAAGAAAATGTGAAGTATGTGCGGTGCAGACAAAGGCGACGTACTGCAAACAGTCCAGAACTCTCTTGCGAAGGAGAGAGAGAGAGGTTTGTATTTACCTTTCAGAGACGTTGGGTCCACCCTGGCTCATGATGAAAGAAGGAAATGTCTCTAACACCTTAATGTCTTGAGTGCATACCACATACCACTGCGCTGGGACACAGCCACAGCAGACACAGCTGGCACCAAAAGGTAACAGACTTGGCAGAGGCCTTTATGTGATAGTTATGTTCTGGTGGCTTCCAGAGGTTAGTTTATGTTTTATTCCCAGGAGTCACTCTTAATTTCTCTATTTAAGAAGTAAATGTCCCATTAGAGATTTATTTTAACCTCCATAACAAAAACAAAAGATGGATGAGAATTTTCCACACCCCTCCCAACCTGCTCCCCAACACCATATAACATGCAGACAATCCCATGTGCTGATAGTACCTACAAGTATTGATCAGCTTCTCCTTTAACAAATAATAGCTGGGCAGGTACTGAGGTGAGATTCTGGGATATGTTTGAAGTATATACTTTTCTATAGTGTTCTTTTCCTTGAGAGAGAGAGAGAATGAGTTAGCTGAATGTACAAAAGTGCATGGACATCTCACCAGAAAGTTCCCTCACTTTTCCTCTTATTCATCCCCCATTCTGTGTGCGTTTGCATGTGCATATGCGGGTGTGGGTGCATGTTCATGTGTGGGTGTGTGTGTGTACAGATCAAACAAGCCCTAACAGAATATTGATAATATTTGAAACTGGGGGTTGGATACACAGGAGTTCATTATACTGTTCTGTTCATTTTATATGTATTGGGAATTTTCCATAATTAAAGTTTTAAAATAAAAAACAAATGGACAATCTAGTAGAAGCAAGTCACCAGCTTGATTTTGTAAAATCTAAAGGAAAGAGAAGATTTTGAAAGAGTAAAATATATGACTTACTCCCTTAAACTCCCTAGGACAGATCTATTCCTAATCCAACTAATAACACTTTTTTCTTTTAACGTAAGTACTTCACATGCCCCATGTTGGAGTTATTTATGTATGTGTCTGTCTCTCTCTTTTAAGGACTTTGAAGACACAATACCTTGCATATTTATTTTCTATCTTCCCACATGGCAAAAAACACAGTACCCTTCAGATAGGCATCCAATAATATTTTCTAATATAAAGACATGATCTTTACGAAAGGGAAAAGCTTAAATGGGACGAGAGAAAAGATTTATCCAAATGAGTCAGAAACTATGCAAATAGACTTAGTTTTTCTAGAAATGAACTTCCAAACCAAGTTCTATGAATGAGAGAGATTGTTAGAAAAGAGATGCTGAGTCATTTGAGAGAAGGAAGAGAAGAAATTTGAAGTCAAAATGCCAGAAACAAAATTTTATCTGTTTATTATCAAAAAAATTTCCCTCCATTTTTGCAAATGATCATAATTTCTATCACTACCTCTCTGTGCACGCGCGCACGTACACACACACACACTGATTTAGGATGCATCAGAAACCATGTGTACAAGTTGAAAGCAATGGGTAAACACTGAGAAGCACTGTACGTCCATGACTCTGGTAAGGAGGCAGCTGCAAGGTGTGGGGGTGGTAGTGATGGTCTCAGAGCTCAGTGGTAGTAGAAGTCACTCAGCAAACTATGAGAATAGCATATTGTCACAAGATATTATCTGCATGGAAGGTCATATCCTCTGTTGACCAATATTTATCAACAAACAAAACATAGTTCTAAAAGAGATGAACACAACTGTAACATTTTTAAACAAATTGTTATGAAGTGGCACTGGATACTTACTCTGATTCTCCAAGGATCTTAGAAACAAAGAAATTTCACTTAAATTGCAAAAAGAGGAACTTCAGGTAGACATATAGAAAGCTTGTCCGTAGGGATTACACAGAAAGTTCCTAAGAGAGCTTCCATACTGTTTCTCCCTGCAGATGTCTGAGAAGACAACTATTATTTTTCTTAGTCAGAATAGATATAGACCTATCCAAGGCAAGAAGCACAAGCAGGAACCACTTATGCCCGCTTCCTGAACTCTGATTTTATTCAATTTTCTGTTGCTTATCTTCTAAATGTGCTTGTAATAACGTGCCCTTTTGCTAGCACCTTCTTGTAAATGTGATGCCTATCTGGGTTTATCCTAGCTAAGTAAACTGAATTCAATAAAACCTATCCTGGGTTATCCTCCAGGAGAGTTATTACTCCACTAACATGCTACTGTTGCTACTGTTACCTAATGCTTTAACTTCTCCTCTAGGCTTGAGTTATGCTACGTTATTGTATATCTAAGATAAGAGGCTGTCTGGAGTCTGTTCAGTGTTATCGCATAACACACAGTGACTTTTTTATGGAAGGCATTCATGAGTACCTCTGCATCAATACAGGCTTTATTGAAAATAATTTAGAGACCCTGTGTGTACATGTGTTCATTTGCATGCACATACATGTATATAAACACATACACACATATACTAGAGAATATATACATAAAAATATAGATAAGTGGTGAACTAAAAACAAAGTCGTGATGCTACTTTCCATAGACGGCTAACAATCTGTCAAACTGGAATGCCCTGTGCGCCATTGATCTAGTTTGAAGCTTTAAGATAGAACGCCACAGTGGGAACCTGCTCTCTCTCCATGCTGAGCAACCCAGCCTCTTCTCAGTTTCTGCCACTTAAGATCCTTGAGAATGCAGCAGTTCCTAACTGTGAAGCCCCCAGACCCTTAGACCTTCACAGATTTTAAAATGGGTGTTTGGATAAAGTATCAATGTTTCAAAAACCTTAAGGGAATTTTACATTTGCTACCAAAGCTGTGATGGGTAACAGTCTGCCTTCTTTGGTTTTGAATTTTATCAACTCCTTGAATAACTCTGGTTATCTCATGCATATCTGAAGCTTTGGCTGACATCACGCATGATTTTGATGACTTAATTAGTAGAGGAAATTATTTATTCCTTAAAACTGTAGATGGTTAGGAGAGAAAATATTTCACAATATGACATCTAAAAAAAGAAAAAACATAAATTCTTGGTGATAAAAAGGGTGGGCACCTTGATCATGAAGGCAGCATAAGGGAAAGACAAAGACTGACTTGGGAATCAGGGCACAAGCCCACACCCCATCACTTATTAAGGGAAAACATAAACAGATAGCTCATGAAATAAAGAACAACTCAAAAAGAAATAAGATTACATGCCATGAGTCTTCCACTCTCTATCCCATGATTCAGGGTCTTTTTTTCCCCCAAGCCACAATAGTTTATTTACAATTGAACACTTTACAAGATATTTACAAGACAACCAATTTTACATATAAGAAATGGTATAAAAAATATGTATTACAACACAGACAACAATATGAAATGGGCATAAAACAAAACTGAAGTAGACAAACAAGCAATTTCTCTTTAATTTATTAATGCTAGCTTAAACTTTGTTAAAGAAAGAAACAAAGAACTATGTTTTAGGAGAACTGAAGGGCCTTCAGTTGAAGATTGAATTTCACAGTGTTATATTCCATGTAGGGAAAAATAAGACTAACTTTCCCCCCACGCTCTAACACTCTGCAATTTCACTCTTGGAACTTCACTCCAACCTCCTTCTCAACAAACTGCAACATACCCAAATCGAAAGAGAACTGATCTAGAAGAGGAACAACATAAGAGGTCCTTGGGAAAAGGATAACCAAGGAAAAAGAATCCACTTAAATCTGGCCAGATAGCACCTCATGGATTCCTCTCAGTCTAAATTAAGTTCAGTGTCTCAGGAGTCCCTTGTGTAGGGCAAAAATATAAAGGTTAAATGTGCCAACCATACCCCAAATTAGGAACTTGACAAAGAATGAAATCAAGAAGAAAATGAGCAAGATCAAAGAGAGACACTGATTGGGGTTTTTTCTGTTTTGGGCACATTATAAAGGAATATAACATAGGTCAGCATAGGAACACAGCTTGCCACAATTATATAATGGAGAACAAAGAAAACATGGCCCAGTTTTTCTAGAAATCTTGTCCTTAATGTGGGAGATGAGAGCCCCTAGTGGATTCAGGGTCTTGATTCAGAATGAACTCAAAAAATTCTACGGTTATTTCTTTACTACATAGATTCAGATTCCTGAGGTAGCCAGAGAAATAGTCTACATCTCTTTGAGCTGCTCATCTTTTTATATTCATTCAGATAACACAACTTTCAGGAAAATAATTATACAATAAGTAGATGAAAAATTAATGTTAGTACTTCTATGTTTCCAACCAAGGGCAAAAATAGGAAAGTTTCTGTAGCTTTTTACTGTGAAGACTATGAGTTTTCATATACTCTATCAGTTCTGAGCATCAAGGAACAGCTAAAGAGTAGGAAAAGTAGGAAAAATGGGCTAGAAAAAGATAAAGGAAAATTGTCACAAAATGCCATTTTAAACTGGAAATTTGATCAGATGTCTTCTTAAAAGCTGGCCTCTAAGCTATGGATCAGATAAAGGGGCACGAAGATAATACAAAGAAGTTGAAGATAGGAAAATCCACATATTTTATTCCTCAAAAATGAAGCTTTTATAATCTCCTCGGAGTAAGGGATGAATACACAGCAAAACCAAGTAGCAAGTATTAAGAGCAACAGCATGTAAGTAGCTCCATGAAGGTTCTAAGGCTAAAGATTCATTTGAAAATTACGTGTGTAACTTAACAAAAATAACTGTTCAAAACTGTTTGGTATGCTTAACAGAGAGTAAGAATAAATACTGCCATAAACCATGATCAGAAAGTAATAGAGAGAGAAGAGCTGAATAGAGAAGGAAGCAAAGGTTGAATGGGCAACAACATGAAAAGAAAGTAAAATAAAGGAGAAAAAATAATATCAAGGAAAATTTTTTAAAAAGAACCAACAGAATTAAAGTCATCCTTGGAGAAACTAAAAACTAGAAATCAAATCTGTAATGTGATATTTTTAAAGGAAATTTTCTCAGAACAAAAAGCAAATGACAAAGAGAAGAAAATTACATGAGATAAAATAATATAGAGCAGTAAGTAGAGATCCAAACTACATTCAGTTGCCATTTCCAAAGAAGGAATAAGGACAAATGGAATACAAACTCAGTCTATATCTTTTACACTAGATCATAAAGCCCATAAATGTTATACCTTGACTTTTAGAAAGGCTAAGTGAAGAGCTTGGCAAACATTCTCTCAAAAACAAAAGATCTGTATAAGACTTTGGAAACTGTCCAAGGGCATAAAACAAATTAAGAAGAGTTTACTCAAGAAAAACTAGTGAACCAAGCTAAGAACCTGATGCTTCTCTTATTCTCCTCCCCTCTATGCCCAGGGCATTGATGACAACAACAGTTATTTTTGAGGCGAACATCCAGGGAAGGTCCCCAGGGCACCTGACCTGAGTTCACAATAGTGGCTGGGGTAAATGACAGAGAAGGAGGCAAGCCAGAAATTAACAGAGAGATTCTGGAAAGAGGAGAGCTACAGCAAAGTTTGATAAGCTTTCATATATTCCTGGTGGCCTACCACACAAATTTTGTTAAAATGTCAACAAAATGGCAAGCTTTTAGCTACAATGAAAGAAAAAGCAGAACACAAATAGACAAAAATCAGTGAAGAAAAGGGAACATTACTAGTATCTTTAAAAGAATTATAATACTGTGACCAACTTTATGCTAATAAATTAGCAACTTAGGTAGAGAAATTCTTAAAAAGATAAAATTTGCTAAAACTTTGCTATGGTGGAATATGTATCCCCCAAAGGCCCATATACTAAAAGCATGTTCATTAGCCTGTGGGACTCTTGGGAAGAGGTGGAACTTTTGGGAACCAGGATCTAGTGGGAGGATATTAGGTCTTGGAAACATGGCCTTGAGGGGGATAGAAGTTCCCTGGCCTCTTCCTGTCTTACTCTTTTGCTTAATAGCAGTCAGGAGGTGAGCAACATCCTCTATCACATGTTCTCACCATGATGCTCTGCCTCACTACAGGCCCAAAAGCAAGAGACCAACTTACTAGGGACTGGAACCTCCAAAACTGTGAGCCAAATGAACATTTTCTCTCTTCAAGTTGCTTAGCTCAGGTATTTTGTCATAGCGACAGAGAGCTGACTTAACAAGCTGTTTTGGGAAAAAATAGAAAAGCTAATTCAATTTATAGAAAGTAAAGAAAATGAAATAGTAACTAAAAATTTACACAAAGAAAATCCAAAGACCAGATGTCATCACTGGTGGATTCCATCAAGCCTTTAAGAAAGAATTAATACCAATACTTCACAAACTTTTCCAGAAAATAGAGAAATATTTCCCAATCTATTCTAAGAAGCTAGTATTACCCTGACACCAAGACTCCTCAAATATATAACAGCGAAGGATCCCATTATCCACTTACTATAATGACTGCAATTAAAAAAGGAGACAACAACAAGTGTTGGCACACACTGCTAGTGAGAATGTAATATGATTCAGTTACTGTGGAAAACAATTTGACCATTTCTTACACAATTACACAAAAATTGATATATGACCCAGTAATTTCACACCCAGATATCTACCTAAGATAAAAAAAAAATAAGTTCATACAAAGTCTTGTATACAAATGTTCATAGTAGCATAATTCATAATAGCCAAAAATGGTAATAATTCAAATGCTCATCAAGCAATGAATGGGTAAATAAAGGTGGTCTATCCAGAGAATGAAAGATTATTCAGCCATAAAAATAGAATGAAATACTGACACATGTTACAACATGGAAGAAACACAAATGAACCTTAGAAACATGTCAGGTAAATGCAACCACATGCAATAGGGTACATATTATTTGGTGGCATTTATATAAAATATTCAGAAAAGGAAAATCTATAGAGACAGAAATTAGATTCATGGCCTTCTTGAGATACAAATGAGGGGGTGGTTGCAAATGGGCACAAGGGATATTTTCGGGGATGATACAAATGTTGTATCATTAGATTATGGTAAGGGTTGCAGAACCCTAAATTTACTGAAAATCATTTGATTTCTGGAAGCTTTATAATTTGATTAAAATCATAGACCTATAGACTCAAGAAGCTAAAGAACCTGCAAGTCAAATAAACCAAAAGAAGTCCTTGTCTGTATATATCATAACTAAATTTTTAAAAACAAAGTCAAAAGAAACAATCTTAAAACCATTCAAAAAGAAACTACATCGTACCTACAGGGTGGAAACATTTGCATGACAATAGGTTTATCAACTAAACCATAGAAGCCAGAAAGAAGTGAAGCAGAAAATAAAGACATTCTCGGATGAGGACAAAAGTAACACAGAAATAACTTTTAAATGAAGACAAACTAATGAAATTTGTTATTGGCAGACCTAATATTCTGAAGAATATTCTCCAATTGGGAAGGGGATGATAAAAGAAGAAAAGTTGCAGCATCATAAAGGAAGAAAGAACAATGGGAAGAGCAGAAATATGGACAAATACAAGCAATAATCCTTCTCATGAGTTTTAGAAATCATACTTGACTTTGCAAACAAGCATTATAATACCATGACATGGTATTTCCAAATGAAGAAGGTAAAGGAATCAAAATAAAAATAAGATTTACATACTTTGCCCAAAGTGGTAGAATGTGATATCACACACGATTACAACATCCAGAGCAATCACTAAGAAAACTAAACAAAGAAATATATTAAAAACATTATAAATGAATCAAAATTCTAGAAAAACATGCAAGTAACCAATAGAAAGGGAAGAAAAGAGAAGCAGAGAAATAAGAGACAAAGAAACAAACAGAAAACAGGTAACAAATGGCAGACTTAGTCTTAACATATCAGTAATTACCTTAAATGTAAATAATAAAGATATACCAATTAAAAGGTAAAGATTGGATATAATTAAGAATGCATTTTTAGGATTCAGCAATTCCACTCTTGAATTTATCCCACTGAAATGAAAACTTATATTCATACAAAAGCCACTGAATAATGTTCATGTTTATTTGTGACAGCCCCAAACTGAAAACACACTGGCTGACCTTCAATGGGTACGTGGTTTAACACTGAGGTACACCCATACCATGGAAGACCATTCAGGAAATGAAGAAACAAATATACACAACTTTGATGAATCTCTCAGGAATTACACTGAGTTGAGAAACCCAATCCCAAAAGTCTATACACTATATAATTCCATTTATACAATACTCTTGAATTTATCAGAAATGGAAATGACAAAAATATATAACTTTTATGATAATCAGAAATTTAAATACTACATGTTTGATAATATTAATGTTATTTTTAGTAGTGATAATGTCTATAGTTTCTTTTTAAATTCTGATGCTTGAGGGATACATACTGAAATATGAATGAAATATGATATCAGGGATTTGATTCATAGTAATATGGGAAGTGGATGGGAGTGCACAATGGGCAGAGTTAGCTGTGCATCACTTTTGCTTATAGTCCATGGATAGAATGCAGCATCATGGCCACTGCAGATGAGGCTTGAATGTACAGTGGACTGCTGCTCTCAGGGCAAAAGAGATGCATGTTTGGCTACACCACAGTCACCTCCTTCAGAATAGTCTGTTTTCTTTGTGTAATAAAATATATCTATGCCCACCCAGAAGCTGGCATTGTATTTGAAAATCACAAGAAGTATCCCCAGTTTAATTTAGGAAAAAGAAAATAGGGTCTGTTTTCATTGCTTTTTCCCCTCAGAGTTTGGAGGAACCAGTTAAAAGAAATCTATCCTATCAGAACTATAAAATTCAGAAAAGAACAGGCAAAATTATCTTATTTTTAGGAGTTATGATTAGTTACCTGAAGAAAAAGGGGAGAATCAACCAAAAAGACACTTCAAAGAATAACTCACAAGGTAACAATAAAACCTGATGTTTGTAAAATTCATATGCACTAATAAATGCATATTGGAAAAAATAAGGTAGATGCACATACAAAATTAACATAAAAATCATTAGTCTTTATATGTACAAACAAAAATCAAAGGGATATTTGAAGAAAAAAAAGCACTATTAACAGCAAATAAGAAAATATCTGGAAATAATTTTTACAAGAAAAGTAGTTATGTCCATAAAATAAGATTTTTTTTTTTTTTGGTACCGAGAATTGAACTCGGGTCCTTGCACTTGCAAGGCAGGCGGCAGAACCACTGAGTTAAATTCCCGGCCCCATAAAATAAGATTTTTTAAAAACACTATTGTGGGCTGCCATCCCAAGCTCCTAGGGCAGAGAAGCTGAGCCGGTCCCAGCACCTGGAAGGAAGCTGCCCCGCTGCCATCCCAAGCTCCTAGGGCAGAGAAGGTGAGCCAGTCCAAGCACCTGGAGGGAAGCTCCCAAAACCTCCATCCCAAGCTCCTAGGGCAGAGAAATTGAGCTGGTCCCAGCACCTGGAAGGAAGCTCCCCCACCACCATCCCAAGCTCCTGGGGCAGAGAGGCTGAGTGGGTCCCAGAACCTGGAAAGAAGCTTCCCCACCACCATCCCAAGCTCCTAGGGCAGAAAAGGTGAGCTGCACAGGCTCCAGAAGCATGCCTCCCACCCCATGGAAATGAGAAGACATGTAAACAAGCCTCAAAAACAGACTTCTGGATCACCTACAGTAACCCCAAAGGGAAACAAGATGGAACAATCTGATACTCAACTACCTGGACTCTCTGAACTGGCAACAAAAGAGGATCTGGGAAAAATGAAATCAGAAATAATTACTCAGAAAACAGCAAAGATTTTGCTCATGGTGCAAGACATGATTAATAAATCTAGAGAGGACACAGATAAAAAAATAGAGGATCTGAGGAACATGATGGAATCCCAACATAGGAAACAAATGGAATCCATAAAACAGATCCAAACAGATTTCCAGGAGATTAAAAACTCCATCGAAAGTCTGCACAGCAGAATGAACCAATGTGAGGATAGAATTTCAGATATAGAAGAAAAGATTGAAATTAGTGACCAGGAAAAGAAAAATTGCTTTAAAATTGTAAAGGACCATGAGAAATCAATCCAGCAGCTGCTAGACGATGCAAAGAAGAATAACATAAGACTGACTAGAGTCAATGAAGAAAGAGAGAGTGCAGATGACATAAAAAAACTGTTCACAGAAGTGATGGCAGAAAACTTCCCAACGAGGGGAAAAGAACTTGACATACAGATAAGTGAGGCATATAGGACTCCAGCTAGCCTTGATCAAAAAAAATCTACACATAGGCATATAATAGTTAGGATTCCAGAAATCCAACAGAAGAACAAAATTCTACAAGCACTGAGAGAAAAGAAACAAATCACATACAAAGGAAAGCCCATCAGAATCACAACAGACTTCTCAATGCAAACCCTCAAGGCAAGAAGAGCTTGGAGTGATGTATTTCAAGCCCTAAGGGAAAACAGCCTCCAACCCAGATTGATGTACCCTGCAAAACTATCTTTCAAAATTGATGGAGAAATAAGATATTTTCATGATAAAGAGCACCTCAGGAACTTCATGAATATCAAACCGGCACTCCAAAAAATTTCAGACAATACCCTAGGAAAAGACAATGAGGATCACAACCCCAGGAAACTCAGCAGAATGAATCTATTGGGTGTGACAAATTAAACACAAAGGGGGAGAATCCAACAAAAAGAAAAAGTCATGACAAGGCTTCTAAAACTTTTAACTTCATCTCCCTAATGAGTGTATAATTCAATCTTGTTATTGTAGTGATTAGTATTTTTCTGATTCTAGAGTTGCACACCTTTCCTTGTGCTGTACTGGCTATTTATCATCTTCTTGTGTGTACTTTTTAATTGAGTTGTCTATTAATGAGCTGTAAGAGTGTTTTATATATTCTGGTCCTAGGTTATATGCATTGTAAATATGGTCTGTTTAAGGACTACTTTTCATTTTAATGATGTCATTTCAAGTTCTAAATTTTGATGGAATCTCATTTATCAATTTGTTTCTTTTATACATCATGTCTTTTGTATCCTAGGTAGTTCTTGCCTACCCTGAATTCATAAACATTTTCCCTTATAATTTCTTCTTAAAGTTTTATACTTTTAGTCTTTCATATTTAGGTTCATAGATCCCTTCAAGTTATTTTCATGCATGGAAATAAAGAGTTGAGGTTAATTTTTTATATACGGATACCAGGTGTTCTAGTGCTGTTTGCTGAAAACACTATCTCTTCCTCGGCTCTTGAATTGAGTTTATATTCTATAAAATTCTAATGTTAAATAATCATTCAAAACTCAGTGGACCATATATGTGTGGTTCTATTTCTAGCTTCTCTGTTTTATTGCAATGATCTATATGTCTTTCCTTACACCAACACTGTCTTGATTACTGTAGCTTTAGAAGAAGTCTTAAAATTAGGTAGTAAACATCTTCCAACACTTTTTTTTTTAAATTTTCTGGGTCCTTTGTGCTCCTACATAACTTTTAAATTTCAATATCCAATTCTTCATTTATAGCAAGTATACACAGGCCTGAATTTTTATATATAACTTGTGTTTTCTAATCCTGCTAAATTCAAGTACAAGTTCTAGGGGCTCCTAGAGATTTCTTAGTATTTTCTCTGTAGATGATCATTTCATCTACATATAAAGATTTTGCTTCTACCTTGCCAATCCTATCCTAATTATGTCATTTTATTGCCAGACTATTTTGGTGGGGCCTAGGTTTCCAGGTTTAATGGAGAGATGAAGAGTAAGCATATCTGCCCTTGTTCCCCACCTTAAGGAGAAAGCATTGTATCTTCTCCATTTATATAAGGCATTCTCGCTCGAAGTATGGAGTACATGTCTTTAGTCTGTTGAGAAGGTTCTGTTCTACTTCTAGTCTCCTGATAGCTTTTGCCGTGAACAGCTGTAGAATTTAGTCCGATACTTTTTCTCCGACTAGTGACAGGATCATATGGCTTTTTCCTTTCCTCTGTTTAAATGATGACTTTTGGGGGTGGATCTTCCAATGCTGAACCAACACTGCCATCCCTATAACAAAACCACTTTATACACACTGCCAGTTCTGACATTTTTTTTGGTACCGGGGATCGAACTCGGGTCCTTGCGCTTGCGCAGCAGGCGGCGAAACCACTGAGCTAAATCCCCAGCCCTTGACTTCTAATAGTTTGTTTTGTTAAACAAATTTCTATCTATGTTCATACTTTTTTCTTCCATTATCTTTATCCAGTTTTAGGATTAGCACAATGTTGAGTTCCTAAAATGAGGGGAGAAGTGTTCCTTCTTTGTTCTGCTTTAATTGTTTGATATAATTTATCAGTTAAAATGTATATGAGCCTGCTGTTGTCATATAGGTAGGTTTTCAAGTGAGGAATATACTTTCTTTAATAGGTGCTATTCAAATTTTATATTTCCTCCAGAGTTAGTTTCATTAATTTGTCTTCCAAGGTACTTTTTAGAAGTTGTCAAATTTATTTCAAAACAGATTTTTGAAATATGCTTTCTATATCCTTTTAAATTCTGCAAAATCTGTGGTAATGTCTCCTAGATCTTGATATTGTAATTAAAAAATGTATAATTGATATTGTGTAACAGGAAGAAAAGGTCTAAATGTGCAGGGGAAGTTGGAGGAGTAGGGGAAAGGAAAAAAGGGAAAAGAAAAAATATGAGAAAAGGAAAAAAATGGAAACAAATTCTTTGCAAATAGGGAAGGCTGGAGGGGGTGAAGGGAGGGCAAGGGAAGGGGGGAAAAAAAGAACCAAGATGCTCATGTAATGGTACAAGATCCCAATGATGAATGTAACTGTATTTTATACCTAAAATGTACCAATGAACTTAATGGGAAAAAAAACCACTATTGTGGCAGAAAGCAAAGATTTGAACAAAAGAAAAGGCATACCATGTTTTTGAACTAAATGATGAAAACTATAAAGAGTTAAAATCTCAATTTCAAAATGCCAACATTTTGGATTTTGGAGGGGAAGAAGAGGAAGGAGATGGAGTCTAGAAAAATAGATTCTATTTTTTAGTCTGGGGGTATAACTCAGTGGTAGAGCTCATGCTTAGCTTGCATTGGCCCCACCTTCAATTCCCAGCACCAAGAATGTAAATAAAAATTGTATCAAAAAAATAAAAAGAATAGCCAGGACAATATAAAGGAAAAAAGTTATGGGGCAGGAATGGACTAGTTCCACTTGATACTATGACATTATCAAAATAGAACACATTTATTAGCTTCCTATGGGTCCTCCACAAACTCAAACAAGTTTATCATCTTTTAGTTCCAGAGGTCAGAAATCTGAAGTGGATTTTACTGAACTAAAAAGCACAAATGCCAGGAGAGAATCTCTTTCCTCATTTCTTCCACCTCCTAGAGGACATGGCTTTCCATGGCTCATAGGCCCTGCTTCCATCTTCAAAAGCAGCAATGTTGTGTTTCTCTGAAATTTTTCTATAGTCACATATCTCTCATGCTCTAGATACAGAAAAGTTCCTCTGACTTTAAGGGCCCATGTGATTAGATTTTGTCCACCTGGGTAATCTTAGGACATTTCCCCATCACAAGGTTCAATCACATCTGCAAAACTCTTTTTGCTCTGCAAGGTAGCATATTTATAGGTGCCAGAGATTTGGATGTGGACATCTTGGTTGGTAAGGAAGCATTATTCTGCCTAGCATAGGTTGACTGTAGTTCATGTATAGACAAAGCAATGAAATAGGATAGAACATATAATAAAATATTTTAGAAACTCCAGTAACAGACTATGATAAATATGTATTAATTTATTATAAATGTAATTTCCTATGAGTGAGAAAAGATTAATCAAAACCTATTGATATAATCAGACTACAATTGCAAATTAAATTAGATAACAACCTCATACACTACAAAAAAATCAATTCCAGATGGATCAAAGCTTTACATGTTAAAAAAATATGTATCAAAACTAATATAAACTGACAGGCTCCACAGCACTGAAGACGAGCCTTCCCAGCTGCCATACCACCACCCCCAGCACCGAGAAGGTGACCACGCAAGTGCCAGCAGCACACATCCCTCCGCCACCACTCCATGTTGAAATGAGAAGACATGTAAACAAGTCTCAAAACCAGACTTCCAGATCACCTAAAACAACCCAAAGGGAAACAAAATGGAACGATCTGATACTCAACCACCAGGACTCCATGAACGGGCAACAAAAGAGGATCTGTAAAAAATGAAAGCAGAAATAATTTCTCAGATAACAGCAGACATTGTGCCCATAGTGCAAGACATGATTAATAAATCTAGAGAAGACACAGATAAAAAAAGAGTAAAGTTGAGGAACATGGAATCCCAGCATAGGAAACAAATGGAATCCATAAAACAGATGTTAACAGATTTCCAGGAGATGAAAAACTCCATTGAAGGTTTAGGCAGCAGAATGAGCCAATGTGAGAACAGAATTTCAGATGTAAAACATAGAATTGCAATTAGTGAACAGGAAAAAAAATTTCTTAAAAATAGTAAGGGACCACAAGAAGTCGATCCAGCAGCTGCTAGACTATGCAAAGAAGAATAACATGAGACTGACCAGAGTCAAGGAAGAAATAGGACAACATAAAAAAACTGTTCACAGAAGTGATGCCAGAAAACTTCCCAAGGAGGGGAAAAGAACTTGACATACAGATAAGTGAGGCATATAGGATTCCAACTAGCATTGATCAAACAAAAAATCTACACATAGGCATATAATAGTTAGGATTCCAGAAATCCAACAGAAGAACAAAATTCTACAAGCACTGAGAGAAAAGAAATAAATCACATACAAAGGAAAGCCCATCAGAATCACAACAGACTTCTCAATGCAAACCCTCAAGGCAAGAAGAGCTTGGAATGACATATTTCAAGCCCTAATGGAAAACAGTCTCCAACCGAGACTGATGTACCTTGAAAAACTATCTTTCAAAATTGATGGAGAAATAAGATCCTTGCATGACAAAGAGCACCTCAGGAACTTCATGAATACCAAACCAAAACTCCAAAAAATTTTAAACAGTATCCTAGGAAAAGACAATGAGGTTCAGAACCCCAGGAAACACAGCAGAATGAATCCATTGGCCACAACAAGAAGTTAAATGCAAAGGGGGAGAACCCAACAAAAAGAAAAAGTCATGACAATGATAAGTCAATACCTATCAGTTATGACCATCAATGTTAATGGTCTCAATTCACCAATCAAAAAAATAGACTAGCAGAATTGGTCAAGAAGCAAGATCCAACAATATGTTTCATACAAGAAACATACTTAATTCAAAAAGAAACTCATAGACTGAAAGTTAAAGGGTAGAAAACAAAACTCCATGCAACAGGAACCCGAAAAAAAACAGGAGTAGCTATCCTCTTTGCAGATCAACTGGATTTCAAACCCACACTGATTAAGAGAGACAAAGAAGGACACTACATCCTTGTAAAGGGAACAATCCAAGAGGAAGAGATGGCAGTCGTAGATATATATGCACCAAACACTAGTGTGCCCTACTATATAAAACAAATACTAACAGACATGAAAAATCAAATAAACACTAATACAATAATAGTGGGGGACCTAAATACCCCACTGTCACACATAGATAGATCAACTAGACTAAAAATAAGCAATGAAATACTAGAATGCAATCAAACTCTTGAACAAATGAACTTAACAGATGTTTACAGAGTGTTCAACCCCACAAAATCAGAATACACATTCTTTTCAGGTGCACATGGGTCATTCTGCAAAATAGACCACATACTCACACATAGAACGTGTTTAAGTAAGTGCAAAGGAATTGAAGTTATCCCCTGTATACTATCAGATCATAGTGAGATGAAATTGGAAATCAATAGCAAAAGAAACCACAAGAATTTCATAAACACATGGAAACTGCACAACACACTTCCAAATAACCAATGGGTCATAGAGGAAATTAAAGAAGAAACCAGACAGTTCCTACAAATAAATGACAATGCCAATAGAACATAACAGAATCTATGGGACACAATGAAAGCAGTCTTATGAGGGAGATTCATAGCAGTGAAAACTCACATTAGGAAAACAGAGTGAGCCCAATTAAACAACCTGGTGCTGAACCTCAAGATTCTAGAAAAAGAAGAGCAGGAAAACCCCAAAGCTCATATGAAGGAGGAAATTATAAAGATCAGAGCAGAAATAAATGCAATGGAGACTAAGAAAACAATACAAAAAAATCAATGAAGCCAAGAGTTGGTTCTTTGAAAGAATAAACAAAATTGACAAACCTTCAGGCAAATTTTTCAGAATAAGGAAAGAAAAGGCCCAAATCCATGCAATTAGGAATGAAAAGGGTGAAATGACAACAGACCCAGCAGAAATCCAGAGGCTCATCAATACCTACTTCCAGAACCTATATGCCAATAACATGGAAAACACAGAAGAAATGGACAGATTCCTAGATACATATGAATTACCAAAGTTGAATGAAGAAGACCTAAAAATTCCAAACAACCCAATATCAACCAATGAAATTGAAAACATAATTAAAAACTTATCAACTAAGAAAAGCCCAGGCTCTGATGGCTTCACTGCTGAATTCTACAAGATATTTAGAGAGGGACTGCTGCCACTACTGTTTAAACTCTTCAATGAAATTGAAAGGGAAGCAATACTCCCAAATTCATTCCTGGAAGCAAGCATCACCTTGATCCCCAAAGCAGAGAAAGACCCAACTGAAAAAGAGAACTATAGGTCAATCTCACTAATGAACATAGATGTGAAAATCCTTAATAAGATACTGGCAAATAGAATGCAGAAGATCATCAAGAAGATCATACACCCTGACCAAGAGGGATTCATCCCAGGGATGCAGGGGTGGTTCAATATACACAAACTGATAAATGTAATACACTGTATCAGTAGAGCGAAGGACAAAAAACAAACGATCATCTCAATAGATGCAGAAAAAGCATTCGACAAAATCCAACATGCATTTATGATAAAAACCCTACAAAAAATCAGAATAGACGGTCTCTACCTCAATCTGATTAAAGCCATCTATGAAAACCCAACAGCCAATATCATACTAAATGGTCAAAAACTGAAATCCTTCACACTAAAATCAGGAACAAGACAAGGATGTCCACTCTCACCACTCCTGTTCAATATAGTCTTGGAAACATTAGCCACGGCAATTTGACAGGAGAAAGAAATAAAAGGAATAAAGACAGGAAATGAAGAAGTTAAATTGTCATTATTTACACATGACATGAATACTCTATATAGAAGACCCAAAGAACTCCTCCAAAAGTCTTCCAGACTTAATAATCAAATTCACTAAAGTAGCTGGATACAAGGTCAACACACAAGAATCAATAGCTTTCCTCTACACAAACAACAGACTCACTGAGAGATAGGGCAAGCAATTCCTTTCACAATAGCATCCAAAAACCTGAAATACCTAGGAATCAACCTAACAAAAGAAATCAGAGACCCCTTTTCTGAAAACTGTAGCACTCTGAAAAGAGAGATGGAAGACGATATCAGAAAAAGGAAAGACATCCCCTGGTCCTGGGTAGGAAGACTCAACATAGTGAAAATGGCCATACTTCCAAAACTGCTACATAGATTCAATGCAATCCAAATTGAAATCCCAGCAGCATACTTCACAGACCTTGAGAAAACAATCCAAAAATTCATTTGGAACAAGAAGAGACCTAGAACAGCAAAAGCAATTCTAGGCAACACAGACGTGACGGGGGTATCACAACCCTGAACTTGAAACTGTACTACAAAGCTTCTGTGATAAAAACAGCATGGTACTGGCAAAGAAACAGACCCGAGGACCAGTAGAATAGATTAGAAGATGCAGATACAACTCCAGACACACTCAGCCACCTCATCTTCAACATAGGAGCCAACCATCCTCCTTGGAGGAAAAATAGCCTCTTTGATAAATGGTGCTGGAAAAATTGGGCTTCAACTTGGCAAAGATTGAAACTAGACCTATATCTCTCACTGTGCACTAAACTAAAATTGAAATGGATTAAAGATCTAAATATTAAAACAGAAACTCTGAGCCAGCTGGAAGAGAGGTTAGGTAGAACTCTTGAAGACATTGGTATAGGAAAAAATTTTATGAACAAAACGTCAGTTGCCCGTGAACTAGCACAAACAATCAACAAGTGGGATCTCTTCTTACTGAAAAGCTTCTGCACAGCAAGAGAAACCACCAACAGTGAGAAGAGACAACCTACAATGTGGGAAAAAAATTTTCACCAGTGGCCCCTCAAAGGTCTACTATCTCGAATCTATAAAGATCAGACCTCCCACATTTAAAGAAAAAATGGGCATCTGAAATGAACAGACATTTCTGAGACTAAGAAGTAGAAATAGCAAATAAACATATGAAAAAATGTTCAACATTACTGGTCATTGGAGATATGCAAATGAAAACAATGCTGAGATTCCACCTCACTCCAGAAAGAATGGCTGCTATCATGAAATCTACCAATAACAAATGCTGTCGGGGCTCTGGGGAAATAGGAACTCTGCTCCACTGCTGGTGGGAGTGTAGACTGGTGCAACCACTGTGGAACTCAGTATGGAGATACCTAAAAGAACTAGGATTGGATGTCCCTTTGACCCAGCTGTTCCCCTGCTGGCTATCTTCCCCAAAGAATTAAAGGAATCATACCACAGTGATATATGTGCACCCACGTTCATAGCAGCACAATTTGTGATAGCTAAAACTTGGAAACAACCCACTTGCCCATCAACTGGAGACTGGATAAAGAAAATGTGGGGTTTTTTTTTTTAATAAAATGGAGTACTACTCAGCCATAAAAAATGAGAAATTAGAGACATTTATAGCTAAATGGATGCACATTGAGGTGATAACTCTTAAATGAAATAAATAGGACATACATGTGTAAGTACCAAATAGTTTCTCTAGTGTGAGAAACTGAAAGTGTAAATAATGACTAAAAGGTATAATAGATAATGTGAAATAGGAAGAAAGGGCACAAAGGGAAGGGGAAGTGGGAGGGGTGGGGGAAAGGAAAGAAGGCAATTAATATGAGAAAATGGAAAAATGGAAACAAATTCTTTGTATATAGGGAAGGATGGAGAAGTTGAAGGGAGGGCAGTGGAGTGGGGGGAAAAGAAGAACCAAGAGAGATTATGTAAAGGTGCAAATTTCCAATGATGAATGTCATTATATTGTATACCTAAAATGTTCCAATAAAATTCATTTTTAAAAAACCACACTAAAATCTCCAAAAGCTTCCCAGGAGGGAAAAAACAACTAATATAAACTATAGAGAGATGGTTTTTAATCTCTGGTTGAGGAATTATTTAAAAGATATTAATAAATTAAATGGTATAAAATTCTTAAAATATTAAAATTAATACATTAATAAAATCAAGACACAAATCATGAGCTATATTTTCTGAAGTTTCAGTTCCTTTCATGGCATAAGGTAAGTATTAATATATAAAAAGCTCCTACAAGTCAAGATAAAAGAACCCAACAGAAAAATGGACAGAAGTTGAGTATAAACTGTTTGTAGCAAAGAAGTTGAAATAACTCTTAAACGTGAAATTATGTTCAACCTCACAAGCAGAGAAATGAAAAGCCATCCTGAGGCACCATCTATTATTACCTAGCAGATGACAATGATAAAACTATTTGATAACAAACTATGTTCATCAGGATATGAGCATATAATACTGGAGTAGATATTAATTTATTAACACCTCCATTGAGAGTAATAAACAGTACCAACTAAAATTGTAAAAGTATATACACTTTGATAGAACAATCCTATTTTCATAATTTATGCTGCCAAATACATATAGACAAAATAGAATTGTACAGGGATATTCATTCTGAATTGTTTGTGATAGCAAAAGAGTACAAACAGAAAAAATGTCCACTAATAGGTCTCAGATTGACTATGAGAATCCATATATTAAAATACTCTGAAATGCACTTTGCCCATCAAAAAAACAATGTAACGTTCCATATTCTGGTAAATGGATCACCTAAATAAATTTTAACTTCTAAAATTGCAGAATAGCATATATAGCAGGTAACATTTATGTTGTTACAGACAGTTTCCAAAGCCAAATATAAACACTATCAAGTTACATATTTCTCTTTTGACTTGACTATCAAAATTTGACTATAAATAAATTTGACATTAAATATTTTGGTATAAATCATCTTTTAGGTGTGATGATAGAATATCAAGTGTAAGTCAGCAGGATTTTTGTGTGGGTAGTTTCCCTTTTCTTTTCACCTTTCCCTAGCAAATATTCTGGGAAATGAGGCAACTTTTTTCCTGAATTAAGTATGCTTCACTGTGACATCATTCTCTCTTCTTTCAGCAGATACAATGAACTTGACCCACAATCCAAACTACATTCTTTTCAAGTTAGAATTTAAAATTTCAAGAAATTGTTATTTTAACCACCCAAAAAGGCCTTCAATCTAAAGATTAATTTTTCTAAGTTCCATAAACAGTTTTGCAAAATCATTTGGCAAAGCATCCAAGAATAGTTACAGGTTGTTATCCTACTTGCCTTAATTTTCAGAGATGCATTGCATATGGGTAATTAAAAAGGGACACTTTGTGCAGCGTATGGGCATATTTGTTTACAAAATCTATTTTGCAAAATGATTGTTGACTCCTTGGTGTCTATTGTCTTCCTTTGCTTATTAGATATCCTGTATTAGAATATGATTCAGCCAAAGTAATACATCTACAGTCTGTCTTTCACTTTTTATCCCATTGATCCTCATATCTTTGTCTACCAGGAAGTATGATCATTAAAATTAAAGTCTTGGAACAAAGATAAGTAATGACATTTTCCATGAAATGTAGGCTTTATACCAGGGCAACTCATTCATCTTACCATTTTCTTTTATTTTCCATATAATCTATGGTAAACACCAGTCTTGGGGGCTACATAACTCATGATGGCTTCCCCCTTCTCTGAGAATGGTCCAATACATAGATTATGTGCATTAATAAATTCTGCTCTTCTAGCCATAAACATACATTGAAGAGGATACAACATAGACTAGTTAATTCTTACTCAAAACATTTGTTTTAGGAGGGAAGAGAGGCAGCCTGTCTCATAGATTGGAAACACAAATTGGAAGACCCAGGAGCTGGTGGCTGCTTACTTTGGTTCCTGTTACATGGAGAAAGCTTACTTGGAGTAGGCAAGACACACAGACATGCAGAAACAAGATATATGAGACAGAGGGGCTTGGGGCTTTGACATCTTGATTCCAGTGGATTGTGCTCCTAACTGCATCTTTGAATGTCCTCCCAGTTATGTGAAATCTCCCAATAATCTTTCACTAGTTTACCCATTTAGCTTAAGCTATTTTTTTTTTTTGTACCGGGGATCGAACTCGGGTCCTTATGCTTGTGAGGCAGGCGGCAAAACCACTGAGCTAAATCCCCAGCCCTTGTTAAGCTAATTGATAGAGTTAGGTTTCTCTAAATCCCAACCAAAACAACTCTGACTAGTGTACATTGTTTATATGAAGACATGCCTACATGCTCAAAGTTAGCTATTACCTAAGCAGCTGGGTTCTCAATTTGATTCCTTAGTCCTACCACTTAGAAGATGTGTGACTTTGGTGGCGGTTATTTAACTCTTGAGACTCAATTTTTTTAACTACATGATCCAGGTAATGACAGAATCTATCTCACAGGATTCTTATGAAGCTTCAGTGAGTAGATAGATGAAAACATTGCTTATAACAGAGCCTGAGACATGGTAAATATCCAAAGATAGAGATTCTTAGCATTATGCATCATCATATTCATATATTCTCATATAGAAAATATTTCATATGATCCAATAAGATATTTAGAATAATAATGAAAACAAACTTTTGTGTGTTTGTTATATGCTAGACACAGTGCTAACATAGGCTCTCATGAGAATCTATGTCTGATGATCTGCAAATACAGATTAACATTAGCAGAGAGGTTCAACTGCACAGAGACCACAGATATGATGATGAAATCAATTGTTTGCAGACTCCTATCAAAACCCTATGTGTTATGTACATGCACCAACTTGCCACAGTGAATGTCATCATTATGTATGGCAAATGTGTACTAATAAAATTTTTTTTAACCCTATCAGTGGGTGCCAAGTGACAAACTGCATCTGGTGGCAGACTTTAGAATGGCCAGTGAGTTGATGGACTTCAACTGTAGAGCTAAATCCAGCACTTACTTTAGTCTGTACATGGCCTACCAATTATTTTATTCACCACTTCTACCTGTGCCTCTTTCCTTCATTGCACACTTGTCTCAGTCACAGTTTTAATAAGTCCACAAGATAACCCTGGCCAAAATGAGTAAAAAGGAAATGTCACTGGAGAATTTCTTTGCAAAAGGGAAAAGAGCCAATGGTGAGATAGTAGAAGAGGCTAAGACTTTCAACAAAAAGAAAGCTGCATTTAAAAGAAAATACCAAGAGTTCTATTTAAATTATGGGTTTACTGCAACAGGTAGTTCACACTCTCTAAGCCTGCTTGGTACAATATGTGGTGACAAGGTATCCAATAAAGCTATGAAACTTTTAAAACTTCTTTACTACCTTGAGAAAAAGCACCCTGCATCAAAAGACAAGCTTTTGGAGTTTTTCAGAAGAAAAAGAATTGTGAACATGAAGAGCAGAACCAATTACTGAAGGCCACCATTTCATCAAGTGCAATTGAACTAACAGCATCATTCTTAGTGGCTAACCACATTGCTAATGCTAAGAAGCCCTTTAGTATTGGTGAAGAACTGATCCTACCTGCTCCTACAGATATTTGTCATAAACATTTGGGAGAGGCTGCTGTTCAAAGAGTGGCATGTGTTTCTCTTTTGGCTAGCACCATACCTAGACAAATTGATTAAATAGTAGAGGATATGGAGGCACAGTTTTTACACATGATTAATGAGCCACTGTGGTACACAACCCAGGCTGACCAGTTTACTGATGTTCACAAAAGGCAATAATGCTTACTTTTGTGCAGTATTTTTTAGGAGGATGTACATGAGGATATGTCATGTGCACACAAAACCACAGTTGGAGAACTATTCAAGTCTTTGAATGATTACATATCAAGGAATCTGAATTGGACATTTTATGTTAGTATATTCATAGATGAAACCATTGCCATGATCGGGTAGCTTTCTGGTCTCACTGCTCAGATCAAGGAGGTCATTTGTAAATGTGAATCTGTGCCCTGTATTAACCATATAGAAATACTGGCTAGCCAAAAAGTGTAGTCTGAGCATAACAATTTTTTGTAGGATGTGATTAAAATTATCAGCCACATTACATTATGGGTCTTTAGTTGATGTCTGTTTATGCAGTTTTGTTTAGAGATGAGTGCAGAGCACACATGTCTTTTATACATAGAAGTGAGATGATTTTCTAAAGGTAGATCACTGGCCAGAGTTTTTGAGTTACAAGAGCCACTTCAGAGACTTTTTAGAAAAACAATCATCACTGACAGCACATTTTAGTGACATAGAATGGATTGCAAAACTTATTTGCTTATTTGTGTGACTTACTCAACCTGCTCAATGAACTGAATCTGTCATCTCAGGAGAGAATGACATATGTGCTCAAGTTGGCAGATAAAATGGCTGCATTCAAAGCTAAATTGGAATTATGGGGCAACAAGTGAACACTGGGATTTTTAACATGTTTCAAATATGAGCAGAGATTTTGAAAGAGACTGATCCAGGGCTTTCTTTCCTCCAGCTAATGCATGATCACCTAGCTGAGCTTTCAAAAGAGTTACCACATTACTTCCCAACCACAAAGAACTCCCAAACTGGGAATGAATAGATCTGCAACCCATTTGTGAGTAACCCATCAACTGTGTCCATGCTAGAAGAGAAGAGGCTGCAAATGACAATGGCCTTAAAAGTATGTTTGAGAACATTTCAAATGTCCATATGTTCTGGATTAAAGTTAAGGCAGAATATCCTCAGATTGGCACAATAGCACTGAAAAGCTTGCTTCTATTTCCCTTGAAATGCATCATCTTATCTTTGTGAAACAGGTTTTCTGCAGTGACACCAACCAAAAGAGTAGAGTACCCTGGATATAAGCAACATATTTTGGGTGTCACTGTCTCACATCACCACCAGATGAGCGAGTCTAGTTGGAGGAAAACAAGCTCAGGACTCCCAGTAATTAATTCAGCACTGTGATGAGTTGTATAATTATTTCATTATATATTATCATATAATAATAATAATAGAAATAAAGTACATAATAAATGTAATTCCCAAATCATTCCCCACTCCACAGTCTGTGGAAAAACTATCTTCCAGGAAAAGGCCCCTGGTGCCAAAAAAGTTAGGGACCACAGTTACAAGTGAACTTTAACTACAACTCTGAATATCTGAGATTGTGTTTTCATCACGTTTAATTCAAAAGTGCTTTATTGCCTCAGAAACTGGATGTGCTCACCTCTGCAGCACATTTCCTCATTTTTCTCCTACCCTGAAAATGTTTTCTTATTCACTGAAATATAATGTGTGAAAGAATTCTGCTAGATACAGAAAGGACACAAACATGTTTCTGTCCTCAAAACTCTTTTTGGAGGGGTAAAATGTACAAGCATGAATATAAAATTACCAATACACTTGAAATGTCATAAATGACACACAAGTGGTATAGATAATTTTGAAAAAACCCTGACTGCAGTGTTCAGGTGGAATTTCATACAGGATGTGAATTTTTGCTGATTTTTATACTTATGGAATTGATTTAGATAGAGGAAGGGGAGGAATAAGAGAGAGTAGAATGAGCAAAAACTTAGTGGATGAAAAATTAAAGAAGGCTCTGGAGAAGAAATAAGTAAATTAGTGTGGCCTACTAAAAAAACATGTGTAATGAAATGGGAGAATTAATGTTTTAAAAGTTCCTTTTTAGGGCCAGGGATTTAGCTCAGTGGTTCTATCGCCTGCCTCACAAGCGCAAGATCCCAAGTTCGATCCCCGGTACCAAAAAATAAAATAAAATAAAATAAAAAATTCCTTTTATTTATCACTTTGAATATTGGTTAACTAATTTTAATTTATCTTGTAACAAATGGGGAATCCTTTTAAAATTTAGATTCATAATTTATAAAAAGAATAATTATTATATAAATATTTCTCAGGAGGCTTAAGTTGGATAAATTGAGAGGAAAAGAAGCTACAATTAAAAAAAAAAAAAGGCACATATACCAAGGCCTTCACTAGAGTGAGTACAGTCCCTGCCTGAGCTCCTCCTTGTCCCTCTGGCTTTCATGAATGACACAAGTCATTCTCTTATCACATCAAAGAAAGTATGCATTTGATTTCAAGCTAGAATGAGAAGCAGCAATAAAAATAAACTTTATCATAAGTTTAATTTTCTTTTTCTGTTTTGGGGAGAAAGCATTTCCTAGTGTTTTGGGGTGTTATTTCTGATATTTCAAACATGTATGTAGGGAACCGTTGCCATTTTCACTTTGGCCAAGGCATATTATATTGCATTTCAACCTGATGCCTTCCACATTTGTGTAGATCCCAAACTCCATAGTTCAGGAATGAGCCAAAAATATGCCACATCTGTATGATGCTAAAGGTCACTCCCTTGAAATGCATCATACTAAATGGAATCTTATTTCTTGCCAAAAACTTTGTGGGCGTCTGTCACAACATTTATCTTCCTTCCATCAACAGCAGCAGCAGCAACATCATAATATTTCATGTTCAACCTTGGATGACATCAGAGAGACTTTCCAGCATCTTTCTGTGAGTTTTCACCATATGACCCGCACCTCAAGGCCACTGTTCGCACACGCCCCATCTCGTCGTCACTGCAGATCAAGATTCACTGTCTTCGTAAATTTTCCCTTTAATCCTGCTCACCAGCAAAATCACTTTCACTACAATAAAATTTTATATTTGCAACTATCTATTTCTCTTTCATTGGTTGCCTTTGTCTTCTCTATTAGGTTATACATTCTTTATAAAATGTGAGTATTGGAGAATTTTCTCCAACTGACCAACCTCCATTCTTTTATATGTGACCATATATGAATTTCTCTTATTCTTCATAATTTTATTCTCTGTCTCCCAACCTCCCTTTTCTTCTCATACATCACTACTATCAAGCATTACTTTTGTGGGATAGTGTTATCAGAACAAATCCTGGTGTTTGGGGTAAAAAACATTGACAACAAGGAGAAAACCAGTGTCCTTTAAGTGTTTATCTTCCCTATTGTTATGCTGCTATCTCTCAAAGCTGCCTGGAAATGCCACAATATTCTCACTGTTGATGGTGTTGATTATGAAAATTCTAGTGTCTATGCAAAAACAAAATCTTGTTATAAGGAAGAAACATGTCTATTCCACTCTTCTGCTGTCTCTGAGGAATGATTTTCCCTAAGCATTCTGGATTCCTGACCTGCTCTTTACTTTTCACCACGAAGACAGAGTGACTTACCTGAAGGACAAGTGGGACAAGCACAGCCCCACATTTTCTGATCACTTTCCTCTTGCATGCAAGCCATGTAAAACTTCTTTCATGCTCGAAGTTTTCCAGAGCAAGTTTTCACAGACAGCAGTCTGCAGAGGAGCAGCACCGCCCAGGCAGGATGGTCAGTCTAATTTCGAGTAATAAATCTCATTATTATGATGCCTGCTTTGGGTGCATATCTAAGCTTCTATTAGCTGGTATCTCAGTCTCCACCAGACTTACTCTTTGCTTTACATCATAAAATCAGCCAGGGAAGGAATCTTTACTCGGTCCCTCCAACTGCTACTTGTGCAGGGCATTTGACTGGCATTGGCAGACATTGCTAGAATCCTAAGCCAATAGTGCTCTCTGAATGTGGGTATGGTGGGCATCCATTTCTTCCTGAGAGCTTGTGCCGCAGTGAGCACTAACGATGGCCACAGGTGTCCACAGAAAGTTCTGCTTCAGGTAAACTTCCAGATTCCCCTTATTCTACTGTTCTGTGATCTAAAACCACAAACCAGTCTCCAGGAAATCATGGTGTCTCACAGTGACTGGCCAATGTTTCTCTTCAGGGAGGCAAAGACTTCCATTCTGTAGGCTTTTCCCTTTAAATATTCCCTAGCAAGTAGGATTATCACAATGCAGTGCTTTTCATGCCTCTGAGGCGAAGGGTCTTCTAGTTCATAAATGTACACTTTGGGGCTGCTCTGGATATTGACAGTGTCTCTACCAACCTAGAAACTAGAAACCTAAAGGCCCTTTTCTAATAAACGACCCTAATTTAAGTCAAAAGAGAATATGGCAGAGTTGATTTCAACCTGGGTGGGGCACAGTAGCCCCAGAGCCTGACTTCCAAATGACCCAGAGAGTCCTACAGATAAGTGAGGAAAGTAGACACAAGTGAAAACTTATTGCAGTATTTCTTTCTTTCCACCCTTGAGCACCAGTTTTTAGGTCTTTCTTCTATGCCCAGACCTGTCTAATGTATATGGAAATAGACTCTCCCAACTTTTTCTCACTGAGACCAAATGAGCTTATTATATAATCTCAGCTCTTGTTCCAAGAAAACCAAGATCAATCTAAAAATGCAGTCATCTGAACTTGGCAGACACTTGTGTGGGAAAGTCTTTAAGCAAAAACAAATTTGTTGACATACTGGGACGAGAAACTCAGAGAACAGATAAAATATTCCATAAGCCAGCTCTGCCCTTGGCTTCAACATTCACACTTCCTCAGGCAACAGTCCCCTTTCCATTCTGTAGATGAAGCCAACTCATCAGCTTCTCATGATTGGGGTAAATGCCCTTACCAAAGAACCAACGGGAACTTGAGACAATCATGGAGAGTGTCCTCAAATGCAGAAACCTCAGGATGCAACATGGAAAGGAAACACCTGATCATCTAAAGGAATGAAGACAGGGATTGGCAACCACTGCACTGAGATGGCTTTTGTGCTTCCAGCCTATGCCACCCAGCTAATTTCCTTTGACCACATTCTTCTTCTCTTCAAGACCATAGGATCCCTCTGTCTTTGTTACAGTGAATGACAACATCACAGAACTTGCTAAGTTCAGCTTCAAAATAGAAATATAAATAAAGATTAGGGTTCCCCAAGGAAGGAAGCTGCTTTTCCTTTCCCAAACAACAAGTGGAGGAGTCAGGCAGAAGAGAGTTCTCCGAAGTATCGAAAGAGCTGCAGATCCTTAGATGAAGGAAAATTCTGTTACTTAAGGATAACCTCGTGCAAAGGGGAGAGCTATTTTTAATAAACTAGTCTTATAAAGGACCAGTGCAACCGGAAAGCAGAGTGAATCCCTTTATCCCCACTGGAAAACAACCTACACATGCTCCACAGAATGCTCATGGAGACCCAGGTGGATGGATTTATTATTCAAGAAGCAATTTATCTCTTTAGGATTTGTGCCTGTGCACACCTCCTCTTCCTCTGTGGTTTCTGGTGAACAAGGGCTTAAAATACCACCAGGGAAATACATATGAAGATGCAAAAATGTCAAATAACTTCTGAGCACAGTGCTGCACATTTTTGGTTTTGCAGATCTTCTTGCATTGTCTCTCTCAGGAGTTACAGGAGTGCAACTAACACAGCAACCAAAGAGGCGCTCGGTCTTGCTTGATACCAACACCACCTTCTGAGCAAAGCAATCCTCCTCCTTCTCAGAAGTCTCTGCCTCCAATGATAAAAATCAATAATAAAAATTAGCATCGATCTGTGGCACCTTATCCAAGTATAAAACTTTACTTCCGGGGCTCAAAGTGTTTCCCTATCACCAGTACTCTAATCCACAGTTTGATCACTATTTAGTTACAGACTAAATTTATCTCTTAAAAATCAACATCTATGTTCAAGAAGGGACCCAATCAGCAGTGGAGGTATTAGAACATGCAAGTATGTTCCTCCCAATATAACCAGGGCTATTATATCAGTTAACATATAACTAATTAGGTAACTATCATTAATGCAAGCCATACTGCAATGTCATTGGCAATGTTGTCTCCCTAATCAGCTACACTATTTCTCTGAACCTGGACCTATACATATTGAATTATCCATTCATGCTCTATAAAGTAGGCAGGATCTAGAAGTCTGCCATTACTTTCCTAATTTCTTGAATAATAGTGATGTTCTTTGTTTTCTGTGAGTTAGTCTCTCCAAAAAGAAACATAGTTATTAGTTCTCTATCTTTTCACAAATAGGACCCCATGTATTCAGTGGCATATGCCAGATCATTGACGAGAATAAGTTGCTAATTGTGGAATAATTTCTCTGGTATTTTATAAACTTCAAAGAAAACAATTGCATTCTTTCAGAAATTTATCACAAATGAAACAAGGCCAAGTTTATAAAAATTCCTCAACCATAATCTACTTCATAGAATCTCAATGTTGGAAAGAATCTTGAAAGGTCATCTAGTTCATTTTAAGCTTTCAGAAAAGAAAAGACCAAAAGGATTGGGAATGAAGACAAAAAAAAAAAATCCTAGTTTCTAGTCCGATCATAGCCACTAATCCATTTGCCTGAAACACATTCCATCAGTTCCCTGAGCCTCAGTGTCTTAATATACGTGATGACGGCACTGAACCAGACAGCCCTGGAAGCAGTCAGGTTCCATCTGACCTGAACATCCAGATTCCATGAAATTAGACTGTGAAAGTTGACTAGAAAGTTGTCTACTTCCTGCCTCAGAGATGTATACAAGGATCTTTACTAGAAGAATACTAATTATCACAGTTGAGATCTGGGGAAATTTTAATCTATCCCAAAGTCAAGCTTCTACAGAATCATTAAAAATGAGAATAATTTTTGTACTTGAGAAAACCTAGGAGAATGACAACACAAAAACAGAAAATGGATTTGTCACTAGGTGCTCCAGCTGAATGTAATCCATAACTCAACTATAGAGTAAAATGCATGCCTTCCAAGGACCAGCTCAAATCTCTCCACTGAGAGACCTGCAAAACAGAATTAAATACAACAGAGTATACATTTATTGTTTACATACTATATTGACGTTTCTGGATTATGATTAGAAACTCATCAGAAGAACATGTCATAACTTTTCTATTTGTAGAATTAACACATTGTAATAGAATTAAAATACTCTGAATTGAAATAACTCTAAAAATGATCACAAGTAATTTAAGAGAAAATATATGTCTTTGTTCAATAAAAAGCATAAAAACATATAAACTATAGGTAGACACTGTGCTCTAAGATTAAGTATCTTGGTATTTTGTTCACTGTGTTCTTACACTGCATTCTTGACATTGGCCCAACCCGAAGCTCTACTCCCCCTTGCTCCCTCTTTAAACAAGTAAAGTTAGTTATACTTCCTCACATTTTGATATGAATTTCTCTTTTCTGGTGATTATAGATGTCTATTCTTTCTCAGTCATCCAGAAGAGGTTGAAATTCAAAGTGAAAATTCAGTCAAAGTCAAAAATAGGGGACCATTAAGTAAATGGGCAATAGTAATATGAGGCTCTAAATATTTCTTAAAATTTTCTATTTGTTAAGATTCTTTACAAATGAACTAAATGGTCAAAAACTGAAAACTTTCAGGCTAAAATCAGGAACAAGACAAGGATGGCCACTATCACCGCTCCTGCTCAATATAGTTCTGGAAACATTAACCATAGCAATTAGAAAAGAGAAAGAAATAAAAGGAATAAAGATAGGAAAGAAAGAAGTTAAACTGTCATTATTTGCAGATGATATGATGCTTTACATAGAAGACCCAAAAAACTCTGCCAAAGACTTCTAGACCTAATTGACAGATTCAGTAGAGTAGCTGGATATAAGGTCAACACTCAAAGAACAATAGCCTTCTTATACACAAATAGCAGACTCACTGAGAGAGAAATTCAGGAAACAATTCCTTTTACAATAGCATCCAAAAAAGTGAAATATCTAGGAATCAACCTAACAAAGGAAGCAAAAGACCTCTACACTGAAAACTTCAGCACTCTGAAAAAGGAGATCGATATAAGGAAATAAGGAGGAAATAAGAAAATGGAAAGACATACCTTGTTCCTAGGTAAGAAGAACCAATATAGTGAAATGGCCATACTTCCAAAACTACTATATAGATTTAATGCAATGCTGATTGAAATTCCAACAATATACTTCACAGAACTAGAGAAAACAATCCAAAAATTCATTTGGAACCAGAAGAGACCTAGAATAGCAAGAGCAATTCTAGGCAACAGAGACATGGCTAGAGGTATCACAATCCCCAACTTGAAACTATACTACAAAAGTACTGTGATAAAAACAGCATGGTACTGGCAAAGAAACAGACCCGAGGATCAGTGGAATAGATTAGAAGATGCAGAAACAACTTCAGACATACTCAGCCACTTCATCTTTGACAAAGGATCAAACCACCCTCATTGGAGGAAAGATAGCCTCTCTAATAAATGGTGTTGGAAAAACTGGATTTCAACCTGACAAAGATTAAAATTAGACCCATACCTATCACCATGCACTAAAGTAAGATAGAAGTGGATTAAAGACCTAAATATTAAGACAGAAACACTAAACTTGCTGGAAGATAAGTTAGGTAGAACTCTTGAAGACATTGGCATAGGAAAAGACTTTATGAACAAAACCTCAGTAGCACAGGAACTAGCACAAAGAATCAACAACTGAGATCTCATCTTATTAAAAAGCTTCTGCACAGCAAGAGAAACCACGAACAGAGCTAAGAGACAACCTACAGGGCTGGGGATTTAGCTCAGTGGTTTCACCGCCTGCTGCGCAAGCGCAAAGACCCAAGTTCGATCCCCGGTACCAAAAAAAAAAAAAAGAGAGACAACCTACAATGTGTGAAAAAACTTTTAGCAGCTGTACCTCAGACAAAGGTCTGCTACCTAGAATATATAAAGAATTGAAAAAAATCAGACCCCCCCCAAATTCAAAGATTCAATTCAAAAATGGGCACCTAAAATGAACAGACATTTCTCAGACAAAGAAGTAAAAGCAGAAAATAAATATATGAAAAAATGTTCAACATCACTGGTCATTCAAGAGATGCAGATGAAAACAACACTGAGATTCCACCTCACCCCAGAAAGAATGGCCGCTCTCAAGAAATCAACCAATAACAAATGCTGGCGGGGGTGTGGGTAGAAAGGAACCCTTCTCCATTGTTGGTGGAAATGCAGACTGGTGCAACCACTGTGGAAATCAGTATGGAGATACCTCAAAGAACTAGGGCCAGAGGTCCCATTTGACCCAGCTATTCCCCTGGTGGGTATCTTCCCCAAAGAATTAAAAGAATCATACCACAGCGATATATGCACATCCATGTTTATAGCAACACAGTTTGTAATAGCTAAAGCTTGGAAACAGCCCAAGTGCCCATCAACTGGAAACTGGATAAAGAAGATGTGGGTTTTTATTTTTAATAAAATGGAGTACTACTCAACCATAAAGAACAAGAAACTAGAGACATTTATAGCTAAATGGTTGCATGTTGAGGCCATGCTCTTAAGTGAAATAAATAGGACCCACATGTGTAAATACCGAATAGTTTCTCTAGTGTGAGAAACTGAAAGTGTAAACAAGGATTAAAATGATTAAAACAGAAAAAAAAGATTCTTTACAAAGTGTGATAAAAATGTGGAGAATTTTTTTAATTTAAAAAGTGTATTACAATAAAAGACACATTGCCATGAATCCCTTCAAGATACTCCCCCTTACTTCAAATACACTTATCCCATCATTGTTGCCACTTTCTAGAGCAGTTCTGGAAGTCCACTTTTGTGATTGTCTTCATTAATGCTGTCATGGCTGCCTTGATGTCCTGACTTTATTCAAAATGTTTACTTTTCATGGTCATTTTGACTTTGGGGAAGAGCCAGAAGCCATACAATGCCAGATCCCCTGAATAAGGCAGACGAAGACACACCACAATTTTGGTTTGGGTCTTTTTTTTCAGCAGTACATGTTTGTGATACATAACGAATGCATTCATTATGGGGAGTTGGTATATGTACATGTAGCATCTTTGTCCTTTTTACTTCCCCTCCCTCTCCTCTCTCTCCATTCGTAGATTCCCTTTCTATCTGCAAAAGGTCTACCTCCCTATTGTCTATCATCTATCGCTTATTTTCTCTTTAAAGTATTTATATTTGGGGTTTCTCATATAAGAGAAACTATGTGATATTTAAACTTGTGTATCTGCTTATTTAATTTAACATTATGGCCTCAAGATGATCCATTTTCCTACAAATGACACACATTTATCTTCCTTTATTGCAAAGTAGTACTCCATTGTGTATATATACTACATTTTCTTTAGCTGATAGACATATAGGCCACTCCCAAGATTTAGCTCTTGTGAGTTGTGCTGCTATAAACATGGGTATCCACATATCACTGTGAGAAAATGTCTGACTATTTGGGAAGATACGCAAAAGAGATATAGCTGGGTCAAATGGAATTTCTACTTTTATTTTTCGAGAAATCTCCATATTGATTTCCATAGTGGTTATGTTAGTTTACATTCCCACCAACAATGTAGAAGGGTTCCTTTATCCCTACAACCTTACCAGTATTTGTTGTTTTATGAGTTCATGATAATAGCTATTCTTTCTGGAGTAACATGGGATCTCAGTGTTGTTTAGGTTTACATTTCTCTAATGGCCAAAAATCCTGAACTTTTTTTATTTACTCATTTGCCATTTATGCTTCTTCTTTCAAGATGTGTCTCTTCATTTCACTTGTCCATGTTTTGATTGAGTTTTTTATTTTGCAGGTCTAATTTTTTGAGTTCTTTATATATTTGAGATATTAGTACTCTGTCTAAGAAGTACCTGGCAATAATTTTTTCCCATTCTGTAGGTTGTCTTTTCACTCTCTTGGTTGCTTCATTTGCTGTGCAGGTGCATTTAAATTTTATTTAATTTTATTTATTGAATCTTGGTATTATTTCTTGGGCAGCTAGAGTTCAGAAAGTTCTTGCCTATATTTATGTCTTCAAAAGTTTTAGCCATTTTGTCCTTCAACAGATTTTTCCATTTTAATATCTATGTCCTGATCCATTTTGATTTTATTTTAGTACAGGGTGAGAGATACTCATTCTTCTGCAAGTGAATAACCAGTTTTCCCAGCACCATTTGGTAAAGAGGTGATCTTTTCTCCAGCATGTGTTTTTGGTTTCTTTGTCAAACATCAGATGGCTGAATGAGCCTGGGGTTATTTCTGCATCCTTGATTCTGTTCTATAGATCCCCTTGTCTGTTTTTGTGCCACTACCATGCTGTTTTATCACTGTAGCTTTTTGTGATGCCACTCACTTTGGTTTTGTTGCCCTGCATTATCTTTGCTATTCTATATCTCTTCTGTGTCCATATGAATTTTAGGATTTTTTCCCTAGTTTTGTGAGGAATGCTGTTGGTATTTTGACTGGGATTGCATTAAATCTATAAATCAGCTTTAAAAGTGTGACTATTTTGACAGTATTTGTTCTACCTATCCAGGAACAGAGAATGTCTTTCCATCTTCTGATGTGAAGACATCAGTCTGTTTTTTCAGGTTTCTATAGTTTTAGTTATAGAAGTCTTGGTCTGCCCAGAGAGGAGCTGCATGGGCACGTGGGCTTCTGCCCATTCCATCCCCGTGCAGATCCCAGGGAGCAGCTGTGTGGTCCAGGCCGGCGAGGCTGCAGCCAGATCCCAGCCGGGGATTCCCCCCTCATACACACACAACACCAGAGGCTCAGGCACACCCACCCAAACCAAAGGCCCACCCAAAGAGGGGCTGCATGGGCACACAGGATTCAGCCAGAGGCTCGCCATACCATTGGCCACAGCCAGGGACCCGCCTGGAGAAGAGCTGTACAGGCACACAAGCAATACCCAGAGGTTCGCCCTGATACCATTGATAAGTGCAAGGAGACCCTAGCCAAAGCCTGTGCAGAAAACAGGAACTAGAGTGCACAGCCCCCAACCAAAGGCCCTCCCAGACAACAGCTACACAGGGGCCCCAGCTAGAGGCACACCTAGATACCATCCCCAGTGTGCACAGCCCGAAGCCCTCCCAGACAACAGGTCAGCTCAGGCATCCAGAAGGCCACCTCGCTGAACGGAAGAATTGGTGTACTAGTGAGCAGCAGAGTAAAGGCTGAGAATTCAAGACCACTGGATGAGCAAAAGGTCACCTCAACAAAGACACAGCAAGATGCATCTGTTAAAATGAGAAGACACATAAATAAGTCCCAAAACCAGTCTACCAGATCACCTGAGGGAACCCCAAAGGGCAACGAGATGGAACAATCTGATACTCAACCACCTGAACCCCCTGAACTGGCAACGAAAGGGGGCCTAGAAAAAAATGAAGTCAGAGACAATTTATCAGATAACAGCAAAGATTGTGCCCATAGTACAATACATGATTAATGAATCTAGAGTGGACACAGATAAAAAAAAATAGAGGAGCTGAGGAATATGATGGAATCCCAACATAGGAAACAAATGGAATCCATAAAACAGATGCCCAAAGATTTCCAGGAGATTAAAAACTCCAATGAATGTTTATGCAGCAGAATGAACCAATGGGAGGACAGAATTTCAGATATAGAAGACAGAATTGCAATTAGTGACCAGGAAAAGAAAAACGAATATCATTATACTGTACACCTAAAACGTACCAATAAATAAAATTTTTTTTAAAAGTTAAAAAAAAAGAGTTCTTCCTAACCTCTGTTCCAACTGGTTAAGCGTTTCTATTTTAATATTTGCATCTTTAATCCATTTTGATTTCAGTTTAGTGCAAGGTGAGAAATATAGGTCTAGTTTTAATTTTTGGCAAGTTGAAACCCAGTTTTTCCAGCACCATTTACTAAAGGGGCAATCTTTCCTCCAGTGAGGGTGTTTGGCTCCTTTATGGAAGATAAGGTGACTGAGTGTGTCTGGAGTTGTTTCTGCATCTTCTAATCTGTTCCATTGGTCCTCAGGTCTGTTTCTTTGCCAGTACCATGCTGGTTTTATCACAGAAGGTTTGTAGTATAGTTTCAGGTTAAGGGTTGTGACACCCCCTGCCATGTCTGTGTTGCCTAAAAATGCTTTTGCTATTCTGGGTCTCTTCTTGTTCCAAATGAATTTTTGGATTGTTTTCTCAAGGTCCGTGAAGTATGCTGCTGGGATTTCAATTTGGATTGCATTGAATCTATGTAGCAGTTTTGGAAGTATGGCCAATTTCACTATGTTGAGTCTTCCTACCCAGGACCAGGGGATGTCTTTCCTTTTTCTGATATCGTCTTCCATCTCTCTTTTCAGAGTGCTACAGTTTTCAGAAAAGGGGTCTCTGATTTCTTTTATTAGGTTGATTCTTAGGTATTTCAGGTTTTTGGATGCTATTGTGAAAGGAATTGCTTGCCCTATCTCTCAGTGAGTCTGTTGTTTGTGTAGAGGAAAGCTATTGATTCTTGTGTGTTGACCTTGTATCCAGCTACTTTAGTGAATTTGATTATGAAGTCTAGAAGACTTTTGAAGGAGTTCTTTGGGTCTTCTATATAGAGTATTCATGTCATGTGTAAATAATGACAATTTAACTTCTTCATTTCCTGTCTTTATTCCTTTTATTTCTTTCTCCTGTCAAATTGCCGTGGCTAATGTTTCCAAGACTATATTGAACAGGAGTGGTGAGAGTGGACATCCTTGTCTTGTTCCTGATTTTAGTGTGAAGGATTTCAGTTTTTGACCATTTAGTATGATACTGGCTATTGGGTTTTCATAGATGGCTTTTATCACATTGAGGTAGAGACCGTCTATTCTGATTTTTTGTAGGGTTTTTATCATAAATGCATGTTGGATTTTGTCGAATGCTTTTTCTGCATCTATTGAGACGATCGTTTGTTTTTTGTCCTTGGCTCTACTGATATAGTGTATTACATTTATCAGTTTGTGTATGTTGAACCATCCCTGCATCCCTGGGATGAATCCCACTTGATCAGGGTGTATGATCTTCTTGATGATCTTCTGCATTCTATTTGCCAGTATCTTATTAAGGATTTTCGCATCTATGTTCATTAGTGAGATTGACCTATAGTTCTCTTTTTCGGTTGGGTCTTTCTCTGCTTTGGGGATCAAGGTGATGCTTGCTTCCAGGAATGAATTTGGGAGTATTGCTTCCCTTTCAATTTCATTGAAGAGTTTAAACAGTAGAGGTAGTAGTTCCTCTCAAACTGTCTTGTAGAATTCAGCAGTGAAGCCATCAGGACCCGGGCTTTTCTTAGTTGTTAAGTTTTTAATTATGTGTTCAATTTCATTGGTTGATATTGGGTTGTTTAGAATTTTTAGGTCTTCTTCATTCAACTTTGGTAATTCATATGTATCTAGGAATCTGTCCATTTCTTCCGTGTTTTTCATCTTATTGGCATATAGGTTCTTGAAATAGGTATTAATGATCCTCTGGATTTCTGCTTGGTCTGTTGCAATTTCACCCTTCTCATTCCCAATTGCATGGATTTGGGCCTTTTCTTTCCTTTTTCTGATAAGGTTGGCTAAGAGTTTGTCAATTTTGTTTATTCTTTCGAAGAACCAACTCTTGGCTTCATTGATTTTTTTGTATTGTTCTCTTAGTCTCCATTGCATTGATTTCTCCTCTGATCTTTATAATTTCCTCCCTTATATGAGCTTTGGGATGTCCTGCTCTTCTTTTTCTAGAATCTTGAGGTTCTGCATCAGGTTGTCTAATTGGGCTCATTCTGTTTTCCTAATATGAGTATTCACTGCTATGAATTTCCCTCATGAGACTGCTTTCATTGTGTCCAACCAATGCTGATACGCTGTATTGTCATTGTCATTTAATTGAAGGAACTGTCTGATTTCTTCTTTAATTTCCTCTGGGACCCATTTGTTATTCAGAAGTGTTTTGTTCAATTTCCATGTGTTTATGAAATTCCTGCGGTTTCTTTTTCTATTGATCTCCAATTTCATTGCACTATAGTGTGATAATATACAAGGATAACTTCAATTCCTTTGCACTTACTTAATCATGTTCTATGAATGAGTATGTGGTCCATTTTGCAGAATGACCTATGTGCAGATGAAAAGAATATGTATTCTGATTTTGTGGGGTGGAACACTCTGTAAACATCTGTTAAGTTCATCTGTTCAAGAGTTTGATTGAGTTCTAGTATTTCATTACTTATTTTTTGTCTAGTTGATCTATCTATGTGTGACAGTGGGGTATTTAGGTCCCCCACTACAATTGTAATAGTGCATATATGACTTTTCATGTCCATTAATATTTATTTTATATAGTTGGGCACACTAGTGTTTGGTGCATATATATCTATGACTGCCATCTCTTCCTCTTGGATTGTTCCCTTTACAAGGATGTAGTGTCCTTCTTTGTCTCTCTTAATCAGTGTTGGTTTAAAATCCACTTGATCTCCAAAGAGGATAGCTACTTCTGCTTTTTGGGGGGTTCCTGTCACATGGAGTATTGTTTTCCACCCTTTAACTTTCAATCTATGAGTTTCTTTTTTTAAGTATGTATCTTGTATGCAGCATATTGTTGGATCTTGCTTCTTGACTCATTCTTCCAGTCTCTTTCTTTTGATTGGTGAATTGAGACCTTAATATTGATGGTTATAGCTGATACCTATTGACCTATCCTTGTCATGACTTTTTCTTTTTGTTGGATTCTCCCCCTTCACATCTAATTTCTTGTCGTGCCCAATGGATTCATTCTGCTGTGTTTCCTGGGGTTGTGATCCTTGTTCTCTTTTCCTAGGATGTTGTCTAAAATTTTTTGGAGTGCTGGTTTGGTATTCATGAAGTTCCTAAGGTGCTGTTTGTCATGCGAGTATCTTATTTCTCCATCAATTTTGAAAGATAGTTTTTCAGGGTACATCAGTCTGGGTTGGCAGCTGTTTTCCTTTAAGGCTTGGAATACATCACTCCAAGGTCTTCTTGCCTTGAGGGTTTGCATTGAGAAGTCTGCTGTGATTCTGATGGGCTTTCCTTTGTATGTGATTTGTTTCTTTTCTCTGACTGCTCATAGAACTTTGTTCTTCTGTTGGGATTCTGGAATCTTAATTATTATATGCCTATGAGTAGATTTTTTTTTTATCAAGGCTAGTTCGAGTCCTATATGCCTCACTTATCTGTATGTCAAGTTGTTTTCCCTTGCTTGGGAAGTTTTCTGCCATCACTTCTATGAGCAGTTTTTTTTATGTCATCTACTTTCTCTCCTGTTTCTTCATTGACTCCAATCAGTCTTATTTTTTCTTCTTTGCATCATCCAGCAGCTGCTGGATTGATTTCTCATGTTACCTTACAATTTTAAAGCAATTTTTCTTTTCCTGGTCACTAATTGCAGTCTTATTTTCTATATCTGAAATTCTCTCCTTGCATTGGCTCATTCTACTGTGTAGACTTTCAATGGAGTTTTTAATCTCCTGGAAATCTGTTTACATATGTTTTATGGATTCCATTTGTTTCCTATGTTGGGATTCCATCATATTCCTGAGCTCCTCTCTAGATTTATTAATCATGTCTTGCACTATGAGCACAATGTCTGCTGTTATCTGAGAAATTATTTCTGATTTCATTTTTTCCAGATCCTCTTTGTTGCCAATTCGGGGAGTCCAGGTGATTGAGTATCAGAGTGTTCTATCTTGTTTCCCTTTGGGGCTGCTGTAGGTGATCTGGAAGTCTGGTTTTGAAACTTGTTTTCATGTCTTCTCATTTTGGCAGTGGATGGGGTGAGGTGGAGGTGTGTTAGTGTGGGCTGCTGGCACCTGCCTGGCTCACCTCCTTTGGGCTGGGAGCAGTCAGGAAGAACTCTTGAAGACATTAGTGTGGAAAAAGATTTTATAAACAAAACCTCAGTTGCCTGTGAACTAGCACAAATAATCAACAAGTGGGATCTCTTCTTACTAAAAAGCTTCTGCACAGCAAGAGAAACCACCAACAGTGTGAAGAGACAACCTACAATGTGGGAAAGTGGTCCCTCAGACAAAGGTCTACTATCTAGAATCTATAAAGAACTTAAAAAAAATCAGACCTCACACATTTTTAGACCCAATCCAAAAATGGGCATCTGAAATTAATAGACATTTCTCAGACAAGGAAGTAGAAATAGCAAAGAAACATATGAAAAAAATGTTCAACATCACTGGTCATTCAAGAGATGCAAATGAAAACAATGCTGAGATTCCACCTCACCCCAGAAAGAATGGCTGCTATCATGAAATCAACCAACAGCAAATGCTGGCAGCGATGTGGGGAAATAGGAACCCTGCTCCACTGCTGAAGGGAGTGTAGACTGGTGCAACCACTGTGGAAATCAGTATGGAGATACCTAAAAGAACTAGGTCCACAGGTCCCATTTGACCCAGCTATTCCCCTGCTGGGTATCTTCCCCAAAGAACTAAAGGAATCATACCACAATGATATATGTGCACCCATGTTCATAGTAGCACAATTTGTGATAACTAAAACTTGGAAACAACCCACTTGCCCATCAACTGGAAACTGGATAAAGAAAATGTGGGGATATTTTTTATAAAATGGAGTATTACTCAGCCATAAAGAATGAGAAAATAGAGACATTTCAGCTAAATGGATGGACATTGAGGCTACACTTTTAAGTGAAATAAATAGGACACACGTGTAAATACCAAATAGTTTCTCTAGTGTGAGAAACTGAAAGTGTAAATAAGGACTAAAAGGTATGATAGATAATGTGAAATAGGAAGAAAAGAGGCAAAGGTGAAGGGGTAGGGGGAAAGAAAGAAGGGAATGGAATTAATATGAGAAAAAGAAAAAATGGAAACAAAGTCTTTGCAGATAGGGAAAAGTGGAGGGGTTGAAGGAAGGGCAGGGGAATGGGGAAAAAATAAGAACCAAGAGAGATTATGTAAAAGTGCAAACTTCCAATGATGAATGTCATTATATTGTATACCTTAAATGTACCAACATAATTAATTAAAAAAAGATTACAAAAAAGAAGTCTCTTGCTTCCTTTTTAAGGTTAATTCCTAAGTATTTAATGTTTTAGAAGTTATTGTGGATGGAACTGTTTTCCTAATTTCTTCTCAGTGGGTTCATTGTTGGTGTACAAGAACACTATTGATTTTCATGTATTTATTTTATATCCTACTACTTTGCTAAATTTGTGTATTAGTTCTATGAGTCCAGATGGATTTTTTGGTCTTCTATGCAAAGGAGCATGTCATCTGTAAATAAGGATATCAAACTCTTCAATGAAACTGAAAGGGAAGAAGTAGTGCCAAACTCATTTCACAAAACTAGCATTACCATGATACCAAAGCCAAACAAGAAGTTAACAAAAACAAACAAACAAAAAACTACAGGCCAATCTCTTTAATAAATTGTGATGCAAAAATGCTCAACAAGATACTGGCAAACAGATTACAACAAATTATTAAATAGATCATACATCATAATCAAGCAGGCTTCATCCCTGGGTTGAAGGTAGAAAAAAACAAACAGGTAGAGAAACACCAAAGACATGGGGACAGAAAGACAGACCAAGAGACTATGAGAGAAAACCATGTGAGAGCTGCTCACCTGCCTTCAAAAATCACATAGCTTTGCTTCATTCCATTATGTTCCTTAGAAGCAAGTCACTAAGGCAGTCCATATTCAGGGAGAGAGGAAATAAACTTCACCTTTGGATGTGAAAAGAACATCAAAGACTTGGCAAACTCATTTTTTAAATCTCTACACTATTTTTCTCCATGTTGCTTTTCCCCTGCTTCTTTTGGTCTTTGTAGATAGTTTTCTCTATCTCCTGGTCATTGGTTGCATATTCATATTTAAGATGTGAGCACTTAAAAACTTCCACATGTATGGGAAGGTTTGTTTATGCTAAGCTTTACTTTATTGTGGTCTGCTTGGGTTGTTTAAATGTAGAAATTCCAAAAATATCTTTAGGTATTTCCTCTTCAGTCAGTCAAATTTCCTAGAGAAAAAATGTCTCAAACTCCTCTTAGGAAGAGAACTGGGTCAGAACATTAGTAAAAATTTAGTAAATTTCTCCCTTTTCTGTCCAGTGACTCATCCTCACTGAGTGTTAGGTTTCTTTTACTTAACTCTTTTACAGAATATTCCTTTTCCAATATTTTAGAGAATATTCTTTGTCAAGTGGCTCATCAGAATGTGGGAGGTAATCTGAGATCTGGATAGACCTTAGACTTTTAAACAACCCTTATTCAATCTCTACTCTGAGTTCCAATTCCAAAAGAATCTAGCACTACCAATCCCTGAGTCTTCTGGAAATTTTTCTGGGTAAACCAGGTCTATTTCTGCTTTGCTCACTGCTAGTATAGGTTTCCCTCTCCCAGATCTTCTAAGACTGCCACTTATCCCCGTTTGCTTTCCCATTTCCAAAATTGCATTTTTTTCTCCTCCTCCAATCTCATCCTTCTTTTGGGTTAAAAAAAATTCTTTTAAAAGAAAATCCTTATTGTCACCTGATGGGATTTACGGAAGGAACAAGTATGCTTAATCTTCATCCTTTCTCAGAAGCCAAATTCACATGTGTAATCCTAGCACTTGGGAGGCTGAGGGAGGAGGATTACTGCAAGTTCAAGCCCAGCCTGGGCAACATAGTGATTTCAAGGCCAGTTTCAACTACAATAGTGAGACCCTGTCTCAATAAACAAAGTAGGCAGTACAACCCATAATTAATTGTTCTACCTGAAGCGGTCTTTCGGCAAATCTAGAACTCTTTGCTATCTGTTTGTGAATATTTTTATGAGTGACTGCTAACCATTTTCATGCTTTTCTTGGCTGATTTGATATAACTGGTTGAAAAACTAATCCTAGGTAGACTACGTGCCTAAAATGTGCTCCAAGTCATACTTCAATGTCTCTCTAATTACTATTATTTATTATTATTATTTTGGTACTAGGGATCAAACTTAGGACCCTGCGCTTGTGAGGCAGGCGGCAGCACCACTGAGCTAAATCCCCAGCCCATGTCTCTCTAATTATTAATGCTATGGGGAGCCTCCTTAAAGTTTCATTTTACATTTTTATCTTCCTCCCCGCCCCCTTCTCTTTCTGTCACATACACACACCCATATGTCATGTTTTCTGGCTTCATTGTTTTCTAAAAGCAAACACTGAATGTCTAATATGTAAAACAATGATCACATTTACATACTTTAAATTTATTTTGTCTACAGATAGAGCAAGGTGGAATAAATTTTAAATTTTATTAGTGATTAGGACATTTTTCTAGATCAACACATTTTTTCTTCTGAAGTCCTCAAGGCATAATTGCAACTAAAGAATTACCATCTAACATGGACATCAAGGCTTAAAATAGTTACAAATGTGTCAAATATGCAAATCATGCCATAACTGAGTTTGGTTATTTTCAAATTTCTCTGCTGGCTGAGATATGCTTGGGACTAGTTTCATAATGAAGTACAATTTGCTCTCTCAAAAGGAAAATGTCGCTACTGGGCAAATCCAAGATCTATAAACCTCAGGAACCTGAGCTCCAACCCCAACAGGTGTCTACCAGTGTCCAGGTTCTTGACTCTTGCTTTTCCTTCTACCCTTAGGACTTGAGCTTTGTTTCAGTAAGCTTTTGTTGTCATTGTCGTTTTGTCTGTTCTGCTTTGTTTTGTTTTTTATGTTCCATACTCTAAACAGATGTAGACTGGCCTCAGCCTCTTTGGTTCTTATTTTATTTCAGGCAGTATCTATCTCTGTATCTCCAAGACTAGCTCAATTACAACACAAAGTGGGAAATTAAACTGATGCTTATTTAAGTGATGAGAACAGCATAAAATTCTCAATGAAGGGAGAAATACAGGCCCTCTGTGCCATGCATCCCCTCCCCGAGGCAGCAGCTTTCCTTTCAATTTTTAGTGTCTACATTTCTCCTCAGGAAAATACTGACTCAATTACTTCTCATTCACAAGCTCATTCAAAGATCTCAGGTGTGCAAACATGCTGGGGCAGCCCCAACATCAAGCACAACCGAGAACCTCAACGCACCATCCTTCATTTCCACTGAGGTGATCTCTGAGCAGCACTGGGGAACACAGATAGAGAATGCCTTCTGGGCCCCATTAAGAACACTCTAGAGGCACAAGGGCAGCAAAACAGACAAGAGCAGAGCACTATCCCCTGAGGTGTGTCCTTACAGAGCAGCTATTGCTCCCAAAGAGAGAACAACTGGTGGATGTAGAGCTTGTTTTAAATAGTGCTGCCTAGTGAATGAGAGAAAAATCCAGATGCCAGGCAGCAGCTGCACCAGAAGACCCAGCCTCACCATGGGGTGTGGTTAAACCAGCAATGGCCTGGGCAGGTGTTAGCACAGCCAGGGGGAGAGGGACTTCAGAGTGGGTACTTCCAGCTCCTGGAAAGGCCTTGCCCACCCGTGATCTCCCGCAGGGTCTTCCAGCCTTCTCAAGATCGCCCTGGGAAGAACAGAAATAAAAACACCAATCCATGCACACAGATCACGTGAGTAAAACAGCAGCTCTACTGAGGTGTTTGAAAATAAAATGCTTTATTCCTCTGGAAACACGAACATTTCCACTAATCTTTATGCCCTTAAATGTGGTCTCTGGGTCCTTGATTCTTACAAGTAAGAGAGAGAAACAGTTTTGAAGAACAAAATGTCTTGGCCTGAGAATAATTTCTTGCTTGTTCAGTCAGAGACAGTTTATTATGAGTCTGTTCAGTGTCATGGTCAAGGGAGGGCAGGAATAAAACATTGATCCAAGAAGCCATCTTGCTCTGAGCAGTGATGAAGTACATTTTTGTGGGCTGAGGCACTCTTTCGGACTAGATTTGTTTGCAGAACGAGCCCAAGTAGGCAGGTACAGGAATAGAACAGTTCTCTGGGAGAAGATTATTAGGAAAACCAGAGGCTTATCTGGCCTTGCGTCTCTGGGGGAGACTCACAGAGAGGGAGAACTAATCCACTCCAAAAAGAAGAAAGAGATGGCGCCTTATCCCTAATTTGATATATCACTCATGTGGTGGGTGGGAAAGTTCTTTCAAGTCCTTTTGGCCTAGGCAGTAAATTATTCCTCATGTTTCTGTTTTCTAGTGGTCTGTGAGCTGTGAGTCATGCGGTGACTCACGGTGTCATCATGGATGTATATTTGGGGGGTGCTCACTGGTTTTTTGGGTTCACACTGATAAGGAAAGCCAGCCTTTGTTGTGACTGAGTCTTTTTCTGTGCTACATGTTTTCTGTGTTTTCTTAGCTGCCACAGCCATCCTGATGGTGTCATAACACTCAAATGACAGAAATGCATAACCTGAATCTAGACAGTCAAGAATACTATGCATTAGGGAAATTTTAAAATGTACACCCACACATCGGGCCTCTATGTATTTTAAAAATCATTTTTGTTTTTAATTTTCTTTAACAAAAGGAAGAGTATCATTGCTGTGTTTAGGGAAAGTACACTGTATTCTGCTACAAATCTGCAATGTGACCTTGGCATTTCTCCCAATTCCCTGGGGTCTCAGTTTCCTCACTTACTGTCTACTCTCCTGATTCTACAGTTATGTTTCATTAAGTTTCAAGTAAAGTCGAGAAAGTAGCAGCACACCTCTCTGTCTCAGGCCACAAACCAGGCTGTGCCCGCCAATGACTTCCCCGTGACCAGCTAAGTTTGGTTTATAAGGGGTCCATGCAATATGCTGGGATTAGCAAGAAATAGAATGCCAGAGCTTACAGCCCCACTCAAGTACACTCATCCAGTCAACAAATATTTTTGAACATCTGCTCTGTAGTGGGGACTAAATGCCAAGGATGCAGCAATGCCAAAACAAGAAGTTTCTCCTCTGATGGGAGGACATATTGAGAGATGAACAAAAACATTATAAATAAGTAAATCATATAAAAATTATCAACAACTATGGAAAAAATGGAGAAAGTTGAAAGCATCCGGATTGTTAGTGTATTGACAGTGATTGAAATTTTCCATAGTAATTTCAGGCTTGCCTTCACTGCAAAGGTGACATTTGACTAAGATTTTGAAGGAGGTGAGAGAGTAAGATAGAAGGACATCTTTGGAAGAAAAGCAGTAGAAAAGCACCATGGAGACCCTGGCATGGAAATGCAGCTGGTATGTTGGAAGAGCAGCAAAATGGCTAATGTGGCCAGAGTAGAGCGAATTCAGTGGATGAGGTAGAGGGTTACAGGGAACCAAGCATGTAGAGCCTTGTAGGGGTTTTGGGAAACTGTTGGCTTTTACTTTGAAAGAAACAGGAAACCACTGGGGGATCTTGAACAGAAGAATAGCAAGATCTGATTTGGATTTTATAATAAGGCTCAATCTAGTCATTGTGTTAAAGAATACAGTGATGAGAAGTAGCAAATTTGGAATCACTAAAAACCATTTGTGAGGCTATTTCAATAGAGAAATTGTTTGCATAGGCCAGGATATGAAAAGTGAGATATGAACATTGAGATATGAAAAGTGAGTGGACTCTAAATACAATTTAAAGGTAGAGACATTCAGATTTCCAAATGGATTGGAAGCAGGATGTCAGAAAAAAAGAATTACCGTAACTTCAAGATTGAGAATCTCTTTTGTAGCAGGTGTTTCTTGGAGGTTTTAACATGGGACATAAACATCCATGTGCTTTATGACCACTCTCATGGGTCTACACACTCTCTTTATTTGACCCAGATTTTCTATTCTTATTCCTTACAGGCCTCTGATCAATAATCCAAGCCATTCACCACTTCTTAGGAACTTAGTAGATCTATACTACAGGCCATTAATCCCTCATGGTTACACTCATGAGAAGCAGCGACAATCCCATTCATAGTTTCCCACCAAGAGTGGCATCAGTTAAGACAAGAAAATGACCTACAGTACCTGGGACAGGTGAAATTGGGAGGACATAAAGAGACTCAAAAGAGGCATCTCATATACAAGGTGTGTTGGTGGTAGGTAAATTTATGATATAGCCCATTTGTCATAGGCTATTAAGACAGTGTAATGTCAGACTTGGACAAGGTCCATTCCTCATTCAGGACCCTGTACTGTAGATGAATTCAGTAACTGGCAGACTTTGAGAAGCTTCAATATAAGGACATATTCAATATGGTTTTTGTTGCTAGATAGTTACATTACATATACTAAGAACATTTTGGAGGAGAAGAATATGAGTTTGTGCTACCATGTTAGTCAATGTTGGGTAACTAAAGTAGGGGACCATGAGATAGTAATTTTCTAATTTCTCTTTGCTGTCCAACAACTGAATCTCTTAATAAGTGCACAGAATTAGCAATTGTGTGTCTTGGTGGGAGCCAGGATCTTTTCCACCTGAATGGAAACCGAAAGTGCCAGATAATTTGCCCTAACATCCTTCCAGTGAAGGCTGAGCACCTTGCACTTCTAATTATACGTTTTTGCTCAGAAATTTAAATCTAAAGAACTATCTGCAAATAAGCAATTAACTCCACTGATAAAGATGGCAGCCTCCATTGTCCAATGGTAGCAGCGTCAATGTCAATATCCAGTGTCCCAGGACGGTAGCAACAACACCACAATTTTGCCTTGAATATAGCATTGGCTTTGGTTCTGGTCCTGGCTACCTAGATTTCTATAGCTTTCATTTTTTTCCAAATAAGCAAGAACCTGACTCTTCAGCCTTTCTGTTAAGCCTCCCTGAAAACTTACTGATATCCTTTCAACAAATTTCTTTCTTTTCCCTCTTAATTTAGGAAAGCTGGTTAGTGTTGTAGATAATAAAAATCACTTTCTGAGACCTACTTTTGCTCATCAAGTATCAATTCCTCTACCATCCTTGCCAACCAAATCCAAATTTCTGAAGGGTCAACCATGTGCTTAGTTCCAAGCAAGCTATTCACATTCCCTCCTCCCATTCAGCTAAGGGTAGCCATGTGACACAGACCTGACTAGTATGCTGTAGTATGCTGTATTAGATATATCTTGAAGTTTCCTCATATTCTGTCCACACCACCTGGCCCCTACACACTCAGACACTTGCTCCATTTCAACTGTTTCTATGGTGAACTCTGTGCTGTGTGAAGTTCTACTGCCTGAATCCAACATCCAGAGTCTTTGATTCCTCCATTATTCCCAAACTCAGAGGAAGTACCACATTTCAGAACATGGAAACTGACTTCCCACATAGCTGATAAAGGTTCTAGATAAGACAGCCCACAAGCATAAGAAAGTTAACTTCCAGGGGGGAGAACTCAAAACAATGAGAGATAGAAACTGACAGAGAACCAGCTGTTGGACTGTTCTAAGGCAGTTTGTCCATGTAACTTATCTGGCAACATCTCATGGGGCCAAAAGGTAGGCTTGTTCACACAATAGGTGTGTTTCTTAACACCCGGTGTGGAGAAGCAATGACTGGTGGGAAATGTACCAAGTTTCATTTGTTTCCATTTTCGCTTCTCTTTTATCTCACTCTTGGCAGCTGGATAGTAGCTCTCAATAAAGCAATAACACTTAAACCTTGCCAAAAGTCTCTATTTTCTAAGTAAATCTGCTAAAACAATCTCCCTTAAGACTTTTTCTTTCTCTGGTAAACAAGTTTGGCAGTCCTTTTCCCCTGTTCCTATCTTAGCAAGGGACATGATGGCTGGAGGCATTTTCTAACAGTGCAGAAAGACCAGGAGAATTGACAAGACCCAGTCCTGATGGCATCAAGTTACTGAGCCACAGTCAATAATTTATCCATCTGCAACCCTCTTGCAAAAAGGAAAATTAATTCCACTTTTTCTAATTCACTAAGGTAAGGGTTTCTGGTTCTTATAGTTAAATAAAATCCTCACAGATATACTTACCTGAGAGTTGGGTCTCTAAGTTTTTTAGGAGCATTTATTATCACATAAAGCATTATACTAAATACAATGTAAATTTTTTATCTATCAGTAATTCTGTTTGATTTTGGTGTTATTATGTAGACCACAGTTCTACCTTGTTCGTTTGGCCCACTCTGCAGTTGTGTATGTTCATCATCATCTATGGGGGCTCTTTAGCAGCCTACTTTTGATTTTATATCCAACCTTTATGTGTTTCCTTCCAATCCTCCTCGGGGCTTCCTTACAAATGCACATCCCTGGATCATCTTTAAACACAGGGTTCTCCACACTTGGTTCCCACCCATTTCTGTGCTGTTTGAGGGCTCTGTCTCTCAGAACCACTCCTGTTATGGAAAGTGGACAATGCCTTTTTTAAACAACCAACCCAACAGACGAGTTTAAACATTCAAACCCAGTCTATCTTCTGGATCGTATCAGGAACACAGAGAAAGGGATTCGGAAGGGCCTCTGTCCGATCCCCCAGACTTTCAGGTCTCCAGCAGAGAGACTTGCACACCCACTGTGCAAGAGAATCTGGCACAGCTTCCAGAGATGACACTCATGAAAATTTCTGTGCACTCGGAGCAGCTTTTTACTCTCAAGCTAGTGTATTCTGGGCTCCCAGTAGTTAATTATTATAGTTTAAATTATTGACTCTAACAGCTTGTGTTCCACAAGTATTCCTTTGCATTTTCTTTTCTCTTTAGTTTCCTGGCATTGGTTTGCCCTGTGAGCTTAATTCTCTGATAGATCTAAGATGTGTTTGATTTTTAGTTTGTTCAGGTGTTTTTCAAGTACTGAAGGTAGGAGTGATAATGTTCATACTCTGTGTATTACAATAAAAACCAGAAGTTTAAATTTTTTAAAAAAGACAATGAATGCCTTGTTCTTTTTTTTCCCATTAAAGTTTATTGGTACATTTTAGGTGTACATTATGATCACATTCAACATTGGGAATTTGTACCTGCGCATGATATATCTTGGCTCTTGTTTTTTTCCCATTCTCCTTCCTTCCCTTCCACTCTTCCACCCCTCCCTACTTAGAAAAATTTTGTTTCCCTTTTTTCCTTCTTTTCTTTTCTCATATTTTTTTCTTTCCCTTCTCCCACCTCCCCCCTCTGCTTCCCCTTCCCCATTGGTCCTTTTCTTTCTATTTTACATCTTAATTATCTTTAATTGAATAGTCCAATCAAATTCTCCATTGGCTCTTCTCTGTAATTTGAAAAAAACATAAATCTCTTAAAAGATTAAAGATGTGACAAAGAGAAAATAAAATAGTTTTAAAAGAATGATTCCCTCATGTCAAAAGCTATAGTAATTGAAACAGCCAGGACATATACTAAATGTACATCCATATGATTAGATCAGAGCAGGATATTGTAAAAATAGACCAAAGTTCATTTAAGAATATCTTATATGATTAAAATGGAATTTTATATTAGAAGGGAAAGTATAGATTATGCAATAAATGTTATTGAGACAACTGGTTAGACATTTGAATATTTTCAAAATATTATCTATTTTCTAAATGAAGTTAGATCCCTCCTGGTACCTTCAAACAAAATAAATTCCAAATGGCCTGGGATTTAGCTCAGTGGTGCTGCCACCTGCCTTGAAAGCGCAAGGTCCTGAGTTCAATCCCTGGTACAAAAAAAAAAAAAAAAAAAATCCCAAATGATCCAAAGTTTTATCTATTAAAATTAACAATAAAAGTGCTACCAGCCATGAAAACTGAGACTTAAATGCATTTCTGTTCCCTTCCCTTCCCAAATCCAACTTGGCTCACAAATGCTTCCTCTGTTTTTAGTCTTATTTCACTAACAATTAAAATACGTAAGGCTATAGATTTCTTCTGAGTTTCGATTTATCTGTATAATGTAGGTTTTAGTATGAAGTGTTGTCCTTTATATTACGTCTTAGTTCAGAATTTCAGTTTTTATTACTTCTTTGACCCAAGGATTAATTATAATAGTTCATAAATTCCAAGCAATTTTATCATATTTTAATGATTCATTTATTTTCAAATTATCATTGGAGAACAGATAATATAAAGCTGTTATTTTCAAAAATTTTAAAGGAAATTTGACACTAGAATTTTATACCCAATCAAGTTAACATTGAAGTGAGAGTGCAAAATAAAAAATGCACAGGGATACAAATACTAAAAAAATTTTCCACATAATTATGTAAATGAATTAATTATATACTCCATAAAAATTGAAAAATGATTCCCAAAAAGGCAAAAATACAAATTGAAAAGTGGTGAGAAAGTGAGTAAGTATATTTTATAGTTATCTAAATAATTATTGATAGACAAAATTAATAATAGTCTGCAGCTAAAACTTTTGGGAAATATCTATATTACTTAGGGTTTTGCAGAGGGACAGGACAAATACATATATGAAGAGGTTCATTATAGGAACTTTTTCACACAATTATGGAGAATGAAAATTCTTACAATCTGCCCTTTCAAGCTGCAGAACCAGGAAAGCCAGTGGTGTAATTCAGTCCAAGTTCAAAGGCTTAAGAATTAGTGGCATTGACGATGTAAGTCCGAGGCCAAGTCCAAAGGCCTGAGAACCAGGAATGCTGGTGTCTGAGGGCAGGAGAAGAAGGATGTCCCAGCTTAGACAGGAAGCAAATGTGTTCTTCCTTCACCTTTCTTCCCTGTTCAGGCTCTCAACAGGTTGGAGGATACCCACCTGCACTGCTGGGCATCCCCTTGCTATCTTCTTTACTCAGTCTACTCAATCCAGCACTAATCTCTTCCAGAAACACAGGCCCAGGTATAGTTTTACCAGTTATCTGGATGTCCCCAGTCCAGTCAAGATGGCACATAAAATCCTAACATCAACATGAAAGGTGATAGGCAGATTGGCAGCAGGTAAATTTCTTGTCTCAGTGCAGGAAAGGTAGGGCCAGAGGTTGATATAAATACTGAATAATTTCAGATATCTAGATAATAAGATAAATTTAGTTATGTGCTATAAATTTAAGTGAAATTACTAGAAGAATAGGTATAGAATGTTCAGCTTCCAGACTGCTAGATCAAAGAAAATAAAGAAAATGTGATCAATGTGACAAAAAAGAGAGAAAGGAATAAAAAAGAGGAAAAAGGAAGGACAAGAGAAAACAGGAAGGGAGAGGAGAATGAATAAAATAAGGATGGCATGGAAGATGGAACAATAAAGTAAGATGTTAGGAACAAGTCCAGTTATATATTAATCACAAGAAATATGAGTATGTTGAATTTCTCAATATGATTGTTGGAAAATAAAATTCAGCTATACTTCATACACATTTATATGGTAGTCCCCCCCTTTTCTGCAAGGAGTACAATCCAAGATCTCCAATAGAGCCCTGAAACTACAAATAATACGGAACCTATACACACTATTTTTTCCCTCTACATATATGATAAAGTTTAATTTATAAACTAGGCACAATAAGAAGTTAACAATAATAATGTAGAGCAATGATAACAATATACTGTAATAAAAGTTATGCGAATGTGGCCTCTCTCCCTCTCTTTCAAAATATTTTATTGTACTGTCACCCTTTCGCTTAAAAGAAAGTGTTTTACTACCCAAACTTCCAGCATTACTACTCCTGTGACCTGGGGCCATTAATAAGTAAAATAAAGGTTGTTTGAATACAATCATTGTGATACTGTGACAGTCGATCTTATAACCAAAATGACCACTGAGTGGATCATGGTTGAGTAGTATATACAGTGTGAATACACTGGACAAAAATGGATGATTCGTGTCCCAGGTGGGATGAAGTGGTTCAGCAAAAGATTTCATGAACTACTGAGAATGACATGCAATTTAAAACTTATGAATTGTTTATTTCTGGAATTTTCCATTTAATATTTTCAGACTATCTGTAGTTGACCAGAGGTAAATGAAACAACAGAAAACAAAATCATGGATGAGGGGAGACTAAAGTTCACAGAAAAAAAACTAGAAAAATTGAAAAAAAAAGATGTAAAACATAAGAATATTTCATTAGCCAAGAGAAAACTTATAAAAGTATCACCCTAATGAAATTTAAAGCAAATAGCATTAAATATGGAAAGAAGACTACATATACAGATAAAAGAATCCCTGTACGAGAAAATGTGGAAGTCTGAATGTGTGAATATTTAAAAACACAGCTTTAAAATATATAAAAGATGTCAAACTTCAGCAAGCTCAAAAACTGCTTGGGAAACTTGTCGAAAATGCTGACTCCTAGGGTTTGTCTCCAGCTCCCTGCCACAGTCCCAGTCCATCTCAATCAACATCTCTCCCCTGGAATGTAGTAACACCACCTCTCAGTCAAAATTGTAATTAAAAACTTAAACCTGAGGAATTAGGTGAGAATGATCAAGGAAACAGTGATAGGTTCAAAGTCACACAGATAATTAGTGGCAGATAGGAAACTAAGATCTGAGAATCAGGAGGCTTGGATTTCGAAAACAGCACTGATTCTCATATATTTCACATCAAAGTACATAAATGGGACCTATAATTTTCTCCTGTGAGTGAAGGAAAACCTGCTATGACATTCTGAAAAAGTATTTGCCATGATTTGTTTAGTCACGTGTTTATTTCTTGTCAGTTTTCCTGATCTCAGTGATCATCATATGTTATTTAGGAACTTGCAGCTAGACCCAAAATACCAGTTCAACTCAAGATCTCTTGTGAGAGACAGCAAGTTTCACATCATGCCAGGATAGGGCTAATGTGAATTTCTGAGAGTTGACATGTGCATGTCAGATTTCCCCCTGTAATAAATAAGGACTATTGGTAAGGCATTATCAGTGAAGAAGACAGTGGTGAAAATGTGGAAACAATATGCTATCATTTAATATCCTCCATGAACACCCAGGTATAGATGAGTTTAAGATATTTCCCAAAAGTAGATTCTAATAGAAGCAACTGGAGGGCATAATGCACCAGGAAGGTGCTTAAGGACACAGTGAAGGCCCTACCTCATAATTATACAATTAACAGAGTGACTCTTACCTAGTCACTGTGTTTGCTCTCCTCCAACCACCAATGTAAGAAAAGGCAAACATTTGGCAAGCTGATGCCTTTGTTTGTCAATATAGAAACACTGGGGACAGAATAAAATGTTTTCATGTTTGCTGAAGCCCATATGGGAAAAGTAGAAAAAAAATGCATATAATAGAAAGCAAGTGTGCAATTTCCCTTTTGAAACATTTCTGAGATTTTTTAGTCCAGTACTTATGAGGTTCTTAGAAAGATGCACCCTAGTGAAGACATAATGTTTTCATCTCCAACTACAAAATATCACAGGGGAGTTTTAGCTTACACAGAAAGAGAAGACAGGATTTTCAATGGAAAAACCAACAAATCTAAAGTAAGCAGATTTAAGAAGCCCGGGATTTAGTAAGTTTAAGAACTAACACTGGCTTTTCTATAGCTTAAAGTTTGCTCAGAACATTTGGTTTTTGTACAAAAGCTCTTTGGGGGAAAAATCTGACCAAGTGTGAAATGCCCCTGAGTCAGAAACCAGACAGACCTATTGGAGTGAGTCATAAAATCAACTCATGGAAGGTCCCACCCTGGACCAAAAAAAGGAAAAATGAGGCCAGGGAGAAGTGTATTGCAGCTGGTAAATAATATAGCCAAGACTCAAATCAATTATACCATGCTGGAGAATCTGCAAGAAGGTTACAAGCAAAGTTTGGCAGAAGATTTGTAGTCAGGTCGTCAAAGACAAAGAAATGAAGCCAGGAAGAATAGACAAAGTTACCAGCAAATAATTGGATATAAATGGGGTCAAGTGGAACGTAGGGAGCGTGATCCTGTGGAAAACTATGGAGAGTCAGCTACAAAGAGTAAAAGATAGGCATCTGTGGGAAAGTCTTCCCCAATCAGGAAGCCCTCGACTCCCACATGAAGGTTCATGAAGACTGTGTGCCCTCGGAGTGCGAAGCCATTGAAAACTGAGGGCTTGAACTCTCCCTGGTTCTTGTTATGGGTGCGTTGTAGGATCACATGGTTGTAACATTAAATGAGATGTGGGGAGAAGGAAGCTGCCAGCCTGATGAATTTAGCAGGCTGATTGAACTCTTGTGGAAATGCCTTCCACAGTTGTTAACAAGCACAGAATGTGGCGGGGGGCTTAGCAGAAACAGTGAGAGCTCAGAGGAGATAGAGCCTGAGGTCTAAAAACTCCACACCCATCCTAAGAGTGCCCTATTTATCCCTGAAGTTCAGGGCCATGCAGAGTCCTAGACCAATGAATGAGAAGCAGGTCTTCTCTTATATTTGACTTGGGCCCCCAGATGCACTGTCTGCCCATCCAGTCCTCAGTTTCTTCATAGAGCAGATTTTTTCATTGATTCAAGCTACCACTTGATTATTAGTAGTCAATTAAGTCTTCAGATATGAATTAACCTTTTATCTTTATTTGGAGTCATTTTAAACCCTTCGTTCCTCCCCACATACACACACACACAGCACATGTCAGATAACAAAGCTAATTACAGGGACAGGAGCAGGTTATTCACTCTGCCAGTTATGACGTATGCCAACTGAAAAAATTTATAACCAGAGGGGAGCAAAGGCTAAAAACAAACCTATTTATGTCGCTCTGGTTTTAAACTTGATTTCATTTCTGATAAATTAAGCGGACGTTTTTTCAGGTCAAAAAAAAAAAAAAAAAAGAGTAAAAGATAGGATATAGTAGGGCCGGGGATTTACCTCAGTGGTTCCGCTGCCTGCCTCGCAAGCACAAGGTCCAGAGTTCGATCCCCAGTACCAAAAAAAAACCCACATAGGATATAGTCCCAGCAGGCTGGCAGTACCCAAGTCCTTTAAGAATAATGATAGTGGGCCAGGGGTTTAGCTCAGTGGTTCCACTGCCTGCCTCATAAGCGCAAGGACCCAAGTTCGATCCCCTGTACCAAAAAAAAAAAAAAAAAAAAAGGAATAATGATAGCAAACAAAATCAAGCCAGGAATTCAAGCATGAAAAGTGAGAACAGAAACCACCTACACCCACACAGCCTACTGATTATGCTAACATTGCATTTCTATCCCACTGTCTTCATCAAAGTGACCTTATTATTCCAGGAAACTCTTGTCCAGGATGATAAACATTCAAATGACTGCAGGCCAATACTCTGAGTGGGCTTGGGCTGACCCACTTTTGCCTACTGTCTGACTTGTCCTCGAGAACAGATGTAGACGTGCTGAGAACGAAGCATCCTGAGATGGGGAGGGACTGGCCAAAATAGGCCAAGTTCTGTTGCAATTCCCCACTAGAAAAGGGTGTTATTGAATGTTTTAGCCCAGTAACTAATGGTTCCCCAGGTACAAATTCAGAGTGAGCTACTTTTCTAGTTCCCTTAGCTGTCATGCTAGTGTGGCATACCCAGTTACATCTCTGCCTGCCCCAGAAAGCTCTCCTAAGCTTTGGGGGTATTGGCTTTAGAGGAGTCCTAGGCCTCTGTTGTCCCTTGATGCCTCCACGTAAGTCATAAATGAGCTCCGTGTAACTTGTTACATGTGGGTGTTCTGTCTCACCAGACTCAGGAAAGTTGGAAAACAGTGCACAGTAAACCTGCTTCTTATAATTCCTAACCTAAATTATAGTCCCATTCTATTACATCATGATATCTAGTCCTAATCAAAGCTTCACAGTGCAAGATCCACTTTAAACCAGTTTCCCAGTACTCACAAATATTCCAACTTTGCCTTCCCACCCTCTGAGACACTGCTAACATTTTGGCAAGGAAGTGCTCTCTCATACTGTGTTAAAGAAAAACTGGGCTATCTTATTAACAAGTTGTCTTGTTGATATTTTCAGGGATCTAGCACCTGACAACAGTGGAAGTCCTGATAACAGAATCTAATCTAAACCTTCTCGCTACTATAGTCCACTTAACCTGTTTTATTACTCACCTTATCCCATTTCTCCTAAAATCTGCACAAAACTTATAAATTTGAAGCTGAAGAAAGGCAAAAATTGATTAGAGAAAGCCTAACAAAGAACTGATCATAATTTATCATGATCTCTGTAGTATCCCTTTCCTCCCAGTTAAAAACCACAATAAGCAATACAGATTCCTCAGGACCTCATGCCTATAAATAGCCCCTCAGGGCTTCACTGTAGTACCAAACTCCAATAGCAGTTTATGTTAAATGACTTCTAAAACTACGTATTACACAGTGACATATCTGTGTTTTGTATTCTTCTGTGTTCTTTTAAATCAAAATAGTCAATTCTTGTTTGCCCTCTCCAAGGAAAATCAACAGCCTGGACTCCTGCTTTTTTAGAAATCTTCAGTGAGCACCACAGGAGGTTAGATTGTCCCATGCTTCTATTCCTAGATAATAGATGGCTGACCTTTGGCTATGTTCTAAATCGAGGTAAGCTCAAAGACTGACTCCGTCCATTTACTGTTTCCGCTCAGTAAAGGAGAGAAGAAGTCAAAGAGAAGTACTTACCAAGAAGTACTTACCAAGAGAAGTCAAAATGTAAAAGTAACTTCGGTACCTAGAACAGACATTGGCAAACTATAGCCACCAACCCAAACCAGCCTGCTGCCTATGTTTGTGACTAAAATTTCATTTGGATCATTTATTTCATACTCATTCATTTACTTATTGTCTGTGGTTACTTTAACACTACAGCACTAAGTTGAATAGTTGTGACAGAAAGCTTATGTTCCACAAAGTCTAAAATACTCATCACTGGTCTTTTACAGAAAAAGTAAAAACCATGCCTTGATCTGGGATATGACTTATCTCAAGGGAGTAAGTGCCTTACTCCTAACTAATTATGGTTCATCCAAAATTTACTAGGTCAGAGACAATTAAGAGGATTCTTCAGTCTCAGCTCCCAAGTACAAAGGGTTCTCAACTTTTCCATATGACTTAATGAAGTCTTCAGTAACCAAGCCTTTTCCCTGGAACACTAAATATAAACACATCTTTGGTGAATAATTAGCTCTCCAAAAACCTTATACAATTTCTACTCTTTGTGACTGAGAGGTTGGAATAAGCCCCTGGTATTTTGGCAACAGCCTACCTTCTTTGTCAATAGCCACAGCAGCTAAGCCAGTGGAGGCATCTGTCAACTTGTTCTAGGTTTTCCTTTGAATTTGATAGTTCCTCCTACTGTACAGTCCTTGCTACTTACTGAAAATATGTACTACTTCTCAGTGAGAAAGCTTATCTTGGATGAAATCCTACTTTCCCCTCACATACTGCCATTCGTCATTGTAGTACTTTAAAATCTTGATGCTTTTCTATTACCTGAAACATAAGACATTCATAACCAGTCACAAATTCTCTATGCCCTGAACAGATTTATTAGAAATACGTTTAGAAAATCTAGACTCGATCTTGTTTGTAGATGGATCATATCTTAAGACTGACATAGCAACAAATCAGGTAAGGATATTGCCTATTATCATAAGCAAAATATGTCCAGATGGAATAATGTATTGCATGTACTAGATCTTCTCAGTTATCTAGGAATGAAAGGATAATTTTCACTGACAGGAGACATATAATCTTTCTACAAAGTAGTCCATAACTTTGGAATGTTTTGTAAACAAAAGGGTCATGACACCAAGAGGAACTCCAGTTTCAGTGATCAGCAAAATGAAGGAATTTTTGCATGTTCTGTACTTCCCCAAGGAGAGGTCTATGACAAAGGTAGGATCTCATGCAAATGGTGATGATAAAGAGAACAGAGCAAATTCCTGCAGCCCTGTATGCCAGACAGGCAGCGCTCACTAAGATGCTAGTCCTAATGATAGTGCAAGAGATTGTTACTGGGGAGGTTCAAGGAGGCTTTTGTAGCACACTAGTGATGGGATCCCAAGCAAGAAAAGTGGTACTGGCAGAAATTCAGATGGAAAGTGCATGAGAATAATCTCTGATGCTCTAAGCATTTAGGAGTGCTAGAAAATCTCAAATGAAACCTTGAAAAAAATTTTACATGAAATTACCCACCACTGCAAAGACAAATTGTCAAGGACAAGCTAGCTACTAAACTCATTGTTGAGGAAGCTACTAATTTTTTTTCAGGGTGTCTCTGGTGTTTATATCACCTGTCACTAGCATGATACTGGTAAAACTGTGAAGGTGAGACACAGACAAGAGCTGAATGCTGAGAACCCCTTTAAATATCTCCAAATGGATGTTATGTATCTATTCTTGCAATGAGTTTGTAAATATATCCTATTTATTGTTTGCTCATTCTTGGGATTTATCTAACCATTCCTCACTGGAGAACTGTGGCTGTAACAATTGCAAAAGAGAACTTTTGATGTTGTGATGCCAGTTTAGAGAATCCCAAGCTATTGCTCTTGTGACAAGAGTTACCATTTTACTCTAGTCTGGTCCCCTCTGATCTCCATGTCTTGATGTTTATGCCACTATGTAATATTCTCCCACTGACTGTGGTCAGGACCGGTGACTTGCTTCTAACCAATACAAAAAGATGATGGGATGCTATTTTTGTGATTATATCATATATGACTTATCTTGCTAGCAGACTTGTTCAAAGATTCTCCTTCCCAGCATCATGAAGTAAGTAGCCATATTAGGAAAGCCCTTATGGCAAGGAACCAGCAGCCTCCAGGGGCTGCAGGCAACTCCAGCCAACAATTAGCAAGAAGTCTTTACATTGTTGGTAACCTGTTACACAGTAATAGAGAACTATTATGTAAAAGCTTTGCAAAGTTCTGCTTCTTATGCAGACTCTTTACTGTCAATATCAGGCCCAATCATCAGGAAAGGTGTAGAACACATAGAACAAATAGAACTCTAGAGCTTGAATTAGTGAAATTTCCGGAGATTATTAGTCATTCATGACTTCAAGTATTGGCATGAGCTTTGATGTCAATGAAATCAATTCCTTCTGGGATTTATCAATTCGTGTATAAATTTTAACTGGCCAGACACAACATCTAGGATTATCATTTCTGATTCTAGACCGTACATTATTACAAATAGACACAACCAAATATTGCAGACTCACACAGTACACTTAGTATTATCATCAATAGGTATTAGCAGCCTTTCCTGGACATCATCCTAAACAACCCTTTTATGACCTAAATCATGGAGCTTTTATAAATCGACTTCCACATAAATAGAATCTGGAAGAGTAATAAGAAAGAGATGCAATATCTTTGGAGTCTCAGTCACTTTTATTGATGTCACAAGTAAGACATTACTTCATTTTTGCTTTGGAGCTATCAATTCTCTTACTATTCCTCACTTTTTATGTAAAAATAAAACAAAATTTCACAACAAAATATCAATAGAATAATGCTAGTTAATACACTGTATATCATTATCTTCAAAGTAGTTCCTCAGAGAATAAGACATAGACATAAAAGATTCTCTCTTACAAAAAAAAAACCAAACAGATAATAGTACAAAACTTTCTTTTCATTGAAGTAAGACAAAACTAGTAGTATAAGTGAAACAAATTAGCATATATATTAAAATTCTTTTGAAGCAGCAGAGTAGGTAGTTTAGGGAATTATTCTACTTCCTATTTATCTGTCTTCTATTTTGCTCTTTATTTGTATATATACATATATATTATCTCATATAAGACAAAGCATATGATATTTAAGCCTATGTAGCTACCTTATTTCACTTAACATTATGTTCTCAAGTTGTATTCATTTACCTATGAATGCCTTAAGTTTTTCTTTCTTTATGGCAGAGTAGTGCTCCATTGCATATAAACACCACATTTTCCTTATCCATTCATCTGTTGATGGACATGAACACTGTTTCCAAAAGCTAGCTATTATAAATTATGTTGCTATAAACATGGGTATGCATGTATCACTGTATTGGTAACTTTAACTTTTTATGGAAGGTACCTAGAAGGTAGATAGCTAGGTCAAATTTAATTTCTATTTTTAGTTTTTTTAGGAATCTCCATACTGATTTTCATAGTGGTTGTAATAGTGTATATTCCCACCAACAATACAGAAGAGTCCCTTTTTCCCTGTAGCCTCTCTAGCATGTTTTATTATTAGATTTTTTTTGATGATAGCCATTCTTTTGGGGGTAAGATGTACTCTCAATATACTTTTTTTCGGGGGGTGGGTACTGGAGATTGAACTCAGGACCTTGAGCTTGCACAGCAGGCAGCGAAACCACTGAGCTAAATCCCCAACCCCCAGTGTACTTTTAATTTGCACTTCTCTGATGGCCAACAATGACAAGCACCTTTCATGTACTTATTGGCCATTTGTATTTCTTCTTCTGCGAAGTGTTTATTCATTTCAGTTGCTCATTTTTTGATTGGGTCTTTTATTTTTAGGGGTCTAACTTTTTCATGTTCTTCCTGTCTGAGGAATAGCTGGCAAATTTTTTTTCTCATTCTGTAGGTTGTCTCTTCACTCTGTTGGTTGTTTCCTTTGCTGTGCACAATACTTTTAATTTGATATGATACCATTTGTTGATTTCCAGTATTATTTCTTGTGCCATTGGGGTTTTATTCAGAAAGTCCTTGCCTATGCCTATGTCTTCAAGTGTTGGACCTATTTTATCTTCCAGCAGCTTAAGTGCTTCATTAACATTAATTCATTAATTCAGAAGAGTTGTACAGTGTCAGTATGGCCATAGAACTCCTTGCTTGGAAGGAACATGAATTAGACAGGTAATAAATCAGAATAGAGTCAATTTAGATATAACATTGGCTTCTTGAGAGGAAGTGTGTATTATTTTTAGGGGAAGAATCATGTGCCTGTACTCTTATGGACTTCTCAGTGATCTTTAATATTATTAAAAATAGCTAGAGAGAACATACATTGGAGAAAAAAACAGCCTCTTTAACAAATGGTGCTGGAAATACTGGATAGCCATATGTAGAATATTGAAACTAGATTCCTACCCCCAACTCAGTACTAAAATCAAAGCTAAGTGGATCAAAGACCTAGCTATAAGACCGGAACCTTTGAAGCTGCTGAAAGATAGCATAGGGGAAACACTTGAAGTCATAAGCACAGGCAGACTTCCTAAACAGGACTCCAGTAACACAGGAAATAATCAAGAATCAACAAATGGAACTACATCAGATTAAAAAGCTTCTGCACAGCAAAGGAAACAAGAGTGAAGAGACAACATACAAAATAGGAGAAAATTTCTGCTGGTTACTATGCTGATAGAGAATTAATGTCTAGAATATAAAATGAACTAAAAAAATTAACTTCAAAAAACCAAATAACCCAATCAATAAATGAGCATATGAGTTGAATAGGTATTTTTAAAAGAAGGAGTACAAATAGCAAAAAGTATATGATCAATGTTCAATCTCTTTAGCCACTAGAGAAATGCAAATAAAAAACTAAATTGAGATTGCACCTCACCCAACTTAGAATAGCTACCATCAAAAATACAAAGCAAAATGCTGGTGAGGAGTCAAGAAAAAAGAAACACTCCTACACTGTTGGTGGGAATGTAAACTAGTACAATCACTATAGAAACTAGTACAAAGAGTGCTCAAAAACAGACAAATGGAAATATCATTTGTTCTAGCCATGCCACTCCTTAGTATATTCCCAAAAGAATTAAAAACAGCATACTATGGTGCTACATACATGCCCATGTCTATAGCAGCACAATTCATAGTAGCTAAGAAACAGTAGCTGTGGAAACAGCCTAGATGCCCCTCAACAGATGAATAGATGAAGAAAATGTGGAATATATACACAATGGAGTATTATTCAGCCATTAAGAAGAATGAAAAATTATCATTTGGAGGAAAATGGATGTAACTGGTGACCACTATGTTAAGCAAAATAAGCCAGTCTCAGATTATTAAATATTGCATATTTTATTATATGAGCAATATAAAATTTTAAAATTAATTATTTTTATTCTTTTAATGCATGCCTGTAGAATGTAATGCACTCTCTCTGCAACTGTGCCTTGTGGCTGTCTCCCATTCAATCACTGTGGTAGGGTGTCCCCAGAAACCCTGAAGTGTAGTTGTTCTGTTGCTCAATCTTAAACATTTAACCCCTTCTCAAATTGGCTCCTAATTAAATACTCTCAAATATGGAAGGCACTGCACTGGATTTCTTCTCCAACTCAACCCTGCTATACAGAATTACATACAGGATAAAATGTCACACTGTTTTTGAAGTTTACAATAACCATGAGCTTTTCTTGGAGCTAGAGCTGCCAGCCCAGTCCATTGTTTCTCTCTGGAGCTATAGACCTTGCCTGGGCTTACGGTACTTTGTGTTGATGAAGAGAGGCCTTACTCCCTGGAAGCCAGGGATAGCATTCCAGACTGTTTCTTTCTTTTCTCTGCATTGTTTTCAGCTTCTCTGTAGTCTCTAGCTTTCCTGTCAGCTCTTTCTTGATTCCTGGAGATGTACTTCATTTTTTTTCTTCACTAAGTTGTTGTTTTTCAGGTGTCTTGATTTCAGATCCCAGACAAGCTGTATTTTGCTATCTTTAGTCTGCCATTTAAATCTCCCCACAATTAGTTAATTAAAGGAGATGTGACAAGAAACTAGAAGATAGACTTTAGAGATAGGGAGGAGGTTTGAGGGAGGAGAAGGAAAAGGAGAAGGGAGTAATGGGGGTGAAAATAATGTTATATACATGTACCAATATACTGAAGTGAGTCCCATTATTCTGTATTGATAATATTTAATAATAAAGAAATTTTAAAATAAATAAGTAGAAGGCAAATAAAGAAGAACAAATTTAGATAATCTAGACAATTACCCATATTTGTGGTTCAGTAGACTCTTCAGGTTGGGCATAGAATCTATTAGTTTAACTGGCTCTGAGCTCAAACGTGGGAAATGAACTCTGATCTCAGTTTTTGGAGGTGTGACTTTCAGAATCTTTTCTTTGGGGGGGGGGGGTTCCAGGGATCAAACTTGGATCCTTGCGCTTGCAAGGCAGGTGGTGGAACCACTAAGCTAAATCCCCAGCCCAACTTTCAGAATCTTAAAACTGCTATATAACAAATGATCTAGCCATGTGTCTAACTAGTTATGTCCATCAAAGGATCCCTCCAAAAGGACAGAAAACATGAAACTTATGGAAACTGAAATACTATGCCCAAATTGATCAAATGTCCAGATGTTGAGGGTCTGTTTTTTAGTGCAGGCTGAACAACGGCCACAGGTGAGACACAGAAACAAAACCATCTGTATCCACATAGCTTACTAGCAACATCAGTACAACTGTACTAGTCCCCAATATTCACTAACATGATGTTAGCATTTCAAAAACTCTTGCCTATGAAGATAAAAATTGCAGGTAACTTTACTGTTTATTTTAGGAACTTTCTGAAAAAAAATCTAAATGAACTTAAATACTTTAACTTTTCAATAGATAGAAACAAATGATAGTTCATTACCAAGACTCTTTGAATCCTCAGCCTCACAATCCTTGCTTTCCTCTTCTCCATTCCTAGACTATTATATCATATCCCTATCCTCTCCCAATCAAGGCTCAAGATTGAAAGACCTATCTTACACCAGACTGCAAAACCTCATCAAGATTCCAACTTTGCCCTCCCCATTCTGAAACTCTAAGACTCTGTCAAAGCAATGTTCTCTCTTACTTTAACAAGAATAAGCCCAGCTTTGTTTTGATGTTATTTTAGAGAAGCAGACGTTTAAGAAAAGGCAGTACAAAAAGATCAGTTAGGAGATCTAAGGAACTGAGGAACAAGGGAAGGGCTTCATTTAATGACCTGAAATGCCAACAAATGCTAGAAGACCTAGCCACAAGATATTATGAGCCCATGAATCAAGGAGTACATTTATTTGCTTTTATCAAAATTTGAATTGGTTTAAGTATCCAGGATGGTACTGAGTCCACACAAAGGGATTGAGTATTTTCATCTATAGGCAATGAGGAGCGGGAACTTCAAGAATGAGAAGGCTGACAGGTCCTTAAAAATGTGTGTCTTTAGAGAATGACAAAGACAACAAAAATTAATTGTGATTTATGAATTTTATTTTCAAGTACACATTTAAATGGATGGAACTTTGGGATCTTGTTTTGAAGCTGGATGTAAGGCAATTGAAGAGGGAAAGCACCCAGGAGAATTCTCACCTGTCTTTCATTCAAGTGGTAAATTCTTTCATCTTTCTGTGACTGGGTTTTTAACTTGTGCAAAGTATAAATGATAATCTCCTCTCTAGGCTCTTTTCTGTTGATTCAGTTGCTTAATTTGCTTTCCTGTCCTTTTTCTTCTCTCCTTTTTTTGGTCCCTCTCTTTTCCAGTTTACCACATTGTCCTCACCTTTTATTACCAAAGCATCTCTGCAAGGAAACTGGTCAACTTCTCAGCAATCAGAAGTCAGTGGGGGAGGTCAATATTCAAGTCAGAATTTGTTGAAAGAATGAATGTAGATAAGTCATTTGCTCTCTTCCTTCGTTTTAATATATGTAAGGACGTTAAAGAGAGCACCACTATCTTTAGATATCCCTAACTCTCAATTATCGAGGGTCTGATTATCCAACTTTGTTGCTTTGACCCTCAAGAGGAAAATTGGTATAATGCAGAGGAAGGAACACTGCTCAAGCTTGATAAGTCCTGGCTTCTTTCCTTACTAGCATTTTGCCCTTGGCAAGCCATGAAAACACTCTGAAGCTCAATTTCCTCTCTGGTCAAAAAGGCTGTCTACTCTATGGTGTTGCTGTGCAGGGCCAACAAGATAATACCCATTAAAGACCCTCCTACGCAAATGGTAGTGGCTTCTATAATCACAATGTAATAAATATTTATGGATCGGCATTGACTTTCCACATTATAAAAAACTGAGACTAAAAAGGTCATAAAACTGCACGGGAAGAACCATTACAAGCTTAAGAAGGTGCTTTACAAACTGTAAAACAAATTACAAATTCAAACTAGGCTATGAATTTTTTTCTTTCCTATGCCTCTTAAGATTTTTACTGTTGATTAGCAGATTCAAAAAAAATTAACTTCCAATAAAGTAGTATTTCTCATAAGTAATCATGAGTGGGAGTCAAAACTACTGCTTAAAATGAGATTTGAACTCTGAATTTGACTCTCAGTAGCGTGCATGATGCCATTATCTTCACTGGAAATGGAAGTTTGTTTCCACTTTCTTTTTTCAAGGTCCCATGGAAACCAAGAGGCTTTGGGATCAGAAACCCAGTTTTAATTCCTAATCTACCATAAAACAAGAATATTAATATCTACTCTATGGGAAAATATAAAATAATTTTTATAAAGTGCATGATAACCAAAAGATTGGCTTCTTTCTAGCTTGTGAACTTGCAACTTAAAACAACTTCAATGAGCACCTTGTCCTTGATCTCTCATTACACATGCCTCAAGTCTTAATTACATCTGACAGATCTGCCTTCAAACGTTGACTCCTCCTCTAAACGCTTACTATTCTAGCTCAGTTTCCTCTTCTACAAAATAGAGATAATAATAGAACCCAGCTCATGGAGTGAAGGGGAGCAGATAAGAAAGTGCATTCAAACGCTTAACCTGGTGCCTGACACATAATAAATTTTAATTAATAGAACTACAGCAATTGTAATCATGATAACATTTCAACTGTATTCTAACTCACACCTTAACAAACACTCAGATGGGGCAGCATCGCTGTTATTGGGGTAGTTTGCCATTTTTTCCTTCTTAGGTTTCCTTGGCTATGTTTCTCTCCTTCCCTTCCCAGGGTAGGTCTGTTTCAGTTCAGCTGCTGGCTGGAACATCTGGCAGGTTGCCCACTCTTGACGTTTTCTGTTTGTGGAGCCAACAGGCTAGGGAGGTAGGGGGTTTGATCATCTTCACCACTGAGACACTGGAATCTGTTGAGTTAAACATTGCTCTTCTGTTACCATCCCCTCCCTTTCCTGCTCCCTCCCTGTGAATGAATCTGGAAAGAATGAACCTGAAGTCTATCTTGAACAGCTATAAAACCTTTATGGTACGTGGGCTGTTCCTTGAGGAGTGGGGCATTAGCCTCCCTGTTCATTCCTGAAGTAAACAGGATGCGTCAGTGTATTCCCTAACACCGGGTCAATGTCTGAGGGCGGTGCTCTCCGTGCCTGGCACCTGCTGGTGTAAGAGGCTGCTGGCGGCTGTGCTCCACATTCAGCTTTGATGACTGCACTAAGGACAGAAAGAGCTCATTGCTGCAGAGCCCCTAATTCACCAAGGAATATTTATCCTGGGATAACATCTCTGAGACTCTCTTCCCTTTGCTCAGCCCTCTAAAGTCACAGAACACATTTGGTAAGAATATATTATATGACATATACATACATAAAACAATATATCCTATAGTACCGATGATTCTAATTAAAATTACATTGATTTTCCAAGTTACTCCCATGAGAAAAATCCAGAATTGAACTTATACTTTTTATTGGGGGAGTGTGCTGATTCTAGATTCAGGCTTTGACGTCACCCCATGATCCTGTTTGATGTCATCCATAAAAGGCTGAGCTCAGTGGTTCCACCGCCTACCTCGCAAGCGGAAGGTCCTGAGTTCAATCCCTGGTACCAAAAAAAAAAAGACTGCCTCTCTGATGGCTCTAGTCAGTTGCCAGCCCATGGTCCATGACTTATTACAGGTGCCATCTTTGAAGGATCGATGGCACCATGCCATAATGGCTGACTGCTTACTTAAAACTTTTAAATTTGTGATTCCAGGTGTAACCCTTTCTGACTCTATAGAAGGGACAAGGAAACACATAAGTCATTTTACTGCAGGTCACCATTATTCTTCCTCCTGTCCGTCTTTATACTGTGCAGTGAAACAGTCAGGGATATTTTATCCCCAGTAAGAACTGTACTTCTTCCCGGTCAGCTCTCCAAAGGTCTTTCTGTCCTGATGTTACTCCTACCCTTCTCATCTCTTTGGTACTTTCTTATAAATCATTTGAATTTTATTGTAGAATCAATTAGATCCTATCCTGGAGAGAACTACTGTTCATTACTCACAAGAATTAGACCACCAAAGATTGGTGACACAATCAGCCAGCTGGTTGACACATCTACTCTTTGTTTTATAACATAACCTGGAAATAGATTAAAAAATTGATATTTGTGGAGACCTAATTAGTTCAGAAGCAGTGCTGTAGTCAGGGCTAAAATGAAGATAAAGAATCTCAGAAAAATCTCAGAACCATAGTAGGAAAAAGAACATTCATGGTTGGCAAAAGTAATAAGTACACAAACATTTTATATCAACACAAAAACAAAAAATCAATCTCTAATTATGTATAATCCAGAGTTTGGTTTATGAAAATGTTGGTTGTAATTTCTTTCTGAGATGAAAGATAACTGAGCTGGGTATTACAATAGTCATCAAATATTTTCCAAGAATAAGATAAAGAAGAACCTATGGGTAGATTTCATTTGAGGCATGAATTCATTGTCAATTTTGGTCTAATCCACAGTCAGATTCTGTAATTTTAAATTTTGACTGTGAACAAGACTGAAAGAGAAAAAATAATTTTATTTTTGTATTTTTGTCTTGAATACATTCTACTCTATATAATTTGTCTTTTCTAAATGTACTATTACGTAAAGTCAATAATATACTATTTAAAGGTACAAAAAGAGAATTAAAATTACCTATTGTTCCACCAATCAGATGGAAAAGAGATTTTGCTAATTTTTCTACACATAAATACATATAAGTACTTTTAAATTGGAGGACACTAATAATACGTTGAAAGCATACTTTTATCATTTAACAACATGATAAACAATTTTCATTTAGAGAAGATTCTTCTAAAAATGAGAATCTTCAAATGAAGATTTAAGTATTTATATGATACTTAAATTAATGTAACACCTTTATGCTTTCTGTCCTTCTTGGACATTGCTGACTATCTCTGCCTCTAAAAACTACAAGCATCCATATTCTCAAACTTTTCCATAACTTACTAATTTTCCATGTTCCAGCCCTCCAAGTACAAAAGTTTCACCGCTGAGAATAACATGAACTTCCTCACACTCCTCCTACCAAACCCACTGGTTTGACAACATTTGCATCCACATATTCTGTGTTCTTTGCTGACAAAAAGGATGAGCTGGTCTAAGACCAGTCCCCTTACTGTGTGCCCCGATGCCCACTCCCTCAGAACTTCTCAAGGACTCTACTCTTTCACTTACTTTCTCTCCTGCATCATCGTTTTTTTCCTCCCTATCACGACCATTCAAAAGTGTCATAATGTCTCTCAACTCAAAATACTCTCTCGGCCTTTCAGTCTCCCTCCAGCTTCAGACAGCACCCTTCCCAATTCCACCTTTGCTGGCCTTTCTAAAACAACAGAATCAGGCTTGGCTCCCACAGCATCAAAACTGCTCTCACCGAAGCCACCAGTGACCTCTACATTATCCTAAGCAGTGATGGCTTTCGGTATGAGCAACATCTTACACAGAGAATCACTCACTTCTTCCCAGAAATAGTTCTTCATTTGAGTGTCAGACACAACACTCTCCTGCTCCCTGACTGTTGGCTCCTCCTCAGTCTCCTTTGCTGGTTCCTCCCAACTTCCTGATCTCTAAACACCGGAGGGGAACAGGAAGCAGGACTCTTCCTTTCTCCATCAACACTCATTCTGTAGGTCATGATTTTCAACCCTGGTTTATATGAGATTGACTTGAAGAGTGCCTGTGACCCATCTCCAGAGTTGCACCTTAATTGGTGTAGGAGGGATGTGTTATGAGCAAGTACCAACTCCTCACAATGAATCCAAACATTATGACTACACAGTGTACTAATAAGATAATAAAAAATTAAATTCTTTAAAAATATATATATATATATATATTTCTCCAGCCTTAACTTTTCTCTTGAAGTCCAGATTTGAAGCTGTAACAGCTTCACCTCTTCAAGTGGATGTTTATTAGGTATCTCAACTTCAACATTCCTAAAACCAAATTCTTGATTTTCCTTCATCCAAAATCCATTCCTTCAGTTTTCTGCCTTTCAAAAAATAACAAAACCAATTTTCCAGTTTCCCAACACAAAACATTGCATTCATCCCAGGCACCTTGGTTTGTCTCACGCTCTATTTCAATTCCTCAGTAAGTCCTGTTGACTCTGCTTTCAAAATGTACCCAGAATCCGACTACTTAGCATCTCCATCACTACCACCCTGACCCAAGATACCATCATCCCTGCTCTGAATTACTGAAGGAGCCTCGTAACTATTCTCACTGCTTTAGTCCTTGCTGTACTATAATCTGTTCTCAATATACCAGCCAAGTGAGGCAAACACGCATTTACTGATTTATTTTTGGTGGTAATGGGGATTGAGCCTACGGTCTTCTCACTAAACTACATCCTGAGTACTTTTTTTTAAATTCTGAAATAGAGTTTCACTAAGTCACCAAGTTGCCCAGGTGGGACTTCAATGTTGTGATCCTCCTCCCTCAGTCTCCCAGAGTCCTGGAATTATGGGCATACACCATCATGCCCATCTTCAAAGGGTGCTTTTAAAAAGTACATCATGCCAGGCTCTGTGTTCAATCTCCAGGACTAAAAAAAGAAAGTGTATAAAGTTATCCCCCCTCTGCTCAAAACCCTCCAATGGCTTCCCAGCTCCCTCAAAGAAAAAGCTAGAAGACTTTCAATGACTGTTCTGCTCTGTCCTGGCCCCTTGTGTTTCTCCAAATTCATCTTCTGTCTCTCTTCCCTTTTAACTCTGATACAGCCACTGATATCTTTGCTAAACCTTGAACAATTAAATCATATTCCCACCCTAGAAATTTTTATACTTGGCTATTCTTTTTTCATTTTTTAAAAAAATTTTTCATCAGTATATGTTTATAGTACATAATGATTACATTACTCGCCGGGAGTTGGTACATGCACATAACACATCTTAATTATTTTTATGTCCCCTTCTCTTCCCTTCCTTCCCTCCTCCATCCAACTCTCAGTCCCCTCCCTTTTTCAAAAGATCTCTCCTAATTTCCTATTATCTATCTTTTATTTCACTCTTTAACTTGTTTATACTTTGTGTTTCTCACATAAGAGAAACCATGAGATATTTAAGCTTGTGTGTCTGATTTATTTTCACTTAACTATACTATACTTTCCACCCAGATTGTTCTCTCCTCTGATATCTGTAGGCCCTACTCCTTTGCTTTCTTAAAGACCTCTCCAAATGTCACCTTAGAAAAACAATCCTTCCTGACTACCCTGTGTAAGAGAGCTCTGCCACCCCTACCATTACCAGCCTCTTATTCTCATATAATGCTCTTTTTTCCTCATTACATCTCTTAGCATGACAGACTCAGATGCTCCTTGACTTACAATGGAGTTATATCCCAATAAATCCATCATAAATAAAAAACACTGTAGGTCAAAAATGCATTAATCCACCTAAGCTATGGAGCATTCTAGTTCAGCAGCACAGCACACTGTGAGTGCAGTGCTTTCACCCCCGTGACCCTGGGGCTGGCTGGGAGTTTGGCTCAATGCTGCTGCCCAGCATCTCAAGAGAGGACTTGACCAAACATTGCTAGTCTAGGAAAAGATCAAAGTGCAAAGTTCAAAATGTGACTTGTGCTGAATTCCTATCATTCATTGTAAAATCAAAAGACAGTAAGTTGAACCACCGTCAGTTGAGGCAATCTGTACCCGTGTTTCTACACTGATTGTCAACCCACACTGGATGTAAGCTCCATAAGAGGAACTGGTTCATTTTGGGTCACTTTAGAATCCTCTTATACTAGTACAGGCCTTGCACATAAGAGACATTTACTAAATATTTTTGGAATAAATTAAAATAAAAAGGAAAGAAGGAAAATTTGTATGTCCCAATTGTGCCAGAGTTTACACATATTACTAAAATGTGTCTTCACAACTTTGTAAGTAAAAAATGATGAATCAAAAGCAAGAAGGCAGAATGTCAATTCAACTATATTTTTCAGGAATTTAGAGGTCATTTATTACAACTTTATGATGTTGTTTTGAGAAAACCAATATGGGGCGACTGAAGAACATGCTGAACGATTCACTGCAGGTTTCTGGTCGAGATGGATGAGAATGCTAGACTCCCAGACTACTGCTCTGCCAACATGCCACACTTTCTCCAAGGGTCCCTTAATTTATCTTCTTATTTAAAAAAAATCTTTTTTTTCATCTTAGACTAACTCAACCATCCCATAATGTATACTTACACTATCATTACTAAGCTAAATTACTGATCTCAACTCAAAGAAACCAAGACCTGATTAAAGGGAGAATTTCAAAGACACTTAAACCAATAACTACTCCTAAAATCCAATAGAAAGTGGGAAGCACTTTTCTCACCACTAACCCACACGCCTCCTTCCTTGCCACACTGAAACCACATTGTGTTCTCAATGCCCCCTTCAGCTTGGCAGGTATTGTTCCCATGAACAGAGAGGAAAACTGAGGCAGAGACCAAGAGGAAGAACTTTCCAGAAAATAACTGATAGGGCAATGTTGAGGTGGCTTATGGTCATGGTTACACAGACATTCACTGAAGGACAATAAATGGGGAGGCGCTTCACATCTAATAACCTGACTTTCATCTCTCGTCACTTTAGGTATTTAGTACGTGTGAAAGAGAAGGACACTGCAAAACATGTCAAGTTGGCTTACACGGACCAGATCTGAAGACAGGGTGGGGGTAGGGGTGCTTTTTTAACTATTCAAGTTCTGCTCATTTGTTATAAGCAGCAAATCTGGCCCTGAGCCCGACTCTTACAGTGGAAGATTAACATGATAACCAGTTGCACTACTTCCTCTCCCCAAAGACTCATCCTTAACTTCCTTTGGCTAAATCACAAAGTGTTTTTCATTTGCAGTTAAAATAGAGAGAGAGAGAGAGAGGAAGACAAAGTGTAGTCTCTTATAACCATCCTCCCAATTAAGAAAAAAAAGCCCTCAGTTTAAGAAAACAAACTTAAGCAACAGTCATTTTTCAGTTTGTCTATAAAAGTGGACATTTTAAATTTTTCATTTCAGAGAAAAGTTTTCATTTATTTTAATACCACTTGAAATAGATTCAAAGTGTTGAGAAATCAGTGCATGAATCAAAGACATATCCAAGGAATCCTGTAAATTTCAGTGAAATCCTGTTCGCCCCAGATTTGGACTTTTTTTTTTCTCTGTCCTTTTGAACTTGTTTCTGTTCTGCTGCTCTTGCAAAATATCCTTATATATAGTTTAAAGCCTCTGACAGGGCAATTTTCTTCATAGCTCATTTGCAGATCATTAGCTTAGTGGACAGGGTTGTACAAATAGGTGTAAATGAGTGTAGGTGATCTTCATGTGAGAACTGGTCCTTTTTTCCCCTCAAGATCCCTAAAAGAGCATGACAGACCCAGATAGAGCTGACCTTAATTGTAAGGGAATATAAAGCTAAATAATATAAATATTATTAAATTAAATAATATAAATATAAATAATATAAAGCTCCTGGAACCATTCATGCTAAAATACATAACACAGATAGGCACAGCACTTCAAATCCCACTGGCCTTTATGACAAGACGGAAACTAGTGAGCATATGTAGCTAGATGACAGGGAGAGAAAATTAGATGAGGGGAAATAGATTTCAATCTAACTTCAACTTCTACTTTTATATGAAAGTCCTGAAGTTTTTGTTACCCAATTCCAGCCTCTAACTAATGAGTCACATTCTGGCCACTTAAGAAGACAGGTTAAAATATAGCAAAATATATTGTTACCAAGTGGTCTCGTATGATTTGATAGTCTGTGTGCACACTTGGGGGCTAGACTCAGTGCCTAACATCAAGACTACCCTTAAACCGTCTGGAGATTTGTCAGCAGGGCTTCAGAAGATCCTCAAGGCCCCATCCCTAATTCAAATTCCTTTTATCTCTTTGAAATCCAAAAGGGGAACTAGCGTCATTTATCTAGGAAACATATGACCAACAATTAAACCTTAGCATGAGGTCAACTCAAGTGAATTTCAGTTACTAGGGACAAAAAAAAAGCCACTTGGAAAGGAAAAGTCACTTGGATGCTCTTCTCTTCTGCCACATTTCAGCCCCATAGGTGTTTATTGGCCTGAACAATGCATGTGGTTAAGCTTATTGGTTCTTCTCAACACCAAACCTAATGCTGACAAAGTGTCTTACAAAGGAAGCGCATGCAACCATCTGTGCTACTGAAGTCAGACACAGGTACTCCCATGTCCCTCCACATTCTGAGCTCCTAGTTTCCTGTCCAAAGCATCTTAAAGATACCTAGCCTCCTGCTGGCAGTGTGTTCATTAAGCTACAACTAGCAGGCTTTTTGAGCAAGCAATAGGGACGCTTCATGTAGTGAAGCTAGGTTTGCCAGAACTGTCTACATGCAAGGACTCATTTGGTCACAAGTCACCAAGTCTGGGAAAGAGCAAACTCTAGTGGAGACTACTTTCCCAAAGTCATTGATAGTTAGAAGTTTGCTGAGCATTTGGTTTATGTGAATTTCACATACTGATACCTTAAACCAGTGATGGCAAAACTTTTAGAGCTTTCAATGATACAAACAGCCAGCTGTGGCATAAATTATGAGCATAACTTACTCTGTCCTGTCATTTCTTTCTTTGTAAGGCTTCTCAGCACAGAGGACAGTAGGTCTTTCTGAATTTATCCATGGGTTCCTGTCTAAGCACTCTCCAAACTCTGAAGTGGCCTGAATCACCTCTTCAACTAGATGCCTCCCCTACAGTTGGGGACTGTGCCATCATTTTCTCCCTATGGGGTCATGGTGAGTATACTTATGTCTTAGTCACTTTCCTTGTCTCTGGGACATAATATCCAGTCCCCACAACTTAAAGGAGGATAGGTTTATTTTGGCTCACAGTTTGTAGTGCTTTCAGTCCATAGTCGGCTGGCTCCAAGGGAGGTTGGCATGACACAGGGGCAGGGCAAAGGAAAATCTGCTTATGGTATAGTGGACAGGAAGCAGAGAGATCAAGGGAGGAGCTGGGGAGGGAGAAAACCCTTCCAGGCCACACCCCAGTGACTCCCCTTTTTGAACCAAACTCCACCTCCTAATAGCAAGTCAGATCTAAGGCCCCATTATCCAATCACCTTTCAAAAGCTCTGACTATGATGAGTCCATGAGCCTCTTGGGAGCCATCTACACATAAAGCATGGCACCTAAATATTCAGAATTCTTTCTGGGGAAGTGAATCAATGAATAAGTGAATACATGACATCCATTCCTCCATCACTCTAAGTCCTACCTGAATATATTCTATGGCTTTCCTTGACTTATTGTTTCTCATCTTCTTCTGAATTCCACAAAAAAGAGAAATCCCTGTCCACTATTCTTACCCTCATGAGAGCCTGCTGCTGTTAAGTTTTCTGATTGTAGTACAAGGCCTTCCACACCTGCATTAACTTGTCCCATATATTTGCACATATCAGTTTGTTAACATGAACCTCAAACTCTTCCCAAACCAACAAAGATAATCTTCCCTGTCACTGTTGTACAGAAAAACACCTTCATGAGAGGTAAAACTGGGTGATAACCATGGCAAAATCACACACAGATTAAAAAAAGAAGGGAGATTTCAAATGCTTTGAGATGATAATAAAGACTGTATTCAGGAAATAATATCATCACCAATATTATAGGTCCTATATCATTCTTCAAATTTTACAATGTAGTATTACTTCTGTAAGGAAAATAAACTTAAATGTTACTCAAAATATTAAATTATTAGGATTTGTTTTCTCTAATTTCTTTGCCTTCCTTACCTGTAAGGAAAAGCTTTGTGGAGTTCTTGGGAAGACTGAATGAAATACGTGAAAATACTTTGTAAAGAACAAATCTGTAAACCAAACACTGATATTCATTGATTGCTCAGCATGTGACAGACTGTGTGCTGAGAATTTTCCACGCCTCACTTCAGCTACTCTGAATTCGAATACTGCTTAGCAAATGCTGTGAGGCTTCTCTCCACTCAAGATCCTTTTCCTTCTTGGAAACTGAATGCAGAGCTATTGTATTTACGTAGAAAATACTTGAGTAACAGTGGGTCTGACATACATTATCAATATTTCCAAGGTCACAATTAGCATGTGCAAAATCCACTATTAAACCAGTTCTGTCTTACTCCAGACTTTTAATCACCACCTACATTTTTGTCGTAGAATTTCTTTAAGGGTTCTGAATTAGTAAGTGGTAAGGTCTCATAAAAACTCCTTATTCTTTTCCTTTTTCAGAGTAATTTTGTTAAATCAAAATGATAGTGTGCAGGGGCTGGGGATTTAGCTCAGCAGTGCTGTTGCCTACCTTGCAAGTGCAAGGTCCTGAGTTCAATCCCTGGTACCGCAAAAAAAAAAAAAAGGTAGTGTGCATTAAAACATTTAATAAACTACAAAGTGCTAAGAAAAGAGTTAATCACCACTAGCTAGTATAATAGGTTGGCTATGCTGTAATAGGATTTTACTACTAAAGCAAATATATTGAGTGAAAAATATTTTTTCTTGTTTATAGAAGGCCTAAGAGCTACCTGAAAAACTGCCTAGTTATATGTAAGCCATAAATTACCTCATGCTTTGTAAATGAAGATAGTTTCTTTTTAAAAATGGAATTTCTCAAAATAGCAATTATAATGCTTCATGGCCTAAAATACCTCCATGAAGTGAACTAGGGTATCCCCCAAACCTGTTTTGCCATACTCTCTCTTGACTCCAGGCACTGGAGTACATATCCATCACTCTTACACCTTCAAAGTTCTTTTCTTATCATTTAATACTCCCAGGAGTCGGGAGGTTATCAAGGCAGGTACTTTGGCTTCATTTTATAAGAAGGAAATTAAAATGCAGAAAGGCTAAAGCATTCATCTATAGCCTCCTAGGCAGAATGTGCAGGAGTTGAGATTTGGAGTTGAGATATCTGGATGTACAGTTTTGCACTCTGAGGTACAGTACACATCCATTTCCATATAATTGTACCTTAGTTCCTATTCTACTTTTCCCAATGTATCTGCATCTTTCAATTCCATTCAATCAATGAAAATTAGTGGAGAATCAACTTTGTACCAAGCATTTGGTTAGGTGCTAGAAATTATAAAAGGAAAAACACAATCTTTGCACCAAAAGAACTGCCAGTCTAGAGAAGGGACAGATGTACCTAGCTACCAGGCAAATACCAGAGTGGAGTGAACTAGACTATTCTAAAACTTTTAAAGTTATGAAATGGAACACTTTATATTGGTTGAAAGAGTTTTAGACACCAGCTGGCAGCTGGGAGGTTATTTGGTGACACTGGGGTGGACGCATGGGCTGCCTTGAGAGGAGGAGCCTGCCATGGCAGCAGAAGGGTGCCTGGACAGAGGTCAGGGGAAATGGGTCGACCCCTCCTTCCCGTTGTTCCCATAGTCTTCCTGAGATGACAAGCCACCTCCTATGGCCAGTGCTGGTCTGGTTCTGACAAAGTTCCATCTGCCTCTTCCATCCTCAGCCTTCATTCCCAGCACAGACATTAGCCCTGCTGAGTCCCTCTCTCTGGCACAAGACTCCCAGAGTCTGGAATCCAGTGTGCTCCTTCAGCTCCTCCCCCCTTTCCTCACACAGGCAAACCATGTCCTTGGCCCAGATATCTTTACAGAATTTACATTGGAGCCCCATTTTTTCCACTGGAAACAGAAAATTTTTTTAAAAAGCAGAATATACAGCCCAGGAGCAATTCTCATCGGAATACTTCGAAGGGTAACCAAGAGTGTTTACAAGCTTGGGGGGATAGAGAATAGGGGTTCCAGGTACTGGCTGTGATGTCAACATAACAGATTCCTGCTTTTTACAATGTGGCAATGTGTCAGGATGAGCAAGAGGTAGGGTGGGCATGAAAATGTTCCACTCGGCTCTTCTGCTACTACCAGGGGCATAGTTGACTGATTGATAGCCCCAGCCATTGCCCTGGTGGACCCATATTTGGGCCTAGGCCATGCTTCCAGCAAAGTGCTTCCACTTGTGACCAAGTGCAGCAGGGAACTAGTGCAGGCCTGGTCCTGTGAGAACCAGGCTCCTCTAACAGGTGTCTGGGCTCATGGACACCACAACAGCCTGGCCAAAGTTTCTCAGAAAATTCCTCATTCTTTGTACCTGATCTGCTTTCTTGGTCTATGTACTGGTCTCCGGGCATGTCCTGGCCCCATCCTTTTTATCCATTCCAGGTACCTCCCCCAGTAAATATCTTGCACATCTAATCCCATTTTTGGCATCTGCTTCTTAGAAGATCAGAATTTACATGGTGTGTTTGATGAAACTTATCTAAATTGCAACGATGATACTTTAGAGACCACTCTGAGATAAGGAATTATAAGCAAAAAGTCATTAAAATATGCCTTGGTCATATACAAGTAATAACAACTACAGGAACTTAGAGATACCACTTACCATTTATGCCTAATTACCATCTGGAACAACTTTAATTATGCAGATTATTAAATTCAGGTCAAATTAACTTCTTGTAAGTAAAATGTGCTAGAAGTAAGGCTTAGATTCAGGACATCTGTAATTGATTACAGCACTAAATTCTGTTAACCCTACCAACAATGACTCTTTTAAAAAAAAATTTAAAAAAGAAAAACATATAGCAAAGGCCAATTTTCTTCAAAATCTTCATATCAAAAAGGGACAAAATTAATAGATTTCCTGAAGAAATTTCTAAAGGAGAAAAAGATTTGTCCTTCTTTGCCTGACCCTGGATTATGAGAGTTTAAGGAAAGAAATCATCTTCGTTTCTTGTATAATCCTTTCAGAATGGTTTTTCTTCTGGGATCGCTCCATATTCTCCAGTGAAAATGGCTTCATGAAGTTGTTCATGTTTTCCCAGTCACCTGAGCCCATACTTGGCAACATAGACCCTTAATTTACCACTGAACGCACCAGGCAGCTGGCCTGCACTGCCTTAGTCATGGAGCCTACAAGCCTGGATTTAATATTCAAGACCCAGGCAGCTGGTGCTGAGGATTACTGTGCCGCATCTGTGAACACAGGCTTTCTATCCACTTGGTGAATCAAGACAATGCCATTGGGGCTGAGATAGAGCTGTTTCCAGGTCACAGACAGACAAGGGAAGACAGAAAAGGTCAGAAGTTCATGAGGCAGGCCCACCGAACCCCAAGGGACATAGTCCAGCCTCTTCTTAGCTTGCAGGTAGGGACGACCTCTCCCACTCAGCCTTTTTGCCTTGACTCCCACTGTAAAGCTAGGATGGACCTCTTCCCAGAAGGCTCTAGGAGCTCCTAGCCCAAGGAGAAACTACCAAGTGGACCATTTTCACAGTAAATCTCACTCCTGCGCTGTAGGTTTAACATTTCCCAGAGGCCTGGCTTGAAGGTAATCATCTGAGCATGATACTGAGCATTTTGCATATCTTATCATATTTAGCTCTCACAAGTCCTTTCCCTAATGAAGAAACTTAGGGTCAAAGGAATTAAATAAGTTACTCAAGGTCATAAAGATCCGAAATGGCAAAATGAGGATTTGAATAATGACCTGTTTCCTTCCAGCTTCTCTTTCTACTTCATCAGACTTCAAGACTCTCAGCAGTCTCCTCTGAGAAAAAGGGAACTTTAGGACTCATTGTTTCCTATTGCTGCTATAAAAAAAAGAAATCACCACAAATTTAGAGCTGAAAGCAACATAAGTTCGCCATCTTACAGTTCTAGAGGTCAGAATTCTAAAATGGATCCCAGTGGACTAAAAGCAAAGTTTTTCCTTATGGAGGATCCAGGTGATAATCTATTTCCTGCTGCCTCTTCTGGCTTCTAGGGACTTCTACCCTCATATCTGTCCTTCCTCCATTTTCAAAATGCATCATCTCAACCTCCACTTTTGTTATCACACTTCCTTTTTCTGACTTTGACCCTTTTGCCTCCCAATTATAAGAATATTTGTGATTACACTGAACCCACCCAGGATAATCCAGGATAAACTCCCTGCCTCAAGATCCTTATACTGCTCTCATTTGCAAAGGTCTTGTTCATGTAAGGTAACACATTCATAGGTCTGGGAATTAGAGCATGGACGTCCTTAGGGGTGTGAATTATTCTGTCTACCACACGGATGTAGTAGGTCCTACATCTCCCCTCTTGTGTCCTACCCATGGCTTATACCAAATTCTTATCTGTCCAAAACAAAATCACATATAATCCCATGGGGACTTCTACTGGAACCTAAACAGAACATTTCTTTGCACAAAATGGTACACACCTATCACCTGAAATACCAAATACATCGTTTTAGCCTTTTAAGAAGCTAAAATGTGGGCACTCTTTTCCCTTTTGTCATTTGGCTAAGGGATGGATGGTGGTACTGGGACCTGAAGAAGCTATTAATTCTCCTTCATGAAAGTTAATTTTAATCTTTAAGTTCCTTCTACTTTTAATGTTGAAAGGTTGACGTAACATTTAAATCACAACCAAGGACAGCGGTATAAATCATGCTCTTTTACCCAAATTAATAGTTTTTGCCTGAAAGCAAACTGTAACAAGCAGATGAAGTAAATTTTTTGAGTAGAGTCTTATCCTGTTGGCCAAAACTGAATACCTTACCTTGACAAGAATACAAACTTCTTGTTGTGTTAAAATATATTCATCATGTATAATGTGATGTTTTGAAATATGTATAAAACAATATATATATTTGTTAATAATATGTTTATTCTTTGAAACCTTACTAATTTATCTCTCTGTAATGGGAATAACCACATACCAAATGTTATAGTATTTCATTTTAAATTTTTTGTAGTAACTTAGGAAAATTAACACTAACCATATAAGAACAAGGACATATAGCTGAATTGTATCATAATGAATGAAAAATTTCAATATAATACTCTTAAAATTTTGTGTGGCTTTATAATTAGCATTCGCATGGCTAAAGTTCCATCTGTATGCTGGAGAGATAGGCCCAGGTCCCAGTTAGCAATCTTCTTTGAACATGATTCACTTTCCAGGTGACACTCACACACATGACACCTCTTAGAGGTGTGTGTTTCCCATGTGTTTTTGGACATACACGGTAGGGTAAAGATGAAAATAATGTGTACGTATTTAAGGGAAGTCAAGCAGTAATATGGAATGGCTACTGTATTAACTCTACCTCAGCTTTTGATGGAAATATTATAGGCTCCACAATATATGCAATTCCATGGTTCCAACTGCAACCTCATTCCTTTTTTGCCATATTAAGAAATAATGTTAGGGAATAGAAGTGTGGCTCAGTGATAGAGGCTCTGGTTTTTGATCCCCAGTACCACACACACACACACACACACGCAAAGATATGATGTTAAAATGCAAGTGAACAAGACAGAAGAATTATTAGAATAACCTTAAACTTTGAGCTTAATTTTATTTACTTTTGTAATAATTACAGATATATCATTGTGCAATATTTAATATAAATATTATACAGGTACATGTACAAATATTGATAGTTTATTATAATATACCCATAACTCAATAAGATCAGGACAGTTGATATAAGGCAGAAACGGGGAGGCCCAGGCTGCCTTTCAAGGTCTTTTGTTTTTGACCTGACATTGTCTCTTTTCATATCTGCTATGAACATAATCAGAGAGAAGAAAACAATACACCTATAGTGTCTCCCATGCCCTATATCTTGAATATATCTTCAGTGCTTCCAGCCCTTTCCACCCACTCCTAATTGCCAGGGACTTCTCAGTGTGTTCCAGCACTACCCCGTCCTTAGTTTTTTTTTCTCCATCAAAATTTTCCTGCTCTTTTCCCTAGGATCCTGCTTTCTGCAGTGTGAATATGACTATCACTATTGTGTTGGTGTGTTAATTCTCTGGTCACATTGCATTTTGGCAGGCATCTTCCAGAACTTGTCTTAGGCAAAAGAGTGCATCATAGGCAACAGATACTGCATCCTATAATGCTAGACTTATGAGTAGGGCAGCATGTTCAAACTTTCTCCTTTCCCTTCTTATGTCTTTAACAGTAGAGTAGTACCATCCAGGCCCTGAGAAACATTTCCCTTTCATTGAATTCTCACACATATATCATCCAGTAGACCACACCTCTGAGTTCTTTACTTCTGACTCAAAGTACCTACTGTAGCCCATACAGATTCTACTTAGCACAGGTTGTGGTTTCTCTACTTTATTAAATTCATCATACTACCTTTTTAAACTTCTAAATCTGCAGGCCAGCCACTTGGTCACCGTCTCCCCATCTTTTAAGGAGCTTCCCACTTCTGTAGAATCTCTTCACCTGCACTTCCATGAACCTCTTGGTCTTTTCAAAACCTCTAATTCTTCCCCCACTTTTCTTCTTTGATCTTTAGAACAGACCTGTCTGTGGTCATTTCTTCCAACTGATATTTTTATGTTTGTTTATGCTTTTGTTCTTGCTTATTGTTATTGTTTTCCCTAAACGGATCTGGATAAGACTTGAACTCATTCATGTGGAAAACGCTGAATCACCCCGCTGCAGACAGGCAGGTCTGCCCACACCCTACCGAGGTCCCCAGTCACGTGGAACACATGCCGAATCAGCCCGCTGCAGACAGGCAGGTCTGTGCATGCCCTACCAAGGTCCTGAGTCGCGTGGAAGACACCAAATCACCCCACTACAGACAGGCAGCCACCTGATTCCACACTACAAAGATGCAGAGGACACCAGGCCACGAGACCAAGGTACTGAGTCCCACTGTTCCCGACCCAGAGGTAGGGGCTTCTGAGCCATCATCCCACTGCTCCCGGTCCAGAGGAAGGGGTTTCCTGGCCACCATCCCTCCGGCTGCTCCCAGCCCACAGAAAAGGGCTTTTGGGTCACCATCCCTACCGCTGCTCCCGGCCCCTGTCCCACCTCACCCAGCTCAGAGGAGGTAATCCATGCAGGCGCTAACAGCCCCCTGAACCAGTCAAAATGAGAAAACACGTAAATAAGTCTCAAAACCAGACTTCCAGATCACCTACAGCAACCCCAAAGGGAAATGAGATGGAACGCTCTGATACTCAACCACCTGGACCCACTGAACTGGCAACAAAAGGGGATCTGGAAAAAAGGAAATCAGAAATAATTTCTCAGATAACAGGAGAAATTGTGCCGCTAGTGCAAGACATGATTAATAAATCTAGAGAGGAGCTCAGGAACATGATGGAATCCCAACATAGGAAACAAATGGAATCCATAAAACAGATGCAAATAGATTTCCAGGACATGAAAAACTCCATTGAAAGTCTACAGAGCAGAATGAGCCAATGTGAGGACAGAATTTCAGATATAGAAGATAAGATTGCAATTAGTGACCAGGAAAAGAAAAATTGCTTCAAAATTATAAGGGAACATGAGAAATCAATCCAGCAGCTGCTAGATGATGCAAAAAAGAATAACATAAGACTGATTGGGCTCAATGAAGAAACAGGAGAGAGTGCAGATGACATAAAAAATCTCTTCACAGAAATAATGGCAGAAAACTTCCCAAACAGGGGAAAAGAGCTTGACATACAGATAAGTGAGGCATATAGGACACCAAATAGCCTTGATCAAAAAAAATCTACACATAGGCATATAATTGTTAAGATTCCAGAAACACAACAGAAGAACAAAGTTCTCCAAGCAGTCAGAGAAAAGAGACAAATCACATACAAAGGAAAGCCCATCAGAATCACAGCAGACTTCTCAACACAAACCATCAAGGCAAGAAGAGCTTGGAGTGACATATTCCAAGCCCTAAAAGAAAACAGCCTCCAACCCAGATTGATGTACCCTGCAAAACTATCTTTCAAAATGGATGGAGAAATAAGATACTTTCATGACAAAGAGCACCTTAGGAACTTCGTGAATGCCAAACCAGCACTCCAAAGAATTTTACACAATATCCTAGGAACAGACACTGAGGATCACAACCTCAGGAAGCAAAGCACAATGAACCCATCTGGCATGAAAAGAAATTAAATGTAAAGGGGGAGAACCCAAAAAAAAGAAAAAATCATGGCAATGACAAGTCAATGTATTTCAGTTATAATCATCAACATTAATGGTCTCAATTCACCAATCAAAAGAAATAGACTGGCAGAATGGGTCAAGAAGCAAAATCCAACAATATGCTTCATACAAGAAACACACTTAATTCAAAAGGAAACTCATAGACTGAAAGTTAAAGGGTGGAAAACAATACTCCATGCACCAGGAACCTGAAAAAAAGCAGGAGTAGCTATCCTCTTGGCAGATCAAGTAGATTTCAAACCAATACTGATTAAGAGAGACAAAGAAGGACACTACATCCTTGTAAAGGGAAGAATCCAAGAGGAAGAGATGACAATCATAAATATCTATACACCAAACACTAGTGCACCCAACTACATAAAACAAATACTAACGGACATGAAAAGTCATATATGCACTAAAACAATTGTAATGGGGGACCTCAACACCCCACTGTCACAAATAGATAGATCAACTAGACTAAAAATAAGTAATGAAATACTAGAACTCAATCGAACTCTTGAACAAATGAACTTAACAGATCTTTACAGAGTCTTCCACCCCACAAAATCAATACACATTCTTCTCAGCTGCACATGGGTCATTCTCCAAAACAGACCACATACTCACAAATAGAACATGTTTAAGTAAGTGCAAAGGAATTGAAGTTATCCCCTGTGTATTATCAGACCATAGTGTGATGAAATTGGAGATCCATAGCAAAAGAAACTGGAAAAATTTCATAAACACATGGAAATTGAACAACACACTTCTGAATAACAAATGGGTGCCAGAGGAAATTAAAGAAGAAATCAGACAGTTCCTTCAATTAAATGACAATGACAATACAACATGTCGGAATCTATGGGACACAATGAAAGCAGTCTTACGAGGGAAATTCATAGCAGTGAATACATGTATTAGGAAAACAGAATGAGCCCAATTAAACAACCTGATACTGAACCTCAAGCTTCTAGAAAAAGAAGAGCAGGACAACCCCAAAGCTCATACAAGGGAGGAAATTATAAAGATCAGAGGAGAAATCAATGCAATGGAGACTAAGAGAACAATACAAAAAATCAATGAAGCCAAGAGTTGGTTCTTCGAAAGAATCAACAAAATTGACAAACCTTTAGCCAACCTTGTCAGAGAAAGGAAAGAAAAGGCCCAAATCCATGCAATTAGGAATGAAAAGGGTGAAATGACAACAGACCCAGCAGAAATCCAGAGGATCATCAATACCTACTTCCAGAACCTATATGCCAATAACATGGAAAACACAGAAGAAATGGACAGATTCCTAGATACATATGAATTACCAAAGTTGAATGAAGAAGACCTAAAAATTCCAAACAACCCAATATCAAGCAATGAAATTGAAAACATAATTAAAAACTTATCAACTAAGAAAAGCCCGGGCCCTGATGGCTTCACTGCTGAATTCTACAAGACATTTAGAGAGGAACTGCTGCCACTACTGTTTAAACTCTTCAATGAAATTGAAAGGGAAGCAATACTCCCAAATTCACTCCTGGAAGCAACCATCACCTTGATCCTCAAAGCAGAGAAAGACCCAACTGAAAAAGAGAACTATAGGACAATCTCACTAATGAACATAGATGTAAAAATCCTTAATAAGATAATGGCAAACAGAATGCAGAAGATCATCAAGAAGATCATACACCCTGATCAAGTGGGATTCATCCCAGGGATGCAGGGATGGTTTAATATATGGAAATCAATTAATGTAATACACTATATCAATAGAGTCAAGGACAAAAACCATATGATTATCTCCATAGCTGCAGAAAAAGCATTTGACAAAATCCAACATGCATTTATGATAAAAAACCCTACAAAAAATTGGAATAGATGGTCTCTACCTCAAACTGATAGAAGCCATCTATGAAAAACCAACAGCCAATATCATACTAAATGGTCAAAAACTGAAATCCTTCACACTAAAATCAGGAACAAGACAAGGATGTCCACTATCACCACTCTTGTTCAATATAGTTCTGGAAACATTAGCCATGGCAATTAGACAAGAGAAAGAAATAAAAGGAATAAGGATAGGTAATGAAGAAGTCAAATTGTCATTATTTGCAGATGACATGATACTCTATATAGAAGACCCCAAGAACTCCACCAAAACTCTTCTAGACTTAATAACCAAATTCAGTCAAGTAGCTGGTTACAAGGTCAACACACAAAAATCAATAGCTTTCCTCTACACCAATGACAGACTCACTGAGAGAGAAATAGGGCAAATAATTCCTTTCACAATAGCATCCAAAAAACTGAACTACCTAGGAATCATCCTAATGAAAGAAAGCAAAGACCTCTTCTCTGAAAACTATGGCACTCTGAAAACAGAGATTGAAGATGATATCAGAAAATGGACAGACATCGCCTGCTCCTGGGTAGGAAGGATTAATATAGTGAAAATGGCCATACTTCCAAAACTGCTATATAGATTTAATGCAATTCCAATTGAGATCCCAGCAGCATACTTCATAGACCTTGAGAAAACAATCCAAAAATTCATTTGGAGCAACAAGAGACCCAGAATAGCAAAAGCAATTCTAGGTAACACAGACATGGCAGGGGGTATCACAATCCCCAACCTGCAACTATACTACAAAGCTACTATGATAAAAACAGCATGGTACTCGCAAAGAAACAGACTTGAGGACCAGTGGAACAGATTAGAAGATGCAGAAACAACTCCAGACACACTCAGCCATCTCATCTTCAATAAAGGAGCCAAACACCCTCACTGGAGGAAAGATAGCCTCTTTAATAAATGGTGCTGGAAAAATTGGGCTTCAACTTGCCAAAGATTAAAACTAGACCTATATCTCTCACCATGCACTAAACTAAAATCCAAATGGATTAAAGATCTAAATATCAAAATAGAAACTCTGAACCAGTTGGAACAGAGGTTAGGTAGAACCCTTGAAGACATCAGTGTAGAAAAAGATTTTATGGACAAAACCTGTTGCCCGTGAACTAGCAGAAACAATCAACAAGTGGGATCTCTTCTTATTAAAAAGCTTCTGCACAGCAAGAGAAACCACTAGCATTGTGAAGAGACAACCCACAATGTGGGAAAAAATTTTCACCAGTGGTTCTTCAGACAAAGGTCTACTATCTTGAATCTATAAAGTACTTAAAAAGATCAGACCTCCCAAATTTAAAGACCCAATCTGCAAATGGGCATCTGAAATGAACAGACATTTCTCAGACAAAGAAGTAGAAATAGCAAATAAATACATGAAAAAATGTTCAACATCACTGGTCATTTGAGAGATGGAAATGAAAACAACGCTGAGATTCCACTTCACTCCAGAAAGAATGGCTGCTATCATGAAATCCACCAATAACAAATGCTGGTGGGGCTGTGGGGAAAGAGGAACCCTGCTCCACTGCTGGTGGGAGTGTTGACTAGTGCAAGCACTGTGGAAATCAGTATGGAGATACCTCAAGGAACTAGGACTGGAAGTCCCATTTGACCCTGCTATTCCACTGCTGGGGATCTTCCCCAAAGAATTCAAAGAATCATACCACAGTGATATATGTGCACCCATGTTCATAGCAGTGCAGTTTGTAATAGCTAAAACTTGGAAACAGCCCAAATGCCCATCAACTGGAGACTGGATAAAGAAAATGTGGTTTTTAAAAAATAAAATGGAGTACTACTCAGCCATAAAAAATGAGAAATTAGAGACATTTATAGCTAAGTGGATGCACATTGAGGCGATACTCTTAAGTGAAATAAATAGGACACACATGTGTAAATACCGAATAGTTTCTCTGGTGTGAGAAACTGAAAGTGTAAATAAGGACTAAAATGTATAATAGGTAATGTGAAATAGGAAGAAAAGGGGCAAAGGGGAAGGAAGTGGGAGGGCTAGTGGAAAGGATAGAAGGGAATGGGATTAATATGAGAAAATGGAAAAATAGGAACAAAATCTTTGTAAATAGGGAGGACTGGAGGGGTTGAAGGGAGGGCTGGGCAAAGGGTGAAAAATAAGAACTGAGAGAGACTATGCAAACGTGCAAATTTCCAATGATGAATGTCATTATATTGCATACCTGAAATGTACCAATTACTAGAATGAATAATTGATAATGTAAAATAGGAAGAAAAGGTCCAAAGGGGTAGGGGTAGTGGAAGGGGCAGGGGAAAAGAAAGAAGGGAAAGGAAAAAATGATGAGAATTGGAAAAAATGGAAATAAAGTCTTTGTAAATAGGGAAGGGTGGAGGGCATGAAGGGAGTGCTAGGAAAAAAAAATGTTGGTTGGAGGAATAAGATATAAAATTGTATATTTAGCTTAGTAATATGCTGGGGAAATCACATACTTGTATATAGCCATGCACCGGGATGCTAATCTAATGAGTGATACGATTTTCTTTCTAGTTTTAAAAAATGTTAATGAAATGCTCATATTATTTTTATATAAAAAAAAAGACTTGAACTCATAAAAATAGAGGAGGAAATGGAAAAGCAGTCTTGTTTGGGTCAAATGTCTTCAAAATGATTACACTTTTATATCAGCAAGATTTTTAGGATAATTCCTATGCATTTTTAGACCAAAAAGAAAAGTCTGTGTCTCCTTTCTCTAGCTGGACTTTAATATGATATGTACCTAACTTCAGAAGGAGAATAGAAAAAGTCCATATTTCCTAGAAGGAGCCAGAAGGAGGCAAATCTGTACACTATAGTTCACCCACTGATTCTACAAATATGCTATCCCTTTGCCAACCACTGGGAATAAAGTAAAGAAGTCAGATGTGGTTCACTACCCCCCTGGAGCTTCTGATCCAACTTCCTAGAGCTGCAGCAAACTTTAAGGACCTCTTGACTCAATGGTTCCTAACTTATCTACCAAAGACCGATGTTAATGAGTCTTTAGGGGGCTGGGGTGGAGGGAGGAACTGTAATCCTGGTAAAATCAACGTTGACACATTAAGTTCAAGTTAGTTTACTCCAGAGTATTCAGAGCCTCTATATGCTAACATACACTGTGCCTCTCTGAGAAGGTGGGGAAAAGATGAGGCTATCCAATAATAATCTGCTTTCCTCACTTATTTCAACACAAATATTTTTTAAGAGAACATTGTTAACATCAACTTTTGGTAGAACTTACTTCTGTTAATTCTTCTAAGAGCAAGAACTTTGTCCACAGGCTTCCTTCTGCACATAAGGAGGTGACCTAGAATGGAGAAGGGCAAAGCTGCAACAAGAACCAAGTTCTACTTACTATTCTCGTGATATTCTGAACCTTCCATCTGCCTGCTCTACCATCTTCTCTCATCTCTTAGAAAAACACATAGAAAGGAAGTGTTTTTTCCTTCTTTATTTCTCTCCGTCCTCTCATAACGGTAAGGGCACCTGACTTTTCACGTTTCCTGGGCGGGGGCGGTTCTCTGTTTTCTATAGGTTTGGATCATAGACTCTTTTGTCTGGAGAAAATTATATTTTCCATAGTTTTGAACTTCAAAACAGCTCCCACGTTTAGATACAGTTGCATTTTATAAACAAGAAACAATATTCAGTAATACTGTTAGAACCTTATTTTACTCATTAACAATATTACAGTCTACTTTCTGGCAATAGAAAATCAGTGGTGAAGATTTGGCAAAGATAAAAGGCAGATAAGATTGTAAAACATAATATATGTACATATGAACCAGGTATGTTCCAAAAATCCCTAATCATATGATAACCGATCCCTTAAAGAAATCCACAGTCTAGGTCACAGTGATGGTCAGACAGTGGTTGAATAAGACTCTCTCTGTGGGGTCTGCTCCTTTGAAACCACTTGATTGCTCTCTCTGGTCTGCAGCACACTGTCTTCTGTTTCACTCTCACTACCATCTGCCACAGTGGGGTCCAAAGACATTGGGACAGATCTTCTGTGCAAAGGAAAACCAGTGCCACTTTCCTTGAGGAATTATCTGTAAACTCTTCATCAGAGGAATGGAATGATTCATCATCTCCTATTAAATGGTTGACAATGTGGATTCCATCAAAAGGAGGTTGGCTTGAGAAATCCCTCTGTCCTTTTAGGCACCTGAGCTCATGATTCAGCTCTGCTATCTGGGGATCATAGACTCTTAAAAGGCAAAGATTAGGCTTTTAGAAAATAAAACAAGGGACAATTCAGTAAATGTTTGTAGTCAAAGGTGATAGCTGATAGCTTCCCTGTGGATCTCTCCCCTCCAGTTTCATATAGACCCTTCTATTAGAGTCTTTTCCTAAACCAGCCCAAAAGTACTAAGGAATTTTGTGGGCAGTAATATTACCCCCACACTCCCGATAAGGTATTCTTTGTATACTGACTTAAAAGTTGTATTAATAAATTTTAAATTTAATTTTGTCTATTTCACAAAAGAGTGCTTAATTTTTACTACATAATATTCACACACATACTACGTGCTATATAGAATATTCATCCTCTTCTAAAGAATATGTTGTATATGCGAGTTTTTGTGAGTGTAAGAGAATTTGAACTTATGAGATTATGTGTCTAACTTTAAAAACCTACATAACTACAAATCAGGATATATGAACATGATTTTAGAGTTTTGAAACTTGAGGAAGAAAAAGTCTCAAGAGCTATCTATATCCCTAATAAGCAAGAGGCTGTTATACTGCCACCTTGTGGTAAATATGCGCGAGCCAATTAAACTCTGAAGTTGGTCATTATCTTCAGTATGTTATTACAGAATGCCCCAAAAAGGAAAAATACTTTTATTAAAACATTACTTAGAAAAATTAACTATTTTACCACATGGAAAATCAAGTTTTTCCTTAATAGTCAAAACAGCAAATACACACTGAATACTCAACTATGTGTGACCCATTGTGTAGAGGAATTTCAAAACTCAGTGGATCAAAACAAGAAATATACCTTAGTAAACTGAAAAGCAAGCATCAAACAGGCTCTGCTGAGTCAGATCAGAAGATATCTTAGAAAGTGACTTTATTTGTTGAGTCTCTGTTCATCACTTGTTGGGAAAACATTACTAATCTGGACCCTAATTTGGTACATTGGAGTGGATGATAAAATTACATGAAGTCTTACTGACCACAAAGGACAGAAGAATGCCATGGGGCTAAGATCATCTGGCTAGGAGGGACAATTAAAGCCATGTCCCTGCTTCTTGACATCAACTCCCTTTCCACAGGACAAGAGATTCATTCACCCAGGTCTGGGTCAAGGAAGTATTCATCCCCTCATTCTTTCACTCAACCAAAAATTGTTACATATCCACTATGTGTCTTGCACTTGCTAAATGGAGGAAATACAGTTTGGAGCAAAACCAGATATGGTCTCTCCTGGATTTTACAGAACATCAATTAGACATGACCCATTGGGCTTGAACAAATACAATGCCTGGGGAATCAATAGAAAATGATTATTTAATCAACAGAAAACAATTTAAAAGGCACAGAAACCCAAAGGAGCTAGCCAAATAAGAGAATTTTAAAGGGAAATGCTAAGAAACTGAGAGAAAAAACTTCCAAGTTAGTGGCTCATTGAAAGGTCATAATTATGGGTACAGCCCACATACCAGGTGTTCATAGTATGAGTCTATCACTATGCAAAAAGATACAAACAACTTAAAACCCAGGAAATTACATCAGTAGCTGAATTGTCATTGCAGAATAGGTCACACATGAAAAGTTAATTAACATGGGAGATCGTAATGCAGTATAAAATAAAATGCTAACAGAATGGTATAGGCAGGATAGAACTGATGAGAGAAAGCTCCCAGAAGAAAGTTGGGCCTAAAGATGAGCGAGAAGTAGGAAAAGGAGTGATGAGAAAACATCTTAGATGATGGGAATATCAGAGAACAATAGGATGAGACACAACTGGAAATATACATTGATTACCATGAGAAAGAATTTGAGATTCCTTGGACCTAAAAAGAAGTCCATTTCTCTGAGTATAAATAGAAATTTACAATGTTCAAAGAGTGAATTCTGACCTTCAGTTTTCTCATTTTTTTCCCAGCTTTAGTGGCAGGACTAACCACCCAGGTGAGTGGAAGTGTGTCACCAAATAACAAGGTCATTGGGCTATAGCCAGAAGTGGGTAGAGGAACCAAAGCCCTGTTCCTATCTAGTCTCCCAGCTCCTCTTTTCCTGCCAGTTTTCCTGTCCTGACCTCGGGGCAGAGCCTGCATCTTCTTGTCAGGAAGTAGGGACCAGGATACTTGTCATATCAGAAGAGAGATGACAGCGTCTAGGAAACATGATTAGGAAGGTAGGGAGCTGAGAAAAGAGCCACATGGGTTTCAGGGCAGTCATACTACAGAGGCACTTAGAAAACCACTGCTCACATCACTCATTCACCTCCCTCATCCATGGTGTCTCCCGAGCCCCTGGTGTCTCTCTGTTAAGTAACCTCCACATTGACTTACTTCCCTGAGTTCTTTCCTTGCTATATGAATCACATTAGGTTAGGCTGTGTTCCTTCACAGTCTATTAATATCTATATTTTGAAAATTCAAATGTACAAGAGTAAGTAATGGCCTATGAATCCTTACTCTTGACAACAGGCCAATTGCAGCTTTATGGCACAGGCCACAAGCCAAATAGAACCCATCACCTATTTTTAAAAATAGATTTATTGGAATATAGCCCATTTATTTATGTATTGTCTGTGGATGTTTTCAGGCTACAATGCAGAGTTGAGTGTCTGTGACAGACACCATGTGGCCCACAAAGCCTACATTATTTATAACCTGGGTCTTTACACAACAAAACTGCTGACCATCTCAACACAGGATCTATGTAATTGATCACAACATTTAGGTTCAAACTTACTGGCTGAGGTCATGCAATCTCTCAAAGTTTCAGTTGTATCGCCTCAAAATGGGCAATAATAATACTTGCATTGTCTGCTTCAGGACACTGTACTAAGGAGCAAATGAAATCGCATCTAAGTAAAGGGGGGATCCCTGTAGATTAGTTCCAGAGTGGGCTGTCTGTACATACTGTATCCATAAGCATGTTTGTTAGTAACTGCTGCAGGTCCTGTTTGGAAACCCCATGTACAATTTCCCAGTTTTTGTAAGTGTCAGTGCGGGAGACATTTGACTCTTGTGTTTGTACCTCCTTTTTATGGTTGCTGTACCGACCCATGTCTTTTGGGGGAGGGGTGAAAAAACTATAAGTGTAGCCTTCAAGTGCCCTCAGAGACCCTAATCTTCCCACTGCAACTCCACAGCAGCTCCAAGACACCATCCTACCCTCCCAGGTAGAGCTGATCCAGACTTCCTACTGACTGGATTCCTTACCTTGGTTGGATTTCTTTACTCCCTCCCTGCTGCTACAAGCACACTTCCAAAATGCCTCTAGCTCTGTCTTAATCTCCTTGGTGTTTGTTTGTTTCTTTGGTTGGTTGGCTTTTTTAAAATTTCTGTCAGCAAATTCACAACAAATTCAAGGGAATTAAATAAACTCATTCCATTGATGGGTCACAAAGATTTACAAGAGAGAAAAAGCCAGATGAAGATATCAAAAGATTAGTGTGGCTAGATTCAAGAGTGGAAAAAAGATATGCTCAGATGTTTGAAGCTGAATGAGAAGACTTTGAAGACAATGTCCAGAAGTTCACATCTGAGCCCATGAATGACGGCCTAAGAAACAAGGCTAAAGCAGCAGGTGCAGAGAAGGATCTCAGCTATAGTGCAGAGGTCCCCGAGGGGCTGCCATTCGGGTTTCCAACCAGGCTCCACTTGACGCTGGGACCAAGCCTAAAAGTTACCTTTCATGGTCTCCCCACCTCTCACCCTCTGGTTTTCTCCATGATTAACAGCCTGGCTCTGGGCCTGACAGTAAGCTGTAGCTTCCAACTCAAAGGAAGCTCAGCAAGAATGACCTTATTAAACTCACTCCACAGAGCACTGTGGATGTCAGTGAGCATCTCCTGGAGATTTATGGCCGTGAACCTAGTCTCCTGTTACTTGGTGATTCCACTGAACTTTCCATTGAGCAATAAGAGCAGGATAACAGCAGAGCTTCTCAAGGTTAGCAGCCTTCTGAAGTCCACCCAGTTCCACAAAACTTCCTAATGGTATACAGAGGAGATTTATTGGGATGTTTTTACAGGCCAGGAAATTGCTACATGATTTTGTCATTGACAAAGGAGCAAACGTCACTGCCCAGTTTCTGTTGGACTTTTTCCACCTAATTAGCTCTTGATCTAAAAATGATGAAAATAGGCTGATCCCTTGTTCACTTATCAGGTGGGAGGGCAACCCAAACAACATTCTAATTTCATTGTTTTCATTTCAGGGATTATTGATGGCAACTGTAGGGCATAGCTTATATTTGAATTTTCACTTGGTTTCCTGTTCTTGTGGGACTCATTTGAATTGCTACTAAGTTGGGCATTCAACATTACTTTTATTATGCCCGTGAGGGAAAAACTACCAAATGACAATGAAGTAATTTTATTTTCACCATCTTTGCAGGTGTGCTAGACCTATTGATCAAAACAGGTTTTCTATGTATAAAGGAAGGCTGTAGATGTGGCATTAATTCTAATCTTCATAAGGTATTTATCAGATACTCTTCCTTAAATTAGGGAATTCCCAAAACATTTGTATTTGTTCCAATACTATTTATGTCCATCCTGACATAGAAGCAATGAAAAAGCATGATGTAGTACTGTGGTTAATTTTAATTGTTAGCTTGATTGGCTTGGGAGCTGGCCAGGGAATTAGTAAAAGCACACTTCTGAGTGTGTTTGGGTGGATCATGGATGCATGGCCTAAGAGTCTATATCTGGCCATTGGCCCCTTCTTCTCTAACCCTCTTCCCTTGGTCTGCCTCCTGCCTGTCATGAACTAAGCAACTTTACTCCAAAATGTATCTGCCCTAGAGCCAGCTAATCATGGACTTACTTCCCTGAAACAGTGAGCCAAATTAAGCCTCTTCTCTTTTAAATTGTGAGTGTCTAGTATTGAGTTAGTGATAGCCAAACTGAATGCACATATTATTCATACTGATATGAATGATATGACAGCAGTTAGCACCAGAACTATGGGGCAAAACCATGAAAGAATGTCTTCAAAGTGACTTTTTTGAAATGACAGATGAGGAAAATAATGATAGAAGATCAAGACATTGGGAAATATGTGCCAGTTTTTAGTGCATTTTGGTTTTCCCTTTTTTAGCCATCACTTTTAAGTGACTTCTGAAAAATATTAATACTTTCCTACAATTGCATTTAATGTGGTGCTTTGGCAACCACTGAAGCCAAGATTGTAGGGAGGAGAAGAAGTACTCCCAAATTGGAGAAAGAGTTCTGAGTCTCAGGAGGGAAAGATTCAGCCTAGAGATTCCTATGTTCTCCCTGCAGCTCCGAGTCATACACTCTTTCAAAAACCACATGGTCCATCTGCTTAAAAATAAATAAATAAAAAGTATGACTAACAACCCCTTTGGAAGTGCTAAAATATAAAGACATCCCTCATCTCTTCTCATTCCAAAGGAGGTTGGATTAAAAAAAAATAGAATATTTTGCATAGAAAGGTGAAACAACATCCTCTCTAATAGCTTATCAGTAATGAAAGCAAATTATCAATATTGGGGAGAAAGTAGCGCTTTCTGGACCGAGATGGCCTTCCTGTGTCCTCACTGCTACCTCAGTTTCCACGCAGGCACTCGCCTCCGGCCCCCACGCCCCCATTCCCTGTGGTTGTGAGCTGTCTGTGAAGCCCCACTCCCTTCCTTTCCCCAAGTCATAGTTACAGGAATTATTGCAAGATTAACTCTCTTGTATTATATTTCATTCCACAGAACAGCAACTCAAGAGTTTTGGCTTCTGGAACAAGAATAAAAGATCTTCTACAAAATATTAAGTTCCTTGGAAAGAATCTTTTAAAATGATTTAGCATTGGTAAAAAAAAAGTGTCAGATCAGCAGCCACAAAGTCTGAGTTTATGTTCATTCATCCAGCAGGTAAAGATTCACAATACTATACAAATATCCCACCAATGTACAGGTCTGTTTCCAGTGAATAAGATAATGCAAATTCCATGTAAAAAGGTAGTTCTTTGCTCATTCTTGTGTTGTAATCTGCACAAAATAACATGGTGCCTTAGAGCCATTTCCACATGAATTGTGTCACTTAACTATTTTTGTGAATATCTAAAAGAGTGATGATCGTGATGTATAAACACACCTCTTAACCTGCTTTAGCTAAAAGTGCTTATGTCCTTTCTTTAATTGATAGAGCTTAATTTTTTAGCAGTTTTAGGTTTACAACAAAACTGAGTTATTTATGTCTCTGTTAGAGCAATTTTTCTTCTTAAAAGCTATAGTGTGTTTTGCTAAGATGAAAGTACCTTGTTCTCCAGAGTGGGAGGTGGTGTCCAAGAGGGTAAGCATAGACCCTGGAATCAGACCTTAACTTGGCCCTAATCAGTTCTGTGACCCTTGGTATGTGTGTTCCTCAGCCCTTCTCTGGGTCAGTTTTCTCATCTCTAGAAGGGGAACAATGGCAATAATAAACAGTGTAATCCAAAGGGTTTTAATAATCAAATGAAATAACAAAAGTAAGCACCCAACACAATGCAGAATACAAAATGGAAGCTTCAGAACTGTTTGTTATACTCCAGGTCAAATTGTACCCTAGCATGCTAAAAATTGCTGCATCAAGGTGTAAACCAAGTGTGGGATTCTGCTCTTCTGCATGCCCAAAAGGCCTGCCTGAGCCCATTTACATTAGATTAAGGAGAAAGAGAAGGTTCTTGTGACCTACACAGAAGCAGGGAATTGGAGACATCTGGTTTTCCACCCAACCTTGTTAACTGAGCTTTTGATCTGCTCTGAAGAGATGGAATTAGTCAGAAAAGCCAAAAGAAAATTGAGAGGCAGCCTCTGGGTGGGAACAGGGTCATCCGGAGCAGGACAGAATGCTGAAGAACAGCACAGCATTGGAGGGTGCCCCGTGGCTTATAGCAAGTGCCCAAGTAAGTGGACCATGATAGGGTCCTCCAGGAGCCTGTCACAGCTGGCACTGACACAATCTGATAAAGTGCAAGACAGCCTGGAAGCTGCCAGGAATGTGAGGGAAACTGCGGGGCACTGTGGCCCAGCATGACCAAGTGTAAACAGTTATGGGCAGCAGAATCCAGGTATGAGTGCGGTATGAGCACCTCACCCATACTCCTGGGCAAGAAACCCAAGGACATTTGGGTTATGTCCTCATCCACGGCATGGATGAGGGCTGCAAATCAGCCCATTCTGAGAGCTTTTCTCCACTCTTGAGGGAAGAAAAGGAACAAGAGAACAAGGTACAAGGTACAGTATTGTGTGAGTGTGTGTTGAAAAGGAACTGAAGGGAAAAGGGAGGATGGCAGGCTAAGGCACAGGGGAAGGGAGAGAGAGAAAGAATAAAAAAGGCAAAGATTTACTTGCTAACTAAGAGGACATTTGAGAATATTTCTCCCATATCCCATCCAGAAGATTTCGAGGCCAGGAAAATAAAAGCACCTGAGGGATGCCAAATGATTAAAGGTTCAGGGAAGATGAGCAAACATCTTCACTGTCTTAGGCTCTTTTTATAACCAAACACAAAAGAGAAAGCTTTAAGTAGGTGCCTGAGTCATAAGATATATGGAATGTTTGACATGTTGCTTAATTCCACAAAGAGAAAATTCTGCGTAATTCATAATACAACTTTTTCAGATTTCCAGCTTGGAAGAGTTTTGAAATTTCATAAACAGAAATATAAGAACTTCTAACTTTTTAAAATGTTAAATAAAGGCTTCCCCAGACACTAATTGATACAATTATGTATCTGTGACTTCAGGCTTTAAAAGGCAATGACTTGGGCTGGAGATTTAGCTCAGCGGCTTCATGCCTGCCTCACAAGTACAAGATCCTAAGTTTGATCCCCAGTACTAAAAAAAAAAGGCAATGATTTAACTTCAAGGGACAAGCATGTTTGGATTCTTCATTCTCTTCCTTGTGAATAACACTTTGTTGATGCAAACATAACTCTCTCAGAGTGACTGAGTCTCCTCACACCTTGCTTAGACAAGCAGGTCAACAGTTAACTTCCTTCTGTTTCTTTCTCTCTGAAGGCAGTTATAACTCAACACATCTTTTAAAGATGACATCACCAGGACTTTAGAACTCCTCACAAATTATCACAGTCCGTTAGATGAAAGAGCTGAGCATGCATAGTTTCTATGAAACAAAAAAAGTTCTAAGAAACAAACAAACAGAAAAGGCTAAAGTTTGGTTATGAACTTCTTTAAGAGAAAGATAGGTCTGTCTTTGACCATTTTCTGTTTCCTTTTATCAAACCATAAAGCCAAGCATAGTAAAAAATATCAGTCTATCTCAACGTGATTTAATTAGTTTGTACCAAGTAGCAGAAAGGAAATAACAGACAGCTCTTTGAAGAAAAGGGGAACAAGCCATGGTGGTACACACCTGTAATCCCCTCACTCTGGGAAGTGGAGGCAGGAGGATCACAAGTTCAAGGCCAGCCTGGACAACTTAGTGATTTAGCAAGGACCCATCTCAAAATAAAACACAAGAAAAGGGCTAAGAATGTAGCGAATGCCCTGTTTCAATGCCCAGTACTGCAAAGGGCCAGGTGCAGGTTGCAGGGGTGGGAAGAGAAGGCACACTTTTAATATGATTTTCATCGTTACCCCTCCCTCCATGGTAAAGGGCTTCTATTATTTGATTCAAGGCTACAGATTCTTTGGCAAAATCAATTCATCAGCATGAACAGCTCTCTTGGATGCTTAAAGTGGTTTTATTGAAATTAAGCTTAGAGTTGAATCTTAAAAAGTTGTTGAATTTCATAAATATCATGCTTTTACCTATGTGGGGGAGGGAATTCTTTGTAATTCTCTCATGGGGAATAAGTGGCAAAGTATGCTGTGATCTTAGTAAATTCATCAAAGGGGACACTACCGAAGATTAAAAATGCTGATCAAGTAATTAAAATAGTTGGTAACACTGAATTACCTGGAGACACATTAATATTTGTTTAGATTTCTTAAACCTGTTGAAATTTAGATTTTTTATATGTACCTGTTGAAGTAGGTTCTCCAAAGTTAAAAAAAAAAAGAGGGCCAGGGATTTAGTTCAGTGGCTCCATGCCTACCTTGCAAGTGCAAGTTCCTGAGTTCAATCCCCAGTACCAAAAAAAAAAAATAGAAAGAAAAAAGCAAAGCAAAGCAAAGCAATATATTGTGCTTTGCTTTGCTTTGCTTTGTTTTGGTACCAGGGATTGAACTCGGGACCTTGTGCATGTGAGGCAGGTGCCAGAACCACTAAGCTAAATCACCGGCCCTTATTGTGCTTTGCTAAGCTAATTTTCTAAGTGAGTTTTAAAAAGAAGTGGGAAGAGTAGGGGAAAGGAATAAATATGAGAAAAAGAAAAAATGGAAACAAAGTCTTTGTAAATAGGGAGGAGTGGAGGGGTCGGAGGGAGGGAAGGGGAATGGGGAAAAAAATAAAAACCAAGAGAGAATATGTAAAGGTACAAATTCCCAATGATGAATGCCATCATATTGTACATCTAAAGTATACCAATAAACTTAATGAAAAAAAAGAATTGAGAAAATTCCCTTTGATTGAATAACAGGTATAGCTAGCACGTTAGTCATAAATTTTAAAAGTTAATGTAAAAGTTCTATAAAAGTTGAGTTTAATATACAGCATGTAACATAAATCCTAACGTAAGCACTATTGCAAAATTTATGTTCAATTGAAATAATAATCATTTTAAACTGATGGGATAGAAATAATTGATTTCTCGTTCCATATTGGCTCCATCCTGTCTAAGGGTCACTTGATATTTTACAAAAGCCAAAACAAGGCACACTGGAGAGTAGGTCTGTCCTCTCAGGCTCTGGAACTTTCAGGCAGTTGATAGTTGTCTCGTGTCATGGTCAGCAGCTTCAAGGGTCACCACCCATTCCCTGCGCCAGGTCACCATGTGTACCAGAGATAATTATGCACATGGCTAAAACGTGACAAAGGGCTTTCATTCTGTCAGCACCACTCTAGCCCTGTGCTGGTCCCCTGAGTGTCTGTCTCTCTAAATCTAATCCTTCCACTCTGCCCTAGATCTCATTCCCTCTGATGGACCTTCTTGGGAATTTTACTTCATCTTGCTCCCTTCCTGGAAATTAAACTTCCTTCTCTCCAGTAGTGCCTTCTTTTTACCAACATGTAATTCATACTGGAGTCATTTCCATTTTATAAAACCCATTCCTTCAGCTGTTACCCTATCTTTGCTCCCCATTCACAGCTGAACTTGGGTTATCCACGTTCACTCCACCAATTTCTTTATGTGCTTTTCCCATCAGCTCCGTCACCAGTTCACTGAAGCTGCTCTCCCTGGGCTTCCTGACACCTCTGTCTCCTGAAGGTCCCTCCTACCTTCTGGGTTCTCCACCACACCATCCCAGTTCCTTACATTTGTACACTCTCCTGGGCGGTCTCATTGATCTCCATGGCTTGATACATTAATTAACACTGAAAGACTGAAGACCCACAGATGTCTCTCTCTGCAGAACTCCTTCTGAGCTCCAGGCCCACGTGTTCAATTATCTTTCAGTAACCCCATCTGAGGTGTCATGAATCTCAGCAGTATGTCCAAAGTTAAACTTGGTCAGGGATATTTTTAGCCCTATTTTTCTGCACAAAACCCTTCAATGTCTGTCTCTCCTACTCTAAGTAAAAACCTAAGGAATTATAATACTTAAAAGGTTTTCCATAATCGGTCTCCATCCTTTACCCCCCAGACTTTGTCTCCGACTACTCTATCCCTGACAAACCCCACTCTAGACACGCTGACCAGGCATGTTCCTAATGCAGAGACCTCTGCACTTGCTTTTCCCCTGTATGTTTTTCCTAGATATAAGCACCCCTTGAAGACTAGTCTTTGATAAGACTTCTTTCTCCCTCACAGCCCTATATAAAATTCCAACCTACCACTAACCAAACATTAATATCCTCTTTTCCTGATTTCTTTGTATTTATATGATAATATTTATTGATATTTGACATTCTGTACACTTTATTGATTGTATATTTCCCTCCACTAAACTGTACATTATATTACATCACCATATGTAGTGTTTTGAATCCAGATCTGTATGACTTTTCAAAATCCTTGAACTATTACTATTCCATAAGATGATATGCATTTAGAGTAGAATGTGTTAAATCATTATGATAAAAATAAACAAGTTTACTTAAATAAAATATTAGGTCTCACAATAGTTCATGAATATATTTAGTATTAATCAATTCACAAGTCTGACTATGATAGAGGTGCCTACCAGGGAGGTATATAAAATATTCTTTGATCTTTTGCTAGATATAAATAGTGGAGCCATGATCTTCATAAAATGTATGTCCTATTTTCACCAACAATGACCAATATCCAAGCCTAGCCAGCTTTATTTTACTCTGGCCTCTCCAATTGAAAAATATAAGAGTAAGATTATCCCTTCTCTTTACTGTGCTCTTTGACTCTTTTTGAATGAATGACTAGAGACAAGGAGACAATATAAACAAGCTCGACTATTCACTTTCATTTCCATCACATAAGGAAGTAGGTAGAAGGCAGCTAATGTCAATAAATCATAGCCTTTATAATGTAATTCCAGAAATATGTCACCAAAGGGCTGCACATATGCATGGGAACCTTGATTCTTCATTTTGTTAATGTGGTCAGTACAAATGACTTGTAATTTGGACCTTAGTGAAACCTATTGATTCACTTCTTATTACTTGTACAAAATCTGTTTAAATGAGAAAAAGTAAAAGCACACACAAAGATTTTTCAGAACAGTACAAAAAAAATGGGTAAATAAATTATGGTGGATATAGTCATACTAAAAACTATTTCAAAGTCTAGATAAGTTTATATTTATGAAGTCTTTTAAATGATGTGAGAAAATTCTTATGTTAAATAATAATAAAGTGAATATAGAGTTATGAGCAAGAAATTTTTTCTAATAGCTTTATATGTGTTAACTAATTTAATCCTCACAAGAAATCTACAAGGTAAACAGTATTACCATTTTCATTTTATAGATGAGAAAGTTTCAGCGCAAAAAGGTAGGGACTTCCCCAAATCCCCAAACTTGTTAAGTGAGTCAGGGTAAAAAATCCCAGATATAACATTGTACATGCCACACTTAACAATTTATATGAGAGAAAAACCTGTAAAGGGACTATTTGTACAACTACATAAATATATATGTTTAGTATAGAAAGAAAATAATGGAAGGAGATATAATTGTATGGCAAACTGTAAACATCTTCATTGCATTTCTCTCTCTTTTCCATAGTTTTATAATGGTCATTTTTTATATTTACAACCAAGACAGAAAAGAAGTATTACAAAAGTCATGAAAATAATTTCATGTTTTGGACACAAGCCTTGGTTCAACTGAGTAATGGTCTTTAAAATTCCCCACAATAGTCACAAATGATCTGCCCAATTCAAGTAAGTGCTATGGGAAGAGAAGAATATTTCGATGGCATAAGCTATATTTAGAGCTGAAGGGGACCTTAGAGAGCATCTAGGCCAGTGTTTTCCAAAGTGTGGTCCCCAGATCAGCAGCAACCTGTTTCCACAAGCTTCTCCATGATCCCGGTGCACACTGGCGTTAAAGAACCATTGACCTAGGCATATGGCTCTTTGCCATGGCTGTGTATTAGAATCACTCAGGGTGTTTTTGAAATGTAATGCCTGTTTCAAACCACCAGGTATCCTGAGTTAATTGATTTTAAGTGAGGCCATCACTGTTTTTAGTTGCTTCTTGTGCAATTTAACCAGAACCACTGATTTAGGCTGGTTTAGTCCTTACTAGTACTCAAAGTGGTGTCCTTGGACCCACAAAATTGGTATCCCTTCAGAACTTTCTAGAAATGTACAATGTGAGGTCCCACTCTGGTCCTATTGATTCAGAATCTCTATTTTAACAAAATCCCCAGTGATTCCTATATACATTAAAGTTTGAGAAGTGTTGACTGATTCTCCCTCATTTTACAGAGGAGGAAAACCATATCCAAAAGAGTTAATATCCTCTTCTTAAAATCTCACTGCTGCGGGGGAAGGGGTGAGAAAATAGAAAAGTCATGGTCAAATGCAAGATGCTCAAAACTAACTTAGTCTATGTTCCTTCTCTATGTTGCAAAGCTTTAATTTTGAAAGCTTTTTCTCCTGTTTCCCTCACCTCCAAATGGTTTTCTCTCCACAGAATACCTGAAGCTTGATAATGCACAAACGCCATATCATTCCCTAAAGAAATTTAGGGTCAGCAGAGGGAGGCTTAGAAATTAAGTACCTGAAAGCCAGTAACTGGCCCCAGAGATCTCCAAGGACTGCTGTCCAGTCCAAGATTCCATGACATCTGCACCCCAGCCATGAATAGAAACCAGAATGCCAGTAACCAATGCAGTGAGAATTTATTTCATAGTTATCAAAGCAAACCAAAGGTTATCAGCGGGTTGGACATTTAAAGATTAAGTACAGCTGATCGCACTCAACTCTTATGCAGGTAGCTTAACTTCAGTGGTTCTGGTCTCTCTCTGAAGGGAAAATGGAGGTGTTTATGATTCTGTATCATAATGGGTTCCAGGTGACCCAGGCTAGGCGGCTGAGTCAGACCCTCTCTTCTTTGATTTACATGGCAGGATCCAGGCCATCCTTAAATTGAAAAGATATAGTAATGAGCAAATACAGAAAGAGAAAAGAGGAAAAAAGAGCTGAGGGAAAACCTGGAGTGCTTTTCGAAGTCCAAAGTGAGCTATGGCTGCCCTCTCTGCCTCAGAAGGTATGATCATAAATTACTAGCTAATGTTTAGCACTGGGGCTCTGGCCTATGATATATTACAGAGGACAAGACGCCTCCAAGCAGAAAACACTGTAATTGGGGAGCAATAACATCTGTGTCAGTCGTGGGACTGCAGTTAGAGTGAGCTGAGAAGTTACAGGCTGTGCTGCAGATGCACTGTAATAATATGCACATTTAGTTTTGCTAAAATGATATGTCATCAAGATATGAACTTCTTTAAATTCTTTGGTGTCATGATAGCCTGAAGACTCAGTAGGAGCCCCAGATTTCTGTTTTAACATTAGCACTATGTTAGCTAACACCTCCAGAGAGTTGCAGTTTATAAAGCAAAACAGTCTGAGGAGCTCAGAATATGGGCTTAGTTTTCCGGGCCACAGAATCTAGGTCATTGCAATGCTCTGCTATATTTTTCAGGTCACCTCATCTCTCTGAGCCTCCTAATCTGGCAAGGTCAAAGGACTCATACATGATGGAGCCAGGACTCAAACCCAGATCTTCTGGCTATAAAACCTGTCATCTTGCCAGAACACCTCTGTGTGTGATAACATTGATATTTAAGTAGTTATAATATGAGGAGTTGCTCAGTTATTTAGAGACTGAAATGTATGCAAGTTTCTTTTGTTCTTAAAAACTAAAGAAAAGAGAAGGGCTTTCTTGTAATTTTCCCTTTAAAAAATTATCCAGTAGCATGATAATAGCTAAAATAGCTAAATCACCTAAAAATGTTCAGGCCATCCCAGTTGAGGGTAGCCTATAATATCTAAGGAGAGTTAAAAATTCTGCCCAGATACACCAGCCTCTGCAGTCTTATTCAGGTCTGATCACTGATGATTCTTCAAAGCGGAGGACTGGTAGGCCCAAAGTCCACCTTTGACCTCAAAGTGGTGGGCCCCTACCTTTTTTGTCAAAGGGCGATTAGAATTTTCCAGGATTTCACTGAAAGTCTCATGTTTCAGGACCGAGTCCCAGACAGGCAGGGATCACCTTTCTTCTTCTCACCATACTGCCTCTCCTTAGGCCCTGTCCACGCCAGCACTGCGGCCTTAACCACATCTTGCCACCCACAGCAAAGCCAGAATGAACGCTATGAAGAGACTTCATCACTGTCACGCTGCATCTTGAGCAAATCTGTGGGAAGTTTCACCTTCTACTCTCCTTCCAAACTGCGTGCCTAGGAGCCTCGGCAAGCACCTGGGTTTATTTCTTTGGCTAGCCCTCTTGGCACCCTGCTTAGGTGGACACTCTTCTTGGCTTCACCACACACACCACCTTCCAGGCTTCCCAGCAGCATACTTCTCTTGCCAGGCCAATTTGTGTGGCTTGGTTGCTGGACCAACACTCTTCAAGGAAATGTGCTACTGGGTTAGCCTTATGCTATCACTGCTGCCTAGTCCTGTAGCCAGTGTATGATATATTCCAAGATCAAAGCTATCACACCAGTTTCTTACTGCCAGACAACTGTCATATATCAGTCCTATATGCATTACCAGTATTCTTTAACAAAGCTGGTCATTTGTAGACATACGCTTTCCAAGGGCTCAAATATACCCTTTTTATAAATTTGTTTTCTTGTTTGCTGACTAAGGTTGCCATTTACTATATTGAATACCTCCTTCTTGTACGTTAAAATACTTCACTTGTTAATGAGTTAGTTCTTATTATCAGAAAATCTTTTAGCATAAATTGACTTATCTCCAAGAGTCAAGAGAACGTGAAAGATGGTAGATTAGAAAGCTCAATTTTCCCCCACTTTGCTGGTTTATATTAAATTATTCTGAAGTTGTTTGTATTTTACATTTATCTCAGTAGATGCTGGGTCAATTATATAGAATGGATCAATATTAAGCGGAGAGCCCAAAACCATGTGACCAAAATATCTCCTCAATATTCCCCAGAGTTAGGGAGATTTCAAAATCAAGCCTTAATATAGTTTAATTTTTAAATTAATTTATATTTTACCCTACAGACCAAGCATCTGAAGAGTCTTCCAGAAAAATGCACAATGTGCTCGAGGCTCTTACTTTGTAGCTTCAAACACTGAGAAAGAAGTAGGGTTAAAGGGAGGAGTCTAAGATGTCTCCAGCTGAGCACATTTTTAAACTGCTCTGAGATTCTGGTCCGTTCATCCAACTGACAAAAACGCTGAAACAAACTTCTGCCTGTGACAGAAACTTCTGCTTGTCTACCCAGGATCTATCCTCTCCTTCCTTCCTAACAGAATGTCAGTTATCTTTTAGACATTCACTCATTCTCCCTTGCATCCAGAAGTAACCAATGAGATGTAAGTGAAAGAATGAGTGTATAAAAGGGCCTCACCCAAAAGGGCAGGACATCTCTGGGACCTACTGCCATCCCTCTTTCATCCTTCTTTCTGCCTAGAATGTGTCATGTTGCTAGATTTAGCAAATAAGAATACAGGTGGCCTAATTAAAGTTGAATTTCAGACAAATACCAAAAATAATTTCTTAGCGTAGCACATCCTATGCAGTTTGGAACATACTAATACTAAAAAATCAGTTGTTATCTAAAATTCAAATTTAAGTGGACATCCTGTATTTTGTCGGGGGGGGGTGTTACTGGGGATCGAATGTTACTGGGGATCGAACTCGGGACCTTGAGCTTGCGAGGCAGGCAGTGGAACCACTGAGCTAAATCCCCAGCCCCATTTTGTCTATTTTGTCACATCTCTGGGATGTGATTGTGAAGACTGAAGCTCAACCAAACAACAGAAAGACAACTTATTGCCAAAAGCTTCACAGTAAGGATGATAGAAAAAAATATGAGAGAATCCAGTCATAGAAGGCCAGAGAGCTCCACACTAACCCTAGGCCACCTTCCTTGGAGCTTTTTCTCCATGAGAGCTGTTATTTGGACTTGTTACAAGTTACATGTTACAGTCCTAACTAGTAAATCACCATTTCCATGTTCCTTTTCTTTTCCACCCTCTTCCATGCTTTTTTCTCCCCAATGCCCATTTATGTGCCTGTTAGGTTGATATTACTAATTTGAATGAGGAAAATAAATTCCACACAGTAACGCAACCCATTCCTGTAGCCTCAGAAACAGCTTGAACTAAGTGGGAAAATATAAAAACAGTACCTAAGATCCTCTAGGCAGAGTACCTGAGGTCTCCCAAAAGACCATCAAGCAACAAAGAGATTTCTTTCACAGGGTCACCATGAATATATTGCATTTAGGGAGGTTTGTTTTGGGAAAAGTATGAAATTAGGCAGATAGGGAACACTAATGAAATTCTAAAAAAAAGTAGATATTAGAAACATCAAATTTTATTTTATCTCTAATTGTGTGGTATTGTGCATCACATCAATAGTTACTGAACACAACATATATCAAGACCAGACTAACCATTTTATACATATTATATACATAAATATTATATAAGCTTCATGCTTACCCTTTGGGGTTGATATTATTAGTGGTTCCAATTTACATAAGGATATTCAAGGCCCAGAAAGAGAAAGAAGCTTCTTCCAAATCAAAAGGCATGGAAGATGTGTAGCAAAAGTCTGGATTCATGTCTTTAGCTCCAAAGCACTCATTCTACAACTGTAACCCTTAAGTTTAAGATACTATACTATAAAATACTGTAAATTTAACATATAACACATGCAGATAAAGAGACTTAATCTAATGTACTGTGTATTTTTTTAAAGCCAAAAGAAAGAGTTTTGAATGATTTCATGATAAAGAAATGTTACTGAGGAGATAATTAAATTGACCCTGATTTGAACATTACACAATGTACACATGTTTTGAAACATCACATGGTACCCTGCAAATATGTATAATTTTTATGCATCAGTTAAAAAATTTTAAAATAGATACTTAATCTGTAGGATTAAGATATAATATTTCATTGGATCCATTTTATTTGATAATTTAATATTCAAAAGGCATTTCAGGAACCATTTCAATTCTTTTATTAACACACACACTATACATATATATATATATGTATATTTATATTTATATGCAGATAGAGGCTCCTCAACATGTGATGGGGTTTTGTCCCAGTAAATCAATGATAAATTGAAAATATCACAAGTTCAAAATGTATTTAATATATTTAACCTATGCCACATCATAACTTAGCAACACAGTTTCACTTATCAGTTATCATGAAAGCAAGTATCAGTTACTTGCTTTCATGATCAAGTGGCATATCACTAGTGCCAGAAAAAATTCAAATTTAAAATTAGAAGTATGGTTTCTACTGCATACATATTGGTTTTATACCACGGTAAAGTTGAAAATCATTAAGTTAAACCATTACAACTATCCATATACAACTTCTGAACCGGGGGGGGGAATATAACTTCACAGGCAAAATAAAAAAAGCACATGTTAAATGGAGTCCTGCTTCCCAACATCCTGCACTTAAGCTCCACAGATAAAAGGATGCCTCCCTTGGACTCAGCTCCCTTCTAAAAATAGCTAAAAGCACCACACAAAGCCCCAGACTTTTATCAAGCTGGTTGCTACTCTGAGATCCTCTTATTGAGTAGGCAAACTGATGTCCAGGAAGCAGGTTAGTGAAGTGAGGAAAAAGGAGGACACCTGGAAAAAAATTAAAGTTTAACTGAAGTTATCTGAGCATCATGCATTGAACCTTCTCTGCCAACTTGTTCTTACTATGTAAGCATTTCCATTTTTAGTATATGTGCTCCAGAAGCGAGGACTGCATTTCCATTTTTAAAGCTCTTAAAATGAGAGATTGGTCAAATCCACAACATTGACTCCCTTTGCTGTAACAGACTCATTTTGCTATGACTTAGCTTTACCATTCCTTGAGAACATCCAGGAAATTTGGGCCAGACTTAGCCTCCTTGGACCCACAGACACGGGCCATGATGGTTAATATGATGAACAGCTCCTTCTAAAGATTGCTGAATCACAGGAAATACACAAACTAAGCAGGAAAAATGTGCCTTGAACTTTTCCACGTAGTTCACCTACTGCAATTGGGGGTGGTTAGGTTTTCATGAATAGGGCACCCAAGGAGAATAGCTAATAACAGACTGATCCAGAGTTGAGAAAGAATAGCATGGCATCTTGCCCCAGTCATGAATAGACGACATAACAAAGAAAGAGGAAAAAGAAACAAGGAACGCAGAGTAATGGGGAGACCAGGGCTTACAAGCCAGGCGTCTGGTAAGCTTTGAGTGTGGGAACTTTTCCCACCCTCGGAGACACATATTGTTGTCCAACAATGGCACGGCAGCTGTCTTTGCAAAGTCTCCATTTCAAAGGAGAAAGCAGCAGAGGTGTTCTGCTCCTCCTCTCTCCTTTGGGAAATCCTGGAAAGGGCCAGCCAGCTTGCATTATTGTGAAAGATGAGAAATAGAAATGCACAACAAGCTTTACCCTTAAAATGGGCATAGAATGGGGTTAATAGCAATTTTGGGGACCTTGTGACATGTAGCAAAATTTGACCTGGACTGAACTCTAGGGGACTGTAGTGAAGTCCCAGATCTGCCACTAATTTAACAGGCAACTCCTCTCCAGTTCTCATTGTCTGCACCTGTAAAGCAAGAAAGTTCTGCTGCTAGATTAATGCATCTATTTATTCAACAATATTATTTTGCTCAAGATACATAAATGGATGCCTCAGGGACCTTACACTCTACAAAATAAGATAGACACTAAAGAAGTAAACTAATAAATAAATTTCCTACGGTGATAAGGGTTTTATAAAGAAAGATTATAGTAAAAGGAAGGAGAACAATGAGTAAAGGTTGGCACTCTAAAGGAAGGTTGTCAGAGAAGGCTGTTGGGAAGGGGAGACACAAGCAGAAACTAGAAGGAGAAGAAGCCAACCAGGTGATGATCTGGGGAAAGAATGTCCCAACCAGAAGAAACATGTGTGGCCATGAAATAAGAGTATGATTGACATATTTGGGGTCCATCAAGGAAACAAATGTGTCCTGAGTAGGGATAATGTTGAAATGAACATAAAATTCTATTTATCACCCAAGAAAGACATGCACATACTGAAGAGAAGACCAAGTATTTCCTAGAGTATTCTAAAAATTAGAAATCAAGAAGGGAAGGGGTAGCAAGTGCAGTAGGAAAATAAAGAGAATATCATGTCCCAGAAACCAAGTGAGGAAAGTGTCCCAAAAGGAGGAAAATCATCAACTTTCTCAACTGCTTGGAAGATGAATAAATATTTAAGGTACCACTGGACTTGAAAACACTGAGGCCATAGGTGATACTGAGCAGTTCCAGTGGACTTCTGGGAATGAAATCCCAATCAAAGTGGATTAAAAGAAAATGAAAGGTGGGCTGGGGACTTAGCTCGGTGGCACCGCACCTGCCTGCCAAATGCAAGGTTCTGAGTTCGATCCCCAGTACCAAAAAAAAAAAGAGAAAATGAAAGGTGAGGAAAGGTGGCAATGATTTTAGATATCTCCTTTATGGAATCTGATCATAAAGGAGAGAGAAAAATGGGCAACAACTACCAAGCGGGGTGCATTTTTTAGGTTATCTTTAAAACAGAGCTGTAATTTTTTAAACCAGCTGGGGAAAAAAAGGCTTTTTTGGGACAGAATCATGAGCATTATTGAATGCTGATTGGTATAAAATAGTATTGAGGAATGATTATCAATTTTTCTTAGAATAATAATGAGTTTGAGGTTGTGGAGTTTTAAAGTTCCATATGAAGTATGTATTACTAAAATGTATCTAGGATTCTCTAGAAAACATTTGAGCAAGAAAAAGAAAGTCTGGGGGAGACAGATGAAACTCAATTGGCAAAATATAATTGTTGAAGTTGGCTAATAGGTATAAGGAGTTTATTATATGTTTCTCTCTATGTGTACATGTGAAAACTTTTTAAAGGGAAAAGATGAGAACTGGTTCTATTATGGCAGTATGCTATCACCACAGTGGTCCGAGAACCCTACTTCCCCCTGCTAGGATGAAATCAAAGATGAGTGAGAAGCCTGGACTTTTACCACCTCCTAAGCGCAGTGAGCTCTTTCTCTTTCTTAACATTAGCACGGAGATGCCTCTCTACTTGCCCACCAAGCTGGTGTCAGCAGAGTGCTAGTGGGGAGTCTAATCCTCAACACCCTAGCAGCAACAAAGCAGCCCCCCAACTTAAAAGGAGGCTAAGTGGGAACTGGACTTTTACCTCCACTTGACTGTAACAAGGTAGAGCCCCTTCCCTCGCTAGTGTGGAATCAGAGGTGTGGTAAAACAGAAGATTTAGATGAGATCCAGAATCGCATAACAGAATACCTAAAATGTCTAGTATACAAATGAAAATCACTCATCATACCAAGAACAAGGGAAATCTCAACTTGAATGAGAAAAGACAATCAACACAGGCCAACACTGAGATGTCACAGATGTTGGAATTATCTGATAAGAATTTTAAACCAGTTGTTATAAAAATGCTATGAAGAGCAATTATGAACACATTTGAAACAAATGAAATAATAAGAAGTCTCAAATAGTATGTACAAATACAGCAGGTTTGGAAAACGAGCTTGCAGAAAATTTCCATTTTCCACTTTGTTTATATTGAGAAACTTAATGTCCCAGAGTTAGGAGACTTGAGTAAATCTAGGTCCACAGCTGGTCCAGTGCATCACCATCCCTAGGGTCTTAGCTATTTTAACATATTACATATTTCCCATAATTCAGGCAACTCCATAGCCTATTGCATCACTGAATGTTTTCCCAGCCTCCTCCCTTGAAAGAAGGATTAAGATTTTGGCATGTCACTTAGGTAAAAATGTTGAATCCAAAATAATCCTAGCTCCTGAAGACTAAGTCTTCACAGATTTCAAGATTTCTTTTGAGGTTTCATCATGCTTCTCCCTTCTCAGGAGTTATAAACTTGACATTTATTCATATATTTTTTAAAAGGTCATTTGGAACACACTCTAAAGAAATGGTCAGAAATGAATTATTGTACTAATACTGCAATCATTTAGAAAAATGTTTGCATGCTTCTTATCAGTGCAACATCCATCAGAACAAGATGGATGCCTAGGTACTCCACAGTCAGCCCAGGCAGTTCCATGCAGGGCCAGACCTCGCAGCAGGGGCTAGCAAGCCCCAGGGCAATAGGAACAAAGAGGCTGCTGCCTATTAGGAGGCCTTTCAGAGGGCACCACATGCACTAGAGCCTGATGTAGCTCATAGTGCTTGGCCACATCTAAAATACAAAATGCACTGAGAAGACTTGCTCGCTTCACAGTCCCTGTCCAGTACTGTTTATCCTAGTCTTCTATAGTTGTTAGATATTCCATTTTCAGATTTATCCCAATGTATATAGTAAATCCTCTATAGATGGACATGTGTCATTTCCAGCACATGGCTATTTGGAAAAAAAAATGTTTTAATGAATACATTTCCTCCCTACATTTGCAAGGGTAACTCTCAGATTTTCAGAAGAGGAAATGTGTTTGCGAATGTGAAAAATATTAGAAGTTGCCTTCATAGTGCACCATACTCACCCATAAGCAGCGTCAGGGGTCTTGTTTTGTTTTGTGTTCTGTTGTTGCTGTTATTTTGTTGTTGTTCTTGTTGTTTTGAGAGAGAAAAAAGAGGAGGAGGAGGAAGAAGAAGAAAAGGATTGGGAAGAACAGAAATATTCTTGGAGAGATGCTTTCTGATAGCAAGGAAATTTGTAAATAAAATCTTGAATACCTTGGGAATGTGAGTTATAAAGGATGCATCCAAAAGAAATTGCTGTATGATAGTAAGCCTTAATTATAAAAAGCAATGTTAAATCGGGACTAGGTTGTTTTACTGAACTGTATATTTCTATACATTTCTCTTAATAACTTCAAGGATAGTTAGAAAAATCAAAAAAATCTTTTGCAATCAAAAATTTTGCTGCCTTTTTCAATAACAAAAGTAATTTAAAAACAGGCAAGACATGGGTAAATGATTACATAAGTTTGTTTTCCTCAGCGTCTACTTCTATTGGATGGATTAAGTTATTAAAGAATAAATATGTCAGTTTAATAATTACTAATATTTTTAAATTTTTAGGATGATGCTAGAGATAAAGACTTGTCAGTGTAGTTTGCGAAGAGTTTGTTTTATATTTGTGATGGTCAATTTTTCAAGAGACATTTGCTCATTATTTTAAATAAGCTATGATGGACTGTAAATATGAACCAGCAGTAGGGCTAGAAACAGGACTAAAAGCAGTTTATTACTTCCTTTAAATAAACAGAAGGAAGATGAAAACAATGGCCTTTCTAGTTATTTTAATTATTTTACTTTCTTCTTGAAAGTATTCTGGAAATCTTGTCAATTTTTATTAGCATTAATAATGAGTGTACAAATCACCTAAAATTTTGTTAGATTAGAAGCCTTAAGAAAGATAAGTGTTGGCAAGGATACAGGAAAAAGGTAATTCCTGCAAAATGTTGGTGGCAATGTAAATTAGTATAAACAGTTTGAAAAGCAGTATGGAAGTTCCTCAAAAAATTAAAAGTTGAACTGCCATATTGACCAGCAGTCCCACTACTAGTTATATGTCCAAAGGATGGGAAATCAATATATGGAAGGGACATTTGCATTCCCATGTTCACTGCAGCATTATTGACAATAGCCAAGCCATAGAATCAACCTAAGTGACTACCAATGCATAAGTAAAGACTATATATGCCATTGAGGCTCATTTTAGAAAATTCCTGTCTTTTCCCACAACATAGATGAACCTAGGGGACATTATGTTAAGTGAAATAAGCCGGGCACATGAGGTCAAATACCTCATGATTTCACCTATATGTGGAGTGTGAAAAAGTCAAAAGTCAAACTTATAGAAACAGAGAATAAAATGGTAGTTACCAAAGGTTTGGGGTGAAAGAAATGGATAAACGTTAATCAAAAGACACAAAATTTCAGTTATATAGACGGAATAAGGTCAAGATATCTATTGTACATTGTGATGACTGTAGTTAGGAGCAATATATTGTATACTCTAGGACAGTAAATTCAACTTAACACAAAGAAAATGATAAATACAAAGAGGTGATCAGAATATATGGTGTTTAAATTTTTAAATTTTATTACAGTAAAAAACATATTGCTGTTAATTCCTCTCTTTTCAACACACACCCATTCATTCTTGCCACTTCCAAAGCAGTTCTGGAAGTCCTCTTTCATAAGTGTCTTTTCCAGATGTGATTAAAAAAAAAACAAACAGTGAATGCTGCTACCATGTGCCATCTAATGGAAAATCAGGCTCATAAAAGCATTATGCTGTGTCCTTGTCCACTTTATTCACTGGATCTGGCACTGCAGGAATTCTGGCCCTAAAGTCAATATGACCATGAAAGGCAAATGTTTTGAACTGACTCATGACATCAAGGAAACCACAACAGCACAAATAAAGACACTCACCTAAAGAGGATTTCCAGAACTGCTTCAGAAAATGGCGAGAACAATGGGGAAAGTGTGTTCATAGTTAAAGGAAGTATCTTGAGCGGAATTGATGGCAGTGTGTCTTTTACTGTAATAAATTTTTAAATTTAAACATTCATCATATGTTTTGCTCACAGCTCATATATGAGGTAACTCAAAGTTAAATAGCTTGAATTAGTCATTCCATGATGTATACATATATCAAACATTATGTTGTACTCATAAATATATATCATTTTAACTTATCAATTTTTAAAAATAACAATTAATTTTTTTTTTTTTTGGTACCGGGGATCGAACTCGGGTCCTTGCATTTGCACAGCAGGCTGTGAAACCTCTGAGCTAAATCTCTGGCCCACAATTAAATTTTAAAATAAAAGAACTTCTAAGGACTTGTCTAATTTAGGGAAAACCAGAAAGGGGTCAAAATAAATACATACATATACATCAAATTAAAGTGGTTTTATAAATATTATTTTCTATAAGATAAGACAATATATTTAGGTTAAAGCTCTTTTATAAGAGAACATTAGTTTTAATTTTTAAAAAATATTTAAGTAAGGCCAGGGATTTAGCTCAGTGGTTTCACTGCCTGCTGCACAAGCGCAAGGACCCGAGTTCGATCCCTGGTACTAAAAAATATATATATTTAAGTAAAAGTTTTAGTTAAATATATTTTTTATTTTTATTTATTTATTTATTTATTTATTTATTTATTTATTTATTGGTACCGGGGCTCAAACTCAGGATCTTGTGCTTCCAAGGCAGGTGCCAGAGCCACTGAGCTAGATCCCCAGCTTTAGTTAAATATATTTAAATAAACGCTCTACTTAGGAAAGAAGGGAAAAGACCATTTTTGTTTTTGTTCAGGAATTGTTGTGTTCATGTTATTTGATAAATAGTATTTCTGATAAGAATTATTTTGAGATTATCTAAAATATATAGTTAGTATATCTATGTAAAATTAGCATTATGGCTTTTCTTTCCTTTTTACATCAATTGTAGCCTCCTTAGAAATTATTATTGAAGTCTTAAATTCTGAATAAACACACAAAAAGTGAGTACAGGAACAAAGAACAGCAAGAACATAGTATGTGTATCCTCAAAGCCTCCTGTTTATGTAACTTTTTGTACTTTTCAGGTCTTGACTCCAGTTAACCCTACCAGGGGATATGTCAGGGTATATGAACTTGAAACAAGTTAATTTCTAAAAGGAAAGGAAAAGGAATTAACATTTATTACATGTATAAATACCTACTAGAGGCCAGATTCTATACAAGGCACCTCCAAAGATTTGTACGCCTCAAAAAATTCCATGAATTAACATTAACACCATATTATAAATGAGGAACTGAAATTCAAATAATTGCCTTCTTGTAACTTACATAATGGAAAATAATGTAACTGGATTTTGAATGCAATTTGATCAGTTGACTCCTAGGCCATTATGCATCTATTATACCATAAAGTTGACCAATATGTTTCAGATTCTCAGAAGAATGTTCTGGCTGAAGGCAACTCCTCCTTTTCCCCTTTACCCTTTGGGGAAGTTTTTGGGGATTAAGTATAAATTTAAACCCTAATGTTAATGATGCTTCATGTTTAGAAAATAAGTTTAGCTGCATTTTCAGTAAGCAGAATATTCTTACCGGGGTAATGGATCCTATTTTTCAGAAATAGCCTAAATTTAGGAGACATGTTTGGAAAAACCAGGCTGATTATTCCTGAAGTGTTGTGCTTAGCACTGTGTGAGAACTGAAATATAAGATACAGTGTTGTCCTTCCAGAAGGCTTGGGAGGAAGAATCACATAGAAAGGTACCAACCTATAGGTGGTCCTGTCCCTGACCTAAAGACCCCAAAATTAAAACAAATGAGCACCCAAGCCTCCCTGCCACCAGAGCTTTCAACTCTCTTCCCAAAGCAAACTAGTAGGAGCTACCACAGCTGAATCATTACTAGAACCAAGGGTGCCCTATTCTCATGGAGAGAATGCCATACTAGTACAATACTTTGCATCAAACTTTCCCCCCCAAAATTATTACATGTTACTGTCAGGTTCCAGTCCTGAATCTTTACAATTCAGTTCTACTTTGAGTTAAATGGGCTCATATGAAGTAGCATAAAAATCACTGTGCAATTTTAGCACGTATAAACATGTATCACCGTGTATAACATTATTCCTACAAGAAAATGTACCACATTCTAATAAAAAAGCTGACTTACAAGCAAACCAATGGAATACAGCATATCTGTAAGATAATGAACAGATGGGCATGGAGGAGGCTACCTCTATGGGACCAAGTGTCAAATGAATTGTCTAGGCCAGGGAGAGATAATTATGGGAAGAGATTACTTCAGAAAAGACTAGGGATGGGTTTCACTTGAGCTATGGAAAACAAGATTCAGAATGGCAGAGTTGGATAGCTTTTACAGGTAGAGTGTGGTATAAACAAGGTTAGGGAAAAATTCAATTAGGGGCCCTTTTCTTATCAAAACATAGGGTCTGCTTTAGCAAACAGAATTTAAATAGCTGTGGCCATACTTCTGTGCCTGTTATGACTTGTGTCTAGATGTTCCCCCAAACCCTCATGCAGTCATAGGTAGGGCTTTTTCAGAGGTGGCTGGATCAGAGTGTGTGATACTGGGATTGATTCATGGTGCAATGCTAGGATTAAGGAGGCTGGGATTAAGGGTGTTTGATTACTAAATTAGTCCACTGATTGGTTTGGCACCCACCCTAAATCAGGTAGTCTAGACGGAATATAAAAGGGGTAGAAAGAAGCTGCTATTGTCATTTGTTGCTTGCTTGCTTTTTTTTTTTTGGTACCGGGGATCAAACTCAGGTCCTTGCGCTAAATCCCCGGCCCTGACTGCTTGCTTTTGCTGCCTTCTACCTGTCATGAACTGTTTCTCCTCTGTGATGGCCCTCTGCCATGCCACCCTGCCTTGGAGCCAGCGCATTATAGACTGAAACCTCTACAAACTTCAAGCTAAACAAATCTTTCCTCCCTTAACTTGGGGGTGTTAGGTATTTTGTCTCAGCAACAAGAAAAGTAAGACAGTGCCTATATCAGTGAGGACCAAATCAAGGGACAGAAAGTAATTATTTCAACACAGAGAATTCAATACAGAGAAGTATTAACTAAGTATAAACTAAGTATGTGAAACAGTAAAAAAAGAATGCTAAGATATCATGGCACTGCAGGAAACAACTATCATCCATAGGGTTGGAAGACAAATGGAAGAGGAATTATTGAGATTTAACAGCTTAAAGGAACAACTCAAGTGCTTGGGTCCTAAACCTCAGAGGAGGGGGTGGGACTGGAGTCTCTGAAGGAATTCAATGACACTGGGTCTGCAAGTCTGGGAACAATGGCAAACTGGATTCAGCTCCTGCTGTGGGAAGGAATTGAGGCTGCCATGATGAAAAAAACAAACAACAACAACAAAGAGGCTGGAGCTACACTGACAGGAATAGGAACAGCAAAAAGGAAGCAAAGGAAACAGGAGCAAGTCCCTTCCCCACCTCCAGAGCTCCAGTCTCTCTCTGGCACCCCACTGGCCAACCCAACAGGGATCCAGGTGGCAAAGCAGAAATGTAGCCTGCAGCCAGCCTCACTGGGTGGACTCCAGAGCGGGGCTGAACTGAGAGACAACAGTTTATTAAATGCCACAGGGCCTGACACAGATAACCTAGAATATTGGAAGCAGAAATTTTGACCACCTTCTATAATAAAAAGGGAAATATATAAAGCTTTTGTAGAAAGTAATATGATAAAAGTGTAGTTTTAAGTTTAATCTGCTTGCAATATGTTAGGAGTGAGGAGACTAAAAGCAGGAAGACCTATTAATATATCACAATACTTTTAGAATAGAACATGAATAAAGCAGGCAAAATGAACAGGAAAAGGAAAGCATCAACCCAAGAGATACTACATTGGGGGAGCTCAGCATGGTATCATTAACAATATGAGAAAGAATATTAGGGGAAGGTCAAAGACGATCAAATATTCTGCATGCATTTATGCAATATGAACTTACAAATTATTCCAAAGGTAACTTCCTTGAAGTTCATAAAAAACTATGACTCTTTAGATTATGATGAAGGTTGCAGTCCAAGACTATAAATTTTTTAAAATGAATTATTAGGGGATTTCCAATTTTCAGTCCTGCAAAAAAAAAAGCTGGAAGTCATAATTTTGTCCTAACAAGTAAAAACTTAACCAAATTGAAAAATCAACTTTCTTTAGACTTATCAGAAAAGTGAGGTCACAGGGCAAACCACTACTTCCAAAACTGGAGAGACTGGCAGGGCGAGCAGAAAAGCCACCAGCACAAACCACAAGAAGTGGTGCCACGGTAGGGAAACCTGAACCACAGTCAATGAATCACTGGAGCCTCTGTGCAGACAAGTCCAGGAGATTAGGAATGCCAGGGAGACTCAGCCATCAAGATCCACACACTTGTGTGAATTTTACCTCAGGAGTTCAACCAGATTCTCACAGTGTCTACTGGAGAGCAATTCCCCCATGCTTTCAGCAAGGGCAGAGAAAAATGAAACATTTTTGAATACTCCAGAGCACTCTGTTCTTAATAGAAGATCTGCCCTCAGGAGAATCTATTTAAGTAGAGCTGAGACTGCTGGGTTTTATCAGAGCCTAACTGACCTGGGTGGGGGAGGGAGAGATCCAACTCCACCCTTCTCTTTCCTTCCATGTAGAAGAAGGGGAATACCAGCTCCAGTCCACTTTATCCATCACTCAATCCTCACTCTGCAGGGGAGGAGAGGTGGATGAGAAACAGCTCACAGCCCATAGGTTTCAAGCCACCAAAAAAACTGAAATCTCATAGCACTATCAAACTCTTCCACTCTCCCCAGATCTTGCCACCACATTACTAAAGGCCTATTCACAGATGTTCCTGTTACTTAATACATCACATCTGGCAAATAAGAAGAATTTACAAGAACTACTAAAAAGGAAAAAAACAGCTCTGAATAGACAGCAAGCACCAAAATCAGACTTATGGCAGAGGTTGGAGTTACCAGACCAGGAATTTAAAACAACTCTGATGAAGATGCCAAGTCTGCTAATGGATAAAGTAGATAGCATGCAGGAACAGATGGGCAAAGTAAGCTAAGAAAGAACACCATAACACTGTAACACCTTATTAATGAGATGCGGTGAAATGTAGAGTATTCACTACATGTATTAGAAAAGAAGAAAAATCTAAAATCAGTCACCCCAGCTTCTAACTCAGGAAACTGGAAACAGAAGAGCAAATCAAATCCAAAATAAGCAGAAGAAAAGAAATAACAGAAAGTGGACCAGATATCAATTAAATTAAAAATAGTAAAGCAATAAAGAAAATCAATAAAACAAAAAGCTTTTGCAAAGTTCTTTGAAAAAGTCAATAAAATTGATAAACTTTATACAAGTAACTAAGAAAAAAGAAAGTACACAAATTACTAATATGAGAAATTAATGAGAGGACATCAGAACAGCTCCCCTGGAATTTTTTTTTTTTTTTTTGGTACCGGGGATCAAACTCAGGCCCTTGCACTTGCGAGGCAGGCAGCGGAACCACTGAGCTAAATCCCCAGCCCCAGATCCCATGGAATTTAAAGAACAGTAGGTCTGGGAGTATAGCTTAGTGGTAGGGTGCTTTTCTAGCACGAATGAGGACCTAGGTTCAGTACCCAGAACTACAAAAAATAAATAATGTAAAAAAAATAAAGAAAGAATCCTATGTATAACTCTATGCCCACAAATTTGAATGCCTAGATAAAAAATGGACCAATTCTTTGAAAAACACAATATACCAAAACTCACACAAGAAGAAAGAGACCATATAATAAGCCCATATCTATTAAAGAATTTGAATCACCAATAAATAACCTTCCAAACAGAAGCCATAAGGCCCAGATGGATTCACTGGTGAATTCTACCAAACATTTAAGGAAGAAATTGTATCAATCATCTACAATCTCTTCTAGAAGACAGAAGCAAAAGGAATATCCTAACTCATTCTATGAGGTCAATGTTATCTGAAAACCAAAACCAGACAAAGAACAAAGTTATAGACTGATCTCATGAAGAGATGTAAAAATCCTGAACAAAATATTAGAAAATGTAATACAATAATGTATAAAAAACATATAACACAATCAGGTGGGATTTATCCCAGGTAGGCAAAGTTGGTTCAACATTTGAAAATAAATCAATGTCATCCATGAATACACTAAAGAAGAAAACTCACATGATCATATCAAGTCATATGGAAAAAGGCTTTGGCAAAAAAGCAGCACCCATTTATGACAATAACATTCAACCTAGGATAGAGGGCAACTTCTTCAACTTGATAATGACTATCTACCAAGAAAACTACAGCTAACATCATATTTAATGATAAGAAATTCATCTTTTAAACTAAGATGAAGAACAATGCACGATCTCCCCACCCCCTTACCACTGATTTCAACACTGTTCTGGAAGTTCTATCTAATGCAATGAGACAAGGAAAGGAAACAAAGTGTATAACATATTGGGAAGGAAAAAATGAAACTCACTACTGCCAGATGACAAAAATATTTCTGAAACTATAAGCAATTACAGAAGGATTGTAAAATGCAAGGTTAATGAAAAGAAGATGTGTTATGCACATGTACCAACTCCCCACAATGATTATAATCATTGTGTACTTCAAATGTACTAATAAAAATTAAAATTTGTAAGAAAAAAAGCATATCAGCAATGGAATTTAAAATTAAAAACAATAAAATTCATATTAGCACGTCTAAAAATAAAATACTCAAGTATAAATCTATCAAAATATGTACAAGACCTACAAGGGGAAAGCTTCAAAATTCTGTTGAAAGAATCAAAAAACTAAATAGAGAGATACTCCATGTCCATGGATAGAGGACTCATTCTTATCAAATGTCAGATCTTCCAGAAAGTTAATTTATGGATGTCAACAAACTAATTTTAAAGTTTATATAGAACAGCAAAAGACAATACTGAAAAAGAAGAAAAACTTGGAGGACTGAAACCAATTGACTTCAAGACATTTTATAAAGCTACAGTAATCAAGACAGTGACAGTGTGTGGTACTGATGAAAGAACAGACAAACAGATAAAGCAATAGACTACAGATTCCAGAAGTAGACCCACATAAATAGTCAAGTGATCCTTGACAAAGAAGGAAGAGCAATACAGTGGATCAAAGATAGTCTTTGCTTTCAACAAATGGTTCTGGAATAACTAGACATCTACGTGCAAAAATAGATAAATGTTGGGGTTGAGGATTTAACTCAGTGGTAGAGCACTTGACTAGCAAGTAAGAAGCCCTGGGTTTGATCCCCAACACCAAAAATTAAAACGTAAATCTTTTTTTTTTTTGGTACCAGAGATTGAACTCAGGTCCTTGTGCTTTAACTCGGGTCCTTGCACTTGCGAGGCAGGCAGCGGAACCACTGAGCTAAATCTCTAGCCCTAAAACTGTAAATCTTGACACAGACATTATACTTTTCACAAAAAAATTAACTACTAGGGCTGGGGATTTAGCTCAGTGGTTCTGCCGCCTGCCTTACAAGCGGAAGGACCCGAGTTTGATCCCTGGTACCCCCCCCGCAAAAAATTAACTACAAATGGATCACAGACCTAAGTACAAAATCCAAAAACTACAAAAATCCTGGAAGATAACATTTAGGTGACCTTGGGTTTTGGCAATGGCTTTTTAGATATGATACCAAAAGCATAATCAATGATATAAACAGTTGACAAGCTGGACTCCATTAAAATGAAAAATTTCTGCTCTGCAAAAGGCAGTCAATAAAATGAAAAGGCAAGCCACAGACTGGGGGAAAAAATTTGCAAACAATATGTGTGAAAAAGGACTGTTATTCAAAATGCATGAAGAACTTTCAAAACTCAACAATAACACAAAAAACTCAATTAACAAGTGGGCTAAAGACCTAAACTAACATCTCACTGAGGAAAATATACAGACGGCAAATAAACATGAAGAGATGTTCTACATTATAATCCTCAAGGAAATTAAAATTAAAACAATAATGAAATACCACTACAAATCCATTTAAACAGCCAGAATCCAGTGCACTGACATCACCAAATGCTGGTAAGGATGTGGAGCAAAAACAACTCTCACTCATTGCTAGTGGGAATGAAAAATGGTTTAGATACTTTAAATGATAGTTTGGTGGTTTCTTACAAAATTAAATGTATTCTTATCATATGATGCAAAACATTGCATTGGAACTTTTTCAACAGAGTTGAAAACATTTCCATTTCAAAAACTTCACTGATCTATTTTCTTCCATTATCGCTGATTCTGTTTTCCTCCATCAGACCATAATCCTGAAGGAGTTTTTTTCAGGAAGAGGTTGGTTGGCTACAAAATGCTTCACCTATTTTCATTTTAGAGACATTCATATTTTAATAAGGGATTATTCAAAAGGGCAAACCACAAATATTGACCATTTAGGCACCAAGACAAGTGGTTGGGAGTTATTTGGTGGAGAGAAACACCTCCCTCACATACTCATTGGATCAGCTAACCCTGTGAAGACCTACCCTGCTACCCGAAGAACTACAATACTATGGTTTAGGTGTCTGACCTTGAGTGCTCAGAATTTCAACCCTGGAAATAATATTTATTGGCACTCATTCTACTAATAAGTGTTCCACAGAGAGTATTTTGAGTTATTTTGAAACCATATACAAACAATGGCATTTTTACATACATACTTCATACCCACTAATATGCAATTATATAATAGTCATCTGATGCTGTTTTTAATATTCAGTTTTCCCTCCAGTAGAAATCAGTTTATTCTATTTTAAGCTTCATGCTTTTTATGATTAAATAGATGATAGTCCATTTAGGAAAGAATAACAATAAGGCAAGCAGAATTACACAGCGAATAGCCAACTGGAATTCAGAGCCCTTGCCTCAAAGCATTTGGGATTCTACTATGTAGAAAAGGAGCCACAGGGCCAGGGATTTAGCTCAGTGGTTTCGCCGCCTGCTGCGCAAGCGCAAGGACCCGAGTTCAATCCCCAGTACCAAAAAAAATGAAAAGAAAAGAAAAGGAGCCACAAATAGTCCTGGAGGAGTCACAGTAAAGGTAATAAGAAAGAAAACATTGGCTTATATTTGTGTAGAACAGTGTCAGAAAGCTCACATGCACAACCCTGAGCCTCTCTTGTGTATAGACCCTAAACTATTAGTTTTGCCCCACTGCTGCTATAGGGACCAACTATATGAGGACTCAAATCAACTTTATATAAGCACAATCTGAAAGTGCCTTCCATATAGCCACCTTATCATTACTGGGAGAGGCAGTGTATCATGAGCCTTGAGTGTCCCCCCATATTTTTGCTAAATGTCCCAAACTTCAAGGTTTATGCATTTTCTGATGCTGAGAAGTTTCTGTAGCTATTTATATGAGCATTTAAGAAGGTCACAGTGACTATGGTCTGACTACCTTGTAAAGTCTCATTCCCTGTGCAGAAGGGGAATATTTTTTTCTGCTTACTCAGAAAGTACTGGGTCCTGGGTACCTTTTTCATTGGCTGCAACACAAACTCACTATGTATATAGAATCCATCTGGACCTATCAAATAAAGATATGGAATCAACCTAGATACCCATCAACATGAATATATAAAGAAAATGTGGCACACATATATACAATGAAATATTATGCAGCCATAAAGAAAAATGAAATCCTGTCACTTGCAACTAACCAGATGGAATGGAAGGACATTATGTTAAGTGAAGTAAGCCAAACACAGAAAGACAAATACCAACTTCCAGGAAGACAGCAGAATAGTGAGCAGCAGCAAATCATTCTCTCTGAGATTTGGAGTCCAAACACTGAAATATAGCAACATGGGGAAGAGAAGGACAGAACTGGGTCCCTGGGACCCAGGAAGGGCCTGAAGGGAGAACTGAAGCCCACAGGGAGAGTGAAGAGAGGGACCTCAATGGAGACAGAAGAGGGAAGTGACAGGTGGCACTTTCTCCTTGAATCCCAGCTTGTGGCATGAGAGAGGCAGCTTGAACCTATAGAGGTGCAGAGACTACAGGTGACTCCAAAGGCCTCCATGGAGAAACACAGTAGTGGAACAGAGCAGTGGATGCTGCAAGCTGCAGTGGCTGGTGAGTGATTCTGGTTCACATGTCCCCAAGAGAAGGCAACTGGCTGGTCATCAGTTTGGAAAGAGGCCAGCTGAACCTGGGAACTCAGAGCAGCCATGAGTTGACTCCATCTCAGGGCTCCCAGTGTCAAGGTGAGGGGCAGCCATGGGAGACACCAAGGGTCAGGGAGCTGAGTTCAAGCTGGCAAGAAGAAGCTTGAAGTCTTGTAGGCTGAGCATATTGGGTTCCAGCCTCAAAGCCAGAAGCCAGGATCAGCCTGAACTTCAGTGCAGTTGAAAGTGCAAGCTTACTGGAATTATCCACCACCCCAACATAATACTACTGCAGGCTTGTTGGGATCAACCAACATGGATCTGGGTTCTGTCTGTCTCCTTTGTCTACCAGTGACAGCAGAGATGTGCCCTGAAGTGGACATTTTTTTTTCCTTCCTTTGTTTTTTGCTTTGTTTTCTTGATTGATTGTTCTTGTTTTTATATGAGTGTGGACATTGTTTTTTGTTGTCTTGTTTCATTCTTGTTTCTGATTCTTCCTTCTTTCTTCCCCTTCTATCTTTTTCACCAGTGTCCCAAAGCTTGCATAATCTTCTTTCATCCTTCACCCTTCTAATCTCTTTCTCTTCTTCTAGTTCTCTAATATTTTTCCTCCTATCCCTTTTAAATTTTCTCCCCTGAGGGTAAAATTGCTCTATTGAGGGAATATTTATGGTATAAAATTGCTCTATTGAGGGGATATTTATGGATATTTAGATTTTGTTATGTAGCCACAAATCTTGTTCATATGGTTGAAGGTGCCAAATTAATAGTTATCACGGTTTGTCATTTTCTGTGCTTGATGCTATTGTTATTACTGATTGTACAACTTTAGCCAAGGTGACATAATTGTTCTGATCAATTGTTCTTGTATGCCAAGACTGAGATTGCCTGAGGGTCATAAATAATACTATAGGCCAGTACCAAAGAACATGGGGCTAACCCAAATAGGTAGCAACTTCTCATCCCCAATAAATTGAAGAGGTAGGATCTTGCATTACATTCAAAAGCCAAAAGCCAGCTACACCTAGAAGACATCTCTGAAAAGTAGTCATTTCCTAAGGAGATTTCAATATTAGAAATAAAGCTACCTATCACAAGCAATTTACAAGCATCATTGCAGGAACTAAACTAAAAAAGAAAATAAGAAGACATGGAAGTAAGATGAACCCCAGACTTCCAGCTCACCCAAGGCAGCCCCAGGGAACATTAAGATGAAAATTCAAAAGCTACCCACCTGAACTCTCTGAAATGGTAATTGTGCAAATAACAAAGCAGATGAATGAGGCTCTAGAAAAAGTCAAATTAGAAATAATTTCCCAGACAACTAAGAGATGATGACCACAATGAAGGATATGCTCAGTGAATACAGAATAAATACAGATTAAAAAAAAAAGAGTAGCTTAGAAAAATGATGGAGACCAAGAATGCCCAACATAAGAAAGAAATGGAATCCATGAAGCAGATTCAAACACATATCCAGGAGATTAAAAACTCTATTGAAAGTATACACAGCAGAATCAACTAATGTGAGGAGAGACTATCAGAAGACAAGCTTAAGGTTAGCGATCATGAAAAGAAAGATTTCTTTAAAATAGTAAGGGAACCACAGGACCACAAAAAATCAATCCAATAGCTGTTAGATGATGCAAAGATGAGTAACATAAGATTGATCAGAGTCAATGAAAAAGTAGGAGACAGCACAAACAACATTAAAAAAAAACTTGTTTACAGAAAACTTTCCAAGCATGGAAAAAGAATTTGACATACAAGTAAGTGAAACATAGCAATGATCAAAAAAACCTACATCAAGGCGTATAATAGTCAAGATGCCAGAAATTCAACACAAACACAGAATATTAAAAGGTGTTGTAGAAAAGAAACAAATCACTTATAAAGGAAAGCCCATTAGAATCATACCAAACTTCTCAACACACACCCTTAAGTCAAGGAGAGCTTGGAGTGAAGTATTTCATGACCTAAAAGAAAATAACCTCCAACCTAGATTGATGTACCCCAAAAAACTATATTTCAAAATGGATGGAAAAATAAGATACTTCCATGACAAAGAACACCTGAAGAAATTCATGACTACTAAACTAGGACTCCAATACATTCTGAAGGATATTCTAGAAGGAGATAATGAAGTCTACAATTCCATGAACCCTAATAGAATGAATCCACCAGGCAAGGAAAGCAATTAAACAAAGGGGAAAGAGCAGGAACCAACAACAGGAAAATAATATGCCAAGGATAAGCTAAGACAAATTAGTTATAACCATTAATGTAAAGGTCTCAATTCACCAATCAAAAGAAACACACTGGTAGAATGGATCAAGAAACAAGATCCAACAATATACTGTATAAAAGAAACACATTTAACTCAAAAAGAAATTCATGTGCTGAAAGTCAAAGGATGGAAAACAATGTTCCATGTGACAGGAACCTGGAAAAAAGCAGGGATAACTATTCTATTTGCAGACAAAGTGGATTTCAAACCAAGACTGATTAAGTGAGACAAACAACGTCACTACATACTTGTTACAGGAATAATCCAAAAGGAAGAAATAATAATCATAAATATCTATGCACCAAATACCAGCACAATCAACTACATAAAACAAATATTAATGGACATGAAAAATCAAATACACACTAATACAATTGTAATGGGGGACTTCAATACCCCACTGTCACAAATAGACAGACCAATTAAACAAAAAATCAACAAATAAATATCAGAACTGAACCAAACCTTTGAAAAAATGGACTTAGTAGATGTCTACGAAGTATTCCGCCCCACAACATCAGAATACCCATTCTTCTCAGCTGCACATGGGACATTCTTCAAAATAGACAACATACTAGCTCATTAAACATGTTTAAGTAAATGCAAAGGAATTGAAATCATCCCATGGATATTATCAGACCATAGTGCAATGAAATTGTAAATCAATGACAAAAGAAACCACAAAAATGGCATAAACACATGGAAATTAAATAACACCTTCTTGAACATCTAACGTGTCACAGATGAAATTAAAGAAGAAATTAGACAGTTTCTACAATTAAATGATAATGCCAATACAATATACTGGAACTCACGGGACACAACGAAACAGTCCTACAAGGGAAATTTATAGCAGTGAATTTCCACATCAGAAAAACAGAGCAAGCTCAAATAGGCAACCTAATATTAAACCTCAAGCTTCTAGAAAAAGAAGAGCGAGTCAAGCCCAAAGCTTGTATGAGGGAGGAAATTATAATCATCAGAGCAGAAATTTATTTAATTGAGACTAAGAAAACAATGAATCAATGAATTGAAGAGTTGGTTCTTCAAATGATTAAATAAAATTGAAAACCCCTTGGGAAAACTTATCACAAAAAGGAAAGAAAAGACTCAAATCCATGCAATTAGGAATGAAAAGGGTGAAATCACAACAAATCCTGCAGAAATGCAGAAGATCATCAATACCTATTTTTGAGAATCTGTATTCTAATAAGATGTAAAACACAGAAGAAATGGACATATTCCTAGATACATATGAATTACCATAGCTGAATCAAGAAGATATAAAAATTCTAAATAACCCAATATCAGTCAATGAAATTGATGTAATTAAAAACCTACCAGGGCCCGGGGTTTAGCTCAGTGGTTCCGGCACCTGCTTCGCAAGTGCTAGGTCCTGAGTTCAATCCCTGGTACCAAACAAACAAACAAAAAACCTACCAACAAAGAAAAGCCCAGGTCCTGATGGATTCACTGCTGAATTCTACCAAAAAATTTAGAGAAGATCTAATACCACTACTCCTCAAATTCTTGAATGAAATTGAAAGGGAAGCAATACTCCCAAATTCATTCCTGGAAGCAAGACCTAATACTAAAACCAGAGAAAAATCCAACAAAAAAGAGAACTATAGGCCAATCTCCCTAATGAATATAGACACAAAAATCCTTACTAAGATACTGGCAAACAGAATGCAGAAAAATCATCAAGAAGATTATACTCCATGACCAAGTAGGATTCATCCCAGGGATGCAGGGATGGTTCAACATATGCAAATCAATAAATGTAGTAAACCATATTAATAGAACTGAGGACAAACACTACATGATCATTTCAATAGATCCAGAAAAAGCATTTGACAAATCCCAACACCCATTCATGATTTTAAAAAAAAACCCACAGAAAATTGGAATAGGTGGTCTTTATCTCAATCTGATAAAAGCTATCTATGACAAACCAACTAAATCCATCATACTAAATGGTGGAAAACTGAAGGCTTTCACTCTAAAATCAAAAACAAGACAAGGATATCTACTCTCACCACTCCTATTCAATATAGTTCTGGAAACATTAGCCAGAGCAAATAGACAAGAGAAAGAAATAAAAGGAATGTGGATAGGAAAAAAAGAAGTTAAAGTATCTTTATTTGCACATGATACAGTACTCTACATAGAATACCCCAAAAATTTCACCAAAAGACTTCTGAATTTAATAACCAAATTCAGTAGTGTATCTGGATACAAAGTCAAAAATAAATAGCATTCCTGTACACAAATAACAAACTCACTGAGAGAGAAATTAAGGAACCTACACCTTTCATAATAGGTCCTGAAAATTTTCATAAAAATGAAATACTTAGGAATCAATAAAACCAAGGTAGTAAAAGATATTTACGTTGAAAACTACAGTACTCTGAAAAAGGAGATTGAAGAGGATGTCAGAAAATGGAAAGATATCCCTTATTCTTGGGTAGAAAGAACCAATATAGTGAAAATGAGCATACTTCCAAAATTGTAATAAAGAGTTAATTCAATCCCAATCAAAATACCAATTGCATACCTCACAGAATTAGAGGAAAACAATCCTAAAATTCATTTGGAAGCAGAAGAGACCTAGAATAGTAAAAGCATTTCTGGGGAACAAAGGCAAGGCAGGCAGCATCACAATCCTTGACTTGAAATTATACTACAAAGCTACTATGGTTAAAAACAGCATGGTATTGGCAAAAAATGGACCAAAGGATCAGTGGAAGAGATTAGAAGATGCAGAAACAACTCCAAATATACGGAGTCATTATCTTTGACAAAGGGGCCAAACACCTTCACTGGAAGAAAGATAGCCTCTTTAATAAATGGTGCTGGAAAAACTGGCTTTCCACATGCTGAAGACTAAAACTAGACCCATGTCTCTCACCATGCACTAAACTAAAATCAAAATGAATCAAAGAACTAAATATTAAAACAGAAATACTAAATCTGCTGTAAGATAGAATAGGTAGAACTCTTTTTTTCATTAATTTTATTGGTACATTTTAGATATGCAATATGCTGACATTCATTATCGGGAATTTGTATGTTTACATAATATATCTTGGTTATTTTCTCCCCCATTCCTCTGCCCTTCGTTCAATCCTTCCACCCCTCCCTATTTACAAAGACTTTGTTTCCATATTTTCATTTTCTAATATTTATTCCTTTCCCTTCTTTCCTTTCCCCTACCCCTCCCAATTCCCCTTCCCCTTCGGACCTTTTCTTCCTATTTCACATTATCTATTACACATTTTTTTTTTGGTGCTGGAAATCGAACTTGGGTCCTTGCGCTTGTGCAGCAGGCAGCGAAACCACTGAGCTAAATCCCCAGTCCTCTATTACACATTTTGATCCTTATTTACACTTTTAGTTTTTCACACCAGAGAAACTATTTGGTATTTACACATGTGTGCCCTACTTATTTCAGTTAAGAATATGGTCTCAATGTGCATCCATTTAGCTACAAATGTCTCTAGTTTCTCATTCTTTATGGCTGAGTAGTGCTCTATTTTATTTTATTAATTTATTTTTTTGTTAAATTCTTCTGTTGGTACATTTTAGGTATACAGCACAATTACATTTCTCATTGGGAATTTTACCTTTAGATGATGCATCTTGGTTCTTATTTTTTCCCCATTCCTAGCCCTCCCTTCACCCCCTCCACTCTTCCCTACTTACAAAGACTTCATTTCCATTTTTTCCATTTCTCAGCATTTTTCCTTTCCCTTCTTTCCTTTCCCCTGCCCCTCCCACTACCCCTACCCCTTTGGATCTTTTCTTCCTATTTTACATTATCAATTATTCATTCTAACCATTGGTACATTTTAAGTATACAATATAATGACATTCATCATTGGAAATTTGCACTTTTACATAATCTCTCTTGGTTCTTATTTTTCACCCTTGCCCAGCCCTCCCTTCAACCCCTCCATCCCTCCCTATTTACAAAGATTTTGTTCCTATTTTTCCATTTTCTCATATTAATTCCATACCCTTCTTTCCTTTCCCCTACCCCTCCCACTTCCTTCTTCTTTGCCCCTTTTCTTCCTATTTCACATTACCTATTATAAATTTTAGTCCTTATTTACACTTTCAGTTTCTCACACCAGAGAAACTATTCAATATTTATACATGTGTATCCTATTTACTTCACTTAAGAGTGTTGCCTCAATGTACATCCATTTAGCTATAAATGTCTCTAATTTCTCATTCTTTATGTCTGAGTAGTACACCATTTTATTTTTTAAAAACCACATTTTCTTTATCCAGTCTCCAGTTGATGGGCATTTGGGCTGTTTCCAAGTTTTAGCTATTACAAAATGTGCTGCTATGAACATGGGCGCACACATATCACTGTGGTATGATTCTTTTAAGTCTTTGGGGAAGATCCTCAGCAGTGGAATAGCTGGGTCAAATGGGACTTCCAGTCCTAGTTCTTTGAGGTATCTCCATACTGATTTCCACAGTGCTTTCACCAGTCTACACTCCCACCAGCAGTGGAGCAGGGATCCTCTTTCCCCACAGCCCCACCAGCATTTGTTATTGGTTGATTTCATGATAGCGGCCATTCTTTCTGGAGTGAGGTGGAATCTCAGTATTGTTTTCATTTGCATCTCTTGAGTGACCAGTGATGTTGAACATTTTTTCATGTATTTATTTGCTATTTCTACTTCTTTGTCTGAGAAATGTCTGTTCATTTCAGATGCCCATTTTTGGACTGGGTCTTTAAATTTGGGAGGTCTGATCTTTTTAAGTACTTTATAGATTCAAGATAGTAGACCTTTGTCTGAGGAAAAGCAGGTGAAGATTTTTTCCCACATTGTGGGTTGTCTCTTCACAATGCTGGTGGTTTCTCTTGCTGTGCAGCTTTTTAAGAAGAGGTCCCACTTGTTGATTGTTTGTGCTAGTTCACGGGCAACTGAGGTTTTGTTCGTAAAATCTTTTCCTACACTGATGCCTTCAGGAGTTCTACCTAACCTCTGTTCCAACTGGTTCAGAGTTTCTATTTTAACATTTAGATCTTTAATCCATTTCAATTTTAGTTTAGTGCATGGCAAGAGATACAGGTCTAGTTTTAATCTTTGGCAAGTTGAAGCCCAATTTTTCCAACACTATTTATTAAAGAGGCTATCTTTCCTCCAGTGAGGGTGTTTGGCTCCTTTATCAAAGATGAGATGGCTGAGTGTGTCTGGAATTGTTTCTGCATCTTCTAATTTGTTCCACTGGTCCTCAGGTCTGTTTCTTTGCCAGTACCATGCTGTTTTTATCACAGTAGCTTTGTAGTATAGTTGCAGGTTGGGGACTGTGATACCCCCTGCCATGTCTCTGTTACCTAGAATTGCTTTTGCTATTCTGGGTCTCTTCTTGCTCCAAATGAATTTTTGGATTGTTTTCTCAAGGTTCATGAAGTATGCTGCTGGGATCTCAACTGGAATTGCATTGAATCTATGTAGAAGTTTTGGAAGTATAGCCATTTTCACTATATTAATCCTTCCTACCCAGGAGCAGGCGATGTCTGTCCATTTTCTGATATTATCTTCAATCTCTCTTTTCAGAGTGCTATAGTTTTCAGAGAAGAGGTCTTTGTTTTCTTTCATTAGGTTGATTCCTAGGTTTTTGAATTTTTTGGATGCTATTGTGAAAGGAATTATTTACCCTATTTCTCTCTCAGTGAGTCTGTCATTGGTGTAGAGGAAAGCTATTGATTTTTGTGTGTTGACCTTGTAACCAGCTACTTGACTGAATTTGGTTATTAAGTCTAGAAGAGTTTTGGTGGAGTTCTTGGGGTCTTCTATATAGAGTATCATGTCATCTGCAAATAATGACAATTTGACTTCTTCATTTCCTATCTTTATTCCTTTTATTTCTTTCTCTTGGCTAATTGCCGTGGCTAATGTTTCCAGCACTATATTGAACAAGAGTGGTGATAGTGGACATCCTTGTCTTGTTCCTGATTTTAGTGTGAAGGATTTCAGTTTTTGACCATTTAGTATGATATTGGCTGTTGGTTTTTCATAGATGGCTTCTATCAGTTTGAGGTAGAGACCATCAATTCCAATTCTTTGTAGGGTTTTTATCATAAATGCATGTTGGATTTTGTCAAATGCTTTTTCTGCATCTATGGAGATAATCATATGGTTTTTGTCCTTGGCTCTATTGATATGGTGTATTACATTGATTGATTTGTATATGTTGAACCATCCCTGCATCCCTGGGATGAATCCCACTTGATCAGGGTGTATGATCTTCTTGATGATCTTCTGCATTCTATTTGCCAGTATCTTATTAAGAATTTTTGCATCTATGTTCATTAGTGAGATTGGCCTATAGTTCTCCTTTTCAGTTGGGTCTTTCTCTGCTTTGGGGATCAAGTTGATGGTTGCTTCCAGGAATGAATTTGGGAATATTGCTTCCCTTTCAATTTCATTGAAGAATTTAAACAGTAGTGGCAGCAGTTCCTCTCTAAATGTCTTGTAGAATTCAGCAGTGAAGCCATCAGGGCCCGGGATTTTCTTAGTTGTTAAGTTTTGAATTACGTTTTCAATTTCATTGGTTGATATTGGGTTGTTTAGAATTTTTAGGTCTTCTTCATTCAACTTTGGTAATTCATATGTATCTAGGAATCTGTCCATTTCTTCTGTGTTGTCCATCTTATTGGCGTATAAGTTCTGGAAGTAGGTATTGATGATCATCTGGATTTCTGCTGGGTCTGTTGTCATTTCACCCTTTTCATTCCTAATTGCATGGATTTGGGCCTTTTCTTTCCTTTTTCTGATAAGGTTGGCTAAGGGTTTGTCAATTTTGTTGATTCTTTCAAAGAACCAACTCTTGGCTTCATTGATTTTTTTGTATCATTCTCTTAGTCTCCATTGCATTGATTTCTCCTCTGGTCTTTATAATTTCCTCCCTTGTCTGAGCTCTGGGGTTGTCCTGCTCTTCTTTTTCTAGAAGCTTGAGGTTCAGCATCAGGTTGTTTAATTGGGCTCATTCTGTTTTCCTAATATGCGTATTCACTGCTATGAATTTCCCTCGTAAGGCTGCTTTCATTGTGTCCCATAGATTCCAATATGTTGTATTGTCACTGTCATTTAATTGAAGGAACTGTCTGATTTCTTCTTTAATTTCCTCTGGAACCCATTGGTTATTCAGAAGTGTGTTATTCAATTTCCACGTGTTTATAAAATTTTTCCAGTTTCTTTTGCAATGGATCGCCAATTTCATTGCACTATGGTCTGATAATGTACAGGGGATAACTTCAATTCCTTTGCACTTACTTAAACATGTTCTATGTGTGAGTATGTGGTCTATTTTGGAGAAGGACCCATGTGCAGCTGAGAAGAATGTGTATTCTGATTTTGTGGGGTGGAAGACTCTGTAAACATCTGTTAAGTTCATTTGTTCAAGAGTTCAATTGAGTTCTAGTATTTCATTACTTATTTTTTGACTATTTGATCTATCTATTTGTGACAGTGGGGTGTTGAGGTCCCCCACTACAATTGTATTAGTGCATATATGACTTTTCATGTCTGTTAGCATTTGTTTTATATAGTTGGGTGCACTAGTGTTTGGTGCATGGATATTTATGATTGTCATCTTTTCCTCTTGGATTCTTCCCTTTACAAGGATGTAGTGTCTTTCTTCGTCTCTCTTAATCAGTGTTGGTTTGAAATCTACTTGATCTGCAAAGACGATAGCTACTCCTGCTTTTTTGGGGGTTCCCATCGCATGGAGTATTGTTTTCCACCCTTTAACTTTCAGTCTATGAGTTTCCTTTTGAATTAAGTGTGTTTCTTGTATGCAGCATATGGTTGGATTTTGCTTCTTGACCCATGCTGCCAGTCTACTTCTTTTGATTGGTGAATTGAGACCATTAACATTGATGGTTATAACTGAAACGTATTGACTTGTCATTGCCATGACTTTTTCTTTTTGTTGCATTCTCCCCCTTTATATTTAACTTCTTGTCATGCCAGATGGGTTCATTCTGCTTTGCTTCCTGGGGTTGTGATCCTCAATGTCTGTTCCTAGGATATTGTGTAAAATTCTTTGGAGGGCTGCTTTGGTATTCATGAAGTTCCTAAGGTGCTCTTTGTCATGAAAGTATCTTATTTCTCCATCCATTTTGAAAGATAGTTTTGCAGGGTACATCAATCTGGGTTGGAGGCTGTTTTCTTTTAGGGCTTGGAATGTGTCACTCCAAGCTCTTCTTGCCTTGATGGTTTGTGTTGAGAAGTCTGCTGTCATTCTGATGGGCTTTCCTTTGTATGTGATTTGTCTCTTTTCTCTAACTGCTTGTAGAACTTTGCTCTTCTGTTGAGTTTCTGGAATCTTAACTATTATATGCCTATGTGTAGATTTTTTTTGATCAAGGCTATTTGGTGTCCTATATGCCTCACTTATCTGTATGTCAAGCTCTTTTCCCCTGCTTGGGAAATTTTCTACCATCACTTCTGTGAACAGATTTTTTTATGTCATCTGCACTCTCTCCTCTTTCTTCATTGACTCCAATCAGTTTTATATTATTCTTCTTTGCATTGTCTAGCAGCTGCTGGATTGATTTCTCATGGTCCCTTATAATTTTGAAGCAATTTTTCTTTTCCTGGTCATTAATTGCAATCTTATCTTCTATATCTGAAATTCTGTCCTTACATTGGCTCATTCTGCTGTGTAGACTTTCAGTGGACTTTTTCATCTCCTGGAAATCTATTTGCATCTGTTTTATGGATTCCATTTGTTTCCTATGTTGGGATTCCATCATGTTCCTCAGTTCCTCTCTAGATTTATTAATCATGTCTTGCACTAGGAGCACAATTTCTCCTGTTAGTTATCTGAGAAATTATTTTTGATTTCCTTTTTTCCAGATCCCCTTTTGTTGCCAGTTCAGTGGGTCCAGGTGGTTGAGTATCAGAGCGTTCCATCTCATTTCCCTTTGGGGTTGCTGTAGGTGATCTGGAAGTCTGGTTTTGAGACTTATTTACGTGTTTTCTCATTTTGACTGGTTCAGGGGGCTGTTAGCGCCTGCATGGATTACCTCCTCTGAGCTGGGTGAGGTGGGACAGGGGCCGGGAGCAGCGGTAGGGATGGTGACCCAAAAGCCCTTTTCTGTGGGCTGGGAGCAGTGGGACAGCAGCTCAGAAGCCCCTACCTCTCAGCTGGGAGCAGCGGGACAGATGGTGGCCCAGAAGCCCCTTCCTCTGGGCAGGGAGCAGTGGCATAGATGGCTGCCCAAAAGCCCTTTCCTCTAGGCCAGGAGTAGTACTCCATTTTATATTTTAAAAAACACACATTTTCTTTATCCAGTCTCCAGTTGATGCGCAATTGGACTGTTTCCAAGTTTTAGCTATTACAAATTGTGCCACTATGAACATGGTTGCACATATATCACTGTGGTATGATTCTTTTAATTCTTTGGGGAAGATACCCAGCAGGGGAATAGCTGGGTCAAATGGGACTTCCAGTCCTAGTTCTTTGAGGTATCTCCATACTGATTTCCACTGTGGTTGCACCAGTCTACTTACTCCACCAACAGTGGAGAAGGGTTCCTTTTCCTCCACAGCCCCTCCAGCATTTGTTGTTGGTTGATTTCTTGATAGCAGCCATTCTTTCTGGAGTGAGGTGGAATCTCAGTGTTGTTTTCATTTGCATCTCTCGAATGACTAGCGATGTTGAACATTTTTTTCATATGTTTCTTTGCTGTTTCTAGAATAGGCAGGATTCTTAAAAGCACAGGTGTAAGCAAAAACTTTATGAACAAAACCCCAATCACATAGACAATATTACAAATAATCAACAACTGGGATCTCATCATATTAAAGAGCTTTTGCACAGAAAAAGAAACCACCAACAGAGTGAAAAGACAACCCACAGAATGGGAAAACAATTTTTCCAGTTGTTCCTCAAACAAAGGACTAATATCTAGAATATATATGGAACTCTAAAAAACCAGACCACAACCCCCAATTTAAAAATGGACATCTGAAATGAACAGACACTTCTCAGATGAAGAGCAAACAGCAAATAAATATATGAAAAAATGTTCAACATCACTGGTCATTCGAGAGATGCAAATTAAAACTACACTGAGATTCTGTCTCACTCCAGAAAGAATGGCTATTGTCAAGAAATCAACCTGGCCAGGGATTTAGCTCAGTGGCACTGCACCTGCCTCAAAAGTGCAAGATCCTGAGTTTGATCACTGGTACTAGAAAAGAAAGGAAGGAAAAGGGAAAGGGAAGAAAGGAAGAAAAGGAAGGAAGGAAGGAAGGAAGGAAGGAAGGAAAAGAAAAGTCAACCAATAACAAATGCTGGCAGGGTTGTGGAGGAAAAGGAATACTTTTCCATTGTTGGTGGGAGTGTAGACTGGTACAACCACTGTGGAAATAAGTGTGGAGATTCTTCAAAAAACTAGGATTACAGATCCCATTTGACCCAACTATTCCACTTCTTGGTATTATCCCAAAGAATTAAAATTATCATACCATGACAATATATGGTATGATATAACACCCATGGTTATAGCACCGTAATTTGTAATAGCTAAATCTTGGAAACAGCCCAAATGCCCATCAACTGATGAATGGATAAAGAAGATGTGATAAATCTATATCTATATCAGTCTCTCTATATAAAAATGTGTGTATATCTGTGTATAGAGACAGATATAGATATCTACCATAAAGAAGGATAAGCTTGAGGCATTTCTAAGTAAATGGATGAACTTGAGACCATACTCTTAAATGAAATAAATTGTGCATACATGTTTAAATATCACATTGTTTCTCCAGTGTGAGAAACCAAAAGGGTAAAAATAAGGACCAAAATGTATAGTAGATATTGAAAAATAGGAAGAAATTTTTCAAATGGAAGGGGGAACAAGAGAAGAGTGAGGGGGAAAGGAAGGAAGGGAAAAGAAAAAGGAGAATGGAAGAAAAAAAATGGAAACAAAAGCTTTTGTAAATAAGGAGGGGAAGAGGAGTTGACGGGGAGGAAGGGGGTTGGGGAAAAAAGAAGAATCAAGATACGTTATGTACAGGTACAAATTCCCTGTGATGAATGTGATCATTATGTAGATCTAAAATATAACAATAAAATTAATTTAAATAAAAAGAAAGACTAATACTAATGTTATTTCTCAAACTTGGAAGTCAAAAAATTTCAACCCGAATGTAAAATAGTTATTTCTAGAAATGGAGGGGGTAGAGAAGTTGGATAACGGGCATTAAAACACAGTTATAAGGGCCAGGAATTTAGCTGAGTGGTTTTGCAGCCTGCTGCTCAAGCGCAAAGACCCGAATTCGATCCCCAGTACCAAAAAAAAACAAAACACAGAAGTAAGTTCTAGAGTTCAGCAGCACAGCGGGATAACTGTAGTTTACAATAACCTACTGTATATTTTATGACGGTCTAGAACACAGGAGCTTGAAGGCTCCAAACATAAAGAAATGATAAGGAGAGTCAAATGCTAATTACCCTAATTTGATCAGTTCACATTGTATGCATGTGTTGAAATGTCACATTGACTACCATTGACATTTATTAACTAATACATGTTAATGAAAAAAACAAGAATATTTAAAAGCTGAGAAGCAAAAAGTAGAATTACAAACAGGCCATCTAACAGGGCCTTAGTTACTACTTAACACTCCTCCAGATGGGGTCATGAAAATGCAGCAACAAATCTGTGGCTCCAGCGAAAGACAATGAATCTATGACTCTTAACTAAGGAGTTCCCAGACCAAGCCTGAAATAAACTGTGCCAACAGTGATGACCTTGCCTCACCAAATAGGTCTTTGGTAAATTAAAAATAGAAGTTTGTTTAAGCAACAAGCTCTGAAACCAAAAGTGAATGCAAGGTCTTACCAGATGCAGAGCTGCTGTTCCTTGCTGCATAGTACATACTGCTCCCTCCTTCCCTCCTTCCTGATCTTGATGCGTTAAAGTGAAAGATGATTAAGGACAGAACTGGAGTCTTCCTGATCCCAAGGGACCTAAAATTTTCCCAATAACAAACAAAAGCCCAAACCATACTTTGCTATTGGAGTTGATATGTGCCCCACTTGGGCATTCTCACTGGTCCTTTATGTATATTAGTTTGCAACTCAGCATTGATCTTTAAAGATATAAACCTAATTGCACTGAAATCTATGTAGCAAGCAATTGCAAATTTCATACATATTGGACCCTACAACCTTAATGACCTCTTTGAACCACAACTCTCTGTAACTGATAATTTTGGCAAATACAGCACCTAGAGAAATTAGGCAGATTCCTCCCAGAGGCACTCCTTGGGATTTTCAGACCCATCATCACTCCAGAATGGCCATTCCTTTGAAAAGCTGCTATTAGCCTACTACTGAGCTCTTGTCAAAACTCAATACCTGATCCATGGAGCCTTGTAACTCAATAACCTGACAGCTTTGTATTGAGATGAGTGAACTAGGAATTGAGGGCCAATAACGCAGGCAAGGTTCAACATGCCTCACTAGCCAAATGGAAATGGTACAGAAAGAGCATAGACAGTCTGGCCCTAGCAACATTTCAGCCTTATGCAAAGTGTAGCTACTGTCCCTTTGGGGAAATTTGAACCACATTGCCACCTAAAACAAAGTAGTTGGCTCAATAAGGGCCCTCACCTCACAGAGGTTCCCCTAAATGTCTGAGACTAACGATCCAGCTAATTTGAAATCTGATGTATCTACTGGGCAGCAGTAGCTTTCTGGTCACAATGACTAGTCCAGAAGAATAAGTAACAAGGCCTAATTATCACAGTGGACAGAATGAAAAGTCCTAATCCTTACCATAAACAAAACTCGTAAGGGCCAGATATGTTATGTTTTTCCTAACTCTCAGATTAATTCCAATGGCCTAACCAATTTGCCCCTTCCTTGGAGGAAAGACCACAAATTAAAGTTAACATTCTTCAGCACTGTGTATTACAAAAAAAAAAATTGTAACTATCAGTCTAGAAGTCTGGGTGACTTATATTATTCTCCATGATATGGGACCATTCTCTGATAAGATGAACTAGAATCAATCCCGCACCACTCTAATTTAATAGCATTGCCACGTGGATCAATCATTGCATATGGCATGCCAATACATCCACCATCATAAACTGTGTACAAATGAAGCTTCTCCAGCCCCTACATACTGGAGATCAAACCCTGGGCCTTGCACATACTAAACAAGCAATCTACCACTGAGTCACAGGCCAACCTGAAATAAAGATTCTGATACAGAAAGTATCATTGTCTTGTGACTCATGCCAAAAAGTAGTCCATTTGTCTACTGATGAATGAGGCCGTAATGTATGAGGTAAGTATTGCCCCACTCAATTCTGGCAAATTGACTATATCAGACCTTTTGATCCATCTTGGGCTAGTGACGGAGTCTGAAGATTGCTGGCACTTATTTGGGTTGCAATGTTACGGTTTAGTTGACTAAGTGACACATTGTGGTCCTTATCACCAAATTAAGTCATTTTTTAACTCTCCAGATCATTTATAGTCTGACAGTAAGATACCTTTTGTCATAAAGACACCCAACAATGGGCTGATAGTCAAAGTATCTAATGAACATTAACATTCTTTTACTTCATTGAGAAGTGAAATGGAAATGAATTCTACAAAATAAACTCAAAATAATTTTGACTCTGCATCCTTCCCTCCCACTTTTGGACACTAAAGGTAGCCATCCCCCAAAAGAGATTATCTCCTTTCACCTGCCACTGGGTCAATGGTCAAGAAAAAAGGAATAGATGTATTACACAGGTTTATTTTGAAAGTTGAGTTTTCCCCTGATCATCTTGGACATGATGCTTTTTTACTTCTTCTAAGAGCAAAACCCTAGACCAACCTAGGGTTTAGTATATCCTGTAGGTGGTAGCCTCACTGAAAGGGGGCCCAGAGAATTTACTTAAACTTCATCCTAATTAAGCCTCCTGGATTCTTTTGGGGACTCATACAGTCTTAGATCAAAAAAGTACAACATAGGACAACCTCTTGGTTTAGTACACTACACAGTGGCCCATATAGAATAAGAAAGGAGGATAAAGTGGGTCCTTGTAAATTTTATTTTTTAAGAAAACTATCCATTCTTATTCCTCCTCTTTCTCATTCCTCACCACTGCAGGTAAAAGGTTTAGTTTGAAAAGATGATTGGAGAAAAGATGAAGTTAGTCGTCGAGGAATGGGACGTGTGGATTTTGTGATGACAGAAAGAATCCTAGAAGCAACACTTTAGACCCCAGTAGTTATGTGGATCATTAATGATTCTAGTTTTTCAGAGGCATCCCTGAGCCTTCCTCACCAGAAAGAGTAGAAGGCTGACTTCCTGGACAGTGCTCTCCTTTCAAGGTCCAAAATAATTATTGGAGCAAGTTTATATGACCTCAATTTATGAGAAACTCACAAACACTACTACCCAACCTGAGGAAGAAACAAGGAAAACAGAATATGTACTCAGAAAAGTAAATGACTGCTTAGCTCTTTGTGACAAAGTAACCCCATTGGCTTACACATGAGACAAAGCCAAAAATGTGACTCCTATAAACCAAAGAAGGGAAGAATTGTTGGAAGAGGGCAGACTCTTCCTCCCCAAAAATGCAGATGTCTTAGAAAAAGGTCCTCTTTCATAGAAGCATGAGGAAAGCAGAGAGTTCACATCCCTGCTTACCTCTCACTTCCCTGTACAGCATAGCTGAGATTTTGCTTAAAGAGATTAAAGAGAGTTTGCTTTCTAGAAGCTTGGAAATGAAATATGACAATAAAAGTATATCAATACTGGGCTACAATGTTGACATATATTCCTTATATTAAATAATACTATATTTATGGCAAGGGGTGAGAATATTCATTGAACTTAAGCCAGTGAAGATTTTTCCTTGAAAGAACCCAGGCAGTGCTTCTAATTAGAAGACAATTCATAAGGAGCAGTTCAAAATGACCAACAAAAGCCTTCAGACATTAAGGATTCAGGTTCTGATCTGAAGTTAAGCTTCACTGAGGCTTAACAATTAGAATATCTCAGGAAAAACAAGTTGTAGAAAAGATATTTCAAAGAATAGTGATCCACAAGCATTAGAGGGTAGAAGTCTTCAAAAATACTATGTCATATTTCATTTATGCTTTGGGGAGAAGAGAAAATTCAGATCACATTAAAGCAGACTAATATAATGGAAATAAAACAGATTTTGATAGAATTTAGTTCAAATTTCACCAATCAAATATTTAGAGTGACTGAATGGATTTTTTTAAAGACCCAACTAGATGCTGCCTACAAGAGAGTCACCAAACTTGTAAAGACAAACATAAATTCAAAATAAAAGGTTGAGGTATTGGCTCATTCATCATTAATATAAAGAAATAACTGAAACAGGCTAACTTTATAAATAAAAGAGGTTTATTTAGCTTAGAATTTTGGAGCCTCAAAGTCCTAACAGGTTGGCACATGCTCTGGTGAGATGCCTCTTTTGCTATGTCAAGGCACAGCACATGGCAGTGACAAGAACATATTGGGAGAAAGACCCAAGGACCTCCCACTCAGCCCCACCTCTTAAAGACCCTGCCTTCACACACTGCCATACTGAAGACCAATCTTCTAACACATGAACCTTTAGGAGACAGACTCAAGCCATATCTAAACCATACCAAATGGAAAAATAATTCCATGCAAATGGAAACTGGAAGAGCAGGATCAGCTAGACTTTTACCAAATAAAAGAAACTTTAAGTCAAAAACTGTAAAATGAGAAAAAGAAAGTCATTATATAATGATAAAGTGGTCAATTCATCAAGAATTGTAAACATATATGCATCCAATATCAGAGCACCTATATATAAACCAAATATTAATAGATCTAAAGAGAGAGACAGATTGCTCTATAATAAAATAAGATAAGCCAATCCCCCCTTTCACCAATGTTCAGGTCATCTAGATAGAATGTCAATTAGGAAACATGGAATTTAAACTATACTTTAGACCAAATGGACCAAACAGATATATACAAAACATTCCAACCAACAGCAGCAGAACACATATTCTTTTCAAGCATACACAGATAAAGTATATATATTAGGCCACAAACAAATTTAAGAAAATTGAAATCATATCAAGTATCTTTTCTAACAAAAATGATGTATAATTAGAAAATTTTCAGAAAATTCACAAATACATGCAAATATAACAACATACCTCTGAACAATCCATAGGTTAAAGAAATTAAAAAGAACATTTAAAGATACTTGAGACAAATGAAAATGGAAATGCACATAAACTTATGGGACATAGGAAAGCAGTTCCAAGGGGGAAATTTAGAGCAATAAATAGTAACATCAAAAAAGAAGCCATCTCAAATAAGCAACCTAATATTATCACCTTAAGAAATTAGATAAAAAAGAACAAACTAACCCCAAAGTGAACAAAAAGAGAGAAACAATAAAGGTCATTAATGGCAGCTGTTAGCGAAGAGAATAGAAACAGCAGAACTATATAATAAAATAGATAGTGGCAGGTTAAACATTAATGAAAAATGACTATTGATTGGGCCTCATGGAAAAGGACATAGATGGCATAAAATGTGGACTTCTGTAGATTACCATATTTTCTATGAAAATTTTTATTCTGTTTCAGTTTTCCCAGTTGATTATTTTCTGTGTTGGTCATTTGCTTCAACTGACAAGAGAGACTCCAAAGTGACAAAAGCCACCCTATGAGAGATATAGTTTCAGCCTCACTGCCTCTGGGGAATTCGCCAACTAAGATAGTGGCAAATTAATAGTGTCCCAACTTAAACAGGCCAAATGTACTATGATGAACACTTTACTTATTCTATGTATGTTTTACTCCTGTGTATGTTATAAGAAAAAAGACTTTTACAAGACAACACTATACAGATACAGGAAACATTTTAAGGAAAGTTTTAAAATCTTTATCAAGATATTGAACCCGATGTGATGACACACATCTATAATCCCAGCACTCAGGAGGCTAAGACAGGAGGATTGCCATGAGTTCAAGGCCAACTTGAGCTACACAGTCAGTTCAAGGCCAGCCTGAGTACACAGTGAGGCCTTATCTCAAAAAAAATTTTTATCAAAATAATAAAGGTTCCCAAATACTCAGTCATGAGGCCTTTAAAGACCATCAATAAAATGAAATTTCACTAATGAGTGCATTTCAAAGGGCAAGCTGAGATCTGTTTTTTCTCATCTCTTTAAAGTGATTTTTAAATGAATAAACATATTTATCACATATACACATGTATAAAGTGAGTTGGTATCTGAATCTTTCTTGGAAGAGACTTGTGTTGAAACTTCAAAGCACATATACTGTGAAGGCAGAGCTTCCGAATATTGTACACATGCTTTTGCCTACCTTTAGCAGAGGTCAATGACCCCAGCATGGGAGATAGGGGTCCATGTTGCAGGTTTTGTGAAACATCATCATCGCAAACCAGTTCCCTAACTGTGCTCCCATTTCTGTATCAAGAGCCTTGAGAATTACCTCAGAGTTCAGGAAAAGATATTCTCTCCAAATCACAGAATGACAGAGACAGAAGAGATTGTAGAAATGGATTTCACTAACAATGAGCCCAATAGAGAATTCTCATCTTCAACCACTCTGAGAGAGGACAACCAGATTTTTAAAAATTACATCCAAGAATGGGTCCTGATTGCCACTTAAGGCAAACCATTTGCATATTTGAACAGTTAAAATTTTCTGGAAAGTGCCTTAGAAATCCGAGACAAAGCCAGAAATTGAGCTCTAATCTTAGCTTTCTAGACAGCAAAGGTTTACACTATGAAATTAGGCTGAACAACCCTTCTGGTTTGCTAGGGCCTGTTCTGGATTTAGCACTGGAAATCCTGTGTCCTAGGAGACCCTATGTGAAATCTGCCATAGTGCTAATAATCAGAGGCCGCCTTGTCACACCGGACCTGAACTTCACGACTTAACCTGCTATGCAAATTTAAACCAATCAACTTTTCAATCTAAGCCTCAGTTTCCTTATCTCGCCTTGCAGAACTGATGCAAGCACTAAATAAGTAATGCCTAAGAAAAGCTTAACAGAGAGCCTTGCATACTGAGAGTTTATAAATGCTACTACATACAATCATAATGAGTATATTTTAATCTACATTGGCCAAAATTTTCCTTCTCTAAAATTTCCAATCACAATCTTCCTTCCATCCTTTGAAACACTGAGTCCTAAATCTTTGAAAGCAGTAGCACGTTCCATACTACCAGCTTTTCACTCCCAGTGTGCACCACCTCTGTTTTCCAGACTAAACATCTTCGGTGTCTTGGACCATTGCTCAAATGACACGATTTCCAGAACTTTGACCCTCTTGTTAACCTTAGTCTAGCTCTATCTCTCTGAAAATCCAGGCCAAGAATTGAGCACAACTCCCTTGATGTTGTCTGACCAGTGTGGGACTCTTGGATGATTGTGTTGTTTCTTTTGGATACTCTATTTCCATCACATGACCTCGAATCCTATGTGCTTTTTGGCAGACTTAACTCAGTTGGCTTGTGTTATGCTGACAGTCAGCTAACACTTCTGAGCTTTTGTCTTTCTCTTGTAAACTATTAAGCAAGGTCTCCCTTGTTCTGGTTTCAGCTGATTTCTTTAAACACAAAAGAAAGAGCCTAAATTTATCCCTACCAATTTTATCATGATGGTGTCAGCCTATCCTTCATTGTTCAGGTTTTTATGGCTCCTTAGCCTGACAGCCAACAGACTATTTCTTTGAATTTTTGTGTCATCTTCAAATTTGATAAAAATGGTTCAAACTTTTGATTTTAAACACTAAAAGAATTTAGGCGAAGAATAGAACCATTCAAAAGCTCCATAAAGGTTAAATCTGTTTAATATTAATAACTGCTACCATTTGTTCAGTGATTGCCCCAAGCCAGACACTGAGCTAGATGCATCATGAACATTTAACTGCACACAACTCTTTAGGATGAATCTGAGATTCTGGGATGTCGAATGTTCTACTAGAGCTGCATTTTGGAACCAGATGTGTCTGACATCAAAGTCAAAGCCCCTGCGACAGTGCCATTTCACCTTTGGAAGGCTGCTATTGAGTTCACAGAAGAATCTTTAAGCCAAAGTCCTATTTGAAACCCCAAGGTTAGGTTAAATGCCAGTCACTATTCTACTCGCCCATTCTACTCTCCCTTTTTCAGGGCTTCATCCTTTCCTGCTCCGTCCTCACCCTTGTTGCTCTCTTCCCACTATATTCTTTAGTATTCTGGCTCAGTTTTCAAGAAACTCTTTCTTTATTACTCTTTTTCCATAACACTCCCTCTTTGCAGCCCTTCCATTAAATTAAAACCACCTCTTTCATCAACATCTATCTTGGAGATCTACTCATTCAATTGGTCATTGATTCAACAAATAATTACTGAGCCATTCACCCTGTGCTGGGCTCTGCACCAGGAATGGAAGAGGACAATGAAAAAAACACAGGGTTCTTACCCTCTTAGAGCTTATAATCTAGGGGAGGAATAGATCAAACAATTGCATGAATAAATATATAATTACAAATCTGATCAATGCTTACAAAGAAGAAGCATGTTTTATAAAAATACACAGTACAAGCAGCTATTCTAGTCTGGACAATTTTTAGAAAGGACCCTGCTTTAAGAAAACCTTTATTACATTTGTTAAGTACCTACTAAGTCTTAGATACTAATAACACCTATTATAAATGATGTAATATGTAAATACACGATCTTAAATAAAAGAGGTAGAACTAAATTCCCATTTATAGCACAGTGTGATACGTGATATAGGTGTAAACATAAGGATATTTGAAAAGGGGTAAGAAATCAAGGAAAACTTCCTGGGAAGAATGTCAAATGCCTCATTTTGATATGTAATTAAGAATTACTGAGCTGGAGGAAGGAGACATTCCACTCAAAGGAAAGAGTACATGCAAAGCTTTGAGGAGGTTGTATTGTTCCACATTTGGAAGGCTATAAGAAATCCATTCTGACTGTCAACTCTTTTTTTTTTTTTAGAACAAAACAGGTATATTTCTACTGGACTACCTGATACAGAAGATAGTACGGTATGATGGATGGATAGTATGAATGACAAATAATACAAATATATTTTATTTGAAATAAACAAAAAATGCTAACACAGCTTTCACTTAGAAACAAACTCTTGCATGACTGTTATTACCAAGCAAAACAAAGCTGAAGCATAAACACCCTTCTTTTTTAACATGTATCTGGAGACAGGTAGGAAGACACTACTTGGTTTTTTAAAAAAATGACCTCCCTTTAAGGCCTGGTCATAGAAGTGTAAACAATGTAAATGAATCCACCATTATCAGTTGTCCTATCATATCTGTCACCTGTGTAACACACATTCACCTGCTAATATACCTGGGAAGGGTTGCTATATCACAGTTACTTTTGAGTTTTTGGCAGGCAGGACTAAGGAAGAGTAATTTGGAACAAATTTTACATCCTATTTAGAAAACTCTAGTATCCCTTACATAATGGGTTACAATAGAGAGGTACTGTCTGGAACTTACTCTTTTCACTTTGGTTTAGTTTTAGTTTTTGTGATTTATAGAGCTGTTTGACTCATTTGCTTATAGTACAATCCTGCCACCAAGTATTAAAGGACAAGATATACGTGATTCCTTCAACACTACATTTTTCAGGTTTTACTACATCCACAGTTATGTCAGCAGTTCTAAAACAACAACAACAACAACAAAACTAGAAAAACAAAAATGTAAATGGGTAAAATTCTTCTAAAAATTCAGGTGTCAATACCTACAATAGGGAAGAAGACAATGAGAGAACCCTCTCCTCTCCAAAAAAGCAAACATGTTCATGTGCAGGGAATGTGGTTCAAGTCTTTGGATTTAAAAACAAGTTCTCCAGAAAAGCTGGCTATCATGGAACTTCCAGAACGCTTATTTTGGCCCTACCAAATGGACCTGAAAGGCCCCAATGCAAAGTTTAAAAAAATAACAATTATGAGATGCTACAAATGACGATCAAAGCAGTCAGAGGGAGAAGAATGAATGTATCTTCCATTTAGCTGGTTTGTAGCACAGCTTCTTTAGCTGTTGGATCAGTAAAAACCACTGAAGTACCAGAAGTGCTTTGAAGAATAGGGGTAAAAAAGTACTGAACATATTATCTAAACAGTTACAGGACTTCATGGCTAGGAAAATTTTCTAAATAGTAAAATGACTCCAAGATAGATCTCTCTTTCCAACATAAAACATAGCAGAAAAAAAAAGATTTACAAGTAGATATAGTAATAACAGAAAATTACAAGGCAGAGAATACAAGGTCAAGACAATGCTATAGGTTCAAAAGTATCCCATGAGGCTAGAAAATCTGTTAAGTTTGAAAGCCCTAGCAAAATATCACTTTTGTTTATAAATCACTTATTTATCATATGACCATTAAAAGTAAAAAATTTCCAAGGATATGGCTCGCAAAAACAATATTTAGTGGACAATGAATGATAATTACAATTTATTTGTGCTAGACAGGGCTAAAAAATATATTCTCTGACTATTTGAGAGAGATTGATAGTGTATGTGAATGTGAGTGCATATATATGTAGTACAGGAAGACCAAAAGTTAAAACAGGCAGCACTCCAAAATTATTTTACAAAGAACCCATAGCAGTTTAACTAGGAATCTGTTTGTAGTTCGGGTCATGATATTATAAAACATGGCCAAAAATGTAACTATGACGCTGCATAAACAAAAGGAAAACAAAGAACAACAGTTCCATCAGTGATTCTGTGTACTGGCATACATCTCACTAAGAGAATAATTTAAAATAGGTTTAAGTGTCCAAATGATGAAAGAAGATTTTTAAGCATTGGAACGTAACGCTGCAATTTGTCTTCCTGGCAATGGTGTCTATAGACAGTTATTAATCAGAACAGAATTATTACTTCCTTATGAAATTCAGCTTCAGTTTTCTTTTTTCCCCTCCTGAACTTACCTGGAAATCTTTACCATGGAAAGTCATGCTAGATCCTTTTCTGACAGGAAAATTCAATCCACCCTTCAAGTCTATCTCCTAAAGCCCACCTCTCTTTATTCAGTCAGAAGGTACCAACCAAAATTGAATTCCTTTCCTTTTCTGATATATGTGTTTCTGTCAATGTTAAGAATTGTGGCAATTAATTCAAAGGGGGGGTGATTAAAGATCTACATATGAAGTTATTTAAGCAAAACCACATCTTTAGCCCCCAGTTAAATAAGCCAGGTGATCTAACATCTAACCTTTGAAAATTTTACTTCACTTTCACACTAAGGTTTTGGTTTTTAAAATAAAAGAACAACTGAGGTTTGGGGAAGTGACCCAAGCCTCAAATTAAGCCTCCAATAAAACTTTGGTCATCTTTAAAAAATTTTTATAAACTAGCAGGTGTTTTCTTACTTTTGACTTAAATACTGACATTGACTTATTATTTCTTTTTTAAACTAAGAAACCATAATGTAAAAAATAAAGTTTACTAAAACATTATTAATTTCTCCCACTATACCAAGTTCACTGCACAGGGCTTGTTCTACTGGTTAGAGTTATAGCTCATTATTGTAATAGTATAAATAAAATTTGATATAATAATATAAATAGTAAGGTTATTTCACTGCTGAACTATAACTTCCATTTTTACTTTCCCTGCTGTCATTAGCTCTGCCCTTATAATATCAATGGCTAAAATGAAAATATGAAAAGTATGCTTATCATAGATGACGAACACCTAAGAGTAATGACAAATATTGCTGATCAAAGGATCAAGCTTCAAAAAGTGCTATAAAAGGTTGGAACAATGGACCAAAGCAAACAAATTTTAAAATCAGTAAGTACAAGGTCCTATACATGTATTCAAAAATCAACCATACAAGTTTAATGCAATATGTGAGAGACTTAGGAATTTAATTAATAAATCCAATATGTGTCAATAGTTTAATATGATTCCAAAAAGAAATCCAATGTCATTTCATGGTGCTCTACTAAATACATACTATTAGGAATGGTAAGGTAGATAATTCAGTACCAAATTTATCGCTGGGTACATTAATTATAGGGTACATTTATTATAGTATGTTTGGGATGTGTTAGTAAAAAAACTTGAGTCTGAACTTGAATCTAAATTCCAAAATAATTTATTCCAAGAATTAGATTACTTAATCTGGTGTGACCTTTAATCATAGGTGTCAACTTGAATGGATTAAGAAACACCTATTTTATTAACAAAGTACAGTTCTGGGTGTGTCTGTGCATGACTGACATGTAGACCAGCAAACTGAGCGGGGGAGATCCACCCTTTGTCGAACGCACCAACCAATAGGCTTGTAGCCTGGAGGGAATAAAAAGGGAAAAAAGAAGGAAATGACCTCCAATCTGCCTAAGCAGGTCCATCTTTTGTTGCCATCACCTTTGGACATGGGTCTCTAGGGCTCCGATTTCTTCAGCCTTGCAGTGCAGACTTGCACCAGTGAGCTTCCAGTGAGCTTCCAGTCTTTCAACCTTGGACTAGTGCTGCATCCTTGATCCTCTTGTTCTATCTTCCTGGTTTAGCAGATATTGCAACTTCCATCTCTCCAGCATGCAGATGACTATTGTGGACTCTCCTGCCTCTGATCCTGTAACCTAATAAATCCCCTTGCACAATTACACATATATTTTTCTCTTGATTCTGCTCTTCCAGAGAACCCTAACTAAAATACTTGGTAAACAAAAAGTAGCTACCTTCAAATGATTAAAAAGAAATTCAACTATGCCTAAATTTATAGGGGGAGAACTAGGATTAATGAGTAAAAGTTTCAGGAAGGCTCATTTCAGCTCAAGGAGAAAGAATGTCTTTGTTTCCAGACAAATCTAAGGCAAACGTGAAATGGGCTGCTTTGAGTCTCCTTCCCCTCGCTAGTGATATTCTAGCCCAAGCTGGACAACCCCTACCAAGGGAAAATCAAGTAAACATTGCAGTGTTGATTCAAGCATTATGTAGATTACTAGATTGGACAGTCTATGATCCAGACTTTCTGGACAAACTCTGCCATCACATAAAGGCCTCCACAAAGATAGCTCATCTGGACCCCACAAAGCATAAGACCTCTTATAGCTTTCAAAAATTATAGGCCCAAATGTGGTAAAGTTGACAGGATGCTAATATTTTAGTTGTTCTATATGGGATCTTGGCCAGACGGTCAAGAAGCAAAATATTTTACCAGTGTGCAGTGCCTAAGAGGGAAAAGGACCATTATTTTATTATGAGGCCCTTCCTCCAACTGTGTGAGATCATCCTTGTATTTCCAAGAACATTGCCCAGACCTTGTGGGGACGGTAGGGTGAAGTCATGCCATACTTGGGCCTTTCAGAAAAATGATGTGCTGAGAACAAACCCAACTTGAGAGTCCTAAACAGAAATCTAAGGGCTTTTTAGTCAGAGCAAAAAGTACAAAGACCTGTAAAGACAGAAGCCTCAAGAGATTAAATTGAATTGGGAATTTATTTACCTAAAAGTGTTCAGATCATGGATCTCTAATGCTTTCCATCTTGATGCATTCAAGAAAAATAACATTATAATGCCATGCTTCATTTTATATTATATCTTCTAATATGGGGTAAGATAGGGACAGCATTACAAATCCTAGAGTCCTTATTTCTTCAGATTTTGTTTGAGGGTATTTTTTCTAACTTTGTGAAATCTCTCTCTCTCTCTCCCTTCTCCCCCCTCCCCCATCTCTCCCTCCCCCCCCTCCAATGTTGTCCCTGACAATATCTGACACCATAACCACTCTTAGAGCTGCAGAACCAATTCCCAGAAGGATGAAAAACTATCTCCCTCAAGTCACAAGGAGAACAACTAGAAGAAAAGAAAAAGCATAAAGTCACAGTACTCTAAAAACCCATAGTTTCTATTACAAGTGGGTGGGAAGGAGGTATTATTACTTTTTTAGCTTAAGGAAGAACTTTCTTTGTTGTTTTTTTTTTGGTACCAGGAATCGAACTCAGGACCTTGCACTTGCCAGGCATGTGTGGTGCCACTGAGCTACACCCCCTGCCCCAAGGAAGAATTTTTTTATAGTCAGCCATGCCCAAGAATAATATGATTTGCCTTGGAGCACTCGACCTTATGAATCTATTCACCATTGAAAGAAAGGGACTAAAGTCAACAGCAAAGAAACCTGGCACCTACCTTGGTCCCTAACTCCCTAGAGATATGCTTGGGCCCCAGAGCCACTGTGAGATCCCAGCCAAATGACTTTGCCAAGATATCCTTATCACAGTCAATACTTTTGCTCTTCAATGCTGAAGACATAAAATATACACAGGTAGGGATGCTTCAGCTGAATGGGTGGTAGTAGGTTTAGACAAGTAAAGAGCAAAAAACCTGCTATTATTTGCTTTGAATATTTACCATTCTGAGTAAAATTTACTTTTAAAAAGAGATTCCTCCAATATGTTGGTTTCAAAGCCCACCAGTGTAACTTGTTACTCCTCCCGTAAGAATCTCTATGATGCTACAAGAGAGTATTTCAAAAAATACAGAACAAAAACAATACCATCATTTTCCCCAGTGCTCTTTTGAGTCTGTTCCATGGGCCCATTTTCTTCTACCCTTTAGATGAATCCAGAGCAGGTGTGTTGGCTTTTTTTCTAATCCCTCTCAGATAACAGGAATACAAAGATTCCACACAAAACATTTTCCCTAACTCTTATCCCAAAAGCCAACTGACATTAATAATTTAAATATCCAGTTCCAGTCAAAAATCAAAACCCCAAATTTCTTTTGGAGTGAATGTGCCTTCCCCTCCTCAACATGGGCTGTTTCCGGCTGGAAGCCTACATGGGAAACAGAGACATGGTCACCTTTTCTGGGTGCCTTTCTTTCTTCTCATCCTCCCCCTCAGCTCACTAACTGTGGTTTCTGCCCTCTTCAGACCTGGAGGTGCTGTAGGAGATGCTGTTTGGTAAAGAGAGAACTTGGTTGTATCATACAGGAACTAGAATCACCTCCTGCTCATGCTCTCTGGTTCTGGAATGTGTGTAAGATGGTTTCATTTCTTCATGGGGCACTTTTGATATTTCCCTGGTGACCTCTCTCCTCCATCAGAATAGCTACTAGGTTGTAGTTCCACTGGACAGGTCAATTTCTCTCCTCTGGCTTAGCGTCTCAGCCCCCTCCCCATCTGTTTCTACACTCCCACGCTCCTTTCCGTGAGATCACCTGCCTGTATCAGAAACTCTCTACGTGGGCTTCCCAACCAGCTTCTTCTGGCCTGACCCACACCTGATCCATAGAACACACACATGTGGTTCTCAATGTCTCCATGTCCTCATCTGTAAAAGGAGGATCTTAATAGTAACTATCTTCTGCAGTTGGTGTAAAGATCAGATAAAACAATAACTGGTCCAAAATAAACAATGAAACAACAACAATATTAATTTTCCCAGGATCATATCATTAGTAAGCAATAAAACCAGATCTGTTCTCCTTCAAATTCAGGTGGTTGTCAAGGGAGTGGCATACAGAACAAAGGAACTCCTCTGTCCTACTGAATTCCTGTACTCTGCTTACTCAAAAAACTGGCCATGGGCAGGACATTGATAGGCCTGGTTCAACTCTCTAATAGGACCCTGAAGCTGGGGGTGGAGATCAAAAAGCCCCGTCCCCCATCCCCCTGCACCCCTCTGCCGCCCCTGGGGCCGCGTCCCAGCGCACCTGGGCAGCCAGCCCAAGCCCGGAGCTCCTGCTCACAGGTTCGCAGGTGTCGTAGGCGGGGACCCAGGGCGCAGCCAGCTTGGCCTCATGGTGCTGCTCCTCATGGTGATGGTAATCCTCGCCTTCAACTACTGGAGCATCTCTTTCCTCCATGTCCAGCTCCAGGAGGAGGTGGCGGAGCTGCAGGCCCAGGTTCAGCGCACCGAGGTGACCCACGGGCGTCTGGAGAAGCACAGCTCGGATCTCCTGCTTCTGGTGGACACGCACAAGAAACAGATGGACCAGAAGGAGGCTGACTATGACCGCCTCAGTAGCCGGCTGCAGGCCAGGGAGGGCCTGGAAAAGAGGTGCGAGTGACAAGGTTAAACTCAGAACAACATAGCATGTCAGATGGCAGACACACATCATTTAAAAGAGCAACTTGCTGAGCTTCGCCAGGAGTGTCTTCCACAAGATCAGCTTCAGGACTATAGAAAGAACAACACTTACCTTGTGAAGAGGTTAGAATATGAAAGTTTTCAGTGTGGACAGCAGATCAGTTTTTGCAAAAACAAAAGCAAGAGGCCCCCAAGGTTCAATCTGATGGAAAAGAATTGGGTATAAGCGATCATGTAGTACCTAAAAATATTCCAAAAGTAGATGAGAATGCTGCAGATAAGAATGAAGAACCCTCAAGTAATCATATTCCACGTGGAAAAGAGCAAATCAAATGAGATGGTGATGCAGGGATGCCTGGAGTAGAAGACCTAGCTAAAGTGGATGATCTTCCCACCTCTCTAAGGAAGCCCCCTGTTTTAGTTTCTCAACATGAAAATCATCAGACAATCTCCCATCTACCAACTGGACAACTTCTCTCCCCAAATATGGGTCTAGATTCACATGTAAACCACAATGGCAACCCAGGTACTTCAAAACAGAACCCTTCTGATCCTCTTCAGCATTTAAACCCTGGCTCAAACTTGGAGAGTGAACCCAGAATTCCAATGGATATACTAAAGCGAGCCACCAAGGGTAGAGTTGGTGATTTCCACAAATTGAAGCAAAGCCGGTTCTCTGATGAAAATGAATCCCCTGTTGATCCACACCAGGGCTCTAAACTGGCGGATTATAATGAGGATGATGGTAATGTAAGTGAGTATGAAGCAGACAAGCAGGCTGAGCTGGCTTACAATGAGGAAGAAGATGGTGATGATGGAGAGGAAGATGTCCAAGATGATGAAGAGCTAGAGCTTCAGATGGATCCTGCAGACTATGAAAAGCAGCGTTTCAATGATGTCCTTTAAATCCTAAAGGAAAATTTCACAAAACCTAAAGTGCTGTAAAATGAAATCATTTCTACTTTGTCATTTTCACTTTTGTTGTAATGATCCGTTGTACCAGTTGTAAAGATACATTGAGGTAGACTGAAGGAAAACCTATAATGAAGGAATGTACCCATGTACATATGTGAACTTTTTCATATTGTATTATCAAAGCAGAGACTTTTTTGGTTATGATACAATTGAGCCAAAAATGGTTAATCTTTGCATTTAAAGCAAACTAATGTATATTTCACATTTTATTAAGCTTAATTTTTCCACAAATAGCAAGAGAACATGGTTGTACAGATTATATGTTGCACATAGCATAACCACAGTAAGAGCAGTTACTCAGCTGAAAAGGTTTTATACACTAATGTATTCTTGTGAGCCAAACAGGTGTTCTGTTCTGGCTGCCCTTCATTTCATGCTCTTCCAGGAGTTATGCCTAGAATAGTGACATAAATGAAGGGAAACTGGGTGCCAAACATGTGCAACATGTATACAAAATTACCTTCCTACTCTTTCTATTTTACATAAGTGCTGATGTGTCTGGGCAGATTAGCTTTCAGTTGAAGACTCAAGAAAGTTGAGATAACCTTCAAAGACGTAAATATTTATGTTATTTTTACTTAGTGTGAAATTATTGAATGCATTTTCATTTTTTCCCCCATAATATCAGTATTGTTTAGATATAGCCAGCACTGACTGAAGTTTTATTTTCACAGTTGCACTGGAGAAGATATTCATGATTTAAATGCCAGATCCTGAAAAGGGCTAAATCTACTTTGAAATGAATCCACAATCAGGATTTTCAGGAAAGTTTTAGTGATTCTCTTTGACTATGTATTTCTCAGAAATACTACACAAGAAATTTTAACAAGTTTTTATTAATGCAAAAATAAGGATAGAAGTACAGTGAAGTATAGCTGTTTTATAAAAATAGCTTAAAGTTTGTAATATAAAGGAAACTTTGTAATTACTTACTATATTAAAATACCATCAACCTCATATTTGCTAGACTTACAAAATTATTTTAAATACATTTTGTCTTTTTTGACAGTATTCAATAGAATGTGTAAGCTAGTTAACCCTTGTTTTCTGATTAAAGGACTTTTACATCTTATCCCATGCCCCCCAAACAAAAGATGTTGATCATGAAGGAAATTTAAGGTTTTTAACTCTGTTTTTCAGAAGGACTACTGTTAAATCTCTCTATATATGAAATATTGGGCTCATCCCTATAACAAAACCACTTTCTACATACTGCCAGATCTGACTTCTAAGAGTTTGTTTTGTTAAACAAATTTCTATCTATGTTCATACTTTTTTCTTCCATTATCTTTATCCAGTTTTAGGATTAGCACAATGTTGAGTTCCTAAAATGAGGTGAGAAGTGTTCCTTCTTTTTTCTTTTTTAATTGTTTGATATAATTTATCAGTTAAAATGTTTATGAGCCTGCTGTTGTCATATAGGTAGGTTTTCAAGCTAGGAATATACTTTCTTTAATAGGTGCTATTCAAATTTTATATTTCCTCCAGAGTTAGTTTCATTAATTTGTCTCCCAAGGTACTTCTTAGAAGTTGTCAAATTTATTTCAAAACAGATTTTTGAAATATGCTTTCTATACCCTTTTAAATTCTGTAAAATCTGTGGTAATGTCTCCTAGATCTTGATATTGTAATTGAAAAAATGTATAATTGGGCTGGGGATTTAGCTCAGTGGTTTCGCCGTCTGCTGCGCAAGCACAAGGACCCAAGTTTGATCCCCGGTACAAAAAAACAAACAAACAAAAAATGTATAATTGATATTGTGTAACAGGAAGAAAAGGTCTAAAGGAGCAGGGGAAGTGGGAGGGGTAGGGGAAAGGAAAAAAGGGAAAAGAAAAAATAAGAAAAAAGGAAAAAAATGGAAACAAAGTCTTTGCAAATAGGGAAGGGTGGAGGAGGTGAAGGGAGGGCAGGGGAAGTGGAAAAAAAATAAGAACCAAGATACTCATGTAATGGTACAAGATCCCATTGATGAATGTAACTGTATTTTATACCCTAAAATGTACCAATAAACTTAATGGGAAAAAAAAAGAAATATTGGGGTGAAAGTATCTCTGAGAGATAGAGCACTTGCCTGCTTGGTCCCCAGCACCACAAAACAGGAAAACAAACATGAACTCCCCCTGCCTTCCATGCCCAGGTTCCAGTCATAATTGAAACTTGTACAAGTTCACTTGTTGAGGTGCAAAATTTCTTTGACTTCAGTTTGAAGTTAGTAACCAGAAAAAGATGCAGTAATTGACTACAGTTTTTCTACCATATCAAAGTAAACAATTTATGCCTTCATTATCAGAGGATAGGCCTACAATGAATAGATATTAACAGTTCACAGAATTTTTAAATTGAGTTAAAGGGAAGTGATATACTTTGGGAATTAGCATGGGGAGATAAATGTAAAAATATTTCTAGTAATACTTCATATTTAATATTCTAAAATCTTTACAAATGAAAACCATAACATCACTGGCCTTAGTTCCTTTGACATAAAAAGTGGTCACTTGGTTATGTGACAGCTGTTACTTAACAGCAAAATTTCTTCAATGAGCAGCTGAGGGATTTTATAGGCAAAAAATCTTGGACCAATGGATAATATTTTTGACTTTATTAACACATTGTTGTGCTATAAAATACTATGTGAATCTCTTAAAAATCTGACATTCTACAGTCTGTAATAGACATGCTATTTTTATAATGTTTTACTTCTGCCTTAAGATTTAGGGTTTTTTTATATGTATTTTTGCCCTGAATTACATGTTAATTTGATCGGAACTCTGCTTTTAAAATCATCACTTACTGGTTCTAATAAATTAAAAATTAAATTTAAAAAAAAAAGAAAGCCCCAGCAACCCCCCTTCTCTCCAGAGGACCACACCAGGCTGCTCCCAAGAGTTGTCACAATGCTGGTCACAGTCCCAAACTAATGCCTAGAGATGAGGCTCTCTGACACTTGAAATAGAAAAGAGGATGGCTTTCTTCACATTCAAACCAACATCATGCTTTTTAAATTCTCTTTAAAAAAAACAACAAAACCTTGAATAAAATCATGCTTTCTTAATAAGCAACCTCCAAACTGATGCCTGTCTCACTAAGTCTTTGCCATGATTAGTTATGTGACTCTTTGCTATCAACATTGCAAAATTAAAGACAATTTCTACTCTACAGACTAAATCTTAAATCTCACACTTTTCCCATTCTCTATTCTCTCAAAGCATTCCTCAGAATATTCCTTAACTAATGCTGTTGAATTAAATTATAGAGCCAGCCTTATATAAAATATTCATTAAATATTTTCTTCCAGTATACCAGAGACACATTTTCTATTCTTAAAGGTTAGTAATCTTCTTGCACATGTCATATATTTCCACCCCCAGTGGAGATTCAGCTTCATAAACTCTCTTACAGAATTCTATTGCATACAAAGAACATCTTCCTCTGGAAGGAACCAATTCACTTCATCAGACCATCTCAAAACATTTATGCAGCATTCCTATATTTCAAAGGAAAGATACATCTCATTTCAAAGGAAAGACACATCTTTACAATGGCAAGATCCAATACTTATACCAAGTAGTCCAACTAAGCATGACTAATAGTGTAATCTGATGTTATGTTCCTCCTGATGTGATGTGATGCAGAATACAAAGCATCACTTATTACTTACTCCTGCCAAACATGTTTAACCTGAATCTTATCAAACCTTTAAACCTAATTTCCACTTTACAGGAAATACAAATATAAAGAGATGAGGCTAAAACGAACAAATAAAAATGAGAACACATGAAGGAAAAATCTAAAATGTACAATGTCCTATAAAACAATTGGTCTGCAAAAAGCCAATTTCAGAGAGTAGGAAAAGTTGCTGGGTTTCTAAAATTAGAGACAAACGGGACATAATTACCAAATGAAGGGGCCAGGGATTTAGTTCAGTGGCACTGAGTCTGCCTAGCAAGCACAAGGTCCTGAGTTTGATCCCCAGTACCAAAAATTTTTTTTAAAAAAATTATTTTAAATATCCAAAGAAAATGCCTGAAACTTTATGAGGACTTCATCTGAAAGAAAGTATAAGACATCATGAAGGAAAACTGAGAAAATTTCAGTGTGGATTAGATATTAGGTGATATTAGGAAATTGTCAATTTCCTGAAGCATGACAGAACTAGAATTACATAGTCAAATATGCCCATATTTGATATATGTGATGAAGTATCCATATCACACATGTATCATGTACATAGATTAAATGTGATCAAAATGTTTAAATTTTTTAGTTTTTACAGTAAAGGACACATTACCATTAATATCCCTCAAAATACTTTCCCTCATTTCAAAGACACTTATCTCATTGTTATTGCTGCTTTCTGAAGCAGTTCTGGAAGTCTTTCACAAGCGACTTTAATTGTGCTGTCGTGGCTGACTTGACGTCCTGAATCAATTCAAAACGTATTATCTTTCATGGTCATTTTGACTTCAGGGAAGAGCCAGAAGTTGCATGGTGCCAGACAGGTGAAGAAAGACACACTCATCTTCCTATGGGCCTGCTGTTCCATTGGATGGCACTCGGCAGCAGAACTCACCGTATTTTTTATCACACCTCAGAAAAACACAAAAGAGGACTTCCAGAACTGCTTCAGAAAATGGCAAAAAGAAATGGATAAGTGTGTCCAAAGCAAGATGGAGTATTTTGAGAGAAATTAATGGCAATGTGTCTTTTATTGTAAGAAATTTTTAAACATTTAAACATTCACTGTGTATTTTGATCACACCTTGTGTACACATATGTGGGTATACACACACATACTCCACATATACTAACAACTGTGTGTATCCAGGTGTTCATTTAACATTTAAATTTTTGGTATATTTAAAAATTGCATAAAATGTAGCTTTTGGCAGATGACAGGTGTTTCTATGAAAAAAAAAATACCCAGGACATCTACTTACAAAACAAACTTCCTAAAACTAAGTTCAGCCAGGTTGTATGTTACCAAATCAACATGCAAAATCAATTGAATTTCTTTATACAAGGATGCAACCACAATTAAAAACACAGTGCTATTTATAATTGCTTAAAGAAAAAGAAATACTTAAGTATAAATGTCGCAAACATACAGGATATGTGTGCTTTAATTACAAAATGTAATGAAAGAAATCAAAGAAGGCCAAGATCATGACTTGCCATGTTCACAGATTAGAACATGAAAAAAGATGTCATTTCTCCCCAAGTTAATGTACAAGCTTAATACAATTCCTCTCAAAACACTAGCAAGGTTTTTCAGTAGACATTCACAGGCTTATCCTAAAATTCACAGAGCAAGGCAAAAGATCCAGAGTAGTAAAAACAATTTGGAAAAAAGAATAAAATGAGGAAGAATTAATCTTCCCAATGTTAAGAATTACTATACAGCTACAGTAATCAAGACAGTGTAAAACCAACAGGAGGATAAAGCCAAGCATCAGTGACACAGAGCAGAGAACTCAGACACCCACTCACACTGATTTTTTATAAAGATGCAAAAGTAATTCAAGGGAGAAAAGATAGACATTTCAACAAATGGTGCTGTGGCAACTGAATATTCATCAGGCAAAAAACAAGCACCTTGACCTAACCTCACAACTTGCGTAAAAATTCATGACAAAGAGCTTTAAGTTAGGAAATGTTTCTGCTGTGGGTCCCCTCATCCTCCTTCTGTGACCTGTCCATGCTTGTCCTTCACCCTCAACACCAAGGTCCGCTGACCATCTTCCCTATGGGAGCTGAATGGAGATTCAGCTCACAATGTCTAGATGGGCTAGGGAAGGGGAAATCAGGAGCCAGACTTGGTTTGACTCTGATCTTTCCATTAACCTTTCACAATATGCTTTCAGTAATTCCTTTTTTTAAAAAAAAGTTTTCCAGTTGGGTTTATGTTACTTGCAACCAGAGTCCTTAAAAGCATCATCCAAAACCACAGTTAGCAGAAGTGATCCAGCCTAGCCTCCCCACTCCACTTCCAGGGGTACCCTTGGCATCACACTACTGACATTGCCCAGGAGCAGTGAGTGTCAATTTGTGACACACAATCCATTACCTTCTCAGCTTCCTCATGAGTCCAGCCGAAAGCAGGGTGCTAGCAGCAAACTGACAGATGTGCCATCCTGGAGATGTGGGATAGGATTGGGAAGGTTCCACAGGAGCTGCCCCTTTACTCTAGACTGTCGCACAGTCTAGGGCTGCTCTGTCAGAATTGTTGCAATGCTGAAAACAGTCTCAAGCTAACTTCACAAGAAACCATCAGACACTCTAGAAGTTACAACTCACACCTTTTCAAGTTAATATGTAACCGGTTCTATGTGAATGTTTTCTCTACATACAAAGGACCAGGGAACTGATAAGGATGAAAACAATTTTCAGGGGCCAGGGATTTAGCTCAGTGGTTCCACCGCCTGCCCTGCAAACGCAAGGACCTGAGTTCGATCCCCAATACCAAAAAAAAAAAAATTTCAGACATGTACCCAATCTGGCCAATTAATTTAATTTTTTGCATTTCTTTGAAATAAAATAAGTATTCATACATAAAAATCAATCTGTAGCTATGGGATTTATAGAGCTACAGCATCTGTGTGTTCTCTCATCTACAAACAGTTTTGATTTGGGGGGTTTCCTCTCTACTGAATAGGAGTTAAAAGCATGGAGTTTAAACCACACTGTCAGGGTTTGAATTTTCCTTGCCTCAGCAACTGCATACTGGCTTCTCTGTGCCTCAATTTCCTCACTTACAAAATAAAAGTAATAATTTCACAAGATTATTATACAGATTAAATGAATTAACATTTATAAAGCACATAGATGAATGCCTGGCACATAGTAAGTACTATAAAAATGTAGTTCCTATACATTTTGTCCCAAATGATCTTTTCTTTATATGTCTTCTTATCTCTTCATGGACTCCTCATTTCTACTCTCAAGCTTAACTTGGAAAGGATAAAGTTTTTCTTTATTACATCAAGACAAAATGTTATTCTTGGATCCCTCTTTGGATAGAGGCCTCGTGAATGCATTAAACCTTGCACAATTGTAATTTTCAGAAATGTTGAACTGGCTGTTGTAATGACTGGGTTCAGAAACAGCATACATACAAACAGTACTGAGATGTGAACCCCACCTACCTGCCAGGGAGCTCATAAGAGCTGCAAAGCCCAGGTCATACTTGTGTCCCAAGTAGCTAAGATGTTTTATTCTCATTGACCCCACAGAAGCCCAGGGTTTTCTCCCATTGAGTAAGGTGCTGAAGAATGGCCTTTTGTAACTGGCCTCAGGATTTTTTCATCTGAAAGTAAAATTTTAGCCCGGTGGTTTAAAAAATATAATTTGCACTATACTATACAATGTGCTTTCATTGTACAATGTTTAAAAGAAACCAACAAGTATCAATAATTGTTCGTGATGGGCATATTAATGGCAGCTATCATTTGCATATTTTATTTTTTACCAAAATAGTTCATAAATATTACCTCATTTTTATGTTTCATGGAAACCTAGTAGAATAAGTATTAGCCCTATTTGATAGACAAGAAGTTGAAGCCCAAAGGTCCAATCTGACCAAAATTGCATAGCTAATAAGAGGAGCTGCCTTTTAATGCTAGTTACCTGGCTTCAAATATTGTGTCCTTTCTACCTGACTTGGTGCTAAGCACTATGAAGAAGGCAAAGAAGAAGGAGGAAGGAAAAGGAGAAGGAGAAGGAGGGAGGGGAGGGAGGAGGGGAAGGGGGAAGGAAAGGGGGAGGGGAGGAGGAGGAAGAAGAATACAAAGGGGAGGGGAGGGGGAAAAGAGAATCTCTACATTTGAGAAACTCACAGCCTAACTGGGAAACAAAATGAAAAATTAAATAATTTCACAAAACAGAAGTGCAGAGTTTTAGTATGTGAGACTTTAAAAATGTATTTATATGTGGATATATTAATATATATATGAGAGAGAGAGATTATTAAGCATTTATATAGCTTTCTCCCTTTACTGCTATTATTCATCATTTCATTCCACTTAGAGGGAAAAAGCAATGTTTAATTCATGGAATTGTGAATCTGACTGGGCTCCTACAGCCATGGAGCTTACCACTTACAGCTTAGTGAGAAGACAAATAATTGTGTGAATAAGTAATTATATTCTGTGACCTGTGCTGTAAAGGAATTAATAGTGTGTTTTGTCAGAGTAACAACAGGAACTCTTAATTTAGAAAGCAAGCATTGCTTTTTCCTCTGACCTTTATGTGCCTGGTTTCTCCCCATCTTATAGATGACAACTTAAACGTCATCTCCTGAACAGATCCTATCTAAATTATGACCCCCACTTTCGTTATGATCTTCTATTTATTCCTGATGATGCAAGGAAAAGGGACAGCAAGTGTGAGGGCCACACTGGGGATTAGAAGAGAAGGGAGATCCTTGTGACTGGAGCAGGGGGCAGAGCGACATGAGAGGAAGGCAGAGCAGCAGGCAGAGGACTCAGCTCCACAGGCTGTGTGGCCTATGGCTAGAAGTTGGATTTTATATTATGTATAGTGATGAAAACCCAGCAATTAGTGAAATGATCTAATTTATATTTTTAATCATCATTCTGGTTTCTATACAGAAATGTTTTCTACTGATAAAATGTCTTCTATGTTCACAAATCACTGACACTATCTACCACTCTTCTTAGGCTGACAACCTTTAAAATCTAAAGGAAACAGATGATGTTCTAATAAAATACAAATTCCAAAATATGACTGAATGATAGGTGGAACACTTAAACATCCCCACCATGATAGAATTTGAAAATATATATTCTAAAGCTCTGCTGTTAAAAATGGCACGGCATTCAGGAGGTTTGCCAATGAGTTGTCTCTAGGTTTAAAGAACACTACAGGTCTCTCATAATGTTAATCCCAAAACCTGACAAAAACATCCCAATGAAGGAAATGCAAACATTTAAAATGAATAAAATTAAAATCCAAAACCAGAAATGAACAAGACCATTCTAGCAATGTGTTGGCACAGCTTATTCTACAACTAAGTAAGGTTTATTTCATAAAGCAGGATTTCTCAATTCTAAAAATGTATTAGTCTAATTTATTAACTTAAAAATTAAAGAGTAAAATATCTGATTATGCTAAATACATGCCAAAATATTTGAGATATTAGAACAGATATTCATGACACGTCATTAGTGATTTTTAGAATGTGAATATTTTGTCTCCTGATGTAAAGCTTCTCATACCATATAGTATTTTTCTCTGCCATCTTCATTCATCGTCTCCACCCTTACTCTGCCCCAGATCCCAGAAATTTCTATGTAGCATAGAAAATCATGTATTTAGAAGCAATTTATGTATGCATTTTCAGGAGGCAAGCCTACAGAAATCTTTCATGAAAATTTTTCTATGGCCAAGTAAGTTTTGTACATTGTGGTTTCCTCTTAGAGATTTGCAATTCAGGTTGGTTTAAGGCTCAGAGAAGTCCTCCAGGGTTTCCCAAGTTAATCGAATATAGAACAGTGTTGTTCTTATAATGCCTATTAATTCCCCCATGAATACACTTTGATAAACATGGCTTAGGTCATGTCACAGTGTTGGTCTCGGCATCAGTAGTATTTGTTGTTTGGGGCATTGTGTGAAGTACTGCTGGAGATATTGAATTGTAAGATATGATCTATTCCCACAGATGATTATAACAAAGTTGAGTCAGAACATATAAATAAAGAGATAAATAATAATTTACGGCAGCATGGCATAACTACTAAATGAGTAGTCCAGATATGAAGTCCAGCAAGGGTACATAGAAGGCAGGATTGTTGTAAGCTAAGTGTTTAAAGAATGCTCTAGGAGAATATAAAACATGAGTGAATTCTCAGGAGAAAACACACACACACACACACACACAGAAGAGAGAGGCAAAAATATGGATGGCATATTTGGGGGAAAGAAGACTGATTTAGAGTTGTTAAAGAAATAAGTAGAATCAGAGTGTAAAGTGCTCTGCTTTGATTTCTATAATGAAGGATCTAGGTCTTTATTTTACAGACTGTAGAAAGCTAGCTGAGGTCTTTCAGCAAGGAAGCAGCATCTTGGAGATAAGTGTGCCTCTGTTCATGAACTTGATTCTTTCCATGATTCCGGTCGCAAACTGAGTTGGACAAGAACCAAATCAAATTCAGTGGTTAGGTTCAATGTTGATCTTATGGGGAAATTTGTTTGGTTCTCATCCAGTTCAATTTGCAACTAGAATTGTGCTTAGAATTAAGTCCCTAAATCTAGGTACAACTATATTTATAAAAAGCTGCAATCCTCTCAGCAGTTAGCACAGAGATTTTCAAACAGGCTTTAAGTTTGACCCCTGCCTGACTTAGTGGCATACAGGGACTTTGTTTTGAGGTGCAATTCCCAAGGAGCTAGATAGGGAAACTAGGAAAAGTACAAGGGGAAAGACAGAAATGCAGTCCAATCAAGGCCCTTACCATTGTTGGCAACTGAGACTTGATCCTCCTTGGGTCCTCTAAGCAAACCTTGAAGAATGCATCCCAGAATTTTTCACCCAAGATATTAAAGAGGAATTATCTACCAGTCCTATTCCCTGCCTCTATAGGCTGCCCTCATATCTATACATTTGGACATGTTCGAAAATGCCTACATGGAATTTACCTAGCGAATGCAGAGAAGCATTTTGGGGCAGAAAGTAAAATACAAACAGTGCAGTTAAGGTACAGGGTTCTGAAGGTACATGTGTACATAGCTGGTGAACTCAGCAATGGCTGGAGTAAAATGAGGAGTCCTCCAAGAAGACAGCTGTATAATTTCTGCAGGAAGGTAGCCCAACCCGATCCCGTACTTCCAGGTTCCTGTTTGACTCTTTTTCCATCAGTCCTCTGCACTTATGTCCTTGCACATGCGGTCACCTCCAGACCTTAGCACTATTCTTTTTCCTCCTTCCATTTCCCCCTATCATTCCAAAACAAATAAAGGAAAACAGAGCTCAAAATAGTGAAGTCATAATGTTTTTGCTTTAATTTATTTATATAAAGAAAACCTTTTTATATTAGTTTAATAAGATACATTTTATGGTAAGATGACCAGCAGAGGAAGTTCTCAGACAGGATATATACGTTCTGTAGTCAAAAACTAACTGCAGATGTTCATACTTCTAGGACAACTCTATATCTCCAATTAGAACAAAGGAAAACACTAAAGTCATTGCCCTGTACATCACTGTAGTTACCAGGTCTTCTTTGGTAGAAGCCAGACTTGGAAACATGATTCTTCAAAACTTCCACAAACCAGCAATGCTCCTCATCTGTTCATTCAACAAATATTTGTTTAGGACCTACAATGATCCAGGTAGCATTCTAAGCTCTGGGGGTAAAGCTTTGAGCAAAACATACCAAGTCTCTGCCCTCATGAAACCTACAAGCTAGTGGCAGGGTATATATACAAATAGATACATACGATGTTAAATAATGACAGGAGCCATGGGCAAAAAACAAAACAGTATAAGAAATAAGGAGCCTCTTGGGCCAGGGATTTAGCTCAGTGGTTTCGTCGCCTGCTACGCAAGCGCAAGGACCCAAGTTTGATCCCTGGTACCAAAAAAAAAAAGAAATAAGGAGCCTCTAGATGACATATAGAAGGGCAGGTACTGCTATTTTATACATAAAATTTGACATTTGAACAGAGGCATGAAATAAATGTGGGAATGAGCCATGTGAATATATAGGACAGAAACACACCTGAGAAAGGATAAAAAATTATTAAGGCCCGGGGCAAACTATGCTTGACTTCTCCAGCTAGGAAGCCAGGGTGATCCCAGAGCGGATGTGAAGAAGAGGAACTCAGGAATTAGCCCAGGCAGGATCCCATAGTGCCTTGGAGCCCATTAGAGGATTAACGGGTGCCATGAAAGGGTTCGGAGCAAAGGAGGCACATGATCAACCCACGTCTTTGAATGGTCATTCTGATAGCTCTGGAGAAGAGACATAGTGGCCCTAGGCTAGAAATGAGGAGCCCAGTCAGGAAGCTAGCTGAGATGATGATGGGTCAGATGAGGAAGGATACAGTGAGAAATGGCAGGATTCTAACTATATTTTGAACGTAGGACTGACAAGATTAGCTGACAGATTGGGTATGCAATATAAGAGAAAGTGAGAAGCCAAAAATGACTCCAAGTTTTTTTTACTTAAACAATTAGAAGAAAAGACTGTCATCTAATAAGACAGGAGAATTGTAGGTTTAAGTTTAAAATTAGAAGTTCAGTTTAGGGCATGTTAAATGTGAGATATTTATTAAATGATTCAAATTGTGATGACAATTAGGCAACTGGATGCAAGCAGCCCCCACTTTGCAGGATTCCAACATGCCCAAATTCCAGTTACTGGGATTTAGTTAAATAACATCAGTCTGTACCAATGTGGTTCAAATTCCAATTGTCACAGTACACTAACTCTGAGTAATTGCACTAAAATACAACATCACTGCTTTCTCAGTTCACAAATCACTCTGTAAATAACTGATGCATAGCATTAGTGACCAATCACATCACTGCTTTCAGGGTATGCCTGACTCTGATTGGTAGGTGCACATCTGTTCTTCAGTTCACACTCATACAGCAAAGTATGTCATTGTGCTTTCTCCTGTCTCCAGTAATAAACCCACATGACATTCCACAATAATGGATAATCAAAAGAGGAAATTGTCTAGCAAAGATGAAAGAGTAGCAAAGAAAAAAGTGGTAACACTGGAATTGAAACTCAAATCAAGTATAAATGGAGCTACAGAAGAAATCACTGACTTGGGGATGGTGACATCACCACTGTTTGACAGATATCAGATATGTAGCCACAGGCACTTGGTGATGGTGAGTTTATTAACCTAAAAAAGAAAAGTGGCTGTAAGGAAAAAGATAAAGATGTCTTGGAGAAAGTGATTGTGATCGAGGCAGAATACTTACAATAAAGGCACTCCCAAGGATATTTCACAGTGCTGAAAGTGTAAAGGCTAAAATACCAGGAGCTAATTCAAGCTTAGAAATGGATATAATAATTTGGCAAAGCATAGAAAAAAATGCTTGCTCCATATTATGATACAACAAGAAGAAGTCAAGCTCAAACTACTCTTGATGAGTGATTTACAAAAAAAGAAAACACTTTCACTCTTAGTGTTTCTAATGTTTTAAACTAGGGTACTAAACTAAATAAATATTAATTTTCATTTTCCTGTACATTTATACCAACAGTAAAAGTGTTCAACATTTTGACAAAATTTTAAAAGTTCCAGAACAAACATAATTTTTTTCATTGATTACTAAGAACACTCTGTACAGTTTCAAATCACACAGTCTTTTTCACAAGAAATGTCCGATGTGAATTTGGACTTTAGAAGAGATCCAGGCGGTAGAAATAAATCTGCAAATTATCACTATATGTACAGTATTCCTGGGGGAGACCATGTAGACAGTGCATGCAGATAAAGATGCAGTCCAAGGGTGAAGCCCTGGGAACGCCAGAGTTTAAAGGTAAAGGAAAGGAAGAAGAATCTCAAAGACTGAAAAGGAGCATCTAGTGAGGCAGCAGGAGACTCCAGAGAGTAGTATCCCAAAACCAAGAGAAGAGGAAGTTCCCTGGAGACAGCAATCAACTCCGGTGCTGGTAAGATATGTGAGACAGAACTAAGAACTGACCAAACTGACCGAACTGACCATAGTGTTTGGCAATATGCAGGTCACTGGAGACCTTGGTGGCCTTGACAAGAAGTGTTTCAGTAAAATGATGAGGATGAGAGCCTGATGAAAATCACTTCAGAAGAGTGGAAAAAGAGGAGAGGAAGAATGAATGAATCTCAGACCTCTAAGATTTTTTGGTAGGTCATATCTGGAATTGGATGTGAAGCTGTTCCACTTCTTAATATGGTGCTCTCATAGCACATCTGTATACTGACTAACACAATTAACCAGAGAGTTAGTATGAGGAGATGCTGATGCCCGAAGAAACAAGGAGTATTAAAACAATGTCCTTGGGACATTGCCTGAGAGTGTAATTCAGTGGTAGAAAGCTTGCCTGGCATGTATGGATTCCAGGTTGGATCCCCAGCACCTCAAAAACAACAAAAAAAACCACAATGTCCAGGAGAGAACAAAAACACAATGTCCATGTAATACTTTGTGCTCAAGGGAAGGAAGGCACCCTAGAAGGACCAGGGCCTAGCAGAAGGACTGGGCACTTGACTTTTTCAGGAGTCAGTTGCCTGAACTGTAAAAGCAGACAGGACAACATCAGCAGTTCTTAAAGTGTAGTCCTTGGATGAGCAGCATGAGCATCACCCGAGAATTTGTTAAAAATGTAAATTCTTGGGCCAGGGATTTAGCTCAGTGGTTCCACCGCCTGCCTCACAAGCGCAAGGACCCGAGTTCAATCCCTGGTACCAAAAAAAAAAAAATGTAAATTCTTAGTCCCCATCGAAGACCTACCAAATTAGAGATTTTAGAGGTGATGCCCAAGGATCTGTGTTTTCACAGGAGGATCCTGATGCACCCTAAGTTTTGAGAACCACTCAAGTAGATGATCTCGAACATACCTCTGGCTTTGTCAATCTTCAATAATCTATTCTTTCACATTTTTATTAATCATATTTTCACAAAACCAACATACTATTTTAAAAGAAACGTTTCTGAAACTCAACTATTTTCTCACTTTTATCAGTTCCAAAAACTCAAATATCTGTAATCAGTCTCCACAAACAATGATGACATTTGCTCATCTTAAGATCATGCTCATACTCACTGCCAAAATGAGTTCTTCATGGTGGAGTATTCAAGTTAACTTTGAGGAAGGTATCTCTGTCCTGTCATTTTAAAATATTATGTAAATATATTTTTAATGAAAAATATCTTTGGGAATTTAAAGCTGTTGCTCCCAAGTTCTGTGGAGTTGTTTTGTTTTGCTTGAAGTTTGTTAGTCCCCAGAAGCAAGCAGACAAGGAGAGACAGGTGACATGAATGCTGTTCCCTACTGTTGTTCTCTGTGGACTTGGGTCTCTCCAGCCGCACACTTGGAGGAAATTTCATACAAACAGAGGAAGCCAGACTCTTTCTGGGAGAACTTAGTAGCTGACTTACTACATTAGACATTGATGCCTGGTAAAGATAAAACCTGGGAAAAGGCCTCCAGGTTCTATTCTCCATTGTTGCTGCCTGGGTCCAGTGTATGTGTCTGAACTGTGCACACATTCCCCGGGGTGGGGGCACCATCCGCGCACAGCTGTCTGTGACAGGATTGCTGATGTTTACAGTAGCAAGTTAGCAGTGTTTTATGCCAAAGCATGGTGTTTCTTATTTTAAAGATGAGAACAATTTCTTTTCTCCCCCAACTCTATTGTTATTTGGTTTACTAGATTTTCAGGAGAAGGAAGCAGTAAATTATTAAAGGGGAAAAAAAGTGTAAATCTCACCAGGGTGTGCTTGTTTGAATTTGGATGCAGTTTGGTATGCCGATCAGATGTGATGATACAGGTTCTCTGTGCTTTGTGGTTTGGGGAAATGAAAATTAAAAAATCATTCAATCCTTTCCTGTGTTGATGTCCACACCTTTCTAGAAACTCCAAGTGGAGCCAGCTGTCCTAAATGCCCAGCTTGATGGCTCCAGAAAGCCAGATGATTAGCAATCAGGAAAGTTTTTGCCAGCCAAGAACCCTCACTGCCAAAAATCTCTCTTCCCACGATCTCCTGAAGTCTCTTCCTTCTTTATTTCCATAGATTAACCTTGCATTCTCCCACCAGTGTCTGTGAATAATGATGTGTTGGGAAGAAGGGGGTAGCTATTTCTTCAATCACAAAAAAAAAGAAGGGAAGAGTACCTTAAAGTTCAAGTTATTTTCAAATCACCTCTATAGAAAGCCAATATTAAAAGAAGTCACTAGACACATGAAGAACCAACACTGAGTGAAATAAATCAGACACAGAAAGTTAAATATCACATGGTTTCTATTATATGAGAAACCCAAAGTATAAATATTTTAAAGGGCAAAATAAATGATATATGCTAGGAAACGGGTAGATAGACTATGTAGGGATAGGAAGGGGGCCTGGGGATGGGAGGAGACAGGAGGAGAGGAGGGGCAGTAAAAAAGGATCAATATGTATATATAAAAGTACCAATTTCCCATGATGAATGTATTTATTATGTATGAGAAATATACACTAATAAAAATGGGGGAAACAGCAGTACATTTTAAATCAAAAGAGTATATTAAAATCTACATAAATCATGTATTTATTCATCTATTCAACAATCCTCACCTCAGCAGCTACCAGTGTCTGCCTTGGTTGCCATCTCCCTCTCCTCTCCTGCCGTGGTTCTCTGTCCAGAGAGCTTCAAAAATGATTGGGCCCAGGCCCCATCCTAAGGGTTCTGAAGATTTTCAAAAATCTCTCAGGTGGTTCTAAAGTGCAGCCAAAGTTGAGTTCGCTGCTCTGTTGCCTCCCTCTTTTTCCCCTTAGCTTTCTCTGCTGCTCTTTGAGACCAGCGCCTCCAGCTCTACTCTCCTCTGCAGAGGCTGAGAGAACACAGGTAAACCTGGTCATTCTCAGGACAGTGATTCCCAAATGGCCTGGTGTAGAAGCACTCAGAGCACTTACCAAATATCCACATTCCCAGGCCCCTCCCCCGGAGATTCTGTTTTAGTAGCTGTGGGACAAGGGCCTAGCATTCGTAGTCCCTCCATGAGCTATACGTGGATAGAAAAGTCTAGGAAACACTCTCTCAGGGATTTTCTACTCAAAGTGAGGTTTATGGACAGCAGCATGGCATCATGAGGAAGCTGGTGAGATGTGCAGAATCTCACCCCCATCTGGGACCCACGGAAACAGAGTCCACATTTTAACACTATCTCAGTTCATACACAGCATATTAATATTTTCCCAGTTGGTTTCCCTAATGTTGATCTCCGAAACTTTGACTCTTCATTTTCCCCATCAGATTAATTCAGACCCACATCTCTACTGCAATGATAAATAATCACTCACAAGAAATAAAAACATTGAAACTTATAAAATACATTATCTGGATTATTATAAATGGGCCAATTACTTTAATACATTTCTATGAATGGATGCTTCTGGCTTGCTATGATTCTGCTTTGGGAATATCTAAAATGAGACTTAGAGAGCCTCAGAAATAACTCAAGAGTTGAATATTGTCCTCAGTTCTATTATTTATTTAAAAGCAAAATAAACATTAATTAAAAGCTCAGCGTTGAACTTTAAAGATGACCTAGTCCTACCATTAACCTGAATTGCTACAAAGGTCTAGATCAAGTCACCGTTCAGTGTAGACATGAACACTGTCCACCCCACACCCTGTCCCCCTCGGCACCACCACCGGGACTCATTACCTCCCTAGACAGTCCATTTCATCTTTGGTCAGCTCCAACAAAACAAAAATACTTTTTCATCAAATAAAAAATGATTTCTCCATTTCAAACTATTTCAATTGGAAAGCTTTACATTTATGGAAAACTTTACAGAATGATGGAACAGTTTACAGTAAGGACACAATTTCTCTGCCTATGTTTAATTTACTGTAAAGCTCAGTGTCTAGTAGGAGACAGACAACACACTGGCACTATGCATACATGTACACACAGGTAGACAAAACACAGTCCCTTCCTCAAAGCACCTGCAGCTCAGCAATATACAGAATACATCAGTAGTTGAATGCTTTGTTATATTTGGTAAAATAGGGTTAAATGCAGGACGATGAAAGGTTAACAGAAGGAAACCTAATCTAGTCAAGAGGATGAAAGTTCTGACACATGAGTGGCTCTGAGTCAGTGTTGCCAGTTTTTGCACAGGACAAAAAAGTATTTTTTTTTAATCTTTTCTCCAAAGTTATGATTAATCTCTCCTGACAATAACTTTCTACTTCTATTTGGTTTTTGAGACTCCGAACAAACCAATGCCAAAGTCTAATCTCATCCTCTGAATGTAAGTCCCTTTCTATTCAAGGCTGCGGGGCCTCATTGTGTTAGGACTGAGGGGAAGAAGGAGGAAAGGGGCAGGCATGTCTTTATTACACTGGTCACAGTGATAGTTTTCTCACTGTATCTCTGGCTAACGTGACATCTAAACACAGGCTCTTTCAGGTCCACATGTGAGTTTCTCTTCACAACACCATTCCCAGACATTCCCTCTCTCATACTCAAGCACTGGTCCGTCCTGCAGCTTCCAGGCACCAGTGCCCCAGTGCCTGACAGGCAGTCCTCTCAACTAGGGTACTGCCAATATATATATGAATTATCCAGTTTCAGGATATAAAGTCAACACATCAAAAACTAATCACATTTCTAAACCCTAGGAATGAGCAAATAAAAGCAAAATGTTTAAACCAATATCACTTAGAATATCAAAAAAATTAAATACTGAGGTATAAATCTACCAAAAATGGACAGTTTTTGTATGTGAAAAGCCATAAAAGGAAATTCATACTGTGTTCACAAATTAGAACTCAATATATTAAAAATGTTGATTCTCTCACACTGACCTATAGACTTAACATAATTCCAGTACAAAAAAAAAATATGGTGTAGGTAAAAATAAACTGATTCCATAATTTGCATGAGAGACAAAGGAATTATGATAGCCAAAATAATTTTGAAAAAGAACACAGTTGGAGAATTCATACTGGTTGTTTTAAAATTACTAAAAAATACATGGTAATCAAGAGTATATGATCAATGATGGGATACAGTCAAAAACAATGTAATAAAATAAAGATTCACACAAAATGACTGATTGATTTTGAAAACTGTACAAAGACTTCAAAGGGGAAAGAACAGTCTCCTTTGTAAATGGTGGTAGAAGACACAAACATCAATATGCAAAAAATTAACCACAACCTTACACTTATGCAAAAACTAAATCAAAATGGGTCATAAATCTACATGCTGTTTTACAGCAAAACTATAAACTTCTAGAAGAAAATCTTTGTGATCTGAGATTAGGCAGAGTTTCTAAACATGAAAACAAAATTCATTTTGTAAAATTAATCAACTGAACACCAACATTGAAAACCTTTCCTCCCAAGCTCCTCAAAAATCTAAACATTGAATGCCATACTGCCCACAAAGACTACCTCTAAGTATTTAGCCAAGAACTGGAAAGTAAGAACTCAAATATTTGTACACAAATGTTCAATGTGGGATTATTCACAGATGTAAAAAGACTGAAACAGGGCCGGTGATTTAGCTCAGTGGTTTCGCCACCTGCTGCGCAAGCGCAAGGACCCGAGTCCGATCCCCAGAACCAAAAAAAAAAAAAAAAAAAAAGACTGAAACAGCCCAAGTGGCCATTAACAAATGAATGGACAAATAAAAGCAGGTATGTACATATAATGTGATATTACTTATCCTCAAAAGTGAAATTCTGATACATGAATGGACCTTGAAAACATTATGCTTAATGAAATAAGCCAGACACAAACACTGCATGACTCCATTTATATGAGGTATCTAGAATAGGCAAATGCATAGGTAGAAGGTAGAATAAAGATTAATGCAATTTGGGGATAAAGTGGGATAAGGATTTGTTGTTTAATGAGTATAGAACCTCTGTTTGGGGTAATGAAAGGGTTTTAGAAATAGATAGTGATGAGAGTTTCCCAAAACTGTAAGTAAAGCCACTAAAATGTGCGCTTAAAATGATTAAAATAGTAAAATTCTTTTATCCACAATATTTAAAAAGAATAGGAAGAAAAACATTTTCTTTATAAAAAACACTAAGAGGCCATGGATTTAGCTCAGTGGTTCCACTGCCTGTCTCACAAGCCCAAGGACCTGAGTTCAATCCTCGGTACCAAAAAAAACCCCAAAAAACTAAGAGATCTCAAGTATAAAGTACAGAGAGGGAAAAATATTTGCAGATCATGTTCTGTTCAAGAACTTAAATATATAAAGAATTATCAAAGTTTAGCAATGAGAAAGAAAAATATGACTGAATAATGTCACTCCTGGTTATGCACCCTAGAGAAATGAAAATTAAAACTTGTACCAAAATGTTTATAGTAACTCTTTATAATTACCAAGTCTGGAAACAAATCTAACGTACTTCACTGGGTAAAAGGATAAACTATGGTGTGTTCATCCAGTGGAACACTCCCCAGCAACAAGAAGGACACAACTGCTGATAATTGTCTTAGGCAGCCCAGGTTGCTGTAACAAAATACCAGCAATAAGCTGACTTGGATGACAGATATTTATTCCTCAAAGTTCCAAAGGATGGGAAGTCCAAGCTCCAGTTGCCCACAGATTGAGTTCTTGGTGAAGGCCCTCCTCCTGGCTTGTAGAGAGCTGCCTTCTCACTATGCTTACAAGGAGAAATAGAGCTCTGGTGTCTCTTCCTCTTCTGATAAGGGCACCAATGCCATCACCTCATGACTTGATCCAAACCTAATTACTTCCCAAAGCCTCTACCTCCTAAGATTATCATATGGGGGGTTAAGATTTCAATATATAAATTTGAGGCTGGATACAAACATCTAGTCCATAACAGATACACATAACCATGTGCATAAATATCAAAGACATCCTGTTGAGTGAAAAAAGCCAGTCTCAAAATGTTGCATACTATATGCTTCCATTTATATATGATATTATGGAAAAGGCAAAACTAAAGGGACTGAGAACAGATCAGTGGTTGCCAATGGTTAGAATGGGAGAGGGTATGACAATAAAGAGCTAGCATGAGGTAGCATTTGGTAGCATTGTCCTGGATCCTAACCGGGATGCTTATTACAAGAATTTATTATATGTGTTAAAACCTGTAGATCTGAAGCTCTTCCAAAAAAAAGTCAATTTGACTGTATGTTAATTTTTAAAATTAACAAAAATGGCACCAGATTCTATTCACAGAGCTAAGTATCCAAAAAGGACATTTATTAAAACCTAATTCTATGATAAGTCAGATCATGACTAGTTATAAGTAGGTTACAGAGCTAGTCTACTTAAGGGAATGAAAATAATTTAAAGTAATGGAATGATATTTAACTTTACAAATGTCCATAGAGCAAGCTACATGGATGACAAGTTAACACAAAGCTGTACTTCCACTCCTGGGAAGAAGACTCACAGGCAGAAGAGTGTGAGGTCCTGCTCCAAGCCCAGTCTCACAACACATCAGATGGGTCAACTGGTGTAGTGCCCTAGGTACAGAAATCAGAGCTTCAGAAAGCAGAGGCATTTCTGCTCTGTTCCACTTTTGAAGGGAGCAATTCAGGAGGGTGACCACTGGGTCTCTTAGCACAGAAGGTCTCCAAGAGCTTGGTGCTACCTAGGAAATAATGCCCCAAAGGAAGCCACTGGCTGATGTGCTCCCTGGAAACTGCCCTGACAAGAACTGCCACAGTTATTAAAGCTAAAGTTACAGTTACTAAGTTACTTCTAGATTATGATTACAGAGTAGGGGAGAATTTCCAGTAAAATCATGCCCAACAGGTCATTAAAAATGACAAAATTTAAAGAGTCTGTGCTTTGGTCTTCTCTGTTAGAATGGAAATAGAGAAAGACAGAGAGTTTCCTTCTTTCATTTGTTGTGAGAATGGGGTAGGGGATTCTGTAGGCTGCTTTTCATCAAGGAACTATTTATTTAGACTTTCAAAGTGAAGGTAAATTCTTTGAAATAATACAGAAGATTATAGAGATGCACATGCAATAAGAATTTTAATTAGTGTATAGAAAATACTAATGAACAATGATGGTATTGCCACTATTTTATGATACATACTAGGGGAGTGAATGGATAATATGGATCACATTCTATAAGAGTGACTGAAAAATACAGTGAGTGTTTAAAAATTTATTCCAGTAAAAGACACATTGCCATTACTTCCCCTCAGAATATTCTCTCTCACTTCTACACTCATCCCTTCCTCTTAACACTTTCTGAAGCAGTTATGGAAGTCATTTTTCATGTGTTTAATTGCACTGCCATGGCTTGCTCAATATCCTGAATCAAATCAAAACATTTCCCTTTCATGATCATTTTGATTTTAGGGAAGAAACTTTAAGAAAGTGCCAGATCTGGTGAATAAGATGGATGAGGACACACTGTAATTTTTTTTATGAGCCTACCTTTCCATTTGATGGCACTTGGCAACAGCATTTACCGAATTTTTTTTTTTTTTTTTTTTTTTGTACCAGGGATTGAACTCGGGACCTTGTGCTTTCAAGTCAGGCGGCAGAACCACTGAGCTAAATCCCGGCCCTTACCAATTTTTTTTTTTTATCACATGTCATAGACACTCCCAAAAGAGGACTTCCAGAACTGATATGCCCTTGTATATATTCTTTGACAATTTATTTCTAAAACTCATCCCTTCATTTACCAAAGAGCTGTGGGATTACCATAACTATCCACCAGAGGGAGACTCAAGACTGTATTTGCCCCTTGGGGCTTCTTCAGGTTGAATCAGAATTCTTTAGCCAAAATCCCTACCACATTTGATACAGTGAAGCCATCCAAGTGGAAAAAGATTTATGGCGTTGGAATGACATAAAAAGACAGAGGGAAGGGGTGGTTCTGTCCTCCTTAAATGTCCCTGTTTTTCCTTTGGGGCTTGGAGTGACTTTCTCTTTCTGATCCTCTGGGGTTTGCAAAGCTGAGTGATTTATTTGGTTTCAGAGCAAAGCCCTTAGGATTCCTGACAATGTCCAAACTGAGTAAATTGTATTGGAATACTCCCACCTTCTCAATGCCATAAGAATGTCATTTCACTCATAGGAGGAACTTGCCAAATTCAAATCCCTCTAGGGATTATAAATCCTCTGGTAGGGCCAAAAGCAATCTGGTCCAGGCCATATTATGGAATTTGATGGAGGATGGATGTCATCTTCCTTCGAAATCTTCATTTGCTGATTCACTCAACAAAGAAGCAGATACTTTTTCACTTTTTAAAAGGTGTGTCTAGGGGCTGGAGATCTAGCTCAGTGGTACAGTGTGTGCTTAACATGTGTGTGCCCCTGGGTGCAATCTCCAGCAACACCATTACCAAAAAAACAGTCTCTAATTATAAGAAAATTCTAACAAAGAGATGAGCTCATCATTAAAAATATGCAAAGCCTATTCTAAAGCAGATTTCTGAAAAGAACATATTATTAGTTTAATTTACATTTAAGATTCTAGAAAACCTTTATATATCACCTACTATGGACATAGATATATTCAAAACTAGAAAAGATGTTTTTGACAAGTAAATATTAAGTAACGTAACAAAACAACAGCAAGGCACTATCCAAATTTTTCTATTCATAATTTTTTCCAGATAAATCAGACATAATGTATGTGGTTGTACAATTACTTTTTATTCAGGAAAACCTAATTTCACATATTAAACACTGAAAACCAGATCTTAAAAATGAAAATAAAATTAGACGTCAGCTTACCACCCACTAGGGAACAAACATCTCTACATGACTTGGCTACAAACTAAAAACAAAAAAAAAGACTTTAAACCGCACTTTAATATTGAGGATCTGGGAGACAGAGGGGTGAGGTAAAAGTAAGGTGATAGTAAAGTGCTTTTCCCTTAGTACTCGTTAAGTGGGGTGATGGTATGGGAAGCAGTGCATGGTGAAGGCTTATAGCTCACAGAATTAACTCACTGGTTAAGAGCATAAGTTCACAGGTCTTCAGTGGGAAAGAGCCCAGGGTCTCTGCTTTCTTTTCCTCAGGCTCTAGTCAGCTGAAGGAATCCATGAAAAATGACACACAGAGTAGTTTTAAATGAGAGATCTTTCACCCGTGCTTTCTGAAGCAAAATATTCTCCCCAGCACCTAGGACTGCTGCTGCTGCTCCTTCTGCAAGGCCTGGGCCAGCTGGGCAGCCGTGGGACTGTCATGGACACTGGAGAGTTCAGTGGACAGGGGTCCATGGTGTCTGCGGGAGTTGTGGGAACAAATGGGAATTCATCTTTGGTTGTGGAGGACGTAAAATGACCTGTTTCTGCTGGTTACACAATAAAACAGAAACCTAAACAGGAAAAATGAACCAGTATAAAATGTAAACTGAGTTGCATCTGTTTTGGTCCTAGAGGAGAGGAGGTGACTGGAATCACTGCAGAAACTCTGACACCTCACCTTTCCTTCTGTCCATAAACAGACACAGAATTTCAAGAACTTTTAGAGCCAAAGGTTAATCACAGTAAGAGATCGGTTTCCATCTCCCAGAAACAAATCTGTGCAAAGAATCTGATGACATGTTCCTGGATTGACCGTAAAAACCATTTTCCCAAATAACATCAGCTGACTCTCTGGATTTCATCCTTGGGACTATCCCCAAATTCACTGGGGAAATCATTGTATTAAATCAGTTCAGTTTTACCAGGGTATGATACAATTTGCAAAGCTAAGTCATACAACCACAAAACTAGCGTGGATGAAAACACTATTAATTAGAGATAAGCATTTGTCCAAGAACTTGCTGTAATCGGATCTTGTGGGGTTTGCTCAGTCCTTTGCCAATCAGAAACACAAAATAGATTTAGACGTGAAAATGGAGCCCTCCATTTTACAGGAATAGGTCCTGTGACTCTTTTCTTTCAAAGAAAACATGTGCTCAGTTCATCATAGTTGCCTTCCTTTCTTTATTAAGTTAATCTGATCTAGTAGGAAATAATAAGCAACGAGCCTTAAATTTTAATGTTATCTTTTTAGAAAAATTTCATAGTGGCGAACGCCTCTAATCCCAGCTCTCTCAGAGGCTAAAGCAGGAGAATTGCCAAGTTCAAGCCCAGTCTAGGCAATTCAGCAACTTTACAAACCTCTGTCTAAAAATTTTAAAAGGCTGGGGATGTAATTCAGCATGAAGGTCCTTGGTTCGATCCCCAGAACAAGAGAGAAAGAAGAGTCTTTCTAAGTATTGCCTTTTAAAAATAGTTTAGCCTTGGGGCCAGGGATTCAGCTCAGTGGTTGCGCCACCTACTGTGCAAGCCCAAGGACCGGAGTGCAATCCCTGGTACCCGCCCCCCCCCCAAAAGTTCAAGTACCCTTGAAACACCCCCCAAAAAAAAATTATACTTGGGTCTTTAAAATTCTTTTTCAAATATTTAAACTTCTTTTAGAAAACTTTTTATTTTTTGGCCATACTGGGGATCAAACTCAGGACCTCATGCATACTAAGCAAGTGCTCTACCACTGAGCTATAGTCCCAGTTCTAGAAAGACTTTTAAAACATAATAAAAAGGTAAAGCTTACTCAATGTCCATGCGAAGAACAGAAACTAGGCATAATACAATGATCAAATTTCTCCACAATCAATTTCGTACTGACTGTTTAAATAACAAAATAAATTTATCTCAGTGCTTAATATGTGTGTTTCCTAATAGCAGTTTTAAAATCCCACAAGAATAAATTCTACAAACTTTTATAATTACAATTTATAAGTATTAACTACACAGTTGTGTGTCACAGCTTTACAAATTACAATGTGCTCAAGCACAGCTAATCTGATTTAATAGTCATTTCCCCCGATGTACCGTGGACAAAGCCCTGAGAAACATGAGTTTTAGCCAAAAGTACAGTACACAGCCAGGAACCGATCGTGGCAGATCCCAGCCTAGAATGCACGCCGCCTACCCCGGTGCTTTTATGGTCCTCACGGTGCTCCCGCTCTGCCCGCACTGCCCCTGCCTGCTGAGCGTGCGTCCCACGTCCTCATCTCAGTGTCAGGCCTCTGGCTTCTGTGTTGCAGCCCCTCTTTCCCTCCTAGGCTCCCTCCATCATCTTTCCCTCTACAAGGCCATGTTGACAAAATTCTCACCTCTTAATCAGCGAGACACATCTCTTTCCCAGCGACGTAGAACTAAATATTCTCTGCCTACCACGGTAACAGTAAACTTGCACCACACATTCATCTATCTAGTCCGAAGAAAAGGACCAGAGAAGCTGTCCCCCCGTGGAGGTGACATATCCACTGTCTCTGGAGACAAAGAAGAGGTTACAACAGTGGTGCTCTCAGACCAGCACTGAGGTTCTCCGGGTGATGCTTCCCATTGTCTGCACCCCTGACAGCTATAACCACTGACCAGAGAACTGGATGCCTTTTTTCCAGGAGTAACTATACCATGCCCATCAGGGTGACTTCTACCTTTGAGAATAAATATTTCAGCACAAAAGGATTCTAGCCTTTGATTGAACCAAGATCAATATAATAATAGGATTGATAATTTACCAGCAAAATGGATAATAATAACAGGTTCTCTCAATAGTAAGCACTTGCCATGGGCCACACATTATTATAAATTAATTATATATATAAAATCAAGAGAACTACTACGTGCTAAGCACATTTTAAATTAAAATATAAGAAGAGAGCATGCTTTGGGGGGGGGATTCTATATAGTTCAAAATCAGAACATGATTCATAGCAATCCTGCTAAACCTTATAATTTGGCCCGGGTGTTCTTAACTGCTTCTTTGGCTTTGTCTCCTCCAGATTCAAAGCTATACGGCTACCAAGATGACAATGCCAGCTGACAATGCCTGGTGCCTATCGAAGGCTTTTAGATAGACCCTCTGTAGAGTAACTCTGACTACTGATCACAACTACGACCCGCTTCAGCTGGAAGTAGCCAGAACTGTCTTCGCCCTTTGCTCCCTCACAGCCATAAGGGGTACTTCTTCAGAGGGGGGAATATAGCAGATACGTAAGTTAGATATTTTATAGGCAGTTAGACAGGGCCAGCCCACGAGGAGCCAACGTGGAGGACAATGAAGACACATTCACTGAAGGCCAGCATTGTAAAAGGAGAGAAACTGCCACACCCAGATAGGATAAATAGCAGTAATTGATATTCTAAATAGGTATCAATCACCTGGGTGGGGGACCAAGATCTTCCAGGAAAGATCCCTGACCCACCCCTTACCACCGAAAATCCTTGCTCATTCCTTCTACACTTGCTACGTGCCTTGTTTCCCCATTGAATTGATATTACCTAAGCGACTGTGCTTGTAATCTTACTAGTTGACTACAGTTTTGTCCCACCTTGAAATCACCTAACCTCACCTCATGTCTTTGTTCCATAAAACACTTTGAGAAGTTGGGTGAGCAGGCAACCCATTTTCCGGTCCTTCTTCTGTCTCTCTTAGACAGAAGCTTTCTTTCTCTCAATAAAGTTTTCCTACTCTTAAAAAAAAAAAATCAAAATATGGAGGTCCAAAAGGATTTTTTTTTTTTTAGTACCGGGGATGGGACTCAGGACTTTGTGCTTTCGAGGCAGGCGCCAGAACCACTGAACTAAATCCCCAGCCCTCCAAAAGGATTTTTGACATTCATCTTTTATAAATAAGTAAAAGAAGTCACTGAAGAGTTTTACTTGAGGAAGAAATTTGCAGTGTAGAAAAACTTCTCTGGCATTAGCATAAAGTCATGGTTCTAATCTAAAAGAGAGATGAAGCTGGACATGGTGGCACACACCTATAATCCCACAACTGGGGAGACCGAGATGATAAAGGCAGAACAGCTCTCGTAGCTATCTGAATGAGACTGGGCTGGAGATACAGAGCAAGAAGCTGAGGGTGATGCCCATCTGGTCTGGATGGTCAGATGGAAGGAGAGGGCACTGACTGGGATGAGAAAAGCAAGTTCAAGGGAGAAAATGATAACTTGGGTTTTGTCCATTGAATTTAAGATGCTGAGAAAATACTAAGCTGTAATGGAGTTTTCCATAAGAACAGAACCAATAGGATACACAGCTATAAGAGAGGATTTATTGTGAGAATTGGCTCGTGGAATTGTGGAAGCTGAGAAGTCTTAAGATATGGCATCCACAAGCCAGAGATCCAAGAAAGCCAGTGGTGTGATTCTGTCTGAGTCCAAAGGCCTGAAGACTGGGGAGAGGGCAGTGGCTACTGGTCTAAGTCTCAGAGTCTGGAAACCAAGGCCCAAGAACCAGAAACTCCAATATCCAAAGGTAGGAGAAAAATGGAGTTTCCAACTCAAGAAGAAAGTGAATTTGCCCTCCCTCTGCCTTTTTGTATGGTGAGAGCCAATCTTCTTTACTCAGTCCACTGATTCAAATGCTAATCCCTTCCAGAAACACCTTACAGACACACCCAGAAGTAAAGTTTTGCGGGCTATGTGGGCAACCAAGTCAAACTGACAGATAAAATTCTCCATTACACCACTAACTGCCAACAGGCAATTACATGTAATAGAAACCCGGAACTGCAGTAAGCTAGCAGATATCAATGATATTGACTTGGTATTTTTCAGTATATTTTTGGTAATCTTCACCAAAAATACCTAGAAAGGCTGATCTTTTTTTTTTTTCCTTTGGTACCGGGGATCGAACTCAGGACCTTGCACTTGGCAGGCAGGCGCGGTACCACTGAGCTAAATCCCCAGCCCTAGAAAACTTGATCTTATCATTCATATTTTATGGATTAAATCCCATAATGCATATCTATTGACCCCATGTGCCTAAAAACTTTTTCTTCTTTTGTAAAAATCTTCATCTTTAAAAAATAAAAAATTCTGCCCCACCCAAGGCACGTGGTTTGCATGGAGCCAGTGTTGTACCCTGTGCTGCCAATCCAGTAAACCAAGCTGGGCCATTATGGGATTCTAAAGGAATGCCTACTTCCTAAAGGAGAATATCCACACTATATGTTAAGTGAATTTAAAAAAGAAATGACCTGTAATCCCAGCACTTGGGAGGCTGAGACAGGAGGATCACTGCAAGTTTGAGGTCAGTATGGGCTACACAGCAAGACCTTGTCACAAAATTTTAAAAAACGGATTTGAGCCAGGTTGAAATTCAAACAAGCTTAAGTACTACAACATAAGGCAAATTGATTAATCTTTGCATCTCATTTGTAAAATGAAATAATTATGTGTCCTGCTCACTTTGTAGGTGTTTTGTTTAATTAAGGCAGCTAATATGCATGAGAGCATTTATAGACAGTGAAGAACCCACCCAAGGTGAGTGCTACAAATCTCTGTCCATAACAGAAATGTGTATTAGATCTGTCCTCTCCGTTGTTGCTTAAATCCACAATCCTAGGGGTGGGAAACAGCAATCTAGAATGTTATCTCATCCATGTTCGTTTCCATCTGAATAAACATTCACTTCTGTGTTATTGTTGTTACCAAACATTTATTGAAAGCCAGACAGGGTCTGGGTGCCCTGAAAAATACAAAATGTAGCAACGTATCTGGGAAAGGCAGGAAACCCAAAGCAATGGTTGGCATCGTACTTGAGAGCAAAAAACCAAAGGTGTGGTTCCCAAGTCTCTTTCAGAATTAACTTAGTGCTGAATCCGCATTACCGAGCCTATTCTGCACTGCCTTGTTCCATTCTCCCTTCTCATGTGGGGTTGAAGACTGGTAAGATAATTCAGCGTGCATACCTTGGGGGACAGAGTACGCTGTTCTGTAATTAGGCTTGGCTCTGTTCGCTGCAGATACCACTAAATTTTGAAAACAGAACTCTGCCTTTTCCTCTGGGGCACTTTTTTATGCCATATGGATGTCAGCATTTCTCTCTGCTGCACAGGTGTACCATGCTTAAACAACAGGCGACCCTTTGTTCTGAAAATGTACGTGTAAATCACATTTCATCAAAATCAAATTATATCCACAATGCAACAAGGGAGCTTGCTATTTCTATGACCCCTAGGAAAATCACCTGGGAGGAAGTGTGCTAGAAAGAATGGCAAGTGGGAGTCAGAAAGCCATGACTCAAGCTCCAGTTCTATAGTTTCTATTTGCATGATCTTGGCAGGCCACTTACCCTCTGCCCAGTAGTTTTCGCAACTGTAAAATGAGGTTTGCTTTGGAGTTTTTTTTAACCTATTTCATGGTTTGTTTGTTTGGTTTTTTTTTTTGAGTACCCAAAGAAATATTTTAGAATTAGATAAAGAAAGAATAGATCCTCTGGAATTGCAATTCCTATTCTAAAAGTCCACTTACAAGAATTGGAAATGACACAATAGGGCAAGGCAAAAGATATAAATACAAAATTATCTTAAGCAATAGGTATAGTGCTACCCATAGTGAGTAGTCAATAATTATTTCTCAAGTGAACAAGAACAAAGTAGAACTGATTCTGCCACCATTTACTATCCTGCGAAATCACAAATAGCCTTCTACTAGAGTGCCACTCATTTATTCTTACAACAAAGGTCATCAGCAACCTCATAAAATAACACATTCTTATTATCAGAGAAACTACAGTAGCACAAATCACTTGCATCCATTGCATCTTAAGTCACCCATTTTTCTGAGAAGTCATTTATGTCTTAAGACATACTTCTCAGAATGTGCTTCTTGAGACATTGGAATCAGAATTACGTAGTTTCATGTTGCAAACAGAATCCTAGATCCAGCCTAGACTTCGTGAATTAGAATATCTGAGTTAAGGGTGAATAATTTACATTTTAATAAGCGCACACAGGCACACACACACCATTCCTAAACTGTAAATTCTAAAGTTTGAGAAAAATTTTCAGTTTTCCAGGAATAAAAAATAAAAGATGATATCTTTGTAAAAACCTGGCTCAGAAGAACATTTTCAACCTCCTGGGTTTTTTTTTTAATGCTAAACATAAAAAACACTTCTTGGGCCGGGGATTTAGCTCAGTGGTTTTGCCACCAGCTGCGCAAGCACAAGGACTGGAGTTCGATCCCCAGTACCAAAAAAAAATACTTCTAGTAAGCCTTGAAAATTCATCAAGCTATAGTTAACTAAAACTATATTAAACTGATGAAAACTCAGTCCCTGAAATTCCAGTGTTATGTAATTACATGTGTGTGCTGTGATAAGATACAATGCAAATATTACCTGTTGTGTGGCTAATTTTCTGCCGGTCTCGGTTTTCAATGTTTGGATTATTCTTTATATCTAGTATTCTTAAAAGAGCACAAGGGGAGGGCTGGGGATTTAGCTCAGTGGCACCTTGCCTGCCTTGTAAGCACAAGGTCATGAGTTTGATCCCCGGTACCAAAAAAAAAGCGGGGTACTCCCTTTCTGGGAGGTGGGAAAGTCCAGGCAGCAGGCACCTGGGTATCTAGAAATCAGATGGCTTTTTGGGGTGGTGACTGTCAGGAAATGTAAGGGTCTCAAGATTTTGCCCTACTGGTTTGCTGACAAGTTAGCTTGTCAAAAGTTTTATGAATGCTTCTAGAAGTTACAAGATTCCTTGATGGTATAAAGGATGCTATTACTCCAAGACAAACAGCTAGTTTCATGTTTGCATCAGCTTCAGGTCCCACAGGACCAAAGTAGAGATCCCTAGCTGATGCAGTATGAGTACACTGTGGTCTTACATCACAGCTGAGCAACACCATACTTAGGAAACCCAAATCTTATAATGTGATACAAACAAACCTGCCAACTTTGCACCACTGGACAAAAGGAAACTACGCTTTGGAGGGAGACAGTATTTCCAAGACTTTTCACTCTAAAATATCCCTGAAAAGGTAGTTCAAAATATAACTTGAGTTATTTGTAGGAACATAGTTGCACCCTGAGACCATAATGTTAAGTGAAATAAATCAGACACACCAGCTTAAATATCACATATATTCTTTAATATGAGGAACCCAAATATAAATAAATGAAAATAAAAATAAAAGACAGATAATAGGAAACAGGGAGAGTGATCTCTTGCAAAAAAAAAAAAAGGATGGGAACCAAGAGAGGGAGAGAGTGGGGGAGAGAAGAGAGGGAGAGGGGAGGGATGAAAAAGATGAGAGACCTTGTGTACATTACCAACTCCCCACAATGAATATAACCATTACGTACTGCAAATATGTGCTATGAAAATTAAAAGGGCCATCAGTGCCTTCGTTCAGTGGGGATGCAACAGAATCATGTGAATCATCTCTCAACAGTCACTTGGCAGGTTCTAAAAATGACCTGGAGCCACAAAATAACATCAGCGCATTATATCATTCATTTGCACCAAAAAAAGATTCAATAGGAAAAACCCATCTTCACTTCCTCTCCTTTAAGAAAATGCAAGCAGAGTGTGCAGCCTGGTACACGGTAGGTCTCAACAAACACGGATTCCTTCCCCAGTTCCCTCCCTGCACACCACCTTCCACATAGTCTTGGTGTTCACTTACTCTTTCCTATTACATATTTTCCTATTTCCCTGTTTGTAACTTTATAAAAAGTAGAATCGGTGCTGCAAAAATAAAAATTACAAAGAAGACTGTCCCAGATGGCTGGACTTGTAACGTCCTCCAAAAGTCTAAAGGAATTTTTTGGACACTTTTTCCAAAACAAAACGAGCTGGAGCTGGGCTGTGTCTCTGTGTACGTGATGCACCACCGCTAGGTGGTGCTAGCGGTCTGATCTGCACACGGACACCTGTGGGTGAAGTAAAAGGTTAACAAAACCTCACTTGGAATAGATGTTTTTATACATGTAAATAAATAAAAGGAGTAAATCTCAATTGTTAATAAGTGTGCGTCTCAAAAATATGAAGAGAGAATATTGCTTAGATTATAAATGGTCATAGCCCTTTTCCTTTTCAAATTATTTATAATGAGCTACTTTGCCAAGGACACAGTTGAGCTTTAAACTGTAAAAATTTTCACATAATTTTCATCTTCACGCAAAGCTGCAGTCTGAGTAAAATCTTCCACACTAAAAAGTCGCCGGTCCTGGAGAAGTGACAATATGGAGAAGTGCTTTGTAAAGAAAGGCAGAATTTTTCTTTCCAGAGGCAGGCGTGCTCAGGCAAGAATACAAGACCACAGCCAGCAGCAGGGGGAAAACAATTCCTCTGCTGATCTAGATCAACAACTAAGTCACCAAACTAAAGGCCTCCTTTACGAACTTGTCTTACATGGTCAGAAATTTAAATCAGAGTAAAAATAAAGTCTGGGCTGAGTTAATTGTTCCCAAACTAAGTGCAACAACCAGCATCTTTTCCATGACAACATAAAATATAAAGGACTATTCAGATGAATCATACTTCCTCTGAATAGCATTGTAGGAGAAAAACAGCTCTGATTTGTAAATATTAAAAGCATCTCTCGCCCTTTGATAACTCTTGATTTATAAAACTAAATGCACGCACCAGTTTTTTTATTGTCTTTGTCTTTTATGAGAGCAGTGCATCAGGCAGCATCCCCTACAAAGTAAGGTCAAAGTCATAACTGTCCAATCTTAGTCACACCTCTGCCTGGTAGAATTTTCACACCGCGTCTCTAGTTCTCCATTAGGTATGCAATGAAGCTGTCTTTATGTATGACTGCACCTGGAAGTTTGGCATCTAGAGGAGGGTGTGTGTGTTTGTGTGCAGGAATTTGACTGTATTTAAGTAAAGATATCCACTTTACCTCATAGCTGCAAAGGGCTAACAGTCATCAGTGAAAGGAGAATTTTTAAATCAAGGAAATAGATCAATTTAAGTTATTGACAATATATTAGTTCTTGAGTAGTAGATTCACTGTCCATTGCATTACTAAAAGCATAAATAAACAAAATTAATAAAAGAAAGCCATTCATGAAACAATGACAACGGTACTTTATAAACCACAAAATAAGATTAATCTAATTTTTTCACTCAAATAAATAAACAGAATAAGTCATAGATAGCATAACTCACTCCACATCAGTATGATCCTATGCCTTGCCATCCACCCTGCTGACCATTTAGCTCTGTCCTGGATCCTAACAGAATGCTATCATGGATAAGGGTATCTGGTTCTTCTACCTTGGTGGGAATCTGAGTGAGGAAGAGTCATACTGATAATCTTACATGGTTTCGGGCCAGAGAAAGGGGACAGGTGCTACCCTCCTGAGGGACGAAGATGTGTGTGGAAGCAGAAGAAACATCAGGCACATGTTCTGGCAGACTGTCAGCTCCCCAGACAGGAGCTTCCAAAACAGCACATTAAGCAAGGGAGCTAAGCAAGCAAAGGTCAGGGACCTCAGCCTGAGCTCAGGATGGTAAAGGACAGATAGACGGCACCCTCCCTGGAAGAGACCCTCTACCGCCAGAGCCTAGAAACACATTTGAAAACACTTGGGACCAAGGGTAAAACTTTAAAAGCCTATAGGGAAACACAGCTCAGAACCCCCTTCTAATTTTGTTCAAGGTTCACAAGCAAATTTTTTCCCTATCAATTTTGCTGTTAAAGGTCCTCTTAAAACTAAAGATCATGACTTAGTGCTTTTAGTAAATGTAGCTTTATAAATACAACTTAATGCCTTTGATTCATTATTCAGAACATTTATCTATTTATTCAGCAAACGTTTACCCATTGTCTTCTTGGAACTGCCTTATGCATCATTGTCACTGTAAAGAGAAGAGAATGGAGACACAAATTAAACAACATTGGACCGAATTTGTTACCTTTAGAATGGGCTCTGTACATGATTTTCATACAGGATCTGATATGATCCTTTCATGGTGAGATTTTCCTAGTTCATCTTTACTTGATGTGCATAAGATCACATCTTGCGTGTTAAAAAGTCTACTGGGGGCCGAGGATTTAGCTCAGTGGTTCTGGCGCCTGCCTCACAAGGGCAAGGCCCCGAGTTCGATCTCCAGTACCACAAAAAAAAAGTCTACTGAATTGGTCATTCCGGTGAATTTAGGATCTAGTTCATTTACATTTCCTGTTCAGTACTTATCACAAATGTGGAAGCTCATAACCTCCTGTCTTCCTTACTTTGTCTGTTTGCCAGCAAGGTAACTGATCCCTTTCCCAGGACTCTGAAATGCTACAGATGCTAATGCTGACATTAGCAAGGCCCTTCAGTGCACCGTGGAAGCCAATAGGGACTTTCCATCTCGGGATGAAGTAGACCTCAGCCCAGTCAGGTCAAGCATTATCAGGTTAAGCATAATTCTTTAATGTGCTTGTTAAAGAGAAAAGAGTAAACTGGAAGTCATTCAAAGGCAAGGACTATGTACTCAACTTCTCTGTAATTCCCCACAGTAATCTAGTATAATGCTCACTTGACAGTTGTTCCTCGATTAACAATTAGCTTTTGTTGATTTATCCCCTTTATGTGATTTTTTAAACAAAGAATAGAAGAGTGTAATCAAGTTTACATGAGCAACAGGATCTTTAAATAATGATTAAACTATATGTTTAATATAGACAATATCAACTGATTCTTGCTAAGCAAGATAAGAATATTAAGCAAGCTTTCACTTCCTCCCCTTCCTCATTTTGGTTAGTTATTATTTTTATACTGTTTTTTATAATATTCATATTTGTTTCTACAACTAGAATTCCTACAATGGCTTAATCTTAGATATGTATCTAAATGAACCTAATAATCACTGCCTGTTCTTTTACCATGGCTTTTCCACTCCTAAATTCTATAGTTTTAACTTACTCTTTGGTTATCAGTGTTTTATTAAATAGATTTCCCTCCAATAAGGTTTCATATGTATTGTATTTACTAAGTCCTTGAATGCTTAGGGATAACTTCTTGTTATCTTTTTATATGTATGGCAATTTGAATAAGTATTGCTTTTCTTTCTAGTACCAGGAATTGAACTGAAGGCCAACAATAAGCTATGTCAACAGCCCTTTGTTTTGTTTTGAGACAGGGTCTCACTAAGTCACTAATTGCCCTGGTTGGGCTCAAACTTGCAGTCCTCCTGCCTCAGGCTTCCAGAGTGCCAAGATGAAAAGTGTGTGCCACCACGCCTCATTCCTAAGCTATGTTGTCTCCTGTCTACTGCCTTCTGACATTCAATCTTACTGTAGAAAATATGCACAATGCAAAAATATATATAATATTCTAATATATTCTATTTGCATATACAAATATATTTCCTGGCTATTATTAACTTTTCTACTTTAGAGATACTAATTGTCTTTCTGCTATATCAGCTTTGTCTCCTCTCTCATCTAATTATTGTAATATATATTTTCATTCCTTTCTTCACATCAATAATTCAGTTTAAACCATATCTAATCTGCCTTCATTACTCAATGTAAATTAATTCTATATTGTTGTTAGTCTTCTCTCTCTCTCTCTCTAGCCCTGTGATTTCCCTTTTCATTTCAATCTATTTGACAGCTTGTTATGTGCATGTTAAGTTCATATTAAATCTTCATATATACAAAACATTGGTAGAGAATATTTTTCTCTTTCTTTTGAGTATATTTTTTTCCAGACTAAGCCCTTCAGTTTGGTTATCTTCTATCTCTTATTATTTATTTTATTTACTATATTATGCTTACTTAACCAAAACATTGTCTCTTTTAAACGAAAAACTCATCTAGATCTTCTGTGTGTGCTGAGAATGAATTCTTTTTAGTCCTTTTTATCTTATCCAAAATATATTTCATTAGATTTTGTTGTTGTTGCTTTGTTTTTTGTTTGTTTGTTTGTTTGTTTGAGGCAGCATCTCTCTATGTAGTCCAGACTGGCCTTGGCCTTGAACTCACTATGGATCCCAGGCTGGCTTCAAACTCACAGTGATCTTCCTCCTTCAGCCTCCGGAGTGCTGGGATTATAAGGGTACTGCACCATGCCTGGCTTCATTGATGCCCACCTGGGTCTGGTGGAGCATGCCTCTAATCCTAGCACTTGGGAGGCTGAGGCAGAAGGGTTGCTGTGAATTCAAAGCCAGCCTGAACTACATAGAGAGTCCACCTCAAAACAAAACAAAAAATACTAAATTCCTTAGGCCCATTTTATGTACTTCAGTATTTCTAAAACTGTTCTGCAGCTTACAATTTAATCGGCAGTTTTGTCGCCTTATTTTATTTTTATTTTGGGGGCTACAGTATGAAAATATCTATTATAAACTTCTAGTTGGCTCCAACTTCCAACTTTAAAACTATTATAATAGATGACCACTTATATCCTACTTCAGAGAGAAAATAAAATCTATCAGATGCCTTCAACTTTCCATCAGAAAACTCAAAACTTCAAAATTCCTCCTTCTACCTACAATATAAAAGGTTATTTTATCTTGTATAAATCTGCATCTTCCACTAACTTCTGGATCCAACTTCTTAGGGATCCTCAATCTTTCAGCCACCTATTCTCTCTCACATATCTTCAAACTCCTCTCTATATCTACTAATTCCTTCCTGTCAGGTTTGAAGTCAGCTCAACTCCCCCCCCCCAACCATTGTTTAAAAACAAATGATGATACTTACCTGGCAGGGGAGATACCATGATCACGAAGGTGATTTTCCCTGGGTGAGGCTTATCCATTGCACTCGGGATGAGCTGACCTCTGCGATTTCCCCAAATGCGGGAAACTCGACTGCATAATTTGTGGTAGTGGGGGACTGTGTTCGAGCTCTCCTCTAAATAAATAAATAAATAAATAAATAAATAAAAAAAAACAAATGATAACCTCCCTCACTATCTTATTTCTTTTTGTCCTTCAAAGCCAGACTTCTTAAAGATGCCCATTTGTTCAACTCTGACTCACTACTCAGTCACTCTCATTTGTTTCTGACCCTATTGCTCCAGCACAAACTGCTCTCCAGCAGGTCGCCAATGACTTCTTTATTGTTAAAATACAATGACTTTCAGTCTTACGTGGGCTCTCCGCAGCTGCTGTGGGTAATCACTCTTTTCTCTAAACACTCTTCTTTGGCTTCCATTACAACACAGCCCTCTAGTTTTTCTTCTACCTCTCTGGTTACTCCTTCTCAGTAAATTCTGTGGAGTTTTCTTCCTCTGTCCATCAGTTCAATTTTCTGTTCTATAAAGAGTGTATTAGAATCTTTTCTCATTTGCCAAACTCTTAGTGTTTCAATCTACTCACTCTTATGGCTTCAATTACATTTACACATAGTTGGCTTCTCAGTGTATAGCTCCACTGACAAATTTGTCTCCAGCATATCTACTCATTTTTTAAACACCTCAATTTGGAGTTTCTACAACCAACTCAAACTTGTCAGGTTCAAAAGTGACCTCTTCCATTCCAGAGTCTGCTCCTCCTCTTTAGTTCTATATTTCATTAAATGGCATCACCCAGTTGTTCAAGTTGGAAACCTGGGAGTCATTTTTAACTGGTGTTTTGTTTTGCTTTGCTTTGCTTAGCTTTGTTTTCTGTCATAGTTAACCAGTAGGCCTTTATTAGGCCTTTCACTCCTAATAAAGTTCTCTAAGCTACTGTCTATCACCATTGCCATTGCCTATTTCAAGTTATTATTCTGTATTTTCAGTTTTACTGCAAGTCTCCAACTTTCCAAAGTAGTTTGACTAAAATTCAAATCTGACCATACCACAGCCCACCCTTTAAAATCTTTGAATAATTAGCCATTGCCATGGAGTGACTCCCAAACACCTTACTGTTACTAGTGTAAATGTCACTTTGTGATTATGAGCTCTCCTTATTTCTAGTGCCCCTCATTATATGCTCCAGTCAAGCTGAAATAGTTACAATTCACTAAAAATAGCCGGGTTCCCTTTCAGGTTTTACAAATGTTATTCCATCTACTTCGATCACTCTTGCTCCTCCCCTGGGCCTAACTCTTAATCATTCTTCTGCTCTCAGTTTCAAACTCCTTGCAGGAAACCTTCCTGAACGCCCCAGCTCAAGTTGCCTGTCCTTCTCCTGAGCGCTCTCACAGGACCCTAAACCACCCTAACACACTCTCCTATAACAAATTGCTTTTTCACCTCTCCACAAGCCAGCCAATAAGCACCACGAGAGCAGGTATGAGGTGTATCTTCCTCACAATTATATTCCTAACCTTTTAAAAAAATATTTTATATGACTGAACATATTTTGAATGACTCAGTCAAGACCACAGGAGTAGAATTTAGCTTACAGAGAAAGAGCAGCAAACATATAAACTAAAAACATCTCTCCCTTAGAACACAAAGGAAAGAATTTTTAAAACTGCCTTATTTTTTAACTCTTGACAGAAAATATTAGGTTGAATCACATGGCATAGCCAATATTTGACCATGTTTTAACCTACAAGAATGACAATTTCATACAGTTAAACTTAATCCATTTTGGTCATTCACACAGTACCAGAACTGATAAAGACAAGTAACCTGATACCACAGGTCAAAGGCTAGAGCCAGCCCACTAATATTTAACCTACCTCTGTAGCCTTTAATCAGCTAATTTTCAGAAAAGAGTCAAGTATACATCTTCGTGCATTAGATATGACTGAGACAGTTGAAAGTTGAGCCACTTATGCTTCCAGGTACTAGCACTTCCTCTGTCTCCCACACCTGCCCTATTCAGGTAGTTATGCCACCAGTCTAGTTAGTAGCCTCAAAGCATCTGAGTTTGAGACTTTCAAGGAGAAATAAACCAGAATTTCTTATCTTACTTCTGAGTAATCATAGTATATGTGCTGCTGAAGCGAGCACAACTTCTGAGTAATTATAGAACTAAAAGAATACTATTAGCCTCAGTACTGGTTTGAGTTCAAGATAGTAGCTCCCAAAATTCAGTATGCATCAGAATTGCCTACAGGTCTAATTAAAATGCAGATTTCATTTATATATTGTTGAGCCCCAGCACTAGAGTTGCTATTGGTAAAGTTCTAAGAATCTACATTTCTAATGAGTTTCTGGGTAAAGCTGATGGTGCTGGGTCACAGACTGACCGTCCACATTTTGAGAATTACAAATGAAGAGAACCAGACTACTTAGTAAGAACAGTCTTGTATTTTGTTGATGATCTACTTTCTGCAAAAGTCATACCTACAAGCAATAGATTTCTTGCACAAGTAATATAACCATATCAGTTCTCTGGAATTTACATTGTCTCTGTTATCCTGTTGTGGCATCCAACAGTGTCTTTTTACTTCAAGTAGAACCTGTCAATTGGGTAGCAAGAAGAAACTGCAAGCTTATCATTCTTTTTTTTAAAATTTTATTTTATTGGTACATTTTAGGTATACAGTATAATGACATTCATCATTGGAAATTTGCACCTTTACGTAATATATCTTGGTTCTTATTTTTCCCCCTTCCCCTGACCTCCCATCAACCCCTCCATCCCTACTTACAAAGACTTTGTTTCCATTTTTCCAATTTCTCATATTAATTCCATTCCCTTCTTTCCTTTCCCCCACCCCTCCCACTTCTCCTTCCCCTTTTCCCCTTTTCTTCCTATTTCACATTATCTATTATACTTTTTAGCCCTTATTTACACTTTCAGTTTCTCACACTAGAGAAACTATTTGGTATTTACACATGTGTGTCCTGAATATTTCACTTAAGAGTATCGCCTCAATGTGCATCCACTTACCTATAAATGTCTCTAATTTCTCATTTTTTATGGCTGAGTAGTGCTCCATTTTTTTTAAAAAAACACATTTTCTTTATCCACTCTCCAGTTGATGGGCAATTGGGCTGCTTCCAAGTTTTAGCTATTACAACTTGTGCTGCTATGAACATGGGTGCACATATATCACTGTGGTATGATTCTTTTAATTCTTTGGGGAAGATCCCCAGCAGAGGAATAGCTGGGCCAAATGAGACTTCCAGTCCTAGTTCTTTGAGGTATCTCCATACTCATTTCCACAGTGGTTTCACCAGTCTACACCCCCACCAGCAGTGGAGCAGGATTCCTCTTTCCCCACAGTCACACCAGCATTTGTTATTGGTTGATTTCATGATAGCAGCCATTCTTTCTGGAGTGAGGTGGAATCTCAATGCTTTCATTTGCATCTCTCGAATGACCACTGATGTCGAACATTTTTTCATATGTTTATTTACCATTTCTACTTCTTTGTGTGAGAAATGTCTGTTCATTTCAGATGCCCATTTTCGGATTGGGTCTTTAAATTTGGGAGGTCTGATCTTTTTAAATTCTTTATAGATTCGAGAGATAGTAGACCTTTGTCTGAGGAAAAGCAGGTAAAGGTTTTTTCCCACACTGTGGATTGTCTCTTCACACTGCTGGTGGTTTCTCTTGCTGTGCAGAGCTTTTTAATAAGAAGAGATCCCACTTGTTGATTGTTTGTGCTAGTTCACAGGCAACTGATGTTTTGTTCATAAAATCTTTCCCTACACCAATGTCTTCAAGAGTTCTACCTAACCTCTGTTCCAGGTGTTTCAGTGTTTCTATTTCAATATTTAGATGCTTAATCCATTTCAATTTTAGTTTAGTGTATGGTGAGAGATATAGGTCTAGTTTTAATCTTTGGCAAGTTTAAACCCAATTTTTCTAGGCTCTCTTTCCTCCAGTGAGGATGTTTGGCTCCTTTGTCAAAGATGAGATGGCTGAGTGGGTCTGGAGTTGTTTCTGCATCTTCTAATCTGTTCCACTGGTCCTCAGGTCTATTTATTTGCCAGTACAATGCTGTTTTTATCACAGTAGCTTTGTAGTATAATTTGAAGTTGGGGGATGTGATACTCCCTGCCATGTCTCTGTTATCTAGAATTGCTTTTGCTATTCTAGGTCTCTTCTTGTTCCAAATGAATTTTTGGATTGTTTTCTCAAGGTCCATGAAGTATGCTGCTGGGATTTCAATTTGGATTGCATTGAATCTACACAGCAGTTTTGGAAGTATGGCCATTTTCACTATGTTGATTCTTCCTACCCAGGAGCAGGGGATGTCTGTCCATTTTCTGATATCATCTTCAATCTCTCTTTTCAGAGTGCTATAGTTTTCAAAGAGGAGGTCTTTGATTTCTTTTGGTAGGTTGATTCCTAGGTATTTCAGCTTTTGGATGCTATTGTGAAAGGAATTGTTTGCTCTATCTCTCTCTTTCTCTCTCTCAGTGAGTCTGTTGTTCGTGCAGAGGAAAGCTATTGATTTTTGTGTGTTAACCTTGTATCCAGCTACTCTATTGAATTTGGTTATTAAGTCTAGAAGACTTTTGGTGGAGTTCTTGGGGCCTTCTATATAGAGTACCATGTCATCTGCAAATAACGACAATTTGACTTCTTCATTTCCTATCTTTATTCTTTTTTATTTCTTTCTCTTGTCTAATTGCTGTGGCTAATGTTTCCACGACTACATTGAACAGGAGTGGTGATAGTGGACATCCTTGTCTTGTTCCTGATTTTAGTGTGAAGGATTTCAGTTTTCGACCATTTCATATGATATTAAGCCTATCATTCTTGATGCTGCAAGATTATCCAAAAATTCCTAGTTTTACTTTGCTTTGCTGGCATGATTTCTTCCACAAGGTTTTGATGTTTTCTACATAATAAGACTAAGTAAATTTTTCAATGAAAACATTTTCAAACTATAGTTGCTCTTCATCAAACTAAGGTATTATGGCAGATGCATTAGTACTGAATACTTCCAAATGGTAATAACAAGCTATATTGACAAAAGTTTGACACACTGGTGAAAACTACAGTTGTAGTGATGCTCTTAAAGTTTCTAGCTTAATCTTTAGAGCCTAGCCTGATCTTTGGAGTCTAGCCAGTGGGGAATAACTTTCCTTGTTAAAGAACTTTGCAGAAGCCTCATAAAGGCTAAGTCTACTCATCTTTTAGCAAAAGCTCAACCTCTTGCAGGCCTGGGAAGCATGAAGCTATATGCTTCTTAAATAAATGTTAAATAAAGATAAGACTCATAGCTGCTCTAGTGAGGAGCTTCAAAAGTAATTAAAGAAAAACAGCTTAATAGACTTCCTAACCCACACCTTTCTCTGAAAGGTATCTTTTGTTTTGTTTTTGAGACAGCTCTCACTATATCCAGGCTGGCCTCAAGACCTTGTGCTCCTCCTGCCTTGGCCTCTGGTTTATGCATCCTTTAGATGCTTTACTTGACAATAGAAAAGTAAAATACAAAATTGAACATTTAACCCAATTAATCAACAGGACCTTATGCACGTTGCGGGGGTGAGGGGGGCGGGTGTGAGAAGGCAGGAAGAGAATGCATAAAGGAAGGAAATCACTCTGTTTTTCTTCTCAAAAAAATTACCTGGAAGGGCCAGAACTCTGCATTAACCATGTCAGCACCTGCTTCTGAGATCCTCCCTTCTACTCAGGAGGAAGTGCTGAGCAAGAAATGATTTACGTCAAATGCTGCCAAGGTTGAGCACCTGAAGACTGGTTCATGTTTTGCATCCAGCAAGGAAGCAGGCTTGGGGCAAGTGCAAGCATCTAAGGAAAACACAGGAAGGCTTTTTGACAGCCCCAGTTGGGGATTTTCCCAAAAAGATTTGTAAGATGCCAAGTTAATCTTCTTGCCTCACCTCCTTTTATGTCTTTCCCCAAGCAGTTCTTGTATAAACTTGTCCTCAGGATGTCTTTCTACCTCTTATAAACTCCCACCTCTGGGTAGCCTTGGCACCTCTACCTCACCCCAAGGCCCTTGAATTACTTACCTATTTCCACATTTTTATGGTTAAAAACCTCCCTTCGAGGCAGGAATGCAAGATCTACCACATTCTCCTTTCTGAGTCAGATGGAGTCAGCCACCATTTCCAAGCCCAGTAGCCTTTCTCTCACTCAGGCTAGAAGGCCTTCCCCTTTGGAAATGCAGCTCAACTACCCTGACAATGGATTACTAAGCAAAGGCCAAACGAAAGACTTAAACTTTTGAAGAACCTGTTCCAAGACCATTTTGATTTGGAGCAAAACCCTGAACTGAATCCGGAGAGGGAAAAGCAGCCAGTATGCCATGCTGTGAGTTACACTTCTCTGGATGCTGCTGGATACTAAACTTAATCTGCTGAGGCTGCTATCACAAAATACCATAGGCTAGATGGCTTAAGTAACACACTTTTGCTTCTCATTTTCTTGCATTGTGGGTGGGCTGAAAATTTTCCAAATCTTCAAGTTCTGGTTCTGGAATGTTTACCAGCTTCTTCTGCAATTCATTCCTCTTGTCTCACAATTTATCATCAGTATGCAGGAGGAACCAATTCACTTCAACACTTTGCTTAGAAATCTCCTCAGCTAAGTATTCAGTTTCATTGTTTGCAAGCTCTCCCGTCCACAAAGTACAATTCAGTTGTGTTTGGCTGAGTACTTCGCCATGTTATAACAAGAATCACCTTTTTTCCAATTTCCAATATGTTCCTCATTTCCATCTGAGGCCTTTTATGTTCATGTTTCTACCACATTCTGTTCATGACTATTATGTACTCTCTAAGAGGACTAAAGCTTTCCATCCAACTCTCCCCAGGACCCCCCCTCACCTCCATATGTTTAACATGTACCTCAAAACTCTTTTGGTCTTTACCCATTGCCCAACTACGAAGCTGCTTCCTTATATCTTGGTGTACCAGTACCCTTCTTTCTTCTCCAGGCAAGCCCCACTGGCTACACTGGGATTTTACTGTCCTTTGTTTCTCTGTCTGTATCTCCAAATAATAACAGGAAACCACATTTGGCCCTTTTCCTAACTCTTGTTTGAATTCTGTTTATGTGGTTTCATGGTCTCCCCATTGATTCTTGATCTCCCTTCAAGACTCCCTTTTCTTGCTTACCTCTTAAATGTCTGTATTCCCAGGTGCTCTGTGGCTTTTTTATCCTAGAAAGTAATGGCTCTCCTTTCTGGGAATTAATAAGATAAGAAGGCCATGGAACCCTCCTCAGAGCATCCATTTATTAAATATTTTTACAGAGCCTATTATATGCCAGGCACTGTTCTAGCTGCTGAAGATATACCAGAGAACAAAACAAACAGGATCCCTGTTCTCATGGGGAAGACAAACAAATACATTAGAATTATATATGACTTCAAACTGCGATAACTACCATGAAGAAAAACCAAAACAGAGTAACACACAGATGGAGAAGAATGTTCTTTCTCTCTGAGATGTGATTTTGACCAGATGTTACTTAAAGCTGTGCTTCTGGATGACATCACCCAGAGAGGAGAGCAAATAGAGAAAGGAAAGCTGAGGACTCATCTCTTGGGTATTTTACCCTTTCCACTTCAGTAAGAATAGAAAGACCCATTGCAGGAGACTGAAAAGGAGGTGGCTGGTAAGACAAGAAGAAAGCCAGGAAAATACAAGGCTCTAGAAGTCAACAATAATTTTTTTTTAATGTTTCAAGAAAATGGAATACCAACTGTGTCACATGATGCAGGATGAGTGAGATGAAGATCTAGGGTTGTTTATTGAATTCAGCAAGGAAAAGATCATTACCAACCATAAAGTTGGTTTCAATGGAATCAGAAAACACAATCCTGACTGTTTCTGTCTTCTCAGTTAATTAAATGCTAAGCCATCAGTTGAATGTGAGAGAAGAAAGTTGTTAGAAGTTTGAAAAAAGGAAAAGTGGGAGAAATAAGATTGCTGTGCTGGTATGGAAGTTGCATTTAAAATATGTCACAGACTTAAAGTGAAATAAGTTAGTCCAGTTGGATGCTTTCCTCAGCTACATTATTTCAGCTGAACCTCTGCACTCTTTCTTTGAGTGACTTCTTCCAAATTCCATGACTTATGCAATACTTTTGTTTCATAATTCCCAAATCTGAATCTCCAGCCCAATCCTTCTTTTAGAATTCCAAACTCAGAATGTCTAATACATTTCTCAACTTAAAATCTCTCAGATATGCCTGAAACTCAACATATCCAAAACTAGAATAATATTGTAAAATATCCTGCTATAACATTCTACCATCCATTTAGTACTGAAAGGAAGAAGTAAAAATACTGCTACATTTCTCCTTACACATCCAAAGTCAGGGAGTCTTGTAGGTCCCACCGTCTTCACATCTTGCATATCTAATTTCAGCACTAAATTCAGTCCATCATCACTTTCCACCTGGCTTCTTGTTAATGATCCTGTCTCTCTGATGTCAATCTATCCCCACTTCATCTTCCACACTGATCCTAGGGTTTTCTGTGAAAAACACAAATTCCATCACTTCACTCTCAAATTACTGAAAGTATTTCAAGAAGTATCTTTAGATCCAAAAGTACAGGTAAGGAGGAGATGATTAAATAGGTACAGGGGAGCAGCTGAATAGGGGAAATATGTTCTAATATTCTATAGCACATCAGGATAACTATGGCTGACAATTAATTGAATAGTTCAAAATAAATAGTTGAGAGTATTTTTGAATGCTCCTAACACAAAGAAATAAAATTTGTCTGGATGACAGATATGCCAATTGCTCTAAACTGATCATTACACTTTGTATACATGTAGTGAAATGTACACTGTACCCCATAAATATACACAATTACTGAGCTGGGGATTTAGCACAGTGGTGCCACCACCTGCCTAGCAAGCGCAATGTCTTGAGTTCGATCCCCAGTACAAAAAACCCACAAAACTATCTATCTATCTATCTATCTATCTATCTATCTATCTATAAAACCACCTTTGTTGGTTGTCTTTATCAACCTGACTCCTAAAACCTGGAATGTTCTGTGCTCTATTTACTCACTAAGTGACCTCATCAATTCCATAGCTTTAAATACTACCTATAAGAATAATGATACCCAAATCTGTAGCCCTAGCCCAAACATCTAACTTGAACTCTAGACTAGAACACCCAACTGCCTACTAATCTAATAGCTTATTCAACTCCTTCAGCAGTACTTCCCATTTCAATAAATGGTAACTTCTTTCTTACAGTTGCTTAATCCAAAATGCTTAGTCACACTTGATTCCTCTCTCTCTCTCAATCCTCACATTCAATCCATCAATCTTATAAAATATGACTTCAAAATATATTCACAATTCAACTACTTTTTAATCACCCTGGTCAAACCTATCCTCTCTCACCTACATTATAATTGTCTTTCCAAATGTCTCTCAGCTTCCATTTTTCTACCCTTCCAAACTACCCAATTCCTTGAAAACAAGTTGTATCATGTCTTTCCTCTGCCCAGAATCCTCAAATAATTACCGTATTAGAGGCATTACAGTGGTTTACAAGGTCCTACATAACCTATACCCCCACTACCTTTCTAAACTAATCTCCAACTCTTCACAGTACTTTGCTCCAGCTGAACTGGCTAAGCATGATACACCTGATGCTTCCTTGGCGTAGAATGATCTTTCCTGGGGCTACCCACATGATCACTTCCCCACTTTCTCCACTTTGCAAGCACTCTTTCAGAGAAGCATTATCTGGTCATTTACCATGGTACACATCACTTCTGTATTTTTTGTTTGTTGACTTATTCTTTGTCTTATTCCCTTATAATGTAAGCTCTATCAGAACAAGTACTTTATTAGGTTTGCTGCTGTAGTCCCACCACTGGAATAGGGCCAAGTATTCAATAGAAGTTCAATAATAAGTCAAATTTATAGCCATATTAATTCACTTATATGGCTCACCCACTAGAATCTATGCTCTTATAAAACAAGGACTACATCAAGGGCTGGGAATTTAGCTCAATGGTGCCATGCCTGCCTCACAGATGCAAGGTCCTATGTTCGATCCCTGGTACAGGAAAAAAAGGAGGGGCTACATCTTATTCAACTTTAAATCCCCTTTACCTATTCAAATGTCTAATAGATGTATGCATGATGTCTAATAGTCCTCAGGAAAGATGGTTAACAGAAAGTTGAAACTATGATCCAAGTAAAAAGAGAAAAGATACTCTTGAAAGAATCTAGGCTCCAGGGGTGACAGGAGACCCAGGTTAACTAATTAGAGGTGTGCATTCCCTGGGTCAGACTGGAGATGCGGGCCTCTGTCTGAGCCACAGGACAAGACAAATGCTCTTGTCTACAGAAACACAGGTTGAGAGGACATTTGGAGTCACTGCCACCATCTTGCTACCACATTAATTGTGAGACAGAAGAAAACACTACTGGAATTAGAACCAGGAAATAGAGAAACTACACCCTTAAGGCACTCCTTGAGCTCTAAATTTAATACTGCCTGAACATCTACTTCCTTACTAATTCCTTGGTGAATTTATAGTCCATATAGCCTACAAATCCAATGTACACAGGCTTATACCTATACTATATCGTATACCCACCAAAAAGCTTACAAAGAGAATTTTCTGGATTCTTACACTAGAATTAAATGTTTAAAACCTTTCTCTAAAACTTTTTCTTTCTTCAACATGGGTATGAGAAGGAATAATATCAGTAATATAAATTAAATTCTGGAGCACAAGTGAAAAATGGATCTCCTCAAGACTTACTCTGGGTGACATTTTTTCCTCAGCAATGCTGTTCAAATTATTCAACAAACAATTGGCCTCATTTCTGATAATCTGCTGTTTTGTATTGCTATCCATTTGTGTTTCCTCAAGGTCTGACAGAACTCTGGAAAATGAGTTTGACTTGTTCATTAAACTCATTATATGACGGCCAGGGAGTTAGCTCAGCGGTTCTGCTGCCTGCCTCGCAAGCACAAGGTCCCGAGTTCGATCCCTGGTGCTGCAAAAAACAAACAAACAAAAAACCTCACTATGGAGTGTGGCTGACATGCTCCCTGTCTCTTTCAACATGTAACCTATACCTATTATCCGCTTTAAGCCAGTGATATGGTGAAAATTCTCACATGATGGGTCAGATAAAGAATGAAGACTTCGCTTGTCACAACAAAACCTGTTTCTCAGTATGACATCTGGACAGCAAGCAAAGACCTAGCTAGTAGAGGGATGATCTTCCCCACTCCTTTCAGGCACATAGGCCTACATGCTGATTAGTAACCTGCAGGTACTTTCTTGATCACTGACCGTACTGTTGGCTGTAACTTCTGCCTCCACCCTACACCTCATCTGTACACTGCCACCATGTATTGGGGGAAGCAGTTGCAATCTACCTTTCCCCTTTGACAGTTTATTTCAGTGGCTCCCACACATGGCTAAGTCATTGTCTTCTGAGTCATTGTCTGTCTGTTTTTCCACTGCATAACCTCAAAGAAGGCCTTTGCAAGTGTTTGATGATGGGGCTTTTTCCTGCACCTTGGTTGGATCCCTTGGAACACTGCTAGAAGGTATCCCTCCTCAGCACGGAGCATGTTTCTTTTGTCTCTTTGTCTCTTTTCTCATCTTTGTTCCTTGACTCTTGGGCTTTTCCCCAATAGCTTGTTGTGTTTCATTTGAATTACACTACCTCAGATTAATTAGATTTGTATAGTTTATTTTTGTTAACAAAAGCAGAGGGGAGGTCTCCTTTATCCAAAGACCTGTGTCTCTTTGAAGATCTACATCACAAGCTCTGCACCATAAGCCTGGGTCTATTCAACAATAAGCACATTTTATATCCTGCCTTAATCAAACTACAGGATGCATCAGATTTATCAAATTGTAGAGACAAGAGTAGCTAAGAAATTTCTTTGTTTCCTCTTTAGGAAAACAAATTCAGAGAGGTAAATTATTTTTTCAATAATAAATAGTTATTGACAATGTAGAACTAGAATCCAAATTCAAGATTCTTTTTCTTTACTACTCTGACTTTTCACTTAAACTCTTTCCCCTTTTTTGACCATGTACAACTTTTCTGTTAAAAATAATTTTTGAATATAGTTACTTAACGAATGATTTAATGGGAGAAAAGAAAGAATGAAAGTACAGTGGACCCCAAAATTTGCAGAGGTTATGTTCCTAGAGCACTTGTGAATTATGAAAAACTGCGAATTTCAGATATGGTCAGAAAAATCCCTATAAATGCCTATTTTTATAGTTTAAACCCTAAATATGTTATATCTCCCTCAGTTATGTAATTTAATTTAATAAAATACTGTATTAATAAAGCCTTAGAAGGTGCAAGTCATTTTGGCAGCATCTTAGGGATCTTAGGGCTTTAAAAAGAACAAAACCGAGAACATTCTAGATACCTACAGAGGACACAGCAGCCTGTTATGATACTGAAATGCTGGTGCACCTGGGTTACAGGGCAGTTGCCAATCAGCAGCAAGGAGAACTGAATAACGCTCTCGGATTGGCTACTTGCGAACCTCCCGCCCCCACCCCACCCCCCAAATTGCGGAGGATATTTGAGGTTTCCGCAAAATTGCGAGTTTCTGAGAACAATTATTGGTTCGGTCTAAGGAAAAATCCAAGACTCTGAACCGGGACTTCGCGGGGGTATACTGTATCCAACAATGCTTTACGCAATGATATGGTGATAGAACACTAGCCTCCCAAAGAGGTCCCTATCCTATTTCATAGAACTTGTTGGTATGTTCCGCTGTGTGGCAAAAGGCACTTTGCCGGTCTGATTCAACTAAGGATCCTGAGATGGGGAGATTATACTAGATTATCGTGGAAAGCCCAATGTAATAACAAGGGGCTGTTACAAAAGAAAGGGAAAGAAAGGATAGTTGAAGAAATAATGGTTGACAACTTACCAGTTTTCATGAGAGATGAGAATCTATACATCTATAAGGCTAAATAATCTCCAAGTAGGATAAACATCACATAAAAGATAAGATTAACACCGAGACATAATTATAACCAAGCTGTTGATTTCATGTGGTATTAAAGCTGGGTTGGTATCAACTCAAACTAGATTTGCTTTGGTTGAGTTCTATTATATTTGAATATTATTATAGGGTTTTTTTTTACCTTGCATTGTTTTTCTTTGAATAACTTTAATTTTTGTATATGTGTGTGTTTAGTGAATGATAATAAAGTTATACATTAAAAAAAAAAGAGAAAGAGTATATAGGTATATAGGTAAGGAAGTCCAAAAACTGACTTCTGGATCATTTCAACATTAGTAGCTCAGGAAGAAGTGTGCAGATAAGTACAGAAAATAGTGGCTGATGTGATGAGGTAGGAAAATCAGGAAAGCCAAGTGATAAAACGTAATTTCAGGAAAACACATATCTTCCTCTTAGATTGTCATCTCTTCCTCTTGGATAAACTCTAAACTCTAAAGGCTCTCCAGGTCTTTCTTTTCCAGGTCTGGTTTGGGATATTCTAAAACTCCTAAAACTGGTGTTTTCTCCTCAAGCGATGGTGTGTTATTTGATACAAAAGCTTATGCTTAAGAAAAAAATCACAATGGGTCATGCATGGTTCTAATTCTGTGCGTGTGTGTGTGTGTGTGTGTGTGTGTGTGTGTGTGTCTATACTTAGCCCAATATTTAGAAGTGGAATGGGAAAATCATGGACTTTGGAGCAGTCCTAGCTGCACTACTTCCATACTAGTTATGTGATCTTGGAAAATTGTTTAACTTCTATCAGACCCACTTTCCTTATGTGTACATAAGAAGACTAGTAATATTGTATCTACCTCATATTCTACTGTTAGATTTAAATGAAGTTCTATAAGTAATGATACACTATAAGATCTCAAAAAAGTTTCATTACTAGCCCCTTCTGACATATTGGAATATGCTCATGCTTTATGTTCCCTCAGGGAATAAATGTAAATGTCTTTCTTTCTTCTGGATTAGAATAGTTTTATAAAGAATGTTTTATTACAAATGTTGATATTTAGGAGGAAATGAGGCCCCTTCTAGGGAAAGGAAATGCTTCTTAAACAAGGTCGCTAAGATTTAAAAAATTGGTAGAAAGGAAGGAAGGTAGAGACAAAAATTGTAAAGGGGCTTATTTGTAACAATGAAGTACAAAATAACTCTCTGAATATAGTTTCTAAATCGAAGTCTCTTCCCAGCAGTTTTACAGCTCTAATCCCCTTCTTTAGCTCCTGATCATCTGACCTCTTTCTACTAGCATTTACCTCTACTAACATTTCTTCCCTACAATACAAGCACACCCAAAAACCTGTTATAGTTGCTCTTCCCCTTTCAACAGCATTAAGACCTGCACATGGAATTTAATTATTTTTGATGATGATGATGATGATGATGATGATGATTTTGTTGTTGTTGTTGTTGTTGTTGTTGTTGTTGTTGTTGAATTAAATTGTATTTGTTTGGGGGAGAGGAAGGAGGGAAAAGAATTTGTAGACAAAGAGGCTCGGGAGGTACAACTTTTCAAGAGCTAGAACCCTTCCAGAAAGCTAAGGGGGATATTTTTTCTTTTTCTTTGAGACTGGGTCTCACTATATTGGTCAGGCTGATCTTGAAGAATTTGTGGGCTCAAATAATCCTCTTACCTTGGCCTCCTGAGTTGCCAGGACTGCAAACAAATGCCACCATGCTCAGCATAAGATGGCTAGTTCTTTAAAACAAGGGTTCCCCAACCCCTGGGCCACAATCTAACCAATAACCATAGAAGATAGTGCATTAAAAATGGTTTAAGGTGGAAGGATTTAGCTCAGTAGTTCCACCACCCGCCCTGCAAGTGCGAGGCCCCAAGTTTGAACCCTGGTACCAAAAAAAAATGGTTTATGGTATGCTGTCAGATCACAGGAAGGGTAGGAAAATCTAAAGTATGTCACAAAAGACAAATAAGCTTCAAAAATTATATGTATTCTATAGCCCAATTGATTACAGTTTGCAAATTCAAACTTAATAGTACTTATCAGCCTATAGACTCCTGCATATCCCAACTGCTGACCCCAGCTCATATTTTCTGTTTTGACCTTAAGATCAGATACTATTTATTCATCAGACTCAGGGAACTCCTACATCCCTTAACAGGAGTCACTAACTTGTAATCTCTCATTTCTCTGCCTTATCTCCATTATAAATCCAAGGTGTCTTTGGAGATGGATAGGTACCAAGTTATCTGACTTAGCTTAGCTATACTGGTATCTGGGGAATTTCTCTTCCTAATAAGACCAAAGAGTCCTGAAAATGCAATGAACATAGGCAAAATCATGCTCTAACCTTATTTTTTCCACCCAGCATTTATTCTACTCCCCAAAAAACTAAAAGAGAAACAAAAGAGAGATGGTAACAGAAGAAATGAACTTGGAAAGACATTAGAAAAACAATAATTAATACAGATGATGGGGAAAAGCACATACTGTAGTATAAGAATTTTACCTAACAGGATACCAGTTGAAAATATCCAGTGTGAACCAAGGAAATCTCCTAAATTGGCAAATGTCAAAGCACATCATTATGATCAATCTCACTGGCAATTATCAGCCTTTTTTGTATGGTATTTGGGAATTTATAATACCACTGAAGTGTCCAAAAAAAAAAGAAGCAAACCAGGGCAAAAGGTGAAATAGGACAAATAGCTACTTTGGGTGGGTGGAGGGGAAACCACTGTATAAGAGTCATGAAGCAATCACACTGCACTGTACTACAGATCAGTGTGACTTTGCCTCTGAAGACCACTCAGTAGGTTCAAAGTTTTACACGCTATTGGTAGCATGAGCTGAAACACTGCTTTACCAAGGCACACCCATTTGTAAAATGAATACTCCACATATTTAAGATCCAAAAAGCCACTATGGAACCAAAGAGAAAGGAAATTTTTGATTTGGATTATCTAACCCGGGCCAGATTTTTGTGCCACTTAGGTATGATGTAAACATTTATTTAGGTTGCTGAATTTGTCTTTAAAATTAAAAGCATGATTATCATGAGGTTAAAATACTCTATCTCAGAAGTATCAACTGAGCTCATCTGCTCTCATCTACCTTCTAGTATAAAATACATGTCTAACTCAGTGAAGATTATAAATCTGGGTTGCTGTGTGGAACAGTCATGAAAATGCTCCTCTCAGGCCCCCTGTTGTGAACAGCAAAACTGATGGACACCCTCAGATCCGTCCCTCTGGACCCAGCACTGCATTTGCCCCAAAGCCAGGCTTCCCATCCTGGGCTGCTCCCACCCAATGAAGGGGCACAGCAGAGAAACCCAAGAAGGCCCACTTTGCCATCACCAGGACTCCTCAGTGACAATGATTTGACACTGCACTATAGTCTGAGGCCCCTCCTAATTTGTCCTCCTCCCTTCCTTCTCTTCCACATTGTTGATCTAAATATTTTCTTCACCTCTTCCTGCTATCTCCCTTAGTAAACCTTTTTCAAGTCTAAGCTCATCTTGACATTTCCTTGGGATGGATCCAAACTAACACAGCTGGTACAGACAGTGGTCTGAGAACACAGGCAGGAAAATAACGATTTGAGATTGTCTCACTCACCAAACAATAGATTAAGAGGGGACCATCCTGCGTGGTAAGTAGAGTCCCTAGTCGAGGTGGGGGCTCAGTTGTTAAAAGATTTCACCAGAGATGACCTGTCTCAGTAGAAGGGAACATCCATCCGGGCTCAGTTTTTCAGACATCTGAAAGGCAACAAAGTGACTACAAAGACAGCCAAGCTTACCAAGAAGGATGGTTCCTGCTTAGTTGTGCTCATGCCCTGAACAGGAGTAATGAGAAACAAGGGGCAACTGGCAAGCAGTTGAGAGGAACTCAATAGTTGCTTTAACAAAGAGGTTCTTATCTTTTGCAGTGGAAAAGAAGAAATAGAGGAACATCAGGCTGCAGATCTAAGAATTAGAGTTGCAAGGTTCTAGGATGTTTGAATGATCAGTGAAGACAGGTCTGGTATGGTAAAGTGAGGAGTTAGGAAAAACAGAGAAGCAGAAAAATAAGATGGGATCATCTGATGGATGACTCCTTAAGATAAGAGCTGTGAGATCCCCGTGAACCCTCAGAGCTTGCAGAAGTGGTCTACCAACTCCTAGAAAGAGAAAGAACCTCACTTTGTGCTGGAAAATGCTATAGAGGCCTAACGTGTTGCCTTTAGGGACTTCGCTCTCTCACTGTTACCAAGCTGAAGACCTACTGGGGCTGATAAAAGACTCTACATCAAAGAAGTAGTAAGAGTTAGTGTGCATGTACCAGCAGGAGCAGGACAGACACTGCGACTGGATTTTAAGGATATTTGATTAAAGGAGCCAGAATGTAAGACAGAGATAAGCAAACAAAAAAAAATCATTGACTTGAAGATACTTTCATGGGACACAGGACTTAAAACTTGGAAAAGAACCCAGACTGTCTCTAGTGCATGCTAGAATGCACATACTGTATTATGTAAGGCCGTAAGAGAGGGTTATGTTCCAAAAGAGGACCAAGAAGATATTGTCCACCGAGACCATCAAGAATCCACCATGAGGAGCTGCTACATCACTAAGTTCAGCCGTGGTTCTTCTGAAAGCCAAGCTTGATAGTAGGAGAGGCCATCCCAGAACTGGTCCATGAATATTCATAATGACCGAATCCCCAAAGCAGTAGAAGCCAGATGACTGCACTTAACTGCCAGAAGTCAGGAGGCTGCAGTTAACATAATGACCAGCAAGATCACACAGCCAGGGGTGCTGACCTGAGGGAAGTTGTGGAGATGGCTGATAAAACATGGTTTTCCTAGGAGAAAAATAGAAAGGCAGCCAGCAAAGGTGCTGCTGAAGCTAAAGAAGAAAGCAGGAGAACAAGAACTAAACTGGAAGTAGAACTAGAAGTAGAACTAGAAGGAAAGAGCAAGAGGCAGGCCAAGGGCAGTCACACTCATAAAATGTCAAGATCCTTTGCTCAGTTTCCAGACTTCAGCAGATTTTCAGACCCAGAATCCAGCTGACTAACACCACAGAAAGAGTATACTGTAATCATTCCTATGACACTAACGGCAGCAACTTGAAGCTGGAGTCACCCCCCAGAGTGCCCCTTAGCCTATTTGGTGAGAGCTATCATAGTGGAGAATGGCAAGTAGACGTTTGAAATTGTCCTTCCTCACAGCCACCGTGGTAAGTCAAAAACAATATTGCTTCTTGGAGATAACGATGGAGATGGGTGCTATATTTAAAGATCTAAAGGAAGCAAAGATATTGACTCCCAATATATCTTCATTTAGTTCACTAATCTGGGCCCAGAAAAAGCCATCCTGGAGAATGATTATAGAAGATCACAAGCTCAACCAAGCAATGTCCCTCATCATGGCTGTGTTGTGCCAGACATAAACACTGTTATCCCTCTTCTAAATCTTCCCTCAGAAAGAGAAGTCTAAGGAGTCCCGGAAGAGTGGCTCAATGCTTTAAAACTACACAGGGGATCAGAGACTTATTATTTCTTTATTTTTACTACAGTGAAAGTAACCTGCTAAGGAAGCAGAATCTGAAGATGATTAAGAAAATACCCCTGGAATAAAAAATGGCTGTATCTTAAAATTTGCATAAAACAGCCAGGGCGCAAAGGGGCTGATGCAGCCTTAGTGCCTGAGAGTAAATGAGCAAAGCCAGGACAGTTTTTTCTGTGTTGCTGCCAGTCACACAGATGGGATCTGCCCGGAGCTGGTCTTGCTTGTGTTCCTAACTTGTCTGAAAATGTTTAGAGATTGACATTCCTGTATCAGCACTTTTAGTTTGGGTCTTGGTGCCAGCAACACCTTTAATTTCGTGGTTTCCATTCATCTGCTAGTGACTTGGCTGTTGATACATGCAGCCTCACCCACAGACTAATAAATGATTCCCTAGTTCTAGTGGAACAAACACCTAGGTTAGAAGCCACAGATTGGTGGACTCTGCTTCAGATGAGTCAGGTTCAACTATATTGGTGGCTGACTTAGCCTAAAAGTATGTGTGTGTGTGTGTGTGTGTGTGTGTGTGTGGTACTTGGGATTGAATCCAGGCTCCTCTCACACTGAGTTACATCTCCAGCTCTTTTTCATTTTCTCACTAAGTTGCCCAGGCTGACCTCAAAGTATCTGGGATTACAGGCATTCACCACTGCGCCACGCATCTATTCACTTTTCAGACACGTCCAGGATTGTAGGAGTGGCCCAAAGTTAATTTAGAATCATGAGAGGTGTGGTTTTCTGGGAATCACCCTGAATTAAGGGATCCTAGAGTTGTTCCTGTTCTTGATGACTAATGTACAAACCATTTCATGTCTGTGTCTTCATTTCCTAATGAATATAATAACCCTTCTCTTTGAGACAGTTGTAAGGTTTTGTATAATTCTCATATAAGAGAAACCATGCCTTGAAGTGTTTAATTAGGATAAGGGAAAACACTCCCCCTATACATCAGTTTGCATTTAAGGCCAAAGAATCAATCAAATCTTGAGATTTAATTCATTAGATTTTCTCAATTCAATTGATCTTATCTATGTTAAAGTCTCGATGCACATTTAATTGGAACATTCTATTTTTCAAGAATATGAGCTATGCCTAGTATATTTTTGGCAGCAATATCTAGCACAGTGACAGACATTTTAATAAATGTGTATCGATTTGTAGGAAGCAACGTGACAAAGTCAACAGAGTCATTGATTGAAACTCCTGAGACCAGGGTTTGAACTAGAGTTCCAGCTCTGCTACTAGTGCATTATACAACCCTTCACATGGATTTAATTCTCTCTGCTAAGATTGAGAACATTGCAGCTAATCAACTACAAAGAAACAGTCAGGCTTTTAAAAAGTCTATATAATTTGTGGAATTGTTACTCTCATATTGCTCTAAGGATGAGACACTTTTAAAAACAATATAGACTTTTCTTTGAGCAAATTTTTTTATTAGTACATGTTCGCAGTACATAATGATTACATTCCCCATGGGGAGTTGGTCATGTACATAACTCATCTTAATTCTTTTTTCACCCCTCTTCCCTCTCCTCTTTCAACACTCCCTCCCATCTCTTGGGCTCCTTCCCATTTACAAAAAGATCTATCTCCCTGGTTCCTATTATCCATCTTTTATTTTGCTCTTTAATTCATTTATATTTTGTATCTCTCATATAAGAGAAACCATATGATATTTAAACTGTGTGTCTGATTTATTTCACTTAATATTATGGTCTCAAGGTACATCCATTTTCCACAGATGACTCAAACGTATCCTTCTTTATGACACAGTAGTACTCCATTGTGTATAAAGACCCCATTTTTATCCATTCACCTGTTGATGGACATATACACTGCTTCTAAGATTTAGCTATTATGAGATGTACTGCTATAAACATAGTTATGTGTGTACCACTCTAACATGATGTCTCTAACTTGTTCAGGGAGATATCTAGAAAGGGAATACTCAGCTGAATGGATTTTCTATTTTTAGTCTTTTGAGGACTCACCATAATGATTTCCATAGTGGTTGTACTAGTTTACATTCTCATCAACAATGTAGAAGGTTTCCTTTTCCCTACAACCTCTTCAGCATTTGTTACTATTTGATTTCTTGATTATAGTCATTCCTTTTGGAGCAAGATGGAATCTCAGTGTTGTTTTAATTTGCATTTTTCTAACACCTAGTGATGTTGAATATTTTTTCATGTATTTATTGGCCATTTGTACTTTTTTCTGAGAAGGGTCTATTTATTTCAGTTGTTCTTTTTTTTTTTTTTTTTGGTACTGGGGATCGAACCCAGGTCCTTGTGCTTGCAAGGCAGGCAGTGTAACCACTGAGCTAAATCCCTAGCCCTAGCTGTTCAGTTTTGACTGGGTCCTTAATTTGGGGATGGCTCTAATTTTTTGAGTTCTTTATATAGTTTAAATGTTAGTCCTCTGTCCAAGGTGTAGCTAGCAAAAGTTTTTCCCATTCTGTAAGTTGTCTCTTCTTCTGTTGGTTATTTCCTTTGCTTGCAGAAACTTTTAAATTTTATATAATCCCATTTGTTGATTCTTGATGTTATTTCTTGTGCAATTGGGGTACTGTTCAGAAAGTCCTTGCCTATGCCTATGACTTCAAGAACTTTATCTATTTTTTCCTCTCTCCAAAATCCTATTTATTTTATTTCTATTCCAAAAGACATTTTTGGTACATTTTAGATATACATAATGATAACATTCATCATAGGGAATTTGTACCTGTATATGATATATCTTGCTTTTTTCCCATTCCCCCCTCACTTTGACCCCTCTTCTGCTTCTTATACACAAAAATGTTGTTGCTATTTTTTCTTTCTCTTTTTCTTTTGTCCCTTCTTTTCCCTCCCACCCTGCCCTTGTTCTCCTTCTCATTTGAACACTTTCTTCCCATTTCCCAATTAACTATTATACATTTTAATCCTTATTTCCACTTTTAGTTTCTCACACTAGAGAAACAATGTGATATTTAAACATGTGTGTCCGATTTATTTCACTTAAGAGTATGGTCTCAAGGTGCATTCATTTAGCTATAAATGTCTCAAGTGCATCCTTTTTATGGCAGAGTAGTACTCCACTGTATAAAAAAATACATCTTTACACATTCATTGGTTGATGAGCATTTGGGCTATTTTCAAGATTTAGCTATTACAAATTGTGCTGCTATAACCATGGGTGTGCATATATCACCATGGTATGAGATACTTTTAATTCTTTTGGGAAGATACCAAGAAGGGGAATAGCTGGGTCAAATGGGACCTGTAATCCTAGTTTTTTTTAGGTATCTCCACACTGATTTCCACAGTGCTTGCACCAGTCTACACTCCCACCAACAGTGGAGAAGGGTTGCTTTTCCCCCACAGCCCTGCCAGCATTTGTTACTGGTTCATTTCTTTTCTTTTTTTTCTTTTTTTTGGTACCGGGGATCGAACTTGGGAACTTGCGCTTGTGAGGCAGGAGCCAGAACCACTGAGCTAAATCCCTGGCCCACTGGTTCATTTCTTAATAATAGCTATTCTTAAAAAAAAATAGCCATTCTCTCTGGAGTGAGATGGATTCTCAGCATTGTTTTGATTTGCATCACTCAAATGACCAGTGATGTTGAACATTTTTTCATATATTTATTTTTTCCATTTCTACTTCTTCATCTGAGGCATCTATTCATTTCAGATGCCTGTTTTTGGATTGAGTCTTTACATTTGGGGAGGTCTGACTTTTTGAGTTCTTTATATATTCTACATAGTAGTTCTTCTTCTGAGGAACAGCTGGCAAAAATTTTTTCCCACATTATGGGCTGTCTCTTCACTCTGTTGGTGGTTTCTCTTGCTGTGCAAAAGCTTTTTCATAAGATGAGATCCAAGTTATTGATTCTTTGTGATAGTTCCTGTGCAATCAGGGTTTAGTTCATAAAGTCTTTGCCTACACCAAACTGAATCAAGAAGATATAAAAATTCTGAGTAACCCAGTATCAGTCAATGAAATTGAAGATGTAATTAAAAACCTACTAAGAAAGAAAATCCCAGGCCTTGACAGATTCACTCTGAATTCTTCAAGAAATTTAGAAAAGATCTAATGCTTCTACTTCTCATACTCTTTAATGAAATTGAAAGGGAAGTAATACTCCCAGATTCATTCCTGGAAGCAAGCATTATTACCCTCCTATCAAAACCAGAGAAGGATCCAGCCAAAAAAAGAGAATTACAAGCCAATTCTCTAATGAACATAGATGCAAAACTCCTCAAGAAGGTACTGGCAAACAGAATTCACCAAATCATTGAAAAGGTTATACACCATGACCAAGTTGGATTCATCCCAGGAATGCAGGGATGGTTCAACACACGCAAATCAATAAATGTAATATACTTTATTAACAGAGCCAAGAATAAAAACCATATGATCTTATCAGTAGATGCAGAATTTTACCTACTTTATCTTCCAGCAAATTAAGTGTTTCTATTCTAATATTGAGATCTTTGAGTTATATTGACTCTTGTTTAGTACATGGTAAGAAATGTGTCTAGATTCGGTTTTCTGCATGTGAATAGACAATTTTTCCAGTACCATTTGTTAAAGAGGCTATCTTTCCTCCAGCATGTGTTTTTGGCCCCCTTGTCAAAGACCAGATAACTCATTATGGCTTGTATCTAGATGAACCCCCAAAGCCTCATGCAGTCATAGGTGGAGAGTTTTGAAGGTGGCTGGATTAGGGTGTGTGAATGTGGATTAAGGGTGTGATATTGGTATTAAGGGTGTGATGCTGGGATCAAGGGTGTCCCACCCTGGGTATGGGTGACACCAGTTGATAGGTTTGTAGACTGGATGGAAATGACAGAAAGGAGGCAGGCTTGATGCTGCTGCTGCATCCTGTCTGCTCTGCAACGCGCCCCTGTCATGCTGCCGTGCCTTGGAGACAGTTTATTAGAGACTAAAACCTCTACAAACTGTAACTTTTCTTCCTCTAAGAATAAACCTTTCTTCCTCTAACTTTGGGTATCAGGTATTTTGTAACTAAGCAACAAGAAAAGTAACTAAGACATAGCTGAATGTTCCTAGGGTTAGTTCTGCATCCTCTATTTTGTTCCACTGACCCACATATCTGTTTATGTGCCAGTACCATGCTGGTTTTATCACTGCAGCTTTGTAATATAACTTGAAATCTGGGATTGTGATGCCTCTGTTTTGCTCTGTTGCTCAGGATTGCTTTTGCTATTCTGGGTCTCTCTGGTCCATATGAATTTTAGGATTTTTTTTTTAGCTTTGTGAGGAATGCCATTGGTATTTTGATTGAGATTGCATTAAATCTACATATCAATTTTGGATGTATCACCATTTGATAATACTTTTCCATATTATTTTTTCCATAAATATGTGTGGCTTTCTACAGGTACTATGGTATAATTCAGAGTACTAAATGTAGGTTCTAAGAACGGATTTGCTACTAACTACTTTTGCTACATTTTTTTTTTTGGTACCGGCGATTGAACTCAGGGCCTTGTGCTTTCGAGGCAGGCGCCAGAACCACTGAGCTAAATCCCTGGCCCTGCTACTAACTTTTTTTTTCTAAGTCTTAAGTTTTATTTAATGCTACTAACTTTTGATAACTCATTTCACATTTGTAGAACTTAATTTTCTCATCTGAAAAATAAGTTTGTTACATCATATTAATTCTAATGACCCGCAATGCAAGGTCTATTTCAGGCCTAATAGTCTATAATTCTAAGTGACATTTTTAAATGTCTAATTTTTTCTGATTACAAAAGTAATACTTGCTCAGTTAAAATATTCAAAGACTATAGAAGTATATTAAGTAAAACTTAAGAGTCCATCATAATGCTATCCCTTAGAAATTAGCATTTGCAGCTTGGTAATCTTTCAAAGTTTTTTTATAACATAGTAACACGATGTGTTGTTACACAGTTATTAAAATTTTATCATGTTATACATGTTTTATGATATTTTAAAATTTAACATTATACCATCATCAGCTTTCAATTAGATATATGTAGCTCCATCTCATTCTTTGCCATAACTCTGTTGCACTGAATAGATCCATCCAGCTTATTTACCTACCTCATACTGATAAACATTTAAGTTGGTTTAAAATTTTATTTTTTCCCCCATTAAGTTTATTGGTACATTTTAGGTATAAAATACATTTACATACATCACTGGGATCTTGTAACATTACATGAGTATCTTGGTTCTTATTTTTTTTTCCCCCTTCCCCTGCCCTCCCTTCACCCCCTCCACCCTTCCCTATTTGCAAAGATTTTGTTTCCATTTTTTTCCTTTTCTCATATATTTTTTGCCCTTCTTTCCTTTCCCCTACCCCTCCCACTTCCCCTGCTCCTTTAGACCTTTACTTCCTATTGCACAATATCAATTATACATTTTTAAAATTAAAATATCAAGATCTAGGAGACATTACCACAGATTATACAGAATTTTAAAGGATATAGAAAGCATATTACAAAAATCTGTTTTGAAATAAATTTGACAACTTCTAAGAAGTACCTTGGAAGGCAAATTAATGAAACTAACTAGGGAGGAAAAATAAAATTTGAATAGCACCTATTAAAGAAAGTATATTCCTAGCTTGAAAACCTACCTATATGACAACAGCAGGCTCATATACATTTAACTGATAAATTATATCAAACATTTAAAGCAGAAAAAAGAAGGAACACTTCTACCCTCATTTTAGTAAATCAATGTTGTGCTAATCCTAAAACTGGATAAAGATAATAGAAGAAAAACGTATGAACATAGATAGAAATTTGTTTAATAAAATAAACTATTAGAAGTCAGATCTGGCAATATGTAGAAAGTGGTTTTACTACAAGGATGGCAGTGTTGGTTCAGCATTGGAAGATCCACCCCCAAAAGTCATCATTTTAACAGAGGAAAGGAAAAAGCCATATGATCATATCACTAGTTGGTAAAAAAGTATCAGACTAAATTCTACAGCTGTTCATGGTAAAAGCTATCAGGAGACTAGAAGTAGAACAGAATCTGCTCAACAGATTAAAGACATGTACTCCATTCCAGCAAGAATGCCTTATATGAATGGAGAAGATACAATGCTTTCTCCTTAAGGTGGGGAACAAGGGCAGATATGCTTACTCTTTATCTGTCCATTAAACTTTGAAACCTAGGCCCCACCAAAATAGTCTGGCAATAAAATGACACAATTAGGATAGGATTGGCAAAGTAGAAGCAAAATCTTTATATGTAGATGAAATGATCATCTACAGAGAAAATACTAAGAAATCTCTAGGAGCCCCTAGAACTTGTATTTGAATTTAGGATTAGAAAACACAAGGTATATATAAAAATTCAGGTCTATGTATACTTGCTATAAATGAAGAATTGGATATTGAAATTTAAAAATTATGTAGGAGTACAAAGGACCAAGAAAAGTAAAAAGAAAAAAAAACAGTGCTGGAAGACATTTAGTACCTAATTTTAAGACTTCATCTAAAGCCACAGTAATCAAGGCAGTGTTGGTGTAAGGAAAGACATATATAGATCATTTGAATAAAACAGAGAATCTAGAAATAGAACCACACATATATGGTCCACTGAGTTTTGAAAGATTATTTAACATTAACATTTTATAGAATACAAACTCAATTCAAGAGCCAAGGAAAAGATACTGTTTTCAGCGAGTGGCACTAGAATACCTGGTATCCGTATATAAAAACTTAACCTCAACCCTTTATTTCCATACATAAAAATAACTTGAAAGGATCTATGAACCTAAATATGAAAGACTAAAAGTATAAAACTTGAAGAAGAAATTATAAGGGAAAACGTTTATGAATTTAGGGTAGGCAAGAACTACCTAGGATACAAAAAACATGATGTATAAAAGAAAAAAAATTGATAAATGAGATTCCATCAAAATTCAGAACTTGAAATGACATCATTAAAATGAAAAGTAGTCCTTAAACAGACCATATTTACAATGCATATAACCTAGGACCAGAATATATAAAGCACTCTTACAGCTCATTAATAGACAACTCAATTAAAAAGTACACACAAGAAGATGATAAATAGCCAGTACAGCACAAGGAAAGGTGTGCAACTCTAGAATCAGAAAAATACTAATCACTACAATAACAACATTGAATTATACACTCATTAGGGAGATGAAGTTAAAAGTTTTAGAAGCCTTGTCATGACTCTTTCTTTTTGTTGGATTCTCCCCCTTTGTGTTTAATTTGTCACACCCAATAGATTCATTCTGCTGGAGTTCCTGGGGTTGTGGTCCTCATTGTCTTTTCCTAGGATACTGTCTAAAATTTTTGGGAGTGCTGGGCTGGTATTCATGAAGTTCCTGAGGTGCTCTTTATCATGAAAGTATCTTATTTCTCCATCAATTCTGAAAGATAGTTTTGCAGGGTACATCAATCTGGGTTGGAGGCTGTTTTCCCTTAGGGCTTGAAATACATCACTCCAAGCTCTTCTTGCCTTGAGGGTTTGCATTGAGAAGTCTTCTGTGATTCTGATGGGCTTTCCTTTGTATGTGATGTTTCTTTTCTCTCACTGCTTGTAGAATTTTGTTCTTCTGTTGGATTTCTGGAATCCTAACTATTATATGCCTATGTGTAGATTTTTTTTGATCAAGGCTAGCTGGAGTCCTATATGCCTCACTTATCTGTATGTCAAGTTCTTTTCCCCTCGTTGGGAAGTTTTCTGCCATCACTTCTGTGAACAGTTTTTTTACGTCATCTGCACTCTCTCCTCTTTCTTCATTGACTCCAATCAGTCTTATGTTATTCTTCTTTGCATCGTCTAGCAGCTACTGGATTGATTTCTCATGGTTCTTTACAATTTTAAAGCAATTTTTCTTTTCCTGGTTGCTAATTGCAATCTTATTTTCTACATCTGAAATTCTGTCCTCACATTGGTTCATTCTGTTGCATAGACTTTCGATGGAGTTTTTAATCTCCTGGAAATCTGTTTGCATCTGTTTTATGGATTCCATTCGTTTCCTATGTTGGGATTCTATCATGTTCCTCAGATCCTCTATTTTTTTTCTGTGTCCTCTCTAGATTTATTAATCATGTCTTGCACTATGAGCACAATCTTTGCTGTTATCTGAGAAATTATTTCTGATTTCATTTTTCCCAGATCCTCTTTTGTTGCCAGTTCAGAGAGTCCAGGTGGTTGACTATCAGATTGTTCCATCTCATTTCCCTTTGGGGTTGCTGTAGGTGATCTGGAAGTCTGTTTTTGAGACTTGTTTATGTGTCTTCTCATTTCCACGGGAGTGGGGGGCTTGTGGCACCCGTGCAGCTCACCTTCTCTGCCCTAGAGGTGTGGAATGGCGGCTAGGGAGCCTTCTTCCGGGTGCTGGGACTGACTCACCTTCTCTGCCCTAGGAACGTGGAATGGCAGTGGGGGAGCCTCCTTCCGGGAGCTGGGATGGGTTTAAAATTTTAATAATGAGTATCCTGTATCACCCATAAGCATCTTTGGTTATCTATTTTTGTACAACTTTGAAAGTATTTTTTCAGGGCAAATTCCTAAAAATGGAATTTCTGGATGCAATGGTACAATTTCACATGGGGCCAAATTGCTCTGGAAAGAAGTCCTTAGCAATCTACATTCCCATAAACAGCGTATGAGATAAGAACACTAGGGGGGAATAAAAGAACACTAGGGGGTGCTAAGCATGGTAATTCAGACTTAGTGCCAAGAATTGGAGAAGCTTATTATCTAGTTCGGCCCTTATCCCAAAATAGATCTATACTAGTGATGATATAAAGCATATGGAACCTGAACTCAGGCCAGGATTGGAACCTGGTCACACTTACAGCAAGCAGGACTAGTGACATTGTGTGGAAATAACACACAAGTTAAGTTTGACCCTATAGGAATTTTCCCATAAAACAGACTATTAATTAGTGAGAACCTTGTCACTATTTTATAATCAATGGAAGGCTGGATGAACTTTTGTCAATAAGCAATTTGACCTGATGATCTCTAATGTTTCTTTCTGATTCTAAGGCTCAAGAGTGGAAGCGAGAGAATTGTGGTAATAACCTCTCACAGGCACTTGCCTTCCTAGACTATGTTTTATATCAGAATAACAATTTTTGTCTTCTTTATCCTCCATAATTGAATATTTAATTAAGTTAATTTTTTTTTTTTGGTACCAGGGATCAAACTTGGGTCCTTGAACTTGGGAGGCAGGCAGCAGAACCACAAAGCTAAATCCCCAGCCCCATAAGTTAATTTTTATAAGTCTGCATAACTATCTCTTTCAGAGATCAAGGGCAATATTTCTATTTTCATTAGTTTATGCAACACATACTTCTTGAACTCCTACTCTGTGCCAGGCAGGGTACCAGATGCTGGGATTCTGAGAGTGAACTACACTGACAATTCGTGCCCTCATGGAATTTATGGATTATACTTGTAAATATAGGCTATATTTGCAGGCAGTCATAAAACATTTAACTGTCCATAAAATTAACTGGGTAGGCTATTCAGTGAATCTGAATATGTTCATTTAAAAACAAGAAACATGAGACACATTTTTAAAACAGTGCTTATTGCTGATTTTTTTCAGTAAACATAAAGCAAAACAGTGAGGTGAAATATTTGTTAAGTTTTCAGACAAAGGTAATCACTAAAGCGATTATCAAATGAAAAACAAATAAACTGATTGTCCAGGAAGTTGTATCTGTGTTCCATTTCATCTTCACAGGCCCAGATTTCCAAGTTTAGAAACCCCTGAAAACTCTAGGGTCACGATGACATATCTGGCTAAAAATGTAATGTCACATTTCTTCTGCTAGGAAGGCTACAGAAACAGCAGAGAACGAGGAGACATCCACAGGGTGGCTTTAGGTTGAGTTGTCTGTGTTTATGAAGCAACGTTCCAACTAGACTGCATGTGGCAATGGGGGAAAATATAACAAAGAGAGTTACCAAAGAAATCCCTGAGCCAAAACCCTTTCTTAGGTAAAAATATCATCACAGGTCACATTCCTCTCCTGTCACGCTTGCATGAGCAGACTGTTTCCTGTTGAAAGCTCATTCTGAAAATGAAATGCAGTCCCCACAGTAAGCCTAGCTTACTGCAAATGCAGGGCAGAACAAATAAAATAATCCTTACTTTCAATTACATTTCTTTATTTTAGGTGGGATCTAGAATGTTTAAGAAATAGGAATATATTGAGAAATTCCAGCCCTTTGAAATATATGTGGTTTAAAATTTAAACCACATTGGTTTAAAATTATGTTTTTAAAATATTTAGTGAGAAAATCTTCACAGCTCAGATTTTTTAAAAAAATCAACCAGTTATTCTTCATAAGTTTCTCTTCCTGACATTTGATGCAAATTATTAAGTTTCACCATATGATCCAAATGTATCCCTGATGAAGTGTAACTGGTAAACCACAGAACTATGATCCTCTGACAACTTCAAAGCTAAGCCATTTGGTGTATAATTTTTACTTTAAACATTAATTCATTTGTTCCATCAGCCTCAGGGAGTGTCCTATATCTTGACAGGCAATGTACATTTTGACTTTTTTAGTTGCAACAATGAAATAGCCAATTATAGACTATTTTTGAACAATAAAAACATCAATTTTACACAATCCAACTGAAAGTCTCATCCGTCCAGGCTTCAATTTCTTCATCTAAAATTTTAGGATGTTCAACAAGATGAACTCAAAGGTCAGAGACCCAATAGTACATAATTCTCAGGTTGATGTTCATACACAGATGCATAAGGGAGCATATGCTTGGGTGCCATTTGCTAATATAATCTCCCTAGATACAGGAAAAAAATTCAATTCATTTAAAAAGTATTTATTGAGCACCTCCTTTTGGCAAGGCCCTACTAAAAAGATATTTTTATGATATGGAAATGTTAGAATTTATCGGACTCTTTAAGAAGAGAAAAATTCTAAAATATTTTTGGGGCTTGAATTCCTTGCGTCTTCAGACAAATTTAATTTTGCATATGTCAACACTTGGTCATGCTTAGGAATTCTAAGAGGAATGCTTAGTAACTACAGTCATAACTCAATCCAAAGCCTTCTGCTCTGAGTCTATGAATAAAGAGGGAACAAACTGTGCCACAAGAGTTTCACAATCTCTTTCAGGCACTCATTTCACTATAAAGGGAAATTTATGAAATTTATAAATGTGCCAGATTCTCCCAGGATAGACACTCAATGTATGATAAACCACTACAGTGCATTAACTCTTTTACTCAATAAATTGTTCAATAAATCTACAAACATTGCCTGAGTGGTTATTATGTCAGGCACTGGGCTAAGGTTCAAGACATGGAAATAAACAGTTCCTCTCATCGAGGAACTCACATTCTATTGAACTAAATAGATATGTAAACAAATACTTGCATTACCTTGTCTTAAGTATGCAAAAAGTACTATAATGACAGAATGTGACCAGGAAGGGGTTTATTTCACAAAAAAAGAGAAATCTGCATGGTATTAAAAGATATAAGAAGAAATTTATCATGAGTGGGGAAGAGGGGAAATGGGAGCAATGAATACAACTGGCTAATTGAACAGAATATGCAAAATGTAAAGGTCTGAAATAATACTGTATTTCAGAGAATGATAAACACCTATAGAGTTTACAGGATGCAACAAAAATGTTAAAGAAAATAAAACTGGTAAGTTACATTGGGACTAACTTTGAAGTTTGCAAGACCAGCCAGAAAATATGAACTTCTTTTGTATTATGCAATTTCACTCAAAGTCAACTGTCCATATATGAACAGGCCAATTTCTGAACTCTCTATCTGAAATCAGTAATCTAGCCAGGTGTAGTTGTACATGCCTTTAAGCCCAGCACTTGGGAGGCTGACACAGGAGAATTGCTATGAGTTCAAGACCAGTCTGGGCTACATAGTGAGAGCCTATTTTTTAAAAATTTTAGACAGAGGAGGCTTCTGACCCACCCTACCACTGCTCCCAGTGGAGAGGAGGCTTCCAGGCCAGCTTAGCACTGCTCCCAGTGCAGAGGAGACTTCCGGCCTGCCGTAGCACCGCTCCCAGTGCAGAGGAGGCTTCTGGGCCACCTTGGCAAAGCTCCCAGTGTAGAGGAGGCTTTCAGGCCACCGTACCACCACTCTCAGCACAGAGGAGGGTTCTGGGCTGCCTTGGCACCACTCCCAGCACAGAGGAGACTTCTGGCCCACCGTACCACCACTCTCAGCACAGAGGAGGCTTCTGGCCCGCCATACCACCTCTCCCAGCACAGAGGAGGCTTCAGGGCCACCTTGGCACCACTCCCAGTGCAGAGGAGGCTTCCAGGCCACCTTACCACCGATCCTAGCACAGAAGAGGCTTCTGGGCTGCCATACCACCACTCCCAGCTTAGAGGAGGCTTCTGGCCCCCCTTAGCACTGCTCCCAGCACAGAGGAGGCTTCTGGTCGGCCATACCAATGCTCCCAGAACAGAGGAGGCCTCTGGGCCACCCTACCATGACTCCCAGTGCAGAGGAGGTGAGCTGGGAGGGCACCAGCAACACACACACAACCACACACCACACACCACCACAACCGTCCCAACCTCCCACCCCAGTTGAAATGAGAAGACATGTAAACAAGTCTCAAAAGTAGACTTCCAGATCACCTACAGCAACCCCAAAGGGAAATGAGATGGAACAATCTGATACTCAACCACCTGGACTCCCTAAACTGACAAGAAAAGAGGATATATAAAAAATGAAATCAGAAATAATTTCTCAGATAACAGCAGACATTGTGCTCATAGTGCAAGACATATTAATAAATCTAGAGAGGAGCTCAGGAACATGATGGAATCCCAACATAGGAAACAAATGGAATCCATAAAACAGATGCAAACAGATTTCCAGGAGATTAAAAACTCCACTGAAAGTCTATGCAGCAGAACCAATATGAGGACAGAATTTCAGATATAGATGATAAGATCGCAATTAGTGACCAGGAAAAGAAAAATTGCTTTAAAATTGTAAGGGGCCATGAGAAATCAATCCAGCAGCTGTTAGATGATGCAAAGAAGAATAACATAAGACTGATTGGAGTCAATGAAGAAAGAGGAGAGAGTGCAGATGACATAAAAAAAGCTCCTCACAGAAGTGATGGCAGAAAACTTCCCAAGCAGGGGAAAAGGACTTGACATACAGACAAGTGAGGCATACAGGACTCCAACTAGCCTTGAACAAAACAATTCTACACATAGGCTTATAACTGATAAGAGTCCAGAAATGCAACAGAAGAACAAAATTCTACAAGCAGTTACAGAAAAGAAACAAATCACATACAATGGAAAGCCCATCAGAATCACAGCAGACTTCTCAACACAAAACTACAAGGCAAGAAGAGCATGGAGCAATGTGTCTCAAGCCCTAAGGGAAAACAGCCTCCAACCCAGATTGACGTACCCTGCAAAACTATCTATCAAAATTGATGGAGAAATAAGATACTTTCATGACAGAGAGCACCTTAGGAACTCATGAATACCAACCCAGCACTCCAAAAAATTTTACACAACATCCTACAAAAGACAATGTGGATCACAATCCCAGAAAGCCCAGCAGAATGAATCTGTTGGGTGCGACAAGAACTTAAATGCAAAGGGGGAGAATCCAACGAAAAGAAAAAGCCATGACAATGATAAGTCAATACATATCAGTTTTAACCATCAACGTTAATGCTCTCAATTCACCAATCAAAAGAAACAGACCGGCAGAATGGGTCAAGAAGCAAGATCCAACAATATGTTGCATGCAAGAAACATACTTAATTCAAAAAGAAACTCATAGACTGAAAGTTAAAGGGAGGAAAACAATACTGCATGTGACAGGAACCCGAAAAAAAGAAGGAATACCTATCCTATTTGCAGATCAAGTGGATTTCAAACCAACACTGATTAAGAGAGACAATGAAGGACACTACATCCTTATAAAGGGAACAATCCAAGAGGAAGAGATAACAATCATAAATATCTATGCACCAAACACTACTCTGCCCAACTATATAAAACAAATACTAACAGACATGAAAAGTCATATATGCACTAATACAATAATGGTGGGGGACCTCAATACCCCACTGTCACACACAGATAGATCAACTAGACAAAAAATGAGCAATGAAATACTAGAACTCAATCACACTCTTGAACAAATGAACTTAATAGATGTTTACAGAGTGTTCCACCCCACAAAATCAGAATACACATTTCTTTCAGCTGCACATGGGTCATTCTTCAAACTACATCACATACTCAATCATACAACATGTTTAAGTAAGTGCAAAAGAACTGAAGTTATCCCCTGTATATTATCGGACCATAGTACTACGAAATTGGAGATCAATAGCAAAAGAAACTGCAAAAATTCATATACATATGAAAATTGAACAACACACTTCTGAATAACCAATGGGTAACAGAGGAAATTGAAGAAAAAATCAGACAGTTCCTTCAATTAAATGACAATATAACATATCAGAATCTATGGGATGCAATGAAAGTAGTCTTACTAGGGAAATTCATAGCAATGAATACTCATATTAGGAAAACAGAATGAGCCCAATTAAACAACCTGATGTGGAACCTCAAGCTTCTAGAAAAAGAAGAGCAGGAAAAACCCAAAGCTCATACAAGGGAGGAAATTATAAAGATCAGGGCAGAAATCAATGCAATGGAGACTAAGAGAACAGTACAAAAAAATCAATGAAGCCAAGAATTGGTTCTTGAAAAGAATCAACAAAATTGACAAACCCTTAGCCAACCTTATCAGAAAAAGGAAAGAAAAGGCCCAAATCTGTGCAGTTGGGAATGAAAAGGGTGAAATGACAACAGACCCAGCAGAAATTCACAGGATCATCAACATCTACTTCCAGAATCCATACGCCTATAAGATGGAAAACACAGAAGAAATAGACAGATTCCTACATATGTATGAATTACCAAAGTTGAATGAAGAAGATCTAAAAATTCTAAACAACCCATTATCAAGCAATGAAATTGAAAATGTAATTAAAAACTTACCAACTAAGAAAAGCTCATGTCCTGATGGCTTCACTGTTGAATTCTACAAGACATTTAGAGAGGAACTACTGCCACTATTGTTTAAACTCTTCAATGAAATTGAAAGGGAAGCAATACTCCCAAATTCATTCCTGCAAGCAAGCATCACCTTGAACCCCAAAGCAGAGAAAGACCCAACCGAGAAAGAGAACTATAGGCCAATCTCACTAATGAACATAGATGCGAAAATCCTTAATAAGATACTGGCAAATAGAATGCAGAAGATCATGAAGATCATACACCCTGAACAAATGGGATTCATTCCAGGGATGCAGGGATGGTTCAACATATGCAAATCAGTAAATGTAATACACTATATCAATAGAGCCAAGGACAAAAACCATATAATCATCTGAATAGATGCAGAAAAAGCATTCGACAAAATCCAACACCCATTATGATAAAAACCCTACAAAAAACTGGAATAGACAGTCTCTACCTCAATCTGATAAAAGCCATCTATGAAAAACCAACAGCCAATATCATACTAAATGGTCAAAAACTGAAATCCTTCACACTAAAATCAGGAACAAGACAAGCATGTCCACTATCACCACTCCTGGTCAATATAGTTTTGCAAAAATTAGCCACAGCAATTCAAGGAGAAAAAGAAATAAAAGGAATAAAGATAGGAAATGAAGTCAAATTGTCATTATTTGCACATGACATGATACTCTATACAGAAGACCCCAAGAACTCAAAAAAAAGTCTTCTAGACTTAATAACCAAATTCAGTAGAGTAGCTGGATACAAGGTCAACACACAAAAATCAATAGCTTTCCTCTACATGAACAACAGACTCACTGAGAGAGAGAGAGAGAGCAAACAATTCTTTTCACAATAGCATTAAAAAAACTGAAATACCTAGGAATCAACCTACCAAAAGAAATCAAAGACTTCTTCTCTGAAAACTATAGCACTCTGAAAAGAGAGATTGAAGATGATATCAGAAAATGGAAAGACATCCCCTGGTCCTGGGTAGGAAGAATCAACATAGTGAAAATGGCCATACTTCCAAAACTGGTATATAGATTCAATCCAATCCAAATTGAAATCCCAGCAGCATACTTCATGGACCTTGAGAAAACAATCCAAAAATTCACCTGGAACAAGAGACCTAGAACAGCAAAAGCAATTCTAGGTAACAGAGACATGGCAGGGGGTATCACAGTCCCCAACCTGCAACTATATGACAAAGCTACTGTGGTAAAAACAGCATTGTACTGGCAAAGAAACAGACCTGAGGACCAGTGAAATAGATTAGAAGATGCAGAAACAACTCCAGACACACTCAGCCACCTCATCTTCGACAAAGGAGCCAAACACCCTCACTGGAGGAAAGAGAGCCTAGAAAAATTGGGTTTAAACTTGCCAAAGATTAAAACTAGACCTATATCTCTCACCATACACTAAACTAAAATTGAAATGGATTAAGGATCTAAATATTAAAATAGAAACACTGAAATGCCTAGAACAGAGGTTAGGTAGAACTCTTGAAGACATTGGTGTAGGAAAAGATTTTATGGACAAAACCTCAGTTGCCCATGAACTAGCACAGTCAACAAGTGGGATCTCTTCTTATTAAAAAGCTTCTGCACAGCAAGAGAAACCACCAGCAGTGTGAAGAGACAACCCACAATGGGGGAAAAAACCTTTACTTACTTTTCCTCAGACAAAGGTCTACTATCTCAAATCTATAGAGAACTTAAAAAAATCAGACCTCCCAAATTTATAGACCCAATCCAAAAATGGGCATCTGAAATGAACAGACATTTCTCATACAAAGAAGTAGAAATGGCAAATAAACATATAAAAAAATGTTCAACATCACTGGTCATTCAATTGATGCAAATGAAAACAAAGCTGAGATTCCACCTCACCCCACAAAGAATGGCTACTATCATGAAATCAACGAATAACAAATGCTGGAGGGGCTGTGGGGAAAGAGGAATCCTGCTCCACTGCTGGTGGGAGTGTAGACTGGGGCAACCACTGTGGAAATCAGTATGGAGATACCTCAAAGAACTAGGACTGGAAGTCCCATTTGACCCCGCTATTCCACTGCTGGGTATCTTCCCCAAGGAATTAAAAGAATTATACCACAGCAATATATGTGCACCCATGTTCATAGCAGCACAAGTTGTAATAGCTAAAACTTGGAAGCAGCCCAATTGCCCATCAACTGGAGAGTGGATAAAGAAAATCTGGGTTTTTTTATAAAATGGAATACTGCTCAGCCATAAAAAATGAGAAATTAGAGACATTTATAGCTAAATGGATGCACATTGAGGCGATACTCTTAATTGAAATTAATAGGACACACATGTATAAATACCGAATAGTTTCTCTAGTGTGAGAAATTGAAAATGTAAATAAGGACTAAATGGTATTGTAGATAATGTGAAATAGGAAGAAAAGGGGCAAAGGAGAAGGGGAAGTGAGATGGGTAGGGGAAAGGAAAGAAGGGAATGGAATTAACATGAGAAAATGAAAAAATGGAAACAAGGTCTTTGTAAATAGGGAGGGATGGAGGGGTTGAAGGGAGGGCAGGGGACGGGGGAAAAATAAGAACCAAGAAAGATTATGTAAAGGTGGACATTTCCAAAGATGAATATTATTATATTATATACCTAAAATGTACCAATAAAATAAAATTTAAAAAGAAAATTTTTTAAGATAACACTAATCAACATATCTATCTCTTCATCAACACCATATTATATTTGCTATTGTAACATTGTAGTAAGCCTTGTCATGTGGCACAAGAACTCCGACTTTACCCTTTTTTTTGAAAAAAAGTTTTTTGGCTATTAGGTGGTTATTTTTGTCTTTATAAATTTTAGAACATTCATACTTTCTTTTTAGATAGGGTCTTGCTGTATAATTCAGGCTCATCTTGAACTCACTATGTAGCCCAGGCTGGTCCCAAACTCCCAGTTATCCTCCTGGTTCAACCTCCCAGGTGCTGGGATTACAGGTGTGTGCCACCACACTCAGGTAAAATTTTCATACTTACATTGTGAATTTGTCGTTTTTCCTTCAACTTTATCCATTTGCTTATAAGTATTATACACTGTGTATAATTATATTCAAAGTTGTTACGCAGAGACAAAAAAGATTCTCTGACAAAGAAGAAACCAAGAGATAATGGCACTAAAGTAGGTTTCTTGTAGGTGGCATATAGTTTAGTGCCAAATTTTCACCCATTCTGATTATCTGTTTTATAATTGGCATGCTTATATCATTTACATTTAATGTTATTACTTATATGTATGTATTTATGCTTACCAATTTATTATTTGTTTATTCTTTACTCCTTTTTTCCTTCCTCTCTTACCCTTTCCTTCTTTTATTGGGTTATTTTAACATTTGTAGCAACCCATTTTAATTTACATATTCTACCTTTTTATTATTTCTCTTTGTTATTTACAGGCAAGGAGGTACATACACTTACATTTTCTCAGTATACTAAGAATCAATACTTTTCCATTTCAAATAAAATCAGAGTTTTTTCCTCTATCTAGATCCCTTTTCCTCCATGCAATTGTCTTATATCAGATAATGTATATTTTAAAAAACTTAAAAGAACAAAAATCTATCATATTTGTCTAAATACAGTAGACCCTCAAATTATGACCAGCCTCATATGTGAACAATTTGGGTTTCAACCAGAATTTTAGTTTTAACTTACAACCAAAGTCTTGAGTTATGACCTGAATCCTTGCCACTTGTGTGGTTATAAGCAAAGACTCACAATCCCAGAAAAATGTATGTAAGCATACGTAAGCATCAGTCTGAGCCCAGATGCACATGTTTGTGGACATGACATTAGTCATTGATTTATATAATCACTACAATTACTGCTATCAAAGTGGCCCCAAAAAAGCTATAAAAGAAACTAAAGAAGGGAACATATAGAAAGCAATCACAATTGAAAAGAAGAAGGAAATTGTGGAGAAATATGAGAGTGGCGCTCACGTGACTGGTCTTGTTAATATGTGCAGCATGTTGAAATCCACCATCTTGACAATTTTAGAGAGAAAAGATTTGTATAAGGAAGCCAGTGTTGCTAAAGGTGTTACTCAAATTAGTAGGTCAATCAACAATGTTAGATGAAGTAGAAAGGCTATTACATATTAGTATGGATAAATGAAAGGCAGATGGCAGGTTATAGCCTGAGTCTATAATTTGTGAAAAAGCTAGGGCTATGAATGTAGATCTTATAAAGGATAATCCATCAACAAGTGACAATGGTGAACATTTCGTGTCAGTAAGTGGTGGTTTCACAATTTTAAAGCAAGAACTGGGGTTCATAGCATAAGTAGGCATGGTGAAGCAGCCGGTGCTGATAAAAGGGCTGCTGAAAATTACCACTTCAAAACGATGACATAGAGAAACAGGTTTTGCTCTCATCAAGTCTTCAGCAGTGATGAAACTTGCCTTTTCTGGAAGAAAATCCCCAAGAAAATATACATTACCCAGGAAGAGAAGAAAATGTCAGGCCATAAGCCTATGAAGGATAGGCTAATCTTATTGCTATTTGCCAATGTGAATGGTGACCTCAAGATAAAGCATCTCTTGGTTTATCACTCTGAGACCCCTAGAGTGTTCAGAAAACATAAAGTTATGAAAAATAGGGTAGGGATCATATGGAAATCTAATGCAAGAGCACTTTTTCTTGAGTGGATGAAGGAGGCTTTTTGTCCTACTGTTGAGAAATATCTAGGGGACAAAAGTTTACCACTCAAGGCTCTCCTCATCATGGACAATGCTCCTGCTCACCCACAAGATTTGGAAAGAATTGGCTGAAGAATTCCCATGGCTCTCAGTCGAGTTCCTCCCACCTAATACAACTCTTCTACTGCAGCCTATGGACTAGCAGATTATAACTTTAAGAAGCTATACACCAACAAACTGTACCTGAACTGCTTCCAGATGGTCTCAGGTACAATGTAAGCCTTAAAGAGTTCTGGAAAGAACATTACAACATCCTTTCCTATGTGGAGTTGAGAAATCCTGGGCCAATGTCTCTCTAAGGACACTGAGATCTGCCTGGACGAAAGTATGGCCTAAAGTTTTAGAGGACAGAGACTTTGAAGGCTGTGTAGAGGAGCCTGAGCCTTCAACTGACCCTGTGGTTGATGACACTGTCACTATAGCAGAGTCCATAGGCTTGCAGGTAGACAGTGGTGATGTTGAGGAACTGGTGGAGGAGCACTCAGGAATTGTCTACAGAGGAACTTTAGCAACTTCTGCCTGAGCAACAGAGAATGGCAGCTGAAGAGCTTTCTCAAGAGGAGGGGGAGTATCAACAATCAGTGCAGCAAAATTCTTCTTCTGAAATAAAGGATTTTTTGAAAAAATGGACAGAGCTACAAACATTTGTAGAGAAGACCCACCCAGACAGAGAAAAAGCCAATCATTGCATTCACTTGCTTAATGACAATGTCATGTTATACTGCAGAACAGTGTTAAAGAAAAGACAGAAACAGACAACCTCAGACTAGTTTTTAGTTTTGTTTTTTGCTTAAATTCTTTTATTGGTACATTTTAGGTATACAGTATGTTTACATTTATCATTGGGTGCTTGCACCTGTACATGATATATCTTGGTTCTTATTTTTTCCCCATTACCTGTGCACCCTTCACCCCTCCACCCCTCCCTATTTACGTACTTTGTTTCCATTTTTTTTTCTTTTCTCATAATTTTTCCTTCCCATTCTTCCCTTTCCCCATCTCCTCCCACTGCCCCTACCCCTTTGGACCCTTTCCCATTTCAAAGTATCAATTGTTAGTTATTAATCCTCTTAATCCTTATTTACACTCTCAGTTTCTCACACTAGAGAAACTATTCGGTATTTACACATGTGTCTTATTTATTTCACTTAAGAGTATGGCCTCAGTATGCATCCATTTAGCTATAAATGACTCCAGTTTCTCATTCCTCATGGCTGAGTAGTACTCCATTTTATTAAAAACCCACATCTCCATAGTTTTTAGTTCTGAAAAGGTTGAGACCTAGTAAGTCAGAAGCAGGTCCTAATGGGCTACAGATTCTCCCAAGGAGAGAAGGGACACCAGGGAGCCAGATTCCTGATGTTCTTATGGAAGGGGACTCTCCTTTCAAACAGTAACCACCTTCCATTTCATCCTCCCTCCCTGCAAGCCAAATATGTCAACATGAATGGTGAGTACAGTATGAAATTTTTGTTTCTGGTAAACTAGGCACATTTCATAACTTTTTGATGACTACACTAGGAAAATTATTGGTGTTTCTGGTAAATTACAATCCCTTTTTATTATGAAAAGGTTAGTTAAGGGGTCCTTTGGGAGGTTCGGAATGCATTATAGGAATTTCCATTATTTATTCTGGGAAAAATAGCCATGACTTACAACCAACTTGTGTTACAAACAGCCCTCTTAAATGAATTGACTTCGTAAGTCAAGGGTTCACTGTATTTCCCACTTATATCATTCTTTCTTCATTCCTGATGCTCCAAATTATCTTCTGATATTATTGCCTTTTTGTAGTAGAATTTTATTAAGTAATCCTTTTAGATCAGAACTGTTGGAAATAAATTCTATTACTTTTTATTTGAGAATCTGTGTCTTTTTTTTTTCTTTTTTGAGACAGGGTCTCACCATATAGTTCAAGCTGGTCTCGAACTCACTATGTAGCCCAAGCTGGCCTCTAACTTATGGCCATTCTCCTGCCTCAGCTTCCTGAGTGCTTTGATTACAGGCATACCCCACCATACCTGGCAATGTGTCTTTATTTAACCTTCATTCATAAAGAAGATTTTTACTGGACATATAATGCAGGGTTGATAATTCTTTTCTTTCAGAATTTAACAATTCTGTGTCATTATCTTCTTGCTTGAACAGTTTCTGGTGAGAAAACTGTAGCCATTTGAATAGTACATAATTTTTTTCTTGCTACTTTCTAAATATTTTCTGTCTTTGTGACATACTACAACATGTATCTCTTTGGTTTTGTTCCATTTAGGATTCACTGGACTTCATGAATTCATAGATTTATGTCTTTTACCAAATTTCAAAAGTTTTCATCCATTATTTATTAAAATAATACATATTTGTTCCTCATGTTCATTTGATCTTATTCTGACACTCGAAAAACATGAGTATTAGATATTCACGAATGCATACCTTTCCTGTCTCTGCTTCCCAAGTAACTGGGACTACATGCACATGCCGCTGTGCCTGCCTTAAAAACTACTTTTAGAAAAGGTCTGTGCCATTCTCTAATAATTTGATTCACTCACAAGGCTGAAATCTAAGAGTTTTTTTATATACCCAATTTTTCAGTGCTATTTACATTGATTAAATCTTAAAAACTGTTCCCCACCATGGACTTTTTCTTCTCATTTCATTTTCTTTTCTCATTTTTTGTGCCCTAACCCCACCCCCCAAGTGCTATGGATTGAACCCAGGACCTTGTGCATCCTAGGCAAGTGTTCTATCACTGAGCTATGTCCCCAGTCCCATCGTGGTCTTTTATAACATAAAAATACCATGGAAGAAGTACAGGCAGAAGCCACTCCTTCCAAAGCCATGTGTTTCATCTACCCCGATAGAGCACTGACTTTTGAGAGCAGAAATCATGGCTTTGTTGCTATATGGTATAAGAAAATATATGGATATATATGACAAGTGGAAATGCCAAAGACAGAAAAGAGTATGGACAACAAGCCTGTACATTAAAGAACACACATAAAGGCAGACCATGTAGAAAAAGTTGATAGGAATAGATGCTGTGTATCTCAAGGAACTATAGAATTGGCTAGATGTAGGGAGGAGGAATTGAATGAAATTTATCTATTATCTTAGAAAATGCTAAAAGAAGAGAGGCCTTCAAATAAATGTAACTGGCTTCTCAGACAACAAGGGGGACAGAATTTATAATTCCTAGTACATCAATCTGATGATAATACTTTGTTTGTTCATAGACTTTTACTAACAAGTTAGTTAGAAATAGAGTGCATTTTTACTAGGTAAAGCATTTTTATTCAATAAGATTTTGATAGAACATACTTTGGTAGTTTTGTACTAAACAACCCCAAGATTTCCTTTGGTTCTATGTGTGAAAGGCAAATATGATTTAATATGATATACAGTTTATCCCAAGAGATATTTGTGGAACTATATTCTTTTTTTTTTTTTTTTTTGGTACCAGGGATCGAACTCAGGACCTTGCACTTGTGCGGCAGGCACCGGAACCACTGAGCTAAATTCCCGGCCCTGGAACTATATTCTTAAAAAGTGTGAAAGATGAGGTTCCCATCGGTCACTCCAACTGAAGGGAGGGAAACAGTAACAGTAAGAATGCATGTGGAAAGCTGAGTCGAGATCACAATTTGTCAAATTTTGTGTTTTGAGAATGAGCTAGCTCCCTGATACTCAAGTAGGAAGCTAAGATTTAGTCAAGGAACCACGTGTTTATAAGAGAGTAAGTTCCCCAGAAAAAAAGGTACACAGAGTTCTCTTTATAAAGCTGATGAAATCAGTCTGCTCGCACACTGCTACAATTTGGATGTTAAATGTCCCCCCCAGAAGCCCATCTGTTAAAGATTTCATCCTCACGGAGTGCTATTGGGAGGCACTAGGGACCCTTAGGAGGAGAGGTGCTGGGGAAGCTTCTTAAGCCAGTCGCAAGTGTGCCCTGAAGAGACTGTGGGATTCCAGGCCCTCTCTCCTTCTCTTTTGTTTCCTGGCTGAGAGGTGAGTGACTTGCTCCACTACACACTCCTACTGTGATGTGCTCTCTCACCACAAGCCCAGATTTATGGAGGCTCCAAAACCATGAGCCAAAATAAACCTTTGCTCTTTGTAAGCTAATTATCCCAAGTATTTCATTATAATAACTCAAAGCTGACTAACATACAAATCAACCTAGTTTTTAGAGGCTAACCATTTTCTTTTTAGGATTTCATCAGTACTTACTTAGACTGGTGTTCTGCACATAGCAAATTCTCAAAAGAAGAGAATCAAGTTCTTGGCTTTTTGCACTCAGCTACAACTAGTGATTTGATTCATTTGAAAGTATCTCAGTGGAATTTGTCTAAAATATGCAAAGAAGAGAATATGAAGTTTACAATCTCCAGTCAGTCCTACATATACTGTTTTCCTTGCTTTCATCACCACCAAAATGAATGCCTTAAATGTCTGAAGCACTGAATGAATGAATGAATGAATGTAACCCCTGGTGAAGGAAAGGAATTGGCCCATTTGTTCTTGTGGCTCCCTGCACAAACTTTCAGAGCCAGTCCACCCACAAGGAAAGAATGCCATCTGAATGAAGCTAAACAATTGCTCTCTCATTACCACTGGGCTCCTGGCACCCAGCACGTCCTGGAGTCCTGGTGTTAAGGAATGCATCCTAGGCCTCTGCCGGCACAGGCATGTCAAGGTGATGCTTCTAGCACAAGCCAGGAGCTCAGGTTTGTTTCAAGTCCTCACTTGCTTTTGATGGAAGGTGCGCTGGCAGCTGTTGTCATCATTAGCCTTGTGGCAATACTTTCTCCCTTAAGTGCCTTATGTCTCATATGAAAGCTTAATGCTCATTAAATAAGGAGGGACTTTGGAATATGTGCCAATGTCAAACAGTAAAGTTTTTATTTTCTCCTGTTGTAACAGTTTTGAAGTCCCAAATTTCCACATCTCAGTCCTTTAACTTCACTCGGGATTTTAAATTAGATATTGGGGTGAAAACAGGAAGATACCAATTCCTTCTCCTTATTTAATAATCTTTACCAGAGAACTAGCAAATGAACGTTTCAGAGCCTGTGAGGCACTAGTAAATGGAATTCCCCAATAATTCTGGTATTCATGGGGTGAATTAGCTGTCCACCTATGACTGTATAACTTAGAGATATATCTAAATCTGTATCCTCAACCCAATATAGCCTTACATGGTATCAATATTCTCCTGGCAGTAATGCAAGTCAAAATAAGTAAGAGTTATTGTGTACTTACTATGTGCCAGGCAATATCTCAAGTACTTTAAACCATAAAATGTTTACAAAAGCTCTGAGATAAATATTTGTCTCCATTTTACATATGAGAAAACCTAAGATTAAAGAGGCTAGAAACTTACTTCAGTTTTTACTGATTATAAGGAAGACTTTTTAAAATGTGGGCAAAGTTCACATTTATTAAAGGTAGGAAGAAAACAGAAAGGTAGGGAAAAAAATGGGCTCTGCAGAGCTAGCTTGCACCAAGTGAGGAAAAAATTAAAATACACCCTACAGCTCAGAGTGAGTTACCATGATACAAGATAGTCTCTAAGAAAGACTTTCTTAAGTTATTAGCATTTCCTCATATTATAAAGACATCCACCCTACTAGACTGTATATTTTTCTATGTCCAAAACTACTATTTACTTCATTTTTAATCTCCCATAATACCTAGAACAATACCTCACACATACAAGCCTCTTACTAAAAGTTTACTAAGTCAATGAAAGACTCCATAGTCTGAATGATTGGCTATTCCCTCCTTAAATTTTTTCACATTATAGAATAAGATTAAGCTGTAGAACCCTCAAAAGTCATTCCTACCCCTCATACACATAAACTTGTTTGCCAAATTTACCTGGGTCTCTCTGGAGCCCAAAGCACCAGTTGCCAAACAAGTCAACTTTAACATCAATCAACGGGTTGGGACAGGTAAGTAAGGATATCGAATCCATTTGAAAATGCAGATGAAATTTAGGGATGTAAGAATATATTAATCAGTGCTGGAATTTGGCCAGGATTCTAAGGTAAATACCGATTACCTTTTGATAATTTAAAAGCATACAAACACTGTTTAGCTGAATTTCTGATTAAGAATTTCAGAGACCCACAGAAAGGGCAAAAACATTGATGGACAAAATCTTCCATTTGTACTTTCATATCTAACAAAGAAATTTTTTGTCAGGTAAGTAATAAAATGAATCCTAATTAATGGAGTTGGAGCAAGAGGTGTTTCCAGCAGTACAATCTGTTGTGCACATTGTAACTCTCCTTTCTGTAAAGGTCTCCATAACCTCAGGTATTTCAGTGTACAAGGGAAAACAAGAGAACAAATTTTATCAAAATGGAAACTTTCTCAGCACCTCTCTGTCAAGATAATTTAGGTGTGATCTCACATAAAAGAGAATAAATTAGGTAACTTTTCAAGGTCTCTATCCGCCTTCAAGTTAGGAATTCTATTAAAGGATATAAAACAAAATAAAGCAAATAAATAGGAGAGATGGATCTTTGGATTTAAGTGGTATACCAACTAAGTACGTGTGCACCTTGTTTGAAATCTAACTTTAAAAAGCACTTTTTTGTTTGGTGGTTTTGTTTAGTTTTGTTTTGGTGCTAGATATTGAACCCAGGTCCTCATGCATACTACCACCGGACTACACACCCAGCCCACAACAAAACAATTATTAGAGAAGGAGAAGGAGAGAGAGGGAGAAAGAAAGAATTTAAGTAACTGAACACAGATTGAATGTTCGACAATATTAAAGAATTTCAAATAATTGTTAAGTTTAATAAAAAACTTCCATCTTAGAAACATAGATACTATAGTATTTGTAAATGAAATAACATAATGCTGAGTATTAGCTTCAACAGTGAGGTGAGGTAGGCAGATGTCAGCAAGTAGATAAAACAGATTGGCCATGTGTTTATAACTACTGAAGTTCAGTGATGGGTACATGAGGATTCTATTTCCCTCCACTTTTGCATGTTTGAAATTAAACATGATGATAATAAAAATACTTTAACAAAGTAAATTAATATGACTATCACCATGGTTTATGGGATAGGTGAGATGTCACATAGCTCTAGTGAAACTTCTGATAAAACAATTTTCTCTCCTTTAAAAAAGCAAAGATACAAGATAACAGATAAATAGTGACATTTTGTAACAATAAGCTCAAACTTTCACTAATTCATAAAGAAATTTTTAAAAATTTTATACCTGAAAAAATTTTAAACATATATCTTATACAATTGATTAAATCAATTGTAAAAATCAAGCAAATCACATTATTTTTCTAAACTTCAAGTTGAGCTGAACTCCACAAGCTTTGTTGACAAATACATGAAGTACAAGCACTTAAGTTTTGGTTTTAGAACTTTTGGTTTTAAATGTGTAACATTTGAATGTTATTGACAGAATTTCTACATGCTCCTATTAACATGCTAAATTGCTATATTGTACATACCAGAAAGTTAGGATATGGTAACTGTCTTCAAGAACTCAGAGACAAATTTGAAAGATTAGATTTATATAGGAAATAATTAGAGCATAATAAAACTTAGTATATTCAACAAATTTATATACATGACTGTTCCAACCAAAAGTTCATTTTAATTCTTTTTTCCTTTTTATTGGTATATGTTTCCAATACATAATGTTTACATTCATTTTGGGGAACAGATATACATATATGTATATCTTGATCATTTTCAATCCCTTTTCACCTCCATACTATCCCTCCCTTCTCTTTAGCCCATTCCCCATCTCCTAAAGTTGACTTCTCTGTGTCCTACTACTATCTTTTCTTTATTTTACTCTTTAATTTATTCATATTTTGGATTTTCATATAAGAGAAAGCATGCAGTATTTAATTTTCTGTATTTGGCTTATTTTATTTAACATTATGAGCTCAAGATCCATCCATTTTCCTGAAAATGACATCAATTCATCCCTTTCTATTGCTGAATAATACTCTAGTGTGTATATATATCTCATTTGCTTTATCCACTCATATCTTGATAGGCCTTGAGGCTGTTTCCAGAGATTACCTATCATGAATTGTACTGTTATGAGTATGCATGTATCACTATAGGATGATGACTGCAACTCTTTCAGGAATGTACTCATATAACTGGGTCAAATAGGTCAGTTTCTTGAGGAATCTCCATACTAAATTTCATAGTGGTTGCATTAGTTTACATTCCCACTAACAATGTAGAAGCATTTTTTTTCTGCATATACTTACCAGCATTTGTTGTTTTTTGTTGTTGTTCTTGATGATAGACTTTCTGATTGGAGTAAGATGGAATCTCAGAAGGGATTTGGGAGAGAGTATCTTGTTTGGTTTGGATTTGGGTTTTTTTGTTTTGTTTTGTTTTGCTTGGTTTTGTTTGGGGGTTTGGGTAGTACTAGCGATTGCGCAGGGCCTTTGCACTGAGTACATGTCCAGCCCTTTTTTAATTTTTATTTTGAGACAAGGTCTCACTAAGTAATTGAGTTGTCCAGCCTGGGCTCAAACTTGCAATCCCCCTGTCTTTATGAATTCTTTCAGATTTTCTTTCTACACAGACATTCATGTCATCTGTAAGCAAAGAGAGTTTTATTTCTTCTTTTTCAAACAGTATGCCTTTTTCCCCCTTTCCTCGTCTATTGCTTTAGCTACAGCATTCAGTATAGTGTTGAAAAGCTGCAGTGAGAAGGTCTATCTTAGCTTGTTTCTGCTTTTGGTGGAAAGGCTTCTGGTTTCTCACCATTAAGTATGATGTTAGCTATAGGTTTTGCCAGATATTCTTTACCTCCCAAAAAAGGAAGTTTCCCTCTATTCCTAGTTTGCTAAGCACTTTTATCATGAATGGATGTTGCAGTTTGTCAAATGTCTTCTTTAATATTATCATATGATTTTCTTCTTTAGTTATTGATGTCATGTATGACATTAAATGATTTTTGAATGTTGAACCAGTCTTTCAAACCTGTATAAATTCTACTTGCTCATGTTGTAGAATTCTTTTTCTACATCCTTGGATTCAATTTTATTTAAGAGTGTGTTACTGCCTAAAATTATATGTTGCAGAGATTGTGAATTCACCCATTATGAGCTCTGCCTCCTTGTGTTTTATGCTTTAATTCCCTCCCCTTGATTGTGGACTTCTAGCCAAATAGTATGACAAAAACAATGAGATGTCCTGTCACTCCTCTGATTATGTTATATTATACACCACTGTCTTGCTGGTGAATTTACTCCAGATACTCTCCTTACTAGCTTTATGGATTAAACCACCATGTTGGGAAGGCCCACATAGCAAGGAACTGTGGGCACACTTGAGGGGCTGCAGGCACTCACAAGGAGCTGAGGTGGGCCTCCAACTGTCACCCCACAAGAAGCCAAAGCCTTCAGTCCTCAAAGAACAAAGAAATCCATTCAGCCAAGGACTTGAGTGAGTTTGGAAGCAGATCATTCCCCAGCCAAGCCTCCAAATAAGAATACAGCCCAGCCAACAATTTGATTGCAGCTTGTGAGATCCTAACCTGAGGACCTAGGTAAGCCATTCCCAGACTGACCTACAAAAACCATGAGCTAATAAATGTGTGTCTATGCCAATAAGTTTGTGGTGGTTTGTTACAAAACAAAAACAAAGAAAGACAGCAGAAGAAATTTAAATATATGAGTTCAGTTGAATCCTGCAGTAGTGCTATGTCTTTGTTTGTTTAAACAAAAAACAGATTTGACATGACTAAAATCTGAATGTCTTTGGAAAGGACTTCTAGGGTTGGAGGTGTAGCATGCACAAGGCTCTGAGTCTGATCTCAGGCAGAGAGAGAGGAGAGAGAGGAGAGAGGGGAGAGAGGGGAGAGAGGGGAGAGAGGGGAGAGGGGGAGAGGGGGAGAGAGGGGAGAGATGGGGGGAGAGAGGGGAGAGAGGGGAGAGAGAGGAGAGAGGGGAGAGAGGGGAGAGAGGGGAGAGAGAGGGGAGGGGGGAGAGAGGGGAGAGAGAAGAGAGAGGGGAGAGAGGGGAGAGAGGGGAGAGGGGGAGAGAGGGGAGAGAGGGGAGAGAGGGGAGAGAGGGGAGAGGGGGAGAGAGGGGAGAGAGGGGAGAGAGGGGAGAGAGGGGAGAGAGGGGAGAGAGGGGAGAGGGGGAGAGGGGGAGAGAGGGGAGAGAGGGGAGAGAGGGGAGAGAGGGGAGAGGGGGGAGAGAGAGGAGAGAGGGGAGAGAGGGGAGAGGGGGAGAGAGGGGAGAGGGGAGAGAGGGGAGAGAGGGGAGAGAGGGGAGAGAGGGGATAGAGGGGAGAGAGGGGAGAGAGGGGAGAGGGGGAGAGAGGGGAGAGGGGGAGAGAGGGGAGAGAGGGGAGAGAGGGGAGAGAGGGGAGAGATGGGGGGAGAGAGAAGGGCCAGGGATTTAGCTCAGTGGCACCTCACCTGCTTGGCAAGTGCAAGGTCCTGAGTTCAATCCTGGGTACCAAAAAAAGAGAGAAAGAAAAAAGAGGAGGAAAGGAAGGGAGAAAAGAAAAGAAAAGGAATGAAAAGAAAAAGGAAGAGAAAGAAGGAAGGAAGGAAGGAAAGAAGGAAAGAAAGAAAGGAAAAAAAAGAAAGAGAAAGAAAAGAAAGGAAGAAAGAAAGAAAGAAAGAAAGAAAGAAAGAAAGAAAGAAAGAAAGAAAGACTTATATTCTACTGTGGAAAGAATAATTTTTCAAATTTAATTAGATTTTTAGAAGGACACAGTACTTCCAGAGGAAATCCAGAAAAATTGGTGTGTTCTATATCTGAGTTATACAGGAAAGTGGACAGTAATTCCATTAACCTCACATTTTAATCCAATTTTCATTCCTGAGATATTCAGTCAATTTTAATATTTTGGATCCAATTTAAAATTTTAAGAATTTTTGAATCTATGATGAGTAGATTTTATGATGAATATTGGACTGTAATTTTCTTGTAATGTCTTTGGTTCTGGTACCAGGATAATACTGTCTTAATAGAATTAATTGAAAAACATTCCCTGTACTTTAATTTTCTGCAAGAGTTTGTATACAATTGGTACTATTTCTTCCTTAAATGTTTCATAAAATTCACCAAGGCCTAGTTCATCTGAGCCTAGAGTTTCATTTTGGGGAAGTTTTTAACTACAAATTCAAATATCTCAATACATATGCAAAACTATTTCCATTTTTTTCTGCTTTATATATTTTTGAGGTGTGTTATTAGGCATATAAGCATTTAGGAATAGTATGTCCCCTTGATAAATTGACCCCTTCACCATTGTGAAATGATCTTTGTTATTCTAGTAATTGTCTTTGCTCTGAGATCTATTTTGTTTGATATCATTATAGGTATTAGCCCTTATTTTCTTCCTGGGGCTGGAAATTGAACCCTGAACTTCACACATGCTAAGCACATTCCATCACTAAGTTATACTTGCTTCCCCACACTATTTTTTGTTTGTTTGTCTATTTGTTTGCTTTGTGGTACTGGGGATTGAACCCAAAGCCTTTGCACTGAGCTGTATGCCCAGCCTTTTAAATATTTTCATTTTGAGACTGGTTCTCATTGTTTCCCAGGCTGGGCTCAAACTTAGAATCCTCCTGCCTTGACCTCTCAGAGTGCTGGGATCACAGGTATATGCCACCATGCCTAGCCATTAGTGATTTTCTTTAGCTTCTCAAAGTATACCAGAATAATATGGAATTTGAATGCTAATAAACTTTATAAAGTAATATACAAGAATTTCTGGTAAGACACATTGGTAGCTATCTCCAGCAAGACCTTTTAGTCTAGTAAGTGGCAGGAAATCTATTTAGAAGATGCCCTAAGCCCATTTCATCAATCCGTGTGTGCTCAAGGGGTCCACTTTTGTAATTTATGAGAAAAGAAAGCTACATCAATCACTGTTTCGCTTTTTTTTTTTTTCCTTCAAAACACTTTCTGGTGGTTTGCCCAATGAGGAAATGAATGCTACGTTTGAATGTTACAAATGTCCTTTACCAGAGTCCAGTCAATGAGTACCTAGAGGAAAGGAAAAGCCTCCAGCATTTAATTCTAGGTGCTATATCCAGGCACCAGCCTGAGAGCCTTCACACCTCTACCCACACGTTTTAGCCTCCAATACATTTGTCCCTGCAAGCCCTGACATTCTTTTAGCCCACAGCTGCTTTGAGTAGTGAGATTTCTTGATTTTCCATGGCAAGGTTCCACGTATTATGAATATACAGTGGGGTAAATTAGTTGAATGGACCCAATTGTATACCATCCTATGTCCCACAAGGACTGGTCAGGATAAGGTTAGCAACAGAGCCTGCCAACCATAATTCAATGAACTGTTTCTTCACCATGTTAGGCAAAAGTCATTACCTAGCACATGTGACTTTCTTGCAGATTTGTGCATTGGATGCCAAAAATGGAAATAGTGACATTGAGTCAGGTGCTATTTATTCTTTCAGAAAATGACTTTTTAACCAGAAATTACCTTCATTTTTATAGCCATGTCTCAACCTTATAGAAAAAGTTTCTCCTCACACCCAAGATATTTCTGGTTCCATCAACAATTTTAGGTTCCTCAGGGAAGAGATTCACAGATGCTTTGTTATTGTATAGGTGATATTTACTTGCTGCCAAGCTACCAAGAATATCTACTGCTCATTGTTTTACTCTCAAAGAAAAACTCATCAAAGAAAAACAAGTGTCATTTGTGTCTATAGCTTTGAGTCGGAGATTTTATGTTTGGTTGTCTGATAAAATCAAACAGCAATTCCTGTTAGAACCTAAAATTGGCCTCAGTGTTTTCAATAAACCTTAAGACTGTGTATGGGAACTCATTTGTTTCCTTATCTGTTACATTTGATTAGAAATAGCAGTGTAAGTGAAATTGTATTTCAGTTTTTAAAGAGGAACATATTTGTTTAAAACAGTGAGAGTTGGACCATAGAACCTTTCATCTAGAGACCAATATTAATAAAGCAATTATTAATAGGTATAAGTAGTACTAACAGTCAGACCTTATTTTTGATAGTGATCATACATAGTTGGTCGTCTTAAACAAACATGAATATGGCAAAGCAAGAACTAACATAATTTAGAGCCCAGTGCAAAATGAAATATGAAGTCTATTGTTTAAAAATTCCAATAGGAGGGCCGGGGATTTAGCTCAGTGGTGCCACCGCCTGCCTAGCAAGCACAAGGTCCTGAGTTCGATCCCCAGTACAAAAAAAAAAAAAAAATTCCAAAAGGAACATTAAACCAAGCCTGAGCCCTTTCAAGTGCAGAGACCTGTATGACTGCACAGGTTACACATCCATGAATCTGGCTGTAGACAAAGCAGACACACTGAGACAAAAGTCACTGTTAAGACCCACTTGTGGGTTGGGAATGTAGCTCAGGGGCACCATACTTGTCTGGCAAACACAAGGTCCTGAGTTCAATTCCAGGGACCAAAAAAAAAAGACCCACCTGTGGGCTTCTTCTTAATTATTCACTTATTCTTATCATTTTATGTCTTCCTACCAACAAGGAGAAGTTCACAGTAGTGTCAGGATACTTCAGGGCCATTAAGGAAGAGGAAAAATGGCTGTTTGTAAGGAAATGCAAACCTTTCTTTGTGTTTTAGTATTAGATAATAATCATTACTTAATTATGAGTTTAATGATACTTTGGCCCAAACAATCTAGAAGAGATTTTAATGTTTAACTCCCAATGATTGCCCAGCTGTTGAACTCTTATTGTTCTGGCAGTCCTCCATCTGAAATCAGGTAATCAATATGGCAATCACTGTTAATACTGGTAGGCCAAGGGGCAGAGAGGTAAAAGGTAAAAGAGTTCAAAAAAGGCAGTGGAACTGAGGACATTAACATATTCATATCACATAACTTCACACAGCAAAGACTGTAACACTCTACAAGTAACTACCATATTCTAAATACCTATAAGCATTTATAAGCACTATAATAAACACATTAATTGCTTAGTCCTCCTACCAACCATAGGAAGTAAGTAAGGGAAGAGAAGGTATTCACAAAAGTAAAGTGAACATTGAATAGACATCAGCCCCTCCCCCTCAAAATGGCACTGGGAACTACTACATCAGTCATGATTCAGGCATACTCAGGTAGATAACTGAAAAAAGTTTATGAAAGAGACTATCTATAAGAATGTGAGCAGATTTTAGAGAAGCTAATAAGGAATGATGCAGGACCCTTTGAAGCCAGCTACAGTAGGAGCTGTAAAAAGTTACTATGAACTGCAAAGAGTAGCAGCATAGAGAAGACTTACTGATAGGAGAAGTGGCCTCCATTAAAGGAACACAGCCCACTAGTGGTGGCCTCCCAAGGGAAGATCTGGGAAAACAAATACTCAAACACCCTCCTTCCTCCTTCAGAATTCCTACTGGTGCTTCCCACTGATCAAACCCAACAAGAGACCACAGGAAGTTTAATTACATAGCACAATGACTCTAAAAGGTTGGTGTGCATCAGAATCACAGCAGAGTTTGTTAGAATAAGGTTGAGGGCCTCCTCAGGATAGAACCTAAAAATCTGCACTTCCCATAAGTCCCCAGGTGTGGCTGATGCTGCAGGTCCAGGGGCCACACTTGAAAATTCACTACTGGAAGCTAAACAGGTCAGCCTTTCTGGCAAAAGACAGAGTAGAGAAAGGTGAAGTGTGCACTGGAAGACATCCAATATAGGAACAATAGAAGGTGGTATGAGGACATCGAACTTACTTATCATCAAACAGCTGCCTCTGACGGTTGTTCCTATGTTTGTTCTTTTTTTCCCTCTGTGAAGGCGAAAAGGCTCATTTTGTTGCCTTGGTGAGAACAGAGAGAAGCAAGTGTTGAGAGACGCTTGAAGTATTTTCAACATACCTTCCTTGAAAACCTCCAAACTTCCAACAATGCCTCACTGCCTCTTACCAACCAGAATCAGGGCCTGCAAAGAGTGTGCTGACAGAAGTAACAGGAAAGAGCTTTGGTTTTCCTTATACCACTATGTTCAAGAGACCACAGTGATTTCTATATAGGAAGATTTAGAAAACTGACAGTTTCAATGCTAAATCTATGACAGATGTTTATAAATATCTTGACTTTTAAAAAAATTAACTTTTTGATGGGTGGGATCATCAATCAAGGATGGTAGTAACCGGTAAGGCTGAAATGGACAGTCTCTCAGTTATAATGTCGTTTGCTCTTACTGTGTTTTCATCAAAGGCTAACAATGAGATTATGCTAAAGATAATTGAATCCTTCCTACCAAAGCAGAAATAAATGTAAAACTAAAAGCTAAAATTTACCCTTCTTTATGTAAACAAGGTTGAGCATGTCAGATTAATGAATGATCTACTTGAGATTGGAGACAGGGATTGAATCTGCATTTGATAGTAGAAAGGTTGTATTCATTTCCTGGCACAGTTCTCAGAACACCTAACTTACATGAAAAATGAAAAGGTCTTAAGAAAGATCCAAACTCATAACTGTTTATTTCCTTAGGTGCTTAACATTAGCTTTTAGCTGTCCACTTAATATACACACTATTTTTTGTTTTGTTAATTTAAAGTTTTGAAAGATGTACACTTTTTTCTTCTTTAATGGGAGAAAAGCTGATGTCAGAAATAGTTGGCTTTAAATCTGAATCCTAGCTGCCACATCACTGGGAGGAAAGGAGATGTAGATATAAACCTACAAAATCTCCATTTAGTATTTACTTATTTATAGACAAATTTCTAAGGCTATAATCACCTTAAGATTTTAATTCCAATAACCAATTTAAGAATCAAACCAATCCCAGGTGTAGCGTCACATAAATGTAGTCCCAGCTTCTTTGGAGGCAGAGGCAGGAGAAGCACACGCTTCAGGCCAGCCTGAGTGACATAGAAAAATATCCTCAAGCTCCTGTTCTTTGAAAAAGAATCAAATAAAAGAATTATTCCACCCAGAAGTTTAAGTTCTATTAGCTTTTTTAGTGTTCATAGTGTTCATCTATAAAACTGGATTATAGATTTTATAGTTCTCCAAAAGTTAGATTATGATCAAAACATGTATAAAACAGAAAAAGAATGAAGGTACCAGTATTTACTAAAGAACACTTTAAGTTGTATTTGGCCAAGTAATATAAATTAAGTCAAACCAAAGATCCACAACTGTAAGCCATTCATTGCACAATTTCATTTGCCAATTCTTCCAAACACATCTGCTTTGCTCTACATAATTGTACCACAACAGCAAGAACTTAGCCATTATTTTGGCCATAACCTCCTTGACAAATCAAGGTCTTCACAGCAGAAAGGAAATCAAAAGAGAACTGAGGCTACATGGATGCTCTAAGACTATTAATTGACCTAAATCCCACTGTCCAAGAGAAGCGGGCTACTTCTGGGCCATATTTTTTCCAATAGGCTAATCAAGTGGAGAAAGCATGAACTGCAGCAAAACCTCTAGGTAAAAATGTTGGATAGCAATATCATTTTAAGAAGTAAAATAAAATCAGCACTTGCCATAAAAATTTCAAACAGTAGAAAAAAGCATAAAGGGAAATTTTAAAAATCCTTACTCGGAGAGGCTGTTCACAGAGTGGGCTGAAGATGAATACCAGAGGACTTGGATCTCAGCTAAAGGACAGTATTGCAGTTATTGAACTTTCAGCAAGTGGGTCTTTTGAAAGTCATGATCTTCTGCAGAAAGGTTTTTCTTGTGTGAAAAATGAACTATTACCAAGTCATCCTCTTGAATTATCAGAAAAAAATTTCCAACTCAACCAAGATAAAATGAATTTTTCCACACTAAGGAACATCCAGGGTCTCTTTGCTCCTCTAAAATTACAAATGGAATTCAAGGCAGTACAACAGGTTCAGCGTCTTCCATTTCTTTCAAGCTCAAACCTTTCATTGGATATTTTGAGGGGTAATGATGAGACTATTGGATTTAGATATTCTCAATGATCCATCAGAGTGAACTCATGGGGGAACCACACTTGATGGTGGAATATAAACTTGGTTTACTGTGATACATGTGCTGTTCATGAAGCAGAGGGGCTGCATCTTGTGATAGCTGTCTTTTGTTATAGTTTGATGTACACAACACTAAAAGTACTGACACAGGAGAATTTCTGCTTAATAATATTAGTGATGATTTGAAATTATTTGAGTCTTTGGATTGTGGCTCTGCAACAGTTGAAAGCACTAAAGGTAGATGATTTCGAAGCTCCTAATTTGTAGTAAAACAATAGCCTTCCCTATCTTTCAAAAACTGTTTCCAGTGAATATCAGAAAATTGTCCAGAGGTTCCAACTCACCTACTTTCTAGGTATTCTATCAATTTAATTTTAAATAACCATTATCTGTATTTGAGCCTACACACTTTCTAGTAGTATTAGAATAAACATATATACAGTAATACCTTGGTTCATGAATGCAGAAGTGTTTAACAGAATTTTACTTCTGTTCACAAACTCCGCATTTGATGACAGACACAACCATGGCCCTGCAGAAACACAAATGCACCTATCTTTTCAAAAATCGTAAAACAAATTAAGTGCATAAACCAAGATACCACTGTAATTGATTTCAGGGACAGCACTTAAAATTGAGTATAGTAGATGTTTGCTATGTTTTTGTGTAGCTTATTAGAATAATGTTTGCTATATTGATTGTATTTACAATTATAGCTCTACTTTGATCCTGTCATGTTGAAAAGTTCAGAGGTTTTGATTTTGATCTTATCTTTAAAATGAGAAAGCCACCAGCAGATGTAGACTTAACAGCTGTACTTCATAAACTTAATATGTACTTAATTTATTACCAGGCAACACTGTCAAAATAAAACTCACTTTTCCTTATTCTTAAAAATATAAATAAATAAATAAATAAATAAATAAATATCCTTACTCTTCTTCAGCTTCTATTCATATTTCCTAGCATAGTTTTGTACTCTTTCAGGCATTTTCTACACAAAATTTTAAAGTGTAAGTATAAATATCCTTTATTTATATATGAATGAGATCATACTCTATTGGTGTGTAACAAGTTTTTTCACTCATTGTATCTTAGAGACTTTGTTATAGTGGTACATATCTACCTACCTTAGAGAATATATTACCTAGAGGGTAGTTACCATTATTTAATTAACCAGTCCCCTATTGATGGAATTCAAGTTGTTTCTAGGTGTTACCTATTTAAAATAACTTACAACTAAAATAATACTGAAATACCATTTTTCACCTTTCAGATTGTCAAGCTAAAAGGCAGGGAAGAAACGGATTCTTGTATATTGGTGGCAGTAATTCAAAATAATACAACTATGGAGAAGAATTTAGTAATATCTAGCAAAATTATGTATATTTTTCATAATAAATCAATTCCATTTTCAGGAATTTATTCCAAAACAACTCGCAAAAATATTATAGAGGCTGCTATAGAAGCCCTCTATAAGACAGAGGCTACAAGTGACCCTATTCTCATGAATTTGGCAGATGACTCTCAACTGAGAATCCCCCTACAAACTGCCTTTGACTAAAAAGAACTGCTTCCAATCCATATCCAATGACTGTTCCACTTGGGCTATGAGAACTCTGGCCCCTTACCTCTAGGAAGAACAACTTTACAGAGTCATCTACCTCCAAGGCTCTCCATGGGATTGGCTGAGTCCTTTGGTACAACTTCACTGCAGTTCAACTCTGCCCAATCCTACTTTTTCCTTCTTCAAAATTGTTGATCCTGAAAGCTCTCAGCAATAACTTCCTCCATGTGCCCCAAATCCAGCTGGCTAGAATGGTTCAAGGAAGCAGACTCTAAAATAAGGTTTTATAGCTGGATTATCAGCCAACTTGTAGCATAAGGATATATCACTGGTGGCAGGTGGCACACTGATAGTACCTGCCATGCTATAGCAGTGTAACTGTTGGAGCTTTTAGATGTGGTGAACAGGATGAGATACCAATGGAAAGAAAATGTACTGGCATATGTAATACCTCAGGCTTTTGTGGGAGTGCTAATTGTAAGGTCATCAAATATCTGTTGTAAAGGATCAAATATCTGTTGTAGAGTACAACTGGTGAACTGGAAAAAGACAATCAAAGGCTGAAAATTATCAGTCTAAGGGGAGAAAATGGAAAACTCAGAGATCTTCCTTGTCAGCAAATAGCCAAGGGGACAGAGGACTAACTAGGCTCAGGATTTGATTATAATTCTCAATCTTGCAAAATCTAATCTAATATAATATAATGTGTCGAAGTCAGGACCCTAGTGGGGATGGACATCATGGTCAGAGGTCTGTCTGTATACAAGGGATATCTTTGTAAACTCACCAAGAAACCATGAAACCTTTTTATCCCCATGAATCCTCTGGCCTGCAAAAATGACCTATTATTCTCAATTAACAGCTATATTTCCATCATAGCACCTTTGCTCAAAAATGAGGCATACCCCCTCTCCCTTGTTTTCTTAACCTGCTTTATTTTTCTTACTAGACATACTATGTGTTTGTGTATATGATACTCTGATCTCCCTAAGTAAGCTCCTTTGGGGGCCAGAATTTTGTTTATTTTATTCATGGTGGTCTTCCATTTTTTAGAACAGTAACTGCCTGGACAGTAATATGTATTCAATTAGTATTTGTTGAATAAACCCCAAACTGGAAATGACCCAAATGTCCATTAACAGATGAATGGATAAACAAAATGTGGTATGCCGGGGATTTAGCTCAGTGGTTCTGCCACCTGCCTCGCAAGTGCAGGGTTCCAAGTTCAATCCCAGGTATCAAAGGAAAAAAAAATGTGGTAGATTCATACAATGAATACCACCAGTATAAAGGGAAGAACTATTGGCATATGCAACAACATATGGGTGTCTTAAAATCATTATATGGAATAAAAAACAGACATAAAATATTAAGTATTATTTCATTTTTATAAAACGAATGAAATGCAGCTCAGTGGAAGCTGAGGATGAAGGATAGAGGGGGTAGAAGATAGAATAAGAGGGGGGAGGAATTATAAAGGAGCACATGGAATTTTGGAGGGGCAATGGACATGTTCCATACTCCATGGTTCTGGTTTCACAGGTGTAAACTCACCCAAACTCATCGAATTGTATGTACACCTTAAACAGATGTGGTTCGATATGCATTTATTATACCTCCGTTAGGGATGCTGGCTAGCATGTACAAACCCTTGGGTTCAATCCCACCACCACACAATGTGTGTGATGTTTTTTGGAAAAAACATACATATATTTCAATAAAGTTGAAAAAAAAATTGAGTCATTTTAGCAGTGTGCTCCTAGCTTAAGTATAACTCTAAACATTTTAGACCAATTTTGTTTGCAAATTTTAACTACAAGATGCTGTAAAAAAAAGAGTATATTTTATCTTTCTCCATTCAAGAAAGGAGTTTCTGAATGCTACTTCCTATATCGGTAGTGAGTAGATCTTTCTGTAGATGTCCCAAAGGGGTATGGAATAGGCGTTTTGAAATCAGCTGGCTCAGGCATACATAGGCGACCTATGCTCAAAAGCACAATTACAGAAAGGAGAGATTATGCTTGAATATAAGCTCCATATTATGATTATGTGCATTTCAGCCATCAATAGCAAAAATTCTAAACATTGAAATGTCTTGATTAATACTTTTCTTAAGGCCAGGGGCATGGTACCTCCTTGTAAGTGAAATCATCTTAATATCTTCACATAGTGCTTGCTTTCCTTTTATAATCCATATGAACTCTGTACCACAGTGTTGTAGAGAATTACCAGTATGTAGAATATGAATACAAAGTTCTAGTTTAAATTTTCTATAAAATTATAAAGTAAAATCAAGTCTTGAAATTGCTTATTTCAACAATTGTCTTTATTTTGGTACTGAGGATCAAAAGCCAGGGTCACTCTACCACTGAGCTACATTCCCAGCCCTTCGTTTTGAGATGGCATCTTGCTAAAGTGCTCATGCAGGAGTCAAACTTGCAATCCTGCTGCCTCAGCCCCCAAATGCTGAGACTACAAGCATGCACCATTGCATTTTTCAAACAATTAAAGAAATTTGCACTGGATGTGGTGGTGTACACCTATACATCCCAGTTACTTGGGAGGCTGAAGAAGTAGGATCTCAAGTTCAAGGTCACCTGGGCAGCACAGTGAGACCTCATTACAAAATTTTTTAAAAGAGCTGGTGATGTAGTTCAGCCAGCCTGGGTTCAATCCCTAGTACCACTCCCCAATCCTCCCAAAAAAGAAAGAAAATAAGAAATGTGCATCAGTTTTTAAAATGAAATTATACAGGAATAATTATAGTATTTCACAATTAAGTTCATATTCACTATGTTTGGAAAACTAGACAAAGACGCAAAAATACACACTATACATTACATTCTCCTTTTAACCAATAAAGCATTGAGCACATTGTTGTGTCGAGGAAAACTGCAATAAGAAAAAGAAGTTAGATTCTTTACTAATTAGTCACTGTTGTCTATTACATAGACTTCCTAAATTTATAGTAGGAAGATGAAATTATAAAAACAGCTATGAAACAACTGGAATAATGAATACCTAAAATATGCATTATACTTTACCAAAATACACTTCAATATAGTAAATGACAGAAAAAGAAGAGTATGCAAAAAACCTAGAAGTATGAATGACAATAATAAATAGCTTGACATTTTCTGTTCCACAGCTAGGAAAAAAAATACTTTGATAAGTGATATCAATTACAGTCTTTTGCACTGAAAAATGAAGTCTTTAAGTAACTCTGTCCCCGCTATCCCTTTTCCTTCCTCAGCTATAGCTTGCCCAATGATCTGGGCTCATACCCTCCTTATTCTCTAGGGAATAATATGAAAGTACCTGTTTGAAAATAAAATGAGGGGTTGAAATTCTATATTGTAGAAGGCAGAATCAGTTACCTGACACCCAATACCAATCCTTGCTGTGTTAAGAATGTCAGTGTTTCACATGCCCCACTCAGGAAAAGGCTGGCTTCAATACAGGCTTCTGTGGCTTTATTCAGTTTGGTTACACTGCAAGGAGTTTAATTTCATGCAAAGCTTTCAGATAGTGCCTTGTAGTGACAGGAGCAAATCTGGTGACCTTAGGCAGCAGCTGGAGTGCAGAAAAAATTAGAGCAACTTGGACTGTTAACGCTTGATCCAAACTTTGGCCTTGCCCTGGAATTAGCCTTCATGAACTGAAAATGAAGTAAATGTTGAGCATCCTGGAGATATTAATTAAAAATGTAAATATAATGGAATGAAAGATGATCTGGTTGTATTGGGGGCTTGCTTATATTATGGTCATAAACAGCAATGAGACTTGGATGTTGGAGATTTAACTAAACTGAACTGATTTCATGAAAGGCTTAAGGATCAACCTGACTGGGAAAAGAGAAGCAAAACACCTGCGCTACTAGTCTACACATGAACAATGCACTTATTTTCAAACAAAGAACAGATAATGCTCAAGCTTTGGAAGGGGAGATCTATTTTTCAGAGAAAGTATGGACACCTGAAAGAAACACAAGGGGCATTGTGTTTAGGAATGAAACATGTGATCTAGGGAAATGCCAGTTTATCCAAGTTTTGGCTGGGTTACTGCATTGTTAAGAAAAGGGACATATTTTTGAAACAACTGCGATTAACTGAGGTTTAATGTGCCTTTTTGTAATTACCTATAATTTTAAAAGATTACATTGCTGCTTGTAAGCCTGGTTAAAGAACAAATCAGGTGATCTTTTAAAAAATAAAAGGGAAAACATCCAGTGTGTTTAGAATTTATCCCCAAATACAGAAGAACTCTATGCTTTGCTATTAACTAAACGCAATCTTGTTAATTCAATTTGGTCTCTCTTGTGACCTTCAGTTTCTCAACATGGTCAACATCAGTGTTTAATATTTCTCAAAATCCATGAAATCATAAAAGTGACTGTAGAGAAACTTCCCGCTCCACATTTACTTTAATTCAACAGAGGACCTGGGTGAACTTTTCTTACACATTCTAGAACTCGTGGACACAAGAACTCTCTGGATCAGAGTAGTTCAAAGAAAGAACACAGATTGCTAGCGTTGCTCTTTGAGTCTCTGCCATTTCTGAACAAGAGGACATTCTCCTCACCATGTGACCTTGTGCAACTTTGATATTCAGCTTCTCCACCTATAAAAATGGAGAATGAAGTATCCCACTGGATTATTCTTAGTATTACTTTTTATAGTCCATGTTTACAAAAATTTGCCAATGTATTGACCAGGCTCTTTGATCAATATTATTTCTTACATCCCCTTTCTTTCTTCTGCATCATTTGGTTTTCTTCTAACGGGAGGACATCATTTAGTCATATTTTAGGAGCATCTGTGAGTTTTTCTCTTGAATTATATTTTGGGCAGTAACTACCTTGTAAGAAACAGTTAATTTACCTTAGCTCTTAGAAGATACGTGGTTACTATATTCAGTTGATGCTGAGGAGAAATCTGTCATTACTGTCATCATATATAAGCAATCTATTTTTTTCTCTAAGATTGGAGGCAGACAATTAGAATAGAAGTAATTTAAAGGTTTCTGTCTTCTTTCTCTTAAGAACAGAGATATTAAGTAACTTTATATTTGTTAATAAATGTATAAGTTCTAAGAAAATCACTGAAATTAACTATCAAACCAGTAGAGAAAAAAAGGATCAAAATCAACCAAACCCATCAAAGGAATGTGAGCAGTGGTAAGTATAAAGATAAAATAAAATAAATGAAAGCACAAAATAAGATGATAAAAATAAATCTAAATACATCAAGACTCACTAAGTGGGGTAAACTCATCAGCTGTAAAACAGAGACTCCAAAATTATTACTTTCTTAAGTCCAGCTATATATTATAAAAGACATTTAAAATCTGAGAGCACAAAAGTGCTGGAAATAATATCATAGAAAGAGATATACTAGGCCATTTTAACAAAAATTATAATCTGGTCTAGCTATCCTAATTGTGGTAAGCAGATTGAAGATGATCCTAAGATCCCCAGGTCCTAGTGTACATACATTTTGCCCAGTTATTCAATCAAACTCCAATCTAGGAGCTGCTGCAGAGAAATTCCATAGATATTTTAAATCAACTGACTCAGAAAAGGAGGTTATCCAGGTGAAACTGACTTAATCACAGAGGCCATTGGAATCTGGTTTTGGAGGTAGGAACAGAAAAAGCCAGCGATTCAAAGCATGATGGGGATTCATTGCATAAAAAGTTCTCCATCACTGGTTTTAAAATGGAGAGCACTGTGCAGCAAAGAATGCAGGTGCCCTCTGGGAGGTAAGAGTGACCCTTGGTTAACAAGCAGCAAGAACATGGGGATCTCAGTCCCACAACTATAAGGAACTAAATTCTGCCACAAACACATGAACTGAGAAGAGGACCTGGCTAGTTAGAAACATAGCCTAGCCAATAGCTGGATTTGTAACCTCATAAGACACTGAGTAGAGGAACAAACAAGAGAATGAGGCCTAGAGTCAAGGAAGAACAAACTAGTCAACATGAATCAATTCTGAGATGGCCCAGATGTTGAATTTAGTAGAGATGTGCAGAAGCTATTGTAAACATATTCTATGATCTAGGGGAAAATATGTTGAAAGAAAATACAGTCTAAAAAAGTGAATAGACAGGGCTGGGGATTTAGCTCAGTGGTTCCTCCACCTGCCTTGCAAGTGCAAGGTCCCAAGTTCGATCCCCGGTACCAAAAAAAAAGTGAATAGGCAGCAAATCTTAGCAGAGAAACATAAACTATAAAAATAAAACCAACTGCTGTGGATTGTACAATGGATTCTTAGATATGAGACTAAAGAAAAATAACAAAAGAAAAACATTAAACAACATAAAGTCAAAATTTGATGCTTCATAGGACACTATTTAGAAAGTAAAAAGATAATCTACAGAATGGGAGATTATAGATTTGCAAATCATTTATCTGTTATGAATATATATAGCAAACTCTTGTAACTAAAAAAGAAAATTCAATTAAAATTGGGCAAAAGACCTGAATAGACAGACTTCAAATAATATATAAAAGTGGCCTATATACACGAGATATGATTTTTTAAAAAATGTGTGTCTAAATTTTTAAAATTTCTACAGTAAAAGACACACTGCCATTAATTCCCCTCAAAATACACCCACTCACTTCAAACACATTTATCCCATCCTCCTTGCCACTTTCTGAAGCAGTTTTCGAAGTCCTCTTTTGTGAGTGTCTTTGGTTGCATGGTCATTATTGCCTCAGTGTCCTGAATCAATTCAAAATGTTTACCTTTCATGGTCATTTTTGGTTTGTTTTTTGGTACTGGGGATCAAACTTGGGACCTTGTGCTTGCGAGGCAGGCGGTGGCACCACTGAGCTAAATCCCCGGCCCCTTTTGTGGTCATTTTGAGTTTGAGAAAGAGCCACAAGTTGCACTGTGCCAGGTCCTGTGAACTAGGTGAGTGAGGACATCATAATGTTTTCACAAGCCTGCCTTTCTGATGGATGGCACTCACAGAAGCATTCACTGTAATTTTGATCACACCTAATAAAGACACAAAGGAGGACTCCAGAACTGCTTCAGAAAGTGGCAAGAATGAGGTGATAAGTGTGTTTGAAACGGGGTTATTTTGAGGGAGATTAATGTGTCTTTTATTATAATAATTTTTAAATTTTAAACATACGCTATATTTTGATGATACATCATACATGAATCAATGTACACAGAAGCAAGACCCTGCCTCAAAATAAAATTTAAAAACTGGTCTGAGGATGTAGACCAGTAGAATACTTGTCTATCATGTAAAAGACCTCAAGTTTAATCCCCAGTAAGCGGGGGGTGAGTATATTAATAAATTTCTAGGGTTTGGGGTGGGGAGAAAGAAAATTGGGGATAATCACTAAAGGCTACAAGGCTTTTGTTTCTTTTTTGGTTTCTTGTTTCTTTGATTTAGTGCCAAGGATAAAACCTTAGAGCCTCACACCTGCTAGGCAAATGTTCTACCACTGAGTCCCATTCTCAGCCCACAGTTTCTTTGAAAATACCCTAAAGATGAATGTGGTAGTGCTTGCACATATTTGTTTAGATACTAAAAATCCATTAAATTATATACTTTAAAAGGACAAATTATATTATACGAATTTTTCCATAAAGCTATTGACTTTTAAAAATAAACTAAATGGAACTGGGTATGGTGGTATAGGCTTAAAAACTCTGCACTCAGAAGACTGAGTTTGAGGCCAGCCTGGGCTACATAGCGAGTTCAAGGCTAGCCTGGGCTACATTGTGAGACCCTGTCTCAAAAAAATAAAATGCTTTTTAAAACAAACAAAAAAATTAAATGGAAATCTTACACTGAAAACTACACAATAACTGAAATGACAATTTCAGTAGATAAGCAGAACTGCACATTGGAGATGGCAATTGAGTCAAAGAATGTGACAACAGATCAGCAGAAATTGTTCATCTGTGAAGAACTGAGGAAATATATATAAAGATGCAAAGGTATTGGAAGAAGTAAAAGATTGGGAAAATACATCTCATGAAAACAGAAGGCATAAGAAAGCTAGTATGGCTATGTTACCATCAGACAAAGTATGACACAAGATGAAGAATATTATAAACAATAAAGCAGGAAATGTCATAACAATCAAAAAGGACAATTCATCTGAAAGATCTATAATCTACTACACATTTGCCTAATAAGAGGTTCAAAATTCATTATGCAAAAACTGACAGAAATAAAGGAAGAAATAGAAATCCACAAACAATATTGAAGGTTGTAATAATCCTCTTTCAGTTACTGATTAAGACATCTAGATAGAAAAATCAGCAAAGAATGAGATGATGAGCCATCGTGACCTAATATATATAACACACTTTAGCCAGCCACTGCATAATGCTCATTCTACTCAAGTGTACATGAGAAATTCACTAAGGTAGAATATACACAAAGCAATAAATTTTCAATAAATCTCGGAAGTTTAAAATATTATGAATGTAATTAAATTAGAAATTAGGTACAAAAAGACATGTAGAAAATATGTATACACTGTGGAATGGCTAGATCAAACTAAGATATGCATTACCTCACACATTATTTTTTGTTCTGAGAATACATAAAATCTATTCTCTTAGCGATTTCAAGTATATAATGTTATTAATTATAATCATCATGATATACAATTATTTCTTGAACTTATTCCTCTCTTCTAGCTAAAATTTTGTTTCCTTTGACCAACATCTTCCCAAACTCCCTTCCCCCTAGTGATACTTTCTGAGTAGGATACTCTCTCTGCTGGTCTATGAGTTGCCCTGGTGCAACTTTGTTTCCCAAAGACTACATTGAAAATAATTAGTAACACTGTTAATTATTGCTACTACTTTTTAAACACTATGTGCCAAATGCTCCCTAAACACACTGCAAGTATTATCCTATTTGCTACTTATAATAGTATTATGATTCCTCTTTACAAAGGCTCAGAAGCTTAGTACTTATCCTCACAATCAGCATAAGGTTGAACTATGTAAGAACCCAGGCCATTCTCATTTTGAAACCTCAACCCTTAACAGGCATATTCTAATACTAAGGGGGAAAAATCAGAGGGTATTTTAGCTACATTTTCCTATATTAGTCACTTTCCTGTTGCAGGGACAAAATATCTAATACACAAAACTTAAAGGAAATTTATTTGGGTTTACATTTTCAGTGGACTCAGTCTATGGTCAGCAGACTCCCAAGGAGAAGCAGCTTGGGGAAAGGGCATGGTGGAGGAAAAGCTGCTCACCCCACAGTGGCCAGGAGGTGGGAGGAGGCTGGGGGTCAAGAATACACCCTTCCAGGTCACACCCCCAGTGACCCACCTCTTCTCAAAGTAGGGGCAGATCAGGACATAAAAGCCAAGGACCAAATACTGATGACTACAGTGTAAAAGCATCACACACTTACCTGTGGCTGACAATTGTAAGACATCACAAGTTTATCTATGTACCATGTACTTGAGGAAATGTACCCTACTGCATCCTTCCTTATGAAAGTGTTACATTGACTTATACTGATCTTGTCTCCCTCCCAGAAACAAAGGCTAAGACCTCAATTGGCCTAGACCACCAATCATTGAAGCAGTTATTTTTAGAAACCAGGTTACCCCTATAAATAGGAAGCACATCTCATACTCAACTGGGCCATCCCAAGCAAGATGCCTCCTATCTTGCAGCACCACTCTGTTGCTAAGATAGCTTTTCTTCTGCTTCCTCTGATTTGCTACACTTTAGATAAACTTTTGCTTCCCACTGTATCAGTTTTGACTCCTCATTTTCTGCTAAGAGCCCAACTTCTTTATTCCTCAGTAGAGTGAGGGTAAAGACTGAAAGAGATGGAAGGACATTCAGAGACCCTGCTGGGCACAACACGTCCATGCCCCACCTCCTAGCAGCACACTCAGCTATGAACTGATCAGTGGATGAGTATGGTGCCCCCATGATCCAATCACCCTTCCCAAGCCCTACTTCTGACCACCAGAGTTTGGGGAGACATTTTTTATCTAAACCATAACAGAGGGGCAGGGAGAGAGATGTAAAAGCTTGCCACTGCCTTCCAAGCCAGAAGTAATGCTACCTAGAAAATGGGACCTCCATCCAGGTATGATGGTGCACACTGTAATCCCAGGACTCTGGGAGGCCGAGTCAGAAAGACTGCAAGTTGGAGCTCAGCATGTTCAACTAAATGAGATCCTGTCTCAAAACAAAAATAAATTTTAAAAAGCTAGGGATGTGGGGCCAGGGATTTAGCTCAGTGGTTCCAGTGTCTGCCTCGCAAGCGCAAGGACCCAAGTTTGATCCCCAGTACCAAAAAAAAAAAAAAAGAGCTAGGGAGGTGGCTTAGTAGGAAGGCCTTGGGTTCAATCCCCAGTGATAGAGAGATAAAGAAAGGGGGGAAGAAAGGTGAAGAGGGAAAGAGTGAGAAAGGAAGAGCAGAGTAGAGCAGAGTGGAGTGGAGGGAGAAGTGGACTGCCAGGCAAGTTTCCAGCTAATGATGACTTCCCTGGTAGATACTGATCATGACACACTCAGAGGTAGGAAATCTCAATGGTGTCACAGAAAAAAATAAGTTTTAATGACAAAGTATTAAGGAAGAGAAAAAATTATGAAATATTAACTTTTGTATAGGTGGATAAATTTACTTTTCCTTTGTGAGTCTAGTTATTACTGCTGGCATTCGCAAATTCTTATCTGTTATTATGGCACAAGATAGCAATTTAAAGGAAAAAAACTACAGGTAGAAAAAAAATCACTGCTTATAGCAGCACCAGAGTGATGCAATTTTCACTGCATGTCTCCTCAAGTTGAATTCCTTAGCACCTATAGAGCACTTGGGTAATTTTAAACAAAGCAAGTGGCAATATTTAACCATAAGGTCATCTTGCTTTGTAGTTTTATGACTTCATATTAGAAGTTTAAATACACCAATTACTTCAACATTAAATACTGATATAAAATAACCTTTTAATATTCTTTCTCTTTTAAGTCTTGATCAATCATAAAATTTTCTAAATAATAAATGTTCAAGGGTAATATTCTACTATTGTAGTTTTAGCTACTAAATAGAAAAATATACCATAGTGCTGTGTTCAGTTCTAAATAAATGTTCATTGACTTTGGTTTTTCAATAGTAGACCATGCTTAAGTTGACTAAACAGCTCTTAAATGTTCTCATTTTACTGGTAACTTATCTCCAGTGAATAATATGGGCCCCACCAACCTTTTTGTGCTAAATAGCGTAACCCCTGGCCAAAATCGAGTATTCTGGATTGAATATATTTAATCTAACCCCTGCCAATCTGATCCCTGCTCCAAGGTATTTAATCAGCTAAGACTGTTTGCTTAAACTAAGTTCCTACAAGGTGGATTTCCCTATTAATTCTATCATAAACACTGAGAAGCAAAAATAACAGAGATAAAAACTATATTAACCTTAACAAAAAACACCAGCAGTATGGGCTGAATTGTGTCACTCCCTAAAATTCTTCTGTTGAAATCCTAACCCTCAGTGCCTCAAAACAACTATTTAGAGATACAATCTTCAAAGATGAAGTCATTAGGATGGGTCCTAATCTAATATGACTGGTGTCGTGGCAACAAGGAACCTGGGACAGACATGTACAGAGGGAAGATGATATACAGACACAAGGAGAAGACAGCCACCTACCAGCAAAGGAGAGAGGAGGGAATGTGGTCCTTGAAAGAGGACAATCCTACTGCTACTTTGATCTCAGACTTCTGGAGGCCAGAAGTGTGAAAAGATAAATTTCTATTTCTGGGATACTTTGTTATACCAGCCCTAGCAAACTAATATACTTATAAAGGGACACATTCCTATTGAGCCACTTAGGATACAACGTAAAAGCCTGAGGGCACTGGTATCATAAAACACAGGAACAAAGGAGATGGTAAAACTACTCTTTGTGGCACCAGAAAAAAAATGGTTTCCTTCATGAGGAGAAAAATATCTGTAAAAAAATTTGAAGTGGACTTTTTTGGATGAAAAACCAAAAAACATTTCTCAAGAGTCTCTGAAAATATCTCTAAGTATAATCAGTATTGATTATATTGCTGTGATATAAACGCGAATCATTAATAAAGTCTACTCTGTACAAAAACAGGCGCCTAGAGCCAGAAGTGACCATGAGAACATCAGCCTGGTGTCCCCACACCCTCTGGTCTCACTGCTCCCTCACTCAGAAATCTCTCAGAAGCCACTAGAGGCCCATGGGCTCATGCCATTACCATCTAAACCTCAAAAGCCTGCACTATTTTAGTGGTGATTGAATCTGTAAAGAAAGAAAAATGAAGCAGTCTTACAGATAGATGCAGAAATGAAATACTAGTACCCCAAAGAGAGAAAATGTGAGTAATGATGCTTTTTATTTCATGGTTCAAATTTTTCATTTGGCCAGTCTCTCCTTTTGAAAAACACTTTCAGCTCCATATTTTTCTTAGTATTCCTTTATAATCTCAAAGTAAGTCCCTGAATTTTTTGGTTTAAAATAGATCAGTTAGTTTCATTTGTGACTAAAAAATTTTTACCTAAGGTTTTTTAAAAAAAATTAATTTCATTGGTACATTTTAGGTATATAATATAATGACATTCATCATTGGAAATTTCCACCATTACATAATCTCTCTTGATTCTTATTTTTCCCCCTTCCCCTACCCTCCCTTCAACCCCTCCATCCCTCCCTATTTATAAGACTTTGTTCCTATTTTTTAATTTTCTCATATTAATTCCATTCCCTTCTTTCCTTTCCCCTACCCCTCTCACTTCCCCTTCCCCTGTGCCCTTTTCTTCCCATTTCACATTATAAATTATAACTTTTAGTCTTTATTTACACTTTCAGTTTCTCATACTAGAGAAACTATTCCATATTTACATGTGTGTCCTATTTATTTCACTTAAGAGTATCGCTTCAATGTGCATCCATTTAGCTATGTCTCTAATTTCTCATTTTTGATGGCTGAGTAGTACTCCATTTTATAAAAAAAACCGTATTTTCTTTATCCAGTCTCCAGTTGATGGGCAACTGGGCTGCTTCCAAGTTTTAGCTATTACAAACTGTGTTGCTATGAACATGGGCACACATATATCACTATGGTACGATTTTTTAATTCTTTGGGGAAGGTACCCAGCAGGGGAATAGCTGGGTCAAATGGGACTTTCAGTCCTAGTTCTTTGAGGTATCTCCATACTGATTTCCACAGTGGTTGCACCAGTCTACACTCCCACCAGCAGTGAAGCAGTGTTCCTCTTTCCCCACAGCCCACCAGCATTTATTATTGGTGGATTTCATGATGGCAGCCATTCTTTCTGGGGTGAGGTGGAATCTCAGTGTTGTTTTCATTTGCATCTCTCCAATGACCAGTGATGCTGAACATTTTTTCATATGTTTATTTGCCATTTCTACTTCTTTGTTTGAGAAGTATCTGTTCATTTCAGATGCCCATTTTCGGATTGAGTCTTTAAATTTGGGATGTCTGATCTTTTTAAGTTCTTTATAGATTCGAGATAGTAGACCTTTGTCTGAGGAACAGCAGGTGAAGATTTTTTTCCCACATTGTGGGTTGTCTCTTCGCACTGTTGGTGATGTCTCTTGCTGTGCAGAAGCTTTTTTTTTTTTTTTTTTTGGTACCAGGAATTGAACTCGGAACCTTGTGCTTGCAAGGCAGGCAGCGGAGCTACTGAGTTAAATCCCCAGCCCTCTAGAAGCTTTTTAATAAGAAGAGATCCCACTTGTTGATTGTTCGTGCTACTTCAGGGGCAACTGAGGTTTTGTTCATAAAATCTTTTCCTACACCAATGTCTTCAAGAGTTCTACCTAACCTCTGTTCCAGGCGTTTCAGAGTTTCTATTTTAATATTTAGATCCTTCATCCATTTCAATTTTAGTTTAGTGCATGGTGAGAGATACAGGTCTAGTTTTAATCTTTGGCAAGGTGAAACCCAATTTTTCCAGCACTATTTATTAAAGAGGCTATCTTTCCTCCAGTGAAGGTGTTTGGCTCCTTTGTCAAAGATGAGATGGCTGAGTGTGTCTGGAGTTGTTTCTGCATCTTCTAATCTGTTCCACTGGTCCTCAGGTCTGTTTTATTGCCAGTAACATGCTGGGGTTTTTTTGTTGTTGTTTTTTTACTTTTTTTTTTTTGGTACCAGGCATCGAACTCTGGACCTTGTGCTTGTGAGGCAGGCAGCAGAACCATTAGCTAAATCCCCAGCCCACCATGCTGTTTTTATCACAGTAGCTTTGTAGTATAGTTTCAAGATGGGACTTATGATACCCCCTGCCATGTCTCTGTTAACTAGAATTGCTTTTGCTATTCTAGGTCTCTTCTTGTTCCAAATGAATTTTTGGATTTTTTTTTCTCAAGGTCTGTGAAGTATGCTGCTGGGATTTCAATTGGGATTGCATTGAATCTATATAGCAGTTTTGGAAGTATGGCCATTTTCACTATGTTGATTCTTCCTACCCAGGACCAGGGGATGTCTTTCCATTCTCTGATATCATCTTCAATCTCTCTTTTCAGAGTGCTATAGTTTTCAGAAAAGAGGTCTTTGATTTCTTTTGTTAGGTTGATTCCTAGGTATTTCAGTTTTTAGATGCTACTGTGAAAGGAACTGTTTGCCCTATTTCTCTCTCAGTGAGTCTGTTGTGCATTTCCTGTAGAGGAAAACCATTGATTTTTGTGTGTTGACCTTATATCCAGCTACGCTACTGAATTTGGCTATTAAGTCTGGAAGACTTTTGGTGGAGTTCTTGGGGTCTTCTGTATAGAGTATCATGTCATCTGCAAATAATGACAATTTGACTTCTTCTTTTCCTATCTTTATTCCTTTTATTTCTTTCTCTTGTCTAATGGCCATGGCTAATGTTTCCAAGACAATATTGAACAGGAGTGGTGATAGTGGACATCCTTGTCTTGTTCCTGATTTTAGTGTGAAGGACCTCAGTTTTTGACCATTTAGTTTGATATTGGCTGTTGGGTTTTTATAGGTGGCTTTTATCAGATTGAGGTAGAGACCATCTATTCCAATTTTTTGTAGGGTTTTTGTCATAAATGTATGTTGGGTTTTTTCAAATGCTTTTTCTGCATCTATTGACATCATCATATGGTTTTTGTCCTTGGCTCTATTGATATAGTGTATTACACTGACTGATTTGCATATGTTGAACCATCCCTGCATCCCTGGGATGAATCCCACTTGATCAGGGTGTATGATCTTCTCGATGATCGTCTGCATTCTATTTGCCAGTATCTTATTAAGGAATTTTGCATCTATGTTCATTAGTGAGACTGGCCTATAGTTCTCCTTTTTGGTTGAGTATTTCTCTGCTTTGGGGACCAAGGTGATGCTTGCTTCCAGGAATGAATTTGGGAGTATTGCTTCCCTTTCAATTTCACTGAAGAGTTTAAATAGTAATGGCAGTAGTTCCTCTCTAAATGTCTTGTAGAATTCAGCAGTGAAGCCATCAGGACCTGGGCTTTTCTTAGTTGTTAAGTTTTGAATTACGTTTTCAACTTCATTGGTTGATATTGGGTTGTTTAGAATTTTTAGGTCTTCTTCATTCAACTTTGGTAATTCATACTTATCTAGGAATCTGTCCTTTTCTTCTGTGTTTTCCACCTTATTGCCATATAGGTGCTGAAAGTAGGTATTGATGAGCCTCTGGATTTCTGTTGCGTCTGTTGTAATTTCATCCTTTTCATTCCTAATTGCATGGATTTGGGCTTTTTCTTTCCTTTTTCTGAAAAGTTTGCCTGAAGGTTTGTCAATTTTGTTTATTCTTTTGAAGAACCAACTCTTGGCTTCATTGATTTTTTGGTATTGTTCTCTTCATCTCCATTGCATTGATTTCTGCTCTGATCTTTATACTTTCTTCCCTTGTATGAACTTTGGGTTTGTCCTGCTCTTCTTTTTCTAGATGCTTGAGGTTCTGCATCAGGTTGTTTAATTGGGCTCACTGTTTTCCTAATATGAGTATTCACTGCTATGAATTTCCCTAGTAAGACTGCTTTTATTGTGTCCCATAGATTCTGATATGTTGTACTGTCATTGACATTTAATTGTAGGAACTGTCTGATTTCTTTTGTTTGTTTTTTGGTACTGGGGATTGAACTCTGGTCTTTGAGCTTGCAAGGCAGGTGGTGGAACCACTGAGCTAAATCCCAGGCCTAGTCTGATTTCTTCTTTAATTTCCTCTGTGATCCACTAGTTATTCAGAGGTGTGTTTTTCAATTTCCATGTGTTTATGAAATTCTTGTGGTTTCTTTTGCTATAGATCTCCAATTTCATGACATTATGGTCTGATAATATACAGGGAGAACTTCAATTCCTTTGCTGTTACTTAAACATGTTCTATGAGCAAGTATGTAGTGTATTTTGGAGAATGACCCATGTGCAGCTGAAAAGAATGTGTATTCTGATTTTGTGGGGCAGAATACTCTGTAAACATCTGTTAAATTCATTTGTTCAAGAGTTTGAGTTCTAGTATTTCATTGGTTATATTTTGTCTCGTTGATCTATTTGTGACAGTGGGGTAGGGAGGTCCCCCACTACTATTGTATTAGTGCTTATTAGATTTTTCATGTCTGTTAGTATTTGTTTTATACAGTTGGGCACGATAGTTTTTGGTGCATACATGTTTATGATTGTCATCTGTTCCTCTTGGATTGTTCCTTTTACAAAGATGTAGTGTCCTTCTTTGTCTCTCTTAAATCAGTATTGGTTTGAAATCCACTTGATCTGCAAATATGATAGCTACTCTTGCTTTTTTTCAGGTTCCTGTCACATGGAGTATTGTTTTCCACCCTTTAACTTTCAGTCTACGAGTTTCTTTTTGAATTGCGTTTTTTGTATGCAGCATATTGTTGGATCTTGCTTCTTGACCCATTCTGCTCATCTATTTCTTTTGATTGGTGAATTGAGACCATTAACACTGATGGTTATAACTGATACATATTGACTTACCATTGTCATGACTTTTTCTGTTCATTGGGATTCTCCCCCTTTGCGTTTAATTTCTTGTCATGCCTGATGGATTCATTCTGCTGGGCTTTCTGGGGTTGTGATTCTCATTGTCTTTTCCTAGGATATTGTCTAAAATGTTTTGGAGTGCTGGTTTGGTATTCCTGAAGTTCCTATGGTGCTCTTTGTCATGAAAGTATCTTATTTCTCCATCGATTTTTTTTTTGGTACCAGGGATCGAACTTAGGACCTGGCATTTGCAAGGCAGGCACTGGAATGACTGAGCTAAATCCCTGGCCCTCTCCATCAATTTTGAAAGATAGTTTTGCAGGGTACATCAATCTGGGTTGGAGGCTGTTTTCCTTTAGGGCTTGAGATAACATTGTTCCAAACTTCTCTTGCCTTGTGGGTTTGTGTTGAGAAGTCTGCTGTGATTCTGATGGGCTTTCCATTTTATGTGATTTGCTTCTTTTCTCTAACTGCTCATAGAACTTTGTTCTTCTGTTGAATTCCTGGAATCCTAACTATTATATGCCTATGTGTAGATTTTTTTTGATCAAGGCTAGTTCGAGTCCCATATGCCTCACTTATCTGCATGTCAAGTTCTCTTCCCCTGCTTGGGACGTTTTCTGCCATCACTTCTGTGAACAGTGTTTTTTTGTCATCTGCACTGTCTCCTGTTTCTTCATTGACACCGATCAGTCTTATGTTATTTTTCTTTGCACTGTCTTGCAGCTGCTGGACTGATTTCTCATGGTCTCTTACTATTTTAAAGCAATTTTTCTTTTCCTGGTCACTAATTGCAATCTTATCTTCTATATCTGAAATTCTGTCCTCACACTGGCTCATTCTGCTGCATAAACTTTCAATGGAGTTTTTAATCTCCTGGAAATCGGTTTGTATCTGTTTTATGGATTCCGTTTGTTTCCTATGTTGGGATTCCATCATGTTCCTCAGCTCCTCTAATTTTTTAATCTGTGTCCTGTCTAGATTTATTTATCATGTCTTGCACTATAGCCTCAATCTCTGCTGTTATCTGAGAAATTATTTCTGATTTCATTTTTCCCAGATTCTCTTTTGTTGCCAGTTCAGGGAGTCCAGGTGGTTGAACATCAGATTATTCCATCTCATTTCCCTCTGGGGTTGCATTAAGTGATGTGGAAGTCTGGTTTTGAGACTTGTTTACGTGTCTTCTCATTCCAACGGGTGTGGGGGAGTGGGCTGCTAGCGACCCCGTGGCTCACCTCCTTGGCACTGGGAGCGGAGGTACGTTGGCCTGGAAAGTTCACCTCCTCTGTGCTGGAGGCAGCTCTGCTCCTTGGCACTGGGGGCAGTGGTACATTGGCCCAGAAGGTTCACCTCCTTTGTGCTGGGGGACGCTCTGCTGGGGGAAGCTCTACTCCTCAGCACACAGGATTCAATTCCTCAGTCACTTAGCAAACAGGATGATACTTCATGCAGTTTTATTACAACAAATAAGCACCAATGTGGGCCAAAGTTCTCACTGCCTTTCCTTCCTTGGGGTTTCTCAAACTGAAGAATATTTTCTGTCCTACACTGTATATTCCTCAAAGGATTGAAATCCCAGCACCTGCAAAGGTCCTGGCATATACAAGGTACACAATAAATGTTTATGAATACTGTACTATAAATCTGGGTTGAAAATAACCCAAACTACTTGTATAATATACTATTGATCTCAAATCTTTTTTTTTTTTAGTTCTTTTATTGGTACATTTTAGGTATACAATTTGTTTACATTTATCATTGGGTGTTTGTACCTGTACATGATATATCTTGGTTCTTATTTTTTTCCCCATTACCTGTGCACCCTTCACCCCCTCCACCCTTCCCTATTTACATAGATTCCATTTTTTTTTCTTTTCTTTTCTCATAGTTTTTCCTTTTCCTCTTTTCCTTTCCCCTTCCCCTCCCTTCACTCCTTCATCTTTGAACCTTTTTTCCTATTTCAAATTATCAATTATTCATTTTAATCATTTTAACCCTTGTTTACACTCATTATCAGTTTCTCACACTAGAGAAACTATTCAGTGTTTTACACGTGTGACCTATTTATTTCACTTAAGAGTATGGCCTCAATATGCATCCATTTAGCTATAAATGACTCTAGTTTTTCATTCTTTATGGCTTAGTACTCCATTTTATTAAAAAAATCCACATCTTTATCCAGTTTCCAGTTGATGGGCACTTGGGCGCTTCCAAGCTTTAGCTATTACAAACTGTGCCGCTATGAACATGAGTGCACATATATCACTGTGGTATGATTCTTGTTAATTCTTCTGGAAAGATACACAGCAGGGGAATAGCTGGGTCAAATGGGACTTCCAGTCCTAGTTCTTTGAGGTAACTCCATACTGACTTCCACAGTGGTTGCACCAGTCTGCACTCCCACCAGCAATGGAGAAGGGTTCCTTTCTCCTCACAACCCCACCAGCATTTGTTATTTATTGATTTCTTGATAGCAGCCATTCTTTCTGGGGTGAGGTGGAATCTCAGGGTTGTTTTCATCTGCATCTCTTGAATGACGAGTGATGTTGAACATTTTTTCATATATTTGTTTGCTGCTTTTACTTCTTTGTCTGAGAAATGTCTGTTCATTTCAGTTGCCCATTTTTGAATTGGGTCTTTGAATTTGGGGGGTCTGATTTTTTTCAATTCTTTATATATTCTAGACAGTAGTCCTTTGTCTGAGGTACACCTGCTAAAAATTTTTTCCCATATTGTAGGTTGTCTGTTAGCTCTGTTGGCGGTTTCTTTTGCAGTGCAGAATCTTTTTAATAAGATGAGATCCCAGTTGTTGATTCTTTCTGCTAGTTCCCGTGCTGCTGAGGTTTTGTTCATGAAGTCTTTTCCTATGCCAATGTCTTTAAGAGTTCTGCCTAACTTATCTTCCAGCAAGTTTAGTGTTTCTGTCTTAATATTTAGATCTTTAATCCACTTTGATCTTAGTTTAGTGCATGGTGATAGGTATGGGTCTAGTTTTAATCTCTGGCAGGTTGAAATCCAGTTTTTCCAATACCACTTATTAAAGAGGCTATCTTTCCTCCAATGATGGTGGTTGGCTCCTTTGTCAAAGATGAGGTGGCTGAGCATGTTTGGAGTTGTTTCTGCATCTTCTACCCTACAAAATTGGAATACACATTCTTTTCGGCTACACATGGGTCATTCTCCAGAATAGACCACATGGTAGCTCATAGGCCATGTCTAAGTAAATGTAAAAGAATTGAAGTTGCCCCTTGTATATTATCAGACCATAGTGCAATAAAATTGGAGATCAATAACATAAGAAACAGCAAAACCCCAACAAACACATGGAAACTGAATAACACCCTCTTGAACAACCAGTGGGTCACAGAAGTAATTAAAGAAGAAATTAAACAGTTTGTACAAGTAAATGAAAATGCCAGTACAACATACAGGAATCTATGGGACACAATGAAAGCAGTTTTATGTGGGAAATTCATAGCAGTGAATACCCATATTAGGAAAACAGAGAAAACTCAGATAAATAACCTAATGCAGAACCTCAAGCTCCTAGAAAAAGAAGAGCATAATGAATCCAAAGCTCATACAAGAGAGGAAATTATAAAGATCAGGGCAGAAATCAATGCAATGGAGACTAAGAGAACAATACAAAAAAAATCAATGAATCAAAGAGTTGGTTTTTTGAAAGAATAAATAAAATTGATCTCAAATCTTAACTAAGGTTTATATAAGGTACAAATATTGCATGGTTTCTTTTATGTGAAAAACCAAAAACATGAATAAAGAATAAAATAAAAATTAGGTAATAGAAAATAAAGAGATAGATCTTTTGCAAAAGGGAAGGGAACTAAGGGATGGAGAGAAGGGAGGAAAAGAAGGTAAAAAAGAAAAAAATTTAAGATGTAAGCCAGGCGTAGTAGTGCACATCTGTAATCCCATACTTGGGAGGCTGAAGCAAGAGGATTGCTGCAAGTTCAAGCCCAGTCTGGGCTACACAGTGAATTCGAGGCCAGCCTGAACTGAATAGTGAGACCCTGTCTCAAAAATTAAGATGTGTTACATAGTTGTACCAACTCTCCACAAGGACTGTAATGATTATGTACTGCAAATGTGCAACAATAAAAATTAAAATTTAAAAAGGGACATGATAGGGCCGGGGATTTAGCTCAGTGGTTCTGCCACCTGCCTCACAAGCACAAGGACCTGAGTTTGATCCCTGGTACAAAATAAAAGGGGGGGGGGGATATGATATAATAGACAGTAATACTAAGTAAATAGTTATTGGAAGTTTTAACCATGCGAATTCAATGTATTACTCAATATAAGGAGTAATTATAGTACCATCTCATTTTCCAAACTGATAACCCACAGAATACTTCACACTGCATCTAGTAGAGGTTAATAAGTGAGAAAATGAATATATTTGGGGAAAATTAACACAGCATAAATGACTTCTCAGCAGTAAGAGAGTCTTTTTTTTTTAAGGGAAGATGACTATAAAACCCTTTCTTTCCACTGAGTAGCAGAAAAGAGAAGATATGTTTTTTGTTGTTGTTGTTGTTTTTTGGTACTGGATATAGAACTCAGGTCCTTGCACTTGTGCAGCAGGCAGTGAAACCACTGAGCTAAATCCCTGACCTGAGAAAGTATGTTATTAAAGAGAACTCAAAGGTAATTGCTTCCCTAACAATAACAAGTATAAACAAAAGTAGCTAAAATAATAAGTATATCAATTTGAGGACAAAATCTAGTTCATTTCTAAGGCAATATAATGTAATGATTATACACATGAGTTCTAGAATTGGGGTGCCGATCCCTCTGTAAGTATTTCTTCATTTTAAAAAAATAGCTACTTCATAATTTTTATGAGAAATGTTACTATAAAAAAGCACACAAAAGTGACAAACATGAAAATATATTATTATAATAATGAAGCTAGCCTAAAATCTACAATTTTATCAACTTTCAAGAGATTGAAACTTTATAGATTTAATATAATAGGTCAGTTTTTTTAGTGACCAGTCAAGAATGAAATGATTTGGGACATAGAAGAGGACCAGCAAGTGACACTACAGGCGGTCAAAACATTAAGGTCACTGACAGAACTGGGACAGAGGACTTTACACTACCCTGTTGAAAGATTTGGTCAATAAACCAAAAGCTACAGTGTAGTCATAGCTTTATAGTATTTCCATTTTTAATAAGTAATTATTTTTATTAAGTTCCAATTCATATACCATTTACATGCTATTTTTTTTATTTTTTTTTATTTTTTATTTTCCCCATTAACTTTATTGGCACATTTTTGGTATAAAATGCAGTTACATTCATCATTGGGATCTTGTACCTTTACATGAGTCTCTTGGTTCTTATTTTTTTCCCCCTTCCCTTGCCCTCCCTTCAGCCCATCCACCCTTCCCTATTTGCAAAGACCTTGTTTCCATTTTTTCCTCTTCTCATATTTTTTCCTTTCCCTTTTTTCCCCCTTCCCCTACCCCTCCAACTTCCCCTGCTCTTTTAGACCTTTTCTTCCTGTTACACAATATCAGTTATACATTTTTTAAATTATAATATTAAGATCTAGGAGACATTACCACAGATTTTACAGAATTTAAAAGGATATAGAAAGCATATTTCAAAAATCATTTTGGAAATAAATTTGACAACTTCTAAGAAGTAACTTAGAAGACAAATTAATGAAACTAACTCTGGAGGAAATATAAAATTTGAATAGCACCTATTAAAGAAAGTATATTCCTAGCTTGAAAACCTACCTATATGACAGCAGCAGGCTCATAAACATTTTAACTGATAGATTATATCAAACATTTAAAGCAGAAAAAAGAAGGAACACCTCCCCTCATTTTAGGAAATCAACATTGTGCTAATCCTAAAACTGGATAAAGATAATAGAAGAAAAAAGTATGAACATGGATAGAAATTTGTTTAACAAAACAAACTATTAGAAAGTCAGATCTGGCAGTATGTAGGAAGTGGTTTTATTATAGGGATGGCAGTGTTGGTTCAGCATTGGAAGATCCACCCCCAAAAGTAATCATTTTAACAGAGGGAAGGAGAAAGGTATATGATCCTGTCACTAGTTGGAGAAAGAGTATTGGACTAAATTCTACAGCTGTTCATGGTAAAAGCTATCAGGAGACTAGAAGTAGAACAGAACCTTCTCAACAGATCAAAGACATGTACTCCATACTTCCAACAAAACTCCTTCTATGAATGGAGACGATACAATGCTTTCTCCCTAAAGTGGGGAACAAAGGCATATATGCCTATTCTTCATCTGTCCATTAGACTTTGAAACATAGGTCTAAAGCAAAATAGTCTGGCAATAAAATGACACAACTAGGATAGGATTGGCATGGCAGAAGCAAAATCTTTATATGTAGATGAAATGATCATCTACAGAGAAAATACTAAGAAATCTCTAGGGGCCCCTAGAACTTGTACTTGAATTTAGCAGGATTAGAAAACACAAGGTATATATAAAAATTCAGGTCTGTGTATACTTGCTATAAATGAAGAACTGGATATTGAAATTTAAAAGTTATGTAGGAGTACGAACGACCCAGAAAAACCAAAAACAAAAACAAAAACAAAAACAGCGTTGGAAGACGTTTAGCACCCAATTTTAAGACTTCTTCTAAAGCTACAGTAATCAAGGCAGTGTTGGTGTAAGGAAAGACATAAAACAGAGAATCTAGAAATAGAACCACACATATATGGCCCACTGAGTTTTGAAAGATTATTTAACATTAGCATTTTATAGAATATAAACTCGATTCAAGAGCCAAGGAAGAGATAGTGTCTTCAGCAAACGGCACTAGAACACCTGGTACCCATATAAAAAAATTAACCTCAGGGCTGGGGATTTAGCTCAGTGGTTCCAGTGCCTGCCTCGCAAGCTCAAGGACCCGAGTTTGATCCCCGGTACCAAAAAAAAAAAAAATTAACCTCAACCCTTTTTTTCCATACATGAAAATAACTTGAAGGGATCTATGAACCTAAATAAGAAAGCCTAAAAGTATAAAACTTTAAGAAGAAATTGTAAGGGAAAATATTTATAAATTCATGGTAGGCAAGAACTACCTAGGATACAAAAAACATGATGTATAAAAGAAAAAAATTGATAAATGAGAGTCCATCAAAATTTAGAACTTTAAATGACATCATTAAAATGAAAAGTAGACCTTAAACAGACCATATTTACAATACATATAACCTATGAGCAGAATATATAAAGAATTCTTAGAGCTCAGTAATAGACAACCCAATTAAAATGTAGACATAAGATGATAAATAGCCAGTATAGCACAAGGAATGGTGTGCAACTCTAGAATCAGAAAAATACTAATCAGTACAATAATAAGATTGAACTATACACTCATTAGGGAGATGAATTCAAAAGTTTTAAAAGCTTTGTCATGACTTTTTCTTTTAGTTGGATTCTCCCCCTTTGCATTTAATTTGTCATGCCCAGTGGATTCATTCTGCTGGGTTTCCTGGGGATGTGATCCTCATTGTCTTTTCCTAGGATATTGTCTAAAATTTTTTGGAGTGTCGGTTTGATATTCATGAAGTTCCTGAGGTGCTCTTTATCATGAAAGTATCTTATTTCTCCATCCATTTTGAAAGATAGTTTTGCAGGGTACATCAATCTGGGTTGGAGGCTGTTTTCCCTTAGGGCTTGAAATACATCACTCCAAGCTCTTCCTGCCTTAAGGGTTTGCATTGAGAAGTCTGCTGTGATTCTGATGGACTTTCCTTTGTATGTGATTTGTTTCTTTTCTCTCACTGCTTGTAGAATTTTGTTCTTCTGTTGGATTTCTGGAATCCTAACTATTATATGCCTATGTGTAGATTTTTTTTTATTAAGGCTAGCTGGAGTCCTATATGCCTCACTTATCTGTATGTCAAGTTCTTTTCCCCTCCTTGGGAAGTTTTCTGCCATCACCTCTGTGATGAGTTTTTTTATGTCATCTGCACTCTCTCTTCTTTCTTCATTGACTCCAATCAGTCTTATGTTATTCTTCTTTGCATCATCTAGCAGCTGCTGGATTGATTTCTCATGTTCTCTTACAATTTTAAAGCAATTTTTCTTTTCCTCCTCACTAATTGCAATCTTATCTTCTATATGTGAAATTCTATCCTCACATTGGTTCATTCTGCTGCACAGACCTTCGATGGAGTTTTTAATCTCCTGGAAATCTGTTTGCATCTGTTTTACGGATTCCATTTGTTTCCTATGTTGGGATTCCACCATGTTCCTCAGATCCTGTATTTTTTTTATCTGTGTCCTCTCTAGATTTATTAATCATGTCTTGCACCATGAGCAAAATCTTTGCTGTTATCTGAGTAATTATTTCTGATTTCATTTTTCCCAGATCCTCTTTTGTTGCCAGCTCAGAGAGTCCAGGTGGTTGAGTATCAGTGTTCCATCTCGTTTCCCTTTGGGGTTGCTGTAGGTGATCTGGAAGTCTGTTTTTGAGGCTTATGCGTCTTCTCATTTCCACGGGGTGGGGGGGGGGCTCTTCTGGTGCCCACAAGGCTTACCTTCTCTGCCCTAGGAGCTTGGGATGGCAGCGGGGGAGCTTCCTTCTGGGTGCTGGGACCAGCTGAGCTTCACTTCCCTAGGAGCCTGGGATGGAGGTGGGGGAGCTTCCTTCCGGGTCCCATTTACATGCTATTAGGGAGATACATTGTATCTGGGGGGGAGCCAGTTACATATGCATGGCTATCATATCTCCACTTCGTCTCAACAAGGCCTACATTCTCTAATAGTATTCAAATTATCTGTGGATGATCCTTTTCTTAACTGAGGTAATTATTTGTACCTTGGTCTCAGGCACCATCTGACCACTATCATATGATTTTTTAAACTGGTAATTAACACTTACCAGGTTTATCTCAAAAATCCTTTACTCCTGGAGATATTGTAAATTAACGTTAACAAAAACAAATACTCCCAGATCTCAAAACGTGATGTAATTACATACAGAAAAATAATCAACTAGGCTTTTATTTTCTTCATCATTTTGTATAACTAAAGTAAAACAAAATAATTGGTAGAATATTTTAGATACTTTTAAATTTTGAAAGAAAATTATTGTGATCAGAAATTCTCCCTCAAAAAAGGATTTTGTAAAAATTGAGTTTAAAACTAGAAAGTTTTGTTTACTGTGTTACATTTGTTTACAATTCATGAGAATGAGAATTTTGTTACTTCCCCATAGCCACATTACTGAGCTATAAAACAATGTCCATCAATTCTGATTTTATGAAAGTTATTTAAAGCTTAAATATGTGAATGCATAACATCAGCCTCTAGTCTTTTGAGTCCATATTTTACATAGTATTTTTATAGCTATACATGACCTGAGTATTAACTTTCTATCACTGTACCAGACCTGAGATAATCAACCTATAAAGAGAAAACGTTTATTTTGGCTACAATTTTGGAGGCTGCAGTACATGACCAGTTGGCCCTGTTGTTCTGCCTGCACTAAGGCAGCCCATCATGGTGGGAGTGAATGAAACATTTACCTAGTGGCTAGGAAGCAAGAGAGAAAAAGAGGCCAGGGTCTCACTATTCCCTTTGAGACCACACCTTAAATGACAAAAGGACTTCCCACTAGGCCCCACCTCTTAAATGTTCCACTGCTACCCAATGGCCTCACCCTGTGGACCAATCCTTTGACATAGGCCTTTGGGGGCCATTCATCATCCAAACTCTAACATGACCTCATAAAACAATTTAGCTCCCTCATTGTGAGAAAACTGAAAATAAAGTAACAATACCAAAACAATACCAAAATAAAGTAACAAAACCAAAATAAAGTAACAATACCAAAAGTGACAAAAGAGACTCATTATATACACTTCCAAGATCCAAAGTACTTTAAATGTTGCTTCTGTGTTATTTTAATGGTTTTTACCTAGGTTTATTTTTGTGACAATTATTTATATAAATCAGAAAAACAAACATATTTTTATTTCTCATGGGTAAACAGCTACAGTGAAACGCCTGGGTCATACAATCCAACATTTTTAAGAAACTGCCAAACTCTTTTCCAGAATGGCTATACCATCTTATATGCCAAGCAACAGTGCCTGAGAATTCCAGTTGCTCTATTTCCTCACCAATACAGGATGTGGCCAGGCTTTTCAATGATATACATTCTAATGGACAAGTAACGGTATCTCATTGTGATTTTAATTGCATTTTCCCAATGAATTTAAGCATCTTTGCATGTGCTTTCTTGCCATCATATGTCTTTGCTGATGTGTTTGTGCAAATAATTTGCCAATTTTTATTGGACTGCTTTCTTATTAAGTTTTAAAGGTTCTTTACATATTATTGATACAAGTCCTTCATCTGATACGGAGTTTGCAAATAATAACTCTAGCCTATGGCTTACCTTTTTGCTTTCTCCACTTTGAAGATCAGAAGTTCTTAGCTTTGATAAAGTCAAATTTGACTTTTTTCTTTTGGATCATACTTATTGTGTTATACCTAAGAAAACTTTGTATAACTCCAGGTCACAAAGTTTTTCTTCTATGTATCCTCCTAGAAATTTTAGAGCTTTATTTTTTCATTTAGATCAATGATCAACTTAAATTACCATTTGTATGAGTTATAAGGTTTCTTTTAGTCAGGTGTGGCGGCTCACATCTGTGATCTCAGCCAGTACTCTGGGAGGCTGAGACAGGAGGACTGCAACTTCAAGCCCAGTCTGAGCAAGGTGATGACTTAACAAGACCTGGTCTCAAAGTTGGAACAGTGCTGGAGTGCAGCTCAGTGCAAAGGCCCTGAATTAAAAAAGTGCAAAATATAAATAAAATTTTAAAATATAAATATCTAATTTTTCTTGTGCCATTAAAAAAAAGACTTTTCTTCCTCCATTGAATCATCTCTGAACCTTTGTTAAAAATCATCTGATTCCAACATTTGAGAGGCTGAAGAAGGAGGATAGTGAGTTCAAGGGCAGTCTAGGCTATCAGCAAGACTCTGTCTCAAAAAACCAGTAAAAATTAAAATAATAATAATAATAATAAATTGGTCATATACATGTAGGTCTACATTTAGATCCTTTATTCATTCTCACTGAATTTTTTCTGTCTGTATACAGTACTCTTATCACACCATTTTGGTTATGGTACCTTGATAATAAATCTTAAAATCATGAAGTGTGTAAGTGTGTGCTGAAGCTCACTTGCACTCATTCCTAAGAGCTGGTCATGTGTATCACTCCCCAGCACTAATCTGGTAATCAGCGATACCACATTAGTAGTTTTACATTAGTCGTAGTATATTCACACCACAAAATACTTCCAGAGAGCTGGTTGTTAAACATTTATCAGTCAACAATAATATAGAAATTCTCTAGCTTTGTTCTTGTTTTTCAAAGCTGTTTTAGCTATTCTAGATAAGTTTTAGCATCATTTACAGAAAAATATGGTTACATATATTGGGACTGAATTAAACCTACAGATGACATCTTAGGAACAATGTCTTTGAATCTATGAATTCTGTATATCTCTGTATTTAATTGGATATTCCTTAATTTCTATTAGCATTATTTTATAGTTTATTGTTCTCATACATTTTTATAAGATTTATAACAAAATATTTATTTTTATACTGTCTGATATGTGATACCATTATAAATACTATTGTTTTCCTAATTTTTAATTTTAGATTATTCATTATAATTGCTTGTTGATTACGTTTTTTGTTTATTGATCTCGTATCCTACAAACTTTACTGAATTCACTTAGTTCTACATTATTTTCGTAGATTCCACAGTCTTTTCTACACAGACACTCATATTGTCTGCAAACAAAGACAGTTTTAGTTCTTCCTTTCCAATCTATATGGCCTTTATTATTTTTCTTGCCTCACTGCATTAGGTGGAAACTCCAGTTAGTAGGACAGTGATTACAAGTGGTTGTAGCATGTATCCTGTGCCTTGTTTTGACCTTAGGAGGAAATCTTTCAGTCTTTCACCATTAACTATGATGTGAGCTATAGGTTTTTCATAGATGTCATTTATCATAATGAGTAAAGTTTCTTCCATTCCTGGATGACAATTTTTATCAGGAATGGATGCATAATTTTGTCCAAAATTTTTCTTCATCTATGCAGAAATGGTTTTTGCTCTTTATAGTTTGTTAATATAGTAAATTGTATTGATTGATTTTTAAATGTTAAATAAACTTTACATTCCTAGAATAAAACTCCACTTGATTATTGTATCTTTCTTATAAGTTGTTGGGTTCAACTTGCCAAAATGTTGCTTAAAATTTTGCAACTATTTCATGATCTGTTGTTTTCTTTTCTTGTAACATCTTGATTTGGCTTTGGTGTCAGAATAATGCTGACCTCACAAAATGAGTTGGGAAATCCTTGATTTTATGGAAAGTTTGCACAAAATTGATGTTATTCCTTTCTGAAATGTTTTTATGAATTCACCAGTGAATGGATTGGCCTGAAGGGTTTTTTTAACTTGGTTTTAACTACAAATGAAAAAATTTAAATGAATAAAGGGCTATTTCTTCTAAAATGAGCTTTGATAGTTTGGTGTGTGTCTTTCAAGTGATTGTGTCTATTTCATCTAGGAAGTTGACTATATTAAGCTAAAATTCTTCATAATAGTCCCTTACTATACAATTTTCTATTTGTTCTATCTGTAGGGATGTCACTGTTCTCATGTGCAATAATTTGATAATTTGTGTTTTCTCCAACTCTGTTCTGTCCTTTTATTTTTGAACAGTATTTATGGCTAAATTTTTATGTTTTATTAATTTGTTCAAGAAAGCTATTTTTGGTTGCATTGATTTTTCTGCATTGTTTTTCTGCCTCTATATTCTTTGATTTCTACTCTGATCTCCCTCTCTCTCTCTCTCCCTCCCTTCCTCCCCTTATGATTGAACCCAGGGCCTTTGCACTGAGCTATATCCCCAACCCCTTTTATTTTTAAATTTGAGACAGGGACTCACTGTGTTCCTGGGCTCAAACTTGCAATACTCCTGCCTCAGCCTCCCAAAGTGCTGGGATTATAGGAATGTGCCACCATGTCCAACAGTCGGTTCTTTTATTTTTAACCCACTTGGTTTTATATATCTAAAAATGTGCTTACTGAAGGCAGCATATAGTTGGGTCTTATATTTTTGTCCCAAATGACAATAACTACAAGAACACTGAACTCTTCTTGCATTACCCTTCTCCCTGCCATGGTTTGGAAATTTCTCCAGACAGTTAGCTCTCTCTTAGGAATAACTGTTCTTTACTGACCAATGTACAGTGAATTGAAAAACAATTGTTTTATACATTTTTGTCCTTGTTTCACGTGGCAGATTAAGTCTGATGTTTATAACTCCATCTTGGCTGGGAGCAGAAATCTGAGCACTTTACTCTTAACATTACAGCACCTGCAAACTTTTTCTAAGGACTAGTCATGGGTTGCTGGAGCAACTTCATGCATAGATGCCAAGAACCAAAAGTGCCTGAATGTTTTCATTTCACTTTATTAGCCAATTAGCCAGTAATTGGTTAAAAAGTATGAAAGCCCAGTTCCTTCACCTCCAGAGAAAATAAATTATTTCATTATAATGTATACTATGGAGCTCCCTGCAACCAAACTGTTGCCAAAATCATATACTCACTTTTCTTATTCTCCTCTCTGGCTCCGCTATCCCCAGTGTCCTACAGGATCATAGGGGAGCACATTTCTAATAAATCATTTGCACCTGCATCCGTTTCAGAATCAGCTTTTGGAAAACTCAACCAAAATTAGTTTGTATTTTTAAAATTACTCTTCTGTAGAACATCTCCTTAACTGATCTATTTTGTTTTACCTCCCACATTTTTTAATTGTTCATTTGCTGCAAAGAACCTTAGAATAGACATTTTAAACTAAACAGATACTTAGAATATGCCTAATCAAATTCCCCTCATTTAATAAGGGAAGCAACTGAGGCTCGTCATGTTAAATAACTAATCCATGTGTATATAACCTAAGAGTAACTGAGGCAAGCTCAGAATCAAGTTTCTTGATTTGGGCTTATTCAGGTTAAACATACTCTTAATTTTATAGTGACCAGGTTTTACTAGCTATTGGGCACTGTGTTGCAAGTCTTTACTTACAAAAATTGGCAGATATAAGTGTTTGTGCATTTAACTTCCTTTAGGTGCAAGTTTGTACTTACACCACTTTGCCTCCCTCATTTTATGATCCATGAACATTAACTCTATTTTCTATTAACTTTGCATCAATGAGAAGAGATTTCCAAATCTTGGGTAGCTCAGCTTAACTATCTTGTAGAAAGCCGCATAACTAATGTTTTCTGGTTTGACTTATAAACTAGAAATTCTGGTTCAGAACAGACTACATTTTTTTCATGTCATTATGACAAGTGTATTATGTATGATAGTTAATTGTGGTGTCAACTTGAATGGAAAAACTCCTAGCAGATTAGTGGAGCGCAGCTGTGGGCATGTACAGATGATCAACTTATAAGCCAGTAACTGTACAGAGAAGACCCACTCCAGATGTGGCTTGCACCAAGCAATAGACTTGTAGCCTGAATAGAATTCTACGGAAAGAAGAAAATCTGTCCTTGTGCTTATTCAGGGGAGGTCCAGTCTTCACCGCGGCCTTTGGATGTGTCTCTGGTTCCTTCAGACTTCCAGCACAGACTCTTAAGCTTTCTGATATGAACTGCACATCAGACTCTGCAGTGAGGAACTCCAGGCTTTCAATTTTTGATTGAATTCTCTGTCTTTCCAGCACACAGACAACTACTTTCATTCTTCCACCCCTGACACAGTGGGCAGGTGGCCACTGTAATGCTACTTTGTAACATATATATATTTATATTTATATTTATTTAGTTTTTATTTTAAAGCACATCTTCCAGTAGTTTCTTAAGAAGAGATGAGGATATAAGAGTTTCAGGGCCTTTCTGTCCAATGCTATATTACCTCTACTCTCGTACTTCATTGCAAAGTTGAATAAATATAGAATTTTTTGTTTGTAAATAACATTCTTATAGAAGTCTGAAGGCTAATCCCTTGCTAATTTCCTGTACTGATGTTAATAAGTCTCATGCAATTCTGATTCCTGACCCCTTCTAGTGACCACTAGTAACCAGTTTTCTGTGTGTGTGTGTGTATGTGTGTGCACGCGCTTCTCCTTTCTCCAGAAATTTTTAGATCTTTTCTTTATCCCTGGTATTCTGAAAGTCCACAATAATGCAACTTGTTAACAGCCTCTCTTCATTATTTGGTAGATACCTATTTCATCCTTTCAATCAGAAACTTGGATTCCTTGTGAGGAAAACTTCAGAACTATTTGATTATTTTCCATTTTATCTCTTCTCTCCTGGAACTTTTTAAATCAAATGTTGGATATCTTGGATTCATTCTCTTATTTTAAAAAATGTTTATCCTCTATTTTCCTTTTTATTTTTTATTAAAGACAAGGTCTTGCTGTGTTGCCCACACTAGCCTCTAATTACTGGATTTAAGTGATCCTTCGGCCTCAGCTTCAATAGTATCTGGAACTGACTTTATGCCTGGTTTACTTCCTTTCTTTTCCAGTTTTACTTCCTGAAATATCTTCAACTTTATCATTCAATTCCTTTTGACTTTATTTCTGTTCTCATACTTTTACTCCACAGTTCTGAGCCCTACTTTATTTCTGTCTTCATACTTTTACTTTCCAATTATTTCTTCTTCAGTCTCCAAAAGTTCCACTCTTAGACAGATTTTCAGTTCTTCTGTGTAATCAGAAACTATTCTTATTTCTTTGAAGACAGTAATGTAGTGAAGTTAAATTATGCTGAGCTGGGCTCAGTGCCACAGGCCTATCATTCCAGCTGGTCATTTCAGCTGTTTGGAGGCTGAGGCAGGAAGACTGCAAGTTTGAGGTTTGCCTGGGCAACTTAGCAAGACCTTGTCTCAAAATAAAATAAAAAGAGCTGAGAATGTAGCTCAGTGGGGAAGCACTTGCCTAGCAAGCATATATTCAATCTCCATTTTGTAGTAACACAAAAATAAAATATTACTTGACTTCCCGCATTGCCTGTTTTTTCTAAGTTTTTACTTGTTGGCTTCATTTTTTTCATACTAAATGACCTCTAATCAGTTTTTAAGTGCTAATTTATAACTCTGTATGTCTAGGTAGGATTTATTGATTTATGTTAGGGTGATAATGACTTATAGATTTAATGGTAGGATTTCCTTATCTTAGCATTATGGACATTTTGGACTGGATAATTATTTGTTGGAGTGTGGAGATGAGCTGCCTGTGTACGTATTTTGTAAGACATTTAGTAGCATCCTTGGCCCCTGTTCAACAAATGCCAGTCAGTAGCATACTTCTACCCACCTCCCCAGTTGTTACAATCAAAAATTTCTGCAGATGTTGTCAAACATCCCTGGAGGTATAAAGTTAGCCCTAGTGCATAAATCATTGCGTTAGGGTGCTCAGGGTCTTAAGAATTTATCTCTGAGGGCCGGAGATTTAGCTCAGTGGTTCCACCACCTGCCTCGCAAGTGCAAGGTCCCAAGTTTGATCCCCAGTACCAAAAAAAGAAAAGAATTTATCTTCCTGATTGATGAGTAAAAAATTCAAACCTGGTGACTAGTATTTGGAAGCCAAGCAGAGGCATGGACCTGGGTATCTCACCAACAGAGACAAACTTTGACTTAGTCCCTGTGGTAGGCAGCATAATAGCCTTTCAAAGATGTCCACATTTCCTAATGTTATGTAGCAAAGAAGAATTTAGGTAGTAGACAGAATTCAGGAAGTTAGTAAATTGACCTTAAAGAAAGAGATTATCTTGGATTATCCAGTTGGATGAGAGATGCAACAGAGACAGAGCCAGAATAATGGAATGTGGAAAAGACTTAACCACCCATTGCTGGTTGTGAAGATAGAAGAGAACTATGGACCAAGAAATGCAGGCACCTATTAGAAGCTGGAAAAGGGGGAAAAAACAAAGAAAAGATCTCTAGGGATTTTCTCCCCAGAGCCTCCATACAGTAACACAGTGTCTTAGTTACTTTCTTACCACTGAAATACAATATCCAAAACCTGTCAATTAAGAGAGAAAAAGGTTATTTTGGCTCACAGTTTGTAGAGATTTCAGTCCACCGTCAGCTGGCTCCAAGGGACAATATGGCAGAGGAGTAATGGCTCATGGCATGGCCACAGGGAAGCAGAAAAAGAATGAAGGGAGGAGTGGGAAAGAGCCACATCCCAGGTCACATCACAGTAACCCACTTCTTCTAACCAGATCCCACCTTCTAATAGCAAAGCAGCTATTGGGCCCCATAATCCAATCACCTTCCAAAAGCCCATCTATGCATTCATGAGGCTTTGGGGGACATTTGTTATCTAACTATAACACACAGCCTTGCTGATGCCCTGATTTAAGAGTCCATTGGACCCACTCTGGACTTCTAACCTCCAGAATTGTAAAATGATAAATCTGTGTTTTCTTAAACCACTAAGTTTGAAGTAAATTCTTATAGAAGACATAGGAAAATTATAGTCTCCTTGATTTCAGTGTGAAACTACTATCCACTCTCAGCTCTGCTCAGTATTTCCAAATCCAGGACCAGTCTGGGACAATCTCTTATGCCATGAATCAACAAGTCCTACCTATCCTCTGTTGAGACTGAAGGGGTAGTCTCCATGTTTCCTTAACGAAGAAACCAACCAGCTCTCCTATTCCAACCCTGTCCCGCTCCCCAAGACTATTTATAGGTCACATGGTCTTCTGATTCCTGAAGTTTTTCAACATTTTTCAGCAGAGATTGACTTGTTTTTATTATGGCAAGTACTGTAATTACACTTCTTTCTCTATTCACTGCTCACTGCTCATCCTCATTCTTTCTTCAAAAACTTTACAGATAGGGGCCAGGGATTTAGCTCAGTGGTTCCACCACCTGCCTTGCAAGCGCAAGGTCCCGAGTTTGATCCAAAAGAACTTTACAGACATCTCTTATGAACTCTATCATTCTTTTCATCCTTAAGATCTATGCTGTTTTGGCTCTTTTCTGTCATTTTACTAGGATTTCAAGAATAATGAAAATGCTGGACTACCATTTTTAACCATATTTACTTTTAGCTGACATTTTATAGAGCCCTTACTGTGTACTACATTTTCAGATAAACCTTTATGTAATCCTTGTGTTGTGTGACTCATATAATAACTCTAAGGGATAAGAACTGTTTTGATCCCTGTTTTATAAATAAAATTGATGCTTGATTCAGGTGATAATGCTAATATGAAACAGAACTGAGACAGAACTCTTGTCTTTTTCACTCCAAAGCCCATTTTTATAATCAATTAAGCAATCTTGTTATGGTTCAACAAATAGTAGCCCACTATCAAATCTGACCTACATTTATTTTATAAAGTTTTATTGGAACATGATCACTCTCATTCACTGACTGTTGTTTAAGTCTGCTTTTGTGCTATAATTCACATAACTGTATAGCTAAAACAAAGACAATCTGGCTCTCAAATTCTAAAATAGCAAAATATGAGTAGGAAAATGTGCTGACCTTTACTGCAGAAAATAACCTATCAAGTTTTCCATAAAGGTGTTCTCAGATACTTAACATTTTATTACTATTCCAAATCAAAGACATGCATTTTGCTTTACTTCCAACTTTTTGTTATCCTACAGACAGCAATCTTTGGGGCCAGGGATTTAGCTCAGTGGTTCCGCTGCCTGGCCTGCAAGCGAAAGGACCTGAGTTTGATCCCTGGTCTCCCCCGCAAAAAAAGAAAAAGATAGCAATCTTTGGTCATAGTCAAAAAAGAAGTCTTTGTGAAGTTTCCCCCATATTATAGTCATGCATGCTTCTTTTCTGGGCTTCTACCTCATAATTATAGTATTTAATGCAGTTTAATTCACATAATAGTTATCAGTTGTGGTTTCCCAGGGATCTAATAAGTGCTGACTCTAAGTAGATATTTACTGAACAAACATTTTACTAAGTACTTTCTAAGTGTCAGTAGGCATTCTTGATCCTGAAGATCCAAAAACGAATACAGTAGCTTTTGGTTCACATGTGCTCTATTGCTTAGCTATAGATAGAATAGAAAGGAGAAAAAAGAAAAAAACTGAGCATGGAGTCTGGGCCTGTGATCTCTGCAGCAAGTGTATCAGAATAACTAGAAGTGTTTGGGCAACATCCCAGGACTACTGAATCAGAATGTCTAAAAGGGGGCCAGGGATTTAGCTCAGTGGTTCTGCTGCCTGCCTCGCAAGCGCAATGACCTGAGTTCGATCTCCGGTACCAAAAAAAAAAAAAAAATCTCTAAAAGGGAGGCCCAACAATCTGTTTTCTTAATTCACACTTCAGATGATTCTTAAGAGGCAGTTTCCTATCTACTAATGCAGACAGGAAAGGTTGTTTCTAAATGTGCAGGTATTATGAGAGTGTAAGAACATATCTCACTTGATCACCCTTAATATAAACCAATTTCCATCCAATGTAATCTTGTATTGCTCATTTCTTCCTTCCAAAACCTTAGTATATGTGCTTAACTGGAAACTTTGATATCACTCCCATCTCTTACTAAATTCATCTTTTTCAAAACCCTTGTGAACCCTAACTTAGTACCATTCCTGGAACATAGTAGGTATCGGTAATTTGTGTTGAACTGTTGACTGTCCAAGTTAGTGACATCTCTAATTTGTCACTAGCTATGCAGAAGTAGTTTTTCCAATGTTAGACTGGAATGGTATGAGGATCATTTGAGAACAAGGAAGATAGCACACTCAGGCGATGTTTGGTCAACCTATACCTTGTTTCTCTCCCTCTAGAAGCGCTTCCTTCTAGCTCTCATGACTACTATCCTTGTGGGGAATATTAATCTCTAAGGCTAAGTTATAACAACCAAAACCAAATGGACTAGGGGAAAAGGTCAAGCATTATGGGATTCTTCTTCATTGTAGATAATCTATTTCTAGAGGCTTTAGTCAACACAGAGCCCTAAAATACATTTCAAAAAGGATTACCTACCTCTGAGAATAGACCACTTAGTTACATGTATCTTCCAGGAGAGGCTTACAACAATGGACTCCTACTAAACCTGACACAGATCTACTCCTCCCACTAGAATTCTGAATTATTTTGCTGGAGGCTACAACATTCTGAGTAGTTTGTTGGGAGTTTACAGGAGGTGAGGATAACTCATCCAGTACAAACTTAGCAGAGCTGAGCCGCTGCAGCATGTTAGGGTAGCCTTTGATGGAGACTGGTCGGACGGGTTCTGGATCCACAGAAGAACCGGTCTGACTGGCCTGTTATGCCAACATATTCTGGTTTGATTCCATGTTCCACAGACGGTAGAAACCTGCCCAGCCAGTTAAATGAAAGGCATATTAGGTTATCCATTGCACACAGTACATAGCTTAGATGCAACAGAACTCTTCCACATAGCAGGAGTGTCTAGCAAACTCTAGTGTGGTCCAGCGAGGTGGCATCCACTGATTTAACATTTATATTCACAGCTTCAGGGAAAGTGAGGCGTGAAACACCATCTGCTTTTGACCAAGAGCAGAGGTTTCCTCAATAAACTGAAGGGTAAGTTAATATATTTTATATCTTTCTAAATTTTCTATGCATTTTTGAAGGCTAATTCAATGCTTGAGAAGATAACAATTTTTAACCTGGCAATTCCTGCATTATACCTTTCCTATAAGGTGATTAGAAATTGTTTTATAAAAATTGCATGTGTTTATTGATTTGCTTGGGTAAAGCTATCTGGTATACAACACACTTCTGTTATACTTTTTTGTAAATTGGTTGAGTACTGTCATTTAAAAAGCTGCGCTGAATAATTTTGCTAAATATATTTCACATAATGATTCACCTTAAGCCTTCTATTTCTTTGATAATATACTATTATATTTTACAGGCTGTTGCTATATTGTAACAATCTTATATGGTCAATCTAATTGTGGATAAAAGAATAATTGCCTTTTTAAGGCAAAAGAAAAAAGGATTGGCTTGCTTGGTGATCCTAAGTACATTAGAGGACCAATTCACAGGAAGAATTAAGGAGTGTGAAAAACAAAGACTGGAATCTGGTAACTGATTAACTATTAGAGTTCAAAAGCACTTGCTGAGCTGAATAGAAAGGAATGAAGACAGGTTTTGTCATGCCTATTAGGACTGAAAAACTTAACACTTAGATCTTCCTTTCACTTATATTTTTAAATATTTATTTTACCTTTCATTGATCCAATTAATTTATTATAGCAGTTTGTGTCATTTAAAATGAAAATTACCAATCTCTTTAGGTTTACTTTGGCATACCAAATTACCCCGTCACTTATCAATATTATAATGAATTAAATGTACACATTCTGGGACATTTAATTTAATGTAACAGCTGACATGAATTTATCTGGGAATTTAAAAAATTTTAAACAGATTGATACTGAATAGTTTTCTGTCAAGAGCTATCTGTAGGTCATCTTGATAGAACTTTACTTTGAAATGAGCAAGAATGATGCATCTTTTTCATTGTCTCTAGTGTCCTCACTTTGTCACTATGTTCAAACTCAAAGGCTGTAATAAGTTTCTTTAGGAAGTTAATAAAGTAAAAAGAAAAAATGGAAATAAATGTTCAGATGAGATTTCATTTGTTGCAGAGGAAACCTTTGGATGCTTCTTAGTCCTACTTCTAGGCAGTTTTGCATAAAACTTCTGAAAATCAGCTTAACTTTTGTAAAACTATGTATCTGCAAAAGGAATGTGCTGATTCGGCAAGCCAAAATTAATTTTATTCAGCACACATTGTATTCTGACAAGTTTCTGTTAACAGGGATCAAACTTTCAATAGGTTGAATTTTTCTTTTTAATTAGTTTTCAGATAAGACAGACATCTATTAATTGAGCACATTGTTTATGTTTCTCTTGAATATATTATATATAACTGAATTTTAAACCATACTGTATTTAAAATATAGGGCTTTTTTTTCAGGGCTTATTGTTTAAAGATAAGCTTAATTTATTGAGTTTTTTATGTTTATTGTTTTGGGAAAACAACTTAGAGGAGTTAAACATCTATTTCATCTAAACCTATGGGTAAAACTTCAAGCTGTATTCCACATTTTGGAAGGGGATTCTACAGTTTTCACTTAATGGGATTTTCATTTTCAAATTACATTAAGTTCTACTAAATGATTCTTATGCATTTTAAGTAGATTCATTTAAAATATTGATACATTATTTTTTATTAAAATTCAGGATATATGAATTTATTAACCAAATTAGGATGCATTTCTTCTCACTATTTCTAGACACCCAATTTACACAATTGCTTTTGTCAACAATGTTAACTTTCATAACAACTTCCTTCCTTCCTTCCTACATTCGTGTTTCTTATGAAAACCACTGAGAATCATGACATTTTTTAGGTAGAAGGACTCTTACATAATAACTAATAAACTTAGTATTTCATTTTTGAGATGAGGAATGAAAATCCCAAACATGTAACTAAATCACTACTGTATAATCCAAGGGTAGCACTGGTATAAGAACATCCAGGTTTCTTCAATACCAGCCCAGACTAGTAGTTTTTTCACTACCCTACAATGATTGTCCTGAATACTACATGCAATCAATGTTTTCTAGAGCATTTGAAAACAGGTAAAATTTTATTATTTAGTTATATTAATGAATCACTGGTGAGCTAATTATTTACTTTTATATTTTAATCTATATCATTACTGCCACCAAACATTTTGGGTATAGGGGCTGAATTTATAGGTAATTTAAATTATGCCATTGGTAATAAAGGTGATTGCCACCTCAAAACTTAACATCTTAATGTGGTCATACAGTTCTGGATCAAACTAATGAGAATCTCCTATTGTTTTCTAACAATACTGCTTTAAGCAGCTCAACTTTTTTCCTGATGCGTATTATTTTTTGCTATAGTCATTTGCCTAAGAATTTACAACTCTGAAATTTGGCATGAGCTGACAGGAAAATTTCAGTATGGTTATTGAAGACCAGAAGTGTAGGATTCAAAACTCATCTTAGAAGTGATAAAACTTGTTATTTAAGGGGTAATCTCTTAAAAAGAACTTTGTACACACAGATGCTGAACAAATTCCTCAAACATTTTTAACTTTAGGAATTCTTAGGAACTGGGACTATAAACAAACAGTTTGAGAACTAGAGGTTCAAAAATGTAAATTCTGATTCCAGTTACTAAATGTTAATTTTCCTAATCCTCTTATCTTTTTACAGGTAAAATCCTACCTGACTGATGCTTCTAAATTTAGTAATTTTAGTCCAGTCCAAGTGGATTCTGAAAAATAATCACTTGTAATTGTTTTACTTTTACAATGAAGAGAAAGGAGAGTACATTGAAAAACATGTGGGCTTCTGAGCCAAGCTGACATGTGTTTGAATATTGACTCTGCTAAAAACTATAATTGTGAATTATTTAACTTTCTAAGTTCTCTTTTCTCCATCTTTAAATTAAGGAAACTAAAATCATTCATTAAGAGTTGTTAAATTAGGGTTGGGGATGTAGTTCCTTGGTAGAGTGCTTGAGTCACCTGTACAAACCCAAGGTTAGATCCCCAACATCACAAAAGAAAAAAAACGGGGGGGGGGGGTGCACAATGACAGAGTTGTAGGGTTAAATGATCTAGTTTGCATAAAACAGTGTGAATCCCAGAACACAGTAGGTACTCAGTAAATGCTTTTCCTTTCCCAACACCTAACACTTTATATAATACATTTTGCTGGGCATGGTGGTACATGCCTACAATCCTAGAACTCTGGGAGGCTGAGGCAGGAGGATGGCAAGTTTGAGCACAGCCCCAGCAATTTAGCTATTTAGTGAGACCTGTTTCAAAACAAAAAAATAAAAAGGGTTGGGGATGTAGCTCAGTACAAAGGCCTAAGGTTTAATCCCCAGTACTGGGTGGTATGAGGGGAAAAAAAAAAAAAATATATATATATATATATACACACATATATATATGTCAACAACACATTCAGTAAAAGACAAAACTTAATTTAAAATATGCATTTTGGCCAGGGATTTAGCTCAGTGGTTTCACCACCTGCTGTGCAAGCGCAAAGACCCAAGTTCAATCCCCAGTACCAAAAATAAATAAAATACACATTTTATTTTGTCAGAAATTAAAATTAACTTAGCAATCTTGGACGGCATTAAGATTTAATAATGGATAACATTTTAACCTTCAAATTTAAAAATCAGAAACCCATCCAATTCAATTAAAAATTCACTACAAAGAAGCCTTTGTTAAAAGCATTTTGAGAGCAGTATACCAAGATGATTAAAAGGTTTAAATATAGCCCAGCAGAGTGGTGCACTCTAGGGGGCTAAGGCAGGAGGATCACAAATTCTAACCCACCCTGGGCAATTTAGACACATGCAAGACCCTTTCTCAAAATAAAAAATAAAAAAGAGCTGAGGATGTAACTCAGTGCAAAGGCCTTGCCTTCAATACCTAGTACTAACCCCCAAAAAAGGTTTCAATGGCCTTTTTTTTTTAGTACCAGGGATCGAACTCGGGTCCTTGCACTTGCAAGGCAGGTGGCGGAACCACTGAGCTAAATCCCCAGCCCTCAATGGCCTTTTTAAAAATTCAAATTTCTGGCCGGGTATTTAGCTCAGTGGTTCCACCGCCTGCCTCGCAAGCGTAAGGACCCGATCCCTGGAACCAAAAAAAAAAAATTCAAATTTCAAGGGAGCTTGAGGGAGGGAAATGGGGTAAAATTAAAATAAAATTTAAAAAATAAAATTCAAATTTCAGTCATGATATCAATAGAAGGAAGTGTGACACAGATAATTCAAATACCTTATGTGTGCCTAGTATCTGAATTTTCCAAAGGCTGTCTATATATGTTATCTCATATAACATCAAATAAGTTGCCCAAAGATTTCTATACACTCAGAATTGTGCTCCTTCTACTACCAACTGAATTATTTCTTTAGGATGCTAGAATGTGTTTTTCCTCTCTGAAAGATTCCTTTCTGAATTAAATTACAGGTTAATATTAAATTTATTGCATTCTCTTGATAGCAAAAAAAAAAAATGATGGGAAGAGAGCATCCATAATGTTTAGGGTATAAAAAAGCAAAAGAATAAGATTTGATAGTTTCTAAATATATTAGTATCTACTAATTAACTGATTAGGGATACAGCCAATGAGCAAAGATCACACAGAAACTATGAAATATGTATATTGGTCAGATGGGACTTTACAATACTGCGACAAATATTGTAAGAGCTTATCTAACTACAGTAAGGTCAAATGATACATCTTCCAATGAATGAAACAGGAAGTAGGTTAAGAGTTAGTATTAGGATCAAGTAATAAATTGATTTATAAAACTGATATTACTGAGTTCTTCTAATCAACTTTAATTTTCTGAAAATTATTTGTTGATGCTGTAATTTAAATTTGAATTTATTAACCATGGTAAATTATTTTCTAAGTTCTATAACTTGTATGTAAACATTATACCCAAAGATAAAGGTACGCTTCACCAAAATACCCCATTAATTACTACCTTATTGAAGCTATTTTATTAGACACATAAGGAATTTAGCCTATATAACTAGTCTTAGATTAGTGGTTAATTTGCATTTATTTTCATACATTTAGAGTGGATATTACTACAAGACAGAAGACTAACAGAAATTTTACATATGCTTTAAGAAAGTTTCTATGTAAATAATTTGGATAATCCAGGTCTAAAAACTAAACTTGTTATAAACCAAAAACTAACTGAAATAGAGATTATAACATACTGTCTTAAAGACAAACTTAAAATTAAGCAGAAAACTATAACTGGAAAGTTATTACTATTGACAAATGAGTCCCTTCAAATCCAACCCATTAATACTAACAGGGAAACAACCCCAAATACATATCTAACCAATCTCAGGTCAGCATTACCATCCTTGCAAACAACTACATACAATTAATCTGACTGCCCTATCCGTGCACAAAAACTTACAAATTTTCTACCAACTCAAAAGTAGTGAGAGGAAATTTTAAGTTTCCCCTTTATCTCTTAGTCAAAGTTCTCCACGGAAAGTAGAGTCTGAGTCTTTTGGTTTATGTACAGTCTTTTTATTTAGGAAGTCACCTCAGGAACAGGAATGGGGAATTGATTACAAGAGAGAAAAAGGAAGAAAGAAAACCAAATACAGGGATCAAACTCGGGACCTTGCGCTTTCAAGGCAGGCGGTGGAACCACTGAGCTAAATCCCTGGCGCCAGGAGTGCATTTTTATTTTTGTTTTTTGCAGTGCTGGGAATTGAATCCAGGGCCTTGTATATGCTAGGTAAGCAGTCTACCACTGAGCCTCACTCTCAACCCCACCAGCACATTCTTGAGTTAATGCTCACTACAAACAAATAATGTTCAAGCTTAAGTAGGTTCTTAAGAGCCTTGAAAAAAACTTCAAAATTCCCTGCTAGAGGACACAAGAGAGAAGCATTTATCTATCAGTCCCTTAGTTAACGGCTGTCTCACTGATTGTTAATTTCTTATACAGTGGCCCCTTATCAACTCAATTGGTTCCTGAGGGAGGACTGGTTATAAGTTAATGCAGCTGAGATCTGGATGTTTACCTGGGTACATGCTATAGATAACAAGAGGCAAATGAATCTTCCATTAACCTAATTAACCCAAGTTGTTCATATGTCAGGCCGGTCGTAACTTGAGGGTCCACTATACTTTCAAGTTGTGCACTTGTTTCCACCAACTTCGGAGAAGGCCCTAGGTCAGAAACTCAGGGGATGGGCTTCAGGTTTCACCTGTCCCCAAAACAGATGAGACAAGCAGGGCCAAAGAAATTACAATATATCATATTATAGGACAAATATGGTCAAACTACTTTTCCTTTAGATTTACCAACGTAATTGTAGTATGGAATACAATTAAAATGAATTTTCTGAAAAATAAGTACAGCAATTTCAAATGGGAAACAAGGATTAGACTATTTTCATCTGATGTATTTGATCCATTCCCACAAAACCTGAGAAGCACTGAAACTTAATCTTTTGTGAGAAAGGCATTTTCTAATAAATTACAATTCATTTCCTGTATTTGGTTGCCAATTTTTAAAGGGCTGAACAGTAGCAAGAAGAATAATTAGTATATATTCTAAATATACTTTATGTCCAGCATTGATCCAAAGACTTTACCATGTACATTTACATTGGTAAAATAATAGTAAAACAAATTGACTACTTTGGACCCTCAACGAACACTTCTCATTATAGCAAAACACAGAATTCTGAATAGTAGAAGTTTGTCTTGGACTGTGTCCAAATAGGTCTGGTTACAAGAAGTAATTCATTATAACCTATAATGTGATTCTGGAGTTTAGCTGTAAAGAACACCTTATACGCAGGTTCTAGTCAAACAGGTTAAAAATGGAAAATCAGGACAGCTAGTCATGTGCTTTAATTAAGTAAATTTCACATTAAGTAATTAAGTTTATATAATACATAAACTTAGTTTAGAGAATGTGAATAGGTGAAAATAAAAAAAATCTTACAAAGCATATCATCTTTCCATTTAACTTGAATTCTATTATCATTAAATATTTGAGTTTTTTTAAATAAGTCTCTTTTAAGTAGTTAAAACACCCAATGAATTGAATAAGGATGACATACAGAAATTGAACTAAAGAGTATACAGTAAATAAGAAATAGTAGGGACAAACACTGCTGAACAAAGTCCCATAACAACAAAATACTATTTTCAGAAGGAGGAATAAAACATACTCATTTTTTCACTACTTCAGGTCAAATCACAATATACCAACATCTGAACCAATATTCACTTTCTTAGACTTGACACTGGAAAGATCATATACCACTATTAAGTAAAGGATTTTTAATAAGCACTAATTCCAGAAATAAATACATAAATTAGTTTCTTCTTTCAATACAATTTTGCTGTTGGGCTAGGAGATTTTTCAAATCCTTGAGAATATAATGGAAATTGTTAACCACCACCATGTACTACTACTCGCTCATCTAAATTCAATTATATAAATCAAAGTACTTAAATTAAATTTAAGTCACAATTTGCATAGCAATTCAACAATTTCACTACTATTATACAACTTTAGTGACTAGAGAGTTATCTATGATTAGCTGTATCTCTTTTTTTTTTTATGAAAACAGACATTTATCTTGCAGGAATTGGAGTCGTAGGTGGGCCCTGGATTTATTAGACCAGCAACTTCATTGTAAGTGCACTGAAACACTGTCTCTGCAGCTCACTTATTTCCCCATCATGGATGCAAGTTGTAGACATCATGTCACCTCATAACCGTACTCAGGCAGGAAGAGACTCGTAGAAAAAGTGCTTCCTTTTTGTCAGTGAGGTAAATCTTTCCTAGAATCTCCCAGCAGAGTTCCCTCATATGGCTGGCCACCTCTAGGTGCAAGAAGAATTTTAATTTAGTTATATTAATCCACTTGATTATCATCTGTGTCACCTAAATCAGCATCAAAATCTAAATCATCAATTCTTCTGCAGCTTCTTCTATGATTGGATCTTAGATTATTTTCAATATTTTCTGTCTTTTCTGTTTCTTTATTAACAGAGTAACAATGTCTTCTTTCTTTCCACATTTTGCACAAACTTCAAGTTCATGGGCATATGGTCTACACATTATATAGGTAGAATCCTTCACAGTCTTTTATAAAAATGTAAGGGTTTTAGAAGTTTCAGTCTTTGCACAGCTGGCTGGCTCCAGGCAGAAGAGGCAAGGTGCCAGGGGCTAGGCAGAGGAAAGCTGCTCACCTCATGCCAACAGGAAGCAGAGAGACTAGCTGTAGCTCTTAAATCTAACTACTAAATAAGAGTTTCTTATACTGTTTGGATACATATATACATTTCATTCACTCCCAGCAACAGTTCTATGAAATACCCAACATATATATTATCTTCATTTTGTTGATAAGCAACCAAACCAAAGAGAAGTTATAATATTTGCTCAATAGAATCAGAATTAACTTTAAGTGGGGATGATGCTGTTCCCTATATCAATCTATAAAAATACATTTTTATACATTTGCAGTTTTTGGAACTCACAATGATTCACCCATCCACCCCAACACACACACAGCAGAACTCTTCACATTGGAAAGCCTTCTGCCAGTCTGTTCTCAAGAGGCAAGCACTTTAAACTCCTTTGAAGTCTTCTTTAAGAAATTTCAAATATATTATTTCATTCTTACAATGATCCTTTGTGTACAATAAGTATTAATGCTGTCATCTTTCAGTAAGGGAAATAAGACTTGTCTAGGAAACATGCAGATAATCAGATAGGGCCAGGATTTAAACTCAGATTACAACCCTTTCCTCAGTGTCATAAGGCTGAGAATATAGCTATATGGCATCATTGATTATAGAGCATTATCACAATTTTTGGAGCACTTGAAGTTCTGTTCTAGTTCAGTCTGAAGTTACACCATAATTCAAGACCCTTCAATCTATTAAACTTTAAACTTAGTACATGGAAGTCAAGCCACCTACTTTCTCAATTTCTGTGAAAAGCTGAAAACTGTACCCATTCTACCTTTATGACAATTGTTTTTAGGTTCAAAACAGAAGATAATAGGAAAAACTTTGTATTTTATCATTGTTAACTGGTCTTGAATTAATTTCCTATCAGATTAAGCAAACAACTTCTCAACTCAGGAATTTCAGAATACTATTAATAAATCAAAAAGTGTAATTCTTTTAGGGTTTTGTAATTTTTTTTTTTTTAATTTTTTTGGTACCAGAGATCGAACTCGGGTCCTTGCGCTTGCACAGCAGGCTGCGAAACCACTAAGCTAAATCCCCGGCCCTTTTAGGGTTCATATATGCAATAATCTAAGAGAATTTAGATAGGTCCGTATATACATAAGTAAAACTCGTGACTACAAAGAAGCATTTAAATCTTCCCTTTTATATTAGTTTATATTTCAAATTCCTTAAAGCTTCCAACCATATGATTCATCACTTAAACCAGGACATTTTTGAGAGTAAAGGGAAGCCCTATTAATAATTAAACTAAAACAACAGGCATTAACCAGGATTCCTGTCACTTACATTAAGAAGCATTCTAGATGTGGAAAACCTATCTACTTCAGCCTTAGTATGCTAAATAACCTACAAAAACACTCACCAAGGCTATGAAATAAATTAAAACATAATTTCACTATAAATTTTTGATACTTCTGATAATTTAAATAAAATTGAAAATGTACTGGCTAAAATGCTGTCTCTTTTAGAGGAGTTAATTTTTTTTTTTTTTTTTTGGTACCGGGGATCAAACTTAGGACCTTGCACTTGCAAGGCAGGCACGGTGCCACTGAGCTAAATCCCCAGCCCTTTACGAGCTAAATTTTTAAGGCTACTTTTTAAATGGTATATATTTATGGGGTACAGTGTGATGCTTTAAGACATGTATACAATTTACAGTGATCAAACTGGAGTAATTAGCATTTCCATCTCCTTAAACATTTGTCCTTTATGCTGGGAACCTTCAAACTCCTTTCTTCTAGTTTTTTGGTGTAAATTCTTGAATTTACAACTGGAAAAAATAACTGTTAGGGTTTCCTTACCCTTACACTAACATATGGATTAGGAAAAGCAAAAAACCAATATTTTTCAAAATGTCTATTTTTCTCAAGCATAGAGTAGGGAAAGACTGAAAAACAACAAAGAGTGTGTCTGAAGATCCTATAATTTGTGAGACATAAATATATTAAGGATCACTATTTGTAAGCAGTGAACAAATTCATCAATTCCTAGACAGAAAAATTAACTCTTAAGACATGAATCACTGTATTTTTTTTTTCCTTTTTTCCATTGTTGACCCCAGGGCCTCACGCTTGCTAGGTAAGTGCTCTACCACTGAGCCATATCCTCACTCCACGGACCAATGTTTTGTTTTAAGTGTTAAAGCAATGAATAGGCCGATTTAGCTCAGTGGTTTCGCCACCTGCTGCACAAGCGCAAGGACCCGAGTTCGATCCCCAGTACCAAAAAAAAATAAACGAATGAATAGCAAATGTGGTTGCTCTTGTGAACTTATCTAGCAATGTTTTAATATTATATTCCTATTGTCAGTGACTTGTTCCTACAGAACAATATTAGCCCTTCATAATATTTGCCATTACTCTACTGTAAATAAATATTATTTCCACAGCTTCCATCATGGTAGAATTATACATATGCACACAGGACAATGCAGTATAATACTTTAATTACTGGATAAAAAGGCAAAGACTCATTTTTCAAGATTCCCAAAATAAAATTAACTTTTCCACTCTATAGTCCTAGTGACCACTCTTAAGTTCTTGTAACATCTCTTTGGCAGTTAAGTTCTAAAGTTCTTTTAAGTGCTAGTGTTAAAAGGCCTAAAGTTGAACTGACTACCTAACAAAATCCTGGGCCATCATAAACCTATAGAGTATGCACAGATATGAAATACTGCTGAAACGGGCTTTGCATTGTAAATAGATGACTTGGAAGAACTAGCTGTCCCTATCCATTAATGACTAGTCATTTTGCCAGTAACAGAATAGTGACATTCTTAGTCCATTATCACTTAAACCTTGGCAACTTTGAGTTGTTTTGTGGTAGGAGAGATTAAACCCAGGGCCTTCACATTGAGCTACATTCTCAGCCCTTTTGAGACAGGGTCTTGCTAAATTACCAGATTGGACTCAGACTTATGACACCTCCTGCCTCACCCACCCAGAGTGTGGTATGCCCCATGCCTGGCAGCTACTACAAATTAAACTGTGTATACGAACCTTCTTTATCAAACATAAGAGATAGTCCCTAAATTGAGTAAAGTATATATCCAGTAAACCTCTGCCCATTACTGATGTAAAATGAAGTAGCTCACTGAAAGCTGTTTAATAAAAATGAAACTACTTTAATACTTTGTAAAGGGAAATGAAGAAAATTAAATCCAGTGTAGCTATAGCTATATATTTTATCAATATAATTAAAGCTTCTTAATCTAAATTGAAAACTGGCCAGATTACACAAGGCTATTCTTTCTAGTTGAAAAGCAATGTATAATCTTATACTAACCACTTAAATGAACACCTAAGACACCATCACATACCCTCCATGAATGCTAACCACACCTTTTAAAATAATTGTAAAACTGCTCAACCTACCTGGAATCTTGGCACTAACAAAGCATAAACCAAGTATTTTGGCACTTGGAATAAGATCACTGTATATTCCCACCCACAAATACCATGTACTAATTACTGCAAACAATTTTTCAAAAATTAAATCAAGCACTGACTTAAGTTGGCAAAAATATTGACAGCTAACATAATTTTCTTTTGCCTTAAAGCTTCTATCTCGTCTCACAAACATGCTTTTGTGGTGTTCTTAAAATATTTCTGACTGCAGGTATGACAGCTCACTTCAATTTACCAGTATTATGTTTTCATGTTAGAGGGACTGGAAAACATTATGTAAATAGTTACAATGGTTTTTAACTTATTTTATGTTTTGATCCTGGAGATACAGGCACTCAATGCTGGGGAAGGAAAGAAGCTGATACAGGGAATGAAGAGAGATGGGAAATGCCTCACACAAATACCAGAAATGTTAGTCTGAGAATCAGATACCGTATCCTACTCCTAGTTCCATCTTGGTTCTTTAGGTAAACCACATGCCTTCATTTGTTCACTCAACACTCATTTGAAGCCTCTACTGTCCAATACATAGCTATTAACCACATATGGCCTTGAATATTCGAAATACAGCTAATCCAACTTGAAATGTGCCATAAAGGTAAAAATACACTTTGGACTTCAAAGACTTAGTATGCAAAGAATGTAAGAAGTCTCAATAACTTTTAATTGAATGCTAAAATAATATTTTAGAAAGGTTGGATTGAATAAGATGTATTATTAATGTCACCTGGAGAGTTTAACTTTTTAAAATATGGTCACTAGAAAATTTAAAATTGTATAGCTTTATAGAATAGCACTATGCTTAGCACTATGCTGAGACTCTCTGGTAAGAATTAGGAAAACTGATAACATAGAAAGTACAGTCTCTGACATCAAGGAACCCACAGGTGGAGAAGAGAAAAACTGAAAATAATTCAAACATAATGACATTGAGTGCATTGATAAAGATGTACTGAGGTGTATGGAAGAGGAGGGCCATTTGTGGAAGCTGGTAGCAAGGGGTACTGAAGAGATTAGGTTAGTCTACTGCAAGTGATGAAGTGGTACTACATGAACTGAGTCTTTAAGAAGTAGAAACATGGGAAAAGGCATGAATGAGCCAAAACAAAGAACTAGTAAAGAGGAGTAGAGAAGAATAAAAGGATTTTTCTGTTGACAAAGGGAAAGGGCAAAGTATGTAGTGGAAAGTATTCTGGGCACAGTGGCTTTTGTGATGTCTTAAAGGGACAGAATTTTAACCTTCAGGCAACAGTCACTGAAGGGGTAAGCAAAAAGTGATTAGATCTCAGCAGCTGTGAGGAGACTCAGCAGAAGTGAACAAAACTAGAAGAAGGAAGGCTGCCAATTAGGGAACAAATAGGGCTCAAACTAGGGCAATAAGAATGGGAGTAGAAAGTACAATTCAAAATTATATTTAAAAAGTAACATCAGTAGACTATGGTCTTGTCCAGAGTAGACTCTGCTGGGGGCGGGGGGGTTCCCAGGGGGACTGAACCCAGGCCCTTCAAACTGAACTATATTCTCACACTTTTTTAAAATTCTGAGGTAGGGTCTTGCTAAATTGCTGGGGGGGGAACATCTTGCTTCACCCTCCCAGAGTGTTGGGATTATAGACATGTACCACCATGGGTTTTTTAAATTTTTTTGAATTAGTACATGATTGCAGGACATGATGATTACATTCATGTGGGAAGCTGGTATGTGTACAGAATACATATTGATTATTTTTACTTCCCTTCTCCCCTTTCTTCCTCTCCCATCATGTCTTGGTCCCTTTCCCATTTACAAAAGATCTATCTCCCCATATCCTATTGTCTATTTTTTATTTTGCTATTTAAATTATTTACACTTTGGGTTTCTCACATAAGTGAAACCATGCGATATTTAAGATTGAGTGTCTGATTTATTTCACTTAACATTATGGTCTCAAGGCACATCCATTTTCCTACAAATGACTCAAATTTATCCTTCCTTATAGCATTGTGGTATTCCATTGTGCATAAATACCACATTTTCTTTATTCATTCATCTGTTGATGGACATATGGGCTGCTTCCAAGATTTAGTTATGAATTGTGCTGCTATTCTAAGGTGAAGGAAAGACTCTGGAATGTTTCTGGCAAATTTTAAAGGACCACTTTAACTGCCCCTGAAGCCTATAATGTAGTGGGGAAAGAGTCGGGGGGGAAAAGATAACTGATTAAAATGTTAAAGAAACAGAGACTGTATGGGCTCTATCTGTAGAAGAGGTTGCTGGTGGCTTAGACCAAGGTGGATGCAAAGGAGGTGGTGAGCAGCAATTGGATTCAGGTGGTTTGTTTTTGGTTTTTTGAGACAGGATCTTGCTATTTAGTTCAGGCTGGCTTTAAACTCACTATGTAGTGGAGATCCTCTTGCCTCAGGCTCCCAAGTGCTGGAATTATAGGAGTGTGCCACCACACTGGGCTCAGGTTGTAGTTTTATCTGTTATGTAGTATTGCCTAATTCATGGGGTTGAGAAAGGAAAAAGGAAGTTTAGGAGGATATCATCAGCTAATTAATTGTTGGGTTTAATCTAGACTAGGTTTTTGGTTGAAAGTGAAAATACTATACCGAAAGGCTTGAGAAAATAGTAAAGATCTGTAAGATACCAAAGGAAAGAGGAGCTGAGCAAAGGCTTTTTTTCAGCATTAACTAAAGCCCTGGAACCAACACCAAAGTAATTTTAGTTTTATCAGCCTAACCTGACACAGTACGTGATTTTTCTCTTCACAACACTCAGCTACTAAGTGGTAGGAGTGAAACACAGACTCTAGATTCAACAGTTTCATTTGTAACATGACTTCAGTTAGATGATGTTAGCATCTATGAGTTACAAAATTCTAATTTTGAGACTCCTGGAGTTTTGCTGCTACTATACAATTTTTTAAAAAATACTGTGATTAAATATACAAAATATAGAGTTTATTATTTTAACCATTTCACCATACAATTTTTAAATCAGGTATCCAAACAGGGCCTCTACTCGGTTTTGGGAATACTGAGACATTAAACTCCCAGGCCTGAAGATGGTAGCACTGGCCCTGGGGTGGCAAATGTCCCAACTTCTGTTATCTCTGGATGGAGGCAGCTTTATTCCTTCATCACAATATGTAACACAAGTACAGATGCTCCTTGACTTATGTTGAGCTTACGTCTCAATAAAAATGCATTTAAACCCCGGCACTGTGGTACGTACACATGGCACTGTGGTAATCCCACCCTTCTTGGAGGCTAAGGCAGGGAGGATGGCAAATCTGAGCCCAGCCTAGACAAAACTCTGTGAGTTAGTGAGAACGTGTCTCAAAAAAAAAAAAGAGTTGAGAGTTCAGTGTGAAGGTGTTGGGTTAGGTCCCCAGTAACACCAAAAAAAAAAAAAAAAAAATTCCCCTACCAAACATCCTAGCATCCTAGTTTAGCCACACAGCATCCCTACAGTGTTGGTTGCTTCCCCTCATGCTCAGGGCCAACACCCAGTATCGAGAGGATTACATTGCATATTCTTAATGCAGGAAAAGATCAAAATTTGAAGTACAGGGCTGGGGATTTAGCTCAGTGGTTCCGGCGCCTGCCTCGCAAGCGCAAGATCCCGAGTTGGAGCCCTGTTACCAAAAAATTGAAGTACAGCTCCTAATGAATGCCTATCACTTTCACAACATTCTAAAGTCAAAGAATACTAAATTGAGGATACTACTCATTTTTCTAAGTACATTAAAATGAAAAAGTCTGGGAAATACTGTTTTAAGTCATAAAATATGAAAATCCTAATCAAATGAAGAGTTCAAAGTAACTGCTTCATTGATAAAGATGTTTTCTCAGTAGGTAATGTGGAGACTTCATAACTTATTCCATCATGGTAGGTCTTAAAGCTCCTTATTATGAGCAAATTTTTATCCATGAGTATGTCCACCACTTCCACAGTTAAAATGTCTATTATAAAATCTCATAAAAGTAAATCTAAGATTTTTGAATGTACTCACAGGTGTCCACTTGCATAAAAAAATAGAAATCCATCAAGGATGCCCAATTCACTCATCAAGAATACTGATTCTGTTGCAAGCAATGGGTTAAGTTTTAGAGATAGAGGTATATACAACATGGTTGTTGACCAAAGAAACTTAACAGTTTAGAGGAAAGACAACAAAATAAAACTGTAAAAAAAATAAAGTATAAAATGGGAAGGGACCTGGTGCAATGAAAATAGAAAAGTCTATTGAAACAAAGTAAAAAGATTATCAGTAAAAAGATAAGCAAAGGGTAGAAGTAAGTTTTGTGGAGATTTCCAGGCAGAGTCAATATCAGGCATCTTGAGAGATATTGAAGGCCAGTGAGGCCTGAGACGAGAAAATGAAAATGAAGCTGGAAGTAGCAGAGCCAAAGGAGTTTGCTTCAGAGTGACAGCTAGTCAATGAAGGATTTAAGCAGCACAGTAATACTGTCAGATGTACTTTTGAAGATCACAGTATTTGTAGGCAGTAGCCTCAAAGTAAGCACACTATTGTGTTCCATTTGTTCTCATTCTTTAAAAAGTATCTTAAAAATGTCTTCAGTCTATTTTCTTGGAAATACTAATAACAGCTAGATTTTATTAAGCATATACTATATAATCTGAATACTGTATTATGGGCTTTACATATATTATTTCACTTAATCTTCATACTGTGAGATTAGTACTGGTATTACTATTCTCATTTTACAGATAGGAAAAATGAATCAGATTAAATAAACAGTCCAAGGTCACTCAGAAGTATTAGAGCAGGGGTGAAATCCAGGAGGTGCGGCTCCAGATCCCGTATCTTACTAAAATATACAGCAATACACATATACAATTTGAAATTAAATATATATACAGTTTGGGGATTGATGCTCAAAAATTTCCCTGAATGCCAAATTAGAGAGAGGTTTAGGTAGGTCAGCTGGTTGGTTGAGTAAAAATGGAAAACAGACTAGCAGTAGATCAGGTAAAGACAATGCCATCTTGGATTATGCAGATGGTGAGAAAGGGGATGGATTTGAATGTTTGGTAAGTAAAACTGATAGGGCTTGGTGATGGATTGGATATAGGGGCTAAGGGAGAAGAAAGTGTCCAGGATGTTTCTTTGGATTCTGATTTGAATAAATGGATTAGATGGTCAGCCATTGGCAGAGGCCATAGGAACAGGTTATGTCATTCTACTGAGTTTTTCTTTGGATCACAAGTACTCTGTTAATATAGGGGTAACTGACAAACTGTTCTGTGGCAGGAGGATCAGTGCAAGTTCGAGGCCAGCCTCAACTACATAGCAAGACACTGCCTCAAAAAAATTTAAACAAAAAAATGGAACATTAAATATGAGCTGGTGTGGGAATGGACACAGATTAGTCTGATGTAACTTTTGGCCTCATAGCTATTATCTACAGTTTAGCGATGTGATCTTACAGGATCGGCTTTAACACTGTATTTCAACATTTTGCTCAAGTTAAATAGGGAAGTACTGGCAAACCGGAAATGAGAAGGAATCAGAAACAAGCATTATTTCTTGTGGTAACATGCTGTCAGGGCAATTTTTTTTAAGTCGAACTTTCCTGCAACTGTTTGATAATTCCTATTGATGGTACATTTTCCTATTTACCTTGATTTCTTGAGGAAGCATTGACCCGTGCCACAACCCAGGGGCGCTTTACCACTGAGCTACATCCTCATCCTTTTAAAACTCCTGACAGAATCTCCCTAAATTGCCTATACTGGCTTCATACTCGCTTTCCTTCCACCTCAGCCTCTTGAGTGCTTACAGGCGTGCGTTACCACGCCCGCCTTGTTGTTGCTTAACTCCGTTTGGTACTTATAGGTCACTCACACACGCGGTTGCCCTGAAGGGTGCTTCATGCAGACACGGTGAACGCCGACGTAACACCAAGGACTTGAGGCTTCTCGGGCAGAACAGCTTTAGTTTTCTTCAGGACACCTCAAAATCGCAGCGGTGGTCGCCAGGCTCTCCGTGCAGCTGGCGACGTTCCCAAGGTCGCGCCCCTCAGACCAGTCTCCCAGCTCCATCCTCCGCGCCCTCAGGTTCCGCGGAAGGGGCGTGGCTCGGGGAGCGCCGACGTGACGTCACGTGGCGTCGAGGGCTTCCACGCCGGCCGGCCGCCCTCCGGCCCTTCCTCCACCCGCGGAAAGCGCAGGGTGCCCCGGGAGAGGTTTGGCTGAGGGAAAGGGGCAAAAGAGAAGAACGGCGAGCTGCCATGCCTTCACAGCCCCGGCGGGTGTGCGCTTCCCTGCTGGGGCTCTAGAATTTCAGGCAGTCCTGGAAGCTGTGAGAGGATCTCCTTTCCCGAGCCCGGAGCGCGGGACCTAGCGGGTACTTCCGGTGTGGAGCTTCGCGCTCAGCTGAGGGGTACGGCTCGGGGTTGTGGGGATGGGAGACCCCCAGCGGAAGCGCACCGCGCTGGCGTTCCTACCTCTGGGTCTCCCGCGCGGGCTGGGGACGCGCCTCCTCGCGCATGCGCCCACCCGGTACTGTGCGTTTCCCGCTCTGGTCGTCTTAGCAGCTTGAAAGACAGGGTCGTAGTGAGGTCGCTGCTCGCGAAAGGGCAGTTCCCCTTGCCTCCGCGATAGTGCGGGGGTGACCTCGCGTCCTTCTTTGTGGCGGAGGGATGCGCAGCAGTGGGTCACCTCAGCCTTGCAGGCCGAGGTGCAGCGGAGAAGCAGGAAGTGCAGGCTGAGGGATGAAGGCTCGCTGTCGGCTGTGAGTAACGGTCCCTTGTCAGCAGTGACCAGAATGCTGGGCCTGCCTGCAGGGTACGTGGAAAGGGTTTTGTGAACCAGCATTTCCAAGTTTTGATACTGATAACGTGTTTTTTAAAAGCACTTTATTTTAATTATTTGAAGTTTCTTAGAGGACTCTACTTAGTTTTAAACCAATATGCTGTGCCATTCTAAATTTTTCACGGAAATAGTTACTATGTAAAACTTATTTACTTAATAGCTTACTCTTTTTGCTACAGAGAAAAATTTTTTGGACCCACGACTTAAATCCTGGCTGTGACCTTGGTCACTTAATCTGTGACACCTGTTTCCTCAACTCAAAATAATAAGATTGAATTAATAATTGTAGCTGTTTTATAAAGTTCTGAGGAGTAAAGTAATATAAAATAGCATAATTCTTATGCTCTTATACACTCAAATGATTTAACAGTGATGTGGGGTCATTAATTTATCTTTTATGCTTAAAAAGAATACAGGTTTCTGGGGCCAGGAATTTAGCTCAGTGGTTCTGCTGCCTGCCTCGAAAACGCAAGGTCCCGAGTTCGATCCCCGGTACCAAAAAGACAAAAAGAATACAGGTTTCTTTTGAAATGAAACTGAATTAATGTAGTACGCCTACTTACCCTTTTACTGGTTAATATGGGATATTCATTGTACACGAGACCTTACAATTATGAACCCTGTCATATATCCATCTCGCATTCAGCTCAACAATTGTTAAGAGTTCATCAGTTCTCATTTCATCTCCCTCCGCGGCATCCAGTTGTTTTTGTATCAGCTAGAGTGTTTTCAGGCCAATCCTAGAGGATATATTGGTTTACCAGTAAATACTTCGGTATAGATCCTGTAACACATAAGACCTTTTCTTCTGCGCGTGCGCGTGCATAGGGAGGGGGTGTTGCTGAGGCTTGAGCCCAGGACCTGGGTGTGTGCTGGGCAAGCATCTTACCACCCAGCTACATCCCCAGCCCTACATAAGGCTTAACAAGAAAAGGTGCCACCCAGAATTAACGATAACTCCCTAGTATCTGCAGTCCAGTAGATGTTCAGTTTTTGCTGATTATTTTTAAGTCTTAAATGCAGTTTTTGAAAAACGTAATAAAATATATATTTATTTTTGTAGTAGCTTACAGATTCCCAAGTGATTTTACACGTACTGTTGCTCCTTTTAGAAATTTTATTATTTTAGATCCTTCATATACCTCAATAAATGGTTAGTAGGAGACACAAGTCAGTTTGGGTACTTGTTAGTAATGGTATGGAACTGGCTAAAGAGCTAGATGTGAGTTTAGTAAACTTGCTAGTCATTTTACTTTTTTTAAATGGTAGTTAATGGTTTCAGTTTAAGAACACATATTAAAACATTGGTCCATTTACTTTTGGGGGGTGGTACTGGAGATTGAATATAGCACCTTCACAATGGGCTACATCCTAAGCCCTTTTTTTATTTTCAGACAGGATCTGTCTTAGCCTCCCAGAGTTCTAGGATTATAGGCATGCCACTTGAATTTCTTAATAGCTTGTTGCTTCTTTTTAGGGATTATATAAGTAATAAGTACAATTATTCACCTTCATTCTGAAAGAGATACAAAGTAGCTTTACTTGAATCACTTACTTGTATTTCTATTTTTAAAATGTTTTTGTATTGATAGATCTTTGCTGTGTCTTGTATCTTTTTGCTTTCTGTTCTCAGAAAGATACACAGGTCATCATGTGGTAATATGTTAATCATCTGTCGTGCGCTTCTGTAATGTCTGTACATATGTAGATGAGTGTGCATACTTGTTAAGTAAGGAATATTTCAGAATGTTTTTCAGTTTCTGATTTAATGTAGTGTTGTACTCTACTTCAAAGCTAAAAAAGCAGTGAATTCTTTTTTATTTGTACATGATGATTACATTCATCATGGGGAGTTGGTACATGTACATTACATGTATTCTTTTTGTGTATTTCCCCTCCCCCTCTCCTCATTGCCCCATCCTCTTGATGATAAATCAATATTGATTGTGAATGACTACAGACTTTTCAATATAAGACTGCTGTCAGTTTAACATATTTTAGACAGTTCTTTGTAGATGGAATAAGAGAAAATTTTGCCTTATGTCCAAATAACTGAAATCAGAACTTTTCTCACCATTGTTTTCCTCTTTCTTCACTCCCCCAACCCCTCCCAAATTCTCAAAATGATTGATTGTGGGTAAATCAAACTTGGAAACAGCTGGGCTATGTTTCAGCCTCACGTTAAATTACATAAAAATAACTGCAAATTTATTTGTATTGCAATCTGTCATTTCAGGTATTTCAGCCATCCAAAAACAACTTCACATTTATATAATGTAACAGAAAAGTTCTGAAAACATTAAGCAAATAGAAGTTTGGAGCGTATTAAACAAGATGAACGTCTCTGGAAGTGGTTGTGGAAGCCCTAGTTCTGCAGATATATCTAATGATTTTAAGGAACTTTGGACAAAACTGAAAGAATATCATGATAAAGAAGTACAAGGTAAACACTTCTTAAAGCAAGCAGTGTTTTGTTTAGACTACAATAGCAATAACTAACTTTGACATTTTTTATGTATTTATAGAAGGAAGGAATATCTTTAGGTTCAAATATCCCCTTCCTTTTAAAAATTTTTTTGTGGTGCTACTGGAAATTGAACTTTGGGGATGGCACCGTTAAGCTACATTTCCACTCCTTTTCTTTTTAAATTTTGAGATAGGGTCTCAAAGTTGCCCAGGCTGGCATCAAACCCTTAATCTTCCATCCTTACAAATAGTGTAATTGCAGATGTGTACCACTGTACCCAGATAAATATTTGATTTTAAAGGGACTTTTACTATTGTAACTTTTTGTGATTAATTTTTATGGATGAATTTTTACTTTCTAACTGTGCATACCTATTACAGGACATAGTTCTTACAACTTGTAGTTATTTGAGGTAACATGTACAATAAGTCCCCAAATTACAAACTGATTCCAATCTGGGAGGACATTCTTAAGTCGGATTCATTTGTAAGTGCAACAAAGTGAATCTTTTTTTTTTTGGTACCGGGGATTGAACTCGGGTCCGTGCGCTTGCACAGCAGGTGGCAAAACCACTGAGCTAAATCCCCGGCCCTAAGTGAATCTTACTACACCTTTGACACAAATATACAATGTAAAACAAACTAAACACACACAAAAATACATTGTGTCCCCAAATGTACTGTACTACTATACACTATTGCACTGTACAGTAAGCACACTGCAGCACAACTGACAATGTCCAGCAGACATGTTAGCCACTTTCACTATTTGTTCACATCTTTGAAAGTTCCTAATGAGAGATCTGTTTGTCCATTCATAACTGTGAAAGTTTACAACTCAAATGTTCGTAAGTCAGGGACTTAACGTAAAGGGGTGGTGAAAAGTAGAATTTATTGACTGAAGACAGGATTCAAATGCTAATTTTACTTGCATACTTGCTGTGTGATCTCAGGTAAGTCACATAATCTCAAAACTTAATTTTCTATTTGTAAAATTCTCTCCAAGATTATTCATAGATATAAAAATGTCATTTGTCAAACCTTTGGGAATCTGCTGCTAAGCACTGAGTTGCAAAAGTGAGTGGCAGTTTACTTTCAAAGATCTTGCAGTCTAGTAGAGACAGCTATGGAAACATAATTACAGTACAATGAAATGAGAACTAAAAAGGTTTAGAAGTAGAGTGCACAGAGGATTAATTGTGGTTAGAATGAATATGTAAGTATTATTTGTGTTAAAATGTACTTTGTTCCTTTATAGGAACTTTCTATTAAAGTTAAGCTCAAGGTTTGATACTAAGTTTCAATATGCTTTAATTCTGACACTTTAATGTTTAGTATACTTTTCCTGTGTATGGGAAATGCTTCATTTTACAGTTGTTTCCTGATCACCTGTTGATCACACCCATGGTTTATACTACAAATGCTGTATAGCTTTAACATTACACTGGGGTACCATTACAACATGCATTGGAATTTTATCATGATAAATTTAGTTCCTGGCAGAACTTTATTATAATATCTTCATCATTAATTAATGGATTCTGAAATAAGAACCCCAAAAGGAATCTTGCACATCCCAGTGTATTTGGAGACACTTGTTCAAGAAATATATGTTGGGCACTTAAAATGTGCCAGACCTTGTAAATAAGAAACACATAGGGCCGGGGATTTAGCTCAGTGGTTCTGGTGCCTGCCTCACAAGTACAAGGTCCTGAGTTCAATCCCCAGTACCAAAAAAAGAAAAAAAGAATAAAAATGAATCATATATAAACCCTAGTTTTAAGAGCTATTTTTTATTTTTATTTTGTTTTTTGTTTATTTAAAGAAACTAAGGCTCTGTAGCCCAGGCTGGCCTCCAGGTCATGATCCTCCTGCCTCAACCTCCCAAGTGCTAGGATTACAGGCATTTTACCACCTTACCCCACTGAGAATTTCTAATCTAGAATTTTAATGCAGAATACCATATTAACTGGGAACTTGAACCAGAAGTGTGTGAGTGTCTGTGATTGACTGTCAGACCACATTTACAATTGGGTGAATTTAAATAGCTAGGGAGTAAAGATGGGGAGGAGGAAGGGATTTTCTGAATAAAGAGAACAGCATAGGCAAAAATTTGGAGATAGAGCCTAATTTTATTGAAGGAGTAAATTATGTTCTTTTTTTTTTTTGGTACTGGGGATCGAACTTGGGACCTTGCGCTTGCATGGCAGGTGCTGGAACCACTGAGCTAAATCTCCAGCCCGCAAGGAGTAAATTATAAACAATTTGATAAAGTGAAAAGTAAACTGAAAATTACCCCCTCAGCACAAACAAGTTACTCCTTTTATTATTTTTGAGTGTTTATTCCAGAGTTTTCTGAAGTATGAAAGTATTTTCTTTTTCATTTAATTTTTTTTTAAAAGGAAAGTTTATACATACAAAAAGTAAAGATAAAGCGCAAGGACCCGAGTTCAATCCCTGGTACCAAAAAAATAAATAAAATAAATAAAGATAGTGTTCCTTGATAACTGCGATAAGCTACATGTACTTTTTTAGAACTGGAAAAAAACAGTTTCCCAACTTCTATTAAAGGGTGGCAATTTCTTCCTTTTGATTTTAACTCTGTTATTCCAGTATTTAGATTTACTAAAAAAGAACAGCTTCAAGTTTAAATTATTAAAGAGTTACTTCTACTTACTATAAAAAATATTTTGTGATCTAGAAATGAAACAAATACAATAGTTTGCAATAATTTAAATAGGATAGGGGCTGGGGATTTAGCTCAGTGGTGCCGCTGCCTGCCTGGCAAGTGCAAGGTCCTGAGTTTGATCCTCGATACCAAAAATAAAATAAAATTAAAATTAAATAGGATAGATGTACTTCAGTGTTCATTAAACATTTAATATAGGGCTATTAGCATTCTGTCATCTTTAAGCAAAATGTTAAATTCTTTATCCTTCAAATCATTACTTTCTGTACTAACTGGTTTTAAGATCTTTGTTATGCATATTCCCTATCTTACACATCTTTATAAATCTCTAGGTAAAAGTGCTTGGCACATAGTTCAAAAGTCACTATTTAAAAGAATCGCAGTTTGTAGCTGGATCCATAGAACATTTTCTTGAAGTTCAGTTTCTAAAGACTCATAATATATGAAAATATCAAATTTTGTACCCAAAACCCTGAAACACATACTGTAATTTTAAAATTTTTGGATTATATTCTGTAAAGTTAGGAAAAGCAAGCTAAGTCACTGCTCTACAAAAAAATGACTTTTTTTGTTTTTCCCTGCTAGGGATGGAACCCAAGGTCTTGCATATACTAGGCAAGCATTCTATTACTGAACTACACTCCCAGTTCCCACTTCCTGAGTGTTAAAAGAAGTGCATGTAGGTTGCTATATTGTGGTCATTGTACATACTGAGTTATATCTTACTTATTTTGCTATTACTTCATTATTTAAACTGCTAATTTTTTTCATATTATACGTAACTGTCACTTTAGAATTTTATACATATCTGTTGCTGTGGTTGTGGATAACTAACTGTCCCCTAAAAGTCTACAGATTAAGGGCTTAGTCCTTGGGATGCTTCCCTTGGGAAGTGGTGGAACCTTTGGCGGTAGGCTGCAGTTGAAGATCTTTAGGTCATTGAGGGATTGCTCTCAAAGTGGATTGTGGGACTTCAGCTCCTTCCTCTTTTTCTTTTGCTTCCTGGCCATGAGGTAAGCAGTTAGCTCTGCCATGTACTCCTTGCCGTTGCTGGCTTGCCCACCACAGGTCCAGAGCAATGAGTCCATTTGATCTTGTACCAGAACCTCCAAAACTGTGAGGCAGCATCAGTCTTTTTCTTGCAAGTTAATTGTCTCAGGTACTTTGTTAAATTCTAATTTTTAGTTTGTAACAGTTGAAATATTTGACAGATTTCTTCCTCAGTGTTAGTCTTTTGTGGGGGGTGGGGGCCTACCAGGGATCAAACTCATGACCTTGCGCTTGTGAGGCAGGCATGGTGGCCACTGAGCTAAATCCCTGGCCCCCTCAGTGTTAGAGTCTTAAAAAAACTTCTATATTTTATGAAGAAGTGGCAAGAAAATAAATAATGTACTGGGGTTTTTTTGTTGCCCTCTTCTGTTCTACCCCATGCCATGGATTGAACCCAGGGCCTCATGCCTGCTAGGAGAGTGATCTATCTCTGAGCTGCATCCCTAGCCCTGTTTGTTGTTTTGCAATAGGGGACTGAAGCCAACGCAAGTGTTCTGCCATTGAACTTTAACCCAGGCACACACTTCCAACCCTGTTTTTAAAAATTTTGTTTTCAGTTAGGATCTTGTTAATTGTCCAAGGTGCTGTTGAACTTATAGTCCTGTTGCCTTAGCCTCTGAGGAACCTAGCCAGTATACTCTTTAATAAGAATGGTATGCCATATTGATCAGATATAGAATCTGACAAATATTACATAGTAGATAATTTTTTTACATTGTGTCCTCCTTGTGGTTATACTACAATAGTTATCCTGCTCTGAGGAAAGTTAATGTACTCTAAAAAAGTAGAAGGTGGAAGATATTGTTGGTATATATGGTTACTGTCTATGTGTTTTATGAATTGTAAATATTGGATATATGTTTAAAATGATAAGAGAGGGTACAAACCACTTTGGCAAATTCCAAATTGCTTACAGATTCTGAAGCTATTAAATGATTAAGCACTGTTTTTAAAAAACATTGATGTATTTTTAAAACATTTGGTTTTGAACCACTGCAAATTTACTGAATGCAGGGATTTTTAAATATTAGTCTTCGGTCAATGTGTTCCACATAGTTCCATTCAAAAATAGATCCCCTGGGGCTGGAGATTTAGCTCAGTGGTTCCACCACCTGCCTCACAAGCACAAAGACCTGAGTTTGATCCCTGGTATCAAAAAAAAAAAAAAAAAAAAAGACTCATAAAATTAGATCCTCTGACTATGTGATAACATCAATATGCCTGAGAGTGATTTTGCTTTTTTTTTTTTAAGAAGGTAGGGAATCCATTTGGAAAAACCAGTGTAATAGGCTATTTGCAAGACATCAAACATGGACTTGTCTGGACATTGCAGGTTTTGAAGTATATATAGGAATCAAAATTGATTCATTACTTTCAAAGCCTCATATTAGTAAAAAGGAGAAATATTATGAATGCTAGTACTTGAGATACTAGCTAACTAATGAAATCTATACTTATGAACTTACATTCTTCTGAATTCTCTGCTATATTAGTTTTGGAGAGATTTGACCAAAACATAATAAAATGATACCAGATATGCCATATATAGCACAGTATGCACATTGATTGCAATGCAATAAGGTACATGTGTTTCTTTTAAAACTAGGAAAGAATAAACAAAATCTCCCAGCTTCTGTTGAAGAACAGCAGGATGGAAACCAAATCATTTTTGGGGAAAAAATGCTGGGGACATTTGTGACCATTTTTCTGTCGTTTATTTTTAGGATAATTGTTTCTTTTCATGATTGTTCATTCTAGTGTCTTAAGTTTGTCTTATGACAAAACTGTTTTGAATAATATACAGTCTTTATGCTTTGAATTCAGAATTCTTTAAATTTTAAGTCAACTATATTGGAATTTTTTTTGCCTTTTTAAATCTTGCAGATGGGATATATTATAAAAGCACAGATAATGGAATTTAGAATATTTATTTTTCAGAGCATCACAATTTTAGTAAATGATTTCTTGTCTGTGCCAGATTCTGTCATTATCTCAACTATTACAGCTTCTGTATCTGGTAAATACGGTAATAGTTTCATAGAAAGGCAGATTTTGGGGACAAGAGTGGAACCCCTTTGAAGAAATGTGAAAGGATGTAGACAGTACTATGATAATGTGTATGTGCTGCTACAAATAGAACCCAGAGCCTTCGGTTCACTAGGCAAGTACCCTACCACTGAGCTATATCTCCAACCTGGATAAATAGTTCTTCATTCAATTTTGGAGTACCCCATTTATTTTCTCTGTTGTTTCAATCAAAAATTTTTAAATGAGAACAGTTAAAACACACATGTATATAATTTTGGTCCAGGACATCAACATTCTGTTCATTGTTAAGAATATTCTTAGTAATTCACATCTGTTATTTTTTTCATTTGCATTCACAACTGAAAATTTAATAAATCCCACAAAAAGCAATTTACTCATTTTGAGGAAAATATTAAGCAGAGTAAGCACACCTTAACAGACTGTTCCCCATCCTTTGGGTGCTGGCGATTGAAGCCAGAACCTCACATGTGCTAGGCAAGTGGTCCACCACTGAGCCTCATCTCCAAGCAAAGCACACTTTAAATATGCTGATTTCATAAAGATAAGAGTTCTTACTTTGGAATTGAAATAATTTATTAGGTAGTTACAGAAGTAGTAGTAGTAGTATTTTTTGGTAGAAGTTAAACTACTTGAACTATGCATAACTATTTGTTGAGAAAGGTGATATTGAGCCCCAGATGGTGGCACACATTGATAATCTCAACACTCTGGGAGGCTGAGGCAGGAGGATGATGAGTAGGCTGACCCTAGCCTAGTAGGTTCAGCAACTTTGTGACTTAGCAACACCCTGTTTCAAAATCAAAGGGCTGGGGCTGTTGTTTAGATGCAAAGGCCCTGGGTTCAACACATGTTATAATTCAGAACCATGAGTAACTTAAACTGACAGTCCATGCATTTTATCTGGTTGGTTCTCTATAGAGAACTAAAATAACATGATATTTGTGGAAAACAAATTGAATTCTTTCCTCATTTCTCAATTCTGACTTAAACTTGTTCGGTGTATTGCAGCTACGTATATCAGCCCTTGACTTATTTTCTCCAGAATTCATATATGAGTAGGTGTAGGGTTAATTGTACAGTCCGTGGTCTTTTGTCTACTGTTCCCTCAATAGGTATCTCAAGTTGCTAGTGTTACAATCCCGAATACTTTGCTGAACAGGCTACTTGTTCGTACAGGAGCTACATTGTTGTATAGCCTCATTCCTTCCGATGGGTGTGGATCAGGATTAAAGCTCACTTTATAGGGGTTCTAATTGTAGATGCCTAATTGACTTGATGAATAGCAAATGTTAAAATTGAGACACACACATGCACTGACACACATAAACCTGTTTCAGGGCTGATCTACATGACAGAACAAATGCCTCACAGGTGTTGAATACTTACAAGATAAAAGAGTCTTTCCATATTTCCCAAGAATTTTCTTTTTGAAGTTTATATGGATTTTCTATCTCATTGTTTCTTTGCTTAAAATGATTCATGGCAGGACTCCATTTCATCTTTGGCTACACTTTTCACTTAGAAAGGCAGACCTGAGTTTTAGAAGTCAGCCAAAACTAAAAACAAGAATATCTGTCCACAAGTATATTTTTCCACATTTTGGGAAAGGAAGAAGAGAGACAAACTGCTGACTGTGGCCTTTCAGCCTAGCAGGGTCACAAATTCTCTTCCTCGTCCTCCTCATTCTTTTTTGATACCTTTCTCAATTTTACAGGAATGATTTTATGCTTTACTGAGTACCTTGGAAGTCTTAGGAGTTTAACATCACTATCTAAAAAAGAAGGAAGTGTCTAGGAATTTGTCAAATGAAAAACATTTTTAAAATAGATCACATTAGCTTTTACTCAACATTTTATAAAGATAAGTTACCCTTTGTTGTTATGTATTATATTTTAACTATTTTCCAAATCTCTCACAAATAACACTTATTTACTTAAATTTTAGGGTATAGAGTTGAGAATAAAATGTGTCATACCAGTTGTACATTTCCTAGAGATGAAATTCAAGAGATAAGGCACAAGTGTAAAGTGCTTGAAAATTGCCCCAGGGCCGTTTGTTTTTCTACAGCATCTGGATTTCCTGGCATTGAATTATTATCCCTTGGGCAGTATGCAGAGATGACCTCTTCATGCAGTATCTGAGTAATTGTGAGGAAATGTGTAGGGGTTTTTTTTAAAATTCTTTTTTGTGCACTGCACCTGCCTGGCAAGCGCAAGGTCCTGAGTTTAATCCCCGGTACAAAAAAAAAAAATTCTTATTTGTCTAAATTACGTTATCCAAAAGATTGTACTAAATTAAATAGATAATATGAAAAATCTAGTTACTGGAAATGATAAATATATTAATATTTATAAATATGATATGGAAAGCTTTTCTAAATGTATAACTCACTAGATCCATAAACTATTAAAGGCAAATAATAAATCTGATTTTTCAGAAATTATTCAGCTAATAACTACTTGTTGGGGACTAATACTGCCCAAATAAAAGAAATTCTTGAGTAGATATAGAACTTTACATTTTTATAAGCAACTTATTTTGAGAAGTTGTTAAAATATCTATAGTTGGGGAAATTGTAGAATAGTAAAAGCACTGGTTTAAGAATTAAAAAGTAAAACACTGTTTTTATCTTAATCGTCTTGCAGAAAATAAGGAACAGAAATGTATGTATTCAATTTGAAAAATCCAACTAGTAGCCAACTTTTGATGTGATTCTTTTTAGTTTGTTAGTGCATATGTTTTTGAAGTATTAATCAGATTGTCCAGGTTGTATAATACATTTATATTTCTGTTTGCTGTTGCTCAATAGATAAAATTAGATACTGATAACAACTTTTGACATAATGCTAAATTGCATTCCAAAGAATTGTACAATTTCAAATATATCCAGTATAGAAGTATAGCTTTATGATACTTTTATGAATATTGGTTATTATAATTTTTACAATTCCTCAAGTGATTGTTTTGATTTGCATTTAAATTTAATTGCTGGTTGAAATGGGTGTATTTTAGTGTTTGTTTATTGACTGTTTTCCTTATTTTGTTCCTAGGAAAATTAGAAATGCCACACTACTTTATCCATATCCAGTGCCCATATCCATTTCAGTGCCCATCAGGCTGCTTTCTTTCCAGTAACTACCTGAGTCCCATAGGAAATGGTCATCTCTTTTGTTCTGTTAGACTTAATTAAAATAAAAAATAAGCAACAAATGTCTTGAGATAAAAATGCTACACTGCCCTTTGTTAATTACAATGAACTCTTGACTTATGAACTCAATTTGTTCACAAGGCTGGTTATAACTCAAATTGGTTGTAAGTCAAGACTATTTTTCCCATAATAATGGAAATACCCATAATGCATTCTGAATCTCCCAAAGCACCCCTTAACTAACCTTTTCATAATAAAAAGAGAGTGTATAATGTGCATAATTTACTAGAAACACCAATAATTTTCCTAGTGTAGTCACCAAAAAGTTATAAAATGTGCCTAGGTTACCAGAAGCAAAAATTTCATACTGTACTCACCATTCAAATTGATATCTTTGGCTTGCAAGAAGAGAGAATGAAATGGAAGGTGGTTATTGTTTGGAAGCAGAGTCCCCTTCCATAAGAACATCAGGAATCTGGCTCCCTGGTGTCCCTTCTTCTCCTTGGGAGAGTATGTAACCCACTAGGACCTACTTCTGGCTCACTAGGTCTCAACCTTTTCAGAACAAAAAACTAGTCTAAGGTTGTCTGTTTCTGTCTTTTCTTTAACACCATTCTACAGTATGACATTGTCATTAAGCAAGTGAATGCAACGATTGACTTTTTCTCTGTCTAGGTGGATCTTCTCTACAAATGTTTGTAGCTCTGTCCATTTTTTCAGAAATTCCTTTATTTCAGAAGAGCAACTTTGCCGCACTGATTGTTGATTACTCCCCCTCCTCTTGAGAAAGCTCCTCAGCTGCCATTCTCTGTTGCTCAGCCAGAAGTTGCTGAAGTTCCTGTGTAGGCAATTCCTGAGTGCTCTTCCACCTCCTCAACATCACCACTGTCTACCTGCAAGCCTGTGGACTCTGCTATAGTGACAGTGTCATCAACCACAGGGTCAACTGAAGGCTCAGGCTTCTCTACACAGCCGTGAAAGTCTCTGTCCTCTAAAATTTTAGGCCATACTTTCTTCCAGGCAGATCTCAGTGTCCTTAGAGAGACATTGGCCCAGGATTTCTCAGCTCCACACAGGAAAGAATGGCATTTAACTTGTAACTCAAGACTTTGGTCGGAAATCAAAACTAAAATTCCAGTCGTAACCCAAGTTGTTGATATGTGAGGTCAGTAGTAACTCAAGGGTTCACTGTACTTTCCTGTAAGCAGTTTGCTTCTAATCCAGGATTTCTTGCTACGTTTAATCCTGAAACATTTGAGCTTACATAAGCACTCTTATTGGTAGCATTTTGTAGGCTGTGTCAGGACATAGCTCTTCATTTATAGCGAACTTTTAATTATATGTTTGCCCTTGCTGTTAGAAAGGAAATAACTCACCTTAGGTGGGGAAATTTTCATTCTACTTGCCTGTCATATATAGACTAAATGCATTAATGTTGCTTGTATACTTTTGTGACCTCAGGGTAAAAGTAAGGGGAATATACTCTGGTTCATTGGGACCTGGTTCATTATTCAGAGGCCAGACTGAAGTGACTTAATAGTGTAGCATATGACTCATAAAGGAATTTAGATAACTGCCTCAGAAATAGTAAAATGTGTAAATAAAACATTCTGGGTATTTTTCTTTTTACCTTTCAGGTTTACAAGTAAAAATATCCAAACTGAAAAAGGAACGCATTTTGTAAGTATCAGTACAGTATGTAGCACTGATGTAGTATTTATAAAGTAATTGGTACCATTATTCTGTTTGATCTCAGTATCTTATTTGAAAAGAAATTAGCTTACTTAACCCCCTTATTTAAAAGGAAATTAGCTTGCTTAAACAATTGACAGTGATTTTTTTTATAGTTCTAAAGTAAAAAGAACAACTTTATGATTTTAAGTATAACCCTAGTTAACATATGCATGTGTAAATTTAACATCTTTTTTTCATAGAATATTTGTTAAGATGAGAACTGTTCTACATACTCATTTTGATCTATCAGCAGCATTCTTTTTTCAGGTGTATTAACACCTGCAATTCAAAGTGCTGCAAGATTGGGAACAGAATCATTCTGGGCTTTCTAAACTCATATAAGAAATGGAAGCTAAGTAGATACCTGGAGACCCCTTATTAGTAGTTTGGAACTTCCAAAGGACTCCTGAATTGTTTTGGCTATTAAATCCTGAATTAGCTGATTTTCTAAGTTAGGAGCAGATTTTACTCATGGTTCTTTAGCAACGCCATGTTCAGGAATGTGAAACAGATGATAGTATATTATCAGTACATAATCAGTACATATAAAATGAGTTTACATTTGCTTTATATTATATACCTGTAGACCTCCCTTACTTCATGTTCTTAACACTTCCAAGGCTGTAACTGAAAGCTAGAGTTACTAATCATGAGTACATATCCAGTTGTTTATTATAATATGAATGAAAAATGGGATTTTTTTCACACTGTAGTCATATTTGTAAGTGGACACAGATTCAGAAATATAAAATTTAAAATTTTAATAAATTTTGTTTAAAAGAACTGTTTATTCTTTTTTTTTTGGTTCTGGGGATCCAACTTGGAACCTTGTGCTTGCGAGGTAGGTGGTGGAACCACTGAGCTAAATCCCCGGCCCCTGTTTATTCTTAATTAGTAATCTTAGTAACATTGGAATGTTTTACATTGTTGAAATTGCACATGTTCCTATTTAAAAGATGTCATTTTAAACCTCCTTAACAGTTATTGTGATAGAGCTCAGTGTAGTTCTCACAACTGAGAGGTATTTCTTTACCTACAAAGGAAATTAAAAGGCTTTCCTCAGTAAATTTAGGGTACGTATCTTCTTAGGTCAATATTTTATTTTCGCAAAAACAAGCAGAATTGACTTTACAGTAAGGAAATTATATCCTCCAACTTAGAAGGTCTCAAAAAGACATTCTAGCACTGCTTACCCAGTGACTCAAAATCATTGGAGCCTCAGGTTATTTCTTTTTTCTCCACCATTATTAATGTTGGAAAAATTTCCCTCTTAATCTTGGCAAAATGGCAAAATGACCATCATCATTCTAATCACTACTTGTTGAAAATCTTTATGTCCCTTTTACTAGTTACAGAAATTTGCCAGAGCAGACCCCAGCAGACTTCCTCCAACTTGTTGACCATAATTGTGTGGTCATTCCTAAACAGTAACTGGAAAGGAATTGAATTAGTATGCTTGGTTCAGACTAATAGACTTTGAGAGTAATTTTTGTATATTCTGGGATGAAGTAAATAAGTAAATATATTGTTGATAATGAGTGCTAGAATTCTTATTATCAGGAGAATGAAGTTAACAGCATGGAAAAGTGTAAACCCTGTCTTGCTTGATAGGAGTTGGGAGTTATCAGGGTGCACTCATGGTTTTTAATATATAAATAGAGATAGAGAAATAGATACAGGTATTTGTGAATGTGTGCGAGGACATATGCATTTCCTAGGCTTGACCCATTGACAGGCCCTAGAAGCAATGACACCTCAGTAGTAGTGAGCACACCTTAACCTCAGATATTGATTTCTAAACAGTATTCTCCAGTGAAAGGAATCTGTTCTTGGAGAGAGAACTAATCTTATGGAGGAGTGGAGAACACAAGATGAGGTGGAATATCTTAGGTGCCAGAAAACAAGCTCATGTTCAAAAGGCAGCATGTAGAAGGCAAATTGAAAAAATTTCCTAATGGCAAAATCTATAATAACTAGGCCAAGAAATAATGATGGTAATGAATTAACACTTCTTATAGAATAAAGGCACAGCTCTTCTTTAGAGAAATTCCATTTAGTAAATGTAGAAAGAATGATCTAGAAACGCACCATTTGACAAACATGATAGCAGTAACTGTTGACAAGAATCACCAATGGAGGCTAAAATAAGCAGATGACAGTGTGGTAAGAAATAATATTCCACAGATACTTATTAATTACCAAGGGAAGAATTGTACCATTACCACTGAGAAACCTGGCTGACTCTACCTCAATCAAATGGTCAAAGTTAACTTCACTAGTAATGAGATAAATCTATCTCATGTACTTTTGATGTAATGCAATAAGAAGGGCACATCATTTCTATTATATTCTTAGTGAAAATACATAGCCTGAATCTTATAATGCAGAAACAGCGGACAAACCCAAATTGAAGAATTGTCAACAAATCGAAGGATTGGCCAGATAGATGTCAAAGGTGTCAAGGTTGTGAAAGGCAGAAAAGGATGAAGAAACTGTCTAGATTTGAGAAAACGTGACAGTGAAATGAAATGTACAATCCTAGACCAGAGAATGGAAACACAACTGGTTATTCAATAGCTGATCATAGTGCCTTAGATCATTGTGTAGTTTATCTTCTTAGCTAACTTTTAATGTATATGATAATTAATCTATACCTGTGTACTTTAGGTAGTTGGGGTTACACATTTTGGAAGCACAGATGAGTAGGTAAATCCCTCAGTAATCAGAATTAAAGGTATGCTTTATTATACCTTCTGTAGAGTAAGTTAGGTTTTTGCTCATGGAACTAGGAACTAGGGTTTACCTTCTTGTGTCCATTATTACAAACTGAAATGATTGTCTTAATGATCAATTAGTGAATCTGATAATGTTATTTATTAGCTATTTTTTTTTTGAAAACATGTTATTTTTCACTGAGGAAATAATGACATCTACCATATTCATCCATTAGGCATTTTTCTAAGAAAATTACCTTTCTAGCTACTGAGAAATAAACTACTCGCCTATAAATAATTCTTTATTTTCTTTTTAAGTATTTTTTAAATTAAAGAATTTTTTTTAAATGTTTAAAAATCCTGCAATTGTGCAGGACTTTTCATACTTTTGAATTCCTTATCAGAAATAGAATATTCTACATAATTGGAACATAGATAATGTGAGTAGAGATATCTGTTGATATTAACAAATGTCTGTATTAACAAATAGAAATTGGTTAGTGTATTTTGATAGTCATTTTGACAGGCCAAGTCAGACTCCACTCCTCCCTCTGTGCTCCAGCATTGGTTGGTGAATGGTACTTCAGGAAACATTCCTATAGCACATAAAAATACTGGAGAACAAATTCTAGTGTGATTTTAACTCTGATGAACAAGATTTTCAAACCTCACCTTTTAAAGGTGTTTTGTTTTTATATAAAAAGTTCATGATAATGTGTAAGTAGTAAGACCAAACTTTGGATTTGTAATAAATTTTTTGTAGCGTATTTTCCCTTGAAAACACATTTCTTTCTTGACTTGTAGAGATGCACAAAGACTGGAAGAGTTCTTTACCAAAAATCAACAACTGAGAGAGCAACAGAAAGTCCTTCAAGAAACCATTAAAATTTTAGAAGATCGGTGAGTCTCATACTTGAGTAAGAGAGGATTTTACCCCTTAACAGAAAGTACAGAACATTGGTTTTAATTTGTAATCAGTTGGATTGAAAGTGATTAACATACTCAGTGCTATAAATTCAAGTGATCAACATAATGTCACTTCTTTTAAAGAACTTATAACGTACTAGAGAAAGACAAGCAATAAAATGTAATTAAAACAAAATATGATTCGCACTGTGACGGTAGATGCAGGTTACTATCTAAGCACAAAGCAACTTAACCTAGTCTCAGAAGTTAGAGAAGGTCTCCTGAAAAATATTATGTTAAAATTCAAATGTATGCCTAAGAAGAGATAGCAAGACAAAAGAGAACACCTAGAGCACTATTTATAAAATTAAGACAACATACAGACAAATATCATGAAACAAGAAACCATGTGGGTTAATGAAGGTATCAGATTTAATCTAATTGTCTATTAACTATGATCCTGGGTTGATTCTCAATTCTTTGGCGGCTCAGTTTCCTTACATGAAAAATTGCTCTATCACCTACCATATAGTGTTTATATGAAAATTAAGTGCTAGAGGCCTAGGTACAGAGTGAACTTCCAATATCAGCTCCCACATTAAAAAGAACTATGACCTTGGATTTAATTAAATTAAGGTTCATGAAACAATGGATAAATTTCAAGGGCCCCAGAAGGAAATCTTGGACTTGTATTGAACAAAATGTGAGAAAAAGCATATGTATAAAAATATACCTCTACTCCCTACTACCAAATTAATACCATGTCATGAATTTTATACCCACCCATTGAAGAATATAAAGTTTAATAGAAAGGCAAGAGAACATTTGGGAGGAGAAACAACTATGAATAATGGTATTTACATGAAATTAATGACCAGAAAATAGATTTTATAAAGAGTATATTGTGTTTGTAGAAAGTCTGTCAAATAAAAACAAATTTAAGGATTTCTTTTTGGAGACTAGCAAACAAATTGAACATACTTGTTAGTCTGATAAATTCTAATACATCCATTTAAAATTAAGCCAGGATCAGCAAGCAATCAAGAGTTGAACTCTTTCACAGATGTTATTAAGAGTGGCAGTTGACAAGAAAAACTAAAAGAAATAAGCAAGATATTATTGCTTCATTTTATAATTGTAACCAATGGCATTTTAAACCTCCCTCTCTAATAATTGAAGCTATCATTTTAGTTCTATTTTACCTTTGAACCTTAATACATATATTTAGATCATTGTTTTATTTGCTTTTTAGTTCCTTTTTTTTGATTAGTATATTTTTGCAATACATAGTTACATTCATCTTGGGGAATAGTACACACACATGTCACATCTTAACTTGATCTTAGCCAAAAGACTAAGAAGTGATGGCAGCTCTGTTTCGGTGTTTGTTGTTGTTTTTGCTACCGGGGATCGAACTCGGGACCTTGGGCTTGCGAGGCAGACAGCAGAACCATTGAGCTAAATCCTCGGCCCACATGTCATATCTTAATCCTTGTTACTTTTCCTTTCCCTCCCCATCACAACTCCCTCCACTGCCAGGTCTGTGTTTTATATCCCTTCATCTCTGGAACGCCTCCCTTCCCTTACCACTATATCACAGGAACACGTTGGTGTTGTGCCTGCCTTAACCCTTCTTTCTGTGCATCACTTTTCCTCACTTCCTACTCTCTCCCTTTACAATAGAACCTGTAGAATAGAAGTGTTGTTGAGGCTGATAGTTACATCCTTCTGTCAGATTTTAGTCTTTTGTTCTTGGTTTATATAAGTTGATTATAGAATTTAGAAACTAGTAAACTGTATTTGATTATTTATTGGCTATATAAATATTCACTACAGAGTTTGGATTACATTTCCTTCTCTACCTGTCTGCTGTCATCACCTCTGGCCACACAAAGAGAGTATTTTTAATTTCCAAGTCAAATGAGTTTTTTTTCTCCTCTATTCCCAGTCAGCTCCTCCAAATCAGCCCACAATTATATTACAACAGTGACTTATATGTAAATTTTCATTTTTCTCAGTATTTCTAGCTACCTTTTCTCAGATTGAGACAAGAACTGTGTTTTCCTATCCATGTCATTAATATTTAATGTCTATTATTCTACTCATTGTTTTGTTGTAGTTCTTTTTATTTATTTTATTTGTTTATTGTTACTGAGGATTGAACCTAGGTCCTTTGCACTGAACTACGTTTCTAGCACATATTCGGTTTCTCACAACAATATATATATTTGGGGAGGGGGGTTGTTTTTTGATACAGTGTCTCAGTCACCATAGGCTGGGCTCAAATTTGGGATTATCCTTCCTCAGTCTTCCATAGTGCTGGAACCACAGTTGTGCAACAGTGTGCCAGTTTGTAGTTTTTTCTTGAGGGTAAAACTTCTTGTATTGAGAAAACTTCCTAGATCATTCATTTCTAGGCTACTGTATAGCTGCAATGCTGGATTTCTCTTCTTTGGATCTCTGCATTAATTCCATTATTTCATTAATCTCATCTTAGACAATCAACAAATATTCATGGAATAACTACTTTGTATCAGGCACCAATTTAGACCTTAGGGGTATACTAGTGAACATGGTTAATAAAAATGTAGGCCTGTTTTTCCTTTGTGTTGATTTTCATTTTAAGCTGTTAACAGAGCTTTCTATTGGTAAGCTCATTTTATTGAAACTTACCCTCAAGTATCTACTGAAAAAGAATGCACAGGAAGTAAATTTTCAGAGTTCTTACATTTCCGAAATGTTTATTTTACTGTAACATATAGTTGATATTTTGACTGGATAAAAATACCTAGGTTCAAAATAGTTTTCCATCAAAACTTTTTCTCATCGTTAACATTCCAATGCTAAATAAGCAGTCTGATGTCCTTCTAATGTTCTTTCCTTTGTAGGTAATAGATTTTGGGAGTTTTGTGGGGTTTTTGATAAATGTTATTTTATCCCTTTCTCCCCTTCAAGTCCCCTCCCCTCCCTATGTACAAAAGCTTTGTTTCCATTTTTTCCTTCTAGTTTCACTTTTTTTCTTGTCCCTTCCTTCCTCCCTCTTCCCTTGTATCCCTTCCCATTTGAACACTTTCTTCCCATTTCCCAACATCCGTTATACATTTCAGTCCTGATTTCTATTTTCAGTTTCTTACAACAGAGAAACAATGTGGTATTTAAACATGTGTGTCCGATTTGATTTCGTAGTTTAACAACTTCCAGTCCTTGTTCTGAACTTTCATAATGTACTCTGTGTATGCGTTTGTTTGTGTTTCCTTCATTGTGCTGGACACATATTCTGTTAACTTGAAGATCACTATCTGTTACTTTCTGTATCTTGTTTTTTCTTCCATGTGGCAAATTTTCTTCTATTTTATCCCCAGCTTATTGAAATTATTTTGATAATCACATGTTTAGTACTTTAGAACTTTATCCTAGACCTGGTGTTTCACGCCTATAATTCCAGCACTCTGGGAGGCTGAGGCCAACTCCGAGCCCGTCCTGGGCCACTTAGTAAATTAGCAAGACCTTCTCTCAAAAAAAAAGGAAAAAATACTGGGGATATAGCTCAGTGATCAGGCCCTGGGTTCAATCCCTAGTGCCTCCATACAGAGGGTTTTTTTTTTTTTTTTAAAAAAAGCACTATATATGTAATAATCAGCCAGTAAAAGAAAAAATGACAAGAGGCTGGGGATTTAGCTCAGTGGTTCTGCCACCTGCCTTGCAAGCGCAAGGACCCGAGTTCAATCCCTGGTACCAAAAAAGAAGAAATAATAAAAAAGGAAAATCTTGAATGTATAGCTAGAGGAAAAACATCAATAAGAGATGCCTGTGTTAACCTTATTGTTAATGCTTTTCTTAGATGTGAGTTTAAGTCAAAATTAAAAGCCAAGTTCAGGTAGGACAGAGGTAGGGGGGTGGGCAGTGCAGAGGAGATAGAAGATAAGCATGTTGTGAGTGCTGTGATGAAAGTTTTATTACAAGCCATGGAGAGTTTCATAGAATCAAGGCCTTTGCATACACTGTTGTGAGTGGTTGGGCACGTGTGGATAATGTTTTCAATCCTCAGAAATTTTCTGTAATATTTAAAGACATCATTAAATAGATTCTAGAAGAGGGGAATATAATCCATCATAACAGATTTTCACTGTTGACAACAACTGCTTACAAATAAAATGTAGAAAGAACATAGCACGGAGGTGGTGAGGTTCCTTGTTCTAAAGCTTGGATGTATCTGGAGAGGAACTTCTGAGCAGATTACTCAGGCTCCATCCCTGCAGATTCTAATTCAGTTGGTTGTGAGTGGGACTTACAAATAATTTTCCTTTCATTTTAATTAAGTAATTACTTAATTTGACTTTTTTGAGACCAGGTTGACCTTGAACTCACTAGGTAGCCCAAGATGGTCTCAAACTCTGATCCTCCTGTCTCAGCCTTCTAAGTCCTGGGATCATAGGTATGTACCACTATGCCTGGCCCTCCCTTCCCTTTAAAGCTGCCCAGATGGCTTTGAAAAATAGCCAGGTTTGGGGACTGTTGATCTGATTATTCAGTATGTGTTTGAATACCTTCCAGTTTATCAGTGATCATCTTTTTTATTTTATGGTTATGTCCAGTGACTACTTACTTAACATTCCATTGTTAAATAGTTGAAACATTGTTTTGTTTTGTTTTGTTTGTTTGTTTCTTGGTACCTAGGATCAAATTCAAGAACTTGCGCTTGCAAGGCAGGTGCTTTTTGACCTAAATTTTTGGCCCTGATACTATAAATTTCTTTCACATGATTGACTTTTTAGATATTTGAAGTTACCAAGTACCCTGGTTACCTTTTCTATTATCCTTGTTGCCTTCAGTCATTTTTATTTAAAGTTGGACAAGCTCACAGTTTCAAAGTTAAGATGAAAGGACAAACCAATTGTTCCCTTCACCAGTTCCCCTTTCTGCATAAGCAGTCACTTTGTACTTTGTATAGTATCTCACTCTTTACCTCAAGAGCTTTTTAAATTATTTTTTCTTAGCCATGTTGCCTAGGCTGAACTCAAACTTGTATATTTCAACTCCAGTCTCCTGAGTAGCTAGGTCAAGATATCTTTTTAAAGATGTGTTATATACATATACCAGTTGCACACAAGGAATGTAAACAGTATGTACTAATAAAAAAATTGCTACTTATAATTTTTTCTTGGCTCAAGTGGGGTTTTTTTTTCCTCCGTCTTTTTCTTATACTCTATACAGACTCCTTTTCCAGTTCCCTCTTTCTTCTAATTAGTTTATAATAATTTTGATCAGATCACTATTCATAGTTTCCTGTATTTTGGAGGATTACCTCTTCTGTCAGGTTTCTGAGACATCAAACCAGTGTAGAAAATGAAAAAATTTAAAAAAAGAAAAACTTTCTATTATATTAAAGTAGATACAGCAGTATAACTAACTCCAATATAACCATCACCTAGCTTCAGCAGCCAATGCAGCCAATCTTGATTCACCTATATTCTCACCAATCTCTTAATTTTGAAGTGCATGCTCATCAGATCCTTCCATTTAATATTTCAATATGCATCTCTAACATTGAGATTCAGATATGTGTATATAATGTATATTTTTTTTTAATTAAGAAATCTTGAGGGGCCAGGGATTTAGCTCAGCAGCACCATACCTGCCTCCCAAGCGCAAGGTCCTGAGTTCCATCCCCGGTACCAAAAAAAAAGAAATTTTGAGATTTTTGTGTGTTTGAAAGTTCTTTCCTGAATTGATAGTTTGAGAATATTAAAGTTAGTTTAGATTAATTTTCTTTCAGAATCCTGAGTTGCATTTTTTTAGCTTTCAAGTTGCTCTTCAAATTCTGCACTATTCTCTTTTTTTTTTTTTTTTTTTTGGACCTGGGGATCAAACTCTGGACCTTATGCTTGGGAGGCAGGTGGCGGAACCACTGAGCTAGATCCCCAGCCTTGCACTATTATCATTTTTGACCCATTCAATGAAATTTTTAAAATTTTATTTTTCTTCTGAAAGCTTTGAGATCTTTATTCCTAGCACTTAGAAATTTCATGATGATAATTCTTTTGTATGGAACTGTTAATAACCATTGTGTCAAAGACTTGGGTTTTGTTTTTATTTTTTTCAACTAGGCAGTTGTGTTGAATTTCTTCATTATTTGCCAATTCTCTTTTTCTGGAACTCTTATTATATCTAGTATGATCAGCCTTCTTAGATAATCCCCTAGTTCTCCTGTATTTGTATTTTTACACTGCTTCTTGTGGACATGTTCTCAACTTTATGGTCTCACCCTCTGTATAGAGTTTTTTGTTTTTACTGTTAATATTGTTAATTTCTAAAATCTTTTCTGTTCTAGAATATTTCCTTTTATAACAATCATGTTTCTATTTCATAGTTTTGATATCTCTTATTCTCTAGAGTATTTATAGGTTCCACCCTCCCTCCCCCCTTAGCTTATCTTCTAAATTTCTTTCTTTTTCCTTTCTTAGTGACTTGTTTGTTTTGGTCTCTCACTGTCTTAAACTCTTCTCAGATGTTTGTTGACACCTGTTTACTTAAAGAGAAGGAGATAAAAATTGATTTGGGGGCTCTGAGTACATGGATGGAGTTGTGAATTTCAAGCTTCATGACAGAGGTTTGCTGGTCTGCTTGATTGATGATGCCCTGATGTTATCAGTATCTTTACATCTGTCTCTTGGGCTGGTCAGATTTCCTAGAGAATATTCCTCGTCTTTCCTTCCTGCTGTAATAGGGCAGGCTACCAGAGTTCCAGGAATTAAGCAGATGATAGAGGCTTAGGCTAGGTCTGAGACTTTGGCTCCATATGTATTCATTACTCTCCTCCTCGTGTCGCCCACACCAGACACTTAAACTCTAGCCTGCATTCTGTTGTCAGGATGTTGAAGAGGTAATCAGTCTCCCAGCTGCTCAGAATGTATGTTGCTGTTTTAATTTCTTAAAACGTGGTTTAAATCAGTCTCTCTTGGTACTGGCCCTTTTGTAAATTTTATTTTGAGACAGGATCTTGCTAAGTTGCCCAGACTAGCTTACAGCTTGGGATCCTCCTGCCTTAGGCTCCTGAGTATTTGAGATTATAGGCAATTGACACCACACCCAACTTCTAATCTTTTGTTTATTACATCCATATCAGTATTGTTGATAGGAGTTTTACTTCATATGAAAAGGTCTAGGCTTTCTTTTAGTTGTATCATATTCTCTTAAAATTTGTGACGTGCACTACCATGCTGTGACTTCCATAGACACCGGAATACTTAATATCCTGTTGATTTAGGTTATTGAGTTGAAGTTATTTTAAAATATATTTCCTGGGCCAGGGATTTAGCTCAGTTGTTCTGGCACCTGCCTCGCAAGTGCAAGGTCCCAAGTTCGATTCCCAGTACCAAAAAAATATATATATATATTTTTTTTTTCCTGAATTCCTATTGTGAGATGCATGTCTTCTTTTTAACCATAGTTTTCTGAAATTGGAGAAATTTTGAAAAATATGGAAAAAACACTAAGAAGAAAATATACTGTCATCTACAAAATAACTATTAACATTTTAGAATATCTTTTCCCTACATCCCTGTGACACCTCTGAAATACACATATTTTCCTCGTTAGTACTCTCAAATAATTAGTCAAAGCTATTTCATAATCATTTTTGATATAATAATATGTTGTGGATTTTTACTAATATTGGTTGTTTTGTATGCTGAAAGGAAAATCTGAGGTGACTTTTTCCTGTTTTCTTTGACTTTCACTATTTTTCAGAAAAAAAGTACTGAATATCCACTATGTTTATACAGTATACATGGCAAAGAAGATGCAGAGTTGCTTAAGACATAATTTGACCCCTTAGTGCTGGATAGGATTTATATTTTGTGTGTAATACATAAAATCAAGGTTAATTTCTTCAGTAAAAAAACTTTCTTTGGATAGTTTTAGATTGGCAGTTTTATAGAATTGCAGTTTGTAGAAAATGCTTTGTGCCATGATTTAAATGTATATATGACTATGTTAAGGGTCTAAGACATCATTAAACTAGTTGATTTTCACTGTATTTGCCAAATCAATTCTTTAGCTCTGCATAAAGTATAAAAATCTTAAAATGGGGCCAGGGATTTAGCTCAGTGGTTTCACCACCTGCTGCGCAAGCACAAGGACCCAAGTTCGATCCCCAGTACCAAAAAAAAAAATCTTGCAATGCACAAACAGTATAATTGTCCCTTGTTAAAAAATTCAAAACTTAAAATGCTTAGAAATCCCAAATTTTTTTAGCATCGTGTCAGTACTCCAAAAATTTCAAATTTATGGGCATTTCAAATTTTATATTTTGGGATTAGTGCTCTGCATCTGCTAATATCTATATAAATATATAAGACACTCAACCTAAAACACCTGTGAAGGAAAGATTTCAAATAGGGAATACTCAACCTGTATAAGGAAATATCTTTTAGTACATGAAAAATGTTTTGTTTTTGTTTCACAGATTACGAGCAGGATTATGTGATCGCTGTGCAGTAACTGAAGAACATATGCGGAAAAAGCAGCAAGAGTTTGAAAATATCCGACAGCAGAATCTTAAGCTTATTACAGAGCTTAGTGAGTTTACTTTCTTCATGTGATATTTAAAGTAAAATGTACTATTTTCACAACCTATTAGTAAATTGATTGTAATCAGATTGTTTACATGTATTTTTTGTTATTTAGGTAAAAGGTCATATATCTTTTCCCCCCCTTTTTTGAAACTTAATCTCATGCTTATTTTAGTAAGAAATAAATTCTAAAAAGGTTGTATAAATAACTGTTTACAGTGCCCTAAAACTATTACTAGATCTAAGACAAGAAGCAAATTCCTGGGCGTGTCTATATTTGCTTCTTTGGTTTTATTTTTATGTAATTTGTGTAATAAAGCTAACTACAAAGCCAGTGGTTTAATGTTTTACAAAAGTGTGTATATTGGTTTTCATGACATACCATACTGAGTGTACTGTTTTCAGCTTTTTCCTCTTACATACTCAATGTAGGATTTTCTTACATTATTAGCCTTCTACTCTTGTTTTCTCTCCTAATATCCCTCTTAACTTTCTGGTCTTTTAACTGTTTATGTCTCCTAGTGACTAGTATTTGGATTCCCCATAAGCAACTCCAAATCAGCATATCCACATCAGTTAGCTGCTTTTCCAAACCAGTTCTATCTTCATACTTGATTTTTTTTTTCCTGTCAATTATATTGCTATCCTCTGGTTAGTCATGGAATAATATATAGATACATGCTTGTTGTTTTAAAAAGATAAGAAAAAACATAGTATTAGTCTATATCCAAAGTAAACTCCTGGTCTGATTTGTATCTTTCCAGGTCCAGGTTTATTTTTCTGTCCCTCATTTTACCCTCTTCCTCCTCACTTCTCTTTTGAATGTTAATAGGATCATGCTACACTTGAGTTTTTTTGTTTTTGTTTTTGTTTTTGTTTCTTTGTTGTTGTTTTTGTGAAACAGGGCCTAGCTATGTATTTCAGGCTGGTCTTGGACTCGTGGCAGCTCTCCTGCCTCAGCCTCCCTAGTGCTGGGATTATGGTGTGCACCACTACACCTGGCCTGCGCTTCTTGTTCTGACACATGTTCTTTGATTTTATAGTCAGCTGTTCTTGGGAATCTTCACATGTTAATATATTTAGGCCTGTAGATTCTGTGTGTGTGTGTGTGTGTGTGTGTGTGTGTGTGTGTGTGTGTAAAAGAATATTACCAATGAGTAGAAAAACTATTACATCTCAAATATAGTTGAGATTACAGTCATATTAGTCATAGGACTAGGAATAATGTCCAGTAATGTCTATGTATCTAATACGATTTTCACCAGCTTTAACTGAAAAAAATAGCTCAAAACTTCAGAAAAACAAAAAGATTTGTCTAGGCCTTAAGAAATAAGAAAATATTCATTTAATGGCCAAACTGTATTCCATAGTGTAGATGTCCATTATTTAGCTATTCTCATATTAATGGACAGCTCTTTTATTTATTTATTTATTTTTTGGTACGGGGGATCGAACTCGGGAACTTGTGCTTTCTAGACAGGCGACAGAACCACTGAGCTAAATCCCTGGCCCAAGGACAGCTCTTGTTTGTTTGTTTATTTGAAAGGTTGAGAATTTTTATTTTCCTAAATTTTCTTCAGATTTGGGTAAAAATATATTAAATAATAATATCTGATCTGGTGAGTGAAGAATAAGACCATTTAAAAACTTTTAAATTGGCATTGTCTATTACTGTTAAAGCCAGCTATCTTTAAGTTTTCTTACTCTTTATTTTTTTAATTAAGAGCTCTTTGTATGTTAGAGGATTATTAAACTTTTGTTATACATTTATATAGGACATATGTTTTCTATCTCACAGTTCATTGTTTGTTAACTTTATTTTATAACACTGTCATTTTTAGAAAGGCTTTACCCAGAAATATAAAAATATTCTACAGTTTTTGTACTACATGTACACATTTTTTAATTTACATGTTTAATCCATCTGGAATTTTTAACATGGAGTGTGAAGTGAAGATTTACCATCTTTAGGGTGTGTAGGTATTTATTCTCAAGCTTCTTGTCTCATGATCACATGATAGCACACTACTTTTTCGGGCTTCATGTTTACAATCAGATAAAGAAAAAGGGGGAAGCAAAGGGCTGACATGGGTGCACCAAGAAAATCTTAAAAAAAAAAAAGTTTTCTTGAAACACTGGCCCAGTAATTTATACTTAAATCTCACTAGCCAGCAACCACTCCCCAACCATACCCCTTCAATGGAAGATGCCTAAGAATTTGAAGCCTATGTCAAGTTACCATTCTTGCTGTAAATATCTAGGTAAAAAATACCATCTACAAAGAATAAGAATTTTATTTTGTCTTTTCATTTATTTTTAGTTTCTTTTGATGGTTCTTACTGCATTCACTAGGAGTTTTAGGATATTGCCATATGTAGCAGTTGAAAGTAGAGAGAAGAAATATTTCACTTTTAAGTGTGTTGTGGGCTCCAGGTAAATACATAAAATCAAATTAAGGATATTTTCTCCCATTTCTCTTATGCTTAGAATTTTGATTGTATGAACTTGTCAGTCTTTTTTTAGTATCTATCAAGTGATCAAAAGGTTTTTCTTTTTCAATATGTTCATGTGGTGAGTTCTGATAGCTTTTTAAAGTTGAACCAGTGTTTCATTTCTAGAATGGAAAAATTTAATGTGTGAATGTTTTAATTGGGTGTGTTTATATTGTTAAGTTGTATAGCTAGTTTTCTGATTTTTCTGCTTTTGAGGTTATATTAAGAGAACTAAATGGGTTGCTGTTCATCTTTTTAATAATCTTCTATTTGAAATAATGTAAAAGTAGTCCACATAATCTAGGCTTGATGCTATTGTTAGGATTAGATCTTTAAGTGCCTCCCTTCCCCTGCCTCTTACTGAGGATTGGGTCCATCATGGTGCCTCATTTTTACTTTTTGTAGATTTATTCTTTTGTGCCGGATTCTGGAAGGATCACTTAGGAGAGAATAATTCTGTCTTCAGTAACATTTTTATCCCATTTATTAAGTTTTAAGTTTTTGTAGTCTTTGTTTCCTCTTTATGGTAACCTGTTTTGTTTTTTTTTGAGATCCATCAGCTTTCAAAATATTTTTAATGTCAGCTCTACTTAATAAAAGATATCTTTCCTATATTAAAACTACTTTCATACAAGTGAATTCTTTTGGACTAGTTTCAAGTATTAGTTTTTATTTCAAGTGTTGACTCTGATGTAGAATTGTAAATGTCTCTTAAATTGACTGGTTTTGATAAATGCAGTCTTATTTTTGTAGCCCAAGAGAGAATCCCAACCTTGCTGATAGGATAGAGATAGATAGATAGATAGATAGGAAGAAAGAAAAAGAAAAGCAAGCAGGCTAGCTAGCTCTGATTTATAAGCACCCTACTGAAAGTTGGAGGCTAAGACCCCTGGCCGGAGAGCTTTATTTTTTGGTACCGGGGATCGAACTCAGGACCTTGTGCTTGCAAGGCAGGCAGCAGAACCACTGAGCTAAATCCCCAATGCCGCGGAGAGCTTTTTATATAATTTGTCCTCTAGGTGTGAGGGTGCCTTCTCTCTTGATGTTAAGTTACTTGGGAGCACTATTCTGATTTCCATGTCTTGGTATTAATGTACTCTTTTGTGTCAAACTTCTAGAGCTCTGTCTTCATGATTTTAGCTTAAGGGTAAGTGTTGGCTATCCTTGCTTTAACCATTCAATAATTTCTGGGCCTTTTTGCTTCTGATACTGGGATTAATATGAGAATCTTCTGGGAAAACTCGCCTTTTTTTTAAGGCCCCTTTTTGTTGTTGTTTTTGTTTTTTTCTTTACCATTAATCTGAGCCTGCCTTGCCAGGCTGGCATGGCACCACTGAGCCACATCCCCGGGATTTTGTTTATTTTGAAACAGTCTTTTCCTAAGATGCCCAAGTTGGGCTCATATTTGAGATCCTCTGCCTTAGCTTCCCAGAATGCTGGAATTGCAGTTCTGCGTCACCACATCTGGCTAGCTTCCCATTATTTATCTATAAAATATGTTACCTAGTAATCTTTAAATCCTGATTTCTTAGACTTGTACCATTTATTATAGCCAGTGTTTTTTTTTTCCGTACCGGAGATCAAACTCGGGTCCTTGTGCTTGCGCAGCAGGCGATGAAACCACTGAGCTAAATACCCGGCCCTATAGCCAGTGTTTTTTTCTTTATTCCACTAATTCTGTGAGGGAATAGTTTTATGTTCAACTCAGTTATCCTTTTATGATCTCCGCCCAAAGTAACCTTTCTCACCTTAGAATTTCCTTTTCTTTTTTTTTTTTAATTTTTTTTTTTTTGTCTCTAATGCCCTTGTCTCTCAGTTGTAGAAAACAATAGATAGTCAAGTAACCTTATATACTGTAGATAGCCCAAAATTATTTACTCAGTGAGGAAAAGTATGTTTTAGATTTTTAAACCACCAGATTAACAAATTTTGTTGTTTTGGGTTTTTTTGTTTTTTGGTTTTTTTGGTACTGGGAATGGAACTCAGGACCTTGCACTTTCGAGGCAGGCACCAGAACCACTGAGCTAAATTCCCAGCCAGATTAACAGATTTTGTTAATCACTGGTAGAGGTTAACTGTTGCTGTGAATTGATTTCTTACATGTGCTCCTCCTTGTGAAGCACATACTTAACTAGCGATAACATCCTAAGCATTGATAAGAGTTTTATGAGGGCTTAGACCAAATTTGAGTTTCTGCCTTATAAATTAAATAAGGATAGATAGATTTTAGTGGTGATCATTTCAAACAAATAGTCGCTGCTTCAATGGATAAATTACACCATAATTATTTGTGAAACAGTATAACTAAAGAAAAATTGACCATAAATGTGCTTATGTTGTAAAAATGATACTAATATTGTTATACTTTTGTTCAAATTTATTTTATTTTGTTTGTCTTGTTTTTTGGTACTGGGGATCAAACTTGGGATCTTGCGCTTGCATGGCAGGCCCTGGAACTGCTGAGCTAAATCCCTAGCCCTCAAATTTGTTTTACAATAAGTGACTCAATAAAATGGTATTTGAAATTAGAAGACTGAGTAACTGGATAGAATTCTTTCTAGTCCTCAGAGAGAATAAGTAAATGTACTCCCTAGTATGTGTATTTTGTCCATGAGCATTACATAAAACTATCAGTTAATTAGTTACATGGATCTGGCACAATATGAGTTGCAGTCATCACTACCTAGTAACAAATTATCTCTCCACAGTAGCATTAACCCTGAATGACATTAGGACTTAGAATTAGAAATCCTAATTTCTTCATAAATGTTGACATTATTTAAAAAGCCTGACGTAACTATTAATATAATGATATTATATGCCTTCTTTTTCGCATTGTTTTTAAGTGAATGAAAAGAATGCTCTTCAGGAAGGAAATAAAAAGCTTTCTGAACAACTGCAGAAGATACTTGAGTAAGTATTTTTCCTAAATTAGAAAATATTTTCCTACAACTTTATTTATTTTACTTAGCTATGCAAGATACTGTGAAAATACCTTAAGAATTACAGATTTCATTTTTAAAAATTATAAAGTTCTCTACAATAAAAAAAACACAAAGAATGCTAGGCATAGTAGCACATGCCTATAATGTCAGCTACTTGGGAGGGTAAGGCAGGAGGATCACAAGGTCCAGACCAGTGTGAGCATCTTAGCAAGATACTGTCTCAAAATTACAAAATAAAAAAGGCTGAGAATATAGCCCAGTGGCAGAGCATCCCTGGCTTTGAGCCCCAGTACTACAAAAGTAAATAGGTAGGTAGATAGATTTTTTTTTTTTAAAAGGAAGGAAGAGAAAGAAAATCACTGTATTTTTGTGTTTTAGGGTATACATGAAGAATATGTGTGCATCTCATAGGTTAGTGTTTGAGTATACAGAGAAAATAATGTCTTCATTAAAGTGTTTTAATTTTTATGATGATTTATTATAAATACTATAGAAATTATAATCACTTAGATTTCAAATAAATATTTGAGTTTTGTTATTTTTTCCAGTCTTGTCTCCGAAGCTTCATAAAGCAAATTGAATGAGTTATATAGGCCTACAGAACTTCCTCCTTCCTCTGTTCTCATCTCCAGTACCACATTTTTCTTTAAGAATAAAAATAACTTTTATCCTGAGTGCCAGTTGCTCATATTATTTCTCACCCTCACTGTAATTCTGCAGAGTATTTTTATTATTCTTAATTTACAAAGGGGTGATCAAAGGTCATAGTTAAGTAACTTGCCTGTGATTCCACAACTAGACCATCACTCAAATCCTGTCTTCTGACTTAAAAGCCCCTGTTCTTTCTATTTTGCAGTATTGTCTCAAAAGGAAAAGAATACTCTTCTGCAATAGTCTGATTAAGGGTAGAGATAGGGCTAGCTTCTCATTTATATAAAGATTATGCAGTTTTAAAATTGTATTTCATATATTTTTTGAAGTGGGATCTTACTATTTTGCCTAGGCTAACCTCAAACTCCCTGTCTCAAATGATTCTCCTCCTCAACTTCTCAAGTAGCTGGCTATAGGTGTGCTGTGGTGCAGTGGTGGCGTGTACCTGTGTGTGTGTGTATGTGTGTGTAGCGCGCGCGTGCACACGAAAGAGAGAGAGAGAGAGATTGGGAGCCCTAAAGTACATCCCTTGCCCTTTCCTCACCTTTTAAATTGCCCAGGCTGACCTTGAACTTGGTATCCTACTGCCTCAGCTTCCAGAATAGCTGAGATTGCAGAAGTGTGACACCATCCCTGGCTTATAGTATTTTTTTTTTAATTTAACATTCTGGATAGTCCTGATAGTGTTACAGGTTCTTGAAAATACTGTTGCATTTGTGTAGACATCAACAAAATCTTTGGTAACCTATGCAGATATAGCATATTATTTTGGCCTAAAATAGTTATCATCTGTATAAACATGTTTTACTGGTGGAATTAACATTCTTCACTTCTAGCAATATACTTTTAGTTAATAGATGTTACAGTGGAATTCTGATATTTCTCCCATTTGGTCAGGCCACTGAATACTGATAGCCAAACGGAATTCTGAAGAGAGATAATAGATGAGCAAAGGAGATTATGAAATCAGACTGGGGCTGTGTGAAAATGTCAGCACTCTAAACTCAGGCTCTATAATGGAAAGAGGCTAGAACACAGGCTCATCGTCTTTTACATATGATTTTAGAACCCAAAAGGTTTTGTTTTTTTTAATGTTATTCAGAACTTAAACTTGTCTCAACTGCCAGGATGTTATTTATAGTCTTTATCTCACTTCATATGAATATTTGTATGTTTTAATATGAAAATGTTTGACTATAGGATGATGCCTTACACATCATTGGAAATGTTATGTAATAACCTTTATGTGCTTTGTACTGCTTTTCACTTTTTAAAAAAAATCTAAATTCTGATTTGAATTATACCTAGGACCAAGATTTCTATCAATGACTGTTGACCTATATTAGTTTATGTTATATGAAGTGATTTAGCACATGAAACTTACGGAATTTGAATATATCAGCCTTGATATTTATGAATACCAAAGACAGATAATATGTTAAGTGTAGAGATTAATAAAGAATTAAGTAGATGATTGCTTCGGGACCCAAGATAAAGTATTTTGAAACTAGATAGTCTCTTGGAAAAAATTGAATTCTATCTAGTTTAAAATTTCTTTTTAGGGTTCTCAGATTTTTCCTATTGAAACTCATTGATTTTTTCAGGAAAAAAGTAAAAATTCAAGTAAAGGTTAATCACATAGACAAACTCAGAGCATGTATGTTTTCTTTAGGGCATGCTTAGTCAGAACAGTGTAGGAAATAATCCATTGTATCTTTCAGGTCTTTCCTGAAATTTAAGATAGTTGTGATTCTCCGGAGCCAACTTCTTTTGTGACTTGGCTCTCTTCAAAAAAATTTTCTTTTTGTTGGCAGGTTTTTTTTAAAATAGCAAGCATCAGCTTGTAAAAGCAACCTCATTTCCTCTGACTACCTAAACCACCATAATGTTATGTGATTAGTGCCTGAAATTCCCCTTAACTTTAGAAAAAATGCTGACTTATCCTCCTGCTTGTTAAGTGCAGTAATTCTAACTCAAGGGGGCTGGCTTCTGTGTTACAGATGCCTTGTAGGGTAGGATAACTATTTAGTGACACTACAGTAAATTACTCAGTTTTTCAAAATTGCCATTATCAGGTTAAAAATTAAAGTGAAAAGAGAGTCAGTTCTAGCAGTCAAAGCAAATAATTAAACTGAGTATTGAGGTTGTGACTGTACTGGGAAACAGATGTGATGTCTCAGTGAAGATCACAAGAGTCACAGAAGATTGCAGAGAACTACACGTATAGGATGCTGAGGGAAATATCAGGTGCCTTCCCAAGAGCCAGTATATGGTAAAGCATCCCACAGAACAATGGACCTTATAGCCATGCTTTTAAAAATCAGTCTTACTTGAATTATTTATATAATAAATTTACATTGGTTCTAAGAGATTAGGGTATCAGACTCACTGGTTTGTACTTTAGGGAATATTCATCATTTTTTTTTTTAAATTAGAACATTTCAGTGAACTTGATGGTTATAATATTGCTTCATTAAGTTTAAATTATATTTCAACTAGAAATATAAATTCTTCAGGTAGAGAACTGAATGTTAAAATACTTTTTTGCTGACTCCTTAGACTAGAAACCCTGTATCCTTATAGGTTTGGGAGGAATAGACAACTAAAACACTTTTGACAGGAATTTAAGAGAAGGCTTACAAATAAAACTACCAAAAAATTTTATTCTCAGGCTATATCAGCCTGAAAAGTGAACAAAGGATAAAAAATGTGCATAATTAATATAACCAAAAGTTAGGACATGAGCTCTTAACTTTTCTCAGAAAATCAGGGTGAGTTGTAATGTTTTAAGGAATAAACTTAGTTAAGAAAAGTTGTTTTTGCTTCTGTTTTCTTTTATGACAGAGGATGACAAAGCCTTCACCTGTTTACATACTATAGTTTGGGCACTTCTAGTTAGAGCTAGTTTTAGTTTTATATTTTGGAGATTTGTTTCCCCTTTTGTGATCCCAGCTTCCTCTAGATTGACACTGCCAGGAAATCTTTTTTCTCATGACTCATTTATGTTTCAGGTTGAATTTTTTATGACTACTAGGAAAGCAGGCTGTGATATGGTTAGTTAAAGCAAGGTCAGATAGATTTCACACTCCATTAATTCGTAAGGCTTTCTCATATGACTTCAGCATACTGTTTTTCCAGAATAAGGGTAGAATTGCAGGAAGAGATTAAAAATTAGATATTAACTCTATTGCACAGAATGGTAACTTTAATAGATAATACCTTGTATATTTCAAAATTACTAGAAAAGATTTTAAATGTTTTTACCCTATAAGTTTATGAAGTGATAAATTAATTTGCTTGATATAATCATCCCACACTATAAACATACATCAGAACATTACTTCAAATCTCTTAAATATATACAGATATTATTTGTTCATTTAAAATAATTTGGGCCAAGCAGTGCTAGGAATCAAACCTGTGGCCTCACACATGCTATGTAAGTGCTCTACCACTAATTTACGCCCCCCAGACATAAAATAAAATTTTAAAAAATAAGAAAATAACTCTAAAGATTATTCTAAGGAATAATATAGGATTCTACAAGAAGTAATATTGATATTATCAGGAAAATTATCAGGAATTTTGATTATCAGTAATACTGATATTATCAGGAAATTAGAGTACATATCTGTATTAGGAAATGTTAATCTTTGTCCTCTAGTGATTTTTTAAAATTTTTGTTGGTATAGTTTATGAAATTCTCATTATGTAGTTCTTTGAAATAATATTACATACTGGTTAGGACAGATTAATTTGGTCATGTAAAGAATAAAGGTGGACAGACTGATAAGAATTGGTTGACCAATAAGGTCACTAATGGCTTGACATTGGAAAGTCAATTAATTTAATTTTACTCAGTAATTAAAGTTAGTCCAAACCCAGTCTTTAGGTGCCATGGGTTCTGAATTGATTTGGGTAAAAATATATGTCTATGTATTTCTTTAGTGGGATCTGAGAATATCTCATTGATTCATTCACCAAATTGTTATGCAGTGCCTACTATACACCTGTTGTGATTCATCAGCAAAATGAAGGTCCTCACCTTAGAGCTTATATTCTAACAGGAGAGCAGTGGACATAATAAATTGCATACTTGTCTGGAAAGCATTTTCTAGGGTAAAATAAATACAGCAGAATGACAAGGATTAGGAAACTGTGGTGTGGGATGGGGATTGCAGTTTTAAACAATAAAATTCCAGCAGAGTTGAGGATATAAGGTAATTAGCCATGTGGATACCTGGGGAAGAGGAGATGGAACAACTGGAGCAAAGAACCTACAGTAGGAGGATGCAGAAGAGAGTATGACAGGAGTAGAGTTTTAGGGGAGAGGGACAGTAAGATCATGGAGATTTTTCTTCATTGTCTTTTACATTGGCTTGCTTTCTCCATGAAATACATACAGCAGGGTTTTGATCAAACTTAATTGATTTTTAATTGACTTGAGTTACAGGACTCAAGGACTGTTGTGACTGTTCTCTTTTATTTTCCCCCATTAAGTTTATTGGTACATTTTAGGTATAAAATACAGTTACATTCATCATTGGGATCTTGCACCTTTACATGAGTATCTTGGTTCTTATTTTTTTCCCCTTCCCCTGCCCTCCCTTCACCCCCTCCACCCTTCCCTATTTACAAAGACTTTGTTTCCATTTTTTTCCTTTTCTCATATTTTTTCTTTTCCCTTCTTTCCTTTTCCCTACCCTCCCACTTCCCCTACTCCTTTAGACCTTTTCTTCCTATTACACAATGTCAGTTATACATTTTGAAATTACAATATCAAGATCTAGAAGACATTACCACAGATTTTACAGAATTTAAAAGGATATAGAAAGCGTATTACAAAACTCTTTTTTGAAATAAATTTGACAACTTCCAAGAAGTACCTTGGAAGACAAATTAATGAAACTAACTCTGGAGGAAATATAAAATTTGAATAGCACCTATTAAAGAAAGTATATTCCTAGCTTGAAAACCTACCTATATGACAACAGCAGTCTCATATACATTTTAACTGATAAATTATATCAAACATTTAAAGCAGAAAAAAAGGAACACTTCTTCCCACATTTTAGGAAATCAACATTGTGCTAATACTAAAACTGGGTAAAGATAATAGAAGAAAAAAATATGAACATAGATAGAAATTTGTTTAACAAAACAAACTATTAGAAGTCAGATCTGGCAGTATGTAGAAAGTGGTTTTATTATAGGGATGGCAGTGTTAGTTCAGCATTGGAAGATCCCCGAAAGTCATCATTTAAACAGAGGAAAGGAAAAAGCCATATGATCCTGTCACTAGTTGGAGCAAAAGTATTGGACTAAATTCTACAGCTGTTCATGATGAAAGCTATCAGGAGACTAGAAGTAGAACAGAACCTTCTCAACAGATCAAAGAACTGTACTCCATACTTCCAGCAAATACACCTTACATGAATGAAGAAGATACAATGCTTTCTCCCTAAGGTGGGGAACAAGGGCAGATATGCCTACTCTTCATCTGTCCATTAAACTTTGAAACATAGGCCCAAACCAAAATAGTCTGGCAATAAATGACACAATTAGGATAGGATTGGCAAGGTAGAAGCAAAATCTTTATATGTAGATGAAATGATCATCTACAGAGAAAATACTAAGAAATCTCTAGGAGCCCCTAGAACTTGTACTTGAATTTAGCAGGATTAGAAAACACAAGGTATATATAAAAATTCAGGTCTATGTCTACTTCCTATAAATGAAGAATTGGATATTGAAATTTAAAAGTTATGTAGGAGAACAAACGACCTAGAAAAGTTTAAAAAAAAAAAGTGTTGGAAAACCTTTAGTACCTACCTAATTTTAAGACTTCCTCTAAAGCTACAGTAATCAAGGTAGTTGGTGTAAAGAAAGACATATAGATCACTGGAATAAAACAGGAGCTAGAAATAGAACCACACATATATAGTCCACTGAGTTTTAAAAGATTATTTAACATTAACATTTTATAGAACATAAACTCAATTCAAGAGCCAAGGAAAAGATAGTGTTTTCAGCAAATGACACTAGAACACCTGGTATCCATATATAAAAAGTTAACCTCAGCCCTTTATTTCCATACATATAAATAAATTGAAGGGACCTATGAACGTAAGTATGAAAGACTAAAACTATAAAACTTTAAGAAGAAATTATAAGAGAAAATGTTTATGAATGTAGGATAGGCAAGAATTTCCTAGGACATAAAAGACATGATGTATAAAAGAAACAAATTGATAAATGAGATTCCATCAAAATTTAGAACTTTAAATGACATCATTACGAAAATGAAAAGTAGTCCTTAAACAGACCATATTTACAATGCATATAACCTATGACCAGAATATATAAAGAACTCTTACAGCTCATTAATAGACAACCCAATTAAAAAGTAGACACAAGAAGATGATAAATAGCCAGTACAGCACAAGGAAAGGAGTGCAACACTAGACTCAGAAAAATACTAATCATTACAATAACAAGGTGGAATTATACTCTCATTAGGGAGATGAAGTTAAAAGTTTTAAAAGAACAAATGTCAGCGTAGGTGTGAACCAGTTAGAACTTTCTGATACTGCTAATGTGAATGTAAAATGATAAAACCATTTTGGAAAACAATATAGAAATTTCTTATATTACTGTTAAGAACCAACAATCCTGTTCTTAAGTTTTTACTTGAGAGTAATGAAAACACATGTTCACAATAGATTTGTACATACAAGTTGAGTATCCCTTATCTGAAATTCTTGGGACCAGAGTGTTTCATATCTTCGTTTGAAATCCACTTGATCTGCAAAGAGAATAGCTACTCCTGCTTTTGGGGGGGGGGGGTTCCTGTCACATGGAGTATTGTTTTCCACCCTTTAACTTTCAGACTATGAGTTTCTTTTTGAATTAAATGTGTTTCTTGTATGCAGCATATTGTTGGATCTTGCTTCTTGACCCATTCTGCCAGTGTATTTCTTTTGATTAGTGAATTGAGACCATTAACATTGATGGTGATAACTCATACATATTGACTTATCATTGTCAAGACTTTTTCTCTTTATTGGATTCTCCCCCTTTACGTTTAATTTCTTGTCACACCCGATAGATTCATTCTGCTGGGCTTCCTAGGGTTGTGATCCTCGTTGTCTTTTCCTAGGATATTGTCTAAAATTTTTTGGAGTGCTGGTTTGGTATTCATGAAGTTCCTAAGGTGCTCTTTGTCATGAAAGTATCTTATTTCTCCATCCATTTTGAAAGATAGTTTTGCAGGGTACATCAATCTGGGTTGGAGGCTGTTTTCTTTTAGGGCTTGAAATACATTACTCCAAGCTCTTCTTGCCTTGAGGGTTTGCATTGAGAAGTCTGCTGTGATTCTGATGGGCTTTCCTTTGTATGTGATTTGTTTCTTTTCTCTCACTGCTTGTAGAACTTTGTTCTTCTGTTGTGTTTCGGAATCTTAACAATTATATGCCTATGTGTAGATTTTTTTTTTGATCAAGGCTAGTTAGAGTCCTATATGCCTCACTTATCTTTATGTCAAGTTCTTTTCCCCTCCTTGGGAAGTTTTCTGCCATCACTTCTGTGAACAGTTTTTTAATGTCATCTGCACTCTCTCCTTTTTCTTTATTGACTCTAATCTGTCTTATGTTATTCTTTGCATTGTCTAGCAGCTGCTGGATTGATTTCTCATATTCCTTTACAATTTCAAAGCAGTTTTTCTTTTCCTGGTCACTAATTGCAATCTTATCTTCTATATCAGAAATTCTGTCCTCACATTGGCTCATTCTGCTGCGTAGACTTTCAGTGGAGTTTTTAATCTCCTGGAAATCCGTTTGCATCTGTTTTATGGATTCCATTTGTTTCCTGTGTTAGGATTCCATCATCTTCCTGAGCTCCTCTCTAGATTTATTAATCATGTCTTGTACTATGAGCACAATCTCTGCTGTTATCTGAGAAATTATTTCTGATTTCATTTTTCCCAGATCCTCTTTTGTTGCCAGTTCAGGGAGTCCAGGTGGCTGAGTATCAGATTTTTCCACTTCATTTCCCTTTGGGGTTTCCCTTTGGGTTTCCCTTTAGGTGATCTGGAAGTCTGGTTTTGAGACTTGTTTACGTGTCTTCTCATTTTGACGAGGGGAGGTTTTGCTGCTGGCGCCCGCGCAGCTCACCTCCTCTGTGCTGGTGGGGGTGATATGGCAGCCCAAAAGCCTCCTCTTGTGCGCTGGGAGTGGTTCACCTCCTCTGTGCTGGCGGGGGTGGTTCGGCAGCCCGGAAGCCTCCTCTTGTGCGCTGGGAGCAGATCACTTCCTCTGGCTGGCGGGGGTGGTATGGTGGCCCGGAAGCCTCCTCTTGTATCTGACTGTTCTCTTAAGAGAAGATTGGAAGAGGTCTTGATAAAACCAGTGCTGGAAGCCTACTGTGTCATTCATCAGACACATGACCTATAGGAGAATACACTTAGTGGTTAAAGACAGAGCCCCTAGAGTCTGCCAGAAGTTGAATCCTGGCTCTGTATTAACGTAGTAAGGCACTTTTGTGTCTTCATTTCCTCAATTGTAAAATGATAATTACATCATCACAGTGAGATAAAGTGATGCGGGCAGCACTTTGAATAGTTCCCAACAATGTAAAATACACAACAAAGTTTGGTGTAGTTATCAGTGTCAGTATTATTAAATCCAGGGTTTGTTGTTTGCCAAGTCATGTTGATTATGCCACTGTAGTGTTTAACATTGGTCTCTTCCTTTCTATGTGTATTTAACAGTGTTCTAGTTCAAAGCACAAAAGCTCTTGGCTAGACTATTGCAGCCTGTGTCTAATTAATTGCCTTGCCTCCTTTCTTTCTTTCCCATCCAGCTTTGTCCACTGCTGTTAAATTGTCACATTACTTTTATGCCTCAGTTCCTTTCTTCCTGCTTTCTCAATATGTTCACATTTACTCAAGGTTCCCCTTCCTGTAATTCTAGTCTGTCCTTCTGCACAAAAGCACACAGTACTGCATGTTTTTACTTAGACTATGTGGCTTCTCTGATCTTCTTTGTCATTCGAAGTACTTTCAGTTTTATCTCACATGCCACCAACTGCACCTTCTACTTCACTTTTCACAGTAACATTCCCCTCTTAGTTTTGTAATCATTCGCATGCTTTTCTAATCCTTGAATTTGGACTACTAGATTGTAGAGATTATATTTCTCACACCTTCCTATTTGGTTTCACGCTATATAGTAGATGGTTTAATAAATATTGTTTAATTCATTTTATTTCAATTGTCATTTTCCTCCAGGAAGGATAAACAGCATCAAGCAGCTGAACTTGAATGTGAGGAAAATGTTATTCCAGATTCACCAATAACAGCCTTTTCATTTTCTGGCATTAACCGGCTACGAAGAAAGGAGAATCTCCATGTCCGATATGTAGAAAAAACAAATACTAGATTGGAGCATTCTATGTGTACAAATGGTAAGATTCAGAGTTGTATTTCAGTTTTCTGGTTTTTTGAAAAAGTATCCATTGTTTTTACGCTATTCGATCTAGTAGAAGGAAGTTAGTCATTGGCCAGGTAACCTGTAAGTTTAACTTCTGTTAGCAAAGTGAGAAGTCATTTTCTGCCTGTATTATATATACATATGTGTTTCTTATATGAACATATAAATACTCCGCATTTTATAAATGTAGTAGTTTCTTTTTTGTTTTAAAAAATATTCTTAGTGGCAGTACATGTCTCTAATACCAGTACTCCAAAGCTAAGTCAGAAGGATCTCAAGTTTGTGGCTGGCATGAGCAACTTAATAAGACCCTATGTCAAAATTTTAAAAGGGTAGGACATATAGCTCACTAGTAGAGTGCCCTTGAATTTGATTTCCAATTTCAGAACAAAACGAAACAAGTCTTGTGTATGTATCTGAGTGGGATCGAAGGAAACAAATTTCACATTAATTTCCACCTCCTATGTTTCAGGTATTAATATGCTGAGTAATTTACATACATTATTATTATATTTCAATTCTTACAACAGGCTTATGAAGTAGCTATTAGTTGCTTTGTTTTAGAGATTGGGAGATAAATGCTTAGGAGATTAAAAACTCAAGGTAGGTAGATTTAGATTTAGGTAAATCAGAATTTAGATATAAATCTTTCTGGCTCTAAACTTTTACACTGAAGGTTTTACCTGCAGGTACTCCTGTCATTTGGAGATGTCTTTAACTGGCTATTTTTATTTTTATAATTTGTAGCAGTTGGTGGTAATCTAGAAATGACTTTATAATATGTGTTCTTTGGATTATCAGTGATTTATTTCTAGTTTCAGCCCAGTTTAACATTTCTGCTAAATGATTTGAAACTACCTTTTATATAGCCCTGAAATGTATAATGTAACATGATACAATCATTATTCTTTTAATATTAATCTAAAGTAAATGGTAAAGACTAAATTTTTTTTGTAAAGACTAATTTTTAAACTAAAGTTTTGTAACAGAAAATATGTGGGGTAAACGGATGTGTGAAGTTCTAAAGATACTTGTGTCATGCAAATACATTGTGAGAATATTCTTTATTTTTCGTATTTGGAAAATTGGCACAGTTCCCCTATTTTATATGAGTTTACATCACCATCTAGTGGTAAACAAAAGAACTGTTAAAAATCCTGCATGCAATTAGGAGCTAAATTAAAATATAAGATCCTAGATCTTGAAAGAACAGGACATAATCAGATAGGATATGAATCATTACAGATAATCATCTGTATAATTTAGGTCATGTTTAAGTCCATGAATATGAATATCCAAAAAACAAAGCCCAACAATTTTCTTCATTAGGAAAGTCATCATTTGTATCCAGCATAAATGCTTCAGTTTTATTTCCTCACTGTATGAGAGCGGTATATACCAACCTAAAGACTTAATTGATTTGTTATTTTAGTATTGTTCTCATCACTTTTTATTTGGAATCTGAAACTTTCATTTTAAGATATATGTGTTGGGCTATGTAAATTATTTGAAAAAAAGTTTTAAATGATTTAATAACCAATTCTTGTTTTTATTCTAACCACATTTGCTTATCTTAAAGTTTACAGTATTTTTTAATATTACTTTCAAGTCATAAAGTGAAACTCTATTTTCCTTTACTTTGGCCTTTTAGTTTTCTTTGAATTAAATCTTTAAACAGTAGAAATATTTCTGATAAAACTTGTTTCAAGGTTTCTTTACAGAAATAAAAACCCTTCCCCGAGCTGGGAATTTAGCTCAGTGGTTCCGCTGCCTGCCTCTCAAGCACAAGGTCCCAAGTTCGATCCCCAGTACCAAAAAAAAAAAAAAGAAAGAAAAGAAAAACCCTAAAATAAAGATTATGGCGATATAAGAAGTAGTAAACATTAAATTAACCTAATTTGTAATGGATACACAAGGGCAAAATAACATAAAAGTGTTACTGTTTAGGCATGTTAGATCAGAAAAAAATTGTCTTTTCTAGTCCTCTGTCACTTGCTGTCCTAACTTGCAACTTTGTTGCTTAGTGAAACTAAAGAAACTTTTTTTTTTTTTTTGGACTGGGGATCGAACTTGGGTCCTTGAGCTTGCAGGGCAGGTGGCTGAACCACTGAGCTAAATCCACAGCCCAGGAACTTCTTAAAATACAAGAATTATGGCAATAAGATAGTTTTTGAAATACTTTAATGACAGGTTTCTGTTGTTTGCGAATAATATTTTGATAATATTTTTATCATTATTATTTGTTTGTCATATAATCTTTCCTCTTTTTTCCCCTTAGAATTAAGAAAAGTTTCTAAGGCTTCAACTCTTTCACAACATAGCCCTAATGAAAAGGAAATTCTAGTTGCTGACACTTGTGATCAAAGTGACACTCCAGTGGCTGGTAAGATACTAAAATTACTTTTTATAAGTTTAAAATGTGTGGTTATTGATAAACAAGAGCAACTAGCAGAATTGGACTGCCTTTTAGAGATTTTTTTCATATAATTGTGTTTATATTACTAGGTATTTAGAAGTCTTCATACTGGAAAGTAATATTAGTATTCATTGACATTAATATCCATATTAATACAAATTGCTATTGATTTAGATAAGGAAGGCTTTGTGCAGTTTACTCATTCATTCAACATATAATCATATACCAGGCAATGAACAAAACAAAGCTCTTGCTCTTGTGGAGTTAACACTCTAGTTAGGGAATAAAGAAAAGAAATATGTCAGGTAGAATCAGGTGCTCTAAAGAGAAATGAAACAGGATAAGAGAAGTATTAGAAAGCCTCAGTCATGAAGTGACCTTAGAGCACACACTGGGGGAAGCACATGGGGCAGAGCAGCATCACAACAGAGGGAGTGTGCCTTGGTTTTTTGAGGGACAGGGACATAAGGAAGCCTATGTGGCTGGAGCAGAGTGAGCGAGGAGGAGAGTGCTTTGGAGAATAGGAGGAATAGAGCTGCTGTTTACTGAGACAGAAGAGACTGGAAGCAGGATATTCAGGTAAAGATGTTAGAAGAGTGTGTGGATGTGAATTCAAGTCTAGAGAAGTTTAGGATGGAGATACATATGGAACTTGTCAGCGTAATATCCAAAACCATGAAACTGGATGAAATTACCAACCAAGGCAGTGTAAATGGGGGAGTGAAGTTCAGTACTGAGGAATTCATTTATGTTTCCCAGCTCCCCCAAAGCCTTTTTAAATTTTTCCCTATTTTCTCTATGGAATTTTTTTTTATACTAGTTATAGTTACAGCGAGAAGAGCATACGCATTTGTTTTTTCTTTTGTGGTGCCAGGGATAGATCCCAGAGCCTCTTTTATGCTAGCCAAGTGCTCTAACACTGAGCTATCCTAACCCACCCCACTGCCATTTTAATACTGCAGATATACTGGATATCTGATTATATACTGTCTGTATTACTTATGCTTTATTCATAAAAAGAGACATTTTTGCCCCATAAAAACCATCTTTCTCTCCCTTGGGGCAGTATTGCAGGTGTTAATGTGATTTAGAGGTTGTAAAAATGAGAGAACTGACAGAGTAGACAGGGAAGGAGCTGCCACTGAGATTGGAGGACTTGAAAATGAGTAGAATGTCCCCAAATTTGAGGAAAGAGGAAATGATTTATCTGTGTTAAAAAGTGCTAATAAGTCAAATATGATGCAAACATCTTAGTATTGACTGTATTTGGTTGCATGGAGATCATTGGTTGTTAAACTAGTAGCATAAAAACTGTAAAAGTGTAAGAGTGATCACCTGAGACCATCAAAAGAGAAACTAGAGACAGAGAAAGTAGAAAGCATGTATATACGTAAATACATACACATATACATATATATATGTATATGAATGAGAAAGTCTTCCAGGGTATTTTGCAATAAAGGAGAGAATAGGACAGTGGCTAGCAAGGAAGATGGGTCAAAGGAAGATTATGGCAGGTATAACATTTTTATACTGGTGAGACGATCAAGTAAAGGGGAAATTTAGTCATTCTAGAGGAAGAGAGAAAAATTGCTAAATCCTTGGAAAGGTGAAAGAGATGGGATCCAGAGACCATTTGGAAGATTGGCCAATGTTAATTACTTACTTGGTTTATATTAGTGCAAGACTGGTATTCTGCAAACTGCAGATCGTCCTGTATTAATATGCATATATGGTGTATGTGTGAGCAAGTACGGTATGTGTGCATGTGTAGTATAGGCAGCCCCTAAGTCCAGCACTGAGTACTAGGGCTGAATACGGAATGTGGCAGATTCTTGCTGCTCAGGGCTCTGGAGCCCATTCTCTTCTGCGGCTAGGACTTTACTCCATCATTAGTCCTCTTCTATTTTCCTATATCTCCAGATTCTCTACTGGTAATATATACTCATATATGTTTTTTCCTTTGTTTTCTAAAAATAATCCCCCTCTTGTTTGCCTTTACCCTTAGTTACAGCTTCTCTTCAAAGTTGAAAATGTGGTCTATAATCAGTATTTCTGCTTTCTAACTTCCATTTCCTCCAACCCACTAGTAGTATAGATTCTACTCCCCCACCCCACCCCTTATGAGAGACAGATAAAGGGAACAAGGGAAGGGGGCTGAAGAAAGGGACAGCGAAGACAGAAAGCAAGCATATCTGCACTCCCTCTCTTCCACTTGTTGCACTAGAACTTCTAGCAAAAGTCATCAGCATTGATGTTCCCCAGTATGTATGGGCCTGTTTCTGTCTTATTTGCTCTCTTTTTGGAGTTATTATACCTAGAATTATTGTCCTGCTATGCTAATAAAATCTGTGTCAGGACTTTTCTCCTGGACTCCAAGCCAGGTGTTTGCCTGCTGTTAAGCATTTCTACCAGCATATCATTTGTCTTCATCATGTCCAAAATGGAAGCTTTCCTGTCAGACCTACTGTCCTTCCTTACATTTACAACCTCTGGATGACACTGTACGTACCTCTTTGAGTTACCTAACTCAAAAGACATTTTAAGTCATCCTAGACTCTTGCTTTCTCATCTCTTATTTCTAAACAGCTTCTGAGTCTCACTGGTTCTGATTCCACTTTCTCGTTGTCTGTTTTACATATTCTTCTGTACCCTCAAGGATATACTTTTGGCCGTCAGCCTCTCACATCACGACTTTTAGTAATTAGTTTCTTTGGTATGTTTGTGATTGCTTCTAGCCTATGAGACTGTTACAGCCAGAATTACCTTTTTAACCCAAGAATGACTGTCATCTATTTAAACCTCTTGCATTTCCGTTCATTGTTCACAGGAGAAATTCAAAACCACATGTAGTTCTCCCTAAACAAGCATTTTGTTTCACATATCTAGACCCTTACACATATCTAAACTGTTACTTTCTGATCCCAATCTAGTTAACCTGCCAAACTCCTCATACTCTTTTTTTTTTTTTTTTTTTTTTGGTACCGGGGATTGAATTTGGGACCTTGTACTTTCGAGGCAGGTGCCGGAACCACTGAGCTAAATCCCCGGCCCTACTCCTCACACTCTTAAGTGTCAGCTTAGGCATCACTTTGTGTAGCTTGCCATGGTTTCCCAATGCAAACTTAGGGATTCTTCTACCTTTAAATTACCCCTTTATATTACCTTTAATATGTTATCATGCTCTACTGCAGTTGTTTTTACCCTTAAATTGTAATCCATAGCTGTTTAAGAACAAGAATGTCTTCTTTTCATACAGTGCATAGCACAATGCCTGGAACTAGTAGGTGCTCTATACATACTTGTTATTAGAGTTATAGAAACTCTGATACACAAAAATTTATGAAACACCTTCATGTATGTGATTTCTGTTTAAATAGGTTACCTTAAAAGTTAAAAATTGTGCAGTTCTGAAAACCTCTCCCTTATATTCATGAAAGATACAATAAATATGGTTTAATATTTCTCCTGTACCTTAGTTTGCTATAAATCATTTTCTGATCCATATTCAGTGTCAATAAAAAATTACCTATTGCATTCAATTCATTTAGGAAAAATAGAAAACTGAAAAAGTTTAGCAAGTGTGTATGTAAAATACCTGCAGCTTATTGCTGTTTTTAGTAGATATTTTGGATTTTTTAACAGAATTTAGAAATTTGTCCAGTGCCATTTTGTATTGGTTCTTTGAGCCTTTGGCTTCCTTTTATATAATTTGTATACATGTAATTTTTATAAGTGTAATTTTATACACATAATTTATAATTTTTTTCTTAGAAATATATGGAACAAGAAGTTGTCCCACTGATAAGTCATCTTTTAATTTAGCTACAGTTGTTGCTGAAACACTTGGACTTGGCATTCAAGAGGAATCTGTAAGTAATACTTATTTTGATGATAATATGAATTAATCAATATGTCCAGTTAGAGCTGCCCTTAGAGAATTGAGCAAGAGAAAAATTATTTAATCCAGAGATCATTGAATAAAGACCTAGAACAAAACTAATGTTTGAAAGGCCCATTTCTATTGTCTACTCCAAAGCAGGCCCAGTAACCTCATCTTTAGAATTCTTGGGATATAGATAGGATTGAGCCAGAATTGCAGGGGAAGAATTATGGCAGAGTGGATATATTCTGCCTGTCCTCTTTCCTTCCCCATCTTCTTCCTGTCTAGCCTCGTGCTAAGAGAAGACCTAAACCCTGAGATTGATTTCAGAATGTAGTGGGTCTTTTTGCCGTACATTAAAGGAAAATTTGACTTGGAAAACAGGCTGAATTCTTGCTACTCCCAAGAACTGCTGATCCAGTTAGACCTAATTCTTGGGGACTGAGCCAGAGACTAGCCCCAGCATATTTTCATCTTCTTAGTACAGTACTTCCTTACTTATGACCAGTACATTTATTGGGTTTTTTTCTTGATTGAGCCCTAGAAAATAGAGAACTTCTTCATTCTTAAGTTCTGGTTTGACACAATCTCAAAATAGTATTCATTTGCTTAAGTTAGTAAGTGTGTATGTGCCCCATAAAGTTGTCTTGCTGTTGAATTTCTGAAATTTGAGTTTTTAAAAATTATACTGTATTTAGTTTTTGTCCTTATAAAATCCTTTCTCACCATACTTTCTTTATTGTTTTATTTTATTTTATTTTATGTTTTGGTGCTGGGGATTGAACCTGAGGCCTTTGCATGCTAGCCACACACTGCCACTCAGCTAAACCCCCAGCCTTACTTTCCACGTTGATGGGACAAAATACCTGTCAACTACAACTCAAAGGAGAGGTTTTGGGGGTTTCTTTTTTTTTTATTAGTACATGTTTGCAGTACATGAAATGTGCATTCATCTTACGGAGTGTGTGCATATACATAACACAGCTTGATTCTTTTTAATCTCCTTCCCCTTCCCACCCACCACCCTCCCTCCATCTCTAAATCCACTTTCTCCATTTTTATTCATACTGTTATTATTTTTGGTTCATGTTTATGATATATAATGTTTACATTCATTGTGGGTATTTAGTACATGTGCATGACACAACTTAAAATCTTTCTATTCCTTCCTCTTCCCTCTCCCCTCACCCTCGGTCTCCTGGACTCTTCCAAGTTTGCAAAAGATCTGTCTCCTTGTTTCCTTCCATCAGTCCTTTCTTTTGCTCTTTATTTGTTCTTTGCCTTACTCAAATGAGGGATACCATTTGGTATTTAAGGTTGAGAAGGGGTTTATTTTGACTTGTGGTTACAGTCCACGGTCAGCCAGTTTCAACCCAAAAGGGGATGAGGAAAATTCCCTGGGGGATGCTGCTCACATCATGGCAGCCAGAAAGCAGAGAAGGGGGAGGAGCAGAGGCTGGAGACAACACCCTTCCAGGTCACATCCCCAGTGATCTGCCTCCAGATGCCACCACCAGGCCCCACCTCCTGACAGCAGTTTAGCCACAGCCCCACCATGGTTCAGTCTTCTTCTGAAAGCCCTGCTTGTGAGGACACGAGGCCTCTGAGGACATTCTCCATGTAACCATGACAGACCTGCTTCTTAGGAATGAGTCAGATTGGCCTCATCATATTTTCATTATTTTAGTACTTACTTACATTGGGCATGTTTACTTTTTTTTCCTTGATTGGTCCATAGAAAATAGAAAATGTGAATTCTTCAATCTTAATTTCTGTTTTGACAAAATTTTAAATTTTAAAATTCCCTCACTTTAGCTAGTAAATGTATATGTACTCTTACAAAGTTGTCTTGCTGTTGAATTTTCTGAAAATTGGCTTTTTTATTTGAGTTTTTATCCTTTTTAAATCCATCTTCACAGGTGTGGTGACACAGGCCTGTATTTCTAGCTATTCAAGAAGATGAGGCAGGGTGATTGCAATTTTGAGGCAGTCTAGGCAATTTAGGGAGTCCCTGTCTCAAAATAAAGAAAAAAACATTAAAGGCTGAGGATGTATCCCAGTGGTAGAGCTCTCATGTGTTTGATTCCCAGCACCACACACACAAAAAGCCATCCTCAGATGGTAATGCGTACTTTTTCATCTTTGTACTTTAAATGTATTTTATTGATTTCTGATTCCCTCCTACTTAGAAACCTAGCAGTTTAGACATCAGGTCAGTAATTTAGACATCAAATATTTTAAGGAAACTGAAATCTAAAGACTTGATGCTTGTAGTGCGAGTCATAGGCCAACAGCATCTGCATCACTTTTGAAGTTGTTTGAGGTGCAGAATCCAGACCTACTGAATTTCCGTGTAGCAAGATCTCCCGCTGTATGTATGTTAAAGTTTTAGGGGCCGGGGATTTAGCTCAGTGGTTCTGCCGCCTGCCCCACAAGCTCAAGGACCCGAGTTCGATCCCCGGTACCAAAAAAAACATTTTAGAAGCACTGCTTTCTAAAGGATCCTTTAAATTTATTTGTATTCTCTTTCCCTCATGTTAATAATGGTTTTTGGAATTGATGTTTTATATACCAGTAATAGAATATACTTACGTAAAATATTGATGGTTTTCTCTCTTAGAACTTAATATAGTTCATATTTTTATTGTGATGAAATTCAGATAATATAAAATAAATAATTTTAAAGTGTGCAGTTCATTCAAGGCAGGCATGGTGACACCAGCCTGTAATGCCAAGCACTCTGGGAGGCTGAGGCAGGAGGATTGCAAGTTTGAGCCTAGGCTGGGCAATTTAAGTAACTTGGCAAGACCCTGTCTCAAAATAAAAAAAATTAATTTGAAAGGCTGAGGATGTAGCCCAGTAGGAAGGCCCTCTAGAATGAACTAAGTACTGCAAAAAATAAATAAAAGTGTACAATTTCGAATATTCATAATATTATGCAACTACCACCTTTTCAAGGATGAGTAATATTCCATTGTTTGCATGTGCTTCACATTTTACTATTAAAGGAATCTCAGGGTCCCATGAGCCCTCTTGGTGATGAGCTGTACCACTCTCTGGAAGAAGATCACAAGAAACAGCCTTTTGAGGAGTCCATGAGAAATGCTAAAGATAGTTTAAGGTAATTTGGGGCACTTTGGTGAAAACTTGTGACTACTGTTGAGCTCCCATTAGAATTAAACCATTTCATTAAATTCTTTCTCTTCCTCAGATAGAGTTGTTATTCTGGCTGGCTATACTTTTATTGTGAAAAATGTCCCTTCAGTTTATGAGCAATTGAGAGCCCTTTGCATTACAATGGAGAAGTAGGTGTTATTTTTAAATCCTCATCATCAACCTGTCAGTACACTATTTAAGAGCTCCCAGTCTTCTGCCCCTTTAAAGGCCCAGCCATCCTTTCTGTGTTTGTTGCCAAATCCTGTATGTTATACAAAGGACATCTATAAGCTGGATGAGTTTCTAAGATTGTATTGCATCTCATTTTTTGCTAATTTCATCTGTTGTCATAATAACCCTTTAAGATAGGTTTTAGTACTTTTGAAATAAAAATGCAGCCCCTGAGAGGATTACATGTCTTAGTAAAGTCACTTAGATGTTAAGTACTAGACCCAGAGCTCATAGCCATTCCCTGTCTTCACACTTAAACCTCGGGCTCTTTCTATAGCTTTCTCCTTTACTAGAGACAGCTGAGTTTGATTTTCTAATTTAAGAGTTTTGGGGTTAGAGATGTAGTCCAGTGGTAGGCTGCTTATTTAGTAACCAGGAGGCCCTTGGCTTGATTTCAAACACTGAAGAAAAAAAAAAACCCAGAATTTTGTTCTTAGAGTTCATTAATTTTTTTTATAATGAAGTTATTTAAGTTACTTAGGGAAAAATTACATAGGAATATTAGGGTATTGAGACATGTTTCCTGAACCGTTTTCCTCAGCTCTTTGTCTCCCAAATGAAAAGACTCTAACCAGTTATACTATATCTTAAATTTTGGTTAATCATCTGCCTCTCTAATAGATAGTGAAAACCTCACTATTCTGTGTTAAGCAAAGGTTTTTCTCATTGTGCTTGTCTTTTGATTTTTACCATATGAAAAAAGTTTTCTTATTCTTTATTTAGATTTTCAGACTCTACTTCAAAGACTCCTCCTCAAGAAGAATTGACTCCTCGGGTGTCATCTCCTGTATTTGTACCTACGTCTACTGTGAAAAGTAGTTTGGGTTTGAATACAAGTTTGTCCCCTTCTCTTTTAGACACTGGGAAACAAAGCCATCTCAAAACAGCCCCTTTCAGCAGCACTTCTATTTCTAGATCAGAGAAAACTAGATCAAAATCTGAGGATAGTGCCCTTTTCACTCATCATAGTCTTGGGTCTGAATTAAACAAGGCCATTAGCCAGTCATCTTCTAGTAAGCAGATTCTTAAAAATATAAGTGAATCCATAAATGAACAGGATATTACTGATCACACTAAAGATACTGTGATAGATAAACATATAGTGTCCCTGAAATCATTGGGAGGCAGAACATCCAAAAGGAAGAAAACTGAGGAAGAAAACGAACATGAAGTATGCTGCCCCCAAGCCTCTTTTGATAAAGAAAATTCTCTTCCTTTTCCAATGGATAGTCAATTCTCCATGAATGGGGACCATGTTTTGGATAAACCTCTGGATCTGTCTGATCGGTTTTCAGCTATTCAGCATCAAGAGAAAAGACAAGGAAATGAGACTTCCAAAAACAAATTCAAGCAAGTGACTCTTTATGAAGCTTTTAAGCCCATCCCAAAAGGCTCATCCTCAAACTATAAGGCCTTGGATGGGGGCTCCATGGACTCCCCAGAGGAGTCCTGTCTACAGGAGTGTGTCCGCCAGTCTTTACGTAAATCCCCTCCAGACAGTAAAACACCATTACCTATAAAAGAAGAAAATTCCATCTTCAAGATCCCTCTACGTCCACGTGAAAGTTTGGAGACAGAGAATCTTTTTGATGATACGAAGGTTTGTGTTAAATGTTTAAGGATTTTGATTAAAATCACTTGCTGTGATTTCATCTGGATGCTAATTATCATTTCTATTTAGGGTGCTAGTTCTAATGAGCCAATAAAAGTAAAAACCAGATCAGTTCATGGAGGATGTGAACTTGCATCAGTTCTTCAGTTAAATCCCTGCAGAATTACCAAAACAAAGTCTAACAACCAAGGTATGCACCGTATAAATAGGATTTCTACTCTTCAGTGACTTTGAATTTAGATATTTACATACTTTGAGTAGATTCAGTTGTTATGGAAAATTTTTTAAATTTCCTCCCTGAGTATTTGTACTCATAAGATGATTCTCATTGCTTTCATTTTACCTCTGATTTTTCTGCTTTTGTACTTTGTAGAAAAATGAGTTATTTTGGTATCTGCTTTTAAAGGTGATTTTGTAGACTTATGTTTTATAGTTTTCCTTTACAGAAGCTTTTAAAATTTAAACTATACAGAATTTTTTTTAAAAAAATAGCATCCAAACCTTATTTCTCATTCTATAGGTAATTTGTCCTTTTTATTTCATTTGCATTTTTATGTATAAGCATGAATGTATAAATTATTTATATAAGTTTTTAAACTTGTAAACCTTGTTTGCCATGGCATACATATAAGTTTTTAAACTTGTAAACCTTGTTTGCCATGGCATACATATAAGTCTTCTGATAATGTACTGTATATATTTTAAAGGAGTCATTTTGTTTTTTCAGCCACCAAACATTTTTCTAATTCATATGTAGTATTTTTCTTTTTTTTCTTCATTGGCAGTTTATTCTTTCATTCTGGGATTATTTTCCTTTTTTCCTGAAATATATTCTTACTCTTCAAGCGTGAAAACATTTTTTTCACTCTCATTCTCCTAATTTTTTTTAGTTTTTTTTTCCTTTGGTTAATTTCTTCTTGACTGCCTTCAGGGCTATAATATGCCTGTTTAGCTTTTCACGGTCAGTCTAGAGTTACTGCATACTACTTCATGTTCTGGAGCTCTACTTCATTTATTTGTTGTGTCTTATGTTTACATACAGTACATTGAAAACCCTTCCAGGCAATGTTATATTGTCAACATTTTTAAAAATATTTTTATTAAAATGTAAATTACATACCATAAAAATCCACCATTAAAATTTACGATTCAGTGGTTTGGGTAAATTCACAGAGATTTTCCAGCCATCACGGTAGCCTAAGTTTAGAACAAGCATCGCTCTGCTGATCTTCCTCTTCCCCAGTTCTGGGCACCACTGATTCTTTTGTGTTCATAATTTAGCTATTCTAGAGGTTTCATATAGATGGAATGCTTCAGTGTATAATCTTTCATGATTCACCTCTTTCATTTGGTATAATGTCTTCCATTTCATCCATATTATAGCATGTACTGATATTTCTTCATTCCTTTTTACTGCCGAGTAACATTGTATACCAGATTTTTCATCCATTAATAGAAATTTAATTGTTCCTTCTTTTTGCTGTTATGAATAATACTGCTGTGAACATTTGTGTATAAGTTTTTGTGTGGATGCATGTTTTCATTTTTTCTTTATACTTAGGAGTGGAATTACTAGACCCTTTGCCAACTCTGTGTTTAAACTTTTGAGGGGCTGCCTGTTTTGCAGAGTAGCTGTATACCATTTCACATTCCCACCACCATTGTGTGTGGGTTGCACTTTCTCCGCATCTTCACTAACACTTGTTATCTTTCATTTTGATCTTTGTAGATGTGACATAGTATCTCATTTTGATTTTGCATTTTCCTGAGGGCTGATGATATTGAGTATCTTTTTATATGCTTATTGGTCATTTAAACTCTATTCAGAGCCATTTCCTGTTTTTAATTTGGAAAATTTACCTGTTTTTGTATTGTGAGTTCTTTATATATCCCAGGTACAAGTCTTGTAGTAGACTTGTGATTAGCAAAAAATTTCTTCCATTCTGTGGGTCTCCTAACATTTTAAAGTGATGAGAATTTTCAAAATCTATTTTTAATTGTGTATTTTTCTCCTTATCTAAGATGCATCCTTTGAAAATATCCAGTGGAGTATAGATCCAGGAGCAGACCTTTCTGAGTATAAAATGGATATTACTGTAATAGATACAAAGGTAAATTAAAAAATAAAACCAAAGCCCATTTGCTTATTCTAGTGAGTTAGTGAACTTTCTCTCTTGACTTATTCTGTGACCTTTATTCACATACTTCTTAAATACATGTTTTATTCAAAAACCAAAGAAAGAAAGATACTTGTTTATCAAACTTTATGGTATTTTTGAAAAGATAATACTTTCTGCCTTTAAAGGCCTTTACTTAAAAAGCATTGGTACCATTTTTTTGATTAGTGCAAAATTCTAGTTATATGTTTTTAAATTATTTTTATGAAAATAATCCATATGCTGTGATTAGCTTTAGAGTAATGTCCCATCAAGAAAATATTTATTTTCCCAGTTGACTAATTTTTTAGGAACTGCATTTTTTGAAAATAAGTCATAGTGTAAATACTTTTTTGCTTTATATTTAGGTTCTATAGTTTGAGAAGTTCTCTTTCACTTGGTAGCATATTAATAACAGAGTTTAACAGTTGCTAAAGTAATTTATGCCTATCAAGAAATCAAATTTGATTACTGAAATCATTATGGTTAGTTGTGCATTTTTGTTCATTGCTGTGAGGCAGATTGGGAAAGATGCAGGATGAGCCAAGGGCAGTCTGTGGTGTGTGGGTCCCTCTTCCACGGACAGGAGTCCTCCTTTTTCCTAGGCTGCGATGCTGGCATATTAAAGTGATATGTTTTACAATCCGTAAAACCTGAATCTCTTTTCACAAAGAATGAAAGCAAATAATAGTTTAATGCTTAAAGATAGAAAAATTTATGTGTATTTACCAGAAATTTTGGTAAAAATACAAATATAAGGCCAAAAAGAAATAATTATTAAATTTTGGATTTTAGGATGGCAGCCAGTCAAAATTAGGAGGAGAGACAGACATGGACTGTACGCTGGTCAGTGAAAGCTTGCTTTTAAAGGTGAAGAAACAAGGGCAAAAAGGTGAAAAAAGTCCAAGTAAGATTTGCTTTTTTAAAAATTTTAATAAAAACATGGAATGAAGTTTGTATTTACACCATTGTACTGATTGACAGTGAACTCTATCATTGTTATGTCTCATGTGTAGATGCCCCCCCACAACCTCAAGTGGTCATAGGTGGGGCTTTTCATAGGTGGCTGGATCTAGAGTGTGTGACATGGATTGATTCATAGTGCGATGCTAGGAATAAGGAACAGAAAGAGGCTCGTCACTTATTGTTGCTATTGCTTGCCTTCTGCTCTGTGATGCCCTTCAGCCACGCCACCCTGCCCTGGAGCACCCAACTATGGACTGAAACCCCTACAGACAGGGCCAAATCAACTTTTCCTCCTTTAACTTTGGGTGTCGGGTATTTTGTCTAAGCAACTAGAAAAATAACTAAGACAATAATAAAGTAGAATTTTTTTCCCTGCTGTTAATTTTATATCCCTTTTAAGGACATTTATTTTCAGTGTTTCAGAAAAGAATCTTTAGCCAGAATAATTTTATTTCAGAAAGAATTCAGATTGTTTCCAAGGGTCAGCAGGCTACAGTCAGCTACCAGTTTTATTGTGAACAGCCTCATTCATTTGTTGTTTGTGTTGCCTGTGGTTGCTTGCTCCAAACAAGGATAGAAATGAGTTTTTGATCCAGAAACCTTATAGCTCCACAAGCCCATTTTACTTTTTGACCTTTTAAGAAAAACTTGCTAATCACTAGATTTAGACAATTTTCATAAAGAGAGGAAAAGAGGATCTGAAGACTCCATGTGTCTTAGTCATTTACTCTTCACAGGGACACAATCCCCCGACATGCACAATTTAAAAGAGAGGTTTGTTTTGGCTTATGTTTCAGTCCATATTCTACTGGCTCCAAGCCAAGACAGCGTGGCAGAGGGGCATAGTGGAGGAAAAGCTGCCCACCTCATGGCAGCCAGGAAGCAGAGAGCAAAGGGAGGAGCCAGGGAGGCAGATGCACCCTTCCAGGTCATGCCCCCAGTGACCACCTCCTCCAACCAACCTCCGCCTCCTAACATTAAATTTAAATGTAGTGTCCTGGTGATCCAGTCACCCTTCAGAAGTGGCACCTCTGAGCTCATGAGACTCTTGGGGGGACATCTGATATAAACCATGGTACCATGTCAGAATTGTGATTTTTAAAGCAATTTGATAAGGAAAGAAGGCAGTTCTACTAATAAGTATTAGTATAGATTTGCAAAATAGTGCTGAAAATGATACTGTATATGTGGAATTAATCTGCTATATTCCACCTCTACAGAAAAGGAGATTTCATCAGATCAAGGGTCTACAGCCCTTTGTAGTGAGAAGTATTTTTTTAGCATAAATAACATGGTTATTCATCTGCATACTCACTTTCCCTTTTTTTAGTTCTATTTTTTATTTGTACATGTTTTTAGTATGCAATGATTACATTCATAGTGGAGAGTTGGTACATGTACACAACACATCTTATGTACTGAGAAATTTAATTCTTCACCTAAAACCATGATTGATTTTCCTAAAATTGTGGGAATAATAGAAGGACTTCGGTTAGCACTGCCTTCACAGCATTTCTAGCTATATCACATGACTTAAGAATTAGACTGATAACAGTTGAGTTTATCACCCTAATAGATTGAAGGGTTAGGGCTTGCCCCTCGGATAGCAGTGCTAAAAGCAGAGTCATTTCTCAGTATCTTATTAAGGATTTTTGCATCTTTGTTCATTACTGAGATTGGCCTATAGTTCTCATTTCTCAACAGTCATCTATTAGAAGCTGAGGATGCTCAGCTGGATATCCGTTCCCTGTCTTGAATTTTCTGTAATCTACCTACCTAGGTCCCAAAACTCAAACAGCCAGGTCTTGCCTGGCTTCTTTTGGATCAAGTCAGAGAAAATTTCAGTAGTCTTTGCCTTATATCTTTGTCCTTTAGATATGATTGGGCAGATGGCTGTCAACATCACATTGTAAAAACAGCAAGTGGGATAGGAGACATTGTTGAGGCCTTATTTTTTTAAAAAAATCTGCCCCATAAAGTAAAACTTTTTTCATGCTTAGAATTGGTTAAAATGAAATACACCAATGAAAACTTTCAATTACTGCTAATATTTTAATTCAGAAAATGTTTTCTAGAAGCCAGGCATGGTGGCATAAACATCTTCCCAGCTACTTGGGAGGCTGAGGTGGGAAAAATCCTAAGTTTGAGACCAGCCTGGACAACTTAGCAAGACCTTATCTATAAGTAAAAAGTTAAAAAGGGCTGAAGGTTTAGATCATCTGTAGAGCCCTTGCATAGCATGTGAAAGACCCCAGTGTTTCCTACCAAGGTTCCATGAAGCCTTGATCCAGTCCTCAGCTCTCTGGGTTTCTGGGTTTGTTGGCCTGGCCACAACCAAGAGTATGAGAAAAACCCATAAAAAATGGAAAAATTAGATTTTTTTTTCACCTGTAAATTGAGCTTATTTTATCTTTAAGACCCTTGAGAATTTTTTGTAGTGAGTTTCCTGGAAGGGAAAAGAAAACATTATAACCTTGGGTAACTTTGTATTCTGAAGCTGCAGTTTTTCTTAAAAGTACAATTTTAATATTGTGATTTTCCCTGGATTGGGAGAGGTGGCAGTTATTTGACACAGTAATCTTCTCTGGCCACTGTTCTATGCTGTTTGTTAGCCAGCTCAACTTGTTTCTGATTTTCCTTAAACTCTGGTTTGTTGTTGTTGTTGTTGTTTGTTTGTTTGTTTGTTTTTGAGACAGAGTCTTGCTAAGTTGTACAGGCTGGGCTCAAATTTGCAGTCCTCCTGCTTCAGGCTCCCAGAGTATTGGGATTACAGGCATGTGCCACCTCACCCCACCAAACTCTGGTATTTTTAAAAACATGATTATGTAATGGGAAATGTAGTTGGAGCTTCAAAGATAAATTTAACTCAAATAGAGCATCAAATTCATTATGTCTTTCAGTTTTAAACTACCAGGTGCTAATGATACTGCAAGAAAAACTTTCTGCTTCTTCATTAGAAAAAATAGAACAAGTAAAATTCTAGACATTTTAAATCTACTTTTTGTTTAAATTTAGTTTTGTCATCGTTTATTATGATGTATTTTCTTTTCTCATATACTTTGGTAAGACTTCTTTGGTTTATATGAATTGTACATGAGCTGATAGGAGAAAAATGTTTCTAAGGGGTTTAGTTGTATGACAGTAACAAAAATTAGCCTCCTGTTCACATGAGTCATGAGTAAAGGCCAGTTAAAGTCTTAACATAAAGCAACTACCAGAACTTCAGCGTTCATTCTTGCCTCGTGCACCAGTTGTAAGAATTAAACCTTTTTTAAAAAATCATGATTTAAGAATTGTCTTTATCACTTCATTACATACATTAGTTTGTTACTGAGTCACCAAGTTAATACTGACAACTAATATTTCTTAGAATCATCTTTTTTAACATGCCCACAACACATCACTACTTGTATTTACCGAAAGTAAACTCTTCACAACCCTAAAATCTGTAATCAAAGAATTTCTTTAAACACTTTACTACGTATATTATAGGGGTTTTTTTTACCTTCTTATATTCTCTGAATTAATACTCTAACAACACAGCTTTCAACTGACCTTTTTTTTTTTGGTTCTGGTGGTGGTACTAGAATTGAACCTAGGGCCTTCACATTGAACTCTTTCTCCAGCTGGGTTTGGTTTGGTTTGGTTTGGTTTTAAACCAGTGTCTCACCAAGTTACTGAGTTACCTGGCTGGGCTTGATCTTGTGAACCTCCTGCCTTAGCCTCCCAGAGTGCTGAGGTTGCAGGGGAGTGCCACTATGTCTGGCTACAACTGATATTCATAGAATCATCTTTTACACATGTTAATGCATTTATTCACTTGAAAGAGCACCCTTCAAAGTAAAACTTTCAACCCATATGTAAGACTCATGTTTTAAGTGTTTTAAAAGACCTTTTTATGTTGTTCTCTGCCAGTTACTACAGATTCATATTGGTCTACAAGGAAAACAAAAATCTTGCTTTTGTTCTGTGCCCATGCTTTTTTATACAGATAGAGAAAGAAAGATGAATGATAGCTTGGAAGATTTATTTGATCGGACAACACATGAAGAATACGAATCCTGTTTTGCAGACAATTTTCCCCAAGTGGTAAATGAATTGGAGGAATTATCCACTGCCATAAGGAAACCAAATGGTAAGGCTTTTTTCTCTTTAATTATGGCTTCTCCATTATACTGAATTCAGCTTAGTTAAGACATTAACTAATTGACAGAGGTTCACTAGGGCTTATTAACAAAGTTTTGTGGGTTTTGTGTAAATTTGTTTATTACTACTTATTTTGAAGTAATTTCAAACTAAGAGTTCTAAAAAGTAGTGCTGAGTGTTCTATACCGTTCCTTCAGCTTCCTTTTATGTTAACATCTTATATAACCATAAAATATTTATGAAAACAAAGAAATTAATCTTGGTTCATTGTTACAAATTTCTTTATAATATATACATAAATTTTTTTAAAGTTTTGAGAAATGACTGTTAATAATTGCAATAAAGGACAGTCTTGCAGAAAATTTACACCCATTTTCTGCTCTGAATGCTTTCTTTATCCTTCCAGAGTAACTCACCTAATGTAGTTATAAGTATAATTAGTCTTAAGATCTGTTACATTAGAAGCAGTGATTTTATAATGTGGGGTAACAACCAAGAAAGAATGAGCTTATATAATTGCAACTCTAAGTAGATAATCTGGATTAAAAGTTAAAATTCTAAATCCTCATCTTAGTGTTAGTAAGTAGTTGGAATTTTTAAGGTAGAGCAAAGATTGTTTTACGCTGGTTCAAAATAAACACACCTCCCGCTGTGGCATAATCTGTCTTGTTTACGTTGTTCTTCCATCACAGGCTTTTGCTTGCTCTATCCATGGCAAAAATATCATCAAATAAATTTTTTGTAATAAAAACTTAACAGCTGTTCTATATACTTTCCTCCCCAAGAAGAACAAAGAAAATGGATATTCTCGTACAAAGATGTACTTTTTAATTTCTGTCCTTTTTTTCCAGCTACATTTAATACTGAGAATCCCATTTGCCACTCAATGTCCCAAAATTCACTGTTGTTTTGCTTTTATTAAAATGTGTGCTACTGGGGCCAGGGATTTAGCTCAGTGGTTCTGGCGCCTGCCTCGCAAGCGCAAGGTCACGAGTTCGATCCCCAGCACCAAAAAAAAAAAATGTGTGCTGTTTTATTTACTGGCGGCTCCAAGAGTCTGTCTTTCTTACATATTTTATCTCAACTTTTATTAATACCTCTGAAAATGATTCCAAATCTGCAGGTCTAAGTTTACTTTTCTAGTAAATTCCATTCCTGCATTTCTGAATAATTGCTAGATTACTTTTGTGTCCCTTCAGCTTAAATTTAACATGTCTGCGACAAGTCCCATTTTTTTCTTACTACATTTATTTTTATTTTTCCCATTCAGACATATATTTTAGAATTTGTTGTCCATTTATTTTATTTTCTCCGCCCCCATTTCACAGAATCCTGCTGGTCTTGCTTTATGGGAAAGAGCAAGTTTGGAGGACAGTGTCAAAAGCTCAGTTCTGACACGTTCTCACCAGGCCTTCAAGAAGTGTTTAGAAGGCACTTGGCATATGTTTAGAATTTGGACAAGGAACCCACATTTTCATCTGTAGCAACATGGTAAAGAGATACTGAGTTTAAATGAGACAAAAAGTCAGAGAAGGTAAAATTTAGGTAGATTTCTAATTTAATTATATTAAGTTAAAGATGTTTATAAGATGTTAAACAGGTAGATGGAATCAGATCTGGGATTCAGAAGAGATAGGACTAAGCTGAGTTTAATGAATACACAGAAATGTTTTCACTGGGCTTCCAGAACAACACATACTCTGTTTCCCTCCTGTATTACAAGACAAAGCTTCTTCTCCATTTCCTTTGCTGTTTCTCCTTTGTTTCTCTGAGGCCATAAAATTGCTGCGCCCCAGAGTTTATAACCTGAAATGCTTCCCCTTTCATTTCCAACATCTTGGTGATCCCACCCGGTTTCACGCCTTTAAGAACCATCTACTTGCTGTTTACCTCCTGCCCCCAAATTATTTCTTTATTTTAGATTTCTTGTCCAAAATAAAAACATGCCAACTGCCTTCTAAACACTTCTTGAATGACTTCATTTTTCACCTTACTTTCCTGACTAGTCTAATCCTCTGGCAGTACTCTCTCCAAGTATATTTCATGTCACTTCACTTGTCTCCCTCTTAGCACTGCTAAACCACTGCTGTCTCACCTGTTCTTCTGCAGGCCTCTTACACCTGGTCTTTTTATACCAATTATTTCTCTTGTCTGGTCTCTTCTCTACAGGGTATCAAGAGGGATTTATTTTAAATGCAAATTAGATTGTGTTACCTTTTTGCTTAAAAACTCTTCAGTAAGAAGATGCTTGAGTGGCCAAGGAGTCCACAAAAAGATGTTCAGCATCATCAGTCATCCAGGCATTAATAGCACTTTCTATCCACCGAGATGGTTAAAGAGATTGATAGTATCTAACTTTGGAGATAGTGAAGTGCAGCTGGAAATCCCATACATTGAAAATGGCAGTATAAAATTGTTACCTGTTATTTTTTAAAACAGCTACCTTCTAAACAGCTTTATAGAAGTTTGTCAGTTTCATATAAAATTACACATATACCTATCCTGTTACCAGTATGTATCTCCCAAGAAAAATTAAAATATGCTCACAAAAAGATATGTTTAAGAAGGTTCATACAGTATTTAAGAGTAGCAACTCAAAACTGGGAACAAATGTCCATCGGCAGATAAATAAATTGTGACACATTTATTTAATGGAGTATTACTCATCAACAAAGGGAAGGAACTGCTAGACCCAGCAACATGGGTGAATGTCCAGCTTGTTGGGACAAAAATGAGCAAGCATACTATATAATTATGTAGTCCCAAAGCAGCCGTAGCTAAGCTATTTCATAAAAGAAATCATATCAGTGTTTATGGGGGAGGGGAAAGAGCAGAAGTGAAACACTAGAGAGCATTCATATCCTTATCGATCCAAGGCCATGGTGATCTGGTGCCTGTCCACCTCTAATTTCATCTTCCCCTTGGCTCTCCATTATTTGTTAAATCTCATGCACAGTGGCATTCTCATAGTTCCTATAACATACCAAAGTTTTTTCTGTCTCTATACCCTTACCTGTAATATTCCCCACTCCACCTCGTCTCATGACTGGCTTTTCATTCATCAGTTTCTATCTTCCCATCTTCTTTCTCAAAGAGGTGTTAACTCTACCTACTTAATGTTTAACTGTCCATTTGCTTAATGTCTGTTTTCTTCACTGGAATGCAGGCTCCATGAGGACAGGGACCTGGCCTCTCCTGTTCTACATTGTATGTCCAGAACTTAGTACAATTCTCAGTAGATTTTCATCTTGTAATGGCATTTGGTTATTTGAGTCTAGATATCATGCAATTCACATCCCAGATTCTGAGCTCTAGTTCTTAAGCTTTATCACCAATATTCTGATAAAATTTTTTAATTTGCTTATTTTCTAGTCATTATATTCCTGAAAGACACATAAAAATCAATGGAACAAATAAATGAGACATACTAAAAGCTGACTTGTGTTGGTTTTTGCCAAACAATAATGGACATCTGAGTGGTTCTTTTTATACATTCCTGCCAGCGTGAACCACAGGTGGTACATGCATGACTGTCCCATCAGATAGCTTGTACCACTGGCAGTACAAATGGATCTAATCACTTCTATTGGTCTTTTTAACCAATAAAATTAATAAAAAGCTACCCATTGAGACAGTCATGCATGTACCACTGGTGTTTCAAGCTGCCCAACAGGGAGGCATACAAATTATAGCCCCATTGTGAACATGTTAAAGTCTGAACTTCTCTCTGAGATAATGCTTTTTGGCTTTTTGGTAACTCCGAGGTAAGATAGGCATCCTCTTCATTATACAAATAAAAAGGACGAAAAGTAGTGATTGAAAATTTAAATGAGTTGCCCAAGGGACTAGACTATGAAACTCATTAAAAAGGTTTGGTGCATGTTACATATTTTTTCCAAACAAGCTAATTATTTCTCATTAAGTTCTATACTTAGTTTGTGATATGCTTGTTTTATTTACAGCACATGATGATAAACAAGATAAAGTCAAGCAGAAAGCATTTGTGGAGCCATATTTTAAAGATAATGAGAGGTAAGTGGTCTTGATTAATACCAGCAGTGTAACTGAAGTTACAGCACCACTGTCTTTGTCTCAGTATCGCTAAGCTATTAAATGCTGCTTTGATAAGAACAGAATAACTGACTCTGATCATAGCCAAAAGGACTGAAGAATGAAGATGATACATTTTCCAGAGAAGGACATTTTACCAGCAGCGCTCTTTTCAGATACTGGTAATAGTTCTCTGTTGTCTTATATCATAGCAAATACTGTATTTTTATTCTATTTTATTTTGAACTTTGGGAATTAAATTATATTAGGTGTTGAATCTGAAATTGTCATACTTCAGGATTATTTTATGAAGATATTTGAATCTTTAAAACAACAAAAACACCTTTTAAGCATCTTGATTTCAAATCATAGTGCTACTTCCTGCCTCTAATACAAACATCACAAATTGTTACTTTCAATCATGTGCTATTTGTTTAACTGAATTCAAGCATAGTACAGTAGAGTTAAAGAGCAAAATAAGGAAAGGTTTATGTAACATTTGTCCAATGGGGGAGGAGGACAGAGGACTGTTATTGACTGACACGTAATTTATTGAGTAACTCATTTGTCAGTATCACAAAAAAAAGCATAAAAATTTTTGGATAAATTACTGAAAATCACTTGTTGTATACAATATTTCTCATTTTTTTATCTTCATAGTACTTTGTTATGTGATTACAACATGGTTTATTTCCTAGCCCTAGACAGTTATGCCAGCACATGTAGTGCTGCAGTGACCAGCCTGCACTTTCTCTTTTTATAATTTTGCTTGTATGTCTTTGGGAGAGATTTCTAGAAGTAGAATTGCAGATTAAGAACTGTCATCTCAGATGTCTCATATTAGAGATATGCTGATTGTTTTTAAAATTTAAGTACTAGTTTATTTATTCTGAAGTTATTAGACTACTAGAGAAATAGAAAGTAGGTAAAAGTATAGGGATGGTGGAGGTCTGAGAGTTAACTTGGTTGCTTTTCCAAACTGAGAATTCTAGTAACAGGGACAAGAAGCTTCATAACCTTTTAGGTGACACATTTTTGGAGGTCTGCTGTGGATGCCAATCCACTAGTGGATTCCCTACTAAATTACAGTATACTTCAGAAACAGAATAGATAATATTCAGAGGAAAGGATATAGCCAAAATGTATTCTGCATAAGCTTAAGATTCCGTAAACTATCTGGGGGGAAAATACAGTTTGTCAGTATATTTTTATCACTCCTTTCTTATTGTCTCCCTTTTTAAATTCACAAATGGCTCCAGAGTTGAATTCTTGGGTGAAAACATAGGTACATGAGTTCATATACTTGGAAGTGGAGCACTTGAAGCTTCTTGTGAAAGAAAGTGCTTGCCAGTAGAGGAGCATGTTCCAAATATCTCAAAGGTGTAGATGTGCTACAAACAAGTCATTTTAAAAGTCAGATTTTGTGAATCAGACAGTTTAAGATCCCTGGGAATTTTTTTTAGGGGGATTGGCAGGGATGAGGCAGGGTCTCACTATGTAGTTCAGGTTGGCCTTGAACTCATTATATAGCTCAAGCTGGCCTCAAACTCAGTGGCTATCCTCCTGCCTGAGCCTTCTGAGTGCTGGGGTTACAGATGTGCCCACCACCCCTGATGCTCACTGGCAATGTTTTATAAACAGAATATATATGTAACTGTTTATTTAACACATCTTGTAAGCTTTAATTTGTGTATGGAGGCTTTTTAAAGCCAGGTACAAGTATATTAAATTTTTAAAATTTTGTACTTCTGTGTGTTTTTTCTTCTCAGACTACTCCAGAACACCTTAACCTATATCCCAGTGCCTTTGACTCTTCCCAGGTTTCCAGTGGTTTAGAGTAAGATCTGATGCATTTAAAGAGAAGCACAAATAATAATTGTGCCCACACTTTGAAGAACTCAGAATGGCTAGAGGCAGTGAAAGGCAGTGTCTCTTTTAGACAAAATGGCAAATAGCATATGAACAGACGATCTGTCATCTGAAGAGGAAATCTGGGTTCTTAGTACTAGGAAAACTGAGGCATTATTTTTTCTTGGTTATGTTACACATGCACACAGACACACATGAAAATTTGCTTGGATACAGTAGGTATTTAATAAATATTTGAAGAAATATTTTTCTAATATACTGAATAAGCATCTTAAATAAAATGAATAATGTTTCAGGATTATTTCTCCTCTCAACTCTCAGCTTTGTTAATTCAAATCATAAACCACTTGATCTTTGTAATAGCAAATAAGTTAATTTAAAATTCATTTTCCCACCAGAGAGACTAGCTTACGAAATTTTCCTCATATTGAGGTTGTTCGGAAAAAAGAAGAGAGAAGAAAATTGCTTGGGCACACGTGTAAGGAATGTGAAATTGTAAGTACTAATAGAAATGCTGTTTTTGTTTTAAAGTATAGCTTTATAGATCATAAAAATGATACAAACCATACTTGTATCCAGAAACCTTGACTGAGCTGGAAATAACAAGGAATAAAAGGTATACTGGCTATGACCTGAGAGATATAAAGAGGTGAAAGTGAAAGCCCTCAGTTTCTCTTAGATTAAGCAAATCTGAGGCTTAAACCCTACCTGATTCATATGATCAGGTAAGACGTTCATGCCGTTGTTCTTTTCTGTATTTGCAGAGGTGTATATATACACACATACAATTTCAGGAGACCTTTGATATTTCAGTAGGGTACTTTACATATCTTTTTTTCACAAACACACAGGAAATTAGATATACTCATAATTAAGAAATAATAATTGGTAAGCTCTTATTTTTCCCCCATTTTTCCTCTCCAAACAAAATGTGGTAAGTTTTGCTTCATTCTTAGAACACTTATATTTTTCCTTTTATACACTGGCTGTCTTAGATGTTGAACTAGTTAGTGTAATGCTTAGTTGTGCTGTTACTAACTCATCCTGGGCTTTGCTTAAATTCTGCTCTTTGTCCTTTCTTGCCCATTAGTTTTCTGATGCCTGCCTCTAGCAACTTACTTTGCCTTTTAAGGGTCCTTTTTTAACAACTATAGGCTATACGCCAACTAGCTTTTCATGGCTGTGACAAAAACCTGAATAAACAAGTTACATGGAGGAAAGATTGATTTTGACTCATGGTTTCAGAGGTGTCAGCCCATGGCTTCTTGGGCCTGTGGTGAAGCAGAACATCATAGCAAGGAGCATGTAGCAGAGCACAGCTGCTCCCTTCATGATGGCTGGGTGTAGGACATCTCCCAGTGATGTACTTCCTCCTGCGACACCTCCCAAAAGTTCCGCCACCTCCCAGTAGTGCCATCCCCTGGGCGCCAAGCCTTCAGCACATGAGCTTCTGGGGAATGTGTAAGATCTAAACCATAACAGGCTAGACAATTTGCTAACCCAACACCTTAAAAATTACATGAGAAAGTATGAATAGATTGTCATGTAGGTAGGCATTTGGTGAAAATACATATTCACAGTGGGAATAAAAATGAGGATCACTGTTTTGAAAAGCAGTTTGGCAATACAAGCAAAAGTCACCAGTATAATGAGTTTTATAACACAATTTGAATGTGATTTCTTAAAAAATATGGCCTTCATAAGTATATCTCCAGTTTTTATTTCTAACCATAACTCTTTATGATCTGGAACCAATCCTGCTAGTTAAGAAATAGCTCTTGTGCTAGAAACACTTTTAAATTTGCTTTTTTTCTCAGTGCTGTTCTTTGCAATTGTCTAATCCCTGAAAACCATGGTTTCATACATTTTATGTGGTTATTTTCTTTGGTGGTTAAAGATACGATAGTGAATTATTCCATTACTCCATCATGATAAGTGAAAGTGCTGGCCTCATATACTTAAATACTAGTTACTGTTCCTAAATGTATCCCGTTGTCTGTTCCACATGTGCAGTGTATAGCATACATGTGAATATGTGATAGTGACCTCAAGTTCCAAAAACAAATTCACAGTTTCTACCTCTGATTCCCAGATGTTACTGCTTAGCCTCCTGTATGTCCATTCTTTTGATTGTTGAAATAAAAGATCTGATAGGTTTTCACTACTCTGTTCTTGAGCATGTCAATAACTAATCTGTCAAGCAAATCTTTTTGATTCTTCCTTGAAAACACGCCATTCCTATCCATTTATTGCTGCCACCAGTGCCCTGGACCAAGACACCATTTTTTTCTGTCTGGAGTATTAAAAGTAGATTCTAAGTGATTTTCTTGTTCTTTTTTTTTTTTTTTTAAGAAACTTTATTTTTTAGAGCAGTTTTAGGTTCACAACACACTTGAATAGAAAGTACATTGTTTCATTCTTGTCTCTTCACAGTGTGCTTTCAACACAGCAGTGAATGGTCTTTTTCCCCTAATAATCTTTTTAAAATAAAAAGTTAAATTGTGTCACTTCTCTGCCCAAAACCTTTCATGTCTTCCCTGCTGACGAAGAAGTAGAATCCAAAGTTTTTACCAAAGACAGCAAACTGGTACCCTTCTTCCTCTCTGTGTTCTACCGCACTCCCATGTGCTCTGTGTGCTGTAGCTGCAGCTGGGCTACCCTGCTCTTGTGTCCAGATGTCTTAGTTTGGTGGTAGTGTTTTTTCCAATAAGGCATGATTATCTAACGTTATTCCATTCCAAAGCTCAGACTAAGGTAACAAGGTTATAGTTGGGCAGTGAGAATGGTTAAAATGTACCACCACCCCCGGTGTTTCAGAAAGTCTCTGAAAGCCTTTAACCCATGTAAAATTTAAATATATCAAAAACCTTTTCTTTAAACTTACAATTCTACTCCTAAGTCTGTTACCTAAGGCAATATCTTTGGCAAATTATCACTTCGATTTTCATCTTCTCAAATGTAAAATGAAGGAATTGCTGGATTATGTAACTCTGGCATCTGTGTTCCATTAAACTGAACTACCACTTTGTTTTCTTGAGGTCTTGAGCTTGAAGACCTATTTATGTGTAGTTTTTGTGTACAAGTTTTATCCGTGTTTGCATGAAGTTCAAGGTTGTCATGATTACAGTTCAGAAAAGTGTGCCTTTGATCCTAATTTTAAAATGAAGTTTACAGGGGAAGTCATAAATCCTACAACATTCAAGTCTAAATTTTTCTTTTAAAAAACTCTAGAAACATGGTAGCACATTCCTATAATCCCAGCTACTGAGGCAAGATGATCACAAGTTTCAGGCCAGTTTGGGCTATTTAGCAAGATCCTGTCTCAAAATAAAAAAATTTGTCAAAGATTCCAAGGATGAAACTCAGTGCTAGAGAGCTTACCTAGCACACACAAGGCCCTGGGTTCAGTCCCCAGTACAGATGGATGGATGGATGGATCTCGAGATGAGAAAATTACTTTGAAACACTCACATTATATCCAAATAATAACTGAAAAAACTGCAGACCTCTGAATTTTTGTAACTGGACTTGCAAGAATGAGAAGTTTGTACCAGTGTATGAATCAACTGTGTCACTGGGTACACTGAGGCAGGTTATTTACATTATGAATGTAAATTCACATTGTAAATTTATTTAGATTTTTCTCATTCATGGAACAAATATTACATGTACCAGTACTGATTACTGTTAGTAATTAATAGTATCTAAGTATGAATTACTAATATTATCCTCAGTATTAAGTTTCCATAGAAGACAGAATGTTTTCATAAGTGACTTGCTTAGCTCCTAGTTTATAATCAGTACACATTCCATTTACTATCCCTCTATCAGTATTATGCAGACATGCCAGCCGAAGAAAGAGAAAAGAAGTTGACTTCCTGCTCAAGACACCGATTTCGCTACATTCCACCCAATACACCAGAGAATTTCTGGGAAGTTGGTTTTCCTTCCACTCAGACTTGTATGGAAAGAGGTAAGACTATAGATTGTAACATTTTAGAGTTAATTCTTTAAAATATTGTATATACCCTAGTCTGAGCATTAACCTTTTCTCCATGATTCTGCTGAGGATTAGGTGCTAATTCTGTTATATAAAAATAAATTCCTAAAGATAAAAGGTTTACCTTCACCTCTCCTGTTAGTTTAATTGAAATCAAACAGTTTTTAATCACTTTAATACATTTACATATGTATTATGGTTTATCATTCAAATTTCAAAACGCAATTTCTCTTTCATCCTGTTAACAAAAAGTCTTAAGTAACTACAAAAGTTAGTGGCAAACTTACGTTGTTAACAAGAGAGCATCTTTTAAAAACCCACTGCTTTGAGCTGTGAACTTTTAGAGCTCACTCATCTAGAATGCTGGATGTTTATAAACCCTGTTTGAATTTTTTAAAAGATGTTTGTTAGATTGTTGACTTGTAAATATGACACGTTTAATATAATTTAAGAATGTGTGTGACTTTAAAACTGTTAATACATCTTGATTAGCGAATTTTGTTCTCGCTGTATTACTGCCACTATTACTCAACTAGCAACACAATGCTAAAAAAATATAAGTACACACTTACCTAGTTTTGTATTCATTTTCTCCCAAAGTTATTAGGTGTGTTCTGAAGTCCTCGTGTTACGGTAACTACCTTTGGGGCAGCATACTCCATTCTGCCCCAGCTCAGGCTAGGATTGTCAGTCTGAACATTGTCTGTACAGTCATATGCTACATAATATTTCAGGCAACAATGGGCCACATATACAATGGTAATTCTGTAGAATTCCATCTCCCAGAGAGATGGTAGCCATCTTAACTTGTGTATATATACTGTGGTATCTGTAAAGGAAACTGTTTAATAATATTTACCAGGCCATCCCCAATCATAAGCATGACTGTATTTGGGCAACATAATTACTTATAGTAATTAAGATCTAAACTTAGCCATTAGTTTAAACTAAATGAAATGCTCTAAAGCCTTAAGTGCTCTTAATCTTAAAAGAGCTATTCAGCTAAGCAGCATCCATTTCACATTCTTTTGTTATGAACATATTCCAAGGGAATTCACAAGAGCTATTTTTTATGATGGGGCCTCAATTGCTCAAAATTTTACGCCCTACATTACTGCATTCTTAGAACTTTTTATTATTTGCACATATTAAAAGTATTTGTATAGATACTCAGTTGGGCATTCCCTTTAATAACAGAATATACTCATGTTTTAGAGAAATTTTTTAAATCATCCTAAAACAGGAATAAATATTCACATTAAATGTATGCAATTTATCAAATTTTATGGGTACACTTCAATGAAGAAGCTGCCTAGAAAAAAGCCATGAGAGAAGAGATGAAATATATCAGCTAAGCAAGGACTTACCTGAACTTCTTAGTTTTACCATGATCTGTAGACCACCCAGTCTTGTCTTGTGGTTTAAAATACTGTGTTAAAAAAATGAAATAAAATACGGAGTTTTATGAAAATGTGATATGTTTTCTGAGATGTAACTGGAAAATGCAATGTTCATAATATGTATATGAATTGACTTTTAGGTTTATGATAGATTTAATTACTAGCCTACGGATCTTAAGCCTACAGTTTTAAGTCATAAACATCCAAAAGGTTTACCCACAAGCATTGAATAAATATCAAATAAGATTACCATTTAGAAGTTTTCAAATTTGTCATTTTATGCTATTCTCATTTAAGAGTTCTGATGGCCCAACTGTATGATTACTATATTTCCCCCAAAATAAGACCATGTCTTACATTAAATTTTACTCCAAAAGATGCAGTGGGGCTTATTTTCAGGAGAGGTCTTATTTTTTCATGTACAACAATCTACACTTACTCATTTATTCATGTACAAAAATCTACATTCATTCAGAGACAGTGCTGCCATCATCTGGAACATCATCATAACTCTCCAAACCCCAAATCCCAGCCTGCATTTCTTGCCACTTCATTTCCTGTAGACCCATTGGCCCCAGTCTGTTGCCCACCAGTGGTCCTCTCCTTGAATGAGCACTTCTTGTCCATGTGGCTTGCTCTTGGCGCCCTGGCAATCCCGCTGTCAGCGATTTTAGCCCATGAATTCTTCACCTGAGTCACAGCCTCTTCCAGGTTGGGCTTCACAGAGTTTCCGTCGAATCTAGTGTGAATTGAAGACTTAACGACACAGGAGTGGCACCAAAAATAATTAATTAAGGATGATGGTCCATTCAAAAGCAATGAAAAATTTCAGGCACCAAAATTTTAAAAACATTTTATTTCACATGAATGCATGAAGTGTGTCCATCACAACACACAACATACTAAATTATGAAGATTCATATTGGACAATCACATCCATTCATTATCAAGTGTGCACATTATTTGTGCATTGTGTCTGTGCTCTGCTCATTCAGCAATAAGTCTCGAAGTCATCTGTTTACGTAGGTGGTTACCTCTCCAAAGGCACTCGTTTAGGTATTTACAAATAATTATAATTTATCACTTAAATATTAACATCAATAATATTCATGTTTAATTTTGTGTGTGTGTATGTGTATATATATATATATATATATTATATATATATATATATTTTTTTTTGTACCAGGGATCGAACTCGGGTCCTTGCGCTTGCGCAGCAGGCGGTGAAACCACTGAGCTAAATCCCCAGCCCTATATACAGTATTTTTAAATGAGTACATCTGTCGTGTATTGCAACAGCTGTACTAACTGCATCTGTCTGGCTCATGATCTTAACTGCATTAATTTTGGGATAGGGTTTATATTTTGAGCATCCTAAATAATTATGCTAGGGCTTATTTTCCTGGTAAGACTTATTTTGGGGGAAATAAGGGGGGACCTTCATCACTTCCAGAGAAGCTCCAGGTATTTAACTTTATGATAGCTTTTCTAAAAGATTCAAAGTCTCTGGCAGCTATTATTATATTTCCACTAACCCATTAATAAGTCAGATTAAATCCCTTTTGACATAATAGCTCTCTGAACAGTCCTCACAGAATCAGACAGTCTCACAGAGTCAGACAGTAGATTCTGTGTTGGCCCCATAGTGTGCCCAGGGCACAATCCTCCCCTCAAAATTCTATGAGTGGAGACACCTTGGGAAAGAGTCCTGACCATCTAGAAGGTGTGAGGCAGGCATGTCAACCAAGGAAATAGCTACTCCAAAACATCATTTCTCCCCACCACCACCACCACCACCCCACCCTGTATAAGTACCTGAAATTTCTCTTAGTAGCAAAGTTCATTTGCAGCAGTTTGTACAGCCTCCGGGAGCCAGAATATGAAAATGCCTAAGACCTCTAGGTCTGGAATTAGAGCTTGGGCAAGGTTCCACCCCTTCTCCTTCCTAGCTTTGTAAACTTAGGCAAGTTATTCACCTTCTCTAGGTCTCCATTACCTCATCAGTGAAAAGTGTGAGTTACCTGAGGTGATGTACACAAAGCATTTGATAAATATTTGCTGTTTCTACCGTTAATATAAATGACAAAGCCTGCCAGGTGTGGTGGCACAAGCCTGTAATCTCAGCACCCTTTGAGGCTGAGGTGGGAGGATGCCAAGTTCAAGCCCAACCTGGAAAACTACTGACTTAGCAAGACCCTGTTTCAAAGTAAAAAATGGGGTGGGGTGGGGGGTATAGCTCAGTGAGAAGGCCTTGCTTGACTCAGTCTTCAATCCACACAAAAAAGGAAGCTGACGCTACGTAGTGAAATCATTCATCAGCATTACAGCAAATAATCAGAAGAACTATGTAAATTTATAAGGCATTAAATAAGGTAAATTTTACTGGATATATGCTGAAAGAAATGTATGTTGCAAATATAGTCTTCTAAATTTCTAATTTTTTTAAAGGTTACATTAAGGAGGATCTTGATCTTTGTCCTCGTCCAAAAAGACGGCAGCCTTACAATGCAATGTTTTCTCCAAAAGGCAAGGAGCAGAAGATATAGAGACTGAAGCACAAACAGGACAGAAGGGGACTTTTCTCCCTTTTAGTTATTTATAGGTAGTTGGTATTAAACATTGATTTTTTTTATCTTCTGTAAATTGACTTACAAATCAGTTTTTCTATTAAAAATGTTTTTAAATGGCATTTACCTACCACACCAATGACTATTTAAAATGTGGATGTGTTTATACTTTCTTACTATTGCATCTTTAAAACAGTAAGGTGCTTTAATTTTGCACTCTAACTTTAGAGTTGTTTGTTTACTGTTTTGGTAATTACAATTTTGAAAATATGGTAGTTGTCTGATTTGTTTTTTGCAATTATTTCATTTCTATTCCATCTTCCTTTGACAGCTACAGTTAGTGATTTCATGTTAATCATTACAGATTTTCATTCTCTTAATCATTTGCTCTTCAGTAGGGTATACCAGTATCTGATATTTAAGTCTTAAAAAGAAATGCTAAATTTCAGTAGTCTTAACTCTCGAGCTTCTTTCTTTCTTTTTTCTATTACTTAAGTTTATTGGTACATTTTAGGTGTACAGTACAATGACATTCATCATTGCAAATTTGTACCTTTACATGATATATCTTGGTTCTTACTTTTTCCCCATTCCCCTGTCCATCTTCTTTTATGGAACTGAAGTGACTTACTAAGGTGACCACATGTATCAGAAAAACTGCAAATTAGCATCATCCCCTGATCTGATCATAATATTGCAGCTGTTCTCATGTTCTTTTCATCAGGCCTTTTTTTTTCTGATGCCATTTTCGAGCTGAATTTGCTGAATTCTTCTCTGCCCATGTGTTCAAGTTCAGTTTTATTTCTCTGGATTGATTCATAGCTTTGTTGATTTAGCAACTTTCTGTTCCTCTAGGACCTAGTGACTGACTCATTCAAATAATTGACCATGTGTGTCACCTTTTTAGTGGCATTTTGCTTACCAGTGCTTTTTTTCCTTGTTCCTTTAATCCTTATCCTGACAGTATTTATAAGCAAGAATACAAAAAACACTAATGGAATGGCTCATTAAATCTAAGTAATTTTATACATAGACTCTTCTCAGTTCTTAAAAGTTTCTTAATTAGTCTAGTCTTATTGCTCAAAGTTCTCTGAGTAAATGGCATCAGTTTGTGTTCTCAGAAAGAGAGTAGCAATTCCATATATTGAGTATCTATTAGATGTCATACCACTCACCTTGTTTGGCTTTCAATATGATTCTAAACTTTTTACAACTCTATTATGTCTTCTACTCAGCACTTTTCTTTCCCTCTCAAATTGTTTATCCCATGTTTGATTTTTGTTCTCATCTGACAGCTAATCTTAAAAAAAAGAAAATTACTGGTTACCTATTATATGCCAACATGTTATACTTTTCACATAGATTTTTCTCTTTCAATCCTCAAATAATCCTGTGAACTTGTTTATCACTTAATAATGATAGGCTGCAAGAAATGGAACAGCAGATTAAACAACAGATGACCTTTTCTCACCTTAAAAGTCTGTAAGACAGCAGTCCACGAATCCTCATGCAGCTCCATGATGCCTTTTCGAACCTAGGTTTCTCCTAGCTTTCTGCTCTTCTATACTTTGCATATGACTTCCATCTTTATGGCTAAAAAATAGCTGTGCCACCTCTAGAATCATGCCCACATTCTATGCAAGAAGAAAGGAAAAGAGAAAAAGTAATGTTTGGTTTTAGGCCCTTAAAAAAGTTTCCTAGAAGCCAGGAAGGATGGCACACACCTGTAACCTCAGCACTGTGGGAGGCTGAAGCAGAAGGATTACAAATTTGAGCCCAGCCTGGGCAACTTGGCAAGATCTGGTCTCAAAATAAAAAAATTTTTAAAGGGCTAGATAGTGTAGCTCAGTTTGAAGGCCCTCAATCTAATTGCCAGTACTGCAAAAAAGTAGTTTCCTAGAAAGCCTTACCCTATAATGCTCCCTGCAGTCACTTTCCTACCTCTAGTAGCCAGAATTGTCACTTGGTTACTGCTAATAACTGCTACAGATAAAGTCAGATTACATGATTGTCACTTTCCAGAATCAGAGCTCATATCCCCTTTTGCAGTGCCTCTGCATGCCAGGAACTTGAGAGATACCTGTATTTGAATGGGGTACAATAAAATGTGCAGTTCCATCTGTACACCTTTAATAGAGTTTGCCTTTTAAAGGGCAGCCTAAGCAGAGAGGGAGTAGATCGTCTACCTGATAGAAGCTTGTCAACCATCTAATTCATTTGTAACTATCATTTTTATCCTCAACCTATGAGGTTGGGTGAGCTGGGGTCTCCACAGTTTTATCTGCTGTTGACCAGCTCTACTTTTAAATACAGTAATGAGATAGACAATCGACGATTTTATTTTTCTAGTGCCAGGTATCATACCCATGACCTTACTCATGCTAGGCAAGTACTGTACCACTGACCTGTACCCCAGTGCCAACATAGGCAGTCTTTTAAAAAGCCACTTGAGTTAGAAGGGTGCATTTTATGACATGTTCATGACAGGGCTATAATTCATATGTCTCACTGCCAGGTGGCTTGAACCACCAGGAGTACACACATAACTAACACCTTCCACCAGTGATTCATGCTGCCAAGAACATGTTAAATGTAAATGGCAGTTGATGACAGTGTACTCAAACTTTTCTTTAAAAAAAAAATAAAAGAGCTTTATACATTTGTAAAATATTTGTATAATATACATGGTAGGTAGTATTCTCTACCATGTGTCAGTCACTGAGTTTATATAGTTATGTACATCAGATTGCGAGGTTTTTAAATTGAACGTTGATTTAAACTTCAAATACAGATCCCGCCGCTCCCGGCCCAGAGGTAGGGGCTTCTGAGCCACCGTCCCACTGCTCATGGTCCAGAGGAAGGGGCATCCTGGCCACCATCCCTCCCACCACTCCCAGCCCAGAGGAAAGGGCTTTGGGGCTGCCATCCATCCTGCCGCTCCCAGCCCAAAGGAAGGGGCTTCCTGGCCGCCATCCATCCCGCCACTCCCGGCCCAAAGGAAGGGGCTTCTGAGCCACCATCCCACTGCTCCTGGTCCAGAGGAAGGGGCATCCCGGCCAACATCCCTCCCACCTCTCCCAGCCCAGAGGAAAGGGCTTTTGGGCTGCTGTCCATCCTGCTGCTCCCGGCCTAGAGGAAGGGGCTTTTGGGCCACCATCCCTACTGCCACTCCCGGCCCCTGGCCCACCTCTCCCAGCTCAGAGGAGGTGAGCCACGTGGATGCCAACAACACCCCCCCGCCCCGCCCCCCCCAGCCGAAATGAGAAAACACGAAAATAAGTCTCAAAACCAGACTTCCAGATCACCTACAGCAACCCCAAAGGGAAATGAGATGGAACACTCTGATACTCAACCACCTGGACCCACTGAACTGGCAACAAAAGGGGATATGGAAAAAATGAAATCAGAAATAATTTCTCAGATAACAGGAGAAACTGTGCTCCTAGTGCAAGACATGATTAATAAATCTAGAGAGGAACTGAGGAACATGATGGAATCCCAACATAGGAAACAAATGGAATCCATAAAACAGATGCAAATAGATTTCCAGGAGATGAAAAACTCCATTGAAAGTCTACACAGCAGAATGAGCCAATGTAAGGACAGAATTTCAGATATAGAAGATAGGATTGCAATTAATGGCCAAGAAAAGAAAAATTGCTACAAAATTATAAGGGACCATGAGGAATCAATCCAGCAGCTGCTAGACGATGCAAAGAAGAATAACATAAGACTGATTGGAGTCAATGAGGAAAGAGGAGAGAGTGCAGATGACATAAAAAAACTCTTCACAGAAGTAATGGCAGAAAACTTCCCAAGCAGGGGAAAAGAACTTGACATACAGATAAGTGAGGCATATAGGACTCCAAATAACCTTGATCAAAAAAAGTCTACACACAGGCATATAATTGTTAAGATTCCAGAAACTCAACAGAAGAGCAAAGCTCTACAAGCAGTTAGAGAAAAAGAAACAAATCACATAAAACGGAAAGCCCATCAGAATGACAGCAGACTTCTCAACACAAACCATCAAGGCAAGAAGAGCTTGGAGTGACATATTCCAAGCCCTAAAAGAAAACAGCCTCCAACCCAGATTGATGTACCCTGCAAAACTATCTTTCAAAATTGATGGAGAAATAAGATACTTTCATGACAAAGAGCACCTTAGGAACTTCATGAATACCAAAGCAGCCCTCCAAAGAGTTTTACACAATATCCTAGGAACAGACATTGAGGATCACAACCCCAGGAAGCAAAGCAGAATGAACCCATCTGGCATAACAAGAAATTAAATGTAAAGGGGGAGAACCCAAAAAAAAAGAAAAAGTCATGGCAATGACAAATCAGTATATTTCAGTTATAACCATCAATGTTAATGGTCTCAATTCACCAATCAAAAGAAGTAGACTGGCAGAATGGGTCAAGAAGCAAAATCCAACAATATGCTGCATACAAGAAACACATTTAATTCAAAAGGAAACTCATAGACTGAAAGTTAAAGGATGGAAAACAATACTCCATGTTACAGGAACCCCCCAAAAAAGCAGGAGTAGCTTTCCTCTTTGCAGATCAAGTAGATTTCAAACCAACACTGATGAAGAGAGACAGAGAAGGACAGTACATCCTTGTAAAGGGAACAATCCAAGAGGAAGAGATAACAATCATAAATATCTATGCACCAAACACTAATGTGCCCAACTATATAAAACAAATACTAACGGACATGAAAAGTCATATATGCACTAATACAATTGTAGTGGAGGACTTCACCCCACTGTCACAAATAGATCAACTAGACAAAAAATAAGTAATGAAATACTAGAACTCAATTGAACTCTGGAACAAATGAAGTTAACAGATGTTTACAGAGTCTTCCACCCCACAGTATCAGAATACATATTCTTCTTAGCTGTACATCGGTCATTCATCAAAAGAGACCACATACTCACACATAGAACATGTTTAAGTAAGTGCAAAGGAATTGAAGTTATCCCCTGTATATTATCAGACCATAGTGTGATGAAATTGGAGATCCATAACAAAAGAAACTAGAAAAATTTCATAAACACGTGGAAATTAAACAACACACTTCTGAATAACCAATGGGTAATAGAGGAAATTAAAGAAATCAGACAGTTCCTTCAATTAAATGACAAAGACAATACAACATATTGGAATCTATGGGTCACAATGAAAGTCTTACGAGGGACATTCATAGCAGTGAATTCGCATATTAGGAAAACAGAATGAGCCCAATTAAACAACCTGATGCTGAACCTCAAGCTTCTAGAAAAAGAAGAGCAGGACAACCCCAGAGCTCATATAAGGGAGGAAATTATAAAGACCAGAAGAGAAATCAATGCAATGGAGACTAAGAGAACAATACAAAAAATCAATGAAGCCAAGAGTTGGTTCTTCAAAAGAATCAACAAAATTGACAAACCCTTAGCCAACCTTATCAGAAAAAGGAAAGAAAAGGCCCAAATCCATGCAATTAGGGATGAAAAGGGTGAAATGACAACAGACCCAGCAGAAATCCAGAGGATCATCAATACCTACTTCCAGAACCTATACACCAATAAGATGGAAAACACAGAATGGACAGATTCCTAGATACATATGAATTACCAAAGTTGAATGAAGAAGACCTAAAAATTCTAAACAACCCAATATCAACCAATGAAATTGAAAACATAATTCAAAACTTACCAATTAAGAAAAGCCCAGGCCCTGATGGCTTCACTGCTGAATTCTACAAGACATTTAGAGAGGAACTACTGCCACTACTGTTTAAGCTCTTCAATGAAATTGAAAGGGAAGCAACACTCCCAAATTCATTCCTGCAAGCAACCATCACCTTGATCCCCAAAGCAGAGAAAGACCCAACTGAAAAGGAGAACTACAGGCCAGTCTCACTAATGAACATAGATGCAAAAATCCTTAATAAGATACTGGCAAATAGAATGCAGACGGTCATCAAGAAGATCATACACCCTGATCAAGTGGGATTCATCCCAGGGATGCAGGGATGGTTCGACATACGCAAATCAATCAATGTAATACACTATATCAATAGAGCCAAGGACAAAAACCATATGATTATCTCCATAGATGCAGAAAAAGCATTTGACAAAATCCAACATTCATTTATGATAAAAGCCCTACAAAAAATTGGAATAGATGGTCTCTACCTCAAATGATAAAAGCCATCTATGAAAAACCAACAGCCAATATCATACTAAATGGTCAAAAACTGAAATCCTTCACACTAAAATCAGGAACAAGACAGGGATGTCCACTATCACCACTCTTCAATATAGTTTTGGAAACATTAGCCATGGCCATTAGACAAGAGAAAGAAATAAAAGGAATAAAGATAGGAAATGAAGAAGTCAAATTGTCATTATTTGCAGATGACATGGTACTGTATATAGAAGACCCCAAGAACTCCACCAAAAGTCTTCTAGACTTAATAACCAAATTCAGTCAAGGAGCTGGTTACAAGGTCAACACACAAAAATCAATAGCTTTCCTCTACACGAATGACAGACTCACTGAGAGAGAAATAGGGCAAATAATTCCTTTCCCAAGAGCATCCAAAGAACTGAAATACCTAGGAATCAACCTAATGAAAGAAAACAAAGACCTCTTCTCTGAAAACTATGGCACTCTGAAAAGAGAGATTGAAGATGATATCAGAAAATGGACAGACATCCCCTGGTCCTGGATAGGAAGGATTAATACAGTGAAAATGGCCATACATCCAAAACTGCTATATAGATTCAATGCAATTCCAGTTGAGATCCCAGCAGCATACTTCATGGACCTTGAGAAAACAATCCACAAATTCATTTGGAGCAAGAAGAGACCCAGAATAGCAAAAGCAATTCTAGGTAACAGAGACATGGCAGGGGGTATCACAATCCCCAACCTGCAACTCTACTACAAAGCTACTGTGATAAAAACAGCATGATACTGGCAAATAAACAGACTTGAGGACCAGTGGAACAGATTAGAAGATGCAGAAACAATGCCAGACACATTCAGCCATCTCATCTTTGATAAAGGAGCCAAACACCCTCACTGGAGGAAAGATAGCCTATTTAATAAATGGTGCTGGAAAAATTGGGTTTCAACTTGCCAAAGATTAAAACTAGACCTGTATCTCTTGCCATGCACTAAACTAAAATCAAAATGGATTAAAGATCTAAATATTAAAATAGAAACTCTGAACCAGTTGCAACAGAAGTTAGGTAGAACTCTTGAAGACATCAGTGTAGGAAAAGATTTTATGAACAAAACCTCAGTTCCCCGCGAACTAGCACAAACAATCAACAAGTGGGATCTCTTCTTAAAAAGCTGCACAGCAAGAGAAACCACCAGCAGTGTGAAGAGACAACCCACAATGTGGGAAAAAAATCTTCACCTGCTTTTCCTCAGACAAAGATCTACTATCTCAAACCTATAAAGAACTTAAAAAGATCAGACCTCCCAAATTTAAAGACCCAATCTGAAAATGGGCATCTGAAATGAACAGACATTTCTCAGACAAAGAAGTAGAAATAGCAAATAAATACATGAAAAAATGTTCAACATCACTGGTCATTCAAGAGATGCAAATGAAAACAACGCTGAGATTCCACCTCACTCCAGAAAGAATGGCTACTATCATGAAATCAACCAATCACAAATGCTGGCGGGGCTGTGGGGAAAGAGGAACCCTGCTCCACTGCTGGTGGGAGTGTAGACTGGGGCAACCACTGTGGAAATCAGTATGGAGAGACCTCAAAGAACTAGGACTGGAAGTCCCATTTGACCCTGCTATTCCACTGCTGGGGATCTTCCCCAAAGAATTCAAAGACTCATACCACAGTGATATATGTGCACCCATGTTCATAGCAGCACAGTTTGTGATAGCTGAAACTTGGAAACAGCCCAAATGCCCATCAACTGGAGACTGGATAAAGAAAATGTGGTTTTTTAATAAAATGGAGTACTACTCAGCCATAAAAAAGAGAAATTAGAAACATTTATACCTAAGTGGATGCACATTGAGGTGATACTCTTAAGTGAAATAAAAGGATACACATGTATAAATACCAAATAGTTTCTCTGGTGTGAGAAACTGAAAGTGTAAATAAGGACTAAATGTATAATAGGTAATGTGAAATAGGAAGAAAAGGGTCAAAGGGGAAGGGAGTGGGAGGGGTGGGGGAAAGGAGAGAAGGGAATGGGATTAATATGAGAAAATGGAAAAATAGGAACAAAATCTTTGTAAATAGGGAGGAATGGAGGGGTTGAAGGGAGGTCTGGGCAAGGGTGAAAAATAAGAACCAAGAGAGATTATGGAAAGGTGCACATTTCCAATGATGAATGTCATTATATTGTATACCTAAAATGTACCAATGATTAGAATGAATAACTGATAATGCAAAATAGGAAGAAAATGTCCAAAGGGATAGGGGTAGTGGGAGGGGAAGGGAAAGGGAAAATGCTAAGAAATGAAAAAAATGGAAATAAAGCCTTTGTAAATAGGGAAGGGTGGAGGGGTTGAAGGGAGGGCTAGGAATGGGGAAAAAATAAGAACCAAGATGCATTATGTAAAGGTACAATTCCCAATGAGAAATGTAATTGTATTGTATACCTAAAATGTACCAATAAAAGAATTTAACAAAAAAAATAAACTTCAAATACCTACAGAACCTATATATCAGCACTTAACATTTAAATAAATACCTTCCCTGCGTTTGATAGATACTCTGATTAAACCATCTGAAACCTAAGATTCTCAATGGCAGCAGTTTAAAATGAATTGTGAGTATCCAAATGTATGTAGAAAACATGAGAGTAAAGCCAAATGAAGCAAGAATATGCCTAATACTTTACATGCAGTGAAAATTTTTCTCAGAGTGCACCTGGAAAGGTCGCTGCTAATAGGCACAGTGTATTAGTAACTTACTTTAAACTGCACCTGGTACATGCATTTTAAAACGCATACAAGGCATTCTTAGACCCTCTAAAACGAATAACTTTGAAAGACTACAAAGATTCCTCAGAAGGTTGTCTTTAATTCACAATTCACTTACCAAAAAAGAGTAGTGTTACATAAATCTAGTACCAGATCATTTGTTTATGTAACAAATATTTATCAAGTGCTTTATCTTTAAAGTGCAGCATCTGGACCACGCAAAATTTGAAGCATTTTCTGCAGAGGAGTAAGCTTTTAAAGAAACATACCTGAGGATCTTCCAGCCTTTTCTCTAACATCTAAACACAACAAACATGAATTTAATTTTGAAAAATACTACTTCAGAAATAAATGTTTGCATTATATCTCAAATTCTACCATTGAGTTATCTATTCTCAACATACTTAACAGTTTAAGAGACATCTTTTCTCTTTATTAATGCTATAATAACAGTTCCTTAGTAAACAATAGTGTCCTTATACTTGAGTTCTTCAGCATGCACTCAAGAAATAATAAAAGTTGTCTGCTGTCATGCCAGCAGAGGCCAGAAGAGAGCTGTTTTTAGGGAAATCATCAATGGAAACCACAGGATTGAGCAGCCCTGAAAGGACATTCCTAGGCCAGTTGTGATGATATGCTCCTGTAGTCCCAGCAATTGGGAAGCGGAGGCAGGAGGATCAGAAGTTCAAGGCCAGTGTGGGTTACATACTGAGATTCAGTCTGGAAAAAAACAATGAAAAGTTTTCTGGGATAAATAATACATGAATTGTGTACCTTTGGCACAATGATGAAAGTTCATTGGACTCAAAAGAACTTTCAGCATAACTATTGTTGGAATAAAACAAATGCAAAAAAGCAAGAATTTATGGTCTTAGGATTTTAAAAATCAACAAACATTGTGCACCTGCCATGTGCTGGGCATTTTGCGATTCAAGATTTGTGAGGTTCTGTTACCTAATGGGATAAGAGACAGAAAAAGTTGCCTAAGAAGCTGAAGAATGAAACAGCATGCAGAAGGAATCTTAAGGATGACTAGAACCAAGGATGAGCTAGTTAACTTAGGAAAACAAGCAGAAACAAGGCAATGTAAAAGAGATGTGAATGTGGGAATGCCAAGAGTCAGGAAAGACCCCTGTGATAATTTAGTTCTCACCTCCCCCTTCATAATGAGTTAACAGAAGCCAGAAATATGATTGCTAAGGTCTCGGGTGTAGCTGTAATGTAGTGCATCTGGGACCTACAGTTTGGTTTTGGTATTTTTGTTTCTTTTGTTTTGTGAGGGGATTTCTTTTCCAAAGTGTCTACAGAGCCACAACGGTATTTTTAAGAGAGACAGGAAACTTGTGTCTTGAACGTAAAACAAAGAGTTTAGACTTCAGTCTTTAGGCCTATGGTTTCCAAACCCATTGGTAGCAGATCCTTTCATTCTAAATTAGAATAAGTTAAATGTTATAAAGACCTTTATTAGATAATGATACTTTTTTAGAGTCTCTCTAAATTGCCTAGGCTGGGCACAAGTTTGTCCTCTTGTCTCAGCCTCAAATAGTGCTACATTTACAGGTGTGTTGGCATCCCCAGCTGACAATTATACTTTAATGGCCTAAATTTATTTCAGTTCTTCAAATTTGTCACCTTTTAGAATTGAATTGGTAAAGCTAGATAAATAATTTTGAAATGAGTTATGGATGGCAGATGGCATTATTTAATATCCCAGTGAAATGCTTGCTGTACCCCAGCCCAGTTAAATCAGAATATTTGAGGGTAAGGTCCAGGCACCAGTATTTTTTTAAAGTTCCTAGGTGATCTAATGAGCAGCCAAGTGGAGGATACTCAGTCATTTCCCAGCCCAGTGCAGTGGTATTCTGATTCCATGGGCCCTAATATTTACATTTTCCTCACATTACCAGATGATGCTAATGCTACTGGTACAAGGGCCACAAGTACCTAATCATAAAAATCACCCAGGTGCTTAAAAAGATGCCCAGCCTCCTCCCTTGGGAATTTTGATTCAGGTATAGTCTGAGCATTTATATTTTCAGCAAGTTTCCAAATCAAGTATGAGGCAAATTAAGAAATACAGTGCCAGGGATTTAGCTCAGTGGTTACGGCATCTGCCTCGCAACCACAAGGTCCAAAGTTCGATACCCGGTACCAAAAAAAAAGAGGGAAATATTGTGGACCCTTGACTTATGAACTCAATCAGTTCCCAAGGGCTGGTTGTAACTCAAGTTGGTTGTAAGTCAATACAGCTGAGACCTGGATGTTTACCTGGATGCACACTATAGATAACAAGAGGCAGATGAATCTTCCATTAACCTAATCCAAGTTGTATGTCAGGCCAGTCGTAACTTGAGGGTCCACTATATTGCCTTGACAACAGAAAAAGCTAACAAAAGAGCCGGAGATTTAGCTCAGTGGTTCTGCCACCTGCCTCGCTAGTGCAAGGACCCAAGTTCAATCCCCAGTACCCCCCCCCAAAACAGAGAAAGCTAACACAACGTTAAAAACTTCAAACAACCATGTATTGATGGGATCTATATTTGGGGAATGATGCAAGGGTAGGTCAGGTATGCAAAAGAATAATTCAGTAACTATTATATTCCAAGTGTGAAGAGCACCTAGGCCAAGATGATAGCAATGGAATGGAAAAGAAGAAACACGAGCCCATGAAATGAAATTGCAACCACTTCATGGTCTTGTGTTGCATACCAGAACTGGCAGGTGAGGATGCAAAAGTCAATGTGATACAGTGTTTTAATAAGCCCATAAACAACTCAGTGATAATAAGTGACGTTCGTTACAAAGTAAGAGTCATTGGGCCGGGACTCCCGTTGGAAATGAGGGATTCTTGTTCTATATGCTAATTATAATTGTAAAAATTTTTAAAATAGGAATGTATCCGTAATTCTGAAGAGAAATTTTTTTTAAAAACCTTGGACTCAAGAACAATTACATAGTAGATATTTGCTTAACATGTTGCTTTCTCCACTGAAATTCAGAGGTATCTGTTAGCCACTTGGATATTTTTTTGTTATTGTTCCAGTTTATCCTAACCATTCATGTTTACTGACTCTGGGCCCTTTTGTTGTTTATTAACATTTCCACCAAAGATAAGTGGAACAAATGAAGCATGAAATTCTGATGACCTTTTTGTTTTTTGAGACAGGGTCTTGCTATGTAGTTCAGGCTGGCCTTAAACTCACTATGTAGTCCAGGCTGGGCTCAAACTCTCAGCAATCCTCCTACCTTAGCCACCCGAGTGCTGGGATTACAGGCATCTGCCACCATGTCCAGCAAAACTCTTGACTGCCATAGACCACTAATCTATTTTGATAAGATACAGGGGGAAAAAGTGGAACATGGACTGAAAATTTGTGAGAGATGTATTTCCAGTGAACCTGGCAAGTATTTTCACGACCTAAGTCCACAATTCTTGGGGAAATGGAAATGTAGGCAAATTAGTGAAAGCCTCTACATGTAAATTAGAGAAGGGTATTCAGGTATTTGGGTAGGGTAAAAGTTGTTGCAAACTAGTACTTACATTAAGAACAACTAGAGAAGCCAGATAAATTACCAAAAAAAGCAACTATAGCTAGAGCAGAGACGGGAGAAACTTCTAAGGGGTTGAATTCTGCTGTTTTTCCCTGGAAACAGGAGGCTGAGAGATCCAAGCTTCACTTGCCAGGGGATCACACTTGGGAAGCAGGAAATCCAATGCAATTGGGAGTCCAGGCTGGAGTGACTAAATTAGAAACCTAAATTAGAGAGCTTGATTCACAATTTTTCCCTCATGATATTTGTCAAATTTTGAAGAATGGGAGGCTAACAAGATAGAGTAAAGACCCATTTTTAAGAAAATTATTAAAAGATAGCTTCTGTGTGTATTTTGTTACAGTTTTAAAATATTTTTAAGCAATAACTATTCTCACTGTGCTCTGGGTTCAATCCCCAGTACCACCAGCCAAAAAAACTTAAAAAGAACAATAATAAAGTTTAGGACCTACCATGGGATGTCCACATACCATTTTCTTAGCTGAAAGACCAGGAAGGCTGTGACTTAGTAACAGGGGCTAAATAGAGGCAACCCATGCCTGCTAACACTGCAATCCAACCTCAGCTAAGTCCCCCTCAGCCCGTGATTGGAGTAAGGCAATCAGCCTTCACTCTGCTTAACAGGGGAAAGTTCGAGTCATCTGGAATCTCACTATGGTCAACATTCAATAAAATACTGCTAGGGCCAGGGATTTAGCTCAGTGCTTTCACCGCCTGCTGCATAAGTGCAAGGACCTGAGTTCGATCCCCAGTACCAAATAAATAAATAAATAAATAAATAAAATATTGTTAGACAAGCCAGAAAACCATGTATGTAACCAAAAAATGGGACGGGAAGGTAGATATACAAGTAATACTAGATACTAGAGTTAGTAGAGAAGGACTTAAGATACTCAAGAAAGTAGATAAAAGATGGAGAATTTGACTAGAGACCTGAAATCCAAGGAATGTATAGAAGTGAAACAAGGCCTGAACTTAAGTGTTAACTTTCACAATTGGCTAGACACCACAGAAGACTAGGTTAGTAAAGTGGAATAGCAGTCAAAAGAAAACTCCAAAACTAAAGCAAAGAAGTTACAAAATGGAAAAGGGCATGGTGGGTATATGAGAACCTGACAAGGTCTAACGTGTAATTGGAGTCTCAGATGAGAGAATGGGCAGAAGCAATATTCACAGCTATCTTGAGACTTTTTCAAAATACAAAAGACAACCCACAAATTCAGGGAGCCCTTCAAACCCCACGACCAGAAATACAAAACAACTTCTGGGCACATAGATGCTGAAAATCATAGAGAAAAAAAGCACCCATTACCTTCAAATAATAAGATGATTGATTTCTTTAACAAGAATCCAGGTAGCAATAGAATGACATCTTGTTGTTGAGGAAAAGAACTAGTATCCTAGAATTCTATACTCAAGGTATCTCAAAATCAAAATAAAGATATTTTCAAAGAAAAGCTGAGAGAATTTATCACCAGCATACTTGTTCGAAAATACTGTCCCATGTTTAGAATTAAAAGTAAGCGATTCCAAACAAAAACAGCAAATTACAGAAAAAGAAGTGTACTAGAAAGCGTATGTGCATAATATGTATGTATTTATTATCAGATATTTTACTGAGTAGATTTTATAGGAAATTATCAGTAAGCTCAAGAAAATCACATATAACAGGCTGTGCAAAAATGTCCTGGTTGGCAGATTCATGGTATCAAAAATTTAAAATTTAGTGCTAGAAATAATCTAGTCCAGCTACCCATTATAAATAATCTAAGGGTGGAGGTTCAGATGATCAGGAAAATTTGTTATTTGGAATTAAAAATAGAGTGTTATGCCAATTTTAGTAGTAGTTATTTCAGTATTTTAGTTGCTGAGCATCAAATTATTTTAATTCACACAGGTAAATTGTTGCCAGTGGAAAATGTTTAACATCTATCTTGTATCACAAGACATTCTCCTATTAAACTATTCCAGAATCTCAAAGAGAAAAGCAGTTTCAGTCAAAGTTGAATCATTTGCAATGTCTGACATCATACAAGTAGCCAGAACTTTGCAAAACTATGCATTAGTTTCATTTGGATCATCCTGACGGATGCAAATTCTATTGAGCCTTGCTTGCTATTTCAGTACATATAGTGTACTTGAGTATTAATTTGTGATTTTCTGTGAGAAGACATAACTAGGCCAAATTTTTAAAAATACTTGTGCAGAGGCACAGCCCTTCCACTTGCTTCCACATTTATAAACTTCTAATACATACCCAGAAATCGTTGGGAAAACTTTATTCTGAGTTGCCATAAAATTTGAATTAATCTGAATGTTTGCATGGTGTATTTCAGACATGCAAAAGGAACACCCACAGAAAATGCAGCAGCCCAACAAAGCTCCTTAAATATTAAATGTATATTTGTTGAGTGAATAAATGTTTAATGAGTCAGACAGCCAGGAAAACTAGTACTTGTCTAGGCTCTGCCAACACTTCACCAGGTTCCCTTGGGTCAAGCCCCTTTGCCCTTTGGAGCTTTATGTTCCTCATCTGCAAAAAAAGGGTGGTATAATAGGATCTTTGAGGTCTCATTTAGCGTCATCAGCTTCCCACTCTTAAATAATGAGCACTTTTCAAGAGGGCAGGCTGGAGCGGTTAACAGCATGATCTTCAGAGCCAGGCAAACCAGGCTGGAGGGCCGTCTCTGTCACTTACAGTCTGGGACAGTGCGCTCATGCACTGAGCTTTTTATCCCTGAAAGTAACACTATGATGATGAGATGACACAGGCTCTTACTGCAGCACCTGGTGCGTAGTAATGGTTCAGCAATCACTAGGTGTCATTCTTGTCAGTACTGCAGAGAGGACAGTGATGCATCAGAAAGAATGCTCAGAGAAGTCAGAATGGGAGCTGGGCCTTAAAGAGCAGACAAGACCAAGGGAAGCCAGGGAGCAAGGTAGGAGAGGGGATTTCACACAGGCAAGAGCAGGCATGCGAGCACAGCTTGGACGTGTGGAACAGGAGGGATGGCGTGGCCGGAAGGGGGGCTGTGAGGACACGGGACTGGCTGGGGCAGGGGAGTCCAGGAGGCCAGTCCCACACATGTGTGGCCAACAAGGATCTCTACAGTTGCACAAGAGAACTCCACAGCACCAATGCCCTTGCTAAGCCCTGGCTCCTCTCTGCTTTCTGAATATTCAGACTAGAGGAGGGATGCAAAACAGGTGTCATTCCTAGGCCACCATCATTTAAAATTTCATTAGTATTAATTGACCGAGTCATTGCCCAGGACAGCCACTGGGTGGAGCTGTAGGCCACCCTAGGGTTTTCTCTTTGGGTTCCTATAGTTGTACCCCTGGGTCAGCACAGTCATTATGGTGACAGGCTTACCCTTCTGAATTCTGTAAAGCTCCTCTGCACATTGGGGTACCCTCTTATGCAGCCTTGGACATCGGGAACCCCTGAGCACCTAGCATGCTGAGAAGAAGGCACTGGAGAGAAGGTTCTTGGGAAGGCCCACAGCTATTCCTGTGAGCACCTGGTTTTACTGTTCATCTAAAGAGAACTTCAAATAACTGCCCAGATTCCAGGGTTGCTACACAAAGCCTAGCAGGTTGGAAGTTGAAAAACAAAATCTAAGTAGCTCTACCTCTACAGTGTTTTTGTGGTATGCTCCAACTCTATTGGAGTCCCTGAACTCTTTCAGAAGGTCCATGAGATCATCTTGTAATAATACTAAGACATTGTTCCCTTTTCCACTGTATTGACATTTTCACTGATAGCACAAAATCAATGGTAGGTAAAATCTGTCTTATCCAAATAAAAGTCATTAGATGTTTCATTACCGTATGCTGACAAGGGAGAAAATGTAATTTTAAGAATGTATTTGCTAAAATTGTTATAGATTAGAAAAAGCTAAGGAGATATAACAATTATATGCAACGTGGGATCTTGGGTGGATCCTGGATCAGGCAAAAGACATTAGTAGAAAACTGGTGAAACTTGAATGTCTGTAGTTTTAATAGTGTTTTATAATGCCAAGATCCTGGTTTTGCTACAGGTACTACAGTGTATGTCACCATTAGAAGATGCTGGGTGCCAGGCATAGGAGTATTGTTATTTCTGAAACTTTTTTATAAAATAAAATGATTATAAATTTAAAAGTTAAAAGAGAATGACCTTGCTGAAGCAGTAAAAGTTTGTTGATTTTTGTTAACTTTCAGTTTCTTTTTAATATTTTGTAGAAGGATGGTTGCCTTGAGTAGCAAGCTAAACTAGCCAATCTGGATGAAGTGCCTTTTTTTTTTTTTTTTTTTTTTTTTTTGGTACCAGGGATCAAACTCGGGTCCTTGCACTTGCAAGGCAGGCAGCAGAACCACTGAGCTAAATCCCTGGCCCAAAATGCCATTTTTGAAAGGACTAATAGGCTTATGATTTAGACTTGCTTACTTGGCAGATATTTTTTCAAAAGCAAATGAAATAAGCCTATCACTTCAAAGAAAACAACTTATAATATTTGTTGCCAACAAATCAGAGTCTTTAAGTGAAAATTGGAACTTTCAAAAATTCGTATCTGCTACTATGTGCTTCACAGCTTCCCACTTCAAGGCTTTTCTGATGAGATGGTGATTGTATTAATGAATGTGATGTTTTATTATATAATGAAATATGATGATATCTAGGAGATGTAACTAACTCAGTGAACCAGTACTTTTCAGATGACCACACAAGATATTGAATAACCATGCCTAGGTACAGAGCCAAATTGTAAGATAGACCTATGGATTTTAATGAAAAGGAACACCAAAAAATTTGAGGTTGTGGTTTTAGATTTTACACTGGAACTAACCTCTAAAAGTTCCCATTCATTGAGTATAGGTTTATATTTAAGTGGAAATGTGCTCACTTTTGTTCAGTAGGAATTTCTTATAAATTTTATGTTGAATGGAAGTCACCTTCATCCCACAGAATTTCAGAAGAGGTAAGGGTTGTTTATAGCTATGTAGTAAGAGCTAGTTTTTAAAAATAGGGCAAGAAAAAAATGGTTATAAATCAAGTCAATTTCATAGATTCTTAGGATTTTCTGTGTGATATTGTGACATCATATGTGATATCATGATAAACCCTGATATTTAGCCAGGTCAGAGGATTGCGATTGGCCTCTAAAGTGGGGAGCAATGCAGTGGCACCGAGCTCCTAACCTGTGAGATCTGCTCTTAACTCTGGGAAGCTAGTTTTGTCAACAGCTGTGGTTCAAGGAAGTCCCTCAAAGAGGAGATTGGGACCTCAATTCACCCCACCCACGGGGTGGGTTATGGGTACACTGACTTCTTTCCCAGGAAAAATAATTTTCAAAACACATCAGAGAGAGCCATAAAGGGGTTTATTAGGCAGAATTTTAAAGAACGCACTTAGAATAGAGTGCAGGCCCTTGAGGGGGGGTGCGCTTTATAACTTGGAGCTGAGTATATGTAGTTTCTGGGGTGTCTTCAAGATGGATGATTCAGAATGTGTATTTATACTGTCAGCCCACCTGGTGGGCTGTGTTGTAATGCAAACCATTTACAGTGGACCCTTGATTTACGAACTCGATCAGTTCCCAAGGGCTGGATGTAATTCAAGTTGGTTATAAGTCAATATAGCTGAGATCTGGATGTTTACCTGGGTACATGCAATAGATAACAAGAGGCAGATCAATCTCCCATTAACCTAATTACCCAAGTTGTTCCTATGTCAGACTGGTCGTAACATGAGGCTCCACTGTACATGTGTTTGAAGTAGAGACATGTTGCCCATTAATAGTGCTGCTTCCTTGAGGATGCACCTATTGTGTCCTTAAAACCCTTAGCAGGACCGGGGATTTAGCTCAGTGGTACCGCACCTGCCTCACAAGGGCAAGGTCCTGAGTTCAATCCCCAGTACCGGGGGATGGGGGGGGCTTAGCAGTTTTTTTGGTGTAGGTCTCCTGGTAGGGAAAAAGACTTGAGTAATTTTTGTATCCTGAAGTTGCAGTTTTTCTTAAAAGTAGAATTTTTAAATTACAATTTGCTTTGCTTCCTTTCCACCTATCTTTATTTTTTTCCTATGCTACGTCAGTATGAGAATTGGATGACACTGTAGAACAGCAGAGACCTGTTTTGTTTGGAAAACCCACACATTTGGTGAGAAGTATTATGAGAAGAGAAATGTTGTGCTTTACCCCTCCTTTGGGGCTCTAGGAGCTCCCTCAAGGTGGCTAGTTTCACTACAAAGTAACTGTCCCTATTCCATAGTGACAACCTAGGAAAATCACTTGGGCATAGCCGAGAGGGTTGCTGAGGGTTTATTGCTGACTTGCGCTGTAGTAACTGTGCCCAGAACATACTCAGATTTGGGATCTTCCAGAGAGGCCCCGTGACCAGGAGGTATGGCCAAGAGCTGCAAATGCCTCTGCATGGAGGTCTGAGGAGGTAGAAATTGAAAGGGCAGAGAGGGTGGAGGTGGCTGCTGTGTAATGTTCACCTTAGCCAGCAATCCCCACATTCCAGTCCTCTACCTCCACCTCATCAGGTTCCTAACGATCAGTGTTGGCCAGCACTCCACAACTTAGGAAGCTTTTCTAAGCCTGACAAAAGGTTTTTAAAATATATCTGAAACCGCTCTTCATCTCAGTGTCTTTGATTCCATTCCAAGCTTTGATGTCGCCTAAAAACATTTGTCACACTGACACTGCCCAACTGAACACAGCTCTACCATTTGCTAAGAGGAGCCCAAAATGTCTATTTTTCTCCTCCAGAAAAAAAGGAAACGTTTTCCATGTTCCATTTTATTTTCAGCACTTTTTGAGGAAAGATAAGCTGACAATGAAACATGAAGATTGGCATGTTATTTTTAAATGAATTTTTAATAGCAAATAATTTGTTCCATCTGGGAAAGTCTGATCGTATTTTCAGCAAGTAGACATAAATCAGGATAAATTATTTCCAGCATTTTTTTAAAAAAAAATTTTATTTAGATTCACATCACTCTGGCTCCCCAGAGTCGCTTACATTTCCTGACCCTTAAAAGGGGCTAAGTGCCTGGCTGTTTCCTGATCCCTTGAGGTCACTCTGTCACAAGATCCTTTTGCTCTCTAGACATCACCCTGCCCGTGGGGCCACTGTGGTTTGTGCCATGAAAGTAGTTCGTAATGTACTTCACCCAGCCACTGGCAAAAGTGTTAGTGGTATCATGTGTCATCTGCTGAACTGGGCTTCTGCGGGTGCAGTTCCATCGCACCCAGACTTTCCTATTGGGGAAGAGGGTGCAGAAACACACTGTGCATTTAGGGAGAGCAGTGATTGAAATCCTAGGGCTAGGGCCTGAGATTTAGCTCAGTGGTTCCAGCAACTGCCGCGCAAGCGCAAGGTCCCGAGTTCGATCCCTGGTACCAAAAAAAAAAGTGTGAAATCCTAGGGCCCTATTTTTTTTTTTTTTTGGTATCAGGGATCAAACTTGGGACCTTGTGCTTTCGAGGCAGGTGGCAGAACCACTGAGCTAAATCCCTGGCCCTTAGGGCCCTATTTTGGCCCATCCATCTCTCCCCTTTGTCCTATAAGAGATCCAGATTTAAAAGTATACATAGGGAGGAAAGAAAAGATATTTGCACTCCTATTCATACAACATTATTCACAATAGCTGAAAGGTGAAAGCAAACCAAATGGCCATCAAAGGATGATGGGATAAACAAAAAGTGGGTATATCCAATCGATGGAATACTATTCAGCATTAAAGAGAAAGAGAAGTCTGACCTGCTACAACATGGTTATACCTTGAAGACCTCACATTAAGTGAAATAAGCCAGTCACAAAAAGACAAATGCAGTATGATTCTACTAATATGAGATACATAGATTAGGTAATTGACAGAGACAAAATAGACTAGCAGTTACTAGGGGCAAAGGGAAGAGGGGAGTGGGGAGTTATTGTTTAATGGGCACAGAGCTTGGGGTGATGAAACACTTCTGGAGATGGGTGGTGATGATCTTTACACCAAAAAAAGAATGTATTTAATGTCACTGAACTGTGCACTTAAAAATGGTTAAAATGGTAAATTTTATGTTAAGTGTATCTTACCACATTTTTCTTTTTTGTGGTGGGGGAGGTGGATCAAACTCGGGACCTTGCGCTTTCAAGGCAGGTGGTGGAACCACTGAGCTAAATCCCCAGCCCTACCACAATCTTTTTTAACAGAAAGAAACTATGCTTGTGCTTTCCCAGCTCTTTCTAAAGGAAAACTTCTGGGTTTCATCATTGGTGAGGGAGGCAATACTTACACACTTCCCAGTGATATCCTGCTAAATATTTAACAACTGGCTCTCTGACAAGAACAAAAAATACCTATGTGCAAATATTTGTATATAAATTTGTTATAAATTTTACTAATTAAAAGGAAGTGAGTAACATAATTCATGAATATTATGATATGCAGCACTCTAAATTTTTTAAAAATAGTATTTTCAGCCCACGGCACTTTTTAATTTTTTTAGCCAATTGATTTTTAGAGAATGATTTAATTGACTCTTGCCAAATTTTCACATCTGTAGCCAGCAGTGGTTGGCAATTGATGAATAAGTGTAGTTCTGACATGAATGTTGGTTGACATTTTCATTTAATGAGTAAGACAAAAGTGAAACAACAAAGACATATGCTGGAATGTCACTCTTCTTCAATGATGGAAGCAGTTTTTTATGAATTGGATATTTTTTGAATACTGCAAGAGCATTTCTCTAATTTCTTGTGTTATTCGCAGTGTAACGGCTATATACTCAACACACTTTCATGTTTAAGCAGGGGCTGGGAATGTAGCTCAGGGTGGGCACTTGCCTACCAAACACAAGCCCATGGGCTCAATCCCCAGCACCAAGAAAAAAACATTTCAAAGTTTAATCTGAATTATTAATAATTTCTCCACCGTGTTGTAACATTTAGACAACCCAATGATATTTTAAGCCCTGGTTTATAGCATTTGCTGATTTCCATGGGGTGACTACTCCTATGTGGCTGATTCTTATGATCCTTGTGAACCCGCCTGACAGCAGTTAGGAGGGGTATGCAGTGATGCCTCGTCACCAAGTGTTTCCACCCAAGCGATGTGAGTCACCTTCCGGACACAGATCCATAGGTAGAAGCCAGGCTGAAATAATTAGGAAGTGAGGCTTTGCTGTTGTTTACTGTTAGTTTTTAGCTATGCTGAGATAAATAGGCAGTGATGAGTTTTTACTTCTTACCATAATAGGGGCTTATGATAAGCCATCTGCTCTTCCAGGCGCTTTATGAATATCAATTCTTGCAGCATTATGTTTTTAATATCATTTATTCCATTAGTAAGTTTATATATTTTAATCTCTAAACAGCCACATTGAATAGCTAGCTCACAAAATTCCTGAAAATGTAACCACTGGCTGGCCCAGGCTGTGTGCACCAGGGATGCCAAACTGTGACTCGACCTCATGGGGACGACGGAGTCATGGAGCAACTCCCTGCACCAAGCCCATACGAAGGATAGAGCAGGAGGTTCCCACTCATGGATTCAGAGCAGTGCTCTCGCCTCCTTTTTCTGTTTTCTTCATGCCTCCCTGGGTCTTGTGCAGCATTCTCTGTTCCTCATGTTCTGCTTTCTCTTCTGTGTGTCCTGTCTGATCCTCTTTGGTATTATTGTCATTTGCGTTTCCTTCTCGTTTCTTTTTTTTCCATTCCAGTCTTGGCTTTCTCTCCACTTGTTCACTTTGCTTCTTACATCAGTGGACACACATTTCAGTTGCCATTTCACCTGGTTTTCCCAGTCATCCCTCTTCTTTTTCTGGCTCAGAAGGGCGTAAGTTTCAAATGAGACCACAGGAATCTATCCATGTGTACCAGAGGACTAAGAAGTCGACAGCAGGCTCACAGGCACTCGGGCATTTTCTTTCATTTTCAAATGTTCAGTGCCACATTTTATTTAATGAACTTAACAATCAAAAGAAATTCTATAGGAGGTGTCTGGGCTTCTTTTTTTGTTTTCTTTTGTTTTTTGTAGTGCTGGGAATCAAGCCCCTGGGCTCATGTATGCTGAGCAAGTGCTGTACAAGATGCACCTGAAGTTGGGCCCTTGGAGCGACTGCCCAGTGTACGGGTTACGTTAATGAGGAAAGCATAGCTCAGAAGGAAGTAGTGGGAAAGTTAACAAGACCTATGATGAAATGAGCAATTAAAAACAGTGCAGATTTCTAGAGGGCTAAGAAAATGTCTTTTCTTAAAATCTTAATTATTTTTGGTCATCAAATATTAAGTGATTCATGAGCCCTTTTAAAGAAAGAAGTTGTTATAGACCTCTTTTAGTAAAAAATCATTCTCATGAACACTAGTTGTTTTAATTTTTATTAGGTTACTTAAAGAGTATAAACATAAACTCAGCGCAAAGCCTGTATGCTCATAACCTTCATATAATCATAAAACAAATGCACTAAGATATAAAATCTACAAAAATCAATAACATTTTAATGAACAACATTAATTTAATGTGATGGATGTTGTTCTTGAAAGCCAATTACCATTGGTGGGTTAAATGGTTTGTTGAAAAATTAATTTATGAATCAATAAAAGATAAATCTTGCCTTTATTCATTGGTAGCACTAACTGGCAAATTATGGCATCACTGTTCTCCCCAAACCCACCCGCTTTTCTCTGCTGTACAAACATTGGGGAAAGAAAGAAGGAAGGATTTCCTGTGTCCTCCCATATTTGCCAGAGGAGAAGAAAACAAAACAAAGAGAAAGGAACCAAGGCATATTTACCAGACAGTTCATAAATGTCTTTGGTATTTAATTTTAAACCTTAAACCTTGCCTGGGGGAAAATGCTAACTATTTTCCTTTAGCTGATTTTGTCTTTTGAACTGCCATTTCTGCTTAGCAATGGGAAATGTCATCTTACTAATTCAGAGTAAACCCAGTCTCTCCTGGGGAAAAGAGTCAACTTGTGAGCCTCTGCCTCGCTCCTGTCCTGCAAGGTGACTAAGTCACATGGGACTTGTGTCTTGCAGACGAGGAGCCCTGGTTCATGTTCATTGGCTCCTCTGCATTATTTCTGCTGTACCCGGCCCCCAGGCAGTGCTTGCCCTTCCTTCCCACTAGACTGTGCATTCCGTGCCTCTCAGCCAATCTCTGCAATATCAGGAAGTCTCTATACACTGTGTGCCCTCTACTCCTCCTCCTGCCCTACTGTTCTTTCTGCCCATTTAACACACTGGTAGTGCTGCATCTCCCAGAGCTACAGGTGGACAGTGGCACACAATCCTCCCTGGCCTCTCCTCTCCACCCTGATGTGTGGGTTTTACTGTGCCTCATCTCACTGGTCTGCTTGGCTTCAGGCCAGAAGTGTCTACTCCTCTGGCTCACCTGTGTTCTTTTTTCCTATCCCCTCTCCTTCTTCAACCTGGGCTATCTTTCTCTGGGTGGAAATTGCTCTTATATCACCATCCATTGTTTTCAATCAATTGTTTCATAGACTAAAGCAGTGACACATCAGTAAATGTTTGACTGCCCAGGAAGAAAAAAGCCTTGATTGGTTGCCAACTTCCATGGTGTAAACCTTTCAGTGGAGTTCATTTCAGACTACCAACACGATATCACTAAACATGGCATTTGGAAGGAATCTGTGATCAGCCAGGTCTGACACATGGCTGGATGTTGGGGGCATTGGTTATTGATAGCCACGTTCAATTTAAGAATTTAAAATCCTTCTCTCCCTCAAAAATCCAGCTCTTGCAATGGACAGCCTTTGATTTCACAACTTTTCTCTGTTGTGCCTCAGAAGACCCTATTTTAGAACTCAGAGCCAAGAATTTGTCTCTGCCAACCCTCTTCTGCAGCCAGTACACTTAAACCACTACCCTTATATCCCCAAAGGTGACAGAAGGTTATAGGGTACAAAAATGCTTGAAGAAAAAAAGAAACCTCAGTTAATACCTCAAAACATTATTCATCATTCACTTACAAATTTCTTTTAGTTTAGCAACTGTACTGCAGTAAAAGCTCCACTAAGGAGACTCTGTTAGACTCATATGAACTTAATGAAAAGGCCAGCTATGAAGATCTGTGGTGGGAGCTGGGATGCAAAAGACAAAATGAGGGCCGGGGATTTAGCTCAGTGGTTCCACCACTTGCCTCCCAAGCACAAGGACCCGAGTTCAATGCCCAGTACCAAAAAAAAAAAAAAAAAAAAAATGAAAGAGGACAAAGGAAATTCCTAAAGCAGGGTCACCAAAAGCATGACAGATTTTGTTCACATTTCACGAATCAGTGGTTTCAGCACATGTCCTCACTTAACAGAACTTCACATCCTTATGGCAAAGTCACCGAGATAACTTGCAAAGAGAAAAGGTTCATTTTAGCTCCCAGCTACTGAGGGGTCAGTCCACTATTGCTTGGTCCTGATGCTATGGGTCCCTGGTGAGGAAACTGCTCATGGTGGTCAGGAAGCAGAGACGGGAAGGAGTGTGGGGGCCCCAATACCTCCTCCAAGGGCACTCCCCATACTCTTTCCCTCCAATTTGGTTCACCTCTTAAGTGTTCTGCCGCACTCCACTAGTGTCATAGACTGGTGGCCAAGCCTTTAACATGTGGGCCAAACTATAGCAACGCCTAACCTCATTTGAAGATGCCACAAGACTGGATCTGGAGTATTAAAGAGGGGGGCCTTCCTTTCTCTTCTATGTCAGCTCCTGGGAAGACAGGAGGGAGTGGATGTCTGTAATGTTCCCTCCTTATCCTCATCCTCACCTTCCTTCCTGCCTTTCCTGAGATTGTAGGGGTGGAGTTCTGTACCCAACCGCCACCTCCAAGCTGGTGGGAGACCTGAGCAGTAAGAAGGCAGGGTACAGTTGGGCTGGTCCTTTGAATTCTGGATCTGAGATACACAGGAACCCAAACTGAAACGTGAAAGTGACAGAATCTTAAACATCAGGACCATCTGTGATCATCTGCAAATTACTTCCTTTCCTCTCTCCTCCTACTCTCACAGACAGTAGACTGAAGTACCTCAAAGTGTCTTTCACTTTAAACAGAAGAATAAATTCAAAGTGAAAAATGACAGATATCAGATTCCAATATAACCTAGCTGCTGTTTGCTTTTTTTTTTTCAATTCTTTTATTGGTACATTTTAGGTATACAACACAATTACATTTCTCATTGGGAATTGTACCCTTACATGATGCATCTAGGTTCTTATTTTTTCCCCATTCCTAGCCCTCCCTTCACCCCCTCCACCCTTCCCTATTTACAAAGACTTTATTTCCATTTTTTCCATTTCTCATCATTTTTCTTTTCCCTTCTTTCCTTTCCCCTCCCCCTCCCACTACCCCTACCCCTTTGGACATTTTCTTCCTATTTTGCATTATCAATTATTCATTCTAATCATTGGTACATTTTAGGTATACAATATAATGACATTAATTGTTGGAAATTTGCACCTTTCCATAATCTCTCTTGGTTCTTATTTTTCACCCTTGCCCAGCCCTCCCTTCAACCCCTCCATTCCTCCCTATTTACAAAGATTTTGTTCCTATTTTTCCATTTTTCTCATATTAATTCCATACCCTTCTCTCCTTTCCCTTACCTCTCCCACTTCCCCTTCCCCTTTGCCCCTTTTCTTCCTATTTCACATTACCTATTATACATTTTAGTCCTTATTTACACTTTCAGTTTCTCACACCAGAGAAACTATTTGGTATTTATACATGTGTGTCCTATTTATTTCACTTAAGAGTATCACCTCAATGTGCATCCATTTAGCTATAAATGTCTCTAATTTCTCATTTTTTATGGCTGAGTAGTACTCCATTTTATTAAAAAACCACATTTTCTTTATCCAGTCTCCAGTTGATGGGCATTTGGGCTGTTTCCAAGTTTCAGCTATCACAAACTGCGCTGCTATGAACATGGGCACACATATATCACTGTGGTATGATTCTTTTAATTCTTTGGGGAAGATCCCCAGCAGTGGAATAGCAGGGTCAAATGGGACTTCCAGTCCTAGTTCTTTGAGGTCTCTCCATACTGATTTCCACAGTGGTTGCCCCAGTCTACACTCCCACCAGCAGTGGAGCAGGGTTCCTCTTTCCCCACAGCCCCGCCAGCATTTGTGATTGGTTGATTTCATGATAGTAGCCATTCTTTCTGGAGTGAGGTGGAATCTCAGCGTTGTTTTCATTTGCATCTCTTGAATGACCAGTGATGTTGAACATTTTTTCATGTATTTATTTGCTATTTCTACTTCTTTGTCTGAGAAATGTCTGTTCATTTCAGATGCCCATTTTTGGATTGGGTCTTTAAATTTGGGAGGCCTGATCTTTTTAAGTTCTTTATAGATTCGAGATAATAGACCTTTGTCTGAGGAAGAGCAGGTGAAGATTTTTTCCCACATTGTGGGTTGTCTCTTCACACTGCCTGTGGTTTCTCTTGCTGTGCAGAAGCTTTTTAATAAGAAGAGATCCCACTTGTTGATTGTTTCTGCTAGTTCGCGGGGAACTGAGGTTTTGTTCATAAAATCTTTTCCTACACTGATGTCTTCAAGGATTCTACCTAACCTCTGTTCCAACTGGTTCAGAGTTTCTATTTTAATATTTAGATCTTTAATCCATTTTGATTTTAGTTTAGTGCATGCTGAGAGATATAGGTCTAGTTTTAATCTTTGGCAAGTTGAAGCCCAAGTTTTCCAGCACCATTTATTAAAGAGGCTATCTTTCCTCCAGTGAGGGTGTTTGGCTCCTTTATCGAAGATGAGATGGCTGAGGGTGTCTGGCATTGTTTCTGCATCTTCTAATCTGTTCCACGGGTCCTCAAGTCTGTTTCTTTGCCAGTACCATGCTGTTTTTATCACAGTAGCTTTGTAGTAGAGTTGCAGGTTGGGGATTGTGATACCCCCTGCCACGTCTGTGTTACCTAGAATTGCTTTTGCTATTCTGGGTCTCTTCTTGCTCCAAATGAATTTTTGGATTGTTTTCTCAAGGTCCGTGAAGTATGCTGCTGGGATCTCAATTGGAATTGCATTAAATCTATATAGCAGTTTTGGAAGTATGCCCATTTTCACAATATTAATCCTTCCTATCCAGGAGCAGGGGATGTCTGTCCATTTTCTGATATCATCTTCAATCTCTCTTTTCAGAGTGCTATAGTTTTCAGAGAAGAGGTCTTTGATTTCTTTCATTAGGTTGATTCCTAGGTATTTCAGTTCTTTGGATGCTCTTGGGAAAGGAATTATTTGCCCTATTTCTCTCTCAGTGAGTCTGTCATTCGTGTAGAGGAAAGCTATTGATTTTTGTGTGTTGACCTTGTAACCAGCTCCTTGACTGAATTTGGTTATTAAGTCTAGAAGACTTTTGGTGGAGTTCTTGGGGTCTTCTATATACAGTACCATGTCATCTGCAAATAATGACAATTTGACTTCTTCATTTCCTATCTTTATTCCTTTTATTTCTTTCTCTTGTCTAATGGCCATGGCTAATGTTTCCAAAACTATATTGAAGAGTGGTGATAGTGGACATCCCTGTCTTGTTCCTGATTTTAGTGTGAAGGATTTCAGTTTTTGACCATTTAGTATGATATTGGCTGTTGGTTTTTCATAGATGGCTTTTATCATTTGAGGTAGAGACCATCTATTCCAATTTTTTGTAGGGCTTTTATCATAAATGCATGTTGGATTTTGTCAAATGCTTTTTCTGCATCTATGGAGATAATCATATGGTTTTTGTCCTTGGCTCTATTGATATAGTGTATTACATTGATTGATTTGCGTATGTCGAACCATCCCTGCATCCCTGGGATGAATCCCACTTGATCAGGGTGTATGATCTTCTTGATGATCGTCTGCATTCTATTTGCCAGTATCTTATTAAAGATTTTTGCATCTATGTTCATTAGTGAGACTGGCCTGTAGTTCTCCTTTTCGGTTGGGTCTTTCTCTGCTTTGGGGATCAAGGTGATGGTTGCTTCCAGGAATGAATTTGGGAGTGTTGCTTCCCTTTCAATTTCATTGAAGAGCTTAAACAGTAGTGGCAGCAGTTCCTCTCTAAATGTCTGGTAGAATTCAGCAGTGAAGCCATCAGGGCCCGGGCTTTTCTTAATTGGTAAGTTTTGAATTACGTTTTCAATTTCATTGGTTGATATTGGGTTGTTTAGAATTTTTAGGTCTTCTTCATTCAACTTTGGTAATTTATATGTATCTAGGAATCTGTCCATTCTGTGTTTTCCATCTTATTGGTGTATAGGTTCTGGAAGTAGGTATTGATGATCCTCTGGATTTCTGCTGGGTCTGTTGTCATTTCACCCTTTTCATCCCTAATTGCATGGATTTGGGCCTTTTCTTTCCTTTTTCTGATAAGGTTGGCTAAGGGTTTGTCAATTTTGTTGATTCTTTTGAAGAACCAACTCTTGGCTTCATTGATTTTTTGTATTGTTCTCTTAGTCTCCATTGCATTGATTTCTCCTCTGGTCTTTATAATTTCCTCCCTTGTATGAGCTTTGGGGTTGTCCTGCTCTTCTTCTTCTAGAAGCTTGAGGTTCAGCATTGGGTTGTTTAATTGGGCTCATTCTGTTTTCCTAATATGCACATTCACTGCTATGAGTCTCCCTCATAAGACTGCTTTCATTGTGTCCCATAGATTCCGATATGTTGTATTGTCTTTGTCATTTAATTGAAGGAACTGTCTGATTTCTTCTTTAATTTCCTCTATTACCCATTGGTTATTCAGAAGTGTGTTGTTTAATTTCCACGTGTTTATAAAATTTTTCTAGTTTCTTTTGCTATGGATCTCCAATTTCATCACACTATGGTCTGATAATATACAGGGGATAACTTCAGTCCCTTTGCACTTACTTAAACATGTTCTGTGTGTGAGTATGTGATCTCTTGTGGAGAATGACCCATGTGCAGCTGAGGAGAATGTGTATTCTGATTTTGTGGGGTGGAAGACTCTGTAAACATCTGCTAAGTTCATTTGTTCTAGAGTTCAATTGAGTTCTAGTATTTCATTACTTTTTTTTTTCTAGTTGATCTATCTATTTGTGACAGTGGGGTGTTGAGGTCCCCCACTACAATTGTATTAGTGCATATATGACTTTTCATGTCCGTTAGTGTTTGTTTTATATAGTTGGGTGCACTAGTGTTTGGTGCATAGATATTTATGATTGTCATCTCTTCCTCTTGGATTGTTCCCTTTACAAGGATGTAGTGTCCTTCTTCATCTCTCTTAATCAGTGTTAGTTTGAAATCTACTTGATCTGCCAAGAGGATAGCTACTCCTGGCTTTTTTCAGGTTCCTGTCACATGGAGTATTGTTTTCCACCCTTTAACTTTCAGTCTATGAGTTTCCTTTTGAATTAAGTGTGTTTCTTGTAGGCAGCATATTGTTGGATTTTGCTTCTTGACCCATTCTGCCAGTCTATTTCTTTTGATTGGTGAATTGAGACCATTAACATTGATGGTTATAACTGAAACCTATTGACTTGTCATTGCCATGACTTTTTCTTTTTGTTGGGTTCTCCCCCTTTACATTTAATTTCTTGTCATGCCAGATGGGTTCATTCTGCTTTGCTTCCTGGGGTTGTGGTCCTCAATGTCTGTTCCTAGGATATTGTGTAGAATTCTTTGGAGTGCTGGTTTGGTATTCACAAAGTTCCTAAGGTGCTCTTTGTCATGAAAGTATCTTATTTCTCCATCCATTTTGAAAGATGGTTTTGCAGGGTACATCAATCTGGGTTGGAGGCTGTTTTCTTTTAGGGCTTGGAATATGTCACTCCAAGCTCTTCTTGCCTTGATGGTTTGTGTTGAGAAGTCTGCTGTCATTCTGATGGGCTTTCCTTTGTATGTGATTTGTTTCTTTTCTCTAACTGCTTGTAGAACTTTGCTCTTCTGTTGAGTTTCTGGAATCTTAACAATTATATGCCTGTGTGTAGACTTTTTTTGATCAAGGTTATTTGGAGTCCTATATGCCTCACTTATCTGTATGTCAAGTTCTTTTCCCCTGCTTGGGAAGTTTTCTGCCATTACTTCTGTGAAGAGTTTTTTTATGTCATCTGCACTCTCTCCTCTTTCCTCATTGACTCCAATCAGTCTTATGTTATTCTTCTTTGCATCGTCTAGCAGCTGCTGGATTGATTCCTCATGGTCCCTTATAATTTTGTAGCAATTTTTCTTTTCTTGGCCATTAATTGCAATCCTATCTTCTATATCTGAAATTCTGTCCTTACATTGGCTCATTCTGCTGTGTAGACTTTCAATGGAGTTTTTCATCTCCTGGAAATCTATTTGCATCTGTTTTATGGATTCCATTTGTTTCCTATGTTGGGATTCCATCATGTTCCTCAGTTCCTCTCTAGATTTATTAATCATGTCTTGCACTAGGAGCACAGTTTCTCCTGTTATCTGAGAAATTATTTCTGATTTCATTTTTTCCATATCCCCTTTTGTTGCCAGTTCAGTGGGTCCAGGTGGTTGAGTATCAGAGTGTTCCATCTCATTTCTCTTTGGGGTTGCTGTAGGTGATCTGGAAGTCTGGTTTTGAGACTTATTTTCGTGTTTTCTCATTTCGGCTGGGGGGGGCGTGGCGGGGGGGTGTTGTTGGTATCCACGTGGCTCACCTCCTCTGAGCTGGGAGAGGTGGGCCAGGGGCCGGGAGCAGCGGTAGGGATGGTGGCCTGAAAGCCCCTTGCTCTGGACCAGGAACAGTGGGACGGCGGCTCAGAAGCCCCTACCTCTGGGCAGAAATTCTTTAAATGCTGAGACCTTAATTAGTTCCAATACAGTGGTCTGGTGGTCTGGTGTCCTCTGTGTCTTTGTAGTGTAGAACCAGGTGGCTGTACAGAGAAGAGGCCAAAGGAGCGTGGGGGGTGGTCCATTGGATTGTTGCCGGGGCACGGGCTGATTCAGTGTTTTCACCTTGACTGGCGACCTCGGGACCACGTCCAAAGACCTGCCTGTCTGCAGCGGGCTGATTCGGTGTTTTCTACGTGACTGGTGACCTCGGTACTTGCTGTTTGCTTTTGACATCTGAGAACCATAGTCGATCCCAGGAACTTCTCTATTTATTAGTTGTGTGATTTTGTGAAAGTTACTTAGCATCTCTTAGTGGCCCTCCCTAATTTATATGTGGAGATAATACATGATAAGGACAATGTAAAGATAAAGTGAAATTGTATGTGCAGAATAATTTGCAAACTAGAGTTCTATACAGATGTTTTCTGTTATTCCATGTGGATTTCCTCAAAGATAGAGACAGACAGATACCACATTTGTTTAGGAACTGCCTATAGCCTCTGCCTTCCATGAATGTTAGTGGATTGAATTCTTGAAAGAGTCCCTTGTACTAATTATTTTAACAGAAATCATTTACACATTTACAGTAGAGTTTTGGAACACTGAAAAGGTGAAGAAAAAGGATGAAGTAACCTGAAAAGGATGTAACCGATGAAGCAGTCACCAGGCTGGGGCTAGGGAGCAGCAGGAGCCTGGGGTTATTAGCACCTGGGGCTGGAGGGGCCCAGCTGGGGCTGGTGTCTCTGTGGTAGGCCAGAGTAGGAGAAACTGAAAACAGGAAGTTCTAGCTGCTGGGAACAACTGCTGCTGTCAAGGTGAAGACTCATTGCTATGGTGACAAGAGCAAGAGCCAACCACTTGGGAAAGGCAAGCCCTTCTTCCTTTCCACCCAGCAAGTCTCACTCTAGTGCCCCCTACCTGCAAAGCTAACAGACCTGGGTGACAAAGGAGAAAATACCATGGGCCCCACCCCCTATTCACTGCAGTTACAAGACCCCCACCTTCACCCCTGTGGATGCTGCGACAGTGCAAAGCCCTGTATGTTATATAATTTTATATATGTATATATATGATAAAGTTTAGTCTATAAATTAGGCAGAGAACCAACAAATAACAATAATAATGAAATAGAAAAAGTATAACAATATAAGAAATTATGTGACTATGATCTCTCTCTGTGTCTCTCAGAATATCTTACTGCAGTACTGTACTTGCAGGCCCTGGTTGACCACAGGTAACTGAAACCACAGAAATGAAACCCTGGATTGGGGGAGGACCTCAGACTCCCAGTCTCAGCTCTGTGGCAGTGTGTGTTTGGGTGGGGGCTAGCTGAGAGACAAGAGCTTAGAAACCACATCACTATTCAATAAATAACAGATGGGCAGTTCATAAAGCTTCCATATTGTCTCCCAAGACATGCAAAAAGAACAGTTTTCCCTGCTCCCAGTATTCCTGCTGAAACATAACCAGCCTCACATCTCAGCTGATCAGGGTCAATTCTTTATTTCTTGAGGGTTTGATTAGTTTTCTCAGTAGCAGTAGGAGGGTGCATTGCACTCTGTGCACAAGAGCTTTTCTTCAGACCATGGGCCTAACTTTGTGCTGTGTGTGAGTGTGAGAGAAAATTCCACCAAGCTCTCCTGACTGCATACCAAATCCAGCACTGGGATGACTCCCGGGGTCCAGCCAGGCACTGTGCTTCTGCCTCCACAGTGGCTGAAACCACACATGGGGAAAATGGGCATCCCCGGTCAATATCACAATGGGAGCTAATGAGAACCAATGTGAAATGGCTATGCTCAGCTGTCTGCAGAGCCAAGCACATCAGACAGCCTCATAGGCATGGTCCCAACACAGTCAGCTGACAGGAGCACCTCTCGAGCTGATATAGCAACCAGAGCCCCTCCAGGGTATGGACCAGTGCATCCTCAGGACTGGGCTGGTTCGTTAAAGTGCCTATTTTATCACACCGTGGCTGACTGCCTGATGGACGGTCCTCTGTATGGATCCTAGAATCCAGTGGAAATGATCAGGGTGGTAAATATTTGTTGCTGTTTATCCTCTGCTGCAAAACTATGTTTGACAGGTCACTGGATAAAATAAAAGCTAACACTACAGAGCACTTCCTTCATGTACCAGGCTAGCAATAAATAAGCTTTATGTCCACTCTCTCATTTAATCCTGACAGGAACATTTTGAGGTGGGGCTGGCTGTCAGCCTTTTGTGAGTCTGACTCCTGGGAATCAGCCACCCAAAGACTGATTCTCTAGGGAATCTGATGGTATTGAGTTTCCGACCTTGCACAGCTAAGTGCATGGAAAATCGTGACCCCACCAAAAGAGCCAGCCCAAGGATGCTAGGCAGAAACAGATGGCTGGACTCTCCTAAACGGTCTTGATTGCAACAGAGCTCATCTGTTCCAGCCCTTGGGTGACCAGGCAGCTTATCAAAGTCATGATTTCCTTGCAGGATGCAAAACTGCAAATAGGCAGAACTCGGATCCAAACAGAGACATGAGATAGCGTTCAAATGGGCTCAGCTCTGTAGAACTCCAATAGCTCCCACTCTATAGGCTCTACCTTCAAGGACTTGTACACAGAAACAAGAGTGTGTCACACTAACGGCAGGTGACATGGACAACTTGAAGGGTGACAAACAGCTGTGGGGTGGAGAACACAGTGGCAAGGATTCCAGCTGCCCCAGGAGGGATAGGAATTTCCACTCCCCAAAATGGGCATCTAGATGAAAGATTTGAAGCATTGGCATAATAATAACCTTATTACTGCCTATGAATATCCAAAAGGAGAGAATTATAATTATTCTGATACGGTGCGGCTTCCAGCCTTATTTCGGCCTAAGCTCATGACTCCTGACAACTGACTGCCCTGGGGCTTGTGGAACTCCCATCCATTGCTGCCCATAATCCAGAACAGCAAGGGGGCCAGGGTACTGTTATCACATGAAGATGAAAGTGTGGGTTAACGGGGGTCTGGTTTGGCAATTGGATCCTTTATGATAGCTCTCAAATGTACAGCCAAGACCAGCAACTGTGTGGTAATAGAATATTCCTACCTTCTTGCAGACAGGAATACTGATCTAAGAGTTGTATTTGTAGGAAATAAAGTACAAAATGGAAGCTGGGAGTGGTGGCACATAACTGTAAGCCCAGCACGTGGGGAGGTTGAGGCAGGAGGACCGCAACTTTAAACCTGGGCATGCTAATGACAGTGAGGCTGCCTCTGAATATTTACCTAGGGCTGAAGGAACAGGAAGCCCAGAATGCAGAATCAACATGGACTTCAGTGAGGCATGGACAGGAGTTAAAGAGTATTTTTAAACTCTGTGTGCGTGTGTGTGTTTTCTTTTTTGCAGTACTGGAAACTAAACACAGGGCCTTTGTACTGAACTACATCTCCAGGCTCATTTTGGTTTGTTTGTTTGTTTGTTGGCAACAGTCTTGTTATTTTGCCCAGGCTGAGCTCAAATTTGCAATCCTCCTGCTTTGGCCTCCCAGAATGCTGGTATTACAGACATCCATCACGACACCTGGCTTAAAATATATTTTTGAGTATGTATATTTGTGTGATATGTTTATGCATTTTATATGTATATAGTACTTTATACACTGCTTCCCCTCCATATCAAGATCTTACAGAAGTCCATATTGATACCACATCCTGAGGTCCCTCTTCATTCACCCATTTACCACTAGCCTTGTAAAATCCCCTCTTCCTCCATCCCTCTACAGTCAAGTAGGGCAGACAAGACTGTAAGCAGTGAGCACAGTATTTGTGGTGTTTCGTCTGAAGGATGTGGGAAATAGGACCAAAGGACAGTTCTTTCTAAGACTATGTCTCCAGAACTGAACAGTGCCAAGAATGAGTCCGTCTGTCTCTTTCTATCAAACCAAGCATGGCAACCTGTCCACACCCCAGTGTGATTAGAACATCCAATCCTCTGAGCTCTCTGTGCTGTGTTGACAGAGAACATTGATCAATCAGACCATAAAGCTACAGCCAGAGTAATTCTTGGAATTTTCCTACTGCAATTATTTTAAGAAGCATTTTCAGAAGGGTAGTGATGACAAATTGAATGGAAATTTGGATGCACCAATGAAAATAACTTGTAGGCAGAACGTTTTCTTTTTAATTTTACATTCCTTAGATTTTTTTTTACTGATTGTTAAGTAAAATATGTAGCTTATTGCAGAAAATACAGCAAAGCATAAAAATGACCCTCCTCACCAATAGCCCTCCTCCCAGCCCAGTTGTGAACAACTTTTCCAACCTAAGAAATGAAACTAAATGAATCTTCCACAATCAAGCATCCTCAAGTGTTCTGGTGTCTGTCCTCCAGCCAAAGGGCTTCTCATGCACAACTCCAAAGCCAACATTTATACTTCCTAGGTCAACCTTTGTCCTGGGGAGAATCGGTAGGTCTGGAAAATGAACATTCAAGAAGGAAACTTCTGCTCAGTAAGACTCTGCCAATCTGCTCCCCAGAACCAGAACTCAAGGATCAGTACTTGTTTGTTCACTGTTTTGTTTTATTTTAATTGGGAGTTTGGGTTTTTATGGTAGTGGGTATTGAACCCATGGCCTTCACACTGAGCTGTATCCCCAGCATATTTTTATTTTGTGACAGGTCTTGGTAAGTTGCCCAGCCTGTGCTTGAACTTGCAATCCTCTTGCCTCAGCCTCCCGGAGGTCTGGGAGTGTGCCACCATACTCAGCTTTTTTACTGTTAAATTCAGCTGAATATAATTGTCATTATCTTAAACTCATTCATGCTAAAAGGTAAATATAGGTCATGTCCTTCTATCCCAAATTCTTCAGAATTGAAGTGTTTCAGATTTAGGATGCTTCTAGATTCTGGAATATTCACATATACATAATCAGGTATCTTGAGGATGGGACCCAAATCTAAACACAAAGTTCATTTGTTTCATATATACTATATACACATAGCCTGAAGGTAATTATATACAATATTTTTTAATAATTCTAGCTGGGGATTTAGCTCAGTGGTGCTGGCGCCTACCTTGAAAGCGCAAGGTCCCGAGTTTGATCCCCGGTACTAAAAAAAAAAAAAATTCTGTGCATAAGACAATAATTTGTGCACTGAAACAGGAGGGGCTGGGAGAGCCTTTTCTGTCTCCTGTGGGTTCTGAGTACACTACTGGTGGGCTCCCACTTCAGCTGTGACTCGTTAGATCAGGTGTGGAAATTTCTGTTCGTGGTTCATTTCAGTGTTCAAAAAGTATTAGATTTTGGAACATTTCAGATTTTGGAGCACTTCGAGTTGGGATGCTAACCTGTAATGACTGTTCAGTATTTCCCAAGAGAACTGGCTCCTACAAGAAGGAGGGGCACCCCAGAGCTCCAGCATCTGGATTAGGAAGCAACAAGCCCTGGCCAACAGTCCCACCCCAGGAATAAGTGTTTCTAATGTCAAGCAGCCCCTCTTGTTAGTGATTCTTTTAAATCCTGAATGAGCCTTATTCTAACTTTAAATGTGGTTATTCTTTGAATGAAATCCATCTAAAGCTCTTATTGTCCAGTAAAATGGCAATTGTTGGGGCCGGGGATTTAACTCAGTGGTTCTGGTGCCTGCCTTGCAAGCAGAAGGTCCTGGTACCAAAAAACAAACAAACAAACAAAAATGGCAACTGTCTCCTAGCAAATCTGGCCTGCTGGCCTAGAACATAAAAGTCAAGTTATAAACATCGTTTCTTTGACACCTTCTTCTTTTCCTCTGAAATTAGCCCCTTTTTCTCATGTTCCCCAACTATTCAAATTAATTTAAAATAGCAGTGAGCCTATCAAGCCAAGATGTCAAGTTTCACGTGAGAATTCCTCATCTTTTCATAAGCATCCAGTCTTTTCACAGTTTGTTTTCATATTTGACTTTGATATGGCTTTGAGGTCATTGAACCCCAAATTGATTAAATCCCTGGAATTGTCTTGAGGAAGAGTCATTCCTCAAAGTGTTTATTAAATAGAATTATCTAGGGTCTTTCAAATTCCTTTACAATGAACTAATTCCCTGTTTCTCTGGAATTCTTTGATGTCCCAAAAGCTTCTGGAACATTTTGCATGAGACTTTTTATAGGTTCTTCTTCCTTAGAAACAGGAAGTTGACAAAAGTCCCAAACATTTATTTTAGTTCCCAAAATTGGGATGGGAGATCTCCAATGGATTCTAAAAATAATAAAAATTCTTCAACACTGAATTTCGCCTTTACCAAAACATTCAAGGGATTCAAATTGAGTCTGAGATTTATCTGAAAATCTTCATGCTCATTAATATTCTGGGCTCTCCTAATATTTTTCCTAGAAAATTGCTTCATTTCCTTTCCTTGATGAGATGAATTATTATAATAACAGTAAACATCTCTGACAATAAAAATGTATGGTCCACTGAGGCATTCCATTCTCTTTTATAACCAGAAAATGTAACAGCCATATTTGCCCTGGTGACTTTTTTAAAAAATAATTTAGTGAGGTAAGATTCACATAGCATAAAATTGTTTTAAAGTGAACAATTCAGTCGCATTTATGCATTCACAGTATTGTGTAACCACCACCTCTACCTAGTTCTGAGACTTTTCCATCATTCCAAAGTCAAGTTTCTCTCCATAATCATTTCTTGCCATCTCTTCCTCCACCCACCACCTGACAACAACCAGTCTGTTTTCTGTCTCTATGGAGTTATCTCTTCTGAATATTTCATATGAAATTATGCAAAGTATGGCCTTATGTGCCTGGCCTCTTTCACTTAGCATACTGGTTTAGATGTTCATCACCACCACAGCATGTCAGTACTGCATCCCTTTGATGGCTAAATAATATTCTATGGTAAGTATCTACAATTTGTTTACCCCTTCATCCATTGATGGACATTTGCCCTATTTCTGCCTTTCAACTATTGTGACTAGTGCTGCTGTGAACATGCATATAGTGTACTTGCTTGAGTCTCCGTTTTTCATTTCTTTTCAGTATATACCTAGGAGCAGAATTGCTGGATCATATGACAATGCTATGTGTAACTTTTTGAGGGTGTACTAAGCTACATTCCACAGTGACTATGCCATTTTACAGCAATGGATGAGAGTTCCAACATTTCTGCATCCTTGCCAACACATTATTTTTTATTTCAAAAATGTTGAAAACTATCCTAATGTCATTGCCTGTTTTTGTATATAAAGTTTTATTGTAATATATCCATACTCTTTGTTTACATGTTTATGGCTACTTTTACTACAATGGCAGAGACTGTGTGGCCCACAAACCTAAAATACTTACTATCTGGCCTTAAAAAAGAAAGTTTGCTGAACTCTGTTGTAGGAAATTGGCCTTCCGTTTTTGTCACTTTCATGGTTCCCTAAAATAAGACCAAATAACATCATTGTGACCTTGGGTGAGTCTGCCTATTTTTAGTCTTAAATTTCCATGTCTATAAAAAGATAATGTAGAACTATTTTATTTCTAAGTTCTCTTTGGGCTATAAAATCATATTTCCAAAATGGATAATTTTATGTTTATACTTTTGATGTTGTCTATAACCTGCCTAGTATTCTTCTAGCTGAAATTAATGGTTTCATCCCTAAATTATGTTTGATTCATTTATCATAAAAGCAGGGAATCATAGCTACTTTCTAACTAATGGTGTTTATTCTCAATACCAATTTGCAGTGATTCGGTGGGATTGTCTTGGGAGTGTCTGAACAGATATCAAGTGGAAATTCTTGGCTCTTGTAGAGAAGAAAACAGAAATCCTGTTAAAACTGAATACGTAATGTTGTTAATGGTTTCTTAAACACACAGCTGTGTCCAACTTAACACCGATTCCTCTTTCTCTAGTTCTTCCACCCGGGAAGGAAGGACCAGGAAGAAAGCAGAAAGAGCAGAGAGATTGAGATTATTTAATGGTATCTCACAAAAGGAATTTTTGAAGTTGAATAACTTTTACTAAAAATCCATTTATTCCATTAGGAGATTGTAAGGATAAACACCATAATTATTAAGTGCTATAGTTTGGATTTGTATGTGTGTGTGGTATTGGGAATCGAATCCAGGGCTTTCACACTAAGCTACATCCCCAGCCTTTTTAGTTTTTATTTTTGAGACAAGGTCTCACTAAGTTGCTAAATTGCCAGGCAGGGCTCAAACTTTTGGTCTTCTTATTTCAGCCTCCCAGAGTCCTGTGATTACAGGTGTGTGCCATCACACCTGGCTTGTAGTTTGGATCTTGTATGTCCCCCAAAAGTCCATGTATTGAAGGCTTCATCCCTAGCCTTGGTGCTATCACCTTGGACCTTTTAGGAGGGGGCCTAGTCAAAGGAAGTTAGGTCATTGGGGACATGGGGGGCATGCCCTGGAAGGGGATATTGAGACTCCAGCGCTCTCTCTCTCTCTCGCTCTGCCATGAGGTAAGCAGCTTTATTCCACCACTTACTCCCTGCCATAATGTTCTGCCTCACAACAGTAGCCAATCAACCATGGACCGAAACCTCTGAAACTATGAGCCAGAATAAACCTTCTGTCCATAAAAGTTAAGTATCTCAAGTATTTAATCACAATGACAGAAAGCTAACACAGTAAGAGGTCTTGATCTGACATCTCTCCCAACTGTTGGGTGTGAATGAGACCCATTGGAATATTGTAAGCTTAGCCCCTCACTTTCAAATGGAGAAACAGAAGCTAAACTTTTATTCTTGTTATTTGAGCATCCTGTGAAGCTGAGGCAACAGGATTACAAGTTCAAGCCCAGCCTGAGCAATTTAGCAATTTAGACCCTGTCTCAGAATGAAAAATGAAGAAAAGGGCTGAAGATATAGCTCAATCTCCAGAAATCCCTGCAAAAAAAAAGTGCCTCACCCCCATTTGCAGGGTAAATTGGTTTCAAAACACAGATGAAAACCAAGTGTCCTGACTCTAACCCAATGCAAAGAAGTATCATTGTCAGCTCAGCAGAGTGTAATCAGTCATCAGGGTGAAGTGTATAGGCCAGCCAAGAAGTAGGGGGGTTCTCCTGGTTTGCCTGTTCTGGCACCAGGGCAAGTGTTAGCTGCTGTGGTCAGGAAGGACTGATCCAGTCCACAGGAAACTGAAAAATACCGTTGCCTCTTTTAACTGTGGGTGTCCAAGACAGACTGATGGACACACCATGAATTGAACACTGTTACACTTTACTCAGCCTAAGGGAAGATCAGAGAAAACCTAGCTCTACTCATGGTTCCACGTTCACAACGTCTGGGTACAATGTATGGGGGTTTTGCCCACACACCAAGCAAGCAAGCAACCCTGCAGCAGTAGACACCAGCTAGGTGTCCTCTGGTTCATACAGTGCAGACAGGCCCCGCAGAACTGCCCCTCACTTCCGTGCCAATTGAAAACAGCAGGTTGTTACCTGTACTTCTGACTGACTGGCTAAATGGGGGTTCCCATGACCCCCTCCTTGGGCTTGATTAAAATTTGCTAAAGTGGCTCACAGAGCTCAAAGTAACACTTATTAGACTTGCCTGTGTGAGAAAGGACACCACAGACGACAGTCAGGTGGGGAAGATGTACAGCACAGCACGAGGCACACAGAGTCCCCACGCCTTCTCTGGTCCCACCCTTCAGGTGCCTTCACCTCTGTAGCCCAGGCTGGCGATGCCAATCACCAGTAGAGCCCAAGATACTCTATGAGCTTGGTGCTGTCTCTATGGAGCGACCTTGAAACTAAGGACACCCAGAGGCATTAGTACAAGGAGAGACAAGCCCTCCGTGGAATCTTCTAGAACTTTGCCCTTGATTGTGGCAAAGCTGCCATAATCCAAAATCTAATTCCAGGGAGGAATGTTTCCATGAGAGTCAATAGGTAATCATTGAAATTGGGACATAAATGAATAGCAGGTGGTGGAGGACAGAACTAGCACATTTTAGGAAGAAGACCTTTGCAGGCAGAATTTCCAGGCTCTTCCTGGAGTGAGTTAATGGCTCTGAGTTTTAACTTCCTCATCTGTAAAATGGGGTACTAATACTGGTCTTGATCTTCACCAGGGATCAAAAGAAGAAATCGTGTGAATGAGATGAATTTGAAAACTACAAAATTCTCCAGACATCTGATTTCCCTTCTGTAGTTTGTGCATGTGTGGCATGTGTGAGTGTATGAAGTAGACTTTTGCCAGCATAACAGGTACAGCCATGATTACCATCAAAATGCACCAGAAAGAAAAGTATGATTCATTGGGGGATTTCGAGTGGCTACTGCATTTTTAAACCTGCTGCAAGAGATACAGCTGTGCAAACACATATGCACAACACTGCCGGAGAGTGGCAGAGAGGGGCTGCGGAGTATTCATCGCTAAAGCAAGGCTGGTGACACTGGTGACATCTGCAGTCTGGAGGCACTGACTCGTGTGTGTGTGTGTGTGTGTGTGTGCGCGCGCGCGCGCTCATAATGGAGTGCAGTTGCCATGCAGTGGCCCCATTGTAGAGAGAGCTTGATGCCTGGGTAAATGTTAGAGACAACAGTGAAAAAATCGTCTTCTTCAAAAAAGACTAACCCCTACAACTTCTACCCATGGGCCAGGTGAGAACTAGGAAAACACAATTCCAACTGAAAATGCTCAGTGGGTTCCCCTTTGTCTCAAGATGAGAACCTGGAGAAAAAATAGGATTCCAGAGTGATATTTCATAGTTCTTCATTGTTTCATCAGAACTAATCTGTTCCCTTAAGAACTCACAGAATCCCAGACGTTGCGATGTAAAGATCTAAAGTGCTACTGGCCTAGCCGTCCACTAGAATTTCAGTGTCCCTCCTGTAGTTGGAGTTTGACCAGCTGAGATCATATCCTGGCTGTTCCGCGTCTGCCTGTAGGAAAAACATAAACTATCTCCAAGTCCCGGTTTTCTCATCTATGAAGTGGGAATAACAGTAATAATAGCATTTATCCTGGACTTGGTGTAAATAGGAAATGAAATAATGTGTCTCAATACAGTGTATTAGGCTAGTCTTAGCTATTATCATTAATCCTAGAAAAGTCAGGTCTGAAGTATATTTCTCCTCCCTTATCCAAGGCTGTGCTTTTCATGTTTTCAGGAACCTGTTGTCAACTGTGGCCCAAAAATATTACATGGAAAATTGCAGAAGTAAACAATTCATAAGTTTTAAGTCACACTCGGTTCTGTGTAGTGTGATCAACTCACGCTGGCCCACTCCATGTGGGATTTGAATTGTCCCTTTGTGCTGCGCATCCATGCTGTATCCATTACCCACCCATTAGCCACCACTGTCTAGGTTATCAGACTGACTGCTCAGTGTCACAGTGCTCACATTCAAGTAACCTTTATTTACTTAATAATTGTCCCATAATGCAAATGTAGCAATGCTGGCAATTTGGATATGCTGTAAAGAGATTCCTTTACATGAGAAGGTAGAAGTTCTCAACTTAAGGAAAGAAAAACTAATCATATGCTGAAGTTGCTAAGATCTACAGTGAGAATGAATCTTCTCTTCGTGAAACGATAAAGAAGGAAAAAAGAAATTCATGCTGGTTTTGTTGTCATGCCTCAAACTGCAGAAGTCATGCCCACCACGCGTGGTAACTGCTTAGTCAAGATGGAAAAGGCATTAGATTTGTTTATGTACATAATGGAAAACATATAGTATTTATAAGATGTGGTGTAGTCTCGAGTTTCAGGCATCCATTGGTGGTCTTGGAAGATATCTTCTGCAGATAAAGGAGGGGGCTCTTTTTTCCAGTCCTGAGGATTAAACCAGGACCTTCACACTGAGCTACATCCCCAGCTCCTTTTTATTTATCTTGCTAAGTGTCTGTGTTGCTCAAACTTGGCAATTCTCCTGCCTCAGCCTCCCAGACTGCTGGGATTATAGGCATGCACCTCCATACCCAGTGGGAAAAGGGGGTGCTGTGTACAAAATACTCCACCAAGGACTTAAATCGAGACTTCCCATTAGTGATACTGGGATCCTATACCCACAAGTAGCTACCCATGTATCTGTATCTGAGGATAAAGGGGAGGGAAAGAAAAGGTATTAGGACCAATGACAGTGACATTCAGAAGTCCAATTCGGCAAATCTGTTCACTAAGAGACAGGAAGCCTTTATCTCCAGCCCAAAGGAAGGTATGATTTGGGCAAAGGTGCTTCCTGGCCCCCAGAGTGAACCCCACACCCTTGTTGTACAGAGTGGTGGGGAGACCCACAGACAGACTGGATGGGAGCAAGCTCCTTCCTTCCCAGCCAGGACAATGTGTGCCCCTGGCAGGGGAGGGCACTGGGGGCCAGAAGACAAAAGTTGGTCCACTTCCTGGAGCACCAATTTTTGAAGCAGAATCTAGACGATGGTATGAACTTTTTTTTAGACAAAATATGATACTTCAAAACCCTGTCATGCCATGCCATATTCCCTTTCCAGCAGGGCCTCCCGCTCAGCAGGAACTGTGCTCTGCTCTGCCGAGGCAGCTCTGGTGTAGGGGAAAGACCATTCGGCCAGGAGGCAGTGAGGGCAACACGCCCAAGCCCATGTACCGGCCCACCTGCACCCCTAGCCTGCTGCTGTCACCAGAGGCCAGGTTTCAGCCCACACTTAATCGCATCTCTGATTGGCCCCGGAACCGGGGCTTCCTTCTTTCACAAAAAGGAATCTTTGGAAAGAAGATTAACCCAGCCCTTTTTCTCTGGTTAAAAACCTTCCACACATCCTTCTAGCACAGAGAGTCAAGCCCGCATTTCTGTAGCCTGGCCCAAGGGACCTCACAGCCCAATCTCCTAGGCCTTTGAATCCTTTGCTATTCCACAGCCGCCTCCACCCCACTTCCTCTGCCCTCCAGCCCCCTGCTCCCCATGCTGCCCCACAGGACTCCCCTCTGGAGGCCTCATGCACAGTCCTCCCTAGTAGGAAGCCCTCTCAGTCTCGACAAAACAAGGCTGACCACAGTCAGCATGGCCCCAGCTGTCCCGTGCATGCCGACTGCTTTGTTCTTATTCACCTTTCTAGCCAACAGAGAAGGTTTCTTCAAGAAGCTGTTTTGAAACTAAATCTCAGCAGATTTTCTTCTGTCCAAGTAGAATTAAAACAGGAAGTGAGAGAAGTGTGCTCAACTGTGACAAAAGTCACATTACTCAACCACAGTGTCCTCATCTCTTAGGAAGCTTAAGTCTCCTCAGGGACAGAGGGGTAGGCGTTCCAGAGCGTCCATCTGAGACTCTGTGGAAACCGCTTCAAGAGCCTCTCACTGGCTTTGATTTCCCTCCATGGCAGGGCAAAATGTTCTCTGGTTTTGAATGGCAAGAAGGCCCCCGCAGAGCTCGTCAGATGGGGGAAGAGAGGGGTTATGGAGGGCCAATTGGGTCTTAGAAGAGATGCAAGTGCTTCCTTCAATGAAAAAACCCTTTTGTGGAGGAAGTCCTGTGTCCTCAAGCAAGTTCTAACTGAAAAAGCTGAGTCAAGCTCTGCCAACCAGTTCAGCCTTCCAGAAAGAGGGAGAAGAGAGAGGCCTGTCTTCTCTCAACTGCAGGCCTCTATACAGCCAAACGGGGCTCACTTGTATCCCAGTTCATCTGTTGAAACAACATTGGTGTCACTACAATTCTCAGAATCTCCTGCTGCTTCTGATTTTGCCTTCTGCCATTAATGTTCTTTTGTTGTTCATTTTATTCTTCCCATAATTGGCAGTAAGCCATCATTAATAAGCTTACAAAACCAGGAAAGAAACCAACAAACCATCCATGAGCACAGGGAGCATGTTCTTATGCTAAGACTTCATCCTGTCCCAAACTCTACCAGCAACTTAAATTTTCGTTTTGTCACTCATCACTTATCTAATACTTGGTTGAGATGTTATGGGGGAGGCACTGTATTGAAAATCACCCTGCAACACAGTAATTCGGGGGCCTTAGTGCACCTGAGTCGCCTAGAAGACTTACTAAAACCCAGATCGCTGGGCCAGGCCCCCAGGTTGCCCATTCTCCTGCTGCTATAATTTGAATTTTGAGTATTTCCTCGGTCCCTGGGTCAGCCCTACTGAGAAGCAGTGGAAACTTTCCAGAGCGGGGCCTCGTAGGAAGTGTTCAGGTCCCTGAGAGTGCACTCCCACAGGGGACTGGGACCTCGGCCCTCTTCTGCTGTCTTTTGCTTCCTGGCCAGGAGGTGAGTGGTTTTGCTCTGCCACGCATTTGCGCCATGATGTGCACCTCACTTCCGGCCCCAAATAATGGGGCCAATTGATCATGGACCAGAAATTCCAGAACTACAAGGCAAAATAAACCTTTTCTTTTTACAATTTAATTACCTCAGGTATGTCATTAGAGTAATGGAAAGCAACTAACACAGTAGCCATGGCATAGGGCCTTGGAATTTGCATTTCTTGGAAGTTTCCAGGTAATACAGATATAACTAGCCCTAGGATCACACTCAGAACCACTGCCATCATATATGCACCATCAAATCCCTAGAATGCCTAGAATTTATACAGCAAATATTAGGTTGAGAGCAGAGCAGTTTACAGATGACTTATCTGCTGAACTGACACAGGCGTGGACATCTTGGGGATTCAGAAAAACAGGGGCTGGGGCGTAACTCAGTGGTACAGCAGGTGCTGAATCCCCAGCACCAAAACGGGGGACATAATTATAACATCTTGGCCAGGGATTTAGCTCAGTGGTTTCGCCGCCTGCTGCGCAAGCTCAAGGACCCAAGTTCGATCCCCGGTACCAAAAAAACAAACAAACAAATAATTATATCATCTTTAGCAGCTTTCAGTTACCTCATTCCCCCTTTTAGACTCCCTTCCCCTTCTGCTCCTCCCCTACAAAGCTATCAGTTAATATTTCTACCCATACTTTGATTTCTTTTGAAGGAGAAACTGTATTGTTGCCAAGTGAAATGATGTCTCTGTTCATCTTTAAGAAGAAAGACGGGATAGCATCATGACCACCCTCAAAAAAGCCTTGATTCATTACAAATCATTCCTGTTTCCTCATTTTTATGACCTCAAAGTCCGTAGTCTAAGGTTATTTGTGGAGAAAGATTGCCTGTTGGCCATTTTAAATACTTTCAGACTTATAACAGTGGCTGCTTTTCTCTTAATAGTATCAGATTAAATTCCTTTGTGAGTTCACTGGGTTCTCTCACTATTGCCTAGTTATTTTATTGCTGTTTACCAAGCAGAAAACCTAGAGAAACCTAAGTGATAAAGGTTTATATTTTAGTTGCTGTCCCCTCTTGGCTATCCTGCAAAGAAAGATAACTGTAATTCTTACAATTTCGAAAGTATATGTAAGTCATTAACTGATTAGGGCAATGCATCTCTTATGTATCAATCTGGTTGTCTTTTTGGAGGGGGTACCGGGGATCGAACTCGGACCTTGTGCTTCTGAGGCAGGCAGTGAAACCACTGAGCTAAATCCCCAGCCCTGGCTGTCTTTTTTAAAAAAGTAATTTAGTTGGGCCGGGGATTTAGCTCAGTGGTTTCGACACCTGCTGCGCAAGCACAAGGACCCAAGTTCAATCCCCGGTACCAAAAAAAGAAAAGTAATTTAGTAGCCTTTTTAAAATTAACAAACTATATATTTTAGAAAGAATTCATTTCTCAGCAAAATGGAGTTGCAAGTACATTTGTATAACTCATATCCTCACACATGCACAAAATCCTCCTCTATCAACATCCCTCACCAAAGTGGAGCATAGTTACACTCCATGAGCCTACATCAACACCATATTCTAACCTGACATCTATAGTTCATAGGGGGAGTCACTCTTGAAAGTATAAATCCTGTGGGCCTTGAAAAATGTGTAATTATATGTCTCCATTGCCATAGTATCATACAGAATAGTTTCCATAGCCCCCCAAGATCTGTGCTCTGCCTATTCACCTTTCCCTCCCTCCTAACCTCTTGGAGCCATTGATTTTTTTACTGTCTCCATGGTTTTCCCTTTTCCACAATGTGACCTACAGCAAATCTCCCCTTTCCTGTGGATGATATATTCCAAGGCTTCCAGCAGATACCTGAAACCGTGCGTAGTTCAAAAGCCCATAAAAACTATTTTTCCCATTACATGCATACATACTTTTTAAGTCTTTTCCAACTTCACAAAGCACTCATAACTATTAACTGGCCATAATTTTATGGTTTGAGGTGTGATAGTGTACTAATGTGAATTTCTTTTCTTTATAATTTTACCAAAAGAATATTTGCTCCCCAAGTGGATCTTAGCAATTTCACTATGAATTTCTTTTTGCTTTCCTTATCTAGTAGAGAACTTTCATCTTTTCACTTAAAGAATCACTTTAAGGTTTCTCTTTGGTATATCTGAATTGCCTATGTCATTTCTCTTGCATTTTGGAGCCATTATTAAGAAAAATAAGAGTTACATAAACACTGTGATACCGTGACAGTCAATTTGATAACTGAGATAGCTGTTAAGTGACTAACATGAAACATACATTGTAGATACACTGGTCAAAGGGATGATTTGTGTACCAGGAGTTTGGGGCCAGGTAGAGCAAGATTTCATCACACAACTCAGAATGATGCATAATTTAAAGCTTATAATTACTTATTTATCAAATTTTCCATTTAATATTTTCAAAGTTGACCACAGATAACTGAAAATGTGAGCATCAAAACTGCAGGAAATGGGGCCAGGGATTTAGCTCAGTGGCACAGCATCTGCCTTGTAAGCGCAAGGTCCTGAGTTCGATCCCCAGTACCAAAAAAAAAAAAAAAACTACAGGCAATGAGAATCATACAATATATAGCCTTTTCAAATCAGCTTCTTTTATGTCCTGATGTACTGTACATTTGTTTCTTCCATGTTTTTCATGGCTTGAAAACTCATTTATTTTAGTGCTGTATGATATTCCACTGTCTGGATGTGCCAGTTTATGTATCCATTTACCTACTGAAGGACAACTTGATTGCTTCTGGAGTTGTGTAACCAGGCATAAAACTGCCGTAAACATCTGGGTGCAGGTTGTTGCTGTTGCTACTGCTGTTGTTGACGTTGTTGTTGTTGTTCAGGTGCTGGGAATTGAGTGTCTGGCCTCATGCATGCTAGTCAAGGGCTCTACCACTGAGCTGAACTCTAAACCCTGGTGTAAGTTTTTGCGTAGATGTAAGTTTTCAGTTTGCTTGGATAAGTATCAAGGAGTGCAAGTTCTGGATCCTATGGCAAGGGTATGTTTAGTTTTCTAAGAAACTGCTAAACTGTCCTCCAAGCGACTATGCCATTTTTGCATCCCCACCAACAATGAATGAGGGATCCATTGCTCTATGTTCTTGCCAGCATTTGGTATTGTCAGTGTTTTGAATTTTCTTTTGGTACCGGGGATCGAACTCGGGACCTTGTGCTTGCGAAGCAGGCAGCAGAACCACTGAGCTAAATCCCCGGCCCTAGTGTTTTGAATTTTCATCATGCTAATAGATGTGCAGTAGTATCTCACTGTTGTTTTAATTTGCCATTCCCTAATGACAAGTGATATTAAACACCTTTTTTAAACATTTACTTGCCATCTGTTATTTCTTTCACAGATTGTACCTTTTGTGTTGAATCTAAAAGGTCATCACCATACCCAAAGTCAAGGTCATCTAGGTTATATGTTATATTTCTAGAGTTTTATAGTCTTGAATTTTATACTTAGGTTTGTGATCCATTTTGAGTTTCTATGTAACTGTTGGGGTGTCTATTTCTAGATCACTTGATTGGCTGAGGCTATCCAGTAGTTGAAAAGATTAGTTTGTTATCTGCTCTGTTCCATTAATCTATCTGTTCTTTCACCAGTTCCACACTGTCTTGAGTATCGTAGCTGTATAGAAAGTCTTGAACTTGGGTAGTATCAATCTTCCAACTTTGTTCTTTCCTTTCAACACTGAGTTGACCATTCTGGGTCTTTTCCTCCATATAAACTTTAGAAGCAGTTTGTTCATATCCACAAAATAACTTGCTGGGATTTTGATTGCAACTGAATTAAATCCACAGATCAATTAGAACAGCACTTCGTGTGATTGAGCCTGCTTGTCTATGCACATGCAGTCTCGCCTCATTTATTTAGCCATTTGTTCCATGAAAACCCAGTGTAAAAGAACCAACTGTAAGGTGCTATGAGACCAAAGAAAGAGGCAGGCAGATCCAGGATTACATGGGGTGAGATTTACTGGGGATTTACTGACAGAAGCATCGAGGGTGGCTGCAAAAGCAGTGCACCCCCACATGCTAGGCCAGGGAAGTGTCTTACAGAATGGTCAGGAGAAAATTGATTTCATCTAAGCAGGAATGTGCCTGGCTTATCTCAAGCTAATATGAAAGACACTAGGCACATTCCTAGTTCTGATGATGCCTGGGTCTGGCTGTAATGCTCCTCATACCATTCTAATGGTTTTGTTTATTTATAGTATGCTGGGCATCTTTACACAGGTCTGGGTGATTACAAATAAATATAGCTATGGCCAGATCAAGCTGGATCCCTACACTCTTCCTTGATATCATCATCATCATCATCATTAGAAATGAGGTATTAGTATGTTGCTTAGCCTGACTTCAAACTCCTGGGCTCGAACAGCTCTCCTGCCTCAGCTTCCTGAGTAGCTGGACCTATATGTGCATACCACTGCATCCAGCTCTTTGATATTTTTTACCCAAGTTTTGTAGTTTTCTTCATATAGATCGTGGAAATATTTGGTAGATTTATACATAAGTATTTTGTTTTTAGAGTGGTAACATAAATAATGTTTTAAATCTCAAATTCCACTTGTTTATTGCTAGAATATAGGAAAACAATTGACTTTTTCATGTATTCTGCAACTTTGTTATAATTGCTTATTAGTTCCAGGATTTGTTTGTTTGTTTGTTTGTTTGTTTTCAGCACTGGAATTTGAACTTAAGGGCACTCTACCACCGAGCTACATCCCCAGCCCTTTTGATTTTTTTTTTTTTTTTTTTTTTTTTTTTTGTACCGGGGATGGAACTTGGGACCTTGTGCCTGTGAGGCAGGCGGTGGAACCACTGAGCTAAATCCCCGGCCCTCCTTTTACTTTTTTATTTTGAAACACGGTTGCTAAGTTGCCCAGGCAGGACTCAAACTTATGTCAGCCTCCCTGACACAATGTTTGATAAGTATGTGCCACTGCACCTGGCTCGGTTTTTAATCTTTTAAATCAATTATTTTGCAGTTTATATAGACAATCATGTCATCTGTAAACAATGATAATTTAATTTCTTCCATCACAATATGGATATTTTAAAATTCTTTTTATTCCCTTACTGCATGAGCTAGAACTTCCAGTTTGACACTGAAACACAGGAGCAAGAGGGGACGTGTATTAGTCAGCTTTCCCCTGCTGGACACAATACCCAACACCCACAACTTAAAGAAAGCTGTTGTAGTCAGGGTTTGCAAGATTTAATTCAGGACACATAATTTACAGGATTATTTTATAATATTCACCCAAAAAGTCAAATGCAGGAAGGCAAGAGATCTGTCCATATGCTAGAGACCCAAAGAAGCCAGCCAAGGGCCTGGATCCCAGCAGTGTCCCACACCAGTCCAGCTGAAGGCCTAGAGCCCAAAACAGTGTCCTCCATGAGTCCAGCCAGGGGCCGAGAGCCCACGGCACTGTCTTAATCAAGCCCGTATCAAAGATCTGCACTGAGAAGGCCTGAAGGCCAGTGGTGGGAGCCAGAAAGCCTGCGCCAGTGGGGTGAAGGGTTTGTGCCACCAGGCTGAGGGGTCTGCACTGGAGCCAGGAAAATCCCTCAAAGCATGAGCTCAAAGCTCCCCTGACGAGAACAGCAGCCATTCCCAGAGACAGCAAGGACATGAGCCCCTCTGACAATGGGAAAACCAGAAGCTTTTCCAAGAAGATCAACACCAAACGATCTTCCCCTCCAGTTTTCTTTTTATGCCATTGGCAGCAATCCTCAGGTGGGTCCTTCCATGCCCAGTACCACACTGACTCAGTTCAGCTGGGCGTTCCAAGTTGACCATTAGTTGCTGGCAACTAGCACTGTAGTAGTAATGTGTGGGGTGGGGAAGCATCCTTTGGACTGTTGATTGTGTCCCTGACCTTCAGTGAACCTGCACCCGTGGACTGTGACCTCTACTGGTGCTTCTTAGTCCTTCCTCCTCAAGTGGGATAGGATGGAGGGGGCGGGAGTGACAGTTGTATATTTCCATTCCCCCAGGTCAGTTAGGCTCTGGTAAAACCCCAGCAGGTGGGAATTAGCTGCTTAGTTTTTCCTAAGGGCAAGCCTTGTTCATTAAGAACAGGCTGAGAGTGTGGGTGTGCGGTTGAATGCTTGCCTAGCATGTGTGAGGTTCCGCAAATCAGAGGGAAAAGAAAAACCAATTTAACCCAAAATAACCCAGAAGGCTCTCAGGTGTTTCCTATTCCTCTCAGGTTGGGCGGTTACTCCAGTATTCACCAGGAGGACCCGGTACAGCTCCTGGAGGTAAAGCTCACAAAAGTATGCACTGCCCATCCCCCTTGGAGTTTGTCTACTGTCCACAACCGCAGGCTCTCCTCACTGTTCAGCTTTGGCTTCTTACCAGGGAGTGGCGACTTTCAAGCTATTTACACACCAGTCAGGGAAACAGAAGTCATGATAACTTTTTTAAAGCTTTCTTTTTGTTGATCTTTAGAAGATGAATACTCCACCCAAACATACTGGGGAAAAAAGCAATGAACACATCTAATGAAATGTCCAGTAGCAGATCTTTTCAGTATATCTCTGCAGCAGAGTCATGAATCACGTTTTTAACTATAGACTTCTCAACTTTAAACTTGGCTTTAGCCTTGTACTGAAGATATAGAGAAATCTCCCTATTTTTCTGCTTATATTTAATAAAGCATGGGAAGCTGCTGTGTAAAAATAGGACTGGACAGAAAAGATCTGACTTAACATCAGTAGACCTGGCAGAGAAACTCAGCAAGGACCATCCAACCAGATTTTTCTTGGCCTTTCTGTGTGACAGTCCTTCCTCCTGGGCACAGGGTGGGAGCGCACTGGAATGAGGGTCTTCTGATCTGCCAACAAAGTAGTTCAGAGAATGTCTTTATGCCCACGTCTTAAACAGAAAATGAAGGAAGGTTAGAGTAATATTTCTAGGCTTTATAGTTTGCTTTGGGAGAAGGCACTGTAACATCTTGGGGAAGAGAAATTCTTGTTTATATGGCCAGCCTTGGGAGAAAGGAGAACAGGAGATAGGAGGATGGGAGAAGGTCAAAGAGAGATTTTATGCTTTGAGACCCAAAGGGCCATACTTTGGGGTGTCATTTTCTAAGCCCCAACACAATCAGCCTCCCGGGAGTAGGATAGAGGCCTTTAATTCTCAACACACAAAATGCAATCCAGAACCAGATCAGTGCATAAGGAAGCCACAAATGGTAGCCGTGGCCCCCCTCCAGATTTTGTTGGTGGGTGGTAGGTGGGAGAAGACTGTAAGAAAATTATCCAGGCTCCCAAGTGGTTTTTGTTTTGTTTGTTTTGATAGACAACTGATAGATGGGAGTCTAGGGGTTGTAGCTCAGTGGTAGAGTTCTTGCCTAATATAAGCAATGCCTTGGGTTTGATCATCAACACTACTTTTAAGAAACAGAACTAGAGGGGCTGGGGATTTAGCTCAGTGGTTCCACTGCCTGCCTTGTAAGCGCAAGGACCCGAGTTCAATCCCCAGTACCAAAAATAAAAATAAAAATAAAAAACACAACTAGAAAGCACCTTAGAAAAACAGCTACCATTTATTGAGCACTTATCACATGCCAGACACTGAGCTGGTTGCTGAATCTATTCTTTTAAAAATTAAAACATAATTTACATACCATAAAATCGGCTCTTTTAAAGTGTACAGTTCTCAACACATTCACAACGTGGTACAACGAACACCACTAATTCTAGAAGATTTTCATTCCCCCAAAAAAGAATTACCCTACCCATTAGCAGTCACCAGATGAAAGTATTTTAAAATCAATTTCCTTTGTAACAACAGAAAGACAATTCTAAACTCTTAGTAATGATAGAAGAATTCTGTTCAGGAAGAAGCTTCCTTGGACATAGAGATGTTTCACTGAGTCCCAGCTGCAGAGAGAAGGCAAAGCGCTGTCTGACCGAGGAGAGATTCCCATCAGCCTTGTGGGAGGAGATGTCATCCAGATAGCGAGTAGTGGGTGTACACCAGGGGCAGGGAAAAGGGCTGCACTGGAATGGTGCTTTTGTTGTGTTCACTGACATATCCCAAATATCCGAGCAGTGCCTGGCACACAGAGTGTGCTCAATGAATATTTGCAAATGATTTCATTCTATATTGCTTACACGGTTCTATCTGTATCTACTAACTAGAGTTTTGCAGATCTCCTTGTACGAATTTTCTGTATCTTTTTGATGTGTTTGTCTCCCTGATCTCACAGTTTCTGAAAGGCTCCCATTCAAATCTCCCATTCAAAGCATGGCATTTGTCACTTTCTCCACGTAATTCTTGCCCTTTTTATTTTTATCAATTTCAAGGCTGTATTAGGCACTGTTAGGCGTTGTCACTTGGGATTCCAAACTGGAAGCAACAGAAACTACCTTGGGCTCATTGAAACAGCACAGGTATCTTTCACCATTGTTTGGAGACCGGAAACAGTAGGTTTAAATCTACGCAGCAAAGGGCTGTGCCTGACACCAGGCCACAGGAAAGGTCTGGCCAGGAAACCAGCTGCGGCTGTGCCACCGGTGCCTCAAGCAACTTGCAGGGCCAGAAGTGGTCCCTCCTTCTCTGTGTCACTGCTCCCTAAGCCACATGGGAACAATGTGCCCATTAGCAGAGCCGAGGTCCCATGGATGGCCCTGGAGGCGAGGAAGCCCGAGCAGACAGGGAAGAATTCAGAGCTTCCTCTGGCACAAGAGGAGAAGGTTTCAAGCCAAGAAGCAGGTTGGGCTGCTGGGTGTGCAAGTTCATGGTTACACTGTCTCCATGTGCTTGGTCCCAGATTTCCATGCTTTTTCTGGGAGATACTAAATTCCTAGTTGTGTTTTGCCTTCGCCATATCGGACAGGAGCCACTGTCCTGAAGTCTTTGCCTGCCTGGATCCCTGATTCATGTTGCTCTGTTTGAAGCACAGCAGGGTTGAGGGAGGGCTTTCCTTCCTTCGTTCCTAAACTTCCCACACCTGGCTGCTGGGAAAGACAGGCGCCCTGAACAACAGAATCTACCTCCAGCCCAATTCTTGGGTTCCCTAAGAGTCAAAGTACGGCCTGGGGGTTGGAGAGGCCAATTCTGAGAGAAATGAACAGAAAAAGGGAAATGGGGCTTTGATTTGTCCTCGAGGCTATAATGTATCTACATCAAAAACAATCTAGCTGCATATACCTAAGAAGTCATCACCTACTTCAGATAGACATAGATTTAGAGAAAAATACAATAAGCATGTATTTCCAGGCTCCTAGCTTAAGAAACATTTAAATATCCGTGCAACTCTCTCTGGTCCCTTATCCGCCCCCCGAAGTTGCCACTATTTCAAACATATTGCCTATTATTTCCATGCATGTTTTAAGATTTGAGGTAAACATTTGCATCAACATGTACTTGAGGATTTATCTATGTTGGTAAAGGTAGCTCTGCGGCAGTCATTGTAATTGCTGTATACAGTAGCATCTTTGCATGATTACACCACAGCTTATTCATTGCTTTGTTGGTACATATTTAAATGGTTTCCAGAGTTTTGCTTATAAGCAATGTTTTAGCGCTATTCTTGTTTCTTTTTGTGTTTGTATTGAAAAATTCCAAGGAAATTAATTACTTGGATTAAGGACATGAGTATCTTCAATTTTACTAGAAATAATTGATTTGGTTTCCAAAGTGGTTGTACCAGTCTATACTGTCACTAGTAGTTTCTTCCCATGGTTCCATGTTGTCCCCAATACTCGTAATTATCAGTTTGCTTTTCTCTTTTTCTGATGAAAATAAAACATTATGCTATTTTGTGTTTAGTTTGCATTTCTCTGATGATGGGAGAATTGAGGATCTTGCCTATATTTATTTGTCATTAGAGTTTCTCTTTCTGAATTGCCTCCTTTTTCACATTATTTGCTTATTTTCTATTTATGTCTCTTAATTTGTAGCAATTCTTTACATATTTTGGATACTAATCTTTTGTTGTAGATACTGCAAAGACTGTCTTCTTGTTTATGGCTTACTCTTTATTTATACTATCATTTGTGGACAACGTTTTTAAAATGAAATCAAACCTATATGAAAATTTGGAGTAAACAAAAAAGATTATCGGGGTCTCCAGTGGAAAGCCATGAATTGTTTAGCACTCGGTGTTTAGATTATTCCATTTTAGCTCCCCATTGTCTTTGAGATACTATACAACTCTTGAGCTGCAGGTACTGAAAGCCCTCCAAAATAATTCTTGTCTTCAGACATAAAAATACATTGTCTGGTGGTGGTTGACTTGACTTTCTCTGCCCACAACTCTTAATTTTCCAACCCACCACACTCATGGAAAAACCCACCCTCACATCCATTTGTAAATGTATTTCAGCATTTCTTTATTTCATAATAAGTACGTGACAAAATTCCTATAGCTTTTTAAGAGCCAAATCTGAGCAAGCTTTCTGTTATGTTCTTTGTATTTAAAATAACTGGCTATTATTGCCCCTTTTCTTTTCTGTGTTATGTTTTGAATCAGCTCATGAAGATCCTCAAAATAATCATTAGGGTTTTAATCTAAATTCCATTGGTTGAAGTCACAGATTGCTTTGAGGAGAATTAACTGCTTTAAGGTTTTAAATTTTCGTGTTATATATTTATTTAGTGGTGCTGGGGATCCAACCCAGAATCTCGTGTTTGATAGGCAAGTATTCTTCGTTGAGCTCCATTCCCAACTCAACTTTTTCAAGGTTTTAAGTCTTTCCATCCAAAATATGGTTGAAACCTCCAGATTTCTTAAAATGTTTATTTCATAAAGGTTCATAAGTCTTACACATACACAAATCTTCCACACTATTTGTTAGTTTAACTCTTAGATACATCGTGGCTTTGCTGTTCTAAATGGTATTTTTCAGATGTTTGCTGCTGATGTATAGTGATATAATTGATTCTTGATATATTGATATTATGTTCAGCAACCCATCTATGTTCTTAAAGTTGGAAATTTGATAGATGATCCCCTGGCCAATTCTTAGTTCTTCTTGGATACAAGGGACTCTTTTTTCTGTTTTTAAGCCTACCTGTGGAAGATTTTTTAAAATATACTTTCCAGGGTGTCAGGGAACATTGCAGACATTCCACAAATATCTGTTAAATAAATAATGGACAAATAAAAGCATCTCCACTTGAAGAATTGTTCATTTCTCTATGATACACAAATTCCATATTCGGCTATGTTAGCATAGTATGATATTTACATTCCCTACCTTCCAATTTTATATAAATGAAGTGTAGTTAAAATAAATACATAGAACAGCCCTAAAGAAGGGCGGGAGAAATTGAACATCACAAACTGATATCTGGGGGGGGGAGGAAAGAAGAGGACATTGTTGCTAGGCAACTGACTTCCTAGCAGTTGCTGACCTCCGTCTCATTTCCCTCCCGCTCTCCTCATCTGTTAGAGCCAAAGAAAAGATCATCCAGGATAGCGGGCGTGGGAATTAGGGAGCTTCCGCTGGTGCTGTCTTGGGGCTGGGGCTGACATGAGTTAGAAAAGTCTCTGGAGACAAATCATCCTCCTTTTCTGATGGGAAGGGGGAAAGAGACTTTTCTTGTGCCTGCTTCCTTTTAGTAGCCCTCGAAATAATCCTTATGCCAAAGTGGCACACTTGGGAGTGGCATATTCTCCTTCACAAGGACTAAGATACGCTCACCAAGCTTTTCTTTAAGCAGTAGTGGGGACTGAACCCAGAGCTTCATGCATACGAAGCAAGCCTTCTACCACTGAGCTACACACCCATCCCGTGCTGACAGTTCATGATGAGCCCCTGGCTCCTTCCATCTTTGTCCTCCCTCACCCACATCTCATCCCAGAAACATGTGTGACAATCTCCTGTTCCACATGTCTGAGCCTCTCTGCAGATTCCTTTGTGTTTAAGTTTCCTGTGAGAACCTTATTCTAATGCAAATGTGCATGACAGGACAGAGCTTCTTTGTACAGTGTCTCCATACTGTTCTCCCCAACACTCCCTTCAAAAGTGGATTCCTGCTCTACCCTAGACCTCAGTATTCCCTTTGGAATGTGACTTGCATTCTTGAGAAGTTGAGGGAACAAATTAGATAAATACCTGCTAGAGTAACTCATTAGAGGAATTCTGAAATGGAGATGTCTCAGTGACCCTTCAGATTTCTCCAGGAAAGCTTGCATGGTTGCTAGGAGACCAAGAATAGGTGTTAACCACACCTAGCATGAAAATATTTCCAACCTAAAGCACTGTAATTATATGCAGAAGAATTTTTAGCTGCTGTTCTATTATCTTTGAAAAAGTCAATCTGACAAATATTTATGGGACTAACACATACAGGGTCTTGCCCAAGGCAGAGATCTGATTATGTCACTCTTCTGTTTAAAAGCCTCCTGTGTCCTCTGCACCCCAAAAAGTGCACCTTCACAGAATGTATTCAGAGCTGCTTATCTGACCCAGGAAGCTAGCCTCACTTTATGCCTCCCCCAGCCTCACCCGGCCACTCTCCCCTGTACTGCACACTCCTGAGTCTCCCTAAAATCCCATCCTGCTCTTGAAAGCACAATGCCTTGTCATTCTTCAAAACACAGTTTACAAGATTCCACTTATTCTTGGCAGAATGAATTGCTCATTGATCATCTGAGGTGTGCACGAATTCAATCAAGGAGTCACTTTTTTGTCCACCATGTACTGAGCACATCTCATTTCCCTTCTTTCTTTATGGGGGACAGCTGGGAACTGTTTTCTGCCTGCCTGTATGGTACAGATTTCCCACTGGTGATACGACTATAGTAGATGGTAATTCTTTTATTTCACAAATTATGGTCCTGACTTAATAAGTACAGAGTTGAGGATTTTAAAATTTAAAAAGCAACTAGTAATTATCCCAGAGTGGTTTTTAAAAATTACACACGCTTTGTATGTAATTTTCATGCTTGTATATGCTTAGCACAGTAATGGGAAATGTCTTTCTTTATCCAGGCTTTGTTCAAGTTTTATTAAATTAGGATGCTCCCGTAAGGGTTCTTCTTAAAGGAACAAGCATTGTTTGACACTCCATGGTATCAAAAAGCTCATTCCTAAGGAAAGAAATGGCTTCTCCTGATAACACTAAACAATCTGCCAGTTAACTGCCATCAAGCCTGGTTATTAAGATAGCTAACTTCTGTTTTTCTGTCGACACATGCTTGCAGTTCACTCTAAATCTCGGTGCGTACATAGGCGCTACTTTCTGCAGCTCTGCATGTTGCTGCTGCCATGCATACAGATGTATCTGATGGTGCCACCCATTGTGTAATCTTTTCTCATCACCTCCTTTGTATATGTCTCTTGGAGCTGGAGTGCACTTCCCAACATGATCCTAAGTTATAGCCAGGTGTATTGTCTGGGTCTCCACAGAGAAGCAGAAACCAATTTGGACATTTTGGAGGAAACTTAATATCAGAGGTTCATTACGTAAAGGAAGTGAGTAAAAATGTGAAGCCACAAAAGCTAAAAGGTCAAAGAGAAGAGAGGGTGTTAAAGGAGCCCAGGATTGGGCGTCACCTGACAGATGTTAACTGATGCCCCTCGAGGTAGAAGGAAGGGGTGGAAAATTCCCTGAGCATCTCTGATTCTGATAACCCTGAGCTTCTCATTTTTCTGTTTCTGGGGTCTTTGCCAGGCTACTAAACCTTGTGTCCTGGGAGAGCGCTTCCATATCAATAAACTCTATATTTTTCATCCTTGTATTCCATTTGCATTCATCCAACACCCTCAGAATCCGATCCTATACATATCTTCCTAGCTTCTCCTAGAACATACTGCCTCAACTCTGCAGTTCCTTCAGCAGTTCATCCCTTTCCTCCCTTAGCAGGGCCAGCACTTCCTCTTCCAGGTTGTGTGCAGTTCTTGGGGATGATCATGAGGAGGAGCAAGGTTAGACCTTGGTGAGGCCTTCTCTTCTTCCCACTCCAATCTTGCAGGGGCGTTCATGCCACATCGATTCAGCGAGGGCAAGGAACTTGAGAAGTGCAGTTCTGTTATGGTTTAGATCAAAAATGTCTCATGTGTTCAGAAGTGGGGCTTTTGGAAGGTGATTGGATCATGGGGGCACTGTACTCACCAGTGGATTAATCCATTGATGGCTCCATAGCTGAATGCGCTTTCAGGAGGTGAAACCTGGATAGGGGAGGTGGGCCCCTAGGGTGTGACCTGGAAGGGTGTATTCTTGCCCCCCATACCTTCCCTTTGTTCTGGCTCTCTTGCTTTCTCTCTGTTTCCTGGGTGTCATGGATTGAACAGCTTTCCTCCACATGCCCTTCTCCCATGTCATTTCTCTCTTGAAGCCAGCCAACTGTTATATTTTATACCCAGATGTCCCCTCAAAGCATCATGTGTCACAGGTGGGGCTTTTTGGAGGTGGCTGGATCATGGGTGTGTGATACTAGATTAGTCCACTGATTGGTTTAGCATAGTATTGGGTATGGGTGAAGAGGGAAGATCCTCCCTTGCTCAAGAGGGAGGATCCACTCTGGGTGTGGGTGGCACAAACCAATAGGCTTGTGGCCTGGATGGAATAAAATGGGAAAGAACAAGGAAGTCTCCTTGCTTTCTGCCTGCCATGCTATGGACTGTTTCTCCTCTGTCATGCCCCTCTGCCATGCCACCCCAGCTAGGAGCCAGCCAACTATGGACTGAAACCTCTAAAAACTGAGCAAATTGTGAGTGAAAACAAACTTTTCCTCCTTTAACTTATGGATTTTGTTCTTGAAAAGAGAAAGACAGACCACAAGCCAAAACAAACCTTTCCTCCTTGAAGTTGCAGGGATCAAGTGTTTTGTTCCCGTGATAGGAAAGCTGACCAACACAAGTTCCCTAAGATAGTAGGTGGAAGCAGAGGAGAGGTCTGACAGCAATCAGAGCACTGCCAGAACAAGACCCATGCCTCAGAGGTGAAGCTCTGTGAAGGATTATTCCCCAGCCCATCTCTAGTCTGGGTGCTCACACACTCCTCATGATCCCCTCTCCAGTGATCCTTAGATCATGGGGTCCTGGGAGAGCTGCTCCTCTATTCTTCATGAAGACTTTGGGGACAGATCAATCTTTGTTTTCTTTTTCTAATTGAGGTTTTTGGGGGGTTTTTTGGTACCAGGGATCAAACTCAGGACCTTGCACTTTCAAGACAGGAGTGGTGCCACTGAGCTAAATCTCTGGCCCTCTAATTGAGTTTTGAAAATAATTTCCAAGGGAAAAATGAATACCTTTGCATTATCATCAGGTTCCATATTTAAATTTCCAGTGGTTTTTCAGTTTCTCTCCAAAGAATAGATGTCTGTCTTTCAACATTTAGTATTCAAATACCTGGTCATAAAAATCTTAGTCCTGTTTGCCACACTTATTCCCTATGGATTTTTCTTGGTCTGAGTCTGTGTTTAGCGGAACTTTCAAGTATGTAAATAAAAATAATCTCCTTTAAATTGGAAGTAAACTCATAGTACAGTGCAGGATTATTTGCTAGGCTGAGCCTCACTTGCCTAGAAGTTATTTGCCTAAAACATTTAATATATACTCCCGAAAAATTCTTTCCAAGTCAGGAAGATCTGAACCATTTAGTGTAACAGAAATCTGCAAAAAAGCACCTAGGATGAAGGAAAGCAACACAAAAAATTAAATTTCTGTTAATAATTAGACAGGACTATTAAAACCACAAATTTACTTTCCTAAACTACAATCTTCAGAAACTTTTTTTCTGGTCCTAGGGATCAAACCAAGGTCTTGTGCATGCTAACCAATCCCTCTACCACTGAGATTTACCATCAGTCCTAGAAATTCCTATCTACATTGAAGTCACAATATTTAACCCCTTTACTATTTTACATTCACCTTTTTATTACAGAAATAATAACAGCTTATAGATATTTGGAAAATAAGGAAGAATATAATAATTCTTCCAAAACTCATGTGGCTAGACGTGTAGCTTGGTGGTATATGTGCTCCTGAAGCAAGCACAAGAATAGCTCAGTGGTAAATCACTTGCCTAGTGTTGGGTCCCCAGCACAGCAAAAAATAAATACAGAAAGCCTAACCTCATAACTCCAGCATTCAGAGACAACCTTTGCTAACACTGTCACACCCAGCAGGCGAGGCAACCTTACGGGCTGAAGCACAGCACAGAGCACAGCCCGGGCGCCATCAAGCCTCAGTGATGGAAGTCCAGGAAACCTCAAAGAAGAGCAAAAACAAGACACCAGCCATCCAAAGAAGAGTGGCCTCACTCTGGTGGCCCCCCAAATTCCTCAAGGCAACAACCCCTCCCCTTCCCTTTAAATTCTTAGTTTTCTGGCTGCTCTATGCTGACTCCCCTTTGGATTCAGCCCGCTTGCTGGGTGCCTGAATGTTAAACAAACAAGCCTTGTTGCTCATACAATGCCTGCCCCAGATGGTCTCTCTTTCTTTAATAGAAACACTTCAATGCATGTCTTCCCTGTGTGTGTATAACACATCCATGTGATCGTACCACATGTACATTTATGTCCTGATTATCGATTACTCTTTCATTTTGAGGGTTTCCTCATACTACAATTTTCCACAGTTAAAAAAATTCATTTTAATTGGCTCAAAATATTCCATTGTATGACAGAATTATAATTTATTAAATTATTTTTTGTGTTAGACATTTAGGAACCACATTACTAATTATGTCTTGACAAGCCTGCCTAAGATGAAGTTTTTGGTTGGTTTTTTGTTTGTTTGTTTGATTTGTTTTGTCTTTAACAAGGAACTACCATTATCTTGAAAGAAGCTGAGGTTCTGCTTCTTGGCTTCTGCTTCTCTCTCTGCTGTCTTTGGTTCTGCATTAACTTCATTAGAAGGTCTTCTGATATATTAAAGAATAGGATTGAAATATAGAGGAATCTCAGCCAAAGGAACGATAAGTGGTGATTAGAATGATGGTTTTGTAGAAGATAAGCCTTGTTCTTATTTACAAATTGTAGATCACTGTTAGTATAACAATTTTTAAGAATGCGTATTTAGATGTTTAGTGTATTCATCAGGATGCTTCAGAGAGAATCCACGGGGAGAGAAGGGAGAAAGAGATGGGGTGGGCCAGTGAGGAAGACATGTGAGAGATGGCTGGGAGGTGATTAGGGGAACCGACCCCTTGATTCTGGAGGCTGAGAAGTCCTCTCCAGGCCAACTCATCTGCAAGCTGGAGACCTTCACATGCTGCTGGAGTGACTCAGGCTGAGAAGCCTCAGAACCTGGAAGGCCAGTGGCTGAGTCCAGTGGTCAGAGAGCCTGGAGTTCTGATGTTCCAGGGCAGGAGGAGGAGGCAGATGTCCCCGCTCCAGGAGACAGAACTTCCCTTCCTCTGTAGAGGGCAGGTCTTCCCCACTCTGTCCACCACCCCACCGGGCAGCTCCCTCTGGAAACGCCCTCATAGACACACCCAGAAACAATGCTTTGCCTGCTCTCCACATATGCCTTAACCTAGTCCAACTGACCTAAAATTAACTGTCAGACTTAGAAATCCGTGCTATGTGAGTGATGAATTATGGATGCCAGGGAAGGCTATAACTAGGTGTACATCTATACTTTCTATTCTAGCAGGGACCAGAATTCCCTGGTAACAAACTTTGATTTTAGGCACATTGCTTAAAGCACTCTCAATCTTTGGCCAATGTCAGTAACAATGGTGACATTACTACTGCACCTTATCATCTAGAGCTAATGTTAGAAGCACAAAGAAAGAGAAAGTAGTAAAAGTGATTATTTCTTTTTAAGAGTAGAATTTATTTAAGGAATATTCTGTTAAGACTTTCTTGAAAGACAGATGGCCTACTGATTGGCTGTGAGGACTCAAGCCTTCCTGGAGAGGGCTTGCTCTGAGTATTTAACACCTTCCTTCCACTGAGACCATTTGCAGCTCAGGCATATGGGAGCCAGCTGGCTCTTCCTAACACACAGCTACACATTTAACCATCCACCTAGGGAAGGGAATCAGGGGAGCATTACCTTTGTGGGGAGGAAATAAAGGATGGGGCTATGGTTCTTCCTAGAGCTGGGTCAAAAGTGGCATTCCTGCTTTGCGGATATAGCTCAGTAGCAGAGCACTTGCCTAGCATTTGCAAGGCCCTGGGATTCTATCCCCAGCACCACAAAAAAGAAAAATAAAAGGTTGCATTCCAGGTCAAGGCCATGACTCCCAGCATCAACAGAAGAGCCCAGAAGCCTCAAAGTCAAGCTTCATGTTTACAGAGCTCATCAATTTGTTTTCAAAGAGCTGCTCCAAAGTCAGCAGCTTAATCAAATTTAACCAGTGGACAATCAAATAGCCAGCAGAGGCATCCCAAGAGGGGGAAAGAGGAAGAAAGAAAAACACACCGCCCCTTGAATGTCCTAATCCTTTAAGAACCCATCATGGCAGAACCAATTGCTTCAACCTTCTGTTGCATATTAGCATTCACCCATTAACTGAGTCAACATGTTTCCCCCTTTTGTGCTATGCATTTCTGTAGACAAAACTTAAAAACAATCTCTTTGGTTTCATTGCATATTGGGATGGTCACTCCTATCAGTGCATCACCAGATGGATATTATCTTTTTCAAATCAGCAGGACAGGCAAGGAACAAAACAGGAGAGTTGGGTTAATAATGAGCTCAGAGTTCCCAGGGGACACCAGGAGAGGTAGAGATGGAAGCGATATGGTGGTGAACCATTTTGCCCACCTGAGAGAAGATGTGGTTGCGAACTCCCTCACTCAGATCACCAAACTAGCACAAACCAGAGTGATGACAAAATGAGCACAGTCCAAACATCTCTGGTGAAAGTCTCCTGATAAAAAATAGCATCTAGGGCCAGGGATTTAGCTCAGTGGTTTTTCCACCTGCTGCACAAGCTCAAGGACCCAAGTTCGATCCCTGGTACTAAAAATGAAAAAATTTTTTAAATGAAAAAATAAAAAATAGCATCTGGTGACCCTTGGCATTTTTTGTCCCAGAAGATAGAGGAAGAAAGGTAGCACCAACACTCTATTCAAGGCTGGCCAACCAGGAGGACTGTTGACTGGTGTGGAAGGGTGGAAGTCCTTGTGTTTTACTTTAACCCTTGCTGACCTAAAAAACAAACAGGTTATGAGAATGTTTATCCAAAAGGAATATACTGCAAATGATATAATGGCCGTGATTTGCTTCAGAATTATTTAGTGGCAGCACGAAGGGAGTAGGAGGTAGTTTGGCAGGATTGTCTATGAGTTGGTAATTGTTGAAACTAGGTGGTAGATCCATGGGGGTTCATTATATTACTCTACCATGTATTGTGTCTACTTGGATTGTGTTTGACATGTCTCATGATAACAAGGAAAACAAAACAAAATAAGTATATGATTCATTCCAAAGCAAAAAAACCCAAACTCTTAAAAGGAAGAACGACTTAAAGACAGACAAACTTTCAAAAAAAGAAATAATCTATCAGTAGAGGCTCACATAATCCTCACTGGGAGAAGTGTCTATTTGGGGATGGAGGGTGGGAAGACAGAATCTAAAACAAATGGCTTGGCTGGGTGTGGAACACGTTCTCAAAAGGGTCGTTTGGAAATTTCTGGGGACATTTTTGTGTGGTACACTCATTGCCACCATGCTGGTTCTCAGTGGGTGAAGGGGGCCAGGGTTACTAAATGTCCTTTAATGCAAGGACATAGAACTACCTTGCTGAATGCCAGAAATATACCCAGTTGAATAGTGCTGATGTGAGGAAACCATAGTCCAAAGTGGCCCTTGGAGGAACTTTTCTATTAAGAGATTTCAAAGACACATAGTCCATCCATGGGAAGAACATAGTGAAGGAGGAATAGTAAAGACCAAGTGGGTCAAGAAAGCCAAAGAGCCTGGCATGGTGGCATATGCCTATAATCACAGCCCTCAGGAGGCTGAGGCAGGAGGATTACCATGAGTTCAAGGCCAGCCTGAACTACATAGTGAGGCACTGTCTCAAAAAAAAAGCCAAAGACTGAATGACTATAGACTTGTCAAGTTTTAGGAATCAACACAACACAGACACAGTAGGAATAGAACATTTGCAGATTTCCCAAAATCTAAAAAAGGTCACACAAACATGGTTAGAAGAAAATTGAAGAAAACTCAACTCTCGCCCCAGATACTAGGAGCAATCCTCCCTCCATCCTGGAACTTCAGTTAAAATAATTTTTTTTTCCATTTCTTTTGGAGTCACCATCGAAAAATCCTTTCAATTTTTCTACTTGACTTCAAACTTCCCAATGATAGTCATGCTTAAAACAGCATTTTTGCTGGGCCTTGCACTCAGGAGATTTAGAAAAAGGCCAAGGTGGTCTTTACCCTGCCTCTTCCTCCTCCCAATCTGTACTGGGGATTGGACCAAGGGCCAGCAGTCCCACCTAGTTTAAACAGAATTTTTATATATTTTGAGACAGGGTCTTGCTCAGTTGCCCAGGCTGAGTTCAAATTTACATTCTTCGCAACTCAGCCTCCTAGAGCACAGGGATTATAGGCGTGCACCACCACGCCTGGTTTATACATGCCCAAGCCGTACATATAGTTTAAATTGGCACAGTAAGCAACTGGGAGAGGTAATAAACCACAGGCAACCAGTCCTGTCATGGTGAGCAGGCCTGACCTCTAAAATACAGTTCCTGATCTGGCCTTTCACTATCGATCAGAGACTAACCTCCAGGAGCACACGGTGTGGTTTGGGGGAACAAGACACACTGAAACAACAATTCTGAAACCACCAAAAGACACCACAAGATTTCATCCTAAAGGAGTTGCAGAGATGGTGAATGATGTTAAGTCAAGCAAGGAGGAATAGCCATGGCTTGCAGCCTACAGGGAGCACTTTGTGAAACAAAGAGGTGTGACCACGATTCTAAAAGAGAAGCAGGTTCTGAAGAACCACAGGAGAAAGAGAGGATCCACTTGTGGAAGGTACAGAGCTGGGGCAGGAAAACACACAAAGGCCTCCTCCATGACCATGCCCTGACTTACACTTCAACTCTAACCATTGGGCCTAGCTGACAGGTGCTGGATGCTGCCTTCTAGTCTTTCCCAGCCCTCGGGCATTGCTGGGCTCTCAGCTTTCAGTCTACCTGCTTCTGACATTGCTGCTCAGGTCCTTGGGGGCACTATGTGCTCTGGCCTCAGCTCCCCACCCGGCGCTTTTGGCTACATGCTGCCAGTGCCTTGGCCTGAAACAAATGTCTGTACCTGGGCAGATGGCCAGGCAAGTTCCTGAGAGAGGGACTGAGCACAGCCATCTCCCATGGGCAAGGAACAGTGGTGATTCATGCAATCAGAACAAGGGGAAAGTTTGCCCAAAAATGTTGGTTTTTTCTCCCTATGCTTTGATGCATTCCTTTTTATTTATTCATATTATTCCTATTTATTCCTTTTTGTCTTCTCTAAAAATTGGTTAACTTGGTAGAAAAATTTACCTAAATGCATCATGAATGATAGCCTGGGATAATTTGGAATAAGATTTATTAAAATCTTGGTAAACTGCACCACAAGAAAAAAAAAGTTGGTATGTGAATCCCTCACAATATGGTATCTGGAATCAACTTAAATTGCATTAGTCCAACCACTCCACCAAAAGTCAGTAAATCTACATGAGTCACAATACTGAGATCAAAATAATGCTGTTATGTAACTCATTCTATGATGGGGGTCATAATATTCATGATAGTCTGAAGTAAGTCATGTTCACTCTAAATCTGATTTTTGAAAAACTATACATCATAGATCTCTTATACCTTAAGTTATTTCCATTCACAGTCCTGTAATTAAAAACAATTTTTTTCTCCTAAAAATTAGAAAATGAATGTTCTAATAAAATAAAATGCCCAACTAGACAAATTAGAATGATAGTTGGCTACATGATAAAAACACATTAAAATACAATGCACATGGATCAGGAAAGAGCAAGCAGAACATGATACTTTTTCTTCATTCACTGGCTTTGCTAAGACCATATTTGAATTCTTGGGTTTGTGCTTATCTGTGACCATGTTGGCACAGGCATGAATGTTCTCAATTTTTGAAGGGTGTGTGTGTGTGTGTGTGTGTGTGTGTGTGTGTGTGTGTGTCTGTTATTGCTGAGCTTGTTGGCATACATTTCTCTTAATGAAGAACTTCTGATAAGCTGCAAAAATTTCACAACATACAGACACTTGATAACAACAGCATGTTTTCTTTGGGAAAAGCAACTGGAGATACAAAGCAGTTGATGTTTAAGTTCCATTTATTCTGTGCAAAACAACTGAGGGAGATACTGAAGAGACTCTATGAGGACGGAGTTTTCTAGACAGTTTTTAGGAAGGCCAGTTTTGACATATCATGCCAGTGTATCGATTACTGAGTTTTTAGCAAGACTGTATGTACTCAGCTCTTTAGTCCAATATTTCAGTCATATTCTGCTCCACATTTTAATTCATTCTAAATTGCTAATACCAACATAAATTGATGAAGGGATTTCTGGGCACTAAACCAGAAAGAATGTTTTTCCCTAAAGAGTTCTGGTAGGAAATGAGTTAATGAATCTAGCATGGTGTCTTCCACATCAATGGTTCTTTCAAGTGGTCACTCACATGTCTGCTGATTGATCACTATGCTTAATGCAGATCAAAGACAAGTATTAAAAATTATGAAGTTTGGGCTTCATCAAACCTCAAGCACATGGAGTTTCACTCATTTAAAGCAAATGTGCTTCTTTCTGAAATCTTTTTGGTTTCTGAAAATTCTTTTTTTTTTTAAACGCAAACACAGTCCCCCACTACCACAAATTATGCAGTCCAGTTTCTCACATTTGGGGAAATCGCAGGGGTCAGCACATCTGGAGCCCAGAGCATAAGCCTCACCCTGGGGAAACCGCCTTCGTGATCATGGTCTCTCCCCTGCCAAGTGAGTATGAAAATTCTTCAGCTACTTTTAGAAAACATGGTTTCCATGCTTTGCATGGTATATATACTTTGATTCCAAGAAACATAAATTATAAATACACTTGCATTTACATAGCCTAAAAGCATGCAAATAGCTCCGAATATGTCTGTTCGTACACATAATTGCTTTGTGGCATCGGTTCCACCTGAGCATATCTCCTACAATGGCTGTGAAAAACGAGTCAACAAGCTGGGGACAGGTCCTGAGGACAGGCTGGGAAAATACTCCCTAAATGTGCTGTAAGCAGCACCAGCCAACCAGGCGAGCAGGTCACCTCTAGGTCCCAGCCAGGCCTTTTCCACTGTTCACAGAGCCTGGCACAAGACTCCCAGGAGGCCCCTGTACCACTGAGTACCTCTTAACTCTCACTGAACTCAAAAACAAAAAAAAACCCTCAAGTAAACAATAATTTTATCAAATAGGCTGTTTAAAATCATTTTCCTTAATCTGCCGAACAATAGGAGAGATAACATTAGAGATGGCCAGAAGCCTATTTGCTACCCACCTCCCAATTCTCACTCCCAGGGCTCCTGAATTCTCAGCCCTCAAAAAACAACCCTTCTAGCAAAGTTTCTTACTTTTACTGATTCAGAATACAACGAAACAGACCCCGTACTCCTTTCTTTTTGCATCAATATTCTTAATCCCGTCTGAGAAGCTTGTTGGCAGTTGACAGCCTTCATGGTTACATTTTTTTTCCGTTGCAGTGCTAGGGATTGAACCCAGGGCCTTGAGTATGCTAAGTAGTTCTAGCACTGAGCCACATCCCCAGCCTGACAAATGACTTTTGTTTTGGTAGCAGCACTGCATTCCAGAAACTTCCTTCCACTTTACCTTCCACTCTTGCTCCAGCTAAATCATTGTCTGTTGATTGGTGGCAGTGTTAACAGTAGCTCAAAGGGGAACGAATGCTGAGCATGCATTATGAGGTTCAGGCTTATTCACATGCAAGCGGGGAGAGTTCACCTCCCTTGGCCAGAGCTGCAAACTCCCTTCCTCTTGCTGCACCTGCTCTTCATGTTGGCCACCAACTCCCAGGGGCAGGCTGGGAAGCTGCTGTGGACCTTCAGCCGTGGAAAGTGGACACCTGACTCTGAAAGCCCCAGCAAAATCAGGGAGACCTACCCTGAGAGGGTAGGGGCAAGAAGACACCCCCTCCCCAGAATTGTTTCTGCGGAAACCTTCAAGTCTCCCCCCTGCCCTGTTCTTCTCTCCCTCACTCACCAAAATGCCCCATAGATTCACCTAAAAGTGGTTGTGTTTTATGTAACAGTAACTTCTAGAGAAGACGGTGATGAATTTACATATATATTTTGGGATAGTCTTTTTTCAGAGTCTTCGAAATACTTCCAGCTATCAGAGTTGTTGATTCTTACAAGTCCGTAGCAGCATGAGTTTTAAGCTTGGGGGATGAGTCCCCACCTGAAGTATCAGTAAGAAGTACTGGGGGGAACCAGAAGCTAAAGACCCTGGCACCGATGTAGGCTTTGAAACTTACCAGGGCTGGGAGACACTTTCAAGTAGATGTCACAGTTCTTGTTACTCTGCTGCAACCCCCAACACCCTGAGAAATAAAGGAGCTGTGGAGGCAAAGCCCAAATGCCTTACATGATGCCAGGGACCCCACACAGGTAGACAGTGGGAATGGGCTGCCATGTTGTGATGCATAGCCCTCTGGGAATAGAACGTTTTTCCCACCACGTGAGGATGGAAGATTCTCTGGTCTACACTACAGGGGGCTTCCTGGGAGAAGGGCTGTTTCCAGTCTCGGGAGTAGAAGCCCATCCACCCTCAAATCTGAGAAGATATGGCAGTCAGTAAATAGGATTTAATTCTGTTTCTCATTCACCCAGACACCCTCCCCACAACCCGTGCACTCTGGAAACAGCCCAAGGTTAGGAATCAGGAAGTTTGCAGACTGGTTCTGCTGCTTCCAGACTTGTGGCTTTGGACAAGTTGTTTACCCTACTTGCTGGATTTCTCATTTGTCAGGTGACTTAGATGTGTGTAACCCTCAGAGTTCACACCTAACACGGAGAATTCTGTCTTCCTGCCCCATAGATTCTGTGTCTTTTATGTGGGGTTTGGTTAAGGTTGGCATGATTTGATGTACAGAGGAAAGAGCAGAGAGTTACTGGAGAAAGAAAGAAAAATATGCTGGAAAATGATGAGGAAAAAAGGAGACAGACAAAAGCCAAAAGGGGTAGGGAAATTGGAGAATGTGGAGGGAAGGTGGAGTGATTCCTGGAGCAGCTGCGGAACTTAGGAACTGTTAGGGAGAGCTGGGGGACTGTGGGATTATTAAATTCCCCTTTGGCGTTGCTAGATATTTCCACTAAATAAGCAGATCATTTTATCAGATAGATTACTTAGTTTTCTTTCATCAGCTTATTTAAGAGTGAAATAACAGAAGTGACTGGAAGCCTGTTAGATTCCTTCCCCACCTCCAGCTATGAAAACCTCTGGGGCCCCAGTACCCCCAGAGCAACTGGTGGCACAGGAAAGGTGTCCATAGGTGTCACTGAATGTACTGCTTCCTGGGCTGCTTCCAGGTTTCCAACCTGAAGGTTGACAGAGAATTACCAGCTCCTTTGACTATTGTCATGGGTCAGGAGCCCCAAAAGGTGTGAGGTTCGGGTGACCCCTCTCTGAGAAACCCTGAGGTGACAGCGCCTAAACTTCCTAGAAGCCCCACTTAGGTTTGTGGAAGTCCCTTGAACCTAAAGGAAACCTTATAAAAAGTCAGCTAAAACACTTGTGCACTTGAAAACACTTCCAACACTTCCTGATCTTTCGACATCAGCAAATAATAAAAGGAAGGAAGGGATATCTTAGAGTTGAAGGAAGTATCTGTATTTCTACCTGTGGGCAGGGAGTGTTCTGCCATTGTGAGCGGGCAAGTTTCAATAGTTCATGGGATTATCTGAACGCATATTTTTTAAAAACTTTTCCTTTTTTTTGTCCTATAAGATTTCATTTATTTTATTGATCCCCAAAGTGCAACGAAGTACTTTTATACAGGAATTACATTTAGAAATAAAGCTAGAGGAATTCAAGAAGGTTGAACCATTGTTTTATTTTATTTTTGTTTTGGAAACGATTCCCATCAGATTTCATTGCATGATTTTTCTGTGTCCTCATAAAACAGAAAGCTAAATAAAGGAGAAATAAGTAAACTTTGTTCTCTCCTCACGATCTCCAACGTCTCACCTCCATCACATTTGCAGTCCCCGGCAGGATCACATCATTCAAGTACCACCCCCCCCCCCAAACACGCGGTTCCTGGAACTAATTGTGTAACCCGTTTTTGCATGGGATGAAAATAAAGCAAATCCATTGGAGCACTTGCCTGTGGGACAGAAATGGTCCTGATGGGGTTGGAGTGGCATTTATTTATTTACTTAAATATTTATTTTTGTGGTCCTGGAGATTGAATCCAGGGCCTTTGCACTGAGCTACATGCCCAGCACACACACACACACACACACACACACACACACACACACATCCGCCGCCTTTTAAAAATTTTTAAACAGTTAGACAACGTCTTGCTAAGTTTGCTAAGTTCACTAAGTTGCCCAGGCTGGGCTTGAACTTGTGATCCTCCTGCCTCAGCCTCCAGAATGATGGGATTGCAGGTAAGTGACCATGCCCAACTGGAGTAGCATTTAGATGAACAAAGACCTTCACTCCCAAATCTTTCCACGTGTGGACAGAATGGCAGACCTGACAAATATTCTCTGGTTCTAGGGAACACAGAGCACCTATTCCCACAGTCATAAAGATTGAGGGACCAGCAGCAAGAAGAAACATTCATCCAAATCCCCCCCCCCCCACTGCATTCTCACAGGAGAATGGGCTGTTGGAAATGTGTGCCATGGGGCCTGGATATGTCTTCCAACGGAACAACCACGCTGGTATTCCTGCCTCTATTTAAGGGATAATTTCCTCACTACTGAAAAGCGATCATGATATATGTGTTTTTTCTTAAATAGAAAAGTAATAAAGCTAGTGTGGAACATTTAAAAAACACAGAAGGGAGATAGGAAGAATAAAATCACCCAGAATTATAAAATTTTAGTGTAAATCATTTTGGGCTTCTTCTACGTACATTTATGTTCATGGAATATATATGCATATATGATAAAAATAAAATGCCATACATTTGCTTTGTAGACCAATCTTTTAAAGTTAATCATAGAATGTGACCACATCCCCATTGCATTAAATATTATTCTCTATCAAGACTTGAAGTGACTGTATACTATTGCATTACAGAGTGGTGCTATGATTTATTTTACCAAGTCCCAATGATTACCCATTAATTCCAATTTTCTGCTATTAAAAACAATAGTTCATGGGAGCCTTTGTGAGCAAATCTTGGCAGATGTGAGCAATAAATTCGCAGGCATAAATTTGGAAATGTTGAAACGCCAGGTCACAGAGTATGCCCTAATTTGAAAGGTTTGTGACGTGAAACTCTGAACAACAACTTTCAGCCTCCCCAGTTTTGAAAACATTGCATATTATCTTTAAAAACTCTTTGCCAGTTTGATAAAAGAAAAATGTTGGGTTCTATACCCAGCACTGAAAAAAAAAGTTATTTCAATGTGGTTTGATCATGAATTTCTGTGGCTGTTAATGAATGTGAGAGATTTTTTCATGTGTTTATTACCATTAATATTTTTCTTTTTCTTTTGACTATCCCCCCTCCCCTTTTGGTGTGTTTGTCTTTCTTTTACTGATCTACAAGACCTCTTCAAATGTGACCCTTTGTTAATATACTTGCGAATCTCTCCTGGCTTCTGTTCGCCTTCATTTTATTTGCAGTGTTTTTTCATTTGCAGAGTTTTTCATTTTTATGCAGTAGCAGCAACTTTCTCCTTTATGTGTTCTGACTTTGCTGGTAGACTGTTATGGGTAAATTATGCTCATGGCTTGCAGTAGCTCTCCTAGGGTTTTACAAGATTAAATAGTAACTGATGACAAGGGCCAACTTCTTAAGTGTCCTTACTTCTCCTTAAGTGTCCTATATTTGTTAAGTAGTAAATTGCTTATTAAAAACACATTTTAATTGAGTACATACTATGTTCTAGGATTACTCCTACAGATGAGATAGATACTAGTACAAAACTATTTCTTGGGTCAGGGAGTCAGCTCAGTGGTTCCAGCACCTGGCTTGCAAGTCAAAGGTCCCGAGTTCGATCTCCGGTACCAAAAAAACCAAACCAAAACAAAACAAACTATTTCTTGGTGAATTCCACCAGCATGTCTTAAATAGTTAATGCATGTGAACAGTGAAGAGACCAGGGCAAGAATGAGGGAATCAAGATGAATCAAGAAGACCTCTGTCACTTGAAAAATTTATTGTTCAATAGACTTTATTTTAAATGTATTATTAGGGCCAGGAATTTAGCTCAGTGGTTTCACCACCTGCCACACAAGTGCAAGGACCCAGGTTCAATCCCCGGTACCAAAAAACAACAACAACAACAACAAAAACAATAAATGTATTATTATTATTTTATTATCATTATTATTATCATTATCATTATTATTATTTGAGGCACTGGGAACTGAAGCCAGGGTCTTTGTACTGAGCTACATCCCTAGCCTTTTTTATTTTTTATTGTGATACAGGGTCTTGCTAAGTTGCTAAGTTCCCTGGCTGTGTTCAAATTTGTAATCCTCCTGTCTCAGCCTCCCAGAGTGCTGGGATTACAGGCTTGCACCACCATTTCTACATCATTCTGTTGGCTGTTGAGAGTCAGGAGTCTACAAGACAGGCTGGGGTGGGATGAATTGATGGACATAAACCCTGTGACAGTCAGCTTTCCATTGCTATAACAAATCCCTTAGCTAATCAGCTTATAGAGATAAAAGGTTTACTTTGGCTCACGTTGGTTTGCCCCATTACTTTTGGGTCTGTGGCAAGACAGCACATCATGGAGGCAGTGCATAGCAAAACCACTCACATCATGGGTGGAAGGCTGAAGAGAGAAAGATATTGTGGTCCCACAATCCCCTTCAAGGGCAACAATGACCTCCCATGAGGCCCCCCACATCTTAAAGTTTTCCACCACCTTCTAAAGCACAAAACTAAGGAGCAAGCCTTTAATATCTGGGCCTTTGGGGGACACCCCAGATCCAAACTATAGTCAATGCCTTCTCTTGATGGCAGGGGGGTGCAGGTCACACTAGAGAAGGACACACACAGTGGGAGACACTGTTTTGGCCACCTCTGGACAATAGAATCTGCCACCGATTGTTTTTAGAGCCTTATTATGGGGTGAAATACAATGTACAGTAGTAGTACTGTAGGAGCGTAGACAGATAAGTCCTGGACTCATCCTGGAGAACAGGAGGAGGAGAAGGAGCCACTAGGCAGAAGGCTGCCTAGAACAAATGCCATCTCTCATGGTAGCTGCCACTTCCTGCTGAAAGTTCCTTAGGAAGCGGGATTGGGGTAGGTTCCTCTTTTGATTTTTTTTATTGTAGTAAAATACATATAACATAAAACTTACCATCTTAATCATTTTAAGTGTGTAATTCAATGGAATTCAATACATCCATAATGTTGCACAACCACTATCACCCTCCATCTCCATAGCTCTTCTCATCTTGTAAAACCGAAGCTGAGCCCACTGAACACTCGGTCCCCACTCCCTCCTCCTACCAAGCCCTGGCAACCACCATTCTACTTTCTGTTTCTTTGATCTTCACAACCCTAGAGCACCTCAGCAAAGCAGCATCACATTCTGTTGTCTTTTGGTGACTGGCTCATCTCACTTGGTGTAATGGCCTCAAGACAGGTCCTCTTCCTTACGCATCAGCTGCAGGCTGGGGTCACAGCGCACTCTCAGCCGGGGCCCTGTCCAGACAATCCAACTCTCAGTACCTATCCATCCTGCACAAGTTCGGTCTTCTAAAACACAGGTGTGGGCGTGTGTGTGTGTGTGTGCCAAACCCATTCTAGAAACCAATTTTGCCCCTTCTTTGAGGAAAAAAAAATGATTTATTGAACTCTAAAGAAAACTTAACATCTAAACAGTAGCCTCTGTATATATAGTTAACTGGACCTGAGAATTTCTCTGATAGATGGTTAATGTTCCCTTACATCTTGGAACATTTGCTACACTAAGAGTCCAAAGGTAACAATGTTTCCACCTCCAGGAAAGTAAACTGTTAAGAAGTTTCCTAAATGGCAGGTCCCAGGTAATAAAACAAAATGATTAAATCCCTCTTTACAAAGCCCCTACTAACTCAGTTGAAATAAACAGTCCATGTATTAGAGTTGGAAATTCTATTATTATAGAACGGTCTTGCCGAAATGGGTTGTGACCTCTGTGGAGAATTATAAAGAACTAGATACGGGCTGTTCCTTTAATGCTGTTTGTGCTCATACAAATGCTGCCCTTTTACACCCACGAATGCTTAACTACTGAGTTAAAAACAAGTACATGGTAATTTGGACCACTCCAGAGTCTGCTGGCTGTTTTGTGGTTTTATGCAATTCGTGCGTTGTATACAAGAAGGCTTGACCTGGAGCAGGCATCTAGAGCTGTGTAATTAGAAACACTTCCCAAGGAAATTACAGTGACAACTGCAGGCTTCAGGATTTCCGTGGGAGCCTGGGGCTGCAGATATTCATTACAGGTACTTGGGAGGCACAGCTGGCCCTGCTGAAAACCATGTCCAATGGTTGTGTCACTGAATACAAGCGTTGAAGACGCCCAGAGATGCCCAGAGCCAGAAATCGTGTCTATAGCAACCCACTGCTCCATTTTTAAACTTTTCATTGCTTAAAAAGGAATTGCTTCAGTTTTCTCTCTTTTTTCTCTTTTTCTTCCCACCAATTTCAGAGTTTGTACCAGCACTGAATATACTCCTGGTCTAGCATTTCCTGGTGGTTAATGACTAGCTGGGTTAAGTGCCCTTGGCTTTACTTCCAGCCAGTCCTTAATTGCTGCACCAGGAAGCACTTTCCAATCAAATTATTGTTTAATCCACACAAAAGAAAATGAACTATTATTGCCTTCCACAATGATCGACTTTCCTTGAGCCTGTGTAGGAGTGGTAGAGGTTGTAAATTAAGGAGAGTGTACCTCTGGGGTTCAGGGAGAGGGGCGAAGTGAAGTTCATGGAGAACTGTCAGGGTCGGCTCACTGTGGGGTGGGCTATGCCGGCTGCAGACAGTAAGAGCAGGACGGTCACTGTGCACCATCTTGGTCCCTCAGCCGCTCTTTGTCAAGGCAGCCCTGTAACATAAGCCAGGTGCTCCAAATCCTCCTGTGGGAGAGACTGAGAGGGGAAGGTGGCTTCCTTGAGCAGCAGATGCCTGAAATCTGCAAGCACAATCACCCAGGCTCCTGAGTCTTGACCGTGTGCCACAAGGCCTGGTGCCTGAGGCTCAAGCACTGATCTCCAGCAAAGCTAGCAATGCCGCCGAGGGAGAGTGCAGTCATCGCTCAGGTGACAGGTGGGGAAACTGAGACTCAGGTTAACCTGGCTGGGGCCCATCACCCTGGCAAACGGCAGAGCCAGAACTGGATTCTTAGACTCTCTATCACGGCCTTAAAATTTCTGTAAAACATGTACAACATCCACTTTATGATCTTCACCATTTTCATGTGCAAAGTTCAGCGACGTTATATACAGCCACATGATTGTGCAATGCTCACTGCCTCCCATCCCCAGGACCTTTTCATCTTGCAAAACTGAAACTCTGTGCCCATGAAACACTAACTCCCAGTCCCTCTCCCCCAGCCCCTGGCAGCCAATATTCTCCTTTCTGCCACTGGGAGTTTGACAACTCCAGGCACCTCACAGAGGTTGAATCATATACCATTTGTGTCTTAGTGACTGGTTTAACCTACGTAGCACAATCAAGGCCGTGCACCCTGCAGCATGCATCACAATTTCCTTCCTTTGAAGACTGACTGATACATACGCTCCTTGTTTAAAACGACAGAGTTAAGGTCCTTCGACTGGGTTGTTAAATGAATTGGTCACTAAATGAGGAAAGGTATATAGTATGTACATTAAAATAGAATAAAGTCAACTTGATGACTTTGCTTTTATTTGCATAACTCTTACATGCAGTGCTGTAATGTATAACAGAACATATAACTACAGCATGTAAAGCACAATCAGCAAAAATTACAGTATTATATAAACAAGGTGTACTGTACAAAAAAGACATTATCACTCTATGAACATGATGCATCAAAGTGTACCAATAAAAGAGGGTCGAAAGTCCAAACAGAGTACCTTACCCGTAAGTCAAACATTTGTTAAACAGGTAGGTCATTAAAGGAAGAATGTATTTCAATGTATGTGTGCACCACGTCTTGTTTATCCACTTATCTGTGGTTGGACATTTGAGTTGCTTCCACCTTTCAGCTATCTTGGAGAACCCCGCTGCAGTCAGGGCTTCACCCCCAGCCTCCCTGGGCCTTGGAGGTGGAACTCTTAAAAGAGGGATCCCAGCTGTGACCCCTGCCAATCTGGGGAGCCCCGTAGCCCACTGATCCACACCACCCACCGCCGTGGCCACGAGCCTCATGCAGGGCTGCCAAGATGGGCTCCCAGGCTCACGCTGGCACCTCCGAGGAGGGATTCTGGTGCTCGGGCACAGCTCCTCTGGGTCCACGAGGCTGGGTTCAACCCCAGCACCAAAACAAGACACTGTTCTGTTCTGTTGGAACTACTGGATTCCACACCCAGACCACAGCCTGACCTGGGGCTGAAGTCTGATCTGCCAGGTCGCCAGCATGGTTAGGACAAGGGGTGTTACACACCCAGAGGTCCCACTCAGAGTGGGATTTGTGGGCATGAGGAGCGTTTGGGTTGTCATAACTGATATTTAGCCTGTGAGGCCAGGACTTAAGGTGACCTACAATGTCTGAGGCAGTCACTTACCCATAGAAAAGGATGGTCCTGTATGCTGAACCCCATTCACGTGAGGTTGTCACTCAAGTGTCCTTGTCCTCCAGGAATCTGGAGGGTAGAGACAGTGATCACTATCCCATGTGACATGTATGACTCTGCCCCCAGACTCTTAGAGGCTTTACTTGGAAGAGAGTGTTTAAACTGGGCTCTAGGCTGGGGATTTAGCTCAGTGGTTTCACCACCTGCTGCTCAAGCACAAGGACCCAAGATCGATCTCCGGTACCAAAACAACAGCAAAACTGGGCTCTAAAAGGTGGAGAAGGAGAATCAGGCAACTCAGTGTGCTGCGACACAGAGCTGGCGGTGACTCTGTGGAGCTGCCCAGGAAGGTGAATCCAGGGAGGACAGCAGAGCAGGTCCTGACAGCTGCTGCATTATGCCGGAGGGCGGGTGCAGACCCCGTGTGACCTTGGATTGCATGGGGTGATGTTTTCAAGGCCCTGCCTGGGACACCCAGCACTCCTCAGCCTCCTGACCTTGCCGAGAGCTCAGGGTTCCCTCCAACTCCTCTCCCAGGAGCTGTGCCGTTCCCACGGAGGACAAGAACTCACATTTGTGGAACAGCTACTTGATGTGCCAAGCGCTTTGCACAGTTCTGTTCTCTTCAGAAAGGGGACCCTTGCTGGGGTGGCCAGGAGACAAAGTCTCCTGTCGCGGTCTTTCCTGAATGTTAATTTCAGGAACGTAAATTAGCGTAAGTGGTAAACAATCTGAAGCATCATTTTTACATCAAATCAATTGTGGGTAAATTATGGAGCAGAATGCTAAATAAACGCACATTTTTTTTCTTAACTTATTATTTGAAGGGGTAATACTCATGGTCCAAAACTCAAGGGTATATCAGAGAGTTGAGAATGGAAATGTACACATCTAGTCTCCAACACCTCTCCTAGGAGGTAACCCAGTGGTGACGAACTTATGCCACGTGGGCCACAGCTGGCTGTTTGTTATTTTTGAAACCTCTAAAAGGTTTGCCATCAATGGGTTAGGGAACCACTATTTTCCATTTCTCAGGAATCCTGAAAGAGACATTCTACCCATAATAAGGAAGTAAACATCTATGTATGCAGGGATTTTTAAAATGCAAACAATAGCATAATACATGCTAGCGTTAATAGCATAAAATATACACCCCTCTGCAGCTTGCTATTTTCAGGTAACACATCTTGGCGATCTTTCCACCACATATTCAGGTGAGTCACCCCATTCGTGGAAGAGCTGTACCAGGTGTTATTTGCATAGCTGTGCTGACTGTGAGCCAGCCTTCTGACGATCACTCCCAGTGTTTTCCTATTACCAACAACAGTATAATAAATACAGTCCTGGAATAGTCTCCCTCATACACGTGCTAGAATATCTGCAGGGTAAAGTGAGTCACAAGGTACACTGTACTGTCCAGTCACTGTCTGAAGAGATCGTCCAGCCTGCACGCCCTCAGTGTGTTTCCTCCCCTCTCAGGCAATGCACAATTGACAGCAGTGTGTTCTCACACTTCCGGACCTCTGCCGATCTGATACGTGACAAGTCGTTTCTCCTAAGTCTTTATTTGCTTGTCCTGTACTAGGAAAGAGGTTGAGTATCTCTCTCTATGTTGTGGAGTCCTTTGTGTTTCTTCTTCTGGGAACTGTTTATTTATATCATTTGCCCATTTCTATACTGTGCTGTTGGCTTCTTTCTTATCAATATTTAGGATTTCTTTAAATATTAAAGAGAGGGGAGCTGTGATGTAGCTCTCTGGTACAGTGCCTGCCAGGCATGCTTGAGGCCCTGTTTGAGCCTCAGCACACACACACACACACACACACACACACACACAATTATGGAAAGGTGCAGTTTGTGATAGGAGTTACAAATATTTCCCTCCAGTATGCTTGCCTCCCTCATATGGTCATTTGTAATTTTTTTGTAGCTGAATTTTATATTTTGGCCTCTTTTTGGTTTTATGTCATCCTTAGAAAGGCTGCTCCTCTACCTGAAGTGATTAAAAATATCCTCTCATGGGCTGGGGATTTAGCTCAGTGGTTTTGTGCCCTGCTGCGTAAGCGCAAGGACCCAAGTTCAAGCGCCGGTACACCCCCCCAAAAAAAATTTTCTCACTAATTCATTCCATCAGAAGTTTACTAAGCTCTGACTCTGGCCCGAGCACTCTTTCAGGTCATGGTGTTCAAGGGTTGAACAAAACAAACTTTGCAGAGTTCTTTTGTGAAGGTTCTTTCTGTAGCACTTTCCCAAAGGGCTTTCATGGTTTTGTTCTCTGCATTTATATCTTTTTGCCATTGGGAGTTTCATTTGATGTAAACTGTTAGGGATTCCCCTCCCTCCGCTGGCAGCGAGTTGTCCCAACACCTTTGAGTGAAGAATCCACGGTTTCTGTACTGAATGGAGAAGTCAGTTTCATCACATGCCAAATTCCCACAGCTCATTCACTTGTCAGCTAAAAAGAAGGCCTGGAAGTGTCCTGCCTCAATCTTCACGGAGAGATCCCACTGGCTGTTAGTGTTTTCTGCTCTGTCCTTGGGGGGCTTGGAGGGAAGTCAGTATTATTGACACTTTTTACCTTCTTTAATCATTGCAGTAATCACCTGCAAGCCTTCTCCATTTTGCAAGTGGGGAAACTATGTGGAGAAGTCAAGAGAGTGCCTGCAGTCTTAGTGTTTGGCTCTGGTCCACATATCCTTTTCCAGTAACTGCCTACTCCCATGCAGAAGGAGGTCCCGCCCGGCAGCTGTCAGGTCTGGCCCATTCACAAAAGCTTCGTCAAGCCTTCCTTTATTATACATTTGACATGGAAGCCTAGAGGGCCCAGTCTCTGTAAATTATCAGGGTGACCCTCTGCCCAGGGCCACACTTCTTGCCCCAGGGACCAGAGCAGCAGAGACAATCTGCAGAGACAATGGAGACTGAGTTAGGCCCACAGAGAAAGTTGGGGGCAAGAAAAGGAGTCACCAAGTGTGCATGTCTGTGGTTCTCAGCTGAGCTGGGGCCCAGCTGTATTCCCATCTCTGTGTTCCTTGAGGCCTCCTATATCCTTAGAATCAATTCTCCCTAAGATTTGATTTAGGTTTCTGTCACCTGCAGTTAAAGGGGTGGGGGGTTCTAGGAAAGGGCTTGGGTGAGGCTAATCTTGGGATGGTTTGTTTCCAAAGACTTCTGGGAATTCACCACAGGGGACCAGATGCCAATTCACTTCCGACTTCTGTGTCAGCGGGCAAGTGGAGCACAGAGGTCTGCTCTTACCACAGGGAACATGTCCCCAAACCATGGATAGTACCGAGTCCTATATACACTTCCTTTTCCTATATACACATATATTTGATAGCATTTCTTTTATAAATTAGGCATGGTAAGAGATGAACAATTACTACTAATAAAATAGAACAATTGTAACAGTATATTATAATACAAATTATGTAAATGTGCTCTCTTGAAAGCATCAAGGCAGATATTAGTATTTTCGGACCAAAGTTGACCGTGGGTAAGGGGGATTACTGTGCAATTTGGCCAGGGTGGCAGGCTCCAGAGACCAATGTCCTCTGCTGCCCATGGACTGAGGCCATGTGTCAACAAAATGGTGGGCTTGTCCCGTACAAACTCAAAGCCTGCTTCTCTCTCAGTTGGTTAAAGACATGAAATTGTGATTTACAAAGAAGAGATGGACTCAGCTGCTTCATCGAGCCACTGTGTGAAGATGTAGGAGGGGAACTCAGGCTGAAACTTTGCCAGCATTTTCCCTGCAGATCTGTTTTCCCCTCCTCAGGGTAGGAATTACACCTGCCCACTAGATTAGAGATCTGTATGCTAGTTTTTCCTCATAATGTCCCTGTCCCTTGACCTTTCTTTTCCACTCTTACTGCCAAGTCCAACTTTTCTTGCCTGGGGCCTGAATTATTGTAGTGGAGACCGAATGTTCATGCCTCTGTGCCTTGCATGGCCTGAAATGCCCTCACATGTGAACTAGAGTCAAAGTTCACATAAGGCTTTCTGTGCGGGCCTCTCTGCCCCTCAAAGTCACCATCCATAGTCTCTGACACAAACCTCCACACAAGGACACAGTGGATGGTGACTAGCCACAATCCACTGTGTGACCCGAGGCCTGGCCCTGTGCTCGGCTTTGCGCAGCCAGGCCTTTCTCCTCCAACTGAAGATAAACAGTGGGGCTGTGGTGAGAATGCAGACAAACAACCCTTTCAGGACTTGCACACCAAAGGTCACCCTGCTCTCTTTCCCAGTTTTCTCAAGGGAACGTTAACTCTACAAAGCCTGGTACTCACCTACCCTTCTTGCCCAGCAGAGTACAATGTACAGCAGGAGTTCAATGAATGTCGAATGAGCAAATGTATTCCTTCAGACTCTCTCTTCAATCCTTTATGCACATGCCAGGGCAATATTAGCCAGTGATTTGTTGTGCATTATGTCTAAAGGATATAGACACATATTAGTATTTAAAACAGTTCCTTTCTTTTTGCAAACTTGAGATATTATAAGCAACCTAGTTTCTATTCTGGTTTGTTTGGTTAGCATTGTTTCAAAAATGTTTTTCACATTATTAAAAAAGCTTGGTAAAGATTTTTTTTAATGGAAGCACAATATCCCATTGTTTGAGTGAAATGTAATTTACTTATTTTTCCATGTTCCACATTTTTGGGGTTTTTTTTAAGCTTTATTTTAAACAATGCTGGAATGAATAATTTTGTGCATAAATCTTTGCCCCTGTTTCTCAATAGCTCCTTAGAATTATTACAGTAGCCAGACTTTTTGAGTACTTACCATGTTCTAAGCATTTTTTTTAGATGTCTGCAGTGAATTCTCCTAATAATGCTCCTCAGGAGATAACATCATTTCCATTTCACAGATGACAAAACTGAAGCCCGGAGAAGTAGAGGAATGAGCTTGATACCCTGAACCGGTGATAACAGGGGCTGTCTTTGTCCCTTTTCTGCTGCTAATAACAAAATGCCATAGGGCTGGGGATTTAGCTCAGTGGTTTCACTGCCTGCCTCACAAGCGCAAGGTCCCAAGTTCAATCCCTGGTACCAAAAAAACCCCAACAAACCATAATGACACAGACTGGGTAAATTATAAAGAAGTTTATTTTAGCTCATGTTCCTACTCCAAGGTCACTGTCTCCGGTGGTGGCTTTCTTGCTGCCTGTCTCGAGGGTGCTCAGGGCATCACGGGGCCCTGAGAGACAGGGCGTGTGCTGTGTCTCCTCGCCCTCCCTCCCTCTTCTTAGAAAGCCACCAGCATCTTTATGCATGATGACCTTACCCAACCCTAATCACCTTCCAAAGCCCACCTCTGACCAAGGTCAGATTAGGTTTCTACTCTCTAATTCCTCACAGTGGGGGTTAAATCCCAACCTGCATTTCAGAGAGGAGAAACAAACCATGTTTAAACCACAGCAGGGGTAGAAATGGACCCTGGCTCTGTCTTACTCCTTGTGGCAGGCAAGATAGAGGTGTTTCTGAGGGAATCTGGCCACATCCGCCCACTCTGCTGCGAATGACTGGAAGGAGCACGAACACCACCCAAGGATGCTTTGGGGCTGGACCCACATGCCTGTCGGTGCACCTGGCAGCCTTCAGTCCTGCTGTGCACTCCAGCCATCTGGAAGTTGTGTGTTTGTGAGCTGTAATTACACATGAAGTGGTTTCTTTATTGTCTGTAAGCTGCTTGTTCCTGCGTCCCTGTATAATTTCAAAGAAAATAAAACCAAGGGTTTGCTACAACTTAAGTACAGAGGTAACACAAGAAAGAAAATCCACTGGTTTTCTTGTGCCGGTGTTGTTTAAATTCTGCAGTTAGCTCTGGGAGTGAACGATCATCCTTTGGAAGTATTTGAAATGTATTTTTCCCACCAGTTGTATTCCAGGGATCCTCCAAGGTCATCGGTGGTGTGAGTGGTGTGACACACTCAGAAACACATCCTTGGTCTCTGCCCCTCGTTCCTGGCCCAGAGCTCCTAAAACCCTCAGTTTCCTGACTGATACGGATGCCAGGAGTATGTTCTGTCCTAATATTTGGTCTTTGACCCCAGTTCCTGACACATAGTTTCTAAAAGCCTTGTGATTTCCTGGGTGATAAGAGCATCCTTTGTTCTAATGAGGCCATTCTTGATGGATAGTTTCAGGATGGGTACTGTCACCGGAGAGGCCAAGCCAAGATAACAAGCTTTCTTTCCCTGGGTTCCATCACAGCGAATTATTGAACCAAAGGAGAAGCTCGTGGGCCCTGCTTTGTAGCCAAGAACAGAAGAGTGGGTCACCAGGGGCTCCCAACTGAGGCCTGAAGTGGCGCACAGTCTCATGGGACTGAGCCCTCGCAGGCAGGCAGTGTCTGCATTGAGCCGCAGGACTCGCAGTCAATGTCCCGAGAGTTGGAGGCTGTATTGTTTCCCCCATGTATTTGGTGTCAGAAGTGTCTGTGTGAGTAGAGAAAATGGAGGCTTCCTGCCATTGGGGCCATGAAGCCAGGCTCCTACTGTTTCTCTGTTACAGCTTGTCCTAAAAAAAGGCAAGCACCCACTCCCAGAAACCCACTCTGTGCTGGACACTACAGCCACACGAGGCCAAGCCAAGAGACACACGGCCAAGCCTGGACCCGCACACTGTACAGGAGCCTCTCCTGGAGCGCTTGGGAACGGATGTCACCGTCCGTCCCTCCTTGTCCACAGGGAGAATGGAGGTGAACCCGAGAACTCTGGACTAAACGCATCTGGGCCGTCATCTCCATCTCCATCTCCGTCTCCTCTAGCAAGACTGTGGAGGTGAGAAAGGGTCACTGACAACACTGTTCCTTCTTCTCCCCGGTTTGACAAGCTACCAAAACCTATTCTTGCCCTTGATGAATCAGGAACACTTTTTTTTATGGCACTGTTCGTGCAGTCCAAGGGACACACCCATTGCCAGTTTTTCAGTTTTTCATGCAAGTTAGAAAAGCCCAAAGGCCCCACATCAGCTTTGGCAAGAATTGGAGTAAAATAATAAAAGTTGTTCTTTCTCTTCTCCTTGCAGTGTCAGGGGCCTGGAGACCAAAGGGCCCTGTTTCAGCTCTTGCTGGATGGTGTCAAGGGTTGTTGTTGGGAGTCACAAAAGAAGGGCAGATCCTCTGGCAGGGAGAGGAGAGCTGGGTGCAGAACCATGGTAGGAAATGGAGGAAACACCCTCGTCTCCTCAGCATTGTCTGGGTAGGGAGAAGAGGTGGCTTAGGTGGTCCCGAGGGACAAGTAGAAATAGCCTTATGCTAGGAGGTATGCTGGGGCTGCGGGCTCCTGCAGAGTTTTGCTTTTCTTTCTTCCTTTCTTTTTCAGATACTTACTGCATTATAGTGCACATATTAGCATGACTCCCTCTGCTTTTAGCTTGAGGGCTCCAGAATAAGATCACAACCTGGTTTCCCTGGTACTCACAGAAACTGGCAGGAGATTGGCATTTAGGAAATAAGAGATGATGGCTACAGGTAAGTCATACTGTATGAGCCCCCTGATGGTGTTGTATATACTCGCTGAGCTTGTCTCTGCAGCTCATTTCCCTCAGTTTGAATATTATTTGAATTTGTGTCTCATCCTAGATGTTCTGGGAAAATCAAAGAAGGAAGTCAAATTGACTGTGCCAGATTGTAAAGGAGGAAACAGTGACCCTTCCCATCCCCCTTCCCCTTCCCTTTTCTTCCAGGCCCACAGACGCGACCACAAGTTCCCCCAGGAGAAGAGGCGGGGCATTAAGGACCGCCTCTGGGGCAGTCCCACCTCTAGCTTTGGAGGCTCTCAGCAGACTGAGGGTGGCAGCAACAGGCTTGTTGGGCACCACACTGTTTCCGGTCTGCCCGCACTCGGATAAAACACACAGTAAAATAACCCGGTCTGAGCCCGAGCTGATGGCTAGAGTTTCTCCTGGTCTTGCCTGCTTGGCAGGATCAGCGAAAACTCCAAAAACCTCGAACCTTGAACATCCTGGCCTTTTCTATGCACACCATCTATATTTTGCATTTTCTCATAATAGCTCCGCAGTGAATGCCAGACCCTCTGTTGTAGGTTACATAAATTATTATTACCCGTAATCCTCACAAATCACCCTGGTAAAATATTGTTCAACTTACCTTTACAGATGAGACCACCAAGGCACAACACTTATAGTCTGCCCAAGTTGGGGACCTTCTAAGGTCACATACTTTTAACCTGGGTCTGGGTCTAAAGCCTTATTTCCATTATATCATATAGCTTTTGTTATGCACGATGGTCACTACATCTTTAAATTAATTGTCAGGCTTCTTGATTTACTAAATTATTACTTTTTAAAGAGCCAGTCACTACTTGAAGGTTCTTTTTATTTTTTATTTTTGGTTCTTTTTATTTTTTATTGACCCCCAGTATGGTATGTGTTCATCTAAATCATACATGCATTTTGTGGTCATGCATATAGAACACGTTTTCAGACTGAACTTGAAAAGAGCAATATAAAAGTGAAGGTGGGGAGCGGATGCACCTTGAGACCATAATGTTAATTGACAGAAATCACATGCACGAGCTCAAATATCACATAGCTTCTCTTATATGAGAAACCTAAGTCGAAATAAATTAAAGAGCAAGATAAAAGACAGATAATAGGAAATGGGGAGATAGATTTTTTTGCAAAAGGGAAGCAGATCAAGGGATGGAGGGAGGGGGGAGAGAGGAGAGGGAAAAGGGTTGAAAACCGAATTGAGATGTGTTATGTGCATGTATCAACTCCACACAAGGAATGGGATCATTACGTACTGCAAACAGGTACTAATAAAAATAAAAATTAAAAAAGAAGGTGGGAGTGGGGTGCCTTTGCAGACCAAGAGGAATTACATTTCAGGTGTTAGTCCTCTGTGCCTGCAATGCATAAAGGTGTCGGTGCAATATGCGTTAATCAGTTTTCTGTCCTTGTAACAAATTCCTGGGATAATCAGCTTATAAAGAGAAAGGGTTTATTTAGGCTCATGGTTTTGGAGGTGTCGGTCCATGATCAATTGGTCCCGTTGCTTTTGAGCTTGTGGCAACGAGCCCACAGTGTGGAGTCTGACACATGTGAGTAGGAGCCTGAGGTACAGCAAAACCACTTACCTCATGACCCGGAAAGCACAAAGAAAGGAGAGGACTGGGGTCCCAAAGATTCCTTCAGGGGCAGCCCCACTGACCTAACTTCCTCCACCCAGGGACCACCTCCTGGAGCAGTGGTGGCAAACTATGGCACATGTGCTGCAACAGGCTGTTTGTTATCATTGAAAGTTCTAAAAGGTTCACCATCACTGTCCAAGAGGCTCCACCACCTCCCAACAGGGCCTCCCTAGGAGCAAGCCTCTGTTACATGGGCCCCGGGGACACTGAAGATCAAAACTAGCAACTTCCTCTTCAGCGCACCTCCTTCTCCCGGCTTCCTTTACCTCCCAGGTCAGCTCAAATCCTGGCTCTTGCCTAACACCTGCCCCACAGGCTCACTTCAAATTAAGAGCTCTTTTCCCACATTCTGATAGCATACTGCTTATCTGACACGTAATCAGAGCAAGCACTGTACTCTTCTCTAAACGTGTCCTGCGCTTCTTTTCTATTTTAACTAGCAAGCATACAAGGGTTAAGGGTCACACCTTATTATCTCTTTGTCGCAAGATGGCACTGTACATGTAGAAGTTGCTCAATAACACTTGCTCAACCAATTAATAGCAGAAAATAAATGAATTTAGAATTATTTGGGAACTAAATAGATTAGAATGGCATAAAAACTGTCATTTTAAAAATACTTAAAGGTTTATAAAACACTCCACATGCAGCCATATCTGTACCTCTCAGTAACCCACAGAAGAAATGGGCTCAGAGAGGTTAAAGGACTGGCTGTTCAAACCCAGATCCTCTCTCCAAAGCTTTATTTATTTCCACTACAATTGACTCAGGGATAAACGCAGGATAGCTGGACACTGCTCCTTCCTGTAAAACATCCTCACCAGCAGAGGGCGCAAGAACACGCATGAGTCTCAGTCAAGGCCGTCTACACGCTGGCGCAGCCACAATGAGCTAGGTGACCTGGGAGAAGTATTCAAATTTTCTGAACCTTGTCTTTGAAATATTAATGATAATGCCCTCACCATCATCACCATAGGGTGGTCAGAAGGATTAGCAATACTCTCTGGCTGGTACACAGTAGGTGAATAATAAATCTTAATTCTCATGATCCCCCATAAATTGGCAGAAGCATGGAGTTTAATAGACATTGATTCCAATTTGATGCTTCAATAAATGTTTGGAATGAACTACTATACTTGGCACTTAAAATAGGGAGAGTTATACCAAGTAGGCAAATAAATGGATTTTGATGAAAAAAAATTAACACCCAGCAAATATAAGGAAGCCAACTGGAAAAAAAAATCTTTCTGGATGGAAAGCCTTACATGACATGGCATTGATTTAAAAAAAACACAAGACATCTGGGAGGCTGAGGCAGGAGGATTGCAAGTTCGAGCCCAGCCTTGGGTAACTTAGCCACTTAGTGAGGTCTCAAAATAAGAAATAAAAAAGAGGGATGGGGCTGTAGCTTAGCGCAAAGGCCGGCGTTCCAGGCCCAGTACTAAAACAAACACAAACTGGCAAGACAGAAATCAAAATATTAAGGCATTTCCATAGGAAATCGTTAGCGATGCTTTTGCTCTCTGCTTTTCTTAAAATGTATCATTTTTGTAATTAACATACCACGCGTAATAAAAGTCTTTCTTTTAGAGGAGTGGACTGGGACTCTTCCACTTAACGCTCCCTGACCCACAGCCAGGCCAGTGGCCATGTAAATTAAATCACTTGTAAGAGAGTGAATTGGAAGTTTCAAGGTAGTCAAAGTAATTAAAATCCTGATGAAATTTCCCCGACTTGGGTGCCAAGCTTTGACTTAGCTGCTGCTGTGAGGCTGCAGAGGGAAGGCACAAAAATAAAATAGGAATAATTGTTTGCGCAGAGGGCCAGGCCGAGAGTTTGTCCTGAGCACACGTAACTTGAAACCCACCCTATCTCTTCCTCCGGTTGGCTGCGCGTCTCCGGACAGCGTGTATTTGCTCTCCACTACTTAACTTTCCTGAACTTGAAACGGAGTGGAATTTCGATGGAGAGTTACCCATTAGCTCCAGGGCTAAATTTAAACCTTTAATTAAATTAATCCGTTGATCTTAAACACACTGCTACTCCTTCAGAAAACTGCAGTGGAGGTTTCTTAGGTGTCGCAGAGCTTAATCCAGCGTGACAGTTGTTCCTTGCTGCATCTGGTAAGTCACCCAAACCGCACACTTTAGCTCCGGAGAGCCCCGCACCCCAGCCCAGAAGGCGCTGGTGGGGGTGGAGCTGGGCTCGTCCCGATTCCGGGCCTCTGTTTTGAAAGGGTCACCGCGTCCTCGGGCAGGAGCCCATCTTTCTAGAACACAAGGTGGATGCCAACCAAATGTATGTTTGTGAAGTAAGTGACAGAGAGAAACCGACATATCAATCCCAGTTTATGGGGGGGGCATCATAATCCACAAAAGTTGGCGACAAGGAAGAAGTAGTGTGCCTCAGTCGTCATAGAAATGAAACACGTGTCGGGGCCAAAGTAATTTCGGTTGGCCTTTGCTAAGAAGTGAAAAGCACCAGCACCTTGGGTCGGGAGCGTGTAAATCAAGCCCGGGCACACGAAGATGTTCCCACACTGGGCTCTCACGCGCCCCGGCGCAGGCCTGTTTGGGGGGCGGGGGGGGGTTGCAGTCACACCTGGGTGATCGGGCCGCTTTCAGGTGCGGCGTCCGCGGGGTGACACCCTAAGGACTTACTCGTCCGGCCCAACGGCAGCGCGGAGTGCACTTAAGCGCGCTCGCTGTCCACATCTCCGCGTCGCCCCCAGTGATCGCCCTGCAGCCCCCTAAGTCGGCGTGACAGGTCCCACGCTGGGGCTGCAGGGGCTCTGCTGGCACCCCACTCTCGGAGCCGCGCGCCGTGGTGACGGGCTCGCCTCCCGCACCTGGCTTCAGCACGCCGCGGGAGCCACCGCCTCGGCCCGCGCTCCCTCCTCCTCCTCCTCCTCCCTCCTCCTCCTCCCTCCTCCTCCTCCCTCCTCCTCCTCCCTCCTCCTCCTCCCTCCCCTCCTGCGCCTCCCGCCGCCCGCCTGCGGCTTTGTTTTCCTCCCAGGTTCCACGGCCCACACGTGATTCTGTTATTGCTCGGAGCGCGAGCGCGGGGCGCGTGCACCTACAAATACGGCGGGAGCCAGCGCACGGGGAGGCAAGGGTCGGCGCGGCGCCCCCGCCTGGTCACCGCGCCCGCAGCTAGTCCCGAGCATGGCGCGCCCGCAGGGGGGCCGGGCCACCGCGCACCCCGCCCGCGCCCCGCGCCCTGCCCAGCCCGGGTCGCCGCGGCTCGCGCCCGCCGCTTAACGCTCGGCGCCGCTCGCTCCTCCGGGCGCCGCGGACCCCGCCGCAAACGGACACAATGGCGGCGGCCACCGCCACCCCCGGCACGGCCGCCTGCAGCAGCGGCAGTGCAGGCTCCGACGCCGCGGGTACCGGCGGGTTGCAGCCGCAGAAACAGCCGGGCCCGCCGCCGCTGCCCGCGCACCCCCGGAAGCCGCGCATGGACCCGCGGCGGCGCCAGGCTGCCCTGTCCTTCCTCACCAACATCTCGCTGGACGGACGGCCGCCGCTGCAGGACGAGTGGGGAGGCGACGGCGGCGCGCCCAAACCGGGCGCCAGGGCTCGGCTCAGCCCGCTGCCCACCGGCTGCAGCGCGCTCGCCACGCCGGGCCCCTGCGTCTCGCAGCCCTGGCTGCTGCCCCGCGCGTCGGGGGAGCTGTCACTGCCGCCCCGGCCGGCGCCCATCGCCGCGTGCGTCCCGCTGCAGTCGCCGCCGGAGGGGCCCGGGCCGGAGGAGCTGGAGGAGGATGACGCCTTCGCCAGCGTGCAGGTGCCGGCGGCCGCCTTCCTGGGCTCCGGAATCCCCGGCAGCGCGAGCGGTAGTCGGGGTCGCCTCAATTCGTTCACTCAGGGAATCCTGCCCATCGCCTTCTCCAGGCAGACCTCCCTGGAGCAGCCGGGCCCGGGCGGCGGTGCCGGCGCCGGCGCCTTCGAGCAACTGCAGAGGTCCCGGTGAGTGTCCGGGACGCGCTGCCCTGCGTCCCTCCCCGCGCCCCTTGCGCTCGACCCCGGGCCGGCTCGGGGTTGGAGAACGGGTCCCCCTACCCTTCTTTCCGCGCCCTTGACTCCTGCGATACGGGTCCGAATCCCTAACCACAAGAACTCGCGAAAGAGGAAGGGCCGTGGGAGTGTGTAATCACGTGCGTGTGTGTGCCTGTGTGTGCGTGTACACGAGCCCGGCGCTCGCAGAGGGAAAGCACTCCGCCCGTGCTCTAACCCCAGAGTTGCAGGAGCGCTTTGAAAAGTGGCTCCCAAACCTCCCAGCACGAGGAGAGATCACAAACTTCCTGAAACCGGGTCCAGACCCGGAGGCGCGCTTACAGGCCTGGCAGGGAGCTGGGGGTGGGGTGGGAGCGAACGCGTGAGCCCCTCGGAGAAGTCCGGGGGTTCTGCAGCTGGGGAAGCACTTTCCTCATAAGAAATTCTTCCTGTGTCTCCCTGAATCAGGCCCAGAGGCCACAGGAAGGGGAGGGAAAGCTTGACCCCATCCCCCCAGCGAAGATGAATTTGCTGGCGGTGGTTAAAAGCCACTTGCCAGCTTAAGTTGTCTGCAGCTGTTCGGCGTCTTAGCAAAAGCACGAAACGGTGGACATCTGCTTAATCAGGAAATAGCCGGACCACGTGGCCATATGTTCAGGGGCAGTTGGTGTTGGGCATCTGCAGGGGACCAGAGGGTCTGGAGGTTGGGGGCAGCCAGAGTGGGGAGCAGACAGAAATGCAGCGTGTTTCTTGTTAGTTAGTAAGGCGGCCTCTTGTGAAGTTAGTGATAGTGGAGGCTCCACCTTATCACTAACTTAGGTGGCCTGGATCCTTGGTTTCCCCTTCAGGAGTAGGCCTTTCCCAGCAGTTCCCTGGCTCCCTGTCACAGCCCCTCCTGTGATACTCCCTGAGCCCGGGCTTGCGGTGGCCTGTTGCAAAACCCACCGTCCTCCCTTAGTCAGATGGACAGACCGGTCTCATCCAGAAGTTTGCTCTCTTCCCAGCTGGTGAAGTCACAACCGCGTTGGTGTGGAGCATGGACAGGACTGCAAGGCTAGGGTGTGGGCCAGGCGGAGGCCTGGTGGTTGCACTGCTGAGTTATGGGCTCTGGGCACAGGTGACAGTCCTGCTGTGGTATGACTTGCCTGAGCTCGCCTCTCCCCACTAGCTGGTGAGTGCCAGCCGGGGCGTGCTCACTCAGCAGTTCTGGGCAGTGTGGCGGAGCACTTGACATCACAGCCTGGCCCAGAACCCCTGGAGTTTGAGCCCAAGGCCAGCAGTCGGGCATGACAGGAACAATAGTAAACGTGGGTGTTGTTCTAAGCCAGTGTGCAGGGCTGGCCTGGGTCACCTGGTAGACAGTAGCTGGAGACAGGATTACTTTGCAGTTTCTCCAAGAAACTCATTTCAGGGGATGTGGAGGATCTTGTGTGTTAGTATTTTTGAGCCAAAGAACTTCCAGAGCTGAAGTCTAATCCTGCTGCTCTGAGCCTGTAGGTCTCATTGATCCCTCCCACCCCACTCTAAAACACCCTTCCCTGGCAGTCACGTTCCTCCTGCTACTCCGGAGCAGTACTACTTCTGGCAACTCCAACAGGAAGTTTATAATGACAGCTGTCGACAGAAGCAGCATCAGATTAGAGGTACAAAGCGGGGGGGGGGGGATATAAAACTGATTTCAGAAAGGTCTCTGAAGACAGGCCAGCCAGGCTAGGGATGGTGACCAACTTGGGACATCCTAGGACACTTTGTTGCCCTGCTTTTCAGACCTTTGAGGTGTGCTGCTTTTATGACCCCTGAAGGGCAGGATCACCTGCCAGGACCCGGTGCAGAGTCCTCTTGCCTGGCCTAGGCGGCAAGGCTGCTCTGTCTCCATTCGGCTTTCGTCGTCAGGAGTCACTGCCCCCCGCGGTTCTCTGTGCTGCTTTCCCAGGATGTGCTCTGCCAATCAAACTAGACTTTCCTCAGGTTGATTTCTAGCTATTTAAGGGATTCCACGGCACCTTGCTGCTCAAACCCTCAGCCTCCCTGGAAGCGCTTAGAAATAAAGGTGGCCTCTCTGGCCCACACTGCCCTGCTTGCCGCCAGAGCTGCATTTTAACAAGCCCCCGGGTGATTCCTACACAAATGAGAGTTGGAAAAGCGGGCGCGGTGAAGCTGAAATCTGCCCCTTTTTATGACTTTTCAACTTTCTGCGTAGAGTTTGTTTGGGGTACATAAAAATCAGGATTTCATGACCTGAAACCTTGAAACCCTTCCTTTTTGGTTCCTTCCATTCCAACTCCTGTGAAACCAATCCCAAGGACTTGCTAAACTCTGAAATACAACAGGGAGGACCATTTCTGTGCCAAGCCTTGGTGCGGGGATGCGCTCAGCACTTGTGCATCCAGGCAGTGACGGCATAACTCGGTACACGGGGCTGACTCCCAGCCTCCCTGGGTGTAGGCTCTGTCACAGGTGAGGAGATCCATGGGCCCAGAGAGATTGAGCAACTGCCTCAGAGCACCCCAGCTACTGAGAGGCATGTGTGGTAATGGACCCAGTTGGAGTCAGGTTAGGGACTTGGATCACTGACATCCAAGGCTGGTGTCTTGTACCTAATAAGCCCTTAGATAATTTTCAAGCTGTTAACTATAAATGTGATGTGTGCTTGGAATTCAGCAGGCCACTTTCCGTGGTGGGATTGTATCAGTCAGTGTTTACTAGAGAAACAGTTCTAACACAAAATATGCAAATGTATGAGAATTTACAAGACTGGCTTACTGTGGCCACCCACAGAGTGGGATGAGGAAGAGTGCAGAGGGTCTGTCTGCACACTGGAGACCGAAGGATTCAGTCGAAGGTCTGGAGCTCACTGCAGTGTCCCGTGCGAGTCTGTATCAGGAGGCCTAGGGGTCTGCGATGGAGGCTGAAGACTGAAGGCTCTGCTGGAAGCCAGGAAATGACATCCAGGGCAAAGACTGGAGCTCCTCCAAAGGAACAGAAGCAGGTCCGTCCTTCCTCAGTTCCCTGTTGTACTATCCTGGGGACGAGGTGCCAGAGAGTGGGTCCCCCATATCCTAGGGTGTGGAATTGCTGAGCTGATTTAAACTTCTCAAGTTGACACAATCGATCAGTTATCACAGTGGTGCTATACTCCCTTTCCCCTCATCCCTCCAGATTTAGTCCCATTGTTTGGGGCTCCCAACTTTTCTCAGGCTCTTTTCTTTTGGGGTGCCCAGGGCACCCAGGACTGGGCCTGCGGATCCTCCACGCAGCTCTGGGAAGCCAGCATCGGGTGTGCAGTGTCGGAGGTAGGATGCCTCCGACATTTAGCTTCATGCCCTGTTGTGGTTCCTGTCCACTGGGGCCGAGAGCCCGGATCAGGAGGGTGTTGCTAGGTGACAGGAGTGTGCGTTTATAAGGTGTGTCTTAAGCTTTTACTTTAACAGCTTCATCCTAGCAGCAGCTGGCAGGGGCCCTTGGTTTTTCTATTTCCGGGAGCTCCTGAGCAGCAAGAAGCAATGGAGTCAGGCCGAGTGAACTGTTCACCTGCCAGGAGGGATGCAGGGGGACAGACAGGGTCTGTAGATTACACTAGTTTGGTTTTTGGAACATCCAGGTTTGCATTGGCCTTATGGAAGGGAGGGTGTGTGAGGCAGAGAGCCCAAAGCTCCAAGTTCGAATGCTGAAGCCACCGTGGCAGCTCTCTGACCCAGGCCAGGTTAACCAGCCTCTCTGTGTTTTTTTGTTCAGGGGAGGCTTGGCCTGTGGCTCTGGTCCATTCAGTGTCCCCTGCACTTGGTTTGTTCCTGGAGGCTGAGTGTGGGCCCTGCTCCCTGCCCAGGCTCATCAGGATAACTTAGGGATCCCCTGCCTCTTGTTTTGGGACGGGGATTTGCTATGTCCCAGGCTGGCCTGGAACTCACAGTGATCCTCCGGCCTCAGCCTCCTGAGTATTGGGCTTCTAGGTGTGCACCACCATGCACAGCTTACCTGGGCATCTCTTGTGTGGCACATTCTCCCTTTCTCACCAGCTCCCTGCACGCACACCGACCTACCACACTTTGCGGAGGGAGGCCTTGCTCTATGTGAGGCTGCTGAAATGAGCTCAGAGATGCTGAGTAACTTGTTTGAGGTCCCTCGGCCACTCCTGGTGGCCCCACTTGGGGCTTCTACCCATGCAGAATAGGGGAGGTGGCCGTTCTCCCCTTGCACGGTCAGCACCGTGCTTGGTTACTTTGACCTCCTGTTTACCGCTGATCTTGGAGCCATTTTTCCAGCAGCGTGCATTGTGGAAGCCAAAGCTGCAGTCTCAGGCTGGGCCGGGCTCTGGTGGAATCACTTTTCCCAGACACAGGTGGGCCATGCGCTGCTTTGGGCTGAGGGCCATCGGCTTGTGGCCCTTGCTGATGACAGAGGCATCCTGGGTCCTGAAACCCAGAACGTGGTGAGCTGGGGAGGCACCATCATTCGGGAGCCTGCTGAGGGCAGGTGAGTGCCCATCAGGGGCGGGAGCCCTGGGGCCACCTGGCTCTGTGGGAGGACAGGGGAGCTGCTCTGTGGAGGTGCCCACCTGCCCAGCAGCTGGCCTGGAAGCTCCTGGCACCTGGACTTCGCCTTCTTGGAGGGCTGTGCAGTGGGCAGAGGCAGAGCAGGCACCACGGTGGTGAGATCCCGCCAGCACCTGTGTGGCTGCGATCCTGTCCCCTTCAGGGCCCCGTGTCCTCGGGTGGTCACAGGCAGGGTGGCGCTGGTGGCTGTGCCCCTGGCCCTGACCCAGTCCTCACCGAGAGATGGGAATAACGACCCTGCTCCTCCAGAGCGTGTGCCCCTTCTTTGGACTCTGGGTCTTTTCGGTGTCACCGGATCCCCATCCAGGGGGAGGGGCCAGCAAACTGTGGCTCTGCATCAGGCGCTTTCTTGGAAGAGCCATGCACGCTCAGGAGTGTGTTGTCTTTGGCCGTCCGCGTGCTTTGGGGACAGAACTGTGCAGTTGTGACAGAGACCGCAGAAGCCCAAACTGCTTATTCCCTGCCTCGTTCCTGGAAGAGCACGTGGCCTCTCCCAGCGTTTGGGGCACCAGGCTGTGCCATGCCAGGATGGGCCAGGCCTTCGGAGGGCTGCAGGCTTCCTTTGCCCGTGAGCCCTTCTCCCTAGGCAGCCAGAGGGAGCTTTCCGAAACCCACATCTGACCCACTGCCTGCAACTTCTCCTGTGTCACCTCAGGCTCCGAATCGCCTCTGCCACCTCACCTGCTCCCTGCCACTCCCCCACCCTTAGAACATCTTCCTTCTCTGGGTCCCGCTGGTCCTGGTCACTGCTCTCCCACCACCTGCACCTTCCAGTGCATTTCATTTTCCCCAGTCATTTATTTACTGGAACCAGCTGTGTACCAGCACCTTCCGCAGCCCCTGCCCAGAGTATCCTCCCCCACGGGCTGTGCCTGTGTAGGAACAGCCCAGTTGTATGAGTTGTGCACCCACCCAGGCCTGCTTCTGCCTGCCCAGGGAGGGAGGTCACAGGCTGTCCTTTCCTTCTGTCTGCTCAGCAGTCCCGGAAACAGTTTGTACCCATTTCAGAGCTGTGGACTCTGAGGCGGGGTGAGTTGGAGAAACTTGCCCCTGTCTACTTTGCAGCACCCTGAGGTGGAATTGAAGCCTGGCTTTTTGGGCCCCTGAGCTGGGTTTCTGCTAGACATCATGAGCTGTAGCTGGCTCCCAAGGGGCTCCATGGGGGCAGTGCTTGTTTTGTGTTTTTATTTTTGCAGTACTAGAGATAGAACCCCTGGCCTTGCTCTCGCTAGGCAAGAGCGTTACCCCTGTGCTACATCTCCAGCCCCTCACCCTGCCCCTCTTTCTGGGTTTTTGAGACAGGGTCTCGCTATGTAGTTCAATCTGGCATCGAACTCACTATGTAGCCCAGGCTGGCCTCAAACTCTCAGCAGTCCTCTTGCCTCAGCCTCCCGAGTACTAGGGTTACAGGTGTGCACTACCATGTCTGGCTTTAGTCATTTTTATCATTTACTTTTTTATGTTGAGAAAGGATCTCATTAAGTTGCCCAGGCTAGCCTTGAACTTGCAATCATTCTGCCTCAACCTCCCAAGTAGCTGGGATTACAGGCTTTTGGCACCATGCCTGGCTCTTGGAGGCCATGGAGGACTCTGAGCTGGTTGAAACCATCGTGGCGGAAGTATTTATACCACAGGAATCAGCCAGTAAGCTACAAGTTGGGCTTCCCTACCCCTTCCTGAGAGCAGGTCATTAGCCTGTGTACCTAGGGCTAGACCATACATCTTTTTTTTTTCTCTTCTCCCTCTCTGGGGGCTGTGACAATGTCACTATCAAAAGAAGCCATGTAGGGGCCTGGGGATTTAGTTCAGTGGTTCTGTCGCCTGCCTCGCAAGCGAAAGGTCCTGAGTTCGATCCCCGGTACCAAAAAAAGAAACAGAAAGCTATACCCTTTAAGTTTCAGCTTATGTACAGTTTAAAGCCAAACTTTTCAGGTACAGGAGCTAAAACAGATGCTTAGCATCATGTGTAGGAATCATAAAAGCTTTAGCTGCTGCTTAGTTTACAAACTGTAATGTTGTATTTTTATTTTTGTTGGGTTTTTAAAAGACTCCAAGAACATAAAATCAATTAAAGTTTCTGGGTCCCGTTTCTCTGTTCATAGTTTAGATTATTGCACATGAGTTTATATTCAACAAGGTCCTCATTAGTGTGGTTTGGGTTTACTGCTGCACACTTAGTCACAAAGCCAAAGGCTTGTGAAGCAGAGCATACAGACACGAGTGGCCCAAGACCTAGAATATTAACTGGGGAGAGAGTGCAAGGAGCCACTGCTGTTCCTGCCTTAAAGAACACTGTGTACTTAAATCCATGATAGATAAATAAAAGGCATCCAACGAGTGACCAAAGCAGTTTTTGAGAATGCCAAAGTTTCTGAGTGCCTAGCACATTGATTTTTATTTTAAAGCCCTTCTCTCATTGACCCGATTATTTATAAAGCAAAATGTCTACTTTAATAGCTTGGGGCGGGGGGTGGAAGACGAAGTGCAGGTTTTAGCTCAAGGACAGAGATTGGCAGTTAGGAGGCAGAGGGCTGATCTGCTGAGAGCTGTGTCTCAGGGACCTGTTTTTCACTGGGCTGAATGTTTGCTTAGAGGCTGAGCAGTGGAGGAGGAGGAGGATTGCAAATGTCTAAGGTAACTGGGACTCGATTATCTGTCTTACCACTAACAACTGGTAATACTGTAAGTTCTGCCTCTTGTTCGGTGCTTTATACCTTACAGAGTGCTTTCCTTTATACTTTTTCATCAAAGCATTTCAAAAAGTGGGTGAGAACCAGGCATGGTGGCACACACTTGTAATCCCAGCACTTGGGAGGCTGAGGCAGAAGGATCAGTGCAAGTTCAAGCCCAGCCTGGGCTACATAGTTTGAGGCCAGCTTGAACTACACAGGGAGACCCTGTCTCAAAAAATCAAAAACCAAAACAAACAAGCAAACAAAAACCAAAAAGGCAGTGGAATCGCATAAATTAGAAAGTGGCCATGTGTGATAGAGCTGGAGTTTCAAAGTCTGCATTTTCTAATTTTAAGTTAAGGGTTTTAAAACAAGCAAAAACTGTACCATAGCTGTATCAGTTAAGGAAAACAAAGGTTAGTTCCTATTAAGTACTTTAAAAATGTATTCTCCTTCCTGCCCCAAATTAAACCTCAGAAGAGCAAAAATTTTAGGACCCCATTTGTTTCAGACCTGTGGGCCAGAGTCAATCCAGGTCAGTGTGTTAAAGTACAAAGAAACACTGTGCTGTCCCCCGGGCAATCCCCGCCTGGGAGGACGCGGATCTGCTCATGATAGCCCCTGGATAGGCCAGGGGAACCCTGGGCTGGGGCGTGTGGGGGACAATTTTCCCAAGAACAGCAGCTCTGCCCCAGTAGCCGTGGAGTCCATTCCTCCCCCAGGGAGTGGGCTCTTGCTCCCTTCCCAAATCCATGCCTCGAGGCCTGGTTTCAGCAAGATGTGAGGACGAATTCGGGGAGAGAGCAGCTTTCAGGTTTTTTTCAGCCCCTCGTGGGCACCCCAGTCCCTCTGAGCCTCGGAGTCTTCATCTGGAGCTGCCGGGGGTAGCAGGTGTTAAAAGTAAGAACATGACACGAAGTGCCTAGCAGAGGTTTGGCCTTTAGTGCTTGAGCAGTGAAGTCGGAGCTGCTGCTTCCGTTCACAGCTGTACCCAGCTGGCCGCCCCTGCATCTCCATCAGGAAGCAGTCGAGAAGCTGGACCAACCGGGCCGCCAGGATCACGGGGAACTGATTTGACGGTGCCCCAGGGATTGGATTGCTGCACTTGGTTTCATACACAGTAGGAAAATCAGAGCCGTGAAGGAAAGCGGTTCCCCTCCATCAAGCATGGATTTCACCCCCGTGCACTGGGACCTGACAGTTTCCATCTGCAAAATGAAGCCAGGCGCAGCAGATTCCCGTGTTCATCATTGTGCCTTTGGAGCATCGGTGCTGATGTGAGGAGCGATAGCCTTGCCTCACGTGTACCCGGGGGTCCCTGTCACCTCCACTGGCACCCAGGAGGGGAATGTGACTTTCAGAGACCACTCAGGGAGGTGAACCTTTGTGCCCTCCCCCTGTGGAATCTGTGGCCCTTGTTCTGAGGTCTTTGCAGGGATGAGGGGTCCCTGGGGGATCCACAGGGCAGCGTGGCCATGGCCGGGAGACAGAGTGGCTTGACCTCACCTTACACCCCGTTTCCCCTCCCTGTGCTCGGGTGTGGCAGGGCGAGGGTCGGTCCAGGGCTCCCTGGTGCAGCCCGTGTGGCATCAGGTCAACGTGGGTGTCAGTGTCAGATCTGCACGTGCACCTGTGTGTCAGGCGGAGCTTGGTCATCCAGAGGTGCACAGAGCCTCAGGTCTGCTCCAGCTGGAAGGAGGGTCCCTGGATGGCAGAAGTCAGGGGGCCACCTTGCCTGAGGAGGGAGCAGGTGGCAGCCCTGGCAATGGCCTTGGAGCTGGGCCAGCAGGGCGGATGTGACCTCACCATGGGCACGTGTTGGAGCACGAGGTTGCGCTGTCATGGAGAATGTCATTTCCTTTCAGCATCTTTTTCCTTGCACACATCAGTAGAAGGGAGCCAGGAGACTTTGGAGCAGGGACTGGTGTGAATAGAACTGGATTTTTGGAAGCCGAGGCAGGTGGTGTGGAGGAAGGAAACCGTATCAATACTTTTGTTTCTAACTCGGCATTGTAGTTGTCTTGTCCTTTTTAGAACTTGTGCACTTCCAGAATGCTGAGCTCTAAGGAGTACATCTCTGTTTACACATACAGAATTTAGGAAAGAGTTCCAGGACACTCAGGGACACCTGGAACTTTCTCCCTCAAGGAGGGAGAGGTACTGGTTGAGGAGTAAGGTAGCAGAGTCCCAGGGAAAGGAGGGCCCTGGGCACAAAAGCAGGTCAGGGCTGTGACTGTTACTAAGAGGTGACGCTCGCCCTTTTACTGTGGCTGCTCAGGAACCATCTGGTTCAGGATGGCCCCTCCATGCATCACATTATGGCCTGTAGCCCTGGGGTCCATGTTACGGTAACCGCTTTTGCAGCCCCTGTTTCTGCTCTTCTGGTGTACACTGGCTAGTGTACCCCCCCCCCCCCAGTTTATGTCCACCCAGAAGTTCAGAATGTGACTTCAGGTGGGAATAAGGCCCTGGCGGATGCCATTCGTCAAGTTGAGGCTGTAGTGCACTAGGGTGTCTGCAGTCAGTGCCTGGTGTCCTGAGCAGGCCATGCGAGCACGCAGAACAGAGGACAGACGACATCGACCGAGTTGGAGTGATGCTCCCACACCCAAATCATGCCCAGGAACCGGCAGCACCAGTGCTGGAAGAAGCAAGGAGGGAGGGAGTCTCCCTAGGGGTCCAGAAGAAGCCCATCTTGAAGGTCTGGTCAGCTCCCAACAGTGCCAGGCAGGGACCTCACCTTTAACACTCGACTCATTGGGCAGCATCGCATATCCCACCACAGCAAGCCCCAGTGCCCAGCCTAAATTGCAGGGAGGCTAGAATTTGGGGGCAAGATCCCCTGCTTTTGTCAGTGTTTCGTGAGATTAGGCCCACACTTCTCAGGAGGTGCTCCAGGCCAGCAGCTCTGGGAGCTTTTAGAAAGCCAGCTTCCAGGGCCGGGGATTTAGCTCAGTGGTTTTGCTGCCTGCTGTGCAAGTACAGGGACCTGAGTTCGATCCCTGGTACCAAAAAAAAAAAAAAAGCAGCTTCCAGTCCCTGAGACCTGGCACCCCGAAGTCTATTGCAACAGCCCTTAGTCGAGGTGTGACTTTTGCCCGTTTAGGTCTGGGATCAGCCCCTTCTCAGACCAAGGCTCGTGGTCTGGAGCTTTACTGTACTTTCTGAAATACGTAAACAGTGCCTGGCGCTATTTTCATTTGACTTCAAAGCATTTATCCTAGCACACACGGGTGGAGTGATCCGGGAGCCAGGGAGGCAGGATGGGGTCTCCGTGTCTCTGTCTCCCTGCCAGCCAGCCGTCTGTGAACTTCTGCACTCGGCTCCCAAGAGTTCTGTTCACTGCAGCTTTCCCGTCCTCCTCCGTCTGGTGTTCCTGTTCCCTCATCTGTGTCCTCCTAAAGCATTTTCTATTTACATCTATTTTAAGGTCTTCACACTTTTTCAAGTGTTCACACAGATTTGTTGAAAGCTTTCTGCCTTGTGCCAAGGCCGGGGAATATGGGGGGTGCACCAGAGAGGAGGCCCAGTCACCATGGATCTCAGCATCTGCCGTGGGAGACAGGCAGGAAAAAGGCAACCAGAAACCTCCAAGGAAAACACGTCCTGGAGGGTGCTGAGGAGGCAGTCATAAGGGCCGGAGGACTAGAACATCTGTTAGACATCGTGGCCGGGAAAGGAAGACAGGAGGCCGTGCAGGTGGCTGAAGATGGGACGCGGGACCCGGGCACTGGAGCCGAGGGCTTGTGAGCTGTGTTAGGAGCTGAGGGAGCTGTGGGCAGAGTTGGCTGATACCATGTGCCACCACCAAGACGTCCGCCCCTGAGAAGTGGCTGGAGAGTATTCACCAGGGAGCCCTGTGCTCCGCTTACAGGTTAGGGTCCTGCCGGCAGCTGGGGGAGCTGATGGACAGACAGGTGCTGATGCAGCCAGACCCCTCTGAGACGCAGAGGCCTGGGCTGCGTGGAGATGGCGAGGGCTTGATGGTGCCCGGGGCACAATGGAGGTGGGATGGTAGAGGACATCGGTGAGTTGCCTGGTGCCTGCCGTCGCGGGGCTTAGCACCGACTGGAGTCTCCACAATAGTCACACAAAGATAGAAGACGATCGGTGAGGTGGCTTTGACCCTGCTGGACTCTGATGCGTGCCGTGGTGGTGGGAACTGTGGGTCGGGGAGGCTTGCTTCTGGGTGACAGCCAAGCTAAGCTCTCGAGGAGGGCTGGGAGGGCCAGGGTGACTGGGGCAGATAGCAGGAGCAGGCGGAGGCCGGGGCTGGAAGGACCCGGGAGGAGCAACGGGTGAGGAGAGCAAGAGAGTCAGTTGCAGTGGTCGGGACAGCAGACGGCTGCTTGGACCACAGTGGTAGGGATGGGAGAAGTAAGTGGACTCAGCAGACACAGGGCACAGTGGGTCGTGTTTGAAGATGGCTTGGACATGGAGGGTGGGGGGCACCAAAGAAAGCGCCGGGTTTCTGGTGTGTGACTGATTGGATGGCAGCGCCATCTTGAGACAAGAGCAGGGTGTGGCACGGTCCACTGTTCTGAGATTTTTTTTTTTTTTTGGTATGGGGGATCGAACTAGGGTCCTTGCGCTTGCGCAGCAGGCGGCGAAACCACTGAGCTAAATCCCTGGCCCTGTTCTGAGATTTTTTAAATGCTACTTGGAAGCAAAGCTGTACATCCTAAGAGAACCCTATTTTTTCCCTTTATCTGTTTTCTCCCCTAATCTTATGTCTTTATTCCCCTAATTGCTTGAGAGGATGTATCTGCAGGGCTATAAATAACTTTTGAATGAAGATGTGCATAGCTTCCTTTTTCTCCCAAAGTGGAGGAAAATGTTCATGCTTGTACTCATTTCCAACCCACGTGCCTTAAAAATCCTAATATTACTTCTTAAGGTACATATTGAACAGATCAGTTTCCAAAAACAAAAACCCCAAATCAGATTTCATTAAAAGATAATTTTTTAATTAAAAATCCTTGCACAAGATCATTAGATTTTTCCAAACAATTCCCAGTTCAGTCCTGCACGTATTCGCAACTGATTACCAGGTGCTGACATCTGAGCCATTTCACATATGAGGGGAGATCTGTTCTCCACGAGAAAGAGAGATGTCCCGGTAACTGTGGAATGGAGCGCTGCAGTAACCAAACCTGTGCCCAGCGCGCAGGCAGTTTGTTCTTACCCTGGATTCAAAGTACGGCTGAGTGCGGGTTCAGTACCACAAGCAGCAGTTGCATCTTTTCCTTCTTTTGTTGGTGGTTTTTTGTAACAAGGCCACTTAAGTGAATGCTCCGCCCTCTGAGTTTAGGGAGCCACATGGAAATTGGCTCACATCCCAAATCTGCCCTTTCCTAGGTCTGTGGCTTTAGGCAAGTTCCTTAATGTCCTTGAGCCTCAGTTGTCACCTGCACAGGGAAGGTAATATTTAATCATCACACACTGGGCAGAGTGACTGCAAAGAGCACATCCAAGGATCTCTGTAAAGACCTCATCACTGTATCTCGCTAAGCATCTGATGCGATTATTAAATCCCAGAATCTCCTCTGTTTTACACGTTTTGCAGGAGCTGATATCGCCATATGAATGAGGGAATTGAACTTGAGAGCATTTGCTTTTCTCCCCAAGGGCTGGAATCTGAAGACCAGGCTCTTGCCCCTCTGCCCTATTACCTTTTGATGCATGTAACATTTTATCTTAAGTTTTGTGACTTCTGGAGCAAGGCCAGTTCCGCCTTAGGATCTGGGTGGTGATTCTTGATTCTTGCACTGTTGAGGCTTTTGCTGTCTAAGAAAATACACCAATGTCCTGGTCATTTACTGGCCCAGCCTGTGATTTACCAGGCAGGGCTCTGTCGGTGAGAAGGTAGTGTGTGCTCACAGTTAGGAAAGCAGATTTTAAAATCCAAATGTGTTTGCTACAAACACAAGTGAATAATTGAGGCCAGGCAGCTTGGAGGTGATGGGGATGGTATATTTCATTCCAGTCATCACGCAAACAGTATTTCACAGAGCTGGAAAGAATTTAGTCTGCAGAGCTTATAAAGAGGTACGATGGTTGTTCTGAGTAACTTTAGTTCTTTTGGAGCCAGGAAAATAAAAGTCAAGAAGACGGAAGTATAAGGAAATGAATAAGATACGTGCAGGCTGCTGAAATCTGGCATAAAAAGAAATATTTACATGGAGTTCATCATTGATTTTATATTGTCGCAAATTGGTAGCAGATGCCTGCGTTTCAGACAGACTCCCAGGCTCATCTGAGAGTGTGAGTCGGACAACAAGTCACTCTACCACTTGGAATGCCGACTGATACTTCAGTAGTTTTTTTCTGTTTTCAAAGGGGAAAAGAATGCATATTACAAATCTAGAAAACAGGACTCTTCCAAATGTCAATCAACAGAAGATGCCCAAGGGAGGAAATCTCCAGTTTGTTCTTCTAACGCTGGCAGAAGTAATTGAGGTGACACTTTCTTAGCCTTGGCATCTCCCTCTTGCCTGAGAGTTAGTTCAGCCATGTGCAGCCACATCCAGAGCTGGACACCCCCTTTCCATTTTCCTCCGACCTCGGGGCAGAGGAGAAACACAAGAGCTTTTCTGTCTGGCTGCAAGGCCTCGCTTGGGCTCCATGTGGCAAGGGCTCAGAATTGTGGTGTGGCAGAGCACATTTCCCCTGTGGGTGAAAATAGTTCATTTTGAGGTGTAGGTTTGGTTTCCACAGTGTTTCCTTATCCTATCGGCCGTTTTTCCTGCTGGCATTCGGAGGCCTCATAAAAATAAATTTGGGATGGGCTGACACCTCTAGCTTCCCTGGAGTGCTTTCTCCAGTACTGCCACGTGGGCCCCTGTGCTGATTGTCCCCAGGAAGCCATCAGAGAGTCACCTGGGTGGACAGAAAGCCCAGTCCATGCTGGCTCCGGACCTGCCACGTGGTCAGATTTGGAGAGATGTTCTGCGGGTCTGCCTGAAAGGGAGGAGACTGGGTTGGGAGGATGAGGTCGGAGATGGCGCGTGTGGAGTGAGGCCCTGAGGAGATGGAGGGGCTCCCGGAGGGTCCTGCAGCCCCGGGCAGGCCTGGCGCTGCCCACGTGGAAGGCCTGTCATGTCTGCATAACTCGACAGCTCACTTTAATTTATTTATTTTTGGTATGGGGGATCGAACTTGGGACCTTGTGCTTTCGAGAAGGCGCTGGAACCACTGAGCTAAATCCCCAGCCCTACAGCTCACTTTTAAATCACTAAGCAATTTTCTACCAGATGCTGCTCCAGAGTCTGTTTACCTGCTTACCCATTGAAGGGCATCTTGGTTGCTTGTGGATTTCGCCCAGCATGAGTGAAGGGACAATTCCGTGCCCTTGGCAAGAAAGAGCTCTTGTCCTGCATTCCACGCTGATCCTGGCCGGAGGCTTCTGGGTGGCAGATGGGAGACCCACAGGCTGGAGAGCACCATGAGTGGGATTAAGGGCTTCTGACCTTTCCTCTTTAGGGCCAGGACTCTGCACTTCCACGTCTGTGCTTTGTCCTCCTGCCCTAGCCACCTCTGCGTTAAGGGTGGTGAATTTCTGTACTAAAAATTTGAGCTAATATACTCAGTTCTCATTATTCACAGTGATCTGTTTTATACAGTTGGCGTAGACATGGAATTAGGAAAAGTGGAACCATTATTTCTAGGGGAAATACACAGGTGATCAGAATATACAGTAAATGTTTGAATTTAAAACATTTATTACAATAAAAGACACATTGCCATTAATCACCCTCAAAATGCATTTATCTCAGTATTCTTGCCACTTTCTCCAGCAGTTCTGGAAGTTGTCTTGCCTGAGTGTCTTTCCAGGGTGTGATTAAAAAAATATGACAAGGGCCGGGGATTTAGCTCAGTGGTTCTACCGCCTGCCTCGCAAGCACAAGGTCCTGAGTTTGATCCCCCGTACAAAAAAAAAAAAATATATATATATATATATATATATATGGCCAATGCTTTTGCTGAGTGCCCGCTGATGGAAAAGCAGCCTTGCAAAAACATTACCATGCATCTTCACCCACCTTATCCACCGCATTTGGCACCATGTGACTTCTGGCTCTTTCTCTAAGTCCAAACAACTGTGAAATGTAAACATTTCAGAAAGCAGCAAGAACGAGGGGGAGTTTTTGAGGGGGATGAATGCCACTGTAATAATTTAAAAAATATAATCATTCACCCTAGTTTTCAATCACACTGCATAGGATATCAGATTCCTGTAAGCCTCTGGGCACACCATTTTCGTCGTTTGATCAGAATATACCTTTGCTCTCCATGTGTTTTGGTTTGCAGACCCCTTATTTAATATGTGCTGTTGCATCATAATCAGACTCCATACGGTGCTGAGACTTATACCGGAATAAAACTCCTCTTACATGGATTTTTTTTTTTTTTTTTTTTTTTTTTTTGCCACTCACAGATAAGATTTTTCTTTTTAGTAGTATGTGTTCGCAGTACACAATGACCACATCCCTGTGGGGAGCTGATGTGTATACAAAATGCTTCTTCATTCTTTTCTTGCCCCTTCTCTCTCCTCTCCTCCTGTCCTCCTCTTGATGTCCTTCTCATTGAGAAAGATCCATCTACTTACTGTTACCTATCTTTTTTAATTTTTACATTTTTTTTTATATTGAGGTGCACTATTATTGTTCTATCAGGACTAAGGCTTATCTATATTAAAATACAAAGTCTCAGTTTTTTGGTTTTTTTTTTTTTGGTACCAGGGACCCAACTCAGGTCCTTGCGCTTTTGAGACAGGCGTAACCACTGAGCTAAATCCCCAGCCCAAGACTCAGTTTTAACAATGAGTATTTTAGAAAGAAATATTTATAATTTAATAGACACTTGAGATCAATTTTATTTTTTGATTATACACAAAAGTAGAATGCAAAATTATGCATATGACAATTTTCAGTTAAAATTATTGAACATATTGGAAAGGTGACGCATATACATTCAGTCTGATAAAATTTTATTAAAGAACTAAAATCGAATGGAATACAGGCAAAGTTGAAGGGGAAGAAAATTAAATTAATAATATAAATCCATTGAGATTTCCATTTTAGAAACAAAGAATCATTTAAAATCAATGATCAGTGAAGATTCAAATAAAAAAAAAAAATTATTGAAGGTCCTTAAGCATACCAGAATACAAGAAACAGAAGTAGCACATTAGGTCAGTAGAAAAGAGAATTTTGAACAGTGAGTATAAAAATTAAATAAACCTTCTTTGATATTTAAAGAAATCTCTTGTCTGGACGTATTTAAGATAGAAAAGAAAGGAGGCTTATTCTTTCCTTTTCCCTTTGACAGGAGCCTGATCTGACTGACGGCTGTCATGTCCTGCCCTCTGTCCCCTCACACCCTCAAGGACAATGTAGAAAAACTCGAGCCAAGGTCTTCCTGCCCGCCCTGGGTCTCTATCTTTTATTATGCTCTGTATTTATACTTTGGGTTTCTCACGTAGGAGAAACCACATGCTATTTAAGCTTGTGCCACATGGGTTCTGTCCCTAAAGGACACTGAAGCCTCTTTGTGCTCAGGAACCGCCCCCCCCGCCCCAGACAGTGTTCCAGCACTGTGCTTTGGACCATTTTAAACAGTGGAATTACCAAAAGAAACCCCAGAATGGGAAAAAATGTGGTACCAAGTGGTATGAAAAAGACACCGCGTACAATATGAGCTGAAACAAGCAGGCAGAGCATCACCTTGTTGATGTCACTGGGCATGTGTGTGTTGGGTAACTCAGAGTTTTTACCATTCTGCACACGCATAGGAAAGTTGTTATGGGCATTGATTTAGGAGTCACAAACTTTAGGACACAGGCAAATTTGCAAATACAGAATCTGCGAACAATAAGGACCCTGGGGTACGTATTTTTTCAGGTATTTATGAAGACACTTGTTGGCTGCTGAGGGCTTCCTTAGCTAGACAAGGGGGTGTCTTGGAAGGAGGCCATCCTGTCTTTCACAAAGGCTTGTCTCATTCGGTTTCGTTACCTCCCTGCAGTGACAGGACCAGCACCTTCTCAGATGGTAGAATTTAAGTGCTGGCTTCATAGTGTAATAACGCTTAGAAATCATCAGGAAGAAGGTGATTTTTATCTGCATGACAGTTAGGTGAGAAGCGGCATAACATCGTGATTAAGTGCATCAATTCTTGAGCCAAGCTTCCTGGGTTCAAATCCTGCCTTTGCTGCTCCCTACCTGTGAGCCTCTGGGCGAAATAAAGTAAAACCTTTCTGATCCTTGGTTCCCTTATTTGTAAAATGAACATAATGATGAGCTCGGCATGTGGTGTTAATGTGAGACTGAAGTGAATTCATCCAGATTGAGCTCGGAGATCTTGCCAGGCACCCTGTAGACCCTGTGTGTGCTTTAGCCGTGATGATCATTGAGGTGAGGAGTCCCCAGGAAGTGCATGTCCTGTCCCTTGTGAGGGTTGTAAATAAATGAGGGATCCAGGGTAGGGTGGCTGTAATTGCACGGCTCAGCCAAGAAGGGATTTTGTAATTTTCCGTTTGGGTTACATGGTCTGGGGCTGGAAAATCTGTTTTAGAGATTTATTCATCCAATTTGACTGTCAGCAGATTAAACCTGTGTCATTTTTGATGCGTGGACATCTAATCGGATGAGCAGATATCAGTGGGCACCTGCTAGGTTCAGTAGGCCCTGCCTCCGCGTGTGGATATTTAAGTAGGAGAGGATGAGAACAGGAAGCAAGGGAATGTATAATTATTCATGTAACGAGGAAATTTATCTGTGACCCCCAGACCCCCAACTTTACAGCTCCTTAAATATATTTAAAACTTCCAGTTTCCGCTCTTCTCTCTGCTGTTTAGTACAGAGCAGTCATGGGGACACGGAGGACAGAGCCACCTTGTGTGCGGGGTCCCCAGGCTCATTTCTGCTCTGGACTCCCAATAGACCTCAGGCAGTGAGCCCGCCGCTTAGTGTCATGCACTTTATGCCACCATCAGAAGATAATTACAAAGGATAGGATTATTTTCTGTATCCATGTAATTATGACATGCTAGTGATTTGGGAAATGGAGAGATTTTTCTTCTTTCTTTCTGTATATCCCCACCCCTCCATCGACCCTGGTCTCACAATGGAGGGGACGCTTCAGTTAGGGACAAGTACTGGGCCTTGGTGGGGAGAGCAGCATAGCAATTTCTCTTTGCTCTCATAGAGACACAGGGTCTCAGAACCTGCCAGTCTGTGTTCTGATAGAAAACTTTGCCTGCCCTCCTTACATTAATAGAACGTGCTTGCTGAAGTGTTGTTTTCGGAAAAGTCCTATTTCCTTGAGAGAAAGGGACACCTTTCTGATAAGTAGGTATTTTGTGAGATGTTTTAAGGAGACCTAGTACCCTAGGTAGTTTTTCCACCGCAGACACTTTATCAGTGAACAAGTGGTTCTTTCTTCCATGTCACTGTAGATGATGCTCAGGGCGATGGTACAGGATCCACTGCTAAATGATTCCAGTCAGGTGACTTGACTGTGAGCTTAAAAAAGACATCTGCTTAAGGTTAAAAATAATTAACACAGACACCTAGACAAAAGGTTGTTGCTCCTTGCGAGATTAAAAGTCGTCTGCTGGTGCACCGGATCTTTGTGTTTGTCTCGAGAGAATCTTTTTTCATTTCATCTACAGATAAAAACTTAAGTGGAGAAAATGATACAAGTTTGCTTTTTTTTTCTTCCATAAAAAAAATATCTGGCAAGTCACACAGTTTACAGTACCCTGCCTTTCATGGCTCTAGGAGGACTCTTCATTGCTCTGGAGGGTTGGAAGGCAACTTCTCTAAGGCCGGTTTGAAATGTTCTAAGATAAAAACAGCAAAAATTTTTTAAAAGAGTTGTTGAATTTCAAATAGCTGTTTTGGCGGATGAGGGTGAGTAGAGTTTAGAAATGGAAAGGTTGTAAGCAAGGTCATGCCCTCGGGGCCAGGGCAAGCCTGGCACCCATCAGCACCTGCCTGTGGTCTGCAGGTACTCCAGTGACCCCACCTGCAGGGACCTGGGAATGTTCCCCTGGGGTTGTTCCTCACGGCCTTGTGACCTCTGTGGTCTTCATTCTGAGACTGTTGGTAGAGAAGGCTCCTTCTAAATAAAAAGTGACCTACAGGGCTGGGGATTTAGCTCAGTGGTTCCACCACCTGCCTTGCAAGTGGAAGGACCCAAGTTCGATCCCCAGTTCCAAAAAAAAAAAAGTGACCTACAGTGAGCCCTTAGTGACAATGTCCATAGTCCCAGCTACTCAGGAGGCTGAGGCAGGAGGATTCCATGAGCACAGGAATTTGGAATCAGCCTGGACAACACAGTGTAAGGCTCAATCTCAAGAAAAGACAATAAAGACCCGTGGACTATGATTTTTTTTTTAAAATCTGACTTTAAAATTTTACAAATGGGCTGAGGATGTGGGCTCAGTGGTAGATCCCTTGCCCAGCATGTGTGAGACCATGGATTTGATCCCCGAAGCTATAGCAAATAAACAAAACTAGAAATAACAACTTTTCTGTCGTGTCTCCCCTGTTTTCCCCTAAAATGCTTTACTGATACTTTGGGTGGGGCGCCGTGTTCCAGAGGGCTTTATCTAAATGACAGTTGTGTTTAAATGAGTAGCAACTGGAAAAGAATAAGCCAAATGCTTGTAATCCCATCACTACTTCTGGTGGACTTGCCCCTCCGCTGGGCCCTGGCTTCCCCCGTCATCCATCTGTCCTGCATTTCTTCTCCTGCTGTGTGCGAGGCATTAGAGTTGCACACACTTTACATGTGCTTTTTGTTTACTTTTCACTGTCAGCGATACAGGACCATTTACGTGGTGGTGCTTGAGCTTGAATCCAGAGCCTCGTGAATGGTAACTTCATGCCGTACCACGGAGCTACACTTCTGCTCTGACCACATTTTTAAAGTACTTGGAAAACAATAAGAAAGCTGGGTATTTTTTGCACAAGTGAGAATGAGATTCTTTCCCATAGTAGATTTAACTCAAGTCCAGGCTCCTGAAAGAAAGGTTGGATGCCAGGAAGAGAGCCGTTTCTGTGTTCTTCCCAGTGTCCACAACTCAGACGGAGCAGAGAGGGTTAAACAACACTGTGCTAAGGCTCCCTGCCCCAGTGGATCAGCCAGCTTTGTCCTCACTGAGGCACAGTGACTAATACAGCACCCCTGTATAGAGGGGGAGAAGCTCAGTTCAGTCCCTGGTCATCAGACTCAGGGCAGAGAGATCAAGGCAGAAGGGCCCGAGGAGCAGAGCTGCTTACTTCATCGTGGCCCTGAAGCAGAGCTGCAGAACAGCACAGAGAGGAAGGGGCCAGGGCCAGACATGGACCCCAGGACCGTGCCTCCAGACACACCCAAAAGTGTGCTCCACCAGTCAATCCCTGGGGCAGATCCCAAAGCCAATCCCGTTGACGCTCCATCCTCACTGCCACACTGGATAATCAAAACTTTAGAGATATGGTAAAATATAAATGTCACCATCTTTCGATCATTGTGAAGTGTGCAGTTCAGTGGTGTTGAGCACATTCACACTGCATTGCAACCAATATCCAGAACTCCTTTCATGTTACAAAACTAAAACTCCATACCCTCTAAACAACTTCCCTTAGTTTCACCACGCTCTAGCATGCGTCGGAATTTCGTGCTCACCCACCACGGGTACCTGTGCTGCTTCCTCCTCTTCGCTGTTGCGAATGCTGCTGCTGTGGCCGGGTGTGGATCAGGCTAAAGCTTTGGCTCTTTCCCTATCTTCTGGACGCAAACTCCAGACAAGGGCCAGTTGCAGAGGGAAAGGGAAGGCTGCTTTGAGTACAATGATTCCTTTATGGTGCCCAACATTCAAATTTCCAGGAAATGAGTGATTTTCTGTGTTGGAAGGCAGCAGTTTTAGAGTGAGAGTGTGTGTGTGTGTGTGTGTGTGTGTGTGTGTGTGTGTAAGCATCTGTGACATTAATCACGACCTTTTATTTTTTAGTATTAGCCTTTTCTGTTCCTTGCCTTCTTATCTATTATGTTTTGTTGTTGTTGTTGTTGTTATTGTTTTGGCACTGGGATGGAACTCAAGGCCTTCAAATTGAGCTACATCCCCAGCCCTCTTTTTATTTATTTTAACCTAGGGTCTTCCTAAGTTTCTAAGTTGCTGAGGCTGCTTTCCACTTGCAGTTGTCCTGCCTCAGCCCCTACATTGTTTTTTTAAAACTTTTTCTTCTCTGATATACATAACAGATTTAGAAAAAGAAAAAGAAATTCAAGTTACCCATAAATGCACCACCCAGAGACAATCAGTTAATATTTTAGTGTAGGGTGTGTGCACACGTGGATGGTTTAGGTTTGGCAGTTGTGTTTTGTGGGGGGTGGGTATGTTTTCTTTAGAGACTGGGCTGCATGTACTTTTCGGGCACATTTCTTTTTCTCAGTGTCCTGCACACTGGGAACATATCTCTGTCACTGAGTTTGTTCTGCCCGTGACTGAGCAGCTGCTCCAAGCTCTCCATTCCTGCAAGCATGCTGAGTTCTTAGAGCGGCTCTTGTCAGAAGTCGGGGTGTCCAGAGTGTCCATGCTGAGCATGATTTCTTTGTCTTAGTGGAGCTGGCGAGCAGGGCCTCCCGACTTTCTAGTAAAGCAAACCAGGAGTCCTAGGTGGCTCTGAATGACTACAGTGGTGTAGGGGTGGCAGGGGTGGCACCCCTGGAAATAGAAACCAGATCCTTCACTCACCGCCTTGTGCTTGATTCACTCGACAAAACGGTCCCGAGATGCTTATCAGCGGAAGTCATTTCCCCTCCTCTCCTGAGAGCGTGCTTTAATATTTTTATGTTTTCTTCACGCTGATTTTAATTCTGCATCTCTTTTTCTTTGTTTGTTTTGGTATCGGGAATCAAACCCAGGACCTTGCGCTTGCCAGGCAGGCGTGGCGCCACTGAACTAAATCCCTGGTCTTTTTCCTTTTTTTAATTAAAAAACAATGAAAAGTTTCTCTGCTTCTTCAGGATACTTCCCGAATCTTTGCTCTCACGTGGCTGGTAGCGTGGCCGCGTCACAAACACCGCCGGATGTGCTGAAGGCCCTGGCCCCTCGGGCTGTCCTCCCCTCCCCGTGGAGAATCGGCAGGCTCCGGATGGTCCAGCTGTGGACCAGTTTTTTTAAAAGCTGTTTGGAAATTCTGGGCCTGTTTTATATACCAGATGTCTGTCTCCTTTTTCTAACAGTTTTATTAGGTTGTTTCAAATATACTTCAAAAGGACTTACAAGGTGCCATCCATATGGGAATGGCATGGGTTAGATTCTACTGATTATTATTTGTAGGGTGCTAACTTGGTGCTAATTATCTTAGGGTTTCTTGGGGTGCTGAGTATTTTGACTCATTCAGTCATTCAGAAGGCATTTGCTGTGCACCTAAAATGACTTTGAGCCCTAGACCTAGGGAACTAACTCTAGGGAAGCCAGACCCTGCTAGTGCAGAACCTGCTAGAGGCAGGCCAAGGAGGCTGGGGCCTTGGGGTAGAGGGGGCTGTAGCCTGTGTGCATGGAGCAGTGGGAGGAAGATGGAAGAGCCATTCTGAGGAAGGGCTTGCTGGAACCCATGGGTGCTCCCTCGGGGACCTTGGGAGGTGGCTCTGCCTCACTGGGGAAGGGGGCCACATGGGTCATGGCAAGGATGGGCATGGAAGAAGACTGGGGCCTGCAAGGGTTCCCACCCTTGGTCCATTCCCAGACTTAAAAGTGACTATCAGCCAGCGTGGTGGTGCACACCTGTAAGCCAGCACTCCGGGAGGCTAAGGCAGGAGGATTCTGAGTTCATGTCCAGGCTGGGCAACTGAAAAGTCTTGGTGAGACCCTGCCTCAAAAAGGGGTGGTGGTGGTGCTGGGAATGTATCTCAGTGCAAAGGCCCTGGGCTCAACCCCCAGTATCATAAACAGACCCAACAGACAGATTCCTGTCAACACCAGGAAGCTGGGCAGATGCCTTGCAGGGTGGCACCAGCATCTTTGAGCAGGACCAGGCCGCGGGCTCCTGGCTCCTCAGGGCCATGCAGGATGACCCCACCCCTGGGCAGCCGATCATACTGACAGCCAGTTTGCCCTCACAGAGTGCAGGAAACAGGAGTGGAATTTGCACACCTGTGTTTACAATGGTATGATTCACCATGGCTAAAAGGGGGAAAGAACCCAAGTGTCCACCGGGGAATGAACAAAATGAGGTATACACAAGCGGTGCACTGTCATTCGGCCTTCAAGAGGAAGGGGACTGCTGTGTATATTTTATCATAGTACATTTGGACGAGGAGCAAAGGTGTGCCTGGGCCAGGACTAGAGGAAGCCTTCTGGGCACTCTTCCAGCCTGTTTGGCTCCTGCCCGGGATCTGCACCCGAGGGCACAGTTGTTTCAGTTATCAATGACATTTCGCCTCCACTAGGCCCTGGTCACCTACCTAATGATTAAACGTGGAATCTCAGGCCCCTCTGCAGAAAAGCGAAGTTATCTTTCAGGTCCACGGCCCTGCAGGATTCCAGGAGTGGTGCCCCCTGGAGCCCAAACCAGGTTCCCAGGGTTATCTAACAGCCAAGTCACTCCTCTTCAGTCAGTGGGGAGAGCTTTTCTTTCTTTGCTAACTTTCATTTGAGAAACAAAACTTCAAAGTTGTTTGGAAGCTAAAAGAGCCTCCTTTCATGCAAGGCAGGAGCGTCACTTCTTTTGAAACAAATTTCTGGATAACTCATTAGAATTTGAAAGGACCGGAAGCCAGGTTGCCGTTGCTGTAAGAGGCACTGGAGGTGTTGAAGGGCCACGTGACCTGCAGAGGCCCCCGGGCGCCTTTGAAAACCAAATGTTTCCGGAGATGGCAGTGCTAATTACCCTGCTCTGATCAGTGATCAGCACCGGTTTACACATGGGTCGAGTTATTCTGCTAGATGCCGTAACTGTACACAGATTTTGTGTGGATGGTTCCCCAGCTTCTCTGTTTGGCAGCCACAGGGTGAGGGGCTCATGTGTGGCCGTCGTGGCTGAAGGATGGCCCAGTGTGCCATGGTTGGGAGCCACCAGCCGGAGGGCAGCCAGCCTGAGTGGAAGGTGGACGGCCAGGCACCCCGTGCCCTGCCAGCCCCTCAGTCTCACAGGTAGGTGCTAGCTGCGAAGGTCTGGATGTGGGAATTGCCCCTGGTCACAGTGGGGCTGTCACTTTTCCCTCACCTACCACCTCGGCTCTGTAACCGTGTGGAATCCTGAGTTTCTTCATCTACAAAATAGGAGTCAGAAGATGTTAACAAAAGTCCCGGTGCAGTACTTGGTACAAATTGTTCTCAAGAGAAATATAATGTAATCAGGGCTGCAGCTTTTGCTCCGTTCTGACATCCTTCCTGAGACTCTTCACGCTCTGTGTACGGTCTGCCTGTGCACGGAGCCAGGTCCCCTCCCTCCCTCCCCATCTGTCTTGGAGGTTCGGTGGCCAAGGTCGCTCCTGAGCTGTACCTGTTTCTGGGTCCCAAAGCCACACCCCCAGGTGTCCAGCAGCACATTGATGGGCCTTGGGTCCATTTATGCCCTGTATGTTTTTTATTGCTTTACTAGCAGAAGCCAGGCTGCTGGGATTGTCTGATCCTGGAGAGTGACTCTTGGTGCTGATGATGCCTTCACACTCAGAGCATTTACCAGGCCCAGTCCAGCATCGCAGTGCGCCTCGCGTGTCCTGCCTACTGCCTGAGGATTTCCATTTGGAAGGACACTGGGGGAGTCCAAACTGAGTAGGGACCAAGGACTAAGCAGAGGGGCTGCTCCAGCTTGTGAAGTTTAAGACTGCCTTTTCCCATAGTGTTGGCTGGAAGGGGCTGGGCAGAGTGTGTTCCGTCCCTTACAGATTTGGTTGAGTACTCAGCTGGGATGGGACGAGTGGACTTGTGACCTGTGTGACTGGCCCCACCCCACCTGGGTTCCTGACCTCCAGGATCTGCACTGGCACCAGCACCTACGGAGCCTCCTCTGATTTACCCCTCTATGTCCCCACCCTGGGCTAGCTAGGCTCCTTCCTGGTCTCATAACACCTGGGACCCAGGTCAGCACACTGTCCTTTTCTATAATCGTCTCTTCTTGTGTCTGCCCACCAAGTTGTTCTTGAGAACAGGGCCTCGATCCCTTCGTCCCCCCTTGGCAGCCCAGCACCTCTTGGTGTGGGCACTTGGTGGATGGTGGGGAGTGGCTGAATACATGAACGAGTGATGGTTCAGAGTCTGAGGATTTGGATTCCGGGGTGGGGTGGGGGTGTCATATGCCTTGAGCCTTTCCATGATACCCACCATTCTCCTCTCTGTGAAGCTTTACAAAGTCCACTCTGTGCCCCATTTTGGTAAGTTGGAGTGGTCTGTCTCCTTGTGATCTTAGGAATGTGCTCATTTTTCAGAGAAGGGCTTCATCCCTAAGCTGGTGACTGTCACCTTTCAGCTTCTCCCCAAGCCCCTCCCACTCCTTTCTCCAATCCCAGGCTGGCTGTTCAGATACTCAAAGGGCACCCACTTGACACCAGCCTCTTGAGTTCCTGCCCCTCCAGGCTGAACTTACCTGCATCCCAAGCTCCAGCCTTGGGTCTGACCAGGGTCTTGGAACTGGATTTGTCCTGTCTTCATACAGGGTCTTAAGCTACCTAGAAGGAGAACCAAGTCTTCGATTTCTTGATACTTCTTGGAATCCCCAACCCCTACAGCTGTGAATTTTAATATATGGGTGGCGAAGATGGTGAGAATGAAGACAGTGACAACTTAAATCACACAGTTGAGTCAGTTCAAACTCGAATCCTGCCCTTCCCCATTGCTACCCCTGTGAGCCTTGTCCTTTGTATTACAGCAGTGGTTTCTCGCCTCTTCTTGGGATCATTTGGTCTGTTTTAGAAAGGACAGGGAAATAGAGACATGGATACACATACACCTTTTGTCTGATTTTGTCTCTATTTCCCTTTTTTGTCTTTTTAAAGCTCTTGCTTTAAAAGATGTCATTAAACATGCTTGAGAAAATAAATGGTAGTTGATTGCATTTATTTTTTGCCTGTTGCTTTCTGAAAACGGTATATCCCTCATTTTCCCTGGTTGTTGAGAATGTATTATTTTCCACGATGGCTGTGTGGTATCACACCAAAGCCCTGGCATAAAGGGGCCTTTCAGACCTTCGAGATAGACTTTGAGTCCATTAAGCAATGGAATCCACATCACACCTGAGTGGCTATTCATGTGGCTTTAGGCACAGCTCTTGCTACTCATTCACTTTGGAAATCTTTCTTGAACAGCCTGGTAATTAGAACTGTGGTTGCTAATTATGTATACAGTGAGGCAGATGCACTAATAATATATCTTCAAAAGGCTCTGGGTGAGCTATTAAAAAAGTAAACCACTCTCAGACGCGGTATTGTCTTTCCATTTGGATGACTGAAGGTGGGTTCCTTGTCCGAAGACCAGAGCAGCCTTTAAAGAAAGGGAGTGATTTGCAAGGATGTCTTTGAGGAGGGAGAGGGTGGGCGTGGAGACTGAAGTCTCAGGGCACAGAGAGTGGGGCTGCAGTGTGAGCTGGTGGGCAGGTATGGAATGATGGTGCTGGCCCTAGGCAGAGTGGACTTTGGAGGGCGACGCTGCAGAATCCGTGCAAGTCAGGAGCTGGCCCTTCTCTGGTGAGGGTTTGCCCACGCTTGCTGCTTTAGCTCTAACCTGGTGACTGCTGCCAAAGGCTGGAAAAAAGCCACCCAGAGGGGCTCCTGGACCCACACTCGAGAGGAAGGGATAGGCTTTGCAGGGAGATGGCCGAGTCCCCAGTTCTGTTCCCCACCATCCAGCTCTGACCTGGGCAGGTCATTCAACCTTGCAGCGAAAAGACACTGAACCCTATTGATAGTTTTCAAAGTGAATCTCAAGCCCAGAGAAGCTCTATGAAAGCTTTAGAAGTTCCACAAATGGTATTCTTTTTCCCTGTGTGTTTTTTCCAGCATGTATTTTTTCTACATACATATATCATGTATTTTAAGAGTTTTGTTAAGATACATTTCACATGCAGTCTATTTAAAGTGTACTGCTCAGTGGTTTTTAGTATATCCACAAACGTGTGTAGCCATCACCACTGTCTAATTCTGGAACATTTTCATCACCCCAAAAAGAAACTCTGTGGTCGTCAGTGGTCGTGCCCCATCCCCCACCCCATGTGCCCACAAATCTGCTTTGTGTCTCGACAGATTTGCTTTTTGTGAATATTTCACAGATATGGAATTGTACACTGTGTGGTCTTCTATGTCCAACTGCTTTGGCTTAGAATAACATTTTCAAGATTCTTATTGTAGCATATCAGTACTTTATTCCTTTTTATGGTGAAATCACATTGCGTTTTCTTCATCAGTCAGCTGGTGGACATTCATGGTTATTCATCTGTTCGCTATCTGAATAGTGCTGCTTTGAACATCATGAGGGTGTCTTGGGGTGGATATAAGTTTGCGTTTCTTTTGGATTGTTTCTAGGAGTAGAATTGTTGGTCATATGAGGTGTTTAACAATATGGGGTATAATTTATATGTCCGTGTGTGTTATATATAAAATATCTATATATAATATTGTAGTTATCTATAAAGTATTTTAAAAGTATTTAAAAGTACAGTAAAATAGTAAAAAAAATATAGTGTCTCATATATATAAAGAGCATAACACACCAATGATCTATGCATTGATTACTTAATTATGTACTAATTAACTCACTCTCTTAGGGTAAGTAGATTTTGTGCAATTAGGCTGTGCCTGCCCCATCTATTAAATTGAGTTGGGTCTTGAGATATTTCAGATGGCCTCCCGTGAGCGCACCCACTTATCTCTGTCAATGGAAATTACATTCCTCCTCTACAACCCAGACCGAAAGAAACCAGTTCGATGCTGAGTAGACCTTGAACTAGACGTTGCCCCCAACTTCTGGCTTCACATTTGTTTAGACATCAGAATAGCTTTCTGCTCTGAAGGTGATGGAGTTGTAAGAAAATATTACAATTCCAGTTTATAGAATTTGCAATTATCCTAATCTTTTATATCTTGGGATTTGGCATAGATTTGATTGGGGGGAAACATTTGGCTGCTGAAAAAAAGTTTGAACGCCATTGTTCGGGATGCTCCCTAAGATTCTGGCTTTGGTTTTTGACTTTCTTCCTGATGTGGCCTGGTTTGAAGAGTTCTCAAAAGAGAAATGTTAGTTTGACTCCATGGGACTCTTCAGTTGCACCCCTGCCCCTCCTGGACCACCTGTGGCTGTGGAGTTGTTCATGCTCTGCTTAAGCATTTATGGGGCACCGACTGTCTGCTGGGTAACCTTCTAGTCATTAAAGGGATTTCAAAGAAGGAAAGACAAGGGGTAATTAAACAATGTGGTGAATGATTAAATTAAAAATTGATTAAATTTAAAAATTGATTACTGTAAAAGACACGTTCCTAAGAATCCTCCTCTCCTTCACTTCCAGCACACTTTGCCCATTCTTCTTGCCACTTCCTGAAGCAGTTGTGGAAGTCCTCTTTCGTGAGTGTCTTTACAAGGTGTGAGTTTTAAAACAAACAGATAAATGCTGCTTTTGCGTGCCATCTCACAGAAATGCAAGTTTATGAAAACATCACAGTGTGTCTTTCTCTGCCTTATTTGCCACATCTGGTACTATCTGCCTTCTGGCTGTTCCCCAACGTCAAAATGACCATGAAAGTTAAATATTTTGAATCGATCAGTCTGTAAATATTTAGATGTGACTATTTCCAAATGTGGCAAATGTAGGAATATCAGGACCAGCTTCCCAGGGCAGGTGGCGCTGTCCTGAGGCCAGATGAAGGTAGGATTTGGGTGGATGAAGAGAGGGTGCTTCAGAGTCTGCATTTTCTTTGAAGTAGGATTTGGCCACCCTACGAGATCCCTTCTCCCAAGACCCGATTCAGAACGAGGCCAGCTGTTCTGTGGTGTCCCGTCCCATTCACCTTTTGATAAAGGGAACATAAACGGGTGTCCAAGGAGAAACAGGCAGTTTACAAAGGACTCCGTTGACTCAGGCCCCTGGTAGGAGACAGGATAGACAAGAAAGAGGCATCAATCTTTGTTTCCCTAAACCGCTGTTCAGTGTGGGCCACGGCTAATCTGACTCATAGAGAATAAGGATTTATGAAACCCCACCAGTCTCACGTTTGGTATAAATAATTGCATGCTGTTTCAGGGCTGTCAGAATCCGTTTCTGCAGAGGCCCCTTCAGTACAGAGAAAGGTCAGGCTAGAAACCAGAGAGACACTCCGGGGAGCATTCAGTGCTGGTGTCCTTACCAGGCGGGCAGCCTCTGAAGGTCCCTGAATACTGGCTTGGATATTGGCAGCCCTGCGCGGTTCCCTGCTGGCTCCAATTAAATCACCTCCTGTTGACATCTGGCTCTCCTCGTCCTGCAGGAAGGAAGAGGGTTCACCACCAGGCAGGGCTTGGCTTTCTCCAGTCTGTGCTGCAAACCCCGCAAAGCTGGGGCAGAGGGTCCTCATTTTGCTTTCTGAGGAAGAGTAAATGTGGAGGTGGCTCAGAAGTCCTGAGCATATAAAGGCATTCTTCAAAGCCCCAGCAAGTCCATCCAGTGAGTAAGAAAGAAAGAAGAGTGATATCCCCAGGGTTCAGGCATGGGGGCCTCTGGGTGAGTGGGGCTTGCCTGTATTCCCAGTAACTCTGGGATGCTGAGGCAGGAGCATACCAAGTTCGAGCCTAGCCTGGGCAACGTAGACTCTGTCTGAAACTAAATAAAAACGTGTGGAGGGTGCTGGCAGGGCACGTGTGCCCTCAGTCTTTGAGGAAGGGGCTCAGCCTGCTCCCCAGGAGGCCCTGCAGGTGCTCCCAGCCTCCTGCTGCATTGCTGCGCATGCTCATGTTTACTCCGTCACCATTTGACACCCCGACCCCCTCCACACATGTAGCCAATGTGTCCACTTGGCCCTTAGGGTCCCCCTGTCCCGTCCCTCCTGGAGCCGACCTAGCCATCTAATTGGGAGCTCGTCTATCCTGTGGCTCCTGCCGACTCCTTCCCTGGGCCCAGAATTTGCTTCAGAGAATTCCTCCTCTGCTAAGACCTGTGTCCTGTTCTGCCTGAGTGTGAGAAATCTCACCTCTCCTTTGAGCTCCTGCTGCCCTCCCTTGCCTCCTCCACACCTGGTCTGTCCCGGCCTTAGGCACTGGCCCAGGTGCACATTCCCTGCCACCTTCCCACCTGGCTCAAGGAGCCCATTAGGGAGAATACCTGAACTGGATTCCTCCCGACGCCTGCTCAGAACGTAAGTGCATAGGCCCAAGCTCCTTGGATTGGCACTCAGTCTCGAGGCTCATTTCTGCTCAGGGTAGAGCTAGCCTTTTTATTCAGAGTGCTTTTTCCCTTCTAGGGTCCCCTTCCTCCCTCACTCTGCCTTGGCTTGGCCCCTACTTTTCGTCTCCTCTCCCTGCTTCAAGAAGAAGTGTGTTCTGTAGCAGCATTCATCAGTCCTACAAATCTTTCTGGATCCTGACTTTTTATTTATTTTTTTATTTTATTTTTTTTGTTTTTGTTTTTGTTTTTTTTGGTAGGGGGGATCGAACTCGGGTCCTTGCACTTGCGCAGCAGGCAGCGAAACCACTGAGCTAAATCCCCGGCCCGACTTTTTAAAACCAATATACCCGCTTCTCCGGGTTCTTCTGTTCTGCACATTTGACCCATGTGCACCTCCAGGATGAGGCCATGTGTGACTCAGTGCATCACTGCCACTCAGCCCCCATCCCTGGACTGGCCTCTGGATTTCCTGGTACCCAAAGAGGTCCCAGAAACTGGCCAGGTGCCTTCAGGGTGGCCAGGGGGCCTACATCTGTGCCTGTTTAGTGACCTCCCCTGCAGTCCCCTTGTCATTTTTCATTTCTTTTGAGACAAAGTCTCACTATGTTGCCCCACCTGGCCTCAAATTCCTGGGCTCCTGTGATCCTCCTGCCTCAGCCTCCCGAGTAGCTGAGACTCCGCTTGTGTGCCACCATGTCCAACATCAGAGGAGTTTGAATTTGTTCCAGAGGGGATCATGGTGGATCTTCCACTACCATGAGAGGACGGGAGTTTTGTCAGGTTAGCAGGGTAGTAGTGGACTACAGGGACAAACACCTGGCCATTTAGCCAATCCTACTAACAGGTCTGTCTGCTCTAAGTAGCTGGACACACTGAGGCCACCTCACACGTTGGCTTTCCAGAATTTGGCGAGTCTTATGAGAATCCTTGAAATAAAAGTAAACTTGAGGAAGCCAAGTGCTTTTTGTATTCTCTGTAAACATTTAGGCAGTCACTTTCTTGACCCTCCTATAACAGCGTAGAAACAGATCTTATTTGAACAGGCCGATTGACAACTTGATATTTTTATTTTAATGTGATTCTTGCCTGACTCACAAGCAGGAAGCTAAAACATACCCAGATTAAAATCACTTTTGGACCTTTTTAAAAATGTCTTTAAAAACCCTACCCATTCCTCCTTTTCTTAAAGACAATCTGATTTTCCTTCCTGTGTGAGGAAACCTCCCGGGATCCCCGAAGAGTTTAACTTGCTCCAGTCTCTGGTGCAGTTCGGTGCAGCTCCAGGTTAGCCGGAAGGAGGCTCCCCTTGCAGGAAGCAAGCCAGCCCTGTGCCCTTTGCCCTGAGACCTGGGGGCACTGGCCTCGCTGTCCTGCCCAGCGCGGTGAGCCAGCCCAGCCAGTCTCTTTCCGTGATGGGGATTCCATAGCTGTCCGCTGGGATTCGGTCTGCAGGCTAATGAGCAGCTGTTGCCAGGTGAACAAGTAAGAGCCTTGCTCAAGTTCATTGGCACCTGCACTGCTGGTCGTAGCTTGAGATCCCTGGAAACCAAGGAGCACAGCGCTGACGAACGCGCCCTCGCACTGTGGCTGAGGCCATTCTTAGTGTGGACTAGGAAGTGACAGCTGTGCTTCCTCCCCTGTGAACACACAGGCTTGGGTGCACAAGTTACCTTCCCACGTGAGCCAGCCTGACTTGACTCCTGCGAAAGGAGCATCTGGGATCTTGGCTGTAAACCTTGCCAGCTCGTGAACAGTGCCACCAGAACTCACTTGCTGAATGCAGAGAGCGCGCCTGGGGTGCTGTGGCTCGTAGCGGTGTCCAGCTGTTGGAGTGGTGAAGGAAATACGGTTGGACGCTACCATAGAGGTGCCTTGTGCTGTAGGGAAACCTAGGATCTGAGGAGATAGTATAATTTGATAATCTGTAATTCTTAGGTTTTACATAGTTCTGCACTTTAGGGTTCCTTTTCATAGTAGACCTCCATAGTAAATCAGTTATAAATGACAGATTTACCCTGCAGGTTTTAGAACCACCTTTTCTGCATGATCTGAATGCTATTTCCAGAGCAAAAGAATATATTTATGATGAGGGGGCTGGTGTGTGCAGGAACTACAGTGTGGAAGGTTCCGCCCAGAAAGTACGAGATCTTACATTTCTCCGGGGCTCTGATGGCCACCCTGGAGGCTCATAGATTGCGGAGAGTGTCCACTAAGGGCTGTGTAAAGAAACATTGAGTGGAGGGTTGGGTCCATGCTGGGAAAAGCCTTGAGTCCCTCCTGTCTGATGAAGGTGTTCACTTCAGTCAGCCCGTCTTGATTGAGTGCTTACTGTTTGCTAAGTCTCTCCCTCCCTAGGAAGCCCAGGGCGTGGGGCGGCTATGGTCCTGCCCTGCGCAAGCCACTGTCTCACCTGCTTCCACCTCACGGGGGCAGGAGGTTGGGCAGTGGGCAGCAGACGCAAAGAATGAAGCCGTAAATTACAAGTTTGCGGGTGTCTCAGGACTACACTCAAAATTTATTTTTACTGTGGGTTTTTGTCGTCATAACAACTGATTGAACAGATGTGAAGTCATCATGACCTCAGCTTGTCCGTCACCTGTGTGCTCGAGGTCTCTGACACCCCCACTTTCCACACCTTCGAGAGACGGCCATGCCCTCTGGTGGCCCCACTCATGGCTGGGAAACGGCCTTTTTGTGGACTGAAAGATGGCTGGGCCTGGTGTTCCCCAAGGTCCCTTCCTGCTCTCCAAACTGATGTTTTGCTCCCAGAGAAAACAGAGCTAGGTCTTTCATCACCTGATTCTTTACATAGCCGGCGAATATTCTAGACTTCCTCCATCTGCTTATACCTGATCATTCCCTAGTCTCAATTCTCTACCATAGACAGCGAGTTCCCTTTCCTTTGGTCCTCAACTCTTGTAAGATCCTCCTTGCTGGATGCTGGGGACAAGGTGTTTCCAGGGGGCTGGCTAGGGTCACTTCTGTCCCCGGTAAGCTGATGGGCAGCCAGGCTTCAGATCACTGGTCGGACCTAACTTCCTCATTCTACACTGAGGAATCAGACCCAGCCCAGGGCCGCCTTCACCACGTCACAGGCCCAGCCTAACGCTCCCTTGCGTCCCCACTGCCTCACCTTGTCCCTGAGCTGTGATCAACCTTCTCCACTGGACCTCGGGATGGCCCTGGGGCAGCAGGGTCAGCCCCAAGCCCCTTCTCTTCCCAGCCAACACTCTGCGAGGTGCTCCACACACCAGGCTAAGGAGAGATGAGTTACCTTGCAAAAGGGCCCACTAAGTGCCCCGTCCACACATGGTCCCCACTTTGGCCCTTGTTCCCTGGTGTGCTCAGAGCTGCTGCCCACCAGGACGTGGACAGTGTTCGCTAGGAAGCAGCTGCTGTGAATGCTGGCCTTTCTCCCCAGATGTGGGGCCATTTACCCTTTGTGGGTAGAGGGCACTTTAGAAATGCTGGCCCTGTGTACTTGGAAGCAAGGAATGAGGGAAGGCAGGCAGGCAGGCAGGTGCTTCCCCCCACCCCATGAGCTGTTAGCCCTTAAGTATGTATGGGTTAATTTGGTTCACGTCCATATATCCAGTTATGTACAGAGTCAAGACTTCTTGCTCAGACAGAGCCACACATTCAAAGCACATTGTTATAAAGCAAGTCTGTTGCTTTCGGGAGGGAGGCTGACTGACACGTGTGCACTGAGTGTGAACCACACTGGCCTCCTCGTGTGGCCAGCATGAAGGTCCTGACTTGTAGCTGTTGGAGCCCAAGTATAGGCTGGATCTGGAGATCAGACATGGGCACTTCCATTGGATGATGTCAGCACGTAATGCTTTTGCTTCGAGGCCTGCCAGTCTTCGTGGTTAATAAGGTGGTGCTACGCATTCTTTATCAGTCATTAAAATCTGCAAGACCTCTGCTTGTTAAGTGTGCCCTATGATACAGAGGTGGCCTAGCAGTGAGCTTAGGCCAGGAGGCAAATTGCAGGGTGAAAGTTCTGGTTAAGATTGGCCACCTGGCCAAGCCTCTCTGCCCGCCACAGGCTTCCTGAGGATAGAAGGTGGAAGATAGTGTCACCGAATACCTTGGAAGGATTAGCCAGGGGCTAAGGGGTAAGGTAAGCTCCATGAGTCACCGTGCCCAGTTCGCAGGGTGCACCCTGGTACCTGTGAATGGGTCCTTAGCTTAGGTGGGAAGGGCTGGCCCCACATCTGCTTGTCTCGGTGCTCCTGGTGGCATCTTTATGACCAGTGGACCTTTCTGAGCGCTGTAGCTCCATCTCAAAAAATATAGCCTAGCTGGCTCCTAAGCTACTGAAATTTATTTTCTTACAGTTCTGAAGGAACAGTGCCAGGGTAGTCTTGGGCTAGCAGGGGCCTCTTCCAGGTTACAGACTTCTGACTTCTTGTGTCCTCAGAGGGAGGAGAAGGGGGCTGGGAGTGCTGGGAAGTCCTTTTTATAAGGTCACTGATGCCTTCTTGGGGGCTCCACACTCTTGACCTAATCACTTCCCAGGATGTAGGCGTTTAGTATATACATTTCGGGAAGAGAGGGACCGTTCAGTTTACAAGTAGGAATGTGTGAGTCTGCATTTGTGCATCTCAGGAGGAAGACATCCAGTGTGCTCTCTTTTTAAAAAAAAGTTTTAAAAAGTTCTTCTAACTGTATAGAAAAACATTTATCCTAATTTGGCGATTTTCCCAAAAGGCACTTTTCTTCTCTAGTGTGGGAAGAGCTGCATGGAGCTTTTTGATAGTGGTGTCGTCAAGTTTTGTGCGTTTGTGAAATGGCCTGATTCTCTAGGGGCGACACCTGCTCAGAACATGGCCCAGCTGGGGTGGGGGTGAGGGTGCTGGGCAGGGCCTCCTGTGCTCCTGTGGGATCCAGCTGGAGTTTCTCCACAGAGGGTGGCTCCCCAGGGCGGTGGGGCTTGAGGTGGAGCTTGGAGGTCCCTTGGACTCCGCTTAAGCATGAGTCCCATGAGGATGGGGTGAAGCCCGGTCAGTGCTGTGTCCCAGCAGGCCAGGCCGGCCATCCCACTGCTGAGCGGTGGTGTGGAAAGGATGAGCCTGCCGGGCTTTCCCGGGGCCTGGGTGCATCTCTGCTGCCCCAGTAGCAACCTCTGGCCTCAAGCTGTGCAGTCGTCCCTAACACGTCACTTTATCAGGGTAGAAATTGTGACCGCTTGGCAGAGAGACAGGTGGTAAATATCATCACTTGGCTGCTTTTTCATGGCGGGAGACGCAGTAATAGTGAAGGGAGGATGGGGCGGCCAGTGCACCAGCAAGCGTGACTTGTGCCTCCCTGAGTGCACTGTCACAGACGAGCATAGATGTCTGGGTAAAGCAGATACAGGTGTGGAAGGAGCTCAGGTCTCAGGCACAAGGCATTTTGAGGTGACCCTGCTGGGGCTGGGACCGAAGGAAAGTGAGAGCCAGGACAGTCAGCCTGGTCCTCATAGCTGAACCAGGGTGCAGGTCCCAGTACCACCCCAAAGGGAGCAGTGAGCGGTTCCCATTCATTAAGAATCACTGTGTGGGGGCCGGGGATTTAGCTCAGTGGTTCCAGTGCCTGCCTCACAAGCACAAGGTCCCGAGTTCAATTTCCGGTACCAAAAAAAAAGAATCACTGTGTGGCAAGGACTTTGCACCTAACTGACTTGTAACTACTCTTGTTTTCCCATTTTGTAGACAGAGAAATTGAGACTCGAGAATCAAGGAGCTTGCTAAGGCCTCAGAGCCATAGCATCTCGGCATGCCCTTTTGTGCAGTTGCACAGCTCTGTGTATGGCACACGGAACACCTGTTGCAGAGCCACAGAGGCCAGTCCCAGCCTGGGCGCCGAACCAGGCAGCCTGGCACCTGGATAGGCTAGGGCTTACTTGCCTGCTCTCTTCGAGATTAACTGAGATTTCAGAGGGGCTGCACCTCGGCTGGTTGTTCAGAACCACAGCACCTGCAGGCCACTGTCACAGGGCACTTGGCCAGCCGAGCCCCTGGTGTTACAGTGCTGCCTATGATGTCCCATTTACTAATGAGTTGGCTGCCTTTAAAGTCAGTCCCCTCTGCATCATTCCTTGGTAAGATCCATGCCTTCCCCACAGCTCTGGCCGACTCCTGGAGACCCGGTGGCCCCGAGCAAATGGAAATTCAGTGTTGGTCAATCACAGAGTAAAGCTGCAGTCTGGCAGGAGGCCCAGGCTGTCCTGCAACAGTGGCGATGATGTTGGTGGATGCTTGGTGCACACATTGGTGAATGAGCATCTGAGAAAAGATCAGTTAACAGTCAGGAGGAGGATGAGTGAGGAATATTAAAAAAGAACTTGAATGTCGAAAGATCAAGAAAGGCTCTTAGAAAATTGATGAAGTCCTTGAATAGTTTGCAAAAATGATCTGATTGTCTTACAATAAGTAAGAAAAGGTTCAGTGTAATTGTTCCAAAAAAGTACACACCAAAGACCCCCTGAAAAAAGTTGTTTCATTCTTTGTTTTTTAGAACAATCTAACACATAGTTGAGTTGCCTGCTTTTAACCTAAATTTTGCTAAATATAATAGAAAATCGGCTTTTATCTTATTTTCAGTTTTTATTTAAGGTAAAGACCTGGTGAAACTTTCCATCCACCACCCTCTGCCACATCATTTGCTATGAAATGCATGGTCCTTGTTCAAATGGATTTATCTAAACTTACTGCCGCCCAGCCCTGCTCCTGTACCAGATATTCTTAGTTATCTGTGACCTCTTCTTATTTCAGCCTGGCAAAGAAACTAGATTGAGGGGTTTTAGCAGGTGGTATGGAATTCTTTAGCAGCCAGAAAAGTTATTGTTTTGCATTCTAATGCTGAATATTCATTCTTACTGGTCTGAGAAGTTCTTCTAAATTTCTTCTTTGTTGCTTTTGAGATAATGGCCTTGCAAAGACTAATTTAATTTCATTCTTACAATTTTGAGGTTTTATTTAATGTGGTTTAAAAATTTATCAGTTACCTGGTTCCAATCCCTGATATTTAAAAACTTCAGTTTTGCCTAATAGTCTAGAAAACCTTCACACAAGGCCCTTTGTATACTGTGTATTACAAGAGGCATCTTGGCTTTTTTGTCTGTGGGAGGAATTGCAGCCCTGAAAGGTCCTGTCCCCACGGAGGGTGGCCAGTGTGCAGCAAGGCCAGGTGGACCTGGCGTCCTCAGGTAGGGAGGGAACAGGGCAGGCTGCCCCTTAAAGACAGTTTGTGTCTGACCCTATTTTTTTTTTAACCTTAGTGGGCTTTATTTTCGAGGACCCTTTCAGATTCACAGAAACGTCTGATCCGATTTAACTCGGGTGTTTCCCCCTCTCTGCAGGCGTCGCCTCATCTCCCAGAGATCATCCTTGGAAACCCTGGAAGATATTGAGGAGAACGCCCCGCTCCGAAGGTGAGCTTTTGATGTTCCATGTATGTGTTTGTAAACAGATTGTGGTACAAAATTTTTTTTTTTAAGTCTTGATCTACAGAATTAAATGTTTTAAATGCCCGTCTGACTCCCAGGGATTATGAACACACTCCTAGTATGGAACCCCAACCCTGAGGACCATTAGAATTGAGGGACTTTTTCTCCTGTGCTCTCTTGTTTTTATAGTTGTTGTTTGGGGGGGGGGGGTTGCAGTGCTATGGATCCAGCCCTTCTCTGTACATACTAGGCAGGTGCTTTACCACTGAGCTAAAACCTGGCCTTTCTTTTCACTCTGAAAGCTGCTGTTTAATGGAGGAAGAGCCCAGTACTGTTGCAGATGTGATCACATGGTAGTTATGGTCTTGGGATTCATTTTTAGCAAGAGGAGCAACCAGAACCCCTTAGGAGATGCCTGCGACATCACTCCCTGGCTGGACGCTGGGGAAACCTGATAAGGATGGTTGTGAGGGCTTCGTGGGCCTGGAAGTGGTCCATTTTCGTCTTGGGATTAGAAAAATGCTGGTGAGGCATCTTTTTGGGTGACAGCAGTTGCTGAGCTGTGCATTTCTGTGACTGGCAGTGCTCCCTCCTCTCAGCCTGCCTTCTCCTTTGGTTAGCATGCATCTGTAGAGTCCCAGCCAGGGTTCCCACGCTGCATCTCCTTGTGTTCCCTGCAGCCCTGAGCTGAGCGGGCAGCATGTGGGGGCTCAGCCCTACAGAAGGTGCTGAGAGAGGAAGAGTGGGATTCCAAGTGTCTCAGGGAAGGCACTGAGAGGCAGGCAGCAGGAGAGGGCCTGCAGGAGACCAAAGCTCCAATGGACTTGCTGCAGCTCGGCCTTGAACCAGCATCTACCCTCCGTGAGCCTTGGCCACTTGCTGGGCAGGACTTGCAAGTCCCTGGCTTCCCGCTGTAGCCCGGGAGGTGCCACCCTGGACAGGGTTCCTTCTCCCACAAGAAGCGGAGGCCGGAGTGAGCCCAGACAGGCCAGGGCTCTGATGGAAAGTGTGACCATGAATCCGGTCACCCGTGTTTTCCCAAAGAGACAGCAGGACCAGAGAGTGTGGTCTCCGCTTCCTAGGTCTTTGGAAACATGCACAGCCTCCAAAGGCACAGTGGTAGAAGAGGAGGAGTACGGATGTTTGGGGCTGGTGCTCGGCCTGGGCATGAGTGCCCTCCTGCGGGGGACTGTGACATGTTAGAAGGAGCCATGTGGCCCACTGCATTAACAGCCAAGGGCAAGGAGCTGGCTTTGGTTCAGACTGTGGACTCAGAGGAGCAGTGTTCTTGGGTGGCAGTGAGGGGCATTGAGTGGCTTGGGATAAGGTCGTTCTAACCAAGGTTGCAAATAGAGAAGTCGGTGCATAGAGCTCAGAGGCCCTGGTGCTTGGAGAGGCTGCCAGAGGCCATGGTCTTTCAGGCTGTGTGGCGGCACAAGCAGAGAGACCCTGGGCAGTCGGGCACAGGCTTAAACATGTTCCTGCCTCCTCAGGGATTCCAGGACAAGACCTTCATGCCTCAGACCCAGGAGTCATGGTGTCTCCAGGAGGTTTAGAGCAGGCCAGAGAGGATCATCTGGGTACTGTGTTCCTGGTGGGTCCCCTGTCACCTGCACCTTCCTGCCCAAATCCACACAGACCGACAGACAAGCTGAGGCAAAATGGCCAGTCCACCCCCACTGCCACTTCATGCAGTGCTTCCTTGTAGATACTGCACTGAATTTCAAATGCATTTTGTGCAAATATAACATTTTTTTAAATAACCAGAAACTAAGGCAGTTTTAGAAGTCTTCTCCCCGCCCCCCACCACCGCCACCCCCTGGGACTTTTTTTTTTTAATTAAAAAAAGTTCTCGTATTTATTTAGACATTTCCTTGTGCCTCAGAAATAAAATGAACGGGATATAGAAGAAGGGACACTGGTTTCCGGATCTGGGGGCCTGACTGCTTGGCCTGCCCCTTCTGACTGGCTGTGTGGCCTCAGTGACTCGCTCAGTCTCTCCAGGACCTCAGGGCTCCTGTCTATAAAATGAGAGAGCTGAACGGGCTGGTGCCCGGGCTCTCTCCGATCTGCGTGGAAAGTACCCAAAATGACACTGCCGCATTTTGGGAACTGGGGGGGTGGAAGGCTATTAGCCCACTGGCTTTTAAGCTTAGCATGCAAGCAAATGGCTCCAAGGCATCTATTAAAATTTTTGCATAATTAAGAGCATCCTGTTCTCAGTGCTAACAAGAAAGAGCTAATCTTTTATTAAATTAGTTTTTAATTTAATTCTACCCTAATGTAATTTTTCATCACTTAAAGTGTGTGTTTTTAAAAAGGTATTTCCACATTAACGCAGGAGGCTGTGAAATTAATTTCTTCTTTACCTAACCTGCTGTGACCTGAGCACGCAGCATTCCAGTTTCCTTGGCAATTGTTGCTAACGCCACCGTTCCCTGCAAGCATTGCTTAGGTTCCCTGGTGGCTTAGTTGAATGCTTTAAAAAAGCAAGACAACAAACAGCTTGCTGATTGAAGGGCTAGATTGGTAGGGTATGTCGTCAGGGCTGGGAGCTAGTAGTGAAAGACCTGACTGTTAGGAATTTACCCTGTTGGAAGTCTTGCTTTTCTCTTCCACGTCAGTTAGTGTTTCCCGGAACCACCCAGAACTCCAGGAATTGAGCACTTAATAAAGAGAGGACTCTGGGGAGTTGTCCACCTGCTTGATACTCACCTGGCATCCAAAGTAAGGGGTTAGGACATCTTTAATAGGGGGCTGAGAGAAACCTTGGTTTGTCGGCAGCAAACACAGCCACTGTCAGCACCTGTCCTGGTTTCCCGGGCTGTCCAAGTGTGGGCATTGGTGGCCACAGCTGTTCAGGTCATTGCTGCTGCTACCCCTGCCCCAGCTGGCACGGAAAGCTCCTGTGCCCCTTGTGCTGAATCCAGTTCCCAGGAAGGCCAAGGAATCAGGGGCATGGGAGGTGGGCAGCAGCCAGAGAAGAGTTGTTTCTCTTCCGGGCCGGCATCGGTGGCCACTTCGCAGAGGTGGCGGGAGGAAGCAGCAGAGTTCGCTGAGGTGGCCTGGCCCACTGGCCAGCCCAGCTGGCACAGGCACCTGTGATAGGGGGACTGAGGTAGGGATGAGAGGACACCCTTGACCCCTCAGCCTTATCCATAACCACTGGCAGCATCTTCCTTTACGCTTTCCCAGGTTCTCTTTTCCCAATAGCCCATGTTTTCAGAATGTCCTGCATATGAGACAGAAGGAGCCCTGGTGGCCTATAGACGCAAGCAGCCTATCTGGAGGCATAATGGGAACAGTTTGGGACTCTGGGGAAGAGAGTGAGGCTCTGTCCCCTTGAGTCCTGGCCTGGTCGGATCTGGGTTCCGGGTTTGGAAGCCTGGAGTGGGGGAGGGGTTAGAGGGTCCCCTGTGCCAGTCCTGCCCAGAACCCACAGGAAGCATCTGCTAGGGCCTTTCAGGCAGCATTCTGCAGGTCTTGAAAAGAATCTTTGTTTAAAGCCAAGAATCCAGCACCTGTAACAAGGGCTGCAGCTTTGAGACTATGAAGGCAAAGCGGAGCCAAACAGGCATCGTTTGTAGCTAGTGTGGGTTAATAATACAGCAGTGCTGGAAATTTGTGTGGGTGTGTTTGTGTGTGTGTATGTATGTGATCAAGTGTTTGAGTGTGTCCCTTGATAGTTGAGGAAGCTCGTATATGACCATTTAGCTCTCAGCAGCAGCAGGGAGGGGTCTGGAATACTGACAGTCTCCACAGTTGGGACCCTCGAGTGGCCTTGGTCAGAGTCGTGAAGAGCTCACTGAGGAGGCCGGGAAGACTCTGTCTCTGTTGTGGTCCTGCTGTGGACCCGTGGCCCATGAAAGGCCCTTTCCCAGTGAAAGCCACTGATGAGTATCCGCTAGTGTGGGGTTGCATTCATTCCACTCAGTGGTACTTATCCAAGTAGTTCGTTTCAAGGTGCTGTTCTTGAGGAACAGGAGTGTTCAGTGGCGGTGGGAAAGGGTTCCTGAAAGCCTGACCCTCACCAGAAGGCTGGGCCAGGGTGTATGGGGTGTGCCACGCTCCATGCGCCCTGCCTCGGCCCCGAGAGTATGATTGGGACCCCGTGGGCCTGAACCCTGTCCCTTCCCTGCCTGCTTTGCACGCTGCCTTCCCACAACTCTGCCTCCCGGGTCGCGTTGTCACCCTTTTCCTGAAGCCCTGAATTCGAACTGACTAGTTCAGTGATGCCCTGGAGGAGCTGGGCATACTCTTCTGGAACTCACTCATCAAAGCATCACTCATGGGGCCTGTGGTTAGAAAGGGGTTTTTTGTTTTGTTTTGTTTTTGTTTTTGTTTGTAGCAGAAACCAAAAATATAAAGTCGCAGCTCAGCTCTCTTTGTCAAGAAGACAGACTCCAGACTCTTATTTATTGGGTTTTTGTTTTAGTAATGGTGATGCTGTTGCAGTTTTGTAACTTAAAATTTCCTAAGTAATTAATCCCAACACCCTGGGAGGCTGAGGTAGGAGGATCACAAGTTCCAACCCAACCAGGGTAATTTAGTGAATTAGCAAGACTCTGTCTCAAAATTTTAGAATTTTGTAAAGATGTATATGGCCTGTGGCCTTTTCAGACTTTACAGCCTAAGCAAATGTTATATATTCCAAGAAAAAAAAAGAGTGTTTTGAATCCACGTCACTTGGGTATGGTAGATAGTTATTTAAAATTATCTTTAAACAGCCAGTGGTGGCACACACCTGTAGTCCCAGCACTTGGGAGGCTGAGGTAGGAGGATCTCCATGAGTTTGAGTCTAGGTTAGGCTACATAGTGAGTTCAAGCCCAGCCTGGGCTACATAGCGAGACCCTGTTTCAAAAAATCAAATAAATAAGTAAGTAAGTAAACTTTGAAAATAGCAACTAACTGCATCTCCCATCCTCATTCAGATTTAAGCGGTGACTTCCCAAGTGTAGTCAAATTGGGAGTTGAGGCAACTGTCTAGCTAATTCAGGCCAAAATCCTGCTTTGGAAGAAAAATGATTCAAGGTTGTTTTTAAACTGAATTTTCCATGTTATCTCCCCAGCCCCAGATCCTTTGAATTTACAACTTTCTGTTCCCTTTGCCTATGTTGATTCAGGAGTATTCTTTTTAATATGACAATAAAGAATAATGTCTTTGGAATCGGGATAGGTTAAGTTATTTTAATTCAGACAATAGTTTTCATTAGCTGGCTTTTCAGAGCATATGAATTATTATCCGTGTTATCAAGGAAGTTGTCTGTCACTGGGTTTTTTAAAGCTTCCTTGCTTCCAGCTGCATTGTCTTTATTATCCTGCAACTCCTGCCTGCCTTGGGTGACTTAAAGCATTTGTATAGTCTTTCCTTCCTGTCTTTGTGTGGAGATGTCTCAGCTGTCCAGCAGGCAACTTGACTGTTTTTGAAATGGCTTTATGTTTCAGATGTCGAACTCTCTCAGGTTCGCCCAGACCAAAGAATTTTAAGAAGATTCATTTTATCAAGAACATGCGGCAGCACGACACCAGGAATGGCAGGTACTGCGTTAGCACCCAGCTGCTGCCTGGCCAGGGCTGGAGGGCTTGGTGGGAGGGGACAGGGCGGGGCCAAGGAGACCTCAGCTGAGTAACCAGAGTTGTGCAAAGCTAAGCCCACACTTTAGGACCTGGAGCAGTGGTGGTGAACCTGTGGCAGAGGTGCTGCAGCATACTATTTGTATCATTGAAAGCGCTGAAAGGCTCACCATCATTGCCCTGGAGGACCTTGTGTAATCACCTCCCATTGGCTTCAGAATCACCAAGAGGAATCTCTAGAGAACAGTGCTTCCTAAGGCTTAAGTGAGAGACATAGGCCAGCAAAAAACTGAATTTTTGATAGCATGCAAATAATAATAATAATAACAACAACATCTTATGGAAAACTGAACAGAAAAATAGTTGTTTTTCTGCTGTATTGGTTTTGTTTTCATTCTGCGTGCACTGGTTAATAAACACCCTGCAGACCTGTGCCTGCGTGTGGATTCCACTCTGGCTTTGCTGGCTCTCTTTAGAAGAACAGAACCAGGACTTTGCCAGCAGGTTCTTCCTCTGTGCTGGTTCAGATTCCTGGGCCAGCTGACATTTGATGTAGGTGTTTTTTGTTGTTGTTGTTTTGTTTTGTTTTTTTGCGGTACCAGGGATCAAACTCAGGACCTTGCACTTGCAAGGCAGGCACAGCGCCACTGAGCTAAATCCCTGGCCCAATAGGTGTGTTCAAGATGTGCTAGTAATTAAAAACTATTGTGGTTGAAATTTGTAAGACCTTGATATTAAAATGCTGGACCACAGATGGGCTGGAATCGCTGTTGCCAACGTGCTTGTGACGGACTAGCTGAGCCCCGTGGGGGTGGCCGGTGGGGGTACAGCCCCTCCCTGGGGGGGCCTTGGGTGCTCTGTGACCCTGGGATGGAGCAGAGGTCCTGCCACCAAGACCATCTTGTTAGATCCCCTGGTTTTTAGGGGGGCATATGGGCCTCCAACGCCCTCTGCTCTTCACAAAATGAAAATCATTAAAGGCTTTTAGACTCATTAAGGCCCAGAATTCCTGTCACTTGGTGAAGGAAAATACACTGTACAACCTGTGTAATGATGCTAGTTTTAAGATTTTTAAAAGTTCATGTTCTTGAAGTGTATCCCTAGTTTTAAGATTTTTAAAGGTTCATGTTCTTAAAGTATCCCTATTTTTTATAGGAATAGAGAATGTACTTTTATAACAATTGCAGTGGTTTCAGAATAGCAAAATTGAGATATTCAAATAGTGTTTACATAGTATATGTTCATATTTTAAGTCTGGAGCATTTAGTTAAAATTTACCCCACTGTTTCTTGTTAATCGGAATTCTCTGTCTCTTATGATCATTGCCACTTAGCATTATTGAGTCTTATTTAGTCCCCCTTTTTTTTTCCTTTTGAGGCTTTTATGCCATTTTTAGTGTACTTATCATTTATTTACATTTCTGTTTTTCCCCCTTAATGCCCTTAACCATAACATAAACTTGGAAAGGATTTAATTCCTAGATACAATGACAAAGCTGAAGAAATGCACCAAGTTAGTAGTATTCCTGCCTCTTGCTGCTGACCGTCCAGGGTACCAAGCCAGATCATTCCTGGGCACGGTTAGGTAAGGAGAGGATGTGGTTAATAAGAGATTTGGATTAATGGGATTTCCAGAGCACATCGCAGAGCTGCCTCCCTGTATCCCCATGACCTAGGGATGGCGTGGACACTCAGAGCGCAGGGCTAGCAGTCTGATGGGAGATCTGAGGGGAGTCAGGGACTCTGCCCATCCAAAAATCTGTGGGCCAGAAGGAGAGATGGACGGACCATGGGCTGCAGCTTCGCTGTCCCTACCCAGGTGAGAGCCAGTTTTTCCATGTAAGTGGAACACGAAAGGGACATCCCTTCCTCAGTTTTATTAGCAAGGATGGACTGTCCTCAGAAGGAAGAGAGCCTGGGAGGAAGGCAGGAAGAAAATAGGATTTCAGAGGGGACAGGAGGAAATTGTGGTCAGCAGCTGATGAATGGGAGGATGTGACCCGGCCTTTCAGAGAGGAGAGCAGAAGGTTTGCCCTGCAGGTGCCGGCCACACAGTGGAGGCTCCTGGCGGAGATGGTGGGGGGCCATCTGGATGAGCTCCAATCCCCTCAGGTGGTCTCTTCTGGTGCTACCACCTCTCCTAGGACCTCCAGCTACACAGCCCAGCATCTCAGTCTGCAGGGCAAACCGTAGCCGAGGCTCCCTCGACCCCAGATCTGCTGACCATGTGATAGACCTGTCTGACCCAACCAAGCACAATCTGAGATAGGAAACGGGAAAAAGGGATCGCCTAAAATTGAAAACCTGATACAATGGGAGACAGTACTTACAGCATTTAAAAAGCAAAATGAAAACTCCTAAGTTTGACCTCAGGATCAGTAATATCAAAGTAGCTGCTAAGGAAGAAACCTTGGGCCCTCAGGTGCCTCCGCATCCACTATAAAGAATTACTTCCTCTGTGACCTGAGAGGAAGCTGGGCTGGCCTTCGAGGCGGTCATGGACACCTGGGATGGAAGCATGTGGCTGTGATGCGGGTGCGGTCGCTGTCCGAGAAAAGCACGTGCATCAGTCTGATGAAGATGGTGCGTGAAGCCTTGAGGAGTCACAGTGGACTAATGGTTGGAAACAAACCAGTACATCCTTGGATTCCAGGGACACCGATCTCAGGAAGTTCAGGCAACAAGTGGCTAGGAGATTGTGAAGATGGCCAGACGACAACGGGCCCCTTGGCGGAGCACTTACTGCGCGCCAGGCCTGACGTGCTTTATGGGCTTCAGCTCATTGACTTGAAACTCAATGGGTATTTGCAGAATGCATGAGGGGAGGTACTTTATACACAAGCTTCTGTCTTCGAGCCTAGACCTCAAGGAATGGAAAGGACTCGGAAACCCAGATGATATTTGTCCAACCTTAGGGGAAAGGCATTGTGATGTCTCTAGTGAGCTTTAAATGGGAGATTCCGAGCCTCTGTGACCAGAGTCCGCTGTCGGAGATGTGGCTGGCTCTGAGGACAGAGACGTGGCCTCTGCTGGCTGGGAGTGTTGGTGAAACCAGCCCTGCTCTCACCTCCAGAGTTAGAAGTTAACAGTTTTATGTTGTTTTAAGCCATTAACTATGTGATAGTTTTTTATTGCAACCACTGGAAAGTAATCCCAGTCAATAAGTACTCATTACCCCAGTTTACGGAGCAGGAGCACAGAGCGGGAAACTGGTGGAATTCCCGTCCAGCATGCCACTCTCTGTCTCCTTGTCTCTCTTCCCTCTCTCTCTGTGTCTGTCTGTCTCTCTCTCCCTCCCTCCCTCTCTCTCTCTCCCCTCTCTCCTCTCTCGTGTTATACTAGGGATTGAACCCAGGGCTTTTGCACTGAGCTACATTCTTGGCTCCTTTTTTTCTTCTTCTTCTTCTTCTTCTTCTTCTTTCTTGAGACAGGGTCTTACTAAGTTCCCCAGACTGGGGTCAAACTTTTAGTCCTCCTGCCTCAGCCTCCCAGAGTACACGGTTACAGGTATGCATCTTCATGCCTGGCTTAAAGTTTATTCTCTTAATCAAAGAGACCAGTGGGAGGCAAAAATCCATTCTCTGTAACATAGCATATCATGGTGGAGTGTGGGAAAAGCCTCTGCTGAATTCTGATATTTAAAAATTATTAGGACTCAGGAAAGAATGAGTAAGAAAAACAAACTTGTAAGAATGGTGTGAGGGAGACTCCAGTCCAGAATGAAGTAAATACTGTTAGAAAAAGAAGAAAAGTTGAAGCCCTTGCATATTGCTGCTGGAAATGTAAAATGGTTCAGTGACCATGCAGAGCAGCTTAGCAGAGCCTCAAAAAGCTAAGCATAAAATGATCATGTGAGCCAGCAAGTTCATTGATAGGTGCATCCCCAAAAGACTTGAGAAGCAGCAAACAGACACTTGTACACCAGTGCAGCATTATTCATGATAGCCAAGAGACAGAAAGAATTGAAGGATGAATGGATAAACAAAACGTGGTGTATTCATACGAGGAAATATTCAGCCACAAAGAGCAATAAAGTGCCAATAGGTGCTACAGGCTGTATGAATCTTGATGACACTATGCTGGGGAAGTGAATTAAGCCAGGCACAAAAGGTCAGGTATTGTGCAATTCCACGTATGTGAACCATATCGAGAATAGGCATGCCTTAGAGACAGGAAATATGTAGATTAGAGGTTTCCAGGGGCTAAGAGGAGACAGAGCTGTTGGCTCAGTGGATTTCTACAGTTTCTGTCTGGGATGATGGAAAAGTTTTGGATAATGATATTCTCATACATTGTGCATGTGGTTGGTGACACTGAATTACACACTTAACTTATCCAAAGGCATGTTTTGTGTTACATATATTTTGCTGAAGTGAGATAATAAAATGCCCCGATACTAGTGGGGCTTGTCTAACTATATTCAGAAGAGAAAGGGAAACAGTGTTAAATTTCTTGGGGTCAACGGTCAAGATCAGCAGATGTTAGCCACTGGGCACGTTAAGTGTCTTCAAGCAGAGCTGTGAAGTGCAGGCTGTAAAACAGCACGGGGCCAGGCACACTGCAGGTACTGTGTAATGCTGAATAAATGAATGGAGAGGGCTTTTCCGTGGCTTCTGTCTTTAGGGCTAGATCTGGGGAATGGAAAGAATTTGGAAATACAAATGATATTTAAAATGCCAGGCAACTGTTGCCTTAAGATAAGAAAGTCAAATGAATCTGTGATGGTAGCAGAGGGTAAATTCTAATAATCCTAGCCAGCAAGCCGCAGGCTGATTGCTGGCAGAGATGGGGAACAGATGGTTTGTGTGCTTTTCAGAAACGAGTGTGGAGGTTGCTAGCAGTCACTAGGAGTTCACTAAGGAAAAGTCATGTTAAATTAACTTCACTTCCTTATTGATGGAATAACTAGGTTAGTAGATTAGGGGCCTGCTGGAAACATTCTGTTTTTCAATTTCAGCAGACTGTTAGGCTGTTCTCATTACTGCATATGTCCCAGTGCATAGAGTGGCAGAGAGAGCTGTGGGAATCATAAAGCCAGAGAACCTGCAGCAGCTGAAGTTTGGTAGCTGACCTTTCACTGTGTCAACCCAAGGGAGACAGGAGTAGGGCAGTGTGTGGGGTCCCAAAGGTCAGTGTTAGAATCCCCACCTTCTAGACCGGGGATTGGCGAGGAAGCCCATAGGCCTCATCGTGAGCAACTAGAGGACCCCAGTGGGGAGAAGAGGAGAGAACATGTGTGACAGATGGGACCCAAGACCAGCAATGCTGGGCCCACCTCACTGAGATTAAACTTAGCGGGAATAAAGGAATGTCGTTAGGCTGTCAGCTACCACACAGAAGAAAAACTTCAGAAGTTCATAAGGAAAATCTGTCGGCATTTAGACAGGACAGCGAGCTCCACCTGGGCTAAGAGATTGGAGTGATTCAGCACAGGCTGATGCAGCTTGTCCTCATCAAAGAGACTCGAGGCTTTTGCACCCATCTGTTGTGTTGTGATCAGCAAGAGTGTCACGTCTTGGGACATCGGATCTGTATGAGGTTTGCCCCATGGCCTTGAATTTCTGGAAGGAATCTTGTGCATCCCAGAAGGTGCTATTGTAGGATTCTGATTCTCTTTTCTTTTTAATAGCCTAGTTCTTTCTGGGATTCTGGAGGTTTCTCTAATAACGTTCTTAGTCCTTGGCTTTTGGCTAATGATTATTAAAAATCAGAATTCAACAGGGACTTCTCTCAAACTCCACCGCAACACCACTGCTTTCTATGAAGCCAGTACACTTGGTAGTGGGATGCATGGACTGGAATGCCGCCTCCCGCTTCCTGGCAACCATTTGGGTGAAAATACGGCTAGAAACACATACAGTCTGTTCAACAGTGTCATTGCCACCTGCTTTGACAGGTCCGTTGGCTTCAAGGAGCTGCGATAGATGATGAGCAGTTAAACATTACAGGAGAGATGGGATCAGTGTGCTATGGCAAAAGACTGAAGCAGCTAGGGGACAGGAGGAGTGGCAGGCATGTCGGGGGTTGCAGGGGAGACCTTCGGGGCCAGGGAGCCGGCCACCCATTGGGAAGAGCACGCAGGCGGCATGGACCAGCAATTGTGGAGACCCCAAGGCCAGAGCATGGAGGTGTTTGAGGAACTGTAGGGAAGCTGGCGTGTCGAGCAGGAGAGGAGGAGGAGATGAGCCCTGGGAAGTTGGGGAACGTCTGCTTGTGTGGGGTCCAGGTGGGCACCAGGGAGGGTGCTGAGCAGAGGAGTGGCATGTTCTGGGGTGCTGTGGACACCTGCAATCACTCCGGCCAACCAAAAGTCAAGGAGGAGCATTGCAGGTCACCTCTTTGTTACATAAAAGTAAAGGTGGGTGTGTATTATTTTCTTAAAGTGAATTTATTTTAATGTGAAGTTCAAGAACAACCCAAGGCCTTTAGAAGACTCTTCACCAACACATCTGCAAGCCTTTCATTGAAGCAGAGGGCCGCCAGGACAGCTTCTCAGATGAGCCGTTGAGTGCCCTTGCAGGAGGTGGTTGTCCAGGGGAGCTGCCAGTTACCCTTAGCTCCAGTCTGCATCTCCCCGAACCCCACTGAGTCTGAGGGGAGGAGGAACAGGAAACGGAAGATGAGGCTCGGTCCCAGGGCACAAGATGCACGGAAGATGAGCGGCATTTACAGAGCCTCGCTGAGCAAGGCCAGCTGGTGCCCCTGAGTGCTCCAGAGGTACAACCGAGGCTTCAGAGCACGAAGTGGAGATTCTGAGCATGAAGACTGAGACAGCCACTGGCTTTGGGGACATTTGTGTCTTGGTGCTTGCAGTTCTCAGGGCTCATAAATGTCCATCTCTGAGAAGGAGCGACCCGGGGACAAGAATGTTCGTCCACCGGGCTCTGCATGTCTGCATTGCACACAGTGACAGTTGCCATGTGCCCTGGCAGGACCGCCACCTGTGGCTGCTCCAGAATCATCTCATGGTGAACGGGTCGAGAGCTGCTTTCAGCAGTAAGCAGACTGAGCTACTTGGGGAGGAAGTTACAGCAATTTCAAAGGATTGGAGATGGGAGTGGGTAAAGAACTGATCCCAACATGTCTTCTCTCTAAACTGTGAACCTTTAAAATATATATATGAAGAGAAAATATAGAGAGAGAGAGAGAGAGAGAAAGAAAATTTTAGCACATTTTGCCTGCTTTGTAAAGCAAGATGATAAAAGAGCAAGAATTAAAATGACATTAAGGCCTTTCCTTCTTATACCAGAAGTTTTTGGTGGGAAAAGGGAGATGGTCAGGTCCTAAGTAAGCTTGTTTGCAATCTCATCATTCCACTCATCCACCCAATTTAGTTTGAAAAATGAGTTGGAGGAAGTGGCACATTTCAAAAAATAAACAGGGACGGGTGGCCTTAAAAGAAGAACAGCATCATTGCTTTTTCTTCCTGAAACTGATCCATCCGGCATGATCAGACGGTGCCTGTCCTCCTGGAGGTGAGGTGTAGCATCTGGCCCTGCAGGGCTAGTGTTCTTCCCTTCTCGGGCCTTTTGTTTTCTTTTGTGATACCAGATCCCACCATCCCCCAGCAGGAAGAAACCACTAGATTCCACCGCCCCTCAGCAGGAGGAAGCCAGCAGGAGACCTCAGCCCTGTTAGCATCAGTATTTACCATCAATTTCCAACAGAACCGTGGTCGTGGAGGCCAGCGAGTAGACGGTGGGCCAGTGGGCGCCAAAGCATCACCAGCCTCTCCACTGCGATTTGCTTTGCTTCACCTGCCTGTGCGGGTGACTGATGGGAGGTGAGGAGGAGCCAGCAGAGCTGTCATGGTCACTCAGCACTGAGAACACAGGTGTCTGCGGCATCCCAGTGTGCCTGGGCGCTGGATGGCACCACGCACATCGGTGTTATGCGTACCTCTCTAACAAGCATGGACATGATACCAGCCTTCTTTGTGGTGGCTGAGAGAAATAATTTTTGATACTAAGTGACTGGGCTCAGAGCCTTACGTGTGGGTCTTCGCTGCAGCAGAGCTTATGACCTGCAAGTCCTTGTTGCTCCCTTCAACTGGTGTGATTCACAGGAAGTAAGACGAGTCACAGAGGAAAGATTTACGGGCTGGAAACCACTTCCGGTTGCACAGGACCTTCCCTTGGAAGATCCGTTTTAACCCTCCCCTTGGTGAGAGGGCCAGGAGACAGCCCTTGTCCCACCAGTGTCAAACAGTGCCTGGAGAGGACAGTGTGCTTCTAGATGTTACTGCTGGTGGGTGGCTCTCGGTCAAGGCCACACTTCATGTGCTGCCTACCAGTGCTGTCCTGGAAGAACGGGGGAAATGGCCCTGAGATACCATGCTCAACCTCTCTTCCTTCTTCCTCCCTGTTATAGGCTGGACTGTGTCCCCCCTAAATTTGTATATTGAAGTTGTAATCCCCAGTACCTCAGAAGGGACTTTATTTGGAAACGGAGCCATTGCAGGTATAATCGGCTAAGATGAGGTCATGCTGGAGTAGGGTGGCTGCCTAATCCAGTAGGGCTGATGTCCTCATTTTACAAAAGGGCACCACCCAGGGATAACATTCTGCCTTACGAAGAGTAGGTTGATGTGGCCACAAGCCAAGGAAATACCCAGAGAAGCCAGAACCCACCCCTCGCACCTTCAGAAGGAACATAGCCCTCGGACACCCTGACCTTGGGCTTCTGAAAACTTTCCCGGAACTGGGAGACAGCAGATTTCTGTTGTTTAACACATTTCCGCCGACTTGAACCGCCAGTGGCACATGCGTGACTGTCCCATTGCGTGGCTTGTACCACCTTGTACGATGGGACAGTCATACAAGGTGCCCCCGGTGGTTCAGAGCCACCCAGCAGCGAGACTTGAGTTATGGCCCTGTTGTAAATGTGTTAAGCCACCTGTGGGGCGGCCCTCTCTGTCCGTGTGAGCTTTGCTGCCAGCGCCCACCACCTTGTTCCTCACAGCCCTTCCTCCCTTCTCATTCTTTGCTGCCCTCAAGAGCCCACGGCTTCCATCACCCCCGACCCTTTCCACCCAGGCCGGTGTGTACACACTGGGCTTCTGTCAGGGCACCAAGCATCCAGCTGCACAATTCTTTGGGATTTTTACCACTTTTTGCCCCTTCACCTTTCAGAATTGTCTTGTCTATCTTAATTTCAACTGCAGTCTTTTTTCCAACAACTTGCCTTGTTAAAGTATTTTTCAAAGCATTCAGTGATTTTTCACAGAAATAAGATTTCTTTTCACGTTTCATTAGTTTGTGCAGTCTTTAGTGAACAGCTGTAAGCAGAAGCAACTAGTATAAAGGTTTGGGACACATGTCACTGACCTTGTAAACGTACAGCTCGGCAGGGAGGTGGCAGAGACCCATAGGCCAGGCGGTGGTCAGTGAAGGGCGCTGTGCTTTCCTCAGTTCCTTAGTGGAGCCTGCACACTTTCTCCAGTGCGCTCAGTAGTGCCCTCTGCTTCCCCGTTGGAGGACCAACCCCTGGGTAAACGTGTCCCACCAAACACTGAGCCTTCTGGGGGAGAAGACTTGTCTGCATCCTTCCCCGTCTTCCCTAGCTCCTAGTGCCACACCTGGCCTCAGAGGGAGTGCTCGGGAACTAGCTGTGGAAGGGAGGAGGAGGAGGAGAGAAGCTCATATAACTTGTTGCACAGGAATCTTCTGTAAGCGAAGTTGCTCCTCCTCAGCGGGCAGTGCCCCGGCAGTGGTAGTGATGTCACATGATGGAGGTGGCAGTGGAGGAGAGAAGTGGTGGTAGTGGTGGTAGTGGTGATGGTCATGGTAGCGATGCCCCCATCCAGACTCATTGGGCTGCTCGGCACAGATCTTTATTTTATTTTACTTTTTTTGTACTGGGGATCGAACTCGGGTCCTTGCGCTTGTGCAGCAGGCAGCAAAACCACTGAGCTAAATCCCTGGCCCCTTGGCATAGATCTTTAGATGCATCATCCCATTTACTGTGTGGCAGCCCTCTGCTCCCGAGTGCCCTCACTCCTGACTTCCCTGCAGCTTCATGCGTCCCTGCTGGTCCATGTCGCCTTTCATCCTGTGCCCCGCATGCCCATTCTCACCTGCTGGATGACTCCCCCTCCCCCTCCCCCCCTCCTCCCCCCCCTTCCCCCCTCCTTCCCTCCTCCTTCCCCCCTTCCCCCCTTCCTCTCTTCCCCCCTCCCCCCTCCCCTGTACCAAACCCTGCAGTGCCACTTTCTGCACAGCCCCACTCCCCACCCGAGGACCCTACCCGGAATAGTTCACCCCTCCAGGACAGAAGGTGACAGAATATCCTTGGAAGCCCCCAGATCTCTGCTTTGTCCTGTGCACAGCCCGAGCACCTCTGACAGTGAAGGGAGGACTTCCTGAGGTGGACACGCATCCCGCAGTGGCGAATGAGGTGTCAGTAGGTGCCCAGGAACACTTGGTGGTGTTGGTCTCATTAGGCAATTGTCAGCCTTTCACGAGAGAGAGAGAAAGGGGTCCGGTCCCCCTTCTGGAAGCTTTTAAGAAAGCATTGTGAGAGGAGAGTGGTTCAAAGCAGAGCTGGGAAGGCAATGGGTTTCCAGATTTCGTGCTGTTTGCCTGTGCATGGCACTGTCAGTCTCCACCACTTCACCTTCTCTGGGCACAGTGACCATGCCAAAGAGTGACAGTGCCAGCAACATTGTTTTCCAGAACTGCTCTGCAGAGTAGCACAAGTGGGTGGTTAAAGCAACCAAAAGGGCTTCTCTCTCAATCCTGGAGAGTAAGTGTGCAGGATGAACACTTTCAGGGAGAACCCGCCCCAGCTTCCTCCAGCTTCTGGTGTTTCCCAAGTTCCTTGGTGTCCTTGGCTTGTGGCAGCATCGCTGTAATCCATTTTTCTGTCACTGTATGGTCTTCCTCTCTGAACGTCTAGATGTCCCCAGATGTAATCTGATGTCATCCTAACTCTTGCATCTGGAGAGAGATTCTGTTTCCAAATTTTACGGGGGCAGGGGCAGGCTCCTGCCTCAACATGTCTTTTAAGGGGAACACAGTTTAACCCACAACACCAACATTTTCAAGTATATTTTTCCCTTGCCCCCTGGATGTGTAGGAAATGAGTTTAGGAAATGTGTTTGCGTAGGTTTCTAGTATGCACTGTGGACAACCAGGCTGTGTTCGGGTAGCACTGTATTCCTCCCGCATTGTAGCAAATGTGATTTCTTTTCCCCTGCCTTTTAAAGCTGGTTGCTTGGGCCGGGGATTTAGCTCAGTGGTTCCGCCGCCTGCCTTGCAAGTGCAAGGACCTGAGTTTGATCCCCGGTACCAAAAAAAAGCCGGTTGCTTGTTTTTAATGTCCCTAAGAAAATAGTTCTGCTATCATGGACTGTTCCAGCTGCAGGAGATCAAATCCCATAGCCAACAGACTCCCCGGGCTTCTGGAAACGGGACAAGAAGCCAGCTATTGGCAGAAAACGAAACCCCTGAGAATCCTGGATGGTGCTAGGCATTCCCTGGTTAAATATTGCAGGCACTGGTTTGAGGGGGGTGAAAACACAGTGAAAGTGGCCCGTGGGGATCCAAGAACTGTGAGGGGCTATGTGTCTCTTGGCTGTCTGCTCTGGACACTCCAGGATCCCGAGCAAAGTGTGGCCGTGGAAGCTGTGGCATCTGAAGTTGCAAGCTTCCTACCGCGCACACTTTCCCAAGAGCACAGCCAGGAGGCTGCACCAAGAGGAAAGTTCGAGGCGTCCCAGCTGCAGGGCAGGCTTGGAGCTTCCCGGAAGTGGAAAACAGTGCATATCCACAGGCAGCGTGGCCCATGTGGGCGGCAGCCCAGTGGAGCTTTTTCCTGTACTATTTTTTCCCTCTGGCAGATGTTTGTGTGGAAATGTGACCTTTCATTCCTCACAGACCCATCTCCCTGGAGTTAATTTCTCTTCTGAAGTCTTTTATCTAATGCTTTCTGGTGACCTTGACTTCAAGTGAAGTGTTGTATGTCACAGATGGGGAAAATCATGTGGACGTTTTGTGTGCCATTTGCACATAAGAAAGAGCAGCTCTGGTGGTTGGAGGCAGTGACATAGAAGTGGCCCCTTTCTGAAGCTCAGTGGAAATGGAGTTTGCCTGTCTTATGTCTTTCTTGACCACCAGCAACTGATTTAATTCTTTCAAAAATAACAGGCGCTTGAAGAAGGCCACCAAGTCTGAGTTTCTTTTTGGATATCATTTCCCAGTGCTAAGCAAAGGTTTTAAACATCGCTGTGGGTACCTGGGACCTGTTAGAATCACAGTCATGCTGCTCCAAGTTGCTTAGTGCAGGAATCTGGGGAGCCCAGGCTCCCCAGTTGTTGACACTTACCTACTCTGGCTGAGGCCTGCAGGTGGCCCCTGAGGCCCATGCAGAAGTGTTTCAGAAAACTCAGATCTCCTCTGGCAATCCTGTCAGAGAAGTGCTTGCTGTGTGGGTCCCTGGTATGGATTCCTCCTCCAGCCCCTGCAGAGTGGGAGTCCCTGGACCCAAGAAAGGAAAGACTTTTTCTACTTCCTCCCCTCTCCAGTTGCTTAGGACTGGCCAACCAGAGAAGAACCAGCCCTGTTGGAATTGTTGGGGAACTGTCCAAGTTCACAGTTGCTGTGCAGTGCATTAACACGTTTTTCTGAACAAGTTGCCTTTGGCAGCCTGTCCTTGACCTAGGGGTGAGGACCACCCAGAATGAGCATGCATTGCACACAACAGTGCAGCCCCTCTCCTAGCAGGCAGCTTGTGGTCAAAATGTCACAAGAAGACCTAGGGTGCACTTGCACTGATATTCTCCTCCTTCTGTGAATGGATGTGGGGAGAGGAAGGACACATTAGCACCAGGACATGAAGGACGTGCAGTAATGCCAGGCTGGGGAGTTGGTCAACCTACTCTTTCCTCTGTGTCACGAGAGATGTTGATGGTGAGGGACAGGGCAAGGAGTGGTTCCAGGCTTTGCTCCTGGCTGGATGGTGTGGGCAGAAGGGGGAACTGAAGCCTCCAGCAGCTGTATCATCAATGCTTCCATTTTCCCTCACCCTTAGGGGACCTGCAGGCGGAGCTGGGAGGCCACCTTGGGACACCTTAGAGAAGGCAGGCTGTTGGTGTGCAGGAAGCCCCTGGGCTCCCAGCTAAGCCTCAGGTGTGGCTCTTGCTAGCAGGTTAGAGAAGAGCAGCCCTGGTGGTGCAGAGCTCAAGTTGCTACCTCTGCTGGAGCATCCCTTACCATCACACCTCATCGGCCAGCAAGCTTAGAATCTGGGTGTAACCAGTATATAATGAGCACCAGCCATGGCTATGCTTGCTTCAGTAAATTGGCATGGACACTACTGCACTGCAGGCTCTGTCCCTGGAATCCATGCTGAGAGCCTCAGGGACTTGGCTGGTGTAAGGCAGGTGTGACCTTGAGGTATCGACCTCTGGCCCTTCGGGCCTTCCCAGCCCACTCAAACACAGTGCTCTGTCCTTGCCACAGTGACCAGTTGTGATCTGTGGTATCTGATGAGAAGCATCTCCCTTCGGGGACGCATCTCTACGTTTGGGTTCCACCATTGCAGATGGGTCTTCTACTATGCATGTGGACCTTCAGCTGCCAGGACGGCCTTTGTATCTTCACAGCTGGGTATATAGCACAGAGATCTGGAGAGCTCTGAGCCCGAGGACTTGCAGCTAAAATTCAGCCCAAGAAGCTGGTCTGCAGGGAGGACAGTTAGTTCCTACTTCCTGAGTGGGCATTCTATTTGCCAGGCACTATTGCAAGGATTCTCTGAGTGTGGACCTCAACAATCCAGGAGGATGGCTCCTAATTTATCGCATGTTTTAGGTGAGGAAACTGAGGCTCAGAAGAGTTTTAGTGAGCTCTCGGAGGTCAAACAAAGGTGCCAACACTGGTGTTAGACTCCAGGAGCATTGTTTCCGGCCTGTTAGCCATGAATCCTCAGAATGCTGCTCCTCATCCTGGCTGCGTTTCAGTGACATCTAATGGGCAGTTACGGAGGAGCTGCTGGGTACTGACCCTTGGACTTGACCTCTGGAAGAGGAGCAGGCACATGACTAGCAGCATGATCACACCTGGAATAAGGAATAGAATAAGCAGCCCTGACTAGAGCAGCAAACTCAGCCAGGGGCAGGAAATACTCCCTGGAGGGGCAACTTCCTGAGCTAGGTTTTGAAGAATCAGTAGGAGTTTACCAAGTGTTCCAAGGCAGGGTATTCCAGGCAGTAGGGACAGCACAGGTGTAAAGCAGCAGGAGTTTTTAAAGGTGGGGAACTCTGAGAGTGTTAGCAGGGTGACTGATGAGGCAGGGAAGTGGGGGCCTGTTGTGGTGTGGACCCTGGAAACCAGCGCCAGGAGCAGAGACTGTTTGCCATGCCCCGGAACTGGACTAGCCCAGGACTGGAGGCAATTTCCTATCAGTTTTAAAACAAGCTTAAAATTCCCAAATCCTGATGCATTCAGTAGTAGTATTTCTCCAGGAGTTGTTATTGTGATTATTGAAGGGAATTATTACACAAGTAAATAAGCCCCGGTGTATGATACATATTGACCTTGTGCTTAAAAAGAATGTTTTTAAAATCTCTTCTATTCATTTCCCCATTTTTTTTCATCAGCAGTTCCCTTTGGCAAAAGCTATTCTCAGAAGCCAGGATAAGTATATGGGAGGGTTGTTGTTTTTTTTAAGTGGATTTTGATTACATAAGAGCATCATGTAGAACTGTTTCCAGCAGGAATGGAAGCTAAGACTGATTATGTAATTGTTCCCTTCAATCTATTCTCAGAACCTAACTAACATGTTGCCAGCACATAAAAAGCCTAATGATCATTATGGCATCTGAGTGTCTTTCCCGCTCACATCTGACGCTATTGCTACTGCACTGTTCGCCGCAGAAGAGAAAGCAGTGGTGGAAGTGTGGCATGACTGTTCGCCAGCACTGGCTGCCCCAGACTCTGTGCTGTCTGCTCTGTCTTACACCCACAGCCTGCAGCCAGCACCTCTCCCGGGAGGAAGGACGCGTGCACCGCTGGGGCTGCACGTGTTCGTATTTGGGTGAGGAGAGGCAGCATTCTGCTGCGCTGAGGTTGTGTTTTGCAAGGAGAGCAGAATACCATCTGTCGGAGGAGGTGGCGGGAGTATGCAAATAACTGCTGTGAATTCCGTGAATGCTTAATTGCTGTAGAAATTCTCTTTTTTTTTTTTTTTTTTTTTTGAGTCTTTGCATTTAGTTTGTTTGTTGTTTGTTTTTTCCCCCACTTTTTAGAATAGTCCTTATCAGTGGCAGAAGATCCTTCTGTAGTATATTTTCCGTGCTGCCATATCGCGACAGTACCCAAGCCGGGTATGTATATGCATGCATGCTTTGTGGTTCTCTGGGTGAAAAGTTCAGATGCCAGTGTGCAAATGTGGCTTCCTTTTCCACTTGCTGTGCTTTGATGCTGCAAATTCAGTGTTTGTGAATTTGAAAGAACAAATATACCACTTTCTTTTCACCAGAGAGCCTGGTTGCTGGTGTGTGTGTGCATGTGTGTGTGTGTAGATGTCCGTGTGTGTCCCCACCACACTGCCTGTTCTTTATCAGTGTGTGTTCTGTTACCCTTTCCGATACCATGGAGTAAGAACAGTCCAGGGCCCACCGGTTCCCACAGGGTCATGATGACTTTGGGGAAAAGGTAGGTCAGAAAGGAACCAGACCAAACCCTGTGACCATTCTGTCTCCTTGCATCTTGGGGTTGGGTTTGAAACTGATCGGCAAGCTGGAGCTGCCACCACAGACAGGGCAAATATCAAACCCAAGTGGCACCAGGATCACACACAGAGAATTAGCTATAGGCCAGAGAAATGGTCCCCTCTCTCCACCAACTAGCCCCTCCTTTAACTCTGAAAAAAGTAACTGAGGCCCTGTCCTGGCCAAGTCCCCTCCCTGTTACCATCCCTGTGGCCGGTGTTCATTTCCTGCACTGCATCGAGATCCTGGCTGCCTCCCCCGCCCCATGTCCCTGCGCCCTGTGCTGGGCATCAGGGTGGCGCCAGGACTCAGCAGGGCAGCTCCCTGGGCAGGATGTCAGGGCATCACGGTCTTGGCTCTGGCCTCCATTCATGAAAAGCTGGAAGTGCCCTCTGGTCATCATGACAAACGCTGCGGACTGCTGCCCCAAAAAGGGAAAGGTGGCCCCGGGAGCTGACTCATCGTTTATTCATTTTGCGCCGTCTCCATGAGCTCTGCCCAGGCCTTGCTGCTGGCCTCGTGGACCTGTTAGATTTGTGGACTCTGAACTGTGAGCTCCATGGCCAGAAAACAGCATTTCTATTTGTGGAAGCCTGACATAGTAGTCAACTGGTTAGTTGTGTGCCTTGCTGAACACTGATAATCATATTATGTATTGAGCATCTATGTACTTGATGCTAGTTCTTTTTATCATCTGCATCCTTATAACAACCCTAAAGTTCCTGAAAGTGTTCCAGGAAAGAAACAGCAAATCAAGAGCTCTAGGGCTTCAGAACCGTCCGGGGGTGGCCATGGGTTGGCCTGGAGGACTTTGCCGGGAAACTTTCTTCACCTGGCCAAGCTGCTGTAGCTGTTTCTGAAGAGCAGGCCATTTCCTAGGGGAAAGGGCCTGGTAGCAGCTCACTGACCCCAGAAGGGCGATGGCTCAGCATCTAATTGCACGTGGTGGCCTCAGGGCCTGGAGTATCTGAGTGTAAGCAGCCTCTGGGTGCCCTTGGGGGAGGAGGGATCTGTATCACCAGTAGGCGGCTCTTTACCAGCACCTCCCTTCCTGGCCAGGGCTTGATGGGACTTCGGAGTCTGCCGCAGCTCCCCAGGCCTCCTTGATGAGTTTCTGATTGAAGCATTCTGTCCTTAACTCCAGCCCATTCCTTCTTTCATTTTGAGTCCTCACCACATGACCAGGTACTGGGGACACAGGGAGTGAAGGATGAACCCGGTTCCTCTCCTTCTGAACTTACAGCCTAGCATGGGAGACATAAAGTTGCACATGATTAATCACAGCTTTGAATAGACGCTATAGGTGTCCCAGCAGGGACCACTACATCTTTAAGACAGTTTGGTTTCTCCATGACTCCATCTTTGAAGGGTCCGTGTTGGGTTCCTTTTTACAGGGAGGATCTGATGTCCATATTCTAGGTCCCTTTGATGCAGTATCAGGTGCTTATCCTCATTTTATAGATAAGGGCTTCTAGAGTTGCAGTCTGAAACACCAACTTCAGGCCAGAATGAGAATTTGAACCCCTATGTATCTGAAGTTTTCCACGGCCCTGGCAGACAGGCCAGACAAGTGCTGTATTTGTGGAAACTTTTCTAGGAAATGGGGCTTCTCTGATATTGCTCCCCGAGACCAGCTAGGGCTCATAGAGCACACGAGCACTGCTTCCCAGCATGGTGCTGGGTGGGCACGGAGAGGTGGCTGCGGCCAGTGGAGAGGGAGGAGTCAGACTGGAGAACTTCAAAGATTCAGGCATTTTCAACTGGACAAATCCTTTACCTCTGTTTTTTATTGTTGTTGTTTGTTGTTGTTTTTGGTACCGGGGATCCAACTCGGGTCCTTGCGCTTGCGCAGCAGGTGGCAAAACCACTGAGCTAAACCCCCGGCCCTCCTTTACCTCTGTAAGCTTCTGTTTGCTCCTCCACAGAATGGGGCAGGCAAACTGCATGTCAGGCTGTTAATTGGAAGATGAAGGGATTTTCTGCAAAACCAACTAGAACATGTTTGACACCCAAACCATCTCTGTTGTGCATATCTCAGGTCCATGTGGCTCTCCACATTTTTCTTTCCTTTTCCTTTCCCTTCTTTCCCTTTATTCTAATACTGGGGATTGAACCCAGGGTCAGGCTACATCTCCAGCCCTTTATTGTTCAGTTTTAAGACAGAGTCTTGCTCAGTTTCTAGCCTAGAAACTGTTCTAGCATGAATTTGCCATCCTCCTGCCTCAGCCTATTGGAGCGCTGGAATTACAGGTGTGCACCATCATGCTTGGCTGGTTCTCCACGTCTTTGAAATGCTAGCTGGCAGCCAGATGGTGCTAGGAAAAGGTATCTGTCTGTGTGTGGGTCTCCTCCCTGCTGCTGGGAAGGCCCACCTCATCGGACTTTTGGGAGATTTGCCCACTAGCCCTGGCAAAATGAAGGGTGGAATCGTGGCACATAACCTTTTTACATCTCAGAGACGAACAGATTAAAACCCACCACTCCTGCGAAGTTTCTAGATGAGGAAAGCAGGGTAGAGAGAGATGGATTCCGTAACACAAGAAGATTCTTTGTCATACCTTTGAGAAAGAAAAGATTCTTTGAGAAAAGAATGTGCCTGTTTCCGCAGGATATTCTTTCTAGGCACATAAGAAGCTATGAGTACAATTCCAAATGTTGTCTTTTCGCAGCAGGATTAAGAAGCATTCTCTTAATTTTTATAAGTAGACATCCTGTTTATAAATAATAGCCATTTACCATGATTAAGATCTTTTTTTACTAAGAGAAAACAACCATGGTCAAATCATTAAAAATATACCAGTAAAAATACTAGTTGATGTAGTAATAAATACATACACATTTCAAACTACTTTAGTTTGCATAGATGATAATTAGTGCCCACATGGAAAATTCCTTTGGCCTTGGCATGCTCTCTGACTTGGACAGTCATCGGAGTGCCAGGCCAGGCCGTTAGAGTCATGAGTTTGTCCTTTCTGCTTGCAGCCAGGGCACACGGGGCCAGCGGCACTGGAACTCAGAGCCCTGCAGCTTCTAGCGCCCCTGTGCCGTTATACTTGTGCACTTGGAGCAGGCCACATGTGCCTGGTTACTGCAAACAAGCACGACCCCAACGAAGGGGACAGTGTACCATTCCAGCCTCCTCGGAGAAGGTCCTAAAAACAGGAAACTCAGAAGTTCCTCCACCTTTGTGCTGGGAGGCATCGGCCAGAACTCCCTGACCCTTCTGGGTGTTTTCCGTCTCCTCCTGCTCTACGACAGCTTCCTGGCTCCACCTCCCAGCTCTTTGCTTGCCCTGCCTCACCTCCCACTGCGACCCCAAAGCTTTGTTCTTGGCTTGAACCCTAAGTGCAGACTGGCTGCTGACATCTGCTGACCAAGGCAGACCAGTCGTAGGACAGTTTTTACCATCTGTCCCGTCCTTCCTGTCTGCATTCAGGTCACGTGTTGTGCCCCAGTGAGTGGAACTGGGTGGAGACTGGTTGAGGACACTGGGGACAGGAATGAGTTTCCAATGAAAATAGCTGGGGTCCCCAGAAAGTGCTGGAGAACACTTGAAGTGCCCCCAAATCTTCCAGGAAGTACTGTGCTGTAGGGAATCCTCCACCCCGCCCACCTGCCAAGCAGACCACCATCCCTGCAGGCTGACGGCAGCAGTGATATTGCACTCGGGGTCTGTTTAGCACCCACCATGCGCCAAACCCTGTTTGAGGCATTAGGGATGCAACAGTAAATATGAAAATGACCCTGAGCAGAAGTAAGCTATAGGTAGATGAACCCCCAACAGCTTAGCACCCAGGGAGGAAAGTCCTGAGCAGCGTGTACTTGGAGCATGGAGGAGGAGTGCAGGGAGATTGGACAGAGCGACCAGGAAGTGCTCCCCAGAGCAGGTGGCTCTTCCAGCAGACTCAGGTTCGAGGCCTTGGGGGCAGGGAGAGGCGGTTCCAGACCTTGTGTTGCCTTTGGAGATTGTCAGGGAATGACCCAGCTCCTCATGAGCTCCCGCACACAAATGCCCATGGCCTGCACGTTGAAAGAGTTCAGCAGTTTGGTTCGAACTGGAATCCTGTTTCCAACTGATGGTACAGTGCCCAGCCCTGTGTAGTAAGGGAGACTAGGGATAGGAAGGCGCCAGCTCCCTTGGGAGACCAGGTCCCGGGATGTCCCCAGTGCTCACTGGGCCTTCAGTCTCCCTCCCCTGCTCAGTATGGGGGTGCTGTTTTCCTCGTCTCTCCAAAGATCCTGCAAGCTCAGTCTGTCTTCGCTCTTATCAGCACGGCTGGTGTAGAAGTGTTAAGTCTTGTTGAACAGGGGACTAGTGAATGAGACATGTTGTTCCCACTCCCCACCCAGCAACAGTCCACACTTCTAGAGCTGATGTCTGAGTCATTAATCTTCATCAGCTTTTTAAAATTTGAGATCTTAAAATATGTGCAGATCTGTCTGGTGCCTTTCTGCAGTGTTATTTGGTACAGTTTTCTATGTGGGCCCCAGGATAGGGGCTTAATCAGCCTGGGCTCCAGAATCATGTGAAATGCTTGGGGTTACTCTGCAGACCACTGTGTTAGTACCAAGCTGATGTTAGGATCATTTCCAAAGTGACCTCCAGAGCCTCTGAGAGATGCAGACAGCCTCGGTCACTTGACAACTTCCCCCGAGTTCAAACTCTGCTTCCCAGCCTTGATTTACAAGGAAGGATTTTGAGAGAGGAGCGCATTTCCTTGGGGCTTGCTGAGGGTGTCATCAAACATTGGTGTGAACGTGCTAAACAGAAGTAATAAACTTGAGGCCCAAATGATGCTTTTGGTGCTGGCCGCTCACTGCGTTTCCCCAGAACCTTACAGGGCAGGTGCTCAAGGTGCCATTTTGCAGGAGGGGCTGCAGTGGAGAGGGAGCTCAGCTCAGAGGCGTCCCAAAGTGCTCTGCGCACTTGAGTGCCGAGTGTGTTTCCCTCCCTGCACAAGCACCCCTCTGGGCGAGGCTTACTGTCTCAGGACCAGCGATAAGCAATACATGGCACGCTGGCCGGTGGGTACACGTCTGGGTGACAGTGGAGCTCAGAGGTCAGGACCAGCTTGGCTCTTACGTGTGGGCACGAGGGCCACCTGGTGGGGACCCTGGCAGCCAAAGTGGTGGGTGTTGGCTTTTGGAAGACTTTGGAGGTTGCTGGTTTACCCTGTGGTGTTGGATCCTCCAAGGAAGACCCCAGGCAACTCCGGAGTGAAAAATGTGTGTGATTCCCCATGTGGGTGTGTGTCGTCCTTAGACCAGGAAGGTGTGTGAAGGCAGGAGGTCTCCAGGTGGTGTGGACGTGTTACTGGCTTGACACCGAAGCACCCACTCGCCTCCCCAACACCTTCCCTGCTGCCCGTGGGTCACCCCTCCCCGTCATTACCAGGCAGCGATTGAGGGAACCCTGAAGGAAGGGCCTGTCCCAAGGCTTGCGTCAGTGCATGAAAAACATGTTGCTCTTAGTTAAGCAAGAGTACCTAACCTTTCGTGCAAGGGTCCCTGTTCACAGCGTCAGATGCGTCTTCATGAAAAGGGGAGTGGCGAGGCTCTTAAAATACTGAAAACCGCCCCTAAAATGTTTGATTTACAGAGTTGCTTATGTACACGTGACCCTTGGGGAATCATCTCTCAGATAACGAGATGCTTCTGATAACTGTCCGGTATCTGATTTGTTGCTGTAGGAATTCAGATGAAGCCCTGCACCCCCGTAGTGGCCCTGAGGGACACAGGTGTGGAGCACTTGGGGTGTGTGCTGGGTTGCAGATAGCAGAATCCTCTGAGGTGGAGGTTGGGGCCGAGTTTTTCAGCAGCCACAGATTCCCCAGGAAAGACCGAGACCAGCAAAGACACCCAGGACAACCCGGCATGGGCAGTGCAGCTGGGGCCAGAGCAGAGCCGTGCCCTGGTGCCTTTCCCATGGAAACCGCTGCATCTGGGCTCCCCACCCTGGGTTACCAGAAGTTCCAATCCCCCCATCACATCTACTCCAAGCTCCACGAGAGCACTTCCACCTGGCAGAACCTAGGCTACCTCTGGGGCGCCAGGAAACATCATTCTTGGCCTTCCTGTGTGTCATGGGCTGGCCTGTCCCCTGCCACAGTGGTTCACAGAAGAATATTATCTATCCTCACACTGATCCTGGGGAGGACACTGAAGAACTCCAGCCCCAGGAGCCTGACCCAGCACGGTCCCCAGGAGGGAGCCCATGGGGCAGAGAGGGCCCCCAAGATGTCCCCTCCCCGTAGCCATGCTCCCTTAAAGGCCTCAAGAGAGTTTCTAACCAGAGTCTCAGGTCCCCACCGAGGGTCCCGCTGAGCCCAGTGACAAGCAGCACCAGCTGTTGCGCAGCCCAGAGCCAGCCAGCCCCTCTTTGCCCACTCAGTCTCCCTCCATGTGGTGCTGGCCCCTCCCCCAGTCAGTTCTGTGATAGGAAAATGGGACTGAAATCAAACTTGGGAGCCCTTGTGCCCTTGTGGTTCTGCTCTCGTCTGTTTGCTCAGCGAAGGCTTCGGCCTTGTCTGTCCTGGTCCCAGGTTTCCTTACACAGAGACAGGGCCCTGAGGCTGCGCCTCTGTTCTCCCCTCCAGCTGTCTCTCACCCCAGCCCCAACAAGAAGCCTGTGCTTCCTTACCAAGAACTCCTTCCCTAGGTGCGGAGTTTAGAAGGCTGATCAGTCCCGACACCCGCCAGGGTCTGCTAAGAGTCCCTGCCTGCAGTGCCTTGCTGAGGCTCACGGCCCGGTCATCCTCTTCACAGCTTGTGAGTGTGGACCATGTCTGGGTGCAGCTCTGTCACTCGTACACACCCTGCCTGCTTCTCTTGAATGGGTGTGTAGAGTGTCTCTGAGGGCTGCATCTCCAGGCTGTTAAGAATGGCTCGTGTTCTCGGAAATCAAACATACATATATGTCATTGTCCCAACAAGGGGCAGCCGACAGCGTCCTGTAGGAACAAGTGCTCCCGGGAGCCCTCAGCCTGGTGCTCGGTCCAAGGAAGTGACGGAATGGGGAGCGTCAGGCCTGGAAGGAGCGAGCAAGGAATCTGACATGGACCACAGGGCCCTGCTTCCCTCTGAGTGGCCAAGTCACATCCACAGTGAAAGTCGCTAAGCCTAAAGGGATAAAAGAAGGCCTCAAGCCACACTAGATCCAAGTGCTAAGTCCGAGCTATGTCTCCCAGCCATGTCTCCCAGCCAGGCAACTCCCCAGTGGCAGCCTCACAGCCCATGGTGGTGTAATTTCACCTCCCTGGCATGCTGGGCTTTTTAATGCTGCTCACAAACACTTGTGCCCTAAACCACAGAATTCCTAGGGTTTTGCTGAGGTCACACCTAGCTTCTGTCTTTGCCCTGCTGATATCCGCTGCTCACCCAGTTCTTTGTCAAATCAAGTTATCCGTACTTCTCCAAACCAGTACCAGTGATCAAAAGTAAAGTAACACACAGCCCTCCTTTGAGCAGATCACATGACTTTCCTTTGGCTTCTCTGTAAATGAGGGGACATGTTTGAGCGAATCCAGCATAGTGACAAGAGTGCGGTTTTCCCAAGCTCAGTACTGTGCCGAGCGTCACCCTAACCTGGAGTCCCTCTCCATGTCCAGTGAAGCCCCAGCCTTGGTCCTCATTGCCGGCCCTTTGTGCAGCCCAGAGTGACCAGGCTAATCGCGTGCAGGTGCCAGGACTCAGTGGACACTCGTGGATTGAGGACTGCCCGTGGAGTGTTTCCACTGCGGTCAGGCTATGAAGCCGTGAACCTGGGGTACCACTGGTCATTACCAGGGGCAAATAGCATCTCACAACACCCACCTAAAGGTCAAGATTGTTGAGCAAAACATCCTTCCGGGAGCACAGAAGTCCTTCTTGGACATGAAGGCAGCCACTCCTCCCTGGGGTGTCCCTAAACTCATTCATTCAGGGATCTTTGAGATGGAGGATAGTTGAGGCGATGCCAATTCCAGTTTCCATAAGTGCAGTGATGGGGAACTCTGTTCAGCTCAAACGAGCTTTTAGAGCTTCAGAGAAGGACTTGGAGACTGTCTAGTCCTTCATTTTTAAGCTGCAGAAACCATTCTCCCATCACAAGTTTACACAGAACTCAAAGTAGATAACCACAGAAATGCTCTGGGGAACAGAGAATGGGGATAAGAAGGCCCACTCCGGGAAAACACAGTCCTTGTCCATCCTTGCCAGTGGGCATCTGAAGCCCATGGGTCAGCTGGCAGTCAGGCACCTCACTGACCCGGGTGTGTAAGTCTATGAAACTGAGTTTCAGGGGATGGCCCTGAGCACCTGCCAGGCAGCCGTGGATGCCCACAGCGTGGCAATGTCGGCTCCTTTGGTGTCCAGTCACAGGGCAGCTTTGCTGCTTTCAACCTCTGTTCTAGCCTGGTTCATATGAGGGGCCCCAGCAGCGTGGTCCCGCAGACACAATGGACTGCTCTTGAGATTTGGAAAGTACATAAACAGAAAAGGAGGAGAGACATGACTGAGCCTCCCCTCCTAAACAAAGCCACCATGAGCATTTCCAAGTCTCTTTTCCCCATGCGTGTACTTGTCTGAAACACAAAAGATGAAGACGGTTGTTTTGCTCTTCTGCCCAGCTCCCACCTTGCCTGACCTGCTGGTGGATGCTGTTCCACGGAAAGAGAACAGATGTGGCCTGTCTTTTCCACTATAACTGTAACATCAAACCTCCCCTCTAAACACTCCCCTCGGAGGAGGCTTGTAAATTGTACCATATTCTGGAAGAGTCCCAGTCTAAAACCAGCTCCTCTTTCCTCAACCAACAGCTGCCAAGGCCAGCCAAGTCTTCCTGCCTTTGATCCGCATTAGTCATTGGCTTCTCTGTTCCGGCGCAGATCTGTGGTTTGGTTTGGCAGCCCTCAGAGCCTAAAATGACTTGGAGGCAACTTTCTTGGCGTGCTTCCTCTTGGTAAACAGCTCGCCCAGCACCTCGAACCAGGGCCACTCTGCTCTTGTTCCCACCAGCCACCAGCCTGTCCTCCCAGCTGCCCTGCCACCACCATGGGCCCAGGGATGCACCATCTGGGAGCTGCCAAGCAATTTATGTGTTTAGATGTAGGTAGGGAAGAAAATGTGAAACACCGGAATCACTTGGGAGAAAAGATCTTGGTGTCCAGAGAAGGAAAAGCTTCCGAGAAGAAGGTAGAATAAAGCAAACCTGACCTTTAGATTGTTGTTGAGGGTCAGTCTCAGTCCAGGATACCGAAAGGACTTGAAAAGACCGTAAGCTTCACATACTCTTAGCATTTGGCTTTGTTTTCTCCTGGGCGGTCTTGAAAATGTCAGGTTCAAATTACACTAACAGAAGAATGGCTTTGAGAAGGAATTAGACATGGAAAATGTGATTTTAAAACTGGTCCCAGTTATAGAGGAACCTAGTGAACAACTAACAGAACCAAGCATTTCTTCCCCTGCAGATAATAGACACACGGGCATCGAAACTTAAGAAGCTGGGAGGAAACTAACGTTCATCTTCCCTAAGTGAATGGGCAATTCAGAGCTTGCTCCAAAAGTAACTGCCTTGCATCTGTTAAGATTCTTAAGACACTCTGTAGAAGTGGTGCCAACAATTTGAATACTGATGGCAGAAAAGAGGCTCGTTTGAGGCTTTAGAGACATGCATACCTTGAGCAAAAATATGAGATTCCTGAAACAGCCAAGGAGGCTAGATTACGGCCAAGGCCCAGGAGATGCAAAGAGGTGACGGAGAGAGAATGGCTTCAGAAAAGTTGGAAATGAGTGAGAAAGAGGAGGAGACTAATGGAACATCATCTCAGGAGTCTGAATTGGCATCTTGGGCAAGAATTGCTGAAAGAGCTCTTGAGCCCAAGGCTGTAAATTCATCTTCTGTTCCTGCCTCTGTTGAGGCCTGTTTGCCACAGGCCTCTGGTGCCAGTCAGTCAGTGTGGTCCCCACAGACCTCTGTCTGCAGATGGAACGGCCAGGTTCACCTGGAGGTCCATGCGGGCCTCACCTGGGTCCCTGACACTCCCAGGAGGGTGACTTCTCTCTCCTTGTTACCAGCCTGTACGTTCCCATCCCTAGGACCAGAAGATAATGTTGTGCTCTGAATGTGTTAAAGGGGATAGGATGATAAAAAGATTAGCTATAATGGGAGAGAAAAAACAACACATGTTGGAGACCAGAATATGTCACCGAAAATATGCCACCTTAAGCAGTATTATTTTTATCTGAAGGCAACTGGGCAGAAGCAGACAAAGAAATACTTTCTGTCTTCCCACTATTGGCCAAGAAAACAGGACATTAATATACACAGACGCCTATCTCTGCCAGGACAAATGATAGAAAGTACATAAATTGACATGCATCTTAAATAATTGCAGGACTAAACCCTAACAACTTCAGTATCTCCTGATGCTTTGAGACAGATGTATTATTTAGCTAATAGAAAATAGTTTAGTTTCAATTTTGTTTTAATAGAATTTTTGGAGCAGTTTTAGGTTTGCAGAAACTACAGAGTTGCCATACATTCTTCTAGTTTCTTCTGTTATTAACATCTCACTTTGGAGTTCCACGTGTTATTGATGTTGTTAACTAAGGTCTGTAGTTTCTATCCTTTCTTCCTCGTGCTGGACATTCTATGGGTTTTGTTGTTGCTGTTGTTTGTACTGGGGACTGAACCCAGGAGGTCTGTGCCACTGAGCTACATCAGCAGCCTTTTTTGTTTGTTTTTGGTACCGGGGATTGAACTCAAGACCTTGTGTTTGCGAGGCAGGTGCCGGAACCACTGAGCTAAATCCCCAGCCCCCCCTTGTTTGTTTTTATTTTGAGACAGTATTTCACTAAGTTTCCCAGGCTGGCTTTGAACCTGTAGTCCTTCTGCCTTAGCCTCCCAGCAGCTAGCAATACAGGCGTATGCCTTGTGCCTAGCCTTTCTATGGGTTTTGACAGTTGTTTGATGACATTCATCCGACACAGTGCCATGCACAGCATAATTCACTCCCTGAAGGTCCTGGTGCTCCATCTGTCCCTCCCCCCATTTCCTAAGAACCACAGATCCTTTTGTCACCTCCATGACTTTGCCCTTTCTAGAACACTATACATTTTGGTACTGGGGATCGAACTCCTGACCTTGTGCCTTCGAGGCAGATGTGGTGCCTTAGAACACTATACACTTTGAATCACACAACATGTGGCTTTTCAAGCTTTTACCCACAAATAATGCAGTTAAGATGTTTTGGGGGGGTTTTTTTGCTGTTGTTTTTCTTACTAGTTTATTTCTTAAAGACAAGGTCTCACTATGTAGTCCAGGATGGCCTTGAACCTGTGATCCTCCTGCCTCAGCCTCCCAGTGGGGTTATAGACCTGTGCCATCACACCTGGCAAGATTTATCTTTTCATAGATCAGTTTGTTGTTTATTTTAAGCTGAATAATACTCCATTGTCAGGAGGTAGCAGTTTGTATTCATCCACCTACTGAAAGACACTCTTGGTTGCTTCCATGTTTCTTGGTAATTCTAACTAAAGCTGCTGAAAACAAAACAAATGAAAAAGAGAGAAGGACTTGGCTTCCTCCTATTCTTCGCCCTCCAACTTTTGCTCGTAGGGTCAGAGCTCTTGCTTACACTTTGGGGGCCAGTTCAGCTGCATCATAGGCTGACGGGGCGTTGTGCGGTTGATGCCCCTTTGCGACACAGGCTCGGATGAGAAATGTGTTCCACCTTCCAGCCTGTCGCCTCAGAAACTGAGAGCACAGCCCACCAGTGAGTGGGGAACTTCGGGTGTTGTGTTGAGGGCTTGCCCCAGGCTTGTCCCTGTGCCTCAGGGAGGGGGTGCCAGTGTCCAAGCGCTCTTTATTTCCCGAATCATGTAGAAAGCAGTATTTCTCTATCTAGGAATCTGACCAGAAGAAAGGAAAAATGATCCCAGTAAACTTGCAACTGGGGCTCATGTGAAAAACCAAACTAGATGATTCCAGGGGAAAAGTCTCCGTGATGTGTGCGCAGTGCAGGCCCCTTTGGATGACGTCCCCGATGGCGTGGTAGCCGCTGGCCTCACTCCCTGCAAGTGCACTGGAGACGCGTGAGGGAAGCAGCCTCCCGGCGAACACGGGTGTCTCTGGGGGGGTGTTTTTCACTCGTCAACAGCTTCCACATGGTGTTTATGTCTTTAGCTTTTGGCATTCAGGACATTCAGATGAGGTCATCCACTTGGGCCCATTCCCTGAGTGTTGATCGTTTTGCGACACGGAGACCAGCTTCTGCTATTCTGAGACAGCCTTCAAGCCTCCATGCTCCCTGTCCGCTCCAGGCCCCTTCCTCCCGCCCGCTTTCCCCAGAAAGTTCTTTTTCCGTTGTGGAAAATTACACATTCACAAGCTGCTTCTGTCCTCACACCAAGCATATTCCCACACAGAGACCGATTCTGGAATGATCTCATGGGTGAATCATGCCATTATCCGGCTGTTTATAGGAGCTGCCTTTAGACAAAGATTTTGGTGTAAGCTACGTTAAGACCCCATCATTGTCTGCCAGTCGGCCTTGCGGGTATGGCTTATCCATGAAGTGCTGAGTGTGAGGAGGCAGGACTTCTAGGCTAAAAGCTGCTTTTGATTTCACTGTTTTCCTGTCAGCCGTGCACCTTGTTCATAGACTCAGCTTCTAGGGTGTAGCAGCCCTGCTGTGAAGCATGCAAGCCACCCTCATCCAAGATGGCACCCACTCCATGTCTGAAGGGGCAATATGTTAGCATTCTGTTACTGAAACAGTGCAGGAGACTGTTAATTTATAGAGAAAAAGGTTAGTTTGGTGCATAGGTTTAGAAGTTTTAGTCAACAACAGTCTGTTGGCTCTATTGTTTTGGGGCCTGTATTGAGGCAGGCAGTACATCGTGATGGGAGTATATGGCAGAGCAAATTCTACCTCATGGCCAGGACTCAAAAAGAGAAAGGAAGAGGAAAGGCCTGGGTCCCAGTATCCCCTTTGCAGGCACACCTGTTCACCTAAGACTTCTCGGTAGCCCCCACCTCCTAAAGACTCCTCCAGTAGTGCCACAGGCTGGAGACCAAACCTTTAATACATGGGCCTTCCAGATCCGAACTATACAGAGTGGGAAATAAGTCTTCTTCAGCTAAGCTAAATACTTATGCCATGGGGTTTCAGTGGGTGTGTAATCTCTTAATTAAAATTAGTTCACAAGTGGTATTTCCTTTCCTAATCCAGCTTTCAAGCTTTGCTTTCTGTGCAGCAAATCTCTTTCTTCTTTTTGAAGGGTCTAGAAATCCTGTTAATATTTAATTGGCTCTTAAATTATTTACACATCGAAGCGTTTGAGCTATTGTTGTCCTTTAAAGAGCAAGTGCCCAGTGGAGATCCTGGCTGGTGTTCCAAGGTCTTAAGCTTAGGGTACCATTGAAGAAATGATCAAGGTTAGAAGAAGTCAGGACAACCTTGTCTTAGAAGCAGAAACCCTGGAACATAGTTCATTGCATTGCCTACCCTTTTTCCATCTACTTCCTAGGTGTAAAGTATTAGATCATATTTTTTAAAGCTTAATATTGGTTCATTAATCATGCTCCCTAAGGAGAGAGCCATAGCTTGAACTTCCTGCTATCTAACAGGGAATCTTGTTTTCCCATCAAGATCAATTATGTGCATTATGGCTCAGTGAGCAGCCAGGTGGGCCTTTGCCAGCGAGCCACAGGAAGGAATGAAGAATTATTTTGCCTTTTACAAAAGGTAAAATCAAGAATCAGCCATCTGATGGCTAATGGTGACCTAGGCAATCCCCTTTGAGCGCCAGGATATCTGTCCATCTGCTGTGATCAGGTGACTCTGCAGTGCTGATCCGCAGTGTTTGCTTTGTGCCATAGAAGCCAAGACTAAGGACTGATCCAGGGGTTTCCTACCATGAAGCTGCAGACTTTCAAAGAGAGCCACATTAATGAATTGTGCCATCCTGTGAAGGATGCTACACCCTCTACATAACCAACCTGTTCTCTTTGCTTAGAGTATAGCTGCTTCATGGTGGTCTCCCCAAATGTACTTTCCCCCTCCTATTTTAACCCCTACTCCCATACCCATCTTCCTGAGCTCCTCCTCTGGCCCCTCCAACCACTCCATGCCTGCATTGGCCACTTTCAAACATCAGGCTTTAAAAAAGACAAAAAGCCTTGTGCTGGTTTTCCAAAATGGACTTGTTTTGCCTACTGCCTCTGCAGAAGTTACCAGACTTGCATAGACTGAGCAAGGCATGGTGATCTAGGTTCTGTGATCCCAGAACCCAGGAGGCTGAGGCAGAAGGATCACTGTGATTATGAGGCCAGCTTGGGGAAATAGTGAGTTCAAAGCCAGCCTGAACTACATACTGAGACCCTGGCTAAAAAAAAAAAAAAAAAAAAACCCAGCAAAACAACACACAGAATGCGAAATGAGCTCATGTAGGGAAGCAGTCTAAGCTACAGTGTTACCCAGAGCTGTGGGAGATGGAAGGGGAGCACAGTTTTGTACAATATCCACATACGGTTTTGGCACATGCCTCTTCCATTTTTAAAAGGAGACAGACTATAAATAAATATTTGAACTCTCCATGTATCTGGGAAAAAGTAATTCTCTAGGCTTTTCACAAAAGTTGCAAAGTCCAACTTCAGTTCATTTTTAATGACTTTCCTCTGAAGCTCCACGTTCTCCAGCTCTGTCTCCTGGTACCGGACGGTTAATTCTGGCATGTGAGCCAGCAGATATTTTTATTTCCATAACCATTTTATGAGAATTCAGAACAATGATCTTAGAAAGAAAACATCAAGATTTTATCTCCATTCCACTGGGACTTCTGCCTGATTCTTTTTCACTGAGTTTTTAGGAGGGTTTTTTTTCTGGGTGAATCTGCGGCACTCAGCGTTCCTTTCTGCAGGGTCCTCTAACTCCTTAGCTTCTGAGACCAGGGACACCAGAAGCCGTGCTGCTTTGGCTGGCTTTGCACTAACACAAGACCTGAGCAGCTATACGTAATATTAGGGGGCATGATGTGAAATCACTCTTGTTATATAGGTCAAATAAGGCCAAAAAAGGGCGATTTCCTAAGGTGTATGTTAATAGCAGGTTTCAGTGATGTTAATCAGAGCACTTAGTTAAGAAAAACCAACTCAAATTTTTTAGCCTCTTTTGGAAAGATGTTGTATTTCTCAGATCCTGGCGGTCTCACTGTACATAAACTTAGCTGTAAAAAGAAAGTGATAGCCGTTAGAAGTGGCGTAAGTGAACCCTGTTGTATTTTCTGTGAGGTGACTAGATGGGTGTATGTCTGTGCACCTGTGTGTACAAGGGGGACTCTTAATTCATACCCACCCAGGTGGCAGCTTGAAGCCAGTGGCAACTTCCCCCTGAATCTGAAGGGGAAATGTATAGAAACGTGTGTCCCCTGCCATCACGAGCAGTCAGTGTCCTAGAGAGGTTGTGACATTTGTTGCCATGCCAGTGAAGTTTTTAAAGTGTAAATGTAGTGGACACCGTGGACCTGCTTTAGTGTGCAAAAAGAGCTCATTCCTTCTCTTCACGTGACCTATCCGCTCCTCTGGCTCAGGACTGAAGGGTTTTCAGGTTCAGGCACCTCAGGCATCTGCCCTCCCCGGGATCGTGTGAAGGAGCCGTGGGCTCCTGTGATGTCCACACACTGCCAAGGCCCCCTAGTGTACCCTGGTGCTGCCCGCACCCCACTCCACCACACCCGTGACCCCTCCAGGCCAAAAGATCCACTGCCCTGTGCCACATGGGTGTTGCTAGGAACCTTGTTTGAGGGGTGCTGATAAAGTGCTGGGCATGGGGACCCCCTGGCCCTCGTTTCCACCTGCTGGGTCCTGCTTCTAGGACACCTAGCAGCGTCCCTGCAGTGACGGGCTTAGAAGGTAAGCATTCCTGACACAACAGCCAGGAAATGGCCAGGCCACCGGCTGGGAAGAGAAGTGGAGCACCAGATCCAGGTCATACATGCATTGTGTGTGACTGTATCATCTTGCCACAGGAAGTCACCAGTCAGTGGCAGCCAAAGTACTGACACGCACTCAGGCTGGGTCCAGCGTAGCAGTCACTGGCCACTGTGGCCATGTACATTTAATTAAAATTGCATATGATTAAAAACAAACTTCTTCGATCAACAGGTCACATCTCAAGCACTCAGTTGCCACATGTAGCCAGTGACTGCCAGGTGGGACAGCACAGCTGGAGAGACCCCAGCATGGAGCAAGAGTTCTGTACACAATGCTGGTCTGTCCTTAGCCCTGTGTGGTGCTGGTGCAGTTGAAGGTGGACCTGCTCTCCTTCCTTTTCTTACTAGGATTGGCCCCAGCTGTTTAGAAAGCAGCGTGATGTAGGTAAAGAGCCAGCAGGAAGTTTAGACTCCAGCAAGTCACACGAATTCTCCCAGATGGGTTGCTGCAGGAGGTGTGCTGGAGCCTTGCCTGGCTCCCTTTCACGTGGCCCCAGGAGTCTCCAAAGCACTTGGAAAATCCACTGGGTCTACAAGTCCCTGTTCTTTAGGCTTTGTGGTTTAGCTCGGGGAGAGGAATCTTGGATTTATAGAAGCGCACACAGTATAGTTTTTGCTATGGCTTCAATTTATGTCCTCCAGGAAAGCACCAAGAAGCGGGCTCTGGGAGAGGGCCGGCTGGGCTGGCTCTGTTAGCTGTGATATTCATATTTAGCAGTGCACAGACAGTTGGGGTGAGGCTGCCCTGGGGCGCAGTGGGCTACGAGCCAGAGGAGGAGGGGCACGATGGGAAACAGCATCACGGCATCTCTGTACACCAGGACCGGCGAGGCAGCCAGACCGCTGCCTCTCTGTAACCCCTTCTTCAGCATCTTGAGTCAGATGTTGTGTAGACGGTACAGAAATGGAGGCCCGCACTGTACTGCACCTGGGAGTGCTCTTGATGCAAGCCCACCTTAGCACTCCTGACCTCCCTCAGTGTTTCTCCCCAGAAAGTCAGAGCAGTTCCCTGCTTTTCAGTTTCTTTCAGCCCCAAATAACAGTCTCTGTCTGGCTAGATGGAGACAAGGAAATTGGAGGTGCGGATTGGATGCTGGGCGCAGCCTCGGAAAAGGAGGAGTTTGTGGACCTGGGCTGGAGGCCCCTGACTGAAGCCACAGCCTTCTGCCCATCCAGCTCTGCTGGGGTCGCTCCTCTGCTCCTTGCTCACCAAGAGATTTCCATTTCATCTTCTGGCGATCAGGTTTCGTGTAGTGGGCGTCCCCCTGTGAGTTCAGCATCTCCGGCCTGCATTGCTTTAAGGGGTCTGTGGGGAACCATCCTGGGGCTCACAAAGCAGGTAGAGCCACAGGCAATGATCCTGTGGGTATGGACAGTCCCAAGGTGCTGTGGCCTCGCTAAGCCCTGCTGTCCCCTGGTGTCATTTACATAGCTAGGGATGAGCAGGAGAATGGGGAACACACTGACTGAAATAAAAGTGTTCAAAGGGAAGAAATCCTATGCAGTGTGAAGGCTGTGTGGTGGTTGGCTGGTTGCCTTTGTTCCGCATGACTTTCGTGTCGTTCTGAGCGAGGCAGTGCCTGGCCTCCTGGGGAGACTGCTGTGAAAAGCAGCGCTTCATGGGTGCTGCAGGTCGATACTTATTTTGAGAAGCGGCCTCGCAGACTCTGCATTGGAGGTCGGACAGGGAGCCCACTCATCCTCGTCCTTGGAATACACGTAGATGGGGCGGTGGCGGAACAGAATCAGAGACCCTCTTTGTCCTCCATTCTGGACAGTGGCCCTTTCTCTCTTCTCCCCACCCGCCACTCTCTTTCTCTCCTTTTCTCTGCTTATCTTTGGCCCAGAAAGTCTTGCCTTTGTGTCTTTCCGTCACACTTGGGTTTGCTCGGGTCCTTGGTCCCCACAGTGAGAATGCTGTTGTTGGCGGTGGTGCTCACCCACAGGGATGAAGTGTCGTAGACAGAGGCTGAAGACGGGTCTCAGAGGGCTTCGTTTTATTTTATTTTTTATTTTTTTTTGTTTTTGTGGTACTGGGGATCGAACTTGGAACCTTGCACTTGCGAGGCAGGTGGCGGAACCACTGAGCTAAATCCCTGGGAGGGCTTCGTTTTAGAATCACCTGGGTATCACTTAAAACTCTGGACGCCCGGGTCCCACACATACTAATGTAGAATGTCTAGGGGTGTGAGCCACACAGCCTTTGGGCTTCAGAGATGCCCCAGTGATCCTAGTAAACAGCGAGAGTCGGGAAAGTCCTGTAAGGCAGAGGGATCATGGTGACTCTGTCTTGCATCTCCGAGGCACCAGAAAGAGCATCAGATGCACAATCAGTCACTGTCATCGACCATCCCGGTGCTCTTGGCAGGCTATTTACCTCCTTTGCACCTCGGTTTCCACCTCTGTAACATGGCTCAGGAATAATACTTGTCTTACAGGGTCACCTCAACCAAAAAAGTGGTATGTGCAAGTCTTTTGGAATTGTGCAGTGCTATAGAAATGCTTGTTATTGATGGAAATTATTCTCGTATAGATAGACGTTCCTCTCCTAGGTGGCTTGGCAAGGCAGTTGGGGTGACTGTGTGGCATTCATCCTTTCATCACCAGCGACAAACCTGATGATTATTCAGGACACTTATTTCTCCTGTTTGATAAAGGAGAGGGGTCACGAGAGGAGGTCTGGCCAGCTTTAAAAACCACCCAGCAGCTAGAGCCCCAGAACCCCACTGTCTCCAGCTCCAGGGACCGGTCCCTGGCTCCTGGGTAGCAGCTCATCCCTGAGGACACAGGGCCTTGCTGAGGAGGAAGGGACATCAGCAAACATTGCTCCCTCTTCGGTCTGCTTAGTTGGATCCTGTGTATGTCAGAGTGAATGAAACAAGGCAGAGCTGCCCAGAAGATGGCTGCCAACCCCCCAGGGAAGGGCGAGGAGATGCCACGCCTATCAGGGCCCACTTGTTCTTCAGTGCATGCGCGTGTGTGTGTGTGTGTGTGTGAGTGTGTGTGAGTGTGGTGTGGGGGGATGAACATCATCTCGGGGTCACACCAAAGCATTTCCCCTGGCTTCTCCTCAGGGACTTGAAGTTGGATGGAGGGAGACAATCAACAGGCGCCATGAGCTTGAAAGAGATCATTGGTCTGGAAGGTGTGGAGCTGGGAGCTGATGGGAAGGTAAGGCTGCAGGCTTTCCATCCCGGGTTCACACAGACACCACAGTTGTCCAGAGGCAGAGGCAGTGAGACCGACCACCTGCCTCCCTTGTGAAGCGGGAAGTAAGCCTGGGGCAGACAGGCGTGTGATGCCAGCCCACCCAGCTGTGCTGGGGTGCAGGAGAAACCCACCCAGCCAGTGAAGCAGTAGCAGCAAGGTGGGGCTCCCTGGGCATGCGCCCGTCTCCCCGTACTGCTTACAGCTGTGTGACACATTCGAGTACTTCACACACGCATACACATATCCACGCAGGTACCAGGTAGAGTGCTGGTTTGAACATCTGTTAACTGGTGGTGTCGGCAAGACACACTGCAGCTGCTAGAAAAGAGTTTGGTTTCTTACGGTCCCGAGAAGCCTGCAGTCCCTCAGCCTGCCACGGTGGCCACTCACATTCCGCCCCTCCGAGGTGCAGCGAGCTGCTGGGTGGCAGACATTCTCCATCAACCCACCAAGCCTGTTTCTCTGGGGACACTGTCCAGCACAGGCTGCTGGGCAGCGAGTGACTGTCACCCTCCTCAGCCCTGGGCGGCTGGTCGCCTCTGTGCATGAGTGGCAGCGTCCCAGGGCTTGGGGTGTAGGTAGGGTGCACATGAGGCGCTTCCCCAGGCGGGTGAAAGAAATGCACTCGCTCCATCCTTCTTCCCAAAGGGTGGGTGCTCACCCAGGACCGAGGGGGCATGGAGTCGAGCATCATGAACAGCCTCTGCCAGAGGAGCGGAATCAGCCCTTGTCAGAGACTCTGGGATCCTGATGTGTTCTGGAATTCTGCATTTGGTGGTTTATAAAAAGCAACACAGGATGTGTCTGGCATATAGCAAATTCTGAGGTCTTGCCTTGCCCACCATGTTAATAGTTCTACCACCTAACAGAAACAGTTAAAACTATACATCAAGCCTGTTCAAGTGGGATTTGGGCACAGATTTGGCATAAGCAGGGGCCAAAATATTTTTCATGTTTCAGATCACACATTTTAAAAAATAGACCTGAACTTGGGGTTGCAACAAAGCTCGGTCAAAATGCAAGCCCAGCATTGTCTGGAAGCAGTCACCGGTTTGGTTTGTTTTTTATCTTCATCTTTTAGACGGTTTCTTATACCCAGTTTCTGTTACCCACAAATGCCTTCGGAGCCCGGAGAAATACCATAGACTCCACCTCCTCTTTCTCCCAGTTCCATAACCTGAGCCACCGCAGCCTCTCCATCGGCCGGGCCAGCAGCACCCAGGGCAGCCTGGACATAGGTAACTGCGCCCGGCGGGGTCTGGGAAGCTCCAGGTGGGAGGTGCTGGCTTTATTGGGCCTCACTCTGCACGGAACGGAGCACAGGAGTCTGTGGGCAAAGGGACTTTGTGGAAGCTTGATCTCAGGCTGTGCAGTTCACAGCCAGGTCACAGGTGACCTCTCTGTTAGGTACCTCAGCTGCCGAGCCAGCAGGGTCCCGCCGAGGCTGCCTGCACCAGGCAGAGGGAACTGGGTTTCCCAGCTCCTCGCTTGCCATTCACAGTTATGTCCCACATGGTCAGACTGCTTGACTTTGGCTCCCTCCCCCCAGACAGTTGGGCCCTGAAGCGCAGGATCGGGCTGAGAATTTCCTCCGTGGTTATTATGGTGGACACTCTCAGTGGCCACCAAAGGAACATTAGCAGACCCGGCTACGCCCACCCAGGCCTTTGTAAGCATTGGCACAAGGGCGAAAATTAAAAGGCTGGGCTCCAACATGAGATCCTCCTGCCTGAGCCTCCCAGAGTATTGAGATTACAGGTATGTGTCACCATGCCTACCTTATTTTGCCATCTTTGTAAGAATTGGCACAAGGGCAAAAACTCTAGGGGGCACCATTATTCCTACTGTCAGAAGGGATTCCCAGGGAATGGGAACTTCTGTGTCACCCCGCCTCTGTCCTAGTGTCCGGCCACCCGTGGTCATTCTCGGCTCCGTGCATTGGTGACTGCCCTGGCTGGAGGTCATCCACACACGGCTTGGCCTCCTGGATGCATTCGCCCAAGTCGTCCCTGAGGCTTGAGTTACAAAACTTGGTCTGAAAATCTAGACGATGAGCGTTGGTGGGGCCACATTCCACCCCGGGTGAAGTGTGGGCTCTCCCACTTTGGGGAGACTGATATGTGATCTTGTGAAATAGAAGAAAGCATCAGAATGGTGAGAATTTGTTGGATCCTTTGCGGGGTGGAACCGCATGGAGACAGGGCTGTCAGCTTCCCCAGCCCCGCGCCGGAGGCCCGCCGGCTTTCGGGAGCCGCGCTTGGTGTTCTCCAGCTGCCTCTGCCTCAGACTCAGAGGACCCGGTTGCCTCACGCCGTTCTCGTGTTCTCCCCAGGTAGTGACCTGGGGGAATCCATGGACTATGACCCCAATCTCCTGGACGACCCTCAGTGGCCTTGCGGCAAGCACAAGCGAGTTCTGATCTTCCCTTCGTACATGGTGAGTAGCCACAGAGGGTTGGGTGCTTCGCTCTCCCTGCAGCCTCCTCCAAGGGTGGCTCGCTCGGGGGACTGCACCCCAGGGGTGACTCATGGGGACCTGGGATTCTGCTGGTCGTGCCTGCAGATGCCACTCTTAGGGTGTGAGAACTCCCAGCCTAGGCTGGGGTCCTTCACCTCTGAGGGGTGTCCCAGTTCACAGACCCCACTGGGGCTGCCCCGGCTCGTGCCTAGCAACACCATGTACTAGTCAGCTCTGATTGGGTCTCCATGGAGACTTCAGCCTCCACGTGCACTGGGCGGGGATGACGGGACTATCTCTGGGGATGGGTGTCCTACTTTCCTTGCTGTTCTTCATAGGCTCTTGCTGTTTTTCCCTTTGTGTAATTTTGGTTTCTGCTCTTGGGTGACCACCAGTGAGAGCTGCTGCTTCTCCCGACACTGGGGTGGGGAGTCCCCGCCAGGGTCCCACATCCTGTCTTTGGGCAGACAGACCTGTCCTGATTCTGGGCCAACCAGAGCGCTGGCAGCAGCAGTGGGAGGGGAGGACCAGGCTGGCAGGTAAAGCACGCAGCATCAGCCCAGAAAGCCCCCTCTTCTGCTCCTCTGTAGGTTCCTTCTCTCCCGCACTGTCCCCAGGTCTCAGCACTGAGCTGGAAGGTCCCACGCGGTGAGGACTGTAGATACCACAGTGAAAACCAGCCCCGCCTACTGAGAAGATACCAGATCTGGGGCCCGGGATTTAGCTCAGTGGCACCGTGCTTGCCTCATAAGTGCAAGGTCCTGAGTTCGATCCCCAGTACTGGGGGAAAAAAAGACACCAGATCCGCACTCACCAGTGTAACTGTTGTCCAAGAGAGGCCAGGCAGCTCCCAGGCCCCTGCTGCTGGCTTTCTGCATGTGTCCTCTCATCACTTGGCAGAGTTCAGAGGTCACTGTGATTCACCACACTGAGTCCAAATGAACTCCCAGAGGCAGTTATTACAGAATGACCCTGCTCCTCTCTCCCCCACTCATCCCAAAGCTCCTAACCCAGAGAGCTACACCACAGCTATGCAGAGTTTCTCTCTCCACTCCGTGACCTGTGCATTTGAAAACGGCTCATCCATCTTCCTCAGGGGCTAACACCTAGTAAGTGCTCAGTAAACAAACAGAACCACTGCCCTACGACTCAGGAGGGTGCACCGGAGAGGTTTTTCCTTGACTGAAAATAAGAATTCTTTTGCAGTTCACTGCTTTATAAAAGTTCACTTTGTTAATTAAGCAACTTGGGCAAGAAACTGTGGCTCAAAGTCTGAGTGAGGCTCTCACCGTTGAGGCTGAGACCACAACTCCCCTCTGAGGGCCCTGTCCCTGCTGGCTACCTCTGACTGCTGACCCGAGGGCAGGGCGTGAGGACAGCTCTGCAGACCAGCAGGGTCACCGTGTGTAGGTGACCAGGTGACGCGAACGTGCTCTGTTGTGGCTGATGGTGGGGTTTGGTGGGAGCTCCTAGTGACAGGTCACATTTGGTGACAACACTAACCTCTCCTTTTACAAGCCTGGTGTCTGTCAGGTGGGTGCCCGACCCGATTGCTGTCTTTTTCTTTAAGTGATGTCACAGTGAACTTTAAGGTTCTGGGCTAGAGCATGTGTGTGCATGCGCATGTGCATGCTCAGATAATTTTTGCTCCATGGCCAGTGTGCTAGATGGCTTGCCAAGTCAGTATACCTGTCCTGCCCTCCTCGTTTTTATGGATCATTTTTCATTCCTCACGTTGAGTTGGCAGTCTGTGCTTCCTGGAAGGGTCCGTGTCTTAGCGAAATAGGCTGTGGGAATTGCATCTTGTTGGTCAGATCTGTGACACCCGTCTCCTGTTCTGGCCGCAGCCATCATTATGTTGATCAAGGGCAGGTATAACTTTGGGAGCTACTGTCTAAGCTCCTGCCTGTGTGTGTGTGTGTGTGTGTGTGTGTGTTACAGAGTGCCTCAGCCCTGCTCCCTAGAGAGAAGCAGGCATGGATTGGAGGGCGGTTTCTTGGTCGTTTGTTCTGATCTTACAGGAACAAGAGTGTGAGTGTTTTGTGTTTGCCTTATTTTTGTGTTAATGATTACAGAATTTGCACCTGGCTGCGCCTTTCCTTCTCCAGTGGACAGTGAACCAACCACAAACCCCATTCTCACTGATCTCAGTGAGTAGGGAAGGCAGACAGCCAACAGCAGATAAGTCACTGGAGCCATGCAGAAAGCTGTCTTGGAAGAGTGATAGGTGACAGGGAGAATCCAGGGTGGGTTCTCCACACGAGGAGACCATGATGTGTCAGGGAGGGTGATGAAGTGTAAAATGGCCCTTTCCTCTGGTGTACACACAGGCCCTGGGCTCGGGGAGCTGCACATGCAATGGGCCCAGGACTCCCAAAGTCATCCCATAGCAACAAGAGCTCGAGGGTCCCTGGATCCATGCTGCAGGCCCCTGGGGTGCATTCAGCTACTGGGTTGGTGTGCCGAGCTCACTTTCCATCATCCAAGACAGGCTAATGTCAGGCCCATGAGGCCAACTCTGGCTCACTCTGCCCAGGCCTTCCTGCAGCCGCCTTTGCCTGCAGGTGAGAACAGACCCTGGGGCCACTCGGCCTCAGGGTCCTACTGTCCTCCAGCCTCCTCAAGCCCCAGGGACGTCCCCGAGCTGTCACCCGGTGTTTAGGGTTGCCCTGTCTGCACAGAGTTTCAGTCTCTGCAGAGTCAGACAACCCTCAGAGCAATGAGCTAAACCTTCCACCTCTCAAATCCCACAGCAGCCATATGCAGTGGAATTTATACACAATCACTGCACCCATTAAAGTCCACAGCCCCATGAGTTCTCTAAGTGCCCTTCCAGTCCATGTAGGATGTTTCTGTCCCCTTAGAAAGTCCCCCCGCGGGCTGGGGATTTAGCTCAGTGGTGCCACCACCTGCCCCACAAGCACAAGGTCCCGAGTTCGATCCCCGGTACCAAAAACAAAAAAAGCTAAAGTCCCCTCCCCTGTGGCAGCTAACTTCTGACTCCATATTTAGTTTTACCCATTCTGGAATTTCATGCAAATGAGGTCATAGAGTGTGCACTATTTTTGGGGGGTCTTCCACACACCTTAATGTCGGTGAGATTCACCTATGTGCGTGTATTGGTATTTTCCTCCTGTTTTGGAGTGGTATTGGATCCATACAATCTCTCCACTCTCCTGTTGATAAACATTTAGTGTTTCCATGCAGGGATATTAGGAAAACTGCTAACTTATACAAGTCTTTTTATGGGTACCTGTTTTCATTTTTCTTGGACGAATTCCCCAGGGGCAGATCGTAGCCAGATAGCAGCCATCCAGGGTGTTGTGGGATGTGTATTTCCTGGGTACTTTTTCTAAGAGCAATGTGAAAAGGCCTCTCATCCCCACACAGAGGGCATGCCTGGGGGGAGGGTCCAAGGCCTGTCATCTACAGCGTGGAAGTGGCCCCCTTAGAGAGGGGCCTCGCACTCTGAACCTTGATCCATGCAGGTCATTCCTGTTATTGTCCACTGTGAAAGGGCAAAGGTGAAAGGTTGGACTTGAAAGAGAAAATCCCTGGGGCCAGGTGTGGACAGCAGGTTGCAGCTGCCCGGGGTCCAGCCCTTGGGTGCCTGGAAGGTGACCATGGTGGCAGTCCTGTGTTGAGCACCTGCTACATGCAGGTTCTTGCAGGGCCTCATCCGGGGGCAGTGCAGGCGGGCGGGGGCCCTGAGTCACCACCGGATGCTTCCAGCCTGGTGTATAATTAGAGCCTCACTGGAGACCGGCTATTTATCATTGGAACCTGGCCGTTCACGGTGGTAGTGGTTTTCATTGTTCTTCTCCCCCTTTATGGGTGTGGAAAGCAATTAAGAGGAGAAGGCAAGGGAGAGAGCTGAGGTAATGCCAGCAGAGCTAACCCTGTTCCCTTGGATCTCTGGATCCTTTTTTTTCGAAGGACAAAATCCCTCTCTTTCTGCTCAGACATCAGAGAGGAACCGGGGTGTACCCTGTATGGTACCAGTAGGGATGTACGTCACCGGGACTGCTGGGTGGGTGGTGGCTGTGACAAAGTGCCTCTCCTTGAATTCACTTCGTAGTGGAACACAGGGCCCTGCGATCCCTGGTGTGTGGGAGTCACCCTTTGAACTGGGTTTTTCAGCAGTGTGAGCTGCTGAGGAGTGGCAACTAAGACTTTCTGGTGTCTCTATTGGTTTGTTTTCGCTGTCCCAGTGGCTCCAACAGTTTCCTGCCTGCAGGGTCCCCCCCTTTGCAAGGTCCCTTCCAGGCCCCCGGTTTCACCTGCCTCCTCTACTCCCTTGGGAGGCCTGGGCCCCTTTAAGGCCAGTGACAGCACGTGACAGAAGCATGGCTGGGGCTGGGAAGGCTTCTGTGGAAATCTGGGCCGTGGACGCAGTGGAAGACCTGGACTGTGTAGGCCCGCCACCGCTAGGTATGAGCGTTGAATTAAAATGCCTCAAGCCTGGCATGGCAGAGCACACCTGTGACCTAAGCACTCAGGAGGATCACTGCAAGTTCACAGCCAGCCAGGCTACATATCGAGACCTTGTCTCAAATATCATAAGAAAACAGCCTCAGATTCCTTACTGAGCTGGCGTGGTGGTGGCAGGGGATAGGGTATTTTTTGGAAACTGTGTTGTTAGATACAATCTGCATCCTGCACAGTTCACCTCTTCAGTGTGCAGTGCATTGGTTTATATATTCATAAAGTTACATGGCTGTAACCATAATCCATTTCAGAACATTTGCATCATCCCCCAAAGAAGCCCCTTCCCCTTTGAGCTGTCCTCTGAATCATGTACTGCCCCAGGCCCCAGTGTCCTCTCTGGATTTGCCTGTTCTCTATCAGTGGAGTCATACAGGATGTGCCTTCGAGTCTGGTTTGTTTCACGTAGCCTTACATTTCAAGGTTCATCCATGTTGTCACATGTATCAATATTGTAGTTTTTAATCATTTTTTTCCTGTAAAAAGTCCCAATATGTACAGCAGCATCTGCTCCCTTTCTGTGTATTCTTGGGGCGGGGCCGACCAATTTGTGACCTTTTTTTGAGGCAGGGTCTACCCCAGGCTGGCCTTGAACTCATAGCAATCCTGGCTTAGCCTCCTGAGTGCTGGGATTTCAGGTATGCACCACTATTCCCTGTTCAGGTCATGATTTTGAATAAGAGATGCCCCGTGGCCACTGTTGAAGAAACACACACGTAAAAGAACATCCAAAACCACCTGGGGTGTTCGAAGACACTACACATCTACCCAGTGGCACTACCCAGCAGTTCTGGAGCAGTGGAGGAGCAGCCAGCAAATCCCTGGCCCTGAACTCACCTTGCACTGCCTGAAAAGCAAAAACCTAAACCACTTCACATCAGTAAGGGAAACTCAAAGCTCCTCCCCCAAGGGGAAGGAGGGGGAGTCAATCCAGGGAACCCGAGGGGTAGAAATTGCTGCACATACAGCCCCAGGCTGTGTGGGCCTGCTCATTCCCATGGCTTCCCTGTCCTCCCCAGGAATAGGGCAACATGTGCAGGACAGCTGAGACGCCATCTGTTGATGGTTAGATCGATTTCGTTCAGGTCTGCCCTGTGTAATGACCTGCACATGCGCAGGACCTCTGCTTTCCCAGGGCCCAGCTGAGCTGGAAGTGCTGGTGCCGGTGGATGAGTAGAGGGGAAGCAGAGGAGCCCTGATTCTGCAGGCTTCAGGGGTGGAAGGAGCTCCCCAGATCATAACCTGGTCTTCCTGCCTTTCTCAGGCACAGTGGGGAAACTGAGGCATGGGGAGGCTGCATGCTTCCCCATCTCCAGCCCCTGAAGAGCCCTGGAACGTTCCTGCCCAGGGTGGGGGTCTCTCACCCCGAGGGCAGTGCCATTCTCCAGCGAGCTCGCCTATTCAGATTCCTGTGGAGAGGGGCAGAGATGGCCAGGCCCTACCAGGCTGGTAGACTGTGCCCATCAGCTCAGTGGGCCTCCACCCTCTCCTGCCCTGCCCTACATAGCCTTCCCTCCCTCCACAGTGCCGCAGCGGGTGCCTTGAGCCAGGCTGGGGCCCACATTCAGTCCCTTGGAGGCCCCTCTCTGCTCACCCCAAGTTAAGGCCAGACTTGTTTTTATAAAGAGCACAGGTTGTCCAATGTCTGCACCATAGACGAGGTAGACTCTTCTGGCAAGGCAATTAAGCTGTGGCCTTTTCCTGTTGGAGGGGTTCGGGGTGCCCCCCAGCCCTGTTCCTTCCCAACTCCGCTTCCTGTCTCCTGTGCGGCACGCTGGGCAGTGGACAGGGCTGCTTTGCAAACTGGATCTCTGGACATTCGGGGCTTGGGATGGCCTCCTGCTCCCAGCCGACCTTTCCCTCTTCCTCTTTATGCAGCTATGCCAGGCAGCTGCGAGAAAGTGCATTCAAGTGACCTCTCCCTCTCTGTCTCTGCAAAATGCAAGCGCTGCAGGTGGGGCTGATGTCCATCACTCTCGCAGCCCAGCCCACTGTCACCGCCACAGCTGGGCCAGGAAGGGCCCTTCATCTGGTGAATGCCAGGGCCTGGAATCAGGTGACAGTGACCACAGCCTGTGTCCTGAGGCCCTTGGTTTCTAGTAACCCGCTGTGGCAAAGCCTGGGCAGTGCGAGTTTGCATAACTCACACAATTAGCTCAGTAGGTGGACTTGGCAGGACCCACATTTGGACCTCCTGAGTTCATGAGAGAACATCGGCCCCAAGTTTAATTTACTCTCTGCCAAGCCCAAAAGAGTGGATGGCAGGGGCTGCTATGCCATGCCTGCAGTGCAGCCTCCTGGGACCAAGTCCCCAGCTCAGCACTGTCCATAGAGAAGTTCTCAGATGCCCGGGAGGTGCACCTTCTAAGGGGAACCACAGGGCTCCCTTGAGGCAGACAGGAACATGCCAAGGAACTTGGCCTGCCATCCTCCCAAGTGTTTCACAGAGTGGGGACATCATCACTGCCACCTGTGGGTAGGGGTGACCCATCTAGTACCAGGATCTGGGCCACGTGCACCCTCGGGCATTGTGAGGTCTTGGCTGAGCAGAGGTCCAGGGCCAGGTTGTCACCTGGAGCCACCCACTAGTGTCCCAGTGGAATGTCACGTGCAGCTGAGGGTGAGCAGGACATGGATGGCCCTGCTGATCAGGTGTCCCAGGGCCCAGCAGCAGGCAGGTGGTGGAGAAGCTAAAGGAGGAAGCTGAGCCCCAAGGGCTTAAGCACTTTGCCCGAATACCACTTGGCAGAGTTGGGTTTAAACCCAGGCTCCGCTCCCAAGTCTGTCCTTCCCCTGAGAACCACAGCTCAGAGAAGCAGGGACAAGGGTGAGGCTGAAGAGAGAGCCATCACAGCAGGCAGAAGAGGCAGGGAGAGGAGATGCCCGCCAAGGCCAGCTGGGGCTGCCGAGGGCTGAGGTAGGAGCAAGCCACTGCTGGGGGCAGAGCTGTGTCCCCAAAACAGATGTCCTCACCCCCAGGACCTTAGACCGCATCCCTGTTCCTATGAGTTAGGGTGTGGTCAGACTCGCCAATGTGATTGTGTCCATGTAGGAAGGCAGATACCCAGGGACAGATAAACGGAGTCCCCTTGTGAAGGCAGAGCTCGGAGCAAAGCACCCACGAGCTTAGAACAATTTCCAGGAACTCAGAAAAGCAAGGAAGGTTTCTACCCAGAGACAAAGCAATAGATTCTATTGCAGAGGAGCAGAGTCCGGTGACTCGTGGGTCCCAGGCTTCCGGCCCTGGCACTGGGAGGTGAGGCAGCTTGTCACAGCAGCCCCAGGAAGCTGATACAGTCACTGCCAGGACGGAGCACCTGGGCTGACGAGGATTACACTGCCTCCAAGTCCAACCTGCCTCACTCCAAAATGGACTTAAGCAGACAGACTGGGGGGACCATTCTCAGGCTCCTTCCCCGGTGGTGTGGACGTAACAGGCTTACAGCAGTCCAAGGTCACAGCTCCCTGTCCTGGATGCCCTTGAACTTGAGCTTCCTAAGGTGGCCACTGCCTGGGCTGCTGGTCCCTTTCTCTGGACTCCTCCTCTCTGCTGTGCCCTTGAGGACTTCCAGCCACTTGGAGGCCACGGAACGTGGGGCCATCCAGAGAGGCTGCCAGCCCAGTGAGACATGGTTGCTGCCTCTCTGAAGATGGCATGGGGTGCAGAAGGGGGTGGAACTGGTCCAAGAAACAGCTGTTTCTGGGCTTTGACAGAAGGCTGAGGTTTGCAGAGATCACCCCTCAAATGTATTCTATCTAACTTAGAAAAGACTCAAAGTAGCAAGGTGAAGGCCAAACAGATGCATGAATAACATGTCAGGCTGGCCTGGGCCTCCAGCTCAGAGCCATCACAAGGGCCCATCCTGTCTCTGGTAACAGAAAAGCAGGGCAGGGCAGCGGTGGTGCAGAATGTCGCTTGGCCCTGTCGGCGGCACATCTGTGAACCTGGGCGTTGTCATCCTGGCAGCTCCCACGTAGACCATACTTGCTGGGGGCTGAGTGCTGGGTAGGCCCAGGACCTCAGGGGATCAGCTGACTGGCCCTTGCTGCCCCGGGATTCAGCCTGGAAATAAATACCCACTTCCACTCATCTCACTGTCAGGAAAAGCAGGCCCTGGACAGGTCAGGATGTGAGTGTCAGAGCCTGTGGAACAAGACAAGGTCTTCAGGGAGTGAATGGCATGGTGCCTTCAGGTGGTCAGAACCTGGCCCGGAAGTGAGAGCCAGTCACAGTGGAAGCAAAGGTCATTGTAATACACAGTGCCTGTACGCATCGGTTACAGTTGGGGTGCAGAGCCCCGCACACACTGCACCCTAGTTGGTTTCAGAAGAAGGGGGCTTATTACAGAGTTGGTACTAAATGGCTTAGAAAATCCCTGGGATGGCTGGATGGCCCCCAGTCTCCTGCAGAGCCCCACTCCTCCACATCAGGACACAGGCTCATGACAGTAGCCCGTGTTGTTGAACACATGCTGTATGCCAGTTACTGTACGGAGCATGTCCGGCAGCTCTCAGAGCAACTGCAGCACCAGGAAGCTATGAGGGGTCCAGTGTGGGCTGAACCCAGATCCGTGGGAGTCCCAATTCCACGCCCTGAGCACTGCATTATGTACGAGACAACAGCTAGAAACACAGCAACTGCGAGGGCTTCCCTCCCTCTCTTTTGAGGTCCACGGGCCAGTTTTTCTACATGTTACCCCATCCTGCCAATAGTGGTGATTTCTTTTCCCTGTACCTCCAGAAGGCCATAGTTCTTGCAGGCACTGGATACCACTTGGGCATTGTTAGTACACGGGCCCTTATTTACAGAATGACTTGTCTCGCCCCCTGTTACAGACCACAGTAATCGACTATGTGAAGCCCTCAGATCTCAAGAAGGACATGAATGAGACCTTCAAGGAGAAGTTTCCTCACATTAAGTTAACACTCAGCAAAATAAGGAGGTATGGGCAGCTCCTGTCACCTTGAACTCTACCCTGCAGCCCCTTCCAAGCCGCTTGAGGCTCCTGCTTTGTAGGAGGGATCATTTCATGTTGCCTGCATGTAGCTCGTAAGTTCAGTAAGATTTGTTACAGAAACCCAGAGAGACTGGGCAGCACGCAGGTCTGCTATCTCTCGTGCAGGCAGAGCAGAGGAGAGTTGGCATCCAAGGGTCTGAGATAACCTCCCACAGTCACCTGCCCAGGGGACAGCGAGGCCCTGCCTTTAAGCAGTTACCAAAGCAGAGACAAACCCTGTTCCCACACAGCTGACAAGTCTGGCTTTGTGGTGACCCACATCTGCTGGCCACATAGTCAAGATGACCGACCTCACTGGGCCAGAGAGGACCTTGTGTTGTATCCATGACAGCAGAATTTGTGTGTGTGTAGTAGGAGTTAGGTTGTACACTCACATGATGTTGGAATATGTGCCAATGTTTATACCAGCGTGTACTCTAATACAGATGTGATTCTGGCATGTTCCAAGCCACAGAATCAGAAAAAACTTTGTTTTTAGGAAAAGTTGAATGTTCACACTCGCCATTTGCTTGGCGGTGTCCTACAGACGCCAGTGGTCTTGCTTAGGTGGACCTTTTTCTGCCACAGTTCATGAACACAGCTGGTGTCTGCTATAGGTCAGACCAAGTACCTGATTTATTTCTAGAGTGGTCTCTGGAATGAGCAGAGTGCCCACGTGGTGTCCCTCTTTGACTTTGGACAACCCCAACCCAAGTGTCCAAGGGAGACCCAGGCACCCCCTGTGTATAGTGGGGTCCTTGCAGGTCCCGTGTTCATTGGTTCATTGGTCCCTCCCCCTGCCTGGTCTGGTGCCTGTCATCCTGCATGTGGTGATTTTGGCAGCACTGCACCACTGGGTCTGGAGCAAGAATGAGAGTAAACATGGCCTACGCAGTGAGACCAACAGAGAAGGTTCTAGAACTTTTGACACTCATAGGGATTTACTCTTAACCTGCGTCACCCCTGGGAGTGAAACAAAAAGAGGCTTTCTAGATGGAGTCATTGTGTTGAGGTCCCCTGAAACTCTTAACTTCTAACAAGATACCCCACTGCTGCCCGTCTTTCTGTAGCCTGAAACGAGAGATGCGGAAGCTTGCCCAGGAGGACTGTGGCTTCGAGGAGCCCACGGTGGCCATGGCCTTTGTCTACTTTGAGAAGCTCGCCCTCAAGGGGAAGCTGAACAAGCAGAACCGGAAGCTGTGTGCTGGAGCGTGTATGCTGTTAGCAGCCAAGATCGGAAGTGACCTCAAAAAGCACGAAGTCAAGCATTTAATTGACGTAAGTGACCTGTGTCTTGCTGGCTGGAGGCAGACACACTCAGTCCTGGGTCTTTGCAGAAGGGCTCTGGAACTGACCACAGTGAGAAATGGAGATAAAGGCTGGGAAGTCGTCCTCCCTACCCAGGATGGCAGACGCCCCATCTTAGCCATCTTAGAGCAGAGGGGTGAGCCACTTGGACAAGACCAAGCTGAACAGCAAGGCCCCAAGATTTCACATGGTTAGTGCAGCGGCCCACCTGTCTCACTGCCTGGCTGTCCTTAGTGGCAAAGAAGAAAAGGCAGAAGGGAGGCGAATGTGGGTACCTACTGTATAAAAACAAGTACTCTGTAGGTCAGTGCTTCTGATTTTGGGAAATGCTGTAGCACACCATCCAGCTTACGCAGTAATCCGTGAATGTGGGTGGAGGTGATGGCTAGATGTCAGCCTAAGCTGCGACTCCCTGGGCTTGTGCAGTTGTCCCCACTTGTCACTTTTGCTTTCCCCTGGCTTCAGTGATCCGCAGTCAAGCACAGCCCAAAATATTACCTGGGACATTCCAGAAACAAGCAGTTCGTAAATTTTCAACCGTGTGCCATTCTGAGTAGCATGATGAAACCTGGTGCTCTCCTGCCCAGTCCCACCTGGGACATGACTCACCCTCTGTCCGGCGTCCCCACTGGCATACGCTCCTGACCGGCAGTCACTTAGCCATCTTGCTTCTCAGATTGGCTGCTGACGTCACCTTCGTCATTCCGTCACCTCACCCCACCACGCAGGCACTGTGTCATCTGCATCATCGCAGGAAGGGTGGGACAGACAGTAAGACATCGTGTGACAGACAGGACCCACACACCTTTCACTAGAGTACATGTTACAGTTCTATCGTGTTATTGTGGTTAATCTCTTACTGTGCCGAGTTTATAAATTCAACTTTACCATAGGTATGAAGTCTAGGAGCAACCATAGTAAATGTGCAGGATTTGGTACAATCTGTGGTTTGGGGCAAAGGCTGATACTGTTAATGCAGAATGTAACAATGCAGTAGCAATGAACCAAACAAGACCCACCCCAGTTACTGAGGGTAATCAGCAACCACCCTGCTTGTTAGATTTCTCTTTTTATTAAACCAAAAGCTGGGCTTAAGCAATAGCAGGAGGGACTGAAGTGTAAATCTTCATCCGGCCTGTTCAGCACTTCCGTGTGGTGGTTGTGGGTGATCTGTAGTTTCAGTCTAAGCCCAAATAACTTATCAGTGGAGTCACAGGTAAATTGCATATCAGGGTTGCAGTTTACCACACATTTGACCTTGGACAGTGATCTTGACTTCCCATCTGTAAGATGGAGATAAATGCGGCAGCAACCTTGTGAGAGTCGGAGGAGGACCAGTGAAGGCAGGATGCACAGCCAGTGTGGAGACCCGTGTGCTGGGAGTGCAGTTTGTCCTCCAACACTCACGCTGCAGTGCGATTCCCACCACTGCAGCTGTAAGAGGTGACTGGGTCGGTAGGAAGGATCGGCCCTGTCTCTTGGGAGATGCGTTCTCCCAGTCTCCGAGCCTGAGCAGTCACTAGGGAGTAGGCATTACAGAGCAAGGCTGCTCGCCCTTTGCTTCCCACCATGCAGTGATGCAGCACGAGGCCCTCACCAGATGCGGCCCCTGCCTTGGACCTCACCACCTCTGGAAGCTCTGTTCTTCCCAGCCCGCCCATCACAGGTATTTTGCTAGAGCAACAAAAACCAGATGAGCCAGTGAGTTTTCCTAAAAACACGCACTGGCTAATGGCTACAGGAGCTGCACTTGGAGAAATCCAACTAAAATGTTTTTTGTGTCTTCTTGAATTTTATTGCAGAAACTGGAAGAGAAGTTCCGGCTGAACCGGCGAGAACTGATTGCCTTTGAGTTCCCAGTGTTAGTGGCCTTGGAATTTGCACTCCACTTGCCAGAGCATGAAGTCATGCCGCACTACAGACGGCTGATCCAGAGCTCCTAGCACAGGCCCCGGGAGCTCAGGGGAGCAGCGCTGACTCCCAGAAACACAGACATGGAGCTCCAGGAACCAACCTTCCTCGAAGCGTGCTCGCATGCGGACGCAGCACTGGGAAGCTACGAGTTGGCTGCTGCTTGGAGCCAGTGAAGAGAAGATGTGTGCTGAGGAGGCCCCTGCTCCCCACCAGCGAGGACACTCAGCTGCCTGACCCGCTTCTCCCGGGCACATTCAGAGCTGGCCCTCGTGGCCCGGCCCCTTCCCTACAGACTTCTTGCCGTGGAGCACAGGCTGCTAGAGCAGATGAGCAAACTGCAGGATTGGGGAAGGCTTTGAAAAGACTCCCCTCCCCGCCGTGTCAAAAGCACGTGCCAATCTATTTTTGTATCAACCGTTGGAAGTGCACTTTCCCCGGGCAGGTGGTCCTGAGCATCTGTGTGCACATGTCTGCGCTCCCCTGTCACCTTCAGAGCCAACATTGGCTGTTCTTTCCCAGTGGTTTCTGGACAACAGCTGCTCGGTTCCACATCGACAGCCTCTGCCCTTAGGAGGTGACATTGTTTTTGTCACCGCTCATGCCACCAGCTGGACAGACAAGCCTCAGTGTTGGACGGGTCGTGTGGAAGGACGTGCAGTGTGAAACGCTGAGTACCTTCCCGCTGTCACACACTGCGTGTACCTGCTTAGCCTGCACTGTCTCCCACTGTGAGACTCGGGGCCACACCCCACAGCATGTCCCTGTGCTCTATGTTAGAGTGCATCATAAGCACATTGAGTGTGCTGGGTCTACAGAAGTGTTTTATAAAAACCCACATAAGGGTGAGATGTGAGATTGGTATTTGTGGCTTCTGCAGCTGGCACAAACTGCATTTTGAGCTGCAGTCCAGCTGATTACAGAGGCAGTGGCTCCTGAGACCGTGTACCTAGCATCTTAGTGCAGATTTTGGGTGACCTGTCCTGATCCTCTGGAATGACCCGTATTGAGGCCTTGTCACCTGCCACAAGACAGCAGTGTCGCCTGGCTGAAAAAAGCTTGTGGTCATGTAAAAAGAATTAAAATATTTTGTTTTATATATACATGTATGTGTGTATGTAGACTTGTCCCACCAGCCACCTTGTCCCTCCACAGCTAATTCCTGTGCCTCCGTCCCTGATCCAGAGCCTCTCACATCACCCAAAGAAAGGGGAGGATGTGGGAATGTGGGAAGCAAGCACATGTAGCTTTTGGTACCATAGTTCAAAAGAATCCCACAGTCCCACCAGATAGATTTTTTTTCTTGAAATAAGATCTCTGTTGCCCAGGCTGACACAACCCCTGGGCTCAAGCCATCCTCCTGCCTCAGCCTCCCATGTGGCTTGGACTACCATCGTGTACCACGGCACACAGCTCCTACAGGATGAGAAATTTAAACAGCAGCTGGTAAGGAGAACAAGGAGTCCTGGGCTTCCTCAGCCTTCGATTTCATGATGCTTAGTCCTAAATATTTCGCTAACAAATTTACTTGGCCAGAATCAGTTTTAAAACACAGATTTTGACTGGGGAAGAGGGAACATGATGAATGTGGTCTCCCTGGCTGATCAAAAGCTAGATCAACTACTGTTAAGGCACTAGTTTATGAAGCAAGTTGGGGAGCACAAAGTGTTGAAAGCATCTCCTGCTCTGTGAAATGCCCTTGACCTTCCCTCTGAGCTCCGTCACCTTGCACAATCTCGGGGCGTCCAGTGACAGCAGGGCAAGGACAGCCAGAGTCCTTCCTGGTGTCTTGAAACCCGGCTAATACTCTTGGACTTGGGGTGATTATATGGGTTTTGGCATCTGTGAGATACACTTAAGAAGTCAATGGTTCACTTTCTTTGGTTGGGGGCAGGTACTGGGGATTGAACTCCGGACCTTGTGCTTTGAGGCAGGTGCAGTGCCACTGAGCAAAATCCCCAGCCCTGGTCCATTTCCTTTTAGACACACGTTTTAATTGTGAGGGTTTTTGGTGCATGGATTTGGGGGTTGGGAGTTGTTTTAATTTGGGAGTGAGGGCCTCCACAAGAGGGCAGCCATGATGTCAAGATGTCTCCTCTTTCATGTCCATGACACCAGCATTCTAGAGCCAAAGCTGAGGAAGAGGGTGAGGATGCAGGTTGCTGGCAGAGCCGCCCCTGTGACAGTACATTCCAGACCCTTCCCTGACCTTGGCCTTTGGCAAGGAGCCCAGGAGGAAACCTGAGCCTGCAGGGCGAGAAAGTCATGCAGACTGGTTCCAGAAGAGTCTGAGGCTTTGACCTTTGACCTCTGACAGCAGCTCTGGACTCTTCTGAGCCTGGCTCCCTCCCAGGGCTGCCCTGAAGCTTCCCACACACCGATGGCCATGAGGGACCTCTGTGGCAGGCCTGGCTGTTTGGGAACAGATGGGAATCAAACAGGTCTAAAGATGGCACCAGCCTGGGCTGGGTGGGTCCCCAACTGCCATCGTACCTGCCCTGGGCCTAAGACCCTGCCAGCCAGCAATGTTTAGAAGCCACCACCTTTCTGCCTTTCCGCTATAAAACTTGTGTTAAAACAGGAAATCCATACCTATTGCAAATGCCGACTGTTTTCCTTGACGTTTTTCTTTTTCTAATCAAAAATCCCTCTGCCAGAATTTTTCTGTTGTCATTAGGTTCTGAAATCACTGTCCCACAAGTCTTGCCTTAGAATTGGGGAGCCAGGCAGGGGGATGAGGTTCCTTCCCCTCTTCACAATTCATTCCTGTCCCTCTTGAGCCCACAACAGTGAATAAAACTGTTCGGTGCTCCTGCCTCGGAGTTCTTTATCTCACAGACGTTTCCTGTTAGGACAGTGGGCCCTCTGCCCTGGCTGCCTCCCCAACTCACGAGAACCTGCGGCCTTCCTGTCCCCTTCCTGTCCCAAGAGCTGCACGTTGGGGGACAGACAGGCTGGGGAACAGAGCATCTGAGCCAGGCTACTCCAGTCTACTAGAAAGTCAGGAGGTTTCCTGCCAGCAAAGACATCCGAAGAGGGAAGGGTTTCTAGGGGGAGCGTCCCTGGGGCAGCCTGAGGTCACCTCCCTGGGACAGCTGTGTTAGGGAAGGCGCTGCCAGGTTGCAGCAGGTTCAGAGGAGTGCTGAGGGCCAAAGAAGGGAATAAAGACCAGGAGTAGGAATCTGGAGTCACATACCGGTTAACATTCACATCAACTTAAAAGGCAGCTTCCAGAAGTGCAGCGCAAGGCACAACTGAGTTTAAAAAAAAAAAATGAAGAGGCCACTGTGATGGTTTGGGGCTCTAATCATTCCACTTGGGAGGCTGAGACAGGAGGACTGCGAGTTCAAACTCAACCGGAGCAACCTAGTGAGACCCTGTCTTGAATACTCAAGTTTAAATTTGGGGGAGGGGGTGTGAGGTGGCCCCACCGAAGGCCATTCGGATTCCTAAGGGGACGCTGCCATAGCATCTGCATCCGCCAGGTGCAGAGCCCGCCTTACAGGAAGATGTGCTCACATGGCGAGTACTGTCCTGCCCACACGGCAAGTTCCACGTCTCCCTGTCTACCTCATCCTCTATCATCCTGCTGCCCAGCCAGAGTGGGCCGAGGGCGAGCACTGTCACCTAGGGACTGGTCACAGAATGCAGAGTCTGCATCTCACCTGGATCCCTGGTTTGTGTGCATGCCAGTTTGAGAGGCTGAGCTGGGTGTGGCGGTACATGGATGTACTCCCAGCACTTGGGAGGCTGAAGCAGGAGGATCGCTGTGAGTTTGCTACTACATAGTGAGATCAAGGACAGCCTACAATATACAGCAAGACCCTGCCTCAAAAAAATGTCTAGAAGGCAGCGGTCTTCCAGGACAGAAAACTGTCTTAAAAGGTACCAGTTTACAGAGAAAACATAAATGGGTTATCTGAAAAAAGCAGGGCAGCCTGTCACTGTGAGGCAGCTCTGGCCTCAGTTTACCTAGATGCCTCCTCTGACATCTTGGAGCAGAGGGCCAGGGAGACGTAAACTGGCTAACCTGCAGTGAAGACGAGTCCCACGCACAGAGGTGACTTCTGGAGGCAGTGGCCGGTGTTGGTCCAGGCCAGGGCTTGGAGGCACTCTGTGTCCGAGGGATGGGAGTTGCGGTGGTGAGGACGTCCTGCAGCTGGGGCTGTGCAGTCAGGACTTGGGGATATCACAGGTGAGGAGACTTCCAGCTCATTTGGACTGACATTCACTGAGGTCCCCCTAGGGTCTACTAAATGTGCCTTACGCTGGCTTCTGTGAGCTCCCAGATGGAGAGTGTTCAGAGGGAGCCCTGATAATCCAGCCACTCCAGGGGAGGTCGGGGCCAAGCAGTAGGGCTGGAAGTCTCTGCTTGGAAATGAACCCGGCGCCCAGGTGACAGGCAAGAGAAGTTAGAGCCACTGGTCCCACACAGGAAAAGCCAGGAAACCAGCACTGACAACTTAGGTGCTTGGTCAGAGGACAGACAGGAATGAAACTGGGGACTCCTTCCAGGGCACCCCGACAGATTGGTGAGAAGCGAGAGATGAGAACCTTGATGGGCGATCATCCTTTAGACGTGGGGTGGTTCTGCAGGGAGAATCAGTTCACCAATCAGATGCCACCACAGCCCCGACCAGGGCTCCAAATCTCCTGTTCGAATTTAAACCTTCTAACAAGGTCTAAACTTAGGCTTATGCCTCTTGTTTCATAGCCAAGGAAACAGGCTCTGGGACATTCTTCTAAGAGTCCAATGTCACACATTTATGAAGTGACAAAAAGGTAAGATTCAAACCCAAATCAACTGGCTGTCCTGCCTCAGCTTGGGTTAACAGAGACCCAAAGAAGATGGAAGACAGAGCCAGCCTGGAGCCAACTGTCCCCTGGCCCCTCTGCTACTCTGGTGGCCTCGGGTGAGGTGGGTCTTCCGTGTCCGATGCAGGCACACTTCGGGCCCTGGTAGAACATGGGCTGCTGGGGAATGCACTTCTCTAAAGGCAAGCTCGGGGGGTTGGAAGTGGAAGGTGGCAGTGAGGTGTAGCAGGACCACGCTCCCGCACCACCCCCAAGTACAGCAGTGTCTCGAGCTCTCTGTACTGTCGCTCTGTGTGGCCCTTGACTCCTGCCACCGAACTGAGCATACTCATGTGCAAGTACGCGTACCCCCAGTGGCACTGATAGGTGTCTTGGATGAAATGGGGACAACAAAGTAACTACTCATTTGGGTTCTGTTTCTTTTCTCTGCTGCTCGGCCAGACAGAGAAGCTGGCTGCAGCCCAGAGGACCCAGGCAGTGTCCCTGAACCGGATGCCACACCCCGGGGCTGCTGATGGACATTGGTCCTTGGGTGGTGCCTTTAACTGAGATCACCGCACCTCGCCCTTGAGGGCTGCCTGCCCTTCCCCCAGCTGTGCCCTCTGCTGTCCCGAACACACGTGACCTCAGGAAACAGGCTTCAGGTGAATTTCGGAGCGTGTCACTACAGGCCACCAAGTCAATGCACAGCGCAGGCTCTAAAATCCGAACAGGCACTTCTGGATGGGACACACCCCTCCCTGCCACTCAGCCCCAGCAGCCCTGTGTGGCTGTCTCTAGGTCTGGGTGGTTCTGCATTCCCTGTGGCCCAGCCCACCTGCAGGCCCTAACCTCCACACTAGGGTGGGGCTCGCTCTGCCACCCCAGGACACGCCTTTACCTCCTGGCTCTGCACAGGGACACATTTCTTGCTGTGTCTCCGCTACCTTCATCACAAACTCTCCAGGCTGCCCTCCTCCCTGCATGCTGAACCCATGGCCTGGTTTCTCCCCAAAGTCCCCTTTCCTCTCTGACTCCACCCTGACTCTCTGAACCTCCACTTCACATCTGGGACCTCCTGCCCCATCCCTATGTCCTTCCTCAGAGCTCCATGTGGACCGTGGCTGCCACCTGTCCTGCTGGCCCCACTAGCGAAGTCCCTTTTCCTTCCATTTCCCCAAGAGATTCTACCACACATCCCCGTACATCTGGAAGGCAGATGGGCCACTTTAAGCATGCAGAACTCCCCACAGGTTCAGTGGAGCCACTCGCTATGGGAAGGGCCCACAGTTCCCCACTGTCTCTTGGGGACCAGTGTTTCCACAGCATCTGGTCACTGATGCATGTGGGGCTTGTCTTTTGGAAACTCACTTCGCCCTGTAGGCTCCAAGAACTCCCATGCCTCAGCCGCTTGGCCATACCAAGCCACCCAAAAGGTGTGTGCACTCGGCCGCCCCAGAAAAGACACAGCGCGCTTTTCATTTTTCCCATAGTGAATAATGTGCAGAAGTCTGTGCCATAGCTTTAAATCAAAGAACTGGAATCAAAGCATGTAGGGGGAGAGAAGAGGATAAATGGGCATTCATTATAGAAACACTCATCTCTGGGTTCCTATTAGCACAAGACTCAGGGAGATTTTTTTCCCTCAGCGAGATTTTTTTCCCTCAGCACCGGGATTGAACCCAGAGCCTTGTGCATGCTAACCAAGTGCCCTACCACTGAGCTACATCTCCAGCCCTGAAGAAATGTCTGACCATTGCCACAAAAAGTTCCCAGACACCAGTTCCTACTGAGGACCAACTACTTTGCAGGTAAACTAAGGAGGTTTTGATGAGGCTTTGCTCAAGTGAGGTCCTCAGAGGACCAGGTGTGTCAGAATCACTGGGGCCTTTGAGGAATGAGAGGTCCTGGGAATTCCAGAGTCTGAGGGTGGTGTCCAGCATTCAGACAGTCTCCCAGGTGACTTCTCCACATTCCACAGTCTGACAGTCGCAGCCAGAAAGGTGTCAAGGTGACCTAACAGAATACATGGACGGGGGCATTGATTCTGAACCTATCAAGGTTTCTCACACACGAACTTGTTAAAAGCCAAGGGTCTGAGGTGGCAGGTATGGAGATTCTGGGGACCACACGTCGCATTTTAATATTTTTAGCAGTGAGGGTCTGACGGGCCTGGCTCCCTTGCACCATCTGCCTGTGGCGGGTGTGTGTGGCAGGGTGTGGCACCGACACCCCTATTTTCCCTACACACTAGAGGACACAGGAATGGGAAAAGCCACAGGTGGAAGAAGCCTTGGCCTCTGATTGACCACGTGGGGTAAAACAACCGCCAGCCAGGATTTTTAGATTGGTGAGAAATGGCTTCCGTGTGACCCCTGGAACATGGGAGGCTGCCTGTCACCGAGCGAACACTGACTTCTACAGAACCCTGACTGGAAACGCCTTGCAGGGTGGGAGATGTCAGGCAGGCAGCTGTGTCCTCGGGTCCCACTTGGCTCCAGAGAGAGGCTATGCTGGAGACATAAACGTGTAAATCACTGAGCTGAGGCGGCCTGTTTGGATCCGGAATGCTGGATGCTGGGGTACAGAGATGGGGTGATGGGGTACAGAGAGGACCCAGGACCAAGGGACAATAGCCAGACAGGCAGGAGAAAGAGTCTGCAAAGAAGAGAAGGGCAGTGCGGAAGGCAGGGACACCCAGGAGGGTGATGGGTGGCAGTCAGGACAAGGACTGCTTCCTCCTGCAGGGGCAGGAGATTCGGGAAGAGCCAGGAGCAGTGTGAGAAGAGGTGTGGGGAGCCTCAGGACGTGATCTCCTTGGGGACCTTCACGGGCACCGTTAGAAGGCGCCTGGTGACAGCCTGCAGGCTCAGGGACAAGCAGGAGGTAGGCACATGGGGTCAGCAGGCAGGGACAGCTCTTCCTGAGAGGTTGAGTTTGCCTGTTAACAGGAGGAAGCTGAGAACAAGCTGGAAGCCAAGAACAAAACCTGTCCTCATGCTCAGCCTGAGACCCCTGCCCACACGAACCTGCCTCCTCCCCAGTCGTCCAGAACATTCTTTACTCTTTTTTGGTATCGAGGATCGAACTCAGGACCTTGTGCTTGGGAGGCAGGCAGTGGAACCACTGAGCTCCATCCCTGGCCCTGGAACATTCTTTACTCTTTTGGTACAGCCCTGGGCACATGGTGGGACAGCTCACTGCAGAAACCCCTCCGAAGACCCATCAGCCAACACTGAACCCGTCTGCAGTTTCCACTGACCCGATCCTAAGCGCTCCCCAATCCCGAGTCCCCACGCAGAGACCCCCTTCAACCAAACTCCCAATTCTCAGTGGGCCACCTTGTCTTTCCCACTCTAAAACACGCTCAAGCTTTGATGCTTACCCCTTCTGCCACGATAAACAGGTTTCTCTCGGCAGTGGCTGTGTTGGTGATGTTGGAGGACCCGACTTACGACAAAGGGAGTAAAAAAAGGGTTGTTTTTTTTCAAGAAAAAGATGGGCAGTGTTTAAGCCGGTAGCAGGGGAAAGGCTAAATAACCCAGAGAGAGACATCTTGGGTTCCCCAGAAGCAAGAGGAATTGGAATCACAGTGAGCACAGGAGCAAAGTCGGAAGCACTTGGAGTTGCTATGGAAATGGGGAAAATGATAGCCTGCACAGCCACCATTTCCCTAGGCCCCAGCGCTGCTGCAGACTGAGGATGACAACTGTCTAGAGAACACAGTGTGTGCCTTTCTGTGACTTTCTGAAGGAACAAACACTGAATGAGGGCTTCTAGGGTGACTACATATGCCACACTCTCATGGAAATAGAAGGGCTAGTAGGTTTAAAAGTCACTTTAAAGTCCACTTACTTGTGTGTGCCAAGCTTCCTGACACTTAAAGCCAACCACTGAGGAAACCCTCCCAGGATGAGTGAAATAAGGACACCAGTAAGCCAGGCATGGCAGTGTGTACCTGTAACCCCAGCAGTCTGGGAAGCTGAGGTGGGAGGGTGCCCAGCTTGAATCCCACTGGAGCAACTTAGCAAGACTCTGACTCAAAATTTTAAAATAAAAAAATGTTGTGGACATAGCTCAGAGGCCCTGAGTTCAATTCCCAATACTGCAAAGACAAGTGAATAAATAAGGGCAACAGTAACATTACTGCTTGTTGACTATCTCTCCAGTATAAAGTTAAGCACCACATACATGCATACATTAGTTTAATTTTCTCCAGTTAATTATTTCAACAAACCCAAGAGGGGATTAACTTCCCCGTCCCGCTTTAAAGATGGGTCAGAGGCTCAGCAACTGACTCCCCACCAGCCAACCAGGTGCCCAGGCCACTGCCCACCAACTCATGGGATCAAGGCAGTCAGAGAAGACCTTGGAGGACGAGGAGGAGGCAGAGAATTCTCAGGAAGAATCCTCCTGACCACAGAGTAAAACTGAACCCCATGCCTTAAACAAAGTAGAAACCGCTGCCTGGGGCCTCACAACGGGGAGAAGTGTTGGTCACATGTAACCCAAGTGTCCCAAGACCAGCCTGGACAGCGTGCCCGTCGTCCACCCCCAGCTGCTCGGGTACCCAGTCTCTGAAGCCTCTTTAGGTGACGTCCCCAGCGTCCTTGTCCACTGGGCCCTGGGTTCTGTCCCCAGTATGTCAGAGGAGCACGAGCAGAGCTATGCTCCCAGGGATGTCAGGGGCCCTCTCTCCTCTCCATTTCATATCTGACCTCACTGCTCATCTTAGATTTATGCCGGGAGCCGCCCTGGCAACTCGATCCTTAAGCCATGCACCTGAGGCAGGCACAAGTGTCTCTGTATGTGCAGGATTCAGGGTGGGTGGCAGAGCGTGGTGACAGTGCCATTCCACTCGGACCCCAGCTCCCTGCTCACCGCACAAACTCACACACACAGGAGGGGTCAGATTCCCACTTACTGACCAGGGCTCTGCTAAGGAAGCAACGACACGTCCAGCCTTAGACCTCAAACTGGGCAGGGCACCTTGAGGCTGCCCAAGGAATGACAAACATGAGGCAAGCACCCAGCCACCATGCTCTCCATCATCATCATCTGCCTGAAACGCAGAGGTGCTTAGTGAGGACGAGCCAAGCTAAAAAGGAAGAAAGCGGAGCCTGGCCTGTCTCCACACACTCCGCAGGGGCTGGGCCAGGAAATGTGGTTTTGATGGGCAAGGGGGACCCCTGTACGGCAAGACCAACACCAGGCAGCCCACCTCCAGCATGGGGGTCAGAGGACAGAATGGGGCATTAAAGAAAGCAGAGCTGTTTGGCAGGCTGCTCTTCAGAGGTCTACAAACAACAAAACTTTTGTTTAGAGTCAAGAGCTAATGACACGAAAGGACAAATATGATGCCACCGACGTGAGGTATCAAGAGCAGGCAAATTCACAGACACAGAAAGCAGAATGGTGGATACTGGCAGCCGGAGAAGGAAGGACCGGGGGTTGTTAGTGGTGTGGAATTCTGGTTGGGATGATGAGAAGGTTCTGGAAACAGACAGTGGTGATGGTTGCAACCTTATGAATGGACGTAATGCCACCGAACTACACATTTAAAAGTGAGCAGTAAAGTCACTTTTATAAGGGGTGATAAAAATACATGGTAAATGTTTAAACTTTTTAAAATTCACTACAGTAAAAGACACGTTGCCATTAATCTCCCCTCAAAACAGTCTCCCTCACTTCAAACACACCTGTCATTCTTGCTACATTCTGAAGCAGTTCTGGAATCCTCTTTGAGAGCAACTTTATGAGGTATGATGAGAAATACAGTGAGTGCTGCTGCCAAGTGCCATCCGATGGAAAGGGATGGTCATAAAAACATTACAGTGCGTCCTCATCCACCTTATTCCCCAGACCTGGCACCGTGTGACTTCTGGCTCTTCTCCAAAGTCAAAATGACCATGAGAGGTGAATTTTTTGAGTCGATTCAGGACAATAAGGCAGTCATGACAGTGCAACTGAAGGCACTCAAGAAAGAGGTCTTTCAGAACTGCTTCAGGAAGTGGCGAGAACGATGGGATGTGTGTATCGAAGCAAGGGGGAGTATCGTGAGGGGAATTATTGGGAATGTGTCTTCTACTGTAATATAGCTTTAAAATATAAACATTTACCATACTTTTCCATCATATCCAGTACATCTATTTTACCACGATTAAAAAGAATAAAAGGCTGAGGAGGCCTGAGAAGCTGTGTGAGGAGCGATAGGCCCAGGTAGACTGGAGAACATTACAGGCAGGCTCTCCACCTTCTTGTGCTATGATGCCGTGTGTCACTGTTCTTCTGGCCTGCGAATGGCAGCTAGGCCCACATGTGCTCACTTGAAGTTATTTAGAACACAAGACTCGACCGTTGCCCAGCTGCCACATCTGACCCAGTCACCCTCAGCACTAGCCAGTCCCCACACATCCAAGTTCACATCCTCTCTCACTCCTTGGTTGCTGCCTGGTGACTGAAGGTGGCACCCACACAGCAGCTGCAAACCCCTTCCCAGGTGGCAGCTAAAGACACAGGCCTGGCTGGAGAGGTAGCTTGGTGGTGGAGCATGTACTTAGCATGGGCAAGGGCTTTGGTTCAATTGCCACAACTCAGAGAGAGAAGGGACCCTGTCCTTCACAAATGCTCTGGGAACCACACCATATGTACTCGTCACGATCTGCTGAGCTCAGGACAGAGGAATCTGTAAAATTCCTCCTGCTCTGCTTCTACTACCTTTCCTCCTCTGTATCTGTCACCTATTGCCACAATAATGCTGCAAATCAACCAACCCCAAATCTTGGTGGAGGAAGCCAACAGTCTTGTATGATTTCTCCTGAGTCTCAGGGGCAGCTGGGCAGTTCTGCTGACCTCAGCCAGGCTCACACACATCTCTGTAGCCAGCGAGGACGAGCTGGTGGACAGCAGCCCCACTGGGAGGACTGGGCTTGCCCTCACTTGGCCTCTCACCCACCGCCATGCAACAGAGGTCAAGACTATTGCTACAGGGAACAGAAACTGAGCCTCTCTGAGGGCATCACAGAGGGAATGGGATTTCTAGCCAAGGAGCAGGATGAAGGGGTGGGGGGATTGGAAATTACCAAGACGACCTTGGTTAGGGGAGATTTGTGCTAAATTTGTTTGGTAGAATTCTTAATGAACTGGGCTTAGCAGGCCAAGGTCGAGGCCTGACAAAGACAAAGGTTCAGAGGAATCTTTCTAAAGCTGGGTCCAAAAAAGACTTTGTCAAGACTGAGGTCCCCAGTCACGCGGAACACACGCTGAATCAGCCTGCTGCAGACAGGCAGGTCTGTGCACGCCCTACCGAGGTCCTGAGTCGCATGGAAGACACCGAATTAACCCTCTGCAGACAGGCAGCCACCTGATTCCACACTACAAAGACGCAGAGGACACCAGACCACCAGACCAAGGTACTGAGTCCCACTGTTCCTGGCCCAGAGTTAGGGGCTTCTGAGCCATCGTCCCACTGCTCCTGGCCCAGAGGAAGGGGCTTCAGGGCCACCATCCCTCCCACTGCTCCCGGCCCAGAGGGAGGGGCTTCTGAGCCACTATCTCACTGCTCCTGGTCCAGAGGAAAGGGTTTCCCAGCCACCATCCCTCTGGCTGCTCCCAGCCCACAGGAAAGGGCTTTTGGGTCACCATCCCTACCACTGCTCCTGGCCCCTGGCCCACCTCACCCAGCTCAGAGGAGGTAATCCGTGCAGGCACTAACAGCCCCCTGAACCAGTCAAAATGAGAAAACACGTAAATAAGTCTCAAAACCAGACTTCCAGATCACCTACAGCAACCCCAAAGGGAAATGAGATGGAACACTCTGATACTCAACCACCTGGACCCACTGAACTGGCAACAAAAGGGGATCTGGAAAAAATGAAATCAGAAGTAACTTCTCAGATAACAGGAGAAATTGTGCCCCTAGTGCAAGACATGATTAAGAAATCTAGAGAGGAGCTCAGGAACATGATGGAATCCCAACATAAGAAACAAATGGAATCCATAAAACAGATGCAAATAGATTTCCAGGACATGAAAAACTCCACTGAAAGTCTACACAGCAGAATGAGCCAATGTGAGGACAGAATTTCAGATATAGAAGATAAGATTGCAATTAGTGACCAGGAAAAGAAAAATTGCTTCAAAATTATAAGGGAACATGAGAAATCAATCCAGCAGCTGCTAGATGATGCAAAAAAGAATAACATAAGACTGATTGGGCTCAATGAAGAAACAGGAGAGAGTGCAGATGACATAAAAAAATCTCTTCACAGAAATAATGGCAGAAAATTTCCCAAGCAGGGGAAAAGAGCTTGACATACAGATAAGTGAGGCATATAGGACTCCAAATAGCCTTGATCAAATAAAATCTACACATAGGCATATAATTGTTAAGATTCCAGAAACACAACAGAAGAACAAAGTTCTCCAAGCAGTCAGAGAAAAGAAACAAATCACATACAAAGGAAAGCCCATCAGAATCACAGCAGACTTCTCAACACAAACCATCAAGGCAAGAAGAGCTTGGAGTGACATATTCCAAGCCCTAAAAGAAAACAGCCTCCAACCCAGATTGATGTACCCTGCAAAACTATCTTTCAAAATGGATGGAGAAATAAGATACTTTCATGACAAAGAGCACCTTAGGAACTTCTTGAACAACAAACCAGCCCTCCAAAGAATTTTACACAATATCCTAGGAACAGACATTGAGGGTCACAACCCCAGGAAGCAAAGCAGAATGAACCCATCTGGCATGACAAGAAATTAAATGTAAAGGAGGAGAACCCAACAAAAAGAAAAAGTCATGGCAATGACAAGTCAATGCATTTCAGTTATAACCATCAATGTTAATGGTCTCAATTCACCAATCAAAAGAAAGAGACTGGCAGAATGGGTCAAGAAGCAAAATCCAACAATATGCTGCCTACAAGAAACACACTTAATTCAAAAGGAAACTCATAGACTGAAAGTTAAAGGGTGGAAAACAATACTGCATGCGACAGGAACCCAAAAAAAAGCAGGAGTAGCTATCCTCTTTGCAGATCAAGTAGATTTCAAACCAACACTGATTAAGAGAGACGAAGAAGGACACTACATCCTTGTAAAGGGAACAATCCAAGAGGAAGAGATGACAATCATAAATATCTATGCACCAAACACTAGTGCGCCCAACTATATAAAACAAATACTAATGGACATGAAAAGTCATATATGCACTAATACAATTGTAGTGGGGGACCTCAACACCCCACTGTCACAAATAGATAGATCAACTACACTAAAAATAAGTAATGAAATACTAGAACTCAATCAAACTCTTGAACAAATGAACTTAACAGATGTTTACAGAGTCTTCCACCCCACAAAATCAGAATACACATTCTTCTCAGCTCCACATGGGTCCTTCTCCAAAATAGACCACATACTCACACACAGAACATGTTTAAGTAACTGCAAAGGAATTGAAGTTATCCCCTGTATATTATCAGACCATAGTGCAATGACATTGGAGATCCATAGCAAAAGAAACTCAAAAAAATTTCATAAACACGTGGAAATTGAACAACATACTTCTGAATAACCAATGGGTCACAGAGGAAATTAAAGAAGAAATCAGACAGTTCCTTCAATTAAATGATAAAGACAATACAACATATCGGAATCTATGGGACACAATGAAAGCAGTCTTACAAGGGAAATTCATAGCAGTGAATACGCATATTAGGAAAACAGAATGAGCCCAATTAAACAACCTGATGCTGAACCTCAAGCTTCTAGAAAAAGAAGAGCAGGACAACCCCAAAGCTCATACAAGGGAGGAAATTATAAAGATCAGAGGAGAAATCAATGCAATGGAGATGAAGAGAATGATACAAAAAAAATCAATGAAGCCAAGAGTTGGTTCTTCGAAAGAATCAACAAAATTGACAAACCTTTAGCCAACCTTGTCAGAAAAAGGAAAGAAAAGGCCCAAATCCATGCAATTAGGAATGAAAAGGGTGAAATGACAACAGACCCAGCAGAAATCCAGAGGATCATCAATACCTACTTCCAGAACCTATATGCCAATAAGATGGACAACACAGAAGAAATGGACAGATTCCTAGATACATATGAATTACCAAAGTTGAACGAAGAAGACCTAAAATTTCTGAACAACCCAATATCAACCAATGAAATTGAAAATGTAATTAAAAACATATCGACTAACAAAAGCCCAGGCCCTGATGGCTTCACTGCTGAATTCTACAAGACATTTAGAGAGGAACTGCTGCCACTACTGTTTAAACTCTTCAATGAAATTGAAAGGGAAGCAATACTCCCAGATTCATTCCTGGAAGCAAGCATCACCTTGATCCCCAAAGCAGAGAAAGACCCAACTGAAAAAGAGAACTACAGGCCAGTCTCACTAATGAACATAGATGCAAAAATCCTTAATAAGATACTGGCAAATAGAATGCAGAAGATCATCAAGAAGATCATACACCCTGATCAAGTGGGATTCATCCCAGGGATGCAGGGATGGTTCAATATACGAAAATCAATTAATGTAATACACTATATCAATAGAGCCAAGGACAAAAACCATATGATTATCTCCATAGATGCAGAAAAAGCATTTGACAAAATCCAATATGCATTTATGATAAAAACCCTACAAAACATTGGAATAGATGGTCTCTACCTCAAACTGATAGAAGCCATCTATGAAAAACCAACAGCCAATATCATACTAAATGGTCAAAAACTGAAATCCTTCACGCTAAAATTGGGAACAAGACAAGGATGTCCACTGTCACCACTCTTGTTCAATACAGTTCTGGAAACATTAGCCACGGCAATTAGACAAGAGAAAGAAATAAAAGGAATAAAGATAGGAAATGAAGAAGTCAAATTGTCATTATTTGCAGATGACATGATACTCTATATAGAAGACCCCAAGAACTCCACCAAAGTCTTCTAGACTTAATAACCAAATTCAGTCAAGTAGCTGGTTACAAGGTCAACACACAAAAATCAATAGCTTTCCTCTACACCAATGACAGACTCACTGAGTGAGAAATAGGGCAAATAATTCCTTTCACAATAGCATCCAAAAAACTGAAATACCTAGGAATCATCCTAATGAAAGAAAGCAAAGACCTCTTCTCTGAAAACTATGGCACTCTGAAAAGAGATTGAAGATGATATCAGAAAATGGACAGACATCCCCTGGTCCTGGGTAGGAAGGATTAATAGAGTGAAAATGGCCATACTTCCAAAACTGCTATATAGATTCAATGCAATTCTAATTGAGATCCCAGCAGCATACTTCATGGACCTTGAGAAAACAATCCAAAAATTCATTTGGAACAAGAAGAGACCCAGAATAGCAAAAGCAATTCTAGGTAACAGAGACATGGCAGGGGGTATCACAATCCCCAACCTGCAACTCTACTACAAAGCTACTGTGATAAAAACAGCATGGTACTGGCAAAGAAACAGACTTGAGGACCAGTGGAACAGATTAGAAGATGCAGAAACAACGCCAGACACACTCAGCCATCTCATCTTCGATAAAGGAGCCAAACACCCTCACTGGAGGAAAGATAGCCTCTTTAATAAATGGTGCTGGAAAACTTGGGCTTCAACTTGCCAAAGATTAAAACTAGACCTATATCTCTCAGCATGCACTAAACTAAAATCAAAATGGATTAAAGATCTAAATATTAAAATAGAAACTCTGAACCAGTTGGAACAGAGGTTAGGTAGAACCCTTGAAGACATCAGTGTAGGAAAAGATTTTATGAACAAAACCTCAGTTCCCCGCAAACTAGCAGAAACAATCAACAAGTGGGATCTCTTCTTATTAAAAAGCTTCTGCACAGCAAGAGAAACCACCAGCAGGGTGAAGAGACAACCCACAATGTGGGAAGAAATCTTCACCTGCTCTTCCTCAGACAAAGGTCTACTATCTCGAATCTATAAGGAACTTAAAAAGATCAGACCTCCCAAATTTAAAGACCCAATCCAAAAATGGGCATCTGAAATGAACAGACATTTCTCAGACAAAGAATTAGAAATAGCAAATAAACACATGAAAAAATGTTCAACATCACTGGTCATTCAAGAGATGCAAATGAAAACAACGCTGAGATTCCACTTCACTCCAGAAAGAATGGCTGCTATCATGAAATCAACCAATAACTAATGCTGGCGGGGCTGTGGGGAAAGAGGATCCCTGCTCCACTGCTGGTGGGAGTGTAGACTGGTGCAACCACTGTGGAAATCAGTATGGAGAGACCTCAAAGAACTAGGACTGGAAGTCCCATTTGACCCTGCTATTCCACTGCTGGGTATCTTCCCCAAAGAATTAAAAGAATCATGCCGCAGTGATATATGTGCACCCATGTTCATAGCAGCACAGTTTGTGATAGCTAAAACTTGGAAACAGCCCAAATGCCCATCAACTGGAGACTGGATAAAGAAAATGTGGCTTTTTTATAAAATGGAGTACTACTCAACCATAAAAAATGATAAATTAGAGACATTTATAGCTAAGTGGATGCACATTGAGGCGATACTCTTAAGTGAAATAAATAGGACACACATGTATAAATACCAAATAGTTTCTCTAGTTTGAGAAACTGAAAGTGTAAATAAGGACTAAAATGTATAAGAAGTAATGTGAAATAGGAAGAAAAGGGGCAAAGGGGAAGGAAGTGGGAGGGCTAGGGGAAAGGATAGAAGGGAATGGGATTAATATGAGAAAATGGAAAAATAGGAACAAAATCTTTGTAAATAGGGATGGAGGGGTTGAAGGGAGGGCTGGGCAAAGGTGAAAAATAAAAACCAAGAGAGACTATGGAAAGGTGCAAATTTCCAATGATGAATGTCATTATATTGTATACCTGAAATGTACCAATGATTAGAATGAATAATTGATAATGTAAAATAGGAAGAAAAGGTCCAAAGGGGTAGGGGTAGTGGGAGGGGCAGGGGAAAGGAAAGAAGGGAAAGGAAAAAATGATGAGAAATGGAAAAAATGGAAATAAAGTTTTTGTAAATAGGGAAGGGTGGAGGGCGTGAAGGGAGGGCTAGGAATGGGGAAAAAATAAGAACCAAGATGCATTATATAAAGGTACAATTCCCAATGAGAAATGTAATTGTGTTGTATACCTGCAATGCACCAATAAAAGAATACAAAAAAAAAAAAAAGAAAAAAGAAAAAAGAAAAAAGTCTTTGTCAAAGCAGAAGTCAAAGAGAGCAAGTGGAATGTACAAGGCTGCTTAAGGCATAGGCTCTACATTGGCAATATCCCTTCCATTACAATTACTGGGCAAAGCAAGTCACAAGACTGGCCCAAGTCCAGAAGGTGGGAAAATGGCACTTTCCCTTAGCCGACAGCATGAATGTGGGAAGGGTGGAAAATGGGTCCATCTTATCAACTTCTGCTCTCTTTACGGCAAGACCCTCTTCCACTGATCAGACCCTCGGGTAGAATGAGAAGCCACCACATTCCCTATACCCTGACTCACCTGTTACCTGGCTGAGCACAACAGGCTTCACCGCCCTGGTACCACATGACTTAGGGTCTCCATGTCCTGCTGAGGTTCTCAAGACCACAGAAAGCAGAGAGAGCAGGACAAGAACCTCATGAACACATTACAGGCTTGCTCTTCGAGCTGAAGTCTCGCTGTCAGATGTAGGTAGAATCACACCAGGGCACAAATGGATTTATATATGTTCCTAACTGGCTTCCACCGAAACACCAAGGCTGTGGCTGGGGACCTTCCGGTCAGCAGTCTTGGGGGTCCTGTCTTCTGGTCCCCTTGCTCATGTCCTGAGTACACATGAATCTACTGTCAGTGGGCCAACTCCTACAAGGCTATGTCTGTATTCTTCTTCCACTGGGAAGGGGAGTGAGTGCTTTCTGTAGATATTCGATAAGTAGAACACACACGAACACGAACGAACACGAACACGAACACACACACACACACACACACACACAGAGTCTGACTCTCTCCTGTCAAAGCCGATAGTGAGAAGCTGCAGCTGCTACAAGCTAAAGCTTAAAGCACAAAGCAATGCACCTGATAGACGTGGCCACGTCTCCTCTCCCCTGTCCAATTTCACCACTAAAATGGACCCAGCCCCTTCTTGGACCCCTGAGGCACAGCCCATGATGCCTTACAGGGCACCGGCAGAAAAGCAAAACTTAAACCTGGCTGCACCCCCTGCTCCGCACCCCCTGGGGTGTTGTGGTCCCTTGCACCAACCCTATGGTTCCACCCCAGGCAGAAATAGTGGCCATGTGGCAGCCAGGGGAAAACCTATCTCACACAAAAAGCACATATTGTAATCCTCTTCCTAAGAATCTCCAGAACAGGCAAGTTTACAGAGCTAGAAAGTAAATCAGCAGGAGCTGGGTCGAGAGGAGAGCTGATAGGCGTGGAATTTCTTCTTGGGGTGAAGAAAGGTCCTGCAATTAGACAGGGGTGCTGATTGCAGTTCTGGGACAAACCTAGAGACGACTTATTGAACACTCTACATGGGGGCATTTCAAGGCATGTGAATTAGATCCCAATAAAGCTTTTTTGTTTTAGCTCGTTCTGTTTAAGGATCTTCTTGTAGGCTCGTGCATGTGTGCAGTGAACCCCTGACTTATGAACTCAATCGGTTCCCTAACGCAAGTTGGTTTTAGTTAAAACAGCTGAGATCTGGATGTTTACCTGGGTACACGCTATAGATAACAAGACGCAGACGACTCTTCCATTAACCTAATTAACCCAAGTTGTCCGTGTGTCAGGCCGGTCACAACTTGAGTCCACGGTATTTGCTTTCTGTCTACAGTTGCAGAGAAAGTCACCAGAGCTGCACTTGCCAGAACATGGGAGGTTCCATCGTGGTGTCCAAAAAGCCGAGCTGGGGCAGCAGGATCGGCCGCTGCTCTAGGACGGCAGCTCAGCCCTGCCTGTCAGAGCCCAGGGCGCATGCGTCTGGATTGGATGCCAGAGGGATGAGGGGATAAATGAAGGACATTGAAATCATCTGGGCGGGCGACTGAGGCTTCCACTTGTCATGCAAATCAGCTGGCCCAGGCCAATGGAGCCTGGGCTGAGTCTTAGGGCTCTGCGGCTGTCCTCGAGCCTGGAAGTCAAGACAAATGGGCAGAGGCTTTGCCCTTGCCAGCCCTATGCATCTTTCACAGTGTGGGCAGGAAATAAATGACTCCAATGTCCCCTTTGATACAGGCAATTGTTTAAATGAGACTTCACCCTAAGCAGCCAGGAGGGGCGGCTCCCACAGGCCCCTCCCAGCGGGTCCCAGAGCGACAGAGGGGTGCCTGGGCCAGTGTTTTACTAAGCAGAACACACTGCAGCCCACGGTCCCAAAACAGCCCCCAGCCGAGCACAGGGCCCTCAGGTCGCCGGGGGCTGGGCACAGCTCCCCGCTGGGCAAGGCATCCAGAAGGACCCCCTTCCTGGGGTGTGCTCCCAGTCCGAGACCCCACAGCTGCACAGCCGGTGGCCAATGCCCAGATAAGCTGTGACTCCCTGGGTTTGTCCAGAACCAGTAGCCTGGGGGCCAGAAACCAACTGGCATTCGGGAAGGCACCAGGGCAGCCGGGCGTGAAAATGGCCTCGGTATCTTGGCCTGCCAGTGGGTGACCGTGGGCAGGTTTCCTGTCCCATTGGGCTGGAAATCCTGGCATGGTCCAGAGGAGCAGACCCAGAAGGTGGAGGAGACACCTGCCCGGGACTGGCACAACACAGACGCTCACAAACAGCGTTTTCCCTTGACCCCTGGCGCCGGTCACCTCCCCGCAGCCTCAGTTCCTGAGCCCGACAGGACCTCCCCACTGCCCACTCCTGCACAGGATGTGACGAGGCGGGATGCAGGACAGACGATGCCTTCAAATCCTGGCACCCCTACCCTGCCAAGGAAGCTGGGGCAGTTCCTTACCTCCTCTGAGTCTTCTCCGAAAAGTGGGGCTAGGGACGATTCCTCCATCCGGGGCTCCTGGTGAGGAGGGAAGGCCGCACAGGTGGAGCACGGAGAGCCACATGCAGCCTGGCCCACTCCCTCCTTCGGCCCCTCTGACTCCTACTGCAATTAACCACAAGCTCCACTCCAGGGCCGTCTCTGCCTCTCCTCGGCCAGGATGAGTGGCCCACAGGCAGGGCCCGAGCCTCCTGAGGCCAGCCGAGGCCTGCACCTCCTGTCCCATTCACTGCCTGATTGGCTTCTCCCAGAACCTGTGGGAAGGGGCGGATTTCCCCGTCCTCCTGGAATCCAGAGCCCAGAGGTCTCACAGACAGAGTTCAGGGACATTACATGCCTCCAAACCACGTGCTACATCACGCACATGTGTGTGACTGTGTATTTCTGGAAGGAAAAATCTTCACCTTTTGTCAGGCCTCCAGAAGAGTCCATCTTTGTTTTCCTTGTCTCTTTATTTTCTTAACAGCACTTCACAGGCTCTGAAATCCTATCGTTTCCTTTTCCTTGTGGGTCTCTGCTGCTAGAAAGCAGCTGGGAAGGACTAGTCTTGTTTACGGTTATGTCCCCAGACCCCAAAACCAAGCTTGCTTCTCAAAGTCTTGCAAATGAATCAGCAAATGAGGTCCTTTGAATGGCAGTCTGTGGGGCTCCCCTCTAGGGGCAGCACCTGGGCTGGAGACCACTGAGTAGGGGCAGCTGCTCCTGGAGGAAGCGTGCACTCAGGGGAAGGCCTCCAAGGGCCAGGCTGGATCCACCTGAGAGGAGCAGAATGGGGGGCCTTAGAGAACAGCTCTTTTATCCCATTGTTTCCCACAGGGGTCAGAGCTGGGGGTTAAACACCACCGCACAAGACTCACTGCTCTGTTTTCTCCTGCTATGTAACAGACTGTCCCAAATCATGGTTGCTTGAGGTAATTTTACCACAGCTCACCATTTTGTGCTCAGGGATTCCTCCATCCTTTGCTTGGCTGGGTGAGCCCTCTGCCCCATGTGGCCCTGACGGCAGTCTCTCGGCGGCATCCAGCTGGTTGGTGGGCTGGTCTAGAGGGTGAGGGGCAGCGGTGGGATGGCTGCAAGGCTGGCCTGGGATCTGTCCCTGGAGTACAGCTCCCAGACACTTTAAGGACCTGCCCTGGGAAGCCACATGGCACCATTTCCTCCACATCCCCTTGCTTCTGGCACATGAAGGAGCCAGCCCTCCTCCAGAGAGAGAGGACCAGCACAGGGTCTCGGTGTGGGGCGTTTTCGGAGACTTCCAGCTGGGCTCAGGAGGGGGCTGAAGCCTGGGATGCCGGGTAGGGCTGGGAAAAGGCCAGGGGCCTCATCCTTTGGCCTCTTTCCCTAAAACAAGAAGCAAAGGACCAGAGTGGCCTCTGCCACTGGAACTTTTAGGGACCCATGTTCTTCAGTACTCTGTCCAAGGCGACTGCTCGACAGGTGCCCTGCTCCCTGCATTCCCACACGTCCAGGCGCATCTGGGACAGCGCCCCCTTGCAGACCACAGCCCCAGTGAAGAGAGGGGCAACCTAGGAGGGCTCTGCCTCCCGGGCTGCTCCTCCAGCCTCAGCCCCTCAGCCATCACCTCCAACTGCTGAGGAACGGAGCCTGCATTCGGCACTCGGTTGCATTTGGTTGTCCTGGAAGCTCAAGGTGATGGTTTGGGACAAGCAGAGCCTCTCCTGAGGGCTCCTGGGTGCCCAGCCATCCGGGGATCTTGGGCACAAGCCAGGTAGGAGGCTGGGGGGGAGTGGGGACACTGAGAAGGCGGTGGGACACAGGCCACAGACCTTGCTCTTAGACAAAGGGAGGGAACAGGGTCTCCAGCAGGAAGTCCCCAGGACCCCAGGGACGTCAGAGCCCACAGCTCGGCCCTGCGTGGAGAGCTAACAGTTGCCTGTCTCGTGTCAGGCTTCCTTCTCCTCAGCAGAACTCTAAAGTGAAGGCGGAAGGCCAGGGTTTGAGTCCTGCTGGGTGGTCCTGGAAGTCACTGAATCTCACTGATCTTCTTGGAAATGGGGGGATGTCACTGCACCCCAGTGGGAAGAATCAAAGCCACGGTGCAGGGAGTGCTTGGCACATAAGCCCCAGCAGCTGCAGCCATAGGTATGGCACCCCAGCGGCTGCCACCCGCACCCCTACTTTGCCACTTCCTGGGCCCAGATGAACTCTGAATTCACACTGACCTACAGTGGCATCACGCACCCCACATCCGCACACTAAAACTTTCTAGTGGCCACATTATAAAAGGTAAAAAGAAATGAGCTTTGACAGTATACATTTTATGTTTATTTAGAGTTGTCATTATTTTAATGTGATCAATATAAAAATTACGATATATTACAATTTTTACATGAAGTTTTCAAAATCAGTGTATTTTCATGCTTACAGCAGGTGTGAGTTTGGTGTAACCATGATTGAGTCCTGTGGGAACACTATGGACAAGTTAAGAATGTGCCACTCAGGCCATTCTGTACTGAGAGGCAAGAGGCCCTGACGTGGCCGAAGGAGGTGTCTGAGCCTCCTAGGTTAAAGATGCAAGAACTTGCCAGGCACGGTGCTGCACACCTGTAATCCCAGCACTCTGGGAGGCTGAGGCAGGAAGATTGCAAGTTTGAGGCCAACCTGGGCAATTTAGCAATTTAGTGAGACCCTATCTCAAAACAAAAGTAAAATCTGAAAAGGGATGGGGATGTAGCTCAGTGTGAAGACCCTGGGTTCAACCCCCTGTATCACACACGCGCGTGCACACACACATGCGCATGCACGCACACACACAGATACGAAGAACTCCCTCCCCAGGGTTACCAACAATCCTTTCTGCATTTCTCCCTCCAACCACATGGCTGAAGAGGAAAAGGCAAATTACCAAGAAAATAAATGGTTTATTTTTCTCTGTATCCACAGCAGATAAGTATTACACAACCACATAGAACCATGCCCCTCCTGGCAGAAAACAGTCTTTACTGTATGTGTACAAATAAAAAACCCTGGCGTTGGGGCTGGTGATTTAGCTCAGTGGTATCGCCGCCCGCTGCCCAAGCACAGGGACCCGAGTTCAATCCCCGGTACCCCCCCCAAAAAAACCCTGGCGTTGACCTGGGGCCACAGAACTGTAGACCTGTGGGTAACAGAGGCATGGGATTACCTGGAGATTACCCTCGGGGGACCCAGGCGCCTACCAGGGCTGGCGGAGACTACCAGGGATCCGGAAGCCCCGAATCACAGACTCCCGAGTTCAGGGCTGGACGTATGAACATGGATCTAAAAGACAGAGGCTAAAACTTGAGGAAAACATCTAGAAACAGACGGAGACAAGAAGGGAACAGTATGGTGTGCGCTGGCCGCTGCTAGTGTCAAAGTAAGAAAGACCCAGGCTTTACAAAACAACAGGACCCTGGGATGTGATGGAAAACAAACCAAAGCCCAAAACACCCTTGGCTATATCGAGATCCTTAAAACAAAGCATCTCAAACTTTTCAGCACAAGTTTTTGAGGTCAGTCCTCCTTCGGGGAGTGGGACTGGGCTTCTGGACGGCGTGGTTCTCTGGAGGCTGAGGACGCGTCATGAGCTTAAAGGGCAGCTGCAAAGACAGGCGTATGGTGACATTTGGGCAGATGCCACTTTCTGCAAGTGGAAAAGAACTGATCTCGGTGGTTAGAGAGTTTTGTGCGAGCAAAAGAATAAGGCTTTCCTATTTGATCATCGGTCTATAGAAAGTTTGACATCCCAGGTAAAGAACAAAAGCAAGTTGCAGGCTACTTTGTGTACAGGTCACTCTGAACATCTCTACCTTAGGTGATAAGCAGAGAGCAGGCAGACAAAGCAGGGTCTGGTGGAGCAAGCTGTGTGGAGCCAGCCCAGTGAAATCCTGCACTTCCTGTTTCTGCAGAACTGAGCACGGCACACCCGGAGAGTCTCAGAGGTTAAGATGCAATGCCGGCCACCCATCTGCCACAGCCCAGAGCCCCCACAAAGTTCTCCCCAAGCCATGACAAGCAATTTCGTCTCTGCAGCATGCAGGTTGGCAGGGTGTGGGCAGGCTCGGTGACCCTGTCCTTGGGTTCTTCTTTCTGATGCTCCAACGGGGAGCTTGAGGCCAGGGCATGGTGTTCTCCACTCGTGAGTCTCCATCCTTGACCACGGTCATCAGCAGCCCTTGTGCTCTGAGAAAACCAGCAAGGCCTCTCCGAGCCCACCCAGCAGGAGGCTGTGAACAACAGCAGGAGGTCAGCAGCCACATCCAGGAGGGCAGGGGCACCGCCCCTTCCTTCTGCCACAGTCCCTCCCATTAACCAGCCCAGACCACCCTGTTGGCAGGTAAAGCCAGAAACTGCCCTGCCACCCCGGGGCCAAACCTCAGGTACGAGGCAGGTGGTGAGGGGGCCGGGCGGCTGGCTTCAATGCTGCCCCGGGGAGGAAGGTGCTGTGGTCGCTCATCTCGACCTACTGCTCTCAGGGGCTGGGGCTTAAGAGGCTTCCACAGGGCCTTGGGTGCTTTTGGCTAAAGAGGGTTGATGGATATGAAATTATGCAGGTATTTGTCATCTTCTAAGTAGTAAGGCAAGGATGCCTGACTCTTTCTGTTTCACTTAGACTGACAGAACATTTAAAGGTGAATGTACAGATGGGGAATCATGAGTTTCCCACAGCATGGAAAGAAATACAGTCAGTGATTTCCACATGAAGAAGCAGTGTGAGGACTGGAGCGAGTGAGGAAGGGAAGAACTGAATATTTTAGCATGCCTAAAATGTAATACATCCAAAGGTCTCTCTGTTTTCTATTTTAAACTTCTAAATGTCTGAGTCCCCTATCATTTTTCTTCTAGGGTCTGGGCCATCACCGTAAAAGGCTTTTTTTTCAGAGGGGACAACTGTGCTTTCTGCCAGTCCTTTTTCTTCCCTTCCTCTGTCTGTCCTCCTGATACCCTGTCCTCTTATGTGCTCAGTTAGACATGGCACCCACGTATTCAGACTCAGTACCTTGATCTTTCTAACACAGTCTGGGGTGCTGGACAGGTGAAACATACAGGCTGCTCGCATTACATTCCTAGTGAAAAGTGCCACCTACGTGTGGGACTTTGACATATAGGTAACTAGTACCACTTTCTACTTTTAGTAGAAAAATGAACTGGCTATATGTGAAACAAAACCAATAAACTTGGAAGCAGGCAGACCTGAGTTCAAGTTTTGGCTTAGGCATTTATTTACTGTAATCTTATGGATGTTATTTAGCTTTAGTTTCCCCATCTGGACCATGGAAGCTGATCACATTTAACAGTGTCTGTGATGCAGAGAAACAATCCATCTGAAGCAGTTCACCCTGGGCTGGGCCTATGTTTTTGTCATTTTTCCACTGCTGAGGCAAAATACCCAATACCCACAACTTAAAGGAACAGAGGTTTATTTTGGGTTATAGTTTCAATGGGTTCAGTCCATGGTTAGCCAGCTCCAAGGCAGAAACCACCTAGTAGAAGGACCTGGCGAAGAAATCACATGGTAGAAAGGCCTACTTGTGTTACGGTGGGGAGAAAGCAGAGAGAAAAGGGAGAAGCCAGGGCTAAGAGATACCCTTCCAGCTCACACTCCTAGTGACACACCTCCAAGCAGGCCCCATGTCCTAAGAGCACATTCAGTTACTGAATCCACTGATGCGTACAGGGCCCCCATGATCTAATCACCTTCCGAACACATGAGACTTCGGGTGGACATTTGAGATCTAAACCATAATGTTGCCTATGATGGGCAATCAATACAATATGATTATTTTCTAACCAACTATACTTCTAGAGCAGCCATCCCTCAGTGGACCTCCTGGCGGCTGGCTGCCTGACTTCTACCTGAAGATGTCCAGTGAGAGGCCCGTCCGTCATGCAAGCCAGCCTGTGACACTGACGAGTACCTCTGTCATCAAACAAGTGTGTCTCATGGGCATCTTCACTGTTAAGGGCGCTGGACTGGCAGCCTTGGGGACTGATCGAGATATGGGTCCTCCTCCCAGTGCCCTAATACTTGTGAGTCAAGCCCTGCCTTCTGGGGAAAGAGATTATAGAAGCCTACTCTTTCCTCATCCTGGAGACTGGGGACGTGCTTGTAGCCTCTCTGCACCATCAAGGAGCTGGTCACTGAGGGAGGGCAGGCGGTGCCTCTACCCTGCTGACAATAGAGACTGAGGGTGTGTGAGGGAGATCCATGCTGAGTATCTGAAAGCTCCAAGCAGGAATGTCCTTTTCTTGTTCCTATAGGAATCCTATTATAATTAAGAATATATGGATCAATTCTATTTAACTATTTTAACATTTTGAAGGACAAGTCATATGTGAAGCTGGGGGCCTGCTTGTCCCTTGTCTAGATCCGTGCCCAAAGCTGGGGGCTCTGTCACCTCTATCCTATGGAAAGAAGAGGAAAGGAAAGGGCAAGCCATTCTTTGGCCCAACAGGCTTTTCTCTGAAGGCCTGGCTTTTCCCTTGAACCGATCTGCTGCTCCCCCAGTACCCAGTAAAGAACGCAGGTGCCATCTCTATGTTCCAGGCAGGTGCAGGGTCACTGCTACCCGAGGCGAGGACTGTACGGGGCTCTGTGTTGGAGGCTTTCACTTTTGCAAATGCAACTGGACTCAGCCATTTTATACACTTCCCACTAATCCTCCTTAATCACCAGGGAGCAACCCGCCTGGCGGCTGGCCCTGGGCCATTTGTCCTCCCACAGCCCAGGAACAATGCTGAGTCTAATGACCTTGCTTTTCACCCCTTTAGTGCAGTTACTTCACAAAACACCCACGGAGCTTAGTGAACGCTAAAATGAAAACAAGCCTTGGTTTGCTGACTGTGAAGAAGGCCAGGGAGGTGAGCTTTGATGTTGTTTTCCAAACAGCAGGAGAAGCTGACATAGGGTCCAAGAATCTTAATAGCATTACAACTATTTAAGTCAGAGCTTGATTGAACTGTTTGCAAATCTGGTAATCCCCGTCATTTCTGAAACGAACACACTTTATGTAGCTATGACATAATCATCAGATTGCAGAGCACATGTGGCCAACACAAGCTTCGCATCCCTAGGGTGATTTCAGCGCCTCCCAGCCCTTCTGTCTTTTAGGGGGACCAAAGGCCTCATCTCAATTTTATGTTTATTATTGTGGTCATTCATTTAATTCCTAGGAAACCCAATAGGATGGAGACTGTGCCCTTCTGCTGGCTGCAGGAATCCACCTAATGCAAGTACCAAGTAACTACTGAACCAATGAATGAATTATTAAGCTTGGACCCCATCTCCCATCCATATTCCAAATAACACCAAAATGTAACTGCCTGAAGTCGAATCCCTGCAGAGAGTTGTTGAGTGCCAACTGGTCATCCGATAAACTATGATAACATTGGAGAAGTCATGGGCAATAGTTATTGAGAAGGCTCTAGTTAGATGGCATTTTAAAGAGATTTCAAATTTTGACTTCAAATGGAAAACTGACAAATTTCAGACACTGTGATCCTAAAGGTATTTTGGAGTGAGGAAGTTTTCTTTGCTACTAAATTCATTTGCTATGCACAGGCTTGGGCAGTCTCTATGAACTCCCCTAAAAGCAAAGGGATCTTCGCTGAAAGATGAGGTAAGAGCATTTTCTAAAGCCCCTCAGTGTGGTTTTACCAGGACCAACATGAGCGACTCTCATAGTTGGGAGCCTCTGTGATCACTGGCAGGTCAGGGATGGCAGGCAAAGGAGAAGTCTCTCATGGAGCCCTTGGAGCACAGAAGTTGTGTTTTGGTTTTTCCTTCCCTGGTTTGTCCCTAGGCCATTCCAAAGAGAAGGGTGGCTCTCTGCTCTGTAAAAGGGGATTGAGAGGGGAGGCCCCACAACAAATTCTACCGGAAGGGATTTGGCTCAGGGGCCAGGACTTCTCTTTTCTAAGCATTGAAACTTCTTTGCCAAGATTGCAAAATAGAGGGAATGAATATCAATATACATCGTCAACCTCTGTTAATTAAAAAAATAATTAAATAAAAATCTGGATATTGAAATTACTAAGCTTGAAATGGTTTTTATAATTAAAAACAAGATAATTGGCTAGACAAGAGCAGTTGCTTTTAATTAAAGGCTTTAACAACTGACCAACGTTGGGCGCTTGGGTGGTGACCATCGGGGACAGTGTCAGGAGGCTGGTTACTCAGCTGCTCTCGGTGCCAGATGCCATGCAAAGGTACACAAACCCTTGCTCAGGATAAGCCTGCATGTGGAACTGGCACTTGGTGTCACCAGTGCTCGAAGAGCCAAGCCCAGAGTGGGTGGCAGGGACACTAAGGACAGGACCCCTGAGCTGATCCAAATCTGCAATCAGGAGATAAGCAGATTCTGTAGCATCTCGCTCCAGTTTCAAATGGCATTTTCTTCACTGGTGTCCATGCACCTTGAGACCAGTGATTCCCGACAGGGATGACTTTGTCCCTCCCAAGGGACGCTACACAGTGTCTGGAGACATTTTCCACTCCACCTTAGGGGGTGCCACACTAGCATGTGGTATCTGGGGTTCAAGGCACAGGACAGCACCCCCACGATGAAGAATTACCTGGTCCCAGACACTGATGGTCAAAAGTGAGAAACCCTACTTTCGATGCCTACTCCGTGCAGCAAAGCTGCTGCCCACCCAAGAAGGGGGACAATGGCATGTGCATGCACCACCCTCCCTGGAATCAGGGACTGTACTTTAGCTCTGTGGGCTCAGAGCCCAGCACCGCATGGAATGGATAAACTGACACAGGGGGGCGAGGACGCGGCTGGCCAGGTGGCGGGTGGCTGGGATGCTGTCGCCATGCTGACTTGAGCAACTGCCTAACATGTGCAAGCGCAGGCTCAACGTTAACTCCCAGCTGTTCCCCATTTCCCAAAGAATCTGGGAATCCGGACTTGTGTGTGGAAATCACCCGATTTCTAAATGGTGATAACTAATTCAAAATTTGGAAAGTAAAACACAGGAAACAATAACTATACAGGCAATTACAGTAGGTCTGAAAAAAACAGGCCTGCAGCAGCTGCCCTTTGCAACTTCGGAGACAAAGACCAGTCCACCCCCATCTAGGACCTAAGAGAGTCATCCAGCCACCCTGGAACACACTCAGTGTGCAGACAAAGCGCCCCGCGCTGCGCTAAGCTGTGCTAGACAGGGATCTGAACTGCAATCTGACTCTCCCCCTGCTGCGGTTGGAAAATTCTTTGAGGCTGAAAATACACCATCCTTAACCTCAAGATTTCTAAAAAACCAGGAAATTCCAAAGTCAAGGTTCCTTTTGCAATAATCACACATGCTGCTTCCTCGATTTGGGGACACAGAGCCTCTCTTTCCATTTTCTTTAGGGCATACCTCAGGTCCACAGGATGTGACACAGCCTCTTAAAGACTGTTGTTCTCAAATGTTCCAACCTAGCATTTCCTCACCTCAGGAGAGCTGTCTCATTCTTGTTTCTCACACTTGGTTTAACATCTGGGTTTCTTTCATTCATTTTGAAACTCTACAAAATATGGCCAAGGAAAGCTAACAAGTAATGACCAAAATATACAGTTAAATGTTTAAATTTTTAAAAAATTATCACAATAAAAGATACATTGCCATGAATCCCCTTCAAAATACTCCTGCTCACTTTGAACACACTTATGCCATCATTCTTGCCAGTTTCTAAGTAGTTCTGGAAGTTCTCTTTCATGAGTGCCCCTATAAGACGTGATTAAAAAAAAATACAGTGCATGCTGCTGCCAAGTGCTGTCCAACAGAAAGGCAGGCTGGGAAAAACATGGCAGTGAGTCCTCATCCGGCTTATTTCCTGGGTGTGGCACCCTGTGACTTCTGGCTCTCCCCCAAAGTCTAAATGACCATGAAAGGTGAATGTTTTGAGTTCATTCAGGCAGTCATGACAGGACAACTAAGGCCACAAAAGAGGGGTCCCAGAACTGAGAAAGTGGCAGAACAATGGGATAAGTGTATCTGAGGTGATGGGAATTTCTGAGGGGGATTCATGGCAGTGTGTCTTTCACAATAATAATTTTTTTAAAATTTAAACATTCACTTTTTCCATCATATCTCATATGCGTAAGAAAGAAAAATACTGTCAAGAATTTATACTAACACTATAAAGGTTTAGGGTACAGAAATGTGTGGAAGCATCTCAACCAGGACGGAAGTGTTTCTTTTCTTGGCAGGCAGGTTTTGGGAGTGGTTGGTCTGTCCAGTTTGTGCCATTCCTCCTCAGGACAGGAGGGAGTGTGGGGTCAGCTCACTGGGCTCCAGCCCCAGCTTGAATCATGAGACCCACGGACAGCTCCTCCCCCGTGCTCTGGCCCTGTTTTCTCTGGGTGAGGGGTCCAGTCCTCTTCTCCCTCTTGGCCTGGCTAAGCCTCCTCCTCCTCCAGTGTAAGGCCCCATGCGGGGCCGGTGTCAAGGCCTCCTTCAGGCACTCCTGGGCCCTTCCTCCTCACACCCGCAGGGCATTCCCACAGCTGCTGTCCTGTGCAACCCAAGAACCGTCCTTTTCACTTCCCTTTCCCTGAACACTCCTGCAAGTTTACATGATGCCCTGTGCTTCTTAATGGCTGCCACATACAACACATACAGCAGCCACTCAATAAACATCTATAACTGACTGATGGAATCATAACTAGAGTGTAAAAGTCTAAGACGTTTTTCCCAAAATTGTTCCCCAAAATGTCTTCATTCACCAGCTCACCCCTGAACAAGCATTAGAAGTGAGTTGCTCTGGGGAATGCACCTGCTATTTGCTGTCGAATCACTGGATGCTCATTATAGACGACAGGGCTGTGGTTTGGATGTGTCCTCCAAAGGCCCGTGTGTCAGTGCTTGCTCGCCAGTCTGGGGTGTTACTGGGAGGTGGTAGGATCTTTAACAAATGGAGCTTACAGCTAGGCATGATGGCGCATGCCTGTCACTCCAGCACTTGGGAGGCTGAGGCAGGAGGATCGCTGAAAGTTCAAGGCCAGCCTGAACTACATAGCCAGACCTTGTCTCAAAAACCAAAACCAAAATAAAGAAATGGAGCCTAATGGGAAGAAGCTAGGTCACAGGCAGAACTATGGGACCCTGGACCCCCCTCCTGGCCACCATGAGGTAGTGAGCATCTGTTCCACCGCCTGCTTCCGGACATGACGTGCTGCCTGACCACAGGCTCAGAAGCAATGAGCGAAGTCAAAATAAACCTGACCTTCTTCCAGGGTGATCATCTCAGTTATTAGTTACAGCGATGCGAAGCAGGCTAACACCACCACTCTGGTGGGAAGAGGAATATTGAGGCCATTTCTCTTACACCTGCCGCACAAGTGACCTTACGTCCTGTCTACACCCCTTGTCCTTGGTGTTTCTCAAATCCATGCTGGGAGGTTACAGGGCTTTGGATACAGAGGCCTGGATTCGAGTCCTGATCCAAACCCTGTCAGCTCTAAGAGGCTGGGAAACGACTCTGAACCTCAGCGTCATCTTTAACACGCGGATGACTTGGAGGGCTGTCGTGAGGTAATATTAACATAAAAAAGTGTGAGGTTGTTTCCTAATTTTTCTTTTCCTTCCATTTTTCTTCTTGGGGCAGGAAATGTCCCCATAGCAACTCCTGAGAGAGTTTAGGAATCCCTTCCTCTGAGAGCCATCCAGCCTGCCCTCAGGCAGGGCAATGGGCATCTGCAGACAACATGGAGACAGCAACTTCTGACTTCCACCTAAGATCAGTTCCTGGCACGATTCAGGTGTGTGGTAAATACCTGTTTATTGAGAGAGTCTCTTCCAGTCCAAGGCCACACAAGTGCAAGCTCACCTCCCAGACTTTCCCATCTGTATCCCACAGGGCTGCAGGCCCTGCCCCTCACACTTATCCACAGGAATCTCCTGCTGCTGTTTCAAAATAACACTGTGCTTTCCATCACTATGACCACACCCGGGGCATTATCTGCAGGAAGTCCTGGGAGATGGAGGCTGCCATGGCCATAGCCAGGCGCCACTGCTGGTCCCCACCAGCCACCACTGAAGTCCTGATCAAACAGGTGACGAGTCCAGGTCCAATTTGGGGGGAAAAAAAGAGACAGGGAAGGCACCAGCTATTACTCTGATCCCAGGCATGGGAAAAAACACTTTTCTTCTAGTACCATGCTGTTCTGGAACCATGCTTGAGCAAAGCTAGGCAATCACATGCTTTTTTTCTTTGCACATGCTGACAGAGAAATATAAAAGCAATTCTAAAACACGTGTGCACTTTAATATTAACAGTGCTTTTGCGTGGGGCAAAAATCTGCCAATGAAGATATCAGAACCAGAATGGAAATAGGCATCATCTAAAGTGGCCCTCAGCTTGTTTTTCTTTTCTTTTATCAAACAAGGGATAAGAAATAAGGAAACAGCAATAAGAATATAAGTTATTCTGATTCAGTCCAGGCAGGCAGCTCATGGTCACAAGGAAGGAAAGCTGCCATTTGGCCAGCAGGCTGGTGGCCAGGTGAAGACTTATCAAGGGTCAAACTGTTCATGTGTGAAAATTTTATTATAGGCAACTAAGTTAGACAGAAATTAATATCCAGTCAAGAGAGGAACTGAGTTCTCAAGGAAATCAGCAGAAAAAAGAAAGATATCAGAATTGTAGCTGGAGGCGCATCTGAAGATCAGGCCTCGAGATAAAGATGTAATGACCAGACCTACACACCTCCCTCAGGGATAAGCAGTAACCTGGAATCACACTATAATTCGTATCACCTGGTCCAGTAAATCCAGATAGGCCTCAGTCAACCAGGTGAATGACAGAGCATCTGGACCCATCCCTTCCCCAAAATGCCTTTGTTCTTTCCATGCACCCTTGCTAAGGGACCTGTTTCCCTACTGGATCAATATTAGCTAGGCAGCTGTCCTTGTGTCCCATTGGTTGATTATACTTTGACCCACGTGGCACTTGCCTCGTGATTTTGTACCCACCTCATGATTTTGCTCTATTACAACATTCTCAGAGAAGTGCCCTCAGTAGCAACCCACTTCTGGGACCTCTCCTGTCTCAGGAGCTATTCCTGTTCCCCAATAAACCTTTCATACTCTTAATCTCCACTGTCCTTTGGAATTCACGCTTCCATTTCAGGGGACACGCACTTGGACTATCGGACATCTGGTGGGTTGGGAGTTATACTTTCCCCTGTATCAATTTCATCTCACTCGGCTAGCACTGCCTGACCACAGACACCTTACTGTGGCTGGGCCCTCAAATCTGTTCCCTCCTTCCAGGGCTCCCCTGAAATACACAACCTGACAAACACTGCACTGCGCTCACCATTAACAAACCTGGGCTACTTCCAGCAAGAGGCAACTGAGGGAAGGAAGAGACTTGTATATTTTACTTAATGTATCTCTCTCTCTCACACACACACACACATACACACACACTTATTTCTTCAATTATTATTTCGTAATTACTATGTTTGCAGTTGCAGTGATGACATTCCTTCTGTGGAGCAGGTACATGTACGTAACACACCTTCATTCTTTTTCCACCTCCTCCTTCTGTCCTCTCCCCTCCCTCCACCTCCTGGTCCCCTTCTCTTTTGCAAAAGACCTCTCTCGCTGCTTCTTATCATCTACCTTTTATTTTGCTCTTTATTTATACTTTGGGTTTCTCATATAAGAGACACCACGCAATAGTTAAGCTCGTGTGTCTGATTAATTTTACTTAACATTATGGCCTCCAGGTGCATCTATTTCCCTACAAATGACTCAAGTTTATCCTTCTTTATGGCAGAGCAGTACTGCATTGTGCATAAATGCTATGTTTTCTTTATCCATTCACCTGTTGATGGACATAGAGGCTGCTTCCAAGATTTAGCTGTTATGAATTGTGCTACTATAAACATGGGTATGCATGTATTACTGTAATATGGTTTCCTTAATTCTTTTGAGAAGATACCTAGAAGGGGAATACCTGGGTCAAATAGAATTTCTAGTTTTAATTTTCTGAGGAATCTCCATACTGATTTCCACAGTGTTTGCACCAGTTTATTTTCCCACCAATAATGGAGAAGGGTTCTTTTTTCCCCACAGCCTCACTAGTATTTATTTTTATTTGATTTCTTGTGTGTGTTGTTTTTTTTTTTTGGTACCGGAGATCGAACTCGGGACCTTGCGCTTGCAAGGCAGGTGCCGGAACCACTGAGCTAAATCCCCGGCCCTTTATTTGATTTCTTTCTTTCTCTCTTTCTTTTCTTTTTTCTTTCTTTCTCTTTCTCTCTCTCTCTCTCTCTCTCTCTCTCTCTCTCTCTCTCTCTTTCCCTCCCTCCTTCCTTCCTTCCTTCCTTTCTTGTACTAGGGATTGAACTTGGGACCTTGTGCTTGGGAGGCAGGTGGCAGCACCACCGAGCTAAATCACCAGCCCTTATTTGATTTCTTTTTTTTTGGTACCAGGGATCAAACTCGGGTCCTTGCACTTGCAGGGCAGGCAGCGGAACCACTGAGCTAAATCCCCGGGCCCCCTTTATTTGATTTCTTGATGATGGCCATTCTTTCTGGAGTAAGACTGAATCTCTGTGTTGTTTTAATTTACATTTCTCGAATGGGCAGCAATGTTGAACATTTCTTCATGTATTTATTGGCCATTTGTACTTTTTCTTCTGAGAAGTGTCTGTTCATTTCAGTTGCCCATTTTTTGATTGGGACATTTATTTTGGAAGGTGTAACATTTTTGAGTTGTTTATATATTCTAGATATTAGTACGGTCTGAGGAATAGCTGGCACAATACTTTATGTATTTCTGTATTGTTCCAAATGTCTTACAAATAGCACATTACTCTATCATTTGAAAATACCTAAGTATCTCTGTACCAAATTAAAGCTGGCCATTGACAAGAGCATTTGATCTCCCCATCACTTCCTCCCTCACCTTCACCTCCTGTGCAGACAGAAACCGAAACTCTTGGTCATGGTCAAAACCACTGGTTTGCATATTAGTAATGTGGAACAGATAGTTTTCCTCTTGCTCAGCTCACCAGCAGAAAGTCTTGTGTGCAGAAATGTTATGGTTTAGATGTAAAATGTCCCCCCAAAGTCTCATGTGTTTGAAAGGTGACTGGATCTTTGGAGATGCTATACGCATCAGTGGGTCGGTCCATTGATGGGTTCACAGCTGAATGTGCTGTTAGGAGGTGAGACATGACCTGGAAGGGTGTGTTTTTGTCCCCTGCTCCCTCCTTCTCTCTCTGCTTCCTGGCTGCCAGGAGGTGAACAGTTCTCTCCACCATGATGTTTTTGCCATGGAGCCAGATGACCATAGACTGAATCCCCTGAACTGTGAGCCAAATTAAACCTCTCTTCCTTTAAGTTGTATTGAGTATTGTGTCTCAGCAATGGGAAAGCTGACTGATACAGAGGTGAAGGCACACAACTGCTTCATTAATATGTTCATAGGGCCTCATTGGGAAGGACAAGCCTGGTGTGCTGGTCACAGCTGGGCACTGCTGCTATAGTAAAGCCTTCTCAAGCAGCATCCACACATCCTGTGTCACTAGTGGACCAAACTCTTTGTGAATCATGGGCTCTCAGAGCTGTTGTCAGTGTACGTGGCCTTTGTTGGGAGGTCACCATCCCAACTACCACGTCTACTTCCCCAGGTATCCCCTCAGACGGCAAGTCTCAGCAACTGTGTCCCATGCACCCTGTGCAGTCATCCCCTACCTCTGCCTCTGCCATCTTGCTAAAGTGCCACCTGCCCCAGTTACCCTCCCTGCCACCCTTCACCAGCCCTGTTCTGCACACCCCACAGCGTCCTTCATGTTGGCCTCTGGGTGGCAGGCAGACCCTTCCAAGCAGAAAAAGAACCAGCAAGGGGATGGTGGTCAGGGCTGTCAGGAGGAAAATCAACACAGGGGCAGGAAATGACTCGAGACCTTGCATGAGGTGTGGTCATCGAGGCCCCTCAGAGGCTGCCTGGACCTGGAGGATGACAAGTCATGGCCCATAGGAAACCCACGAGGAAGGTGGCCAGGCAGGGTGCCCTCACCTTCAGCCCAGAGGTGGGAGCATGATGCCATGGACAAGGCATAGAAAGGCTCCCCCGCCTGACCTCCAGGGCCTCCCCACCCAGCCCTGTCTCCACGAGCCCCCATCCCTCCCCAGCAGGTGGCCAACCCATGGGGTTTGGAATCTTGGAGGGGTCATGGGACAACCGACCCCTGTGGACACCAAGGGACAGTGGCTTCTCTTGTGTGGGTGAGTGGCTGGGAGGTGTGCAGGACACAGGGTACAGGACATATGAAATGTTCCAGTGTTGAAAATCTGTCAGGTTGTATGTGGTGTGGAAGGGTGTGGAAGTGATATATGCACTCTTCTGAACACAAATTTACATGTCATTAAGAGTTGTTTTTTAAAAAAAAGAAGCCTTCACTAATACAGGATTTACATCAGGATGGAGATACACCCTTTCTTCAACATTTGTGCAAAAAATATCCCAGCGACACCCAAACAACAAATCTGTAACTCCTAGCTCTGCACGAGACTCACCATCCCAAGGTTGCGCTGGTCAGGGTCACGTCAAAGAGCAGCACTGACAGCCCAGCTGTGAGGACCTGCAGAAAGGGTTTCAGCAGAAGGCTCTGGTCACTCCCGTCATTTTTCACAAGCTCAGACTGTACCATTTCACAGCCCCAACACCTTCCCACTTGGTGCCCCGCCCCATGCTCCCTCGTCCCCTGCATTAGTCTGGCTCTGAGCCAAGCTGTGGTGTGGAAAATGCTAAGGAGGTGGGGATGCAATTTGCAAACTCTGCAAAAACCGAAAGAGGGGCTGGGGATTCAGCTTAGTGGCACTGCGCCTGCCTCGCAAGCACAAGGTCCTGAGTTCAATCCCTGGAACCACAAAAAAAAAAAGAAAGAGGAGGCAGCAGCCCATGTCTCCCTCATCCCTTTCTTGGAGGGGCATTTACAACTCTCATCTCCATCTCATATCACATGGAGGTCACCAGACCTCAGGACACACACTGTCAAGCTGCCTTGTCCACAGCACCATCTCCTACCTCTCCCAGCGTTCCCATTTTCCTGGCCCATGACACATATTCCAAGAAGCCAGGTGTTTCCTGAGAAAGACAGCAGCTAATTCATTAACTATCTGCAAATAGCTGAAGCCAGAGGAGAGAGATGTTACCTCTGTCTCTCTCAGAGGCAGGAATTCCAGAAAAGTCTTAGGAATGGAGCAGTCACGGGACTGAGACACCAGAGGTGCCTCTACATGGTTGGCATGAAAAGTGTGTGGGAAGCAGAGGCCCAACTTCTCCCTGCACTTGGAACATCTGCTCAAGACAAGCTATTTCTTGTCTCCAGAATTCTGCATTCTGCAGGTCAAAATAGTTTCTGTGAGAAAGCTGTGGCAGATTAACTAATGGTCAACTTGCCCAGCTGAACTGAGTCAGTGTGGTTCTGGGTGTGGAAGATGGACCTGAGGATTGCTGCCAATGGCATAAAGGAGAACTGGAATCATTTGCTGTTGATTTTCCTGGAGAAGCTTGCCACAGCTGGTTTTCCTGATGCGAACTTGGCTGTTCTCATTGGAGGAGGAGCTCGGGTCCTTGCTGTTGTCAGGGATGGCTGCTGTTTTCTTCAGGGGAGCTCTGGTCTTCACCTTTAGGGTTGCTTCCTGGCTGCAGTGCAGATCCCTCAGCCTGGTGGCACAGACCCTTCACCCTGCCAGCACAGGCTTCCTGGCTTCCACCACTGGTCTTTGGGCCTTCTCAGTGCAGATCCTGGATATGGACTTGCATGAGACAATGCTGTGGGCTCCAGGCCTCTGGCTGGATTCACAGAGGACACTGCCTTGGGCTCTAAGGCTTCAGCTAGACTTATGCAGGACATTGCCATGGATCCAAGCCCTTGGGTGGATTCTTTGAATCTCTAGTGCATGGACAGATCTCTTGCACTCCTCTGCATTTGATTTTGGGGGTGAATATTATAAAATAATCCTGTAAATTGTGTCCTGTATTAAATCTATTCCCTTGCAAGTCCTGACTACAATAGTCCCCTGAGGGACTTGCTTTGGCAAGTAGGCTGTGTTGGACGAGAGTCACTGAAGCATGGGTCCTCACGAATGTCAGCTCCCCTCCCCCTCCAGGGCACTGCGTGTGCTGTCCTCAGGACCTCTTCTGGTCCCCAACTGGGAACACGGTGGTAAGGAGAGGAGCAGGTCAGAGGGCCCGTCCTCACCCACTCACCAGCTTTCCGTTCCCACCTCAGGAGGAAGTCTGCAGCTGCGCACCCGGCACCTTCCGTACACAAGCCTGGTGAGATGTGGGGCCCTCTGCAGCTTACCCACTCGCCGCAGCCTACTCGTGGGTGTTGGCCATGCTTCACATTCCTGGAGGACCCAACTTGCCTTTCCAGCTTCTTACCATTATCTTCATCTCCTTTGCTACTGCCCCTGCTGCCTCCGGGGGATTTTTTTTTTTTTTTTTGAGACAGGGTCTCAATTTGTAGTTCAAGCTGGCCTCAAACGCATGGCAACCCTCTTGCCTCAGCTTCCCAAGTGTGGGATTAGAGGCCTGTGCCATCACGCCGGCATCTTTTGGCCCCTTTGTTCAACTCTTGGAGGCCTTCTCTGCCCGGTGTCTCTCCCGGGTCTCTGACTGCCCCTTGCCTGTGAGGAGGTGTCTCCCCGACCCCCACGCGAAGCTCAGGGGCCGGGACTTGCGCATCTGCACCTCCACAAGTTTCTTTAGCTTAGAGAAGCCCAGCCTGCTGCGAGGCAGACAGCTGGCCTGCTTCTTCCTATTAACAGCACCTTTTGCCAAGAAAAACATATCTCTCAATTTTGAAACCAGCCCTTACTTGAAAATAAGGTGACTTGCACAGCCACACTGGTGCCTTCGCCATCTGCTCCTTCCTGGAAATGTTTGTAGAGCCACCCGCCTTTCTCCTGGGCCCCTTTTCAAACTTTGCAACTTTTGCTCTTATTAGTACGAGTGTGCAGTGCGTGGTGACTGCGTTCTGCGTGGGGAATTGGTGCCTGCGCTTAGCACATCTCACTTCCGTCTGTGCCCTTCCCCCTCTCCCTCCTAAACCTCTTGAAAATTCCCTCTCCACATGAGCTAGCTGGCTGTTGGCTGAGGCGGTCGGTGAAATTTCACAGGTGAGTGCCATGCTGTCACCGATGCACAGTGACACTGTGCTCTGGGCCCCGCAGAGCCTCGGGGAGGCCAGGCAGCCACACTGCCTACGCGGCAGGCCCCGCAGTGTCCAGGCCTCTCCTGCCGCTCACCCTCGCAGGGAGTCCCTCTCTGCAGGTGCCTCACTTTCTCCCGCCTCACAGAACCTTCTGAGAAAGGATGAGCAGCAGGCGGCAAGGCCTTGCAGAGGGGTGGCTGCCGGGCAGCTGGCCAGCCTGGTCTTCCAGCCACAAGAGTTGCTCCCACACATCCACCTCACCACATGTGAGGGTCATGCTCACGTCCAGAAAACTATTGCTTTTTAACTTTTTCAGGTATTGAGGATCTAACCCAGGGTCTTCACTTAGCTACGTCCCCAGCATGTTTTTTACTTTGAGACAGGGCCACACTAAGTTGCTAAGTTGCTCAGGCTGGATTTACTTTCAATCCTCCTGCCTCAGCCTCCTGGAGTGCACACTGTATTCCCGGCTAGTGACAGACTTTGTACACCCAGGTCCACCCCTCATTTCACGGAGAAGGAACCAGAAGCCAGGGGTGGCTGAGTGCTCCAAGTCTGGGTCCACCACATCCCACACAGGGTCACCTGGGGCAGAAGCCACAGGGTAGAAGGGAGGCTGTGACTCGGAGGTGGTGAGTGACTTGCTCCAGGTGTCTGCTGGTCTGTGGTAGTGGGAAGTAGAACCAAGGCCTTGACTTCTTGCTCCACCTTGTCTCACGGCCAGGAACCCAAGAAAGGGATCATGCAAGCTCCATACAGCTTAGATGAAAAGATCTCACTGAAACCAGGTAGGGGAGCATGGATGTAATCCCAGCACTCAGAAGGCTGAGGCAGGAGGTCCTAGAGTTTCAGGTCAGCCTGGGCTACACAGTGAGTTCAAGACCAGCCTCAGCTACGTAGTGAGACCTTGTCTCAAAAAACCAAAAAATAAAACAAATCCAAAAGTCCACTGAAAGCAGAGACTCAAACAGGTACCTGAAGAGGTCACTGTGTTCACGGATGAACATGGTGTATACACAATGGGACACTCGCCAGCCTTCAAACAGAAAGAAGTTCTGGAAGCACCACAGCATGGACGGACCTGGAAGACTTTATGTTGTGTGCAAATAAGCCAGACTTAGAAGGACACAACTGTCTGAGTCCACTCATGTCAGTTACTGCGTCATGCAACTTAGAGAAAGAGTAGATTAGCGGGCTTGGGGCGCAGGAAGGGAAAGTTATGTTTGATGGCTACAGAGTTTCAGTTTGGGAAGAAGAAACATCAGTGGGGATGGATGACAGGGATGGCTGGGCGACAATGTGAAGGTACTTAATGTCCCTGGGCAGTCCACTTAAAAATGGCTAAGATGGGGCCGGGGATTTAGCTCAGTGGTTCCGCTGCCTGCCTCACAAGCAGAAGGTCCCGAGTTCGATCCCTGGTACCAAAAAAAAAAAAAATGGCTAAGATGGTGACTCTTGTGTTGCGGGGGGGTGGGGGGGGCAGAGAGTGAATGAATCTACTTCTTTCTTCTGAATTCCTAATTCTTACCCCTTTGCCCGGCTAAACCTTCAAGGCTGGGGAGACTCCTCGGCAGTGACATGTCCTCAGGAACTGCTCTGGTTTCAACATGTTTTTTCCCTCCAAACCCACACAAGAGTTTAACCCCCAAAGTCACACATTAATGGTATTAAGAGAGTGAGTGGAAAGTTAATCCAACTCTGTTATTTAAAAGCAAGACCTTCACGAGGTGATTAGGGTAAGGCCACCAGGATGGCGCTCCTAGGATTGGTCCTGGTGACTTTATGAAGAGAGAGGGAGACCACACATAAACACATATGCCCTGTCTCTGCCATGTGGTATCAGTGCCCCCTTGGAACTCTGCATGTAAGAAGGCGACACCAGAATCGAGCCAAGGCTACTGCCTGGTCCTTGAACCTCTAGAACTGAGAGCTGAGCAGGCCTCTACTCTCTTTGAAGTCAGCCCACCTTGGGTGCTGTGTTACAGTAACAACAGGTGGATGGATACAGGAACCCTCCCCAAGGGCTTGGTTCCCACCTGTGTGATGAACTCATGGGCCGCCTGGTGCTGCATTCACAAGTCACTGATCTGTTCCGACTCTGTACCCCCTCTCCGATGTGAATCCCAGGCTCAGAGACTCAGAGGCCATCCCACAGGCTGGAAGAGACAGAAGCCACTGCCTGTCCCCGAAGGCACACAGACTTGCACTGTGTCAGGGCTGGCTTCCTTTTTGCTTCTTCAGAACCACCTCTGAGGTATAGGTTCTTCATGCGATTGAAAGCTTACAATTTGCTCTGAAACACGTGTAGGAGCTTAGCGTTCAGCACAGAACAAGATCTCTTCTTGTTAAACACAAAACAAGCATTTAAAAACAGAAGGGTCAAAAAGGACACACAGACATGCACACCTCGGAGTCTTACAGAGGCATGTGCGGGTGTGTGCACACCGGTGAGTGACGAGAAGTATAACTGTGATGCCTGCTCCCCGCAGACAAGGTCACCAAATGCCACACTGATACAGGAAACTCTCCCAGAACACACAGACATGGACTCCACCTCTGCTTTTACTTCCCTGCTTGACCCCGGAAGAGACTCACTGCCATTGGGTCATCATTTGCCATACACTGGCTGCAGGGGTGCATTGACTGTGACATCTGTTTGAAGCGGGGGCTTCCTGAGAGTCTTAGTCCCTTTTCTACCACAGCCTGGGTAACTGGTATCAGCTGCAGAGGCTGGGAAGGATGAGGGCATGGTGCCAGCACGTCGAGCTACCATGCATCGTGGAGGAGGGGCAACTGGGCATGCGCAAAACAGAGGAGCTGGGCTGAACCATCCTGTTCCTTACGGACTCAGTCCCGTGATAACTAACCCAGTCTTGGGATGATAGCACTCATCCATTCATGAGAGCAGAGCCCTTGGGATCTAATCACCTCGTAAGGGTCACAGGACTTAGTGCTGTCACAATGGCACTAAAATGTCAACATGCGTTTGAGGGGATGTTCAAATCGTACCACTGAATGATCGCCTGATGGGAATCCTTGGGCCCAGACAGGGCCCTCGGGTGTTAGCACTGAGTGTGGAACTAGGGACAGGGGCCTCTCTTTCCCATCCTCTCTCACTGTACCCTAACACCCAGTGACCCAGCTCTGGCCAGTCCTTGGCTTAGTGACCACTGACCACGGTCTGAATTTCTGGCCCTGGGTCCCACTTGCTATTTTTGGACCTACAATTAACACCTAGGAACCCAACAGACGCCACACACTGCCCCCCTCCCAGCTGTACCTCCAGACCCATCTCCATGTAAATGGCCTTGGTGGCCGAGCCTCCAATGTCAGCCATCTCTCCACTTCAATTGCCCTGGACTCCAGAAAGGAGAGCAAGAGGCTGCATGCTCCAGGACTTTGAGTGCGATGCTACATGAGCCATCACCAGTCAATGAATGGCCTGGTTTCACACTGCACCAAGCAATCCACCCAGCTGAGCAACAGAGAGCCATACGGGGCATCCCAGTCCATGGTGATGGGATAAAACCAAGCTTCCAACATACCCAGGCTGTGTATCGGGTCCCAGGGCTGAGAGCCCTGCTACAGTGCACTACCCTGGGTGGCCTCGAAGGGCTCCAACCCCTTCGACACTTCCAACCACCTTTCATACAACAACACAAGACACAAGAGCCTCTTAAATAAATTTTGTTCTCCAAAAATGTCAGTAAAAGTACAACTTTAAAAAAAAAGCTTTTAAATTGGCGTAGTGGTGGTGGTGCACGCCTGTAAACCCAGCAGGCTGGGGCGGGGGTGGGCGGGGATGAGGCAGGAGGATCGCTGATCACTGCAACTTCAAGGCCAGCTGAGACTACAGAGCAAGACCCTGTCTCAAAAAGGGGGGAGGAGGCTTTTAAAATGGCAAAAATCTGCCCCTGAAAAAGACTTCACATTACTCTTGGACCTTACCATTCAAAAGACATAAGAAACAGCCATTACTACCAGTTGTTGTTCTTGCTTTTCAAAAGCATTTTTTTTAAATGCAGATATTTCCCAAAGAAGCAAGAGTCTCCTCACCTGAGGAACCCATGGTCCTGCATAACAAACACCAGCACCTGACCCAGGCTCTGATGCCAACAACAGCAGAACACGATACAATGTGCTGCTGTGGAGCTTTGAACTTCCTGGCTTTGTCAACATGTCACAAACTCTGTGCTATTTAAACAGATTCTGGTATTTAAAGCAGATCAGGTTTGTTTTTTCAAACATTCCTTTTGACCCTAAGACATTTTCTGTTTAAGGAAAATAAGGGGAAGGGGTTGTTAGTGGGAACCCGCCAGACAGGAAGGTATCTGAAGGGAAATCAGAGATTTGGGATTATTGTTTAGTTGTTTTTTAAATGCATGAAGTTCTTTAAAAAAGAAAAGGCTGTACATAAGGCCTTCCACTGCCTGCTTCTCCAGCCCCACGGACGGCCAAGCACCTCCCTCTTAGACTGGCCATGGCTTTTCAGACACCGGTTCACAACATCATCTTGCCTTCATCCACCAAGTTCTCCCGTTTACAGGCTTGCCACACAATTCCTGCTCCCTGCTCCAAAGTCCACCTCCAGAAAACTTGTCCTGAACCTGCCCAGCCCCTGTCCACGCGCCTGACTACACCAGACCTTCTCGGGGTCCACATCTCCTCACCTCCACTAAAGTGTGTGGTCTCCCCAGTCAGGGCCTGTGCTACTCAGCTCTGCACATGCGGGGGCCTGCAGCAGAGGTCTGTGTGGGACCAGTGCCTGGCAGATGTTTACAGCTGCCCTAGATCATCAGGGCTGGAAATACAACCCCAAGGTTACAGTACTGTGTGCCTAAACATCTCTTCCTGTACAAAGGACAACTGGGACCAGAGTTGAGAGCCACTGGGACATTCTCTCTGCCCCTCACCATTAACCCATAGGTCTCTCCTTTCTCCAGCTGCTGTGTGACTCTGCACTGCTAGATCTCCAGGGACAGCGAGTGCAGCTCTCTCACCAGCCACAGACTCACATGTGAATGTTATTAACCGTACCTCCTCACTTTCCTTTCTAGGTGACAGAGGAAATGTAACATAACATTTATAATCTGAGAGCAGGCCATTTTTCTCCCAGCATCCAAGGAAGTCTTCCAGGCCCACCCAATAGAAAACAAGGCTAAAAACTCTATTTGAAGGGCCGGGGATTTAGCTCAGTAGCACTGCACCTGCCTGGCAAGCTCCAGGTCCCCAGTTCGATCCCCAGTACCAAAAAAAAAAAAAAAAGAAAGAAAGAAAAGTTTATTTGACATTTTAAAAATATTCAATTAACTCGCATTACCCACCCTGTGATTTATGACCAGGACCAGTGTAATTATTAGTGAGCAACAACCCACACTAACCTCCAGTCAGGGCTATTAATAGTACTTGGTATCGCCTCATTAAACTCTATGAACCATTCATTTTGGCAGGTATCAGAAAAACAACATGTATTTTAAGCTCAATGCAATTGGGAACACAGATGAGGAACAAAAACAGATGAAGTTTAAGTGAAGGAAGAATAAGATTTAAAACCCAGAGAAATCTTAAGTGACTTTTAGTAAACGCCTACATTTTATAGGAAAAGAAACAAGGGAATGGAATTTAAAAAGCATGACATGAATATCTAGTTCAGAGAAAGAAAGGCAAGAAAGTGACCAAAACATAACAAGGGCATAAAATGTCCCAGGTATCAGGCCCTGGAGTGGCACACACATGCTGTCAGAGGTCCCCCAACACCCTGTACAGGGTGCACTTAGCCCCATTTGACAGGTGAAGAAAATAAAGTGCAGGTGGAGAAATAACTTGCTCACAGCACACAATTACAAGAGGAGAGGTGAGTCTAAGACCTAGGTCTCCTGAGTCCCATGCCAAGACCCTTTTCCGCCTCCATGCTGCACCTCTGTGGTGGCCTTAGCACTGGACACGGCAGCCTGACTCCATAGCTCCCAACCTCGGCTGCACACCCAGAATCCCGTGAGAAGTTAAATCACAAAAGCCCCACTGACATCCTGTTCCGTGTCAATCAAATAGGAATTTCTTAAGAGGCCTGGGATTAAAAAAAAAGATCTCCCTGTCATTCTCATGTCAAGAGAGGGCTGAATCCCTGATTACTGATGCATTACTAGTTTGAGTATAAGTATCCATAAAATTCCCAAGCATCACAGACCCACTTGATAACACGAATGCAATGGGCCAGAACCAGGCCAAACAAGACATCGTCATCGCTCTCTGCATCCATCACTGCATTGTCACTGCAGGTGTCACTCAGGGCATCATTTCCTGTTCCCACCGGCACTGTACGGGGGGCCCCAAGTTCTTTGTGTCTTTATTTTCTGTGTCTCTGTTTATGCTGCTGTCCTAATGGCAAAGAAGTGGCGTCCCCCTGCAGTTCTGCCCTGCATTTCCCTGTGGCTCTGCCCTGCATTTCCCTGTGGCTCATGCTGCTGAGCACCCTTTCATGAGCTTCTTGGCTATGTCCTTGTCTTCTTTGTCTGTTTAGATCCTTTGCCCCTTTGACAGACACAAGCCCCATCTCAGATCCCTTGGAGCTCAAAAATTACAATTCGGATGAAGTCCAATTTGCCTACTTAGTTGTTCTGTTTTCTGGTGTCATGGCCACATTAAAAGTAACAAGGAATTTTAAATCACAATTTCATCCAACATCTTAACAAGCACTATATGTGTATATAGTTGTATCATGGTTCCTTTTGATGGAGCCATTCATGTATTCTCCTCAAATATTCACATTTTGACAACATGATCTGTCCAAATTATGTGCCACTTCACCTGATTTACAACAACTTTCCAATGGGAGATCAGGGGAGAAGCCAACATCATACTGTGTCCTACCAATATGAGGTTTTGTGACACAGTGGAAATCTGAGGATCAGGAGATCTAACAAGCATGTGTGCTGAATGAAAGTAGGAAACCTACGGAGTAATTCTCCAAATCTCTTCACAGTACATAACTTCGAAGAGGGTGGTGATGAGCTCTTTAGAGTAGGAAAAGAGGAATGGAACAGGGAGATGGTCCAGTCTCTATGTCCAGCACCTTGAAGGTGTCATTTCACTATAAGTGATCAGAGTTCGTTAAAAAATCAGCCTTCAAGCTGGGCATGGTGGCACATGCCTGTAATCTCAGCATTCTGAGAGTCTGAGGCAGAAGGATTGCAAGTTCAAACCCAGCCTTGGCAATTTAGTGACTTAGCGAGACCCTGTCTCAAAATAAAAAATGAGAAAGGCTGAAATGTAACTTATTGCAAGGACCCTGGGTTACATCTCTAGTAACACACACACACACACACACACACACACACACACACACACACACACACAGAGTCCTATGACTGATTCTTCAATATAAAACAGTATCTTTTTTCTTCAGTTGATTTCAAGAATTTCACCTTTGATCTTCAATAGTTTCACTATTGAAGAATACACTAATATCTGGTTTTCTTTGTATATTTGGAGTTGGGGAGAATCTGAAGCTGTAGGTTGATGTCTCTCAACAGTTTTGGAAAACTCTCAGCCATTATCCCTTCAAATACTGTTTCTTCTCAATCTCTCCTGTTCTTTGAGAACTCCAATTTCACATCTATTAGATCTTTTGAACATTTTTCTCCATGTCTCCTGTGCATTGTTCCATACTTTCTATTCTTTTTTCTTCTTGGAGCTTCACTTTGAGTATTTCCTACAGTATTATTTCACCAATCCTGCTCCATCATGTCCAGGTTTGCTGTCAGGCCCATCCAATAAATTAATTTCACACGTGTTTTTCAATTCTGTAGCTTTGATTTTTAGGGTTCAATTTTGCATTGAAATTCTCATCATTTTTGTCTGTAGTTTCTCCAACCCAGTCATTTTCAATTATTGGCAGTTCCGGTATGTGGGTCATTTGTGATTCTGTTCTTATTATTTTTCCCACTTGGTTATTACACACACTGTTCTGCCTAAGTGCATATACCTATCTTTGAATGTATGCTGGACATTGTGACCAACCTGCACCTGGTCCAAAGGATGCCTTCCACCAGGAAGTATTTCCCCTTCTGGGGGATGGGCTCAACCCAAGCAGAGACCAAGTGACTCAGGATGGGCTGCAGCTGTGGCTACTTAGTCCACCTCTACTTTATCTAAGCCCTCAGGTATTGTTGGTAAGAGCTTGGTGGGTCCATCTCCCCACCCATGAAAGTCCTGCCTTTCAGACGTTTTGGCCTAAGCTCCTCCTATCCTGCCAGGTTCAAAGTCTGACAACTGGCTTGAGGGGAAGACTCATTTGTGCCTTTGCTGCAGGCCCCTCCTTCAAGCAGGACTTTGTTTCATAAGCACCCAAGACTGAGTCCTCCCTCTGCACCAGAACTCACCAAACATCTCACCAGAAAACTGGACTCGCCTTGTGCCTTCTCAGCTTCCAATCAATTCGATTGCCAAATAACTTGCCAGTTTCTCTTTCCCTGAGAACAACTCTTCTTGGACCAAGCCTGATCCTCAGCCCGCACTCAGAACCAGTAAATATCCTCCCTCCTTCCTTGCCCTACCATGAAGAAAACAGCTTGAATTAGAAGGGTTCTTTCTTCTGTAGAAATATTTACTTTCATTCTTTCTGCTTTCTCCAATTTCCTTAAAAATACGATTTTTGCAATGTTATTGTTCCTAGTTGTTTCTGTTGAAATGTTGGCCTGTTAGAAGGCACAACATTCAACTCTAAAAGATTTTTCTTTATTATATACAAGCAAAAACAGATGCAGAGAGATGATCTAAGCCCCGTTTTTCAACCCAGGCCTGGCCACTGGATGCCCTGGTGGGACAAGGTGGGGAGACTTTGTTCTGAACATCTTTCCAATCCGTGATGATCTTACTCACTCATCACTGCAATTTTAATTAACTTTTAAAAAATCATGGTCTAAAACTACGTAAATACCAGCCTGGGGCAGCAGGAGTTTCTGCAGGCACTGTCTTTCTCCTCAGGCACTTGTGACTGACAGTGATAACTACTGGGTGTGGAGGCAAGAGGAATATTCAGTTTCTTCTCACGATTCCATCTCAGCCCAGGGGGAGGAAACTCTTCTGCCGTCACTTCTATCCTTTCATTCTCTTCCAAGTTCACTCCAAGGGGAAGAACTGTTCGTCTGATTGTTCGTTTACTGAGCTCATTAGACTAGTTAGTGGAATTCCAGAGCTTGAAAGGCAGGAACCCAGACTCCACGTGGTCTCTTTCTTCTCTTGAATCCACGCAGTAAAATTCTCTTGACTGTCTCTGTGTATGGGCCCTGAGGGAAGAGGACAGAAGGAAGCTCCACCTCTGCAGGGGACAGAAAGCCTGAGGTCTCCTGGCCAGGCTTGAGCTGGTTTTATTTCCAGCTCAAGATTTGTTTCCCATTTGCCTACCTGGGTCTCTATCTATCCCAAGGCAGGAGGAGTGAGTAGTAGAATTCAAGTACCAAAACCTTGAACTCACTTTTTAAAATGTTTGTTTTGGAGGGCTGGGGATCACACCCAAGGCCTCACACAGGGGGGTAAGTCCTCTACCAGGGAGCCACACCCAGCCCTAAAACCTTGAGCTCTCTAACACATGCAAGCCTTCAGGACCCTGTAGACCTTTGCTCTTGGACTTGCAACCTTCCTGGCACAGTTGCGCAAAAGGTCTTAGTCATTTCCCGAGTTGGGTGTCCCACATTGCTCTTTGCCAGCCACGTTTCTCAGGCGCCCACATGAATAGCATGTTGGTTAAAGTGGTATTTCCAGGCCACCCGGGCAGGCTTTCTTTTTTCATCTTTCTCTTTGGTTGTTCTACTTCAGCTTGTCTTAAAATACCTTTTAAGGTTGACTGTTTTGTTATTATAATTTTCTTAAATAAAGGGGCCATAAATTGACTCAGTATTGCTTCTTTTCCAAGTTAGTATACAAAAAGCTAAATAACCTAATATTAGTGTTTCGTTTTGGAGTACTGGGGATAGAACCCAGAGCTTCGTACGTGTGCTTTACCACTGAGCTACATTCCCAATCCACTGGGCATACTGAGAACATCCAACTGTAGAAGACAAATGGAAAATTTGAGATGACTTCGATTTTCCCTCAAACTCAATTCAATGAAGGCCTGGTGTGGAGTATTGGGATAATTCTTGATTCCAATAGTTCTCACTTTCTTGGTTTCATTTTACTCAGTCAATGTACTCATCTGTCAGACTGATTTTCAGAAAGATAGATTTCTACTAGTTATTTTTTTAAATTTTGACCTGCTGATTAAAAAGTTCCACCAGTCTCCCAACTTCAGGAGTGCTTTCTGCTTCTGGAAAGGAAGGGCATGTAGCTAAGGAGTTTTTATGTTCTAAGCTGTTTAGATTCAATCGAACCACAGATGTAATCTCTGCACAATGTTTTAGAAGTGAGATGAATTGAAGCTCAAAGGAGCTTTAAATAAAAGCACCATAATTATATTCACCCAAAGCCATGAGGATTTTTTCATCTCCTTTTGATAAAACAATAACTTCAATGCACATTGTTAAACCTCACAACAATGGAGGTGACAGAACAGATGTGGGAAAAACAGACACACATCAAAAGCCTGGCATTTCCGGACAAAGGTAGTGTACAAAGGTAGGAAACATGGTGTCCATTTGGAAAACCCCTTTACTGCTTCTGATCTGCCTCCTTTGGCCCAATAACCACCAAAGGGGCATTGCTAGAAGAAGGGAGCCCTGTGTCATGTCAAAGACCTGGCTCCAAGCCTGTCACTCCAGTCCTGCGTGACCACAACTCCCTGGAAATGTACGAAGCTTGCCCAAGACTCAGTCACTAGCAAAAGTCCACATGAGGAACTGACCCAACCACAGAGACCTCACAGCCTTACAGTTCTTATCACACCACTCTCAGGCCTCACTGCAAAATGTCAGTGGGTCACCTGTGCACCAATATGCTGTGGGCTCAATTATATCCCCCTAAATTCATATTGATGAAGCCCTAGAACCCAGTGTAATGGTATTTGGAGGTGAGGCCTTTGAGGGGAGTCATTAGTAGTGTGGGACCTCTTGATGGGATTAGTGCCCTTGTAAGAAGTGGCCAGTGCCAGGGTGGAGCTCAGAAGTAGAACACATGCCCAGTATGCTTGAGGCCCCGGGTCCCATCCCCAGTAGCAAGGAGAAAGAAAAAGAAGCCCAGGCCAGACCATGTGTTCTTGCCTGCACTCTTGCTCTCCCTTGGCCCTGCCTCCAAGTACAAAGAGGTCCCGCGAGTACTCAGTGAGAAGATGACAGCCACCTGGGACTCCAGGAGGAGCCTTCACAAGACACCCACCCTGCTGGCACTGTGCTCACGGACATTCTGGCCTCCAGAGCTTTCCAAAAGGTGAATTTCTGGGGTTGAAACCAGCTGGTCTGTGGTATTTTGCTTTGGCAGTCAACCTGGCTAACACCCCCTTCCTGACTCTTTCGCAGAGTTAAGATGAAAAAGAAAGTTAAAATGACTAAATGGTCCAGAAGATGCTTTCACTAAATCAGAAGTGAAAAAGGAACAGGGCTTTGAGGTTTTGCTGGGATGAAGTTGAAGCTGCACCATGTTCACCAAGCAGCCCACGAGGCCCTAGTGAGGCAACAAAAGTGGTGGACCCACCTGTGCGGCACCCCATGCTGCGTCAGCCAAATCTAGAGATCACAGGAGATCATTTTAGTACCACATGCAAGAGTTAAAGTACAGGTATATTCTGAACATCACAGGAACAGGTCTCATGTTGAGACCTGTACTAAGACCCATACTAAGAGTGAAGGACAAATAATAGTTCTCTAGTCAGGAAGGGTGGGAAAGGGCGTTCCCCACAAAGAAGCAACCTCAGCCACCAGGCACTAACTAAAAGGCCATGAGGGGGTGGGCAGCAGCCACCATCACAGCCAAAGGAAAACAAGAGTGTGAATGTTACAGCTGTGTCTAGATGTCCCCCTAAAGGCTCATGCAGTCATAGGTAGGGCTTTTTGGAAGTGGCTGGATCTAGAGTGCATCAGGCTGGGATCAAGGATGTGATGCTGGGATTGATTCATGGTATGATGCTAGGATTAAGACTGCCCCATCCTAGATTAGATATAAGGGACACAAAGTAGGTTGCTGCTTGTCTCTTGTTGCTTATCGCTTCCTGCCTTGCTGCCTTCTGCCTGCTATGAACTGTTTTTCCTCTGCCATGCCACCCTGCTTTGGAGCCAGCCAACCATCAACTGAAACTTCTACAAACTGTGAGCCAAAGTAAACCTTTCCTCCTTTAACTTTGAGTGTTGGGTATTTTGTCTCAGTAACCAGAAAAATAACCAAGACAGTGAAAGAGTCAAAAGCTAGAAACTCCTTCCTCCTAGCAAGGGACTGTGACAATCTCGTGGAGAATCATAGTAACTCAAAGAAGACAGGCAGCCAGGCCCAGGGGGACTGGGCATGTTGTTCTGTCCTTAACACGGACCAAAAAAGTACTTCTCCAGTGCTACATGTGGCTGTCCTTGTGCCTGTGTTGGTGACAGCAGCCAGCAGGACAGAGTCCTGGGTGTCCCTTTCGTGGGTCACTAGCTTGCTGGATGTCTGGCCAATCCCCACCTCTGGATTTCAGGTTTCTCTTCTACAAAACAAAAGAACTATCTAGAAAGTATCTCAGGAGGGGGGCTTGGTTTTGTTCTTTCACTTAATGTCTTTTCTTGAAGGGGCAAAGAGGATCGTACTCATCCCCTGACTGGTTCCCATGTAAATTGTCCAGAAGCTTGAAAGACAGATGGATATAGACAGAAAATATCAACTAGAAGGAGAAAAGAAACATGAAGGAAGGGGGGAAACAAAGTAGGTGGAGATGAGGCTACAACTCAAAATCGATGCCAGGGAAACAAAACTTATGCAAGGGGAGAGAGCTCATGAGTCTGGCTCGCATGTGACCAGCCCCACACACGACTGACCTTCAGATGCAGGCAACCAGAGCTAGAGAGAAGTCACTCCATGTCAGCGCATCTCCTGAGCTGTTACAGACATTCAGAAATAGGTCCACAGAGACCTGTTAACTCAGTGGTCCTGGAAACAGCTGCAATGGGCTCTTAACATAATGACAACTCACTTTCTTGTCACTGGGACACAATAGCCCATTACCCACAACTGAAAGGAGGTTATTTTGAATCAGGGTTTGTAGGGATTTTAATAGTCTGCCAGCTGCAAGGCAGGGCAGTGTGGCAGAGAGGGGCGGGGGGATTTATGGGACAGAGGGGCCTTTATGGCATAGCAGAATGGAAGCAGAGTGAAGGGAGGGCTAGGGAGGGAGATGATGCCCCAGGGACCCACCTTTTCCAACCAGAGCCCACCTCCCAACAGCAAGTCAGCTCTAAGCACCCACAATCCAATCACCTTCCCAGAGCCCCACTTATTAGTGCATGAGGGGGGACATCTAGATAGAAATCATAACTCTGGGGTAAAGAAGTGCATCATCTCATCTGACTCCAATGTATAAAGTACACTGCTACATGGAAGCAAAAGATACAGACCACTATACTGCGGCCTTTCCCCAGGCCCTGAAAGGAACTCAGGCTGCTGGCATGGGTACCCCCTCCTCTCGGTGCAGGAGCCCCACTAGTGCCCTTGTCTACCAGAAGAGTATCCATCTGCGGCTACTTTTCTTGAAAGGATGGGAAAGTCTGTGTACCTGGGCACATGTGAACGTTCTGAAGGTGGTAAGTATGACTTCAGAATTCCCTGCAACACCCCAGAGCAACTCTGTTTATTTACCTATACTACAAGAACTTGCTGATTGCTTTATTGTGTTGCCACCTCCAAAATGCTGGGGTGCTAGCAATCTACCTGGGTGGCCTTGTTGCATTTCCGGTGGTCACTGACAGCACAAGGCCAGGACAAAACATGTAGTCCTCTCGGTGTGACACAGCACTTCTCTTCTCAGAGTGCCAGCATTCACACCTCTGACAGACTGCAGGACACATGGCTTGTTCCAAACAAAGCCATGGCAGGAAGCAGCCCTCTTTCCAGTGGTCTCAGAGGTCAATGACCTGGGACCCTGTCCTCCCTTCCGTCATGAGATCCACCACACTGCAGTCCCAGCATCTCTCTCTCTTATGTGTTTCTAGCAATTAATCAACTATTTCTGGTTCAAAACCACTGTACGCAGGTTTTAGCTAAACATAAACCGGGGTGTAACCAGTGGGAGGGACACTGAAACATATTTTATTTTTAAATAGGTAATAAATCATGATTCTGCAACCAAAACCCATCTGTTCAGCTCTTACTTCCTGTCACAGACCATCGTGTTTCTTATATATTAATGCATCTTTCTGCACACATAATTGAATACGAAGAGACCAGGTTTGTTTCTTCTTCTTCAAATAAGAACTGGCACGTTACATACATGGTCTGACTCCACATTTTCCACTTAGTACTATATCTGGGAGCCTCTTGCCTGCCAGTACATGGAGAGTGTCCTCAGTTCTTTTTTTTTTTTTTTTTGGTACCTTGGATCGAACTCAGGTCCTTGCGCTTATGCAGCAGGAGGCAGAACCACTGAGCTAAATCCCCCCGGCAGTTCTTTTTTTTTTTTTTAAACAGTATTCCATAGTCCAGACAGATCCGGACTCCTACTGATGGATGCTGGGACCGTTTTCAATCTTTTGTCCCTGTAACAGTGCTGTTTCATAAGGCTGCACCAATACCGGTTGACACTTGTGGAAACAAATCTAAAGGACGTGTTCCCAGAAGTGGAAGCACAGTAGCCCCAATCCAGGGTTTTCCTTCCTGCAGTTTCAGTTACAGTTAACCGCAGTCCAAAAATACTAGAAAGGAAACTGCAGAAATAAACAATTCGTAAGTTTTAAATTGCATACTGTGGTGAGTAACAGGATGAAATCGCCTGGTGTCTCTTTCCTTTGTCAATGATCCACACTGTACACACTCCCTGCCTATTCAGCAGCAGCTGCCTGGTTATCAAATTCACTGTCACAGGAATTGCAGGGCTTGTGTTCAAGTAATAGTGGTCCCCCAATGCAAGAGCAGTAATGCTGGAAATTTTATTACAGTATTGTTGCAATTATTTTATCATTGTTGTTAATCTCTTGCTGTTTCAGATTTACACATTAAGCTTTCCCATAGATGTATATGCCTAGGAAACTGCCCAGTATAGAAGGTGAGGGTCCATCAGCAGCTTCAGGCATCCACTGGGAGCCTGGGACTACACCCCTAAGGATAGGGGGGCTACTACATTGGGTCAAAGGGTGTACTGATTTGTAAGTGTAGATCAGTGATGGTGAACCTTTTAGAGCTTTTTAATGGTACAAATAGCCTGCGGCAGCGTGCATACCATAGGTTCGCCACCACTGGTGTAGCCAGTCACTTAGATGTTTTGCAGACAAGACATTATACCAAAGTGCAAAGGATTAATTCTGTGGCTACCTCAGTGTTTGGACCAAGAGTTCTCCACCAGCCATGTATAAAACCAGGGTGTGTCCTACCACCCAGGGATTTCACTGGTGCGTTTATGAAATTGCCCCTAGGGTTGGAGTTCCAAGTACTAGAATGTGAGTGCTGTAGTCTTCCTACAGTTGCTGGAGGGAAGACAGCCTTTCCGGCCAACCTAACACTGGACGCCCCCCAACCTCCCCAAGGTCAACCACTGCCTGAGGCGCTGAAAGGTGGGGCTGGCAGGAGAGCCAGGCAGTTGTTAAAAGGACATGGCTGTGAAAGAGGCCGAGACCACCAAAGCCAGTTTCTTTCCCTCCTCCTATCAAGGGCTGGATGCTGTGCTGAATACCCATGGCCACGGAGAAGCTTGGTGCCTCCGACCCCGGGGCCTCAGGCTACCATGCTGGCTCCAGCCTCAAGCAGGGGAAGAAACTGTCCTGGGCACCTGTTTGAGGCCACCTTTCCCAGGTGGGGCTGGCACAGAACAGGTCGTTCACCTCTCTGGGCCTGTTCCTCACTGCCTCAACACTGTTTGTAAAAATCAACAGGTACAAGGCGGTGTGGCTCCGAGGCGGAGCACCTGCCCAGCATGCACAAGCCTCTGGTTCAATCTCTAGCACTGCAAAAACAAACACCCCACAAAAAGAACAAGAAGAGAATTATCTCATTTTTATAAAACCAAATTATTATATTTGTATAGAGAAAAGTCCCAACAGATAAACTCCAAAGTGTTTATTTTGGTAGAATCACATTAACTTTTCTTTTTTTATTTACTTTCTGAAGTTTATACTAAACTTTGAAAAATTTTTTTTAATGAAGGGAGCAGACTAAATCATTTCCAAGGCTTTTCTAGGGGCATCATGGATCAAAATTAGGTCAAAAGAAAAAAGTTATCTTCTTCAATAGCAGCTAGTCCACCCCATCGTTAAATACCTACTGGAAAATTCAAACCTAGCCAAGGAAGCTCGAGATCTGCATTCCTGTCCTGCTTGGTTGGGCACACTGGTGTTCAATAATCTGAGGCCAGGCCCTGGGGGTCCCGAAGGCCTCCTGACAGCGTGGCTTGGTGCTGCGCGAGCTAAAGGTTGAGTTCCTGGAGCTGTGACAACTTACGTCCCTTACGGTCACCTGTTTCCCCTTAGTCTCCCTCGGCTCTCGGAGGTGTTTTCTCTACCATGCAGTTTGCCACAAGGTGCGACAGAGCCTTCCCAGGTGACCAGGATGGCAACAGTCACACTGAGCCTTAGTCCCAAAAGAGCCCCCCTGGCTTGGGTCCCAAGACCCAGGTGCGAGTTCCAGCGCCCTCATTCCAGCTTAGATAAGTTAGCTAACATCACAAGACTATGATGAGACTTAAATAAGAAACACACGTCAAAGGACCTGCACTCTACTGAGCACAAGGGGAGTACACAGTTCATGTCAGCTGTGACTGCTCTCCACACCATCTCAGTGGACCTGAATATGAAATCTGATTGGCTAATGAGTTGCTATCTGGGAAGTACAAAAATGTTATGTTTTGTCCCTAGCATGAGGCAGGGAGGACTGAAATTTCTGCTCCTTGGGGACTGTGAGAAGGTGCCCTCACTCTGTGCATGGCAGAGGGAAGTGAAGACGCCCTTGCTGCTTTCAGTAGCTGGAGTCAACAGCGGGTAGGGTGCAGCCCTAACAGGAGTCAGTTTTCAGCCTGCTTGGGCTGCCCAACCCCAGGCGAGGCATCAGATCCTTCCTCCTCTCCCACACAGGGGCTAACGGCTTTCATCTCAACACTGCTGTACCCACATCAAATGCTAACACGCACATATGGCCCAGGGAGCCAGCACTAAGGGAGTCACCAACCTGGAGGGCATGTTTAAAATATGTCCCCTCCAGCTCCAAAGCTGTAAAGCCAAAGGGAGCCTGAAAGGTGTGAGGAAGGCGGACCTGAGGGTTGACCACCAGGAGGCTCCCAGCTCAGCAGGAGCCCAGGCCACAGCAGAGCCCTGGCCCCACAGTGCCAAAGCCCTTGCAAGAAGCCTGTACCTGACCAGATGGGTGGGTGGTCCTCGTATCCGAGGTGAAGACCATGCATCTGGCCAGGAAGTGTGACCTCTTACCTTGGCACTGAGCTGGATCCTTGTTAGACACAACATTCAGGAGAAATGGGGCCACTGCCCAGAACAGCGAGGCCCCAGCTCATGAAGTCTTCCTTTCCCTGGCAAGGGACACCCCAGACTCCTGTAGCACAAAGATGACCTCAAAGCAGGAAGCAGAGGGATCTGCTTGGGAGATGCTGGGCCCGACACCTGTGGGCCTCCCTAGCAGCTGATGAGCAGGAGGCAGGTCTGGCATGGGGAACTTGCTGTCTGAGGGGGGCACCATGACAGCACCCATGTCAGGCGTTGTTATTATAATTTTTTTCATTTTTGGTGGTGGTGCCAGAGATTGAACCCAGGCCTGGTGCATGCTAGGCAAGCTCTCTACCACTGAGCTACACTCCCAGCCCATGTTAGGTTTCTTATAGTGAAGTACAGAAATCACATAAATACGGGGAAGTGCAGGAATCTCAAGCACACAGCTTGTTGAGCATCTGCACACATACGAACACCCACACCACCTCCGCCTGGATGGCGATACTGAGCCTCCAGCCTCTCCCCAGGCTCCCTCATGCTCCTCCAACCACAACACTCCTTCCGAGTCACCTGTGTGACTGCATGCTTTGTCACTGAAGCGCAGTACTCTGTCCTTTAGGTAGATGATTATTTCTCCTTGACTTATGTATGAGTATTTCCTCTGGCTTAGGGCTAGTATGAATAAAGCTTTTATGGATATTCCTGAATGTGTCTTTAAAAAACAGCCTTACTGAGATACAACCATGCCACAAAATTCAACCTGTTAAAGGGCACAATTCAGGAGATTTTAGTATCTGCACAGAGTTGTGCAATCACCTCTGCCTCATTCTCTGACACTGGACAGACAGCCTCACTTCTCTTGGATGTACACCTGGAAGGGAAACTGCTGGCTTACAATGGAGATGCTGTTCAGCTTTAGAGTTTTCCAGATCACAAATGTCATTCCATGTCCTCACCACCCTTTGAAACTGTCAGTCTCTTTCACTGCAACCATTCTGGTGGCCATGCGGTTCCACATCAGGTTTAATACCACTCTGCCTCTATTCCCCATTCTCCTTTCACCAACTTCATACAAAGTGAAAGCTGCAATTCCCTACTGAGGACTCATCCAACAACCTTTAGAGCCTTTTTCTTTGCTTTGCTTTGCTTTTTTAAAAATAAACATCAGTGTAGCACTTGCAAAGTGTGAGATAAAATAAATTAGGTGCCAGGAGTTACTTGAAAAATTGAAAAAAAATATTTTAAAACCTTATGATGCCACTTGCATCTGATAACTTTAAGTCCTTCTTGAAACTAGAACGGCAATGTAGAACAAAAAAGTGAAGACTGTCTATGACACGTCAGCAGCTCCCAAACCGCAGCTGAACACAGAGTGCAAACAGTACTTCTCACTGTCTTCTATCTACGAAAGAAAATGTCATCAAGGAACAACAGCTAGCATTAACTGCCTGGCAGGTGTTATTTTATACAATCCTTGCAACATTTCTGCAAAGGGTGTGCAAGTGTGCCTATTTTACAGATGAGAAAACTGACACACAGAGAACTTAAGTAATCTTCCCAAGGCCAGAGTGGGATTTTTATCCAGGTCCTTCTGTTTCTAAATTGCTGGGTTATTTGTCCCTACTCTCTACTACATATCTCATCTCCCTAGCCTGGAATGTGATAGGTCACTCTATTCACCTGCTGAATAAACTTGGTGATACAACAATCTTCCCACAGAGCTACTTGATTGTTTTGGTTTTGGTTTTCTGAGACAGGGTCTCGCTATGTAGTTTTAGGCTGGCCCTGAACTCACTATGTAGCCCAGGCTGGCCATGAACTTGTGGTGATGGTCCTGCCTCAGCCTCCCGAGTGCTGGAATTACAGGTATGCACAACCAGGCCCAGCTTCCCACATAGCTACCTGAAAAATAAAACTTTGGGGCAAAGAAATCCATCATAAGAACTGTAAGCATTGAGACCAGGTTATATTTTGTGACTAATCACAGCCCAACCATAACTTGAGACAAATGAGAATAACCGTGACCAACTTCATAGACACTTCGGGCTTCAGATGATCAAGATGGATTGGGTCTGGGTGGTTTCCACAGCAACAGCTCACTTTACTGCTAGGGCAGGGAATGGTCTGACGAAGCACCTATGTCACTGTCTAAGGGTACAACAGGACACCCGCTCCCTCAGTTCTCCAGACAAACTCCTCTTCTAATTTCTCGAGTGTTCTAGCTCCATGGGAAGGATAAAGCACAGAAAATACCAATGAAAGGTGAAATTTAATAACTGCCAAAGCCTTTCTTCTCAAATCCTAACATTTTAGGAGTATAAAGAAGGAAGCAGAGGGTTCCAAACAGCAGCAAACATCTGGCAACTCAGAATAGCAGAACCAACACAGACACAGGAAGTTTTACAAGGTGAGAATGTGAGGCCTGATGTGATGAGAACACCCTTTACTCCCATCTGAAAAAGATGTGTTTTCACAGATGGCAGACCTTCTTGCTTTGTGCATGTTGTGAGACACGGACGACCACGGTGCCCCAACCAAAGATTTCAAGTTCTAAGAAAATGAATCTAACACAGGGTAAAAAAAGTCAAATGTTGGGCCAGGGGTTTGGCTCAGTAGTTCTGCCGCCTGCCTTGCAAGCGCAGGGTCCTGAGTTTGATCCCTGGTACCAAAAAAAAAAAAGTCAAATGTTTTTGCTCCTTTTTGGAGGTGAAACCATACAAGAGATTGACCTGAGACTTGAAAAGTATAGCTCCTAATTCCATTTTCAGTAAACTTTTGCATAGGTACCTAAGATGTTACCAGATCCTTTGCAGTTCAAATATGTATCTGGAAGTAGGACACTATACTCACTCTTTCAGCACTATTTCTAGAGTACTGGCTTTCACCTGGTCTTAGGGAAGTAACTGTGAATACAATGTGGTGTGATAAAAAAAATAGGGTGAATATGTAAATTTCAAAACTTTTAAGATAAAAGACATATTACCATTAATCCCCCTGAAAATGCTCCTCCTCACTTCAAACATACTTGTATCATTCTTGCCACTTTCTGAAGAGATTATGGAAGTCCTCTTTGATAAGTGTCTTTGTGGCTGCCTCAATATCCTGAATCAAGTCAAAATGTTTACAGTAATTTCTGTTAAATAAAACCATTACATGTATCCTCATCCATCTTATTCACTGGATATGGCACTGTGCAACTTCCGGCTCTTCCCCAAAGCTAAAATACCATGAAAGGCAGACATTTTGAATCAATTCAGGACCCTGAGGCATGCATACAGCGCAACTGAGAACACTCATGAAAGAGGACTTCCAAAACTGCTTCAGAAAGTGACAAGAACAATGGGATAAGCGTGTTCAAAGTGAGGGAGCATTTTCAGGGGTATTAATGGTACCGTGTCGTGTCTTTTGTCTAAAGACAAGTTTTAAATTTTAATATTCATCATATGTTTTGATCACACCACAGGGCAATACAGCAGGTGGGCTGTTGGGAAGTGAAATTACCTGATTATTACTGTTATTTTGCTAACTACTCTCTTATCCTTACTTTTCTTCTCCTGGCATAGAGGTAAAGGAAAGTGGTGAGCATTTCATTTACCAAATTGTGACCAATTATCATGCCTGGAAAATTGTGCAGATGGCACATAAAGGCTCACATAGGGAATAACGGCCTGCAGTAAGATAGGAAAGAAACAAGATGGGATTTTGGGGATTTTCGTGGACACAGATTCACCTGTGGGCTCCCCCCACTGCAGCACCTCCCACCCAGAGGCCACACCCCAAGAAGACAGGCTTGGAAACATAGCCAGGGAGACCCTGCTCCTCACACACTCGGCCTGCTCAACCCAACCTCTCCCTCCCCAAATGCACAAAAACAAGCGAACTCAATTAATTACTAACTCAGCCCAACAGCTAGTTGTGTTTACATGGTACAATGCAATTCACTGTTGACTTAAAAACCTTGTCTTGCCATATACTTGATCATACTGGAGTCATCTAAACCGTCTGCCCTTAAAGTCAAACACAGTCTACTTACATGTAAACACAAACAATGCTGAAAATCTTAAGCTGGGAACTACTTACCTTGACTTTTAGTTTCCTGGGGATCAAAACCCAGGGGAAAAGATCTTAACCCAACAGACAACCAGGTCAGTGCAAAGAGCCAGGACAGAGTCGAGAAGGGGAAAAGGCAAGTTTGGACTACTTCTTATAAGAGAGGAGAGAAATTTTCAACAGGAAAAAAAATGAGTGAATGGCTATTTATATTTTAAATAAATTCTACTTTAGGGGATAAAACAAGAAAACAAGTGTGATAGCCAGGGATACCAGGCTACCAAGATGTCTCATAGAGTTATTTCCACAAAGGAATAAGTAAAGAAGTGATACTAAAAATCTTTCAAACATCAAAACTTTCGTGCCTCAAAACTTAGCTTTCCCAAGGGCTGGGGATTTAGCTCAGTGGTTCCGCCGCCTGGCCCGCAAGCGCAAGGACCCGAGTTCAATCACTGGTACCAAAAAAACTCCCCAAAACTTAGTTTTCCCATAATCAAAATCTGCTCATTTGAATTTCTCAAGAACATCTTCATTATATTAGCTCCTGACGACTGCCACTTACTGTCTGCTGCTGCAGCCCATTGGCCCTGGGGACAGCCTGCCCTCTGGTGTGGGTACATGCAGAGCTGGCAGTGTTGCTAACTGCCCTATGTTCGGCCAGACCTGGGGAAACTGTGTCTGAGGGATGCAGACAGAGGGTCTTTAAAGGAAAAGTGACCTGGAATAGAGTAATGGTGATATGCACAATGGAATAGAGACTAGAGATGCCCCTTGATTCAGGAGGGGTATTATCCCAAGAAGCCCATCATAGGCTGAAAATATTGTGTGAATACCCCTAACCCACAGAGCACCCTAGCATGGCCACACAGCACAGTGCAGTGTCAGTAGTCTCCCTGTGGCCTCTGCTCAGCAGAGAGAGAGAGAGAGAGAGAGAGAGAGAGAGAGAGAGAGAGACAGAATATCACTAGCCTCAAAACAAAAATCCAAAATGCCCATGTATGGTTTCTCCTGAATGCAACACTGCAAAGTCAAAAAATCTTAAGCCCTCAGGAGTTGGGGACAATCCGTAAGGATATCACAAAAGTGTTGGGACAACGGGAGTTACATCACCAGATACCTGCAGAATTCCATCCTTCTCAGTGGTTTCTGACACAAGCGCAGCACACACGACCAAGAGGTTTATTCAAGCACTCACTGGACACCCGCTGCGCCGAAGCCTCCTACAGCAGCTCCTCCCCCAGGGGCCCCTGCAAACTTACCCAACTAACTCCTTTTCATTTTAGTTATTTTACATTATCTGGGATATGAACAGCACCCATAAAAACCTGACAGTCAGGAAATCTACAGAAATGGAAAGCAAGTAGAAAGCAAATTCATTCAGATCCAAAGCTGTGGAACCCAGGGTTGTTATCATACTTTTGCAACATAGAACACTGTGATAATCAATCGAACTAAAAATAGCCCAGAAAAAATTATGAGCACATAACGAGAAACAAGAAAAACATCCACCTTATCCAAAATAGCAAAATGTCCATTAATGTCCCTTCTCTATGAATTATTTTGACAATAGGAAATGGAATTTAAATTTTTTTCCCCTCCCATGCATCCTCTGGGAAAACATTACTCATAAACAAGTAATTCCCACATAACTAGCCCCTTTGCCAACTGTTTCCACATGGCTTGACACTAACAGCAGCTCCCGAACTTGTCACTTCATGTTTCTGTCGCCTCGTCAGTGATGTCATGGAAAGACATCGACACGCTGTTATTACTGCTGAGCTAGAGGCTGTGAAGGAAATTATGCCGCTGCATCTATGCTTTAATTTTCCATGAAAAATTATTCTCATTGCCACAGCTGCTTAGACATCAGAAAAGAAAAATGATTTAATTAGAAAACGCCCATCATTAGATTTTTTTCAGTGCACTCTTTCAACATAAAAGTTACATTATAGCACAGTTTCATAATTTATTTTCATCAGACCATTCCAGAGCACTTGAAGGTGTTGAACAACCAAAGGAAGAAAAGAAAAGGAACATTAACTAGGCTGCAAACTTGTACATTCTAATGAGCTCAGAGATGTGACAGGAACAGGGAGTCTGAGGAAGTGTGGCAAAGCCGGAAGAGCTGCAAACAGTGAACTGAGGGGAGAAGTCGCCTCTTTTGTGATGTTCTTTTGCCATCGAGGAAGTGCAGAAAGCACCCAGAGATGGTGCCAATGATGATGTGCATGATAATGGCAATAACAGAAGGAAAGAGTGCAAACAGAATGCAAAGCAGGAGGAGGAAGAGAACGTTTCACCTCTGTCTCTGTTCTGTATACACTTGACCTAGTGGGAAAAATCACATGAGCATTGCAACTCTACTTCGAGGATTTCGCCTGCAGTGTGCTCTTCTACGTGTGTGCACCTGTGCCCTTACTGAGCCTAAGAACTCTGCTGACAGAATCTGAAACACCTGTCTACTTGTCACCTCCTCAGAAGCTCAAGGTATGAGTCAATGTTAATCCTCTGAACTTCCCTACATCTCAAAAATTTAGATGGAAAGTAAAACACTAGGTCATTTAGAGGTCAAGAAATCTGTGTGATCCCACATAAAAAGGACACAGCTTTTTAAAAAAATCTACCAGAGACAGTAGGGATCTCCCAGTGGCCTTGGAGACATTTAAATATTCTGAACATTGAACCCTGCATAGTAGCTGTTGACAAGTTCGAGCTCTTATGAGTTCATCCTATATTTAAAACAGATTTAAGTTTATCCAGTCGACTGGGGTAGCCAAGACTCCTTCTTAGTTCAATATCTTGGCAAGAGGTCAAGAGACATTGCAACATGTCCCTGATAAAATGACGACACAGACTCTGTTATTGTCATCACCCCGGCTCCTGAGACCTGCCAAGGCAGCCTGAGAGGCAGTGAAAATTCAGAAAACTTTCCAGTGCACTTAAGAGTTCAAAAGAATAAAGCAAACAGAGGCTGAAATTTACCACCAGAAGCTTTCTGACTCTTAAGGGAAACTCCTACATGGGAAACATAGTCCAGGATGGCGGTCAGGTTACTCCACACGGAGATGTTGTTATGGAGACAGCTTTGAAGGCTTCTGGGCACTGCCAGTGTATAATTAAGGCTGGCAGAGCAATCGCAGCACAGTCTCCATGGCAACCACCAAACATACATTTTCACATACACAGCAACTGTTCTGAATCAATGACTCTTTATATAGGTTTAAAAACATTGTGAATGGTGCATCAATTGCTTCTTTTGTTACACAATGTCTTGTTAAACATGCTGAGAGAGACCTTGTTCTCATGCATGCTGAATTCTGAATTTAAAGCAGTAGAGTAGTGGTTCATAACCAAATTCACTACCTGGAACTAGTGAATACAAATGGTAAATTCAGACCCAGGAAATTGCTGTTTAATTTCATGAAAGAATTAAGCTGGTGTTTGACAGAGCCCAGAACTGCTCTGTCAACTGCTGCCTATCACTAATCTAGGGCTGTCATTATATTTAATCCTCTCAATAAAATGGACATTATTATTACACTTGCTTATAGAAGAGAAAACCGATTCAAGTACCTAGAAAGTGGCAGACCTGTGGCTCAAAACTCGTCACAATTAAGCCTTAGCTTAGGTCTCTCTGACTCCACAAGCTGTCTGTGGAGGACGCAGCCACTCCCGGCTGTTTTCACAGACATTACCTCACATATTCAGGGGTCCAGGCTGTAGCATTTTCTAACTTTGCAATATTCCTGCCCTTTGGACCTTGACCTCTTGCCCCACTTCTGCACCCAGCACACAAAGGACCAGGCCTCCCAAGGCTCCAACTGCCTTCCACCTGGACCATGGAGCAGCAGGGAGGAAAATCCCATTCAGTGTGGATTTTGACTGTCAACAGTAAGCAAAAGAAGGACCGAGGTTCCAATAAACTGACATCACAATCTTCCATGAGAGACAGTGGGGCTTGGTGAAGGCATGGAAGAAGGTCACCCTGCTGAGTTCTTACTGTGCTCTTATTGGCTCTATTAAATCATTTTTAAATCTGGCAAATGCTTCATTAAACAGGTACTTATCATTAATGATATGGCTCCTGGCAGATCACTATTTAACGCCATAATTGGATGTAAATGCCATCAGCATTTAGTCCTGGATATCAGTGTTATGGTTTAGATCTAAAATGTCCCCCTAAATTCTCATGTGTGTGGAAGGTGACTAGGTCACAGGAGCACTGTACTTACCACTGGATTCATCCACTGAAGAATTCACAGCTGGTGTTGTTAGGAGGTGGGGTCTGGGTGCAGACAGGCACTGGGGGTGTGACGTAGAAGGGTGTGTTTAGTCCTGGCTCCTCCTTTCCTCTCTGATCCTGGCTGCCTCGGTTGAGTACCTTGGCCTCTGCCTGGCCCTTCCACCCTGCCATCTCTGCCCTGGAGCCAGCCAACCATGAAACCATAAGCCAAAAAAATTCTCCTCCTTTAAATTGTGGGTGTTGTGTATTTTGTCCCAGTTACAAGAAAGTGACTAAGACAATCAGATAGTCAGCCCTCAGACCTCATTGGAATCCTAACATTCTTGAGATGCCTTCAGATACCTTGTAGTCTAGACTACTTTATGGATGAAACTAGAGGATTAGAGGGTGTCTTAGTCCATTTGGGTTGCTATGACAAAATACCAGAGGTTGGTAGCTTGTTAAACAACAGAAATGTCTTTTTTTTTTCACAGTTCTAGAGACTGGGAAGGCCAAGATGAAGCTGCCACCAGACTCGTGTCTGGTGAGGGCTGATATCTCATAGATGGCGCCCTCTCTCTGTGTCCTCATAGGGTGGAAGGGGTGAGGCAGCTCTCTGGGGCCTCTTTTATAAGGACACTAATCCCACTCATAAGGACCCTGCGTTTACGAGCTAATCGCCTTTCCAAAGCCTCTTCTCCTGTACCATTGCCTTGGAAATTAGTTTCACCACAAACTTTAGGGAGTCACAAATATTCAGACCACAGCAGAAGGATTTAGTGAATAGTAATCAACATTAGAGAGTCCTCTTTCCTTCCCCTTAAAACACTAGCACCTGGCCACACAGCCCAAGGGAAGACCGGAGCCTCCTCCATGTGTCTCCTCCCATCGATCACTGCCCTCTGGCACAGCTCCGGAAAAGGCTGTTTCACCTACAGCTAGGCCTTCTGTGGACTACTGAAACCTGTTCATCTCATTTCCTTTGTTCTCCAGCACATCTCATCTAAGTCTCTTTATAAATGGCTTTCTTTGTTCCTAGTTTTGAGCACACCCAGGTCTTTTTCCTGGAAAAGATATTATCTTTATGAGATCTGGCTACAGTCACAGCCTTCTACCCACTTCTTCATGGAGTACAGTATTTAGGATTCATCTTCTATGCCCTCCCTCCAGGCTTTTACTAAAACGGTTTCCTTAGAGACTAGCGATGTCCTTGCTCTCGTCTTTTCTCCACGCGGGCTCCTGACCCCTGGGTGGCATTTCTGCACTACTGCTTCTCATCCTTCCTTAACTTCCCCACACTGAGCTCTCCTGCTCCTCCTGCCGTGTGGCTGTCACTTGTCTCTCCTGCTCATTACTGGTGGCCGGTGTGTAGGTGTGTCCCCAGCAAAGCCCCTGCCCCTGCTCTTCTCATCCTCCCAGCAAGCTCTGCTATCAATTCACCTTCCAGACCTCCGTAGGCAAAGCCCAAATGGCCACGAAACCTGGGTTCTCATCCACGTTCCAGCCCAGCTTCCAAGTCAACGCAGCTCCATCTCAACGTTCTGTCACCACACACACTTGTCTGGAGTACATTTCACCAGCTTCACACCCCTCCGGCTCTTTCACCTCACCCCCATTTCTGTCTGTCATGCCATAGATTTCCTGTGTCTGCAGCTACCCACCTTCCAGCACCTTGTCATCTTCCTTGTCTATCACTCCCAATGTTCACTGTCACCATCTACCTCCATCTGTCCTAAAATGATGTATGTGTTATCTAATTCTTTCACGATATCATACAACAATTATAAATTAAATTCGTAAAATTTATTTTCCTTCAAATTGTCACTGAAGGTTGACTTTTTCACCTTTACTCGTGGTTCTATTGCCTTGAGCACTCTTTCCACATGAACCTGCTCAGCATTATTCACCTCTGGTTGGCTCATCCAGAGGTGCACAATGGCCTCCATGGAACTGGGCTGCCTTTGTGTGAGTCTTTGGTACCAGTTTCACCCTGCACCTCCAGGCTCCCCTCCTCCTCTGGTCCAATTTATGTAGCATGTTTCTCCACCTTCTTGTCCCACGAGGCACCAGCACTCAGCCCGGAAGGCCTCACTCCCTTCTTCCGCCTTTCCCATGCACCCCCGTCACCCAGTGTGGCACCAGCTTCTGTGAGCCTCCTCTTGTTACTCTGATCTCCTCCTCTGGTTATAACAGGCCTTAAGCAGACATCGCATGCACAAAGGCATGTCTCCTCCCATGACAGTCAGATACACAACAGGCTTCCCTACAGAAATGCTGATTAGCTAGTAGAACCTCGTTCCACAGAGAGCCCAGAGGCTTTGATATAACAGCCTTCTACTGGCCCCAAAATATAAGATTCTAATATGTCCTAAATCCTACAAACCTGCCAGCTGTTTCAGGCTGACAGTAAATTATGACACAGTTTTCGGGAAGGGACTGGGGGAGGCAACCGAGGCGCCTAGGTTATGATATCTAAGGAAGCACTTGTTCCCTCTGGGTGCTGACTGGTACCACCGGGCCCTGACAGTGAGGCCCACCCTAGTCCAGGCCCTGCATACACAAAAGATGAAACTCTAATGATCAGAAACAAATGGAGCAAAATAAACAGACCTATCCTAAGCAAGCTAAAGAAAAATTATTTCCCCAGGGCAATAACAAGAGCAGACTTGGTTTCCAGGTCTGTCACTGTCTTCAGGGCAGGAAATGGTGACGACAGTTATGGCATTTCCTTCATAGGGGGTGAGTGTCCCTAAGAGGCAGCTTTTGAAGGGCAGTGCATGTTGGACACTCAGGACCCTGGCGGGCTGGGCCACTGGGACACCTTGCCTCCCCTCCTTGCCCTGGCACCAATTCACTTGGGCCCTGGCGGCTTCTTCTCCATGACGCTGAGGGCCCCGTGAGTCTGATACCAACAAGGACAGGGCACAGCTCACGCCAGGACTTAAATCTGCTGGAGAGACCACCAGGGGAAAAATGAAAACTCAGGCCGCCTTGTCCTTATATGTATATCCCCACATTTCACTGCTTTTCTCTTAATCCCATTCACTTTTCCTTCAGTAATCCTTCACATGGCAAGCAGGGTCCCAGGATTTTACAGGGGCAGCAACTGTACACCTGACTTCCTGAAGTTACCAAAATGAAGAGGGAGAAATTTATTTTTAAAGGCTACCAAATATTCTGATATTTTTAGTTCTTAAAATGTTTTGCGAATTTCCAGAGAGAAAATAATAATCATAATAGCCATATAAAATGGTGTAGAAGGCACCTTCCCCCTCGTGGTAGAAGACAATGAGGAAAGCGAGGACCAGAGAGATACGTGGATACCTCCTTGCAGAACTTGGGGACTACGGAGGTGATGAGACACCTTACAAAATGGGTGAGAATGGGTCTTCTGGGAGCCAGGGAAAAAAGGCACCTCAGCCCTGAGGAAGACCTTCCTGCTCAGTATCTTTGAATCTTTGGTGGACTCCAAGTCTCCTCTGGCACTGATGGAACATCCTTCTGAGTCACTTTCTGACCATTCTGGTGCCACTAGAGTCACAATGACATCATGGGAAATGCTAAACAACCACATGCAATTGTATTGGATTTCAAATGTCACAGGTTTGCATGTGTAGATAGATATGTATTCTACCATCTAGGATCACAGCACTTGCTTGCAGTAGAAGAGAAAAAGAAGAGAGATTGCTTGATCTCTGAAAGAGATAGTAATAGCTAAAAGAGACCTTAATGGCTCATCTAATCCAATCCTCGGTATTTAAGAACAATTAGCATTAAACCATGCCAGTCAATTAAAAAGCCTCCATCTTATAAACCTCCCTTGGAGTTTAATGGAAAAATAAAAAGGATGCTCATGGCACTGGCGGTGAAGAGAAAATGTCACCAAATTGTAAAGGACAAGATCTAAGCATGGTGCTTAGAGCACTCACATTTTACAGCTTCCAGGGATGGGTTCTATGCCAGAAAAGTCACCTTTTGTAAATGTAAAAGCAATGGCTCTTTTGTTTTTCTTGAGGTGCTAAGGATTGAACCCAGGGCCTTGTGCATAGCAATCAAGCATGCTACCTTTGAGCTACACAAACCACCTCCCTAAAGTGCAATTGTTTTAATGATCACAATTAATTTAAATGACTGTGGAACCATCACCACAATCCAGTTTTAGAACATTTCCATTACCCAGAAAAACTCCCTCAAGCCTAATGGTAGTCAATTTGTTCCAAGAAAACATCAGGATACATTTTTGTCTCTATAGATTTGTCTTTTCTGGACATTTCACATAAAATGGAATAATATTATGTGTAATGTGTAGCTTCTCTCAGGGATTCACCTCTGTCATAACAATATAAGCATAGCTCATTCCTTATTGTTGGCTAATATCCCAGGGTATGAATAAATGTATCTTGTCTATCCATTTGCTAATAAATTCACATTTATATTGTTTCCAGTTTTTGGCTGTTATGAATAACGCTCCTATAAATATCCATGCATAAGGCTTTTACATTTTCATTTCTCTTGAGTAGATTTGTAAGAATAGATTTGCTGAGTTGTAGTCATTTCCTGCTTAACCTTTTACGAATGTACCAAATTGTTTTCCAAAGTGATGTATCCACATTCCCAGCAGTGCAAGGGTTCCAGTTTTTCCACATCCTCATTTTCAGCCTGTTTGTATCTTGGCATTTAAAGTGTGTCTCTAGTCAAGTCTTGTTTTTTTTTAAAGTCCAATCTGATAATCTCTGTCTTTTGAATAGGGTATTTCATCCATTCACATTTAATGTAATTATTGATATGGCTGCTAGCAACACATTTCTCAGTCCTTACAGATCTGGAAATGTATTTATCTTTCACATCTGAAGTTGGTTTTGCTGTACAACAAATTCTTGGGTGACAAGTTTTTCTTTCAACCTGTGTCATCATACTGCCTCCTGGCTGCTACTGTCTTTGATGAGAAGTTGCCATTAATTGCAGTGTTTTTCCTTCACATATGTACAAATTTTTTTTTTTTTTTTTTTGGTGCTTTTAAGATTTTCTCTTTGTGGGCCGGGGATTTAGCTCAGTGATTTCACTGCCAGCTACGCAAGCGCAAGGACCCGAGTTCGATCTCCAGTACCAAAACAAAAAAACATTTTCTCTTTGTTTTCTAGCAGTTTTACTAGAATTTGTCTAGGTAAGTTTCTTTTTTGTTATTGTGGCTTCCTGAGCTCACTGGGTCTATAAGTTAATTTTTTTTTTTTTTTTTTTTGGTACTGGGGATCGAACTTGGGACCTTGCGCTTGCAAGGCAGGCGGTGGAACCACTGAGCTAAATCCCTGACTCTGTAAGTTAATTTTTTTCATCAAATGTAGGCTTTCTGCCAATATTTCTTCAGATAGTTTTTCTATCCCTGTCTCCTGTTCTTCTGGGATTGTCATTCCACATATGTTGCTATCCTTCATCGACTACAGGTCTCTGAGGTTCTGTTCACATTTTTTCAACTTTTTAAAAAAACATCTTTCTTACAAAGATTGAATAATTGATTTTGCTGGACCTTCTGGTTCATTTACTCTTTCTTCTTCCATCTGAAATCTGTCGTTGAGTCTCTAGAGAATTTTCATTTGTTATATTTTTAGAATCCAGAATTTCCATTCTTACCTTTAAAATAATTTCTACCTCTTTATTGAATTTTATATTCACTGAGCCTTTAATCCTTTAAACATGGCTGCCTTCCAATCTCTGAACATATTTAAGTACTTTGCATTGCTCTTTGCCTAAATCCTATATCTATGGAGAGTCATTCATAGCTGGTCTCTATGGACTGTTCTTTTCCTGCACACAGACCACATTCTGCTTCTCTAAATGTCTCTAATTTTTGGTTGAATACTGGGCATTTAAGACAATATATGGCAGCAACTGGATTCAGATATTTCCCACAAGAACTGTTATTGTTGCTTTGCTTATTTAGTAATTTTTCTAAGACTAAGTCTGTGAAATCTGTCTTCCAAATAAAGTACAGTTGCTGATATCTGTATTAATTTTTTCCCTTGTTTCTAGGGGTCATCTCTATGTCGAACAGCTTCGTGTTCTGGCAAAGACTAGTCTGGGGTTTTCCTCAAACACCTCATGCCAGAAAGGCTTCTTCTCTTCACCCTTGATTCTGTGTGTGGGCTTCGGAGCTTGTTCAAACCTCAGGCTGTGTTCATGTCTGCCTTGGCCTTTGCTTCTGGCTGCCGGCTGTCTCACATGTCCTGTGAGTGTGCACACAGGAGCCACTGGCCAGGGGATGCATGGGTGTCCTGGCCCTGCTCCATCTCCACAGCTCATGCACACAGACCAAGTTCAACCTGGGATACAAGGAGAGCTAGGAAGTCCCTAATGGCTCTCTCATCTCCCAGAGCTACTTAAGTCACCAGCAAGACCACTGGTCCATTGGTTGATCCAAAGAAGACTCTAAACTCAAGCTATGGGACTACTGGCTTCTCCTGCCCATCTACCACCAATCCTCCCAATGATAGGGCCCCTTCTGGAAGCAGCAGCAAAGCTGTGGTTTCCACAGTCCACTCTGCTCTGGCTGGACCATCACAATGTAAAGCTTGCAGGGAGGAGGGAAGTACATCATGAACCCTTTCAGCTCCTACCCAAAGCTCAGTAGTCTCCATGAACAAATGCTCCTGAGGCTGTTTTATGCCTGGAATCAATTTTCGGAGTGTGGAAATGAATGCTGTGAACAGTCTTTCTCCAAATTTCTAGTTGGTGTTGGAGAAGAGACTTTGTCAATCTCTTCACTCTCTCATGCTAGAAATCAGTATCTCAAGCATTTTTACATTCTGCTGGAACCAGAATTATTAATGCTATTAAAAGTAGACCATGTAGGGCCGGGGATTTAGCTCAGTGGTTTCGCTGCCTGCTGCGCAAGCACAAGGACCCAACTTCGATCCCCGGTACCAAAACAAAGTAGACCATGTAGGTGAAAATATCACTGTTGAATCTTATTTCCAAAGAAACATTTGTGGTTTTTCTCCCCAGGGGAAAAAACCCCCAATTCCCCCCACTGCAAAATGAGTGAAGGCACAAACTTCAATGATTACTTCATTAGATGAAGCTGACTGGGAAATCTCACTCCTCAGAAGCAACAGCTCTGGCCCTGGACCTTGACTCCTTCCAGATGACACAAGGGATAGACTTGAGGGAAATAAAGCCGGCCAGTAGAAAGAAGCTTGTCCCCAAGCATTGCCATTCCAACAGTGCCTCCCATTGCTGCTAGGCTGCTTCTGTCCCTTTGCAGTTCCTCCACCTCTTTCTTTTATTGTGCTTTGGCCATGGTCATTCAGACACACCGTGGCCATTCTTGTAACAGTTCCTCTTCTGAAGGCTTCATCCAAGCCCCGAAACCTGGACATTCCTGCAATTGTTCCTTCCTCAGGCTGAGTCCTCTTGTATAAGTCACTTGAGCTCTGGACACCCCCAGGAAGGAATAAGAACTGCCCTGGGCACCTAGAAGTCCAGTCCCTTAGGGCTGGAGATGGCTCAAGGGATCACTTACCAAAGCTCTCATTTTCTGACACGTAAAGGAAGGCTCATGGAAGTTAAGGGGGCTAGCCCTGGTCATATTCTGGCAGTGTGATAACGATGGAATCTGCCACGCTGAGCAAATAGGGAGAAGGCCTCAGGAACTGCTCCCCAGTTAGGCAAAAGATCAGGCTGAGGGCAGATGACTGAGGACACCACGGCACAAGCCCAAGACAGAGCTCCCCCTGCCCACCCCTCTCTTACCTTAGCCAAGAAGACCCAGGATGCACACTGCCCAGGGGCCATGAGGCTCTGCAGCTTCACTGTGCTCAGCATGAGCAGGAACCCGAGAACCCCACTGGGAGGAGAAGACAGTTTCTAGTTAGTGGAGGTGTCTTTCTCTGGCCATCAGCTCACTAGTTTCCATTCCATTTTACCAGTCAAGTTCTGATGATTACACAACCTCTTCACAACCTGCGTTTCCCGGTCATCTCTGGGTAAAAACAGCCAAGACTTAGAAACCCATAAAGCTTTACTTTTTCCGGCTCCCGGAATGAGCACATTTCATTGCGGGGATGGAATGCAGAAATTTAAGAGGTCTCTGGCTAAATCACGGAAACACAAAAAGTACAGATGATGGCTTCTGCTAAATCCTGTATTAGCTCTAGAGCTTGGTGCTTATCAAGGGAGGATCTTAATTTCATTTAAGCAAAGCAAACTGGCAGGTGTGATTTCCAGTTCTCTGTGACAGAAGAGGTCTGGACGGGGCCCTGGCCTGAAGGGAGGGCTGCTTCCAGCAACACTGGCTGAGGACACAAGTCCCCGGCCAGGCCAACCTCCACAGAAGCCTCGCATTGGAAGTGACGCCAGGCACCTGCATGGGAAGGGAAAGAGCCCAGCTGCACTGGGTGTAGCTTTCACTGGAAACTTAAAGTGGGAGAGTGAGGGATGTGATTGTACTCCAAGCCGGAGAGGGGGTCACATGAGCTGTACTTCGTTTCTACCCGCTGCACACCCCGCCCCAAGATCGGCTTTGCGCTTCCCTGTGACCTTTATCACAGTCGCTGGTGTGTGGCCCCAACTGGATCACAACTGAGAGAGAAGGGCAGGGCTTGGCCTGCTCATTGTATTTGCCCCCCAAAGAGCTAAGAGTGGTTTGTTCATAGCAGGTATTAAGTAAATGTCAGGTTGCATCGAAAGCAGGGTGAACTGAATCAAACACAGCTGGGGTCAAATTTCAGAAATGCCTACTGCACTTCATCCGATGAGACTGGTTTCACAGCCACATTCTTGGCATCAGGTTCCCCCAGAGACCCGCAAAGTTGTTCACATTTGCATCTGCAGTCATGGCAGGCTGGATGGCTGCAGTTGGAGACAGCGAGTCTAACACCGCAAAGGCAAAGAGGCCCCATGGGCAAGCAGCTCTCACGGATCAGACCAAGCGGTCTGTAGTCCTACTCTTAGCTGTGCTCACTGACCCTGTGACCTTGACCAAATCTCTGCCCACCCCCACCCCCTTTCCCTTAAGTTCCTAAAGTAGGAGTAAGTAAAACAGACTTCATCCTGCCTTATAGGACCCAGAGACTTAGCTCCAAAGTTTTCCTTTTTTAACAAGGAAACTGAGGCCCGGGTATAGTTAGAAGCCAGGTTTCCATGGCTCTTGGAGCCTCACCAAAGTCATGAGTCCTTGACCAGCTGGAGAGAGTGAGATGCCCTGGTTGCCCGTGGCATGAGGCAGGGTAAAGCCCCAGGGCTCCTCTTCAGTGGCTCCCACCCCTTCATCCGAGGAGGGAACCACATCCCAAGTGCTGTCCAGCCTCACATACCTCCTTGCCCTTTAGTCTTTGCCTCCCCACTCCCTCCTGCCAGAGGAAGGACCTGCTGCCCTGTCCCCTCAGGGCAAACCATGGCCAGGAGACACCAGTTCCAGTTTGAAACCAATGCGCTGAGAGAAGCGGCCAGGACTCTCTTCCCCTGCCTGACTTGTTAGTCTGGGAGACATTTCTGCATCACTCACAGATTCCCTCATCTTTCTCCTCCACTTTCAGCTCTTCCACCACTTGCTAGGGAGGAAGATCTGAAAAGCACAGGGAGGTCCCCCGAAGCAAAGGAGCCTGGGAACAAGAGATACCCTGTTGGTGGGGTCTCCAGATCCTGGCTACTGTGTCCCCTCGGGTCTCCATGACTCCTGCTGGGCTCCCCTGAGACCTCCTGAAGGTGACACTTCTCAGAGATATGGCCTGGGAGGAGCCACTGAAAAGATGTGGGAAAACTGGACACATTTTAAAAGAGGTCACACTTTGTACTGAAGCCAAGAGGCAGGGGTAACATGTAACAGAGAGTTAAATCAATTTAAGCAAGGATCTCCAAATCTTTAAAGGAAAAAGACCTGGTTTATCATGATGGGTTATAAGAAAGCAGCAGATCAGGAGGGGCAGAAATAAAGCCAGAATATCACAATATCAACCCACAAAGCCAACACCAATGAGCTGTGAACATCTGTTCTGTTTCAAATATCCAAACAACTGTTGACCTTCCCTCCATACCTGCCTGTTTTTGCCACCAAATAATCACATTCAAAGGGAAACAGACCACAGGCCCCAGAGGAGCGCTAAGACACATGCTGTGGAATCCCAGCTAAGGGCAGGCAAACAGGCCTCACCAAAGTGATAGGAGCTGGGAGGACACAGCCCGTTAGTGCTTTCCTGAAACTCTCTGAGGGTGATAAATAAAAGCATCTGGAGGCTAAAATGCAGAAAACTCTGTAATACTGCATCTTTTTTTCCCCTTTGCCCTGAACACCTGAGGGGCACGACATACTCCATGAGAAACCCTACCTCCCACTTCTCCACAAAGACTTGCTGCTTCACAGGATACCCCTTATTGTGTTCAAACAGAGTACTTACAATGGATCTGAGCAGGTAGTAACAGTGGCCACCATGTATTGGGCCAGGCACAATGGTTAAGGCTTTATATACATATTTGATCTGATGCAAACAATAACCCTCCATTGGTATTGTTTTTCCATTTTACAGATTTTACACAATTAGCAGCAGCAATCCTGGGATTCAACCCAGGTCTGCCCTTTCCACCACATCAGAACATAAGCTGTTTGTTTGTTTGCTTTTGAGACAGGGTCTTGCTATGTAACTCAGGGTGTCCTTGAGCTCACTATGTACGCCAGACTAGCCACAAACTCTTGCTGATCCTCCTGCTTCAGCCTCCTGTGCTGGGATTACAGGCGTGTGCCACCATACCCGGCTTAGTTTCATCAATTTTAACTTTTTTTTTTCTTTTTTTTTTTTTGGTACAAGGGATTAAACTTGGGCCCTTGTGCTTGCGAGGCAGGCGGTGGAACCACTGAGCTAAATCCCCAGCCCAGTTTCATCAATTTAATACACTGAAGTTCTGAGATTTGCTTGTGGAGAGAACAGACTGGGAGAAGCCACCTCTTCAGTAAGTTTGAAAACCACTGCCTGTGTACAGGCCAGGGGTCCTCACTGTACCCAGGCCAACCCTGAGCACCCATAGGTGTCCAGGGAAACCTGCTGGGGACGGAAGGAGCTGCTTCCCAGCCGAATCCGCCACTGCTGGCTTCTGGCACTCACTCGGGTCACTGGCAGTGACTGAGGACTTCACAGAGACAGAGACATGGAGGGACACTGGAATGGGTGAGCTCAGGGTTACCTGGCACAGCAGCTGCTGTGGAATCTGTAGAAATACAGGAACGGGAAGTCCAGGACGCTGAAGAGGTCACCTGCGGAGCACAGCCATGGTATGACAATGGGCCCCTATACTCCCCATGGGCCTCTGCACCACTGTCCTGAGAAACCAAGGTGAGGATGTGTAGCAGAGCAGCCCTCCACCAATGAGCTGTCTCACGCTGATTCCCCAGGGACTCTGCTATTGGCAGTGCTGTTTAATACGAACAACCACATAATAATAATGCCTGTCTGGTGACAGCCTGCCTTGTGCAGGGGCCTCTGCTAGAAGCTTTATGCCTTTATCTCCTTCAATCTTCACAACTCTGTGAGGCTTTGTTGTCCCCATTTAAACTGGAGCTCAGGGAAGAGAGGTACAAAAGATTGCATAAGTCTTGAACCACAAAGACAGAATGTGCACCCCAGTAAATCCAGATCCCTGCCTCTCTGTCCCAGGAACAATGTGGGGTGGGGGGAGTCTTCTCTTAGGATTTTTCTTTTTCTTATTTTTCAGCCTATGTCTAAAAAAAGAACATGAATGCATTCCCCTGACATCTTTTTTTCATTTTTGTGCTTAATTACTGCACAAACAGCACAGAGGCCAGACCCATTGAGCATACTCATTTTAGTTTAAGGTCCAAGGGTCACATTTATTTCTTGTGAAGTAAGATCATTCTTTTACTTCTACTTGGGGCAAGAGGAAATAATCACACTTATTGGCTGCTTCCCTCTCTGGAATTTGAACTTGGTCGCAAACAAGAAGTCAGGAGATGAAAAAAGCAGAAAGCCTTCCACAAAATGTCCTGAGAAAAGGAATAAGCATTTCCACAATGGAGAGCTTTATCCTTCCACACGTGGAATTCCTGACACTCAGCAGGAGCTCGGGATCCTGGGGCTTGGTCTGCCTCTCAGTCCTGGTGGACTGCAGTTCCCTGAGCATCCTGGGTATGTCATGTGTGCGGTGGGATGTGTAGGCACTGTACCCTTCTCTACCGTGCCAACTAATTAAGGATTTCAGAAGGAGAGATGTAACAGCTTCTGCACCTCCTGGGAGACTGAGTGATCTCACATGATTCATCCATCTATTGGAAAGGCAGTTCCAAGTTCTATTTCTTCAGAAAGTTATTTCTTATTGTGACTGTTATCTTTGTCCACATATGTATGTGTCCAAGGTTTCTTGGAATTTTGTTTTCTTGCAGCCTGGCATTCCTGTTCTCCTTGGGCCATGATTCCACTGAAGCCTTTACCTCCGATCAGGACCCATGGTGGTGGAGAGAACTTATAAAAGACACCCTTGCGCTGGGGATGTAGCTCAGTGGTTCCGGCGCCTGCTTTGCAAACACAAGGACCCGAGTTCAATCCCCGGTACCAAAAAAAAGAAAAGAAAAGAAAAGACACCCTTGGGCACAGCTCTCTAGGGCAGAGTGAGCACTCGTGTGTTCTGAGGTCCCTTTCCCCGCAGAAGTGACAGCCAAGGTGACCCTGAGGACTCAAGAGTGGCAGGCGCTGCTCGGTCATATGGAAGGGACAACTGAGAAGAATCTGTCCATCTCCCGGGCAGCTGCTGGCTCTTGGCTCCTTCCCAAGTGCCCCCCTCTCACTATGACAGGAAAGCAGTGGTCATCGTGACAGTGAGGAATGGCAGAGGGTGATCAGTCAGACCCAGGACCTTGAGATCCCTCCCCCTGGCTATGCCTGGCCTTGGCACCCCGTCTTTCAGCGGAAAAACCCCTGGGGGCGAACTGGACTCACAGGTGTGCTGGCAGTTTTAGAGCCCAGCCCAGGCTTTGGAGGGGGTTGGAGGAGCAGAGGAACAGTCCGGGGTACCCTGGGAGGGAGGGAGGCAAAGAACTCAAAGTCCTAAGGAATTCGTCAATCAGATCATAACTCCTACCCAAATCCCAAAAACTGATCCTGTAAATTACTGAGAAAGAGCATAGCCTGCCCACATCCTTGAGCCAGGCCTAAAACCTTTACACATTCCTCACACAGCACCTAGTTCACTCTGTGCCTCTCTCCCCATCCCCCAGAACTGCCAATGCTTTAGGACAGCCATGCTATTACATTCCCCCTTGTCCACTGTGTTAGCACTGTACCTAGCATGGAGCAAACACTGCTGAACACAATGTATCTGAAAGGCCTGTGTATTTCTTGCTCTCCTTTAAGAGAATGTTCCCTGGTTTCTCACTGGCTGTGTGGTCCTCAATTTCCAGCTGGCCCCAAACATTTCCCCTTTTATATATTCACCCTGCCCTTCTCTTACTAAAGTAGCACCTATACCCAGTACTCAGGAGGCTGAGGCAGGAGGATCACGAGTTTGAGGTGAGCCTGGGCTACATAGTGGATTCAAGGCCAGCCTGAACCACATAGTGAAACCCTGTCTCAAAAAACAAAACAAAACAAAAAACTAGCACAATTAGGGTGCATTCCAGCCCCTACATGGCAAGAATTAGTGACTGTGGTAATGAAGCTTAATTGTCAACTGGATGGGCTTAGGGGCCTCCTAGGGGATAGTAAAGCACACTTCTGGCTATGCCTCGGTAGGCCATGAGGACGTGACCTTGGGGACTATATCTGGTCCCTCCCCCCGCCCGCTTGGCACTGTTCCCCTGCTCTGCTTCCCAAATGAACACCATGAACTGAGCAGCTTTGTTCCACCTTCCTCTTCTACCATGATGCTTCTGCCTTAGAACCACTGACCATGGACTAAACCCCCTTAAAATCTGAGCCAAATTAAATCTCTCCTTTACATTGTGGGTGTTGAGTATTGTGTCCCAGTAACAGGAAAGCTGGCCAGTACAACAACCCTGAGGAGGTTGTAGTGCAGTGGCTGGCTGGCCCTGACCCCATGAGAGTTCAGCCCAGGGCCATAAACACTGCAGAGATGCTCACAGCCAACAGGTCCACACTGCCTTGCTCCGAGCTGCATGCTGGTGCATCGAGCAAGTAACTGGAGGGCTGGCAACATGCTTGGTAGGCAATGTGTGGCTGAAGCTCCAGCTCAAACTGTGCTAAGGCAGGAGGGGACCGTGCTTCTCTGAAGATTATAGAGCAAGGAAGTGCCATGGTGACAAGTGTGACACAGTCCTGCCATGTTCAAGACTAACTGAGAGCACACTCCTCATGCCTTTGCCACACTCATGCCTCCGCCACTGGCGGAAATGTGGAGTCAAGCACTGCTTGCTTTGGCTCATGTATGGGCACCGGGCAGCCCAGGTTCCAAGGTCATCTCAGGGTCAGACTCCTGAGGTCTCCCTGCTCCTCTGGCTCCTTGAAATTCTCTCTGGACACCACAGCAGAGGGGCTCCATAAAAATATGAAGTGCAAAATTTAAACATAGGGAGAATTCTCTACTGCTCAAAAAGTCTGAGGGGAAAGGAGGGGCCTTCTCAAGCAAGGTGTGGGGATTCTTGGAGCCTCTACATGAATCATGAGGCCCAAAGGACAAGGAAGAAATTTCACCTACCCAGAACCCAATCCAGTGCCCAGCCCATGGAGTCCTGCCTGACCCCACACACAGCAAGGGTGCATCTACAAAGACCATGCCTCTAGTCCTCATAGGGGAGGAAGGAGGGAAGCTCAGGCAAAAGGGCCATCTGGAGACCATTACTCAGCAGAAGAGCTCAAATGAAACAGTGGTGAGGTTATAGAAATACCAGAATCTCACACTGCTGGTGGGAGTGACCAACGGCACAAACACTGAACTTTCTTAGAAAATTAAACACAAATCAACTCTAAGATCCAGTGATTCAGTTTTATCTGCTGCAACTTTATTATCACCACCATGAGCTAATATCACCAGGACCCATCAAAATCCAGGGCAACTGATTCCCCAGGTCTTCCGAATCAAAGCTTCTGTCGTCCTTCACACCAGATTCCTACCATAATATCCATGTGCCCTCACTGTCTGCTCTGATGTCTGCTCTGAGTTTATCTGGAAGCGATGTGCCTGAGTTGTGTACTGCACAACTTCAGGGGGAAGGAACAGGGATAAGGTGAGGGAGGAGTGTCAATCTGATTGGCTTTGGGATCGGCCCTGGGGATTGGCACTTAGAAGTGAGGCCTCTGGGAGGTAACCAGGATTAGATAACGTCATCATCAAGGCAGGGGCCCCGTGACTGGACATGGGCGCCTTTCTACAAGGGAGGGAGACTAGAGGAAACTCAGGATTTGCCAGCAAGAAAGACATCACCAGCTATGACCCCGTGACCTTGGACCACGACTGGGAGCCCAGATAAACCTCTTTTCTTTATAATTTCCCCAGTCTGTGTGCTTGTTATTAGCAACAGAAAATGGAACCATAAGACTGCAAAGCCTTTCAAAGTGAAAAAAGCATGATGGAGTAGAGCACTGTGGGTAATTCCTGAATCTAAGCAGCAGCTCTGGAGCAACGGAGGCAGCAATGGTGTGAAAATGAGCTCTAAAGACTGACTTTACGCTAGAATTGTGCAAACTGGATGGTGACATATAATGTAAAGATTTACAAAATGAGGTCAGCTGGAAATAGAATGAATTTGAACTTTTTTCAGCAAATCCTTTAGCACCAGAACTACAGAGCAATTCTGGACCCTTGGGGGAAGGAATCTGAAGAGAGCAAAGCAAGCACTAGTTTACTTGGCAGGTAACGGACACTTCTGTATACCTGAGACGGACATCACCAGAAGATGCAAGGGTATCCAAATTCAGGCAGGGTGACAGTTAGCTCCTGGGCAGTAAGTCCATGTCTTCCTTTTCGTTTTAATTACTGGTGGTGCTGGGGATGGAACACAGGGCCTCATGCTCCACCACTGAGCTGCAGTCCAGCCTGCTTAGTGAGTTATCAAAAGCACTGCAAATATGTGACCACATTCTCTTCTGGGTATCTGTGGGATTAGTGCCAGGCCCAGAGCACACTGAACTCTCTCTCTCCCTCTCCCCCCCTCCCTCTCTCTCTCTCTCACCTGTGGGATGAGACGCCAAAGCCAGGAGTGCCACACTGAAAAACAACAGCACAATGGTTAGCGGAGCTCCTTCAGCATGGGTAAAATAATAAAACAAAGAGCATTAAAAAACAAAAACAAAGTTTCAGCCATTCTATTTTTGTTTGTTTGTTTGTTTCAGGGTCTTGCTCTGTAATTCAGGCTGGCCTTGAACTCACTATGTAGCCCAAGCTGGTCTCGAATTCCTGGCAATCCTCCTGCCTCAGCCTACTACTTACTGAGTGCTGGGATTACAGGCTTGTGCCACCATACCTGGCAAGCCTTTCTACTTGAAAAGTTAAATTTGCCTGAAAGCAAATTACCCACAGCAGCTGGCCCCATCCTTCCCAAACCCAACTCCAGAGAGTAAAAGGCCCTTGGGATATCCCAGGTTTTCACAAAAGGACTGAATCCAGCCGTGGGACAGACTTAGGGTCTCCTGTCCCACCTGCAGGTCAGTTGTGCCACTGTTCTTGGCCCCGGCTGCCCCTATTATCACCCTCACCTAATTCACCAAGAGTATTTGAAAGCTAAACAAAGCAAACTCCAAATTACAAGTCAGTCACAATCTGAAAGCATCAAAGTATATTTTTGCTGTAAAATAACTGTAGAGCCGGACATGGTGGTGCACACCTATACTCCCAGCATTTGGGAGGCTGAGGCAGGACTATCACTTTGAGGTTGAGGCCAGCTTGGTCTACACAGAGAGTTGAAGGCCAGCCTGGACTACACAGTGAGACCCCGTCTCAAAAAAGATAACAACAAGACACAACTCACGCAAGACTGGAGACGGCAGTCGAACGCTTTGCCATCTTGTTTTCTTTAGAACACACATAACCTGTACATGCTCCAGTTTTAGCTCCCTAGCAGAAGTTATTGCTCTTATCACAGAATAGGAGGGGCCTCTCTTCATCTCCAAATAGCCCCCAAATCCCATCATCAGGATCACTCCAAAGGGTGACCCTAAAATAAAAATTAGGGGGGTAGAGCCAGGGATTTAGCTCAGTGGTTCTGCTGCCTGCCTCGCAAGTGCAAGGTCCCAAGTTCAATCCCCGGTACCAAAACAAACAAACAAACAAACAAAAAATTAGGGGGTTAGCAATAAAAAAAAAAGAAATCACTGAATCAAAGAGTTGGAGATCAAAACAAGGTTGAGAAAACACCTCACCCCAGAAAGAATGGCTGCTATCATGAAATCAACCAATAACAAATGCTGGCGGGGGTGTGGGGAGAAAGGAACCCTTCTCCATTGTTGGTGGGAGTGCAGACTGGTGCAACCACTGTGGAAATCAATATGGAGATTCCTCAAACAACGAGGACTGGAAGTCCCATTTGACCCAGCTATTTCCCTGCTGGGTATCTTCCCAAATCAAAGAGTTGGTTCTCTAAGCCCTATTTGGAATTTTGCAAGTATAGTTTTGTTGTTATTGTTGTTGTTTTGAGACAGGGTCTCACAGTGTGGTTCTGGCTAGCCTGGAACTTGCAGTGGTCCTCCGGACTCTCCTGCCTCGGCCTCCTGAGTGCTGGGATTACAGGCATGTGTAATTGGCTGCTGGCTGCAGGTGTAGCTTAACCTGCCCCCAGGTCTTCCTCTCTGTCTTCCTTGGGAACAAGAACCACATCGTATTCCTCTCTGGATTCCAGTGCTAGTAGTGTCGGGCACACAGAGGGGCTCACTGTGTGTTCTAACACACTGCATTGCCTCTAGGTGTAGTTGTGGTGAGAAAATGTTTGAAGAAAAAATAAAACTTGAGGCCCCCTATAGTTCCAAAGTTATAAATTACATGCAAATTCTGAGGAAGTTATTCTAACAAAAAGGTATACCAAGCCAGGCAACCAGCAGATCTTTAAATTCACTCATTCAACAAACGCTGAGTGCCTAGTATTTGTCAGGGACTGTTTTAATATCTGCGAAGACAGAATGAACAAAATACAAGAGATCCCTATGGTCTCAGAAAATAGAACAGAAAACATGACACTATGCTCTCCACATGCTAAACTCCAGGATATTTCTTCAGTTTCAGGAAGTCATACACAGAGAGAATGCCTACTTCCTGGTCACACATCCACAAAATCTTATCTGCAAAATAAGGAGATGCAGAATGAACAAACAGCGGAAGAGGCTCCCCTGCCGCCATTCCAAGCTCCTAGGGCAGAGAAGGTGAGCCACGCGGGTGCCAGAAGCACCCCCCTACACCCCCGTGGAAATGAGAAGACACGTAAACAAGCCTCAGAAACAGACTTCCAGATCACCTACAGCAGCCCCAAAGAGAAACGAGATGGAACAATCTGATACTCAACTACCTGGACTCCCTGAACTGGCAACAAAAGAGGATCTGGAAAAAATGAAATCAGAAATAATTTCTCAGATAACACCAAAGATTGTGCCCATAGTGTAAGACATGATTAATAAATCTAGAGAGGACACAGATGAAAAAATAGAGGATCTGAGGAACATGATGGAATCCCAACATAGGAAAAAAATGGAATCCATAAAACAGATGCAAACAGATTTCCAGGAGATTAAAAACTCCATTGAAAGTCTAGGCAGCAGAATGAACCAATGTGAGGACAGAATTTCAGATACAGAAGATAAGATTGCAATTAGTGACCAGGAAAAGAAAAATTGCTGCAAAATTGAAAGGGACCATGAGAAATCAATCCAGCAGCTGTTAGGCGATGCAAAGAAGAATAACATAAGACTGATTGGAGTCAATGAAGAAAGAGGAGAGAGTGCAGATGACATAAAAAAATTGTTCACAGAAGTGATGCCAGAAAACTTCCCAAGGAGGGGAAAAGAACTTGACATACAGATACGTGAGGCATATAGGACTCCAAATAGCCTTGATCAAAAAATATCTACACATAGGCATATAATAGTTAGGATTCCAAAAATCCAACCGAAGAACAAAATTCTACAAGCAGTGAGAGAAAAGAAACAAATCACATACAAAGGAAAGCCCATCAGAATCACAGCAGACTTCTCAATGCAAACCCTCAAGGCAAGAAGAGCTTGGAGTGATGTATTTCAAACCCTAAAGGAGAACAGCCTACAACCCAGATTGATGTACCTTGCAAAACTATCTTTCAAAATTAATGGAGAAATAAGATATTTTCATGATAAAGAGCACCTTAGGAACTTCATGAATACCAAGCCAGCACTCCAAAAAATTTTAGACTATATCCTAGGAAAAGACAATGAGGATCACAACCCCAGGAAGCCCAGCAGAAAGAATCCATTGGGCATGACAAATTAAACACAAAGGGGGAGAATCCAACAAAAAGAAAAAGTCATGACAAGGCTTTTTAAACTTTTAACTTCATCTCCCTAATGAGTATATAATTCAATCTTGTTATTGTTCATGATTAGTATTTTTCTGATTCTAGTGTTGCACACCTTTCCTTGTGCTGTACTGGCTATTTATCATCTTCTTGTGTCTACTTTTTAATTGGGTTGTCTATTAATGAGCTGTAAGAGTTCTTTATATATTCTGGTCATAGGTTATATGCATTGTAAATATGGTCTGTTTAAGGACTACTTTTCATTTTACGATGTCATTTAAAGTTCTAAATTTTGATGGAATCTCATTTATCAATTTCTTTCTTTTATACATCATGTTTTTTGTATCCTAGGACGTTCTTGCCTACCCTAAATTCATAAACATTTTCCTTTATAATTTCTTCTTCAAGTTTTATACATTTAGCCATTCATATTTAGGTTCATAGATCCTTTCAAGTTATTTTTATGTATGGAAATACAGGGTTGAGGTTAATTTTTTATATACAGATACCAGGTGTTCTAGTGCCATTTGCTGAAAACACTATCTTTTCCTCGGCTCTTGAATTGAGTTTATATTCTATAAAACGTTAATGTTAAGTAATCTTTCAAAACTCAGTGGACCATATATGTGTGGTCCTATTTCTAGATTCTCTGTTTTATTCCAATGATCTATATGTCTTTCCTTACACCAACATTGCCTTGATTACTGTAGCTTTAGAGGAAGTCTTAAAATTAGGTACTAAACGTCTTCCAACACTGTTGTTGTTTTTTTTTTACTTTTCTAGGTCCTTTGAACTCCTACATAACTTTTAAATTTCAATATCCAATTCTTCATTTATAGCAAGTATACACAGACCTGAATTTTTATATATACCTTGTGTTTTCTAATCCTGCTAAATTCAAATACAAGTTCTAGGGGCTCCTAGAGATTTCTTAGTATTTTCTCTGTAGATGATCATTTCATCTACATATAAAGATTTTGCTTCTACCTTGCCAATCCTATCCTAATTGTGTCATTTTATTGTCAGACTATTTTGGTTTGGGCCTATGTTTCAAAGTTTAATGGACAGATGAAGAGTAAGCATATCTGCCCTTGTTCCCCACCTTAAGGAGAAAGCATTGTTATCTTCTCCATTCATATAAGGCATTCTCGCTGGAAGTATGGAGTACATGTCTTTAATCTGTTGAGAAGTTTCTGTTCTACTTCTAGTCTCCTGATAGCTTTTACCATGAACAGCTGTAGAATTTAGTCCAATACTTTTTCTCCAACTAGTGACAGGATCATATGGCTTCTTCATTTCCTCTGTTAAAATGATGACTTTTGGGGGTGGATCTTCCAATGCTGAACCAACACTGCCATCCCTATAATAAAACCACTTTCTACATACTGCCAGATCTGACTTCTAATAGTTTGTTTTGTTAAACAAATTTCTATCTATGTTCATACTTTTTTTTTCTATTATCTTTATCCAGTTTTAGGATTAGCACAATGTTATTTTCCTAAAATGAGCGGAGAAGTGTTCCTTCTTTTTTCTGCTTTAAATGTTTGATATAATTTATCAGTTAAAATGTATATAAGCCTGCTGTTGTCATATAGGTAGGTTTTCAAGCTAGGAATATACTTTCTTTAATAGGTGCTATTCAAATTTTATATTCCCTCCAGAGTTAGTTTCATTAATTTGTCTTCCCAGGTACTTCTTAGAAGTTGTCAAATTTATTTCAAAACAGATTTTTGAAATATGCTTTCTATATCCTTTTAAATTCTGTAAAATCTGTGGTAATGTCTCCTAGATCTTGATATTGTAATTTTAAAAATATATAATTGATATTGTATAATAGGAAGTAAAGGTCTAAAGGAGCATGGGAACTGGGAAGGGTAGGGGAAAGGAAAGAAGGGAAAAGAAAAAATATGAGAAAAGGAAAAAAATGGAAACAAAATCTTTGCAAATAGGGAAGGGTGGAGGGGATGAAGGGAGGGGAGGGGAAGGGGAAAAAAATAAGAACCAAGATGCATCATGTAATGGTACAAGATCCCAATGATGAATGTAACTGCATTCTATACCTAAAATGTACCAAGAAACTTAATGGGGGGGTGGGGAGAATGAACAAGAAGCATGGTGATAATTTTCTACTTAAACATGTGGGGAGAGACCCAAGTCTGCCTTCTATTAAAAAGAAACGGTGTGTGCTCAGTTCGACAGCACACGAACTAAAAAGACATGGTGTACAAGCGCATGTGCTGATTTCACTCCTTATAAATGATCCAAACTCCTGGATACAGAGCAAAGCCTTTCCAGTCTCAGAAGTCCCACTCATTTTCAGCCCCACGTACATCCTTCCCTTTTCCTCTTTCCTTCATCCTTTGCCCCTACCTGTGTCCTAGTCCCATCTCTACACTAGAAACATTAGACAAAGTCAGCACCAGGGAGCAAACAAACTAAATGGGGTCTAGAAGGGTCTGCCAAAGGCGAGGACCATCCTACTATGTATCTATCTGCCTCTCTCCGAATCCTGAGAGCGTAAAGCAACTCCTAGCCTCAGCAGGCAGAGCTGCAGGCAGCCCAGACAGAAGAGCCCTAAAGCTCAGCTGACTGCAGGGTTCTGGGTGTTGATTCCAGCAGCAGGCACTAGCAAGAGACAAAAGAGAGGCTCATCCTGATTCACACCTCTTCATCACTCGTATTGGAAGGAAACCCTGGAAACGAGTCAGGGCTTTAGCAGCGTGTGCCGCAGCCTCAGGCAGGAAGTGAGAGCTCCAGGCTCACTGCTCAGTGCATTAGAAATAATCCTCACATCAGCTGTAGGAAGAAGACAGAGAAAGAGCTGAGGGTCACAGAGGCCCCTTTCCCAGAACCCTATTCCTTGCTGTGTGATGCAGCTGTACCTTCTGTGCAGATCTGCCTAACAAGGCCCAATGTCTTAGAAACGTTTCTCGTGAGCTGAGTGTGGTGGTGCACACCTATAATCCCTGCACTTAGGAGGCTGAGGCAGGAGGATCAGCAAGAGGTTTAGGCCCACCTGGGGTACACAGTGAGACTGTCTCAAAAAAAAAAAGAAACGTGTTTGTGGTGTGTGGGTTTTCGTTGTTTGGGGGGTCCTGAGCATGTTAGAAAGTGCTCTGCCAACCACTGATTTACGCCTCCAGCCCTGGAAACACATTAAACACCAAGAGGCTTCTGCATTTTCAGAAATGTCCCCAAGAAAACAGCTGGTGGGTCTGAGCAGAGAATGACTGTTTTCTGCCGAGAACAAAGGCAGCCCCAGCCGTGCTTGGGGTGTCTTGCGCTTTACAAGGCGCTGTAATAAGTGTAGGACATTTCCAAGCCTCTTCTGCAGAAGGAGCACCTGGCTCAGTGTTCAGTCTCAGTCCAGGTCTCCCTCAGGAATCGGCTGGGGCTCAGCTCAGACCTGGCTGCTCTTTAGCACTGGGCAACCTGGGGTTCCCAGCAGCGAACCTCGCTTCTCCAGCAGTGCACAAGTGGGGGCTACTGAAACCCAAGAATGATGCTGGATCTTCTATTTAGAGAAGTCCAGATGCCGTGTTTAAAAGTTATAAACTGGGCCACACGAGCAAGATAGGGATTCCAGACCGGAAGTACAGGCTTATTCTGCCAAAGAAAACACTGCGGTTGCTCCATGTTCTGTAAAAACCATTAGTCTCTGGGAATGATTCTGATGGTGATGGTGATGGTGATGGTGATGATGATGACGATGAGGCCTCCGTGACTGAAGGCCTTCAGGGGGGAAGCAGCTAAGAAGTTCGCCATGAACGGTCTCAGTGCGATGCCCAGGCTGAGCCTGAACGTGCGATCCTCTTGCTTCAGCCTCCTACAGTGCTAGGATTATGGGGTACACTCAGCTACCTTCACTTTTTTAGTGAAGAAATTAAGGCACGAAAGAAAGTTAAACAAACTCACCCCACAACAAACTGGAAATTCAGAAGGCCCTTGCTGAAGATTCCACTGTATATGAATATTCAGTATTTATGATGGGGCGCAGAAAAATGGAGGAAGGAAATCTCAAATTGCTTTTGGGAAAACATTGAAAGCCCAAGTACAGTATTTTCACTAAAAGCAGTTAAGATCTGGAGAAAAGAATGGAAAAGAAAATAGTGAGAAGGAGAAATAGAAAAAGTAAAATTTGATGGAAAAAATGCATTTGTCATATCTGCTTATAAAAAAAACAAGTGCAGGAAAAAGCTGGAGAGGAAGAAAGAAAAGAGGGCTGCCCACTCCAGCACGTTGCGGGTAACTGGGCGGAGAGAGTGCAGTGGGCTTTGTGGGGCTTCAGAAGCGCTCGTTAAATCAAGGGCTGGTGAAGAGGAGGTTTCCAAAGGCAGCTGTGTGAAGCCAGTTCTGTGACAAAGGAAGAGAAATCCAGGGGTTACGGAGAGGAAGGAAGTTCAGAGAGCAGAAAAGCCCAGGAGAAACGAGGGCTGGTGACCCTGGTGAAATAGAAGAAAATAAAGTGAACCCAGGAAGGGAAAATGCAGGGGAATTTCTGGAGAGACAATGAAATGATCTCGAGAGGTGCGAAGGAGGAAGAGAGCAGCACGGAAAGGAAGGAAGGGAGGGAGGGAGGACGCACAAATAACGAGGCACACAGGGCACACAGAGATGGGAGGAACAAGAAGGGTTCCATCTTCAGGGAGAAATCAACACAGCGGCAGGCAGCTCGAACTCCAGGCCAAGGACCAGTGCCTGGATCAGAAGGAGCCAGCAAGATGAGGAACGTGGGGGAGGACAAAGAGAGAAGCCCGGAGAGACTCCGAAGCAGCACCGGGAGCAGAAGAGACTCCATCCAGGAAAGGCGTGCATGGGGCCAAGGGGAGAGGCCAGGCGCCGAGGAGGAGTGGAGAGGACTTGGAGAGGGGCCACGGGGACCCTGTGACGTCGGCGGGGACGCTCCGCCAGGTGAAGGCTGTGGGCTGGTTAGGAAGGGGAGGGGGAACTCCTCCTGCGCTTGCTTCTGGGGGCCTAAAGAAATGTGCTGACAGTGGTTGTATTCGTAAATATATTTCAAAATTCATTTTTTAAGTTTCAATCAAAAGTCAGTCCTTTTATCGAGAATGTTTGTCCAGAAATATATACATATACATTCTGTATATATACACACACATAAACATATCTATATATAATATTTCCTTATCAAATACACCTTCTTGGTTGTATTCAAGAACCATAAGCATCCTGGGCATGGTAATCCCAGGACTTGGGAGGCTGAGGCAGGAGGATCCCATGAGTTCAAGGCCAGCCTGAACTATGGTACATAACGAGACCCTGTCTCAAAAAACAAACAAACAGGCCCGGGATTTGGCACAGTGGCACTGTGCCTGCCTCGAAAGCGCAAGGCCATGACTTCAATCCCTGGTACCGAGAAAAAACAAACAAACCAACGAACCAACAAGAACATGTGTGCTAAATCCATGTAGGTACTTAATGAGGAAAACCAGCTCCACTACAACCATTAAAAAGTAAACAGCTCTGCTAATAATGTTGCTTTTGTTGCAGTAGCTGTTTTGTTTTATAAATGTACTTCAGATAAATATATGTAATACTTTGAAAAATAGAAAAAATTGTTATGCTTTATGCTCTGAAATCTGTGTAAAATATAAAGTGTCAACCATGCATCTTGTCTAAATAACTTTTCAGCACACAACATATACTTGGCTTAGATGAAAGTAAAAACAGTAAGATGCCTGCACTTTTAATCCATGCTTTTATCTTATATTTCACTTACTTATGTCACAATTCCTCTTCTTGTTGTGTTATTTAGTAAAATTCATTTTAATTTGTAAAAAATAAAAGTCAAGCTTCAAACGTGATTGTACCTTACAAATAAATATCCCTTGAAAACCCCTGGAACCTCAGTTCTAGGAGTTCTGGGAGTACTGGGGCTTCACATCAGAAGAAGCGTGTGGGGAACTCTTCTCTTTCTTCCCAGGCTCAGTCCTGCACCCCGACAGTGAGCGGATGCGCAGTGTGGATGCCTCAGCCTCGGGGCACCTCCACCTCAGCCCCTGCCAGCAGCAGCCTCTCTTCTGCTCTTCTAGGAACAAGGGAACCCAGGAGGGCTGCAGCGGGGCTCAGGGCTACCTGGTAGGATTCCAGGGAGCATCTAGAAGCCAGAGGCTTGGGCTGAAGCATCCCTGAGCCCACAGGGGACAGATGTGGGGCTCAAAGGTCAGGGCCGGAGCACCTCTTGTCTGAGAGCTGCACTGCTACAGTGGACCCTTGACTTATGAACTCAATTTGTTCATGAGGGCTGGCTGTAACTCGAGTTGGTCAATGAAGGCTCAGGCTCCTCTACACAGCCTTCAAAGTCTCTCTCCTGTACACAGGTAGATCTCTTTAAGGGTCAAATCTGTATCTGAAATTTAGTAAAATACTTTTTCTGCAACTAGTGACAAGATCATATGGCTTTTTCCTTTCCTCTGTTAAAATGATGACTTTTGGGGGTGGATCTTCCAATGCTGAACCAACACTGCCATCCCTATAATAAAACCACTTTCTACATCCTGCCAGATCTGACTTCCAATAGTTTGTTTTGTGAAACAAATTTCTATCTATGTTCATACTTTTTTTTATTATCTTTATCCAGTTTTAGGATTAGCACAATGTTGATTTCCTAAAATGAGGGGAGAAGTGTTCCTTCTTTCTTCTACTTTAAATGTTTGATATAATTTATCGGTTAAAATGTATATCAGCCTGCTGTTGTCATATAGGTAGGTTTTCAAGCTAGGAATATACTTTCTATAATAGGTGCTATTCAAATTTTATATTTCCTCCACAGTTTCATTAATTTGTCTTTCAAGGTACTTCTTAGAAGTTGTCAAATTTATTTCAAAAAAGATTTCTATATCCTTGTAAATTCTGTAAAATCTGTGGTAATACCCTCTAAATTTTGATATTGTAATTTTAAAACTGTATAATTGGTATTGTGTAACAGGAAGAAAAGGTCTAAAGGAGTAGGGGAAGTGGGAGGGGTAGGGGAAAGGAAAGAAGGGAAAAAAATATGAGAGAAGAAAAAAAATGGAAACAAAGTCTTTGCAAATAGGGAAGGGTAGAGGGGATGAAGGGAGGGCAGGGGAAGGGGAAAAAAATAAGAACCAAGAGTAGAAAAAGGTTTTATGAACAAAACCTCAGTTGCCCGTGAACTAGCACAATGAACAAGTGGGATCTCTTATTAAAAAGCTTCTGCATAGCAAGAGAAACCACCAGCAGTGTGAAGAGACAACCCACAATGTGGGAAAAAATCTTCACCTGCTCTTCCTCAGACAAAGGTCTACTATCTTGAATCTATAAGGAACTTAAAAAGATCAGACCTCCCAAATTTAAAGACCCATTCTGAAAATGGGCATCTGAGATGAACAGACATTTCTCAGACAAAGAAGTAGAAATAGCAAATAAATACATGTAAAAATGTTCAACATCACTGGTCATTCAAGAGATGCAAATGAAAACAACGCTGAGATTCCACCTCACTCCAGAAAGAATAGCTGCTATCATGAAATCCACCAATAACAAATGCTGGTGGGGCTGTGGGGCAAGAGGAACCCTGCTCCACTACTGGTGGGAGTATAGACTGGTGAAAGCACTGTGGAAATCAGTATGGAGATACCTCAAAGAACTAGGACTGGAAGTCCCATTTGACCCTGCTATTCCACTGCTGGGGATCTTCCCCAAAGAATTAAAGGAGCATACCACAGTGATATATGTGCACCCATGTTCATAGCAGCACAGTTTGTAATAGCTAAAACTTGGAAACAGCCCAAATGCCCATCAACTGGAGACTGGATAAAGAAAATGTGGTTTTTTTATAAAATGGAGTACTACTCAGCCATAAAAAATGAGAAATTAGAGACATTTATAGCTAAGTGGATGCACATTGAGGTGATGCTCTTAAGTGAAATAAATAGGACACACATGTATAAATACCAAATAGTTTCTCTAGTGTGAGAAACTGAAAGTGTAAATAAGGACTAAAACGTGCAATAAATAATGTGAATTAGGAAGCAAAGGGGCAAAGGGGAAGGGGAAGTGGGAGGGCTAGTGGAAAGGAAAGAAGGGAATCAAATTAATATGAGAAAATGGACAAATGGAAACAAAATCTTTGTAAATAGGGAGGGATGGAGGGGTTGAAGGGAGGGCTGGGCAAGGGTGAAAAATGAGAACCAAGAGAGATTATGTAAAGGTGCAAATTTCCAGTGATGAATGTCATTATATTGTATACCTAAAATATACCAATGACTAGAATGAATAATCGATAATGCAAAATAGGAAGAAAAGGTCCAAAGGGGTAGGGGTAGTGGGAAGGGCAGGGGAAAGGAAAGAAGGGAAAGGAAAAATGATGAGAAATGGAAAAAATGGAAACAAAGCCTTTGTAAATAGGGAAGGGTGGAGGGGGTGAAGGGAGGGCTAGGAATGGGGAAAAAATAAGAACCAAGATGCATCATGTAAAGGTACAAGTTCCCAATCAGAAATGTAAATGTGTTGTTTACCTAAAATGTACCAATAAAAGAATTTAAATTTAAAAAAAAAAAAAAGAACCAAGATACATCATGTAAAGGTACAAGATCCCAATGATGAATGTAACTGTACTTTATACCTAAAATATACCAATAAACTTAATGGAAAAAAAAATCTGTATCTGAGACCAGCTGAAAGCAGAAGCGGCTGGCATTTGGGTTGTAACTCAGGACTTTGGTCCTAAGTTAAAACTAAAATTCCAGTCATAACCCAAGTTGTTCATATGTCAGGCCAGCTGTAATTCGAAGGTCCACTGTATTTGGTTTCCTCAATTCTGTTCATCTCACAAATGATTGAACTTGCTTTCCTTCCAGGCCTAACTGCTCAGAGCTCTTATAATCATAGTATTATTAGAAAATAAAAATTCATTAACTCTAGGATTGTTTAACACTGCTCTTTAAAAAACGTACCTGAATATATAGTTTAAGTACTGCTGGTCAATATCACTAAGGCACAAGAAAGAAAAAGATAAGACATGAAATAACACAAGTAATTCTTAAATACATAAAGTAGTCATTATCTTCTTCAATAAATTCTAAGTAAGTTACCATTGTTGTAAATTATCAATAAATAGGAGGGGGCTGGGGATGTAGCTCAGTGGCGCTGCGCCCGCCTGGCAAGTGCAAGGCCCTGAGTTCAATCCCCAGTACCCAATAAATAAATAAATAAATAAACAAACAAATAAATAAATAAATAAATGGGAGGAAGAATAATTTACATTCAAAACAGTTCTAGTTTTTTTTAAAAAACCTGGATAAATTTTTTAAATTTCTTTATTTCTAAAAATTGTTTAAAATTTTTTAATTTGTACATAATAATTTTTCCTTGATTCGTTTCTTAAAGAAACAGTACTTATTTAGCATATTGCACACATTTTCCTCTGTGGCCAACTGCTTCCCACTGGCCACTCTCAAAGGACTGTGGGTCCAGGCCACCAGCCTGGTTTCTAAAGTGACTGTATTTAACAAATAACAGCAGCGGTAACAAACAGTGAAACTCTTAGTGTCTATTCTAAATATCATACGGGATTTAAAATAATTATTTGCTGCTTATCTGAAATTTGAATTTAACTGGGCAGCCTACATTTTAGACAATTCTCCTGGCTTTTTCATCCAAAAGCACTTTATTAAAGAACAAAGGGATCTGGGCGCGGTGGCACACATCTGTACTCCGAGCACACTGGGAGGCTGAGGCAAGAGGGTCTCAAATTTGAGCCCAACCAGGGCAATTTATCAACTTAGCAAGACCCTGCCTCAAAAATATTTTTAAAAAGGACTGGGGATGTAACTCAGTATGAAGGCCCTGGGTTCAGAATCCAACACTGAAAAAAATGTTTAAAAGCTCCATGGAAGTCGAGGTTTCTCAGAGTGCATGACCTGCTCCCCTTCTTTTGCAGGCCTCTGGCAGCCCCAGCACAGCCAGGCCAGTCTCAGGCCCTGACCCCCAGCTCCAGCTTGGCGGGGCCACAGTGATCATCTTTTTCCACCTACCTTTGCCAAGGTGGTTCTGTTGGCTGCACATAGTGAAGGCCTCATTTTACCCAAGAATAGGCTGGAAGCCCGGAGACTCCTGGGTATAAACTGAGTCCCCCTGAGCTAGAGGTGTCCAGCCAGGGGCCCCAGCAGTGGGCCACATGCACACCCTGACACTCTCCTCTAGGTGGCTGTCCCGCAGGAAGGAGGCCGAGAATCCAGGGACCCGCAGCCAGGTGGAAGAGGCTCAGCAGCAAGAGCAGAGGGGGTGCTTAAGAGTGGGGTCTGCGCCCTGTCTTCACCTGGCCTTGCCATCACAGAGACTCAGCCCTTTCCTCGAACCCAACTACAACCATGCCCACCACCCCCAGCATTAAGCGCTTACCTTAATGTGCTGAGTTTCCAGGCCTTGCGTAGTATTTTATAAACCCCTGGAAATGAAGCAGTACGTGTGTCACCAGTGCATCCTGCTAAAGAGCCGCCTGCACTTGGGTGGGCACAACCAGGACAGGGGACCAGAACACTGGGGGCGTCAAGTGTGGGAACTCAGTGATCCTCCAGGGCGAAGCCGGCCAGTCCTTCAGGGGGCTGCAGAGAGGCCAGGCAGGGACAGCAGCTGGACAACAGGTGGATTCCACCCACAGGAAGGCTCTCTCCTGAGTACCACACCAGGACAGAGAAATGCCTCAGGGGTTCTGACCAGCTGGCCTGCCTTAACAAAGGCAGTGTGCTGCTTCTTCCCCCTAAGACTTCGGACAAGAGACACTGCACGTGTGATTTCAAAGGACATCAGATGATCCTTTGAGTTCACCAACTACGTTTTTTAATTTTGAGGGGTAGATGACTGAAAGAGAGTTTTTTACATGACCTTCTAGATATCCTCTGTTTATATGAGCAGGCCAGGGCAGGCAAAACCCAGGCCAACATGGAAAAGTGGAAATTATATTGGAAATGGAAATATTTGAGGAAAAACTCCACAAAGAAAAGCCAACCCAGAAAACACCCATTTTGTTTTAACTTTTAACACCTTGTTTTAATTTTCCTATACCTTAGGGTTACTGAAAAGTGGATATAGAATAAAGACTAAATAACAAACTTAAGTAAGCATTCTTTTCAAACTTACCTACACAGAATAAGTGAATTACAGCCCAAAAATATCCCTCTGGATCAAACTGTAACACAGATTAAAAAGAGAAAAAATGGATTTTAAAAATGGCTGGACGTCCAGAGAAACAGGACCCAGTGTTGCAACAGAAACCCGAGTCAGCTCCGTGCAGTGCCCAGGCCTTGCCGGTGGTCCGTGTCTCCTTGTTCATCATGCAGAAGCCCACAGCATCCTAAGAGGACACCACCTCCAGCAGCCAGTTCCCTATCCCTGCGTCCACACGGCCTGCGAACGCACTCATAACAAGGAGACAGATCTTTTGCAAAAGGATAAGGGACCAATAGATGGAGGGGCAAGGGAAAGGATGTAAAAAGAACTAAGAGTGTTATGTACATGGACTAACTTCCCACCATGAAGGTCATCGTGAACTGCAAACAAACAATAATACAAACAAAAATTAAAACCTAAAAAAAACCCCAAATGCACATGCATGGCACCCAAGGACCTCCACGACAACCCCCACCAGCCCCTCCAAGTGCATCCACAGCCCCCAGCACTGAAACAAGGATGACCTGCATTTCCCTGGGCATGAAGGCTTAGCTCCACAACTTGGCCAAAGGGACTCATCTTCTTCCCTTCCTTACTCTCCATAGGACTTAATATCTGATACACTCTAAAGTTTCTTTATTCTTTGTTTCCACTGCCACCTGCTCTCCACTACATTATAAATTCCAAGAGAGCAGGAGTTAGAACTGGGTAGACACAAAGTAGTTGCTCAATTAAACTGAGTCCCAGAGTACTTTCGATCCCTCCCACATGCTGGCCTCACCTGCTCTCTCCTCCTGGCCAGCTCCTGCTCACTCTTCCAGATTTGGGTCCAGTAAATGACGTCTGGGTCACATAGCCAAATCCTCACTAATTCTTTAGCTGCTGACCTTGAGAGCCCTGCTATTCTTTAGCTATAAAATGGAGATAATAATAGTCCCTGCCCCTACAGAGTCACTGTGAGGTTTTAAATAAAATAGGGCACATAAAGCACTGGCAAAGAGCCCATCCCACGGCAGGATTCCTGTGACTGTTAGCGGGCCCTACTTCCCGGCCGAGCCTCCTCAGGTGTAGGGGCCCGTCCCACCCAGCACCAACCCTGACTCCCCACGGGGGTGCTGCCCTGTTGGCTTCTCTCTTTCCTCCCCACCACTCTAAATAGACGCCAATTTCTGCCAGCACAAGGACTGATCTTTGTGCCCTCAGAGCCTGGCTCTGTGCCTGACACTTGGGTGACTTCAGGATGCTGGGGGAGAACGGGAGGGAAAAAGGAAAGAAAAACCTGTTCAGAAGATGACTAAGAGGCCGGGGGTGGGGTCATCCGGGCCTCAGAAGGAAAACCACACAGCCACTGAAAATAATGTGACAATCGTTCCCCATAGAGGCCCCAGGGATTCCAGGAACAATGACTTGGGCTCAGTGCCCGAGGCTGGCGACTGAGGAGCGGGCACACAGGGTGGCCGGGCAGGTGACAGAGCACCGAGAACTGGGGGCGGCTCTGCCAGGTGGAGCTGCCCGAAGCTGGCGGCCTGGGAAGCTCTGCGCGTGCGCGAGGCTTCAGCGAGGAGAGGCGCTTTACAGGCACAGCGCGTTCCCGGACTTACCTGGGGGTCGTTGAAGGGAAGGCACCCCGCAGCGGCCAGGAGGAAGAGGGCACTGTGGACAGGCAGATAAAAAGGCAGCCTCACTTTCAACATCAAAGCGCCTTCCAGAGAGTGCAGAGGCGGAGGAGACCACCCCAGGGCCCCAGAGCCCCAGAGCCCCACTACCCACACCGCGTTCCCTCTCTGCTGCTCGGCTGGCCGCTCCACTATCCAGAGCCGGCCATTTGCCGGACACTGGAAGCCGAGGCTGGCTGCCCAGGAAGGCAGTGCGCGGTCCGGTGTCTAACGACGGGAGGGTTTCCAGCCCGCCTCAGGAAAAACACCAGAGACAAACTGGGAAGTCATATCACAATTGTGCTGGTTATAAAAAGGAAGATACATTCAAATCCTTGGCCACACCACCTAAACCACATGACCAACTCAGTGGCTCCAAGAAGGGACAGAGCCACATCACACCGTCCTGCCAGGACGCAACATCGCACACACATGTAATGTTCCTGCCAACACGCGGAGCCTGACCAAGCTGTAAGTGCTGAGATGGTCCTAAACTTGGGGACAGTCCACAAAGCGGCAGGTGGCACTTCAAAATGTGAAGGCAGCCAGGCGTGGTGGTACACACCTGTAATCCCAGCACTCGGGAGGCTGAGACAAGAGGATCGCCACAAGTTCCAGCCTGGGCTACAGTGAGTTCAGGGCTAGCCTGAACTACATAGCAAGACCCTGTCTCAAACCCCCATCAAAAAAATGAAGGCAATGAGAGGCGAGGAGCTATCTCAGATTAAAGGATGTGATACGGCCGTGCCATCTTTGAGGGGAAAATTGCTGGGAAAAAAATACTGGGAAATTGGCAAAATCTGAACATGAGTCAAAATTAGATAATAGTATTAGACATCAATTTTCTAAATTTAATAATTGTGCTGGTTATGTAAGAGGTAGTTTTTAGAGGATGCACTTTGAAATACTGGGGTAGGGTCCTGGTCTGCAACTTATTTACAAATGGTTCAGAAAAATAATAATATATATTCTTCTTTGGTAATGTGTATGTATGTGTACACAGGAGAGGAGAGAAGATGGGGAGACCGGAAGGTGAGAAATGAAAATGTAAAGAATGTTACCAAGGGGTGAATGTAGTAAACAGTACGTGGGAGTTCATTTTAATATTCTGGCAACTTTCTGTAGGCTTACACTTTATTTACCAGCTAAAAAGTGTTACTAGAAAAATACATATATCACTGGGCATGCTGGTGTACGCCTGTAATCCCAGCACTCAGGAGGCTGAGGCAAGAGGATTGCTGCAAGTTCCAGGCCAGCCTGGGCTACCCAGTGAGTTCAAGGGTAGCCTGAACTACACAGTGAGACCTAACTAAAAAAACAAAAAAATACACACACTGAAATATTTACAGATGACATGCTGTGAAGTCGTACTGAAGACAGGCAGTGGGTGGGTCCCTAAGTAGAAACACTGCTGAAGCTGAGAGAGGGCATCCATCTGCCTTGCACTGTATTTTTCTGTCTACTTCTCATGTGTTTGATAATTTCCACAATACAGTGTTTTTTAAAAATTCTTGCACAAAGGAAAAAAAGACATCGCCAATCACGAATCTTTTTAGAAAGCTGTGCTCAACCATCACAAAGCCCCTTTGGGTGTTTCTCAGCAGGACTCTCTTGGGCTTCGTATAGGAAAAGATCTGACCACCAGCTTCCCCCAGTCATTCTCTGCTTCTCAACAAAGGCACCAGAAAGCACAAAATCCAAACCACCTCTTGTCCCTCTCCTTCCCATGCCACCCCACTATGGACCATTCCATCAGGTGTAAACAGAAGCACCGAGCACAGCACCCTGTCACAGGATTCTGTCACATGTCGCTTCATTGGATCCCTATTCTGTAACAGACCAGCAAAGTGGGCTGGGCCGGAGGCAGGAGGATGGGCACAGGGGGCCCTGGGAGGGTGGGAAGGAGCGGGTGTGGCCTGAGGCTAACCTCCATCCACAGCCTCCCCACCTCCCAGACACACACAGCCTAGAGGACAAGGCAGAGCAGAGTGAGGTGAGCAGAGGCCAGATTCTGGGGGCTCCCTGGGTCTGCACAGCACCCCACAGCTTCTAGGTGGGAAGAGCGGAGACTCCCACAGGCCTGGTGCTCACCAAAGCAGAGGGCTTCCCAGAATACAGGGCGATCTGCGCACACAGTGACGAGCACAGGGACACCCAGCAGATGGCCCTGTGGGATGGGGGACTGGGGTGAGGCCTGGCTCCTGCACATGTGACCTGGAGCAGTGCCTGGCTGCCTGTGTATTCGTGGGATTCATGCCTCTGTGACACCTACAAATCTCCTTCGGAACAGGTGGATGAGTCCTGAGGTTTAGTTTTATGTATTTTTTTCTTCTTTCAAGTTGCCAAAAAAGGTGAGGGGGATTGGACAAAAGCCAAACCATAAGCCAAACCCATGTATGAAAGCACCTTTGTTGGCTTTCTGTCCATGGCTCTGAGCTGCTGATCTAGTGCCAAGGAAGCAGGAAGTAAGGAAAGCTCAAGGCCGGGGGTTGGAAAGAAAAGGGGGTAGAGGGACTGCCTGAGAACCCACGGGTCATGCTCTGCTGAGGAAACTGAGGCTCAGTGGACAATGAGACCTACTCTCACTGAGCGTGGTCTCACACGCCTGTAGTCCCAGCACTCAGGAGCCTGAGGCAGGAGGGCTACATAGTGAATTCAAGGCCAGGGTGGACTCATAGTGAGACCCTTCAAAACAACAACAACCAACAAAACTGCCCGAGATCACTGCACTGTGTCCTAGGATGGCAATTCGGATCCTGGGACTCACAGCTAGTGTACTTTCCACCACGGAGAATCTCAGAGGCCTGATGCACTGCCAGAACTTTTTTTTTTTTAATTTTAAGTTGTTTCCATGTTTTTCATTTTCATTCTTCTTTGGTGTTGCACAACTATCGTGGAAGTTTTAGGACATCAATGGCTGAAATCTAGCATGCATTGGTTTTTATTTGTTTTCCTTTTAGGAGTAAAATATTGCAGAAAAAAATGAATAAATTTAAAAATAAAATACAAAATTGGATATGTAACTATTTATAACAAATTCCTCTGTCAGCGCCCAGAGTGGATATTTCCCAAGTTAAAATCAAGTTAAACTTTATATTTCAGAGGGCTGCTTTAAAAAACAAAAAAAACCCTTACCTGCAGATCTTTGCAGAAGATATGTTCTGTATGAAAGAAAACAGACATTATTAGTCTTCAAAAACACCCCCCACCCCCCACCCCCGCCAAAAGAAAACATTTAGATTAAGAGGCAAATAAATTACAAGCAAAGTCATGAAGGGGCCTAAGAGCTTGCTGCACTTTAGTATTTACTGAGGCTTTTTCTGCTTGGACCAAATGAAGGATGGGTCAGCTCAGAGCTGAGTCACTTCATGAAGCATCAGAAAGAATGTTTACTGGTGAAACCCAAAATACCAGCCCAGCCTTCCCAAGTTTTACCACCAAGAAACGGAGAGAGAAAATGCGATGCCACCTGCAGGACAGTAGAAGCAGCTAAACTCTAGTTCAACTTCTATTTTGTGTTTCTGTTTCCATTTATTCGTTTACCTTTTTTCTTTTTTGAGACAGGGTCTTGCTCTGTAATTCAGACTGGCCTTAAACTCACTTTATAGCCTAGGCTGGCCTCAAACTAGCAGCAATCCTCCTCCCTCAGCCTCCAAAGTCCTGGGATTATAGGCATGTGCCACCAAGCCCAGCCCTCATTTACCTATTTTTGAGACAGGGTCTCTCTGTCTTGGCCAGGCTGACTTCAGACTCCTGCGTTCAAGTGATCCTCCTGCCTCAGCCTGCCAAGTAGCTGAGACTATATAGGCATGTACCACCACGGCTGGCCACAGGCCTGTATTTTTGAATATTCCTTTTATTAATCCAATTCTGACTGTAAATTATCTGGTATGGTGTAAACATCAAACAGAAAAAAAGAGAGGACATTTTACTCCACCCCTGGAAAGGGAAAAAAAATAGCAGATTGGGGGCAATATAAACGTGGCATTTAAAACTCCCTGAAATAAATTCTAATTAAAGGCCTATCTTTATAAACGCCTGTTAATTAGCCAGGCTACGGGAATTGATCCTTTGCAGAGAGGAAGACAGTTCCAGCAGGGATCTGGCTTAGCTTTTTCTACATTCGATAGTGGCGATGCATATTAGATTCACTCTGGACATTTCTGGGATTATTTTGCTCCTTGGCGACAAATGACAGCTTTTGACCCCAGTTCAGATGGAGTGTGACAGATAAACACACTGTTTAGAAGTGAAGAGCTGACAAGAGAAACATGTTTGCTATGAAAGCTAACTGAAGCTTCCGTGTGTTGCTAATAAGCAGGTTTTTGCTATCTCCACAGATTCTATTTGCGCGCTGAACTATGCCTGCAGTTTCGGATCTTTCATCTCTGACCAAGGCAACCAAGGCTCTACTGCCCCCTGGCGGGAAGAGTTAGCGCCTGAAGCCTGCATAATTGCCCCCGTCACGGTAAAATCCCAACTAGAACATTCTGGGGCAGATGCAGTGGAAATCCCAACGATCTGGTACAAGAGTAGGAACAGAGAGGCAGGGATGTCCTGACTTTGTGCACCCAGTCACTGCCCACACCGCAGGCGACACCCAGCCAGCCCGGGCCTCCCACACAGCCGGGTCTTTCTTATTCTGCTTCCAAGCCCTTCTGGACTGCAGGGCCCAGACTGCCGAGGACGAGAACAAGCTGCGTGTGTTACTGCATTTTCCCCGGGATCGGAAAACACGTGAGAAGCTAACAAGGCACTCACTCTCCTGCTCAGGCCCCTGATGCACAGACAGCCTGCTGATGAGTCCCGGTGAGATGGGGGTTCTGACTGGGTCAGTTCAACTCCTCAGAAGTCCAACTGCCAAAAATAGCAGGAAGTGGCTAGCATAACCCTGGATTAGCTAAATTACCCTGAGGGCTACTTACTCTTCGAGGCACAACTCTAAGGGCTCTGCATGGGTTAAATCATTTAATTGTGGGATGACTGCTAGGGGTAGTGACACACACAGGAGGCTGAGGCAGGAGGAGTGCCAAGGGTTAGGCTACATGAGTTCAAAGCCAATCTCAACTACAAACCAAAAAACTAATTAAGGATGACTAAGTCATAGGTTCTCTGTTACAGACGAGGGCACTCAACACACTGAGATACTAGGGAAGTAGCCAAGGTCACGGGGTTTGGGCCCAGGCATTCTAGTTGCAGAATCTGACCTTATTCCACCACTGCCCACCTGCCAGTCCTGCAGTGACACCCAGTGGCCCCTCAGACCACCAGCCTCCTCGACATGCCTAGAGAGAGCTTTCCTCAGGCGTGGTGATGCACACTGTAATCCCAGCACTTGGGAGGCTGAGGCAGGAGGACTGCTGTGAGTTCAAGGCCAGCCTAGCTGTATAGTGAGACCCTGTCTCAAAAAACCGAGAAAGAAAGACAGACAGTCTGTCTTTATGGCTCAGCCTCCTGGTCCAGCTCGACCCTATCCCAGCCTGTGTGACATCCTATGAGGGTCACGGCCCAAGGTTACAGGTCAGCTCCTCCACCCAACTTTGCATTCTGTAAGGGTCATAAATGTCTTCTCCAGCTCCACAGTGTTGGACCTGGCAAAGTGTTGGCCGCTCATTATACATAATCAGTGCTGGATGACCGGCAGATCAGTGACCCCTCCAACACATCTACAGGGCAGGTAGCTTAATTCTATGAGCCACACACTGCCTTGAAGTTGAGCTGTGTGCATGTGTGTGTGCACATGTATGTGTGTGCATGCACATGTGTGCGCACACACATGAAAGGAACCAGCTGTGGTGATGGAAATGGACTACGGGCTCCAGACTATTCTCATCATCAGGGAACAAGGTCATGAGGAGGTCACTTTACTCCCCAGACAACTGACTGTGTGTAGTAAAATCTACACGTAACACAAAACACAGCCTCCTTGTAAAGGTGGACAGGGTGCGAGGTGCGGAGCAACTGTGCACCTCATGAAATTCAATCACTTCGTCAAGGTTCCTGGCTGAGGATCCGCAATATAAGTCACACTGAGAAGATTTCCCACCAGGGACTCAGGCTACACCACCAGACCACAGTGGTATGTGAGCTAAATGAGACACAAGCTCAGCTGTCACATGGTTTCTCTCCTGTGATAAACCCAAAATTACATAAATAAAGAGCAAAATAAGAAATAGATAATGGGAAACAGGGAGATAGATCTTTTGCAAAAGGGAAGGAGACCAAGACGTGGAGGGAGAGGGGGAGGCAGGAGGGAAGGGGATGAAAAAAGAATTAAGAAGCCCTGTGTACGTGTACACACTTCCCCACAAGGAATGTGATCATTCTGCACTGCAAATATGTACTAATAAATTAAAATTGAAGGCAAGGAACATATCCTAGCAGTCTTCATTACAGAGCAGATCTGAAGGCTAAATTGCTAGAAACCACTTCCAAGGCTGGAGCAGCGACTGGTCAACACATTATGCTTCATCCAATGTGCAGCAATGGCAGAAATAAGGGAAACAGGACGTATCTATGGTGTGTGCAAATACATCCACAAACCTGCATAGAAACATGTGCAGAAGTGTGGTGGCTTCCTCAGGGGCGAGGGAAAGCTGATTTCTGTAGCGGTTTCCCCTCTGTTTTCTATAGCTGCTTATATATCAATATATTCATAAAGGAAAGAGGGGTTTCTAAAAAATAACTACAAGAACGCAGCCGCTCATTTTTTTCTAATTGGCCTGACAAATGATGTTGATTTGTGCTTCTGGCGAGATGGAGCTGAAGACTGAAACCTTTGGTCTTCATCCCAGCATCCCCAAGGCCAGGTGCCCTCAGCAGGAGCCTGGCACCAGACTGCTCTGAACAGAGGGTCTCCTGCCAGACGGGGACACCTCGAGCCAGACTCCAACCCCAAGTCCTGCCCTCACTCTCACCTAGGTGATCCCATGCATCCACCCCTAGATCTGGGCACTGTTCACTTCTAAATTCCTAAGTCATTCCTCTGGGGATGAAGAAGCCTTTTGGAATCTGAGTGGCAGGAGCTGCTCTCCCAGCAGGTCTTGGGGGTTCTGAACCTGCCCCACAGGGACCAGAGTGACGTTTTAGCTCAGCACAGCTCTGGGGGCTGAGATGGAGCTATCAAGAGACCACCATGTGGTCCCTGTCACTGAGGGGCCCCAAGAAAGCTAGTCAGAGACACAGGGCAGATAACGGGCTATCTCATCGAACCTAGGATACCATGTGAAGTTCCACCTTGTTATATGCACTATGGAGGAAGAACGGAATTGCACCAGAACACAGCATGGATGTTCAGTGGTTAAGACATAGAGAAGAAGCCCACAATAGAAGCCAGGCCTGCAGCACATTCCTCTGCCCCCCAAGGGTGTGGCTCGGCCCTCGTGGAGTCAGTTGAGTTGCATTCACATCATCAAGAGTTCCCACACATATGTGGTCAACCAAGCAATGTCAAACTTGGATTCCCTGAAATCGGTGGCCATTGTCAGTCAGTCTTGGCTGGAAACTGGTGACAGAAACACACACTCATTTGGGACATCCAAAGGAAAGTATTTCTCTGAAATTTAAAGTAAAGAAAGTGAAACGAGCATTTTGAGATCATTTACCTCTTTCCGAAAACACTTCTGGTACCCGCAGATGATGACTTCCGCTGCGTTGTGCAGAATGAGAAACACAGGCACGGCCTGAGAGAAAACAGAATAATACATATGGAAATATTTTCTCCGATCTCACAGTTACCCGACTGTTAGTTTTTGCATAAACATCAATATCTGTGGAACCTTCGGAACTCACATACATCATCTCTCCTTTCTAGATGGGTGGGCACGCTTTCCTGGTAGGGTAGGTTTCAAGGCCCTGTCCTAAGAGTTTCCCATCAGCAGACATTTATTGGGCACCTCGTGGGTGACAGGCATGGTGCCAGGTGCAAACCCCCCTGAGGAGAGCCTGCCTTCGTGGAGGGAAAGCCCAATGCCTATGGAGAAGGGCAAGGAAAACCAAACACAGAGTAGGGCAGCAGGTGTCACAGGCAGGGAGGGAGTGAACTCTAGCTGTGGTTTCCTCCCCCATAGTATGGGGTTAGCAACACTACAAGCTTCAGCTGCTGCATGGAAAGACAGAAGTCAGGGGATGAGGTCGGTGCCCTCAGGACTCTGCCCAGAGGACTTCATCACTAACTGGCCTCACCTGCTGGTAAGGATCATCCTGGGAAGATGCTCCAGTTTATTGTTTTTTGTTTGTTTGTTTTTTGGGGTTTTTTGGTACCAGGGATCGAACTCTGGTCCTTGCGCTTGCAGGGCAGGCAGCAGAACCACTGAGCTAAATCTCCAGCCCCAAGATGCCCCAGTTTATAGACCTACTAAGGATCATGACAGATTTCTTCTTTTCTTATTTTTTTGAACCCATGGCTTTTGTAAAAAAAAGTCCATTCCCAGACCTTTTTTACTTTTTAAATTTTAAGACAGGGTCTCACTAAGTCACTAAATTGCCCAGGCTGCACTCAAACTTGCAGCCCTCCTACCTCAGCCTCCCAGTGCTGAGATGATAGGCCAGCACCACCACACCTGGTTGCATTTGTTCCTTATCTTTATGGTGGAGATGTATCTTTACTTTGCTCTTTACTTTGCAGCACTGTTCTGTTTCACTTCTCTGTTCCAGCTCACACTGTTTTCTTTTGGAATTCTTGTGGTACATTCTTCTTGCCTTTCTTAAAAAATATTTTCCGCCCTTATCTTTCACTAAAAGTTCAGTTTGGGCTGGAAATGTGGTTTGGTGATACAGCACTTAATTAATGTGTGCCAGCTCCCGGCACCAAAAAAAAAAAGAGAAAAAGTTCAGCTCACATTGGTTTTTCTTTTAACCCTTCTGAAATCAAACTTTAGTTCTTTTCACTTATCTCTTCTCTTTATTTTATTTTATTTTTGAGACAGGGTCTCACTATGTAGCTCAGGCTGTCCTTGACCTTGTGGTGATCCTCCTGCCTCAGCCTCCTGAATGCGTGGATCACAGGCGTGCACCACCACACCTTGCTCTGTCCTTTTTATTTATCTGAAACTTTTATTTTTAAGTGATTTAAGGCTATTAAAGGGAAAGGATCTGTTTTTAAATCTGGCTTCATTCATCAGGCCTTGCTTGGCAGAGTCGGGCCCAGGTTTTCTCATACTTGTCCTCCTTGGCTTGAGGGGACAGAAAGTCTGGGATGGGTGATGGGTGTGTCATGTGGTGCACGAAAGTGAGTATGAGAGGCTAACCAGGAACTTATCAAATTACAACTCACTTAAAATGGCTTTTGCCTCCTTGGTCATAAAATCAGTAATGAGATCAGATTTAAGATTGAGATTAGGGAACTTGAAACCTAGATGGCAAGGAGGCTGAATGCTCTCAACTTTATGATCTGTGACATTTCCTCATCTTCATAAAACCTACTTCAATCACATTCTGGAAGAGGACCTACCTGTAGGTGCAGAATTGATCTTAAAGCACGCATAATAGCTACTAATAACATGCTAAGCACGGTGCCAATTAATTTGTATTCTCTTGCTCAAACCCCATGACACAACAGTACCAACCAATTCATCTTCTCACTTAGAGACACAATTTACAGCTAATTTTTCCTTTAGAGTCCATTCACTAAATCTTAGCATTTCATTCATGCACCAATGAATTTTATTTCCTGTCTATGCAGAGAAACCAATGACTAAGTCACTATGACTTAGAGCTATCACATCATTCCAGCATTTCCCAGAAGGGAATTTGGAAGGCTCCATTGTTATTTGTTCAGGTGCTGGAACCTACTTGGAGCAGTTTGGTCTGGAAACCCTGGCCAGGTCCACAGGCATGGCCCTGGGGCCTCTGCAGAGGTGTGGCCGACTCAGTCATGTACAAGTTCTACAACAGGTCTGCCTATTAATTTTTGTGAAAGAACAGAAATCCTATCTTCTTTTTTTTTTTTATCCTTTTATTGGTACATTTTAGGTGTACAATATAATGACATTCATCATTAGAGATATGCATCTTTACATACTTTCTTGGTTCTTATTTTCTCCCCCTTCCCCTGCCCTCCTTCAACCCCTCCATCCCTCCCTATTTACAAAGACTGTTTCCTTTTTTTCATTTTCTCATATTAATTCCATTCCCTTCTTTCCTTTCCCCTACCCCTCCCACTTCCCCTTCCCCTTTGCCCCTCTTCTTCCTATTTCACATTATCTATTATACCTTTTAGTCCTTATTTACATTTTCAGTTTCTCACACTAGAGAAACTATCCTATCTTCTCTTTGGGTGATTTTCAAATGTGTAGGTTTGCCCTGAATCTATAATACGGAATAACTGCAGTCCAGGCCCTCATCACAGTAAGCAACCTTGGGTACTGCTGGCTGTTAGCTGTATCAAAATCATGATGCAAGCTAATGTTAGAAGGGTACCTGCCCACCCCAATGGAACCAAACAACCAAAGCTTGGTGCTTACCCCCGAGAATTGTGACTCCAAATGCACTAAGCACCCTGGACACTAAGTTGCTGCAGTGTTTTTTATAAGGATGGTGTTGAGCACCTGCCTCATGGAGACCCCAAATTTACCCTTCATGAAGACCCTGGAAAACTTCCCCTCAGGTCTGACAGCAAGCAAGAGCTTTGCTTTTCTCCGAGAATGCCTCTGCTCTGATCTTCCAAACACTTAAGAGTCTTGCAACTTTTTATTTGGCTGTAGAAAGATGGGAACCAAATTCAAGGCCCAACTATATTTATGTTGTGAGATTGTTATGGCTTATATCTAGATGTCCCCCCAAAGCCTCATGTGGTCATAGGTGGGGCTCTGGGAAGGTGGCTGGATCTAGGGAGTGTGAATGTGGACTAGGGTGTGATATTGGGATCAAAGGTGTGTTGTACTGGATTAGTTCACTGATTGGTTTAGCATAGTTCTAGGTGTGGGTAATAGGAAGCCCAGCCCTGGGTTTGGACGGCACCACCCAAAAGGTTTGTAGCCTGGATGAGATAAAAGGGAAAGGGAAGGGAAGTTTGTTGCTGCTGCTGCTTGCTGCTTGCTGCCTTCTGCCTGCCCTGCCACAAACTCTTTCTCCTCCATCATGCCCCTCTGTCATGCTGCACTGCCTTGGAGCCAGCTGACAATCGACTGAAACCTTTACAAACTGTGAGCTGAAATAAACTTTGGGTGTTGGGTATTTTGTTCCAGCAATAAGAAAAGTAACTAAGACAGAGATAGTACAGCATAAATTTCTATGCACTAAATCTCTTAGTGGTCTCATCTGCTCTTTACCTGTATTTCTTCTAAAATCCTCTTTATAAAGTCCTTTTCTTTATGATCTTGTTTTAATCATAATTATTTTACAAGCTACCATGCATCCTTTGGAAAGATGATGAGGTATTTGAATATGCAGATGTGTATAAATATGAATATTCAGGCAACAATTTGCGTGAGTTTAACTGTTTATTTGCATCACTCTTTATTATTCTGCTGTTAGATGCCGAACTCCTCCAGGGCAGAGGAGAGGACTGCCCTCTCCCAGTGCACTTCCAGGACAGCCTGGAGGTCACCTCTGTCCTACATGCATCCCATCAATTAGCTGACTGTGTTAGGGGCCTTGTATAAGAAATTGGTATCTCAAAACACTAGAAGCTCTGCAGTTTGGCAAATGCAAATCTTAAGAGATGTGCATAGGAATAGAAAAGGCCTTAGGGGCACCAACCCTCCAGCTTGGCACAAGCACCTGGGCCACAGTAGTGGGCAGATTCACCCAGTCTCAGTGAATTGCTGTCTTTCTTGCACTTTTAGCCAGCTACATATAAGAGAACTGAGTTCAACTAAATACTGTATGCATGTCCGAAGCAATCTAAAGGAGCTCTGCATGAGCCAAGTGAAAATACATTATCACCTCCTCCTTTTTATAGAGTCCTCAAGAAAAGTTCTTTTTCCTTTTTTTAACTTTAAAAAATTGTGGTAAAATATACATAATATGAAATTTAGCACTTTAGCTTCCTCCTTCTTCTTCCATGCTGGAGATGGAACCTAGGGCCTTGTGCATGCTAGACAAGTGCTCTGCTACTGAGCTGCAACCCTAGCCCCTAACTTAACCATTTTCAAGTGCACAGTCCAGCGGCATTAACCACATTCACATCACTGTGCTGTCATTGGCATCATTCATTTCCACAACTCTTCTCATCTTGGAAAAACTGAAATTCTGTGCCCATTAAAGACTAACTCTCCATTCTCTCCTCTAGCCCCAGTAAGTACCATTCTATTTAATCCCCCCAAAATTAACTATTCTTAGTACTCTATGTAAGTAGAATTACGCAGTATTTGCCTTTTGATGACTTCATCCATACTGTTGTGTGTGACAAGATTTCCTTCCTTTTTAAGGCTGATAATATGTATACCACATTTTCTTTATTCATTTATCCTCTGATGGATAGTTGGATTGTTTCCACCTCCTGGCTGTTGTGAATAATGGTTAAATGAACATGGGTGCACAAACCTCCCTTCACAAACTGGCTTTCAATTCTCTTGGGGGGATATACACCCAGAAGCAGAATTAATACAAATAGTACAGTTGGGGCTATGGGACCACTCCCCTCCACTTACTTGAACCTGGGCAATGCCCCAGGGCCAACCTCCCTGACTTTTCTCCTAAGGCCCACTACCTAGAAGCAAAAATAAGAATAACAGGGCCAGGGACTTAGCTTAGTTGTTCTGCCACCTGCTGCGCAAGCCCAAGGACCTGAGTTCGATCCCCGGTACCAAAAAAAAAAAATAAGAATTACAAAGACCTCTGGAAATTCCAATATTTCAAACTAGGATGCACGTGTGCTATCCCTGCTTGCATGACCTATAATGACCTTTCTTCCCTCAGAGCTCATTACAGATTTGTACATATAGATTGCATCTCATGCATCATATTATAACAGAGTGCATTATGGGAAAGGACATGTGCAGCAGTGGATACAACAGATATGACTCAGCACCCTGTCAATCATGTCAATCATGCTCTGAAAGATCCAAAGAGAGGCAGCCTAAGCTGGGCATACATTTCAAATCTTTAAGTCCAACTTATTCCGCTCTCATGGCATTTTCCTTTCTACCAACACAAGGCCACTCTCTCTGAGCATAACTTCATCCTTTAAAGTTCACTAAACTTAGCTGCCTTTTCCTTACCACTGTAAGCAATGTCCAATTCTCTGTTCCTCACACACAAGAACCTGGAAACCTGTCCCCTGGGACCCCCGTCACTCACAGTAACAGAGTTGCTGGATCATATGATAATTTATTTTTAATTCTTTTAGGAGCCATTATACTATTTCCCCTAGCAGCTATACAATTTTATATTTCCAGCAACAGTGCAAAAGGATTCCCATTTCTCTACATCCTTACCAACAGGACTTGTTATGGCTACAGCCATCCTAATGGGCATGAAGTAGTCGCTCACATAGTTCCGATTTGCAATTTCCTAATGATGAATGATGCTGAGCATCTTTTCATGGCCATTATGTATTATCTTTAGAGAAATATCTATTTGAGTCCTTTGCCCATTTTTGAATCATATTATTTGGGTTTTTGCCATTGAGCTTTTGGAGTTCTTACAGCCCGTACATTAATCCCTTATCAGATAAGAGACTTACAAATATTTTCTCTCATCTGCAGGATGCCTTCTTACTTTGTCATTTGATGCACCAAAGTTTTTCCCTTTGATGAAATCCAATTAGTCAATTTTTTCTTTTGTTCCTGTGCCTTTGGTATCATATCCAAGATATCACTGTCAAATCAAATATCATGAAGCTTTTTCCCTAAGGTCCAGTTTTAATAAGGCTTTTAGGGAAATATTTCAGATGAAGTAAGAAGATAATGAAAATCTTGTGAGGGGTTTACTGGACAGCCACCCAGCCCACATTTTAAAAAGTAATCTTTGTACATGGACTTTGGTCACCTTGATAAGAAAACAATGTGACAGAGGACAGCTGCCTAGTTTAGTGAGCTGGAACAGGGAAGGCCGGGTCAGTCTTATCCTCCATCAAGATTTACATTCCTTTCCTTTGTGGACGCGAGTTCCTTCATGTGATACTAAAACCAATGAAACAGAGGTCCCCGAGTTCCATTTTGCTTAGTGAGGAACTGATTCCACACCAGTTTAATTATCCTCATCAATACCTCCCTCCACGTCATGTCCACCCACCATGTGGTTTGCTCACGGAGGAGATAAATCGTGCCAAACAGTTTAGGGAAGAACCAAGCAAAGAGCCCAGAGGGAAGACCAGTTCCAGTCCTTTCCAGGCGCCTTCACCTGGATTTGCAGAGTCCCTGACCCTGGCCTTCCCTAAGCAAGAATATGGTATGGTTTGAAGCAGCAGCCAAATCACCAGCACAGGATGGCCGCTCACAAGCCAGCCCCTTGTGGGACTTCTCGCCAGCACAGGTTGAGGCAACCCTGCCAGGCTCAGAAGTCCTCTGGTCAGGAATTTATCACCAGTAACAGTGACCCATCAAAGCTGTGCGGCAGGAGATTAGAGCGTGGCCAGCCAGCTGGGCAAGTCGGTGTGACCTGTCAATCACGCAGATCCAGCACACATGTACAGAAAGACTAAAACAGTTCCCCAGCCCTGCACGGGGACAATCAATGCTATCTTCAGTTCTTCTGGCACAAGAGCAAGCGGGTTTGTGATAGGACAGCCAAATCTGAGGGCAGTCTGAGAAACGGGAGATCCAGACACCGGCCAACAGCTTCGTGGCCACAGTGCTCCCCTTTCTCGGTGACCCACTCTCTCTCTGCAGAGTGTATTTATTTTCCTATCTTTAATAAACATAAAGCCTCACTACCTTTTGGGCCTGCCTTGTCCAGGACAACAGAAACCTAGAAAGAATCTCTAGAGGGAGCCCACAGCCCCCAGGCCCTGGTAACAGTTGTGCTGGCCACGGGCTGACTCTCGAGTGAGTGTTCAGCGTGGGTCACAGGTGGGCCTAAGGAGCCAGTGCAGGAGGGAGGGTCAGCCCAACTTCACATGCCATCAGGACTGGCAAGAGGAAGTGCCTGGCACATGCTCAGCCCTGAACACTCACGGTGGCTGTCCCCGTGGGCACTGTGTGTTCCCCACTGCCCTGTCCCTTTCAGTTCCTCAAGGTCGAGAGTGGATCTTCTTCGCCTTTAAGCCCCCAGCACACAGCAGATCCCAAAGAAACACTGGCTGAAAGGATAGCTGCAAGAATAATCCCCTTTTCCTTTCTACGGATTTTAGGTTTGAAGTGGAGAGAACTCTTCCTGCAGGCCCTCTGCAGTTTGCTTAGCTTCCTGCCTGAACAGCACATCAGGAGGAGGGAACTTCAAGGCCTCCTCAGATCAGGGGGGCTTTTAGGGAGCAGAGCTACCTGGGAGGCGTTCTGCATAACAGTGTGCCCCTAGGAGGTAACTGAGCCCTTCCCCCCAACTCCTTCTGGACTTGCTAAAGGACAGCTGCCAGCGGGGTATTGCTGCCCGTTTTCCATCGGACACAAACTGCAAGTGAGCAGCGCCTGGTGTTATCCATCCTGGGAATTCCTAAGCAGCTATGTAAAAAACCCCAAAGGACTCCAAAAACAGGAAAGATGCTGGGTTGAGTCCTTTAACTAGAAAACAGCGATAAGTGTCTCCTCCTCCTGCCCCTCTAATTGGGGATGTGGGGCTTGGGTCGGTTCCCTTTGCTCAGAGTCTGAATTGAGCAGCTTCTCCTTGCTGTTAAGAAGGCTGTGCGTGCTCCAGCCAAGGCCCCTCAACTGCTGGCTCTCAGGAGATAAGGAGCTCCCACCAGAATGTAAATCAATGCCTGCTTCCTCCTCCCAACAGCCTTGCAGTGGAAAAAAAATGAAAGCTTAGCTAAACAGCGTGTGGTTAGGGCTGAAGATGACATCCATCTGGGTACAAAGGGGTCAAAGGTCAGCACCCCATGGGGATTACACCCTGAGAAGCATTGTTCTAGCTTAAGACACCCCACCTACATTGACAATGGGGATGGACTTTTGAGAGGTTTGGGCCACCTAGTGCTGATGTCACTCATTTTGGGTAAGGAACCTCATTATGAGAATCCACTACACCCTTTTCCAGGTTTTTGGGGGCCAGCGGGGACCTTGAGTAACCTCAGCTGGCTAATCAGGGCTCTGAGTCTCGCTGAGCACCCTGGGGGACAGCCAAGCCAGGAACCTGGGCTGGCCAATCCACATGGCCCACACCCTCCAGGCCAGTTTTCAGGTCAGGGACAGGCAGTGGCTCTGACTAAACCTGTGACTCATGCAGGAGATGGCCTCCACTAAAGGTATGAGGCTTTAACCCCGGGTGGACAGTGCCCAAGGGGGCAGGGCCTGTGTAATAGGGAACACAGAGAACAGAACTAAAAGACAAAGAGAAACAGGACTGAACACTGGACCTTGGCCCTGAGCTACATCCTCAGCCCTAAACTGCCCAGGCTGGGCTGGAACTTGTGATCCTCCTGCCTCAGGCTCCCAGAGTGCCAGGATTACAGGTGTGCACCACCACACCCAGGAAGAAACTGGATTCTGAGTATGTTACTAAAATGAGACCTCTGGATCAAGCCATGCGTACTCTACAACTTTTTATTATACAAACCAGTAAACTCCCTTTGCTTAGATGAGTCTGTGCATTTTCTAACACATGCAGTCAAAAGAGTGGAAAGTTACATACGACAATGATAACCTGGGTTCATTAAAAAAATCCATTTGCACTGGTCCTAAAGAAACAAATCTGCAAAGGTGTAAGGTGGGGACCCCGAAGAGCTGCCACTACCTCAGACAACTGGCCGGTTAGCAAGATGCCCATGGCTCTCCCTCTGCCAGGTGCCTGGCATCTGCCTCCCTGGTCACAGGTCTGGTGACTGTGAGAATCATAGAAAAAATACAAAGAACCCGGGTGTGGTGACACACACCTGAAATCCCAACTCAGAAAGCTGAGGCAGGAGAATTGCTGCTAGCTGGAGGCCAGCCTGGACTACACAGCAAGGCTGTCTGAAAAAGCCACCCCCTCCTAAAAAAGGAAATCACTCTGGAAACCAAAGAAGCACAATACCTTACTTACTCAACCTTCAAAACTATGGCACCCATAACAATAGAGCCTGGAAGAATTATAAAGCCTCTGAGCAGCACGGTTTAGCAAACCCTCTACACTACTCTGTACTTTGCAGAAGAATCACCCTTTGCAGGCCAAAGGGTGAAAGGGTGGTGGCAGACTCAAAGGGGCTAGTGGTGCCAGAAGCCGAGGTGGGTATGACGGGGCGAGCTGAGGGCCAAGCTGAACACCAGCAGCGTTATGGCTCAGTTCTGGCCCACCCAGCAAGCCTGTCATCCCACCTCTCAAGTTTATGAATCACAAGGGGAAAATGGTGATTTCGTTACGAAATTACATTCCTGACTGCTATTTGGCAACCCTGGAGCTATTGGAGCAATAACACTGTTGGCCAGTTAGGTGGGTTGCGTTTGTTTGTACTGTTTTGTATCTGGGATCTCAGGGACTAACATAACACAGACACTATAAAAAGATGGAATTATTTTGCAAGTTCTGCATTTTTCCAAAAGTCAGAAGACAGAACATTTTCTGAAAGATAAGAAAGAGTTCACAGCCAGGGTATGAGAGAGGGAGAAGGGCACCTTCCAGAAGTGGTTTTAATGCATTCTCTTTTGATGGCAAAATAACATTTAGAGTTCTAAATAATGTTCCCTTGAAACAGCTTTGTTCTTAAGTTCCTACATGTGAGAAGCTCAATCCTGAGGATAAGCAGAGGGCAAACAGAGGGACAACTTTCTCTACAGCAGCCTGGTGTGCTGCTGAGCCCAGCACTCACTGGCCATGTTACCAACGGGTAGGAGAAGGAGAAGGCTGGGCCCTTCCCCTGCTCTGTGGTAGCCTGCAGTGGGGAAGGGAGCTGCCCTCCTGGGTTGGGGGAGGCCACCCAAGCAGGACCTGACCTTGGCAGGCTCCTAAATCCCACTACTCTCTCTCCTGCTTCTCCAACAGTGTATCTCCACCTTCACCAATGGTGAGACAAGCTGGCCTGTGCTTGTTAGCTTACCCATTGCTGGGATCAAATACCTCACAGCCACCACTTAAAGGAGGAAATGACTTATTTGGTTTATGGTTTCAGAGGGCCCAGTCCATGGACAGCCAGCTCCAAAGCAGGAACGTCAGACGGTAGACAGGCGTGGTGCAGCAAAGCTACTCACTTCCTAGCAGCCAGGAAGGAGAGCACAGGAGGACAGCAGTGAGTTGTATCCACCAACCAGAGATATGCATCCCAGTGACCATCCTCCATCACCTGGACCCAACCTCATAACAGCATGTGCAGCTATGGACAACAGTGGATTAACCCACTGGTGAGTGTAGCACCCCATGATCCAGGATCGCGCCAGGCCTCTTAGTCTAATCAAGATGACCATTAAGATTAACTGGCACATGGCCCTGCCCAGTTTCCTACTTATCTTCAATTGCATAAAAGTGGGGGAAATGTCCCATGTTGGCCCAAGACTTGCTGTCCAGTATAGTTTAAGAAGTATTAAAGCTGATGTTTTGCCCTCCATTCACTGGTCCCAGGACCAGTGAGTTAAAAGGCAAGGGGGGGCCGGGGATTTAGCTCAGTGGTTCCGCTGCCTGCCTTGCAAGCACAAGGACCTGAGTTCGATCCTCGGTACCCCCCCAAAAAAAAGGCAAAGAGGAAGAGGAGGGAGGGGCTGATCTCCAACCCCTAACACTTACCAGTCTGGACAGGGCCCTGGACCCTGCATAGATTACACCCACAAACAGCACCGAGGCCGGGAGCCATGTCAGCACATCCGATCTGAAAGAGCGGGAGGAGTCATAATATTTTTGTTACTTTATGTTGAAAAAGACCTAGCTGGAGGGGCTGATCTCCTCCAAAGCACCAATTCCAACCACATAGGTTAGAAATAAATATCCCTGAGGGACCTGTTAAGTGAGATGTGGGGTTTTTTGTTTTTGTTTTTATTTTGTACTAAGGATTGAGCCAAGGATCTTCACACTGAGCAACATCAGCAGCCCCTTTTTTGGAGAAAAAGTCTCACTCAGCTGCTCATTGCCTGCCCAGGCTGGGCTCAAACTTGAGACCTTCCTACCTCAGACCTCCGAGTTAGAAATGGAGGAGGCCTTGCTGCAGGTTGGGAGATAGAACACATCTGATTTTTCTCAAGAGTGGCGATTTTAAGTAGGGCAGTAAAAATTTTTAAAGGCTATTTACTTAGGATACAGCAAATAGCTAGACAGAATCATAACAAAAAGCACAGAATTACAGGATTTTTTTTAAAAGAATGAATTTTTGGGCCAGGGATTTAGCTCAGTGGTGCTGGTGCCTGCCTCGAAAGCTCAAGGTCCCGAGTTTTATCTCCGGTACCAAAAAGAATGAATTATTTATTTATTTATTTATTTTTGATACTGGGGATCAAACTTGGGACCTTGCACTTGTGAGACAGGCGACGGAACCACTGAGCTAAATCCCCAGCCCAAGATTGAATTTTTTAAAATTCAATCCAGGCATGGCAGCCACACCAGTAATCCCAGCACTTGGAAGGCTGGGGCAGGAGGATCGCTGCAAGTTGGAGGCCAATCTGAACTGCATAGCAAGGCCCTGTCTCAAAGAGGGGAGGGGCTTGTTTGCATAATTGACAGGGGCCAACCCTGCACCCAAACCAGACCTGTGCCTAGCATTTCAAGGGTTCCAGCACTAGCAAGTCCTTTGAATCTTTCTCACTGAATACATTCAGTATACTCAGGGCAACTTCCAAGGCACCAGGATGTAACAGCGGTGCCACTGTTAACAGGCAGGGCTTCCGTCACACCAGGCATTGTGCTTGGTGTGTCCCGTGCTGAATCTTTCCAGCCCTGCTCAGCAATCACACGAGAAAGTATCAGGCAGTCCCTGGCTTTATGGTGGCAGGAAAGCACACCCATGCGGGCCGTTTTTCACTTTCAGTCCAGCATTCAATAAACCCCATGATTATAAAATAAGCTTTGGGTTGGACGACTCTGTCCTCGGGCTACCGCAAGTGTCTGGAGTGCAGAGGAACCGGCCCCAGCCGTCTCTGAGGGCCGCAGGCTAGGCGGCTCAGGGCATTTCCCACTTAGGGGGCTCCTGGGGGCAGGGCGTTGTTACCCCATTGTGCAGATAAGGAAACCAGGTAGGAAGACCGAGTAATCTGCCTATAGCTTACAAGAACTAAATGGCAAAGCCAGAGCTTGAGTTCAGGTCCATATGGCTCCAAAGCCCCAGCTTTTCACCTCCTTTGGTACTTGGCCCTCGAGGTGCCCATGTGCCCGTGGGAGACACTGACGTGGACATGGACGAACCCGAGCCCAACCCAACAGGAGTCCTGCAGCGGACGAAGCGGCTGACCATTGAGAGCATTCTCCGTTGTCACCAGCCTTGCTGTAGCGATAGGTGTGTGGCCCCAACAAAAGGTGCACAGAGAAAGGAAAAGGAAAGTGCCAGCCTCTGCCCCAGAGGGCGTAGGGTGACTTCAGCCGACTGCTAATCCTCTGGGACAAGCGCTTCCGGTTGGGGTCACGTGCATCCCGGGGGAAGGGACATGGCCACGCCTGCTGGGCATGGGCACCGGAAGCAGCGGGGCGCACAGTGCCGGAGAGCAGCGATTAAGAAGGAGGGCTGCGCCGGCCAGAGGGGCCTGACTCGGGAATGTTAGGTCAGCGAGGCCCCAGACATCCACCCTCGGGTCCCTCTTAAAATAAACAGAATTCTGCTGAGTCGCGTCCCCCAAGACACGTCTGGGTATGTGAGCAGCCTCGGGCGTGAGGGAAGGATAACAAGGCCAGGGAACATCTTGTATCTTAATGCCTCTGCTCTCAAAAATGACTTCAACTAGGGAAACCACACGGGGATCCAGTGGGATCCAGTGGGACCCGTGGGAGAAGGGCCCGCTTGGCACTCGTGGGTGAGCAGCTGCACAACGCCACAGCTGTGATGGAGAATACGACGCACAACTAGAGGCTGAGGGAGGAAGATCGCAAGTTCAAGGCTAGCCTGGCAATTTGGCAAGGCTCCGTTTCAAAAGAAAAAATGAAACCTGGTATGCCAGCACTCCGGGTGGTGGAGCAAAATTACAAGTTAAGCCCAGCCTGGGGAACTTGGTGACTTAGTGAGACACTATTTCAACATTTTAAAAAAAGAAAAGAAAGAAAAAGGAGAGGAGAGGCAGCTCAGTAGGAGAGTGCCCCTGGGTTCAATCTCCAGTACTGAAAAAAAGGAAAATAATAGTAATAATAATAATAATAATAATAATAATAAATATGAGTTGCTGGAAAAACTGCTGCCACCACAGGAGTGGGCAAGTGTGAGAGATGAAGGAAAAAAGAATTAAAAATTAAGGATTCTGCATGCATTTAGTTTCAAAGTACCAAAGTTCTCAATCCGTTTGGAAGAATATGCTTCAATTGAAAATCACAGGATGGGGCCAGGAATTTAGCTCAGTGGTTCCGCCGCCTGCCTCAAAAGGGCATGGACCTGAGTTCGATCCCCGGATCAAAAATAAAAAACAAAATGAAAATCACAAGATGCACAGGAAGGGTAGTTTCCGTAAGGAAAGACCTGAGGAAATACCAGCCAACAATCCACACGCAAATGAAAAGCCTGACCCTAACATGGTCAATGATGCATATTTATATGGGACTGAAGTTAAAATAAACTGATTGTTTCAACAGATGAGTCCCTGGTTTTGCCAAATTCGCTATTTGTCTGCATTCAGTCAGATAAGGGAGCTTCTTCCTATTATTATTAATACACTCCAAATTGCATAGGGTGAGAACTGTGTGTTTTGCTCATAAAAATGTGTAAAATACAACACTGATAGATGTTACAAAACAGACTAAAAGACTGTCCTGTAGCCCTTTTCGAAAACAGGACACTGTTAACAAGTAAGTGATGTCTGAGGAGAAATCCAAAGTAAAAATGGGCGCAGGGGACAAGGGCAGGGCAACTCAAGAGCCACAGCCCTTCAGACACAGACTGGGCATGCGCAGAGGCAGCGGCCCGCGTGGGAGGAGGGACAGCAGGGGCGGGGAGGGGCCGGACACGCAGAGCCTTCCAAAGAGGTCTCGCCGGTGTCGCCGGACAGGGAGTTGAAATGAGGCTGGAGTGATACACTAAGACACGGGAACTGGGGCAGGTTTGGTGGAGAGAAATCGGGCACCGAGTCTTGAAACACGAGCTTGACATGTTTCGTGGACACCCAAGCGAAGACATCCAGTAGGCGACTGGGGATCCTTACCTGTCCTCCAATGAGCAAAATTCACAATTAAATACACTGTATGTTTGATGCTTTCTGGATTCCCTTCCCTTCGGTTTCGAGGGTAAGAGTCAAACATATTTTCATCAGCATAACTTTTTCCTTGGATTCACTGTTAACAGCGGTGAGAGCCTTCTGGGGTTTGGTAAGACATGGTGGCAAGGAATTCACAAGCCTTCGTGTCCCCCCAAGTTCACAGGCTGAAATCCTAGCCCCCAAGGCGGGGTTGGGGATGTGGTCAAGTCCTTAGGGCAGGGCCTTCACAAAGGAGACTGGTGTCCTTAGAAAGGGCCCTCGGAGGGCTGTGCCCATGGTGCCACACAGAGACACAGCCAGAAAGGGAGTTCACACCAGACCCAAACCTGCTGCCCTGGACCCTCCAGCCTCCAGAGCACTGCAGTGAATGTCTGTGAGTTATGAGCCTCCAGCCTGGCTTACAGCAGCCTACATCCTATATCTGACTCAAAACTGGTCCAAATAATGAATTATAACAATTTCAAACTTAATAAACATTTGTTAACAGACATATTGTAACCTTTGACAAGAAATTAATTGTGCAAGGTGTGGTGGCCCATAACTGTAATCCCAGCACCCAGGAGGCTGAGGCAGGAGGATTGCCAGGAGCTTGAGGCCAGCTTGGGCTACATAGTGAGTTTAAGGCCAGCCTGAACTACATGGCAAGACTGTCTCAAGAAATAAAAATTTAAAAAGGAAAAGTGAGAGAAGGGAAAGAAGAGTAAAAAGAACTAACATGTGTTATGTACATGTCCCAACTCCCTATGAATGCCATCATTATATAACACAGACATGTACTAATAAATGTATATATGTATACATAAAAAATCAAAACAAAGGCAACTTTAACTGGAAAAACCCCAACAAACTAATTGTATTAAAAGCAAACACACAGGCTGGGGACTTAGGCTGCAGCTTTAGCTCAGCGGTACAGCCCCAGACTAGCCTGTGTGAAACCCTGGGTGGGATCCCTGGCACTGAAAAAAGAACAAATCTTCAACAGCTATGAAGTTAGAATCACGTAGAGTCACAGAATGGAGGCAAGTTATTGTTTTTTATAAAAACATTATCTCTTTTTTATTAAAGAGTAATACCAACTCATACTAGAAAATTTTGAAAATATATCTGATGGAGAAAAACATGGTAGTTACAACCCCATCACCCAAAGAAAACCACTGTTAATACCTTGCTCCTGTCCTCCGAAGAGTGTCCATGTGAACATATCTGAACACGGCAACAAAACTGGAATCCCTTTGTACATATTGTTTTATAATTTGTTTAACTTTGGCTCTTTCCATGCCGAGAAAAGTCATCCTTGATTAAATAGTAAATGATGTATTGCCAAGCATAGTGGCCCAACCCTGTAATCCTAGCACTCAGGAGGCTGAGGCAGGAGTATCACTGCGAGTTGGAAGCCGGCCTCAGTTATATAGCGAGTTCAAGGCCAGCCTAAAGTACATAGTGAAACCTTGTCCAAAATACCCAAAACAACAACAAAAAAATAGTATCAGCCTGTTCCTGGACATTTAAGTTCATCTTACATTTTTACTATTGTAATGCTCTGATTATCCTTAAGTATATTTTGTTCTCATATTCATGTTTTCACAACATTCAGGATATATTCCCTGAAGTGAGGTCACCATTCACAGACACATGCACTGGAGTTTGTTTATACCTGGTAACAAAGTCGCCTTCTGGGAGGTTATTCAGAGCCGCCCTCCTTGCTGACCCAGGCTTTGCGGTTCTAATGAAGAACGATCCAGACCCTTTCCCCGCCCCTAGCTCATCAGCCACTGCTGTCTTGATCTTGTTTCTTTTTTCATTATTGCCCTGTTTGGCCACAAGAGAGGAGGATGGAATAGAGTCCTGAGGTGGAATCTCGGGTCCCTGTGGAGTGTGGGCTTTGGGGAGGAGAGGGACAGAGGGATGAGGAGAGGTCTCGAGTGAGTCCTAGTTTCTCGAGAAACTGCAGATCCTGATGCTGAAGGACCTCGTGCCAGAGTCTGGTTTGAACACTGTGGCGCTGTCAGTTCCCCTAGCTGGTTCCTGAGCAGGAACACTGTCTCCGTGTGAAGCGAGCTTCGTTTCCATCTGCATGCAAACTCTACCCTGCCATGCCTTAGAACCCTGGCGAATAAAGCGCTTTGCAAGAAGCTAACAAAAGTCTGTTGGCACGGATTAGAAAAGTATTGTTATTGAGATGGAGGCTAATTAAATTAAATCACTTGTTTTTCAAATAGAACATGCATTATTTGAGAGAACATCTGCTCCCTGCAGACACTCTGCAGCTCTGTTCACGGAGCAGAGGGCTCCCCACACGGAATTCTGGGGCAGCCTGTGTTCTACTGACACCTAGTGGCCCACATGAAAATAACAAGCGCAAGGTACCAAGGTTCCTACAGGGGTACTGGTATTGCAATAGTTATTCTTTTTTTTTTTTTCTGGTACCGGGAATCAAATTCAGGATCTTGGGGCTGGGTATTTAGCTCAGTGGTTTCGCCGCCTGCTGCGCAAGCGTAAGGACCCGAGTTCGATCCCCGGTACCAAACAATAATAATAATAATAATAACATAAACAAACTCAGTATCTTGCCAGGCAGGCACAGAGCCGCTGAGCTGCATCCCCGGCCCATACAATAGTAATTAATTCCTTACCACTGTCAAGGCAATGCTTACCTCACAGTTAAGAGGACTTGTGCATACTTTAACTTGCTAATTTTAGAGAAGCCCTAGACTTCATTCTTTTGGTTCCCTAATGGTGACTGCGTTCCCTAAAGTCCGTCTCCCTGTTTTTCCTTCTTTCCTTAGAGCTTTCTTCCCTGACTTCCGTCTGACTCAGACAGGGACACGTGCATTCCCTTGACAAAGTTCAGCCCTAGCCCTGCATGCCTGCAATCCCAGCACTCAGGAGGGTGAGAGAGGAGGGTCGCTGCAAGTTTGAGTTCCAACAGTGCGTTCAAGACCAGCTGAACTACACAGCAAGACCCTGTCTCAGAAAAAGAAAAAGAAAAATCCAGCCCCAATATTACTTCAACCTGAGAGCCCGGGGAAGATCCTGTCCTCGGACCACGAGTTAGAGCAGGAGTGTGCAAGCCGACTACCGGCTGTTGCCACCTGCGGCTCCTTTCCGGGAACTGTAAGGTGATGGTGTTGGTGTTGCCATCACCCTCTCTGACAGCAGAGAGAGCCGCTGCAGCAGACTGCAGAGCCCAGGAAGCCTTAGAGACTTGCTCTCCAGCCCCTCGGTGACCAGATTTGGAACTTGGCAGCACGGGTCTCAAGTCCGGAACTTCCTAGCAGCTGCACACAAGTGGAAGTGTCCCTGGGCAAACACAGGGCCCGGGCACTGATGTGCTCCCATAAAATTCCATCATTCAGGATACTTTCATCTCTGGCCTTCTCCCCTCTCTAAACGTGCAGAATCACCAGGTGGTGGCACACAGCTGTGACCCCAGCACTCAGGAGGCTGAGGCAGGAGGATCACCAGGGAGTTCAAGGTCAGCCTTGGCCATGTAATGAGTTCAAGGTCAGTCTGAACTGCAGAGTGAGACTGCCACAAAAGTAAACAAAAAAAAAGTAATTTCTACAAAAGGATTCCTCTGGAGAGAAAACAGGGAAAAAAGAATTTTATTTATTTATTTTTTTTGGTATGGGGGATCGAACTCGGGTCCTTGCACTTGCACAGCAGGCCGCGAAACCACTGCGCTAAATCCTCGGCCAGGAAAAAGTACTTTAAAACACATGAAGTTGAGCCAGGTATGGTGTTGCATGCCTGTACATGTCTGTAATCCCAGCACTTGAGAGGCTGAGGCAAGAGGATCTCCGTGAGTTCCAGGCAAGCCTGGGCTATATAGTGAGTTCAGGGCCAGCCTGAACTACTAGTGAGACCTTATCTCACAAAACTGAAAAAACAAAACAAACGTGAAGTTGAGAGCTAACTTTCCCCTGGACAAAGATAATGTTTTATAAAACTACAGAATGAGAACTACAAACTCAAAATGAAATACCAGCATAAGAAGACATACTTGGGGAATTCTAACCATCAATAGCTTTGATAAAGATGGGCCAGCTCCCTTAAAAATGAATAATCACTTACGAAAAACTTACTGTTCACTGCTTTACAAACAGTGCTAAGTTAACTTGGAAGTTTCATCAAAAATATGTGTTATGGGGGCCGGGGATTTAGCTCAGTGGTTTTGTCACCTGCTGTGCAAGTGCAAGGACCCGAGTTTGATCCCCGGTATGAAAAAAATATATATATGTGTATTATGGGGGCCAGGGATTTAGCTCAGTGGTTCTGCCACCTGCGTTGCAAGCACAAGGACCGCAGTTTGATCCCCAGTACCAAAAAAATAAATGTGTTATGATTCTACAGGAATGAGTCTTTTGTTATTGTTTTTTGAGACAGGGTCTTGCTATGTATTCTAGGTTGGCCTTGAACTCACTATGTAACCCAGGCTGGCCTCACAGCGATCCTCCTGCCTCAGCCTCCAGAGTTGTGGGATTACAGGTTTGTGCCACCATGCTCAGCTTGAAATGATTTTCATGGAAAATTAAGGGGAAGAGAATTCTCTTTCACCCTAGAAATCTCCAGTCTTAAAGGAATTATGGCATAGAATTTTTAACTTAGAACTTCTCAAGTTAAAGGAACACCTGAATGCTCAAAATTTGTTCTTATTTTAAATGAACAAAAAGTGACACATAAGTTAAAAATGTCTTTCGGTGCATTTTCATGTACACAAGTAACCCAGCATATAGGAAGTTAGGATTGTGTCTGAGGATCCCTCGGCCCTGGCTCAAGAATTGAGAACACGCTGTTGATGACAGGCTTGTGGCTGCAAACCAGGGCTGTGACACCAGGTTCATGGGCACTGTTGAGGACTAGAAGGTAATAACTGATCACCAGGGGCAGGTTCTGGGAGGACGAGGGCTCCACGAAGTCACGCGGCAGAGCCAGGGCGTGAGGTCAGCGAGAGCATGGGTCGCAGGGGACACGGCCTCTGCCCTATCAGCAAACCTGCAGCTGGCTCCAAGGCAGAAGCTGGGACTTCTGCACTCCGCAGCCTCTGTGGCATCTGCTGTCCAGAGTCACTTGGGAACCAGCCCTCCAGCCCCAGCATTACAATCCCCAGGCTGTCTTCCGCTGTCCTTTGCATTTTTAGCAGAGCCAAACCTCACTGACTCTGCTCAAACACACAGTTACCCAGGAAAGCTGGGCTTTGGGTCCCAGTGACATCATCAGAAACCCCGGTGCAGTAGGAAACAGCGGCCACCGCACACACAGACCCAGCCTGGGCACACCGGGAGGGACCCCATTGCTTGACAGCAACACCCTTCCCCAGGGCCAGGGGGACCGGAAACCCCGAACCACGCGGGTGGGTATTGACCACAGGGACAAGAAAAAGCCAGACACAGGGCTCTTTGCCAAGAAGTGTAACTAAGGGGACATCATGTGTATGACTGTGAAACCACCTAACAAAGCCCAGAAAACATAGTAAAAGGCCTAAGACCCGGGCATGGTGCCACATCTGTAATTCTAGTACTGTGAGAGGCTGAGGCGGGAGGATCTCAAATTCAAACTTAGCCTGGGCAATTTAGCAATTTAGCAAAACTCAGTCTCAAAATTTTAAAAATAAAAAGGGCTGGGGATGTAGCTCAGTGCCCTGGGTTCAATCCTTAATGTAAGAAGGAAGGGAGGGAGGGAGGGAGAGAGGGAGGGGGCACATGACTGCAATCCCAGCTACCTGGGAAGCTGATTGCAAGTTTGAGGCCAGCCTGTGCAACCCAGCAAGACCCTGTCTCAAAATGAAAAATGGAAAGGGCTTGGGTATATAGCTCAGAGGTAGTGGTCCTGAGTTTGATCCCCAGTACCAAAAATAAACAACTAATTCAGGATAAAGATTTATAAAAATAATTTAAAGCTGATATAATCACACATGTAGAGTGATCTTATGACTTAAAACGAAGTCAAATTAATTCAGCACTGTAACTCAAATGTTGCTATTGGCTTTACTATCACACAGGGCATGATTAACCAGGATAATGCTATTTTATAAATCACCAAATCGCAAGGTCAGAAGGAAACTGAGCCCAAGCCTCCCAAACACCCCATGCTTCCGGGGGCGACACTGGAAGGGGTCCCAGGCCCGAGGGTGTGAACCATGACCCCAGCGCAGATCCCGCCTACCTGGAGTCTCGGTTGATCTCCACCCAGCCCTGGCGCCAGGACACATGCAGCAAAAGGCCACCCAGGAGCGCCTGCCACCTGGAAAGGACACGTTCGGGTGAGCCGGGCAGCCACAGCTCTGCAGTCCAAGATGTGTTCAACTCCTCTAGGGCTTCTTCCGCATTTTTTTGGTTTTTTGAGACAGGATCTCTCTGTGTAGCCCAGGCTGGTCCCGAACTTGTGTCACTCTGCCTGCCTCAGCCTCTTGAGTGCTGGGATGACAGGTGTGAGCCACCATGCCCAGTGTGACATTCACTTCTTACAACTCTTTTCTGTTCTCTCCCACTTGTGCTACTTCCCCGACCCTCTCTCCCTATCTGCACTGTGCCCTTGAGCCAAGCTGCTGGGAAATCACTGGCTTTCATATTTCTTCTTCTCTTCTTTTCCTGAATAACTTCACCCACAGCCACCATCCCTGTCCTGCTGACTCCCAAATCCCTGTTCCTTCCAGCCAGGTGAGGTGGCACACATCTGTGATCTCAGCACTTAGGAGGCTGAGGCAGGAGGATTGCCACCAAGTCTGAAGCCAGCCTGGGCTACACAGCAAGACCCTGCCTCAAAAACAAACGAAAAACCCCAATCCCTTTTCTTACCAGAAACCACCACTCAGAGTCCTACGAGTTCCCAGTAACATACTGAGGACCTTACCTGGAACTGCTCCCCAACCTGATCCTCCTCCTGCAGATCCTAATCAGCCGGCCAGGTGTCCCTCAGTCCTTCCTCTGCCCTCACCACCCTGGTGGGCTTGGCTGGATCCTGGGGTTTTATTTCTCCCCTAACAGCACTCACATCTGGAGCCCCATCCTCGACATCATCCTCTCTGGACCCCGAACCCCAAGGGTTTGTTCTCACTGCAGCCTCAACTGTGGATCTTTCCTAGTGTAACCCACAGCCCCTGTGCTGCCTCGAGGGGCCGGTCCTGAAGCCCACACCCCACCGTCGAAGCACAGGTTATAAAGTCCCTCCCCTCCTGGAAAGTCCATCAGAACAGCAGAGGAAGCCATCAATGGTTCAGGTGCAGGTATGGCCGCACACCTCAATCCCATAGGCTTGGGAGGCTGAGGCAAGAAGATCACAAATCCAATGTCAGCCTGGGGAATTAAGAGACCCTGACTCAGAATTAAAAAATAAAAAAGGCTGGGGTTGAAGCTCAGAGCTTCCTGAATTCAATCCCCAGAAAAGAAAAGCCAAAACACTAATAGGAAAAAGAGGTAGAAAAATGAGAATGACTTGCTCTACCATAAGTAAATGATATAATAATTAAAACAGGGCTGGGATTTAGCTCAGTGGTTTCGCTGCCTGCTGCGCAAGCGCAAGGACCCGAGTTCGATCCTCGGTACCAAAAAATAATAATAATAATAATTAAAACAACCCCCTTAATATAAAACAAGCCCCTTAACATAAAAGTTGACAAACAAAGACCCAAAAAGAGAAAAATAACTATCTATGATATTAAGAACCCAGAGACCAAAGGATGGACCCATGATTACTGCAACTCATAGAAATCAGTTAACTCAGGGAGGGATGACTCCCTCAGCGCACACCGTGACCTAGAATAAACTGGCAGTGGACAAAACTGAACACAGCGGTGATGAAATAGAGACAAATGTCTACATCAAGCGATAACAAAAGGAACAATGCCTTTGCCAATCCATTATCAAAATTATTACAAATAAACTAAGAAGCAAAGCACAAACTGCAAAAATATTCCCAACATCATTAAAATCAAGACTGTATTAAATCAATAAGAAAAATACTAAAACTTCTGGGAAAATAAATGGGTAAAAAGCAATAAAAGACCATCCACTGAGAAAAGAATAGCTAAAATTATGAGAATACTTTGTGAATAATCTGAGAAATTGTAAAGCAAAAATAATATGCCACTGTTTGCTCTTTAAATCAGCAGGGAGAAAAAAATAATAGTCATGGTTTGAATACAATATTACAGAAAAGTTCCACCAGGCGTGGTGGCGCATGCCTGTAATCCCAGCATTTGGGAGGCTGAGGCAGGAGGATTGCTATGAGTTTGAGCCCAGCCTGGGATACCTAGTGAGTCTGAGGCCAGCCTGAACTACATAGTGAGACCCTGTCTCAAAAGAAAAAAAAAGTTCCACAGGAAGCCAGGTAGCAGGGTAAACTAGTAAAACATTTTTTAAAAATAATTTATTCATATTCAAGAATGCTAAAGTTCACGTTCTTTTACCAAGATTTCTTAAGTAAAACTCTATCCTCCAGAAATAGTTGGAAAATTGGCAAACTTGCATATAAAAATATCTGATAATATTGTTTTTATGCCCCTCGAGTAGACACAATTTAAAGTCCTTCTAACAGGGTGGCTAAATCGATTATAGTATGCTTGATAATAAATCTGTGCAGTCATTAAAATTATTTCAAAGAACATTTACTGATGTTGGTTGAACATTTCCCACAAATGTATTCAAAAGACAGAAAAGCTACTCACCCTTGGAACAATGTGGGGTAGGTAAATTTCAGGACAGACAGGACATACTGAAAAACAATACCAGATTAGTGGACATTGCAAATGACAGAATTAATTGATAGAGCATAGAATCAAAGAAATTCCTACTGAAAAACATAGACACATCCAAATTTCAAAAATCATTTATTCTTCCAAAATCATATACTGGGCAAACAAATGGCCTTTCAAGACATACTAAAGAGAATGCATTTTTCTTTTCCATGAATTCAGTTCTGCCAAGGTTAATTTATATTTCTATCATGTCTTTTAACCAAAAGTACACCACTTTATGGGTGGAATTGTGTTTGGTCCTTCTGGGTAGCGTTTTCTTTTTTCTTTTTCTTTTTCTGGTTTTTTGAGACAGGGTCTCATTATGCAGCCCAGGCTGGCCTTGAAATCGTGGTGAGCCTCCTGCCTCAGCCTCCCTAGTGCCGCCCTAAGAATTTTTTAAATAAAACCATTATGTGGTTTTGAGAAAGGACTCTACTAACTCTTTGTATGATTTTTTTAAAAAAAGGAGTGAAAGGTCAAGGTATTTATATTATATATTATATTTAACATCTATGAAAGCCTTCCCTGAAGTTTATTTACTCGTTTTTTGATATGCGCCACTACCCTTCCCTGCTAGTTTCACTCCAGAGTGGAGGAAGAGAAAGGGTTAAGAGGACACAGGGTCATTTCCTGTACGCCCTTATTGACCCTGGTCGGGTCAGTTTCCTGTGTGCTTGGCTTCAGCCTGGACTCCAGGGCCGAAGACGCTGCCGCTCCCAGTCTAGGGTGCAGCTCGGGGCAGAGGACTCACTCAGCGTGGCCATGGCCCTGAGTTCAATCCCCAGCACTGCAAAATAAAATAAAATGCTGAAGCTCTGGCCTCACCTCGCTCTAGGACAGTGGAAAAAGAAATCTGTGACAAATGGAGTCTTAGATCTAAAAATGTCTCCTGGGCCGGAAGTGGTGGTGCATGCCAATAATCCTAGCAGGTGTAGAGGCTGAGGCAGGAGGACTGCCATGAGTTTCAGGCCAGCCCGGGCTACATAGCAAGACCCTGTTTAAATAAATAAATAAATAAATAAATAAATAAATAAATAAGGAGTAAAAAGGTCTCTTCACAAATTCCTCAAGCCACTGAGAAAGAGCAATTGAGGAACCCTGAAGGACCAGAAGTGGACTTTGCCTTCAAACTAAAGGCTCAGTAACTGTCAGGAAGGCAGCTGTCTGCTGGGCCCAGGTTACTGTCGGGACCTGTCACAGGCTCACCAGGCCAGCCCAGAACTCAAGGGCACCGTGGCTTCTCCTGCCTGACCCAGTAGCTTCCTTCCCCCGTGACCTGCTGCTCCAAACCTCAAACAAAAGTCAACCGTTCTTTGAATAACAGAAGGGGCTACTCTGAGACACACAAGATAAAACTGTTTTTAAAGACTTCCATTTCTAAAAATAAAGGACCCAGACGTGGTGCATACACCTGTTATACCAGCATTCAGAGGGCTGAGGCAGGAGGATCGCCAAGTTTGAGCTCAACCTGGGCTACATAGAGAGTTCAAGGCAAGCCTGAACTATATAGCAAGACCCTGTCTCAAAAAGAAGGAAAGAAATAAAAATAAAGAGGGAACAGTTGCAGGAGAAAACTACACTGAGAATACAGAATAAAACAACTACTACTCTAGCACTGAATCTTGGAAAAACTTGAAGAGAAGAACATTCTTCACTACAGACACAAAAAAAATCTTCACTACTTCAAAGGTAAATTAATTTGGCAGAAGCTGGGTGTGGTGGTGCACACCTATAATCGCAGCCCTAGAAGAGGCTGAGGCAGAAGGATTGCCAAGTTTGAGCCCAGCCTGGGCAATGGAGAAACTTAGCAAGATGTTGCCTCAAAATTAAAAAATAAAAAATTAAACAAACAAAAAGGTTGGGGATGGAATTCAAATGCGAAGGTCCTGAGTTCAATCCCCAGTATTGGAAAAAACTAGTAACTCAGCAGAGAGGCTAGAGGCAGGAGAACATGTTCATAGGGTGTCCACTGCCCAGCTCTCATCCCACCTGGCCTTGACAAGGGTCTCCTTTTATCCCTGTAGGACCTCTGAGGTCACCAACAGTGTCAAGCCCTAGGTACATGGTGTCTTCTGTTTAGGGATTAGGCACAGTAGGAGATGAACAACAACTAATCATAAAATAGAATAATTATAACAACATTCTGCATTAAAAGTTAAAATTTACAAACTGAAATTCATTCTGAAATTTTCTGATTGATGTTTTTGGACCCTGATTACCCGTGGCTGAGTAACAGAAACTATAGAAATTAAAGCCATGGATGTGGGGTGGGGGGCTGTACTTGGTCCAAACTGATGTATTAGGGCTTCAGCTGCTGGAAGGAAGCTCAGGTTGAGAAAATAAAACAGTGTCCCAAAAGCCAGGTGTGGTGGTGCAAGCCTGTGATCCTAGCACTCCAGAGGCTGAGGCGGGACTGCCTCGAGTTTGAGTCCAGGCTGGGCTACATAGTGAGTTTAAGGCCAGCCTGGACTACATGGCAAGACCCTGTCTCAAAAAGACAATATAATAAATAAATACGTCGAATTTTTTAAATCCCATGAAAAACCCCTGAACGTACTAAGATGCTTGTGATGGAGACAAAGTGTGAGCAGGAGATAGAGGGGTGAGGGGGACCTGGACTAATCTACTTGAGGGCTTCTGGGACCTACTGGGCCAGGGGCATCTTTGGGGGTTGAGGGGGAGAAGCAGGACTCTTCCTTCCCACAGGGAGCTCCCTAAAAGTGGACCTCGCAGCCCAAAATTAAGTTCCTGGGACAGTGACAGCCAACACACCCAGCTCCCCAGGCGGTGCACAGGGACCACTTGACAGGCCCGGCACCCGGACGCGGGTGCAGAAAACCCCACTCAGCCACCGTCAGTTCGAGACCAGCGGAAGGTGTACCGGGACCCAGCTGCAGCCCCAGCGCCCTCGCCGCCTCCCGCGCCCGCCCCTCACCTTGTTCATAAGGTAGGAAGCCAGGTAGCAGGCACAGAAGGTGAGGCTGACCAGGCACCGCTGGGCGATCATCCGTCACCGCGCGCCCCTCCAGGGACGCCCGCCCCACACCCCGCGCGGCCGGAGCCCCAGACCCCGCCCACCTGTACGTGGCTCCTAGCTCCGCCAATCAGCGCGGGGCCCCCAGGCCCCGCCTCCTTAAAGGAGCCGCAGTGTGGAAGTCTGACAGCCTCTCAGTGGGCGGAGCGTCGACCGCTGGCCTGGGTCCTCCCTGACTGCGAGGCCCTCACTGAGTAGAAGGAAAGCAAGCAGTCCAGAAAAGAATTCAGACACCCCATTACTGTTTAAAGAAAGGTATTCAAAGCTATTGCTGAACAATGGCACTAACGACTCCTTTATGCTGTTTTCCTAATTTTTTACACCGCGTCCGTTTTATTTTTGCAAATGACCCTAAATAGCTAGCAACAAGAAATATTATTTTAAAAGAAGGAGGGCTAAGGGGTGAGGCGCTAGAATGACCATAGTTGTTTTTGTTTTGTTTTTCTTGCAGTACTGGGGCCTGGACCCGGGGCCTTAACACTGAGCTACATCCCTAACACTTTTTATTTTGAGACACAGTCTAGCTAAGTTGCCCAGGCTGGGTTCGAACTTGTGATCCTCCTGCCTCAGCCTCCCAGAATGCTAGGATTTCAGGTCACTACGCTCTGCTTTCCCTTTGTTTTATGAGAAGTCATTCCACAGTGTGGAAATTCCTATGCAAGAAGAATGGGAGAGGCTCCACCACACTTAGCAACCTTGCTGCTTTCCTGCACCCCACCCTACTTCTCTGCTCCTTCCCTCCTGCAGGCAGGGATGACCTTGGCTTGTCCCTTGAAGTCCCCTTCCCATCTCTGGTGAGGCTCCAGGTTGGTGGAGGGAGGGCACAGGGCAGATGAAGGTGGACCTGCTCCCCGCAGAGTGCTGGCCCTCACCCTCCTCTCCTGCTAAGCACCTGCCGCGTCCTGGCCCAGTTGTGCCAACTGTACAGTTGTACATTTTTAACCCAGGGTGGGTTATTAAAAGGGGGCAGTGCAGAGTAGGGAGAGAGGTGATCAAGCTCTGAATACACTAGATTTTCCTTGCCATAGAAATGAGACCCTACAAGAAGTTCACACTTCCCAAGGGGACACTCACTTCCCACCATGAGTTTGGCCCATGAGTTTGTCCTTCCTTCCTCTCCTTAGAGACACTAACCTTCTAGAGTCAAAGGGAGGGGGAGGGAGGGGAGGAAAAGGGGACATAAAGAGAGCTCAGGTGTGTTATGTAGACCTACCAACTACCTGCCATGAATGTGATCACTGCATACTGTGAACATGTACTAATAAAAATAAAAATGAAAAGAACATTACCCTTGAACAACAATAAAAAAATTTGTTATTGGTACATGTCTACCATCCCAGCTACTCAGAAGACGGAGGCACTAGGATCTAGAGTTTGAGGCAAGCTGAGCAACATAGCAAGATCCTCCTGTCTCAAAAAAAAAAATAAAATGATTACTGTAATAAGATCTGTAGAAAAAAGAGATGAATAAAAGAAACATCAATCACCTCTGTATGTTTCTCCAATCTGCACCAAATCTGCTCAACCAATACACTCTCTTCACCACCACTCCCCAAGTAACCAAGGTAGCCTCTGTGTTCACAAGTCAGCACATGCCCATTTATATAGCTCCTCACAGGTGGGTGTGGTGGTGCACATCTGTCATCCCAGCACTCAGGAGCCTGAGCCAGGAGGATTGCTGTGAGTTTGAGGCCAGCCTGGCCTGTCTAGTGAGTTCAGGGCCAGCCTGAAGTACATAATGAGACTGTCTCAAAAAATCAACATAATAAGTGGTTGCCTTACCAAATGGATCTAACTAACTATATACATGGTTGTGCAACCTTGAATGAAGGGTAATTTCTCTTCCCCTAGGCAACAAATACTCCTGTGCTACCTTTGAATCAGATTGTCTCTCAGGACAAACACCCACCCCAAAATAACCTCTGTGTCTAGGAGAATGTGATTCCCTGACTTCTTTCTGCTATGATCACGATGCATGAAAGGAGCTGGAGAAAATATGGCCATGATTGTGAATTGTGATGTGTCAACTTGACTGTAGCAAGAATCCTAGCGATCAGGAAAGCTCTGTTCGGGGTGTGTGTGTGGGTGACTGACAGGTAGTCCAGCCAACTGAGGTGGGTAGACCCACCCTAGTTATAAGTGGCACCAACCAATAGGCTTGTAGGCTGGCTGGAATTAAAAGGGAAAGAAGGCAATGTGCCCCCTTTTGAAGAACTCCAGTCTTGAGCAAGTGCCTCCTCTGCTGCCAGCACCTTTGGACCTCTGTCTCCAGGCTGCCACTTTCTTCTTCCTTCCAATGCAGACTTGCACTGGCGACTCCAGGGAGGGTCCAGGCCTCTGACCTTGGACTGGTGCTGCATCCTTGAGCCTTTTTTGTTTGTTGGTTTGTTTGGGGTTTATTGTTTGTTTGTTTGTTTGTTTGAGACAGGGTCTCTCTGTGTAGTTCAAGCTGGCCTTGAACTCACTCTGTAGCCCAGGCTGGCCTTGAACTCATGGCAACCCTCCTGCCTCAGCGTCATGAGTGCAGGGATTACAGGCGTGTGACAACACGCCTAGTTCCTTGAGCCTTCTTGTTCTTTAGTTTCCATCATATTGGACTAGCAGCTACTGGGTCCTCCAGCTCCCCAGTGCACACTCAGCCACTGTGTGTTCTCCTGCTTCTGATGCCTCTGGTGGCCACTGTGGACTCTCCCAACTCTGACCCTGTAAGCCTAATCACTCCCCTTCCATCATCATGAATGTACTTCCTATTGGCTCTGTTCCTCTGGAGAGCTCCAACTACTGCAACAGCCAACAAAAACAGAACTATCTAAGGATGTAAACTAGAAGAACCACTATGGGCATCAGTATGGAGATTCCTCAAAAAACTGAAATTACCAATTCCATTCTACCTAGCTATTCCCCTTCTAAGTATATTCCTGAAAGAGTTTAAGTCATCATATTCCAGTGACCCATGCATTACCATGTTTATAGCACCACAACTCATGATAGCTAAATCTTGAAAGCGCCCTGTATGTCCATCAACAAATGGATGAAGAAAATGTATTTAGACACATTGGAGTACTACTCTGCCACAAAGATGGATATACTTGAGTCATTGGTAGGAAAATGGATGCATCTTGAGACCATAATGTTAAGTGAAATAAATCAGACACACACAAGCTTATGCACAATTTCTCTTACATGAGAAATCCAAAGTATAAATAAATCAAGGAGCAAAACAAAAGATAGATAATAGGAAACAGAGAGATTGATTTTTTGCAAAAGGGAAGGACCAAGAGATGAAGGGAGGGGAGAGAAGGGGTAGAGGAAATGGAAAGGGATGAGAAAAGAATTGAGGTGTGCTATATACATGTACCAGCTATCCTCCAGGAACGTGCTCATCATGCACTACAAACACGTACTGACACAAATTTTAAAAATGAAAAAGAATTAGCTACCTATACTTTCTCACTAAATAAAACTGCATATCAAATATATTATCCAGGCAAACACTAGATTTACAGTCTGTATATCAAAGGATAAACAAACTAAGATATTTCCCTTGAAGTTATTTTAGGAAACTTATTTCAGACCTAAATAGTCCTTACAAAGAAAATTCCTGTCTAACAGAATTTGGCTAAACCAATGGTTGGTACTTTCCTGAGATTTCCCTGAGCTCCTTAAAGGGATAAACACATTTGATTCAGGCCTCATTATTTCCTAATTATTGCTTAACTGATTTTCTTTAATATAATTTGCTTAACAAACTGGAATAACCAGAAAAGTGGAGACTTGTGCAAATAGAAACAGACATTACCAGCAAAAGTGTTGATAGCCGGAGTTGTTGGTTTTCCTAAAGCTGTACCACCTGTTCCACAAAACTAACTAAACTAAGATTAAATAAAAGCAAAATTAGCAGGTCTTACATTGTTACACAATAAGCTGTTATATATGAAATTGAGATAAGTCTATCTTCTATATACATGAAAAGAATTATTTGCATTTTTTAGATATTTGAGACCAAAATTAGCATTATTAATTTATTTCTTGATACTCTGTCTATAAGTGATCAATAAATATTTGTTGAATTTTTTTCGAGACAGGGACTCACTATATAGTTTAGGTTGGCCTTGTACCCACTATGTGGCCCAGGCTGGCCTCGAACTTGCAGTAATGCTCCTGCATCAGCCTCCTGAGTGCTGGCATCCCAGGGATGTGCCACCATACCGTTTGTTGATTTTAAAAAGGGGGAGGATTTAAATAAAACAACGCCTTGGGAAGTTTCCCCTCAAATATTTCTTAATAATAAATTTTTATGGCACCACACACAGAATTCTTGAAAGATAGAAATAGCAGCATACTTTTTATTTTTTGACTTATTAGTACATGTTTTCAGTACATAATGATTATATTCACTATAGGAAACTGGTACATGTACATAACACACTTCAATTCTTTTATTTCCCCTTCCTTCTACCCCTCTTTTATTTTTTAGCTTCAGATTCACTTACTTATCTCATCAGACCCTATACAGTTACTTATCATATATACAGCTTGAAAATTAGACTAATAGGCTGAAGAACATATAAAACATGTAAGACAATTGTACTAAGTCAAAGTACGCTTTTAGATACATTGTTCGTGCTAGATTACAATAACTTTTTTTCTCTATCTTTCTCATTTTTTCTTATTAACTTTCTTTTATTTTGTACTCTATATATGTATATTGAGTTTTTCGTATAAGAGAAACCATGCAGTATTTAAGCTTATGTGTCTGATTTATTTTGCTTAACATTATGATCGCAAAGGGTATCCATTTTCCTACAAGTGACCCCAGTTTATGCTTCTTTAAGGCAGAGTAGTACTCCATTGTGTATAAATATCACATTTTCTTTTATTCATCTGATGACGGCCATATAGACTGCTTCCAAAATTTAACTATTATGAATTGCACTGCTATAAACATAGATATATGTACATCACTGTGGTAAGATGTCTTTAACTTTTGGGAAGATACCTAGAAGGGAAATAGGTGGATCAAATAAATTTCTATCTTTAATTTTTTGAGGACTCGCCATACTCTTTTTGGTACTGGGGATCAAACTCAGGACCTTGCATTTGCATGGCAAGCATGGTGCCACTGAGCTAAATCCCCGGCCCTCTCACCAAACTTTTTAAAGGTACCTAAATTCCCCTTAAAAACCAACAAGAATGACCATTTCCACCTAAACTAGCTTTATCACGTCCCGTTAACCTTCATGGCCTGGTTTTGTGGCACATCTAACATGCAGCCTTTCCAGATATCAACAACCCACAGTGAATCCCGAAATGTTTATTGTCCCTGGCTGTCATTTGGAAATAAATCACGCACTCTTTCAAGATACAAGTGCATTATTGTTTCATGTGGTATGCATCTGTTGTCTTTCCAACTCTAATCTCATAGTTCTTTGTTTCTCCCACAAGAAATTAGGGGTTTCCTAGGCAGCTAATTAATATCTAAGCACCTAAAGCAGCTACTTGCAAAATAAATGTAATTAATTTCAATGTGAAGAACTAAAGAGCCTCCTTTTTGTTCTCTTTAGAGATCAAAGAAGCTGCTAATCCCAGTGTGTTTTCACAATGCAAATTCTCAAATAGTTTTGTTTCTGCTGAGCTCTAGTGAGTTTATCGGCAGAAATGGCAGAAAGAAAAGGCTGGAGCCAAACCCATTCTAAACATTGTGTTGCTCCACTTCACATCAAAATGGCATGTCCCTCCTTTGCCAGTGGGTCCCTCGACCGCAGGCTGTGGTCCTTCGATCGGACGTACCCACTCAGGATATATGCAGGACACCTGGCAGATGTGGACTGTGTCAGATTCCACCCTAACTCTAACTACTTAGCCACAGGCTCAAGACTGTCCGGCTGTGGAGCGCCCAGCAGGGGAACTCAGTGAGGCTCTTCACAGGCCACCGTGGCCCTGTGCTCTCTCTGGCTTTCTCTCCCAATGGAAAGTATTTGGCATCTGCTGGTGAGGACCGGAGGTTAAAACTGTGGGACCTGGCCTCCGGGACCCTTTTTAAAGAGCTGAGAGGCCACATAGACAGCATCACCAGCCTCGCCTTCAGCCCTGACAGTGGCCTAGTGGCCTTTGCCTCCATGGACAACTCGGTGTGTGTCTGGGACCTCCGGAACACATGCTGTAGTGCGCCCGCAGATGGCTCCTCCAGTGAGCTCGTAGGTGTCTACACTGGGCAGATGAGCAGTGTCCTGAGTGTGCAGTTCATGGCCTTCAACCTGCTTCTTGTGACTGGGATCACACAGGAGAATCAGGAACATTGATTCTTACCTTGGCTGGAATGGACTGGGCTCTGGTGAGAGGCCTCTGGCTGCAGCATGGACGTGGACATGGTGAGCAAGTTACTGACAGACTGTGCAAGAGCCCTCCCTGATGCAGCCTCGCTGTCATGGGACTCAGTCAGGACCGGGGCATGGCTCAGTGATGCCTGGACTCAAGATGAGCACTAGGGTGCTCTGAGGTGAGTGGCATGTTCCCAGAGGACCCTTGGGACCCTGTGTGCAAGCGCCTTCCCATTTTCGTCTTGTCCTCCTGCCAGTGTGCTTACTGAGGGCAGTTGCCCAGTGCCCTCCACAGCACCCCTAGACACCCTCAGTTGGGCCACCCTTGAGGACGGAAGTGGGTACCGAACTGGCAAAGGGAGGGATAATCCTTTTCCGGAATGGTAGAACCAGGATTTTTTATTACTGTTATTGTGATGATGATTATTATTGCAAAGAGGAAGCCTAGCCCTGGCAGAGGGGAACATCTCTGCTTTTATCTTCAGGTTTGACTCCTGGCACTGGCTGTGAAACTTGGAATTTTGAGCTTCAGGGAATTCAGAGATTTTGATGGCACAGTGTAGTGGGAGAAAGGGAAATCTTGGGTGCACATTGAGCACACCAAACAGCATGTTTATGGAAGTCGGAGGGTGAGTTGACTGAGAACACTGGGCTCTCTTGGAATTATGGTGGGAAAGATTCTTTCTTGGCTGCACTTCTGTCAATAATTCTCTCCCCTGAAAAGAACAATTATGGTAGGAGGGGGCGCAGCTTAGTGGTAGCGCATTTGCCTAGCATGTGGGAGGCCCTGGGTTCAATCCCCAGTACCACCAAAAAAAAAAAAAAGATTATGGTTAATAATTTGGAGGGCTGGGAATGTAGCTCAGCGGCACAGCATCTGCCTGACAAGCGCAAGTCTCTGAGTTCGATTCCCAGTACCAAAAAAAAAAAAAAAAAAAAAAAAAAGAATAATTTGGAGTAAGTCACAAGATAGAATTAGTATTAGATTTCAGAGCGACCATTAACCAGAGGTTAGCATTCCCGCTCTCCCTCCTGCGGTGAGCGCATCATGAGGTGAATCCTGAGTGCGCATGCACATGTCAAACTGTGCCCTGAGGATAAAGCAAGTTCTAATGTATGGGGAAAGGATTAAATATTTCTGTTTTCCAAAAAGTTATTTTGTATTTTGTTTTCTATTAAAATGTATTTAATTTCCAAAAAAAAAAAAAAAAGGCATGTCCCCATTCACAGATTCACTATGCAATCACATGGGCCTAAGGGCTGCTATGGCAATCCTCCTGCCTCAGCCTCCCAAGTGCTGGAATTGCAGACTTAAACCACTACGAACACCAGCACTCCAACTCAAAACCAGGCCAAAATAAGATCAGAGTTGGAATATTCAATCACCTAAGAAACTTTTGAAGGACTCTGAGACTTGAAATTAGACTGAAGGTATTAGCACACTTATGGAATGTGCAAGCCACTCTTCTCACCAATCAGGTTTTCGAGTCTCCAGCCTTACCTGCTGCGATCCATCCTTCACAAAGCTGTTAAAAATACCTTTCAAACAAGCAAATCTGAAAACATTATTCTCCCTTTCACTATTATCCCAGCTCTGAAGCCCTTTGCATTGAAAGCTCTCAGCCCCGGCCCTTCCCTGCATTTTCCAAATCAGCCTTGTGCTTTGTCTCTGTTGTACCCTAGATCCCGCCACACTGGATCACTCACCCTTTCCCGCTGTGCCCCTTGTTACACCTGTCACCCGCCAGACTGATGCCTGTCATCACCGAAGGCCGGAACATCTGGCCACATCTGGCCTCCCTCCTCCACAGATGCAATGGGCTGTGTACTCACTTCTGCCATCGCACTGCTGACATTTAAATGCGGTTGCATTCAGGACCTCAAGGTACCCAAGGGCAGGCACCTGTTTTATTCATAGTTGTCACCCCATTGTTAAGGGATCTGAGTAAAAACTCAATGAAAATTTGTGGAGTTGACAATCTAAAATGAATATTTAAATTCTTACTTTTATTTTCAATGTCCTGTCCTTTTCTGATATGTCCTCCAGTGGTCTCTCACCAGCACATTTTGGACATACATGGCTTCTCAGTCTTTCTTTTGGGTTTGCTCTTTTCCTTTTAATCTTTTTTTTTTTTTTTAGACATTCTTGGTAATTTAAAAGGAGCCTCCAATAATTTCTGTCTCCTGTTTCTTATCCAGAATTGAGAGAGCTGTTTCATTTCTGGTTACACCCATTTTTCCCTCAACTATTTACGCTACGATTATAACTATTTAAACACTAAGAGGGGACACCATTTTCACACGTATTCACACATACAGGCAACATTTGCCAAGCATAGGTCCGTAGATAGCTACGGTTTCCGGTACTGTAGTTCGGAGTGTTTGGAAGATTCGGAACATGTTCTGACCTGGAATGAAGAGGCAAGAACTGTGGCAATGGAAATCAAGGTCACCGTGCTAAGGCTCACGAGCATGGACAGTCAGGCGTCCTGACTCAGAAGTGAGATTTAGGAAAAGCTCCGTTACTCAGCGTGTGTTTCCGGAATGTCTGGTGCTCATTCTACAGATAGTACAGAGCCAGACCGCAAACCTAGACTGCCTGGGCCACCGCTTGTTAGCTTTGCCATTTCCCGGCCGTTGACTGTACCTTACCTCAGCTTCATTATCAGCAAGATTGAGATAGGGACAGAATTTGAATGAATATGAATGCATATGCTTAGTTATTTTAATCTAGTCAATTTATGAAAATTTCACGACAAAATACAGAATCAAAACCTTTTCATGCTGTCATATTTTTGCTCAATGTCTTTAACATTTTACATATCTCCGTATTCCACACCCTTCCCTCAAAATACAACTGTAATCATAGCAACTCCGACAGTCTCCTTCAGTCCCAGGCCCCAGCCTCACCTCCACTACATGCCGTAGTTTAGAATTACGCCGGGAAATAATGAATGAAGAGTCTGGTTTATTTACAGTCCACGCAGTCCGATGTAATTTAATTAGATCCATCGGCTGTCTCGGGCTGCCAGGAAGACAGGAAGGGGAGGGCGGCGCGGGGACAGGGCAGAACCTCGGCCAGGGAACGCCACACCCCGCCTGCCGCAGGGACCCCAACCACTGCCCGCTGAGCCCCGCGCCCCCGCCCAGCGGGCAGCGACCGGAAGTGAGGCCCGCCCAGGGGCGGGGAAAGATGATTTAAGGCGGGGATAATGCCAGCCGGCCAATCAGAGCGAGTGCCCCGCGGTGAGGGCGGAAGAGAAGCGGTCTAGTTCCGGACGCGGCGGCCTCGGCCGCCATCTGTCACCTTAAAACCGGCACCTACTGCCGGTCGCTGCTGCGCTTCCTGTCTCGGCGGAACCTGCTTCCCGTCCTGCCACCTCTCTGCCCTGTTCTTATCTCCGCCTTCTTCCTCCAATGGATCTGGTGGGAGTAGCATCCCCTGAGCCCAGGCCGGCAGCGGCCTGGCAACCCCGCAAGGTTAGTGATTGTCGGGGCAGGCGTACCTGCCCTGGTCACCAGGGCTCATTCTTCCGGAACACCGGGAGAGGTGACAGGGGAAGTCCTAGGGGCGGGACCCCGACCATCTCGACCTAGGGGCACTGGGTTAGGTGGAGGGAGGAGGCGGCGGGGCTCCCAGAGGCTGTACTGGCTGGGCTGGGGTCTGACTTTACCTCTGCACCTTTCTGAATCTCGGCAGCGTATATTTGACCAGAGCTCCTTTCACAGATGCTGGCATTGGAGGGAAAACAAGCACGATCTTGTTTTTCACAGGCTGAGTCAGCCCTACACGCAGAAAGCTAGACCGAAAGTTGATTTAGGAAGCTGTTTCCTTCATTTGACAAGTGTGGTTATCTCAATTCGGTAATTTCTTGTTTTTGAAGTGGTAAAGATAAAACCTAGGCGCACCCTCCCTCCTCCAAAACAAATACGGAACGGTACCCTACACATGCTGTGAAACGTGTATGAATTTTCATGATCTGCCTGGACTTTAACGTTCAAACTTTTTCCTAGAATGGCAAACACAAAACCTGTATCTCACATCTAGTTTTTCGTTTTCAGGCTGCTCCCTTTTGCGTTACTGTCATCGGAAGGATGTAAGGGCTTCTTGCTCTCCATTGAGGGCTTGGTTGAGAACAAGAGGGCTTTCGTTGGGATTTTGTGTTCCCCAAATTAAGGTCGTGAAGGAACCCAGCTTTGGGTTTTTTTGTGTGTAACCTTCATAACTGCCCTTTGCGTGCTAACTAACATAGAACACTTGTTTCATTTAAAAAGTTCACCTGTTGGGCTGGGGATTTAGCCCAGTGGTGCCGCTGGCTGCCTCTCACAAGCACAAGGTCCCGAGTTCGATCCCCGGTACCAAAAAAAAGTTCACCTGTTAATCTTGTGGGCCTTACCAAGAAAGGGGTAGTTATTAGGGAAAGTTAATTTTATAAAAAATTTTTACACAGCTTTAGGAATAATATATTCCACAGATAAATGTGTTCACATCTACATGTTATGTTGTGTATTTTATTTGTAAAGACTTTTACACGGTCAAGCTCAGTGGACATAAAAGGACAAACTTAGAGACAGACCATTAAATATATACTCTGTCTATGAAATTCTTCCACAAAGTTTGGTTTAAAAAAAAAGTCGAAATGAGACAAACTGTTCTGAGTATATCAAAACAAATTTCACTTACAAGACTAATAATAAATATTTTAGATCAGTCATATTCTCATTTAAATGAGCATCAGAACTCTAAAATTCCACTTTCATCATTTAACCAAAAGTATGCTCCTGGGGTTTACTGATACTCAGTTGAGAGGATGGGGTTTTCACAGGTGAGATAATTTAAAAGAGGCCGAAAGTATAACTTAACTTGTTCCTCTAAATTTAGGGAAAACCCAAATGAGTACTAGAAGCCTAAATGGAGGGAGGTGGAGATTTGAAGGACTTGAAAAATGGAAGGAATGTTTAAGACCAGTGATTCTCAAAACTTTTTAGTTGGGATCTTCTTATACTCTGAGAAATCATTCAGCCAGGTGTGGTGGCGCACACCTGTAATCCCAGCAATTGGGAGGCTGAGGCAGGAGGATCACCATGAGTTTGAGGCCAGCTTGGGCTAGTGAGTTCAAGGCCTGGACTACATAGCAAGACCCTATCTCAGAAAAAAAAAACAACGAACATTTAAGACTCCAAAGAACTTTTGCTTATATTGCTCATATCTATTGATAGTTGTCATATCAAAAATTAAAACAGAAAGTAAAAAATCAGTTAAGGCATTTAAAAGTCATGTTAAAGTAATATTTTTATATTTAAAAATATTGCCAAAACAAAAGAAAATTAATAAATAATATTGTTTTAGGTTTTTTTTTTTTTGGAAACAGGGTCTTGCTATGCAATTCTGGCTGGACTTAAACTCACAGTGACCCTCCTGCCTCTGCCTCCCGGGTGCTGGGACAACAGGTGTGCACCACCACACCCAGCTGTAAAATGACTCAGATCCTCTGCCTGGATTACATCCACTAGCTGTAAGGCTAGAAAAGGGAACTTCTTGGGTTGTGGTTTTCTTGACTTACTTTAACTGACCTTCTGTTGTTTTGTGCCTCCTCCATGTTTGCTTTTTATTTTACCTGGTTCCTTCCCCATGGTTGTATAAAGTGGGGCAGGTAGCTGGGGGTGCCTTTAGGAGCTGGAAGGAAAGAGAGATGGTTTCTCTCCAATCTGCAGCCGGCAGGGCTGGGAGACTGTGGCCTTGCCAAGAGCCCTGAGAAACAGTTCAGTGGCGACAGCTTCTCAGAGGAGAGGGAAATAGGCTGGGTCTTAAAGTTCTTCAGCAACAGGGGAAAAAAACTCCGGAAGCTGGTTCAGGTTTATGGGATGCCCTTAGACAGGACTGTGTGGGTTTCTCATCAGGTCCCCATGCTGTGGGGAGTCTGTGTCGACAATAGGAGATGACTGAATGCCTGGATAGAGCGAGATTAGGAGTTTTCCCCCAGCGCCTTGGGTTTGTTACTGCTAGTTTAATAGTTAATAAAAATTTTGATTTACTGCAGAGTCACAAGATGGTGAGAGAGGATTCTCTAGCCTGTACCCCTGGAGCCTTGCCCAGAAGCCTCTGGTGAATTTTCCCAGCTCCCCTCAGTGGGCCCAGCTGGTGGTGCCTGGGGGTCAGCAGGGGTCTGAGCCTGCCCAGAAGCTGGTGCTCACACAGCCTGGGGAGTTTGTGGAGGCTTTTGGTGGTCGGACTGGAGAGTTTGGTTGCATTTCTGAGTGTGGGGCTGGTAGCCTCTCTGGAACCTTCTCTTAGGGCCTCCCCAGAGGATGTTAGCCTCATCGGAGGGGCCCGGCTGAGCTGGGACACCACGGCTGGCATTGAGTGCTTCTCTTATCAGAAACTACAGTGGGCTGTGAGCAGGACGGACCCCACCCTTCCACAGGCTCCAGCTCTGTCATGGGGTGTGTGGCCCCTGGTTAGCGGGGTCCATGCTGACAGTGTTTGCCCAGGGGCTGGGAACACAAGGAGAGGATCTAGCTTGGATGGGATGATGTGGATGCGGGCAGCCTCACAGAAGTGACCTTTAATTGGTGTAAATAAAAAAGGGGAAAGGCCATGAGATAAAAGAACATGTGAGGGCATGGAGGGTGTGATGTGTGTCACTGGAATGTGGGACTGGGAGGTTTGGGGCTGGGAAGCCAAGCCGGGGGAGTGGTGAAGGGCGCTCCTCGGAAAGGAGCTTGGGTTTTCTAGTGCAGGCAGCAGGCAGTTCACATCTCACCTCCTGGGAAGGTGGCTGGGGAAAGAAATGCAGCCTGTGTAACCCTCCTGCCCGGGTTCAGGGCTGCACACTTCTGCCTGCAGTCCGGCCTTGGGTCAGAAAAGCCTTTGTCTCGGCTTCTAAACCTGTCAAGTGGAGATGATTTTGCAGCCACTCAGTTGTGGTGTGACTTAAATGATCTCGGTAAGTTATGCATATCTAGCCAAGTGGCCTAAATATAGGAAATATTGACCTGTTACCTGTTATGCTACTGTTAGTCATTGTCAAATGTGAGTGAGAATTCTGAGTTGGAGAATACAGTCATCGGCATTGTGGAACCTGGACTTTGAAACTGTTCAGAACAAGCATCTGCAGGTTAAAGGGCCGGAGGAAGTCAGCAGAGTCACGCAGCCAAGAGATTGGCTGCGCTCTCCAGATTACAGAACAAGCGCTTCAGTTTTCCGGACTTCCCCAGCCTCGGCGGCTAATAAGTGCTGAGCCTTCAGACAGCCTCCCTGGTTCCCCAGGTCTGGCCCTGGAAGGCTGGGGTGGTTCTGCATTGGTAAATGTGGGTGTGTGCTAGGGGCCAGGTGCATCTCCTGTCTCAGGGAGAGGGGACAAAACCGATTCTGATTCTCTCAGACGGAAACATAGGTGCCGTGTTTCTTACCCCTGGGTGCTGAGCCACATAGCTCCTGACCTACAGTGCGCTGGAGCCTACATGAGGGTCAGCTGCTTGTATCCCCAGGTGTTGGGTGGAAAGCTCAGAGCAGCTACGGGGCCTGCACCAGCTTACCTTGCTTAAATGTTGAGGCTCAGTCAGGTGTTTTGGTCTCTACATCCTGTACTAGATGTTCAGGAAAGTCTGGGTTTGGACTTTATTTATTTTTATTTTTATTTTTTTGGTACCAGGGATCGAACTTGGGACCTTGCACTTACAAAGCAGGCGGTGGAACCACTGAGCTAAATCCCTGGCCCATGGGTTTGGACTTTATATCCCACAGGCAATGGGAAGCAGTAAAGGAGATGTAAGAAAGGAACCAGAACCAATCAGATCTCCATTTTTAGAAAAACCATCGTGTTGTGATAGGGAGAAAGAAAACAAGACAGGAACAGAAAGATTAGGAGTTAGTTGAGACAGTTGTGAAATAAACCTAGAGTTTGTCTTTCAAGAAAGGTGAGACAGTGGTATTGCGGAAGGCCATCTCCTGAAATGTCTCATAGAATATTACTTTGCAGTAACCTTATTGTTTCAAGAGTCTGTCTTCTAGAGCCTAGAAATCTAATTTTTATGCTTTTGTTTTAGCATATACCATGATGTCTTGGGAGTTGTTGACATACACATTTTACACTTAGCTAAGATTAAATGCTTAGATTAGAATATTAGAACTGGGCCAGGCGTGGTGGTGCACACCTGTCATCCCAGCACTCTGGAGGCTGAGGCAGGAGGATTGGCTCAAGTTTGAGGCCAGCCTGGGCTACATAGTGAGTTCAAGACTGGTCTGAACTACATGGCGGGACTGTCACAAAGAGTAAAACAAACAAAAAAGGTGATTTCTCCAAATAGCTAATCATTCATTTTCAGTTGATTTAACTACTTTAATTCTCAAAAGATAGTATGACTGAGTAATTTCATTCATTACTATGAATTGAGCACCCTTTTTTCCTTTCTTCTTCTGTTTTAAATACACATAGTGTCCATGGGCTACTCCCCAAAAGACAATATCCTGCTCTTTGTCTGATGTCATGAGTGAACAGTTGGCTAAAGAACTGCAGTTAGAAGAAGAAGCTGCTGCTTTTCCTGAAGTTGTGTGAGTAAAATTCTGCAAGAGTTTATTTTCTCTAGCTGTTTCCCATGACAGAGGAGTTTTAGGATCCATGTGACAAGTAAAGAAATAGATCTAGGAAAGCAGTGCAGTAGAGACAGGACTATACGGGGTCTACTGATACTCAAATTTTGGTCCTGATCCTGCAACAGGTTGAGCCTCCCTAAAATTGGGGGCACTCAGAAAGGTTCAGATTTTGATTCAGATTTTCAGATTAGGGATCCTCAACCATGAAAGACTATGCAAATGTTCTAAAATCTGACTCTGAAATCTGAGACACTGCTGGTCCTGAGGAGCAGGTCACATAGGGGATGCTCAGCCTGTATTATCTTGGATAAACTACTGTTTCTCTGGGTTTTTCTTTTTGTTTTTTTATTAGTCCATGTTTGTGCTACATAATGTTTGCATTCCTTGTGGAGAGTGTGTGTGTGCATAATACTGTACATCTTAATTTGATTTTTCACCCTCTTTCCCTTCCCTCCCACCTTTCCCTCCATCTTTTTTGTTTTTTGAGACAGGGTCTTGCTATGTATTTCAGGCTGGCCTCAAACTTGTGATCCCCTGCCTTAGCCTCCCAACTGCTGGGATCCACCCATCTATTGATTCCCTTCATTTTAAATTTTGTGTTACATGTTTGAAATACATAATGTTTACATTTCCTCGTGTTGATTTGGTGCATGTACATAACACATCTTAGTTCTTTTATCTTGTCTTTTTTTTTTTTTTTGGTACCGGGGATCAAACTCTGGGCCTTGCACTTGCGAGACAGGTGAGGTGCCACTGAGCTAAATCCCCAGCCGCTTAGGTCCTTTTTCTACCCCCTTTCTCTCCCCTCCTTCCCTCTTCCCTTTATCTCTCCATCCCTTTTCCCTTTTAGAAAGATCTACTTCTCAACTTCCCATTATCTACTATTTTGTATAATAAAGAGTAAACAAAGAGTTTATACTTTGAGTTTCACACATAAGAAAAACCACGCCATCTTTAAGCTTGTGTGTCTGATTTATTTCACTTAACATTATGGTCTCAAGGTGCATCCATTTTCCAATAGCTGACTTAAGTTTATCCTTTATGGCAGAGTAGTGCTCCACTGTGTATAAATATCACACTTTCTTTATCCACTCATCTGTTGATGAACATACAGGCCGCTTCCAAGATTTACCTGTTATGAATTGTGCTGCTATAAACATGAGCATGCATGGATCACTGTAATACAGTGTCTTACTTTTGAGAAGACACCTAGAAGAGGAGTCGCAGGTCAGATGGAATTTCTAATTTCAGTTTTGGGGGGAGTCTCTGTACCGATCTCCACAGTGGTTCTCTGGGTTTTGTAAATTAATGTTAATGTAACAATTGAACTAGATGAGGAACAGTTTTCAAGTTTATCTCTTCGTCAATTTTTTTTCCTTTGAGGCAGGGTCTTGCTGTGTAGTCCACGCCGGCCTCCAACTCGGGGCGATGCTCTCGCCTGAGCCTCCTAAGTGCCAGGATTACAAGCGTGCACCATCATGCCTAACCCTTATCAATTTTTGTCAGTCCTTTAATTAGAACATAGAACAGATGCGTTTGAGTGGGTTTTGAGGTTTCTTTTAACCCTGGCCCGTGTTCTCATGAATGTGGAGAATGATGTTGAGACTGGCAGAGTTAGCAGGGTTCTTGCCTGTGGTTGAATATGGGGTTTACGAGAAAAAGACATGTCCTGCTCTCATAGTCTGCAGGCTGTCTGTACCAGCGCATTGTGTTAGTTCCTTTTTTAAAAAAATTTTTTTTTTTTTTGGTACCGGGGATCGAACTCGGGTCCTTGCGTTTGCGCAGCAGGCAGTGAAACCACTGAGCTAAATCCCCGGCCCCTATCTATTATTTTGAATAGCGCTGCTGAGGGACCATTTCTTTCGGGGGAAAACCTTGATACTTCCAGCGACCTGATGCTGGCTCAGATGCTGCAGATGGAGTTTGACAGAGAGTACGACGCCCAGCTGAGGCGTGAAGAAAAGAAATTCAATGGCGACAGCAAAGGTACAGTGACTTCTTTGCGATGACAACTGTGGGTGGGAGAAAGTGCTTGCACCGTGCTCCCAAATACATCTTCCACGCTTTTTGCCTTTTCAGTTTCCATTTCCTTTGAAAATTACCGCAAAGTGCATCCCTTTGAAGACAGCGACAGCTCTGAAGACGAGGTAGACTGGCAGGACACTCGCGACGACCCCTACAGGCCAGGTAAGGTAGTGGCGCTGGGAGCGGGGACCCAGGGAGGGGTAGGAAGCCGGATTTGCCTAATGAACCCTTTTAGTTTTGTATTTATCTTTGCACCTCATTTGGTAATTTACTGTTAGATTCACATGCCTGTTCAGAGAGTGTTGACTACAGCAATTTAGTTTTTGCTATTTTCATATCCTTGCCTTGTTTTAATTGCCGTTAGCAAAACCAGTTCCCACTCCCAAAAAGGGTTTTATTGGAAAAGGAAAAGACATCACCACCAAACACGATGAAGTGGTGTGCGGGAGAAAGAATACAGCAAGAATGGAAAATGTAAGTTACAGATTCTGCCTCTCCAGAGTTTTCTTTGAATGCATTGCAAAAATGAGGATTGGGAATCTTAAATTTTTCTAAAAATGCCTTTTTTGTTGTTGTTGTTTTTTTGGTACCAGGGATCGAACTCATGAGCTTACACTTTCGAGGCAGGTGAGGTGCCACTGAGCTAAATCCCTGGTCCCTAAAAATGTCTTTTTTTCCCCGAAGATATTTTAGATATCATGAAAACTCAGCCGCCAAAGAAATATAAAGTGCCTCAGAATAAAACCCTCTGGCAGTATTTTGAAAGCTAATTTGATCTGTATTGATTGTAAACTTAAAGAGTTCTTATGCAATGTTTATTTTCCTGCACTTTATTTTTTATAAAATAGCACCCTTATCCAAGAAACAGATAACAGTGGTCACTGGAGCTAGGAATGGGAGTGAAAAATACTTTTTACTACATATCTTTTTATACTTTTGGATTTTCTTTTTAGTGCTGAGAATTGAACGTAGGGCCTCACTAGGCAAGCACTTTACCACTTAACTGTACCTCAGCTATTATTTTTTGTGGAATTTTTTCTTTTGTGCCTAAACTACCTCCCGCAAAATCAGAAATAAAATATAATTTTAAAGAAGTAGCATTCTAGAGCCAGGTGTGATGGCTCATGCCTGTAATCCCAGCACTCTGGGAGGCTGAGGCAGGAGGACTGGTATGAGTTCAAGGCCAGCCTGGGCTACATAGCAAATTCAAAGCCAGCCTGAACTACATACCAAGACCTGTCTCAAAAACAAACAAAACCACTATTGCTCCTCTTTAATGAGTGAGTTTTTGGGTTTTTTTCTCTGCAGTAGCTATGGGTTCTGTTTTTGTATCATGATCAGTTATTGAATATGAAATCTGTTCCTAGTGAAGACTAATCTCACTGTTCTTTTTTTAGTATCTCTGTCTAAAAATATTTAGATGCTAATTCTTCTATTTTTGGCAGTTTGCGCCTGGGTTTCAGGTAGGAGATGGAATTGGAATGGATTTAAAACTATCAAACCATGTTTTCAATGCTTTAAAACAACATGCCTACTCCGAAGAACGCCGGAGCGCCCGCCTGCACGAAAAGAAGGAGCATTCCACCGCAGTGAGTGTCTGGGAATTTTTCTTTAGTGGAAAGATTTATATTGGAAATGTTCATGTTTGGGTGAAACAAAACAAAACTTCACGTTTGATACTTTTTCATGAGATTGGCTTTTCAAATCAGACATAAATATAACTCAAACAACTTTGCAGTTTGGCTTTTCCGATTTAATGTAATGGTTATTAGTCACTTAAACTCACATTTTAGTGGCCATACATGATTTGGACTGTATAGTTTACATTACATGAGCTGAATGTTCCAGGGTTTAAAAAATAAATTTCCTAGGCCAGGTGTGATGGTGCACACCTGTAATCCTAGCACTCAAGAGGCTGAGGCAGGAGGGTTGCTGCCAAGTTTAAGGCCAACCTGGGCTACATTGTGAGTTCAAAGCCAGCCTGAACTACATAGCAAGACCCTGGCTCAAAAAAATTTTTTTTCCTGTTATGCTGTTAATATATTTATAACTTAATAGTCTTAATCTATAATGTTTAATATAAAGGAAGATCATATCTACTCTCCTGAGAATAAGTTGATTTATTAAGCCTTAGAAAAACTGTAAGAATGCTAGGAGTGCTATTTAAACTCTGATGATAAAATAAGATTTTTATTAGAAGTATTACTTTATTTTTATTTTTTATTTTTTGTGGTACTGGGGATTGAACTCAGGACCTTGTGCTTGCCAGGCAGGCATGGTGCCACTGAGGCAAATCCCCAGCCCTAAAATAAGATTTTGGTTAGAACAGTTTGTGAGTGTTTTCTTTTTCATCTCCAGTTCAGTTTTTTGAAGTAAAGGCAGGATATGAAAGTCACAGCCACAGCTCTTGAAAAACCCCAGGAGGCTGGCAGGGAACCATGCAGATCCCACAGGGCCGGGCCCAGGAACATGGTCCTGCTGGAAGAAGGGATGTTGTCCGTGTGTTGCATGGTGCCGCCCTCACAGAGGACAGGAAAGGGGCCAGGTCCCTGGGGAGGGGCCCGGCCGGGTGGGGAAGGGGTCGAAGCTGGAAGGGGAGGTCAAGAAGGGGGACTGTGCAGGCCCCATGGAAAGACACAGTGTCTGCGAGTATCTGTGTAGCTGCCCCAGTGCCCACCCCTTGCCGCCTGTGTCCCCTGCCTGGAAGCAGGAGGAGTGGAACATGCTTACTGCTGTTACCAAGAGGCAGCAGGCAGTGCCACCCCCTTGCCCAGGCTTTGATTTGCTCTTTCTGGGCATGTTTGTCTCCAAAGGGACAGTGGGGGCAGGCACCAGAGGAGGGGCGGGTATGGTGGGCCAGGAGCCTGACAGCACCAGGACTATGGGCCCTCGGACCCGAGGCTTTCTGCCCCTGGTCCCCTTGAGGTCCCTACCTGGGAGGAGGGTGCAGGCTCCATGGCAAGGCTTCCTTGGAGAAGCCAGAGGTGCTCTGCTCCTTGCCAGCCCTGCCCTGTCTCTCCCAGCAAGTGGGGAGTCAGGGTGAAGAGAGCACGTGTGCCGTAAAGAGAAGGTGATGGCCACCGTGGGGTGAGGGTCCCCCAGGGCCGGTCCTGCTGGTGCTCACAGCTGGAACGCCGAGATTTCTCTCCCTCAGAGTCTTCCGGCACCTGGATCTTCACACTTGGGCCGTGGTGAGGGGAAGGAGAACCGGCTCGGCCTCTCCCGAGTCAGTGGGGCACAGCCACTGAGCTCTCCTCACAGGACACTGCCAGTGCGGGGGTGGGACCCGGGCCTAGGGACAGACTGCACCTCAGCACTTTGCTCCCTGTCTTCCCTGTGTCCTCCCTCAGAAACAGCCCCTCTTGGGAGTCGCCCTCAGTCGCTCCCCTACACTTAGGACACTGGTCACTGTGGTTCCACGTCAGCCCTGAACCCGCTCTGGGGCTGACCCGTGAGGATGATGCTCACAGAAATACTGACTCTGAGGCCCTGACTGGGACTCTGACCAGACCCAGGTCTCGGCCTCACAGCCCGGCTGGCTGAGCCCCAGGCCCCACGCCTTGTCCCGGAATCTCTCCCCCAGGCCTGACTTGGTGACTTGGTGTTCTCGTAGGTCAGTGATGGCGAACCGTTTAGAGACCGAGGGCCCAAACTGCAACCCCAAACCCACTCATTTATCGCCAAGTGCCAACCCTGCAGTTAAACTGAACACTGAGATTTTAGTTTAGAAAAAACAACTCATACACTTGGCTCACGGCCAACAGAGAGGGATCTCCGTGCCCACTGGGGCCCATGTGCCATAGGTTTGCCACCCCCGGTACAGGTACTCATTCTCAAAGGCGTTGAGTTACGTTTCTCTTTATTGTGTATTAATACCTGTTTAGGGTTACATTTCTAGGGTGAAGTGTATCTTGACACCACTGTTCTAAGAGCCTGATATAGAGAGATGGATAATATGTATATTAAATAATAAAGGTTAAAAAGGTAAAGATGTATTTTGAGTGTTAGAAGCGGCACAGGAGCTGCTTCATGATTGAGTCATTCTCACTCACGGTTCCTGATCTTTTGCAGGAGAAAGCAGTTGACCCCAAGACACGCTTGCTTATGTATAAAATGGTCAACTCCGGGCTGCTGGACACCATCACTGGCTGCATTAGCACAGGGAAGGAGTCGGTTGTCTTTCATGCGTATGGAGGGAGGTAAATGAGCCAACGGTAGCACCACTGCCATGTGTGCACGGGCATCATCCCTTGTCCCCAGGATTGGTGGATTTATACAGAATCAAAGTTAATCCTGCAGGCCTGAGGCAGGAGGATGTCCGTGAGTTTGAGGCCAGCCTGGGGTGCACAGTGAGTTCAAGGCCAGGATAAACTACACAGCGAGACCCTGTCTCACAAAATTAAAAAAAAAAAAAGTTACTGCTGCATTGCAAGTAATTGAAAAAGTCTAGACAGTAAGGAAGTGCTTTCTCTTTCCTTAACTGTTTAACATGTTTCCCTTTCTAGGTAAGACATTTACATATGATCATATAATGAATTATACTGTTAAGTTCTAAAAAAGTACACATGAGTGTTGGGAGCTGGGTGTGGTGGCACACATCTTTTGTCCAGCACTCTGGGAGGCTGAGGCAGAAGGATCCCAAGTTGAGCCCAGCCTGGACATTTTAGGGATTTAGCAAGACCCTGCCTCAAAATATAAAATAAAGAGGTCAGGGGTATAACTCAGTGCAAGAGCCCTGGATTCAGTCCTCAGTAGTAGGGAAAAGAATTGGAGCTCAAGTTTGTACCTCAGTGGTAAAATGTTAGCAGGCACAGGGCCCTGGGTTTGACCCCAGCACTAAAAAGAAAGCTAAAAGAGTTTAACATTGGAGCATCATTTTTCAAGCTATGTGATCTCACAGCTTACTAAACATCATTTAAAAATTGTACCTCACCTCATAGAACTTTTGTGGGAATAAATGAGATACCGGGGATCAAACTCAGGACCCTGCACTTGGCAGGCAGGCTCAGCGCAGCTGAGCTACATCCCCAGCCCAGTGAGATCATATTTGATAATACCTGGTATATAATATTAATCTTGGTGAGCATTTCTAAATTTCCCTTTTCTAAATTTCCACTGAGGGCTCTCTGAGACCGAGTAAATATAACTTAGCGGTGAGATTATTTTAAAATGAAAAGATTAAGCTGGGCCTCGTGGTGCACAGCTGTAGTCCCAGCCCTCAGGAGGCTGAGGCAGGAGAATCACTGTGAGTTCTAGGCCAGCCTGGGCCACACAGTGAGCTCAGGGATCGCGACTGGATTGGGTGGTGGTGACAGTGAAGGAGGGGAGAGAGGGCCTGTGACTTGAAGGCAGATGCAACAGCCTGAGTGCTGCTGGGTTGGGTGTGGGGGTGCTGTTACTGGGGTGAGAGCCTGGGGCAGGGGTGCAGGGAAACTGCCCTCTTCTCACTGCCTTTCCTCCCATTGTCACGGTCCTGCCTCTGGTGGGAGTCCTCACAGCCCCGCCGGCCCTGCACCAACTCCTCACTTCCTCCTCTCATTCTTCTCTCCAGTGCCCCAGGCTCTGCGTGGGTCCTCCCTGCTTCTGTTAACTCTGCCCCAATCCCACCCCTTGCCCTGGTTGCACACGGCATCCTTTGTTCTCTGAAGCCTTCCCTGCCCTGCTGGTCCAAAGGGCCTTGCCCAAAGGGCCTCGCCGCTCCTGTGTCTGTATCCTCTCCCGCCTGCTTTGCGCTCTCCTGGGCAGGGCCCCTCTGTTCATCTTAATATCTGCCCTGAGTAGGGCCAGGGATTTAGCTCAGGGGCATCACGCCTGCCTCACAAGCAAATGTCCTGAGTTCCATCCCTGGTAACCAAAACAAAACAAAACAAAACACAAAACACCCAATGTAATGCTTAGCCTCTGGCAGATGGTCCTGAATATTATTTGATGTAGTATATCTGCCATGAGGGAGTTATTTTTAAAGAGCTGTTCTGCATGTCGCTTCTATTGAAGTTTACCTTTGAATATCCTAAGTAGACTGCAGCCTTCTTAATGTTCACATCTTTTCATAGCTTTCCAAGCTTGATCCCATAGTTACTAAGTGAACATTGTTTAAAACTGGCAACGGTTTGGGAGGCTGGGGCAAGAGGATCCTAAGTTCAGGTCCAGCCCAGGCAACTTAGCAAGACCGTCTCAAAGTTAAAAAAAAAAGGCAAGGGATGTAGCTCAGTGCAAAGGACCTGGATTCAACCCCCAGTCCACACACAGGCACACACACAAAGCTGGGGCAGTGGTGGGTCAGTAGTCCTAGGTGTTTAACAGAGTTCTGGGCGACATAGAGAGGCCCCACTTCAAACAAAACAACTCCCAAACCGAACATCCTATTAAGAGCTGAAACTGGGCAGCTTACAAAAACCAAGATTCGACACTCTCAGAGCACATAGATCCACTTGACTCTTATAGAATCTTTATTTTGACATTGTTTTCCTCATGAGCTGATAACTTGTACTGATTTTATTTTTTTTCTTCCACTTAGCATGGAGGATGGAAAGGAAGATGTTAAAGCTGTACCTACAGAATGTGCCATCAAGGTATTTAAAACAACCCTTAATGAGTTTAAGAATCGTGACAAATATATTAAAGATGATTTCAGGTTCAAAGATCGCTTCAGTAAACTAAATCCACGTAAGATCATCCGCATGTGGGCAGAAAAAGAAATGCACAATCTCACAAGGTAAAGAAAATCATGAGCTAGACGTACTCTTGACCTTTTAGTATCGGGACTATTAGCTGGGCAAAAAAATCCATGCTTTCTTTTCCATTCATTTCTAGAAATAACAAAGGGCCTTGAAATTCTAGTGTTTAATGAGGCTTTTATAAGAAAATATTTCTACATATTTAAGCTGAATTCATCCTTTCCATTTCTTTTTTCTTTCCTCAGTGATTTGGGGGAAAACTTGGGCATTTTCTGCCTAGATATTTTATCATATCTCAATGCTCTTTTAAATTGTCTAAGAATTAAAATGTCCAGCTTCCAATTAAGCTTGGGACAAATAATGATTTCCCTTTTTGTCTCATAAAATGTTATTGCATTTAATTTGTTAATTTGATGGGATATGGTCTTAACCAATCAAATTCAGTTTGCTAAATTGGACCTCTCAATTCTCTACAAAGTCTCTCTCCTATGAAAGAATTTCTTTTATCAACCAAAAAATTGAGTCATAAACTTCGCTATTAATCTTCCCATTAACTATTGAAAACTTAGTTTTAGTTTGTTGTTTTCTAAAGATGTTTGCTTTCAGAAGTATTTATCTCTATGTATTAGTTGCAGAATTCTTCTCCCTAGAACTTTCTGGAATAAATTTCGGTGGTCTTGCTGCCCTCTTGTTTCTACACTATGGGACCCTCGTCAGCTTTCCATAGTCTTTAGTGTGAACGCAAAGGCTCCTGAGCCACAGCTCGCCCCTCTGAGGCCTCAGCCCCGTTGCCCGTCCCTCTCCTCACGGCCCCAGGGTGTTGACATCTGGGTCCCCTGAGCGGTCTGTGCCCCCTGCATTTCCTCAGTGTCACAGAAGAGCTCCTCCTAAGAAGTCTTTCGAGGTGCTGTGTGCACCCATGGCTCCTCCTACACACCTGCCAGCGCACGCATCACACTGCCTTCTATTCGGCCCTTCACAACTGTCCTTACCAGTCCATGGGTTCTCCACGGGCGGACTCTTGTTTCACTGTGTGTGTAGAGCCACACAGCCAGGGCAGAACATTGTGCCAGCTCAGGTTAGGTATTTGTTGAAGAAATGACATCTTTTCTCCTTCTGATCTTTATATTCTTAACCATTTATTTCTATGTAGAATGCAGAAAGCTGGAATTCCTTGTCCAACAGTTGTATTACTCAAGAAACACGTTTTAGTTATGTCTTTTATTGGCCATGATCAAGTTCCAGCCCCTAAATTAAAGGAAGTAAAGCTCAGTAGTGAAGAAATGAAAGAAGCCTACTATCAAACTCTTCACGTAAGTCGTGCCTTTAAAAGCATTTACACACTGATTTTAAATATACTTCCTCTAGCTATGTATGGTGGCTCACACCTGTAGTCCCAGCTACTCAAGAGGCTGAGGCAGGAGGATCACTTTACCCTGGGATTTGAGAAGAGCCAGGGCAACACAATGAGACCCCCAGCTCCCCCTAGGAAAAAAAATCCTCTAAATTTAAAAAGTTTTCCTTAGTAGTATTTCATGGTGTTAAGGACAAACTGAAGTTTGTGAAGAAATGTTACAAGAGTTTTCTTTATGTCGGTATATGGTCTGGAGAAGTTTTAGGAAACTAAAAGACTCCTTGGAGCAAGGGAAAACTTCATCGTTGGCCCTAGTAACTTAGAACATGAAGCTGATTTTCACAAAACTTCCTTAAATAAAACTGATGCTACTACATGCGGCAGACATAGTGCTTTCTTAGTCTGTGCTTTCTTGGATGCACAGTGAAGGGGGTTGGAGGAAGCAGGCTTCGCCTCACTGTAGGACAGTGATGGGGGTGGAGACCCAGGTTGGTAGGGGTGAGGGTCTGACAGTCGGAGCCGCTCTGGGGTCTCCAGGGGGCCACTTATGCTTTGGGCAGCAACTGGATTACATGTGAGGCCTTCAAGCTCTAGGAAGGACTCCGAATGCTGTCATCATTCCTTGCACTGTTCCAATTGAACGCAAGAAATAGTATTTCAGTCTTCATGGAGCCACTGTGTCAGGCAGCAGCTGTTGTGAATATGAACACTTATGTACCCCAGTGCATGTGCTGCATGAGGCTGGACAGGAGACACCTTTCCCTGCCTCAGAAGGACAATCAAGTCCACTCTTCTGGCTCCTCTGGGAGGTCAGTTAGCTGGGGAAGAGATGAAGTAGTGCTGTGCTGTTTAATTCCATGAAGGGCAGCAAACAAATGCATTAGTGTTGGTTTCTACTCTTAAGTCTAAGGGTCTCCATCAGAAATGACTGTGTAATGCCCTTAATTTTAAAGGATATCTCTTTTCCACCGTGGTGACATTCGGGAAATACCGTTCACCTGGGAATTATGCATATAATCCCGTAGAGGTCGGAGCTGGGGAAGTGGCTTGCCTCAGTGCCCTGGTGGTCTCCCCACACTGGCTGCCATCCTACCCATGCGGGAACGCAGAGCTGCCCCTCGGCAGGGCAAGAGAGTCAGTGCCACACATCGAGTCCCCACCCTCCCTAAACAACAACAAAAGCCCAGTCCTAGATTCTACAAAGTAGAAAGGAAGTTAAGTTTCTGTGGGCGGAGGATGCAGCTCAGTGTCGAGCACTTGCCTAGCATGGGCCAGACCCTGGGTTCAATTCACAAAAAAATTCACAAAAAAAAGAAAAAAAAGAAGAAGTAAGTTTCTTTGGCCTGTTTTGTTTTTCCTGAAGAGGGATTTCTACCCACAGGCAATCAGGTGGGTACGTTAGAACTGTTCCTCACGTCTAAGTGTGTGCCTTGCCCCCGCAGCTGATGCAGCAGTTGTATCACGAGTGCACGCTGGTGCACGCCGACCTCAGCGAGTACAACATGCTGTGGCACGCCGGGAAGGTGAGGCGGGTCTGTGCACGTGCGGGGCCAGCGTGCCACCATGAGCTGCGCGTGGACACCCCGCGTGTGCTCTGTCTCACAGGTCTGGCTGATCGACGTCAGTCAGTCAGTGGAGCCAACGCATCCTCACGGCTTGGAGTTCCTGTTCCGGGACTGCAGGAATGTCTCCCAGGTGGGCCGCCGAAGCCGTCTGTTTTGTGGGGTGCAACAGGTTCTCCTATTCTCCTTCCAAAGATAAAGTCAGCTTGAGGACCATGTTCTTAGAGACTGAGTGTAAGAATATCGGCCCCCTTCAGGATAAAGACATAAAGATCAATTTATCAGATTTCATTTGCAGTAAGAATTTGGTTCCATGTCTCACATTTCAGCAAAATTCCCAAAGAGTGAAATACTGGCTCCTAATGTTTAAACAGTTGAGTGGACATTTAGTACACACAGTGCCTAAACATAAGCTGGTAAATGGTGAGCTTTCATGCTTACTGCCATTATTGCCATTAAAAAGAGGATGATAGGGCCAGGGATTTAGTTCAGTGGTTCCACCGCCTGCCTGCAAGTGCAAGGACCCGAGTTCCTTCCCCAGTACCAAAAAAACCCAAAAACAAACAAAAAAGAAGGGGATGATAATGGGCATGGTGGTGCGCATCTGTAATCCCAGCACTGGGGAGGCTGAGGCAGGAGAATCCCTTAAAGTTCAAGGCCAGCCTGGGCCACATAGCAAAACCTTGTCTCAAAAAAAAAAAAAAAAAGATTCAAGGAGGTAAAACTCAGCACAGAGCTGAATGCTATCTGTTTGCCATTTTGAAGGGAAATTAGTTAACAGCAGATTTGATAGGCAAGATCTTTTTAGAAGATAAAAGAGCTCCATTCGGAGATAACTTCTGAGTCTGCTTGGAAATTTCAGTTCATGGGGCTTAGTGAATGTGCTGCATCTACACAGCAAAGGGCCAAGCAGGTCTCACTCACTCATAGTGCGGAAGGCAGAACAGATGTGTGGCAGAGGTCAAAGCCAGCAGAAGCTGAGCAGAGGGAAGCCAGGGGTGGGGAAATCCCGTCTCACAAGTGCACTGTGGGTTTGTATAAGAACCTCGCTCAGGACTCTCTACTCTCACTGGCCCTCTTGCATTTTGCTCAGTTTTTCCAGAAGGGAGGAGTAAAGGAAGCCCTCAGTGAGCGGAAACTTTTCAATGCTGTTTCGGGCCTGAACATCTCGGCCGATAATGAAGCGGACTTCTTAGCTGAGGTGAGTGGTGGATGGCAGTTGCTCACCTCCCTGGCGATGAGAGCTGCATGGAAGACAAAGTTTAAGCTCCCTTCCCCTAAACAAAATGAATTCGAGACTTTTCTTGAGACGAGTTTGGTCCTTTTCAGGCTTAAAACTTAGAATAAATATGTAGCAAAAATAAGCTCACCATTTGCCTAAGATGGACAAATAACACATTTCCAATATAGTCCTGCTTCTGTTACCTGGATGAGGAAGTTGACTGGTGAACACCCCAGTGGTACAAAAAGCAATAAACATGGTCCCTGCCCTTAACGGAACAGAGTTAGAAGTGGCCCTCCTTAAAAATATCCAGTCATTGTATGGAGCTACAGAGCCGTAAAACAAAAACCAAAACAGCTGCCTCCAGAGAACACTGAACATCGAACAAAGTTATGAAACAGCAGCTAATTATTCCCAGCATTATAGCAAAGCAGAGAAGGGCTCTCGAGTCTGTTCAAGAGCTTCCCAACAGGACTTGGCGGTCAGCTTTGCTGGACCCTGTGCCAGAGCAGAGGTGACAGAAAGATGGTGAATTCAGCCCCCAGCACAGTAGCTCAGTAAGTACCGGTAGCTGTTTCAGTTTGTCAATGGATGTTGGAATTTCTTTTTTCCTGTTCTTGGAAAGCTTAATAAAGTATGGATATTCCTCATTTAATGACTTACCATTTTAACGACTTTTGGACTTAGAACCAAAGCACACTGCTTGGACTTATGACCCACAGCTGGGACTTCAAACCTGTCTTTCCTTGATACAGTTCTGTCTGGTTTATAGAGCATCAATGTCTTTTTATACAGTACACCTTATTTATACAGTACTGTAACTTTTGCTGATTGTACTGTACAGTGCTGTAGTTTAATGTTCTGATATACATTACAGTACTGCATGCAGGAGTTATGCAAATAAAATCAAAGGCATCAAGTTGGAGTTTCCTTTGCCCATGTCTTTGTTCTGAATATTGTAATGTACAAACTACATGCAGTTCCTTATTTAACGAACTAGTCTCAGGAACTGAACTCAGTCACTAAATGAAGAGTGTAGCTGTACACAGTAAGACCTAATAGATGCCAGTTGCTGGCTTCATAAAGGTATTAAATATTGACCCTGACCATACATGTATGTCTGTATACATGTTTGTATATACACAGTAATTCTGTATTTGTTTTTGTCTTTGTTTTTTGAGACAGGATCTCAGTATGTAGTTCAGGCTGGCCTTGAACTCATAGCAGTCCTCCTGCCTCAGCCTCCTAAGATTATAGGCATTCACCACTTTGCCCAGTTTACACACAGTGATTTTGATTCAAGGCCAGCATCATTAAGAATGTCTTACTTCAGGGCCCGGGATTTAGTTCAGTGGTTTCGCTGCCTGCTGTACAAGCGCAAGGACCCGAGTTCGATCCCAGTACCAAAACCAAAACAAAACAAAGAATGTCTTACTTCAGTGGTGGCAAACCTATGGCACACATATTATTTGCTTTTAAGACAAAAAAGATGTTAATGTATGAGTTGTTTTTTCTAAACTAAAACCTGAGTATTGAGGTAATTGCAGTGTTGGCACCTTGTGATAAATAAGTCACTTTGGGGTTCCAGTTTGGGGAGTCAGTCTTGCATCTCCATCATTGTCCTAGGTAATTATTAAGAGATTAAAAGTATCACCTCGATCTACACTGGTTTCCGAGAAGTAGGAATTTGACAGAGGGACCCAATGTATTGATTTTTTAGATAGAAGCTTTGGAGAAAATGAACGAAGATCACGTTCAGAAGAACGGGAGGAAAGCAGCTGCGTTTGTCAAGGACGACGGCGGCCCGCCAGCGCTGTCCGCCGAGTAGCGCCAGCGCCCCCTGCTTTCCACGGCGGGGTTGTCAGCTGCCTGTGGCCAAGGAAGTGGTGGGTGCCTCAGAGTCCCCAAGCTGGAGGAGCGGACTGTGGTGCTTCCGTGCATTTCTCCCTTGTAAAACTCCTGAGCCAGATGTGTGGAATTCTTAGCTTGGCATTAAGAATAAAATGTCACTACCTCTCATCCATCTTATGAACAGGATAATAGAGTTCTTTAACAGCTGTAGGGCATCTAGCCAAGGGAGACTGAATTTTACACCACTCGTGGTATAAAATGTTGTGATGAAAATGATAAAAGAGGATTCTAAATATGGGAGGAAAGGACAGATGTGTTTCCAAGGGAGGTTTGGTGACAGCGCCTCCACTGTTTCACCTCCATGTTTTGTGTTGCATCTTTCCTCCGGTACTATCAGCCTCAAATTAGCCCTTCCCAGTTCTCTTTCCAGACTGACCGAGATTCTAAAGGGAAATGTCTCCCCTTGGTAAGTGGTGAAAGGGGAGATTTGGTTTCAGGTTGGCTGATGGAAATGGACGTACATATTGGTGCATCATGCAAATGAGTGGAATTTTACTTTTGTTCATCCTCATATCTAGGCAAAACCATCATGGCTTTTGGAAAGAGATAAATGTGTGAGAACTTCCTACCCAGCTGAATTTTAAAATTTATCTTTCAGCCTTTTTTACTTTGAGGTTCAATGGTCGGGCTGTACCCAAGTGTTGTGCTCTGCATTATAATGAAATTATCTGGAAGGACAGAATGTAAGACTTCATCATATTAGTCAGTGAAAGAAATTTCAGTTTACATTTCACTAAAACTACTTACTGGCTTTGAGAGAAATAGAACAAACTAATCAGAGCTATTAAATAATCGGTGGATATGAAGCACGTACACAACAAACGGGCACCATATTCAACAACTCATGTGAGCCTTCTGGCCTCCCTTCTGATAGTTCTTAGCCCTCGTTGGACGCCACTTTTAAAAAGCAAGCCCTGTGCTGAAAAAGTACACTGGTTTTGCTGGGATGGAAGTTTGTGGCCACCATGTAATCCTTCCTCCAGTTTCTGAGGTCAGGGTGCAACCACTGAAGACCCAGGCTTGCCGTCTGGTAGTAGAAAGTAAGACTCTAGACGTGATTTATTTTGGAAAGCTTCTCTTTTAACGTTATTTTAAAATGCCAAATGTGTTCTTCCTAGAAAAATATTTATTTTTTGTTTCTATTGTAGCTTTTAATGCATTTCAGAGGAGTGTGATTTTGGATAGAATCGTTACATTTTGGAAATGTTTACTATTCTGAAACAGATTTACATGACTGGTAATTATTGACTTGACAGAAATTTCAGAGAACTAATTTTTAAAACAATCATTTAAAACTTGTTTGCTTTGTTTTCTGACATACGCTGTGTGACAAAAAGCAGCAACGCATTGCTTGGAGTGTGCTGTGAACATGACTTTTAAGAAATTAAAAATCCAGAGACGACTTTAGAACTGGTTTGTGATTTCTTCCCTTCCTTTATTAGCCTCTGTCCTGGCGCCACATTGCCCTCTTCCTGTGACATTAGCACCACTGTGTTTAACAGGTTCTTCCCCCTCAACTTCTACTTGAATTTCATTTTCACATGGTCTGTTTCACATTATAAATACGTTTTTCCCCTCTTATAGGTCAAAAAATAGATTTTTCACATAGTGGAAAAAGAAAATGAAAAATGTTGGTTTGCTAGAGAATCTAATAGTATATATATAAAATATGGAAATAGGAATATTTTAGCTGATATTAATGACTAGTTATAAAATAAATCCACATAAGGATTACTAGAAATTTTTATTTCAACAAGATAATTCATTGCCAGTTTCCTTCATCTAAAAAAAAATCGTATTCTTAGAAATTTAGAAATGTTGAAGTAAAACTCCTTGGTACTCCTTGAAAAACCACTGATATAGAGTGGCATGCATCCCTGCCAATTTTGCTCCCTAGCAGCATGTTTTTGTTTGTTTGCTTGGTTTTTAAAGACAAGGTCGTGCTATGTAGTTCAGGCTTGCCTTGAACTCACTATGTAGCCCAGGCTGGCCTCAAACTCTCAGCGATCCTCCTGCCTCAGCCTCCTGAGTGCCAGGGTCACAGGTGTGTGCCAGAGCACCAGGCTCATTTTTAATCTCATGGTTTCCAGCATAGAACACAGTCAAGCAGAATACTTGAGACAAAACCCTAAGAACAATATTTTGGTAAGGTCCCAAATGGCAAGATTTAGGAAAAGTATGGAAAACATCCAAAAGGGTTTGAAAAGTTAAATTCAAACATATCCGTTATTGAAATATTGGTGTAATGTTACAAAGTAAATAATAGAGCTACTCATCTGTTTAACCTTTTTGGAGTTGTAGGGTACTCAAAAGCTAAAACACTGGCCAGGCAATTGAAGCTCGAAGTGTGTATGCTAAAGGCTTCCCGGGTCCTGTGCCAGGATTTGCAAATCGGCCTTGGAAGGAGGGGGAGAGGCTAAGCAAGGTCAGAGGGCGGGGCTCAATCTCTCAGATAGGACAGGACGTGCCCTTGTAGAAGAGGAGTCACCCTCTGTTCCCGTGGGAGCACACAAAAGCCACGTGAGGGCATGGAGGAGGTGTCCTCTGCACTCACCTGAGGAGAAGCCTTGTCAGATACCAACCATGCTGGCCCTGATCTGCCAGCCTCCAGAACTGTGGGAAGAGATGCTGTTGTTTACGTCACCCACGTGGTTATGGCAGCCCGAGCAGACAAACCCAAAATCCAAGGCTGTTGGCCAAGGGTTGGGGGAAAGTTACCTCCTGCTTCAACTGGTTTAGGAGTTTTACTGGTATAAGAAAGTATCTAAGGTATTTGGGAAATTTTCAGACGAGGTCCTGGGAACATTGCTTGTGACTGGTGAGGAAGCATGGAGAATGGGGAACTACTGGAACTGTGCAGGGGAGCCACTTCAGTACGCTGAAAAGTAGGAAGAAAGCACATGGTGACTGTTAGGTACACAGAATTATTAAAATGATGTCATCAGGAGCTTGCATGGATTCTAAAATACTATTAAGCAAGGTTTAAATTTTTTATTTTTTGGTCCTGGGGATCGAACTCAGGACCTTGTGCTTGTGAGGCAGGCTCAGGGCCACTGAGCTAAATCCCTTGCCCAATTTTTTAAATTTTTGAGACAAGTTATCACTATGTAGTTCAGGCTGACCTTGAATTTACTATGTAGCCCAGGCTGACCTCAAACTCCTGTCTCAGCTTCCAGAATGCTGGGTTTACAGTTGTGCACCATTATACCTGGCAGCAGGGTTTTTAAAACAGAAATAAAGTTGGATTTTGGACTGAGGGGTTGGGTTTTTTTTCTGACAGTCTGGAAGAATACAGACCATGTGGAGCTAACCTTGAGGTCAGATTAGCTACTGTGGAATTTACTACCCAGTTATTGTCAATCTAGATTCAGGAGATTCAGGACTTTGATATTAATCTTAGTTTACTTACTAAAAAATTTTTGTTGTTTTTTGAGACAGGATCTCACTATATAGTCCAGGCTGGCCTTGAACTCAAGGTGATCAGGGCCGATACCCTTATATTCTGAGCTGGCCCAAGAGTTATGTCATGAAAACCTGTAAGGCAAGGAGGGGGCTTGGGCTGGGATGGTTAATCCTGAAGAGCCCAGGAAGAGAGCCTTCTGCCTCAGCCTCCTGAGTACTGGGATTAAAGCCACCACACTTGGCTTTTCTGTATCTTCAGTTACCCTGGTACCAACAGAAAAACTTCATCCTCTTAGGGCCCCAGCAGAGTCCAAGAATTAAGTTGAAAGCCAAGCGTGGTGGCATGTGCCTGTAATCCCAACACACAGGAGGCTGAGGCAGGAGGATCACTGAGAATTTGAGGCCAGCCTAGACTACATATCAAGATCTTGTCTCAAAAACCTAAAAACAAAACAAAACAAAAAAAATCGCCCCAAATTAAATTGACATAGGATAGGTGAACAGGAGAAAGCCTTTCATGGTCATACAAGTTTTACATGGCACAGAAACATTTCTAAGAAAATGAAAATCCAAAGAAGTAGAGCCAGTTACATATACACTGGATTGGTCACAGACTAGTAAGTCATGAAGAAGCGACTGAACTATGAGGGAAGGCTTAAAGACATGTTAGTCTTCACAAAGATGAGTTATTTTCCCGAGGTCTGTGCAGACTCCTTGGGGCCTTCGCTTTTCACCTAGAGGTTGGGACATTGTTTTCTTCTGGTGTAGGTAGGGCATCTTTCACGCAGGAAATTTTTTTCAAACCAAATTATTTCATAACCTTAGATCTTTGAGATTGTCTTTAAAACAATCCAATCAGGCATGCTGAGCAGATACCCAGGGTCAGCAATAGTCTTTCAAAGTCCACATGAATCCCATATTGATAGTGCAGACGGGAGCTTAATAGAACACACACACACATGGTCCCTCGCGTTCTATGCCAAGGCTCTTGAACCTGCACTGCTGGGTATTTAGCAGCCCCTTAGTTGAATATCATGTATAATCTATTCCACTTAGCCTCAGGTCTGTTTGCCAGTACTATGCTATTTTTATCATAGTAGCTTTGTAGTATAGTTTCAAGTTGGGGATTGTGATACCCCCGGCCATGTCTCTGCTGCCTAGAATTGCTTTTGCTATTCTAGGTCTCTTCTGGTTCCAAATAAATTTTTGGATTGTTTTCTCTAGTTCTGTGAAGTATATTGTTGGAATTTCAATCAGCATTGCATTAAATCTATATAGTAGTTTTGGAAGTATGGCCATTTCCACTATATTTGTTCTTCCTACCCAGGAACAAGGGATGTCTTTCCATTTTCTTATATCCTCCTCGATCTCCTTTTTCAGAGTGCTGTAGTTTTCGGTGTAGAGGTCTTTTGCTTCCTTTGTTAGATTGATTCCTAGATATTTCACTTTTTTGGATGCTATTGTAAAAGGAATTCTTTCCCAAATTTCTCTCTCAGTGAGTCTGCTATTTGTGTATAAGGCTATTGTTTTTTGAGTGTTGACCTTATATCCAGCTACTCTACTGTCTGTCTTTCAACTAGGTCTAGAAGTCTTTTGGCAGAGTTTTTTGGGTCTTCTATGTAAAGTAGCATATCATCAGCAAATAATGAGTTTAACTTCTTCCTTTCCTATCTTTATTCCTTTTATTTCTTTCTCTTTTCTAATTGCTGTGGCTAATGTTTCTAGAACTATACTGAACAGGAGTGGTGATAGTGGGCATCCTTGTCTTGTTCCTGATTTTAGCATGAAAGTTTTCAGTTTTTGACCATTAGTATAATGTTAGCTGTTGGTTTTTCATAGATAGCCTTAATCAGGTTCAGATAAAGACCTTCTAGTCCAATTTTCTGTAGTGTTTTTATCATGAATGGGTGTTGGATTTTGTCAAATGCCTTTTCTCCATCTATTGAGGTTATCACATGGTTTTTGTCCTTGACTCTGCATTATATTTATTGATTTATGAATGTTGAACCATCCTTGCATCCCTGGGATAAATCCAACTTGGTCAGGGTCTATGATCTTCTTGATGACCCTCTGTATTCTGTTTGCCAATATCTTGTAGAGGATTTTTGCATCTATGTTCATTAGGGTGATTGGCCTGTAGTTCTCTTTTTCGGTTGGGCCTTTCCCTGGTTTTGGAATCAAAGTAACACTTGCTTCCACGAATGAATTTGGGAGCCTTGCTTCCCTTTCAATTTCCTTGATGAGTTTAAAGAGTAATGGCCATAGTTCTTTAAATGCCTTGTAGAATTCAGAAGTGAAGCCATCAGCACCTGGGGTTTTCTTTGTTGGTAAATTTTTTATTACATTTTCAATTTCACTCATTGTAATTGCGTTATTTAGAATTTCTATATCTTCTTCACTTAACTTTGTCAATTCGTATGTATCTAGGAATCTGTCCATGTCTTCTGTGTTTTCCATTTTATTAGAGTACAGGTTCTCAAAGTAGGTATTGATGATCCTCTGGATTTCTGCTGGGTCTGTTGTGACTTCACCTTTTTTGTTCTTTTTTTGGTACTGGGGATCGAACTCGGGTCCTTGTGCTTGTGCAGCAGGCAGCGAAACCACTGAGCTAAATCCCGGCCCTCCTTTTTAATTCTTAATTGCATGGATTTGAGCCTTTTCTTTCCTTTTTTTGATAAGGTTGGCTAAAGGTTTATTGATTTTATTTATTCTTTTAAAAAACCAACTCTTTGATTCATTAATGTTTTGTATCTTTCTCTTAGTCTTCATTGCACTGATTTCTGCTCTGATCTTTATAATTTCCTCTCTTGTATGAGCTTTGGGTTTGTTATGCTCTTCTTGTTCTAGGAGTTTGAGGTTCTCCATTAGGTTATTTATCTGAGTTCTCTCCGTTTTCCTAATATGGGCATTCACTGCTATGAATTCACTGCTATGAATTATGAACTGGTTTCATTGTGTCCCATAGATTCCTGTATGTTGTACTGGCATTATCATTTACTTGTAGAAACTGTCTAATTTCTTCTTTAATTTCCTCTGTGACCCATTGGTTGTTCAGGAGGGCGATATTCAATTTCCATGTGTTTGTGGGAGTTTTGCGGTTTCTTATGTTACTTATCTCCAATTTTATTGCACTATGGTCTGATAATATACAGGGGGTAACTTCAATTCTTTTACATTTACTTAGACATGTCCAATGAGCTAGCATGTGGTCTATTTTGGAGAATGACCTGTATGCAGCTGAAAAGAATGCGTGTTCTGATTTTGTGGGGGTGGAACACTCTGTAAACATCTATTAAGTCCATTTGTTCAATAGCTTGGTTCAGTTCTAGAATTTCATTGTTTTTTGCCTAGATGATCTGTCTATTTGTGATAGCGGGATATTGAAGTCCCCCACTACAACTGCATTAGTGCTTATTTGGTTTTTCATGTCCATTAATATTTGTTTTGTATAGTTGGGGGCATTCATATTTGGTGCATATATATTTAGGATTGTGATCTCTTCCTCTTGGATTGTCCCCTTCACAAGGATGTAGTGACCATCTTTGTCTCTCTTAATTAGTTTTGGTTTGAAATCTACTTTGTCTGCAACTAAGATTGCTACCCCTGCTTTCTTCTGGGTTCCTGTCATGTGGAGAACTGTTTTCCATCCTTTTACTTTCAGTCTATGTGTTTCTTTTTCAGTTAGGTGTGTTTCTTGTACACAGCATATTGCTGGATTTTGCTTGTTAATCCATTCTGTCAGTCCATTTCTTTTTTTTTTTTTTTTTTGTATCAGGGATTGAACTCAGGTCCTTGCGCTTGCACAGCAGGCAGAGAAACCACTGAGCTAAATCCCCGGCCCTTGTCAGTCTATTTCTTTTGATTGGTGAATTGAGGTCATTAACATTGAGAGTTATAATTGATAGATATTGACTCATCCTTGTCATGATGTTTTGCTGTTGTTGGCTCTTTTATTTATTATTTTTTCCCTCTTTCCCTTTAGTGTCTTACCTTGCCTGGTGGCTTCCCTCTGTTGGGCCTCATGGAGTTGTGACCTTCATTGCCTTTTTCTAGGATATTGCTTAGAATTGTTTGGAGTGCTGGTTTGGTGTTCATGAAATTTCTCAGGTGTCCTTTGTTGTGGAAGTATCTAATTTCCCCATCGATTTTGAAAGATAATTTTGCAGGATACAACAGTCTAGGTTGGAAGTTATTTTCTTTTAGGGCTTGAAATACTTCACTCCAGGCTCTCCTTGATTTGAGGGTTTGTGTTGAGAAGTCTGCCATGATTCTTATGGGCTTTCCTTTGTAGGTGATTTGTTTCTTTTCTCTAACTACCTGTAGGATTTTGTTCTTCTGTTGGGTTTCTGGAATCTTGACTATTATATGTCTATGTGTGGAATTTTTTTGATCATGGCTAGTTGGAGTTCTATATGCCTCAATTATCTGTATGTCCAATTCTCCACCTCTGTCTGGGAAGTTTTCTACTATTACTTCTGTGAACAGTTTTTTATGTCAATTGTACTTTCTCCTGTTTTTTTGTGGTCTATCAGTCTTATGTTATTCTTCTTTGCATGATCTAGCAGCTGCTGGATTGATTTCTCGTGGTCCCTTACTATTTTGAAGAGATCTCTGTTTTCATGGTCCTTAACCACAATCCTGTCTTCTATATCTGATATTCTATCTTCAGATTCCCTTAATCTCCTCTGCATGCTTTCAGTGGAGTTTTCAATCTCCTGAATATCTATTTGAATCTGTTTCATGGATTCCATTTCTTTCTTATGTCGGGCAATCATGGTTTCCATTTCTCTCTTATGCTGGGCATTCATGGCTTCCGGCATGTTTCTGAGTTCATCTATTTTTTTTTTTAATCTCTTTCTGTTTTAGAGCCTCTAATCATGTCTTTCACTCTGCTCACCATCTCTGTAGTTATCTGGGAAATTATTTCTGTTTTGAATTTTTCTAGAGCCTCATTCATCTGTTTTGTTACTTCCTGTGCTATCAGTTCAGGGTGTCCAGGTGATTGATTATCACACTTTTCCACCTCGTTTCCCCCAGAATTTGCCTTTTGTGGGGTGGAAGTCTGAGTTTGTGCCTTACTTAAATGTCTTCTCATTTTTGTTTCTGGTATTATCCTTGGTTTAATTCCTGGGTTGATAATTTGAAGTTGCTTATTGTAAATATCTTTGTTGATGTATCAAGAACACTTATGGAATGTTTGCTTCTCAGAGGTGTCTTCCAGATATAGCTGGTCTTTAGGTTTTGAGTCTCTAATGGCTCTGAGGCTGTCTCATTTTCATTATACCAGGAAGGACAACTGATTAGATCAATCACAACACCTTAGCCCAAGTGATACAATCTGCAACACAATAGCATCAAGTACCTCTTAGAAAATGACAATTAATGGTAGTTATTAATCTATCACCTTTAACTGTGTGAATTAAATCAAAATCAAGGACCAACCCAACATATATTTATAGTGAATAAACTCTTCAATATAGCAACTCTACCCTTCGGGATGGGGAGTTAGAAGGAGTTGGGGAGGGAGGAATGGGTAAGTAGAAGGATAGGGGAAGGTTAGCAGTGAGGCCAGAGAGCACAGGCAAGAGAAGGAAAGAGAAGAAAAGAAAGATAAAGAAGAAATACAAATTAGGGGCAGAACAGGAACACAAAGGGAGCTGAAGAACAATGTGGGACAGCAAGGGAGTGAGGCAGAGAGAGAAAGAAAAGAGAAAAGAAAGAAAAAAGAGAAAAGTCAAAAATTTTAAAAGAGTAGCAAAGAAAAAAAATAAAAATAAGAGCAAAAAAACAGCAGTAATTTTGAAAATAACAAATAAAAGATAAAAATGAAGGGCCTACTTCAGGGTATGTCTCTGCTGTCACTATAGACAAGGTGGGCAGCAGTGTCCAGTTATAAGTCAATGAGTCTCAGCAAGCCAGTCACAGACTCATGAGATTCAGGGAGATTTCTGGCTGCAAGTCCCAAGTTGAGCTCCCTGTCCTCCTGTAGGGTTGAACTCTACAAGGTTCTATTGCAGGTTCCAGCTGCCCTTCCCCTGAAGATAGTCCAGGTTCCGATGGGAGGTGATGATCTCTCCAACTTACCAAGCATGGTGGTCTGGTGTGTCTTTATTGCAGAGATTCTCTTCACTTTCCCAGTGGGCTTCAGTTTTCATCAGGGAGCCTGAGAGAGGCCCTTTCTCTGTTGCTCGCTTCTGCAGCTAAGGACAATGGCCTTTATGCCCCCCTTTGCCTCTGTAGTGTGGATCCAAGTAGCAGTTCGGTCTCCTGGTCACAAGTGGGCGGAGCAAGACAGACTGAGCAGGGCACATTTGGCCCGCGCCTGGTCTGCCCACGCGCAAGGCCAAGCTGGAGTTACCTTTAATTTTAATGGTCAGGGCTGGGGATTTAGCTCAGTGTTTCTGCTGTCTGCCTCACAAGTGTAAGGTCCCAAGTTCGATCCCTGGTAGCAAAAAAAAAAAAAAAAAAAAAAAAAATGGACATTTCCATTTGACTCTAATTTAAATGGTCAGTATGCCAGAAAGGTATAATTTTCACCCCTTCAACCTAAAATGTTTTTCTGTTGGTGAAGATGTTATAGTTGGTGTCTAGACGTCCCCCCAAAGCCTTATGTGGTCACAGGCTTTTTCGGAGGTGGCTGGATCTGCAGTGTGTGATTGATTCATGGTACAGTGCTAGGCCCAAGGGCACTAGGATTAAGGGTATGAGTGCTACCTGCCCTAAATAGTCTGAATAAGGTAAGAGGCAGAAAGACGCTATTAAGGCCCCTCATTGCTTTTGCTACCTTTGGTCCACCAGGAACTGTTGCCCCTCTGGCATGTGCCACCCTGCCTTGGAGCCAGCCAATTATGGACTGAAACCCCTCTGAACTGAGTCAAATAAACCATTCCCCGTTTAACTTTGAGGGTCAGCAACAAGAAAAAAATCTAAGACGATAATCATGCTCATTTTCAAATTCAAACAATGCCAACAGCAGAAAAAGCAGAAATCACCCACAGTGTAAGACAATCACTCTATGTTATTCTTAGCACTTTTTATATACAGACATGCCTATGTAGGAATCAGCCCACAAGTTTATCTCCAACCAGGGGGTGGACAAGGATGAAAGACACAAGACACAAAGATAATTTGGAAGGAGGAGGCTGGGAGCTCTTTGCCTCTAGTGGTCAAAGAGCTCTGAGCGGTTGTCTCACCTTGCTTTTATTCACTTAGATGAACAATTAGATAATAGAAGATTCATCTGCCTCTTGTTATCTGCAGCGTGTGCCCAGGTAAACATCCAGAGCTCAGCTGCACTGACTTTCCTGGAACTTGCAGCGTGCTAGCATGCCTGCACGTTGCCAAAGGAGGCACAGCTTGGTGCTTCTCTCTTTTGTGCTCGCAGAGAAGGTCAGTTAGGCCTCCATCCTCATTATCTGGTCTCCTCCATGCCTATAGACAAGTAAACATGCATCCAAACATAAAATACTTAGGGAAAAAAGCAGGTCACACAGCAGTGATGTATTATCCAGATTTTCTAGTAAGCTTAAGAATACATACTTTTAAAAACAGCTCTTTGGGGCCGGGGATTTAGCTCAGTGTTTCCGCCAGCTGCCTTGCAAGCGCAAGTTACCGAGTTCGATCCCTGGTACCAAAAACAAACAAAAAAGCCCCAGCTCTTTTCACAATAAAAATTATTCATGCTCATTTGAAAACCAAAAGGAATTTATGAAGCTCAAAGTAAAAGTTACCCAGATATCTACCAAGCAGTGAGGGCCACTATACAAATTTTAATACATATCCCTTTGGACATTTGTAGTTTGATAAAATTCAGAAAAAAGGAAGGACTATGTGTTGCTTTTAAATTTTGGAAATGCAGAAGCAGATTTTCAGCTGTTTGGAAGGAAGACAAGTGTGGACAGCTGCTTATCTACCACAGCAGGGGCCTGGAAAACACAGGCCAGAGTGAAACAGGAAGAAGAGAGAATGTCAGGGACCACTGTGTGCACTCGGCTCAGACAAATAAACATGCAGCAGCCCTGACTGACCAAGAGCCTTGCACTCCCTCTAACTGGAACCCACCCGCCCCTAGGTAGCAGCACCCTCTGCCCCAGAGAACTGGGGTTTTCTGGGACCCCTGTTCAGCAGGCTCAGAACCCCAATGCTTTGCCAGCCCCTCAGCTTCTCCTGCTTCCCGCTCGGCTTGGCATCTCAGACTCTCAGTCATTGCTTTCCAAGCAGCATGTTCACCATGGCAGCAAAAGCTCTAAGCAGCAAAGCTCTCTGTCCAGGATCCTGCACCACTTTCCTAATGAATGGAAATTAATGTCTTCATTAACTTGCTAATTGTTGTTCTGGGTCTTAACGTTTCCAGGTTCCAAGTGAACCAAGAATTGTTGAGGAGTCATGAGAAAACCCTCTAATAGTTTATTAATTGTTGATTTCCAAGTTTGACCTGTTCAACAAAATAATTAGTGGTCCCTGAGTGTCTGTGAACAGGTGTCAAGCTGGCTGCAAATGATCACTTAAGAGGGTTTGCTAAACATTCAAATTCCCAGGCCAAGAGCTCAGGAGAAGCCAGGATTTTGAATTTTAAGAAATAGCATGACACTGGGCGTGGTGGTGCACATCTGTAATCCCAGCACTTGGGAGGCTGAGGTAGGATTGCCTCGAACTGGGCTACACAGTGAGTACAAACACAAAACAAAACAAAAACCAGGAGGAAGGGAGAGAGGGAGGGAGGGAAGGAGGGAGGAAGAGAAAACTAGCATTGAAATGTAATGAAAAAGCCCTTTGTTAGTTGCTAACCGGAAGTCCATTTCTCCCTTTTCCTTAGTAAAAACTACACCTTTGTACAATGCATCAACCCTTCTGCTCTTTTCAGGCCTTGGACTGATTGGACAAGGCCACCCACAGCAGGAAGGGCAATCTGCGGTCCTCAGTTGCCCTCAAGTGTCAGCGCCCTCGACACATAGGACAGACGCCCAGGCCATCTATAGGCAAGCAAGGGAAGGTGCTGGAAGCACTCTCCTCTTCCCACCACACACAGAGAGTCCGAGAAACTTCCCAGCTGGAGGCTAATAACAGAGGCCAAAATAGACAGAGTGTGCAAATAAATGGCAGGAAAATTTAAGATATAACCAATGGAAATGGAGAGGTATGGCGGGAAAGAAGGTGCGCAGCAGATCCATGCGTTGGATTCCTCACCTTGCTTTTCATAGCAGGGAATAACAGTTTCTCCCTGAAGGCGACAAAGCGGGTAAGTCCAGGAGAACCAGAGCTAAATGGAGGGGCTGAGACAGTGGTTTCCTCCCAGCTTGTGGCACTGAGGACTGTGGAGAGGAGGAAGATTTTCTTCCCTTGCTGTCCTTCTGTACTACTGACCCTGTTTTAACTCACTAGAGTGCATTTCTATTGTGATTATGAGACAGCATGATTTTGTTTGATTTTATATTACTTTGAGCCCTTCAGGTTCTGCAACTAGATGGCTTGGGGAGCACCAAGCGGGACAACCTGGAGCTGTCTTGGCCCTCAGATGCTCTGCTGGGCAGTCACAGGGAGGGGTGAGATGTCTACTGGTCCTTAAAAACAGGTGTCTCATAAGTGTTGCCTTAAATGACCTTCCAATACAACTTCTGGTAGCTACACCACCAGTGTTTTGAGATTACTTAATAAGCTTTTTGGTTTTTTGAGATGGGGCCTTGCTATGTAGTTCAGGCTGACCTGGTGATCTTCCTGCCTCAGCCTCCCAGAGCTGGCATTATAGGCATGAACCACATGCCTGGCTGAGATTGCTTAACTTTTTTTTTGGTACTGGGAATCGAACTCAGGACCTTGTGCTCACTAGGCAGGCAGGCACTGTGTTAACTCTTTTTTGTACTGGGGATCAAACTCAGGACCTTGCACTTGCCAGGCAGGTGCTGTGCCACTGAGCTAAATCCCCAGCCCCTGCTTAACTAACTTTTAAAATGTAACTTTTTATTCTCCCCCAAAGTAAAATTTAACCATTAAATATTTGGGTTATTGTGATTTGTAATATGATCGTCTGTCTCTGAGAATCAAACCAGGAGCAAAGGAAAGCATGACAGCCATGGAGGTAAACAGGGAAAGCTTCTTCAATGCAGTGTTTAAAGAAGCAGCAAAGCAGATCATTTGCAAATGGGAAGAGGGGAGGAGGGAAGGGGATAAAAAGAGTTAAAATGTGTGATGTCCCAACTCCTCAAGTGGAATGCAGTCATTACACACTGCCAACAAGTGTTAATACACATTAATAAAAAAGAAAGAAACACCTGTAATCCCAGCTACTCTGGAGGCTGGGCAGGAGGAGGGAAAGTTCGAGACCAGCCTGAGAAACTTATCCAGAGCCTGTCTGAAAAACAGCTGAGGGTGTAGCTCAGCAGTAGAATGCCTGTCTAGCGAGCACAAGGGTCTGGATTCCATCTCCTAATCCAAAAAGGCAAAAGCAGAAAGGAGGAAGGAAATGCTGATACACACCACATGGGTGGGCCCGGAGGACACTGCCCAGTGAGAAGAGTCAGACGCGAAGGATACTGCAAAATCCCACTTTTTTTGTTACTGGGGATCAAACTCGGGACTTTGTACTTGGGAGGCAGGCGGCAGAAACACTCAGCTAAATCTCCAGCTCTAAAATCCCACTTATATGAGGTGCCCTAAATAGTCACATGCAAAGAGAGAAAGGAGAGTGGTTTCTAGGGTGCCAGGGGCGGGGTTGAGGGGCTATTTAATGGACAGAGGTTCAGGTTTGAAAGATGAAAAAAGCTCCCAACAATGCGAGTATGCTTAATGCTACTGCACTGTATGCTACTTGAAAAGGTGGTCGATTTCTCTCAGCACTCTGGGAGGCTGAGGCAGGAGGACCACACATGAGCTCAACCTGGCCAATTTAGAGACTTGGGGAGACCCTATCTCAAAAAAAGAAAAAGAGCTGGAGAGTTGGGTACGCACTCAGTGTGAAGGGGCCCTGGGCTCAGTCCCCAGTACTGGAAGGAGAAAAAAGGGGGGTGTAAATTTCATACGGTCTTTTTTTTTTTTTTTTTTTTGGTACCAGGGATCGAACTCTGGTCCTTGCGCTTGCGCAGCAGGCGACAAAAAAACACTGAGCTAAATCCCCGGCCCCTATCTTTTTTTTTTAAACCAAGTTTAAACCAAGTTAAAAAAAAAAAAAAAAAAAGGACTAGCTTAAAATGACGTTCCCTGAAGCAGGCATGAGCCTCTCACCCAGCCGGAGCCTTAGCCTCCCTGTCACTCCGGGCCCGGGGCTGCAAGGTCTGCGCACTCCGCCAGGCGGAACCCTAGCGCTGGCGGAGCGCGAGGACCGAGGTGGGGCCCACCGCGGCCGTGGCCCCTTTAAGCCGAGCGCTGCGGGTCACGTGGGCCGGCGGGGGCGTGGCACCAGGAAGCGGCCTGAGCGCCGGCCGGGAAGCCGTAGTCCGTCCGCGTCCACGCCGAGCCGGTGCGCGCCGAGTCGGTCTACGCTGGCGCTGTAGCCCCCGGGTCCTCCGCCGCCATGGGCGAGGAGGAATACTACCTGGAGCTGTGCGAGCGGCCGGTGCAGTTCGAGAAGGCCAACCCCATCAACTGCGTCTTCTTCGACGAGGCCAACAAGCAGGTTCGCTAGCCCGGCCGGGGCCGGGGCCGGGGCCGGGGCCGGGGCCGGGCCCGGGGCCGGGGCGCGCGGAGCCCGGGGCGCTGTGTGGTGCGGAGCCGCTCCGGTGCCTCTGCTGGGGACCCCGGGGCGGGACCCGAGCCCAGGCGGTCTCCCCTGGGCTAGTGGCACAACCCCGTGCACGCCTGTGTCTCCCGGGCCTTTTGTTGTCTGTATTTGTCATTATAGCTGCACCCCACGATTGAGACATTGGGATGCTCATTTTCTCGGAATTTTGCAAGGGAAAGAGACAGTGTGGGCTTTAAGACTTGGAGTGTGAGGACCCGAGTCGGACTGCACAGTGGGAAACCCTCCACACACTTACTTCTCAGCAATCCTGTGACCGGCCCAGCCCCTGTGCCTTGTTAGCTTGGTGGAGCGAGGATGGAGTATAGCAGACCCCACTGCTAGGTTGGTCTGCGAGTCCAGATCCTTTCAGCGTTCAGACATTAACGTTGCTGCTTTTTCCTCGCAGGTGTTTGCTGTCCGATCCGGTGGGGCTACCGGGGTGGTAGTCAAAGGCACGGACGACAGGAATCCCATCTCATTTAGGTAACAGGGTTGTCATTTTGGAATAATTTCCGTATGTAAACAAGAATGGTGTTTTTGTGATCCAAGAGTGGTTGTGTAATTTTTGCCTCTGCTTTCTCTGGAGTTCAGAAGCAGGAGTTTGTGCGTGTGCTCGCGTGCATGTGTGCCTGTCTTGGAGCACATGCAGAACTCCTGTCGGAGTGAAGTATGTGTGCCAGTTGGTGTGGGAACCAAGTACTCCAAAGATAGGGCACCGGCTTCCTGGTACAGTACTTGAAATTAGCCAGGCAGTCCGTGTGCTGAAGCGTGGGGTACTAGCTTCCTCCTTCAGCGTGGTCTTTCTAAAGTGTTAGGTGGAGGAGAGTCCGCATTTCTCATGTAAAATGAGGAAATCCTTGTATTTAGGGTGACCGGATGTCCCCGTTTACACAAGTTGAGCTGGTGTGATTAACAGCAGCCTCTTTCATTTTCAGAAGTGTCTTATTTTGAAGAGAAAGTAAAACACTGGTCCAAATTTAGTGGTGACTATAAGAAGAAATTTTACAGTTGGTCTATGGCAACAGGAAATGCTTTTGAAATAGAAAATAGTCAACTTCACTTTAGTATTTTGTTGTTATCTGCCCAGCAAACACTGATGGCAGCCCTGAGCCAGGCACTAAGCAAGGGACGCCCGAGTCAGCTTTTGGGTGACGCCCGAGGGATGTGACTTGTCCTTCAAATGGCTGGGGAGGCCCCTGGCTTGGAGGTGGGGCAGCCCGAGCAAACTGTTAAAGTGTGGATGGGAGGATTTCTGGGTGAAGAAGAATCGGGAGGCTTCTAGATGAGACCGCCGGGGGCAGAGGCTTGGTGCCTTGGGGACTCCAGGTCTGTCTCTGGAGGCCAGGGGAGTGGAGATGTTGTCGTGTGTCACTGGCAAGGCCTCCTTGAGCCCTGTGTACTTCCTGTGCAGTTAAGGCTTGTCTGTCCTTGAAGATTGTCAGGTTGGCCACAGCGAGATCCCATCTGCGTTTGGAACATCGAACCATTTGATTGCCTGCGGCTGGGCTGTTGGGGTGTCATAGAGATGGGATGCCAGTGGGGGGCTGAGCGGCAGGCACAAAATCAGGGCTCTGAGGAGGCGATTTCGGTCCCACTGAGGTGTGCTTGGGAGGCTGTGGGGAGTCTCACCATTCCCACAGTCAACAGAAGGAGCATGTTCGTACCCCCAGAGCTGCTTCATGCCTATCTGTAATCCACCTTTAAAGCCACCCCTCTTTGAGATAGGGTCTTGCTCTGTAGTTCAGGCTGGCCTTGAACTCTTGGTTTTGTTTGAAAAGAGATCCTCCTGTCAGCTTCAGAAACATAGTCCTGACGTTAAAGTAGGATTTGCTGCCAAGTGTTTATCTTTATAAATTTTTTTTGTCTTTATAAATAATAGTAGGTAGGGCTAATCCCAGCATTTGGAAGGCCGAGGCAGGAGGAAAGCCACGAGTTGGAGGCCAGCCTGGACTACGTAGAGACTGTGTCTTAAGAAAAAGATAGTTGTTAGAACTCCGTTGTTTAGTTTAACTTTCTTTTTTTAGTTTAACTTTTAACATAGTCTTTTTTCTTAAAGAATGGATGACAAAGGAGAAGTGAAGTGCATTAAGTTTTCCTTAGAAAATAAGATACTGGCTGTCCAGAGGACCTCGAAGACTGTGGTAAGATATTCCTGTAAAAATAGCATTAAAAAGAGAACATTAGAAGTACATTTGGGACCTTGAGACCAGGGTGCAGCTTAGTGGTAGCGTGGTTGCCTAGCATTCACAAGGCCCTGGGCTTGATACTCAGCAAGCAAAGTATGTTTGAGGGCCAGGATGTAGCTCAAAGGTGCAGCCTCTGCCTGGCAAGCTTGAGGCCCTGAGCTTGATTTGCGGTACCAAAAAAAAAAAAAAGGAAAAGAAAGAAAGCATATCTGGTAGAGAAGGAATTGCAGAACACTAGTGTTAAAGGAAACATTTACAGTATTTTATTTTCCTGAAAGGTGTAGTTATGCAGCATTGTATTTGAGCCTTTACAGATGAGAAATGATATTTGAGTGGGTAAATCTTAGTTTGACATTTGAACTTCAGAATTTTTTCAAAAGCACCTTGGAATATCACGCAGCTCTGCGTTATTGGACAGCAGTACACATTATGTGAGGTACATTTTTGGCTACAGCGGTGCTTAGCTTTATTTCAGTCCCTCCATTTTTTTCTTTTAAAGTCTTTATTTTTAAAGATTTTATTTCTCAACTGGTGATTACCTAGAGATAGGACTGGGAGAACAAAAGCAACAAACCTAGAGTGAATGTTACGTTTTCATAAATAATAATGTTATGTTTTCATATATGCTGCCAAGTTTGTTGTTTTTTTTTCGGTGCCGGGGATTGAACTTGGGACCTTGTGCTGGCAAGGCAGGTGAGGTGTCATTGAGCTAAATTGCCGGCCTGCTACCAAGTTCTTAAGCTTAGAGACAGCGTCATGTGTGTGTGGGCCCTGTGTTTGGTTTAACGCTCAGCTGTGGCTCTTTTGAGATTCTCTGGGGCAGGAACATTTGAATCTGTTCTCGCAGGTACAGTTGTAGCTAAAGAACGGAGGCCCAGAGAGATGTACAGTAACGTGGCTTGTGTTACTGAGCTACCTGGTGGAAGGAGGATTTGCGTGTTTGATAGAAGTTCTCTGATTGCACATTGGGTAACTTTTCACATCACCTCCACCAACTCTGTGCCCTTTAGCTCCTCCCCCACTGTGTTTACTTATTTCTGGATTTATTTTTAGTTTGTTTTATTTACACATTTGCAGTATGTAACGATCACAGTCATTGTGAGGAGTTGGCACAATTAGAACACATCTTAATTCTTTTTCCATTTCCCTCTCCCCTCTTTTGTCTCCTTCCACTCCCTCCATGAGTCACTCTCTTTACTTCTGGCATCTCTGAGTGCCAGAGGAACAGATACTCAGAGGTCTTGGCACTTTAGCACCCAGGGTTAATCATGGTTGCTGGGCTGGTGTGTAGCTCAGAAATGGAGCCCTTGTCTGGCATGCCCGAGGCCCTGGGTTTGATCCCCAGCACTACAGGAAGTGGCAAAACAGGCAGAGGCCTTTGCTGATCCCTTCCATCCCTTTGGACTCTTCGAATTTCTGGGGAGCCTCTTGTAACATACAGCAATCTGTTTTCTCTGACACATCGCTCATTTGAGGAATGAATTTCAAAATCAGTTTCTAAAGAATACCTGAGTATACCTGAATATTTGGACTCACTTTTTTAGTCGAATGGTAAACCTGGTGCTCTCAGCGGGGCTGATTATTCAAATTGGTCTTTGTATCTTTCCTGTCTTTGGGCATCTGTCAGTTGTTTTCTGATCACTTTTTAAGTTTTTCTGTCCTTTTTATCTGGTGGTATGCCCAGGTAGGTGTGCTGCTTGCCCAACCTGGATTTTCCTTTGTTTTGTTTCTTTCAGGATTTTTGTAACTTTATTCCCGATAATTCTCAGCTGGAATACACACAGGAGTGCAAGGTACGGTGGCGGCTGTGTCTGTCCTCTGCTGGTGGCCTGAGCTTTGGGTTGTGCGGGGTCGTGGGTGGAGGGGACGCCCACTTGGGATCAGGCCCACCTGAGGGCTGCGGCCGGCCTGGGATTCTCTCTGGGACCTGGACGGTTTTCCTGCTTGTGAAAATCTGTCTCTCCCTCTGCAGAGTGGGCTGGGAGGAGGAGCGGGTGACGGGGTGACCTGGTGGTGTCAGGCTGGTGGGTCCTGCCCTAGGCTAAGAGAGAGAGAGGAGAGAGAGAGAGAGGGAGGATGGAAAGAAGGAAGGATGAACTCCTTGGCTTAGCCTTGCCCTGGGCTGTCAGGTTTTGGTCTCCAGCCCCATCTTGGGCAACACCCACTGAAAAACTTCAGGCCTTTGTGCTCTTGTAATGCCAGCTTCATAACGCTGTTTGACCAGAGAATGCTCACAGTGCTGTGCTCCTAGGATAGAAGCTGGTCTCAGGAGCTCTGGGTGTTACCCACTTAGAGGCTCAGGCTTCTTCAGCTGTGGTGCCTGGAAGGAAGCGAGATCCAGAGGTTCAGAGGAAGTGTTAAGGGCAAAAACCAGGCAAAGCTGTGTTTATTTGTTTGTTTGTTTTTTGGTACGGGGGATCAAACTCGGGACCTTGCACTAGCAAGGCAGGCACTGGAACCACTGAGCTAAATCCCCAGCCCACAAAGCTGTGTTTAAAAGAAAATTTGTTAAGAAGGAGCCAGCCTTTCTGGGTAACTTTTGTTATAGTGATACAAAGAGAAGAACATTTAAATTTAAACTTTTGAAAAGAAATAAATTTAAGCTTTTAAAGAGAGTTATACCTGCCCTTCTTATTAAAAAAGAAAAAGAAAAATCTGTATAATTCTTTCAGACCAAGAATGCCAACATACTAGGATTCTGCTGGACCAGTTCTACTGAAATTGTCTTCATAACAGATCAAGGAATTGAATTTTACCAGGTATTATATCTATGCTTGCTAGAGACAGCAGAGGCAGTTTGGCAGCCTTTGGAATTCAGCAGTAAAGAGAGATCTTGAAATTCTAGAGCTTTAACTTCTTGCCTGAGTTTTAATTTTTTTCTAATTAGAAATAATTTACTGGTACTAAATTTCTGTGTTCATTACTTTTCTCATTGCTGAGACAAAATACCCAACACTCAGAGTTAAAGGGGGAAAGGTTTATTTAGCTCACAGTTTGGAGAGGTTTCAGTCCATAATCTGCTGGCTCCAAGGCAAGGTGGCTTGGCAGAGGGGCTTCACAGAGAACAGTTCGTGACAGCCACAAGGTCACAAAAGCAACAAGGGACCTTAACAGCCCCTTTTATCTTATCCAGGCTACTTAGGGTGGGTAACACTCAGGCCCTGCCCTTAATCCTAGTGCCCTTGAGCCTAGCATTGCGCCATGAATCAGTCACACACTCTAGATTCTGCCACCTCTAAAAAAGTCCTATGACTGCATGAGGCTTTGGGGGACACCTAGACACAAGCCGTAACACTTTGCAACATAAAATATTTCAAATATTACCACGATATGCTGTATGGAAAGAAAACGTCTCCCTAGAAGTAACTATCACGTGAACTTTGGTGCATTTGCTTCCATCTTTCTCTGTGCACATAAACATTTTCTCCAAAAAGGTGAATATTGTATACAAACTTCTGCGTAGCATTGTGTCTGGGCTGCCTGTACACGTTTTGTTGTGAGTGCAGTGTGCTACTTGAGGATGTGCTCACAACCGTTGATGTTGCCAGTTCCCAGTTGTGGACATCTGGCTTGATCTCAGTTCCACATAGTAACAGATGGTTGTTCAGTGAATGAGCTCACACAGGTTTCTTTTTTGTTAAGTGAATTTTAGTGGTACACTTTTTTTTTTGGTACCAGGGATTGAACTGAGGACCTTGCGTTTGCGAGGCAGGCAGAAGCTCCACTGAGCTAAATCCCTGTCTAGTGGTACACTTTTGATATACATAATGATCACATTCATCACAGGGAATTTGCACCTGTACATGATATATCTTGATTCCTCTTTTTTTTTGGTACCGGAGATCGAACTCGGGTCCTTGTACTTGCGCAGAAGGCAGCGAAACCACTGAGCTAAATCCCCAGCCCAGAAACCATTTTCTTTATCCATTCAGCCGTTGATGGGCATCTGGGCTGTTTCTAAGATTTAGCTGTTACAAACTGTGCTGCTACAAACATGAGTGTGTGTATGTTGCTGTGGTTTGATGCTTTTAACTCTTTCAGGAGGATATCAAGAAGAGAAATAGCTGGGTCAAATGGAACCACTAGTTTTAGGGGTTTTTTGGGTTTTTTTTAGTTTTAGTTTTTTGAGGAATCGCCACACTGATTTCCACAGTGGTTGCACCAGTCTGCACTCCCACCAACAGTGGAGAAGGGTTCCTTTTCCCCACAGTCCCTCCAGCATTTGTTACTGGTTGATTTCTCAATGACAGCCATTCTTCAGTGTTGTTTTCATCTGCATCTCTTGAATGACCAATGATGTTGAACATTTTTTCATGTATTTATTTGCTGTTGTACTTCTTCATCTGAGAAGTGTCTATTCATTTCAGATGCTCATTTTTGGATTGGGTCTTTAAATTTGGGGGGTCTGATTTTTTTTTAGTTCTTTATGTATTCTAGATATTAGTCCTTTGTCTGAGGAGCAGCTGGTAAAAATTTTTTCCCACACTGTGGGTTGTCTCTTCACTCTGTTGGTTTTTTATTCGCTGTGCAAAAACTTTTTAATATGATGAGATCTCAGTTGTTGATTCTTTGTGATATTTCCTGTGTGATCAGGTTTTGTTCATAAAGTCTTTACCTATACCTCTGTCTTCAAGAGTTTTATGTACTTTATCTTTCAGCAGTTGTGTTTCTGTTTTAATATTTAGATCTTTGTTTTGATTTTAGTTCAGTGCATGCTCAGAGATATGGGTGTAGTTTTACTCTTTGGCATGTAGAAAGCCAGTTTTTCCAGCACCATTTATTAAGCAGACTGTCTTTCCTCCAGTAAAAGTGTTTGGCTCCTTTGTCAAAGATAAGGTGCCTGAGTGTGTTTGGAGTTGTTTCTGCATCTTCTAATCCGTTACATTGATCCTGAGGTCTGTTTTTCTCCCCCCCCCCCCCCCCCGCCCAGTACCGTGCTGTTTTTGTCACAGTATCTTTGTCGTATAATTTCAAGTCAAGGATTGTGATGCCCCCTACCTTACCTTTGTTGCCCAGAATTGCTTTTGCTATTCTAGGTCTCTTCTAGTTCCAAATGAATTTTAGGATTGTTTTCTCTAATTCTGTGAAATATGCTATTGGTATTTTGATTGGGATTGCATTAAATCTGTATAGCAGTTTTGGAAGTGTAGCTATTTTCACTATATTGATTCTTCCTATCTAAGAACAAGGGATATCTTTCTATTTTTTGAGATCCCCTGATCTTTTTCAGAGTACTGTAGTTTTCAATGTAGAGGTCTTTTACTTCCTTTGTTAGACTGATTCCTATGTATTTTATTTTTTTGGATGCTATTGTGAAAGCTGTGGTTTCCCTAATTTCTTTGTCAGTGAGTTTGTTGTTTGTGTACAGGAAGGCTATTGATTTTTGAGTGTTGACTTTGTGTCCAGCTACACTACTGAATTTGGTTATCAAATCTAGAAGTCTTTTGGTGGAGATTTTGGGGTCTTCTATGTAGAGTATCATGTCATGTGCAAATAATGATAATTTAACTTCTTCCTTTCCTATCCTTATTCCTTTATTTCTTTCTCTTGTCTAATTGCTGTGGCTAGTGTTTCCAGAACTGTATTGAATAGGAGTGGTGACAGTGGGCATCCTTGTCTTGTTCCTGATTTAGAGTGAAAGCTTTCAGTTTCTGTCCATTTAGTATGATGTTGGCTGTTGGTTTGTCATAGATGGCTTTTATCAGGTTGAGATAAAGACCATCTATTCTAGTTTTGTGTAGGGTTTTTATCATGACTGGGTGTTGGGTTTTGTCAAATGCTTTTCCTGTGTCTATTGAGAGGATGATACAGTTTTTATTCTTGGCTCTTGTTTTCCCTTCCTCTGCTTCCCCTCTTGCCTGTTCTGAGTGATGCTGCCAGAAGCATGAGTGTGGACATAGATTTTTCAGGTCCTGCTTTCCCTTCTTTTAGATACTCAAAAGTGGGATTGCTGGGTCACATGAGAGGGTTGTTTTTTTTTTTAAATTTTTTGGGAAACTGCTGTATTATTCATGAAGTCAGACCATTTTGTCATCCCACCAGCAGTACATAGGAGCTGTAGTTTCTCCATAGCCTTGCAGCTGTTGGCTGTTGATTTATTTAGTGGCGGTGACCGTCCTGATGGGTGTGAGCTGTGGTCTCACAGTGGCATTGGTTTGCATTGCTCTGATGACCGTGGATGTTGGGCAGCCCCCAGCCTATGGCCCCTGCTAGCAGGCTCTCTCTCGGGGAGCTGCATCCCAGCACCACCTCATGTCCCATGTACCCTCTGGGGGAAAACACCTATTAAGTCATTTGCCCACTTTTAAATTGGACTACTTGCTTTTTGGTTGAGTTGTAAGTGTTCTTTATATGTTCTGGAAATTGACCCCTTATGAAAGATATGATTTGCAAATACTTTGTCCAGCTCTGTAGTTGCCTTTTCACTCTGTCAGCTGTGTGCCCGGGTGCACCTGCCTGTTCATCTTTAATCTGTCCTCCCTTTGTGACTTATTGAGACTACATCTGAGATCTTTTAAGAGGAGCCAGGGTAGTGTTGGAAACTTTCAAGTTCAATTTTATCAGGCTTGTTGAAGGCAGAATAATTTAAATGTAGGGATGGGGAAAATACATGTATGTAAGCAAAACACGAGCTGTCAGTGCCAAGGTGCTTTGCTCTAGGGCTATCATCAGAATCTGTGACGACCAGCAGAGACAACTTTAAGCCAGCTTTAAATCCCATCCCCCAGAAAGAGAACTTTGTTCAGAAGCTGTCATGGAAAGGAACTTTTAAAAAATTTTTTTGAGTCAGGACGGTCTTGAACTCAGTAAGTGATGCTGCTGTCTTGGGGTGCTCCGCAGTGCTCCTAATGGATTAGCACGTGGAGAATACGTTTAAAAGGCGCCTTGAGTCTGAAAACAGCATTTCTGTGCTGAGTCTCATGCACACTTGGGTTGGAAAAAGGGAGCCCCTGCCTGGCAGTGGTGGCTGGGAGGAGTGGGAATGGGTGGTGCCGAAGGTGGGGAAGGGCATGCCGTCCCCGGCTTCGGTATGTGGTGACCGTTTCCTCCGTGAATGAGAGCCTGTTCTTTGTTGCTCGTTGGTGCATGGTGCCAGGGCGTGTGGAGGCTCAGACTTTGGAGTGGACAGCGGCCTGGGCTGTGGTTGCTGCTAACCTGCTCTGCACCATCTGTGAGCCTCATTTTCCTCATCTCTTCAGTAGGCTGGGTTGAAGAGCAAGTGAGTTAGGATCTGGGAAGCTCTAAGCACAGGGCTCTGGAAGTCATCACTGCAACAAGTCCATGCAAGTTTCCTGTTCAACTCCGTGGGATTTTTGTGCTTTTTATCTTTTTAATTTACTGTATTAATCTACTCACATCCTGCTGGTTTTTAAAATGAAGATTCTTTTGTTTGAACTTTGCTTCAGGTATTACCTGAGAAACGGAGCCTGAAACTCCTCAAAAGCCATAATATCAATGTGAACTGGTACATGTACTGTCCTGAGAGCACTGTGATTCTGCTGTCTACCACGGTCCTTGAAAATGTTCTGCAGCCTTTTTATTTTAGGGTAAGATTAAGCACCGCCATAAAAAATTCCTTAGCCCTCCTTTGCTCTTCTAGTAGCCTGACCTGCTGTGACCACCAGAGGGCACAAGGCACTGCCCCAGACACTCTGGGAGTGGCTCTTTGGTGGGGCCAGAGGTGGGTCTACCTCTTTCTGAATTTACTGCAGGGAAGTTGAATCCTCGAAGGAGTTGAATAAATGTTTCCTACAACCTCCCCCTCCACAGGCTGGCACTATGTCGAAGCTGCCCAAGTTTGAGATTGAATTACCAGCTGCGCCCAAGTCAACTAAGCTCAGCCTTTCTGAAAGAGACATTGCAATGGCGACCATGTACGTGCATCAGTAGTGCATCCCTGCTTGTGGCTGTCTGGTCAGGAAATACTGGAGTGTGTCTGAGCAAGGCACAGGGCCTAACCCTCGGGAAAGGGCCTTAGAGCACTCAGGAAGGTCCCTCCCTTTGTTCGTTAGTTACTAGATTTTGTGAATATAGGAAACTGGGGATCTTTTTGGAATTTTTTATATACCTGGACAGGGATAGGGACATGAACCCTGAACCCTCCCATGCATGCCTATAGCCCTATCACTCTGGAAGGCTGAGGCAGGAGGATTGAAAGTTGAGCCCAGCCTGGGCAACCTAGCCTGACCCTGGCTCAAAATAAAAAGCAAAAAGGGTTGGGGTGTAGCTCAATACTGGGGAAAAAAAAAAGTCTGATGCCCTGCTGACAGCAGCACAGGCTTGGCATGCTTTTTTGAGTTCTACTTGTTTGGGAATGTTCGAGAAGATTTTCAGCTGTCTAGTCTGATACAGTGAGAACTCTGAACCAATTTATTTCTTAGTTATCTTCATTTTAGAATTGTTTTTCATTCTGTGAATTGAAGCTCAACGTAGACTTTAGCTAAAATACAGTATATCATAATTGTAAATTATGTGACTTGTAAGTGAGAAAATAGATTAAATTTTGATCAAACAGATGTGGAACTGAATTATATAGGAAGATATATATATATATATATTTTTTTTTTTTTTTTTTTTTTTTTCTTTCTTTTTCTTTTTCGAGACAAGGTCTGCTGTGTAGCCCAGGCTGGCCTTGAATTTACTGTGTAGCACCAGCTGGTCTTCAGCTTATGGCAATCCTCCTGCTTCCGGAGTGCTGGGATCACAGGTGTGCGCCACACCATCTCTGGCTTGCACTTAAATCAATAGTAGGCGGGGCCGGGGATTTAGCTCAGTGGTGCCGCTGCCGAAAGCACAAGGTCCTGAGTTCCATCCCCGGTATCAAAAAAAACAAAAAAAAAGGCCTTTCATCATCTTTGTAAACAATAGTCCAGTAAGTGGATTTTCACAGTTGCCTTCACTGTGGCCTTAGAACTCAGCGTCTAGAAGGAGGGATCGAAATGGCCAGAGTGGCCACGTGTTTCTGTCTCTGCTCAGATACGGGCAGCTTTACATCCTCTTCCTGCGGCATCATTCTCGGACTTCCAACAGCACTGGAGCGGAGGTGGTCTTGTATCATTTGCCACGGTAGGGTCATGCTCCCTTCCCTTCCCTTCCCCTCCTTCGGCTTGTACGATCTGAACCAAAGCCTGTGGACCACTTTCTGACCTTTCTCTCTGCAGAGAGGGCGCCTGTAAGAAGATGCACATCCTGAAGTTAAATAGGACGGGGAAATTTGCTCTGAACGTGGTGGACAACCTGGTTGTCGTCCATCATCAGGACACAGAGGTCTGAGTTGGGTGTGGGACTCTGATCTGGGTTAGGCAATTTAGGGTTGCTTAACACTGTGGGGTTGGGGCCTTTGTTGATGCTGTAGTTCAGCAGGATTTACTTCTTCGGGTCAGCATCACCGCACAGGCAGGACTCAGGGAGGGCGCCTCCCTCCCCACCAGGCAAAGGAGTGGTAATCGTCTCAGGTCTCCAGCATGAAGAACTCAGGTCCCCCTCCATCCTCCGGCTCCACCTCTCCCCGTATCACAAAGTTAAGGAATTTAGAGTGGGAGAGGAGAAAAGACAGGAAGGAGAATGGGTTTTTAAGGAAGAGAGAGAAAAAGAAAGGAAAAAAAGCATTGTGGAAATTGGTGAACTTTCTGTTCAATGAATGAGGACAGGTTTTTTTTTTTTTTTGGCTCATGGGATTAAACCAGTGCCTTATGTTTGCGCTGCCACTGAGCTGCATTCCCAGCCCTTCTTCATTTTGAGAGAGTCTCACTAAGTTGTCCAGGCTGGCCTTGAACCTGAGATTCTCCTGCTTCAGCCTCCCCAGTAGCTGGAATTGCAGGCATGTGCCACGGTGCCCAGCTTAGTGCTCCTTTATAATCAGAGTTTGGGGTTTTCTGGTGGAAATGGGTTTGGTATTTTATGTGGTTTAGAAAAAAGTGATTCCCTGACAGGCGATGAACCGTTTCAGAAAATAACACAAGATTTGAGCCTTGGAATAATTATCTGAGCCAGCCAGGCTAGGAGGTCCCCGCAGAACCCCAGTGTTGCACAAGTCCATGACCTGTGTGCGTCGCATGTGGGTGCAGGTGACAGGGCCTGAGGATCATGGTGTGAGGCTGAAGGTCCCGAGATCCGAAACCAGTGCTGCACTCTTGGGGCTGCCAGCCGGGCGTGTGGTGTAGATGATCCCCTCCCCAGCCTCCCATGGTGGCTGTCCCATGCTTCTGACCAGCGGAGGTGTTGCACGTGACAGGGGAAAGAGCAGGCAGTCCCTGGGCTGGGGCTGGGGGGTGGGGAGATGCGTTCTCATGTGTTCTCTCTGTCGCAGACGTCTGTGATATTTGACATCAGGTTGCGGGGCGAGTTCGATGGCTCTGTCACCTACCATCACCCAGTGCTTCCGGCCCGGTCTATCCAGCCCTATCAGATCCCCGCGGCTGGTGAGTGTGATGCCAGGAGGGGACGCCTGGCTGAATTCTTGCTGTGATCTTTGCTTCTTTTCCTCTTTTTGTGGTACTAGAGATTGAACCTGTGGCCTTTGCACGGAGTTACACTTCCATCTCTGTTTTTCTTTTGAGACATGGTCTTGTTAAGTCAAGTTGTCCAGGCTGGCCCTGATCTTTATATCCTCCTGCCTCAGCCTCCCAAGGGTACTAGATTATAGGCTCTACTCTTGCTGTGGTCTTTGGGAGTTGTGTTCTTTGGGGATGAGGAATATACAGGAATTCCCTTATTTGAGTTGGGGGCTTTTTATTTTTCCTTTTGCATCCCTGGAGATGGAACCCACGCCCTCAGGCATGGTAGTCAGGTGCTCTGCCACTGAGCCACACCCACAGCCGATTTCTGTTTTTCAAAAAATGCATCTCCTGCTGATTGTGTAAGTGAACACTGTATTGTCATAAGTGTCTTAGAAATGATTCTTGTTGTGATAAAAACAGCCAGCTTCTCTGAGCTTCAGGAGGGTGGTTGTGATTGGCAGTGAAGTGGAGAGTTCGAATGCTGACCGACCCAGACCATTTTCTGTTTGCCTGAGCTGGGGTTTGGCTCACGATGGCTGATAAGAATAGCACGTTCTCTTGTGACTGGCTGCAGCTGTGTTCTTAGGGTTATTCCAGACCCTGCTCCACCTCCAGTCTGAAGGGGGACAGCAGGCAGTAGGAATAGAGGTCAGGATTTCAGAAAAGGGCAGACCAACCATTTGGTTCTTTTTCCTGTCCCCAGTGTAAGTCCCTTTCAAGATAGTGCTCGGATGGTATTCTGATCTCTCAGAGGAGAGCCGTGTCCAGCGTGAGCGCGTTAGTCAGCGTGGACCATGGTCGCACGGCTCTCCCAGCTCCCTGGATCTGCCGGGCTCCTCCACCTCTGCTGCAGCCAGGAAGGAAGAGCTGGTCTCAGAGGCTTGGGCTCCCGGCCTTCTCTTCCTGGCCTGTGACCATGGCCTGGGTGAGGGTGTTGGCGTCTGGAGACTGGATCGAGTGAGATGGGGTGTTTGGGTCTGCTGCCCACATGACTGAAGGTAACTGGTAGGGAAATGGGGAAAGCACTGTGAGTGTTAAAGTGTTCAGCTCGGATCTAGTGGTACAGGACCGATTAAGAAGCAGTTGGCTCCATTCCAGCACCGCAGCGAAAGAGGCAGTTGGGGGCCAGGTCGCTTGCTGCAGTAAAACAGGTGCCAGGCATGGTGACGAGAGTAGCCTGGTAGCCAGGTATGGTGGTGCATACCTCTAATCCCAGTACTCTGGGAGGCTGAGGCAGGAGGGTCACAAGGGCTTTAAACACTTGAGGGGGTGTCACCAGGGGGCACGTGAGTGTGCCAAGGGGACCCGAGCTGCTGGTTAGTTAGAACCTGCAGTTCAGGAGGCCCAGTGTGTGTGTGTGTGTGTGTGAGCAAGTGTGAACATGAGTGTGTTGGATGGCATTTTTTTGAAGGGTCCAGCTGGGCCCTTGGCTGGGTTTGGGGGAGTGTGTTCCACATGATCCCCTCCCCCACTGTCTGGTGGCACAGGGGTCACTGGAATAGAGGGGACCCTGCCGAGCTCGAGGGCTGCCTCGTGGCATGTGGGCACTGTAACTGGTCGGCACGGGCCTGCTTGGATCTTCTCTGCACAGCAGTCCAGCTAGTTACCGAGATAACGAAGCCTCAGGCCACTTTTCTGTGCACCTCCTAGGTGCATCTCGGTACCCTCTCACAGGCTGCGTTCTCCGGTCTGTAGCAGGTGGATGTGATGAGTACTCTTTGGTCCTGTGATTGGAGCTGTGACCCGCCTTCCCTCCCGGGAGACACTGCCAGGGACTCTCTGTGTGCGTCTCCGCCCTGCACCGGGCAGGTGCACAGTACTGAGAAGTGAGGCCGCCACATCTTCAGCCTAGCGCAGCGGCGTTTCCAGCTGTGGGGTCACACTCATTTTCTTACCCTGTAGGTCCTGCGGCGGTGACCAGCCAGTCTCCTGTCCCCTGTAAACTCTGTATCCTTTACCAAGGCCGTGGCCCAGTGCACTGGGTAAAGTGGCCACCCCCTCCCCACACATGGGTCCCGGGCACCCCCCTCCCCCCCACCAGGCCGCGGTGGATAGGGCTGAGGCCCTGGTTTCTCTCACCTTCCTGGGTGCATGGCGAGGGTGAATGCTTTGTTTCATCTCTTCTCGATGTAGGGTTTCCTATAACTTGTAGATTCTTCATCGTGGATCGTCTTCCAGCCTGACATTATCATCAGTGCCAGCCAGGGTAGGTGGAGGCGTGCTCTCTGGGGTAGACACAGTGCTTGCTGGTGTAGAGAGGTTTTGGTGTGAGTCACTGAGGATGGGGGTGGTGTTGTTCTCCCCTCCTTTCTGCCTCCTGCGTGTGCATTTCATCAGGAGTTGGGTCAGGAGGAGGCTTGTACACTTAGCGCGGCAGCCCACCCCCTGCCCTGTCAGCCTGTTGTAAGGAATCAGCTGAGCATGCACAAAGTGTGGTCTTCAGAGTGTTCCTCAGTGTCCTGGTCCAAGATGCTTAGGAGGAAAGGGCCATTAACCATGCTTGCAGCCATCGCAGCTGATGTTTGGGTGAGCCACTTGTTGGGTAGCTCTCCTGGCTGCACTGTATTGTCTTTTTTTTTTTTTTTTTTTGGTACCGGGGATTGAACTCGGGACCTTGCACTTGCGAGGCAGGCGCCGGAACCACTGAGCTAAATGCCCTGCCGAAAATTGCACTTTTTTTTTTCTTTGGTACCAGGGATCAAACTCGAGTCCTTATGCTTGAGCAGCAGGCGGTGAAACCACTGAGCCAGATCCCCAGCCCTGCACTGTATTGTTAACGCTGCTGCTTCTTAATATCCAGGTTACCTCTGGAACCTGCAGGTGAAACTTCAGCCCATAGTAAATCTCTTGCCAGATAAAGGAAGACTGATGGACTTTCTCGTCCAGAGGAAGGAGTGCAAGATGGTCATCCTGTCTGTCTGTTCGCAGAGTAAGTCGATGCCTCCTCCCCACACTGCTGGCCCCCTTGGGAGGTGGCCACTCAGGTAGGCCTGTCTGTAACTGCCAGCCTCATTGCGTATTGAAGGGAGGGTTGTTTCATCCCTTGGAAAGGCTGTGAATTACAAACACAGCTTGCAGATAATGGTAGAAAAGACCAGGTGAAAACAGACTTCCAGGAAACACACGTAGAGTGGCCACCATTGCTAGCTTTACACTTGATCTTAGCCAAAAGGCCGAGAAGTGATCATCATTGCTAGCTTTAAGGCAGACATATTTCAGAATCCGGGACACTAACTGCCATGTTGCTACTTTAAGAATCTTACACTGTGCCAGGAGAGGTGATGCATACCTGTAGTCCAGCTACTCTGGAGGCTAGAGCCCACAAATTTGAGAGCTCCCTGGACAACATAGTGAAGGCCCACCTCAAAAACAAAAACCTAAGGGCTGGGGATTTAGCTCAGTGGTTCTACCGCCTGCCTCAAAAGCACGAGAACCCAAGTTCGATCCCTGGTACAAAAAAAAACACCAAAAAAGAAACTGGGAATCTTCTGATACCACCATAGCTGTTTCTTTCCTAGTCACTGGAAGGGTAGCTGTTTCCAGGGGTCAGGTCTCTGAAGCATAACATTTCCCCGAGCGTCCTTTCAAGGAATGTTTGTACTGGTAGACCTGTAAGATTAATTTATCAGCAGCACACTGCGGTTCCTACAATTCTGTGGTTGGTCTCATCTACGTGCACATTGTGTCCTTTCCAGTGCTGAGTGAGTCAGACAGAGCCACACTGCCTGTGATAGCCACTGTTTTTGATAAACTCAACCACGAGTATAAAAAGTACTTGGATGCCGAGCAGAGTTATACCATGGTAAGTTGGATGGATTGCCAGGAAGTCTCCTCCTCTACCCATCATGGATTTCCTAAGTAACACAATGCAGGATCATGACAGCATAGTGTCACAGAGTTTGATGCATGGCACAGGACAGGGTGGCCACAGGACACTTGGAGTCCCTGCATCCCACCGCTTGAGGCTTCCTCTTAGTGCCTTCACTGTTTTTGCTTCAACTGTTAGATCTGTTTTATCTTAGAGACTGATCCTGTCTGCTTGTTCGATAAGAAAACCAGCCTGAGCTGTGTGTTATGTTCTACGTCACCAGAGCCGGCACTTAGCAAAGCAGAAATGTGATTTGTGTTACTTGCTGTTCCTTCCCTCTTTCCCTTTGGTTGTAGTAACTTCTCCTAGTGTGCTCGTCACTAGGAGGCATCAAGTGTTTGTAGTGAAGGGCTGGAAAGAATGAACATGGCTGGTTACCAGGTACGATGGCATCAGTACAACGTATTTTGTAAAGTGAGGAAGTAGAAAAGGTTAGGTCAGATGGGATCAAGGACCACATTAGTCCTGAGGCTGACAGGGGAAGTGGCTTGAAACAATAACCCAGGACCCATCCCCAGAGCAGGCTGTGGACGGAGGCTGGGCCGGCTTGGCCCTGCGTCTGTCTCTGTCCTCTGTCAGCCCTTAGGGTGGCTGAGCCCTGCTAGACTCCTCTCTTGGCCCCACTCCTGGTGTCCTGGGCAGCGGGACCCAGAAGATAGGAACCGACGGGTCAGTTTCTGGGCTTCCTGACCCTGGCTACCAGGCCTCAAGGGGCCCACGCACAGCAACGCAAGCAGCCCTGGAGCTGAGGGAACGTGGGGTCTTGGGCTGTACCCTACAGCTACGACAGCATCTGCATTGGTCTGTGCTGCTTTGAAACATGAGGCAGAGAAGCGAGGGTCTCAGTCACATTAGGGTGCTGTGGCTCACCACTGAAAGACCCCCACCGAGCTGGGTGGAGCTCAGTGGTAGAGTGCTTGCCTGGCACTCGAGAGGCCTTGGGTTCCATCACTGCAGAAAAAGAAAAAATGCCAGCATAGACTCATTGCAAGAGCTGTTCATTTATTGCCAATCAGTTTCCTAAAACGATGCAAACAGCCATTTCATTCTTATTAGATAACAAAGTCGCATAGTCCTGGATTAAGAAAATTAGGGAGGTTAGAAATTTTCAGAGGTTAAAAAAAATATGTATTTGAGGAGAAAACTCTTAGTTTGACTTAGTTCTACCCACAAGAGTCCTGAAGTATTTTCAGAATGGCCAACTGTGACCGAACTCTTCCCAGCCAGCACAGGAGGTTTTATGTAAATAGTGATAGAAAAGTCTTCGGTTTGTGTCCAAGGTTCACCCCTGGGAATCCAGTCTTTTTGGACTGACTATAATCTGCACCTTTTCTCTAGAAGATTTTGCCATCACAAGCTTGGGATTTATCATTTTAGGCTGTGGAAGCAGGGCAGAGCCGCAGCAACCCGCCTCTCAAAAGGCCTGTGCGGACCCAGGCCGTGGTGGACCAGTCCGATGTTTACACTCACGTGCTGTCGCCGTTCACAGAAAGCAAGGTGTGCAGTGCCGCAGCTCTCCTGACTGAGGGTCCCCAGAGGGGAGCGTCAGGGTGGCTTCTGATGTCTGGGTTCGTGTGTGAAGCCAGTAAAACGGGGTGAATGGGCCATTTTCTCATGGGAACCAGTAGGGCTGGCTGGGAATAAACGAGTTCCATGGAGCTCCTTTGCAGCTCTGCCATTTACAAAGCCTCTTCCCCCTGCAGGAGATGCCGCACAAGTTCGTGATAGCCGTGCTGATGGAATACATCCGCTCTCTGAACCAGTTTCAGATCGCAGTGCAGGTACCTTGCAGTTGGCACGTCACCCCGAGTTAGTACAGAAAAGCACCGTCCGCTCGCAAGCGCGAGGTCCTGAGTTCCATTCCCAGTACCAGTACCAAAAAAAACAAAGAAAAAAGGAAAAAAAAAAAAAGCACCATCCGTCTTCACGGAGAAGACAACTCTCTCACATACTGGAAGGGTCCATGTACCTGACAGAATTCTGAGGGCCTTTCCTGACATTCCCACATCGTTTTTAGTTGGATCAAGAAGTGGAAGGTGAAGCCACTTTGTGGGGGACAGCATGCCTGCCTTTGGTAGTCAGGGTGCCCAGTCAGTGGCAGCTGGGTGACTTGGAAGTGACCTCTCTCCTTCGGTTCCCAGCATTACTTACACGAGCTGGTAATCAAGACGCTGGTCCAACACAACCTCTTCTACATGCTGCACCAGTTCCTGCAGTACCACGTGCTCAGCGACTCCAAGCCTCTGGTGGGTGGCACCGGCCTTCACTTTGTTGTGATTGAGAATTTGCAGTGTCACCCTTCAGCTGAGGCCACTGTGAAACTGTCTTTCAGGCTTGCCTGCTGCTGTCCCTAGAAAGTTTCTACCCTCCCGCCCACCAGCTGTCTCTGGATATGCTGAAGGTAACGCTGGGCCGCCACAGCGTCCTGCAACACTGTGTGTGTCCCTGTTGCTGGCCCTGACCCGCCTGTCTCTCCTCGTTATTTCCAGCGGCTCTCGACTGCCAACGATGAGATAGTGGAAGTCCTTCTGTCCAAACACCAGGTGTTGGCTGCCTTGAGGTTCATCCGGGGCATTGGTGGCCACGACAACATTTCTGCACGGAAATTTTTAGATGCTGCAAAGCAGACTGAAGACAACATGCTCTTCTATACTATATTCCGGTTTTTTGAACAGCGAAACCAGCGTTTGCGAGGGAACCCTAATTTCACACCAGGTGAGTGCAGTTCAAAGATGTAGGATTCCCACATCTGTACTGTTGCGTGAGCAGCCTCTAAGGACGACTCCTGTGTTTCCCTTTTTCATAAACAAATGTCCTGCACCCTGCCTGGCCTTAGCCACACTCTGTAGTTGAGGACTTGCAGGCTTAGATAGATGCAGTCGGACTGTGCTCTGGATTCACGGGGGTGTGGCTAGATGTGCAGTGCCTGACCAGGCCATTTGGATGCAGCCCATGGCTGACAGCAGATATGAAATGACGCCTTGGAAGACTCAGGAACAAAGTTAAATTGTGGCTACGAGTTCTAAATGGCTAGGGTTTATTAAAGTTATGCTTCAGTTTGGGGTAAGAAACACTGGCTAATTACTCTCATCTCCAAGTAGTGTTAAAATCTAAGACAGGGTTTTATTTACATTGGGGAAGGAACAGAAATTTTGAGTCAGATTCTTAAGTTGGACCCCTAGAGTGCAAGGTGGCATTTAGTGACTGAGTGACGCTAGCATCTCCTCCGTTTGCTGTGCTGGTCCCTCTAAGCATGTGGCAGTGGGCTAGGGGCTGTGAGGATCCCAGTTTCCAACATAAAGGGAAACCCCAAAACTTAGGAAAACAAGGTATTTTATTAAAGGAAAATAAGTTAAAACCCAGTATACAATCTATGAGCTATAGTCTCTTGTTTTCCTAACTGGTGATTCAATCTCTATTTTCCTTTACAGGAGAACACTGTGAGGAACATGTTGCTTTTTTTAAACAGGTTTTTGGAGATCAAGCTCTTATGAGGCCTACAACATTCTGAAATCATTTGCTAGGGTTTTTTTTTTAATATAAAAATGTGTAAAAGTTAATTTATTGCATTAATAAAGCTCTTTAAACTACAAAATGTTATAATAAAGTGTATCTACAACACCCTCAAATGTTACTAAAAATATGGTGTCGAATGTGATGGCTTACTCCTAAAAAGGAGAGTGCATGGATTGGCCTTCAGAAAGTGTCGGTGGACAGATCGCATTCCCAGCCATCCTGGCATCTTTCCTTTTGCTGAAGATGAGGTTCCTTTCTTGAAGAAACGGGGGTTGGAGGGCACGTTAGTGTCCTGTGGTTGCCTTCAGAGTTCATTAATACTGCTTCACAAGTCAGATGTGCATTCCTGAGTGTACACGCCCGGGGCTGGGGCTGCTGCGCATGGCCTGCTGCCACCCGCCCAGCCGGACAGCCTAACTACAGTCCAGTGGTCAACAGCCTGGCCCTCAAACACAGTTCAGAGTCGCCAAGCCCCAGAAAGCTAGAAATTCAGGAGTCGGTCTCGCTCTGTGCCTCTGTATCGCTCTCTAGTGGCGTGAATTTTAGCTTTATTTACTGATGGCCCTGGAAGAGAAAGAATTTAAGAGAAAAGGAGCTAGTCTATACTGGATTGCAATAGCAGTTCCTATCTTCTAGAAATTGCAAAAAGCCCCTCATTTTCTCTTCTATTTCAGTGTTTCATCTTAGGTTCAAAGCGGTAGGGCAAAATTAATACTGCCCTCCAACCAGGGGCCATTTGTGTAAGGTGGAATAGCCACAGAAGTAAAAGTATTGTAACAGCCATTTCCTAATGAAATAGTTTGGACATTCATGAAGCTCCTGATAGGACTTTCTGTTCTCTTAAACAGAGAATTGTTACTGTGTACTATTTATTAGATGACTATTAGTACAAGTTCAAGTACTATCATGAAAGGATGCTTTAAGATAACAATTACTTTTAGTAACTTGCTTTACCCCATGTGACCTGTTAAAAATAAGAACTCTTACCTATGTAACTGAGGAGGACAGGGAGAAATATTAGTCCGTGAGCGGCTCCTAGTAAGACCATAGCTAAATACATCCTGAAGTAAAATATCTGGAAAATCTGAGATTTGGCAAAAGCCAACACCATAATCCCTCCAAATTTTGTAAGTGTGATTCCACTGAATACCTAGAACAGAGGACAGTGGTTAGAAACTACTTTTATCAACCTATTCAAATGGAACAAGGTGTTTTAGTTCAAGATCTGGAGTAATGGCCACAACTCTCAGAGTTACAAGATAAGCTGTACCTAAAATTGTTGAATGAGCCTGGAGGGAAGAATGAGAGTATTTTAGGGGTAGAGCTGTGTAGACCGTGTCTTTTCCGCCTAAACTGAGATAATTGTTAGAGTCAGATGGAAACTTTTCAGTATCTAAATGGTTATAAGGGAAACTTTAGTTTTTGCTGTTGAACTGTACCCGTTAGTCCACAGCCAACAACAGGTGGAGATGGGCTGACCCATGACAGCTACAGGCTGCTTGCTGGGCTCTGGGCGCAGCGGCCCCAGGCTGTGCCGGCTTCCAGCTCGGCCCAGTCCACCTTCTCAGGTCTGCTGCTTGGAAATCGCAAACGCGTGTAGTCTGGGAGAACTGCAGGTCTGTACAAGACGCAGCTGTGCTGTTTGGTGAACTGCCCGAAAGCTTACTACCCATGGGCGCTGCCTTCTGTGCAGAGGAGCCCAGTTCTATTTCCCTCACTGTATTTTAGGGTTTCCTCCCCTGGGCGACAACACGGTCACTGGGCTGCACCTTGCATTGCCCTTCTGAGGATACTCACAGAGCTGCCCATGTGGGCCAGCGCCTCTTCTGCGCGGTCCACGCGACTCCGCCTGCAGCTCACGCTGAACGCTCTGGTTATGTGGCTGCAGAACTCCACGGAAATGCCGCAGCTCTGGAACAAAGCGCTGCTGTGAGAGGACGGCTCTTTTCCAGGGGATCCCCTCTGAGAGGCGGTGACCAGGGAACCCTTAAGAACCCTGTGACTTACATAACAAAGCCCCCACCTCACCCACAGATTGCAGCGGGAACTTTGGAACCCTCAGGCCCTGGCTTATCTCACTTTGGGGGCAAGCCAGTCATCCTTTCCTGGGCTCTGCCACTATACCCCAGGCAGAGTGCATTCCTGTGGAAAGCACAGGCCTACTGCCTCTACCTTCCACTGACACCTCTGATGCGCATGTCCTCAAGACTATTAAAAAGCACCTGGCAACTGCATGGGGGTGGGGGGACCCAAGAGAGAAGGACAGTTTTCTAAGTAAAATATGAACATCTTGCTGTCTCTGGGCTACATGCTTTTACAGTCCATTCAGAACAATAAATGAGCCAGGCGTGGTGGCACATGCCTGTAATCCCACCACTTGGGAGGCTGAGGCAGGAGGGGTGCCATGAGTTTGAGGCCAGCCTGGGCTACAGAGTGAGTTCAAGGACAGCCTGAACTACACAGGGAAGCCCTGTCTCAAAAAAGCCAAAACACCCCCAGAATAATAAAAGCAGAATCCCCAAGCTAGCCCACGAAATCGCGCTTCTACTAAGATACCCACCACGAACCAGGCTACTTGCTATAGCTGCAAGCAAAGGGATTAGAGAAAAAGGTAAGAGTAAGGAGAAAAAAGTGCGTGCTTCTGCTCCCAGGGTCTCCTCTGTACCCTCCACACCTTGCCTGACTCCAAATGTTCCCCCCACCTCGGCACGATGCGGTGTTTCCCCCACACTTGGTATTTTCCCCATCTGAGGGTTAATGAGGAATCCAAGGCATGATTCACATGACGCAGGAGCCACCCAGACTCACCATTACCAAGTTGACCAAAGAAACTGCGTTCAGACTGATACCCCACAGCCACATGACGCCAAACATGTCGACCAGGATCATGGCGATGGTGACACACATGACGATGGCAGACCACAGCTCGCAGCCCAGGACCACCGTGGTGACCAGAAATATGGATCCCAGGGACACGCTGAGGTTAAAGATGGTGTCACTGACGATGGTCAGGTACTGCTCGTAGAAGACGTAGAACACGCTGCGGGGAGGAGAAAGAGTCCGTGAGTGCTCCCACTCGCCACTGCTGCAGGGCTGAGGGCCCGAGAGGCGTCCTGAGAGAAACCCAGTGGCTCTGGGACGGCCGCTGACACCAAGGAGCAGTCACAGCGACCCAAGATGTGTACTTAATAGAGTTTTGTTTGTGAGCCACTCTGTGCTTAGGGGCATTTACAATCTGGGTCCCCCAGTACGCTGGAAAGAAGAGAAAAAGCCCAGACCTGATGGGAAACTACCTCAGGGCACTGTCCCCAGTTAACTGGCTCTTCCCAAGAATTAGGACACACACCATGACCGTCTCTTGCACAGAAGAGCAGGTTGTCCCAATTGACAGTCAGGGGTGTCCGGATGTTGCCAGCTAAGAGTTCCGGCTGGCAAGGCCTCCCTGGGGAGCCCAGCTTTGCACCTCCTTCCACGCCAGCTCGCAGTGGGTCTGTTCCAGGCAGGAAGCAGCACAGAGCAAGTTCCGTGTCCGCAGCTCTCCCACTTGGCGATGCTCAGCAAGCCCTTGATGTGGGGACCAACACTGAGGACTGGCTTCCCCAGGGCGGCCAGGAGGGAGACACCGATGCACCCTCACCTGTACGGGAACACGTGGTAGCTGCTGCCTTTGGCACTCAAGGTTTTGGTGATGTTGCTGGCCACAAGCCGGGCTTTCCTCAGAGCATCGGTGTAGTCTGCTGAGGTCCGGAGCACTGTGTGGTAGCTCATGAAGTACGTGGCGCCGACGCTGGTGCTGTTGCCGAGGAGCTTCACAGCAGAGCCGTAGGCAGCATGTCCCCTGAGGAAGAGCCACTGGCTAAGCCAAGTACCCTGAGCCGGCTCAGGGCTCAGGACGGAGCCTGATAAGGGACAGGGACCTGGGAGGCCTCACCCTGTTCTCGCCCACACTGGCTTCTCTTTACCGCTGCATGGTGCGCGGCTGCTGGTGTCTGTCTGGTTCTGCTTGTAATCAAATATGTCCTGATATGGAGTTACTTGGTGCCGTTTGTAGCAGGAAGCAGGGAAGGGTAGGGGCTGGGGCTCCAGCTGGGCCCTGCTGGTGACTGGCCATGTGAGCCTTCACAACTGTGAGGCAGGCCGCGCGAGCTACAGAGGAAGGCCAGGTGCCCCCAAGACAGTGTAGGTCTCAAAACAGACATGACACATATGACTGACTGCGATGACTTGGCCACTGAGGATGCTTACGAGAAATAGGTGCAGCAGAATTCACCCCTCTCTCTCTCTCTCTCTCTCTCTCTCTCACACACACACACACACACACACACACACACACACACACACACACACTCACTTCCACTGGCAAAAGCTCCCAGATCGACCCAAGACCTCCGGTTGGCTTTCCTGTTCCTAGAGCAGACATTCTGCTTCTGGGGGCGCCTGGCTGCCCGGGGCCTGAGACAGCTGGGAGCTCCTGTGGCCAGGCTGGCGAGGGCCTGGCAGGGCACACAGAATCGAGGCATTCTCTCATACCTGCCACACCCATGTGTCCTCTGCCTCCCACACAATGTGCATAGAGCCCACATCCATTCAGACACATGGTTCAGGAACTGGAGAGCAGCACCAAGAAACCACGGCTGCTGGACGTGGTGATGCACGTCTGTAATTCCAGCACTCTGGGAGGCTGATGAAGGAGGATCACAAGTGCAGCCCAGCCTGGGGGACTTGGTGAGACTCTCTTGAAATATAAAATTAAGACAAGAGCAGGGGATGTAGCTGAGTGCAAGGCTCAGGGATGTGAAGGGGAGCGATGACCAGCAGCCAAGCTAGGGTGAATTCCATCAAAAACTAAGTGTTCTGGGGCCAGGGATTTAGCTCAGTGGTTCCACCGCCTGCCTTGCAAGTGCAAGGTCCTGAAGTTCGATCCCCGGTACCAAAAAAGCAAAAAACTAAGAGTGTTCTTATAAGGTATCTTAAGTTTTTCCACTTGGACAGCCAGCTTGGGATGGGAGAGGGGAGAGAAGAGGCCCCACCAAACTGCCTGACCCAGTTGGCTCTAGGTTTCCTGCTGCAACTACAGCTGAGTGGGTGCTTATATGGCCCGGCGCAATGGCACTCACCCTTTACCACACTTGGGGTTAGGGTTATCAGAAAGGAACATGGGTAGGAATCTCATGAAGTCTCCACCCTGAGGCCTCTGTTTGCCCTCCGGAGTCAGAGGCCTGCAGCGGATGCAAGCAGGGTCAACCACTGGCAGAAAGAGAACAGGGGGCCAATGGTTAGGTGTGTGGCTTCCAGATTTTAAAAAAAATTTTAAAATAAGAGAGATTATCTTCCTGAATCTTTCCCCCTATGTAAAACCCCTCAGCATCACGTGACTTTCATAGTTAATAAATTTAGCACATAAAAACAGTTTCTGTGGAGGCAGACCACACATTTCCTTCCCCAAAGTAGGTTTTCTGCTTTGATGATGTCTTCCACTGGTATCACGAGAGCCCAGGGCTTCCATGCTTTTGTTAAGAAAATTCCAGCACAAGCTCAACACTTTTACAAAACTGTAGGGCAACAATGACACACAAAGGAAGCACGTCTCTGAGAAGCTAAGCCAGATACCACGCCAGGAGGTATTGGCATGGCAGGGAGGGGATGAGAATCCCTACCTGGGAAGCAGTCCCCTGGTGGGACCTTGTTTGACCAGCAGCCCCACAGACACTGTGAGACAGGAGTGTGACAAGCGTCAGAGTGAGTGAGGAAGGGGATATTAACAAAGGTGATGAAACCCAGCCTCGACACATAAGTAGGCATAAATGGAGGCAAAATGCCAATGATTGTGAAGTGATACTGCTAAAAGTTTTCAGAAAAAGCAAAGACCTGGAAAGGAGCAGAAGTACCTGAAGCGTTGCAGAACTGGTCAGTGGCGTTGTAGACTCTACAGCAGGAGGACTGTGGCTTCACCCAGTCAAAATAATCGTCAATCCAGGACGAGGGGGGAAAGCCAATCCGGGTGCTAGAGAACAGGAAAGGAAAAAGTAAGTTTCCTCCACAAAGAGAAAGTCTTTAGCTTCAGTAATTTCCCTTGAAACTTAACTTCCCTTCCTACACTTTATACTGCTACCAAAGAAAAACTACATTACCACTCAGTGGAAAAACCCTTCAAAGTATCTGGTAGTATATTACTCCTTTCAAAGATTTTGCTCAGGTAAAGCTAGATTTAAAGAATATTTTGAATAAAAACAATTTTTCCAAGAAAGTTCATTTTCAAGTGAGAGACTTCAGGCACGAGATGACTCTGGTGACAAGGGGACCGGGGCTGGGGAATACTGACTAGTTGTCCAGCTGGGCTGCGTTGAAAATCTGCTGCACCAGTGAGTCGTTATCGCAGCCCATGCCACCACACACCATGTTCTGCCCGTGCAGGGAAGTGTAGTCGTGCCCCTCTTCCAGGACAAAGTACACAGGCGGCCCAGCATGCAGGTACTGACCAAGGGATCTGAAATAATCTGTGACGTAGGAGTCCTGAAAGAAAGAGCAGAGGACAGGAGAACAATGGGTGAACGTGACAGCGACTGAGGACATGATGACCGTGGAGTATCAGGAGGGCACAGTCGCCTCCAGGGTGCCTTTGTGATTCTCTTCCAGGGCCCCAGGGTGCTCCTTCTGGTTGTCTCATAGAAGGGCACCTCCGAAGTAACCTCCCAAGACCGGTGGCTCCCATTCTGTGCCTGTGCCCAAAGGGTGGCCCATGCTGGCAGCGCACTACGGCAGGCTGTCGCTGGAGAAACTGTGCCCACGTGCCTGCAGCACCACACCCATGTACATGCTTTGGAAAGTACTCATCTGGGCCCGAACAAGGTAAAGTAAAAAAAACAAGCATCTTACATCTGGCATTGAAAGAGACTGGTCCAATCCAATTTCTACTTTGTTCAGGACTGCGATACTGAATGAGAGAACACCCACAAACACGGCTATCTGGAAGGAAAAGTGAATAGTAAGATTGCTTAGTGTAATAGTGAGTTTAAGATTAGAAATAAAATCTTTTTTTTTTTTATTAAATTCTTTTATTGGTACATTGTAGGTACACAACACAATTACATTTCTCATTGGGAATTGTACCTTTACATGATGCATCTTGGTTCTTATTTTTTCCCCATTCCTAGCCCTCCCTTCACGCCCTCCACCCTTCCCTATTTACAAAGACTTTATTTCCATTTTTTCCATTTCTCACCATTTTTCCTTTCCCTTCTTTCCTTTCCCCTGCCCCTCCCACTACCCCTACCCCTTTGGACCTTTTCTTCCTATTTTGCATTATCGATTATTCATTCTAATCACTGGTACATTTCAGGTATACAATATAATGACATTCATCATTGGAAATTTGCACCTTTACATAATCTCTCTTGGTTCTTATTTTTCACCCTTGCCCAGCCCTCCCTTCAACCCCTCCAGTCTTCCCTATTTACAAAGATTTTGTTCCTATTTATCCATTTTCTCATATTAATCCCATTCCCTTCTGTCCTTTCCCCTAGCCCTCCCACTTCCTTCCCCTTTGCCCCTTTTCTTCCTATAGAAATAAAATCTTAAACACACAAAAAGCAGAACTCTCTCCCCACTTTTTTTGCAGTGCGAGGGATCAAACCCAGTGCCTTGAGCAGGCTAGGTACGTGCTGCACCATTGAGCTTCACCCTTTGCCCCTCGGAACTGAAAAGCAAGTTTAAGTAACGTGGCACCAGAACAGGGAGTAGGGGGCAGTGGTTGAAGTCACAGTAGCCAAAGTTTAAGTTCCTGAGCTCAAATCTTGGCTCTGCCACTGAGGAGCTGAGCGACGTTGGGCAGATCGCTTACTCTCTCATACCTTCTATTTCCTCATTAGTAGACTGGAAAAATGAGGAGATGTACGGCATCAGCTCCTTGTGTGGACCAAGCGGGAAAATCCAGGGGTAACCCCGGTTGGAGCACAGCATCCAACTAATATTAAGTGTAAAAATGCCTTTCACTGTGATTACAAACTCATTGATACTCTGTCAGCAGAGAAGTGCTAAGTGCGCTGCTGGCTCTATGTGGTATATAAACCGGAAATAGCTGTGGCTGGCTCGTGGGGACTCGGGATGTGGTGGTGAGGGGACAGCTCCGCGTCCCGACCTCAGAGGAGGCTGTGGGACTCTCCTGTGAGAAGATCATGGAGCCACATCCTGCACTGCCCCGACAGCATGCTCCCGGCTCTGTGGCCCAGGCTGTAGCTCTGGCAGAACATGGTCTAACATGGACAAGGCCCTGTGTTCAGCCCCCAGCACCAAACTCAGCTGTGATTCTGTACTGTTACGTAAGATGTACCTCGGGGGAGGCCAGGTCCGGGGAGCCTGAGCCCCTCTGTGCTACCTGTGAATTTATAAGGATTTCAAAATAAAAATTCAAAAACCCTTGCAAATATTGACTGTTAAGGTCCTGTTAAAAACAAATTGTACTGTTTGTACATGTTTGCTTTCACATATTTGGCACATAAACTAACAGCTGCCACACTCCCTCCCCACTGTGTGAGTTCTCACAAGGCAGGGGACACATCTGAGGGAGAAGAGAAAGCCCCAGATGAGTTCATACCACAAGTGGCCGCATCCAGTCTTTCAGCAGAAGTGGGGAATAGGAGTTCTTAAAGAAGCGGAACAGGCAGCCTTTGGAGGCCTGGATGCTTCTCCCATCGTCAGCACCTCTGACACAGCACAGGATGTCCAGCCGGTTTTTCTGAAGGAACAGAGACCAGAGGTCACAGAAAACACTATCTGGCTGCTCCACGGAGAGTCTAGACTCCTATCAAATGGGCTCTGACCCATTTAACAACTTACCTCCTGACGCTTAATGTCCATGCCCAAGAGACTCATGAAACAGGAAATCTGAAGGAGGAAGTCGATGAGGACCGCCATCCCCGCAAACAGCGAGAAGGTGTGCACGGCTGGCATCAACGACAGTCCTCCTACAGGGAGGGACATGGGGCCGCATCACTCCACGGAGCCCGAGCAGAGTTTGCTGCCATGTCTGCGGGGCTGTCACGATGGAATGGGGACAGGAACGGAGTCTGGAGCTCAGTTTACCCCATCCTGCTATCCAGACATGGTTCAACTCAATTCTGTTGTGCTCAACAGACTCACATGCCGATTCACACATAGTGAGATGTACGGACAGTGACTACAGGTCATGTCCAACAGTGCCTTCTACGCTTCACTCTAAGGGAGGGACTGCTTCCCAGCTGCTATTGAATCCACACTCTATCTCCCCGTTTATTTACAATCACATGAGGGGGTTCAGAGTCAAAGGTACCAGGATGAGACTCAGACATTGCAAACTCACAGCCACATGGAGCCTACCTGCTCCACACTATAGTGATCCATTTTAGGATCAAAAAATATTTTAAAATAACTAGTCAGTATGTAGCAATAGATAGAATTTGCACAAAAATCTGAATTCACAGCTTTGAAAAAGTTATCAGGCCCTGCAACCCTGGGCTGGCTTCACATCACTGCCACTTTAGATGCAACATGCACACCTGGATTGGCAATCTTGGCAGGGTCTCAGCTGCTGTGATCATCAAGCTTGCACTGGTTTTCTTATAACAAGAGTAAAAAGAATGCACCTGTGTCCACAAAAAGGAACAATAAGGGCCACAGGTTTCAAAAGCACCCTGCTTTGAGGAAACGCGACTAAGATGCTGACAGTGTGTGTGTGTTGAAGGATCACTCCCTACGGTGATAGTACAATGGCCCTGCAAGAGGTGACCCGGTGGCCATGCAGGCACTGTGGTCTGTGACCCAGACTGTCTTCTCTGACGGAAGGATTCTAAGCCAGCCTCCTCTTGAGGATGAATGGCTGTTATCTTTCTCCACAGCAGAGGTGGGGGAGGCAGCCTGCTGGTGAGTCTACCTGGTGATGTCACCATAAGAAAGAAATGCAGAAGTGCTGAGTTGTGTTCATTCTAGTCTGGCTCCCTGTACTGAGCTATGAGGCAAGAACCTTGCTCACTAATGAGGCTGCTTCCCTAGGGAGCTGCGTGTAAGTGGAGGGAGACCAGTTCCAAACACAAGGGCAGAGCTTCCAATCCCTGTGGAGCAGGAACTGCCATGTAATGTTGTGGATTCTGCAGCCATGCAAGGATGCCATTTTCAAATACCAACACCTGCTGTGGGCACCGAAAGTGCCCTGGGCAGAGGAGCTCTGGGCCTCTGTCATCCTGAACCACGCGTCAACACTGTTCCAAAACTTATCATGAGAAAGATGATGCCTGTAAAATGATACCCAAGGTTCTGCCACCCATCTTTCTTATGACCTACTCAGTGATACTTCCCAAGTACAGAATGAAGCTCACAGAGGGGCAAATTTGGACTCCCAGCTCCTTTCCCCAGGCTCAACAAACTACAGCACAGGTCCAATGTAAAGCAAAATTACCTAAGAAAAATACTGTAGTCTCGCAGAAGGATGACAGGAACATACTAGGAGCCACTTCTCCTAGAACCCTGCCCAGTTGCTGATCCAGGGTTTCTCCTTGAAGACGTTCATCTCTCTTTAAATAAAAGAAAATTAATATGCAATATTACAATTTCTCCATAATCATGTCATCCTGTTGCTGCCTGTACTAATACTTAAAGAACAGATTAGCAGTGGATTAGCTGGGGCACTAAACGACCCTCTCCACATCACCCAGTCTCCACTCACGCAGCTGCTTCAGGACTATAGACTGAGACCACTTTGTACATCAGTGTGCTGTGTTCCCCTTGTACCTTTTTAGTGGCACCTTAGAACAAATCCAGTCGCTCATCCCTCTCCACTGTGCTGAGAATCACTCTAATACCAGTTGTCCCAAAGCATGTTAGTCTCAGCTGCTATATCTAATCTACCAACCAAAGACAGGGTTGAAATTCTTAGTCCCAAAATGTCCTGGACAAATCAAGATCACCAATGAGCCATGGAGCAAAGGATGCCAAGCCTCCTCATAGTCGGCGCTCAGGAATGTAGAGCTGAATAGCCACTTAGAGACTCCCATGCCAGGACAGATGCCAAGCTCCGTAAGGAGATGGGAATATACCTGGTAGGTCTGCACCAGGATGAAAATGTTGTCCACCCCAACAGCCAGCACCAGGAATGGGATGACTTCAATAACTATGAGGGTCAACGGGATCCCAATGTAGCTGAAGATGCCCAGGGAGCAGGCCACTGAGCTCAGCACAATCAGGATCCCCGCAATGCCAAGGGAGATTTTAGAGTCTATCTGCAAGGCAATAAAGACAGAAATTACTGGTTAGAGTTCCTTTTGTCCTCATTTTTATTTCTTTACAAGAGTATAGAGTTAAATAAAAGTACAAGTTCTCAGTTTAAGACAAGACATGAAAAGATTTCTAGATCTTCCCTAGCAACATATTTTGTAAGCTCACATTCTTAGGGTGACGGACTGGACAAATTAGGGAAAAAACTAGATGAAGTGAAAGAAAATTTAAGTGTAAGAGAAATCAAAAAATTGTAACAGAAGAAAACATGCAGGAAACAAGTGTTACACTGAATTAACTTGCAGTGTGCACCTGTGTCCATCAAAAGGAACAATGTATTCAAGGCGATTTTGGATATAGTGAATTAAGAATAAGTAGGGGCAAAATATGATGTCACCCTTCCTGTGCACTGCCACCCCTCCCCATGCCACACCCCTCACACACTTACCAGAAACCTGCAGCAGCCTCTGATGTGGCCCAAGGCTAGGGAGATGTACAGAAACATGACTCCATAGCTGATCGCAATGGTGAAGACATCACTGTCGCTTTCTCGGTTCAGCTCATCTTCAACACTCCGTTCAGCAGAGAAAGCAATGGTCAGGTTGGGATTCTTGTAGTTGCTCACAAAGTTAATAAACCTAAAGAGTAAGTGGAGCATTATGTTTTTAGTTCAAACGTAGGGACAGGCCGTAACGGGTTTCTTCCCCGCTTTTATGGTGCAAAGATCATGCTTCCCTACCCTTTGCCCTGCATGAGCGTCCTCTATGCCAGAGTGGGAGGGCACGACACTTTCAGAGGACAGCCAGAGTTCCAGTCAGGCTGAATGCTCTACATACACTGGTGCTGGGGAACTGAACTCGGGGCCTACACAAGTATTCCACCAGTGAGCTACATCGCCAGTCCTTAAAATGTGCTATCATTTAAAACAGATTTCAAACAAGTTTTAAAAACTGGTTTGTGTTCAGCTCTTTATGTTTTCTGAAAAATGATGTCTAAATGAAGTATAGTTTAATGAAATAAACACTGATGGTACAAAAACTTAAAAGTGGATCTACAGATTCAATAAACATCTATAGAAACCGATAAGCTGCCTCCAAAGTTCATATGCAACTGTAGGACCCAGAATAGTCCAAATATTCCAAAAACAAAATTTACTACAGTAGACCCATGACTTATGAACTTTTTTTCTTTTTAAAATTAATTTTATTGATACATTTTAGGTATATGATATAATGACATTCATCATTGGAAATCTGCACCTTTACATAACCTCTTCATTATTTTTCCCCATTCCCCTGCCCTCCCTATTTACAAAGACTGTTTCCATTTTTTTCATTTTCTAATATTAATTCCTTTCCCTTCTTTCCTTTCCCCTACCCCTCCCACTTCCGCTTCCCCTTTACCCCTTTTCTTCCTATTTCATATTATCTGTTATACCTTTTAGTCCTTATTTACACTTTCAGTTTCTCACAATACAGAAACTCTTTGGTATTTACACATGTGTGTCCTATTTATTTCACTTAAGAGTATCGCCTCAATGTGCATTCATTTAGCTATAAATGTCTCTAATTTCTCATTTTTTAGGGCTGAGTAGAACTCCATTTTATTTTTAAAAAATTTTTCTTTATCCAGTCTCCAGTTGGTGGGCAATTGGGCTGTTTCCAAGTTTTAGCTATTACAAACTGCGCTGCTATGAACATGGGTGCACTTTTAACACTGTGGTAGGATTCTTTTAATTCTCTGGGGAAGATATCCAGCAGGGGAATAGCTGAGTCAAATGGGACTTCCAGTCCTAGTTCTTTGAGGTACCTCCATACTGATTTCCACAGCGGTTGCACCAGTCTACACTCCCACCAGCAGTGGAGCAGGGTTCCTCTTTCCCCACAGCCCAGTCAGCATTTTTTATTGGTTGATTTCATGATAGCAGCCATTCTTTCTGGGGTGAGGTGGAATCTCAGCACTGTTTTCATCTGCATCTCTTGAATGACCAGTGATGCTGAACATTTTTTCATATGTTTATTTGATATTTCTACTTCTTTGTCTGAGAAATGTCTGTTCATTTCAGATGCCCATTTTCAGATTGGGTCTTTAAATTTGGGAGGTCTGATTTTTTTAAGTTCTTTATAGATAGTAGACCTATATCTGAGGAACAGCAGGTGAAAATTTTTTCCCACATTGTGGGTTGTCTCTTCACCCTGCTGGTGGTTTCTCTTGCTGTGCAGAAGCTTTTTAATAAGAAGAGATCCCACTTGTTGATTGTTTGTGCTAGTTCATGGGCAACTGAGGTTTTGTTCATAAAATCTTTTCCTACACCAATGTCTTCAAGAGTTCTACCTAACCTCTGTTCCAACCGGTTCAGTGTTTCAGTTTTAATATTTAGATTTTTAATCCATTTTGATTTTAGTTTAGTGCATGGTGAGAGATTTGGTGTAGTTTTAATCTTCGGCAAGTTGAAACCCAGTTTTTCCAGCATAATTTATTACAGAGGCTATCTTTCCTCCAGTGAGGGTGTTTGGCTCCTTTGTCGAAAAGGAGGTGGCTGAGTGTGTCTGGAGTTGTTTCTGCATCTTCTAATCTGTTCCACTGGTCCTCAGGTCTGTTTCTTTGTCAGTACCATGCTGTTTTTATCACAGTAGCTTTGTAGTATAGTTTCAAGTTGGAGACTGTGATACCCCCTACCTTTATTGCCTAGAATTGCTTTTGCTATTCTAGGTCATTTCTGGTTCCAAATGAATTTTTGGATTGTTTTCTCAAGGTCTGTGAAGTATGCTGCTGGGATTTCAATTGGGATTGCATTGAATCTATATAGCAGTTTTGGAAGTACGGCCATTTTCACTATGTTGATTCTTCCTACCCAGGAGCAAGGGATATCTTTCCATTTTCTGATATCTTCTTCAGTCTCTTTTTTCAGAGTGTTACAGTTTTCAGAGAAGAGGTCTTTGATTTCTTTTGTTAGGTTGATTCGTAGGTATTTTAATTTTTAGGATGCTATTGTGAAAGGAATTGATTGCTCTATTTCTGAATGACTTATGAACTTAATTTGTTCCTGAAGGCTGGCTGTAAATCAAGTTGGTCAATGAAGGCTCAGGCTCCTCTACACAGCCTTCAAAGTCTCTCTTCTGTACAAAGGAAGATCTCAGTGGCTTAGAGAGGTATTGGCCCAGGATTTCTCAATTAACCCTACACAGCAAAGGATGTTGTAATGTTCCTTCCAGAACTCTTTAAGGGTTAAATCTGTATCTGAGACCATCTAGAAGTACAAGCGGCCAGCATTCGGGTTGTAAACTCAGGACTTTAATCAGAAGTTAAAACTAAAATTCTGGTCGTACACCAAGTTGTTCATATGTCAGGCCAGTCGTAACTTGAGGGTCCACTGTACATAACAACAGTAATTAAGTGAGCGTGGGTACTGGCCCAAGAATAGACAGAGCAAAGGGACAGAACTGAGAGTCCAGTTCGGTTTCTGTCAGGGGTCAACTAATTTTCCATAAGGGAAAAGAATTCCCATTCACTATGGAAAAAAAGAATCTCTCCAATGGATGGTCTGGGACAACTGGATTGATACATGTGAAAGAACGGACTTGGATCCTAACCCTCACACCATGCATAAAAACGAACCCTAATCTCCAGGTCCTTGGATTAGGAAATGGCTTCTTAGATCTGATGCCATAAGTATGAGCAACATAAAAAAAATTTTTTGACTTCATCAAAATTAAAAACGCTTATGCTTCAAACATCATCATCAAGAAAACAACAAAACAACCCTCAGAATGGGAGAAAATACTGGAATCATACATCTGATAAGATATCTGAACTACATAAATAATAAATAACTAAGAATAGGCAAAAAGCGAATGGACATTTGTCCAAGGAACATGTACTAAGAGACAACACACACAAGAGATGCGTAAAATCTGTCGACATCAGGAAAATGCAAATCAAACCACAGTGAGATAGCACTTCACACCCACTAAGATGGCTAGAACCAAAACATCAGATAATAACAACTGTTGGCAAAGGTGTAGAGAAACTGGAACCTCACACATGGACAACAGTCTAGCAGTTCTTCAATTACAGGACAGTGATCACGTGGCCCAGCAATTCTACTCTTAGACATACAGTATGCTTAAAAGAGAGGAAAGCTTATATCTACACAAAAATTTGTATACAAGCATTTATAGCAGCATTACTTATGAGAGCCAAAAGCTAAAACCCAACCACATGTGCATCTACCGATGAAGAGATAAACAAAATGTGGTGTATCCATCAATGGAACATATCATTTGGTACAAAAAGGAAGAAAGTACTGACTGTTGCTATAGGCAGTGGTGGTGAACTTATGGGGATACATACATGTCCTTTGGCACTGTTACAGTAAGACTAGTTAAGCCATCATTTACAGGTAAATTCGTTTGCACAGTTCTTTGGAGTGCCATTAGTACAGGTGAGAGAGAGCACATGATGGAGATGCTCAAGTGGTCACAAAAACACCCTGCTTCCCACACAGCAAGGGTGGTTTATTTCGCCCTGGGCTGACTCACTCTTTCTCCCAGGCCTGGGCCCGCTGGAGCTTCTCCGGATCATCGTAGTAATTATTGACAGGGAAGGTAATCACAAGGGCAGTGGCATTATTGTAGTTTTCCTCTAGAAAGGAAAAATGGGACACGAAGAAGCAGATTATAATATGCAGAAAATTGGAAATACACACAGGGCAAATCCCAACATGGTAGCTGGCTAATTTCTCACGGCTGCGGTCTCTCTGCACCCCAAGAGCTACCAGCAGGAGGTGCGTGTGAGGTTCAGTTCATGAATATAAAGTACAGTGTGCTCCTGCCGAAGTAGGTACAGTTGTCACTCCGGGAGAGCAACTATTTTGAATGACACAGTGCATGCATGGTAAGAATTTCCAATGGGGCAGAAAGGTGTTCAGTGAATGTTCTCTCCCCTTTCTTGATCCCCGGGCCATTCTTAGTTCTCCTCCCCAGGTTGTGGTCCTGTGTGACTCTTTCCAGACACACCCAGGGATGCACAAACACACATGTAGTCTTCCCCTTCCCTCTTACACACAGAGTGACTTTCTATACCGTAACATTACATCTACAAATTTTGTATTGGGAGACTGTCAATTTTAGTACTTAGAGAGTGTCTTTGTTCTTTTTCTGCTGTATAATGTTTTCTAGTATAATTTAACCAACCTGCAAAGTATGGACACTTTTGCAATTTCTTTTGTTGTTACATACAAGATTACTACAAAGAACATCAATATTTTTAGTGTGTAAAGTATATATTTTTAGAATCAATCTTCCAAGTAGAAACACTGTTAAAAACCAATACATTTCTAGGATTAGTTTGTCTTGTTTGTTTTTGAGACAGGGCATTGCTATGTGTAGTTCAGGCTGACTGTGAACTCACTATGTAGCCCAGCTGGCCTTGAACTTGCTATGATCCTCCTGCTTCAGCCTCTTGAGTGCTGGGGTTACAGGTGTGTGGCACCATTTCTAATTTTGATAAATTCCAAACTGCTAAACGGGCCATGCTAGTTTTGATGTCTTTATTCAGCTAAATATTTACTGAGGCCTGGTTTGTGCCAGTTGTTACTCTAGGTGCTGTGATATGTCAGAGATAAAAGAGAACAACCCTTTCCCTACTGGAGGTCAGTCTAGTAACCAATTTATATTCTCACCCACAACAGAGAATTCCCCATGTTTTCACCAACATGGGGCTTCATCACTCTCTTATGTCCTTGCTAATTTATTGGGGAGGAAGACTGGCAAGAGATGCCTTCCACCAACAGGTGTGAGTGTGAGCATTTTCCCATACAACTGCAGCATTTGTACTGTTGCTTTTGTTAACTTTCACTTTTCCTTTGGGTTGATCTTTTCTTTTTTTCACAGAGTTCTTTATATAAAAAGGAAATTCTGGGGTTTTTGTTCTTTTGAGTCAGGGTCTTGCTATGTAATTCAGGCTGGCTCAAACTCACATCGATCCTCCTGCCTCAGTCTCCTGAATGTTGGGATTATGAGCATGCTCCACCATGTCCAGCTAGGAAATGCTGTTATGAATTTTTTGTTCAATTTCATGCCTTTAAAAAAAAACTGTTCTCCATACAAATTGAAAAATTTTTAAGTCAAAACTCATCAACCTTTCATTTTGTGGCCTGTAAGTTTTCTATTTTCCTTGAAAATGCCTTCTCAACTTAAAAATCTTTTTACTTTCTTCCGGTTCTTCAACAGTGCCACTTCTTACATTGTAATGTGATCTGGCTGGAGTTTATTTTGATGGAAGGAGAAGGAAAGAGGTCAAATGTAATTTTCCCCTCTGGTCGGCCAGCTGTCGATACCATCCCTTCCTCACTGCTAGAAACGGCATTTATCATATGAGACAGAAAAATTTACACACAGACCTCAGCTTCCCCCTTGCCCCTGAGGGACGGGGAGAAAACCTAGTTGCCCTCTTAAATGGCTGGAGAAAAACCTGTTGAACTTGTAATTAGGCTTCAGATGCCAAAGGTGTCTCATGAATCAATGGCCCATTTTATCTGATATAACCTGTCCTGAGACGCAAGGGGAACAAGCAGCAATGAGCAAACAGCTGCTCCTCCCCCTAGAACCGTCCCAGTTGTCCTGATGGGTTTAGAAGGAAAAATCCATGAACTTCATTTCTCTCCATCCCTCACGTTTATCCCTTCCCATTGAGGGGTTCTGGATCTGGGGTCCGTTTACAGGGGAGCCCCAAGGCTCTGAGAGCTTCTTGCCACTGAGCAATGTGTATGGATGAGCACAACAGGGACATGTCCTCTGCCTCTGCCAGCTTCCCAGGTCCCAGGCATGTGTGACCTGAAAGGTTACCGCAATGCACTTCTCTAAAATCCACGGTTAAGCTAGACCCAAACCACAGCAGGCATCGTGCTTAGGACCCAAGGCAAAGGGAAGTAAGAACACGGCTCACTTTGTGCAACCTCTGCACTTACCCTTGCCTGCGCGTGACCTCAGCCACCGGGAGTGGGGGCTTCTCACTCACCATCATAGCCGCCTAGCACGAGCCACGGGAACACTGGTCCTCCGAACGTCCCCAGGCAAGGGTCATGGAGCATGGTCGTGTCATTCAGAGAGGCGGGAGCCCTGCCACAAGGTGAGAAGACATCTTCCAGTTAGAATAAGCTTCAAGACATCTCAGATGAACATGGAGACAACAAACATTTTCCGTGGCTGACTGTGTTCAGAGCACAATGTGGGCCGAGTCAAGTGATACAGTTTGTCATTTACTGGTGGGAGCTCAGTCAGGAGGCAGCAGACACAGCCCAGGCAATCGGTGGCACACAGAGCAGAGGAGGGGACACTTGACACAGGCTACCAAGAGGAGGAGACCCGTGCAGAGCCAGATCACTAAGGACAAGAGGAACTCAGCCAGCAGGGAGGACAGGAGCAGATGGTGGGGAGCGAGGTCAGGCACAGGAGAGGGGTGTGAGTAGGAGGATGCGCTCTCGCGTGGTCTGGATTTCAACCTGGGGCACTGAGGAACAAGCCCGAGACTTCCAGGAACGGGATGCCATGCACTTTGCTGCACAGATCCGGAGGTGGCAAAGTGGAAGGGCTGGAAGCGGAAAGAGTGAGAGCAAGCAGAGGAAGTGTGTACCAGGCCCCGACTAGATGCCTGTGCGGAGGAAGCAGCGCCTCAGGACGTCATCAGCCAGGACGGGGCTGGGACCTTGGGAGGTTCCAGGTGGCAGGTGACCTGCGGCTGGGGCCGAGTCCTTTGCCCACAGCCTGACTTCCTCCACGTCAGATTCAATCGGCAGCATCCTCGGGAAAGGCAGGGACAGAGCCCCTGTAGGATTGGCTAGGAGGTGCGGTGTGCCTGGTGTGCCTGGCCCTTCCATGGGACATGGGGTCGGGAATGGCCAGGAAAAGCTGGAGAGCGAGGAAAGGGGTGGCTGGTGACAGGCCTGAGGCCACAGAGGACATGCACCAGTGTGACTACACACCAGGCACACAGCCGCCACAGAAGGCTGCCAGGGCTTCCACACCCGTGAGAACAACATCCTCTGGTGCAACACGCGTCTCATGCCCCTCCTCCAAAACTTTGCTTTTTTTTGACTTTTATTTTTTAAAATAGAAATAAAACAGATTTTTTCCTCCACCTATAGAAATTATATATTAAATTTTGTTCTCAGTCACCTCCAGCTTCCTGTACCATCTGCCCAGTCAGGGCTGCTGCCCTGGGCACACAGGCACATGTACAGGTACTGTTTTATGAAGATATTTCATGGTTTTAGAGGCAATATGCTCGAAATAGTGAACACAGCCCAGTGGCCTGAAGGGTCCCAGTTAAGGAACAGACAGAACTTCCGGTTTCAGAGTTGTTTTTGTTTGTTTGTTTGTTCTGAGTTAGCGTCTTGCTATATAGCCCAGGCTGGCCTTGAACTCATGGTGATTCTCCTGCCTCAGCCTCCCGAGTTCTGGGATTACAGATGCGCTGTTTCAGAGTTCCTGACAACCAGAAACCAGAGTGCTCGGCTCTGGAGACGTGGCTAGCTGAGCAGTGTCAAAGAAGACAAGGAATAACTTCTCTGTCCCCGGGGACACATGGCCACCCTGGGTGACTAATCCCGATTCTCAAGGAGCCCTGCCCAGCTGGATGCACAGCTGACAAGGAAAGCAGCTTGCAGGCCCTCCAAGTTAAACTGCACACCTGTCCTCCCTGGCTACTCGAAGACAGGTTGCAGGCTTTAAAAACAATGCAGTATCACAATATAAGGTTATATTTAATAAATAAGCAAGAGCACAGTAAGCTTCTCCCTTTAATCTATGGGCCAGGTGTACCTGAAACTGCATGTTACTGACCCAGGCATGACTTACAGACTGAGAAGGACCTGCTCTTCCTGGATTACACTTTCAGAAGGCTCCACCCTAGGGCCTTTCTATTGCTGCTCATCTGCTGAAAAGCTTTCTCTTTCCTGTGACAGCCACAGGCTGTCTCCCTCCCTGCTACTTTGCGTAGGTCTCTGCCCTGAAACCCATTCCTTTTCAGCCTACCACACTTCTCCTTTCCTAGCATTCATCTCCACCGGGCACAACAGCATACACAGCCACGTGCAGCGTCTTTGTCAATAGGGACCACATATACAATGGCGGTCCCTTAAGAGCACAGTGCCCAGTAATGTCACGGCCATCTTAGTTCGTGTCAATACTCTATGATGTGTGCATAACAAAGACATTAACCAGGCTGTCCCCACTGCTAAGCAATAACGGTTTACTCATTTCCTGTCCCTTAAGGATGTGAGCTCTGTAGGACAGGTCCCGCCCTGTCTGCTCCCTGCTGGTCTCCAGGACCAGGGAGGGTGTAGGCAACAGTAAGTACTTAAATTCTGGAGGACACAGGAGCGACCACACTTACCGGATGCAGTACAGGAAGTGCGTATGGTAGTCAGCGTACACAAAGAAGTCGTCCCCTACTTCGTGGTCCAGCGTAGCATGGCTATTCTGGAAGTAATTTAGCAAACTAAAGATGGTGCAGTTCTTGTTATACGGCGAGAGAGGGGCCAAGCAGATGTCCCAAAGTGTCACAGTCTCATTGTTATAATAGGCAGTAATGTTTTCAATGGCTATTTGTAAGTCGAGAACCTGAAAGATTTTAAAAATAAGCAAACTCAGAAGCACGTCAGATCAATTCAGATCTCTACTAACTACTACTATCCTGTAGGGTCAGAATAAAGAGGATTTGGAGAAAATACTTCCTAAAATGGGAAGAACAGCTGTGTGTGGTGGTGCATGCCTGTAATCCCAGTACTTAGAGGAGGCCGAGCCAGGAGGATTGTTGAGAGTTCAAGGCCAGCCTGAACTACATAGTGAGGCTCTGTCTCAACAAGACAAAAAACAAAACAAAACCAAAAAAATGGGACAATAAAACAAAACAAAAATAGGAGAGGATGAAGGCGCACTATGGTGAGGTAGAACTGAGGTAGGGTGGCAAAGGCAAACTGGGACAAAGAACCTGGTCAGAAATGCGTGGGGGACATCAGGACCTGCATGGACCTCACACAGGACACACTTCAGCCGTTACCCACAAGGCACCAGAGAGACTGCAGCACGCGCCTGGTCTTCCCTGGGCTCTCCCCCCAAGACCCCACCGCCTGCCTTGCTGTGTGCATCGCTTCCCACGCCTCACTCCCCAGCAGCGACCCAGCTCTGTGGGGCAGAATACGCTCTTTGCTCTTCAGCTTCTGCAGTACGTTGGCAAAAAGCAACCGAGGGTTATCAGGTGGAGGAAAGGTTCTAATGAAGTCTTAGGACCACATAAATGCTTTTCAAGATTTCACACTTTCTTTTGAAATTTTAAGTACTTTTTTGGAAAAGTGCACTGAATGCTAAATGTCCACCTTTGCAATAAACAAATACAGTAATGGTAACTCACACTAAAACAAAACTTCTGACAGCCATTACTTTTCTGTCTGGGACAGTTTAAAGTTTTTCTTTCGTCACATAAACAGGAAGGTGCCTGCGGGCTGGTTGGGAGAGGGAGCTTGGGAAGGCCGTGAGTCAGCAGGATGCCTCCAGGGATAATCCTTTCCAGGGCTGCAGGAAGTCCTCCCGGAGCCACACCTACAGCGCCTGGTGGATACCTGTATGGGGCACCACAGAGCTCAGGATGAACTGCCTGCTGGTCTATTACTGACCAAGGAGCGGATGTGACGGAGAATTCATTGTTGACACAGTTTCTTGTGCTTTCTAGGATGCAACCATCTCGGTGGCAGCTGGCTCCCTCATCTCCAGGGCTGCTTGTTCATGCAGCAGGCCACGTGGGGAGAACAGATGAGATCTGGTGCGTGTTTCAGTGGACCCTGAGCAAAACTAAAGGGCTCAGATTCCTGCACATCAAGGGCTGCGCCTCGTATGCTGTGCTCTTTGGGGGCCTGGGCTAAGGCTTTCTCATCCACCAGGCCACTGCGGGCTGCGTTCACTAGGAATGCCCCTTGCCTCATCTGCTTTACAGTAAAGTCACTGATGAGGTGGTGGTTATGTTCACTGAGATTACAGTGCAAGGAGACACAGTCACTCTGATACAGGAAGACCTGTAGGGTGTAGACTCCCTGAATGCCCAGGGATCGCCATCCTGTAAGCAGGGGTCATAAATATGGTGATAAATCCAAAGGCCTTAGCTCGAACAGCAACTGCCTGCCAAAGCTGATGAAGCTCAGAGTCTCTCCATGGTTTTGGGCTGCTCCTGAGGCCCCCTAGAGGGTCTGTTCCACACTCTGTACCTATGTCCCTTCCCGCAGTGCCTGGTACAGCCACGTGTTCTGCCAGTACAGATTGAGGACGTGGCAGATGGTGGAATCGGCTGTCTCTTCCACGGCTGTGGATGGGATGTTGCACATGGTGATCCCCAGCTCGCCAGCAGCCTTGATGTCCACGCTGTCATAGCCGTTGCTGATCCGCACAGTCACTCTCAGGGCCTTGAACTTCTCCAATTCTCCCCTGGTGAGGTGAGGGTGCGGTACATCATGGCACCCACAGCCTCAGTAACAGCTTCTTTCAGGACGGGCATCTCCAGGGCAGTCTCTGCTGTCTAGCAGCAACACCAGGGGGCGGGGTGCTGGGGGCTGTTCCTGATCTGGGGTTGGATACCGTCACAAATTCTGTTCAAATGCTGTCGCCTGACTCTGTGCTCATCCACAAGGGCCATTCTTGACCGAACTTTGCAACTCTCTGATTCAAAAGGCAAAGCAGTCCTCTTAGAACTTAGGGGAACTCCCAGGAGTCTGTGTGCATCATGCTACTATGAACCCTGAAGAGTCTGCAGTGATCCTGTCAAATAAAATCTTCCTCCAAGTTAACTCTGCTCCTCCAGGCTGCTCCTGAGCCACCTTGAAATGACACACGCCTTCATACTTTTTTTCAAACAAGAGCAACATTTAAAGGAAAAATCATGTGATTATGCAGTCAATCATCCACTGAGGAAGTGGCGGTAGGTTAGTCAGAGGCACAGGTCTACACGGCAGGTTCGGTGGACACAGGGTGCTCTAAACTCCTCTGTCACAGATGGGCCTCGTCTGAAATGCACCTCCCATCACCCGCATGCTGGGAGGCCTTTCAGGCCCTGGGAAGTTCATCCTTGGAATCTGCACCATCATGATCCAGAGGCTCCCGTTCTAGCAGCTGGGACAGCATAGGAGCTATCATTCCTTGGAGTGTTTTCATATGACTCTCAGTCACCAAAGGAAGAAATCACAGGTTCCTAAGGTGAATTCCCTATGGATACATTCTGCTTCAACAGAGAAATGCTACTTAGGTCTTCCTCTGCTCATGCCAATTTCAAGAAAAAGGAAAGCCCTACTGTTGGAAATCCATTCAAGGCAGACAGCAGGAAATTTTTCATGAAGTTCAATCCCTACCATCACCTTCTTAAAAGGTGACTTAAAAATACCTTTGTTTTTATGCTTAAAGATTTTCAAGAGACACCAACCACTACATTCAGCCCCAGATGCCTAGTGGGCAGAATTGGTCACTGTGTAAGAGCTAGCACACTGCCAGACCACACAGGGATGGCTTACCTGGTGCAAGATCTCCTTGTCAAGCGGAGGCCCAAAGGGCACGTCGGCTCCGGAGGGGTACGGGGAGTAGAGGTGTTTGCTGGTGTTCGGGGCCTGGATGATGAGCTGCTCCGTCCGGAAGAAGGGCCCGAAGTGCGTATCAAAGTACTTCTTCTCCAGGTGGGCCTGGCTGCTGGGGGCCGACCAGAGGTCCACCGGGTTGGTGGTCACCTGGACAAACACCAGGCCTGAAGAGCACGTGGCAATGAAGACCAGTGAGAAGAAAATGACGCAGCCAGGGTTTCGGACGCAGAAAGCCCCCCACCGTGTGAAGAGGCGCCTCAAACAGCCCTCGAACGAGGCCCCCAGTGGGTCGCAGCAGGATGCCTCCCCTGGAAAGGCAGGACAGGGACAACAGCATTAGCTCCTACTGCCCAGGTCGAGTCCAGTGCCCGGCACACACTCACGACCCCGCTGGGCCTCTGTGCTCACTGCTGGGCGAGGCCACTCTTCCTGGCTGTCCACAGTGGACACTGTGTCTCCATAGAGGAAAGAGGCTCACACCCATGCCCCTCAAAAGCAAAGTTCTCTGACCTCTCTATGCACAGTGCTTCACCTCACCCTGCCCATAGCTTGCTCCAGCAGCGCCTCACAGCTCCTCCTCCAGCCCATAGTTATCTCCCTGTTATGAATCACTCAGTTCTGATATCCTGCCCTCACCAGGCTCCCAGCTACAGAGGCCAGGGCCACATCCGTCTCGACCCCAGGCGTGTCCCAGGCACTGGAACGGGCCATCAATGTGGTGAGGACAGCGAGCCCCACAGGCCTGCGGACCTGCCCTCTTGACGTGTAAATGAGCCTACCTTTGTCAAAGGCGTGCGCACCGAGAGCCACATTGGTGTCGATGGGCGTGTACTCCGAGACAAAGTATCGTTTTCTGAAAAATAAAGGTGTGTAAGCGGCACTAGGAGACTTACCAAGATGAGGCTGTTACCCTAACATTCCCAAATTCCATGCTTCCCTATCCTGCGTCTTCACCTCCTTTCCTCTAAGTTCCCTGGGTTCCTATACTCACCAATCTCAGGGAAAAAAAATTAAGAAGGCATTATTAGGGGATTTAGGTCAGTGGCACTGTGCCTGCCTTGCAAGTGCAAGGTCCTGAGTTCGATCCCCAATAACAAACAAAACAAAACAAAATAAAAACACCACACATTATTAAAGGGCAATTGCACTTTGTAACTCTCATGCTTCACTTCAGTGTCTTTCAAGACACACGATCATCCTCAGAAGCTACAAGCACACCCAGTGCCCAGATCTTGTTTCTAAACACCATTCTCCAATAAAAGGTACCAGGGCTCCTTACAGAGCAGGTTGATTCCAGGCTGGGGTAGGGAAAACACCAGATGAACCTGGTCATGGGAGGTCAAAAGTACATAGGAGCTTGCCAGACGGCAGACCCGCATGCAGAACCAGAAAAATGTGAGCAACAGTATAAATCATGGTATTGGAATGTGGCCTACAGCATAAGTAAGAAGTCCATAATTCAATTAGTAAATGCAGGGGAAGTGAGAGAAATCCACAAGCCCCTTTAGGCAAACCCCATAGTGCTAGGAAACCACCAATCAGCAGAGGTGGGTGACAGTTTGAGGAGAAACAAAGTATAACACAGAGTTCTTAAAGTATCACTTCTCCAAAAATTTTTCAACTACAAAAGGAAAATTGTCACTTCACAGTGGAGAAACCCAGCAACACACCACAGTAAGTGTGATCAGGGTTAATAACCCGCAATGAAGACTAGGACACATTGCCACATCCGTGATGTTCCAGTCAAACCTCACATCTCATCGTGAGAAAGCATTTCACATAGAGCCAAACTGAAGGACATGCTGCAGAACAACTAATAGTCATCAAGAAGGTCAAGACCATAAGCAGAGGAAAGACGAGGGACTGTCTGCCACGGGTTGGAGGAGACTGATGAAACACAAAGAGTGGCTGGGTGCATTGGCATATATTGTCACCCCAGCAACGGGAGAGGCTGAGAGGTAGGAGAATCACAAGTTTGAGGCCAGCCTAGGCAACTCAGCAGACTTGGTCCCAAAATAAAATTTTAAAAAGGCTGAAGATGTGGCTCAGTGGTAGACCACTTGCCTAGCATGTGGGATCCCCAGTGCCACAAACAAAACAGCACAACCACAAAAAGCGAATGCACTGTGGGATCCTGAAATCAAACAATGAGCATGAGAGGAAAAATTAATAAAATCAGAATAAAGCCTGTGGTTCAGTAATAATATTACATCAATGTTATTTAATGATTTTGATGATATCATAGGTCTAACAGCTGTAACATTAGGGGAAGCTGGGAAAAGGATACACATAAACCCTGGCATTTTTGTAACTTTTTTGGTAAATCTAAATTATTTCAAATTAAAAGTTAATAAAGATGATTGTCCTAAATCATGATGCAAATATCTAAAAGGACCATGATACTGCATTTAATGAGATTTAGATCAGATTCAGCCCAATGATTCTCTAAAGAATGGGTTAATAGGTGGTGCTTCAAATCACACATCATTTTGAATAAATGAATAAAACTAACTTCAAATGTCTAAATATCTAAACAAGACAGTTATTTACTAGCTGCAGGACATATCTGCCAAGGGAAACCTGAAAGCTCCACTGGGGTAATTTTGTTCTTCTTGCCCTGGATGACAAAAAGGAAAAAAAAAGCAAGCAAGCAAGCTGCTTACCTGTAGCACCACACTGCGAAAAATACTCCAAAAAATACGAACAGAAAGGCCATGTAGGTGACCCACATGATGACATACATGGCGTCCCAGCCGAGGAGTTGCCAAGGCGCGGGAGGGGGTGGGGGCCGGGGCTTGGGGCCGCAGACAATGGAGCAGTCCTGGCAGCTGCACGGCCCCGTGACCTCATCTATAGACTCGTTGCAGGCTTTGGTGGCATTTCTCATGGGCTCCATCCCCTGGATGGGAAGATCTACAGGAAGGAATTGCATTGAATGAAGATCTCAATGAAAAAACATTACAAATTTTGTATTAAATTACATTTAAACCCAGTATCAAGCATACTAACACACAGAATAAAACACCTGAGAGAAGAACTGGAAGCTTCTGTTTCATCTATAATCAAGTTATGTTTTGCTCTCTGTTTTGTAATTTATTTGAGACATTGCTGATTGAATCTAAGGCTTCCTGTTTGCTAGCAAATGCTCCACCACTGAGCTACACTCTTGGCCCTTTTTAAAAGTTTTATTTTGAGACAGGGTCTGGCTAAGTTGTCCAGACTGGCTTCAAACTTGTGATCCTCCTGCTGCAGCCTCCCAAGTAGGTAGGATTACAGACTGGAGCCACTGGCTTTGGGGTTTTAAGTGACCTCAATGACGTATGTGTGTAGGGTGCTGTCACTGATCTCCCATATACCACATACCAAGGTGACCTTGTGTGTGTGTTTCTGGTGATTGAACCTAGGGTCTTTGCAGTGAGCTAAATCTGGAATCCCAGGAGTGCACCATCATATCTGGCTGTTTCTTCTACTTTTTAAATTTTTTATTTTTGCAGTACTGGAGATTAAACCCGGAGCCTTCACCCTGAACTACATCCTCATCCCCCTTTTTAAATTTTGAGGCAGAGCCTTGCTAAGTCACTGAGTTGCCCAGGCTGGGCTTGAACATATCATCCTCCTGCCTCAGCCTCCCACAATACTGGGATTACAGGCCTGCACCACCCAGCCTGGCACTGAGATAAGCTTTCAATTGTGTCACCTCCATCCTGAGCAGCTAGGCTAATATGTTACACAGCTCAAGGACTGTGTGGCTTTTAAAAGCATTTTTAAAACAAACAAAATCTCCAGCTTATTCTTTCAACTATATGGCAGTCCCTAAAGACAATTCCTCTTGGTCTTCCATTCGGGCTCCCAGACCTCTTGTACTAGAGATAAACTGGAGGGACTAGTTACCAGAATCTGCTTATCTTCCTACTGCAGATTATGATTCTTTGGCTTTAAAACAACACCATAAACACAGCAAACTTGGGCTTTGGCCTCCCTACCTGAAAAGATGGGTGTGATGGTAAATGGCGCCTGTCCGTTGTCCTTATTGAACATGTACTCAATCCAGTTGGTGGCATTGCAGGTGTCAGCATCCCTCCCACACAGCAGGCCCAGGGCCTTGACATTACTTGAGGGGGCCTCCACATCCCGGCAGGCATTGTACATCGCTAGAAGAGGAGTCCGGGGAGAAGAGGGAGACATGAGGCTTACTTTCATTCACCAGGCAAGAGACCCCGCAACCACGCTGGTGAGCAGGCTGGGTCTTGGGAGAAGAGGGAGACATGAGGCTTACTTTCATTCACCAGGCAAGAGGCCCCGCAACCACGTTGGTGAGCAGGCTGGGTCTTGGGCAATATGCACTATGGGTGGGAGAAATTTCCCTCTACACTGGCTTATGATTCCAAGTAACTTGAATGTAGAAAACAGGAAAGAGAAAGGCTTACGGCATCGCAAAGGGTCACACACGGCTCTGAGAAGTCTCATCCCACTGCACACAGTGGCACACACCTATGAACCCAGGAGCGGGGCTCTGAGAGTCCCCGTACTGTGTGGACAATGTAGCCGATTCCTGCAGAGCTCTGCAGCAGGGGCTGCACAGCCGGAGACGTGGGGAAGTTACAGGGAAAACTGGCTTCAGGACAGAGGCCACATGTGAGCAACCCTAATGCTATTGTGGTGTCAGTGGACTGCCTATAAAGACAACACATAGGACAGGATTGACGATGCTTACACATAAGAAAGCAGCTGGACTGGGCCTGTATTGCTAGTTTCATTCGCCAGTCCTCGCTGGCTAGAAACTTCCCAGGATGTTCTTCCCCTAAATTCCAAGGAGACACTGACACAATCACTTTGTTTTACTCTCACTGTTGAAAGACAGCTCAGCTCCAGTGGTAGTTGTCTGCCTCAGATCTCTGAATATATTATTCCACTCTGGCTTGTATCATGGCTGGTAAGAAAATCTCCTATTGTCTTTCTTTTTTTAAGTTGACCTGTGTCTTTATTTGCTTTTAAGAAATTTGCTTTGGAACTCAATAGTTTTTCTAAGCTATACTTAGGTATATCTTTCTTTTCGTCTTTTAAAAACCATCTTTATTGCGATATAATTCACATACTGCACAACGCATCCCCTGAAAGTATACAGTCTAATGGATTTTAGCACATTCATAAATATGAGCAACCTGCACTATATTTAGAACATTTTCATCCCCTCAGAAGAAATATCTTGTACTCTTTAGCTATGTTTCTTATCCCCCTACTTCCTAACCCCTAAGCAACCACTAACTGGTGTCTACAGATCTGCCTAGACATTTCACACAGCGTCGTATAATGTGGAGACTTTAGTGCTCTGACCGCTCCCCCCCACCCCCCGGCCCCGGCAGAATGCCTAAGACCATGGTTGTACTAATACTTTTATGTGTTTTCTATTAATTTCTCCAAGTTTTTCTTTTTATTTAAGAGATTTCACATTTTCGGGCAGTTTTAGGTCCACAGCAAAATTAAGTGGGGATTTCAGAGCTCTCACACACTCCTCACCCTACCCATGCTCAGCCCCGCTACCACCGTTAACGTCCTACACCAGACAGCTGTGTCTGTTACAGACGCTGAATCGGCACTGACAAACCTCATCCTCGAGTCCACGCTAACATCGGGGTTCACTTTGTATACTCAATGCATTGTGACAAATGTGTCCCACACGGTGTCACACACAGTAACTTCACTGCCTACAAACCCTCTGTTCTGGCCACTCATTCCTTCCTCCCCACTAAACACTGGAAACATTGACTTTTTACTGTGGCCAAAGTTTTGCTTTTTTCCAGAATGTCACAGTTGGAATTTTATGCTAAGCAGCCTTTTCAGTTAGACTCCTCCACTTAGTAATATGATTTAGATTCCTCTACGCCTTTTCAATGGCTTGATAGCTCATTTCTTTTTAGTGCTGAATACTTTTCTATGTCTGGATGCACTGCAGTTTATTTACCCACTCATCTACTGAGTAACATCTTGGTTGCTTCCAAGTTTTGGCAATTATGAATAAAGCTCCAAAAATATGTCTGTTTTTTGGGTTTTTTTTGGTACCGGGGATGGAACTCGGGTCCTTGTGCTTGCGAGGCAGGCGGCGGAACCACTGAGCTAAATCCCCAGCCCCAAAAATATGTATGGAGGTTTTGGTGTGGACATGTCTTCATGCCCTCTGGGTAAACATCAAGGAGCACGATGAATGTATGCTTAATTTTGAAAGAAACTGCCAAATGCTCTTCCCAACTGGCTGTACTGTTTTGCATTCCCACCAGCAATGAATGAGAATTCCTGTTGCCTCACATCTTCAGCAGCAGCTAGTAGTGTTAGTGCTCTGGATTTTGGTCTTTCTAAATAAGTCATCTCCCTGTTGCACTTTTTTGCATTTTCCTAACGACATGTAATGTACAGCATCTTTTCATTGACTTGTCTGTCTGTATACCTTCTTTGGTGAGATGCCTGTTCAGGTTTTTTGCCTATTTTTCAGTTAAGTTGTTTGCTCATTGTTGAGTTTTAAAAGTTCTCTGTATACCTTAGATAACAGATCTTAATCAAATATGCCTTTTGTAAATGTTTTCCTCCAGCCTGTGACTTGTTCTTTCACTCTCTGGATGTCTCCAATTTTTCCTGATCAATGATAACACCACAGTGGATGTTTTTATCCAGACCTCCCTGTTCACATGCATGAGCGTTTCTGTAAGGTGGCCTCTGGAGGTGGAATTTTTGAGGTAAGGGTGTTTATCTTCAACTTCAGAGGTTTTGCAAAACTTTGTCTCAAATGGTTATTTGTGCCAAGTTATGGTTATGAGGAGTACACTTTATCGGCATTTCCACTGCCTCCCGTCCTCACCAACACCTTTTAAATGTGTGCCAATCTGTTAACATAATAGTTCACTATTTTAACCTGCACTTCACGGATTCCTCTTGATACTAATTGTTAATAATCAAAAGTATTCTCACTTACGGTTTCTGCTTTCTCTGCGGTTAGGAAATCTTTCCTTACCTTAAGTCATGAAGACAGTCTATATTTGCTTCTAAAAATTTCCAAGATTAGGATTTTTAATCTATAAACTTGTTGTTTAGTATATGCAAAAAAAAAAAAATCAGACAAATATAATCAATTTATCACCCCTATATCAAGTCCCCATTTTTCTCAATGATTTGTAACGCTACACTTGTTCTGTATCAACTTTCCACATGTACTGCACACAGTTCTGTTTCTGAGAACAATGTTCCCTCCCCAGTCAGACTGACTTTTATGCAACATCTTTTGGAAGATTAGTTCCTAGGTATCTTGCTTTTTGTTTTTTGGGGTTTTTTTCGCCCTGGTACCAGGGATCAAACTCAAGACCTTGCACTTGTCAGCAGGTGTGGCGCCGCTGAACTACGTCCTTGGATCCCTTTTTGTTGTTTTTGTGACGAGGATCTTCTTTCTATTAAACTTTTTCTGTTACATGTGCAATTGGTCATTACAATTACATGTTTTATATGGCTCTTATATTTAGTAACTTTGCTGCTCTTAATTCTATCATTTTTTTAGATTGCTCATGGACACTTTCTTTGCTTAGCTGTGCCTGATCCGCAGTTGTATCTTTTAGTCTATTTCAATGATCTTCCCTCATAAGATGTACTGTACTTTGTTCTAATTTGTTCATTCCTTTTCTCTATGGTCCCATTCTTTTCAGAATTCTTTCATCTCAGTCATTTTCAACAGATGGTCTTTTTCCCACTGCTCTATGATTAGCAGCTGGGGCGGGGGGATTCTCCTGTTAATTGTAATACCGCTTACTTCCTCTTCCTGGCCATCATCTCAGAGTCAAAATCTCTTATCCTTCTCTGTCAACCACTTCTCTCTACCCTTTCTCCTGGATCTTGCAGTAATCCATGAAACTACACAACTCCTGCCTGCTAGAACCAGAGGTCTAATGGGTATTAAAATTTATACATACTAAAATTTTCCTATGGTAATTTAAAAATTAGGAAGAGGTTAAAACAAATGCTTTAAAGAGACTGTTTTATTCGTTGTAGCTCAAGCAATGATTCTCATTTCAGGGACAATGGAACTAAAATTTGGGATTTTCCACACAGCTGACCTGAAAACAAAAAGGAACAGCTTAATCCACTGTCCTACTACCAGCTAAAAAGAATAATTAAGTTTACTTACCATTGGCAAAACTCTGTCCAACATAGTACTGTAACTCTTTTACGTTTGTTTTTGTCTGGTTTGTATAAGGATCAACATAATCTTCAGTTGCTGTGACATTCAGAAACTGGCTCTGATGAGGGCTACAGGTCAGCTCACAAAACAAGTTCATTAGGTTATAAAAACAGGATGGACATCTAAAGAAAAAGAAAATTGTATTTTGTATGAAACACACAGATTGGGTAAGAAAAATATGTTTAAAACAGGTTAATATTTAAAGTTTCCTGAAAAGAGACAAATGAGTTACCATGTGAACAAGTTTATCCCACACATTCCTGAAACCTGATGTTAGCTGTGTGTGGTGTCTATAGTCCCAGCACTTGGAAGGCTGAGGCAGGAGGATTGCAGCAAGTCTGAGGCCAGCCTGCGCTACATAGTGAATTCAAGGCCAGCATGAACTACACAGTGAGATCCTGTCTCAAAACAACTGACCAATCAACTGCATGTTAAAATAAAGTTTTAAAAATTGCCCTAATTATATTTATTGTTTCAAATGTAATTTCAAAAAGAGATTTTCTGAATTTGTGATTTAGAGACATCTTTATCCTGGAGTTATGACAATTCTGATTAAGAAAAAAAGCAAAAAAAAAAAAGATCACCATATTAAAATTTCACCTTCTAACCTGCTGGAAGGCCTTCTTCTATCTTTATCTGGAAGGCCCCAGATAATCCCCAGCCCTCTGAAAATATAAGAGGATTTTCGTGTGGCTTCTAAAGATAAAAAGATAGCTGTGGTGTTTGCTTGACTATGTGCATTTCAGAAATACACAGATTTTCAGGAGAACCACAGGCTGACAGCTGTCCTCCAGGTCCAGGGTTTAAGCTCCTAATGTTGACTTGTTATGTAGCAAAAGGGCCCTCTCTCCCCTCTGACCCAGTGTTACCTGCAAAAGCTATTGCTTCATTTGCTTTGCATTCTCACAACGCCAAGGGAGACAACTTGCTAGGCTGACCCAGCCCAGTGAAAGGGACAGACACACACTGACTTTTTCTGTGCTTTTCTGTGGAAAACCCAGAAACTATAACCACCCTATTCTGACAACAATCACTCTCGGGGTGCACAGTTTTCTACTGTTTCCCATGAATTATAAATCTCTTTCCATATTACTTCATTCAGTCTCCAAGATCATTAAATTTGACAGCTGCATAAGATTCTATACGTCAAGCTGTTTCTCTTAGAGGCTTTGATGCCTCCGATAACATAGGAAGAGCCGGTGATCTGATGATGCTTATGACCATAATGCCTCACTTAGAGCTGGTGCTACATAAATGTCTTTTGACCATGTGAGGAAGGCTCCACTCTGGCTCTAGAAATTCCGTGGGATATGGTGGCCACCTAGTCTTGACTCATCTGCAGGTGCGGAGAGGACAGCTCAGTTCGGTCCACTCTGTACTGCCCATTCTGGTTGGATGCAGGTTTCCTCAAGGGAAGCTGGCTTGTGCCCTGATACAGTGCTGTCAGATGACAGCATTTTCTCCTCTCATTTTGCTCCTCACCTATCCTTATCAGTGTGCTGAAAAACCTACGAGGGTACCACAATTTGCTGTTCTAAAGAACACCACACAACCATACTGTTCTTTTAAACATCTGGAAACTGCAAGGTAGGCACAGAGAAAAGCATCTATTATACAATCCTCTGTACTGGCCTGGGCCACAGAAAAAAACAGAGAGAATGGAAAGTGAATTTTGACAAAACCAGCCAACTACCCGAGAACAAGCTTAGCAGTTACCCAAGCCCAGCTGTAATGAGGACTTGAGTCTAGCGCACTGTTTACCACAGGAAGATGCCAGAATGCAAGCATGGCAGGGGAGATGAGGGGGGAAAAGACAGCGATGCCATGGGACCTGAGCAGGACACTGCGAAGGGCTCCTCCCACTGTGTGCAGACACTTCCGCTAGATGTGAACTGGCCCTCACGCAGACACCCTGGGCCAGGACATCTCACAGGAAACCAAGTCTCAACTGAGTACAACTGGGAAGAGAACCAAGTCGGTCATGATTACTTCCTCTTTACTTACGACACAAAATAAAGAGTGCTTTCTTAAAATAAAACAGAAAAATTGACTTAAAAAAGAAACCTCACTACTAATGGTTGACAAGAAGCTAAACTGACTTGTTCTATCAGCCTTGTGGCCAACCCACCTGGACAGAAACTGCAGAGGCAGCTGCAAGTTCTCTTTCAGTGTCTGGAGCTGCTGAACATCGCAACATAGGCTGACATTGTCAAAGAAGAATCCCGGACAGAGCTCCTGGAGGGAGAGTGCAGATGGGCAAGCAGCGCAGTTAAGGGTAAAGACTGCATCCTTGGTGAGATAAACAACCTCACTCATCTAATCCCTCTTAGATGCATGAGTGTAAGCCAAGGATTTCCAAAGTTCTTGCAGAATTCCCTCAGAAGGCTATCAAATGCAAAACAGATAAATGAGGGATTCATAAGTAGAGGTTCTAGAGACACTTCTAATATTTTTCTTGCTTGGAAGCTCTCTTTCTTCCCCTGACAATCATTTCACCTCTTCTTACAATTTTTGTTTAAGTTTACCCAGAGTGCCTTTTGTGATTTCCATTAGTCACTCCAGAAAAAGTCAAAACCTTTACTAATTCTCAGGACAAGAGCAAGTCAGTCTAGGTCTAACATCATGGCAACTTGATTACTGATAACTTAGGCTTCTAAAACTAGTCTTTGCACCCTGATTTTCCAAGTTCTTTTTTAATATCCTCCTTTATCAAGGATATTAGAACAAGGTAAAAATGATAACAGAAGGGAGAACCTTGGTAGTGGCCAAAACTTCCAGGGTCTCGGGGGTCTGTGGGGAAACCACAAAGACGATGGGGGGGGGGTGTCGTCACAGTTTCTTAGTGGCAGAGTCTATTCAAATCCTGAAATCTAAGAACCAAAGAAGCTACCTTCCAATATATTTTGCAGAAGTTCCAAAGAGTAACATTTGGTGTGCGAAGGACAGTAACCCGCTGTTGGGAAACTTTATGAGAGGTACAAGGTGAGCTCCTGAAAAATCAAGGCTCTGGAGTTATCTTCTTTGTATCACATGCTACAGGTTGGAGTCTGGGACAAGACTTAGCCTGTTTTTAGCCTTCCCTCCACCCCCATTCCACCATTTCATTTAAGGCTAATTCCAGAGGGTCTCGTGATGTGTGTTTTGCATTCCCAATGAAACGCACCTGCACTAAGTCATACCCGTCCTTTGGCAGTGGCTTCGGCGGTCCAGAATATTTGCAGTTGTACCTTTTATCTCCAGATGCAATTCCACACTCTCCATACCAAATGCAGGACTGTGAAAACACCTACAGAGAGCCCACACAAAACTAGGTGTAAGCCGGATCTCAATGGTAAAACAAGTTTCAACTGTAAAAAGCACTCAAGTACCATTACAGAGCCTTCCAGGGCTACCTACAAAATGAAGTAACAGCAATAGGCACTTGTTAAACATTTTGAAAATATTAATGAAAATAGAATAAAAGCCCAAAAATGGATTTGTCAGGTCAGTGAAATAGGCAATGAAAAGATTCAAGTAATGATTTCTACTTCCTGCTAGTTTATTTTAAAAGGAAGCTATAGTAGCTTTAGTTTCATGTAAGAATCACTAATGATCACAGTGCGAGGAAAGCAAAATGGTGAATTTAGTGCTTACTGAGGTACTATTTCTGCACATCTGTATAATGCTCTAAATAATGAAAGGATATTTCCACTTGTATTTAGATTAATTAATATCAGTACTTTATAAGTAACCTGAAAAACAAAACTACAAACATCAGGACATATTGTTCATTCTTGCTCCTCCCTCTTAAAATGTCCTTGAGATTTAAGTAGAAAGCAAGGAATCCATGTGCTAACTTTAAGGAAAATCACCTAAGCAAACTAAAAAAAAAAAAATTTTTTTAAATCTCTTAAGAAAAGATTTCTCAAGAGCCACTCATATTCCTCATGTGAGAGTCACAAGGATGTCAGAAAACTCGGAAGTAGGGAGGGTTCAGTGTGAATCAGCACCCTTCCCAGGCTGCTGCCCAAAGCAGCCCGAGGCTTTGCATAACAAGGCAGCCACAGAAGGCCCAGAGCCAGGGCCACCGGCTTGTAACTATCTGTCCCAAGTGAATCCCAAGATACCAGGAAGCAACCACAGCTCCCAAGATACCTGGGGGAAGAGCCATGGAAGCAATGGCACAAATTCTCTCAGGTGACCGTGGCACATGACCTACACATAACACAAAGAGCTAAGTCAGCCTGTGTTGGTCCCTAGGGTCAAGGCACAAATCCCACACCAGTCCCTGAAGCCCTAAATCATGAAATTAAAAACAAACAAACAACCAAGTTGGAGTGTGTGCACATCAGGGAATCCAAAAAGTCAATATAACTTGCCTCTGAATTCATCCTTTGGATATTATAAAATAAAAATTACAACTACCTTCTCTCTCTCCATTCATTAAAAGTCATATATTCTGCCACCTGCCTCACAAGCACAAGGTCCCGAGTTTGATCCCTGGTACCAAAAAAACAAAACAAAAGTCATATATTTAGGCCACAAGGAAGGGAAATCATCCAAATGAGGAAGTGATAAGCCTTCAACTAGGCCTAACAACGTTAAGGAAAGAAATGCAACTCTGGCTTTTCACCTAATTGAAGTTTGAAGAGGCAAAAGCTAACTGACAGGTCCCCCAAGTTAGACCCCGGCCCAGCAGACCCGCTCCCCACATCCACAGGAACAGAGATCACTAGAAGCCGGCAGCCGCCCTGCCCTGCTGCTCCCACCACCACCCTGTTTACCAGCCAGCCCCAGGCCCACCACTCAAGGGACTCAAAACTTTTCCAACCTCTTGACCAGTGCCCCCTCCCCTGCCTAAAATCCCCCATATCAACCATGAGCACCCTCCTCTCAGGGCCAACGGCCTTCTCACCGTGGCCCATCTGCACCCAGATGGCAATAAACTCATCGCATGTTGCTTAGACTTGGCCTGCCTCAGCAGTCTCAATCGTGCTTGGTCTGACCTTACACTGATCAAGCAGGCAGAGGAAACTCCTAATATTTGCATGTAGTTTAAATACAAGGGATACCTCCCTCCCTAGCCTTCAAAGGAGTCTCAACTGATTGGCAGCTGTTAAGTAGGCCTCACCACTGAGTAAAAAGGAAAAGTTCTTGGGCCAATTAAATTTAGTAGGATTTATCTGAGCAAGGTAAAACAAAACTGATACATGAATCTGGCAGATTCCAGCACCAGAGCAGGTTCCCAAAATTTCAATAATGTGATCAGACATTCATGTTCAGTTTTTATACAAAAACTGAAGGGAGGCACAGAAAACAATTTAGTTGGCCAAATGATTAGTTTAATTAGTTAATGGTTACAGGACCTCTTTGAACTGACCAATGCTCACACTGCAATTTGAATTCTAAATTGGTTTGGTCTGTTGGGCCCAGTCCAAATGCATGGCCTCACACAGATTTTAGCTGACAACAGAAACGCAGTCAGCAAACCCAGTTGTGGCCTGGCCATGGCTCATGGGATGCACATCTGGAGCCTAAATTTCCCTTCCTTCGCACTTGGTGCTACCAGAGCAAATCAAGATGACCCAGTGCTGTTTAGATTCCTTTCCTCAATGATCATCCTTTTCAACCCACATCATTTATTTGAAGACAAAGCACTGATTCTACCTAACTAGTGGGAGAGGGTGGGGAAGGGGAAGGCTTGGAGATGGTCAGGAGCCTGAAGATCAAAAGAGGGGATATAGATGTACAAATGTATTACATACATGCATACATTTAGTAAACTACAAGCACAACACTATCAAATGTAAAGAATTATTATTTTTCTCTTCCAACTGTTTGGGACCTCTGCCAAGAGGTTCTGAAGACCCGAAGAAAACACCTGAGGTTTCTCTGGGCCCGGAACATGGGCCTGGTCTGCTTCTTGGGAAGGGATCCCGCCTGCAGCAGCCCTAAGCCAGCAGTGCCCAAAGCTTCCCACAGGGACTCACACTGTGCCAGGCACTGTTTTAAATGCTCCTTATACATCGACCCAGTTACGCTAGACAATGGATTGGCCTGGGAGGTGGTATAAAGGGTATTCGTATACACATTTTACCAATGTGGAAACTGAAGAGCCAAGATGCTAAATTGCTTGTCTGAGATCATGCAAAAAGTGGTGAAGCCGGGATTCAAAGGACAGCACTCCTTCTCCAGAAACAGAGTCTCCATAAACTATAATCACCTGTGTGGAAGGGCCTCCCTCCCTCCTTCTAGGGCCTCACCTGCCTTACTCCCACCTGCGGGCAGGGGGGCAGGCACTAGATGGGGCGCTCACGAGAGGCTCCCTTGCCTTGTTCTCACGCCGGCATCCCCCACAGCCTCGGTGGGGCTGCCGCCACCTGATCTCTTTCTCGCCCCTTCTTCTTGGCCCCTCCACCTGGACCTGCTTGTAATACTGCTCCGATTTCACCCATGACCCCTGACTGGGCTTCCAGGAATCCTGGCTTCTCCCGCTGCACTGCCCACCAGACAGCCTCCGGGGCTCCAGGGGAAGCCACTCCTTCTGGCTGCCTCCTCTACTGCCGGGGGCCCTCTGCAACGGGGACTGACCCCCCAGGCACCTCCTACAGCCAACCCACCGCCCACCCTGGTCTTCCTCTTGTATCCACGTGGCAGCGTGTCCTATGCACAGCCACCACGTGGTTCCTCCTCAACAGTGGCTTAGAGGTTTTCAGATGCTTGGAACCTACAACCCACTCTTCCTGCTGCCTTGGGACAAGCTCCACATGCCTCTTCCTGGCTCTGTCCGTGGCCCCCACAGAGAGAGCCACACTTAACACTGGAGTCTACCCTGCCTCCCTTCTGTCCCACACTGGGTGGGACCTGCCTGCCTCTGCATTGCCCCAACACTTCCCACTTTACCCCGTGCTACCTGAGAAGGCCACCCAAAACCTCCCCTTCCGAGCTTCCTCATGGAAGAGCTTCCCCCACACAGTGGGCAGGCACTGGACAAGGGTGTCCCTAATTAGCATAATCCTTTGATCAGGTCTGAGCAGCAGGACCAGAAATGACAGACAAGGGAACCTGGGGTTACCCAGGTGAAGGGGCTCCTTGGAGGTTACATCTGAGACAGGCAGAGCCAGATCCTGGCAGCAGGGAAGGCAGCTTTCTTCCTCTGCCTGCCGGTCACCCCTGAACGGACCTAGGAACCTAGGGACCTGGGCAGATGAGGCTGGGCCATGCTCACCTGTGCAACCTGCAAAGTGCTTAGCTGGTATCTGCGCCACTGGATTCTGGTTTCAAAATCACCATGGGAGAGCGGGCAGTCAGCGCCTTATTCACAAACAAGATGAATATGCCACAAAATCCCTAAGGACTCACAGCGATGAAACTAGGCTCACACAGGACACACCCCCCACTGTGGCAGCCCTTTTCTTCTCTCTCTTTCTTTTGCTTTTGAGACTGGCATCACTAAATCGTCCAGCTTAGCCTGAAACTTGTGATCCTCCTGCCTCAGCCTCCCTAGTAGCTGAGATTACAGATGTGAGCCACCACACCTGGAATCCACTTCCTTTTCAAACAAAGCACCTAATCTTCAAACTTAAAGCTACCTTCACTATGACGCAAGGTACAAGACTCCTGATTGTATATTCAATAATATTCAGTTGGGGGAGGAAGTATTATGTCCAATACTGAAAACCCACCAACCTTTGAGGTTTACCATAGCTGACAGAATGTATCTAATAAAAACATGAACTCAGTTCAGGAGGTGGGCGGCAGTGATGGCCGCACACAATGTGATATACTCTGTGTTGCTAAACATGACATTAAATGGAAACTTTATGTGTGGTTTACAAAAAAAAGAAGGAAAGAAAGAAAGAAAATCTCTTGAGCTCAGATGTCCTTTGGCAGGTAGGAGGAAAGCCCCAGGGCAAGGCCCACAGAGTGCAGGTTAAACCAACAGAAGCCTGACACATCAGATCAAAGCAGGACGGGGCGCTATGTCACACCGAAGGCCTGTCTAATAACTGACTTGCCCTGTGAGAGCCCCACTGAAGTCAGGGGCCTCCCTCAGGCTGTTTTCTGCTGTTAAAACAGAACAGCTGACACAGGTCATTTACAAGGAACAGAAGTCTATTGGGCTCACAGAAGGCAATCCAAGATCGAGGGCTGTACTTTCCACGGTGAAAATCACAAGGCCAGCGAGTAAGCACTCCAGAGGGAAGAGAGCTGAGCTCCTGCTCTTACAGACACCCACTCTCTGATAGGTGACCCACTCCTGGGATAACGACTTTCTTCTTCTTTTTTTTTTTTGGTACTGGGGATCGAACTCAGGACCTTGCACTTTCGAGGCAGGCGGTGGAACCACTGAGCTAAATCCCCGGCCGAACAGCTTTCATTTAGTTGTGAAGGCAGGACCCTCAGGACCCAGTCACCTCTCCAAGGCTCCACCTCTGAACATTGCCCTGGGAGATGTATTCAAAAGGCTGCCAGGTCCAAGTCCAAAGAATGAGTTTTCACAGTTCAATCTCAAGGTCATAAACCAGTCTTACAGAGCTGGTCATAACCGGAAAAATTACCATATTTAAGCATTTAAAAATTTTGCCAATTCGTAAAATACTAAAAAATAAGTGGCTGCAGATTTTTAATTACAAATCAATACATATGCATTCCAAATACCCATACATCATAGGTGTATATGAAATATGTAACAGTGAGGTTCTCCTGTACCTCTCTACCCCCATCCTATTTCTCAGATTTAACCAGTACTACTTTAGGAGACCCAGCTCTTCTGGGCTTTCCTTTCTCCCCACAAATAAACATATAGAGATGCACTCACAAGTGCAGCGACTTTTACACTACTTTTTCACGAGGAAACCTCAACTTCCTACCATAGACTGGCTTTCGGCTCTCCGTGAACTGCTTTTCACTGTATTTATTCAGATCCTGAAGGCCAAATTCCAATCCACGTCTCCAGCCCCAGAAAAACAAATGGACTCATTGTTTCCTGCACAGGTTTCAGCCTCACCCGTCTGTCCTGGACTGCCCTCCTTAATTAGGCCTTCTTGGTTTTGTTTTGTTTTGTTTTGTGGTACCAGGGATCGAACTCAGGACTGTGCGCTTGCAAGGCAGGCAGGTGCTGTGCCACTGAGCCAAATCCCTGGCCCTAATTAGGCCTTCTTTAGGAGCCTCTCCCAAGACCTATTTCCTCATTACCCTGAACTCTGAGTCCTTGTCCAGCTCCAGGGTTACCTAAATTAGGGACGCTGTCCTTGAACAGAGGCCGCACTGGGCTGGGAGCCTGGGGCAACCAGGGCTGGGGGGCACCCACCAGCCCTCGGGTCAACCAGACCCAGGGAGTCCTGGGGCTCCGCATCTATTTCTGTCACAGTCCTCAAGTTCCCTGGGGATCCAGTAGGGCAGGAATGGATAAACTTCCCCATGCAGGGCTGTGGCACTTAAGGTTTCTGCGGCAGACATTCAGTGCTTCCTGTTGAAGCTCATACACAACCACAGATGAGTAAATGTATGTAGGTTCATTCCCATAAAACCTTTTTTCACAAAAACAGGCTCAGGCCAGGTCAGAGTATGCTGTCTCCTGATCCTCAGGTCAAGCAGAGTTTGTATCTATGAGAATCACAAGAGTATTTTCTTGCTTTTTTGTCTTGACTCCCTTGTAAGACTGTAAGACCCCAAGGGCAGGACCCAAATGTAATAAATTCCCTGTAACCCATGTTCATGGACTTACAAACCATCAAAACTCAAAATAAGTTGAAGGAATTTGACTCGATTATACAGAGGCTAGACAATGAGAAATGTTGGTCATTTTGGCCTTAAGCCAGAATTTAGTAGTTACAAGGCTCTCTACTTTTAAAGGCTAAGTCATATAGGCGTTTCACAATATGCTCCAGGGTTTAATTACTAGGTGTATGACTGGGCCAGAGAGCTACACCCACTGCTGAGACTGACATGCACACATGTCATCACACGGAGAAGCGCTGAACGACAGCAAGAGACTTCAGGAAGGCTGCTGAAGCATGAACTTGCACGGAAACACTGACTGAACATAATCTGCGTGCCAGGCACAAAGACTTCTCTCTCATTGCCTCATTTATTTCTCAGACTCTATGAAGTAGAATCGGGCTATTCTACAGGTAAGGAGACTAAGTCAGAGACGATATTCTATGACTCGTAAGTGATACGATTTTGAAAGCTGAGTCAGAGGCTTCCCACTTCTTCCCTCTCATCTTCCCACCTCTCCCGCCCCACAGCCACTGTACCAAACTCCAGTGCATTTGGGCACTGGTATATTCTCAGACTTGGATAACACACCAGAGACAGGATGTTCCAGCCACTATGACCCTATAAAAATGCGATTCTTTCTTCACAAACTTGTTTACCTGCAGCAGTGACAAGCATTCACTCCTAGGTACCTCCCTAGAGAGCTGTCAAGTATGACTCACTTCCTCAGGACTGACAGCCACACCACAACAGTCGGGGGTGCAGGCCTGGGTCCTCCCATTTCTGCTGGAATCTGAGACAGGCCCAGCTCAAGCTCCAGAATGGGAAGGTGGGAGGTGGTGAGGTAACTCCACTGCCCACTGCCTCTCCAAAGAGCAGGGACACAGGCCTGACCAGTCAGGACAGGGTGGGATGGGGCTGGAGGGAGTGGCATGGAGAATCCAGCTTGGAGATTACACTGGTTCCTGTTTCCTTGGAGTCAAGGAGGAAGACCAAACAAAGATCGCCGCGGCGGGAACTTTGGGGTGAGGGCTGGTCTGGTCTGACTTCTGATAGAAATCTCTGATGCTGTTTTACAGTCAACCTGGCATGGATGTACCCACATAATGAAGGATAATCTGTATATCTGCTAGACCCGGCTGTATATGGTGTTTAAGTCATACATTTCTATGGTTAGATGGGCTCAGGCAGTCCAACTCTTCATTTTACAGGTAACTACCCTTTCGCTTGCAGTTTAACTCTGCCAAAGTCATACTACTGTGGGACTGTGTGATTCAAAAGTTAATTACTCCCCTAGATTCTGTTGTAAATTTGATGGTTGGAGTGTGTTTGCCTCGGGACAATGGACAATCAGTAATAGGGCGAGGTTACTCAGCCATCTGTTTGCCCTAAATCCAAATGTCCCGGGGCCCAGTATCTATAGGACAATCTGTAAACACGGTGGTCAGTGGTCGTAACTGTCAGTCAGGATGTCTGCTGAACATCAGCATGTGACAATGAGCCACTAACCTTTGTTCTTTTTTTCTGTGAATCCACATGTTAACCCCCCCCCCCCTTAACCCCCTATAAAACAACCTCGGACTCTGAGCCAGGTGCCTCTCTGAGCTATTTTGCTTAGGGAGTGCCGTCTGGCCAGACTAATAAAGGTCTGTTTCCCAACATGGCCGGTGTGTTCCTTCCCGGGTGTGCTCCACTCCAGCTCCTTGGAGCGTTTGGTAAGGCCTTTGGTCTTACATTCTGGAGGCACCGCTGGGATCCCCGGGTGTGCTCCACTTCAGCTCCTCGGAGCGTTTGGTAAGGCCTTTGGTCTTACATTCTGGAGGCACCGCTGGGATCGCCGGGTGTGCTCCACTTCAGCTCCTCGGAGCGTTTGGTAAGGCCTTTGGTCTTACATTCTGGAGGCACCGCTGGGATCGCCGGGTGTGCTCCACTTCAGCTCCTCGGAGCGTTTGGTAAGGCCCTCGGTCTTACACTACTAGTTATTATTAGACATCTATGAGCCCCCCAATCACAAGCCTGAAAAATATCAAAAGTCATAGGACTAAAGCAAAACCATGAATGGGGGTGTAAGTATAAACTCTGCAGGGTTGGTTTTCCTATGCAGTGTTCACAGCGTGGCAGCAGGGGTGTAGTTCAGGCCAGCAGGCAGTTTCCATCCCCAATTTATTACCAATGATGTATACTGGAGAAGACACACTGGAGACAGGAACACCCCTGGAATTAGATGTCTTCGTGGCCAAATGGAACAGCTGCTGAACGCCCATTCAATTTAGCTTGTTAAACACAAGTAATCAGGTAGCAATCACAGCACGGAAATTGAAACAATAATTCAGGCTCACACTCTGTCACTTACTAGTCATGTGGTCTTTGGACAACTGTGAGCTTTAGTGTCCAAGTACTGTAAGATGGAAAAACACTCTCATACTTCTATTAAAAGAGATCTGTGAGGGCAAAGTAAGATCAGACGTGTGACAGCAGAGGAGTCTTATACAAAAATTAGGCAGCTACTTTTTTGTCTTTCGTTTTCTATAATAAAGAATAGATTCCTTGGGCTGGGGATTTAGCTCAGTGGTTTCGCTGCCTGCTGCGCAAGCACAAGGACCGGAGTTCGATCCCTGGTACCAAAAAAAAAAAAGAATAGATTCCTCCTAGCCTTATGGAGATAATTTACATGCTATAATAGTCACACTTTTCAAATGCACAGTTCAATGGCTTTTAATAGCAACTAGGTAACTTTCTCTTATTTTCATTTTTTACATTTAAAGTGGGGCACACATGGTGGTATAAACCTGTAATCCCAGGACTCAGGAGGCAGAAGCAGGAAGATCACTGTGAGTTCAAGGCCAGCCTGAACTATGTAGCAAGACCCTGTGTCAAAAGACCAAAAAAAAGGACTCCTTGTAACATTTTCCTTATTTAAGCACTGCTCACTGTACTGTAGTTTTTAAAATCTAGTCTTCCCCTCATTAACTATGAGCAGGCCAGAGACAGTAAGTAACTTTTACACAGCACTTGACAGCGCATGGCCTGCTTCATGAACGGTTGGTGCTCTTGACCTTTGCATCCTATATTGTGCCTAGAGCTCCTACTTCATGTTGAAGAAGTTAACTTGAGTTCCTCTTGTGACTTAAGGAAGGGACTAGAAGAAGAAAATGAACAAAGTTTTACAGCTTCTCTCAAATCCCCTAACAGCACATTTGCACCAGTCAGAGTTTTGGTTTGGTTTTGTTTCTGATTTTTTAAAAAAAGTTTTGTTGCCAAACCAAATGTTCAGGTTAAGACTAAGAGGCATGGGCCAGGCAAAGAAAAACCTGGCTGGCCATCATCACCCCTCACCAGAAACCAACTTCAAGTCCAGTTTTGATGGCCACCTGGTGCTACATCCCTCTCCACCCACTCTGCAGCCCAAAGATTTAGTTATTAAGAGTCTATGACAAGGGCCAGGGATTTAGCTCAGTGGTTCCACTGCCTGCCTCGAAAACACAAGGTCCCGAGTTCAATTCCTGGTACCAAAAAAAAAAAAAGTCTATGACAAAAGCCCTGGCCATATTTGAATGTCATACAATATAGTTTTTGTCCCTCAAGGAACCTGTAATCTGGTATTTTAATTCAAAAAATTCCTATCATTTGACAAGCACTCTAGAAGTAGGTGTAGTTGGTAACTGTTAAGGTTTATATCTAGATGTCCCCTCAAAGCCTCATGTGATCATAGGTGGGGTTTTGGGGAGGTGACTGGATCTTGGGGACGTGATACTCATCGTAGATTAGTCCACTGATGACTTTACAGCTAAATGTCACGTTGGGAGTGAAGCCTGGTGGCAGGAGGTGGTCACTGGGGCACACCCTGGAAGGGTCTAGCTCCCTCCTCCCTCCTTCCTTGATCCCTCTTTGCTTCTTGCCTACTATGCTGTGAACAACTCTCCTCTGTCCTGCTCCTCTGCCATGTGCTGCCCTGCCGTGGAGCCAGCCAGCTGTGGACTGAAACCTATACAAACTGTGAGCCAAAATAAACCTTCCCTCCTTTAACTTGTGTGTGGTGGGCATTTTGTCTCAGCAATAAGAAAGTAAGACATCAAGCAATTTTAAAGAGGAGGAAAAGCCACAGGATTAGCTGTCTTGCCCAGGGTCACTCTTGGGAAGAGTAGAGACCCATACTCCAGTTGGTTAGCTCAGTCTTTTGCCAGGCTGCAAATCCCCTTGCAGCAGTTTAAATAATGATCCAGAACTCCAGAGGAAGGATCCTGGTTGGGGAAAAGGACAATGCCTTCCAAGACAGGGAAAGTTTCCATAGCAAATAATCTGGCTGGAGGAAGGATACCCTTCACAGAGCTGTGGGTGGAAGGACAGAAAGGGTCACTGGAGATCAGATCAGAGATCAGATCAGATCAGGCTTCCCAGTAGGTACTATGTCATCCATTTCAGACAAGGGGAAGGGGTAAGGAAGGATTACCCAGGAAGAGAGATCACGCTATCTTCATGATCAGAGGGATTCTTTGTTCTGGGTAACATAACAAACATGGAGAAATACAAAGATCTATTTAGCAAGTCCTGTGCTCTCTGCCCACTTGCCAAAATAAAAAAATCTCCTTCCCCCTTTGATTATTTATGTTGTTGGTAAGATATCTAATCTAGTCCTTGTATCAGTCAAGGACTAGGAGAGACTGAGAAAGTTTATTCATATTTACTCTAATTTCAAGTGGCTGTTCCTTCCCTCTTAAAGCTAAAAGATTAACCCATTCCGGATCCCCTCTGGAAAAGCCACACAAGAGCTAATTCCCACTCAGATTTCACTAAGTTTCAAGTTCCCCAAGGAAAACCTTATAAAAGTTACAGCCAGGAGTGAAACATATCATTTCTGCATACATAATTTGGATATCATAATGTTTTAAAACCACGCAGTCTAGGAGTGTTACTGAATCTCTAAGTAGTAAAAATTAAGAAAAGCAAACAATCTCCCCAAAATGTATTTCAGACCTTACAAAGGACAGGTAGTTTGTGATTCTACGATAGAACTTGATCAGTGCTCACACTGAAGCCTGATGAGCCACTATCAGTGGTATGAATTCTAAAGGCACATAGCCCCTCTCCAATCTGGCTTCCGGGGTTCATCCCATCCATTCAGATGCCCTGAAGGCCTCTAGACAGGAGGGAGTTAATTTTAAAATAACAGTGGTGCTTCTAGTTAAGATCTGCTGAGCTCAAAAAGGATCCCAGGTATTTTGCAAGAGATTCACAGTCAACCTCTGACCTATTCCAAATGTGCTCAAAAAAGAAGCACTCACTGGCCAACAGCCTTGGGTACTACCTTGAAGTAAAAGGTCTCATCTTGCTCTGAAATGATCAGGAAACTGCATAAATTGCTGTACTTTCTCTAAGGGACATAATTTGAGTTTTAAACTACATTAGGGACATACGCTATACCACTTGCTAAACCCAATAATTTCTTAAGGTATTACTTTTATCTTCAGATGAATAGCCAGGCATGGTGACAGAAGCCTGTAATCTCAGTATTTGGGTGGCTGAGGCAGGCAGGACCGCTTCGAAGCCAGCCTGGGGGCTACACCTACATCATGAGTTCAAGGCCAGCCTGAGCTACACAGTGAGTCCTTGTCTCAAAAAACAAAAATAAATAAATAAATAAAAGAAACTGAAGCCGAGAGTAAAATACCCAAAGCCACTGAGCTGGTGAGTGGCCTGTGGCTGAGCCTATAGCCCCATCCCAAACTGCCTCTGCACACCTGTGTTGGGAGCAATGCTACATAATTCTAGGGAAAAATCCTTTGAGTAGGCCTAGTTCTCCTGCCTACAGCCCAGCTAGGACATTCCAGACATAATTGCATTTTGGCCTCTGGTCACAACTGAGACCTCAGTGATCCCCCCCCCTCCCGCCCCCCATGCTGCAATCTCCAGGACAAGACCACACCTGTGGGAGACGCCAGGGAGGGACCAAATCTTCATCTGCATAATTCCTGATTGTTCTTAGATTTCCACTGCCCCCCAGCATTTTGTTACACCTAGTTTATCCCAAGGTGAAGTTCTGAACTCTATATTTCACTTGTTACATTTGTTTCCCGATGTACTGAATAAAAGGTGCTGCAAGCTAGGGGTCTTTCATCTTTGCTGCCCAGAGCAGCACTGATCAGACCCAAAGCTCAGCTTCTTCTCAGTCTCATTTGTCTACCTTTCCTGTAATTCGCCGTGTGCTGCCATGGCTCACAGGAGACTAGGACTTACTGCAGAGGTTCTGGTAACATCCCCTTTGTTCCATACATTTGGCACCCAACGTGGATGTGAATCGGATCCACAAGTGAACTCGCCTGTGAGACAAACTCGGAGTAAAAGAGACAACACACGGATCTCCCAGGACGATTTCCGGACTCGGACAAGGGACACTGGTGGTAAGAGTGTCCAGCTGGGGGTAATTTTCTCTTTGCTAAGTTATAACTATGGGTCAGTCTCTGCAAACAGAGCAGCGTAACTCTGCCAAATTACTTAAGTCGCTGTTAAATCAAGCTATGTACCCAGTACCTAAGGATACTGTGATAGATTTGTTAAAAGACGTACAAATGTACATCCCATCTTTTCCCCATAAAGCGACAACTAACTTAATATCATGGGAACGTGTAGGTACCGTTCTCCGTGGGGCAGCATTGCAGCATCCGGGGGGATCACTGAGGTCTCAGCTGTGACCAGAGGCCAAAATGCAATTATGTCTGGAATGTCCTAGCTGGGCTGTAGGCAGAACTAGGCCTACTCAAATGATTTTTCCCTAGAATTATGTAGCATTGCTCCCAACACACCTGCACACAAGGAAAGAGTCCCAGATCGTCTTCCGAGCACTACAGAGAAAACACAGGTTTTTCTAGTCCACGGGACCCCCCCGCCCCGGCCACCTCATCATCACCGGAGCCATCACCTCATCAAGGGAGCCAGTGGCCGAAGGACAGAATTCCCAAAGGCTCCCTCTTTTATCGGATCTGGTTTCACTAGAAGCACTCACGTCCTTAGGCAGCCCCCAAACCTCACCCCCTACGGTTTTTTCTTTACCAACAGCAGTGAGGAGCCCAAGGCTACCAAACTCAGGAAAAGCTACCAAAGGACTCCGGACACAGTCCTGTCGCCGACAGTGACGAGGGAAATTCAGCTATCCCCATGTGGGCCTCAGTTTCCTGGGATATTAGCAATGAGGTGATAAGAAGCAACCCGCACTCTTGATCTTCTGAAGAGTTCATGTACATGTAGATTATTTTTAATAAAAATAATTAAGGTCCCTATCCCTTTCTGTCCACTGTCCTCCCCTCTGATGCCACATCCTGAATCGAGAAATTCGGTGACCATAGCTGAAACGAGCTCACGGCACCTCGGTCACACAGCTATCGTCCTCTTCGAGTCCCCAGCAAGGAGCGTGTGGCTGCAGACTGGAGCGGGAGAAGCGAGGCCCTCCAGGATGCACCGGCCGACCGACAACCCCCCCCCCCCCGGCCGGGCTCCGCCCCCGCCCCCGGCCCCACAGCGCACCCACCGCCGCCCGGCTCGCCTGGGAGCTCACCTGCGTGGGATAGAGCAGCAGCAGCAGAAGGCCGAGGGCCCGGCCGCGCGCGCCCATGCTGCCGCCGCGCGGGTCTTCGTACCGCCGCTGGGTCCGGCTTGCTCCGCACCGCGCCCGGGAAGCCGCTCGCCCAACACCGACCGCTTCAGGACGGGCGCCTGACCAGCGAGTGAGCCGGCGCGGGGGTGTGACAGGCTGCGCGCGCAGGTCAGGAAGGACGGAGGCGCCCAGGCCCCTCCCCTTCCGGGCGGGGTTTGCGGGGGGCGGGGTTTGCGGGGGGCGGGGCCGAGCCCAGCCAGTGCCTCCCACGCGCGCGACTTCTCGGGGTGCTCGAGTCTGCGGCCTTGGAGCGCGGCTGAGCCTCGGGATCCAGCCCGGCAGGATGTTTGTGGAGCCGTGCCAGCCGTCCCCGGCCTCGATGCTTTAACTCGTTTCCCTTCCTTTTTTTCTCGTGGGTGGGCGAGAAGGTTTTAGCAACGAGAACGCTTGGAGACCTTTTTCCCAGTGAAGACCTCATTGCTCGGCCGGGCGCAGGCCTGTAATCCCAGCACTCTGGGGTCTGAGGCCGGAGGACCCTGAACTCCAGCCCAGACCTGGTCTCAAAATAAATAGAACAACCCCGTTCCTAATGGAAGGCGTGGTGTTTACTTCGGCCTCAATAATGCTCAGCGGTTTTCCTTCCCAAACCCAGTCCCCCAAAAGGCACCCGAGCCTGGGCACTGCCCAGAGCTGGCGGCTGTGACGCGAAGTGGCGCGACCGCGTGTGGGCGCGGGGGCGGAGCGCGGAGGGGGGCGGGGGTCCCTGTTTACGGTCTAGAAGACCCTGCCGGGGAGAGCGCGAGAAGCGCGCCACCTGCCGGCCGAGCCGCGCCCAATCGCCGGCCCAGGGCGCCGAGAAGCGCGGAGTTTGACCTGAGTGCGTTTTCAGTTCTCGGTGAAGTCAGGTAATACAAAAATAAAAAAGCACCTTCGTTTTTGAACCACACACTTATTATATGTTTTTGTCTTGCACTTATTTTTATGTCTTTTTTTTTTTTTTGGTACCGGCGATCGACCTCGGGTCTTTGTGCTTGTGCAGCAGGCGGCGAAACCACTGAGCTAAATCCCCAGCCCTGATTTCTATGTCTTGCATTTCTGATAACTTTCCCTCAAATTTCAATTATCCAGTCCACTAAAATGCATCATTTTGAAGTTAAGAGGCAGGTATGGTGGCATATGCTTGTAATCTCAGCACTCAGGAAGCTGAGGCAGGAGGATTGCCGCGAGTTCAAGGCCAAGACCTTGTCAGAGCAAGACCTTGTCTCAAAAAAAAAAAAAAAAAAAAAAAGTGAAGAAAACGGAGGTAAGGATCTCTTTCTCAACAGTGGAAACCTATTTACAATGAAGAGGTTAAATTTCCATGAGTAGCAGTGACCAAACTCAGTCGTAGGACCAGGATGGCGGAGCAAGAGCTGCTGCTTCAGTTTCGGTCTGCCTCCTCCCCTGCTCAGCCCTGCGGTGCACCTGGCTGGCCCTACAGTGGAACTGCAGGGATTTCCTCCGCCCCTCAGCCCTGGATCTTCCGAGGTCACCTGGGTCACGCTGTACACTCAAGTTCAAGAACCCTTGGTGTAATATCTTCCCTGGATCCCGGCCAGTGAGGTGCCCTTGCAGTTTTAGCAAAGTTCTTATGGAAAAAACCCGGAAACTACCTTTATTAAATGACTGATTCAAATAAAGACAATGTCAAACACCATGAGACACATTTATGGGATGGGCAGTAATCTGATGTGCCACAAATTACAGTATGTACACCATTCACCAAAACACTGCAAGAGTTGTTACACATATTTTTTTCCTAGGTCTTAGTCTTTTGTACAGTTTCTTTTTCTTTTTTTTTTTATGGTACCGGGGATTGAACTCGGGTCCTTGGGCTTGCGCAGCAGGCAGCGAAACCACTGAGCTAAATCCCTGGCCCTCTTTTGTACAGTTTCAAAAGGAAATATTTTTAAGTAAACTTACCATATTTCTAAGGGAAATAGGTTTTTGCTAATAAAATGATTCCATGCTCATGGTAGGAACTTGGAAAATACAAAAAAGTTCAGAGATAAGAATACAAAATCACTTTTAATTCTACTATAATGAATGATCCCTGTTACATTGTGGTTATTTTCTCCTGTTATGAAAATTGGTTTAACTTGATTGAAATCCTAAGAAAGGCTTTTTTGTTTGCCTACAGAATACTCAATGCCACTACCTTTACATTCCTTGTTGATCTCAGAATGATAAAAGACATAAGTAGAAGGAAAATAAAATTATTAGACGTATGGATCCTTGTAAATGTGCGAAACATCCTCCACTGAACTTCTATGTAGTTAAAAATATATATGTAAATGTAATATATGACTTTTACAGTAAGTACAGGCTTCTAAAGTAAGCAGAAACATACTATATAGACAGTTTTCATTGTGCTTTTTTACATTTAGCAATATGATTTTCTATGTCAGTACTTTTAATAGCTATATAGGGTTTTATTTCAAGTACATAACACCTCAGAAGTTAAGACATGAGTCAGTCTCGTCTCACAAGTGTCTAAGTCAATAAACCAGATCACCAACCAACAAAGATTTCAAAACAATTTCTCTCTTTACATTTCTACTATTATAGATAGCTAAGTTAGATAGAAATTAATATACAGTTAGAGAGGGGTTGGGGATGCAAGGAGGTCAGAACAAAAAAATAAAGACGTCAGAATTGTGGCTAGATGGGCCAGGAGTTTAGCTCCGTGGCACCGTGCCCACCTGGCAAGTACAAGGTCCTGAATTAGATTCCCAGTACCAGAAAAAAAAATTGTGGCTAGAGGGGGATCCGAAGAGAGCTAGGCCTCAGGATGGAAAAGTGATAGCCAGGCCAGGCCTGATGTCTCCCTGGAGATGAATGATAACTTGAGGTAAGACTGGAATCAGCATCGCCTGGTCCAGGGGCCCAGACAGGCACCAGACACATGGCGGGTGACCAGGACATCCAGACCCATATTCCCCTCCCTGCCCCCAAATGCCTTTGTTCTTTCCATGTACCCTTGCTACGTGACTCATTTCTCTATTGATCAACATTAGCTAAGCGGCTATACTTATAATCCTATAGGTTGGTTGTAGTTTGAGCCATGTTGTACCCATGTTGTGATTTTGCTGTATAAATTACCCATGACAAACCACTTCGGTGACCATCCGTTCAGGACCCCCCCTGTCTTTCAGGAGCTTTCTCGTAATAAAATTTCCTGCTCCTAACCTCCTTTGTCCCTTGGAATTCATTCTTCAGTATTCCAGGGACTTGTACTTGGCATATCTGACATCCAGCAGGCTGCGAGTTATGTTTTTCCTATATCATTAGTACTTGCGGAGGGTATGTGTGTGGTCCCAATAATAACTCATTTCATTTCCCATTTACTTCCTCATATCCCTTAGCTTGTCTGGATTTCACAAAGCCTCAAATCTTTTTTCTGTGCCCTCTGTCTTCCTCGTGATGCTACATCACAACAGTCTAAAAGCTACTGAACATTTCCCTTATGGAGAGACGGGAAAGACGATCCAAGACAAAATTGTTTCCCTGGAAGACTGAAGGGGTCAGCTTGGAATACTCATGTTAATAGTTTTGATCCACTCCGTCATTTACTTAATCTGCCTCCTATTGCACATTTTGTTTGGCTCATGCTGTTAGAAGCAATAGTGCAGTGAACCATTTTGTATCTAAATCTTTGCAGACATCTACAAAAGAAGAGTCAGGAAATTTTTATATTGTCAAGTGAAAGGAAACTGATATTTTGATTACTGTCAAGTTGCCTTCCAAAGGGATTGCGGTTTATACCTTTGCCAACCACAGATGGCGGTGCCTGATTCCCCACCCCCTTGCTGACACTTTAATTTATATTTCTGTAATGATAAGTGAAAATAAGAATCTCTTTATACCTTTCTATGTGATTTTAAGGTACAGTGGTGCATTTCTATAATGCCAGCTGCTTGGGAGGCTGAGGTGGGAGGATTGGGAGGCTGAGGCCAGTTTGACAATGTAACAAGATCCTATCTTTAAAAAATAAAAGGATTACATTTCTTTTTCTCTTTACTTCCTGTCACTTTGTTTTCTTTTTTATATTGATTCATAACAGCTATTAAGAAAATTAGCCTGTTGATCTAGCATGTGTGTTGCAGATATTTTATTAGTTTGTTTTCAGAGTAAAAAAAATGTTTGCCCGTTTTCCTATAAAATTTTAACAATTTCATAACAATCCACTTAGAATTAGGTTGGCACAAGGAGTTATGTGGAGATCCAGTTTTGAGCTGGGGGTGTAGCTTGGAGGTAGTGCACCCCAGGGTTTGCTCCCTAGTACCTCATAAACAAACAAAACATCAAAGAACTCAGTAGGTTAAAAAAACCCAAACAACGAATAGTTATTATATCCCAGTTTCTGCCAGCCAGAGATTTGGGTGGTTCCGGCTCAGTCTCTCACTAGGCTGTGGTCAAGACGTCAGTTTCGGGTACTGTCCTGAGCCCTCACGGGGCTGCAGGATCTGCTTCAAATTTGCTTTGGGCAGATGGCCTTTGTTCTTCATGCCTGCCTCAGTGTCCCCAAACATGGTGGCCACTTCCTCCAGAGGGAAGGAGCCAGGACAGAGTGCAGCAAAGCCACAGTCCCCTTCAGGTGCTAGCCTCCAAAGTGACATGCCATTGTTCTGTTGTCATACAGACGCATTCTGTGCCTCATAGGAGGAAGCTTATCCAAGGACAAGAATACTACCTAAGGAAGGGACCACCAGAGCCACACCATCCATGTGGCCAACGCCCAGAAGTGTTCAGAACAGTTTTACCACTCAGTAAAGTTCATTTATGCCTTTTCCCAGTTACCAATCAAAAGGTGACACTACTCTGACTTTTATCACAATAAACTGTTTTTGCCCATTCTTAATCTTGATGTAAATGGAATTAGTCTTTTATGTCTGGTTTCTTTCACTCAACATTCCGTCTATGGCTCTTCTGCATTGCTGGTAGCAGTAGTTCATCCTTTTTTGTTGCTGAATAGTTTTCCATGGTATAAAATACTGGGTTTTTATGTTTACCATATGCCCTTAATTCTTTTGGGTTCTGTTAGAGCTCCTTACTTAAACAAGCTGAATTTTACAGACATGTTTATTTAAAACAGCTTACAACTCACTCATGACTTTAGCGCCAGTGGTGACGACTGACTCAGAACTACATGGGTCACTGCTGGTCAGACTTATGGTCAGATGTTACTCACCCTGGCAAGGATGCTGGAGTTGATGGTTAATCCAATCCTGGGTGTGGTATCACTTCCAGTCAGGACACTAGTGCTGTGGGAAGACCTTTCGATCCGGCAGGCAGGTTTCAGACTGGCATTGCCTTCTCTGGAGGATTCTGTCCTGCGATACATTCTCATTTGCTTTGGGTGTTTTTCTTTTTCCAAATCTTTTCTAAAATAGGGAGTCCGAATCCTGTAAACTGAAAGCTTTCTTTCTAAGATGACTCTCACAGCTTCACAGCAAGTAGGAACACAGAGACCATTTCCTTCACTGAATATTAGAGGCTTACGTCCTCCTGAGAGGGGAAAGAATCGGAATTATGGGAAGTCACTCTCCCAGCTGACGGAGATAAAGCTGATGAGGCATCTTTCACATCCTTTACTTATTAAAACACAAATTCATGTTTTTTAATGATTTTGAAGTACTGCTAACAATAAAGGTAAGAGTACTAGGGAAGGTTCTAAGACCTTCCAGACCCACCAATCACACACACTTTTAACTAAGGGCTAAGGATAGTCAGGTGGCATCTCATAGTGAGAGAGCATGCAAGAGATCACATGGCTGGACGGGAAGAAAGGAGGCACCGGCTCACTCTTCTATAACCACCTCTCGGGATCAACCTGCTCCATAGAACAGCATTGACCCTTTCAGGGGAATGATCGCAATCCAATGACCCCCCAAGGCTCCGCCTCATTCCATTACATTGGGGAATTAAGTCTGTACATGAGTTTTGCGGGGAGAGCCATATTCCAGCCACAGCAGCATGTAACGTGTTTTGTGTTTGTTTTTTTCCTTGTATTTTGAAGCATGAATAAATAAAAGGGACATGAACTGATGTGAGACAACCACAGGAAAGACCATAATATGTCATGATAATTGCCTCCCAAAGCCAGGTTTCTCAACTCCAACTTGGGGATTAGTAGTGCCTATTTCACAGGGTTGTTATCGGGGTAAATGAGAAAATGCATGTAAACTTTAATAAGAGATTATCTATGTATCAATCCCTTAGCAAACATCGGTTGCTGGTTTACTGTTATTAATAATCGGTGACACATCCTGTGGTCACCACCAATGAAACTCACCCAGTCCCAGTGCCCAAACCTCCTAGTTATGAAATTAGGAACTCAGCTTCTCACCCCTACAATCTGCAGGCCCAGCTCAAAATGCAGCCATCGCTGTCTGGCTCCAAGCAGCCTGGTATTACAGCGTGTTCTTTTCCTTTTCAGTGCTACCCCTCCCAGGGTGGGTTATTGGTGAGATGTAGCTTCTGGTGGTCGAAGAGGGTAGAGAGCACAGAGGGAAAGCTGTGGGGGCTTCTCTAGATTCCTGATGTCACTGCCGCAAATGTGTTTCCTACACAGGAAACTCTGCAAATCCGCTGAGTATTTCACAAGAGAAAGCCATTGTAAAGGACTGGAGGGCCAGGAGCACCATAAACACAAAAATAGAAATCAGGAATTTTTTATTTTCAGTGTCTTCAGTGACTATCCCAGGGATTTCTGTCTGAAATGAAAACCTTTACAAACCATTATAAATGCTCTCTATAGTAGAAATAACAAAATCATAGGTCCATTGGTAAAATAAAGCTTAAAGAGCTATTTGAGATCCCAAATATCAACATATTTACTAAAAGAATTGACTTATTCATTCTGAAATTCCATGCATTTAAAAATCTTGTACAAATGACTTCTAAGAACAAAGGGAAAACACTGCAAAGGCAAACTCAGTCATATATAAACTTTATTTTAAATTTTAACATGGAATGTGTCATCAAACAGGTGTAGGTAATTACAAACTTTTGCAGTTCAATTTAGCAGATGATTTGCACAGGAATCACTAGTTTTAAGTCTTAGGCTGCACAGTTTAACTGAACTGTGAGTTAGGTTAAATAAAATAAGAATCACTTAAATGTGTGCAAACTAAATGCAATTTTTAAAACAGGCCTTTTGTTTAGGCTTTGGTAGGTGATTGATCATCTTCCCCCGCTATGGATAATACAGTCTCATCTAGATCAAACGCGATCCTTCTAAGGTATATGACCCCTCACCCACCAGAAGAAGGCCTCTGTTAAATGTTAAAGCTACTAGGTTTATTCTTATGGCTCCAGTATTGTTCGAGAATATTATCCATATAAAACCACCTAAGGACTAGGCCAATGACAAAATGCCTTAGTAAAAACATTAAGTTTGTAATTTGTCAGTACCCAAAATACTGTTTTGTTTTGGATCCGTGATGAGCAATTATTTTTGGCAAAAGGGTTAACTAAAGGGAAAAATATACAGTACTTAAGGCTACATTATTTTCCTCCTCAAAATGAATACAGCTTTTTGAAATTCCCATAGAAAATGTGTATTTGTATAACTTCGCTAAATAAAAGAATGTCAATAAAGAAATTGGCACTGCTTTCTAGCTACCAAGATGTTTTATAGCTGGTGTTGTGGTAACAGAGTTGTCTAATCTTTGTCTTGAAATGAGGTGGAGGATTTCTGTGTAGCCAGTCTGGCTGAGTCTCTGAAGGCTGTGAGTTGCTCTTGACTGGCTTTGCTTGTCACACTGACCAAAATATGCTGATTTTTATGGCATTAATCATAAAGTTTTTTAACGCAAAACATTTATTGGTACATTTTAGATATACATAATGATAGCATTCATCATAGAGAATTTGTACCTGTACATGATGTATCTTGCTGCTTTTTTTTTTCTCATTCCCCTCCCCTCCCTTCAATCCTTCTTCCCCTTCTTAAATCATAAACAGTTTTAAGGGAATATTTTCTAATTTCAAAAATCATATCCTATCAATTACTGACTTAAAGATGATGATTTTAGTACCACAGGAAGTTAGTTAAATAAGTTATTTGGGGATTATAACATTTCCCTCCATTTTAACATGTCTTTACATAGAACACTTGCTGGAAGCCAGCACAGAATATGAGCAGGAAAACTAACAGTTTGCAGATAACAGAAACTATACTGATATTTACGGTAAGATTATAGGAAAAAAAGTTTAGTTTTTGTGAGCACAGTTAGGCACTGACAGGCAGTTAGACACCATTGATCATAAAGTGCATTGAATATAATTTTTAGCCCCTTGAAGGAATAATAATTCAATAAAATTCAGGATTCTTTCTTGGGAATCAATCAACCCAAGGACATGCATAGATGAGTGCTTATTAAATACTAGCAGCCATCTTTTTTTTTTTTTCCAGTACTGGGGATAGAACTCAGGACCTTGCACTTGTGAGGCAGGTGGTAGAACCACTGAGCTAAATCCCGGGCCCAACTAACAGACATCTTTAGTACTTATACTCCTCTAATAGTCATTGCAGCACATCATATGGGTCTATATCACATTTTATCTGAGGACCTCAAAGCCATTGTATTAAGTAAAGTGGTGTTGGAAGTTCAAGATTCCGCAGTTTATTAGGTCTACTTACTCATGGAGTGGGAAATAGACTCCCAGAAATAGGACCAAAATAAATGTTCAAAGAGACAAGCCTAACTCTTTCATGGTTTGTAATTTTCTGGACTTCCAAATTTGCTACTGTTATCCTAGCATACCTGCAACATCGAGTAAGTGAAAGCAATTTTTACATGTCAGGAATGAGATGAGGATTAATTAACAAACATACAGTTTGTCTTTTCTATAGTGCACTAGTCCATCTTTGAATAGTATGTGGTGGAATGTTGGAAGTTGTTTTCCAATAATGCATATTTGAATATTATTGATTCCCAATAACCATGGTTATGATCTTTAGGTGGAAGAAAACATTTTACACTGGAATGACATATATATATATATATATATATATATACTTTATCACACCTACATTTAATGAATAAGCAAAAGCACATCCGTTCATTGAAGGTCAGTCATTCTTTCCACCTTTTAAAGGAACAAGGCTTTCTGTCTTCTTGCTTAGTACTGAAAACCCTGTCTAACTTCAGATTTAACTGGGAGACTCAGGTTAGCATTGTTGCCAATGAGTTTCTGTGGAATCTGTAAATATGCCAGGCCTGGAGCTGAGTGCCAGGGCAGTGTGAGATGCTCATCCTAAGTGAGGAAAGGGGCCCCCTAGCTCCTCTTGTTCATTTGGTGCACAAAACATAGGGACCCACAGGGCAGGCTTTCAGTGTATATTTGTTCTTAAAAGAATTTCCAACCCTGTTTGAAAAGCAATTTCTTTTTTGACAGTGTGGATAAGGTTTCTGTCTTTCTGTCAAATGTGGAACTAAGTTAGCTCTTCCTATGACCTTCTTTACTTTGGAGGAGACGCAGTATGCGTTCATTTTTGGTTAGTTCTGCTGGAAGTTCATTGGCCTGAAAGAGGATGAGATGAACATTAGTGAGTTCCCATAGCTGGTATGGTTTTAAGGCCCCCAAAGAGGGCACCTGACCCACACTTTCCTCTTGAGTAACGAAAAAATCCCCAATGGACTCTCTTTTATATTAAGGTTAAAAAAAAAAAACTCCTTCAGATGTATAAGTGTCACCCAGTTTCTTATCTCATGGTTAAAGTTATTTTTCTGTCTAGTCAGATCTTCACCAGACTAACATCCGGAAGAGCAGGGCCTATATCTTATAAGTCATTATATATTCATTTCCAGCACTTTTTTTTAAACTCCCTTTTTTTTTTGGTATTGGGGATCAAACTCAGGTCCATGCACTTGTGAGCCAGGCATGGTGCCACTGAGCTAAATCCCTGGCCCTTCACTTTTTACTTTGGGCCAGGGTCTCGCTAAATTGCCCAGGCTTGGCTCAAATTTGTACTTTCTCTTTCAGCCTCCCAGAATGCTGGGATTACAGGTGTGCACCCCACATCTAGGTAGATCCATCTACTTATAGATGGACCTCTTTCCCATGCACAATAATATCATGCACTGTTCGTATTTGTTCACTGAGTTACATAGATCCTCTAAATGTTGACACATTTTATTGTGCTATATCGAGATCACATTCCGTGATTCATCAGAAAAGTCTTTTTGGACTGGGAAGCTATTAAGCTCATAGAGGTAGACACAAGTTGTTTGAAAAATGGTGTTCTATGAAAAAGTGGCTGGTTCACTCTCTAATTCAAACAATTCTTTAGATATCAGCATACTCTAGCATATAGCAAAAGTGTATTACATATATTTCTTTTTTTTTTGGTACTGGGGATCGAACTTGGGACCTTGCGTTTGTGAGGCTGGTGCAAAAACCACTGAGCTAAATCCCTGGCCCAATATATTTCCATTTTGACACATAGAATCTTAAAAAGATGTACAGTAGGGGCCAAAATGTAACAAAATTAACCTTTTTTTTACTGTCTCATTTAAGACATTCTTAAGTAAAACTGGTAGTTTTTTGTAAAATAATTGACAAAATGTATAAGGCAGCTAATAACATTATAAAATGTTTTGCAGGATGGTTTGGGGCCCCCTGGTCTGATGTGGATTAAGGCAGTAGCAGTTTTACCCACCATTGCTTTTGTACCAAAGAGAAGATGTCAATACAGTGACAAAGGTGACAACATTTTTGTGTGATCAAGAGTGAGCTGCCCTGACCAGGTCTTCAAGCCCCTCAGGGCTCAGCAGTTACAGAGAATCAAGTGGATGTTTGGGGCCAGGTAGAAAAGTGTGAGGAGGGCCGGGGATGTAGCTCAGTGGCACTGAGCCTGCCTTACAAGTGCAAGGTCCTGAGTTCTATCCCCGGTACCACCAAAAAAAAAAAAAAAAAAAAAAGTGTGAGGGATGGCAGAGAGGGCTTGGGTGTGGATGTGATCTGCTTCATCTGTATTTCTGCCCTGCAGCCAATCCTGGAATCCTCACTGCTTTATCTGGATTTTGATCCTAGGTGAAGCTCTTGTCCCCATCTTCTATTCTGGACTCAGTTCCCCAGCCCTCCTATCTGGCTGGGACCTCCCTTGGTGGGAACTCGGAGTTTGCCACAGCAGTCTGATATGCAGCATGTGTGGCAGCCGCATTCCTGCCCACCACAGGGACCTCTGATGTTGCTGCTGGACCGAAGCAGAGAGGAAATGCTATGCTGTATACCAGAGGCCCCTCTATGGGGTCAGAGTCTACTACTGGCTCAGTTTCTGCAGGAGCAGATGTTGCATAGGCTTAACACCTTGGGTCTGCAGAGAAATGCTGCAGGAAAACAGCTCCATCTAGTCTCAGAGAAACACTCAGGATTAACTGCGCTGTTCACATTAGTTATTGGTCCACGGTGAGCAGCCGGCACGTAGCGAGAGCAACTGAAGATAGGAAGGAGCTAAAGAGCTGTACCTCTGTCTACCAGCCTGCTGACTTTTAGCAGCCATGTGACCATCTACCTGCATTTCTGCATCTCTTGCCATTAAAAAAAAAAAGCTTTATGCTCACAAACTTTGTTGTCAATGTTTGGTCAATCACATTATACTTCTATGTGTCACCCTTATAGGTGTAAAAACCTGGTGTCGATCCTCCTTTCTCCTGCCTGGCCCCCACTCAGTTCTCAGGTGAATGTACTTGCGTGGATGTTATGATGGCGTGTGCCCCAGGGTGCTACCCACAGTGGCCATCTCTTTCATGACGGAGCAGAACTGGAGGTCGACATCCCAGATACTACACTGTACTCTTTGCTACTTTCCTGCTTTAGTTCTTGTCCCTCTGTATTGCAATTGTTTGCTTAACTGCCTTTATTCTATGCTAAACTCTGAGCTCCGTGAAAGCAGAGGCTATGTGAATCTTATTCACTGTTGCAAGCCCAGCACAGAGCACAGTGTATGGTACAGGTGTTCAGTCAGTGTTTGTTGAATGAATGAATGAATGAATGAAGGCCAAGAATACACTTTCAAGAGTTCTAGGTAGCTTCCAGAATCCCAGCACCCTTGCTTCTGGAGCTGCCATTAAAGATGCTGGCTTCTGTCATGACTGATGGGCAGTGAGGGTTTCCTTTCTTCCTTTCTGGGCAGCCACTCCCAGGACTCAGAACTTTCCCAGTATGAGCCTGCAATATGAGTGCCACACACTCCATACATACACTCCACGCTCCAGGGTGGGTCAGAGTCTGGCATCTCACCGGCTGGAGATTGCCTGTAACCATCACCCTGATGGTTACTGCACCACTCTAGGAGACACCAGAGGAACTACACTTTCAATTTCTATATGAAGGTACTACCGTGTTCCCTTTGCCTTAATTCAGCCCTGGATACCTCACCAACAAAGACTGATTTCTAGGAAGTCTGTGTATAAGGTCTAAAGATAAAGTTGAAAAGAAAGGGAATTATGACTTCAGGTGGCTTATCGCATAGCTAGGCCAGCTCATGGAAAACAAATCTGAGTATCTCAGGAGGAGATAAGCAGAAATATTATCTTCAAGCAATTCAATGTTAGGAGTAGGGAGCTAGTACTTCTGTTTGCTAAATAAAATGGGAAAAAAATTACCCTTGGCTTTGGCTTGTTGTTTAACTAGCGCTTCTTAATGGTTCCTTTTCAAAATGTCACAAAATTATATTCAGTGGACCCTTGAGTTACGACTGGCCTGACATACAAACAGCTTGGGTTACAATCCAAATTTTAGTTTTAATTTAGGAACAAAGTTTTGAGTTATGTATGACCTGAGTGCTGGCTGCTTATGCTTCCAGATAGAAATACCGATTAAAAAAATTTTTTTTGAGCTATGTAGCTCAGGCTGGCCTCAAACTCACTATGTAGCCCAGGCTGGCCTTGAACTCACGGTGATCCTCCTGCCTCAGCCTCCCTAGTGCTGGGATTATAGGTGTGCACCACCACACCCTGGCTCAGATACAGATTTAACCCTGAAAGACTTCTGGAAGGAGCATTACAACATCCTTTCCTGGGTGGGGTTCATTGAGAAATCCTGGGCCGGTGTCTCTAAGGACACTGAGATTTGCCTGTGTGCAAGAGAGAGACTTTGAAGACCGTGTAGAGGAGCCTGAGCCTTCAATTGACCAACCTGAGTTACAACCAGCCCTCGGGAATGAATTGAGTTCACAAGTCAAGGGTCCACTGTATATGTATATATGTGCGTGTGTGTTTGTGTACAGTATGAATAGTGTATATTGTATATGTATATATGTACATATGTACGTGTATATATGTATAGAACTGTGTATTTATTTTTTCCAATGTTGGGAATCAAACTCAGGGTCTCATATGTGCTAGGCAAGTGCTCTACCACTGAGCATAGAGCTCTATCTCTGTTTTTGTTTTTATTATTAAAAATGTTAACATAGTCACAGACACTTAGAAAAAATTCAGAGTATGTATGGAATAAAGCAAAAATTTCTTTTCATTTCTTCCCCTGTTAATAAATGTCAACCCCTTGTTCTTCCTCAGTGATTAGTCATTAAATGTTGGCTCTTCCCCCTCAATCTGTACATTAAGTAAGTACAGTTTAAAGTGCACATTGACAGGAGTAAGTACAATAACAATCATTTTTTCAACTGTTATTGTGTACTCACTGACTTCCAAGTTTAGCCTAATTGTAAACTAAGGATTTAGAAGAGTTGGTGTTAAAACTGAGGCGTGCGGCCTATTAACAACAGAAAGGCAACATGTTTTCCAAGTAGTCACCAACCAGCACAAGCAACTCTAGGGACAAGACCACCCAACTTATGGGGATGGTGATAAACTACCAGAACCAGACGTCTTCAGGGGACATCTCCGATGACAGCACACCCCTGCTTACTCCTCGGAACGAACCGGCCCCCCCCCCGCCCAGCCCTCTCAGGAGCTTGCGCATCTGTTAATGGAAAAGCATTGGTGATGTGGGTTCCCATGTGCTGCCCAGGAACAACCTACTAATAACGCCCCTACCACGTGTCATATAAGTATGAAGACAGTGACCAGAGCCAGAGAAATGCTTAGGAGGAGGCTGCCTTGTCTCTCCACACAGGGAACAATGGAGTGGAGAGACAGGGAAGTGAGTACCTTGTTTCTCAGGGCTGGGTCTGCCCCTGCTTCCAGGAGCAGGGCAACTGTTTTAATATTCCCGCTTAGCACTGCCGCATGGAGAGCCGTTGTGCCATTCTAAGAGAAAATGACAGTGTGGGTTAGCAGTGACCAACAGCCAGCAGCACTTGGCTTGGCTTTCATCATAAACCATCTCGGCAATGACACTGCGATGCCTTACTTATCCTCCCTTGAAGTTTCAAAGTCACATCACCACCTAATACTGCGTTCTTAGACACACAGCTGTGGTCAGTAGAAGGACTGCCAGTATTCTTTGGAAGGAAAACATGGAAGCCAGCCCCTAGGGTGCACATGACTTCATGGTCGCTTGGGTGGTTATATAGACTTCAGAACATGCTGCAGAAAAAACAGCAGTGCTGGGCCACACTGTCTTTCTTGAAGTCTTTGCACTTTTGGTGAGCCACTTCCAGCAGGACTGGAGGAACAGCCATGTGGCCAGTGTCCACTGATAGCCAGAAACACTTTGTCCAGAAACACCAGGGCTAGCAGGAGAGACTGTGGAGTTACAGGGCTTAAGGGGAAGTCTGTGGGGTGAGGCCATTTCCCTGAACCCGTTAGATCATATCTGAGCACCGAAGGGCCTAGTAGATGGGCCGCTGACGTTAAGACACTTAGCATAAATGTTTATTGAAATAAGGGAGCAGCTGAAAGCAACATGTAAAAGGGTTCCAGAGAGGAGAAGAGTAACCAAACTGATATAACAACGATGAGTAGAAACAGGACACTGGTTCCAGAAGGTACATAGATCTATAAGTAGTACCCAAAAGCAAACTTGGTATCCTAATTAATGACTCGTAGTAAGAACCACTAGGATTTTTGTAAAAGGATGATGTCATACCCAGAGAAAAGTTCCAGCAAAGTAGCATTTTTCTATGGTTGCTTTCATAATACTTATGGTAATTAACCTGGTAACATTTCAGCAAGCCTAAATATTAACCTATGTATCAACTGCCTATTTGCAACATGGCTAATAAAAAACAAAAGCCAAAAAAGAAAAGACCTGTTAGAAACAAGACTAGATATTGCAAAGTCCATTTCTAAAGCTCCTTCCTTTTGTTCATAGAATTCACTTTTATAGATGATATTTTCTTATTTTATAAAAATTTTTAATAAGTGCAACTTTCTGGTTTTGGCTTCCAGGTTTGTGGAAGGTTAGAAGTAGCTCATGAGGAGAGTGGAGAGGGCCAAGTGTACTGACAACAGCAGCTCTGTATTAGCTGACAGCAAGAATGGAGTCTAAAAATCTAAAGGTATTCTAAAAGCTCTTGGAGTTGCTCAGGGGCGAATAGATTTTATACACATTGATAGACCTGAGGGCACAGTCCCCACACTACTAAGTCACTGTGCCACGTTAGACAGGTGCAGCGCCCTCTACTTAAGAAAGAAGGGGGTGCACATACATGGGGATCAGCAAGCTGTGGCCCACTGTGGTCAAGTCTAGAACACAGCTTGCTTTTGTACATCCTGTGAGCTAAGGGCTGGTTTTGCATTTAAAAATGATTTTAAAGAAGAATAAAGGGAGAATATTTTATTATATATGAAAATATGAAATTTCATAAATACAATGCCCTTAAATAATATTTATGGGGACACAGCCTCATTCTTTTGTTCTTTCTCCAGCTGCTTCCCTGCAACCGTGGCGGGTTGAGCAGCCTCAGCAGAGCCCATACAGCCTGCAAAGTCTGCGACATTTACTGTCTGGTCCTTTATGGAAAGTTTGCTGACCCCTGATGTATGCTATAGCTTAGAAATATTTTGGTCCAAAGTGATAAAAGCTTACCAAAGAGTTTTTAGGCTCTGTTTCTGGAAGGCCCAGGACTTGGGAAAGTCAAATATTCTGAAATTTCCAGGCATTTGTAGCTAATTTTATTTCATTTAAGGTAACTAAGCAGAAAGGTTCTCTGCTCAGCATAAGAAAAAGAAGGCCATAATGGTTTGTTCTTTCTTGATTTCACAGATCTTCCAAATGATACCAATATGGTTTACTTTCTAATTTGCCAATTTCATTTCTATTATCTGGTTTTTTTTTCCTGGAAAATTAGGTACTGATAGACTCTGTTTGCTTTTTTTTTTAACCTTCCCATCTCTGCCATGGGTCTTTAGCAACAAGTTGGAAATGTGTTCCAGTACCATAAAAAAAAAAAAGAAAGAAAAGTAAAAAGAACACACTAACCACGCTGAAAAATGCTACTGGAATCCCCAGTATGGGCTTATCTTCTAACCTATTTCCTTTATAGATTGGTAAAATCTTTCTTTAGGTCTTACCTTCAAAAGACCAAGAGTGGGTGAGAATTTAAGCAACTCTTCTATAACATCATTATACCCCTTGTTGGCTGCTTTCAACAGTGCTGTGGTACCATCCTGAGCAGAGAATGGGAAATAAAAGTTGATTATTCACATATATTTGTGTTAGCTCAGAACAAAAGAGTCAGTTGAGAACTGGCAGCAAAGTATTTGTGTCAGAAACAGGAAGAAGGTGTAATGAAGCACAAATGGGCAATGTCTCCATGTAGGAGCATTTTATAGCATAGTAAGCAGTTAATTTTGTATGAAAGAGTATGAGACACAATATGTGATTGTTTGTATCAGTGGTGGCAAACCTATGGCATGTGTGCCGCAGCAGTGTGTATCACTGACAGCTCTAAAAGGTTCACCATCTCTAGTTTATATGATCTTAGAACCCTGCCATTAGAACCTCTCCAGTCCCTTGGAACACTGGGTCAGAGACAAGGAGAATTCCAAGCGTGTATTTTTAAGGCAATGATGGTCCAAGAGGCATTTTCTGCTGTTATTAATGACTTAGCAAAAACAGTTTAACTCTTTCATGATTTAAACTATTGTTGAACTTGATTCACTGTTTTAAAAATTTATATAACCTTGTAGGGGGAAGAGGGAGGGTAGATTGAAATGTGTTTAAAAAAGAAAAAAAGAGAATGAGGAGGAGGCAGAAGAGGGCAAAGACAAATTCAAATTCAAGAACATTCAGCTTCTGTCACTCTGTCATCATTTTTGGCTCCAGAAGAGTTTTTCTGACTTCCTTTGAGAGTCTCCTGCTTTAATGTACCAGTGCTGTGCGCGGCAAGGCCCTACCTTACCCGCCATTAGGCTGCAGCTTCGCAAGAAGGCAGGTAGGATTAGGGGATTTTTCCTTCCTGGATTCAGAGATGGTGGGAAGAAAGAGAGAGGACAGAGGACAGTGAAGTGGTCCGGCATATGCCTTCAGATTTCTCTCTTCCGGATTTGGAGAGAAGCTGGATTGCATAAGCAAAGGTAAGACAAAGGCAAAGAAGCTGGATACAGGGAGACAACGAGCAAAGAGCCCAGTGTGGGCCGGTTCTCCCCAAGCTGTTCCTAGCTCCTGTGGGCCCAAGGGCCTGCTGTGGGGCCAAAGGAGGCAGTATCAGAGTTTACTGGGAACAGCAGGCATGTGGGGGATGTGTGGAGGGGCGTGCAGCTGAGGAGCAGGGCTGTGGTGCTGCCAGCTGAGACAGCCCCCCGGGTCAAAGAGGACTCAGTCTCCCCAGTCGCTCCAGAAGTCACCGGCGGTGGAGGACAAACAGGCAGCACCACCTGCTAAGTTTCCACAGAAGAACTAGACTTGGCTTTCCGACTAAAGGGCAGGCGGAGTCTGGGAGGCAGCCCAGGCGTGCTGCAGACTAGGTAAACACCCCTCCCTGTGGGCACCGCCGGTTCTGTGGGGCGCTCTGCCGGTGGCCCAGCCTCCCTGTCCCTGGCACTCACATTCCGCGTGGCGTCACGGTCGGCTCCGCGCAGCAGCATCACGCGCACCACCTCGCTGTGGCCCATCTGGGACGCGATCCACAGGGGTGCCGTCCCGTCCTGCGGGCAGAGGAGATGACAGCATGACAGGGTGTCACCCACCCGGCCGCAGACCCACGGGAACACCAGTCTCCGAAGCTGAAACCCTGGGAAAGAGCTTCCCGTGGACACAGCCATTCTCCAGCTGATTCCCACCCGAGTTACCCAGGGAGAAGGAGGGGAGGTTCTCAGCTCCGTGACACAGCTGGAGTTGGCAGTGCCTGCACTTGACTAACTGCCAATGTCCAGTTTTTGGCTTATACATTTAGCCCTTTTAGGCTGGATCTTTAATTCCAGAGTGTGGTATGGAGTCCGTGGAAGGCTGTTGAGAACCTTGCTCCCAGGGCAGCCAAACTAAGCAGAACCAAATTCCACACACCCAGAGAGAAAGACCTGGCTGACTCTACTTCTGCCCCAAATCATGTATTTCTCGGCTGCTCAATGGGGCACCTTCGGTGCTCACCATGTGCCCTGCCCCACAAAGCCCTTCCTGCCCACACAAGAGTGGCCTTTTCCCCTGAGGTGGGGTCTGAGGGTCAGAGAACTCAAGACTCCTACTCCCTTCTTCTCGTGTCCAAAACACCCTACAGCCACATATGCCTTAAGGGAGATTAGGTTCATTTTACATGGAAGGTGATGCAGTTTCTAGGAGGTGACACACACTAGTTAAGCAGGACATTTGGGGCAGCATTTCCTGTGTATTATTCCCAAACGTCCCCGTTTCCATGAACACAAGGACACAGGCTGAGATGATTGTTCCAAAGAGGAAAAGGTGAAATATCCAAAGGATGGAATAGACCTCAAGGTGGCTCCTACCAGAGGGAAGGGAAAATGGAAAATGCTTCTAGAGCAGGAAGGAGAAGCTAGAGAGATGGCTGTCTGTGTTCTCCCTCTCTGGGTTGAATCCGAGGGTGTGGGAGAAGGTGGGTAAGTAAGCTGACTGTCCTAGAAACACCCAGATAATTTCTGGGGAATTCCAGATGGGGAAGGATTTTCTCTACTTCTTAGAATTAGCCCAGGAAAATCACAAGCCCCATAGAAAGGCCCTGAGAGATAGAAGAGAAATGGCGGTGGGAGTTATTTGGGCCAGTGGGCCTGAGACGCCCCCTCATCCCTGTAGCCCACATCCAGCCTGCATCTTTATCCAGGAGCTCCTGTCTCCCTGAGGGAAATTAGAGGTGCTGAGGAAACAGTGCCCTGGAGGAAGCCTAGGCTGGAAAGACAAAGTTACAGAAAAGAGCAGCTTCATAAGTACAGACCAGGGTAACGCCAGTACTATGGCGGACGAGCTGCGCCTCTGGGTACCACTGCAGGGTGCATGGGGCATGGGGACCCATGCAAAGTTCAGCCTTCAGTCTCCCCAATGCTCACCACAATGCAGGGTGACAGTCTGACTTCTGAGAACTTGGGTCACATTGGAGAGAAGGACAAGAGGAGGAAGCAGAATTCAGAACTGGCTAAATTTAACCTCTGAAGTCATTATGGGAATACAGCTGAAACAGTATTTTATCCAGACAAAACTGGTTTATCTATCTGTGGAAAAGGGGCTGAAGACAAAGATGATGCAGTTGTGGTATATAAAGTTACATTTTCTGCTGCAGCGTGTAATTTCAAACCAGTCTGCTAGACAAAACAGGGGCAGGACAAATGTTCACTGCTGTCCTGGCAAAGAGAGAGGACCAAGACTTTTTGAGTGGGGTGGCAGAAGATGACAAATCAGAAGCCCAAGGGTACTGAGAGGCGGTCAGAGGGTTTGGCACCTCTGTCTTGGGAAAACTGAGGTGAAGAGGTGCTGAGATAAAGGCCAGAACATTATAAGAGGCACCTTTTACCCACCTCCTACTTTTTCCAGGGCTTCTTGGAAGTAGGCTTGAACCTGAATATTATTTTACCTTCATTCATACTTTTACTTTACTAAGCACTTCTACATTCTTTTTAAAAATTTAATTCTTCCAATTTATGACTTGATCATTCATTCAAACAAACAGTAATAATTAAGCATCTTCTCCATCTGAGGCAAGAAAACAGAAGACCAGGCTTCTGTTCTCAAAGGGACTCGGTATAAAGGAGAAGAAACGTATGATTGCAGTGCTACTTAAAGTTTGGACATCAAAAGTCCACAGTGAGCCAGGAGGGGCCCTTGTACTGTGTGGGGCTTAGGGTCAGCTGCAAAGATGGGGTGATGCCTGAGCTGGGTCTTGGAGGAGGCCCTGGATTGTCAGGTGCAAAGGGAAGGTCATTTCAGGTAGGTAGAAGGCAGCTCGAGTGCAGCCACAGAGGCTTGGATAGGGATGGCCTGGCAGGCAGGAGAGCTGTCCAGCTGTTATGGAACAGGGTGTGGGCAGGACTTGGAGAGCTAGAGAAGCTGGCTGGGTTCCACCGAGGCCTGAAGTGTTGCCAGGTCAGTTCTGTTTTCTGGGGAGCTCCACCAGAGGGCAGGCAGGGCTGCTTTTCAAGGGCTTGGTTGTTTTAGTAAAACTGCATGTAGAAAAGTGCCCAGATGTCCAACTGGTAACACTTATTACTATTAGTGATTTGTAACAGTAATGGGAACATACAGATCTATTGTCTTAATCAGGATATTCACTCTGGGGGGAAACTAGTCACCGTTCCTGGCTGTGAGATGGGGCAAATGCCTCTCAGCTTTGCATCCTTTTCTGCAAAAACATTAGCCTCAAAGAGATATTATTGAATAAGAAAACACATGTAGAGGTGGTTTGCATCAAGTCTGGTTGACAGATGCTTAGAAAATGTTAACTGAATACTAGTGAGTATCACTTATCATGAAACACATTAAGCACCTTAACCTGTACTTCTGCTCACCAAGTACTTCCACCTGCTTTATTTAATTTGCTTCTCCCAGCGACTCTGAGATAATTGCCTGGAGAGCAGGTAGGAAGACTGGTAAAAGGAGATTTGGGGACCATCTGCATATTGCATTTTTGGTTAGTAGATTCTCCAAATCTACTTTCTGAACCCTGGGAGTCACATGGGAGTTAAAACAATATTGTCAGATAAAGCTATGTATCCATTGATTATCAAGTTGTGAATAGGAGAGGTGTTCCTCTTCCGTGCACCTCAGTTTCTGTTGTCTCTTCCCCCTCTCTTTATAACGGTCTGTGCTTTCATTTTCATAATGAAAATAATGGAAAATGAATCAATTTATCTCCTTTTGGTAGCATTATGGAGAAAATCAGAATGGGCAAAAGCTATTTAAAAATATTTTAAAAGGCTTTGAATACTTCTGGACAAAATAGTTTAAAAATAGATTATGTTAACCAAATCACTGCGAGGTGGAAGTTATAACCTCTGCAGCACTTAAAAAAAAACCAAGGAAATAGAGCATTTAGCTTGGAGAAGGTCAGATTCACAGGGAGGGACACAGCAGCTACTAATTACCACCTGTGTGCATACCAAATGGAAAGGGATTTAGATTTATTTTGCAGACCAAGGGATAAAAAGGCGACTGATGGATGAAAGCCTCATAAAGAGCTGAGGTCAGTGTTAAAAGGAAATACTGAGAGCTGGCTAAAGACTAAGGCAGTCAGATAGTATTGAGTTTCCTAGGCCTGGAGGTGTTCAACAGTGGCCGATTATTATAGAAAGATTATTACACCAGAAGGATGGTTAAATAGGGTGACTTTTGCAGTTCCTGCCAACTCTTATATTCGAGATCCTCTAACATATTCTGTAGGTAGACCACAGCACTAGATGAAGTATATTACATGACCATTGTTAGAAACTAATCTTATATGGGCTTATTTAGGCTCCTCTAAACTTAGGAAAAAATAACTAAAACCATCATCTTCCATAGCAATGGCCTACGAAGTGGCATGAGCTCTTTGCTTCCACTGCCTTAGGCCTGGGATACCTCCATGTGCCAGTCTTGGGGACCAATTCTACCCTAAGTTGGGGGCCCAAGGGATGCAAGGACATTCATCAGTAGCAGATGGGGTTCAACATCAAGACAACTTTTCTACCAGCCCGACCCTAACCTAGAGCCACTGCATTAAGAGTTCTACAGAGATTTAATTATCACAGCAATCCCACTGCAAAGGTACCATTATTGTCTTGGTGTTACAGATTAAAAAAACCCGAGGTTCAGGGAAAGTAAACAACTGTCTGGAGGTCATGTAGTTAAAACTGGACAACTGTGTTTCACTGCCTCTACCCTGTAAGTGCCAAACCCTCCCTTCCTAGAGACTGGCGTCTGGCTCCCCAGCTGCCCGTGACAGTTTTCCTGGGGCTGATGGGCTGCCCATGCGCCCGAGCCCCGCATTTCAAGCTTCCTCTGGTGGCCAGGCCTGGCTCGTTCTGCACTTCAGGCTCCCAGAACTCCTTGCCTACGCCTCGGGGCATTCTCCTCAGTCAGCACACCTCTCCTAAGGTCTCCCCATGCAGGGGGCCTGAGACAGAGCCCTGCCCTCCCCAAAAGCGCAGTGCCTGGCTGCTCCCATCTCCAAACCCTCAGGATACTATTACGGCTCTTCTTTCTCCCACTGCCACCTCTGGCTTGGTCCTCTGAGCTTGGGACCTGGGAGAACATTTACTATCTGAGTCCCAGCAACTTTGCTTGTCCACAACCGACGGCTCTGTTAGAGTGGGCTTTTTAGGGGGGCTTTCTGTAGGACTTCAAAGAAGCTTAGCACATGAAGAGGATCAGCCAGAGGAATGATGATAGGCCAACCTCAGCTCTGGGTAAACAGAATCAGATCTTTGCCACTCTAGAAAATATTATTTTAACCAGGCATGGTGGTGCATGCCTGTGATCCCAGCACTGAGGAGACTGAGGCAAGAGGATTCTCATGAGTTCGATGCCAGCCTGAACTACATGATGAAGTCCTATCTCAAAAAACCAAAAATAAAAAAGAAAATATTGTTTTAATAAGGTAGCTGAACTGAGTTGGGAAAAAACATATGTCAAGGCATTTGGATGACAGAAAAACCTGACTAAATGGACAGGTAGTGATTAAAAGGTCTGACAACTCTGCTTGGTGAGTACACCCAGAAAGAAATGGAAGTGAGTTTTGACAGTGACCATGGATGTCAAGGATCTCTGTGACTCTTAACTTCTTAACACACCCTGGAAGGAAAATCTTTTCAAACTTTAAATCAAGAACATCGTTGTTCCAATGTCTGACTGTGGCTCGCTTTGTGATTATGATTCCACAGCATAAAGTACAAAAATGGTCTCCATTAATTCTCCATTACAGAGTTACAGGGAAAGTCATTCCTACCACATTTCAGATTCTCTACAGCCTGAATCAAATGTCAGCTGAGTAATTTCAGTGTGACTTTATGAACGTCCTGTCACAGAATACCCTAAAATGTCAGGATCCCAAAACATGGTGGTACAAAATTACAAATTAGATTCACCTATAAACATTAAGAAATGAAACCAGGCAAATATCCTTGTCTTTATTTGGTGAATTCAAGAATTTTCTGTTAACAATTCAACGTCAGCAGAGATTTCAGAACAGAACTGGCCGGACAGTGTGCAGGCCATTTTAATGGAAACTTTTAATTACACTTCTTTTTAAAAAATTTCCTTATAATTTGCAACCAAGTCAGATAGGACTGTTATCACTTTTGTCATTATTTGTATTTTTAATTTTTTTCTTCTGGCACTCAGGACCTTGAGCTTGCAAGGCAGGTGTGATGCCACTGAGCTAAATCCCTGGCCCTTGTATTTTTAAATATTTATGGTATGCGTGACGTTATGTGTTTTGTCAAAGCAGAATTAAGCCAGAAGAGTTTATACTTTTAGAGAAGGCAGGACTTGAACTGGATTGACCTGGCTAGGTAACAGCTTCTAAATATAAACTCATAGCAGATAGGAAAATTGTTTATGATTTGAGAGCACAATCAGGTGAGTGTGCTCTGTGAAAAGGAAATGTTCCATTACTTTTTTCCCCCAGGTAATTCTTATTTTATAAAAAAAATGCCTTCCCTGAATAGTAGTCTTTTTAGAGTTGGACTCTTACCTTTAAAACAACTACATTAAACCAGGCATGGTGATGCAGGCCTATAATTCCAGCACACTAGGAGGATGAAGCAGGAGGATCACAAGTTCCAGCCCAGTGTGGCAATTTAGAATTTGTCTCAAAAAAAGAAAAAAAAGGCTGAGGTGTGAGATGTAGCTCAGTGCAAAGACCCGGGGTTCTATCCCCAGGCCAAGGGGGAAAAAAACCATCTTTGGAAGGACAAGTCATTCAGTCCTTAACCAGGTTATCTTCACCCATGGGCCGGTCATCCACTTTTAAGGTGGGGATAGCAGCTGCAGTGCGTTACAGTTACCACTGGGATGCTGGTTTATTTTTTACCTTCTTGGCTTCAGCATCTTTGTGTGAGTCGAGTTAGGATCAAATGGACATTATCTATGTAAATTTGAAATACCACCTCTTATATGAACTTTTTTGGGGGAGGGTAGTACTAGGGAGTCAACCCGGGGCCTCACTCATACTGGACAGCTGCTCTACCACCGGCTTTATCCCCCAAACTTCCATTTTGAACAAGGTCTTGCTGAGTTGCCCAGGCTAGACTCAAAACTTGCAAGCTTCTGCCTCAGGCTCCTGAGCAGCTGGAATTATAGGCGTGTCCCACTGTCCTGGACTCTGTGTGTGTGTGTGTGTGTGTGTGTGTTATAACAAATAATACCTGAAGCCTATGAATGATACAATCTGTTTCACAAATAGATTGGCTAAAGTGCCAGACATTAATTACTTTGGAAGAATGTACTGGTAAAGACTTGATAATCTTGACACTATCTCATGTCTAAGTTTATAGTGGTCTATTTGATAATGGCCTCAACATAAAATTTATAAGCAGCCAATTCCTTTAGTTAATTTTGGCAAAATGAAGTCTCTGATTCATAATCAATCAACAATTTCAAAATAAGGACTGACAAGAAAACACTAAACTCCTACCCCTAAATGTCAGGTTTGGCAGGTCTGACGGCGCAACTTTTTCTAAACTTCTTCTATTCCAAGAGTGTTTCTGAGGCCATCTAACACTAAGAAGATCTCTAAAATCCTAATAATATAGTCTTATAATCACAGCAGTGCCTGGCACATGATAAATGTTCAGGAAATATTGATTGAACATTAAATGAAACCATTTTCAAAACTTTAGGAGCTTGAAGAAATTGTCAGGCTTATCCTGCCCAGCCTCTTAATTCTCAGATAAAGTCCAAGAAAGATCAATTTGCTCTTGATTTTAAAACCACACAGCAAGTTATTATTTTGTTTTATTTGAGAGAAGGTCTCTCTAAGTCCTTAAATTGTTCAGTCTGGGCTCAAATTTGTGATCCTCCTGCCTCAGCCTCCCCAAGTGCTGGAATTTCAGGTGTGTGTCACCACTCTCAGCTCCAAAGACTCTTTCTTTCCTAAGGTTTCTTCTAAGTTTAGGCTTCTGAAGACCTAAGAAGGCTGTGGCCAAGAGCTCAGACCAACATAAAGGTTTCCATAGCTATTCATCATATAAATCTCTGATCAATTATCTGATCAATTACAGTGGGAACTTGCCTGGGAGGCATCACTAATAAGAAATCAGCTTGAGTTTTCTCTAAAAAAAAAAACCCTACCTTTATAATACTATTTATTGTTTTAATCTGAAATGTTTTGTTAAAAGCTAATTAGGGCAGAAGTAATTCCTATACACAAACAACTGATTTTACTGCCTTATTTGTGGAGGGCTCTTGATCCTTCATAAAGTGCTGCCTGAGTTATCTCCCTCCTTTTAGTATCAGTTAATTGATCTGCAGGCTGTTGGTAAAGGAAGTCTCGATCCAAGAGCTGAAGGTGCAGAACCCACTCATGATGCCAAGGGCACCAGCTCCTGCTAGGTTTGATGGAAGAGGTGGTGGGAGTGATACGGACAGCTAAGTTAGGTAGAAATATTGTAGGCAGTCAGGCAGAGCTAGGCCCTCGAGGGAGTCAGTGCAGAGAATGAGAACGCATTGAAACTATTGGGGCCGGGGATTTAGCTCAGAGGTTCTGCTGTTTGCCTCGAAAGCGCAAGGTCTGGAGTTCAATCCAGCACCCAAAAAACAAACAAACAAAAAACCAAAACTGTGGCTGATATCCATTGGTTGTCAGGCCTCAAGCTAAAGATGAAATGCCTATATATCTCTGAGGGATAAGCAAAAGCTTGAGTACCACCCTTTTGAGATCTATAAATAAACCATTATCTCATTAAAGATGGGCCATGTTTTTCCCACCCACTAAGACTAAGACTAAAGCTTCTAAGGATTATTGATCAAAGTTAATAATGTCATCCATGTATGCTTGCTACACGACTTGCTTCATCACTGGATCAATATTACCTAAGTGACTGTACTTGTCATCCTATTGGTTGATCACAGTTTTGTCCCACCTTGTACCCACCCCTTGATTTGCTCTATAAAACCCTATAAGTGGAATCTGCAGGAACCCATTTTCCAGGTCCCCTCCTGTCTCTCTCAGGAGCTGTCTCTCCCTTGATAAAATTTCCTACCCTTCACCTCTTCCTCAGAATTCATTCTTTGATTTTGGGAACACGAACTCCAGTGAGGAGATAAGGCAGCATATCAGCCGGCTGGGGACTGGGCAGGGCCTTGCCTCTATTTACCTATGTCCCAGGCCAGCCAACACTTCTTACTTCAGTGCAGCCATAATTTATTTGAACAGGAGGTGGCAGAATGTGTACTTGACCTCAGACTCCAAACACTCAAGATTCAACATTGTGATGTCAGCTCGCTTTTGTAGCCTTGCTGGTGACTCCAAAGCACAGAACAAGACAAACCTTTCAAAGATTAACTTTTCATGGCAGAGGCAAAAGGGTTTGAGGATGCCAGGAGCCGCTGGTTATCTCAGGCATGTGCTGCTAGGGGGCACCAGCCCTCCCTGCCTCACACCCTCGGCTGGAGCAGAGCTCACCAGCGCACATTACCTGCCTTGGTTGGTTGACTTTTGCTCCTGAAGACAACAGTAATCGGATGACATCCAAGTAACCTCCTTGGGCAGCTAGAAAGAGGGCAGTGGCTCCATCCTGGGAGGTAACAAATTAAGTGTTCAAAAATCGTGTCATGTTTAAGAGAAATTAAAAATGTAGATTCTAATATAATTTTCCATTTCCATCCCCTCTTAGGTTTCTATCCTTTTGTCAATTAAGAACTAAGTTTTAGATTTAAAAAAACAAACAAAAACCAAATACCTCAAACCTAGTTTGTGTGTTTTTATAAATTAGGAGTGACAGTGTCCTTTCACTTAACTCTTCTGTCTTTCATGCTCTCTTACCCCTGTCCCTCAGTGTGCAGTGTTCCCAAGTAGTAAAAGGCACAATGGCCTGGGTATGTGGCTCAGTGGTAGGGTACTTGCCTAATATGTACAAGCCCTGCTTTGATCCCCAGAACCGCAAAAAAAAAAAAAAAATTACAAATAGAAAAAAAGAAAGAAGCATGATGTGATTAGAAAAACTGCCCTAGAAGGAATGTCCAGGAAGTCTCTCTCTGCAGCTACCAACCATACCTATAAACCCAAAAGGCAATCTTCTATAAAGCCAAAGAAGTGCTACAGTTGTCTTGAGTTTTTCTTTTTAATGGGGGTCAATGCCTTCTGGGCATTTTTCTCTTGGGAACAGGTCACTTGGTGGTTTCAGCAATGTACTGGTCAGCTGAGAGCATTCATTCCCCCGGATGCTCACTTCATCCAAAAGCACAGCAAGCATCACTGTTTTTAGATGGTGCTAGAAAACCTGAGCACAGCCTAGTGGAAAACACCCACTAACTACTGTACTTCCCACAGGGAAGGCGGACCACAAGTAAAACACCTTTCCCTGCACATCCAACCTGGCGTGTCATGTGGAGGGTACTGGATTTCCGTGGGTGGCTCTTTCTAGTCAAGCTACACAAACATACACTAGTGTACACTCTCACATATACTTCACCTATACATAGCCAAAGAAAGAGCCAAAGCTTGCCTTGTGTTTCTTAGGCTTGGCCACATTCAGAACCACCTGTTGCTCAAGTGTGACCTTAGAGATCCCAGTTTGGTTGCTTGGAAATCGATATTTTTTGAAGTTCCCCAGATACTTCTAAAGGGTAGCCAGAGTTGAGAATCACTACTTGAGATCATTGTCAAGTCAGTCATTCCATGAGTACTGCTGCCCACTCAAAGAGGTTGTGGATTTTGCAGTACAGGGGCCAAGGCAAGTTGTTATGGACTTCAAAGGGCCTGTGATTTGTCAGAGTTAACTAGGTAAACCCTGGAAAGGATATTCAAATGAAAATGCTCATGCCCACACAGCTCATTTCCTGGCTATGAAAGCATAGTGCCCTAGGCATAGGGCTACTCTAGTTGTAGGATAGCCTAAAATGTGATTCCTAGATAATTTTAAGTAGAAATTCTTCCCCTTCTCTCCATGAAACTGTCAAGTTAGCTCATCTCTCCATTTGTAATTTTTTTTCCTACAAATTGGAAGAACATTTGCCATAAATCCCATGGAAGTACAGTGACAATTAAAAGAGCCCTTGGGCGACATTGCCAATTAGCTGCAAATAGACCCACAGTAGCTGTGGAAGCCTTTCAAAGGTCTACACTACAGTGTACATATGTTTCATGAGTCTTCATCCTTCAACCTCACTTTTTTCAAACACACTGATTTTTCCTCTTTGTGCTCTTCCTCACAAATAACTCTACAACAGGAGAGTATATTTTGGCTTTCAGCAAGTCCATATGCTGGGTTGTGTGGTTTGCCATACATACATATGAGTTCTAAAGACCTTAATTGCATAGGTGCTTGAAATGTCTCAGACATACAACAATAAAAAAAGATAGCAAAGATGGGTAAATGTTATATGGCTTCTTTATGGCAAAAGCTCATCTGGTCAACTAGGTCTTTTCTCCTGGATGTCTGAGATTCAAGTTCCACTGTTCATCAGAATGTTTTTCAAGTTGGCATTTCCAGCCTCAGTGTGATGAAGGAAAGAGTGTCCCCTGAAGGTCCCCATGAAACACACTCACGTAAAGGTGATCATGGATGTTGGCTCCATGCTTCAGCAAGGTCTCCACCACCTGCCTGTGCCCATACTGACTGGCAGCCAACAGGGCAGTGCCCCCATCCTATGGACATGAAAGTATAAACACGTTGGAGGGAGTGCAGACACGTATTTCACCAAGCAGATGCTCCTCATGGAGCCAGAACTTTGGAAGAGAATTTTCCCTAGCTGCCCTTGACCTCTCTATGTAGGCCATGGTGGTCTTGAGTTTGTAGCGATCCTCCTGACTCAGCCTCCCAAGTGCTGGGATTACAGGTGTGTGCCACCATTCATTCGGGGTCCATTTTAAGGACATGATTATGTTTTATACTTGGATGACTTGCTACAGATACTGATTCAGATACAGTTATTTCACCAAGTTATTGTGAGTTAGAAATTTCTCATACCAAATGCAAATCATCTATTTGCCTCTCATGGGGAAACAGAAAACAGAAAGACTGTACCAAGTCTTCTCATTTCCAACTTGGCTTCTCCAGTGGCTTCTGGACAGACACCCTTTTGAAAAACATTGGTTCCTTCCTCTGGTGCCACTGAGTTTAAGGTGCTTGTGTGGGGTAACACTCTGAGGCCACTGCTTTCAAGGGTCCAGATCTGCTTCCATCAGGAGATGGCAGGTAATGACAGCACATGCCGTGTGCCCTCTCTCTGTCCTACTCATTATTTTTCTCTGAGCATGTGTGAATTTGTCCAGGTCTCTTTTAAAAAAGTTTGGGCCCTAAAAGTAGTAGGGTATTGTAAAGTAGGTGTGCTCTGATGTGGAGTGGGCTATCTCACTCTTCCTTCTACTCGACTTTATCTCTGCAGCCTAAATTAGAATTAGCTCTCATGCCAACCACGTCACACTATTGGCTCATTGAGTTTGTGGTCAATGAAAATCATGAATGCTTTTATGCCTAGTGCTCCATTTTTGGAATACATAACAATGGAACAGAATACACATTTTTCTCTTCAAATTCTTGTTCCTTGACTTTTTCTAGGCGAAAATATATATAAATTTTGTGCAAAAAAATCTCAAAATTTGTGACTTCTGGTTTAAATGGGTTAGTGGTCTTTCTCAAGTGTACAGGGCATTATTTCTCCCTTTGTAGGATGGCTGGGTTTTTGGCTCTGTGGCCATGTAAGCTAATCTTAAATAATTCAGGAACATTAAATCTGGCTCAAAATTATGAATCATAAATATTACAGTGCGGTTTCTAAATTGGGAATGGTGTTTTTGTTCAACGAGAGCTCTCATTTCAGAGGGTTCAGTAGCTGTGGGATGGGCCCCAGAAATCTGCCTTTGACCAGTCATGTGGGGACATTAGAGTAAGCAGGTGGCCCCACCAGTCAAAAAACTGCAGGAAGAATTCTTGAGTTCATAGTGTAGGGAAAGGTGGGGGACAGGCAGGCAAAGGTAAAGGGCCTCAGTGAGGTTTCTGGCAAATAGAGTTAAACTCCTGCTCAAGACAGTAGCTAAGAAAAACAGAGCGCTGATAAGGCCTGGCTCACTTCATGCCAAGGTTCAATTCCCTCCCCTGCCCACCTCCAATTAAACACAAAAAGAAACAAAGTGGAGAGGGAGCTATATTATAGGGAAAAACTCACTTAGTACATAAAATACACACTAACACTAGACACACACACACATATATGTGTACATAGATATTTTGTTGTTTTCTCACCATATTCATACACTAAAATGTACATATGTCTCATTTTTGCTAACTTGTCCTTGAATGTGGGGCTCTACTTTTAAAATCTCACAAGATGAGCCCTTGGACAGACAGCACAAAGGGACCATAGAAGTGCTTACCCAAGAATGTGCATGTAGGCGATGGAAGGGACAATGGTCAAATCAGGGGTCTCAGAGCCCAAATAGCCAACCAAGTTATGACAACTCTCAAGGGGGACAGTTCCTTTCTTGCCATGTAATAAAAGGGGCTGAGAACAAAGACCCCCACCAATTCCGGCTCTGGACTCCCTACCTTCTTCCGACAAGGTAGCTATCTATCTCCTTATTTTTCTCCCTTTTTCCAATCAAGAGATTTTGTTTTTCCTTCTGAACTTATATCTCCAATTCTGTGATTGATGTAGGGGTTTTTTTGTTTTTTTTTTAACCCCAGATAAATATCTACCCTCATGAGAGGAAACAGTAGATAGGCAGCGGACATCCTGGGTGACAAAGAGCAGCTGGAGGAGGGCTCCCCAGGGGGTGGCCAGATAGTGGGGAAAGTGTTGAGCTGGGCCTTGAAGGGGGAAGCAGAGGACAGGGACTGAAAGCTGAGGTTGGTGGGGGCATCAAGCATCTGCTTCACAGCAGCAATGGGCACCACTGTTTCAGAGCTTTGTCCAATCACTTTTCCTAGCTTTTTGCCTAAAAAGGTAACAGAATAGTAAAAATAATTAGGAGAGAAGAATTTCTCTTATCATTAAAAACACAATTTTAGACTATAATTTTTATAGATTTAATCATAAAGAGAGGAATTGCTGAAATGAAATCCCTCCCCCCCGTTTTTTTTTGTACCGGGGATTGAATTCAGCACCTTGCGCTTGCAAGGCAGGCGGCAGCTCCACTGAGCTAAATCCCCAGCTCAGAAACAAAATCCATTTTTTTTTATTTTGTAGTGGGGATTGAACTTGGGACCTTGAGCTTGCAAGGAACAAAATCCATTTTGATGACAGGATAATATTAAAATTCACAGCCTCTTGACACTCTCTTCTTCCCAGAGAAGTGACACCTGTTTCTCGTAGGCACCTGCAGCTGACCTAATGGAAATGTGCCGCATTGCTTATCCTGGGCCCTGTGTTCTGTGGGTTTCTGGGACAGCAAAACTGGCTCCTGTACAAAGGCTCTAAGTCAGTATTAACTTGTTAACCAAGAGGACAGAAGCAGCCGTGGGGTAACACAAGATCTCATGGATTTAGCTCAGGAAGTTGAGATTTAGTTTCTTAAAGTTTTCTATTTTTACAGCCATCATTTTTATATTGAAAAATAAAATACTAACAAAATATATTTTATATTACTGTAAATTATACTCTATATTTGGAGGCAGGAACACTTTCCACCCACAGGGTTTAGAAAAGACAGAAACCCTGTATGAAATTCAGATTTACATAATAACATTTTAAACAGAAAAAAACAAAGCCTACCAAAAAGTCTCTTAACATCTAAATATCACATACAATAGATAAGAAAACCTAAAAGTTTCCAACTTGACAAATTTTCAAGAACTCTTTTTTTTAATGATTAGACCAGAAATAACCTGATGATTACAAAACTCTTAGGGAAGTTCACATTCTCCTATTATAAAACATTGTGTAAAATTATGAACACAAAGTCGATCTCTATGCCATCTTGGCTTTCTTCTCTATATGTCAAAAATGAAGTGGGAATGGTGGTACATGGCTGTAATCACAGTTACTCAGGAGGCTGAAGCAGGACGACCACTTCAGGCTGGCTTGGGCAGTTTGTTAAAAAAAAAAAAAAAAAATGAAAAAAAGAGCTATGGATGTAGCTCAGTTCTGGAGTGCTTGCCTGGTGTGCATGAAGCCCTAGGTTTAGTCCCCAGCACCACAAAAAAGAAAAAGAAAGAAAATCAATAACTTCCTTAAAGAAAGAACCACATTACCTTGCCCAACTATATAAACTGTAATTATGTATTATATATTTCAGTGAGGATAGCTTATGAAAACAAGCTGCCTGCCAAACCACCATCTCTAGAAATCTCTCGGATTCCCCAGGATCAGATTAATACTTCCAACAATTCTTATTATAGTGTTGGGATTAGACTTCAAATAGAACAAAGCACATGGGAACAGGGAAAGCCAGAGAGCCACTTGCTGCTGTACCCTCCTTGCTTAAAAAATTTAGTGTTCCAGTATAGAAAGCAATCAGTACAAGAGATTCCAAGAAATTCCCCATGAAATTCTCCAGTTTTGTATCCAAAACAAAACTGTCTGGTTTTTTTTGGATCCGGGGATCGAACTTGGGACCTTGCACTTGCAATACAGGCAGTGGAACTACTGAGCTAAATCCCCGGCCCCTAGTCACTTTAACCATTTTTATGTTTTGTTTTGTTTTTGTTTTTTTGGTACCAGGGATCGAACTTGGGACCTTGCGCCTACAAGGCAGGCGGCAGAACCACCTGAGCTAAATCCCCGGCACCAAAACAAAAATGTAATGTTTGGAATGGAATACCTAGGACTCTCCTGAACCATCCCAGGTAACCTTGTGAAATCTACTTCCTTAGGCTTGAGAATCTTGTAAAAGGGGAAGCACAACTTTGTACCACAGATGAGGAGAAAATTGATAGCTGTGGCTGCTGAAATCCTCCAACAGGATATGAAATCAAGAAACTTTTCTTACTTTGGTCCTACATTCAGTAGACGCTCCGAATCCAAAGAGAAATCTCACAACGTCATTATGACCTTGCTGGGCAGCAAAGAACAGGGCAGTTGTACCTGACTGGAAGAGATGGAGAGGCTGGCTTTAAGACATTTAATTAAAGTACAATTGACTTATACATTTTCAAAGAATACAGAAACAATATTCCATATATAACCTTCAAGCCTAGGAAGGAACTACATCTAAACCAATTCAGTGTTTTGACAGGACGAAAGGAAAACTTTATTCTTGGTGTAGTAGGATGCATGGTGGTATCTCAAAGGATAAAGCCTTAATTCCTCAGTCTAACTTCAGGGTTTTGTGGAGTTTATCTTTGGTTGTCTGGTGGGCCCTAACTCCAATGACAAATGTCCTTATAAGAGTGAGAGAGATGCCTCATTCACAACAGCTGGAACATGGAAGCAATGGGAGTGTCTATCCATGGAGGAATGTATAAGCAAAATGAGGGCTACAGATTATTTAGCGTAAAAGGGAAGTAAATTCTGAATATATGACAACATAGATGAACCTGAAGACATACTAAGAGAAGTAAGCCTATCACAAAAATATGGTAGGATTCTGCTCTGGTAGCTATCTTTTCTTTTTCAGTACCAGGGATTGAACTCAGGACCTTGCGCTTGTGAGGCAGGCGTGGTTCTGCTCTGGTATCTAAAGTAGTCACAAATCATAGAACCAGAAAGTGTAATGATGGAGCTGGACAGTACAAGGACTGGAGGTGGGAGAATGGGGAGCTCCTGTTTAATCGGTGTAGACTCTCCACTTTACAAAATGAATTGAGTGGTGATAGTTACACAATATTGTGAACATATTTATGCCAATGAACTATATACTTAAAAATGGTTAAGATGGTAAATTTTATTATGTGTATTTTACCACAACAAAAATAATAATAGTAATGAAAAGAATGAAGGGGAGGGATATTTGATACAAAGCAACATGACCACAGAGGCAGAGGCTGGAGTGCTGTGGCCACAGGCAAGGAATCCTGCAGCCACCAGAAGGCAGAAACAGCAAAGAATGATTCTCCCCTGGTACCACCCCTGGAGGGGGAGTGTGGCCCTGCCCACCCCTTGAATTTGGACTTTTAGCCTCCAGATCTGTTAGAAATTAAATTCCTGTTTATTTTAATCTACACAGTTTGTGGTGGTCTGTTACATCAGCCACAGGAAACTAGTATATTTGGCATAAAGTTTGGAAAACAGTGGCATTCATTCATATAGGGAAGAATTTTGGTTTCAAAACTCCGTAGAGGGCTGAGGATGTAGCTCAGTGGTGCTGTGCCTGCTTGGCAAGCACAAGGTGCTGAGTTTGATTCCCGATACAAAAAAAAAAAAAAACTTAGTAGAAAGAGTACAAAGCTAGCAGTGTAAAGATGAACCTAAGCTGTTGCATGCCTGTAATCTCAGCACTCTGGGAGGGTGAGGCAGGAGAACTGCAAGTCTGAATTCAGCCTGGGCAATTTAGGAAGACCCTGTCCGAATGTAAAAAATAAAAAAGTGCTAGGGATGCAGCTCTGTGTGAAGGCTCTGGATGTAATCCCCAGTACCACAAAAAAGAAAAAAATCTAAATAATTCTCCCATTGGAGCTCAGTATGAAAATGGGCTCAAAATATTTCTCCAGGGCTGGGGATTTAGCTCAGTGATTCTGCTGCCTGCCTCGCAAGCACAAGGTCCCGAGTTCGATCCCCAGTACCAAAAAAAAAAAAAATTTCTCCAAATTGGGATTATTAACAACACCCTGCTTCCACATTTTCAACCCATCATGCTATATGGAGACATGACTCTTAGCATCCTTGGTTCCCAGCCCTCCACTTTTATAAGCACCCCTGCCCTCAAGACTGGTGCCCAAGTCTTCGTATCACACAAGAAGAATCACCATCCCACATTTTTGAACAATATACATTTTCCTACAAAGATGTTCTTCTCTTCCATACTTTGAAGCCAACACTACACTTTCCCAGGCACAGTGAAAAGAAAACCCTCTTCCCACAGCTCACCTGGAGCTGTGCAGGTGGGAGGTTCTGACTCAGGCATGAGAGGTTGAGGAGAGGAGGTCCTATGGGCTACACTGACTAAAGCTTGCTCTTGAGTTTCCGTGTCAAGGAAGAAGCAGTGAGGCCCACACTGAGGCGGAACAGCTACCACCTATGCCCCAGCAGGAAGAGGTGACAAGACCATTCACAGAGCCTTTCTGTCTGTGATGAGAAATAGCTTTCTCCTTGGTTCCCACAGACACAAATGGGAGGAGGGCCCCATTGCTCTCTCATGTGTGGAGGATGCTGGGCTCCAGGACGTACATAATCAGGTCTGGATGAAGAAACCTGGGCGGAACAGGGAAACTGTCACCTTAATAAATGATCAGTTTTAGAAACTAATAAGGAAGTTGTTTCTTGGTGGAAAGAAAGGAATTATTTTTCAATAAACTTCTCGATCTGTTTGAGCCAATTTTTAGATTACATACTATCAATCATTATGCAAATGAATACAGCAATCCGTAGCCAACAGAATCTAGACTTCAGTATAGAATGTGAATAAAAGTCTTGAGTGCATGTACTTTACTACTGAAATCCAGGGCTTCTTGCCAATTGCATTTGCAGCTCCTGGGCCTGGGAGTTACAATCGCCACTATTTCTGGTTGTCTATAGCAATAGCCTTTCAGGATCATTAGCTTCAACTTTGCTTCTCTAACAAGCTCTGTGTATCTAGATAGCCAAGCCATGAAAATAAGGACAGGTACTTTTTCAGGAAACAAATATTCTGATACTTCAAAATGGGTTAACAGTTTTAAGTTTTCTGCAAGAGTAAGTTCCAAAGTACAGCAAGGCATTCTTGTTCAGCTTCCAAAATGGGTGAGTGAGGTTGATTTCCCTCTGGTTTTCCTACGGCTCTGGATTGGTATGGTCTCAGAAAATTCAAGTGACTGCTGAAAACAACTTAGCACTAACATTTAAGCCAGAGCTGAGTACACTTTGTTGTCTTTGAGGGCCACTGTTCTCAATGCATAAGACTTTTCATCTTCAAAATTAGTTGAGCCATTGTAATGAAACAGATAAATATAAACCATACACTGGCTAGAAATCAATTGGTTCCTTCTTCTCCCTGGTCTTTTCAGTTGTTCTAAAGAGATTTTTGTGCACATTGGAGCTGCCCTTTGGGATAATGTTTTTGAACATGCAGACCTGAACCATATTGTTTTTATTAGAGAAAAATCTGTCTTTGCTTTAAAGTTTTAATAAGGATCAGAAGGCAGAGAGGAAAAAGAAAAAGATGAGGGTAATTTTAAGTTATAATTCTAAATGTGTCCAAAGATTTTCCTTCCAGAGTGAAATTAATTGCTGAAGTGAAAGATAAAATGATTTAGTGTTATGGAAATCGCTCAGATGAATCTGTTAGAAGATTAATTTTGCTACAGTCTCTCTATCCTGCTCTGCTGAACTAGCCTTTCTGAAGCAGGCCTGCAGGGAACCAAACCCCAGAGTCTGTCAGGCAAGAGTCACTCTTTCCTGGCCCAGAGTCAAGGCCTTCATCACCCAGGGAGAGAGAGGAGGGAGTATTGGATACATCCTGGAACTCTGGACACAGTCCTTAGTCCTACTGTGTCTTAACTTGCTCCACTTAGGTGTGATAGTAAAACAGGGCAACAGGGTGAGGGCACTCCCAGGAGAAGGGATACCCCAAATACAGCAATGTACGCAGATCACTATGCACAGAACCAATCAGAAAAGTGCTATTTTGGACCAATGAGAAACTTGCCATTTTCAATCCTTTATTTGACTCTGGTGCTGTTCATTTGCATGTGGGCACAACCAATCAAAAGACACTATGATCATTTACATGTAACAGGAAGTCTGATCAGTTTTTTGATAGGACAGTTTATACATGGCATGATGCCCAGTGAGTGGTAGGATGACTTTCCCAATGCCTGATTTGCATAAAAGAGGAATAATCTGGGAATTTGGGGCACAAAAGACCCCTTCTCCTATCCTTGGGCCACTGTGAGCCTTTTCACTGGCTTACTCTCACTTTGCAGAGTGTACTTCTTTTCTGCTCTCAGCAAATGTACACCTTCATGGCCTTTTCTGTGTGCATTGTCCAATTCTTTGTTCGGGACACCAAGAACCTGGAAAGAAGCCCCACGGGACTCTCCAATTGGTTAAAGTGGTACAGGTTAGAAGGATGGGTGTATTTGCTTGGCATAAGTTTGGCTAATGAATCATCTTTCTGAAACAACAACTGTAAGATAGACCCTGGGACAAGCCTGGATCATGGAAAATCAAGTGCCCAGACTGATTTAAAGTATGCTGGGGCCAAGGATTTAGCTCAGTGGTTCTGCCGCCTGCCTCGCAAGTGCAAGGTCCCAAGTTCGATCCCTGGTACCAAAAAAAAAAAAAAAAGATTTAAAGTATGCCCAATGCCCATCTCAGGGCTGTGTCAGTGGGAACTGAGAGGTCACATTCACTCTTGAGATGAGCAGAGCACCAGTTCACAAAGGCTGGCTTACCAGGTCCTAGGTCAGCCCAGAAATATATGGAGCCTTCTCAGACCTTGTTATGGCTGTGTCTAGATATCCCCCCAAAGCCACATGAAGTCATGGATGGGGTTTTTTCAGAGGTGGCTGGATCTAGAGTGTGTGATGCTGGCGTTGATTCAAGGTGGAATGCTAGGCTCAAGGGCACTAGGATTAAGGGTGTGAGTGCTATGTGCCCTAAGTAGCCTGGAGAAGATATAAGGGAAAGAAAGAGATGTGGGCATCCCTTGTTGCTTTGGTACCTTCTGCCATGAACTGTTTCTCCTTAGCCATGCCACCCTGCCTTGGAGCCAGCTGATTATGGACTGAAACCTCTACAATCTGTGAGCTAAATAAACCTTTCCTCCCTTAACTTTGGATATTGGGTATTTTGTCTCAACAACAAGAAAAGTAACTAAGACAGACCTGAACCCCAAGTACATTAAAACATACCAGCCTCCCTACTGTTTTTCAGGGTTGGATCAAGAATGGGTCCTCTGATGAGATCAAACTCCCATGCTGGCCCCTGAATGACACATGGGCACAGCTCACATTTTAGTACAATGTTTACCCACATGACCCTTTGAGGACATCATTTTTAATGGCCATGCAGAGAAGTTCTTTGAAAACATGTTGTGTTAAGGAAGACTGAGATGTCCTAGCAAGTGAGCTTCATTACGAGTACGCTAGGGACTAAACATATAATCGTCTCCAGGAAAATCCTCTACGTTCTATAGCACCTCAACCCAAGGGAAGAAAGAACTGACTGACACTTGTAACAAAATGCATGAGTGTTTAAGGAATGTGGTAAGAGGTTTGGTTACTTACATGGTTTGAATGTGTCCTACAAAGTGTGCTGGAAGCTTGGTCCACAGTGTGGTGATGTTGAGGTGGTAGAACTGCTAAAGGGTGGGCAGTCCAGGGGAAGGTAGTCACTGGTGGGCACTACCTTGGAAGACTAATGCTGGTCTCATGGAATGAATTAGTTCCCACGAGAGTGGGTTGTTATAAAGCAAGGCCAACCCACATACTCAGTTCCTGCTGTGTCACTTTCAGCTTCTCTGCCATGTTATGATGAAGCCAAGGTAAAGCTCCTCAATCTCAGACTCTGAGCCTTTAAAAGCCAGAGAAATATACCTCTTTTCTTATATTAAGTACTAGATCCCAGATATTCTGTTACAGCAACACAAAATGGATTAATGTGGTTACCTCGGATATTTCCTTCAGTGGTCTAACCTGGACTTTATCTTAGGCAGCATAAACCCTGCAATGAGCTTTAAGGAGAAAAGAAATGGTGACTTTTGTCCTCATTGCCAGTTCATAATTACAAGGGCTTCACGTTTCTTAGCCTGGTCACTTTGATTCAAGTGCTCAACCTGACCTACCTCTCTCTGGAGGTTGATGTCTGCTCCCTGCAGAACCAGCTCCCTCACACAGTCGATGTGGCCAGCATAGGAGGCAACCATGAGGAGCGTGGTGCCATGCTGGATGGAGGAAAGACAGACGAACAGTTAGGCCCTCGTTATGTCAGAGGGAGGGGTCCTGGAGGAGGGAGAACAGAGATGTCACCTCATCCAGAACATGTCCAAGTGTCAAGCTTCCTGCAGTGATAGAAGGGCCTCATGAATAATCCTATAATGCAGACTGGACAGAAAAAAGCAAATCAGCAAACTGCTGAGGTTGGAATTTTCAATTTACAAATTCATTTCCATTACCTTCAGAAACACAGTCCAAGATAGCCACAGTTACTGCATTTTAAGGAGGCAGTGCTAAAATGTTCTCATTTTATGATTCACATTAAAAGATTTTGAAGCCAAAATATTGTGATTAATGCAAAAACCAAATTGGGCCAAATGGTACTAGTTGGTTTTCTATGTTTAGAAGTCTTTTAAATTTTTTTCTAATTTTCACTTAATTTAAAAAATCTAAACTTAGAAATCTTTGACTTCAAAATGATTCGGGTAAGGGCAAACAGCACTGTGATGAACTGAGACTCCAGAACTGACAGTCTGGGCCTGTTGAGGACAGGCCCACCTATAGAACAACTTGGGGGAAGTTGCTTGCAATTACTGGGATCCATTTATTTCATTTTTAAACTGAAAGCCTGGAGGCAGTGGTCACAAAGGTCTCTTCTAGCTATGAGATACAAGGACTTGGGGTTATTGGTGTAACTCAGCGGTAGAACTCATATGAAAGGAAGGGAGGAGGGAGGGAGGAAGAAAGGAAGGAAGATTCAAGGACTTGAGATGTACCATATGATATAGATTCTTCTAATTAAGAGAAACTTTTATAGCTTAATTTATGGTTGCTTTCAAGGGCTTCAAATTGCAACATTAGCCATCACTTTTGCTTATTTAGCAACCTGCCTCCCCAGAGTGGATGACAAGAGGGAGATTCTGCAAAGAAGATGGCTCATCAGGCAAAAGGCCATGAAGGGAATTTTAGAGGCTTTGCTTGTTGTTTCGATCTGGCATATTGTGTAGGAAGGTAGTAGTAGAGTTGTGTAGTCATTGAAAGTATGATCTTGGGCACGTTACGAAATTTTTCAAAGTCTGATCCTCTTTATCTGTAAAAACTTTTTAAAATTTAAAAAGTATCTGCCTGATTAAAGTAGCAAAGAAGATTTAGGCATTGTGGTTAGCATAGGGATGTTAGATATTAGTTCAGTAGATGTTGGATCAGTAAATGTTAAGTCATCATCTGTTTTTTGCTGACTTCTGTGAATGGCCACACTTGCTTTGGGAGCCTTATTTGCTTCATATGCAAAGTACAGTACAGAGTCATGAGAGCCAGTGGCTTCCTAGTGGTGCTTATAATCCTTCTACTCCATATGACCCTATCTGGCATTACAGTCTGTTCCAGAGACTGTAAATCCATTACCCAGTTGAACTCATACCTCTGTTCTCTCCAAGATCAAGTGATAAGCTTAGTATCACTAATCTCTTCTTGAATATGAGAAATTTTTATTTAGATAGCAGATAGGAGAACCTTTGGTGGTATTGCCCGAATGTGTCCCTCAAAAACACACTGGCCAGGTGTGGTGGCACAAGCATGTAATCCCAACAGTGAGGAGACTAAGGCAGGAGGATTACAGGGAGTTTGAGGCTAGCCTAGACTACATAGCCAGACTCTGTCTCAAAAACAAAAACAAACAAAATTTCACACTGAAATCTAATCCCCATTGTAGTGGTAATAAGAGATGGGGTCTTTGAGGAAGTGACTAAGTCATGAGAGTTTTGCCCTTGAGAACTGACTGGTGCCCTTACTAAAGAAGCTGAAGGAAGTTCCTACTTCCCTTCTACCAGATAAGGATGCACCAACAGGTCCCTATCTATGAGCAGAAAGTGAGCTTTCAAATCTGCTGGCGCCCTGATCTTGGATTTTCCAACCTTCAGAACTGTAAGCAATACATTTCCACTGTTTATAAATTACCCAGTCTAAAAAATTTTCTTAAAGCACCCCAAATGGACTTAGACAATTGGTTTAGAGCCAGTCTAGCTGGGTATGACGGTGCACACCTATAATCCCAGAACTCTGGGAGGCTGAGGCAGGATTGCAAGTTTGAGCCCAACCTGGGGAATTTAGTGACTAAGTAAGACCCTGTCTCAAAATAAAAAATAAAAAAGGGGTGGGAATGTAGCTCAGGGAAAAGGCCATGGGTTCAATTCCTACTATCAAAAAAATAAAGTAAAATAAAGCCAATCTAACTATATAAGCTATGAATATATATATGAATATATATCCTTCCACACAAGAGGTGAGAAAAACATTTTTTAAAAAAAATCATGGGTCATGTTGGTCTCAAAATCAATAATAAGCTAGAGGAAGCACAGGAAGTACAAAGCACTTAATTTGGATATTTAAAAAAGAAAAAATGTTAGGCTCATCTGTTTTAAAGAAAAGATGAATTGAACAACAATAATACTTCTTCAAGGATTATATTTCAATTCTATACCATGGTCAGTTGAGAAAAGGTCAAGGTAGCACAAGTAGAAAGAGAATTAACAAGTATTATATTAAGCTACACACAATTCGAGGCATGATAAAAAATGTGGTGTACGCTTAAATTTTAAAAAATTATTACAGTAAAAGACACATAGGGGCTGGGGATTTAGCTCAGTGTTTTCGCCGCCTGCTGCACAAGCGCAAGGACCCGAGTTCGATCCCCAGTACCAAAAGAAAAGAAAAAAAAAAGGACATTGCCATTAATCCCTCTCAAAATGCTACCCCTCTATTTGACTATCACACACTTTTCCCATCATTCTTGCCACTTTCTGAAGCAGTTCTGGAAGTCCTCCTATGTGAGTGTCTTTCAAGGTCATTTTGACTTTCAGGAAGAGCCAGATGTTACACAGTGCCAGATCCCATCAGAAAGGTGGATGAGGACACCCTGTCGTGTTTTTATTGGACAGAAATTGCAGAAAATGTTTTGATCCAACTCAGGACATCAAGGTGGCCACAACAGCACCACTGAAGACATGAAAGACTTCCAGAACTGCTTCGGGAAGTGGGAAGAATGATGGGATAGCTGTGTTCAAAGGAAAGGGGACCATTTTGAGGGAGATTAATGGCAATGTGTCTTTTACTGTAATACATTAAAAAAATTTTATTTAAACATTTGGCATAATTCTTTATCATGCTGCATATGTATTTCCTTTCTATTTAAAAATCTATTGGTATGACTGATTTTTTTTTGGTACCAGGGATCGAACTCAGGACCTTGCTTGTCCTTGCAAGGCAGGTGCAGTGCCACTGAACTAAATCCCCAGCCTTCTGATTTTAATTCTCTAAAGATTAAGGCCACTTTGTTTTGTGGATTGATCTTAAAATGTGTCTTTAGAAAATGAACTGATTTTGAACAGAGGATATAGAAATAAATATTCACAAAAGCAGTAAAGTTCAGAACAAAGAGACAGTGAAATACATACATTAATACACCTAAAAAAGGCTCAAAGAATCTGCCAATGCACATCTTTGTGATAAATGTGTGTCACAGAGATGGGCAAAGCAAAAAATGTGAACATCACATGCACGCAGCATTAATCTAGGGACTGAAGATGAATGGCACCAAATCAGAGCTTTTGGTGTAGAGTGGGTGGGTTAGAAATAAAGTATTTGTTCTTTATAATGCTATTTATTGGCAAAGTTTGTAGACAGTCACACTTCAGGTTGAGGAAAATTCCCAAGAGAGCCCCGTGGGCCCCTCCTCAGCTCTAATGGTGTTTCTAGGCTTCCTAGGTAACAGGACTTGGTCCCATAAGCCAGAGGAGCACTAGTTTAGAGATCCACGACCAATCCCAAGCACCATCCTGGAACCCAGGCTTCATGCCCAGGTGGCACCTGGAGAGGGCAGAAGCCAAGCCAGTGATATTCCAAGAGGAACAAAATCCCGCACTGCTTCCAAGTATCTCTGGCCCTTAGTCACCACCACCTGAGAGGGCCTTTCAAAATAACAAGATGTTTGAAATGGCTGTCATTTAGACTTGCTCCTTGGCTTAAGAAATCATCTTTCCAGAAATCTCCTGATGAAATTACTGCTTTCATTTTAAATGAAGGACAATGTATGAACGTATTTGTGTCTATACAGGGAAAAAAACATCTGGCCAAAATAGCTTCAGATGACCTAGCAGACAGACAGGGACGGATTTTGGGCTTTGCCAAAAGGGAGGTGGTAGGACAGAGGAGTCGGGGCTAGGAAAGGGTGAAAATGGGGGTGCAGCAGGGTAGCCGTGAGACTCCAGAAGCCAGCAGGAAGACACAGGGGCATGTGCACAGGGATGGCTTGAAGCAAAGGGTGGACGGTGGCCATGAAAGTGGTCAGTGACTGAGGCCATCATGGTTCCTGACCTCCCTCCTCACGGGGCTGGCCAGGTGAGACTGGGTAAGACCAGGATGCCCTGAGATGCCCGGACTCCATATCAGCCTGGGTTCTGGCAAGGAGCAGTCGGTCGTGCAAATTGGGATAAATGGAAAGAAGTTTAATAAAAAGACTACTTATAAACCTGTGCCCTGGGTATTGGAAACTAAAAAGAACAGTGTAGTTCAGGGAGGCAGGAAGAGTGGGGCCTCTGGACTAGCCAGGCCTGAAGGTGTGAGAGGAAGGTAGTGGCTCCCAGAATGCAAAGTGACAACACTGCTGCTCGACAGAGCAGGGAAGGCAGTGGGCCCCCACCACCCTCTCCTCGTATCCTCTGACTCTTGCCAATGCTCCCACTGGCCAAACCCACCAGGAGGCCAGGGAGACAGCTGGAGTGATCCAAATGGTTCAGACTCTGGGGCCAGCTGGAGAAGGGTGCCGAGTGGATCTGGAGGTGAGAACTAAAGCTATCCCCAGCGAGCAAACCAGAGAAAACTCTATTTCCCTCTTGGGCTGGTGGTAGATTCTACTACTAAATGTGTGTAATAAAAGCTGGAAATGGTATACCCTGTTTCCAGGAACACAGTACGACTCCTTTGAAACCATTTTGATTCAGATCCTAAAGTCACCTCTTACCTGACGTGCTCCTTGTCCCCAGAGACATGGAGAAAGAAGACTCCCAGAGAAACGGTGGCCTCCCGCTGGGGAGGGAGAGGGCTTCCGAGGTGGTGCCTGCCAGTGTGCATAGTATCTATTTTTATTCTCCCTTCTTACTTGCCAATTGGTAGGTCTTTGTTTGCAAGAGGCAATGAAAGGCTAGGAAGCTTGAGTTTCTAGTTTCTCATCCTTGCAGAAAATAACCTAACTCCCACATCCATGGCCGCCCATGTGTGCTCTACGTTCTCTCTCCTCTCCTCTTTCTTCTTTCCCTTCTCCTCCATCTCCCCTCCCCTCCCCTCCTTCTCCTTTTCTGTGCCCTCTTCCTCTTCTCTCCCTGTCCCCCACCCTCTTTCCCTCCCTCCCTCCCTCCCTCCTTTCCTTTTTTTTAGTGAGTTATTTCATGGAACAGCCTTTTCTTGGAACCTGTCCATCTGCTTCCCAGGGAAATGCCTCTTTATGCACACAATTGTTTGCTTTCTGACACCACCTCCTATGTGTGGCGCCTTCTTTTCTTTCTTTTTTTTTTGGTACCAGGGATTAATCTCCAGACCTTGTGCTTTCAAGGCTGGGAGTGGAATCACTGAGCTAAATCCCTGGCCCGTGTGGTGCTGTCTGACACCACTATACCTTAGACTTTTTGAAAAGGATATACCAAGCAAACACATGGACAAGAAAACAAGCAGTGTAAAGGGACACATATTCACACAATGCTCTCATGCCAGCGGGTGGGAAGGGATGCTCTGGGCATGCAGGTACCAGTATTTGTCCCTCCGTACACTGTCTCTGCAGTCCACATCCACCCGTCCACTGTTTAGCAGCAGCTTCAGCAGCGCCAAATTTCCTCTCCTTGCTGCCCAGAATGCAGCATTGGCAAGAGGAGTTTCCTTCTGCAAGAGCAAAACCAAACAGGATCTTAAAAGTGACCTTGGCTAACATGACCACTTTTATGCCCAAAGACAACCCACTCAAAAGGGAGAGCTCCCAGCTGTGTCATATCATCTGGAAGATTGCCCTCCCCAGCAATGGATGATTGTAAAGTACTTGGTTATGGGTAGGAGTGAGACTTCTGAGCCATGGAGCGGTCTGTAGAGTTGGTAATACTGCAGTATTATTGTTGGTAGTACTGCACTATTAATGCTGTGTTCCCCACCAGTGTCTCACCTTCCTGCCTCTGTTATGTCTTTGTTCACAGTTTCCTTTTTGCTTGAAATGAACTTTCCCCCATTCTTCAAGGCCAAGGCTCTGTTCGAATGCTACTTCCTCCCTGAAACATTCCAAATCTCTCTTCTCCCACAGGCAGAGCACAATTCCTCCCTGTCCTGACCTCCCAAAAGGAATTTTTGAGCAATTTTTCTAGGGCCTCAATACTTGCAGATGCAGCTACCTGGGTGAATGCTTCACTTTCCCTCCACCCAATTTCTCTGGCTTTGGGTGCAAGGTGCCAGAGGTTTCAGCTGAGAACAAGGAACCTTGGGCTGAGAATGCCCTTCTGTATCCTTCACTCAGTGGCTGGGGTATTTGAAAGCTGCAAAGTTAATGTTGGCCATGTCTGTGGGAGGCACAGAACTGGAGAAAAGGCCTTCAAAAGGAGCAGCAGATTTCGACGCCTGCTGCATAAACGCAAGGACCCAAGTTCGATCCCTGGTACCAAAAAAAAAAAAAAAAGGAGCAGCAGAGCTGAGCCAGTACAGTTTCAATCTGGGTTTGTAGAGAACGATCCTTTGGAGGAAGAGGACTGGCTTAGGGACCAGATAGCCAGGGCTTCAGGGGAGCCCTGTGCACGTGCCTTGACCATGGGAGTCTTAGTGTCCTCTTGCTTCAATGGAGATCACAGAACCTGCCTGCCTTGAAGTTTACCAAGAGGATTAAATGATGTAGATTAACTGCCTGACATGGTGCCCACCACACCATAAATGCTGACAAGTGCTGGTTTCCATTATCCTTTTCTTTTCTTTACAAAGTTAGAATCAATAGGCAAATTAAATTTGAATATTATACTAATAGAAAATTTTGCTAGTCTCGGGAAATATTATGGCATTCACATTGTTTAATAATAGTATGATAGGCAGTTAAATTAGAAATATAAAGTCAGAGAGGGCCCTCAAAGTCAGCACACAAAAAAAAGAGAGATATCAGAACTGTGGCTAGAGGGAAATCTGAAGAGAGCCAGGCCTCAGGATGGAGATGCAATAACCAGGCCTTCAAGATAAACAACCTGAGAATATATCGGAATCAGCACTGTCTGGTCCAGTGGGCCCAGAGAGGCATCAGACACACCCTTCCTGCCCAAAATGCCTTTGTTCTTTCCATGTACCCTTGCTATGTGACTCATTTCCCTGTTGATCAATATTAGCTAAGTGGCTATACTCATAATCCTATAGGTTGGTTGTAGTTTGAGCCACATTGTACCCACAGTGTGATGTTGCTGTATAAATTACCCCTGACAAACAGCCTTGGTGGCCATCTGTTCAGGACCCCTCCTATCTCTCCCAAGCTTTCTCTTAAACCTTTCCTACTCTTAACCTCCTCTGTCTCTTGGAATTCATTCTTTGGAATTCATTCTTTGATATTCAAGGGTCATGAACTCAGCACATGTGACATCTAGCAGGTCGGGAGTTATATTTTTTGAGTATCAAAAGCACTTTTGAGTGGGTTTTAAAAAATCTAGATGATCCCAAAGGCAGATGTAATATGTTTTTTATTTTATTTATTTATTTATTTATTTTTGGTACCGGGGATCGAACTCAGGACCAGGCACTCGTGAGGCAGGCGCGGCGCCACTGAGCTAAATCCCCAGCCCTACAATATGTTTTTTAAATACAGTCATGTGCCACATAATGTTTGGGTTAGTAACATGTCACATATACCATGGTAATCCCTTAAGATTATATTGCCTCCCAAGCTCCTAGGGCAGAGAAGCTGAGCAGGTCCCAGCACCTAAAAGGAAGCTCCCCCGCCACCATCCCAAGCCATGTGGGCGCCAGAAGCAATGCCCCCCCCCCCCCCGTTAGAAATGAGAAGACGCGTAAGCAAGTCTCAAAAACAGACTTCTGAGTCACGCGGAAGACACCAAATCACCCCACTGCAGACAGGCAGGTCTGCCCATGCCCTACCGAGGTCCTGAGTTGCACGGAAGACACCGTATCACCCCACTGCAGACAGGCAGCCACCTGGTTCCACACTGCAAAGACGGAGAGGACACAAGACCACCAGACCACGGTACTGAGTCCTGCTGTTCCCGGCCCAGAGGTAGGGGCTTCTGAGCCGCCATCCCACTGCTCCTGGTCCAGAGGAAGGGGCTTCCTGGCCACCATCCCTCCTGCTGCTCCCAGCCCACAGGAAAGGGCTTTTGGGTCACCATCCCTACCGCTGCTCCCGGCCCCTGGCCCACCTCACCCGGCTCAAAGGAGGTAATCCGTGCAGGCACTAACAGCCCCCTGCCCCAGTCGAAATGAGAAAACACGTAAATAAGTCTCGAAACCAGACTTCCAGATCACCTACAGCAACCCCAAAGGGAAATGAGATGGAACACTCTGACACTCAACCACCTGGACCCACTGAACTGGCAACAAAAGGGGATCTGGAAAAAATGAAATCAGAAATAATTTCTCAGATAACAGGAGAAATTGTGCCCCTAGTGCAAGACATGATTAAGAAATCTAGAGAGGAGCTCAGGAACATGATGGAATCCCAACATAAGAAACAAATGGAATCCATAAAACAGATGCAAACAGATTTCCAGGACATGAAAAACTCCATTGAAAGTCTACACAGCAGAATGAGCCAATGTGAGGACAGAATTTCAGATATAGAAGATAAGATTGCAATTAGTGACCAGGAAAAGAAAAATTGCTTCAAAATTATAAGGGAACATGAGAAATCAATCCAGCAGCTGCTAGATGATGCAAAGAAGAATAACATAAGACTGATTGGGCTCAATGAAGAAACAGGAGAGAGTGCAGATGACATAAAAAATCTCTTCACAGAAATAATGGCAGAAAACTTCCCAAGCATGGGAAAAGAGCTTGACATACAGATAAGTGAGGCATATAGGACTCCAAATAGCCTTGATCAAAAATAATCTACACATAGGCATATAATTGTTAAGATTCCAGAAACACAACAGAAGAACAAAGTTCTCCAAGCAGTGAGAGAAAAGAAACAAATCACATACAAAGGAAAGCCTATCAGAATCACAGCAGACTTCTCAACAGAAACCATCAAGGCAAGAAGAGCTTGGAGTGACATATTCCAAGCCCTAAAAGAAAACAGCCTCCAACCCAGATTGATGTACCCTGCAAAACTAGCTTTCAAAATGGATGGAGAAATAAGATACTTTCATGACAAAGAGCACCTTAGGAACTTCGTGAACACCAAACCAGCACTCCAAAGAATTTTACACAATATCCTAGGAACAGACATTGAGGATCACAACCCCAGGAAGCAAAGCAGAATGAACCCATCTGGCATGACAAGAAATTAAATGTAAAGGGGGAGAACGCAACAAAAAGAAAAAGTCATGGGAATGACAAGTCAATACGTTTCAGTTATAACCATCAATGTTAATGGTCTCAATTCACCAATCAAAAGAAAGAGACTGGCAGAATGGGTCAAGAAGCAAAATCCAACAATATGCTGCATACAAGAAACACACTTAATTCAAAAGGAAACTCAGACTGAAAGTTAAAGGGTGGAAAATAATACTCCATGTGACAGGAACCCGAAAAAAAGCAGGAGTAACTATCCTCTTTGCAGATCAAGTAGATTTCAAACCAACACTGATTAAAAGAGACAAAGAAGGACACTACATCCTTGTAAAGGGAAGAATCCAAGAGGAAGAGATGACAATCATAAATATCTATGCAACAAACACTAGTGCACCCAACTATATAAAACAAATACTAACGGACATGGAAAGTCATATATGCACTAATACAATTGTAGTGGGGGACCTCAACACCCCACTGTCACAAATAGATAGATCAACTAGACTAAAAATAAGTAATGAAATACTAGAACTCAATCGAACTCTTGAACAAATGAACTTAACAGATGTTTACAGAGTCTTCCACTCCACAAAATCAGAATATACATTCTTCTCAGCTGCACATGGGTAATTCTCCAAAATAGACCACATACTCACACACAGAACATGTTTAAGTAAGTGCAAAGGAATCGAAGTTATCCCTGGTATATTATCAGACCATAGTGCGATGAAATTGGAGATCCATAGCAAAAGAAACTCAAAAAATTTCATAAACACGTGGAAATTGAACAACACACTTCTGAATAACCAATGGGTCACAGAGGAAATTAAAGAAGAAATCAGACAGTTCCTTCAATTAAATGACAATGACAATACAACATATCAGAATCTATGGGACACAATGAAAGCTGTCTTATGAGGGAAATTTATAGCAGTGAATACACATATTAGGAAAACAGAATGAGCCCAATTAAACAACCTGATGCTGAACCTCAAACTTCTAGAAAAAGAAGGGCAGGAAAACCCCAAAGCTCATACAAGGGAGGAAATTATAAAGATCAGAGGAGAAATCAATGCAATAGAGACTAAGAGAACGATAAAAAAAAATCAATGAAGCTAAGAGTTGGTTCTTCAAAAGAACCAACAAAATTAACAAACCTTTAGCCAACCTTGTCAGAAAAAGGAAAGAAAAGGCCCAAATCCATGCAATTAGGAATGAAAAGGGTGAAATGACAACAGACCCAGCAGAAATACAGAGGATCATCAATACCTACTTCCAGAACCTATACGCCAATAAGATGGAAAACACAGAACAAATGGACAGACTCCTAGATACATATGAATTACCAAAGTTGAACGAAGAAGACCTAAAAATTCTGAACAACCCAATATCAACCAAAGAAATTGAAAATGTAATTAAAAACTTAACAACTAAGAAAAGCCCGGGCCCTGATGGCTTCACTGCTGAATTCTACAAGACATTTAGAGAGGAACTGCTGCCACTACTGTTTAAACTCTTCAGTGAAATTGAAAGGGAAGCAATACTCCCAAATTCATTCCTGAAAGCAAGCATCACCTTGATCCCCAAAGCAGAGAAAGACCCAACCGAAAAAGACAACTATAGGCCGATCTCACTAATGAACATAGATGCAAAAATCCTTAATAAGATACTGGCAAATAGAATGCAGAAGATCATCAAGAAGATCATACACCCTGATCAAGTGGGACTCATCCCAGGGATGCAGGGATGGTTCAATATACAAAAATCAATCAATGTAATACACTATCCATAGAGCCAAGGACAAAAACCATATGATTATCTCCAGAGATGCAGAAAAAGCATTTGACAAAATCCAACATGCATTTATGATAAAAACCCTACCAAAAATTGGAATAGATAGTCTCTACCTCAAACTGATAGAAGCCATCTATGAAAAACCAACAGCCAATATCATACTAAAGGGTCAAAAACTGAAATCCTTCACACTCAAATCAGGAACAAGACAAGGATGTCCACTATCACCACTCTTGTTCAATATAGTTCTGGAAACATTAGCCACGGCAATTAGACAAGAGAAAGAAATAAAAGGAGTAAAGATAGGAAATGAAGAAGTCAAATTGTCATTATTTGCAGATGACATGATACTCTATATAGAAGACCCCAAGAACTCCACCAAAAGTCTTCTAGACTTAATAACCAAATTCAGTCAAGTAGCTGGTTACAAGGTCAACACACAAAAATCAATAGCTTTCCTCTACACCAATGACAGACTCACTGAGAGAGAAATAGGGCAAATAATTCCTTTCACAATAGCATCCAAAATACCTGAAATACTGAAATACCTAGGAATCATCCTAACGAAAGAAAGCAAAGACTTCTTCTCTGAAAACTATGGCACTCTGAAAAGAGAGATTGAAGATGATATCAGAAAATGGACAGACATCCCCTGCTCCTGGGTAGGAAGGATTAATAGAGTGAGAATGGCCATACTTCCAAAACTGCTATATAGATTTAATGCAATTCCAATTGAGATCCCAGCAGCATACTTCATAGACCTTGAGAAAACAATCCAAAAATTCATTTGGAACAAGAAGAGACCCAGAATAGCAAAAGCAATTCTAGGTAACAGAGACATGGCAGGGGGTATCACAATCCCCAACCTGCAACTCTACTACAAAGCTACTGTGATAAAAACAGCATGATACTGGCAAAGAAACAGACTTGAGGACCAGTGAAACAGATTAGAAGACGCAGAAACAATGCCAGACACACTCAGCCATCTCATCTTCGACAAAGGAGCCAAACACCCTCACTAGAGGAAAGATAGCCTCTTTAATAAATGGTGCTGGAAAAATTGGGCTTCAATTTGCCAAAGATTAAAACTAGACCTGTATCTCTCACCATGCACTAAACTAAAATCAAAATGGATTAAAGATCTAAATATTAAAATAGAAACTCTGAACCAGTTGGAACAGAGGTTAGGTAGAACCCTTGAAGACATCGGTGTAGGAAAAGATTTTATGAACAAAACCTCAGTTGCCCGTGAACTACCACAAACAATCAACAAATGGGATCTCTTCTTATTAAAAGGCTTCTGCACAGCAAGAGAAACCACCAGCACTGTGAAGAGACAACCCACAATGTGGGAAAAAATCTTCACCTGCTCTTCCTCAGACAAAGGTCTACTATCTCGAATCTATAAAGAACTTACAAAGATCAGACCTCCCAAATTTAAAGACCCAATTCAAAAATGGGCAGCTGAAATGAACAGACATTTCTCAGACAAAGAATTAGAAATAGCAAATAAATACATGAAAAAATGCTCAACATCACTCGTCATTTGAGAGATGCAAATGAAAACAATGCTGAGATTCCACTTCACTCCAGAAAGAATGGCTGCTATCATGAAATCAACCAATAACAAATGCTGATGGGGCTGTGGGGAAAGAGGAATCCTGCTCCACTGCCAGTGGGAGTGTAGACTGGTGCAACCACTGTGGAAATCAGTATGGAGATACCTCAAAGAACTAGGACTGGAAGTCCCATTTGACCCTGCTATTCCACAGCTGGGGATCTTCCCCAAACAATTAAAAGAATCATACCACAGTGATATATGTGCACCCATGTTCATAGCAGCACAGTTTGTAATAGCTAAAACTTGGAAACAGCCCAAATGCCCATCAACTGGAGACTGGATAAAGAAAATGTGGTTTTTTAATAAAATGGAGTACTACTCAGCCATAAAAAATGAGAAATTAGAGACATTTATAGCTAAGTGGATGCACATTGAGGTGATACTCTTAAGTGAAATAAATAGGACACACATGTGTAAATACCAAATAGTTTCTCTGGTGTGAGAAACTGAAAGTGTAAATAAGGACTAAATGTATAATAGGTCATGTGAAATAGGAAGAAAAGGGGCAAAGGGGAAGGAAGTGGGAGGGCTAGGGAAAAGGATAGAAGGGAATGGGATTAATATGAGAAAATGGAAAAATAGGAACAAAATCTTTGTAAATAGGGAAGACTGGAGGGGTTGAAGGGAGGGCTGGGCAAGGGTGAAAAATAAGAACCAAGAGAGACCATGTAAAGGTGCAAATTTCCACTGATGAATGTCATTATATTGTATACCTAAAATGTACCAATGATTAGAATGAATAATCGATAATGTAAAATAGGAAGAAAAGGTCCAAAGGGGTAGGGGTAGTGGGAGGGGCAGGGGAAAGGAAAGAAGGGAAAGGAAAAATGATGAGAAATGGAAAAAATGGAAATAAAGTCTTTGTAAATAGGGAAGGGTGGAGGGCGTGAAGGGAGGGCTAGGAATGGGGAAAAATTAAGAACCAAGATGCATTATGTAAATGTACAATTCCCAATGAGAAATGTAATTGTGTTGTATACCTACAATGTACCGATAAAAGAATTTAATACAAAAAGAAAAAAAAATCAGACTTCTGAATCACCTACAGTAACCCCAAAGGGAAACGAGATGGAACAATCTGATACTCAACTACCTGGACTCCTTGAACTGGCAACAAAAGAGGATCTGGGAAAAATGAAATCAGAAATAATTACTCAGATAACAGCATAGATTGTGCTCATGGTGCAAGACACGATTAATAAATCTAAAGAGGACACAGATAAAAATATAGAGGATCTGAGGAACATGATGGAATCCCAACACAGGAAACAAATGGAATCCATAAAACAGATGCAAACAGATTTCCAGGAGATTAAAAACTCCATCGAAAGTCTGCACAGCAGAATGAACCAATGTGAGGATAGAATTTCACATATAGAAGATAAGATTGCAATTAGTGAGGAGGAAAAGAAAAATTGCTTCAAAATTGTAAGGGAACACGAGAAATCAATCCAGCAGCTGCTAGATGATGCAAAGAAGAATAACATAAGACTGAATGGAGTCAATGAAGAAAGAGGAGAGTGTGCAGATGACATAAAAAAAACTGTTCACAGAAGTGATGCCAGAAAACTTCCCAAGGAGGGGAAAAGAACTTGACATACAGATAAGTGAGGCATATAGGACTCCAAATAGCCTTGATCAAAAAAAATCTACACATAGGCATATAATAGTTAAGATTCCAAAAATCCAACCGAAGAACAAAATTCTACAAGCAGTGAGAGAAAAGAAATAAATCACATACAAAGGAAAGCCCATCAGAATCACAGCAGACTTCTCAATGCAAACCCTCAAGGCAAGAAAAGCTTGGAGTGATGTATTTCAAGCCCTAAAGGAAAACAGCCTCCAACCCAGATTGATGTACCCTGCAAAACTATCTTTCAAAATTGATGAAGAAATAAGATACTTTCATGATAAAGAGCACCTCAGGAACTTCATGAATACCAAACCAACACTCCAAAAAATTTTAGACAATATCCTAGGAAAAGACAATGAGGATCACAACCCCCAGGAAACCCAGCAGAATGAATCCATTGGGCATGACACATTAAACTCAAAGGGGGAGAATGCAACAAAAAAAGTCATGACAAGTATTTTAAAACTTTTAACTTCATCTCCCTAGTGAATGTATAATTCAATCTTGTTATTGTACTGATTAGAATTTTTCTGATGCTAGAGTTGCACACCTTTCTTTGTGCTATACTGGCTATTTATCATCTTCTTATGTCTACTTTTTAATTGGGTTGTCTATTAATGAGCTCTAAGAATTCTTTATATATTCTGGTCATAGGTTATAAGCATTGTAAATATGGTCTGTTTAAGGACTACTTTTCATTTTAATGATGTCATTTAAAGTTCTAAATTTTTTTTTTTTGGTACCAGGGATTGAACTCGGGTCCTTGTGCTTGCTAGGCAAGCGACGGAACCACTGAGCTAAATCCCCAGCCTTAAAGTTCTAAATTTTGATGGAATCTCATTTATCAATTTGTTTCTTTTATACATCATGTCTTTTGTATCCTAGGTAGTTCTTGCCTACCCTGAATTCATAAATACTTTCCCTTATAATTTCTTCTTCAAGTTTTATACTTTTAGGCTTTCTTATTTAGGTTCATAGATCCCTTCAGGTTATCTTCATGTATGAAAATAAAGGGTTGAGGTTAATTTTTTATATACGGATAACAGGGGTTCTAGTGCTGTTTGCTGAAAACACTATCTCTTCCTCGGCTCTTGAATTGAGTTTATATTCTATAAAATGCTAATGTTAAATAATCTTTCAAAACTCAGTGGACCATGTATGTGTGGTTCTATTTCTAGATTCTCTGTTTTATTCAAATGATCTATATGTCTTTCCTTACATCATCACTGCCTTGATTACTGTAGCTTTAGAAGAAGTCTTAAAATTAGGTACTAAACGTCTTACAACACTGTTGTTTTTTTTTTTTTAATTTTCTAGGTCCTTTGTACTCCTACATAACTTTTAAATTTCAATATCCAATTCTTCATTTATAGCAAGTATACACAGACCTGAATTTTTATATATACCTTGTGTTTTCTAATCCTGCTAAATTCAAATACAAGTTCTAGGGGCTCCTAGAGATTTCTTAGTATTTTCTCTGTAGATGATCATTTCATCAACATATAAATATTTTGCTTGTACCTTGCCAATCCTATCCTAATTGTGTCATTTTATTGCCAGACTATTTTGTTGGGGCTTACGTTTCAATGTTTAATGGACAGATAAAGAGTAAGCATAGCTGCCCTTGTTCCCCACCTGAAGGAGAAGGCATTGTATCTTCTCCATTTATATAAGGCATTCTCGCTGGAAGTATGGAGTACATGTCGTTAATCTGTTGAGAAGGTTCTGTTCTACTTCTAGCCTTCTGATAGCTTTTACCATGAACAGCTGTAGAATTTAGTCCAATACTTTTTCTCCAGCTAGTGACAGGATCATATGGCTTTTTCCTTTTCTGTTAAAATGATGACTTTTGGGGGTGGATCTTCCAATGCTGAACCAACCCTGCCATCCCTATAACAAAACCACTTTCTACACACTGCCAGATCTGACTTCTGATTGTTTTGTTAAACAAATTTCTATCTATGTTCATACTTTTTTCTTCTATTATCTTTATCCAGTTTTAGGATTAGCACAATGTTGATTTCCTAAAATGAGGGCAAAAGTGTTCCTTCTTTTTTCTGCTTTAATTGTTTGATATAACTTATCGGTTAAAATGTATATGAGCCTGCTGTTGTCATACAGGTAGGCTTTCAAGCTAGGACTATACTTTCTTTAATAGGCACTATTCAAATTTTATATTTCCTCCAGAGTTAGTTTCATTAATTTATCTTCCAAGGTACTTCTTAGAAGTTGTCAAATTTATTTCAAAAAAGATTTTTGTAATATGCTTTCTATAGCCTTTTAAATTCTGTAAAATCTGTGGTAATGTCTCCTAGATCTTGACATTGTAATTTTAAAAATGTATAATTGATATTGTGTAACAGGAAGAAAAGGTCTAAAGGAGCAGGGGAAGTTGGAGGGGTAGGGGAGAGGAAAAAAGGGAAAAGAAAAAAATATGAGAAAAGGAAAAAAATTGGAAACAAAGTCTTTGCAAATAGAGAAGGGTGGAGGGCGTGCAGGGAGGGCAGGGGAAGGGGGAAAAAAAAAAGAACCAAGATACTCATGTAATGGTACAAGATCCCAATGATGGATGTAACTGCATTTATACCTAAAATGTACCATAAACTTAATGGGAAAAAAAAGATTATATTGTCTAAACTGGGTGTGCATGCCTGTAATCCTAGCACTCTAACAGACCGAGGCAGGAAGAATACAAATTCCACCCCAGCCTGGGCAACTTAGGGATTTAGCAAGATCCTGTGTTCAATACCTATGAATGAAAAAAAAAACCCAAAAAACCCCCACAAAGGTTGCACTGCTTAAAGACATTGTAGCTATTTTAGTTTGTATAATAAGTACATTCTACAAATGACGAAACTGCCTAATCCCTTGAACGATTTCTCAGATTGTATCCCCACTGCTAAGCAAAGCATGACTTAGCTGTGGGTTGGCCTTCCACACTTTCAGTAACCCACAATCAACTGTGGTCCAAAAATATTAAAAGTAAAATTCCAGAAACAAATAATTGAAATATTTTGAATTGCATTCTATTCTAAGTAACATGATGAAAGCTTGCACTATCTTGCTGGCCTGTGGGTAACTCCCTTGTCTGGAGTATTCATGCTGTTTATATGGTACTTACCTGTTGCTCAGTTAGTAGCCACCTCAGTTATCAGATCAACTGTGCTTCTCTTCAAGTTATCTTTATTTTATTGAATAATTGTCCCAAAAGCATAAAAGTACTGATGCTGCCAATTTAATAGTATATTGTTATAATTGTTTTACTATTAGTTTTTATTGTTAATCTTTTACTGTGCCGAATGTATACATTAAACTATCACAAGTAAAAATGTATAAAAAAGAACATGTAGGGTTTGGAAATATCTGTGGTTTCAGGAATCTACAGAATGTCTTAGAATGTACGGTATCCCCCATGGAACAAGGCACTGTATTAAATACAATGCTTAGTAAGTTAAAAAGAAAATGCCAATGATTTCAGCTATTCAACAAAGCCATCTGAAATAAAGTACAGCCACAATGAAGTGATGGCAACACTTGTTGGTGCGAGGATTTCACTTCAGAAATCCTTCAGCACCTCCATAGCTGGAGCTCTTGTGCATACCTAGATGAAGGAATTGGGGGGGGCTAGGGAGTGATAAGCACATCACAAACATACTTTGAATAGTTTCCGGGCTCATTTAGCATGAAAAAAAACCTATCTCAAATTCCAGGTTAACAATTTGCTTTCCCTGCAGGTGTAAATTTTACTGTCTCAGAGTTTTCAAGCCACGGGGTGTTCATGCAGAGCTTGCTACATCTGCGGCAGGCTGGGTCTCATTTGTCCCTGTCATTAGTTACAAGGTGAACTTTGATCTTTGCCCACAAATGCTTTATGGCAAGGCAGGTTTGACCTGCACAATAAATCATAAAACAATGCCCTGTTAACAAAGATTGCATAAGCCCAGAATGAAGTCTGGTAGGTGAATAAGAAAGAAATTAAAATGCACCATAGAAAAAGCTCTGCTGGCTTTTCTTGAAATATAAACATTGGAGAGAGATAAATTACAATTACAATTCATTTTCAGGGAATGTTGTTTGCAGAAGCCATCTGCAAATGGCAAGCTCAATGGCCAGGGCCTCTTTTTCCTTTAGGATAGTTTTGGGGATTCCTCCTCTGGTTTCCCATAAGACTCTACAAACTGGGCTTTAAGAAAAGCTGTACATATTTTATTCTTCCTCAAGGGTTTGATTTATTGAGAGGTAGAGGCAGGACAGCATAGCTGATTTGGGGTAAGAAAGACCTGGGATCAAGTCCTACCCCATCCCAGCTCAGCCCCAGTAAAATGGAGATGATGATACCTGTCACGTGTTGTTGGGGCACCAAAATGAGAAAACATATAAATTCATGTAGAAAACACACACTCAAGGAGTGTTGGTTATAAATGCATAACCTTTACATCTCTTACAATTCTTGTCCAGGCCATGTACTTAGTGAGTCACCAGCATGTGTTGGGGACAATGGCACTGGCCCGGGGCTAGGACTAGGGATGGGAGCCAACTTTGATCTCTGCTCACCAGCGCTTTATGGCCTAAGGAAAGTAAGTCATGTCAACAGGCATCATACGTTATTGTAGGTGCCAAAGAAGAAATACAGCTACTCGTGGTGAGGGCACATATGAGAGTGGTTAATTCCACCCGAGAGGGTAGCTGGGAGGGAATTCTTTTTTCTTTTTTTGTACCGGGGATTGAACTTGGGTCCTTGCGCTTGTGCAGCAGGCGGCAAAAACACTTAGCTAAATCCCCGCCCTAGAAGGGAATTCTTGCCATGAGTTCTGAAAGACAGGGAGGGGTCCTGGACAAGGGTTTCCCAACATTGCAGGGGATGGGGCAGAGAAGCAGACATGGAGGCCCCAGTGTCCTGGGGACACCACACATTTGGGGGGCTGGAGTGGCAGGTGTGAGGGGGAGAGGGCTCAAGTTGGTGGATCTAGGCCGTTAGGGTAGATTCTTGAGGCTCCCCAGTGCTGGGCCATTGAATTTGGACTCTACCCTGCTGGGTCCTAGGGAGTCTAGGAATTTTTAAGGTGAGAGATACAATCAGTTTTGCCTTTCAGAAAGGTCTCTGTGAGGAGAATCGAAAGTTCAAGGCCAGCCTGGGGTACTTACTTAGTGAGACTATCTCAAAATAAAATTTAATTTTTACAAAGTCAGTAAAAAGCTCAGTGGTAGAGCACTTGTCTAGCATGCATGAGGCCCTGGGTTCCATCCCTGGGACTGGAAGGAAGGAAGAAAGGATCCCTGTGTCAGCCTCAGGAAGAAGGGACTGAAGTGTGAAGCCAGACCGACATTAGTGTCTACAGGGTAGGACACTGCATAGACAGGGCATGAGATGTAAGGGTCTACACAGGCAGCCACAGTGGGAGCGGGAGGGTAAGACAGACTGGAGACAATTCTAAGAGCTCAAAAGACTGGTCTTGCAAGGAATATGCAGGAGAGGAAAGTTACAGGAAGTGCATGACTTCAGAGCTCTGGTTCCTGTGCCTGGTGGGATGCAGTCAGAATACCCCGGAAGACAGGCTTTGGGAAGAAGTGATGAGTGAGCTTTAAATGTGCTCAGTTCCAAGAGCCTACCAGGTACCCAGGTGGAAAGAAATGGCTAGGTGTTCCCATGGCACTGCAGCCCTGCATTTGTCAGGGGTCAGGAATCTTCCCCCTCTCCCATATACGTTATTTTTTATTTCTATTTTTCCACTTTTAAATTACTATGTTTGTGATAATAATGATTACACTCATCTTGGGGAATTGGTGCATCTTAACTATTTTTACTTCCCCTTCCCTCTTGGCGCTCCCGACTTTCCTCCACCCCCTCATCCCCCTTCCCATCTTGATCTACAGCTTATGAAACGCTAGGGACAGGCCATGTGGCGTGAGCTCTACCATCTCAGCATGCTCAGGGGAGTGGGGACCGTACTACCCCATTTCACCCCATTTCACAGGTGAGGCAGGTGCGGAATGGAAGGCAGGGTTCAGCGCCAGGTGGTCTCTGCTTCAGGCTGCCCTCTTCCTTAACCACCACTCTGTGCCTGCTCCCACACATTCTTCTGTAGCAGCAAGGACCCAGGCAGCTGTGATCCCCAACAACCTCCTTCCTACCTCCATTCCAAGCTCCTCTCCTGCCAGCATGGAAAGTCCCCCCGTTCTCCTTCTATTTGGGGCCTACGCAAATCACATTCCATGGATAACTTCCCAATCTCCTCTGGGTACAAAGTGCACATCATCATAAATGGTATGGAGAGGGCCAGGGACCAGTCTTTTAGTCTTTGAAGGAGACGATGCCTCCTCTCTCTTCCTCTCTTTTGGTCTTCACCTCCTAGCCTCCAGAACTGTAAACCAATACATTTCCACTAAAAAATTTAACTAAAAATAATAAAATAAATGATGCAGGTTAAAATGCTTTACACGAAGTACAGAGCACAGTCCCAAGAATGCTATTGCCGTTTAACCTCTTTCTTGATTCTCCCAATCTTACAGTAAGGCCAGGGTGCTTTCCTTGTTGCAACAACTAAGGCTGAGATCTCGCTCTGTGTCAGGCAGTACGTTAAGCATTTTAGTGGCTTCAACTCATTTAATTCCCCCAAAGCCCCAATGGAGCTGGCATTTATTCCTATATTTAAGAAGAGGAAAGTGAGGTGCAGAAGCAAATTACTCAAGGTCACACAGTTAGGAAGCAGCAGAGCTGGGATTCAAACCCACGTCTGTTTGAGTCCAGAGTCTGAATGCTTACCCTTGACATCCTGTAAGAAAAACTGAGAGTAATTCCACATTTGCAAATTTTCTTCTCTCTCTGAACTCCTCATCCTCCCTACTCCTGGGCTTTACTGCCAGAATGTTGGCTAATACATTCCTCATTTGACACCAGAAATTAGATACAGGAAGGAAGGGGAGCAGAAACACAGAAGGGAAATTGTTACTTGTACAGAACTGGAATTCTGATTAAAAGATAAATGGCAGCAGAGATTTCAATTAGTTTAGAGAAGGATTTTGGGTAATGTGGGCTTCAACTGTGATTAATTTATTCTGAAAAATATCAGCTTTATTCAGTAAACAAATTTCTGTTATATCAGAGGCTATGTAAAATAAGGCTATAATAATGAGGTGAGAAGCCATAGGCAGAAGGATGTTTCTGAGATGTCCTTGGCTATTCTAACCCACAGTCCTACTTTGTGCTAGGTATGTGAAATTTTCAGAATGCTTAATAAACATTCAGCCTAAACCCAGGGTTGTTGGTATTATGCTGAAGAAAAAGGTAAGTGATGTGTTGTGGAAAATTTTGCCTTAGAAACAGACCCATATAACACTAGCATTTCCAAACTCAGGACTCAAGACCATGTTCAATCTATTTCAAAACACGTACATCCAAAATAGGCAAATGTAGATAGAGAAAAGTAGATTAGCAGTTGTCTGAAGTGGGGATGTTTGGAGTAACCGTGACTGCTAATGGCTATGAGATTTCCTTTGTGGGTGATTAAATGTACTAGGGTTGATTGTGGTGATGGTAAATTCAGCTCTATAATTTTACTACAGATCACTGAAATGCATACATTAAACAGGCAAGTTTAATAGTATGTGATTTATCAAAAATTTAAAAACATATAGTTTTGTTAATTCATTTTCCTGTGGCTTACCCAATTAATTTAAACTGGTGAGGTACAGTTGATTGAGATAATTTACATGCTGAGGACAGGGATGGTGTGCACAGGGCCTATCCTTCTGGCCTGGGCACAGCTGGCTTCTGCCACTATGATGAAACATGACAGTAGGATGCTTTACCTTCTTGGCTAAGAAACTGCTCAAAAAAGACCCAGACATTTTTGTTTATCTGGCAATGGACACGTCCTTGGATGGGAACCTCTCCATCCCAAACTATGATAGGCTTTTGGCAACTTCTGCCCTGAAAAATAAAGCCCAAGTAGTGGAAATAGTTTCATGATGCTGAAAGCCAATGTACTAAAATCCATGAACTTTATTACATGAAAAGGCTCAGACTTGCATTTTGAATTTGCTTTTATGAGAGGTGGCGGCGGGGGCGGGGCAGAGGAAAAGGGGATGAAGGAAGGAATTAAGATGTGTTATGTACACATATCAACCCCACACAAGGAATGCAAACTTTACATACTGTGATATGGACTGATAACTAATAAATGAATAAAATGATTCTAACATGCATGTGTCTATTTCCTCAACCCGAACAAATCAGAAGCTATTGATTATGAAAGGAAGGTTACTAGATACAAACTGAACTAGTGAGAGGTGACTAGTAACAGGGCTGGGGGTATAGCTCAGTTGCAGAATGTTTGAACAAGCACAAGGCTCTTGGTTTGAAAACAAAAAGAGGCGACTGCCACCAGCCAGGGGAGGCCACAACATGCAGATGTAAAGGGGTCCATGCGGTTCAGGTGCAAAGAGCCCCCATGCTGTGATTCTGAATCATCAAGAAGAGCCTAAAGTGTGATTTATAGTGCTTTATTTATTCTTCCACAGACTCATTCAAATGTAGCCTATGAAATAAAAAGTTAATCCATAGCTCCTGAATCGAAGTTAATAAATATTCATTAAATAGCTACAAAACATCTTGTCAACTTTGCTAATTGCTATATTTGGCATTCATAAAACATGACACATGAAATTGATTGTGGGCCTACAGTATATGAGAGCATAGATGACCCTAGATGACAACTACAGAAAAATCATGCTCTGAAGGTAAACTAAATGAGCTATGCATAGCTAAGTACTTTTTTTTTTTTTTTTTTGGTACCAGGGATCAAACTCTGGTCCTTGCACTTGCGCAGCAGGCGGCGAAACCACTGAGCTAAATCCCCGGCCCCATAGCTAAGTAGTTTAAAAAGCAATATTTAAAAATCCCTTCAGGGCTGGAGATATAGCTCAGCAATGCAGCACCTGCCTGGCAAACGCAGGGTCCTAAATTCCATTCCAAACAAACAAACAAACAAAAATCCCTTCAAAAATTTTACAATACAAAGTCTCAGCTGGGTGTGATGGTACCTGCTTGTAATCCCAGCACTCCGGCAGGCTGATGCAGGAGGATGGCAAGTTCAAGCCCATGCTGGGCAACTTAATGATTTAGTGAGACCCGGTTTCAAAAAAATAAAATAAAAATAAAAAAGGGCTGGATATGCAGTGTGAAAGCTCTGGGTTCAATGCCCAGTACCTCATTATTGCACACTGTGGATAAGATGTGGATAAGATAGGATGTAGATGGACAGTGCTGCTAAAGCCAACCCTTAGACAGGTCTGGGACTCCAGTCTCCTCCCCTTGAACCTTTCTTCTCTCTTTTCCAGAACCCAATTCCATGGTAAATCAACTCCTCTTCCTCCCCAACCTAGCGCAGGGTACTCCTCTCTCCCTGCTTCAACCTTCCAGCCATGGGGTGGGAGATGGACCCCTCCATTCAGGTGTACATAGATGGACATTTAGATTGTACTTTTGGACTATGTGAATAATACTGCTATAAACATGTGCATTCAAGTTTTTGTGTGACCGTATGTTTTCATTTCTCCTGGGTATATCACTAGGAGTGGAACTGCTGCGGCAGGTGGTAACATTATGTTTTTAACCTTTGAAGACAGATCAGACTGTTCTTAACCACTGCATCACTCTGTATTCCCACCAGTAATGTGTGAGGGCTCCAATTTCTCCATGTCCTTGCCAATACTTGTCACTGTCTATCTGGCTGATTACTCATCCTGGGGCAGGAGGAAAGTGGCGTATCATTAGGGTTTTGACTTGCATCTCCTTGATGGCAAATGATGTTGAGCACCTTTTTAGGTACTTATTTGCATTTGTGTATCTTCTAGGGAGAAACGTCTATTCGGATCCTTGCCCATTTTCAAACTGAGTTATCTTTTTATTTTTGAGTGTCTAACATTTTTTTTTTTTGGTACCAAGGATCAAACCCAGTACCTTGTGCTTGCAAGGCAGGTGTGGCACCACTGAGCTAAATCCCTGGCGCGCGTGTCTATCTTTTAAAGATGCTCAAGTTTCTACCATTGTAAAGCAAGTAAACCTATGGTCAATTCTGGATCCCTGCAGCACCGATCCTTTAAAATTTTTTTCTAATTAAAAAAATTTTTTTTTCTGGCAGAATTTCTTGAATGAGTTCCCTACACTTGTGGTTTCCCCTGGCTTTTTTCAAATCTGGCTCCTGAACCTAGCACTTCACTGGAACTGCTCTTGGCAAGGTCACCAGTGGCTGTTCTGCATTCTTAGCTCGATTCTCCTATGGTATTTAACACCATCATCATCTTCTTCTTGAGTGAAACACTAGAGATCCTTGGCTTAAGTGACAGCACTTAAGTGCTTCGGCTTTTCCCATCCATGTCAGTTTTCTCACTGGCTCCTCTTATTCTGCTCATTCTTAGATCTTGATCTTCTTCGAGATTTTGTCCTCACCACTGGGCAATCCTGTTCATTCTCGAAGGTTCTTTGATCATCACTTACTGCTGATGACAATGACATGTCCTTTACCCCTGCTGCCTAGCTTCCTCCGGGGCTACCAGTGTGCATATGTGTCTGATCAACACCTCTGCCTGGATTCCCGTCAGCCTTCAAACTTTATCCCACACCAAACGCTTCACCGTTACCTCTCCTGCCTTCCGTTCTCACGAAATAACATCAATCACCCACGTCTGTCAATGTGGACAAACTTGAAGTCCTTTGCATCCCTCTACTTCCTCCCATCCTGGCTGTCACCACAACACCCTCCCGATTGGTCTCCCCACCACACACGCCTCTCCAGCTGCAGCCAGTGATCTTTCCAACATGCAAATCTCGCCCTGTCATCCTCTGTGAGAGATGGACTAGTCACACTCGGGGTTCAGTCCCACATTATGAACTTTACATCTGCACCGCCGTGAGAGTTATTTAACTTCTCCAAGCCTTAGTTTTCTCATTTAAAAAGTAGGACCATTTGGAGCAGCAACTAACAGGCCTTCCCGAGGACGAATTCGGTCTGTGACAATCACTGACCTGGGATTAAAACCTTTCAGTTAAGGCAAATCACCAGTTTAGCCCTAAAATGTGTGGATGACACGTAGTGACTAAAAAACTCTTTTACAGACTCCCGAGGACGCTGAAGCCCGAGGGCCAACTCCAGCTCCCAGGCTGCAGCTCACGGCTAGAGGCGGCGGGTTCTGGGAGCCCCGAGGCCGCAGGACCGCGCAGCTCCTTCCCCGCCCTCGCCCGACCTGTTATCCAGCAAACCCCGAGCGCCCGGCGCCTCTGCAGCCGCCCGGCCCTCCCCACCCCACCCAGCCAGGGCTCTGAGGGCGCGGAGTGCGGGCCGCCCCCCGAGGGTCCCCCGCCCGGCCAGCCCTTCCGGAGCGGGGTGCTCACCTTGAAGGACATCGTGCACATGTCCGCGGCCGCCCGGGTTCCCGCGCCCGGCGCCTTCCGCAGAGGGGCGGCCCCGGAGCCGCGCTCCCGCCGCAGACCGGGCCGCCGGGGGCGGGGGAGGGGAGGAGGAGGCGGGCCCCGCTCGCGCCACGCGCTCCACGCGCGCCCTCACTGCTGCAGGTCGCGGACGCGCTCCGCTCTGGGCGTACACGCGCGCGCGCCCCCGAACTCCGCCTGTCCTGTGCGCAGTCCACACCGGGCAACGTTCTCACACTCTCCCACTCCGCACACGCTGTGCATTCTCCACAGCCCACACGGGCTCACGCGCGACACTCCGCACGCCCACGCTGTGGCGGGAATCCGAGAGCCTGGAGAGACCCACGGACGGAAACTGGAGGGCTTTATTTCAGGTTTCAGGTGGACACAGCCTCAACGCGCTGAGTTCAGCTTTCATACATTTCATGGAGAGGGTGGTTTTTCTGGTGACTAGCAAGTGAATTTACGGGAACAGGACGAGGGCAGTTTTGTAACTTTGCCTTGAAAGGAGACAGTGTCTCATGAATCGTGAGAACAGAGCGTCGTAACCTTTGTGTACAGGACCCAGTTGTCAATTTTGTCTGCCAGAACAAGGAGTTACAGCTACAGGGAGAGGGGTGCCCAAGGCTGGGAAGGCCTTGTTTTTCTTCAACACAGCCACATTTTTTTTGTTGTTGTTGTTACTGGGGATGGAACTCAGGGACCTTGCACTTGCGAAGCAGGTGGCGGCACCACTGAGCTAAATCCCCGGCCCAACACAGCCACATTCTTTACCCCCCCACCACCACGCACACACATCTCCACACACAGAGCTCTCCACAGTGGGACTTCAGACCCACACCCCTCACACACACATCCCTGAACTCCAAAGTCAGCGTACACACTCTTCACAGCCCATGCAGACAAGTTCACACAGCATTCACACACACACACACACACACACACACACACACGTCCTGGGAAAGCGCTGAAAAGCATGACAAAAGCATTTGACCGCAGTCTCATTATTCTTGCAATTGCATTTTGTTTTTATCTTTCTCATGTTTTTCTTTCTCATTTTTTAAGAGCTTCTAAGAATTTTTCTAAGACTCTCCCACCCTCCTCAGAGGAGACACACCTTTTGATTGCACAAGTAATGGTGGGAGTGTGGACTGGAGTGTAGCTCAGTGGTAGAGTGCTTTCCTAGTGTGCCCCAGGAACTGGGCTCAATTCCCAGCATCATACAAAATAAAATGGTGCTAGTTTCCTTTTTGAAGGAGAAAGGCAAATTTTGAAACATACTCAGAGTCCTCGTCCGTTTGGTGACATCAGTCTCCTCCTGTGGCGGAATGCCGCTCCCCCAAACCCCTGAAGGAAGGGCTGTCCACTCCTTCATGGATAATGCTTCCTGTCCAGGCATGGTTTGGGGAATAATGCGAGAGCCATATTTTTATTTAAAGATATTCTTTTAAAGTATAAATGAAAAAATAGCCTTTTAAGGAAATTCAAATGCTAACATTAAAAAAGTGGATGTCTGGGGCTGGGGGTTTAGCTCAGTGGTGCCGCCGCCTGCCTTGCAAGTGCAAGGTCCTGAGTTCAATCCCCGGTACCAAAACAAACAAACGGAAATAAGTGGATGTCTCACCCTTCATACTACAGGAATCCACTTATTCATTCTCTCCTCACCTGTCATCTCCCTCTCTCTTCTCAATTGAATTTACAACTACTTAATTGAAAAGTTTAGAAGTGCAACTACAAAGAATAGTTAATAATAAAAATGTAAATATCCTTTGTGGATAAAGATACATCACTTTGTATTTAAAGTAATTTAAAAATAACATTCTGTACTTTTGTCTATAGATGAGTGTCTTTGGTGAGACAGTTTTCAAGTTGTGTCACAACTTTGTTATACACGATCAGGCATCAGAGGTTTTGCTTTAATTGTTTTGGTAAATAAAATGGAGAAGGGAAAGGATTAATATTTTGAGGACTTTCTAGATACCAGGTGCTTTACTTATGAAAACGCTGTGAGGTGAGTATTGCAGCCATTTCACAGATGAAAAGCCAAGGTTCTGAAAGATGGAGTAATTTGCTCAAGAGTGACAGGGCTAGACTATTCATTAATTATGTCTGATGTTGTAGTCAGCATTAGCAAGGGAGATAGATTTAATACAGGACACATAATTTATAGGATTATTTTATAATAGTCACCCAAAAAGTTTAATACAGAGGAGTGCAAGAGATCTAGCCATGCACTAAAGATCTGAAGAACCCAGCCAAGGGCCTGGGTCCCACAGCTATGTCCTGCAAAAGTCCAGCTAAAGGCCTAGACCTCAAGGCAAAGTCCTCCATGAATCCAGTTAGTGGCCTAGAGTCCATGGCAATGTCTCATGCTTGTCTGTATTGAGGATCTACACCTGGAAGCCCCGAAGGTCAGTGGTGGAAGCCAGAAAGCCTACACTGGCAGGGTGAAGGATTTGTGCCACCAGGGTGAGGGGTCTACACTGGACCCAGGAAGTGATGCTTGTGGTGAAGATCAGCCATTCCCAGTGACAATGAGGACCTGAGCTCTTCCTCTGATGAGAATAGCCAAGTTCACATCAGGAAAACCAACCACAAGTTTCTCCTAGAAAATCAACAGCCCACGATCTTCCCCTCCAGTTCTCTTTTTATGCTATTGGCAACAATCCTCAGGTGGGTCTTCCACGCCCAGATTGATTCAGTTCGGCTGGGTGTTCCAAGTTGACCGTTAGTTAGTCTATCACATCTGGCTTCAAAGCTCTTTTCCATTCCACTACCACACTTGCTGCTCAAAGTTGTGTAGGGAAGAGTCTCTGGCCAGGGTGCTGATGGGACTCTTGTCAGTTTTTGGAAAGAATGTCCCTAATTCACTGTCTCACACACCTGGATGATAGAATTGTTGTCAGTCTCCATATGTGTCTTATATACCATCCCACACAGTTGGCTAAAGTCATCTTCATAAAAACAGCCCCTAAATAGAACAAAGCCCTCATAGTCTCAAGCAGACCCATTTTTTGGAAATGTTAATTAATTTTATTCACATTTCCCCAAATATATGCAATATTAATGTAAGTTAAAAACAGTACATTGTTCTTAGAAAATGCAACCCAAAGCTTTCATTGCCTGAGTTTTGTGATTATAATGTTCTTCCAGAATTTTAGTGAATGTGTTCAAAACAAACTGTAACAGAAAATCTCCCCTAAATACAGTGTCATTATTATAAAAGAAATCCAAAGACTGGGGTGGGGGATTTAGCTCGGTGGTTCTGGTGCCTGCCTTGCAAGGGCAAGGTCCTGAGTTTGATCCCTGGTACAAAAAAAAAAAAAGAAATCCAAAGAGAAGTCTCTAATGTCTTCATTTAGGTAACTGGAATTTCAAAATGGAAATAATTATTGAATGAGCAAAGAGTGCTTTTCTATTTCACCCTAACAGGGGGAGGCAATTTTGGGCCGAAACTCTAAGACATAGCCCGTTGCATAGGTCTTGTTACCCTGAATAACTTCCGTTCATCTTGTACAAAAACCCACTTCAAGAGCAAATATTCTTAAGTGACCAGTCATGTTTTTAGGATCACCTTTTGGTAGGAGTTGATGGGCCACACAAAACCTTTTATGGGTCAGGCATGGACAGAATCAGCCCCCCAAATAGCAGCACAAACTTCATCCACAGTGAAATGTGTGAGACCATGAGCTACTCGCTCTTGAAGAGTCACTCCCCAGGAGGCTCGGTTTCACTTGTAATGTACGCGTTGACCCCTCTTCTTGTGACACGTTGAGCTCAGCCCCACAACCTAAGCATACACGCCTTTTAAGTTACCAGGGACTGACCTTTAGTAAATCACAAAGATACCACAGTTGGAACAGTGTGGACATGTACATTCCACACTGCATGCAAGTCAGACAACCTACAACCACTTATGCCTTCAGTTAACTTTATTTTTTTTGGTACTGGGGATTGAACTCAGGTCCTTGCACTTTTGAGGCAGGCGGTGGAACCACTGAGATAAATTCCCAGCCCCAGTTAACTTTTAAAATGTATAAAAGCTGGGCACAGTGGCACAGGCCTGTAATCTCGGCTACTAGAGAGGCTGAGGCAGGAGGATTGTGAGTTCAAAGCTAGTCCAACAATTTAGCAAGACCTTATCTCAAAATAAAAAATGAGAAGGACAGGATGTAGCTCAGTTGTAGAGTGGTTGGCTAGTATATGTAAGGCCCTGGGTTTAATCCCAGGAACCATCTAAAAAAAAACCAAACAAATATGAAGGGGCCGAGGAATTTTATGAGGTAGAATACTTTAAAAGCATGAAGTATACGACACCCCCAGAACAAGAGCAGTTAGAAGAATAAAGTAACACACACACACACACACACACACTCAAAAATCTCAAAACATGTTTAGGGCAAATTATTCTAATTAAGAATTTAAAATTAAAAACATTTTTTTTGGTTTAGTTTTAGTTTTTTTGTTTTTTGTTTTTGGTATCAAGGACTGAACTCAGGACCCTGCCCTTGCAAGGCAGGCGGTAGAACCACTGCTAAAATTAAAAAATTTAAAAGACTTTTATGTATCATTTATCTTTAAATATTACCAGATCCTCAAACATGTTTAGACTTTTGCCAAAATGAAAGGTAACTTTAAAACATCTCACTGTCTTGCAATTTGTCCCAAGAATTAGGAGCATGATTCAAACCACATTAGTTTCTTAGTCTAAGAAAAAAGTAGGACCTTAAAATTGATACAACTTTAAAATTTTCATAAGCTCAAAAGATAATTGCCACTGTAAAAAAAAAGAGGAGAAAAGAAATCTTAGCCATTAAGAACTTGAGCAGAGGAGGAGGATTCACAACTAATTCATACTGATTTATTTGCTCTTCATGTGCATTAAAAATTCTTTAGAAATTGTGCTCATTTGTCCCATACTGAAACAAAGGGAGGAGGATGCACAATATTGACCTCTAGTGTACTTCTTCCATCTGGAGTTTTTAAAAAATTTCAATGTAATACAAGTAGATATTAATAAAGAAAATGCTTTTTAAAAACAGTCTTCTTACTTCTATGAAAAAATAAAGGAAAATTCCATAACAAATTAATTAAAGAATAACATTAGTTGATACACTATGTACCATAATCTTAAAAGAATGGCCAAAATGTTAGAGTACAAGTCATAGACAAGACTCTTACATAAAAGAAACTAATAGATAATAGCACAAAACTTTCTTTTCAATTAACTAAGAGGACCTAGTGGTATAAATGAAACAGGTTAGTACATATATTGAAATATTTTTGAAACCATGGAATATATAATTTGGGGAATTATTAGAACTTCTCCCTACTTCCTATTTCTGTATCTTCATTTTTATGTTTTCATTAACATTTACTAGAAACTATGTACAATAAGTTTGTACTGTATTTGACATAAGATAGCCACCGAAGGAATTTACACAGATTAGAAGGAAGATAGATGGTTAAGGAGGGCCCAGTCCTGTGGGATATTTTCTCAGAGCATAAAAGTCAGAGTTCAGTTGGGGAAAAAGGTTCAGTCTGCCAGATTAAGAAGATGTTAAAAAGTTAAAATGCAAGCCTTTGAGTAGATAATCAGACGCTGGGACCACCAATAATTCAGAGACGCCATTCTTAAACAAAACCCCCATCTAGTCATCTATGTAGATTCTTGCCCATGACTTAGGAAATACCATTCCAAAGATGTCTTTCCCAGTAGGCAAAGTCTCAAGCATGCATTCAATCCAGGACATGGGGATGACCTCTACTCCTTGCTCAGGATAGGAAGAAACCCACAACCTTTGGACACTACTGACCCACCCAATCTGCCCAATTTAGTCCTTATTTCCACTTTGGGTTTCTCACACCAGAGAAACAACATGGCACTCAAACATGTGTGTTGCATTTATTTCACTTAACAGTATAGTCTCAAAGTCCATCCATTTAGCTATAAAAGTCTGAAGCTCATCCACTCATTCCATTGTATTAAAAACCCCACATCTTCTTTATCCATTTGTCAGTTGATGGGCATTTGTGCTGTTTCCAAGATTAAGCTATTACAAACTGTGCCACTGTAAACATGGGTGTGTGTATATAGCTGTGGTATGATCCTTTTAATTCTTTTGGGACGATACCAAGAAGAGGAATAGCTGGGTCAAGTGGAACCTCTAGTTTTAATGTTTTGAGAAATCTCCACACTGATTTCCACAGTGGTTGCACCAGTCTACACTTGCACCAACAGTGGAGAAGGGTTCCATTTTCCCCACCAGCATTTGTTATTGGTTGATTTCTTGATAGTAGCCATTCTTTCTTTGGTGAGGTGGAATCTCAGCGTTGTTTTAATTTGCATTTCACAAATAACCAGTGATACTGAACATTTCTTCATATATTTATTTGCTGTTTCTATTGCTTCATCTGAGAAGTATCTTTTGGATTGGATGTTTAAATTTGTGGGTTCTAATTTTTTTAGTTCTTTATATATTTTAGATAATAGTCCTTCATCTGATGAATAGCTAGTAAAAAAATTTTCCCCACACTGTGGGTTGTCTCTTCAGTCTGTTGATGTGTTTCCGCCCCACCACGGAATATATAATTTGGGGAATTATTAGAACTTCTCCCTATTTCCTATTTCTCTATCTTCCTTTTTATGTTTTCTTTAAAATTTACTAGAAACTATGTACAATAAATTTTTACTGTATTTGACATAAGATAGCCACTGCAGGATCAAACTCAGGACCTTGCGCTTGTGAGGCAGTGTGGCACCACTGAGCTAAATCCCCAGCCCCAGAAAGCTTTTTAGTGAGATGAGGTACCAGGTGCTGATTCTTTGTAGTATTTCCTGTGCGGTCTGGATTTTGTTCATGAAGTATTTGCCTATTTCTATGTCTTCAAGTGTTCTACCTATTCTCTCTTCCAGCAGATTTAGTGTTTTCATTTTAATATTTAGATCTTTGATCCATTTCAATTTTAGATTAGTGAATGGTGAGAGATATGGATCTAGTTTCAATCTTTGTCATTTTTTTCCAGCACCATTTATTAAAGAGGCTATCTTTCTTCCAGTGAAGGTGTTTGGCTTGATTGTCAAAGATTAGGTGGCTGAGTGTGTCTGGAGTTGTTTCTCCATCTTCTGGTCTGCTCCATTGATCCTCAGGTCTGTTCTTTTGCCAGTACCATGCTTGGTTTTTTGTTTTTTTTTAATCACAGTACCTTTGTAGTTTAATTTCAGGTCAAGGATTGTGATTCCCCCTAGCTTGCCATTGTTGCCCAGAATTGCCTTTGCTATTCTAGGTCTCTTCTGGTTCCAAATGAATTTTAGGATTGTTTTCTCTAATTTTGTGAGATATGCTGTTGGAATTTTGATTGGGATTGCACTGAATCTCTATAACAATTTTGGAAGTATGGCCATTTTCACTATATTGGTTCTTTCTATCCAAGAACAAGGGATGTCTTTCCATTTTCAGATATTCGCTTTGATCTCCTTTTTCAGAGTACTGCATTTTTCCATGTAGAGGTTTTTTGTTTTTGTTTTTGTTTTGGTTCTGGAGATCAAACTCAGGACATTGCACTTGTGAAGCAGGCGCCAGAACCACTGAGCTAAATCCCCAGGTCCATGTAGAGGTCTTTTATTTCCTTCATTAGATTGATTCCTAGGTATTTCATTTTTTTGGATGCTATTGTGAAAGGGGTTGTTTTTCTAATTTCTCTCTCAGTGAGTTTGTTGTTTGTGTACAGGAAGGCTATTGATTTTTGAGTGTTGACTTTGTGTCCAGCTACACTACTGAATTTGGTTATCAAATCTAGAAGTCTTTTGGTGGAGATTTTGGGGTCTTCTATGTAGAATATCATGTCATGTGCAAATAATGATAATTTAACTTCTTCCTTTCCTGTCCTTATTCCTTTATTTCTTTCTCTAGTCTAATTGCTGTGGCTAGTGTTTCCAGAACTGTATTGAATAGGAGTGGTGACAGTGGACATCCTTTTCTTATTCCTGATTTTAGAGTAAAAGCTTTCAGTTTCTGTCCATTTATTATGATGTTGACTATTGGTTTGTCATAAATGGCTTTTATCAGACTGAGATAAAGACCATCTATTATAATTTTCTGTAGGTTTTTTTTTTTATCATAAATTGGTATTGGACCTTGTCAAATGCTCTTTCTGCATCTATTGAGAGGATCATATGGTTTTGTCCTTGGCTCTGTTACTATAGTGTATTGCATTTATTGATTTGCATATATTGAGCCAACCCTGCATCTCTGGGATGAATCCAACTTGGTCATGGTGTATAACTTTCTTGATTCACCGCATTCTGTTTACCATTATCTTATTGAGGATTTTTTGCTTCTGTGTACATTAGGGAGATAGGCCTGTAATTCTCTTTTTTTGGTTGGATCCTTCTCTGGTTTTGGAATCAGGGTAATGCTTGCTTCCAGGAATAAATTTGGGAGTATTGCTTCCCTTTCAATTTCATTAAAGAGTTTGAGAAGTAGCATTAGGTGTTGTCTAAATTTCTTGCAGAATTCAGTAGTGAATCCATCTTTTCTTGGTTGGTAGGTTTTAATTACCTCTTCAATTTCATTTAGAGGTTTTGTTTCTTCTTGATTCAGTTTTGGTAATTCATGTGTATCTAAGAGTCTGTCCATTTCTTCTGTATTTCCCATTTTATTAGAATACAGGTTTTCGAAGTGGGTATTGATGATCTTCTGGATTTCAGCAGGATCAGTTGTGATTTCACCCTTTTCATTCCTAATTGCATGGATTTGAGTCTTTTCTTTCCATTTTTTGACAAGGTTGGCTAAGGGTTTGCCTATTTTATTTAATCTTTCAAAGAACCAACTCTTTGATTCATTAATTCTTTGTATTGTTTTTTCAGTCTCCATTGCATTAATTTCTGCTCAGATTTTTATAATCTTCTTATGAGCTTTGGGTTTGACTTGCTCTTCTTTTTCTAGAAGCTTGAGGTTTGACATTGGGTTGTTTATTTGAGCCTGTTCTGTTTTCCTGATATAAGAATTCACCACTATAAATTTCCCTTGTAGGACTACTTTCACTGTGCCCCATAAGTTCCGGTATGTTGTATTGTCATTATCGTTTAATTGTAGAAACTGTCTGTGACCCATTGGCTTTAATTTCATCTGCGACCCATTGGCTGTTCCGGAGGGTGTTACTTAATTTCCATGTGTTTATGAAATTCTTGTGGTTTCTTTTGGTGTTGATTTCCAGTTTCATTACATTATGGTCTGATATTATGCATGGAATAATTTCAATTCCTTTGCATTTACTTAAGCATGTTCCATGAGCTAGTATGTGGTCTATATTGGAGAATGTGCCATGTGCAGCTGAAAAGAATGTGTATTCTGATGTTGTGGGATGGAACACTCTGTAGACATCTACTAGGTCCATTTGTTCAAAAGTTTGGTTCAGTTCTAATATTTTATTGTTGATTTTTGACTAGTTGATCTGTTTATTTGTGACAGTGGGGTATTAAGGTACCATCTGGAGATTTTAGTGGGATGCACAAACCTAAATCTGCCTTCTTAGTCAGAGAGAAATCCGACTGTTCACAGTCTGGTGAAGTTGGGTGTCTTGGGTGCCCCCCTGTGAGAGTTTTGCCACTCCCAACCTGCTAGATATTGTCAGATATGACTTGGTGCCCCATCTGGATGGTAAAACGACCTGCACAACATGGCTTTACAGGATGTTTTTGCGACCACCTTCACTGTCACAAATGCCACACTCATGTGATCTTCAGGTACCTGAGTGGATGGACTTACCAGGGTTACCACTGCAATCCACTGGAATTACGAGTGAGGTTGTGTTGTACAACATGCAGAATTTTCTCATTAAATATGCATCTCAGTGACTAGGAGAACTCTCCACAAGAAAGAGACTATGCAAAACTATATGAATATTTCAAAGGTTTGATCCTTAAACCCTGGCAGTTCTTCAGTATGCATTTTGTTTGTTTGTTTGTTTTTTGGTACCAGGGATTGAACTTGGGTTTTTGCGCTTGCAAGGCAGGCTGCAGAACCACTGAGCTAAATCCCCGGCTTCAGTATGCATTTTTAAAGCTCTATTCAGTGACAAGATGACAGTGTGTGACAATTTTATGTGGAGTGAAACCAATTTGTGTTCTGAAAACTGTCACGCTTCAGACATCCAGGATCAAAATATCAGGGAAAAGCTCAGTGGCACACCTAGTGGCAAGTCTTCATCCACACATGTTCAGGTGCTAAGTGGGCATAGGCATGGTACCTTTCTGATCTCTCGTGGAGAACACAGCACAAGTCCTTCTAGAAGATTCCCTTCTGCAGGATGGAGAACACTCCCCTTTGATGAGAAACCACTGTTTTATAAGCCATTGTTTTACCCTAAGAGTAGATGTACTAAGGGAAGGAGCACTGTTTAGAAACTGCACCATTCTTTCACTAAGGTGTAGCTAAGATCTACCAGCCAGGAATCAAATAGCAGTGCATTCAAGTATGAATGTTGTGCATCATCAGGACTTTGCTGACTTCTGTAGAAGAAAAAGTAGAGATGTGTGAGCAACATCCCTAAAATGAGTGTCTCACTATTGTTCCTACCGTGGACCAAACAACCTCAGTTCATTATATACAACTTCAGATTTTAAGCTCCCACACATCACAGCCAGCTATTACAGAACAGGCAGAATTCCACAGAAGGTGTTTGCTGAAAGACCAGACTATACCTTATGTGTTCTAAAAAAAAATCTTGCACTTAAAGATTGTGACACTCCAACTCAAAAGGAGCTTCATTACTCTAAACATGGGCAACTTGTACCCACTTACTGGAATGTGTCTGGTCAATTACACTATGAAGTGCCTAGATGATAATGGAAAGAGAATAAATGGCCCTTACTGAGCCCAGATAATTCTTAATTATCTCAATCTACATGAAAGTGATGTGAAGTTTGACTTCTCAGGATCTACCAAAGTTCCAATTTCATTATAATTTTTTGATACTCTTTTGCAAATAAAAGTACACAGAAGTGAGGAAAAATGAGTGTTTGGTTGCAGGATGGAGTGATCTTACTCCCAAGGCATCTGAAGTAACTGGCAACACGATGATAACAAGCTCCGCTTTCCCCGCGGAGGACACTGGATGGTAAGCATCTGTACCCGCTTAAAGACATTTGGTGTTAGTACATTAAAAGATTAAGATGGACTAAGACAAAACTCTTACAAGAATATCAGAGATCTAGGGACTTGCCTTCATAAATAACCACATGTCTGTGGCTTCAACTGTCTGCCCTACTGCTGAGGTAGGGCTAATATTCATGCAAATAAAGCAATCTTTTGGGAATTCCCTAGGAAAAACCTTGCATAACCAAGTGGTTCCTCCAACCTGGGTCCGCTGTCGTTTCCACCCCCTGGCTGAGTAGCACCGCATGGGCTCAGTCATCCAGGGGTTGACCTTCCTGTTCTCCATGTCCGCAGAGTGGCCACTGGTCTCCCTTCCCCACTTGTCTTCTGCTGGTGGCTCGAAATGCTATCGAGCGAATCTTGAGCACAGGGACAGCTGCATAGACATTGTGGGCCTCCTGGCTCCCGGGGTCAGTCTGTTTTTCTTCCCAGCCGTGAAGAGCAAATGGGTGCTGGTTTCCTTTTATTTGGCTCAATGACCTTTGGGGACTTGTGACTGCTTTCCCGTTTCTTCTGGTGAATAAGGTGCTCAGGGGCTGTCAGGTTTGACACTGGTGAGGAGCCTGTCCGTCTTGTCCTTTCTGGGTTGTTGCTTGGGTTTTTCTTTGAAGTCTTCCACTGGCAGTGTTTCTGGCAGCACCAAGTCCTGATGGCCTGGGTCTTAGTGTCCCGGCCTCCGTGGCCTCTGAGGCCTCTTTGGGCAAGGCAGGTGTGCACTGTGACCCAGGACATGGAGACCACCACACAGTTCAAACCCAACAGATGGAACTTTCTGAAATGGCCCACTTTAAGAGTATACAGTGAGGGCCTGGGATTTAGCTCACTGGTTTCGCTGCTTGCTGCGCAAGCACAAGAACCCGAGTTCAATCCCTGGTACCAAAAAAAAAAAAAAAAAATGAGTGTACAGTGACCCTATGGGCCTAACATGAAGGGAAATCTGTATGTCCCACCTTCTTACCCAAATGATTACCTCACTACCTCAGCAGAGCCCCTCCATACTTGTCATCTTTTCTGCCTCTTCCTTCCCTCCTGTCCCTGTGGATGCTTCTCTCTTCTGTCTGCTCTAAGCTAACCCTGACTCACTCGACATTACCTGCACTATGGTAGTGGTCAAAACTCGGGGATCACTGAGTAAAAGACGAAGGGGAATGTGCACTCAGTGTGTGCACAGTTGGAGGGCCCAGCACCTCTGTCCATGAACACACTATCTAGACATCTGTGTTCATCTCCAATGAGGCCACGGTCACTGTCACCTTCTGTTCTTACCAGCACAGACTGTAATGTGTTTGCTTTTGATCTTGCTCTGGCCCAATTCCAACAGGAGTTGCCCTGGACAGAATTGTGAAGTAGGTCAGGCTGATCTATTGAGCCCTCTGGCTTCCCCTGTTTGTCATCAGGCTCCTTCACTCCAATTGAGAATCATCCTGGAATCTCATCTGTCCGTGCTCCCTGTCTGCTTTCCCACCCCACACGCCCCTCCCAGCCTGTTGGAAAATCAAGGCTTCCTGCAGTGGGTTGTGGAGCAGACACAATGTTCAATCATCTACCCCACCACCCACTGCCCTCTTCCTTTTTCCTATCAGAACAGTGGTTTTGCTCAGTGTCTACCCTACTTCTCTCATGTTTAGTGGGGCAAGTATGGTTTGAATATGCCCCCGCCAAAAAAGCTCATGTGTTGGAAACTTAGTCCCCACATTTGTGTGATAATGATTTTTTTAAGGTGGGGCCTTTGGAAAGTAACTAGGATTACACGAAGTCACAAAGGTTGGTTCCCCCATGGTGGTATTAGTGGCTTTACAAGAAGAAGAGAGAATAGTTAGCACAGTTGTTCTGTCTCATCCTGTAATGCCCTCTGCTGGGTCTTCAGGCACCAAGAAGGCCCTCACCAGAACTGTGAGCCAAATAAACCTCTATTTATTATGTATTACTTGGTCTCATATTTTGTTATAGCAACAGAAAATGAACTAAGACAGGAGCCCAGTTCTTGTTCTATCTAGAGCCTCTGGTCTTGGCTGTTGTTAGTACCTCAATTAGGCACTGGCATGTAGCAAATTTTGATTTCCAAGACATGAGAGACAGTCTTCCAGGAGCATCTGAAAAGTTTCCTTTATTTTAAGAGAGCCCAGGTGGAGATAGTCCTATGGGGATATGATGCCTGGAATGGCTGCAGCCACTTTGTGACCATGAGGGAAATTATGGTGGTACAGCAGACCATTTCACCAAGGTCCTGTGTTGTCTAACTAGGGCTACTCTTCTGGATCTCTTGTTGTTTAGGTCGCTTTCAGCTTGTTTATCTCTTAATTTCCTTTAGAAGTATTCTGATTCAGGGTGAGAATAGGAGTGAGACATGAAGACCAAGGAGCAGGAACTTAAATTGTGTTGACAGTTTTGAATGCATCACTGAATTTTATTCTCATTTTAACCCTAGGTGAAAGCTATTACTGGTGATGAAATTGAGACTCAGAGTGGTTGTAAAACTTGTTTGTGATCACAGGGATCTGAACTGGGGTTACTTTGAGAGTGACACCTCTGGTCTCCCCACTGTGCTGTCTCACCATGCTTCCACACAAGTGCTTATTGAATGAATGTCAGATGCACTCAACTGCCCTGCATTTTATGACCTTAGAATTCTAGACCATACCTGTAGAACAAGTGCCCCATTGGAGCTACACCCCTGGCCCCAATCAATGAAAATTCTTAAGGTTGGCATTTTAGCCTAAGAAAACTTGTTATAAACTCACAAATCATCAAAAGAAGAGAATAAAGCAGAAGATAAAAATGACTTATAACGCAACTTCCCAGAGTTGCCATTTGCTAAAATATTCAGTCTTTTTTTTTTTTTTTTTCCAGTACTGGCGATTGAACTCAGGCCCTTGCACTTGCAAGGCAGGCATGGTGCCACCGAACTAAATCCCTGGCCCCTACCCAATCTTTTTCTAAGCGCACAACAATGTAATTAGAATCATATGTTTTCTGCTTTTTTACTAAAAAAGATAATTTGTACATTTTCTCCTGGCATTAAAGATTCTTTGAATTTCTTTCTTTTAATGGCTGCATGTAAAATTGGGTACAGTATGATTTATTCAGCCTTCTCCTTTTATAAGTCTTTTAAGTTGTTTTTCATTTTTGCTACTAAAAATAATACTAGAACAAGTATTTTATATGTAAGCACTATCCAAATTTGTGCTTATTTCCCTAGGATAAATTTCTAGAATTCCAGAGTGAAGACAGAAGGCATTGTGAAGGCTGAGAATTCATATGTACAAGTTGCTTTTCAGAACTCTATGTCAGTTTTATGCTTTTATGCGCGCTGGTTAAATCATTGTTTGAAACTTTTAAGAATGCTGCAGTGATATTTTGTAGGCAGACATTTACAGATTCAGCATTTTATTTATTTTAATATTTATAACCCCTGCTACACAATATTTAAAGCCTCATACATAAATTTAAAAGAATAAAATAGACTAAGAATAAAACAAGAAATAAAGAAAATGAGGTAAAGAGAAACTGAAAATAGGAAAGATAATATAAAGCCAAGAGTGACAAGAACACCAAGTGAGGCTGGAAGTGATATCAGCCTCCAAATGATATGGGGGAAATAATATAACTCCCAACCTGCTAGATGTCAGATACTCTGAGTTTGTGTTTCCCAAAATCAAAGAATGAATTCTAAGGAACAATGGAGGTTAAGAGTAGGAAATACTTATTGAGAGGGAGAGATTTTAGCTCCTGAGTGGGGCCCAAGTAGGTTGCTGGGGACCCCACTTCACAGGGGAAGTTTTATAGAATAAAATCACAAGGTGGGTACAGTGTGGGACAAAGTTATGATCAACCAGTAAGATTATAAGTATAGGCACTTAGGTAATATTGATCCAATGGGGAAGCAAGTCATGTAGCAAGTGTACATGGAAAGAACAAAGAACTGTTTTGGGAAAGGATGGATCTGGAAGTCTTGGTCACCCACTGGGGTGACTTGATGTCAATCTAGACTTTATTGGGCCAAGTGTTACCACTTATCTTATCCGTTGGGGAAGGATGTAGGCCTGTTCATTTCATCTTTATCTTGAGGCCTGGCCCCCAACAGATGCATCTCCAGCTACAGTTGTAGTGTGTTTTCATCTTTCGTATTGACTCTCTCGGGGGCCTAGCCCTGTCTGACTGTCTACAATAGTTCTACTTAACTTAGCTGTCTATAATAGAAGAATGCAAATGTGGCCCTAAACTGCAGCAGCAACCAAGGTTAAGAGGGACACAATCACTGTTATGGCTCATGAATGTCCTAGATCAAACTCCCCAGTTGCAGGTGAAAAGTTCCACTATTAGAGAGAGAACCTCAACTGCTTTAAACAACACACAGCCTCTTGAATGATCTCTTTATGGCAAATGCATCTGTGAGTTTAGGTAGGCCCACAAGCTAACATCAAAGAAATTTGGGAAAACTCAAAGAGTGCAATTTAGGTACAGCATCTACTGGGCTGGCTTTTAGAATGGATGGATGGACGACTGGTTCATAGTGTTTCTCCCTAAGTACTGTTCCTGCTACAGTCTGATTGTCTGTGTTCCTCCCAAATTGGTGGGTTGAAAACTAAACCCCAATGCAATTGTTTTAAGAGGTGGGGCTTTTACGAGGTGATTAGGCCAAAAGAGAAAACCCTCTTGAATAGGATTAGCATCTTTATAAAAGAGGTTCACATGAGCTTGTCAGCCCTTTCCATGTGGAACATAGCAAGATGGTTCCATCAGTGAACCACAGAGCGAGTCTTTACTAGAATCTGAGTCTATTGGCATCTTGATTGTGGACTTGCCAGCATCTAGAACTATAAGAAGCAAACTTCTGTTATTTATAAGACATTTGTTTTATGGCAAGTTGTTAGAGCAGCCCAAATGGCCCGATACAGTTTCCCTCAAGGTATCAAGTGACTGACTTTGCGGTTCATTGTCCAGCTGGCACCCAGAGCACACTTGGCTTGGGTATGGAGTTAATCTGTGTAAATCATAAAAACCATCTGTAGAACTAGGACTGGAATCGGCACTCCTCTCTTATAAAGGTTCAGGAGCTTGCCATTAGCTTAAGTGGGAGACCATCCAGATAGCCAAGGAATAGAGTCCAGGAAGAACCCAAGGTAGATGCTGATGACCCCTGGTAAAGACGGGAGTGCTTGACTACAGGACATCAAGTGACTGTATGGCCAGAGCTTTCCATCATGATCTGGGTCCTGTCATGGGTTTGTGGCCCCAGCAGCAACCTATCTTAAGATGGAAGGGCACAAGCCAGCCTGGCATGAGCACACTGCAGGATCAGAGTGCACAAACAAGCCCGCATGAGCATGTCACCTTCTGCTATTGCACCAGCACCTTGCCTTCAGCCCACTCCTGTTGCTGTTTGGGGAATTCCTTAGGACAACCTGATGGAGAAGGAAAAAGCTTGAGGCTTAAAAAAGCTTATAGGTCCCCTGTTGAAATGGTGGTAGCATGTGGGTGTCAGCTGAAAATGACAGTGGCTGCACCATAATTCTACTCAGGGGTGGCTTGAAAAATAGAACTTCAGATGTAGGTCATGGTCATCTCCTTTGTATGAAAATATAAATGGCCAAAGGGCAGATTACATGTGACTGGTCATATCTCATACCACATTACCCAGAGATGACAACCACTTAAGTGCTGGAGTGCCTGTTGAAGGTATAATTACAGTATCAATTTGGAGATGATATTTTACAAGCATGGGGCACCATCTTTCAGGACCCAATGTATAGTTTAAAAAATCAAAGAGATTTCCAGCTACTCTGTCAACAGAGGAAGAATACACAGGGTCACAGACCAAGGAGCAGAAGCAGGAGTGGCTTCCTTAACCATTGTTCTTTTTTGTTTGTGGTACCAGGGATCGAACTCTGGTCCTTGCACTTGCGCAGCAGGCGGTGAAACCACTGAGCTAAATCCCTGGCCCTTAACCATTGTTCTTTTTTTTTTCCCATTAAGTTTATTGGTACATTTTCGGTATAAAATACAGTTACATTCATCATTGGGATCTTGTACCTTTACATGAGTATCTTGGTTCTTATTTTTTCCCCCTTCCCTTGCCCTCCCTTCACTCCCTCCACCCTTTCCTATTTGCAAAGACTTTGTTTCCATTTTTTTTTGCTCTTTTCATATTTTTTCCTTTCCCTTTTTTCCCTTCCCCTACCCCTCCCAATTCCCCTGGTCTTTTAGACCTTTTCTTCCTGTTACACAATATCAGTTATACATTTTTAAAATTACAATATTAAGATCTAGGAGACATTACCATAGATTTTATAGAATTTAAAAGGATATAGAAAGCATATTACAAAAATCTTTTTTTAAATAAATTTGACAACTTCTAAGAAGTACCTTGGAAGACATATTAATGAAACTAACTCTGGAGGAAATAAAAAATTTGAATAGCACCTATTAAAGAAAGCATGTTCCTAGCTTGAAAACTTACCTATATGACAACAGCAGGCTCATAAACATTTTAACTGATAAGTTATATCAAACAATTAAAGCAGAAAAAAGAAAGAATACTTCTCCCCCCATTTTAGAAACTCAACATTGTGCTAATCCTAAAACTGGATAAAGATAATAGAAGAAAAAAGTATGAGCATAGATACAAATTTGTTTAACAAAACAAACTATTGGAAGTCAGATCTGGCAGTATGTAGAAAGTGGTTTTATTATAGGGATGGCAGTGTTGGTTCAGCATTGGAAGATCCACCCCCAAAGTCATCATTTACACAGAGGAAAGGAAAAAGCCATATGATCCTGTCACTAGTTGGAGAAAAAGTATTGCACCAAATTCTACAGCTGTTCATAGTAAAAGCTATCAGGAGTCTAGAAGTAGAACAGAAACTTCTCAACAGATTAAAGACATGTACTCCATACTTCCAGCGAGAATGCCTTATATAAATGGAGAAGATACAAGGCTTTCTCCTTCAGGTGGGGAACAAGGGCAGCTACGCTTACTCTTTATCTGTCCATTAAACTTTGAAACCTAGTCCCCACAAAAATAGTCTGGCAATAAAATGACACAATTAGGATAGGATTGGCAAGGCAGAAGCAAAATCTTTATATATAGATGAAATGATCATCTACAGAGAAAATACTAGGAAATCTCTAGGAGCTCCTAGAACTTGTACTTCAATTTAGCAGGATTAGAAAACACAAGGTATATATAAAAATTCAGGTCTGTGTATACTTGCTATAAATGAAGAATTGGATATTGAAATTGAAAAGTTATATAGGAGTACAAAGGACCTAGAAAAGTCAAAAACAAAAACAAAAACAGTGTTGTAAGACATTTAGTACCTAATTTTAAGACTTCTTCTAAAGCTACAGTAATCAAGGCAGTGTTGGTGTAAGGAAAGACATATAGATCATTTGAATAAAACAGAGAATCTAGAAATAGAACCACACATATATGGTCCACTGAGTTTTGAAAGATTATTTAACATTAGCATTTTATAGAATATAAACTCAATTCAAGAGCTGAGGAAGAGATAGTGTTTTCAGCAAACAGCACTAGAACACCTGGTATCTGTATATAAAAAATTAACCTCAACCCTTTTTTTCCATACATGAAAATAACTTGAAAGGATCTATGAACCTAAATAGGAAAGCCTAAAAGTATAAAACTTGAAGAAGAAATTATAAGGGAAAATGTTTATGAATTCAAAGTAGGCAAGAACTACCTAGGATACAAAAAACATGATGTATAAAAGAAAAAAATTGATCAATGAGATTCCATCAAAATTTAGAACTTTAAATGACATCATTAAAATGAAAAGTAGTCCTTAAACAGACCATATTTACAATACATATAACCTATGACCAGAATATATAAAGAATTCTTAGAGCTCATTAATGGACAACCCAATTAAAATATAGACATAAGAAGATGATAAATAGCCAGTACAGCACAAGGAATGGTGTGCAACTCTAGAATCAGAAAAATACTAATCAGTACAATAATAAGAATGAATTATACACTCATTAGGGAGATGAAGTTAAAAGTTTTAAAAGTTGTGTCATGACTTTTTCTTTTTGTTGGATTCTCCCCCTTTGCATTTAATTTGTCATGCCCAATGGATTCATTCTGCTGGCCTTCCTGAGGTTGTGATCCTCACTGTCTTTTCCTAGGATATCGTCTAAAAGTTTTTGGAGGGCCGGTTTGGTATTCATGAAGCTCCTGAGGTGCTCTTTGTCATGAAAGGATCTTATTTCTCCATCAATTTTGAAAGATAGTTTTACAGGGTACATCAATCTGGGTTGGAGGCTGTTTTCCTTTAGGGCTTGAAATACATCACTCCAAGCTCTTCTTGCCTTGAGGGTTTGCATTGAGAAGTCTGCTGTGATTCTGATGGGCTTTCCTTTGTATGTGATTTGTTTCTTTTCTCTCACTGCTTGTAGAATTTTGTTCTTCTGTTGGATTTCTGGAATCCTAACTATTATATGCCTATGTGTAGATTTTTTTTGATTAAGGCTAGCTGGAGTCCTATATGCCCCACTTGTCTGTATGTCAAGTTCTTTTCCCCTCTTTGGGAAGTTTTCTGGCATCACTTCTGTGAACAGTTTTTTTTATGTCATCTGCATTCTCTCCTCTTTCTTCATTGACTCCAATCAGTCTTACGTTGTTATTCTTCTTTGCATCGTCTAGCAGCTGTTGGATTGATTTCTCATGTTCCCTTACAATTTTAAAGCAATTTTTCTTTTCCTCCTCACTAATTGCAATCTCATCTTCTATATGTGAAATTCTATCCTCACATTGGTTCATTCTGCTGTGCAGACTTTCGATGGAGTTTTTAATCCCTTGGAGATCTGTTTGTATCTGTTTTACAGATTCCATTTGTTTCCTATGTTGGGATTCCATCATGTTCCTCAGATCCTCTATTTTTTTTATCTGTGTCCTCTCTAGATTTACTAATCATGTCTTGCACAATGAGCACAATCTTTGCTGTTATCTGAGTAATTATTTCTGATTTCATTTTTCCCAGATCCTCTTTTGTTGCCAGTTCAGAGAGTCCAGGTGATTGAGTATCAGATTGTTCCATCTTGTTTCCCTTTGGGTTTGCTGTAGGTGATCCAGAAGTCTGTTTTTGAGACTTGTTTACGTATCTTCTCATTTCCACGGGGTGGGGGGTGTGCTTCTGGCACCCACGTGGCTTAGCTTCTCTGCCCTAGGAGCTTGGGATGGCAGTGGGGGAGCTTCCTTCCAGGTGCTGGGACTGGCTCACCTTCTCTGCCCTAGGAGCCTGGGATGGTGGCAGGGGAGCTTCCTTCTGGGTCCTGGGACCAGCTGAGCTTCTCTAACCATTGTTCTTAATGATCTATTTGTGTTTTCTCCTCCTGCAACTATAAGCTCTGCCAGTCTAGAAATCTTGGTTCCCAAAGGAAAAACATATCTACCAGGGGCCACAGCAATATTTCCATTGATCTATAACCTATGGCTGTTGCCTGGCCATGTTAGAGGTCTTTGAGTTCAGGTAAGAATGTGCCATGGTTGGTGCCCCCAAAACTCATGCTTAATCTCCATTGTAAGGTGTTAAGAGAGTGGAAACTCAATCCGACTGTGATGGTTAGAAGTGGGGTCTCTGGAAGGGGCTCAAGATTTTACAAAATCATTAGGGTAGGATCCCTGTAACTGAGTCCTCTTTCTTTACCAGAGACACACATCATACACTCATGTCCCTGCCATGGTATTTGTTGCTTGTGAGGCAACACAGCAAAGGGGGACTGTGATCATTAATTGTGATAGATCAACATGATTTGAGTAAGAATTGCCTAGCAGGTTAGTAAAGTTCTGGGTGTATCTGTGGACGTTTGATATGGAGAGGGGAAGACATTCCTCGTACTTTTGTAGTCTCAACCATAGCCTTATAGCATGGATAGAGTAAAAAGGAAATGAAGGGAGCATGCCTCCTTTCTGGAGGAGCTCCAGTCTTCACCATTGCCTTTGGATGTTGGTCTCATTTCTTCAGCCTTCCAGTGCAGGCTCTTCAGCCTTCTGACACAGACTTGCACCAGGGACCACAATGAGCTTCCAGATCTTTGATCTTCAAGGGCTAAAGGATCCTCCAGCTCTCCAGCACACAGATGGCCTTTTTTGAAACTTCTGCTTCTGATTCCAGGTGGACACTGGGACTCTTCCACTCCTGGTCCTGGAAGCCTACAGATAAGTCCCTTGTATAATTTGTAGTTATGTTATGTTTTGTACTGATTCTTTTCTCCTAGTGAGCCCTAAATAATACAGAGACCTCTGCAAGGGTTTGCACCAGACTGTTCAAACTTTCAGCATCTGAAATGGTGAGCTGAATAAACATCTTTTTTAATTAATGAAAAATGGGCCAATACAGAGAGTGAGTCACCGTTTTTGACCTTGATCATCAGGGGCACCTAGGCTGCTGTTACACACTGGAATCCACGGAGAATATGTGTCAAATCTGGTGCTCCATTTGGGCTCCTCTTGGTGTCCTCATGATCATGTTTGATGGTAAATGGACAAAAGAAGAAACTCCATCCTAGAAGCACAAGGCAACCACGGCTCCGACTCCTCTGGTGTGGGGATATGAGTCATTCTGACAGGCAGGCCTTCAGGATGGGCAGAGCTGTCAGCTGGTAAGGGGAATCTGGAAAACACATTCAAAGAGTAAGATAATGAGCATCAGTTGCAGTCCTGGACCAACTGCAGCAGTCAGTGAGGACTGTAAAGTGTCCAAGCAATTTCTTTTCCATGTACTCTCAGGAGGAGGGTTCACTAGAATCCTGGAGGAGCTGCTCCTGACTCTTCTAAGTTGTTCTGAATGTGCAAGGGGCAAGGCATCAGTACACTCTGCCACTTTGATCAGAAAGGACTTGTCACACAGCCACACAGGTGCTGTTGGAAGGTAATTTTCCACCACTGGCTCCTTCTGGGCCTGCCTAGGCTCAGACAGTCACCTTGTCCAAGGTCATGCGGTCTTCCCAAGGCCCGTATCTAGTGACAGATCATCACAGAAGTATAGAGACTCTGCCTCCTTGTCCCTACTCAGCCTGCTCTGAAGGATATCCATCTGGGGTCATCTGAGGCTATCGCTGGGCTTGCACCACGTTTCAGATTCTTCCAATGCCCAATCCTGCCTTCTCAACCTGTGTACAAGATGAATTGCAAAAACAAGCCCTAATAAATTACTTGCACCCTAAACTATGCATCAGAATCTGCTTGCCAGGGAGCCTTCAGCAACTTCTTTCCAGTAATTCTTACCTGGATCTCCTGCCTGCTGTCTTACCTTGCAGATTTTGAATTTGCCATCGTCCACATTTGTGTAAGCCAATCCCTTAAAATAAATCCCTCTGCATATACAATTGATTGTGTTCTTTGGAAAACATAAATGGGTCCACATTAGGAAATTTCTCACCATCAGCAGTTTCTGATCACTATTCTGAGATATAAATATAAAATGCTTGGCCTTGTAAACCCAGATAAGATGTGTTTAAAATCGTATTTGTGCTAGGCTGGAGCTGGATGTGTTTCAGAGAGAAGCAAGGAAAAGTAGAACAATATCATCAGCAGCAGCAGCAAAAAAATCACCACTACAACCACCACCACCACCACCACCACCACCACAAACAACTACAAGCCAACCCGCTAACAAAAAAATGTAGTATTTTTAGCATCTTGGTGCATTGATATTCTTAATTGAGAGGCAAGTATAACAGAACCCCCTGGTTTATCTTATTAGACACAGAGGTGAGGACAAGTATGAATGAGCAGATGGAATTATGAAGTATTACCAAGCATAATGTCTTATAAGGATAATGTGTAGATAGTTCACATCCATCAAAATAAATGCACCCATGTGTGTGTTCCTGGAACTTGCCATAACTTTGGGCACATAAGATGAAAAATTGCTGAGTTGTTAAGAACATAAGTTTGGATTTTATCTGCTAGTTGGAAAAGCGTTTAGATTGGGCTGTGTGAAACTGCCAATTTTCCAGGTCAAAATGAAATTGCCATTTATGCAGGTAAAAAATAAACAATTTCATGATTTAAGTTAAAACTTAATCCCTTGATATTTTGGTTTCCTTCTTAGTAAAATGAGATAATTATATAATATTCCAAGTTAGATTGTTATGATGATTAATTTCATGCATGTAAAGTACATAGCATCATGCCTGACATATGGTGACTACTATTTTTGTTATTACCACTTTTATTCCAGTGTTAATGAGTGAATCAATACATGAATGAATGGACAATAGTTCAAAATTAATGCCATTCTTACTCTGATAAATGCAATTACTAAAATTTGGAGTCTGATATTTTCATATTTGGAGCTACTGATATCCTTTGTTTCCTTTGTATATTGGTATCCTATTTGATAAGATCTTTTAATTGTAATTTTTGCACATTGTAAATACTGCTGATAATTCAGCTGCTTTTTTCCTCTGATAGCTAAACCTATTTCTTAAGAGAGTCTTCCTTTGACAACCTATACTTCTTCACCATATCTTCAGAAAAGAATGTTCTTTTGTTAAATTTTTCTATTGTTTCTTGATTAGCTGCTGACAGCTGTGTAAACCTCTGCTTGCTTTCTGAAGTGATTGCCTTTCTTTTGGAAGGGGCATCTGGGTTGTTGCCTCATGGTAGGGTTCCCAAGGCCATTCAGGCTGGCTCTGGCTTGACTTTATATGAAAATCCCTCTGTACTTTCTCCTTTCCCCAGGGGGGAAGAAGCCCGCATTGATGCAGAAGGACTTCACAAAATGGCCCAGCACCAAGTAGCCATAACTATCCAGGCCTTTTTACTCTTTGCTTTTTGGTAAGGTTCAATTATTTCATTTGAATTACTATATTATTATTATTATTATTATTATTATTATTATTATTATTATTATTTGTACCAGGGATCGATGAGAGGCAGGCGCGGTACCACTGAGCTAAATTTCTGGCCCAGTATTATAATTTTTGAGACAGGGTCTCACTATGTAGTTCAGGCTGGCCTTGAATTCATGATATAACCCAGGCTGGCCTCAAACTCACAGCGATCTTCCTGCTACAGTCTTCTGAATGTAAGTAAGTATGCGCCACCATGCCTAGTGATATAGTAATGTTGATTTAACAAAATATTAGATTTCCTTCACTTTAGTGATAGCATAGACGATGCTCCCTTGAGGATCCATTGCCTTTGGTACTGCTCTGTCCAATGCATTATAGTTAAAAATATCTGGATGAGCCTTGACCATGATGGCAGGATTTCTGGAAGCCTCATCTGTGACCCAGTGGCCTGAGCACTGGTGTAAGATGCCAGCCTTAGGAACCTTCTGTCTCTGGTCAGATGACTAGATTTTCCTGAAGTGTTGGATTTTTAGTGGATGTTTAGCATTATTGCATAATTCTTGCAGCCTCCTCACTTCCACCATTTGTTTAAGGAAAGCCTGAGTTAATGGTTGGAAAGTACCCTGTCACTAATCTGGCTCTGGGGAATGAAAGCATCTATTATGAACAGGCACAGAGGAGGTGTCTTCTAAATCTTCTAAGTCTGCTAAGGGCTCAAAGTATCCAGGCAAATGCATCTTTTATTGCCCTGGATGCTATCTAGCTGAAATCTCAGTCCTTAGATTGTACCAAGTTGCTAAACCCACAAGAGGCAAAATGTCGCAGATGACTCATAGAGTTAGTTCTAAATCATTTGCTAAGGTGGCACCTGTTCAGTCCATCTTTAGTTGAACAAAAACTGTTTAAGGGAAGCCAAAAAAAAAAAAGCAGAGTTCAGTCTTTAGGGAAAAGGGGTTAGAAGACTTCATGCTATGGAAATTCTCTCACAGCTTTCCATGGGAGCAAGAGTGTAATTCAAAGTTAATTTTGTTTGTGGGGAAAATAAAACAGGTCCCTTTCCTCTGTGGTTGAAATTAGAATATGTTTTTATTGGCATTTGATTGGGGGGGCCTTGTTTGGCAATTAGATAGTGATGTCCCGAGCTGTATCCTAAAAATAATGTAAATCTCAGACATGGCAGGAGCCTCATTCCTTCAGTGAGGCTTCCTGGTGGGCTTTTTATAGCTGAGTGGGGATGGCAGCTTCAGGTTATAGGCAATTCAGTGAGTCCAAACATCAGACCAGGAGCAGCATGGTGTCAGAAGCTGTGTTTGCCCTTCTCTCTGCAAGCCTCAAAGCCAAGTTTAGCACCTAGCACACAGTGAGTGTTCACTCAGTATGTTTGAGTGAATGAATGAATCAATGATTGCTCATAGATTATTTGAGGATTCATATGCTTCTCAAATATGGAGCCAACGCTCCTGATGCTATTTTATCCAATGAGATTTGGAGTCTCTCTGTGGATGGTTGTTGAAGCCATGTGGCCACTAGCTCATAAGTGAGGTTACTGGGTGGACAACTAGGAAAAACATCATCCTGTTTTCACATGAGGGCTGTGGCCAGGGAGAGCAATTTTCATGGCTTCATGTGAACCAGAGCCTTCTCTTCCCCGCCCCACAAAAGACCTCTCATCTTTAGCCCCCATCCTGGAATTTTGATGATGAACAATGGACCTTGAGCTCATATAGGACCTCCCTGTGCTGCCCCAGGTACAGGCCAGATCAAGCTCGGGCCAGGGCCCTTGGTGGGGCATAGCTAGCTTTCCTGCCTTCTATGTAGGTGTAGGATTCTTAGTCCTCCAGACACTGGAATGAAGCTGAAGAAGGAACCATAAACAGAGTGGGAAGGTGAAGGGGAGAAAGCTAAGTGATTTCACTGGAAAGAGAAGTGTCAGCAGAAGCTCACACTCCAGAGTGTGCTTAATCACTAGTCAATCGTAGCTCCAGATGAGACAGTTCTTCTAAAAGCTGCCCTCAGCTTGGCACCAGTATTATGACATGCTGGTGATGTGCCAATCCCAGGATAGGACTAAGGCCCCGAGTGTTCCACAGGCAAGTCCTGTCAGTTCTAACCTCAGCAGGTGGCCTAGGGGGCAGATTACTTGCTCAACCCTGGGACTAGTCAGACTCAGAGAGCTCTGGATGGGAAGTGAAGAAGCCTGGAGGCAAGATGGTTATCCCAGGGGGTCCTGGGAAGATAGTAGGGGGAGGTCAAGGTAGACCAGTTGACCAGAGAATCTTAGGGCAGTGAAAGCTTCTAAAAGACCCCTCAAAGGTTCTCTAACACCTTGGGGCTCTGGCAAGATGGAAAAATGGGAATCAGGGAGCTTTGTCCACTGAAGGAGACCAGCAGGTAGAAACAAATGCAGTCACTAAGGACTAGAGCACCCAAAGGAAGCTTCTAGATTCTGAGAAATCAGGATCAAGATAATAAGCCAAGATGTCTAGAATTGTACATAAATAGAACAGTAGCTAGCTTTATTTGGAAGTGTACTAGGTATCAGCAGTGCATTAGGCTCTTTATAATTTTACTTCACTCAATATTCAAAATATTCACAATTTTTCAGATAAAGAAAATGAGACTTTAAAAAATATTTAATTGTCAAAGACAATATATTCAAGGTGTATAATGCAATAATTTGACATGTATACCTCATGTAATGGTCACCACAGTCAAATTCATTAACTCATCCATTACCACCCATGATGTACATTAGACCCCCAGATTGGGCCTCTTATAACTAAGTTTGTAACCTTTAACCAGTGTCTCCCCAAACCCACCCTGTTTCAACTCCTGACAACCACTGTCTATTCTCTGCTTCTGTGTATTTGACTTTTAAAATGTTCCATATATCAGTGAGTTTGTGCAGTTGTATTTGTCTTTCTGTGTCTGACTTATTTCACCTGGTATAACTTTTTCCAGGTTTGCCCACAGTGCTGCAAATGGCAGAATCTCCTTTTTTAACAGTGAACTAATATTCCATCATGTGCATATACATATACATACATCACAAGTTAAAAATCCATTCATCCATTAATGGGGACTTAGGTTGAAGGAACTGAGACTTAAAGAGGTTAAATAACTTACTTATGTCATAAAGTCACATAAGCTAGTAGATGGAGAGGTTGGGACTTGAACTCACATATGTAAGTCAACAGCCTGTGGACATAACCACTATACTCCATGGTGGGAGTTTGGTGAATGGAGCGAGGACAAGGTGAAGGGAAAATGATAGTTACCAACTGGAGGTAGGTCCTGTCCTGCAAAGATACTTTATGTCATTTAACCTGCACAATATCCTTGAAACTTTTAAGTTTCAGATGAGAGATCTGAAGCATATGGAGACTGAGTGGCTTCCTGGAATCACCCAGGAAGAGGCATTAATCCAATTAATGGGACTGAGACACATGTTGGAGCAAAACCAGCAGCAAGACTCCCCTGAGGCTGCTGTGTCAGGGGAGGAAGAGACCTAAGAACACAGCATGTAGTACTTGCTGTGCTTTCAGGCCTCCATTGTGTAAAACCTGAGTTTGGTGAAGTTCCTCCAAGATAGAGTGACATTTTGAAAATACACAACTTCAAGGACTTTGGCTTTCTGTACTCAGTGCAGGCTTTCTCCTGAAAGAACCCCATGATGCACTGATTCTTCATAATGACCAAGTTGTGGATTCAGTCCTCATATTGAGTTCATATTATTAAAACAGCCATCTTACATTCATGTCTGTGTGCAGAGGCAGTTAAATCAATGGGTTCTATCATAGAGTAAGTGAAACTAAATTTTAAGTTTAGTGTATGTGTCATTTCTTTTAAGTAGTCTGAGCTTGGGTACAATTATTCATCATGAGCCAAAAGAATTAGACAAGTTATTTCGTGCCCTTTTAGAAAAGATTGCAAAACTCCACTTAAAAAATAGTTGTAGGTACAGTTGAGTGAATGGTAAGGATTTAAATTAGATATTATTCATCAAGTAATAATGAATAATTGACAAATATTTTTTGAGTACCACTCTGAGGCAGTAAGATAGGACGTGGTCAAAACTAGCTGAGAAAAGAGGTGTGACAAGGTCCCAGGACACATGCGCAGAACAAGTCCCACGGCCCAAAAACTTGAACAGGGTAACCTGTATTGATCTTGATAGGATGACCTGTGTTGGAGACCAGAGGAGAACTGAGCCCTAATTGGCCCCTCTGTGAGCACAAAGGACGAAGGCTGCACTCGGGGGCAACTGCATAGTCAGGTTCTAAGAAAACTTGAGACAGCTGAGACTGAGTTGTTTACCAGAGCGTGCGCTAATGGATATTGGAAAGCAGCTGGATCTTGTGTTACTTTGAGTGCTTGTGCCTGTGTTTGGGTGAATAAAGGCAAGATGAGCCAGACGCAGGCCCGAATAGAGGTATAAGCCCCCTGCTTGCCTGCATGTTAAGCTGACTCCGTGTCTTTATGTTTCACCCTCATTCGCTTTGGGTCAGGGAAAACAAAGCAGCAGGTCTAGGTCCTAGAACAAGGCTGGTCAGGTAGGTCCGCCTCAGGTGGCTCCCCAACGTGGGACTCAGGATCCAGGCTCACTACAGACCTGGATGTGAAGCCAGGGTAGGAAACATAAAAAAGCGGTCTCCGTTAAGCGCTTGCTATTGTGTCCTCACAGTGGCCCACCCTATGCTGTAGGGTGTATATTTTTATTTTTTCCTTTTTCCTACTTTTACTTGGCCCAGACTTGTTCTGCAAAACTTGTTCCCCGCTTCTGGGTTTTTTTTTCTACCTTTAACAAATGTGAAAACCTTGCCACTGTTTATTCTTGTTGTGTTCAATTCTTTGTTCTGGACAGAAAGAACCTAGAAATCACCTCTAGAAGGAGACTCCAGTTAACAACTGTGGGTCACATTGCTTAGTCCTGAGACTGGAAGGTAATTTAAGAGGTCATTTAGTCTAAGGCATTTTTTTTTAACCTGGGAAGAAAGACCAAGAAAATAAATTTTAATCCATCACTGACCAATATTTTGTAATACAGAACATAAATGGTTTATGAGACAAATGATAACACAATTGGATGCCATGGTAATATCAAATTGCTAACATGTCTTATAAACACTCAGTTTTCATATTTTTCTCATTACTATAATGGTTCTTGGACAGGCATAGTTCAACATACCACAGCTTGAGTAGTAGCTTATTTTAACAAGGCAAGATCACCCCAAAACCATCTCAAAATGGAAAAACTAGCTTTTGCTGCTTTTTCTTTCAATTTTTAATTTTTTTTTTTGTTAGTTGACTTTCTAATACTGGATCAATGATTTAAAGAAACTGATTCAAGCCAAACTATATTTTTTCTAATTTTGATGTAAGGGAGAAATGGTTCTTTCAAAGACCAACCTATAAAAGGTATGTAAAGAATGAAAAGAGAAGATATAAAATACCACTCATAGCTGAGTGGAAAAAAATGTAGCCAAGGCTATGCTTAAAAGGGTTACAAATGGTCAAAACCTACTTTCAGAAAAACTCTGTGATTCACAAAATAGTTACAAATGTAGTATTTGACTTGTAGAACTGACATAGATACAGACAGAAGAAATCTATTTTTGTAGAGTTGTCCTTTCTGGCACTACTCTTTTTTTTTTTTGGTACCGGGGATCGAACTCCGGTCCTTGCGCTTGCACAGCAGGAGATGAAACCACTGAGCTAAATCCCTGGCCCTATTGCACTATTCTTGATGGCCTGGCAGAAAGCCTTTTCACAACAACTTAGAAAACTTGGAATGAAATTATTGGAACATTTTGCCAAGAGCAAAAAACAGGGCATGGGATTCAAGAGATCAAATTTTACTTTTCCCTAGATATTTACGCAAGAGCAAAACTCAGAAAAGAAGAAGAAAAAAATAATGAGTGACAAATTTAATTTTATCTTCTTAAAGACATTACATAGAAAAAAAATTCTAAATGCAAAAGTCAAAGTCTAAGATCTCAATTTCCCAGAAATGTCTAAAGTAAAATCTTCCTCACTCAATCAGGAAAAGTAGCACATATTCTACTTCTAACGGTTTATAACTCAAGGCATTTAAGAAAGGGGGCCCCAGTTCAGACCTCAGAGTATTGTGAGGAGGTAGAACCTTCTCCAAACCAGCAGTAGCTCCCTCTCAGCCTCCAGGCTTCCTGTGGAGAATAAACCTTTTTCTTTCGGGGAGCAGGAGCCACCAGTTCAACCTTTTGAGTCTTCTGGTGGGGCTGAACCTTCTGGGCTCCAGCTGGAAGCCCCACCTCATCCTACCAAGGCCCCTGAGAAAGTCAAACTCCCAGTCTAGCAAGAGGTGCCAGTTCAAGTGCTAGAGTCCTTCTGGAGAACATAGATGAAGCTTTACTGATTCATGAGGTGATGCTTCGACTTCCAGGTCAGGATCAAGCTCACCATTCTTACCTGTCCAGTGTTACAGTGCAGCCCATGATGTGGAGCTTACTATGACTTCAGAGCCTACTGAGAAGGTTGATTCTTCTCTGGCCTAGCCAGGGGCCCTAGCTAAACCCCCAGGCCCTCCTGTAGAGGCCAAACCTTCTCCCAGCCAGCAGGAGCAGGCAGCTGAGCCTTCTGAGTCTCCGGGTGGAAGTAGAATCTCCTGGAAGCTCCAGGTTGGCCTCAGAGGATGCTGGGGAGGTAGAACTTTCTCCAATCTAGCAGGAACAACCAGCTCAGTCTTCAGAGCATTGTGAAGTAACAGTTACACTTCCAGGTTATTAGCAAGTTCAGTATTATTCAAACTTGCCCAATGTGATTGTCAAACCTCCAGATTAGCTTACCATAACTCCAGAACCCAGAGCTTGGGGATCTGTCTCTTAGCTCCATCCATTGGTTGACACAGAGTTTACTCTGGCTTTGCTGAATTCTGACAATACTGTGCCCATGTCCTAAGAGATTGTTCTACGTATGTTCCATATTTTGACTCATTTAATCCTCATTGGTTTGAAGAATTCATATCTTCATTTACTAATAAGGAGTCAAGGTCAGAAATGATGGGTACTTTTCAAGGTCAGAAAGGTGGTGAATGGACAACTCAGGCAGTCTAGCTCCTGAGTCCACTGGACGGTACCTAAGCCCCTCGCTGATAACTGTAACTCTGTGGCCCTCACTAGAACACATTGTGTCTGGAGAGAAAGAGCCAAGTGTCCCACACTTGGAAGCACCCCCTCTAAGGAAAACCTCTCCAGCTGATCTCACCTGTGGGCAACAGCTTTCAGTCAAGGCCAGAAGACAGGCTGAGACAGAGGCTTCTGGTGGGCACTTTCCTTCCAGCCTTGGCACATGTGCTTGGCACAGAGGCCATGGATAAACACGGCCTCCAGGGCACTGCACACGGTGTTGGCATCTCCACCTCGCTAGAGACTACTAAGTCCAGGGGTGCATACAGCATCCACAGTGCCTCCACAGGTCCCACCAGCTTCACCTCGAGGACCAGGGATCCAGTACATTCTTCACCACTATGCATTTCCACTCAGGCAGCAGCTCCCAAGGAGACTCACAAGACACCCAAGGGAGTGGGAGCGGCATGGGATGGCACTCCCAACCCACTGTGCCAGCCCCTCAGCCCTGGAGCCCACACAGAGACCTCCTGGACCCATAGGGATAAAAAATAGCTCTGCAGCACCTCATACCTGAATCATCACACCTACTCCGTGCTCCTATGGTTGTTAGATTTCTTCACAACTTGGAATATGAGTTTCAAAAGGGTGAAGGAGCCAGGCATACATGATGGTACATACTTGTAATTCCAACACTCAGGAGGCTGAGGGAGGAGGATCGCCGATAGTTCGAGGCCAGCCTGGGCTACATAGTGAGTTCGAGCCCAGCCTGAACTACATAATGTGACCCTGTATCAGGAAACAAAAATTAAAACTAACAGAAAAAGATGAGAGAGAGGCCTCAGAGAAGAGGTTATGAAACCTCTGCCCGCATCATGCTTGCTTGTGTCCCACTTCCTGGAGTAAGTCATGTGATGGGGCCCAGATTTCCTATGAGAAGGAAAAACGCAAGAGCATGAGATGTGAGAGTCATTGTTCATTGGAAGCCAACAATGCAACAGTCTGTCATACAAATGGAAACATTTAAAAGGCTGTATAAATGCAAATTCTGAGTTTTGGAATAAGGCAGAATTGAAAACCAGCTAATATTTTAGAGTTTAATAGAATAGCACCAGTATTTGAGGATCTTCTGTTAATGGTTGTTGGGCTGTATTAACTCACTACATTAGACCAGTGAACCTAAATGATCAACTCCAAGTATTTGCTGAGCACCTCATTAGTCATTATTATGGGACAAAGTGGCACAGAAGATACATTTTAGTTAAATTCATTTTACCTTCAATGGGGAACAAGAGATAGAGGGGGGAGGAGGAGGAAGGAAGGGAAAAGGAATTTTTTTAAAAAGGTAAAATTGAAGAAAAAAATGGAAATAGAGCTTCTTTTTTTAATATACTTATATAAATTTATTTATTTATTTATTTTTGTATTAAATTCTTTTATTGGTACATTGTAGGTATATAACACAATTACATTTCTCATTGGGAATTGTACCTTTACATAATGCATCTTGGTTCTTATTTTTTCCCCATTCCTAGCCCTCCCTTCACGCCCTCCACCCTTCCCTATTTACAAAGACTTTATTTCCATTTTGTCCATTTCTCATCATTTTTTCCTTTCCCTTCTTTCCTTTCCCCTGCTCCTCCCACTACCCCTACCCCTTTGGACCTTTTCTTCCTATTTTACATTATCGATTATTCATTCTAATCTTTGGTACATTATAGGTATACAATATAATGACATTCATCATTGGAAATTTGCACCTTTACATGGTCTCTCTTGGTTCTTATTTTTCACCCTTGCCCAGCCCTCCCTTCAACCCCTCCAGTCCTCCCTATTTACAAAGATTTTGTTCCTATTTTTCCATTTTCTCATATTAATCCCATTCCCTTCTATCCTTTCCCCTAGCCCTCCCACTTCCTTCCCCTTTGCCCCTTTTCTTCCTGAAATAGAGCTTCTTCAAACGGGAATGGGATCAAGAGTTGGAAGGAGCAGGAAGAGATAGGAGGGGAAGGAGATGAAAAAGAATTAAGATGTATTACATACACATACAAAGTCCCCATGACAGATGTAATCATTATGTATTGCAAATGTGCTAATAAGAAAATGAAAAAATATGGATGACCCAGCTTAAGAAGAGAGAATAAATTCACATTTCCATCATCTTTTTGTTCTATCCTGGTCCTGGATGGACTTTATCCTAAGTGATAAGAAACATTAAATAGTGTTAGGTAGAGACATGGTCAAATTTATATTCTAAAACAATCCTATCCAATAGAAATTTCACCAATGATGACCACATTCTATAATCTCGTCTACTGAATATAATAACCCTTAACCACATGAGGTTGTTGAGCACTTGAAATGTGGTCAGTGTGACTGAGGAACTCAATTTTACATTTAAATCTAGATATCCAAATATGGCTCTTGGGTGCCATATTGGATAAGTAAGCTCTAGATAAATATCTCTGACAGCAGTGTGGAGTATGAATTGGATATAGGCAAGAATAGAGGGAATTAGAAAGCTTTGTAACAACTCAGATGGGAAGCAATGTGGTCTTAAAGTAAGGACCATAGGAATGGAGTGGAGACTAACTTGAGAATTCAGAAATTCAATGGATGGAATTTGATACCTTATTTGAGATAAGAAAGTAGCCTGATCCTAAGAAGATGGATACTCAGGAGTAGAACCAAAAAAGTACAGTTAGGAGGATGAGGATAAAGATGGAGGCTGTGAAAGCTGCATAGTAGAGCTTGGATTGACTTGGTAGGCAGTAGGAAGTAGTGGTATCAAATGCTCATCTTCTATTAATATGCAAGATGATTGCAAAGGAAAGAAACTAAAGGTGAGGAGAGCAGCAAGGAAATATGGTAGTCATTTTGACACTATTGAGGGTGGTCTGACTAAGGCAGAGGTAGCAGGAGGATAGATGAATAGGCTAATGATTATCAGCATCATTTAAACATCAGGCATTATGGAATTGGTGAGAAATTCATGTTTCTAGTCTAACAGATGAAAGGGAAAGGTGAATTAATAATTGATTAGCACTAATGAATTAGGTCCCATGCTAGACACTAACCTCTGGATACCAGACAAATTGGTAATATTGCTGATGGAAATGGACTGGCCTAGAAGAGGAAAGTTAGGAAAGACCCAATGCATATCCTTTGAACATGAGTTTTATATCCCAAGTAGATCTATTCTGTACATGTTTGTCAAAGAGATAAGAAAAGAAAATATGAGATGCATAGACTGAAGGATTTAAAAAAAAATAACACATTTTATCAATTTAGTTTATCTGACTGATAAACAGTTTTAAGAGATTTCTTTGATAATACATAGCTTCAAGATTACAGATAGTATTTTATTTGCTGGCCCACATGAATAGCAGTAGGTTTGAGAACTTTGTCCTTCAAAGTCAATAAGAAAATACAGAGTACCAAGCATAAAAGTACTAGAGGAGACAACAGCTCAGCCAGACAAGTATTTAATATTATTAGCTCAGCTAAACCCAAGAAAATCCAGTGCAGTATTCCAAATTAATTTAAAAATAAGACATTAAGCCTATTTAGACTGTGAGAGAACTAGAGTTTGCTAAGAATTTTGACATATATAATACTTTAGTTTTAGAGCCTTTTAAAGCTTTCTTATTTACCATTGAATACTTTGTAATGAGGATCTTCTTTCTGTTTCCATATATGCAAAAATATCACAGTGCAAATAATTTAATCACTTGTCTTAAAGAATATTAACTACTTCAGCAGCCCCTACTCAATCTTGGTGATTAATTCAATGAAGCTTATTTTTCATTTATGTTATAGTCCAGTGCAAGTATGTGAAGGGCAGACTTCCACATGGTGATTCAGGGACCCAGGCTTCTTACATCTTATGGATCTGTTATCTCCTAGGGCTTTGGAATCCTGACCTCCCTGGAGAAGAAGAGAAAGCATGGGGCCGGGGATTTAGCTCAGTGGTTCTGCTGCCTGTCTCACAAGTGCAAGACCCGAGTTCGATCTCCAGTACCAAATAAAAAAAAAGAGAGAGACAGAAAGCATGAAGGATCATGCAAGAGGCTTTTAATGAACTACTTCTGATGAACTTCATTGGCTCAAAAATCCATTTTATGGATACACAGTGAGCTGGATAGTGTAGACTCAGGGCACTTCTCACGGATACCTCTATACTGTGGAACAGTGTACTGCATCCATCCTTGGTAGGTATACCATGGAATCTTGCCCACTCCTTCCCCTCCTCTCTTTAGGGTCACAAATGCAGTATACTCATATCTTCCAGCAGTTTTACATACTTGGAGCAACCATACCATGGTTCTCTAACCAGTCACCCTCGAAATTCTCTTAGGAATTGACTTTTAGAAAAACACTGGTTAAAGACATAAATGAGATAAAGACATAAATGGTAAGTCTCACAAACACAGGTAGATACTCTATAAATCTAGAGTAAGAAAGTATAAAAATGAGCAAGTGTGCTCTACATTGCCTGCTTAAAGTGTTGAGAGGAAAGAGATCCCATGTATTCTATGAACTGCTCTGCATTAACAGCAATGTGTTGAGAGCCTTCAGTGATTGTATGGTGTACAAATTGTCTCAGTCCTATACTCTAAGGCCTTAGTAAAATTAATTCAATCTAAAAATTGACAACTATTTACTAGTCTGCTGCTCTGTGTGAGGTACTCCTATGGAGATCTTAAAGGTTTTGAAGAAAAAAACTCTTGGGCCAGCCCCAATCCTCAAAAAGTCTACAGGATTTATGGCTAAATGGCCTGATTTAATTAGCTGCTGTTACTGTGACAAAATACCTGAGATTATCAACTTAAAAATAGGAAGGGTTTATTTTCATTCATGGTCTCCAAGCTTTTAGTCCATGGTTAGTTGGCCCTCTTGCTTTGGGCCTGTGATGGTAAAGAACATCTTCATTGGAGTGCATGGCAGGAGAAGCCTGTTTGCCTCTGGTGAGCCGGAAGGAAGGAAGGAAGGAAGGAGAGAGAGAAAGGGACTGAGGTTCCAATGTTCACTTCAAGGTCACATCCCCAATGACCTGCCTTCCTTCCACCAGGTCCTACCTCTTAAAGTCCCCCACACCCCCCGCCACAATAGCACCACAAGCTGGGACCCAAGTCTTTAACACAAAAGGCTTTGGGGGATATGCCAGATCAAAACTATAGCATGGCCCTTTATTGTGTCTGGTTGGCATATTCTTACTAAAATGCAAGCCTCTAAAGTAATGGATTTTGGATCAAGAAACAAAGTGCAATGTGGGAAAACACTAGATGGTGATGTATTTTCCCCTGCTTTTAGCATTGTGATCCTAGAGACTACTCAAAGGGATTCAAACAAATCCTTAAACTTAGGATGACAAGAAAGGAGGGAAAACGAAAATTATGCACTAGGATATTTTAGAAGCTGCTTTCTAATTTTTACTTAAACTCTCTGCCAGATTAGTTACTAATTTTTCATCCAGAGAACAAAGGCTCCATACCTTAAATCCCCACTTAGCTAAGAAAGATGATTTTATTACTTACCCCTTTTATTTTTACTCATCCACTCAGTGAGAATAATGATAGCCACCCACCTTCCTAACAGAGTAGCTCTGGGCTGGTAGGAAAATGTATCATTGTAAAGAAAAGGTACTATTAAATAGGTGTAGGCTTTCTTTTATCTTAGAACTATTGCTTGTAGTAACACACACCTAGGGTGGAAAAAAGAATTCCTATTAATAGCAAATGTATAAGATTACCTGCTCTGCTCAACTGCATATTTCAATAAAGGGCAAAGTGGACTGTGTGAAGCAAGAGCGGGAAGGAAATTCATGTAATTGGAATGTGAATTCTTTATAGGGTCTCTGGCAGAACTACCAACCAGGGAGTGCCCTAATGGGAGGCACCATTGTCAAGGTTCCAACCAAAGCTGGGATCTGCCTGCACCAAGCAAAAACACTGGATGCAACCAGGCAGAGAATTCCACTCTGGTTTGGTTGACACCGTGGACTCTGAGCTCAGATGAACTGGACACAGGCCATGTATGTGTGAGTATCACTACTTCGAAAGGAGCCCTTAGACCTGGGACACTGGGGCAGGGAAGCACCCATTCGGCAGGGAATGGAGGGAGGGTGCTGTAATCCCATGCAGGCACGTGGTTGGATTCTGGGTACTGATTCATGGTTTTGAGGACTTGACTAAGTCCCTTAATCTTGACTTGCTTATGTATAAACAAAAGGAAATGATGTTAGATTTGTGCTTCTTGGTGCCCAGGGATCCGGAGGAAATTCTCAGTTTTCAAAATGACTAATAGAAATGCTATCTTTTGAATAAGGGAACGCAGGCTAAGGGAAGTACATTTTCTTCACTTTGAGCTTCAATGACTTCAGCTCAGCATGAACATGTTAATTATTTCATGTTAATCAGAAGCCTACATTAATAACATGGAAAATATTTGCTAAGTTTGCTAAGAAGTACAGTTGGTAAGATTCTTTCAAAGCAAGAAGTCACAAGAGGAGAGTAAAAAAAATTTTTCTTAATGATAGAATGGCAGGGTTCTGGAAGATGCTTTGTCTTTGGATTTACAAGGAAACTAGCCAGTTGGATGGCAGATTTTTTTTTTTTTTTTTTTTTTTTTTTTTGGTACCAGGGACCTTTTGGTTTTGAGGCAGGCGGCGGAACCACTGAGCCAAATCCCTGGCCCTGGACGGCAGAATTTACTCATTGTCTAGTTCTAATAGAGGCCACAGGTGTGTGGCATTATAAGTAGAAATGCTCTTAGTTTTCCTGTTTTGTTTGTATTCTTTTCATTGCGTTTGTGATCCACATACTGCCATTGGTCTAAAATGATGTCATTGTTTTCTCTGTGATGATGAAAGTGGAAAACTTTTGGAATCTGCTCATTTAGTGAAACCAACCCAATGTCAAGTTGTTGTAACTTAATAATACTATTTAAAGATCACTAGCGATAATAAACAGGATCTAGGGTTTCTGATCCCATTTTATATTCCTAGGAGGACATGGGAAAGTCTGATATTTTAGGGAAGGATATCGAAAAAGAAAACAGAGAAGACCTTAACTTAAAGGAGTATCAGCCACGAGTATACCTTCTGTTAGGCTGATCACCACATTAATGGGACATTACCCTGTTGGATTATGCCATTGCAAGGCCAGTGAGATTATCCTTGCACATCTAGCTCTTGAATCTAGGGAAATTTTTTTACAACAATGGCCCAGCAAATTGCATTTCCACCTTATGATCCAAAGGATATAGCTGTGGATGAATCACTTTGGAAGTATTGAGAGGCCACCAAACCTTAATTCACTTCTATTGGTTTGGGTTTGTTTACACCCAACTGTGCATGTCTGTCCCACCCACCCCTCTGAGGGCTCAGGAAGTCAGTAGCTCCTCTGGTACTCAGCACATATCTGTAGACTTTGCACCACAGATGGCCATCACTGAGCTAACTTTTCCTTCTCTCTTCCTAGGAGAACAAAGTAGGAATCTGAAATCCTGGGTCTAGCCAGGTGCAGTGGTATGTACCTGTAGCCCCAGCTAGTGGGGAGGCTGAGGCAGGAGGATTGCTTGAGCCCAGGTGTTCAAGGCTAGCTTGGGCCACACAGAGAGACTCTGTTTTAAAAACAAACAAACAAACAAACAAACAAAAGCCAAAAACAAAAATACAAAAGAAAACAAAAGTCCCTGGTTCATCTTTTTATTCCCTTTTTTCTTAAAACATGGACAAATTACTAAATTCCTTTAAGCAATATCTTTCAATATTAAAACATAACAACCCCATCTTACCTTAAAAACCCAAGCGTGCCTTCTATTTGATTCTTTACAGTTTAAAAACACCTACTCATATATTCTTCACTTAAACCTCAAAACAGCCTCTCTGTGCCCATTCCCTAGCTTCCAGTCTAAAGTTTCATTTTCAGTATTTATAGTTCTATCTCCAGGATCCAGGCCTTTCGAAGGTAGGTGCTCCCTGGATGCTTGTTTTGGATACATAATCTTCAGAAAGATAACTTTACTAGCAAATATTAACTTTAGATATGTAGTTTTTATTTGATTATTTTTAAAGCTGTTCTCAGTGGGCAAACATTTGTACCTTGACATCACAAAGTGATTTTTAAATGGCAATGACAATGTGAGGTTAATGATTTTACATATCCTCTTATGAGGGGATGTAATAAAACAACTTAAAGAGAAATAGTGTCATTGTACGCTTTGTGATAAAAATATAGTGAGTGTTTAAATTAAAAAAAATTATTGCAGTAAAAGAAATATTCCCTGGGGCTGGGGATTTAGCTCAGTGGTTTCGCCACCTGCTGCACAAGCGCAAGGACCTGAATTCAATCCAGGGTACAAAAATAAAAGGAAACATTCCCTGAATTCTCCTCAAAATTCTCCTTCTCACTTTGCACATACTTACCTCATTGCTCTTACCACTTTCTGGGGTAGTTCTGGAATTCCTCTTTCATGAATGTCTTTTTCATTTTTTCAATTAAGTCATGAATGTCTTTAGTTGCACTGTCCTATGGCTGCCTTGATGTTCTGAATTGATGCAAAATGTTTCTCTTTTGTGGTCCCTTTGACTTTGGGGAAGAGCCAGAAGTTTATGGATATGGTGACTAAAGTAGATAAGGACACACCGTAAAGTTTTCATTTGACAGAAATTGCTATAAACATTTTGAACTGATTTAGGAACACTGAGGGAGCCAAGAAAAGACACTTGTTGTAAACATAAGAACTGTGAGAACAAAGTCTTGAATGGAATCGACAGAAGGTCAGCTCTGGTGCAGAGGTTTCTGATGTCCTTGGAACATCTCAGCAAAATGACTTGGCAGTGTGGAAGAGTCACTGGCCTGAATAGAAAACAGCCTTTTAAATTTAGGCTTTGGTTTAACATGTGCCTATTAATAAAATAATTTTGGAATTTTAGCCATTTGTTAAGTATAGTTCTTCAAATAATCCTGCATCTGGATGGACTTTATGTAAAAACCTATCTTTCCCATTTTTCCTTAATCTTCTTTCATCAACTTAGGTTAAGACCATACCATTCTATTATAGGCAGAGCTGGGCATTCATTCATTAGATTTATTAGAATATCTTAAAATTTTTTTTTTTTTTTGGTACTGGGGATTGAACTCTGGTCCTTGCACTTGTGAGGCAGGCACCGGAACCACTGAGCTAAATCCCCGACGCCTTAAAATTCTTTATTAGGACAAAAGTAATGTAGGTTTATGATTTTAAAAATTTAAAAATTTAAACAAGCCAAAAGAAGAAAATAAAACAAAGATCCTCTCACTCCATTTCATCCATACACTCTTAAATAGTCCATCAAATACCTTTCAAAATCTATTAGAGTCTGCTTTCAATATACATATCCACACAACAGTATAGATTTTTGTATTTAATATATTTTTAATTCTGCAAAAATTTTAATAGCATCTTTATTAAGATATAATGCTCATACCCAACATTCATAAAGTGCATGATTTAGTGGTTTTTAGTGTGCTCACAGAGTTGTACAGCCATTATGACTCTCTAATTCCACTCTAAAAAGAAACTCTGTATTTATTAAAAGTCACTTCCAGTACAATACGTGGCCTTTTGTGTCTGGTTTTTTCTTTTTTAAACCTAGTATAATGTTTTCAAGGTTTACCCATCTTATACCATGCAGCAGATCTTCATTTTTTTTAATGGGTGACTGATATTCCATTGTATGGATACACCATATTTTATTTATTCATTTGTTAGCTGGTGAACATGGGATTATTTTCACTTTTTTGGATGTTAATGAATAATGCTGTTAGGAAAATTCATGTACAAGTTTTTGGGTGGAGATATGTTTTTAGGTCTCTGGAGTCAATACTTGTGATTGGATTGCTGGGTTGCATAGTAAAGCTGTGCTTAATTTTTTGAGGGACTGACAAAGCGTTTTCCAAAGTGTCTTCACCATTTTACATTCCCACTAGCAATGTGTGGAGAGTTCTAATTTTTCCATATCCTCATCAATACTTACTATTGCACTTTACTTTTACTATCTTTTTAATTATAGTCAACCTACTGGGTGGAAGTAGTAGCTCATTGTGGTTTTGATTTGTATTTCCCTTATGTCTAATGATGTTGAGCATCTTTTCTTGTGCTTTTGACTATTGTAATACTTTTTTTTTTTGGTACCGGGGATCAAACTTGGGTCCTTGCGCTTGCGCAGCAGGCGGCGAAACCACTGAGCTAAGTCCCCGGTAATACTTTTTTTTCTTTAAGAAACAGCTACTCAGATGCTTTGTCCATCATTTAATTATTTTTAAAGATTCAGCTGAAAGATTTTTTTCAGTACCAGGGATTGAACTCAGGACCTTGTACTTGCGAGGCAGGCGTGGTGCCACTGAGCTAAATCTCTGGCTAGCTGTAAGAGTTTTTTATTCTGCCTATGAACCTCTTGCCAGATAGATGATTGCACATATTTTCGCTCATTCTTTGGGTTGTGTTTCACTTTCTTGCAGTGCCCTTTGAAGTACAAAGGTTTTAAGATTTGATGAGGTTCAATTTTTTGTTGTTGTTGTCACTTGTGCTTTTTATATCTCAGTGGCCATTGCCAGTCCAAAGTCATATTCCTATATTGTTCTCTAAGAGTTTTATAGTTTTATCTCTTATGTCTAGGTATTTGAATTATCTCAGTGAATTTTTGTATATGGTGTGAGGTAAGGGTCAAACTTGATTCTTTTGAATATGGATATCCAATTGCCCCCAGCACCACCTCTCAAAAGGATTCTTTTCTCATTGGATGATTTTGGCATCCTGTTGAAAACCAAGTGATCATAAATGTCAGGGTTATTTCTGAACTTTCAATTACATTACATTGAACTGTATACATTTAGCCTTAAGCCAATATAGCCCTGACTTAATTATTGTAGCTTTGTACTGAGTTTTGAAATCAGAAATGTGAGTCCTGGGCAGTCGCAGCAACAGTAAGCCACAGCTTTGAGTCAGCTACATGATCACAAAGGTGAGCAACCAACACTGCAGTGCACTGCACTGCCCAGCTTTGCTGGTCAGTAGGTCAGAGGTATTAAGTGCATTTTTGACTTATGATATTTTCAATTTATGATAAGTTTATCAGGATGTAATCCCATTGTAAATCAAGGAACAACTGTGTTTCACTCCTTTTAAATGTCTTTGAAAGATGACTGTAGTTTTTATCCTACAAATATAGCACCTGTTTTGTTAAATTTATTCCTAAGACTTTTATTCTTTTTTATTCTATTGTAAATGGAGTACTTAAAGTTTTTATTTTTGGGTTTTCATTGTTAGTGTTTGGCAATATAATTGATTTTTGCATATCTATTATTGTATAGTTTTTCTTTACTGTTAAAATATTATGAACATTTTTCTGTGCCAGAAAATACTACTATATTTTAATGGCCTTTTAATATATCACGATGTGGAGATACAATAATTTACTTTACCAGTTCCTTATTATTGAACATTTAAGTTCCTTTAAACTTTTAAAAAGTATAAATAGCTCTGCCATTAAATCTTTAAAACTTTTCCTAATTATTTCCTGGATATAGATCTCTACAATTGGGATTGTTATAGTGCCATTTCCAAAGCACTGAAAAAATTGAACTTGTAATGTTTCCACTGCTACCAAGAATGTGATACTTGATTCTATGAATTCTCTTCAACCTGTAGTTTTATCTTTTAAAGCTTTACCAGTTTGGTAGGTGAAAGATGAGTCTCATAGGTATTTTGCTTTGCACTTCAATCCTCAAGAAGGTCAAACTTTTTTTTTTTAAACAAATGTGTTTATTAGCTTTGTAAGTTTCTTTTTCTGTGAATTGCCTGTTTCTTTTTTCTCTTAGCCCTGAGTATTCAGCTTTTCTGTACTTGTGTAGAAGCCACAATCATTGAAACCATGAATCTTATGTCACTCATGGTATAACATTTCTCCCTCATTCACTTTCCACTTTTGTTATGGCGCTTTTTGATGCAAAAACTTTTATATCAGTTTCCATGTAGCCAACTTATGAGTCTTTATCTCTTTTCCTTTAGGTGTTATGCTTACAAATTCCTTTCCCTCTCCTTATTGTTGAAGAATAAATAGGCACACTTCCTCCTGTAATGTACGTGACAATTCTCCCTCTTTTAGTACCATCTGGCTGCTGTAAGAAAATATCATAAACGTGCTAGACTAGCATCAACAGAAATTTATTCCTCAGAGGGATGTTCAAGATCAAGGTGCCAGCAGATGCCCTGTCTGGTTGTTAGACAGCAGTCCTTTCACCGTGGTCTCACTTGGTGGAAAGTGTCGACCAGCGCACTATCTCATTCACCAGAGCCACCCTCCTGACCTCGTCTCCCAAATGCCCCAGCTTCTGAAACCAGCTCCTTTGGGGTTAGGGTTTCAACCTGTTCATTGAAGAGGACTTGAACAGCCGTACCTCAGTGACTTTCAAGCACACCTCTGTTTCCCTGCAGGGCAGCTCTTTCCTGTCTCTCTCAGTCCTGTCTCCTCCGGGACAGGTCCCCTGACCATCCTGACCCCAGCGACCGAAGCTCTTCTGATTGCTTAGAGGGCCAGGTGTGTATTTCTTTTGGCCAGGGGATCAGAGTACCGGACCAGTCCCCTATGCAGGACCACCTGGAAGGGCCAGCGTGACAGCTCCAGAACTTCACGCACCAACTCCGAAATTTAGTAGACTGGGCATCTAAAGGATTTCCTCAGGTACTTTGCCAGGGTGGCTAACCACAACTCACTCCATCGGCTGTCTTGTAAATATGTGTGTTCCACCCACCCTGCTCCCAAGAGCTCCGCAGTCCTCGGCTCCATACTTACGCAGCGTTGAGTGGACGATCCATACCTTCCGGGAACCCAGTGTTTGGTGAAGTTCCGCGGGCATTTCCCGCAGTCCTCTTAGATCAGAGCTGGCTTTTGTTTGAGGCCTGAGAATGAGCTTTCTGCCCTGGGGGTGCGGGCGAAGGCCGGGCGGTGGGGCCCCGCGGTGGGAGCCCGGGACCGCCTCTTCCTTCCCTGCCCGCCCGCCTGCCCGCCAGGTTTCCCTGCGCGGGGCGCCCGCAGAGAGGCGGCCGCTGGCCCGAGGCTGGGCGCCCTCAGTTCCGCGAGCCCGGGCACCGCGGCCGCCTCAGGTCCCGGCCGCGAAGCCGCCCCCCGCCGCGGGCTGTGCGCGTGGACAGGGGCGCGGCCCCGGCTCCGCCTATACCCGGGCTGCGCTCGCCCCGCGTGCCCAGGCTCCGCTGCACCGCGCGGAGAGCGGCGACCCCGGGCGGCGGCGCCACCCAGCCCTGTGAGGACGCTCGGGACCGCAGTCTCGCGCGGCGGGATGGCGCCCGGCCGGGCTCCGTGGCCGCTGCTGCCGCTGCTCGCGCTGCTGCTCGCGCTTCTGCTGGCGTCGCCGGCCCAGGCCGAACTGCTCCCGCCCTTCTTGGACGTGGCCAAGGTGGCTCGGATTTGGGCCACCGCCACCTGCGGGGAGCCGGACCCGGAGAGGCCCCAGCCGGACCCGGGCAGGCTCGAGCCCGCGCTCTACTGCAAGCTGGGGGGTCCCTCCTCCCGCCCCGGCAAAGGCCTAATTCTCCAGGTAGGGCCCGCTCCAGGTGGGGCTGGGCGGGGGAGGGAGCCAGTTACCCCTGTGGTGGATTTTTAGAGAGAACTTTCAGCTTCTATCAGTAGTGTCACTGATGTCACCGAAAAGATAGAAACACGTCACCGGCTGCCTGAGGGGCCACCAGGCTGTCACTGGGGGAAGGAGTCCTCCCCTTCGGTGGCCAGAGGTGGGCGTGGCCCACGAGCGCCCGGGAAAGGATCGTGGGGTTCGCGCCTGGTCAGCACCTCGCCTCCTCCACCCCCGCAGGGGGCAGCTGGGGCCGGGAAGCTAAGAAAGTGCAGTTGTCACGCGGGGGCCTGGGACATTTGAATCTGGTCCGACTCCAAATCCTCTACGCTAAACCATCATCGCCTCACAGTCCTGGAAAAACTGCTAGGGAAGAGAAACTTTGCCAGAAAAGAGGATAAGTTTGGAACTAGGGTTTCAAAAGTGCAAGGTGGCACGATTTGGGCCACTGCCAACTGTGGAGAACAGGGCCTCGGGAGGACCCAGCCCGAGCTCTACTGCAAGTTGGTGGGGTGTCTAGGTTAGTGTGGTAGAGACTCTTTTGACCATGCATTTGCAAAAATGAAAAGTAGTTGAACATGCAATGCCATATGTGCTTATTCATTTATGAATTATATGCGTATATTACCAAATTAATATGATGTGCAAATTATAAAAGAGAAAAGGCTAATATAACAATGGCAAAAATGCTTTTAATTTTAACAGCCTCTGAATAATTTTTTCTCTATTTCTTGATTGTGGATAACTAAATATACAAAATGACTAATGTCCCCCCTGGGGATCAAACTCAGGACCTTGCACTTGCCAGGCAGGCGCAGCTGCTAAGCTACATCCCCAGCCCAATTCTGAAATTTTTTAAAAGTAGAAACTTGGCTGGTAAATTGTTTGCTTTCCAGGTTGTATTCAGTACTTTCTGCTGGGAAAGCTTGCAGTTTAATGTTTTAAACAATAGACTCAAAACTCACTGCAAATTTTCTTTTGGGAACTATTAAAATATATTAGAAAATTTTGTTTCCACATTTAAAAAATGTAAATATGAATATTTTTAGAGTTACACTGTTCTCTTGGTTCAACCACAAAAGCATCTGATTTTCAATATTCTTTTTCCAAGACATATATTTCCTTAGGACACTGTTTACTTTTCTAAAAGTTGTTAAAATAACACCTTTCCTTTGATGAGACAGAGCAAGTGCCTTTATTGTTCTGTAAATATTGATCAGGTAGTGTATTGCTGGCAGCCACTTGTTGTCCCAGCAAAAGTCAGCAAATTTGGATTTTTTTTTTGGTGGAAAAAACTGTGTAACTCTTCTTTAAGTTTAAAAGGCGCTTTAAGAATTTTACTATAGTGGACCCTCGAGTTGCAACTGGCCTGACGTACAAACAACTTGGGTTATGCCTGGAATTTTAGTTTTAACTTATGACCAAAGTCTTGAGTTACGACCCGGATGCTGGCTCCTTGTACTTCCAGATGGTCTCAGATACAGATTTAACCCTTAAAGAGTTTTGGAAGGAACATCACAGCATCCTTTCCTGTGTGAGTTAACTGAGAAGCCCTGGGCCAATGTCTCTCTATGGACACTGAGATCTGCCTGGAAGAAAGTGTGGCCTAAAATTATACAGGAGGGAGATTTTGTAGGCTGTGTAGAGGAGCCTGAGCCTTCAATTGACCAACTTAAGTTACAACCAGCCCTCGATAGTGAATTGAGTTTATAAGTCAAGGGTCCACTGTATAAGGTAACTCATGAGTTCTGTGTAGTCAAAAGAATGTCACAGTCACTTTCCATTTCAATAGTGGGTTGTGACTTATTTGCTATTTCAGAGGAAGCCCCCATATGTGCACATAACCATGCACATGTTAAGTTGCTATGTGCCAGGTGATAGCCTGTCTTCTCCCCAGACACTCCAGACCATTGGTAACTTGTGGCTCGCTGACTTGGGTGGGTGAAGGCCCTTCCAATCTGTATACTACTTATTAGTAAAATGGAAATTTTCATTTTTAAGTAAAATAAGGATAACAAGCAGCTTTAATATTTCCTTCATGCTCTGCACTGGATTGCCTGGCACACCTGATATTGGAAAGAGTGGTCCTAATTAAGGGTAGAGTAGATGTGAGGAGAGGGAAGCCATCAAACACACCCTCATCTGCCTCCACTTACCCAGATTTGCCCCAAAGGGGCCTTCTCCTTCTCACCATTGATTGTGCAGAGGCCAACATGAGTGGGCTGGAGGACCAGAAAAATGATGTCTCCTGTTTTAACTGGGTTTCTAGAGTAGGTCATTACATGTCGGCTCCTGAAACTAGACAGAGTGGGGAGTGACTTCGTGAGGTCACCCAGCAGACTGTCTCGAGGCCAGCACGTAGCCTGCAGAAAGAGAATGCTTGCTGTTTGTTGCACCCTCTTCTCTTTTGCAAATAAGGGTTGAACAAAAGCCCTCCTGAACTGTGCTTTCTGTTTTCACAGTGGAGGGGTTAGAAAAGTGTGCTGCTGGCTGACGTGAAAGAAGCATGTTGGGGATGACAAGGGGACACTGAGGTGGTCCCGGAGGTGGGACCACTAGACACTCACTATAGCCAGTGTTGGTAGCAGTTGGTACCGATTTGCCTTTCAGAAGAGGGCAAGTGGTGAGAGATGGGAGAGAACGGAAGAATGATTGTGATTTACATATCTGTTGGTTGTGTCAGAGTGATGCTTGGATTGAATCTGCTCATGTACAACTCCAGATGGGAAACTGAGAGGAGTTAACCAAAATAATAGTTCTATTTCTTTGGACTTGCTAAAAATAAATCATTGAGGCGAGCCATGATTTAGAATTTCAGGCCAAAAGGATTTTGCAAAACATGTAAAAATAAAGAAACAATAAAGGTCACATCTTGGAAAAAAATTTGGTTTTACTGTAGTGATTTTTTTTGATAGTACATTTATAGCACTGATGGTGGTATTGAATGGTAGCTGTGTTAACAGGCAGAGTGTTTTAAAAGTCTGTGTCTTGTTTGTGTGTGAAAAATGCTTATTGTGGTTTCTCTGGATTTAAGATTCCTTTGAAAAGGTTTTATGTCCTCATTACTGCTCCGAGTTTTTGGTGGTGGAGAGTCCTGTGACTCAGGGGTCCTGTCTCTGTTGTTCACAGCTGTATCCCGTGTTTAGCACATCTGGAACAGTACAGGTGCTCAGAAAACATAGAATGAAGGATGGTGGACCAAGATAAGTTAAAGGCTATATAGAAGTTAACATAGAGGGTAATGCAAAAAATAGTTCTGTTGGAAAATAATTAAAAATGAAATATGTCACACTTTGTGCTTTAGTTTGAAATGTTTGTTCGCCTGTAGAATGTGGCAAAGGCAATGAGAAAATGGAAATAGAAGGCCATGTTGAAATATAACATAGTGCTTAGTTCAGCCTAGCACAAACGCTATACTTGTAAGGTTGAAATGTACACATTCACCTAACCTGATCTTTATTGTGTACACTGACAGTTCGACACGTCTGTTATTCATTCCTTCATTGTTCCGTGATTTATGTATAGGGCTGTGTGTTTGCCCTCATTGATACTGATAGAGAAATACACACCCATGAGTTATGGCCAAGAATGAGAGAAGCCAGAAAACAGTTTCAGTGCTAGGTTTGTATAACTTGGACTAATGGCCATAAACAGGAAACTCAATTTCGCCAAGTCTTTGTGTATAGAACTATTGTGAAAGAAAATCACCGGTCAACTTCAACAAGGGCTTTTCCTTTCACTGATGTGAAATTTTTGGCTGAGGAACCGAAGATTTTTTTTTTGTATTAAATTATTTTATTGGTACATTGTAGGTATACAACACAATTACATTTCTCATTGGGAATTGCACCTTTACATAATGCATCTTGGTTCTTATTTTTTCCCCATTCCTAGCCCTCCCTTCACGCCCTCCACCCTTCCCTATTTACAAAGACTTTATTTCCATTTTTTCCATTTCTCATCATTTTTTCTTTCCCTTCTTTCCTTTCCCCTGCCCCTCCCACTACCCCTACCCCCTACCCCTTTGGACCTTTTCTTCCTATTTTACATTATCGATTATTCATTCTAATCATTGGTACATTTTAGGTATACAATATAATGACATTCATCATTGGAAATGTGCACCTTTACATAGTCTCTCTTGGTTCTTATTTTTCACCCTTGCCCAGCCCTCCCTTCAACCCCTCCATTCCTCCCTATTTACAAAGATTTTGTTCCTATTTTTCCATTTTCTCATATTAATCCCATTCCCTTCTATCCTTTCCCCTAGCCCTCCCACTTCCTTCGCCTTTGCCCCTTTTCTTCCTATTTCACATTATCTATTATACATTTAGTCCTTATTTACACTTTCAGTTTCTCACACCAGAGAAACTATTCGGTATTTATACATGTGTGTCCTATTTATTTCACTTAAGAGTATTGCCTCAATGTGCATCCACTTAGCTATAAATGTCTCTAATTTCTCATTTTTTATGGCTGAGTAGTACTCCATTTTATAAAACCACATTTTCTTTATCCAGTCTCCAGTTGATGGGCATTTGGGCTGTTTCCAAGTTTTAGCTATTACAAACTGTGCTGCTATGAACATGGGTGCACATATATCACTGTGGTATGATTCTTTTAATTCTTTGGGGAAGATCCCCAGCTGTGGAATAGCAGGGTCAAATGGGACTTCCAGTCCTAGTTCTTTGAGGTATCTCCATACTGATTTCCACAGTGATTGCCCCAGTCTACACTCCCACCAGCAGTGGAGCAGGGTTCCTCTTTCCCCACAGCCCCGCCAGCATTGGTTATTGGTTGATTTCATGATAGCAGCCATTCTTTCTGGAGTGAAGTGGAATCTCAGCATTGTTTTCATTTGCATCTCTCGAATGACCAGTGATGTTGAGCATTTTTTCATGTATTTATTTGCTATTTCTACTTCTTTGTGTGAGAAATGCCTGTTCATTTCAGATGCCCATTTTTGGATTGGGTCTTTAAATTTGGGAGGTCTGATCTTTGTAAGTTCTTTATAGGTTCGAGATAGTAGACCTTTGTCTGAGGAAGAGCAGGTGAAGATTTTTTCCCACATTGTGGGTTGTCTCTTCACAGTGCTGGTGGTTTCTCTTGCTGTGCAGAAGCTTTGTAATAAGAAGAGATCCCATTTGTTGATTGTTTGTGCTAGTTCACGAGCAACTGAGGTTTTGTTCATAAAATCTTTTCCTACACCGATGTCTTCAAGGGTTCTACCTAACCTCTGTTCCAACTGAGAACCAAAGATTTTTGCTGTGTCTCTTGATATATTTGTAACAATTATTATTGATAAGAGTTATTTTGACCTTCAAACAAATGATGAGTCAAAAACTTAAGGGTGAATGATTTTCCTAATTTTGTTCCCTGTTTATGAAAATTAGCCAGATTTCAGCAATGAAAACTTATGTACAAATCACACAAAGAAGACAAACATAAGTGTTTTCCCTGGAAAGCCAAGTTCACTCACAGCTAAGGGACAGAGTTTTACACACAAGACTCAAAGCAATTTAAATTTTTTCCCCAACAAAGTACAGATTACTGGAACATATGGACTTTTCCTTTGGTGTTTTTGAGACACCGTCTCACTATGAAGTTCAGGCTGTCCTAGAATTTACTTTGTAGCCCTAGCTGTCATTGAATTCAAGCAATCCTCCTGCCTCAGCTTCCCTAGTGCTGGGATTTCAGACATGTACCACATGTCCAACTGGAGCTTATGGACCTTTAGAGTGATGGATAAACAGTCGGAACCACAAGTGTTCAACCCTTGAATTTAAAGATTTCACTTTATGCTTAGAATTACTGTTGTCATTGAGGGTCTGGATCATTTAATCTGAAAGAAAAAAATATAGAGTCACAGGAAAAGGAGAAGGCAAGACAGTATCATTAATTCTAGTTGCATATCTTTAGCATACATGTGAAAACTATATTTTTTCATATCAAACCAAAGCTATTTTTGGAGCATGAGTCATTTTATTCACAGTTTTATTTGAAGCATTACTTGAATAAGACATAGCCATGCAAATAGAAATTCAAAGCTTTTTAGTAAGTTTATAGCTATGCAAGGCTAACACTAGGATCTGGTTTTAGAACATTTCCATCAGCCCCAAGGTTCTCTTGAGCTCATGCACTCACTCCCTGAACTTGTTACCATCCTAGGCAGCCACTGAGCTACATGGGTGTCTATACATTTGCCTTTTCTGGAAATTTCATATAAATGGAATCAGATGATATGTAGTCTTTTATTTCTGACTTGTTTCACTTATAATGTTTTAAAGGCTCATTCATACTGTTGCATGATTCAGTAGTTTGTTTTTATCGTTAAGTAGTATTGGATTGCACAGATGTACAACATTTTTTAAAGCCATTCACTAGCTGATGGCCACTTACCTTGCTTTTCATTTTGTCTAATATAAATAATACTGCTGTGAACCTTCACAAACAAGTCTTTGTTTGGACATATGCTTTCATTTTCTTGGGTAGATTGCTAGGGATGGATTTGCTAGATCATATAGTAAGTTTAAGTTTTATGATATTATCCATTATTAAACAGGAGTATTGAATCATATGTTTCTACCTTCAATTCTTTCAATCTTTGCTTCAGATATATTTAGGGTTCTGTTGTTTGGTGTAGATATGTTTACAATGGTAATGTGTTCCTAATGGGTTGACCCTGTTATCAACATGTAATGTCCATCTTTGTTTCTTGTATCAATTATAGACTTAAAGTCCATTTGGTCTGATATCAGTACTGTCACATTAGCTTTCTTTTGCTTATATGCATGTAATGCATTTTTTCATATTCAACCTGTTTGTGTCTTAGTATATAAAATGACTTATAAATAGTATATATTTGGATCACGTTTTTAAAAACTTTATTCTGCCAATTTCTGTCTTTTAACTTGTGATTTTAAAACAGTGTTTATTAATAAAGAAGGACTTCTGTCATTTTTTTATTCATTAAGTTTATTGGTACCTTTTAAACTTATTGGTACATTCATCATTGGGAATTTGTATCTTTTTGTTTGCTTGTTTTGGTACCAGGGATCAAACTCAGGACCTTCTGGTTGTGAGGCAGGTGGCAGAACCACTGAGCTAAATCCCCAGCCCCAGGGAACTTGAACCTTTACATGATATATCTTGGTTCTTATTTTTTTCCCCATTCCCCCGCCCTCCCTTCAAACCCTCTGCCTCTTTCTATTTACAAAGACTTTGTTTCCATTTTTTCCTTTTTGCATATTTATTCCTTTCCCTTCTTTCCTTTCCCCTACCCCTCCCACTTCCCCTTCCCCTTTGCACCTTTTTTTTTTTTTTTTTTTGGTACCGGGGATCGAATTTGAGTCCTTGCGCTTGCGAGGCAGGCAGCGGAACCACTGAGCTAAATCTTCAGCTCCCCCTTTGCACCTTTTCTTCCTGTTTCACATTATCTATTATACATTTTGATCCTTCTTTACACTTTCAGTTTCTCCGTGTGTCCTATTTATTTCACTTAAGAGTATGGCCTCAGTGTGCATCCATTTAGCTGTAAATGTCTTGTTTCTAGGACTTCTGTCATTTTGCCACTTGTTTTCTATGTGTTATTTGATGCCTCAATTATTCTCTCATTGTCTGCTTTTGTTCTTAATTGACTTTTCTAGGTACCATTTTGACTCCCTTCTCATTTCCTAAACTGTGCATTTTTAAGTTTAAGTTTGCTTAGCTGTTAGTTTCGAGGGTTAAAAGAGGCACCCTAAATTTATAACATTTCAGCTGAATCCATACCGACTTAGCTTCAGCAGTACCCAAAATTCTGCTCTTATATAGCTCTGGTACTACTTTAATGTTACTGTTGCAAATTACATCATTATATGCTCTTGCTCATGACCATAAATCTATAATTATTGTTTTACACACTTACCTTTTAAGTCACAGATGAAAGAAAGAGGATTTACAAACTAAAGCTACAATGATGCCAGCTTTTGCATTTACTTATGGGCTTACCTACACTAGTGTCATTTATATCTTACTATGGCTTTGAATTACTTTCTAATTTCTTTTCATTTCTTATAGGGCAGGTCTACTAACAATTAATTCCCTAAACTTTTGTTTCTTAGGGAATGTCTTAGTTTTTAAACTTTTTTTGGGGTACCGGGGATCAAACTCGGGGCCCTGAGCTTGTAAGGCAGGCGTCAGAACCAGTGAGGTAAATCCCTGGCCCTGTTTTTTTAATTTTTGAAGAATGATTCTTGATGGACAGTTTGTTTTCCTTCAGCACTTTAAATCGATCATTTCACCATCTTCTAATCTCCATGATTTCTGACGAGAAAAGGGCTGTTAATCTAATTGAGGATTCTTACTATCTGATGAATTGCTCCTTTTGTGCTGCTTTCAATATTCTTACCATCTTTTGACAATTTGATTATAATATGTCATGGTGTGAATCTCTTTGAGATTACCCTACTTGGCATTTGTTGAGTTTCTTGGAGAGATTTATGTCTTTTATCAACTTGAGAAGTTTTTAACCATGATTTCTTTTAGATATAATTTCTTCTCTTTCTGTCCTCTCCTTCTGAGACGCCTATAATATGTATATTGATCTACTTGATGAATATTCCACAGATCCCTTGGATTTTATTTATATTTTCATTTTTTCCTTTCTGTTCTGTAGGCTAGAGAAGTCCAATTGACCTATCTCTGATTATAGATTGTTGTATGCTTTTAACAGCTCCTAGAGTTCTGAAAAAGTTGAATCTGACAGGTTTTGTTTTTGTTTTTGCCAGTTTGATTGTCACTTCAGTGAGGGGACAGCTCTTTGAACCTCCCTGCTTCATCATTTTGGTGATGCCTCCATATCCCAGCCTTTTTTGTTTATTTATTTTTTTGTTCTGTTGCCACAGATGCTTTAGGGTAGTTTTTAATTTTCTTTGCATCAGCTCTGAAACCAATTACTTCTTTAAGGAGTTCTGGTTTCTTTTATTGAGGATGGTGCTGTGAAACCATGATTTGAGTGCTTGCTGTGCTCATTGTTCCTGAGGTGTCATTGTTTCCAGGTCCTTCAGGGAAAAGAGCTGGGAGACATGGGTATCTTCTAACTCCTGTAAACACACATCATCATTCAAAATGAAGTTGATTTTTGCTTACTGATTTTGTATGTTGGGACTTTATTTTTTTTTGGTAGGCTCTTCAGAATTTTCTACACACATGATTGTGTATTGTTTTACTTCTTCCTTTCCAATCTGTATACATTTAACTCATTGACTCATTCATACCCAAACACATCATGCTAGATGCTAAGGATGCAAAAAAGATCTGGATGTAAACACTTCTGTACAGTAGCTTTTTAAAACTTAATTTCCTTAGGAGGCCAGGGAAACCCTTCTGACAAGAAATATAGTACCATCTCCTTGTATATATTATCAAAACTCTCAGTAGTCTGTTAAAATCATGTTAACTCTGAATTAAAATTCTATCTATGACAGCTTTCTCACTTTGGCAAATTGCATAATGTCAGTTCATCCATATATAAAACAGGACTAATAATAGCAACTATTTCATAGTTTTATTGAGAAGATGAAAAGCACTTAGAATATTTCTTGGAACCCAGTTAATCCTCATAAATACTTTTTTCATAGAATGAAAAAATTCTGCCTCAGTGAGACCTCTAAAGTGGTAAGCTATAAAAATACTTTGGCAAATGATAGTGTAAAATTCCTTTAATATTGAAATGCATAGTACATTATGTACTGAATATATCCGATGACATGCTAAATAACCCACAGGCATAAAGACTTCTGTAGCCTTCTACAGTACAGCAATGTACAATTGTTTTTGGTACTGTGTTAGTAATAAGTTTAGGTATTTGTTTATGGAGAGATACATTTTCAGTGTATAAAGTAACATTTTGGGGGGGGAGGTTTTAATTTTTAAGGTTGATTTAGGTGGCAATAATGTATTTTCTCAGATCATAATTTGTTTCTGGTTGTGATTTAGGCACTTAAGGAAACTGAGTTAAGTCTTGCTCAACATTCCAGATCCACAAGCTTAGTGAGGAAAGATTTATTAATGTGTCTGAGTCAGTGGTCTCAGCCCATGCTACCATAGGTTGTGCTGTGTGCATGAACTCCTGGCCAAGGGTGTGAGAGGGGGCCTAAAGTGCAGCCTGGGGAGTGCTGCAGCAGCTCAGAGGCAGGAGGCCTTGTGTGCTTTGCAAGAAAGAGTCGCCGATTAGATCCCTCATGCTACGGGGTGAAAACTGCCCTGGGGAAGGCCAGCTTGTTGAGTTCCGCGTGTTCCAGTTTCTCAGTGTCACGAACACTGGATTTCCTCGGTGGTTTTCCTGCTCTAGACAGTCAGAACCTACATGTGGAAGTAATAAATGAATATTGGCTAGACAGAAGTATGGGGATTAAGTGATTGTTTTTGCACATTTTCAAAGAACAGTTACTTTGAAGCTGCAGCTTATACCACAAGACTGTACAGAAATGATATGAAATAAAGGATCAAGATCGTGGGAGTAGGGGGAAACAGCCTAGTGACCAGGGGCCTTGCTCTCCTGCTTCAGACAGGATATTCATTTAACACGCACGTATACAGCACTTACTGATACTTGGCACTGTCCCAAAGCACTTTACACACACTGGCTTCTTAATCATTACCATTTATGAATTTATTAAAAAGGTACTATTGGGATGCTCGTTTTATAGATGAGGAACCTGAAGCGCAGAGAGGTTAAGTGACGTGTCCGAGAGCACTCAGCTAGTATGGCAGCCAGGATTAAATCCAGGTCTTCTGGCTGCTGGGTTCACGTGATCACCCTCTGCGCCATGCAGCTACTGCTGAGCTAGGCTTTCCACAGAGTTCCAGCTAAGCCTTGCACTACTCTAATTCCACTTGTGCCCTTGGAGCCATTCACTGTCTTGACTATTTCCTTATTAGATGAGCAGCTTCCTGAAGGTGGGGGCGGGTTCTTCCTGCTCTTATCTGTCTCCGTTGTGGCAGCTGGTCTTAGATGTTCCATAGCAGCTTGATGAAGCAATGTTCAAAGGCAACTCCAGTGCGGAATTTCCCTGCTGGAGCAACACCCCAGTGAAAGTACTGTTTGACAAAAACAAACAAAAAACAGAACAAAGAAATACCAACAAAAACAACCAAAAAATCTGGATTTCAACATTGGAAGACAGTTGGGGAACACTGTATGGGACTCCATGGATGGATCTAGGACTGTTTTTCAGACTTGGTGATCTGATAACTCAATATGTGATCCCTAAACAGAATGAGAGAAGCTCTTAGCTGAACAAATACTTAGGGATCAGCCCCATTCGGAGCCATCTTTACACGCGAAGAGCACAGCAGAATGGCATACAGTGAAGATTCTGTCATGCATGACCCATGGAGAGTGGCGTGAACTCAACTCACGGGGTGTGTGGTGTCCTGTAGTTGATTCAGGGATGTCAGGCCAGTGGTTCCAGGAGGTCAGCAGCCCTGGACATTGTGTATTGCCTCTGCCCTCACCCAGCATCTTATGGTCAGCAAAACCAGAGCAAACTGTCATCACAGTGAGCTCTTCTGCTCACTGCAGCACTGTTCACAACTGCCCAGAGATGGAGACAACCTAAGCATCCACTGAAAAATGAATGGTAGAGAAATTGTGATATGCACACAATGCAATATTATTCAGCCTTTAAAAAGAAGAAAGTCCTCCCATTCACTGTAACATGGATGAACCTGAGGGATGTTAGGCTAAGTAAAATGAGGCAGAGAAAGACAAATTCTGCATGACAGGATCTAAAAAAAAAAAAAAATCAAATACAGACAGAATAGAGTGTGGTTATCAGGGATGAGGATGAGGGGCAAATGGGGAGATGTCAGTCAAAGGCACAAGGTTGCAGTGCCCTGTGTTGTAGGATGTAGGATGAGTAAGTTCAGCAAGCTAATGTACAACATGAAGGCCATAGTTGAGAGTACAGTATTGTATCCTGGAAATTTGCAAAGAGAGATTTCAGGTGCTTTTGCCACACCTGTGCACACACAAGGGAGTGAGGAGTTTGGATATGTTAATAAGCATTTTACTATGTATATCAAGACATCATGTTGCATATCTCAAATATACATAATTTATTGTTGTTGGGGTTTTTTTTGTACCAGGGATTGAACTTGGGACCTTTTGCTTTTGAGGCAGGCTGCAGCACCACTGAGCTAAATCCCCAGCTCACAAATATACATAATTTAAAAAGGAGAAAACAAGATGAAGAGAGAAAGGAGTCATAGGTGCCAGCCTGGGGTTGGATGTACTGGGATTAGATGTCCTACCCCGAGCCTTGCTTACTCCACATGGGGTGGCAGAAGTTCATTGGGAGCGATGTGCCCCTGGGAGCCTTGGGTTTACAGTGTTGGATGAGTCCCTTGCTACGACTGAGGCTCAAGAGGCTGCCACAAGGAAGGGCAGGAATGGAACTGTGAAGGGCCCAGTTCCTGTGTCCAGGGATTACCTCGTACTGCCAAGCATCTGTGAGTCTCAAAGACATTGGTGACCAAAGTTCGGCACAAGGTAGTTTGCTTAGTGATTTGAGAAGGAAAAACAATCTCAAATTTAACATTTTTCCTATATGCTTCTTATATTTCCAAGCCGCTTGTCTATTTCATTGTAACAGTTCATAATGTATAATGTATCTTTATGTACTCTTTAATTCTAAATATTTTTAGTAAACTAGAAGAGCGGATATTCTGGGAGACCTCATCAAGAAAAAAATCACTTAATATAATTGTTATCAATTTGTTCAAGTATTTTCTCTTCCATTTTTTCCCATGATCTCTTAGGTAAACTTAGTACTTTTTGGATAAAAATATAGCTATAAAGTAACTCTTTCTGATAGAAATGCTAAGAGCTGATCAGAGCTTTGTTGCCTCTCTCTGAGTAGGGTGCTGGCTTAGAAGGGACTTTGCACTTGTCTCACATGAGATATTATTTGCACCTTTAGTTTTCTTCAGTTATTTGCTTGCCTTGCTTCTGAGGTGTTGGTTTTCTCCAGCTGCTACACACATGGCTGGCACTGTGGAGTAGGAGGATTGTAAACATCTAAACTGCTTAAGTATCCAGAAAATGAGGCCGAGGATCTTCAGAATCAGCACACAGAGCTTCATAAAGAGCGATTTCCATCTTCATTGGAGGATGTACCAGAATGTCGTGATATTGCAGCATGAAGGATTGAGATTAGCTACAGAGAAGAACTTCCTGTGCAAGTGTGATTTTTAAAGACAGGGATGTATCTCTCATCATGCACTAAACTAAAATCAAAATGGATTCAAAGATCTAAATATTAAAACAGAAACAATCTGCTGGAAGATAAAACAGGTAAAAATCTTGAAGACATAGGTGTAGGCAAGGACTTTCTGAACAGAACCCTGGTTGCACAAGAAATAATACTAAGAATCAACAAATGGAACCACATCAAATTAAAAAGCTTCTGCACAGCAAAGGAAACCACCAACAGAGTGAAGACACAACCTACAGAATGGGAAAAAATTTTGCTAGCTATTCCTTGGACAAAGGTCTACTATCTAAAATATATAAAGAACTCAAAAAAATTAGACATTCCCAACTTAAAGACCCAATAAAAAAAAACAGGCATCTGAAATGAACAGAGACTTCTCCAGTGAAGAAGTACAAATGGCCAATAAGTACATAAAAAAATGTTCAACCTCACTGGCCATTTTTTAAAATTAATTTTATTGGTACATTTTAAGGTATACAATATAATGACATTCATCATTGGAAATTTGCACCTTTACATCATCCATCTTGGTTCTTATTTTTTCCCCATTACCCTGGCCTCCCTTCAACCCCTCCCCCCCTCCCTATTTACAAAGACTTTGTTTCCATTTTTTTCCTTTTCTCATGTTAATCCCATTCCTGTCTTTCCTATCCCCTACCCCTCCCACTTCCCCTTTCCCTTTGCCCCTTTTCTTCCTATTTCACATTATCTACTATACCTTTTACTCCTTATTTACATTTCTAGTTTCTCACAATAGAGAAACTATTCAGTATTTACACGTGTGTGTCCTATTTATTCCACTTAAGAGTATCACCTAAATGTGCATCCATTTAGCTATAAATGTCTCTAGTTTCTCATTCTTTATGGCTGAGTAGTACTCCATTTTACTAAAAAACCCACATTTTCTTTATCCAGTCTCCAGTTGATGGGCCCTTGGGCTGTTTCCAAGTTTTAGCTATCACAGCTGTGCTGCTGTGAACATGGGTGCACATATATCACTGTGGTATGATTCTTTTAATTCTTTGGGGAAGATCCCCAGCAGGGGAATAGCTGGGTCAAATGGGACTTCCAGTCCTAGTTCTCTGAGGTATCTCCATACTGAGTTCCACAGTGGTTGCACCAGTCTACACTCCCACCAGCAGTGGAGCAGGGTTCCTCTTTCCCCACAGCCCCGCCAGCATTGGTTATTGGTTGATTTCATGATAGCAGCCATTCTTTCTGGAGTGAAGTGGAATCTCAGCATTGTTTTCATTTGCATCTCTCGAATGACCAGTGATGTTGAGCATTTTTTCATGTATTTATTTGCTATTTCTACTTCTTTGTGTGAGAAATGCCTGTTCATTTCAGATGCCCATTTTTGGATTGGGTCTTTAAATTTGGGAGGTCTGATCTTTGTAAGTTCTTTATAGATTCGAGATAGTAGACCTTTGTCTGAGGAAGAGCAGGTGAAGATTTTTTCCCACATTGTGGGTTGTCTCTTCACACTACTGGTGGTTTCTCTTGCTGTGCAGAAGCCTTTTAATAAGAAGAGATCCCACTTGTTGATTGTTTGTGCTAGTTCACGAGCAACTGAGGTTTTGTTCATAAAATCTTTTCCTAAACCGATGTCTTCAAGGGTTCTACCTAACCTCTGTTCCAACCGGTTCAGAGTTTCTATTTTAACATTTAGATCTTTAATCCATTTTGATTTTAGTTTAGTGCATGGTGAGAGATATAGGTCTAGTTTTAATCTTTGGCAAGTTGAAGCCCAACTTTTCCAGCACCATTTATTAAAGAGGCTATCTTTCCTCCAGTGAGGGTGTTTGGCTCCTTTATCGAAGATGAGATGGCTGAGTGTGTCTGGCGTTGTTTCTGCATCTTCTAATCTGTTCCACTGGTTCTCAAGTCTGTTTCTTTGCCAGTACCATGCTGTTTTTATTGCAGTAGCTTTGTAGTAGAGTTGCAGGTTGGGGATTGTGATACCCCCTGCCATGTCCCTGTTACCTAGAATTGCTTTTGCTATTCTGGGTCTCTTCTTGCTCCAAATGAATTTTTGGATTGTTTTCTCAAGGTCTATGAAGTATGCTGCGGGGATCTCAATTGGAATTGCATTAGATCTATATAGCAGTTTTGGAAGTATGGCCATTCTCACTGTATTAATCCTTCCTACCCAGGAGCAGGGGATGTCTGTCCATTTTCTGATATCATCTTCAATCTCTCTTTTCAGAGTGCCATAGTTTTCAGAGAAGAAGTCTTTGCTTTCTTTCGTTAGGATGATTCCTAGGTATTTCAGTTTTTTGGATGGTATTGTGAAAGGAATTATTTGCCCTATTTCTCACTCAGTGAGTCTGTCATTGGTGTAGAGGAAAGCTATTGATTTTTGTGTGTTGACCTTGTAACCAGCTACTTGACTGAATTTGGTTATTAAGTCTAGAAGACTTTTGGTGGAGTTCTTGGGGTCTTCTATATAGAGTATCATGTCATCTGCAAATAATGACAATTTGACTTCTTCATTTCCTATCTTTATTCCTTTTATTTCTTTCTCTTGTCTAATTGCCGTGGCTAATGTTTCCAGAACTATATTGAACAAGAGTGGTGATAGTGGACATCCTTGTCTTGTTCCTGATTTGAGTGTGAAGGATTTCAGTTTTTGACCATTTAGTATGATATTGGCTGTTGGTTTTTCATAGATGGCTTCTATCAGTTTGAGGTAGAGACCATCTATTCCAATTTTTGGTAGGGTTTTTATCATAAATGCATGTTGGATTTTGTCAAATGCTTTTTCTGCGTCTATGGAGATAATCATATGGTTTTTGTCCTTGGCTCTATTGATATAGTGTATTACATTGACTGATTTTTGTATATTGTACCATCCCTGCATCCCTGGGATGAATCCCACTTGATCAGGGTGTATGATCTTCTTGATGATCTTCTGCATTCTATTTGCCAGTATCTTATTAAGGATTTTTGCATCTATGTTCATTAGTGAGATTGGCCTATAGTTGTCTTTTTCGGTTGGGTCTTTCTCTGCTTTGGGGATCAAGGTGATGCTTTCTTCCAGGAATGAATTTGGGAGTATTTCTTCCCTTTCAATTTCATTGAAGAGTTTAAACAGTAGTGGCAGCTTTGCCCATTTTAACTTTAAATTCTTGTTCAAAATTGTAAGTTTAAGCAGAAAATTCTCAGATTTACAAACACAAGCCTTTTGTTTTGTGTACCAACACAAAGCAGTTAAACTAATATGTTTGTTTTTGTTTTTGTTTTTGTTTTGGTACCAGGGGTTGAACTCAGGTCCTTGTGCTTGCACAGCAGGCGGAGAAACCACTGAGCTAAATCCCTGGCCTATTATGTATTTTAGAAAGTATGGCTGCAGAAAAAATGGATGGAGCTTGTCCCAGTGATACTCATAGGAATAAAACGGTTTTCTCATTGCTTCTTGGCCTTTTGGCTAGGATCAAGTGTAAAAGGGTTTTCTTAATGATTTGCAGTCTGCTCTACAAAAAAAAAAATTTAAGGCTTATCAGGCATTGCATTTTAAAAAACAATATTGGTGTCTTCTCTTGAAATCTTGTTTTTTAGTATCAGGTTTTAATTTCAGAGATTGAAACCTTGCCCTTCCTAAGATTTGCCAACTTCAAGTCTATTCATTTATGAAGCTTTCCCACACAGATTTAAATCTCCATGAAGATCTGTAGAAAAATGATCTAAAAGGCTGGATAGACTTTTTAACATTTGAAAATGTCATCCTTCTGATGGTTGTCATATCTAGACCCACAATCTGATTCCCTCTAGGGGACTACTGAATTCTTTTTGATTCTTCACATAATTTTATTGGAAGTAAATATGATATTTGAGTATGTAAAGATAATGATAAAGAAAATAATTAATATTTTAATAAAGTATTTGAATAAAAATTCCCACCCTGACCATTGAAAGGTAACTTGAAGATGCTAGACTTTCTAATTAGTGTTATTTTAAATTTTTTATTAGTACATGTTTGCAGTAGATATGTTTACAATCCTTGTGGGGGGTTGGTACATGTACATAACACATCTTAATTATTTTTTCATCCCCTTTCCCTCCTTTCCCTGCCCCTTCCCTCCATCTCCTTCACCTTCACATTTAGAAAGTTTATTCCCCTACTTTCTATTATCTTTTATTTTGTTCTTCATTTAAATTTTGGGTTTCTTATATAAGAATAACCATTGATATTTAGCTTGTGTGTCTGATTTATATCACTTAACATTATGGTCTCAAGGTATATCTTACAAATGACTCAAGTTTATCTTTCTTTATGTTAGAGTAGTACTGCACTGTGTGTAAATACCACATTTTCTTTATCTACTCATTTGTTGATGGACATATATGTCACTTCCAAGATTTAACTATTATGAATTATGCTGCTTAAAAATGGGCATACATGCATCACTCTGATATGATGTCTAACTTTTTTGCAAAGATACCTAGAAGAGGAATGAATAACTGGGTTAAGTGGAATTTCTATGTTTAGATTTTTAACATTTTTAATTTTTTGTGCACAATTATTTTTTATTAGCACTTGTTTGCAATACATGAAAATTACATTCATTGTGGGAAGTTTGTACATGTGCATAGCATATCTTCATTCATTTTCCTTCCCTTCTCCTCCCATCCCTCCCTGCTCCCTCCAACTCTTGATCCCCTTCCATTTGAAAGAGATGTTTCCATTTTTTCTTAGATTCTTTAAAAAATCCCTGTTGTCTTCCTTCTTCACCAACTCTCTATCTCTTATTGTCCTTCCCATTTGAAAAAGATCTCCCTACTTCCCATTACCTATCCTGTATTTTGTCTTTATTTATATTTTGGGTTTCTCATATAAGAGAAACCATGTAATATTTAAACTTATATTTATTTTGTTTTGTAACTTTATTTTTTATTAGTACATATTCGTCATACATATCAATCACATTCATCACAGGGAATTTGTATCTGTACATGATATATCTTGATTCTTCTTTTTTCCCATTTCCCTCCACTCCCTTCAACCCTCCTTCCCCTCCACAGTTACACATCCTTTGTTTCCATTTTTTCCCTTCCATTATGTCTTTTTTCTTTTTCCTTCCTTATCTTCCCCCTCCCCTCTCCCTTGTTTCCCTTACCAGTTGAACATGTTCTTCCTACTTCCCAATATCTATCTTCCATTATGCTCCTTATTTACCCTTTGAGTTTCTCACAGGAGAGAAACAATGTGATATTTAAACTCATGTGTCTGATTTATTTCACTTAACATGGTCTTGAGGTGCATCCATTTACCTAAAAATGTCTCAAATGTATTCTTCTTTATGGCAGTGTAGTACTCCATTGTGTATAAATACCACATTTTCTTTATCTCTTCATCTTCTGATGGGATATAGATTGTTTCCAAGACTTAGCTATTATTAATTTGTGTTGCTGTAATCATGGGTATGCATGGACCACTGTAATATGATGACTTTAACTCTTTTGGGAAGATTCCTGGGAGGAGAATAGCTGGGCTGAATGGAATTTCTATCTTTAACTTTTTGAAGAATCCGCATACTGATCTCTATAGTGGTTGTACTGGTGTAAATTCCCACCAACAATGTAGAAGGATTCCTTTCCCTTCCCCCACCACAGTCTCACCAGCATTTGTTATCATTTGATGTCTTGATGATAGCCATTCTTTCTGGAGTAAGATGTTATCTAAGTGTTATTTTAATTTGCATTTCTGTAATGGGCAGAAATGTTGAATAGAGAGCAAAGTACAGAAAATGAAAGGTATAAAGGAAGAGGAAAAAAATGGAAAAGGGAAAAGATCAAAGGAGGGACAAAAAACTAAAAGAGGAGAAAAAGGGGTAGGAAAAACAACCCCAACCCCCTGGAAAATCTGTTGAAAGAAAGTTGAAAATAAGAAAAAATAGAAAAACTTTAAAAAAAGATTGAGTCAAAGAAAAAAATTCTGATTTTGCATGAGCAGTTTTTCCCAAGATCTGCTACCTTGTGATCCAGATAGCCATGACTTTGTCCACCTAGCTTTGGGGCCTGTGGATTTTTAAGGTGCCCCTGCACCTGAGGCCTCTTTGTCCATTCACTCCAGAATGTGGTTACTGTCCAAACCAATGCATGTCCTTGCTCCCATGGGTAGATGGGAAATGCAGTCAGCCCTCTGATGTCTGCTGAATGTAAGCCACGGGGGCAGTCACTCAAATGAACTGTTGGGCTTAATGTTGATGGTCATAGGGTCTGATTTTGCTCCCTTCTTTCCCCCAGGCACTGTTGTCTGCCAAGATCAAGTCATTTGGTCAGTCCTCACCTCTGCTGCTCCATGCCAAGTGGAAGCAGAATGTAGAGCTGATGTGGAGTTGGTGGATGGTCTCACCCTTGTGTGGGGAGCAGTGCTGGTGTCATGTGTGCTGGTGTTGGGGATGGGGCACAGCAGGTCCAGAGAAGGAGCACTGTGGGTCCAGTGTGGTTCTGCCTGTTCCCGTCCTTGCTCATGTTGGGGGAGGAGTGCTGCAGGGCTGGTGCCTGGTGTAGGGAACAGGTGCCATGTGTCTCCGGGCTCATGTCCTTTATCATGTTGGGGATCCCAAGTGTATTTTGCTCATAGTTCTGGAGGCTGGGATGTCCAAGAGCATGGTACTGGCATGTGATGAGAGCATCTCTGATTTGTCACAACATGGCAAAAAGGCAAGTGAACACACATGAGACAGAGAAAGAAGTCAGGCCAAGCACAACCTTCTCATCAGGAGCCTAAGCCCATGATAAGTAAACCATTCCCCAAATCACAACATTAATTCATTTATAAGGTCACCCCTTAAAGTTCCCACATCTTACAACAGCAGTCCAAGTTCAACATGAGTTTTAGTGGGAACATTCACATCACAGCAAAAAGAAATGATGAGGTGATTCTAAATGAAACAGACCTTGGAGATGCAGCTTTCAGGCTATTGTGAAGGCTATTATGTGAAACTAATTATAGGAAATGCTACATTGAATATCTGGAGATGTCTGAAAAACTGGAGTTGTAGCTGCTAGATGGAGGAGGAGAGATACAGGGTAGTGGTTAGCATGTTATTTCCAGGGTCCTACACTCAGGTCCTGGTTTTACAATTTACCAGTGTGTGGTTCTTGGGAAAATTACTTAACCTCCCCACTCTGTTTCCTCAGCTGTGAAAGAGAGGTGATAAGAATATTCTTAGCATGAAAGTCTAAGTGCAGGGTGCCCAGTGTGAAACAGGTGCTCTACAAATGTTTATTTCAATAACTTATTATGCTGGAATTAAGAATCACTAGAATAACGCAAAAAGCATCATATCCTACTCTGAGAAGATAAAAAAGTCATCTTCTTTAACATTTTTGGAAGAAAGTTGCCTTTAATCGAATATAAATCTAAACTCTGAGGAATAAGAGCTTAATTCTCTCATCAAATAATTAAACTGGTAAGATGGTCTATAGAAAGAAGTGGTAAAAGTGAAACCTCACTGGAGGGAAAATACTGTTGTAGAATTCCAAGGGACAAGAGAGAGCAAATGGGAGTCAGGAGGATTTATTTCAGGTTTAAGGTATACACCGGCTTGGCAGACTCTGTCTGAAATGGCTGAGCATTGAACAAAGAGAAGTTCCAGCTTTTATACATTTTGTCAAAGGTGGTTTTTATAGTGATGTAGCAAGTGAGTTTACCAGAAAAGGACAAGGGTAGCCAGTTTTGTAACTTTTCCTTGAAAGAAGACAGTGTCTTATGAATCATACAAGAACAGTGTCATAAGCTTTGTGCACAGGACACAGTTGTTAGCCTTATGTGTACCAGAACAAGGAGTTACAGCTACAGGGGAGAGTGAGATGATGGGGAGGGAACTGCCCAAGGCTGGGAGGGACTTGTTTTTCTTTAAGTTCTGCTTCAATACTAAAAATAAATGTTTAGATGTCTTACCTTAAAAAACTGTTAATTAAGTACCTTGTTAAAATAATAAACTTATAGAAGGAATTCCATGTTTAAAAAAAAACTTGTCCATGGGATCAGTTGCTCCTTCACTGAGCTTCTGCCAGGTGTTGAGCTTCTGTGCAGTGTGCTGGGCTGGAGGGATAATGTGGAGAGCAGGCAGCACCAATCTCTAACATCGTGAATTGTTGGGCTGCAGACCCTGAAGTGCTGCTTCTGAGTCCTAGCAATGTCTTCAGACAGTATCAAATGCTAAGGGTCTGGACAAATATCTCACCACTTGGGAAAGAGCCATCGGTTGCATACTAGATGAAAACATTTGTTTTGCATATTTGGTTATCTACCAGAATCAGTTTATCTTTGAGAATCAAAAATTTTACATGTAAGATGCTGGCTAAAAGCAGAGATAGCCTTTTGTCATAGCACATTTCTGGGGAGGCTATGAGTATAGGTGTGCTTCTTTGTCCTTCTTCTATGTGGTAGCTATGCTCCATAACAATTTAGTTTGAGAGCAGAGTAGTTTGGTGTGTGAAGTTCAACCCTGGGTGAGCACGAGCCTTTGACTCCCTTTAAAATATACTCATAGAAGAAAGGCCCAGGTTCAGCTTCTTAGATGTAACTGGCTGTAAAATTGTGCATTGCAAAAAGCAAAACATAAAACCAGAATCAAAAGAATCTGCCAACCAAATAAGAGTAATTCAGCTAGGACTTGGAGATTGTAATATCAAACAGACATCACCCCAGGTAAAAATGATCTCCTGATGCCTTTTGAGATGATGTTGGACTTCTTGCTCTGGTATTTGCAACATCTTCCATTGAATCATCAAGACTTGTCTGTCACTACTCAGTCAGACTGGACCCACTGGCCTCCATGCCTTTGCTCATGTCTCCCTGCTTGCTGCTCCCTGGCTCTCACCACAGTCTTCTCCACCCTCAGAGGCAGCTCTTCCATCCTGGAATGTCTATGGCCTTCGAATGCAGCAGACTCTACTCTGCAGAGCCATTTGCTCTACTCCCACTTCTCTGATGGGTATTTGTATACCCAAGGCTTCCACTGGGACTATGGGCAGGGATCCTCTTGTTCCCCAGTGCCTCACACAGAGCTGCAACAGTGAAATGAATTTGTTGTGGTGCAAACGTCTTTCCACCCCAGTACAGTGGGCTCTTAAAGTGTGGTATGGGACAAGGAAAGCAGAGCTGTCAAGGACAGAAATAAATCTGTATTCCAGAAACACAATCTCCAGAGGTATAAAGAGGTGATGTGATTTAAAATTAAATTAAAAAAGGGAGCCTTACCACTGTCCTCAGAAGGCATTTTGATGAATTTCAAAAGCTGACATCGTGGCTAAACTCTATAAAGTAGTCTTTGTTTGGTTACCACTTGTGCTACATTGTTAAGAAAAAGTTATTTGAAAATTTCTAAAAGGGCTTGTTTTTTCTCATTCCCAGGGCCAGTTCTGTGACATCTGTAATTCCAGCGACCCGGAGAAGGCACATCCAGCCACCAACGCGATTGATGGCACCAATCGTTGGTGGCAAAGCCCTCCTCTCTCCTTGGGCAAGAAGTACAGCCAGGTCAACCTCACCTTGGATCTGGGTCAGGTGAGTTTTTATTTTCCGAGGGAGTGGGAAAATTATTTTAGGTCATTGTTTCTGTGGTAATTTCTGATTTAAGAATAATTTTCCTAAGAAACAACTTCAGTTTTAATTTACTAATTATTGTCCAATCCATGACATCAATTTTTTGACATTAATATTTGCCTACCTTAAAATAGGCAGAACAGTGCCTGTTACAATGCACATCACCATACTCGTCAATTGAATAAGTATAAAAATAGTTGCAAATGCTTTTATTGGCAAGGATTCTTTTTTTTAAATTTAAATTTTATTGGCATATGTTTGCAGTACATGATTACATTCATTGTGGGAAGTTGGTACATGTATATAACACATCTTAATTCTTTTTACTTCCTTTCTTTTCCCATCCCTTCCCTCCTCCTCACCCAGTTGTGGTAAAATATATACAACAGAAGTGTATCATTTTAATCGTTTTTAAGTTTGCTGTCCAATGGCATTAAATACATTGACACAATTTTGCAGCCATCTCCACCTCTAGAATTCTTTCTATCTTTTCATCTTGCAAAACTGAAACTCTATGTCAGTTAATCCCCATTCCCCTTTCTGGCCAGACCCTGGCAACAACCATTCTACTTCCTGTGAGTTGATGACTCTATGAACGTCATAGAAGTGGAATTATTACAACAGTTGTCTTTTTGTGACTGACATTTTGCTTAGTATAATATCCTCGAAGTTCATCCATGTTGAGCCTGTGCCAGGAGTTTCTTTCTTTTTTAAGGCTGAATAACATTCCATTTATGTATAGACCACATTTTGTTTATCCATTTGTCTACTGATGGACATTTGGGTTACTTCCAACTTTGGGCTATTATGAATAGCACAGCAATGAACATAGGTATGGCAAAGATATTTTTATAGCATTCTCGTTCCTGGAAATACTGACTCTCTGAACCCAGACTACCAGAGAAGTAGGTTTGATGTGTAGGTCATGGGTGCTTTTGTGGGCTGTGATTTCAGGCATAATTAGTTTTCAGAGACCATTCAGTACTGTTCTGGTCTGCTTTGTTCTTCTGGTACCTGAGTTTCCTGCTTAGGCCCTACTAGCACTGCCTGTGGGGCAGAATGGACTTCTCCTGGGCCAGTGACATCTGGTAGGGAGTGGGAGACACTGGGCCAGTGGGACAGAGGATGCTTTCCCAACCCATTGTCTGAAGCTGTTGACTAGCGGGGTCTCCTGCTGTGATGGACATTTGGGAGTTGGAGGCATGTATATGGTACAAAGTATGAGACCAGTTGAAAGTAAAAAAGAGGAAGACCGGAAGGGTGAAACTCTGAGGCTCTCCAACTTCAGAAAGTCAAGGAGAAGGAAAGGAACCAGTGAAAGACTGGCATGGAAGGACAAATGAGGGAGAAGGACAACTGAGAGGGTGTGGTATTCTAACACCCTGTATCAGTGGGACAGTATTCCTAAGATAATCAACTGAAAGGATAAGAGATTTGTTTTGGCTCATTGTGGCCCATGATCACTTGGCTTTGTCACTTTGGACCAGTAGTGAGGCAGAACATGATGGCTTAGAGCATGTGTCAGACCAAAGCTGCTCACCTCATGGTAGCTGGGGGAGGGGGGTAGGCAGGCCAGCGTTGGGGTAACAATGTCCCCTTCAAGGGTCCACCCCCAGTGACTGACTTCCTTCCACCCCTTAAAGGTCCCATCACCTCCCAGTGGGGCCATCAGTTGGGGACAATTAAGATCTAAACTATAATGCAGCCGGGTGAAGAAATTATATATAAAAAAGAGGGAGGTAGGCAACTCAGCAATACAAAGAATGGAATTGAAGAAACAGGTGAAGGATCTATGTAGTTTTTCAAAGAACATACATCAATAACCAATCACCATATAAAAGATGCTGAACATCATTGGCTATCAGGGAAGTCTAAGTCAAAACCATAGTGAGATACTGTTTTATACTCAGTTGGGTGCCTGTAGTAAAAAAGGTAATAACAACTATGATAAGGCTGTGAAGAAATGGGAACACTCCTGTATTGCTGGTGGAAATCTAAACTGGTTCAGCTGCTTTGGAAAAATGGTTTGATAGTTCTTCAAAAAGTTGAACATGGAGTTACCATATGACCCAGCAGTTCCACTCCTAGTTGTGTGTTAATGAGAAATGAAAACACAGCCACAGAAAATTTCATTCATGAACACTCACTGCAGCGTCACTCATAATGGCCAGAAAGTGGAAGCAACTCAAATGCCTATTAGCTGACGAATAGATAAACTCAACATGTCACACACATGCAATGGAATATGACTTAATAACCAAAAGGAATTTACGGATGCATGCTACAACATAGATGAACCTTGAGAGCATCATGTTCTGTGAAAGACGCTAGTCATAAAGATCATATTTCATGTGGTTCCAAAGATGTATGATTATGATAATGTCCAGATAGCCAAAACTATAGAGAAAAAGTAACTTAGTGGCTACCTAGGGCTGAGAGTTTTGAAGGGAACTGGGGAATGACTGAGTGAAAGGCAATGAAAATGTTCTAAAATTGATTGTAATGATGGTTGGACAACTTTGAGAATATACCAGAAACTACTGACTTGTACACTTCTGATAGATGAACTGTATGGTATGTGAATTATATCTGAATAAAACTGTTTAAAAAGTTCATGAAAAGACAGCACGTCAAGAAAAAAATATAAAAGAGAGAGAATAACCATGTCAAATACTGTTGCTAGTCAAGTAACATAGGACCAACAGTTGACCAGAAGTTGACCCTTGGGTTTACACATGGGAGGTCACTGGTGACTTTGATCAGATAGGACAGACAGCCTGCCTATGGGAAGATTCAGGGATAATGTGAGGGGAACTGAAATATCTAATGCAGAAATCTGTTTTGAAGAGTTTTCTTGCTATGGGAAGAAAGGAAATGAGAGGCTCATTGAAAAGTCAGGTCAAAAGAAGATCTATTTAGCAACATGTTTGTATGTTAATGATACTATGCACAAAATGAAGAAGACTGCTTCCATTTTTACATGAATTTGTTAAGTGTTGAGACTGCTCACGGTAAAACTAACGCTAACACTGTACCAATGATTGTTCTGTTTGTTGGCTACCACTGTACACAGAGAATGATTCATGTAAGAAATACTGCTTGAAAGAGGGGCCGGGGATGTAGCTCAGTGGTTCTGCCACCTGCCTCGCAATCGCAAGGTCCTGAGTTTGATCCCTGGTACCAAAAAAAAAAAAGAAATACTGCTTGAAAGAAATTTTTAAAAGGAAATACATCCCACAGTCTGGAAATTGAATGGTTTTGAGATTTCTTAGAATGAATGTGTTATTTTCATTTTTGTTGGCATTGTTTTGTGATAGGACTCTCAACCTCTTTAGCCCATATGTTGTGCTAAATTAGGCATCTTCTGAGAATATTTCCACCTTCAGTTTGCATCTAATTCAGAGATCCTTCATGGGTCAAAAGACTCCATGACCCCAATTTCAACTATGAATTAGTCTTAGCCATACAATAGCTAACCTCTATTCGACATATTTTACCTCTAGTGACCCTAAGTTACTCATTGTGTCATTTTTAACTAGGGTTTCTGTAGGTAAGAGAATTTTTATTAATATTTCATTTTTATTAGGACATGTTTACAGTACATAGTGATTCCACTTATCATGGGGGTTAGTACATGTACACAACACATTTCAATTCCTTTTGTCCCTTTCCCTTCCCATCTATTCCTGTTCCCTTCAACTCTTGTTCCCTTTCCCATTTGAAAAAGCTGTGTTTCTAATTTTTCTTCAATTCTCTCTTTTTAAAAATCCATTTTGTCTTTCCTCCCTTCCCTCTATCTCTTGTTACCTTCCCTTTTAAAAAAGATCTCCCTACTTCCTTTTATCTATCCTTTATTTTGTTCTTTATTTATAATTTGCATCTCATATAAGAGAAAGCATGTAATATTCGGAATTGTCTGATTTATTTCACTTAACATTATGAGTTCAAGTTGCATCCATTCACCTACAAATGCCTCAAGTTTATCCTTCTTTACATCAGTAATACTCCATTGTATATAATATCACATTTTATTTATCCATTATCTGTTGATGGGCATGTAGTCTGTTTCCAAGATTTAGCTATATAAACTGTGTTGCTATAAACATGGGTACACAGGTTTCACTGTAATGTGATTTTAACTCTTTCAGAAAGTATGTTGAAAGGGGAATATTGGGTCAAATGGAATTTCTATTTTTAGTTTCTTGAGGAATCTCCCCACTGCTCTCTATAGTGGTTGTACTAGTTTACACTCCTACCAACAATGTAGAAGTATTTCTTTTTCCCTTACAGCCTCGCAGGCATTCATTATTATTTTATTTCTTGATGATGGCCATTCTTTCTAGAGTAAGATGGTATCTCAGTGTCATTTTAATTTGCATTTCTCTAATGGCCAGAGATGTTGGACACTTTTTCCTATATTTTTGGCCACCTGTACTTCTTCTGAGAAGGGTCTATTCATTTTGGTTGCTCATTTTTTGATTGGGTCTTGTATTTTGGGAGTCTAATTTTTCTTTGAGTTCTTTATTTAGTCCTCTGTCTGAGCAATAGCTGGCAATTTTTTCCCTCTTTCTGTAGGTTGTTTCTTCATTCTGTTGTGTCTGTAAGTTTTAATCTATCAAAATTATCTGTTCTGAACACACGTTGCCAACTTCATTTCTTTCCTCTGAAGCTATTTTTAAAAAATTCCTCTGATGTGCTGAAATACCCCTAATTAAGACAGTTAAATTAAGAACACATCAACATAAGAACAATTTAGTAATTTTCCTGTTGCTGACAGACATCAATTGTGGCATGCACACCCGTGCAGACTCTGTGTGCACCACCTTCCTCCCGGCTATCCTGGGTGTGGGCAGGCTGCTCTGTGAGGTTGGTGTGGTGGTCCTAGAGTCTGCCTGCCTCAGTTCGTGCCAGACTGCACAACTTATTCGCTGGGTGGCCCCCTGTAACATGTTGATCTCTGCCTCAGTTCCCTCATTTATGAAATGAGATGATTGTGCCTACCTTGTAGGACTGTTGTGAGGTTTCAATGAGTTAACCACTTCATTTTCAGCCTTCTTTAGGTCAGTGCTAGTAATGTTTCTTTAGTGAAGTAAAATGAATGTCAATAAACACTCATTAAAAAGAACAGACTCGTAGCTCTTGTGGGTGTAGAAAGTACTGTATATGATACTGTGCAATATACTCTTTAAAAGTTTAGGAAGAGTGAAAGCAATATAAATTATGTCAGGGGGAAGACATTTCTTTCCTCTGTTATGTAGGAGCAACAAAATGTGCACCATAAAGCATGTTTTGTCTTGTAAGATTCATAGTTTATGCCCCATTGGTAAGATCTATTTTCTTCCTTTTGTTGGAATTAACCATGAGAATGTATTTGGGAGGCTAATTTTTATAACTTAAGAGTAACATCAAGGCGTTAGGGCAGTGTAAATTTTGGTGCATGGTTGGGAAATAAAATATATATCATTAACTTGTTATGACTAACTCACTTTTCCTCACCTCCTGAGAATTGAAATTTGACTCTGAGATGCTGTAGTCAATTTGTGCTTACTTTGTTGTGAGGGGGCTGTTTTCTCTGTCTCTTTTTTAATTAGTTGGCTGTTCATTTCCTAACACATTATCTTCAGGACTTAGTCTTGAAGGGCAGTTTCACCCTCACAAGGTGGTGCATATAGGGTGGTTCCATGATTGGCTAGAGCTTGGCATTTTCTGGGGTTGTTTCATTGGGTTTGGTTATGCATTATGTATGAGTTTCAGGCTATGAAATAAGAAAACAATGTCTTACAGGAAACGTTCATGTGGTATGGCCAAATATCATGAGTTCATTTTCACATTTAAAGTGAAATGAGGATCCCTAGTTGTTGAAGCAGAGTCATTGGCATCCAGGGACATTGTTTGCTCCCTGGACTCCTGGCAGGGTGTCCCTCTGTGAGACAGGAAGGCAGAGCGATGGGACTGTGTGCCCATGCTGGACTTCCTTCAGAATCCAAGGGGGTCTGACTCTGTCAACTCCCTGTATTCACCTTCCTGCTCCTTCCCCCAGGGTGAGGTCTAAGGAAAGCCATGAGGAGGTGGGTGTGGCATGGTCCCCATGGTCCCCTGAAATCAAGCAGCCTGGAGGTTGAGAAGAGCCTGCTCTTGGGTTGGAAATGAAGCAGAGCCAGGACAGGAGCCATGGAGAGCAAGCCTGGGCAAGAGGACAATCACAAGGAGAAGAATTTTGAGGCTTTCGTAGAACTCATAATGCCCTCAAGAGTATTGGTTTTGACTTGTTAGAAGTGGAAATATACAAAGGCAAAACAAGCAGACAACCCTTCCTCAAAACCCCTAAAGGATGGAGTGTTTGCTTTTCAGGAGAGAAGTCAGCCTTGGCCCTGTCCTGCAGGGCCACTGGGGAAGGAGGCCAGCTTTCCGGGACAGATGAGAGCAGCTGACACAGTCATGTGGGCCTGCGGACCAAAGGCTGAGATGCCTGCAGGCCCTGGCTTCTGCTGAGTGAGATTATGAGTGATAGATACGTCCTGTGCCTGTCACTCAGCCCAACTTGAGCACCACCCAGGCATCTGATTCTCTGACTCCTGCCTTGGGCTCTTTGGGGCTCCAGCAGCTATTTAATTAAAGCCATGTATAGGTTGGCTTGGAAAGTCCAGCATTTAATGCCCACAGACTTGACCTCATCTCATCATGGAAGGAGCTGGTGGAAAAGTACCCCATTTCCCCACCTCTCAGTGAGCCATTTGTGAAGTGATTCTACATAATTTATAGCTCAAAGTCCCAGGTGAAATCACACCTTAGTTGCCCCTGGTAGTAATCTGCTCATTAACACACCAGTCATTGGCTTTTCTCTGTCCCCTATGTCCCTCTTGCTCCCAATTTGTGCTTCTTGAGGTCAACTCCTAAATAAACTACCTGTACCCAAGTTCTTTGTCTTTAGAGAGCACTCAAACTATGACAGAAGAAGGGGCCTGAGACCCAAAACTGTACCCCTGCATGTTCACACAAGCAAACATCGTGACAAAGTTGTTTAAAAGGCAATGAATAGAAATTTCAAAAGTGCTTATAAAGCTTTAAGATTAAGAGTTAAACAAAAGAAATAGCATTAGAAATAGTATTAACTTTAAAGAAAAGAATCGGTCATAAGAGAAATACGCTACCTGTCTGTTTTCTCATGAACTTAGCATAAACTCCTCATGGACCAGATGCGAATACAGGACCCAGTCATCTGAGAGTGAATTTAATATGGAGACACCGTCTTTGTCACCCTTGCCAATTCTGACTCTGGCGTGGAGGGAGGTCTGGGCTAGATTCTGAGTCTCCCTAGGGTTGAAGATGTTGAAAATCAGATCGGTCCTGGAGATGTTTGGCACATGAGGTCCTGAAGGAGCCTGACTTGGTTGGGGACCAGGGTGACCAAGTCCTCCGTGATGTGTTGCAGGATCTGTGTGTCTCTTCTGAGCTCTATGTACAGTGGCATCAGTTTGGTTCCTTGAAATTGGTCTCAGTGGAAGCATTTCCATCTCAGAAATCATCTATTTTTAATAAAATATTAAGAAGGAAGCCTTCTTCTTTAAGCCGGCATACCAGCCTACCTCTCAGTCTTCTCCACACTCCTCTATCTCCCTCCCCTCTCCTCACTTATTACTATTATTATTATTGTAGTGCTGGGGATTGAAGGCAAGACTTTGCACATGCTAAGCAAGTGCTCTGCCACGGAGCTACATCCCCAGCCCCTCTACCTATTCCGTAGTTAATCATTATGTCATGCTCCCTAATATCTCTGGCATCTGGCTTCTTGCCATTGGCGGTACAGGATCCTAATTTGGCCCTTGACAGCTCTTTCCATGTCGAGTTCACCAGTCTCCTGACTGATTTCCTAGCCTCTACTCTCGGTTCACTCTGTTTTCCTGTCAGCTTGAGAGGAACCGAGTCCGTAATGACGAGATGAGAAAGCCTAGAACCACGTGGAGCTGGCAGTCTTTCGAGGTTCTTCCTGTCAGTCTTCTCATGGCTTCCAGTGGGAATCGAAGATGTGAGGACACTGTTCTCCCTGATTAACATCACTTAGTGTGTTCGCCTTACCCTTGGGATAAAGACCAATCCCTAAGCATGGTATGCAAGCCCCTTCAGGGCGTAGCCCTTTGCCAACTTCTTTAGATACCACCCTCTCCTGAAAGCCCCATGCCTCATGAGTTGAGACCTAACTAATTCCCTAGAGATCTGATGAAGTTTTCTGCCTTTGCACCTCACTCTGATGCTGTTCAGAGCTCCTGGGATTCCTTCCCCCTGCCTGTCTTGCTGTCTTCTTTCCAAGATGACTCAGGTGTCACTGTGGGGAGTCCTCACTGGCGACCTCTGCTCCAGCTCCGTCTCTTTCCTTGGAGGCTCCTGCTGTGCCTCCTGTGCACTCCTTGGAGTCAGGAACTGTGTGTACAATATTCTTTTTCAATCCATAGGGCTAGGAAGTCCTGGAACGTACTATGTCCTCAAACATGTTGAATTAAATGGAAATATGAATTCCAACACTGTTCTTTTTATATTATCCATTTGCTGCAGTGTCTTGCTACAGTCACAAACAACTCTGCTTTATTTTAAATATAACTAACATTTACATTTGTTGGTTTTCATCTAACACTACAAATATAGCAGACATAACAGAAAATGAATTAAATATGTTTCCTTCCAAAACACTCAGTTGGCCACAGGGAAACAGCATACATCTAAGAAACAGGAGCAGGGATAAACACTGGACTAGGATGCAGCCACACTGGGAAAAACAAAATCCTTTTGTTCTGGAATTTTCTCCTACTCTATAGATAGAAGTTGGTATGTATAGTAAAGTGATCAGTGGAGGTCACCGTGACCTACTTGGTGACTCTCACCAGGAGATCCTGGTTCACACACAATTAATCCTGACATTTGGGTGCCTTCCAAGACTAAGGCCATTGTAAAGTTGTCTGAGGGATGTCATGAAAGGTAACAGCCAGGATTTGGTGTCCCAGGGGCAAGTGAAGCCTGTGGCCCAGGGAGTGGCATGTGGGAGCCCACTGGCTGCTGAATCTACCCGTGTTTTGCTGCTCCTGTGGCTAGAAAGCAAACATGCAAACTGGGCTCATTTCTTGAGAAGCAGGATCATGGTTCACGCTGATAAGAGAAAAAGAAACAGAAACAAAGCCCTTGGCACCATTTAGAAAACGTTAATTCTATTTCTATGCTGCTGAGAAAACAGAAGGAGGATGGTGTATCATGGAGGACAGAGAGTCACACTACGTGGGGAGCTGAGCAGGAAGCGAAGTCACTGTCTTCCTGAGAAGGGCCTAGGCTGTCACCACAACCTTTGGGTATCTGGGAGTGGTCAGGGCAAGAAAGAGACTGAGGCATATAGCCGGGGCAGGTTGGGGTCAGAGCGGCCAGGGCTTGGTAGGTGGGGAAGTTTTGTGGCTGTGGCCAGAAATTGCCATGAACCTGTGTGGATGTTCTCTGTTCATTGCAGAGCACTGGGCAAACATAGAGTATTCTTATTATTCCTCAGAGGAATTGTTGCTGATGACCCTTCTCCTAGGTTTCAGTCATCTTGTCTCTTTGAATGGAGCAAAGTGTCTGGGAACACTTTCACCCAATAGTTCTGGGAGCTCAGTACTGATGTTATATCTTCCCCAAAATTTGTATTTAAAAAGATCTGCCTTTGACATGGAGCTACTACTTGTGAGAATATCTCCTAAAGAGATAATGAGATATATCCCCAAGTGTTTGAATAGCATAGAATGGGAAACTATCTCAGGTCTGACAGAAGGGGACTGATTCAGTTAATGGATTAGTAGGCAGCCATTCAAATGATGCCGTAGTGTGGTTTTTATTGACACAATGTATATCTGTGCCATAATGTGAAGAAAAATCAGAACTATTTGTAGGCCATATATGTAATATATATGTTACGATCCCATGTTGTAGTAAAAAATAATGTGTATATATAAACAAAGAAAAAAGTTAGGGAAGAAAACCCTTAAAATGCTAAGACTGCTTCTCTGTGGTTGCAGAATTATTGGCAATTTTTACTTTCTTCTGTAAATCTCACTTAGATCACCAGGTCTGGATTATTTCCTAGGTACAAATCTAGCTGCATGACTTTTTGGCTGGGTGACATTGGGCCCATTAGCAAATGTCTTGGAGTCACCTTCTTTTCTTGAAATATAAAGATGAACCTAGTAGCCACCTCATAGGGTCATTAGGAGAAACCGATAACACATAAAAAACTCTTAGAACAAGAGCTCGGAGACACTAAGAATTCAGCCCATGTACGCATCACATTTATATTTTCCACAGTAAGCACATGCTGCTCTTAGGGTTAGGAAAACAACGGAGCTATTTTCCTTTCTGGAAATGAGTGAAGAGTTCAAAGGACAAAAGGAGATGATTCCTGGTAGGATTGGAGGGGTCAATGAGAAGGCCTTGTTGGAGCTCTCCTGATCCCCGCATAGTCCACAATATGAGCTTCTGACAGTTTCATCTCCAGAGGAAACAGCCTGCCCAAGATCTTCAAATGCCCAGAGAATCAGAAACAAAACAAAACAAAACCCAGTAAATGGAAACACTTTAAAAAGAGCATAAGTTTTTCCTTACTGAATCTTGAAAGCTCTTTTATGACTCTTTCCCCTGTGAGACTTTCAAGACTTTAAGCATACTTTGGCTTGAAATCATGACACTTTTCCTGTTACTGTTAATGGCAAGCATATATGAGGGAAAACTCGATGTCGCAAATTCTTCATGGTTCCATTGAAAGCTTGCGTCAGCTGTGTGGTCTCAGGGCAGCCGCTGGGCCCTGGTGTCTGTGTCTCCTCCACCCTCTGTCCTCCAGGGCACCTGCCCCACCCCACACAGGTCCTCCATGCACCTGGGGACCCGACAGCTCTCTCAGCTCTCTTTTCTTCCTGATGCTTCTTCTTTCCCGATTTCTGCTTCTGTGATTCTCTTCTTTTGTGTTTTTGCTTTCTATTCTTCCATTGCAGTGTCTTCCTTTAGGGAAAAAGCCAAAACCAAACCAAAGCCCCCTTTCTAAGACTAACCCACCATCCTTGAGGCCACACCAGCCTTGGGGTGCGGTGCTGTGTTGTGTCCCAAGAGAGCTGTGGTGCTGGGCTATAAGGGTGGGGACAGGGCTCCCCCTGAATGGCTCCAGCAATCATAGGCTCTAGGCCTGGACCCTGCAGCTACCCCACCTGTCACCCCAAAGACTGCAAGGTGCAGGCAGAGTAGTGTCCTGCCTCCCAGATCACAGGGGCCGGCAAGGTCACCTTCCCTGCGTCTGGGAGCTCCTGCCCTTCCTCTCCAGGTTTCCCTGGGCTCTGCAGCCTGCAGATCTCTCTCCCAAGGTGTTTCACACCTCTGAAGCTGTCAAACCACTAATGCAAAGGTGGCACACTGTAGGAATTCCAGACTCGGCCCCTGATGTCTTCTGCTCCGTGTTTGTTAGGCTCTCTGAATGAGGAGACTATATGCTTATCTTTGTTATTCTTCCACACCACAAAACAACTGGAATGAAACATGGGCGCTTTTCCTTGTCTCTGCCCCAGCCCTGTAAGCTCTCATTGTCCCCCTTACCTCCAGCTACTACTGCGTGTGTCCTGGGAGCTTCCGGAAGGAGGGACAGGGCAAATGGGGCTAGGAAGCAGGAGCCAGGCCATGCCCCTTCAGGATTAGTGTGAATCTCTAGTCCCGTTGGCACGCTGGCCCGAACAGGCAGCTGGAATCCATCCAGTGCCTCTAGCGGAGGGTGTGACATGGGCAGAGCAGCTGGGACAGTTGTCATGAGGGTGGGGGCAGAGCTCAGGGCCTGGCCGAGGGGAGCTAAGGCGCACTGAACTGAGAGCAGAGTCCAGCTGGGGAATGGAGGCTGGGGCAGGGAGATGCAGAGGGCAGCTGTTTCATGAATTCCTGTATTTCAGGGGAGGGAATGTGCCCATACTGCCAGGCCTGGCTGTCTCTTGGTTCAGGCCCTGGGCAGGGCTGAGCCTGAAGGTACCTGGTACAGTTGTCCCGTGGTATTGGTGGAGGGTGGGTTCCAGGATCCCTGCAGACCCATGGATGCCCAAGTCCCTTGTGTAAAATAACACTCTATTCACATGTAACCCATCCATATCCTCCCACATACTTTACGTCATCCCTAGATCCCCTGTGGAAACTAATGCAACGTGAACGGTTGTATTGTATAGGGAGTAATGACAAGAAAAAGCCTGTACTTAGTAGAGACACCATTTTTTCCCAAATATTTTTAACCCCTGTTGGTTGACTCTGCAGTTATGGAAGTGCAGATACCGAGCACATGTGACCAGCCTGGGCAGTGTAGGTCAGTAGGTTGCTGTGGCAAATGCACAGCACCTGCTTAAACTCATTCGTCTCCAAGCCAGGAAACCCCCTCTGTTTTCTATCCAGGAAACTAGACGCTGTTTTCTTTCTTTACTTGTTGATTTTCTGCAGTCCAAATGTTGCTGCCCCCAGTCCTCAGGGCTGCGCAAACCACCACCCCACTGAGGGTGGCCTTCATATGCCTGTCCCTGAAACCCTGCTCCTTTTCACCCTGGGGGGCCCTGACCGTCGCCGCTCCAAGTGTGGTCTTCAGATCAGCTGCATGGTCCCCAGGAGGTTGTCAGAAATGTAGACTTCTGGGGCCCAGCCTGGATCCGTTGAAAGGCAACCTGCATGGTAGGTCCCCAGGTAGGCCACAGGCACATTGAGATTTGAAAAGTGCTGCTTTAGACCAAAGCCCTTGAAGTCACCTGTGACAAAAGACCATTTTTTTTGACATTTCAGTCACAGACCAGCACTTTTGTAAGACATAGTAAAAATGAATTATTAGACAAATGAAAGATAAAGCCTAAAGTCATACAAGATACAAGTCTCATAAAAATTAGATTCCACAGACATCAACTCACTCTTGACTTATTATGAAGGTTTCTAAATGTCAACTCTCAATTTCTGTCTTCTGTTTTCATTGTGCATGAGTAACAAACTGTTCCTAGACCAGCACTGGTCCAGGGACCACACTTGGAGCAGTTGCTCTAGACCGTGTAATGAACTTTTCTCCAAGGCCTTAATGCCCACGGGTCCCATCCTACAAAGTCCACCTTAGTGTCACTGCAGTCTCTTCTGGCTCAGATTTAGGCAGTTCAAGCTATGTTTGTTAATTATTTAAAAAATTAAATAGCCCCAGTCTTCCTCGGGACCCAGATAGTCTCCTTTCACTCCCCACCCTTCTCTACTCAGTGCTCAAAGCAGTGGACAGTATTAACAGGCTCCCTGCCCTCTCTGACAGGAGCTGAGAGCAGAGAGCCGACCTGGGGCATCTGCTCCCCAGCTCCCACTGGTGGCTGTGGCTGGCAGCATCCCAGTTCTGTTGGAGGTCTTGGTTCCAGCTGTGGCCAGGCTGCCACATCAGCTCCCTTTCCTGCCATCAGGCTGAGGGTGAGCAAGATCCTCAGGTCATCCTGGTTCTGAGCGACTTCAGCAGCCTGAAGGTTTCCTTTCCCTGTCCCTGGCTGGGATGCTGTGTGACACCCAGCACTCTGACTTGCAGGTTGAAATTTGTTCAAACTCACCAGTGGTCGTCTTGTAGAGGGGATTATGGAAGGGATGACTAAATAGAAGTTTTTAAAGAGTCTATCCAGTGAATGTGAGTGTGTGTGTTTGAATGTGTGTTTCATTGCTGACTATGATTTTCCTTTCACCCTTTCTGTTTAAAAAATTTTTTTTTGGTACCAGGAATTGAACTCAGGGCCTCATGCTTGCCAGGCAGGTATAGTGCCTCTGAGCTACATCCCTGGGCCAAAAATTGTTATTTTTGGTAATTTCATATTGCTGTTGTCTTTACATCCTTATAAGTGGCCCTAAATCCTTCCCCACCCTTTTCTTCCCCTTAAACACAATGGGAGGTAGATAAAAACAAGCAATATATTGATGACTCCATAGAATAAAATCACTAGCTTCATCTCAGTCAGGCATTTTGTTTTGATTTAGAGTTAACTGTCAACATATATCTTATCGCATTGCCATTACCCTGAACTTGGAGATTGTGTGTTCTCATATAGAAATACTAATTTTATAGTGTTGAAGCTTTCTGAGACATTTTGGCAAGTATAGTGCGGTTCTATGGAAAACACTCAAGCGTTGTCTGCTGACTGTGGCTTTTTCCCCCCACTTTGCTCCTTTCCAAGTAGATTGTTACCGCAAAGCTCAACACTGAGGATGACCAAGCATCAAAGGCTGACTGCAGAGTGTGCTGGGTTATAATTTTCTATTTTACAATCTATAATGGGCAAAGAAGCCACTTTTACTCAGCCGTTTCCTTTTTAAGCCTACTTGATTTTTTTAAAACCCCTACAGCAAATGCACCCTTTAATTATAAGGTCTCATTAGCTATTGTACTATTTCATCCCCAGATATTTTCTTTGGCTCCCAAGTGTTTCCAGTGACATTTGGATGATTAAGTGCACTGATAGCTGAGCGTGGGCCTGTGTCTAAATATACAGTAGTCTTAAGCATTCAGGCCATGGCACATAATGTCCTGAGGCATTCTTTTAAAAGAGGTCTTCCCACCCACATTGTAGCTCTTCTTTGCCATTATTTCTCCTTTTGATAAGAGTTACTGCTAACTTTGGAGGACAAATGAGACTCAGTAAAGCATGTTCTATATTTAAATGTCTTTTGTGTCTGTAATACTGGGGATCAAACCCAGGAGCACTCTACCACTGAGCTACAACCCAGTCCCTTTTCCTTTTTCATTATTTTAAAAATTTTGAGACAGAGTCTTGCTTAGTAGCCCATGCAGGATTTGAATTTGCAATCCTGCTGCTTCAGCCTTCCCCAGTTCTGGGATGACAGGTATATGCCACTGAGCTTCGCCTGAATATTCTTTTTAATTTTAAAAAAGTTTTAATTGACAGCAATCTTTTATATTTGTAGGGCACAGTGAGACATTTCAATACATATGTCCAATGGTACACTAAAATTTCCTGGTCAATGTGTTATTCTACAGCAGATGAATGAACAGATTGTATGTGGGCCACTTGAAGATACTTATTTTGTCCCCCAAACTGGTCCAGTGTCATGGCTGGGGGAAGACATATACTCCATTAGCAAGAACATTAGGGCCAACTTTTTATAGAGATGGTTTGGAAGCTGTTGGTACGGCATAATTTCAACACAAAGAGTAGGCCTCCTAGCAGCTAAGCTGGAGAACAAGAAATTAGAAAGTGATGTCCTCAGGAAAGGGAATGCATTGACTTAAAATCCATTGGATCCAAGGTTTCTGCAGGAGAAGGAACAATACTGGCAATGTGCTTTGGTGGAAATATGCGTATACTGTATCTTATGGGTCAAACCAGTGCATCTCAAACTTCAGTGTGCATCTGAGTCATCTGGGAGGATGGTGACCCTGATTCAAAAGGTGTCCATAGATTCTGCAGCTCTCGGTTGCTCCCCCAGTGATGCCAAAGTTGCTGGTCCACGGGCCACACGCTGAATGGGTCACCATTAGCAGGTGAGGCCCATTCAGTGAGTTGAGACAAAGGCTCAGGGAAGCAGCGGAATGGGTGGTAGAGAAGATGTAGGAACTCTGGTGCAGGGGGACGAGGTCCAGGAGGAGGAGTGGGGAGGACATCCCAAATGGCCTTGAGAGTGGGTAGGAATGTGCTGTGTTAGAGATGTGGTCCTGGAGACCAAGGCAAAACTTCTTACACTCAGGTACCTTTCTTTTCTTTTCTTTTCTTTTCTTTTTTTTTGCTTTTAAACAATTTATTTAACTGAAATGCCATATAGTGACTTCCATTTATTTTGATACATCTTGTCCCCAAGGTGATTTAGAGGATCTTCAAGCCAATATAAATGTTTCATAAATATTTGGCCATTTGAGTATACATCTGCATAATACCTCACATCTTTCAGCAAGAAAAACACTGAAGAGTAAAGACCTGACACAATTAACTGGGTATAACGAGAATCTGCTCCAAATATTTGTTTCTCTGAGGTTAAGGCACCACACACCTGTTCAATTAAGAAAACCATCCTTACAGCACAGGATGATTTTTTATTTTGAAGTAGGGATTGGGGCATTCAGCCACTAATTAGGTGCTGCATGGCAGAGCTACATCCCCAGCTTATGCCATGAATTCATAGGGAATAGGTTCCAACAACTCAGGCTCCTTCCCATTGGTTCTCACAAAGTGCGCTTCTCTGGGTGGGGCAGGCTGGCGCTTCAGTTGAACCCAGGTACCTTTCTCTTTGGCTTCCTTCTTTTTCTGATCATTTTCCTTGACACGTTTCAGGAAGCTATCTTGACTCTTTGAGTGTTTAATATGCTCAATATGCACATTAATCCTCTTGGCAAGTATCTTGCCCTTGACTTGCTTGTTTACAACAATGCCAACAGCATGCTGGGTAACATTGTAGAATCTTCCAGTTTTGCCATAATAACATTTGTGTGGCATTCCTTTTTGAACAGTACCCATTCCCTTGATGTCTACAATATCACCCTTTTTGTAGATTCGCATGTATGTGGCCGAAGGAACAACCCCATGTTTTCTAAAAGGCCTAGAGAACATATACCGGGTTCCCCTCCTCTTTCCCTTTGTGTTCGTCATTTTGGCAAATTACTGGAAGATGGCGGTTCCGGCTGAAAGGGGGGTACCTTTATTTTTACTCTGTTTGATCTGTGAACAAATTGGCTGGAAAACTGGGCTGTGTACCAATTCCCAGTACCAGCAGAAGCACCCAGAGTGGAAAGCCTCCTTAAAGGAAGGACCTGCAGGGTGAGCAGGTTTTCAGCATCAAACTCCCACACATTGGCCTTGTCTGACCCTGTAGCTGTCTGAGATACCAGAATAGCGAATTGTCTGCGAGCACAGACTTTGCAATCAGACAGATGTGGATATGAATTCATGCTTAGTGACTTACTCAGGGTGGCTACAGACTTGCTATGCTTCTCTAAAGTTTAGCTTCTGCCTCTATAGATAGAACATAGTAATACAAATACATAGAATTATTCAGAAGACTACACAACATGTAAGTATTTGTGTCTGGAATACATAAATCCTCAACAAATGCTACTTTTCCATTTCCTCTTATATCTCCTTATTTTAATGATTTGGTTTGACAAATCTTGCAGGTGCCACATTTTCTTTCTTTCTTTCTTTTTCACCCCTCCAACCACCTGCTGCAGTGTCCTGTCCCTTGACCTTGCTGCCTTCCCTTAAGCTCAGGAATCACAGTGGACAGAGCTGCAGGTTCTGGGACTAACCTTCAGCCCAGAGCAAAGCACAGGAGCCCTGGGTTTCTAGATCAGTGAGCAGCATCTGGCTTCTAGGATTTCACATTCTTCTTGGGGAATCTAATGCATAGATAAATATTAGCATGCACCCCGGTAAATATAACTACCATGAGAGAAGGGTTACCCCTGCTTGGGATATTTATAAGAGCCCTTCCATTTGTCTTTCAAAGTTAAACAGAGTTTGTTGGACTAATACTAGGCACTGCCCGTAGACTGCCCATCTCAGGTTTATCGGAGATTGTGGATTTTTCTAGGATACAGGGTTGTTTTTTTGTTTTTTTTGTTTTGTACCAGGGATTGAACTCAGGATCTTGTGCTTGCAAGGCAGACGTCAGCACCACTGAGCTAAATCCCTGGCCCAGATACAGGGATTTAGTGCTAAAACCAGGACAGTTCCAGGCAGACTGGAATAGATGGTCATTACCATTAGTCCAGCATGATCTACACTCCCTGATCATGACTCATGGGTGTGAGTACTGATCATTAGTGTAGACTTGAGTTGGAATTTATTTCCAGAATTATAGCCTGAGAATCTGCATTTTAACATCTTACACTCTGCAGGTGCTTGTCATTTAAGTTGGAGAGCACTGCGATATTGTTTTCTTTTTGCTTAGATGCACGTTACAGATTGAGTGTGTTTCTCAGCCATAGGGATCCTCTGTGGTCTATGTGGGGAATGGGAGGAAAAAAATAAAAACCTCTACACCTCTGAAATCTCAGATTTCAACTCAGCAGGGACAATGTGGCCAAACTGGTCTACAGCGGGTCCTCTGAGCACCAGCACGTCTGCATCCCCAGCTTATCAGGATTTGCAGCTCTCCTGCCAGGCTGGAGGTGTTCAGACATCTCTGGCTCTGTGAAGGAAAGCCTAGCCATGCGACTGCTTTGGTACCCAGTGTACTGCATCTTCCTCCCTTGGCCTCGGTGATGTTGCAGGTAGTCGGGTCCTCATCAGTTTGTGTCCCTGAGTGAGGAGACATCCAGAGGTGCCCACCCTCAATACCCATGCGGCACAGGTGAGATACACACGAACTTGTCTTAAGCCACGGAGGCTTTGGCATTGATTGTGGTTGCAGCCTCAGCAAGCCTACCATGGTAGACACTCTCTGTACCATCCTGGAGTCCCTAGCTGTTGAGGAAAAAGTATACAGAACTTCCCAGATTGATTCTCTGGAATGAGGGGGTGGGGGAGCAAAGACTCCTTTTAGAATTCCCTGAACAGAAAGTGAGATTCTGACCAAACTACTGAGATGAGATAGCCTCATGTAGTCATCCATAGATTCTTGTGTTCCTTCACCAGACATTTCAAAAAGTGACCAGTCCTGGGCTTGTCTCTTGAAAAGCTCCGGCTGGTCTGAATAGCACTGAGGAAGAAGCCAAGCTGTAGTTACAAGGTCAGACTCTAAGGCAGGACCCTTGTATCTGGGCAGCCAGTGGAAGAAGGACCAAGTCATCCGAATGAATATTTGAAATTTGGGGCAGATGTATTCCCTGACCAGCAATTGAATTACAATTCAAATGGAAGCTGTCTTCTCTCTTTACAAGTCAGGAGGTTAATGGGCCTACTTCACTTAACCAGCAGGAATGAGTAAAAAAAGAAACATCTCCGTTACTGACTGCCAAAACCACAAGAAAGAAAGAGTTCCTCCCAGGGTGCATGTGCTTGTTCAAATTTGTGTTTTGAAGGCTCGCTCCTGTCGTGAGGTCTTACCTCCTCCCTGAACCAGAAGTCAGCTCCAGTGGTTGGCCTGGAACCAGAAAGTATGAAGAGATTTTGAAAGGTTCCCTGGAAATTTTGCCAAATTGCTTGTCTGCAACGCATGGCAATATGTATTTTGTAATTAAGAAGGACATGCTCCACTTGGTTTTGGGTTGTTGTATTTCCTTAGGAAGACATGGAGAACTTTAGAGATTCAAGTCCCTGCCTCAAGGAGATGATCACTAGTCCTACTTCTCAGCACACAGAAGGCTGCCATCCATTCCTCACAGAGCTCCTTTCTCACTTTTTAAATATATTCCCCCTTCATCTGAGATCCCTATTCTTTTTTATTTTTTATTTTTGGTACCGGGGATCGAACTCGGGTCCTTGCGCTTGCAGAGCAGGTGGCAAAACCACTGAGCTAAATCCCCAGCCCTGAGATCCCTATTCTTGTTCCGTCCTGCATCATAAGTACCTGCTTTGAGGTCCTTGCTACTTCTCCTTAGACACACTTGTCCCTGGGAGAGCACACACCTCCAAAGGGGAAACAGTTCCAAGACCAGCTCTGTGCTTATTGGAACCACTTTCTCACGCCTCAAGCCAGCCCTACGTGGTGCATGTCCACTGAGGGTTCTTTCCATGTGGAAGGGTCCACCTGGGGAGCATCCCTGTCTCTTCCCTGCCCCATCTTCTGGATGCTGAGTGTAGAATCCAGGACCAGGTGTCAGCTCCATCCTGTCCCTGGACAGCAAACCCAGTCAGAGGAAGGTGCTGTTCTCAGGGTCAGCCTGTCCCAGCCACACTGAGCCAGCTGGCCCAAGATGTCTAAGGGGTATCCACCATCAGTCGCCACAACCTGCATCATCTGATGTTACCAGAAATACAGAGGAAATAAAGTCTCAGCAGAAATAAAGGGGACATTTTGTCCCCACCATCTCTGCCTTATTTCTGAATTGGTTCATAACCGGATAGGGAAGATGGATGCATTTCATTGGGCCTTTCAAAAACCACGACATTCAGCACTACTATTATTCCTTTGTGTAGACAAGGATACCAAGGCACAAGCAGAGAAAGTGGATCTCACAGCTTAATCTCCTAAAAGATCACAGTGTGGAACTGGAAGCTAGGCATTCTGGCTCCAAATTCTCAACTCTTGGCCATTATGAACTCTGCTTGTAAAATATGAAGTGTTGCTTTATTTATGTGTTTTTTCATCTATATAAATGTACTATCAGGTCTAGTTGGATATGTTCCATGTTCATGAACTTTAAGTTGTGGAAGATCCATCCAGAGTACTTCTGAACCCCACAGGGTTGATATTTATATGATCATTAGTGAGATGCTTTTTCACATTGATTACATTTTCACATTTTGGTATTATATTACTGAATACAGTATTGCCTTGGGAGAAATCATATACAGGTATAAATGGCGTGTGCCAACAGTTCCATCAGATACGTAGGGTTCACGTTGTATTTTTTTTCAAGAAAAATATTATAAATAAGAATTATCTCCTAAGTCAAACCTCAAAAACTCATATAGTCCTTCATGGTGCTACAACGACTTTTATATTCCACATTTTTAGGAGGGGATGGTATAAACCAGTGCTGGGTTTTAGGGGAAGCCTTTGGCCGTCTGTGTGGGATTTGGGGTGCAGGGAGCACAGAAGGCTCCCAGCCTCGGGGAGGCCTAGGGAAGCAGACACAGGAATGAGAGGATAGGGAGCTCATGGGCTTGGGCCCTTGTGTGGGCTCTGGGGCGATGGGGCTTTGGTCTTCCTCCCACACTAGCCCCAGACCCTTCCTTCCAGACCGCACCCCCCCCCCCCCACCTTCTGAAGGCCCAGACAATTCCTGACAGGAGGGGCTGGGATTGCGTTTAGTGGCGTGGTTCTTGCTGGCAGAGAAAATATCCCCCCATGAATCCCCTTGACTGCCAGAGGATGAATTGGACTCTGCTGCCCCCTTGCTCACTGTGTGCCGGTGTTCGAGATGATTATCCCTTCCCTGTTTAGCCCACACCTTCTGCAGTGGGTCTGCCTGACCACCCTGACCCCTCCCCAGCTCCTGGCCTACTTCAGGTCCTCATTGGGCAGGGCTCACAATGAGATCCCAGAACTGGATTCCAGGTGGTTCACTGTACATACTGCTGCATTCCCTATGCCCCAAGGAGGGGTCTCCCTTTCCACATGTTTGCCCTGCCACAAAGGACACCTATTGGCGGCCTTTGTAGGATCCTCACAGGCTCCAGAAGAGTCCAGAAGAGTCTGGGAACACAAGGGCAGCCTTTGGACCTACAGTTCAGCTGACACACACCCGCCCATCACCGTGAAAATGACTTGGAATTGTCTTGTTTTGTGCCAAGTAAACACAATGCTCAGGGTTTGGGCCTCGTACCAGGATTGCCTTCAGCCGGGTGAAGTGCAGCCCTGCCTTGCCCTACAGCTGCCTGGGGCTGCACTGCCCCTGCTGCAGTTCCTGAGCTGACAGGGTCATCCAGTGCACATCCTGGGTTTATAAGGCTGTGTGCACTCAAGACCTGAAAGCTTCCTTAATTGCTCTTCTGAGGACCCTCGTAGAGGAAAAGCACAGTGTCCCACAAAGCCTAGCAACAGTGAAGCTGGACCTGAGGTCACCTAGGAGTTAGCATGCTTAGGTTGGGGCAGAGGTGGCATAAGGTTTCTGTTTGGGTCATTTTGACTGGAGGGGGAAGCAAGGTATCTCCAAGTGGGATAGCATGGAGACAGCTGGAAATACAGCTGTGAGTTTAGGTGAGAATTCCGGCCTAGCGAGAAGCTGGTGGTCAGTGGTGTAAGATGGAGAGGGTGTGGAGGGTGGCCAGAGCTGCCCCGAATAGGACTGGGGGTGGCCTGAGAGCAGGAGGGGGCGGAGGCAGCACAGGGCCCTTCAAAGTGTGGCTGAACTGAAGAGAAGGGTGGAGTGGGAGAGGGTGTGGATCTTCAGGGCAGCAGAGACTTTAGAAGCTGCTAGGTTGGATCCCACAGAAGGCAGGGGAGTAGGATTCCAAGCACAGGCAGAGGTGGCTTTGGACAGGAGGCTCCTCCCTCTGCTGGGAAGGAGGGAAGGTGTGCAGCTATAATGTGGCGGGAGACTTGGGGAGGTAAGGGGAGACATTCCTTTTTTGGGGTTGATTTAACCGGACAAGGAAAAGTGCAGGCTTCCGGAGTGGAAGGAGCAGGGCTGGGGTGGAGGGCGGAGGAGGCCACTCAGTCAGAGCGCTGTGCCTGTCCTGGAGCTCACTCCTGTGGCCAAGTGCTGCTTGCTGTGGCTCCTCCTGACCACATGGTCAGCCCTTGACCTTGGCCTGACACTGGACTCAGCAACCCCCTGCCAGGTCAGGCACTGTTCCTGGAAGCCAGATGGTGTGGCCATCTCAGCTCCTTCTAGAAAGAATCCTGCAGTGATCTGCCTTTTGGTAAAACTTGCTCTCCATGCAGTCTTGAAAGGAGGCATGCAGTTCACTGAGCTGGTGTCGTGTGGCCAGGCTGCCTTCCCTGGCAGGGCAGCCGGGAAAGGTGGCACCCGCAGCTTCCAAGGCAGGGTTGCATTCTGCTCCCAGCAAGGTTCGTATGGTGGGAAGGGCAGTCAGATCCTAGAAAAGCAAACAAAGGAAAGACAAACATCTGCAGGGCAGCCCCCTCCCCAGCCACTCTGGGCAGCTGCTGAGAGCCCCACGTGTGGGACTCACAACCCCAGGAGCAGCTCCCTAACCCTCTGACAGGTGTGTGGTCTTTCTCAAGCACAGGTGGATGGCCATGCAGATGTTCCAACACTTGCATTATTTGCGTTTATTATCGACAATCAATAAAATGTCTCCTTCAATGTTCCAAACATCCTTGAAAACTGCCACACTAGGAGCTACAGTGTTCAGAAAGTAAAGTGTTCAGTCAAAGAACGCATTCTAAGAATATTTAACCTGTAGCTCAGCTCATTTGAAATGATGCTTCCTGTAGCAGCTTGTCCTCAAAATGAATGTGTGGACTAATAAAAAGGAGTATGCTGAACCAATTTAAGTGACCATCATTATGCCCTTTGGATTGAACAACTGTAATAAAAAAATCTGAAGTAATCGGTCTCTCTTTTCAGATCCTTTAATATTTCCTTCATGTGTTTAGGTGCTCTTGAGTTGGCTGTATATATATCTACAATTGTTATATCTCTCTTTATTAATTGAACTCTTAATAATTACAGAGAGCAGAATGGTGGTTACAAGGTGCTGGTCAGAGAGTGCAGTCACGAGGAATAAATGTTGTTTAAGGTTAAGGGTGTTAGTTTAATTAATAATTCCTCATTGAATACATATAGCAAGGCATCACTTTGTACCCCATAAATAATTCAGTTATAACCTGGCAATATCCTATACAAAATAAAATTTTTTAAAAAAAGAGAGATCTGAGGCAGGGCTGGGGATTTAGCTCAGTGGTTCTGCTGTGTGCCTTGAAAGCGCAAGGTCCTGAGTTCGATCCCCGGGGCAAAAAAAAAAAAGAGCTCTGAGGCAATTAGTCGTTAGTAAAGATGTTGGAAACCCAGCTGAAAGGATCATTTTAGCCCAAAAATGCTGAACCTTAAGAAAAATGTAATATCAGAAGAAAGGAAAAGATATGACAAGGAAAAGTAAGAAAGGACTACAGTGAGTTTAGACCAGAAATGTTAATACTCTTCAGACTGAAACATCCTGGCCAAGAGGAGGAAACTGGAGCATTAGAGACGGTGTGGATAAAGCATCATATTTTTAGGAGTTTGTCCAATAAAAGTATAAATAGGCTCAGGGAACATTTAGAGAACTTGGTTGCTGGTTCTAAAGTCACTAGTTCAATCTGTGCCTTGGAAGAACACGACTGTAATTTCCCTTGTTCTTCATAGTAGTTTGTCAGCTAAATTCTTAGGTTACTTAGTTCAGTAGGTGACTCAAATGGTGTACCTGTTTCTGGTAAATTAGCAAAAAAAAAAAAAAAAAAGCATGAATGAGAAATAGGGAGATTTACAAGGAGAGCTAAACCCCAGACACAAGATTTTCCTGACCATTGAGAAGAGCTAATGGTGGGAAAAGATACAAGATTTGGTTAGGAAATGGGGCTCAGAACCCTCGTTTTTTAGTGGGGCTGTGCTGATTTATAATCACCCTAGAATTTACTTTCAAGTTGTTGGTTATGGATAAAATGCTCTTGAGTAGCAGTTTGCTCTCAAGCAATGTACTTTAAAATTATTTAGGGAAAAATGATTAAAATCTACAAAGACTGAAAACCATACTCAATGTAATCAATCCTTTTCTCCCTCTGGAGTTACAAGTTTATCAGTGTAAGAATCAAGCTGCAAGTGTTTCTTTCTCCTCTCTTCTCTGTTGTTTCCTCTTTTTTGCCCCTGAAATCTTTCATTATTTCCAAATCATTGGTAGCCCAAATCTTTAGACTAAGTTTTGGCTTAGGAATTTATTTCTCAGGCTCTTATGAGTATGTTTTATGGGGGTTTTTTTGGTGTTTTGCATTTTTAATCAGTTTTTCAAAATGATTCATGAAGTTGTACATTTTAGTGGGGTACCATGTGATGTTTTAATATGTGTATATATTGTGTAATGTTCAAATCAAGGCAAATATATTTATTTTCTCCAACATTTATCATTTCTTTGTGGGGAAAACATTCAAACTCCTAGTTTTTGGAAATTTACAGTACATTATCTTTATCTGCAGTCACCCTATTGTGCACTAACACACGAAAACTTCCCCTGTGTGACTGTAACTTACCTCCCCTTGGGTTATTTATTTTAAATCAGGAAGTAAGAGACTATTACCTTTTGTCACTATTCCAGTTTCTATTCTAATTTTTGTCTCCTGCTGACTTGAATCTTGATTGTTTGAAAAGAGCCCAGGGAGACCTGGTGTAAGTATTTAAATTCTGGGTGGGCTGTCATGTGATGGATTGTCACATGGCTGTCATGGATGGCTGTCATGTGATTCCCTCCCATCCCCACCCCAGGGAGGACTGACGAAAGACAGTTTTTGACAAAACACCCAGGAAACCTGCGATGGCTGGGACTTGTCAACAGTTCAGGGGGTTGCTGGGAGCAAGTAGGAGGAGCTGAGGGTTCTCCTTAGACCCAAACCCAGCACATTTTCCGGGCACAGCATGGTGACAGGCACAGAAGACAGGGCTGCCTCTGTAGAGCTGCTGGCACATGTGTGCTTTGGCCCCAGAGCAATGGACCTGGGCCAACTGAGCTGTGTTGTCCACTGGCTTTGAATGTGAGGATTGTACCTCAGCTTGCAAAAATCTTCAATTCAGGTTACTAAAATGGAGCTTCGTTTCCCTTGATGTGCATCTTTTCTTTTCCAAAAACCAGAACCAAACAAAAACAAAAACAAAACCCTCTACAACTTCTTCAAGGGGCCCCATCCACAAAATAAACTTGATCAGTTCCATATGTTATGACTTATTTTTTTCATAGTTTGTTATTTGGATTTTGTACCTTGATAGTGAGAATGTTTACAGTTTAGTTAATAAAAGTAAATGTTTCAATATGTCTCCTCACAGCTTACTTTTTTTTTTTGGTACCGGGGATCAAACTTGGGACCTTGTACTTGAGAGGCAGGCGGCAGAACCACTGAGCTAAATCCCCGGCACAGCTTACTTATTAATTACGAAAGTAACATGGAAATTACAACGGGGAAACCTAGTGAACACCTTTTTAATGTAGCCTCATGGATAATAGGACAACCTGGTATCTTGTGCCTCCTGGTGTGACAGAGAAGGATGTGCTGCCCAGGTAGTGAACTGGCCAAGAATGCTTCCCCCGAGTCAAATCATGAGAAAGTACCAGTCAAATATATCATGCATCAAATTCAAACTGTGGGATATTCTATGCTATTCTATGATCCTGTGATAGAAGAGTCAGACTGTATAACAGACCTGAGAACATTCTCGACTCTTCAAAATGTGATCATCAGGAAAGAGAAAACCATCAGGGGCACTGCTCCACATTAAAGGGGATAAAAGAGACCCAGTAACTCATATATAACCCCTGATTGGATCCTGGAATGGAAAAAATAATGCAATGGACGTAATTAAGAGAATCAAAGAAACATGAATAGAGACAATGTAGTAAAGAGATTTCTGTGTACACATTAAAATATGTTAGGAATGGAATTAATATGAGAAAATGAAAAAATGGAAACAGTCTTTATAAATAGGGAGGGATGGAAGTGTTGAAGGGAGGGGAGGGAAAGGGGGAAAAATAAGAACCAAGAGAGATTATGTAAAGGTGCAAATTTCCAATGATGAAGGCCATTATATTGTATACCTAAAATGTACCAATAAAATAATATTTAAAAAGTGTGTTAGGCATGAAAAAATTGAGTTTATATTGAAGAAATATTAATGTTTGGGGGAGATATATTCTGAAATATTTAGGGGCAAAGTGTCATGATGTCTGTAACTTACTTTCAAAGAATAAAAGCATTAGTGTGTGTGTGTGTGTGTGTGTGTGTGTAGAACAAACCAATATAGCAATGTGTTAGTATACTGGACACTTGACTTACGAACTCAATCAGTTCTCAAGGGTGGGTTGTAACTCAAGTTGGTTGTAAGTCAATACAGATGAGGTCTGGATGTTTACTTGGGTACACACTATAGATAACAAGAGGCAAATGAATCTTCCATTAACCTCATTAACCCAAAATGTTGTATGTCAGGCTGGTCCTAACTTGAGGGTCTACTGTAGGTGGTAAATCTAGATGAAAAGTATGCAGACATTCATTGTACTACTGTTTGAAGTTTCCTACAGATTTGCAAACTTAAAAAGTTGGGAAATGTAAATTAGAAAGTGCTTCTTTGTGGATCATTATGCTCATTAAAGTAGAAAGCTATTAAAAGACTGATTTCATCTTCATTATGCACTTGGATTTTTAGGGAAAGGTGTCCTATAGAGTTGAGTGAGAACCATGTTTTGTCGGTTTTTTGTTTTTTTGGTATGGGGATCAAACTCAGGACCTTATGGTTTCGAGGCAAGCAGTGGAAACTCTGAGCTAAATCCCTGGCCCGAGAACCATATTTTGGAAGTGACTTGAAGTTCATGTGCTTAATTCTTTGTGTTTTTACTTGTACCATTTCAAAAATCTCATTTTAATTCAACAGTGTGTATTAAGCACTTATTCTGAGGACATGGGAGTGACACAGTCTGGTGGGAATGACAGACAAAAGCAAATATGCCACAGTACATAAGTGCTCTTTTAAAAGAGGAATGTCAAATTTTTATGAAGTAGATATTATTGTTCCTTTTTAAATTTCCCATGGTACTGAGGATTAAAACCAGAGCCTGTACATGGTAGGCAAGGGCTCTATCACTGAGCTACATCGCATTCCTTTTTATTTTTACTTTTGAGATAGGGTCTTACAAAGTTGCCCAGGCTGGCCCTGAGCTTGTGATCCTCTTGGCTAGACTTTCAAGTAGCTGGAATTACAGGCATGCACCATCACACCTGACTATTGTTTCTCATTTAACTAACAAATATCTTTTGTGATCATTTTATTGGCAAGTAAATAGACTCTTGTGCTTGGAGTGACACAGCCTGTGGGTGACGGACTCCCTTTCAGCAGAGCTTATTCTACTGCAGCTTAGCTCAGCCACCAGGGCAAGACCATTTGGGGTTCACCTCTGTGTCTGTGTTTGCCAATTGGTTCTATCTATCTATCTATCTATCTATCTATCTATCTATCTATCATCTATGATCTACATATTTTGGTACTGGGAATTGAACCCACAACCTTCATGCTCAACTACATCACCAGGGGTGCTCTACCGCTGAGCTACATTTCCAGCTCTTTCCATTTACTTGTTTAATTTTGAGTTGCCCAGGTGGCATGAGCTTGTGATCCTTTTGCCTCAGTCTCCCAACTGGAATTACAGATGCATGCCACAGTGGGCTTGGTAGCTGCCTCTTGAACCCAGGAGCAGCTACTTAGCTTTAATTTTGATTGATTGATTGATTGATTCATTCATTCATTCATTCATTCATAGCAATCATTGAACATCTATCATATGGAGTTCAGGGAGACGCTGAAATGAATAAATGGAGAGCTGTAACAAGTTGTACCTCCAGAGGCTTCAGAGCATGGACTGGGGAGAGAAACAAGGATCCACTGGTACTGTCTTGTCTACCTGTTCGTCTTGAAGTCTCTTGACATCAGAGTGTCTCACATTCTATGATTCTCGTCTGCTTTATTAAAACATTACTTAAAGGAGTACTTTATATCTCTTCCCAAACAATCATCCACAGAATTCAAGCCATCTTTAGCTTGTTACAAAAGCATGAGAAAATTACATTTCAGTCCTTCTGGGTCATTACTTTCCCCTAAGATATTTTTCTTTGAAAATATACAACTTTGCTTTTCTACTTATAGTAATTCCACAGCTGGGTGCTTTTTAGTTTCATAAAGAGTCCTCCTTTATATCACTGAATCTTAAGCATCACTTGTGGGCACTTTGAAGTATATTTAAAGGTTGAAGAGTAAACATACGTTACTGATAGTAAGGAAAGAGTTTAATAGAAGTCATTTAGAAGCCGTATAATTTTAAATTATTAAGCAGGGGGAAATAAACCCCTGCCTGTTGGTTTAATATGCCTGAACCAGGCTGTGAACATTCTTCAAAGACCATAGTGATGTTTTTGAACGTGCAAGTCTCAGAGGGGTTTTGCTGCCAAGCTGGAGCACTGAGCAAGATCTAGTGCAAGTTGCATGGCAGGGATGGTCATGAATAAAACCTAGAGCCCGTCATTGCCGATGGAATCAGAAAAAACAAATGTAACCTACCAGTATCAGAGCACGTATACAGATGGGAGAACCCCAGTGATAAGTTCCCAAGACAAAAATGAGAGGGCAACATTTGCAAGTGATGTCCAATTTGGTTGATGCAGAAAGATCAGTTTGGTGGACTTATTAAACCAGGCCCAGGTGGCAGGTTCGTGGACCTAACCAGTGGGGCACACTTCCTACAGGTGGAGTTGGGACTTTAATCAGTACAGTGCTTCAAAGGAATCACCCATTTCCTAGGAAGAAGAGGAATCTAGCCAGAGGCTCCCTCTGAGTCACATTTGCCTTTAAGTACCAGAAAGTGCAACTCTGGAAACCCAATTCCCTCAATAACCATCCTGATGTATTACAACTTCGCTTCTCATCCCAGACTCCCTAGAACACAATTTTAGCACATTTGGAAATCAATGTTGTTTGGTACTTTTCTGATCATTTATTTCCCCACAGATGCAACAGGCCAAATATTAAGTCCTTACTGGGTCCTGTGGCATAGCTAATGCTCAGTGAGTAGAATACACATAGGCTCAGGGGTTTTAAACCTGAAAGCTGTGGGCTCATCACTTAACCTCTCCAAGCCGCATTGTCCCCATCTGTAAAGTGGGATTAATAAAGCACCACTTCTTATTCTGAGGCCTAAATAAAAGTTTGGGAAGCACTTAATGTGTTATCTGGAATGCAATAATCATTAAATCATAATCTGTTAAATAGTTTTTTAGGGGTGCTGTGATTGTGAGAGTTTAGTGGTAAAGGTAAAGTATGCTTGGGATGATTCTTGTATTTGTAGTCCATTTTATTCACATATCCAAAAGTGTGGGAGACCACCCCATTGATTATGCCCAAAGCACCCTGTAAGCATTGCAGGCTGTAAAGAGTTAACCCCACAATTGGCTTATTTTAAGACGTGGGTCTGATCAAAGCATATGAGATAAAACACAAGCCGAAGTCAGAGTGACTCTTACCCAAATTCCATTCCCAGCCTAACACAACGATGTTGTCTCTTCTTTTACAAGCCATGCCTGCATCAGCAACATATCTCTAGCAACTACATGTAGCACCTACACATAGCCTCCTCACCACAACTCAATAATGATTATGTCACCAATAAATATCAGTGGCTCTAATCTTTCAGGGCCTTGGCTTGCTCAGCACTGGTCATCCTGGGTCCCCATCTCTTTCTCTTTAACTCTGTCTCTAAGTCTTTCTTCTTGCCATGCATCGTAGCACCAAGCAGTAGATTGGGATCCACAGCAGGGACCTTCGATACAAGGGTGATCTTGTTTTGATGAGGACTGAGAGAGATATACAAACAGTTTGATGTATATTTGTTCCAATTTCCCAAACAAGTTCTTGAACTTCCTATCAACTTCTCTACTGTGTAGTAATGTAATGTGGGTCTTTTGGAAATCACATTACTTACAGGTAGGTGTTGCTATATGGTTTTCAGTGTACATTGTAATTCCTAATTAATTCTCTTCATGGGTGAGATTCCCCTGCCCCCTGCCAAGTGTTAGTAGACAATTTGGAAATGTTAATTTAAGCCCAAGGTAAGCATTTTTTTTCAAAATAAAAAGAATCAAGGGCTTGACTGGGACAGAACAGGCTGGAATTTAGAATTTCAGTAATTGAAGTGATAGTTATTCATTAGAGAAATAAGCAAAGGGCTTCTCAGAGCAAAAGGTAAATATTTGTGTGTATGGGTGGTGGTTCTCAAAGTATGCATGAAAGCCTGAGGAATCCCCAAGACCTTCTAGCAGGTCCACTAGTCTTGGGGTCCTCCTTTTCCCCATCATAGATCTGCATGAGACCAGGTCTCCAAATACTTCAACCAAAGCTATGCAGCACAGCAGTATGAATGGAGAAGCAGATAGCAAGGAGAGCACAGCTGTCATCACGCTAGGCATTTAAAGAGATTTGTAAAAGTATAAAGCAGTGCTGTTATTCTCGCTCAATTTTTTTTCAGAAAATGTACCAATTTTTCATAAAAATATGGTATTTATGTTAATGTAATGGATTTATTATTTTTAAATGAATTAATAGTATAGATTTTTAATTTTCTCAACTTTAACTTCTTATATGGTACATATTAGTAGATAGAATCCATATAAACAAAATTTTGGGGTGGCCTCCATAACTTTTAAAAGTATAAAGGGATTCTGAGACCAAAAAGTTGGAGAACCATTGTCCTAGAGATTTGGCTTCTGGTTTGGAGCCTGTGACATTTACACTAGCTTATCCCCATGGATGCTCAAGTCTCTTATATAAAATGGTGTGGTGTTTGCATAGTTTAACCTGCCTGTATGCTTTAAATTATCTCTGGACCCTCAGTGGTTCCACTGCCTGCCTTGAAAGCACAAGGTCCCGAGTTCAATCCCTGGTACCAAATATATATATATATATATGTATGTATGTATCTATATCTAGGTGACTTGTAAAGTCCAATACAATGTAAATGCTATGTAAATACGGGTTATATTTTTGTTTAGTGAATAGAGACAAGAAAAATGTCTATGTATGTTCAGTACAGATCATTTTCCTCCAATATTTTTAATCCTCATTTGGTTGAATTTACAGATATGAATCTGGGTATGTAGAGGGCAGGCTACATAATTTCAGAGTTCAAAATTCAAATCAGAAAATTTTAAGGAAAGTGGGTAGGAATAAACTGCAAGGAACCCTGGGATCCACATGGGGATTTCAGGAGTGAGGGGTGAAGAAAGCAGAACCCAAGCTTCACTTCATTTGTTTATTTTTGCGTCCTCCTTGCCTTGGGCAAAAGAGTGATGAGAGTGAGCAAGAAAATTAATAATAAGATGAACAATCAGAGAAAGAGGAGGCCAGTGGAGATGGTGCTGGGTATGAAGTGCTACCACTCCACCAGCAGCTGTTTAGGTGTCAGTTCCACACTGTTACCATTGTGTGCTAAGACTTTCCTGATATATAGACTTGAAGATGCTGTGTAGCCTGGTTAACATTCAAGAGAATATTGGTTAAGGTAGGACAAAGATGATGATCAACATTTATGTTTGGTGGAAAAGGAAGATGATAGTTTTAGTTTTGAATGTGATAGGCTCATGGAGATATCTAATAGGCAGGTAGAAATAAGAGTCTGGCCCAGAGCAGCAAAGTAAGTTTGAGGAACAAGAGCAAAGCAGGGGGCATAGCAATACCTGACTTCAAGCTATACTACAAAGCAATAACGATAAAAATGGCATGGTACTGGAATAAAAACAGACATGAAGACCATTGGGACAGAACTGAGGAGACAGAAAACCTCCCCAGACATATTCAACTATTTGATTTTTGACAAAGGGGCAAAAAGCATATGTTGGAGGAAAAATATCCTATTCAACAAGTGGTGCTGGGAAAACTAGTGATCTATTTGCAGAAGAGTGAAACTGCACCCTTATCTCTCAGCATAAACTAAATTAAAATAAAAATGGATCAAAGATCTAAACTTTAAAACAGAAACATTGAACTTACTGGAAGATAAAATGGGTAAAACACGTGACATACGTGTAGGAAAAGACTTTCTAAACAGAACTTCAATCACACAAGAAATATCAAGAATCAACAAATTGGATTATATCAGACTAAAATGCTCCTGTATAGCAAAAGAACAAATTAGTGGAGCAAAGAGACAAGCTACAGAATGGGAAAAAATTTTGCCAGATACTTCTCAGACAGAGGACTAATCTCTAGAATATACAAATAACTAAAAAAAATTTAAACTACCTAAAATTAAGGACCCAGTGAAGAAATGAGTAAGAAAAACAGACATTTCACAGAGAAAGAAATATAAATGATCAACAAATATATGAAAAAATGTTCCATGTCTGGCCATTAGAGAAATGTAAATTAAAATGATGCTAAAATTCCATCTTACTCCAGAAAGAATGGCACTAATTAAGAAATCAAACAATAACAAACGCTGGCATGGCTGTGGTGAAAAAGTAACCCTCCTGCATTGTTGGTGGGAATGAGAACTAGTACAACCATTATGGAAATTAGCATGGAGATTTCTCAAAGAACCGAAATTAGAAATTCCATACGAACCAGCTATTCCCCTGCTAGGTATCTTCCCCAAAGAGCTTGAGTCATCCTATCATCATACTACAGCAATACTTGCATACCAATATTTATGGCAGCATAGTTTGTAATAGCTGAATCCTGGAAGCAGCCTGTATACCCACCAACAGAAGACTGGATAAAGAAAATGTGGTATCTCTCTCTATATATATTGGAATAGTACTCAGCTATAAAGAATGAGAGATTTATAGGAAAATAGATGCACCTGGAAAATATAACGTTGAGTGAAATAAAACAGACACACAAACTTAACTACCATATGGTATCTCTCATTTGAGTGAGGCAAAGTACAAAGAAGATGATAAAGGGTGGATAGAAAGAGACAAAGGGATGGATCTCTTGCGATAGAGAAGTGGTCCAAGGGAATAAGGGCGAGGGGTGAGGAAGAAGGAAAGAGGAAATGAGAGGAATAATGACGTGCCATGTATAGAAACCTAATAACCACAATGAGTGTAAGCACTATACACTGTAACAGGAGCTAAGACAAATAATATCAACAAGTATGAAAAAGGGGGATGGGGGAACCAGAGGAAGGGGAAGAGGGAGGGGGAAGAGGGAGGGGAAACAGGAGATTAAAAAAAAGTTGTAATATGTACATGTAACCACTCTCCAAGATAATTGTAAACTGCATGCATTGAAAACATGTACTCATAAAAGAAACAAGGGTCTGGATCTTGGGACTGTGATTATGGCTGGATGCATTGCCTTGGGATCAGCATCCTAGAGAAATGGCTGAAGCTGTGGACAAGTGAGGTGACTCCACAACTGTGTCTATTTTGCTTTTTCAGGTCTTCCGTGTGGCCTTTGTTTTCATCAAATTTGCAAATTCTCCTCGCCCATATCGTTGGGTCTTGGAAAGGTCTGTAGACTTTGGAAGCACCTACACACCATGGCAATATTTTGCTGGTAAGTAATCTTGTCTACTGGGTTATAAGAGGAGTTTAATTATTTGATACAGATCAAGACTACGGATTTGATTAGAAAATTAGTCCATCAGTGTGGGTAGGTAGGGACTAATTTTAACCTCCTAAATTGTCCCCAGACCACCTGCGTTTCTCAAGCATGTGTGCATTAATTCCTAGAATCCCACACAAAAAACTGAGGTGGTAGCTCCTTTTATAAGAGTTCTTGCCATTATTTGAGGGTGCTTATTACTGGGCCAGAATTCTAGTCCTTTTTTAAAATGTAGAATTAGGAATCTTCATGGATAATGCACTGTAGATTACCTGACTTTCTTTTCTACATTAATGAAGAATGTCAGTTTCCCTGGACCCTGTGTAAATCGAGGTGAACAGGAATTTTGCTTAAAAGAGTTCTGAGTTTTCCATGAAGACTCCTTGGAGGCTCAATTTGCTGAACAAAGCCTGAGGAGTTAGCACCACATCTCCAAAATTGCCCTTGAAAGTCAAGTAGCTTGACATGATTTGGTATTGTCTTTCATGAACTAAAAACTTATATGTTTTTGTCTGATAGTCTAAAAGACTTCTCTGTTCTTTCTCTTTTCATGTATTATCTTAAGCCTTCTTAAAACATTTTTAAAAATTAAAATATTTTATTTTATAATATTAAAATATTTTCCTAGCATCTTCAGAAGACTGTATGGAACACTTTGGGAAGGTGGCAGATGAACCTCTCACCAGGGACGATGATGTACCCTGTGTCACGAGATATTCCAGGAATATACCTTTGGAAGATGGAGAGGTAAGTAGGTTTGGGGGGCTGTGAGCAGTGAGACTCGGAAATGAGCATGAGAATATCAAATTTTTCATAGTTTTGAAAATTGCGCTTTCAGGGAGATATAATATACTATAGATCAAGATGGAAACCAGCACCTGGGACTGAATGATTAAGCAATCACATCGAGACTCCCAGAGTGAGTGGAATTGGAAATTGTGTTTGGAGTCTTGAATTCTCCTCAGGAAGTCAGAATTTGGGGTTTAAGGTCTACAGGTCTTGAGTTCTCCTTTCTGGTGATAGATTGAGAAGGTAGGTTACTGCTAGCTGAAGCTATGCCTCCCGCCCTCTCTTCACTCATTACCCCCAGTCAGAGCGAGGAGGCCAAGTTCAGGGCAGTCCTGAGCCATGACCCCTTTTGGCAAGATGAACATTACCTGTTGGGGAGAAGAAAATTGCGGTACCTTTGGGGTTTCATCTGTCCCTAGAAAAGTCAGCCTGTCTGTTGTTAGGGGCGGTGGGCAAACAGGTGGGGAAAATCAGAGAAGAATTCCATGGAAATGATGAGGCCATAATGAATATGGTCTGAGTTTTAAATAAACTTCCAGTAAGAGTATCAGTCTTCCTCTCTTTAAGAAGAGAGATCTCGCTGGGCAGGGTGGTGCATGCCTGTGATCTCAGCACTCAGGAGGCTCAGGCAGGAGGATCACTGGGAGTTCAAGGCCAGCCTAGGCTATATAGTGAGTTCTAAAAAAGAAAAAGAAGAGAGATTCTGCTTGAGCAGCTATATCCAGTGTCGTCCAAAAATCCATGAGCATTTCATGTTTCAAATGGTTGAGACTTGGTCTTCATCAGTTCAAGCTTTAAAATAAAACCTAGGTTTTGGATAGGTGTAGGAGTTTTCTAGGTTCATTTTTTCAACTTCATTTGGATTTTTGGATTGCTTCAGCTTTGCTTCTTTGATGGAGCTTGACATAGTTATTTCCTATTTATAGATTTTAACATTATATGTTCAATATTTCATAATATGGCAGCCCACAAAACATTGGTAGAACAAAGGGTTTTTATAAAATTAAAACAACATTGAGATACTGTTTTACTCCAGAAAGAATGGCTCTCATCAAAAAATCAAATAATAACAAATGCTGGCAAGGATGTAGGGGAAAAGGAACCTTTCTACATTGCTGGTGGAAATGTAAAATAGTACAACTGCTACAGAGGTCAGTGTGAAGATTCCTCAAAAAGCTAGAAGTAGAAAGCCCATTTGATCCAGCTCTTCGCCTTTTAGGAATCTTCCTGAAAGAGAGAAAGATATCATATTGCAGGAATACATACATAGCCATGTTAATAGCAGCATAATTCATAGTAGCTAACTCTTGGAAATGGCCTGTATGCTCACCAACAGATGAATGAAGAAAATGTGGTCTTTATACACAGTGGAGCACTACTGTATCATAAAGATAAACTTGAAGCTTTTGTAGGTAAATGGATGCAACTTGAGACCATAACACATGTGTATTAAGTTTTTGAAACAGATCAGACACATAAGCTTAAATATGGCATAGGTTCTCTTACATGAGAAACTTGAGAGAGAACAAATTAGAAGTTGGACACATAGTAAGTAGAGAGATCTTTCTCAAATGCATGGCAGAATAAAAGATAGAGGGGGAAGAAAGGGAAGGAAAGGAGATGGGAAAAAGAACAAAACTGAAGGGTGAAAGTGATGGAAACAGAGCTTCTGCACATGAGAAGGCGGCAAGAGTTGGAAGGAGCAAGGAGGGAGCAGACAGGTAGGGGATGAAAACAAAATAGAGAAAAAAGAATTAAGATATATTATGTACACGGACCAACTCCACACAATCGTTATAATCATTATGTACTGCAAACATGTACAAATAAAAAAATAAAATGGGTGAAAAATGAAAAAAAAATGAAATGGCAACATTGAGAGCCCAGGTTTCAAAGACGATTTATTGCCAGAGCTTGGAACCAGGAAGGGGGAGTGAAGATGCCACTAGCAGTGATCTCTAGACATAGACAAGCTTGGAAACCACCTACACACATCTCGTAGCTCAGAGTAACCAAGTGCTTTGCGGTGTGCCTTACTGTTACATACTTGCTACTCAATTTTGATGAAAAGACTTTCTTTCCCCCCTCCTGTATGTGCTTATTTTAGATTAAGGTGTCCTTGATCCTCAACCGTCCAAGTACAAAAACTTCAAGTTTCTCAAATACCTTGAGGGAGTTTATGCAGGCAACAAACATTCGTCTGCGTTTTCTCCAACCCAACAGCTTTTTCGGCTATCACATCTCCGGATATTTGAGGGATCAAAGCCTCACTCGGCGGGTAAGTGGTGTTTTACAAGTCCCTCATCAGCAACATTTGTTTTGTTCCTTTTTTTGCTTATAAATTAATTCCCTGGAACTCTTTTAAGTAACCTTTATGTCCATTAGTGGTGCAGGCATGGGGGTTATTCTTGTCTGAAATATTAGATGTAATTAGGAATCTGGCTGTTTGAAGAAAATTTATTGCATTCAAAGATGAAAGGCAAAAGCTTATAGTCAGCCTGGTGTTTGCATGGTCTAACTCCTACTGCAATCAACAGTTCCCAAATCTCAGAGGGTTAATGAAATAAAAGTGTGTTTCTTGCTCATGTCACAGTCCAGGTTAAGTCAGCAGGTGAGACTGGCAACACGTAGTCAGTCACTCAAGGAACCAGGCTTTCTCTCCCGGAGGACCTCAGGCCTGCAGACGTGGATAGAGTGAGTGTAGAGATCTACCTGTTCCTGGTCACAGTAGCCATCTCTGCTGGCAAGAAGTGGTCATATTATAGCCCATGTAGGCATAGGAGGCTGAGTAATGTAACCTAGCTGATGTGGAGAAGGTAGATACCAGTGAGCTCTGTTGTTCCCTATGGTGTTGCATGCCCACCCCGGACATCTCTCATTCTCAGGTGTCAGGACAGACAGTAGCTCTGCCTCCTGGCCACAGGGGATACTGCAGAATAAGTGCCCATCTATCACTCTTCTCTCACCCTCTGATCTCCAGCAGGTGCCTCCTCTTGGCCAAAGCCAACAGGAAGCCAGGGAGCCACAGAGCCCATGATTGTAGCCCAGAGAGTTCAGCTTCAGGGCAGAAGGCAGGCCCTGCCTGGAAGGGTGAATTGGAGATGTCCAGTGCACCTTCTAGAGTTGGTTTCTCATGTAGGTAATAGCAAAGAGCTGGGTAGAGAGGTGGGGGATATATTTTGTTTTTAGTATTTTGCAGAAAGGTCAGGGGTTTTGGGTGTAGGTGGCCCAGCTTCTCCATTTGCTGCCCGCTTGGTTTTTCTCTGAACCGCCATGTAGATAGGGACTGAGTTGGAGCCAAAGATACATAGATAGATATATAGATAGATAGATAGATAGATAGATAGATAGATAGATAGATAGTTGGGATTGCTGGTCAACTGCAGCTACATTCTAGCTTGCCACTGTCTTTCCCCCATAAGTTGTCTTTTTGAGGGTTGCAAGATTTGTGCTCTTGTCTATATTGTCTACTTTTCCACTTAGGTAGACATAGGCTTTCCATTAAGTAATGCTTTATGGAGAATACCCCATACATAATCCTGAACCCTCCAACCTAAGCTGGTTCTGTAATGGAGGAGGAGCACAATGTCAGCTCTCCCATCACATACCCCTTGTGCTGCTGACCCAGTGCTTCTCTTTCTTGGCTGTACCCTGAACACACATGGAAAGAGAGACTTGTGTGGCTGTCAGCACCAAAAGCACTGGTAACCCTGACTTTATCTAGTGTTACCAGAGGGGTTGTTAATGGTTTGGACTAAGCCAGGTGTTGCCAGGAAGCTTTGACACTTGATCAATATTTAATTAGGGAACCCCAACTTCAAATCAATAGGGCTCCTTAAGATGACTGCACTCAGCAACAAGACAAATACAGAAACCTCCTTGTCCTTGAGAATTCAAAGACATCCTTGCTGACAGGTATTCTCACCTGCAGCATAGCTCAAAGGGAAAGACTGTTCCACTCTTTACACTTCTCCCGTCCCATGCCATCTCCTGCCAAGTCTGGGAAGGTGGGGACTACCTACTGTTGCTGGAGGAGAGGCCCCCAACACGCTGGCATGGTTCCTTGCCATTGAGGTGGCCTGTGCATATTTGCACAGCTGAAAGCTGGCTCAGTCTGGCCTTTCTGGAGAGTAAGCCCCTGATTTTGGCCTTTTGACTCTAAACTAGCAAAGTTTTAACAACTGCCAACAACTGGCGGTCCACCTTTATAAATATTCTTTCCCTTCCTGCAGGCTAGGATGGTAGGTTGTACAATTTTTTTTGTTATTGTTTTTGGTTTTTTCTTTCTTTTTTTTTTGTTACCAGGGATAGAACTTGGGACCTTGCGCTTGTGAGGCAGGTGGGGGAACCACTGAGCTAAATCCCTGGCCCGGTTGCACAATTTTTGGTACAGAATTTATTTTTGGAAAATAAATATTTTAAGCTTCTAAAATCCAGATTTACAAACAGACCAAGAAACTTGGAAGCACTTAATGTCTTTCCAGTAGGCTATGAATATGATTATTTTTGAAGAAAATTTTCCTTTATGCATTTAAAGCAATTTTTTTTAAATGGACAAATTTAGAAGTTCTTTAAAATTAAGTGTGATTGAAGAATGCATTTATTTTATAAGACAGGATACCTAAGGCTCTTTTTTGTGTTGAGTTCAGCAGGAGAATTGGTCCAAGAATACAGAATAAAAGAGAAGCCGAGTCAATGCTAATGTGGCTTAAAGATGAGTGAGAGATGATTATGTTGCTGTTTAGTAAAACTGGCCTGTTCCATTTTCCGTTGTGTAGTATTACTACAGCGTAAAGGATATCAGCATTGGTGGGTGGTGTTCTTGCAATGGCCATGCTGAAGAGTGCAACACAAACAATCCCCAAAAACGGTATGTACACTGTGCAGCTTTTCCAGTCTTGTTATGAATAAGTCTAATTATTTCAGCGGATGTTTGCATCCCATTAAATATTTCTAGTCTCCTGCCTGCAACCAGAATGTTTCAGGGTCAACAGAAATGACGTGTGCACACCTCTCCTCCTGTAGCCCTCTATTTCCTTCTGCAGATCCCCAGTAGCCCCATGGCAGACATGATTAATCAATCACAGCACTCCATGGATGATATGGGAGACAGCCACCACCCCTAACAGAAGCAGGTGCCCCAGGCAGCCACTAATCATTTTGTTCCCTGTAATTTGATTTTCCATTTTCTTGGTTGTGGGGTCTGCCATGTTTGATGTTTTCTATCTCAAGGTGGAATAGCCACAGAAGGTAAGAGCACACCCTGGGTCTGACCCACAATGAACATATTCTCATGCAAACAGAAAACCTATGTCACTGCCGTTCAAGACATGATGAACTAGCTAGTCAAATGAATTTCAGCCCTGGTTAAATTCTGCCTACGCAGAGGAATTCAATGATGAAAAAAAATCTGTTTCTAAATCATCTATGTGAGGATGGTGTTTATAAATGTTCAAATAATGCTTTTTTCTAGTTCGAATTATACTTAAGTGATCTAAAAGAATTATGAAGGGAAATAAAGCTATTTAATTTATTTTTATTTTTTTAACTATTTAATCTAGGTGCTTTTTGGGGGTACTAAAAGTACCCATATAAAAAGTACTTGATGAGAAGTGAAACCCAGAGTAAATCTGGAACCATCATGAATTTTGAACATTTATTACAAAGAAATTATTCAAATATCCTAAACACACAAGTCACACTCATTGTTTGATGTCATTTGTCCCAGAAGACGGATAGTGATTGGATTTCACTAGAATGGGGCTTCTGGGCAGGCCAGGGTGAGCTCTGTTGTTATTTTTATGACATTCTTTTTCTGTTCTTCCTATGGCAGTGTAGTTGGTGCTACTCCCCAGTTAGCATATTCTATCCAGTCGGCTTAAGGTGAAAGTCACCATTTTTTTCCCCTATGGACCACCATGAATAGAGCTGGTCCTAGATGCAAATGACAGAATTTAAGCCTCCTTTTGTGACTTATCTGATGTTGCAAGACAAGCCATTAATAATTGATTAAATTTGGCAAGATAAGTAAATTTTATTTATCATCCCTGGTTTAATGAAATGGGAGGGTTGTAGATTTTCAAATCCTTTTAAAATATATTTTTTAATTGTAGTAAAATGCACATTACCAACTCTTTCATTTTGACCATTTTAAGTGGTGTTGGGTACATTCACAAATGTTATGAAAGCAAATGCCAGCTGTCTTTTTATCTTGCAAAAGTGAAACTCCATCCGAATTAAACAACCATTCACCTGTACCTGCCACACTCCGCCAAGCACAGTGCCTCTTTTGGTCAGTATTAATGTGATGATGTGAGAGAAATCGAAGAAGTGGGAATTTACAGTATTTGTCTTTTGGTAGCTGGTTTAATTCACTTAGCATAATGTCTTCAAGTTTCATCTAAGTTGAGCAATTTCCTTCCCTTTTAAGGCTCAACAGAATTTCATTGTCTGTATAGGAGCACATTTTGTGTATTCATCCATCCAAATGTTGCCATCCCTCCTTGGTGATCAGGGGGTGTCTCTGAGGGTGCTTGTCCACCCAGTGACTGATGTGCAGTTAGCGAGGGCTTGCTCATTAATGACTGTCCTGTCTTGACCGTGTACCCCTCTGGAGGGTAGGGCTTTACAATACTAAAGCAGATAAGTCCTGAGTTGGAGAAAGAGGAAAAACAAAGTAGTGCCCTGTAGGACAGGAATGGAAGCCATTAGAGAAGGACTCAGCTTCCCCCTTAGAAGGGCTGCCAAATCCTGTTGACCCTGACAGACCTGGATGACTTTTGTCCTGGGTAGTAAATATCTCCCAATATGTGCAAATAGAGAGGCTATCTCCCTATGCCTTGGTGAAAAGCTCAGTTTGCCAGTCCACTCCAATGTGACTACCTTGCTTTCCTTTGTCTACTTGTTTTCTCCTGCTTGACAGACTGAACTTGAGCAAATGCTGATGAAATCTACACCTAGGAACAAGAGAAAAAACTTACAGTATTCTCTTCTTCCCAGTACCAGGGATGAAACTCAGAACCTTGCGCTTGCAAGGCATGTGCAGTGCCCCTGAGCTAAATCCCTGGCCCTCTTATAGTATTCTTAAGGGGATTCAGTGACTTAGTGGAGGGAGCCAAGGCTGCATAATCATTAAGTTAGTTGCTAATCAGGCAGAAGCCTTTAACCAAGGATGTATACCATACTGACTTTGATGGATGGATAGATGGAACACACGTTTAGTTCTGAGCTTCCTAGCAGCCAATTTAAAAGGTTTTCATATTTATTGCTTTCATATTTATTTTATTTCACTTGTTTTTATGTTGGTTACACAGGTTAGTGGGTTTCATTTTAGCAGATTGCACATGTATATCATAGTTTGACAATTTCAGCTCCCCTCATCACTTCCCTCACCCTCCTTCCTGCTAATTTCGCGTTTTGGGGGGAGATTCAATGTGTATAATATATTTTGCTCATATCCATTCCCTCCATTGTCTGCCCTTTCATTCCCTCCCCTCCCTCTTATTTCCTTCCTCTTGTCTAATAATAATCTCACTTCTGCTTTCTTATAGTCTTTTTAAGATTCTGCATATTACGGAGGACATGCAATATTATCTTTCTGTTCTGACTTATTTTGCTCAACACGATGGTCCCCAGATCCATCTATTTTCTTGCAAATGACAGAATTTCATTTTTTCTTTTGGCTGAATAATATTCCACTGTGTGTATACACTACACCTTTATCCATTCGTCTAGTGATTGTTATCTAGGCTGGTTCCATACCTTGGCTATTGTGATTGTGCCACAGTGAACATGGGTGTGCAGGGGTCCCTGTAGAATGCCCACTTTAATTGGTTTAGGTACATACTAAGGAGTGGTACAGCAGAATCAAATGGTAACTATTTTTTGTTTCTTGAGGAACCTCCATACTGATTTCCACTGATTTACATTCCTCCCAGCAGTGTAGAAGGGTTCCTTTGTCCTGCATCTTCACCAGCAGTTATTGTTTTTCATATTTTTGATGATAATCATTGGGACTGGGGTAAGATGGAATCTCAGTGTAGTTTTGATTTACATTTCATTTGGTTTCATATTTCACTTTGATTAGAACCTAAAAACTAATCAATACCATAGGAGAAACAGGTCATAGATATTGGGACTAGATAAGAATGTTCCCTGGGGGTTGGGCAGAGAGGTCATTATGAAAAGGATTCTCTACCGAATGATATGTTTTATAACATTGTTATAGCAGGCACAAGGACAAATGTTCTAAATAACCTTTAGCCTAGACTGAGAAGTATTTAGCAAGAGCAATGACAATATGACTTAGACAGGTACTCAACCTCCTGTCTTTTTTTTTTTTTTGATACTGTGCTCAATTGTTAATTTCGCTCTGAGGATAGATGGACCATATGTTCTTCAAGCAATGGTCCCTAAATATTCATTCAGCCCAGCATATGCCAAGTATTTCATGGGCATTGAGCTGAATTACCTCTCTGAGAGAGCCCTTTTGGAGTCCAGCAGCTGTGCGCTGCCAGCTAGGTTATGTCCATGCCCTTCAAGAGGCTGTTGCTCAGGGAGTGAGATGACACATGCTTGAAGGAGTGTGACTGAATCCGTGCCACCCCACCTCCCCTGGAAGGAGAGCTGAGGGGATCTCACAGCCCTGCCGGAAACTTCTTCGACAACTGCTTGGAATCCTCTTGCCAGCATAGATGAGTGGAAACTCAAAGCTTGGAGTTCTAACCCAATACCAAAGCAACAGCCATTTCATTTTTTTTTATAAGGGAAAATGTTTATGAATTTAGGGTAGGCAAGAACTTCCTAGCATACAAAAGACATGATGTATAAAAGAAAAATTGATAAATGAGAGTCCATCAAAATTTAGAACTTTAAATGACATCGTTAAAATGAAAAGTAGTCTTTAAACAGACCATATTTACAATGCATATAACCTATGACAAGAATATATAGAGAACTCTTACAGCTCATTTATAGACAACCCAATTAAAAAGTAGACACAAGAAGATGATAAATAGCCAGTACAGCACAAGGAAAGGTGTGCAACTCTAGAATCAGAAAAATACTAATCAGTACAATAACAAGATTGAATTATACACTCACTAGGGAGATGAAGTTAAGTTTTAAAAGCCTTATCATGACTTTTTCTTTTTGTTGGATTCTCCCCCATTACATTTAATTTGTCACGCCCCGTGGATTCCTTCTGCTGGGCTTCCTGGGGTTGTGATCCTCGTTGTCTTTTCCTAGGATATTGTCCAAACTTTTTTGGAGTGCCGGTTTGGTATTCATGAAGTTTCTAAGGTGCTCTTTATCATGAAAGTATCTTATTTCTCCATCAATTTTGAAAGATAGTTTTTCAGGGTACATCAATCTAGGTTGGAGGCTGTTTTCCTTTAGGGCTTGAAATACATCACTCCAAGCTCTTCTTGCCTTGAGGGTTTGCATTGAGAAGTCTGCTGTGATTCTGATGGGCTTTCCTTTGTATGTGATTTGTTTCTTTTCTCTCACTGCTTATAGAACTTTGTTCTTCTGCTGGTTTTCTGGAATCCTAACTATTATATGCCCATGTGTAGATTTTTTTTGATTAAGGATAGCTGGAGTCCTATATGCCTCACTTATCTGTATGTCAAGTTCTTTTCCCCTCCTTGGGAAGTTTTCTGGCATCACTTCTGTGAACAGCTTTTTTATGTCATCTGCACTCGCTCCTGTTTCTTCGTTGACTCCAATCAGTCTTATGTTATTCTTCTTTGCATCATCTAGTGGCTGCTGGATTGCTTTCTCATAGTCCCTTACAATTTTGAAGCAATTTTTCTTTTCCTGCTCACTAATTGCAATCTTATCTTCTATATGTGAAATTCTGTCCTCACATTGGTTCATTGTGCTGTGTAAACTTTCAGTGGAGTTTTTAATCTCCTGGAAATCTGTTTGCATCTGTTTTATGGATTCCATTTGTTTCCTATGTTGCAATTCCATCATGTTCCTCAGATCCTCTATTTTTTTTATGTGTCCTCTCTAGATTTATTAATCATGTCTTGCACTATGAGCAAAATCTTTGCTGTTTTCTGAGAAATTATTTCTGATTTCATTTTTCCCAGATCCTCTTTTGTTGCCAGTTCAGGGAGTCCAGGTTGTTGAGTATCAGATTGTTCCATCTTGTTTCCCTTTGGGGTTGCTCTAGGTGATCTGGAAGGAACAGCCATTTCATTTTAAAATGGAAAAATTTTAAGACAAATGTGAGACTTTTAGATTTTTACACCTTTGCCTTGCCAAGTGATCTCAGCTTTTGGCCCTGTGATGGAGCAGAGTATTCTGATATTTTTATTGCAGCTGTCACTTGATCAGTAAATCTCTGTGGGTGACCATAGGTTAGGAGTAGGAAGCATAAGCAGACCTTTCTCCAGGACTACTCCAGACACTGGTAAAGCTGTGATACTGAACACCTCCCAGAAACCTTAGCACTTGCTTGTTCGTTGGCTTATCTATTGTAACATAATGTGGTAGAGAAGAAAGAGTGGGGGCTACTGAGTCAAACTTAGGTTTGAAATCTGGTTCTCCATTTATCACTGCTTGACTTTTGGCAAGTATACTACCTCTGCATTTTAGTTTCACCATTGCTGATAAGAAGCAAGGATATGGAGGGCTTGAAATCATATACACAAAATGCTTTGTTATCATAATTACTCAATGAATCTTGCATGGATGACCCTTTGATGTATTCTCATGTCACTCTGGCACACAGGAACAAATGATCTTACCCAAAATTTTTCAATCACTGCAATATGCTTTGCTTACACACTCAGGTACCAGTGTGAATGCCAGCACAACACTTGTGGGGAGACATGCAATACCTGCTGTCCTGGGTTCAATCAGAAGCCCTGGCAGCCAGCAACATCACAGCAAAGCAATGAGTGTGAAGGTGGGTGCTGGGTGGGGCTGGCTTCTCCCTTCTCCACCTGAGAATGATGCCATGTTTTCCCAAGCCTATGAAGAGGCTGGATTACATCAGCTTTAGGACTCAGGTCTGTTACTGTATAGAAATTCTCCCTTATCCTTGGGGTAAGTGCCCAGATGCCCTAGAATCAAGGATAGTACTGAATCTTGTATATGTCATATTTTTCCTGTATATATATATACCTCTGATAAAGTTGAATTTATAAACTAACACGGAAAGGGATAACAAGCGCTAATAACAAAGTAGAACAGTCATAACAATATACGAATATAAAATTGGCAGCATTTCTACTCTTGTTCTTTGGGGCCACTATTAAGGAAACAAGGGTTATGTAACCCTTTGAGCCTCAGTTTTTCTATCTGGGGTGTAGAATACTGTTACTTTAGAGTGTTACTGAGTAGATTGTGTGATAATGTGTGTAAAACACTTTTCACAGTAGGTGAGTATGTGAGCTCACAGTATGAATCAATTATTATTAGTAGTAATATCAGTAATAGTAATAGTCTTTGTGCATGAAGTTTAATTGTCATTTTGGTGCATCTTAATTTGTTATAATTGCATATCTTACTTTTCAAAAAAGAGGAATCACTCTCATTTAATATCAAATAGAAAGAGCTATACATAATTTAAAGTTATATACTGGACTTTGTGTAAAAATCCCTAAAATTCTTCTCTAAGAGTAGCCCTGGTATTCCAGAAAGGACTTTACTATAGCTCAATAAGCAGTAATACCATCTGGGAGTTTACTAAGTGTCTCATAGTAATGATAGAATATTGATCTAGTATGCTTCTTTTCAGCCTGCAATTGCCATGGCCATGCCACAGACTGTTACTATGATCCAAATGTTGAAGACCAGCATAAAAGCTTGAAGACCAAAGGCATCCATACAGGTGGAGTGGTCTGCATCAATTGTCAGGTGAGGAACAAGTTAAATCAAAGTGGATTTAATAGGGCACGAGCATTCTGTAAGCCCTGCTCTCAAAGTGATGTCAAAAAGTAAGATGCAATTAAAAGTCTTTTCTGAGACCATTTCTCCACTTTTGGCCACAAAAGGTCTTATTAGCTAGATGTAATTTAGGAATCATAAAAAAGTGGACTGAGGTTTGATTCTCTGAACTCCTTTGAGTATGTCAATCTTTGCCTAAATAGAGAGGAGAGTTCCTGACTACTATCCATCTTGTGGTGGAGAGGCTCCACAGTAGGAGGGGCAAATAGGCATGGACTTCAGTACTGACCTTAAATCCTGCTTTCAGGCAGATTCTGAGTCTAGATACACTGAGGAAGTGCATCATGATTGGTTCATGATGTTTGCCAAGATACTGAATATGAAGCACCATTATTCACCTCTTCTAGGACAGCTGGGTTCACTGGAATCCTGGCAAACTAGGAGAAGTGAACTTCTGCAGTTTGATAAAGGACAGTTATTGAAATCCAACAACTACCATCACATTAGTGGTAACATTAAACTCTTTTGTTCTAAATACTGTAACAAAATGAGGATGTTTACTCTTTTTCACTTCTGTTAAACACTAATCTAGAGTTCTTTTTGGGGGGGCAGTACCAGGAATCGAACTCCAGTCCTTGCGCTTGCAGGGCAGGTGGTGGCACCACTGAGCTAAATCCCCAGCCCTAATCTAGAGTTCTTAACCATTGTGATAAGGCATGAAAAAGAAATGAAAGGAAAGAAGAAGTAAAATTGATGCTATTTTCAGGTGACATGATTATTTATATAGAAAATCCTAAGGCATATATAGAATGATGCCTAGAACTAATAAGTGAATTTAGGAAGATTGCAAGATACAAGGATAATATATAAAAATGAATTGGAGTGTTATATACTACCAGCAGGGAACAATAAGAAAATGAAGTAAAAATTCAATTTAAAAATGTAAAAAAATACTTAGGAATAAACATAACAAAGGCATACAAGACCTCTATACAGTACTAAAGTCATAAAACATTACTGAGAGAAATTTAGAAAGATCTAAATAAATGGGAAGGAGGAGATAATGGATAACCATGTTTCTGGATTGAAAGGTTCAATATTAAGATGTCAGTTCTCCTCAAGTTGATCCAAAGATGGGTAGGAGTTGACAAACGGACTCAAAAGTATATGTAGATGTAAATTGCCTACAGTATCCAAAATCATCTGGAGAATTATCATCATCATAAAGAAATGATTCATATTCAAAGAGATAGATTATGTCTACCCTGATTGAATCATTATGAAACATACATAGGTATGGAAACATTACATGGTACTCCATAGCTATATACAACCTTTATGGCCTTCTGTAGCTTTTAAAATAGATTTAAATAAGATAAAGAGCTGGAAGATTTATATTATTTTACTCCAAGACTAACTATAAGGGTACAGTAATCAAGACAATGAGATTTTGACATAAAGTAACAGAGTTGGGACAGAGGATAAACCCACATTTCTGTGGATATTTGATTTTTGATAATAGTACCAACACAGTCCAATGAGGGGAAAGCTCTTTCAACAAATGTTCCTGGAAAAATTAGATTTTATGTGAAAAAGGATAAACTTTCATCTTTTCTCAAATCCCATAAAATTCCAATTGGTATGAATCGTGGATCACAAGTAAAACTAAAGCTTTAGAGAAAAATACAGAAAAATATTCTTTTGATTCAGAGAATGAGAAAGTTTTCTTAGGTCATGTACAGCAGTAACCATGAAAAATGAACAATTAAACTTTATCAAAATTAAAAAGGCTTGTTTATGAAAGACAATATTGAGAAAATGAATAGGCAAGCTGAAGACAAGGAGAAAACATTCAAAAAACATAAATCTGATAAATTATTGCATCCAAGATATATAAAGAACTCTCCTACCTCAGGAACAAAAACAAAAATAACTCCCTAGAGTATCCAAAAGATTTAAACAGCCACTTCACAAAAGTAGGTATGTAAATGGCCAATAAGTAATGCTTAATATCCTTACTCATTATAGAAATGCAAATCAGAATTACAATGGCATAGTACTATGTAGTCACCAGGATGACAATTATTCAAAATGGCTATTTGCATCAAATTTTGATGTGGGTGTAGAGCAACCATGCCTACCATAGATGGCAGTGTGACTACAAAATGGTACAACCCCTTTGAGACAGGATTTTGTTATAATACTAAACATACATCTATCCCATGACAAATTTACTCCTAGGCACTTAACAGCTTATGCAGGTAGTTCCAAACTGGAAATAGTCTAGGTGCTCATCATTAATAGAGTGGAGGAACAAATCCTGGTGTATTCATGCAAGGGAAAGCTAAGGAGCAATAGAGAGGATGGAACTACTGATGTATGCAACAACATCTAACAATCTTAAAAGCATTATGTTAAGTGAAAGTCAACAAAAAACAACAAAAAAGAGCATGTATTGTGTGAGAGCCATTATAATGGAATTCTGAAACACAAAACTAATCAATAGTGGAAAAAAATCAGAATTGTGGTTGACTCTGAGAAGGTGGTGATGGGGTTGACAGGGAAGGGACATGGGGAAGCTTCTTGTGTGATAGTATTGCTCTATACTTACATAAGGAATTGAGTCTCACATTTATATGGATTTTTCTTAACTTGGTGAATGTACAATTAAGAGTTCTGTACTTTTTGTATTTACAGTCAAAGAGTAAAAACTGAACACATATTGAACTCCATTTAATCAAATCCATGCTGAAATACTTAGGGGAAAGTGATTCTTTTCTATAACTCATTCTGAAATGCATAGAAAATAAGATGGACTAATGGGTGGAGAGGTGGATACTTATGCAATAAAGTAAAATGTTAATGGTAAACACCTTGTGGGTGGTATATATATGTTGACTTGTAAAATTGGAAATTAAAAAAAATACCGTGGAACCTTGGTTCACAAACACTTTTGTTTGCAAACAATTTAGTTTGCAATTTAGTTTGTTTATCAGGTGACAAATATAGTCATGTCCATCTTTCCTGAATGCACACAAATATGGCCATCTTTTCTAGAATTGTGGAACAAATTAAGTTCATGAACCCAGGTACCACTGTACAATGTTGAGAGAAAAGAGCAATGAAAAATGTCAGCAGCACAATATTTTAAAAGTGATTCTTGATTTCTTTCCCTTTGGTGAACATTGATATACTTTTTTAAATTGAGGATAACCCATATTGTTTGAGATAATGCATGAAGATATTTTATCTCCATCAACTAACATAGTTTAGTGTCTTCCATAAAAGCATAAGGTTTTTTTTCCTCATTAAGTTTATTGGTACATTTTAGGTATAAAATATAGTTACATTAATCATTGGGATCTTGTACCATTACATGAGTATCTTGATTCTTATTTTTTACCCCCTTCCCCTGCCCTCCCTTTACCCCCTCCACCCTTCCCTATTTTGCAAAGACTTTGTTTCCATTTTTTTCCTTTTCTCATATTTTTTCTTTTCCCTTTTTTCCTTTCCCCTACCCCTCCAACTTCCCCTGCTCCTTTAGACCTTTTCTTCCTGTTACACAATATCAATTATACATTTTTTAAATTACAATATCAAGATCTAGGAGACATTACCACAGATTTTACAGAATTTAAAAGGATATAGAAAGCATATTTCAAAAATCTGTTTTGAAATAAATTTGACAACTTCTAAGAAGTACCTGGGAAGACAAATAAATGAAACTAACTCTGGAGGGAATATAAAATTTGAATAGCACCTATTAAAGAAAGTATATTCCTAGCTTGAAAACCTACCTATATGACAACAGCAAGCTCATATACATTTTAACTGATAAATTATATCAAACATTTAAAGCAGAAAAAAGAAGGAACACTTCTCCCCTCATTTTAGGAACTCAACATTGTGCTAATCCTAAGACTGGATAAAGATAATAGAAGAAAAAAGTATGAGCATAGATACAAATTTGTTTAATGAAACAAACTATTAGAAGTCAGATCTGGCAGGATGTAGAGAGTGGTTTTGTTATAGGCATGGTAGTGTTGGTTCAGTATTGGAAGATCCACCCCCAAAAGTCATCATTTTAACAGAAAAGGAAAAAGCCATATGATCCTGTCACTAGTTGGAGAAAAAGTATTGGACTAAATTCTACAGCTGTTCATGGTAAAAGCTATCAGGAGACTAGAAGTAGAACAGAACCTTCTCAACAGATTAAAGACATGTACTCCATACTTCCAGCGAGAAGTCCTTATATGAATGGAGAAGATACAATGCTTTCTCCTTAAGATGGGGAACAAGGGCAGATGTGCTTACTCTTTATTTGTCCATTAAACTTTGAAACCTAGGCCTAACCAAAATAGTCTGGAAATAAAATGACACAATTAGGATAGGATTGGGAAGGTAGAAACAAAATCTTTATATGTAGATGAAATGATCATCTCCAGAGAAAATACTAAGAAATCTCTAGGAGCCCCTAGAACTTGTATTTGAATTTAGCAGGATTAGAAAACACAAGGTATATATAAAAATTCAGGTCTGTGTATACTTGCTATAAATGAAGAATTGGATATTGAAATTTAAAAGTTATGTAGAAGTACAAAGGACCTAGAAAAGTTAAAAACAAACAAAAAAACAAAAACAGTGTTGGAAGATGTTTAGTACCTAATTTTAAGACTTCTTCTAAAGCTACAGTAATCAAGGCAGTGTTGGTGTAAGGAAAGACATATAGATAATTTGAATAAAAGAGAATCTAGAAATAGAACCACACATATATGGTCCACTGAGTTTTGAAAGATTATTTAACATTAGCATTTTATGGAATATAAACTCAATTCAAGAGCCGAGGAAGAGATAGTGTTTTCAGCAAATGGCACTAGAACAGCTGGTATCTGTATATAAAATATTAACTTCAACTCTTTATTTCCATACATGAAAATAACTTGAAGGGATCTATGAACGTAAATATGAAAGCCTAAAAGTATAAAATTTTAAGAAAAGATTATAAGGGAAAATGTTTATGAATTCAGGGTAGGCAAGAACTACCTAGGATACAAAAGACATGATGTATAAAAGAAAAAAATTGATAAATGAGATTCCATCAAAATTTAGAACTTTAAATGACATCATTAAAATGAAAAGTAGTCCTTAAACAGACCATATTTACAATGCATATAACCTATGACCAGAATATATAAGGAATTCTTTGAGCTCATTAGTAGACAACCCAATTAAAAAGTAGACATGACAAGATGATAAATAGCCAGTATAGCACAAGGAATGGTGTGCAACTCTAGAATCAGAAAAATTTTAATCAGTACAATAACAAGAATGAATTATACACTCATTAGGGAGATGAAGTTAAAAGTTTTAAAAGCCTTGTCGTGACTTTTTCTTTTTGTTGGATTCTCCCCCTTTGTGTTTAATTTGTCATGCCCAATGGATTCATTCTGCTGGGCTTCCTGGGGTTGTGATCCTCATTGTCTTTTCCTAGGGTATTGTCTAAAATTTTTTGGAGTGCCAGTTTGGTATTCATGAAGTTCCTGAGGTGCTCTTTATCATGCAAATATCTTATTTCTCCATCAATTTTGAGAGATAGTTTTGCAGGGTACATCAATCTGGGTTGGAAGCTGTTTTCCTTTAGGGCTTGAAATACATCACTCCAAGCTCTTCTTGCCTTGAGGGTTTGCATTGAGAAGTCTGCTGTGATTCTGATGGGCTTTCCTTTGTATGTGACTTGTTTCTTTTCTCTCACTGCTTGTAAAATTTTGTTCTTCTGTTGGATTTCTGGAATCCTAACTCTTATATGCCTATGTGTAGATTTTTTTTGATTAAGGATAGCTGGAGTCCCATATGCCTCACGTATCTGTATGTCAAGTTCTTTTCCCCTCCTTGGGAAGTTTTCTGGCATCACTTCTGTGAACAGCTTTTTTATGTCATCTGCATTCTCTCCTGTTTCTTCATTGACTCCAATCAGTCTTATGTTATTCTTCTTTGCATCATCTAGCAGCTGCTGGATTGATTTCTCATGTTCCTTTACAATTTTAAAGCAATTTTTCTTTTCCTGGTCACTAATTTCAATCTTTTCTTCTATATGTGAAATTCTGTCCTCACATTGGTTCATTCTGCTGTGCAGACTTTCGATGGAGTTTTTAATCTCCTGAAAATCTGTTTGTATCTGTTTTATGGATTCCATTTGTTTCCTATATTGGGATTCCATCATGTTCCCCAGATCCTCTATTTTTTTATCTGTGTCCTCTCTAGATTTATTAATCATGTCTTGCACCATGAGCACAATCTTTGCTGTTATCTGAGTAATTATTTCTGATTTCATTTTTCCCAGATCCTCTTTTGTTGCCAGTTCGGGGAGTCCAGGTTGTTGAGTATCAGATTGTTCCATCTGGTTTCCCTTAGGGGTTGCTGTAGGTGATCCAGAAGTCTGTTTTTGAGGCTTGTTTATGTGTCTTCTCATTTCCACGGTGGGTGGATGCTTCTGGCGCCTTCTCTGCTCTAGGAGCTTGGAATGGCAGCGGGGCAAAAGCATAAGTTTTGATCTAAGTCTTACACTTGCTACCTCATTGTTTGTATCTCAGTATTTCCAAATTTTTTGTCTCTGTCACACATGTATACTACATAAACTAAGAAATGGATCCAGGAGCAGATGGAGCACATATGGCCACATTCTCCACTGCAATGAATCCTACAACTTGACAGAAAATATATTTTAAAAGCACAATATGCCCTCCTTCCAGAATCTGTAATAATGTGAAAATTAGGAAAGAAAGAGTGTTATCAACAAACCAGAATTTCAAGAGATTTCAGGAAGATAGAAAGCAAAAACACATACATGGAGGAACACACAGCTGTGAATGTTGGAATGATTTAGAGGTGTTCCAAGAGGCAACAAAGCAGTTGATTGAGGAATCTGTAGCTAAACCTATAAAACTTCATTGAAATTCATAAATGAAGACTTACACTGAGAGGCACAGTGTGTTTCCAGGGTTAATACTATACTTACATCATTTTTGCGAAACCCATCTATAAATTCAGGGCCATCACAATCAGAATTTCAACAGGACTTTTATGAAGAGAACAGACTGATTCTGAAGTTCTTATTGAGAAAAGAATATATAGGAATATATAATTTAGAAAAGATGAACAATTATGAGGGAGAGTGGTCTTCTGAGATTTAAAACCTATCATGAATCTGTATTGAGTTTAGGTATAATGTAGGGATAAGTAGTCCAATAGACCCTAACAGTCTTGAAACAAATTCATTTTGATGTTAAAATGTCACTTTTCATGAAATGGCACTTCTAATGGAAATGAAGGATGGGCAGTGTATTAATGATTTGGAACATCTGGTTCTTCAATTGAGGGGAAAGCCTTGTCCTATGTCATATACAGAGGGACATGGGAATGTTGATTGGGCAGGGAGAGGAGAGGGGGCACTTCAAGGCCAGTTGGCTTGGTGAGTTATAAATCAATAAGTTAATAAAACTTTAACATCAAGTTTGGGTTTGTTGGTAAAGGATACATATCCTAGAGCAAGTTCTGTGAAATACTTGTAAGAGGAGAATAATAAATTACCTGCCATCAGCTCAGGATTGGGGATGTGAAGTGGGAACATTATAGTCGGGCTGGTCCTGGAGACTTTCAGGTAATGTCTCAGTCTGTTTGTGCAGCTATAACAGAATGCCTGAGACTGGAGCATTCACAAAGCATAGACTTTTATTTTCTCACTATTGTTGAGGCTGAGAAGTCCAAGGTCAAGTGTGGCAGGTTCAGTTGTCTGGTGAGGGCTGCCCTCTGCTTCCAAGATGGATCTCACTGCTATGTCCTCTGGAAGAGAGGAACACTGTCTTTACATAATGGAAGGCAGAAGGGCAAGAGAGCCAACTGCTGCTGAAGCCTCTTCTGTAAGGCCTTTCACTGCAATCATGAGGGAGGAGTTCTAATGGCCTAATCACCTCTTAAAGGACCCAGCTCTTAACACTGGTGCATTGGCCATTAAGTTTCCAAACTTACATTTTGGAGGAGACACATTCAAACCTTGGCAAGTGGTCACACAACCAGAACTGGAGACCCAATCACTGTTCTGTAGGGCAAGGAGTTATCAGAGATACCTGTATTCTCATGCAGTATTGATTTCATTTTTATTTATTTGGTTTTCTATTTTAACTATTTGTTTAGATAGGAAAAATTTAATTAGTGTGGAAATTTCCCGAGATGTGACATCTGAGTAAATACCTGAAAGAAGTGATGGAATGAGCCAGGCATCTGTTGTTGGTGGTGGTGATAGGGGAGTTGACATTATAGGCAGGGGGACCTGCAAGGCCATAGCGGGGAGCAGTGTGGCTGGAAAGGAGTTGGATTGGATGAGGTCAGAAAGATAGCAAAGGCCAGATCAGGTGAGTCCCTTAGGCATTAGTAAAGAAACTCCACTGTAGGACCTCCTGGGACAGGGGAGCCAGTGAACAGACTACACAATAGTCTCCATGTGCTTAAGAGTCACAGAAATGGAAGCCAGAAACGGAGTTGTAGTTATGGTCAAGGAATTGAAAGACAGAAGTAGAGAGATGGGAGGATTTGCCTGAAGATTGAAAAACATGTACACAAAGCTCTGCTTGGAGGAATTCAGATCTAAGACTGATCAGAGCAGGGCCTGGATTCTAGGTGAGCTTCCATAGATGGCTTCTTTGGGTGGGGCCAAAGGATGGGTTTTGTGGAGTGGGCTTTCTGCTCATGGTTTCAATCAGCATGCACTACACTCTTCAGTTTGGATAGTTGAGGTTTCTCATCTTACAGTGTCATGAAAATGCAACTTCAAGCACCCACTTCTCTCATGAAGACTGCTTCCCCCAGAACCTCCAATATAGAAGTCATGAAATGACCACTTTCCTTGGGTTTTGACCTGGTCTTGGTCCAACTAGGGCCATGGTGCCCATGGATAGATTCAGCGGTGCATCTCGCCCTGTGGTCATGCAGGTCCGAGAGAACAACACAAGAGTTCAAGCAAACTATAAGCATCTGCAGAATAATCTGTTGTTCATTCTTGGTCTTTCATTGCTATTATTTGTGTCTTTAAAATATAACTTCTTTGTGGAAGATGTTTTGTGCTGAAAGGGAAAGCTTGGACTGCCCACTTCAGAGAACATTTCTTATTTTCTCTTCTAATTGGAAAAGATTGGGGAGGTTGACCTTTGTCCATTATAAGTCACAGTGGCAAGCAACAGAGTGGAGGGTTAATTGGCATTTGATGGAAGGAAGGGTGGGCTACAGCTGTTCCCTAATTGCCCATAATCTGTGCATATAAATGTTGAGTCAGAGAAGTGGCCATCATTGTTTTTAACCTCAATATTAAACTGAATTCAGATTTTAGCCCACAGGACAAAGGGTGTTAATAAATAAGTCTGGAGTTAATAAAATCCTCTAAAACAGGGAGAGGACATAGAATGGGTCTTTGTTCTTCCCTCTGTGTTTTTGTGTAGACTTTTGTGTGGGTCAAAGTATGTTATTTTTGTTCTTGTTAATTTCCTACTGCCTTTCCTTTCCATAAAGAAAGAACACTGTCCTCCTAAGCATTTCCAAATTAGAAAGAGGCAGAATCAAGCTAGATCCATGGTGTATAGTTCTTGGAAACTGGTGGTGCATGTTGGGTAATTTGATTTTGTGGTAATTACGAGGATTAACCATGAACTAGAAAAAGCTGCCTAGTATCATACTTTAAAATGAGCTCTGTGTCTGAGACTCGTGCCTACACTTTCTATTCATATAATAGAAATGTCCAGAAAATGGATTCGTGATGAAAGCACTGCTAAAATTAGAATGGCTAGAGATGAAGATCTATATGTGCTATTTCTTCCAAAATTGGAGATGATATATATGCACACATGACCTTTTTATTCTCTTGGGTTAAACTACAGTTGCTTTATTATTCATTCATCACTTCTTCTGAATGAAGCCATAGGAACTAGTTCTTGAGCTTTTTTCTTACTCAAATGTCAAGTGCTTCATTAAAGTAAATTCTTTGGTAGAGGGAACAGCCTGGGGTGTCCAGTTCATGAATCTTTTCATCATTTCCTCTTCGAATGATAAAATTTGTCTTCAGAGCCAATGTTCAGCCAGTATCCTGTGGCACATCTTGGAGAGCCAAGGTTAAGATCAATGCTTATGTTTTTAGTTGCTTTGAAATTACAACTGGAAATGATAGAATTAGTATTTTTCCAGGGGAGTTGCACAAAACAAAGAGCACTGGACTTCTCCAATATTGTTCCTTCTAAATTTTGTTTGTTTTCTTTCTAGCACAACACGGCAGGTGTGAACTGTGAGGAGTGTGCTGAGGGTTATTATCGCCCTAATGGGGTTCAAGTTAATGACACCTATGGCTGCACCCGTAAGTTTCATATCAGCTTTGTGTATCTAAGACTGTACGTACTGCTCCAAAAAAGCCATCAGGCCCAGTACTAACTGGTGAACAATCTCATTCTCTCTCTGTTCAGACTACTGGTTCTGCTCCTTGCTAGCTGTCTGACCTCTAGTTACATAAACTCTCTGAGCAGATTTCTTATAGGTAAATAGAAATGATAATATAATTTATAAGATTACATAGAATTATATTGAAGCCCCTAGCCAAGTACTTAGCATTGGACTGTTTTGTAAAAGGTTGCAATAAATATTAGTTCCCCTGTGTTCTCTTTTGATATGTTTCTGTGGTCCAGTAATTTCCACTTCTGTCAGAATTAGCATCAAAGCAACATAGTAATGAGTGCACATGGATTAGTAATAGTCATAATATTTAATATTACTGTGGTTCACTGAGCATTTGCCAGATGCAAAGCATTGCCGACTTACATGGAAATCATGGAGATCTTATTTAATTATGACAAAAAAAACTTAGGACATTGCATCATTGTCCTCATTGTTAGATAGGAGAAAACCAAAGGCTTTGAGTAGCTAAATACTTCAATCTGGGTGACAAAACCACTAACTAGTAGATCCAGGATGTTATTAATCTTTGTCTGGCATGACTGTGCTGCAACACATTTATTATACAGAAAAATGGCTCTAGTTTTCCCCTGTGGAACCGTGAGTCGTAGGCCAGATTATAGACTTTACTCTACACGTATAACCTATAGCAGTGATGGCAAACCTTTGAGAGCTTTCAGTGACACAAGCAGCCCAATTTGGCACGTGTGCCATGGGTTTTCCACCACCGACCTAGAGGCTATGTAACACTGCTTATTTTATGCTGTCCGGTTGTCACTGTTGGAAAACAAATCCAGCTCTGAAGTCAGTCTCTGTGCCAACCCCCAAGTGAATTCTTCCTATATTAACATTTGAGAACGTCAAAGCCCAAAGAATATGTAACACCATTTGCTTCTCTCTAGGGCACTTTTAGTTGTTAAAAAGTATTTCTACTTCCTTCCTTCTTTCTCATCACCCTACAGAGTATGCCTGTGGCTTGTCTTGTGCTCACAAAGGATGGGCATGGCAAAGGAAAACGGGACGTTGTTAATATAACCCTACCTGTTCAGAACCTTGCTTTATTGCTTTCCTAGTTTTGTTCCTCTTCATTAAGTGGTCCATAGATGCATGGAAGCTTGCTATCTATCAGTAGGACTCATAAATGGTAAACAAATTATGGGCAAGACATCAGAAGAGCCTTGTTCTCCCAGTTCCTCATAGGAGATGGACCAGATGAGTGATGGCAGTATTTTCGCTGTCTAGGGTCACTCACTGCCAGATCAAGGGAAGCCCCCAAGTTGGGATTACAAACCTCTTATACTCCAGCCATGTTACTTTCAAATGCAAACCTGACTATCATGTTTGGTTGCAAACACTGCTTTCAGCAAGCTGTACCCTTCAAATCTAACATTGGGGTGATGGGAGTGATCTTGTTAGGCTGTCTACAGACTATCTGTCCATATCTAGGCGTTGAGTCTGAACAGACCTGCCAGGAGTGACAGCCCAGCTTACCCACCCAGCTCTCTGATGGCAGCCTGTATATGAGTAGTTTGTGTCTCATTCAGGGAGCTGAGGAATGCTCAGCGTCATCAGTGACATTCTTGAGAGCAGCCCAGTGAGGATGTTCGTGAAAGCTGTTCCTGATAGCCCACGAGGCTCAGTTGCTGAGAACCAACAATCAAGGGTGGAGAGGGAAATGGCTGTACCCTCCAAGGGTAATTGGGGACCACCGATCCAGTGTGAAGCAGTGCTAGGAAATACCAGGACATTTCTGCTCTGCATGGTTCAGTGAAGGACTGATCCTTGGAAACTCTTGATTCTTTAGCTTGCCAGTGTGAGGCTGGACGCTCAGATGGCTGTGAACGGGGCTCTGGCCTCTGTCGCTGCAAGCCGAATTTCCACGGAGACTACTGTGAGAAGTGTGCGGCTGGATACTATAACTTCCCGGTTTGTTCTAGTAAGTACCTGCTGCAGGACAAGAGGCCACCCTCTCTGCTGTCTCTGGTCTCTGTGCATTAACACCTGAGGACATGGCGGGCGGGTGGGGGGACATATGTGGGGCCAGGGAAGTAGTAGTTACTCGAATGTTCCCAAAGGTCTGGAATGCGTAAGTGTTATGATGTAAATACATTTTATAGTCTTATTTATCCCTATGTTGTTATGTTGTGCTACAGACATTGTCATCTCATTAGGTTAGAGGGTCAAATATTGGATATTTCAACTTACTAGTAATCCATTCGTGTGACTTTTCTTAATAGACCCAGAAGAAATGTCATGAGCTTTCAGGTGTCTGTTTGTATACACATAGTAAATGTCATAGGGTGAAGGAGAATACATTTTTTCCCTCCTGCTGTGCAATAGGCCAAGCTATTTAGAGCCACCTCCACACACCTGCAACATCTTAGTGCCACTATGAGACAAGGCATATATTTGTTGGAAATTCTACAGACCATAAAGCAGCTATGCAAACTGGGGCAGAAGCGTTGGTTCTTTTTCTTCTGCAGCAGTAAAAACTGTACTTTTGGGTTAAGACAAAGAAACTTGGTCTCAAAAAGAATCCCCTTTCCCATTGCTACATTAGTTGTGGTAACTCCATCCCCACCCAGCCCCATGACTGCTACCGATGAGTCCCAGGAAAAGTATGTTGAGCTGTGGGAACACTGGGCAGGCCTCTTGTGAATGGGGTGACTCTATTTGTTCCAGTTTACACCTGCTGGCCTGGGGTAATTATTAAAATAGCACCCAGAGGCCAGACATAGTAGCACATGTATGTGATCCCAGCACTCTGGGAGGCTGAAGCAGGAAGATGGAAAGTTCGAGCCCAGCCTGGGCCACTTAGTGTCTTAGCAAGGCCCTGTCTCTAAATTTAAAAAGGCTGGGGATGTAGCTCAGTGTGAAGGCCCGGGGTTCAATCTCAAACACCACGAAAACCAAAACAAACAAACATCCACTTTCACTGTGGATATCGTCCTAGTTCAGATGATAAAATATATTTAAAGGAACCAATGTCTGAAGCCCAAATACCATGACATCACATTAGGACTTTATCAACTTCACATGTGAGATTATTGGATCGGAGCTGAGCACACATTGCCCTTGCTTTTCAGTAGAAAGAAGAAGAGACTGAGTCAGTTTTATAACAAACAAAATTTAAGAGAAAATATGTGAAAGAAGTATTTTTTAAAAGCTAGAATCAGTTTTACATTAAAAACCAATAAAACTGCTGAAAGAGCCAAGCTCGTTCCTGCTTAGGCTGAGACTTAGCTATTGTGAGCACAAAATACTCCTTCTGTCCATTAATCTTAAATCAGAATATCTGACCCATCTGGTTTCAATCATCAGACACTGGAAAGAGAGAAAACACTGCCCACTTAGCTTACTGTCAACGTGTTACCTTTCACTAAGTGAGAAAGCCTTCCTTCTGTTTAATGCAACTCAATATTTTACTTTAATCTCCTTAACCATAATCTGCATTTAAAAAAATTTTTTTAAATTGATTTTATTGGTACACTTTTGATATATATAATGATCGCATTCATCACAGGGAATTTGTACCTGTACATAATATTTCTTGATTCCTTCTTTTTTCCCCATTCCCTTCCCCTCCCTTCAAAACTCTTTCCCTTCCTTATTTACAGAAGCTTTGTTTCTGTTTTTTCCTTCTATTCTCTTTTTTCCCCTTCCCCTCTGCCTTGTTCACCTTCCCATTTGAACATTTTCTCTCTGTTTTTTTAATAAACTATTTTATAGGAACTCCCATTTTTCCAATTTCTACTCCAAGTCCAGAAGATCCAAGAGCTGGAAAAGCAAAAGGCAAGTAACTTCCTTTTTGGTTTAACATCAATGAAAATGTTATGTTCCACTTTCTTTTCTGACATCCTGTATGGGTGGCCAAGCTCAAATTCAAGTTCTCTTTCCTGGAGTTTGTCAGGGGACTTTTGTAGATGTCACCTACTTGACCTGTTCCCCACCCACATTCTCTACTCGGGCCTGTCCTTTCCCGTGGAACTGGCTCAATAAGGAGCATGAACAGGGTGTGGGTCAAATATCATTAAAGGTGGTATCCTTTGAGTGCCATGGCAGTCAGCAAATGGTTCTTGTTTATAAATTACAGAACTTAGTGCTTGAGTCCTGATTACAACACACTTCTCTCTGGTTTTCTTCTACAGGAATGCTCAGATCCCCTATTTTTAGTGTGTTTACAGTAATCCTATGTTATTCAATTTCTTCCTCTCCCTAGGTAGACTGGTCGTAACTTCAGGTAAAGAAATTTAATTGAGCTTTAAGGGAAACTCAGAGGTGTGTTACAAAATGTTAGGGAGGCTGTAAAAGAAGTACCTAGTGCAGTTAGGTTTGTTGGCGAATTTAAATGCGCAGATACCCACTGTAATTTGGTCTGTAGCACATTTTAAAAGCACCTATTTGGGGAGCCCTAAGTCCCAGCAGTGAATATTAGAAGCACAAATTTGTAAACTGCCAGGAAATATTCAGCCCTGGACAATACTGAACACCCTCTCATCCCTGAAAATTTTAATTCTTTAAGGCCCTTTGAAGATTCCAGGTCCTGAACTACTGCAGTTCTTGGGGCAGGGGCATGGTTCAGAACACTGCGTTTTCAAAATATAAATTCCTTTCTATTACCCAAGATCTTAATCTAGATTTCCAGGATGAAGCTCAGGCTTGTATTTTTAACAAGTTTTCCAGATAATCCTGATATATGTTTCATGTGAAGAACTGCAGATGGAGATGGTAGAAATTCCTTTCTAGTGGTCGGCAGACTTTACTGGGAAGGGTCAGATAGTAAAGATTTTGGACTTCATGGGCCTTATCTCACATGTCTTCAATGGCTGTTATAGTGTGGTTACAACCACAGGCAATACGGGAATGAGTTCATGTGGCTGTGTTCCAGAAAAACGCTATTTACTATAACAGGGACAAATTTGGCCCCCAGGCCATGGTTTACAGACTCAAGGATTACATCGGAATTTGGGTGTGGGATTCCACATCAGGCAATGGTATTTTACCAGATTTCCATGTGAAGCCAAGATTGAGACCACTATTCTAGAAAATTGGCCCTCTATATCCATAGAGTCTATATCTGCAGACCAAGTGACTGCAGATAGAAAATATTTCTTAAAAAGTGTCTGTACTCAATGTGTACAGAATTTATTCTTATCTTCATTCCCTATGTGATACATTGTAGCAACTACATACACAGCATTTACATTGGGTTAGGTATTTTGAGTAAGCTAAACCTGTTTTAAAGTATATGAGAGGATGTACACAGGTCATATGCAAATACTACAGATACTATGCCCTTTTATACAAGGGACTTGAGAGCATTCTCAGATTCTGGTATCCTGGAGGTACCAGGGATGACTTTACTTAATTCTCAGCACTGAAGAGCTGGAACAAATGAGAAAAGTTTTGCAGGTCTGTCTGTGTTCAGGTTTTTCACTGTATTTCATGACCTTGGATATTATTAGAATTTTCCAGGTCAAGAGTTATTATTAGACGCATCTTCAAGGGTTCCTTTGGGAAATGACATTATACCCAAAGCATACTCTCTGGAGGGACACTTCTAGTCTTCCAAGTTCAAAGAGCAGTGACAAGCAAAACCAACAGCTGGAGAGAGCCTAGATGCTTACTTTATCAGGGAGATTGAAGTGATCTGGGCTGGTCCTGTGAGCAGCCCATTCGGCCTGAAGACAGAGCTGACCTGTTTTATTATTGAAGGAGGATTCTTGACAAAGATCATGAAAAGGTTTGGATTCCCCCAATGGCTTTGTAAGGAGGAGCTGCTTGTCCTTGTCAGGGGCCTTACTAAACAAGGAGAACTGCAAGCAGTTCAGGGGACAGCCTTGGGGGAAAGCTTTCCTGGGGATCTCCTCCCGAAGTGGGCACTTTATCTACCTGGCAGATAAGGCTTAGAGATAGGCAAATTCTGATGGCTTAGTTGGAAACTCTGCAAATAAACTAGAATTTAAGGAATGGTGTTTACTGAGCAAAAGTGCAGGCTGCAGTGTTTAGCATATTCTTTATTCGTTGAACTTTGCTTAAGTACCTTTTCTGTACTAGGCCTTGCCATGTAGTTGCTGTGCCCTGAGAGCCCCCAGTTTGGGACAGACGACAGCAGGAGCTAAGAGCAATGGCTGTGAAGAACAGCGCGGCATGCAGGACACCAGCCCTACAGCCAGAGGCAAAGACAGAGGGAAGGGAGAGAGGCAGGGTGGAGGGGGACAAGGAAGGTAAGTAGGTTTCTCTAGAGCAAAGAGGAGATTTGAGCTGTTTGGAGCACAAAGAACAGTTATCCAGGCAGAAAGGAACAAAGAGAAGGCATAGAGATGGACAGGGATGGCAGGGGGGCCCTGGGCTGAGTCACAGGGTGGGGAAGAAGCCCAGGGAGAGGTCACCTAGAGGGTGGGAAATCTCTGGGTGGGGAGCCAGGGCACAGCCATGCCTCATCTCAGGATGCTGTCCCCACCAATGACATTGCAGATTTGTTCCTCTGTGATGATTGTTTTACAGCAGGTGACAGAAAATCATCTTAGGGAAGGGGCAGCTTTTCTTAATTTACATGAAAGGTGCTAGTGGGTCACTGGCAGCCTGGAAGACTTGAAGGATCTACTCTGTCACACTTGTGGAGGACGTTGGACTGTGTCCAGAGGCATTGGGTCATCTTTGAAGGTCTTAAAACCAAGAAGTGATATGGAAAAGTTCACAATTTTTGAAAGATCACTCTTGGTGCCAGCATGGAGAATGAGTTAGAGGGCACAAGGCAGGATATAGATGGCCTTCTTAGGAGAATTTTAGAATCAGAGAGGCAAGAAAGGATGAGGTCCTGAACTCTGGTGGGAGAGAAGGATTCAAGAACTGTATTCATGAGACACAGTCACATGGCCTGGGAGGAGTGTGGGATAGTCTTTCTGTTTCTGTCGTATGTCAAGATTCTTTGAATCTCAATGCTAAGGTATAGACCAAGTTTGTCATCAAATCTCAAAGCTTGGTTTAATACTGAGACTATAATTCACAGAAAGAGATTCCCTTTCCCTGAAGCATTCTCAGTCTGCATAGCTGTGGCCTTGGGACCTTGTGTGGATGCTGTGAGGGATGAACAGGGTGGTCCTCATGCCAGCCTGAGCTCCAAGGCATCTCCGGTCATGAGCGTGCCCTCGGTCACTTCTGTAGGGAATGAGGAACTTCCTTCTACCCTCTTAGGCTCTGTGACTGGTCTTAAGAATTAAATGAACATAAGGCTGATTAACAGGGAAAAAAGCATACAATTTATTTAGTATTTTACATGAACACAGGAATCTTCAGTAGGAAAATAAAGACCTAAAGAAGCCTTTAGGTCCAACAGCTTATATACATGTTACACAAGGAAAAAAAATAGTGAGAATGTGACAAGACAGTGGATCTGTGGGACAATGGGTAGGAAATATATGGAGAAACTAAAGGTGGAGAAGGGTGATTTCTACAGTGTTGCTTACCAGATCCATTCCAGTCAATTCTCTGTCTTTGGTGCTAAGAATGTCCCCTTCCTGGGTCAGGGAAGTACCTTTCTCATGGGACACCTTATCACCTCCTTTGAGGTAGGAAAGGGAGGGCAGAGAGCCTTTCCTGTTGTTTGTTCAGTGCCTGGGGGTCAAAATAATCCATGTCCTAGAGGGATGAGTGTCAGGGTGCCCAAGTCTCAGATGCCCAAGCCTCCTACCCAAAAGCTTTGATAGCTGCATATAACCTATGCACACTGTCCCATATACTTGAACCTAATTCGACATCAGTACTATGTAAACAATTGTTATACTGTATTGCTTAGTGAATAATGACAGGGAAAAGTGTACACACATTCAGTACACACAGATTTTTTCTCAAATATTTTCAATCCATAGCTGGCCAAATCCACAGACACAACTCCCATGGATAGAGGGCCAACTGTATTTTGTGTGGTGTGTTCCAAACTGCTTCACTTCCGTGCACTTTTTATCAAATTAAATGACTGTCCAGTTTAAGTATGAACAGATTAGAGATCAGGCAACGACTGTAATGTTGCTCTGAATTACTTTCTTATCCTCAATTACTACATTAGAAAAATTAATTCCACAATTTTGTTATTAATCTTTTATCTGAAAGGTTAAAGGTTGAGGGCAAAGGAGAAGAGGAGAAATTTAGCTAACTGCTTACATTATCTATTATTTTAACCATAGTAAAAAAATCTTTCTAAAATGCACAAGTCTTCCCTCCCTTTGTAAGTAGGGTGAAACCAGTCAAATCTCTGAATCTTTCAAGCTCTTCCTTAGGGGAACATTTTTCATATTTAGAAATGTAAGTGTTTTCAATATGAGATTGGGTGGAATATCTATCTATCTATCTATCTATCTAACTATATCTACCTATCTAGATAGAGATCTAGATAGATAGAGATATAGATATATAATATATTCTGAAAGTTATTTTTTAAATTGTCACCAATTTGTATTCTTAGAATAATAGAAAGAACATGGCTTTGGAATCAGGCAGACCAAAGTTCAAATCTTGACTCTGCTCTCCTGGCTGTGTGAACTTGGGCGAGTTAATTACCACTTCTGAGCATCTTTTTCCTCAACTATGAGCTGCATACCTATCTCACTGGCCTCTTCCTTGACTTTATTATTCATATTCATAATGTAGTCAAGGAAGAGCCCTCTCCTTTGGCGACATATTTATTTCCTGAAAAATACTCTTCGATGGTAGAAAGGTCCTAGTGTGAGTGCTCATGAAGTCTTCAGGTGTCTAGACTTTCGCTTCTCCATTTTTGCTTAATAAATTGCCCCAAAATGTAGAGGCCTAAAACCACAGAGGTCATTTCCCTCCCTTGTGTGGGCTGTCAGGGTGTTCTTAGGTCTGCTGGGGCTGTGCTTGGCTGGGGATGCTGGCACCTCTCTCTCCATCCCCTCATCCTCAAGAAAGCCAAGCTGGGCTCTCCCACGCTCTCAGGGTCTCCAGAGGGTGTGGACCATGCAAGGTGGGTGGAGACCTGGGCTCAGAAGTCACAAGACTGCATTGGTCTCATTCCATTGGTCAAAATCGGTGATGTAAAAAATGGAAGCCAGTGGGTGATGTCAAAAATGAAACTGTAGTGAAAAGACAAACCCAGCCAAGACAGAGAACAAGGAGAGGGAGGGAAGCTCACTTATACAGCCATGAGGGAGAGCTTCCAAGGGCTGAGACACACCTGAAAGGTGAGAAAGAGTGTCTGTACCCAGGACCAGCTAGGAGCTGGCCGGGCAGAGGTACCTGCTTGGGCAAAGGCCATGAGGCAGAAAGTGCTGTGTGGGGCATCAGAGGCTCTTTGGCTGCTGGGAAGGTCCCGTTTCTGGGGATGAAGTGAGACACTCCCAGGGAAGCCCCCAAAGCTGCACTGGCGTGACATGGGGCTGAAATTATGTCCATTTCTTCTCTCCTATAAAGTGGAAAGTGGAAGGTATAAATGTGTTTAATTCAGAATTACCACTGGGTGGGAATCTACTATGTTGGAGTTTTACTGTACAATACTCAAATTAGGAAGGCAAAAAAAGGTCTTTCCACAGAGATAGATGTTGAAAGATTATAAATATATTGTAAACTAGTGCCCATCTCTGGGTGTTTTTTAAAGGGTGCCTCTGACCTTCCTGAATATTTACTTTATTTCCCTTTAAGAAGGTGGAGAATGTTTACAAGCCATCCTTCATTGCACTCTATTTCCATGATGGAAACCCAAGGAAGGGAGAAATGCACAAAGGCGTGGAGAGTGAAGGCCCTGCTGACATCTCTGGTCCTTGTCCTTTGCAGAGTGTGACTGTAACTTGCAAGGTGTCCTCCCAAGAGTATGTGACAACCAGAGAAGGTGCCTGTGCCGCCCGGGAGTGGAGGGCCCCCGATGTGACACTTGTAGCATGGGCTTCTACTCTTTCCCTCTTTGCCAAGGTGAGTGAGCAACACATAGCCTATGGATCCATGCTCCGAGATAAAGTCCTTCCTAAGAAGCCACACAGGACCTTTCTGGCAGGTCTGTGTGGCCTGCAGTTTAATAAATTAGCATCTGGCTTATATGTGCATGTTACACATGTCTGTCCCCCTGGGACCTGGTTACCAGTACCTCTTGTCTTCCCAGCCCTCCCTTCCTCCTTCCTGGTGGCAAAGTGCCTGGACTGTGGAGTCAGCTGCCTGGGTTCAAGCGCTGGCTCTGGTGAGGAGGTTGTAGGAACTGGCCAGGTAAAGGAGAGCAAGCAAGGGATCTATGGAGAAGAAACAGCACCTGCAAAGTCAGACACAGGAAACCGTAATTGCCTCCTTCCGGGTACTTGGAAGCCAAGGGTCCCACCTAGTAAGTCAGGAGGGGCAGAGGGAGTGGGGAGGAAGCATCTGGCTGGTCCTGAGTGCATCACAGGTAGGCCATAGACAGAGGGGCTCAGAGTGGCAGCGCAGCCTCAAGGTGTGCAGAAATGCTCAGCAGCATCAGGAAGGCAGGCTTTCCCTTATCGTCCATCTTTCTCATCTTATTCAGTTCTAATTTGCATAACCCATTGGCATCCCGAGCCCGGCTCTGAGAGAATCGGGGAAGTGTTGTCTTCATTTTCCTCTATCTGAACATGAGAGATGGAGAGACTAGGCATGGATCACCCTGGTGGGCAAGATGAGGCACCTGGAGGCACCGTTTGTGGGGACAGGAGCAAGAAAACCCTCCTGACCCTGGAGGACCAAGCATGGGTCACACTAGCTGTGCACTTGAAAACCACTTCTCCGTTCCTGAGATGAGTGCATCCTCATCCCATTTTTAGGAGGCTCCGGTAGGTACCTAAGTGCCAAGCCCTCTCAGCCTGGAACCACTCGCTCCTACATTAGTTATTGTTCTTTTGCCCTTTTCCTCTGCGGCTCCATCTCCCCTCAGCATCATGGTAAGAGCCTGTTTCCTGGGCCCAGTTCATTTTCCTGTTTGCTCATCTGTCTGAATGTAGACTCCAGACCCTACCCTTTCTCCAGTCCCACAGGTGTGCCCTCTGTGGAGACCTCTTCCCTGTCCCTCATTTCTTCACCCTAGCCTCTCTGGAGCCCTGGAAGCTCTCAGGAGTCCCGGCCAGGATACTGGGCCACCTGGAGGGCAGGAGGGTAAGGAGAGAAAGAGGATATCGTTTCTTTCTCTGTCTTAACATAAGAAATACAGTGTCAGAAACTAGAATTTCCAGTGCACTTCCTGTAGAAACAGCAGCACAAGTGATGCATGTGTTAGAATTGTGTGAATTATGCAAGGTGTGATTGAAATAATACAGTGAATGTTTAAATTTTAAAAAGTATTACAGTGAAAGACACATAGCCATGAATCCTCTTTACTGTACCCCCTCTTGATTCAAACATGCATCCCTTCTTTCTTACCACTTTATGAAGCAGCTCTAGAAGTCTTCTTTCATGTCTTCATGAGATGTGATCAAAAACACAGTGAATGCCACCACTGAGTGTCGTCTAATAAAAATGCAGCCTTGTAAAAACATTACCATGTGTTCTTATCCACTGGATCTGCACTTCTGGCTCTTTCCCAAAGTCAAAATGGCCATGAAATAGAATATACTCAGACATGACAGAAGACTTCAAGAACTGTTCCAGAAGGTGGTAAGAACAATGGGATATGTTCAAAGCCAGGGGAAGGATTTTGAGGAAGATTAATGGGAATGTCTTTTACTCTACTAACTTTAAAAAATTAAACACTCACCATATATTTTTTTATCGTAATGTGTACAAAAGGTAGCTTCTGTACCAAACTGCTTCTGTGGTCAGGTTTGATCCTTTGTCCTTGTATGTATTGTTTCTGTGGAAAGATATCCCAACTAATGGAACCGGCAGGAGGGAGGGGAGAAAACCACCCATCTCCCATGTCCACTGCAGGCCAATGCCTGAGGGGCTCATGTTGGGATTAGACAGGATTTTTTTGTTTAAGAGTAGGAAAAACTTACTGAGAGAAAGATAGCTTCTGTCTGAGAGAGACAGAAGGGGGGGCTGGAAAGTGGGTTGCCCCAAGATTTTAAGTAATAAAGAATATCTCTGTCCTATAAAAGCAGGGCAAGAAAGGACTGGGGAAGCCAAGTGGTTTATCTCATTCTCCAGATATTTAAAACAGGGCTATCATAGGTAAGCATTCTCTAGTCATGTTTTGGTTTTTGTTGTTTTTTGTTTTTTGTTTGTTTGTTTGTTTTCACTCTCCACATTACATCTTTGAATGTAAACTCTTTTGGGTTAAGAAGTGGACAAAAGTATCTCATGTCAATTTTCTATGTGATCCACTGACATTAATTTTAATTCTGTTTCAGCTGCCATCCTTATAATAAAAGCAAACCATTCTGTACCTGAAAGAATCTAGAGATCTTTCTATTTTCTCCTCAATACCAGCAACAATCCCAAATTCTGGTACAGTGAATTACAAATATTCCAACCTTGGCATTTACATGGGCAAGGTGGTCACCCCCCACACACACACACACTATATGGTGGAATTGTAACCAAGGCCCTGCAGGTTGAGAATTACTGAATTCCCAATCACCCTACCCAGCTCCCGCCGGCTGGTAGCATGGAGAGTCCACTTGGGAAGAGCAAGCTGAGAAGACGAGAGGCTGCCACCTCTCCCAGGATCCACTTGTAGAGGAGAGGTGTCACTCCTCCCACCCCCAGATCTGCTAGTTCAATGACTCCACTCAGGAGGAAAGGCAGGCCTGCATCTTTGCCAGAGGAATTGACTGCTATTTAAATATAGTGGAAAACTCTGTACCCAAGGGTGTTGTAGAAAATAATGAAAATCTTGGTGGATCACAATTAAAAGAGGCTGTAATTGGGATGCAAGCAGAACAGCAGAGAAGCCAAGAAGGAGAATCAGAGAAACAAACAGCCAAGAAAAGACTTCATGATTTCATAGATAATTTCAGAGGCTAGGAGGCCCATGAGCACATTGAAAGGCTGCACCAGGCCAGGAATGTAGCTCAGAGATGCTGCACCTGCCTGGCAAGTGCAAGGTCCTGAGTTTGATCTCCAGTACTGAAAAAAAAAAAAAAAAAGAACGCTGCACCAACTCAGAAGCAATTGGAGCAAGGCGTGGGTGACTGACTCAGAAACATCCCCAGACTACACACCAACCCATCAACACAGGATGAGGCCTCACTGGCATCAAAGTGAGCAAAGAAAGAAGAATCTAAAGTAATAGTCCTTGGCTGAATTGGAAGGGAAAAAGCAAACTCCCTAAACTATGATTGGAGCCTGCAAATGACACACACATATCCAGTGATGATGGATGAACATCTAAGTGACCACAGGAGCTTATGCACAACCTGAGGCAGCCAGGCCAAATGACAAAAACAAGAGGAAAAATCTAATCTGGAACATCAAAGACTGAACGTGGCCGGGGAAATAGACTGCAGAATTAATTCTGCCATGTCACTAAACAAATAATCAGTCAGTGAGACAAACAATAACAGTCTTGGTGATGGTGGTGAATCAGTAGCAGGGTTGCTACAATATATTGCTTAAAATGTAGAGTTTTCAAAAAATTATATGTTCAAAGAAACAGAAGTAGAAAGCAGACAGTGGAAATTGCTCTTGAATTAGGTCAGAAGGTGGAAAAAGTAGATAGACTGTAAAGCAGTTGTACCTTTCTGTGTAAATATTGATTAATTAAAGGAGACATGATGACAGTGTATCTTCAAATAGTGGGTATTAATACAGAGTAGAAGCTATTTAAAAGAAACAAACCCTAAGAAACAAATAGAAATTCTAGAGTTGAAAAGTATAATAACTGAAATGAAGAATTCATGCAAAGGGCTCAACACTAGATTTGAGCTGGTGGAAGAAAGAACCAGCAAATTTAATGATAGCTTAATAGAGATTATGCAATCTGGAAAACAGAAAAGAGAATGAAGGTAAATGAACAGAAATGCGAAGAAAGATGAATACCATTAAGTGCACCAACATATGTGTGATGTGAATACCAAAAGGTGAGGAGAGAGAGAGAAAGGGATAAAAAAAATAACCAAACAAATAATAGCAGAAGACTTCTCAAACTTGATGAAAGACAACCTGTACTTCTCAGATGTTCAATGAACTCCAAGCAGAATAAATGCAGAGGACTCCACACCCAGGTGAAGTTACCAAAGCAGTAACTTTGGTAACCACTATAAAGTTCAAAAGCACACCCAGAGTGATTTGTACTAACCAGTCCTGTGGCCTTGGAATCTCATGCCCTGATTGCTCAAGCCTGAGTCTCCCCATATTCTTGGAGCTGGGAGTGGAACCAACACATCTGAACCACATGAATGGAACAGGGGAAGGAATAGTTTCCCCATGGCAGAAACAACCAAGTTGAGATGGCAAAACTATGTGTCAGATCCTCAGCTTTCTGAGAAAATTTAGTCCCCTCAGATCCTATGAGACAGTAGGAACTCCTCTAAGCTGTAACTGCAGCATTTTTCTTCTTAAGAAGATGACAGCTGACATGAAAATCTCTTCAGTCAGCTACAGTGCATGAAGACGATGCCATGTCCTGTACTTTAAATGAAGTCAAGACTTTTCAGAAATAAGAACTTGTCTTCTCATTTACAATGTTGGTAGAGTTGGTTTGGAGCTCTGCTTGCAGAGGTCTCCCAAAGCCTTCTGAACTCACCAGAAGCATGGAAGTGGTATGGTTGCTCACAGACTCTTAGGGGAGGGACTGGAGGACCCCAGCTGGCACTGTGTGGTCCTTGTGGTGAATGTTTGCAGTCAGCCTCCGCTGGTCCCATTTGCAGTTCTATCATGGCTCTGGTTAGGGGAAGAGTCTCAGCCTGCAATGCAGAGAGGGCCAGGTAAATCCTGTCCTCTAATACCACCCCCTTTTATTTTTCAGTTTTTTCTCCACTCTACTCAGAGGGAGTGGATGGGCAGTGAGGGAACATTGTTTAGGCTTTGACATTCAAGCTGGAGGAAGGGAAGCAGCCTGCCTAGTGTCCTATCCTTGTTGAGAACTAATGCCCGCTAGTGCTTGTCCAGCCTTAGAGAAGCCCACAAGTGCTCACATGCAGTTCTCTGAGTTCTACAGGAAATGATGCGCCATTGTCTTTTTCCTGGGTGGTGTCCAGGTCTTTCCTGCAGCCTGTTGCTTTAGGTTAGAATAATTTGGTGAAGGGTTTGGGATCACCCAGCATGTTCTCCTTGCTGGTCTCCCTTCTCTTGCATTTGTCTTCTTTCCTGACAGCTTTTCTGGTCATTTTTAGAGGAAGAGAATAAATTGACCCACTGAATTTTAGAATTGAATGTGGCTCAAAATGTTACATCAGGTGGTCTAATAGATTTGAACCAAAATCTGTTCTTATGGCTCTGCTTTTTATTGCTTTAAAGATTTAAAAAATATTCTTTAAATGGAATTTTAAAACATTTCTGTTCATGCCAATTACAGACCTGGATTTATGTTCTGCACTAGATTAATTGAATCCAGACTTTTCTAAGTATGCTGTATTCTCCCATTTTGACTTTGGTTCACAAAGTGCCCTATGATTTTCTTTCTTAGAAGTAGAAATAAAACCACCAATAAGAGGCCAGATTGGCAAATTGTCTACATGTTTATAAAACATATTTGTGCATATTTGTTTAGAAGGCTGAGGCAGGAGGGATGATTGCAAGTTTAAGCCTAGTCTGGGCAACTTGGCAATTTAGTGAGACTTTGTTTCAAAAAAGTATGAAATTATTTCTGGCTATGTGCATAAAGTACATATGAATTTTGTGCTTAGATTTGGGTCACATCCCTAAGGTATCTCATTGTGTTTATGCAGATATTCCAAAATCTGAAAAATCCTGAAACACTTCTGGTCCCAACACTCTGGTCCCAGGCATTTCAGATGAGGGATGCTCAACTTGCATTAATTTTTTACATTGCTAGGGAGGAAAAGTGTCTTAGGGCACAGCAAATGAGAAGTAAAGAGGAATTCCAAAGGACCTGGACCACAAGAGAGAACAGAATTAAAATGCTTTTGGAGCCTTACAGTATTTCCATGAGTGAGGAAAAAGACGCCCAGGGCTGGGCTTGGCATTGAGGTTTGGCGGCTTTCACGGACAGTTGGATTGAAGTGAGAAGTGCATTGCCAGATTGGGTAATTCGTTTAAAACAATGTATGTGCTCTTAAGGGCAAGTCTTTGTTCTCGCCTCCGGAGTGTTCCCAGACTGCAGTCCTAAGGGCCAGTGTGTGCCATCCACACCATGCCATGGAAGTATAGCCACCACGCCGGGCGAGTACCCCGGCTTTTCTTTGAGACACTCACCTCCCTTTAGAGAAAAATGAGCTTGAATCAGCCAGGGCTCTCCTGAGAAACAGCACTAATAGAATGTGTGGATATCTAGAGAGAAACTTATTTTAACAGACTGGATTGTGGCTTGTGATGGCTGGCAGTTCTGAAGTGTGCTGGGTAGGCTGCCAGGCTGGAGCCCCAGGGAAGAGCTGATTATGCAGCTACGGTTGGAAGACAGTCTGGAGGCAGAATTCCTCCTTCTTCCTAGGGGGATGGCAGTCTTTTTCTCTTAACGATTTCAGCTGTTTGTGTGGATGATGATGGAAAGTTACCTGCTTTACTCAAAGTGTACTGATTCACGTGTGAACCTCATCCAGAACATTGGTCCACAGGACACCTGGACTGGCACTGGACTAAACATCTGGGCATCATAGCCTAGCCAAGTTGACACATAAAACTAACCAACACAAGTCACCCATGGGGCACCCACTCACATCTCTTTAAACCACATGTAATCTCTGAATAAACACTATAAGAAGGGCATAATTCTGCCTAGCATGATAAAACTATCATGCATACAATAAAAAACATACTAACCCTTTGCCCCGAAGAAAATGTGAAATCCCTGGGTGATGTTCACACTTCTTCTTGGTATTCTGTAACTTAAATTATACAATGTGAAGTCTGTACGTCTCATATTGTATGGATGAGGGAGGAAGACATACTTATTTCATATGCATATGGTATACACACACACACTCACCACATTCATACCAAAATAAGGAACAAATACTCGTTATAGTTCTATCTTCATCGTTTCTGTAACTTTCCATGTGGTCATAGCTGATAAGATCTTCTTCCACTGCCTGTTCCCTCTTCTCTTTGGCTTCAGCAGGCACCTCAGCTGGTCATGGTTCTTCACCTGGCAGAGTCACCCCAGTCCTCATTTTGTAGAGGGTCTAGGCCATTGGTGGTTTTGGGGTTGATGTTTTCCACTGACTTTAGTCACGAGGCATGGTAATACGGAGGGACACCATAAGGAATCTCCTGCATTCCAGACATATTCTTTTTTATCCCCATCATGGATTTCCCCTTGGTAATTTGGGAACAGCATTCCATCTGCCCTGTAATGGCCAAGAACATTTCCTTAGAAATCTGCCTCTAGGTGAGGACTTAATCTGCAGACTGGCCTAGTGGGGCCATGGGGCCATGGAAGAACAGTGATAGAGATGGCAGGAGGGGATCTGAGCCCTTGTCCTGCTACCTCTGAACAGCTGGTGGTGCAGCATTAGTCCTGTTTCTCCTATTTAGTTTCTTGTGGGGTAGGGAGTGTCCTATTATGTCAGTAATTCTCTAGCTCTTCTTCCGGTCGTGTAGTTCTTTGAGATCTGGAACTGTATTTTTGTATTTACCTCCACCACATAGCCAGCCACGGCACTACTGAACACAGTGTCTTCTGGCTGGGTGGATATAAAATGGGAGGGCAGGAGGTGGTGAATTCTCTGGGTCTCCCATTAATTGTGTCCCTCCGAACAAGTGACATAGCTGTTGAATTCCCAGGTAAGTTGTAAGAAAACTAGCTCAGTTCCCCTCCATCAGTGAGAATTTATTTTTTTATTCCAAGGACAATGAGGGAAAGCTCATTAACATTATTACTGAAACCCATTTTCAGAATAAGTCACCACTAATGGGCATCGAAGAGAATAAAAACTACATGGTCTTCTGGTCCCGCGGGGTGCTGTGGTTCTAGGCTTAGTCATATAGGGCTTGTTAGAACCCCAGAGGACCAATAAATAAAACGCCCAAAATGAGACTTTGCTTTATGGTTCTTTTCTTTCCCATGCTTCCACTTAGTGTGAAACCTTTGAGACCTTGTAAATAAGGTTCTTTTTATTTTTTTTAAACCAAGTACAGTGGATATTAATTTGGACCTTAGAAATACTAATTCATTGATTCCCACTAATTTGGAATAGGGTAAAGAACATTTTCCCAAGCAGTGGGAACTTGTGTGATTAGAATAATAGTTGGGTGACTCAGAAATGGCACTTAATTTCGGAATGTCTCCATGCAATGGTGGATTCATTGGGACCATCTCTCAGGTTCCTTCCAGTCTCATTAGGATGTGAAGCCCTCTGGCTAAAGTTAGCCAGGCCATTTCCATATGTGAGAAGCACCCCCAAAGGCCCCACCCGCCACCAGCCACTTACTGAATACAAAATGAACAACAGCAAGAAGAACAAGCATTTATGACAAGCATTGTCTCGGCTCTTTCAAGTATCATCTTACTCGGTCCTCACCAGGATCTTATCAAGTAGTTCAGTTCCATTCCTGAGAGGGGAAGCAGAGGCTGAGATCTGTCCCACAACTGGGATTTGGCTCCCAGTCTATTCAGAGTGGAGCTGGAATTGGCGTTTGGGTCTTTCTGGCCCCATCCCCGGGCTCTGCCCAGGACCCTTCCCTGCCCCTCCCACTCCCTGTGCCCAGAGTCTGATCAAGCTCTTTTCACCCAGCCTGCCAGTGTTCAGCCCTGGGATCCTGCTGGACGTCCTGCAACCGGGTGACTGGACAGTGCGATTGCCTGCCTGGGTTAACGGGACGGCAGTGTGACAGGTGCCTCTCAGGAGCCCCTGACTTCCCCCAGTGCCAAGGTAGGGACATCAGCAGAATGCTGTCGGGGGGTTTCTCTGAGGGCATGCAGCCAACCCCCCCAAAGGAGCCTATAAATCCCTTGCAGATCCACCCTGGTCGCCCCCACCTGTTTGAACCAGTCTGCCCCTGTTTAAATCCATTGAAACCACACACATTTGTGTCCTCAAAGAATGAGAAATGATGTGTTTTGCAGTTAAGTTTAAATCTGCGTGCATTGCAGAGTTGGGGCTTTTGGTGGATACGGCAGTTCTCTGAGCACAGCAGTGTGGCACTCGCTGGCCCTGAACTAAGGCGCAATGCTGTCTTCCTTGCTGGCTTTGCTGTGAGCCTGAGCTACACTGGGATCTTTCCAGCGGACCCTCTGACTGTGGCTGTTTGTGTGCCTCTCTGCTTGGTGCCTCTGCCCTCTGGGGCACTGTGTCATTACACCTGAGCACAGATGCCAGGAAAGGGGCCAAGCGGCTGGGAAAAAGTGGGCCAAGGAGGAGATGGAAACAGACCGAGCATGAGTTGGCCATGTTCTGTGACAGAAGGGACAGAAACGCGATGCCCACCTTCCTCCCTGAGCCCCCTGTTGTGGGCAGCCTCTGGGGTGTGTCAGGAGCTGCTGCCTGTTGTCTGGGGGCCTCTTGCTCTGCTGAGAAGAGAAATTTGTGGAGGCTGACCCAGGCTTTCCCGCCCGAGAGCATGGTCTCCTCAGCCCTGTCCCTCTCCTGATTGATAACACTCGGAGCTGTGCTGTCCAGAGCCCTCTGCAGACCCAGTTTCCCAGAACTTGCCAACCTGAATCCCAGGACCAGGGTTTCCTGAGGGTGGGAACCACAGGCAGTGGTCAGAGGGGGTACTGACCCCTGAGAAGGCCTGAGGGTCCCAGAAGGCGAGGGCACCTCAGGGCGGGCTGCCCTGTGTGGGGCTCAGGGAGTGGAAGGAAGCGTCGCAGCAGAGGCTGAGCAGCCAGGGCCAGTGGGCAGTGCTGTATGCGCACCTGGTGTAGGGACTGTGTATACCATGCTGGTCCTCAGGGAGGAACCCAAGGCTGGGCAGGGCCGTGTGGGAAAGGGAGCAGGAAGGTCTCATTGACTAATAGAGAAAAATGCAGGAGGGGTGGAGAAGGATTGTTGACTAACAGAGAAAAATACAGGGGAAAGAGGAGGAGGAGGAGAGACCAAATGGAAGTTGAGGTGAACAGAGACAGAGGAGACAGGCAAAAAGCTAAGGAACAATTTGTAGAAGAAACTAGATTTGATTGCAGATCTATATAAGATATGATTTGAAAACCAGGCTCTGAACAGGCTTGCCTAACCTGTTTGCCATTGTAAAGGCTGTGTAATAGCGACACTGAAACATTGGCCCTGCTCCACTTGTTAAAGAGAGATTTCATTAGGCTTGTTGTGCTATGTTGACAAAGGCAGGAATGCAAATAAATTGAGTGTGGTGTGTGTGTGTGTGTGTGTGTGTGTGTGTGTGACTTGGGATCAAGCCCAGTCAGTACCTTCACAATGAGCTATATCCCCAGTCCTTTTTAATTGTTAAACTGCCCAGGCTGGACTTGAACTTGTGGTCCTCCTGCCTCAGCCTCCCAGAGTATTGGCATTACAAGTATCCACCACCACACAGTGGCAAACAAATTGGCTTTATAAATGACTTTAGCACAGGTATAGAACAAAATGCTATAATAATTAAAGAATCAACTCTCGGTTAACTGAAAACTGAACTAAGAAATTCTGTGACTGGACAAATTAAAATCTCTTGGTACAATACTGCCCTCTACTGGACGACCCTAAAGATGTTCAAAATTTTACATTCTAGTCTTCAGTTAGATGTTTTATTAGGAGACAGGGAATTGAGTTGTTCAATGACAAAAGAAGGACCAATTTGGGAATTAAGAATCATCAACATTATTCAGCATGCCTATCTATGAACTGCACACAAAGTCTTTGCCACCCATTTATTTAAAAATATAAATATAGCCTCACTATTTTTAAAGACAAGCAAAAGTTTTAAAATGTGAAATATCAAGACAAAGTCAAACTGCCAGACATTGACAACATTTCTGAACCATGTACAGGTTTCGGTGGAGGTTGTGACCCAGCTGGAACCGCCAGCTTCACATCGGTGAGTAGAATTACAACTCTATTATTTGGACGCTTATTCGACAATAGCCACGTGGGAGCTTCTTGAAATTAAAAATAAATTACAAGAAGACCCAAGGCCAAATTTCTTAAAGAGGTCTGTGTTCTTTTTCCAAGTGCATAGATGATTTTTCATAAGCCAAAGAATAACATTTATTGAAAATTTATTTAAATGTTATATTTCCTGTAGGTTACCCTGAGGCCCAGGGTCCAGCAGTGGCTTTACAAGGGTAATAAAGTTGGCTGTATACAAACAGATTGCCCCACCGTTCCAGTACTGCAGGCACATATTGTGGTATTCTGAACAATTTTCTAAGGCCTGGAGAGGTTCCTCCGGGCAATGGGCAATGGGCAGACAGTGAGAAAGAGGTCCTGGCATCCTTAATGTGAGACTCGATTAGACAGAAGCCAGGCAGAGAATCTTGCTTTTTACCAAAGCACTCTCTGATGTACATCATTCTTTACTGATTCCCAATCTGTTAAGCATTTGGATATTTGTCCATTTAAACGTAGAGTCTACAGCAACAGCATGAACAGACACAATGTTATAAATAGGAACGATATTTACATTTTTCTCTCTTTCTGTATTGTCCAATTTCTTCTTAACAATAATGTAGATTATGTGTGCAGCAAGTAAATGAATAAAAGAAAAGGAAATTAGAAGACTTGTTGAAATCAATCCCCAGATATACTTCATTTACTTTTCATGGGCAGAATAAGGCTCTGTGACAAGCCTTTGCTCAGAATGCACGTTTGAAAACAGGTCTTAATTCCACTGTTAATTTGATTTTCCTTTAAAGGGGCATTGCCAATGCAAGGATCACGTTGAAGGTTCTACTTGTAATGTCTGCAAGCCATTGTATTGGAATCTGGCCAAAGAAAACCCCCATGGGTGTTCAGGTAAAGTTCCTTAGAACACATCATCACTTCTTATCTTGTAGCTTCTTGTTACACAAAAGTTATTTGTTGAAGCAATTCAATCTCTGAAATTCCATGAAATGTTTTTCCCATCAAGGCGTTTATGTTCTGTTCCCATATGTATGTTGTTGTATATGAAGGCAGCTACTTGAAAAATGCTCTTTTCCCCTTTGCTTTTATAACCTACCCTTTTTGGCTTAATTTAAAATTTATACCTGAATTGATGCCAGAATAATAAATTGCATTCACTGAGTTAGGGGTACTAAATGAAGCGAGTATCTTTAAATAGAGTATATTTTCATGCCAGCACACCAGCAATGACCTTGACATTGGGCTCATTTTAAAAATCCCATGCCGTTGCAGCTTTTGTCTCGGAATTGCCATAAACTGTGACTCCTAGATGGGTTGTATTGATTGACCTGCTCTGCTCACTCCAGAAAAAAATCCAATTTTAGGTGCAGCCGTGTGAGCGGCAGTGCTGCTGACGTGTGCGGGAAGTGCATGTGCTGGGTGGCAGGCATTTCAGGGACCCGTCCACGGTGTAACCTTGTTTCAAGGACACTTTCTTATCTCCACAGAGTGCAGGTGTCATGAGGCGGGAACGCTGAGCCAAATTGGAGAGTGTGGACAGGTAATGTGGGCTGCTTTTCATATAAGAGTGGCAGAACATTGTCGCAGTCATTACTGGGTTTCCAGGGGAGGAGATGGGCACCCCTCTGGCTGTACACTCATGGTCACCTTTTTCAGATCTGGCAGCCTTGCTTCCTATTGGACAATGAGCCAGTTCTCAGTCTTGAAGATGGCTAATTCTGTAGCTCTTCTCAGTTTTTCTCATTGGGCTCATTGTTCCACAGGGAAATGGGGCCTGTCTCTGCAAGGCCCATGTGACTGGAAATGCCTGTGACACCTGCCCTGATGGATATTTCACTTTGAAAAAGCAAAATTACTTTGGATGTGAAGGTAAACCTGCCCAATGGGTCCTGAGGCAAGCAGAGGTGAAGGACAGAGACTGTCAGAGACGTCTTCTCAGGCCTGATTTCTGGAATAGCACTGAAACATCCAGTCCTGGGATTTGGCCACATATTCAGCAGGCACAAGTCATAGATCAAAAATGGAGCTGCTTCAACTTCTCTCTTACGAGATCACCATTGGTTTAATTATTAGCAAAAACAATTGGGATGGGAGGGCACCTGATTGTGTTACAAATAACAGCAATGCTTAATCATTTTAAAGCTGTATTTTGTATTATCCGAAAAGCCAGTGTTTTAGAGACGGGGTTGTATTACATAATGCCCTTGCAGGAGAAGTTGGCCCATAAGGATACTCTTGGCACCCCGTCTGCTCCTTAGCGCATGTTGTTTACAGTAGTGCTCCTGGCACTGTCACCTTTGCATGTGACACTGGTGACCACCCTGCCTGCAGTCATGCACTTCCAATTTAGAAGCGGACTTTTGGAGGTTCAGGCCATTTTCCCTTAGGAGTTTCCTGAATATTTCAAACCCCTGCCAGATATAAGATCTGACAGAGGAAAGAAGGTCATTAGCATTTCCTTCTTGCAAAGGGAGGGAGACCTTTTCCTGGAGGTGGTCAGATGGGTAACGGCATCTGTTTCCTGACTTTCAGGGTGTCAGTGTGACGTTGGTGGGGCACTCACTCCCACGTGCAGTGAGCCCCACGGGGTGTGCAAGTGCCGGAAGCACGTGGTGGGGAAGACATGCCAGAGGTGAGTCTCCAGGAGGCACCCCCATGTCCGTGTGCTGGGAACTGTCTTAGACCTTCCCCTCTGTGGCAGGTTCTGCCCTAGGGGTCAAGCGCAGAAGAAGCTGTATGGCATAACCTGCAATCTGGACCTTTGTCTGGGAGTTAAGTAAAATAAGATGTAAGGTTGCTCATAAAACCTACACTTACAGGTTCCCGGGTTTGGATTGGACAGGTGCAAAAAGCCAGGTGGGCAAGTGACAGCTTGGGGAAGCTGGGCACAGAGGCCACTTCCAGCTAGGGGGTTGGGGGAATAACAAGGGGTGGCCCTCATATGCTCAGGGGCCATTCAGCTTCTGCTTCTCTGTGGGACCCAGGAGTGAGGGAACGGAGAGGGCAGGTGTGTTGCAATGGGAGGTATAAAAAAAAATCTTTCCAAGTGGGGACGAAGCCCCTCCTCTCTTGCAGAAGCACCTGAAAACAAACTCTGCAAGCAAGGAGCGAAGTGGAGACTGAGACCCAGAGGGCTGTAGGAAATATGGCCACACACTGCCTCTTTGCCTGCTGTGTTTAGCAATTTATATGTGGCGTGTTCAAAAACACAGTGAAGGCTGCTGCTGAGTGCCATCTAGTGGAAAGGCAGGGATTTTCATCACCAGAAGCTGCACATGGAACCTTAGTAATAATGTGTGTGTGACAAGTTTCAAATTGTTCAGCACAACCTGTCTGTTGCGGGCTAAGGTTGAGAGGAGGTGAGTTGTAGTGTGCTGTAAATCATGGATCACGAACAATGCATTTCATTGGAGTAGTGCAGTAGTACTACTTCAGATTCCAGCTTCTTAAGAAATGTCACGGGAGATGAAATGGGTCTGTGGTTACAATGCTGACACTGAAGTTCAGAGTTGTCCATGGAAATCACCCAGTTCTCCTTCTGTGAAAAAAAAAATCATGTCCATCAATCAAGATCCAACATCAAGATGATGCTGACAGTGTTTTTGACCTTGATGGAATTGTGCAAACTGAGTTTGTACCCAGGAACGCTAGGGTGAACTCTGCATACTGGAAGGGCTTATTAGAGTGTTGGAGAAAATGGCCTGAGAAATGAGCAAATGTTTTCATCCTCTGACATGACAATGCTCCAGATCACATATCACTTCCAGTACAGCAATTTCAGTCAAATAAAATCGTCACTGTGTGTCCTCATCCTCCTTATCCACTGGGCCTGCCACCATGCAACTTCTGGCTCTTTCCCAAAGTCAAAAATGAGCATGAAGTCCACCTCTTCTAGCCCAGAGGAAAGGGCTTTTGGGCTGCGCTCTGTCCCGCTGCTCCCAGCCCCTGTCCCACCTCTCCCATCTCAGAGAAGGTGAGCCACATGGGCGCCAGCAACACCCCCCTACCCCCCAAGTAGAAATGAGAAGACCCTTAAATAAGTCTCAAAACCAGACTTCCAGATCACCTATAGCAACTCCAAAGGGAAATGAGATGGAACACTCTGATACTCAACCACCTGGACCTACTAAACTGGCAACAAAAGGGGATCTGGAAGAAATGAAATCAGAAATAATTTCTCAGATAACAGGAGAGATTGTGCTCCTAGTGCAAGACATGATTAATAAATCTAGAAAGGAGCTGAGGAACATGATGGAATCCCAACATAGGAAACAAATGGAATCCATAAAACAGATGCAAATAGATTTCCAGAACATGAAAAACTCCATTGAAAGTCTACACAGCAGAATGAGCCAATGTGAGGACAGAATTTCAGATATAGAAGATAAGATTGCAATTAATGACCAGGAAAAGAAAAATTGCTTCAAAATTATAAGGGAACAAAAGAAATCAATCCAGCAGCTACCAGACAATGCAAAGAAGAATAACATAAGACTGATTGGAGTCAAAAAAGAAACAGAAGAGAATGCAGATGACATTAAAAAACTGTTCACAGAAGTAATGGCAGAAAACTTCCCAAGCAGGGGAAAAGAACTTGACATACAGATAAGTGAGGCATATAGGACTCCAAATAACCTTGATAAAAAAAATCTACACATAGGCATATAATTGTTAAGATTCCAGAAATTCAACAGAAGAACAAAGTTCTACAAGCAGTTATTTCAAGAAAAGAAACAAATCACATACAAAGGAAAGCCCATCAGAATCACAGCAGACTTCTCAACACAAACCATCAAGGCAAGAAGAGCTTGGAGTGACATATTCCAAGCCCTAAAAGAAAACAGCCTCCAACCCAGATTGATGTACCCTGCAAAACTAGCTTTCAAAATGGATGGAGAAATAAGATACTTTCATGACAAAGAGCACCTTAGGAACTTCATGAATACCAAACCAGCACTCCAAAAAATTTTACACAATATCCTAAGAACAGACACTGGGGATCACAACCCCAGGAAGCAAAGCAGAATGAACCCATCTGGCACAACAAGAAATTAAATGTAAAGGGAGAGAACCCAACAAAAAGAAAACATCATGGCAATGATAAGTCAATACATTTCAGTTATAACCATCAATGTTAATGGTTTCAATTCACCAGTCAAAAGAAATAGACTGGCAGAATGGGTCAAGAAGCAAAATCCAACAATATGCTGCATACAAGAAACACATTTAATTCAAAAAGGAAACTCATAGACTGAAAGTTAAAGGGTGGAAAACAATACTCCATGTGATGGGAACCTGAAAAAAAGCAGGAGTAGCTATCCTCTTGGCAGATCAAGCAGATTTCAAATGAACACTGTTTAAGAGAGATGAAGAAGGACACTACATCCTTGTAAAGGAAACAATCCAAGAGGAAGAGATGACAATCATAAATATCTATGCACCAAACACTAGTGGGCCCAACTATATAAAACAAATACTAATGGACATGCAAAGTCATATGTGCACTAATACAATTGTAGTGTGGGACCTCAACACCTCACTGTCACAAATAGATAGATCAACTAGACTAAAAATAAATAATGAAATACTAGAACTCAATTGAACTCTTGAACAAATGAACTTAACAGATGTTTACAGAGTCTTCCACCCCACAAAATCAGAATATACATTCTTCTCAGCTGCACATGGGTCATTCTCCAAAAGAGACCACATACTTGAGCATAGAACATATTTAAGTAAATGCAAAGGAATTGAAGTTATCCCCTGTATATTATCAGATCATGGTGTGATGAAATTGGAGATCCATAGCTAAAGAAACTGGAAAAATTTCATAAACACGTGGAAATTGAATAACACACTTCTGAATAACCAATGGGTCACAGAGGAAATTACAGAAGGAATCAGACAGTTCCTTCAATTAAATGACAATGACAATACAACATATCAGAATCTATGGGACAAAAGGAAAGCAGTCTTCCGAGGGAAATTCATAGCAGTGAATATGCATATTAGGAAAACAGAATGAGCCCAATTAAACAACCTGATGCTGAACCAAAGAAGACCAGGACAACCCCAGAGCTCATACAAGGGAGGAAATTATAAAGATCAGAGGAGAAATCAATGCAATGGAGACTAAGAGAATGATACAAAAAAAAAAATCAATGAAGCTAAGAGTTGGTTCTTCGAAAGAATCAACAAAATTGACAAACCCTTAGCCAACCTTACCAGAAAAAGGAAAGAAAAGGCCCAAATGCATGCAGTTAGGAATGAAAAGGGTGAAATGACAACAGACCCAGCAGAAATACAGAGGATCATCAATACCTACTTCCAGAACCTATACGCCAATAAGATGGACAACACAGAAGAAATGGACAGATTCCTAGATACATATGAATTACCAAAGTTGAACGAAGAAGACCTAAAAATTCTAAACAGCCCAATATCAACCAATGAAATTGAAAACGTAATTCAAAACTTAACAACTAAGAAAATCCCGGGCCCTGATGGCTTCACTACTGAATTCTACAAGACATCTAGAGAGGAACTACTGCCACTACTGTTTAAACTCTTCAGTGAAATTGAAAGGGAAGCAATACTCCCAAATTCATTCCTGGAAGAAAGCATCACCTTGATCCCCAAAGCAGAGAAAGACTCAACCAAAAAGGAGAACTATAGGCCAATCTCACTAATGAACATAGATGCAAAAATCCTTAATAAGATACTGGCAAACAGAATGCAGAAGATCATCAAGAAGATCATACACCCTGATCAAGTGGGATTCATCCAGGGATGCAGGGATGGTTCAACATATGCAAATCAATCAATGTAATACACTGTATCAATACAGCCAAGGACAAAAACCATATGATTATCTCCATAGACACAGAAAAAGCATCTGACAAAATCCAACATGCATTTATGATAAAAACCTTACAAAATATTGGAATAGATGGTCTCTACCTCAAATGATAAAAGCCATCTATGAAAAACCAACAGCCAGTATCATACTAAATGGTCAAAAACTGAAAGCCTTCACACTAAAATCAGGAACAAGACAAGGATGTCCACTATCACCACTCTTGTTCAATATAGATTTGGAAACATTAGCCACGGCAATTAGACAAGAGAAAGAAATAAAAGGAATAAAGATAGGAAATGAAGAAGTCAAATTGTCATTATTTTTTTCCCCCATTAAGTTTATTGGTACATTTTCGGTATACAATACAGTTGTATTCATCATTGGAATCTTGTACCATTACATGAGTCTCTTGGTTCTTATTTTTTTTTCCCTTCTCTTGCCCTCCCTTCAACCCCTCCACCCTTCCCTATTTGCAAAGACCTCGTTTCCATTTTTTTCCTCTTCTCATATTTTTTTCCTTTCTCTTTTTTTCCCTTCCCCTACCCCTCCCAGTTCCCCTGCTCTTTTAGACCTTTTCTTCCTGTTACACAATATCAGTTGAAATTTTTAAAATTACAATATCAAGATCTAGGAGACATTACCACAGATTTTACAGAATTTAAAAGGATATAGAAACCATATTACAAAAATCTTTTTTGAAATAAATTTGACAACTTCTAAGAAGTATCTTGGAAGATAAATTAATGAAACTAACTCTGGAGGAAATATAAAATTTGAATAGCACCTATTAAAGAAAGTATATTCCTAGCTTGAAAACTTACCTATATGACAACAGCAAGCTCATAAACATTTTAACTGATAAATTATATCAAACAATTAAAGAAGAAAAAAGGAACACTTCTCCCCTCATATTAGGAAATCAACATTGTGCTAATCCTAAAACTGGATAAAGATACTAGAAGAAAAAAGTATGAACATAGATAGAAATTTGTTTAACAAAACAAACTATTGGAAGTCAGATCTGGCAGGATGTAGAGAGTGGTTTTGTAATAGGCATGGTAGTGTTGGTTCAGCATTGGAAGATCCACCCCCAAAAGTCATCATTTAAACAGAGGAAAAGAAAAAGCCATATGATCCTGTCACTAGTTGGAGAAAAAGTATTGGACTAAATTCTATAGCTGTTCATGGTAAAAGATATCAGGAGACTAGAAGCAGAACAGAAACTTCTCAACAGATTAAAGACAAGTACTCCATACTTCCAGCAAGAATGGCTTATATAAATGGAGAAGATACAATGCTTTCTCCTTCAGGTGGGGAACAAGGACAGCTATGTTTACTCTTTATCTGTCCATTAAACTTTGAAACCTAGTCCCCACCAAAATAGTCTGGCAATAAAATGATACAACTAGGATAGGATTGGCATGGCAGAAGCAAAATCTTTATATGTAGATGAAATGATCATCTACAGAGAAAATACTAAGAAATCTCTAGGAGCCCCTAGAACTTGTACTTGAATTTAGCAGGATTAGAAAACACAAGGTATATATAAAAATTCAGGTCTGTGTATACTTGCTATAATTTAAAAGTTATGTAGAAGTACAAAGGACCTAGAAAAGTTTTTAAAAAAACAGTGCTGGAAGACATTTAGTACCTAATTTTAAGACTTCTTCTAAAGCTACAGCAATCAAGGCAGTGTTGGTGTAAGGAAAGACATATAGATCATTTGAATAAAACAGAGAATCTAGAAATAGAACCACACAAATATGGTCCACTGAGTTTTGAAAGATTATTTAACATTAGCATTTTATAGAATATAAACTCAATTCAAGGGCCGAGGAAGAGATACTGTTTTCAGCAAACGGCACTAGAACACTTGGTATCCATATATAAAAAATTAACCTCAACCCTTTTTTTCCATACATGAAAATAACTTGAAGGGGTCTATGAACCTAAATAAGAAAGCCTAAAAGTATAAAACTTTAAGAAGAAATTATAAGGGAAAATATTTATGAATTCAGGGTAGGCAAGAACTACCTAGAATACAAAAAACATGACGTATAAAAGAAAAAAATTGATAAATGAGATTCCATCAAAATTTAGAACTTTAAATGACATCATTAAAATGAAAAGTAGTCCTTAAACAGACCATATTTACAATGCTTATAACCTATGACCAGAATATATAAAGAATTCTTAGAGCTCATTAGTAGACAACCCAATTAAAAAGTAGACATGACAAGATGATAAATAGCCAGTATAGCACAAGGAATGGTGTGCAACTAATAAAAAAATACTAATAAAAAATACTAATAAATAATAAATACTAATCAGTACAATAATAAGATTGAATTATACACTCATTAGGGAGATTAAGTTAGAAGTTTTAAAAGCCTTGTCATGACTTTTTCTTTTTGTTGGATTCTCCCCCTTTGTGTTTAATTTGTCATGCCCAATGGATTCATTCTGCTGGGTTTCCTGGGGTTGTGATCCTCATTGTCTTTTCCTAGAGTATTGTCTAAAATTTTTTGGAGTGCTGGTTTGGTATTCATGAAGTTCCTAAGGTGCTCTTTGTCATGAAAGTATCTTATTTCTCCATCCATTTTGAAAGATAGTTTTGCAGGGTACATCAGTCTGGGTTGGAGGCTGTTTTCCTTTAGGGCTTGAAATACATTACTCCAAGCTCTTCTTGCCTTGAGGGTTTGCATTGAGAAGTCTGCTGTGATTCTGATGGGCTTTCCTTTGTATGTGATTTGTTTCTTTTCTCTCACTGCTTGTAGAATTTTGTTCTTCGGTTGGATTTTTGGAATCCTAACTATTATATGCCTATGTGTAGATATTTTTTGATCAAGGCTATTTGGAGTCCTATATGCCTCACTTATCTGTATGTCAAATTCTTTTCCCCTCCTTGGGAAGTTTTCTGGCATCACTTCTGTGAACAATTTTTTTATGTCATCTGCACTCTCTCCTCTTTCTTCATTGACTCCAATCAGTCTTATGTTATTCTTCTTTGCATCATCTAGCAGCTGCTGGATTGATTTCTCGTGGTCCCTTACAATTTTGAAGCAATTTTTCTTTTCCTGGTCACTAATTGCAGTCTTATCTTCTATATGTGAAATTCTATCCTCACATTGGTTCATTCTGCTGTGCAGACTTTTGATGGAGTTTTTAATCTCTTGGAAATCTGTTTGTATCTGTTTAATGGATTCCATTTGTTTCCTATGTTGGGATTCCATCGTGTTCCTCATATCCTCTATATTTTTATCTGTGTCCTCTCTAGATTTACTAATCATGTCTTGCACCATGAGCACAATCTTTGCTGTTATCTGAGTAATTATTTCTGATTTCATTTTTCTCAGATCCTCTTTTGTTGCCAGTTCAGAGAGTCCAGGTGGTTGAGTATCAGATTGTTCCATCTTGTTTCCCTTTGGGGTTGCTGTAGGTTATCTGGAACTCTGTTTTTGAGGCTTGCTTATGTGTTTTCTCATTTCCATGGCAGGGGGTGCTTCTGGCGCCCACGCGGCTCACCTTCCCTAGGGAGCTTCCTTCCAGGTGCTGGGACCGGCTGAGCTTCTCTGCCCTAGGAGCCTGGGATGGAGGCGGGGACCTTCCTTCTGGGTTCTGGGCCCAGCTGAGCTTCTCTGCCCTCTGGGCCATGAGCAGCAGGACTCAGTACCATGGTCTGGTGGTCCAGTGTCCTCTGCATCTTTGTAATGTGGAACCAGGTGGCTGTACAGAGGAGCGGTGGGGGGGTGTCCAGTGGATTGTTGCCAGGGTGCAGGCTGACTGGGCATGTTTCATGAGACTTGCGACCTCGGTAGGGTGTGCCTAAATTGTCATTATTTGCAAATGACATGATACTGTATATAGAAGACCCCAAGAACTCCACCAAAAGTCTTCTGGACTTAATAACCAAATTCAGTAAAGTAGCTGGTTACAAGGTCAACACACAAAAATCAATAGCTTTCCTCTACACCAATGACAGACTCACTGAGAGAGAAATAGGGCAAATAATTCCTTTCGCAATAGCATCCAAAAAAACTGAAATACCTAGGAATCAATCTAACAAAAGAAATCAAAGACCTCTTCTCTGAAAACTATGGGACTCTGAAAAGAGAGATTGAAGATGATATCAGAAAATGTACAGACATCCACTGCTCCTGGGTAGGAAGGATCAACATAGTGAAAATGGCCATACTTTCAAAACTTCTATATGGATTCAATGCATTTCCAATTGAGATCCCAACAGCATACTTCACAGACCTTGAGAAAACAATCCAAAAATTCATTTGGAACAAGAAGAGAACCAGAATAGCAAAAGCAATTCTAGGTAACAAAGACATGGCAGGGGGTATCACAATCCCCAACTTGAAACTATACTACAAAGCTACTGCAATAAAAACAGCATGGTACTGGCAAAGAAACAGACCAGAGGACCAGTGGAACAGATTAGAAGATGCAGAAACAACGCCAGACATACTCAGCCATCTCATCTTTGATAAAGGAGCCAAACACCCTCACTGGAGGAAAGATAGCCTCTTTAATAAATGGTGCTGGAAAAATTGAGTTTCAACTTGCCAAAGATTAAAACTAGACCTAATCTCTCGCCATGCACTAAACTAAAATTGAAATGGATTAAAGATCTAAATATTCAAATAGAAACTCTGAACCAGTTGGAATAGAGGTTAGGTAGAACTCTTGAAGACATCAGTGTAGGAAAAGATTTTATGAACAAAACCTCAGTTGCCCGTGAACTAGCACAAACAATCAACAAGTGGGATCTCTTCTTATTAAAAATCTTCTGCACAGCAAGAGAAACCACCTGCAGTGTGAAGAGACAACCCACAATGTGGGAAAAAATCTTCACCTGCTTTTCCTCAGACAAAGGTCTACTCTCTAGAATCTATAAAGAACTTAAAAAATCAGACCTCCCAAATTTAAAGACCCAATCTGAAAATGGGCACCTGAAATGAACAGGCATTTCTCAGACAAAGAATTAGAAATAGCAAATAAATACATGAAAAAATGTTCAACATCACTGGTCATTCAAGAGATGCAAGTGAAAACAACGCTGAGATTCCACCTCACTCCAGAAAGAATGGCTACTATCATGAAATCAACCAATAACCAATGCTGGCGTGGCTGTGGGGAAAGAGGAACCCTGCTCCACTGCTGGTGGGAGTGTAGACTGGTGCAACCACTGTGGAAATCAGTATGGAGATACCTCAAAGAACTAGGACTGGAAGTCCCATTTGACCCAGCTATTCCTCTACTGGGTATCTTCCCCAAAGAATTAAAAGAATTTTAATCACCACAGTGATATATGTGCACCCATGTTCATAGCAGCACAGTTTGTAATAGCTAAAACTTGGAAACAGCCCAAATGCCCATCAACTGGAGACTGGATAAAGAAAATGTGGGGTTTTTTTATAAAATGGAGTACTACTCAGTCATAAAAAATGATAAATTAGAGACATTTATAGCTAAATGGATGCACATTGAGGCGATACTCTTAAGTGAAATAAGTAGGACACACATGTATAAATACCAAATAGTTTCTCTGGTGTGAGAAACTGAAAGTGTAAATAAGGACTAAATGTATAAAGATAATATGAAATAGGAAGAAAAGGGGCAAAGGGAAAGGAGGTGGGAGGGTTAGGGGAAAGGAAAGAGGGGAATGGAATTAATATGAGAAAATGGAAAAATAGGAACAAAATCTTTGTAAATAGGGAGGAATGGAGGGGTTGAAGGGAGGGCTGGGCAAGGGTGAAAAATAAGAACCAAGAGAGACTATGTAAAGGTGCAAATTTCCGATGATGAATGTCGTTATATACCTAAAATGTACCAATGATTAGAATGAATAATCGATAATGCAAAATAGGAAGAAAAGGTCCAAAAGGGTAGGGGTAGTGGGAGGGGCAGGGGAAAGGAAAGAAGGGAAAGGAAAAATGGTGAGAAATGGAAAAAATGGAAATAAAGTCTTTGTAAATAGGGAAAGGTGGAGGGCGTGAAGGGAGGGCTAGGAATGGGGAAAAAATAAGAACCTAGATACATCAAGTAAACGTACAAGTTCCCAATGAGAAATGTAATTGTGTTGTATACCTACAATGTACCAATAAAAGAATTTAAGAAAAAAAAAGTGAGCATGAAAGGTCAATGTTTTGAAGCCATTCAAGACATCAAGGCAGCCAGGAGAGTGCAACTAAAGGCACTCATGAAAGAGGACTTCCAGAACTGCTTCAGAAAGTGGCAAGAATGACAGCATAAATGTTTTTGAAGCTAGGGGGGATTAATGGTAATGTCTCTTTGAGTGCAAAAATTGTTATTTATTTATTTATTTTTGGTACCGGGGATTAAACTCGGGACCTTGCGCTCGCGAGGCAGGTGGCAGAACCACTGAGCTAAATCCCTGGTCTAAAAATTGTTTTTAAATGTAATCTTTCACCACAGTTTTTGATCACATTGCTTATATTTTGAATCTAGGATCCATTCCTAATCTCAGTGGATGCAGCAAATTTGAAGTTGAAATATTCTGACTTTAAATCATACACTGGAAACTGTATGAAATGCAAATTCTCCCAAATCCCAGGTGCTCTCACTACTTGCATCATCAACAGCTTAATAAAAACCCCTTCATGGTGGCCACTGTATGGTGTTTCCTTCTTTCCCCACAGTGGGTCCAGCATTCAGATTCTGAAAATCAGGGCTGCCCAGTCTTCCTACCTGGCTCTTAGGCAGGGCCGTGTCATGAATGGAAGCACTGGTAGATTCACAGGACCATTAGTGGATCTGTGGTCCTGCTGCTCTGGAGTTCACAATGGACCAGAGAAACTGTGTAACTAGTTCACAAAGGTTTTCCACCTTGTGTTGATAATTGAGCTCTCCTACTTAAGCAAACATTTTTTTCTCCTTCCAGGTATGTAAGTGATTGGCTAATTTTCAGGATAAAATAATGCAACCTAGTAGAACTTAAATTACTCAGACAAAAACTGACTTTTTCCACTTCAGCAAATATGTATATGCCTTGAAGTTTAGAACACAGCCTTTGATACAGCGGAAAATGGCAACTGAGCCAGCAGTGTTGACGGCAGGGTGGCTTTTCCACAAGTTGGCAAATCCTGTGTCCTTTTGTACTAAGTCCCTGCACACGTTAGTTTCTGATATTTTTCTGAGCATTTTTAGATTTACTTACAAGCTTAGAAAGAATTCAATTCATTTTGTTTTTTAAATAATTTGGTGATAATAAATGTAACATGTTTATTGTAGGAAATTTCTTTAGTTTATAATAGTAAAAAAGACAAAGAAAAATCTTCACTCCGCTACCCAGTGAGAGCCCCTTTTAATATTTTTTGGTTTACTTTTTCTAGTTTGGTTTGTGAATAAAATTTAGCTCTATGTTTTTTCATATAATTTGTATCCATTTCTTCATTTCACGTGATTATAATAAAGACTTCTCATACCATTAGTCTTCAGAATATTAATGGTTATATAATATTTTATAATTTCATAATTTTTGTACCTTTATATTTTTTCCAAATTTCCACTGTTGATACTTTTATGTTAATTCTTTGATGCTGTACATAAAATCATTCTTTAGAATAGATTCCTAGAAGTAGAATAACTAGGTTAATGAGTATGAGTATCTTTAAGGATCTCTGTTAATGCCTTCCAGAAGTGTAAGCATTACTAATTCTCCTTTCTATAGAGGGTCATGATCTTGTATTTCCTTTGACTAATTGATCTTTGTGTCTTGAATCCACTGACTGCTATTAGCTTGTGGCCAGATGGGAAAAACTGTATCGTTATGAAGAACTTCAGGTAGTTGACTATGAAGTTGCCACATAGCATCAGAATATTCTTGATCTTTTCTCTGACTGCCACAATTGGACTCTTAAAGGGAGCCCATGGATGAGTATACAGAGAAAATAAGGCACAGAAAAGCAATTTTAGTGATCAAGATATGTATAAAGAGAAACTTCTTTAACTTGTAAATTTAATATGTGGAATATTTTATATCGTGTTCACTCTTGTGTCTATGGTAATTAGCCACATGCCTGGCACATAAATATTAATATTTGTATAATGAGTGGACATGTGTACAAATGAATGGGTGAATAGCAAATAACCTAATTTGACTTTGCTTAGATCTTGGCAACTATTTAGAAAGTATGAAAGGATATGTTACAGAACATAAAGAGTTGTGCTAAATGACTCTCATTTTAATGGTTGGAATGAGTAGTTGTTGGGTGCGATTTATGTGAATGTTTTCACAAATGAAAGCAATAGTTTAGAGAGATAGTGGGGAGTGGGCTGTCCTCATTATCCTTATTTAGTGTATTTTGTGTATCCTTATTTAATGTATTGGTGGAATGCTTTCAACAGTAGCTATTGGGATTAAAGTGTGTTCAAATGATCAATGAACCTAACTTGATGTATCTGTGCTTACTTTTTATCTGTAAAAGGGCTGAAAGGAACTACTATTTCCCAGATTTACATCACATGAAGTATGAAATTGAAGATGGCATTGTACCTAATGGCAAGATCCTTCGGTTTGGATTTGATTACCAGGAATTTCCTAGGTTCAGCTGGCGAGGCTATGCCCAAATGACTGCACTACAGGTACGTGGCAGGAAAGCCTTTCTCACACCCCTAACACCATCAGGGGGCCCCCAAAAGTAAACTGTCCCCAAAACTGATGCCACATTTTACTTTCTCCAGAGTGTAGATTGTGGTTAGAGGTGAGATTAGGCTTGGTGTTGGGGGTAGGATGAGATTTTAACTGATGAGCATACATGTGGATTTCACAATCTATTAATGCTTTAATTTGGTCACCAAACCAGAAAATGAAAAAGATTGAAGGAAATGATGTTTATCTCTGGAGCCTTTTTACAGGAAGAAGAAAGTTTCCTAAATAACATTAGTCTACATTATAACATAAGGGACATTTAAAAAATGCTATTTGTGGAAAATAAAAATAAGTTGGCTTAAATAATTCCAGTAAAGCTGCTAATGCTTGACTGTTGCTTTTATAAGCCCCGAATAACTATGTGAACTGAAAGGAAGATAAGTGATGGGTTTGAGTTAGTGCAATTGAACTTTTCTTTCCCATATTTCTTCTTCCTTTCATTCTTTTCTACTGTATTCATCTACCTTGGCTTTGCATTAAAGTAAGGAAATTTAAACATTGTTTACCTTTGGTACACAATATTTATACAAAAATCCTGTACCGTTGTTAAATAATTTTGTGCTCAGAATTTCTCTGAGGTTGGTCCCCTCCAGCTGTTTCTCACTGGAGAAATTCAGAGGAAGGGGGTAAACCAGTGAGCATGGTAACCCAACACCTATCCTTAGCAGATCCAGAACTAGTATAGTTGGTAGAGATACTGGGACTGGCCCATAGTTCTCCTGGAGTCCCCATTGATTCTAATGCTGCCTTTTGCCTCGTCAAATTCTCCCACCCAAGCTGCCTTTGCCGAATACCACAGGACCTTAAGACACCTTTGTCTTTTTTCTTTCCACCCCAACAATTTGGTTTCTTTAGTACCCTGACCTTACTTCATTATTCACAAAAACATAGTAGATTCTTTGAGTCAGAATAGCACGAGGATGTAATCAAGGTACAGACTCTTTCGTAGGTGATTACCGTTTCTTTCAAAGACTAGCTGTTGACACCAGGAATGAATTTCTGAGGGTAGATCTTCTGAGGAAGGTGTCCCAGGAGTGACCACTTACTTTACTCTGCTTTTAGTACATTTTTGCATATTTGTTTCCCAACTTGGCACTGACATTGAAAGTTGAATTCAGTTCGTTGCTGGGGGGTTGAGGGAATTGCCTCAGTGTGGGTCACCTGCAGCTCTGGCTTCCAGAGCTTTTTACCCAAAGCTGGCCATTATTGTCTCCAATGTCTCACTCAACAGACGTCCCTTTCACTGGAACCACAGGAGCTGGGGGGACCATAGGGACTACCTACTTGGGAATTTCCGTGCTTCATGAACTTTCCTGGACCACAGCTGGATTTGGACATGTAGTCTGTGGTTCTGAATTAAAATTGTCTACTCTTTTCATCAGGACCATGGGCGCCACTCTGCTTAGTACTGTTGTAAGCCCCCGGGCATGGGGACCCTCAGGACCCTTCCTGTAGGCCAAAAAACTAACATTCTCCTTGGATAAGGGCTTGCGATAAAACTTCATAAATTGGTATATTTTTTTTATGTCCAGATTTTACCGCTGTGTTCAGGGTTCATGGTCTTTAACCATTTCTCAGCCACCACTGGTTTCTGTGAACATTTAGATAGCATGTATGTGAAGTGGATCTTGGAGTCATCTCTCTGTGGGGGAGGGGTGTATGCAACAATACACTTTTCTTTCCTACTCTTCTGCCTTTTTATTTTTTCCCTGCCAGTGGTGGTTGTCCCGTCACCATGGCTTTCTTAATCTAGCCCATCTAAAACTCCACTCTGTCTGCCTGGTTACAAAATGGTCAAAAGAGGATCCCAGTGGAGGGGAGTGCGTTTTCACTGTAACTTTCATTGTAAGTGATTTTGATTCATTGTCAGGCGTACCTGTTACCAAGCTTGGTGCTCGTTGTTGGTGTGTGAATGTGTGTGTGTGTGCATGCACACGCGCATGCATGTGCATGCACTACAAGTTCAGTGGTGAAACTTGAATAGAATAAAGTCACTTGTTAGCTAGCATTTCTTTTAACCAGTTTTCTTTTCCATACTTCATGGCTTTTGGTATTTTTCAGGATGAAGTAAAGGTGACGTTGGATGTGGGGAAGGCAGATCACTCCTTGTTTCAAATTATCCTGAGATATGTTAACCCTGGAACTGACGCAGTCTCTGGCCATATAACTATTTATCCAAACTTGACAAAGGAAGGTGGGTAAAATTTCAAGCCTCTTTTCAATTGGGAAATGATCAAGAAACAATTCCAGTGTTCATAAAGTTGATCACCATTAGAAAATGTTAAGCCTGGTACATGTTCTGATTAGACAGGTCTCTAGGTATGCTGTTACCTCTTCATTTTTTAAACTTTCTGCTTATTTAAATTCTGCATTAAATTATCATTAACCATCATTTAAAAAGTTGATATCACAGCTTTTTTCCCCTTTGCTGGACCCTTGGGTCATGACATTGTCAAGTGCTCGTCAACATTTCGGAGTTGAGAGAACTTGGCCTGGTGCCCTTACCTTCCCATCATTTAGTGCAGACCTAGTAGATCACAGAGAAGTGGACAGGAATTTTTAAGATGAAGGCTGTAAACACAAAGCCCAAGAGGGTTCCAGGAGGGATCTGTGAACCCACTGAGGGGTGAGGGGTTCCTAGGTGCAGCAGAAGAGAGAACAGCTTCCTCACAGGCAGAGACAAGGCCAAAAGTCTCCTCTGTAAGGGACTCGGGCTCCCTCTAGTCCTGGAAACAATCCAGGAAGTACTTGGAATCCCACAGGGACACAAGGTGGTGCTGATGAAAATCTAACTCAGGATCACCATGTAAGATCTTTGTTTAGTAGCCATGGCAACATTGGGTTTGGGGGAGAAATGACAGGATTCTCGAGCTGTGTCAACCCAGCTTGCGTGGGTGGAGGCTGATTAACTAATACCTGGCAGGAACCACTGGCAGGCTGACTTCCCCTGTGCAGGGTGCGTCAGCACCTGGGCTCCCGAGTGATGATGCTTTGTGGACTGCAGAGGGAACAGCTGAGAGGACTGGTGATCACCTGAGTGCGTGGCTGGTCTTTGTGGACAATGTCTTCAGACTCCAAACGTGTTCTAACAGAACCCTCTGCCCCCTGGGTGACACGGCCCCCAGCAGTCTTCCTCCTGTTAACTCACACCCTTGGAATATTTTTTGGGTTGTTTTCTCATCTTCCAGGACAGTGTTCTCCAAGCCTGGTCAGGAGCCCATTATATATTCCCCAGGTAACACAGGCCTACTCCTAAATACTGCTGTCCATGCTCCACCTTGGTCTCTTGTGTTCTAGTTTGATTTTTTTTTTTTTTTTTTTTTTGGTACTGGGGATTGAACTTGGGACCTTGCGCTTTCAAGGCAGGCGGAGGAATCACTGAGCTAACTCCCCGGCCCCCTGTTCTTGATTTTTGATTTTCCCCTGGTATTGGGGCTCAAATTTAGGCATGGCACCACGGAGCTACATCCTGGGCCCTCCTGTGTTCTAGTCTGTGTCCCTCAGTGCCCTGTCCCCATCATCCAGGAGCAAAGCTTGCTCTTCCTGCATTCACTGCCTTGTCCCCAGAACTCACTTCCCATCTAGCACATAGAGGGCCCCATTGATGTCTGCAGAACAAAAGGAAATGCAAGGGTGTGGAACGAGCATTTCTTTTCAAGAAAAAGTCTCAATTGGACCCAGCTGCAGGAGTTTTGTTTGTTTCTGGACTGTCTGCAGAAGGTCCTCCATTTGTTAACTGCAGAAAAAAACACATTGCATCCTGAAAACAAATAGAAAGCCAAAACATTTTAATTGTGAAATGAATGCATGCTCATTAATAAAAATAAGCATTTAAAAATCTCATATAAACAGAAAAAGAAAAAAATTTAATAGTATAATATATTGAACACATTCTATAACAGCTTATTAGGTATTATTTAATACATAACGTTTTTTTAAAATTTCTTATAATCATGGCATAGACAGCTACTGCTAACATCGTATCAGTATCTTTCTAGCCTATTTTATACATGTGAAAACGCAGATGTACAGGTTTAAGAAATAAGATCAGTAAATCTGATCAGTACCCATGATCAGCAAGCCACCTTAAACTTTTTCAGCTGTAAACTGAATGTTGAAAACGGAATTATCTAAAATCTTAACAGTAGCTGCTAGAAAGATGTGTTAAACAGTTCTTTGTCTGTCAAACAGGTGTTACTCAAAGCAAAGAGATCACTTTCCTGCCAAGTAAGCAGCCAGCCTTTGTGACCATCCCCGGAAATGGCCCTGCAGAACCGTTCTCAATGACACCGGGGACGTGGGTTGCTTTTATCAAGGCCAAAGGAATCCTCCTGGTAAGACAAGAGTCCAAATGGTGGGCTCTGCAGGATTTTTCTACCCAGAGATGGTCTCACCCAACATTGAGGCAGGAGAATTGCAAGTTTGAGCCCAGCTTGGGCAAGTGAACAACTTAGAGCCTGTTTTGAAATAAAAAGTTTTTAAAAGGGCAAAGAATGTAGCTCAGTGCAAAGGTCCCGAGTTCAATTTCTAGTATTTAAAAAGAATGAAAGAAAGAAAAAGAAGACCAGTCCTCACTCAGCAAAACCACCAAGTCTCTCCGTACCTTCCTCCCCGAGACATTCTCCCTGAGGGAACGCGCCTTATGGATCATGCGTGAGTCTCTTCACAGTTAAGCAAAGGACCCTTCCGCCTTCCCTCTGCAGATGTGTGGGGAGGCCTTGTATTGGGGGTTGGAGAAAGCTGTCAGATTATCCGGGTCTCAAGGCCCAGAGCAAGGCTCTTTCCTAAAGAGCTGCTGAGCAGAATCTACACCCTCGGGGGAACATGCTCTCTCATCACCTGGCTGGACGGGCAAGGCCCAGCTCATTGTGAGTCACCAATCCCACAAAATCTCCCTTTGATACCACATCCGGTGAGCGGTGCTCCACAGGGCAGCAATCGCATTGAGTGATGGTAGTGGTGAAAGCAGACAGCATCTCCAAGAACTTCCTATCAAAGGACAGCCGATCAGCTTTGGTAGTTTTAGGACTTAACAGACAAGCCAGAAAGACAGTAAAATTTTCCTGGGACCTGAAAAACACAAATGCTCTCTCTCAGCAGGTCGTCTCCAATGTGTACAGAGCCTTGAGGAGTCTCTGTGTGTTCTGATGAGTCAGGGTGACATGTAGGGGTTCACAGTGACTTCACGGGGCTGTTATTAACTCAGTATGTTTGATGATTTTATCACCAGGGCAGGGCTGCAAGCAAAGTGAGTAATTGTCCGGTGCTCTTCCTTTGCTAGGATTACCTGGTGCTGCTCCCCAGGGACTACTATGAAGCATCCGCACTTCGGCCCCTCGTCACAGAGCCATGTGGCTGCCAAGGGATTCCTCAGAAAAAGTTAGTATGGGGCAAAAAGTGCAGCCACAATGGTATGGGGCCTCTAAATTAGGAGCATTTCATGCAAGCCTTCATGGTAGCCCTCAAAGTCACAACTGCGGCAGGAGGCTCTGGATAATTATTGAATTGTGATTTTTCTTCTGGATCTTTCTTACTCTGTCCTTCAAGTATGAATGGCAAAGCACTTTGCACTCTGCAGCCTCTCGGGAGTGGTTAAATTAGCAGCATGTGGAAACATTGTTGCATGTCCTACTCATAGCCTTAAGGTCAAGGGGATGCATGGCGGGGTGGGGGGTTGCTTAAAATTGGATCCAGGTTTGTGGGTCTTTGTTTCTTCCCTTCCTGGTGCAGATGAAAAGTTACCACTCCATTTCTGCAGTAGGCACTGAAGAGTTTGGAGAAGCAATGGTGCATGGATGAGAATGATGAGAATGAACTGAACGATTGACAGCACTGATACTCTGTTGCAATACTTGTAACTATTGTATTTTGTTGTTGTTGAAGTTGCTTGCTTTACCAGCATTTGCCGGTGACCAGATTCTCCTGTTTTCTGGCTGAGAAAGCCAGTACCCTCCTGCCAAGTAATATACAGAAACCCCTGACCCTGAGGAAGCCCAGCCGGGCACACCCTCTCATGGTGGATCTCAGCGGACAAGAGGTAAGGACATGCTTTATCTCCAGTCCAGGCCTCTGCTCCCTTGCTGTCCATGACTGCTGACAGTGACTGCTGACAATGCTTCCTCACAGTGGTCTCTCAAATTCAGGGGCAGCTGGTAGGATTTCTCAGAGCTGTTAAAATCAGCCTCTGCTGAATCCTCTGATTGGGTTGGGGCTGGATGGTAGCCTGCACTGAGCTGGGGTAAGGTTGTTCCCTAGCAGGTTCCAGACAGCAGGGGAGCTGGGCGACCATAGAATCCTGTCCTTTTGGCCTCCTGGACCTCTAAGGGGCATCCTGTTCTACCTGTCGCAGGGCAGGATCTCTCTTAAGAGACAGATGAGACTCAGCCTTTACAAGGGCCCTCCAAAAACTTTGTGGCTGACCCTAAAAGATTGCACTACTCACTTGCTGTCTAGCCCTGTAGGCTAAGCAGTTACTGAGAGCTGAGCTCCTAGAGCTCAGAATCTGGAACTGCTACAGAGCAGGGCAGCCAGCCACGTGGTGGCCCTGAAGACGTGTGAGCAAGGATCTGGGCCTGGGTTTCCTTCCAGCAGTTCTGTGAGCCTCCTAACCCCAAGTGTAAGAATATCCCGATTTAAGATCTGGCTTCCAAGTGCAGATTATCAACAATAGGGCTGGGGATTTAGCTCAGTGGTTCTGCTGCCTGCCTCACAAGCGCAAGGACCTGAGTTTGATCCCTGGTACCAAAACAAAAACAAAAACAGATTATCAACAATAACAGCAAGAACACACAACACTTCAAAATGGAAACCCTGAAAAACACTTCCTCTACTTTATTTTCATTGTTTTCATTCTAGAACATTCTCTGGGTTGTTACGTTTGAAAAAATGTTCCCTTGGGGGATAAACTATGGGAAATGAAGATACAGTGACTTTAATCCTCCCTGAACATTTAGTTGTGTGCATTTTTTTAAGCTACAATCCTAACATTTTGAAGGTAGTAGCTAAAGTTATTAAGTGTATTTCTTAAATATAGTTTTCATTTCCTTTTGTTAGAATTTTTATTTTTACAAAATAATATATGCTTGTCATATCAAGTAAAACAATGTAATATTTAGTTTGCTTTTTTTTTTTGGTACCAGGGATCGAACTCGGGCCCTTGCACTTGCAAGGCAGGCAGCAGAACCACAGAGCTAAATCCCCAGCCCTACAATGTAATATTTAAAAAGAAAAAAATCTTTCCTTTACTGCATTCTAAAATTAAATTTACCATATCCCTCCCTACCCATACTGTATCCATACATATAGTATAACTACACACATACGCATATATACATATGTGTGTGTGTTTGTATGTGTCTTAGGATATCCATTTTTTTGCAGGTTCATTTTTACTGTTTTGTCTCAATGCCCACAGGCCTGTGCAGTCCAATACAGTATCTTCTAGCCCCTTGCACATATAATAAACTTAATTAGACTTCCATCTACTGTATATAAAAATTCAGTTCCTCAGTTGTGCTAGCCACATTTCAAGGTCTCAACAATTAGCTATGTTTAGTAGCCATCCTACGGGGCAGAGCAGATCATAGAATATTTTCATCGTTGCAGAAATGTCTATGGACAGCACTGTTACAGATTATTATGGTGAAATTCAAAGACTTACAGAGGTAAAATAGCTCTTGAAAATCATGATTTCCCTTTCAGTGAAGACTTTTTAATATTTTGCTTGTTAGATTCATTTACCCTCTGTATATGAAACAAATGAATTTTGTGTTTAGACTTGAGTCCTATCCCCAATATATCTCATTATGTATCTGTAAATATTGCACAATCTGCCAAAAATGCAAATCTGAAACACCCTCAGTCCCAAGCATTTTGGATATGGGATAGGCGACCTGTATTGTCATGTTTCATAAGCATCTCCAGAGTAGCTTCCTGATTAGCCCACCCACATCTGCTCCTGCCCGCTGTGTCTCCCTATTCACCCTCCATGCTCAGCCAGGGAGTTTATTCTGATGCAAATATTTGATCATCACCCCCCACACAATTAGAACATTACAATAATGTCTCGTTCTTCTTGGAATAGAGACCAGAATTTCACCCTGTCTTTTATGGCTGGCCTTTCTCCCTCCCTGTGGTATCCTGCCACCCCTTGCTCGCTGCTCCTTGGGCATCCGTCTCCCTTCAATCTCCGTGTGACTGTCCTACTGCCAGCTGTTCCCTCTGCCCGAATCCTCTTCCCTCCCCTGGGGCCTGGTCATCTGCTCTTCGTCCCCCCACTCTTGCCCACCTCATTCCTCCTTCGGGGAAGCCTTCCCCTCTCCCACATCTCCTTGAAAAGTGCAGGTTGCTGTTCCACACACTTCCATTGCACCTCTTCAGCGCATTTATCACTTGTGTAATTTGACATTGGAGTTGTCTTGTTGTGGAATTATCTGTCTAAAGTTTGACCAAGGGCAGAGACCCTGTTTCCTGAGATACACCCATCACCTGGGCCAGAGCAGGCACACAATGCTTGTTGATCGGATTGTTGGAATCCCCATTTTAACACCAGGCATGTTAGTTACACACATAGCTTTGCATGAACCCTCCCTCTCCGTCATTATCTTAAAGCGCTGATAATCAGGCGAAGGCAGTCGGTGCCACAAAATCAGTTTGACATTAGCTGCATTCAAGTTCCCTTTTAAATGGATAACTGCAAATAGCAAATGTAAAGTTTCTGTTTGTCACTTTAGTGTCTTTTATCTGAGTTCCTCAAAACCTGCTTTTATCATCGAATGTATTTTAGACTCTTCCAACAAGTCTTCCAGAAAATCAATCCACAGGACCGAGAGTAAGGAGTATAGGAGACATTTATAATAGAGTGCTGTGCTACAGCCTGAGTCCATAATAACTTCTGGGGAAAGCGCTGATGAATCACTGACCCCCAGATGGGTGTCGTGTGTGGGGGTAAGGACAGACGTGCTTCTGCTCCGAGATGCCGAGGGGCGAGAAGCAGGTGACGACCTCGCCACACAGGCTGGTGCAATGCTGTTCCTGACTATCGCAGTCAGAAGCGGTGTGGAAAATCCACACTCTTCCCCTGAGGGGAGGGTCTTTTTATTATTTTAGTGGTAGAAAAATCACTGGAAAATAACAGCGGTGTGGCTCAGAGCTGTTGAGAAAGTAGCAAGTATGAATCTCCTGAAGGCATGGAGAAGGAGGAGCATTTTCATCAAGTGTGGTAAAGATGGCTGAGGTGCGTCCCTCTGCTAAGGAGTATAATTCTGGTGTTGCCTCAGGCATTAATTTAAACCACAACTTTGCTTCTAGGCGTCTTACAGAAAGACTAGCATAAGGATATAGCGATGGTGACGTAACATTGTATAGTGTAGGGAAAATTAGAGGAACTTTAAGGGTCCGTCAGTAGAATATTAGGTAAGTAGTTTTATATTCACATTATAGAATGGGTGGCATCAGCCATTTTAATGAAGCTTCTGTCTGTGGACTGATAAAGGCATATAACATATAGTTGAGTAAAAAAATGTCATGGCCAGAAGTAATAATCACAATTATCAATGTCTCTATAGTGCTTATGACACAGCAACATATAGCTCTTAAAGCCCTACATGTATTATTCATTTAACCCTCATAACCACCTGCGGAGATGGGGTATCTTGTTGTCATCCTCTTACACATCAGGACACTGACACCTTCGGGTGTTAAGCATGAGCCCTGGGTCACACACCTGGAGGCAGTCTGACTCTAGACCCTGCCTCCTAACCAACAAGCGGCAGAGTGAAGAGTGTACTTGTTCTGCAAAGGGCCGGACAGTGAATAATTTCCATTTTTCAGGGCATATGGTCTTTGTCACTGTAGTCCAAAAGCATCCTCACTTGCCTCCTATGATCAGTTTTTCTTAAAAATTGTGCATACACAGCCAAAGGTTTGAAGGTATAAGAACCAAGCTATCAACAATTCTTATCCAAGAGCAGAGTATGTGGGTGTCACTTTTATATTATTTTCATTCAGATAATTGGAAATTTCTTTTTTCCACATTTTTATTAGTGTATCAGTTGGATTGTACACGCATATCATCACCTCTCTTGCACCACATTCTCCCCTAGTTTCACATTTTGGAATTTCTTTTTAATTAAAATAAGTTAAAGAACGCACGGTTGCATTCCTCTTACTATCTGTCAGCAATTCCTTCTACTCCAAGCTTGGGAGTGCCAGGACTATGAGAAACAAGGGGTGGAAACATTGCTGGGTAGGAGTGGGAGCCCCTCTAAGTAGAACTGCTAGAATTAGAAAAGAAAAATACAAGATGCCCTGGTAGATTTGAAATTCATATAAAAAGCAAACACTTATTCATTCTTTATCTGGACTTCAATTTTAATGGGGCTTCCTGCACTTTCTCCCCACCTCCCTCCCTAAAGGGCGATGCTGACATGGAAAACACCTCCAGGATGGCTTCTCTGTTTTTATCACTGTGTCCGTTAGTAGGTCGGTGCATTTAGCATCATGGTGACAGTCCGTTCGTCTCTCTGGCAGGTGGAGCTGCATCTGCTGCTGCGCGTCCCACAGGCCGGCCACTATGCCATCTTGCTGGAGTACACCACCGAGACCAAAAACATGTTTGTGCTTGATGTGACTTTGAGGAGCTGGACGGACCTGGCAGGCCGAGTGAACATATACAGCTGCAAGTACAGGTGACCAGCCCCACCGCAGAGTCTGGTTTTTCGTTGCATTGGGATCTTGATTTCTTTTTTGAGGTAGATCTTGAAAGCAAGCAGAGACTGTGGCCTGATCCAAGGGCAACTCCAGAGGAGATATGTGGAATCCAAGTTGAAAATAATGCATCTTCTTAAAAAGCTGCATGCTCTACCTAGCAGTTTGGTTTAGATCCACACAAAGTTACACATCTTCTTTGTTTGATTCTCTGTCTCTCTGGCGTGCTAGAATGAGCTCAAGAGTTCTCACCTCAAGGGCATGAGTGCTTGGCAAAGGGAACAGCTCGCTTCTCAGCAATGTTAGGAGTCTTCGCACACACCTTCAGAACAGGCGATAGCTATATCTGATGATTGCTAGGTGAGAAATAGTCGACAAAGGACTTTAAAATTCGCCCCAGTGAAGTCTCTGAGAGCACTCATTGAGAGTGATTTGTTAAAAATACACATTATTTCAAGGATGTGCTTTAATGAAAAGATGACTGCAGTGTGTTTCCACGTGATTTCGGAATGAACAGCAGTGGAGGTCCGCATGCCTTGAAACAGCAGGAAGAGCAAACCTGTCCAGTTCTCAGCCCAGGCTTTGAACAGTACATTGCCTCCACTTTAGTGTTGCTTTTTAAAAAACCAAGATGGCCTAAAGTAGTTGGACATCTTTCCTGATGTGAAAATGGAAGAACTTGTGTAGAGTGGGCTAGAAGAGACAGTTACTGGACTCGATGAAATGACTACGGAATTAACATCTTGCCCTCAGCAATCCTAAAAAAATGCAGCTGGGGAGGCTTTATCTCTGGGTTGAAGAAAAAGAATTTAAAAATGTGATACTGTGTGTGTCTGTGTATGTGTGTCTGTGGTGCTGGGGATTGAACCCAGGGCTTTGCATGAGCCACTGAGCTATGTCTCCAGCTCTGGATTTGAATTTTTAGCAGGAGATGAGCCTAAAATAATTCCCCTAGAATGTTTAGTTATTATTTGAAAATGCCAGGTGTATCACAGGAGGCATCTGCACCACTGGAATGTGCGCTCCCATCTCCCCCATGAGGACCATGGGGGCCATGAGCCACAGGGCTTGGGCAGGGCTTCTCCACATCTATCCACCCAAACCCACCCTCCAGTTCAGTCCTACCCCATCCACCTTCCAGATCATGTGGCCTGATTCCTGATTCACAGGACCCCAAGGAGAGGTGGCTGAGGGGCAGCAGGAAATATTCACAGTGACCCCGATGACTCTGAATCACCTGTAAGAGCTCTGAGACTACCCATGCTGACAGGGGTCTCGAAGCCATCCTTCCAGGGTCCCATGAGGGCTTTCATAACTTTGTCTGGATGGACTCAGGGAGGGGGATCATCTCGACACCCTGCCAATCCCAGGCCCTACTCATGGCAGCACCAAAGTTTGTTTTCCAAGTCTCTGTCATGAGGGTTCCCAGTGCTTGGTATTTAACTGCTTCCAAGAAAGTCCAGTTGTGGTTTTTTCACTTGGCTAAAATATTTCCCTTTTTCACTACCTCGCCTGTCCTGTGGACAAGTAAATGTGGACAGCCACAAGAATGAGATCCCAAAATACGGTGCTAAGGGGAATATGTGACCCAGAAAAACCTATTTCACATGTCAGGCCCGTTCAACATGCAGTATCTCCTGTGAGGTTTGAACTTTCCCCAGCATTTCACAAGTGAAATCTAACTATGTTGTTCAAAAGACACTATCCTAGTAGAACAGCAGTGCTGCTGACAAGAGCAGCAGTTTTCAAAATAGTGCTGTGATGAATGAAGTCTGCCCTCCACAGACAGGTGATCATTAATGAGTAAATCAATCCTGTTATTACCATAAGTCTATTTCCTAGTGAGAATTTAATAAAGGTTAAGGATAAAACTAAATTTAAATGAATCACTTAATGTACTTAACTCCCAAGATTATGCCTGAATCTAAAGGGCATGTGGTTTAATTCACACACACACACACACACACACACACACACACACACAGCAAAGGGAGTGACCATTAAGTTCCTAATGTATTCACAAACTCTGCTTGGCTCTTTGTATAGTTTATCTCATTTTGATCCTCACCAGAAAAGTCATTGCCTATATTACTATTTTTATGTATGTATGTATGTATGCATGCATGCATGGGCTTATTTATTTATTCATTTATTTAATTTAGAGGTACAATATTAGAGACTGAGACAGGAACTTACTAAATTTCTAAGTTGTTCAGACTAGGCTCAAACTTGTAATCCTCCTGTCTCAGCCTCCCAGAGTGCTAGGATTACAGGGGTGCACCACTACCGAACCAGACATGCCCATTTTGTTTTAATACTCACTAGTTCCATATTATATTTACAGGCAGAAAGTAGCTACAGAGTGTGGAATCAGAAACATTTCTGAAAAAAATACTTCCTTTATGGGTTTTGCTATTGGAGTTGTGTGCTTTGGTGCCAAAGTGTGACCTTTTAAATGTTCCTGAACTCTGCAGCTCACTTGATGGGTGCTGGGAAGGGAAACCTGAGTGAGATATGAGGAGGAAGGAGGAGAGGAACAGCTGGGTTTCCTCATATTGAGTGAGGGCAGCGGTGCTCACTGACTGGGCCTGGGAGGGGCGCTGGTGGGCACCTTTCATTGTAAATGATCCTGAGCTTATTGGGAAATTTCCAAGCAGGCTCTGTGTGCAAGATGTGCTCTCTGCCCGGGCTCTGCCCCCAGTGACTGAACCAAGTTCTGTTTTCTGTTAAGCTGGGTGGAAAAGCTGAGTGGGCCTTTAGCACTGGAAGGTTCTTTTCCTTGTAGATAGTGTGGACAGTTCTTAGTCCATGCTGCTAGAACAAAATGTCGTAGACTGGGGAGTTTTATATAGAGAAGACAGTTATTGGGTTGAGGGTACAGATCTTACCTGCCCATATGCCAGGACCTCAGTTCCATCCACAACACCTCAAAAAAATTTTGTTTTTCCTTTTTTATGCTTCTGCAGGCTGAGAAGTTTGAGAGCATGGTGCTGGCTTCTGGCGAGAACCTTCGTGCGCAAGGGAGCCTGCTTTTATAACAAAGCCACTCCCGTGATAACTAACCCACTCCCATGATAGCAAGGTTAATCCCTTCAGGAGGGCTAGTCACCCCTTCAGGATCACTGTGGCAATGAAATTTCAAAATGAATTTTGGCTGAGCCTGTAATCTCCGCATTTGAGAGGCTGAGGCAGGAGGATTGTCCAGCCTGGGCTACATAGTGAGTTCAAGGACCAGGATGTAGCTCAGCCATGCAATGGTAATCAGGAGCCCCTGATTTCAATTTCCGGTATCAAAAAGGAAAAAAGACCATAGTGAGCTCAAGGCCAGCCTGGAATACATAGCGAGACCCTGTCTCAAAGCAGAACAAAAAAACTAACAACAGCAAAAAAAGTCTTGGAAAGAACATTCACATCAAAGCAGGCTGCAGCCCTCTTGAATTTCTCACGCAGGAAAATTTGTTCTAGTTCATCTAGTTATCAGCAGGAAAAACTGAAGAGCAGCCAACTGCTGCACAAGTGAAGGAGCCTGCGGGGTTCGGGCTAAGGAAACCCTGTCCCCTCTTGCAGCACCCTCTGTCGGAGCGCCGTGATTGATGGCCACAGGCGCATCGCTGTGTACGAGCTGTCCAGGGACACGAACATTCAGCTCACGCTGCACGAGGCCCGGTTCCTCCTGGTACGCTTCTGCTTTGCCAGTGAACTTTAGGGCCCTGTGTTGACGTCTGTGTTTTTAAAAAGCTTTGTGCAATTTCTGCCGGGATTGCATGACATCTATAAAATACTCCAGTGAAGAACTGCCAGTTTCATGCTTATCCTTCCCGGCGAGAGCTTCACTCGTTTCCTCGTCTTCTTGAGCCTTTTTTATGTCACCCAATAGAAAGTCTCATCACGAAATGTGAACACGCCTCACAAAATCTCATTTCATTAATTTTTATTTGTGAATGAAATGTTCTTTGTCATTATAGTTCCTGCTAAATGATGGCCAAATGACAGAAATGCCACTGTTTATTGTTTATTTCCTTTCCCATTTTATTGTCTTAGTATCTCTTCTTTAGCTTCTTAGCAAATTGCATCAAAACTTTAAAGTTCATAATCAGCTAGGTGTTTTAAAAGTAACTATTTCTAAAAGAGAATCATTCTGCTAAGTGCCTATATTAAGAGTTAAAATAACATCTGAGGCAGAGTAAACGACCTTCTTGTCCACTGCTGTAATGGTACAACTCGAACCTTGAGTCACGACAGAGACAGTGGGGTCTGCATAGGAAGGGTGGCCAGATGTGTAATAAACATCTCTGGAAATACAAGACCATCTCAGTGTGAAGCAGCTTCCTGTTACTAATAGTATTAAGCATGTATCATACCTTGGGAAATGCCAGGCCAGCCTGTAAGAATGAATATGCTTTAGGTATTTCTGCCCACTAATACTAAAAACTTGGAACTTAAGGAATAGCTGGAATTCAGTTCTTAAAAATTATTATAAATAAGGCATTTTAAAAACCAAATAATCCAAGTAAGTGTGACCTCTTTATCTTTGGAAATTATCTTGGAGCTGATTCTTCATCTTTTAAGCTTAGATTTGACCTTTTCAAAGATAGCTCAACAAAGAAGCTGAGACAGGAGGGTCCTTGTGAGTTTTAGGCCAGTCTGGGCCACATAGTGAGTTCAAGGCCAGCCTGACCTACACAATGAGACCCTGTCTCAAAAAAGCTGAAGTAAATAAATGAATGAGTAGTCCAACATCATTTGGGAGCAGGACTGGCTAGAAGAGACTCTCCATGGAGGCAGATGCATTGTCCATCTTTGGCCCCACAGGACCCCAAGTCCCAGTGGAGTTCAATAAAATTTAGTTGTTACTGAATAGTCTCGCAATGAAGCTGGTCACATACAGTTGTGATTTCAGGTGAAATATGATAATAAATTAAGGACCAAGTTCCTGAGTGACTCAAAAACTAGCTCTGGACACGGAGCCTTCAGTAGGGTCTGTGGGCACCTGAGGCACGAGCCACCTTTTTTTGAGAAGGGTTGATCTACCAGGAGCAGCCCTGTCAGGGTAGCAGACTCTCCGCTGCCACCCCAGCCCCTCTTTTCCTGCCCAGGGGTCTCAGAGCTAGCACAGCCCCAGGCAGAAGAGAAAAACCAGGCTCCCAAGTCACTGAAAAGAGTTGTTTTTGAACTTTCATATGATTCTCAGTTTTGTTCATAAAATTATTCCCACATCAGTCTAGAGTGTGATCCTGTGTAAGAGTGAAAAGGATTTGTTGCCCAAGGACTTGCCTTCTTGTAATATTTACTGCCTCAACAGACTGCCTCTAATTTTTTGGATGAATTCTTTACTTAGCAGCTTTCTTAAAAAGAATGTGTTTGACTATACCATTGGTTTGGCTGATGACTGCAATATGCCTTTTTGTATTAATGTGCTCAACAGTATCGGATTTGTGTCATTCCCATCGAAGAGTTCTCAGCTGAGTATCTGAGGCCTCAAGTCCACTGCATCGCCAGCCACAGGGTGTTTGCTAATCAGAGGTAACATGTGTCCTTCCTTTCTCCTGTTGATGTTCTGAATGATGCTGTAATGATTATAAGGCTGACATTTCATACACATTGAATATCGCTTATCCAAAATGTTTGGGACCAGAAATATTTCAAATTTCACTTTTTTTTAAATTTGGGGGCATTTGTATATTTGTAATGAGATACCTTAGAGGTAAAATCTAATTCTAAAAATTAAATTCATTTTTGTTTCATATGTACTTTACATGTATGACCTGAAGGTACTTTTATCCAGCCTTTTTAGTGTACCTCTGGCCTATTACATGTGTGTAGAATTTTCTGCTTACAGCAAAATGTCCAGCGCTCAAGAAGTCTCAGGTTTTGGAGCCTTTCAGATTTGGGCTTTTGGATTAGGAGCCCAATTGGTACTTACTTTCCGAAGTGATCATAAGCCAAGGTGTTAAAGTCTAGGGATAGAGTTAAAAAAGAGAAACCAGCTAAATAATTTTCCCAGCAGCCAGTGTTTCCAGGATTCCATAACACAGACTGAGTGACCACGACGGAAATCGTTAAGCCGAGCTCTTGAGGGCAGGGTCCTGGGTTCTATCCTGGGCCCTCATTTTTTTTCAATCCTTTAATCTGTGTCTGAGGCTCTTTCCTTGAAAAACAACACACACAAAAACCCAAAAAAATGGTGACCTGTCTCACATCTATGTGTTTAGGATTATCTAACTAATGCCTATTGGGGATTTAGTAGGGGTTTTTTTTTATAGTCGAAAATAATTTACAGATGCGGTCATGAAATCTCAAGAGCACGGTTAAGACTGGAAACCTCCAAGACAATGCACACCTGGCCGCGCCTAAGAGAAATGATGTGGGCTTGTTTCTCCTGTCCTTATGTCAGCATTTATGTAGAGACCAATAGTGTTTTTGTTTTGTTTTTTTTTTTTGGTACCGGGGATTGAACTTGGGTCCTTGTGCTTGTGAGGCAAGCGGCGGAACCACTGAGCTAAATCCCCAGCCCGACCAATAGTATTTTAGTGCACTTATCTCATTCTAATTTTAGTTTGGGCAAGGGAAGTTTCAGGAAGTTCCTATCTAGCTTATTGTACTTCAAAATTAAGATTTTCTTGGGGCTGAGGATGTAGCTCAGTGGTAGAGCTCTTGCCTAGCATATGTGAGATCCTGGGTTCAATCTCCACTACCAACAAAACAAAATTCAGATTTTCTTTCTGTTGCAATTAGTTGTATTGAGTGGGCAGCTGGAATACACTTGGCAAACAGACTACCCTGAGATTTACTACATAAAGCTCTCCAGTGGGCTGGCAGTGTGGTCAGCGGCAAAGGACTTGCCTAGCATGTGTGAGCCCCTGGGTTTGATCCCCAGCACCACACACACCAACCAACAAGTGAAAAAGATAATAAAAGAGAAACCTGTGCAGCGTCCTGTGGTTCCCCCAGCATGGGAACCCTTCCCTGCTCCCTCTGTCCAATGTTCAAAGTCTACCTCTCTGCTGCCAGACTGTTCTGCAGGCTTCGGCTATTGTGAAATCGATTTTTAAATATTGTATTTTTCAGCCACACCTGTGTCTCCCAGGCCTACGAGACTCCTCCAACAGCCTTAATTTTGAATATGCCCAAGGGGTATCTCCTTCCTTCTGCAGACGGTGTTCTTGGATTCACTTTGCAGGCACCACAGGTAGGATTCTCCCAGGTTGGGCTGTGTCTAGACCAGGGGTTCTCGAAGTGTGGCCCCAGCCAGCAGCATTCAGGAACCTGGGATCTTGTTTCAAAGGCAACTGTGCGTGCTCTGCCCCAAACCTCCTGTATCAGAAGCTCTGGGGCAGGGCCCAGCAGTCTGCGTTTTAACAAGCCCATGATTTGATGGCCCTAAAGGCTGAGGATTTCTGCTTTTGGTTATAGGGAATCCCAGAAATGCATGTGACTGGTTAAAACTGACAGTGACCAGCCAGCCTGACTGCCTTTTTCCTCCTGGCCTCTGTCCACGTAGTTCTTTGTGCTTTCACACAGCCTGTGTTCCCATTCGCCCATGTTGTGGTTTATCTTTCTTTCATGGGCTGTTGCCGTTCGGCGTTGTTGAGTTTATTAGTTCTCTTCCTGGGTTGGGTTGTTAGGACTGTTAGAATGGCTGCTGTTTTATGTGACCCCCCACCACATCAGCACAGCGCTTTGCAGGTAGGAAATTGTTGATAAACACTTACTTATTAATCTTCTAGAGCACAGATGTGAAATAGAACCAGGCAATACATTTTTAACCATAAGCTATAAAATTACAGGATGTTTAAAATTCCAGACTATGGAAATGTACCTTACGTTCCGATTTTACTGTGTCTCGTCATCCCAAAGATGGCTGCGTCAGTTCACAGAGCAGAGATTTGGAAATTAACAGGACCTGAGAGATGCATTTAAATAAGATCCCATAGGAGAAATGTAGCTTCGTAATAGGGGAAAGAGGGTTGAAAGCAGGCCAGTGGAGTTTCCATCCTCGCTTTATCGTTTAATTAACATATGATCTCCAGTGAGTTAGTTACCCTCCCTGTGTGGTGGTGCCTCTCTCTGACTATGAGAAAGACCTTTCGTTGTGTTGCTGCTGCTGAAGATTTTGGAGGATTCAGGACTTACTGGACACACGATTGAGGCTTTCTGGGGAGAGCAGGGCTCACATTCACGCGTTAGCAAGAGGAGGAGTGTTCTGACTGATTTTACTGAGGTGAGTGTTGTGAGCCAGCGGTCCTGGGCAAGGCTGCCTCTCCCATGCGCTAGAATTTGTGTGATTTGTACTCCACCTACGCCAAGAGAGGGAGGATGGCACAGCACAGGCACCAGATGGGGCCGTTTGACCTTGAACTTCCCAGCTTATCCAGGACTGAGGCAAAAGGCACCAGGAAGTAGTGGAGCATGAAAGCTGTCAGTGGTCAAACATCCAAAATGGAGTCAGACTGTGTATTCTGTGGGTGTAAGGAGTGGCCCTGCATGACATTCTCATCCAGCCATTTGGCAAACCTGTTATGCATTTCTATTGGGTACAAACCCAGGCACACAGCTGCTGGGTTATGTGTTTAACTTTGGTAAATACTGCTGAAGAATATTCCAGTGTGATTTACCTAATTACGGCCCCTTCGGTGGTACCACAATTTGTCCATTGTGTAGGTGAGAGATGTCTGGTTTGTTTCCAGGTTTTGTATTTACACATAAAAAAGCTGCTCAGGCATTCACAGGAAGTTTCCTGTGGGGATGGATAGAGGTTGTCCTCTCACTTGGGTGAGCACTTAGGTTGTTCTGGTCTTTAAGCTCTGGCTTAGTTGATTCCTGTTGCTATAGCGGAGTACCCCAACTGGGTGATCTGTGATGAGAGGTTGATTTGGTTCAGGGTTCTGGAGGCCGCCAAATTCAAGGCTGGGTGGTCCCAGTGGTGAGGGCCTCATGCAGGGTCACTGTGAGGCAGAAGGCACCGTGTGGCAGGAGCAGATGTGACAGTGACAAGTGGGCACCTGTGGGAGAGAAGGGGACTGATAGGGTAACAGCTCACTCTCAAAGTAACTAACCCCAGGCCGTGAGAGCAAGAACCCACTTCTAGAGGATGGCGTTCCGCTCCGCCCCAGAGCTCTGTCCCCGCGAGCTGAATCCCTCCCGACGCTGCCCCACGGAGAGATGAAGTCTCACCATGGGTTTTGATGAGTACGAAACATACCCAAACCATAACGACTTCTACTTGTTCTGATCACAGCATTCACAGCTCTTCAGTTGAAGGATTCTTGCTTTTCTTCTCCCTCTTTTTCCCTTGTAGTACCAAGTGACCCTGAGAGGAGTCACACCACAGCAGGGCCCATACGTCTTCATCGCCCACTTTTACCAAGCAGCACACCCCCCGTTTCCAGTGCATGTGTCTGTGGATGGAGGGAAACGCTGGATAGGTAAGCAGCCGCGAGCAGGCGCAACGCGTACCCGGCGGCGTCCCTGCAGTCTTGAGACGGGAACTCTTCTCTCCCTGCCCAGGTTCCTTCCAAGCTGCCTTTTGCCCCCATGTGCTTGGCTGCCAGGAAGAAGTGATCACCCAAGGCCAGGTTGAGTTTGACAACCCGAATTCCGAGGTGGCCGTGACCGTGAAGGTTCCCAAAGACAAGTCCTTGGTGCTGGTGCGTTCTGCCCGTCCCTCGCTTGCTGCCCACGCGCTGCCTTGGCTGGCTATCCTGTGTGTCTGTCTGCCCATGCAGTCATTTCCCCAAGGAGCTGGAGTCGTATTTATGAGACAGTGCTCACATTTGACAGCTTTTACTCCAGCAGAAAAAAAGCACGTGACTAGCAGAATCAAGGGAAATGGGAATGATGCCAGCTTCTCATCTACTGGTCTCTCTCCACAGGATCTTACGCTCCTTTTGTCTTCTAAGGGTGCTTTCCCTCCAACCTTGCTGTCTCTCCCTCATCCCTGTGTATTGTCGTTGTCTCAGGCTCCACGCTGAGCCCGCTGTGGCACTCCTCTTTGGATACCATCACCCGTGCCTGTCGATTCTGCTCTGCCCTGTGGGAATGGCACCCACATCTCTAAAGTTGCCCCTGACCCTTCCTGAGGACTGGGGAACCTTTCCCAGGCCCTGCCCTGTGGCCTCCCGTGCTCAGCTCTTGCCTCCTCCCCTCTCCAAGGATGCCACGCCCCAGGGACAGAGCTGACTGTGATCCGTAGGAACATTTGAAATCTCCTACAGCATTTGTCAGAGGCATGGTCTGATCTGTACAGGTGCAGAGGGCTGAGTACTTTTAAAGACTGGGGCTACAAATGCTCATTCTTGAGCACTAAGCAAACTTCTGCAGCGGCCATGGTCTTAGGTTCCACTTTAGTTCTGCCACTTCTGTTTGTTTAGCTCTCACAATACAGAGCAGCAATCCCTGGAGCCCTGGGGGAATCCTAGGCCCAGGTTCCTTGGGGCCCTGATCCCCCCAACAGCCCCTGCGCCCCCACACTCTCAGAGCAGCAGCATCTGAGGCTGCTGTTGGTCCGTGCAGGTGCTCGGAGGGGTCTGTTCAGGCTCACTGTTCCTAGTAACGGGAATGGCGCCTTTCACCCGGCCACAGGTTTGCTCCTGTGGTTCATTTTTTGATAAATCCCATTTCACCTGGCCTTGGACTTAGATAAAGGACGCTAGTCTTGTTGCAAATCCAAATACCCATTGATGGGTTTCTCTTAGGTCCGAGTTCTAGTGGTGTCTGCGGAGAATTACAACCACCAAATCATACTTCAGAAAACATTCCTGGACAAGTCCCCTGAGTTTATCACCAATTGTGGAAAAAACAGCTTTTACCTCAAGTAAGTGTCACTTTATGAGGAAGCACTGGGGCACACTCACATTCCCAGCCAGAGAGGGAGAGGTGGCCTTGGATCTAATCCCGCCTCTCAACGCCCAAGGAAGCAGCCCAGAGTCTGGGGTCCAAGGAAGGCGGTGGTCTCAACTTTAACTCAGTGGAGATTCACCCCCTGAGCTACTTCCTCTTTGCTGCTTCCTGTTTGCTCCTGCTGATTCCTAACAGATGCCACACAGGCTTCCGTGCTGCACTCCCCTCTGCCTGCACCAAGCAGGGCAAGTCCAGACCTGCGCCTTCTCGGGCTAGAGCTGGAGAGCCCGCCCGAGAATGAGCTCTTCTGTGTCCGTGTAGTTTCCCAGGAGCCCCAGGGACCCGGAGATGGATGCTTCCTACGGTGATACTAAAAGCAAAGGCTCTGAGGCCATGCAGCTATGGATTTGCCTGACTGCTCGGCCATGCCATACTCTCAGCCTTGGGACTGCCACATACTTTTGGGAGCCTCAGTCACCTTATCTGTGAAGTGGGGCTTAGGTCTAATTGGCTGGGTGGCTGTGAGGTTGAATGAGATGCAGCCAGAGCTCCCGGTATACAACATTGAGTAGGTGCTGGTGAAGCCAGGCACGTGCCTGTAATCCCAGCACTGGGAGGCTGAGGCAGGAGGTTCACAAGTTCAAGCCCAGTTTGGGCAATTTAGCCACTTAGCAAGACTCTGTCTCAAAATTTTAAGGGGATGTAGCTCAGTGTGAAGGCCCTGGGTACAATCCCCAGTACTATAAAGACAAAAACGAAACCTCCTGATTATCTTTTCATTATTCCTAAGTAACAGCATTGCTGAGATACAGCTCACACACCATCTAGTTCATCCCATGGTGTATTTTCCTTCTTTGACTCCAGCTACCTAACGTTCCTGCTGACCATCCCTGGGCTATCTTCTCCTAAATTGGATAATTGGGAGAAAGAGTGACTGTCACCAACTGAGTCCCCTTTCTCCCCAGACTCCGGAGCCCAGAGTCCCTGTTTGGTGGAGCAAGTGGGAAAGGGAAGGTTGGGGCACTTTGGGGCATCACATGACCCGGGGCATCACCACGAGATGCTTTTGTCTCCACAGCCCCGAGACAGTCTCTAGGTTCTGTAAGAATTCCGCCAGGTCGTTGGTGGCCTTTTACCACAACGGCTCCCTGCCTTGTGACTGCCACCCTGCTGGGTCCATCAGCAGCCACTGCATCGCCGAGGGCGGGCAGTGTCCATGCCAGCCCAATGTCATTGGGCGGCGGTGTACCCGTTGTGCCTCGGGCTACTACGGATTCCCAGACTGCAAACGTAAGTGAGCATTCCCGGGCCTCGGGGGCTTCCAGACTACCGTGCTAGAGATGAAATGCAAGTGTTTATTCCGGGGTCCTGGGATGGGGCCCAGCTGACAGACAGCCCTGTTCCTGGTCAACAGACTCCATTGTAAGTAGTGAGGCTGGCGAAGATAAACCTGCAAAGCAGATGAATAAAGCCTTCAATGTACAGTCTTGGATAGTTCAGTCTCCTTCCTGACAGAAGCTCCTTCAGCTTTTGTACCCAACCAAAATTCCGTTGAGACAGGAGAGCCAGGGTCTCAGGGGTGTACTACTCACAGGATGGAAAATCTCATGCTTATATCTAAGACTATCCAGTGGCCCTAGGTGTGGTATTAGCCCATGTCATAGGGTGGCAGTGAGGAGCACAGGTGTGTAGCCTTTGCCTGGATGGCGGGGTGATGTCGCTACTGACCTGGGGCTGTGAACCTGCAGGGCACTGAGAGCCTGTGAGCGGCCCCTCCTGGCTTCCTTCTAGAACCTTCTTGAACCTTCTTGAACCTTCTTGAACCTTCCACACGAGAGTGACACATGACAGCAGCTGGGTGGGTTCCTGGGTATCTAGCTTGGATCCAGGGTCTGTGCACCAGATCTGCCAGGAGCGTTTGGTATGCTTGGTCTTGGCCCCAAGAAATGGGGCTGTTGGATCACCCATGTAGTCAAAATGTCCATAATGATGGGAGAGCCCTTGGAAGCTTCTGGAAATCTTGGCACTTGGTGCCGTTTGGCTAGCAGTCAGGCAGCGCCTAACGCTCACTCAGTTTCTCTTTGTCCCCTGGCCAGCATGCAACTGTGGCCAGCACCTTTGTGACGAGACAACAGGTCAGTGCCTGTGCCCTCCCAACACCGTCCAGCCCCAGTGTGAGGCCTGTGAGGTCGACTTCTACAGCTTCCACCCCATGGCCGGCTGTGAAAGCTGCGACTGCTCCCAGAACGGTACCCATAGCTCCATGAAGTGTGACCCAGTCACCGGGCAGTGCAGGTGAGCCAGGGTGGGCTCCACATCCAATCCTGCAAGGGGAAGGTGAAGTACCATGCAGACATCCACACGCTGGCCATTATTGCTTGCCACTTCCCATCTGCCCAGGGAGCACTGTCCAGCTTGGGCGGATCTTCCTGCAGAACAGGTCATGGTGGGTGGACTGAGTGGTCCCTGCAGTCAGGGAGGAACCTAGGTGCTGAATCACCCACAGACTCAGGACAGAACGCCCTTGCCTGCCTACTCCAGTGCACTGCCACTGCGGTCACGCACTCTGTGTGCCACATATAAAAGTAGAGGAGTGCTGTGCATGTGCAGTGAGGTTACCTACATCTTTCACTCCTGTGAGCTCCTGTCTGACTGTCTTTAGTTCAGCCTCCACCCTTGCTCCAGCAGGCAGCAAAGCTGAGCTCCTGGACCAACTGCCCTAACTCGGATGCTGACTCCTAGCAGGACTTGGTTGGGAATGGGAGGAGCAGGCGGGCACCTACTGGGGAGCCTGACCTGACGGGGAAGCTGCCCCGGGGACCACGGAGCTGTCCCCTGCACAGCATCTGTAGCATGAGAGCTAAGAGGTTAGTGTTCAGCAGGCCAGCTCTGATCTCAGCAGGGCTGGACAGGGCTGGAAGGACGAAGAACAGAACCTCGTCTCCTGCGAGAGGCTGCTAAGAGTTAGACTTGCAGGTGTCCTGCAGGAAGCCAGAGGCAGAGTCCTGGAGTCCAGCTGCCCTGGCATGTGTGACAGGCGGCAGAAGTGAAGGCGTCAGCAGGACGGGTTCTGTCTGAGGCTCTGAGGGAATCTGTCCCGGGCCTTTCTCTTAGTTCTCATGTTGCCGGGAATCCTCTGTAGGATGACTCGTAGCCATATCGATCCAGTCTCTTCCCATCCTCGCCTGCGGTTCTGGCTCTGTCTTCACATGGTGTTCCTGTTTCTATGCGCATCTGTCTCTTCTCACTTATAAGACACCAGTCATATCAGCTCAGGGCCCACTGTACTCCAGGGTGACATCTTGATCACACCTGCAAAGACTGTATTTCCATGTAAAGTTGCACTCTTGGGAACCACGAGTTAGAACTTCGACGAACCTTTCACAGTGGATTGGATTCAACTTTTTCTTGACGGTGGTCACTTTTCTAAGGAAGAACCCTTTACCCCACCTCCAGTTTGTGCCTGCTGCCTCCCAGCTCCTTCAGGCTGCCAGGACCTTGTAAGGAAGGGAGAGCAAAACCTGAGTCATGGCACATTGCAAGTCTTTTAAACCCCAGGGGTGAAGCCAGCCTGAGTCAACTCAGTTACCCACAAGCCAGGGCCGGGCCCCAGGTGTACCTATGCTTAACCACAGGAAGCAAAGGAGCGGAGAAGGGAAGGAGCAGTTTGCAGGCAGGGAGAGAAGCTTGAGAATTCACTGTCTAAGAAGTTATGGGAGAGAGTTTTAAAAGGAAACAGTGGATCAACAAAATAAATCCCTGAAAACTAAATTTCACAGTTTCTCAATGATGCTACCATGAGGGAAAAGAAAGAATACTTTAAAAATTTAAAATAAAGCTAGTTATAGTGGCTCACACCTTCAATCCCTGCTACTCAGGAGGCTGAGGCAGGAGGATCACAAATCAGAGACCAGCCTGGGCAACTTAGCAAAACCCTGTCTGACAATAGAATAAAAACGGCTGGGGATGTAGCTCATGGCAAAGCATTCTGTATCATGCGCAGGTCTTAGGTTCATTCCCCAGCACTGCAGGGAACATAGTTTAAGTAATTTAAGACAAAAGAATGTGGTAAATGGATTTACCATAGTATTTACTTTAGGAAAAATCCTGAGAAATTTTTAACAAGCCTTGCCTAGCTCACAAGTTTCATAGGCTGGAAGATTCCTAACTCCAGGACCATAGCATGTCATCAACAGGCTGTCAATGGGAATGGGGCTTTAGTCCCTGTGTCACACTTAAACCAAGATGTGAAGTTGTTCACTTTGACATTACAGAGAGACTGCAGTAACCTAGAGGGAGACATCTACCCGTGATCAAAGTGGATTCCTCATAAAAGGACCCTTGGCAGATAATGTTTAAAAAAAACCTTTCAGTTTACTACTGTAAATTGTACAAATTTCTCATGGTAATTCCAGTGTTACTATCAAAAAAGCTTTTGATTGCTTAAAATGATTATTTCTTTATAAAATATTAAAGGAGGGCTGGGGATTTAGCTCAGTGGTGCTGTGCCTGCCTTGAAAGTGCAAGGTCCTGAGTTCAATCCCTAGCACCAAAAAAAAAAAAAAAAAAAAAAATAGAGGAAAGACTACTTCCCAGCTTCCACCCTGGGAAATTTGCTAATGCAAATGAGAGATATGTTTAGAGAAACCTAAAGCTCATGTAAAAGAAATGGTCAGAGATACCTGGAATTTGCAGTAACAACAAACAACAACAAAAACAATATTCATTCTCAACTACACAAGACTGTCTCACAATTACACAAGTCATCACACATTGCAAAGCTTAAAAATCATAATTTTCAAGTTGTATTGCTTCAAGTTTTAAGGTTTACCATACTCACTAAAAGAAAATCAAATGGCTACAGATATTAATTCTAACAATGCACAGTAATCAATATTTATTTAATTGAAGCTGGTGTTGTAATTTTAGAGACAAATGGGACTATATTAGATCGGGACCATAAATCTGAGTTCTAGGTCCACCGTTATCATTGCCTTCACAGGAAATGGGGTAAGTCACTTTGCTTTCCTGGGCCTCGGTTTCCTAATGTAAAAAATGAAGTTTGATAAAATCATCTACAACTTCCTATCTAAATTTAAAATTCTCATCCTATTTCTTCTTCAATTTCTGATTATGTCAAGACAAATTGCAACAATTATACTGTGTAAATTATACGGTGTCTTATTTTGTCCAGCCCTGTGAAATTCATAAAGAAGCTTAGATTGTTTGAAATTTTATTTTTATAGAAAGACAAAATAGCAAATATATGTAATCCAATATAATAGCAATGAAAAAGTAAACTTGTATCTCCTTTTTTTTTCACGGTACTGGGTATTGAACTCAGGACCTTGCGCTTGCAAGGCAGGCATGGCACCACTGAGCTAAATCCCCAGCCCTAGTATCTCCTTTTAATAGTGGAAAATGTATGCATTCTTTGAGCACACAAAAGGACTAGAATAACCTCAAAAGATCTTGTCAATCTGTGCCACATATAAGGAAGCTGGGAATCACTGCTTTTAAAAACTGTCCTGATGTCAAACACTTTGAAGCTATGTTAAGATGGATGAAAGGAACTGGCTCTCTACATAAACACCCAGTAAAGCCACAAGTGCCACATGCCTTTTCAGATGACCTCTACCTCAACCCATCCTCATGGACTTGCTAAATGTGTGCAAGATGGAGAATACTAGGAAAGGCCACAGACTTGGCATTCTTGGGACAGAAATGCTTCCGGCCAGGCCTGACAGCTTGGAGAGGTGATTCCTCGGATGAACCTCATGAAATAATAGGAATGGGCCCACTGAGGCAGCATGCAGACGCTGGGACCTGGTAGTAGCCAGGGTAGACAAGGCTCACCATTCTCCCCTCCCCTCGCCCTGACTTCTTTTACCTCCTATGACCTAGCATCTCTCACTCAGCTTTGGAACGATCCTTCTTGGGTTGTTTCACCTGTTCTCTTTCTTCCCTCTGGCCCCAGACTGAGAGGCTGTGTGGTGTGAGATTTCAGGAGGTCGAATCCCCCTCAGCTGCTCACTGGCCGAGTGACCTCAGGAAAACTTCTGCTCTCCTCTCTGCCCGAGTGCTTTTGTAAGATAAGATACTAGAGACAGCTACCCCTTAAAGTCTTTGGAGCATTAAATGTTCCGTGCAAACAACCTTTGAACAGTGCCTGACACATACTAAACCCCTAGGAACATTAGCTGTGTTATTATCGGCTTAGACCACGCTTCTACCTTCCTCCCTCTGTGCTTTTCACCCTGAGAGCCCACCCGTTCCCTTGCCTTCAGCCCACCTCTCTTGGGTGATTCCCAGGTCTGTACTCCAGTCCTGGTCCTCACAGCTCTGTTGGCTCACCTTCATCACAAGTCAGTTAAACACTAGTTTTCTTATTGCCTTTACTTGGGTAGACTTGCACATCCCCTAAACTCTATGGGGTCCTATCTCCTCACATATAGAATGGAAAGTTAGATTGGGTGATCCTTAACTCCCTGATTCTGCAACTCTGACCTTATATCTGAAAATCTGGTTATTGTCTTTCAAGCCATTTTACCTTTCCGTTTTTAAAAAAGTTCTGCTTAATGACAATAGCCTCTTCTTAGTCCTCCAAATCTGAAATCTCAGAGAAAGCTATTTTCTCTCCAGCCCATGAGCTGTCAACTTCTGGCAAGGGATGTATTAGCTCCCTTCCTTCCACAGCTAAGAATAGAATGATATTGATGCTCTCTTAAGTTGACTTTCCTCTTCCTAGTCTTCCTAGTCTTTTTTGGTCCTTTAATCTAAGAGGAATATGCTAAACACACAATTATACTAGGATTTTAAGTTCTGTTTCCCCCTTAATTTTGTTACAAATAGGTACATGGTACTGTTAGTGTATAAAAGTAGAGGCGAAGTTGATAAATGCATATGCTTATGATTTTGTCTTCTTGATGTGTTGATTTTTTATTTTTCAGTGTCTTTTAAAATTTTTGTTAACACGTAATAATTGTACACATAGACACAATGTAATGTTTCAATTCATGTATAATGATCAATCAGGGTAATTAGCATATATATTATATTTTTATCATTTCTTTATGGTAAATACACTCAAAATCTTCTCTCCTAGCTATATAATGCGTTATTGTTTACTATACCCATCGTACTGTGTGATAGAACACCAGGATTTATTCCTCATACCTAGCTGTAATATTATACCCACTGACCAGCCTCTGTAATCTCTGCTAATCACTGTTCTACTTTTCTCTGTGATCAACTTTTTTAGTTCAACATATGAGTAAGATCATGTGGTACTTGTCTTCCTGTGCCCAACTTATTCCACTTAACACAGTGCCCTCCAGGTTCATCCTAGTTGAAAATAACCAGCTTTTGTCTTTGTTTATAGCTGAATAGTATTCCATCACATATATGTACTACATTTTCTTTATTCATTCATCCATTGATGGGCACTTGGGCTGATCCCATGTCTTGGCTATTGTGAATAATGTTGCAATGAACACCAGGGTACATCTCACTTTTTGATATACTTAGGGAATTGCTGGATTATATGGTAGTTCTATTTTTAACTTTTTGAGGAATCTCCATACTATTTTCCATAATGGCTATACATTTTTTTTGCACATGTATGTTTTTTAATTGGGATGAAACATATCTGTTTTTTATGAGCTTTTTGGTTTTGTCTTTGTATTTTGTCTTCAATTTTGTCAGATATCAATACATTTTATTGCTCAGACTGTTGCTAGCGCTCCTGTTTGGGTGCTGTACTTCATGCAGAAGGCACATGTGTCTGTGGGCTGGTAGGGAAGCTCTACTAACAGACAGCGTTAGTGCGATGTGGCGACCACCATATTGTGTGCAGGATGCCATGGTAACATGGTCCACACAACCTCACACCCACTACATCATTCTTTGCTCGAGAACCTTCCTCAACTCCCCATTGCCTGCTAGCATAAGGCCAACTTTCCATGGGACTCTGGCCCCCACCTACCCTAACTTCAGTCTCATTTCCTCTAAACACTTTTCACATAAGTTCAGTTCTCCAGTGTTGAAAGACCTCTCTCTTCCTTTCCCCCTACCCTCAAATTACACTTGTCCTTCAAGGATTTTGTGTTAGCAGAAAAACTCAAAGGAGGCTCTAAGCCTTCCACTAGCAATGAAGACATCCTCACCATTTATGCCTAATGCAGGCTTGGTGCTTAATCATCCCGTCTTTGATGCAATTACTTAACTTGCTATATTTCTAGGTCCCGTATCCTTAGACACAATGTGCTGAGGTCAAGCTGACTTACTCTTCCGTGTATTCTCCCTCCCACATCCCCAGACATAAGGGTGTGTATGTAGAAGACATACACAGTTCTTAGCTGGACAAGGTAGACTTGGGCTCTAGTTTAAAACTGGACTTTGATGTGAATGTACCGTGAAGGGACTCACAGTATTTAACAGCAAAAGGATGGAGTTCAGCCCAACACATCTGGGCCCACACATGGGTAGATGTCGTTACATAATGGGTAGCTGCAAGCCCAGGGCCTTGGAGACGACATTATTGACCATTCTGCAGCCCCAGGCAGCAGCATCTAATGGAATCTTCTTACTTTTGCAGCACAGGCAGCCTTGTGGGTAGTAAAATGTCTCCCTGGAGAAATGTGCAAGGTCAGGCTGACATTAGATCATTTTAAAAGATGTTCAGCCAGACTGTGAAGAGGAAGTTTTCTTTTTTTTTCTCCTGTTGTCATGGCACTACTGCAAGCTCCTTTGGTTGCTGGTTTTTGTACAGGATTCATAAGCTCAAAGATATAAACAGTACATGACTCAGGGTCTGGTTAGCCCTGGCCTCTCAGCCCCAGCTGGCTGCATAGGGAGCAGTTCTATGTTGCTCTCTTCCGTGCTGTGCTCCCAGCTGTCACTTGCGTGCTGTGAGGCCCAGAGCTGGGTCCTGTAGGACCGGTGTGGTTGCACCCTCTCTGCCCCTCTCCTTTCTACCACATCAGCTGGAAAGAATAGCAGACCCAGGGTGACTTTGCTTCCCTCCCATGTGCACAACATGCCTAGCAGCTTCTACAGCTGCCCTCGCTGCAACACCCTCCCCCCCCCATGCCTTTCTTTTCCAATGAAATGAGTGTATTTTTAAAAAAAACCAGGCTTCTGTCTGCATGTCCCCATGTTCAAGGTCCAGGCACAGATCCCTTGCTCAGGGACACTCAGCCACACCCAGTGTGTGACCAAAGGTGATCAGTGTGACTTGCTTGTTTATCACCAGCATTAAGTGCATGCACTCTTGGGCCAGGAGCCCTCCATGTTTGCCAAAAGACACATCTCAGACCTTGGGACAAGGTCTGGACCTGGTTGGCATGTTATGACTGTCCCTGCATGCCTCTATCTTTCTCTTCCTTGCCAGACCAAGAGAAGTCAGGTCCACCCAGCCTAAGTCAGATTGTGTTAGTCAGCTTTCCATCCCTGCAACAAAATACCTGAGAAAATCAACCTAAAAAGGGAGAAATATAGACTTCAGCTCACTGAGGTTTCAGTCCATGGTCACTTGGCCCAGTGGCTTTTGGGTCTGTAGTGATGCAGCCCATCATGGTGGAAGCATGTGGTGGAGGAGAGCTGCTTACCTCATGGTGGCCAGGAAGCAGAGAGATAGAGAAAGGAGGGGACAGTGATCTACTCCCTCCACTGGGTGCCACTTCCTCAAGTCCCTGCCACCTCCCAATAGTGCCATCAGCTGGGAACTAACCCTTCAACACTTGGCCTTTGGGAGACACTTAAGATCAAACTGTAACACAGAGCGTCTCCTGAGCCCCTCTTCTGTGCTAAAGTTCCTCTTTCTGATGCTCTTTTCTTGGGAAGGATTATTTGTTTTCTCATCTTTCCATTTCTAGACCACCAGTGTTCTTGAGTTCTGTGCTTGGTGCCTCTCCAGAAATAGAGCATCATCTAAGAACATGCTCTGTCTGTCTGTCTTTTCTTTCTTTCTTTCTTTCTTTCTTTCTTTCTTTCTTTCTTTCTTTCTTTCTTTCTTTCTTTCTTTCTTTCTTCCTCTTCCCCCTCCCCCTCCCCTCCCCCTCCTTCTCCTTCTCCTTCTCCTCCTTCTAGTTTTGAACAGTTTGATTGGATTTAGTCTGAGAGTCACAAGAACAGAGTAGATGTTATTAGCCTGGGACCCAGGAATCCTGCGAAAGTGACTCCAAGTGGTGTGTATGTGAGATGTGTGTGTGTGTGTGTGTGTGCAAGTGCGCACAGTATGAGTGGTTCTCTGAGAAGATGGCCCATAGTTTATTCAGTCTCCGGGATGGCCCCTGATCCCCTCTCTAGTTTACACTCCATTGCACTAGAGTGAACCCTTCAAGCAGAGCATTTACACCTTGTACCTGCACTGCTCCAGGTGTGGCTCACACTGTACACCTAGATTGCTCTGGGTGTGGCTATGAGAATACTTTCTTCCTTACAAAGCAATTTCTGCAGTTTTGGCTCAGGAGGAGGGTGAGAGGGATGGATGGGCCCTGGAAGAACTGACCTGACTTTGGACTTCAGCAGGTCCTGCAGGTGAAGCTGATTTCATCTTTTTGGGTGTGCTGGGTGGATACAGGGGCAGCCACCTGCGTCCCTCAGCGAAGGTCACAGCAGAGATCATCGTAGGGGTGCATCTGTGCAAGGCACGGTTCTCAGGTTTCACATACAGTATCTTATAACCCTCATAGCAATCCTGTGAAGTAGGTACAGCGTTAATGTCTGGGTGTTCACAGATGAGGAACCTGGTTGTAAAAGATGAATCTGCTCAGAGTCTCACATCTTGAAAGCAGTAGAGTTGATTTCCTAGGCTGCCTGTTCCAAGTTGGCTGTTTTTTGCCAAGTGTGAACTCCTGTCTGGTTACGTGCGGATACTGGCACAGGCGGCAGCCCTCCGCTGTGGTGCCCAGGACTGAGCTGCTGCAGGCTCACACACAGTTCCGCCTCTTCTCCTCATCCCTGGAGCGGCAGTTCCTTCAGTTTCAGCTCACAGATCTTGATCTCCATCTGCTCAACGTTCTCTCGTCCTCTGTTCTTTGGTTGCTGCTGATGGTGACTCTGAGCCCCCGGGGAGCTTTCCCTGAGCTCTGGCACCACTGGTCCCTGCCTGCTGGATTCCCCTGGAATGCCATGTCTTCTTCCTACATTGCTCATGCAGAGGGTCCCAGGATCCCCTCTACCACTGAGCAGGAAACCTGGGAGTCTCCCTTGCCTTTTCTTTCTTCTCTCCTCATGCAGGACATTACAGGTCTCAATAGCCTCACCTCAGAATGGTTTTGGAACCCATCTCACCTGTCCATCCGAATGCTCCTTCTTCCTAAGTGCCCTGTGTCTCTCCTGACCTGACAGCCCTCTGCTGGAATCCATCTCCTCAGCTCCATCCTTCCCATGAGTCCACCCACACCCTTCCCTCCTCTGCAGGACCTTGTGAGCCTGCCACGTGCCAGGCACTGTGCTGAAACTTCTCACGCACTGCCTCTTCTCAGCAGTTGTCCAATAAGTTGCAAAGGCAGTACATCCCACATGACAGTGTAGGGTGCGAGCCCTGCCAGTCTGCCTTTGGCGAGCATGTCTCCATCTCTGCGGCATGTGGCTGGGCCAGGGGCCAGTGGTAGGCTGTGTGACAGGGCTTGCACCCACCTCTGCAAACCCATGCATCCCTGGGCAGCACCACACTGTTCTCTGCATGCACCAGGTGGTCTCCCGGCCCTGTTCCTTCCATCCAGAATGCCTGCCCCACCCCTAACCTCATGCACCATCCTTTGAGGCTGAGCCCTGGTATTGGTGAAGTGGTAACTATCCTAGGTTGGGCCAACTGCTGCTCCTCTGAACCCATTGGATCCCGTGTGAGAGTCTGTGTGTGTGTGTGTGTGTGTGTGTGTGTGTTCTTATTTCCACTCATAGGCCACCTGCAGCAGCCCTCCAGACTCAGCCCCAGATCTGTCCTTCATCCCCGGCACCTAGCACTGAGCCTGACCCAGGGGTTGTGCTCCCCACAATAGTTGTCTTCACCTGCCTTCTGTAAACCCCTCCTGTCTGTGTCTCCCCCTGTCTCGCATATGAGCACCCTGCAAGCAGCTGTTGTGTCATTCAGCTGGCTTTATGCAGCACCTGCTGGGCCCCAGTCCAGTGGCCCCTTGGAACTGTGTGCAGACAGGTGATGAGGAAAGTTATGTCCTTTGCCTTGACTACAGATGCAGGTTTCCCAGAATCACAGGGCGGCAATGTGACCAGTGTACTTCTGGGTTCTACATGTTCCCTGAGTGTTTGCCCTGCAGCTGCAGCCACGGTGGGACTGAGCCACAAGTGTGTGACAAGGAGACCAAGGCTTGCTTCTGTAAGGTAAGACATGCTGCAGTGCTGGGGACAAGTTCTTTGTGCTGAGTTAGCCTATCAAAGTGTGGGAAGTGGGACCGACCTGTAGTAGATTTCAATCACATGTGTAGCATTGTACAGATATTCTCTCGCTTCTTAGACCTAGAAGGGAAACCCTTTCATGCTCTGGACAGGCCACAGATCCCTTGAGGATCTGATCACAGGCGTAGGCCCTTTCCAGAAAAATCAATGCAAATGTTTAACTACAATGTCAAGAGGTTCATAGGTTCCCTAAAGCCTGTTTCTAGTCCCTGACCTCCGTATTTTCCTCTCTGCTCCAAGAGGTTCTGCCAGATATAAGTGGACTCCATTTCTAGCAGACTTTCCAGGTGGCATTCAGTGGGGTGAATTGGTCTCCCTTCTTTGGGAATCCTCTTAGTGCTGTTTGTCTACCTTCAAGATGCCATCTTTTAATGTTTGGTTAGCATTCCTGTTGGAACATCTTGTGTTGGTGTTTAATCTGTGCAGACAGCTACTTGTGACTTTGAATGATGTCTCCTTTTTCATGTTTTGTTTGAACAGGAAAATGTAGAAGGTGAACAATGTGACAGGTGTCATGAAGGGTCATTTCATTTCGACCCAGCCAATCCTAAAGGTTGTAGCGATTGCTTCTGTTTTGGAGTGACTCATCTTTGTACTGAAACAAAGGGTCTACACGTTAAGGTAATGCATAGAGTTAGTGTCTTGGGGGGTTTTGTTTAGTCTAACTTTGGAACGATAAGGAAATAAACTGGCACAGAACGCCATGGTACTTTTTGTATACTGAATGGTCAAAATGGCCGGTGTTGTTCTTCCTGTTCCGTGGCCTGCAATATTTTCCACGTAGATGTCCTCATGATTATGTCTTGACCGATCAGGTCTCCGATCAAATGTCACATGCCTCAGGGCCTCTGCTCACCACTCGGGCTAAAATAGCTCACCCTGATTGCTCGATGCTCTTCCCTTTGTTATCTCCACAACAGTGACCCCTCTCTGACATACCATACGTTTCATTTAAAAGTTATTTGTCATCCTCCACCGCTAGAACGTGAGCCCCTTGACACGTGTCCACTCCCAGAGCCTAGGACAGGTTCTGGGACCTAATAGTTGTCCCTTAAATACTTTTTAAATGAATGGAGTTGGTTGCTATGTTATTCAACTTTCTTTTACCATAACAAAATACTCAAAGTAATCAAATTACAAAAAGGAAAAGTTTATTTGGCTCATTTTGGAGGTTTCAGGCCATAGTTGGTTGGCTCCATTGCTTTGGAGACTGCGGTGAGGAGTTTATCATGGTGGGACTGTGTGACAGAGGAAAGATGCTCACCTGACAGTAGCTGGGACTCGAACAGGCGGAAGAGGGCAGGGCTGGGGTCCAGTATGCCGTCAGAGGCACACTCCAGCAACCTGATTTCTTTCCATTAGGCCCACCTCTCAGGGGTTGCTCCACATCCCACTCGTGATAAGCTGGGGGTTCGCTAACACGTGGGTCTTGTGGGACATTGAAGGCCACAGTTATTGCAGTTATTTCCCCCCTCAAAGAAAATCTGGTCCCTATTCTCACCACGTGGCTGACACCGAATGTTCAGGATGTTTCCCACTGAGAAATTCTCCAGTTTCCTCTTCAGATGCCTTACAGTTTGCTTCGGACCACTCTCTACCTAGAGGTCGTATCAGCCCACAGGTTGAGGGCTCAGGCCCACCGGACTACCCTGCTTCAAATGCCAGGGGCAAGTCCTGGACCTCTGGTAGTTCTAACCAGTGCGGCTATAAATCAAGAGTTCCCACCATTCCCTCTTCAGGGCTGGTACCTGCCTGTGCTGGCCAACAGAACCCAGGGAAGCACTTTACTTACCATTGCCCGTTTATTACAAAGGATCCAGATGAATAGCTGCTCAGGGTGATGTCCAGAGGGTCCCAACACAGGAGCTTCTGTCCCCATGGAGCTGGGCTGGGCCCCCCTCACATTCCCTCCCAGCACCCAGGAGCCCCCAACACAGCCTTATAAGGTTTTATGGAGATTAAATCATCAGTCATTGATACTTACCTGGATCCTGGGGCTGTCTTCCCTCTGCAGAGGTTGGGAGGGGCCTCCTTACCAGCTCCTTACCAGCCATTAACATATGCAATGACACTCATCACTTTGGAGATCCCATGATCTTAGAAGCTCTAGAGTCAGGAACTGGGAACTGAGGCTGAATATTAGAGCAAAAGTTGCTCCTAGCTATTTGGGAAGTTCCAAGAGATTCAGGGGCTCTGTGCTAGGAACTAGGAACAAAGACTAAATAGGTGTCTTCTGTAACAGTGTAAGATCACATCCTTCCCTTCTCTTTTCTTCTTCTTTCTGTTTGTCTTTCCTTCTCACCTATTTTACCACATTTTGGGGCTGCTTTTGAAATTTACTTTATAAAACTAAAACTTTTAAAAAATCTTCATTATTCCATGAACAGGTAGCCTCATGCCTGCTTTCTTTGTGTGAGTAATGTCCTAGATCCAACAAGTATTCAAAGGAAGATTATTTTATATATTTTACTGCCTGTCCCTTAAAAGGAGAGCAGACTGGAAATTGGAAAGAAAATTAGTTTATAAATCTACTCTGAAGCCTCCTCTCTGTACCCCTCAGGGAACCAGGAAGCATTATTCCTAAACTATGCTTTGTCATTTCTTTTCTTCCCTCAAATGGAAAGGGCTTCTTTTGTGACCAGGGACATATTTAACTTTGATGCTCCATGTAGAGAAAAATAATGACAGCAGGCCACTGTATTACACATCAATTTTTTCTCTGTAGGGAGCTCACTTTTTAAATGTGCCTACCATTCTATTTATTATTCATGCACTCATTTATTGTTCACACCTTTGTTGAACAACTACTAAATGTCACAAACAGGTTGAGTGCAGGGGCAGGAAGGTAAATCTCACATATGTCTTGTCACTGCCTCTGAAAACCCCTGGTCACCTTGGGTGAGAGGAGGGCATTTGTGGGCAAGGCCTGGGTCATGGTGGGCCAGGGAGGGAGGGAGGGGAGGCTCAAGGGTAGACACGCTGGGCTGGGGGTGTAGCCCAGTGGTAGAGCACATGCTTTGCATGCTGGAGGCCCTGGGTTCAATCTTAATGCCGCCCCCCACAAGACACACATAAAAGAAGCCTTTGAAGCTAGCCGCTACTCCATGGGCCTTTCCATGATGTGTGATGCTGCCATCACCCAAAATCCTTAAGCACATATTTCCCATGCCATGCTTCTGTCTCCAGTTTAGGGATATGAATGGCTGGCACCTGGAGACGGCAGATGGTGTCAACATCTCTGTCGCCTACAACCCAAGCAGCCAAAGTGTGGTTGCAGATCTCCAAGAGCTGCCCTCAACAGTCCACAATGTGTCCTGGGTCGCACCTCCATCCTTCCTGGGGGACAAGGTAACAGCAGCCTATTGTTCTTGTGAGCCCTTTCTGGGCCTCCTCTGTCACTGCAGGAGCAACATCGTCAGGGGCTCTGGAAGCAAGCATCAGGAAGATGTTTAGGAAATGAAGTTCAAGCTGAGCACAGTGGCACATACCTGCAACCCCAGCTACTCAGGAGACTGACACAGGAAAATTACAAGTTGCCAGCCTGGGTAACTTAGTGAGACCCTGTCTCATAATGAAAAAATAAAAAGAGCTGGAGTGTAGCTCAGTGGAGGAGCACTTGTCTAGCATCCACAGGCCCTGGGTTCAATGCTCTGCATTGGAAAAAAAGAAAAGAAAAAGAAATGAGATTAACTACTAATGAAGAGGACACCCTGCCTACCTCTGGTCAGGGACTGAGTTAGCACTTCATGTGCCCCAAATGCACAAGCCACCTGGCAAAAGAAACCATGCACAATGTTTTTCTAGATTTTTAGACTGCCAAAGAATTTTCCTCCAGGAAAATATAGAGCCATTTAAATAATATCTGTCACAAATGGGACAAGTATGCTTTTAAATGACAAAGCTGAGAATTCTTTGTTTCAAAGCAGAAGAAAGGCTCCTTGTCAGGAAAACAAAAAGTAGAAAGTGACTCATGAGCTTATTAAAGAAGCGCAGGATCTGTGGCAGTTGCGCTTTCATGAGCAGAATCACGTGTATTTACTTACACGCTCCTCAGGGAGCTAATAAATGAGTTGCTCTTCCTTTGCCGCTTAAATTATTATTCAAGATCCCAGCCAAGTCTGCTCACTTTATGAGGACAGAAACGCAGGCCTTGTGTGGAAACACCATGAGGTGACACATGCTCAAGGCTTGGCAGGGTAGAGGCTTTGAGAAGGGGTGGCTTTCACAGGGACTTATTCGGGAGATGCCATAGTCTCACACTGAGCATGACTTTGAGGGTCTTACTGGCTCGAGGTCTTTAGTTCTGACTTCCAGTTGAAGGCCTGTGAGTTTTGATATCTGAGTGTAGAGAATGTTGGCTTTGTCCTATGACCCAGCTTTTCCTCACTTCATATTCCTCTTCATGTGCTGGTTACCTGTTACCTGTTACAAATTTCCCCCAATACTTTGCACTGCAGGCAACAATTGTGCTGCACAGTTTCTGTGGGTCAAATGGCCCAGAGTCTCTTCTGAGGTTGTGGTCAAAGTGTCAGGCAGAGCTGTGGTCATCTGGGACTGGAGAATCTGCTTCCAAATTCATTCACGTGGTTGTTAGCAGACTTCTGTTCCTTGCATGCAGTTGGCTGGAGACTTCAGATCCTCCACCTGAGATCCTTCCTTGGCTACCTAAGGGTCCTCGTGACATGGTAGCTGAGCTCCCCCAAAGCAACCGATGAGAGAGACAGAGAGAAGAGAGAATGAACAGAAGAACTGAAGACAGAAGCTGCAGTCTTTTTATAACCTAATTTTGGAAATGACATACTCTCACTTCTGCTTTATTCTGTTCATTAGAAGTGTCCCTAAGTCCAGCCCACATTCAAGGGGAGGAGAATTAAGCTTCACTTTCTATAGAAGGGAATGTCAAGGAATTTGTGAGCATATTTTTTAAAAAGGCAATATTTACTTGGATAAGATGATTCAAGAAGTTCAGACCCTGAAAACACAGCCCTGTGAGACTTTGTTAGTTTGCAGATCCCAGGAGGAGTTTCTGTTGACTGGGACCCCAGACAAGCAGCTATTTCTTCACTACCTCAAGTCACTTGTATTTTCCTGGAAGAAAATTTTGTTCTGTCTAAGCTGAAGTCATGATGCTTCGACTTCCATCCTTTGCTACTCCTTTCTTCTTGACTGGTTTCTACATCAAGTGTGGGAGGGATCAGGAACAGAGGTGAAGTAGCTGTCAGAAAACTATGGCCATTCACCACCATGTCACCACCATGATCGTGTGCTCAGCCAGCACTGAGAGATGGTCTGCATCCCTATTGGAGGAGTTATTCATGGTTTTGATACTCAATAAAAGTCAATGGAATAGTCCCCATCTTCTCTCAGGAGAATTTTTTTTTAAATTTTATTTTTAGTTTTGCTTTGTGATCGCTAGATATAACCCAATAGCCTCTGTTTAAATAAGAAACCAATGGCCTAAATTTCCTAGAATTTCTATGGATTAAATAAATTTGTGGGATCTTGTGTGTGTCAGTATGACTAATATTTTTCTTTTAAACGTATCTTTTTCTTGTAAAAATCCATCATGTTTATGCTAAACATTATAAATGATGTAAATATGGTGTAAAGTAGATTAAAGTACCCTCTCAACCCCACTCTATGGATCTCATCCTGGTCCCCAGACTGTCTGTGTATCTTTCTAGAAGTAATGGGTCTAGATACTTTTTTATGTGGGCTAACGTTGGCATAGTCTCTTTTAATGCTTGTGTTCTTGGTGCTGTTGATTCCATTTTAGGTTACCTCATATAGTGGCTACCTCACTTACCAAATCAAATCCTTTGGCTTACCTGAGGACATGGTTCTTCTGGAAAAGGCGCCGGACGTGCAGCTCACCGTAGGTATCAGGACAGAACCAAAGTAGCAACAAGTAGCCATTACAGTTGGTGTTGCGCTGCATTAGGGCCATCTTAGTAAGTGGGCTCCACACAGTTTGGATTAAATTATTTCCAATGTTTGGAAGAATCTGGAAAGGAAGTTTAGAGCACAAAACATCTGTTCAAGACCCTGCTTCCTCTGACCAAATGCTTTTTCTCTTCTCCCCTCCCTAAATACTGAACTGCAGGTGGCCCTTGCTGCTCATGAGTCACTGCCTCCTGTTTTATGTTTCTGACTTTCAATTCAGTCTCATAAATGTTTTTAAGCCCTTCCTATGTGTGAGGCCACATTTCTGGGCTCTGTAAAGAACAGGTGACTTCTGTTCTGCAAAATGGGAGACTGGAGAAATGAGCAAATGTGTCTATCCACTGAGCAGCAGGGGGCTGGGAAGACAAGTAGGCAGGGCGAGTGGAGTTGGGTGAGTGGGAGTTGTGCAGCCCACGAGGCCCTCAGAAGGCTGGGGGTTGTGGAGGAACCCTTAAGAATGGGCACAGAGGGAGAGATGGCCATCTTTTCCAGAACTCAGGGAAACCCAGGCTCACGGCAGTGCAGGGCAGGCGGTTGTGGCCAAGGGCTGGACCATTCAACTCAGCTGGACGTCAGTGTGCTGAGTCATGGCTCAAGAGCCTGGGAGGGTGGAGAGGAGGATGTCAGATGCTGTGCTGTGGGTTTAACTTGATATGAATAGCATGGGGGCACTTTTTTGAGGAGTAATATCTGTACACTGGGTGCCTGGAAGTGAGTCCCGGCTGCAATCTTGAACATTGCTTGAGGCAGACATGACAGCATATCCCACTTTGTATATGTGCTGCCGAAGCAAGCATAGCACATCCCACTTTGAATTGCTACCATGTAAGGCACAATCCCTGGAATGCAGGATGTAGTGCCATCTCCTGAAGGTGGCTTTATTTCTGGTTTATGTGCCATGATGAATGCAATGGGCCTCCAGCTTCCTGAAGGGTTTTCTCGTATCATTCACTGTACCCAGGGACCAGCTAGTCTCCTGTACCTTGTCACAGCCGAGGGCTTCCCACACTTTGCGATCAGGCAGTGCTGTGCTGTGCTGTTTTTACCTGCGTACAAATCTACCGAATTGTTTTAAAACTCCAAGGAACCTTTGCAGGGCATCTTGAAAATAAAGCGCTAGCATTAATAGTCTAGAAATATAGCTGGGCAGTAAAAATACTGCCTCAGCAGCACTGCTTTTGAGTTTCATGTTTTTGCAGAGCATCTCATGTCAGTGTGCTTATTTTCTACTGCTGAGGAGTTTATTATGCAAACTATTGAAACTTGGTGAGAGATAATGACTGAAATTCCTCCTTAATTTTACCTTCAAACATAGAAAATAATTGAGGCTCATGAAACATTTACTGTGCTGCTTTGTTCTAAGCCACTGTAATTAAGAGCCTTGGGGCATGTTTCTCAGATTAAGGTTTTAAATGATTTGTGATTCCAGATAATGCTCTGCTGTCTTCAAGCCCAGCCCTCACCAGTGGAACTGCTGCAGGAAAACTGCACTGTTGTGTGTGTGCTTGTGGTGGGGCTGCTGGTGGAGGGCATGGACCATCCTACTCTGTCCCATCCAAAGCCACCCTGGGTCCCCTCAAGCTGAAGAGCAGGAGTGAGCAAGGCCAGATCCCTCAGGGAAGGGCTTGGAGCTAACTCCTCCCTCCCCAGAGGGTTCTGGGAATCCCCGCTCCGAAACTGCCCAGCTGTGCTCTGCTAACCCTTCTGCCCTCTCTAGCTACCCACCCACCAAAGCACTTCTAGTTAGCACAGTCTGGCCCTGTAGGCAGTAATGAAAACAGCACTTCTTGCATTTACTACATTTACTTAAAAATTTTTCCATCTTTTTAGACACTTTCAGTCAAGGCAATTTTCCTGGCTATTTGTGAAAATACACCGTATTAGCTGTTATTCTATTTCCATGTCACTAATCCTTTTACTAGTCAGTTAATTCTGAAGTATGTTTTAAAGACAGGTGTTTCATATAATGTAGATCCATAGAAATTTGTTCTCAGATCAGTTATAAACCTCAAAGCATCCCAACTGAGGTGCTGATGTATTCACATTCTTCTCTAAACAGGGTCAACACCTCTCCATCGTGCATGAGAACCCTAATAACCCACAGCCAGACCAGCACCATAAGGTGGAATTGCAGTTGATAGAGGTAAGGGCAAGGCACCCATAAATGGTGCTTGATGAACCTTTTTGGTCTATGTTTTAATTATTTCAGATAATCATTTCTGACTTACTTTAAGAATTTTAAAATATAAATTACATTTGTGTAGACACAAGTTTATCTGTAGATAGACAGATTTAAGATGATAACAAATTATGTGAAATATAATGCTTGATATTCACGTGGCCTTATACCACCTTTATGGCACTTCGACACCATCCTTCCTGTTTCACAGTTGCTTTTGTCTTGTAAACCCCTTGAAGTTATAAATGCTCCTTTCATCAAACCACCCCCAGTGCCTTGGCCTTGGTCAGTGTCCAACCCCTTCTTGGCATGGATGGGTAGAAGAGTAATGAAAATGTCTTACATCAAAAGAAAAGTAATATAGCTAAGCAGAGGAACACTCACTGGGTCATGAAACATCTTATCATGCTTATTTGATTACTATTCCTTAAAAATAGTGTTCTGTTTGTACAACTCAATATATCCTATACCTCAAGGTTAAAGAATTTCCAAAAATTCTCTCCTCCATAAAAGCATTAAGAAAACTGGCAAAATGGTCAGAATTAGCATTTTCAGGACTCTGGGCTTGCAATCGTCTGGGAAGTGTTTCTTCCAGACAAACTAGCTGACTCTGTAAGAACACTGAGCTTTGTGGCATTCATCTTGCCCTGTCACATCTTGCCCCTCCTCTCTCCAGTTCCACAGGAATCTTCAGTGAGATTGGAGCGCCTTTCACACCTCCTAGAGAACTGTCATAACTGGGCCTGTCTGGGTGTGTTTTGGAAGATCTTACTTGCAAGGTTGTTTTTATTTGACCTGATTGGAATCTTTTCCCTGGGAGTGTTGCTGAAAACATTTAGAGACAGTTGTTTAATTTCATGGCTTCCTAAAATAGCTAGGGCAACCAATAAGGCAATCACAAATCTTAAAGTAAAAAGGCTGGGGAATGAGATCTCCAGGGGGGCTTTGAAAAGGACCAACATAATCTTGAGGATTATGGCTACACATGCTGAAAACTACCACACACCAGGCTTGTGCACATGCTGAGGATAGATCTGAGAAAGCCCTTCACTCTCACCTCTGGCTGACCTTGAGGCTTGATGCAGGAAATGAAGGCTAAGGCAGAGTTGTCAACTACATGACAGAATTAAAGGGGTTAGGCCTCAAGATGTTAAAACACAAATTAAATTTATATAAATATTATCATATTTCATTTTATCAATAGCTACTATTGACTGTCTACTACATGCCATGCACTGTGCTGAATATTTTATATACATCATATATTATATATACATTATTATATATATGTTTAATTTATTTTAATTTTCATGATAGCCTTGAGAGATTAGGTATAACTATGCCCATTTAAGAGATGCAGAAGCTGAGTTCAAAGGAGACAAAAGAATATAATGGTTAAAAATGCAGGCTTTGACATGAAAAGATGATCAACATCAGTAATCGGTAGAAAATTGCAAATCAAAGCCATAATGAGATAACACCTCACACATATTAGAATGGTTACTATTTTTAAAAAGTGTTGGCAAGGATGTGGAGAAATTAGGACCCCTTTGCACTGTCAGTGGGAACATAAAGTGATGCATCTGCTGTGAAAAATAGTTTAGAACTATTAAAATAGAACTAGCATATGATGTAGCAATGCATCTAAAAGAAAGAACTGTGAATGTGATCTGGAAGAGCTATTTGGTCACCTGTGTTCATTGCAGCATTACTCAAATAGTTGAGCGATGGTAGCTAGAGGTCCATGGACAGATGAAAAGGTAAAGGAAAGGGGGTGTGTACTTACAGGGGAACATTATTCCAGCCTTACATACAAAGGGAACCCTGCCCCATGGATGAACCTTCAGGACAGTATGCTGAGTGAAATAAGCCAGTCACAAAAAGACAAATAGTATGATTCCACTGTTGTGAAATAGCTCAAATATTCAAACTCTTAGAAAGTGGAATAGTGGTTGCCAGTGGGTAGAGGGAGGGAGGAAGGGAAGTTACTGTTTAGTGGATCTAGAGTTTCCATTTTGCAAGATGAATAAGTTCTAGAGATCTTTTGTGCAACAGCATTTATAGCTTTTAATACTCTACTGTATATCATTACATGGATAAGATGGTAAGTTTTATGCTGTGTGCTTTTACCACAATAAAAATTTAAAATTAAATGAGTGTATGTGTGCAAGGAAAGATTGTGCTCCTGTCACAATTCTGTATATGTAATGAATGCTGCACGACTCTGTTGACTCCCATATCTCTTCCCTCCCTTTATCTTTCCCAGTCCCTTCATATTTCTCCAGATAGAAGTCACTTTAAAATAAATAAGATATTGGGGCATTTTGTTTCATTTTATTGCTGTTTATTTTGGGGCTTTCTTTTCTGCCTTCTCCTGGCACTCTCCCTTCCTGGGAATAACCCAGGGCATCTGACTTCGGAGTGTAAATGTCCCAGGAGGGACTTCCCCCATCTTACTTCGATTTTTCCTTGTGCCTCTGCAATGTCTTCTCTTTGGCTTGTCCTGGGAGTGTCAGCCTCTGAACTCCCTGGATTTGAACTTGGGAGGTCACTAATGGAACTAAGGGAGCCCCTGCCACTCTGCTTGCCTTCACAGGGAAACTTCAGGCATGTTGGCAGTGGTGCCCCGGTGTCCAGGGAAGAGCTCATGGTCCTGCTGTCTGGGCTGGAGAGGCTGAGTATCCGAGGCCTCTACTTCACAGAGACACAGCGGCTCACCCTGAGCTGGGTGGGGCTGGATGTGCTCAGCCACGAAGGATCTGAGCCAGCACCTCTCGTGGAGAAGTGTACCTGTCCGCCAGGCTACATGGGTGACTCTTGTCAGGTAGGCACTCTTCCCATCCCAGAGGCAACATCTGTGGCTGGTTCAACACCATGGGGCACCACGGGGCCCTCTGTCCATCATGCAGGCTTCTGCTGGGCTAGTGCTTCTATCTTACCTAGACTCCCTTCAGGGATTAAATATGAAAAGGCATCACCAGTGTCTTACTATGACAGTCATATGAACTCATGGCAGTCATAGGAAACCACAAGAACCCAAAGATACTGCGTACTGGAGGCTGATCAGACCTCCAATCACCTGACCAAGGGTACAGCGGCAGGATAACAAAAGGCAAAACAAGATCTTTACTGCATGTGTGGGGGCCCAGGGTGGTCAGAGCTCTTATCAGGCTAGGACGCTACCTCCTGGAGCTGCCACTATTTACTGAACATACAACTTCTAGGAAGGGTGAGGGGCGGTGCAGGGAACAGTGGAGTGAGAGCACTGAGGGGAGCAGGGTCCTAGCAACAAGGGCACAAGACATTCTAGAAGGAACAGATCACTGATTAATGGGAAATCTGTTTTTTCCTGTAAATTAATTTCTGCCTCTATAGAAGTTTTGTGTATGAGTCACACTGCCCTTAGCTGCACTACTGTCTTGACATCCAAGACCTCACAGTGTCACGGATCATTGAGACCTCCGCTGTGACCAGTGGTGTGGGGAGTTGTTTCTTCCCCACACACCAACTGCTGCCTCCCCAGGCAGCTACTGTGGGCTAACAGGCAGGCTCCGGCTTTTAATATTGGAAACCAGTTTATGAATTTGTAGCTTGCTCAGGGTGGTCTCCATCAACTAGGGGCTGTAGAAATCACAAGGAAGAATTTCTGGAGCACGCAGGCCAGTGTCCCAGGGTTGGAGCCCCTGTGTGCTCACCTGGGGTTCTCCTGCCTCTCTATAATCCAGGCCCCCTCCAGCCTTCTCCCCAGTTCCCACCAGAGCTGAACTCCGGGGACTTTCCTGGATTCTGCCAGGGAAAATCACACTCCAGTTTTCTAGCTCTCGGTGGATCCTCATTGTTTAAAGTCCAGTTGACCAGAGACACCTTGGGTTTATCAGAATGTGCCACATAATGAAATTGTGTAATATCTCAGGCTATAACTATGTTCTTTTCCTGGTGAAGGGAGCATAACGTTAGTATGATTAGTAGGAAATAGCAAACCTTGTCATTCTGCGTATTTCATAGAACCAATGTCCACAGACTTATCAAACGCACCACCATCCTGGGTCTTGATAGCAGATACCCCAAGGCCATGTGCACAGGAGAGTTTTCACTTTTTAAGCTCGCAGTGCCTCTTCTGCCATGGTGTCTTGGGGACTTCTGTCTTGTGAAATTTAGCCATAGGTTGCCTGTGTTCAGGCCCCTGCCCTCCATCTCTTCTCTGCTAGCCTGATTAAAATAGCCCAAGGGAAAGAGAGGACTGTGGATCACCACCCTCATGCCCAAGGCATGTTCTTTGTGGTGACTCAGCCTGTGATTTATGGCTGCTCTAATCGTCTAGAGCCGTCTGCGAGGCGGCGAGGTGGGTAAAAGGCAACGTCTGCCCCACCTCTCAAGAATTACAGAGCGGTGCGCTTACCTGCAGGACTGTTATGTGCGTTCCGCTCCAGCACAGGCTGACTCATGTGTGAAGTTTAAAGGTGGGGCCCCCTGCCGCAGACGGCCTTGCTTACCTGAGTCAGGCAGGCCCAGGCACTGAGCAGGAAGGGCAGGTATAAGAGGAAGAGAGACACAGAGCTTCCGCATGCAGCCAGCAGGACACAGCTGCAGGGGACCAGGATGCCTCCCGTAGCCCGGCGGGCTGCCCAGGGTGCAGGATGGCTGTGGATCTTCGGGGTGGTCCTCGGGGAGTGTCTGGGGTACAGTTCACAGCAGCAGCAGCAGAGAGTAGCATTTCCTCAGCCTCCAAGTCAAAGTCAGCTGCAAGCAAGTTTTGTGGAGTTGAGACCCAACCAGGAGGTAAAGTCTCTTAAATTTTGGCTTGGGATGGGGAAAGGTCCTCAGCTTGGTGACATTTTAAGTTAGGGTGATTAAGGAGTAAATGGGTGGGTGGGGGGAGGGCCGGTGGCCTCCCATGGCGTTGACTGACGTGTTTAGTACAGTCCCTGACAGATCGCTCTAGGGAGCTATTTAACCGCAAACCCCATAAACATCAGCCCACCTGGAAATGCCGAGACAGTTAAGAGCTTGACTGCTTGTGGGATGTTAATAAACTATGAAACTCCATGCCCTTTTGAGTAACTCAAGCCTCAGGACAAAAGAATCCATGGCCTGTAGGTTTCCAAATTCTGCTCAGAAAATTTGCCCATAAAATAAAACACGGGAGAGAAAAAAAAATCCATGCCTGAGAAAAGTGATCAAAGTTTGCGTATCTAACAGACATGCTTCGATTTGCCACATAACAAACTCTGCTCTTTCTGTAAACTTCCTGGATGTTTTCGTGTGTGCTTATGGAGAAATAGATCCTCTGGCTGCTGAAATAGTCCTAGAATCTGGGCGAGAGCATAATCTTACCATTTAGGGTATAAAAGTCTACTGGGAAACATCCTGGGAAATTATCACTTTCTGAAACTTGACTAGTTACAAAACCTCTCTACAGAAATAACATATTAGGATGCATTCATTTTAATTTAGAGTAATTCTTCAATATAATGTAAATATTTGAACTGCATTTTGAGTAAAATATGTTTGCTTATTTTATAAAGTTGGCGAAATAATTATATTTCAGTGCTAACAAATGTTTAAGAGTCACATGATATAGCTCTTGAGTGTTTCTCAGCATTAAATCAAAAGAAATTAAGGTGGATGATTTAATTTTCATCCTGATAGACCATCCTTCCCCAAAGCATGTTTAATTAAGGTTTTCCACTCAAACACCTTGTCATAAACTAATCAGATCTATTTATTGATTTGAGTAACTTGTCCTTTACCAAAATAATTATTTTGTAAGCATGTAATGTGGATACAAGGTGAATAGTGGAGCTTGCTTGTTGATGTGATCACATCATAGCTGGCTGAATCTCTCAGATCTAGCAGTTATGCTATCAGGAAAAGAACATTCCTTTCCTACTTTGATCTGCTTAAGGCAAGCCTAGCCATAGAAGATGTAATCTAATTTTTTAGCTTAAAGGAACATTATATTGGAAATTATGGTCTGTTTTTATGGATGATCAGTGCTCCTGATAGCAACTGGGAGTTTCCTCCCGGAGGAGCTCATGACTCATCTGGCTCCAGTGGTTTCTTCTTCTCTTCCACTTGACCAAATGGAGACTTTTCTGGCCATGGATGAATAAGAATGGACCATTCATTAAGATTTCCATTGGCTGAGTTTCAGAGTCTAATAGATGTATGTGCTGTTTAAAGAGAATTAGATAAATGACCATTCTTTTTCTTGAGGTATTAATTTTTTTATCTGATGTCTTAATGTTAGGGCATATATGGGATCAGTGAAACAAAGTAGGGGCAATGTCTGTTTTTAATCTGTGCACTGATTACCTCTGCCAAAACTCTACAGACAGACACCTGAAGGATTTTTAACAGCTTCTATAAGACTCATAAATTTTTTTTCAAGATATTGGAGGTATTCTTTACTAGAATCCATTAAAAAAGATATCAGTTCATGAAAAGAAAACTATAATTCCTTTCATCCAGATGAAAAACAGTAACGTGTATTGTTGCCTAGAAGGAGACAATATACTGAAAATGGAAATGATCAAAGCAATAGTGAAGCAGGAGATTCTCAGGCTGCTTCTCGGTGTGTTCAACACGGACCAAACACTGGTGAACAGTTCTGTACAGCACCCCAAGCACCTCGTTCCACCTCTGTTGCTCACAGACTAGTGAGTGGCAGTAAAGTGACGCCCAGTAATTCTGCTATTCTTGTGCAGATCCTGATGAAGACTCTTTACCTGACCCCCAGTCTTCCTCTTGTACTGCTCTTTCTATCAGCCCAAACCCATACTCTGAGAGGGTCCAGCTGTGTAGAGAACTTGAGCTGCAGGTGGTTTGTCTGGGTAGCCTCCCTACTAATGACTGGGGCTGGATCCTCTTTACTTGTTCATCTGTCCACCCCCTCCACCCACCCTCAAAACAACTGATATGAGGAGAGGTCCTCTTACCCCACACCTGTGCTCTCTCTCATTGCCCCACTCCACACCTCATATTCCCACCAGGAAGTGGAAACAGAGTGCAACCTGACAAAAAGAATAAAAGCACATGGCTGAAATTAGAAACCCACACACTGACTGAAGGAGAGAAGACAGACAAGTGAATGCTTCACAGTCAAAATTGTCACATGCTTCCGGAGAGCGAATGGTCTCTTCCTTTGTATTGATTAAGCACTTTGTTTTGAAAAATAGAGTTGCAGCCCTGGATACTATCGGGATTACAGAGGCTTGTATACTGGACTGTGCATTCCCTGCAATTGCCACGGACATTCAAATCGATGCCAGGATGGTTCCGGAATCTGTATTGTGAGTAAATTGATAGTTTGATGTTATCATCAATCTGTTTCTCTTCCCCAGCCCTTTGCCCCAAGACAGTAATGTCCCGTCTCCCAAAAACCCTAAGTAGAGGGCTAGGAGGCCCCAGCACCATCAGGCCGAATCATGTGTATTATGTCACACGTTTTCCTATTCTAGCACGCACCGTCCGAAAAGAACACCTGTCTGAACAATGATACACCACCTTAGCTTCTACATCTGTGCCTCATTAAATGATATTTATAGGTGATCATGGGGTTTAACTCTTGTCAGGTTATGATAAGTCACAGCCATTTCTTTGAGCCCCAGTTTTATTGGGATGGTAAGAGGTTGCAGGATGGGGGGCTCACTGCTACCAGGTGATCAGTGACAAAAATAACAAAAGAAAATAACCCCAAGGAAGAGGGGATGCTGAGAAGGGCTACTTCTTGCGCGCAGTCAAACACACAAAGCCTGTGTCACTGCCAAGACAAAGCAGGGGTACAGGAGAGGAGTAGGGTTCCTGGGGGAATGGAGGGACCCCCCACTTCCCCTTCCTCACGGCGTCTGCGGGCTGCCTGTACCTTGTCTTAACTCTCAAGACCTCAGGGCAGTCGTGGATGTCTGTAGCTTATCTGCTGGAAAATTATCTGACTTTTGGAATATTTGATAACATTCTTCTGCTTAACATTAGTTTCTTAGAAATTTTTCTACTGCATCTTGCAGCAGAACTTTTTTTAAAATTCTGCTTCCTTTTTCCCTTTGAGCAGAGTTCTTCTCCCTGAGAGCCACGGCCTCTCCAGTCCGGAGCTCCCAGGAATCCAGGGCCCTGTTGTGTTGCGCTCCTTTGGAAATACGCTTTGCTGTGTGGGCTTCCTGTGCATTGCATAAAGCAACCAGTGTTTCACCTACTTGAGTTCCTAGACTATCTGAGCCAAGTCAGCCTGTCCTGGGGATCTGTTTCCTCTGCAAGATGGGACAGGCCAGAACAGGAGACTGCTGTAAAGGGCTGCCTGATAGAATATTTTGTTGAATTATAACCTTATAAGTTCAACAAGAATAAAAGATATTAAGAGAGATTGTTTTCCAGCTCCTAAGCATTCCTATATAACAGTTAATGTTTACTATTGTGTTCAAAAGAATAAAAAAAAAAAAAAAGAAAAACATCGTTTCCCAGCTCCTAAGTATTCCTGTGCAACAGTTTGTTTGCTACTGTATGTTGTGTGCATCACAAGTGAATGCTTTAATTAAAAATAAATATTTTATCACTGAACCATTGCCAGATGTGGAGTTCACCTTATAAAAGCTGGCAAGGAACGAAGGGCATTTCCTCTATAGTCCATTATTCACCTCATGAAAGGGTAACTTGCGAGAGTCATAATTCATATTTAAATCTAAGACTTTTCCCCACTCCCTTTCTTTATGTCTTTGTCTTCATTCGTCTTTCATGGCCACGTACAAGTCCTTACCATGAGGTGCTACTGGGGCAGGTACTCAGCTGGGTTTTAAAAGCATCACATGCCAACCCCCCTCATAAGAGGCTTGCTGTCCAGGACAGGATGTGCTTGTATGTACGCACATGCACACACGTTAGTGTTCACATGTACATGCACAACCATACGTGCACACACGAAGCCCATGTCTGCACTCAGCAAACTGCTCAGTGCATGCGTTGAGTTCTGATGCAGCTCTGAAGTGTGCCCTTTCCATGAAAGCCCAAGAGGCCACTTTTATTCTCAACCAGCCAGTGGTGATGGGGACTCCAAGTCCCTTTGACTGTCAAAGGGACTTTTAGGCTGCACCTCTCAAGGCCCAGTATAGATTTCTAAAATCAAAGGCCTTCACACGTGTACAAATCTCCATGTCACTTCAAGAATAAACTTTGAAATTTGAACAGTGGGCCAGTTCCTTGCCTACAGCATTGTATGTCCAGTCAGAGGAGGGTGTGCCAGGTGATCCCTTATTCAGATGCCACTGGCCAGAGGGCCCTGCGTGATGGGCTCCTTTCTCCACAAAGCCCCTGCGGCTCCCTCTTCTCCTGGCCCCGGTCTCCTCTCTCTTTGTATTTTCTCCTCTCTTCCCAGATCCCGTGCCTTCTACCATCTGTCACTTTTACTACAATGGCTGATTTTCCTCTTCCCACACCCCTTCCCTTTTTCTGTCTTCTTTCCTTTTGGTTTTTTGAGACAGGATCTTGCTCTGTATTCCAGGCTGGCCTCAACTCACAGTGATCCTCCTGTCTCATCCTGCCTCAGACCCCTAAGGGCTAGGCTTACAGGCATGCATCAGCCCCCTCCCCCCGCCCTGGTCTTTTTTTTTTTTTCCTTTAGTCTCCTACTTTTTATTCCCCTGCTGAGCCCAAATGACTTATCTCAAACTCACAGCTGACGCAGTGCTCTGCTGGGGCTGGAGCTGGCAGAGGGAGCTCCTCCTGTACTGGGCCAGTCCAGTGTGTCCTGGGCCTCTGTGAGGTCTTGGGGCACTGTCCAGCTCCTGTACGCCTGTTGCATCTCACTTGCTGCTCCACATGCTGCCATGCCATCACAGGACTAAGGTTCTGCATGCTCTGCTCCCTGCACCTGCAATGCCCCTCCCTGGCTTCTGAACCCAGGTAATCCACCCCCTCGTCCCCCAGTGTTTAGCACCTCCCACAGAGCCCTCCCCTGGGCTCCAGAAGGGCCAGCTGCCCTTCTGTTTCCTCCCATGAGATACTGGGCCTCCTTTGCCATCATGCCTTCCTGGACATACTGACTGTGTCTATTTACAGGAGTGTTTGTCCTCCCAAGCCACGGCACCAGCCCATCTTTGCATCTGTAGTACCTGGCACAGTTGGGCATATTGTAAATGCATAGTAGATGTTTAGTGTTGAATAGGGCCAAGAGAGCACATCCTGAGGAGTGGGTGTGGGCTTCTGTGGCATCCATTCATTCACTCATTCATTAATTCCCTAATTCATTCATCCACACCAGAGCACAAGGAAACTCAACAGGCAGGTGGCTCCAGCCTGCAGGGCTAATGATGACAGCTTCTAGAGGAGGTGCCCTCCCCCCAAGGCCAAGGGTACCCCAGACATTCTTGTGGGAATGACCCCCTTTCACAGCATCCTCCCCGAACCATTGGGCAGAAGTTTTTAGCAGGATATGCATCCCCTCAGTGCAATCCTTGTCTCTGCAAATGTTTTCAGTCAAAGATCTAAGTAAGCAGAGGACTAAACTACAGCGATCCCAGAATGCTCTTCTTTAAAATTGCTGTTTATTTTAAAAAGAAAATTAAAATGGAAAGGTAAATGATTAGTTTAAAATAAGGATGTTTTATGTGAGACAGATCAGCTGAGAAAAGAAAGGCAAAGGAAGGCTTTAGCATCTTCATCTGATACCTTCAAGAACTCCTGTGTGGAGCAGATAATCCGCAGGGTGGGTTCTCTCCCAGGGTTTGAACGTAAAGGAGAAACCCACACCGTGGTGAGGTCTGAGGAGGAAGATTCCAGACAGGGTGAGCTTTCTGGTGATGATCAAAAGGAAACGTGTAAACAACATCCCAAAGACCCTCATCGTTTTCAGAACTACTTACTGGTCTCTTATGTTTCTAGCACAATTCTATATCTAGAAAAAAAATGGATTTTTAACATCTTAATTTTCTGTCTGGTCCTTAAATTTAAATAATTTTAGTGGACATAACTGTACATGCTTATGGAGTACCGTGTGACATTTTGATACATGTATTTGCTGTGTAATTCCCAAATCCGGTAATTGGCATATCCACGGCTTCACATCCATTATTTCTGGTTCTGAATCAGAAGACTTGAGTTACATTGTGTAAGATGACAGTGACCCCACAAGTAATACAAGTAAGCGGTGCATTCATTGACCTGTTCCTCTGTCCCAAGAACTGTCAGCACAGCACAGCCGGGGGGCACTGTGAGCGCTGCAAGGATGGTCACTACAGGAATGCTGCCCACGGACCCTGTAGGGCCTGCCCATGCCCTCACACCAACAGGTATGGCAAAGCTTCAAATTAACCTGTGAGACGGGAAGCAGTCTGGGGGGGCCGAGAACCGAGGGTGGGCAGAGGGGTCTGAGGAGGAAAGTAGCTGCCTAAGGGTTCCTGGGGTTTCCCTCCGGGGTGATAAAACACTGTGAACGTGGGGATGGTTGTACAGTCTGTGGCCATACTAAGCCGTCGAATCATGTACGTTACATGGGTGAATTGCATGGTATGCAAATCATATCTCTATAAAGCAGTTATAGTTTTAAAAATGAACAAATACAACATGAAAGAAAAATCAGACACACATAACAGCAGTCTTACTAAGTTGTGTTCTTCTGGGGTTTTCCTTTGCTTTTCTTTTGCTGTTCACTCAGTGCCTAAACATATATGAGGCCAGTCTACTTGCTGGGGAAGCTGTATGTGTGTGTAACGCATACACAGATAAATCAGAAGTGGAGTTTCAGATGGAGTGGGGGATTCTGAGCATTCCCTGGTTGGTCGTGAGGGAGGGGTTGTGTTCAAGGGTGGCCAGGGATGCCTGGGGCTGTTGAATGGGGCCTGGAATCATCGGTCTGCTCCATCGAGTGGATTCAGCCATGAGGCCCCAGAGGGGAAAGCCCCTCTGAAGATGTGTTCAGGGCCAGGCAGGAGAATGTGACCTAGCCGGGCCACTTTGCCCATCACACAATAATGTACTGAAATGGCAGTTTTGCAGAGGATTTGTTCACGAGCAGACATGCTTGGAGACAGGAGAACAAGTTTCAGATTCTCTTCCCTGAGGACAGGCTTTAGGAATCTTTATGGGATTTAAAAAGGAGGGTGATTGAGTGCATGGGAAAAGATGATTGGAGCTGAGGGAAAGAGGCATCATCAATGAGCCACGTGACATAATTAATCCTAGCTCTCCACCGAAGGCCTGTTTAGGAAATGCCAGTGTTAGCATGATGGGAGGTGAAGTTTTTTAGCCCCTGATGCTAACAGAGTCACTCAAAGAGGACATTTGCACAGGCCCAAGAGCTGGCCATTTCAACAAAAGCGGCCTTCAATTCTCTGAGAAGTCACTAACATCATCATCAAGACCTATGGGACCGAGAGTCTTCCTTACAGGAAAGCTAGAGGCGGGCTAATGATGTATCGCTCAGCGGGGTAACCTCCAAAATCAGTGATTCTGAAAATCAACTCAAAGAAAACTAGAGGATTTATTTACCTTTACCCCCAGTTCCCAGAGCACTGGAGAGGCGGGGAGAGGGTCAGCCTGGGCTCAGACCCCGGCCCCCTTGCAGGCTGGGTCAGGTGTTTGGATTTCCGCCTTAGTGTGACAGAAGCCGGGGGACAGTTCTGAGTCTCAGTGACATGGTCTGAGCGGTCACAGAGGCTCTGGTGTGGCCAGTAGACTCCGTACCCAGACAGAGTCTCACCCAGCATTTTCTTTTCAAGGTGATCCCCATCCCGTTCAGGTATGAACTGGCACCTTGTCACATGCCTAGGGCTCATCATGACTGTGTTCATCATGGGGTCCAAGCAGAGATCGGTATAATAGACAACCAAGTGAAGCAGCAGTTAGTTTTAAAGCCCCACAGGCTCAGAAACAAGAATGGACCAAAAGGCAGATTGCCATCAGCCCCATGTCAGACAAATTGGCCAGGTCCTAACAGCTCCATGAATTACGAGCCCAAGCACGGCTTTTTCTGGAGCTCCATGTTGGACGTGTTGGCCCTGCCTTGCTATGTATACCATGTGTTACCTGCTTGGCCTGCCTGGTCCTGCAGCTTGATTTGTTCTGGGATCTGTCCCTCCATGCCTGCCCAGACTTGCTCCTACAGAAGCTGGCAAGAGTCGAAAGCAGCAAGAATTCCACTGGGGTGCTCGAGAAAGAGAGTTCATGTTTGGTTGCAAAGTGCACCGATATCATCAAGGTTGGCTTCCAGCTTTGGTGAAGTTGCAGTAACAGTTTCTTGGATTTATCAGGAAAACTATTTTTTTTATCAAATTGTCCTTCCAAATTGCAATAGCAATACTGCTGACAAATTTCTAATGGTCCCTGTACAATTATAGCATCTTTATTTTTTTTGGTATCAAGGATCGAACTCAGGTCCTTGCGCTTGTGCAGCAGGCAGCAGAACTACTGAGCTAAATCCCCAGCCAATACAGCATCTAATACAACAAGGGTGACTTCTCAAGTATGAATTCTCTTACTAGCAAGTGATAAATGGAGCCATTTCCCCTCTGATTTATGTCACTATAACGTTCATCCCATGGACCAGATTTTCATGAGGCGACTGGGCTTTTTCATGGTCTCTTTCTTGGGTTGGGGGAGATTCTCTTCTCAGGTCAGTTTAGAGATAAAAGAAACGAAATCAAAATTCCATAACTTGGTTTGAAAAAGTGTGAAAATGGCCAAGGACGGTGCCCACAGAAATACCAGGGCACTGGGCTCCTGTGGGGTCCGTGGGCCTGCCCTCCCTGCTGGCAGTGTGTTCAATGTAAAAGAAAATTACACAGGGAGAAAAAATTTAAAAAAGAATCAGAGCTCTCTGTTCTTTTTTTCCTGTCTGAACTTGTTGTATTCCTTCCTTGTTATTCCTGCAAAAATGCTGTTGTAATCATGTCTTCCTCAGTGAGTTCCTTTGCTCCATCTCAGTGCGTTTCTCCCAGCCAGAAATAGAACAAACACCTTCAGTCCGTATTATCTGCATCTTGCGCCCCTGTCAGCTGCAATGATTCGACCTGAGCTCTACAAGTCTTGAGGGGCAAGATTTTCTTTACAGAAAAATTTCCTCACAATGGGTTTCCATTTTCAGTTAATGCAAACCAGCCCTTTGTGGTTAAAAAAAAAAAAAAAAGGAAAGGGCCGGGGATTTAGCTCAGTGGCGCTGCGCAGGTCTCGAAAGCGCAAGGACCTGAGTTCGATCCCCGGCACCAAAAAAAGAGCATAAAGCCTGTGGATTTGTGTTTTGACTGTGGCTTTTTCCTGTTTCCTTTTAAGTTTTGCCACCGGCTGTGTTGTGAATGGCGGAAACGTGCAGTGCGCCTGCAAACTCGGATACACAGGGGTGCAGTGTGAGAGGTGGGTGTGGCCTCCTGAAGGGGGGGGAAGGGCGGGGCCCAGAGGAGGGTGTGGCTGTTCCTTTATCCAGGACCGGGAAAAGGTCTCCTTGGGAAAAATACAAGACTGTTCACTTGATAAATCATTAACATCCTACTCTTTCTTCCTTTGTACATATTTCAGAAATCTGAGAACAAGGTTCAACACACACAGAGCACTAAATACCCCAACAGACACCCCATGCACCCCAATTCCATACTCATCCCTGCATGCCTCCTCCCCAACTACCCCCTCATACACCTACCCCTGATCTTTACATATCTTCCCCTCCCAGGGATAGCCCCACATAACCCCTGTCCACATCCCTACTATTCCTGCTGCCCCCCCAACCCCTCTACCATATATTCTGAACTATCCTCGCCCATGAATGTTCCTGCATACTCCCATCCCCTGCACATTCCTGACCCGGCATATGCATATCTCTGCCCCTATGGGCACATAGCCTTATCAGTACACACATACTTTATACACTCCTGAATGCACGCACCCACAGATACACACACACACACACACACACACACACACACACACACACACACACCCTCTATCTGCACACTGTGTTTTGAACACTCGGGACAGCCTGTGACTTGTTCATTTCTGAATCCCTGGTACCCAGCATGGTGCCACTCACATAGTAGGTGTTCCAAAATCTTTGTGGAACACAAGGATAAAGGTTGTGGAAAGGAAAGTGTTAAATTAATTACGAGCAGCCATAGAGCTATGCTCTCATGAGTCATGAAAGATTTCCATGCTTAGCTTCTGTGTACCTGGGAACTGTCAACATGAAAGGCAAAAAAGTAGCCAGGTTCAAGTAACCTTGAATATCCCGCATCCCATCCCTCAAGTATCACCTTGCATTAAGTAGATCAGGTGTTTGGTTAGTGTCCCCCACTGTGCTCAGAGATGCTCAGGCAGCGGGATGGGCCGGGGGACTGAAGATCCCTACCTACCCTGTCCCCCACTCTGGATGTGAGCAGGAGACAGACCTCCGCTGGTCTGCCCTCTCTTGAGGCTTCCTGTTACATTTGCCAGCTCACTCCCTTTGACCTAGCAAACTTAGCTGAGTTCACTAAAGCTAAATGTGTGTGAACAAAATTTCTATACAGAGCTGGATTTGTATTTAGCTCGTGTGTCATTATCACTTAAATATCCTTTCTGGAAGTATAAAATGCCTTTGAATATTTGGTCCAGTAAGTCTCCCTTTATCACCTTTGTTTCCTTTGTCATTCTGGCATAGAGAATTTTACGAAGTTGTTAAAAAACCAGTTAATTCAACCATATTTCTTAGTATGGAATGGGCACTTGAGACGGGGATTTTGGAAACTGTTTTTATGAACCAAGCAGGACTTCAGTAAGTCCTAGGGGTGACTAGAACCTAGTGGAGTCGGAAGAGGGGGTGGAAGATGGCTCAGTTGGAGATGTACAAGAAACCCTGGAAATGAGGATATCTGTCCTATGTGGAAAGCGGGGACTGCCTGACTCATGGGGACACTGAGTAGCCACTAACAATGAGTCTAGACACTGTCCTTTGGTAAAAGGGACCAAGTTGAGGTTCTTTGTTTTCCATTTCGGCAAAAGGATGTTTCTCATATTTATTTGTTCCTTATAGACAAAATGTATGACAATCCTAGATGATGCCTGGCCCTGGGCTGAGCACTAGGGACACAGTGGGGGTCCTACAGGGCAGAGGAGGACAGACAGGAAATGGGCTGAGTCAGGTCATAAGTGGAGGGGCAGCCACCCAGCCTTAGGGTGAGGGAAGGAGGTGTAGAAGGAGAACAGGTGCTGGTGCGGTGGGGCCCAGGGCCAGGCAGGTGTTCCAGACCTTGAGTGTAAAAAGCTACAGGGCTTCCGCCTGACTGAGGTTTAGCATCGACCCCTCCATGTGGGTCTCCAAGAATAATGAAGTCAACAAGCAGCAACAGGCTTGATGAGGTGTTGGTTTCTTTGGCAGACAGGTTATTTGAAGAGAAAATTTTAATTAACAGTTCTCCTCTCTATTTATGTTTGTTACATTTGATGTCTCAAGAATGTGAGCTGTTTCTTAAATTTTTTTAGAAAAAAAAAGTCTTCACAAGTAGATGCCAGGTTGATGTCAACATTTTCGTTTGTTAAATACAGACTGGGCATGCAAGTATCGTTCCTGGCACTAGGTGTTCAGTACAGAATGCCAAACTCGAGGACCGCGAAGGGTGAAAAGTAGGGGTCTAGCTGAGTGGAGGGGGCGCAGCCTGCCGGGTGGATGTAGGAAGCTCTGGTCACACCAGGCTCAGCTGACCTCTGTCCCTTGTCACCCGGAGCCACAGGTGACAAATGTGTCTTCTTCTGCTATCATCTGTGAAATCAGGAACTCGTATTTCAACTCGTGGTTTTTAGCCATAAAACAAGAATAAGCGAACCACTTATTTCTTATAATCAGGAACTAATGCTTTGCAAGAGTAAGAAAGAGGACTCAAACTTCCTGAATATGCGTGTGGCTTTAATAGAAAGTACTTTGTACTTTTGTGGCTTTTACATGTAGAGTTTAGATATAGGCGAGACATATCAAAATAAAGTATTCTAGAACATAGATTTACTGCATAGTGTCCTTTGTTAGAATATGAGGCAGGTCACGAAGTAAAGTCCTATTAATATTTTTCCCATCCAGCTTAGTAGGCTCAGATAAGCTACCTTGGCCTAGTTACTTTCTTGATACTTAGGGAATCCATGGATTTTCAGTGTCCTGTCTACTTTAAGAAATGCAATAAGCCAGTCAGTGCCATTATAAAATGAAAATGTCATCATGACTTATACTCATAGCTACTGTCTAGTATGTGCAGGCATTGTGTTAGATTTTTTGCTACGTTATCTCTTATACACATTGACCAAAATAGGTATTAGTACCCCAGTCATTCATTCATTCATTCATTCATCCATCCAATGAATTCAAATTTAGCTTCTAATATATGCAGGATACTACCCCAGGTGCTAGGGGTGTATTAGTATACAAAATGGACTAAAAGAAATCCCCCATGAATTCCTGGAGCTTATGTTTCTATGAAGGGAATGGATAAAGAAAGAGAAGCTCAAAGAGTTAGGACAAAAACTTAACATCTCAATAGCAGGGGGTGGGGCAGCCGGATCTTCCTGACCCAACCGAAACCCTTTGCATTATATCACCACATGTCCATTGGTAATGCACATTGAATTCACCCAACAATTTTTTATGCAAAGCTTACATTGTGGGGAAAGAGTTACAGTATTTTCCTGGTTCTATCGATTCCATTGACAGTAAAACACCACATAACAATTTAATGTGAATTTGGGCATGATAGGGTGGAGAGTGGAACTTTTCTAAATGGAAATATTTTCATTGGCATCCCAGTTCCAGAAACATTAACATGTGTTTGTTTTACTTTAAAAAAAAAACACAGAATCTAAGAATCAAGGAATATGATCTTTAAACTTGTAAGCCAGGATTTGAGTTCTCATCACTAACAATGGTAGTGAACACAGCCAGCTATTCATTATCATTGAAAGTTCTAAAAGATTTGCCATCAGTGATCTAGAATAATAATGGCGCATGGCCAGAGGTAGCAACTGTAACTGCTCACGGTTGCTTAAACTCATTATAAGCAGCACTGCAGCAATTAATGCCAATATGAGTTATGTAGCCTTGAAATAATACATTAGGAAGTAAGAAGTCCTCCTTTATGCAAAGGTCTGAAGTTTGTAAATCTTACTTGAAATATAGTCTGTGAGGAAATTAGCCCTATGTTAAGCAGTATTTAATTGTGGGGTATCTTCGGGAACATGAGTCTTAGATAAAATTCATCTGTCCCTGGTTTACATATTGATCAAGTCATGTATTTGCCCGTGTGTGCATTTTGCTCATCTGGCGTTCAGCTATGTGGGTATTTGAGGATTTGCTAGTTCTGGGAGCAGGAAAGGAGGAAAGGAACAATCCCTGCCTACCTCCTCTTGCCAGTCTTATTTAAGGGGTAAATATTCCTGTATTGAGAAACATTCGTTCTTGCAAATCTATGTCAGTTTTCCTTCCACAGAGGCACAGTATCCCAAGCATGGAGCTAGAAGCTGAGAAAAGTAAATGGAATAAATGGTGAGTTATTTGAGCATTTCTCACCCTTTCTCTGTTTTGTGTAGGTGTGCACCAGGATATTTTGGGAATCCTCAAAAGTTCGGAGGTAGCTGCCAACCTTGCAATTGTAACGGCAATGGCCAGTTGGGCTCTTGTCACCCCGTAACTGGAGGTAAGGTCCGTGCACATCCTCTGCTAACCTGAATGGATAAATTTGGCTTAATATAACAGCCAAAGGGCCAAAGCACAAATTTCCAGGAAGCATAATACATAATTCCAGCTAGCAAATAGCCCCCTTGCTCTTACAACTGGAAATAATACCTGGGAATGGACTAGGTGTTATTTACAGTTTGGGTGAATAAATTGCATCAATTAGTTTTTAAAAATAAATTGTTTTAAAAATTCAACTAATGATAGCTAAAACCACTTCAGACTGGTGGTTTTGCTGAGGTCTCCCTTTGACATAGTAAGATAATACTCACATCAGCTTTCTCCATGTGTACATCTGAAGAAGTCAAAGTAGTTTTTCTCTTATAGCTACATATATTCTGAGATGTGGGCAGGTAATTGGGTGGGTCATACATCCAAGGAAAAGATAATTTTTCAAAGTTGGTATGAGTTCATTAGGAGCAACTCAGAACAAAAAGATGACTATCTTCTTCCTTCTTTCAGAGAAAATATTAATATGATTTATCAAGAAAATGCCATTGATTTAGTGTCAGTCACTTAGATAAAATCTCTCATAGTAATGGGTAATGTGAAAAGCTAAACCCTAGACATGTGGATTGGATCTGATCAAGGAACTATTCCCAAAAGAAGGCAGAGTAAATAGATTAATGCCAATCTAGAATGGGAGTATGTGTTGTCATGTCTCTGGACTTGCTTCCTGGCTGCATTTCATTCAATATTTCTGATGCAGTTGTAAATACAGAAGGCGTGCCTACCTACCCAGTTATCAGAGGTCACAAAGGTAGCAAATGCCTACTCTGACACATTTAGAATATAAAAGGGCCACGCTTAGGAAAACTTCTAACTTAGAGTTTTACTGTGGGGAAGTTGGATTGTTTTTCAGAGGACATTTCATCATAATTCATGGCATGGGGAAAAGAAAGTGGAAGGTGTAAGGCAAGGCCAAGGGTGACCACTAGGCTTCCCTGAGCTGTAGTTAAGAGTCTCAAAACTCACCTTGCACATCATCGACAGGGAAGCTCAACAACGCTGTGTGCCAGTCTCCATCGCAGTATCTGTCACAGTTTTGTCATTTGTCTGCCTCTCCCAGACCACATGCTCACCACAAGACACCAGGGATTTTGTCTTGATGTCTCTTATTTCCTGCACCCTGCACAGGCACATGGTGGGTGCTCAAAGGTGCTGGATGACTGTTTGTTCCGTGATCTTGAATGATGTTGGAAGGAGTGTGAACACATAGTGGGGCTATCCAATGCGGGGAGCCTTAACCTAGCAATTAGGAGTTTTGGTTGGTAGGAAAGTCATGGCCCTCCAGAGAGATGGCGCTACATGAGAAGAAATGAAAGGTACATAATCAAGTGAGCCGCAGAGAAGTTCCTGCAGCAGCCCTGCTAGGAAATGGCTTGGGAGTTGGAGGTTTGGGGTTAGGTGGGTAAGGACCAATGATGCTGGGTGGTTGGGTGACTAAAATCTCCCCAAACTCACTTTTCTGAAAACCAAGTTAGAGGGCAGATGAAGAGAAAGTTCAATAATAATGTCTTCTTTGGTTTTTACCTGTTTTCAGACTGCATAAACCAAGAACCCAAAGATAGCAGCCCTGCAGAAGAATGTGACGGTAAGATGGTAAAGCCTCCTCCCTTTCCAAGTGCAGGGTTTCGTTTAAGGCACATGAGCCCCACGGCAGACATGCAGTGGTAGGAGGAGGGGTCGCACGCAGCCTCTGTTGACTACTGGCTGTGTGACCTTCAGTAGGTGCCTGACTTTTCCAGTCCTACTTTCATCATTTGTAGAATGGACACAGTCACTACACCTACCTCAAAGAGCTTTTGGGGAAGTGCTTGGAAATCCTGTAGCACAATACCTAGTCAGTAGAAAGCACTCCATAAATCAAAGCCACTCTTAGTTATTTTTCCCACATACAAAATAAGCATTGATTTGCACAGAATCACCATTTCTATTTCAAATGCTCATTTCTGTTGGAGTTCATGTCCCTCTCTGAGAAGGGCTGTGACTTCTGCCCATGATGCCCTGGGAGCATATGAACTGGACCGTGAAGCTCGGTTCTCTTTACTTTTCCTTGGCACCAGCCTCCAGCACTTTTGCCTTTGATTATGGTTCCTGCAGATTGTGACAGCTGCGTGATGACGCTCCTGAATGACCTGGCCACCATTGGCGAAGAGCTCCACCTGGTCAAGTCTCAACTGCAGGGCTTGAGCACCAGCTTGGGTGCCCTGGAGCAGATTCAGCACATGGAGACCCAAGCCAAGGACCTGAGGGTAAATCCCCCCTGGGGCAGGAGAGAGTAGATGCTCAGTGAATGCAGTGGTACCTTGGTATCCACTTGGGAACCCCCGGATACCAAAACGTGCAGATACTGAAGTCTCTTACATAAAGTGTAATATTTGCATATAATCTGCATGCATCCTTCTGTATACTTTAAATGACTTCTAGCTCACTTATAATGCCTAATACAGTATAAATGCTATGCAAATACCTGTTACACGGTATTGTTTAGGGAATAATGACAAGAAATTTTCTGTAATGTTCAGTATAGATGCAGTGGTTTTTTTCCCCCAATATTTCCCATCCTCAGTTGAATCTGTGGGTAACAGAGCGCTCTGATTCAGAGTGGACTGTGAATGAATACTTCTCAAGTGGGGAAAGAGGAGAGGCTGACTCCACTGAATGCTTACAAGGTTCCTTCTTCCTCTCATCCAAATGAAGATTAGCTTTTCACTGGTGGGAAGTGCTTGTGAAGGCACAAGATTAACACTTCAGTGTGCAGATTTCTTATTACTCAGGGTTTCCAGGCTACATTTTTTCATAGAGTCTTTAGCTCAGTATCTTGTATTCAGACAATCCAAACAAAGGTTTATATAAAATTAATTTAATTCTTCTGCCCAAATGAGCCTGGGAATTTCTTTGTTAGAAGTTTTTAAACCATAATTTTAATTTTTAAAAAATAGATATGAGAGTACTCAGGTATCTATTTCTTCTTGGTGATATTTGGTAGTCTTTGTTTTTCAAATGATGTGTCCTTTCATCTAAATGATTAAGTTTATTAACATAAAATTATTCATAATGTTCCTCTGCTATCCTTTTTATAACTCCACAATCTATGGTGATGTCTTCTCATACATTGCTGGTATTGGTAATTTATGCTTATCTCTTCCTGGTGATTATTTTAGCTAGATGTTGATCAACTTTATTGATCTATTTCATTGATTTTCTTCATTGTTTTTCTTTTTCAATTCCACTGATTTCTGTTCTCATCCATGTTTTTTTTTTCTTCTTCCTACTTGCTTTGGTGTAATTTGCTATTCATTTTCTAGTTTAAAATGAAAGCTTAATTTACTGATTCAAACATTTATTTTTGTTAATGTAAGCATTTAATTCTACACTCTTCCCCTAGGTGCTTCTTTTATTGTATCCTATAGATTTTGAAATATTTTTTCATTCGCATTCTAATTTCCCTTGGGACATCTCTAACCCATGAGTGATTTGGAAGTGTGGTGTTTACCTTAGGAATTGGAGAATTCCCCAGATAACTTTCTAGTATTGAGATTTAATTTAACTGTTGTGGTTGGAGAACGAATTTGATATGATTCCATTTCTTTTACATGTGTTAAGGTTTGTTCCATAGTTCAGAATATGGTCCAAATGGGTGAATGTTCTTTGTGCACTTGACTGGTAGAAGAATGGGTCTAAAGGGTCCCACAGTGCTGCATCAGGTTCTCTGGGGAAACTGCAAGTTATCTGCCCAATGAGCCTGTAACATTTTAACAGATAGATAACAGGAAGAAAGACACCCAACTGAAGTAACATTTCAGAGATGAATGGACTTTAGATAAATGAAAACAAAAGGACAATCAGAAAATTAAATAGTACTATCCAATAGAAAGAATAAGAAACCAGGAAGTTCAAGGGGGAAAAGACCACTAGATATCAAATGAGAAAGGTGGAAATGAACAGATCCAATTGAAAATAAGGGCACTGAACAATATATGTTTGTTTAAGTAAAAGAATTCAGTAAATGAAATAAACCCGAGACTAGACACAGTGAAAGAGGCTTTGGGGGAAATTTTAATAAGTGCTTTTGGAAGAAGGCCTAATTCTAGTGGATATAGCAGAATATATATAGCCAAAAATAATTCTAGAAAAATGGCTTCTTTTCATCCCCTCAGAGTAATTTTAGTTTGTGATTTAAAGGCTTAATATAGGGGAGAGGGGAAAATAGTCTTTAGGTTGTCAGCAGTAAGGAAACTGTGTGAGTTAACTTTGATTTCTTGGACACAACCCTGGACATCTTTACTTTTCTGTACATATTCTCTGGGCTGGGATGTGTCATGTTCTTAACTCAAGTGTCACAACATCCCCATCAGGAAAATAGCGATCTTTACATTTAATAGGCATCGAGACGCTGCCTAAAACCACACGCTAGAACCGAGAAGCTCCAAAAGAATTCAAATCAAGACCAAAGCCTAAGGTCGTGTTTAACCTAGTGTACCTCTTACCCAGGTGTTCTGCTAACATCCGTGTAGCAATGTGCCCCAGATTTCCCATTATCAAATTCAAACAGAACTGTTTTCTTTTTTTAAATTTATATCTTTATTGGTACATTTTAGGTATACAATATATTTACATTTATCATTGGCTGCTTATACCTGAACATGCTGTAACTTAGTTCTTATTTTTCCCCCATTACCTGTGCGCCCTTCCCTATTTACATAGACTTTGTTTCCTTTTTTTTTTTCTTTCTCATAATTTTTCCTTTCCCTTCTTCCCTTTCCCCTTCCCCTCTGGCCACCCCTACACCTTTGGACCTTTTCCTATTTCAAATTATCAATTATTCATTTTAATCATTTTCATCCTTACTTACACTCTCAGTTTCTCATACTAGAGAAACTATTTGGTATTTACACATGTGTGTCCTATTTATTTCATTTAAGAATATGGCCTTGATATGCATCCATTTAGCTATAAATGTCTCTAGTTTCTCATTCTTTATGGCTGAATAGTACTCCATTTTATTAAAAAAACACATCTTCTTTATCCAGTTTCCAGTTGATGGGCACTTGGGCTGTTTCCAAGCTTTAGCTATTACAAACTGTGCCGCTATAAACATGGGTGCACATATATCACTGTGGTATGATTCTTTTAATTCTTTGGGGAAGATACCCAGTAGGGGAATAGCTGGGTCAAATGGGACTTCCAGTGCTAGTTCTTTGAGGTATCTCCATACTGATTTCCACAGTGGTTGCACCAGTCTGCACTCCCACCAGCAGTGGAGAAGGGTTCCTTTCTCCCCACACCCCCGCCAGCATTTGTTATTGGTTGATTTCTTGTTAGCAGCCATTCTTTCTGGGGTGAGGTGGAATCTCAGTGTTGTTTTCATCTGCATCTCTCGAATGACCAGTGATGTTGAACATTTTTTCATATATTTATTTGCTGCTTTTACTTCTTTGTCTGAGAAATGTCTGTTCATTTTGGATGTCCATTTTTGAATTGGTTCTTTGAATTTGGGGGGTCTGATTTTTTTCAATTCTTAGTATATATTCTTGATAGTAGACCTTTGTCTGAGGTGCAGCTGCTAAAAATTTCTTCCCACGTTGTAAGTTGTCTCTTAGTTCTGTTGGTAGTTTCTCTTGCAGTGCAGAAGCTTTTTAATATGATGAGATCCCAGTTGTTGATTCTTTGTGCTAGCTCCCGTGCTACTGAAGATTCGTTCATAAAGTCTTTTCCTATGCCAATGTCATCAAGAGTTCTACCTAACTTCAGAACTGTTTTCTTGCTATATCAACACCCTCTGTAACAATTTAGTAGAAGTATTATGAACTTATCACCCAAACTAAGCCTGTGGGTTAATGTTATAATTCACAGTTTGCTGATGAAGAGAGGACAAGGCTTCATGAGGCTCGTCTCCTAAGCAGCAGATCTAGGGTTTACACCTATACACTTAAGCATGTCTTCTTTTACCCAACACTGGCTCTGATGTACAAATAGAGGCAAATAGAATCATTTCTACTTGTTGATTTTTTCAAGTTATTACTTTTTAAAAAATTGAAAATAGTCACTACTCTGGGGATCACAGTAACCATAATCTATGCATTATGTGCAGCAGTGTCACCCTTTAAAAGTAATGAGGAAATTTAGTACTAAGAAAGAACCAAGGGCCAGGGATTTAGCTCAGTGGCACCGCACCTGCCTCACAAGCACAAGGTCCTGAGTTTGATCCCTGGTACCAAAAAATAAATAAATGAATAACATAAAATAAAATAATAATTTTAAAAAGGACCATGGACCTGGATAGCAACCTGAAGCAATCTTTAATAGGCTATACAGCCATGGACAAATCACTCAACTTTCATCAGCTTCCATTTTCTCATTAGTAATATGAGCTCTGAATTCCCTGAAAGCTCTCTTCAATTGGACTCCTTTGAATCTAGTGATTCATCCCATAAAGTCACCATGTATATATATATTACTTTTAGTGTTAGCAGATTAGCCACTTAATAGGTTCTACCACTGTCACTTGGGTAGCATGTCTGTTTACATACTGTTTCCAGAGTCCCTCCAGCAAGTGTCATTTCAAGCAGTTGATTCTTGTTTGCATGAGATACACTTGTATGTCTGTTTGTTTTATATCAACTATTTTTTGCATATTGTTTATTTAGAACATTGTATTCACAATTGATGTTTGTTTTTAGTGAAATCTAATAATAAGGTCTGGTTATTTTCTTTTACTAACACATGTTTATTTGTGAAGATTTGTGATTTTATGCTGTAATCTATAAAAACTTTTATGGTGAGTACATTAGATATAATTTTTAGACTTCTCCAGAACTCAGTGATATTCTTTTTCAATACAGAACGACATGTTTGGGAACCCTGAGACTAAATAGGAAGGAAGTGCCAAAAGGTCTGCAAAAGAAAAAACTGAAAAAGGGAGAAATGTTAGCGTATCAGAGAGGAACAGTCTGTTATGTAGTGGACAGACGAAAAGACATCTCCTTATTGTCAACTATTCATAATACAGAAATGATAGAAGTTTAAAAGAAGAAAGGAAACTAAAAAAATTCTAATAGTGGTCAGTGATTATAATAAGTCTATGTGTGGTGTTGACAGAGTTGACCAACATCTAACAAGCTATCCTAAAATCAAAGAGTGAGGAAAAAATATTACTATAAAACATTTATGCACCTTCTGGACCAAAGAATATGGAACTCATTTGTTATTTATTCAAAACAAGAGGGTTCGAAAAGTCATTTACAATTTAGATTAGGTCTGATAGACCCAGTAATTGGAAAATACAGGCTAGCAAAACACCAACCAGGACATCCATCATCGACATCTTCACCATTACATTTAGTGGGTAGACATTTTATTGAAATTATACCACTCACAGAAAACAAAAGGAAAGGCCAACATGGCAATACATAGTGTGTTGTTCAAAGGAAGACAATAATGCAAAAAGAATTTGGAAAGAGACTAGATACTACTGTCCAGACTGTAATGTTGCATTGTGTATTGAATGTTCTAAGATATACCATACACAGAAAAATTATTGAATACATTTGATAAAATTGTTTTTATATTTCCTGTTATATTATCTTATAAAAATTAATTTAAAATTTTTGATCATCCTGTATTTAATAATTGGACTGGTTACAGATTTTTAAAAATGAATGTTAGTATAGAATCTGGAAATGAAAACATCAAATAAGTAGTATCACCCTTATTTCTATAAGGCTAGATCATTAATTTAAGTAAAGCATCTCCTTTCAGGTTTTTTATATTTGCTGCTTCTGTAGTTTGGACCTTAAATGTCCCCCAAAGGCCCATCCAGGCGTGGAAGGCTTGTTCCCTGAAGTCATGCTATTGGGAGGTAGTAGCAATTTTAAGAAGCGGGGCCTAGTGGGAGGTCTTCAGGATGGTGGGGTCATGACCTCAAAAGGGATTATGAGACCTCAGTCTCTACTTCCTGTTTTCCACTCCCTGGTTACCATGAGGTGAGAAATTTTGCACTACTACATGTTTCTGCCATGATGTGCTGCCTCATCATAGGCCCAAGCAATGGGACCAACCAGTCATGGCCTGAAACCTCTTAAATTGTGAGCCAAAGTCAACTTTTTTACATTAGTTATCTTGGGTCTTTGTTATAGTGACAGACAGCTAACTAGCACAGCTCCTTAATTTTAGAGCCATATCACAATATCTATCAGGAAGTAGATTCTTCATGGGATCTGTTTCAAAGAGCCACATTTTCTGCCTATAGAACTGACATTACTCTTGTTAAATGAGTCATTTAATTTATCATGTTGATGGGACTTAATCTACATTTCTACTCCAAAATGAGATTAGCTTTGTGTTTTCCTTTCAGAATCAGTTGCTCCACTATCATTCTGCTATTTCAAATCATAGATCAAAAATGAATGGTCTGGAAAAAGAATTGAATAATTTGAATCATGAGTTTGAAACTTTGGAAGAAAAGGTAATGGTTTAACATCAATTACCTTTAACTTTTTTTTTTTTTTTTTTTGGCTTTCAAAATATTTTTAGTTTGTTTCCCCATCAACTTAATCTGTTGCTAATCAACTTATTTTTTTAAAATAAGGCTCAAGTAAATTCCAGAAAAGCACAAACATTATATAATAATGTTGACCGGACAATCCAGAGCACAAAAGAGCTGGACATGAAGATTAAAAATGTCATCCAGAATGTGCACAGTAAGAAAAATTACTCGAGCTTTTGTTACACACTGAAAGATTTCCTTTTGAGAGTTCAACATGATGAAAATGATCCTAAAGCAAAACTAATGAAACCTCCAATAAAGTTTCTGCCATTTTTTAAAAAAGTCATTTAGCGGAGCCCAGCATTCCCAGTTTAATCAACCACACAATGTTTTCCAGTTCTCTTGAAGCAGATCTCCGGGACTGGGGGAGGAGGAGACAACTTACCCTCAGGCGGCTTTTCCAGGGAGCTGGCCGAAGCTGAACGCAAGCTGAGGGAAATGCGGAACCGACACTTGGGGAAGCACCTTCAAGAAGCAGAAGCTGAGGAGAGAGAAGCGCAGCTCTGTAAGGCCCTGTACCCCTTAGGCAACCAGTCTGTTTTAATTGCTCTGAAACACAATGTGCAGAGTTCCATATAGAGCCCCCCTGTGCAAGTGGAAGGTTTTCTCATTTCTGAGAATATGATTGCTGTTAGAGTGTCACACCATGGAATTGGGACAACCCCCCCCCCCCCCCCGCCCCCAGGGATCAAGAACCTTTTCTCCAAGTTACCAGGACTGTAGAATATAATACCCTGCATCATGCAAAAAACAATAAGCAACCAAGAAAATGTTCTCCTAAAATTTAGAGATATTCATGCTCTTTTTCCCTTTTAAACTACATTTTCATTTTTCTGATCCTCATTCACCTCTTTCCAAATTTCTTATAATATCACTTTTAATGATCTCCTTACCACTACTGGATTTTTGAATTGCAAATTGATATTAGTGCTACAATTATAAAAACAAAAAATGAATTTTCCACGAATTGATTGGATATATCTGAAGGTTTTGGCTACCTCAGAACTAAGAAAGTTTTTCCCAACACTTAGGTTTGTTCTCTAGTAAAATAATGTATCTGGAGTTAATATACAGATAGCAGCTGTTTTTTTGTAGCATTTGTGGTGTTCAAATGTAGTATTAGTCTTGGCTTTTAACTATAAGGAGGCAGTCTTAGCAGTAGGAGAATCTATTTCATACTCTACAGCTCTGATTCAAGGCCAAGTTGAGTAGCTGTATAACCTTGGGTTGACCCTGTAATTTCTCAGCCTTCCATTTCCTTATCAGTAACATGAGAATGATAATTACTGTTTTTGTGTGATTATCATGGACACTAAGAGAAGCAATGAACCTAACCACTGAATTTGATTTGTTTCTCATCCAATTCGGTTTGTGACCAGAATCGTGGAAAGAATTAAGTTCATAAACCGAGGTACCATTGTAATGGGTCTACATAAATCTTAGTGTCCTTTTCCATTCCCTCCAAAGTTCAGAGAGATCCAGTAAATGAGCAGGAACTCATTCTCCTTTTGTAGTCTTTATAAACTAGCATCTTTCCAGTGGAAGACATAAAGTGATGTATTACAGTGCTGAACCGGATAAAGAGCTGGCTGGAAACCCAGCAGGTGGGGGACAATGGACTCGCTAAGAATATACAAGAGTCTTTAAATGATTACGAGGCCAAACTTCATGACCTGCGTGCCATGATCCAGGAGGCAGCTGCCCAGGCAAAGCAGGCTGCTGGCCTCAACCATGAAAACGAGAGAGCTTTGGGAGCCATCAAGGTGAGCTTGCACTTGGAAGCCATATGCTTTCATTAAAATAAGGATGAGGGGAGCAGGACTCAGACCCTGACCCAGCAGTACCGATGCTTAAGTGCAAAACCAGAACTATTTCTACTCCTCAGCTACCAGAAAAGATTCCGAACTTATCCCACATTCGAAGCCTCCCAAACCGCCTCAACCTGCCCCTGGCTGAAAGTGTTGGAGGAATAACGTTGCCAAGTAGATGAGAAATGAATCATGTTAGTGTTAATACAGACATATTTTATATGTTTTAAATACATTTTGTATCAAACATGTAAACATTATTGTTTACAATCCCCTACAGAGGCACTTGAAGCCATTACTTGCCTCATAGGATATGAATTAAAGTACAGGCCACTTACAGAAGCTGCAATGACAGAATTTAGAACTCCAGGTTTCATAGTTTATATTTTTGACAGTGAACATCATGCACCAAAACAACAAAAATGTGAAGGGTTAATGAACTGGCAGGAAGATCAGAGTTAAGTAGCATAGGACCAACCTTAAAAAGGGGAGGAACCTGGTAAATGACCATCAGTGATGTCTTAGTGGGTGACTGTGTACCCATCTCCCAAGACCTGCTTTGATGGTATTATCTCTGCTTGAGTAACATCTGTTTCAGTGAGACCTCTGTTTGAATAATACCTTTGCTGGTTGTGCCAGCAAAGAGAGCAGGCTGCAATAGTATGAGTCTGATCTTTGGCAGTCCTCAGCCTGGCATGCCCTGTTCCTGTGCCATCTCTCATTCAAATGCCCATTACATCTTCTTTGGGACTGACTGGCAGAGTAATGGTGGTCCTGGTTTGTTTAGTTAAAGTCTCTCATTCTTTTCGCCAAACTGGAGCTTAGTCATATTGACCACTAGTTGAGTTGACCTAGAACTTAGTCATATGTCACTGGTTAACTTGACCTTGTGTGAAAACCTTCTTTAATGGGAGTATTGACTGTTTCATTAGCGTACAGTAGAGGAAACCATGGCAACCACCAACACTGCCAAGAGAACTGAGGCCCATCACTTTGTAGTTGCCTAGATCGCCTTCAGGTTCATGAAACCATTCTGACCCTGATGACTTACATGCTGTTGTTCCAGGTCTGTGTCTTCTGATAACATGTCATTCAGCTCAGGCAGATGTTCTTTTTATTCTCTTCAGAGACAGGTGAACGAAATTAGTTCCCTGCACAGTGAATTCACCAAGTACCTGAGCATAGCAGACTCAACTCTGATACAGACCAACTCTATGCTGCAGCTAATGGACAAAAACTGGAAGGTAGAGGAGACCTCACATTCTCTAGAAAAATCTAGAAACATTTAAATCATGCTGCCAAGACTTTATGAGATGGGCTTGCCTGTTTGTTTCTTTCAGTCTTTTATTTTTTTTCGTTTGTTTTTTTTGGTACGGGAGATTGAACTCGGGTCCTTGCGCTTGCGCAGCCAGCAGTGAAACCACTGAGCTAAATCCCCGGCTCTTTCAGTCTTTTGGATGGAAGCAAAAATCTGAAAATGTTCACAGTGGCTTTCCCTGGGGGCAGGGTGTGAAATATGTCTCTACTCTTAGTCCATCTGCATTACCTGATTTGTCTGAAGTGAGAAAGTCACTTCTGGAACTTAAAGAAAAATGGAATACTTATTTTCAAAATCTCAAATACCTTTATTAACAGAAAACATTGAAGGACTTGATACAAGATTGGCAAAATTTCCTAATCACCCAGTGGGCACTTTTGAAAGCATCTTCTATGAGAGCTATTTCCATATCATAAAAACTCCATTGGTTTAGCAGAACTTTACTTTGATAATGACATTGTGATTTTTTTTTTTTTATGTACCAGGGATCAAACTCAGGACCTTGTGCTTGCAAGGCAGGTGCGGTGCCACTGAGCTAAATCCCCAGCCCAACATTGTGATTGTTGTAAAATTTACTAAGGGGGTACCTGCCAGAAGAAAAATTCTCAAAGTGATGGCAAAACTAGGGGAGAAATATCATTAATGGCACTATCTGAAGTAACCAAGGATTCAGTAGTATGCTAAATGGGCTTAGAATATATGACTTCTCATTGGAAACATTGTTTATGGCAGAGTTTGAGAAAATGGTATATCCACTCTTTCCATGACTTTCTATTGTTTTTGTTTATTTGGAAAAAATAGGAATATGAAAACTTAGCAGCCACTTTAAATGAAGCAAGACAGGAACTAAGTGACAAAGTGAGAGAACTCTCCAGATCTTCCAGCCAAGAGTCCCTGGTGGTGCAGGCAGAAAAGCACGCACAGTCTTTACAAGAGCTGGCAAAGCAGCTCGAAGAGTAAGTGTGGCGCCTGGGGAGATCCAAATGCCATGGGCTACTAGAACACCAAGCCAGGCCCTCTGCTGGGCTAGCGGGGCGCCCAGAACAGGCGGAAGGCCTTGCCCAACCAAAACCCCACCCAGGACCCACAGCCCAGATCCCATTGCCAGGCCAGAACCAGACCTGCAGTGGGGAAGTTGATTCCCAGCCACATCTTTGAGGCAGATCTGCAGAGACCACTGCCTCTGGTGTCCACTCCATAGGATGCAGCCACAGGCAGGGAAGGTGCTGGACGACCTCACCATCTCTACCCCATTCCTGTCTTCCAGGATAAAACAAAATGCCAGTGGGGATGAGCTGGTACGCCGTGCCGTGGATGCTGCCACCGCCTATGAGAACATCCTCAATGCCATCCAAGTAGCTGAGGATGCAGCCAACAAAGCCACCAGCGCATCTGAGTCCACCCTTCAGGTGGGCAGCAGTGCCAGCAGCTTCTCTAGATTTGCTCTGGAAGCAGCTTGTTTTCTTATTCTCCTTCTATGTGCCTGGAGAAATGCAAAAAAAAATGCATTTATTTTAAATCAGAAGTTACTATATAGAATAGACCTGAGTTTGCTCTAGGTATAGGTCTTTCCTTGTTTACTTGACTATTTGATGTCTATAGTTGGAAGTTTATCTATAAAACCGGAGAGAAATTATACTGATTACTGATTTTGAACCTAAACACATGATTTATCCTGCTTCTTACCAAGTATGCTTTTATGCTGTGAGTAAATGTTAGCATTAACCCAAAAGGGATTTTTGTAAACAATTGGATTAGTGTTTCTGCCTTATATCTGGTCATGTCTGTGAACTCATGTGGAATCTTCATATATTTTTTAAAATTAATTTTAGGTATACAATATAATGACATTCATCATTGGAAATTTGTACCTTTACATATCCTCTTGGTTCTTATTTTTTCCCCACTCCCCTGCCCTCCCTTCGACCCCTCCATCTCTCCCTACTTACAAAGACTTTGTTTCCATTTTTTCATTTTCTCACATTAATTCCATTCCCTTCTTTCCTTTCCCCTCCCCCTCCCACTTCCCCTTCCCCTTTGCCCCCTTTTCTTCCTATTTCACATTATCTATTATACCTTTTAGTTCTTATTTACCTTTTAGTCCTTTTTTCTCACACTAGAGAAACTATTCAGTATTTACTCATGTGTGTCCTATTTATTTCACTTAAGAGTATCGCCTCAATGTGCATCCATTTAGCTATAAATGTCTCTAATTTCTCAGTTTTATGGCTGAGTATTACTCCATTTTATAAATAAAAACACACATTTTCTTTATCCAGTCTCCAATTGATGGGCAATTGGGCTGCTTCCAAGTTTTAGCTATTACAAATTGCGCTGCTATGGACATGGGTGCCCATATATCACTGTGGAATGATTCTTTTAATTCTTTGGGGAAGATCCCCAGCAGGGGAATAGCTGGGTCAAATGGGACTTCCAGTCCTAGTTCTTTGAGGTATCTCCATTGGAATCTTCATACATTATGTACATTCCTATAGCTGACAAAGAAAGGATAAAATATTAAATATGACAGAGGGCTAGACCTTCTTAGTAGGTTGAAAACTTCCAAAGCTTGGGAGCTAAATTCTGTCTTCACTTATTGCAGAGGGCTTTTTCAGGTGACAGTGAGCAGCTGACAGTGTCATGCAGTTGGACAGTGCGTCACTAGAGATGGGTCTACCTCCCCAAGCCACAGGTGTCTGTGTACAGTCCTAACCATCTCTATTCCCTTCGCACTTCAGACTTCATCCTTTAAAGATAAGGGTTTGGGATGTGCGGTTACTAACGTGTAGCATATGGCTAAGGCTGGTAAACACTTTGCTTTCAGACAGTGATAAAGGAAGATCTTCCAAGAAAAGCTAAGACTCTGAGTTCTGACAGTGATAAACTGTTAAATGAAGCCAAGAGAACACAGAAGAAGTTACAGCAAGGTACTGGGGTATGGGGGTGGTGGGGAGAGTCGGGGGCTTTAACGGGCCTGTGGGACCAGGAGGGCCAGCGCTAGAAGCAGACGCTCTTTCTAAATGCCAGTGTCTAGGCAGAGGAAAGTTTTTTGAATGTATGATTTATTTTACTCACTATCATGAATCACCCAATATTATAAATGACTAGAATACTATAAACAAAGTCTTCAGGCCTGACTTTGGGGATCCTCCTTTGATTTACTCCCCTGTGATCATGGCAGTGAGAACCATCAAAGCAAGATCATTCACTGCGGGTCGTTAGAGCAACTGCTTCAAAATTTCTTATATCCTAAAATCTTAGCAACTAAAAGTACCATAATTCATTTCCACTGTGAAACATGGGAATTTTTAAAGTATAAATTTTATTTTTCCTTTATTTTATTTACTTTTTTTTAGAATTAAGAATTCAGCTGTTTTAAACTTCTCAAGTTCCTGTGTTCTGAAAATCTTGAATTTCTCTCATGTTTCATGAGCATCCATGGCTGAGCAGGCATCTGAGCCTATGGTCCTCTTTCAGCTCCTCAGTCCCTTCAGAGGAATGACATGATGCCTTTGTAAATTAAATTAGTAAGCATTTTTGAGAACTAAACACATGAGAAATAAAATACAGAAAAAATATGTACTAATACACAATCATTCACCTGGCAAATTTTAAGAATTAAGATTTAATGGTATGATACCTGCTGTTTTTATAAAATTTGAGCTGGGAGGTAAGATTGTAGAGGTTTTTGTTTGTTTGTTGAAGCACTGAGGATCGAACCCAAGGCCCGGCATGTGCTAAGCATGCGTTCTGTCACAATCAGGATCAGTGTTTCCAATAGGTTAGAGAACTAAGTATGTCGGTGAATAAAGCATCATGGGACCATTATGTGCTGGTCATTTTCCATGACCCAAAGATGACAATATTAGCAGTTAGGAATGTTTGCAAGCGCCTGGCCTGTCATGGAATTTTTTAAATATGTCAGTTTGGAAGTGAACAGAAACAATGTCTGCTCTGTGTTCTGTGGATGGGGCTCCTCAAAAACACTTCTTTCTTGTCCTCTGGCTGAAGAGGCATTCTTTCTGCATTATTCATTCATTCTTTCATATATTCATTCAACAAATAGGTCCTAATAGTAAGCTCTGACTAGTGCCAGACACTGCACTGAATACTAGGGCACAGCTGTGAATAAGACAGACACTTCCTTCACTGAGCAGAGTCCCTTGCCCCCATAAGTTGTTCAGCCTGTCCCTTTTTTGTATGCATTCCAAGGAGCTTGTCACCACAAGGCTCTGTTATGCTTCTGGCCTCTGTGAGCAGAGGGCCTCAGAGCTGCAGGCCAGGCACACACAATAGGCCCCTTGGCATGAGCCCTAAGATACAGATCTGCTCAGTGCTGGGCAGATATTGGTTACTTCTGGGGCCATAGACAGCAATGGATAATCAAAATCCATAGAGTGACTGCCTCCTCATGTTTATTTTCTTTTAGAAATTAGTCCGGCTCTCAACAACCTACAGCAAGCCTTGAATATTATGAAGGTTCAGAAAGAACTGATAGACACCAACCTCACTTCCATCCACAGAGATCTTCGTGGGATACAGAGAGGTCAGCATCTCCCTGGACCAGTGTATTTGGCTTCCTCTGCTAACATTTCAGATCCTTACACCTCTTTATTTGTGTGTGTTAGGGGACATTGACAGTACGATCAGTGGTGCAAAAAGCGTGGTCAAAAAGGCCAGTGACATCACAAGTGAGGTTCTGGACGGACTCAGCCCCATTCAGACAGATTTGGAAAGGATCAAGGACAACTATGAGAGCGCACAGAGTGAAGACTTCAACAAAGCTCTAACTGATGCCGATAAGTCAGGTATCGGGCATCCTTTGGTCAGGATGTATTAGCCGTTTCCTCCATTGTTATGGCGTCCTAGTTCATTTCAGTTCTCTAGTAAAGTCTGATCTCAGATATAAAAGCATCAGTAAAGAGTTTCATAAAATATATGTAAATAATATAGGTGTTGTATTAGAAAGACCAGGTGAGATGTTTTAATTTTGAACCCATTGATAGTGCTATTGGATTTCTCTTTTATAGAGTGCTAAGCGCATGCATCATGAGGTGTTAAATTAAGACTGATCTTAAGGACCAGAAAACGGGCTTTTTTCCCTACCATGGTTAAGAAAAAGGATTTGATATCTACATTATAGAATAAATCTATGGTGCATTTAGAAAGAGGGCTGTCTGATTATAATCTATCTTTTCAGCATGTGTGGCCCAAACATGCCATTAAACAAATACTATCAGGAAGAACATCCGTATTTAACCTTTTGTCAGTGCACAGTTTTAAACTTCTGTTTTCTAATCTCACCATCAGTGAAGAAATTAACCAAGAAACTGCCTGGTCTCTTGAGCAAGATTGAAAGTATCAACCAACAACTGTTGCCCCTGGGAAACATCTCTGACAATGTGGACCGAATTCGGGAACTAATTCAGCAGGCCAGAGATGCTGCGAATAAGGTGGGTGTTACCCCATACTGTCACAGCCAGGACTGGTTCTTACCACAGTCACTAAAAACTGGTCCTCTTTCTTGTCCTGATTCTTTGGTGGTTTGAAATATGAAGGTTGATTTCTTCCTGTTACGCTCTGAAGGTGCACATGACTTTCATCCTCTCAAGTTTTTGGAATGTCAGGGGCCTGAAGCAGTTTCCTTCCATTGAGTTTATGGAGGCAGGAAGAAGGCCCCACTTTTTAAACTTTTGCTGCAAGTTCAAGTGAGGGATCTAGGAGCAGAGTCTGCCAACGTGATTTTGCACGGGACCTACTCTTGTAGCTTCAAAGGGATAGAGTCCATATTTGCTGATGATGGAAGATGTAGGATTTCACCAGTTTTCTTTCATGAGAGCCCTGATTCATTAGCATTTCTTATTTTCACTTGGTATTGTTTGCTTCAATTCCTGACACTCCTCTCTAATGATATGTTTTGTTTGAAAATAGTGTACAGTGGTCCATGGAGGGTACGTTCCAAGACTCCACTGGATGCCTGAAACTGCAGACAGTACTGAACCACACATAACTACCTATGATAAAGTTTAATTTATAAATTAGGCGCAGTAAGAAATCAATAAAGCTGGGTTTGATGGTGCACACTTGTAATCCCAGCACTTGGGAGGCTAGGCACAAGAATCACCATGAGTTTGAGGCCAGCCTGGGCTACAAGGTAAGTTCAAGGCCAGCCTCAACCACATAGTGAGACCATGTCTCAAAAAAAAGGGAAATTAATAATAACTAATAATAAAATAGAGAAATTATAACAATATACTATAAAAACATGTGATTGTGGTCCCTCTATCTCAAAATAGCTTATTGTACTATACTCACCCTTCTTAAGACAATGTAGGATGATATCATGTCTACTTGATGAGATAAAGTGAGGTCAGTAGAGTAGGCTTTGTGAGGTAGCATTAGGCTTCTAGGTAAGGATTACTGGAACACAGGTGCTGTAATGCTGAAACAGTCAATCTAATAACAGAGTCAACTACAAAGTAGCTATCAGGAGGGTGGCATATATACCATGGTTACGGTGGACAAAGGTATAATTCATGTCCCAGACAGAACAGAGTGAGGCAGTGCAAGACTTTATCACTCTACTCAGAATAGTGCACAATACAAAACTTATGAATTATTTCTAGAATTTTCCATTTAATAATTTTGGGCCAGAGTTGACTGTGGGTAACCGAAACCTCAGGAAAGAAAACCTCAGAAAAGAAAGGACTGCTATAAATGAAATTTTTGCGTTTTTTAATAGTTCCTAGCCAGCCTTGGGTGAGATGTTTGGAGGAGAGCTAAGTCAGAATACCACTGACCCGGAGGCACCACAGTTGATTTTTAGGTTCAATATTACTTCTTCTGAGCCTCAGAATCTGCCCTTACTTATAGGAAAGAGAAGTATTACCAACATAAAAACCTTTAGCAAGAAAACAAAGAGCATCAGGCAAAGTTTGGAACAAACTACCTTCTTCACACCAATACAAACTTTGCAAAAAAACAAATAAAAAAGAATGCCACTGTAGCTTCTGTGTTGATTCACTGATTTATTCAAGAAAATTTAAAATATGGTATAACAGCAGTGAAGAGCTAGTTAATCAAGCCAAACTGTCTTGGTATAATTCTTGCTCTGTTACTTATGAGCTATGAGGTGCTGGGTGAGTCATGTCACTTCTGTGCCTCAGTTTCTCCATCTGTAAATAGCTGTACCAATGTCATGAAATTGTTAGGATGAAGTGAGCTAACATAGAACATTGTCTTGTAGAGAGTAAGTAGCATGCCAGTGAAAAATAATTTTTAAAATAATAAGCAAGTGCTTCTGAACACCTAGTATGCACGGGCACTCTGTGGGGTGTGAGGACCCAGACATTACTAAGCCCAGACCTGAATGCAGTTGCTCACCAGCCACTAAAAGTGGTTTCTCAGACTGCCAGGAAGCTGGATAGAGACTTATTCTGTGTGTCTTAGAAGCACATAGTTCTACCTGGAGGGCCTCAGAATAGCACTAATGAGTAGCACTCATAGACTTAGATGAGAATGTTCATTGCAACACAGTTGATAATCACACACAGCAGCTGTTTGGGAAGCAAAAGTCAAATATTTGTAATAGTAAAAGTGAAGGAGCTGAAGGCAGGCATCATCAGTGTAATTTTAAAACAGCGCTCAGCAAAGAAAGCAAGTTCTGAACAGATGTGTCCAGTCAGATACCATTTATATTAAAATATTTAAAACATGAAAATAAGACTAGCTGTATCTTACATCTAGACAAATGCATACTTACTAAAATATGAAAACATGCATAGAAATTTGCACGAGAATCCAAATCCAGAGCAGTGGTGACCTCTGAGAAGAGAGAAAGGGGAGTAGGAACAATTACATCAGGTGTATTTCATTTCTTAAGTGGTGATGCACAATTATAGTCTCCATCCTTCTTTTATAATGCTTTTTTGCATACTTAAATATCTCCTTTATTAAAAAAATGAAAAGAATGAGCAAGAATTTGCCAGGTGACAAAAAGCAGAAGAGCTTGCCAGGAAGACTGAGATGTGGTTGGGTCCCCTTGAGGGCAGAAGGTGGTTAGAAAAGAGGGCTTACATGGGCTCTTCAGTGTAACTGAGGGGACCCTCAGCTCACCCACTGCTGATTGGTGCTTTACATATACAAGACCCTTGATAAATGTTTAAACAGTTGGTAGGTAAAATGCAGAGTTGGTGTCATTACCCTTCCAGAATTAGTATCCTTTTGACTCTTGAGGATATTTCTCTCCTGTGGTTTAGACCATGGCTACCCAATCTTGGTCCACGGACTAGCACCAGTCAGATGAACTTGTTACCAGTTCATTAAATCGAAGTATAACATTTGAGAGGAAATGTTCAGAAGTTTCTAATAATTTGAATTGCCTCAACCTTTAAGCATGTGATCAGTGAGCTTGTGTTCCTCATTTCATTTTTTTAAATAATTTAATTTGTAATGAATTTTACAAAAGTATTGGTCCATGACGGGTGGCTATCACCACAGGAAATCTAAGAGCGGTATTTTAGAGCATTGATGCAATGCATTCTAAAGGACTGAATGCCAGTAATGAATACAATCATGACATGTAACATATTCATGGAAATCAATCCCTTAAAATGTACATTTAAGAAATATTTTTGATGTATGATCCATCTACTATATGCAGGTACTATGCCGAGTATTTCCATAACTTTTCTACACAGAATCCATCTAGAGTTAGAATCATTGTTATTAATATTGCTGGTGGGGAACTACAGTAAATGCACTTCTCAGAGACCCATAGTAATAAACAGGGAGAACACGAATGCTCTATTACCAGCTCCTCAAACTGCATCACAGTTTACAACCCAGGTCTAGGAGACTCATCAGAACAGCCTGGGGAAGGCTATAACTAAGGGGGACAGCTGTAAAGTCACAGACTACCTCTCCGAGCACACCCGCTTTCTTCACAGCCCAACGTTGGATGCCTTCTCATTCCTCACAGGTCGCAGTCCCCATGAGGTTCAACGGGAAATCTGGGGTCGAAGTCCGGCTGCCAAGTGACCTGGAAGATTTGAAAGGCTACACATCTCTGTCTTTGTTTCTCCAAAGGCCTGACTCAAGAGAAAACGGGGGGACTGAGGACATGTTTGTGATGTACCTCGGAAATAAGAATGTAAGTATTGCTTGGATATTTCTCTTCTTTTTATGACAGAATGGTTCTGGAAGTATGTGACATTGAGACGCGTGGCACAAGTGTGTCTCTGCCATGAACTCATCATTGGAAATCTCACCAGGACATCAAAAAATCCAACCCCTGTCCTCCCACTTTACCCCTCACGTTCGCATGGTGGAGGCACCCACAAGAGACTTCTTATCGATCTCGGATTTGTTAGGTGCTGTTGGACTCCCAGGCCTCCCCTCAGTGGGCTCTGCGCATGTGCGAACATGCGCTGTGTGTGTGTCTCAGGAGCAAGTACACACTGGAGGTGGAGGATCAACACCCTCTTCCCGTATTACCAGGGCATCAGTACCAAGGCTTCCTGGAAATCAACAGCTCCTCCGAATAGAATTATGATCATGTTCACTTCCTCACCAGGCCCAGCCTCAAGTCTGTGGGGCCAGGGCGATCTATAGATGAGCATGGGAGCAAAACAGCCTCTCCTGGCAATAAGAACTGCAGGGCTCAGGGTGTAGTCAGTAGGGAGCACCCACTTAGTACGCGTGAGGGTCTGGGTTCCATCCCAGCACCACCCAAGGCAAGAAAGAAATACGGGTGTGTTTTTGAGATGTGTGGCAACTTCATCAAACCACTACCATTATTAGCCACTTCAAATGTTGGTTTTAGCTTTTTAGCCTCCCCTTTTAAAATACATTTTGGTCAATTTAATAGTCAGAAGAAAAGCTAATCTCTGACTGGGTTAGAACACAATTGTTGGAAAAGAAATGTCTGAAATATGGTTCTTGAAAATTTCTACCTGATTGGGAAATTGTTAGTTATCACTAGTGGACGTTGTATTTAAAGTTTCTCAAATCAGCACTATTGTTAATTACCTTTTCATGCTTCGAGGTGTTGATACATTATTTGTAACTTCTTTATTAAGTGCCTTTTTGCTTTGTATTGTGACAAAATGGACATTATTTATACATTTAACTATTTATGTCATATACATTGCACCTTCTGTACCCTAGATTCTACGTCATGAATTTAAACAACAGTAGTTAGAAAATATTCTGAAAAAATGCCTCTATACCCAACACGTATAGACTTTTCTTTTTGTCGTTATTCCCTGAACAATACAGTATGCTATTTATATAACACTTACCTTGTGCTAGGTAGCCTAGAGAAAATTTCAACTCTACGAGAGAATGTGGAAAGGTTATACACAAATACTGTGTGTTTTTATATAAGGGGTTTGAGCATCTGCAGGTTTAGGTATCCTTGGGGTCTTGGACGCCATTCCCTGTGATTCAGAGGGATAACTGTACTTAGGTGTGCTTGCCACACCTGTAATCATGCTAAACAAAAATGTATTACTTGTATGTACTGGATGCCTGGGTACAGCTTAAAAAGAGTTAAAGTGGCAAATATTGTACTATAATATTTGACCACAATTTTGAAAAATCTGTTTCACTCTTAAGATTCTCACATTCTAATAGGGAAGAAAGCTACATATAGAACTGTCCATGACAAGGAAGAGGTTAATACGCAGAGGTTAAGAGAACTTTGCATTGTTCTGAGAGAACAAAAATGGCCTGTCATTCTTATCAGATGAAATCTCATGGACAGCTGGGTCCATATCTGGTGCATCTGTGGGTGTTTGGCAAATGTTTGGAAACTGAACGAATGGAGGAATGGATATATGACCAATAACATGAGCAAAGACAGCCCAGACATTGTTAATTAAGTGTTCTGCATTAGTCTGTAAGAGGGTGTACCTTATTTATTCTGTCTACCCAAGATTTATTGAATAAAACCCATTATTTTATACAATAAAACTCTCGAGATCTTCTTGAAATGGAAGATTGACAGAGTAGAGAAAGAATGTATGAAGCATTCTGAGGTGGCTCTGTGTCTCCAGGCCTCTGGGGACTATATTGGCATGGCAGTTGTGGATGGCCAGCTCAGCTGTGTCTACAGCCTAGGCAACCGAGTGGCTGAACTCCAGGTGGATCAGATCTTGACTGAGAGTGAGACTCAGGACGCACTTATGGACCGGGTGAAGTTTCAGAGGTACAAGTGTGGTTGACTACTGAGCTTTGTGAACCTGACTGCACTCATCGCTCTTCCATCTATATGTGTTCCTGAACTCTGTTTTTAGTATCTTGGTGTTTAATTCTTTAATTTTCTTATAACCTTGTTATCAAATTTTAAACAGAATTTATCAGTTTGCAAGGCTTAATTACACTGAAAAAGCCACCTCCACTAGACCCAAAGCGCCCCAATTCTATGACACTCATAGTGGAAGTAGCAACACACTCCTTAACTTGGATCCGGAAAATGTTGTGTTTTATGTTGGAGGTTACCCAACTGATTTTCAAGTAAGTATAACTGTTATCTCACTGAGAGAAAATATTTACATTTTAATTTGGCATAATGACCTATGTCTCTCTTTTAATTAATTGTATATAAAATGGAGTCAATGTGTAATGTGTAATGATACAGCTAACACTGAGTACTTCCTCTGTGCACTATTTTAAGCCTATGTAGATTAATTTAAATAAATATCATCATCATTCCCATTTTATAGATGAGGAAACTGGGGCAGAGAGGTTTAGTAACTTGCTCAAGGTTATATAGAAATGAAATGGCAAAGCCAGGGCATCCAGCTACAGGGTCTATATTATTAACCTTCATGTGATATTGATTGTTCAAAGTGATAAACTTAAAATTTTTTTGTCAACGTGATAATTCTGATCAATTAGTGGGAAATTTTTTGCTTTTGTTTCATTTTCAGCTTCCCAGTAGACTAAGATTCCCTCCATATAAAGGTTGCATTGAATTAGATGACCTCAATGAAAATGTTGTGAGCTTGTACAACTTCAAAAAAACTTTCAATCTCAACACAACTGAAGTGGAACCTTGTAGACGGTAAATGAAACTGGGCAGCCAGTGTCTCTGTACCTGGGTTGGAACTGATGTAGGAAGGGTTGTCCGGTGAGATGCTATGGATGCTGCTTGTTTCTTCGGGCTTATGATTCTTAAATTACATTTGCATGCAACATTAGCAGTACATCCCTAAAATCTAACAATGGCAGGCTTTTCCTAAATTGGATAAAACATTTGATTGATAGGGTCTTCTAATTAAAAGAATAAATCCTTGAATCTTTGGTTCCTCCTACCACAAAATATTCAGTATCATTAGATGGTACCTTAATTTGGCACAAAATTATATATTTACTATAAGTTTCAGAAAATAGTTGTCAACAGAGTGGATCTCTCTATTATCTGAACCTATTTGAAAGTTGCTGCTTTGAAACTTGCTGGTAACAATCCCTGCAATTAAAAGCACTTGGAATATTCTGATATGAGGCAGATCAAGTATTTGTTACTCTGAAAAAATTATTTTTCAGATTAATCATTTCTTACATTATACAGTCTTTAGCTTGCAGGCCATATCTTCCTAGCAGATGTGCCTAAAAGAGACTCTTGAATATTATCTATTTTTGAGTTAGGGTCTAAAAGCATATCTAGGAGCCCAAACTGGCTGTTTTTAACATGTTAAAGATGTCTTCTTTTTCTTTGACAAAATCATGACACCTAGATTGTAATTCTTCACTCCACTTTTCAGATGGTGGTATATTGAATTAATAAGCATACTTGCATGGTGACCCTTGGCTGCTGCATTCTAACTTACAATAATTGATTTTGACAGGAGAAAGGAAGAGTCAGACAAAAATTATTTTGAAGGTACAGGCTATGCTCGAGTTCCAACTCAAGCAAATGCTTTCTTCCCTACCTTTGGACAGACAATCCAGACCACCATGGACAGAGGTTTGCTGTTCTTTGCAGAAAACCAGGTAATTTACTGTAAGCATCCATGCACTACCAGATGCTATGCAGCAATGTAGGGATAACTGGGTTGTCATAAACAAGTACCTGGCACTGAAAAACAACATGCACACATGACCTGCATCCTTTCCCTTGGCCAAATGTGCTTTCTTTCTAGTGGCTAGGGGGCGGTGCATTAGGGTTTTGAGGATAAGAAATCAGGAATTCGAGAACATGCCTCAAAAATGGGGAGAGATCTCTCCTCTTCTTCTATTCTCATTGTCAGTTTTATTCTTTGAAAATGATTGCTTGCCTAATAACCTACTTAATCTGCCTAAAAATGAGTTAAGACCTTCTGGGTTTGACTTCCTGCCATTCAGTCTCTGTTTGACTCCTGCCAGGCTGTGGGATTACCTTTTTATCAGCCTAGCACTTGACTTTCCAAGCCACAGAAGATTTTCTACTTTAAAGCGGCTGAGGTTCCTGGGGTCCATTCTTAGATCCAGCAGATTAGGTAAATCCAAAGGGACAATATACAAGTGATTGTCTCTGCCAGCTACAGTCAAGGCAGGGTGATCATGATGCTGCTCTAGTTCCCACATGGCTTCACTGGAACCATGGTGGGTGGCTGCCAGGAATAGGAGCTTCTGTAGTTGATCTCACAGGTGCTGTTTCTGCAGAAATCTGGCCAAGCCCATGGGCTGTGGTCTGAGAAGGTGTAACTTATATGGAGCTTGGGATTTTACCAGATCCTTCTACCTGCAGGATGGGGAACACAAATCTGGCCCAACTTTCCTCTTTAAGGCTGGCCGGGACCCTTCAGGAGATACCAAGGGTGAACCATTCCTGATGGTTTGGGAAGATTCCAACCAGCCTGAAGGTTGCAGAGACCTGAGCAGTCATCATCCAGCATCTGCAGGCCAAGGCAGTTGTTTTTTAAAACAAGCTTGCCTTTGTTCAGGCTGAGCATCTCTTTTCCCAAAATCTTGGGACCAGAAGTGTTTTGGTCTTTTCAGACTTGAGATATTTGCATGTAGAAAAGGAGTTATCTTAGGGGTGGGACCCAAGTCTAAACAAGAAGTTTCTGTATATTTCATATATACCTTATTTTTATAGGCTGAAGCTAATTTTTTTACACAGCATTTTTAATAATTTTGTGCATGAAACAAAGTTTGTATACCTTAAACTATCAGACTTGTGGCACTGTGCTGATGCTCAAACAAAATTAGATTCTGAAGCATTTCACATTTCAAATTTTTGTATTAGGGATGCTCAACTTACTCTGCATTTTAAAGTTCTTGGAGACAAAGAGCCAGAAATAATATTTACATTAAAGGAAAACTTACATAATGCCACTTGCATAAGAAATGATCCAGAGAGCTGCTGTTAAGTAGGATGATGGCCCATTACTCTTAGGGAACTGGTGCTACTCTTGTTCGTTAGGACAAAGGTTTAGAACCAGAGAAGGAATAATTCTCCTTTTAGATGAGGACTCTGACCCTGGTCTTCAAAGACAAGCCTTCTTACTATAGGGAACTGGCTAAGAGCAAAACCAAGTCCTAAGTCAGAAATTCCTCAGCTTATCTAACCATTAAGGACAAGAGCTGATTCCAGTGCATGTCTTAGTCCGAGATTAGGAGGCAGTGACCAAAACAGACACGGTTCTTGACCTCTAGAGGGAGACAGGTGTTACGCAAAGGTACACTGCTCATAGGTTAATTGCTAGTTCATCATCCCTCTAATTGCAAGGAGCCACATAGAAGGAAAATGAGGGTGTAAGACCTAAAGGACTTGCTTAAGCAAAGGATGCTTCATCTGAGACCTGGAGGACAAGTAGAAGATGACACTTGAAGGTGACAGAGTAGAAGGGAGAAAGACACGAAGAAGGCCTGGAGATGGAAGGGCAGGAGCACCCAGCCGTGAAAGAGGGGGTGTGTTTGTGGCTGGACCTCCAGGGCCAGAGGGAGTGTTGAGGGACAAAGGAAAGAGATGGGCAGCACCTTGCAGCATCTGCTAGGGAGTCAAGGCTGTGTCTGAGAGAAAAGGAAAGTGACAGCTTACAGTGGTGTTGTCAGAGGCTGCTCTGGCTGCAGCTTGGAAATGATGCAAGAGGGGACGTGGAGAGCCCAGAGGGCTGTGCTGCAGTATGGCTGCAGGCATTGCAACTGAAACTGGGAGATGACCTGAGAGACTGAGGGAAGAATTCACAAGGTTTGCTTGTCCAGGACAGAAGTCTGAGTCAGGAGTGCCTCTTAGGCATCTCAGCAAGGTGGTGGGACAAGGTGTACACAGAGCAAAAGAAAGCCTTCAACCAGAGAGAGACAGGCTTGGCAGCATGTGCGAAGCATGTGCTCACAAATTCTGTTTGGAATACTGGGAATCTGAGGGATCTGTGAGCCATCTAAGCACTAACAATAGTAACAAAGGAATCCGACCTACAGACCTTGTCCTGAGAAGACAGGTCCAGGTCGGAGAGAAATATTCAGCCTGCATGGGTACAGCCACACTGCAGTCACAGGAGTGACAGCAGTGTCCAGGCCAAGGGGGTGGTGTGAAGGGAGGAGAAGTCTTGTATGAGACCCCCTGCAAAAGACCCCAAAACTGAAATGGGCTGTAGAAGGGATGAGACAGCAAAGAGACTGAGACCTAGAAAATATCCAATGGAAAATACCTGAGGATTAAGTAAGACTGTGTCCCTCTCAGAAATAACCAGTAGCATTCATTAATTTCAAATGTCTATAATGATCTGTATCTTTGAATTTCCACTTTACAAACTAGTTATGGATGGTATGATACAAAATCCCAATGACTGAGAGCATATATTGTGTCTGTCCTGCATGCCAGGCACTGAACATGAAGTTGAACACGACTTATGGTAGCTAACCACTGGACCCATCCCGGGAATTAGATCTTAAGCTAAAGCTGAGTGTGGTTAGTGACTCGAGAATAACTTGAGTTCCACTGATCTGGCTCTTCTGTAATCTGCATTGTTTCTCTACCCTAGGATCACTTCATATCCTTAAATATAGAAGATGGCAGTGTCATGGTGCGATACAAACTGGACTCAGAGGCACCAAGAGAGAAAGGAATTAGAGGCACCATCAACAACGGGAAAGATCATTTGGTATGTCCTTGGAGTTCATTTACTTGAATTGTTAAATATCTACCTTTAAAATGAATTTAGGGCCAAAATACAAAAACTGAAGTAAATATAAATCTTCTATTACCAGATGAAGTTATTAACTGGGGGATGCATCCTTTTAAAATTTGAACCTTTGGGGGCCAGAGATTTAGCTCAGTGGTTTCACTGCCTGCTGCGCAAGCACAAGGACCCGAGTTCGATCCCCGATACCAAAAAAAATAAAAAATAAAAAAATAAAATTTGAACATTTGGGTATGAAATATGTGATGTATATGATATATATAAACCATGGTTCATTTCAAGTAAAACCATCTATTAAAATATTTTAGTATCAGATTTTTTGGCCAAACTGCTACTCTGCCGTCTTCCGTGTCTGTAAATGAATCTGAAAGAAGACAAATACAGAGTAGCTCTGAGCCACTGCACACAGGATTCATTTATTTCCCACCACTTGCTGATTCATCTCTCATTTATTCCAGATTCTAATCAAAATTGGAAAAATGCAAAACCTTATGAGAATAAATGTGGATGATCAGAATATTAGAATTGAAGGGAAAATATTTGATCTCAGCACATATTATCTGGGCGGAATTCCAATTGCAATCAGGGAAAGGTAAGACAATACAGTTTTTTTTAAAAAGCAGATTTCCTCATAGTGCTAATGATTGCCGCCAATAAATCTTGTCTGTCTTGTTTAATTCTGGCCACAAACAAATACGAAGTTAACTCTTTGGTATTAACAGTGTAGTTGACGGAGTAGAACAGAATATAAAGATATTTAAAAGGGGGGACTGAGGGGGGACTGTGTGTTACCCATATTGTTATTCTTGGAAGGAGAGAATCCACAAAGAGAGTCCTTGAGTTGACATTGCTGCCAACCCCCAGAAAGAGGCTGTGGGGGTGTGTAGGCAGCCCACAGCCTGGCAGGCCTCTGAAAGCTGAGGTTGCATCCTTCAGGAAGTTTCTCAAGGAATCGAAGGCACACTGTTCACACCTATATTACCTGCCCCTTGGCTGCTGTGGCCTGTGGAATGAGTATATAACTTTTCCTTGCATAAATGAACACAATTTATTCTATAAAGGCTGTAAAGTGTAATCTGAGTGAGAAAAAAATACCCCACTACTTTGAAAATGCACACAGAAATAACTTTTACATTTAGCCAATTTGTTTATAACATCTAAGAAGCCTTTTAGGTAGCTAAGAGCAATGTGTAAAAAGAAGATAGCCTGGGAGGACTGATCGGTGTACCTCATGACCCAGCTAAGAGTGCCATGGAATGTTTGATCATGATGACTTTTAGAAGAGATCTGGAGCTAAGTACCTTTATTTCTAACTTACAAAATCAGCTAGGAGGAGTACTGCATGTGATTTTCATAAGTTAACACTACTTGCCTGGCGTCCCCGACTGGCTCAGATTCCCTCCAGGCTTTCAGCACAGTGAGCTCCTCTATCCTGGAGCATGGCACGCTTGACTGTAGTGCCAGTCCCTCTCCCACTCTTCTTTAAGCTCTTCCCAGTTTGCTGTTTTCCCGCCACCAGTCACACTGCCTGGTGCATACTAGGCACTCAACAAATGCTTGTGTAGTAAACAGACGGGATAAGTTGCAACTATACTCAGAAGTGCTGACTGCCCACCTTAAGCAACTCTTATCACATTTAGATGAGTAATATCAAAATTACTAATAACTCATAACTGGCTCTTCATGGCTGCACTGCTGTTTAGTGTTGATTATGCTAAATATTAACATCATGTTTTTGACTCTCAATTTCTTCATCTGTAAAATTCAGGGGTTCTATACCATTATCTGCAAGGTCCTTCTAGGTCAAAGACTTTCGCTTCTGAGTTCTTTCAAGTGCCACACTTCCCCACCTGTGTTTTTGTCTTTGGGAGCAACTTATAAAAATCACATTTAGTACAGAGGAGAGGGATGAGGTGGCCTGGCCCAGGGAAATGGGGAATGACAGAACAGGTGAGGAAAGTGAGAGGATTCCAAATGTATGGAGGACGGCAGATAGGCAGGGTGACCAATTGCCTAGGCTTAGGGAGCCAAGATTGATGGCTGGTTCTTTTTTTTTTTTTTTTTTTTTTGGTACCGGGGATCGAACTCTGGACCTTGTGCTTTCGAGGCAGGCAGTGGAACCACTGAGCTAAATCCCCGGCCCTGATGGCTGGTTCTTGGTTGAGCATGTGGGTGGGTGGAGGGCAGGAGCACAAGAGCAGGGGACACATTCTCAGACACAGCCAGGCAGAGAAGCCCGCAGGCAAGAGGACATAATGGCTTGGGCTTCCAGATAGAAGACAGGTCAGAGATGCAGTAAGTGATTCTCAAGGATATGTGATCACGGAGGAATGGAGCTAGGTGGGCCAACCCAGAGCCATGAGGAACTCTCCAGCTGAGCTGGAAGGAGCCATTGATTGGAGGTTTGCATGTGGTGGCATTAAAGGCCCACCATCAGCAGTGTAGGTGCCAGCCAGTCCAGGCTTCCTAGAAAAGGGTGGAGGACAGAACCGCAAAAGTGGTCCTAGCTCTGGCTCTGCCACCAAAGAATGGTGTGACCTGGGGTTGTCAGTACTCAAGTTTTATTTGCCTTCCATCTTTACCCATTAAAGAAATAAATACATAAGCAGATACAGAGGTGCAGATAGATAGATAAGTAGACAGGATTTTCCTAGTATTCTGACTTAGGATCTTACACAACCAGGCCTGCCTCCCTTTTCCGGGCATGTCTATACTCTGATTTTAAATGAAATCACAAGAACATGGAAAATGCAGGAGATTTCCCTGGCTTTTAACTTCCTCAAAAGTGAAATGCTGAGCAATACCCTGCTCTTTCTGGCCTGCCTCAGCCCTCGGGTGGTCTTTGGAGGCCCAGTGAGTCCTGAAACAACCCTGGGATGGGTCAGTAGGGGCCAGGTGGGCTTCTACCTGTGACCCCCAGCCATGCTCTGCCAGGCAGGGTCTGAGCCCTGTGTAAACTCGAGGCCCATGTGCATGTGAACGGTAGAGGTCCACAGCACACTAGTGCCTTTGCCAAAGAAGCCAGCTTCGCTCAAGGGGTTTCTTGGGTTTTTTTCATCCCCCACTCACTGTAGTTATTTTCTGATTATGGAGAGCCAGATTTTGGAATGAGGCTCTTACAGTTATCATCAGAAATCTCAGTCTGTTGACCCCATGGCTTCCCAGAAGAGCAAGTCAACCCTGATGATGCCAAAGATCTGGTCCCAGTGGGGAAATTTTTCTTGGAGACTTAGCCCATTGTGTTGCAGAGTTTAATCATAAAGCATGAAAATAATTTGAGACGTGAAAATAAGTCAGGGATCTGTTGGACATTTACTAAGTATTCAACCCAGCATTTAGGGTTAGGCTTGGTTCCTACAGCTCTCTGAGATCTATCTCGACAGCCAGGAAACAGGACACACTTTGTTGACAGGTCGACACAAAGGGCAGGTTGACCCCCACCTAGGAACCCATTAATGCAGCAAGTTGAACCCCACATGGTTGCCTTCCTCCAGCAAGTGTGTCCAGCTCAGTAAACATGGGAGTCCAGGCCTCAGGTGGCCCAAGAGAGAATGGGCCTAAAAATATGAATAAGAGACCAGCTCCAGGAATGAAGACGAACTTTCTTCCTCTTCTGAGGTCAAAAGTCATCTTTATAAATCAATTAAACTCATGCTGCAGTGCCAGTGAGGATTTGTTTCTTCCTCTTCCTTTCAGTGAAATTCACTCTGTGCGTGTTCCATGTAGGTCCACTGATCATAATGAATTGGACTAAATGAATGCAGACACCTTTGCATTTAGAAAAGTGAGCTGCCATGGGGATTTATCATGAAATCAGCTTGGGTTTTCTTAGTACATTGACTGCTCAAGAAACACAAATATTTGCCTGGACTTCAGTCAGTTATGCTTTGTGTGGATTCAGCTCCAGGCAGATTCAGAAGTCAAATCAAAGGGGATATGTTGAGGTGCTGCATAGGAGAAGCTGTTGTAATACAAATGATAGCATGGTGATACAGCTAGTTCCTAGCCCTGCACTCACCTAGTTCTCACCTGAGCCCTGTCTCTGCACCAGGCACCACCTGAGTGTGTTGCACATGTTATTTAAACGCAGCACAACCCCATGAAACAAATGAACATGGTCCCATTGTACAGATGAGGAAACAGAGGCAGAGAGAATTAAGCCACCTGCTCCAGCAGCAAGGACAGAACTTGAACCCAGGCAGTGTGGCTCTAGAGAACAGTCTTGCCTGTAGAAGCACCTCCTGAGAGTCTTCCAAGTTTGCCCCATGTGTTAGCTGATTTAATCCTCGCAGTAACCCCTTACCCACACCACAAATTTAGGAGGTGATGGATACAGCTTTAACCCCAGAATGTGCTTTCTGTGGGGCCAGCTTGGCATTTATTAAATTGAGCTCCATTTCCCATAGTTGAATTGAACCCAAAAATAATAGTTTGTTTCTTCTGAGTTTACAATGACTCCCATGAGAGTAAGTGGAAAAAATATGCAAAAAGTTGTCAAAAACATTTCTGATTCTTAACACCTCTTTAGAGGTGTATCAATTTCTTAATGTCTATTTCGATGATACGTGTTGTAAGCTAGCTCATCCATGTGTTTCCCATCTACCATGCAGTGCCATGACTCTGGAAATGGAAGATGGGCAATGCTGGATTTCGAATGTCTTTCATCCTGGGAAATTTTGGTGACACTAGCCATTGTCCTGTCAACATTATTGTCTGTATTTTAAAGCTGAGAATGAAGGGTCTCTAGGAAAGAAAGTCGATTTTCCAAGCATCATAGAATAGCATTTCAGGAATCCTAGGACAGCAGTACAGAAATCCCAAGGGAACAGATACCCATAAAAGGGACAGTCCTTGTGTAAGGGTGAGGAGTGCCAGTACTAGAGAGCAAGCATTTCAGCCCCAGTTCTCAAGTGAGCCTGGCATGAGCCATCTCTTCCTCTTTTGAATCCCTCCTCAGGTTTAATATTTCTACACCTGCTTTCCGAGGGTGCATGAAAAATCTGAAGAAGACCAGCGGTGTCGTGAGGCTGAATGATACTGTGGGAGTGACTAAAAAGTGTTCTGAAGACTGGCAGGTAAGCCGAGGCTTCTGAACCTGTGGCAGAATGCGTCCCAGCCAGCCCGTCTTCCCAGCGAATTAGTGCACCAACTTTTGCTTTTCACTGCTAGCAAGCATTGCGGTGAACTGGCCCGCTACACGGCCCATGCACTTGCAAGGGACACAGCCCCTTCAGGTTTGCGCACTGAATTTGTGGGGGAGGAGGGATCCAGCTATGTGACCAAAACCTTACCACCGATTGGCAACTTATTATGCAGAAAAACACTGTTTCTTTCTGTGCCCAAATGAATCACATCCATCAGTTCCAGGGCAGGATACTGTGTTTCAGCCATGAAACGATGACAAGGCCAGTAACTTATTCCACGTTTGCATTTCAGCTTGTGCGGTCTGCCTCGTTCTCCAGGGGAGGACAGCTGAGTTTCAGTAACCTGCACGTGCCGCCCCCTGGCCACTTCCAGGCCTCCTTTGGCTTTCAGACCTTTCAACCCAGTGGTGTGTTGCTACATCACCAGACTCGGGTGAGAGATCATGCCTTAGTGTTGAACAATTTTAAACCTGTCCCAAAGTTCCATGGTAAGAACAACAGAAAGATTTTGATGGTAGAGTGGTGAGGCTTTTTATGGGTCATCAAAGTAAATCTGTTGTATAATTCAAGCAGGGAAGTTATACCCCCAGGCTGTGGTAGGTCCTAAAAGAAATCTGGCTTAGAACCTACATACTAATTTACAGAACTGAATTTTCATGTATTCCTGAACTTTTCATTTTTATAGGTATATTTCATGATTCTAAATGAATTATAACTTCTGAGTAATGATGTGGCTAAAAGTTTAAATATAAAGAATAATCAGAATTTGTGTCTATGGTTCCTTTTGGGCTACACCAAAGATAGATCTTTAGATTCCTCTTTTTTTCCTGTAGCATCTAGCTGAAGAGTATTTACATCTGGGAAATGGGAGAAAACCAGTCCTTTGTTCTCTGCTCACATACAGCAGAGCCATAGCAATTCTCTTCCACGAGGACAACCCTCTGCTGCTGAGGAGGGGTTAGCTAGCATGGTCACGGAGCTGTAGCAGCCAGATAATTCTTGGGAATCCACTCCAGAATAAGTGCAGTTTTTACATGGAGGCAGGAGTAGAATACCTTCGTTCTTGGGCTTGTTTCTTTAGGATCGTCAAGCACAACATATATCTAGGATCTGTTAAGAAGGTGATGACAGTAGCCGGATCTGTGGCTATATAGTATTAGGAAACCTTCATCTCCTGCTATTTTTTTCACTGACCTTTAGAGATTTTTTTAAACTAGTCCTTAAAAATCACATGTCAACATTATACTGTCAGGTGGCCTTTTCATCAAAGCAGGATGTTTTGACCTAGCTCTTGTGACACCTAACGCTTCTCTGCCACATTTAGGAACATTGAGTACATGATACACAAATGGAAGAATTGGATTAGCAAAAGATCAGCTCAGGCCTGGACAAGAGAGGAATCCTAGAAGTATCCTAGAAGACATTGCCTTCAAATTCATATATATGTATACAATTCCTTTCTCCTATTCACAAAGAACACTGCCAATTGAAAAAAAAAGCAGCACAAAAATAAAACTAATGATGGCTATAACCATACACTCTAAAAATTGTTTTAGATTGAAAGTTCACCAAAGAATCACATCTGCTGAAAACTGCAGAAATTGTACTTAGTAGAAAAAATATGAACAAAATTGCAATGACAACTGCTGAAATTACACATTTTAAAATTAATAATTGACAGAAAGTCAAATCATCTTGTCAAAATTAGATCTGCATTGTTTGACATGGAAAACTGGGCTTCCTAAAAATAATGACCTGAAAATTAAAAATTTATGATGACCAAAGAGAAGAAATCATTGTTTTAATCCTATATGAAAAAAAACTGATGAATTGACTTTTTGCTCTAAAATGTATTCAGAAAAGAATTGATTGTGGTGAAAATAACTTCAGAAAAATGAAAGTTAAGATAGAAAAATTTAGAAAGACTTGACTGTTTTGGATAACTGATTTAGAAGTTAGATTATCTTAATAAATGTTAGGTCCAGAAAAATGATTTTGACAAATGTATAAGTGCTAAAATAATTTGCAGAAGATTTTTATATTCATGAACATGGAGTCAAAATATTCAAAAATAATCTTTAGATTCAAATGGGTAAGTCAAAATATTTGGGTGAAAACATCCTGTTTTATACATGGTTGGTATCATAAATTCAGTATTCATAATCTTAAATGCATATTAAGTCGTGATGGGTGTATTCTGTGATGATTTCAGACAAGTAGCCTGCAGGTCACCCTGGAAGATGGTCACATTGAACTGAGCACCAAGGAGAGCAACAGCCCAATTTTTACGTCTCCTCAGACGTACATGGATGGGTTACTGCATTATGTGTCTGTAATAAGTGACACCTCCGGGTGAGTAAAATAGCACTTCCTCCAGGCCTCTGAGAGTTCTGTTTTATTCACATTAATGGAATTTTCTGGTTTCTTTTTGGAAAATATTTATTCTTAATTTTACTAGGAAGTCTTGGTCTTCCTCTTTGTTCTATATCAATATCCTCATGAAAAATAAATTAATAGTTGGATGTGGATAAATTGTGATACATTCTTTTTTTTTTCCTTTTCCCCATTAAGTTTGTTGGTACATTTTAGGTATAAAATACAGTCACATTCATCACTGGGATCTTGTACCATTACATGAGTATCTTGGTTCTTATTTTTTTCCCCTTCTCCTGCCCTCCCTTCACCCCCTCCACCCTTCCCTATTTGCAAAGATTTTGTTTCCAATTTTTTTCCTTTTCTCATATTTTTTCTTTTCCCTTCTTTCCTTTCCCCTACCCCTCCCACTTCCCCTGCTCCTTTAGACCTTTACTTCCTATTATACAATATCAATTATAAATTTTTTAAATTACAATATCAAGATCTAGGAGACATTACCACAGATTTTACAGAATTTAAAAAGATATAGAAAGCATATTACAAAAATCTGTTTTGAAATAAATTTGACAACTTCTAAGAAGAACCTTGGAAGACAAATTAATGAAATTAACTCTGGAGGAAATATAAAATTTGAATAGCACCTATTAAAGAAAGTATATTCCTAGCTTGAAAACCTACCTGTGTGACAACAACAGGCTTGTTTACATTTTAACTGATAAATTATATCTAACATTTAAAGCAGAAAAAAAAGGAACACTTCTCCCCTCATTTTAGGAAATCAACATTGTGCTAATCCTAAAACTGGATAAAGATAATAGAAGAAAAAAGTATGAACATAGATAGAAATTTGTTTAACAAAACAAACTATTGGAAGTCAGATCTGGCAGGATGTAGAAAGTGGTTTTGTTATAGGGATGGCAGTGTTGGTTCAGCATTGGAAATTCCACCCCCAAAAGTCATCATTTTAACAGAAAAGGAAAAAGCCATATGATCCTGTCACTAGTTGGAGAAAAAGTATTGGACTAAATTCTACAGCTGTTCATAGTAAAAGCTATCAGGAGACTAGAAGTAGAACAGAACCTTCTCAACAGATTAAAGACATGTACTCCATACTTCCAGCGAGAACTCCTTATGTGAATGGAGAAGATACAATGCTTTCTCCCTAAGGTGGGGAACAAGGGCAGATATGCCTACTCTTCATCTGTCCATTAAACTTTGAAACATAGGCCTAAACCAAAATAATCTGGCAATAAAATGACACAATTAGGATAGGATTGGCAAGGTAGAAGCAAAATCTTTATATGTATATGGTTTTTGTTTTGTTTTGTTTTGTTTGGTACCGGAGATCGAACTCGGGTCCTTGTGCTTGTGCAGCAAGTGGCAAAACCACTGAGCTAAATTCCCGGCCCCATATGTATATGTATTTTTATATTTATATGTATATGTATTTTCTCCACAGAGAAAATACTAAGAAATCTTTAGGAGCCCCTAGAAGTTGTATTTGAATTTACCAGGATTAGAAAACACAAGGTATATATAAAAATTCAGGTCTATGTATACTTGCTATAAATGAAAAATTGGATATTGAAATTTAAAAGTTATATAGGAGTACAATGGACCTAGAAAAGTCAAAAACAAAAACAAAAACAGTGTTGGAAGACATTTAGTACCTAATTTTAAGACTTCTTCTAAAGCTACAGTAATCAAGGCAGTGTTGGTGTAAGGAAAGACATATAGATCATTGGAATAAAACAGAGAATCTAGAAATAGAGCCACACATATATGGTCCACTGAGTTTTGAAAGGTTATTTAACATTAACATTTTATAGAATATAAACTCAATTCAAGAGCCGAGGAAAAGATAGTGTTTTCAGCAAATGGCACTAGAACACCTGGTATCTGTATATAAAAAATTAACCTCAATCTTTTATTTCCATACATAAAAATAACTGGAAAGGATCTATGAACCTAAATAAGAAAGCCTAAAAGTATAAAACTTTAAGAGGAAATTATAAGGGAAAATGTTTATGAATTTAGGATAGGCAAGAATTCCCTAGGATACAAAAGCATGATGTATAAAAGAAAAAAATTGATAAATGAGATTCTATCAAAATTTAGAACTTTAAATGACATCGTAAAATGAAAAGTAGTCCTTAAACAGACCATATTTACAATGCTTATAACCTATGACCAGAATATATAAAGAACTCTTACAGCTCATTAATAGAAAACACAGTTAAAAAGTAGGCACAAGAAGATGATAAATAGCCAGTACAGCACAAGGAAAGGTGTGCAACACTAGAATCAGAAAAATACTAATCAGTACAATAACAAGATTGAATTATACACTCATTAGGGAGATGAAGTTAAAAGTTTTAAAAGCCTTGTCATGACTTTTTCTTTTTGTTGGATTCTCTCTCTTTGTGTTTAATTTGTCACCCCCAATGGATTCGTTCTGCTGGGCTTTGTGAGTTTGTGATCCTCATTGTCTTTTCCTAGGATATTGTCTAAAATTTTTTGGAGTGCTGGTTTGGTATTCGTGAAGTTCCTAAGGTTCTCTTTGTCATGAAAGGATCTTATTTCTCCATCAATTTTGAAAGATAGTTTTGCAGGGTACATCAATCTGGGTTGGAGGCTGTTTTCCTTTAGGGCTTGAAATACATCACTCCAAGCTCTTCTTGCCTTGAGGGTTTGGATTGAGAAGTCTGCTGTGATTCTGATGGGTTTTCCTTTGTATGTGATTTGCTTCTTTTCTCTCACTGCTTGTAGAATTTTGTTCTTCTGTTGGGTTTCTGGAATCCTAACTATTATATGCCTATCTGTAGCTAGTCCTATATGCCTCACTTATCTGTATGTCAAGTTCTTTTCTCCTGCTTGGGAAGTTTTCTGCCATCACTTCGGTGAAGTTTTTTATGTCATCTGCACTCTCTCCTGTTTCTTCATTGACTCCAATTAGTTTTATGTTACGTTATTCTTTTTTGCATTGTCTAGCAGCTGCTGGATTGATTTCTCGTGGTCCCTTACAATTTTAAAGCAATTTTTCTTTTCCTGCTCACTAATTTCAATCTTATCTTCTATATCTGAAATTCTGTCCTCAAATTGGTTCATTCTGCTGTGTAGACTTTCAATGGCATTTTTAATATGCTGGAAATCTGTTTGCATCTGTTTTATGGATTCCATTTGTTTCCTATGTTGGGATTCCCATCATGTTCCTCAGACCCTCTATTTTTTATCTGTGTCCTCTCTAGATTTATTAATCATGTCTTGCATTATAGGCACAATCTTTGCTGTTATCTGAGAAATTATTTCTGATTTCATTTTTTCCAGGTCCTCTTTTGTTGCCAGTTCAGGGAGTCCAGGTGGTTGAGTATCAGTCTGTTCCATCTTGTTTCCCTTTGGGGTTGCTGTAGGTGATCCGGAAGTCTGTTTTTGAGGCTTGTTTACATGTCTTCTCATTTCCCTGGTGGGGGAGGGGGGTGCTGCTGGCACCCGCACGGCTCACCTCCTCTGCCCTAGGAGCAGTGGAACGGTGGCAGGGGAGCCTCCTCCTTGGCACTGGGATTGGCTCACCTCCTTTGTCCTATGAGTGGTGGAATGGCAGCGGGGAAGCCTCCTCCTGGGCACTGGGATTAAATTATGGTACATTCTAAATGGATTACTACACATAGCAATGAAAAAGAAAAGTCTAAAATTGTATGTAATGATATGGATGAACCTTACAAACACAATGTGGCTCAAAAAAAGTCACCCATAAAAGAAATCATCCTCTATGATCTCATTTCTACAAAGTTCAAAAGCAGGGCAAATTATTCTTCCAGAATTCCAGATGTTGGTTATTTGTGGAGAAGGAGAGAAGCTAGAGACTCAAAAACAGCACACAATGGAGTTCTTGGCTCAGATTATTCTGTTTCTTTCTCTGGGAACTGGTTATTTTGGTGTGTTCATGTTGCAAGACTTTTTGAGTCAAATAGTTATGATAGGCTCAATTTCTATATGTATACAATATTGAATAAAAGTGTTATGTGTAAAAAGAAACATAAAAGTAAATTTAAATGCTCTTTAAAACAAGCCCAGTTTAACCAGTTCTTTTGGATAACAGATACTGAGCCTGGGTCAAGAGTATAACCTGACCCCATGTCAAGAGCCTCTTTCCTAGCAGTTCTCACCTGTGTTCCGTCCTCCTCTTTTCTTTCAGCCTCCGGCTTCTCATTGATGACCAGCCTCTCCGAAGTGACCAAAAGCTACAAGGCGTTTCAAATTCCCCACAGTCCCTCCGCCTGGGTGGGAGTGCTTTCGAGGGTTGTATCAGCAATGTTTTCTTCCAGAGGTGGGTGATCTTTTCTGTGTGGGTATTGATGAGAACAGCTTACTGTTCTGGCCCTACCTTCCTCCTTCCACAATCCTAGTCAATAAGGTTTCCCCCACTCCTCCCTCTGTCTTGTGGCTGTGGTACTCAGGTGGGAAATACAAACTTACTAGAACCCATGATGGTTAAGAATGTTATTTTTTTGCTGGGTGTGGTGGTGCATGCCAGTAATCCCGGTACTTGGAAGGCTGAGGCAGGAGGATCACTATGAAGCAACTTTCATTTCTGCCCCATTCCAGGTTTATGGAGAGCCCTGAAGTCCTAGATTTTACTAATAAATCTACCAAGAGAGCTGTGTCCCTGGGAGGCTGCAGTCTGAACAAACCACCTTTCCTAATGTTACTTAAAGGTTCCACGAGGTTTAACAAGGCCAGGACCTTCAATATCAATGAAGTAAGTGTCAAAGCCTTGCCCTGGCTTCACTTCCAGTTCAGTGTTCTCCTGGGCCAGCCAGGTGGCCGATGGTGGGAAGGGAGAGGGATCACCAGCTCCATAGTGGTCAGTGCCTCTGTGAAGTGGCATTCACAGCCATCTGCAGTTGAATTGCATCTAAATGACAAAACGATTCTCTTTTTGGCTTTTGTTTTGTATCTTTTTGAACATTTGCCAAATTTTTCAGTCACAGAACAAATAGAACCATAACTGAATACAGTGGGTTTGGCCTTGGTGAATGCAAAGCTAATAAGTACAACCAGGAGGTAGGAGGGTAAAGAAAGGTTTATTCCTTGCAGCCAGTAAGGAGATGTTGGGGAATAATTCTCAAAGCAGTGCCTACCATTAAACAAAGAAAGCCAGGGGCTTTCATAATCATATTGAAGACTATCATCTCACTTGTAGAGGTGGGCACATTCCTAAACATGTTCAGCTGGAGATCATGCTTTGTCTGCGGCTATACCACCCTGAATGCACCTGATCTCATCTGGAGATCATGCTTCTTCATACATTGCATGCTCAAAAACGGCAGACAGAGTTGGGTGTGGTGGCACATGTCTATAACCCCAGCACTCTGGGAGGCTGAATTGGGAAGATTGCAAGTTCAAACCCACTCTAGGCAACTTAGTAACTTAGCAAGACTTTGTCTCAAAATTTAAAAACGGAACAAACTAAACTAGAAGGCTGGGAATGTAGCTCAGTGTGAATGACCTGGTTCAATTCCTAGGACCCCCCCTTCCCCCGCAAAGAAGTGAACAGAAGCACTCCCTGGGCAGAGAATGTAGCGCCATGATGAGGTTATAATAGGCGAAGTTTCCTCTAGGTCACCTAGAAGAGGCAGCCTTGATGACTTATACCAGTTCCTTGTGGTTTCTCTGGAGAACCTTATCTGGAACAAACAAACAAAAACTTTAAAGAAACATTAACAGCTATTTAAAGGGACCCCTGTCCAGGGTTGACAATTGCCCCTAAAAATTACCTGCCTTGTGGCTAACAGAAACTTTACTCAAGTTTCTGAATTTCTGTAGCTGATGCACTCTCTTTGGACAGCTCTGCCATGTCTATAGCAGTCCAGTGATTTTTCTCCAGAATAGAAGGGCCATGCCCCTCTCCTGCCTGCAGACATCCCCTCTGCCCTGAAGGGACTCCTACGAGAAGGTACGCATGTGCAGTCAGGCTAGGGGGAAGCCATGGGTTTAACTTTTCTTTGAAATTCCAGGCCAGAGGCTTTAGGAGTGGGACCAGGCATTACTCCCAAGGGATTCCAGTGTGCCACACCCAGAGAGTCTGAGAGGAAGTGCCACTCCAAGTGTGCAAGAGTGGGAGACATTGCAAACTGAACATTGGTTGGGTCTTAAGGAAATTGTTGCTCTGCCCAGGGTCAACAGTGTAACCTCCCATGTCTGGGGTTACAGTGAATAAGATTAATGGATAACATCAAGCACCCCAATCTGCTAGGCATTCACTAAGCCCTACCTCCAAGTGGATTTTCTTACCAAGTCCTTCACCTTGTGCAGTACGTACTGTTGCTAGCCATGTCTCACAGAAAGGGCTGCAGCTGGAACGGGTGAGCAATTTGGCCAGCTCCCTGGGTGAAGGTGGAGGTGGAATTCCAGCCCTGAAGCCAATGCCCTCTGAACAGCGATCCACTCCGCTCAGCACACTTTTCACTTAACCTCAACTGTGTGCTGTTTGCTAATTTTTCTGTGCTGCATGATGATTTGCAGAGTATGAGTGGATAATGCATAAGAAGTGTTTTGGATTCACTTCATGAATCCAAAGGTTTGTCATTTTACTGCTGCCAGAGGAGCATCTTTGGAATTGTCCCTTCAGAAATGAAGCCATATATTCATTTTTTCATTGTAAGACCGATAGCCACTGAGAGACAAATCAGCACAGTCTCAAGCTTTTTAGAGGATAGAATATGCTGGACTCAGACAATGCTTGGATTTGGGAGACCAGGGAGAGAGAGGACAATGTGAGGCATCCAGTCTGATGAGTCCATGGAGATTCCATGGAGATCGGAGGACAAGGATGGGGAGGGAAAGAGAGGAAATGGAGTCGTTGGTGTGTTGTGTCCCGGTTATCTGCAGGGTGCCCAGTGGACGCGGTTGGTGGGACCAGCGCTGTTACTGTGGGAGATGCTTGTGATTGCACTATTTAATTTCCCCTCAGTTCTGTGCAAGCCCCAGATCGGATAGAAGATGTTAGTCCTGCTTCTAATAGCCCAGTAGCAGAGAGGATGCAACAAGCTTAGGGCTGAGTACTGGACCTCAGGCTCAGACTTCTGGGGTTCACACTGGGCTTTATCACTGGTTAGATCCATGCCTTTGAATAATTACTTAAACCCTCTTGCTACAATGTAAATGAAGATAAATAACGGTCATATCTCGTAATGTTGCTGTGAAGATTAAATGACGAAATGAACATAAAACACTTGAAAAGGGGCCTGGCATGTAGTAAGCATGTAATACATGTTAAGTGGTTTTTGTTTTGTTTTTTTGGTACCGGGGATCAAACTCGGGTCCTTGCACTTGCAGGCAGCAGAACCACTGAGCTAGATCCCTGGCCCATGTTAGTTATTACTACCATGCATCATAAGAAGACCCTAAATGAGAGGGACCCAAAATGCTACAGGAATGGTGCAACAGGAATTTTCCTATCATGGAAATGAGGGGGGTTCTTGTGGAGGAGGTGACCCAGGAGCTGGAGCTCCCAAGCGTGGGTCGAGTCTAGATGTGTGAATATTGGTGTTGCCTGAGCAGAAGCCCAAAGCTGGAGACAGGATGTGGGTGACACAGGTACAAGACACTTTGCATGCATTCTGTGATCCTCCCAAGGCTTCATGTGGGCTCTTTCTGTGTGCACCACACCCTTCTGAGAACAGAAGAAAACCCTAACTTCATGGGCCAGGAAACCGCATTTCAAATATTTGCCCAAGATCACCCTGTCAGTAAATGGTAGGGTCAGCATTCGAACTTACGGCTGTAAAATCCCAGGGAATTTCCTCTGAAAGCCTTGTGTAGGCTGAGAAAGCACGATGAACAATGGGAAATTATGTGGAGAAAGAAGATGGGTGGCAGGGGGCGGTAACTCCAATCACACCCTAGCAACAGATCAGGCAAACCTTGTGTGACCTCTGTTAACTTGGTCAGTTTCAATAGCCACTGTAAAGCCATGAAAAGGTGTGCTTTAACCTTCTTAAAAGATTAAGGATTACGAAACTGGCAGCAACCTATGGGATGGTTAGGTGGAGGAAAATTCTAGGGGCAAGGAGTTAAACCAGCAAGCTATTCCAATAGCCCCGGCAGGAGAGTCAGGCTGACTTTCAGGGCAGAAACACCAGAAAGGCAAAGAGTGGAAACAAAATAGGTCCTAGAGAGGAGCAGCAGGACATGATATGGTTTGAAAGAGGCCAAGGAGCTGGGTGTCCATGATGACTCAGACTTTGAGCCCAGCTTCTTTGAAACATAATGAGAATTAAGGAAGGGTTGGTGGCAAAGGGTGATGACCAAAGCTGTTCATCTTGATGTTACTGTTAATGTTGATGAGGTCCTCCCACCCTTCCTGCTGCAAAAGCTCCAATGCATGGCCAGCAAGGGGAGATGGCAGTTCTGTGGCTCAATGTCCCACTGGCGGGCTGTGGCTGCCTTGTGTTGCTGGCCACATGCAGGCTGTCTAAGGGGCGCTGCTTCTTCCAGGGCTCCATGATGGGGCAGTGTGCTGGGCACCTGCAGGTGCCACAGCTTTCCAAACCGAGACCAGATCATATAGGATGAGAATAATGCACATCCTCCCCAAAGAGAGCAAGAGAAAGTCTATTTAGAGGCTCCGAGACTTGGGCTCCCCAAAGAATGATGCCCTGCCCCTTCCAGTCCTAGTTTTTACCTCCCTAGAGGCAAAAGGCCCACATACAAAGCCACACTAGGACACTGACTGGCTGAGAAGCTGAGATGGGCTCTGGCTCTCCCTTCTCCCCTGCTCAGTGCCAACCAGTGACCTGCAGGAAGGGCTCTCGGTGGGAACTTCCTGTCCCCGTGGGACCGTTTGCTGGAGAGTGAAAACTGAGCCAGGTGCCGGCCAAGATAATCTTTCTTCTCTCCGCACCCTGGCAACTAGCATCCTAATCCCGCGCTCCTCTCCCATGCAGATGTTGCAGGATGCACCAGCCGCCTCCCCCAGCAGCATGGAAGTGTGGCGAGACTCAGAGCTTTGCTCACCCCCAGTTGGGGCCCAGATCAGTCACAGAGCCCTCCAGTTTGGGGACAGTCCCACCAGCCACTTGCTATTCCAGCTTCCCCAGGAGTTGCTGAAACCCAGGTATTTTTAAATTTTCCTGCTCCAGGGCCAACTCAGAACCCAACTGCAGTTCTACCCTGGGAGTGTCCAGCTGGCATGACACCGTGCTCCTGTCACGAAGGCAGGTGGCACTACCATTCTTGTGAAGAGCGGTGCCAGCCTGCATAGGACCATGGGGAGCGTGATTGCGGGACATGTGCTCCCTGCAGCTGGGGTGCAAATGTGACGGGCGCCACTCGGGGGCTGAGACAATGGTTTGGAATTGACGGTGTTCTAAAAATAAGGCTGATTTTGTTCCCGAAGCTGCTATTTATTTCTATGACAAATCACCTTCCCTTGCTCTCTGTAGCAAAAGGAAAAGTACTCTTTCAGGAATCCTTGGTGGCAGATAGAACGTTTTTAAAGAATGCATTCTGACTTTTTGTGCTAGCACATTGCATCTCTTTGTGGGAGGAGTGAATGAGCAGAAATATTAATGATGTCAGGAGAAAGGAGAAAAGCAAGGCTTGTCATGTTCAGGTTTGAAGGAGACATAAAGAAAAGGGTCCAACTATTCCTTCAAGACTTCTCTACAGAGGCAGAATTTCAGGGGCCGCAAGGACCCGGCTTTCAGTCCCTGCACGGCCATGTACTGGTCATGTGGCCCCAGGCTGTGTGCCAGCTCAGCCGCTTGGAGACTGAGATGCTCAGATGAAATAGACAGCCACAGACAGGGTTTAGTGTGGGCAAGAGAACAGATGCTGGGAGGGGCCTGAAAGAGCCTGCAGCTGGGATGGGGCCTGTAGAAGAAGGCCGGGAGAGGGGCTCAGACTGCAGGGCAGCTCACAGGAAGTCAGCCAGGCCCAGGGGCACCCCAAGCACAGATCATCTGAGAGGGCCCGGCATGCAGCCGAAGTGTCCGGCCTAGTCTGCCTGCCACTCTTATCCCAGGCTGGGAGCAGCTGGGTGTTGTTGCAGACCCCAGGCTGGGGCAGTGGGGGGCAGCCAGGGCACTGTGCCCATGGTGGGGGGGGGCGTTCTCAAAGGGAACACATCTTTGTGGCCACCACAAACCACATAACTTTTCTAAGCCTGAGCTCTCCGTCTGTGCCTGTCCCACATGCTCTCGAAAATCACTACCGCTCTGTGGACCTCCATTTTCTCTTCAGTTAAATGGAGTTGATTGTGCAATCCTTGCAGGAAGGAGAGGCAATGACCAGGAAGGAGGCTGGCTCTTAGAAGCCCACTCAGTAAGCCATGGGCATGATTTGCTAGCAGGTAGATGTGAAGGCCAAGGAGGAATTGAATTCTGCATTGAAGCAGGGCACGGTGGTGCACACCTGTAATCCAAGCACTCTGGGAGGCTGAGCCAGGAGGAGTGCCAAGTTGAAGCTTGGCCTGGGTAACTTAGCAACTTGGTGAGACCTTGTCTCAAAATTTAAAAAATAAAAAGGACTGGGGATGTAGTTCAGTGCAAAGGGCCTGAGTTCAATTCCTGGTACACAAAAAAAGTGCAGCATTCAGTAGAGGAAATTATCAGGCAGTGCCAAGTCAGTGGCAAGACTTGGGGTCCTTCATTTGGCAAAACTGTGCTAACAGGAGACTGAGGCAGGGGCAGGGGATTGTCCCGTAGCCCCGGTGACTTCCCAGTGGTGAGGCCCCACTGCCTGGCCCTGGCCCCTGATCAAGCTGACCTTAATGGCCAAAGAAACGGCAGCTACAGATGCTCTCTTTCCAGCCCTGCCCCACCCCACCCTGCAGCCCACTCTCTCCCCCTGCACTTTGAGTGAGGTAAGTTTTCCAGGTTTTTTTGGTAATTCAGTCTCCAGATTTAGTCCTTTCACGTCCAGCTCTAAATTATACATCATAAATGAAAAAGGTAACATTTTAAAAGTTAAAATGAAAAAGCAATCAATCATTAATAACTACTAATTTTAAACCATTTAAATGCCAAATTTTGCAGCAATCAGATTATATTTTCAGGAATTACAAGCTTATATTTACAATGCTTTCCATTCTAGCAACATTTGACTCTCTTCCCAAACCAGTACCATTATTTTAACCCCAAGGTGAACATATGAAAGTACAATTTCCCATCCCCTCCTCCAGCAATGAATAGTCAAAGCTACGGTATCACATTCCAGGATTTGAATCCACTGCGGCCTTTTCAAGGTGTTAGTCAGTTAGTCTTTTCTGAAAGAAAATTGCTTTAGGAACAGTTCTGGGAAACAAACGTCAAGTGTGATCACCAGGCTCACACGCTTGATGATGTGCTTCCCCTTCTGGAGCCTCTCCCTGCCAGCATCCGCCCGCCCTCTGTGGGCCAGCCCCATCCTCCAGCCCCCCTCACTCACAGACACACACCGCCGTAGCCATCTGGGCGATTTCATCTGACAAATACGAATTTCTTTTTCCTTTTGAAGAATGTTCCCCTCCAGGAAACTTGCTAATCTGAAGATTACATCTCAGCCTCACAGTATTGAAAAGCAAAGAGAATAAACAGTGTAACTCTTCCTGCCACTTCCAGGTTCTGCCTCCAGAATTTCCATTTACTGCTTAATTCAATTCAGTAATTATTTATTGAATCCCTGCTAGGTACTGTGCACTGGGGATGCAGCTAGAAGCAGGGCCAAGCTAGCTCCTGCCCCAGTCTCCTGTGTGCTGAGACATTAGCCCTCAGCAATGCAGGATGACAGCCAGCTGCTGTGTTTCCACCACCTGTTCGTGCCATATCTTTAGGATCCCTCTCAGGGTACCCAGGGACAGTGCACAGCACAGGAAGGCACCATACACATCTGCCTCCCCAGAGTCCAGCACAGAGCCTTATATTTGCTATGCTCTGTGATTTGCCGAATGGGGGGGATGGACAGACATACATTTTCATAGACAGTAACTCTTTCTCAGCCATCATGTACACATCCCATGCAACCATTCATGCTCGTGAATGTTACCTTTCAACCTCTGCTGTGATTACACAATATTTAGTTCCTCTTCCACCATAGATGAAGTATGAGGGTGGGAGAGTCATAGAGGTAGGTGAATCTTTACTCCTGTGCATTAATGTTAAAAGAGTCTTACAGAGAGAGGAAGTGCTCACCCAGTGATTGGATTGCATCCTGGTTCAGTGCTGATCCTTACTCCTACAACTTCCCTCTCTGTGAATACACACAAACAGAATGCATATTCATTGGGCTTAAGGAGCTCAGGCTACTAAGTGAAACAAGCCAGCCACAATCAAACAAATACTGTCTGATTCCACTTATGTGAGGTACCTGGAGCAGGCAAATCAATCCGTACAGACAGGAAATAGAATGGTGGTTGCCAGGGGCAGGGGGAGAGAGGTATGGGACAAACCTTTGTGCATGCACTGGAAAAATGGGAGTTTGGGTATATGCAGCACAACCCCTCTCCGAGCTGTGAGATGGTGAAAAGCAACAACAACCTCCCTTCCTTCCTTTCCTGTTGCTTTCTTTTCTCCACAGGTCAGAGTTTGCTGTGGACATACACACAACCTCCTCCGGGGGGCTGGTGTTTTACACGGGCGCCAAGAACTCCTTCATGGCTCTTTACCTGTTGAAAGGACATCTGGTCTTTGCTTTGGGGGCAGAAGGCAAAAAACTGAGGCTCAAAAGTAAAGAGAAATACAATGACGGGAAGTGGCATACGGTAAGATCTTGGCTACCTTACAACAGTTTGAGCATTCTGAAAAATCCAAAATCCAAAATGCTCCCAAATCCCAACATTTTGAGCAATGACATGGTGCCACAATGGAAAATTCTAGACCTGATCTTGGGTTTTAGTCAAATTGCAAGCAGGTCAAGAACATTGTATAAAACTGCTTGGTGGGGGAGATGTAGCTCAGTGGCCCTGCCTCGCAAGTGCAGGGTCCTGAATTCAATCCCTAGTCCAAAAAAAAAAAAAAAACTACTTGCGGGTTATATGTATATAGTATATATGGACATAAGTGGAATTTTGTGTTTGGACTTAGGTCCCATTCTAGGATATCTTATTATGTACATGTGAATATTCCAAAATCCAGAAAACCTGAAACTTCTAACACGTCTGTTCCCAAGCATGTCAGTGAGGGATATTCAGCCTGCACCTCTAGCCAGGGTGAAATTCACTGTCCGAGCAACTGAAAACAGGAGCCAGCACCCTTCCTAGGCCCACAGGCACGAGCGTCAGGAGAGCCTGTGTGGGCCGAGGCGTGGGCACCCAGCGTCTTGGTGCTGGGATTGCTGCACACACTGTGTGTCACTGATGCCCTAAATGCCCAGGTGAACTTCGCCACTGCTCCTTAGAGCCCCTCCATCCTCACCCAGCTGCTTTGTCCCCTGGCCTAATCCACCCTGCTTCCTGGGCCATTTGCCTCCTGCAGTGGCCACTTCCAGGCCTGCAGATTCTTCTGTGGGCCTGAATGCCTTCCCCATCACACAAGCAGAAAGACCCACAGCCCAAGCATCCCAGCTGTGGCCTCAAGGCAGACCAGAGTTTTTAAAATACAATATAAGCCCAGAAGGAAACTGATACTCAGATAACCTAAGTGACTTGGCAAGTTTCGGTCACTTAGTCACTCAACAGCTAGTCCCTGAGCTGCTCTACTGGAGCACATGAACACAAAATTCTCAATATAACGTCAGCTACAGGTAAGTGCCTCCAGAAAACACTGGAGCAAGGTCAGGAAATGACAAAGCAGAGTAGAAAGACTGTTTTGGAGCTGGAAGTTAGGAAAGGCCTCCTGCAGAGGGAGACCACCGTACGGATTTATACGGGTCCTCCAGGCAGAGGAAAAGGCAAATGTAAGGACCTCCAGGTGGGAATTAGCCCATGGGACAAACCGCAGAGCTAGGAGAGGCATTGGAGCAGGAGCCAGGGCCAGATTATTAAGCTTTGAAGGCCAACCTGAGGACTTTGGATTTCATTGCAGGTGTCTCTGCAGTGTAGGAAGAGAGTTAAATTAGTAAAGAAGATTATGTTTTTTTACCTCTCTTCAGCTGAAGAAATAGAGGGGTTAGATGTAGAAGTTGGGGAGGGGAGGCCCGGGATTTAGCTCAGTGGTGCCACTGCCTGCCTCAAAAGCACAAGGTCCCGAGTTCAATCCCTGGTACCCCCCCCCCAAAAAGAAGTAGAAGTGGGGACCAGATGGGGGCTATTGTGTCTGGAGAGACTGAGGTGGAAGTGCAGAGCTCGGGTCTGGATGGGTTCAGGAGCAGAGCAGAGGGCTGGCCAGCGGCTGCACAGGGAGGGGGAGAGAGGAGTCGGTACCGCAGTGCTCTGGCAGTAGTGGGCGCCTGCTGAGGTGGAGAAGTGGAGAGAAGGCCTGGGACCACAGAGAACAGTTTCGGGCTGGGGGAGACTAGCAGCCCAGACACGCCTTCCCATGTGTCCCGACAGGGAGGCCCGAGGCCGCGGCTGGACATGGACACTGGAGAGACGGCAGAGTCCACAGTAGGGCCCAGGAGTCCTCACTCGTAGCAGAGAGTTGAAGGCCTTGGCCCTGTGTTAGAAGACAAGGGGCTGCCTTCTTGCTCTAGGAGCCTCCCAAGCACACAGTCAACTGCCGCTCCTCTCAGCTCTACACAGACTCCTCCTTCCCTTCCTTGGGAAGATCCTTGTTGATTCATGTGCCTCTGGTTGCCCATCCTTGGTACAAATTTCCAGATCAATTGTATCTGTTTATTTACTTCACTTCTGAGCAGCCTTTTATTTATCAGCCCTTCGCACTTAGTTTGTTCAATATCTAACACAGTCTCACCAAACAATGGTGATGAGTGTAAACAGAAGCAAAACCTCATTCTTTACAGCAACAGAAGGGCAGGAAATGTTTTTAGAAATGTCCTGTGACTACTATTAAAATACAGCAGCGATGATCAGAGGTAAGGACTTGACACGCGTGCTCTCTTGACTCTGCAGGTGGTGTTTGGGCAAGATGGCCGAAGGGGGCACCTGCACATAGACGGGCTGAAGGCCCGGGAGGGCAGTTTGCCCGGAAATTCCACCAGCAGCCCCAGAGCACAGGTTTACCTGGGGTGGTCTCCATCAGGGAAGCCAAAGGTAAACATGGATAAAACCAATCCACCTTATAATGTCCCCATCATAAGGATAGAAGATGTGTAAGAATCTCAAAGTGCTTCAAATGTTTTTGAAAATACCGAATGTTCACAGGGCCACAGAGAGGGCCCCACTCCTCACTCGGAAGCTTTCCTGCATTAGGTCCAGGTTGACACAAGCACCCAGATAAGGAGAGTGCAGACCTTCTCCATGTCTCTGTCCACATGAGGCCTGTAGCTCCTCTGCCAGGAAATGCACACACAGCCTAAGGCTTAGGTAGAAAGCAATTGTGGATTAAGCATGAGGTCCACTTTAGTAATGTATGCCACCTTCGCCATCTTTGCTGTACTCAGGCAAAGCATTTGCTTTGTAGTTTGCTAGTGAACTTGGCTGTGTTTTTAAAAGGCTTTTTTTTTCTCTCTCATAAACAGAAACCCAATATCCTTTGCCATAAATAGTACAAAATGGTAAAAATAAATACACGAAAATGAAACAGTGTTATTAGCTCAGTGGTATGGCCTGCCCCCTTTCATTTGGAGAAACAGCAGCTTGCGAAGTGACCAGGGGGTGTTCAAGACATATTAGCTCAGAGCTGAAATTTGTCACTTGTCCTAATTAGAGGGCTCACTGGAAAACTGAAAAAAAGGAAGAAAGCGGGAGGTATCGCTCAGTGAGAGTAGGTTTGGCATATGCAAGGGTCTAATCTCCAGCCCTGAAAGAGGAAGGAAAGGAAGAACATAATAGGGCTAAGGGAAAGTCAGGGCTCCCCTGTCCCCAGGGAGGAGGACATTTGGCGGGTGTGTCAGGTTCAGAGGCTGTGCTGGGCCTCAGCCCAGGAGCCAGCTCTGCGCCTGCCACCTCCCATCTCTCCTGCACCTGGCAGAGTGTCAGTGGCACCTGGGTCACCTGGGGTGCCCTCATGCACTTGACTGTCTTCTCCCACATTTGCCCTTTTCTCTCACAAAGTGAAGTACAATGGTCCTGTCAACAGCTCAGGCTGCCGGCCAATTCTCCCCCTTTCCTTGAGAGTTGCTGGTATGTTCTTGTCTAATTGCTTGCAGTGAGGCAGGGAAGGGCCCTGATGCAAAGGTGGGCTAAGAAGTGGACATAATCAAGGCAGGTTTTTCTCCACCAGCTTGGACTCCAGGCCTTCAGCCTGAGCTAGCCAAGCCAAAGCCTCCATAAGCCACTGCCTGGCCTGCTGGAATTTTGCTCGATTTGAGCCAAAGCCCCAGCAAGCAATAAAGTTTTACTTTGTTTTCTCATGTATAGTAACTTTTACATGTATATCATACATAAATTATAACTTGCTTATATTCTATGCACAATAACACGTATGTAATGTAGAATATATTCATTGCTGTAGAGGGTCCTCAGTGCTGATGTAGATTTTCTCCCTCTTGGAGAAATCACAGGATGGCACAATTTGGGTACACTTCTGACTGCTTAGGTTCTTTTAAAATCACCTTAATCATCCCTGGCTTCCTAGCATCTGGGACCAATAGCAGCATTCATTACAATATCCTTAACAACCAGGGTTCTTTCCACTGCCTCCTGCAACCCTGGTGGTATAAACCATCTTCTTTGTCCTCCTCCACAGCCTTTCCAAGGGCACCTTCCCCGCTTGGCCTTTAGCAGTTCAGCGCCAGGTTATAGCCACCTTGGGAAGTACGTGCTTGGTTTCAGGTTCAGATTTTTCACTGGGTAGCAGGACTCAAGTGTGGGCCTAGAAATGGACATAATTAAGGCAGGTTTTCTTTACTAGCTTGGACTCCAGGGCTTTTTAAGAAACTAAAAACTTCATGAGGAGACCAGCCAGCAGTTTACCATTGATGTGAGCCTTACATTCATTGCTAACATCACCCTTGTCTCTCAACATTACCATATCCTGAATCTGTTGTGTAGGATTCCAGGGCCCTGATAGCATTGGTTCTAGAAGGGAGTTAGGGAGTTTGTATTCAATGATTCTTAAGATTTTTTTGAGAATTTTACAAACATCTTGAGAATCTGTGAATATGTTGTAGTCCTTCTCTCCAGAAAAATGTACATTCAGAGAATATCTGGGATGTGATACAAGGGAATACAAATCCTCAGAAGCCCAGCCTTCGGGCCAGAGCAGAGTGGGCCAGGGTCCCCCACACGCCCACCCACGATGCACACCCGTAGTGTCCTATTGTAACTGTACAGCATCCGTGCTTTGTTGGTAGTACGCTGAGTCAAATACCGAAGGGAGCTGTTTGGCACTCAATTATTTTGGGAACATTTTGGCCTCATTTTTCAATCAGCCGCCTTGCATTAAGCTCTCACACCAACTCACGAAACCCTCAAGAGTGGTTCATACTGCAAAGCGACGGTGAGATCTGTAAATGGTGAAGTGGAAATTTCCCCACGCCGCAGCTCAGTGTGAGTTGCTCAGGGTTGTGTCCACGCTCTTTTATTCTTACTCCAGAGCAAGGTAGCAATCTCCACACCCCCACAGTCCTGCACTCTCCCCACCTGGCATGGAGATGCCTCTGAACTTCAACACTCCCCCAACATCTGGTAGACAGGTTTTCCTTGACACTCTGGGCAGGGAGCCAAATAGAACAGTCAGGCCCACCTGACTCTATGAAGCAGGAAAAATAAATCTTCTTTTGCCAGTAAGTTTCAACACCCCTTAGCTTGGCTATCCCATGCATATTAGGGAGTCATAGGTAATGACTTTCTTTTCTGCTTGGTTTCAGAATCTCCCCCAAAACAGCTTTGTGGGATGCCTGAAGAACTTTCAGTTGTCTTTAAAACCCTTGGATTCCCCTTTGATGAACTTTGGGGTGTCTCCTTGCTCAAGTGGCTCTTTGGAGAAAGGCATTTATTTCTCCCAAGGAGGAGGTCATGTCAACCTGGGTAAGAAGCAATTTGGTGTAGAGTTCATGTCTCTGAGTCTTTTGTCTTTAATTATGACGCTTTAATTTTGTTCGTTCTTTCCTTTTCAAAGCTAACTCTGTGCTGTTGGGGCCAGAGTTCAAGCTTATGTTCAGCATTCGCCCAAGAAGTCTTGTTGGGATCCTGATACATATTGGAAGTCAACGAGGACAGCACTTAAGTGTTTACATGGAGGCAGGAAAGGTACGGAGCAGTCTGGTGACCTGGGAGTGGGAGGTGGAAACCAGATTCCATTTCTACTATGACTTCCGGGTGAACCTGGCCTTATTTTTAAGTTAGCCTTGGAGATGACTTATCATTTTACTTTAGCAAGTAATTTTATCATCACATTTTTTGTTCTTCATCTTTAAAATTGGAAAAACTCACAAGTCAGGGGGAATTCCAGCTGCGCCACTCAGTTATAGAGCCCTTAGGAAGTTTCTGAACCTCTTTCAGACTCAGTTGTGGTATCTATAAAACAAGGATAGTAATTCTGGTGCCCTAGGGCTTTTGTCCAGATTAGAGAAACTTCCATGGACTTTATAGATGTCCGTTTTCCTTCCTCACCTTCAGTCTCATCGCATCTCTGCTTTTATTCAGAAGGGCAGCACCAGAGTGACCGGGACACGTTTTCCCCGGCTGTCTCCACCATAGCACAGCTGAGCCTGCGAGCTTGTGTCCATGGACTCAGTCCAGACCCTTTTAGTCTGTCCACACTGCTCCAGCCCTCTGGCTCTGCAGCCAAGCTGCTCACTGGGTCCCACACAGGCTTTCCTTTGGTTTCTCATGGATTCTTTCTTCAGTTTCTCCTACCCCATCCTTCCCATTGCTCACAAACCTGCATCAATATCTTATTTTCAACCACCCAGGTATCTCTCCTTCCTTCTCAAAGATATCTCTTTAAAACCAGATGCTTCCAGGAAGCTGCTCATAGTTGAGGCCTTGAGTCAAAAACTGATGCTGTGCTACTTTCTTTTATCTCTATCTTTCTACTATTTATTAAATGTGAGAGAAAACAGCCCCAGGAGAAAATTAAATGGCCCAAACTCCTAGAATACTTTTTCCCCTGGTGCTGAGGATTGAACCCAGGCCTCTTGCATGCCAGGCGAGTGCTTTGTGCTGAGCGACACCCCAGCCCCTCACATACTTCCTACTGAAGCTGTAGACATTACGCCTGAGCAGGTCTCCTGTCTCCCCGAGAAGCAACACGACCCACCTTCCGGGAGGTAGAGATGAGACTATCTTTTCAGAGGAAGGCTGGGAAGGGTCCTCAGTGAGAGTCCCTGGATAGGAACTCTTCTCAAGAAACAAAACCAAGACCTGATGACATTGGCAGTGCTATTGTTTAGCTCAAAAATTGCCTATAATAGATTCTCCATCTAGTTACGGGGAAATTAAATGTAAGCTATTTACAGTGGCACTTAAATGATACGACTTATCATTTACCTTGATTCAACCCTGGAAGGTCCCAGAGGAGCCCTAACTAGAGAGTGGGTAGTGGATTCTGCATAGAGGTGCTGAGTGCTGGCACCGTCAGGTGCCCGGGACAGACACACTCCGTCAGCTTGTTCAATGTCTTGGTCGTAACTGGCTGGCCCTTACCACAGGTTATAGGCCGCCACCAGCATTTTTGTTTTCCAAACTTCATATGTTCTTCTAAACAGAGCCCCTGTCTTAGGAATTGCTAAGAAGGATGGTTGGTGCTCTTCAGTAACCCTGGACGGGGTCTGGCTTGGGAGAAAATGGCTCGTTGCCATTGCCAACAACTTCAGGCGAGACCTGGGTTTATAGCTCGCTTCCCAGGAGTTGGGGGACCATTATTTAAAGTGTTTGTGGACTGTCTGCATGGCAGTGCTTGGGAAGGGAAGAGGGAAAGAAAAGTTGTCTCTACTCACCTTTTGGAAGGAAATAGCAAGATCCATGTGTTGCAGGTCACAGCCTCTGTGGACAGCGAGGCGGGCAGGATATTGACGTCAGTGACACCAAAGCAGTCTCTGTGTGATGGACAGTGGCACTCAGTTGCAGGTAGGACATCCAGGTCCCTATCGTGCACACATTGACACAGTCCCTTTTCATGTGGATTTGAATTTCTCGAAGGCAGCCTCAGTCCATTATTCCTAGCGCCTGACAGGGCAGCTCACCAGCTTAAGTCATTCATCATTCATTGCCCACCCCAGCTATGTGGATGTTATTCGTGGCTGCAGCCTCCAGTTCTCCATAGCTTCCTGTGTTGGGGGATTTGTGTGTGTGTGTGTGTGTGTGTGTGTCCAGCCATTGATAAGTTGTATTCGTTTTCAAGGTAATATAACATTGTGATTTAAGTTTTGGGTTTGATGTCAAAAGGAAAGAGGTCAAATCTCTGCCATCCTTTACCTTGTGTGGCCTTGGGCAAGTGATTTAAATGCTCTTTCCCTTCAGTTTTCTCATCTGTAAAATGGAGATAAAAATAGCATACTCCTCACAGGGTGTGAACATTAATGGAATAGTGAATATAAACTGCTTAGCCCCATGTCTAATAGTAGCATTCAGTAAGTGTCTGCTCTTACTATGGTATAGTTAAGTCTCATTGTTGGGTTATTTTTTCAACAATCAGTTAATGTTAATGTGAACTATTTAGATAAACTAATGGTGGAGAGCAGGCATATCTTCTCAAGTAGAATCTGTTTTTTTTTTTATTAATAACTCATGAGTATTAGTTTAGAGACATGTGAACCTGTATTTGCTAAAATACCTTTCATCAGAAGCAATCTTTGCTTGGCCAATTTGAAAGCTAAATACATTGCAATCAGCTAAGATTGTTAACATGGGCGGAATTTGCTTCCATGGGTCAAAAGTGTGTCAAGCATTTTTGGCATCTGTTTTCAGAAGCCAGTGGCTACTTGGAAAGTAGCTGAGGTCCCATGAAGTGAGCTTGGCTTCTGGAGATGAGATAGCAGAGGTTGAATCCCAGCTCTCTATGAGCCAAGCATCAGCTCAGGTCCTCAGTGAGTCTCAGCCTCTCATCTGGGAAACGGAAATTATAATAATGTCTTCTGCAGAGATTCGTGTTAGGGATCAATTTTGCAATGAATGTGGAAGCACCTCTTGCTGCTTGGCACTAAGAAGTGAGTTGAGGGGGACCGAGCGCCGGCAGCCAGTGTGTCACGGGTCCCATGGGAACGAATCAAACTGAGGCCAGTGGGGACCCCACAGTACAGGAAGCACTCTGCCCCGTGACAGATTTAACCAGCTTCCTTTCTTCCAGTCACCATCAAACAACACATCCTGCACCTGGAGCTGGACAAGGACAACAGCTACACAGCAGGGGAACTCACCTTCCCATCCCACAGCACCCAGGTGTCCCTACACATTGGCGGTGTCCCAGGTGACTGTCATCCTCATTTCTTCCACACCCATTTTGCCCAATGTCAGCTCTTGACATTTTCCTCTTCACCCAGCAAAGATGGTGGCCTCCATGTGGGTCGTGAGCAGGGCAGCCCTCGGCTGGGCAGGGACGGTGAGGCCCTTTGTCCGGCACTTGGGGAAACCTAGCAGCTGGCAGTGAGCACAGCTCAGCACAGTCGCAGCCGCATTACTGCTGCCTCCTCTCTGCCCAAGCCTATAATTTATAAGCCCCCCTTAAGATGTTGCATTAACCCAGAAACCTGATATCAGCAAAGAACCAGGCAGAAAATCCAATCTCTCGTCCCCAGGCATTTATTCTTGCTGCTGAGTTATTAGGCTCAGTGGGGCCAGAATGGGAAAATTGGGCAGGGTGAAATGCAGGCATGTTCAAGACTGGAATTCCACCTGGAAAGAACCTTTTCATTCTTCATTGCTTTGCATCCTTCCAAATAGTCTGTCTGGTTGTTAATGTTATAGGCCTTTCATGACCCATAAAAAGCAGCCGAGTTCAGGTTATTGCCTGTTGATTTGGACTGTGGAATCTCCTTCTCTGAAGAGCTCAGGAGTCGCCTTGTTGCTGATTTATCCCGGCAGGCACAGTGAAGGATGCCCGCTTTAAGAGGAAGAAAGGGCCGGGTGGGACGAGCCATGGGGTCCCCTTTGCTCCTTCTTACAACTCTCTGTAAAGCTCAGTGTGCATTCATTTGGAATGAAGAATTCATCAAGTGCCTTTTGCTTTTGTCTTTCAGCCAATTTGAAGACATTGAACCTCCCAGTGTGGGGGTCATTTTTTGGCTGTTTAAAGAATGTTCAAGTCAACCACAAGCCAGTCCCTATTTCTGAAGCCATGGAAATCCAGGGCTCTGTTCGTCTGAACGGCTGCCCTGAGTACTAACCCGGACCTACCGCACAGGAGGAAACTCACCTGCATGCCTCCCTCCACAACTCAAAGTCGTGCTTGACTCAAGACACCATCGGGACGTGCGTACTGAAAATCTGATTTTGAACTCTGACCACATAGACCCATCATTTTGGCATTCAGTGCAACATATTATTTCACACAAAAATACCATTTCTTGAAGAAGATGAACAAATTGTTATTCAAATATGCACACAATGCCTTAGATAATATTTGTCACTACAATTTGTGCCTTTCATGGAACATTTTCTCCACTTGTCAAAAAATAAATCTCTTTTTAAGCACTTTAAGAATATGAAACTTGTACATATGTTAAAGGATTATAATTTATGGGGTTAAATAAAAGCAATGTACTTTTCAAATTATGTTTTTGAAACATAAAACCAAAGGCTTGATGGTGACTGTTAATCGTATTGATTCTTTAGCACCTGGTCAGTGTGCTGCCTATGACATAGCTTTCTACAAGTAATTATTGAGCACAAACTGGGAGGTTCTGTGTGTTCTCAGTCCATGAACTACAGTGAGGTACAGAAAGTAGTTCTGCCCGTAAGGAATATTCAGTTCAATTGGGGAAACATATAATATTCATAAAGTAGTAGTTAACAAATTGAACTCCTGAACCCATCAATTAATGAAGCCCACCAGCTTCCCAATCTTTTCCTTCCCCAGTCTTCTACCAACCAAGTCTAGATAATTATTACCAATCCCTTGAGGACTCTAACTATCTGATTGGAGAGCTGAGATGGAATAGGTACTGTAACTGAAGCTTTGTATGCCATAACAGAAGTCAGCGGTGGAAAGTTCACGCTCTGAGAAAGAGAAAGAAATCACTTCTAGTTTTTTCTATACAAGAACAAATGGCGTAGTGGGGCAATGTAAATACTCAGCACCACTTTCTCTAACAAAGAATACTATGCAAGCATTTCTGTATCTTCCACATATTATTTGTCCATTGAGAGAAAAATAACAATCCTAAAAATTGGGTATCCTATGATGTCCTCAGAGCTATATGCTCTCCTCTGCTGAAACTGAGTCACACTTCCTTGTTCTTTATGACCATCACACTGCAGTCTTATTCGTATGCTTCCCAACATCATATCAGCACAGCACTGGAATGTTTCAGAGAGGCAGCCAAGTCCCCGACATAGAGGCTCCTCAGAGAGGCAGAGTGGTGGTCTTCAGGAATGCTATGTTGGGTCAGAGGCTGAACTACATGACTAAGTCATGCACTTTCTGAGAACATTAATTTTCAAATGAAAAGTCTCCCAGGCAACTGAGTCAGACTCAGGAAGTGAGTCTATAGGAAAATTATGCGCATATTGTTGCTAGGTCTTCACCAAGCCTATATTCTCTCTTCTGGGCTCCTGATATTAACCTAATTGGATCTACATAGTTATTATTCATTAGTGTTTTTTGTTATCACTTCCCATATCCATCATTAAGGAGCAGTTAACTCCTTACTGACAAGCCCCAGTGATTTCTCCTCTATTTTCTAATAACCTGAAGACAACCTCCCCCGTCTGCATTTGCCGAATATAATTCCAGCCACCAAAAAGCAGCAGAGAGAGTCCCACGTGATTTATATCTAAGGAAACAAAGAGACCTAAGTGTAGTTATTCCATGATTATAAATTTGTTTTCTAGAAAAATTGTCTATAGCTCTTCAACTGAACCATCATGAAAATCATTTGTGAACTGTAAGGTGCCATATGAGCTTTGTCATTGCTATCGTCTTTTTGGCTCATAGGCTCACACTGGGGTAAGTAGGGACATCAAATCACTGGTTAACAACTCTGACCTTGTTACTTCAGGGCCACTATCGGTTCCTGTTGTGGTCTGGATATTGTCCTATTGTTTGAGAACTGCCCCCATGGTCCAGTCTTCAAGGCTTGGTGCTCCAGCATGGGGAATCGGGAGGTGTTACGAGCTTTTACGAGGTTCCTTTCACTGGGGCTGTGCCCTTGAGAAGGACTGTGGTAGTCTGCCCATTCTCCTCCTTGCTTCCTCCCTACCTCTTCACACAAGATGTGACTGCTCTAACACACGCTCCCATCAGAACAAGCCACCGACCTCACCAGAACTGAGCTGATGTAGGCGAGCTGCCTCTGAACCTCCCAAACTGACAGCTAAATAAACCCTTCCTCGTAATGAAGTTAGTTGCCTCAAATATTTTGTTGTAACTTGCAGGTGACTGACACAGTTCCATTTTGGGCCAGCTCAGTGGGGTCTGGAAATAGCACAGCTCCTTAGGCGACAGACATTTCAGGGGCAACAAATACCCACAAAGCACCTGAGTGCTTCTGAAGGCTCACCTCTCATAGCATCTCAACCCATACTTGTTGGCCTTATTCCTCAGTATGGAGGGCACTGAGTTTTTGCTTTGCCACACTCAAGATAGATCAGTATCGGAACACAGTAGCATGGAACAAAATGCTGATTTCCCCTTCTCCCAGACAGGAAGCGGTCTCATCCACAGGGAACTTTAACTCAACTCCTCTCTCTACCCTTGCCCCCGCCACAGAACCCCAAGACCTCTACTTTTGTTGACCACGCTCTTCTCTCTTCGCCTTCCCCAGGTCTCTTCACTAATTTCAACTTCACATAGCTCAATAGTAGGCCTGGAAAAGCCTTATTCTTCCTAGAAATAATGATTTCAAGCCAGCATGAGAGGAACAATCTTTTTTTTTGTACCGGGGATTGAACTCAGGACCTTGCACTTGCAAAGCAGGCAGTGGAACCACTGAGCTAAATCCCCGGCCCAAGAGGAACAATTTTTAAAATAACATTAAAGTATATCTTATTGAATACAAATGGTATGTATATTTTCCTTATGAAAAAATCAGAACATATGGGAAAATATAAAAATCGCCCGTAATCCCACTACTCAGAAATCTGTTTATATTTAGCTATGTGCCCATACGTCTTTTAAAATTCACAGTATTTTGTTACAAAATCATGATTATCGTATGTATTATTGTTATATGGCTTTAAAAACTGTATTTTAAAAACTGTATTGGTTCCTCAGGTCTTTGTAAAACATTTCATTCCATCAAATGAATTTACCATAATGCATGTAACTACCATCTAATCTTTAGATACTTGGGATAGTTCCCTTTCTTACAATTATAGGCAATACTAGAATGAATGGGATATAAATTTATTTACTTTAAGATAAATTGTCAGAAGTAATTAGAACAAAGGCTATGAACATTTTAATGATTGTGGTTAATTATTGCCAGATTACCCCTCAAATGCAATATCCCAGTGGTGGCGAACCTATGGCAGGTGTGCTGCAGCCAGCTGTTTGTGTCTCTCACTGAAAGCTCCAAAAGGTTTGCCATCACAGGTCTATCCATTTGTACTTAGAATCATTTTAAACTGGGCTTGGCCCTGTAATATAAATCCCAAGGCCCTCCCACAGTCTTCAAGACTAGAAGCAGCCATTTGAGCAAGCCAATCCTTAGTGGCCTGTTATGGGTTTTACCTAGATGTCCCCAAAGCCTCCTGTGCTCAAAAGTGGGACTTTTGGAAGGGAATTGAATTATGGGTGCAGGACAGCTGATTGCTATTAGAAGGTGCTCAGAGGAGGCAGGCACTGTGGGCGTGGCCCAGAAGGGTGTAGCACTCTTTCTGCTTCCTGTCTGCCATTGCCGTAAGCAGCTCTCCCCCACCATGCCCTTCTGCCATACCATCCTGCCTCGGAGCCGGAGGACCATGCAAGGACTGAAACTACTAAAATGTGAGCCAAAATACACCTTTCCTCTTTTAAGTTGTGGGTGTCAGGTATTATATCTCAGCGATGAGGAGGCGACTAAGATGTGGCCCATCATTATCTAGGTTGATCTGAGAACAAACCGCAGCACCTGAAAGCACATGGCCAGCTGATGGATGTTTGGCTCTGATGGGCCATTTTACAAGATGCCTTAGGAAGGCAGGGAGTTTCATCGCGAGTCCTTCAAACTGGTGCTGAGCCACAAACCAGCCAAGATTGTAGAATGTGTCACATTCAGAAAGCATCAAGCCAATGCCAGCCCAGGCTGTGCTTCCAGATGAGCAAGGCCCTCCTTCTGGGTTTGGATACTGACTGAAGTTTTGCTTTCACGGTGACTGACACCTTCATAAGGATTCTATCAGATAAAATTCCAGGTTTTTAATTGCCAAAAGCCCAAGACCTCATCTCCTCACACCTTGGCCCCCGACAGAGAAATCCAAAGCAGAAGCTCTTTTTTTTAGAAAAAAATTGAACTGACACATAACAATTGCAGGCATTTGTGGTGTGAATCACAGTGTGATCGTTCAATACATATGTACAGTGTGTAAAGATCAGACCAGGTAAGTTGGATTTCTAGCCCCATAGATAGTTATTTCTTTGTGTTGGGACCCTTCAAACTCCTCTCTCCTAGTTTTTAATACAATAATAATAAATTGTCAGCTATTGTCACCCTACCATGCTGTGGACCACTAGACTTATCCCTCCTATCTAACTGTGTTAGTACCTATTGTCCAACTTTCTTCTATCCTCCCTTCTCTCCTCCTCTCCTTTCTGGCTTCTAGTGACCAGTATTCTGCTCTAGGTGCATGAAATCAATATTTTTAGCTTCTGTGTGGGAGTGAGATGGTCTTTTTCTGTGCTTGGCTTATTTCACTTAACATAATGTCCTCCAGTTGTGTTCATGTTGTCACAAACGACAGGATTTCATTCTCTCTTATGGCTGAATAATATTCCATGGTGTACGAATACCACCTTTCTTTACCCACGTATCTGTTAGCAGCTCCTCAGTTGATTCCCTGTCTTGACTATTGTGAATAGTGGTGCAACGAAGACAGCAGCACAAGTGTTTCTTTGAAATGCTGGCTTCATTTTTTTGGAGATAAACCCAGTAGTAGAACTGCTGGACCATGTGGTAGTTTTTAAATTTTTTGAGGAACCTCCACATGTTTTCCACATGACTAGACTAAGTTTCATCTGCCAGCAGTGTACAAGAATTCCCAATTCTCTGCATCATCATGGTATTTGTTGTTTTGTTTATTATGGCCATTATTTTTTTATCTTTTTTCACATGGGTCATATGAGTATGTGGGGTAAAATGATGTCTCCTTGTGGTTCTGATTTGCATTTACCTGATGATAAGTGGTGTTGAACATTTTTCCATACGCTGGTTAGCCATTTGAATAACATCTTTTGAGAATATCTGTTCAGATTATTTTCCCATTTTAAGTAGCATTATTTTGTTTTGTTTGTTTTTGCTGTTGAGTCCTTTGAGATCCTTATATATTCTGGATATTTATCCTTTGTCAGATGGATAATTTACAAATATTTTCTTCTATTGGCAGATTGTGTCTTCATCCTGTTGCTTGTTTCTTTTGCCACACAGAAGCTGCTTAGATTATTATAATCCCATTTGTCAATTTTTGCTTTTATTGCCTGTGCTTTTATAAAAAATAATGCCTATGTTGATGCACTGAAAAGTTTCTTCAATGTTTTCAGATGTTTTATCTTTAGGTCTTTGATGCATTTGGAGTTGATTTTGTATATGGTGAAAGATCCAGGTTTACTTTCATTCTTTGCACATGGATATTCAGTTTTCCCAACATTTTATTGAGGAGAATGTTTTTTCTCTCATGTATGATTTTGGCACCCTTTGTCAAAAATCAGTTGAATGTATATATGTGGATTTGTTTCTGGTCTATGTGTCAGCTTTATAACATACAGTTTTGGTTACTATAGCTTTGTAGTATGTTTTGAGGGCAGGTATTGTAATGCCTCCAGCTTTTTTTTTTCTTTGCCCATGGTTGCTTTGGCTACTTGGGTTTCTTATAATTCCATGTCTTCTTCTTCCTCCTCCTCTTCCTCTTCTTCCACCTCCCCCTCCTTCTTCTTCAACACAAGGGAACCAGTAATAGCCACGGTAGAAAGTGAGGGAATGCTTCTAGTTTCTTCGTTTGCCCAGCAGTATAACTTAATCCTCCAGCACAGAAATCACAGCACCGTATCTGCACACTTGTGAATGGAAAACAGAAACAAAATTGGAATACTGTTCTTCATCCTCAGGATGAGGAATAATTATTCTCCCAAAGTTGAGGGCAGCAGACTCCTGAGATGATGAATACCGTTTACTGGAAAAGTCTTTTCTTCCCTTTCTCATAAAGGATTCTATGACCCCAGAATGTGAAGAGTACTTTTCTATTCCCAGAAGGTTTGATTCCCCATAAATTTTGAATGTGTGGTTTATTTTACTCCACCTTGAGTCCTTGATAAAATGAGAACTGGGAGTTCCACAGGGTGAGGGAGAATGTTATGCAGCACTTGTGTCTCTGAATGTACACAGGCAGATCTCATACTGACCAATCTATTCCTTGCTCAAAGAATTTTGCTCTTAAACAGTAACTTCAGTTGTTTCCACCTCAGAAAGGAAGTGGGGCATTCATTCCTGGACAGTTATAAAGGAACTGTGTATCCAGTGACAGATATTGGGATGATGTCCACTCCAAAGGCAAATCTCAGGAAGTGTTTACTATTCCCATTGGGCTATGTGTCCTCAGAATAAAATCTATATTCTGGAAAACAAGGGCCTAAGCCTATCCAGCATTCAACTGCCCAGCTGCCAGCAAAGGAAAATATCCTTGCTGCCTATGTTCTCCAAGAAGGGCAATGGTTTTTGCAGAGGGGGAAGCTTTGTCAGAGGCTGAAGTGCATCATGGGGCTTCTGGGTCACTTCCTGGCCCAACAGCTCATGACAAGCCCGGCTTCCAATACAGTTTGTCTGCTTTTCCTTGGCTCCTCAACCCACTTTCTCACAGTAAGAAGAAACCTTTCTCCCCACCCTCACCCACCCAAGGAAGAGCCATCATTCTTAGAAATCACTTGCATCTGAGCTTCTTGCTTGAGCAGAAAGTACGCTTGCCGGGGTCAGGTGCAGGTGCAAGTAAAGATACGGCTCAGGGGCTGGGTGAGGCCAGGCCTTTGGAGCACAGGGCTTTCCCTGTATACCCATGGTGAGGGCAACTTTCGCAGAGAGATGGGGCTCAAAATCAGATGACAACAGAGCAGAGAGGAGTAGATGGCAGTGGGAAAGTGTCAACAGTCCATGTGGATTAATCTTCAAGAAGCTCCTCTGGTGAAAAGGAGGCACTTGGAGGACATTATGGTTGAGGCAGATCGCTTTGTTTTGATTTAGAAAGGCAGAATAGAATGTTTTGTTTGCTGGGGAAGAGTTGGCGTCTATGGCAAAGCTATCAATGAAGGGCAGAGGGAGGGTAGCCAATGTTCCTGAAGAAATGAGGGGGTGGCAAAAGGATTTGCAGGACGCTGGAAGGGAGCGACCTGGAAAAGAGATAAAGTGAGACCACTTGCCCTGAGTCCAGAGGGGAAGAGGTGAGGCAGGTGGAGAAAGAGGCCACTGTGTGGATGGAGAATTTAAGGAGTTGCTGTTTCCCAGAGAATTGGGAGACAAGGTTGGCTGGGGGGAAGGCTGGAAGAGACAGGGCAAAGTGCCAGGGGACACTGTGGGCAGTGTGACCATCAACTGGTCAGGCTGTGCAAGAGCAGTGATTGCTAGGGGAACTTATCATGGAGTTTATCGTGGATTGTGTTTTTAAATAGGTTTTTCAGTGGCACTGCCTCACATAATTAACACTTGGCTGAGTGGAGAAACAGAGAACAGAGCTTGTGAATTCTTTTCCTTTTTTCTTCTATGGTCATTGTCCATTTTCTAGGTGCAAAGAGCTGAGCTATCCACCCTGTTTAGTTCATAGCCCAGTCGGCTTACCTTGTGCAGAGGTTCTCAACCGATGCTGGGGGCAGAGGCATCCCGCAGTTGTGTCCACTAAAGACGTCTATGGCCTGACCCAGACAGTTTGTCTGGTCGGGCCTGGCATTCCTACCTTTCAAAGCAGCCCAGCTGATCCACAAGGGCAGTTGGGACTGAGAACCCCTGACCTGAGCCACAGCCAGGGAAGAGTCCTTTTCTGTACCCTGGTGAGGAACAACTGGAAATTCAAAAGGGATGGCCACTGAAACTCTTTTGAACTTTGTTTTACACATGTACCTTTAACTACAGTAAATGCGTATCACTTTCATTTGAAAGTGTCCTTTTTGGTGAAACCTTTGGATTTCTCCAAAGCTCCGTGTTAAAGGATTCCTTTAGATGTTGTTTTATGGAGCTAGGGAGAGGTAGTGACGGGGCACACAGCTCATACAGACTCAGGGAACACAATGACCGTCACAGTTAGGGGTCTTGCTTAGCTGAGGACCATCCCCATATGGGATGGAAGTACTTCGGCCTGACAGTCGTGTGTGTCCCTGCTTACACTCACAGGACCACCCTGGAGAGGGGTAGGAAAAGGCTCCAGGATAGGCACATTGTACTGGCTTCAGTGAACCGACAGTGGGTCCACACGCACAGAGTTCCCAACTGGCACCAAAGACTGGGGGTCCAGTTAACAGTGGTTGGTGGCCATGGAAAGGGTGGGTTCCAGGGAAGAGAGGGAGGTGTGTGACCAACAGGTCCTTCCAAGTTCCATTTAAAGGGTGGGAGGGGAAAACGGTCTCCTGACTCAGCCCTGGACCTCCGAATCAAATTAGCTGCTTTCAGTCTTGCTCGTTGCCCTGCTGCTGGTTGCCTAGCACAGGATGTGGTTGAAGCTAGTGGAATAATAACAACTCCTGGGGCCTGCACCATGCAGTACCATTTATGCTACCATGTCGGAGCTCTTCTCTGCTGTGACCCTTATCCAGTCTGCCCTTACGCTGGCTCAGAACAGGAGAGGCTTACACCTTGCCCTCCCCTGATCCTGACTAAACTTGCTGTCCACTGCGGGCATTATTTGTAAGTTGCTAGAAGCTATTGCACATTAAAAGACTCCACCTTCCCCTCAGGAGCCTGGAAGCCAGTAACAAGAGAACTCCTGGCCACTGCCGTCTGGCTTCCCCTGGAGAGTCAGTGAGGTCAATATAGGGGTGCAGATGGAGACTGTTGAGGGGAGAGGGCTAAGCCAGCTGACTCCCATGTTTCTTGGCTCTGATCCTGCCGCCCCACACACAGCAAGAGAAGGCAGCTGCCGGGTCCTTAAGCTACCATGTACACTGGCTGTGCCCCGATTTTACCCAGAGGTGACCCCCAAAGGCAGCAGTGCACAGAGTGCACCATGCTGCCTGATCCTACTTGCTGCTCAGTTTGCCACAGGAGGTGAAATCCTTTGGGAGGGCCTATGGCTCGGAGTTGCAATAACTAAAGATCAAACCAGGCTCAGGCAGTCATGATGACCCACCATTATGACCTACACCAAAGGGCCAGGAAGCTGAGGGCGTTTTCTCCCGAGTCAGCGGCAGTGCTTTGGTGGTGTGATTTTGTTGTTTGATGATGGTATTGCTGTTAAATGTGTTTTGTTTTCAAGTTCTCACTAAGCTCGTAATCACTTTCAGTAGTTTGTTGTGCAGAAAGCATATGGTCTCTGGGTCCAGCAAAGCGGGCCTTGCTGCCTGACTCTGTTACAGGTGCTGTGATCTTGGATGGTTTTCTAACCTAGCAAGAAAACAAAAAAAACCCAAAACCAATAATACCTCAAACAAATGGCCCGGCTCACTACTAGTCCTAAGATAAAACAGGCAGAAGACTCTTCAAGACTCAGACTGGATCCAGCCTATGTTACCAGGAGTCATCAGGAGATTTGTCCAAGATCTGCCTGGTCCAGAGAAGGCACAGTTGCCTGGAGAGTCCCCCATGTTTCCTGCACCAAAAAGCTACCACTGTTCCCAGGAGGTGGGTTGAGAGTCAGGGACAGCAGCTCTGGCCTTGTCCCTCTCAGAAACACATCTGACTGTGGGTACCGTCAACTGTCTTACGATGGAGAAGCTCAGCCTAAGAAACCTCATGCCATTTGTCAAAGTTCTCTGACTTCTCTGTCTCTGTGACCCTCACATCAATGGGAGATAGAAGTGGGACAAAAACTGGAAAAAGTCAGGTGTTTCAATTTGTCTGCGGGCACATGAAGGGAAGCAGAGAAACCAGGTTTGGAAAGATTTTGTCTTCCGTTGAAAAATAAATAAAAAATTGTATTTACTTAGAAGCATTTAAAATGTTAAAAAGCAACTGCAAGCTTTTATTTTTTTGCAATTTTGGAATGATATTCAGTTAATAGAATAACACTTATTTTGTATGCGCTGCATCTGAGACAGCTGCAGATGAAAGAAACTACCTTTCCCATGTGTGCTATCTTGTGCTGCACATCAATAAGAACCTGCCTTAAATTTCCATGCAATTTACAACCTCCAGACAGTACCAGACAGTGTTGATGGTTATTAAAAATACCACAAGGACAGGGCTATCTAAAGACACTTTTGTAGTGTTTTTGTTTGTTTGTTTGTTTTTTGGTACTAGGATCGAACTCAGGACATTGCATTTGTGAGGCAGGTGCAGTGCCCCAGAGCTAAATTCCTGGCCCTTAAAAATCAAATTTACACAACATTCCATTTTAATTTGAGGTGTGAGGTCTGAATGAATGGTTAAACCGCAGGGCAGGCTCTGTGAGGAGTGAATGGTTAAACAACAAGAAGTTTAGCTTACTGAAGCATGTTGTGTCTGCCCATTGTCCTTCCCCTTTCCCCAAGAAAGCTGCCCAGCCTTGAGACAGTTCCTTGCCCAAACTACTTCTCTTGTTTTTCTTTTTTCTTTTGTACACTGATACTCTAAATAAAAGCCTGAGAGTTCTTGGCTTCAGTGCTACTCCTGGGAGTCTCCCTAATGCTAAGTGCTCTTGGTTGAGATGGCCCCTCTGGGCTTTCAGTGATTAAACTGAGTCTCATCTCCAAGTAATCTTTCATTCTCTATGCCACTGCGGTCACACACTGCAACAGTGAGGTACTGAGGGCTTAAATGCTTTATTTGTAAGTAAAACCTGCACTAGTACAAACTAATCATCTTAATTTTCCTTGTCTTCTTCCTTTTTCTTGATTTTTTTCAGCCTTAACAAATTCTCTTTCTTTCTTCCACATCAGGCTTTTCTTTAGCTCATATGCAGCAAAATCCTTTTCATACTTTTCCTTCACCTTAGCAGCTGTCTTTTCCTAACACTGCCTCTCACCTGTGGCAGTGTCCTTCCACATCTCCCCCGGCTTCTTTGCAGTGTCAGCAATGCATAGGACAGAGGTTCTCCTTTGATTCGGGGGTGACACTCAGAACAGGACAGGGAGAAGGCTGAAGGAGGCCTTCTGGGTGCTTTGGAATCCTTGAACTTCTCTTTGGTTTTGCAAAAGGGATGTAAGTGTTCATCTCTCTTTCATAACAGGCCATGTCTGCCTTTTCCATGACTTTGAATTTCTCTTTCTCCTTGGAAGACACAGTCTACCTTTGGAGCACTTCTTAGAAACTCTGAGAAGCTAAGCAAAGCCCCTGAGTGCTTCTTGTTGGGCTCCTTCTTGGCTTCTTAGGAGCTTCTTAGGAGTCCTTTGCCCATGTTTATCTGTTTTCTCTCAGTGAAGCACAGAATTGCCCAGCACTGTCTCGGAGGCGCTCAGGGTACTGCAAGGCTGTGAGAGTAGGAGCCATATGAAGCCTCCTGGCCTCTAAAGAGCATCTCACACACCCAAACCTCGCCTGGGCTGACCTTGGACAGTGAAGCTGTGTTAGCTAGTGGGTGAATATTTCAAGTCCTAATAGGTTTGCTGTTGTGCTGTCAATTATTACACAAGTTTAAGAGCTAATATCCCTTTGGCCTGGTGCCAGTGCGGAATAATTACATGCCCAGTAAAGCCCTGAGGTGAAGGGAAGGGAAGTTTATAACAAAGACAACTCATTACTGTCCAGGACAGCCATTCTCTGGCCTTGAACTTGTACATTTCATTTGTTGGAATGTTCGTTTAAACACTCACCAAAAATGGAGTGAAGCTTAAAAGAAAAGCAAATACTGGCTATGTAGTGAGAAAATGTGAGGCATCCTGAGAATCACTTGGCCTATTTCCTTCCATTAAATTATTTTATGTAAATTGCTTCCTTCCTGTGCCTTGGGCATAATAAATATTCATTGACAGAAGGAAAGAAAGAAATTGCACAAATGGGAGAGGAACTGAAATGCAAAGATTTCCCAACCTTGCCCTCACTGGCAACATGTATTTTACTACTAAAGGTTAATGGGAAATTGATCCATAAATCAGTCAATGGAAGACATTCAAAAACAGCATGGTTTCTCATCTATTTGCTGAAAACTATGGAAACTGCTTATTCTTCTGGGTCCCCATGATAAATGGAGTTGGTTCAACCTATGGATTCATAAGAATGACACTGTCACCTCTGTGCCACGCACCTTGTGGATATTTACAGTAGTGCAGAAAGAAAAAGGGAACCCCTGGCTCCAGGTGGGAATCACTTGCCAGCCAAGAGAATCAAGTATGGAAGGAGCTTACCTACCATCCCACACTGCCCCAGACGCTGCTGAAATCATTCAAACCTTCCAATCCTAAATCTGCCTCCTGAACCTCCTGCCCACAAACCAAAAGCTCTTTCTGTCGCTCTCTCTGCCCCTGACTGCCCCTGTTGCTTCCCCGTGTGGCCCCCATGAAGTGTCATGCTCTCTCCTCTTGGAATCTGTGAGAATAACAAGTTTTTCTCTCTTTTTTTGATGATGGATTGCCCTCACCATACCTGAGCAATAATAAGACCTATGTCTCAATACGCACACCCAGGCTCATCCCTGCACTAACTTGAGTCAAGAAGGTAGAACCACCGAAGGAAGATGTGACCTCCTGTTTATTGTTAGTATCGGTGTTCTCAAAGAGAAACTAGGCCTTCAGGAGTTGTGTTAGTCAGCTTCCTGTTGCTGTAACAAATACCTGAGATAATCAACTTAGAGAGTCTATTTTGGCTCACAGTTTTGGAGGTTTCGGCCCATAATCCATTGGCCCTATTGCCTTGAGTCTGTGGTGAGGCAGCACATTGTGGTAGGAGCAGAACCATTCACCTATGATGAGCCAAGGAACTAAAAGAGAAGATGAGGAAGGGACTTTTTGAGGACATGTCCCCAGGAACCCAAGGACCTCCACCAAGGTCCACCTCTTAAGGGTTCTACCAACTCCCAACAGTGGCACACTGGGGGCCACACCTTTACCACATGGGCCTTTGGGGGGCCCTCAACATCCAAACCATAACAAAAGTATGTTCCCAGAGGATGAGGAATAAGAGAGTCTGCTACTGGAACTCCTCATCCTCCCCAAGACCCTGGTAGCAACTATTCATTTCCCACTTAGTTTTGATGACATTATGCTGATAATGGAAGAGGAATGTCAGGATTTTTAGGGGACCTTAATTTCCATGGTCATCAAAAGTGACTTAGAAAAGGTTGTGAACACCAGACAGAAACAAAGCCATGCTTCTGCTCTGGTTTACATTCATACTTCTTCCAGAAAGTGCTCTTCCACTGTAGATGGAACCTTTTAAATTAGGGGTGAAGTTAGCTACCCAGAGACAGCTGGCCAAATGCGCATACTTCTAAGATATAACTAAGCCAAAGACTTCAGATGAAAATAGTAATTAACCACCAAAATAACCTTATTCAGCCTCTGTCCCCACACTGCTCCCGGCTGACACACAGGATGCTCCATTTCCTGGAGCGGTTCTCACACCAACACCACGCTGATGAAAAGCAGCTGACACAAGAGAGCTTCGCACTTAGCTCTGATCCTGCTAATCCTCTCTGGCTTGAAGTGACTTTTGAACACAGGTAGAAAAAACACCATGTAGCTTTCTAAAACCCAAGCACTAAAATACCACCCAAGCCCCACATTTTCTTTTAAAGACATGCTTTTCAAAGGAGTCTTAGTCACCCAAGACACAGCCAGCTTTCAATTATCTGAGTCACACAGTTAATAGGGCTTAGCTGTCCATGTGGGCCCCTGCTAGTCACTGTCAGCATGAGCTCCCATGATTGTGCCTTGGTAATTGATGGATTGTCACTGGGGACTGCAGAGTAGACTATTTACTATACTTAGGTGCACCTAACACAAATTGTGCATGTCCAGGGCTTCCAAAAGAACATAGAGTACAGCAGGTGTAATAGTCAGTTTTCTGTCACTATAACAAAATGCCTGACATAGGCTACTTATGAGGTAAAAAGAGGTTTACTATGACTCATAGTTCTAGAGGTTCTAAGACCAAGATCAGGCAGTCCTACTGGTTTAAGTCTTTGGGTAGGGTGGCAGATGCCAATGGCAGGAGCATGTATCAAAGCAAGTGCTCACATCTCAAACCAGGCAAAGAGAGAGAAGGCAGCTGGCATCCCACAGTCCTTTCCAGGGGCACCCTCCCTGTGACCAGAGGACCTTCCATAGTGTACCACCTCCAAAGAGCGCCACCGTGGAGATCCAATCTTTTACATAGGGACCTTTAGAGATCAGTCACCCAGACCATAGCAGTGGCTCAGCAAAACGAGTTAGTGCTATTCTTTTCAGTATCAAACTACTTTTTGTCTGGAATGGGGGTGGCACTGATTCTATAAATAAAATGTGCCTCTGAGCTGCACCTCTAAACAGGTGCTTTTTTGTGCTGAATCCCATCTTCATGTACACTGGCTACCTACTTTGCATCTCCATGTGGATCCCAACAGAGCATCTTAATTAAGCAGTCTGTGCCCAGAATTAAACTTTATTTACCCAGAACTCTTCCTCCCCCATATGTCCCAAATTCAGTAATAAGTGTCACTACCTCATCGCTCAAGACAAAACTCTGTGAGTCCTCGCTCATTTCCCCTGCCTGTCCTCTCAGCTCTTCATCCTACAAACGTCTCAAATTTGCCCACATTTGTGTCCTCACCACTGCCCCTCCTATCAGACCACCAGTTTTTTTTCTGAGGGTACTATAATAGCCTCCTCACCAGCTCCTGCATCCGCTCTATTCCCCTATAAATCCCTCTTCGCATAGCAGCTGGAGTGATTTTTTTAATGCATCAGGCAGATCATGTCTGTCCAGAATATTCTCTATTAAGAATAAATGTTCAAGACACTTATTACCATGAATGTGTCAGGGTCATTTATTTCAATCAGATATGAGAGAAGAAAGCCCCAGAGTTGATACGTTCTTGGGGAAAAATATAAAAAGAATTCAAATCCCAAGGAATTACAGATAGTGGGAAGAATAGTTTCCTATGCCAATTAGTATGTTTTAGGATGGCATTGCACTTTTAAAGTCTGGATGTATCTTTTAAAAGTTCTTATAAACTAGCCAGCACACCTTCATCAGAGCAAGAACAGAATAAGGCTCAATCCCACTAAAAGGGGCCTTAACCCCAACATGGGTTAGGACTGATATTCTAAGAGTCTTTAAATAGGATATCCTATAAGATTTTCCTAGCCTTTTCCTTAATGAGGAGCTATAAAAGGGTTTACAGCTCAGGGCCTGTCTCTCCATGACAACTGAGTTACATCTTTCACCTTCCTAAGATTCTTTGCTAACACCTGCTTATTAGAGTCCTGCACTGTCTGAGTTCATAATTTTAATAACTCTATTTTAATAACCATCAAAATCATAGGTCTTGCAGTTTCCCATGCAAGGGTGAGACTTACAATTTCCTGCATCCACATATTATTCCTTTGCCATATACCATTGTAGTCTTACTTTTTTTTTTTTTTTTGGTACCAGGGATCAAACTTGGGAACTTGCGCTTTCAAGGCAGGCAGCAGCACCACTCAGGTAAATCCCTGGCCATGCTGTTTTACTTTTTAAAATAAAATTTCTTATCCTGAAGTCAAGGTTCGGGGACAGCACCCACGGTCTTCTTTCTCCTCCTCACGTACTCCAAACTTTCAGAGGATTCTTTCTACTTCCTTCTGCCCAAATGCTTTTCTCAGGCTCTTTCTGGCAGCTAATTTTTCAAGTCTCAAATTAAACATCAGTTTGGTCTACTTGCATCAGCTGAGAACATGTTGAGCTACGAGCCGCAGAACACCAGCCTAGTTGTAGCATTTAAAAAGTAGATGTGTATTTTTCTTCCATGAGCCACCATGAGAGGTAGCTACTGGCTTTAGCCCAGCTGCTTGAGAATGTCATTCAGGACTTGGCCCCTAGGAGCATTCTACTCTATCAGACTTTCATCTTTCTTTTTTTTTTTTGTACTGGGGATTGAACTCGGGTCCTTGCACTTGTGCAGCAGGCGGCGAAACCACTGAGCTAAATCCCCGGCACAGACTTTCATCTTCATGCTTGCTTTCATCATCTGAAGAGGACCCTTGCCAATTCAGATGGCTCATTTATTTTGTTTGAGTGTGGGGAAAAGGCAAAAGACTTTTCCCTCACCAAGCAGGAGCTGAAGCCTCCCTTGTCTCACCAGCCCATTGGCCCTTGAGTCTCACTAGGTCCAAGCTAGTTACTCGCCCTTGGGAATGGGATGTCACAGTGATTTAGACCAAGCATGATTTATTCCTGGGGTGTGGAAGAGGCCTCTCACCATCATGAGTCCCATCTGCTTCCTTGAACATGCTAAGGTCCCATTAGAAGGTCCAGAGCTGGGAGTGGAAGGGACTGACCAGCATTGGCCAGACCCTGTTCCGTTGTATTCTGTTTGTGTCACCCTATTCGTGTAAGGTCTGGCGTAATTCTTTGCTGATGGTCTGTGGCTCTCCCACTGGAAGGGAGGCTCCTCTGTGCAGGCTGGGGCCTTGTCTGTCTTATTTAAGGCAGTCACTCCATAGCCTGTCAACCAATAAATGTTTCTTTGAATCTGTGAATGAAAATTCCCACTGCTCCTTTCTTTTTGGCCACTCTCTACGTATCAGCTGCTTTGTACACATTAGTGTGTGTAACAGGACTACTCTGTGTGGTTTTAGTAATCCATCTCATATAACCAATGCGGGAAGCTGGGGCATAGGAAAGGTGTAACGTTAGCCTGTGAAGTCCTCACAGTGAATGGCAGGGCTTGGGCTGAGCTCAGGTGTCCAAGCTCCAGGCCTAACTGACCCTTAGGTAACTAAGTGACAGTGTTGAATGTTGCAGGTACCTGCTGCTCACCAATCACCTTCACTTGAGCCATCCCTGTTTCACTGCAGCAATGGGAGACAGTTTCTTGGTATATTTTCTCATCTGTGTGGACAGAGTGTAGGATATTCTGGGTCCCAACACCACCAGAGGCCCTGGCCCCAGCCATAGTAGGCTGCAGATGCAGGTAGGTTGTCTCTCAGAGGGACCCTCAACAAACAGGCAATGTGAACTGGAAGAGAAATTCTCGGGCCTGTGTATTTCAGTTGGACAACTCTAGGGCTCCATATGTTGTTCACCACTGTATTGGAAGAGAACTCCAGTGACCCAGTGCCTAGTAGGCAGAAAACGGCCCCCCAAAGATGCCCATGTCCTAACCCCAGAACCTGTGAATATGTTCTTTCCTGGCAAAGGAAATCTTTCAAATGTGATTGAATTCCAAACCTTGACTTGGGGAGCTTATTCGGGGTTATCAATGTGGGCCCAGTCTACTCACATGGGTCCTTCAAAACAGAGACTTTCTCTCAGATGTGGACAGAAAGACCCATGATAACAGAAAAAGGGTCTGATGGATGTAATATTGTTGGCTTTGAAGATGGAAGAAGGGACACAAGCCAAGGAATGCAAGTATCTTCTAGAAACTGGGAAAGAGAAAGAAAGGATCCTTTCCCCTTTAGGATCTTGATTTCGGCTCAGTGAGACCTACCTTGGACTTCTGACCTACAGAACTGAAAGGTGCTAATTTTGTCAATGTTGTGTTAAGTTGCTACATTTATTTTCATTTGTTACAGCAGCAAATGATTAATTAATATGCTCAAGGGTACTGGTACTAAATATGCACTTACATTGGCTTTTTCCCCTTCCCTATCTCTCTCCACTCTCTAACTCCTACTTTCCAGTATTACATTTGCCTACACCCAAGTCCTATCCTCAGGTGCTGTTTAAAAGAGTACCCAAGCTCAAATCATGGATAGGCTTTCTACTGACCTTTGAGGGTCTCTGGTTTTCCCACCCCCATACTTCACCTTCAATGATCCTGGAATTCATTCAGGGAGCCACAAAGATCCTTAAAACTCCAAGCTTCTAGGCAAATTTACAAGTTAGTTTAAAAACCTATACCTTTTTCAAGTGAATAATTAATGTTATATTTGGATTCCAGTCATTTAAAAACTGTGATCATTTTACATGACATATTTTATTGATTTATTATTATTTCTCAATAAACATTGTCACCGTGATGTGTATGTTTTGGAAGGAACTCGAAGCCTGAAGAAACATTATTTCCAACTACAATATTTTAACTGAGCTCACCTCTTTTGAAATTGCCTGATGATAAAACTGATACTGTTAAGAAATATTAGTCATCCCTGGCATTAGGGAGAACATTATCCTCAGAAGTATTCAGCACCGGGATCTTCATGAGTCCAACAAAGGGCATGTCTATGACAACTGTTTGATTATTTACCTTCCTCCCATCTTCAAATTTCAGCCCACATGCAGGAGTTAGGTAGTGAGTCACAAGGCAGCATGGATTCTGAGATGTGGCAGCTGATCTGGTGGCAGACACCATGCAAGAGTCTTATACTACCTAACAGGCTCCGGTCCCCTCCAAGCTTCTTTGTGACACAGTTTTTCAATACTACTATTGCCCTGCTCAAGTCTGGACAGGGACAGGTCATGCTTTTTATAAGAATTACTATTGAAAATTTATTGGAAGCAAGTCTGCTCAGAAATTCTCTCCTGTACACAGAGCTGCCTTAGGACAGATGTTGCTATAAATAGCAAGCAAGGCAGAGACTCCCTGGGCTCTAATCCAATGCTTTGCTAACTTGTGTCATTGGTTCCTTGAGAAGGCAAGGGGCAGCTGTCTGCAGCGTTTGCTCTGATGAACAGCTGTTCAGCATCTGGTAGAAAGAGCTACTGCAGGGAGGCTGGCCCATGTCACCATCCCCAAGGCCACCTGCCAGCTGCACCGGGCCTCCTCCTTGGCTCAATCCAGGGCATCTTTAAAAAGTATGGGTGTGAAAGGAAAACTGCACTTCATACACCCATCTCAAAGGAGACAGAAGGCTTTAGTTGAATCAGATGACAAGTAAAGCAGCATATAAAATCCCCACCCATGTGTCCATCCTCAGGAGGGGTACAGCCTTTGAGCTTGTGAGCCTCCAGTGTCCACAGCAGGTGACTGCAGGACAAGTGGCCAATTCCACTGGAGAAGCTTGAAAATGCTCACTTGTCATCCCAGCTACTCGGGATGCTGAGGCAGGAGGATGTTGAGTTCAAGGCCAGCCTGGACAACTGTCTGAAAATAAAAAGGGGTGGGGATGTGCTAGAACTCTCCCAAGCTCCACCCCAGTACCAAAACCAAAAAGATTAAAACTTCACTCCAAGGTACTGCATAGACCAGTCAAGCCATAAAAGAGTGGTGAGCTAAGAGTGGGAATTTATATAACTCTCTGCATCAAAGAGGAGGGAGGACATGGGGGAGGGAAGGGACAAGGCTTTGTTCCAGCATCTGGAATTGGTTCGGAGTAAGATTTTGATGTGTGAAACTCTGCTTGGTTCCTCTCCATCTCTGCCGTGTTGGAAACCCTTCCTGCCCCAGGGACATCAGCTCCCCCGGGGCCCATAACTGTGGCATCTTTGGGCCAGGCAAGCTTCCGCTCCCAACCTTCCCTCCTCATTGCAATCAGCCTGTCCCGTGCCCCCATTCCCCAAGCCCTGGCGACTGAGGGGTAGTGACAGGCAAAGCAGTCATGGTAACTAGCTAAGACCTTCCACCTTTGAGAGAAAACAGTTCCTCTCCTCAGGGAAAGCTACAGGATTGGCACTTTAATACTGAGACCCAAACCCCTACGAATGCATGGCAGAGTCTCTACCCTCGCGGCTACCACATGGCCTCTGTCTGGTGGCTCTTCCGGCACATCCTGGCCACCACCATTTACTTGCTTGCCCTCTCATGCAGCCTTGCTTAAAGGTCACCATCTCAGAAACTGCTCTCCTTGACTACACCATCGAAAATTGCACTTCATCCACCCATCTCCCTTTACCTTGCTCTGTTTTCCTTTTTTATACTTAAGCACTACCTATCTACCTACCTACCTGCTGTCAAATGCTCCTATGCTATAATGGTCTACAAAGAGACAATAAAGAATGTAAGCTTCACAAGACAAACCAGTCTTTTTGTGCCAGGGGGCAAACTACCCTTTCCACCCTTTCTCAAAGACAGAGCTCACACATCATGTGGCCAGTGTGACTCTCCACGTTGGAGTCCCTCTCTTTAGGAAGTATTTTTTCTGTGGCAGCCTCAGGCCCCAACCCATGGATGTCTTGAAGTCACAGACAAATGGTTTCTTGAGTAACTTTTGCCTTTTTTACTGTTAGAATATATAGGTGTCTGTGATATTTGATTTCAAAGGGCTGATCATCCACCCAGAACACAATATTAAAAATGACTTTAAAATGGATAAATTTAAACTAGTAGGTTTTTTCCAAGAGGAACTAAGAAGTTAACTGAAATGGTTGTTATCCAAAATGTCCCCCCAAAAGGTGATGTAGCTAGCTGATGGGCTTATAAAAGTGAATCAGGAGGGCCCCAACCTCATCAATGGATTAATCCATTGATCTGTTGATGAGTTCATAGCTCAGTGGGTTTATTAGGAGGTGAGGCCTACTTGGATATAGCAGGTCATTGGGACATGGCTTTGAAAGTTTTATCATGTCCCTGGCCCCTTTTCGGCTCTTGAGTAGCTTTTGTCCACCATGCTCCTCCACTGTGATGTTTCTGCCTTGGAGCCAGCTGACCATGGACTGACACTTCTAAAACCATGAGCCAAAATAAACCTTTCCTCCTTTAAGTTGGTTTTTTACCTCAGATATCTCATCACAGTGACAGAAAGCACTGGGCCCCTGAAGGACCAGCTAGAGAAAGATTTAGAAATGGAAAACTGGGAAACAAGAAAAAAATCTGCCTTTTATAATCTTCTGCCTCCCCTCTCCTGTCCAGCAAGACCTCTTTCAATGCTTCAGCTACCCAACCCCAAGAAGGTCCATTTCTCATCCACTGCTCATCAGAACCTGCTCAGCAAGAGAGAATTAGTCAGTCAGTTGGAAAATAATGGATTCAACTTAAAACATTAGGTCTCTGAGGAATTGTGATATTTTAAACAGGAGAGATGAGATTCATCTTTAGAAATGAAACTCCAAATATTACTTTCTTTCAGAAAGCTGTCCCTAATACCCAGGACCATTTGGGGGTCCCATAATACTCTGTACCTGTGTCCATCTTGCATCTGCCACATTTCATGACAGATTGTTAAGTTCCATAGGGACAAGATGTCCACCAAGCTCTGAGGGTAGGTAGTTCTTGATACAGAGCAAGTGCTCATCATCACTGAAGGAAGGAACAAATGAATGAACGGCTGCATCTATTTCTCCTGGTGGACAAGACACCTCAAGGGCAGTAGTGGCAAATTATTAGCTTCGTATCTGAAAGGCAATAATGCAGAGTCAAGGTAGTACTCCATGGCCAGACTGCCTGGCTAAAATTCCAAATTTTACCACTTAGTAGCTGACTATGACTCAGTCTCCTTCCCTTTATAAAATGGATATAATAATAGTTTACTTACCTCATAGGATGAAGTGATGATTCAAGTACGTAGACAGGTTCCTACCACATAAGCGTTAGCTATTATTGTTCTTACAGGTGGAGTTCTTAGCGCCTGCAGAGCAGAGATTTGTAAATGGTCTCACTGAGCATTGGCCACAGATGGGCAAGGTAAAATGGTACAAATCCCCCTTTTCCCCAAACCCCACCTCGTCTATGAACACAGATAGTGGACCCTGAGCATAGAAGATAAGAAGATGAGGAGGAAAACTACCAAACATAAACTCCATCAATCACTAACCTCACTTCCAGGTGGGGAATACTTTGCTATGTTGTTTTCTGAAGCAGTACTCACCTCAGTGGAATTTTTACCAAATTTCCTTAGGTAACCACTTGAAATTGACTCCCTTTAACCAAAGACTTAGCCTTCGAGTAAACAAAATATACAGTTAGACACATTCATGTTTATAACTCTTATGTTTGCTGTCTTAGTCCTTTCGGCTTTCAATAGCAAAATACCACAGACTGGCTAGTTTATAATAGCAGAAATTTATTTCTCGCAGTTCTGGAGGCTGGGATGTCCAAGATTAAGGCAGAATTGGTGTCTCATAAACACCCGCTTTCTTGTTTGTAGCAGCATCTTCTTGCCGGGGTCTCTTTTATAAGGGCACTAGTTCCAGTCATGAGAACACTGCCCTCAAGACCAAGTCACCTCCTAAAGGACCCATTTCTAATGCCATCACATTAAAGGGTAGGATTTCGACATATGAAGCAGGGGCAAACCTTGAGACCACAGCATTTGTCTAGTCTAAAAAGTTAGGGTCTCTCTCCGTTGCCCAAGCTAGTCTCAAACTCTTGAGCTCAAGGGATCCTCAGCTTCCAGAGCAGCACGGTAGCACATACTACCATGACCAGCTTCTAGTCTTGATCCTAACCTTCAAGAAGAGAACACACGCAAGTCAAACATTTGACTACTCACAACCAAATTACTACTTGAAAACTAATCCTAGTCAAGTTACTTATCAGATGTATCAAAACATCCGAAGTTACATGGTCTGCGGGTAATTTATCTTCAAGTATATACTTATAAGGCAAATTCTGGGTCTCAGATTGATTTTTGAAATTTAAGAAAAAGACGTTTCAAAGTAAATAAGAATATCATAAGATGTGTACCCTTAACAAAAGCGAATTTCTTAACTTTTCCTGTTTTGGATCACCTGAACTAATCTGAAATGAGGAAAGGCCCCAAGTGATTTATTTTCCATCTGTTGCAATGAAATAATTGTATATAATATGAAGTTGCCATATGCAATAAATTCTGCTTTATTCTTTGTTTTTCATAATTTTTATTTAGTCTAATTTATTTATTTATAGTCAATACTCTACACACTAGTATGTAAGTGTCGTATGGGCATTATTGTTATTATTTGGCTTTGTTCACTGTTGTACTAAGAGTACCTGGCACAGCTGGGTACTCTTAGCTCAGCGGTTTCACCACCTGCTGCGCAAGTACAAGGACCTGAGTTCAATCCCCGGTACCAAAAAAAAGAGTACCTGGCACATAATAGTCACTCAATTTTTTTAAATTATTGCAAAAGAGATGGTGTCTTTTGAGAAAAATTATATTCTTGAAGTGAAATTCAAGCATCTAATCAAATTCTAGAGGCTTGTAAAAGCTCCTGTTCTCTAAAGCTCAGACCAGCATTTTCCAGAGCAGAAGCAAGGCACTAACAGGAAAATTATAAAGGGGAAGAAGGCCGGTGGTTACACCGACAAAAGAGCTCGAGAAGACGAGAGGAGCAATTGCTCAGTGACAGCAAGGGTAGGTGACTTTTGCTTTAACACAGAAAAACGGAAACTAGAATAAAAGTAGAAATATTTATGAGAAATTCTCTTTTGCTAAAAGATGTTCTAGAAAGGAAAAACATGATTACAGACTGAGCCTTCGAGGGCAAAGTCTTTGGTTTTCACTTCACATAGTATGAGGCCATTTTTTTCAAAGGCAATAATTTGCTGCCCATGAATGTGCGACTAACTATCGTGTAGGGAAATGTGGATATTGAATGTGTGGTCAAAGTCTGAGTGTAACTGAGTCTGCACTTTAGCCAGGGCAATGGCATGACTTTGGGCTTAGCTGCTCTAAGTTTTGGGTTTCTGCCGTATACAAAGGAGATAACAATGTGTACTTTCTCCTCACTGGGTTGTTTCGATGCTGAAATGAGAAAACACATGTGGAGCCATGGGTAACAAGTATCATGACAGCTCAGAAGGCACCAGCCTTTGTTATAAAGATCAGCAGATCCCACCACTGTGGGGCTCAAACTCTGGGGATGTGTCTTACAGGAGCATCTGTCTCTCCTAGACGGTGACCCGTGAAGATCTAGTCACTCTTTCCCCAAGATGCCTTGTTTTCCCTCAGTGTCTGGCCTTTGCATTTACTGTCCACTCTGTCACTTTACTCAGCCACTCTTTCAATGTTTATTCATGGGCCAGGGATTTAGCTCAGCGGTTTCGCCACCTGCTGTGCAAATGCGAGGACCCACGTTCAAACCCCAGTGCCAAAAAAAAGATTCAATGTTTATTCGTCACCATATCTGCAACTTGGCAGAAGGCCTAGCTGCAGTAAAAGCTCAAGGAATACTTATTAAAATAACATTACTTAATAGTAATGTTACCTTACCTTTAAAAGCTATATTTTACCAATTAACATGACTATCTTTTTTAACAGCATCTAGAATAAACACCACAACAGAAATTGGAACATGTTCTAAAAACCCGTCAAACAAAAAGTCCAAATATTGTATCACAGGATAAGTTTGGGAAAACAGCACTGGAAAAGCTGAGACAAAAACTAATCATTTGTGCTAGAAGTTCAGGGACTCAAAACTTTAAAAATTAAGACTTTTGTTTTGTCTGACCAAAATGGAGTTGCAAGGATTAAATTTGCCATTATACCTGAGATAGAAAATGTGAAACAAAAGTTTGAAAGCAACTAAGTACCAAGCAATAATGATCTCTGAGAAAAAGGAAAGGAAGTGAGTCTTCCATGGCCCGGATCAGGCCTGTGAGAGTTTTCACAGCACAGTGAGGGAAAGTCCTGCAGACAAGGAGCCCAGGAGATGCAGCTGAGAGGCGGGGTCTAGAGAGACTAGAGTTCCCAGGCCAGGAGGCTGCAGAGAGGGTGCTGCTCAGGGAGAGAAACGGGGATCCCCCTTGGGGCTTCAGCTTCATGCTCATCAGTAAGTAAGGCGAGGCCACTCCTAGGGGCAGGGGAAAAAACTACTCAAAATGAAAGGCAGTACGTCTGGTGTTCAAGCCCATCCAAGAATACTATCTCTTTCCACCAGCCAGACAGGAAACTCTCTCATTCACAGGCCACAGCTAGAGCTCAAGAGACCTTGGTTAGCAGCGGGGGATAATTGGGCCTGAACTGAGTACTGCTCTCCACTTACCTAACACATCTCAAAAGCAAGACCTGAAGGGATCAATTTTTTTTATATCCTTTTATTGGTACATTTTAGGTGTATAATATAATGATATTCATCATTGGAAATTTGTACCTTTACATAATCTCTCTTGGTTTTTATTTTTTCCCCCTTTCCCTGCCCTCCCTATTTACAGAGACTTTGTTTCCATTTTTTTCCTTTTGTCATATTAATCCCATTCCCTTCTTTCCTTTCCCCTACCCCTCCCACTTCCCCTTCCCCTTTGCCCCTTTTCTTCCTATTTCACATTATCTGTTATACCTTTTAGTCCTTATTTACACTTTCAGTTTCTCACACTAGAAAAACTCTTCAGTACTTACATGTGTGTCCTATTTGTTTCATTTAAGAGTATTGCCTCAATGTGCATCCATTTAGCAATAAAGTGTCTCTAATTTCTCATTTTTTATGGCTGAGTAGTACTCCATTTTATTTTTTAAAAAACCACATTTTCTTTATCCAGTCTCCAGTTGATGGGCATTTGGGCTGCTTCCAAGTTTTAGCTATTACAAACTGTGCTGCTATGAACATGGGTGCACATATATCACTGTGGTATGATTCTTTTAATTCTTTGGGGAAGATACCCAGCAGGGGAATAGCTGGGTCAAATGAGACTTCCAGTCCTAGTTCTCTGAGGTATCGCCATACTGATTTCCACAGTGGTTGCATCAGCCTGCACTCCCACCAGCAGTGGAGCAGGGTTCCTCTTTCCCCACAGCCCCACCAGCATTTGTTATTAGTTGATTTCTTTTTTTTTGTATATCCTTTTATTGGTACATTTTAGGTGTACAATATAATGACATTCATCACTGGAGATATGCACCTTTACATACTCTCTTGGTTCTTATTTTTCCCCCTTCCCCTGCCCTCCCTTCAGCCTCTCCATCCCTCCCTATTTACAAAGACTTTGTTTCCTTTTTTTCATTTTTTCATATTAATTCTATTTATTAGTTGATTTCTTGATAGCAGCCATTCTTTCTGGGATGAGGTGGAATCTCAGCGGTGTTTTTATTTACATCTCTCGGATGACCAGTGATGTTGAACATTTTTTCATATGTTTATTTGCCATTTCTACTTCTTTGTGTGAGAAATGTCTGTTCATTTCAGATGCCCATTTTTGGATTGGGTCTTTAAATTTGGGAAGACTGATTTTTTTAAGTTCTTTATAGATTCAAGATAGTAGACCTTTGTCTGAGGGATTGCTGGTGAAAATTTTTTCTGAAGGGATCAATTTGGTCTCAAATAACTTCTTTGCACTCCAGAACCAATCTCAAAAGTATAGGAATACAAAAATACTATCCAATGCCCAACATGATAACAGTCACATTGCGCATGTTAGGGACTGAATGTTTGTATCTTCCCCCTCCAAAGAAATTCTTATCCTCAAATCCTAATTCCCTCTATGGCAGTATTTGGAGGTGAGGCTTTGGCGAGGTGCCCAGGTCATCATGGGGTAGGGTCTTCATGAGTGAGACTGGTCCCCTTAGAAAAAGACATATGGGAGTTTGCTTTTCCTCTTTCAACCCTATGCCATGTGAACATATGGAGAGCGGTGAGCAGTCCATAGCCACAAGAGGGGGCTCACCAGAATCAACCATGCTGGCATCTTGATCCTGAATTTATAGTCTCCAACAACTATAAGAAGTAAATATTTGCAGTTTACGAGACACTCAGTCTACGGTCATTTTTTAAATCAGACCAAATTGACTAAGACAATCTGCAATCCAACTTTTTTAAATTACCAGGCATGCACAGAAGCAATAATATGTGATTCATGATGAAAATAAACAAAAATCAATTGCATTTCTGTACACTAACAATATATAATTGGAAAGTAAAATTTTAAAAACACCACTATTTACAAGAAAATTAAATATATGAAATAGTAAGGGACAAATCTGACAAGGGGTGTGAAAGTCTTCTATACTAAAAACTAAAAATATTGTTGATAGTAATTAAGACCTAAAAAAATGAAGAGAAATAGCATGTTCGTGATTCAGAAGAATTAATATTAAGACATTCATTCTTCCCAAATAAGATGTTCCCAAATAAATTCAACTTATTGCCACTCAAAACACCAGAAAGTTCATTTGCATAGAAACTGACAAGCTGATTCTAAACTTCAAGGAACTCAAAATGGTCAAAACAACTTTGAAAAAAAAAAAAAGAACAAGGCCGGGGATGTAGCTCAGTGGCACTGCACCTGCCTGACAAGGGCAAGGTCCTGAGTTTGATCTCTGGTACCAGAAAAAAAAAAAGACTAGAAAAAAAAAAAGAATAAAGCTGAAGGACTAATAGTACCTGATTTCAAAATTTATTGTGAAGTCACACTAATAAAGACAGGTAGTATTGTCATAAAGATAGCAATGTAACAAAATAGAGTCCAGAAATATATATATGTGGCAACTGATTTTTAACAAAAGTATAAAGGTGACACAGTGAAGAAAAGATAACTTCTGCAAAATGGCGCTAGAACTGGATATTCATATGCTAAAAATGACTTTGAATCAAACGTTATGTTATGTACAAAAATTAACACAAAATGGGTGATAGGCCTGGATATAAAACCTAAAACTATACAATTTCTACAAGAAAACTTAAAACTTTTTTTAGCTTGGAGTACTACTCAGTAATAGAAACAAATAGATTATTAATATGTGCTCCAACTTGAATGCTGATTACACAGACGCCATGAGGAGGACATCTTATAAGATTCCACTGTATGAAATTCTAGAAAAGGTAAAATTATTTACAATATTAGGAAGCAGAGATGTGGTGGCTTATGGATGGATTGGAGCATAGAGGGACCGGAGGGAAGAATAGCAAAGGGGCCCGAGCAAACCTTCTGGGTGATGGATATGTTCACTATCTTGATTGTGTGATGTTTCTCCCAATTTCTACATATATCAAAAGTTATCAAATAATACCCCTTGAACATGTATAGTATGCTGTACATCAAACTATTTCTTTTAAAATTATCTGCAAATAATATTCTTAACCTTTGGCCCTTGACTCGGTCAAGATGGCTTCTCATATATAACTTCAAAGAATGGATCTTCACTGGAAAGCCGTGTTGTACACAAATACTTTCATGGTATCATAGTAATAGCTACAGTTCTAGCACTAGACCTAGAGGAAGTATTTAACATGTGTGTGACTAAGGTACTGCATGCTTAGTAGTTATGTGGCTCTAAAATTTGCTGAACTGTAAAAATATGATTTCCCAGTAAGGTGTATTTAAGAGCTGACAAGCAAGATGCCAAGAGCCAGTATTTCTTTCCAATACACAGGAGAAGGTGGAGGAACCATGGAGCAAGCACTCCCCTAAAAGTGGTCCAGAGAACAGCGATCTGATGGTGACTCAGACTCTGAGTTACGCCCTGTGTCATTGACCTCAAACTGCTGAACAGAGACAAAAATCAAACTGGCATGGGGAAAATACTCACTTCTGGTAGAAAAGCTGCCTGTAAATTGGGTCCTAGAAGGAAAGCAGTTTAATTTATGCAAACACAAATGAACTTAAAACAGAAACGAAAGAGAGCTGCTATAACTCATACCAAATATTTAGTAGCTTCAATTTTTATTTTTGTTGCTGAGTTCAACTCACAAAAAAACAACAATATTTATTTAACACCTAAGGCTGTTAAGCATTAGAATAAATCATAAGAGGCAATGAAATCTCTTTTTCCAAAAAAACCATCTTTATTTAACCGAATGGATCTATACAGAATGAGATATGTGCAGATTTTTCAGGAAACCAAGGAATGGATGAGATTACCAGCTATGATGCCTCTTTGTTTATGACTTTTTATATTTAAACTTTAATGGCCATCATACCTTCCATAAAGCATTAATGGGCCACTGAATAATTTCCTCCGTATCATAAGAATTGAATCTGAATAACATAGAGGATATATTTAGTGTCAACTTGGCTGAACAGGGTCTCAGTGAATGGAGAAAATATATTTGGAAGTTCTATCCTACAGTTGAAATACTGTGGATATCCACTCATGAAACAAATACAGATGGTTCAAGTCAATGAATTTTTCAACTTTATCATGGTACAGACATGGTACACATTCAGTAGAAACCACACTTTGATTATTTATGTATTTATGTATTTATGTATTTATTTATTTATTGCGGTACTGAGGATTGAACCCAGGGCCTTTGCACTGAATCATATCCGAAGCTTTTTTTTTCTTTCTTTCTTTTTTTTTTTTTTTTGGAGACAGGGTCTTGCTAAATTGCTAAGTTGTTCAGGCTGGGCTTGAACTTGTGATCCTCCTGCTTCAGCCTCCCAGCATGCTAGGATTACAGGTGTGCGCTTCCATCTCCAGCTCATACTTTGAATTTTGATCTTTTCCTGGACTGGGGAAGTGTAGACACATCCTCTTATAATGCTGGGCCATGACAGCAAGCCATAGCTCTCAGTCAGCCAGGGGATCACAAAGGGAAACAATCAATACTCTGTGGCACACTGTGTGGCTAAGCTAGGATGCTTGGTACCTTAGGCTTAGTAAATGAATTTTTGACTTAAGGGTGTTTTATAAGCTCATCTTGAGTTGAAAAGCATCTGACAGTCATTAAATTTCTGTTATGTCCTAGATGTGTGCAGAGGTGGAGAAACCACACACAGGGTCTCTGACTTCATGGAGCCCATGGGGAGAGAGAAGATCCCAAAATGAGTATACAGTTACACATTGTAATAAGTGGAACAGATTGTGTGTCCAGGGTGGCAGAGAAAGCCTCCTGAGCTGCCTAGCTGTGCTTTTCCTTCTCTCCAGTAACAAGAAAGGCACTGCTCCACTGCCCCCTAATTGTAGCAGCTTACAGTGTTCTTGCATTAGTAGTAATTATGTGCACTTGACGTTGTCGTGCTCCAAGTGCAGCAGCCTACCCAACCAGCATGGGTCACCTTTCCCTCCTCACAATCCCTGAATCGCTCACAGGCAGGGCAGAGGTACGTGCTGCACACAGAGCCTGCGCCTGCAGGCGAGGCCACAGGGAGCACTGAGCTCCTGGGTATGCAGAGCAGAGCCTGAAGATCTGCGTCAGTCCTTTAAATCATACACATAAAATTTAGCCACGCTTATGTAAGCAGGGTCCAAGTATAGCTTGGAAAGAGAAAGGAGAGCTTTGCTACAAACAGCAGGAGAATTTTAAATTATTTCTAGCCTCCTTTCCTGTCCCTACTGAACGCTTGACCCCTCCTGTGTACCCTGCATCCCTAGGAAGAACAATGCAGCCACTCGCTCAGAAAAGCCAAGTCTTGAGGACACTCCTGAGACTTCTCCGGCTTCCTCCATGATCAGTGGCTTACTGAGACCAGTTGGGTGATAAGCAAGGTGATTCATCATTATATCTTTTTGTGTTTTTATCATAATTGTCACTGCACTAGTTATATCTACTTTTGATGTTCAAATACTAATGTAAATCATGAACATGATAAAAAGGCTTTTCGACATGGAGTGGATCAGAAGAGTAATGGAAGTAAATGCTTTTGAAATGTATTTCAGTAAACCATGACAAGACTTCTTAGTGCCATTGTTTAAAAATCCTACTAATATTTGTATACCAGATGTTAAAGAAATCCCAGGGTGTGCTATGGGGAATTGGATACAAAAACATGCATTATGTCAGGTTAACAGAAAATATCTACTCTAACATAATATCTACACACAGATGCTCAGTAAATGCCCATGGCATTTGTACCAAGAAATTATCATGAAGTACATGGCCCCATCTTCTGACATCAAATAATTTCATAGGCCCCCACATATAGACATTGAACTCTTACACGATTGAGCATATATGAAAATGACAAAAAATAAAGTCACTATGTGGTATGGTTTATATCTAAAATGTTCCCCAAAGCCTCATGCACTCATAGGTGGGGATTTTGTAAAGTGATTTCATTATGGGGCTTATAGTCAACTTACTGGAAGAGGTGGGTAAACTGGGGGTGTGGCCAGAAGGTTCTATCTCTTCCCTCCTCCTCCCTTGATCATCCTTCCTGTCCGCCATGCCACGAGCAGCCCTCCTCTGCCATGCCACCATGCCTTGGAGCCCAACAACTATGGAATGAAACCTCTACCAACTGTGAATTGAAGTAAATCATTCCTCCTTTAAGTTGTGGGTGTTGGGTACTGTGTCTCAGCAATGAAATAGTAATTAAGACACTGTAAATTTCCATTAAAGCTTGTGTAAGTATAAAACTTAGCCCACTAATGCTGTGAGGTTTAGAGTCCTCTTCAACTCACCTTGATTGGCTGCCAGTGAAATGGCAGATCAAAGTTCACTTTCCATTAAAATTTAAATAAGGTCACAATTAGCAGGGCTATTCTGTGACTATTTAAATATACTACATAGTATAACCTAAAAAGCTATACAAAATCAAATGACCTCCAGTTTAATTATCTTGTGAACATGAAACATAGCTTGCCATTAGATGTTTTGGTGGTTTCTAGGACATCATTATCAATCAGAGAGCTTCATATTAATCTTAAATGAACTGTGAAGTTAACAAGCTTCCATAGCTGAGATTCAGGTGGAGAAATTCATTTTGGAAAGCATTTAAAACTATCAACCACATGAATGTCTGAAAAGATAGGAAGAGTGGGTGATAAAACAGAAAGAAAATAAAGATGAAAAATGAGGAAACAATGTCTCAGTGCAAAAAGTTTGTGATTCTTTTAATAATCAACCCTTAGATAATTTGGCTGAAGATACAAAAAGGAAAATAAATATGCTTTCCTCAATAAGCATTGCTTTAAAATAAGAAGATAGGGAGCCAGGGATTTATCTCAGCAGCACCATGCCTGCCTTGCAAGTGCAAGGTCCTGAGTTCGATCTCCGGTACCAAAAAAAATAAATTAAATTTAAAAATAAAACAAGGAGATAGGGCCAAAAATCACAGAGATGAAGCCAACTCCAAAGGGCATCAGACTGGACCTTGAAACTCTGGGTGAGAGCCCGTCAGTGTGATTGACAGGAGTTTTACAAACTCCTCAGGAATCTGTTACGAACCTAAAACAAAACCACAAGAGCTGTTGGTATTTGTTTCTGAAGAAGCAAAGAGAAATTAAACCCATGGCCCTCGCTAGTCTGGCTCACCACCGTGCACTTTGCCCAGCTCAGCCCCAAGCTCCCGGCAGACTGATGCTTGCACACTGATCGAATGGCACATTGCTTCGGAAATATCATTGTTGGCCCAGTTTCAAGGCTCTGAAAAGCCACATCACTGTCCAACCAGCGTTGGTGCTCAACCTGCTGTACAGTTCATGGGATGACTCCTTCCTCCTGGGTGGGATGCTTAGCAATGAAACCCAGGTGGTGGACTGACCTATGAATCACCTGTGACTGTAGACCCCAGCCTTGGCTGTTCCTGAGAGCTTAGCTGATGCCCCGGCTGGCTCCACCCTCAGGGATTCCAACTTATTTCATTGGTTTGGGAGTGGCCTGGCCATCCGTGTGTGTGTGTGTGTGTGTGTGTGTGTGTGTGTGTGTGTCTCTCTCTCTCTCTGTGTTTTAACAATTACAGATTCACAGAAAGTTGCAAAGTTTTCCTAGGAAATTGACATTGGTGCAATGGGTGAGTATAACTCACTGCTACTGTATCACATGTGCAGATTTGTATAGCTAACACTGCAACTAAGATACAGAGCTATTCCATCTTTACCAAGATTTCCCTTGTAATACCTCTTCACAGTATCACCTCCACCCACTTCTCGCCACCATCTATGACCCCTCACAAATGCTAATCTATTCTACATCTCTATTTGTCCTTTCAAGAATGCTATATAAAAAAAGAATATTATATAATTCTTTTGATATTGGAGTTTTTCATCAGCACGATGCACTGAGATCCATCTAAGTTTCTGTATGTATCAATAGTTCAGTCCTTTTTATTGCTAGTACAGATATACCACAGTTTTGGGCTACTAAAAATAAAGTTGCCATGATCATTTGTATAAAGGATGGTGGGTGGGAATATAAGTTTTTGTTGCTAGATTGTAAAATATTTAGTTGCTAAAGAAACTGCCAAAGAGTTTTCCAGAGTGGCTGTACCATTTTACATTCCCACCAGCAATGATGAGACGTTTAATTTCTCCTCATTCTCGCCAACATTTGTTGTTGCTCTATGTTTTATTTAAGCCATTCTGTTAGATGTACAGTAAAATTCAACTGTGCTTTAGTTTACCTTTCCTTCATGCCACTGGTGTTGGATGTCTTTTCATGTGCCTATTTGCCACATGTCTATCCTTCTCAATGAACTCTGCCTTGATGACTTTTGCCCATTTTTTAATTCAATCTGGGCATGGGCCAGGGAGATTGGGAATTTAAAATAGAGAATTGAAAAATTCTGTAGTGTTTCTAAAATGCAGCCAAATTTTGGAAGCGCTGTCATATTATAACCTCTCTGTGTGGGTACTCTCTAAACGTCAGTTGTAACACGGGTGCTAAAATTAAAATAAGGCCAGTCTAGGTGCCAACAAATTAAATATGGAAATATGGGTGCAGTCCAAGAGAAAGGGAATGAAAGGTGTTTTCCATGACCTCAGATTGTTTGCATATTATCACCACAGGGCTGGAAGAGGATAGTTCTAGAAGTGTCATCCAAATACCTCTGGCTTCAGAATCGTGTGTGTGTGTTTGTGTGCATGTGTGTGTGTGTACAGATGAGCACCTGTGCGTAAAATGGTGATTTCCGAGTCCCTACTGAATCAGAGTATCAGTCAGATTTCCATCACTAGGACAAAAATACCTGGAATACACGATTGATTGATTGATTGATTGATACCGGGGATCAAACTCAGGACCTTGCGCTTGTGAGGCAGGCACGGTGCCACTGAGCTAAATCCCTGGCCCTGGAATACACAATTTAAAGGAGAAAGGATTTATTTTGCTCATGATTTCAGACCGTGGTTGGTGGATTCCAAGGCAGAAGCATCACGGTGGAGGGCCTGGCAAAGGAAAGCTGCTCACCTCCTGAGAAAGCACAGAGACAGAGTGGGAGAGGCCAACAGAAAGGAAGGAACCAGAGACAAGACACACCCTTCAAAGGCATATCTCCACTTACCTTCCTCCTCCCATGAGGCCCCGCAGCCAATAGCCCATTCAGCTATGTCCTTGTCGGTAGCCTGATCAATGGAGTCCTGTAATCTGAACTGTACACATTGAGCTGGTTGTACATAGAGAGAGCAGAGCTCCTTGACATGGTAAACTGTACAGTGTTGAAATTTACTTCTATCCTACTTGGAACCCTGTAGTTATGGGAAAATAAGCCACACCCTTTACACACATGTGGCCCCAAGTCTGTTTCCATGGCCATCTCTCCAAGCCCATTCAGGTGAAAGCTCTTTTGTTTTCCAGCTTCTGTCCTGAGTCGTCTTGGAGGGTTGCCTGAATTCTCTGAGTGGCTTTGTCATAATTGACATTTTGATGACATGTCCAGCCTTGCTGTCATGATCCCTTGGTGCAGTGCCATTTTCTTTGAGCCTCAGGTACATCATGAAGGGGAATGATGAAATGGTTTCCTCTTTTCCCATCCCAGACTTTAAACTGAATCCTCCCTCCAAAGTTTCTACCCTTTGGGGATCACAAGGGGCTAATTCCTCAGAAATTAGCCCAGTAGCTGTCAAAAGCAGGGCCCAAGGCAAGCTTTAAGGTACAAGGCCCTGACCCAGCACAACAAGAGTCAGAGAAAATTCAAGGTGATGCAGAAACCCTGCCTGTTGCTCTGCCATGCCAGATGCTCCGAGTGGGCCATGTGGAACCATTGCCACCTTGAAAATGTCTGTCGCAGGGGAGGAAGGGAGAGAAGAATTTATTTTCTGGTTCTGTCTCCTCTCACTGGTCAAAGCTAGTCCTTTGGGAGTCAGCTCCCCTCAATTTGAGGTTGCCACCTGGCCTCCAAGCAGCGGCAGAGCAGCCATCTTCTATGTGGTCAGCAAGGGGAAGGAAGTGCCCTGAGGTGAGGCCTGGAGCTTCTATGGGGTGGATACAACATCACCCCTCAGCCTGGGGTGGCTGCATCTGCAGATGGTGACAGAGATGAAGTGAGTGTGGGAAGCTGGGGGTCCCCATTGGGCGAACAGGGAGGGCCCAGCCGACAGATGGAGCCAAGCAAATCTGGGAAGACCCACACCCAGCACCCTTTCCAGTTTGTGATGTAGTATTTGAGTATCCATCAGGGTCCTTGCTTGTGAGCCACAAGAACATGCCTCACTTCTTTAACCCAGAAGGGGATTCATTTACTATACATTTAAAAGCATTCAGAGGGCCGGGGATTTAACTCAGTGGTTCCGCTGCCTGCCTTGCAAGCATAAGGTCCCGAGTTCGATCCCCGGCACCAGTAAATAAATAAATAAATAAATAAATAAAAGCATTCAGAGACTGAAAAATGACTGGGCTTATAGAACAAGCAATGAGGGCTGGGGATTTAGCTCAGTGGTTTCGCCACCTGCTGCACAAGCGCAAGGACCTGAGTTCGATCCCTGGTACCAAAAAAATAAATAAATAAATAGAACAAGCAATGAGAGGTACAGACCAGGTAGCAAAAGTAACAACCCAACCCCAGTGTCACAGTGACAGAACCCATAACTCTCCCTCTACCATGGCCCAAATCACTGTCTTCCCAAGAGATTATACACAGCATAGAGCAAGCCTCCGAAATAGCATCAGGGATTTGAGCTTGTTACGGGTTTAACTGTTCCCCTTTTCCCCAAAAACTTCATATGTTGAAGTCCTAACCCCCAGTACTTCATTCAGGATGTGCCCTTATTTGAAGACCAGGTCTTCACAGAGGTAATGGCATGAAAATAAGGTCATTAAATGGGCTCTAACCCAATATGACTAGTGTCTTTACAAGAAGGGGAAAGTCGGACAGGGACACGCAGAGAGGGAAGATGGTGTGAAGAGACAGGAAAGGGCTACCTCCAGCCAAAGAGCAAGGCCTGGGACAGACCTTCCCCATTGCTCTCAGAAGGCACTGGCCACCCCAACACCTCCCTTTCGGCTCCTGGCCTCCAGAGCTATGAAACAATAAATTTGTGCTCTTCAAGCCCCCTGGTTTGTGATACTCTTAATGGCAGTCCCAGCAAGCTAATGCAGTGCTAGAGAGCCATGGGTGGGGGGAAAGAAAGAATTCTCCCCAGTCTGTTAAACTCTTTGCAGAGTGCTAAGCACGTGGATATACTTATGTCACCTCACTGTGGAGTTGCATGATCTGTGCAGTCACCCAGGGCTCTGTTCTCAGACACACACAGCCCTTGGTTTAATCTCTGCTTGAAATTCTTCATAATTTTTTGGGGGGGGGTACTGGGGATCGAACTCGGGACCTTGCGCTTGCGAGGCAGGCGGCGGCACCACTGAGCTAAATCCCTGGCCCCTCTTCATAATTTTTTTACAAAGAGCCCCATATTTTCATTTTCCATTGAGCCCCACAAATTTATATAGCACATCCTATCACTTGGTTATCACAGCAATTCTAAGAGGTTAGACAGAGATTTTTATCATTACTTACATTTATTGATGATGGAACCAAAGCTGGGAGATATTAAGCCACTGAATCAAGGTCAACAGAATTACCCAGAATTAGATCCAGAACTGAGATGTCCAATGTAAATATCTCGGTTTTACACCCAGTTTTGAAATTCTGTATTTCTAGAACCTATCTAGGAGGGGAAACTTGGACAGGTTTGGAAGTAAGCCCTTTAACATAGCTGTCTTGCCTATAGTTGGACATGTGAAAACAGGCTCCGTGTCTTCTACTGCCCCTTGATGCCCCTGTCACCTAGTCAAGGGGTTCCTCTCCCTGCCTCAACTGTAGCATCACCTATACTGCTGGTTTTCTCTAGTCAACTTTTATCAGTGTTCCTTTTAGAGGGTTCTTGCCTGCCTGGACCCCAGGTCACCCTGACTTGGTGTGACTGTTAATCCTGATATACCAGCTTCATTAGATTAAGAACTACCTCGTGGGTTAGTAAAGCATACTCCTGGGAGTGTCTGGGTAGGTCACTGAGCTGTGAGATTGTGTACTAAACATGGTTCCTCACTCTCAAGCACTGTTCCCCTGTTCTGTTTCCCAGCCACCATGAACTAAGTAGCTTTGTTTCACTACACGTCCCACCTTGATGTTTTTGCCTTTGACCATGGACTGAATCTCCTGAAATCAGGAGTTAAATTAAACGCTTCCTTGTTTAAATTGTGGGTATCAGGTATTGTGTCTCAGCAATAGGAAAGCTTAGTAATACACTTTGGGCTTGGATAGAAACTGATATGTTACTAGATCTGTGGCATTAGCGAGGGTCCTTGAGAAAAACCTTTAAGAACAATCAATTAACCTCTTCCTTGGTTCTAGTCATTCAGCCTCTTGTTTTTCCTGGGATAAACCGACCTTGTACAACATTATGAAGTCTCACTATCTCTCACAGTTTATATCTTCACTTTCTCCTCTTCCCTCTCTTTTGTGTTCTTGCTTTATCGATACTCTTCCAGCAGACAGATGTCCTTGCCCTTTGCCCTGCCTTTGAATGTACTACCTTTTCCACAGCTCTTGTGCTACCAGTTTTCCACCGCCTCTCACTTCTTCAAAGCTCTGTCCCTAGCATCACCAATACACCTATCATCAGCACCCCGAAGAAACATTAAACACCAATTGTGCTTCATTAGATCATTTTCCAAATGCACAAAAATTTATAAAGGGGGCAACAGGAGGTTTGGAAGTTTTAACTTTTTTCTTTACTACAGAATGCAGCCTTGTAGGGTGAGGTACACAGTAGTTATCCTTTGCCTTTGTTCAATCATCCACTGAGAAGCACACAAGTTGTTGGCCCACATTCCTTCCTCTGGAAACAGCTTCTGTCCCCTTTGGTGTGGGGTTAGTGGGCCTGCCAGCCTTCTCATTGTCTTCTCCATGACTTAGAGTGGCCAGCATGGGAGCATGGATTCAGGATCATACTTGATGATGGGCAGATAGAAACTGGAGAGGGAAGGTATCTCTTCCTCTAGGAATGGAAAAAGATGGAGACCAAAGCTAAAAAATTAAAAAGGACACCAAAAAGGGTGGAAGCTTAGATCTGGATATAAAGATTACAAATTGAGAACTCTCCACTGATGGTTATGCACTCACAGAGTCAATAGAGATTGAACTGAACAGTAGCTGTTTAGAGTTTTAAGGGTTGGTGGTGGTAGAAAAAATATGTGCAGCAAAGAGGGGCCTTGAATGGCTATGGGACCATTTTTAGGACCTTTTTATTAGTGTATGGGGATTTCTGGATTGATACAATGCTGGGGGCAGGGTTGGCTTTGAGAGGCAAAAATGCTAGACACCTGCAGGGTGCAGAATGAGGGACTGTCCAAGTAGCCACTCTACCACTGCAGGGGAGAAGAAGGCCAACCATAGAGGGAAGCGGCCTGGTGTCATGGAGGGAATGTGTGTGCCCACCCCTGCTGATGCCTGAGCCCCACTCTCAGGCTGTAGGGTTTTCTTGTGAGCCTCTTCGAGTTGGGTTCAGTCCCTTGCAATAGGAAGGGAATGAACAGTTTCATATACACCAAGAGTGAAGTGCTCTGAGCTTCTGCAGTGGTCTCCCGTACGTCTCTCATTTTCATCACATTAAATTAGCCCTGCATATTAAAGCAGGTATGCCTTCCATTTACCCACAAATCTGACCACACCATTCCCCTGCCTCAATTTCTTCTTGGCTGTTCTTTGTCCAGAGACAGGAGAGCAAGGCACAGAAAGCCCTGGTGCTGACTCCTCACCAGTCTCACCTCTGGCCTCTTCACTCCAGAGAAGCCGAATCATCTGAAGATGTCTGCTCTTTCATAGCCTTGCTTATGTGGGGCCCTCTGCCTGGAGCACATTTTCTACCTCTCTTTTCCAGACTCAGCTCAACCATTAGATTCCTTACATGAAGTCTTCCTTAAACCCTAGTAAGATTTTTTTTTTTTTGGTACCAGGGATCGAACTCGGGACCTTGCATTTGCAAGGCAGGCAGTGGCACCAATCAGCTAAATCCCTGGCCCAACCCTAGTAAGAATAATGCCCCTCTTCTGTGCTCCCAAAGCACACAGGCTAGACCCCTAGCATACAACCACTTTATGTTGTCATTTGCTGGTGTGTCTGTCTCACTAAAGACTCTCAGATCCAGGCCTTGTACCTTACTCAACTTTGTCTTCTACGGCACCTAATGTACACTGGCCAACATATAGTAGTCCTCAGAAAAGGTACTGTCAAACTGAACTGGCCCCTGTTACAGGCCAAATATGAAAGTCTTTGTGATGCATCAGGTCATTATGTCATTCTGGACCACATCAGAGATTACCTGGCATTTATAGCATACATCATTCTTTGAATGAACTGCTCATGTACTTGTGACTATTTGTACGGCACTGTATGAAGAGTTCTTTACAGACAAGTAATTTTTTAAATCACATGAGTTACTGAGTTGAACAAAGGAAAACAATGGAATTGTTACCATAAGGCTAACAGAACAAAAGCATTTGTTATTTGTGCATGGCCATTTTAGTTCCTTAGCGAGTGTGGGGTGTCGCGACAAGCGACAGTGCTCTCTAGGCAGAGGTGGTGGGCCAGTCTACCCAGGTGTCTCCTTGCTGGAACGTTACAGGCAATGAGATTATTCCTGAGCCAGCACATGGCTGTTGCTCTTTGGCCCATCTGGGGGTAGAAGACACAGGTCTCCGTGGTGTCTGGAACTCCAGTTCCCTATCTGTGCATAGACACTCCCTGCTTTTCTCCTGACTGTCTCACAGCACCCTGTTGTTTCTACAGTTTGTATCTCAGAGAAGACAGCAGGGTGAAGAGGGTGAGGAGAAGTGAAGAAATGTATATTTTTAGCCATGACACAGCAGAATGTTCTAAGTCATCTTTTATAACCACATTTAAAAATAAATGTCAAGAGTTAGGAATTAAGTGATTTCTTAGTGTCCACATCCTCTTTTCCTCCTGAACATGGGTCTGTCTTCTGACCTGCTTATACCCATGTGGTATTCCTTTAAATACCAGATGCATAAATCACTAGTCAAAATGCATAGAAATATTTCTCCTCCTGCTCCGTTTTTGGTGCTAGAGATCTAACCCAGTGCCTTGCACAGGCTAAGCAAGTGTTCATCCACTGAGCTACCCCAGAATGCATAGAATTTTGTAAGATTTTACCTGAAGTGCTTTCTTAAATTTAAAGTCACAATACATACCTTTCTCTTAAGTTTAATTAGCCAATTGTTTATATGCATGGATACAAAGTTGATGTAACACAAAAGGCACACATTCAGTTATGATTCATTAATTCATTCATGTGATACTTCTTTATATTTAGGGTAAGGAATCAGGCCAATGTCCACAGAGACAAACAACAGCCCTTACACCTTCCAGGAGTTATCACCTGCCCACCATAGTTTGGAATAATTTAATTTTTTTATCACAAGTTTTATTGAGATGTGATTTATATTATGTAAGATTCGGTAATGAAAATGTACAGTGTAAAGGCTTTAGTACATTTACACAGTTTTGCAACCATTATTTAATTTCAGAATATTTTCAAGATTAGTTTTTAATATCTGGTGTGTGTGTGTGTGTTCTCCTTAAGGTGAATGAGTTTGTCAACAGAATTTAAAAAACAAGTATACAATATATCATATACTGTAACAGATATTTCCTCCTTTGCATACCTTGGGAGAACACCAATAATTTTTCAGATATTATTCTTTTCATATTTCTAATTCTCCTTTTGGAATTGTCTTCAAAAATTTATTCACATTATTCCAATCTACTCCGTTATAGATCTTTCGAAAATAGAAGTTACAGTGATAAAAGATAGTAGTGAGTTCATGCCAATGGCCGATGGGGGAAATTCCCACTGGTTAACACTATTTTGGAGGTCAAAGGCCAAGGACTGGCTAGAAAGTAGTGAGACAAGTGATCTAATGTGACTCATATGTGAACTCTAGAGGTATAAAGCATGAGAAAACTAATAGAGACGTGAGTATCAGTGCATAAGGTGTAAGTTTAGTATGATCATTTAGAGAGATAACATTAAGTATTTAGGTACGTTTTGATCACTGGCAGACCACCTATACAATGGCGGTCCCAGAAGATTAAAATGGAGCTGAAAAGTCCCTATCACCTGGTGATGTCTTTGTCATCCCGAAGTTGCAGAGCAACATGTTACTCCCAGGTTTGTTGATGCTGGACTAAGCAAATCTGCTTTTATATATTTGGAAACAAAAAGACAGCATTTGTCACAACAATCTGTAATGTTCAGCACAGGAACATCTGTACGGGTTTGTAGCCTAGGAGCAGTAGACTCTCCTATGGAGCCAGGTGCGCAGTAGGCTGTGCCATCTAGATTAGTGTAAGTCTGTCCTGTGATGCTGGAACAACAATGGAATCTCCTGACGGCACAGCTCTCGTAACACACCCACACTGATAAGCAACATGACTATAAATACAGGAATTAAATGGATTCTCACCAACTTTGTACCGAGGTCTACTTGATTCTCACTATATCGTGTTATGAATGTACAGCTGGCTATATGGCTCATTATAGTGATATGGCTATATCATTATAGGGTCAGGGCCTTACAGTATTGTTCTCAATATTGCCGGCCTATACTCCATCACTGACACAGTGATAGTCCTCAGTAAGTGTCCTGTGGAAATGCAAGTGTCAGGCTCTTCAGCACCAGGCTGCCTGCACATTTGCACAGGTCATACTGTATAAATAACCTGCCTTCGAGAAAACGTCTTCAACTGATTCTTTGTTACTCTAGGGAATTAATGGTGCAGAGTTTTGGGTTGCAACCCCTGGATTGTCAACCTAACTCCAGAGCAAAACACGAGTGACTTATGAACAAGACATATATTAGCAATGTGTCTTTCTTTGGGAAGATAAGAAAGAGCTGGCTGAAAATCAGGTTATACCTACAGGACATAGAGATGCGTTTAAACGAATCTTCATGGGAAATATCGATTTCCTTGGCCAACCCTTCAGACAATGTCAAAAACATATTGATGGATTATGAAAGCAGAAACAATTCAGATCCAGATGAACACTGAAATGTAGATATTTCTACTTTCTATGTTATATACACCTGAAGGAAGTCTGCACTCCTTCCTCAGGCTGTATTAATAATAGCAAATATGTATTGTTTATATTAGAAATAGTTTAAATTAATCATCCCCATATGATGCATCTGGTTATTTAATTGCAGATTTTTCTCTGAGCTGGATATTTCAAGATGATACTGTTGACAAGTAAATATGAACAGAAGGATCCACTTGCTTTAATTAGTGTCAGAAAATGAGTTGCGTGCATTCAGATACTATCTTAGTGTTATAGTTTAAGAAAGCATTTCTTTCACATGCTCCTTTCAAATGCTATTTCATTTTCTTGCCTGAAGTTACTGATTATCTTCGTATTATAAATGGGGAGACCTATCAGAGGCCAATTAATCCTCTGACTGCCTAGAAAGGGGGACAGGAAGGGTTAAAGAAAAAAAGACAATAGAGACTTGAGTAATTTCAAAATATATGATGGGCCTGGAAGTTAGTGCCTCAGAGTGGGCAAAAGGCAGGACACTCTGAGCTAGCCAGCACTGATTGGGTACACACAGTAATTGGAGGGAGTATCAGGTGACTTAGGGGGCAGTGGTGACCCTATGTCCTTGAGAATCTCAAGCTGATGAGGGTGGAAAGGAGACCATTCCTGGAACAGGAGGTGGGATGAGTTAAGCCAACAGGAATTTGTCCCTCCCCAGGTGAAACCTTTCTCTTTTTTTTTTTTTTTTTTACTACTAATCAGTTCTCAAAGAACGAGGATGTCTTCAACTGATGTAATCTTGCCTCTGAGCCCACAGCATCACTGAGGCCTCAGCTGTGACTGGAGGCAAAACCGAGTTACGTTTCCACATGCCATAGCCACCTCGTGGGCAAGGCAACATTGGGTTTTAGACAGTTCTAGTCATACTTTAATTATGAAATGATTTTCCCCCAAAACTTATATAAAATGACTCTTGACAGAGACCAATGGTGAAAGGGGTGAAGTAAAATTGCCCAGATCACAAAGTTAATGGATTGCAAGATCAGAGCATGGCTTGTGCTTAGACTCCAGCTCACTCTCTTGGTAGCTCAGCTACACCATGCAACAAACAGCTACTACGGGTACTGAGTGCATATGATGCGCTCTGTCCAAGGGCATCTGACGATACATTTGTAGAACTGGAAATAAATCCACTCTGGGAGGCAAATACTAATCCTACTGCTATTTCCACCCAAAATAGATTCACCCGATTAACAATTGTATTACAATAGAGCCAGGATTTTAGTAAAGTGTAAGATTACATGAATAGAAAGAGAATACATTTTTTATTTAGGTAAAAATTGGAAATCTAGAGAGAAATCCATCATAGTTGCATGATACTTAGTTGTAGATACTCCAGGAGAAAACCCAACCTTGTACTGAATGACATCTCTCTTCTCCCTCATCCACAAGGACCAGCTCTCCCCTCCACTTCCCTCCGAAGGGACTCAACAGAACCAATTTTTTTTTTTTGGTACTGGGGATCGAACTCAGGACCCAATCTTAAAACCAGTGTCATGCTCTTTCTCTACAGAGCAACTGTCAGTAAATGGAGAAGTCAAGGATGTTCACCAGAGGCTGCAGAACATGCAAGTCATGGAACAAGACCAAGGAAAAGGGAGACTTGATTATTTCTGTAAGGAAGAAGGAGGGGTGGTAGATCGAGGGAACAAGGAATATCCTTGAAAATGAGGTCAGTTAAATGGACGAGAGGGATACGAACATGCAGTGGGGTAGGGTATGAATGAAACCATCTGAAAAACCAAGAGAGGCCCACATTCCCACTCAGAGGCAACCCAGTTGAGGGCTTGCCCAGGACCGCTCCCTGCTTGAGCTACCCAAGGGAGGAGACTTGCTAGGGAAGGACACAATGCTTTCTTCCCCAGTTTTGCTCCTGAATCCACACAGCAGCACACAATGATCCCCAGAAAACACCTGCTGACATCATTCCTGCCTTCTAGCAGATGGGCAGTTTGGGGGAAGGCAGATAAGCACATGTTCAGTCCATAGGGCGATGGTTTCTGCCCCACGGTGACTGCTGAGGTCTCCAGTGCAGCTTCAATGACACACATGGTACCCCATGGGCCCACCGATGTTCCCCTCCTTGGAGCCAAGCTAGTGACCCACCTGTGAGCAGGAAAAGAGGGAAATGGAGGACAGCTTTACATGTTAACCCTTGACCTGGTTTGCCCTCTAATTAAGAGCAGTTAACTGAGTTTTACTTCACCTCCAGGAGAGTAAAAGGACTGTGAATTTATCTACTCTCCTTGGAATTCCAGATAGTTTGGGATCTTATATTTATTTCCACTGACAGTGCAGATTTATAAAAAGATACACAAAGGCATGTGTCTTAATTAGCATTACCAAAAAAGGTCTTATGAACTAAAGCACACACGATTAGGTTTTCTTAAGGTATTTTATTTTCTAAATGCATTTAATGTAAAATTTCCCATACTCAAAACATGTTTATTTATGAAGACAAGGAGAGAGGATTTTTGTTGGTTTCTCCCTGAATGTGTTCCCCACTTTCCTCTTCCTAAGAGACCTGGAATTTCCCAGCCAGATAGCTTGGATGAAATTGGTTTCACCCTTTCAAGTCCTGGGATGATCCATCCCGCCTAGTCAATCAAAGCCAGTGAGATTCAGTGAGGGGATTTCAGTTCAGCTATTGGAGAAGTGATGTCTTCCTGCTATGTACTACCTGGAAACTTGTACCAGGAGGGGAGGGCCTGCCTGTGAATAAAACCGCCAAGCACCAAGGTGGCAGAGGTAAGAGGTGGAAGGGGTCCTAGTCACAGGATTGAGGCCATGAATGTAGCCTCATTTTGGAAAACTTCCTACAGGAATCAATGCATATGCTGAGCTGAGACAGCTTAGGTCAGGTTTTTCCATTATTTGCAACCAAAACATCCTATGAAAATACCTAGCATCTATACAATGATGCAAGGATCTAAAACTGTTTTTCGATCATTGAGCCTGGCAGTTTCATTTTCATAATGAAATCAGAGGAAAGATCACAAAATACTGGAAATACCCACAAAGCATGGGTAGGAAGGAAAAGGTTTTTTCATCCATTTACTAGCTCACCCACCCCCCGCCCGCCCCAACTTCTGAAGGAAACGCTTGGGTAAATCTTGTTTCTCAGAAGCCTCTAGGAGCACTGAAGCCTGCATTCATTTTGCAGGAAGGTGCTGCGAATCTCAGTGTCAAGTGTATGATGCCCTAGAGTGTCAGAATCTGGATTTTCCTTCCTTTTATATGTAACACACCCCATGACCTCTTAAATATTCAGTACTAAGTGCCTTTATTATCTGCCATCATTATCTACTGAAGAACACAGAACTAGCCTGCAGGTTCCCTACCTGCTGGGCAGGAGTCAGTGCCAACTACTGCTGCCACAAGTATTAAGGTCATTGTGTTCTCTTCCTTAATATTTGGGGTCTCATTTTGAATCTTCTGTGTATGGGTCACCACATTTAAATATTTTAAGTGTCCATTCATGATGATAAAATGAATTGTTTTGTATCTCTCTAAATCCAAATTTGCACATACATGGTGTATATTATATACTAGAGTTATTTCTCTATTGACACTACTCCTCTCCTATTGTGAGGAGCTGGGCAGGAGCAATGGACCTTGTACTGATCATTCAACAGTTAAATGTCCCTAAGTCTGCATAACCCACTGTACTAGGTCTTGACAGATAACTAGTCCCACAAAGATTGCTTTGACACTGCTCACCCTCTCCCGCCCTCAGCTGCAGGGCCCCAAGTACAATTTGTTAACAATGCCTATGGTGTCACCAGTTCCTTGAGATTCTTCTTCTTTTTTTAAAAAAATCTCCCCAGTAATAGAAGCATGGAGGACTGTGCTCGGCTGCTGTGTCCAGGTAGAGGAAGGCAGGCTATCTCCTAAATTTGGTGCCGTGCTCTTGGCTTTCCTTCCATGGTGACTGCCTTGTCTCAGGGATTGGGATGGAGGCTTTCACAGATCCAAAGTTCAAACAGCTCAAAAACGCCAGGCATATGGTCAGGCTGGCACTACCTGCTGTCACCAGCAGTGTGTGTCGAGGGGGCACATATGGGTCTTGGTGGGCAGCACAATCCCTGAGACCTGCTAAGGTCCTGCCCATCAAATAAATTTATTAAAGACATAAATTCATTGCCAGGTGTGGCGATGCATGCCTATAATCCCAGATGAAGCAGGAAGATAGAAAGTTTAAGGTCAGCCTGGGCAACCTAGTGAGACCCTGTCTCAAAATAAAGAGGGCTGGGGTTGTAGCTTAGAGTTCCTTGGGTTCAATCCCCCATCAAATGACAAATTTATTAAAGAGCCTCTGGCCACCTCTGTCACTGGGGATCTTACACTTGGTGGCTAAGTGGGATGTAGTATGACCCTCAACATATATTCTCACAATAAATACAATTCAGGCCTTAGGGAAACACTTCTCTTCTTTGCTCCAATGTCCTAAAAACGAAAGGCTACAGCCTCTGCATGCCAGGAAGGTCTCTACCCTTGCTGATGTTTGAGACTAGCACTATTTTAAATCCAAGAGTAGAGTAAAAAAAGGCTGGGGGTGTCAGTCAATTGGCCAAATCCTTCTTCTCAGACCGCATGAATACAATTCCTGCATTACAAAGCTTTATTTCTCAACAGTGAAAAGCATTCATTTTCTTGCTTCTTTTGGTGCTCCAATTTGTAGTTCCAGATTTGTACTCAAGAATGAGCTTGGTTTTACAACAATTGCACAGGACAGCTGGGTATGGGGCCTGTAGTTCCAGCTACTCTGAAGGCTGAGGCAGGAGAATTTCTTAAGTCCAGGAGTTTGAGGCCAACCTGGGCACCACCGAAAGATCCTGTCTCAAACCAAGAACCTACAGCTGAAGAACAACAATTCATACTCCTCCACTAAATGTGCATAGATGAATGCTGGACATACTGTATGGATTTAGATTATTTTGTAAGGAATGGCAAACATCACAAACTAAGTAAAAGCAACATACATGATGAAGTTATTTTGCAATATTTTATGTGACGATTTCTCATACTGATCCCGTTATAACACTGGACAGAATATTGAAAATTCATAGGTCATTTCTAAACCCGAGGATTGCTCTTATTTTTAAAAATAATTCTGCTATTAATGCTTCAACAGGGCAAAGTTTCACCAAACTGAATTAATGTTCTTTGTCTAAGAACTACAACGACTCAGGAAAGGTAGTCTAATTTGGCATTAAGAACATAATCTTAGTTGTAACGATACATTTAGTGATTTGCTAAATTGGAGATGATGATTTCTGTATTATGCATCCAGGCATCATCAGAACAGTGACATTCTGCTGCCATTCGGTCATATGAAAACCATCACTTTCTCCTTCACTGGTGTGCGAGTATAATTGTCAGGGTTAGAACAGAACACACCTTAACAGCTCAGTTCCTAACTTTTAAATATTTAGCTTGTGACAGACGGGACTCTCTCCCCACCGCTCCGGTGTTTTGACAGCCCGATGGGTGGCGCCCGGATCTGCGCGCTCTGCCCCGCGCTCTGCGCCGGGATCTCCGCCTCGGTGCAGCCCTGCGGAGGCCCCGCCCCCGCCGCCCACCTGCTCCGGGATTGGCCGCCTCGGTCCCGATGGGCGGGGAGGGCCGGCCGGGATGAAGTTGGGGGTCGCGGGCCAGGGCTGGCCAGGCTTGCAGGCCGAGGCCACCGGGGACGGAGCCCCCGTCCCCTTTGCAGACGCCTCGCCCTCCCCACTCCCGGGTCCCGCCCTCGGGGCCTCGCGTGGGTTGGAGCAGCCCGGGAGCCCCGCTCCGGCCCGGCCGGCGAAGCGAGGGGCGCGGCGTGGGCCCCGGGTGCGGGGCGCGGGGCTGCGGGAAGCGGAGGCGCGGGCCCGGTGAGGCCCGGAAACAGATCCGGCGGCGGAGCCCGCTCGGCGTGGCGGCTGCTGCTGAGTAATCCCCGCCGCGGCCCGGCCGGCTCCTCCCTCCCTCCGCGCCGCCGTGCGCCTCCAGGCGGCTCCGCAGGTGGAGCCCGGCCCGGAGCGCGGGGCCGCCGCAGCCGCCTCCCCGACGCCGCCTCAGCCCAGCGCGGGGCCTCGCGCCCATGGCCGGGGCCAGGCAGCAGCGACCGCCGCGGCCGGACGACGGAGAGCGGGGCGCGGCGGCGGGGCCCCTGCAGGACGCGGAGCTCGCCCTGGCCGGCATCAACATGCTGCTCAACAACGGCTTTCGGGAGTCGGACCAGCTTTTCAGACAATACAGGTGGGCGCCGCGCCCTGCGCCCCGCGTCCCTCATCCCGCCCTCTGCGGCCCCGCACGCCCCATCCGCACCGGTTCCCCTGTGCCTTCGCCACCTCGTCCCTCGCTACCACCCTAGCCCGGCCGCCCGCCCCGGCGTCCTTCCCTCCCGGGACCCGCGCGCCTGCCCCGCGTCCGCAGGCTCCCTCCCTTGCCCCCCAGCCCCAGGGTCTGCACCCCACCTGGGTGGTCCCTGCTTGCGGAGCCGCTCAGCGTTGGGCCCAGATGCATTTGAAGCTGCAGCGAGCCTGGCGGGCTTGTGGCTCCAGCCCGCGTGCCGCACGGCCAGCCTTTGTGACTCGCGCTCTCGGCAGCTGTCTGGTGCCTGCTTCTTCCTGCGCCTTCCGTTGCTCTGCAGCATTGTGCGTTCCAAACAGTTTTATTGTTTGCAGACAGATGCACGTAATTGTCATGCCATGCAGGGATTTAAAAATTTCGACCCAACTCCGCTAGCTCTTCTCTCAGCCCGTCTTCTCCACAGTCCCGGAAATGAGTTCCTAAGGCCTTTTCTATTAAGAATTTCTCTAACGTGAGTGAAGAAGAAAATGGAGGGGGTTTTAAAGAAGATGTCAGGGTGGAAGGGGAAACACTTGTGTCCAGTTAATTTTTTGTTTGTTTTTAAAAAAAAAAAATAAAGCGAAAGAACTGAAGCCTGGTATAGCTTTCTTGTGAGTGTGGGAGGAGCCTTCGTTTCACTGGGGACCAAAAGCAACCGCTCTCTGGTGGAAGAAGCAGGTGTGTGAGTGTTGACAAACCATAAGGGTTTTTTCTGATGAGGAGCTTTCCCGAATGCTTTTAAGGGCCATATGCTTCCTACCAGTATTTTTATGAGAGGATGGAGGTGTGGTGCAATTGTGATGTAAGAAAATATGACAAGAGGTAGAGATACTGGGCTAAAGTTTCAGACCTGGAGAATGGAGGTTTCTGCCTACCAGACTGCTGCATTTGGGCGGGGCGGGGGTACCAGGGATCAAAACTCGGGATCTTGCGCTTCTGAGGCAGGCGCCATAACTACTGAGCTAAATCCCAGGCCCAGCATTCTTAATGGCAAAGCAAGATCTTACAACTACGAACTTCTCACTAAAGCTTTTACTTTTTGTTTAATTTTTTATTTTTATTCGTGTTTTGCAGTGCAAGCTGTTTTACGTTTAGGTCAGCATCCTCCCCTTTGATCTGAAAATGAAAGTGCCTTAGCTTTGTTCAGAATATTTTTAAAACATGTGACTGGTTTCAAGTCATAGTTTGTCAAAGGCTGTTGATGGAGGGTTTGAAAATTTTGCTCACCTCACAATATCTCTGTGGTAGTGTCTTAGCCCGCTGAAAATATATGTCTTGAAAAAAAGGTCATAATGGTTCATGTACTGTGCTATGGCTTTTTAGACTACTTGTTTGTGTTGTAGAAGAAAGATAGAGAAATAGTAAAAGTCAAACTTTCTTTACTGGCTGATCAAGGTACTTGCATATCTCAGGGTTGTTTTTTTTAATTAAGTTTATTGGTCATATCTCAATTCTTCTTTGCTTTGAAGTAATCTGCAGTATTTTAATTTTTTTCCTTCCACATGTATATTGCTTTAGTGTACTTAAATATTACTTTGTGATCTCCTTGCACCGAAAGCATGACATTTTTCCCTTCTCTATATGATTTTATGCCCTGTCAATAGAGGGCATATCAGCTACTCTGGTGTCAAGAGCAGAGAGATGCACTGTGACTGGTATTTCTTTGGGTGAGGGAGGGAGAGATGTCCAGAGAGGATTTACCCTGTGTAACAAGGAGCTGTCTGCTTGTATTTGGAAATGGGAACTAAAAAGAAGAAAAAAAATTGCAGTACCTATCTTCAGCCAAGCATAAGTGCTAGACAAATTCTCTTACATATTCTCGCTGTTCGATGACAACATTAAGAGTGAGATGTATCTTGAGAGTTATAAGGAGGGGCTGGAGGCCTGGTGTTTGGCATGGACCAGGATACAAACACTGTGGCTCTAATTCAAGGGCTCTTTCATTTTCCCATTCTGCCTCCCTCACCACATTTATTATATTTTGTAATCTTTTCTGTCACCTTATTTTTCTAGCAGTGTTTGAAAGAAACTTCCACAGGGGTGGTGGGAGGAAAGAAAACAGGATGACCGTGGCAACATTATCTATGAGCTTTCCCCTGCTCCATCTGATGTGTTTGCGATGTGGAAAATCATTGCATTCTTCCTACCTCCAAAATGTGCTTCTCCTCTGTTTTGGGAAGCATGCTTGCAGAGAGGGAGGGCTCAGGAACTGGCTTTGAGCAACCAAGGTTCCAGTCCTAGTTTTGCCACTTTTGTAGCTGCTGACTTTGGCTTCTCAAAATCCGCTTTCTTATCTTTAAAACAAGACCACCAGTAATAGTACTGATGCTGAAATGTGGTTGTTAAAAATTAAAAGGAAGACCCCATGGCATCTGGCACAAGGTAAGCAGTCAGTAAACGCTAGTCCGCTTTTGAATTAACCTTTGCCACTATTGTTGGGTTCTTCTTGTGACTGCATAGTTTGACCACAAGACAAATGTTCTGTATGCTAGTAGCTTTGTATTTAAAGGTCACCTCACAGTTTACATTTGAAAGACGTAAGATCCTGTTATACTGGCCTGGGGATGTAGCTTAGTGGCACCGCACCTGCCTGGCAAGTGTAAGGTCCTGAGTTCAATTCCCAGTACCTGGCGAGGGGGGGAGTGGCGGATCCTGTTATGCTTTAGAAAACCTCTCTTGTCCCAAAGGTGAATGATCTGCTGGAAGCTCCCCACTAGCTCCACTCTCTGCATTTTCCCACAGAAAAGGAATAATTGAATGTCCAGGGCTGTCTCCTCTTTTAATAATTGTTTCATTCCTAGCCTCCCCCTACTGGTAAACCCTCCAAAGTCTTCTTACAGTCAAACAAAGAAACATTTTGTACCTAGTGTAACAGTAACATTTTTTGTTAAAGAAGGTCATTTTCTCATGCCACATTCCTGGGGTGAAAAGTTTTCAGTAGCAGCTACCTAATGAGAAATGGTCACTTTGCAGCAACAGCTTGTTATGAAAGGCTTTCCGAGTATATGGGAAGTGTGCATTGTGTACATCAGCTATCATTCATATAGGACTTAGACGTGTGCAGCAGAGGCCTGCAGCTCCCTACTTGAGGTTTCCAAGTGGAGCTGCCCCTTCTCCTACAACCTCAGTAATAATGTGACTGAGCCTCTGCCGTGTGCTTGGAGATGCTCTTCTAGAGATAGGACAGTTCTGTGCTATGTTGTGGGTGAATATGACTTGTGTCCCCCAAGGGTCTGTTGTGGTTAAAGGTTTGGCCCCATGGTGGTGGAACCTGTAGGAGGTGGGGGCTAGTGGGAGAATCTTTGGTCATTCTAGTGAGGAGATTGTTATATTATGGAGAGAACAGGGCTGGCCCTGCCGGTGTGCTTTCTCTCAGCTCCTGTCTGAGATGGACCGTTCCTTGATGTGCTGCCATCTGCCACCTCACCAAAGGCCAAATTGATGGGCTCACGGATCTTGGACTTTGAGACTTCGGAGCTCTGAGCTATAAAAAACTCCCTTTCTGCATGAGTAGCCTATGTCAGGTGATTCACTGTAGTAACAGAAAGTTAACTAATACATGCTGCTTCAGGGCTTTCCTCCTTTGAGCCCAAGAACATGTGTGTGTCTGTGAGTTCGTGACACTGAGCACCTGGGATCAGACTCCTGACCTTGGTCTCAGGGCTCAGTGTTGTAATCCAGCAGCATTCCCTGTACACACACACACACACACACACACACACATGCACACACGAACTGATGTTGGCTTTTGTGACCTCAAGCTTCGGGTCCTTGGGCACCTGATAGGTGCTATACTGTAGGTAAGATTGACAGTGGCAGGGAGCTGAGAGACTTGTCCACCCACTGTGGTAGCCTGTAGGAGTAGAGAGAAACATCTAGTCCAGCCAGAAGGACATTCTGTAGAGGAAATGTTGTCTCAGCTTCATGATGGGGTAGAAAAGGGAGTGAGTTGAGGAAGAAGGAGTTGGGAGGGGTAGAGGAAGAGGAAAAGGAGGGGGTGAGAGGTGGTGAGATGTGAACCAAGTGTAAGAGAGGAAACAGTGGAAACCTATGTAAAAACGCCAGGAGAGGGGCGAGAACAGCCTGCCAGTGGGTATTGTTAGGTGGTTGTGTCTGGTGGCTCCTTCTCCACCTGCTACTTTTATCTCACCACTGGTTGGTCCATTTCCTATGACTCATTCCTTTAGGGTTCCTTGGCTGTCTGATGTCTAGTCGACTTAATTTTTCCTATGACCCTTGTTGGTAGTCTTGCTGTCACATCCATAATTCATTCTTGGCACCTTGTTGCCATCTTTGTCTCTTTTTGACTTGAAATATTACTGTGGTTTGTAATCAGAGGACCAATAGGAGAGGCAAAACAGTGAGCCACGAGGAAGGCTGGAGACATGAGGAGCTTCTGGCCCCAGTGAGCTTTGTAGTTTTTGTTTATACAGGGCCTGGCTTGTAGCTTCCTTCCTTCCCCTGGAGGCTACTGTCTCATCTCCTGTTTTTCCCCTTGGCATCCTTTGTGACCCTAAAACATCTAGAGTTTTTACTCTGTGAGTACTACTACAGATTTCTGGCTGTGGATAGTATAAAAAGTTATAGTCATTGTCCACTAAAATAAAATGTATATTAAAAGATGTGCTTAGCATGCATGAAACCCTGGGTTCAGTCTCCACACTGGAAGAAAAGCCGCATATGATAACTATTAAGAAATGTTCACTGATGATAAGTATGCAAGAATAAATAAGGATTTGATGTAGAATTATTACATGGTGTTATAAATTGTGTTTCTGCCATGTTAAGTTATAAGATGGCAAAAATATATTAAAAACAAAAAGCAAGAAAAATTCATGTGAAGTAATTACAAAGGACCATTGAAAAACTATGGCGAATGTTTAAATTAAAAATTTATTACAATAAAAGATAAATTGCCATTAATCCCTCAGAATATCCCCCCTCACTTTGAACATTCTTAGCACATCATTTTTGGCAATGTGTCGTTTTATTGTAATAAGTTTTTAAAATTTACACAGTCAGTGTATTTTTTGATCACTGCCTTGTTTGTGTATAAATGAATGCATGGATCCTAAGTTGCTTAATACAATTTATGGCACATAGGGCAACCCATACTGTATGTGGCCTTATATTGTGAGTATGTTGACTATGGAGCCAGTATTGCCATAGCGATGGTTAGTTATAATCCAGGTGTTGGTAAACTATGACCTATGGGCCAAATCTGGCCTGCTACCTGTTTTTTTACAAAAAGTTTTATTGGGGCACAGATACACTTATTGGTTATGCGTGGTCTGTGGCTGTTTGTGCATTACAACTGCAGAAATAAGTAGTTATGACCAAGATCACGTGGCCTGGAAAGCCTCCTGTGACCCTTACAAACCATGAACCTTCCTGGAAAGACTCAGAGGCATGAGTAGGAGATACAGGCCAGCGGCGTCGAGGCCATCTCTGGGGGGCAGACCATGTCGGATGCTTGGGAGGACGGAAGGCAGTCAGGCCTCCGTGTTGTCTGGGCGCCTGGGCTGCTCACAGACAGCGGCGTGTTGCTGCCTTGCTGCAGGGGCCTGTGAGAGGCCCTAGGTGTAGAAATGCAAGGAAAGGAGAAGCAGTGAAAAGCAGAAATGGTTTGAGGGAGCTGTCAGGAAAGGTAGGAAACTCATCTGTTGCCTTCTTCCGTCTTCCTCAACTCCATGGTGTGTTTGTAAAAAGCCTCCTTTCCCCCAACTACTGCACTATCTGAAAAGGCCCCAGTTAAATATTCACTACAGATTCATTTGGCTTCACTGGATTTTTTTTTTTAATGCAGCCCCCTGTAGAATATGGGAGGATTTGGAAGAAATGGCCAGCAGAAGAGAACACTTAATGCCTGTTACATGTTTCTGTGCGAAGTTGCACAAAGCCAGGGTGAAAGGTGTGAACCCTTCAGAGACTGTGTACCCAGTCACTCACACTGTGAGCAGGTAGCCCAGAGTGGTTGTCTTTGTTGCCTAAGCTAGCTGAGGGAAGCGATATGGAGTGAAATGAAGCTTTGAGAAGGCTAAGAAAGAAACAGGGAGAGAAAAGTAATATTGGAGCACAGTGCCCTTTCCAGTCTAGTTACACAAAACCACTTGTAGGCTGGGGATTTAGCTCAGTGGTTCTGGTGCCTGCCTCGAAAGCGCAAGGTCCTGAGTTCGATCCCCGGTACCAAAAAACAAAACAAAACCACTTGTAGATCCTCCACACATCATGCTGTTCAGGAGTCTGTACCTTCCCCATGGACTGTTTCGGCTCTGAAAATACCATCTTCACACCCCATCATCTTTGCCCGGGTAACCCTCCTACTTAACCAGCAACAGCTGTGCACCTTCAAAGAGGCTAAAGCTAAAAAGGACTCGAGAAGAACGTATAAAAGAAGCACAGAAAGTCGACAGTTGTGCAGCTAAGACAAATTTACCCACGGTTTCAAAATTCTGCGTAGCACGAGGTCTGCCCTGTAGAAGAGGTTGGTGTTGGGAAGGGAGAGCTGGTCTCTGCCTTATTCCTAGATCCCTTTTTGTTTTACTTTTTGTGGTTTCAGTTACCCGTGGCCAGCTTGATTTGGAAATATTAAATGGAGGGCCGTGGATTTAGCTCAGTGGCACCATGCCTGCCTTGCAAGCACAAGGTCCTGGTTCGATTCCCAGTATCAAAAAAAAAAAAGATGGAAATATTAAATGGAAACTTCTAGAAATAATTTATAATTTTAAAATAACTTATATTGACATCGTTGTTCTATTTTATTATTTTTGTTAATCTCTTCCTGTGCCTAGTTTATAAATATCACAGTTTATAAATTATCACAGGCATTTCTGTTTAGGGAAAACATAGTGTATGTAGGGGTCAGTGCCATTTCTAGCTGAGACATCATCGCTGGGGATCTTGAAATGTGTTTCCTGCAGTTGGGGGGCACTTCTGTATCTCTTTCTGCTCTTACTCTGTTCATGATTCCTCTGCCTGTTCTGTGACATGGGTCCAATTTGAGATTGAAGAGGCTTTTGTGCAGCAGCTCGTGGGGGAAATGCCTTCCAATTTCTGAACAAGTGACTGTGAAGACATATTTTTGTATAAAGTTGTTCATAAATTTGCTGTGTAAGGAAAATAAGCTGTGGCTTCTTGGAGTCACCTTGAAGGTGGCAGTGAGGCTTCTCTTCGTGTGTAAGGAAGTTCCGTGGTTTGCCATCTGAGCCTTTTTCTCCATCCCTTCTTTCTTGCCCAAGAATTTCAGAATACAAGAAATATGCACATAGGTAGAGCAGGTCGTACCTCTGCCTTAGGAGAAACCGTGAGTTATGACAGCGAAAGCCCTAGAAAGTCAGAAAGTACATTTCTGCTAGATGCTAGTGTTCATGATTAGAGTATTTACTGTGCAGGACATGGGTGAGAAGTGGTCTTTCCTTGCTAACTTGGTATCTTTATTCAATTCCAGTTCAGAAGAGTCACTTCAATGCTGGGTCCCCGCTGTATCTGTGAAGTCACTGGTCCGAGGGACTTTTCCCTTCCTGCACATCAAAGTAAACATAAAAGTCACTACCAGAGAGTGCTTACTGGGTGCCAGGCCACCCCTACTGACGCACTGTTGCTCCTCACTAGTCCTCCCTCACTTCTGTGTGGGAAAGGAGGCACTGTGACCTCAAGCTGCTTGGCCAAGGTCATGCAGCAGTGAGTGGGGGTGCTGGGGTGGACACCAGGCCCCTAGCTCAGCATCTGCGTATGTGGCCTCTCCTTTATCACTTTCAAAGTCAAGGGAGTCAACATGTGTGCTGTCAATGCCATTTTGGGGTGAGTTCTCTCAGAAGTATGCAAATTATGCCTTGACACCCAGAAACTCCCCATCAAACACCAGAGAGCTCAGTCTTCAGGGAGCGTGTCGCCCCCAGCTCTGGATCTTGCGGCTTCCTGTCTTCCAGGTGATAGACTCGGTATCCCAGGCTGGCATAAGATGCCCCGTGGTCTGGTCTTCTCTGCTTCCTGGCCTCCCTTCTGCGGCTCCCTGGCCCCTTCCACTCTGGTTGTGCAGAAACAGTTTGCACCATCCAGCTGGTTGTATCTTGTCCTTGTCCTTCAAGATGCCGCTACAGTTTCCGTGAAAGGGCTGCACGATGACTCTGTGCTTCTGCAGCACCCACCCTTCCCCTTAGCCAGCACTTGGGTCTTCTCCAGGCTCCTGCCTGCAGGCAAGGTCTGTGATGGAAGGGGTGGGTGATGCCCGGGCTTCCTCTGCAGGTGTTCCTGACCTGCCTGATGTTGCTGGGATGTCATGGAGTCCGAGATAGAGTAAAAACGGAGCAACACTCCTTCACTTGCCGGTCAGCAGGTGCAGCCCAGGAGCCAACAGCCTTGTATTCTTCACGTGCCACAGCACATCTGCTGACCCAGTATGGGGTGCTCCAGAGAGGCCCCAGAGTTCTTGCTCTGCTCATAAGCCAACTGGTGCTCATGTCTGGCCCCACTGGCCTCTTCCCCCATGCGTTCCCCAGGCTGCCCATGCTGAGGCGGCAGCCGTGGTGAGCAAAGCTGCCCCTGAGCACCCCTGAGCCTGAACAGGTGCCATTGTGGGGAAGGCTGAGTCCCCTGAACCTGTGACGTGGCCCTGGGACCCCCAGGGCAGGTGTCACTCTGGGGATAACTCTTTGAGTGAGCTGTCCCCTGCTCGCTGTTACATCTGGTGACAAGGAGCCAGCTAACTGGTGGGTTTTCACATCCCCCGTTTAGCCACCTCGAGGGTTCTGGCATGTCCCCTGAGTGGTACCATTACAGGCTCTGGGGTTATTTGCCTCCCTGGCATGAGAAAGGAGAGATGTGACTCCCAGACTCCAAGAGCCCTGTCCTGAGTTTCAGGAAGAACTGGTCTTAACCTGGTGGTGGGGAGGTGATGCTTTCTAGAGTGGTGACTCTGACTCTGTCAGACCTAAAGCCCTCTTGTGTTGAGGAACATTTTGTATTTCCTCATTTATGAACCTGAAATGAAATTGGTAGATGAAACAACCTACCTATACACACAATGGCTAAAAACCAACAGGATGCCCAAATAGTAGTATAAAGAAGTGAGCAAGAAATTCATAATGCAAATTACCTTTTTAAATGTAAATGCTCAAAAAAACCCCTTTATCAGAAGATAAGATAGGGTAATTAGATGTTTGCACCTGCATATAGCACATCAATTTGGATGTAAGAGAAATATGATGGCATGCATGGAGGTATTGAGAGATGAGAGCATAGGTGAATATTGACATAAAGGAAAGAACAACAGACATACCTGTATTTGTTAGGAGAAAGAGGCCAGGTAACCCTAATTGAAGGAGAATAATTTGCTGAGGCAAAAGATTGACTGTTTAAGTGAAGGGAATGAGAAGCATGATATTTTGGCAGTGAACTAGGCCATCTTTGTCAGGATGGTGTCAGAATAATTAAGTCCCTATATTAGAAGAAGCATACATGGTGAAAACATATCTTGCATCCTGAAATCCCTTTACCAACCAAGAACTTTAGAGATCATTGTGTCTAATAAGTGTTCAGGATTAGAGAATAAATTGAAAAAAAAGTTCACTGGGGAGTTGGGCAGGGACTGACCAGTTAAAACAGTATCAGAGTAGGACTGAAAAATAAGAACCAGACCCAAAATAATTTCAATATGTAATTTTCAGGATACAAATTTTAATATGCTACAGATTCTTGAGAAAACCAGGTGGCAAAGCTGAAGTAGATTTGAGTAATGGCGTTCATTGATGTCTAGTATTTTACGTATCTTCAATAAGATTTTGGACTTTAAATATATTAAAAGTTTTTGATGTTAATACTGGCATGTGATAGCTACACATCCAGACTGGCACAGCTGTGGCATGTTGGCCACTTGATCACCACCACGCTGTGTGGATGCTGAGGATGTGGTTTTCCAAAGTTGTGAACAAGTCTTGACAACGTATGTCCTCAAACAGTGCAAGGAATACAGTTGGCCCTGCTTGCCCACAAGTTCTGCATCAGAGGATTCAAATAACCAAGGATTGAGCATATTGAAAGACAAAATTCCAGAAAGTTCCAAAAAGCACAAGTTGAATTTGCTGTGCACCAAGTACAACCCTGAATCCACGCAAATGAAGTGGCATGTAACCAGCATTATGTTAGGTATTCTGAGTAATCTAGATGTGGGTTGTAGGAGTGTGTGTGGGTGGGTGATGTTCAGATACGCTATCATTAAATAAGGGGCTTGAGCATCTGGACTACAGGGGTCCTGGAACCCTTGACTATCAAGGGAAAATGGTTTTCTTCTATGCAAATGGAGGTAGGTCCTAGAAATAATTATAAGCAGTTTTTTATCCCCATAAATTTCCAAGAGGTGTTCAGAAGTCATGTGGCACATGGAGCAGTGTGCCGGACAGTCCCGCACACACTGCAGGATGCCTGGTCACTGCTCTTCTGGTGGCACACAGGTTTCCCAGAGGCTCGGCACAGGTTAGGTCTTCGCAGCTGAGCCTGAGACAGTGCGGGGTGGAGTCTTTCTGTGGACAGAGCTGGGCTGCAGGAAGGGAAGGGGCTGCCCAGGCTGGCACAGCTGTCGCTTAAGGAGTGTGGCAGAGGAGGGGTGCCTCCTCGTGTCTGTGACCAGGTGCTGGGCATCATGGGGTCTCTTGGAGGATGAGGAGCCAGTGTTGGGCCCTGTGGGTTACTGCCCCAAAACGCCAGCCTTTCCCAGTCACGCATGTGCTCCTGCTAGGACCCCTACCGCTCTAGGAAGGGATGTTAGCCCTACAGATTACATACATTCAGAACAAGCTTTTTAACACAAAAAATAAAAGGGCCGAATTCCCAGAAATAAACACAGTTGCTCTAAAGTTACATAGCCAAAGGAGCCATGAGAGTTGTTCTTCTGAATGGTATGTGGAATAAGGCAAAAGGCTTCAGTGTGATTTTCTGTTCTGCTTGTACTTACTTAGGAGCAACTAGAACGGGAAAGCACATACAGTTTCACCTCTGACAGAGCTCCCAGCATGCAGACACAGCTTTCCCTGGTCCCACTCTCAGCCATTACATCAGCTACATCCCATAATACCTGCTGGCTAAGCCTGTTTTTGTGTGGTCGATTTCATGTTCCTCGTGGGTGGGGCTTTTCTAGGGCAGCCCAAGTCTTAGCGTGGTGCCTCTCATTGTGAGCAGCTATGGTTGAGTTGCTGGTTGCCCATGTTGGCCAGTTCTTCTTCCTATGTGTGAGGGGCTGGGGGTGGGGACTAAACCCAGCACCTTTGCACTGAGCTACATTCCCAGAACTTTTTAATTTTTATTTATTTTTGCAAGGGGCCCGGCGGGGGGGGGGGGGACCGGGGATCGAACTCAGGAACTTGCTCTTTCAAGGCAGGCGGCAGAACCACTGAGCTAAATCCCTAGCCCCTTTATTTTTAGTTTTTGAGACAGGGCCTCCATAAGTCACTAAGTTGCCCTGGCTGGGCTCAAACGTGTGCTCTTCCTGCCTCAGCCTCCCAGAGTGCTGAGATTTTAAGTGCCCACCACCATGCCAGGCTCATGTTGGCTTTCTTATCTTAGACAGCTGTCCTCTGCTTTGGAATTGCATTTTCCTGCTCCATCTCTGCAGTAACCCTCCTTTGGGTTTTACTTCATGTATTCATCTATAAAATAACCATCAAAGAGAAACAGATTTGTAAATGTTTGTATCATTTTCCCTTTATCACAAATAAAACTTTTGATACTATGCTAACAGGATAGAAAAAAGAGGGAAAATAACATTTCATATTCCAAATTCAAGTTGAATTTGCTAAGTAACACATTTATTAAGAAGCAATTGAATTAAGCTATAATCCATGCTGCTTCGCCTCTTTAGGATTGTTCCCAATAGGATGAGTCACTGTCAAGGCTTTGAGTGCTTTTTCTCCCTTATTCTGAGCAGTGAATTGCAAAATCTGAAGTTATGTATTGTCAACAGACTCTGAAACAAGAAAGAACATGATACCCTGGTGTCTTGCGAATCATGCTCATTTCGTCTTTATTTAGGGCTACAATAAAGCAGCAGCTGAGCTTATCAGCTACAGGCTTATCTGGTGTGACTCTGAACTCTCCAAGACCCGAATGAGGTGGCTTCTAGGCCTGCAGTTGTTGGAGTAAGTGGGTTTCTGACTCTCCTCCACATTGGAACTGGATTTGCAGCAATTTAATTGCTCAGAAAGGAGTTTAGTTTACATCTAAAGCCATTTGCTTCAGCTGTCAACCACATAGTCCCAAATGCTTTTTGGTTATTTCTGTATTGATGATTGATGAGATAACTCATTAGTTGGAATGATCAAACTTACAAATTGAGCTAGAAATTACTTCTCTTAAAATAGCACAGAAAAAACAAAGATGGAAGGAACACACCATAGGAGAGGGAAGTTGGCAGTCTGAAGGAGTTAAGCCAGGTGTCAGGACCTGTGATGATGGACTTCCTAAGAGATTCTTGCTTGGGAGCAATTGCCAATGCAAAAACAACCAGAAGGGAGAGGAAGTTTGGGTGTTTTCCTGTAGCTCAGTGTGATGTCTTAGATCTGGTCTGACTTTTGAAGAGAGTAGTTGAGGCTTAACTTAAAATTGCTTTTCTCTTGATGGAAGAATGTTGATTTGTAAAACAACAAAAAGAAATCAAAGAGCTATGAATGTCTAAAACTTTATAACTAAGGAAGATTTTTGACAGTGAAATAAGCACAGATGAAAATGTCTTGACCTATGCTCTGCTAATAAAGGAAAATAGCTCCATGCTTCCCAGCTGCCATGGGTTGAACCACCTTCTCCCATCCAGGCCTTTCCACCATGCTGTTTCTGCCTTGGAGCAAGCTGACTTTGACTGAACCCATTTGAAACTCATCCTACCTGGATGAATTTGGAGTTCCAAGCAGGCCCTCTGAAGAACAGTCCTAGGGTAGAGAAGGTGAGCCAGTCCCAGAACCCAGAAGGAAGCTCCCCCACCGCCATCCCAAGCTCCTAGGGCAGAGAAGCTGAGCCAGTCCCAGCATCTGGGAGGAAGCTCCCCTGCCATCCCAAGCTCCTAGGGCAGAGAAGGTGAGCCAGTCCCAGCACCTGGAAGGAAGCTCCCCCTCCGCCATCCCAAGCTCCTAGGGCAGAGAAAGCCTCGTGGGCACCAGAAGCACTCCCCCCTGACCCCTGGAAATGAGAAGAGACGTAAACAAGCCTCAAAAACAGACTTCTGGATCACCTACAGCAACCCCAAAGGGAAACGAGATGGAACAATCTGATACTCAACCACCTGGACTCTGAACTGGCAACAAAAGAGGATCTGGGAAAAATGAACTCAGAAATAATTACTCAGATAACAGCAAAGATTTTGATCATGGTGCAAGACATGATTAATAAATCTAGAGAGGACACAGATAAGAAAATAGAGGATCTGAGGAACATGATGGAATCCCAACATTGGAAACAAATGGAATCCATAAAACAGATGCAAACATCTCCAGGAGATTAAAAACTCCATCGAAAGTCTGCACAGCAGAATGAACCAATGTGAGGATAGAATTTCACATATAGAAGAAAAGATTGCAATTAGTGACCAGGAAAAGAAAAATTGCTTTAAAATTGTAAAGGAACATGAGAAATCAATCCAGCAGCTGCTAGACGATGCAAAGAAGAATAGCATAAGACTGATTGGAGTCAATGAAGAAAGAGGAGAGAGTGCAGGTGACATAAAAAAACTGTTCACAGAAGTGATGGCAGAAAACTTCCCAAGGAAGGGAAAAGAACTTGACATACAGATAAGTGAGGCAGATAGGACTCCAAATAGCCTTGATTAATAAAGGAAAATAGGTAATTAGTGAATGACAGATACCTATGAAGTTCAGAGTTGTTTACTAAAAACTAGTTTATTAAAATTTTATTAGGAAAAAACAGTGTCTAGTTTTACTTTGTGATGATTTTCAATCAAAAAGCAAAGAAATCCCTAAATATCTAAATGTTTATTTAGAATAAATTAGTGTTGGGGTTGCTTGATTGAATAGATGAATGTGTTTAATCCTTAAATCATTCATGCAGTTTGTAGATTATTGCCACATATAATCAAGGGACCATTTTATATCTTAAAGATATGAAAATGTCTTGAGCATTTTACTCCTTATTGAAGGATGGGAAAATCTTTTCATTTAGTTGAACCGTTTTCGGAATAAATCGATAACTATGTTACCATCAGGATTTAGCAATAAATGAATATAAATAAGCAAAACTAGAGAAGAACTTGAGCAAAGTTAGAAGCAATACAGTCTCACTTCATACAATAGTCTATTGATCTTTCCTTGAATTATTGCACAGGCAAAGAATTAAGAGTGAATAAGGATCAAGTGCATAATAAATACTGTTAATGAGCCATTGTATCACATGCATTTCATCCTTAATTCCAATTTTCTCAGTAGCCTGCTGGTGATTAATTTTAGTTATCCACATGACTGAATGAGGGGATGCTAGATTATCAGTAAAGGCACTCTGGCTTTGTCTAGAAGAGTGTTTCCAGAGAAGGTTGACCTGTTGGCCAGTGGCTTCATGGGGAAAACCACCTTGAAGTGGGCAGCACCATCCAAGAGGCAGGAGCCCAAGTGGACCGAAAAGGCAGAAGCAGGAAGCCAGCTCTCAGCTGTGCTCTCCCCTTCTCACTGGATGTTTTTCTGCTGACGTTACCCATGGACCTCACACTTCAGGTTTTTCATCCTTTGAATGTGGCCTTGCACCAGCATCTCCAGGGGAATTTAGGCCTTTGACTTTGAACTGGACCTGCATCTCTCTCGTTATGAGGCTTCTGGCTTCTTGGACTGAGCAGCTATTGGTTTCCCTGGATTTTCCAGCCTGCAGGCAGCTATTGTGGGACTGCTCAGGCTCTGATCGTGTGAGCTTTTCTTATAAATCCCAGTCTAGTAAACATATATATTGGATTGGTTCAGTTTCTCTGGAGAATCCTGACTAATGTGAGCCTTGAGGATAAGTGTTTTTATATCATGTTTCACATGACAAAACTAAGGTTTACCAAACCCAAATTAAAAAGATAAGTGGAGGGCCAGGGGTTTAGCTCAGTGGTTCTGCCCCCTGCATCGCAAGCCAAGGACTCTAGTTCGATCCCCGGTACCAAAAAATAAAAGATAAGTGGATGATGTGCCCAGCCCTAGGGTGTATGCTCTTTCCCCTGCTTCCTCCAAAAGAACCTCACTATACTGAATAGTGTGACACGGGTTCCTCACTAATGCAAGTGGGTTGTTCAGCCTGATCTTTTCTCTTTGACTCTTCACCACCTCCAGCAGAGTGATCTCTTCAGCATGTGTCTAATTGCATGCCTTTCCACTCAGAACTCTTTAGTGCCCTCTGTAGCAGCCTGAAAAGCTGGCCTTCAAAAATGGACCTTCCACATTCTAAACCCTGGAACCTCAAACTGTTGCTTAGTATGGTGTGTGGAGTGGTAGATAGCATGCAAATGTGATTAAGTAAAGAGTCTTGAGGTGGGAAGATTACTCTGGATTATCCAGGCCGGCCATAGATGGAATCATTATAAGAGGGAAGCCCAGAGAGATTTTACATACACAGAGGAGAGAGCAATAGGAAAACTGAATGGAGAGATCTGAAGACGTTGGCCTTGGAGATTGGAGGGGTGGCGGTCACAGCCCCGGACTGCAGGCGGTGACCAAGTGACCAGAGCTGAGGGAGAGGCAAGGAGCGGATCCTCCCAGGAGCCTCCAGAAGGAGCTTGCCCCTACCATCACCTTGATCACAGCCCAGTGAAAATGATGGTTGACTTCTGGCCTCCAGAACTGCAACAATAAATTCCAGTCCTCCTAAGCCACCAAGTTTATGGTTGCTTTTTATAGCAGGTCCAGGAGACTAATGCAGCCTCCTTTGCTCCTAGGATTAGGGACCAAAATCCTTGGTGAGATCTCTTTCGAGTAGCTTATCCCTGCTTGACTTGCCCTTTTGACCATCTATTGCTTTTCTTCTTTCTTATACAGTATTTTAAAATAACTTTATTATATTCTTTCTCAGCTGTGACTGTACAAAGCCAAGTAAACTTTAAAAATAAAATAAATAAAATAGTCATGACTCCTCTTTTTATGCAATGCTTTATATAAAAATGGAAAAGTAAAATAGCTTTAAATGAGCAATGATTTTGATTTCAGCCAGCTATGGAGTCTGTATTAACCTTCATTTAAAATACCAGTGTTTTGTCCATTGATATCTAATCTTGTAGTGATCTTTTTTGTTTGTTTGTTTGTTTTATTTTGCAGACTGGTGATTGAACCCAGGGCTTTCACATTGGGCTATACTCCAAGCCCTTTTTTATTTTTTACTTTGAGGCAGGATTTCACTGAATTGCCCAGGCTGAGCTCAAACTTGTTATCCTCCTGCCTCAGCCTCCCCAAGTGCTAGGATTATAGGCACACTCCTCCATCCCTAGCTCTTTCCTTACTCTTTGAGTTTAAAGCTGACATAAGTTCTTCTTCTCCCTTAACTTCAACTCTACCCTTTGCTCCTGGTTAGGCTTTAGTTGGTCCTCCAGCTTCATTTCTTTGCTACACACTGTTGAAGAATACTGATCTTTTCTTCTGGAGTTCTTCTTACTTCAGTTTGTAATCACACATAGACAGCACTGGTTTTGCTTAATTCTAATAGTACACAGATTTCTGTTTCCAGAGTTTACTTAAATAACACTAGTCCCTAATAACCTGATTCCCATTTCAGCTACCCCTTGTGTACCATGAGTAATTGAGCACGAGTGGCTGGCTCTTCAAGCCACAAATCACTAGATATGTAATGGTGCACATCATGCTTGGTGACCAATCACATCATGTCTTTCAGAGTTGGCCAGTGATTGGTCAGTGCTTCTCTATTAGCCAATTCACAGCCATATGTGTGGCCTCCTTGTCTCCCAGAGGTAACCCCCATGACATTTCTCAAAAAGTGGTATCACTGGGAGTGAAATTTGAATCAAATATAAGTGGAAAGAAAAACTGACCTGGGGATAATGCAGCCATGTTTGAAGGATTCTAGATAAGCAGCCCCAGGCCCACAGCACACAGGATGAAAGTGGATGTAAGGAAACAGAGGCAGAGGTTCCAGAGAGAGTGGTGGATGGTGGCAATGAAAAAGTTCACCATGAGCCGGGGATTTAGCTCAGTGGCATTGCACCTGCCTCGCAAGCACAAGGTCCTGAGTTTGACCCCCTCATACGGGGTGGGGGGGGCAGTTTGCCTTGAAGGCCTCCTGCAGAAGGTTCACAGCCTCAGAAGCATGATGGGGGATCTGTGTGGCTTAAGGAATGTCATGAGCCAGAGCACAGCTCAGATGCTCATTCTTCACCCTGAGGTGTACAGTGAGAAGAAGGCAAGCCCTGTTTACTCTTAAAACATTTTTACAAGAAGTAAAAACCTTTCATGTGCAGTGTTTCTCATATTTTAAATTATAGTCTAAATTAATTTTCCCTAGGTTTATAACCAATAATATTTTTAAAATTATTTTTAATGTAGTGTAAGATATACATAAGGTGAAATTTACAATTTTAACCATATTTAAGTGGATCACTCCATGGAATTAAATAAAGTACATTTGTATTGCTGCTCAACTACTGTGAACCCTGAAACATTACCAGAAACCTCTGCAGTAGGCTGCAGTTTCCTGCTCAGTGTACGCCACAAGCCTGAGAAAAAAGACACAACTAAGAGAGACAAAGCTGGGAGCCAAAATGGTCAATACTACTTTAGCAAAAGGTGCTATTCCATCCAAGCTACTGATTTTTATTGGTCATCATTTGAGGTAAAGGCCAACTACATGTGAGGATGAGACTATGTGTGGTTACTATGGAAACTAACGGAGACAAGGCTTGTAAAGAAAAAGACAAAGCATTCTCGAATTAGGAACAGAATAGATAAAATATATGGTTGTAATTAGAACATTGTCCTAGTTAGAAGGTTTTAGTTGTGGGAACAGAAGCAAGTTACTCTGACCTTGGCCCATAGGACTCGCTTCTCAAAACAAGCCAATTTTGAGCTTAACTCTTCACAGCCTGCACTGCTTACAGCCTGCTTTGGGCATAATCAGTGTTGCACTCAACTATCACAAGAATCCATCTCCAAAAGTTTTATCTTCTGAAACTGAAATTCTGTACTCATTAAATGCTTGCTTCTCACTTCCCCTCCTCCAGCTCTGGCAATCAACATTCTGCTTCTATTTCTCTGAATTTGACTGCAGTAGATAACTTACATAAGTGAATCATACAGTATTTGTTCTTTTGTGACTGCCTTGTTTCATCTAGCATAATTTACCTCAACGTTCATTCCTGTTGTGTCAAAATGTCCTTTCTTTCTAAGGCTGAATAATATTGCATGTATTTCTTACCTCATTTTGCTTATTCATCCACCAATCAAGGGACAGTTTGATTGCTTCTACCTTTGGACTATTGTGAGTATGGCTGCTATAAGCATGGGTGTACAAATTTGTGTTTGAGCTGCTGCTTTCAGTTCTTTTAGGTAAATACCCTGATGTGGGATCGTTGGGTCATATGGTAATTTTGTTCTTAATATTTTGAGGAACTATCATACTGTTTCCTAATGATTGTACCACTTTACAGTACCATCAGCAGTAGTAGATAAGGGTCCTAGTTACTGTTGATACTTTCTCCGGTTCCATGGGTTGCCTTTTTATTCCACTAAAGTGTCCTTTGATGCTGAAAAGACTTTAATTTTGATATAGTGTATCCTTTTTTTAAATTTGTACTTTTGGTTTCATATCTAAGAAATCATTGCCAAAGCCAATATCTTGAAAGTTTTCTCATATATTTTGTAGTTTTAACTCTTATGTTTAGGTCTTTGACCCATTTTGAGTTTTCCTTCCACTCTGGTATGAAGTAAGGCTTCAACTGCAGTCTTTCATGTATGGATATTTGGTTTTCTCAACACCATTTGTTGAGAAGACTGTCCTTTCCCCATCTAATGGTTGTTGGCACTCTTGAAAGTTTTTTGACCAGATATGTAAGAGTTAATCTGGGGTTTCTATTCTATTCCATTCTTCTGTGTGTCTTTTTATACTGGTACAACACTCTTATTATTGTAGCTTTGTAGTAAGTTTTGAAATCAGGAATTGTGAGCTATTCAACTTAGTTCTTTTTTAGATTATTTTGATCATCTTGGGTCCTTTAAGGGTCCATGTGAATTTTAAGGGTTTTTTTATATTTCTGCAGAAGAAATGAAGATTTTGATAGTGATTAAGTTTATTCCTAAGTATGTCACTCTTCTTGGTGCTATTGTAAATAGGAATATTTTTAAATTTTTCTTTTTGGATCATTAATTTTTTTGTGTACCTAGAAATACAGCTGGTTTTTATGCTACAACTTTGATAATTTTTAAATTAGTTCTCACAGGTTTTGTCGAATTTTTAAGGTTTTCTACTTTATAAGATCATATCATCTGTAAACAGAGGTAGTTTTCTTTGTTCCAGTTTGGATACCATTTATTTCTTTTTACCTAGTTTCTGTGTCTAGTACTTCTAGTACTGTATGGAATTAGCAATGGCTAGAGTGGGCATCCTTGTCTTATTCCTGATCTTGGAGGAAAAGCTTTCAGGCTTTTACCATTGAGTATTGTGTTAGCTGTGAGTTCAGTGTTTTGACATAATTACTTTTAAATACAAAACAGTTATGATTTTTCTCGCATAGGGTTTTCCCCCACTGAACTATGCTCCTTGAGATTATGAACCCTGTCTGTTTTGACCCTGTTGTGTCCCTGAAGGTATCCTGATGTCTAGCATGCAGCAAGTGCTTAGGAAAGACGTATGAATGATGCTTGCTTTAAACAGGCATTTTTCTTGGGTCCCCACTGTATGTGCCAGGGATCCTCCATTTTTCAAATACATGGATTCTTTGTGATAGGAAATTGGCCTTGGGTATTAGAGAGTGGGGTTTTAGGGTCTCAGCTAAACTGTCTCACCAGGAGAATTAGATAAACCTATAAATTGATATATGCCAATTGTTTTAAGGCTTGCACGTATTAGATACTCTGTGTAGTGTTAACTGGTTATTGTAACACTTGGGTATGACCAATTTATCATGTAGACACTGGGTATAATCTCTTTTGAAGTACAAAACCCATTATAAATGTAAGATGGTGGTAAAGTACAGTTGCTGATGAGGGTTCTGTTGTGAACTCAGTGCTTTGAGGGACTTTAAAGAGGCTGGGACATTTTATGTTGGTCCAGGACTGTGAAAGGCAGGGCTGTGGTTCAGGTCAAAAGAAAAGACATTTTAGTTCTTTTCATTCTTCAGGCTGCATAGCTTCTCAGCTTGGAGTCAGTAAAATTATAACAAAAACTTGGCATTTGCCATACTGTGTATTCATGTTCCCTGAATAGTCAAATGGATGTCTAGTGGCAACATTTGCGTCTTACAGTTCAAAACCTGGTTCTGTAGAAAGGTAATATTTTTTAAAAATTGAACGTTCATGAATAAAGTAAACACTTATCCACTGCCTACTGTGTTACAATTACCATGGCAGGTGCTGAGTGGAAACAAAGGTTACTAAGACCTCTCCCCTTGAAGAAGCCCCAGTTAGTGGAGGAATATCCCATGGCAAGTAATTCAGATGGAGTCACACCATGAAAATAGTAGTAGTGACAGGCATATCGGTCAGCTCAGGCTGCCATAGGAAGACACCGGAGCCTGTGGCTTAAAGAACAGGAATTTATTTTCCCACAGCTCTGGAGGCGGGAACTCTAAGATAAGGGAGTCAGGGTGATCAGATCTGGTGAAGATGCTCCTCCTGGGCTGTAGACGGCCGCCTTCACAGTGTACCCTTGCCTGGCCCTTCTCTGAGCTGGAGGGTGCACATGCAAGAGAAGGAATATGAGAGATTTCACTCTTCTTCTTATGAGGCCACTGATCCTCTCAGATGAAGTTGGGTGGGGTGCACACCTCTAGTCCCAGCACTCTGGGAAGCTGAGGCAGGAGGATAGCAAGTTTGAGCCAAGCCTTGGCAATTTAGACTCCATCTCAAAATAAGAAATAAAAAGGAGTCGGGGATGACTGTGAAAACTAATCATTTTGAATTGATCCAGGTCATTGAGTTAGCCACAACAGTGCAACCGAAGATGTGAAAAAGGACTTCCAGAAATGCTTCAGAAAGTGGTAAGAATGATTGGACAGGTCTGGGGATTTAGCTCAGTGGCGCCATGCCTGCCTTCAAAGTGCAAGGTCCTGAGTTCAATCTCCAGTACAAAAAAAAAAAAGAATGATAGGGTAAGTGTATATTAAACAAGGAGGAGTATTTTTTTTAATTAAATTCTTTTATTGGTACATTGTAGGTATACAACACAATTACATTTCTCATTGGGAACTGTACCTTTACATGATGCATCTTGGTTCTTATTTTTTCCCCATTCCTAGCCCTCCCTTCACCCTCTCCACCCTTCCCTATTTACAAAGACTTTATTTCCATTTTTTCCATTTCTCATCATTTTTCCTTTCCCTTCTTTCCTTTCCCCTGCCCCTCCCACTACCCCTACCCCTTTGGACCTTTTCTTCCTGTTTTGCATTATCGATTATTCATTCTAATCATTGGTACATTTTAGGTATACAATATAATGACATTCATCATTGGAAATTTGCACCTTTACATAGTCTCTCTTGGTTCTTATTTTTCACCCTTGCCCAGCCCTCCCTTCAACCCCTCCATCCCTCTCCATTTACAAAGATTTTCTTCCTATTTTTCCATTTTCTCATATTAATCCCATTCCCTTCTGTCCTTTCCTCTAGCCCTCCCACTTCCTTCCCCTTTGCCCCTTTTCTTCCTATTTCACATGACCTATTATACATTTAGTCCTTATTTACACTTTCAGTTTCTCACACCAGAGAAACTGTTCGGAATTTGTTCATGTGTGTCCTATTTATTTCACTTAAGAGTATCACCTCAATGTGCATCCACTTAGCTATAAATGTCTCTAATTTCTCATTTTTTATGGCTGAGTAGTACTCCATTTTATAAAAAAACCACATTTTCTTTATCCAGTCTCCAGGTGATGGGCATTTGGGCTGTTTCCAAGTTTTAGCTATTACAAACTTTGCTGCTATGAACATGGGCGCACATATATCACTGTGGTATGATTCTTTTAATTCTTTGGGGAAGATCCTCAGCAGGGGAATAGCGGGGTCAAATGGGACTTCCAGTCCTAGTTCTTTGCGGTATCTCCATACTGATTTCCACAGTGGTTGCACCAGTCTACACTCCCACCAGCAGTGGAGCAGCGTTCCTCTTTCCCCACAGCCCCGCCAGCATTTGTTATTGGTTGATTTCATGATAGCAGCCATTCTTTCTGGAGTGAAGTGGAATCTCAGAGTTGTTTTCATTTGCATCTCTCAAATGACGAGTGATGTTGAACATTTTTTCATGTATTTATTTGCTATTTCTAATTCTTTGTCTGAGAAATGTCTATTAATTTCAGGTGCCAATTTTCGGATTGGGTCTTTAAATTTGGGAGGTCTGATCTTTTTAAGTACTTTATAGATTTGAGATAGTAGACCTTTGTCTGAGGAAGAGCAGGTGAAGATTTTTTCCCACATTGTGGGTTGTCTCTTCACACTGCTGGTGGTTTCTCTTGCTGTGCAGAAACCTTTTAATAAGAAGAGATCCCACTCGTTGATTGTTTGTGCTAGTTCATGAGCAACTGAGGTTTTGTTCATAAAATCTTTTCCTACACCGATGTCTTCAAGGGTTCTACCTCTGTTCCAACTGGTTCAGAGTTTGTATTTTAATATTTAGATCTTTAACCCATTTTGATTTTAGTTTAGTGCATGGTGAGAGATACAAGTCTAGTTTTAATCTTTGGCAAGTTGAAGCCCAATTTTTCCAGCACCATTTATTAAATAGGCTATCTTTCTTCCAGTGAGGGTGTTTGGCTCCTTTATCGAAGATGAGATGGCTGAGTGTGTCTGGCATTGTTTCTGCATCTTCTAATCTGTTCCACTGGTCCTCAAGTCTGTTTCTTTGCCAGTACCATGCTGTTTTTATCACAGTAGCTTTGTAGTATAGTTGCAGGTTGGGGATTGTGATACCCCCTGCCATGTCTCTGTTACCTAGAATTGCTTTTGCTATTCTGGGTCTCTTGTTCCAAATGAATTTGTGGATTGTTTTCTCGAGGTCTATGAAGTATGCTGCTGGGATCTCAATTGGAATTGCATTAAATCTATATAGCAGTTTTGGAAGTATGGCCATTTTCACTATATTAATCCTTCCTACCCAGGAGCAGGGGATGTCTGTCCATTTTCTGGTATCATCTTCAATCTCTCTTTTCAGAGTGCCATAGTTTTCAGAGAAGAGGTCTTTGCTTTCTTTCGTTAGGATGATTCCTAGGTATTTCAGTTTTTTTGGATGCTATTGTGAAAGGAATTATTTGCCCTATTTCTCTCTCAGTGAGTCAGTCATTGGTGTAGAGGAAAGCTTTTGATTTTAGTGTGTTAACCTTGTAACCAGCTACTTGACTGAATTTGGTTATTAAGTCTAGAAGACTTTTGGTGGAGTTCTTGGGGTCTTCTATATAGAGTATCATGTCATCTGCAAATAATGACAATTTGACTTCTTCATTACCTATCTTTATTTCTTTTTTTTCTTTCTCTTGTCTAATTGCCGTGGCTAATGTTTCCAGAACTATATTGAACAAGAGTGGTGATAGTGGACATCCTGGTCTTGTTCCTGATTTTAGTGTGAAGGATTTCAGTTTTTGACCATTTAGTATGATATTGGCTGTTGGTTTTTCATAGATGGCTTCTATCAGTTTGAGGTAGAGACCATCTATTCCAATTTTTTGTAGAGTTTTTATCATAAATGCATGTTGGATTTTGTCAAATGCTTCTTCTGTGTCTATGGAGATAATCATATGGTTTTTGTCCTTGGCTCTATTGATAGTGTATTACATTGATTGATTTTCGTATATTGAACCATCCCTGCATCCCTGGGATGAATCCCACTTGATCAGGGTGTATGATCTTCTTGATGATCTTCTGCATTCTATTTGCCAGTATCTTATTAAGGATTTTTGCATCTATGTTCATTAGTGAGATTGGCCTATAGTTGTCTTTTTCGGTTGGGTCTTTCTCTGCTTTGGGGATCAAGGTGATGCTTGCTTTCAGGAATGAATTTGGGAGTATTGCTTCCCTTTCAATTTCACTGAAGAGTTTAAACAGTAGTGGCAGCAGTTCCTCTCTTAATGTCTTGTATAATTCAGCAGTGAAGCCATCGGGGCCCAGGCTTTTCTTAGTTGATAAGTTTTTAATTACATTTTCAATTTCATTGGTTGATATTGGGTTGTTCAGAATTTTTAGGTCTTCTTTGTTCAACTTTGGTAATTCATATGTATCTAGGAATTTGTGCTTTTCTTCTGTGTTGTCCATCTTATTGGCGTATAGGTTCTGGAAGTGTAGGTATTGATGATTCTCTGGATTTCTGCTGGGTCTGTTGTCATTTCACCCTTTTCATTCCTAATTGCATGGATTTGGGCCTTTTCTTTCCTTTTTCTGTTAAGGTTGGCTAAAGGTTTGTCAATTTTGTTGATTCTTTTGAAGAACCAACTCTTGGCTTCATTGATTTTTTTGTATAGTTCTCTTAGTCTCCATTGCATTGATTTCTCCTCTGATCTTTATAATTTCCTCCCTTGTATGAGCTTTGGGGTTGTCCTGCTCTTCTTTTTCTAGAAGCTTGAGGTTCAGCATCAGGTTGTTTAATTGGGCTCATTCTGTTTTCCTAATATGCGTATTCACTGCTATGAATTTCCCTTGTAAGACTGCTTTCATTGTGTCCCATAGATTCTGATATGTTGTCGTTGTCATTTAATTGAAGGAAGTGTCTGATTTCTTCTTGAATTTCCTCTGTGACCCACTGGTTTTTCAGAAGTGTGTTGTTCAATTTCCACGTGTTTATGAAATTTTTTGAGTTTCTTTTGCTGTGGATCTCCAATTTCATCGCTCTATGGTCTAATAATATACCAGGGATAACTTCAATTCCTTTGCACTTCCTTAAACATATTCTATGTGTGAGTATGTGGTCTCTTTTGGAGAAATGACCCATGTTCAGCTGAGAAGAATGTATATTCTGATTTTGTGGGGTGGAAGACTCTGTAAACATCTGTTAAGTTCATTTGTTCAAGATTTTGATTGAGTTCTAGTATTTCATTACTTATTTTTAGTCTAGTTGATCCATCTGTTTGTGACAGTGGGGTGTTGAGGTCCCCCACTACGATTGTATTAGTGCATATATGACTTTTCATGTCCGTTAGTATTTGTTTTACATAGTTGGGTGCACTAGTGTTTGGTGCATGGATATTTATGATTGTCATCTCTTCCTCTTGGATTCTTCCCTTTACAAGGATGTAGTGTCCTTCTTCGTTTCTCTTAATCAGTGTTGGTTTTAAATCTACTTGATCTGCCAAGAGGATAGCTACTCCTGCTTTTTTTCGGGTTCCTGTCACATGGAGTATTACTTTCCACCCTTTAACTTTCAGTCTATGAGTTTCCTTTTGAATTAAGTGTGTTTCCTGTATGCAGCATATTGTTGGATTTTGCTTCTTGACCCATTCTTCCAGTCTCTTTCTTTTGATTGGTGAATTGAGACCATTAACATTGATGATTATAACTGAAACATATTGACTTGTCATTGCCATGACCTTTTTCTTTTTGTTGGGTTCTCCCCCTTTACATTTAATTTCTTGTCATGTCAGATGGGTTCATTCTGCTTTGCTTCCTGGGGTTGTGATCCTCAATGTCTGTTCCTAGGATATTGTGTAAAATTCTTTGGAGTGCTGGTTTGGTATTCACAAAGTTCCTCAGGTGCTCTTTGTCATGAAAGTATCTTATTTCTCCCTCAATTTTGAAAGATAGTTTTGCAAGGTACATCAATCTGGGTTGGAGGCTGTTTTCTTTTAGGGCTTGGAATATGTCACTCCAAGCTCTTCTTGCCTTGATGGTTTGTGTTGAGAAGTCTGCTGTCATTCTGATAGGCTTTCCTTTGTATGTGATTTGTTTCTTTTCTCTGACGGCTTGGAGAACTTTGTTCTTCTGTTGTGTTTCTGGAATCTTAACAATTATATGCCTATGTGTAGATTTGTTTTGATCAAGGCTATCTGGAGTCCTATATGCCTCACTTATCTGTATGTCAAGCTCTTTTCCCCTGCTTGGGAAGTTTTCTGCCATTATTTCTGTGAAGAGGTTTTTTTATGTCATCTGCACTCTCTCCTGTTTCTTCATTGAGCCCAATCAGTCTTATGTTATTCTTCTTTGCATCATCTAGCAGCTGCTGGATTGATTTCTCATGTTCCCTTATAATTTTGAAGCAATTTTTCTTTTCCTGGTCACTAATTGCAGTCTTATCTTCTATATCTGAAATTCTGTCCTCACGTTGGCTCTTTCTGCTGTGTAGACTTTCAGTGGAGTTTTTCATGTCCTGGAAATCGATTTGCATCTGTTTTATGGATTCCATTTGTTTCTTATGTTGGAAATCCATCATGTTCCTGAGCACCTCTCTAGATTTCTTAATCATGTCTTGCACTAGGGGCACAATTGCTCCTGTTATCTGAGAAATTATTTCTGATTTCATTTTTTCCAGATCCCCTTTTGTTGCCAGTTCAGTGGGTCCAGGTGGTTGAGTATCAGAGTGTTCCATCTCATTTCCCTTTGGGGTTGCTGTAGGTGATCTGGAAGTCTGTTTTTGAGACTTATTTACGTATTTTCTCATTTCGACTGGGGCGGGGGTCTGTTAGCGCCTGCACGGATTACCTCCTCTGAGCCGGGAGAGGTGGGGCAGGGGCTGGGAGCAGCAGTAGGGATGGTGACCCAAAAGCCCTTTCCTGTGGGCTGGGAGCAGCGGGAGGGATGGTGGCCTGGAAGCCCCTTCCTCTGGGCCAGGAGCAGGGGGACAGAAGGTTGGCTCAAAAGCCTTTTTCAAGGAGGAGTATTTTTGAGGGGGATTAATGGCATTGTGTCTTTTTTTTGACATTTACTGTATTTTTTTATCACACGCCCTATCTTTACCCATTGGTAGTCAGTTGGGAAATGTTACACCAAATATTTTTACAGTCTTGGGAAAGAAGTATATGTACATAGCACTGAATATTGGAAAAGGACTTGAAGTTGCTAAGTGAATATATTGGAAGCTGACGGGCAGCTGTAAGTGGGACCACTGGTGATTAATTTAAAAAGTCAGTTAAAGGAGGGGATTATAAAATGAAATAAGGTTCAGTAAACATTTTGTTGTGACTTTTGATGTAAGCCATGGCTCTTCCTTTGGCTGGAGTTTTCTGATGCATTTTCAGATTGTCTTTCTCGCCTAAGCTAATTTGTGAAATATTCACATGATTTTCAGTGTTGAGGTTTCTGAAAGTGGAACAAAAGGTTCAAGCCATTTGCTAAGCCAGGGCAAGGTGCTCCTGGCTTTTTGAGTCTTTTTTCTTTTTCTTGTTCTCCCCTAATCCTAGAGCAACTTTTAAAGTCATCTGCCCTTATCAAAGTACTTTAGGTGTTTTTCATATACGTAGTACTTTTTGTACCCCAGTTTCATCTATTTATATAATAAACATTGGATTACATAATTGCAGTCACAAGAACAATAGGTACAGACACGTTTGGGAGTAATCACTAGGCTGTTCTCAGTGAGCCTACAGCTTAACTAGTAAGCACCGGAGAAAAGCCCATCGGCTTGAGTGTTCAACAGGTGAAGGGCATCTATTTCTCTCCCTCTAATATTGGTTAATCTAGAGGTTTAAGTGAGTGGAGAGTGTCTGAATTTCTACTGTGTGTGTGTTTGTGTGTGTGTGTGTAAAATGACATTGCAGACATCAATTTGAAATAGCAATACTGTATTTTTCAGGGTTATATTCTAAGTTATTATGTTTATGACAGTATACAGAGAGGAAATATAGATTGTAGGAAGCATGACAGTAATTTAAAATGAAACTCATGTTAGCGACATTTCTTATTAGATACAGGAGTGAAATGAAATGGATTGAGTTCAGGAAAAAAAATATGAGATCCGAGGGACTGTTCACTTACTAGGGAGAGATGAGCCGAAGTATTTCCTTTTGAAAATTGGATTTACTTTTGTCATTTTGTGATTTATGACTTCTTACACTCCTAATGGCATCAGTTAAAATGGTCATTCAGAGTGAGCCCACTAACCTCTGGCTTTGCTAAAAGCACAGCTCATTAGAGCTTTGCAAACAGCCTGTACATGCAGTCCATGATAGCAGAATCTTGGTCGTTTTCCTGTGGCTCCGGGATTAGCATTGATCACTAGTGCAGGAGAGGGACTGTGGCTTCTGAGAATGCTTGGCTTCACTGTATCGCAAGCCAGTGTCCCGCCGAGCTTTGTGGACAGCTGGTGGTGGAGATAGCACCCAGCCAGTGGCCCCGAGGCATGTCAGCATTGCAGAGAGGACCTGGAGTGCCGCGTGCCAGCCCGCACAGAGATGGAAATGTGAGCTGCCACACTTCTGTGGTGAGTGGTTTCATGGAGCTCTGGCCTCTGCCCTTCCACAGGCATAGCTGGCATTGGGGAAATATCTTAGGGACCTCTTCCCCTCTGTCCATTTCCCTGATTGGCTTTTGTTGTTTTAATAATGGAGAAAAACTGAGCCTCAAAACTTTTAGTAGGCCTATGGCATCACTTAAGAAATTTTTTTTTAATTTAAACATACAAAATAGTACCTCATATCATAAACAGACTGTACATCCTTCATACTCAAAATTAGACTACCCATTACCACCTTATCTTTGGATTTCTTAAAAGACATGGATGCATCTTCACAACCCAATGCAATTTCTTTTTTTAAAAATTAAGTTTATTGGTACATTTTACACATACATTATGATCACATTCATCATTGGTAATTTGTACCTGTACATGACGTATCTTGGCTCTTCTTTTTCCCCATCCCCCTACCCTTCCTTCAACCCCTCCACCCCTCCACCCCTTCCTCTTTGCAAAAAACTTTGTTTCTGTTGATTCCTTCTTTTCTCATATTTTTTTCTTTCCTTTCCCCCACCCCCTCCCTTCCCCTTCCCCTTTGGACCTTTTCTTATTTTATATTATCTATTCCACATTTTGGTCCTCATTTACACTTTCAGTTTCTCACACCAGAGAAACTATTCAGTATTTACATGTGTGTCTTGTTTATTTCGCTGAAGAGTCTGGCCTCAGTGTGCATCCATTTAGCTATAAATGTCTCTAGTTTCTCATTCTTTATGGCTGAGTAGTATTCCATTTTATAAAAGAACCACATCTTCTTTATCCATTCACCAGTTGATGGGCATTTGGGCTGTTTCCAAGACTTAGCTATTACAAACTGTGCCACTATAAATATGGGTGTGCATATATTACTGTGGTATGATGCATTTAATTCTTTTGGGAAGATACCCAGAAGGGGAATAGCTGGGTCAAATGGAACCACTAGTCCTAGTTTTTTGAGGAATCTCCACACTGATTGCACCAGTCTACACTCCCACCAACAATGAAGAAGGGTTCCTTTTTCCCCACAACCCTGCCAGCATTTCTTATTGGTCGATTTCTTTCTTTTTTTTGGTACTGGGGATCGAACTCGGGTCCTTGTGCTTGAGCAGCAGGCGGTGAAACCACTGAGCTAAATCCCCGGCCCTGGTTGATTTCTTGATAGCAGCCACTCTTTCTGGAGTGAGATGGAGTCTCAGCATTGTTTTCATTTGCATCTCTCAAATGACCAGTGATATTGAACATTTTTTCATATTATTTATTTGCTGTTTCTACTTCTTCATCTGAGAAATGTCTGTTCATTTCAGATGCCCAGTTTTGAATTGAGTCTTTATGTTTGGGAGGTCTGATTTTTTAAAGTTCTTTATATATTCTAGATAGTAGACCTTTGTCTGAGGAACAGCTGGTAAAAAATTTTTCCCCACATTGTGAGTTGTCTCTTCACTGTGTTGGTGGCAGCCCAATGCAATTTCATCTCCCTCTGTCCCTCCTCTGAGGCAGTCACTGTCCTCAAGGTGCTTTCTGCCTTTCCATTCGTATTTTGTGCTTTTATTATATGCTTCTAACCATAAACAACATGTAGGCTTTTGTTTTTAAAATACAGATGAATCACCTTCAAAGTTTGTGTTTTTGAGCCAAGTGTTTATTTTGAAGTCCATCTGTGTTGATATATATCAAATGGAATCGTTTTAATTGTTGAATGAAGTGTTTCATCATATAAATGCATAATATACTTACTACTCTACCAATAATTTTGGTAGGGTTCATTTTCTTAGAATCCCTAAAAGTGCTTTACTGAGCATCTCCGCATATGTTTTTTACATATATGTACAAAACATAGAACTCTAGACATGGAATTGTTTGGTTCAAGGATCAGTGTTTCTATATATTGGCAAATCTCTCTTAAAGATGATTACAAGGACTTATAGTTTTCTTTATCTTTGCCTCTCCTCTCCTGTGTGTGATATAATTTAAGTGTTAGATGTAAGAAAACTAAACAAGCAGAAATAAACATACTTTATGGATTTATACCATGTAAATAAGAAGTACGCCTAATGACATGCAGGGTCTTGAGAGTTTCGCAGTTAGCTGGTTTTTATTGGACGTACTCTGTGTACTAAGGCTTTGTGGGCGCTTCTGGAGCTGGCTGAGAACAGGGACTATGACTCGTAAAAATCTGTGTGCAGTGCCTGTTGGTAATGAAATGAATTATATGGAGGAAGTAAGGCTTGGTCTCTGCATAAATTTAGAGCCTCGCTGGGATTAGGTGTTATACATATATGAAAGATACGCATCTATGAAACAAACCCAGAGTAACAGAGTGGTGTAATTTGTAAGATTACAAATTTATAATTCAGGGTAAAAATTGAAGGATGAGGATATAGCTCAGTGATAGAGCGCAAGTCCCTGGGTTTCATCCCCAGCAATGAAAAAAAATTTTTCAGTTAAATTTCAATTTGGAAATTACCTTGCAACAGTTATGTATGACAGAAGAATGAAATAAAAAACGACTCAGTGACAGCATTCTCTTTTTTTCCTTTCCTCCTTCCCCACCTTAGACTTGACAGTTGAGAGAATTGAGTTACTGGCACACGCATTCCATATACTAAAAAATAAAATAAAAGAATGAGAAGCCAGAGTCTTCTGAGCATGGGTTGGCAGGCGACCCGGGGGCCAGATGCTGAGTGGGAGGTTGAACGCCTGCCAGGCTGCTGCTCAGGACTGTAGCTGCTCAGCACAAAGCCACTGGCATCTTTCTCTTGCTGCTCCATGTTCAGAGTTTTTGTGCCCATTCCATGCCATCTGCTCCTCGGGATCAGCAGAGTCTCGTATTGTGCCGCAGCTGAAGTCCGTGAAGTCCCCTAGTAAAGGTGCACAGAGGGACCCAGGTGTGCCACCAGGGAGTACAGGACTGGGCAGTCTCAGGTGTGTGGCATTGAGCTTGATCCTGGCGAGCTCAGGACTGAAGAAGTGATTTCGCATCTGCAAAGGGTTTCAAGGGATCTTGTTAGCACTGCCTCCAACATAGAGCATTTCATAGGTTAGGACAGCATTTAAACTTCACAGCAAGTCTCTGTCTCCAGTGATTGGATTTTTCACCAATAGAAGAGAAGGAGAGGGAGAGGGAGGGAGGGAGAGAGAGAGAGAGAGAGAGAGAGAGAGTGTTTAATACTTGTAAAAAATTTTGCTGGAGTTGAGAATAAACCCAGGGACATTGGTTTCTTCCTGTGGACACAGCTTGGGGTTTGGAGAGAAATGAGAAGATACCAAGATACCAAGACCAGAAGGAAAAGTTCGGTGATGTGGGTGGTTTGCAGATTCACAGAGCTGGACCAAGGAAGCTGCTTGGAAGAAACAGGAAGTGCAGCTGCTGAGGGACAAGTGGTTGAGGGACTTGGAGATTTGATGGGTGGCGTATGGACAGAGGTCCCTGTTGGGTGGGGACCTGAGTCTGGGGTCACTGCAGCAGGCCAGTCATGAGAGGCCAGGCCTGAGATGCAGACTGACAAGGCAGGGGAAGAACACTGAGCCAGGTGCACAGGAGAACAAAGCAGGGGCGGGACTCCCAGCTCCCACGGGCTCTGAGTCGACAAGGGACCATCATTGGGATGGAAAACTGGGACATATTTTTGGGAATGGAATCTTAGCTGAACAGGTTGTCAAATAAATATAAGAATCGTTTATTTCAGGCAGGAAAATACTAGTGATGTCTTCAGATTTTCCTTTGCCAAAAGGTTTGCATTAAATACAACATAAAAATTTTAGTTAACACAGCCCTATCAGCCACCATTACTAACTTAGCACATTTTTGAAACAGAAGTCCTAACAGTGCCCCTGAGACCTTGCTGGTCAGAGTGCAGTTTGGGAGCAGTGGCAGCATTAGGGACCATTGGAAGGTAGTGTCTCAGGCCTCCCCCTGCCCACAGGGATGAGAACCTGCGTGTTAGCCAGAGGGTATTGTGTGCATGGAAATGCAAGCAGCTCTGTCCTAAAACTCTGCCTCCTTGAGACTGAAAGAAAAATTTATATCAAAAGATTTTGTGACATAATTAAGATTTTTGGAAGGCTACAGTTAATGCTAAGAATACCATTTTAGAAGTGCGTATAGGATCCGATCTAGAAGTAGTGCTTTTGTGATAATCATGTGTGTGTCACTGTCAGCACTGCTACTCTAGAACCTAAATTATGGGGGCTACCCTGAGAGTGGGACAGGTGGAGCTCCCTGGGGGCCCCCATCCACATTCCTTTCTGTACCTCTGCATCCGCACCCTTTTAATCTCTATAATAGACTGGGAAGTGTGTTCAAATTGGACGGCTGCAGTTCTCACTATGAAGTTGAGTGTACTGTGCTGTGAAGCTTGTGCTCCAGTCAAAAGGTCATTTTTTGGGCTGGGGATTTAGCTCAGTGGTTTCGCCACCTGTTGCACAAGCGCAAGGACCCGAGTTCAATCCCCTGTACCAAAAAAAAAAAGGTCATTTTTCGAAGTACAGGTGAAGGGTCTGTACTTGTCTGAGGATAATAGGGGTAGTAAGCTGTATTCTGTGAAAAATAGAAGAAATTCTGTGCAACGATATGATATTCTAAACTGTGGAAATTTTCCCATTGGACTGATTCATCTGCTGAAAGGGGAACAGTTTGTCCTCCTGGCTCCTCATGAGCAGGATTTTGTCATCTGGAAGGAGAGGGTACAGCAGGCTGTTGGGTTTATTGAGCTTGGAGGCAATTTTAATATTTATTTCAGACCTCATATAGGCACTAGAACAGAGTTCTGTCATAAATATAGTTGTACCTCCTTTACTGCACTGCAAGTTTAAAAAATACAAATATGAAAACACTTAAAAAATACTCCATATGGGCCGGGGATTTAGCTCAGTGGTTTCGCCGCCTGCTGTGCAAGCTCAAGGACCTGAGTTTGATCCCCGGTACCAAAAATAAATAAATAAAATAAATACTCCATAGGAAAAGGCCTTATCTCAGTGCTTGGAATAAATAGTGTTTGGCAATATATAGGTGATCAAAAAATATTTGTGATATTTTGAATAAATAGGTGAAATTTAGTTATATATTGGTACTTAAAATGCTTTGTTGACTAAATTAAAACTTTCCAAATTGTAAAAGAGATGAATACTTATTTATTGATAATTTGGAGATGAAAAAAAGTAGAAAAAGAGAAAAATTACTCTATTCCCACCACTCATAGACAGCATTTTAGGATGTTTCTAGTACTTTGTTGATGTTTTCACATAGTTTGTTACATCATGCCTTTTACTGGACATTCTGCTTTTTTAATCATGATGACAAGTAACTAGGCTATTGCAAGCTTCAGACATTTAAAATACTTGTCCTGTTTACTAATTACATCCGTGTAGGTAGTATCATTACATTAGATTTGCAAATGAGGAGACAGGCTGATAGTTTGTGTATCTTGTTAGTGGACTCACTGCTGGTCTATGATCAAGTTGAGATTTTAACTGTGATTTTTCGCATACACTGGAGCAAGCATTTCCTTAGTTATGTCATTTTTTGGTACCATGACAAAATAATATTTTGTTAAGTGAATAAATCTAATTTGTCCAACAGTCTCTATTCTTCAGTGTTATAGTGTTGTTTCTTGGTGATGATGATGATTGATAGACAGATAGATAGATAACCACAGTGAACATCTTTGTAGAAATTTTTCTGCATGCTGTTCATGTGGCCCTGTTTAAAACCCTAGTTTGATAAAGCCCATAGTTTAAGAAGATATACATTTATAATGCTAAGTACTGTATTTTCTGAATTTCGGAGTTCAACTGTGAAGTTTGTAATGGATATCAGCTTACTCAACTTTAATGTGTATTTAATGTCGCTTATTCTCAAAAATCATGACATCCATATTGTTCCTAGACCTCGTGTAGGATTTCTTTCTTTTCTCCCTCCCTTTCTTATTCCCTTGTTCCTTTTCTCTTTTCCTTCTTTGCATCTTTTTTTGTGACAGGAAAGCAGTTGTTACTCAAAAAGGAAAGCCAGTGTGTGTTGTACCAATGGCAGAACCAACCACACCCTTAGCTATATGGAGCTTAATTTGAAATTTCTGTAATGCTATTAAAGAAAAAAGTACCTCCAACTGTAATAATTGAAGTCATAACAAATCATTATAAAATATAACTGTTCTATATTGAAGACATGACCGGTAGCAGGAGGTGACGAAGGTGTATGAAAAATAGAAGAGCATCTTACTCATTTAGCCATATTTATTACATACATTGTATGTTTATTTTTATTTGTAGTATAGGTTTTTCAAAATATTCTCACAGCAACTTTTTTTCTGACAAAAATTTCATTGTTATTAAATGGAATCTCTTGATAGGTTTTATCTATTGTATGATTTTTGTTCCTCTATTAGAATAGAAATTAAAAATACAGCATTTTAATTGAAAGATTTGTGTGATAGTAATAAACCAGTGAATTTTGAAAATGAATGTATACACGTACTTTCTGAAATGTAAAGTTTTACAATTTTGAAACACTTGATAAGGTATAAGAGATTGCTATATACTTATGTAAGCAATAAGAGCCAGAATAAAATCAGTTTTAATGTAACTTTCAGCAGACACTTTTTTGCAGTCTGTGCATAATACCTCCTACTGATTAAAAAATTATAGCAGTATTTCTCTTGAAAGGTACCACTTTCATAGGAAGTATCTGTGAGTGCTGTTTTGAAGGTTTTTATTTTTTTCTCAGATGGCATTTAGAATGCAGGGAGTTCTGTTTAAACTGAAGTTGTCTGTGTATGTAGGTAAAAAATAGATATATTATTTTCTAATATGGAATATATTCTTTGTGAAATCACGTTTAATGATTTACACTTGCATTTTAAATCATTAAAATTTAAAGCTACAGTTACAGAATGCCATCAGTACGTGATTAAAGATACATTTGCTAACTCAGGAGAAACTTTTACAATTATATCAAAAAAGGAGTCGTAGTTTACAAAGCTGCCTGTATAATGCCACCCTAAGTGATTTTCAGAGTCCAGCAGGTGAACAACTTAAGAACTGTATTTGCAAAATGATGGTTTTAAAGGGAGGCAACAGTAAGGGCAGGAATTCATTTTGAGCATTTGTGTACTATAGAGATTGTTGAGTAGTAATCATCTCAAGAGTTGCTTCTTAGACACGGAAAAGGTTTTTTATTTAGGCCAATCCATTGTTCATTATCTTCATTCAATAAATACTTTCTCATATGTTGTACCTACTATGTGTCAGGCATTAGTTCAGTGAATTTCTTTACTCAGTAAAACAGCTTTGCACCGTAGAAAGAAATAGAAACAATTTCACCTATCACAGGTATCACAGAGTCACCTTGAACATTTCAGTGTGCAGGTGTGCTTTTGTTTATGTGTTTGTTAAACCATTCATTCGCTCATTCACTCATTGACACCCCCAGAGAGGGCAGTCTAGATGCTGGTGAGATGTTCTGAAGGATGAAGCCTGCAGAGAAACAAGAGGCCAGAAAGGGGTTCCCACCCCAACTGGAGGGACTGGGAAGGGTCAGGAACCAGCACGATTTGGACCAAGACTTGGAAACTAAGCAAGAACTGTTCAGGAAAAAGTGGGGTCAGTGGCCCAGGGACGGCACCCCATGTACCAAAGCCCAGGCAAGAGAGCATGATGTCCTCTCCCCAAAGTTTTTATCTTACTTTTGAAAATTTACGGGATTAAAGTAATAATGATAAAGGAAATAGAATGGAAGCATTTACTATTTTCCCTATCCCCATCTTGAGAATAGGGAATCAACTTAATTTTTATGGATCTATTTTGTTTCCTAAAGATCCACGCACTAGTCTGTTGTATTATTTAGACTGGCTAATTCTAACTCAAGACAGTTAAATGGTGAGGGGTTCTTGAGGTGCAGCTGTTTTCCTTTGCCTTCGTCTCCCCTCCCTCTCTTCCCAGGCCTGGCTGGGCTGGGTATCTGGCCACCATTTGGGATTTAGATGACAGCACTCAGCTCTGGGGGTTGCTGGTCCCCCAACCTCAAACCCCAGGCTCAGCTCTCCCGTCCTCTCTCCTGTTCTCCATTTCTCTTTGTTCCCATGATCTCATGCTACCTCTGTCTCTGCTAGCTTTTCCTCTGCTGGATACCAGAGGCAAACTAAGAAATGAAAGCACTTTGGTGATCTGGTTGGAGAACCTGTCTGCTTTTAAATTCTCATTGGCTTTGAGGCATGTCTTTCCATGCTCAGGGGCTACATTCTTTCTTAACATTTGATCTTCTTACATTTTCGGTTGACACATTACATTGGTTTGTGCTGATGGGGTATCATGATAACCTGATACTCATATACAATGTGTAATGATCAAATTGGGGAAATTAGAATTCTTGATTATGTGCATCCTAGGCATGCATCAGTCGAAACTATGGGAAGCGAGGGCAAGGGCCTGCTTGTTTTATTCAGGGTTAATAACAATCTATCTATGGAGAATCAACCCCTGCTCCCAAGCTATAGGAACCCCATTTCGGCTCCAGCTCATTCTGAGCCTAGGTGGGGAGGAGACTCAGAGCCTTGACCTGTCCCCCAAAGCCCCCCATGCCCGGCCTGCTACCACATCACAGCCCTGAGTGAGAGCATCTCATGACTTCTTGGCAGCCTCGGTGAATTGCAAGGTCATTTTCTTGGTAAGGTACAAGGCCACAGACCGAGCAGTTCATGTAACAAAAGTAAATGGTGAGGGCCGGGGATTTAGCTCAGTGGTTTCGCCGCCTGCTGCGCAAGCACAAGGACCCAAGTTTGATCCCCGGTACCAAAAAAAAAAAAAGTAAATGGTGAGAAGCCACAATGACCATGAATGCAGACAGCATGGCACACGCAGGTCCCCGATCTGGGGCCTGGAGCCCCTCCTGGTCACTGGGACACGTGCAGTGAGCAGGTGGTGGTGACTTCGGACCCTCACATCCCCAAGAAGGGTGGATGTACAATAAAACCAAGTCAGAATGGAAAGCCCGGTCTCAAACACTTGCAAATCAAACATTCCTAAAGTGGGTGACTGTGAAGATCATTGTTTTCAGACACTCTGTCCTTCAGATATAAACTTCCCCAAGGGTCACAATGTGAGTATCTGCAAAGTAAATGGAGCCTTTCTGTGAATTCCCCCCACTGTTATCTTCTGATGAAGGAAATAGGCACAGTTATTTTTCTCAGTGAAAGCAGTTTTTGGTGGGCTCAGGCTAAGGAAGATCTTATACACCGTCATACTTTGATCCTGTGGAGACAGCCCATCACAGAACGTGTGAAGTGCACATCCTGTGGGACATGGCTGGGGGTGCATTAAACAGCCAGAGTGCTATTCTGTGCTGGGGGTGAGCACTTTGAGCATGCAACAGAGATTGGGGGGCCTACTCTTGGGCAGCTTCCATTTATTCTAAAGAAAATAATGAAATAAATATCAAATATAATAAATGCTCTACAGATAACTAAAACACAGATGTGACGGAGTGGTCAGAGACTTTTCGTAGACCCTTTAGAAAAGACTGGGGAAGAGAAAGTTAAATATGGCAAGGAGCCGTCTCTTCATTCCCAGAAGATACGGTGCAGCGGACGGCTTCATGAGTCAGAGTGAGGAGCATTTTCCACTTGCCAACCCCATTTAGTAGAAGACTTATTTGGAGTTTTTCTTTCCACCTGTCAAGCTGGGCTATGGGCTCCGGGAAGACAGGAATATATTTCCATTCATCTTTGTTATCTCCAGTACACAGCATGGTGTCTACTGTATACCCGGTGTTCAGCAGATATATAAATCCATGAATGGAACAAAAGTAGGTTTACAAGAATACTTTTGGATAGCCCCATGTATACCAGAGGTCACTTTTTATTTATTCTAAGCTGAGGAATATTATCTGGTCATGAGTTGCATGTGATTTTAAAATTAAATATCCTGTTTTCAAGAAGATTTTTGTTTCTCTTTAAAAGGAAATTGTTTTCTCTTAGATAACCTTGGTGATGGAAGCAGGGAGCACTCTACAAAACCATAAGTTATTCCTTTGACCTTGCTCGTGAATTATATTGCTGTCCTTCAGGCTGATTTCTTAATCACCCTCCTGATCATTTGGCCTCAGTAGAGCTGACATTTTAATCCTTCACTGGAAATGAATCCTGGGTCCTTGGAAGGTGAGGTGCAGTGCAGTAGGCAGCTCCGGAGATGGGCTGGGTAACGGCACCTCTCTCGGGCCTGTTGGGAGAATGAAACCTAATAGATGGACAGAGCCACTGGAGTGACTGTAGAAATGATTTAATGCTCTGGCAAACCACAGAGAACTCGTTTTATTTTATCATCTGATTCATGGCAGCATTCCTAAGGGACATTCCCCTGATAGGTATAGTTGTATGAGATCTCTTAGGATGCTGTGTATCGTGCACAGTGGGTGCATCTGCGGTACTTTTAAGCTAAGATGCAGGATAAATGAGATTTTTTCCTTTTGAAAAGTATTCTTAACTCTTACGAATCAAGAGAATTCTTTAAAATGCATTTAAATGAACCTTGTCACATTTAATTTTCCTTTCTGACTATCAGAGGGAACAGGGCACTTTTCTTAGCCCTTTTGCTTGAACTTTTTTGTTCATTTCCAACACCTTTTCCTTTTCTGTACATGGAAGATGCTCTCTTTCATTTGTGTGTGCTGAATGAATGGTCCATGAACACGGTGTGAAAACATCGCTGTTCTTCCTTGCTGTCGCAGCATGGATAGAAATCTCTCAAACTCTTTGGCCTGTGACTGAAGAACACATCGTTTTTTTAATTACTGCTGAAACATCTTCCCGTGAAGATGGAGGCCTCCAGCCAGCTCCCTGGATCAGTTGCCTACATCCAAACAGTGATTAAAAAATAAGTTCAATACATTTGGAAAACATAGTTCATGGCGGAAGTGCCAAATTAGTCTTATCTATTGATTGTCACCACCGTGTTCTCAGAGTCAGAGAACTTGAAATACAGGACAGTATGAACTGAGCCTTCACGGGCCAGAAACCACGAGTGCCTCTTTGGGGTTTCAGCCAGACCCTCAGTGTCCCGTGAAACTGAGACATTTCCAGGCTTTATCTGTTCATTAGTGACTTTCATGTGGCCAAAGCATGTACTTTTAGCTTCTTACTGACCTCATTATTGATATAATTTCCTATTATATAACATTTTAAAACTTTTTCTTGACAGACTGGGGAAGAATTAGCTAGGTAAAGGAAAGATTTCACTATAAGAGATGGAAAAAAGTCTAAAGAAGAAGAGAATTAGTTTAAATCACAAGAAAATGACTGATTCAATTTGGTATTCTGACAGCCTACTAGTCTGTTCTGTTTTTCTCCTTTTTCGTCCTTTCTCTCCTTCATTCCTTCCTTCCTTTCTTTTTTTAATTTTGAAGGGGACACGTAAAATCTTATTTATACTACTTACATAGGTAATACAAAAGCAATCCTCAAGTCATTTACTTTATTTTTGGAAAAAAACAGAGTCTGTCTTCGGGAGTAACCTCATAGAAAGGCGTCTCTCTTTACTTCTTTTGGGTCCATTTCTCTGCTAGCCTTGTAATGGGGGAGGCCCTGGGCCCCAGGTGGGCATCGCTAGGCCTCAGCTTGTCACAAGTGAATAACACACTCACCCAGAAGCAGCATTTGGCTGTTTCGATGTTGAATTGACCCATTATTCCGTTTGGTTGGTTAGTTGCCTAGATGATATATTCTGTGGAGAAATTAAATCAAAGCAACAACTAGATCATGGGGAATATTTAGAACAAGTAAATTGACTTGAATGATGCAGTTTCTCTCTAAAATGGGTATAAATTTAGGGAGAGTGTCTACAGTGAGTATATGAAGACAGATGATTAGAGCAGTTATAGTCAAGGCTGTTTATCCACAATTTCTTCTGTTTTATAGGTTGGTTGCTTTTTTGTTCTATTCATTCTGTCCTTTGATGAACAGAAGTTTTAAATTTTAATATAGTTCAATTTATTTTTTTAATTACCTGTGCTTTTGGTGTCATAGCCATGAAACCATTGCCAAATCCAATGTCATAAAGCTTTTCCCTTGTGTAGTTTATTAAACCCATTTTTTTCGATCCTGGATGATGTTGCAATTAAGGCTTCATCTGCATAGATTTTTTTTTTTCCCCTGATGGCATTGTTCTACTTTACCTTCAGAATGAAAAATGAAATGGCAAACCAGTTTGGTCTCTTGAAGCCTGCTTTGATGATAGCAGGCAGAGGACAGGCTATCTTCATATCCTGTTGGCAAAAGTTGTGTTCCTGAAGCAAGGTCAGAGGCATTCGAGAAGCAATTTGATTTTTTTTCTAATTGTATGAAGTTAACTTCAGTGGTCCTCTGGGGCTATGATTTTTTAAAACATTGTAGGTCACAGAAAAGACAGCCTTCATTAAGAGCAGCAGGGGTGAATTCATGGAATTTTCTTCTTCAGCCCTCAGGTCTGGTGTCTCACAGCTGCAGGGAAAGATGAGGATGACAGACGTCAGCTGATGAGCCTCAGGTGGCCTAGACTCCTTTGGCATGCACAAAAGTCCATACTCTCCGTACATTTGGGTGGGAGAAAGTCATATGGAGAAGTCTTCTAAGAATTCAACATTATATAAATTTAGAACATTTTCAGAAAAAATAAGGCTTGAAAATTTCCAGCCATTCACAATCATGAGCCATAAAATTTCATTTGAAAAAGAATATCCAGTTAGGGACTGTCTTATGGTTATACTCATGTATCTACTGGAGAGATATTCCTTTAAGAATTAAATGTAGACATCCTTTTCCACTGTATTTCAGGAAACAAAATCTTGTCAGTCCAATTTTTAATGTCCTGGAGAAAGTTTTAAAAATTTCACTGCAATGTTGGTCAACAGATTTCTTACCTATGGGTGACTTCATTACACAGAATGAAAAATCAGAACCCTTTTCTTACTGATGGTTCATTTTCAAAAAGCAAACTATGGTAGTGATCATAAGAAGCTCTCTCATCAAAGCTTTCCAAAATACAGTGCATCTTATCTTTGGGAAATGTTATTAATTTGCATGTTTTTCTAACTTTTTATTTTGGAAGTTTTCTCTACCAGTTAGGTTTTCATCACTATAATGAAACACCCGAGGCAGGCCAACTTATAAAGTAAAGAGGTTCATTGTTCATAGTTTTGGAAGTTGAAGTTCTGATGAAGGCCCACCTCAGCTTCATTGCATCATGGCATACAGCCGTGCCAGGAAGCAGAGAGACTGTGTGGGGTCAGACTCAGATTTCTATGACAGTTCTCTTGCAAGGACCAACCAGGATCCCATGAGAGATACCTTCATCACTTTCCAGGACATGTCTCCAATTGACCTCCCACTAGCCCCACTCCCAAAGGTCCACCCTGTCGCATCATCACCACACAGGGAACCAGGCTTTCGACACACACGGAGCCTTGAGGGACAAACCACATCCGGAGTGTAGCACACCTTCCAAAGTATATAGAAGAGTTTAATGAATCCCCGTGTGTTATCACATGGCCAGCCTTATCTACACCTCTGTTTAGCACCCTGTGAGGGGCCGACAGCCCCACAACAAATAATTATCTGGCCCCCAAACTAGGAATGGCACTGTTGAAAACCTTTATTAAATAGGTCTTTAATTTCTCTAAGCAATATTTTGATTTTTTTTCAGTGTAGGGATTCTTCTCATTTTCATTATTCTTAGATAAGTAATATTTTGATGCTGTTTTGAATGGTAAGTTTTAAATCTTATTTTCTTGTTGTGTATGTGTGTCTGTGGATATGTGTATGTATGTATGTATGTGTGCTCTCTTAGATGTTTGTTTGGGTTTTTTTGGTACCGGGGATCGAACTCGGGTCCTTGCGCTTGTGAGGCAGGTGGCAGAACCACTGAGGTAAATCCCTGGCCCTCTTATATGTTTCTTAATGTGTGTCTTTATGTACTTCTGTTGTTTGATGTGTCTTATTGTAGAGGTTCCCCTCTGCTTTCTTTTTTCCTGTAGCAGTTCTATATTGTTGAAGAAATGAGGTTCTTTTTTCTTTGTCCTATAGAGTTTCCTGCAACTTGGATTTTGCTGATTGTTTCATCATGACAGTGCATAACATCTCTTCCTGTCCTTGTCCTTATGATTGTTGCCTATGTCCATTAATTCCTTAGGTGGTGCGCAATGCTGGTAATCCAGTTCTGTCACTTGCTTTTCATTTATGAGTCCAGGATGCTTCTGTAAAGAGAAACGCTCCCCTCCCCCACACCAGCTGCTTCCTCTTCAGTCATGGCGAACCTTTTAGAGCTTTCAGTGATATAAGCAGCCCTCTGCAGCACACGTGCCATAGGTTCACCACCACTGCTCTAAGTTCCTAGAGAAAAGGCAGGACAAATGCTTATTCTTTCTCTTTCTAAAATCTCTTTTCAAAATAAGTTGGTTCCCTAGGATCCTCCAGGGCAACTAATGAGGTTCTTTTTTCTTAATTAAAACTGTCATGGTATATGGTTTAAACTTACTAGATAGTTCAATTCATTGCTGTTTTTTGCTTAAGGGTGATCACCTTGTTCCACATCTGGGTTCCTAATATGAGCAGTCGTGAACTGAGTGGGGCCTCTGCCTTTCTTCCCTGGCACTGGTTTTTCATTCACCATCCTCATACTTTGGGGGAATATTTTCACATCTCGAAAACACATGTGACACCTGTGAGGGCCAGAATTAATCAAGATGAAGTACGTGTACATGGAATCACTTGAAGTATGTTAAACTAAAGATCCAAGTGAAGCTAACAAGCCAACCTGGATAGCCTGGGGTCTCCAGCAGCCGGTGTGAATGGCACGCGGGACACGTGCTCTCCAAGCAGCCTCTGTTAGTGCCCGATGCTGCCAGAGAAGTGTGGGTTGCAGACAAGGCCTCCAGGAGGGGAAAATCTCTCTGTTGGGCTGTTCTGTACCTTTTTTCCACACTTGAATTGTAAGATAGTATGTGAAATAATAAGGGCAGGGAAGGTACCATGAATAATTAATTGCCATGGCTCTTAGAAACCTAATTTTAGTCACGAACAAGAAGTAAAAGTAGCAACACTAGGTCCCGGTTCGGCCTTATTTTCCTTTCTCAGGCAGCAGAGTGGTTAATATGTGAGCAAGGAAAGGAGAAGCCCTAGTGACTGGCTCTGTATTGAAAGGCAGGTTCTGCCTCTCCTGTCGCCAGTTCCTGTCTGCTGGATGCCTGTTCATGTGAGGCACATGTGATACACCAGATAGCATGTGGGAGTTAGTGGCCCATCATGTTATGTCTGGGTGGTTTTTTTGAGGCAGAGTGGGCAATGACAGAGGCCACGGTAGCATGTTCTCTGAGCTAGGTTTGCAGATAAGAGTGTGAGTTTGGGATTCTTCACCAGTCGCTTGACCTCCCTAGTTTGTTTTTTTCCCTGTGTTGGTTAAAGTATACCATTGGGGTAAACAAACTGGTAACCATAGAATTTTGGTAGGCACCCAGTAGTTTGTTAAAAATGATAACAGAAGCTTAGGATTCCAAATAAAATGAGTGCTGGGTCCCTCTAAGCCCTCATGTACCTCACTCCAAGAAAGAAATGAATGTACATAGACTTTGACTCGGTAATGTTCCCTCTAGAAGTTTATCCCAAGGATATTGTGGTGTTGCCTGCAAAATATGTGTCCAAGTTGCTCATTAGGCACAAGTGCGTATGTGCATGTATAAATGTTCCTTTTCTCTCTCCCATACATACATGTGTGCACATACTTTCATTTTGGACCCAGCCTGAATTTCTAGTAGAGGATTGGCTGAATAAATTGCTGCATACCTTTTTATAATGACCACATCTTATTTACATAATAAAAATCAGTAAAAGAATTTTCATTCATGAAGACAGTTACAGCTTTTTCTTTTGGTGCAATTTTGAATTTAAAGGAGAGTTTATATTCATGTATGCTTTAGAGTAAATTGGCATTGGCTTGGTTTGGTCTCACCTTTGGCTTACTATCAAACCAGATAACTGTGCATCACAGAGGAGGAATGGCTGACTCTTAGGGAAGCTCCCCCCCATCTTAAATATATGAGGATTTCTTTTTCTTTTGGGGCATTTCTATACATGGATATACCGTGCTTTGATCATGTCTTTCTGCTCATGACCATCCTTTGGTCTTTTCCCCAGCCCCTTCTGCTTGTCTAATAGTTTAGGGAGACATTCTGACTGTTTTTGCATGGTGAAGTCTAGGATAGTAGTGAAATCCTTTGATCCACTCTAGAAGCGATACTGATTTTAGGTATGGAAAGTTTTGAACATGTTTTGGATTCTATAAATGAGTAACCATCTTCTTTTGGACATGTTTTTGTGATGTCAGGGTTTTTCTGCCGTATTTATACTTAACTGCCTAAAAGCCGCAGCTGGAAACCTCACTAAGCCAGTCACTTGTAATTTGACCTTGTCATCTGCCTTGCTTTGAAGAATCGGGGCAGATTCTCTGCTGACAAATAGAGCTGTGAGCCATCTTTTTCTCAGGGTAATTTAACCTGTGTGATGACCTTAACTTCTATCCAAGTAATAGGATTATGGAAGACTTTTAAAATACAAATTTACAAAATAATTAATCTTGTGTTGTTTTCTGAACAGAAACCACAGCCCATTAATGAGTTTTGGAGCCAGCTTCGTCAGTTTTTTGGTAAGTTAATATCAGAAGAAGTCATAGTATGAAGGAAACAAATATAAACCAATGTCCGTTATGGCTACCAGCTGAATAAATGCACTATTGCAGAAAAGAGTTTAAAACTGAGATAAAATGGCCGGGGATTTAGCTCAGTGGTTTCACCACCTGCTGTGCAAGCGCAAGGACCCAAGTTTGATCCCTGGTACCAGAAAAAAGACTGAGATAAAATTGTGTGTGTTAATCAATGCTAGGACATAGCTCTTCTTCCCTAATTTTAAAAGTGCTCATATTTTATTTCTATAACATTGTGTATTTTCCAACCAAAATTGTCTTTAGAATGAAAGTGCAATTGAAAGACTTCCAAAAATTAAAACTGTTGGAACAGTGCAAAAGTCTGATCTTTGGTAAGAAAAGTTTGCTATAAAATTGAGTAACTGTGGACTAGAAGTTCAATAAGCAGAAATAAAGTATGTTGGCTAGTATTACATTTCCAAATACTAATATTTGAGAATTGAGGGAATGGGTTTTAGTTAGATTTTAAAGTAAATTGGGCAATGGAAAATATGGCATGTTTTCATTTTTCAGGAGAACTTATTAAACAAATTACCTTCAAAGATAATTCTTTAAAATCATAGAATGGTAAAGCAGAGGGAGGGAAAGTACTAAGACCAAAAAGGAGAAAGCATTTAGGTTGGAGATTTAGAGAAATAGCACCAAATGGGCGTATCATGCACAGTCTGGCAGTCCGCATGGCAGGTACCAGGACAGACCCAGTGAGACAGGTTTTCCTTCAACCTCTTTGTCTCTTCTTATTGCCATACAAGACAACAAAATTTTATGGTCAACTTTTTGCAAGAAAGCATAGTTCGCACCTCAAGGAAAACAATACTGGGTAGGAATCGTAACATTAGGACCTACGTGACTATAAAGGCTTCCAGGAGGATTGAATCGAAAAATCTCAGCTGATCAGCCTAGAGAGCAGCTGAGATTTCAGTAGCCTGACAGCATGGTTGGCAAGAAGAGTGTGGCGGGAGGCTGGGGAAGGGTGACTGTGGCCTGGTTTGGAAGGTTTGAGTCATACCGAAGCCACCTAGAATGCCAAGATGGGGCTTAGTGGAACCTGACCGGAAATGGAGAACTAGATAGAATGAGTCAGTTCATTAGTTCCTTCCAAAAACCAGGTTTCCCATTCAGCTCAAAAACCTCAGTTCTACTTGGTACAAATCACAGGTGCTAGCAGACATTCAGAGAATTGCCCTTACCCAGCCTTGCAGGATCCACCAGGATCCGGTGCCTGGAAACAAGCTGTCAGTAGAATTTTTAACTGTACACATTATAAAATGAATTCCTAATGAGTGAACCCATGGGAATTGCTGTCCCCGGAAAGTCATGATTTTCAAAGACTGCTTGCTAGCTGTGTGTCATCAGCATTTCTGTGTAGTGCTGGATGGAGCCTGGATCCATCTGCCAGTAGAGTGAGACACTGTTACAAAAACTGAATGGAGCAGACCAATCAGAAATTGTACAGAATTTTTGTTACTGTGTTGCATAGCAATAGAAACATGTAGAATGATAATTGCAAGGTCATTTGCTAGTGTATTTTTTTCATGTTGATGTAATAGAGTATATTATTTCATATTGAGATTATAATTTCTTTAAATGAGTAAAGTATGCTGTAACATTTTGATTCTTATACTTGTAAGAAATTTAGTGATTTTTTTCCCCCCTAGTTTGGGGTTTTGTTATCATAAATTGGCTTAAAGTTTCAGTTACTGATTCATTCTTTCCTTCTTGGAAGAATGCCATGATGACATTTGAGGAAGAAAAAATGCAGTTGGCGTGTGATGACTTAAAAACTACAGAAAAGCTGTGTGAAAGTGAAGAGGCTGGAGTAATTGAAACAATCAAGAATAAAATTAAGAAGAATGTAAGTAGCACCGCTTTCGAGTGTGGAATCTACCAGAGTCCTCCAGTGGGTGATCCTTTAGTGTTCTACACTGATTGTCTACCATGGGCCCTGTGGCCAGGGCTCCTGAAGTGAAGGTTTCCTTCTTTCCTTTTTTCCTCCAGGTACTAGGGATCGAACGCAGGAGCTTGCGCTTGCCAGGCAGGCGCTGTGACACTGAGCTAAATCCCGGGCCCTGAGGAAAAGGTTTCTATGTGTAATTAAATGTGCCACAATAGTAGCTGCTGAACAATGAAACAGTTGCATTTGGGCATACTGTGAGAATTCAGCTGTTGAGCTGCTTTCTCCCAGCTCTCACCAGCCTTTGGTTACAAATAAAATCACAACAACATCAAAATCCACTTTTTCTGATTTTGCCTTCACCTTTTAGCTCAAAAGTTCCAGGCCATGGAGAGGCATCCTCCTACTCCTGATGTTTCTCACACATGTCACATATGTGGCCAATAAGCTAATCTGTTACACAGAACCATCAGGCCACCCTTTCTTTTTGTACGAGTCTTCACGTCACTCCTCTACCCATGAAATGAAGCAGTCATAGGAAGCGGCTTCACTTCTGTCCTTGCTTATGGTGTCCACTATGGGGAAGCCACTGAGGGGCCAAGAATACTACAGCCTGATACGGCTAATGGGCCAGAGTTGCCTTTGCTTCCTCCTTCTCCACACCCCACGCGCAATCAGTGAGGCCCCCCTTTCTCCCTTAACTCTCTCTTAAGTACCTCTTGAATCCATCAGCGTCTGTCCGACATCCTCAGAATCTCTTGGACACCTCCGTAAGCCAGCCACTGTCCCCTTTGCCTATGACAGACCGGCATTTCTGCCTCTGGTGGCCTCACTGTTCCCCCAACTCGTTCTTTGTAATACAGAGATGTTGCTTGCTTGCCAGGTTTTCAGGGCCTGCCAGGCTGTCATCACTGTAATGAAGTCCAAACTTCCAAGTTTGTCTGGCATATATTTTGCCTCTGTCTAGAACACTTTTCATCCTCTTTACTTGGTTCCTATTCAATCTTTAGTTCTTCCTAGGTATCATTTTAACCCCAGAACTCTTTCCTGAGGCTGCTAGCCCTACTGAGTATGTCTTCTACAGGTTCTTTAGTATCTGTCCTCAGTATCTACAACTATGCCAGCAGTTACGTTTTAACTTTTGTAATGGTCCTTGCAATTTATATAATGTGCAAGGCTGTGCAGAATCTCATGAGCCCTCTTGACAAACCTCCCTACACAGTGGATATTATTAAAATAAGGAACAGAAACATTGATAGATTGACATTTTCCCAAGTAAACAGAATAATGAGTGCTAGGCTAAACATGGAACATGATGACTATGATTGATTATACCGAAACCTACAAAAATGGGAAGGATACATCACTGCTGTATATATCATAGTATATACATGGCCTATTTGCATAAATCATGTCATTTCTTATGTCACTATAATAGCTTATTTTATTCAAACTGACTTTGTATTGAGAACACAGAATGTTCTATGCCACAGTGCTTTTTGTTCATTTGAGAAACATTCTTTATGACAAAGACCAGCATTTAAAATGTTTGACCTTTTGCCTAGTTTTATTTTTATGGCTTGAACTTCAAGTGCAAATTGTGACTTATATTTAAAGCTAATTTTTAATTTCAGAATGTGTTTTCTGTTCATGGAAGTGTAATCAGTTTCTAGCCCTGACATTGCAGTTGCAGGCACAAAATGCTGTGCCTAATACTAGTCCTGCTGGAAGATTGATGGCTGTAAAATGACTTCTCAGGTTGTCTACTTTGGCAAATGTTTTGGACCTTTAGTGATTTTTTTTGATAATTAAGAATTTACATTATCTAAAAACTGTGAACCCCTGAAGTTTTATGATTTTCCTGTTTCCCATGAATTCAGTTTTTGTCATTCAGAATATTATTTTTTAATCATAATGTACTTGAGCATTGTATTGTTAACAATACAATGGATATATAGAACTACTGAGCTTCTAGCATAAATTTGGGCTTGGCTTTGCATGACTGCCAGATCTGCTTCTTCATTCCTGTGTGAAATTATTTTGTACCATAAAGTGAGAGTTGTTTGGAGAGAGTCATGTTCTTGGATGTGATTTTTATCGGTATTTACTTTCTTCCCACTTAACAGGTTGATGTCCGAAAATCTGCCCCCTCTATGGTTGATCGGCTCCAAAGGCAGATAATCATAGCTGACTGTCAAGTTTACCTGGCTGTGCTTTCGTTTGTGAAGCAAGAATTGTCAGGTATGCTGAAGCACTAGTTTAATGGCACTCGCTATTCAGAGGACACAATAGGTAATTCTCTTTTTTTAGACCACCTCATATTTCACTCTTTGTAAACACGTGGTGCCTCTTTGGAGCATGATCCTGATTTTTTTTTTTTTTTTTTTTTTGGTACCAGGGATCGAACTGGGATCCTTCTGCTTGCAAGGCAGGCAGTGGAACCACTGAGCTAAATCCCTGGCCCCATGACCCTGATTTATTACTTGGGAAATTGAAACCACAAGTGCTTAATGTGTGTTTAGCAAAGTAGTTTTAGTCTCAAAGTCTGTGTTTCATCCTTTAGTCTCGAGATAATTCTGTCTTACTTAGAGAAAATCACTACTGCCTTTTATATGTATGTAGATATATAATCTTTTCTCTTTGTAGAACTCAAGTTGTAGTGATAATCTTTAAAGTAAAATCTAACTGCTTTAAAGTTAAGTTATTGAGAAAATTGTCATTAGAGGCTTGAGTACCTTCAATGGCTTCAAGTATATTAGGAAATCTTTAATGATGCTTGGTATTGTAACAACCTTCAACAAGGAACGTAAACTAATTTTTTAATTAATTTGTTCAAGATAAATGTTTTTCAGACTTTTGTAGCTTTAACTTCTTGAGTGAAAGTGACTCAGTTGGATCTCTGATAGCTTGCTATATGATTGTGCCTAAAATTGTTATGTATCACTTGGATTTGGGGAGCAGAATCTAACCACTTTGGTAGATTTACCTGGGGAAAAAAAATGAAAATTCAAAAAGGAAATCAATTAAAATTCAATCAGAAAAGCCTTTCCTCTCAAACTTTAAATGAAGAAGAATATGGTTCTGCTAAATTGTATTATTTTTCTTTCTAGTAACCAGAAGCTAGTTTTTCCCACTTATTTTCCTCTCTTGCGTTTTGTCTCTTTCCCACTTGAAGATGCTTAATTTCCATTTACTTAATATGAAAGAAGAATTTTGTTTTGACTCTATTGGTTTTCCTAGAACTTATCCTTCTTTAAAACGATGTCCAATAGTGTACTTTTGCCATTTGCTTTGGTTCATTTTTCTTCTTTAATCTCCTTCTCCTCAGTCTCCTAGTTCCCTTATGGTCAATAGCTCATGGTGTAGCTGAACTTCCTCTGGTCTAGTCATGCAGAATGTCCGTTCTGGAGCTCCACACTGAGTTGGGTATAAAAGAGCAGCAGAGCTTATCTGGTGCTCTCTGGTCAAGATAGGTGCTTGGGTCTTCGGTGGTTTTATATGTCCTTTTCCTGGTTCTCAAGGACTCTTGTCAGGAGCTAATTAGAGCCATTAAGAAAATAGCTGTTAGGAGAATAGCTAGGCGTAGTGGCATGTATCTATGGTTCCAGTTACTCTGGAGGCTGAGGCAGGAGAATCTCTTGGGTCCAGGACTTCTAGGCAAGCTTGGGCAACATAGTAAGACAGCTTATCTTAAAAAATAAAATTAAAGGGCCGGGGATTTAGCTCAGTGGCACCATGCCTGCCTCTGCCTTGCAAGCAGAAGGTCCTGAGTTTGATCCCTGATACAAAAAATTTTTTTTAATTGATCAGAGAAAGATAATGCAAATGTCGTAAAATGCCTAACTGTGAATGTATTTCAGAAGATTAAAAATAAATATATCTGTCCTTCCTATGGCCGTTCACTGATCCATTCAACAGCTACAGAATTCATACTGTGTGACAATCCCTGTGTTAAGTGAATAAGCCCATGGTCCCGACCCCTTGCAGTTTGGAATCAGATCATATTATTTATTTCAAAAATTATTCTGATGTAAAATTGCTATTATTATGGAAATTTTTGAAAAGACAAAGTACGAAAGAAAGCAAGTCATCATTTCCAATTTCTTCACTTGGAAGAAATTCTTAATCTGCTCCATGTTTCTCTGCATTTTTGTCTCCACTGTTGAGTCTGTAGTACTTTGTATCCTACCTTTCCCTCTTAGGTCATATTTTGGATATTTTCCTGTGATTCAGTTTGTCTTATGGATAGGCCATGATTTATTTAATCAGTTCCTTCTTGCTGTGGTTTGTGTTCATCAGTGAGGTTAAACCCATTTTTAATCAATTAATTTGTGGTACTCGAGATCAAGCAAAGGAGGTGCTTTTTTAGCAAACTACTTCCCAAACTTTATTTTTTATTTCATCCATAAACTGTATTTCTTTCACAGATTGACTTTATTGCTTTTACCAAGTCTTCTAATAGCTTAATAGTAATCAATTATTCTTTTTATCATAGCTGTTTAACAGTGAATGTGATGTTGATACTGCAGTGAAATTTCCACAGGCATAAAAGCCTCATGTCCTAATAAATCTATCTAGTGGTAGTTTATTTTATGAATAGTTCAGTATTTGTTTTAAACAATCAACCAACAATCTGCTTCATTTACCTTTCTGATACGCAATGGGTTATTCATTCACAAGTTATTTACTTTATTGTTGGAATCCATTTCTTAAAAAACATTTTCAATGGATGATTTCCTAGAAGAAACAGAAGCCTTCTTGGAGACATTTGTTCTAGATGTTCCCCTGCTCCCCTGAGAGGTTGACACAAAGGCCGGGGCACACATGACCAGGGATTTGGAGGGGATGAGTCAGAATGAGTTTTTGTCATGAAGAGTGTGGTTCTTGAAAAGATTAGCATTTCAAAAAAAAGCCAAGTATTTTGTATCAGGACACTAGGAAAGATGACTTGAAGGCATCTCAGGAATCACCAAGACCCCACCCTTTGCCTATGTAAGAGCCACCTAGGGAATTAGTTCCTTGAGATTCATTTCCCTGTGCTCAACCAATCAGGCACTCGGGCTGATGTAGCCATGGTCCAAGGGGGCCTGTCTGCTGCTCCCGCTGATGGTAGACCATGATATTATCCATGAGGTGCTGGTTTTTCAGGCATGTAGAATGTAAGAGCAGTGGATTTACAGACGCTTCCACCAGATTTTAGAAGAAGCCTGGGAGACCAGGAAGTGTGTGGCTGAAAGGGTGGTACATGAGGCTGTGAGAGTGAAGTCAGAAGTACAGTAGAGTCACCAGAAAGTTAGAGATCCCAGGAATATGAAACATCTGCTGAAGAAAGCCACAGGGCAATGAGTGGGGCCAGCCATGTGAGCTCCCCACTGAACTTTTAGCTTGCCATAGGGGCATGGATGCCCAAGCTCTTTAGAGCTCACTTCTCACCACAACTTGCCCCAGGTACTGGACATGGAGCTGCAAGATTTAATGTTTGCCCTACTAGGTTTTGGTTTTGCTTTGGTCCAATTTGTTTGCCTGTTCCTCCCTTTTCAATGGGAATGTTTATCCTGGACCATTATATGCTGAAAGAATTTTTTTTTTCAGTTTGATAGGGGCTCACAGCTAAGAGTTTGCCTTGAGCTTGGACTTTGGACTTGAACTTTTCAGCAATGCTGGAACAGTTAAGACTTTGGCAACTCTTAAAGATAGACTAAACGCATTTTTCATAATAATGATATGAGTCTTTGAGATGCTACAGGCAGAATGTTGTGATTTACATATAAAATTATCCCCCAAAAGTCTCATGTTTTTGGAAGGTATTTGAATCATAGGCGTGCTGTAATCATCACTGGATTAGTCCATTGATAACTTTATAGCTGACTATGCTGTTCTGAGGTGGAGCCTGGTCTGGAAAGGTGATTCATTGAGGATGTGACCGGGAAGTTTGTATTCTTATCCCCCAGCTCGTCCCATCTCTCTCTGCTTTGATCTGGCAAGAGGTGAGCAGCTTTCCTCTGCTATCCCTGTCACCATGCCATTTTTGCCTTGAAGCATGCTGAACTCACTGAAACTATAAGCCAAAATAAACCTTTTCTTTAAATTCCAGATGTTGGGTATTTTGTTCTTGTGACAGGAAAGTGATTAATAACAGATATAAAGTAGTAAGGCAGCTTTGCAGGTACTTCCTTTGTGATGAAACTGCAAACTTTTAAAATCATTCACTTGTGATTTTTTTTCCCTCTGATTCTTACTGTAGATCTGGCTAAAAGCAACTAGCAGTACCCATGTCACAACTGAATGTTGAGCTACTTTGAAATTTCTTCTACCAGATCAATTAGTCTACCATAATTAAATTTAGCTTCACATAGCCTACATGGACAAAACATAGACAATTTCTTTGCCAGAATGAAATATGCATGGCCTCTAGTCCAGTTTCCAATAGAGTCATCATTCCCATCTGAAACCTCATGAGCCTGGCCTTTACTGCCCACATTCTTGTCAGCATTTTGGTCTTCTGAACTCCCACCAGTACCTCCCATCAATCTCTGTTTATAGCAATCTAGAGTTTATCTCTCTTTCATTTCCAAATTTGTTTATAGCAATCTAGAGTTTATCTTTCTTTCATTTCCAAATCTTTCCAAACTTCTCCCTTGCAAGCCACTTCCAAAGACTTCTAAACCACATGGTCAGGAACAGTCACAGCACTGACCCTACTCCTGTTACCAAAATCTTAATTAGTTACTTTCTTGTCACTAAGATGAAATACCTGGCAACTACAACTTAAAGGAGGATAGGTTTATTTTGGCTCACAGTTTTAGTGGATTCAGTCCATGGTTAGCTGTTTCTAAGGCAGAAACAGCATGGTGAAAGGGCATGGTGGAGGAAAGATGCTCAATTCATGACAGCCAGGAGGTAGAGCAAGGAGGAGCCCAGAACAAGAAAACAGCTTTCTAGTTCATACCCTCCTTCTTCAAACCAGGTCCCACCTCCAAGCAGCACAGTCAACTATGAACTCAGCAATGGACTGCTGATGAGTACAGTGCCTCTGTGATCCAATCATCTTCCAAACACATCAGACTTTTGGAGGACATTTTAGATCTAAACCTTAACAATATCTTATTAATTACTCTATGATCCAAGAGACCTTTTTTCAATGAGCATCTATTACTTTTTGTTTGTTTGTTTGTTTTGGGTACCAGGGATCGAACTCAGGTCCTTGCGCTTGTGCAGCAAGCGTCAAAACCACTGAGCTAAATTCCTGGCCCGAGCATCTATTACTTTTATAAGAAAAAGTTTAAAAGACGTATTTCATGCTTCTTGCCTCCTGAATTTGTTATGAATACCCTCTATTTTCTTTTGGATTTGAAGATAGGGCCCTGTCTCACTCATCCCTGTATTCTTGGCACACTGGGTACTCAGCAAGCTTTCCTTCCTTTGGTTGAGACAGGATTATATGATGTCACGTGTGAGGTATGACAAAACCAGGACCAGGCCTGGTCTTCTTACCTCATAATTGGATTCCTAATATTGTCACTTTTCCCCCATAGCTTAGTCTGGTTACTTGTGTCACCACTCTCTCTTTTTTTTTTAATTTTATTTTATTGGTACATTTTAGGTATATAGTATAATGATATTCATCATTGGAAATTTGTACCTTTACATAGTCACTCTTGGTTCTTATTTTTCCCCCTTCCCCTGCCTTCCCTTCAACCCCTCCATCCCTCCCTATTTACAAAGACTTTTTTCCATTTTTTCATCTTCTCATATTAATTCCTTTCTCTTCTTTCCTTTCCCCTACCCGTCCTACTTTCCCTTCCCCTTTGCCTCTTTTCTTCCTATTTCACATTATCAATTATACATTTTGATCCTTATTTACACTTTTAGTTTTTCACACCAGAGAAACTATATATGAGTGTCTTATTTATTTCACTTAAGAGTATCGCTTCAATGTGCATCCATTTAGCTATAAATGGATCTAATTTCTCATTTTTTATGGCTGAGTAGTACTCCATTTTATTTAAAAAACGCATTTTATTTATCCAGTCTCCAGTTGATGGGCAATTGGGCTGCTTCCAAGTTTTAGCTATTACAAATTGCGCTGCTATAAACATGGGTGTGCATATATCACTGTGGTATGATTCTTTTAATTCTTTGGGGAAAGATACCCAGCAGGGCAATAGCTGGGTCAAATGGGACCTCCATTTGGTTTGAAATCTACTTGATCTGCAAAGAGGATAGCTACTCCTGCTTTTTTGGGGGGTTCCTGTCGCATGGAGTATTGTTTTCCACCCTTTAACTTTCAGTCTATGAGTTTCCTTTTGAAGTAAGTGTGTTTCTTGTATGCAGCATATTGTTGGATTTTGCTTCTTGACCCATTCTGCCAGTCTATTTCTTTTGATTGGTGAATTGAGACCATTGACGTTGATGGTTATAACTGAAACATATTGACTTGTCATTGCCATGACTTTTTCTTTTTGTTGGGTTCTCCCCCTTCACATTTAATTTCTTGTCATGCCAGATGGGTTCATTCTGCTTTGCTTCCTGGGGTTGTGATCCTCAATGTCTGTTCCTGGGCTATTGTGTAAAATTCTTTGGAGTGCTGGTTTGGTATTCACGAAGTTCCTAAGGTGCTCTTTGTCATGAAAGTATCTTATTTCTCCCTCAATTTTGAAAGATAGTTTTGCAAGGTACATCAATCTGGGTTGGAGGCTGTTTTCTTTTAGGGCTTGGAATATGTCACTCCAAGCTCTTCTTGCCTTGATAATTTGTGTTGAGAAGTCTGCTGTCATTCTGATAGGCTTTCCTTTGTATGTGATTTGTTTCTTTTCTCTCACTGCTTGGAGAACTTTGTTCTTCTGTTGTGTTTCTGGAATCTTAACAATTATATGCCTATGTGTAGATTTTTTTGATCAAGGCTATTTGGAGTCCTATATGCCTCACTTATCTATATGTCAAGCTCTTTTCCCCTGCTTGGGAAGTTTTCTGCCATTATTTCTGTGAAGAGATTTTTTATGTCATCTGCACTCTCTCCTGTTTCTTCATTGAGCCCAATCAGTCTTACGTTATTCTTCTTTGCATCACCTAGCAGCTGCTGGATTGATTTCTCATGTTCCCTTATAATTTTGAAGCAATTTTTCTTTTCCTGGTCACTAATTGCAATCTTATCTTCTATATCTGAAATTCTGTCCTCACATTGGCTCATTCTGCTGTGTAGACTTTCAATGGAGTTTTTCATGTCCTGGAAATCTATTTGCATCTGTTTTATGGATTCCATTTGTTTCTTATGTTGGGATTCCATCATGTTCCTGAGCTTCTCTCTAGATTTCTTAATCATGTCTTCCACTAGGAGCACAATTTCTCCTATTATCTGAGAAATTATTTCTGATTTCATTTTTTCCAGATCCCCTTTTGTTGCCAGTTCAGTGGGTCCAGGTGGTTGAGTATCAGAGTGTTCCATCTCATTTCCCTTTGGGGTTGCTCTAGGTGATCTGGAAGTCTGGTTTTGAGACTTATTTATGTGTTTTCTCATTTCGACTGGGGTGGGCGTCTGTTAGCGCCTGCTCCGATTACCTCCTCTGAGCCGGGAGAGGTGGGGCAGGGGCTGGGAGCAGCAGTAGGGATGGTGACCCAAAAGCCCTTTCCTGCGGGCTGGGAGCAGCGGGAGGATGGTGGCCTGGAAGCCCCTTCCTCTGGACCAGGAGCAGTGGAATGGCAGCTCAGAAGCCCCTCCCTCTGGGCCGGGAGCAGTGGGAGGGATGGTGGCCAGGAAGCCCCTTCTTCTGGGCCAGGAGCGGTGGAACAGAACGTGGCCCAAAAGCCCTTTCCTCTGGGCTGGGAGCAGTGGGAGGCATGGTGACTGGGAAGCCCCTTCCTCTGGCCCAGGAGCAGTGGGACGGTGGCTCAGAAGCCCCTACCTCTGGGCCAGGAACAGCGGGACTCAGTACCTTGGTCTGGTGGTCCAGTGTCCTCTGCGTCTTTGTAGTATGGCACCAGGTGGCTGCTTGTCTGCAGCGGGGTAATTTGGTGTCTTCCACGCGACTTTACTTCCTATTCTTGAAGTCTTGTCTGAGGTAATGTTTTCAAGAGAGCTGTCTAATAAATTGGTGTAATGGAGGCTGGTTTGGGCTGGGGATTTAGCTCAGCGGTTCCGCTGCCTGCCTTGCAAGCACAAGGTCCTGAGCTCGATCCCCGGTACAAATCAATCAATCAATCAATCAAACAAACAAACAGGTTTTTACCTTGGGTGTGAGGTAATCTCTTCACTGTGGATCTCTCTAGGCTGGGGCAGTGTGTGAATGCCACTGTCATAGACTGGACAAAGCCATCCCCGTCTGGTGTGGTTGAGCCACACAAGAGGTCCAAGATGTGAGTGAAGTGGGGAATCTTTGCGGTCCTGCATTTCACATGAATGACTTATTTGCCAATATACTGGTCATTTGTTTACCTAGTAAATGTGAATTAATTCTTTTTGTTTGCTTGTCTTATTTTGGGGGGCAAAGATGCCTTGCTTGGTGATGGAGTATAAATTTAGCAGTGAACTAGACTAAGATATTTCTCTTGAGGGATGCAAATACGTACAAATCTAAGAGTTATTTTTTTAAAAAGGTTTATCAGGAAGCATCACAGTAATTCAGAGAAGTAGCGGAGGGTTTTACAGAAAATCTGAAAAAATGTGGATTCACTGATCCCCCAACCTTTCTCCCGTCCTGTGCTGTATGCTGCGCCCTAGCTACTGCAGAGGGGCTTCCATCAATAAAGAACAACTATAACAACAACAACAAAAAAGCTGCACGGCCCTTGTCAATCAGTCACACAGTTTAGTACAAGGAGATCAACAACAAATGAGAAAACACTATGGAGGAAACAAAGTGCAATGATAGGTGATAATTATGTTTTAAAAAATTGTTTGATTTTCAGGTTGTTTTCCACTATCCTTTATTAGTCATGTACAGAAATCACTGTGAATGCCTGTGTTTGAATGCTCTTCTCCCATTCTCTTCATAGCGTACATAAAAGGTGGGTGGATCCTTAGGAAAGCCTGGAAGATTTACAATAAGTGCTACCTGGACATCAATGCCCTTCAGGAACTGTATCAGAAGAAGCTAACTGAAGAGCCCTTGACTTCTGACGCTGCAAATGATAATCACATTGTGGCTGAAGGGGTGACTGAGGAGTCCCTAAACAGACTGAAAGGTGCTGTGAGCTTTGGATATGGCCTTTTTCACCTTTGCATATCCATGGTGCCCCCAAACCTGCTCAAAATCATCAACCTGCTGGGTTTTCCTGGAGACCGCCTACAGGGGCTTTCTTCACTGATGTATGCAAGCGAAAGTAAGGACATGAAGGCCCCTTTAGCTACGTGAGTAGCTATATTGCAATGCTTTGGTAGATAATATAGTGTTGAAAGTAAGTAAACGACAAAGACTTTAAAGGAAACTTCAGGAAAAATGCTTGGTTGGTTGACAGTGCTCTGCCTTATTTCTTAAAGCCACACCCGGGACTGCTTTCTGGGGTGGTGGTAGTGGTGTAAGCTGCTTTAGTTAGGCAACAAGGCACACTCTTTAAGGCTCACGAGTCCTGTATTATTGACAGGTAAAGTGACCTTATTGTTTACCCTCCAGTGATTTTGTAAGCAGTCTTTGACCCTTGTCACATCTGGCAAAGAACTACCATTTGTGATTTGAGCAGTTTTATCAGCTACCGGAGTTCTCTGTCTGACGTGACACCACTTGTCAGAATTTTCTAAAACGTTCTGGATATTGGAGAGAACTTCGGTGAGATGTATTTCCACTCATGTCAGTATTGAGGAATTAGGATATTGACTCTTAATCAGTTGGTTGTTATTTAAAAACCATTAATTTTTCATTTGAAAAATATTTGTGTCCCCCCAAACACATTATACTAGTCCATTAATCTTTGAATTAATGGATTTGTAGCTTGCGATCATTTCTGTTTATATCTTAATACTATTTCATGCTTATCTCCAAGAAAGAAATGAATGGAATTAATGTTAGTATGCTCTCCATAAGTGAATTGAATTTATGAGCATATTAGATACATATATTTATATGAAAATATTTGATGTGCTGGTTTTTATCTGTTCATTAAAGCAGATCTCAGTGACTCTGTTCTGTTTAGTTTTTTCTTTAATGAGGTTGAAGTAAGGAAATGTTAGCTTTTTAAACTGAGCATTCTTCAAAAACTGGAGAAAGAACCTTTAATCTGTTCCTCTCACTTATTTTAACTCAATTTAATATAATTTGCGACTGTGGGTTCTATATTTAAATTTATATTCTGAGACTTACATTCTAACTTTTGTAAACACAAGAGAAAGTCACAATTTTTTTTGCAAAAAGTAGAAGCTTTTATTATGAGGAGACAGTAAATTCACAGTGACTGTGCATTGATGTGATTACTAAAGTGTAGATTTCAGAGATTTGCGTCAGTTATATCCTAAGCAATCCATTTCCAAGGAGCAACAAAGCTAACCACTTCTGTTGCTTCTTTTCATCTGATGGGAGTATGCTGATGTATATATGTTGTGCTAAAGTGGCAGCTTTCCAAAAACTCACAAAATTAATATGAGAAACAGGCTCTGATTTTAGTTCTTTGAAGACTGCTTAGTAAGTTTTTTGGGAGGAGTGTGTATGGGAAGAGCATATAATGATGTTTTTGAGAGTGGAAGGCATCTAAGAGTATCCTGCTCAAAGTCTCTCTCCCCTGCAGACTAGCTCTCCTCTGGTATCACACTGTCGTCCGCCCATTTTTCGCCTTGGATGGCAGCGATAACAAAGCAGGCCTGGATGAAGCGAAGGAAATTCTTCTCAAAAAAGAAGCTGCTTATCCAAATTCTTCCCTCTTTATGTTTTTCAAGGGACGGATCCAGCGATTAGAGGTACAGTGCCTTCCTCTTCTTTTTAAAACAAAGCCTCTGATGATCACATCCCTGATTGCTGCTTGGGGCCCAGTATGGATGAGCCAGAATGTCACAGCCCCAGGAACATGGAGTTCTTGTGCCTTTCATTGCATCACTCCAAGGAGGGCTCTTCCAGGAAGCCAGGATGTTAGTCAGTTACCTTCTGCACAGGGCTGTGGATGAAGCAGGGGTGGATCCTCATTGGTAATGAGGCACGATTGAGGTGCTTGAAGCTAATGGCATATGAGCATTATTAAACCACTTAGGTGGAGAACACAAAATATAATTTTCTCCTCTCTGGGTTACTAATAACCTATTTCTAAATTTTGATCTTAGCCAACAATTGATTTGTGCAAAAGTCACTGCCTTAAATGTCAGGACAGCATCAGCTTGAGATAATAGCACGGTTGTCATGTTTTCAAGCGCTTCATTTGGCTGGGTGCTGTGCCAGGAGCTTTCCACACACAGCCCCAGTTGTTCCTCAGAGCTACCAAGCACGCGCTACAGTTTATGTCAAAGAAACGGGATCCCAGGCTCGAGTCAGTAACTTCTGAGCTCTCCTAGTAGCAGGCCCAGGAGCCCGTCTGCAACACCAGAACTCGCCCGGCCTCAGGGTTCTGCTGCTCCTTTCCCTGCTCACTCATGGCCATGGAGAAGAATGAAAGCAGAAGAGATCAATTATTTACACAAAGAAGGTGGCCCTTTTATTCTCCTCCTCCTCTTTGTTTCTCAACTTTCGAAAGAGATTGAGAAGCCAAGTCTGGGGCTGAGGATGGAGCTCAGTGGTAGAGCATTTGCCTAACATGTACAAGACCCTGAGTTCAATCCTGAGTACCACAAAAAAAGGTCTAGAAATAATTTTTATTATTCGCTTATGCATATTGACTTCCTCCAGGAACTTTATTCCAGTACTTATTCCACTGCCTTTCCTACCATCCTAAAAATGTACAGCTAGCCCTTCGATCCATGCATGATTTCATGTATACAAGTTGCAGTGCACTGGGGATAAAGAGATGAATATGAAAAAATCTGCACCTTAAGCAGTTTAAGTAACCCAGGCAGGCAAATATATATTAAACCAATTCAATTTGTACACTATTTTAAATATAATAATATAAGCATGTTCAAAGGGGAACATTGATGAAAACAGTTCTCAAACTCATGTCCTACCACCCGTTTCTTACACGTAATTATCAGTGAGTCCATTTGAGGTTTGAGTATCATCTGGGTTTACCAGGCACTCCACCGGAAGTCAGCTGCATCCATCTCCAGGGGCACATTTGGAGATTGGTTTTTTTCATTTTTTGCTGAAGAATGCTTTTTTCATGAGCACAAGGATGATTCGCTCTTTACTTTTCTTTTCTCTCTTTGTTTTTTTGGTACTGGGGATGGAACTCAGGACCTTGTGCTTGCCAGGCAAGCGCCGGCACTGCTGAGCTAAATCCCCGGCCTCTTTTCTTTCTTCTTTCACCTGCCTGTCTGCCTGCTTACTTGCTTCCTTCCTTCCTTCTTTCCTCCTACCCCTCCTTCCCTTCCCTTTCCCTTTTTCTTTATGCTATCTTTCTAATCATTTCTTTTTTCCTTCAGGAAAGGACTCCTTAAATCTGAAGAGCAGGGGTTTTTGTTTTGGTTTTTGTTGGGTTGTTTTTGGTACCAGGCATCAAACTCAGGACCTTGCGCTTGACAAGCGGGCAAAGTGCTGCTGAGCTAAATCCCCAGCCCTGAAGAGCACTTCTCTAATTTTAATTGTATGCATGTATATTTGAGATTATATTTTAGCAACTATAGTAATAGTTGATAATTAAAACCATATAAAAAGCTGACCAGGACTTGAATTATTTAAACCCATATCCAAGTTATTTTTTTCCATTATCTTGAAGTTGTTTTTCTTTGCATTCAAGCTCGTGAGCCTTCTGTTGTATTTCTTCATTTTTTTCTCTTCTTCATAAAAAGCATGGTTCCCCTCTATGTCATGTACAATTAGGGAAGATTAGTTTTCTCTCAAGAGCAGGTTATGGCCCTACTTGCAGGCAAAGATACTTAGGCTATTAAAGTGTTTCTATTCCCTTGGATTTGTACATGAAAAGATAAGACTGTGAAGGGTAATTGTAAATGGACCAAGGCCTCATGCTCCAGTGACCATTTCTGCAATGAAAGTTGGGTACAGGATAAGTACTTCCTTAGATTTAAACTTCTTAAAAAGCTAGCATTGTACATTTTGAGTTCCTTTGAATATCACAATATAGGTTGAGCCTCCCTAACCCTAAATCCAAAATGTTCCATAATGTGAAGTTTTTTCAGCACCAACTGGATGCCACAGGTGGAAGATTACACACCTGGCCTTATGTGACGGGTCTCAGTCACAACACAGATGCACGAAAATACTGCATACAGTGAACTTCAGGCTATGCATATAAGGTGTATATGAAACAGAGATGAACTTTGCATTTAGACTTGGGCTTCATTCCCAAGATATGTCATTATGAATGTGCATGGAGATACATAGATAGACCTGTCCATTCTGTATATCCAAATAGATGCAGCTATCTCTACACACAAATATTCCCAGTTCCAAAACTCAGAGCTCCCCTAGTCTCAGGCCTTCAGGTAAGAACACTCAGCCCATTCTAGATCCAGTGTTTGGTGGAGATTTGCCATCTGGGGCTGAGAACCTAAAATTTAAAACAGTGTGCAATACAGCAGTGTATACTAAGGACGTACACAGCACTGGGTGTCCGTTAAAATTCTCTCCCATTCTCCACTGATGAAAGAATGCTCTGCAGTATTGTGAAGCTGTTGAGCAGAAAAGTAAAAGTCAAGATTTATATTTTGTTATGCTTGCCACTGAGTTAATTTTTCATTTAAAAATGAAAATCCGTAACTTTTAGTTCAACTTTTTATCCCACAGAAAACCTTAATTTGGCATTTTTTCACCGGTTCAAGTTTCATGGCATCATGGTTTTAGTTTGTGGCTCAGTTCATTCCTATAAGGGATGGAGCGATGCTAAAAGTAAGTGAGTGTTCACTGTCATTGGGTTGGTTCTAGAATAAGAAACCTGCCACTCCCCAAAGGATACTTATGAGTACAGCTTTTAGAGGTACATAGTTCTCACTCATTGTGCCTCTTAAGGTTTGTTTCTTTGTTTGTTTGTTTTTCAGCAGTACTGGGGACTGAACCTATGACCTTTGAGCTGACCCCCTGGCCCTTTTTTTGTTTTTTATTTTGAGACAGGCTCTTGCTAAATTGCTAAGTTACCTGGGCTGGGCTGGAGCTTGTGACCCTCCTGCCTCAGCCTCCCAGAATGCTGAGATTACAGCTGTGCACTACCAGGCCCAGCTTCATTTTCTCTTAGAGAGTAGGTACTAGATGTTGGAACTCCTTCACAGTGAAGCAGCCTGCTTACATAAGTGATATTTGGTTGGAAGGAAAAGGACGTAAGATCTATTACTGCTCTTGTTTAGTAGCCACAGGGATAAGCAAAATGTGGTATTTATTCTTAGCTCATCCCAGAGGATGAAAAGATTGTAGAGCTTTCTTGAAATGATTGCTGTTATCCTTAAGGTGCTCAGACACCAGCATTTCATTACTGTTCCCTAGTAGAAGTGGAAGAAGTTACTGGAGGAGGCATCCTTCATTTGCCCTTGAGGAAGTCTGGCTGGGGAGGCTGGGGTATGACTTTCTATGACCCCTCTGAAGCCCTGACTCTATGAAGATGTGCAGAACTCCATTGGTGAATTTGCTTGCAAAAACTCCTTGCCCTTTAGGTGCCTGAGAGCCTTGTATCAACGCCTAGGGAGCACAATCTGGGGGCTGAGCTAGGTGAATCCTGTGACACTCAATTTCTTCAGTGACTCAGAAACTGCCAGGCTCTTTTTTAGTGGGAGTCCTATAAGCCTCACTTATCTGTATGTCAAGTTCTTTTCCCCTCCTTGGAAAGTTTTCTGCCATCACTTCTGTGAAAAGTTCTTTTATGTCATCTGCACTCTCTCTTGTTTCTTCATTGACTCCAATCAGTCTTATGTTATTCTTCTTTGCATCATCTAGCAGCTGCTGGATTTATTTCTTGTGGTCCCTTACAATTTTAAAGCAATTTTTCTTTTCCTGGTCACTAATTGGAATCTTATCTTCTATATGTGAAATTCTATTCTCACATTGGTTCATTCTGCTGCTCAGACTTTCAATAGAGTTTTTAATCTCCTGGAAATCTGTTTGTATCTGTTTTATGGATTCCATTTGTTTCCTATGTTGGGATTCCATCGTGTTCCTCAGATCTTCTATTTTTTTTATCTGTGTCCTCTCTAGATTTATTAATCATGTCTTGCACTGTGGGGACAATCTCTGCTGTTATCTGAGAAATTATTTCTGATTTCATTTTTCCCAGATCCTCTTTTGTTGCCAGTTCAGGGAGTCCAAGTGGTTGAGTATCAGAGTGTTCCATCTCGTTTTCCTTTGGGGGTTGCTGTAGGTGATCTGCAAGTCTAGTTTTGAGGCTTGTTTATGTGTCTTCTCATTTTGACGGTGCGGGGGGTGTGTGCTGCTGGTGCCCACGTGGCTCACCTCCTCTGCACTGGGAGCTGTGTGCTGAAGTCTGGAATATCATAGTCCATGGAGCAGATGGTACCGGCCCTCAGGGCACAGCTGTGATTTGAGTCCTGGCCGCAGGCTGCAGAATCCCTTCCTGCTTAGCAGGAGTGGCGTGGGGCCCTGTTAGCCCTGCTTCTGTTCCAGCTTCACCTGATGGGGTGAGGTCCCCCACATTCTAGAGGCCATGAACTCCACTCAGCATCCTGGCCCGGGAGGGTTCATCTCATTCCGGTAGCAAATGGGGTCAGGGTGCAGCTTAGCAGGACAGGGTGCAGCTTAGCAGGAGCACTCACCTGTCATGCGAGGGCCCTGGGTGCCATCCCCAGCACTCATTTTATCTAGTCATTCTTTCTCAAGAGAGAGTCTCGCTCTGTTATTCAGGCTGGCCTTGAACTCATTATGTAGCCCAGGCTGGCCTCCCCTGTTTTCTTGAAGTAGTACATATTTGTAAAATTTTCTCTCTGGCTTTAACAGTCTACTTTTCATTAACATATATGTATGAAGTGTGATCAAGAAAATAAGGTGAATGTTTAAAAAATGTATTACAGTGAAAGACATATTGCCATGAATCCTCAAAATATCAAAATATTCCTCCTCACTTTGAACACATTTGTCCCATTGTTCTTGCCACTTTCTGAAGCAGTTCTGGCAGTCCTCTTTCGTGAGTGTCTTTAGTTGCACTGTCGTGGCTGCCTTCATATTCTGAACTGATTGAACACATTTGCCTCTCGTGGTCATTTTGACTTTGGGGAAGAGGCATAAGTTACACAGTGCCAAATCCAGTGAATGACGTAGATGACGACACGCCATTGTTTTTCCAAGCCTGTCTTCTGTTGTGTGGCACTTGGCAGCAGCATTCACTGTAGTTATGATCACGCCTCATAAAGACACAGAAGAAGACTCTAAAACTGCTTCAGAAAGTGGCAAGAATTGTAGGACAAGTACGTTCAAAGCAAGGTGGAGTACTTTGAGGGGATTAATGGCAGTATGTCTTTTGCTGTAATAATTTTTAAAATTTAAATATTCATCATCTATTTTGATCACCCATTTGTTTGTGTGTGTGTATTTGATTCTCTGAATATGGATACTTTCACATACATCCATTATGTGATATAATGAGTCAATAATGTAGCTAATTTTTAATGTCTATCTCTAAATAAATGCCCAAATATTTGAATGACTGAAAGTAGTTATCTATAAAGTTAACAAATATAGTCTAATGGGGTTGCTTTTATGCGAAGATTTTTAGGCCTTACTTTGAACCTTTCTCCTGAACTTGAGCCCATAGTTGTGAATATACTGTGTGCTGACATTTGAAAACCTTGGATTTGAGTTTGGGGACAGCTAGAAGTCACACAGTACCAAATCTGGTGAAAAATGTGGATGAGGACACTGTAGTGTTCTTACAAGCCTCCCTTTCCATTCCATGGTCTGAACCTAGCCTCATCAGCCTGGCCTACACTGTGTATTTGTTGAACAAGTAAGAAGCAGAGGCTAGCCTTCTAAGGAGAGTCTCTAACTAGATGCAGTTATCTTTCCGTGTCCATAGGTGTCTTAAGTTACTTCTCTCTCATTGCTGAGACACAATACCCAACACCCAAAGTTAAAAGGGAAGGAAGGGGTTTATTTGGCTTACAGTTCATAGAGGTTTCAGTCCATAATCGGCTGGCTGCGAGGGTGGGATGGCAAACAGGCCTCGCAGAGGAGAAACAACATGGTGTACACAAGGTAGCAAAGGTAACAAGAGGCTTTAACAGCAAATTTCTGAGCCGGGGATTTAGCTCAGTGGTTCTGCCGCTTGTCTCGCAAACGCAAGGTCCCAAGTTTGATCTCTGGTACCAAAAAAAAAAAAACCCAGCATATTTCTGCCCTTTTTATTTTGTTCAGACTACCAGGATTAGGGCGGAGCCAAACTTATCACTCACGTGTAGTGGTTTAGTAATCACATGCCCTTGGCCCCAGCATCACACATTCCAGATTCAATTAACTCTGAAAAAGAAAGTCCCACCTCATTTGCATGAGCCTTTGGGGGGACATCTGAACGCAAACTGTAACAATGAGGGATGGATTCCAGGATTACTTGTGGATGTCAGAATCTATGGATGCCCCAGTCCCTCGTATCCATTGGTGTAGGAAATCCCTATGAGTTTTGCATATCTTCCCACATCAAGTCATCTCTAGATTACTTATAATACCTAGGACCATGTAAATGCTATGTAAATAGCTGTGGAAGTATATTGTTTCAGGAATAATGACAAGAAAAAAGCCTGTACATATGCAGTATGTACTGGTGCGATTTTGTTTCTATTATTTGCCAATTTATGTTTGATCAAATCTGTAGATGGAGAACCTGCAGGTGTGGAACATGTGGATACAGAGAGCGGGCTGTATTTAAATTCCTTGTGCTGGCTGAAGAATCAGTTGGTTTTTTTTTAAGAGTCCCACTTTTATTTCAAGGATGTGTTTTTCATAATGAGTTGAATTAGCCAGCTGTGGTGGTGCACGCCTGAAATCCCAGCACTCTGGGAGGCTGAGGCAGGAGAATCACAAGTACAAGTCCAGTCTGGGCAACTTCATTGAGACCCTATCTCAGAAAAGGGGGCGGGGATAAAATAAAATAAAAATACAATAAAATAAAATAGGGCTGGGGATGTAGCTCAGTGTGAAGGCCTTGGGTACAATCCCCATACTGCCAAACAACAACAAAGAGTTTAGTTACACCCCCACCCCCACCCCCACCCCCCCGCAAGCTTGCCTGGCAGGGCCCTTTACTGTAACTCTGACGACCCCAGGGCCACTTCGGTGGGGACAGAATGGAAGTTTGCATGTGCTACAGTGAACTTGGTCTTCCGTGTGTGTTTGCAGCACACACATGTGCGCCTTATACACAGGCAGGCACAGGAGCAGTGCTGGTCTGTCTGTGGCTTCTGTGAGTGAGCCCCCAGCAGTCTGTCAGAATGGAGCCTGCACAGTGTCTGTGGGACCGGTGCCTTCCACCTGGGAAGAGGCCCAGAAGGACCTGGTGGCTTCTGAGACCTTCCTGCACCTTGTCTGCTGCTGGCAGCTGCCGTGTTTGTTTTTCTCCGCCCACCTGCAGCTGCTCTGTTCTCCTGCCTGGCCCTTCCTGCTGAGGGAGGCGGAGTGCTGGGGGCACCCCCTCCACCCCCTGGACAGCCCCTGCAGGGGCTCCTTTGACGGTTGACCTTTCCTGCATGTCACCCTGGGGTCCCAGTTCCTCCCAGGGGCGCAGGGGCCTCTGCCCCACCTTCTGTTCCCTGCAGCAGCCGGGCCTGTGTCTGCACCTGCGCCCACCATTCTTATAGGTGTAGTCAGCTTCGGGGGGGGGGGGGGGGTTTAGAAAACCTGCTGTCTCCTCCACCGTACTTTTATTAAGATAAAATTACATTTTTCATCCGTGCCCTCCAAATAACTGGGAGATCTGTGTAACTCCTCAGCCCCTTGTTGGTTGGCAGGGACAGAAAGTGGGACGTGAATCCCTGTGGTGATTCATTTACCAGACAGAGGAAAGAGGCAAAGCCTGGGGTCCCCCGAGCAGGGATGGGGCAGGAGGCCCCGCACCAAGGACCTGGCCCTCAGGGATGAACGGGGACAGTGTTTCTCTGCCCTGGTGAAGGGCACCCCAGCCTCCTGTATTTGCATAGCACGCCCTGTCAGCATGATGTAATGTTGTTATTTATAGGACTGAGAGAAAGGCAACTGCAGGAAGAGAGATAATTCCCTGAAGGTCTGTTAATTGTAGTCTTCTCTTCCTCCATCCTATGTGGTTCTCTTAATTACCTCAAGAGCCAAAAAATAGGTACGCTGTTTATTCTTAGAAGCACAGAAAATGAGGGATTGATTTGATCTGGTGCAGGGGACATGGAGAATGTATTTTTCATCGCTTCCCAGTGAGATAAATCCATATTGTGTGGTTTAATAACTGTTCACTGAAATGAGAAGATAATAGCCCAGACTGCTAATAAGTCAAATGTGCTTGCTGTTCTTTTAACCCTATCTTGGCAGGCTGCAGGGTTGGCCAGCAAGTAGGAGGCTCATGTTGAGTTCTATCCCTAAGCTTCCTAAGTGTGGCTAAGTGAATGAGCTTTCCTTGGCCTGCATCAGCTGGAGTCCCAAGGGCAGGGGTCAAGTCCACCACCTACTACTGGGCATGCTTGTAGACATGTCGCTAAAACCAGTTTGCTATTCACCAGCATTAGCACTGAATTGCACCTCAGTGGCTTGTCACAGGATGTCTTTCTGCAGCCAAAGTTGACAAGGAGAGTCTGATTTTAAAATTCTACATCATAGCATAAGATATTAAGCAACTTTATGTAAATATGCACCCATCTGTGTTGAAATTCTAAGCTAGTTTAGTTCAAATTATTTTGTTACCTCTAATACACACACCTGAGATTTTATGCACTTTGTTTACAAGTCTTATGTTTGAATTCAGTTACATCACTTTTATAAGTAACTGACATGCAAGCAGGCTATTTAGATTTCCATTTGCTAATAATGTGATATTTTCCCTCTTGCTGCAAAATTATCATTGGGTTATTTGACTATTATTGTTTCACTGATACCAAGTACTATAATAAGTACCTTAGCGTAATTTTCTTTCTCTCCTTCTCTCTTGAGCTTCCTTGTGTTATAGCTCCACAGAAATCATTATTAGGGTCAAAGAGCATGAACAGCTGTGTTATTCTTGTTACATGATGTGAACTCATACTCAAGAAACAGTGGGCCCGAGTACAGCCACTCATTATTTTGTGCATGGTATCAGTGTCAGTATTCTGTCCCATAGTTTTATTTCTACTTATTTTTTATGGCCACAATGATGCAGATCAAAGCAGCCTAAAGATTGCTCTTAAAGAATTACTGAAAAGACACCCCAGTTCATGTATCCCAAGACTCAGAATAGCTAAGATGGCAATACTCCACTAATGGGGTTACAGCCCCTACCGGAAGCACAGCTGGGGCCCTGGGAGTGTTGCCCACCATGCTCGAGGCCCTTGGTTTGATCACCAGCACTTCCCCCCCAACCCCACCATATCACAGCTTGCTTTCTTTTTTTTTGCAGAAACTGACAAATTTGTTCTAATCCCAAGAAATCCAGAATATCCAAAATAGTTGTAAAAGAAGACAATTAGAAGACTCAGACTTCCAGTCTCAAAACTTATTGCAAAGTAGTCAGAACTGATACTGGCATAAGAATAAGCATATAGATCAGTGAGAGGCAAGAAGGAAACCTTACATTTATGGTCAGTTGATTTTGGACAAGGGCGCTGAGACAAATCAATGGGCAGAAAATAGTCTCAACAATTGATGCTGGAACAACTGAATAGTCTCACGCAGAAGTAAGACTGGGCCTTTGATTCACATTAGACACAGAATTAACTTGAAGCGGATCCTAGCCCTAAATGGAGGACCCAGGAGCCTTCCTGGTTCTTTCCTCACATGGTGGAAAGAGGACTGGAGAGCTGTCAGAGGCACCAATCCTATGGCTGCCCAAAGCTTCGGGCTCCTAACACCAGCACACTGAGGTGCAGGATTTCAACACAGGAGTTCTGGGAGACAGACATTCCGTCCATTATTAGCAAATAACACACACACACACACACACACACACACTTAAATGTGAATATAAAGATTCAGGGAGCGGGTTCTTATCAGGCTTTAGAAATAAACCTACTTTATTTTATTTATTTATTTGGTACTGGGCATCGAACTTGGGACCTTGCGCTTGCAAGGCAGGCGGCGGAACCACTGAGCTAAATCCCCAGCCCTAAACCTACTTTATTTTTAAGGAGTGGTTAACAGAATTTTTTTAACCTTTTAGAGAAAGCAAAGTGCTTAAACTGTGACATTAAACATTGGGAAGAATTCTTCTACAGCTTTGCTGTTGAGTAATGTTTTAAAGTCAGTTCTTTAGTTATTTCCTTTATTGGTTCTGTTTTAATATATATACTTATTATTACATAAATCTTAGCTTTATATTGTAGTTTTCTATTTTCAATATTTGCTGTTGTTGTTGTTGTTGTATTGATATCAGGGATCAAATACATGGCCTTTACACTTAGACTGAATATTGCTGAGTTGCTCAGGGTGACCTCAAATTTTGCAACCCTCCTGCCTCAGCTTCCCAGAATACTGAGATTACAGGCATGTGCCACCATGCCAAGTTGCACTTACTGCTTTTCAAACATATAACTGAATGCTATTTTCAAGTCTGTAAAAAAGTAGTATCTTTGATATATTAAGTCACGTCTTCTTAATTATATGATTAGCCTTTGGATTCTCATGTTGGTTTTTAGAAAGATTTGATTTCTTTATCAATTTATTTTTTAATTTTCATTTTGTTTCTAGTCTTTCTTAAATTTCTTCATCCATGTTTAATTGTACTTGATGCGTGGACACTGTTTCCCATTGCCCTTCACGGCTGTGTTTTTCATTGCTCTTATTTGTCTCTGTCTCTGTTTCCGAGTAGACTTCTCCTTAGAATCAGATTAAAAAGATGCTCTTAGGGTTTCACTGGTTTTTCTGTTATTTGAACATTGGTTTCATATATCCACCCAGTCCATGTCCCAACTCTTTGTGATTTCTTGCTTTCCTAATGATAATAAATGTGTAGTGAACTCCCACTGTGGGGGTAAGGATAATATAGAGTCTAGTTTGGGAAAATAACATTCTTCACTTTTACCTACCCCTCATTCAAATCTCTTTTGTAAAATTGTATATTTTCTCATAGCATCATATTTGAATTCCTGTTAGTTTTGCTTTAATGAATTTTTATATTTTTAAGTTTTATTTTTTAACTGATAATAAAAATTAAAATTGTACATATTTATGGGACATCGCATGATGTTTCTGTGCATGTTTTCCTTGTGTAATATTTAAATTAGGTTAGACATATCCCCTCAAACCTTTATCATTTCTTTTTCTTTGGTACTGGGGATCGAACTCGGGTCCTTGGACTTGTGGAATAGGCGGTGGAAAGACTGAGCTAAATCCCCGGCCTGCTTTATCATTTCTTTATGGTGGAAACTTTCAAAGTCCTTTCTTCTAGCTTTCTGAGATGTGCATGTATTAGCTTTCCATTGCTATGACAAAATACATTTTAAAAAATCAATGTAAAGGGGAAAGATTTCTTTTGGCTCACAGTTTCAGAGGTTTTAGTCCCTGGTCAACCAGCTCCATTGCTTCTTGCCTGTGGTGAGGCAGAAACATCATGACAGGAGGAGGAAAGCTGCTCACCTCATGGCAGCCAAAGGAAGCAGAAGGGACTAGGAAGGGGCACCAGGGACGAGATACACCTGTAAAGGGGTGCCTCATCGGGCTCTGCTTCTTCCACTGGGCCCACCTCCTGGTCACCCATTTAGCTAAGAACTCATCAGTGGGTCACATCCATGGATGAAGTTATTAGCACCCTTGTGGTCCAGACACCTGTCTAGCTCCCACCTGTGAATGCTGCTGCATTGCTGACCAAGCCCTGCCCTGTGAGCCATGGGCATGTCTCATATCCAACCTGTAACAGTAACAGTGCATCACATTGCCATTATCTCTGGTCACCCTCCTGTGCCATAGCCATAGCAGACCAGAACGTCTTACTCCTCTTTACAGTGTTGGACTCTTAATGTTCAAGCACACTGATTCCAGAAGTCCACGCATTTCTTTCCTGCCTAAGTGTGGCAGTCCTCAGTTCTCTGTAGTTTCTGGTAGACAGCTTGTTAGCACTGGGATTTTTACCTTGGCCCTTTCATCTTCTCTCTGTAATTACACACACACACATACACATACATTCATTTTTTCATTTATTCTTCTCATGAATTCTGCCTACATTTAACTATTTTTGTGTTTACTAGTTACTTAAAACACCATAAAATAACATGTGCCTGTGTTTCACGAACTACAGACTTCTTCAGACTTGACAATTCTCAGTAGCAGATGTGCGTTAGAACTGCAAACAGAGCAGGATGCATCTTCTTCATGGCCACAGCCACAGGGACGACTGCATCCTGTGGTTTGTCCTGCAGCCTTACCTCCTTGCTGGTGCTTAAGCCAATAGAATTAACAGACAGACACCAGCATTATTTTAATGCCACAGACTGGCTCCTAACTGAGGTCTTCATGAGCTTTTTCATCATCTAGTGGTAAATACAATTTGGAGAGGGTACCAGGGTGTAAACTGCTGGCTTGGGGAGCAGAATTTGGCATTATGGATTCTGGGGAGCCTGGAACTTGATGTCCTTTTGGCACTATGGTTTGGGCCAAGTCTCCAAGAGAACTTGGCCTGGTCTCTGTTTCCACTTTTTTTGTTTTTCAGCTCTAGAGACAGAATCTTTTACTGGGCGGCTGCATCATGCAGTGATCCTCTCAGCCCAGCTTTGCTAAGGAAAAAAATTTTTTGGTATGGGGGACTGAACCCCAGGTCCTTTGCACTGGTATATATACCATGCACTTTTTCAAAAAACTTTTGAAACAGGATCTCACTAAGTTGCCCAGGCTGGCCTCAAACTTGTGATCCTCCTGCCTCAGCCTCCCAGAGTGCTTGAATTGTAGACATTCACCCCTATGACTCACACTAATAAAAATCTTTGATTAAAACAAAAGGTAACATCATTAGAACCCAAGCCTAATGCACTGGTGCTGATAATTATTCAAACTTTTTATGTCTTCATATTTGTTCTTTAAGATCTTTACTTTCAGAATGTTTGGAAAAGATATTAACGTGGGAATTCCTAAGTAAGAATAGCTTAACTTTTTTAAAATTGTGCGGAAAATGTTACCTAGTCACTATCCCTCAGTGTTTCATTTTTCCTTGTCACCTGTCTCTCCAAATACACACAAGTGTTTGTTTTGGATTTTCCGTGTTCCCACCGGCCTGAGCCACTGGTGGTGCATGCATGACTGTCCCCTCAGGTGGCTGGACCACTTGTCCTGTGCTGCTCGAGGGGACGGTCACGCGTGTACCACCAGTGGCTCAAGCCAACAGGAGCACAACACTTTCAAATCAGAGCTGCCTGGCAGCGAGACATCCAAGTTACAGCCCCACCGTGAATGTATTAAGGCGAGAATACAGAATTTTACATTTAGGTAGGACTGACCACAAACAGCTTGTGTTTATGCCTCCTAGACAAAATCTGTAGTTTCTCCTGGTGAGTTTGAAACAATTGGTGGAAACTTAATTACCACTTACTGCTAGGGTTTATTCTGAATGTTGAGAAACAATATTGTGAATTATTTCCCAGAACTATTAACAGGTGACATGCACTTATTTTTCAAGACAAAGTACCTTTCTTTCCTGAGAACATTTTATTTATATAAATTTATATATTTCAACGTCCCCTAAGAGTCTAAACAACTTATTTCGTGAGATCTATGGTGTGTTGGTTAGAAAGTTGGCCCTGGAATTTGGAAGTATTGACTAAATTTTACTATTCTTTGTTATACTTGATACCTGTTAAGAAAAAATATGTAGTGATTTAAACATTTCAAATTAATTTTTTCAGTTGAAAGATTTGGTTTCGAAAAATGAGCTAGACATTTACATAGTTCTAGAGTACAGAAAATAGGGCAATATTTTCAGCTGGTTCTACAAGCATGGCACGATCCTGTTACCAAAGTGCTAGGCAAAAATATGTAGGCCTTCATTCTGGATATGGCAACACAGTATTAGCAAATCAAATCCAAAAATGTAACTTTTGGTTTTGTATTTGTGGTCCTGGGGATTGAACCCAGGGCCTCACACATTAGGCAATTGCTCCACCACTGACCTATATCCCCAGTCCTTGAGGCAGGGTCTCACTATGTTGCCCAGGCTGGACTTGAACTTGGAGTCCTCCTGCCTCAGCCTCCTGGGTATCTGGGATTACAGGTGAACCACCATGCTTGGTCCAACACTGTATTTTTAAATGCTATATTACAACCTAGTAGGGCTTTTTTTCAGCAGTCACTAACCTTTTTGGCATGAGGGACCAGTTTCATAGAAGATAATTTTTCCACAGACCCAGGGAAGGGGATGATTTTGTGATAATTCAAGCACATTTCATTTATTGTGTGCTTTGTTTCTATTATTATTATTGCTTGTAATATGATAATTATGCAATTCACCATAATGCAGAATCAACCCCTGAGCTTGTTTTCCTGCACATAGATAGTCCTACCTGGGATTCATCAGAGACAGTGACACCCAAAGTGTGTTGCTTATGTCCAGTCTGCTCTGTACTCTTGTTTTGGTGGCTGTCACTCCAACCAAAATGGAAGCAGGCTTCTCAGTGCTTTTGTGGCAGTCAAGATATTTTGCCTTGACTTTCATCCAGAATTTATGGAAATTTGAAGTTGTCTCAAACATACTTTTAAAGCCACTGTCATTTGTGACCTCAAGCAATTGATTCTCTTCTAGGATAAAGTTGATTCACCTGGCCGATTCACAAAGGGGTCACAGATCCATTTTTCCCATTTCAGGGGTCTTTTGTGGGTGGGAAGTAATGGTCAAACTCTTTTGCAAACCCAAGATAGGTGATCAGGCACCAGTGGAGAGAAAGAAGGCCCTGGCTCAGTCTCTTTCAGAATCTCTACTAATGTTTGAACCATGTCAAAAATCCTGATGTTTACTTGTCTGCCCCATAATTCCAGTTTTTCAGCCACTCTACCTGCCAACTTGAACGCAGTTGTCGTTCTCTCCTAAAGTGACAGATTGAGTTCCTTGAACAGGTGGAATATATCACATGAGTAAGCAGGTTTTGCAAGCCCTTCTGTGTCACTGCCAGTGGTGAATTTTTCTAGAAGAAATCTCTAGAGTGGCCTTCATAACTCAAAAACTCAGGCCAGTGATCAACCTTTAGATAGTTCACTTCTGTGTATAAGAGAAGACGTGCTCGCAAGTCCCAAGGTCCTGAGTTCAATCCCTGGTACCGAGAAAGAGAAGATGTGTGTAGTTGATAATTTTAATCACATCTTGTAGAAACTTGTTAAATTCAGGTGACATTTTTTGGTTAGCCAGCATTTTTCTATGGATGACACAGTGCATTCAGAAGCAGCGTCTTTGACCCAAGTAGTGAAAACAGGAAGCCGTCCAGTCACGCCAGCTGCTCCATCCTTATGTATACCAACACAAAATGACGTTCAGTTCTTCTAACATGTAATCATTCAAAGACTTGAACAGCTCTGTAGCTGTGGTGCTGGTTGGAAACAAAAGTACATTACTGTATCCTTACACACATCCTCCTGAAAAAATCACCTAGCAGCAAGCATTGTTCCTTGTTGTCAGCATTAGTAGACTCATTGACCTGAATTGCATACCACAGTGCCTCAGTCCTCTGGACCAGTTGTGCCTGAATATCTTCTGTTGTTCCATCAGTTCATCTAGGCATGGTGCTAACAGAGGGACACGTGCCATTTTTGAACTGTCGTCTCCCCTAAAAGCTTAGGAGCACATGTGCTTAGGAGCAGGGAGGATCCCCTCTTGATCAATAGTCAAAGACTTTTGAGCTTTAGCAGTGTGGCTAGCCTCTAAGCATGATGCTCTCAGTGCACACGCATTTGATGGAGCGTGGCCTTCAGTAATTGTTTCTATTCTTCACACTCACTTTTTTTTTAACTTCGAAGACTTGTCTTTTCATGCAGAAAATTTGGTCTCCATGTGGTAAAGCAGTTTTGAAGATTTTGAAGATTCCTGGCTTTGTTGGGTAGCAGGTCGCCACATATTATACTGAGCAGTCTTGGAGAATGTGAATTCTGCAGTGAACCTGCAATTTTAGTAGAACTCTTGGTACTTTCTTTTAAATGTGGCTTTCTTTTTCTTGGCAGTGTAGATATAGCTGCTGTCTCATCATTAGGTCTCCACTCCTTTTCAAAGAAACTCTCCCGTGATGTTTGTTTTCTACTCATTTTGGTGAGGGTTTGCTGTGGTCTATCTAACTCTCACTGAGACAAGTGCAGCATACAGGAAAGAGGCACAGGCAGAAGAGGTAAATAAAATCATGGGTGGGCCACATGCAGATGACATAAGTGTTGGATTCCGATGTAAACCCTGCCACCAGATGCAGCTTAAGTGTCACTCATTACTCAATCATTGTTTGTCCTCCAGAAATGTGTTCCTATTATTTCTGGTGTTAAGGAAGTGATAAAGCTATATAATCCATGCATTATATTTAATGAAAGGCACTACCCAATCCATCTACTTTTTTTTAAAAAAAGACAAAACTATTAGCAAGTTTTAAATAAAAAGTAAAATTTCTTCTTTTGGTCAAAAATGGCATCCACAAGCCAGGCGTGGTGACACACTCCTGTAATCCCTGCGCTCAGGAGGCTGAGGCAGGAGGATTGCTGTGAATTTGAGGCCAGCCTGGGCTACATAGTGAGTTGAAAGCCAGCCTGAATTACATGGCAAGACCTTGTCTCAAAAAATTGGAAAAAGGGGCTGGGGATTTAGCTCAGTGGTTTTGCCGCCTGCCTTGCAAGCACAAGGACCTGAGTTTGATCCCCGGTACAAAAAAAAAAGGAGAAAAAATGGCATCAACAAAACAGGTAGAAGCAGTGTGAAGAGGCAACCCACAATGTGGGAAAAAATCTTCACCTGCTCTTCCTCAGACAAAGGTCTACTATCTCTAATCTATAAAGAACTTAAAAAGATCAGACCTCCCAAATTTAAAGACCCAATCCGAAAATTGGCATCTGAAATGAACAGACATTTCTCAGACAAAGAAGTAGAAATAGCAAATAAATACATGAAAAAATGTTCAACATCACTGGTCATTCGAGAGATGCAAATGAAAAGGACTCTGAGATTCCACTTCACTCCAGAAAGAATGGCTGCTATCATGAAATCCACCAATAACAAATGCTGGCGGGGCTGTGGGGAAAGAGGAACCCTGCTCCACTGCTGGTGGGAGTGTAGACTGGTGCAAGCACTGTGGAAATCAGTATGGAGAGACCTCAAAGAACTAGGACTGGAAGTCCCATTCGACCCCACTATTCCCCTGCTGGGGATCTTCCCCAAAGAATTAAAAGAATCATACCACAGTGATATATGTGCACCCATGTTCATAGCAGCACAGTTTGTAATAGCTAAAACTTGGAAACAGCCCAAATGCCCATCAACTGGAGACTGGATAAAGAAAATGTGGTTTTTTTATAAAATGGAGTACTACTCGGCCATAAAAAATGAGGAATTAGAGACATTTATAGCTAAGTGGATGCACATTGAGGCGATACTCTTTAAGTGAAATAAATAGGACACACATGTATAAAGACCGAATAGTTCTCTGGTGTGAGAAACTGAAAGTGTAAATAAGGACTAAATGTATAATAGGTCATGTGAAATAGGAAGAAAAGGGGCAAAGGGGAAGGAAGTGGGAGGGCTAGGGGAAAGGATAGAAGGGAATGGGATTAATATGAGAAAATGGAAAAATAGGAACAAAATCCTTGTAAATAGGGAGGACTGGAGGGGTTGAAGGGAGGGCTGGGCAAGGGTGAAAAATAAGAACCAAGAGAGACTATGTAAAGGTGCAAATTTCCAATGATGAATGTCATTGTATTGTATACCTAAAATGTACCAATGATTAGAATGAATAATCGATAATGCAAAACAGGAAGAAAAGGTCCAAAGGGGTAGGGGTAGTGGGAGGGGCAGGGGAAAGGAAAGAAGGGAAAGGAAAAATGATGAGAAATGGAAAAAATGGAAATAAAGTCTTTGTAACTAGGGAAGGGTGGAGGGGGTGAAGGGAGGGCTAGGAATGGGGAAAAAATAAGAACCAAGATGCATCATGTAAAGGTACAGTTCCCAATGAGAAATGTAATTGTGTTGTATACCTACAATGTACCAATAAAAGAATTTAATAAAAATTTAAAAAAAAACAGGTAGAAGATTTATTTTTTAGTGCAGTGTTAGAAATATCATAGTAAAAAGAGGGAGAAGCTGGACGTGGTGGTGCTTGCCTGTACTCCCAGTATGCTGAGAGGCTGAAGCAGGAGGATTACAAGTTCCAGCCCAGCCTGGGCAAGTTAGTGACTTAGCAAGATCCTGTCTTAAAATTAAAAATAAAGGCCGGGGATTTAGCTCAGTGGTTTTGCCGCCTGCTGCGCAAGCGCAAGGACCTGAGTTCGATCTCTGGTACCAAAAAAAAATTTTTTTTAATTAAAAAATGATCAGGGAAAGTAGCTCAGTGCAGAGGTCCTGGGTTCAACCCCCAGTACTGGGGGAAAAAACCAGAGAAAGCCAGGGTGTGTGTGGGATTTATCATGATCCCATATTTTAACTGGTGTGCCTAGACAGTGTGCAGACAAGTCCAGTATAGAAGATGAGCAACCTTGTCATGATTTGCCAATGCTTTGCATGTATCCATGTAAAATCCAAGAGGAAAAAATGTTCCAATTATGCGAATTCCTAAGAGTATAACAATGTGACACACACCAAAGCAATTTGGAAATATCCAGTGTTTTCATACATACTAGAAACACTCAGAACAAAATGGAGCAGCAAATCCCTTTTACTGTTGCTACATGTGTTAGAAAATGCCCAGGAGCACACCTGTTGGAAAGGAAGGCTTGAATAACTGGAAAAACACGCTGTGTCCCAGTTGTCACAATGCAGTGGCTGCAGGGTATGTTGACTTTAATTTGGCAAAGACATACACCCTTTGTTCTTCCAGGCTTTCTAAGCAAGTGAAGCAGGCTGACATTTTTGTTAGTCTACCTGTGAAGAAACAGAAGCTTCACGTAGTTTTTATGACATGGTTCCTCGGTGCATAATTCAGGAGACAGAAGCAGTGTGGTACGAACCCATAGTGGATGTTTCATACTAGCTCATTTTCTGTATTCTCTTCAGACCAGCATATGTGTATTTCTTTTAAAAATTCACCAGAATCAGGTATCCATTGAGAATGCAGTGGATATTTTTAACTTGTAGCCATAAAAACTCTCATAGAGTCTCATGTGTTTTAAGTTATTTTGGTGAAAACAAGGGAAAGCATATTTCCACTGCTTTAATTAATTGTTGCTCATTATAATTCCTCAAGGAGTGATCAGGATGGAATTTTGTAGTTATGCCAGCTCTTGGGAAAATGTCATCAAGTTCTGTGATAGTCTTTGTGCTTTCAAGTTCTGTTAGTTCCTTTAACAGAAAGAGCGTGGCACTTTCTTCACAGTTTAATCTTTAACAAAAAATAAACTGTATTCTTTTTCTAAGACTGTGCCACATATTGTCACAAACTGGCTGGCCTAAAACAACAGACACACAGTCTGGAGGCTAGAAATCCAAAATTTGTTTCCTTGGGTAGAGGATCCAACTTGACATAACAATGGCCATCTTGGTTTTTAAACTGCCATCCACAGCCGGGTGGTGCACGCCTGTAGTCCCAGCACTCAGGAGGCTGAGGCAGGAGGATTGCTATGAGTTCGAGGCCAGTCTGGGTACATAGTGAGCTCAAGGCCAGCCTGAACTACACAGTGAGACCCTGTCTCAAAAAAAAAAAAAATTAAACTGCCCTCTTAACTACCAGCTGACCCTGGCTCATATTCCAAACCTATAGGATAAATAAAGCCTAAGAGCATTTCTTAACTGATGTTAATGGTTTTTCAAAAGACCCAAGCATATTCCCTTGACTACCAGGTCGCCTTTGTCTAATGTAGCATATAAACCCCTTCATCCTGCCTTGGAGTGTGGGGGTCCCCCTGCCTTCTTGCTGAAGACATGTCTCAGCCTATAAATCCCCAATAAATTACATTTGGGCAATCCTGGGTTTGCTCGCCTCTTTCTTTGGTGTATAGAACTTTCCACTTTGGGTGGCAGAAGGTTTGGGAGGTAACTGGGTTTTCCCAGACACTGGGCCAAACAAAATCAAGGTGTCTGCAGGGCCTCCCTTCCTCTGGAGGCCGAGGGAGAATCTGTCCCTCACCTCTTCCACATCTGGCGGTTACCAGCTTTCCTGGCTTGTGGTCAGATCACTGCAGTCTCTGCACCTGGCCGCAGTGCCACTCCCCTTTCATGTGTCGAGCTCCCCTTAGAACCCTTTTATAAGGCTGCAGATGACTCCCACCCACGTAATCCAAGGAGATCCCCTTCAAGACCATTAACTACATCTGCAAGAAAGCATGCTTTGCAGGAACCACAGCAAATCTGAGTGCTGGTCAATCCCTGGCTTATTGATCTGGACCAATTGCTTAACCTGTTTGAGCTTCACTTCCACTGAAAATGGAACTAACCGTGCCTGTCTCAGAGGGTTTTTTGAAAGGGTTAAGAGAAATGATGTTGCCTCAGGTATTCCTTCTTAGTTTCCTTTTTCCTGCACTCAAAACCTTGCTTTGACTCTCTTTGTATTTCAGAGCCTCATCTCTGCGTGTTGTGGTTTATGCAGTAATGCTTACTGGGTACTTTTCTGTCCTCTGAAGGGCAGTGTGGCATTGCTTTGTCATGCATTGAACTCGAAGCTGGGGACGACAGCTCGGTGATGATGGCCCATCCAGAAGTATCCTGCGTAGGGAAGCCAGGTGTCATTCACTTAGCAAATAGGAGAAGCGTGTGAGGCAGAACCTCAGTGCATGCTTCCTGTGCACAGATAGGTTGTGTGGAGTGCAGAGATGAGGGAGGGAAAGAGCTGTCCATGCGGACCGGGAAAAGTACCGAGGGTGTAGTGAATTCAGGCGTCTGCACGCATGCGCACGTGTGCTCAGAAAAGAATTTTTTTAGCACATTGGTATTTGGGGTGTGTGTGTGTATTAATCAGTGTGCCTGGCTTCAGAGTGGTGGCCCCGTCACGCATCCCTGGGAGGTCCCCCCACTGCTCATGAAGCTGATGTGAGCGAGTTAGTGGTGTGGGTCTCAGGCCAACATTCGGGTGGTGACAGGATCCGAGGGCGGCACAGTGAAGCTCCCTGAGCACACAGTGGCCTTGTGCTCTAGGACATAGACCCGCACCGACCTGGCCGAGGCCTTGGTCAATGAGTCATCGGCTTACGGTGTTCCTGAGTCACCGCTGTCCCCAGGTCACCGGCTGAGTCATCTTACCGAGCTGCTTCTCTGCTCGTGCCGGGACGGCCTGTAGAGCCATGAGGAGGGAGTGGCCCTGGGCAAGGAGGGGTGCGGGTGAAGCCCCCAGCCTGGTGGGTTCAGGGCAAGGAGAGCAGCTGGCTGGCCCGGAGCAGGGAGGGAAGGCTGTCAGGTGTCCCCGTGAGCTCTGACGTGTTAGACACGTGCTGTTGAACGCCTAGCCGATGCCTGTCCAGGAGTCAGCAGACCCCTTTTTAGGTGCTCTTGTCAGGTGCTTGTGGCATCGGGCTGGCACACTTATTTATGGGATTCTTCTTTAGCGCCCACTAGTAATACAAAATAATGACACTCATTTGAGTATATCAGTACACACATACGTGTTCTGGTTATTTTCGTACCCTTTATCTCCTCTGTCTTTGCTCCCCTGACCCCTTTCTGCGCCTCTAAGTTTCCTTCTAGTTTCTAGTTTCCTGTCATCTTCCTTTTATTTTTTAGATTGCTCAAATAAGGGAAAACATGCAATATGTAACTTTCTGAGTCTGGCTTATTTTGCACCCATAGTGGCCTCCGGTTCCATCCATTTTCCTACGAAGAACAGGATTTTGTTCATCCTGTGGCTGAGTAGTACTCCACTGTGTATATGTGCTGCATTGTTTTAATCATTGATCAGCTGATGGGCATCGAGGCAGTTTCTAGAACTTAGCTATTGTCAATTGCATTGGGTGGCAGACTTTGAAAGAAATCTTTAGTGGAAAGAAAAACTGAATATACAGTATTTTCTCCTTACTTGTGGGAATACATGCCAAGGTCCCCAGTGATACCCAAAAACCACGGGTAGTACCAAACCCTGTTTAAACAGTGTGATTGAAAAATATGGCAAAAGCTTGAATTTTAAAAAATTTTATTATAGTAAAAGACACATTGTCATCAGTCCCCTCAAAATCCTCTCTCTTACTTTGAACACATTTATCCCATTGTTTATGCTACTCTCTGAAGCCGTTCTGAAGTCTTCTTTTGTGTCTTTAGTTGCATTGTCATGGCTGCCTCGATATCTTGAATTAGTTCAAAGCTTTTTTGGTCATTTTGACTTTGGGGAACAGCCAGAAGTTGCATGGTGCCAAATCTGGTGAATAAAGTAGATGAGGACACACTGTAATGTTTTCATTTGACAGAAATTGCCATAGATATTTTGAATCAATTCAGGACATCTAAGTAGCTACAAAAAGACACTCAGGAAAGAAGACTTCCAAAATGGCTTCAGAAAGTGAAAAGAAAGATGGGAAAAGTATGTTTGAAGTAAATAAAGGGAAGTATTTTGAGAGGACTTAGTGACGGTGTGTCTTTTACTGTAATAAATCATTTAGAAAGTTAAATACTCACCTTATATTTTGATCACACCTCTTATACTAGGTTTTTTTCTACATGTGATACCTAAGTTTAATGTATAAACGAGGTACAGCAAGATATTAACAATAACTAATAGTAAAATAGATCAGTTGTGAGAGTACACTAATAAAAGTTGTGTGGGTGTGGCCGGTCTCTGTGTCTGTCTGTCCGTCTCGCTCTAAGAATATCTTAATGTAGTACACCATGTTCAGACCATAGATGACCATAGTGAAGTCACAGAAAGTGAAACTGTAGACAAAGAGGTGGGGGCCGCTGTGTTTAACCAGAAATGAGTAGAGCTGACATTTGGGAGGCTGTTGGGGTCTGGGCAGTGGTAGATGAATGTGGAGGCTGGAAGCACAGCCTGCATCTTCACCTTTTCTAAAGTAAGAGGAGAGGAGCTCTGACCCTGGGAAGCAGCTGGAGACCAGCCTTCTGGGCCTGGGCCGCAGACTGCCACCCGGGGTGGAGGCGGAGGGACCACCCAAGGTAGAGGCCACTGGCTGCAGGCCCTCACCCTGTGCTGTTGGAGACTCTCTGCGCCAGGGTTGGGGACACACTAGAGATAGACTCTGGTCCCTATGCTTTTTGAACATATCTGGTAGCAAAGAGCTAGAGTAACAAAATTATAATACAGCGGGGCCTTTGGTCAAGCGTAGGAGAGTGCTGTGTAGTGGGTGGGTACGAACTGGGACCTACCGTGGAACCCATTGCCTCAACAAAGGACTTTGCTAGCCGGGTGCAGAGGTACACCTCTGTAATCCCACCTATGCAGGAGGCTGAGGCAGGAGGATGGCTTGAAACCAACCAGAACAACATAGTGAGATCCTGTCACCAAAAGAAAAAAAGAAAGCTAGGTGTGGTGGAGCATGCCTGTAATCCCAGCACTGGGGAGGCTGAGACAGGAGGATTGCCACAAGTTCGAGGCCAGCCTGGGCTACATAGTGAGTTCAAGACCTGCCTGGACTACATAGTGAGACTCTGTCTCAGAAAACTAAAAAAAAAGAGTCTTTTGTGGTTATGTAAACCCCATAACACTGGCACATTGGAGTGCTTTGTTAGCAATCCTTAAATCACTTTCTCCTATCCTGCTTCTCTATGTAAATAACTGTTTAGGAAAAAGGTGTTTTTGAATTATGACCATAATGTTAATGGCAGATTGTAGACAGTAACTTGGTTTCTTTTTTTGTTTTCTTTCCTAGTGTCACATCAACAGTGCCTTGACTTCTTTCCATACGGCTTTGGAACTTGCAATCGATCAGAGAGAAATCCAACACATCTGTCTCTATGAAATTGGTAAATGCGAGATGTTAGTCCATCCTCTTGTGAAGTACTTTTGATGCTTGCTGGTGTAGCTTCTCATCTGGAATGCTGCTCAGTTTGCAAAATGCTGCCTTGCATCATGAGGACTTTGATTGTGACCCAGAATGTGCAATGTTACTTACCTCGCTGACTCTCATTATTTCCTTACAACATTTTCAGAAAATAGGTAGTGTTAGAACCATTTGTAAATACCTTACGGGACCACACATCGGCATTTAAAGCTGTTCTTCCTTTCTTCCCATGCTTAAGAAAGTAGACAATGGGAGAGAGTTGGACCCCAATACCAGCTCTCCCACCAACCAGCCCTGAGATGGTGAACAGTTGGCATTGGGGTGAAGGTTTGCCACCCCCCAGAAGCTGTGGGGTTCAGATGGGAGGCCCTCCATACCTGTCAGCTCCTTCTTTCTGCTTCTCCCACATTGGAGATAAACTTATAAATGGACTCAGAAGTGTTTATTTGCCTAAGATTTCCTCCTCCTCCTCCCAAGTTGTTGCTGAGTCTTTTCCTGACTGCACTCAACTCTCTGAGCCTGGTACATCAGGAAAATCCTTTTCTGTAACAGTTTCTCCATTGTGCTGAGAAGAGGAAGCCCAGCCTTGGGCTTAAACAAAAATTTTTTTTTTTTTAGTACCAGGGATCGAACTCAGGACCTTGCGCTTTAAAGGCAGGCACCGGAACCACTGAGCTAAATCCCTGGCCCAAACAAAAATAATTTTAAAAATAAAAAATACAGGTTCAGCAGGCCAGGGCTGAGCTGTCCTGTGCCTTTCCAGGCAAAGCCAGAGGCTTGGCAGCTACTCCAGAAGGGCCCAGGACACCAGCTACCGGCCTGCCCAAAGTGGAGGGTCATCAGGTGCTGTGTTTCGGGCTGGGGTCGTCACCAACTGTGGCTGAGGACCACAGGGTGGGGTGTACAGTCCTTTGCCACCTTCCAGGCCCAGCACTGAGTGTCATCCGTGTACCTTAAAAATGGGGTCTTAAAAAGTGAAATGTCAACCCCAGAATTACATATTGCTTGCGGCTTGATTTGGGGTAAACTGGTTTAAGAGAAAGAAGAAAGCTGTAAGTTGAAAATAAAGTAAGGGTTCATACTTTTTGAGTTTCAGCCTCATACAGCAAGTCAGGCCATTCTTCAGCACAGAGACAAGGGATGAAGAAGGCATAGAGTGAGGCGGAAGGAGGGGAGAGTGGGAATCAAGCAGAAAGGGGGACTCAACCAGCTCTCTGCAGAGGGCAGAGGTGGGAGCGGAGATGCTCAGCAAGGCAGTTGTCACCTGTCACCTCCAGACCCTACTGTGCTTTTGCCACTTGTTTCCCCTCCTGTGGACACAGTTGTCTTTCCGAATCATTTAAAGGAAAAGTGCAAAGGAAAACATTGGAAACTACCCAGTAAACAACATTATGCTTTCAATGCCTGTTAGGGCTGAGAAAGAGGAAATGACTTATAATCCAGTGGAAAAACATATTTTTTGTGTACTCTAAACTGCTGAACTTCTGTTTAGTAGCCATACTACTAAAATTTCACCTTCACAGCCCAGCCCAGGCAGCCTTTTCTGGTGCATCCTTTCAAGGTCTGTGGCAGGATAGCACGTTAGAGCAAAGGAAGCTTAGGGTCATCCAACCCAGGCTAGGAAGTTGACTCAGGAGAGTGTGTTCAATGCAAATCTTACCCTGATATCTTTTATAGGATGAAAATAATGAGCCTAACATTTTACTTTAAAATACATTATACCCCATAGAATTTCACAGCATATTTTCTGAAAGCGCATATGCCCCCCAGTAACGTAAATGGCAAGTCCAAGATTATACAGTTAGTGATACACTTAGTGATACAGTGGACGCCAGGATTTTTTTTTTTAATAGAGGCAATAGTGTATAAAGGGAAGAGTGTTGGACTTTGATCCATAGTTCTTCCCTCTTCATAGCTGAGCAGCCGTGAGCAAGTCACTGACCTGTTGGTGCCTTTGGTTGTTTCCTTGCCAATATGAGGTCACCATCAGCCACTATTGCAAGATTGCAGTAAGAATCAGCAGAAATTATATGAAGAGCTAGCGCCCCCTAGGGGCTTGGTCGGTGGAAGCCACTGTAAACGATGGGAATTGAAGTCTCATTATGGTGCAGCTATTCTTTACCAGAATGCCAATGTTTTGTTGCAGGAAAGATGGAGTCCTCCCTCAGCTCCCCCGCCAATGTGCAGAGGAAGGGTGGGTGGTATTTCACTTCTGACTGACTTGTTCTCCTCTCAAAGGTCTGCCAATTTCTAGTAAGAGCTAATGATCAAGAGAGTGCTTCGAGACTTTCTGAGGCAGTCACTGTATAATCTAACCATATTGATTCCTCTGCTACTGCCTAATCTGTTATTAAGTGCCTTGTCTGAAAGTATTTAAGGGGAAAAATAATTTCTTAAATTTTCAAGATAAGTTTTTAAGCAATTCCCAAAACATTCACAAAGAAGAATGGCTGGTAGCGCCAGAGGTAGCTTAATGGAGCTGGTACCTTGGGGTGGATGCTAAAGTATGACCTCTGTAGGTTGGTGCAGCATGATTGAGCTCAACTTCAAGGACGCATTTGACTCCTTTGAGAGGCTGAAGAACGAGTCCAGATGGTCGCAGTGCTATTACGCGTATCTGACTGCGGGTGAGTAGACGTCCACACAGCAGTGACCTGTCTGCCTGTGGTCAGGTAGCCATCATGCCTGCCAAGTGGAGAGGTATGGCGGGAGGAAGCAGAGTTTGGATTTCTCCAACTTTTCCACAGCATGTTAATGTTTTGTACAGCCCAGTAGATAGCACAGGAATACACGGTGCTCCCCGAGCCAGCTGGACTGAGTCAGTACTGAACCCCAGGAGAGTCAGTACTCTGCCCCTTGCCCCTTTTCCCCCATGCTCCCCCACTGGCCCTGCCTAGTCCTGTGCCCTGTCTCAGAAATACTCTCGGGCTTTCCCAGCTGTGGGATATTTTCCCCTCAACCGCCTCCACCTTCCCTTACTCCCTTTCTTTCTTTGCTATATTTTTAATTAGGACTTTTAAAGAATTTTCAAGAATTGAATGTCTTTTTATCATGTTAATGTATTTGTTTGGTAGATGTCCTTTGTTGGAAAATTGCATATGTCTGGAGTCCTGCTCCAGCCTATTAATTCCAGTGTATTTACTGTGCAGTGTTACAGAACACGGGTATTTGAACACTGCGTGCCATGGCTGAAACACCCACGGTTTCTGTTTCACCTGTTTTTGGCCCTCGTATGAGATCGTTGAAGATGCTCCGTCACCTGGTGGACAAAAGTGTTATCTAACCCTGTGATCCATCAAAGTGCTACATGGTTTTAGGGGTGTAGAACTAAAGAGACCAAAGTAGTTGCATATTCCTGCCTTTAAGAAACTTTACGTAAACCTTTCCAGGTTTATGTAATGATGAATTCTCCTTAGCCACCTAAGTGATTTTTTTACTTAAAGTTCAAGTTTTGGGGTTTGTTTTTTGGGGGGGCTGAGGCTGGCATATTTTTAGCATGCATTCTACGCTTTGCTACACCTACAGCCCCCCCCAACATTATTTGAGGTACCTCCTTATTCTTTTGACCATTTGGATTTAACGAAGCGTCTTTTTTTATTCCATCTTCTTAACTCACCTATTTAAAATAAGATGGAATTAACATTAGCTCATATGTAAACTCTGCATATCTTAAAATCCCAATAAAATTGCAACAGACTATTAGACTACTACAAAACTTCTGTGCATTTACTCTCCTAACTGTATGTCTATGCCCTGTATCTGATGTTTGAAGAAGCTTATTTTTTACATATGGATTAGTGTGCTGTGTCTCACACTTAAGGTGTTGTTTCACAGAATTTGCAGGCGCCTCAGGTAAAGTAGGAGCTATTTTTGAGAGGCCTGACAGGCCCAGCTGTTGAGGAGTGGGCGACTCCTGATTGCATTGCCACAGGAGAGAGGCGTGCACACAGCCCAGAGTCAGCAGGCAGAACTGGACCACACAGTGCACCCCAGGCAGCTATTTCTTGTTTCTCTCCCTTGATTATAGAGAGGTGCATTTATTTTCCAAATGGGTAGAAATCCCAGGACTGCCCTAGTTGTGAGAGCTGACTGGCACTGAAGGCTATAGTCTGGGCTCTGCCCAGGGAACCTGTGGAGAAGGTAAGGTGCATGTGACAGCCGTGCTGCAGGCAGTGTGCCAGGGAAGGACGGAGCACTCTACCCAGCCATCAGGGCAGGCACCTGGCAGGAGCTGCCATCGGAGCTGACCACAAGGGAAGGGACACAGTGACAGGGAGGCTAGAGAAGATGGGTGTTAGAGGCCAGAGACACTACTGCCAGGACTTAGTTCTGTGTCCTAGTCATATATACGTGTATATATAACTTTTGCCCACTTTACTACTTGGGGGCATTAAGTACATTAACCTTGATGTGCTGCCAACATCATCATCCATCCCTAGACCTTTTTTTAATCGTTCCACTTTGAATCTGTGTCCCCACTGAACGCCAACCCTCCATTCCCTCTCAAGTCCCTGTTCCTCTCCTCTGTGCATTGTGTCTCTGAACTTGGCAATCCTGTGTACCTCGTAGACGTAGAATATGTGGTATTTGTTATTTTTATGTGTGGTTTATTTCATGTAGCATAGTTTTTATTATTGATCCATACTGTAGCATCTATCAGATGTCTTCCTTTTTAAAGCTGAGTAGTGGGGCCGGGGATTTAGCTCAATGGTTTTGCCGCCTGCTGCACAAGTGCAAGGACCCGAGTTCGATCCCTGGTACCAAAAAAAATTTTTTTAAAAAGCTGAGTAGTATTCCATTGTATAGTTATATATCTGTCACATTTTGTTCATTCGCTCATTGGTCAATGGACACTTGGTTGCTGTTGACTTTTGAGTATTGCTTACCATGAATATTGGTGCACAAATATCTATTCAGTTCCTTGCTTTCAAATCCTTCAGGTATATACTCAGAGCTGGAATTGCTGGCTCATGTCCTAGTACTGTCCTTGCAACTTTTCTGAATTGAAATTATATCAAAATTATGTTACTGAAAGATTTGCATTTCACTTATGGTATGGTGTAAACTGAGCCTTAGTGGAAGAACTAAGCATCCTAAGTCCTGTTTAGGCCTCATATTTTAGGGAATGAGACCCTTGTACGTTCAAACATCTGTATCTTTTAAAACAGCCATCTTGCCAGGTGGTGTAGGCCTGTAATCCTAGCACTCTGACAGTCTGAGGCAAGAGGATCATAAGTTCAAGCCCAGCCTGGGCAATCTAGCAACTTAGTGAGACCCTGTCTCAAAATTTAAAAATTAAGAACGGTTGAGGATGTAGCCCAGTGCAAAGCCCAGTTCAATTCCCCAGCTCCACTCCCCCACCAAAAAAAAAAATCTCCAACTGTCCTGTAAGAAAAGTAGAGGGTCCTCTTCCTCAGGGTCTGAAGCATTGCTGTTATAGGCCTTTAGGGGTGGTTTCCATCCTGGTACTGTCTGTCTGTCTGTCTCTCTCTCTCCCCCCCAACTTAACTTCCCTGGACCTCTGTGTCCCCTGATCTATAAAATAATGGGATTGGCTCCACAAGACATCTCTGAGCTGCATCTGATGATGTCATTTGGGGTTGATGCAGACCCCCGCATCCGACCAGGGCTGCTCCTGTGCCTCCGGATGGGTTGTCTCTTCCTTGGAATATTCAGCCTAAGCTCTCTTGCTCCCAGGAAGAATCTCCTGCCTTTCCAATCACCTCACATCCTCAGCTTTCTACAAACACTGCTTCTGCTTCTCTTTGTCCCGCCCACGCGACCCAACCTCTGACACGTCACAGCCCTGTGCGTTGCCTGGCCAGGCCCACGGCGAAGTACAGGGCCACCTAGTTTCTGGGGTCGTTGAAGAAAAGACGCAACTCTCAGGTCAACGTTAGACCATTCCAACTGGGGAGTGACTGACAATGTAAGGTGTGATCCCTGCTGCTGAAGTTGACAGGTCCTTGGGGTGCAAGCCCGGTGCTTCCTCTTCCCGATCTGGCTGGGGGCTTGTAGTGGTCGGTGGCTGAAGAACACGTGCAGGGCTAATTCATGACTTTTTCCCCCAGGACAGGTATACCTCACACTGCGCTCCCAACCCCCTGAGCTCCTTAATGTCCCTCCTAGAATCCTCGTTATCCCACTCTCTGAGCGTGTGGGCTCCGTGTAGGATGTACACTGTGGCGATAGCTAAGGACTTTCTTACAAGCAAAGCCATCTCCCCAACAAGGGGACAAGGACCATGACCTTCTGTGTTCTTCCAAAGCTCTGGGACCACAGGCATCTGGGACATAGCTGAAAGGTGGAGTGGCAGCCAGCGGGATGGTTGCCATCCTTTGCGTAACAGCATTCAAACATACTTATTCCCGGTTCTTCCTGCTGTCATCGCTTTAGGCTTCACCTAGTGGCATGTTCTGCCTGAAACTTGAGAAATACAATTCTGGTTTCTTACAGTTTGTCAGGGAGCCAGTGGTGATGTAGACGGGGCACAGATCGTCTTTAAAGAAGTTCAGAAACTCTTCAAAAGGAAGAACAACCAAATCGAACAGTTCTCAGTGAAAAAGGTATGTTGGGCCTGGTCAGTCTGGTGTATTATTTATCGTGGATATTTGTAACTGAAGCTACTAGAATAGGCTTTAGGAGGACATGCACAAAGCGGGTGACTTACTTGACCTGCAAAATGCAATTTGCCCCTGTGGGGGGAATTTATTCCTCTGATCCTACTTCTGCTCTGAATCAAAAGTGCTCATTTTGTTGCAAATACAAAAGCAGATTTGAAAAAAAAATGAACAGAGACAGTACAGGCCATGCAGAGGTAGTGGGCCTATCTGGAGAGCAGAAGTGTCTTGTCTGCAGAGGAGGTGGTTTCAAAAGAGTCGGGATGGGCAGAGCCTATGACAAGCACACTGCCTGGCACCCAGGATGGGGCCACATTGCAATAATAAAAAGCAAACGTGTACATCAGCTTGACCGACAGAAAACCAGCACCATGGGGACCGTGTTCCAAGCTTACTCTGCATTTCTGAGAATAAGATTTATGAATTACCTTAAGTTATGAAATATGTCATATCCTAAATTCTTTATGACTTTAGTTTTATAAGTTTCCTTTTACTTCACAAGCAAGTTTTTCAGTTTTATTAGTCTTTATTAGTTAGATGAGCTCAGGCACATTCAGGGTGGTATTTGAGTATAAGTTAGATTCTGATTTGGGGTGCAACTGAGAGTCTGGGACTAAAGAGAAAATTTAAAAATTGATCAATCCATACCTGAAATGCATCCAGTCTTCTATCCTCCACAAAGACCCACTGGGTTACCATATTATAAATTCAATGGTTTGTGCTGAGCCTTGTGTCCTTCCCGTGTTTCCAGGACATATACACCCTGGGAGTAGGCTGAGTGGGATAATGAGCACATCTACAACTGTATTAAAAACTAGAAAGCAAATATTTTTTCACTATAGAGAACTTTTCATTTTAGCTCTGAGGAGAGGATCATTCACATTGAGTATAAACCCTGTCCTTCATGTCTCTGAAGTGTATTTTAGATTTAAATCTGTCCTTGAGCAGCAGAGCCTGACCACCCTAACCCACTCCTTGCAGGCAGAGAGATTTCGGAAGCAAACCCCAACCACAGTGCTGTGTGTGCTGGCGTCCATCGAGGTGTTGTACCTGTGGAAAGCACTGCCCAACTGCTCCTTCCCCAGCCTGCAGAGGATGAGTCAAGGTAAGAAGGAGAGCTGTGCACATCACCCTCAGCGTCTCATGCAGACCTGTCATTCCTGGACAAAGGGTGTGGTGAGCCAGGGGGTAGGAGGCTCTGGGGTAGACATGCAGCCTTGGAGTCAGGAGTATGAGGTGAAGCTCTTGTTATGCCTGGTACTGGTTCTGCAGTTATGGGGCCTGCTGGCAGCATATGTATTTTTTTCCCTGGTGAGAGCACTTTGTGGTTTTTTGTTTGTTTTTGCTAGACTGGGGATTGAGCCCAGAGCCTTGGCCCTAAGCTACACCCCAGCCTTGTTTGTTTTTGTTTTTGTTCTTTTTGAGACAGGATCCCACTAGGTTGCTGAGGCTGGGCTCAAACTTGTAATCTTCCTACCTCAGCCTCCCAGAGTGCTAGAATTACAGGTATGCACCATGTTATTTTAGGTAAGTGGGATTTGTGTACATAAAACACACAGATACACAGATATTTAAGGTGTCCAGTTGAATGACTTATGACATATATACAACATGGCGTCCACCTTCAGTCGTGCCATAGAACATTCCCACTGGCCCTCTCATTTCCCTGTGCTTCTTTCGAGTCCCCACCCCAAGGTAACCACCATTCCACTTTCTTGTTCATGTATCAGTTTTGCCTGTCCTTGAACTTGATATAAATGTAATCATACAGGATCTGCTTTGTATGCACATAGCTTCATTTGTTCACCATACTGTCACCATATTGTTTATCCATGCTGTAGCCTCCATCAGTAGACCGTTTCTTTCACTTGCTGAGTAGTGCTCTATTGTTTGCCTGTACCTACACCACTGTTTACTCATTCTCCTATTGTTGGATGTATTTTAATAGCTATCATAAGTACAGCTGCTACATGTAGAAGTATTCGTCATAAGTTTACAAATGATTTGCAGAGACATGCATGCTTGTTTCACTTGGGACAGTACCTAGGAATGTAATTATAAACCTGTATTTTTTTGATTCGTGACTTAGAAAACCCACAAGCCATAGATAACTATGATAAAACTATTTTATTTATTTATTTTTTTGGTACCAGGGATGGAACTCAGGACCTTGTGCTTGCAAGGCAGGTGGCGGCACCACTGAGCTAAATCCCCAGCCCGATAAAATGATTTTTGGTATAGTTGTAGCAAAATTTCACTGGGGAGAATAAACTGTTTGTAATGAAAATGGGGCTTTGTTGACTACTAAAGAAATAATGTGACCTTTCTTCTAAAGGTTTAATGGTAGACATCAGAATGGTATTTTGTAGTCCAGCAAAACATATGCTCTGTACTGGAACCATGGTCGTAGGAAAGGCAACCAGCGTTGTCATGCCCATGTCCTAATGAGCAGGTGGCCTCCCAACAGCCTGGTGACTTTCGCAGTTGCCCTGGGAGCTACCATCCTATCTACTGGTCTGAGGACAACGCAATGATTGAGTGGCAGAGCCTTTAGTGATCATACACACACTGTACCTTCCTCAAGAGGGTGAACAAACCAGGTTTTGCACTGAGAATTACGATTACAAGATGAGGCTACTATGTTAAAATAAAATACGTACCTCCAAAAGGATAGTTTCACAGAAAGCATCTTAGCAATGTAGTCTCACCCATATATATGCTGCTCTTCCCCAAAAGAGATTTGGCATGAACATCTTGGACTTATTCCAGAAACAGACCATAAGCCACTGCAGAAAATTTGCCAGATTTTTCTGTGGTCACACTTGTTTTTGACCAAGTATGTTTTTATCCATTGAATTACATATTATTCTTATCATACTTTCTGTAGATGACTTTTGCCTATTAATTTAAAAAATAAAAACAAGAAGGTTTGCCCTTGAAGGTCAAAATTTTTCCAATGTTAATAACCCAGAGAGTGAAGGGAACTCCAAAAGAAGTTAGGTCAGCGCCCATAATTAGAGTAGGTATGCGTGCTCCCAAGGGAATGGCTAGAAAGTTAGATATGTAAATTCTGCTATGGTCATTTAAAAAAGATTTGTGTACTTTAAAGCTCTTCCCTTGTTGAAGCAGGTGTAGTCTGTCCACCAGTGTCTAACTCAAGGGAACAATGAAGGATCTTAAGAATTTTTTTTAACTGTACAAGTGCAGGGTCATGTATTGAAAGATAATTAAAACAGAGATGCAAGTATAAGATTGGTAGTAATCGACAGACACAAGAATAATTATCACTTCAGCGAGATTTGACTAAATATTCTCTGAACCCCTTTCCAGGTTTCAAAATGAACGAACTAAAGGCAAGGGTCTATTTATGGAGAAGGAAACAGACTAGAGTAACATGAGATTGTTTTTTAATAACTTCTTAAAAAGTTAACCCACTCCTGAGATGTGTTCATTGGGTGCTAGCATTCCCCAGTGCTGAGCAGAAATGCCCCAACTCCAGCCAGCCGTGGGGAGCGCACTTTTGTAGAGAACGTCACCTTCCAGAAAACCCTGAAAGCCCGCAGTGTGGATCGCAAAGCTCTGAGTTCTGTGTGTGGAGCTTGTCAGAATGCCCATCAGTAAGACTCTGTCGGCAGAGACGGAAGGTCGTTGAGTCCTGATCTTGTGGTTTCATTCTTAGGTCCTGTTTCCTACCTCCCTACCCCAGCTTCTGCCTCCTTCCCTTGTGGTTTAAAGCTGTGTGTTCTTAGTGAAACCCAGGGTGGTCCTGTTACAGCCGAAGTCATACTGTGTCACCCCGTTTCTCAGAACCCTCTGTAGTTTGCCGTCACGTCTAGAGTAGATGCTGACATTCATTCAGTGGTGGGCAGTGTCCTGCACAATTGTCTCTCCTCTGGCCCCTGGCTCCCTGGGCTCCAGCCCCACTGGCTTCGCGTTCACCCAGCACTGTTAGCCTTGGGGCCTTTGCACATGTCCTTCTTGTGATGCAAATGCTCTTCCCCCAATACTCACATAGCTTCTTCACTCATTTCCTTCACGTGTTACTCATACTACCTTGTCTGTGAGGCTTGACCTGCACACGCTTTTCCAGTTCCCCTTCCTGCTGGTTTTTTATCTTAGCACTTTTTTACTTAACACATATATTTTACCGGTTTGTCTTTTGCACTGTTTGTCTCCCCTGCCAGATGTAAGATTCTTAAGGGCAGGAATATTTTTTTTCCTGGCATGAATTTTACTTATTGCTAAGGTCACGGTGCTTTAATATTTTAAGTAATTCACGATCTGCAGAAATATTCAAACCGTTTGAAGGAATAGAAGGCAAAGAATAAGTGTCCCTTTGATTCCAGCCACCACCTCTCCAGAAAGACAAGCGCAGCTATGGTTTGAGGTGACCTTCTGAAGTTGCATTTCTCCCGATAAGCATATATCTGTGCATGTCTGGGTGTGTGCGCGCGTGTGTGTATGCATACGATGCCAGCCACATCCCCCAATCCAGGTCCTGCATCTGTGCATTCAACCAGCCATGGGCCCGAGACATTTGGGGAAACACTTGCACCTTTACAGAGCATGTACAGACTTTCTTCCTTGTCAGTATCCCTTAGCACAGGGATACTGTGACCATCTACAGGACCCTGCATCGTGTTAGGTATCAGAAGTAATCCAGAGGCCATGCACAAGTATGAGAGAAAGTGTGCTGGTTGTATGCAAACACCACACCATTTTATTTAAGGGACTTGAGCACCTGCAGATTTGGGATCCTCAGGAGACCCTGGAAGCAGGCTCTGAAGGATGCCAAGGGATGATGGTACATTAAAAGGGAACGTTCTCTTCCTGAGGTTCTGCCCTGCACTTTTCCAATGAACAGGATTTTTGAGGACTTCTAATGTCAACACAGATCTGGTTCATTCCTTTGTGTGTCTTTGTAGTGTCCCAGAGTGTGAGCGCTGACAGTTTATTTAACTGGCATCTGACCTGTGAACACATTGGCAGCCTCAGTCTCAGTCTCTTGGTGCAGTTGACTGCCTTGTGCTTCTTTTTTTGGTGCCGGGGATTGAACTCGGGTCCTTCTGCTTGTGAGGCAGGCGGTGGAACCACTGAGCTAAATCCCCGGCCCACTGCCTTGTGCTTTGAGGCCTAAATTTACACATACGTTCTTGCATCTGTATACCCATACCCCCCATAGCATAAATCCCTAGAAGTGGAATTTCTGAGTCAAAAGCACGTGCTTAGCATGAAGGAGGCCCCAATTCGATACTCAGAACGCCCAGAATATGTGCTCTTTAAATATTTTTACAGATTTCACCTCTCTATATCCATTTACAATCCCGGCAGTAATTTCTTTTATTGTTACCTATAAGAACAGTGTTCTCCTCCACAGTAGTTCTCTACAGCTTTGCCATCCTGCATAACTAAAGCTTTGGTCACATTGAACAGCATCTTCCTATTTGCCCTCCTCCTGTCAACCCCTGGCAGCCACCATTCTGCCTTCCAGTGCCGTGAATTTGACCCATTTTCACTAACATAAGTGGAATCTTTGTCCTTCTGTGGCTGGCTTATTTCCCTTAGCATAATGTCCCCCAGGTTCACTCAAGTTGTTGCAAGTAATAAGAATTCCTTCTTTTTAAAGGCTGAATAATATTCCATTGTGTGTGTGCACCACACTCTATTCATCTGTTGACAGGTGTTTCAGTTGTTTCTCTATCTTGACTATTGTGAATAATGGCGCAGGGAATACGAGAATGCAAAATGTCTCAGAGATCCTGACCATGGTTCTGTTGGATAAATTCCCAAAAGTGAGTTTGTTAGACTGGAAGTTAGCTCTAGTTAATCTTTGAGGAAGTGCCACACTGTTTTCCATGGCAGCCACACCAGTCTTGCCAACGGTGCGCAAGGTTCCAGTCCCTCTGTGTCCTCACTAGCTTTTGTTATTCTTGTTTTGTTTTGTTCGTAACGGCCATCCCAACAGCAGAGAGGAAATATGTCCTTGGGATTTTGATTTCCATGTTGCCAATGACTAATAATGTTGAGCTTATTTTTTCATATGTCTGTTGGCCATTTGTGTGTCTTCTTTGGAGAAATATCTATTTAAGTCGTTTTTGTCTGTTTTGTCAGTGTTGAATTCTTTTTTTTTTTTTCATTTTTTTGAGACAGGGTCTCACTATGTAGTGCAGGCTGGCCTTGAACTCACTATTAGCCCAGGCTGGCCTCAAACTCATGGCAATCCTTCTGCCTCAGCCTCCCGAGTGCTGGGATTACAGGTGTGTGCTACCATGTCCAACATCACTGTTGTATTCTAAGGGTCTAGAACTAATTGGCAAATAGCAAGTACCCTGTAAGTATTGAATAAATGAGTTGAACTAATGAAGGAATTAGCAAGTGAGTGAACATTCCTTAACACTGCTGTCTTAACATCCTTTGAGTTCTTTTTTGTATGGAAGTGTTATAGCCTGGGTAGCTCCTGGTTCTGCAGGTTTAGATTCTTTTACTCATGTGTACCTTCTCTCCCAATTTCTTTTTCTGTAACTTGAGCATATATACAAACTTAACACACACACATAAAGTCTTCTTGAATCTCCGTATCTTTATTGGCCCTTAGAAATAATTATATTGCTCCATTTCCTCCTCCATTAGTGCCAGTATGCTTCCAATTTCTACCCTTCTCATTTCCTTGGAAAACCTGCCTGACACCCTCCACGTGTGCATCTGTCTTCCACTGCAGGTTTCTGGAGGTGGGGGGATTGGTCCGACCACACTCCCCAGTGCCTGGTGCACTACTCATACAGATATGTGAAGGTCCCCGCTGTTTGACTCTGGAAACTAGTAATGCACAATTTTTCCATTGATAGAACTTTTTAGAGCAGTTTTAGGTTGACAGCAAAATTGTGCAGAAAGTCTGGGACACCCTCCCGTCCCTCCTGTCCTCCACCACACCACCCCCTATGCACACACAGCGGTGGTGCATTGGACATCATGAGTGAACCAGTACTGACACCACTTAATCACGGAAGTTCATCTTTCGCCCTGGGTTAGACCCTACGAGACTCTTCGTCTTGTACCTACTGTGAGTTTGGGCAAGCGTAGAAGGGCTGAATCCACCAGTAAGTCTAGTACGAGTACTGTAGTGCATCTTTCCTCTTCTGCTCACCCATTGCAACTACTGATCTGTTTATTGTCTTCATACTTTTGTCTTTTCCAGAATATCACATAGTTGGACTTGTACAGTAGGGAGCCTTTTCACATTAGCTTCTTTTACTTAGTAATATGATGACAAAAATTTTGAGAATTTTTAAAATATAACCATTACTGATTCATAAAATTCAGGATCCACGAGTGGTTCCAACAAAAGCTGAAATCTTTCGAAGTGGTACTCAGGTAAGTGAAGAGAATATAAATACACATTTCAAGCTTCTAATCTCAACTGAATATCTAAATTTTTACTAACAAGTTTTAAAATGAGTGAAAAAATTTCCCAAGCCTTAAGTGTATTAATGGTGTTTTGTGTGTGTGCTTTGTCTTTTGGCTCATTGAAGATCAGTATTTTTGCCCTTCTTTGATTAAGGATACTCAGTAATGGATGAGGAAGGGGGAACTTTCTGAGTCTCTAGGGGCAGAAACATGAACCAAAGAAGTAGCTGAACAATGAAGCAGTGGCTTACTCTTGGCAGTATCCAAGGAACTAACTGAGTGTTTTTTTTCTGGGTGTCTCGACTCCCCTTCTCTTTAAGCTTGCCACGAAGTGGATGACTCATCTGTTGTTGGCCTAAAGTATTTGCTTCTTGGTGCCATACACAAATGTCTAGGAAACTCAGAAGATGCTGTTCAGGTAAACTGTTAATGTTGTGGCTAAAGGAGAATAAATCCATAACCACCCACATCTATGCTTGTGGATAAGAAAAATGAAAAAAGCACTAAATGAAACTAAACCTTCCTCTAGAATAAGAACTGTATCTGCTTTGATTAATGCTATCTTTTCAGACACTAGAAGTTGATGATAGGCAAAGTAATGTTTTTAATGTAGCTATAGATTCTTAGGACTTCTTTACATATGGGGTTCTTTTCTGGCAGTAGCTACTTACCAATGCTAACAGCTTCAGAGAGAGATGGGAGGAAGTGAGGCAGAGCATCTGAAGGAGCAGAGTGAAGCCTCATAGTTAAAAACAAAAATGATCGGGTGTGTTAGTGTGCTTTCACTTTTCCACTCTTTACAGCTGCGGATTATTATGGGACTTAAGCTGCTGGCTTAGGCTGGGAATTGAACCCCAGGCCTCATACATGCTGAGCAAACACTACCACTGAGCTATACCCCCAGCTCGGTTGGTTTTTTAAAGAAGTATGTCCCACTGTTACTTTGAGTACTCTTTGTAAGACTACATATAGAGTAATAGGAGGCTTAATTTTTCAATCCTAGAATGTTAATATACTTATATTGTAATTTGAAACTAATTTTGTAGTGTGGGCTTATGATAGTTATTACATAGCTCTAAATAGATCATATCCTTAGGTACCAACAAGATACATTTGAGACACATGTTAAGAGATGGTTCCTGGTCTGGGAATTTAGCTCAGAGGCATAGCACCTGCCTGGCAAGCACAAGGTCCTGAGTTCAATCCCCTGGTACCAAAAAGAGAGAGAGAGAGGGATGGTTCTTGGCTTGTTTTTTCTGTCTTAAATATTAAAATAGGGATGTTTAGATTTTTAGATGCAGATAAAGATGTTTTTTAGCAATAAGATCAGTAGAAGTTGGTGTGTCAGCTGGAAAAATAATTAGGATGAATTAGACTGACTGGTGTATAGTGTATTTTGTTGCAAGCTCACAAGACAGGCATGTGGAAGACTTCTAAGATGGGCATGGGAATGGGTAGAAAGGAATAAAGATGAGAAAAGAAGAGAAAAATCTTATCTCCCTTTCTGCCTCCTGCCTTACATCAAGTAGGAAAATGAATTAGTTCCAATAACTTTTCCATATTCCAGTTCTTTCAGCGAGCTGCTAAAGATGAGTTGTGTCGTCAGAATAACTTATATGTTCAGCCATACGCTTGCTATGAACTTGGCTGTCTTCTATTAGACAAACCAGAGGTAAGATATTATATATAAATTTTAATAATGTTCATCAGCAAAAGTGTACACAGGAGCAGGTGCAGAGCATCCTTCATTTAAAACAAATCGAACATAGTGTTCTCTGGTTTATTTTCCTTAGCTGCACATAGGATGAGTACAAGAAGGTAGTGACCCTATCTTCCCATCTTTGAGGAGATCATGTCCTCACTGGAACTTGAGTTACAAATATAACTTTCAGACAAAGATTAACTTGAGGGAAAGTCATGGCCTGTTTTCAGAATGGTATGATATGAGGTTGTTAGTGTACCGGGAATTAAGACTTAACAGAATTATGTCATGCTTCCAGGTCTGCCGTTTATTTAGCGTATGGTTCTGGTCGTATTACTTCACCAGATACCTTCTTCCTAATCTGTAAAACAGGATACGAACAGTACCTATCTTGTCAAGTCAATAAAGAGTGTAATGAGGTTAAATGGAGATCATCCCTATAATGATTGTAAACATTTTAGACACACAGATGCAAATTGACCATTGCTATCACGATGTATATTTAAGCTGGCACAGGGTTAGTGGGCCTTTTGTCTGTCCAGTAGAGGACGAACTTGCTTGATGCCTTCTTTCAGAAACTCATTCTCATGAGCTTCATATCTGGGCTTTCTAAATGTTCAGCTAAGTGAACAGAAATAAGAATCTAACCTAATCATTAAATATGTAGCCTATCTTGTCAAAGATGGGCTTTTGGAAAGTCTTTTTTAATTCGAAGGTCTAATTTTACCAAAACAGAAAATGCAGATTTTACAAATTTAGATAGAAATTTCTAATGTAATATTCTTTAATGAAATTTGTTCCCTTTGTGTAACCTTAACGTATATACACAAAATATATAAGACTGGCCTGGCCTGTCTTTTGAAAAATAAAGTGATATTCTCACTTAGCATTGCCTTCATAAGGAAATGTATGTTACTGTATTTAGATTTTAATCTCTGGTATTATGCCTTAGTTGTTTATTTTATAGACTAATAGTGAAGACTATGAAAAATCATTTATGAAGTCATGCCTTGATTTAACCTCATAAACATATGTTAAGGAAAAACTGAGTTATTGCTTTGGGTGAACAGTTGAGTCAGCTCTGTACTGTGGATTTAGTTCACTGCCCTCCTGCGATAACATTTTCTGCTTAATTATATATGACTGTAGACAGTAAGAAATAATACATTTTTCTTATATTTAGACTGTAGGGAGAGGCAGAACTCTACTTCTTCAAGCAAAGGTAACAATCTTGAATCTTCCTCTTTCCCATGGTCCTCTTCCTGTTCATTGTACACCTGAATGTTTGTAAAGAGATGTTCTATTTGATGATAATTCTGGAAAGGAGAAGTGATACCTGATTAATTTAGTGAGCACTTGGTTTTTAAGTAAAATTTCCAAGATTGTAAGATATTCCTGTGAGAGTGCTCGCCTGTTTTATAAATGCTTTAGTTTTACTGTTTGGGTGAACAGATAAACTTCTTTAAATTTTTTGAGACAGGGTCTTACTTTGTAGCCCAGACTAGTCTCAAACTCCTGGGTTCAAGTGAGCTTCCTGTCTCAGCCTCCCAAGCAGCAAGAGGGACTATAAGCATGTACCACTGTGCCCTACTCCAGAGAAAATAAACTTTTGATTTCATAACTGTGTCCTTGAATTAAGAATTTCTAACAGTAGTTTCAAATTACTATTTCAAAAATAATGAGGAAAATTTTCTAGGGGGAACATTATCAACATTCAGTTTACGTTTTAAGAAATAGACTCAAAGTATAAAGTTTGGGAAATAAGAAAATCAAGTGGCTGTGAAGGCTTTCCTGGGAGGGTATGAAATTTGACTTGGGGAGAATAAGATGTCCTGTAGTTTATCCCGGGTGCCCTGGGCAAGCTCAGCTAATAGTCCACCAATGTCTCTCTCTGGCTCCACAGGAGGATTTCTCTGGCTACGACTTTGAAAACAGACTGCACGTCCGCATCCATGCCGCTCTGGCCTCTCTGAGGGAACTGGTTCCTCAGTGACCAGCCTGAAGTGGCGGCCTGTCCCTCCCCACCCAGGGCCACACTTTAAAATAAAAGCAGAGGGCAAAGCTCTTGTGAAGATCGGCTTTTCTTCTGTGACCACCTGTGCCAGGGACACATTTTCCCAGCGAAGCTGACATATTTAAGATCTCCTCTTTTAACCATGTAGCTAAGGAGCGATGATGACGACGACGATATAACCAACCGCCTGGGGAGAGGGTTAAGTGACCTTGTTCAAACATTTTAGTTTTGTGATTTATTATTTTTAAAATAAAATCAAACTAAATATTCATCCTGTGATCTCGTAGGAAACGCCTACCTTAAGCACACACCTGAATGGGTAACATGAAGTGGTACCTGTGATATTATTATCAATACCGTTATTAACAATAGCATTTATAGTGTGTTTTGAAAAATAAAAGTGCATTCTAGTGTTTTACCTTAGCCTCAGAATATTCCTGTGATAATGTAGCACAGATATTCTTGGTTTTTTTGGTATCGGGAATCGAACTTGAGTCCTTGCGCTTGTGAGGCAGGCAGCGGAACCACTGAGCTACATCCCTGGCCTTAGCACAGATATTCTTATTCTTATTCTCATTTTACAGACAGTGAAACTCAAGCACAATAAGGCTAATTGACTTACTCCAATTAACTATTCCTAGTATCAGTGGGGAAATGAATGGAAAATGGATTTCCTGGCCACCAAATGAATATTCTCTTATAGAGAGGGATAAAACCCCAAACATGCTAATATCCAAGTATTCCATATTAAAAGAACAAACGTTCTTCAGCTGAAGTAGTGACATCTAAAATAATTCATCTCCAAATTGCCTACAAAATGTTCCAAAGTGATGAGCACTTTTTTTCTTTGAAAGCCAACCAAGCTGGAGCAGATAGAAGACAAATAACCAAAAGTATGACTGTTAGCTAATCTATTAGAAAGCCTAGTCTATAGACTAGATAAATAACACCTACATTTTAGGAATTTCTCTTTCTTTGTGAAAATTGTCTAATCAGTTTTTTGGAAATCTTTTAACAAATTCATTGGAAGGGTTCTTCTTGAATGAATGTAGGTTTTTGCTTCAAAATATTTGATGGTGAAATTAGTTACTGGGCTATATATTACCAGAATTGAATCATTTTCCCCTAGCTCAGGTTGATTGATACTTTAAAAGCAGTTCAAAGTTATTTCTTTCATCCATTCATTGCTAATTTTTATCAATATTTACTTTACCTCTATGCCCAGTACTGAACAGTTGTGGTTTTGAAGGATCTAAATACCTCAGTCGCTTCTTTTAAGAATCTTTGCCATGATGTGGCTCAATCTTTAAGTAGTTTTTAAAAAATTTATATTGAGCTAAAGAGTATCATTTTAGCATATCATTCATTTACATATCTTTTTGGCTGGCACATGATCTCATGTGATGTTAATATCTAAATATTTATAAAGTGAAATGTAAGAAAAACAGCTAGAATGCTGGCAAATTTAATCTTTTTCGAGGAAGAATTTCTTTGGAAGAAGTTACCCCTCACCGACTTTGCTAACCCATCACTTTATGTTTCCTCATCTCTTACTGATCACTTTTGAGTGGATGCTTTCCAGAGTGTTTATTCAGATTGACTTCCTGCTGTGGAGCGTGTGGATTTTATTTTTTCATGAGTGAGAAAGGTTTACTGGGGAATAGCAATAGCTCCTGAGAGGCAGGAGGGGTTGTGAGTGGATTGCCGCCGAGGCCCTTTGTCGGGGGTGATTTATACTGCAGAGTCACAATGTGGGCACAAAATGGGTCAAACTGTAATCAACCTGGAGGATATGTGTGGATTTTAGATGCCAGCAAGAGAGAAAAGATTGCTGTCCTGAGTTCACTGGATGAGTTCATCCAGAAGCCAAGAAGAGAAAATTTTTCTAAAGAGAGAAATTAGTGTCCAAAAATACTGGAAGGTGACTACAGGGAAGAACATTGTAAATCTTTCAAATATACCTATTATCATTTTTCTTCTTTTCTTCAGCCATAGTATATGCGGCAAACTGTTCTGTTATGATCCTGGAGCCTTCTGAATCATGACTTTCTCACGTACTTGAATTTTCAGTTCAAATATTATTCAAACTACTATTCCATATTGAAAGATTACAGAGTCTTGTGCATTCAATTTTTTTTTTTAAAAAAATTTATCTTTACATAAGTTACTGTAAAAATTGGGGCTGGGGATTTAACTCAGTGGTGCCAACCTGCCTCACAAGTGCAAGGTCCCGAGTTTAATCCCTGGTACCTCCCCCCCAAAAAATTACTTTCATTTCCCCATCAGGATTTCAGGAGAGACAATTTTGTTTTTCTTTCCTAGTCAAAGCACAGGTCTGTTCCAGCCTCAGTTCAGATAAATTCTGTGGTCCATCTGTGGTGAGAAACCATGGAGAGTGAGTAGAGATTCCAAAGACCCCAAGTAGCAAAACCACAGAGTCCGCTGGACCCTGAGGTGGACTGAAACCTGAGTGCACATTGAGTTGTGTAATTCCTAACCGTTACCTGGCCTGTGAGCTATGAGTCACGTAACTTGTGAATTGACTGTGAGCTGCTTGGTAACTTGGCTTGGTGTAAATTGCTCTGTTCCCCTGCTGATGAAGAAAATAATCACATAAGTGGAACTGTTTGCATCTATGTGTGCTGTTGCTTTTTTTAATGTTACCACCACTCCTTCCCCTTTCCTATTTTGGAGGCTCTCAAATGGAACTTCTAACTTATAAGTGTCAGATATATTTTTGTATTAGATTGTGCCTGAGAGAAATCTCTAATGTATATTTTATGTATGCTGAACACTTTTTTATAGTTTGACAGACTTGGAGGCATGGTCTAGTAACAATAATGTCATCTGTACCTTACTGGTTAATATATTTAAGATTTTACCTTTGTTGGGTTGGGCATCTTTTTTATTTTCATAAATGGTTGATAAGTCTGCTACTCGTAAACAATTATAACTTTCAGGTGTCACAGAAAATTAGAATATTCTCATATATTGTAGAAGTCAATTATTTACTGAATTTGTACTTGTATATTTCATCCAACTAAAATCAAACAACAATGTATATCTGATTTTTTAAAACCACACACACATTTCCTTTACCATGCACACATTTCTAGTTGACCTCTTTAAGCAATAGTGGTGTCAGGTGTTCAAATATGGCCTTATGAAGATACTTTCATGCTATCACAGTGCACTGTTTTGGTTTCTGTGGCTGGTATATTATGGAGAAAGGCAATTGTTAAGCCCAGATCATCCTAAGGAAATATATACCAGAGGCAGTAACTTAGAAGTGCAGACATAGAAAAGGGCAACAGGAACATGAGAATGGAAAATTGGTCCGTAGATGTAGCAGCGTATCTGGCTTTCTTCTGAAAACCTGTAAGGAATTGAGCTGTCTCCTTGTTGACTTGGGTATGAGGCAGGAACACTACCACATGTGACCCACGTGTGACCTTTGCATAACAACTATTTCTCCCAGTGGCCAGCAGTTTTCAATTTTTGTGTTTCACAAATGAGCCCTCTTACTGCTCTGATTCAGCAGGCTTTGCAGGCGAGGCTTGAGACAGCATTATAAACAAGCTCCTGGAATGATTCCAATACAGGTCTGGATTAGAGAAATAATGCTGTAGGGCTAGGCTATCATCTTGTGTATTTAGTAAATCAGGGATAAGAGTCAAACGCTAACAGAACTATATAGGTAGGTTAAGCTTGGCCATAGAGTTATTGAGCCATGAAAGAAATGCTAACCCATTTGCTTCTTGAAGCAGAAGAGCTGAGTTTTAAGGGCGCAGAAGGGTGCACTCAGGTGAAACTGATGACTGGTGCGGCCTTGGAGATCTTGGACCTAATAAGCTAAAGCACAAGTAACAGCACGTGTTCAAGGATCTGGGGAGTCGAGTGGGAAGAAGGTGGCGAGAAGGAGCTAGGGGAAGCACACATAAGCCACACCAAGAACTCTCGGCTTCTCTAGGGTGAAGATTTGGGATGTAGGGAGGGGGACAGTGGGAAAAAGGTAGATAAGCATTTTTTTTAAAGTAGGAAGATATTTATTGATAGGAAAGCTCCTGAGTGGCAGGAGAGGTCCCTAGTGGGTGGCCCTGTATGCATTTTTTTGTTAGATCACTATTGACCAAAAGGCAGATGAACACAAGGGCAAGAAGACTGAAGCCACATCAAATCATTAGGAGTTCAAGAAGTCAAAGCAGCAACTGGGCAATGGTTTGAAAATTCTTGGTTAAATGTTTTCACTGTAACAATTTGCATTTCAGAGTGACTTAGAAAAGTCCTTGAAGAAATGAAAAAAAATCAAGGGTTTCTTTCTGAATCACAGGTATTTTCTGTATAGCACCCAGTACTTGATAGCTATTCAAGATGACCAGCCAGTTAAGCTACACAACCATAAAGGTCTCCGCTTTGAAAAGACTCCACAGTGGATCTCTATGAAGTTAGTACTTAAGAATTTTCAGCAGCTGAGTTCATTACAACTTTAGCCTTTAAATGTATTATATGGCCAACTTTCAGAAATCATAACAGCTAATCTTTTTATTTGCTACAGTAGGGGTTGGAGGCAAGCGATGATTAGAAATTTACCATTTACCACCATAGACCTATGGAAAAGAGCATTTAAAGAGATTAAATATGTAATTATCACAAAAAGAGGGGAGCTTCTCTAGTATGGGTACTCAGTAATAATTATTCAATGCATGAAGGAATTGTCCCAGGCAATGCTGTCGTAGCCTAGGTACAGTAGAGACTGGCCAAAACATTGCCTTTTATTACAAAATGCTTTAGAACCCTCTTCTGAATTGCATTGGGGGATTAGGTGTATGCCCTTAAAGCCATTTAATTGATTTACAATGGTTCATGTTGCTTTTTGAACCCTTGGAAGATGGATTACAGCAAAGACTGCTTGGAATCCGATAATCAGGCTTATGGTGTTACTTACTGCCCAGCACAAATACTTGAATCTGAATGGGTGAAAGAGCACAGTGGGTTTTTGGGGGGTTTTTTTGAAATGTAGGCTATTTATTCTTGCACTTCTAACATAGGAAAGTGTTTTTTTAAATAAAAGAAAAAAAAGACCAAACATCCTTGACTTAAAAAAACGTAAGTTTTTACAATTCCTAAGTCAGTAATCCTGTATTAAAAGCCTTGACTATGAAGAGGCAGGAATATAAAGAACTTCAATAAAATAAATACAGTAAAAACAAAAAACCCCTTGGTATATAGAATACTTAAATCTTTTTTTCTTCCTTTTATGAGATCACTTTGGTGAACACATCCTCTAAAACGGGTAACCTGGAAGCTTTTTGTTGTATAATATTTTAGTATAGTGAGCTAAGATTTCTTAAGACATCCGCTTAATGTTAGTCCACTGCCACAGAATTATTTTGCAGCCTCAGTATCTAGGAAGGACTGTTTTCCTCTTTTGAGCACTGGTATAACGACAGGGTGAGAAGTTACTCAGCGCTGCCAACTTAGTTTTAGTGCAGTGGGGACTGTGAATCTGTCTGAATCCCGATTAGGGACAGTGGCTGCTGACTGCCCCCCATGGACAACACTGGTCTTGGGTTTAGACGGGGCGGCATAGAATGAGCAGGGCGAATGAGAGGTGGTGGAGGCTGATTTAGAGTCGGCCGGGGCTGGATGAACCGAGCCTGCTGCTGCAGAGGAGGAGGCTGCCGGTGAAGAGCAGGGGCAGCAGACGGTGCTGGACGGAGCAGTGGTGGCGGCTGGTTCAGAGTGGCAATGGAGGCTGCTGGTGCTGGAGTGGACGAGGAGGCAGGAGGTGACGGACCCAGAGTCCGAGGAGCCTGTGGGTTCTGTGCCTCCTCTTCTTCATCAGTGCTCTTCCCTGATAGCACTTTAGAAGCACTTTTTGTCTCCTCCCCTAAAGTAGAAGCATCACCATTAGAAGCCTGGCTTCCTTGTTCTGCTTCCCACTCCTGAAATACCTCCTTTAAGTTAAACCGATGCCTGTAGTTTACAAAGAAGTTCAATTGGCCAACAGTCTTGTTGCCAATTACATCTGCAATAGCTTGAAAATTTTCACCATATTTGCGGACACCTTGCACTGCTAGAAGCTGCTCCTCTGTGGTCCAACGGGCATTAATTTTCTGATTTGACTCAGGAGGTTTGAACTCTTCAATTCCACCTTCCATTTTCTGTTTAAGTGCACGGTTTACTTGCTTAGCATTCTGAACCTGGCGTTTTAGCGAGATCAGCTCCATGTCCAGTTGCCTCCGGATGGTGTTGGCCGCATTGGGACTACAGGAAGCTGCGGCCACGTCTTCTTGGGTCAGGTACATGCCCTTTGCGGGGCGGCACTTAGAGCGCTGAGAGTGATGGCCGTGCTGCAAGCTCTGGTACTCTCTCCTGCCCAGCCCAATCTTGCTAGTTGGGGCGGGCTGTTCGGTGTTGCCCTCTTTCTTTTTTAGGATCATAATCACTATCATTCCCATCCATTGGGTGTGTTACTTCCACATCATCATCACTGTCCCCCTGATTACGTCTATTGGCTAGTTCAGGAGCCTGGCGATCCATTAAACTGCTCCTAGAGCGAGGTTTTTTCCCAAGAATAGTAATATTTTACAAGGCTTGCAATTGTCTTATCTGGAAGCATTTGCTGAATCCTGTGAAAGCTCTTCCCGTGAAAACTAAAGGCTTGCTCAAATAGGACTTTATCTTCCACTGTCCACTCATCTGGAAAGGGAGTGAAATTAGGGAGATCAGCAAGGGACTTCTCAATGGTATGCTTATGCCAGAACAGCAAAAATGCCTGTTCAACATTATAGCCATGTTTCTCCTTTGCAATTGCAATATATTCATCCAGTTTGGCATCTGGGATACTGTGATAGGGAGACCACACGAGCATCCCTCCATTGGCTTTATCTGTGTACTTTGTAGCACCTGGGTCGAATTCGGGGATCCGGGCTTGGTACTCGGCCCTGACTCTCATGCCCACATCTGCAGCGCGGGGCCGAAAAATAAAGAGAAGGGGAGACTTAATGAGCGGGTCGGCCCGGGAGGGCAGCGCGGGAGACACGGACTCCAGACTCCGGGCGGGCAGCGGGCGGCGGGCGGGCGCGCGCCCAGAGTGGGTATTTTTAAATGAGGCATCATTTTGTTAATTTGGTAAAAGTGAGCTTAAGTGGCTTCTTGACTTGTCACCTGTTACCGACGGTATGACTTGGTGGGGACAGATGGTCCCTGATCCTTCGTATTAGAAACAAAGTTTCAGGTTTAATACCCAACTCATTCCACAAGCGAGTTTCTCAAGAAAAAGTGCCAAGTGTTGTGTGCGCTGTGGCAGAAAATTTTCAGGAGGCAGCCTAAGGGTAATTTAAGGGCAAGGAGTGTGTGGAACGGACAGATAGTGACAGAACTGCCACCGATTTATTGCTCTTTCCTTCCAAACCAGCTCTTCAACTGGACCGACCAAAGGTAAGAAATGTCACTTTCCCTCAGTGCACAAAGGACTTCCCTCACGCCCTTCCAGTTCTGGCCATTGTTCCGTCCGTCTTCCCTATTGGCTGGAGTTCTGTGACCCCGCCTCCTCACATGGCGGCCCGTGAGGGGCGGAGCTTTCTGACGCACACCGTGGCGTTCCCAGGGCTATAAAAGGCCCCACCAGCTCACGGACTTCCAGGAGGCGCTGGTGAGGGGTCAGCGAGGAGTATCTGTAAATCCTAGCCGGAAAGAAGGTGCGGCGAGTCTGGAGAAAAGGTCCGCCTGGCGCTCTGGAGTCAAGCCCTTGGCGTGTCTCGTGCGGTGGACGAGGCGGACCAAGTCTCAAGCGTCGGGGAGGCGGAGGTTGCCGGGGTGGGTTGCCGGGCTGGGAGGCTGTGGGACGCCCGCCCTGTAAGGTGGACGGGAATTCGGCTCGCTGCGTCCCCCATCCTTCACGGTCCTCTTCCCGCACACAGAAACCAAAGGGCAAAACACACATCCCCGAGGGCACCCCGACCCCGGGGTCTTTAGAGAGGGCGTGGCGTGTGCTGCTTCCGACCTCTGTGGTCCAGAAGCCCTTTGCTCAACCCGGTACCCCGCGGTCGGGTCATGGGGACCGTTCACCTCTGACAGGTATTCTCTCGAAAGGAGACGTTGGCGGGGAGTCACTAAGCCGTCACTCTGACAGACCTCGGGAGTTGAATTTGGGGCCGCATTTTACCCATTGGAGCCGTTCCTCGGTGTCACCCCATACTCGGTCGGGACAGTTCTTCCTAGGAGCTGCTTCCCTGGTCCCGTCCTTGCCCGGATGAGGTCGGCTCCGCATCGTGAGGGATGAGCCCTGCAGGAGTGTTAGGCAAGCGCCGCGGAGTCGGAGTCGGAGTCAGAGTCGCGGCCGTGGCGCGCTCAGCGCAGTTGATAGCCCCGACTGCTAGTTGCCTACTTAAGGGGCGCCTTCAGCACTTATTATCCCAGCCTGTGTGTGTGCGCGCGCAGGTGAGCCTGCTACATGGGCTCTGTTTTTAAAAGACGACTTACCTCAGTAAAATTCCCGATGAACGATACTCTGGTGTACATTTCCACTAAGGAATCCAGTACCCCTAGTTCTCAAAGGGTTTGCTCTGGCCAATACGGGTTTGTCCTGACCTTTGGGAAGATCAAGTGTCCTTTTAAATATTCAACACTTTTCTGTGGCACATTAGTTGCTTTTTATTAGAAGTTGCCCCTTTGTATAATTGCTGTAACTAAATCGTGCCACTGAGCCCTATGAAACTCGTTATTCTGTGCACTGTAGGGATGTTGTTAAGTCCAAGGTTCATTATGTCACACTATTCTGCTCTTTACAGAGTCCCGTGGGAGAAGTTTCTCCTGGGTCTCAGTATCCAGAGCAGCTGTGATTCTTCCAAGCAACTCGTTTGTTTGTTTTTGTTTTTTCCTAATCCTCGGGAAGCCTGAGCCATTTACCTGTTTCCTATCTGTGATAGTTTCTTGGGTCTCTGACAAAGTGAAGGACCTATGGTTTGCACTGAGGTGCACACCTCTCCCTTAGCTTCATCTTTTACCTAATTTTCCCTTATGTTAAAATTTTCATTATGTGTACTTACAAGCCTTCGTAAATAAAATTTTAGAATGAGAACATACACAGTGTAAGATCGACAACCTCTGCACCTCTGAGAATTACTGCTTTGACTGTGTAATGCTCTTGGTAGCACTTAGAAGGGCAAGAGGAGGAGGAGATGGGATAATGAGGGCAGAGGGTAAAAAGGGTTTTGAGACAAGAAAGAGGCACAGATGGTGGTGAGTGGCATAATAAACCAGGGACGATAACATACTTTGATGAATGATAACAATAAAAATTGAAGCCAAAAACGTATAAAGATGAACATGTCAGGGAATCTATTTAGAAAAATGAAGGGAAAGTCACTTTCTTGTGAAAATACTGTTTTGTAACTCTGTACAGAAAAACCAGTCCTAGTGCAGCTATTTAGAAACATACATGAGCTTAATTTTTCTTCAGATGTTAGTTTACAGAATATCCACTGGCTATTTTACAGAAACATGTTTCATTTGGTCTTTGTTGTCTTTTTTGTTCTTTGTTTTTCATATTATCCTGGGAGTTCTGGCAGGACTTTCTCTATGGATTATTTTTACTATTACTATACAGTATTGCTTATCTGTACATAGTAGGCAGTTGGTAATGGATTTTTCCCATACTGTCAAGAATTAACAAATTTTACTAAAATACCTGGAGATTAGAATTAAAGCTAATTTTATTTTAGTTTAAGACAGGGTCTCTCTATGTAGTTCAGGCTACCCTTGAACTGATTAGCTCAGGCTGACCGTGAACTCATGGCGCCTTCCTGAGTCCTGGGATTGGTTACAAGTGTGCACCACCACATCTGGCTAATTTTAAAAGTAGATTTGTTCTTGGAAACCACAGTAATGCATAAGAAGTATTTTAATAGAAAATTAGTATACTATATATAAGGTTTTGTTTTTCTTCATTACAGGTGAGATTACAGACATCCTGCCAAAATGATTTCTTCAAAATCCAGACTTGTCATACCCAATGGCCTCAAGACTCTGCTTGAGGGAGTTAGCAGAGCTATTCTCAAAACCAATCCATCAAACATCACCCAGTTTGCAGCAGTTTATTTTAAAGAACTTGCAGTGTTTAGAGAAGGTTTGTTACTGCTTTTGATTATATATTTGTTGCTTCAAAACAGCATTTTAAGTTGAAAATTTTATGTATCTGTATTTAATTTGTGTATTTATTTTTCAGGGAATGCTTCTCTGGATATAAAAGATCTGGTTAAACAATTCCATCAGATTAAAGGTGAGTACCACAAGTAGTGCCTGTTTTAATAATGTTAGTTTTAAGTTACTGCAAAAGTGCTAGGATCCAAATTTAAGACTGATGGAAACAAGTGTTTTATTTGAACAGTCACACTAATATTTTATGTATAAATAATCACACCAGTGCTTTGTTTTGATTAAATCAGTTTAAAAAACTAGGAGCTACCATTTTGGAAGATTCTAAATCTGTTTGTTTATTTATTTCCCAGTACCAGGGATCAAACTTGGGACCTTGCCAGGCAGGTGCCAGTACCACTGAGTTAAATTCCTGGCCCTTAAGTCTGCCATTTGGTACAATGAATGTTCATGAATTCTTTGACCAGGTTATATAAACTGTGCCTCAGACTCTTTTTAATCTGCCCATCTGTGGGGAAGTATGGTGAAATTTAAAAGAATTACATTTCACAGTATAAAGACTTACCTAGTAAAGTTGTATAGGTTAAGCATCCCTAATTTGAAAAGCTCCAAAGGGCTTTAAAATCCAAAATGGGCACAGACACAATTCTCGGAAAGTGTGGGAGTTTGGAGCATTTCACATTTTAAAATTTTTAGATGAGGGATACTCAGCCAATAAAGACTATGCAAATATTCACAAACCCTAAATCTCTTAGATTTGAGACGTGTTAGGTTCCAGGGGTTTCAGACAAGAGATACTCAATACTCTTCTTGGAAGACTTATCACACACACATACCCCCACGGTTCCCCTCAGTCAGTCTGGAGAACAAATTGATTCGATGTCTCTGACCATATTTTCTGCTCCAGGAAAGTCTCTGAATAGGTCAGTTTTGTTTCATGGTTTTTTTTTTTGTTTTGTTTTGTTTTTTTTGCACCAGGGATGGAACTCAGGACCTTGCGCTTAGGAGGCAGCCATGGTGCCACTGAGCTAAATCCTGGCCCCGAATAGGTCAGTTTTTGTAGAACAGTGCTCTCCACCTACATATCTTGGAAGGAAGTTGTACAGGACACACATGTGTAAATACTGAATAGTTTCTCTAGTGTGAGAAACTGAAAGTGTAAATAAAGACTAAAAGATATAATAGACAATGTGAAATAGGAAGAAAAGGGGAAAAGGGGAGGGGGAAGTGGGAGGGGTAGGGGAAAGGAGAGAAGGGAATGGAATTAATATGAGAAAATGAAAAAATGGAAACAAAGTCTTTGTAAATAGGGAGGGATGGAGGGGTTGAAGGGAGGGCAGGGGAATGGGGAAAACACAAGAACCAAGAGAGTATGTAGAGGTGCATATCTCCAAGGATGAATGTCATTATATTGTACACCTAAAATGTACCAATAAAAGGATATACAAAAAAAAAGGAAGTTGTGTTTTGTGCATGTGACATAGTGGCATATAATATCTGCTTAGAAGGAAATCGGGTTTTGTGTATATGCATAAATGTCCATCTTATGTGAGCAAGACAGCATGAAACTGAATCAACAGGAGCAATGAAAATGTTGGAGGAGTAGAGATAGGAAAATGTTGAGTTTAATGAAAAATTGGGGAAATCATTATAAGCAGAAGAGGATTTAATGGTCAAACCCCAGGACAAGAATACATGTCTAAAAGAATGGCATGACAAACTTTTCACAGAATTTTATGAGGAGGTAAAGTGAAGACTAATGGCCAGTGTGGGACATAACTAAATAATTCTTACCATATTGGTTGACCAAGATTTTAGAATGATCATAGAGAAAACAAAAGGAAGAACTTGTGAGTTATCAGCCAATTTTATATTCTGTCACTTTTGTGATATTAATAGATAACTATAGTGGTAGAAGGACCTAAGAAAATATAAAGATCGTAAGGGTTTGGTCTGTAGTGGAAAAGACACTACAGCAGAAAGCAGGATTAAGAACAGCAAAGGGCAGCATTTGAAGGGACAGAGAATGAAATGCCATGGTTCAGGAATCTCTTCTAGTCTGGCTGCTTCCCTGTGGGGACTGGTGGCATTTTCAGCTCACTGGACAACAGGCCTGGGACTTGCGTTTTTCTGTTCTGCTGCTGATGGTAAAAACCAAGAACATTAACCACCCTTCCATTCCCTGTGTGCTTGGTTTCCCAGGTAGGCGGGTTGTTATTATTTGTTTTCTGTTCTTGACAGTATGAGGAATGTGCAGGCTTGCTGTTTGTAAAATGTTGACATAGTCAATGAATCTGTATAGTGGGAGATAATTAACCAGTAGCTTTTGGTTGAATTTGTTTACTGAAGAATTTATCCACCATTCAATTTAGCAAGTGTACTAAATAAATGGAGATTTTGGTCCAGATAGGTTAGGGTATTTAATCCCAGGATTCAAAATTCAGAAAATTACTGCAGCAGCCACACTTTTGATGGAAGAAAGGGATAGGAGACACTGCAGCTTTTGTCCTCAGAGATATCAAAGAGCTGGACATACATATAGATAATCCTGAAAGCAGGCTCACACACTACGGTTGTAGAAAGACTGGAAATGAACATTGCTGGTTCTCCCTTACTGGGATGATGGGAAGGTAACATGAGGGTAATGAGCAGAAAATAGAAAGTTCAGTGTTGCTAATACCAGTTTGGCTCACACATCTGTGTTTCTTTTTATCTTCCTCCTAAATGTCTTAGTAGACAAACAGTACTCACTAACTTAAGTCCTATCATAGAGACTGCATGAGTGCACCTGCTTTCAGGAAGCATCATTCAGGGCTAGAGACGGACTATCAGGATATACAGGCACCATAGGTTCCCACATGGTAGGCCTTTTCCTCTCTGGAGTGGCGTGCTCCTGTCTTCTGACTGCTTTAATTCCCTACCTGATGTTCCTGTGGGAGCTCCAAGTAAACTTGGCTGCATGGTTGCTCAGTTTTGCACAATAAAACAAGTATAAGGGCCGGGGATGTAGCTCAGTGGTTCCGGCGCCTGCCTCGTAAGCGCAAGGTCCTGAGTTCGATCCCTGGTACCAAAAAAACAACCCCCCCCCCAAGTATAATACATGTGTAACACTTGTGTGTTCTAGTTTTACATATGGATATAGTACCTGTACTACTTGCAGACTTTGAGTGACTTGCAAAATGTGGAAATGAACCATTCTTTGAGGACTATCAGCTGACCCTTACTCTAGAATTTCAGTCTCTTCACCATGAGGCAAGATGGGCCTAAAGATGGAACCAGCTATTAGAACTGGTGCCCTGGGCAAGAGCTGTCACCCCTAGTTGCCCCCAGTCTCCCTGATGTGTACATGTATGAGTTGCATAAGAGCATTCAGAGTGGGGATGTAGTGTTCTCCAAAGTTCTTCCCAAATTGGTTAGCTTGCTGCCAAGAAGCATTGCTGCCTGTTGCCTGCAGTTGTGTGGGGGGATAAGACCCGCCCTGCACACATGTCATTTGTTTCAGCTGTACACTTCATTCTGAGATTTTTCTTAGAAAGCACCACTTTTGGTAGCTCTCACTGAGGGTCAGAAGTGTTTACCCATCTGTCCCTTTGCTTCCAAATTTCATGCATAGTCAGGTGATGGAGGAAGAACTAGGCACAGTAGCAACCTTGTCACTTTTCTGTCATCTCATCTTTCCACACATTTCCCAGAGCCTAGTGTCTTTAGGATGGTTCCTGGCACTGTCCAGGGCTGTCCTTGTGGCCTTTCACCATGTAAGCCCATTACCAAAGTGGCTCAGGCCATGAAACTTTCTTGGACCTTCCTTTTTTTTTTTTCTTGAAGTTTGATTAAGCAGATTTTTGTGGCTTGTATTTAGATGTCTCCCCCAAAGCCTCATGCTTTCTCAGAGGTGGCCGAATCTGGAGTGTGTGATTGATGTACGGTGGGGCTAGGCCCGAGGGCACTAGGGTTAAGGGCATGAGTGCTGCCAGCCCTAAGTAGTCTGAATAAAAGTAAAAGGGGCAGGAAGATGCTGTTCAAGTCTTTTGTTGCTTTTGCTGTCTTCCACTGCCAGGAACTGTTGCCCCAGCCACCCTGCCTTGGAGCCAGCCCATTATGGACTGAAACCCCTATGAACTGTAAGCCAAATAGACTTTTTCCCCTTTAACTTTGAATACAGGTATTTTGTCTCAGTAAGGACACATAGGAATCAGTGAAAGATACCCATGTCTCAGTCTTCTCATAATAGTTTCTTCATTCATCCTAACCCTAAATTGATGAGATTGAAAACTCAGGTGATGTTTTAAAACAAAAGAATCATTTCACTTAAATCTCACCACTTAGTATATGTTAGGAAAAGAAGGAAGAAAAGAATGGAATTAACATTTATTGAAAAACTGTTTTGTTCTAGGCACTTAAGTCCTGTCAATTAACTAAATGTTATGAGGTAGGTGATATCATTGCAGTTGTACTCAAGAGGCTTGGGAATAAATAACTTCTACTTACGTTTTTCATACTATAAAATAAGCAATATCCTAGGATCCCTCTGGCAAAACCTTATTGAAGTCAGGGAGTGATTCAGGAGGAATGTGGTCCCTTTTCCTCATCATCTCTCACTATTTCACTTCTTTCTACCTTGTCACCTTTTTTTGTGTAACCCAGAGGGCAAAGGTGCTAATTCTGGTCTTTTCACTCCTCGGTGAAGAGGGATGTTAGTTTCTCCTTATCTCCCACCCAGCTAAGCCAGATTGTATTGTTTCTAGTGTTGGCCTTCAAGACAGGAACAGAGGTACTCACCTCTTTTGAAAAAAAATCCAGGCCAAACTCTGGGGTCAGAGGTATAGCTCAGTGGTACAGCATGTGCTTACCATGCACAAGGCCAAGAGGTCGATCTCCAGTACCATCAAAGAGCACCTCCCCCCCCAGTCAATCCCACCTGCTCCTTAATTTACTTTTCTAACTCATCCTGGATATTTCTTGGTTTGGCTATATAGTAATAATTACGTAGTTATGAATTGATGCTGATCATTGGGCCCAATTTCAATTCCTGTGTGCCACCATAGCAGGTATGCATACCGTTAAATATTATCTTAAGCTGTTTACTTGTATTAAGTTATCTGGAGTTAACTCCTAAACCAAATTTCCTGTTATGCTTTATTTGTATGGTTGGTTATACATACTGGTAGCTGCCCATGTGTACACAAATGAGGACACACTTGTGTTAGGCCAATCCATAGTCAAGATCATGAGGCTTTGGCTCCATACTGCAACTTGCCTGGCCACTTTTTCAAGGATGGCTATCCTGATTCATGAACAATGATAAGTACTGTGTCTCAATAGCCCTTTATTTATTTATTTTTCCAACAAAAGCTACCATGTGTTTATTGACAGTGCTATTAACTATAGCACAGCTGCCTCCACAAATCATTATCCACACATCATCACACATTCCAGAGAGTTTCGGAGAAGAAATACTAGGACAGGCTTCCTCTGTGGCTCAACTGGATTTTACATAATTCCTTTAGAAGTCTGCGTAATGGTGCGACCTATACATCAGGGCCTTGCCTTTCTCATTACCCAAAGCAAAGTAGCCACCTCTGGGAGAAAAATCCATGGAATGGACATGAGAAATATTCTTCTTTTTCACAACTGGAAAGTTAGAAAATACTGTACAGGATGGAAGATGAACCAATCTGACTGCTTCTTTCATTTTTTCTGAAGCAATTGCCAATATTTCTGTAGTAGGATTGAAGGCCAGAGATGTAACACCAGTAACCCAAGTTCATTATAGCTTTTATTGGCTTTGGGTTTGTTTCTTGGAGACAAGAATCTTGATTGTATATATTTACCACTCCACAACCAGAACCACACGCCACATACTGTCCATTCCTTGATGCAGCAATGCTTAATCCACATAAACTGCCTTCATTAACAAATCTGTTCAGGCACTTCCTAGAGTTCACGTCCCAAACATAAACTTCCCCATCCCCGGAATAGGTGTATATTTTCTTGCTATCCAAAGTGAATGTGGACGCTGAAACCCTTCCATTAATCTTCATGCTTCCAATCAGCTCTTTCGTCTTCATTGACAGCAAATGAGAATAGCCAGCAATGCCGTTGATGAGCAAGAAGGACCCATCTGGGGAGAGTTCAAAGCTCCTCACTATTCTTTCTTTCAAACCTCTCACTTGATGCACAGGAATTAACTTCCCAGCTAGCATATCATAGACGTAAAGAACTTTACTGTGAGTGCTTGTAGCTAAAACCTGTTCTCCATTAACACTAAAGCCGTAAAGATTGGAAACTTTTCCAGATAGATGCTCTGGATTTTAGGATGTTTTGCCATCAACCTGAAACAGTGAAAAGGCATTATCTAAGCCAGCAACCATCACAACCTGGGCACAGGGATGGGACTGGACCGACGAGATCTGAGCCGTGGCCGGCCGCTCGGCATTGGCATGCTGGCAGTTCTTCATCTTCAAGATTCCTTGTGGAAGAGAAGCTGATGTGGACAAGAAATTCCCAGTCCTTGGCAACAAATCATCTTCATCCTCTTCACTTTCATCATCCGAAGATGTTTTCCGCTTACCCGTCTCTGCCCAGGCAGGTGCTCCCCCCATGGTGTGCTGGAATTCTTCTTTAAGTCTCTCCTGAAGCTTCTCTTTTGAAAGCTTACTTTCGCTGGCATTTTTTCCTATCTTTCCGAAACCGGTTGTTCCTCATGGCAACCATTTCCTCATCTTCATCTTCCTCATCCACCCAAACCGGCTTCTTTTGAGGGGGAAAATTATCTTTTGCTTCATTTTCCACTTCTGAGTCATCCGAGTCTTCATGTACCTGAACCCGCGCGCCCCGCAGCCGCGCGTCCTCGTTGGCCTCGACATCGCCGAAGACCAGCTCCTCCAGATACCGCTCCATGGCCGGTTTGTCCTCCTCCAGCGTCAGGCGGTGCCGCTGCCGGAGCCGTTTCTCGTCCTCTGCCGCCGCCGCCGCCGCCGCCGCCGCCACCGCCACTCGAGTGCTGCGGCCGCCGCGTTCGGCCGGGCCGGTGGTGTCCGCTGGGATGAAGGGGCAGCTTTTCAGGGCAGCCCGCCCGTCCCCGCTCTGGATCTCCGGTCCGGCTTCATTTGGGTCTTCAGGCCTGGTCTCGCACCAGCTCTCCGGTCCGGTTTCGTTCGGCTCCTCCGTTCGGGCGGCATCGTTGGGTTTGAGAAGAAACGCAGGCCAGCCCTTTATTTCTTGAAGTCTTGTATTTGCTTAGGCAGAGTGGTGATAATTTGTACCAAGGAGATAATTTCATTAAAACTAGAACATTTTTTCATTATTTGGTGGTAATGGGAGAGAGACTCTGGTCCTTTATGCTTTTCCATTGTGATAAGATTAATCAACTGGGGAATCGTTTAACATGTTCACAGCGGGGCCGTAATTCTTACGTCTTGCTGGCAGGTGGCTTGAACTTCAGGTGGTACATGGATAACGTTCCCATCAGGCAGCTTGTACAAATGATCTAATCACTTTTATCAGTCTTTTTACTAATAAAATTAAGCCACCTGATTGGAGAGTTATGCTTGTATTGCTGGTGGTTCAAGCCAGCAGGAAGGTATTAAAGAAGGCCACATAAATCATTGAACAAATGGTATGGTCAAGAATTCAGGTTCAAGTGTCAGACTAGGACCAGAAATATGGGAAGCAGCCAGCCAGCCAGGAAAGCTGAGACAGCAAGCCAGGTTGCCAAGATGAGGTCAGGAACACTAGGAGACAAAACACAAGACATGAAAGAACATCTTCATTTTTAGCTTTTATAGCTTCTATAATCCAAAAACTCTTATAGCTCCCTATTGTCCACAAAATCCAAACTTGTCAGGTATTGTGGGAATGTTTTGGAAAAATTTTAGTGTGCTTGGATTTGAGATAATTCATAATTATTCCTGCTTGCTGTGTTGATTTCTACCCTTTGCAGCATTCATTTGCTTCAGGGAACAAATACAGCTCAGAGCAGGGAAGTAATTACTCAATATTGTTTCCAAAGTGCATAGTGAGCAAGCTAACATTTTGGAATTTAAGAGACTGTTTATTGAGAGAAGATGATTGTCTTAAAATATTCAGGGCTGAGTTTTAAGAGCCAAAGCTACTAGAATCAGATTTTTACTTTATGTAAGCCATAGAGGAGGGAAAGAGGTAAAGTTATATAAGCTTGGATCTTGCTGTAGAGGAAAGGAAAATGGAAAATCCTCCCTCATAATGGATCTGCATTACTGGGATGTGGGTAGAGCCTAAAACCGCTGGGTATGACGAAAGTAGGTAGAATCCTGAGTCAGAACTCCTAAAACCTGAGCGGAAGCCTTGCTCTCTGCCTTCCTGGTGTGTCTGGAAGAGTGTGTGCTGCTCAGAGAAGCTGTGTGGTACACGTTGCACTGCATTAGCACCACATATGCTCTCTTCCGCCACCCACTCGGCAGTTATCCTGTGTCACATGCTCCATAAATATTTGTTGAGAGGCCTGCACTAAAGCAAGTGGTTGGAAATAAGTCATTTCGCAGATGGGCCTGTGACGATTCTGCTGATTTCTTGTGGCCTGGATATGGCTTTGAGTGGGTCCAGATATTCTTGGATTGTCTCAGTAACTGGCCAAGGGATCAAGATTGGAAAGGTGAAGTCAGCATAGGACAGGACATAATATCCAAGCTAAGAATAAGATAAACATTGGCAGCTAGACCTTAGATGCTATGGAGGACCAAGTTAGGAAGGAGCTCTGCCAGTCCTTGAGTGAGGGAAGCAAACAAAGCACACTTTCCAGAAAGTTGGAAACACTGGAACAGTAACCACAAGGTCAGAGACCAACAGAGACCTGAGTTGCACCACTATGCAGGGTAACCGAGAACCGCAGAAAAGAACATTTGGATTTGAGCCAGAGCTTACCCAGCACTCAGAGTCCCTCTTTAGAAGGGGGAGAGCATTTGATAAAGGAGTGATGCCTCCAAAACTCAAGAGAGATTTTAGAATCAAGTAAATTCTGCCATCACAAAATGTGTGTTTTAATGTACGATCAGTTAAAGTAAAGAAATGCTTTGGTTCTGGCACCTGCCTCACAAGCGCAAGGTCCCGAGTTCCATCCCTGGAACCAAAAAAAGAAAAATGCTTTTTGGGCATGTCTAAGTCAGCATATGTAAATTCTGATCCCTCTACAAGAGCCTGCATGCAAGGCTTCTACCACTAGAGCCTCTTACTTTCCAGTCATCTCTCTCATCCCTTCAGGGATGTCATTTGCCAGACACTGACACTTTGTCATCTCAGGAAAGTGAAAAGTAATTTCAAGTAGTTTGATTTTGGTTCATGCTGCTTCCCCCTCCAGGAGTTCCTTTCTCTCTCCTTTCCACTTTCCAAATTCTGTGTATTTTTTTTTAAACTTCCCCTTTATTTTTATTTATTTTTTGTAGTGCTGGGGAATCACACCCAGGGCCTCGTGCAGGTTAGGCAAGTGCTATACCACTGAGCTACCTTCCTGGCCCTAAATCCCATGTAGTCAAGGTCTCCTTCATTATTTGATTTAGCAAGTATTTAAAATTCCAGACAACTGCCAGATGTTATGGTAGGTGAAATTCAATGGAAGGGGAAAGATTTTAGTTTCAGCTGTATTAGAGCTGTTGATATTGGACTTATTTTCCTGTGCTTAACAACCATAAATGCTGGATATAAAACAAACTCCAATGCCTATATACTTGGGAGGCGGGATTCATGGAAATTCAGCCCCATATTCATTCTTTTTCCCTGAGGACATTTTTCAAATTTTTGTGCAGGAAAATAGAACCCAAGCAGCAAGTAGAAGTCTCTCTGGGAAGAGGAAAAGAAAGGCGAAGTTTGGGGTTGCCAGTGGGCCTGAGATTTGAGTGTCAGGATATCAAAGAGGGAGGATTTGCATTGAAGGACTGGAAGAATATTGCTTGTATTTTGGTCCATTTCCTAAGCGTGCTCTTGTGTGGAGTAAGGGTTGAGGTGGTTTGGCAGAGAAGGGTTAGTAGGAGACTAATGCCTGAGTAGGGACTTCAGAAGCGTTGGAAGGGGCTTTGCAGTTTGGGCCTAGCCAAAAGGAAGAGACTTATGTGAAACCCTGCTAGTTCAGTTGAGACTACAGAAAAGGTCACACCCTAGGAATAAAGAAGGTGTGCTGGGAGTGTGAAATATGCCTATTATAACAAAAGAAACCAAGGCTCCAGAGTATCAAATTTGATCTGCCATTATTAAAACAAAATGATGTGTGGAAGAAAATAATACAATCTGAACCCAGGGTATGCCACCACCCACAGAGTGTAGGGTCCAAAGCTGGGGAGAATGGTGGGAGATGAAGAAAAAAGGAAAAACCCACGACTATTCTTGAAGTTTGGCACCAGGTGGAACCATAGCTTGTCAGGAGCTAATGGCCACCTGGAGCACCACACGCTTTTTATCTATAGTGCAAGGCAAACAGGAAGAGAAGGTGGGGCAAATGGTGCAACGTGGCCTATGTGGCCTAGGCAGAATGTAGCGTGATTGTTTCATGATCCGGGCATGCGCAGGAAGGAGCGGAGAAAGGTACAATGTAACTGTCTCCTGGGGCGTGCCATCCAGGGTCTATAATATGTAATCCATGGAGGAGAAAGGGAGTAGGGAGGAGGCGAAGGACCATCTTCAGGCTCGGCCCAAGGCAAGTGTAGTGTGTCATTTACAATGGGCAGCATACAATTAAAAATTACTAGGGCAGGGGATTTAGCTCACTGGTGCCGCCACCTGCCTCACAAGCGCAAGGTCCCGAGTTTGATCCCCAGTACCACAAAAAAAAAAAAAAAGGAAGAAACAACTAATCATAAACATAAAACACTACTAGAAGAAGGCGCAGAGAAGATCCAGATATTATGACGCGAGGACTGAAAAGAACTATGGGTTAATGTCTTGAGAAGCTGGAAAAATAGATGGAAAGATAGAGAACCTCAACATTGTTAGAATCTATAGTTATTGTAGAAACTAAGAAAACAAGTTGTTGTTCCATAACTACAAACTAAAAACTTTCTAGATGTGTTTACTGGCAGAAGACAGAATTGGGAAACTTAAAAGCAGGCCAACAGACACCCACCATACTAAAGGAGTGACAAAGGATGGGACAGAGTATATAAGACACATATGGGACACTGTCAGAGGGTCTAAGATGTGTAACTGGCATTGTAGGGGAAGAAAAGAGACTGAGTGGAAAAGAAGTATTTGAAAGAATAATGGCTGAGAAGTCTGAAAGATACTGAAGAGATCTGGTGAACCCAAAGCAGGATAAATACAAAGAAAAAACCACACTTAGAGATAGATATATATATAGGCAAACAACTGAAAAAGATAAACTCACAAGTGGAGATGGGTAAAAGCACACATTACTTTCAGAGGAACAATAAGACAAATAGCTATTTCTTGATGGAAACTGGAGAGGCCAAAAGACAACAGAATGACATCTTTAAGGTGCCATAAAGACTGCCAAAGTAGAACAGATACATTCCCAGAGAAAATATGCTTTTAAAAATGAAAGTATAAACATTATCAAGTTGGCTAAACACTGAGAGAATCCACTGCCATGAGACCTGCTCAACAAGAAATACTTTTAAAGAAGTTTATAAACAATCTGAATACAAGGAAACTCCCTACACCTGGTAATGTGTGTACATGATAAACTTAAACATACTCAGTTCCTAGTGAATATTCAGGCCCTCTCCCTCAGGATTAGGACCAGGACAAAAATAATATCACCATCTCTATGTTTGTACTATAGATTCTAGTCAGTGCAATAGGACAAAAAGTATGCAATGTAAAACTATTTATAGATGACATGATTGTGATACAGAAAATCCAAAATGATGGTAATCCTCCTCTCAGTAGCTATCCTTACTCTACACAAAAAAGAGGAGGTATGGGACACAGCCAGATTGTTATGGGCAGTAAATTTTGTTTTTAAAATAAGATGTATTATCTTGTTGTCCTAAATTTTAATGCAAGAAGTACTTGGTGAATAAAGAGTACTATAAGAGTCTTAGGGCCGGGGATGTAGCTCAGTGGCACTGTGCCTGCCTGGCAAGCACAAGGGCCTGAGTTCGATCCCCGGTACCGAAAAAAATAGTGAAAAGATATTGTGATGTGTTTCTTTACTGCTTCTAATTTATACCCTAGATCACTTAGGATTCAGCTGCAAGGAACAGTAAATTAGCTAACAGTGACTTGAAGAAAACGTGGTCTCGGGAAGTGGGGTTCATTCTGCTGCTGTTGCAGTAACCCTAATACATCAGCACTGGGTGTGGGTATGATGCTGATTCTTAGCACGCTTCATCCGTCCCTTCACTACTCCAGGTGTTACACCTTTGCTCCCATCAGGAAAGAGAGTGGCTGGCACCACTGACCCTTGTTCCTTTCATAAAAAAGGAAAATTCTTGCCAGTCCTCTGGCAGAATTCCACTTGTGGCCCAAGGGCCATGGGAAGGCGATGAAGGCTCTAGTAAGGGGTCGGAACCGACCTAGCTGCCGTGGGCTTGTACTGCTCCCCAGGCCCTCTGTTGCCGTCTTGGACAGAGCTTTGTGTGGGAATCTCCTATGTGTGCTGGACATCTAGCTTCCTTCATCTTGGCTTTCTACTACCAAGAATGCCTCCCAGGTTCTGAGACAATTAAAAATACCCCTCTACCTTTATGCTTTCGGGGGAAGGGGTTACCACTCTGCCATTACTGGTTTATCACCTGGGGCCGGGTAAGTTGCTGCCTCAGACCTAGTTAGGATCCTCTTAGGAATTAATAGGAGAAATGACTGCTATTCTACCCACTTTGATTTAATTCTTTTTCCTTAAATGAAGTTGCGAGAAGAGGTTTGGGTAAAAGTTGTGTGTGGTGAGGTGGTGGGATATATAGAGGACAGGGGAGGAGGGAGAGGAAGGAAAGGGATAGAAATAAACCCAGCAGAGAGGGTATAAGCCAGAGATGTCACGCCATACCTGATATTGATGCACATGGCCCAGATCAGTGTGACAGGAAAGAGAAGGCAAATGGACATGGCATGGAGAAAGTGACCTAGGATATGCCTCATGGCTGTTTTCCCAGAAGTGGCCGTTCCATCTTTGCTTTCCACTTGCCATGATCCAAATTACCAGTGTCTTTCCCATCTGCCCCTTCTCATTTCCAAAGCGGGACGAAATTGACCTAAAAGTCACCGTACCTCAAACTTACTGTATTTTAGTCACTGTGCTGACCACACTGTCATAGTCACCTACTAATGTACCTCTATCTTTAATCAGTCTTGAGCTCTTTAGAAGATCTTACTCATCTTTCATTTGTCAGTGTCTGTAACGCAACAGAAGTTAACGTGTGAAGAATGAATGGAAGGGGAAAGGAGTGAAGAGAAACAGACGTGTTTTTGTTTTTTGGACTGGGGATCGAACTTGGGTCCTTGCGCTTGTGAGGCAGGAGGTGGAACCACTGAGTTAAATCCCCGGCCCCAGACCACGTGTTTTAACTCATGGTGTCTAGTTTTCTCATTTCAGTTGGGATATTCTTTTAAGTTCTTAGACTCCAAGTTCATGACTAAGCTCTCTTCTTGGAGTTCCCTACCTCCAGCCCTCATCCAGCCCTCCTGGCTCCTGTTGCACGCTGCTGCTTACTCTGCTGGTCTTTGACCCCCTCACATTCCCCTGTGGGTGCCAGGCTGTGGCTTTTTCCTTATGCTTCCCTGGGAGTTTTGCGCTCAGCACCCCAAGTCTTTGCATGAGTTCTACCTATTCCAAGAAACACTGCATGCTTGGAATTTTCCTCTGTCTTATTGGTTTCATGGGAAAATCAGGATTCTGCAATGAATTTTAATCAGTCTGATTCCTTTTATTAAAGAAACTTTCTACAAAGAGGAAGGTCTTCTGTTATGTCCCTAACACTGAGTCTGTACAGGTTTTGTCGTCATTAGTCTAAATAGAACCAGCTCACCGAGCATGGAGTGGGTTCATCTTCCTCACGTTGATAAAACCAACCTATTGCAACCTACCGAGGATACAACTTTAAGAAATATTTTTCTCCAATATCTCAAGGTTAAAAATCAGGCAGGAGTTGTTGAATTTAAACAAACCTTAAAATGTTATAGGTCTTTACCTTAAACAGGTATCAATAGTAATTCAGTTGTACGTATATGTTGTATGTATGGATGGTAACTGGTATGTAGATATTTGCTAACATTCTATCATGTACTGTATTCTAAGAAAATAGTTCTTGCAGTTTCAAAAAGCACTAAAAAAAAAAGCTTAAGGCATCTCCTCACTTTGGCAATACTGAGGATTGAACTCAAGCCCATCACACTGAGGTGCACATCCCTGGGTCTGGGTCTCACTAGGTTCCTCGGGCTGGGTTCAAACTTGAGATCCTTCTGCTTCAGCCTCCTAGAGTGCTGAGATTGCAGGTGTGTACCACCACACCCAGCTTCAGTTTTTAAAGATTATAAAGCGTATCTATTCAAAAAGTTTACATGACATGCATGTTTTTGTATATAGAAGAAAAAACTATCGTATCACTGAGTTTTGGAAATTGATAATTTAATTATAATCAAAGTTGAATTAAAGATATTTGAGGTTTGTAACTTTAAACTTGTATCATATTTTCAAAACTTTCCCAGATCTTTAACTGGGTGCTGACATTTCTCATCTTTATGTGACTTAAGCCTGAAGAGCACTTTCAGGTATATCACAGTATTTCATTTAGTCTCCACAAAGACTCCAAGGGGAGGATTAGAATCTCCACTTCACAGATGTGGAGGCTGCAGCTCAGAACAGGTGACCTGCTGATGCAGCTGTGAAATCCCAGCCTGGGTCCTCTCTTGCCTATTTCACTGTGGAGAAGTTGCAGGGAGAAAGCAGTGGCCTAAATTCCCTCATGAAAGTGTAAACGAACATAATCATGTATGATCTGCTTTTTCCAGAATGGTCCTTATTTAATAGGGGACTTTTCCAGAGAGGAAAATACTGTCTTTAATATCTGAAACATACAGATATTAATCTTGTGGTAATGTCCTAGATAAGTTCCACGTGTGACAGGGCTGTGAGGAGATGCTTTTAAAAGGGCAAGTGGACCTTTCCAAAGCCCCCAAATCTTGGCGCACAAGCACCATGTCCCGTAGGTCCTGTGCATGGCCTAGGACAGTGGTGGTGAACCTTTCAGAGCTTTCAATGATACAAACAGCACGGTGCAGCATGAGTGCCACAGGTTCACCACCCCTGTTACAAGGGAAAGTAGAATCAGGGATGCCTTAGGTGGCACGGGGAAGCCAGTCAGCCCTGGGCTTTGCTGCTGCTTCATTATCTTTGCTCCAAGACCTCCAGCTTGTCCACAGAGGGCTGTGAGGCCTTCTGGGGTCACAAGCTGGGGTTGGACCAGAGGATGTCTGTCATCTTTAAGCTCCTCTGCCAGCTGTTCCCCAGGGTCCTGTGTCTCCTCGGGCCCCTTGGCTGGTGGCAACCTGCTGCCTCTTATTAGTGCTGGCTGCTAAGGGGGGCCCAAGGCTCCCCAGAGGTCTGGGCCCACTAGGGCGAGGCTGGCTTTGTGGGCCTCGACCTTGGGGGTAGCCTTTCTCAGTGTTCATGCCTGCTTTCACATAGCAGCCTGAGCCTTGGCTCTGGGCCAGGGTCTCAGGTATCTGCCCCAGGAGTAGGGCAGAACCCTCTCTTACACGGGAAAATGGGAGTCTGAGGGGAAAACAGTGAACTCCAAGTCCCAGGCTGTTTTGGACTGACCTTCTAGGCCACATCTGGCCTTTATCAGTACATCAGGGTGTCAGCTGACACTTGATGTCCTACCCTTCCGCAGCCTTGTGTCTGCAGGCTGAGGCATAGCTGAGATAGTTCTTGTGTCCTTTCTCTTTTAGGGCTCGTTTCTTTTGGGAAATCAGTACCTTAGCACCTCAGCTCTCTTTTGTGACTTATCTAGCTTTATTTTTATAATGAAAATATTTTTGTAGCTTTGTGTATCATAAGCATAAAAGCAATCCTTCACTTTTAAAAGACGTTTTTCCTCTTCCCAATCTCCAAGTCTCTTTAGCAGTTGTGCTTTTTTAACTTTGTGTATCCGTGCTGTCTTCCCTGGTGAATGTAATGTACAAGAGGTCCCATCTTGATCTATCCTTAGCTACGCCTTACATTCAGTCATATGGATTGACAGTTAAAGTGGGAAGTCCTGAAGAGACGGTTAGAAAAATGAGGTTCTTGTTCTAAACAAGGTAGCTAAGAGTACACATAGCCTTTTTTAAAAAACTTTTCTCTGTATCCAAGCATTTGGTGTTCATGTCCAGAATGAGACACCTTAATTGAACAGTATTTTCAGGAAACTAGTAGGCGAAGTGGAGTGAGGCTTGCAGGACTCCGTTCTCTGGGAAGCAGTTGAGCCTATGAAAACATATCACCAAAGTTTTGACTTGAACCAAACACATTCTTGTAAAGCCAATTCGACTTTCCTGCAGATTCCAGGTATTAGAGAAATCTTTCGCCAGAAGAAACTTCTCAGTAAGCAGACGTGAAACCTTTGTGGACTGGTCAGGTGTATGGGAGAGTGATTTTACAGTGGTTCTCCAGCTCTTCTTGACCTCCAAGCTGCAGGGGTTTCCCTCGGGCCTGAGGATTCAGAGTCCACCCTTGCTCTCAGTGCTCTCTCTTTGCTTGCTATCTGGGTCAGTGTGATCCTTGTCAGATGCTGCCACTTTTAGGTCGATGACACTCATGATGCAAAACTCCTGTGGTGTTCCAGCTCGTCAGTTCACTGAGTTAAACTTCGTACTCTTTCTTAAGGGATTCCTAAGCTGTGATGCCAGCTGGAGATTTCATTTACTGCCTAAGTTGGACTTTTGTTTTTTCCTACTTGCTTTATATGGATTCTGGATTAACAGCTTTTTCCATGGTGGTTTTCAGTTTTCTTTTTTTCTAGGAACAGAATTCCGTGTTTTTACGAAAAAAAATTACGGTCTTTCCCTTGGTGGTGACCAGCTTAGGCTAGTATGGATTATAGTTTTTCCACCGTGATGTTTATGGTCACTTACTTCTAAGCAAATGAACTGAGGATCTTAGTTGGTAAGGCCAAGAAAGTTTCATTACCTGCACAAAAACATGGATATTGGAAAATGAAGCAGAAATCTGTACATACTGATATTTGAATGCTCAAACTCCCACTGCTTTCTTTAAAATACTTTGAGGAGGGCCGGGGATTTAGCTCAGTGGTGCGGGCACCTGCCTCACAAGTGCAAGGTCCCAAGTTCGATTCCCACTACCAAAAAAAAAAAAACAACCCTGGGGAATATATGCTGATTAACCCATTTGGCTGTGATTTTTAGTACAGAAATGGTCAGAAGGAATGATACTGGAGAAGAAACTAGTACGTATAAAGGAATCCGAAGGAACATCTAAGGTCTTCCAAGAATCTACACAGATGGAAAAATGCACAGACACGGAGGAGGACAATATTGCTGGGCCACAATTCATCAACAAAAGCACCCAGTTTCCGTTAGACCGTGCTGAGCACCGACAGCCTGAGGAGAAGGCTGAAGCAGCTCATGGTCCTTCTTCCAAACCGGCCACCCCCAAGGCCACCAGCCCAGCCCCATCGCCATCTCCAGCACCCGTCTCGGCAGAGTTCGCTTATGTTCCTGCTGACCTGGCTCAGCTTGCCGCTCAGATGCTAGGTAATGTTGCATCTACTCATTCTCATGAATCTGATGTATTAATGGTGGACATGGCGACCAGTATGCCCATTTTTACCGAGGAGGTGCTGAGTGCAGAGGTTGCTGAAGAAGTGGTGGCTGCCCCTCTGGGGTGCCCCAGAGAGGTGCAGGTTGTAAGCCAAGCATCTGTGCAGGTAGATGTGGGTCCTAAAGCTAAAGACTATGAGGCTGAACCATCCACACCTTCCTCAGTCCCCTTGCAGGACGAACACCACCCTCCTGTTTATGATCAAGCTCCTAAGGCCCCTTTGCAGGCTGACACCCCGGTCACATCAGCCCTTCGCATATCATCTATATATAACAATGCGCCTGTCACTGAAGAAGTTGTCTATGTTAAGCGAACCCCTGTTCCTGAAAAGCAGCAGTCACCACCAGGTAGTCCCAAACTTGTAGTATACGAGATGGCCTCAGGCATGTGCAAAAAATCTGTAGAGTCTGTAAAATTTGCAGAGGTGGAGAAGACAAATTACCAGCCCTTAGTCCATGTGGAGGTAGAAGCTATAGTACTGCTGCACTCTGACTCCTGTTTGCAAGGTCAGCCGGAGGCACCTGCAGAACCCCTGCATGCAGAGGACCTTATCGAAACAGGTCCCAAAAAGTCTCTGCACCTTGAAGTGGAGATCATGTCCGCAGACCTTGACAAACCCGGGCAGGAGGAGAAGCCCCAGGAGACAGAGGCCGAAGCGGTGCCCCCAGGGGCGGCTGCAACATCATCTAGTGGCCCCTTCCCTCCTGTGCTAGAAGGTCTTACTGAGCCAGAAATTGAACCAGAAGGGGAAGCAGCACCTGAACAGGTTTGGTGAGGCCAGGTAAGAAATTCAGACATTTACATGTTGTATTTCAGGTGACATCTGTATTTCAAGTCATTGTCTAGGTAGGCTCCCCGGAGGATGGTCAGAGTCTGTTTTCAGTGGTGTTTTAAATGCCAAACCTATTAAAAGGCTTTGTTGTATTGAAGATTTTACTCCTCGGAGTGATTTTAAAGTGATATTCCTAAAGTCTAGTTCTCCAGCACTTTTGTGTTATGCTTTTGCACATACTATACTATGAACATCAGAGCCTGTCATCAGGTACAAATCGGTATTCATGTGATCTGAATACTCCTACTGCAAAGCTGCAATTAGAGGGTGTTAGTTTGACATTTCTCACTTGTGAATGTAAAATCAAACTACAACACTGCATTTACCTGGGCTGTGGCATTTAAAAATGTGAAGGAAATGGTGGTGTGTTGGACGGCTTTCGTACCAGTCAGGAGAGCTCTGCAGCCAGGGCTGGGGTGTGGGCTCAAGCAGCTGCTCCTGCTTGTGGGCGTCCTGCAGCTGAGGGAGCAGTGTCATAGCTGCATGGAGAGGGGAGGAAGTTCTGTCCCACTGAGAGCAGGGCAGTCATAGGCAGGATGGCCAGGCACACGGGCCGTGGTGGAAGCAGTTCCCATGACACTCCTCAGACTGAACTGCTGCTTTTCTTCCTGTGACACACGATGTGATCTCCATCTGATGATGGCCCTTGGGTCACCCTCCTGTTCCCTCTGGACACCTTAGGGACAGACAGGAACATGCATGAGCCGCTCCCTCCATTCCTGTTGCAGAAACTCAACGCTGACTCAAGCCAGAATGATCAAGAAGTATTACCAAAGCAGGTGTTTAGAAGAGAAATTCTGTCTGGCAGTGTATCAGGGATTCGGACAGCTGGAAAGGTAGAGGGCAGTGCTGGGAGCATAGCCTGTGGGGCTGGCATTATCCTTGTGGCTTCGGCAGCATGTCAGACTAAGTCACTGTTTTCAGGTGCTTAACTGTTTCTGAAGTAGAACATAATTGTCCTTGGCACAGTAGCCAAGAAAACTAGGATTGAGTTCTCAAACACTCCTATGTAAAAAAACCTGAAGAGTTGGATGTATTTTCTGATTAAGGAAAGATCAACTCAAAGTACCTGAGGGTGCTGAAAACAGAGCCACTGCCTCACGTCCATAGCATTCTTTGTTCTTTTCTGGGAAGAAAAAAGGCTTTACCAGGGATAGATGGCCCAGTGGCCCAAATTCCTCCATCAGGGACCTTTTCCCCTAGGTCCCACCCATATTACCTGCCTTCATTAGGCAGGTCACATGTGACTGTAGATTCCTTGGTGAAAATCGATGGATGGCACATCTAAACCTCTCTGTTCTTAACCCCCATGGGAACAAGCAGCTGTTCACTGCCAAGTAGGACCTATGATTTCAAGCTGTGCTGAAAAGGTAGCAGATTCTGGGGTACTGAGTCCTAGATCATGAGACGTTTTATGCGTGGTGGGAGATAATGGTACCTATGCAGGGCCAGAAGTGAGTGATCAGGACAACATCTAGGACCTGACTTCTTTGGGAAAGAAAACAGTCACTAGGTAGATGCATCAACACTTATTTTGGTGGCCTAACACTCAGTTGATTTTTTGGTGAAGCCAAAATTGTGCTGACTATCCATTTCATCTCTGAGGATCCTGTGGAGGTCATGTCTAAAGTTCAAGAACCTGGAAACAGCACTTAGAATGAAATTTGCTCCCTGAGCCACAACTCTGGTGGTTCCTGCCATTTGCTATCACAGCACTGTCCTCCTCTTCCTACTGTTCAGAATCACTCATCTTTCACATTGCCAGACATAATTTACTTAGCTCTCTCTATAGCATGCTTTATGGCACATATTACTACAGCTGTTTGTTTATATGTAAAAAAAAATTTTCACAGAGATTGTGCATAACACCTGATACAGAGACCGAACCTTTAATACCTGCAATTTTTTTTATAGCAATAGCAACAAGCAAAGCAAGACAACCACCACCATATTCTAATAACACGTGGACTCTTTATTGTCTAACTGATAAGAATCAACAAAGCTGCCCATCACCGCCACCTGCACCTGGGCCTTTCGCCCAAGCAACCCTCTATTTATCTAATTCTAAGGATCCACAGTTTCTGCAGAATTCACCAAAAATTACTTCTCCTTACGTGATGACAGATGACAGCAAGACCAGTCGCCCACCTTTTGTTTTAGTGGGCTCAAATGTTCAGGAAGCACAGGATTGGAAATCTCTTCCTGGACACACTGTTGTCTCACAGTCAGATGGTGTGAAGAGATACGCTATCGTACATGTACCTATTGCTGTTGCTGCAGACCAGAAATTCCAGAAACACACCCGGAGTCCCCAGAATGCTAGTCCTCCCACAAGTGGACACGATGGCCCCAGGCCACAAAGCCCAGTTTTTCTTTCTGTTGCTTTCCCAGTAGAAGACGTAGCTAAAAAAGGTTCAGAATCTGGTGACAAACATACTCCTTTTGGAAGTTACAGTATTGCTGGAGAGATTACTGTGACCAGTGCCCATGTTCGCAGAGCAGAACCTTAAATCTGGTAGGTAAATTTTCCTACCATAATACAGGGCCTTAATATACTTGAGTTCTCAGCATTTTGATGTGTCAATCTAGAGACAGACATTTTAAAACACTGAAGCGATAAAATGAGTTGGGCATTTATTAGTGACTAGTAGGCAGTTGGAGACAACCCATCAAATTAAGTATGCCTGAATATGTGAACCAAGCAACCCTGCCACCTTTTGAGTATGTGGTAGATTCTAAGAGGAGATGGATTTTTAAAAGGACAAGATCATCTGGAGATTGCTCCTGGAGAGCAAGAAAAGAGTTGGTACTATAGGGATTATATATGGCACACTCAGTAGATACACTGGAGAGTTAAAATGACAACTGGAATTTTTCAGTACTGAATGTACTGAACGACAGTAGGGTGAGCAGAGCATGGAACCTACACGTTGCAGGCCTTTTCTGTCCATATGTATTTGGGGCATGAAAGTGTAAAAAGCACAGGTAACTAAGAGCTTAGAACAGGATGAGCATGAACCTTGGAATTCTGACCTTCCACTTATTTAAACAATTTAATTGTATATATTATTCCTAACAGATGGTGAAAATGACGCCGAGTCATCGGTCAAGGTGCAGCCGGCCACCAAGCATAATATATCACTAAACTTCCCGCAAGCATTAAACCCTGTGTATGTGCTTATTTTACTGAACACAAATGTCTTAAAATATTTTCCAGATTTGTGAAGAGCAGATCTAGGTACAAGTTATCCAGCCAGGAATTCCTAACCTGATACCTGCATTTGGCATTCAGAAAGAATGAGAACAGCCTCTCTGCAAAACTGTATTGAAGTGGCAGCATTTGTACATTTGAAATTTTTCAAAAGATCACGTTTTTGGAGCATTCTAAAGCCTTTATTTAGCATCAGGTAGATTATTTCATTATAACACTTAACTTCAAGACAGCAATTAATTTACTGGCAGCTACCTACAGCCCCTCCTCAGAGCAATATCTCAGTCTGGGGTTTGGGTGGATAAATACTGTAAGATTAATATACCCCAATTAAAGGGGCAAAGCTACTGTACAGTAGGTCTCCATACATATTTTAAGTACACAGGTACCTTACAAACTTAAAATGCACAAGACCTCCCTTTACATAGTTTGATACTTACAATACATACATGAGTGCAGCTTAAACTCTCAGGTGGCAGTAGCCACTGGAAGTTGAAGCATTTAAAAAGGTTCGTCATTATGTAATGATGGTAATTAAAATCTATTTCTAGGGCATCTGAAATGCTAGATTTTATACATATTTGCAGTTCAAACATGTGGAGTTTAAACATTTCAATGACAATGATCACAGAAAACTGTAAAAGTAAAGAGCACTAACATACATATATGAAATACCTTTGCCAGTTTAATTCTTTAGAATTTTCAAATTGGGAATCCCTATTCAGAATATTCAGGCCTTTTTTTCTTTTGGGATAGGGGAAGGGATAAAATTGAGATAATTAACCATCTTATCAATTTAGTTCTTTACAAAATTACAGCCTCTATGTTTGAAGACAAACATTGTATAGGAGAATTCTAAACGTGTCAAAGTTACATCTAAAACATTCAAGCATGACAGCATAAAAATAGTCAAAATAACTTGATCTGGGATTACTATATAATTCCATAAAGCTAGAGTTACATTTAGCAGTCAGAAAAATCATCTTTAGCAGTTTTTCTTACCTCTCTATAAAATAGTATTCCAAATAAGCATGTCTGGATAGGAAAATTATTACACGTTTTTTCCTAAGACTTTCACCACCCAGTATCACCATTTGTCCTACCTTGTTGGATGAAATGCAAGTTATGAGCAGATTTTTTTTTCAAAGAGTAGAAACCAAGGAAAATATTTAAAAACATAGGTTTAAGACTTATTTGTAGGTTAGCCAAACACCCTGACTTGTCTGCATTTTAATAAATGTCAGGCAAATTAAAGTAGTTTCTGTCCCAGTAGCTGCCAGAGTAAATCCAGTCCTGTGCTCCATTGTAGGGGTTTGGGCCCTGATGGAACCACCTGTGTAAAAAGAAAGGACAAGATTTACTACTGGGGACACAGTTTGAAATCACAGGGTATATCTGTGAGCACTTGCCAAAGAAGTGAGGAAGCGGTATGTTTTCTCCTTAGGGAACGTACTGTGTAGAGAGCAATATTCCAAAGTAGGTAAAGATACCTGCAAAGGGGTTATGATTCACAGAAGCAGGACTTCTAACAGGATGGTTAGAAACAATGTTTTTATCCAATGAGTTTGTCCTCTAGCTCCATCTTCCACTAGAAGGCGTTCTTTTCAGCAATCAGGAATTAGGATTAAGAAACACACATTTGCAACATACCTATCCCCAGCAATATGTAAGGTGCCTACTTTGGGGCATGTGCCTTCCAAATTCAAGGCTCCACTCTACAGCTAAGGAGCTGAATGAATGTCAGAGCAGTCATGGAACTGCTAGTTGCCCAAGCTAGGAACCGAGAGCAAGCAGGTTTGATTTTAAGGACCATTATTTTTTTTAACATCTACGCTACACATAATTTACAGAAATCTAGTCCAAATCTTCTGGCTCTCTATGTCCTCAATGCTAACATACATTCTTAGGTTACTCCCAGCATGAATATTTTAACCTGTCCTAATTCTACAAAGCTGCCCTATTCATTTTATTGCCCACTAAAAAAATGCAGACCCATTTTCCACAGCACCAACTTTCCGTAAGGTAACAAATGCAAAATTACTTCAAAAGGTTTACAGTTAAATTCATGTCACATTTTCTAAATAAGGGTTTTCAGAATAACATTTGTGATAAGGACCTTTCTGTATCTTTGCCATTTTGTCCAAATAAATTGCTTCTAAAAATATTTAACAAGAGGTTAGATTTGTTTAATCAACCTCTGTCTAATGTTACTGTTATCATTACAGCAAGAATAAAGACATTGAAGAAGGTGGCTTGATATTTGGTTAATTTTTTGAAGGCTCATACAGTGAATGTCCACTCAACTAAATTTTTGAGAATATTACATAAATTATTCATTACCTTTGGGGATTTTTTTTTCTAATTAGAAGTGTAATTTAAATGAAAATGATTAGGGCCATTCAGATTTTGGATATATTAGTAGGGTGCCTGAGGAATCAATAACCAAAATTAGAATTTTTTGTCGAATGTGAAATGTATAGTTATACTACCTTAAGTTTCAAGAGTCAAACTTCAGTAGCCTTAGCCAAGTTAGGCATATCAGAGAAGCAGGCAAATTAGAAGCAAGGCAATCCAAACTATGAGTCCAGTCTCAGCGTTTCCAAGACAGTTTATAAAATGGTTTAATGGCAAAGAATGCTCTTGTCCACACTGGCAGCTCTGAGACAAAGCTCTCCAAAGACTGACTGCAAGCCTACCTTTGAGGGCCATCTGTTCTCAGGGACAGTTCAGCGAGAACACTGCACTGGAAGGTATACCCCAAGTGATGGGCTGATGCAGGGTTCCTGTTCTCACTGTGAGCACCTGCATGTCTGGAAAGCCTGGTGCTGCTGTGACAACATGGCCTTTTCCCCAAGAACAATCCAGTTCATTAGTCTTTCTCAAATATTAAATGTTTTAGAAAGTGTGGTAATAGGAGGAGGAAGATTACCACCTTATATTCATTGTTTCAGTCTACAGAGTCCCAGGATCTACTGAGTAAAATATCATTTTGTGGAGATATTACTGCACATGCTTGCACTGTGAGAAGCATCACCCTGTCTGGCTGCCTTCCCACGCCCTCTCTGCCAGGCCCCATCTCCGGCCTCTTCCTCCTCGGGCCCCAAGGACACAGCTCAGGGTCACAGGCAGCCACACACCCAAGCAGGGCCCACTTACAGCCCAGGAACTGCACTGGAACTCTTCAAGGGAGTGAAGGGAGTGGGATCGGGTATGGCAGCTCTTAGTATAGAGAGCCTGGGCCACTTTCAGGAAATTTCTGAGTTTCATTATGAGGGTGAGTTAGCGCTACCCAGAAGAAAATGACCCTTGACCGAACTGCCCACCTTTACCCACTCTCAGGAGCAAAATATTCCAAACTGCACCGTCTGTCTGAGAACAAAGTCAGTGAATGGACAACCTTACAGTACTACAGGAGAGGAGCTCAGCACCCCATCCCCTCTGACAAAAGCTCAGATGGATCATTTTAAAGAGTGCTCTGTCCAGACACATGGAGCTGGGAGCTCACACACACAGCTCCGCTTTTTATCATCAGACCTTCTACAGAGGTCTCTGCTTTTATCCAACAGTAAATTTCCTAGTGGACTTTTGCTTATAAATAACTGAAAATGTGGCTGCAAATATAAAGGAGGTAATAATTAGAAATAATTAAACCCCACAAAAGTGTGGTTTTTCTGCAGTAGAGACTGAAAATAATAAAATGCATCAGATCTCTTTTTTTTGGTACCGGGGATCGAACTTGGGTCCCTGCACTTGCAAGGCAGGCGGCAGAACCAGTGAGCTAAATCCCTGGCCCCACATTAGAAGGGATCACAGTAAAGTAATGTGGCTGCGACTGAAGGACTGATCTGCTGCTTACCAGTTACCAGCCCTGAGTGAGGCTCCCAAAAGGAAATTAGATATACATTGCTGCCTTCCTCTAGAGCAGCAGTTTCTACACTGTACTGTGGGCTCTTGCACCTGGGGTATGTGCAGGTGGAAGAAGCGGGAACAGCCTGCCCCCACCCGCTGGCAGACCCAGCAGCCCTGTCTACAACGGCTATGGCAGCTGCAGGCTCTTCAAGAGTTCATCTGCAAAAAAGATTCTCATGCTAACAAAAAGTCACTGGATTAGAGATGCAAGATCATTTCTAGTCTAGTAGCTATTCTTTTAGAGTCAAAGGAGTACTAAATATTATCTACTGGAATGCTTGCAAAATTATGCCCATATTGGGTTGAAATTTATTTTGTAACTGAATTATGGGACAATGGCGTCTATTATGTGATAAAAAATGTAGAAATTTTTCTATGCTATTCCTATTTACAAATGATTCTATTACTCAGTAAAAGTGACTAAGTAATTCTTCATTAAAAAAACCAAAACTTTCAAGTCAGAAATCTTATTGGCCACTCTTGACGCCTAAATGGAATCCAAGATGTTACTTTATATTAATCCTACTTCCATCACATAGCAAATCTCTCATATTTAGAAATGTGAAGCCACTGTCTAAATATCAACAACATATGCTATAAGCAAATTTCCTATAATTTTCTCACATATATGATGAGCAAATGGTTCTGAATGTATTTTCATGCCCAAATCCGTAATTCTGGATTTTACGTTCCCTCTTCAATAAGAAAGGGACAGAGTTTACTACATGAGGAATATTATGTGAGAATATTTTAACCTTCATTTTCCAATGGTCACTTTCTTTGTCTCACACACAATTCTTCTGGCTTTACTACTTTCCAGTCACTGGGAATAGCTTTGCTCTGGGGTGCTGCGGTTCCCAGTGTCTGACATTCCTGCCTTGTCCTCATCCACACACAACCGCCTGCCTGAGGGCCAAGCTACTCCCTGAAAACAGCACGCACCTCGTCTTCCAATCCTCTTCTGACTTGGACCTGTTTTTCCGGGCTGCTCTTTGTTTCTCCTCAAGCCGCTTTTTTTCTTCACTAGCTTGATCTAGAGTAAAAACATCAATAAACACGGTAAGAGAGCCACCATCCACTCGGATCAGCATCTGCCCTTGTGCTAGAAGACAGAGCCCACAGTCAGACACCAAGTCAGACTTCAGCACACTGGCAGGGGTGCAGCTGGCCTTCGAGATGCCATCATCTCTTTTGACAGCTTATGGCTTTAGCAACCTCTGCCTTCACCACAAAGAACCAGCTCATTCTTAAGGCCAAAAACATTAAGTTGAGCTGCTTCAATGAAAACTTGGGTGGAAAAGTGGAGTAAATGTAAAATTTTCTAAACTCTTAGACCTCACAGAACTCCCTCAGATTCCATTCCCAAGAAATTCACATAATCCTCCGAAGTGCTGCTGCTCTGTCTCACTGCTACCTCTGACACTGCACGGGATGATCCGCCCTGCGAGTGACAGGACACTGGGCAGCAGACCTGGCCTCCAGATGCCCCCTTCCTGAGTGGTGACAACCACAGTCTCTAGATACTACCATACATGTCCTGGGGGAGAATGGCTTCCTTTCTGAAGAACCACTGAAGAAACTGTACACTTTAAGATTAAAAATGTTGTAATTATCCAAGCGGAGGCCAGACTTTTCTTTGAAGCTCAGAGGTGAAATGTGAATTGTGAAATACACAGTAGTTAGAATATAAAGTTCATAAAGATGCCACATTGCCCACCAACATGTAAGATATGCCTCTGGCCACAGGCAGTACATTAAGTTACCAGGGGAGTAACACTGAAGCAACGAATCTGAGTTACTAAAGTCTACCCTGATTCCCAAACTTAAGACAAAAGTTACTCACTTTAAATTTAAAAGTGTGAGATCGACTGAAAAAAGCTAGTACCCAATGACACTGACAGTCACTGGGAATGAGAGGGCCGTCGGCCCCAAAGAACTACGAAGCACATGGGCAGTGACTGCTTACCTATTTCTCCATTCTCCATGGCTCGGATGTCAGGCCGCAACCTGCAGTCAGTCTTAGGGATCACACTCTCCATTTCCCTGTCCACTTCATTCAGGACCATTGCAAAGCTAGTGAAATTATACATCTGAAAGAAGCGAGGCAGGCAAACTAACATGAACCAAGGCATGACCCAAACAGTCCCCGAAGAGGCTGTCTGATGTGACAGCGACCCTCGATCCGGCTGGTCAGCCTTCTCAGGTCACATGTCTAAATGGTTCCATCCAAATCCACACCACTGTCGGTATTCACATCCAAGCAGTCATATGCAAGCCTTACAGAATAAACACCCTCCGTTACTACGTAGAACTACAAGCAAAATCAACATTCCTTTGTCTCCATTAAATCCTTACTGGGTGTGGAGGGTTTAATGAGATGGCATCTGCTGGCTTAACACATCCCTACCGGCTTGACCACCAGTGGTACACACATGACTGTCCCATCGGTGGCACGGGCAGTCCCAAGTGGCTCTACAGCCGTGCATGTATGGGCCTGTTGGGAACACGTTAACCAGGGTTGATCTTATCCAAAGTGACTACTACAGAAGCACCCAGCACATCCTCCAGCTTGACACCAGAATGGATGGTGCCACAAATGTGTGGGGCCTCTAGGAAGAGGGGGAGTAGTCCAGGAGGCCAGCAGGGGACAACTGATGACAACTGTTGACAACCTGTCTACCGCTCAGTGCTGCCTGGCAAAGGGTACCATCACAGCTGGATGTGAACAGGGTGGCCATGCGGAGCAGGCCAGCCTCACCTGGGCAGAATTTGGAGGCCGTGGGGCTATTCGCCACAGGAGGGCACTGCCCGGGATGACAAACACGCTCTCCGAGTCCGGCATGGGCATCTCATCTGACTCCTCCGAGCTGCTCATCTATGAGAGGGACAGGTGGACAGCACTTCAGGAAAAGCTTTTAAAACATACATGTACACATATGCACTGCAAAATGACCTCAGTTTATGCACCCTGGAGAAAATTAACTGTATGAGGGCAGAGACACTAAGCCCCTTTTTTCTGCTGCAAAGCATTATTTTCCTTTGGTCCGAGGCTTGGGAGAGGGCTGCCTAACCACAGCAAGGAGAGGCTCAGGCAGAAACCCTGCTACCCAGAGACACAGAAGACCCCCTCAGAGGCTACTGCTCTCCAGGAAGTCACAGAGTCTGGGTCTGTGCTGGCAGAGCTCAGAATGTGACAGTCCCAGAGGACCTGGTTCAGGCCACAGAGTCTGCTGCTCATTCTGGAAGAGGGCACAGCTGATCTACTGGTTCTGCAGCCTCAAGAGACGCTGGGGCCCCTGCACTTCTGGCCAGCGTGCGGAAGCAGCAGCCCGTGCCCTCCAGAGCCATAGCACCACAGTCACAACAGAAACCAAAGGCAGTGCGGGAGGCCTGCAGATGCGAACTGACCAGGCGTGACAGCCTCCACCTGACGCATGTGGCGGTCATGGCCAGTGAGCAATCGGAAGCTAACCACAAAACATGGTGTCGGTGTTCCTGAACAAGGTCCCGACAGTTGCAACTGGAGAGAGAGGAGACTGAAGAGAGGGAGTCTCTTACTCTGTCCACTGCTAAAGCAAGAGACACATCTGCAGGCCGCAGGCACGCGGACAAGATGACATTGTCATACCTTACACCCTGACCTCCCTGTGGGTACAGAAGACCTGCACAAGTATTGTGAGCCTCTGGGGCTTTGTGTGTTTTATCAGCTAGTGTCACCTGCATTTAAGGGATCATCATCATCATCTTTTTCTTCACTATAGTTTGTTTTAAAAGCTTCTGCTTTTTAAAGACAAAATAATTCACTGAGTATCTACTAAGTAAGTTCTAAGTATGCCAGGATGCCAGAGATGAATGGGAACAGCCTGACTTCCATGGGGCCTACACACTAGTGAGACATTCTGGGAACTACAGAAGGTTGCACCTGGGGAACCCTGAGCTAAAACCATCAGTGATGGAACCAGGATGGATCACGGATGCATCTGGGAAAGAGAGAATCTAGACAGCTGTTAGAACACTGAGGTTCCCTTGTCCTGCCTTCTCCACAGGCCAGGCCTCTGCTGGGTGCTCAGTCTACTCTGACTCTAGGTCGCTGGCCTACGGGAAGCTGCTAGCACCACTGCTGTATACACAAAGGGCTCATCGCTTTGAGGGGCTAACATCGTTCCCAACATCACAGGGAATGAATCAAACAATCAACTGGCTGAAACTTCAGTCTGTTTCAGGTTTCACCACCTGCAAGGAGGTGACGACACTGCTCCTCAGCTTCCCATGCCTGTGGGGAAGTTCAGGAGCCTGAGATGCACACAGGAAGGAGGGGGCCAGACAAGGAGGAATGAGTGAGGGAAAGGCCACTTTTCTCCAAAGACTGACCAGACCCTTGGGGGACGTGAAGGATATTTCCTGGGATTCTGCCAACGTCCTCTGGTGTCCCCAGTCTGTGAGAAAGGCTGGACGACCAGTGTGCTGGTGAGGCCGTTCTTGGCAGCCTAACTTCTCTTGGCAGGAGCTGCCGCCACAGAAGGTGCTGGGACACTTCCCAGGGTCCTGGGACCTTTCTTCTCTAGCCCCAAAGGTTTCCTGACAACTGCAGGGAACCAGCTGCACACCTCACTGAGTCGGGGAAAAGCAGAAGTGTGCACACATGGCTGAAGGCAACAGAAAGAAAGAAAAAGGGCGATGCCATGGGAGAGCAACTCTGGCCACTTAGCAGAACAGAACGCTTTGCCTCGGGAACACAGTTATCTCTATTTACAAAGAAAGTCACAAATGTAACTTCCACTTTTGAGGAGAATGAAGACTTGTAAAATTCTGCATGGATAAGCAACAGGGAAGAACCCCAGAGCCCGCAATCTGGGGTCTGCAGTGAGGCCCAGGGGCCTGCATTTTTTTTGGTACCGGGGATCGAACTCTTCCTCTCGCTTATGCTTACGAGGCAGGCGGTGGAACCACTGAGCTAAACCCCCAGCCCTGGGGCCTGCATTTTTAACAAGCTGCCAGTCCAAGGATGTCCTGCAGCAGAAAGGACCCTGACGAGTCTTGCTCTAGGTGGAGACTCTTCTGAGCCCTTTACGTCTGTTAACAAACAAGTGGGTCCTATTATGATCCCATGCCTGAGGCTGAGACATGAGAATCCAACCCAAGCCAGGACTACTCGGAAACAGAGGGGCAGGATTCTGTCCCTAGTTCCTGGAGAGGACTGGGCCCTCAAACAAGTGTCTCTTGCCCAGGCAGCTGCACTCCCCCATTAGCTCTCAGCCGTTCTGCCTGGAGGGAAGGGACAGGGTTCTACCGAGAGGGAGAGCCTGCCAGAGGCAATGGGGAGTTCCGTGGACACTGACTGCCCCACAGAAAGAGCACCTACTGAGCGGAGAGCAGCCCGGTGCCTGGCCCCAAGAGCAGTGGTTCAGGACTAGGGAAACAAACCAACAAGAAAGAGCAGCAGGAAGTAAGGCTTCATCTCAGAGGACTCCGTACCTACTCAAGTCACTAAGCTGAACGCCAACTTCCCACAGCTGTGTGTGTTACATCAAAGTCCCACAGAGACCTGCTACCTATTGTAAAGGTACCACACAGCTATTTCCTGCGCAGGATCACGTCAAACATTTGCGACTAAGGCAGATATCTGCTCATTTAAAAAATGCAAGGAGAAACATTACATGCATTAGCAACACTAAAGCATAAATGTCAGTGCCTCGGTTTCAGGCCAGCTCCTAAAGGTTAGTGCAAATGTAACAATCCATTCATCCCTCGATACCACTGTACAGGATGTTCGTTCACCTGTTTGCTGTTCTTTTTCTCTTCAGTGTTTCTCTTATCATTTTTCTTGTAAGCCTCAAAAGTGGCAGGGTCAACACTGTACAGACACTCGGTCCACTTCCCATACAGCGCACAGAGCTTCTTCTTGCTGTCAAGAGAAACTGATGTTTAGTTAGCAGTTACAACAATCTGCTGTGATCAAATACTAGTATCAAGATTTTTGAGAATCAAGTTCTTAAGAAACACATTTCCTTGTAGAAGATTTTTCTGTTAGAATACTACTTTCCTAGTTTATGGCAGCAGGTCTTAATACTGACTTCTTTGGAACAACATCTACTCTAGTCAACATTTGAAACAGAAACTTTACCTTTTATCTTGGATGTAGCCTTCAACTTTGTGTAATTCCTTACCAAAAAGGCCACATGGCTTAAAATTCAACACACATTTGTCCCCAGTCCTGTGAAGGAAGTAGCAAGTTCAGATTACCATTCAATGCCATAGAAGCAGTAGAGAACACATAGTAACTATGATAACCTTTCTGGGGCAGCTGCTGTTTACTGATTATTTGTACCCTCAAGGCCCAAATGGGTACATTCTTGTCAGTCAATACCACCATAAAGAAAAGTACATGAGGTTCACAATGAATAAGCAACTTGCCTAAATTCCCAAGGTAGGATTCGAACCTAACAGCTTTTATGCTCCCTTACCTATTGAATAGGTAAAATGTCACCCTATGCCCTCCACATCAGTTAACACAAAGTAAACAATATCTGGAAAATGAGCTCAGAGTGGAACTAAGATTCACAGAGCTTGGGAAAGCTCAGCATTCACTCCATCTTCCTTAGTCAGAAGCTTCAGTGAATTCTATTCTTTAAATGAATGGGTTTCTTAAGTACTCAGCAGTTAAGACTGCCCAATATTTTGTTTAGTTCTGAGATAGTGCGTTGCTGAGTTGCCCCGGCTAGCTTCAAATTTGCAATCCTCCTGCCTCGGCCTGCTGAGTAGCTGGGATTGCAGGCCTGCATCACCATATCTGACCTATTGCCTGATTCTTAAATTTTCATTGGACTCTACTAAAGGTTTTTTTAAAAAATAAAGTCCACTACAATTGTTTAATGAAAACCGATACAATAAGCACCCAAAAGTGCCTTACTTGTGGTTTGTGATTTCCACATTGCCATACTGCTCAATCCAGAGTTTACCCACGATAATATTGTGCACACAGCAGGTAGGATTTGTCCACGTATATGCTTCATTATGTCTACAAAAAAAAGGACACACACACACAAAACCCAGGAGTTATTTTGTTTGACAAGTGCTTTGAAAAATGCTTCACACTAACTAGGCTCCTTTAAGGGAACTGAGCTCTAAAACAGGCACCAACTGCTTATGCTTTTTTTTTAATGGAGTGTTGCTACGTTGTCCAGCTTGGTATCAAATCTCCTAGGCTCAGGTGATCCTCCTGCCTCGGTCCCCCAAGAGGTTGGGGCTACAGGCACATGCCAGTATACCCATCTTATTCTTATTTTAAAAGGAAACAAAAGCTTGAAAAATAATTCCACATTTCCACTAAACTCCAAATAAACTTGAGCATCCCTAGTCTGAAAATCTGAAACCCAAAACTCTGCAGGACTAACATGATGCTCAAAGAGATTCCAATTTTGAGGCATTTCAGATTTTGGACTTTAGATTAGAGATGTTCAACTGATAAAGTCTATGTAACTATATATTCTCAAATCTAAGAAACTCCAAAATCTGAAGTGCTTCTGATCTCGAGCATTTCAGGTAAGGGATATTCAACCTATATATAATCATTTTAAGCATTCTAAAGTAACATATGAAAAGAGAAATTAAATTAGAAGCCTAATTTTAGACACCCCACTTCTGTGGGTGTCCTGTTCTATGAGTTCCATGCATGTACAGACCTGTGTAGTCTCCAACACAATGAGAATCCAGAACAACTCCATCACCTGCCAAAGATTTGCTAGCGCTGCGCCAGGCAGTCAAACCCTCCTCACTCCTCATCTCTGGATTCTTAATTCATCCTAAGCCTTAAACAGCTGATCTGTTTTGCAACGTATCAATGTTTTGCCCTTTCTAGGGTGTGAAGTAAATGGGATGATGTGGTATTAACCTTTTGATGTTAGCTTAATTTGTATGATGCGTTTGAAATTTGTGTTCTTCTATGTAACAATAATTCGTTCTCTTGTATAGCTGAGCAGTATTCCACTACGTGAGAGTATCATAGTTTAACCGGTCACCCAAAGAAGAGCATTTGGGTTTTTAGTTTCTGGTGATGATGAATAATGCTACCCTCAACATCTGCACACGTTTCTGTGTGAACATGGTTTTACTCTGTGTGCTGGCGTAGGGGTAGGCGTAGGTGTGAGGGAGCTCCCACCCCTCCATGATCTCGCCTCCAACCTTTGTGACAAGGGCCCTCTCCTCTGCCCTCTGACTGGGAAGCTGGGGTTTGAGCCTCTGTGCTGTCCGTACTTCCCATCACCAGGTCTGGCTTTGGGGCAAAGAGGTGAAAGCAGTACAGTGGAATCCTGGTACTCCTCACTAACTACTTCCAGGAGGTACAATGAGGACCCAGAATGACAAATATCAAGCAAGATGTTTTGCCTGGCACAAAATTTTTACATCAAATTTCATCAAGTACCAAATTCAGTGATTTTCAAAGTAGATGAGCACCAGAGAATGAATGCATAGGATTCTCAGTACCAGTTCCTGTAGCCAAGGAGAAAGACCTTTTCTGAGTTTTAGGAATTTGTGTGGCTGCCGCTGCCTCTGCGGAACAGGAGCTACAGGTTGTATGTAGTGGCTGCTGTGGGGCAGAGCTGAGATAAACAGGATTTCCCCTGCTCGCTCTCTACACCTTCCCACATCCTCTGATCAGAAAGGGCGGGTTTCTGTCCATTCCGCTTCTGCGTGACTTCTTCTAACTCTAAGCCAGAGAAATGGGAGGAAAAGAGCAAAGCAGGAATCTCACTGTCGACTCAGTCTTCAGACTTGATTTCTCTCCCTAGTCTGTCCGCCTTTATTCACTGTCCAATCCTTGGATTGTGGCTTTTGTCTCTGTCTGGGGTTTCTACTGGGATCAGCAAGAGGAAGAGGACGACGGTGTGCTTACTGTCTTAGCAGGAACTGCTTTTGAACGTAAAGCTAATCTGGCTAAAGAGGAAAACTCCTAATGCACCTACACCTCATGAATGCAACACAATGCTTCTCAAGGTGAATTCATTTTAAATAAAATATTGGTGCCATGATGTTCATAGGAACTTCCACAGAGCTAGTGATCAACTCTATCTTAGTAGATCCAGACACAAGGGTCAAATATGAAGATACTTTTTTCTTCTTCCGGTACCAGGGATCGAACTCAGGATCTTACACTTGCCAGGCAAATGTGGCACCGCTGAGCTTCCTTCCCCAGCCCAACTTTTTTTTTTTTTTTGCAGTGCTGGAGATCGAACCCAGAGCTTTGTGCTTGCTAGGCAAGTGCTCCACCCTGAGCTAGAGCCCCAGCCTGAGATAAACTTATTACAATACTCAGATTAACAATGGTTATGATCAGGCTTCTCAGGTTCTTTAACAAAGAGGTAAACACTGAGCCCGTGGTAAATGCTGTCGCTTTCAGGGTCTCCAATTCCTGAGCAATACGGTCAGGTCTGTGTAGATGCGTATACACTTCCAGGTGGGTGAGCATGACAAGCCGAGTGGCTTATTGCTTACTCAAGGAGCTCCAAGGTGATGGTTCCTTTCGGTTCTGCTTCTACACTCTTCCCCCAGAACTTCAGTTTGGGATAGATGGAGCCATGGAAGATGAAATCGTTGTTTAATCCTTCGGCATGAAACGCGCTGATTGGGGGGTGATGGCTGACCTGCTCAGAGATGAGTCTGAATCCAAGGTCATCTCTAAGATGGAAAAAAGAATAGCACAATTAATTCTATCACTGAACGTGCACATTATTGTCATTTCAGTCAGAAAGCAATGAAAATATTAAACAGGTTCAATGAAGTACATAATTATTTATCATCTTGGTGAAAGAACAACTTAATATATGAGAAACCATACAAATGTAACCCAGACAACCAAATCGAGTGTTGTTACAATGGTAGCTACTTGGACACGTTACAGAGCACCTGCATGGGTCAGGGTGACTGACACGAAATGGTAGTATTAGCCGTGTGAATAAAACTTGTGCCCTCACGTTACGTTAGAGAAATATAGTGTGTTCTCTTTACAGCATCCAGAGAATGTGATCGAAATTTGTACAAACAAGAAGGTGATATAGAGAAACTACAGTCAAATGAATTCACCTAATCATGTATAAATAAGGAACAGGCTCGTCAGGCAAACAGAACCAACCTGAGGATGCCTCCACTGCCTTCAAGGCATACAGCACACTCTTGGCAGGTATTCGAGCTAATGTACTTAATACAGCTCTACAGTAAAAACCTTGGGCCTTAGGGTCTACATAAAAAGGAGGATAATTAATCCCATGATGAGGCACACTCACAATACTTTTGATAATGATGCACTTTATGTCTGTTCCAGTATTTCGGACACAGCCTTTAAAGTCATGTTTCTTTTTTTTAAGACGGGAAGGAGTTTATTTATTTTTAATAAATTTTATCTCATTCTCCCCTGAAGCCTCTTCCCCTATGTACAAAATCTTTGTTCCCATTTTTCCCTTCTATTTTCACTTTTCTTGTCCCTTCCCTCCTTTCTCCCTCCTCCCTTGTTCTCCCCTTCCCACTTGAACACTTTCTTCCCATTTCCCAACATCCATCATACGTTTCAGTCCTTATTTCCACATTCAGTTCTGCATACCATAAAATCGTAAGTTTCACAGAAACAAGTATCAAAACTGTCCATTTGTTCCAGTCATACAGAACTATCTGGTGGTGCTCAAAATATGTTTTCCAGGCCAGGGATTTAGCTCAGTGGTTCCACCGCCTGCCTCGCAAGCGCAAGAACCGAGTTCGATCCCCGGTACCAAAAAAAAAAATCAGTTTTCCTTCTTCGGTGAGAAGCTATGTAAATCACGCAAATGCAAGCATCCCTAGGGCATGGGACAAGAGCTCACCGCACTAATTCGTAGGTTTCCCCCAGCAGCGGGTTGAAGGGCTTCCCAGTCCGCTCCCACTGCGAGGCCACCGCAGACACTGCAAACGCAGCTACACACTGTGGGGCAGAGATGGCACGAGTTACACAGGGCCTGGTGCATCCTCACCCTCTCAGGACTGAAACTGTGCTGAAGACAGTAATTGACAAAACTATTCTGAGGAGTTTAATTTTTTTCAATGGCTCTAGAAACAACATGGAGACGTGGATATTTATAAGGAAAAGTCCGAGTCTCTTCCTACGTGTTATACTCAAACATGGTGTTCATAATGCTCAAAGACTGCTACAAATTCTTTCAAGACTTTCTAAAAGTTCTCAAACCAAGTTACATTCATTCATTCATTTATTTTTTACTTTGAGACAAGATCTGGCTTATGCAGTTCAGGCTGGCCTTGAATTCACTATGTAGCTCAGGCTGGCCTCGAACTCACAGCAGTCCTCCTGCCTCGGCCTCCCTAGTGCTGGGATTACAGGTGTGCACCACAACCATGCTCAGCCAGCAAGTTACTTCTGATATACTTAAACATTTTTAAAGGACCACAGTCCTGCAGTATTTGAGGGAGATGAGTTCTAAGGCGACCCTTAGATGCCAAAATTTGAGGGTGCTCACGCTCATAAAATGCTGCAGTATTTGCATGTAACCTACACAATCCTCCCATACACATTAAATCATCTCTAGATTATAATACCTAGTATAACATAAAAAGTTATCCTGCATTGTTTATGGAATAATTACAAAGTCTGTACATGCTCAGTACAGATGCCATTTTTTCCTTAAATACTGTGCATTCAAGCTTGGTTGAACCTGAAGAACCCAGGGATATGGACAGCCAACTGTACATCACATTTATGGGGCGGGAGGGCCCTCAACGATTTAATTGGTGTCAAAGCCAATGAGGTTAGGAAAAGCTGATTTATATAAATGAAAGGACAGAAAGATTCAGGGTAGGATGCTCTTGCTTTGTGTGAAGGAGAACAACTACTCTCTGCCTTTGTCTCATCCACCCATGGCCATCGCAGAAATTTTAAAAGCTCATTCCCTGCTGTCTTGTTTGAATACACAGGGGTATGTGTACACAAGCACAGGCACAGGGACACGGAAGCACAAACGTGTGTACGCGTATACTCGTTCCTCCCTAGGAACTTGCTGAGATCTGGGGATGAAGGAAAGATGGGAAGGGCGGGAGGGAAAGGAAAGGGAGAGAAGATCAAGATGCCATGTGTATATGACCAATTCTCCGGATGAATGTATTTTTTATATACTGCAAACATATACTAATAAAAAAGGGATGGGGAATTTCTTAAGAAAGTTTCACAGAAATGGACTTTTCCCTCTGCTAACAATGCTACTTTCTAAAATGAAGATGAGAAACAGCTCCCAATATGCAGGTGTGGTGTGACCACCTTCTCCTTCTGAAATTCCCACTGGCCGTCCACTGGGAGCATTCTGCAGAGAAGGGGTGCGGGTGGGCAGGGGGACCTCTAGACATGCTGATAAGCACTAGGAACATTTCTCACTCGCACTGGACTTTGCTCTAGTTGTGTGATAGGCTGGGGAAGGGGGTGGGAGAAAAGTCTCGAAGATATCAAACCTTTTCCCAGGGCTTGATAACATACCTGCATTCTTTCCACGGGGTCAGAAAATGAACTGGCCTTGTGGATGAGGTAAGTATGCTCCATGTATTCAGTTAGTCGCTGTAGGAAGCTCAAAGGCTCATTAAATATAACTGGCATTGTGATCTTGGAGAGTTCCTATTTAACAAGAAAACTGAACTGTTATGTCCAACATACACAGCAAACTTATCTCTGCTAGCTCATATAACAAGTTCCTCCAGAAAATTATACCCTATAAAATTTAATCAAGTTCAGTTCAATTTCACAAATCTTTTCAGGGTACCTAAAAATGTGAAGTACAGTATTCTAGACCTTGACAGGAATATAAAGACCACCCAAACCTCCTTGGCTTCATGGAGAGCACAAGCGAGTGGCAAGCACGAAACTACTGTTGAGTCTGCTTAGATCAGAATTAAGAAATGGGATATAAAAGTGATGGGGACAAATTTAAAGACCCAATCCAGAAATGGGCATCTGAAATGAATAAACACTTCTCAGATGAAGAAATAGAGACAGCAAATAAATGAATGAAAAAATGTTCAACATCACTGGTCATTCAAGAGTTGCAAATTAAAATGCTGAGATTCTAGCTCACGCCAGAAAGAATGGTTGTCCTCAAAAAATGAATCAATAACAAATGTTGGAGGGGCTGTGGGGAAAAAGGAACCCTTCTCCACTATTGGTGGGAGTGCAGACTGGTGCAGCCACTGTGGAAATCAGTGTAGAGATTCCTCAAAAAACTAAAGTTAGGGCCAGAGATTTAGCTCAGTGGTTCCATCGCCTGCCTCTCAAGCGATGGACCAGAGTTTGATCCCCGGTACCAAAAAACAAAACAAAAAACTAGAGTAGAGGTTCCTTTTGACCCAGCTATTCCCCTTCTTGGTATCTTCCCAAATTAAAAGCATCCCAGCACATGGATACATACATATCCATGTGTTTTGTTTTTGTTTTTGTTTTTTTTCCCCTTCCCTTGCCCTCCCTTCACCCCCTCCACCCTTCCCTATTTGCAAAGACCTTGTTTCCATTTTTTTCCTCTTCTCATATTTTTTCCTTTCCCTTTTTTCCCTTCCCCTACCCCTCCCAATTCCCCTGCTCTTTTAGACCTTTTCTTCCTGTTATACATTTTTTAAATTACAATATTAAGATCTAGGAGACATTACCACAGATTTTACAGAATTTAAAAGGATATAGAAAGCATATTACAAAAATCTGTTTTGAAATAAATTTGACAACTTCTAAGAAGTTCCTTGGAAGACAAATTAATGAAACTAACTCTGGAGGAAATACAAAATTTGAATAGCACCTATTAAAGAAAGTATATTCCTAGCTTGAAAACCTACCTATATGACCACACCAGGCTCATAAACATTTTAACTGATAAATTATATCAAACAAAGCATAAAAAAGAAGGAATACTTCTCCCCTCATTTTAGGAACTCAACATTGTGCTAATCCTAAAACTGGATAAAGATAATAGAAGAAAAAAGTATGAACATAGATAGAAATTTGTTTAACAAAACAAACTATTGGAAGTCAGATCTGGCAGGATGTAGAAAGTGGTGCTGTTATAGGGATGGCAGTGTTGGTTCAGCATTGGAAGATCCACCCCCAAAAGTCAGCATTTTAACAGAGGAAAGGAAGAAGCCATATGATCCTGTCACTAGTTGGAGAAAAAGTATGGGACTAAATTCTACAGCTGTTTATGGTAAAAGCTATCAGGAGACTGGAAGTAGAACAGAAACTTCTCAACCGATTAAAGACATGTACTCCATACTTCCAGCGAGAATGCCTTATATGAATGGAGAAGATACAATGCTTTCTCCTTAAGGTGGGGAACAAGGGCAGATATGCTTACTCTTCATCTGTCCATTAAACTTTGAAACCTAGTCCCCACAAAAATAGTCTGGCAATAAAATGACACAACTAGGATAGGACTGGCACGGCAGAAGCAAAATCTTTATATGTATGTAGATGAAATGATCATCTACAGAGAAAATACTAAGAAATCTCTAGGAGCTCCTAGAACTTGTACTTGAATTTAGCAGGATTAGAAAACACAAGGTATATATAAAAACTCAGGTCTGTGTATACTTGCTATAAATGAAGAATTGGATTTTGAAATTTAAAAGTTATGTAGGAGTACAAAGGACCTAGAAAAGTTAAAAACAAAAACAAAACAAAAACAGTGTTGGAAGATGTTTAGTACCTAATTTTAAGACTTCATCTAAAGCAACAGTAATCAAGGCAGTGTTGGTGTAAGGAAAGACATATAGATCATTGGAATAAAACAGAGAATCTAGAAATAGAACCACACATACATGGTCCACTGAGTTTTGGAAGATTATTTAACATTAGCATTTTATACAATATAAACTCAACTCAAGAGCCGAGGAAGAGACAGTGTTTTCAGCAAATGGCACTAGAACACCTGGTATCTGTATATAAAAAATTAATCTCAACCCTTTTTTTCCATACATGAAAATAACTTGAAGGGATCTATGAACCTAAATAAGAAAGCCTAAAAGTATAAAACTTTAAGAAGAAATTATAAGGGAAAATATTTATGAATTCAGGGTAGGCAAGGACTACCTAGGATACAAAAAACATGGTGTAAAAGAAAAAAACTGATGAGATTCCATCAAAATTTAGAACTTTAAATGACATCATTAAAATGAAAAGTAGTCCTTAAACAGACCATATTTACAATGCATATAACCTATGACCAGAATATATAAAGAAATCTTAGAGCTCATTAATAGACAACCCAATTAAAATGTAGACATAAGAAGATGATAAATAGCCAGCATAGCACAAGGAATGGAGTGCAACTCTAGAATCAGAAAAATACTAATCAGTATAATAATAAGATTGAATTATACACTCATTAGGGAGATGAAGTTAAAAGTTTTAAAAGCCTTGTCATGACTTTTTCTTTTTGTTGGATTCTCCCCCTTTGCGTTTAATTTGTCATGCCCAATGGATTCATTCTGCTGGGTTTCCTGGGGTTGTGATCCTCATTGTCTTTTCCCAGGGTATTGTCTAAAATTTTTTGGAGTGCCACTTTGGTATTCATGAAGTTCCTGAGGTACTCTTTATCATCAAAGTATCTTATTTCTCCATCCATTTTGAAAGCTAGTTTTGCAGGGTACATCAATCTGGGTTGGAGGCTGTTTTCCTTTAGGGCTTGAAATATGTCACTCCAAGCTCTTCTTGCCTTAAGGGTTTGCACTGAGAAGTCTGTTGTGATTCTGATGGGCTTTCCTTTGTATGTGATTTGTTTCTTTTCTCTCACTGCTTGTAGAATTTTGTTCTTCTGTTGGATTTCTGGAATCCTATTATATGCCTATGTGTAGATTTTTTTTGATCAAGGCTAGCTGAAGTCCTATATGCCTCACTTATCTGTATGTCAAGTTCTTTTCCCCTCCTTGGGAAGTTTTCTGCCATCACTTCTGTGAAGTTTTTTTATGTCACCTGCATTCTCTCCTCTTTCTTCATTGACTCCAATCAGTCTTATGTTGTTATTCTTCTTTGCATCATCTAGCAGCTGTTGGATTGATTTCTCGTGTTCCCTTGCAATTTTTCTTTTCCTCCTAAGTGCAATCTTATCTTCTATATGTGAAATTCTATCCTCACATTGTTTCATTCTGCTGCACAGACTTTCGATGTAGTTTGTAATCTCTTGGAAATCTGTTTGTATGTTTTATGGATTCCATTTGTTTCCTATGTTGGGATTCCATCATGTTCCTCAGATCCTCTATTTTTTTTATCTGTGTCCTCTCTAGATTTATTTATCATGTCTTGCACCATGATCAAAATCTTTGCTGTTATCTGAGTAATTATTTCTGATTTCATTTTTCCCAGATCCTCTTGTATTGCCAGTTCAGAGAGTCCAGGTGGTTGAGTGTCAGACTGTTCCATCTGGTTTCCCTTTGGGGTTGCTGCAGGTGATCTGGAAGTCTGTTTTTGAGGCTTGTTTATGTGTCTTCTCGTTTCCACTTGGGGGGGGGTGCTTCTGGCACCCACGCGGCTCACCTTCTCTACGCTAGGATCTTGGGATGGAGGCAGGGGAGCTTCATTCTGGGTGCTGGGACCGGCCGAGCTTCTCTCCCCTAGGAGCCTGGAATGGAGGCGGGGAGCTTCCTTCCAGGTGCTGGGACTGGCTGAGCTTCTCTGCCCTCGGAGCCTGAGATGGAGGCAGGAAGCTTCCTTCTGGGTGCTGGGACCAGGTCACCTTCTCTGCCCTAGGAGCCTTCTCTGCCCTAGGAGCCTGGGATGGAGGTGGGGAGCTTCCTTCAGGGTGCTGGGACTGGCTCACCTTCTCTGCCCTAGGAGCCCCAAGGAAACCAAGTGATGTGACAGTGAAGTGATGTCCGGCGGGATCCCTTTTGGTGCCATGTTGTCACACACACCTCTGCAGTGAACATGCTGGCTCAAGGCTCCGTTTACCGGGCTGATTTAAGCTCCATCAACATCTGAGTTACCTCTCAAAGCAGACCCACATCCATGTTTATAGTGGCACAATTTGTATAGGTAAATCTTGGAAACAGCCCAAATGCCCATAACGAATGAATGGATAAAGAAGATGTGGGTTTTTTTCACACAATGGAGTACCACTCTGCCATAAAGAAAGATGAACTTGAGACATTTACAGCTCAGTGGGTGCACTTTGACACCATACTTTAAAGTTGAATAAAGTGAACATACATGTTTAAATACCACATTGTTTCTCTGGTATGAGAAACAAAGTAGAAATAAGGACTGAAGTATATAACAGATATCGGGAAATGGGAAGAAAATGTTCAAATGGTAAGGGAAGAAGGGAGGGGACAGGGAGAAAGGAATGTACAAGAAAAAAGTGAAAAAAGGAAAAAATGGAAACAAAGCTTTTGTACAGGGGGGAGGGGGACTTGCAGGGAGGGAGAAATGGGAAAAAAAAAGAGGCAGGAGGTACCACGTACAGGTGCACTTTCCCTATGATGAGTGTTATCATGTATGACTAAAATGTACGAATAAATGTTTTGCTATTAAAAAAAGGGATGGGGACACAGAAAGAAAAAATCTTCATATTGGTGTTAAAATAATTAACGGAGGGGCAGGCTGAGATGTAGTTCCAGTGCTCTGGTTTCCCACATAAGCCAACTAAAACCGAACTCAATGTAAAAACTGTGGCTTTTCCACTCAGAACTGCCAGACTCACCTCTCATTCACAACTGTCCTCTTTAACCAAGCAAATCTACTTTCTTTGTCTGAGCCTCTCAAAGAATATCATATAAAACTTCTCCACTCCTTGCAGGAGTGCTGAACTGCTTAAGGTCTGTGGCTGCCTCAGTCATGAGTCACTGCTCAAATAAACTCATCAAAATCTCAAGTGCTAGCTTGTGCCTAAAGTTCACCTTTTAAGAGTGGCTAAGGATCAACCAGATATGTCAAAAACTTGAGACTTGGAGACTGGATAAAGATGTGTTTTGTTTTTTTAAAAAATAAAATGGAGTACTACTCAGCCATAAAAAATGAGAAACTAGAGGCATTTATAGCTAAATGGACACACATTGAGGCCACACTGTTAAGTGAAATAAATAGGACACGCATGTGTAAACACCAAATAGCTTCTCTGAAAGTATAAATAAGAATCAAAATGAGAGGCAGGTCTGCGCACACCCTACCGAGGTCCTGAGTCACGCGGAACATGCCGAATCAGCCCACTGCAGACAGGCAGGTCTGCGGACACCCTACTGAGGTCCCGAGTCTCGCGGAACACGCTGAATCAGCCTGCGCCCTGGCAACAATCCACTGGACCCCGAGCCCCCCCCCCACTCCTCTGTACAGCCACCTGGTTCCACACTACAAAGATGCAGAGGACACCGGATCACTAGACGATGGTACTGAGTGCTGCTGTTCCTGGCCCAGGGGTAGGGGCTTCTGAGCAGCCATCCCACTGCTCCTGGTCCAGAGGAAGGGGAATCTCAGCCACCATCCATCCCACTGCTCCCAGCCCACAGGAAAGGGCTTTTGGGCCACCATCCCTACGAGTGCTCCCGGCCCCTGTCCCACCTCACCTGGCTCAGAGGAGGTAATCCGTGCAGGCGCCAACAGAGCCCGCCCCCCAGTCGAAATGAGAAAACACGTAAAAAGTCTCAAAACCAGACTTCCAGATCACCTACAGCAACCCCAAAGGGAAATGAGATGGAACACGCTGATACTCAACCACCTAGACCCACTGAACTGGCAACAAAGTGGGATCTGGAAAAAATGAAATCAGAAATAATTTCTCAGATAACAGGAGCAGTTGTGCCCCTAGTGCAAGACATGATTAATAAATCTAGAGAGGAGCTCAGGAACATGATGGAATCCCAACATAAGAAACAAATGGAATCCATAAAACAGATGCAAATCGATTTCCAGGACATGAAAAACTCCATTGAAAGTCTACACAGCAGAATGAACCAATGTGAGGACAGAATTTCAGATATAGAAGATGAGATTGCAAATAGTGACCAGGAAAAGAAAAATTGCTTCAAAATTATAAGGGAACATGAGAAATCAATCCAGCAGCTTCTAGATGATGCAAAGAAGAATAAAAAAAGACTGACTGGAGTCAATGAAGAAACAGGAGAGAGTGGAGATGACATAAAAAATCTCTTCACAGAAATAATGGCAGAAAACTTCCCAAGCAGGGGAAAAGAGCTTGACATACAGATAAGTGAGGCATACAGGACTCCAAATAGCCTGGATCAAAAAAAGTCTACACACAGGCATATAATTGTTAAGATTCCAGAAACACAACAGAAGAACAAAGTTCTCCAAGCAGTTAGAGAAAAGAAACAAATCACATACAAAGGAAAGTCCATCAGAATCACAGCAGACTTCTCAACACAAACCATCAAGGCAAGAAGAGCTTGGAGTGACATAGTCCAAGCCCTAAAAGAAAACAGCCTCCAACCCAGATTGATGTACCCTGCAAAACTAGCTTTCAAAATGGATGGAGAAATAAGATACTTTCATGACAAACAGCACCTTAGGAACTTTGTGAATACCAAACCAGCACTCCAAAGAATTTTACACAATATCCTAGGAACAGACATTGAGGATCACAACCCCAGGAAGCAAAGCAGAGTGAACACATTTGGCATGACAAGAAAATAAATGTAAAGGGGGAGAACCCAACAAAAAGAAAAAGTCATGGCAATTACAAGTCAATACATTTCAGTTATAACCATCAATGTTAATGGTCTCAATTCACCAATCAAAAGAAAGAGACTGGCAGAATGGGTCAAGAAGCAAAATCCAACAACATGCTGCATACAAGAAACACACTTCATTCAAAAGGAAACTCATAGACTGAAAGTTAAAGGGTGGAAAACAATACTCCATGCGACAGGAGCCCCCCAAAATGCAGGAGTAGCTATCCTCTTTGCAGATCAAGTAGACTTCAAACCAACACTGATTAAGAGAGATGAAGATGGACACTACATCCTTGTAAAGGGAAGAATCCAAGAGGAAGAGATGACAATCATAAATATCCATGCACCAAACACTAGTGCGCCCAACTATATAAAACAAATACTAACAGACATGAGAAGTCATAAATGCACTAATACAATTGTAGTGGGGGACCTCAACACCCCAGTGTCACAAATAGAGAGATCAACTAGACTAAAAATAAGTAATGAAATACTAGAACTCAATCGAACTCTTGAACAAATGAACTTAACATGTTTACAGAGTCTTCCACCCCACAAAATCAGAATACACATTCTTCTCAGCTGCACATGGGTCATTCTCCAAAAGAGACCACATACTCACACATAGAACATGTTTAAGTAAGTGCAAAGGAATTAAAGTTATCCCCTGTATATATTATCAGACCATAGTGCGATGAAATTGGAGATCCATAGCAAAAGAAACTCAAAAAATTTCATAAACATGTAGAAATTGAACAACACACTTCTGAATAACCAATAGGTCACAGAGGAAATTAAAGAAGAAATCAGACAGTTCCTTCAATTAAATGACAATGACAATACAACATATCAGAATCTATGGGACACAATGAAAGCAGTCTTACAAGGGAAATTCATAGCATGAATACGCATATTAGGAAAACAGAACGAGCCCAATTAAACAACCTGATGCTGCACCTCAAGCTTCTAGAAAAAGAAGAACAGGACAACCCCAGAGCTCAGACAAGGGAGGAAATTATAAAGATCAGAGGGGAAATCAATGCCATGGAGACTAAGAGAACGATACAAAAAAATCAATGAAGCCAAGAGTTGGTTCTTCAAAAGAATCAACAAAATTGACAAACCCTTAGCCAAACTTATCAGAAAAAGGAAAGAAAAGGCCCAAATCCATGCAATTAGGAATGAAAAGGGTGAAATGACAACAGACCCAGCAGAAATACAGAGGATCATCAATACCTACTTCCAGAACCTATATGCCAATAAGATGGACAACACAGAAGAAATGGACAGATTCCTAGATACATATGCATTACCAAAGTTGAACGAAGAAGACCTAAAAATTCTGAACATCCCAATATCAACCAATGAAAAAGAAAATGTCATTAAAAACTTATCAGCTAAGAAAATCTGGGGCCCTGATGGCTTCACTGTTGAATTCTACAAGACATTTAGACAGGAACTGCTGCCACTACTGTTTAAACTCTTCAGTGAAATTGAAAGGGAAGCAATACTACCAAATTCATTCTTGGAAGCAAGCATCACCTTGATCCCCAAAGCAGAGAAAGACCCAACCGAAAAAGACAAATATAGGCCAATCTCACTAATGAACACAGATGCAAAAATCCTTAATAAGATACTGGCAAACAGGATGCAGAAGATCATCAAGAAGATCATACACCCTGATCAAGTGGGATTCATCCCAGGGATGCAGGGATGGTTCAATATACGAAAATCAATCAATGTAATACACTCTATTAATAGAGCCAAGGACAAAAACCATATGATTATCTCCATAGACGCAGAAAAAGCATTTGACAAAACCCAACATGCATTTATGATAAAAACCCTACAGAAAATTGGAATAGATGGTTTCTACCTCAAACTGATAGAAGCCACCTATGAAAAACCAACAGCCAATATCATACTGAATGGTCAAAAACTGAAATGCTTCACACTAAAATCAGGAACAAGACAAGGATGTCCACTATCAACACTCTTGTTCAATATAGTTCTGGAAACATTAGCCACGGCAATTAGACAAGAGAAAGAAATAAAAGGAATAAAGATAGGAAAGGAAGAAGTCAAAGTGACATTATTTGCAGATGACATGATACTCTATATAGAAGACCCCAAGAACTCCACCAAAAGTCTTCTACACTTAATAACCAAATTCAGTCAAGTAGCTGGTTACAAGGTCAACACACAAAAATCAATAGTTTTCCTCTACACCAATGACAGACTCACTGAGAGAGAAATAGGGCAAATAATTCCTTTCACAATAGCATCCAAAAAACTGAAATACCTAGGAATCATCCTAATGAAAGAAAGCAAAGACCTCTTCTCTGAAAACTATGGCACTCTGAAAAGAGAGATTGAAGATGATATCAGAAAATGGGAAGACATCCCCTGCTCCTGGGTAGGAAGGATTAATATAGTGAAAATGGCCATACTTCCAAAACTGCTATATAGATTCAATGCAATTCCAATTGAGATCCCAGCAGCATACTTCATGGACCTTAAGAAAACAATCCACAAATTCATTTGGAGCAAGAAGAGACCCAGAATAGCAAAAGCAATTCTAGGTAACAGAGACATGGCAGGGGGTATCACAATCCCCACCCTGCAACTATACTACAAAGCTGCTGTGATAAAAACAGCATGGTACTGGCAAAGAAACAGACCTGAGGACCAGTGGAACAGATTAGAAGATGCAGAAACAACGCCAGACACACTCAGCCATCTCATCTTCGATAAAGGAGCCAACCACCCTCACTGGAGGAAAGATAGCCTCTTTTATAAATGGTGCTGGAAAAATTGGGCTTCAACTTGCCAAATATTAAAATTAGACCTATATCTCTCACCATGCACTAAATTCAAATCAAAATGGATTAAAGATCTAAGTAGTAAAATAGAAACTCTGAACCAGTTGGAACAGAGGTTAGGTAGAACCCTTGAAGACATTGGTGTAGGAAAAGATTTTATGAACAAAACCTCAGTTGCCCGTGAACTAGCACAAACAATCAACAAGTAGGATCTCTTCTTATTAAAAGGCTTCTGCACAGCAAGAGAAACCTCCAGCAGTGTGAAGAGACAACCCGCAATGTGCGAAAAAATCTTCACCTGCTCTTCCTCAGACAAAGGTCTACTATCTCAAATCTATAAAGAACTTAAAAAGATCAGACCTCCCAAACTTAAAGACCCAATCCGAAAATGGGCATCTGAAATGAACAGGCATTTCTCATAGAAAGAAGTAGAAATAGCAAATAAATACATGAAAAAATGTTCAACGTCACTGGTCATTGGAGAGATGCACATGAAAACAATGCTAAGATTCCACTTCACTCCAGAAAGAATGCCTGCTACCATGAAATCAACCAATAACAAATGCTGGCAGGGCTGTGGGGAAAAAGGAACCCTGCTCCACTGCTGGTGGGAGTGTAGACCGGTGCAACCACTGTGGAAATCAGTATGGAGATACCTCAAAGAACTAGGACTAGAAGTCCCATTTGATCCCACTATTCCACTGCTGGGGATCTTCCCCAAAGAATTAAAAGAATCATACCACAGTGATATATGTGTGCCCATGTTCATAGCAGCACAGTTTGTGACAGCTAAAACCTGAAAACAGCCCAAATGCCCATCAAGTGGAGACTGGATAAAGAAAGTCTGTTTTATAAAATGGAGTACTACTCAGTCATAAAAAATGAGAAATTAGAGACATTTATAGCTAAGTGGATGCACATTGAGGTGATACTCTTAAGTGAAATAAATAGGACACACATGTGTAAATACGAAATAGTTTCTCTGGTGTGAGAAACTGAAAGTGTAAATAAGGACTAAATGTGTAATAGGTAATGTGAAATAGGAAGAAAAGGGGCAAAGGGGAAGGGGAAGTGGGAGGGCTAGGGGAAAGGATAGAAGGGAATGGGATTAATATGAGAAAATGGAAAAATAGGAAGAAAATCTTTGTAAATAGGGAGGGATGGAGGGGTTGAAGGGAGGGCTGGGCAAGGGTGAAAAATAAGAACCAAGAGAGATTATGTAAAGGTGCAAATTTCCAATGATGAATGTCATTATATTGTATACCTAAAATGTACCAATTATTAGAATGAATAATCGATAATGTAAAATAGGAAGAAAAGGTCCAAAGGGGTAGGGGTAGTGGGAGGGGCAGGGGAAAGGAAAGAAGGGAAAGGAAAAATGATGAGAAATGGAAAAAATGGAAATAAAGTCTTTGTAAATAGGGAAGGGTGGAGGGCGTGAAGGGAGAGGTAGGAATGGGGAAAAAATAAGAACCAAGATGCATCATGTAAAGGTACAATTCCCAATGAGAAATGTAATTGTGTTGTATACCTACAATGTACTAATAAAAGAATTTAATAAAAAAAAATCAAAATGAGTAACTGATAATGTGAAATAGGAAGAGAAGGTCTAAAGGGGTAGGGGAAGTGGGAGGGGTAGGGGAAAAAAGGGAAAAGAAAAAATACGAGAAAAGGAAAAAATGGAAACAAAGTTTTTGTAAGTAGGGAATGGTGGACGGGGTGAAGGGAGGACAGGGAAATGGGGATAAAATAAGAACCAAGATGCATCATGTAAAGCTTCAAAATCCCAATGATGAATGTAACTGTACTGTATACCTAAAACGTACCAATAAACTTAATGGAAACAAAACAAAACAAGAGACTGATTTTAGCTGACAATGCTGAGCTTTTCTGAGCCTACATCTCTGGTATGAGCTGTGGACTAGAATACTTTTGCATTTTATAGAATGCTTTTAAGTTTTGCCTGCAAGACTGGTACTCTCACAGCCCTCTCAAACAGTTTAATGACTGGGCAGGACTCTGACCTAAACTGCAATCTTTCGACTCTGTTCACCTTGTGCTGGCAGCAAGCAAGACCAGCCTCAGCTCCTTTCCAAAATTCAGTGACAAATCTATCTTCCCATTCTCTGGAATATTCTGATGGGCTTCCCAAACTTCTCCCTCTTCCTTGGGAATCTGGTGTCTCTTGAGTCCTGCGGGCTAAAGTCACCCGGTCAGGTGCCTGGTCCTGAGGTGTGATCCAGGCTGAACACTAAAGGACTGTTCTGACTCCCCTCCCATCTGGACGACTAAAAATAATGTGACCTTCACCAAACTATAACTGGGTGCACTCCAACAAATCAGCTCATTCATTACTATAAAACACAGAGAGCACAGGCAGACAAGTGGCAGCTCAACCTAACTGAAAGAAATGGTAGACTTACTGCTGCCTCACTAGGGAGGCGAAGGAGAACAGGAATCTATTATGTGGAGAAAGAGAAGAGGTTCACTGTGTACATCTGAAGGTGCCCCTAACCGGAGATTCACTCTCAGGACAAGTCAAGACATGACTTATTTGAAATGACCCAAGCTCCTTCTCAGCTATTTAAAAAATACCCTTTTTCTTTTTAAAACTAACAGAGGAATATAAACTCTCTTAGTATAATAAAAATGTTTCTTCACTTCCTTATACTATTCCTGTCCCAGAGGCAAAGTACCAGCAAGAGTTTAGGATTCATGCCAGTTTGTATACATCCGCATGTGTGTATTTATGGGGGGGCATTTTCTTTCTGTGCTTGGGGGTTCTCACACACATGCAAGGCATATACACTGAGCATATGAAGTTTTTGTAATCACCTGCACTGCCATGCTAAGACCACTTAACCACACGCATTGCATTGCTGGCTCCATCCATCATGAGCTGTGCAACTTTGCCAAATTCACCTGGGTGCCAGTTTCTTCAACAGTCATACGATATTAAGGTACCTACCACAAAGCACTGCTACAAGACTAATGAGACGGGCTCTGGGAATGTAAGGAAATGCTACATAAATTCGTTCCATTTGAAACAAAGCCCACATACAGACACACCATGCACTACATAGTCACAGCTCTTTCAGAACACAGGAAGAAATGGCTTTAACGTGGGTTTCTTGAATGGATTTCTGGGTCAAAGGCACACTGGACTACTATTTGTATTTGTATAGAGACTACCTACGCTACACGTGTCCCCAGAAGGCTTTACCAGTTTATATTCCCACCATTGCTGCGTGAGTCAGATCCTCTTTTAACATCAAAGCTGTGGAGAGTGGCATACTCCTTCCGGCCTGTCCAGTCCTGTCCATGTCACTAAACCGGTATGGAAACAAACAGGCACAGGATGAAAGCCTCACCCACAGCCAGCCCTGACCTGGAACACCCCGTCTCTTCCCTCGATTCCTCCGCACCCATCCAGATGTCCAGGCCCGCTCAAGCCTCTCCTCCCGCTCATGGCTTCCGGTTCCCTCCAGCGCCTGGCACACACACGAATTAGATCACATAGTAGATAAAATCGTCCAGTGTTATCTCAAAGGTACTGAAAACAATTTATCTTGCTAAATGTAAGGGAATATAATTCCTAAAGAAAGGGACATCCTCTGGCTGCATTTCAGTCGCCTCAAGAAGAGAGGGCCCACTGCAGGTGCCCCTGCCCCTGATGCACCCATGCACCCCCACTTTCCTGCATTTATTCCTTTTCAGGCAGTTGTCACACGGTGCTGCCCTTCCCTGTCACCCTCAATGGACCAGCTCCCAAAGATGAAGTAGTCTGTTTAATGATGCATAATTGTTAATGTAGTGGAATGCTGAGTGAAAAAAAATAGGTCACTTTTGGAGCGTTATTCAGCACTACAAAGAAATGAGCAATCAGGCCATGAAAAGACATGGGAGACGTGTGGTATGACGTGAGAGTAGCCAATCTGAAAAGGCTACACACTACACAATTCTGGGAAAGGCAAAGTTACAGAGAAAGTAAAACACGGGTGATAACTAGTTGTTGTGGGGACACGGGGAAGAACAAAGGGGAACACACAGGAGTTCTTCAGGCAGTGAAACACTACATATCCTAACGGCAGGCTCGTGTCACTGTACGGACATGCACCACCAGCTGCAATCTTGGCGTACACCAGTGGCAAGATACCATGCGGGTTTGTCAGCTGTAATGAATGTGCCTCTTTGCTGAGGGACGGTACCAATCGGGAGGCTGGGCAGGTGTGGGCAGGGGCTGTGTGGGATGCTCTACTTTCCATTTTGCTGTGAACCCAAAACTGCTCTGAAAATATACAGTCTTTAAAAAAAGTACAAATTTGAAAAATTAACTTTGGTAAATCATACGTGAAGAAACGCTCTAGTTCTACTGCGGAAAATATCATACTGTCCCTGTCAAATGGTAAAAGAGTGTTCAACCCTCCAAAAGTAAAATGTTTTAAGCACAGTGGAAAATATTAGGCAGGTGACTAGTAAAACCTTATTATTTTAGATTCACACTGCTTTGGTATGTCAGTTATTTACACTTCAAAATTCCTGTAATGTTTTTCTCATTCTGAACAAACTTTCAAACCAGAAAAAAGGGTTATAAAGCAACTTGTTCTAAAAGAAACATACTCCAATCGTGAGACACATGTTTTTAAAGAAACAGACACTACAAGACAGGAACCCCCAAAAGTTATCTCTAGGAGTCGGCAACAGAAGGGTTCTTAATTGTCTTCTTTATGTTTTTCTGTATTTTCCCAATTTCCTAAAATGAACATCCGTTCTTCTAATTAGGGGTAGGACTAGAAATGTTCACTTAACCACTTACCAGTCCAATGACTGAAATACAGGATAACCAAAAATCGCACATTTTTTCACTTTTATAACAGCAAATATAAAAATGGCAATTTTCTCAAATTTATTCAATACAAGAGCCGACTGGCTGAAATCATACCTGGCCAAGGATGCAAACAAATGCGCTGCCTGAGGGATGCTTGGGGTGAACTGTTAAGTGGTTAAAATCTATCAACTTCAGGCTGCACAAGAAAATCAAAGGGCAGCTGACTACCTCACACCACAGAAGCGAGTCTGCCCGACCACGTGCGCCTTTCCACTTATCATCATGGCACAAAGGAAGATCAGTGGTACAGGTGACAGGATGGGAAAAGAGGAGGAACAAAACACACTCCCATCACTCCACTGGTGAAGTCCAGAGACAGAAAAGTAGTGTAGTTGACAAGATGGGCTCTGAACAGGAAGGAGCCTGAGGGCCAGGGATTTAGCTCAGTGGTTCTGCTGCCTGCCTAGCAAGCGCAAGGACCCGAGTTCCATCCCTGGTACCAAAAAAAAAAAAAAAAAAAAGGAGGCTGGGCCAGGGAGCTGAGTTTCAGTTTTGTAAGAAGAGTTATGCAGATGAGTGGTAGTGATGGTGGCAGATCAGTGTGACTGGACTCAGTGCCACTGAACTGTACACTTAAATGATTAAGATGGTAAACTTCATAAGTACCTTACTATAACTGAAAAGCTAAGGGGAAAACGGATTTTAAGATCAAACTCTCCACATCCAAATCCTGGGTCTCCTATCTACCACTTGTGTGACCACATGTAAAAGCCTAACCTTTCCCCCAATGGGGATAAATTCTTTGCACACCTTCAATGCCTTGTAAAGATTAGATTAATTAAGCAGATAAGACTTCAAATCATGCCCCTTGTATAAGAGAGCAATAAATGTCAGCTCTTATCATTATTAGAGTGATAACGCATACAAGAGCTCCACGAATTCCAAGGTTGCATGGAAGCTAGGTGTCAAAGGCTGGATACTCTGCCCTGTCCATGTCATAGGGAGGCTGCTCGCAAGGTGGTCACGGGTTCTGAGCTTCAAAGTGGACAGTGAGGGAAAGGGCAAGTCTGCCTGCTGGGGGTCCAGTGCCGAGACTGCCGGCTGACAGCGGTCCCCCAACCAGAACACAACGCAAATTATGCCATTTCCAGCTCGGCTCTCTTCCTGTTTGCTACACTGCACTTTATTGTTCACAAGAGATTTATCATAAAGGAATTTAAAATATGAATTTACTAAAAATGAAGACTAACTTTATCTGTTCGATTCTGGGGACTTTTTCCTTTTATTTTTTTTCTGGAAAATGATCTAAGGAGATGTCCTGAGGGTGATTGCAGCACCTAAAGCCCTTCCCCACCACAGATGAGATGGGACAGGAGTGCTTGCACTGGAGGGCTTTGCCTGGTTTTCTGAGGAACCCTGGCCTAGGAATTAATCTTTGGTCTTTACAGCAATGCTGTGTATACTGCCATCTCTTCACGCATTTCCATGGGAAAGAAAAGGCCCAGCACCAGCCTGTGGCTGCTCACCACCAGCTGGCAGGGTCAGGCTTCCACAAGCTAGAAATGATCAAACACGGTGTGAACGCCAGGTCCTAGGCACGAGGAACATAGGGTAATCTAGCAATTCAATGGGTACGTTTATTTTTTAATAATCTAGAAGCTCCTACAATTCCAAAAGTTCACTGAATAAAATTTTGCAATGTAGGATAAACCCATTCTACTTATTTTAGTAACTGAGAATATAACCATTCGAGGAAAGAGAAAGGCACTTATCTCCGTCAAACAGAACTGAGAGGTGAATGCGTGTAAATCCAGGCTATCGTAAAAACAACCTGACTTCTGAAAGTCTAACATAACATGTTCTTTTTTTTTTTTTTTTTTTTTTGGTACCGGGGATCGAACTCGGGTCCTTGTGCTTGCTTGCAAGGCAGGCGGCGGAACCACTGAGCTAAATCCCTGGCCCCTAACATGATGTTTTCAAACACAGCAAGTGCCTTGCGATTTTACTGCCTCTATCCTATGTAATCATTTTAAAATAATCTTATAACTATTTTGTTAAAATTTACAATTTCCTAAACAGATAATTAAAAACTCAGTAACACAAAGTATATTTTATTTCCTTTCCCACTTAGAAATGCAAACACACCACTGAGAGTGTATATAATCCAATCAAGTTTGGGGCTGCATTCCAAAGATACTGTATACAATCAGCCTGTGGGGGGGATATTCCAATAATGGGGGAAAACAATGCACATTATGAAGGTCAAGCTTCAGGAAGAAACATTAGCTAGAACACTTTTATCACTGAGTTTCAGTCAGCTGGAAAAATTCAATATTTATGCTGGGCAATTCTGCCTTGTGACCTAGCTGAAAGCAAAGTTTAAATTTATCCATGCAAATTAATAGCAACTGATGATGAAACTGAAGAAACTCCTAATTGCAACTGCTCATCAGCTGAGAAGCTGAGAAGCAACACAGAGAGAGAAGAGACGGCTGCTTCTTCACTCCAGCACTGTAGAGACTACCTGAAAGCAAGGCCAAGCTTGAGTGCAGCTGAAATGGAAAGTATTTTCTAAAGCTACAGTCTACCGTTTTAACGTCCAAAATGTGCAAACACTCCGGGGCTGAGTTAGCAGAAGAAAGTCAACTTGGGTGTTAGGCCAAGTCTGCCTCTGCTGCCCAGGCAGCAGCTCTGGGCCAGGTGTTCACCCAGGAGTGTGACCTAAGCACCCAGCGTCGCTGGGCTTCTGGGTTCTTCACTGAGCCGGGCGGCAGCAGTTCTGGCTGCCTTGGAAGGGGCTGTGGCTTCTGTAACAGAAGCTGGCACTGGATCCTTTCTCCGTCACCTCCTTACCTCCCTCCCACGGCTACAGAGACTAAAAATTCCACCTTCTTACATTGATAGGCCTTGAAGGGTCAGTGTCTTTCTTCTTCCACCTTGTGCTGCACGGTTACCCCCAACACAAGCAAGACACCTAGCATCCAGTAGTTGACCACGGGGCAAATACCCCAAGCAGTCTGCAAGGACCTGCTTCCCTGATGCCTCCTGCTGGGGTTGTACCAGTGCTCCCAGCCCCACACACCAACCCAGGGGGACGCAATGCGGGGTTAACTGGAAGACACCCTGCCAGCAATGAAGAAACCATGGCTTAGGAAAGCAGCCTGTTTGTGTGATGATGGAACTGTATGAACTGCAGGCAGCTTAATGCAACCAGTAGGAAAACAGGGAAGGAAACCAAAGCTGTGAGGAAAAAGTCTCGTGCGAGGGAATCTGACTGCAGGCACACAGCTCCTACATGTGCTTGTCCCTACACACTGGCTGGCCTGGGACTGCACCGGCATGGAGGTCCCAGCATTATCACAGCATTATTCCCCAAAGTTCAAAAAACCTCCAGGGCACCAAATGAAAGGAGGGTTAAAAACAGTTCTGTGTCAGAAAGGTGCTCTTCCTCAAGGTTGTCCTGATTTCCCCGGATCAACACCAGGCTCCACGGCTCTCCTGGCTCGGATAAGGGCAAGACCAAGCATTAGAACGGTCCTCTGGCCAGTGCTCCTGGGTTGGGATAATCTATCGCAGGTCACTCTAGAGGCAGTGGAGATGCCTCACTTCTTCCATCCTGTTTCTGAAGTCAGTATTTATAACACAGCAGATCTGGCAAGGGTTCAGATCTTATCCAGCTCTGTATCTATCTAGTGTTTGAATCCAAGAACAGGACAGTTGTCATGGTGACATCCATGTTTATCTAAAAACGGCATCGCTCCCCTTCAGGCAGTCACTTTGAGCTGGAGGTGTGTCTGGGCCTGCGGCCAGGTGCCAGACATTCTGCACCCAGCAAATGAGCTCAATCTGCATAAAGCTCAAGATGACATGAAAGCAATTTATAAGTACATTGGCAAAGAGGCACTGGTGCCTGAGACAGCAGCAGTGGGCTGGTGCTTGGGGAGGAAGCCCGCGACAGAGGGGCAACACCTTCTGCAAGCCGGGACTGCCAGACGTTTTACAACGTGACAATGAAGGGAGTCCGACTGAGCAGCCAGCTTATGGATTGTAAAAAGTCATTTTTGGTAATATAATCTGATTTTTGGCATATAGTTGGGAAGGGAGGGTCAAAACACTGAATGACACTGCTAGACATTTAAAAACCCAAGAAACTCCTACTCCCATCTGCCTATGAAAGTGAGCAAGGTTTCTCCATCCTTGCATCTATTAAAAAGAACATAACTGTTAACTGAAAATCGTCTCACTCTAGCATTAAGTCATAGTCATCTCAGATGGCTAAACTGAATTTTAAAAAATTCTCTTCACTAATACACAAATAACATTTTACCTCTTATGTGAACATTTTTGTAACTTTGTAATTTTGATCACTCATATACTAATATTTACAAGAATAATGATACAAAAACCATAGTACTAAAGTCTGTGGTCGTAAGAAATACATTTAGATACATATTTTTGTAATAGTGAAATAAGATATCATCAGAGATAAAAATTGCTAGAATAAGATCCTCTAGGAAAGAAAAAATTTTGAGTTAAAGGGGTAAATGGAACTATAAGCTTTTCATCTAGTAAAAACCAGCTTGCTCATGCATTTATTCAAAGGAATGTTGGTGGCAATCAAGTCACTATGGTATGTGGAGTCCGCTGGGTATTTTCAAAAGAATATTACAGCACTTTGATTTTAAAAAGTCAGTATTCATCTTTTACCAGAGACCCTTGTTGTCTCTTACAATAAATAATTCAGCACTAAGCATCTAATACTCCAAGGTATCTGAACACACACAGGCCGGTGAGGCACAGCCTTGAGGGTGGGCACCCACTCGAGTTTTGTGTGCAGGTCCCCACAATGACTGACCATGAACAGCCGTGACCCAGTCCCTGCAGGAGCCCGGCTAAGAAAACCAGACAGCAAAGGATGGGGAGAAAAGGAGAAGAAACTGGAAACAGGAGAATGGGGCCATGGGACTAAGGAGTCCTCAACAAAGGACAATGGAAGCAAGGAAATGCAGAACCATCAGCCAGTATCACTCTCAGTTCTGAGGAGCTGGGAATTTGCTTGGTAAGAGCTTCCGTCATGAAGAGGCTTAGGACTGCACTGTAGTTATGTAAAGCATTCACTTCATCAAGTACAACCCAATACTTTGGTAACACAATCCTGGCCAAAACAAAGTGGGAGAAGAGAAGGAAGCCATCAGTTTGGGAAATCCAAGTGTCTCCCTGCCTTCTGGAAAGAAGCAGAACAAAGCGAGCGTGTGTGGAAGTGGGAGAGACAGCCAGCCTCGATGGAGAGGCAGCTGAGGGCACTGAAGTCCAGAACGAGAGATTCTTGGAGAAGAAACCACGACTCTCCTTCCTGATCAAGACAAAATTAGGCCTAAATCATACTCGCAAGATAGGCCTCTACTATGCGTTACGTCCATGTTCCCACTCCCCTGATGAATGTAAGCGTTATGTATTAGAAATGTGTAATAATACAAGTTTTAAAAAATTATTTTAAAAGTCGTATTCTGAATGACAGGACACCATGAAACCGCACCCTTATGTGAACCTAAACCGGGGAGCTGTTTTAGAAACGGCCGCGCTGAGCTGGGAGGCTGCTTCTGGAGGCCACTCCACCAGCCGGCAGGGATGCAGAAAAGCAATTTCTCCTGCTACATTTAAGACTTCTCAGTCTCAAATTAAGAAACTGGTGAGTGTTGGGAGCAATGCTACATAATTCTAGGGATAAATCATTTGGTTAGCCTAGTTCTCTTGCCTGCAGCCCAGCTACAGAATAACTCCAGTTTGGCCTCCGGTCACAACTGAGACTTCAGTGATCCAGTGATGCTGTGATTCTCCAGGACAAGAAACATCCTGGGAGAACAAACACCTGCTCAGTTCCTCATTGTTCTTGGACTGATTAACATCTTGTTTGCCGGAGATGTACTGAACTCTCTGCAAGCCTTCCGTTACACCTTGTTTATCCCAATGTGAACTATTGAACTCTCTGCAAGTCATCTGTTACATTTGTTTCTCCCGATGTACTGAATAAAAGGTGTGGTAAGCTGGGGGCTTTTGTCTTTGCTGCCCAGAGCAGCACTGATCAGACCCAAAGCTCAGCTTCTTCTCGGTCTCATTTTTCTACCTTTCCTGTAATTCGCCGTGTGCTGCCGTGGCTCGCAGGAGACCAGGACTAACTGCAGAGGTTCTGGTAACGTCCCCTTCCCCTGTCCCCTACAGGTGAGGCTTTTGGGGGGAGAGACAGCTGACGGGTTTCTGGGGCTTCTGTAACCGAGACTGCTCCCCACAAAAAGAACCCCAAACAAAGTATTTTCATTATTAATTGTAACAGAATCATGAATGTGCCATGGGTTTTATTACAAAAAAATGCCTTCATTTTAAGTGTATTAAAACCCATAGATACCACTATTTTCTAAGCTTTGACCCATCTTCTTTTAGGGATGGTGGGACAGGCAGATATCAGAAGGGGGTTGATACCAAAAACTTACTTTTGAAAATTACTCTAGTGCTAACAGTTGCACTTCTCTCTCAGGATACCTTGCTCTTCATCTCTATTGTCACGCAGCACTCACACATTTTGACTGAGTCCTAAGAGAGGATCCTACGACAGACAGCACCCAAAGAACAACACTTCTAAATGCTGGGTGATTTCCTTTCCATGCACGTTAATAAATCTTCTAGAATGTTGGTCTCTCACAAACCTCAGCAGACAGCTTTCCAAAGATCCTATTTCCCCTGCAGCTTTCTCTCATGCTTTTAATCAGTAAGTTCTAAGCAAACAGAAGTTTTAAAACGTGTGAAGACCTTTCAATCCAAATCCTTCTGTTTCCATTTGCTTTATCCTATTTATCATTCAGCGTGTTTATTTGCACAAGTAGTTCTGTACCTAAAAATAAAAGTAGACCCATGTTCTAGAGAAATTAAGTATTTTTCAAAGAATGACAGGTACAGTCCAACAAAACATTATTTCTTAAGTTTTAAAAGAACAGCTAGTCTTCAACAGAATGTTTGCTAAAGATATAAACAAGACAGACTGCTGGTCACTGGCACGAACAAATATCATAATACCCAGTGAAATAGGAGATGGGCTCAGGAAACAAACACAGAAAATTGTAGTTTCCATAATGGGCAGAAAGACTAACCCACATCTGACATTTTCATACAAACCCCTTGGCTTCGTAGCCAGGGACAGACGTGTTATCAATTCTACAGTTACTTAAAATGGTGTTCTCCAAACTGCGTTTTAGTTCATCAGCAAGTTGTAAAATCAATTTGATGAGTTGGATCAGCATTACTTTTATTTCTTTTTGGTACTGGGGATCGAACTCAGGACCTTGCGCTTGCAAGGCAGGCGCAGGAACCTCTGAGCTAAATCCCTAGCCCCAGCCTCAGCATTGCTTTAATATAACAGAAAACACCATTTGAGGTAATGAGCATGCTTTTGTGAAAACTACACACACACACAATGATATGCTGGACCGCAAAGGGAAATATGTTTACTAAGGGTTTGAAGAATACTGACACTGTAGAACACAAATATTAATTTTTTGGTCTTGAAAGTTTCAATTCCAAAGAGACTACTACGTAGAATTATCATCTTATTTAAATGTACATTTGTCTATATACATCTGCTGTAACTGAAGTAGATTTAGAGCCATCTTTTGGCTCAGCTGGGACTAACTGCTGACAGTAAGATCTACCTGTTACCAGAAGTTTGCTTATTATCAGCATTTACTATATGGAGCAGTACCTTAAACCAGGCATTGCCCGAGACGTTTTATATAAATTACACGTTTCTCAGTAGACCTGCAGGGCACAAACTCTTATCCTGGCTTTACACAGGAGGCAGCGGCCCTCAGCAGGGTACAGCAACTTGTCCAGGGTCTCACAGCCAGGAAGACGCAGAGCTGGGATTAAACCTCACATCATCAATCTAGCTGAATTAGTCTCCATGCAGAATTCAGAACACATGCTTAAGGATTCTGGGATGCACTGCTTGGAAATGACTCTTAGGAAGTCTCAGAAGCACAGACAGTAGAAAAACGCTGAACCCGGCACATCACGAGTGACAAGATTTCAAGCATCAGAAGGCCACGGCAGGAAGGCGAATGGCTCTACTTCTTGGTGCAGGGAGTGTCCTGGGAGACTGCCACGTTGACCTGGGTGAGGTCCAGACAGATTCCCTGACACCTCGGGACTCGTATCTTTTTACATTGTTATCATTCCCAGTAGTCAGAGGTCATGCTGGGAAGAGTTAAAATAACTTCACTCAGAATTCTAAGCCTCACATCAGCTGGTAGAGCTGCATGCCACCTCGCCGGGAAGCCAGGGAGTTATACAACGGGAAATGTTGCTACTCCCCACTCCCTCCAGCAGCAGATCCACCTGCACAGACAGCGAGACACAGGCACACTGAAAACAGTCAGCACAGCACATGTACAAACCCAAAGTGTAACGAATGCAACTGAAATCGTACTCTGCACACTGAGTTTTTACTTCTTTTGATTTCTAAGTAAGTTTATGAGGAAATATAAATGTAGTGGGATAATAGGAAAGGTGGATTTTTAAAGTTTCTTACCATGAAAAGTCACCCTTGAGCCATATTAAATGGCATAAAGAGGGGTTCAAATTCTGCCAGAAAAACCTAAGACTTTTCCAAAATTTTTGAGTCTTACAAGTTTCCATAAACATTGCTGTCCATTATTTTCATGAAAACTTTTAAAGATTCCTTTCCAAAGGCTATGCAATTAAACATGTATGTGCCTAATATCATATGTCAAAACACCTAATTTACCATTCCAATACATTTTCTGAGGATGCTCCAGATACTGAAGTCATTTCTGGAAAACATAGGAGAGGGCAAACTTGTTCTGAAAAACAGAAAAGAAAAACAGAATTGATTTTAATGGTATTGACAATGGAAAAAAAAGCCTGTTGTCAACAATTTCTAAGGGCAGGCACACGCAGACACTTTAAAAATGTACACTGTCACAGACAGGGCGGCCAGCCTGGGTTGTACCTGTTCCCTGCCATCTTGCTGCCTGAGAAGTTCTGTGACAAATCAACGGCCTCTCTGTCTTCAGCACTGTGGGGATCGGACTTCCCCAATCTTTCCCAGTGTGAGGGGTCCAGCGGTCTGGATCGCCTTTAAAGGACACCATCCTTTCATGTGCTCGTACATCTAACCTTGTCTCATTCAACACACACCTGCCCCATTCCAACCTTTAACACATTACCATACTCTCGCTGCTGAATATTGTATGCAGAATGCAATCACAGACCCCGAAGTTTTTTAGAGAATTAAGTGGGAAAATTCAAATCAACTATGAAAGTCAAAGTAAAACGCAGGCCCTGCCTCACACACTGGTACTTCCCAAGGGCAATGACATGGAGCAAGTCAGGACAGACTAGAAAACCCTTTATAAATTCACACGTTCCTGCTGGCTTACCACCAGTGGTACATGCACAACTGTCCCATCGGGCAGCTCGAACCATGGGTGGTTAGTATTTAACATCAGATAATGGAGTTCAAATCAAAGCGGCTGGCAGCAAGACATGAATTAGAGCCCCATCTCGAACGTGGTAAACCTGGACAAAAAGAGCATCTTCAAACCCTCTTCAGAGGTTTGGAAGTGTCCAGCAGGATGGTAGCTGTAAGTGGCAGACGGGCTGTGGCCTGGATAAGCAGCACATCAGAGTCCAGGACTGTTGGGCAGAAGTTGAGCCCATTTCCACAGATCGGACTAGGAGGACCCACTTCCTAAACACTGTGACGGTGATAATCCACTCTTACCACACTTATCTGAGGTTATGGTAAAGGATGTGAGCTTTCCAGTTGCCTTTTGAAACACCCAGATAACTAAAATATTAAATACTAAACATTTACCTTCTACAGAACTTCTATATTAAACTTAAATTATATAAGTTAATAAAATTTGAAGTTTTTAAATAAATACTATTTAAAACCACTCACAGTAAACTTCTGCTGTCCTCATCAGGAACACACACTGCTCATGTGGCCAATCCGCTATCAAACCAATCTACTGGGTAAGTGGCCACAGATGGCATTTAAATCACATTCTCCACTCTCTAAGACTATCAATCTCCGTAACATGAACAACGGGTACCAGGGATCCAAAATCCTGCCATCATCTACCATGTGCAAGTATAACACAGTTTTAGAGACGTGTTTGCTAAATCTTCCATCTCCTGTCTATGAAAAAGCCAATGAGGAATGTGACAGAGCTAGGGAGTTGTGAACCTGAAAAAAGCTTTGTAAAGCCTGAACAAGGGCTATAATGCTCCCAACACGTGTTTACATAAAATGGAGAGGTATATCCTTTTGTTCCAATTAAAGATAAGAACAGAAGAAAAGCAACAGATATCTCAGAGACATTTCTCTTTTTGTTTTTTGTTTGAGACAAAGCCTCACTAGGTGGTTTAGGCTGCCCTCTGGTTTGAGATGATCTGCCTGCCTCGGCCTCCCAAATGCTGAGATTATAGGTGTGTGCCATGGAGTTCGACTATTGGTGGTATGTGTGAAGGCAGAAGTTAAGAGACATCCAGCTTTGACTCTCAAGTGTGGAAACTCACAGGGTTGCCACTAAGAGTTCTACCTGAAAATATCCTATACTCACTCTTATGAACATTACTTTTGGTGTACTTTATGAAAATGTAATGATTATTCATTTATGAGGAAGCCAGACTATCTGTGCTATTGTCCACTCTAAGCACAACCACAAAGGAGAGACAAAGGGATTTGGAAAGGTAAATGACAGTCATAAAATCCACCTTATTTTCTTGTGTGGGGCACTCAGAGCCAAGTGCAAACCCACATTCAAACTCCACCCTAGGCAGTGACCCAGTGAGAAGCAAGGAGAAACAGAGGCCTAGGGGACACACGTACCACACAGAAGTTGCATTTTAGTAAATGACCTTGGGCTGCTGACCACAATCTACGTTAGAGCATGATGAGGCTGCCAGAAAGACAGGTGCAACCACAGACTGCCAAGCAGAGGAGGATGGGGGATCTCTCCAAGATCTAGACCCAGGAGCTGCTGGTAATGGGGACCTTAAACTACTCACGACAGTGCACTGAAGGCCGTGAAAAGTGTCTGCAAAACATTTCTTATAAGCAATAGGAAGAAAATGTGTACTCCAGCTAGGTGTGGCGGCACATGCCTATAAACCCAGCACTGGGGAGGCGGAGGCAGGAGGACTGCTGCGAGTTCAAGGCCAGTCTGAACTATATAGCGAGACCGTGTCTCAAAAACAATCAAACAAAAAGAAAATATGTACTCCAGAAGAAACACAAGAAATGGAGGTCTGGGGAATGACAAAAACAACACAGGTCCTGAAGTATCAGGGTGGCCGGGGGAACAGCATCCCTGTCACCCCCAACACCCCCACCCTCATACGCCTCTGTCCGCTTGTCTTTCTCCATGGCACCGATCACATGTGACACAGGTACAGTCTTTTGCTTCTCTTTTGTTGACTTTCTCTGTCTTCTAAACAGTAGGTAAACACAGGAGAACTCATGTTTTACCTTTGCTATAGCCTGGCTGCCAAGCACATGCCTAACCAAGTAGGTGTCTGCTGAGTAACATCAGAATCCATAAGATCTGTCAGCAGATCGTCCCTCGTAAAGAATCTGGTTTACTCTGCTTCGAGGGAGAGTAGGAGCGGTACTACTGGCAGAAGCTGAGGTCAGAACGGCTGACCTGAGGCGCGTCTTATGGTGACTCCAGCAATGGGAACCCAGAGAGCCTGTCTCAGGATGGCTTCAGGCATGGGCACAGAAAGGTGCCCCTTACGGGGCAGGATGCCAGTCTGCAGCAGCCAGGACAGGGTGCTATGCTGCTGGGCATCCTGTGGGTAAGACAGCAGCTCCTACAACAAACGAGCTACCCAGCCCCAATGTCAGCGGTGCCTGGGGGAGAAACCCTGCTAGAGGAACACGATGCGTGCACCACACATAACCTCAACTGTCCCGGTGGTCACGCTGAAAAGTAGAAGATAGACCAACTTGAAAAATGTATTTTAACCTAATTATTAGCATTTCAACATATAATCAACATGAAAATTACTGATGAGATATTTGTACTCTTTTTCCATACCATCTTCAAAATCCAGTATGTAACTGGCACTTGAGAGTACATCATTTAGGTACTGTTCTCAACAGCTGAAGTGCAAGCTAGTATCAACAATACAAAGATGAGTTTAATGGAAGAATAGTTTATACTGCTTCATATTAAACTAGCTTATAATAATTAAAATGTAATAGTGAAACTTGAGTTTCTCAGTCACATCACCACATTTCAAGGACTCAGGAGCCACATGTGGCTGGTGGCCACTGTACTGGACAGACTCAGTCTCATCATTATGTCCCCAAAACAAAAGGACTGTATCATCTGAAGATGCTGAGAGAAGGCCAAAACCTGCTCGATCATAGCCTAAAAAGACAGAAAACAGCACAGCACAATCATCTGCAGCGTTAAGACAATAATGTACAAAATCGATTATTTAAAAAATAAGTTGTATTGAAAAGGATATACTTCTGTATTTTAAAATTTCATCCTCCCAACAGGAAAAAGACGACGTTCTGGGGTACTGGACGGCAGTTTTACCCTGGGCGAAAGGCTGGGCAGCTGAGACAGCAATCGGGCCTCTCAGGCTGACAGCACAGATGGGCGATTCTCTTCCCGGGTTCATCTGAGGGTCATTATTCTGCATTCTGTGCTTCCTTTTCTTCTTCACACAGGGAGAAAACACCCTGTACCAGGGACTGACAGTGCCAGGCCTGGTTCTATTTTTGACCGAACAGATGACATGACGACGACCGACACAAAACTCCAGTACCTGGTCCTTAAATGACTGCCATGGCAGTGGTTCCGCCTGACACCCCCCCCCCCCCGCCCCGCTACTCCCCGCTCCACACTGCTGAAGATGGACTCCAAGCTCAACCAAAGCAGCTTAGGAAATGTGCCAATGAATGCCGGGCTCAAATCCTCTCCGTTGTGAAAAACGCGGGGCAAGGGCAGGAGGTCTACACTGCTGCGCTCTAGGAGCCCTGAAGGCAGCAATCACACAACAGGCTCTGCTGGACGGAGCCCCGCCATTTTGCAACCACTCACAGGCCTGCACGGTCCCACCCCGGACGCTGTCCCTGACCCGCGGACACACAACACTGCTGGCTCACAGAGACCCTGCAAAGATGAAGGAAAGATGGGGAAATTAGGTTTGGGCCGAAACCTGGTGCCAGGCACACAGGCACTGATCTGCGTGCTGAGTACGGGCATGTACATACTTTCCTGAAGTTCACACTTGGGGGGTTCTTTCCATGGAATGCATAAAAAAACATGGAAATCATGCAAATCTTCCAAGTCAAGGCTGCATATCTAGATAATCTGCCTTGTATATTTTTTTCCATTTGTTATTAGTACATGTTTGTAATACATAATGTTTACCTTCCTTGTGGGAAACTGATACGCATATATAATACAACTTAATTCCTTTTCTTCATCCCCTTTCCCTTTCCTCCCTATCTACTCTTGATCCCTTCCCTTTTGATAAAGATTCATCTTGCTACTTCCTATTATCTATCTTTTATTTTGCTATTTATACTTGGGTTTCTCATATAAGAAAAAACATATTTAGCTTGTGTGGTTGTATTTTACTTAACCTTGTAGTCTCAAGGTGCATCTGTTTTCCTACAAATGATTCAAGTTTATCCTTCCTTACAGCAGAGTAGTGCTCCATTGTGTATAAATACCACATTTTCTTTATCCATTCATCTGTTGATAGGCATATGGGGGACTTCCAAGATTTAGCTACTGAACTGCTCTACTACAAATACGAGTATGCATATATCACTGTAAATAATGTCCTTAACTCTTTTAGGAAGATATGTAGGAGGGGAACAGCTGGGTCAAATGGAATAGCTATTTTCAGTTTTTTGAGGAATCTCCATACTGACTTCCAAAGTTGTTGTACTAGTTTACACTCCCACTAACAACGTAAAAGGGTTCCTTCCCCCCTACCCACAGCATTTGTTATTATTTGGTTTCTTTTATTTATTTATTTTGGTACCGGGGATCGAACTCAGGACCTTGCGCTTGCGAGGCAGGCAGCGGAACCACTGAGCTAAATCCCCGGCCCCTATTATTTGGTTTCTTGATGATGGCCATTCTTTCTGGGCTAAGATGGAATCTCAGAATTGTTTTAATTTCCAGTTCTCTACTGGCCAGAGATGTTGAGCGCTGTTTCAGGTATTCACTGGCCATTTGTATTTCTTCTGTGAAGTGTCTATTTCAGTTCCCCCTTTTTTTATTTGATATTTTATTTGGGGGTCTAATTTTTTTGAGTTCTTTACACATTCTAGATATTAATCCTCCGTCCAAAGAATGGCAGCTAGATATGCTCTAAGAAAAATAATGCCCAGGATAAGTACAGTCTCTTGGAAATGTTTACTTTCTGACCTACATATCTGTTTTAGTGAATTTTCTAAATTCTCTGCTATTTTTATAAAGTATAAACATAACAGGATGACAGTCATAGTCAAAGGTGGTATCATCTGCCCAATAAATCATTTTTTTAATTTGTAAGAGCTCTTTTGTATATTGTAAGTATTTTGTTCACCTCTTACATCATAAGTCTATTGGTCTTGTGATTCCATTTATAGTATGATTTACTAAGCCAAATTTATCTGACTAGGAAGACGACATGCGTTATCATCAGAATCTATGTGTGAAACAAACAACTATCTTTCAGTATTGTCCCTATGAACAAGATAAAAATATTTCATCATTTTGACTAATAGTTGCTCCAGAAAATGGCTAAATGTCTTAATTCATAAGTTTGGTAACCTTAAATTTTAAGGAATTCAAGTTCTATGTCAAAACCAAAACACATAACAAAAATAATCTTCTTAAGCATGTTTACCACTTTCAAGTGGCAGTAAACATAATAACATGGGCAAAGAGTATATGGTTATTTTTCAAATTACAAAATAACACATATTATATAACAAAATAATTCACAGGTGAAGAACAACCAATCATGGAATGCCCCCTCCCATACCAAACGGCAACAGCCTTTGAGCAAACAGGCATGTGCACGTGTCTGTATACAACACACCACTGAAATAGTACCTACAGCTCACACTGCTTTCTCACTAAATAACATATGAAGGGCCTGCTTTCAAGTGGACAGATACTGAAGTACCTACCTTTCCCCGCTAACAGCTTTAGGGACACATACTAGTAAGTAAACCTATTTCACTGTGTAAGTAGCACATCCCCCGTGCTGGGGATGGAACCCAGAGCCTCTCTATGGAGCTACATCTCATTCCCTGGTTCCATTTCTAATATAGTCTTTCCCTCCTGTGGTTTCTCTTGTTTGCCATCCTATAAGCCATGACTAAAAGCTACTATTTTTCTACACTTTTCTACATGTTCCCAAAATAGTTACATACTTTTGTATGCATGCATGCGCACACACACAAAAGCACTTTCTGACCTGAATAATCCAAGACAGTGTATTAACTACACACTCTTTTCTATGGTTTGCTTTTCCCATTCAATACTTTATGGAAATTTGTTCAAGTCAAATAGTAAACGTTCTTTTCATCATGTATAATATTCCACAAAAATACTATGTATCAAAATGTATTCCGTCTGTGCTCCATGAAAGGTATGCAGTTTTTGTCCTTTTGCCAAAATAAACAGCACAACAAAAACATTTTAATAGTTTATACTCTCATTTAAATCTGATGCTTTCATTTTTATGGGCAAGAGTACCAGGGTAAGACTGCCGGATTGAAAGCCATCTCTACTTCACCTTTCCCCAGAAAGCAGCTGTCCAACTGCTTTCTGAGGTGGTTTTAATCATTTCATATTTCACCAACAGCCTTTGAGGTCACTGTTCTTCCCACAACTTCACCAGTAGCCACTCACGTCAACAGGTTTCCTTTCTTTTTTCTTGTACCTGGAATCGAACTCAGGACCTTGCTCTTGCCAGGCAGGCGCAGCACCACTGAGCTACCCTGGCCCCAACAGGTTTCCTTTCTAAGTTTTGTCAGCCTGACTTCTAGAAAGGATGTGACATTGCTATTTTACTTGTTTTTCCTCAGCTAATACTGAGAACATTTTCTTAAATAATGACACCTGAATTTAAATATCTGTAAACTGCCTGACATCAATATACCACTGGATTTTCTCTGTAAATGTTAAGAATTTTAAGTGTAAGTTAGACAAAAAGATAAATACCTTGTCACACATGCAGATTTTTTTTTTAACTTTTACAGACAAATGTCTTTTTTAAAAAATAGTTTTTGGGTTTTATATCTTGGTTAAGGGTTCTCCCACCCTAGATGTTTTTTCACAATGTTCCAGTTCTCCAGTGATCAAAGGCAATGCACGCCTCTCAAGCCCACACCTCCACCTGAAGCAGTGAGGTCCCCCTCTAAGCCCTCTGTCCTTGCTCCCTGTGTGGACTCTAACTCTAGGATTCTCATCCCTCCGTGCCTTCACTGTTCCCTTTCTTATGACACGGGAGCTCTTCCCCCAAAATTTCTCTTACCCCATACTTTAGGACTCTTAATAGTTTACATGTTTACTTAGCATCTATCTCCTTTAAAAAAAAAATTGATCAGATTCCCTGTCTTGGAGAAGACAGGGAAAGTTCAGGAGTTTTTTAAAAAGCAGTACTTTCACAATGGCTGTGACACAGAAATATCCCTGAGCTAACTGTAAATGAGCTCCACCAGGATGAGGTGGCTGAATACTAATGGCTCATGTTCAGTGAGTACTCCCCTCCATTCAGACCCTGCGCTAATCGCTTCATGGGCACCACCTCCCTTTATCTCCAAAACAGTCCTATAAACTGAGCACTCTATTAAATAACTTGTGCATGGTCACAAATGTAATGACTGGCAGAGCTGTGATTCTTTTAACTCGGGAGCCTCACCTCCCAGTTGAGCCCTGACTGCCACTTACTATGTAACCATGAACAATAAGCCAACCGACTACAACACATTTCGTACTTAGAAAATGACAACACAGTATTTCATAAGGCTATGGTGAGGGTCCAATGATACAACGCATACAGAGAAGTGTTCTTTAAATTTTGGATCTCATTCACTGTGGTCTGTAAAAACAATAACAATTAATAAAACCAGTACTTTAAAAAATGAAATAGAATACATCTAGCAAGGGTAGGAACTGTTAAATTTTGTTCCAATAACACACACAGACCCCTATATATGTGCATATTATGTGGCCAAATATGTGTGTACTGTACGGAAAATCTGAATATCCCCCAACCTCCAAACAGAAGCTTGGTCAGTGATGTACAACATTCATTCCCATGCCTAGTAGGCAGAAAACTTTCCCATAAAGCAGATACTGATGTTACTATTATTATAAATGATTTCACGGAAACCACCTTGTCTGAGCTGTTCAACACTTGAAACTACTACTTTCTGAATGCGTTATTTACTCACTACAGTTAAGAGAGAGTTTAGAAAAATAGCTATTTACTGAACAATCTTCGTGACTTCATAAAGGGTCTCATAGGGAGGGAGGTATGAAGTTATTTCTGTTACCCGAGGGAAAAGCAGACCACAAAAAGGTTTCCCCCTCTTAGGCTCTGTCTCCTGCAAGGCTGTGCTCAAGGACAATGGATGGCTCTCACTTAGGGGCTGGTATCAGTACCTCCCAGCAAGATTTGGCAAACTAGGACACTACTCCCTCTTGAGAGGTTGCTTGGGGGTTGGGAGACATTAAATAAAGTTTCTTTAAACAAAGACTAGGGTTACTGCACAGTGAAGCAACTTGGGAGGGATTCCAAATTGGTGAAGTCCCTTTCTTTCCTGTCACTTACTAGTTTACTGATACTCTTTGTTTTAATGTCACAGGACCTGGGTGAAAATGCTAGTTGGTTGTTGATCCAAATAACATCTTTTATTCAATTGAAATGATGAAAGAGCATATACTAACGAATCCCACATTTAATTTTACTGTGCCTTAAACATTCCGTTCACATTATTAAATGATATTAAACCTAAGTCCTGTCTTCAGACCTCAGGGGTACTTTCACCGAATTCATCCTGGGGCATTTTAAGCATGGCTTCTCTGTTCAACCTTTTCTGTGCCTTGATTTGGGGAATGATCTTGAACGCAACTATGTTGTCAACAATGGGATGTCAAAAGTAATTCAATCTACTTAAATTTCACAATTCTTTATTTTCTCTAATTTCACTGATGAAGGTATTTTTGTGCACATATGCTACTCACGAGACTGCAATCCTTTAGCGGTTAGAGAGTATGGTTTATTCTCCTCTTCATCACCACTGCACAAAGAATTTGGCTTGACAGCTACTCAATATACCTGCTTTTAAATTAATGGTTTTAGCTAGTGTCTCACTTTAAAATGGAGCCAGAAAGAAAAATTATGAAAAAAATGAGAGATATAAATTGCAACTGAGGTAAGAAGAACACAATAATCATTTTCTCTAAGCCACTTCTTGAAAAATAGTTTCAAAACCAACTACTTCACACAATTTACTTGCACTTGGCAAATAAACATTTGTTCGTGTTATTAAATATTCAGTAATCATAAGTAGCAGCACATTTATTTGAACATTTGGACATTTAGAAAACCAAAAAAAAAAACCTTCTTTTCTCTGCTTCAATATCAAAAGGATGAAGCAAAATCTAAGAAAATAACTTCAGAGAAGCAAACTTCAACATTGATAATTTACTTGCATGTGTACATATGTTTTGTACTTATGTGTACATCCCAATATGCAGCTATTAGATACATATTACTTCTCAACTATCAGAATTCTTCCCCGCTTACCCCAAATCTTTGTTTCTGTAATTCTCAATTTAAATATAATCTTAACACAGCCTGCATCTTTAATTTCTATGAATGTCTACAAGGCACCCACTCTGAAACAGTCTTCCAAGTTAGGAAGTCATTAGAAATAAACTATAAACTTACATTCACAAAACTGAAGACTGGATTATAAAATGATGTTACAGAGTAAATGACTGTAGTAATAGTCTTATTTACACATTGCAAATAATGTAAAATGTTGCTTGGAAAAAGTCTTAATATAGTTCATTTGGGATATAGTTTGCAAACCTGTTCTTCAACAAAAGGTTGAAAAAGACAGGATGTGTGGAAGAGCCTGCTAAGCTCATCACTGGGTAAATACATTCTTACTTCCAAGTCATTTGAAAAGTATCAGATTCCACTGCTGGAAATTAATATTCTGCTTTCTATTTATTCCTTCTTTGTCCTTGTTAGGGTGTAAAGAACCATACAGAACGCAACTGCTTCTCTCCATCTGAAAGGATAGGATAAGAGTTTCTGCAAACACTCTTACCTACAACTCATTTCTTAAAAATATGCAAGGCTGTTGTTCCAGATTTAAACTCTTACTCTCCCTAGATTCTAAGCTCTGATGGACTGTTGGGCAATAAATAGCAGGAGTGCAGCAGACACTCAGTATATGTTGCTGTTATGGACTGTATGCCAGTTGGTTTTCTATTAATTGGGGCCCTAGGGTGAGTAGACCCTCCCACAGTGTATTTATAATATAAAATAATTCTTCCATAATCAACAATAAAAGGCTATTTGTATGCTCTGAGAAACTAAAATGTCTCATCATAGAACTTTGATGTGCTTTAAAAACCTTTCATTTTTCCATGGCATTTATCAAAAGATACCAATGAAGTTAACTCTGAAGTTAACTAGAAGAGCAGACCAACCATCAGTGATGCTAAAGAACACAAGGACAGTGGTTAAAGTTCGGGGTTGGCAAAGATTTATTAGAGAGAAGCTCAAAAAATGCCAATTTAAGAGCAAAAAATATAGATCTCATCAAAATTAAAAATTCCTGTATGAACAAAGAAGAAATGAAAGACTCTGCTCATTATGAAGGCAATGAAAAGCAAGTGACCCAGTGAGAGGGAAATATTCATGCTTCATATATTCATGGGAGGAGTGGTGCACCCCAGTACTCGTGACTGTCAACTCGACTGAAGAAGGGGTTCCTGCAGAGGTGACTGGATTGTGAGAGCACTGAGCCACCCACTGATGAGTTCACAGCCGGACGGGTCACTAGGAGGTGGGGCCTAGCTGAAGCAAGAGGGTCATGGTGGTGGCTGGGGGGACTGTATCTGTATCTGGTCCCAGGTCTTTCCTCTCAGACTCCTTCCAACAAGCTCTCCTTCCTGGCTGCCATGAGTTGAGCCATTTTGCTTTGCCATATCCTTCTACCATGATGCCTCTGTCTTACAGCTAGTCGACCACAGACCGAAACCTCTGAAACTGTGAGCCAAAATAAATCCCTCTTTTCCTTTACATTATGTGTCTCACATATTTTGTCCCAACAACAGGAAAGCTGACCAATACAACTGGTATTCAGAATACATAAAGAATGCCTACAAGTCAATAATACAAAAACATACAAACCAAATTAAACAAAAACTCAGATACTTCACAAAGAAAGATGGAACAATGGTTAGTAAACACATGGATGAGTGTTCAAAATCATTAGAGAAAGTAAACTAAAGCCATAGTGGGAAACCATTTGAAACCCACAAGACACCAGATGCTGGAGAGGATATGGAGCAAATGGAATTCTCCCCTGCTGCTGAAAAGAGTGGGAAATGGCCCAACTCTGGGAAATGGTATCATCACACAAAGCCAAACATACAGCTTCCCATGACCTGACAATTCCACTCCTATATAATGGGAATAAAAACATGACCATAAAAAGATGTCTATAAGAATAATTATAGTAGCTGTCTTGCTGTTCTCATTGTTGAGACAAAATACCTGACACCCAGAGTTAGAGGAGAAAAGGTTTATTTAGTTCACAGTTTGTAGAGGTTTCAGTCCATAATCGGCTGGCCCCAAGGCAGGGTGGCATCGCAGAGGAAAACAGTTCATGGTGGGCAGAAAGTAGCCAAACAAGCAAAGACTTTAATAGCATCTTTCTGCCCCCTACATCTTATCCAGGCTACTCAGGATGGGCAGTACACACACTCTTAATCCTAGTGGCCTTGAATCCAGTATTGTACCACGAATCAATCCCAGCGTCATGCACTCTAGATCCAGCCTCCTCTGAAAAAGCCCCACCTATGACCACATGAGGCTTTAGGGGACATTGAGACACAGCTGTAACAGTAGCTTTATTTGTAACTGCACAATGGAAAGAAGGCACATGTCGATCAATGGGATTATAGATAAGCAAATTGTGGCATATCCAAACAGAGGCCTACCGTGCACTAGGAAAAGGAATGAACACTGATATGGAAGACAGGAATGACTCTGAAAGGTAGCGTGCTTAATGATTAGAGCCAGACTTAAAGAGTCTGCATGATTCCCCTTGCAATATACTTCAAGAATACCTGAGACTAAACCACAGAGACAGAAATCTAAAGGCTGTCATGGGGGGTAGTGATCAAACAAAAGGCAGTCAGAAGGAACTTTCCAGGTGATGCAAATGTTCCATATCTTCTTGAGGATGTTAATTAGGTGGAGAATACACATTTTCCAAAATTTACCAGATTATATATTTAAGAACTATGAATTTCACTGCACATAGAAATTTTACTTCAACAAAAAAGGAAATTAACATAATTGGTTATTTAAAATAACCAAAATAATATTGGATATTTAAAATGATCAGCACTTTGCAAACATTTTGGTCTCAATATTAATCTCATTCTTTTTTTTTTGGTACCGGGGATCGAACTCTGATCCTTGTGCTTCCGCAGCAGGCAGGGAAACCACTGAGCTAAATCCCCGGCCCCATTAATCTCATTCTTAAAGATTACTGATGATAGGACAGGGATGCAGCTCAGTGGCACTGTGCCTGCCTGGAGAGTGCAAGGTCCTGAGTTCCATCCCTGGTACTGGGGGGGGAAAAAAAAGATTACTGATGACCCCACAGCTGACCTTCTTTTAATGTGGGTTATATCTATCATTATTTACCAAATTAGAAAAAAAATTAACTTATTGACTCATTTAATAATAATAAAACTAGTACTGTTAAATAATTTTATGAAAACATTTTCTAAAACAAAAATAATGTAGAATTATATCTCTTACATTTTTGCAATCCCTTAATGTCTGGATTAAGAAAAAAATAGCTGGGGTCTCATAACTGCTTCTGCATTAAATCTAGGATCTCCTACATCATGCAGTCTCCAGAAATTCCACTGTGACTTACGGGTGAATGGTATGAAAAGGCAGATGTCTCAGTAATATTATGAAAATTGGGGTCCCTTGAAACAACCATGGAAACCCCCCTCAAGGTCTAAAGACCCTACTTTCTAAAACCACTGGCATAGTCGGTACACAGGTACCCTCTCACCAGCATGTCTTTTAAAAACTTTGGAAGAGAGTAGGAAAAAAGTCCACTCATTTGACACAGACTGAGCACATTCTAACTACCACAACTGGTTTTGAGGATATTTGGAAAGTGGAACAACATACTTGTTTCAACAAATGTGTCAAACTGAGATACTTGTTTCAACCAAAGATACTATTTCATTTCTAAATTCTGCTTTAAAACTTTAAAGTCTACGAATTCTTCCGCTAAACAAGTTTAAAGATATTTAAAATCAACACAGTTTTTTGTTTTGTTTTGTTTTTGTTTTTTTGGTACTGGGGATTGAACTCGGGTTCTGGCACTTGCGCAGCAGGCAGCAAAACCACTGAGCTAAATTCCTGGCCCAACACAGTTTTCTTCTTATAAAATACAAACCTTGTAACCAAAATTCAAGTTTAGCAGTTTACCTACCTAAATGATAGATATGATATTTTATATTAACATTTAAACTCGGGGTAAAATCAGTTTCATTGGCCAAGCAACTCAGAGAATTCCAGTTTAAGTTGATGCAATTTGACTTACCACTCTGACAACAATGCCCTCACATAACCAGGGAAACAAAGTTTGCTATCCAAAGTCAGTAAGACTGGTTTTTCCAGTCTGAAAAATAATATTAGTCCTTAATCCAGGTAATATTAATATTTTAGTTGTAATAAATGGGGATATTTAAGACAGATACATATTACATATGAAATATCAGGTAAATTTAACATACTGAAATCAACACAAAGTACCTAAAACTTAGCTATACAATTTAATTTCTAAAATTTATTTCTTTCCCTGTCAACAGAAGCAGTGCTTGGGCTGATCTTAAAGAGACCATACAATGTAAAACTCTGTACCCTCTACCTAGCTGAGGTTTAAATTCGGACAAATACAGAAAGCACAAACTCCTCTTCATATATTTAGTATGCCATGCTGGAGGCTGACAGGCAGGAGTACTGTAACTTACAGCCGAGCCAGGGGATAGGCTAGCTCAACAGCTGGGTGCTCAACTTACTCCTAGACATCTTCCAACTAAAATTAGCATGGGGTCTCAGAAGCAAGCCAGCACAAGTCAAAGACGAGTGCCCCAAGACTGACTGGTCATACACCATTTTTAGTTAGGCAGCTTTAAAAAACTCAATGACTTGGTTTCCTATTTTTGGTTTAGTAACTGTATATAACTTTTACTCTTTGAGTTTGCAATATATTTTGATTATCTGAAATTTTTTTCATTTTTGATCTCAAGTGATATATTTATAGTCTATGATCATCACTTAGATCTGGCTCTGCACAGAGAAGTTAGGGGGACTCTGCATGCCATAAAAAAGGTTTTACTTGTTTTGATTTTAACAAGTTAAAACTGTATACACAAAATTACATACATTGATGTTTACAGTAGGTAGCTAAAACGCAGAATTCATTGTCAAACTTCAAGAACACAGTGAATTTACTTCCTACTTTTGTCCGTTTGTTACCACACCTGGAACGACAAAGCTGCAGAAACATCACATTTTAAAGCCAAAACGTACAGGTGGGAAAACACCTCTGAACCGGTGTTTTGATTTAGAAAGGGGTCACTGCGGGCACCTGGACTCTCACTGGAGGCCTAACTCAGTGCTCAGCATGGAAGGAAGGAGGACTGCCACAGAAAGGCAGACTTTGACCTAGGAACACAGTGACTATTCTTTGCTCATCCTTAACTCTAAAAATAACTAAGGTTTTAGCCAGGCATGGTGGCACACACCTGTCATGCCAGCTCCCTGGGAGGCTGAGGTACGGGGATCACAAGTACCAGCCCAGCCTGGGCAAATTAGCAAGATCCTGTCTCAAAATAAAAAATAAAAGGGGTCTGGATGTAGAAAGGCCCTGGGTTCAAACCCTAGTATCACCAAAACCAAAAGCAAGCAACCAAGCAAACAAAAAACCCCAGCAAAAATAAACAACGACCAAAAAAACCCCAAACTTCGATATCACATAATGGGTGCTAGAACAGATGGGAAGTCACTGAAGTGAAAAGTAAAGAGCGTAGATTATGGTCCTTTCGACCTCAAGGAAAGACAGTGCTGATGAGACACATGCTGTGTGTGCAGAGATTAGAGCCAGCTCTGCCCTTCTGGCTTCACACAAAGGCTACTGAGCCTCAGGAGTGTGCACTGCTAAAGGGCAGAGGCACCAAGACAGAGGGCAGTTTTCCACTGATAGCTCTCCATGCTCCACATGGAATAAGGCCATCTTAGTGGTAATTCTGCTGGTGAAGCAGGGGAGAGAAGCCCTTCCTAATTACACAAACTTCTTGGGTTTTATACACTGGGAAATATTCTGCCTCAGAACTTGAATAGGCTCTGGCTGGATCAGGAGTCTGGTTGTAGCAGCGAGATCCAGAGTTCTCCACAGAATACAAGTCTGAGCATTTGGTGGGAAAGGCTGATGATCCTTAAATGCAACACTGCAGCAAGGTAGTTTTGAACAGGTTGTATGTTTCCTGGAGCTCTGCGGATCCCCAAACAAGGGTTTGAGGAACACCAGAAATTATGTAACAGTAAGAGAAGAAACAAAGAGAAGCAGAGATGGGCTGAATAATGGTTATTCCTCTGTAATATGCCTGTGCCTCCTTGTGGTTCTAAACCTTTTGGACTAACTTCCCTTTAAACCATTTTCAGATTGAGCAATTTTTTTGTGATTTGCTTTTTAGCTGTTTCAACATCCTAAATTAACTTCCTTAAGTGATATGAGATGCTTTCGATTGCCTGCCACCAAAGATAGGATTTCAAGGGACAGAGCTGCATTTCTGATTTCTTCCTGCTCTGTGACACTCAACACCCCTAGAGTGTTCTCTGATATGTCCACCAGTTTCCCATCTGATTGCCCAAGAGCAAAGTGCAATACCTGTACCGCAAAAGGATATATTCTTCCTCTTCCCTGAAGTTTCTTCTACTGAGAAAGAGCATACACTGTCCCGCAGCACACAATGAGATCCAAGTTGTGTACCTGGCCTGAGACTTTCTCATTATTTCCACTAAGATATGCTGTATCAATCATGTCCTGAAGGAAAACAGCCAAAAAGTTTGATTTTTTTTTAATATTAAGGGAATGCTTTGTTATTAAAGAAAACATCATAACTTTATTCCTGCACCCTTTGAAGTATTCTGCTTTGGCTGGAAGTGGTGTGCAATGGAAATAAGAGGAACACAATGGTCTCCTTTAGGACTGCTTAAGGAGAATATATTTTTATCTTAGATCTGTTTTAAACATAATACAACTTTTAATGTATTCATGTGTTCTTCTCGTTTGTTCAAGTTAATGCAACTGGACACTTATAGAAGGCCTAGATGACAAGTTCTGTGTGCACTTTACTTTGTAGTAGTACCCAACATGAAGACAACAGATGAGTAGCTATTTTGGGACTATGATGTTCTCTAAATTTTTACACAAAAGAAACAAACAGAACATTAATTAAAGGCTAGGATAAATTACCTTAAATTTCAGAATATGAACCTTTTTGCCTAAGCATGTATAACTCCTTGGATAGGAACTGCATGGTACCCAAAGATTCCCCAAAGGAGTTCTTTTCACAGGAGTGCATCCTCCTGTCTTTGTGTAAATCCCCTCTAGACAATAAAACACTATTACCTACAAAAAGAATGTAAAAGAGGGATCTTCAAATTCCCTCTTCGTCCACATGAAAGTTTGAAGAGAAAATCTCTTGATAATATGAAGGGTGCTGGTCAGTCAATGGAGGATGTGAATTTCCATCAGTTTTTCAGTTAGATCCCTGCAAAATTGCTGAAATAAAGTCTAATAACCAAGATGCATCCTTTGAAAACATCCAGTGGAGTGTAGACTGAGGAGCAGACCTTACTCAGTATAAAATGGATACAGTACTGCAATCGACACCAAGGATGGCAGTCAGTCAAGATTAGGAGGGGAGAGAGACATGGACTGTACATTGGGCAGCGAAAGTTTGCTTTTAAAAGTGAAGATGCAAGAGCAAAAGGGAGAAAAAAGTCCAAATAGAGAAAAAAAATAAATGATAGCTTGGAAGGTATGTCTGATCATACAAAAGGCGAAGAATACGAATCCTGTCTGGCAGACAATTTCCCCAGGTGGTAAATGAACTGGAGAAATTATCCACTGCCATAAGGAAACCAAACACATGTGATGATAAACAAGATAAAGCAGAAAGCATTTGTGGAGTCATATTTCAAAGATGATGAGAGAAAGACTGCCTTATGAAATTTTCCTCATATTGAGGTGGTTTGGAAAAAAGAAGAGAGAAGAAAATTGCTTGGTCACACATGTAAGGAATATAAAATGTATTACACAGATATGCCGGCAGAATAAAGAGAAAAGAAGGTGGCTTTCTGACCAAGACACCCAACACACCAGAGAATTTCTGGGAAATTGGTTCCCTTCTACCCAAACTTGTATGGAAAGGGTTTACATCACGGAAGATCTTAATCTCTGTCTTTGTCCAAAAAGACAGCAGCAGCCTTACAATGCTATGTTTTCTCTAAAAGGCAAGGAGAAGATACAGACAAGGGGTAATGGGAGTTGCCAGAGACCCCTGCAGTGGTCCTGGCCTCTTGCAAGCCAGTGCGACATCCACGAGATAGGAAAGTGGGAATTAAAAGATATACAGAGACAGAGGCTTGAGAGAAACTGAGTCTTGGGCTAGTCTAAGCTGCTCTGGGCAACAAAGACAAAGACACCAAGGCCATCCAGTGTTGTTTATTCATTACAAGCATGGGAAAGAGGGGAACTGGGCAGGCCTTGGGACACTTGCTAATAACAAGTATCAGGCAGGCAGGACTGCAGAATGAGGACACAGACATATCCTTGCTGAAGAGAACAAACGGTTAATTTCAGAGGGGAGAATTTAGTTGAAGTCAGTTGACCTTGACTGGGAGTGAACTCAGCGAAGCTCTGCTACTTCCAATGTAACACAGCAGGATTATGGAGGGGCAAAAAGCTTGTGCCGCTATAGCCTGCTAATACTGGGCAGAGGTGTCTGCTACAAGAAGATACACAGGCTGAGGCAGAAGTGGCACAGAGGAAAATTGTTTCCCTTTTAGTTATAGTTAAAGTTGGTATTAAACAGTGATTTTTTTTTGAAATGATAAACTGGCTTACAAAGCAGCTTTTCTATTAAAAATGTTTTAAAATGTCATTTACCTACCATACAAATGACTATTTAAAATGTGGATGTGTTTATACTTTCGTGCTACTGCACCTTTAAAACACTAAGGTGCTTTGATCTTGAACTCTAATTTGAGTTTACTTTTTTGTGGTAATTACAATTTTGAAAATAAAAAAAAGAAGAAACAAAAGAAACAACAGTGTTCGACACCAGACAGGCATGGGCTCCAGGCCTCTCTAGCCTCTTGCTGTGCACTGTGCTGTGTGGGGTCCTGGTCAGCTTACAGGAGAAGCAGCTGAGGCCTGGGGGGAGCAAAGCTTTGCAGGCGGGAGACAGCTCTCCCCACCCAGAACCAGAACCAGAGCCGAGGCTTAGCTCAGAAGAGGGATCGCCCCAAGCCAGGGGTTCACCATGTCTCAAGAACACATTCACCTTCCGGAAATTCTGGCACTGTACTTAAGGTGCTAAGAGCCTCAAAACACCAAAGTAAAACAATTTCAAAGAATTCGTGGTCATACGCTACCATCCACGGAAGGCAGCTATGCTGACAGTCGTGAGCTGGCCCAGCTGTGTTTGCCTACAATTGTGCTTTTACACTGGGAGGACACTGCGCTCCACCTCTTTGCTCTTACTAAAAGGCGACTATGTCTGCTCTAGTACAAATCACCCCATCTGCTCAGATTGGCGTACCCGTGCACTGTAATGGTATACAACCTTGGCTCCAGACATTTGCGTGTTCCACATTCATCTGACGTAGCAGCACGGCTCCCTTGCTGAGAACCAGTGTGTACAAAGAACGCTGCCACTGCCACCTCAACAGGGAGCTGCCTCACCTCGGTGAACGCTTAACTGTGGTAAAGCAGAGGGTCCACACTAAGTTTCAAATCTTGGCCCCGCACTTTGTGCTACATCACACCACACAAGCTAGTTATATCCCAGCGGATGAGCATGTGTCACACTTTATATAATCAGTGGGTTTTGAAAAGAATTGTGTGTCAACCAAATTTTTTAGATTTTAAAGGTACAAGGCTAACAAAGTAAGAAATCTTTAAAGGACCTCTGTGTTTTTTTAAAAAAACAATCATTTCTCTAATTTATTTACCTTCCAAATCCTTATTACTGTATATGGTGTTTTCTTAAAGAGAAGAAAATTCCTCCTGAGGTAACAAGTGAAGAAAACAATACTGAAGAACTCTATGTCCCCTGAGACAATTTTCTCCTAGAGACAAAATTCAGGCTGGCACAGCTCCAAAAGGGAAAGACACTTTGATATATTTGTAGAGACAAGACTCTACATCTATGGCTTCTTATAAAATGTAGACCGAGTAAACGGGCTAAGGCAGGCAGACCACTAAGACCGACAGACTGAAAAATATTTCCTAACCCTAAAATCTTATGCTTGTGTATGAGTGGGGGTGAGGGAGGCGTATCTTCCGATAAATGGAGCAAGACCCTAAGGAAGAATGTACATTTTGGTAAATATCTAACCACTTCTTTCATTTAACATTCCGAGGATTGTAAGTGTCCCTAAAGCAAACCTGAAATAGAAATTGGATATTTACCTAAGAGATTGAAAAGTCTAGGGATCAGAAGGAGAAAGTAATGAGACCTCTGCATGGGGAAGTAATGTCAAGGGATCAAACAGTGAGTAATAGCCTGTGAGCCTCCAGTCACCTCCTGTTTACACTTCTGACAATGTAACTTTACAGGCAGGCGTGTGCCACGCAGCCACACCTATGCATCATCAACAGAAACCACGCTGCAGTTTAATCATACGATGAAACACCTTACAAAATATAATGAAAATCAAAGGCACCTGGCTTTAAATACACAGACAGTTTTCTTGTGTCCCTCTCACCAAAAGACCAGTGTTCTTCTAAGATCAGTACTTTACTTTAGCTACCTTTCTCACAATCAACTTTCGAAGGACAATATAAATTTCCAAATCAAATCAAAGAACTTTCATCTAAATTAAAAGAAAGGAAGAAGGCAGGATCGTTTGTCTACTTAGGGTTCATCCGTTTTCATTTGTATAACGGCACCTGACATTTAACGAACTAAAATCACTGAACACTTTGTGTAGATCAGGCATATCCAACCTGCAGCCTACCTTTATTTTCCTTTATTTTTTTGAGTGAAGAGGAATCATCTTGAACCACATATAAAATACGGATTATAGTAAATATATTTAAGTAATAAAACTTTCTATTTTAAATAATTTACTCATAAAAGAACAAAAAAAAGTGGGCCACAGGACATGCCTGATACAGATAATCTCATTTAATTATATCATAATGAACCAACAAAGTAGGCCCTATTATTACACTTATTTCACAGAAAAAGAAGTGGAATTTCAAAGAAAGTATAACTTGTCTAAAGTTGGCAAAGTTGTACAATATGGGATTCAAACCCATACTGTAGTTCTTAATATATACACTATTCTAGTTCACAATAAAAGTTTATACATATAAGTGCAAAAATCAAGAAAATCAAAAGTTTTAAATTTAATGGTGGTATTTATTAAAGGTTTTTGGTATTTCATTTCCTACTATGTGGTAAGAATTAGAAATTCCAAGAATTGTCTCTCCTTTTGACAAACCTGGAAAAAATTTTACTTGATATCACACAGCAAAAGTTTTCCTAATAATTATTACAGAGCACCTAAAAACTGATGTGCTCAACATTCCTACAGAAAAACAGGTAAGAGATTTGAGAAGTTCACAGAACTTGTCATAAACATACAAAAAGATGTGCGACCTCTCATCACAGACAGGGACACCCAATACACAAGCAAGGTTTTATTCATAATTCTGTCCGGCACCTTGGACAGAATCTGGTGTTAAGAGTTCAACAAATATTTGTTGAATAAACAATATGATACGCACTTTTGAAAAGCAAGTTCAGGGGCTGGGGATTTAGCTCAGTGGTTTCGTCGCCTGCTGCGCAAGCACAAGGACCCAAGTTCAATCCCCAGTACCAAACAAACAAACAAACAAACAAAAAAAGAAAAGCAAGTTCAGGATCTATATGTATACAGTTCTATCATTTGTGTGAAAACATTTATATCCAGTAAGTGGTTACATTTAGGGACAGGAAGGAAGCTTCTAGTTTAAACAGTGGAAATTAAAATTTATAGATTATGAAGCTGGGGCACTGCTCTGTGGTACAGCTCTCTCCTGGCATACATGAGGCCCTGAGTTTGATCCCCAACAGCACAAAATTAACTAATCAATTAAAAAATAAAAAGATAAAAAGCAAAACATGCATTATGCTTCTGAATTTTGAGCTACATAAATATATTACCAATTCAAAAATGTAAAAGGACTCATCTCTAAACATACATGCACACACCTGTATGTATTTATGAAGAGTTACATAGGAAAAATCCAGTTATAATCAGTATCAAGGAGCAAAGAATTGAGATTAGAAAAAAAAAAAAAAGAATTGAGATTAGCCCATATTGTTAAGTGAAAGAAATCAAAGTTGTACAGTATCTTTTATAGGAATATATATCTCTTTATTTCTTACACTGAAACCAAAATAATTGGAAAGATTGTAAAAATGGCTACCCTTATAGAAAGGGAGAAAAATTACTGTTAACTGAAAATAGATTTGTCTAAATATATATTTGAAAAATTTTGAAATCACATCAATATGTAACTTTAATAATTAAGTCAAACTAGACAAAGAGAATCCTTGAGCCTTGAGAGTAAATGAAACACATGAGCCAGTCTGTGCACCAGGGCAGTTTAACCACACAGCAGGCACAGGGCAGATCCACTGCAGTGACTGCCCCAAACACAAAATCTGACTGTACATTCCAGACAAGGTATATTTTTAAACACCTGAAAAGAAATATAAATCTTTTCAACAATCACATTGCAAGTAACATAATTTACGTAAATATGTTTTGCACGTGGTCTAAACATACATATTCAGAATAAAGCACATAGGTAATCAGGAAAACATCATTAGGAATCATGACATGCACTAACCATGCATCAGTGTGTGGAAATAACTAAAAACAGGGCCAACAGGTTAGCAATAAGCATCCTTACCCCTCTGACTGTTATTTCTAAATAATGCTTCCCACTAAAAAGAAACAGGGTTCCCTAAGAGACACTGCTGACACTAGGTCTGAGGCAGGAAATAAGCCAGAAACATCACCTATCAAAAAGCAAAGACAATATGTATATGTCATATGCAAATTATACTTTAAAATTACAGAAAAAACCATTGGGGTCCTGTCAAATGGACACAGAAGCCAACAAAGCTCTCTGGCCAAAGGGGAAAAATAACTGCAAGAGACTTAGACAAAGCTAATCCACCTGTTCATACATCACTTTTGAAGAAAGTTAGGGAACTGACATACGTATCATTTTGTAAAGAGGTACTGGAAAGCTCTTCTTCATAGAAGAATTCCAACTAATAAATGAAGGAATGAAGAATTGAAAGATCTCTATTTTGCAGCTCCAAAAAAAAAAAATACTAAGGTTATAGAAAATGACCAATAATGGCTGCTGAAGTCATTAGGTGAAAGGCTGCCCAGTAACTTTATCATGGGAGTGTCAGACTGAAGGACCTAAATCTAGACGGCACAGGGCCCCTGGCCAACACAGGAGAAGGGACCTATGGTGTGTATACCTAACAAATATTTGAGTCAAAATGTTCAATCTTAAATCTGGTCAAACTAGCAGTTTTCAGGAAACCAGGGGTAAAAGAATGTGTTAAGTGACATTCCAGAAATGCAACCAGTCACACATCCAGATCATGAAATATTCCACAGGAAAAAACGACCAGGTTTCTTCAACAAATAAAGGGCAAGAAAAAATGAGGAAAGAAAGAAGAAACCTAGAGATTTATTTCCAAAAGTCTTTAGGGATATATAAGCCAAATGGAATATATGGAATATCCTTAATATTAAATGACAATTTGGATCCAATTATTAAAAGACATTTATGAGACAAGCAGGAAAATTTGAATACTAATTAAAATGTGATGACAAGAAACTATTATTTATATATGGTAACGGTACTGTGGCTTAGGAGGAAAAGAGCCTGAATGTTTTGGAGATACATACTGAGTTCCTTAAAGATGAGGAGTGCTTACTTTGGTAGCATGTAATCTAAAAACTGGAACAACACAAAGAAGATTAGCATGGTCCCGATCTGCACATGGGTGACAGGCAAATTCATGAAGCGTGCCATATTTTTAGGAAGATTAAGCCGAAGAGGTCTATTATACACTTGATGACTACAGTTAATAATGCATTCATTGTATATGTGAAAATTATTAAGAAAATTAAGAAGGTAGAGAGTCAGGGTCCTCACCACAAAAAAATAAGTACATGAGGCAATACATATGTTAGCTCTATTCAGCCATTCTACAATGTATATATATTTCAAAATCCAGGACATAAATATATAAATTTGTATTAGTTAAAAAGCAATGTCTTGAAAAGTAAAGCTGAAACAATGTCTCTTAGATTTGCTTTAAAATTCCAGAAGATGGGAGGTGAAAGGGTTTGTAGATGAAACAAAGTTGGGCACATGACAAGTACTGAAGCTGAATGCGGGTAGAAAAGGGTTCATTATAGTAATCTATTTACAGGCATGTCTGAAATTTTCCATAATGAAAAGATTTAAAAGTGGGATTATATACCTGAAAAAAATATTTTTCTTCACAGTCTAGGCAAATACCAATTCATCAGCTACTTGCTATTACATTCATTCAAGCAGAGCTTTGCAAATTATGGCTGCCCTAGAAAACTGCTCTCATTTGCCCAAGATAAGCATCTGTCTAGAACAGATTAGAACAAGCCCTTAGAGGTGAAAGTGTGTCCTATCATCACTTGTTTACAAAATGCCAGGCCTAGAAAAAGACTGTGCTTCTCCAACTGCAAGTCTCAGGGCCCCAAAGAGGTATCTTTGGGACTGAGGACAGGACGAGGAGAGGGGCCCGTGGGACTCTGAGCCTCTGCCGCTGTTTTCAAAAGAGCAACTCCATTTGCTTTCTAAACTCAAATGCAGCATGAAGAGATGAATGTTCAAAGGAAAGATGATGCAGCTCTCCTAGTATAACTCAGGGCAATAACCTCAGCAGCTCAACCTGGGAACATGAAGGGAAGCTTCAAGAGCCCAGGCTTTTCCTGCCTTCTGTGTCTTCCTAATGTACTCAGTGACTCAGGGGCCTGCCAGCTTGTTGGCCTAGATAAGGTTTTTAAATGTGAACCCGCTCTGCTTGGGTGACTAGCCCCAACTGTCAAGCTGACACTCTTTATTTGTAGGAAGGTCTCCAAATGTGCTTTTGTAGGAAAGGTAGATGTCCTGTAATGAGTGGTTGGCTGATTTCTAGTCCTCTGCTTCTGTCACCCACTTTGCCAATCTATTCCAAGTGTCCAATCTGCACTGGCCACAGACTCCTGTAGGTTCCTGACTGGGAACAGTTGGCCCTCATCTGCAGTACCGTGGTGCCTCTGCCCGACCTGCATGCTTCTGAGAGGATCCAGCATCTTTCGCTGCTCCTCTCCTGGAGGTCCCCACTGCCTGCTCCTTGGTGATCCTCCCTCTTCTGCTGCTGAGACAGGCTTGTGTCCAGCTTATCACAGGCAGGCCCCACTGCCCACCTGCTTGACTTTCTAGTAGTGACTCTTTCTTTTCATTGCAACCCTCTACTCTGCAAGGGAACTAGGTGCTCTGGACGGGGAGTGGGGCAGCACAAAGACAGCACAGACTGAGGGGCCCACGGGCCCTTCTAAGGATCGGGCCAATTCTGACCCAAGGCTCTTGCTCTCTTCCTCAAGACTCCCGAGTCCTCTGAAAGTCAGATATAGCTTAAGTGCCATGGTCACTACATAACAAGAAGGAGCTGCCCGACTGTTGACCTTGGCGGGAAAGATGTTTATCTGCCCAGAGCAGCAGAGGACCCCTGGGTGAGGTGACTTGTTAATAACTCAACTTCCTGATCTACACAAGTGTGAGTCCAGGTCATTTGTTGCACATGTGTAGGGAGTGAGCGCTCAAAGGGAAAGTAGGTTTATTCCAGTGATTAAATATAATCAGTGCTGAATAATTTGTATTTGCCACTGACAACATTTTCTCAGTATATGCTTACTCGTGGAAGATACTGTCTTAGCTTCTAATTTAGTCTCTTCACTTGACTTCAACTTGTCAGTGCATTTTTTCCTAGGAATTCTTCATTGCACAGAAGACAACAGTCATTATGATCCTCTCCTCCTGACTACCTAGGACTTCACATCTAAAGCAGTCATAAATGGTGAGTAAAGCTAGGCAGTCATCTGGAGCCCCAATCTATTTCAGTATAATAAACCTTGGAGATTCTCAGCCACATTTACTACCGATGGCTTTACTCAAGTTAATATATCACTGCAAGTAAGTTAATTAGAATCAGATGAAAAAAACTGTCTCTATGATGTTGCTGTTGTAAAATCTTTTCCTATCTCAAAATTATGAGGATATTTTACATTTTCTTCTGAAAGTGTTCAAATGTTGCCCTTTACATCTAAGTGTTTGATTCACCTGTACAGTTGTCCCTTGCTATCTGAAGGATACTGGTTCTAGGAATTCCCTCGGATACCAAAATCTGCAGATTCTCAGGCCCCTTATATAAAATGGTACAGTATTTGTAGCATGTGGTTTACACAGGTCCTCCCATGTACTTTACATCATCTCTAGATTACTTATAGTACACCTCATACACTGCAAATGCCATGCAAAGAGTTGTTATAAAGTATTAAGAAATAATGACAATAAAACAAAGGCCTGTATATGTTCATTTCCTTTCCCCACCAATTACTTTAAATTAGTAGCTGGAATCCACAGACACAGAACCGGCAGATGAGGGGTCACTGTATATGAAAGAGGGATCTGTTTTCTCCTCCTGTCCCTTTACCAAGCCATGCATTCTTTCCCTCAGTGATCTGCTGCACAAGCTCCATTCTATGTACTAAGCTTCCTCAGATATGTAAGTCTTCGGGGCTTTTTCCTCCCTTCTGTTCTACAGGTCAAACTATCTCCAGGAAAATCCTGAAATATTTAACATCAACTTTGATGTCTGGTAGGGCAAACATCATTTTTTTTAACTTCTGATCTGGCTTTTGAGCAGTGCCTTGTCTCTTCAAAGCCCTTTGTACTTAGTACAAATTTTATAATCTACTTTCCATCTTCCATGGAAAATGGCATTGTGATTTTAATTAAAATTACACTGAATCTACAGATCAAGAATATTTTTACGATACTGAATTTTCCTTTGCAATAAGTTTTACTACACTCTTTCTGGATTTTTTTTTGGCTAAGATCTATTTCTAGGCATGTACTTTTTTAATAGTTCCTATAAATATCTCTTTTCTCTCAATTTTAATTGCAGTTTCTGTTGATGATGCACAGAAATGCAGTTTTATGTACAGCAACTTTGTCAATAAATACTACTAACTCTAATAATTTTCCTATGAATACTACAGGTTTTCTATGCAAGACAATTGTGCCATCTGTGGATAAGAAATTTTATTTCTAAATTTTGCTATGCGTTATGTCTCTGGCTATGGGCTCTAAGTAATACTGTTTTATAAAGCCATTTCAGTAGGTCTTCACCATGCAATTTGCTTGCTGTAATTTTTAACCAGATTAAAGAGGTTGTTTGTGGTTTGCTAATAAATCTAATCATCATGAATGACTAAGTTTTTTGAAAATGTTTATTAGGAATGATCATATAGTTTTCTCCTTTAATTGATTAATGCTATTAATATAGTGAATTATATTTACAGAATTGTAATATGAGTTCAATATTTCCAGATTCTGCCTAATTCACTATATCAGGATCTCTCACATGTACCCAATATTCAAATAAAGATTGATACGTTTACCAAACATACAATTTGGGTAAAAGTGATAATAAGCTGTAAGTGTAGAGCTCTCAAAATAAATTCAATAAATCAGGTCCAGGTACAGATAATTGCTCCTATGGCACATGGCCAAGATGGCAATATGCCCTGTAAATATAGATGTCACTACGGCATGATGTAGGCCAATTTTCCACAAAGCAACTTGCTGTATGTTCTGGGTTAAAGGGCTTATCAAAGCAAAGATTGTAAGATTGTAATAGTTTTCACATTAAATTTTGGTTGCACAAAAGGTTTTGAAGCTTAAAAAGAATGATCAAAGACCCTTGTTCCACTTTATAAGAAATCAGTTAAGAGGGGACTATAATTGTCAGGCTTTCCTTTTCCCATTTGAAAATATGTATTCTCTTTTTAAAACTCTTATAATCCATATGTAATCTCATGTGCCCATTTCCTAAATTTAAGAGTTTTGCCAGGGGCTAAATGGTGGTATGGGGTGAGGGGCAAATGCAAGACTTTTATGAGTACATTAAGTGTTAAGAGAACAATTGTTCAGTATTAGAGAATCAGAACTCTATGACAAGGGTGAAGACAAATGTCACACGAATTTTAAATACATTTCATTATCACTTTGGATCTAAGCAACACCTAACCCTAACCTAGTAACACATTATCTGGTTTTCTAAAATTTCACCATAATTACTATCAATACAAACTACTCTTAATATCAATATAGTAACTGCTCTCTATAAATACAGATTTATCATGCTATTTAGGGTACAGGCAGCAGAGATTTGGTATCACTGAATATTTCAACTTTTTTCCTGTTCTAAAGTTAAATCTCTTAATTATGCATGGCACATACTCTGTTTAACTATAGAGGAATTTTATGGAAAAAAGGGGCTACTTTTAAAAAGTAGAAAATTAAGTTTTCCCACCTATTAGGCTATTGACAACTTCCTAAGTACCCCTATTTTGATATGAGTAACTAAGGAATGTGATATTCTATTTTATAGATTTAAAGTGTAGTTTTATTTTTTTTGGTACCAGGGATCGAACTCGGGACCTTGCACTTTCAAGGCAGGCAACGGAACCAACTATTTTATAGATTTAATAAGTTTCATCTTTTTTAAAAAATCAGTTTAACTTTTCTGGTAAGGCCACTACCTAGTTTCTTTTATGTTCTTCCTTAGTGGCTTTGTCCAACTTCATGTTTTTGAACATGAAAAGTTTCACATTTGTACCATTCTGGGTGTGACTAAAACCAAACACAGAATACCTGAATATGTCAAATGCAAAACAGCTACTGCCATGATTACAGTAGTCTTACAAAAAGCCTATCTAGTTCTGAAAAGGACGTAGAGAAATCCCTTCACCACAGCATAAGATAGCTGTTTGTTCTAAACATAGTACTCATTCTGATAATTTATTAATTATACCAAACACTTGTATACTTCTGTGAGCTTTCCAAAGATTTCACCTGTGTTCTCATTGGATGGCATGACGCAGGTATTAACAGCTAAAGGTTGTCTTCTCTGGCAAACTTGCCAGGCTTGCTGTTTAGTCTCAGACTCCAAAGGAACTGACAAATGGTAACTGCAGTGGGAGTGAAGGAGGACCTCACTGCTCAACGTGTCATTTACAACAGTAAACTCCATCAAAGGACAGTTACTAACGAGCAAGTTTAGAGGACAACTTCTAGGCCAACAAAAGAATACTATTTTTATCTGTTTCGTTCCTAAACTCACTGGTGTTCTAAAAATAAACATAAACCAAGACATTCTGGTTAACAAAAGAAAAGTACAAATAAATCAGAGAAATGATGTATATATTTTTCTCAGAACATGTGAGACCAGCTGTGGTCAGAATCATGGCCTTATGCAATCTAAAAATATGAACCAAACAAATGACTATTTTGTAGAAATCCACTATTAATACTCCTTACCCCAAAAATGATTTTTACAAACCCAACAGGATGTATCCTTTACTGATGATAATGTTATAAAATATCTCACTATGTGAATACCAGCATACACATATGCCCTGTGTCTGTGAACCTGTGCCAAAACCAGAGAAGTGTGGTGTCTGTTACATCCCTTTCACTGGGACAGTCTCTAGGACTAAGCCATCAAGGGAACAGAAATGTAGTAACATTGTCAGCCCATAGAAAACACATCTGTTCAGCAAACCTTGGGCCCCAATAATAGCCTTTGCTTAAATTTAACTAAACTGCGTCAATGGGCTGGCGATATTACCATTCATTCTTAATAAAACCAGCAAGAAGATCAAGTGACTAGGAACTAAAACATAAAACAGCATTGGAGGCAGAGTCATAAAAGATGTATGATGAAAGAGGGAACACAGCATCAAATTTCAACAGACGGTTCTCAATAACCTTTCTCAGGTGCCAATGGAACGATTCGCATGTTCCCCTGGAAACATGGCTGCTACACCAAATTTGGTGCTCTGCTCCTACACTCACAGATTGACATTCCCTTAAATGGACAAAGGAACAAGTACCTGAGTTAAATCCTTTCTTTGAGGTGATACAGCAACACAAATACCAGACACAGAGAGAAAGCACATATTTCTCTGAGAACCCAAATTTGCTGTACAGTTAGACAGCGACGACAGGTGTTACAGGCCAACCTACCGGTGCTTTTTGATGCCATTGGAGAGAGCATCTCCCCCACCACAATCCTTCCCTTCGGACATTCTGTGTTTTCTACTGCTCACGTGCTCTTCTTCCTCTTCAAAGGACTGTGCTGTCACTGCTTCCAGTCGACTCAGGGACTTCTCTGACTCAGAATCTGTGGCAAAGCAGGGTCATCATGAGTGAACTGAATGAGGTGCAAGGCTCCTGTAACAATGGCCGTCTCCCTGAACGCATCAGGCTTTGAAACCCAAGCAGCCTACTCTGTCCTTCAACAATCCATCCGTTAAACACCTCCTCGGGGATTTGAGAAAACCTGCACCCAAGAAGGCTCAAGTGGATTTATGAAACAGATGTATGCTTACGTAAACCTACAATTAAACCAATTTTATACACTGAAAGAGATTTCCAAAGATTACCCAGTTCTTTAAGGAATTATATTTAGTGGTTCCCCTACCCTCAAATTTCTATCTTCCCTCTCAAAGGATCTTAAGCATAGAGGGAAACAAATCAAATTTTAAAACTCATGTATTAGGGAAAGCTGCAGCAGTTATACTTGTGAGAAGTTTAAATCACACCAAATACCGCAGACACAAAAGTGAAGGTAATTTTACAATACATATAAAAATAATTCTCCAGTATATTACTTAAACCCTTAAGAGTTAAAGCTCAAAGTGTCCATATATTAATTATCAGGAAGGCATCCTTAGGATGGAAATGCCATGTTCCCAGCTGGCTAAGTACTCAGAATGGAGCCATCTGCCTGTTTGGGAGTTATGAGATGACTAATCTTATACACTCCATGACAGTTTCCAGGCACTTTCACATTTTTCCTTTGAGCATCTCAAGGATGCTTTGGTGAGTGAGGCAGGACAATGAAGTTAGCAACAGTGCGCTGATGGTCTCATGGTTTTTGAGTGGGAAAGATGGGATGTGAGCCACGTTCTGTCTCCTTCTGTAACACTACATTGCAGCTCAAAACAAGTCACTGTCTCCATACAAATCTAAATGACACCTTCATCCTTTCTAAAACTGGAAATTCAAGAAACCTGTAACCTCCCACTGGGCCTATCCTCAGCTCTGTAAAAAGACTTGGACACACATTCATGCACAATCTGCTAAGCAATGTATAGTGGCTAAACTTTCAGGAAACAAAATAATCTCTCCCCCTGCTGCATTCCACAGTTCAGCCCACACTGTAGAGCCTTCCTGTTGTCCTATGCGTCTCACTAGGAAGAACTGCAGGGCCACAGCAGTGGCCACAGAGCTGCAGGATGGATAGAACAGCACACCTTGAACACATAATACTGGGCCCTTTAAACGATGCAAGCTACTTGCAGACAGACTTTCAGTGTTGAGAAAGCTTTATTTTCTGTAAATATAAATTTAATGGAATTTCTAAAATCATAGCTTTGTTCTGTCACATGCCTCACAATAAAGCAATACAAGTGGTCTGCCTTTCTCCAGGGCTTTGTTTTTCTGAAGTCAACCAGTCCAAAAACATTAAAAAGTTCAGAAATAAACAATGTATAAGCTTTCATTTGTGTGCATTCTGAGTAGCACGATGAGATTTTGTGCCGTCTACTCTTTGCTGCTGGACACAGGCCACAGGAGGCAGAGGGGTGTCAGGAAGGGTAGCCAGGAGAGGGGGTGCAACCGTAAATGGTAAGACATGAAAATGGTGCTCAGCAGAGGAGGGAGGCTGCTCCGAGGAGCCACAGAGGCAAAACCTGAATCACAGATGACAGTGGTCTTGGGGGGGGGGGTGCTGTTCATATCTACATTTTAAAATCTGTTTCACATGAAAAAAATTTAGAACTTAGAACCAGAACAACTTTGTATTGGTTAGCATTATCTAAGATGCATCCTTAATTTATAATTTAGATGTCAAAAGAATCAAAAAGTAATTTAAAAAACCTCAAGCATTTAGGAACCATTTCTATGCACAGGGTAGGTATTACAATTACAATTTAAGAGATACAAATCATAAGGCAAGGACCTGCCCACCTAACAGAGGTTTTTTAAAAAGCAGGTGCACAGTAAACACTTAGGAGCACTAAGAGCTGCTATGAAGAAGAGACACTTTTTCCAAAACACAATCTCAGTGTAGTTAATACGTAACACCACCGTTCCCCGTGCCAGCCACTTCAGGAGTACAGGCCATGGGGGCCGCTTGCTCACCCCGGGAACCACCCCTGGGCAGCACTGCAGATCCCTGTCCTCTGTGGCAAGCAGCACGGGGCCCTTCCCTCTGCCTCCTCTCATCCATTTCTTTCCTACTCCCTCTTGCTTCACCTCTTCCCTCTCCCTCCAGCCTACCCCTCTCTACTTGCTCCCAAATCCCTTCTCCGGTAGAATCAGAGTATCCCCGCTCTTCCCTGAAGGGCTCTAATTTCCTCTATATCCCAAAGGCCCATGTCCATTTTAAAATTCAATTTTGACTCTTACTACATCTGACATTGCTTAATGAGCCTGCTTTTTCCTTCCTTGTATCATGTGCAAGGCTGGCGGGATTCACGTGGTCCAAAGGAGGTAAACTGCTTGGGTTTTCTAGGTGCGACAATGCAAGTCTGGTGGCGGACACTTGGCCACAAAGGAGGCGCACTTTTTTAGAGTGGAGCCTACCGGGAAAGGGCTAGGGCTGCTGCCTGAGTGAGCTGACAAGGAGTAAGAGTGTGGCAGGAAGGCCGTTGCAACACAGGAGCTGCCCAGGCAGGGGGAGCAGCCTGGCCCAGTGCACAGAGGAGTGAAGCATGCAGGGCAAAGGCAGAATAAGCTGGAGTGGGAATGAGGCTGTCAGTCATGATGCTGACTATACAAGACAAATGAAAATCAGAGACAGGCAGTGGGACAAAGTGAACATGAAATAAAACTGGGAATGACGTAGTAAACTATGCCATTAGGTTCTGTATTTACTAGCGGGAAATCAAACTCTGCACTTTGTAGCTTTAAAAGCAAAGAAGGAAACACGATCAATTACATAGTTCAAGTAGTGTGAGATAAAAACTAGTTGCTATAGGGCCGGGGATTTAGCTCAGTGGTTCCACCGCCTGCCTCACAAGCGCAAGGTCCCAAGCTCATTCCCCGGTACCAAAACAAACAAACAAACAAACAAACAACCTAGTTGCTACAAAAGCAGTTATTTCTAGTACTATGAACAGAGAGATGGCTGAAATATGCAGTGTGAAAACAGCCCAGACTTATTAGGTTGATAAGAGGGAACCACTCTTAACTGACCATACCTTCTTGGCACTAGTCACATCAATCTTCCTATTTCCAGAGTGGCACTGTTTCACACAAGACCCACAATTCTGGGCTATCTGAATTCAAACATGTTTAGCTAAGTACAGTACCAAGGAGGCCACAGCCACTCTGACAGTTTATTGATAGTCAAAGCCTATTACCCACAGAAATAATTTTCAAGTCTTCTCATAAGGTAAATCAGTGATAGACCTCAGTGCCTTTGAGATAATTCAATCTTAAAACTGCAGGTTCTTCAATTTTGCCCACACATTTAAGTATCAAACAGGCCAGGCATTATCTTTTAGCCAGTATTACTGGGCAACATATTAATGCCTTGGTGGGAAGTATAAAAGTATCAAGAAAGAGTGTGTTTCATGCTTCCCGTGTGCTGGTTACTGTGTGCTCTTACAGTAGTCTAAGCCACAATGCTCATGTTTCAAAAACAAACAAATGTGGAGGGAACAACAGGGTTTTATTGTTTAAAGGTATGGAGTTTCAGTCTGGGGATGATGAGACAGTTCTGGTGCTGGATGGCATTATGCTTTGGATTTTAAAACATTCCCCCAAACTCATGTACTAAAGGCTTAGTCCCTGGTGTGGCACTAATGAGAGGTGGAAATGTAAGCAGTGGCACCTGGTGGAAGGTCTTCCAAGGGAACTGTGTGGCCCCAGGCCCTTCATCTCATTTCCTAGATATGAAGTGAATGGTTTTGCTCCACCACCTGCTCCCAGCAGGACATGCAGCCTCACCATAGATCTAAAGGCAATAGAGCAAACCCATCAGACTGAAGACTCCAAACTGTGAGCCAGAGTAAATCCTTCTTCTTTATAAGGTGAGTGTTTGGGTGTTTGTTACAGCAACAGAAAGCTGACGAACACAGTTGGTGATGATGACCACACAATGTGATGTACTTAATCCCACTGGACCGCACAGTTTAAAATGCATAAAATGGTAATTTTATGTTAAATATATTTTACTATTGCTAGCCCCTCCCTCAAAAAACTTCCAAATGAGCAAACAAAAGCCTATTGGTCCAAAGCCAAAGATCTATCAGGGTGCATGAACTATATTCTAGTCATATTGTGTCTCACTTCAATGTCAATTATAAGATATGACCATGTAGAAGCAAAACCAGTTTTTCTCTAGACTACTTTTAAATGCAGCAACAGAAATTTATCCTCATAATATGAGATTTCAGATCTTAACTTTTCATTATTCTTATCTTCTACTGCATTTTCCCCTTGTGAACCTATTTTCCATAATAAGCAAAGCCTCTCATGAATTTCAAGACACTTCATTGACCCCTGAAAAATAAGGTAAAGGTTTATGACATAGTCCTACATTATTTATTGAACTTTTGATGGGCAATTAGGAAAATCCCCATAGCCCTAGTGATGGGAAATGGAAGACTTGGTATGCACTTATTTGTGGGTTTATTCTCATCTAGTTCAAAGAGGACTCCAGTGACTTGTGATAATTTCTGTATACTTTATAGACAGAACAACACTTTGAAAAACCATATTTTACAAGATATATGTTCTCATTTACAGTGAAGCATTTAAGATAGAATCTCTGCCTGATTAACTTCTCAAAACAGCAGTATTAACAGAATAGACAAAAAAAAACCCAAGGTGGTTTTACTATGTCTTCAATGACCTAGATTTTTAAAGCTCTGGTCATAGTGAAAAAAAAGAGAATTATTTTTACATTTCAGACTAAATGTGGTTTTCTTCCTCATCAAAATAACATGGAAGCCAATGTGCTGGGACAACTGTAATTCCAACTTTAGAATTAAGAGGATCTTTATTATCTTTTCTGATTAAGGAGCTTTTCAGATGCTAATTTTTCCTACCATTAAAAAGCAAAAATAAAAAAAGGTAAGAAAGTTCCCAACATAAACATTTCAATAATTTGTAGACGTTATCCAGATAAACACTTTTTTAAACAACATGACCTCTGAAAATTGGCTGAAGAAACAGTACAAAGCAGCCAGATCCAGATGTGGAAGAACTGGGGATGATGCCCAAATCACTCTTCCTCCTGTTATGTAAGGTAACAGGAAATAGGCAGGAAACACAGGCTCAACTTAATACTTTCATTGTTTACAGTTTCCCATGCACCAGGCACTTCTAAAAATGTTCAGAGTAACCCAAGGCACAGCTTGAAATACCATTACCAAATTTTTAGTTAGCCTTAAGGTACAATTGTACAAATTCAAGAATACCGGTAAAATGAGGGTCACAATAAAACAAAGAATACCTATTACATCTAACATAAATTATAACCTGGAAATCAGGATGAGTCCAGAGGAGGCTGCCGAGAGACTGCAATCATTTACCAAGAAGGGACGAAAGTGTCAAGGAGAATCTTGGGAACGCATAGCAAGCATCAGAGACACCCTCTCCGAATGATGTCCAAGGTCAAGTTTAGCCAAGTGGTAGTGCTGCTTGGGACAGAGTTTCTTAAGAGTATTAGTATGTCCTCAAACAAATAAATCTACAACTATTTTCTACAGCCTACAAAATATGCACACACAGTTACAGAATTATGTAAACAGCAGTATGTGAGCTACTGTAATTCTTTTTTCTGCAGTGCTGGGGGGTAGAGCCCGGGGTCTTACATGTGCTGCACAAGTGGTCTGCTACTGAGCTACATCCCCAGCCCTCGGAAATCTTATATGTATCCCAGAGCTTCCAATTTGCCTTGTCAACATCCTTTCCCAAATTTATTTATAAGAAGGTCACACATGCATTCTCTCTATATCTAGAACTAAAAACTAGTTGCAGAATAAGCCATAGTTAGAAAACAAAGTATTTTCATGTAACTTCAATTTAACAAGTCAACATCTTCCCAGTACAGTACCTACTACACCCAAAACAAGGGGCTATCTGCTGAAACAGTTTGCCAATTGAGACATGGCTGGTATCCTCTGAGTACTCGATGTCTACACTAGTGTTAGACATACATGTGTAAGCAAGTGTTTTTGGAGAACAATGGAAGTAGCTACCCTTGGGATACCAGAAGAATTTCTGAGGAGAATCAACCTGTGAGCCAAAGTGGGAAGGCTGAAGATGACATTAAAGCAGGAAGAAAGAACACTGGGTACCAGGAAGAAGAGTGGACAGCCCCAGGGCCTCAAAGAACATGGGTTAGGGCAAGATTCTATGACACAGATAGAGAGGACAGTGGCTACACAAATAGATGTGATCCTCAGAGGCTGGGGAATAAACTGGGCCAGATCCACAGAGTCCAGACTTTAACCCACAGGTGATGTGGAGTTAGTGGGTGGTTTTGCTTTTTGAGAAAGTGATTACGATTTCTTTCAGGGTGTACACATGGCCCCGATGGACCACTGTAATGATTACCACTAATCTGGTGGCTTAAAACAACAGAAATTTAGAGTTTAATAATTCTGGAGACCAGAATCTCAACATCAGTTTTACTGGGTCAAAATCAAAGCACCAAGAGGACCACACTCACTCTAGGGGCTCTTGGTGAACCTTCTATGCTTCTTCTTAATCTCCGGTGGCTGCCAGCATTGTTGGACCTGTGGCTACATCATTCCAATTCTGTGATGGGATTTAGATCCAACATAGATAATCATGATGATCTCCTCTCAAAATCCTGAAAGTGGTATCTACAAATTCCAGAGATCAGGACATCAATGTAAGTGTGGGAGACTGTTTTTCAACCTTCCATACCCACGACAGGCGATGTGGAAGATGGATAGGGACAAAGGCTAGCAAGAGGGAGACCTGTGGGGTGTGAGGCAGGCACTGTCACGGTCCGTAGGGTCAGAAGGACGGGGAGCAGGACTGGGGCAGTGGCATGAGTACGGAGGAGGGAAGGGAGGACAAGAGTAGATTAGGCATCTATTAGAGAGGGGCACAAGAAGAAGGAGTGAACAGCCATTTCCACTTCTGCAGTTTTTACAGTGTAGATGATAATGTCATCAACCATGACGGGCACTAGAGAAGGAGACGGGCCAGGATGACTTGACCTGTTTCTGCCACTCTGAGTCTGAGATGCTTCAGGCCTTGCAGAAATCTTCATTTAGCAGAGAGGAATAGGAAAGGTCAAGGAATATGAAATCCAAAGGACAGCATATCCTCCACAACCAACTACCCTCAATTTCACTTGAAAATAACACATCAAATTTTTATTTATGTAAACACTTGGACCTCTAATGTGTGTCAGTGTCTAGAGATGCACAGTGCCTCATCACATTTACTGTCTGGATGAAGGGTAGGGCTGACAAAATCAATCATACAAACAAGGACACAATTTCATTTACGGACACTGTTAGGATACGACAGCACAGAGGGCTGTAAGAGGGAAGCTGATCAGGTCAAGAAAGTCAACCAGTAGTTGACTGACCCTGAGAAGAGGTCAGAAAGTCAGCCAGAGGCCTCTGAGCCGAGAAGAGGTCGGAATTATACGTATCCACTACGCAGGAACGGCAGAGAAAAGAAACTTCCATTTGCTGACACGGCTTTTATTCAACTTTTTGTCATCTCTCACCTAGGACTAGGGCCTCAAGTCAACCTTCATTCCTAAAATACAAGGAGTCTACTGGAACATAAACTGTCTCAGAAGGACTACACCTTCTTTTCTTTGAAATCCCCATTCTCAGTATAATGCAAACATATTATAGGATTCAGAATGTTTAGTAAAAGAATGAAACTTTGTAAAGCACTCATCTGACATTATTTTATATTCTTAATTACTTGTTGGTTCCTCACCACCTGTTGTCAGAATTCAAATTCTCCAGTAGAATCTATGAGTAGACTTAGGTCCTAAACGCTACCTTGGGTTTAACTCCTGTCACTATTCCTCACATCCAGCATACTCACTCTTCTTCAACCAGAATACCTTGTGACGGCTTTGGAAACTATTTTTCCTTACCTCTGCATGGGCTTCATTCCTCTGCAGAAAATACTCTACCTCTTCTTTCTAGAGAACTCTTAGTGACCCTTTACATGCTGTTTATTTTGTGCTCTTTCCCAGTTAGCTGCCTCTGCTTTGAAATGCTTTTAGTGGTACTTATTTGACAAAAAGAAAAAAAAATTACTGACCATCTCTTTGTCTAACACTATTATTCCAATAATAATGGACTAGAAATACATCTGGAAACTAGACGAGTACATGTACCCCTTTTTCTTTTTCGAGTAGCTTACGTTCTAGTTGAGGGAGATCAGTAAGTAAGTGCACTTTATAAAATGTGCGACTTGAGGGGGGAAAGGGTAAGAACAAGGGATACAGAAGGATAGGGTAAAGGTCTCTCTCAGCAAAAAACTGAAGGAATGGGGTAGAGAGCATTGCAGATATCTGGGAAAGTTCCAGGCAGAGGAAATAAAGAAGAGCACAGGGCTAGGGGAGGGCATACCTGGCAAACTGGAGAACTGCTGAAAATGTCAGTGATGGGAGGAGGAGAGAAATAGGTCTTGGGAAGGCAGCAGGAGGCCAGGGCACCTGGGACTCTGGCTCTTTTTTAGGTACCGGGGATCAAACTCAGGACCTTGTGCTTTCGAGGCAGGCGCCAGCACCACTGAGCTAAATCCCCAGCCCTACTCTGGCTCTTCTTCAGGCTGAGGAACAAAGTCACTGGTGGGTTCTGTGTGGAGAATCGATGTGAACAGACTGTGCTTGGAAAGGATCCCTGTGACTTCAGGGCTCAAAATATTGGGGGAAATAATGTAGAAGTGGAGGGACCAGTCAGAGAGCTACTGTAATAATTCCAGTGAGAAACGATACGACCTGAGCCTGCACAAGTTATGAGTGAATTCGTGAGATGAATTATGGGGTGAACTATGAGATGTGGCCGCATTCTGCTGTCTTTTGAGGATAGATCTGACAGGATCAGTTGACAGACTGTATATGAGGGAGAAAGACTACAGCAGTTAATCCAAAGGTTCTTGGCCCTGGCCTAAGCATGTGGAAAGACAAATCTTCCATTTACCAAAATAATGAAAAGAACAGAAGTGGCAGGCTTGTGAGGAGAAATCAGAAGTTCTCTTCCAGACATTTAAAGGCATTTAGGGTAAGATCGCATTAGGCAGTTAAGTGAATATGTCAAGTAGATATTTAGAAATGAGTCTGAAGTTCAGGGGGTAGAATGAGGTTGGATATACAAAAGTGACAGACTCATCAGAACACAGGCAAGCATTTAAAGGCGTGTGACTAGATGAGGACATCTAAGGTGATGCTGCACAGGCTTTGACGTGCATATGAATCACCTAGGATCTGTAGAAAAATGCAGATTCTTATTCAGTAGGACTGAGTTGGGGTCTTACATTCTGCATTTCCAACAAACTTTCAGGTGATGCCCATGCTACTGCCCCAGAAACCACACTCTGGTACAAAGGAGCTAGACCGTAAGTGGAGAAAGAAGAGAGAAGAGTATCAGGGACAGTACTTGGAGACATAGAGTCCTGAGGAAGGACCACTCCACAGGGTGACAGGTCTGTCAGTGATGGCCTGGCTGAGAGCAACTGCACTGCTATAGCAGGAAAGAGCACATAAAGAGGGGATATTTAAGAAAAATGACAGGAAAGGAAGTGGTGGGGGATTGGGGATCAGGGGCTTTTTAGGATATACTGATACGGACAAAAAATAACTGATTATGGTGGAGAAAAGGAACTGCACAATGTTCTTATGACAGTGCAAGGAGCCAGGGTCCCAGGAGCAAACGGAAGGCTTGGCTTTAGTTAGGGGCAGAACACACATCAAGAATATGGGAGCACACATGCGCGTGCAGTGGTCATCTTGGGGAAACAACAGATGCTTTTTAATGACATAAAACCATTCCTTAGATGGTGAAGGGATTAGAAAATTTTGGTGAGATCACAAGTGTGAAATAAGCATGTAAAAAGAACAGACTTGAAGAACACAGCAGGATTCCTTGGCAGCAGAAAAGTTACAGCAGTAAGGTAAGAGCCACAGATTCACAGCAAGACCACAGCACGGTCTTCTCCTTGTCTCCAGCCTCATCTCGTTGTTTAGGGAACAGGAAGTAAAGAATAGCTGGAGTTGTGCCAGGTGAAAACAATGCAGGAAGACACAAGGAAGGTGCTAACAACAGGACACCCCGTACCATAGAAGCCTGGTAGGAAGGAAGTAAAGACACAGGCAGGGTAGTAAACAGACAGAGTAGATGTCTAAGTGTGGCCAAAGAAACATCAAATTGGAGTTGTAGAGAGAGTAGGCGGAAAGACTGGAGATGGTGGTCAGATTGTGGGGTGTATGGCACAGATTATGGAGGAGACAGTGCAACTGAGAAAGGCACACTTGAGGGTCTAATCTTGGGAGTGAGTATTCGCAGAGGGCTGGAGGACCAGCTACTTGATGGCATGACATCTGACGACCTTCCATGCACCAGTCTCGACTCCTAGCTTGCCCATACCCTTACTTGTCCTGCATCTCCACACCTAAAAAAGTGTCTGGCATTCAATATGAGCATTTAATAAGTATGAGTGGCCAATAAAACCTTCTCAATGCATAGGAGACCTACATGATTTCATAACAAACATTAATGGAAACAAGAACTTAGCCAATAAAAACATTTTTAAAAATGAAGATGACCCAGAAAGTCATCCAAAACTTTAAGAAGAAATTACATTCATCAGTGTGTGCCTATGGCACACACAGAATAAGTAGTCTGGTGGATCAGTTTTCAGTGCTCTAAACTTCAGACTAGATTAAGAGCCCCTTCCACTACTTCTGACACCCTCTCGAATGCTGTGCCACATATTACCTATGAGGCCTCTGATACTGAATATGCTATACATTTATCAACCAGATAGCCTGTTTAGTGCTCATAATTAGTAAGGGAAATATAAAAGTTAATACCAGGTCTCTGCCCTTAAACTGTTATGGTGAGGAGACAGGGAAGAAACACGCAAAAAGGAAAAACAGGATAAAAGGCAAGAACAAGGCAGCATTAAATATCAAATAAAAAGGGGTAATAGAGAAGTAAGTGCTATAAATACAGCGTGATGTGAAATTACAAATACTAGACAGGTACAGAGTACAGAAAAGGTGCAGATAAAAATATGTAACTTTAAAAAAAATAAACTGCATAAGGAAAGGACACTGGACATGTGATGAGAATATAAAGAACAGTGTGCATAGCATCTTACTAAATGGTCATGATGTACTTTTTAATCAACTATTACCAATTGTACTTGTTGGATTAAACTCTGACATAGGTCATATCTGTTTTCATGCTACTGTTCTCCACACAAAGCCAAAGTCATCAGGACCACCTTCCACTTTGAAAGTTTTGATTTGAAAAGATCTGCCCTCATAATTGCTTAAAAATGCTAAGTGGGTTTCAGTTTCATGACATCTGTCCACTGGTTTTGCCAGTCTACACTACTGGATTCTATGCATTATTCATACACATTTCAACCAAAATAGCATTAAAAGAAAAAAAAGCTTTTCTTGAGCGACTGTTCTCAAAAATGTTTCTAAAAAGGAATATGAACACAGTGTGAAAACCATTTTTGAATGATTGTAACATTCATGGGGCAAGAATTTTCCATGAAGCTTCTGTCTCAGACTACTATCCGTACTAAAGAGTAACAGCCATGGAATTTTTTAACCAGTAATAAATGCTTCCAAAATAATTCTTTACAAGATTACTAGAGACTCATAAAGTAGGGCACCTTTAGTTTCCTCCCCTTAAAGCTATTTTTTCTTTTATCCTCTGTATGAGACGGTCTCCAGCTCCTAGCTGTGGGCAAGTTCCTTGTGCACAGTTTTACCTTTTGATACCATGTCTCAACCCCTTTTTCTCCTCTGCCATCCCTCCCTCTTCCCCCTACAGAATTCAAAGTGGTGAACACAGATGTACAAAATCAGCAAGTAGTACTGGTAACCTTGGGCTCTTTATTGAATACCAATATATTTTTAAGAACAAAAATATCACTGACATTTAACAACCTGCATTCACTCACCAAGCCTTTAGAGAGGTGACAAAGATTTGTGCAGAGCACTTCATGAATGTAAATAGATATGGTCACTCCCATCCTGTTATGGTTTCTATCTAGATGCCTCCCTAAAGCCTCATGCGCTCATACACAGGGCTTTTGGGACATGACTGGATCATGGGGCCATGATGCCCATCACAGATCAGTCTGCTGAAGTCATGGCTAAAGGTATCTTTGGGAGGTGAAGCCTGGGTGGAGGACACGGCCATTGGGGGCATGGCCGAGCGATGTCTCCCTCCCTCCTCCTTGCATCTCTGCTTCTAGTCTGCCATGTCACCTTGTCTTGCTGCCCAGCCTTGAAGTCAGTGGACTGTGAACTGAAACTTCCATAAACTGTGAGCCAAAATAAACCTTACCTTCTTTAAACTGTGGGTGTCAGGTATTTTGTCCCAGCAATGAGAAACTAACTAAGACACATTCCAATGAGACATATATAAACCAATGTGAGGTTATCAAAGAGGCTTAACAGAAGAAGCAAAGAAAGGAAGGGACTAATTTCCCTGGAGTCAGGAAAAATTACCCAAGACAGGTGATATCAGAAAGGTATTTGAGTGTTCTGGTAGAGAAGAGGAAAGCACATGGTAAAAATCAATCTGATAGAGCAGAAATACGTAAAATCACTTTCTTTTTCCACAAAGTATGTTTACAATTTTATTTGCTGTCAGAATAAAGTTTTTCTACACAACTAGTTAATCTCTTAGGTTCTCAATGAATTGCTTTTGCTTCACTTTGCATGAGCTTAGCCCTTTCCCAGAAACTGTTCACTTGTACTTATTTGAAATTTTACTTGACGTAAGCATTTTACTCCTTACCCCTCACAAAGAGGTGACGCTTCACTAGATTTACCTCCTTTTAAATAACTTTAAGCAGAGGAATTCAATCAAATTATGAGAAAGAAATCTGCCTGGTTTATGGAATTTCATGGAATCTTTAGTTACTGAGTATACAGGAAAACTAATTTTCTCAAGAGATCCCATAGGGTTGGAAAAATTACACTACACTGTTGGCTCTCAACAGGGTCTATCCACCACATTAGTAGATTTCCACTCACTCACTCCACTTACCTGATAAAGCTTGAAGGGACACGATAAAAGGAAACAGAAAATCACATGGACTTTCAAGCTAAGCAAATAAAATTCCCCTTTCACTTTAAAAGAAGCAACACAAATTAATAACTTTTTAAAAGAAGATTAAACATTTAGTGGAAATAACTTTTAAATATTTTAAGCGAAGTATCTTTAAAATGTTTTCACATCTTTTCAGTATTAGGATAGGTTTGATGTAATTATTGTGACTGAGAAATTGAACCTCCAAATGAGACACGTTTGTTTAGTCTCTCACTGAACTGCAGAGCCAACTGCCTGATAGTGGACACGGCTGAGGCCCTGAGGAGGGTGCGTGTGGCCAGAGAGCAACACGTGCAGGGAAAAGCGAGGAGATAGGTGTGGAGGGACAGCAGGGTCTGGAGCAAGTCGAGACTTTCTTCTGGGGGCAACGAGAAGCCACCAAAAGAATGTAGAGGGAAGGTGACGCTGTACCATCTACAAAGCGCCACTGCGAATGGTGGGATACAGGAAAAACTTCCTAAGGCAAGGATGGGAGCACGGAGATCCGGAAAGAGGCCAGAGTGGCTCCACGCCGGGTAATGAGCGAGCGCACACTGTCACCGGTCCCTATGCCAGGTGCCGTTTTAAGTACAGAATAAATATTTACTAATGTACGCCTCAAACGATCCTCTGACCCATTTGCTGATGAAGAAATAATGCACAGAAAAGTCAAACAACTTTCCCAAGGGTATAAGCATTAGTATAACTTTTTATCAACAGCCTTCAACCTCAGCACCTGTACTTTCAACTTCTACCCTACATTAATAACAAATAAAGTCGAAGCATAATCTGGAGGGGGATGGACGGGCTTTGGACGTGGCACATGAATGTCAAGCTCGATCTTTAAGAGATGAAAGAGGAGCCTTGTATTTAAATGAGGCCAACTCCAGGAAGAACAAGATCTGGGAAGAGGATCAAGAAGTCATTTCTTATATGCCAATGTGACCGCTGGGTATACAAGGTCAGGCTCGGAGGTACAAACTTTGGGATTGTGACGGTCAGAATAATGACTTCGCTATGATGATCACGTCCTTGTCTCTGGAACCTATGAACGCTTTACCCTATACATGGCAACAGGGACTCTGCAGATCTGATCAAGTTAAAAGTCTTGAGATGGGGAGATTACCCTGGATTATTTGGTGAGCCCAATGTACTCACAGGGTCCTTTTAAAAGGGAGGGAATTGGGGTCGGGGATTTAGCTCAGTGGTTCTAAGGCCTGCCTCCCAAGCACAAGGTCCTGAGTTTGATCACCAGTACCAAAAAAAAAAAAAAAAAGAGGGAATTAAGGTCAGACAGACTCGCAAAAGACACCCTTCTGGCTTTGAATTCAGAGGATACACTTTGAGCCAATGAATGCACAGAGGTGCCTAGGAGCTAGAAAAGCCAAGAAACGGACTCTCTCCTACAGCACTGAGAAGGAACACAACCCTTGGCTTTAGGACCTCTGATGTCTAAAAATGTACAAGAATAAATCTTCAGTGTTAATTTCAATTTTAAGTTAGTAAAGAGTTTAAAGTTTATATGCCACTGAAAGTATAAGTGAAGGAAGAAATAACTACACGCAAGTCTTGGAAGGCACAAGGAGATAGGCAATAGAACAAATGTGGAAAGAATGGCTTTAATTAAGGGGGACAAGTCGTCTTTTATAGAGAAGTGAAGAAGAAAGTGCAATAGAGGCTGATGTGTAGAGACTGTGGTGGAAGACGATGCCATTCCACAGTGACAGCTGCTATGATCTCAGTGAATTTCTCGGCTAGGTCAACAGCATGTCAGGACTTGAACTGAGGGCATCTGACTCTAATGCTGTTTCTACAGTGCCCAAATTATTCCAAAGATTTATAATAGGAAACAGTAGGGTGGCCACAGAAGGGCTATGTTTAAAGTAATGTAACATAGTTGGGTGGGCCATTCAAGGCTTGGCATCTGTCCTTCCTTCCGTTTCCTGGGGCTGTGGAAGATCTTTAATGAGTCTGCTAATAAGAACCTCTGCAGAAGAGGAAGGATAAGGGGTGAAGGGAGGATTTCACTGGGCTGTGTGTCTACTTCTTTACTGAATTGTTTATAACAAATATTTTTTAATGAAAATTTTCAAGTTTTTTTTTTTTGAAGAATACAGAAGACAAGCAGCGTTCAGACCTGCACGCATTTAGTCTACAATCCTGGCAGTGACTGCCTTCCTGGATGTCCCTCACAGAAGGAGCACATGAGATGGCACCAATGGAAGTGACATACAGCTGGTGCACAACCCGGCAGTCTTAAATGTCCCCCCACAGTCCTCCCACCTCCACCAGGCTTGGTAAACACTTTCTTTACCATGCCACACGTTCTAGTTTCCAAATTCTACCTTTTTTCCTCCCAGTATGAGTCATGCTTTTCACACATCCCAAAATTAATTGCCAACAACAGCATCATAATTTTCTTTCTCTAATTATTCCTAAATCTGGCTATTAAAATTAACTTCTCCTGGGCTACAGATTTAGCTTAGTGGTGCCACTGCCTGCTTCACAAGCGCAGGGTTCCGGGTTTGATCCCCAGTACCAAAAACAAAACAAAACAAAACAGCAGCGAAAAAATTAATTTCTCCTTATTTTAATGATAAACATGTTCTTCTTTGATTCTTTTCATCTTATGTAACGACTCTAAGTCTATATCAAACTAACATCCTCTTCCTTGCACTGTTATCATACCATGTTTTAACCTCATTAACCTAATCTTTAGTTCTTTTTGTTGGTACCAGGGATCGATTCTGGGACCTTGAGCTTTTGAGGCAGGTGCTGGAACCACTGAGCTAAATCCTCGGGCCTAATCTTTAATTCTTATTTCTACTATCTCTCATATGCTGCCTCTCTTTCATTTCTTACTATGAATTTGATTCTTCATTTCATATACACAATGTTTCCTGCTTCCATGGTCAAGTTTTGTGAAACTCAGGAATGATGTATGTTCACCTCTTAGTCAAGCATTTGATTTCCTTCTATAAATAATTCTTCTCAATCTCACTGATCTCCAACCACCTCCCTGTTACTTTCCCTTCCCCTACCCATGTGTCTCAAACTTCTAAATTTAATCCTTCAAAGTTTAAAACTCCCCCATAATAGGACTCTTCTCTCCAAGCTGTCCTCAAATTGCTACCTACATCTCCCAGTTTGTAGTGCTGAGTACTTCTAAGCACTGTTTAAACGTATGAATGCACTGAACTCTCAAGAACTCTCCTGAAATGGATACTGTAACTAGCCCACTAAGAACAGCGAGCTCATGGAGCTGGCTACAGGTTAGCTAGTTAGTGTCGTGGGTTCTGGGTGTGGTGATAAATCTCATCCCAGACTCTTGCCTTAATAAAGTGACACCAAAAAACAGGCAGTTGGGGGAGCTAAACTATTTTGTTTATACTATTCTGCTTATTCCCAGAGACTCAAGGGGGCCTCCACTCTAAGAAGTCACTTAGGTGGGGGTCTGAATCCCCAGCAACCAACACAGATGGGAGGTTTCCAGAGTTACCTGACAGCGCATCATAGAACTCGTCCTCACTAAGGATGCTGGGAGGCGGGGACCCTTCAACCAGAGACTGCTCTAATTCATGATGTTCAGTGGCGAGAGCCTCCAGTGCTTCTGACAAGATTTTGTTTTTCTCTTGCTCCTGTTCCAATTTTAAATTCCTCACCTACAAGAAAACAGATATACAAAATAGGCTTCAGAGTGACAGGAGACAGACTGAAGGAAGCAAAAACGATTTGCTTTTGATTCAGTTCTACTGCAACATCAGAAATGAAAAGTCATGTTATATTCACACAGATGAATGAGCAAAATTACTAAGCCAATTTTGTTCTTCCCATGGGGACTTTTCTCACCACAGCTTAGCTAATGAAAACAGATTACGAACTACCAAACAATTTCAGCTCAAACGATCAGGATCTCCGTGTAAGAAGGGGTTAGTCAATTCAGAAACCATTCAAGTTTCTTTAAAAATATTTTTAAAATATTTCTCTCAACATTAATTAAGAAATTAAGAAGCAAGTTTCGGTGAGACTTAGCCAAATTAAGAATTAAAAGCCATCCTAAATGACAAAATGCATCATTTAGAATGGGTACTTTAGAAGCACCCCCTCAGTGTACATCAAAAACAATCGGGATTAAGAGTGTGAAGGAAACAAGGTAGCAGCAATAATTATAAACACTTTGCTTTCCATTTTAACTACTTTGATTTTAATTCTTTATCTTTAATTTAGTACACTAAAAAATAAATTCTAGAAAAGGTAGAGCCTGGTTTGATTTCTTTCACCCTTTCAAGTGATAGTCTCTGCATGTGACTCGAGAGTGTCTTAACATCTTGCAGTTGACTAAAACCTCTAAAATCCAAGTAATCTCACCTTCACAAGATAGCCTGTTCTGGATCTGATAAGGGCAGTTCACCTACTTTTCTAACCAAACCCCATAAATCACTACCAGTCCTCAATCCTTCTTGATTACAAGCCAGAGCTGCACCAGATATAGGAGCCAGGAAAGCTGAGATCCACTTTAGCAACTGTGGTGCTTGTGTCGGCAGCACATACACTTTAGCAACTGTATATTCTCAGCGGTCTCCATTTCCTTAGTTTATTGCCTATAAGAGATTTCTACTATCAGGCAGGGTGTGGTGGTGCATGCTAAGTACATGCCAATAATCCCAGCACTCGGGAAGCTGAGGCAGGAGGATTGCAGTGTTGAGGACAGACTGGGCTAGTGAGTTCAAAGCCAGCCTGAATTACATAGAGAGACCCTGTCTCAAAAACAAAAACAGAGGTTTCTACTATCATCTAATATTTAATTTAGTAGCATTCAACACAGTGGTCTTCCAATTTGTTTTTTTAATTTAGGTGCATGATCTATTTGTCAAACAACCCCAAGATACAAAATGGATGTTTCAGAAAGCAGAACCTCATTGATGAAGTTGGCCCCTGCTTCTTTCACTTCTCCCATCCCTACAGATTCTTGAGGTCCAAGCCCAGAGGCCATTCCAACAGTTTGAAAAGCACTGGGCAGGGTTCCACCACTTCAGTGCAAACCTTCCACCTCGGGTTGTGGGGCTGCTGAACTCTTTCGCTATGACTCTCCCGCTTGCCTCTCTGCTGAACGCTGACGTTCCTCCTGCTGCTCTCCTCCCCAGGCCCCCTAGGAATACAGCATCTCTTCCCCTGCTCTGATCCGGCTCTTTGTGGGCCCGAGGACCCGACAGCTGCACGTTAAGGAGAACCCTCTAAGAGTCCTAGGTATAATTCAAAGTATAGTTTTACTGAAATGCTCAGCTCCTAGCATAAAAAAGGGTTAAATCTTTATCAACTTGGGAATAGTCCAGGCTTCAGGCACTTTAGTGTTTATCATTACAGTAGCAAGATTATAATTATCAGACCCATGATAATGAAATAAAAATAGCAGTAAATGGCAAGCAATAATGTGCAGAAAAGACAGGTAAAACTGAAAAAAAAAATCAAATACTTATATAAGTACAATGTTTAGGAAACTAAAAAATACTTGCAAATATTCCTACAATGTAGGTCGTATCTCCAGAGGAGATAATATGGCAGCGTCAGCTTAAAAAAATAAAAATAAAAGGCTGTGCTTCCTCCATCTGATGGGTTAAACAACTCCTTTATCTATAAATAAAGATGACAGAATTGAGCACAATGTCCAAAATAAAACTGTCTTTGAATGGAAAGAAATCAGCACTGTTGTATTTGCAGATTCCAAAGACAAACCTGCAAGATCCAAATTCCTTCATCAATCCCCTCCCTTTCTCTCCTCCTCCCTCCCTCACTCTTTTGCTTTATCTTTTTAGCTTTTCAAATATCAAAATGTAAACATGCTGACACTGTACCTTTAAATGTAAGAATCAATTGGCTCATCCCCTCTAATTAACAAGTATATACATTTTAATAACTCAATTTATCTAGCAGATTTCAGACAACTGGCAAGTAAAGGAACAAGACTCCAAAATATCCAGTCCCTTCAACAAAATCGTACTCATGTATCCTTCATCCATCTACAACAGGCATCACCTCACATCTGCCACAGCTATCACCTGTCCTTGCTTGTTCTTAAAAGTGAGCAGGGTGGGAAGTGGAGGAGGAAGAGGCTCTAACCTCCTTCCATTTGACCTTGTTTTATCTTGCAGTTGATCAGAGGATACTTTTATCAGTATCAAGCCTAACAGGACTGGCTGCATTGAAGAAGCCTTACCATAAAAATATCTACAAAGGGCAGTGCTTCCCACCAGGCAAGCGATACATGACTACAGAGTAACTCCAGCACACAAGCTCCACTGGCAATGAGCTCTCCCCTTGCGTGAGAGTCACCCGAACTGCCATTAACACTGTGTAGTCAGTGAGAGATCACCAGGCCAAAGCAACTCCAAATCCTCTACAATCTCAACGTCTCAGAAATACCTAGAACTCTTCCATCTAAATGTTAGTATAGAACTCCTAACAAAGATATGACAGAGTGCAATTTCTTAAAATACTCATCTTAGTTTTTACTGTTTCCAAAGTTTCCTTTACTAACTTAGATAGCATGGTGTTACAGAAACAGTATCTTCTGTGAAATAACTTCTTACAATTCCAGGTGTGTGCCTGTTTCATTTATATTATGTACTGACACATGTATATTGATTACTAGGTTTTTGAATTCTTAAACTACAATAATTCTACTAATTATTTAAGGAAGTAAAGAATTTCACAGAACTCGTGAAATCCAACCTGTGTTTCTAATTACATTAAAACATTTTAGACTAAGGTTAATAACAAGAACCAACAGATAATCAAGAGAACATAAATGTTAAACTTATTAGGCAAAAATTAACTGACCCATGATACAGTTAAAATAAATATTCTGCTTTGTGTCTATAGCGCCTTAAAACATTAACACAAACTGAAGCCTTTCCAGTTGTCTCTCCTCAAACCCCTTCAATATGGCAGTCTTTCATTTTATTCCACTTCATGATAGAAAGAGAAATTCACAGTGAATTCTTGCAAAGTGAACAGATGCCAGCAAAGGAATCCAGAGTTTTAAAAACAGCCATCTGTGCACCAGCTTATCCACATTTTACCTACTCTCTCATTCTAGAAAATGCCTGGTCATTTACCTGTGTTTCACAGGGGTTAAATAAGGCAGAGATGATAATCTTACGTTTGGCAAAGGCACGTCAGTAAGTAGGACACTGGTGCTTAGGACACTGGTGCTTAGCACACAGAAAAGCGTGCAATTATCTCATAAAATAGGTGAGATTTTGGTCTTGATCATAAATCTGGTGCAGCTCTTTCAACTGGGCACACTTTGGTCAGTTCAACAACACTAGCCTATTCATTTCTTCTTTGTTACTACACATAAAGCTATAGTAAAGAATTAAATTAGAACAAACACTAGCTCTTGAGGTTTTTTTTAAAAGTGTATCTTAAAATGAGGGAATAACACTGACACCTCTTTCTGTGGTTATACAACCAACAACACTCTCACTTCAAATGTTTTTCCAGACACGTGCTTATGTGACTCCCTGACACTCCGACAGCTGTGGAAAAGATGCATCTCATAAGGTAGAGCTGCTCAGAGCTCCTCTGCCCTCCAATCTGACTACTGCATTACTTAGGTCTTCTATGCCACCTACTACTGCTTTTTGAAATGTAATAAATGTCCTTATGCTCCAGATTAAGAAGAGGCCACGGAAGAGGTCATGAGTAGAATAAAAAAAAGATCCCTTAAGGGTCTACTGTAACAATGGGAATAAGAGTTGAGTACTACAAAGAGAAGTGATGAGAACTGGTCACATTGTAGATAAATTCTGAAGGACGTCCTAAATGATCCTAACAGACTGACTATGTGATGGAAGAGTAAAGAGGAATCAAGGATAAGTCTGTAGTTTGAGGACAGTCAGTTACCTAACATGGGAAAGACTGCAGGAGGAACAGGGACAAATGGAAACTCCATTTCATTTATGCTAAGTGCGAGATGCTATCAGACATCAAAGTGCAGATGTCAAGTGGACAATCAGATATCAAATCAAGTCATTATGCGGGTATTTTAAGCTGTAGAAGTAGACATGATCACTAGGGAGAGAGGAGATACAAATGAGAAGAAACCAAAGGACTGAATCCTAGTAGGAAAGAGGAGAAAGCAGCAGCAGAGGAAATCAAACAACAATTAAAAAAAAGAGGTGGGTGAGGAGAGCAGAGACACAAGCAGAAAACCAGGAATTTGTGGTATCCTGGAAGCCTAAGAGAAGCATGTGAAGCAGGAAAAGGCAACTGTGCCAAACACTGATGACAGACCACATAACATGAGAACTAAGGAAAGACCGTCAGATTTTGTGACATGGAAATCAACAATGAACTTGACAAGGGCAGTTTCAGCAACTGTTGAGGGGAGGGAGAAAAGGAGGGAAGGAAAGAAAAACAGAAAAACTGGGTTTTTACTGGGGGTAAAAACAAGGTGATGATGACATTTGGGGGGGGGGATCAATAAAAACCCAGAAAGTTTTATTCTTATTTTTGTCAGAATGATTTAAAAATAAGTTCTTACAAAATTAATGGGAGACTAGTACTATCTACAAATGACAATGTTAACACAAAAGTTTATTTTTTATATATCTTTTAAAAAACAAGTTTCTAAAACAAAAAGAAGCGTTCACTGCCATAGTATGCTACCAATAGACTCTGCATTTATCCAGTGCTTTGTTAATGGCTCTGGCATTTAAAGTAATTTGGTGCAAATAAGTTCTCAATAATTTGCCCTTCAATTGAAAACTTGAACCATTTGACATCAATTATAATACAGAAGGAACTTCTACAATAATTTTAGATTTCATTAGGTACACTGTCCAACCCAAAAGTAGCACTTACAGGATTAAATTTCTAAGAGAACTATGTACTTTAGTGTATAATTTCCAAATTATTCCAGACTCCAACATGCTGTGTTAAAAATTACAAAAGGTTTTTATGCATCATCACGCAAATTATGGAACTGAATGTTAAACCACCACATAATGGTAGATGTTAAGCATGCTGCAAAATTTCAATGTAACATGCCAAATCAGTGTCAGCTATATTAAAACAGTGTAATTCTAAATCAATCAATTCAATAAAGATTCTTGAATTTTTAAAAGTATTTAGAAAGTATCGTATCTTCTTAATTCTCCATATTTGCTCACAAATTACATCCCTAGTTCCTGAAATGTGCTCAAAGTTGTCAGAAAATTATTTTTAATGGATAACTATTAAGGTAAGAGAAGACAGTAGATGTAGGAATGAGGCAATACCAGATAACTTTTGTTTACAAGATCTCTTTAGCCAGTATTAATACATATTCAAACTTTACCAAGAAAGAGAATTTAAGTCCAGGGCCTTCAGTAAAAATGTCACCAAAAGTCTCCTTATTCATAATTTCACAATGAGAGTTTAGTAAAAAAAAAAAAAAAAAAAAAAAAAAAAAGTGACTTTAATTTCATGAGTACTAAACACGGCTCTATGAAGACAAAACTCTATCTTATTAATGTATCCACACAGCATTTTATTACTCAAAAAGGACTTTTATATACTGTTAGGTTATTAAATCTTTATAACAACTCTATGAAAAATATATGTAGATGTAAAAAGAAAAGATTAGAAAGTTGCCAAAAGTCACCAAGATATTTTATCACCAAATCCCACAAGCTCTCCGATCCATGGTGTGGCCAATAACTACATAGCCCATTACCAATGTTGATGGAAAGACACAATCATGAGTCTTCTTTAAAAGTAGAGGGTCTCTGCTGCTTTTTTTGTGGTCAGCGGTTACTAGACCAGGAAAATCAGAGAGAGGGACAGAGTTACCTGGACTATAACATTTGTTAAACCATCCTTTAGATTTCCACCCTCCAGGAGCACGGGGATGCTTTCCAAAAACTGGTTCATCCCTCCTGTTTACACTTGGCTCAGAGCTGTGGTTCCCAATCACAAAGAGCTTAACAGGATCAAGATTTATCATACCATAACCATAAATATGAACATTTATTATGAGTCAATTAAAAATACAAACAGAAGTACACCAAAAGCACAAGGAACATAAATTTTAAAACTATATACATCAAAGAACATGACCAACCAAATGAAAAGACAATCTACAGAATGGAAGGAAATATTTGTAAATCATGTATCTGACAGGAGTCTACTATCTAGAATATACACATAATTATATAAAGAATTCTTACAAGTCAGTAAGACAAACAACTTAAACAATGGAAAAGGACTTGGATATTTCTCCAAAGAAAATATGCAAATAGCCAACAAGCCTGTGTAAAGATATTCAACATCTTTAGTCATTAGGAGAATGCCAAGCATAACCACAGTGAGAAATGGTACTTCATACCCACTAGAGTGGCTACAACTGGAGTAGGGGGGTGGAACTGTTCACAAAGGTGTGGAGAAATATGAATTTCTGTTTACTGCTAATAAGAATGTAAAATGTTAATGTGGAGAATGATTGTGCGGTTCTTCAAAATATTAAACATAGAATTACCCTATGATACAGGAATTCTACTCTTAGGTATATACCAAAAAAAAAGTTGAAAACAAATGTAAAGAAAAAAAAAAATATATATATATATAATATATATATATGAATACTACTTGGCATAAAAAAGAATAAAGTATTGATACATGCAACCATGCACATGAACTTCAAAAACACTACACTAAGTAAAAAAGAGACACAAAATGTCACATATGGTATGATTCCATTCATATGAAACATCCAAAATAGACTAATTCTTAAGAGACAAAAAGCAGATTAGTGGACTGGGAGTAGAGTGGGGATGGGGAGCAACTGCTTAATGGGTAACGGTTCCCTTTAGGGTAATGAAAATGAAGTAGCTGCACATGGTGAATGTACTAAATGTCACTGAATACTTCGTTCAAAAGACGTAATTTTATGTTGAATGTCTACCTCAATGTCTAAAAATGCTTTTCTAAAAATTTAATTCTAAAAAGAATAAACATGCATTCATCATATGACCAGATCATTCTCCTCTTAGGAAGAGTGATTATATTCACACATACTTGTATACAAATACTGATATTTTATTTGAAATAGCCCAGAAGTGGAAATAACCTAGATGTCCCTCGACAGTGAGTAGATATGTGTAGTACAGGCATAAAAAGTAGTATTCAGCAACAAAAAGAATGAAGTACTGATACAGACAACAACACAGATGAATCTAAAAATTGGCTGTGGTGAGTTAAAGAACCCAGCCCTCTTCCTTCCCAAAGAACATACTATTGGTTCCATTTCTACAAGATTCTACAAATTGTCTTCTATTCTCTAGTGACAGAAAGTTGCCTGTGGACAGAGGCAGGAGAAAGGCCAGGAGGCATTACAAAGAGGAAGTACTCCTCATCTTGATTGTGATGCTGGCTTCACCAGTGTAAGCACAGAAGAAAACTCATTACACTTCATCCACGGACTTTGGATACACTGATAATTACCTCAATAAACCTTCAAGAAATAATACCAATTAGTAATAGGAAAGGCAATGAAGCAAGGCTGCTCCTGAACGTACAGTGCAAATGAAAACAACATTTCTTCTGTAGTCTTAAAAATATTTTTGAAGAATAAATATGACAAAGAAAAGTATTCCTGATGGCCAACAATGTAGGATGCTCAACAGCAATGTATAATGTATGTGTCTGCACACCAAATGAATGGATGGACTGAGACACACCAAAATCTTACCAGCGGTTCCTAAGCTCTGGTTTTATATTCTTCTCCATATAGAAAACAGTTTTCTGTGGACATACTCCTGTATGTCTTCCATATATACTGTATAATTCCATAATCATAAAAATATTTTTAAACATGTATATGTTTGCATATTTCTTGCATTAAATTTGCAATGCATCAAATGTCAAAAGATGTTGACAAGGTACTCACAAACAGCGTAGAACACATGGCTTTCTCAGACGTCTAGTAGAGCTGCCCAATCTGAGAACTTGCTAAGCACATTCCTGTCTCCTCATGGTTACAAACCTTCTACAGAAAAATAGATGACTCTTCTCTACTCACTCTCCACAGATTTAAACCTTCTATTTTTACATTACAGTTTTTAGGATACAGCACAGCAAATTATCATTTTTAAAGGCAGAGAAGTTGAACATAATCTAAACAAATCTTATCTTCAGAGGTCATTCATGGGCTCTGTCGTCCATAGTTTCACTGATGAAAATGACTCATGTTATTTATAGAAGAAGTAACACTGCAGCAACTCTAATTTTGTTGTTGTTGTGTTGCAGTACTGGGAACTGAACCCAGTTCTCCCACTGAGCTACTTCTTGAGCCTTTTTTATTCTGAGACAGTGTGAGTTATTCTGAGACTGCATTGCCTGGGCTGGCCTTGGCCTTGAGATTCTCCAGCCTCACTCTCACAAGTAGCTGGGATTACAAAGTGTGAGGCACCATGCCCAGCTCTGACCTTAATTTTTTCAGTGCCCTTTACTGATATTACATACAACACACTCTAGATGAGTAGTTCAATGAATTTTATAAATACATACACCACATAACTGGCACACTACTGAGACACAGGTTCTAGTTCTGCTCCCCCCATTCTCAGGCGGCCTTTGTACACCCTTTCCCTTCTCCCCACCCATACCCGGCAACCATTCCCCGTCACCCCAGGGAATATATCTGCCAGCTTTGGGACTTGAAATAAAGAAATTTACTTTTTCGTGTCTGGCCTCCTTCCTTCAGTGAAAGACTTTTTCAGATTCATCCAAGTTACTGTAAGAATAAGTAGTTCTTTCCTTCCTTTTCTCTATGGAGAACTACTGTGCAGCTGTAATACGATTTTCAAATCTACTTTTTAAATGCTTTTGGCTCAGTCTCTTAAAATAGCTTTCTGTGTACAGTAAATATTATTAAGCCCATAAAGACAGTAAGTTTCCCCCTATAAAATGCTGATGCTTTATTCTGTTTTGCCAAGAGTTTCCATGGCTCTCCAACTGGGGTTGGGAGATTAAATATGCTAGAATCACAAGTAGGTTAAACTTCAGCTGAAGGAAATATTTTAAATATCTTAAAATAGTGGTCCTTGTTTTGCTGGTCATGACACACGCAGAAAATGGTATTTCCACAGCATATTGGAGACAATGAGCAGCTGGTTTGGAGCTCTGACCACTCTAAGAGTTGAGAAGATCATTTATCTTAAGCCCTAATAAGACAGCTCTAATAAGAAATTTAAAGAGCCAATTTTCCCATTTAAATAAGCTACAGTCTTATAAAAAATAAAAATGTTATACACAAATAAAAGTTTATGTAAAATGAAGTATTAAACTAAAGTGATTTAAAAATTCTCAAAGTCCTAAAACAATGAACGTGGCTTATTTTCCCTTCTTCAGGTAGACTTAATTTTCTTTTCTGACCCCTTCACAAGGAAAATCATGTGACCAATGACTATGAAGTGGTACTCAAGTGCCCTTCTCAAGCCCAGTATCACACAACCTGTAAGCAACCTAGGGATTCATTGCACGGTACTCTCCACCAAATGAATACTTACCTATCACCCACCTCCTCCAAACCACAGGGAATCACCGCTCAGTAAATAAAACAAGAATCCCTGCACTTACTGAATTTATACTTCATCGTTGGGGAATGAACAATGTAAATCAGTGGAATATTGAGTATGTTAGGTGATGGAAAACACCACACACTAAAACAAATCTGAGAAGGGGAAAGGGCCCTGGAAGACAGGGATGTCACCCAGGAGTCCAAGAAGGCCCACTGAGGTGGCACTGGCTGAAAGGCTGACAAGGGGTGACAGAGCAGATGAGCACTGAGGAGGAGAATGGGCCAGGCAGAGAACAGTGAAGCTCTGAGGAGGGATGGGCTCACCAGTCTGTGGAATGAGAGGCCACTGTCCTCAGGACAGAGCAAGGAGGGTGAGCGTGAAGCAGAACAGGCCCGGAGTGGGAAGAGGGCCCTGCCATACCTGAGGCTCCCCTCAGGAAAACCGAGAAGCCACTTGCTCAGCGCTCAACCTCCACAAGGAACACTACACTCCTTTCTAGAGTGCACATTCTAAGAAACAGTCTGGGAGGGACCAGTGAAGAGAGAAAGGAGTGATTCTGGAAAGCCTGACACAGTGTAACATTGATGGAACTTGGAGATGTTTGGCTTGGGGAAAAGAATTCATCATTAGCTACTCCAGATAAATAGCTGGGAAATTGTCACAAACAGGAAGTATGCTTTTACTTGATGCTGCAGAGCACAGAGGATTTGTGAATTTAACACAGGCGAAGGGAGATAAAATCTGCCTTAATATAAAGTTTAACCTAATATTTATAGTTCTCCTGCAGTACCATGGGAACTAACATTGGTGATGCTTACGCCAGGTATATGCTAAACACATACTATCTTGGACATGCCTCACACTGCAGCACTGTCAGATTACCACTACCAATTACATGACCCACCTAAGATCCCACACCTGGCGTCAGCCTGTCTGTATTCCAATCCAGGTTTGTTTGAGTCATGCTCCTACCTCCTTTTGGGGGGGTGGGGTGGGGGGTGGTGTACTGGTGATTGAACTCATGGCCTTGTACTTGCACCGCTGAGCTAAATCCCCGGCCTCAAGCCCCTACCTCTTAACCTCTAAGTTCATAAATGGAAGTGTTTACCTACAGCATAAAAAGACTGACTGGCAAAAGTTGTCGAGAAGATTCCTGCAGATGGAGGAAAATCAGATGATCTCTAAAATCCCTGTAATAATTTTGCAGTTAAATTTTTCCCAAGTTTCAATCTTCAAGTTTTCCTTGACTTTACGGTTTCTAGAAACTTTTATTCTTCTAAGTATGGCTAAAGATCAAACAATAATCATCTTAATATAAAATGTTAAATCCTCTGTTCTGTTCCCATGTTAATCATTTTAATGGTTTTGAGAAATACATGTTCTACTTTATTAGTTCCATGTATCCTTGAGTATATCAAGTTCATTTTCAGTAGTGGGGACTGAGCACAGGGCCTTTACACTGAGCTACATGTCCACCCCCAACCCTATGCCCACACATGTGCACCTATGCTTTATGTTTTGTTTTGAGATAGGGTTGCTAAGTTTCCCAGGCTGGACAGGCTCAAATCTGCAATCCTCCTGCCTCACCATCTCAAGAGCGTTCAGATCAAATCCTTTAACTCATATTTTATACCTTCAGTGATTCAAATATATATTCCCTTATTTTCCTATGCTAACTCTAGGTTATTTCTTTCCACACTTCACACCCTTATGATGGCTCCTATTAAAGGAGCAGGGAGCTCATAAGGACACAGAGAATTCAGAACCCGTGGCTCTGCTGATGGGAATATAAAATAGTGCAGCTGCTATGGGAAAAGGCATAGTGATTGCTCAAAAAGCTGAAAAGCAGAATTGCCATATGATCCACCAATCCACTGAAAAGAAATGAAATCAGAGACTCATAGAGGGATTCTTTACATTAGCCAGGGGGAAGAAGAAACTAAGTGTCCATGGACAGTGAATGGTTGAACAAAGATGGTATAAAACATGCAATGGAGTATCAGCCAGCCATAAATAGAAGGAAATTCTACAGGAGAATATTGTAATCCAGTGATTGCCAAGCTGTGAGGTTATGGAAAGGAAGGACAATTTCTAACATGGTATTGGAGTAGGACCCCTAAGTGGAGGGGCCCACGCAGATGCTGTGGACAAGCCATAAATCTGGCTATGAATTCTCTTAAGGCAAAAACAGAAACAGAAATACAATCAATTACACTCTTTTAATTGTCCACAAGGAGAAAAAAATACCAGTTCTTTAGGGAAAACAAACTCCCTCTTTGCCCTTTGCTCTAATTTCTCACGCAAGGTAATATATAGGGGAACAAAAATATTAAGAGGGCAAAATGATCACGTCATTGAAGCTAATTTATTTTTTTTTAACTCCTCAAGAGAAACTGAGGGTCTAACTCAAACTTAGTATAATTCAGTGAGGGTCATTTTCTGAAAATAAAGTCTACTCTGTAGTATTCTGATAGTTTCATCTTAGGATAAAATTTAGAGCCGGGGATGTAGCTCAGTGGTTTTGCTGCCTACAGCACAAGCGCAAGGACCCGAGTTCAATCCCCACTACCAAAAAAAAAAATTAGAATATTGAGAGAAATGGACATATTCCAGTTTCTTTTAAAATGCAACTTCTACCAACAAAAATTTCCCAAAAGTATGGTTAGCAATTTCCTGTTAAAAACCAAGACTATAGGTATTCTGTATAAAATGTGAAGATGTTTTAATATTCTTGGCCATCTGGTTCTTATTTCTAAATTTGGTACCCTTTTGTCAAATTGAAAAATAGCTTGTATAGACGGCCACATCAACTTTGAAAAAAGGTGGATTGGCTTATCTAATGGATGAACTTAGCTTTGCTAATTCAAATCATGTACGTTTATAGTTGGGCTGTTCTTCAGCACTAAATCTAGATGCAGAGTGCTAGATTTTGTTCTAAGTTTTGCATCCTACTACTTACATAAGCTTGAGAACTACATGATTCTTTCTCTAGGCCTTTATCTTCTCTGTAAAATAAAGCAGAACTGATCAATCATTTTCAGACTGTGTTTATGGAGGGGCCTTAGTGGATTGGAATGTTTTTAACTTTTATCATTCTTACGTACTGGCATCTGCATCTGCCTACATCCCTAATAAAAAATCTGAAAAGCAAGAGAGTAGATTCTGTGCAAGATCAGTTCTATGACGGAGATTTTAAATAATGACTCCATAATACAAAGTAAAATAAGAACAAGTGGACATATTCAAAACTAAATCATTCTTTCACATGCAAGAAGTTTAGTAAGAATTATATTCATAAAACATCATTTTTAATCCAGCTGTTTAGAACCCAGAGTATCAACAAAATTTCCCTTATAAAAAACACTACTGTAAATGACAGCTGATTTCTCAGAAAAAGCTCAAAAAGCCCAGGGTCCTGAATGTAGCCATTCAGAATTAGGTAAAGGATCAACATCACCAAAGGCTAGAATCCAGCTCCTGTACGTAACATGTTCACATCTGCAGCTTGGGAGGTTATGAGCTCCCTTCTCCCAGGGAGCAGGCAACTCCCCTGAAACTCTCTCACCCACTGAGCACAACCCCTCTGCTTCTAGTCACTCCTGTCACTACCTACTGCTTCCCATCAGGGTTTCTCTCATCCAACACACTATGGCACAAACCATGCCATTCCATTCCAGAGTTGTGCACAAATTCCTTTTAAGAGATCTAACATGAGATAAGGGGTACCATCCTTTTCCTCATTTGAGTCTCAAAACAGCTTGTGAAGCACACAGAAAAGACCTGTCTTTAAAAACCCTGCGGAACACAGGGAGAACGTGGGCCTTGGAATATGGCTTCTCCAGAGTCAAAACAGCAAGAAAGGCGTTTGCTACGGAAGCCCACATCGATGTCCCACAGTCTGCTTTCTTCCTAGGTGTTCCCCAAGTTGGGTTGTATGGGGAATAACAAAGACTGGGTGGCAAATAATAGTGAACATCCAGAATTAAAACAAAAATCAGAGGCAGGTCATGCAGGTATCTTTCCCTTGGTGCTGGGGCCAAGGTTCTGGAGAGAAGGAAAGAGCAAGACAGCATATTCAGCAGATGATGAAAAATCCTCAAAGTACAGAAAAGTAGAAAATAAAAGCAGAAAATAATTGGGGGGAAGGCAACAAGGAAGCAATCATGCTTCTACCTCTCAAAGCATCAGGTATAGAAAAGAAAGCATGAGGTAAGGGGAAAAGAAGGTGGTGAGCAGCTAGGTAGGAAAACGAAATGAAGAGAAAGGCCAAGCCACGGAAACAGCAAGCAGTAAGAGAAAACAACTGGAGATCACCAAGACTTTCTGTAGGTTTTCGGTGTTTTACATATTAGGAGGGCAGTAACTCATTACACATTGGTAGTCCTCAGTCTGGTAAGATGGAGTCTACAAAAGTACAAAATACTAGGGTCTATAAAATAAAGTAATGGATAAAGCCAGCAATGACCTGGTCACCAAATTATAAAACATTAGAACCAAAAAATGTAAGACTTAAAATTTGGCAAAAGACAAATGTTGAACAAATTATCCATTTTCAGGGGGCCAGAGAATAACAAATGCATGGATCATAGGGAAAAATTAACTGCAAGAAAGTGACAGAGAAAATTAATTTAAAAGAAAAGGATGCAAAAGATACCAAAGCTAAAGTAAGTTCTTCGAAAAATCAAATAAAACTTTAATGAAACTTACTGAGAGAGCAGGGGTGAGGAGAGAATTCATTTAAAAGAGAAAAATTTTTTCAGAGCTATCCAAATAAATATAGTATTAGGGAAAAAAGTAAGAAAAAGAACACATGATTGCAGATCCAACATAAGTTAAAAGGATTAAAGAACAGTATGAACACCTTTGTAACAATAAATTTCAAAACTTCAATAGAAGATAAATTCATAGAAATACATACATAACATGTCAAAATTGATCCATAAAGAAACAGAAAACTAAGTTTTATAACTATTAAAGAATTTAATTAGGTTTTTAAAACTCACAAAGATAGGATAATTTTACAACAGAGTTCCAAGATTTCAAGGAATAGATCCTTCCTACTTTATACAAGCTCTTTCAGAGAACAGCAAGAGGGTACATCCCCAAACACACTTTAAGAGGTCAGATACTAAACTATGATGACAGAACACAAAGGAAATTACAGGCTGATCTCACTTAGGAACAGAGATATTAAAATCCAAAAGAAGGTAAAGTGAAGAGATTGTTAAAGAAAATACATGTCCAAATTAGTTTTAATTCCAGAATCCCTAGGGTGGTTTATCTTTGGAAGAAGTATAAAAATATCATTTGCTGGGCCAGGGATTTAGCTCAGTGGTTCCGCCTCCTGCCTCACAAGCTCAAGGACCTGAGTTTGATCCCTGGTACAAAAAAATATATATATATCATTTGCTAGCAAAAAAAAAAAAAAATCCTCTTAATAGATGCAGAACATGTGATAAAATTCAACATTTTTTCCTGATTAAAAAACTGAATAAGAATAAAAGCCAACATCATTAATCTGGTAAATGGTAGTTATTAAATATCATCCTCCATAGTAAATCATTATAAGTTTAAAATGCATCTTTTTCTATAATCAGAAGGACAGGAGTCCCACTACCTGAGGACCTATTCAACATTAACCTGCAGGTCCTAGCCAACATATTAAGAGCAAAACAAACAAACAAATAAATAAATGGAAAGCATAAGGATTAGAGGGAACAAAACTGTCACTATTCATAGATTATTAATGTCCACAGCGACTGAATCCCACCCCCCCTGCCACTTCTCCTCACTCCCCTCATGTTTACTCCTCTGCTCACTGCAGTCTGGCTGGATCCTACGTCACGCTTCTCAAACTTCTCTCATCAGCCTCCAGTGACCACCTAGCTCCCAAATCCCGTGGACACAATTTGGTTCTTACCTGCACTTCTTGGAATGCTCTTCCCCCTTGAACTCCAGACCTGCTCCTGCCTCTCTGTTTTTTCTCAGTAGTCCCTGCTTGGTCCCTTCCTTCCACTTGTCTTTTAAACAACAGACTCAACTTTTTCAAGTTATCCTCCTACATGGTATTATTCACCGCTTAGGCATGATTACTATGTTCATCCAGGTGACTCCCAATACTAATTGGTCCCAATATTTTTTTTGGACAAAGACAAGGATGTGTCAACATGTCCAAAAGGTATTTCGTCTTCCTACATTCCATTTACGCCTGCCTTAGTCACCTTCTATTCTGTGACCTACAGCAGAAAGCTGGATGTCAGCTCTCGTGCCACCTTCCCTTCATTCCCCACATTCAATCTACTATTGGCTCCTACCTTATGTTCTGTATTTTTGAAGCATCTTTCTGTTCTATTATCTTTTCTCCCCTCAATCATTAACTTGATTCAGGCCCTGATTATCTCTTCAATTTCTTGCACCTGGTGGTCTGCTCACAGGCCCGCCCTCTAATCCTTTTCAAAAGGAGCAAATCTGATGAAATCTCCCCCACTATTAAAATCTTTCACCGATTCCAAGATAAGTTTCAAAATCCTTCAAAAAGAGCCTGCTTCTATTCATTTAGACTAGTTCCTCTGTTGTAAGGAATGATTTCCCAGAGTTCATCCTTTTCCCACTGTTTCTGAGGTGCACCCTTTGTAGGAATCTATTCTGTTACCTGGCACCTGTAGTAGACTATGTTTTATGCACACAGACTGGTCTAGCAGTCTCTGTCAAGGTAAATATTAATGAATTAGGCAAGAAAGAAACTTTAGGGCCAGGGATTTAACTCAGTGGTTCCGTCGCCTGCCCTGCAAGCGCAAGGACCTGAGTTCGATCCCCCGTACCCAAAAAAAAAAAAAACACTTTACATAAAGTATTTAAGTATCAAATTTACAATGACTGTTATAGCAATGTTTTAGGTTGAATACTTTGAGGTTAAAATAAAAAGAAAATTATATCTGCCTATGCAACTCATTCAAAAGTCATCTGAATATAAGCCAGGTAGGGCCTTCTATATTAATATGGAGGGAATGAGGCAAACAACTGCATCTAGTTAACAGCCTTGTACCACTAAGCGATACAAAAGCTTGTCAGGGTTACAAGTCACATCAAGTGTGTCAACCCTAGCACACACGCACGCACACACACACAGACCATGCTACCAGTTACTGTTCAAAAACTCCCAAAAGTTAGCAAAATGAAGTTCAGCTTCATTTTACAATTTACATGAACTTTTTATTTGTACATAATTTATAATCTGACACTTCCAAAATTAATTTACAGCAGTATGGTACTTGGTTATACATAAAACATGAAAATTTAAATGGTAAAATATGTTGAATAATGTATACCATGTAAAAATTCTCCATTTTCATTTTTAAAGGGTATTAAATTTTTCTTGAAATCCTCAGAGGTGATAGTGATATATTCTAATGCCATAAATAGTAATAAATTTATCAAATCTTTTATAAGAAAAAAATTATGAGCTCAGATTAGGATGTTGCATAATTATTGCTACTTTAAATGCAATATTTTAAAGATACTTGTAATTATACACTACCTTTATTTTGAATGAATAATTTTTTAATATGGAAAACCTAGCCAGCTTTTTTATTTTCCCCCATTGTGCAGCATGGGCAACTGAGCACAAGGAGATTAACAGCACATGGGTCACTTTTACCACCATCCCAAAAATTAACCTTTTAAAATGTTCCTGAAAAGGGGATACCCGAGTCCAGCGCCTAAGGTATATCCACAATGATAAAGATATCTTTAAAACTCCAGTGAAAGTAATAGTGGGCAGAGGTTCAAATAATTCTGATCTTCATGTCCAGATTCAAAATGACTCGATCAAAACTGAGCTACAGGGCTGGGGATTTAGCTCAGTGGTTCCAGCGCCTGCCTCGCAAGTGCAAGGTCCCGAGTTCAATCCCCGGTAACAAAAAAAAACACAAAAAAAACAACCAAAAAACAAAACTGAGCTACCACGCCAAGTCATCCACTTCCGTGCTAAAAACCAAACAACACTTGGAGGAGAGATTAACTGCGCTGTGTCAAGCTGAAAAGTTTACATTTAGATCCCCATATTCTAGCCTACACATTACTCCACCAACACGAATTTCAAGCATTTTTCTCCTTTGGAAAAGCCTCCTGCTAACCAATGCTATGCCTCTCAAATGAAATGCCTTAATTCTGTCGCTGAACCTAATTAAAATTAAGAAACTTTTAATAGCCTTAATAACTCAGAAAAGCTATACAGTTCCAAGCTCCTCCCTAGCACCTTTCTCGCCGTGTACCCTCCCCCCAAACCCAGAAAAATTCAGCACAACTGAAAACACAAAACAACTAGCCACATCCTCTGCATGCTGGGGAACGCGATTCCCCTCTGGCTTGGGCCACAAAGAAAGCCCATGAGTAATTAAAAATCCTAAATCAAACATTAAAGTTGAAAGCCATCTCCCCTCTGCCCAACATTAATGTATTTTCCCTTTCTCCCTCCAATCCACTCAGTCATTTCCCCACATTTTCTTGGAATTTCAGCGGACTCAGAAGCCCTGATGCTAAGTTCATCTCAATGTCAGCCAGAATAGAGACATGCAAAAAATCGCTAACTTGGAAGGTATTTAGGACAATAACGTCTTTCACTCTTACTCCTCCCACTCCAGCCCGATCTGATCTGACCTAATACTAATATATGGGGGGGGGGGCGGTAATCGGGCTTTTCCCCGCGGACACACACCCGGCGGAGACCCTTCCCTTCCCGAGGGGAGCGTCCGCTCGCGCCCCTCCCCACGCACCCGGCTCCGCTCCGCTCTGCAAGGCGCACACGCGTCCAACTATTCTTGGATCTACTCACATCCCTCGATCACAGCTGGCCGCCCAGCCCCCGTCCTTCTCTGTGTCCTCGGCCACCCGCGGCAGCGCACCCACCCACTCACCTGGCGGGGAGCCCGGACCCCCGCGGTCCTCGACCAGCTCTGGCGCCGACGCCTTCGGCCTGCTCCCCCTGCTCCAGCCGAGCCGTTCCAGCTCCCGCTCCGTTCAGGCTCCGCTCGCAGAGGCACGACCCAGGGCGGCACCGCAAGGTCTGCCTAAGTCACCTTCCGCGAGGCCCGCCCCTGCTCCAGCCAGGCAGCAGCGCCCGCCTCCAGGCGAGGTCGAGGTCACAGACGAGGCCCAGGACTGCGCACCAGCACCACCCGCTCGCCCGCCTGCCCGCCTGGCCGGCCACAGAGGTCCCACTCGCCGGCCCCAGACCCGCCCTCCGCAGCCGCGGGCCTGCAGCAGCGCCGTGTCCTCCCTCCGGGCCCCAGACTGTCCCTAGCCCAGAACACTCGCTCGGCGGGTCTCCAGTAAGGAAACTGCTGGCAGCGCCGGGAGGGCGAGGGCGGCGCGGAGGCTGCTGCGCGGTCCTAGCGTGGCCTGGTGCTCGCCCCGACCCTCCCGCAGACTGGGCCCTGACAACTTTTACACGGCCGACCCGCCCCTCGCGGAACTCGGCCGGCAGGGGAGCCCTCCTGCCTGCAGGCTTCCCCACACTCCAGCGCCCTTCGGCTGCAGACTCAGGTCTGCCATTCCCGAGGCAGCACTGATGTGGTCCTCGTGTGTATTGTTTACACCCTCGCTGGGTAGGATTAGAGGGATGAGTCAAACAGCAGCACTGATCATGCCAATGTGGAACCTACTTAAGCGGAGCAGAAGGCTTCTCATCCCAGCCAGACTTGCAGATGAAAGCTCCGAGGACAGGAAACCCCACCAGATAAGTGCTGCACCTATGGTCAGTCAGGTGAATCCGATTCTGGTGAACTATAATCTTCTGGTTAAAAACAACAACTCTGGTTCTAACATAAGTTTTAAATCTTTCTAATACACATCTGTCCTCATACTTCAGTGAGCCCTGCATGACAATAATGAACAAAAGTATTTCTTTAACAAAGTCCCAGGGTTCCTTTAAGTTCCTCTGCAATCAGTGGTCCCTGTATTTGCAACTACAGATGTAGAAAGTGGCGAAGATCTGCAAGGCCTTAGTGGAAATTTTAGGATTGAAGTTTGTGAGGTTACATGGTGTGTCTTTGATTTTTTTTCTTTTCTTTTTTTTTTTTTGTACCAGGGATCGAACTCAAGACCTTGCGCTTTCGAGGCAGGTGCTCGGTGGCCACTGAGCTAAATCCCCGGCCCTTCATGTTGTCTTTGAAAACTCCTTTCATTCCACGTTTTAATTGATAACTAACTATTCTTCTATTTAGAAAAATCACATTTGGCACTACAGAATCTTTCTCTGCAGGCCCTGAAAATTGGAGAATGAATTCAGTTTACAAAAATAGTACTGGGCAGCACAACAAACAACAAAAGCTACCCTGTCTTAAAAAGTGATTTACTGGGCACCTACAATGTGCCAGACATTATACTGAGGCACTTCACCTAAAATAATTCATTTTCAGATATGGAAAATGGAATTTCTTCACATAAATACATTTGGCTGAGGTTGAGGTAGCAGAGTTTAGATCCAGACTGGTCCGACCCAAAAGCTTGTGTTATTTTCCTTTGTACATTTATTATTCATGCATTCAAATATTTAACCACCTACTGTACTGGATGCCAAGTGCTATGCTACAAAAAGAACTAAGACACAGTGGTTCCTTCAGGAGCTCCAGTTTAGTGATAATAAATTAACACAGGTGTGCTAACGAATTCGGCATAGGAAGGACATTAACCTAGTTTGGAAGGGTGGAGGCTGGGACTAGGAAATGGTGGCTCAGTCATCAACAAAGCAATCCTGAGAATTAGCCAGTAGACTACTTATAGGAAATTTGTGTGTGGGATTGGAGGTTAAGGATTAAAGGGAGACAGAATTCAAACATTGGAAGTCAAAGCGACAGGGCATGAGGAAAAAGGATATATCAAAGACAGTTCATGTGATCCTGGCTCAGAAGTACCTGAGTCAGTGAGTACTTCTATGAGCTGAATGGGTAACTCGGCTTTAGACACACTGGTTTTAAAATACTTTTGACATAATTATGTGTAAATGTTCAAAAAGAAAGCTGGATATACTGGTTAAGAGCTGGGAATGGTCTAAAGTAGATATCTAAGTAACCATGGATCTCTCCTTAAAGAAGAAAGGGAGATCATTCAGGGAGAACGCTAAGAGAAAGCCACCCAAGAAACCTAGGGAACACTCATTCAAGACACAAGAAGAGATGCCTGAAGGTGACTGAGAAGCCATAAAGGAAAAGAGGTAGCCACAGAGGATTCCAAAAAAGCAAGAAGTGGTCAAATGACAAGTCTTTCACAGGACAAGCAAGACAATTTAAAAGCATCCTCTGCTTTAGAAAGAAATATGGGAAAGTGGACTAGCTGGGGAAGGAAGATGCTGAAACTGAAAGCATCACTTTGTCAAGACTGGAACTGGTAAGAAATGCAGTGACAGATAAAAGCCATAAAATAAAGGAGCAGAGAATTCAAGACAGGGGCTATGTTTTGGAAGCAAGGTCCCCAACATTTAGATGCAAACAAAGGCATGGAAGCTGATGCTGATAAAAATTGGGATAGGGATCAGATAGAATTTACCATGATTAAGTAAATTCTTTAAAATTTAGCTAAGAAATTTTGCTCTCCACAGAGGAAGATAAGGAAACTGCAGGAATGAGCGAGCCAGAGAGCGGTGAAGACTTGCAGTGGCTGAGGGAACATTAGGAAAGAAGAGCTGAGGGACACAAAATGAATAAACAACTGATAGAAAGCACAGGAAACTAAATGAACAAAGGACACCATGACTTCGTAGAGTTCTAGGTCCCCATGATTTCTGTTCAGTGATGTCAGCATCTGGCCCAGAGAACCCGCACGAGCCCTAACCTTTCAGATGGTTCCAGCTTAGTCTCAATCTTTCTGTTACACCACAAATGTAGCACCATCACCATTCAGTCTTACATCTGGGTCACCTCTCTTCAGCAGTCGGGATGTTTCACATGAAAGCCTAAAACATGTAAGTGAGCTTATGCCAACTTCAAACAGCCAAGTTCGTAACTTGGAAAAACTGGTCTAAGTCAGAGGGAACTCCATGATTCACAGAACAAGGACGGCACCAATCATGGCCGCCATGTCACAGTTTAGCTCCTTCTGAGACCACTCTCTGGTGAGGAAAACTACAGAAACAAAAACAGTCATGAAGCCAGTTTCTAGCCTTCTCAATGAAACTTCCAGACCAGAGTGAAGGAAAAGGAAAAAAAAACAAAAACAAAAACACACACACACACACAAAAACCCCCAGCATTAACATTCACTGATATGACATTTCTAAGTATTCTACCTTAAAAACATCCTGTAGGTTTCTCTTCACTAAATCACGCAAACTTCTCATCTTATTTTATATATTGCAAATGTTTTCAACCATGTAACTAGTTTTATTTACAAATAAAATCTTCCTGTAACGATACTTCATTTATCTACAGCTCATAGTAAAATCCTTGACGCTGCAGGTCACAGCAGACATCCACTAACAAGCAGAAGCCACCCACACACCACAGAAATGGAAGGAACAGGCTGGGGCGCCAGGCCCGCACTCCTAGAAGCCCCTCCTACTGAGCCAACTCAGAGGACTCACTGCGGACACAGTCTTAACCAAATTTGGTTCTCTGGCTTTGTTATTAAATGGATTAGAAAGAGTAAATCAGAAGGGATCTACATTCTGCTAGAAATAAGCACATAATCTAAAAGTCTAGAAGTAATTTTTTAAAAACCCATAAGGAGCAAACAAAAATTCAAGAGGCATTAGCAAGACTGAGCCATGTAGCTAAAAAACACACGGTTCTATAAAAATTATCCTCTGAGGTATCTGTAGAAAGGCAGAGGGTACTTATTAACAAACAAAAGGATAATCTTGAGAAAACCAGAAAACAAAATTGAGTTTTAAAATTTTAGGTTAAGTATGAAATGCGCGGGCTGGGGATGTGACTGAGCAGTCGTACACTTGCCTAGCGTGTGAAAGACCCTGGGTTCAATCCCCAGAACCACCCCAAAAGGAAAAGTAAATGCAACATAAAAAAGATTAAAATAGAAATAGGTCTGCAGCCATGGGGACTGAGGTCACTCACACCTATCCAATCTGTGTTTTGTAGCACATACAACACAAGTGTTTCACCACTACAATCCCATTATTCTTCAAAGTGATCCACTGGTGTTTCAGCTGGCCACCATTTTAAAAAGGAGATTGTACTTAAAAACTGAGTTGAAGGCCGGGGATCTAGCCCAGTGGTTCTGGCGCCTGCCGCACAAGCGCATGGTCCCAGTTCAATCCCCGGTACCAAAAAAAAAAAAACCCTCAGTTGAAGCAAGATTAAGTAGCAGAGCCAGGAAGTACACTCAAGTCTATGGAAATTCAAAGCTTCTGACTGTTCTGTTTAAAAAATTTCCAGATAACAGAAAGGTAACACAATGCCAGATAAGTAAGGCATTAAAGAATGTGATTATGCCACTCTGATCTCAATTGAGTTATTAAATTCTAATATACTTTTTAGGCATTTGAAAGACCAACTTCAAGGATGCCACTTGTTTTTCAAGTATACTGGGAGCCTTCTCTATATAACTTTTCTCCTATGAAATCCATAAATTTTACTGAAATGGTATTTCATAAAATTACTGAAAAGCTATCCTAAAGATCCTCTGAAAATCTAAAACGTGAAATGCGAGTTACTAAATGAATGCTGTGCTCCATACAGATTATTCAGCTATGTACAGTTGATACCCATATCCAACTCTTAAAATGTTTATATATTTTTCTTTTATAGAAACTTATCCCACAGTCAAAGACTGAAATTTAAAACAGATCCATTAGACATTCAGACCAGGGTTCCTGACAACTTTCTACATGGTTTCTTCAAAGCAGAAGACATAAAAACCAAGACAGAAACATTAGTAATCCATTGTTGCTCAGTAAGTAATAAAGATAAAGCACAAAACAATCCTTCCACAAATAGTCAAATCTTTAGAAAACACTACCTCTTCCCAAAACAAATGGACTTTAAAGACACAAAAGCTCCAAGAAATCATCAAAGAAGGGCGATTACAAGTGTTAATTACCTAAGATCCTACAATTGTAACCCCTGGCTTTTACTCTGGGGTTATGATGCATCAGGCACTATACCAAGGATTTTGCTGGCATTATCATATTTAATCCTTGTGATAAATTTAAGAAGCTAAAAGAGGTTAAACGGTCTAAGCTCAAAGCTAATACTCTTGCAAACCTACATTTTTAACAAAGAGAGGGGGTTGGGGTTTTTAAAGCAAACAATGTAAAAATTACAGTAGGTTGACTTCTCCAGAAATTACAGACCACCAACAAAACATTACTTCTAATCCATTATTCTGCCTTAAAATCATACATCCCTAGGGGTGATAAAAAAAGACATCTGTCAGGTAATCACATTAAAAATATGAGAGAAATTTGGTTTTACAATGTGCTAAATACTACATGAATCCTGACATCACAATTTGTTAATTTCAAAGATGTGCTACAACTTATTCAGACCTATATACATTGTTCATCACTTAAACTAGCATATAAAATCTGCAAATGAATAAAAAGAAGTGCTAAGAAAATATTTTTAAAACAGTATTAGATCAGTGATTTAAAATGCTTAATGACAATTGTTTTCCTGTGATAGTAACAGAATTAACAGAATTCTTTTGTAAGACTTTCTGTAAGTTTTTTTGTTTTGACTTTTATTAGTACATGTTTGCAGTACACTATTACATTCAGTATAGGGAATTGGTACATTTATATAACGCATTTCAATTCCCTTCTTTCCCCCGCCTCCTTCTACCCCTTTATTTTTCCAGCACGAGAATCATTTATTTATCTGATAAGACCTTATAAAGTTAATTATCACATATACAGTTTTAAAAGAACTCAGATTAATATTTTCCTATTTGTCAAACTAATATATGGAATGTGTGGCACACATAAACAGTATTTCAAAAGCTGTATATGAATTCACAAGGCTTCCATTTTAATCATGGAAAAATAAAATTTTAGATTTTTACATATAAGAGAAACATACAAACTAGGCATGGTGGCACACACACACCTGTAATCCCAGCACTCTGAGAGGCTGAGACAGGAGGATCGCAAGTATGAGCCCAGGCTGGGCAGCTTAGCAGCTTGGTGAGACCTTGTGTCAAAATAAAAATTAGAGAACACATAAATCCATTTTTCTCTTATTTTGCTAAAACCTAATCTCTAACCAAAAAGTATAAGCATAAGAAATTAGATATCAATATAAAAAGTGAAGGTTAAAGATATACATTGAAATTAACAAAATGGAAAAAAAAACTTGTTGCCATTTGAGTTGGAGGTGGGTTGAGACACAGTCTTATTATGTAGCCCAGGCTGGCCTCGAACTTGCAGCGATCCTCCTGCCTCAGCCTCCCAAGTGCTGGGATCACAGGCATGCGCCACCATGCCCAGCCTGCCACTTGGTTTAAAATCATGAAAATGACAAAATAAATAAAAGGAAAATACTAGTTGAGGCAACTCAAGCACATATTTACAACTTTTTAGTCCTTAAAAGAAGGATTCTTAATGGATTAGCATATTGCTTTCACCCAAAAAGCCAAAAGCATATTGCTGAACAGGAAGAGAACAAGGGGGAACAAAACACAAAACATCCACAGAGATCAGTTTCATAGGTAAGGATAACAATATTTTCTAAATACAAGCATTATATATTTTTCATATAAAGATCTTTTGTTTCTAGAATATTTTCGTATCCCTTCTACTGAAATGTCACAACCATCCTTGGCAGGGTGATGTCAATTATATTTGTTAAACATGGCTATATCAATAAATTCAAAAGAATTCTGAAAGTTTCAGTAGTTATTTTAGCATCATCCTGCTTAATCAAAAATAAATGCCAAATTTTGGTGAAAATGAAGCTTTCCATATATATTTGGTTTCTTTTTTTTTTTCTTTCTTCACTTTTCAACAATTTGAAAACAATGACTTATAACACATTTTTTAGACACCCCAATAATTATTTTAAAATTAAATTCCAAACAACTTACCTCTTCTTGTTTAGTGAACAGACGAAGGCAATTACCCAGAGCTGCACAAGTTTCTCTAGAAGCTTCAGAGATGACTTCAACTTTCTGGAGAAATGATGGAAGCATTTCTATAAATACAAGAAGAAATACAGTGAGTGGGACGTTAGGTACTCTCAAGGTAAACTAAGACCACAAAAACACTTTTATATCTACTTGCTTCGTTTTTCCTTCCAGCTGTCGTAAGCAAAGCATGCACAACATTATGTTTCTTGGGCACTGTCACTCATCAATCACCTACCATCACCAGGGTACATGAGTTGGTACAGGAAAAAGATGAAGCCAACCCCCAGAAAGGGCTAGATCAGTGACGGCGAACCTTTCAGAGCTTGCAGTGATGCAAACAGCCTGCTGTGGCACATGTGCCATACATAGGTTTGCCACCACTGGCCTAGACCCTACAAAGAGAAGCACTAACACCAAAAGAAAAAACGTTTTAAAATAGAGAATAGGCACACTATGTAATGTTTAAGAAAGCAGCTGACAAACAGGATCGATAGCACTACTTTTAAGACATTAACATTTCGGGCCAGGGATTTAGCTCAGTGGTTTCGCCGCCTGCTGTGCAAGCACAAGGACCCAAGTTCGATCCCCGGTACCAAAAAAAAAAAAAAAAAAAGACAGTAACATTTCCTTTTTTGATGTTCTATGCTAGATAAGTAATTTTATTCAAAAGCAAAGTGCTAAAAAGGGACAAAAATAAGTCTGTAGCTGACATGGAGGCTAACATCTGAAGGCAGCATCAACTCAACTTCCTCTAGTTCTTATTTAGACAAATGTTTGGCATTAAAAATGTGTCCCTGGGGGCCGGGGACTTAGCTCAGTGGTTCCACCACCTGCCTCGCAAGCGCAAGGACCTAAGTTCGATCCCCGGTACCAAAAAAAAGCATCCCTGGGCCGGAGATTTAGCTCAGTGGCACGAGCCTGCCTCGAAAGCATAAGGTCCTGAATTCAATTCGCAGTACTACCAAAAAAAAAAAAAGTGTCCCTGTGGAGGCCAAATATCTTTTAGTGTTTTATTTAAATTGGGACCAACAAATGTTAGTATCAGTATCTTTTCTGGTCCACTAAAGAAAATCTTAAAATATTTAATCCATTAACAACAATAAAAACAAAAACCAAGGCAGAAAGCTGCAAAATCCACAAATATCACTTAAAAACAACCAAAATGCTATCTCTTATCCAGACTGATGCAAGAGAAACACAGTCAGAATAGTGTGGCTTCTGGTTAGTTACACAGCAAGATCTTCTAAAGCTGTCCCTCCATCAAATAAAAACCTAACCACTTAAAAGAAGAAAATTAAATCTGTAGCTTATTTCGTATTATAAATCATTTAAAAATGTTAAAATACAGTAAATGCGGCCATGAACAAAAGCAATCAAGTAAATACAAATGTCAGCAATTTGCAAGTATTACGTAGTAAGCCACAGAACACTCAGTCCCATCAAGAAACAAAACTTTGCAAATGGGAAATAGAATGATTGTATAAGGGGAGAATAAAGTGTAAACCTGTGTCATTCAATATTGCACAAGATACCAAAACTCATCTACCAAGAACACGTACCAAAGAATTTATACTTCAGAGTGACAAAGCTGTATTAACCTTTAGTTTTTCTTCAAATATTTCCACATTTTCTAGATTAACATGACTTATATACGCAAAGAAAGTCCCTTTCCTGGAAAAGTTATTTCTCAAAACTCACAAAGCAAAAGTAGGCAACAAAAGGAAAAGATTGCCATGAATAAAGAAAGACATGAACAACCTTTCATTAATATCCAGATGTGAAGACCAAATGCTATTTCAGCATTTTTCATCTTGTGAAGAAACAGTTTCCTATTATTAGCGATTCTTAACAAAACCCAGATAAATGAAAATTACTATACTCTAAAATAAATTTGTCTTTACGTATTTTTCATTCTGAACCTTCAATACACATTGTCAAGATTGAGTCTCTATTTAGTTGCTAAACAGCATCAGAAATTACCATATGCTAGATGCCATATGACTTAAATAGTACCTCAGCAGGTGTCACACAGTGCTGTGGACTGAGCACTGTGATGAGATGTACAAGAAAAAACAGACATGGCTTCTCTGTCTTCCATAGATTTCTTGGGTAATCAAGTAATTTTCCATTTTCACAGTATAAATGACAGGAAGTTATAGGATAATCATCATGGATCTATTTCTTTCATTAAATACCATCACATGCTTAAACATCCCCATTTGAGGCATTTTAGGTAATTTATACTTTTGCTACCCACTGTCCAAAGACATTATTAGAAATACTTAAGTATGCTTAAAACCGATTCTGTAAGCTTTCAAAAGCTATTTTATTTATTTACTTATTCAGTAATTCATACATACATAAAAATTCTTTTGTCCAAAACAGAATCAAGGTTGTCTAATTTGAAGGTCTGGGGGTAGAGCTCCATGGTAGACTGTGTGCTTAGTTAGCATGCATGAGGTCCTGGGGTCAATTCTCAGCATCCCATACCAAAAAAAGTCATCTAATTTCTGACAATCTAGTGTTAAAATAAGGTCTTCAAATAAGAATTAACTTGCATAGTGGCATGGTTGAAGAACTGATGAACTTGGCATATGCTACATGGTAGTGCAGCACATCAAGGTTATTCAATTCACTCTGGCATGCTTCTTATATAATGATGCTTATGTGCTGTTACATAAAAAGAAAGAAAAATGCTAAGCTTTTAGGAAAGTGACCAACTGGGAATCACTGCAAATATGTTTTAGCCAGTTAATACTGAGAGACTGTCCTGCCAAGAATAAATGCAACAAGACCAGTATGCTAACCTTATTTGGCCTGCTATAAGAATATGAATGTTAATTTTAAGGAAAAAATTATTTTTTGTGCTAAAAATATTTTTGAAGTCAGGAGAGCTGCTACAAGATATATTGGAAAAGCTTAACTTTAGAGACATATAAAAAGCTCACAATCTGTCATTTTCCATGATTATACTGTACAATTTTTAATTGGATAAGTTTTAAAAGTAGTGGGAAAGTACTTTTCTTTTAACATGTTAATTAAACGTGAATACAGACAACTTCTATTGTTCTCCTAATATACAAAAAGGTCACACTCCGCAACCTAATCTAACACTTAAAATGCCTCATAAACTAGATCAGTTTCAGCCACAGTGTTTTCCTGGAAATACTCTTTTACCTAGAAATCATCACCTACTCTTTGCTCTTACAAATGTTTGCTCAAGATGTTCCTTCTTTCTCGATACTGGAAATAATCAAATTCATATGAAGAAGTTTCTCTACTTAACAAAACAATTATTTTCTTTCAAGGTCTAGTTTAAATGCCGTCTTCCCCATTGGCCTCCCTGAGACATCACCGTGGGACACGGTCCTCTCCAGGACTCCAACAGTGCCCAACACACTTACAATATAGGACAGGAAGCCTGGGCTGGATGTTGGATCTCTGCTGCTCCTCTAAATTCTAGACCTCTTTACTCCTCAAACACCCCGCATTAAACTTTGAACAACAACACACAAGACTCAAATGTGTCTTAAATGAATAAGGAAATTATTTTTATATCTATGCACAGAAAATCTGGATGCTTTTGAATTATTTTTATTTTACATCAAAAGGAATTATACTTTATTGAAAAAATGAAAGATGGAGACATTTCCATTTATATTACCATAAGTTTGCAAATTAGGGCAGATTGAGAAACTGGTAACTTTTAAACTACATTTTGCTTTTTACTCGGGACACAAGAAGATATATTTTGCCTGTTTTTCAACATGTCACTATCCAAGTATTTCTATCACTTGGGACAAGATATTTAAAAGAAAAAAAAACCAGAATAAATGGCATTTCATTTCCTTGTCTTCCTTGCCCTTCTAGTAATGGTGTTACCTTTTTTTGGTTTTTTTCTGTTCAAATACAAACACAACAATACAAACACAACAGAGAGAATAGCCCCAAAACTAAGAGATCTAGTGACAAAGGTAAAGATCATAATTTTAAAAAATACTGAAATGGGACAACTTGGGTGAGAAAAATTTAATGCATATGACCATGTACATGCAAGAACTGATCCATCTTGGATGAGAGGTGGTATTCAAAACACTGGCTTTCACATCAGATTGGAATTTCATAAATTCATTAGAAAATCAGTACTCTGTCCTCAAAACAGAGAAAAGATATTTGAACATAAAAATAAATCAACTAATCTACAAATGCAACATAAAACGGTAACTTGAAAAAAATCAAGAAAAGTGACACTATGAGCTACAAGAATATAAATTTGTTTAAATTCAGGGCTATTTTGAAAAATCATCTACTGCATAAGTACTTCTGACTAGGAGTCCTACATATATCTATATCTATGTATCTAGATAATTTATAATAATTGCACTGGAAGATCAAATGACCTCCGGAGAAAACCAGAATGAATGAAGTAAGCAGTAATGAGCAGAGATGCATAGGACGAAGACAGCTCCACCTGTGGAAAGGACAGCTGAGGCACCTTGGGAAGGCCCCTGCCGCAAAGCCTAAGGTGAGGAGAGAATGACTTTGATGATGTGTTAATGAATGAGATGAGCCTACATACTAGAGAGTGCTTCAGGTGACCAAAATTACCTGTCTTCTCAGACTGGCAGAAGTGAAAATGTGCCACGGATCACTTGGTTTCATAGCCACAACTTGCCCACTGGACTCCACAACCTCATTGAAAAAAAGCTTGGACCAGGGGCAGAAGTTCCCACTCCAGATCTCTGCAATGATGGCCCCGAGTACAAGCAATGGTTGTGCCCTATACTTTGCTTGCTCTTACTGCCCTTTCTAAGACCCATGAAAGGCAGGCCTGTCCAGCACAGGAAACAGAAACACTCAGAGTGACACCAAAGATCGCTTAGTACTGTCTGTGATAAGGAAAGTGCAGGATGACTTGGAAACACATAGTTAAAACACTTAAACTAATCCTGGAGAAATCATGAAGCTGTTCTAGCAAAGTGCATGGAACAGATGAAGAAAAGTATCTCTCCCCTTGGGAATAACATGTACTAAGGACCGAATGCACAAGAAAAGTTCCATGCTTCTGAACAGACAGTACAAGAAGAGAAGAAGTAAGAAAGGAGACCGAAGTGAGTAGATCCAGGTCATGAAGCCATCTTAGAGTAGATTATACACAAAGGTACTGAAGCCTCCTAATGAGGCTGGAACAAGGTCTCGTTTGTAAGAGACATTTAAGTATACTCTAGAACATTCCATGAAGATAAGACGGATTGTGCCACTACTATAATTTGTGGGAAAGACAGCTACAGCTTATTTTAATGTAACAGTAGGGGACAGAAAAAGGAGAACAAAGAAGAAAGCTAAGGGAGAGAGAGGACTGACCAACAAAAGATGTTCAGAGAAAGAGTTAAGATGACTCCAAGATTTGGGCTTGGAAAGTTGTGTGAACTGATGCATTTTTTGAAATGAACAAAAGAAAGAATAAGAAAATGGACAACAAGAAGGGGAAATGCTGACAGAAAAAAAGGGAAGGAGGTTCCTTGCTGTAAGTTAGAAACTTCTGCTGTGCATCAGTCACACCTTCTCTTGAACTCTCAAATAGAGGACAAGTATCTGAACACCTCAATGACAGCAGATAGCTAATGTGGCTGTCCTTAACAAATCTATCTTACCCTGCAGATCTCATGATAAATCTGCCAATTCTTCCAGTCTGTAGATCAAATAAATATTTCAGGGGTAAACAGAATTCTTGATTTATTCCAGACTATCGGGTAAGAGCAGACTTTGAAGTAGGCTGCATAGGGTCAAATGCTGAGTTTGGCTTTTACTAGTTCTTAGGCAAATTTGCTAAACTCTCTGTGCCTTAGTTAGCTTATCTGTAAAAAGGATTTAACAACAAAACGCAAACCTAGAGACAGAATAAAACTGAAGAATACCATAGACAAAGTGAAAAAAAGGCCTACAGAACAATCATTTTGAAGACACTGGATGTCAAGAGAATGTGGAATTACATTTTCAAATGATAACAGAAGATAATTATAACCTAGTGAAGGCGAAATAAAGATTAAGATAGAGATTTTATAACTCAGGCCCTGAATGAAAGAATCACTTAAAGATTTGCCTCAGTCAGAAAGAAGTGAATCCAGAAGAGAGGAGGATATCAAAGTCAAAGGCATTCCAAAGAATGTGGAATAAACATTCCCCAGTTCTCATGATTTCTTCCACATTTTATCTCTAGAAGGTCTTAGTGACTGGTACAAACTGTACATTTACTATCCTGACAGAACAAGTTTACTACTTGTGAGTTTAAAAGAAATGTTATATAAAGTAAGTAAATAGATAATTCATCACATTCACCCATTTGTGGAGGGGGGGTCCTCCATCAGGCAGCACGTGCTATGGAGGTGCTGCAGATTAACAGACAAAATTCCTGCCCTCATGGAGTTTATATTTTAGTGGGGGAGGCAGACAGTCATGTACAGGAAGTCTAAAAAGTGACAAAGAAAAACAAGCAAAGTAGAGGGACAGCAAGTGTTGAGGGGCGCTGAAATTTTGGACAGGAAGGTGTAAGGGCCCTGGCAAGGCGGAGCTGCTGTGCTCAAAGGATGAGATGAATTTTAAAAGAGACTTGTCACAAAGGTGAGGCAGGCTGAGTGAACTAACAGAAACTGGCATGCAGGCCACAGTTACCATTCTGGGTTAGAGGGGCAGGGGGAGGGGACAGAACAGTTGCTAAGCCCAGCAAGAACTGGAGGAAGCCAATGGCACTGTTAAACCACACCCCAGCTGCAGGGAGTGGAGCTAAACCCCTGACCCGCTTCTCCTCCAGTCCCCTGAACAGACTCCCATTTGCTGAACCCATCAGAAGTCCTGGCACAAGGAGGCCCTGGTAAAACAGGCTGCAGGACAGAGAGAGACGGTGCGTGGAGAAGCAAACCAATGCAGGTGGCAGAAGCCTCAGTCCAGGGGGACTGTTTGAAGAAAGACCAAGGGCAGTAAGAAGTGAGTACCCTGGAGAAAGCCTTCCGGGAAGAGGGGCCAGCACATTAAAGGCTCGAGGCAGGGACACTCCTGGATGGACGGGGGATGGCAAGAAGGCTACAGGGCTGTAGAGGAGCCACCAAGGGGATGGGAGAGATGAGGACCAAGAAGTAAATGGGCTGCAAGGCACAAGTCATTAGGCTTTGTTTTTCAAGCCAAGTGAGGCAATTTGTAAGCCGCTGGGTGCTTCAAGCAAAGGTTACCAACTGTGGCTATCTGAGAAAGTCCTGGGGCAGAACCAGAGAGGGCAGGTTGGAACCCAAGATCCAGTTGGGAGGTTGCTTTAACAGTCTGCGTGGGAGAGGAGGGTGGCCCGAGCCAGCGAAGGCGGGAAAACTGTTTACGCAAAGCTCAGGATTTTGACGAAGACTTAAACTGACTGAGTGGAAGTGTTTCCCTTTAAGATTTTCTTCTTTTATATAACTAAAACAACTCTCATTTCTTTAGCCAGAGATTCACTCTATACATTTAATAATGTGATAAAGTATATTCATTAAGGTTGGCAGGTAAAGTGACATTTTTTTGGGAAATCAATTTAGCTACATGCTGTTAGCAGGCTCAAAAATACAATTTCACCCACTAATCCCATGTCTAAGAATACTATGGTGATGCAGTGCTAAATCACATGTAAGTACACATTATTTACTACAGTAAAAACCTACATTAAGAATAAACTTAGAGATGCATGGACTGACCACATGGCATTCAAGAAAGCTTACCAAAGTTTCACTAGTGTGGGTCATTTTATTTTTGCAACAAGACTTCTGGTAAAGATAAAATACTAATAGATTTCAATAATACCTTTTCTAAGCCTTGAAAACGTGCTGCCAATGACAGATACATAAAATTCAGCATGCATTCAACAGAAATTATGTCTAAATCTGTTCATGAAAATGATGAAGTATTTCAATAGCGAACATTTCCAACTTAAAACAGCAACCAAATCAGGTGTTTGGTCAAAGGTATTTTACAAGGGAGAGAATGGGAGAAGATTGTTGGAAACAAACCTTAAAAACTGTTTACCTAATTTTAGCTGACCAGTCTATGAAAGTCCTTAAAAGCCAGGATGAAGGGCTTGCATTTTATTCTATAGTGGCAAGGATCTATAGAAAAACTTTCAACAAAAATAAATAATTACAGGCTGGGTGCAGTAGGATGTACCTATAGTCCAAGCTAAAAGGAAGGCTGAAGCAGGAGGACTGCTTGATCCCAGGAGTTTGGGACTAGCCTAGACAACACAGAAAGATCCCATCTCAAGGTCGGGGGAGAGGGGGGAAGTTGGGATACAGACAGAGAGAGACAGAGAGGAATGATGACAAAAAGTACCTATATAAAATTAATCTGGCAGCAGCTGGACATGGTAGAAAATGCCTATAATCCCAGTCCTTGAAAGAGTGAAGCAGAAGGTTCACAAGTTCGAGCTTAGCCTAACCAATTTAGCAAGTCTGTCTCAAACTGAAAAGGGCTCGGGATAGCTCAGTGGCAGAGCACTTGCCTCGCATAGTGAGGACCTGGGTTCAATCCCCACTACCAAAATCAGGGCGGGGTCAATCTGACAACAAGAACGTAACACTTCATGGAATATGAGTCAGAGTAGTTCTTTCAAAGTCTTCTGATTCAACTCCCTCAGGATGGAATGCAGAGGGAGCCCCAGGAGACAAGGAGACTGGGGAAGAGGCTGCTGCCATGATCTGGTTTGATTTGACCAGGTAACGAGCTGAACTAGCACGGTGGAAATCGGAATAAAAAGAAAGCATTTGGGGCCTTGACATTAACACAATTTTGCTAACAACTCCAAACATATGATCAAAATTCTTCTTACAACATTTTTGTTTTTCTTTTTAAAATTTATTTTAATGTAATACAAGTAGATATTAAGGGAAATTTTAAAAGCACTCTTCCATGAAAAAATAAAAACTTCACAACAAAATAATTTGAGAATAACAATAAACACTGTATAACATGATCCTAAAAGAACAGCCAAAATGTTACTCAGTACAAGTCATAGACAAAAAAAACTCTGTTACTAAGAAACAAACAAATGAAAGGACCAAACTTTCTTTTAATGAACAAAGAGAAACTGGGAGCATAAATCTTGAGAAGGGCCAGAGGCTGTTTGAAGCAGGAGGTGTATCTATCTGTTTCCTTAATAAAACACAAAGGACAAGGTTACTGTCTACAAGCCCTTGGCATTAGAGCACTCATTGTTACCTTCAACTTTCCTATTCCATTCATGAAATTATTTTAATCTATGTACTTACTATTTATATAAAATGTAATGTTATTTATCTGCTCTGATCTTTCAGAAAATGTTCACAGTTATTTGTGAATAAGCCCACTGAATTACTCTTAACTCACTCCACAGACATTTAACGCAGAGCAAAAGCCCATTAAGTTCTACTGTAGATGTATTCAACAGGTTTTTGTGGGGTACTGGGGATCAAACTCAGGACCTTGCGCTTTCACGGCAGGTGCAGTGCCACTGAGCTAAATCTCCCGCCCAACAGGGTTGTCAGATAATAGTCAAGCATCTCCGAGTCACCCAGATGGCACTCACCATACGGAAAAAATCTCTTGTGCTAACGAATATTATGCATCTAAGTAATGTTCATGTGTTATTAGTCTCTCCAAACTGGAATGAATCATTGCTAATACATCATTAAAAGTGACATGCATGTAGGTAACCTGAACCGAGGTTTGTTTCAAGATTTTAAAAAAACCCACTTAGTTTTGTTGCAGCTCTGATATAATTTTTTTGCTTTGGTCCATGTTAATGAATTAATCTTCATTGGACTTCATAAAAAAAATCTCTCACATGTTATTAGTATCTCTTCTGACTTTTGATCATTCTTGGTGGATGCTGTTTTAAAAGCCCACTGATAGCCAGAGTTGCATAATTCTGTAAATATACTAAAAACCACTGAATTGTACACTTTACACAGGTAAACTTTACATTGTATGAATTATATCTAATGAAACTGTTATTTTTAAAGTCCACTGTAAATGAATAATGCTAAGTAATAAAACAGTCCAGCCTGCAGTTAGTAATCAAAATGACTCCTTCCTGAAGCTACCACTACTGATAAAAATATGGGAAAATCAAAGTAATACCTGTTGAGCTTTAGTAAAGGGATGCTGGAGATACATTCAGACAGATACAACACTGGGAACATACAAACAACCTAGAAATACACTCAGGGAAACTAGCTCACAATAAAAATTGATCATCATGTACTCATAGATAACTAAGCCAATTTATATTTTACGGGAGTCATTTATACACATCATAGCCAAAGTCTAAGCAAATGTTAAGAGCTTAAAGTCTAAGAAACATGATGCATTTTTTCATTTACAAAGGAATAAACAATTTTGCTTAATACTTAAGTTTCATTTTTAGACTATCTGTAGTCAGTTCTTCATAATTCATAACTAACACAGATCACAGATATAAAAAGTTATAACTGAAAGATTAGTAAGTAGATAAGCTTGTATATGCATTTATAGAATCATGAAAGGCTAAAACAGATATAACAAACTCCTTTAATGTACAGATAGGAGAAGAGATAGGAGAACTGAGACTTAGAGGAATTAAAGGTACTGTTCAAAGAAACACTTAGGGCCGGGGATTTAGCTCAGTGGCACTGCACCTGCCTTGCAAGTGCAAGGCCCTGAGTTCAATCCCCAGTACCGAGGGGGGGAAAAAAAAAAAAAGAAACAACTAGTAATATGGCAGTCAACCCAAGGCCAGTCTCCTGGAGTACTCACAAGCAGAATTTCTTAAAGCTTGAGAAATTTTAACTTTAAATTGGCTTTTCTTTTTCCTAAAAGAATAAATATTACTCTATAAAGTAAACATCCTCAAAGAATAAAAATGTTAAATAGCCCTTTTTAAATTTCAAATTAGTTTCATAAAATGTATTCTGAGGGCCGCGGATTTAGCTCAGTGGTTCGTTCCAGCAACTGCCTCACAAGCGCAGGTCCCAAGTTCGATCCCCGGTACCAAAAAATAAATAAGTAAAAATAATATAAAATGTATTCTGAATTCAAAACTAAAAACTGTTAGAACTGCAGAGGATCAATACCTCTGGAAATGGGTTGTGTTAAAGAGTGATTTTTGATAATGCTTCTCTTTTTTTTTTTTTTTTACCTTTGGCCATGTCGTACTCCTTTATCATTTTGAGAAAGTTGGAAATTTCCATATCAAGTCTCTGTTGACATCCTTGTGCTTTCTGGAAAAACAAAGAAAAAAAGTTAAATGAATAAAGAATTTTTACATTATTTATGCTTTAATGTTTCTCCCCAAACTTTCACAGAATGATTGATTCCTTATAAAGAGGAAAAAAGAGAAAAAATATTCCTTTAGAAATTGAATATAATATTAATATAATAATATATAATTATATATATTTTGTCAAGCAGAGATTAATAAAAATATTTAATTCTAAACACATTCAACATCTGTCATCTATATAACATAAAACACTTTTAATTAACACTGCTATCTTATTGTGCCATGTGTACATGAAGAATTAGATTTCTCTGATTAACTTTCATTAGGTATTATTAAATTTAAGCAATTATAAAGACTGTATTTTAAAATATATCTCTGTTTTTAAAAAATCCAGATGGTCCTAACATTTGGAAACCACAGGCTGAATTTCATTCAGCAATCTAAGCACACACTGCCTCCACACAAATCAGACCAGGAAGGGCATTTTCTTAGTAAGTCAAAGCTTATGAAAAGAAGGTAAAATCAATTCTAGAAAGCATTCTTGCTTGGAATTTCAAAGCTCTACATAGTTAGATCCCTAAGAACAAAACAAATACAGAATTCTATGCTATAAGGGCATCCTGTCTTAGAGCAAATCTGCCAGCAGATGAAAATCAATGTCATTTTAAATTTAGTTTTATATATGATTTCCCTTTAAAGAAGTGACAAAAATAAGAAAATTATCATTGTAAATTTTCTTGGTTATGGAAATTGAAAACACTTATCCTGAGAACCATGATCTTATAAATATCAGAATCACAGTGCTGAGTAATATATTTGGCCTCCTTTGTACTCTGAATCACAACTGGTCCATCATAAAACATTTTGCTAAGCCCAAATTAACCTACTGTAGATTATGAGCCAAGGTGACACAGGTAAGCACCATTTTCTCCAATTCCACCTTATAAATATTTTAGTGCTTATGAAGCTCAGTTCAACCACTGCAGAATTATTCATGGTACATTAGTGACAGTCAATGTTCTCCTGCAAACTTATATTATTCTTTTCCAGGGTCCTAACAACGTTTAAATATAACTTATTTTTGGAGAGGGAGTGTCCCTGCACTATGCAATTTAAAACACCATAAAGAGAGTATTGGTAAGTATTGGAATTTTTTCAGACATAGCCTGTGAGTACAGGTTGAAGGCAGGAAAAAGCAGAGCTGGAAACATGCACTGAAGCCAAGTACCTCACCCATGATTTATTAATAGAAAATCGTCATTCTCAGTCTATACATATTTAATATTCTTGCTCATGTGAAAGTCAACACCAGTTTCTCCTTTTCCTTTACAGGATAAAAGTTGGCTAGACTCATAAAAGTGAGCACCAGCTTCATTTGCAGACTGTGAATCTATAATAAGTAGTACAGCTTCTGAAATTGTAATTAAAGGCAGGAAACACCCCCTACAGCATCATTTTCAAATATTTGAATCATATTCGTCTTACCTTAGATTGACAGTAAAAAAAAAAAAAGGTGAATGATTTGATCACTTGATCAATGATTTTCTTGTTTAAAAAAACGGTATATAATAGGTAAGGAGAAGAGTCAATCTACATATACAGTATTAAATTGGGTGTATGTGTCTTCTGTTTAAACAATCTAGTGCCATTATACTGATACTTCAAAACAGAGAGGGGCAATACAATAAACACAACACACTTGCCAATTTGCTATAATCTTCCTTGGTGGTTATTGGTGGTATTATGAAAACCTCAACATCTACTCATGAAAGTGAATGCTTATGAAATCTCTACAGAGCCTGCCATGGTGTCTCATTCTTGACTTCTATGCCAGTCACCCTGTATCAAGGACTCTAAGTTTTACTTTTTATTTCTTGAACTACATACAGTAAATAGGACTCCACTGAGCAATGGTGTAATACTGATGTCTGACAGAATTTAAACCACTTCCAGGTTATCTGGGCAAAGAACACAGAACAATAGTCACACCTGACAGAGGCCCAAAGGATGGGAAGGCAACACACAAGCAGCCGAGCCACAAGAACAGCCCAGGTCACCTGTTCCCACTTCTGTCCACATGGACTTTTGCTCCCAGCTGCTGGACTTAAACTGATGTTAAAATACCCCATCCTGACCTATGTGGCAGTTCAAAAATGTGTATCAATGGGATGGGCAGCATGCGAAGAGTGGACAGGGTAATTCTACCACCAGCCATTTAAAGTTCCCAGGGCATTGTCTGGAAATAGGACCAAAGGGGTTTTTTTGAGGTGACAAAAATATTCTTCCTGTATCCTGTCATGCTGGGCTTGGTGGTACACACCTGTAATCCCAGCACTAGGGAGGCTGAGGGAGGCTGAGGCAGGAGGATCACCACAAATTTGAGGCCAGCCTGGGCTACCTAGTAAGCTCAAGGTCAGCCCGAAGTACATAGCAAGTCTGTCTCAAAAAGCAAACAAAATGGAAAAAAAAAAGATTTGACAGCAACAACTCACCAGCAGTAGTGGTTATACAAAGTACATATATTTGTCAAAATACATTAAATTGAAGATGTAAAATGAATTTTACTGTATAAAAAATTATACCTCAAAAATATTAATTGAAACTTCAAAACCATAGTGTGTACAATCCTGACAAGCTTCCTCTTTGCACAAAACAGTCCTATTGCAAGCAGAGGTACCTACTACTTCTCCCATGGTCTTCCTAACTCTAGCCAAGTCCACTTCAAGGTTAGCCTTATCTCCCCTTGCTCTAAGCTAAGCCAGAGATCATATATTCTATTTTAGCATTTTACTGTGGTCCTACTCTAAAACTATCTTTTTTTTTTTTTTCAACCAGGGATCGAACTCTGGACCTTGCGCTTTCAAACGCAGGCGGCGGAACCACTGAGCTAAATCCCCAGCCCTATAATTATCTTAATGTTCTATTTTGCAGTAGGTGTATACAGAAAAACAAAGATCTAGAGAGAAAAAGACTTCTTCCCCACATCCCTGACTGGTGTCCTAAAGCCCATTTTGCCATATTCCTCACCCCAAAGCAACAACTGCTAATTTTTCATCTTACTAGGGACATTCTAGGCTGACACAAACATGTCTGTGTACATGTTCTGTTTTTTTTTTTCCATCCAAGTCACAGCACATTTGATGTCCCATTTTATACCTTGCCATTTGCACTTCACATATCTTAAATATATCAGCATATCTAAGTCAGCCTCATTCTTATACAGATGGATGAACCCTTACCAGTCCCATGCTGATACACAGGCATCGTTCTATGTATTCACTGTAATGAATAATGTAGTCTTAAACAAGGAAAGTTGTATCTTTTTCAGTTGGCTAAAATTTAGAGTTATCTGCTCATTATTTCTCTAAAAGGTTCACCTATCACTGCTGCAGAAGCGAGACATTCTCACCAAACACAGCTCCCACTCTGCTAATGTCATCTCAAGTATCTAAGAGCCAATCCCACTGCTGTTCACTAAAACTTCCCATGATGACAGAAACGTTGTATCTGTGGGTCCAATGTGATAGTCACATGTGCTACTAAGCACTGGAAATGCAGCTAGTTAAAATAAGGGACTGAGGGCCAGGGATTTGGCTCAGTGATTCCAGTGCCTGCCTCGCAAGTGCAAGGTCCCGAGTTCGATCCTCAGTACCAAAAGAATAAATAAATAAAATAAGGGACTGAATTTTTAGTTTCATTAATTTACTTGTCAATAGACATGAGCGGCGAGGAGCATTCATATTGGACAGTGTAGTTCTACACAAATATTGTGCTTGACTTTTTCAACTTTTTTTTCAGAAACATTTTCAAGATGCTATTAAGGCAACACCATAAAGACAGTATTTCTATGACCTGTCTTATACTTTTCTCCCTGGAGACTCAACCTGAAGGCAATGAGAGGGCTCAAAACAAAAAAATTGTTTTCAGTTTTTGGGAGGACCACAGCTTGTAGGGCGGTAAATTGAGACCAAAAGTGTCATAAAACATGCTCACTTTTTCTCAGTTTCTTATAAGTCTACTTACTAATCCAAAGGTATGTTGAGGAAATGAAATCAATTTTTTAGTTAATTTAGATGATTAGAGCATACCAATCCTAGAATACCTGATTCCTTTAGAATGTCCACAGAAACCAAGAACAATCTGCTTCATAAACTGGGCCCTAAATTTCCTTGTAACTTAACTGAAGCATCAGAGACATCCTGGAGCCAACCTACGCCAAGCTACAATTCAACACACTTCAAAGCTCCATTTCAGATTTTACCTATTTTGAACCAGCTTGCAGATGCTGAGGCGGAATCAGGACCCACAGAGGGAGCATCCAAAGCCTGTCGGACAGAGCTAGCTTGCAAAACTTGGCCATTTCAGCCACTTAACAGTGGCTAAAACACTCACTGGCGTGACATTCTATAAATATTAGAAGGAAATAATTTCATGGTTTTAAAGTTAACATTTGAACAAAATAGTCAAATAAGGAATAAAATAGAAGGTATAGTTGAGGTTGGTAACCTAGCTGAAAATTTGAAACTACTGCTAAAGAAGAAATTTTTAAGGAAGTTTAATAGTATACAAGTTAGCACGAATGACAACTGATTAGAGCAATGTAAAGTGTTTAACATAAAAAGATATATAAGAACAAATCCATATCCTTATTTTGCTTGTTGCTTTCATTCAAAAGGTCTTAAAATTACCATAAAATCCTGGAAATATACTGGTATGCTTTGTAAATCTTTCCAGGTCTTATCATTCACCTCATATTGAGGAGAAGATTCACTTAAGGAATATCAACTAAATTTTAAAGCATTTAACACAGTTTTACTTGCTTAACATGACTGTGGCCATATGTATTTAAACATTCTCCATTTTCACAGTTTTAGTATTATTCTAAATGCTCTAGTAGATGTCACTTTTTTTTTTTTTAGTAGATGTCACTTTTGCAAAGTTCACTGATAAGAGTCTCAAATTGATAAAACTCTGCAAGTGGTAAAAAACTTCAGAAGAGTTCTTGATTTAGAAACATAAATCCCACAACCAATCCATATGCTCTGACATAATTATTTACATTGAATTCATCATGTGTAGTTCTACCTTCCAAACCCAATTCCCATTCTCTGATAAAGAAGCTGCATTTCAAAGCTATAGCCAGAAACTGATGCTCTTCCAGTAAAAAAATACCTATCTCATGTCAATTACATAGGCTGATATTCTTCAGTGGGTAAGACATCGATGTCACCTCACACCGGGGCCTCTCTGTTCATTACTGACACTTTATCTCTGAGCAATAAAGTCACGGACTTCTATAGTGGTTTTAAACAAAACTATCGGTGAAGAAATGTGTCACTACGGTTGCATTATTTAAATTCTGAAATACGTGGTGAAGTCATAAAGGGCAGCAAGTCAAGCTATTCCTGCTCCCCCTACTGGTAACAGTCTCCAAACAGAATGACAACTGCTTCAGCAATGTGAAGCATGTAACAGGAAGCAATATACACAGGCACAGGTCTAGAGCCTTAGACCCTATCTGCAGAGACATTTTATAGTACTGCCGAAAGACATCTTCAATACCAACAGAATATGAGGAGACAGAGAAAATACGTGTCACTGTTGTCAGAAATCATAATTTCAAAACCTCACCTCTTAACAAAGTAATTCTTGATTAAAACCTACATGACAGAGTAGAGTGAAGACCAGAGTATGTTCTATTAACCTGTAAGGATTCCTTCAACTCCACAGCAGAAACCGCCTCTTCCTCTTCATCCTCGGTCATCTGGTCCTGAGAACAGTAGTGGGTGCTATAAGCAGAATGCTCTTCGATTGCTTCCAGCCAGTTCTGAGATAATCCAAGGATGTGAATAAAAGTGAAGAACATTTTTACTCCAAAGAGACAATATGACAATGATCTATATAAAGCATCAGTGCAGCACTTCCATCCTATAGTGCTCAATTTTCTCATTTAAAAATTGAGGGTAGACTACATTACCATTTAGCTTTTTTTCCAAAGTCAGTAGGGGCCCTTCACATTCAAAGAATCAAAATGAAAAACAAATTATGAACAGAAAACACCTACAAGTGCTTGTTGATTAAGAACTAATTCATAAGCCAAATTTTAAACACTTTATATAGTTGTTCCTACTAAAAAAGTAAAATCAACAAGATCGTAGAATAAATGTTAATATTGTACTTATATTACATTTTTCATGTCTTTAAATGTCCTTTAAGTTTTACGAAAAAGAAATGAATCCAGACGATTACCTCCCGTGACTGTTGAAGGCTATTCTTAGGAACCCTGAAGCCATGAATGGTGTCATCAAAGCATTTAATAAAGAAGAGGCAGCTATCACTGGATTTCACCTTAGACATAAAGAAATGAGTGAGACAACATTCACTGACAAAATAAGATCCTAAAATTACCTATACATAAAATCTGAACTATTAACATGACTTAATAATACTCAAATACAGTGGTATCTTGGTTCATAAACTTAACTTGTTCTAGGATTTGGGGGAAGATGGTTGCTTTTGTATTTGTGTAGGGAAGATGACCGCAATTGTGTTTGTCACCCAGTGTGGAGTTTGTGAACAGAAGCAAATCTTGTTGAACACTTCTGTTTGAGAACTGAATTGAGAACAGAAATATTCATGAGCCAAGATATTACTGTAATTTAAAACACTGACAACATCAGAGAAAAATGATATAGTGGTAGTATCAAATATACCATAACTTATCTATGTCAAATCTGGCTTTCATATTCTTATAATAAATACTAATGATTCACTTCGTATGTAGCTTTAGCTCTATACATCCTATTAAAGATAAGTTAGTATGCAGTTAGAATCTAAAACCCTTTTTGAAAGCCATAGCGCCAACACCTTCTTTGTACCACCCTTGTGTATGTTTTGTGCTGACTACGGAAAATGTTTTAGCTTAGCATAAAATAATGAGGTTAATAAAGACAGGGGAAGGGAAAGAGTAAGAAATAATTTTTAAATAAAAAATTGGAAAGGGAGAAGATGTAAAAATGGAAAAGGGCAAGCTTCTGCTTCAAGACTCTACCAGAGGACACTCCTTGCAGAAAACAAATACAAAACTATTTTGTGAGCCCCCAATCCCCCTTAGATGAAAAGCCAGCACAGGAAGGATGCAGAAAGCAAGCAACCTTTGATAGGCTGTTGGAAAGCACTGTTCTCTAGGAGGAAATGGAAAGAGGAGCTGTGGAAGACCAATGGCCTGGGTGAGCACCAAGAGCAGCGCATCTAGTGAGGTGACAGAAACAAGGGCCCGTGCGGAAAACCCAGCCTGTCTGTCTTTAGGAATGAATCAAGCAAAACTGGGGAGCCACAAACACCAAAGAGAGCAGAGGAGTCCCTCAAGAAAAAGAGACAGATGAGACAGCCCCCAAGTCTGTATCCTCATATCTCTAACCGATCCATGAACCACACATGCTCAGGAAGATTCAAAGGAGCTCACACAAACACAATCAATCTCAATGGGGGCCAGATCCACCACCCAAGACAGTTTACAATCCAAACCAAGGCAAGAAAATGTCTTGCTAAAACAAAGGAAGTAACACTTAACAAAGAGAAACAACAGAATCCAGGATCTCTAGAACTTAACATTGATAACATTAAGAATACAATCCATACTAACTCACATATAAGGAAGAAAGCAGAACACATTCACAAAAGAAAAATGCAAGACCAAAACTGTCAGAAAGGATAATAAAGACTAAAATATACAGTACCTCCAAGAGAAAGAAAATATAAAGATACAGAGAGATTCAAAGTAAATAGATGAAAATAGTCATCATACAAGCCACATTGGTTATATTAATATCAGGCAAAAAAAATTTCAAAACAAAATGGATTATAAAGAAGATCAATATGTTAATTAGAAAAATAACAGCCATATATATATATATATGTGATCAATAACATCAAGAATCATACGGGGCGGGGGATTTAGCTCAGTGGTTTCGCTGCCTGCTGTGCAAGTGCAAGGACCCAAGTTCAATCCCCAGTACCAAAAAAACCAAAAAACAAAACAAAAATAAAAAAGAATCATACAATCAGACAAGCATAGTTACAGATTTTAACACCTATTCAGTAACTGATAGAACTAGCTAAAACTCAGGAAAGACACAGAAAATCTGAATTACACTATGATCATCCTGAGTTAATACTTATAGGACACATTCCACCACTCCTAGGGCAGAGGAAGTGAGCCAATCCCAGCGCCCAGGAGGAGGCTCCCCTGACGCCATTCCACCACTCCTAGGGCAGAGGAGGTGAGCCGCACAGGCGCCAGCACCACCCTCCCACCCCATACCCCTGGAAATGAGAAGACATGTAAACAAGCCTCAAAAACAGACTTCCAGATCACCTACAGCAACCCTAAAGGGAAATGCGATGGAACACTCTGACACTCAAACACCTGGATTCCCTGAACTGGCAACAAAAGAGGATCTGGAAAAAAATGAAATCAGAAATAATTTCTCAGGTAAGAGCAAAAATTGTGCCCATAGTGCATAATCATGATTAATAAATCTAGAGGACACAGATAAAAAAATAAAGGAGCTGAGGAACATGATGGAATCCCAACATAAGAAACAAATGGAATCCATAAAACAGATACAAACAGATTTCCAGGAGATTAAAAACTCCACTGAAAGTCTACACAGAAGAATGAACCAATGTGAGGACAGAATTTCAGATATAGAAGATAAGATTGCAATTAGCAACCAGGAAAAGAAAAACTGCTTTAAAATTGTAAGGGAACACGAGAAATCAATCCAGCAGCTGCTAGATGATACAAAGAATAATATAAGACTGAATGGAGTCAATGAAGAAAGAGGAGAGAGTGCAGATGACATAAAAAAGCTGTTCACAGAAGTGATGCCAGAACACTTCCCAAGGAGGGGAAAACAACTTGACATACAGATAAGTGAGGCATATAGGACTACCAACTAGCCTTAATCAAAAAAAATCTACACATAGGCATATAATAGTTAGGATTCCAGAAACCCAACAGAAGAACAAAATTCTACAAGCAGTGAAAGAAACAAATCACATACAAAGCAAAGCCCATCAGAATCACAGCAGACTTCTCAATGCAAACCCTCAAGGCAAGAAGAGCTTGGAGTGATGTATTTCAAGCCCTAAAGGAAAACAGCCTCCAACCCAGATTGATGTACCCTGCAAAACTATCTTTCAAAATGGATGGTGAAATAAGATACTTTCATGACAAAGGGCACCTCAGGAACTTCATGAATACCAAACCAGCACATCAAAAAATTTTAGAAAATATCCTAGGAAAAGACAATGAGGATCACAACCCCCAGGAAGCCCAGCAGAAGGAATCCACTGGGCATGACAAATTAAATGCAAAGGGGGAGAATCCAAAGAAAAAGTCATGACAAGGCTTTTAAAACTTTTAACTTCATCTCCCTAATGAGTGTATAATTCAATCTTGTTATTGTGCTGATGAGTATTTTTCTGATTCTAGTGTTGCACACCTTTCCTTGTGCTGTACCGGCTATTTATCATCTTCTTGTGTCTTTTTAATTGTGTTTTCTATTAATGAGCTGTAAGAGTTCTTTATATATTCTGGTCATAGGTTGTATGCATTGTAAATATGGTCTGTTTAAGGACTGCTTTTCATTTTAATGATGTCATTTAAAGTTCTAAATTTTGATGGAATCTCATTTATCAATTTTCTTTTATACATCATGTTTTTTGTATCCTAGGAAGTTCTTGCCTACTCTAACTTCATAAACATTTTCCCTTATAATTTATTCTTAAAGTTTTAGAGTTTTAGTCTTCCATATTTAGGTTCATAGATCCTTTGAAGTTATTTTTATGTATGGAAATAAAGGGTTGAGGTTAATTTTTTATATACGGATACCAGGTATTCTAGTGCCATTTGCTGAAAACACGATCTTTTCCTCGGCTCTTGAATTCAGTTTATGTTCTATAAAATGTTAATGTTTAATAATCTTTCAAAACTCAGTTACTTGTAAATAAAGAAAATATTCAAGTTTTGAAAAAAAAGAAAAAACCTCAGTGGACCATATATGTGTGGTTCTATTTCTACATTCTTTGTTTTATGCCAGTGATCTATATGTCTTTCCTTACACCAACACTGCCTTGATTACTGTAGCTTTAGAGGAAGTCTTTTTTTGGTACCAGGGATCGAACTTGGGTGCTTGCGCTTGTGCAGCAGGCGGCAAAACCACTGAGCTAAATCCCCTAGACTAAATCCTAGAGTAGGAAGTCTTAAAATTAGGTACTAAACGTCTTCCAACAGTTTTTTTTTTTTTTTTACTTTTCTAGGTCCTTTGTACTCATAACTTTTAAATTTCAATATCCAACTCTTCATTTATAGCAAGTATACACAGACCTGAATTTTTATATATACCTTGTATTTTCTAATCCTGCTAAATTCAAATACAAGTTCTAGGGGCTCCTAGAAATTTCTTAGTATTTTCTCTGTAGGTGATCGTATCATCTACATATAAAGATTTTGCTTCTACCTTGCCAATCCTATCCTAATTGTGTCTTTTTATTGCCAGACTATTTTGGTTTAGGTCTATGTTTCAAAGTTTAATGGACAGATGAAGAGTAGGCATATCTGCCCTTGTTCCCCACCTTAGGGAGAAAGCATTGTATCTTCTCCATTCATATAAGGTGTTCTCGCTGGAAGTATGGAGTACATGTCTTTGGTCTGTTGAGAAGGTTCTGTTCTACTTCTAGTCTCCTGATAGCTTTCACCATGAACAGCTGTAGAATTTAGTCTGATACTTTTTCTCCAACTAGTGATTGGATCATATGGCTTTTTCCTTTCCTCTGTTAAAATGATGACTTCTGGGAGTGGATCTTCCAATGCTGAACCAACACTGCCATCCCTGTAATAAAACCACTTTCTACATACTGCCAGATCTGACTTCTAATAGTTTGTTTTGTTAAAACAAATTTCTATCTATGTTCATACTTTCTTCTATTATCTTTATCCAGTTTTAGGATTAGCACAATGTTGATTTCCTAAAATGAGGGGAGAAGTGTTCCTTCTTTTTTCTGCTTTAATTGTTTGATATAATTTATCAGTAAACTGTTGTTGTCATATAAGTAGGTTTTCAAGCCAGGAATATACTTTCTTTAGTAGGTGCTATTCAAATTTTGTATTTCCTCCAGAGTTAGTTTCATTAATTTGTCTTCCAAGGTACTTCTTAGAAGTTGTCAAATTTATTTCAAAACAGATTTTTGTAATATGCTTTCTATATCCTTGGGCCGGGGATTTAGCTCAGTGGTTCCAGTGCCTGCCTTCCAAGCGCAAGGACCCGAGTTCAATCCCCGGTAACAAAAAAAAAGAATAACGCTTTCTATATCCTTTTAAATTCTGTAAAATCTGTGGTAATGTCTCCTAGATCTTGATATTGTAATTTTAAAAGTATATAATTGACATTGTGTAATAGGAAGTAAAGGTCTAAAGGACCAGGGGAAGTGGGAGGGGTAGGGGAAAGGAAAGAAGGGAAAAGAAAAAATATGAGAAAAGGAAAAAAATGGAAACAAAGTTTTTGCAAATAGGGGAGGGTGGAGGGGGTGAAGGGAGGCCAAGGGGAAGGGAAAAAAAATACGAACCAAGATACATCATGTAAGGGTACAAGATCCCAATGATAAATGTAACTGTATTTTATACCTAAAATGTACCAATAAACTTAATGGGGAAAAAAAATATTTATAGGACACAACACTCAACCAGTGCATGTATTAGGACAATACACAAGCAGAGCTCTTACAAAAATATTGGTAATTCTGACAAGATGCGAGTCATATAGTGTATGTTCAATGACCAACACGGAATCATATTATAAATCAGGAACAAAATAACCAAGGAACTCCAATTATTTAGGAATTAAACTCATTAAATCCAGTGGGATGAAAGAAAAACAGGTACAAAGGGAAAAATATAGCTTAAATGGCCACATTAGTAAAGAAGACAGGTCTCAGTAATCTAAGCTTTAGCTTTAAGAAACTATAAAAGAGAGCAAGTGAAATCCAAAGCAACAAAAAAAATTTTTAAATTAAGACAGGAAACAAAAACAACAGAAAATCCAGTAAGACCAAACAACTAGTTCTTAGAAAAAAATCAATAAAATTGAAACATTATTAGGCAGCTTGAAAAAAAAAAAAAGACAAAAGTATCACTATAAGAACTGAAAGAGGGTACATTAGCATACCAATATGAGGACAATAGATAAGGGCATAATGTTAACAATAAGTTTGAAAACAGCAATTGAGGAAACTTAACTTACAGTCTGTTATGGCTGGTGTTTAGATGTCCCCCCAAAGCCTCATGCTGTCTCAGAGGCGGCTGAATAGAGTGTGTGACTGACTCACAGTGGGACTAGGCTTGAGGGCACTGGGATTAAGGGTGTGAGTACTGCCTGCCCAAAGTAGCCTAAATAAGAAAAAAAGGGGCAGACAGGTGCTGTTAAATTTCCTTGTTACTTTTGCGGTCTTCCTCCACCATGAACAACCCGGTTGGTCCTCTGCCACCCTGTCTTGGAGCCGGCCGATAATGGACTGAAACCTCTATGAAATGTAAGCCAAATAAACCTTTCCCCCTTTAACTTCAGGGGTCAGGTATTTTGTCTCAGCAACGAGAGAAAAGTAACTAACACATAGGCTTTTCCACAAAATAAACTCCTGGCTCATGGGCTTTGTGGGTGCATTCTATCAAGCACTGCAGGAAAAAATAAAACCAAACTGGGCTGGTGATGTAGCTCAGTGGTGCCATGCCTGCCTGGCAAATTCAACATTCTGAGTTCAATCCCCGGTACCAGAGAAAAAGAAATTAATAAAATAAATAAATAAATAATAAGCCCAAATCTACATAAATTCTTCCAGAAAACTGGAAAGCAACAAACACAGCACAAGACCAGTGTTACTCTGGTTCCAAGGTCATATGAAAAAGAAAATCACAAGGAAAACAACTATAAACCATTATTATGCACAGAGATGTAAAAGCCCTTAACAAAATATTATCAATACATTAAAGAGATACTATATGATGACCAAGTGGGATTTATTTCAGCGTACATTAGTTTATTAACAATCTAAATTCTGTCACCATATTAATACTATGAGAAAAGTAATACAAATGATATCAATAAGACAGAAAAGGGACTTGACAAAATTTAACATGTTTTCATGATGCAAGCTCTCAATAAAGTAGGAAATGAGAAGAACTTCAATCAGATCACGGCACCTATGGATACCTATAGCAAATAACTTGATGGTGAAAGGCTAAATGCCTTAATGCTTTGTACTTAATAAAACAAACAAAATTGACTCATCAATTATACTGAAATTGTACTGGACATCATAGCCAGTATAATAAAGAAAGGGTGAGAAAGAAATGACACACAGATTGGAAATAAATACTGAAATTCTTATTTGCAGACAATTCTTATTTATACATATAGAAGATCCTGAGAAATCTGCAAAATACCAAAAAGTAGGGCATTTGCTAAATACTGAAAATAATTATATATACTAGCTGCAAAAAATGAGAAGATGAGATACTGAGCAATTTCAGTCTCTATTATAATAGCTTCAATAATAAATACATAATAAATTTAACAAATTATAAGACATTAGAAAATTAAAGATTTCAATCAGTGGAGATATGCAGTATTTACAGGTTAGTTTCAATTTTACTAAGACAGCAAAGCATGTACCCCAAGCAAATGTATAAATTCAACATAATTTGAATCAAAATGAGCACTCCAAGACACTAAAGACTGACCCAAGATATATTTAAAAAACTAAAGTGCTTATTCAAAGAAACCTACCCAACCTCAGTAAAAACAGTAGATGGTGGTGGAGTTTTAGTGTGAGATTACTCTAGCCCCTTCTCCCTGACTCCATGGAAAGTTTTATAATATAGGGCAAGCCCTAAAGCTTAGGGCTAAATTTATTTAGAGCAAAGCATTGAAAATTTCATGCCAAGAGGCACTGTCACAAACAGTGATCTCAGCAGCAAACAATTAGGAAAAGGCCAACATCACAGCATTATGTGTTCTAGATACTATTTGGGGCAAGCAACAAATTGGCCACAAGAGAGGCAGAAATTTTAAACCTCTTGTAAATATGCTTAAAAACTAAAGGAAACCATGTTTAAAAATGTTTTAAATATATTATGTCATCAAATACAATGCATCAATAGAGACAAGTTATAAAAAAGAATCAGGCTGGGGATTTAGCTCAGTGGTTCCACCACCTGCCTCCCAAGCTCAAGGTCCCGAGTTTGAAACCTGGTACCAAAAAATAAATAAATAAATAAAAATAAAAGCATCAAATGGAAATACTGAAGTTGAAAACTACCAAAATTGAAATAAATAATTCACCAAGAGGCACTCCAACAGGTTTGAGACGGCAGGGGAAAGAATGACAGAACTTGAAAATAGAGCAATCTGAAGGGAAGAAAGAGAAAAAAGGAATTTAAAAAGAAAACACCCTCAGAAACCCGTGAGGCATTAAAAAGAGGCTGAAAATATATCACAAGCAATAATGGTTGAAAACTTTTGAAGTTTGACAAAAACATTAATCTACAATTCCAAGAAATGCACTAAGTTCTAAGCATGATAAATCCAGAGAGATCTATACCTAGAAAAATCGTAGTCAGAGCCTGAAAGACAAAGAGAAAACCTTAAAAACAGCAGTAAAGAAAAAGACAGGGACAGTTGAGTCTGTATCAGAAACCAAGGAGACCAGAAGCAGGAAGATGACATGTTCCAAGTGCTGAAAGAAAGTTTCTATCTTGCAAGAATTACCATTCTAAAATGAAGACAAAGATATTCCCTAATAAGCAAAAATTCAGAGAATTCACTGAGCATGAGGAGGCACACACACTACAAGAAAGTGCAAAGGATATCTTTTAGGCTAAAATAAAGTTACATCAGACAAGAAATAAAGGGAACTGCACAGGTCACTACAAATAGAGTATAAATATACTTTCATCTTTTTTCTCAACTCATTTAAAATAACTATGTAATGGTAGTTATAACACTGTAAGGCAGGATTGACACAGGGTGCAATGTCCAGGACAGGGACAGTCCAAACAGGAAGAGAGGAGCTGGGCATGGAGGTCACTCCGAGAGGCTGGTGCATGAAGACTGCAAGTTGGAGCCCAGCCCGAGCAAGTTAGTGAGACTCTGTCTCAAAATAAAAAGTTAAACAGCACTCAGTATGTAGCTAGTGTGAAGGCCCTGAGAGCATGGAAATAGGAGCGAAGGAAGAGAGCCATACTGGAAGGAGAAAATTACTCAAGCCACAACACATATCCCCTGGGAAAAAATAAGAGCCAGAAATGGTACAAATGTGAGTTACAATAAAAAAAGCCAGTCACCAGAAGCACTTAGATGAGGCATCTACAGTAGTCAAGCTCATAGAAATAAGAAAGTGGAATGGTGCTTGTCAGGGGCTAGTGGCGGGGGAAGATGGAGTTACTCAATAGTACAGAGTTCCATTTATTTTTTTTTTGGTACTGGGGATGGAACTCAGGACCTTGCACTTGCGAGGCAGGCGGCGACATCATTGAGCTAAATCCCTGGCCCCAGAGTTCCATTTTTGAAAGGTGAAAAAGTTCCAGTTTCACAACAAAGTAAATACAGTTAAAGTTACTGAATGGTACTATCAGAAATAGTTAAGATGGTAAATAATGTATGTTTTTGCCACGATTACAATGTTTTAAATTAAACAAACAAAAAACTCTGATACAAGCTACAAATCGGGTGAATCTTGAGGACATTTTCCAAAGTGAAATAGCCCTGTCAGAAAAAGACAAATGCCTTCTGACTCCCCAAAATGAGGTACCTAGAGCAGTAAAATTCAGAGACACAAAGTGGAACAGTGGTTGTCGGGGTGGGGAAGGGGGCTATAGAGAATTAGGGTTTAATGGGTACAGTATCAGTCTGGATAGATGAAAAGCATTCCTCGGATGGATGGTGTTACCAGACCACAACAATGTAAGGGCACACTATAGCTAAGATGGTGACTTCTGTGTTATGCATATTTTACTACAATTTTTAAAAAACACAAGAAAAATGATCTTGAGGTAAGTAAGCTTCTCCCTTAAGAAAGTAGACAGTGAGAAATATGTTATGTGCATGTACAAGATGCCAAAACGAAACCCATTTATCTGTAGAATATACACCAATTTTTTAAAAAGTGGGAAAAAGGGCCAGGGATCTAGCTCAGTGGTTTCACTGTCTGCTGCATAAGCACAAGGACCAGAGTTCGATCCCTGATACCAAAAAAAAAAAAGTGAGGAAAAAAAAGAAAAGAAACTGAAATGTGAACAGAATGTGCTTTACAGGAGTCAATGTCCATGAGCTACTGACATATGACTCACAGATGTAGGCTTTAAGCAGACAATTATATAAGAAATTGAAACTTGTAAAACTAGATAAGGCACAACATGCCAGGACCTAATCAACTCCACAGAAGCAAAAGATCAAGAAAGGGGACTAACTTGTTCACTGTTTTATGGAAGACAAGAATGAGCAGATGAATGAAAAGCAGGAAGATCAGAGTGCGGGTCTATACCAACAGAAGGGGTGAAAAGATTTGATGGGTGAGGGCAGAGAGCAGAGAGCACAGGCCCGCCGGCCTAAGGTGACAGGAGAAAGAGGTGTGAGGCAGGGAAAGGGGCCGGCCGTACTGGGCTGAGCCTGCAACAAGCCCCAGCTCAAGAGAGTGCGACTGTCCCCAGTCATACTCGTGGAGAAAGGCAGGCTGAGTGCTCTAGGGACAGATGGACTGCATGGAGTGCTGACCACACTAACAAACTCCAAGTAAGAAACGAGAAAGCACTTCTAGGCGACACCTCTGACCAGTCTCTACCATGGAAAAACCTGCTTTTCACCTGGCTGGTAAAAATAAAATAGCTGAAGTGGATCTGAAGACTCCTAAGTTTGATATAGGCTTTAAATTTTAACCACAGAAAAATGTCCAGTATCTAGATTTACCCATGTACAAAGACACACATGTACACACACCAAATGTTAAAAGCTTTGAGTAGATGTTTATGGATGATCCATTTCTCACACCACAATATGCAGAGATAAATGATTATATATTATAGATAATATATATGTTTCAAAACAGATTTTAAAATTTCATTTGTTCTCAGATGTAAATATATGCAAATGTTTTCTACACCCTTCTATACAAGCTCATGATTTTACAACTGATTTCGGGAAATCACTGGCAGAACTGATTTCATACTTTTGTCTCATCTTACCGTGCATACTGCTTGAGTCAGGTGCTTGCATCCCTGGCGATAAATATTATGAGCTGCATCAGGCCTTCAAAATAAATATTAAATTATCAAGACAAAAGGAAAAGAGGTAAGTGAAAATTTCAGTCTTTCAAAATTTATATATTGAAATTTAATAAATCTAAGGATACTTACTGTTTCCTATACCATGAAAGGACTCCATGTTCTAACACTACCCAGAATAAACTCCAGCCAAAAAATCTTGAACTCTAAAGGAAGAATGACAAAGATTTCCCAAGCTGACACATCTAGATTCAAATATTTGAATGATAAAAAGCAATAAAGTTCTGACAGTTATATTGGAATCTTTCATCTAGAGAATAGTACTGAACAGTAAAAAGTGATCAAGCATGAACTTAGGTACCAAGAGCAGTAATGAAAACATACCACTCACTACAGGGTGACAGGAACAGAAGAAATGCCATACTGCTAAGATCAATGATGAACACAGTTTATGGTTCTGACAATACTGTTCAGGAATATTTATAGAAAATATACCAGTTGTGGGCTTCAAAGGTAACTTCCTCAAAGTCAAGAATGAATGTCTAAAAAAAGAAAATGATCCTAAATTTGTTGTATATAATACAAACATACATGTACACAAATTTATAGAGTTATGTGCTTTACCACAGTTAATTCTAGAAAATAACTGAATTCCAAATCAAACAGAAATTTTTAGAACCAGAAGATTTTCTATGTGTACCCCGTGACTATTCAAGTACTAATTTTCTCCTAAATCCTTCATGGTTTGATGTTCAAAACAAAAATAATACCACAAATCTATGATTTAGGGAGAAAAAAATGTATTTTTCTCTACTCCTTTTGGAAAAAAACCTGTCACCTAAAAGTATTAGACTATCAACAACAATAAAAATAGTGATTGATACAACCAGGGGAAGCCTCTTAAAGCATAGCAGTATACAATGGTTTACATTTTAAGATCCAAGAATGATTAAATTGTGGTGGTGCATCCCTGTAATCCCAGCACTCGGGAGGCTGAGGCAGGAGGATCGCTCTAAGTTCAAGGCCAGCCTGGGCTCTATAGTGAGTTCAAAGCCAGACTGAATTATATAGCAAGGCCCTGTCTCAAAAAAAAATAAAAAAGAAAGAAAAGAATTAAATCACATATCCAGATGTTCCCCAACCTATGATGGTATTATGTCCCAATAAACATATGAGGAGTTAGATACTGTTAAATCAAAAATGCATTTAAGGGCTGGAGATGGAGCTCAGTGGTAGATCCCTTGCCTGGCATAGCTGAGGTTCTGAGTCTTTCCCCCTTGCCCCCACAGCACTGCAAAAAAACAAAAAGTGAAGAAAGTACTTTGGCTTACCTAAGCCCACCTTAAATGTGCTCAGAATACTTTCACTCGCCTACAGGTGGGCAAAATCATCTAACAGGAAAAGCCTACTTCATGCTGAAGTGTAAATAGCTCATGTACACACATAGGTGGGGAGTTCGTAGTCACAATGGGATGCAAAACCAAACCAGGCTGGGGTTGTGGTTAGCTCAGTGGGATACTGCTTACCTAGCAAGAACAAGGCTACCAACACATTAGGAAAGGAAAAGGAAAACATCAACAACACAGAACACAGCCTCCAAAACACACTGGCCACACAGTGCCCTGAACAGGTGCAGCCGTTCCGCCTGTGAACACACTCGGGTGGCTGCGCACCACAGCCAGCGACCACTGCCCAGCATGGCCAGGGCAGCAAACCTCACATCGCCAGCCCAAGCAAGACCACACCTCTAAGTACGGTTTCTACTGAATGCATATTATTTCCTCACCACTGTAGAGTCAAAAAAAATTGTAACTCAAACCATCATAAGTGAGGGACCAGCTGTACATGAGAAACAATTGAAATTTTTTTTAAACAGAACATCTCAGAATTCTTCCTTCAAGTTTTATAATTAAAAACCATCCCAACCTACCTTCCATAGAGGGCCTTCATATCGTTTCAATGCTTTGTAGATGACCTATTAAAAACATGCTTCATTAAAAATGTACCTATGTGTTGCAAGTATTCAAAAGTTTTTCTAAATATTACATAAACCTAATTCACTGCTATGTACCTTATTACCAATAAGGACATGTTTCATTTCAGCACCCTGGGCAAGGTCAAGAGGTTTCTGATCTGTGTAAAATACAAGTGGAAAAAAACCATTATAAGCTTATTTGTACTATAAAATTGATGCTGCAATTGTAGTATATAATAATCATTCTTTAATTAACCACACCTTTGCCCCTTAAAAGAACACCCTATCAGAAGTTTCCATTTCAGTTTGGCATGGCTTCCTTGGTAGCTACCATCAAGTCAGGAAACCAGATTAACTTCAGAATGCTCTGTAAAGAGTCTGGTCACTCACACTTCTGGCTTTCCATCACTATCTTTATTAGTTTTCTATGGCTTCTATAACTAATTATCAGACTTGATAGTTTAAAATAATATAAGGTGATTACCTTGCAGTTAATTTATTCAAACCTATATAAATGTACTATCTCACAATTAATTATTAACCCTTTTATCAGTTCCAAACACCTGGTATGTACTGGCCAATTTCTGTATGCATTTTTCCTTTGCAGATTCCATTATGAGCTGATCGCCAGTTCGGCCTTGGGGAATTGGCAGTGAGTGTGACAGAAAACAACTGGGATTGGGGAGATCAGAGAAAGAAGGGAAAGAGAGAAATTAATGACAATAAAAGACATAGTAGAATCAAAGTAACCCTTGCTTCCAGGAATGAATTTGTAGGTATTGCTTCCCTTTCAATTTCCTTGATGAGTTTAAAGAGTAATGGCATTAGTTCTTCTTTAAATATCTTGTAAAATTCAGTGAAGCCATCTGGACCTGGGCTTTTCTTTGTTGGTAAATATTTTATTACATTTTCAATTTCACTCATAGTAATTGGGGTGTTTAGAATTTCTGTATCTTCTTCATTTAACTTTGGCAATTCATATGTATCTAGGAATCTGCCCATTTCTTCTGCGTTTCCCATTTTATTGGAGTAGAGGTTCTCAAAGTAGGTATTGACGATCCTCTGGATTTCTGCTGAATCTGTTGTGACTTCACCTTTTTCATTCTTAATTGCATGTATTTGTGCCTTTTCTTTCCTTTTTTTGATAAGGTTGGCTAAAGGTTTATCAATTTTATTTATTCTTTCAAAAAACCAACTCTTTGATTCATTGACTTTTTGTATTGTTCTCTTAGTCTCCATTGCATTGATTTCTGCCCGGATCTTTATAATTTCCTCTCTTGTACGAGCTTTGGATTCATTATGCTCTTCTTTTTCTAGGAGCTTGAGTTCTGCATTAGGTTATTTATCTGAGTTTTCTCTGTTTTCCTAATATGGGCATTTACTGCTATGAATTTCCCGTGTAGAACTGCTTTCATTGTGTCCCATAGATTCCTTTATGTTGTACTGGCATTTTCATTTATTTGTAGGAACTGTTTAGTTTCTTCTTTAATTACTTCTGTGACCCACTGGTTGTTCAAGAGGGTGTTATTCAGATTCCAAAACCAGGGAAAGACCCAACCCAAAAAGAGAACTACAGGCCAATCTCCCTAATGAACATAGATGCAAAAATCCTCAAAAAGATACTGACAAACAGAATACAGAGGGTCATCAAGAAGATCATACACCCTGACCAAGTTGGATTTATCCCAGGGTTGCAAGGATGGCTCAACATTCGTAAATCAATAAATGTAATACACCATATTAACAGAGTCAAGGACAAAAACCATATGATCATCTCAATAGATGCAGAAAAAGCATTCGACAAAATCCAGCACCGATTCATGATAAAAACCCTACAGAAAATGGGAATAGAAGGTCTTTATCTTAACCTGATTAATGCTATCTATGAAAAACTAACAGCCAACATCATACTAAATGGTCAAAAACTGAAAACTTTCACACTAAAATCAGGAACAAGACAAGGATGCCCACTAGCACCACTCCTGTTCAATATAGTTCTGGAAACATTAGCCACAGCAATTAGAAAAGAGAAAGAAATAAAAGGAATAAAGATAGGAAAAGAAGAAGTTAAACTGTCATTATTTGCTGATGATATGATACTTTACATAGAAGACCCAAAACACTCACCAGAAGACTTCTAGACCTAATTGACAGATTCAGTAGAGTAGCTGGATACAAGGTCAACACTCAAAAAACAATAGCCTTCTTGTACACAAATAAGAGACTCACTGAGAGAGAAATTAGGGAAACAATTCCTTTTACAATAGCATCCAAAAAAGTGAAATATCTAGGAATCAATCTAACAAAGGAAGCAAAAGACTTCTACACTGAAAACTACAGCACTCTGAAAAAAGAGATCGAAGAGGATACAAGAAAATGGAAAGACATCCCTTGCTCCTGGGTAGGAAGAACCAATAGAGTGAAAATGGCCATACTTCTAAAACTACTATATAGATTCAATGCAATGCCAATTGAAATTCCAACAATATACTTCACAGAACTAGAGAAAACAATCCAAAAATTCATTTGGAACCAGAAGAGACCTAGAATAGCTAAAGGAATTCTAAGCAACAGAGACATGGCCGGGGGTATCACAATCCCCAACTTGAAACTACACTACAAAGCTACTGTGATAAAAACAGCATGGTACTAGCAAAGGAACATACCTGAGGATCAGTGGAATAGATTATAAGATCTAGAAACAACTCCAGACATGCTCAGCCACCTCATCTTTGACAAAGGAGCCAACCACCATCATTGGAGGAAAGATAGCCTATTTAATAAATGGTGTTGGAAAAACTGGATTTCAACCTGCCAAAGGTTAAAACTAGACCCATACCTATCACCATGCACTAAACTAAGATCGAAGGGGATTAAAGATATAAATATTAAGACAGAAACACGAAACTTGCTGGAAGATAGTTAGGAAGAACTCTTGAAGACACTGGCATAGGGAAAGACTTCATGAACAAAACCTCGGCAGCATGGGAACTAGCAGAAAGAATCAACAACTGGGATCTCAGCTTATTAAAAAGCTTCTGCACTGCAAAAGAAACCACCAACAGAGCTAACAGACAACCTACAATATGGGAAAAAATTTTTAGCAGCTGTACCTCAAAGGACTACTATCTAGAATATATAAAGAATTGAAAAGAATCAGACCCCTCAAACTCAAAGACCCAATTCAAAAATGGGCATCTGAATGAACAGACATTTCTCAAAGAAGTAAAAGCAGCAAACAAATATATGAAAAAATGTTCAACATCACTTGTCATTTGAGAGACGCAGATGAAAACAACCCTGAGATTCCACCTCACCCCAGAAAGAATGACTGCTATCAAGAAATCAACCAATAACAAATGCTGATGGGGTTGTGGGGAGAAAGGAACCCTTCTCCATTGTTGGTGGGAGTGCAGACTGGTGAAACCACTGTGGAAGTCAGTATGGAGATACCTCAAAGAACTAGGACTAGAGGTCCCATCTGACCCAGCTATTCCCCTGCTGGGGATCTTCCCAAAAGAATTAAAAGAATCATACCACAGTGATATATGTGCACCCATGTTCATAGCAGCACAGTTTGTAATAGCTAAAGCTTGGAAGCAGCCCAAGTGTCCATCAACTGGAAACTGAATAAAGAAAATGTGGTTTTTTTATAAAATGGAGTACTACTCAGCCATAAAGAAAGAAAAACTAGAGTCATTTATAGCTAAATGGATGCACATCGAGGCGATACTCTTAAGTGAAATAAATAGGACACACATGTGTAAATACCAAATAGTTTCTCTAGTGTGAGAAACTGATAGTATAAACAAGGGTTAAAATGATTAAAATGAATAACTGATAATATGAAATAGGAAAAAAGGTCCAAAGAGTGAAGGGAGCGGAAGGGGAAAGGAAGAGAAAGAAAAACTAGGAGAAAAGAAAAAGAAAAATGGAAACGAAATCTATGTAAATAGGGAAGGGTGGAGGGGGGTGAAGGGCGCACAGGTAATGGGGGAAAAATAAGAACCAAGATACATCATGTACAGGTACAAACACCCAAAGATAAATGTAAACGAATTGTATACCTAAAATGTACCAATAAAAGAACTAAATAAAAAAAAAAAGACATAGCAGATAATAATCCACAGTATGTCAAGACTTGTTTAAATGAGAACTGTGACAGAAAGACCAGGACACCACTTTAGACCAGAAGTTGAGGGGCTACTGTGGGAAGGTCGTGGGAGGAGGGGATGCCTGGGCTGACAAGGAGGGAGCGGCCCTGTGAAAATAGAGGGGAGGGCACTCCAGCAGAGGGAACAGCTAACGTGAGGGTCCTGATGGAGGGGTAAGTTACTGTGCAAAAGATAAAGAACAGCAGGACTCAACAAGTAGGGTACTACAGGCCAGATTTTTATGAGCCTATATATATTTTATACATACATACATATATACACACACACACACACACACATATATCATAAAGTCACTGAAGGATTTTAAGTAAAAGTGTAAGGTTATTTGACATGTTCAAAACTCTGTCAAGTGTTAAAAACAAGAAGTATAATTGGGGAAATGTGAACTTAGCTACCTCATGATTTTGAGAAATTATACTATTAACAGGATAATGCTATTATGGCCCTTTTTTGAGTAGTTTTACTAAAACAAATTCATGTCCCTTAGAAATCACTAATTTGAAGTATACAATAGTTTTTAATATGTTCACACAGAATTGTACAACTATCACAGGGTTGTGTTTCTTTGAGGAGCCTTTTTTACTAATATACTGAAATATTTAGGGATGGAATGGTATGCTACCTAAAACTGCTTCTAAATCAACAGGAAGTAGGAAGAGATAAAAGGAGACCAACCATTTTTGATAATTCCTGAGAGTGAGGCTCATGGCAATTAATTATACTATTTATATATCTCTTTTAAGCTTTGATAATTTCTATTTTTTTTTCTAAATGTCTGTGGCTGCTGAGTGGAAAATAGCTTGTAAACGTGGGCAACAGGAAATCAGAGACTAGTCACAAAGCAACAGTAACAGGCAGGTCAAAGACAATGACAGCTGGAGAGAAGTACATGTGTCTGACATTTATGTTGGAGGAGTGTGTATAAAACTGCTGATGGATAAAGCTGGGGCTGGTGATACATTACTTCCTAAGCAAGAAAAAAACTTTTCGAATAGTTAACTGAGAAATTAACAATCAGTTTAGCTTTTCTACCTAGCACGTTTTATTAAGATCTGCTGATTCTGTGTTATTCTCATTCCATATATATATATATATATATATATATGTGCATATATGTGTGTGTGTGTGTGTGTATATATATATATATATATATATATATATGTATATATATGGTGCTTCTGAGAAACTATTCCTTCAGGCAGAAGAAAAGCAGGTAATATGATTTATGTCACAGATTTCTGCCCTAATGCCAAAAACAAATTTTGAGCTCCTGCCAACTAGATGAAACCCTAGGGCACAGCCTCATTTCTGGACTCAATGTCTAAACTGCTGGGCACACAGCAAGAATATGATAAAATACATTTTGAACTAAATAAAATCGCCTTCCTACCTTCATAAGCTCCATAAGCAATCATTTTAAAACACATACATTTCTCACCAACCACAACTAAATAAAGTAAAAAAAATTTCTTTTTTGGTACCAGGGATCAAACTTGGGCCCTTGCACTTGCGAGGCAAGCAGCAGAACCACTGAGCTAAATCCCTGGCCCTAAAGTAAAATTTTAATGATGTAATATTTAAAACTATGCATGATAAGAAAGATGCCATTTCTCTTCAAATTAATTGACACAGAATGCAATCTCATAACCCGATGGTATTTTTAACAGGAATATTAGAAAATTATGTTAAATCCCAGTTGTAATAAGAAATACATGAGGGCTGGGGATTTAGCTCAGTGGTTCTGCCGCCTGCCTTGCAAGCTCAAGGTCCCGAGTTCACTCCCTGGTACAAAAAAAAAGAAAAGAAAAGAAAAGAAATATATGAGAACATCATAAATAACCCTTAAAAAACAAGAATAGTACAAGGGAAAACTATCAGATATTAAAGCAATCATTAAAAGTACATACTGATGACGGAAGAGAAAGATGAAGCAATTAAAGAGAACACAACAAAAAAGAAAAGAAATTCTTAAAACATGAGAAGCCAGGTGTGGTGGTACCACACTTATCATCCCAGCGCTGAGGGAGGCTAAGGCAGGAGGATCACAAGTTCAAGTCCCACCTGGCAACTCCACAAGATCCTGTCTCAAAAATAAAAAATAAAAAGGGCTAGAGATATAGCTCAGTACGAAAGTCCTGGGAAGGGAGAGGGAGAGGGGGAGGGGGAGGGAGAGGGAAGGAAGGAAGGAAGGAAGGAAGGAAAGAGAGAAAGTCAGTCAGTCTGAGAAAGGTATGACAAAGCCAAGAAAAAGAAAGCATTAGCTGGTAAAAGGTCTAAAGATAAGCGAGCATCACTGCATCACTGCAGGACTGGCCCAGGAAGTTTCCTGCCCAGACCTGTGCCCACACTCACAAAGGAGCCAATCCCTTCCCGCCCTCTGATGCACTCCTCCTCCCCACTCTGCTCAGGGCGCCTGGCAGCGTTCCTCTTCCTCCCATGGGCCATGCGCTCCCAACTCCAGCGCTCTCACTTTGCTGTCCACCAGTGTCCTTCGACTGGGTCCTTGGGGCTCAGTCCCTGCCTCAGTCTGCTCTTTGTTCACAATCTCTTTCGGGAGCCCTTCTCTTCATCCTGAGTGAGGCGGCAGTCTCCCTCCCCACTGCTGTCACTGACTCCTTCATCCCTAGTTCACTTTTCTGCACTTCATTGCATAGACATATTACACACACACACGCACACACAAACGCATTTGGTCTATATCCTCCGATCAAAATACAGACTTCAAGAGAGGGTGCGGTGGCACACGCCTGTGGTCTCAGCTGTTTGAAACTCAAAGGAGGCTGAGGCAGGTGGATCACTCGAACACAGGAGCTCAAGGCCAGCCTGGGCACTCCAATGAGACTCCTATCTCAAAATATGTACGTGCACTCGAGAGCTACAAGAGCAACAAGGCCTGCCGGGTAATCTGCCCTTGAGTCACCAGCTCCCCAGACAATTCTTGGAACAGAGCACAGGCTCAGCGCTTGCTGAGTCAACTGATGCAGTAAAGAGGAAAACTACTCGGAAAGAATCAAACAATATTTACAAATCTCTAAGCTTAAACATCTTGGAAAAAATCAAAGAGGAAGACCAACAAATATGATAAGAATGTAAAATATTCTTTTTTCAAAAAAGACTAGATAATGGAAAAATACAGCAACAATTGTCTCATCATTTGACTTTTGGGTGAAAAAAACACATTATGTCCACACGAATTACTATCCAGAAGGTGGCGAGAAGATGATCCTTTCGGGGAAAATACAGAAAACACCATCGATGCTTGGTAAAAAGCAGGAGTTTCATGTCAACTCTTCTTGCGCTTTGAGCTTCCTGAAGTGTTCTCCAGCCCACACCATTCCTGAGGTCTGAGCATTCCCACCCCTCACATCTGACCCTCCTGGCTGAGCCACGTGGGGCAGACACCAAGCACACCTGGCCCGTCAGATTAGCTCCCCTGCAACTCAGAGCCGAGCTACACAGATGGCACTCTTCTGAGCAGAGTCAGGAGATGGCCACTGCTGGAAATAAGCAGGTCTGCCGCAAGTCGAGGTCTCTGCTGAGACCATGCGGTGAGAGAGGCCCACAGGGAACAGGCAACAAGTGGCAGCCTTCTCGGTTCCTCACAGCTCTTTGGTTCCTAACTCCACCCCGTTTGATTCCTAACAGTCCCTGCTTTGGATTTTTTTTTTTGTACCGGGGATCGAACTTGGGACTTTGCGCTTGTGAGGCAGGTGGCGGAACCACTGGGCTAAATCCCCGGCCCTTCTCCTTTGGAATATTATTAGGTACCTCAGGTTTTTGGTTTGGGGGTTTTATATTTTATATGATTTCATTTCATTTTTTGGTGATGCTAGGATTAACTCAGGGGCACCTACATGCTGGGCAAGGTGTCTAGTACTCAGCTACATCCCCAGCTCTATATTCTTATATTAATAATATATAATCTTCCTTTTGCTTATATTCTTGAATTGGTATCTATGATTTAAAACTTTAAAAAAATGTATTTCATATTACAGTGATACATGCAGACCCATGTACACAGCAGCACAACTCATAATAGCTAGATCCTTAAAGTGGCCCCTATGTCCATCCACTGATGAAAGGATAACAATGTGGCGTTTATATACAATGGAGCACTACTCTGCCATAAGAAAGATAAATGTGAGTCATTTGAAGAAAAATGGATGCACCTGGAGACCATAATATCAAGTGAAATAAATCAGGCACCGCTTAAATATCTCATGAGTTCTCTTATATGAGGAACCAAAATATAAATAAAGATAACAGGAATCAGGGACATAGATCTTCTCTGGGAAGAGGACAAAGAGACAGAGGGAAGGGAGAAAGGGATGAAGAATTAAAATGTGTTAAGTACATGTTCCAATTCCCCATAATGAATGTAATCATTATGTACTGTAAACAAGTACTTAAAATTAAAAATTTATACCAGAAATCAAGTTGCTATGAACACTTTAAAAATATTTTATGGGGCCCGGGGACTTAGCTCAGTGGTTCCACTGCCTGCCCCGCAAGTGCAAGGACCCAAGTTCAATCACCGGTACCAAAAATATGTGTATGTGTGTATGTGTGTGTGTGTGTGTGTGTGTGTGTGTGTACATATTTTATGGACCAGGGATATAGCTTGGTGGCAGAGCACATGACTATCGTTCACAGAGCCCTGTATTCAATCCCTAGCTCAAAAAAAACCCAAAAAAATTCACCATGAAAGATTAGCAACTAAACAAACCAAGTCTTTAGATGTTGGGTTATAGGTGATTATATGTTTCTTCGGTGACTCATTTCACATTAGTTATGCAAATAAATTATGCTCTTAAAATAGGCATGAAAATAGATAAGAACCTATGACATTCCAAAGTAATCCTGGTTATATCTGTGCAATTTATATTTTTTCTTTTTAATACTTTCTATAATGCAGATATATTGATAATTTTTTCCAATTATGCCTTTTCTAGAAGGTGCCATCTTGACTACCAGGAACACTGTAACAGCCTCAACGGGCACATTTAACTTTGAAAACACATTCAACCTTAAAAGTATATCTGAATATGTATGATAAATTTCAATGTTTACAAGGAAAGTTTTTTTTTTCAGTTTAGACTGATACTTGCATGGAACTATGTCAATTCTTGTTTTTTAAGGAAAAAGCATTGTATTCAAATCTTGGTCAAAGTGGTAGGGACTGGAATTACACTTTAACATCAGTTCCTGGTTTTGTAGCATTTTTTTTTTTTTTGGTACCGGGGATCGAACTCGGGACGGACCTTGCACTTGCGCAGCAGGCAGTGGGACCACTGAGCTAAATCCCTGGCCCCTGGTTTTGTAGCACTTTTAGGATTCCTGTCCCCTAACTTCAAGGTAGAAAACAATCTTAGTTCTTACATAGTAACTAGTAGATAAAATACACTGTGGTTGCTCTCATTGCTCTATAGTTCAGGAAGCCCTTTAGGGAAATCCTCCCCAGACATCCATACCCTCCCTCCCATTACTTGCCTTTAAATGTTAAATCATACTGCAAACTGCCACTAACTTTCAAAGGTAATTATAATACTTAACCTGGTATTAGTCATTCCAGTTTTATTATACAGGAATGTATCCAATCACAAAGCGTTTTTAAATGTGAAATAGGTTTCAACATTAAAGTTATGATATGATGTAGCTATCAGTCTTCAACCCTACCTAGGGTTTTCATTCATGCATGTTGATACATGTGGCTCTAGTTTTATCTATTTTAGTATTATTGCAAGAATAAACCAGATGAGTCAGCAGTTAAGCTGGTCTCCAGTTTTGCACTTTAAGTAGAACTAAAATAAACATCATAGTGCATACTCCCCTGGTTTTCATGTAAGTAATTTTTTTTCATGTGGGTGGATTTTAATCTAAGTTTTCTACCTCTATGTGAAGACTTCAGTCTTGTAGGTTGGGTTTTTTTTTTTTTTTTTTCCGCCATCTGTGTATATTCTTTGGTGAAAAAATCTGTTTGAATCATTCAAAATTGGGTTCTTTATCTTCCCATTGAGGTTAAAGGCTTTCTCATATAGGATACATAAAGCCCATTGTTCCATACATGTTTCACCAATATTTTCTCCTATACAACTGCCAGCATTTTCATAGTGCCTATTAAAAAACTTACTAACTTTGAGAAAGTCCAATTTATCAATATTTTGCTCTTCATGTCATATTTAAGAAATCTTTATCAAAAACCAAAGTGGGCTGGGGATTTAGCTCAGTGGTTTTGCTGCCTGCTGCGCAAGCACAAGGACTCGAGTTCGATCCCTGGTACCAAAAAAAAAAAACAACAAAAAACAAAGTAACTAAAAATTTCTCCTATATTTTCTTTTAGATTTTTATGAGTTCAACTCATTCATTTCTGTGATCCACTGAGAGTTAATTTTTATATATGGCATGAAGTCAGGAACCAGGGTCACTGTTGAGCATACTGATACCCAACTTTTCCAATACTACTTATTAAAAATGTTCTTCTTTTCCCACTGACACCTTACCACCTTTGTCAAAACTCAACTGATGAGGGTTGGAGACATAGCTCAGTAGTAGAGTACTTGCCTAGCGAGTGTGAGGTCCTGGGTTCAATCCCCAGCACCACAAAAAATATAAAGAAAAAAATACTGACTATATATTTGTGGTTGATTTGTGAATTCTCTATTTCACTGATCTATATCTATTCTTATACTAAGACCACAATGTCCTAAAGTAATGTAGTATAAGTCTTTCAACTCCGTTCTTTTTCAAAGCTAGTTTGAATATGCTAAGTTCATTTCCATTTCCATATAAATTTTATAATCAATTTGCAATTTCTATCAAAAAAGTCTCCTTGGATTTTGAGTGAACTCCCACTGCGTAATTAGATCAGTTTGAGGAAAACGGATACCTTAATGATGTCAAGTCTTCTGATTCCTTCTCCATTTATTTATTCTTATATTTTTTCTTGCCAAAGTTCTGCAGTTTTCCATGTACAAGTCTTGCACATTTTTTACCGAGTTCCTCTGTAGTGTTTCACAAAATTTTAATGCTACAGTAAATGATGTGTTCTTCCAAGTTCAATTTCTAACTAACGTTCAGCAGTACAATTCATTTTTATATATCGAACTAGCTCACTTATTACTAACAGGTTGTTTAGGCTTCTTTTGAATTTAACATGCATGATCATGTCATCGGTGAACAAAGATAAGTTTACTTTTTCTTTACTACACTGGCTAGGACTTCCAGTACAATGTCTGTAGAAGTAGGGGAAGGGAGGGAAATCCAGTCCCTGAAACTCCATTACAGCCAAAGCAGAGCCTTTCTTGATGTTACAGAATTTGTACTGCATGTTTAGGTCTTTAAAGTAGCTGGAATGTAGTAACCTGTATGAAAAACAGGTATCTACAATTACCTGCTTCTAACAGTTAGCCAACTGTCCCAGCAGTATTTATTCAATCCTTTGCCCTCTGACCTTCATTTCTGCCAAGCCCCTACATGTACATACTTTAATTTCTAATCCACCCGGTCCTGTTCACCCACACCAAACCAATACCAGTGCCAAGATCATGCTGAATGATCTCATCCATCTCATGATTTTAAGCAACTTTATGTGCTAATAATGCCCAAATCTCTTTGTCCACCCAAAATTTTCCACTAATCTCAAATTCCTATTTTCAACTGTCTCATTTGATTTTTGTAAGATATTTCAAATTTTAAGTGTCTTTAAAAATCAAATTTCTAATACTCTGCAATTGCTAACTGCTGCTTCCCTTGTTCAGTAACTGGAGATTCTGGTCTTCCACGTGCTTGGGTCAAACACTCATCCCTGACTACCTCACATCCACACCCTCAGAAAACCCTGACCACACTACCTTAAAAATGCAGAAAAAGCGAACCACTACTTAGCTACCATCTTTACTGCCATCTCCCTGACCCAAGTCAATAGCCTCTTCCCTGCCCGCCCTCCTCTGTCCCTGCCCTCCTACAGTCTATTCTACTCACGAGTAGGCAGACCATATCCTGTGCCACATGTCGGATCATAACACTGCTGTCTTCTAAATCCTCCTGCAGCTTCCCACTTCACATAGATAACAGCTCCCGGAAACAGACTTGCCTGCTTTGTTTCATTTTCTTCAGTGTTCTAGGTCCCTAGTCCTTGGACTGTTACTCAACAGGCAAACAGTAAATATCTGTGGAGTGAACGAACCTCTTAATTACCCCAGACTCATAATCAGTCCTTCTATCCAGCAGAGGAAGACCCCCAAGTTCTCTTCCCCTTTCAAATTCTGAGCCACTGACTCTCCTCTACAAATCTAGCATCAGCTCGTCAAGGTCTATGGGAACCCGGAGAACTCTGGCTAGGACTGCTTTCAATTTATAAAATACTGTAAGCTGAAGAGAACGGTTAGCTTTTCAGTGCTGAGTTCTTCTACACCAAAAACACACCAGGGGTCTGTCTGTCTCTTTTTTCTTTCCTGTCCTTCAGTTGTGTTTACAATTTTCTCCATTAAAAAGCAAGCATCCTTTCGATCCCTGGTACCAAAAAAAAAGCAAATATCTTTCATCAAACATATCCCTACTTTTTCTGCCATTACCATAAACATTAACTTCTCTAAAAATTACATTTTTCTGGGGGCCGGGGATTTAGCTCAGTGGTTTCGCCACCTGCTGTGCAAGCGCAAGGAACCAAGTTCGATCCCCGGTACCAAAAAAAAATTATATTTTCTATCACAATTTGTCAAACTCACTTGTCTTGTTCCGCCTTAACTTAAAACATGGTGAAATTTCCTTTTGCCTAAAAGAAACTCCACTTGAAGGTAAGGAGGTGGCTCAGTGGCAAAGCACTTGCCTGCCACACACAGGCCCTGGGTTTGATCCCCAGCACTGAAAATAACAACAAAGCTCCACTGGGCCACAGTGCGCGCCACCCCTTCTGTTCTTAGATGGAAGAACTGTAGTTAAGAAGTGCTATTTCCGCTTCTTCATTTCCTGCTCAATCCTGAACCCCTTAACCCAGTTTTTATCCAACTAGCCAGTGGAAATTGCTCTTTCTAAAAGACTTTTGAGCACCGAGTCACCCAATTCCACAGCCTCTCTCAGGATTTGTCTCCTGTGGCCTCAGTTATGCAGGACACCAATAACATCCTACTCTTTTACTCTGCATTCTCTTCTCCTTTTAGATTCCATGTGACTAAAATTTTTCACTTCCTTCTCTTGAGTGCCTTCTCTTCTCCATCCTCCAATTTCTCATCTAGCTTTTATTCCAGAAAGAACCTAAATACTTCTCAGGGGTCATGGAAGTCTCTCAGGAGCCAAGAGTTTGAGCCTCCTGCTGTGGTGAAGCTAGGGTTTACAAGAGGGACCAGCGTTTCCAGCAGAGGAGAGCACATGCAAGGAGAGGACAAGACAATTTACTAGACAGCCTTGAAGAGCCTGGGGGTACCTAGGGCTATGGTGTCCCACATGGTAGACAGCGATCACAAGTACACAGCTCCTCACTACCTGAAATGCAGCTAGTCCAAAATGAGATGTGCTGTAAGTGTAAACTCCACAAAGATGCAATAGACAAAAAGGTATGTCAAATCTCATTTTTTTTCACCAATTACATATTGCAATGGTACTTTGGATCTATTGCTTTAGGTAAAATGTATTTAGATTAGTTTTATCTGGTTTTTACTTTTTTAATGGGGCTACTAGAAAACTTAAAATTACACGTGACTACCATTACATTTCTGCTGGACAGTGATAATCCAGAGTATAAGGCCAGTCAAGGCAAGGGAGGAGAAGCAGGAGATTCTACAATACATTTTCTTTTTACTGTTAATGTTGATAAAGTTCAGGTCCTGATTACTTCTCACCTAGGATCATTTCGATGGTCCTACTGGTTGCTCTGTCTAGTCTTGGGCCTATCACAATCTGTTAGGTACTGTAATCATATTAACCTTTGAGAAGCACCTTGCCCCTCCGCCTGCTCAGTCATTTCTCATTCAGGGTTCTTGTGACCTTCTAGGTTTAAGAGTTTGATACTACGGCACACTTCATGGCTTTCTGCTATACAAGTCTAACCTGTATTCTAGGACTACCTAATACTTCTGTGCCCTTATCTGTGCCAAAATGGAGAACGCACCTAAAGTCGACTTACATTTTTCACCTTAATGCTTTCCTTACGATCTTCTTTCTGCCTAGAATGCCATTTCCCAAATTCCTGCTTATCAGAATCTTCTTAGTTAATAAAGGCAATATATTTATATTTAAAAAGAAGCAATACGTGGAGGGGTCATTTTGTTAGAGGTACAAATACAGTAGAAGCATTTAGAGATGATTTTTTTTAATCCTACCAGGATTTCAGGATCTATATCAAATATTCATCCCTTCATGAAACATTCTCTAACTACTCCAAACCTTCAGCTAACATGCAACCCCTCCAAGACGTGATGTGCTACATGTTCCTCCAAGTGCTGGCTAAACTACACAGGAAGATACTAGCCTTGCCCTTAGGAGTTCAGCCCCATGAGAAACAGCTCGTTAAGCCAACAATTAGGATGGAGCACAATCTAGGCTGTGACAGAAGTGAACACAAAGCTCTGAGGGAGCACTGACGAGTCCTAGTTCAGATTGGTAGCGGGCAGTGGGAAGCCACCAAAAAGCCGACAGAAGAGCCCCTGACGGGATGCCCTCCTTTGGAGCAGCCCGGAGACCTCATACCATTTGTCTTCTGGTTATCAGCTCTGTCTTTCACACTGTGTGCATGTACAGTCAATTCTCATTACTCACAGACTGCTTCCCATGTGCCTTCTGGTAAAAGTCAGCCACCAAAATCACTACTTGTGGCAATTTCTGTCATCCACGGACATTCCCAGAGTGGCGAAACCTGTGACTCTCCAACACTCACTTTCTCAGCTTGTTCTACAAGCTGAAGCAGAATAAGGTGCACTCGGCATTCTTGTTTGAGCTCTCAGAAGGGACAATGTCACTGCTGCAGTGACGTATCTAGAGTCACATTTTTGTCCTGTTGGAAGTTCCCTGCTTCAAATGGCCCCAAAACATAGTGCTGAAGGGCTGCACTAGACTGTGATGTGCTTTCCAGAGAACTCAGTTAGACAAGCTGCATTCCAGCCTGAGTTACGATAGTGTTGCTCATGACTTGAGTGTTAAAGAACAATTCATCCCCAACAGAAAACAAGTGAAGTGTGGATCAGCAGATGAAAATGTTGTGACTAGAGCTTCACAGGAACCTAACCCTGAATTTCCCTAAGAGCAATGTTTCAGAATTCATTAATTCAGCATTGGTGGCAACTTCGTAGCACATGAGTACTGTAAATAATGAGAAGTGATCATACTTATCTTTCCCTTGAGGGTAGCATCTACCTTAGTTATCCCTGTTCAGAGTAGTGGATAGGCATTATTAAATAGTTAACTCCAGTTAAGAGTTAAGAGAAGAAAATTATTTTATTTTGAGAATTCCTTGACCTCAAAATTAGAGACCATACAGTTGAACAAAGGCTGGACACTAAAAGTAATTTTTTATAGTACTGACTCCATTTTATAGCTTTAAAATGACCAACAATGGCTATCATCAGCATGCTTACCATTTTTGTTCTTCAGATTCGGGTCTGCTCCGCTTTTTAGAAGCTTTATGGCACACTGCTTATGGGCCCGGTAAGCTGCACAATGCAAGGGTGTATTTCCTAACTGATCCACACAGTTAACATCAGGAGGATTGGGCCTGTTGAGCTAATCATTAAAAGAAATGCAATACAGAATTGTATGTCAAAGATCCACTTTCTCCCATGACACACAGGAAGGTATTTCAAGCAGAGCAGGGGGAGCAGCTGGACTATCCATGGCATCTTGATCACTAGACCAGCCAACCCTGCCACTCCTGAACTTGTCCTCCGGTGCCACAAGACCTCTGGCTGTGCCCAGGTCCCACACTGCCCTGATGACTGACACCACACACCATGCCAGCACTGCCCACCCACCCCTCACAGCTAGATTTCGCTAAGATCTGCTCACTCCTAGCAGGCTTCGATTCACACCCATCACGGTGAGACTACAAACCAGGCTACCCTAAGCAGCCCAGAGAGGAGTTAAAACTGCAGATTTTTATGTATGTAAATGTCAAAGTTATACTGAATTTGTTGTTCCCACCTTACCGCCTCAGAAACTTTATACAGTTTCCCTTTCACAACGTTTAAAAAATGTTTCAGAGGCACTATACTTAGAAACCAAAGAAGCCTTTTCAAATAAGCTGAAATAACTTTAAAGCAAATGGCAATGTCTCAGGCTTGAATTCAGAACAAATTTAGTTTCATATTTAATGAGACATTGCAGGAAATGGAAAAGGGAAAGCAGGTCTCCTAGGAAGAAAAAAAAGTGGGCAAAGCTTTCAGTCTGTTCTAACATGATATAAATACTCCCAAAACACTGTCCCTTCTCTGCATGTTCCTTTCTAGATGGACAGCATTCCTTTCAGAAATTACTGTTCATCAAAATTAGAAAAACATATTCCTTCACGGGGTCTTACATACTGTGTTTCAAGTTTAATTTGCTTAAAAAAATTTTAAAGTTGTCCTTACATTAATTATTTGCTATAAAAAACTAGATTTTTATCCAGCAGCTTTCAGAGTAAGGGATAAGAATGTAAATCAAATTCAGGGTGGCGGGGGGATGACATTATTTAAAATGTGTCCTGGGGCCGGGGATTTAGCTCAGTGGCACCGCCACCTGCCTCGCAGGCACAAGGTCCTGAGTTTAATCCCCAGTACCGAAAAAAAAAAAAAAAAAAAAAAGGGTCCTGTCTAACCTATTACCATCTCAATGTTGTTAGATATTTAAGGATATTTGTCCTTTTATTGTGATCTCTGGAAGTTTTCTGATTCCACAATTCATTAAATTATGAATATAACGTTAAGTAAAAAATTCCCAAAATATAAAGAAACAATGCCTTTGGTCTGTTGTTTTACCAGAGCTGTGAGGTCTGCTATTTTGCCTTCTCTTGCTGCTGCTAAGAGCAATTCTTCAAGTTTTCTTTGTTGAGTCCTTTCTACAGCTGCAAAAAGAAAAACAAAATGTTTTACTTTACCACTAGTCAGGATCTTACTAGCAAGTTCATTATAAAGAGGTATAAAAAATAAAGTGACCTAGTGAGAAAAATAAGAATGTTATGAACTGTAATTCAAACACAGGCTATGTTATTCTCACTGCCTTCCACTGCCGATGAGTTTGATTTCCTTTGGACTGGGATGAAATTAAATTTTCAATTCAGAGGGCATTAGGTGTCTTATTCACAATAATACTCATCACAAATCATGAATTACTTTTCCATATGAAATACTATTACATAGTTGGTTTGGATAGGTAGGCAACGGGGGTCCATACCTTCCAGAACCTCACAATGAGGAGAGTTAACAGTATTGGAACCGGGTGTAGTGGTGCAGGCCTGTAATCCCAGCATTCTGGGAGGCTGAAGCAGGAGGATCACAAATTCAAGCACAGTCTGGGCAACTTGGCAAGGCCCTGTCTCAAAATATAAATAAATAGTCAGCTGGGGATGTAGCTCAGTGCAAAGGCCCTATGTTCATTCCCCAGTATCAAAATAAGAAAAATCATTTAGGTAGAAATATACACAAGCCATATTAGATATAAATTTACTTAAATACTTTCACTTAAGAATATAAAATTCATTTTATTTAACAAATACTACAGCACTTACTACATGCCAAGTGCTATTCAAAACACTTAAAAAATATTAACTCACAATATCTTCATAACTACCCTAAGTATTATTATCCTTATTTTACAGACAAAAACTGAGGCATCAAGAGGTTAAGGAACTTAACCAAGGTCACACACTGGAGGAGCTGGAATTGGAACTTGGGCAGGCGGGTTCCAAAGCCCACACTCCTATCGATAATGCTGCTCCTCAAATCATTTTTTGCAGGACAAGAGCAACCAGCAGTCTGATTTAAGAATGGAATCTGCCCATGAGGCCTCATTTCTGGTAGATCCAAATTGTTTTGGCTTACAGAAAAGAGACAATTTCATACAAAGGCTCAGTAACCCCACTTATCCTGGGCAAAGGCCACAGGGAGGAAAACTCTCCTGGCCAAGTCAAGTTATGAACGGAGAAGAGGTAGGGGATTGCTGACTGGGGAACACAGGCACATTTATTAAGAGTTAGCAATTACTGTTACTAACTGTTCCACTCAAAGTGCAAACCATCACAGTAAAAGACAGGGATCACGTACTCCGTATACATAAACAGCTATGACTAGTTGAGTTTTGTCTTGAGAAATGGCAAATATTATTAGGTATCATCATCTTTCAGTCTCATATTTTCATTTCCACACCCAGAATCTCTCCATCGACGTAAGCTCCCAGTGTTTTCTTTGTTTTCCGGGAATCACTGGGTTCCTTAATATTTCCTCGATTCTATAGCACTGAACTGTGAGCTCTTCGAGATTGGTGGCATCCCTACCCTCTTGTCCATACTTCTACTACTGCGTATATTAACTGAGCTGGAATTTATTCCCTCGGTCCATAGGTGCCACATCTGTGGATTTAACCAGCAGATTGAAAATACTTTTTAAATATGTGTATACACATGTACACATTTCTTATCATTATTTCCTAAACAATACAGCGTAACAACCATTTATACAGTATTCACATCGTATTAGGTATTACAAGTGATCTAGAAATAATTTAAACCACACAGAAGGATGTTCTTCTGTTATATACAAATATATTTTATGTAAGGAACTTGAACATCTGTGGATTTTGCTATACTATGGTGTCCTTGAACTAATTCTTTACAGATACTAAGTAACAACTAAACTTATGTGGTTACGTAATAAAACATCCTTGTTTTTAAGAGAAACATACCAAAGAGTTTAGGAGTAAAGTATCGCTATGTCTACAAAGTTCTTCCAAATGCGTCACCAGAAAAAAATAAAAACTAAAAAACATAAATCATATATAAAAGAATAAACCCGATCTGACTACATGTTAGTAACTGGTGAATCTAAGTGAAGGATTCCCAAGTGTTCACTGTTATCCTTTTTCTTTGGGTACTGGGTGGTGAGCCTAGGGAATGATGAGCTGCACCATAGCACTTTTTTAAGACAGAGTCTTGCTAAATTGCCTGGGCTGGCCTAGAAGTTAAACTCCTCCTGCCTCAACTTCCCAAGTAACTGGGATTATAGGCATGTATCACCACACAAGGCACGTATTATCCCTGATATATAACCATAAATTGGAAATTTTTCCAAATAAAAAGGCAAATAAAAAAAAGGTATTCTTCTCTAATCCCTGACAAGCAGTAGTCTATCTTCTCCCCAAATACCTGTAGTCATAGAAAACTCACTACACCTGTCAAGGCAAGCTACAACATTTATAACAATATGTTGGACCCAAAGACAAACTTCTTGGGATTCCATCAACTGTGTCATCCACTTGCGGGGGTTCTGACACAAAAAAGATCATTCCTCTCTCAGAAAGAAGTTCTTCAGATATTTGGGTATGATTTCATCGTGCCTCCCAATGTTTGTCTCTCTGGAGAAAAACATTTTCTACCTCTTTGCACATTATTCTATGATCTGGTTTCTGCTCTATTGGTCTTAGTGCGTTCTTCGATGTACTTCCTGTAGTTGCCCCAAGGCCATACTCTATGGCTGTATGCCATGAATGGTACTACATCTAGCTAAGGTGATCTCCTTAAAACAGAATCATTATTCCTTGCCATTACTTCCTCAACAATACAGTATAACAATTGTAAATGGTCAAATAATTCTCTATCTCTATTTCCCAGGCTAGAACCACATGACCTGACAAAACATATTAACCATAAAGTCCACTAAGTCCTTGCATTTGGACAGTTTGGCTTTGGGAAAAGCTTTAGAGCATTCTTTACAATTCTCCTTATTAAATGTCAACTTATCAGAAAACCTCAGTTCTGGGTTCTCATCTCGATACATTAAAATGATAGGACAGGATCAAAGACAGCTGCCTCATCCCCTTAATTAGATAACATGCATTCAAGGGCAGGGACCACATATAATATATTCTGCATGTCCCAAAAATCATGATAGAGGGCCTGATAAAAGATGTTATGTGTCAATGTGCTTTTCTGTTGACAATTAGTTCATTTTTAATGCAGGAGCAAGTGAAGACACGGATCTTGGCTGACAAGCAGAAGTTATTTTTTAACTACAGAACACACAATAAGAGTTCAATTCTCAAGCCTAAGTGGAAAGTAGTAGTAAAACAGCAGAAACCTGGTTTTTATACAGACAAAAATCCCAATAATTAAAATTAAGAAATAAAAAATTACATTGCCTGTCTCTTAATTTCAAGGAAAAGAAAAACAGGACATTAGAAACTGAAATTCGAATTCAGTATATCTTTATTCATAAAGCAGAAACTGAGGTTCTTATTTTCTCTACATTAGAAATAATACCAAAAAATAATTATAGCAAAGCCTGGCCAGCCAGAAAAAAATACTATTGATTGCATAAGGATTTCCCAATGTAAGTATGGAAAGAAATATTCTTGTTTCAAAGTATTTCAGAAAAAATCCCTCTGAGTTATTGCAGACTCACAGGTCTAAAATGCAATTTAATCTCTGACGTCCCTAACAATGATGCTGATCCATCAAGAAATTACTGTTGTCTGTTGTAAGTGAAGCCCTCAGGAGGATGGAGCCACGAGAGCCAGCTCCCCAGTACCACAGGGAGCCCAAAAGCTACAAGCTTTTCTGTCCGGCATTTCTGTATTCCTTCAAAATCAAGCTTTATCAGCTTATTGGCCATATTCCCTCATGTTTCTCTCTTTGTTCCACTGGTTTTTTGGAAGAGTTTAAAAGCTACAGATAAGGAAACTCTCATATAGATATATATTAATCTAAACAATTACTCCACAATGACATTATCAGTAGAGTATACTGAGATGGCTATCATCTATTTTGATATTTCAGAAGTTGTTTTACTCGTATTGTAGACCTTGGCTATAAAGTGAATTTATGTTAACATCCATAATATTTACCTTCAAGCATGTTCCTGATTTCTTTGTCATGAGTGGCTTCTTTTGCTGTCTGTCCACTCCCATTTACCACTGTAGTATCAGCATTATATTCTAAGAGAAGCATTACCAACTCCTAAATAGAAAAAAAAAATTAGCTATTATTAAGCTAAGACTTTATTGCATTGCAACTGTTTCTCAAATTACTGATGACTAGTTTCTATAATGGAAAAAGGTACTAAGAATCTATAGCACATCAATTATTCATTTTTTGTTTATTTTGGTTTTTTGGTACCAGAGATCGAACTCAGGTCCTTGTGCTTGCAAGCAGACAGCGGCACCTCTGAGCTAAATCCCTGGCCTGCACATCAATTATTCTACAATAAGTATTCAACCAACTCTGCTAACTAATAACTGCCCAAACAATTCTTAATTCATAATAAATGCACAGCCTTAGCTTGTTGAAAACAAAGTTTTGTGTTAGCCGTATATTTTGTAAGAATCTCTGTGGTTTATGTTTTGTACTCAGAGTTACTACTTTAAAGATAATATACAGTGTAATAACTATTATTTGCTAATGAAATGTTTTTTCATAAATTTCATAATTAAAAAACAAACCCATAGCCAACTTCTATAATTATTTTTAAGTAAAGTTTTTACTAAAACTTTAGTTTAAAAAAATAAATAAAGCTTTAGCTTTACTAGATTGTTTTACTAAATTCATGTGGTCAAACTAAGAGTGCAGTAAACAAATCCATTATTTAAATTAGAACATGCTGCATAGCTACCTCACTGCATTCCTCAATGGCCTACTGAGAAAAATAATTTCTCCAACAGACTTAGTTTTTCAAACTTTGACACCCACAGGAAATACAGCGGTATTTTCTGAAGTGACAGAGACTAATGCGATACACCACTACTGAAGGAGTAGTACATAGGAACCTCTTAAGCAACCTCTTAATGTCAATATTCAACAATGGAGAATATTACTCATGTTTACTCCTAACTGGTTTTTTAGGAATTTCCAATTGGTAATGTACGTAAGTCCAGGATCACTGAGTCAGTTCACAACTTAAGACAGCAGAAATAGTACACAATATCAGAAATCTGACTTTTCTTTTTCTGAGATGCACAGCCCCTGGTTAAGGGCTGCTGGCAACACCTGTCCTCAGCCCTACACTAAGTGCTCTTCTAACTCCCACGCTGCCTGCTGATAACATGAAGAAGTAACATCCTCTCATGTTCCAGGAGTCCCATTGTTCCTCTGGGTCATAAAACTACATTGTTTTATTTTTCTGGTTAAAAAATGCTTAGATAATATCTAAAAAGCACAAGAAAAAGGAAATAATATACTCATTCTCCTAGTCACCAAAGACCACCATAAACATTTTGGTGGATTTCTTTCAAATCATTTTCCTATGTGTAATTTTCAGATTTTTCTTAAAACATAATTTACTTTTTTGAGGTAGTTGTTTTGTTATATGCCTTTCACCTAATACATATTTTCCAGTATACTATGCAGTTTACAAACACTGTTCATGCCTATTATGATTCTATACAATGTACTACATTTTGCTGGGGATTTAGCTCAGTGGTGCCATGCCTGCCTCGCAAGCCCAAAGTCCTGAGTTCAATCCCCAGTACCACAAAAAAAAAAGGGACTACATTTTGAAAATAGGGAAATAGTTAAGAAATTTCCTAATTTTTTACTGAAGTGAATTCTTACAAAATACCTTAGCATTTCCTATCATTTTAAAGATAAAATTTTGGAAGTATTTTTAAACTTCACATAAATATTTCACAAAAGAACAATCCACATAAAGAATAGTAAAAATTGGGCCAGGGATTTAGCTCAGTGGTTTCGCTGCCTGCTGTGCAAGCGCAAGGACCCAAGTTTGATCCCCAGTACCAAAAAAAAAAAAAAAAAAAAAAGTAAAAATTATTTACAAATCGTATCTGATAAGAGGCTCGTATGTAGAATATATAAGGAACGTCTACTAGTTGCCAATAAAAAGACAAATAATCTAATACTAAACTGGGCAAAGGTAACAATGTGTGATCTGAAAGCGAATCCAGGGATGGTACCGAGACACCTCTGCTTTCAGAAGCCCTGCAGGTGAGGGCTGCAAGCTCCCAGAAAGGTGAAGTCACGTCACAATGGGTTCTCACACACAGAAACAGAATCAGAATCAGAATCAGAGAATCAGAAGGCTCCTCAAGAGACTGGTGGCTGGATTTCTGCCACACTGGCATCAACGAAACACCCAAAGGGACTGGTCACAGCCTGTTTTTAATACGTCAGTGAACAGAAAAGGCTTTAATTTTCAAGGGTGCTACAGAATAAAAACTCTCATGTTTAAAAAAGTTAGTTTAAGCCTAAATGTGCTACACTATGCCCAAATTAAAGACCATCCTGTTTTAACACCTGGATCGATACAAAACTTTATCCCTCAAGATCTGGGATTCTGGGGGCTGGAATGCACACACCACATGCCAAAGGACCTGAGTTCATCCTCAAACCATGGGGGAGTGTGCAGAATTTTCATCTAGTCCTGAGGAATCCATGGTGTTTGAAGTGCAATTGCACCTACTTCTCTCTCACAACGAACCCCTTTCATCACTGACTATGTTGTTTTCTTCTGAACCTCAGGCATCTCTCCACATCCCTTTTATTAATTATCACATAAATACTTATGTACTTATTACTATATGAGGCTCTACAGGAAAAACAGTCCCAAATATTCCATACTGAAGAGATTTTAAAAGAGAAAGCTGTCACACAATCAGGACTAAGGGAGGATGCTGACTGGGGCACCTGTAGAGGATGGAACTGAGAGTATCAAGTCAGGAAAATGACTGAGACATGAAGCAATCTAGGTTAAATGCATTGAGTATATTCCCAAGTGCAGGCAGAAGAAAAGGATTTACAGTGAAAATGATTTCAAAACTCAACTCAAATATTGCACAAGGCACAGGTGTGGAGGAAGATGGGCCCAATCTTAGATGCCTGAAATTTCAGATACCTGAGGGTCCGCATGGAGCAATAAAGCCAGGAGAGCAGACTGCCTCATGGAGGAGAAAAGTTTCCAGAGAAACAGGAAGAATGTTTAAGAAGAAAAACGCAACAGGATATGTGTAAAGAGGGGTGTCTTTTTCAAGGGGGGAAAAAAAAAAGGTGAGGATCCATAAAAGCATCCAGAGAAGCAGCAAGGGAAAGAGATGATGCAGAAATCTTTAAACTTAGGAACACTAATGACTTTCCAAAATACTCCAATCACTGGTGGAGCAAAGACCCAGATTAGAAAAGGCACTAAGGAAGTTGAGGAAGGGAGTATATATTTTAATGATTTTTTTAAAATCGGGGCTCAGACAAGCTCCTACTCACAGAAGGCTTCCCTCCCGTCCACCCTCCAGAAGCATTTGTCAGCCCTCACTCCGACACCCCTGCTCCATGTACAGACCCCTCCCTGTACTTGGGCCTCTTGAGTTTCTCCTGCTTCCGAGGGTTGTGGTCTGTTTTATTCACTGCTGTACCCCTGCACCTGGCACACTGGTTACTTATACTTGCATATGTATTCCTAACGATTTTTGCTTAAAATACTGCTGGCCCAGAGAGCATTTGGAACATTTGTGAAATAAGAAGTCAGATGAGTAAAGTACTAGCCTTGAGCCTGAAATTATATTTTCATTTTTTTAAGTGGGTGTCAAACAGTAAGGTTAGGACTAATGCACAAGTGAGGCTAAAGAAACTGCGACAGCCATGAATCACGCCCCAAACTGCCCCAACTCCACTCTGAAAACCGTCAGTCGCTCCCTTACTGCCCTTATGCTGCTGTCATCACACAGCTCATCTCAGGTGGAACTGAGAGTCCCCATACCCACACTGTTCTTTTTATTCTCCAGTACAGGGGAACACACTCAGGACCGTGCGCGAGCCAGGCAGATGTGGCACCACTGAGCTACATTCCTGGCCCCAGGCCACTTTTTTTAAAAATTTTTTTATTTTTTTGGTACCAGGGATCGAACTCGGGTCCTTGCACTTGCGAAGCAGGCAGCAAAACCACTGAGCTAAATCTCCGGCCCCCAGGCTGCTTTTTAAACAACTTTATAAGATATAATTCACATAGCGTAAGTTTCATCCCATTAAAAGGTATACAATTCTGTAGCTCTTAATATATTCATAGAGTTGTGCGGTAATCATCACTATCTAAACTTAGGACTTTTTCATCACCCCAAAAAGAAACCCAGTATCAGTTTTGACTCCTTATTTCCCTTTTCCCCAAGCCCCTGGCAACCACTCATCTCTACCCAGTTTCTATGGATTTGCCCATTCTGGACATTTCTCAAAGGATGGTACAACAGGTGGCCTTTTGTGTTCGATTCTTTGGCGCAGCATGATCTCAAGGTTCATTTACGATTTGGCATGTGTCAATTACTTCATTCTTTCTACTGCTGAACAATACTGTATTATATGGGCAGACTGCATCTGGTTTATTCATTCACTGATGACCATTTGGGTTGTTTCTACTTTTTGGTTGCTATAAAGAATGCTGCTATGAACATTCCCATGCTGATTTTTAAAGATGACATTTTTTCCTATAAAACTATTGTTATGGACTGGGTCTAGATGGTCCCCCAAAGCCTCATGTGGTTGTGGGTGGCTTTTTTAGTGGTGGCTGAATCTAGAGTGTGTGATGTTTGGATTAAAGGCGGGTGATTACTAAACCAGTGCACTAATTGGCTTGGCACCGCCCTAATCCAAGTAGTTTGGATAAAAGGGGCAGAAAGACGCTGTCAAGTTTCCCTGGTTGCTTTTGCTACCCTGTGGGTGCTATGAACTGTTTCTCCTCTGCAACACCCCTCTGCCATGGAACCAGCCAATTCTGGACTGAAACCTCTACAAACTGAGCTAAATAAACTCTTTCCCCCTTTAACTTTGGGGGTCAGGCATTTTGTCTCAGCAACTAGAGAAAAGTAACACAATTATGTTTTTAATCAATTTCACATGAAAATGTTTTTTTCCCAGTACAAGGGATTGAAGTCAATCATGGCTTCATATATGCTAGGCAAGTGCTCTGCCACTCAGCTGCATCCTCAGTGTGAAAATGGAAAAAAAAAAAATTTCAAAAGAAAAAACGATTCTGAAAGCAAGAAACACGACTCTCTAGACTGAGGAGGCAGGAATGCTAAAAGTGTCCCCAAGAAGCTCACCCCTGATATCCACCCTGATAATCCTCAGGACTAGGAACATGAAGGATTTTACTTCTGCAGTCAGGTCATTTCACCTGGCACATCTGGCTGTAATAAAGGAAGCCCTCAAAAGGAGGCAGATGCCTCCCAGCAAAGAATGGAAGTGTGAGAGTCCAAGGGGCTAAGTCTGTAGGAAAATAGTCTGTAGGAGCGGAGAACAATTCCCAGCCAACAGGGTGTCCTACAATCTTCTAACAACTTAAGTGTGCTTGCAAGTGGCTCCCAAGCCCCAGATGGGAACACGGTCCAGCTGACACCTTGATTTCAGCCTCATATAACACCGAGCAGAGAATCCAGATAAGCTGTGAGCAAATTCTGACCTCCTAAATGAGTGCTGATTTAACCCACTAAGTCTTAATGGCAATTTATCATGCATTAATAGAAGACTAATAGAGATTTTAAAGTCTAAAGGTAAACACAATAAAATTTTAGGACACAGATGGCAAGGAAAGATTCCATCTCACCCCAACAGCATTTTTAGCGGAGTACATGGTCACCTAAAATAAAGACTGCTTCTGGGGCCAGGGATTTAGCTCAGTGGTTTCACCACCTGCTTTGCAAGCAAGCACAAGGACCCAAGTTCGATCCCCGGTACCAAAAAAAAAAAAAAAAAAAAGACTGCTTTTCCCAGCTATCCTTTAGCTAGTCTGGTCAGGTCACTGATCTGACCAAAGGATTGAGAAGCATCTTTTAAATAACTTCTAGCATTTTCCCTAAGAGGCTTGCATATTCTTTGTCCCTTATTTTCCCTCCTCTAGCCTGATTCCTGGCACTAGAATGCTCTCGAACTAGATGATACCATCAAAGCTACACAGTGGAGTAAGACAGGAATCTCAAGTATTTGCCACCTACCCTAGACTACCTATTGGGCTTTGGTGTGATAGAAAGACTGTCTTGTACATCACTATTATTTTAGATTACCTACACTGAAATGCTTCATGACTAAACAACAATCCGGTGACACATACAGGTCCAGAAATGAGAGGAAGCATAGACTTCTCCTCAACACTGAAAGCTAAACAGTAACACAATGACTTCAAAGTTCTGAGAGAAAATGACTTCTAACCCAGATATCTGCATATTGCAAAACTGTCACTCAAACACAAAGGTAAGAAGTACGTTCAAACATTAATCCTCAAAACACTGATTTCTCAGGAATGTTTTTCAGAAAGCTCCTGAAGACTGGGCTAAAGGAAGGCAAGAGATCCAGGAAATGGGAAATCCAATTCAGTGGAGAGAATTCCTACAATGACTGGGAGTTACAGCTCCAGCATGACAAGCATGTGTACAGCGCTGGAGGCCAACTGTCCAGGCGAGAGGAGAGTACACAGGGGGCCTGGGGCGCTACTCCAAGAAGTACTCACTGAGGTGTATGGCAGTACAAAGAACTCTGGCACTCTTACAAGAGTTTAAGGTTGATTATGTAATGAGAAGAAACCTCCTGCAATTAACTCCAGAAATAAGGATTTATACAAAAACATAAAAAATAGGGCCCCGTATGGCTCGAGCTAAAAGATAGCTTAGTCATAATAAAAGCTCAGTATTTGACCAAAATCTAGTTATAGATCAAGAGAGTGAGAAAAGTGAAGTTTAACTATGCAGAGAGTAAGAGAGGGAAAACAGAACAAAATATTTATCTGCCAGCAATAAGCTGGCACCAATAGAAAACCTAGGTTTAAAAAAGAATAATCAGGAATTGGTAACTTAAGTGCATTATTTATAAACATAAAGGCTAAAAAAAAAAACCCTGAAGAGCTAAAAATATTAACAAGTCACTGTCTCTGGGAAATGTGAACAGAATGGGCAGCCTAAGGGTCATCAGCTCCCTACAAAGCCTCATGATGTCACCTGGTATTTTAAAACCAACACATGTATGCACAGAGGTTTTCTTTTCAAGAGACAACTCACAAAGGAGTCTTAAAGATCCCTGGGCATTGCTAAATATTAAATGATGCACAGAAGTCAGAGGCACATGATTAACTATATGCCTAAGAATTAAGAGTGTCTGGGAAGCTACCACAAGAAAAGCCTGTTTCCTAAATTAACTGGGACTTAGATTTAGAAAACTGGAAAGTGCATCATCCTCCTCTAATGAGAAAAAAACATGTAATTCACAACCCTGTAAGTTCCTGAGACCATGGGAGAACTGAAGATGTAACCAAGCAGCCTGAACCCTATGGGAAGCATTCCCAAGGGAGTGCCAGCTCACCAGTGGAGGGTCTGGGGGAATAAGCCAGGCCTGCCAGACAAGCAGATAAAAGAATTTGGTGAAAACAATGATCAAAGAAGATTTTGCCTTAGGAACGCCACATTCTGTTAACCATTTCCATAACTCTTCGTCCTCCCAAGCTGGCCCCTAAACCTCCCAAGCGGAACCCGCTGCTCCTGTAAACTGCACTTGACTGGCTTCTGAGGGCCAGGTGTCATCTCCTGACCTCTACTGTTCCAGGATGCCTCTCTCCCCTGCCTACAGCACTCACGTCTGCAGTGGCAGCTCACAACCTCCGGCCACAGAGCTTCTCAGCAGTGCTGATGCCTTTTCTCACTGCAATTTCCTTGGCTTCAGCAAAAAATGTATCTTGTCTAGGACCCTCTGTGGCACATCATTACCTGATACGTTTTCTGGTCTTACATACTGCATCCAGTCTAGCATGGTTGCTTCTCTACACCTGGTCTTCCATGGTACTTCGGGCATCTTGAAATCTTAATGGGGATCACTGCTCTTTCCATGCTGCTAAGAACCATCCAGGTATAACTTAATTTATACCCTCAAAAGAAACCAATGATGAATGGTTAGAAGTTGAGGATTGTTGGCCCAATAAAAGTCATGAACCCTAATCTGATTTCTGGACCTGTTTTAACTTTGAACTTAGGACTATTTAATGAAGGAGGTGTCAAATTCTAGAAGGAACATTCTGTAACACCAAAGCAAACCTCCCCTGTTCCCAGACTGCTCCCAAAAGGACCTATGATCATTTCCTCAAGTAACTATACACTGGGGACAGCAGAACACCCAACATTTCACGGACTGTGAGATACAAGGTCTGAATTGACACCCAACACCAAGTGACCAAAAGTGTCACCAATCAAGATAATAAACAGCATCTTGGCCCAGGTCTAGCTCACAGTGCATGCGCTGGGTCCCAAAACACAAGCAGTGTCAATCCACTAGTCCATGACTGTTAAACTGGCATAGTCTGAATTCTTCATAGTTGTACTTGTTGGCACAGCCTTCACACTGTTTCTTTGATCTTTATCCAAATGGATGACCTTAAAACTACCCTCTTCTAGCCACTGGCCAAGACAAATCAAAACCAATTATCGCACTGGAGGAAGAATGGCAAAAGTTAGTTCCATCCCTTAATATGTAAGAGAATCCAAGGCTGACACTTCCTATCATAATTCCATTTAATTCACTTGTCTGCCACTGCAAACACCAAATGGAATGCAGAGGAAAGCAAGGGACTTCCAAAAACTCAACCAAACAGTATGGCCTCAATCATAGCCATTCTGCTAAATACAGATCTTTGCTACAGAAAGTTAATACTACCTTAAGTACACAGCCTACAGCAACTGGTATGGCAAATGTATTCTTTTCTATCCCTATCAGGAAAAAAAGGTCAAAGTTTGCATTTACATGGACAACAGTGGGTGTTTACAGTTTTGCCCCACACTATTCAGGCGCCCTGTGAAACACACCAGTCCACTTTATCAATGACACCAAGCTACTAGAACTAGACAAGCAAGAAGAGGCTAGAATACTGAAGGCCTTAGTAAGACAGAGAACCAAGTGGGTAGGAGGTAGAGCTTATGAAAAATTCAAGGGCTCTGCCACGTAAGTAAATTTCAAAGTTCACTGGCCTGAGTAATGCCAGGACACAGGACATTTTCTTAAAAGTAGAAAACACCTGTGCATGGTGCCACACACCTGTAATAGTAACACGCAAGAGGCTGAGGAAGACTGAGAGGAAGACTAAGTTTGAGGCCAGCCTAGGATATATCATAAAACCCTCTCAAAAAAAAAAGAAGAAAGAAAGAAAGAAAAAGAATAAACTATTACATCTTGTACCTCCCACAAAAGAAAACAGGGCATAATGATTCATTGGCTTCTTCAGGTTCTGGGGTAGCATGTTCCACACCAAAAGACAATGCTCTGAGTCATATGCTAGAAAGCACAAAATGCTGAAGTGGGCTCACTATGCCAAAGGGCCAGCAAGCAAGAAAAGTCACCACCTTAGCAGAGGTAACTGAACCTGACCATCAGAAGGAAGGAGAGCTGGGCCCTAAAGGGACACGGAGAACACACTTTGCATGCAGATGATACATTGAGGTGTCTCCTGGTATTCTCTTGTCCAATTTTGACAGTAAACAGACAAATGCAGCATCCCCAGCCTACAAAGGACATGGTAACCAAGGCCTCAGACCTGCAGGGACCCGAATCGTAACACCAGGTAAGCCACGAATCCAAACGGAGCATTAACAAAGGGGACGGAGAACCTAACATGGCTAGCACAGAAGCGAAAACAGGATTCCGTTGTAGCAACCACCGGCCTTGTTCTTCTGAACGTCTCCCAGAAGAGGCCCACTGGCATGAGAAAGGGCCGCTCACACATGTATGACAAAGCAGATCTGAGTGGAACAAAGGATAGACAGTGGTGGAAGCTGTGATGTCTGCACAGATCTCCCTTCTGGAATATACTACTTGTTATGCCAGGTGCCAAGAATGGCCAGGAGGCAGCCTTCAGCTGGTAGCACACCAGGGATTGACTCAGTTGGACAGCACCATGCCATGCAAGCTCACACACCTCCTTTCCAGGGCAGCCTGTAACCAGCGGCTGTCCCAGCAGTATAAAGGCCTGGCCTCCTCTGCAGCGTTCCCTGAACAGTGGGCTGTGGCACCCGAAGACTGCAGCACTGCCTGACACTAGCCTTCCCCACAGCTGCACTTTCCACATGTGTGATCCCACAGCACTCAGGAAACCTGCTCCATGCTAACCTCTGTCTCAGCTGGCGTCTCAGAGAATAAAAACAATGTTCCTATCCGATCACCTGTTTACCAGTGAATGAAGCTATGTGCCAACAAAACATAGAAAGCATTTGTTTCAAAGGCATTCTCAATTCCACTAGAAAATAAAGGTCAGTGCCACAATCCAAATATTTACTATATTGGGCCGGGGATTTAGCTCAGTGGTTCTACTGCCTGCCTCGCAAGCACAAGGGCCCGAGGTTTGATACCCGGTACCAAAAAAAACCAAAAACCAAATATTTACTATATTGATTGTGCCCCTATTTTAAACTGATTTTATTATAAAAACTTCAGCATTCTAATTGTACCTAAACAATAAAGGACCAACTGGTAAACATTTAAAAATTCTGATATACTGATTTTCACCAAGAAACACTAGGGGTCACTAATGTACCAAGAAAAAGCTCAGTTCCCTCAATTTTGGGAGCTGTATTTTATATATTCCAGAGGAAAGGCTTCAAAATGCTTTATAATGAACAAAATCCCTCCTCAATTCCATATTCTACTAATTACAGAATCTTAAAAATCACAAGATATTTAAAATTATCTCCATGGCAAAAGACAATTTATCATGAGTTCATAGTGTTAAGGTTTGGATCTAGAGCCTCATGCAGTCATGGTGAGGCATTTTCAGAGGTGGCTGCATCTAGAGTGTGTGATGCTGGGATTAAGGGTGTGTGATTACTAAATCAGTCCACTGAATGGTTTGGCACTGCCCTAATCCTGGTAGCCTGGATAAGATAAAAGGGGCAGAAAGAGCTGTGGTCGTCCCTTGTTGCTTTGCTACCTTCTGCCCACCATGAACTGTTTCTCTTCTGCGATGCCTGTCTGCCATGCCACACTGTCTGGGAGCCAGTTCATTATGGACTGAAACCTCTACACGCGCAGCTAAATAAACCTTTCCTCCTTTAACTTTGGGTGTCAATATTTTGTCTCAGCAAGAAGAAAAGTAATTAAGACAATTAGAAATTAAACCTTTTACCTAATTTAATCATGCCTAATAAAGCATATACATTTGTTAATATTTTTATGTGACACAACCATTTAGCTTCAGCTAAACTGTTTTGGATATAACAACAAAATACATAGATCAACACTGAACCAAACTGAGGCCCGATTTAACATCTCATGTTGCAGGATCAAGAAAAATAGCAGAAACGGTCAAACACTACAGGAAGAGCTGAGCACAGTTAACTACAGACGGGTAGGGAGATCCGTGTTGTGCTTGCAGAGGACACAAAAGTAAATAAAATGTATTCACTCCTTCTGAGCAAGATTAACACAACCTCGTAGGAGAGTTACAATACATATGGCTGTAACTGTCATATGAGGAACAACATAAATGAAAATGCTCTCGTGCACCTGGGAAACTTGGAAAAGCACAGCTTCCTCCCAGTACAAGAAGTCAGAAAACTGCACTTGAGCTGCACTTTCAAGGAGAGGTAGGTGTGTGGGAAGAGGTGGCAAAACAATTTTCTGAGGTTCACAGAAAAGGATGAGAAGCCCTGGGTTACGAAGGGGAACAGAAAGTGGCTCTCATTCGGGTTGGCAGATCAAACAATTTCTAGATCATATTTGAACAGAGTCACATGTAGAAATTAACCTACTTTTTTTGTTCTTTTTAAAAAGTACTTTTTTCACAGCTTCAGTTAAGACTTCATGTCTGGCTCCTAAGTACCAAATGATGAACAAATGCATAGGGATATGAAATGTACTACAGAATTCAAACATGCTTAGCACATACAGGGTCAATTCATGATAATTTATATAGAAACCAAATCCAGTCATTAGAACAATGAAAAGTATGAAGCAATATGAAACTCACTCTTCTTTAATTTGTGATAAAAGGACATGAATCTTCCAATTATGTGATTATAAAATAACCCTTAGGGATCTTGTTTGACAATAGTCAATTATCAGAGTAACCAAGAGTAAACATATTCTATGCCATAATTTACCAGATTTCTTAAATAATTAATAAAGTCATGAAAGCAGGGTGGGAAGCAACTTTTGGCTACACTAAGAGGTCAGAGAACTGTTATCCTGAAGAATGAATAAAAACTGGACAAAACTGCCAGAACAGGGGCTGGGGATTTTGCTCAGCAGCACCGTGCCTGCCTTGCAAGCTCAAGGTCCTGAGTTCAATCCCCGGTAGCAAAAAAAAACCTGCCAGAACAAACCATTTCATGGTATTGGATACCCACTAAAGAAACAATGAAGCAAAGCAATTACAGAACAGGACCTGCTAGAACCTCAGGTGAGAACATCAGGAGTCTTCAGCTTACTAACCACAGGCAGTTACCACCACCACCCCTGCACTGCCTCATTCCCCCCCCCATCCCCCACCCCCACTTTCCCAAAGTCTGTCCATGCTGGGCTGGCAGTGACAGCCAGCAATCTTGCTGCAAGGGGAACTGGCTTGATTTGGAACAGAAGGCAAAAACCCACACCAAAGTTATTAGTAAAAGTAGAAAATTCATTAAGAAACAAGTGTGAAAACCCACAGAACTGGCAGCATAAGGTCGCTTTTCCCATCAGCTTTCTACTGCAGCTGTTAACAAACTACCAAACTTGGTACCTTAAAACAACACAAATTATTACTCTACAAGTCTGTATTTCAGAAGTCTAAAATGGGGTTAGCTGGGTAAAACCAAAGTATTACAAAGCTGGTTCCTTCCAGAGGCTTTGGGAGAGAACTTTCCTTGCTTTTCGGCTTCCAGAGATCAACATTCCTTGGCTTATGGCCTCCTCTGAGTCCCAAGCCAGAAACACTGTATCTAACTGGCTACATCACTGCTCTTTGATTCTAACTCTTCTGTCTCTCACACCTCTATGGACTGTTGTGATTATAGGAGGTAACCCAAAGTAATTTTCCTTCCTTATAGTCAGCTGATCAGCAACTCAACTACATCTGCCACTTTCATGTCCCTTTGGTATAAAACTGAACCATTCAGATTTCAGGGATTAGGAGGTGGAAATGTTTGGGAGCCATTACTCAACGACATAGAGCAAATCTCAAAACAGTCTGATACCTAAGAGGGAAACCCTGGAAATGAAAGAACCAGAGAAAGTGGGTTAGCTTCCCAGCCCTCCCATCTGCTGGAAAACATCACCCATGTGCAGAAGTGAGAAAGGGCCCTTCAGAAAGAGCAGAGGGAGAGGTGAGAAATGCCTGAACGTGGAAAACATTCTCTAACCCACAGGTCCATGGGCAGAGGGTAGCAGCCCTATGGGGTGAAGTATTTGAGTTCTTTACTGCCCAAACACTGGCTGGTCATTAAGCTATTTAGATCCAGAGGTGCCAGAAAACTATGCTAAAATATTGTTAATTTTCTTTTTAAACTGAGCAGAGACATCAGCTGGCCAGATTCATTTCCAATTCCACAAAGTAAGGCCAGGCCAGTTATAAATTTAACAAAAGGAGTACAAGATCTGTAGGCTGAAAACATGATGTAAGGGTAGACATACAGATCAAAAGAAAAGAATTGGAAATCCAGAAATAAACTTTTCCATTTACATTCAGTCCATTTTCCAAAATGATCCCAAGGCAATACAATCAAACAATAGTCCTTTCAATGTATGTTGTCTTATCTCCTCAATGGAATATGACTCAGCCACAAATCAGAATAAACTGATACAGGCTACAACTCAACATTAGGGTCAATTAAAGACAGACATAATAGGTTATATGATTCCATTAATAAGAAATGCTAGCAAATGCAAATATGAAGAGAAAGAAAATGAATGGTAGGTAGTCTGGGTCTTGAGTTAGGCACAGGGAATTGTACATAGAGCGGAGGAAATATTCTGGGGTTACAGAAATGATCTAAAACTGGATTGTGGTGATGGCTATTGTATTAAGTCAGCTTTTCATTAAGAAAAGGTTTATTTTGGCTCATAGTTTCAGAGACTTCAGTCTAAGGTTGGCTCACTTCAAGGCAGAAGCAGCACGGTAGACAAGCATGGCAGAGGCAAGCTGCTCATCTGATGGCAACTGAGAAGCAGAGAATGAGCAGCAAGAGCCCAAGAGGAAGAGACCAGGACCAGACAAAATCCCCACGGTCACCTAGAAGTGCACTCTGCTCTCTCCTAGATGTCTCTCAAACCAGTTAAGTTGATAGTCAAGATTAACCATCACAGTTGTATGACTGTGTAAACAACTCATGGAAATGTGCACTTTCAGTAAGGAAATTTTTTGCAGTGGAAATTATACAGCAATGAAGCTATTTCTGAAAAGGAATAACAGGAGGTCCCCATTTCTGGAGCATACAAACAGACTGAGTGACTTTCTGTCCAGGATGATGAGGGAGACTCATAACCACCTTAGGAACCAGCTCACTATCCAACTGTAAGATCCTGTCCACTTTTGACCCAAAGGGCTGGTTTTTACATTTTTTATGGCTTTTTCCAATTGCTGGCCATACGGTTTTAAAAGAGCAAACAGCAGTGACTCCTTTTCCAAATATTTCATTTGCAAACACTGAAGAGTAGAATATTTTTCACCTTTCGTCCTGTAAAAGCAGCTCGATGGAGCGGCGTGTCTCCCATGTCGTTTAACACATTCACTTCCGCACCAGCCTGGAAAACATGAAAACTTCAAATATCTTTCACATATAAGATATATGAAATATTTTAAAAATTAAAACAATTTTTAATGTTGTTTGGTTGACACTACTGAATAAATCAATTTATAGTAAAAGTAAATAGGTTTCCTGAAAGGCAAAAATCTACAAGATAAGAAGGTACTTTTCTTTAAATATCTATACATCTTGGGGGCCAGGGATTTAGCTCAGTGGTTCCATCGCCTTCCTCACAAGTGCAAGGACCCGAGTTCGATGCCCAGTACCAAAAAAAAGAGAGAAAAATCTATATATCTTAACTCTAGAAGTAGTTATAATGAAAAAAGAATTCTCTGAATGTAATATAGTTCTTCCACCAAGTTAATAAGTTTTGAGATTTAAAAAAACCACCATGTAAATGTACATATAAATTGAAAGATGTAACCCAATTTCAAAAATATCCATGTGAAAAATTATTCAGAGAATTGAGAAATACAAAGTCTCAATTCTCATTAAGTATGGTTGTAAGAGATTGTGATATTATTTAATTTAGGATATGCTTTCATTATTTTTTTCTGTCATACTTGTAAAAATGAAAATTCTATCTTCATTAATCTGCCCAATTTGAGTCAGGTATGGTGGTACATGCTTATAATCAGGAGGCTGAGGCAGCAGGATCACCATGAGTTCCAGGCCAGCCTGGTCCATAGTGAGTTCAAGGCCATCCTGAACTACAAAGTGAGATCCTATCTCGAAAAATTAAAAAAAAAAAAAAAAAAGCCAAATTTGCCATTTTTAAAAGCCACTAACATAAAATTATTAAAAACAGACTTTTAAGTCATCAAGCTAACCTAATTCATAAATTTAGTAAAGAAAAATTAAGTGTCTTTAATGATGAACTAATTAAATAAGCTACCATTGCTCAGTTGGCTTTTCTAAGACTTTCACCTTAAAGAGTTTCCATAATAAGTTATTATAGTCATTAAAAATTAAAGCCATAAATAGACCTTCAACAGATCCTGGACCACTTGTCTATGTCCAAAATAGCACGCCAGATGAAGAGGTGTCCAGCCCAAATTAGACTTACTTCTTCCTACAAATGGAAGAAGATAAGGCATTTTTAGATGTTAGGAAGGTGGTTTTACAGTAAACTGAATTTCTTCCCATGAAGCTACTTTTTAATACCCTGGCCAGTGGTTCTCCTCCCCACTGTGCTGCTGGTGATGGAGCGGCAAGAGGACATGAAGAACAGTGACAAACGCAATGGACTAGAACTCACAAGACCCAGGTCTGGAGCTCCCTTTTCATTTTTTCTTTGTGGTGCTGGAGATCAAACCAGGACCTGGGACATGCTAGGCAAGTGCTCTACCACTGAGCTACACCCCTAGCCCTCGAGCCACTTTTTTGGGGAGGGGTACCGGGGATTGAACTCGGGTCCTTGGGCTTTCACAGCAGGCATTGAAACCACTGAGCTAAATCCCCAGCTCGAGCCACTTTTTGACTCCACATCTTCACCCATAAAAGGACATGGTGGACATGACAAGGTTACAGTCAAGTCACCTCACCTCCAGCAACTTGCTGCTCTAAAGCTTTGAGTCTTTAACCATTTGGCCATCATCTAGCAGACACTGTTCTCTTGGCACAACATTTCACAAGAAGCAATTCTCTCTGAAACCTGTACGTGAAGGCACTAAGGGCAGTGCAGAGCAACTCTGAACACCTGTACCACAGAAGGACTCTACAGAACCCTTCCTGCACCAATGGGAACACTGTTAGCTCCAGACAGGGACTGAAAATATCTGGCTGCAGAGAAAATCTCCGCTAATGAGGATACTGAGCTACCAGAGTGCTGAAGAATCCAACTAGATAACCAGAACCAAGGTTAAAAGCAGTGAAATGTCAGACCCTAGCCACACAACCAGGGAGAGGAATAAGATAAATGAGTACTGCAACAACAAAAGCTATACAATTTAGCAAAAAAGATAAAGGCCACTGCTGCTTAGGGCAGAGATGCTCCAAACGATTACCAAAATTTTAAATCAGGTTCCATAGACAGCAGCCCTATCAGATTCCCAAAGCCCAGGCATCCACTGCTCCCACTCCAGAAGGGCTGGCTGGAGTTTAACAGCTGAAGGGGATTGTCGGAGGGGACTGCAGTACGCTCAGCTCCTGAATTTCAGGTTCTGAACAGAATCTTCAGCCACCAACCTTAGAGCGTGTATAATGGAATGCTAACAACTCCCCCAGTACACACACGGACATGCACACGAGACTACAGCTCCCAGCAGCACGTCTGTGATTGTCTGCCACTTACCCAAACTGCTGCATCTGTTTTCTCTCACACACGTGCCCTGTGGAACTACTAATTACACAGTCAATAAATCCCATAGCTCAGCCTATTTCACCAGACATTTCTCTGCCTGCTGTTAAGTGAAACCTAGCTCCTCCTGATAAGATCCCCACCCATCCCCTTATTCCTCAGGTGGACCCCCTACCCATTTCCATAGCTACACTGAACAGAAGCCATGTGAACCCCTGCATCAAAAACCCATGGCTACCCTTGCTCAATGCCTTCTACACTCATGCTACAAGCCCTCCTTGAAGCACCACTCCCTCAAATGCCTCCTCTACTGCCACCTGCCAGCCGCTCACCCCTCACCAAGTAACTGAGAAAAGTCCTTCCCCTACCGCAAACCCTACCAACATCCTGGGGGACCTAATGCTTGTGCGAGTATCCTGGTCTCTCACTTTCTCGGCTTCCCTCCTTTCTTACAAACTGTTGTAGTTTTGGGGTTTTGCAAGGGAAATAAATGTACTACAGGATGCATAATTTATGGGATTATTTTATAAGTCACCCAAAAAGTCAAATACAGAGGATGCAAGAGATTAGCTGCACACTAGAGACCCAAAGAATCCAGCCAAGAGTCTGGATCCCACAGTAACATCCCACACAAGTCCAGCTGAAGGCTTAGAGCCCAAAACAGTGTCCTCCATGAGTCCAGCCAAGGGCCGAGAGCCCACAGCAGTGTCTCAAGTCCATATCAAGGATCTGCACTGGGAAGTCCTGAAGGCCAGTGGTGGCAGCCAGAAAGCCTGCGCCGGAGAGGTGAAGGATTTGTGCCATGAGGCTGAGGGATGTGTACTGGAGCCAGGAAGGGGTTCTCTCAGTGAAGATCAGAGCTCCCCTGATGAGAACAGCAGCCATCAGTGAGGCCCCGAGAGCTCCTCCTCTGACGACAACAGCCAAGTTCACGTCAGGAAAACCAACCACAGCAAGCTTCTCCTAGAAAATCAATAACCCACGATCTTCCCCTCCAGTTCTCTTATGCTGTTGGCAACAGTCCTCAGGTGGGTCTTCCATCCCCAACCATGCTGATTCAGTTCAGCTGGGTACTCCACGTTGACCATTAGTTAATCCACCACACAAACCATGCCTCTGCTCAATGCTAGGTACCCACCACCACAGCCAACACCTGGGCATCACTATGAACGCAGAAAGGCATTTTCCTGCGAACTCTCAACTTGCCAGCTTGTTCACATAGGACTTGTTCTTTGATTGACTGGCCCATCATCCATCTAATTATTATTCATAGCCCCCATAAATGAGGTATATAGTCCTTGATCCCACACAATATTTCTTTATCAATACCCTTGCTTCATTATCTGTCACAGCAGCCTAGAAACTCCCCAAAGCCTGACAAGTCCACTAGCTCATAACCACACCAGGCTGCTAACCAATAATGCAGCAATGTAAGAGCCCCCCGTGGATTCTTGGTAACGCAAAGTCAAGCTCGCAGACTTCACACTCGGGCTAGGCGATCCTTCTGGGGATCCCCTGGTCAGGTGTCTTTCCTACCTTCCAACACAGGTATTTCAGTATGTCTGTTAGTCTCCTCAAGGTTCCCACTCAGGCCCTTGTCCCTTAGGTACTGGAACTTTTTTGGGGGGGGGGTACTGGGGATCAAACTCAGGACCTTGCACTTGCAAGGCAGGCGGTGGAACCACTGAGCTAAATCCCCAGGCCCCATGTCCCTTAGGAATGACCTCATCGTTTAGCTTCCCAGTAAAAACAGAAGCTTTCACAGAACTCTTGGGCTTACCAGCAATCATCTACCATGCTTCTCTTCTGATGTCAAAGACCAGGTCCTCTTCTGGGAGCTTGTCCCCTCCTGGTTCTCAGGTACTCCTCTTCCCCCATCTTCAACCTCTCCCTCTTTAGCTGCTCACAGGAAATAAAAACCAACCAACTCTCCCTCGTGCCAAGTTCCCTACCAGACATCTTCCTCCCAATCACTTCCCACTTCCACTCTTCCCTCGCTCTTTCCACCTGTTCCTTCCCATCCACCACCCGTCCACTGCAGCCTGGGCTTATCTCCCACTTGTCATTAACACTGTCCTCAACTTGTACCCAAACTGTTTCTGCAGAACCCCAGGGGCCCTTTGCTGCTGCCTCCTCACTGCCTTGCTGCCCAGCACTGGATGGCACAGCACAATACTCCCTGGCTGCTAAAGCCTGCACTCCATGATTTCTCTCCACCTCTCTGCAAGTTTCTCCAAGCATCCTTCAGAAGCTCTTTTTTTCCTCCAATTTGTTCATTATTGTCAATTTTTTTTAATGGCATTTCCTAACCCCCTCCCACTACTTTGTTTACATGCTGTTGACTTCAGAATCCAGAGCCCCACATCCGACTCTCTACTAGTAGATTCCCTCCATGTGGATGACACAAGGGTACCTCCTGCTCAGAGCACAAAGCTGAGCTCATCCTTCGCTCCGCACACAGAAAGTACCCATTCTCCTGTGTTTTCGTAACCAACTACCTCATTTTTCACGCTAGACATCGCCGGCATGCTTGCCTTTTCCTTCCTCCTTTTCACTCCCACTCAGTCTTATTGCTTCTACTTGCACAATATTAATTAATTACATCTATTTACTCCCACTGCTTCTGTCCCCATTTAACCCACAACAGGCTCCTCTAAGAGATTAGAAAGTTTCTCATCTGCTCTTCTCACATCTAGTGTTTCCAAGTGTGACTCTGAATCAAGAAATTAATTTGCAAAATCATAAGTTATCCTAAAAATACCTCAAATATTCTTTACACTCTTTATTATAGGTATCTAAAAGAAGTTTCAATGAATAAAAAATATTAAATTCTTAAGTATTTACAAACAACAGAGCCCCACACAGAATATTAAGATGGTGAAAGGGCTAGGGATTTAGCTCAGTGGTTCCACCGCCTGCCTCGAAAGCGCCAGGTCCCAAGTTCGATCCCCGATACCAAAAAAAATTTTTTTAAATGGTGAAAAACACCAGCAGGTATTATTGGGTAATGGCTAAGTAACTTCACATCTGGACATCTTAGCAAACTAATGGCACTACCCAGAAGCAGGTGTTGAGACCACCAGTGTATGTTCTTATTCTGCTTCTGAAACTTATTCCTTAGAACACTAATAGTTTTATATGAAATATATTGTGTATACAAACATAAATATTTACATATCTTTATTTGCAAGAGCAATTCACATGAGCGACAGGACCATAAGCATACAGTACCGTAACAGCTGCAAGCACAACTAGCTAGATCTGCCAAGCCAGACCCTAGAAAGGTCAACCTTAATTGTCTACCTGGGACATATCAGTGCTGCATTCTCTCACTTTCAACTTGACGTCAATTCTCCCAACAATAACATCTTGTGGTGTTAATCTTTAATTCTTACAGGAGAATTGTAGTACTTTATACCAGTTTGCCAGTATCTCAGGATTAGAAACACAAGTAAGAAAACCAAGAAATGGCAGGAAGGAATTTCCACATGGAAACACGACACATATCCAGTCTGCCCACTCCCCTGGGTCACAAACCTACACGTTATCTGATTATGTCACTCCTCTACATAAACCCTTCAAACTGCCCTTAAGACAGAGGCTGACTGACAGGTATAATGAGGTGACATTCTGAAAAAAATTAACACATATTTCTCAGTTTCACATTTCCAAGTAGCTGACTTCCCAATAATTAGCCTGAGGCTACCATGGATGGGGGAGGGGTAGACAGAAAAGAGTCATTAAGAAGGATCGAATATTTTTAGCATTCAAAATGAAATCCTGAGGTAAATATTAAGACTGGGCCTTTAAAAGATGGAGAGAAGTTTTTAAATTCCTTAACCAACTCAATTACTTTCTAGACCACTCAGATTATAGTTTCTCTCCTACTGCAAAGATAATGCTCCTTTCTCATGAGGTGTGCTGTTCTAGAAGGAGAATGTCACAGGGGAGTAAAATATCCATATGTCCATCTGAAGCCTGCTCTTCCTGGGACAGAGGGATTGTGGAAGGAAAAAAAGAGGAGACATACTGCTCCTGATCTCAAGCCCAGGAAGTGAGGTAAACAGGAGACACTAAGAACAGGCAAGCTACATCTGAGATGCTAGGAAAAGACCTGTCCTGGCACCCACGTGCAAGGTGGCTATTAAAGCACAAGCACTCTAGACTCCCTCCCACCTGTCCACACATTCCCACAGGCCACTCTCCCCACAGAGGAGCATGAGGGTTAATTCTGGTTGTCAATGTGACCAGATGAGGGATGCCTAGGAAACTGGTAAAGTATTCTTCTGAACATGTCTCTGAGGATGTTTCCACAGAAGGTTGGCACGTGGGTCGGCCAACTGTGGGGAAGACCTACCCTGAGTAAGCAGAAGGGGGAAGCTCCCTCCCTGAGTGGGTATTTGTTGTTTTTTTGTTGCTGTTGCTCTTATTTTTTGCTACTGCTGTGGCCTGTGACAAACTCCAGATTCTTTAATCTTTGTGTAGGGACTTGCACTGGCAACTCTCAAGGTGACTCCCAGGCCTTCAGCCTTGGGCTGGGTGCCATCATTGGTGTCTGTCTCTGTCTCTCTCTCTGTGATCTATGTATCTGTCTGTCTCACTCACTCTCGGGCTTGCAGCTTCTTGGACTGGGCAGCTACCATTTCCCTGGTTCTATTACAAAGAGTGTGACTGAGCTGAACCATCGAGCCAGGGCCAGGTGTCAGATGAAAACATGACAGAGATTTGGTGCCTCAAAGCTGACAAGAGCCCAGGTAAGTCTCCTGAGGTGGCCAGGGGGCACTACCTGTTTTGTGTGGTAGACTGAGAGGTACAAGTTTAACTTCATACCTGAATTTCACCTCAGCTTGAGAAACAATATGACAAGGGTCACTGAGGAACCAAAGGCTGCCTCGTGGGCCCAAAGACACCTTGCCTTTCACTGCACGAACACACAACAAGGGCCACCTGTACACTAAAGTGACAGTTCAGGGAAGATGGTGGGGAAGGGGAGATAGGCGTTTATCAAAGGGACCACTAGGACTGAGAGACCCAAAGACTAACTCTTAGCCCTCCCACCTCACTCCTACAATGTGAAGGACTTGCTAAAATCCTAGACCATTTTATAGAATAAATTCTATTTCTTCACACATCTGTATGCAAGGTTTTGATACGTTTGTAACCTTGCTCTGCACAGTACATTATTATTTGGCTGCTCCCTAACCCCCAGCTTTATCTCTCTCCCACCTACCTCTGGGCCCTTGCCCTACGGTGCCTCTCTACTCAGGCCTTAGCACATGCTGCTGCTTTTGCCTTGAACCTTTTTCTTCTCAATCTTCACCTAGTTAGCTCCTACACACTCTTTCACATATCACCTTAGAATCATTTTCTCCAAGAAGCTACTTCTCCAAGTTCCAGTTACACACCTCTCCTTGTGGTCCCGTGGCACCTGAACTTCCGTATCCTGGCACCTATTTTGTAATGTAGACTGCTCTGACCTATTAATCTAGCAGACTAACCTCAATGAGGGCAGAGATCTTGTCTGTCTCTTCTTTATCATCTCCAAGGTACCTTACATGCTGGGCATAGAGAAATCCCTCACACCTGCTGGCTCAACTACGTTATCTTCAAGAAAAAAACAGCCAAGCCTGGTGATGCATGCCTATGATCCCAGCTACTAGAGAGGCTGAGGCAGGAGGATTGCAAATTTGAGGCTAACCTCAGCAACTTAATAAAACCCTGTCCCAAAATAAAACTTTTTAAAAGGCCAAGGATGTCACTCAGTGATAGAGGGTTTGCCTAGCATGTTCAAGACTTGAGTTCAATCCCCAGTACAGAAGAAAAAATAAAAAAAACAATTGTAAGAGAATGTATGCTATGGATTCACCCTTGTAGCTTGTAAGGTTTTAAGATCCACAACAATTAAGAATGGATCTCAGAAGGTTCTGTTCTACTTCTAGTCCCCCGATAGCTTTTACCATGAACAGCTGTAGAATTTAGTCCAATACTTTTTCTCCAACTAGTGACAGGATCATGTGGCTTCTTCCTTTCCTCTGTTAAAATGATGACTTTTGGGGGTGGATCTTCCAATGCTGAACCAACACTGCCATCCCTATAACAAAACCACTTTCTACATCCTACCAGATCTGACTTCCAATAGTTTGTTTTGTTAAACAAATTTCTATCTCTGGTCATACTTTTTTCTTCTATTATCTTTATCCAGTTTTAGGATTAGCACAATGTTGAGTTCCTAAAATGAGGGGAGAAGTGTTTCTTTTTTCTGCTTTAATTGTTTGATATACTTTATCAGTTAAAATGTATATGAGCCTGCTGCTGTCATATAGGTAGGTTTTCAAGCTAGGAATATACTTTCTTTAATAGGTGCTATTCAAATTTTATATTTCCTCCAGAGTTAGTTTCATTAATTTGTCTTCCAAGGAACTTCTTAGAAGTTGTCAAATTTATTTCAAAACAGATTTTTGTAATATGCTTTCTATATCCTTTTAAATTCTGTAAAATCTGTGGTAATGTCTCCTAGATCTTGATATTGCAATTTAAAAAAATGTATAATTGATATTGTGTAACAGGAACAAAATGTCTAAAGGAGAAGGGGAAGTGGGAGGGGTAGGGGAAAGGAAAAAAGGGAAAAGAAAAAATATGAGAAAAGGAAAAAAATGGAAACAAAATCTTTGCAAATAGGGAAGGGTGGAGGGGGTGAAGGGAGGGCAGGGGAAGGGGAAAAAAAATAAGAACCAAGATACTCATGTAATGGTACAAGATCCCAATGATGTATGTAACTGTATTTTATACCTAAAATGTACCAATAAACTTAATGAGGAAAAAAAAAATGGATCTCAGTTCTCTGACATAGAAGGGATTAGAGAAACATTTCACCTAATCTTGTAAAGCCTCTGCCAAGAAGATATTTATCACATGTAAGACCACGAAGATCCATGTTGAAGGCAGGGTACATAGTGTAGACTCCAAGGAGGAAGCTATGCAGTCCATTCAATCCTCACCTTTGCAGTTAATGTCAGCCATTACTTCGTTCCTCTCCATGCTTTCTAACAGCTGCCTTACTTCTTCAGCGTTGCCGTTTCTGGCGTGATGGAGAAGCTGGTGTTCTGCTTCTGTGTTCATGTCTAGATAAAAAAAAAAACAAACAAACAACTGCTATTGTCTAAGAACATAATTGGCTTTCAGAGAGGACAGTCATCTTCATTCTGTGACTAGCAAGACATACGATGAGTTGCGGTGCAGGGCCAGAACTTGGCCCTGAGACTCCTCACCTTCTGCATTACTATGAAAGAAGTACATTAGATATCCAGGCAAGTTTCTTAACTTCTCCAAGCTTTAATTCTCATCTGTAAAATACAGCATAACAACCTTCTAATCTGTTGTAAGACTGTGTATGTGGAAGTACTCTGTCAAATACACAGTATTACCCAAACAGTTATTACTACAACACTAATAGCCAGCCATAAAGTTAAAATCTGATCAGTCAGATAGAAACATTATAATGTTAAAATGTAAACACATGCAAAAATTTCTGAAAAAGAATTTATACATAAGGATCTTGGAGTGACTATAAACACTTCTTATATTTTCTTACCAACCCTCAAGCTAAATACATATCAAAATTTAAAATATTTATATCAAAATGGGCAAACATAATGGACAGTAACTCCCAAAAGAAATGCAAATTTCATTCTTACTGATAATTAAATATAAATTAATCAAAACCAATGATTTATTTGCCAACTAGATAGCAAAGATTAAAAAAATTAAATATATTCAATGCTGGCATGAGCAGGAAATGTGCACTTCTATAAAATGCTACTGTGGGGCTGGGAATTTAGCTCAGTGCTTTTGCAGCCTGCTGCGCAAGAGCAAGGACCTGAGTTCGATCCCCGGTACCAAAAACAAAAAAACAAAACAAAACAAAAAAATGCTCCTGTGAATTGAAGGTATACAGTATTTCACATGTTGCAGGAGGAGAAGCAACAAATTTGGTAATATCAAATAAAATACATGTACATGTAAATTATTTTGGCAACTACTTCTACAAATCTACATATAGAAACACACAAGATTATTGTATAAGCACGTTTATAAGGACTGCATTACCTGTAACACTGGAAAAATTAAAGATAACCCCATCATCAATAGGGGACTGGTCAAATCTTCTAGAGAAGCTAGAAGAGATGGTCCCTAGGGTGGAGGATGGATAACGGGAACAGGAGCTCCCAGAAAATGGCCAAGCACAGTGACCCTCACAGTGAAGCTGGTACTCCAAAGGGCCACCTATTTTCTCAGTTTCCAACCAGGTTTCTAATTCCCCACTCATATAAGTGCCAAAATCCAACGACAATAGAACATCTGAATAAAGCCTCTAAAACATGAAAGGCAGATCAACACCAAACAAGAAAACCAACCTGGAGGAGACATATTATTCAGAGAAAAAGTTTAAAAATGAAAGGCAATATAAGAGACCAAGAAATTATATCACATAAGAACTACGACAAAAGCTATTAAAGTTAAAAAAAATAAAGTAAAAAAAAAAAGCTATTAAAGTGAAACTGTACCCAACTTTGCAGATTAAAAATTTAAAAAAATAAAAGCTCAGTAGGAGCGTTGGAAAATAACGTTGACAGTATGTCCTAGAAATTAAAGCCGTTAAGAAAACAGGAAAGAAACACTGAATTAAGAGGAGTGGTCCAGGAGGTCAAACATTCAAACAACAGAAGTTCTAGAAAAAGAAAATACAGAAACCAGAAAGGGAGAGAAATAATTAAAGAAAGCTTTACAGAACCGCAGGGGCTACTGAGAACCCAACAATTCTGAAAAATTTCTGGTCTATAGAGAAAAGATCTCACCAAAGCCTATCATGAGTTTTTCAACTTTGGAGACATAAAATTCCATAAGCTTCCAGGAAAGAAAAAAAGAGGAGGAGGGAAGAAATCAGGTGATAAAGGAACAGGAATCAGAATGTTTTTGACTTTTCAACTGCAACATGAGCAGCTAAAAGATAATAAGGCAATATCTCAAAAATCTAGAGGAAAATTATTTCCAATCCCAAACTGTATAACCAGTTAATCAAAAGTAGGAGTAGGATAGCTTTCGTTTTCTACTGGGGGGGAGTTGAACCTAGGGCGTCACATATGCTAAGCACATGCTGGCTAACCCTGAGCTATTTATTCTCTCTGTCCAAAGTCATTTTTAGACAAAGACAAAAATTTACTTCTCACCCATCACTTCTCAGAAAGTTAAAGGAGGATATGGCTCAAAATCCGTAAGCCAAGAGGAAGACGTGGGATACTGGAAACCGGAAATCAGGAAAGGGAATCCCCAAAGTGAAAAGAAATCCCTGAAAGTTAGCTGCGTGCCTCTCCTCCCTCTCACCTGTACTTGGTCTGTCTGGACTCTGCTGACGTACCTGCCCTCCAAGTCTGGCTCCAGAATCCTCACTACACTTCTCAAATGTGCTCTGCTTCCACCTATTCCCTCCCGGAAAACAGAGGTTGGCCTCTGAGCTCAGAAGCAAAAAATGAGAGCAGCCTACTTTTCTGACAAATTCCTGCCAGTCAGAGGCCCAGACCTGCACCCTAATACAAGCCCTAACAAATAACCACCCGGGTAGGGCCTGTTTCTCAGCCTTTGCTCCAGGCCTTGTTCATCAACTTCCCTTTGTAGAGCTCTATAAACTCCCATGGCAGACGAGCCCGCTCTCCCCTACACACTTCCTACTTTTTCCTGAGAGACTAATTCTGACAGACCAGAATACCTTTCTTCACATAGCTTGCCAATCCACTTTTATATTAATGAACCCTGTAATCACTTACATACTCATCAGAGTAACGTTTGACTGGTCATTTGAAAAATTTAACAATACTTGTTTGTATTAATTGTAGCATTATGTGTAAGGCAAAAAAAAAACAAAAAAAACCCACAAAGGTCCATTAATAAAGGTTCAGCCACATAATTGAATATTATGTCATATTATGAATAAAAATGAAGAATTTCTCAAACTATGGAATTGGAACACACTGCTAAATCAGATGGTTTCCATTTATGGCATGGATTATGTGCTAGCATATAATCTCTATGCATGTTTTACATATTCAGAGAAAGAGCAGGGAAAGACATTAGGATGAGGGTTGTTCTGGACACCTTGTGCTGAAACCATGAATGGTTTTAAGTGGTTTTTATTTTCCTTGATGGCACTGGGGACTGAATCCAGGCCTTGCCCTTGCCAAGCAAGTGCTCTACAGCTAAGCTACACCCTCAGCCCTAGTCTTTTTTTGAAATGTTTTATTTTCTAAATTTCCTACAATATAAAGGCACTTCTTTATAGTAGGCAAATGTAAGTTATTGGACAACTTTTAAAAATCTGAACACCTAATTAAATGGGCATTTTATTACAGTGTTTTCATATGTTTTCAGTCAGTCAAACACATTAAACAAGACATAGAAGTTTGCTACATCATTATTTTCAGATCCTCATCACAATAACCTTACAGGAAAAAAAATTAATGTTCTTCAATTTCTGACAATAGGAAAATGATAAAAATAAATCTATCAACTAAACAGTTCACTGAAATGTATTAACCATGACAGTTGTTCATAAATACTGGAACTGGGATTAAAATTTATTCAGCAAATGTTTCTTGGGTGTCTACTAATGACAGGGCCTGCTATGGGCAGGAGGTGCAAGGGTGGCTAATCCAGTCTCTGCCCTCCAGAAACAGGGCAGACAAGCACATGACAACCACAAATGAATCAAGGACCGGAATGTGTGAGGGACAGTGGAGGAGGAAGGAGATTGTTAGCTCTCTACCTGCGCATCAGTTATGGAGGGAATTACAGAAAAAGTGAAATTTAAACTGGTACTTGAAGACAAAATCACAAAGGTACAAGAGATTCCTGGTCTGGACCAGTAGATAGAAAACAGGGAGACTGATCAAGATGTGGGATAAGAAAGACACACTTTTGGTTGCAGTGAGTTTTGGATTTCTGTGGGAAATGGAGATGAAGATTTCCAGTAAGAATGAACTAAGAAGGGCCAGGGATTTAGCTCAGTGGTTCCGGCACCTGCCTCAAAAGTGCAAGGTTCCTGAGTTCGATCCCTGGTACCAAAAAAAAAAAAAAAAAAAGAACTAAGAGCAGCCGGAGCACAAGAAAGAAGTTGTAGGGTAGAATTTAAACAGTGCGGGCCAGGGGTGTAGCTCAGTGGTAGAATGCATGCTTGGCATGTGCAAGGGACCTGGATTCAACCCCAGCAACAAAAAAAACTTTTTTAATAGTGGGAGTTATCGGAGTTACTAGAATAGAAAGTCTTTAAAATCACAGGGGTAAAAGAGGCCCCCCACTTTGCTGGGAGAAGATTAACCTTTAAAGGAAAGGGGCCAGAGAAGCGGAGCTGGCCAAAAAAAGCCAAAGGTGGAGAAGAACAGAGAGCAGTGGGCCCAAGGGAGAAATGAGTTTAAAGAGGTTGGGTAGGGTAGAAACGCAAAAAGGGCAAAAAGGAGACCTAACACTGCCTACTAGTTAGGTGATAGAAGGCCAGTGATGAATACGTACAGGGGAAATGGTGAAGACAAAACACAGATTCTGGTCCACTGAGGAGCGACTGGGGGATAAAGAGGAGAGTGTATTAAACTTCTTAAAGCAACTTCACTATGCAGAGAAGCTGAGGGCTTCACTTACAGGTTGTCTGACACCTGTATATGCTTCTGGGCTGTGGGGTAAGAACCAGAAAGAGGACACTGTTAGCATACGAGAGAAAAGTGAGCTGCACAGCTGTCTGCATGATGCCCACAAGAAACTGCAGCTCACCTGTCACCTCCAGGGCCGGCCGGCATCAACTTCCCTGTCACTAGTGTCACACAAGGAGACAAACCAGAACACACTCAGTTGAAAGCTTACCACAATTTAGTTGCCCTAAACCTGGACCACACACTAATGAACACAACCAAAGCAATGTCTGCTCTAAGCCTTAGTACCCAGCTTGCAATCAGTAAGTCCTCTGAAGCGATCACACACCTGTATGTGTGTGTAATGCATCATCTGCTGTTTTATTTATTCTTTTTATTTTTTATTTTTGTTGGTACCGGGGATCGAACTCGGGACCTTCGGCTTGCAAGGCAGGCGCCAGAACCACTGAGCTAAATCCCCAGCCTGTCTGCTGTCTTACAAAGTCAACACTGGTAGACAGATTCATAATGACTTTAACATTGATTTGACTGAAAATCTGAAAAGCATAAAAGTAAAGTTAATTGCCAAATATAAAACAGTAGAACCACAGCCAGAATCTAGAACTTCTAATCAAGGGGCATAGTAATGCTATATATTTCATACAATTCAAATCAGTCTCTAAAATTAAAAGCCAGTGATTCTAGTAATTGTTCCTGTGTCAGCAACTGAAGAAGCTGAATGTGAATTATAGGGTCTTTGTTTTGCACAGTACTCGGGATTGAACCCAGGGCCTTGTGCATGCTAGGCAGGCACTTAACCACTGAGCTACATCCCTAACCCTTTTTTTCATTTTGGGACAAAGTCTCAGTAAGTTATACAGGCTGGCCTCAAACTTGCGATCTTCCTGTGTCACCCTCCTGTGTAACTGGGACTTCGCGTGTGCCACCATTCCCAACAGTTCACCTCATTTTAACGCATTTATTAAATGAAAAGAAATATTCAAAACATGGCAATTTAAAGAAAATCACAACAATTTGTAAGAGCTAATAAACAAAAACTTAAAATCACTTCATTTTTAGTTCAGTGAAACTGCCTCCTCCAGCTTGCTCAGTAAGTCTGTGTTAGTTACTTTTCTCTCATTACTGAGACAAAATACCAGACCCCCAAAGTTAAAGGGGAAGGGGTTTTTTTTTGGCTTACAGTTCCTAGAGGTCTCAGTCCATAATCAGCCAACTCCAAGGCAGGGATGACAAACAGGCATGAAAGAGCAGAAACAACATGGCACACACAAGGCAGCAAAGGTAACAAGAGAGCTGACAGCATCTCCCTGCCCTTTTTATCTTATCCAGGCTACTTAGGGCGGGTAGCACTCACACCCTTAATCCCAGTGCCCTTGAGCCTAGCATTACATCATGAATCAGTTCCAGCTTCACACACTTGAGATCAAGCCTAGGACCACATGAGGCTTTGGGGGGACATCTAGACCCAAACTGTAACAAAGTCTGTTCCAATAAAGAGCATTCTTTGGGGCATGATGGCACAAACCTATACTCCCAGCACTCAGAAGGCTGAAGCAGGAGGACTGCCCAGAGTTTGAAGGCCAGCCTGGACTATATAGTGAGTTCAAGGCCAAAAAACAATAAAGAGCATTCTTCTTCTGGAGGAGAAATGATAGTGTTGGTTATAATTATAATGTCATACAATAATTTGTAAACCATTAAAAAGCACTGTAAAATGTTTAAATTATTCACTTTATATCTGACATATTTACATTACCTTCTCTCATTCAAATCCATTGGATGTCATAGAGACCAACCCTACTCACTGGGTGTTTATCATTTTATCTATATTCAGTTGCAAAATTTAATGTTTGTTAAAATTGGCAAAAATTAAGCCTCATGACTTTGCTTTATGAAACTGTTTAAACTCTCATGCTATAATTTCACTTGCTTTAACAATTAAGAAGCAAACCTTAGTTGGGCGTGGTGGTGAGGCTGAAGCAGGAGAATGACAAGTTCAAGGTCAGCTGAGCATCTTAGTGAGACCTTGTCTCAAAATGTAGGAGGCTTAAGGATATAGCTCAGTGATAGAGAACTTGCCAAACAGGCAAGAGGTGCTGGATTCAATTCCCAGCACTGCCAACAAACAAACAACAAACACCCTCAGGAAAGGGCGATTTGAAGTTCAGCTTGATAGATTCTGAAAAATATTAACTGTTTCAAAACAAGGTGGCTGTGTAGAAGGGAAAGGTGCAGAAGTCCACAAAATAGAAAATGATGTTTTAGCAATAAAAATACTAACAAGGAGGGTGGTGGAACATTACATTTTAATGATAAAACTCCTTGATTCTTAATCAAAGTGAACTTAACCTTTTCTCATTTTATTTCATATCTGAAAATTATCCTGCAAAGTGAATTAAATTCATGTGATAATACTGACTGGTTATGCAATCATAGAAGTTTCTCTTTAAAGGGAAAATTTTTCTGTTTCACATGGGGTGGGGGTCTCACTATGTTGGACAGGCTGGTCTCCAGAGCTCCTCTTGCCTCAGCCTCCCAAGGAGCTGGAACTACAGTCGCATGCCACCAAGTTCAGCTTTTAAAGGGAAACTTAAAACACCAAGTCCATATGTGGTTCACTTTCCATTGTCACATGATGGGAAAATGTCGTTAAGGACTGCTTTCACTGTCTCGTAATTTCCTACTTGCAAGCGGATGAGTAAGAGAACTCAGATCAAGTGAGCTACCCGGTATATCTTCTCACTCACAGCATTAAAACTATTTCTTACTTACTCACCTCTGGACCTAGAGCCACTTAACACTGAGCTATTTAATACTGAGTACTGACACAGCACCCATGGGAGAAATTATGTAAGGAAAAGCCAACATTTCCAGAGATTAAAATCATATAAACACTCACATAACACCAGGATCATAAATACACTCTGAACAGGGCCGGGGATTTAGCTCAGTGGCACTGTGCCTGCCTCACAAGCGCCAGGACCTGAGTTCGATCCCAGGTACCAAAATAAATAAATAAATACACTCTGTACAGAGAGCACAACTGTGTCCTCCGAAACTTCATGAATATGTTGACTTAAGCTGGGATACTACACTGCTAAAACCTGTCTGCTAAGAACTGCAAAGAATTTACGAGATCAATAAAGTTTAACTGCATCAGACCCAGCTTAAGAGAATCCACAAGGTTTCAAAGCCTTTCAAATTTCTCACGTGCACCTGCTCGCTTACTCTCTTTGCTCCACGTTATCGGTTAATGTGATGTGCTTATTATTTTGTACTGATTTTTTCAGTGAGCACCCTATCATAGCTTCCAGTAATAACAACAGATAAAAATGTCACAGTAGTTCCAACTACAAAATATTACGATCCTACGCAGAGTGGTATCTCTCAGTAAAATCTGGAACTTATTGAATTGACATTGCACCATGCTAGCACTCAAAGGAGACTGGCGTATTCTTCCACTTAAATTAGTCGTTATTTTATAACACTATCGTTTCCCTTTGTTTGAAAGAAACACTGGGAGAAGAGTATTTTTATAGACACACTGCTTGTCCAATATGGACCACAGGTCTAAGTACTGCTACAATAACACCCGGGAAAACCAGCAGACTCCAGAGACAACATTTGCCCTCCACACAATTCCTGCTGATTCACAAAGCAGTATCAGCAAGCATCATATGAAGGAGGCCCTTCCTGCACTGAAACACTATTTCAGATAAACCTATTCAATGCAGTTAACTCCTGTTTTGAATATCAATTGTTCAAAGCTGTAGGCGACTTCCTCTGCCTGCGAGAAAAAGATAACTTTTTTAAATGAACGTTACTGACAAGTTTTTCCCAGGAGATGGTAGACAGAATAGAGCCCACCCAGCTTAGAACTGGGGGGATTTAAAACAAATTTTCTAGGTATTCTGTAATTAAAAGAGATATTTACAAATTCTGCTGAGGAATTTAGAATTTATATGGATCATAATGCAGGAAAAACAAAACACACACACACAACCTCACAATACTAGGATTGGAATTCGAACACTGCTAGCTCTGAAATCAACAAACTGTTTTCCAAATGCTGAATAAACAGATGTGGCTGTTCCCAATTTTATACCCAAAATACATCTACTAAAATACAGGCTGAAGTTTTCAGGAAAAGCATTGCCGAATTCAAAGTTGAGCTGCTATTTTTTTTTTTTTTTTTGGTCCCAGGGATCGAACTCGGGATCTTGCGCTTGCGAGGCAAGTGGTGGAACCACTGAGCTACACCCCCGGCCCTGAGCTGCTATTATTAACCATCCACAAAAGCAGAACAGCTAACGCAGACGCTTCGATTTCACAATACTCTGCCTAAAAAACGACAACCCTGACACCTGAAAATAAATCAGGGCCCCCACCACCACCACCACTGTCAATTACTAGGGCCACCGGCTGAGCCGCTCCTGAATCCCCCTCGATCTCCTGCACGTTTGCAGAACCAAGCACGCGGGACTCTCCAAAGACGTGCACAGGAACCACGCGTGCCTCCCACGGCCCGTCAGCCCTCCCCACGCGAGGGACGCACAGTGAGGACGCGGACGCACGCGCGAGAGCAGCGTCCGGAGTGGAAGTGCAACAAGTGCCACCGGCTCGTGACTTTTGGCAACTAACTTCCTGCAGGGCCGGGGCCGCCGCAGCTGCCAGGGAAGCCGAGCTCGGGCCTCCGCGCCCACGACTCCGCCCGCCTCGGACCCCGGGCAACACACTGAGCTCCGCGGTCACCTGGGCGCCTGCGCCGGGGATCACGACCACTGCTTACCGTTTCCCCGTCTCCCCGCCCCATTCGACAGGGCGGCCGCGGCTCTGCGAGGCGATGCAGTCCCGCCCGCTTGACCACGCGCGCGCGTCCCCGCCGAACTGTTGGCGTCCGGCGCGGCACGTGACCGGCTGGCGTCCTCGCCCCCACAACACGCCCACGCCCCATCCCGCCCGCGTCAGGCTTGGGCGGAGACTTGGGTTCCAGGATTAGCCACGCCCCCTCCCCTGGGAGAAAGGAGGGGCGCACACTGCGAGGGACAGCAATGCCCCAGGACAGGAAGACCCGAGCAGAAGCCAAATACTGTATAAAGACTGATTGTAACTGCAAGTTAGTTATACAACAAATGCATCACTCAGGTGCCCAAACCTCTTTTTTTTTTGCCTTTTTGCTTTGGTTTCAACTCGACCCTTGGGAACGTAATGGACGACGTAAATTAGTTACGCCTCTTTTTCTTTCCCTCGTCAAAAAATGGCTTTAGATGTCATACAGGTGTAACTTGTGCAGTAGATGAGGATTTACAGAAATGTCCTTCACTCGATTCCCGCATTGAACAATCTTTCCCAAAGAACCCACGTTTTCATTCTGGACGCGTAACAAGCCGAGCCTGAGGAGTTAGCATATAGTAAAGGTTCAAACATAAATAGAATTACAACTTTTACTTTAAAAGATGCATGCAGGGACCAGGGATTTAGCTCAGTGGTTCTGCGGCCTGCCCCGAAAGCGCAAGGACCCGAGTTCGATTCTCGGTACCAAAAAAAAAAAAAAAGAAAAAGAAGATTCATGCATAACTAAGAAGAGGAAATTACGAAGATATGAAAATGCTTTGTACGTTTTTGAATTTTACAAATATATTTAATGCACATGTTAGTTTGCAATAAAAAATTAATACATAGGTATCATTTTTAAAGGAGCTGTAGTTAAGTCGATCCAACTGTAGAAAAATGTATGGATTAATTGTAATAAGCCAATTGGTCGGTGAGCTACCTGTAATACATCATGTGGTAGGTGCTTTAAATGATGGGTTTGGGAAACACAATCACCCTTGGCTTGGGTATTACAGGCCCACATCGTCTTTTATTAACAAAACAAGCACTTACATAGCACAACATTTCAACTACAAAATGTGTAGTAAGGCAGTCATTTGTCTCCGAAGAAACCTCAGGACTTATTTTTTAAAGGTACTGAATCCTCTTCACGGCTAAAATAAACTGTTCAGGGCCGGGGATTTAGCTCAGTGGTTCTGGCGCTTGCCTCGAAATTGTAAGGTCCTGAATTCAATCCCTGGTACCAAAAAAAAAAACCCTATTGAAATAATTTTCCACATGATTTCATGAAAGTGTTCACTATCACTGTGATGACTTAATTGCCTAGATTCAGGACTCTCACTTTTGCAACGCTCTTCTTCAGTTTATAAATAAAATACAACCCCCTCGCTAACAGAATGGTAAAGAATTAATCATTACAAGTATCAATGAAAGAATGATCCATCTTGGTAGAATTACTGTACTTGTCAGACTTTCTTTAGTATTTGCATAAAGAGTATTTAGTAGAAAATATCTCCTGGGCATTGTTATTATTGACTACTACAGGTACACACACACACACACACACACACAATGACGGCATGAGCTATTCATTATTCTAGAAAACTGCTGCCCAATGAAAAAGTTCTATAATTCTTTCTGTCCACAGAGGTGCCACTAGCCACATGTGGCTGTTGAGCACTTGAAACGCAACTTGTGTAATGGAAATTTTGAGGTTTTAGTTTTATTAATTTAAATTTAAATAGCCACACATAGTAGTTACCACATTGGACAGTACAGTTCTAGAATTACGAAGTGATCACTATATTGTCCGCAATCATGCCACACTCTATTTTGAGGAACGCCTAGCAGATGTAAAACTTCTAGAACCACTTAATAAATGTTGCTCTCTACACTTCTTTGTGAGATATAAGCATGTTGACATTTTAACTTTGCAGGTGGGGCGTATTATAGTAACTATAATCCCTATCTACAATGTAAGTAGAAATAGAATGGAAGCTCTGGATGGGTGGGAAAGGGATTTGAGAGTAACTAACCCTTGGCCCTGCCATTTCCATGCTTGCTGACCAAAACTGAAGTCACCCAGGCAACTTTAGATAAGGATGGGCTTCAGTAGAATTACCCATTGCCCGGTTCAGACAGGATTCACATTGGAGTCTTCTGTTTGTGACTCTTAGGATTGCCTACCTGTCTACCACTATCCCTTCCCCACATTTCACCAACTCCATCCAGAAATTCGAGTCCCTCAGATCATAGTATCTAATGTTTGTGGTCCCACAGTTTTTGTCTTAAGCCTGAAACACCCCAGAATGCACTTTGTGCTTGCATGTTTTAAAAACACTCTCCTGGGGCCAATGTGACTTTGAAGTACTATAGGAGCAGGCTAAACGCTTGTTAAACTCTTATTGAAAGGAGGATTTTGCCGGGGATTTAGCTCAGTGGTTCCACCGCCTGCCTCACGGGCACAAGGTCCCGAGTTCCATCCCTAGTACCAAAAAAGAAAAAAGGAGGATTTTATGGACTGAGACTTTGGGGATGGTTTCAGGTAATTACTGCCTGGAATGCTGAAAAGTAGGTCAGAGTCATCAGTTAAATCCAGTTAAATTGTTGAGTTGGAGGAAATTAACCATCCTTACGCCTACATATTGGATACACTGCAGCTATTAACTCCCGAACATTGAAGCTAGGAAGTCATTGGGGGTTTTCTCTCTTAAAAGCTGACTAAACTATTTTCAGGTGTGCCAATTCCTCCACCATAACCAAAGGACCCGGTGTATTTCAGATATTAAATTCTTTTGACTTGGATTTAGGTACCAGTCTCAATCTTTTCCTAAGGTTGTGACACACAAATGATTGATTTTGCTGGCTCCTCACACAAAAAGTTTAGAAAGGACCCTGTGACTTGAATTTCTTGGTTGCAAGCTGCAAACACTGACAATGGTTAACATAAGCAAATAGGGATTGTACTGCAAAGATACCAAAGAAACAGCTGAAAATCAGGCATGGAGAAGGCTGAACTAGGGCACTTCTGGTCTTGGCAGAGGGAGAGGTCTACAGTTCTTCCAAGCTACTACTGCTGGAGGGAGAAAAATCCAATTATTTTTTCCCTCACTTTTCTCCAAAAGAGACAAAGATGAAGAAGACAATCTTTCCTGGCAGTTCCCATATGGCAAGGGCTCCTTAGGCCATATTTCCAGCTGCACCTTTAACTCTTAGCTTCACTCATCATGAGTACACCCTGCTTTTCCATCCATATCATCTAGTGAAGGAGTGTCCCTGGACAGTTACACTACCCCTCTGGAAGTCTCAGAATGTCTTCCCAGCTAAGTGCCACTTGTGAGGGCTTCCTTACGTGGCCTATTTTTATTGGCTTAGCAGATGGAGCATGACCAGGCTTAACTAAATGACAGCTTTCTGATAGGCTTGCTCACGGTCTGATACACCCGCTCTGCCCAACAGAAAAGTTCTGCATTGAGTATGAGCAAATCATCTAGATTTCTCTCTTGGTTATATTTGACTGCAAGGCATACAAAGTACAGTCCTTGCCCAGCATAGATGCACAAAGGCCTGGAGAGGGAAGTGAGAGTAGAAAGAAAGTGGGAACCCTGGGACAAAAGGAATGAGAGTAGAAAAAAAAGAAACATGATCAGAGCTTGCCTTAGTTACTTTTCTCATTGCTGAGACAAAATACCCGACACTCAAAGTTAAAGGTGGAAAGGTTTATTTAGCTTACAGTTTGGAGAGGTTTCAATCCACAGTTGGCTGGATCCAAGGCAGAATGGCACATGGCAGAGAGGCTTCGAAGAGGAGAACATAGTTCCTTGCAGTCAAAGACAGCAAAAGCAACAAGGGACCTTAACAGCTTTTTTGTGCCCCTTTTATCTTATCCAGACTACTTAAAACAGGTAAGCGCTCACACCCTTAATCCTAGTGCCCTTGAACCTAGCATTGCACCATAAAGCAATCACATACTCTAAATTCAGCCATCTCTGAAAAAGCCCCACCACACCTGCATGAGACTTTGGGGGGACACTTAGACCCAGGCCATGACAGGGCTGCAGAGCAAGAGCAGAGAGACTACTCCCAGCATGTGCAGACGACGGGCCAAGGAGGGGGCAGCCCGCGATGTTTCCTTTGGAAGAGGCTATGATGTCACGGCTGCAGCTACATCTTCAGCTGCCTTCCAGGGGAGGATAGATATCTTCTATTTCTCTGGATGGCTGCCTAAATTTCTGCACTTTACCTGAGATAACCTGAGTGTTTTCCTATTCCTTGAGCCCAGAAATAACCCAACACAACACTTCTCACTCCCCAACTGGCTTTTATCTCTCCCATTCTTACTCTCCAACCATCAATCCTGTCAACATTTCCTCCTCTCTTTTCAGTAGCCATCTCTTTCTTCAGGGTCTCTTTGCTGTTTGTGGCATCAAAAATACATCTCTTCCAGACCTCTGCTAATCCCTACCACTGATTTCTGACTTACCTCTCAGCGCCTGATACAACCAACTTTGTTTTGCTTTTGGTTTTTGGTACTAAAAATTGAATCCAGGGCCTTTACCATCCCCAATCCTTTTTTATTTTTTATTTTGAGACTGGGTCTCTCTACATTGTTAATTTGCCCAAGCTGGGCTCAAATTTGCAATCCTCCTTCATGAGCCTGGCAGAATACTAGAATTATAGACATGCGCCACCACACTGGCACAAAAGGCTCACTCTGGATGAGTTACTATAATATGTGATTTTCCTTCACCCACTAGAGTCACAAAGATCTAAGGGAGAGGATTTGATGGGAGAGTCTTTGGCCTGAATTGGAAGTGTGGATCAAATTATGGGCTCATAGATCTTAGATTTGGAAGCATCAATCATGACAAATCGTATAGTCCAACCTCAAGCCTGAAGCTAGATTGTCCTCAACTACATACTGAAGAGGTAGTCCCTCAGCCTAAGGCTGGGAACTTTCCAGCCTGGCAGGTCAGGACTTCACAGTGTGGCCCAAACCACTCCCCGCAACATCATTACATTTAGAATTTTCTCTTACTGTGGCAAATGCTAGCTCCACATAATTTTCACTTGTAAGTCCTTGGTAAACAACAGAAAGCTGAAACAGAATAAACTCAGTTTTCTTTCACAGCCAATCTTCTAAAAGTTTAAATATCATTAACATGAGTTTTTTTCATACTTACATTTCAGATGTTCCAACCTGTCATCCTACCCTGGCTGGTCATATCGTTCTTATACATACTACTATTCTCTTTTAAAATTTAGCAGCTGGAATTAAGCAAGTCACAACCATTTCTATGAAGCTAAAGAGTAATCTTTGTAACTCCTATTACAGTATCAACTTTGTTAAACCTGTGTCCTCCCGATCTGTATTTTCTCTGGTCTCCCTACTGCCCTCTGCCGGTAGCTAATATTTTTGAAAGTGAATAGAGGGAGCTTAGGCAAGAGAAAAAGATTAGAGAAAGAAGAGATGCAGTAAAGAGGTGAACATTTATGTATAAATTCCCAGCCTCATGAAGTCTGAAATCTAATTAGGAAGACCAAAAATATGATGAAAAACTAACAAAAACCATAGTAACACCCAAAAGTGGTAAATAAAATAAATTCTAAAGTATTTGGGAGAACTAGGTACAGAAAGGCTAGAATAGAAAATATTTAGAAATGGGAGTAGCCTCAGCTTTGGGTAGGAAACATCAGGAAATGGAAAATGAATAACTTCGACACAGTAAATTTGAGAGATGCATCAAAAACTGAAAACATATGCCAAGGATTTAGCTCAGTGGTGCCACACCTGCTGCACAAGTGCAAGGTCTTGAGTTCAGTCCCTGGTACCAAACAAAACAAAACAAAACTGAAAATATAGTAGACTTTGGACAAAAATCTCAGGGTTAGAAATAGACTTTTGAATGATCTACAAATATATATGATGTTGTATAGGATTGCCTTTGGAAGGAGATTGGAATAAAGACTATTAGAGCACAGAATGTGATTAGTCATTTAACGTAGTTCATGAAATCAAAGAATGTAATGGAGAACCACAGAAGGATGTGTATCAGCCAATGCTCACTAGAGAAACTGATTTAATATAAGATATATAGATAGATATGTTGTATATCCAGTGGTATGTTGGTTTATGAACTTCATTTGTTTTACGATTTGAGGGAAGACGGCTGCATTTGTGTTTGTGTGGGGAAGATGGCTGTGGTCGTGTTTGTCACCCAATACAGAGATTGCAAATGGAAGCAAAATTTTGCTGAATTCTTGTCTTTTCAAACTGAATTGTTTGCAAACAGAAGTGATCATGAACCAAGGCATTGTATGTATAGATTTACAAGGTAGGCTTACAATGGCCACCTGCAGAGTCAGATGTGGAACAGTGCCAAGGTGCACTAGAGATTCAAAGGATCCAATCAAAAATCAAAGGCCTGGAGCTCACTGCAGAGTCCCATGTGAGTCTGAATCTGGAAACCAGCAAAGAGTTTGCACTGCAAGGCTGAAGAGTCTGCACTGGAAGCCTGGAGATGGACATCCAAAAGCAATGGCAAAGACTGGAGCTCCTCCAAAGAAAACAGAAGTGTGGGGGCCTGGTATTTAGCTCACTGGTTTCGCTCCCTGCTGCACAAGTGCAAGGACCCAAGTTCAATCCCCGGTACCAAAAAAAAACCAAACAAACTACAACAACAAAAAAACCAGAAGCGAGACTTCCTTCTTCTTTCCTTTTTTATTCCATCCAAGCTACAAGCCTATTGGCTGGTGCCTCCCACAGCCAGGCTGTCTTTCCTCTTCAGTAAGTTCATTATTTAGAAGCACCCAGAGCTACACTACGCTGATTAACTGTGTGTTTCTTACTCAAGTTGACATCACAGTTAACTATCACAGAAAGTCAAGAGTTTGATTGGAAATAATAATAAGAAGTAGCTCATGATAGATGTCTATCTCGAGGGGATTCCAGGCAGAAATTCAAACTGTGGTCCTTGCCCTACTCTTGTATGAATAAGTAGAGCCCAGGAACAGGCTTGTTTCAAAGGAAATGAGTTCAAAAGAAACTGGTTATTTTCCATTTCTACTATTTCTCAAAACTGGGTTGAAATTCCAGGAGGCAGGAAGGAGCTGTTAGAGCTGTTAACTAGCTTAGTGTTCTCTGCTTAAGAATCTTCTGGGAAGGAAAGAGTTCTTATCTCCCTATTCTTATCCTTTCTTCTTGTGTTTTCTTTTGTGTTTCTAAGCTTGACTATAATATGTGTGAGTCTTTCACAGTGGGCTATTTTCTTTTATCTGGCTGCTCTGACTGTATACTCATAATAACTAAACTACAGTAAGTCCCTGACTTTCAAACGTTTGAGTTGTGAACTTTCATGGATTGGAAAGGACCTTGAATTATGAACAAATTGCAGAAGTAGCTCACGTGTCTGCCAGACTATCACAGTTGTATGGCTGTGTGCTCACTGCACAGTGCGATGGTGTACTGTAGCACGGAGCTCAGTCAGAGTCCGGGGAATCTGGAAGCAAGAGGAAAGCAGCAGTGATGTGGAAGGCACTGCTAGGAAGTGCCAAGCAACATAGTTATATATGTGCGTCAGAGGTGTATAAGAGTCACTTTGTCAGACTTAGAACGAATCCAACTTATGAACGTTCTCCAAAACCTGACCGGCATCCACTTTGCTTCCTTTTGCTTTTTGTTAAAAAGGAAGACGTCCCCTTCCTGTGTAAGGCCAGAGCCTCTACTGCTGTTAATGGTACCTCCTTCCACTTCCTCAGCAACCTCTCTCCTAGATCTTCAAACACCCTCAAGCTGTACCATCGGCACAAATGTTCTTCAATCTCTGCCATCATTTAGAAATCCTCCTGCCAGATAGGACTGTTAGAGGAAAAAACAAAGATATGAGCTCAACAGGACAGGTTTATTTCAGAACAAACCTAAAAGGGACCACCCTGGTACTTAGACCCAGACCAGTAACTCCTCCTCGTATAGGCTGTAAAATCCTTCTTTTTTTTTTTGGTACTGGGGATCAAATTTGGGACCTTGCACTGGCGAGGCAGGAGCCGGAACCACTGAGCTAAACCCCTGGCCCCCAGGCTGTGAGGTCTTTTACAAGGTCATGAACATAGAGGGGGCTGTGAAAGGAAAAGGGCAACGTGGGACTTTCGAGGGGGGGAGTGGAGTGGAAAGGAGTTGTGCTGCCTGCCAGAGACAGGGCTTGAGAAAGCACAAGGAGTGGTGGCTGCCTGTCAGGAGCGGGGCTAGGAATGATGGGAGGGGGGGGGGCATGGTCACATGATTATACATCTTTAGCAGGGGTAAAAGCAGAGAGTGATGGAAGAGACTTAAAATGCTCTCTGGTCAGCCTAGGATGGCAGTGGTGAACTCCTTCAAGCACACTTTCTCTTTCCCCCTTCACACTTAAACTGTTTGAAAGGGTGGTCTACACTGGCCTCTTTACTCCCACACTCTCTCCACTCCGGCTTCTACTCCTACTACTCCACTGAAACTGCTCCCACTGAGGACAATGAAGGACCTAAAATCCGGTGGACCTTTACAGGTCTTTACCTGATTTGACCTTCCACCCGAACTCAACACTGGTGACCCCTTCATCCTTCTAGGAATGCTCTTCCCTCAGTTTCCCTGAGATCGTGATTCTGGGTCTCCTACTCCTTCTTCCTCTTCCTCTTCTTCTTTTGAGACGACACCTTGCTACATAGTTCAGGCTGGCCTTGAATTCACTATGTACTCCAGGCTGGCCTCAAACTTGCTTCAATCCTTCTGCCTCAGCCTCCCAAGTCCTGAGATTACAGGTGTGTGCCACCATGCCCAGCATCCTGAGCTTCTTGTCCTTGGCTCTTCCCCTAGGTGTTACCAGTTCTGCCTTAAATTCTACTTCTCCTTAGACTCTTCTTAGAGTCTCATATGCTCCCATGACTGTGATAACTCTATACATGGTCATGTCCCCAAATCTCAGAACCCAACATCACTCCTCAGTTCCTGACCTACATACTAATTAATCAACCAAAAGGAGGATTTCTCCTTCCCCCTAAACTCGCTTTCCTCTTTGTTCTTTCTTGGAGATAAGCATTCTTGACTCCCTTCTACCTTTTCTGCTATTCCTCTTAACCCTAACCTATACTTTGTAGCTAGAGGATTTTCCAATTTAATCAACAAAGGATGTAAACAGAGTCAACAGAGGATTTAAATTTAGTCAACCCATTCTCTTCCTTCAGATTTAACTCTGCCTTTGAATAGCCTTTGGGACGTAGTCTGCATTTCTTAACATCATAAGGCCCTGCCTGTATCCACATTGTCTCTCTGCAGTGTTGCCACCGTATTTTACACTTCAGCAATCATCAGCTCTCAACTTTTATTGACACAGCCTCTGATGCTTCAGAGCCTTTGCACATGTTGCTTACTTGTGCCTTGGACTCTTCTCCAGCTTCTTTGCTTGTCTTTGTTTATGCTTCACACACTGAGCTTGGAGAGAAGTCTCATTCTTCTCCAATGGTCTTCCTGACCTCCTGTGACCCATCCTGGTTTTCTTTTACCTTGTGCTTACTCTCAAGAAAGCATTTATCACAGTGTGCTACAAATGCCTTGATTCATCTATATTTTAATCAGATGATACTGAAAGCAGGGAACAACTTGTTCACTAGTCTATCTCCTCTCCCCCTTTCTTTTGCAGTACTGGCAACTGGAACCAGGGCTTCTACACTGAGCTACATCCCTAGCCCTTTTTAATTTTTTTCTTTTGAGACAGGCCCTTCCTAAGTCACTAAGTTGTCTGGGCTGGGCTCAAACTTGTAATCTTCCTACCTCAGCCTCCCAGAGAGCTGGTATTACACCTATATACCACTGACCCTTGGCTAGTTTACTCCCTCTATATATTACAATACATGGCACAGGTTAGGAAATCAATAAATATCTGTGGAATGAATGAACAGGGATGTTAGATTATGTCAGAGAGGTTTCATGTGAATTAGAAAGCAATGTAGGGAAATGGAATGTCCACACAATTTAAAATCAGAGAAGTATATCAAATCCCACTCTTTGTTTCTTAGCCAGCTATAAGCTTGTGAACAATCTACTTAACTTCTTTGATTAGGGAGCCTAATAGGTGCCAGGCATTGTGCTAGGTGCTGCCAATCCAAGGGTGAAGAAAGACACAGTAATGCCTGAAAGCAGCTGAGTTCAAAAATGTGTGGTAGGTGAGAGGTGGGAGGAAAGAGAGGCAGGAGGACTTCCCAACTCCAATTTCAAAGATAACATGTGAGAAGGACTATAGGTAAGTGAGCACGTGCTTCCTCAGGTGAAGGGAAATTTGTTCAGTGGGATAGATGGGATGAGAAGATGAGACAGGAGAGAGCAACAGGAGGCCACATTGTGCAGGTCCTTTACAGTGTGCATTTTGAGGTTCATTCTCAAGGCCATGGAGTTAGAACTCAAAAAGTTTTAAGCAGCAGAGTGCCAGGATTATAATTCCATTATAGAAAGAGATTACCTAGGCAGCTACATGGAGAATGGGTTCAAAGATCAGAAAGAATTTGGTGATTAGTTGCATGAGAGAGGTGAGGGAGGGACAAGGAAGAGCAAAGGAAGTACTAAGTTTCTGGTATTGGCAATTGGTTTATAGAGGTGCTATTTGCTGAGCATGAAAATACAGAAGATGGAGAAGCTTTTGAACAGAAGATGTTTCTGTGAGGGAGATCTGTTACCAGGAGCAGGATGAGTGGAAAGGAAAAGCACATAGTTGGGAGAACAAGCTAAGAACTTTTTGCTGTAGTTTAAGTGTGAAGCCATAGGGCCTGAACCAGGATGAGCAGCTGGAATAGAAGGGAAGGGGCCGGTGTGATGGAGGAGTACAGCAATAACAGACAGGGCCTCCTAATTACGAGAGTCTCGGTGCATGGGAGTGTGACATTAAATAGCTGGATTAGGAGAGCTGTTCTGAAGATCTTCGGAAGCCAAGAATTGAGACTTGATTCAGTATCCAGAAAAAAAAAAACCACTTTAAAATATTCCTAAGGAGGGGCTGGGGGTGCAGTTCAGGAGTAGAGTACTTGCCTGGCATGTGTGAGGCTCTGGGTCCAATCTCCAGCACTGAAAAAAAAAAAAAAAACCACCTCTGAATAAAGTAATTTTTGAGGAACATTAGTCTAACAAGAGGATACAAGGGATAGACTGGAATGAGGAAAGAATAGTGGAGGCCACAAGCAGAATAGCGTTATTGTTCAAACATAACTCTATGAGAATTTCAGCACTTCCAAGGAAGAATATGACGCTTGTGACTCATTCAATATGAGGTATAAAGGAAAGGACCCAAAGGACATACAACTATGCTCAGGGATTGTGTTTTGACATAAATACCTCTAGCAGACAATGGACTTCTTAAAAACATGTCTTATTTTTTTTTATATCTTCAATATATAGCTCAGATTAAGGCACAGATCAAGTCTCAATATTGTTGAATGACCTACACAACGAATAAATAAGATGGAAATGCAGAGCATACATGAAAGCAAGATAGCTTGGGGAAGGTTTGGAATTTGGCTGTGAAATGTTGCATTTAAGAGCAGACATCTAAAGCATTCATTTGTAGCCAGGTGTGGTGGTACATACCTATAATCCCAGCACCAAGGGCCAGCAGGGCTACATAGTGAGTTCAATGCCAGCCTGAACTACACAGCGAGACCCTGTATCAAAAATCCAAAAATAATAAAATGAAATACCCATTTGTAAATATCTTCTAGAAAGAGCGAATGCTCAGAAGTTCAGGAGAGAGAAGAAACATGGGAGAGGCCCAGTGGAGAGTCATCAGTGTTAATCATCTCTCCCACTCCTCACCTTCACTCCAAGTGAAACAAGACTAGAATCTTCACGGCTTCATATCCAGTGCAGTGTGGCACACTGCACAGCCATTCCAAGACCCAGATTCCTTCCACTGCAAGCACCACCTCTGTGAATGCATGGCCTCAAGGGTGACAGCAGTGGGGAGCACGTGAGTGACTGCACTAGAGATCTTGTGCATGGACTGGAAGTGCTTTGTGTCACTTCTACCCACCCATTTTTGTTGTCTCAATATCTTTACACTCCAGACTGATTGTATGGAAATGTCCATTTGCCTTCTCAATCCATGCCCTGCCGTCCTCTGCTCTGTGTCTTGGGAGACTGGTCCCTAGGGATGCAACTAACTGGGCCTCCTAAGCCTCCGGCTTCCCAGCTGGGTCAGAGGATGAGAGGTACCAGCAGGAAGGTATGAATGAGAAGAGAGAGAGTGGAGGTGTACAGGTACCACCTTATCCTCCCAATGCCCACTGACACTTTGTCACTTTCTCCCTGTAGATACTTTATCCATAATTTCTGGCAGGGGCTGCATTTTTCTACAGCCATCGCTTTTCTTGAGGAGTTTCTATTCTATAGCTCTAGCTCTGGCTGGCTTCCAGAAATGTTCTTCCCTTCAATCCTGGAAGTCTCAACAGGCTTCCTGCAGCTACTCGTCCCTGGTTGCTTTCTATTTCTTGTTGGGTCCCTTAGTATTGTACATTCTTCGGTAACATTCTTTTTTGTTTTTTCGGTACCGGAGATCGAACTCAGGTCCTTCCACTTGCGAGGCAGGCAGCGGAACCACTGAGCTAAATCCCTGGCCCTTCAGTAACATTCTTTTGTTAAATCACCCCTTGCTTAATCTCTGTTAAGTCTTCTGAGCATGCCATGTGCTATGTGCTAAATCATTCATGAAGATTATTTCATTTTAAAAAATAATCATAAGAAATAAACACTATTATTATCATTCTCATATACAGAAAGAAGAAAGAAAGAAAGAAAGAAAGAAAGAAAGAAAGAAAGAAAGAAAGAAAGAAAGAAAGTAATTATAGAACAGCAGCAGCAGGAAGAGGAGAGAGAATGGAAATATTAGTGAGTGGCTTTAGGAGCCAGACTCGCTTGACATACTACGTAGGGCATGGCAGATGAAACCGGGGCCGAGGGTCCCTGAGGACGAGCTTTAGATGACTAAGTAGGTCACCCGAGTTGAAAAAGGAAAAACTGGTTTCCCATTTACATTTATAAAAACAGATAAATCGAGAATGTGGTTCTTAATACACAACAGTCCCTGAGTTTTCACATGGGAGTTCTCAAATGATAAGAACTGGGTATTACTAATATCATCTGTCTAACCATTACGAAACTTCTATGTAGCAAGCAACAAAAAACAGCAGCTAAGTTAGATAGTACAAGTTCACACTACCCACTGTATGAAACACTGTAGGGAGTTTTTCTATAAAACTCCTCCAAAAAGATATCTTGAGATCCTAACCACTAGTGCCTCTGAATGTGGCCTTATTTGGAAATACGGTGTTTTCAGATGTAATCAAATTAACATGAGGTTGTATACTTTCATCCTAAATGACTAGAGTAGGGTTCACCCAACCCAACATGACTGGTGTGCTTCTAAGTAAAGAAAACAGCTCCAAAGGGAGACTAGTACGTGCCTCACTAGAGTGAAGTAGCAACAAACCAAGGGATGCCAAGAATTACCAGCAACATTTGAAGGTAAGAGGAAGGTACAGATTGATATTTAGACATATCAAAGTACTTTGGTGAGAGGAAAAGAAACATATGCAATGACATTCTTTTCATACATGGAGGAATCTTCAGTCTGGAAATTAAAACCAGCTCTGAGAAGACACTTCATGATGGTCATTGTATGAAGGCGAAGGAAAGACTTTGTTTTTTTCATGGTCTGTTTTCTGGAAGTCAAAACAATCCAAATAGGCGAGGGCTAGAATATCTTCTGTATCTATCCCAACAGAGTAAATTAGAGTTTAACATTTCACAATCTCATGACACAGCACTAATTAGAATTCAAAAGGCCATTCATTCTTGTTAGCAGTTTTTTACCTACTGAAATCAGATATGCTATCACAGATAACCTAAGACAGTGATGGCGAGCTGTCTAGAGCTTTCAGGGTTAATAAACATCTCGCTGCGGCATGGGTACCATAGGTCCGCTATCACTGGCCTAAGACATGGCAACCCCAGAGATGACCTGAAATGGAGGTACCATCAGGGGTGTGCTTTGATACTTTCTTATTTCCCTTCCCTCTCTCTCACCTCCAGATGAGCCCTTTTCCCAACCATCTAACTTAGGCACCACTCAACTAACATTTTTTGAGTATGAACGATACGCCAAGACTGCTTTTGATGCTGGAATACAGTGATGAACAATACTGAGCCCTAACCTGACACCCAAAATTAAAGGAGGAAAGATTTATTTCAGCTCACAGTTTGTAGAGATTTCAGCTCATAGTTGTCTGCCTCCAAGGCAGGGTGACATGGAAGAGGGCCATCACAGAGGAGAAACAGTTCATGGCAGTCAGAAGACAGCACAGCAAGTCACCAGTAGCAAGTGGCAAGAGTCTTTCTGTCCTTTATATTGTGTCCAGGCTACCCCACCCATGAGTCAATCCCAATGTCACACAATCTACATCCAGCCACCTCTGAAAAGCCCCACCTATGACTGCATAAATCTTTGGGGGGACATCTAGACACAAGCTATAACAGCTACTTAACAATAGATTACTGCAGAAAGCTTCAAGCTCTTCTATGTACCACTAACACAACAGGATACACTTCTAGTCCATTTTAATAGTTGATTTACTTTTGTCCCCACATATCTTAGCTTTTTAAAGGCAATATGTGACATTTGGCTTTGCATGTCCAATATTTGGCACAGTAAGAGCTTCAGAAATGTCTGCTGAGTTAATAACTTCAGGTACTTTGGCAGTGCACCCTTAATCTGAGAAAAGCTTTATAGGGGGCTGGAAAATGCTCATGATTAAAGAAGAGAAGAGAAAGGTAAGATGTGGTATATTTCTTTGTTTTTCTTTGTTTTTGTGTGTGTACTTGCATGAGAAGAATGGGGTGGAGTGTCTCCCAAGCAACAGGATGAATGTCTTAATTGAGGTATCTTGAATTAGGCGACTGATAAAATTCATAGCCAATATGTTGGAATGTGACATTTAATCTGTGTATTGAGGTGGGGAAGAAATGACAAATTGATTTAACTTTTTTTTTTCTCACAATGAAACAATGATCCATATGCTGGTTGTATATGTTGTATATGCTGGTGGTATAATGTTGTCAGGAAAAATGTTCAGGTATTATAGGCAGCTAAGTTAGATAAAAATTAATACGCAGTCACAGTGAGATTGGGCCCTTGGGAAGTCAGCACCGAAGATGAGATACAAAGATTGTGGCTGGTGTTGACTCTGAACAACCATGTCTGCATGCCTTCCTACACATAAACAGCTTGAGCTTATACTGTAATCAGCACCACCTGGCCCAGTGGGGCCAGATAGGCATCAGACACATGGCATGTGACCAGAGCATTAGGACGCATACTCTCCTCCCTTCCCCAAAATGCCTTTGTTCTTTGCATGTTCCTTGCTATATGACTTGTTTCCCTATTGAATCTCTATTAGCTAAGCGTCTATACTTGTAATCCTATATGTTGATTGCAGTCTGACCCACTCAGGACCCCCTCCTGGAAACCCAAGACCTATTCCCCTTATTTCTAATAAAACTCCTAACTTCCTCCTTTGGTTCAGGACTTCATTCTTTGATGTTGTGAGACCACGAATTCTGCATATCTAACAGGTTGGGAGTTGTATTTTTCCTCTTTGCCTAAATCAGACAAGTTAAATATGTTAACCCCAAAACCCTGCCTTGAAACATAAAGCCGAGTCCGAGGCTGTGGACTGCGGTCGAGTCCTTTCCTGGACGGGCTGCTGATCCCGAGTCCCCAAGTCCACAGGGAGTTCCCACCGTGACAGCCGCAGTGAGGGAGAGGAAGCCCCCAGCCCAAGCGAAATTCCAGACCGCACAGCGCAGAAGGCTTCCTGCAGCTCCCGGGTTTCCCTTGGGTCGCTGGCGCACTGCAGCGAGCGGGCGGGCGCCAGGCCCGGGAGGGCGGCCCCAGGCTGAAGCCCCTGCGCAGTGAGCGAGCCTCTGGCGCCCAATCTGTCCCGCAACCCGGAAGCAGTTGCGGGTGGCGCAGCGCTGGGGTTTGGGGTTCCGGGTCGGCCGCGCAGCAGCCGGACCGGGGCAGTGGGAGGTAGCGACTCCGCTCCCGGGCCACATGGCTGAGAGGAACGCAGGGAACGACCAGAGGCAGGTGAGGCCGCGGCGGGGCGCCGATCCTCCAGACTCAGCTCGGCCTCGCCTTGCGTCCTGGGCCTGCTCCGCCCGGGGCCCTCGAGTTCGCATCAGCGCGGCTGCCCGGCTGCGCTGTAGTCCGCGTGCTGGTGCGCCGGTCTCTCCTCGGGCGGTGTCCTCATTAGTCATCAGCACGACCCTGGGCCGCTCCTGGCCGCAGGCTGAAACTCGGTCCGTCCCAGGCCCTGTAGCGGCCGAGTCACCTCAGACTGGCCTCTTAAGAGCCCGTGTTCGCCTTTGCAGTTAGGGTCACTCAGACCCCTGACTTCGCTCGCGCGCCCACCGAATGTCACCGTCTTCGTGATTTTGAACCTGCGCCTGGGCTTAGTTCACGTGGGGGCTCATGTGGCTTTTCCTACTGGGCCACGAGGGCAAAATGAGATGCTGTAAAGTCGAATGCAATGCATACTTTGTGTCCCATTTTTCACCGTTAGGTGCAAGGTTTTTTCCCCCTTTTAATCCCAAACCAAGAGAATAATTTCTGAACTGTTTTGAGGCTTGATTACCAAAAATACAAGAAATTCTATCGGCTTTGGGCCCAAATTAAAAAAAAAAAATGTCAGGAACAGATAACAAGTTAGATACCCAGCAAGAATATAGAGACAGTGGCAAGGCTGTTAGGGCTGGGCGTGGGGTGGGAGAATTGCCAGTCAGAAAAGATGTATTTATCACATGAACCTCATGACAGGACATAGAAACGTGCCTGTATCTTTTTGCAAAAGAGGCCAGAACCACAGCCTTGCACTGCTAAGGCTAGTCCCAGTCCTGGCAGCAGGGTCAGGAAAGCACTCAGGAAAGTAGAACGTGGTGACCCACAGGTATGAACATATGACATCCCGAGGTTTATCAGGGGATCCTTCATCCAGGCTAGTGATGTTGAATCCTAATACCGTATAAAATAGCGAGGACTGGTTTTTAGGGTATTTACATTTGTTGACTTTAAAAAACCATCTTTCAGAATGAAGAAATTGAAGCACTGGCAGCCATTTATGGCGAGGAATGGTGTGTCGTTGATGAACGGGCCAGAGTGTTTTGTATTAGAGTTAGCGATGACAAAGATCATCCCAAATGGACAATTTGCTTGCAGGTATTTTTTTTTCTCCTGCTTCTCTACAGCTACTTTCAAATTATGTGATTGACCACTATTCTCGTGATTATTTTTGCATGAATTACAGCATTTTCTAAAATACTGTTACTGGCTTTTGTCACGGCATGATTTCTGATCTAAACAGGAGTGGTTAAATCTCAAATCACCCTCAAATCATGCTTTCATTTTGCTTCAATATTTCTTGACCCGTTCTTTTAATTATTAAAAGTCTTAATGTGACATTGACAGAGTTGAGTTTCACTTCCTTTCATTTTTCCATCCAGCTTATAGAAGAGAGTGAAAATGGAAAGATGGTTAACGTTTATAAGGAACAATAGGTTAACAATGTGGATGATTTATAGAGTAGATGCTCATTCCTTTAGTGAGAATAGTGGTTAGGATATAATTAATGTGGCTTTCTGTGTTAGTACTTAAAAAATTTTTATTAGTGCATGCTTGCAGTACATGCAGTTTACAGTCATCTTTGGGCAAGGGTACATGCACTTAGTACAGCTATTTTGTTTTTTAATCCCCTGACCTCTCTCTCCCAGCCTCTTCCTCCAGTTCCCCTATCCTGATTTTCATTCGCGTTGATATTATTAATCTTTTGCTCATGGTATGGCATATAATGTTTGTATTTGTTAAGGTTATTAGGTTCCTCTACATGGCATATCTTTTTTTCTACTTATTTCTCCTACCCCTCATCTTCATTAGTGCTTATTCTTTGATGACTGCCTGTACTTTCAACATAAATACTAATAAGTTGAAATTTTGTCAGTATTTTTTAAAATACTGATTTGAGAAGAAATGTGGATTGTTTGCTATTATATGTTAGCTTTTTACATACCATATTCAGCAGTATCTCACAATATTCTTTTAGTATTTCTTCAAAAAATATCTGAAAAATATTATAATGTCATCGTCCATTTGGAATTAGCATATCATGCCCCTGTTCCAGTTTTCCTTTTCCTTTCATCTCTGGTCTCTTTACCCTTTTTGTTCTAACTTTCATTGCTTTTATATGTGATCTGGAAATAATTAGCTTTTCCTTAAAATATGGGCAATATCACTAACAACTAGTTTAGAAGCATAAATATGAGGTGAGGACTTGCTCTTAAGATCTAACAAAACAATGGTTTGGTTTTGGGTTTGGCAAGCTAAAAATTTGTTCAATGATTGGCATTATGTAAATATAGTTATTTTTAAACCATGATGAAGTGAAGTATAAACAGATTTTTTTAAAACTGCATTATAGGTGATGCTGCCGAATGAATACCCAGCTACAGCTCCACCTATTTATCAATTGAAGTAAGCCATATTTCTACATTTATATTTTTATAAAAAGATTATACTTTCACAGAATTTCTCTGTACTGTGCATTGTGCTTACATAGAATACTTTTTATTAAGATGTATAGAAATTAAGAATACAGTACCTTTTAACATTTCATAGAGCTTTTAAGTAAAAAAGTTAAATGATATGAAAACACTTTAAAATATGCTACTTGTATAAAAGAGGATCATGAATTTCATAGTGATAAAATAGCTATAGAATTCTCTTTAGAGATGGGGAAGAAAACCTTCCTCTTTCTTCAGCCTAGTGATTTGGAAACCCTAGCCCTTAGAGTTTCTCCTATCCTGGTTCTGCTGACCTAATCACAGTTCCTTGGTGAACATCAACCTCAGGCTGCCTACCTTCCAGGAAGTACTTCTAGTGATTGTCCCTCCCCCTTCTCCCTTGTTATTGAAGAACCTTTTTCTTAGAAGTCCAAGCTTAATCTTTATGAATCATGACCTGTTGATGCAAGTGACATGTGATCTGCCTTACCCCTTTGACCTAAAGTAGTAGCATGTATGAACTGTGGGAACAAATTTCTGTAAAAATCTTATTACAATTTTTACCTAGTAACAGTATTATTTTTGAGAGAGGACTTAAAAATCATAACCATAAAAATTGCTAATAAAATGATTCTGTGAATTTTTATTGTAAATAATATAAAATGTTTGTAAGCATAAGTATCCTTTTATATATATTATATATGTGTGAGGTTTTTTTGCTTTACAGTCACGTGGCAGCTGGGTTACTTGTTAAAATTATTTTCAAGATATAAGTTAGAAAAACAGTGGGAACTGCTGGTATTGTGGTAAATATTGTGAACCTGGAAACTTAGATTCCACAATCTGTTCTGTCTCATATGAAAACTTGGGTAGGTTCATGATACCTTATGGAGTCATTTATGTTTTTTAAATAATTAAAACTGAATAATACTGGTGTTGGTTTTATCATGGGTTTTTTTTTTTTGAGAGGATTAAATTAATGCCAGTGAAAGTATTTTGGAACTGTATAGATTTGTACAAGACAACATTTTAATGAAAATGAGTACTTTTAGAAAGTTAAGTAAAACTAGCCAAGCTTGGTGGCATACACCTGTAATCGAAGCACTCAAGAGGCTGAGGCAGAGGATCTCTGGAGAGTTTGAGGACAGCTTGGGCTGCATATTGTGTTCAAGGCCAGCCTGCACTGCACAGTGAGACCCTGTCTCAGAAAAAAAACAAAACAATGAGTAAATTATGTTTCAATTATAAACACAACCCTCCATGATCTTTATTGTGTTTTATTCAATTATAGTGCTCCTTGGCTTAGAGGGCAAGAACGTGTGAATATATCCAACAACCTTGAAGAAATATATATGTAAGTGACAGGTGATTAAAACAATCTATTATTGATTCTGTTTTGGGCATTTGTTAAATATGTGATATGTGATATGTTAGTACCTTTTCTAAACTTTTTTGTGAAACTGCCTTTTCATTAACAAAAATTGACTTGAAGAGACCTGGAATGGTTATGTAATTTTATATACACATTTGATATGACTTCTATTTTTACAAAAATACAGTAATATTTAGAGCTAATAGATATAAAAACACTTAGCTAGCTCATGAAATTCAAAGATATTGCTCTTATTTGTATATTTTCATAGAATATGTAGACTAAAATTTATGACAGCAGAATTCTAACCAGTATTTATTAAATTTACAACATTTAGTTAGTTCTAATTGTTAATTAGTTAATTCTAAAGTTTGGCAGTTTCTCTTGTGTAGGCTATAAGGCTAGAGTTGATACACTGTGTTTTTTCTTCCTGCTTTCATTCATTCAACCAATATTACATGACAGGTACTGTATTAGATCCTGGGTACACATGGTTAGCAAAACCAGAAATGATCCCTTTATTTTCAAGGCAATTACAATTGATAGGAGGGGTGATATTATTATTAACATCATTAATGAATGTAAAACTGTAGCTGTGATAGGTTTTATAAAAGAAAGATAGGCAGTACTGGGCTAACTGAATTTGAAACAAGTCTTCCAGGAGGTCAGGGGGCAGCTTGTTTGACTAAAGGCTAAGTCAGTAGGGCAAAGCCAGCTGCAATGAAGCCATAGCATTTGTAAAGGCTCTGTGTGCAGACATAGTAACAATGATATGGAGAGGGGAGGGAGGGGACACTGAGAGTGAGGGTGAGAGGTAGGCAGGGAAGGTACTATGGAGTTTTGTAGACTAGATTAAGGATTTTTATTTTTTTCCTAAGAAAATTGGAAGCAGAATTTTAAGTAGTAGGGTGCCAGTGATAAGATTTTCATTTTGAAAGATCTTTCTATATCTATGTGGAGACGTATTGGAAGGATAGATGTGGAAGAAAAGATGTGAGAAATCCGTTTGGAGGCTGTTACATTAGTCCAGAGAAGATATGGTTGATTTGGATTGATTTTAATGGGATATATTAATTTATATTAAAACAAATAATATTCTGTAGTACTAATAATTTATAAAATCATAAATGTATTATGATTTTAATAATTTATAGTAAAACAAATGCTATTCTGTAATACTGGTTTATTCTAATCCAGGAACTAGTAAGCATTCTATTATATGTTCTAGGTGGCCACCCCATTAGGTACAGTGATAGTACCCCTTTTGTTTCCCTGGGATCCAGAATATTTAATTAGAAAATAGTAAGTTATTGTGGAATCCATTCTGCTCGTTCCTTCTTGAAAGAAGAATGGTCTCTCTTGGGTCCCCTTGTCGTGATTGTGTGTACCTTCAGAATATAAACATTATTTCATCAATTAAATGGTTTTTTTTTAATATCTATCCACTGGCCACTCCAACTTTTGTACTCTTAACAAGCTTTTTGTGTAATCCAGTTACTCTTATTTGCCAGCTTTTCTCCCCTTAAAGTAGAATAAGTATACTGTACTGCAAATTTGTTCGCCCTTGGCACCTTAATTATACATTTGATGGTCATTTTTAAGCTAGTATCTTAAATGACCTCTGTAACTTGGTGATATTCCTTCTTTCTCAAAAATTTTTCCACACTTGACTTCCATCATGTTAATCACATTCATCACTTAGATTTTTTTTTCCTACTCATGCACAGTGTCATACCTTGGCAGTGGCTACCCATGTACCCTTTCCTTGTTCCCAAAGTTCTTTTTTTGCTAAGAGATAGCAGCCAATAGGAAACAATTTGCCTGTCTTCTCTAACTAGTTCAATTTTACGGGCCACAGATTTAGCTCAGTGATTCTGTTGCCTGCCTTGCAGGCGCAAGGTCCCGAGTTCAATCCCTGGTACCAAAAAACCCCAAAAATACTAATTTTAAGAAGGTTCAAAAATTACAAAGCAGTTTGTTCTAAATATGAAATGTGGGTCATATTGTCTGCTTCTTAAAAGTGCTTGAATAACCCTAGTGTAGTGGTATTATTTTTAAATATGTGGTCTAAATAGAAATATACCTTCTATGGTAGATCTTTTAATAGGTTTTTGTAACAAATTTTAATCATATTTTCTATGTACTTCCAGCAGGGGCAGTAAGTAAAAATTATTGAGCTTCAAAAATTAAAAATACAAATGTGTTCTTAATGTTTATAGTTTTTATGACTCTAAATATTATACACTATGTATTTAGCATCATTTTGAATTTTATTTTTTGCCTAGATAAGAAGATAATCTGTGGTTAGTTGCAACTTATGTAGGAAGGTAAGAAAGAAAATAGTTTTTTTAGTAAACATTTATTGAACATCTCCTGTGTACTAACACTCTGTTAGGAATTTGAGATTTACTAAATAAGATGAAGGGGTTGGGTGTGTAGAATGCAAGAGCACTTGGCTAGCATGCATGAGGCCCTAGGTTTAATCCCCAGCACCACAAACACACACAAATTAAGATGAATGTGTATACAATATAGTGAGATGCTTACTGAGAAGTTTTGTATAGGTGTTATAGTAGCAGTGTTTGAAGTTTTAGCGACTAACTTATCTCTTATGATGTGAATAAGACTGTCAGGGTGGATTCCATTGTGAAGGTGACTTAGTGTACAGAGTTTGCTAGGTAATCAATGGAGGACTTTTCTGGTAGAGAAAACTGTGAGGAAAATCATGTAGGTCTGAAGCAGTTGACATCTTCAGAGTTTAGTGAATTAATATTAGTTCTCTGTTACTGTAACAAATTTTAGATCTCCAGTCTTAACAGTTTTGGAGGTTCCTATCTCATGAGTTGGCCCCATTTCTTGGGGTCTGTAGGAGCCAGCTCATTGTGGCAGGAGCTTATGACAGAACAAAATCCTTACATCATGAGCCAGGGAGTAAGAAGAAGGAGGAAGAGCCTGAGGCTTACCACACATTTCTTTGGGCACACCCCCAGTTATAGGAGAGCTCTGTGGTAGATTCCAGTTTCCTTCTCAGTGCTCTGGTGCAAGGTTGAAGAAAAACTCTTAAGACAGAACTAAAGAGAGAGAGAAATGGGGAGCCAGGATGGCCAGTGCTGAGCAACCAGCAAAGGCCCTAGTCAGTCTAAGCTGCTGATTTTTATTGGTAATCAAATTGGCTTAAATTTGAGCTACGTGCTAAAGGGGAGCTACATGCAAGGACGTGCAGTTGTGCAGTTGCTATGGATATTAATGCAGGTAAGGCTTGTAAAGGAAAAGACAAAGCATTCTTGAATTAGGAACAGAACAGACAAAATATAGGGTTACAATTATAACCTTGTCCTTCTAGTTAAGGTTTTAGTTGTGGGAATAGAATTTGAATGTGAGTTACTCTGATCTCACTTACTATGTTATCTCATATTGAGCCCCACAGCTTCACAGGCCATTACTTTGATCTCAGCTGTGGCCGTTAGTGGAAAGGTCATGCTAACATACACGCTTCTGCAGTGCTTATGAGGTGCTTCTGTAAGTCATATAAGCTTCAGTCAGACTCACTTCTTAAAATGAGCCAGTTGAGGAGTTAACTGTTTACAGCCTACACTGCTTACAGCCTGCTTTGGCCATAATTAATATTGCGGTCCCCTACACCCAGTGACATGAAGACTTCCTGCTACTTACCACCTCTGCAAGGCTCCACCACCTCCCTGTAATCCTACCCTGGGGCCCAAGCCTTTGACAAATGGGCTTTTTTTTTTTTTGAAGGAGGAAGCAGTCATTCAAAATCCAAATTGTAGCAAACAGTTAGATGTTTTTGTTGTTATGACTACAAGGGTCATATTATTCAATTTCATTCTTTAGAAAATGTGATGCCTGAAATTGGGATCAAGTGATTAGTTTAAGGTTATTTATATAGCTTAAACATTATTGTGAATAGCTTTGATGTTAAGTCAACAAATACAAATATTGGAAAATGAAATATACAGATACTAGAGCCATAGGTAGCATTAGGGTCAGAAGTAGCTTGACTTTGTTTTGCTTATTCTAGATTAGGCTACTATTTAAGTTACTCACAAACTAGGTCAAATAAAATATTTGTATTAATCCAAGTTGAAATGAATTTTGTCCCAGGTTGTTTATATTTAGTTCTTTTACCATAATTTAATTTTATAGATAAAAACCTAGCATCTCAATCTATAATGAGTAGTTCTCAAATTTTGTACCAGAGTTTTTAGTATTTGGCATACTTCCTCCAAGGCCATTTGAGGGAGAAGAGAGGTTTAGCAGAGTGGACTCTCACCGTTGTAAGTTTAACTGAGGTCTGTTTCTATAAAAGATTCATTAAGATGACAAAAATTTAAAAACTAGTTGTTTTGGTAAGAATCACTCCAAATTCTAGTGGATAGTTAAAAGATAGGAACAAATTGTTGTCATAAAAGAAAACACAGATACAGTAGTAACAATAATAAACTCGAAAAAACCCCAACCCTCCCCTTCAATTCTAGGAATTGAACCAGGGAGTGCTGCATTCCCAGCCCTTCCTATTTTTTAAATTTTAAGGTGGTCTTTCTAGTTTGCCCAGACTAGCCTTAAGCTTGATAACCTTCTGCATCTGTTTTCCAAGTAGCTGGGGTTACATATGTGTATCCCCTGCCTGATTTAGTGGTAGATTTTCAGGGCCTAAAGGAAAAAAATGACTTTCCTTTTACCCAGGCAACCTGTTATATCCACTGTTACTTTCTTATGTTGAATTTTCAGTGACAGTCTTGTTAAATGCTGGTGAAGAAGGAAGTAGTCAATAAATGATGCTGAGCAGAAGTACTGTTGTATATATTTGTGCAGGAAGCCACGGGCCAGGGAGAGGAAATCTGAAGCAATTTTTCTTTATTATTGTGAAAAATTACTTAGTTGTAAAAATTCTTCCAGGTGTTATTTAAAAAAAAGTGTTACTGTGAATTTATATTTACTGAGGGATGATTTTCCTGTCTCAAACTGTGATGGTAAGGATTAACTGAGCTAATATACCCAAAGTATTTTTTATGTGTCATCTATATAGTATTTAGTAAATATATGTATTAGTATTACATCAGTGTCATTATGAAGGATGGCAATGATTTAAAGACTGTGATAGAATGAGATTAGGAAACAATTATATACAAAACTATGATTTTGTTAGGATAGTGATTAAAAACACCGAGAAGAGGAATCCATTATCTCATTCATTACCCTTCCCCCACAGCAACATGTAGTGGGTGTGAGAATTGACATTTTTTATTTTGAAATTATTTTTTAAAAATATTTAAAATTTTTATTTAAAATTTTTTTATTTCTTATAAGCAGAAATTGTAGACATGTAGAGACAAATTGCTTTAAACCTCTTATCTTGTTGGTAAGGAAACTGTGACTCAGAGAGTTCAAGTGGCTGACTTGCCTGAGGTCATAGCTGCTTGGTAGTAGAGGAAAATGTAGTTGACTTGCGCTTTGAACCTCATCCTGATTCTTATTCTAGCTGTGGGCTTCTTACTACTTATAAGACCATCTTGGACAAGTTAACTGACCTCTGTAAGTTCTTCTCATTGTATGTGTTGGTATATATGTAAAACGTGCTTAGAGTTTAGTGTATACTCAATACATTTTACCTTACATTGTCTCAGTTACACTAACTCACTGAGAAGAGAGGGTTGGAATGGGTATTGTTTAAAAGAAATTGATCAACATTCTCAATTTAAAAAAACTTTTTCAGTTGACTTTTGTTCTCTCCAAAAAGAAAAGTTATAAAAGGATGCATAGAGGTTGATTTTAGTGTTAGCAGTTATGTATGAGATAGGATTTAAGTCTACAGCCATACCTCCCTGAATGTGGTGATCTCGTTTGAGATAGGGTTTGAGGGCATTGAATTGTTATAAAATAGTATTTTCTAGTTTACGCTTGTTTCCTTTGGTGAGTGCTGATGAGTGGTGATAAAGAGAATGGTTTCAGGGGATCTTCAGAGGGAGGAGATAAAGTGTTGCTATGAAATAATGTGGTGATATCTTTGAAATGGATACCAAAACTAATCTAAAATTAGTGTCATTCCCTAAAGAGTAAATATTTGGCTTTTAACATAACTGTGGACATGACTATAAAGCCCATGACATGTTCTTTTTCCCAGTGACCTTTTGAAATTAATTTAATTATCTGAGGTAGCTAAACATTATTTGGAATCAGATCAAATGGGCAATAGAATATTTTGCCAAAAAAGTATGAATATAAAGTTATTGAATTGATTGTCTTTTAGGTCTAATAAATTGACTCCCTAAGCAGTTCCCTGAGTTTTTTGTTTTTCTTTGTTTAAATGAATGGCATGTGTACAGCCACTTAGAGACAAGCTTTGAAAAAGAAGCTTTACTTCTGTCCATATGTGAACAGAGACTGAAATTGGGCAGATGTCAGCAGCTAGCTGGGAAAGAAAACTACATTTATATAGGTTTTGGGAAGGGCTATGATCATAAGGAATATTTATGACTGAGGGTCTAAGGACGGTCAGCGCAGGTGTGCAGACAATCACTGGACTTCTTGGCATTGGACAGATTGTATACTCTGTCCTACGTTTTCTTTATGGCTATCTGTCTTGTTTACTGAGAAGAGCCTGTTTGCTGAGAGTGGCCTGTTTGCTTGTGAAAGTCTCATTCAGGCCAGGGATGACATTCCCATGTTTTTGTCGTTATATATTGGGAGGTCAGGAAAGTGGGCAGAACTTCTCATAGCTGCTTCATGCATGTAGGCAGCCTAAAAGGGAGAAAAATCTTGGGGAACATGAACATATCAAGGAGTGGCCAGGGCCAGGACCTGTTGATTGGTGATGGTTTGTACATGGGCCTGTAAGAATTGTGAAAGAAGCCTGAGGAGGCATGGCCCAAAGAGAAAGAGGAGAATGATACAGACAAGAGGTCCAGTCAATGGAAAAAGCCATGTAGCCCAGCCCCAAATATTAGTCCATGAGTCAGAAAAGTGCTGTTTAATTTCCGAGGCCTTTTCTGTTAATCTCTTAGCTACATCCCATACTATGCCTGAGTGTTTGGAATAAAAACAACATTCTTCTCCTAGAAAGGTGCATAACCCACCCGTCTCAGCAGTTAGAAGATCTAAGCTTTGTCGATTCTGTAAAGCCACTGCTGCCAAGGAGTCTATCTGGTTCTGTAAGGTGAGAATGGAATCAGCTATTTACTTGAGGCTCTTAGAACGATCTTGGGAGAGGGAGTGATAGTGGGCCAGGGAAGTAATTAAACCTGCTATGCTGGTCCCTGCAGCAGTGGTGATGCCTAGACTAACAAGCAGGGGTATTAAGTGTATGGCTAAAAACTGTCAGACCTCGGCTGTAATGGCGAAGGCAAGGTCTGGTTTCCTGGGGCAGTATCTGCTTTTGGGCTAAGGAATGTCAATGTACAGGGGCTAGTCCAGTTAGTGGGGAGGCACAAGTAGGCGGAAGTCCCACAAAGGAAAAAGATACCTTGACTGGGTAAGCAGAATTGGTTGTAGATGTTAAAGAGGTGTGTGACTTTTTGGATTTCTGTTTCCCAGATGCCCAGGGTGCCTGCCAGGGCAGCACCTATCAGGGGATAGAAGGGTCCCTGATGGGAGATTTGACTGGTACCTATTGTCCTGTTTTCCCACTGTAGGAAAAATCTTTTGGTGTCTATTTGAATCCATTGTGAGGAGTGATGAAAATCTTTTTGGTGTCTATTTGAATCCGTTGTGAGGAGTGGTAGGCAATATGGGGCAATCTGAGTGAGTGGGAGATTTGTAACAAGGTGTCCGTGGGTGTGGGGTTATAAATGGGAAATGGCAGCCATTGCAGAACCGTAACTGTTTATTTAGCAGTATTGTTCTCATAGTTCGGGTGGTCCAGAAAATATATAGGCTGAGTGAAGGGGCCATCCTGAGTAACTTGGAAGCAGGCATGGTTGCTTGAGGCCAGTAAAAGTAGTTACACTGAGTGCAAATGGGGGCTTGGAAGGTCAGCGTAGTATCAGTGGTTATGGAGCCATGTATGGGCTTAATTGAGCCTTCATATTTAGAATTACAGGCAAAATAGGATTGGAGGAGTTGGGCTGCATGTCTTGATTGAGGGCCTTTTGTCTTGTTAGTGATGGGAAAAGTGGCTACAGACATTTTTGTTGAGGAGTTGGAGTGGGCATGTAAGATTGGTAAGGGCCCAGACCTGGGAGGAACTGGGACAGCCATATCGGTGGCTGTAGACATGGCAATACAGAACCAGCAGTCTTTGGCTAAGTATAGATCGTAACAGTTCATCAGGAAATTAATTAACTTTAAAGTTTTGTAGAGCTAATTGGGAACTTTGGGGCAGGGGAAGAGGCTGGGGTGTGACTGCAGAGCATGGTAAGAGAAGAGTAAGGCTAACTGAGTCAAAGGGCTCAGGGAGATGTTTACCTAGGCAACATTGACAAGCATGAGCATGAGAAGTGATTCCATCCCTGAGGCAAAAGACAGTTGAGTTGGAGTTTTAAACAGGATGTTCAAGGTTCTTACTATTAATCATTGAACAGAAGGAGAGCAAGAAGAAAGGAAAAAAACTCAATCTGTTCTGGGGAGAACTCACAGAGTGTCCTGAAAAAAGAGGTCTTCTGTCCACATAAGATATGTATGACTCCAGAGTGAAAGTTTGAGGGTGAAATCAGGTAAGATCAAAGCAGGCTGAATGAAGAAAGTAAATAAAATGGCAGGACACATAAAAGCAAGTCATCTATGTATCTTCTGGAATTTGGGTCAGCCTGATGGAAGTAGGGGAGATTACTTGGTGATTTTCACAAGGAGGGGTCAGGCAAGCTGTCAGTTGGCCACGGTTTTACCCTAGATTGATGAATCTAGGAGGGTCCTAGAGACAAACAGCCATCAGAGTGCTGTAGATCACCAGGAGGGGTCCTCTCCACTTAGGGTATAGGGACTAGGAATTTAAGTGTTTTATTAAAACCCATTTATATAAAAAAACCAAACCCATTTATTAGCCAGGCCATCCTCATGAGGCTGGGGTCAGGAAAAGGCAGAAGAAGGTTAGCAGTGTGTTGTATATCTTTTCAGACCTGTTACAGGACAAGGAGCTAGTCTTCAATGGGGATAGGTTCTTGGCTGAGGTGTGGCCCATGTGAAAAGGTGTGGCCATATAAAATCTCAAGTGGACTATACCCTGTATAGTCTGGGCATGGGTCTGATGTGAAGGAGACCAATGGGAAGCAGGGAAACCCAATCCTTATGGAGTTGGAGCATGAGCCTAGTAAGATGGGCCTTAAGGAGGCCATTAGCCCATTCTGTCTTCCCAAATGACTGAAGCCAGTAGAAGGTGTGATTGTTCTGTTGTATACCAAGTGACTCAGACACCTCCTGGGTAATTGAGTTAATGAAATCGGGTCCATTGTCTGATTGAAGAGGTGGGAAGGCCAAACTAGGGGATGATATCAGCTAGGAGGACGTAAACAGCTGCTGAAGGTTTTTCTGAGCCTGTGGGAAAGGCCTCTTTCCACCCTGTGAAGGGCTAGACTTCATAACTCTTACACTTATGGCATGTGAGTGAAATCAATTTGCCACTCTTGAGTTGGGGAAAAACTTCACGCTTGATGTGTAGGGAACGGATAGGGCCTCAGGGAGCCTTGAGGAATGGTTACCTGGCAAACAGAACATTGAGCAGTGATAGTTTTGAGGAGGGTCTTCAGTAGGAAAAGCAGATAAGAGGCTCAAGCAGATGAGTTAGGGGTTATAGCCTACATAAAAATTGTCAGGAATGGATGAAAGAATGGTGTGGGCCTGTGAAGTGAGGAGAAAGAATTTTCTCTCACTTAGGAAACATCCATCTTTGGCAGGGAAGTCCTGATATTGTTGAGTCTCAAAAAGGAATAGATCAGAGTGAAGCTGGAAAGGGAAAAATACTGACCCTTGGCGGGCATAGAGGGAGAGATGAACAGCTTCTTTTGCAGTTTTATCTGCAAAGGCATTCCCAGAAGCTGTAGGGTCTGAAAGTCACTTGTTTCACCTCCAGTGAAGCACAGCTACCCATGTTGGTAGGAGATTGGCCTGAAGAAGGGCTTTAATGAGTGGGGAATTAATGATTGAAGGCTTTTGAGAGGTGGGAAACCCTCTTTCTGCCCAGATAGCAGCATGATTATGTAGTGTATGAAATGAATACTTTGAGTCTGTATAGATGTTAACTTGTAAGCCCTTAGCTAGTGTAAGAGTATGGGTCAAAGCAGTTAGTTCTGTTAGTTCTGTTGAGAGGTAGCGGACAGGGGAAGAGCTGCAGCTTCTGTGATGGAGTCTTGGGAGACAATAGTGTATCTTGCCCTGGCAGGGGAAGTGGGGGTGGGCAACTCCCAGGTTGTGGTTAGGGTTGGGAAGAGGGAAGATGGAAATGTGAGGAAAAGAAGAGGCTGTTAGGTGTATCAGAGACACACAGTCATATGGTTCAGGCTTTCTAGAAAGGAGTGGTGGATTGATAAAGTGAGTGGCGAGATTAAAATCTGGGCCCAGGATGATTGTAACCATAGGAGTCTCCATGAAAAGTTCATAGAGTTGAATAAGGTAAGGGATGAAGACACAGGTCTCTGAAGGTCTTGGGAAGGGTAAAAGGTGAGTGGAGCATGTCTAGTGATTTTGAATGTTTCTAGGAGTAGCAGGGCTTCAGCAGCCAGCCTCTGACAGTGGGGTCCAGCTGTTTGGACAGAAACACAGTCAGACATGGGCTGGGATCTTGTGTCCAAACCCTTACTGCACATCTCCTGTATTCTACTGTATTAACAGTTGAAGGGTTGAGTGAAGTCTAGGAGGACCAAAGTGGGGGTTGTTTTTAGGGCCTCTTTTAAGGAGTGAAAGGATTAGTGGGGGAAGATCTTGTGATCTGTGGGCTCAGTAGCATCTCCCTTTACAAGTTTGGAGAGGAGTTTAGTGAAGAGAGAAAAGCTGGGAACCCAGAGGCAGAAATATCATTAATATGCTGAGAAAGGAAAGAAATTGTTGCTTGATAATAGGAACTGGTATCTGGGAAGTTAAGTGGATGAGATCTGGAGGTAGGCTTGGATATGTTTGTGGTGAATGATGCCCGGATAGGTGACAGATGGGGAAGAGATTTGGATCTCAGAGTGGGAGACACAATATCCCTTGGCATATAGATGCTATAGTAAAAGGTTGTCTTTATGGGACAACTCATACAAGAGGCTGCAGAGGAGGAGGTCATCTACATACTGTATAAGATGAGAGGAGGAGGGATGAAAGAGTAAATCACACATAAGGGCCTGACCAAAACAGTGGGGACTTATTCCAGAACCTCTGAGTCAAGACAGCTCAGGCAGGCTGTTGGGAACTGATGAATGTCAGGGTTTGTCCAAGTGAAGGCAAAGAGAGGCTGTGAGGAGGGGTTTAGGGGAATAGTGCAAAAGCATCTTTTAGATCTAAAACAGAGTAGTCAGTGGTGGATAAAAGGATAGAGGATAAGAATAAGGGTTTGGCATCACAGGGTTTATGGGGAGGACAGTCTGAATAATGGCACGGAGATCTTGTACCAGCCTATAAGAGCCATTTGCCCTCGGTACTGGGAGAATGGGAGTATTGTAAGGGGAATTGACAGGAATTAATAGACTGTGTTGCAATAGGTGAGAGATAACAGGTTGTAAACTCCTTAGAGCCAGGGATGGGATATTGTTGGGCTGGTAAGGATAATTAGGCTTGAGAGAGATGCTAAGAGGTTTTTGGGATGAGGCCAGGGATGGGGTAGAAATCCTAGATTTGGGTTGAGATGAAGGGAGATGGTAGCCTTGGGGCGAGGTAGGGAAGGAGAGACTAGAGCAGCTATAAGCACTGGCTATGTCCAGGGGATGGTCAGAGTGGCTGACAGCTTAGCTGAGATATCTCAACCTAAATATTGAATGGAATAGGAGGGGATAACTAATAATGAGTGTGGAAAAAGTTGTTGGCCCAGTTGACACCAAATTGGGGGCATCCTAAAATGTCTGGAGATTTTGCTGTCAGTCCTCACAACAGTAATTAGGGCCAAGAAGGTTGATCCTTGAAGGCAAGGTAAAGTGTGTAGCATCTGTGTCAAGGAAGAAAGGGATGGATTTATCCTCCATGGTAAGAGTTACCCAGAGCTCAGCCTCTGAAATGGTCCAGGAGACCTCAGTGGTCTCCAGATGGCATCAGTCCTTGGTGGCCAGGCCAAGAAGGTCTGAGAAGGAGCCAGTCAGGGGTCCTGTTTGTCATGGCCTGGGAGTGGGAGGGGCAGCTCCTAGAGCTGGACAACCTGACTTCCTGTGGGGACTCCCACAGGAAAGTCATGGCTTGGAGGGAATCCCGGGTTATGGGTATTCCCTAGCCTAGTGACCATTCAGCTGGCAGTTGAAATATGGCCCTTAGAGGGCTGGGAATTTAGCTCAGTGGTTTTGCTGCCTGCCTTGCAAGCGTAAGGACCCGAGTTCAATCCCTGGTACCAAAAAAAAAGAAATATGGCCCTGGAGGGCACCCCAGGTCTGGGGAGCCTTTGATCCTTTATTAGTTACTTTGGTAGCCAACTCTGCAGGGTTTCTTATGGCGGAGGCTGGCATCTGATGTAGCTCAGTAATGTGCTGCTGAGCACATTCATTTTGGTTATTATAAACTTTGAAAGCCAAATTTAATGGTTCTTGTGATGTTTGAGGACAAATCCCCAGTTTCTGTAGTTTTTTACAAATATCTGGGGCAGACGGAGGAATATTTTTAGTATATGTGCTGCTGAAGTGAGCACTGGACTGAGAAATAAAATGCATCTTTGAAATAAATTGACCTTCTGGGCCCTCTGGATCCAAGGTCCGTATAACACGTGAGGGCAGCAGCCAAACAGGCCATGATTTGGGCCAGAGTTTCATCCTTTGTCTGGGTGGTTTTTTTAAGTCTATCATGATTAACTGCTATATGTGCCACCTTGTGGAGTTCCTCAACTAAGCAAATAACCATATAGTTACAGCTTTTGCGAGCTGGGGATTGTCCTTTCTCATCTAGCTGGTTAAAATCCCAACAGGTTGGCTCAGGGAATTGCCACAGCACCCTCCTGAAGATTAGGCTCAAAGCATTTGTGATCATCTGTAGTGGCCTGACCCAAAGACCAAATGCATTCTCGTTCCTCAAGTGAGAGGGTTAAAGAGGGCTGACATTTAGATCATCCCAGGTAAGGTCATAAGACTGAGTGAGATATTGGAACTCTTGAATATATCTAGTAGGATCTGTGAAAAAGGAACCTAAACATTGATTGACCTGAGAGAGATTGAACAGGGAGAAGGGAACATGAACTCAAATTATCCCCCCTGTTCCTGCCACCTCTTGAAGTGAGAATAGGGAAGCAGCGAGTAAGGCAGGGGCCCTGAACTGCAGTCCGGGCAAGTATGAGGTGGAGTTACATTGATCATAGGATATGGACAAGGGTCAGGTCCAACAGCACCGTTGGGTAGATGGAGGCTTTGGCAGGGAGATCAGCCGCAGAGGACTCAGGAACTGACTAGAAGTGACAGGCAACTCGGAGAGTGAGGGAGAGGGAGCTGCAGTGGGAGGCTCGGAGGTGGGGGGGAGCAGCAGTCCCTGTACTCACAGAAGGAGGCTATGGGGAGGGAGGAGGAGCAGTGCCTACAGCTGCAAGAGAAGGTGCTGGGAACTGCCAGGGGACAGTGAGTTCAGTTGGATCAGTTGTTAGAGAGGAGTCCTTATCACACAGAGGGGGATTAGATGGAAAGGAGAGAAGGATTTGAGAAGATTCACAGGAAGTGCACAAAGTGGGAATGTTACAAAGTATAAAGAATCCCTGAACATGGGCAACTTCTGACCATTTGCTCAGCCTCTGGCAGTAGTTGTTTAAATCCCACAGGATGGTGAAGTCAAAAGTGCCATTTCCTGGCCACTGAGAGCCATTTTCTAGTTTATATTGTGGCCATGCAGTATTACAGAAGAGTAACAGGCATTTAAACTTCAGATCAGAGTATAGGCAGAGAGATTTCAGATTCTTTAATAGACAGATCAGGCATGACAATAAGTATACTAAGTGATATGTGTACCAAATAAACGGTTTGAAATTATTTGAAAGGTTTAGAAAAATAAGTGCTGAGATTAACATGGGTATGGTGGCACATGCTTGTAGTGCCAGCCGAGGCAGGAGGATGGCTGAGAGTTCAAGGCCAGCCTGGGCTACATTGTGAGTTCAGGTCCAGCCTGGGCTACATAGCAAGGTCCTGTCCCAGAAAACAAAACAAAACTGAGAATATATCCACTGATAGAAACACAGTCACAGTAACATCTAGGTAGTACATCTGTTTCAAGTTCAGAAATCTCTGTGGTTGCATCTTTTCTGCTTAAGTATGCTAAGTTAATTTTGGAGCAAATTGGAATTTTTAATGTTGATATAACCAATTTATATTAAACATTCAAACACAAATATTGGTAAACCTTATCTTTTCATAAAGTTTTTTTGTCAGAGTTATGGTTAGATTTTTCATAAATGTCTTGAGCTGTACCTATATCTATTTTCTTGAAATTGAAAAGGAAATCTTTTGAAATAACATTTTTCCCCTGAATTTTATTTAGAGAGAATATTGGTGAAAGTATTCTTTACCTGTGGGTGGAGAAAATAAGAGATGTTCTAATGCGAAAGTCTCAGCTGACAGAACCAGGTAGGATTGAAAAAGTCCATCAGTGTCCTTTTAACTTGTAATAATTGAACTTTCATACAGATATTCTAATTGAAATTTTATATGAAAATCTGTGTGCTGGTTTAGAAGTTTTTCTGGGAAGTTCATTTATACATGTAATAATGATAATTTCTGTAAGGGTCAGTCTCTTTGGTTTCGTTTTATACTCTTACAGCATTTTATGATGAATGAAGTTGAGTCCAAAATCTGTTCTAGTTGACTGTTAAGTTAAATGAACTTTGTAAAATTCCTCATGAATCTATAAATAATCTATATAAGTTAGATATTAGCTTTAAGTGAATTTAGTATACATAGAAAAGAACTTTGATCCAGATTAAGATATTGAACTTAATTTAAAATTGACTTTTTATTGAGATGTATAATTCACATACCATAATTATTCATCCTTTTAAAGTGTACTTTTGAAGTAGTTTTTAGTATATTCCCCAATTTTTGCAACCGTTATTACTATCTAATTGTAGAATACTTGAAAATTGATATGTTGCTCTATTATTAATCTTTTATTGAGTTATTAAGTGAATGATAGTATGGAAATTTCTAATGTCTCCTATTACCTCATTTTGCTAATTTTTGTTCCACTTATACAAAGCCCTTTTAAAGAGAAAAAATCGCTCCATTTGACTGGGTAATATTTCTAATTAGTATTTTATTGTTACCACTAGTAGAATTATTTTCAGTGTGGGGTAAGAGAGATTAAAAAAGAATCCCAGTAGTTTACTTACTAATTTTTTAGAAGATTATTTATAGGGAACCAATTATTTAGGACTCCCTATCAAAATCAGTATACATTTACAGTAGATAGTAGTATATATTTTTTAGAGGATTTTGTTATGTTGCTATAGAAACATATTTGTACTGTTTCTATTAAAATCAAAAATAATATTTGTATTGCTTCTATTAAAATTAAAATGGTAATAAAAGTATTCTAGGCAACATTTTTTAAGCATTTTTCTTAACTTTTTATGATCTGTGATCTGATTTTGCTGTATTTCAAGATATCTGTGAGAAGTATACAGATTTGACTGCCTCTCAGTTTGGATTTATCCTGTGTTTTCTAATGATTGGGGTGAGATTAGCTATTTATGGCATGGATATCACAAAAATGATAGCGTGTCATTCACAGTGCATCCTATCGAGATCACATCAGTGTACTTTATTATTGGTGATGTTTGCCTCGATCCCTTGGTTAGGGTAGAGTTACTCCTCTGTAAAGTTACTGTGTTGGGGTTTCCTAGAGAAACAGAAGGGGTATGTGTTTCTGTGTACAGGGAGAGAGATTTATTTTAAGGACTTAACTTCCAGTGGAGGCTGACAAGTCCAAAATCTGCAAGGATGGCCAGCAGGCTGGATACCCAAGGAAGAGTTCGTGTTGTGTTCTGAGCCCAAAGGTAGCCTGCTGAGAGAATGCCCTCTTACTCTAAAGAGTCTTCATGTGAGGTCTTCAACTGATTAGATGAGAGGCTCACTTATATTATGGAGGCCAAAATATTTTATTCAGAATCAGTTGATTTAAATGTTAATCTCACCTTAAAATACCTTCACAGAAACATCTAGAGTAGTATTAGACCAGTTAAACACTAGTTAATATGGGTACTGTGGCTATTACTTGGGTATAGTCTGAGTACTATGGCCTAGACAGGTTGATAGGTAAAATTATCATCACAGTTACTATTTTTCCCTTTGGATCTTGGGAAATATACTCTATTCATTTATTTATTTTTTTTGGTTTGTTTGTTTGTTTTGTTCTTTGAGACAGAGACTCACTTTATTTTGTAGTTCAGGCTGACCCTGAACTCACTATGTAGCCCAGTCTGGCCTCAAACTCAGTGATCCTTCTGCCTCAGCCTCCCAAGTGCTGGGATTACAGGCGTGCACCACCATGCCTGACATGTTCCTCTTTAGACTTTTGTCCACTACAGTAATTCTAGTATACTTCAGTGGGTCTTGTCAACAATACAAAGGCTGATAAAAAATACGATATGTGTTTAAGTTTAAACATTACAGTAAAAGCCACATTGCTATTAATCCCCCCATAATTCTCCATTTCACTTTGCTCACACTTGTCCCATTGTTCCTGCCACTTTCTGAAACAGTTCTGGAAGTTCCTTTTTGTGTTTTTATGTGGTGCAATAAAAAATATGGTAAATGCTGCTGCCAAGTTCCATCCTATGGAAAGAAAGGGTCATAAAAACATTATGATGTGTCCTCATTTACCTGTTTGACTGGATCCAGCACATATGACTTCTGGCTCTTCCTCAGAATTAAAAGGATCATGAAAAACAAATGTTTGGAATCAATTTGAGAAATTGAGCCAGCCACAGCTATGCAACTTAAAGACATTCTTGAATGAGAATTTCCAGAACTGCTTCAGAAAGTGACAAAAACAAGGGGATAGGTGTGTTCAAAACAAGGGGGAGTATTTTGAAGGGGATTAATGGCAATGTGTCATAATTTTTAAAAAAATTTAAATAGTCACTGTATTTTGTGATCTCACCTCATATTTATTACTGTAGTATTTGCCTACTGGTGGTTCTCCATCTCCTTCATTTTTTTCATTAGGAATCTATTGTGAGGAAGAGGAATTCTGGTTCCTTCTGTTGATGAATGGTGTTTAGAAATCAAGACCTAATCATTTTTTAGTGCAACTTCTTACTTGTTTTTATAAACCAGCCATAATATCTCATATCCACGTAGGCCCAGTTGTACAGAAGAAAACTGAAGAGGAAGACGTTGAATGTGAAGATGATTTCTTTTTAGAATATGATCCAGAAAATCCATACAAAGCATTTGATTATGACTTCAGTGAAAATCAACCAGGTATAATGTTACTGACTAATTTCTTACGAGTCTATAGTATTACGTATTGTTCTTTGGGATGGTGTAGAAATTTAGTAAACTCTGAAACTTAGGAAGTAGTTACTAGTTTTCAGATAAGTGAGATTTATTACTTTCTCTACCTTTTGTCCATTTGAGTGTTTCCCAGGTCTATCCAAATTCTAAGTTTAAAACAAATTCTTTTTTTTTTTTTTTTACTACTTCCTAGAGTTTTGATTTAATGATGGTAGGAATTGAAACTAAGATTGGCTGTTAATGTTTTCAATTCATATCCTGTTTTTATATTTCTATTTTGAAATCCTCAGGTATATCCTGATGTCTCAGGGTTCAGCTTCAGTCTGTGGTCACAAATACAAACACAGTTTTATTGTAAAATTACATTGAGATTGCAGCTCCTGAAATTAAAGCTAATAAAATGTCTTTAAGAGTTTAGTTTTTGTTTCAGCAAATGTGTTCTATAATAGCATCCAACTTATAAATAGGTTGATATGATAATATTAGCTGTGTTTCTGTAAAAATGTATGTTTATTTTTAGTATTTAATAATTTTCATTGTTATCTATTTTCTTAAGTCTTGAAAAAACCATGATAGAACTGAGGGAACATTCATTTGTTGAAGGCGAGCAAATGCCTGTGCCATTTTAGTAGCTTTTAAACAGTATTCTAAAAATGTCAGGTTTTTGAGTGGGGCCCTAGGGCTAGTGAAGGGGAGATGAAGGAGTTGGGGAGAAGATCCAGGGTTCCTACTTGTGCCTCAGCCTCTAAGTAGCTCTCTTTTAATCATTTATATATTTGTGAATTTGACAGACTTTTGGGAAATAAGATCTACCAACTAAAGAAAGAAGGTGAAAATCAGTTATAGTAAATAGCACAATAGGTCCGTAGTTCACGTTGACCTGTATACTGTGTTTGACTTATTACTGGATTAGAACAGTAATCAAAACCAACTCAAGAAGAGAGAGAAGTATTAGAGGAGGACCCAGAATCTTCGTAAACCTAGCTTCTTGTCTTGCATAGCTTTTCTTCCTGAATGAGACAGGTAGGAGCAGCCAGGATGGTTACGTTTCATTTCTTGTGAGGGTTAAGGACTAATTAGTGATTCTTAAACTTATTGAAGATGCACAGTAACTGGAAATTATGAGACTTTTAATGGAGTATCAATTGGCTGTAGTACTGATATATTCCATTACTTGTGGCAGGAATAATTTCATTAGAAGATATTATATTATAATTGTACAATAAAAAGTCATAGGTTTTCCAACCCAGAGGTCTGTCAACAGCAGAATGGATATGTAAGTTGTGGAATATTAACAGCTGTCAATCTTTGTTCTTAGGACCCCTTACACTTTTAAAAATTAAATATTATATTGCATACTGTACCAACTTAAATTACTCTAACAGTCCAGGATCTGAGTCCCAAACCTATCACTTTCACTGAGTGACATTGTTAGGTGAAAATCGTAAGTTGGATATTTTTATCTTACATAAAATACATATAGAAGTGTTTTACTTAAAATTTAAATTTAATAGGCAATTATTAATAACTATGTTGGTTTAAATTTGACATTTAATTTACATTTATTTCCAAGTTCCCTTCCCCCTTTGCCAATTTTTCAGTAGTTGACTGCAAAATTTTTTTTAAAAATTAATTAATTCTTTAAATTTGCAGAAATAAAAGAATTACCTCCAATTGATCATGGCATTCCTATCACAGACCGAAGAAGTACTTTTCAGGCACACTTGGCTCCAGTAGTTTGTCCTAAACAGGTAAAGTTACTATGTCTAGCTTACTTGGACATTGTTTTACTAAAGTAATCTGAGTAAATGATTTTGTAATAATAATAATAATAATAATACCCTATTTTTTACGCTTAGGTTAAATTTTCATGTAAGTTAAAAATTATCAGCTGGGTGTGGTAGCATATGTTTGTAGGCACAGCACTGTGGGAGGCTGAGGCAGGAGGATTACAAGTGCAAGTCCAGCCTGATCAGTTTAGTGGTTTATCAAGAGATGCTGTCTCAGAATAAAAAATAAAAATGGGCTGGGGCTGTAGTTCAGTGCAAAGGCCCTGAGTTCAATCCCCTTTATTGAAAAAAAATTAACCATTCATTTTCCAACTTCTAGGTTACTGTGAGTCATGAAGGATTGTTGTTTGTGTCAGTGCTTTCAAAATTGTATCTAAACTCTGGTTGGGGCTCAACTCTTCAGTGCATCTTCACAATGGACTTGTGTTATGGTAGGGACCTGTGATATTTAATAGCTGGTTAAAGAGAATTGTTTGTCCTGTTGAGTGGGAGTTGTGTGAAACGAAGTCCATTCTGCAGAGAGCACAGTGGACAGATGAGTGAGCCGGGTCTTGCCTGCCTGAATTGCTCTTCACTTCTGCTTCCTGGTTTTCAGTGACTTTATTCCCACTGAAGGATGTAAATGGAATACATGAAAAACTCTATTCCTAGGTCTTTGCCTTTCTTCTTTTCTTCTTTCAGTCTTCTTTCAGTTTAGCCCAGGCTAAACTTTACTGATGCCTGAGGAAGTTACATTTCTATATGCAAAGTTAAATAATGTTTTTTAAAAATCTCATTATTTACCACAAGTTTTAGGGATTAGTATTGTATCTTTGCTGCTATCCTACCCTCTAAACCTTTTTTTTTCTTCTTTCATTTGCAGTGCTGGGGATCAAACCCAGGACCTTACACATGCTAGGCTAGCCCTCTACTACTGAGCTGAGCTACATCCCTAGCCCTGTGAGCTCTGTTAAAGCCCTGACCCTTAGGAATACAGTACTTTGTACTAGGCTTTTCATTCCTAGTCTCTGGGGCAGGTGGTTCTTTGCATAAGACTTGGTAGGACCACAGTGTTTGGTGCAAGTGTCTGGTCTTGCTGGAATTCACTTTTGTCCTAGGCCTTGTTCATTTGCCAAGGTCCTTCTTAGAGATTCTGTTTTGAATCTATTCATCCTGAATTCTCTGTTTTTGATCATAGTCATTTAAGACTGTTTGAGAGATACAGTAAATCTCACAAGCCACTGTTTACTTTATTGATCAGGAATCTACGAACCTGAAAGGTTAAAAAAATGATGAACACAAGGCTGCATGATTTATGAATCCACATTGGTCTAGATTCCAGCTCAGTTTTCTATAGTGCCAGTACTTCTTCCATACTCCTTGCCTGTTACAGCCTTTGTGAAAATCTGATCGCATTTCTGTCTTTTCTCCCCTGTTCTCCCTCACACATATAATCTTTGTTTATTTTCATTGTCTACAAAATAAAATCTAGATTTACACAGTGTTTGTGATACAGTCCTAGCTTATCATTCCTGGTGCATCTTCTCTCATCTCACTCATAGATTAGAGCCCCATAAAACTTCCTGAACCTTCTTCTTTTGTCACTCCTCAGGTTGTCAGATAAAATACAGTATATTTAGTAAAATTTGAATTTCAGATAAATATTCTAGCAGACACATTTGTATTTATTTTTATGCATTTATTTTATATTTGTGTTTACTTATATTGATACATACTTGTTGTTTATCTGAACTTCAAATTTGACTGAATGTCCTTTACTTTTATTTGCTAAATCTGGTCACCATAGTCCCTGCATTTGCACATGCTATTTTCTTTGAGTGGAATCTCTTCTTTCTGCCTCTTGCTCCTCCTTTCCTTTGCATGCGTAACTGACACTTAATTTTATAAGACCTGGCTCCTGTGGACTCCTCTATCTTGACTCTCTCTCTGCTTGACTGTCACAAAAAGTTTTGGTTTTATACCATTTGAGAGATACCATTAGTGTAAAGCTACTGCATTGAACATATACATTTGGTAAATTTCAGAGCTAATTTTTCGAAATTCTTACATTTACATTTCAAATTCTCTGTACGGGCAACACATTTTGATATACAAGTGCATCAGACATTGTTGATAGGTAAGCATCTATTGAGAATTAGTGTCATTTTTATACCAGGTTTTTTTTTTGAGACAAGTTCTGGCTAGTAGTTTAGGCTGGCCTTGAACTCCCTGTGTAGCCCAGGCTGGCCTCAAACTCATGATGATCCTCCTGCCTCAGCCTCCTGAGTACTGGGTTTACAGGCATGCACCACCACACCTGACATTTTTATACCAGTTGAAAGTACCTGTCTCTGCCCCTAAAATGAGGAGAAGACTTTGGAAATGTCCTTTTCAGAGTCTATAGACTCTTTAAGTGACTGTTTAATATGATGTTTATACTAATATGCTTAAAGCTGTTTTTAGAGCATCTATTAATGGAGGAAATAAAAAGCATACTTTAGCTTATTTGTATTACTGCTGTTTTCAAGGTGAAAATGGTTCTTGCCAAGTTGTATGAGAATAAGAAAATAGCTAGTGCCACTCACAACATCTATGCCTATAGGTAAGTGATTACCACAGTTTTTGGAGTACGCAGTTTGTAAATAATGGTTGAGACATGTATAATCTTCAAAAATAACTTCCATGGTTTTCCTTTGTAATAGTAATAGACTTGTAGAATATTTGGAAACTGCAGAAAAAAAAAGAATTCGAAGAGAAATTGAGCGTTTTCTGCTAGTAAATGTAACTGACAATATTTTGATGTATTTTCTGTCTTTTCTATGCAAGTTTTATTATTTTTTATACTTCACCCTTGTATCCTTTTTTCTTAATGAAAGTATTTTCCTAAAGCTACATGACAAATACATTTCAGTGGCTGTCTGTATTTGTTGGAAGCTCCATAGTTTTAGGTTATTTCTTCATGATAGAATCTGTTTGCTTCAATTTTTTAACACAAAATGCAGGCAGAATAAAAAGAAGAAAATAAATTATGCTAGGATTATCAAAAATTATGAGCATTTTTGAAACTCTTGATACATATTGCCAAATTTTTCCAAAGAGGTTTTTAAAAACAATTTTTCTCCTATCAGCAGTGAATTGAGTACTAAACTAAAAGTTTTGAGTTCTAAGTTCTTTATATAAATCTTTGCTGATTTGTAAATCAAAGACATTTTTTAATATGCAAAGTAAAAAGAACATATATAAGCCTAAAATTGAACAGAATACAGATACAGGAATTTAGTGTGGATTTAAAATTGAATTGAGACTATTTGTAAAATCTAGCTATCTGAAAATCAAATTTTATAAAACTATCACTTTGGATAGGTGAGTTTTTAACATTCTAAAGTGTCAAGTGTACATAAAAACTACGTAATTCATAATAAGTTACATAATAAGTTATATATAATAAGTTACACGATTCTCTTAACAATGTCACTGAGTGGAATTTTAATATATTTTTAATGAGTTAGGGTCATTGGTAAAAAAATGAGTGAGTAGACTGTTCTCAGCGATTGGGATGTGCTATAAAAATAATAGTTACATTCATTGATTTCACATGTTCATTGAATGCCTATTCTGTGTCAGTAGTTTCTGTAAATTAATTCTGATTTCAGCAATTCTGCCATTGTAGAATGGTTCACTTTTTGGGGGGGTCCTGGGGATCGAATTCAGGACCTTGCGCTTGCCAGGCAGGCAGGGCACCACTGAGCTGAATCCCTGGCTCCTTGGTTAACTTTTTAATGATCCTATAGTTGTTAACTAACAACTGAATTTGATAATCCAATTTCATTTGTCTCTTTTTTTTGGTACCGGCGATCAAACTTGGGTCCTTGCGCTTGCGCAGCAGGCAACGAAACCACTGAGCTAAATCCCCGGCCCCTCTAATTCTTTACATTTGCCTCAGATTTGTCATATGGAATTTTGTTTAATAGTACTTTTTCTTAAATTAAGTCAACTCTCAATAACAATAGATCCTGCTCATAGGTGTTCAAATGAGTAGATGAATGAATGGAAAGATGGGTGGATATGTGAATTAGTGAATACAATGGCTATAACATGATTGATTAAGGTCTGTTAATGAACATTTGTAGTCTTATGTTCACATAGAGCTTTCGGCTTTCTAAAATATTTCTTTTTTTAATTAGGACGTGTTTGCAGTAAATAATGGTTATATTTATGGTGGGGAATTTGTACATGTGCATCACATGTCTCATCTCTTTTGTCCCCTCCCCTCTCATCCCTCCCTGTTCCTTCCAACTCTTGTTCCCTTCCCATTTGGAGACGCTCTATTCCCATTTTATCTTCAGTTCTCTTTTTAAATCCCTTTTCCCCCCTTCCCCACCCCCATCCCTCCATCTCTGTTCCCCTTCCTATTTGAAAGAGATCTCTCTACTTCCTGTTATCTTTTATTTTGCTCTTTAACATTTCGGATTTCTCATCTAAGAGAAACCGTGTGATATTTAAACTCATGTCATCCTAGCACAGGGGCCATGCTAATCTCTGCCTAGTTCCAGGTTTTGGTACCTATATGTGCTGCCAAAGTGCAAGTTTTCAGCTGTTTGGGGCTCAGTTTCACGTGGTACCATTGTGGGGACTCCAGGAATCCACTAGATGGCACACCTTAACTGGCGCGAGCTACATCTGGAATTTAATTTGCCAAATGAATAAAAATTCTGATTTATCTCTAATATTGATTACCTAAGAGACCTTTTAAAGAGAAAAATAAATCTTTTAATTTTTATTCAGATGGGAAAAGTAGAGAAATGCTTGATGGCTAAAATGAGAGAAAAGTAAAACAATAACTTATAACATCCATTTTTTTTTTTTTTTTTTTTTTTTTTTTTGGTGCCGGGGATGGAACTTGGGTCTTTGCGCTTGTGGGGCAGGCAGCGGAACCACTGAGCTAAATCCTGGCCCTAGCGTCCATTTTTTATGTGATTTTTCTTTCTTTTACCAGACCTGAGGCTTTTAAAATGTTTTTATTAGCACATATTTATTATACAGATGAATAGGTTTCATTTTGGCAGATTTGTACATACACATATCACCTCACCATCACCCCTTCATTTCTGCCCTCCATCACCCCTTTGCCCCACCTTTTCCTACTAGTTTCACATTCTTTTTGGTGGAGTTCAGTAGGTGTACTGTATTTTGATCATATCCATCCCCCAGATCTTAGGCTCCTTGAAAACATGGGTACATCATGTATTTCTTTTATTGCATTTCATAGTGTCTGTTATTATAATGCTTCTAGAAACCATTTTCTCAATAAATGCTTTTCAGTGACTGCTTTTGATTGCTTTATAGCTTCAAGGTTAAATGAAGTAAAGGAAATATCAGCTATGTAGATTTATCTTCACATGAAAACAGCATTTCTGATGATATAAAGGAGACAACTTTGATTCGTAGCTTTTCAAATATAAAGAGGAAACATATTGGATAGTAAATCATACATGAAAATACATCTTGTAGAGTTCAAGAAGGATTTTTTTTTTAAATGAATAGTGCTGATTCTGGAAGTAATCAAATTGCAACAAGTATTGAGCTAGCACTGTCATACTATTCTGAAGTCTTACAGTGTAACCGTGTTATATGTGTACTTCTAGAATATACTGCGAGGGTAAGCAGACCTTCCTGCAGGACTGTGAGGATGATGGGGAGACAGCCGCTGGCGGACGTCTTCTCCATCTCATGGAGGTAGGTGCAAGAACACTTGAATCTTGTTCTGGCTGAGCCATAGAATTTCTCGACGGAACAGAGCTCCACTTAGGGATAAGTAAATCAGTTAAGCAGTATAACATAATTTTACTTAATTTACTTCATAGTTAATTTTTAACATTGAGCGAAAATTTTAGCCACTGGATATGGAGTAGAAAGCAAATGATTAATAACAAATGCTTATGTTTTCAAGACATAGACAATAGAAGATTGGCTTCAACTTTGGGAAAACTTCTCTTTGATTTTTTGACAGTTTCCTCCTCTGTCTTTTTTTGTTGTTGTTCTATCTTTGTGGAACTTGTTAGTTGAATATTGGAACTTCTGTATAGATCCACAGTTTTTAAAAATTAAGTTGTCCATTTCATAGTGTTTATGTTCTGAGCCATTTTGGTTGTCTTCCAAAATTTATGTAGAATTTTTGAATTTTTTCAGCAATCATGTGTTTCATTTTTAGGAGTTTTTAAAAATTGTTCTTCATTTTCACTTTTTCATAGAATCCTATTCTGGTTTCCTAGGTGCAATATCTTCTGGAATTTCTGTGTTTATATTAATCAGAGTTTCTTTTTCCAGATGGTTTGCCTTAAATTTTTCCCGGTCCATTTTAGTTTATCTTGTCCTTTCTCTTTCATGCTGCTGGATTTGCTTCATCTGTCTGGTGATAATTGATTGTCTATTAATTTTAAGAATGGATTATTTTTGCCCTAAGGTAGTTACTATGGTTTCTTCTGCTATTTTATGTGGAGCTTTGTTTTCTCACTAGAATTTTCCTTTGAATAGGAACTCTAATAAATGTGAGTCAGGCCTGCATACCAGTGGCCTTCATTTTAAGGGCAGTCTTTGGTAAATGTCAAATGCATGAAGACCTCACTAGTAGGCAACAGTGATTACTCTTGAAGACCCTATTTTCGCCTAATAATTTGTTTAGGAGCAGATTTTTGTTGTTGTTGTTTGGCCTGGTGGTAAAAGGCTGCTTAGACTGAGTTGTTCTGATTGGAGTCACCAAGAACTAGAACCCTCCTGCATGAACTCCCCTTCATTCTGCAGGTTGCCCTGAATGTGGAATTTGAGGACACTGGGACACAGTGTTGGTTTCCAAATTCCCTCCTTCTCTAATATTTTACTCCCTGAATTTTTAGTAATCTCACTCAGTGCGTACTCATATGGTTCTGCCACTTAAGTCACTGGGAAATTTTATGTGCAATTTTATATATGGGTTACTTCATTCTCCTTTAAAACTTATATTTATACATGTTTATCTATCTATTTATGCTTCTGAAAATAACAGATTTTGGATGTGAGGAATGTCATGGTGGTAGTGTCACGCTGGTATGGAGGGATTCTGCTAGGACCAGATCGCTTCAAACATATCAACAACTGTGCCAGAAACATACTAGTGGAGAAGAACTACACAAGTTCACCTGTAAGTGACTGATGATACTATATTGAGAGACTTTCTTGTCACTGCCTATGAAATTACAAAAAGAAAATTAAGACTGAATCAGAGTGTGTGTAGTGCATTAGTTAAACCTTTGGATTAGGACGCTTGATGGTCAGGCCGTGGTCAAAAATGTGACTGGAAGTCATGTGACCTTGGGCACATCACTTCATCACTTCATTTGTATCCTGCTGTCACAAGTTTATAGAGTTTATATTAGAAAAACCTCTAAAGACCACCTAGTTTCTACTGCCTGCAGTTGAGGCCCAGAGAGAGTGTAGCTGGTGTTACACAGGATAAATTCTAGAATTTTCTGCTGTTAGTGTCAAAACATCTTCCCTTCTCCTGACATGCCTTTAGATACTTTCTTTCTTTATACATTGAGTTTATTTTGTCTTATGTTTGAACCATGCTCATATCTACTTTATTTAAATTTTACTGCCTCGAGAAATGGAGATTAAATAATACTGAAATTGTTTAAGTATAATTCTACTAGGTAAGTGTTTTTCTTAATTATCCTTGATTATCTTGAAAATACTGTGATAGACTATAAGTGAGAGTGCTATTTAAGACACAAAGATGACACATGTAAAAGTAATTACACTCTCATCATTATATATAGAGTTTACAAGCCTCTGTGTTCATATGAATGGGGAGATACTGTATTGATTTGTGGTTTTTTTTTTTCAGGAGGAATCATCTAAGGGTTTGGGAAAGAACAAAAAAGTAAAAAAGGACAAGAAGAGGAGTGAACATTAATACTTGAAACTACGCAAAAGATTACTCTGCCTACCATTACATATACATTCTGTAGTCATCAAGGAATATATTGTGCAGAGAATGTATCTTTGACTGCTCCACTCAGCCAGTTCATTGTGGACACCAGCATTATCTTTTCTTCTTTGGTTACATCATCTGCCAAAAATAGAGAAGCTATGATATATTCATATGTGTTGTGGGCTTATTTGGGAAAATCAGTTTGAACCTAGTCACTGTTTCATCTAATTTTAGGAAGGTAGCAGTTGCCCAGGGCAGTACCTGAATTAACTGTCCTTTTCAGTACATGCCAAGTGCCTTTGTTAGGTGGGGAAGAAATGTCTCCTGAGGAAAATAAGTACCTGATTTTTTTGTCATAGAGATTCTCATACTGCTAAATGAATATTGCCTTTTACTGCTCTTTATGGTTTATTGGAATAGGAGCTCATTAAAGATTTATCTTTGAGAGTTTTTTCTTGCAATTTTAGTTCGTAAGTATGTCACTTTTCACTTTATAGTGTTCATCATTGAGTAATAGAGGAAGTAAAAATCCGAGTATCCATCTGCAGTTCTTTGCTGAGCTGGTACTTCATCTCCCTACCATATTTGTTAGCCTAAGTGTTATGCCTCAGTTTCTGTTACAAATTTGTAATTATGAAATAGCTAGAAGTGGTTTTCTAGTCTCTTTTTTTGTTTAATTCTTGTAAAGTAAAACAGTGAATATGAAGTATCAGTACGCTTCTTCCACCCCGACATGTGTTCATATAATATTCTGGTCTCTTGTAACAACCTGAAGTACTTTTCTTGTGATCGTTATTGAGGAATTAGAACATAGCTGTGGTTAATGGGACATTTGTAGAGGTGGCAGAATGACACTGGTACAGGACAAGAGTTTGTTGGCTGGCTTTCTCCAGTCCATAATTTTGAAGAGAAGAGGAGTGCATCTCTTGATTGGAAAAATAAAGAAATCCTTTTTTTCACCTCATCTACAAGTTACTTCTGTGCCTTTAGGTCATAAATTAACCTCCGAGATATAATAAGTTATGAACTGTTTCCTTTCACAGATGATTGCAAATCATTTTTAAAGGTTACCAATTGATCACAGATTTGTCTGAGATTCCCTTCTCAAAGAAGGGAACAGTAATTAGGAGGCAGTTTTGAGATGGCCCTGGAGCATGGGAAACAGTACAGGTTGGGTAAATATTATTCCTCTTTTTTTCCTATATTTTCTCTTTAAAAGATCCAACATCTTTACTTCGTTTTGTTTTGTTTTGTTTTTTGGTACCAGGGATCAGACTTGGGACCTTCCGCTTGCAAGGCAGGCAGCGGACCCACTAAGCTACATCTGCGGCCCTTTACTTGGTATTTTTAATAAGAATCTAATAGGTTTACATGACAATTTATTTTGAGGCATGTAATCTTTTCAGCATTTAAAATTGCAAATTATTAAAGCCGTAGGATGACCTGTTTGGAGCACTTACTTAGTTTCTATTAAATGTTAAATATGTGCTGCATATTAACTGTTAATTCAAGAAGTTAGAGGACATTTACTAACATTAAAATAATCTCACAATCTTGGCTTTTCAAATGTGTGATGAGTGATAGAAAACAGTAAGAATTTGATGATGCAGAAAAAGAAATACAAGTTAATTTTCTGCCACATCAAAAATTTTTTCTTGCTGTTTTATCTAACATTGGAATCCTTACAGAAAACAAAACACCATTTATATCTATAATCTTATTTTTCCTTACTTAAAAAAATCTTACTTTTTGCTTCTTTTTATAAAGTTACTAACCATATTTTCTGAATTAAAAATTACTTTCCTTTGCCCCAAAGTCAGTTAGCTGGTAAGCGAGAGTCAAAATTCTCCAGTTCCAAACCCTGAGTTATTTCATTCTCTGCCACTTGTCGAAACCCTAGCTAAGGACAGTCCGGTTTTTTTCTGTGTAAAATTTCTCTGAAATAGAATATTTCTCGATCCTCCAAATAATAATTTTCTATAACCAGATCTATCCTGTGACATATTTTATCATATGCTATATTAGTTATAAATACTCTCCATATGTCAGAATATAAAAGCAAGTAGAATCTACTTTTTAAGTGGGAGCAGCAACAGCTGCATCAAAGGTACGCCGTGGAGTATGTGTCCTAAAGTAGCCTAGTTGAAGAGAATTTATCACACTCTGTAACCAAGGAAGAACAGCGTGACACAGACTGTTTGTAGGGCGAGTGAAACTTACTGGGAAAAGTACATAATCATCTCTAATTCCACTGTAGAGATAACCATTATAAACCTTTGGTATGTACATTTATTATTTTTTGTATGCATGATTTTGTATATATGGCTATTTTTCTTTCCACAAAAATGGTATTAGACTGTATATACTGTTTTGTATCCTACATATTTCATATAGAAGTATATTGTTAGCATTTTTCCATGTCAATAAATATTCTTCTATGGCTTAACTTCTCATGGCTGCATTGTATTCTCTCTTGGGCAATATACTCATACCCCAGTTATTTTCAGCTTTTAAGTTTTGTTTCTGATTTTTATTTTTTAATTAAAAGTTTTATTGGTATGTTTGCCATACATAATATATTCATATCATGCCTTCATCCGTTTTTCTTCCCCTTCCCCTATCCACCTTCTCAACTGCCCCATACCCAGATCTGATTCCCATCTCCACAAAGTCTGTCTCCCTGTTTTCCTGTCATCTCCTATATCACATGCTCTTTACCCGTTTGCCTGTTGGTGGGCATATAGGCCACTTCCATAATTTAGCTATGAGGAGTTGTGCCGTTAGGAACAAGGGTATACATGTATCACTATAATATGATGGTGCTAACTCTTCTGGGAAGATACCCAGAAGAGGTACAGCAGGGTCGAATGGAATTTCTGTTTTTAGCTTTTTGAAGAATCTCCATACTGGTTTCCATAGTGGTTGTACTAGTTTACATTCTCACCAACAGTGTAGAAGAGTTTCTTTTTCTCCACAACCTTGTAGCATTTATTATTTTTTGAGGTCTTAATGATAGAAATTCTTTTTGGAGTAAGATGGAATCTGAGTTGTTTGATTTGCATTTTTTTGTTGTTTCTTTTAAAGGGGAAAGGTTTATTTGGCTTACAGTTCGTAGAGGTTTTAGTCCGTAATCAGCTGGCTCCAAGGGGGCCACAGTTCATAGCGGCAGAAGACAGCAAAAGCAACAAGAGCTGATTTGCATTTTTTTTTTTTAATGCCAAAAGATGCCAAATATTTTTTCATGTACCTACTGGCCATTTGCACTTCTTTTAAGAAGTGTCTGTTTCAATTTCCCATATTTTTGGATTGAGTTTTTTGCTTTTGGAGGTCTAATTTTTTTTTAGTTCCATATATATTGTAGGTATTAGTCTTCTATCTGAGGGGTAGCTGACAAAAACTTTTTTCCATTTTGCTGGTTGTCTCTTTACTCTGCTGTTTGTTTCCTTTGGTGTGCAGAAGTTTTAAAATTTGATATAATCCCATTTGTTGCTTTTTGGTGTTATTTCTTGTGCAATTGGGGTTCTGTTCAGAAAGTTTTTGCTTGTGCCTATATCTTTAAGAGTTTTACCTATTTTATTTTCCAGCAGATTCAGTGTTTCTGTTTTTCTATATAGGTCTTTGATACATTTTTATTTGATTTTAGTATGGGGTGAGAGAGTTGGCTCTGTATTCATTCTTCTGTGTCTGAATAGCAAGGTTTCCCAACACCATTTGTTAAAGAAGTTATGGTTTCTCCTGTTTCTGCTCCCATTGTTGAAGATCATGTTACTGAATGTGTCTGGGATTGTTTCTACATTCTCTGTTCTATTCCATTGACCTACATGTCTATTTTTGTGCCAATACCATGCTTTTTAAAAAATAACAGTAACTTTGTAATATAACTTGAAATTCGGGATCACTTTGGTCTTGTTGCTCAGGATTGATTTTGGTCTTCTTGGTCTTTTCTGGTTCTGTATAAATTTTAGGTTTATTTCTTCTAGTTCTGTGAAGAATGCTGCTGTTATTTTGATTGGAATTGCATTAAATTTATATATCATTTTTGGTAATATGGCCATTTTGGCAATATTGGTTCTGCCTATCCAGGAATATCTGTTTTCTGTTGTCCTCTTCCATGTCTTTTTTCAGAACACTGTAGTTTTCATTGTAGAGGTCTTTTGCTTTCTTGGGTCAATTCCAAGATATTTCTCCCTTTTTTTTGAAGTTATTGTGAATGGGAATGTTTTCCAGATTTCTTGCTGGGTTCATTATTGGTGTACAATTTGTAAGTGTTTTCCAACTTTTCACTATTACAAAAGAATGAGAAAAACTGCATCATTGTGTACAGATTTGGTACATATTTCTATCGTCTTAGGAAAAGTTAGAAATTGAATTTCTTGGTCAAAAGTTAACATTCTAATACCTCTTGATTGGTTTAGCCAAATTTCTTTCTAGAAAAGTTTTATTAAGTATGTCTGTATTAGTATTATATTAGAATATATTTCAGATTCCAGTAAAAACTACAGGACTGTAAGCAGTCCGGTAGGTAAATTTCCAATTTCTAGTTTAAAAATTAATCTCTTTTTAAGTAACTGTAGAATCAAACAAAGTTGTAAAAATAGTAGAGAGGTCTTACATATCCATAATCCAGCCTCCCCTAGCAATAACATTTTATAGTGCTATACAGTATACTTTTAAAACCAGGAGATAAAATTCCTTACATGATTTATGGATGTTTTTCTCCTAGTCTAAAGCTCGTCTTTTTATTTGCTTAGAAAAGTCTTTTGTAGAATAAAGTTAATTTTTTTTTCAATACTGAGGACAGAATTCAGGAATGTTCTACCACTGAGCTATAACTCAGCCATTTAAAAAAATTTATTTTGAGACACATCTTGCCATGCTGCCCATTCAGGCCTTGAACTTTTGGTCCTCTTGCCTGAGCTTCCTGAGTTGCTGGGATTAAAGGTGTGTGCTGCTGCTCCTGGCTTGAAGTTGCTAATTTTGATGTAATAACAATTCATCTTTTTAAAAAAATATTGTTTTTGCTGTCATGACCCAAAACTGCTTAATCCTAGCCCATGAAGATTTTCTTCTTTTCTCTTTTTAGTTACATAGTTTGATGTTTTTCATTCAGATCTATGCATTTTTAGTTTCTGTATAAGGTGTGAGATTTATTTGCATGTGGAGGTCCCATTATGGAAGTAACTGATTTTTTTAAATTGAATATTTTATTAGTAATTTTTCAGAAAGTAAATACAAGTCTGTAACTAGCATTTAGAAATAAAAAACAGTACCACCACCTCCCAATTCCCTGATTCTTCTCTCGTCCTTATCTGCTTCCCTCCCTGCAAGTAACCCCTTCCTGATTTCTGACACCAGGGATTGATTTGATCTTTCTTGATGAGCACAAAAGTGGAATGGCACAGTACTCTTGTTTTATTTCATTTTGTTCCAACATTTTGATGGTGAGATTTATCTTGGTTGTTGTATATAGCAAGAGTTTTCCTATTCTTATCACTACTTAGTATTCTGTTGAATGAATGAGACAGTATATTCTATTTATGGATATTTAAGTTTTCTGGGTGAAGCTATACAATTAGTATTGCTATGAACATTATTATACATGGGTATATTCCATGTATATTATTCCCAGGAACTGCATATGTTAAGTCTTAGGATATGTGTATGTGGAGCTTTGGTATATAATGCTCAGGGCTACGGTGGTATATTTTTAACAGCTGGACCTGAAGTAGGTACTGACTTGCAATGTTTGCCATTTTCTGTAAGTTATTTCCGCTTTATCTAATTCCAGGCTACCTTTGTGAAGACAGCCGGCTAATACAATTCCTGAAAAGTTAATTGCTTCTATGACTGGCAAAGTCAGCTCTAGCACATCACTCGTGTTACTAAGTTTTCCAAAGTAATTGTACCAATTTACACTTGAATCAATAGTAAATGAGAGAGTTCTAGTTACTGCACAATTACATTTGGTCAGACCTTTTTCATTTTAATTATGTTTTGTGGAATGTCTGGTAATGCCACTGCAGTTTTAGTTTGCATTTCCTTGATGACTAATAAAGTTCCTCTGATTTTTTTTTAAACTTTACTTTTTGGGGGGCACTGCTCAAGTCTTCTCTCAATATATTTTTATTATTTTTTATTAGTACGTGTTTGCAGTCCATAACAATTATAATTATGTGGAGTTGGTACATGTAAATAATACATCTTTATTCTTTTTGCTCTTTTTAAAAATCCCATCCTCTCCCCTTTCCCTGGTCCTTCCAACTCTTGATTCCTTTTCCATTTGTAAAACTATTTTGATCATTTTCCCCTTTATTATTTTTTTCTACCTCCTTTTCCTTCCTTTCCTCTCTCCTGCCTCCATCTCTGTATTTTATACTTGAAGTGACTGAGTTGTCTCAAAACATTTTCTCTCCCTTCCAGCAATGAAAAAGTAGGGTCATGTTATCAAGTCCTGATCACATGTAGAGAAGCTAAGGTTAGTTTTGCATTTCTATAATTTCTGCACTCCATCACCACTCTGCTGATACAGTGTAATAATAAACCTGTGAATTATATAGGAACATAATCTTTGTCATCAGCTTTATAATTTGTAAAAATATGGGTTACAATTCTTGTCTAGGTTACTGTGAGGTTAACATTAGAAGCTTTCTGTGGTGATTTAGAATGTTTTATCGGTGTTCACTAGAGGAACAGATTTAAAAAGCAAGCATATATATCTGCCAAAAAAATGTATACACATTTGAGCAGTTTGCCACACTAATAAATGTCCAGAAGCTGATGGCCACCACTTTGAGAATCTCTTGTAATACAGAGGCTAAAAGTAACTTAATCTCATGATGTCTCAAGTTTAATATTAAAATATTTATACAAATTTTTCTTTTCCTGATGTGTACATTTTTTCTTTTTGCCAGACCTGTGTGTATGGATTTCCAAGGTAGGGTTAAAATGGCTGCCTGTGGAGTCGAGTATGGAAGAAAGCAAAAGGGTGAAGCGAGACTTCCTTCTTTTTTCCCTTTTTGTTCTATAAAGCTCCAAGCCTTTTGGTTGGTGCTACCCACACCCAAGGTGGGTCTTCTGTCTTCAGGAAGTCAGTTGTCCACACACACTCGAAACTATGGCAAACCAGTCATCTAGGCATTTCTTGTTCAAGTTGATACCACAGTTAACTGTCACAGTTTGCCTCTTGTCAACTTGACAAGCAGACATTTCCTTAAACTGTACTTAGTCTCCAGATACAACAGCAAGTTCATAGTTACATGCAACACAATACAACTAGCCTGCATACAAATGGAGCACACCAATTTCCTACCCAGAACACAAGGCAGACATTTTCCTTTCAGGATGCTTACTCCTAACATTTCATAACTTAAACATTATGTTACAGGGAGGAAAACAAAGATATCTGCTTAGTAGATGTACATATATGCGGAAGCATATTAACAAAATAGGAGAGAACAATTACAATTCCCATTTCCATAACTGGTCATGCGGTCCTAGCTACTATCCATTCTGTATTCCCTTGGCCTTCAGCAAATACTTCAGCAAGTCTTGGTTCTTTTCCTGTTGAGATGACCCATACCTTCATTCCTGAAGGTTCTGGGCCATTTGTCATCCTGCCTGCCTTGGGTTGTTGCGATTTCCCATTGGCCTTAATAACAGGGCATAGGAATACTACGAAGTGTTGTAAGGGATCTTCTGCACTCCAAGTATATTCTTCCTTTCCTTCATTGTGGAGTAATAGTCCAATTTCCCCTTGATAGTCTAGGCCAGTCACCCCTGCCAATATCATAACTCCCTTTTTAGCTTGTTTACTCAGAGATGAGCTCAAAGTGGCCAGGGAAGTCTTAGCTTCCAGTTTAATGGAATCGCTGTTGTGTTTCCTGGTACAAGCCTTCATCGCTCTAGCACTAAGACTTCTAGCCCAGCAGAGCACAATAAGCTCGAAGGAATAGGGCACCAATAGTTAATGAGAGTTCTAGTTACTGCACATTTACATCTGGTCTAAACTTTCTCATTTTAATCATTCTTTGGGCTGTGCCTGGTGATGTCACTGTGGTTTTACTTTTCATTTCCCTGATGACTAATAAAGTTCTTTTGTTTGATTTTTAAATTTATTTTGGGGGGGGCACTGTTCACATTCATGTTTGCAGTACATAGTGATTAAAATCATCGTAGGGAGTTGGTACATGTAAATAATACATCTTAATTCTTTTCTCTTTCTTTTTTATCTCATACCCTTCCCGTGCCTTTGTGCTCCTCCTGCCAACTCTTGGCCCGTTCCCATTTGCGAAAGCTCTGTCTTCATTTTTCCTTCAATTTTTCTCTATCCCTTTTGCATTCCCTCTCTTTCTACTCCCTTCAGCTCAATATTTTTTTTTTACCTGAAGTGACTGAGTCATCTCAAAAGAACACATTTCTCCCTTCCAGCAATGGAAAAGTGGTTATCAAGTTATGTTATCAAGTCCTGATCACATATGGAGAAGAAAGGTTAGTTTTGCATTTCTGTGATTGTAGTCTGTAAATTTCTGTACTCCGTTACCACCTCACTGATATAGTATATAATATATACTATAGTATATAATAAACCTGTGAATTATCCAGGAACTTAATATATTTTTGTCATCAGCTTTATAATTTGTAAAAGCATAGGTTAAAATTCTTTCTTGTCCCTGTTACTATGAGGTTTAAATTAAATGCTTTCTGTGGTGATTTAATATGTGAAAAGAATTCAATAATGTCTTACCGGGCCAGGGATTTAGCTCAGTGGTTCCACCTCCTGCCTCGCAAGTGCAAGGTCTTGAGTTTGATCCCCGGTACCCTGCCCCCCAATGTCTTACCTTAAAACTGAGATAGGTATTTCTGAGGATTTTAGCAATACCTGGAATTCTAAGTTAACATTGGGGTTACTGAGTTCTGAAGCTTCCCCGGGGGACAATATGGTATTGTAATTTAGAGCCAGGACTGGCATCTGACTATGGGTTTGAATCCTGTGCCTGCTTTTGCTGGACACTCAAGCTTGGGCAATTATTTTTCTGTGAACTGATATTCAAAAAGCTATAAGGAAATTGAGTGGCTGTCATTGATAACGTTTGCAAATGTCACCTTTTTTATTAGTACATGTTTAAAACACAGAATATCGATCGTCTTTGGGGGAGGTGGTCCATGCATATAATATATTTGGATCGTTTTCAGTCCCTTTACCACCCTCCCTTTTCTCTCCCTTCTCCCTGATTCCTTTTCCATCCCTAAGGGTGGGCCTGTTAGTTTGCTATCATATCTCATTTATTTATTTATTTATTTATTTATTTATTTATTTATTTATTTATTTATTTATATTTCAGGGTTCATAGAGTAAACATGCCATATTTAACTTTCTGAGTCTGGCTTATTTTGCTTAAAATGATAGTCTAAAATTCTATCCACTTTCCTGCAAATGACATTATTTTTATGGCAGAATAATATTCCATTGTGTATATGTACACATACCATATTTTCTTTATCCACTTATCCACTGACAGGCATCTATACTGTTTCCACAGCTGTCTTATATATTTTTTCCTTTCCCTTTTTTCCCTTCCCCTACCCCTCCCAATTCCCCTGCTCTTTTAGACCTTTTCTTCCTGTTACACAATATCAGTTATACATTTTTTAAATTACAATATTAAGATCTAGGAAACATTACCACAGATTTTACAGAATTTAAAAGGATATAGAAAGCATATTACAAAAATCTTTTTTGAAATAAATTTGACAACTTCTAAGAAGTTCCTTGGAAGACAAATTAATGAAACTAACTCTGGAGGAAATAAAAAATTTGAATAGCACCTATTAAAGAAAGTATATTCCTAGCTTGAAAACTTACCTATATGACAATAGCAGGCTCATAAACATTTTAACTGATAAGTTATATCAAACAATTAAAGCAGAAAAAAGAAGGAATACTTCTCCCCTCATTTTAGGAACTCAACATTGTGCTAATCCTAAAACTGGATAAAGATAATAGAAGAAAAAAGTATGAACATAGACAGAAATTTGTTTAACAAAACAAACTATTGGAAGTCAGATCTGGCAGGATGTAGAAAGTGGTTTTATTATAGGGATGGCAGTGTTGGTTCAGCATTGGAAGATCCACCCCCAAAAGTCATCATTTTAACAGAGGAAAGGAAAAAGCCATATGATCCTGTCACTAGTTGGAGAAAAAATATTGGACTAAATTCTACAGCTGTTCATAGTAAAAGCTATCAGGAGACTAGAAGTAAAACAGAACCTTCTCAACAGATTAAAGACATGTACTCCATACTTCTAGCAAGAACACCTTATATGAATGGAGAAGATACAATGCTTTCTCCTTAAGATGGGGAACTAGGGCAGATATGCTTACTCTTTATCTGTCCATTAAACTTTGAAACCTAGGCCCAACCAAAATAATCTGGCAATAAAATGACACAATTAGGATAGGAGTGGGAAGGTAGAAGCAAAATCTTTATATGTAGATGAAATGATCATCTACAAAGACAATACTAAGAAATCTCTAGGAGCCCCTAGAACTTGTATTTGAATTTAGCAGGATTAGAAAACACAAGGTATATATAAAAATTCAGGTCTGTGTATACTTGCTATAAATGAAGAATTGGATATTGAAATTTAAAAGTTATGTAGGAGTACAAAGGACCTAGAAAAGAAAAAAAAAAGTGTTGGAAGACATTTAGTACCTGATTTTAAGACTTCTTCTAAAGCTACAGTAATCAAGGCAGTGTTGGTGTAAGGAAATACATATAGATCATTGGAATAAAACAGAGAATCTAGAAATAGAACAGCACATATATGGTCCACTGAGTTTTGAAAGATTATTTAACATTAGCATTTTATAGAATATAAACTCAATTCAAGAGCCGAGGAAAAGATAGTGTTTTCAGCAAACGGCACTAGAACACCTGGTATCCATATATAAAAAATTAAGCTCAACCCTTTATTTCCATACATGAAAATAACTTGAAGGGATCTATGAACCTAAATAAGAAAGCCTAAAAGTATAAAACTTTAAGAAGAAATTATAAGGGAAAATGTTTATGAATTCAGGGTAGGGAAGGACTACCTAGTATACAAAAGACATGATGTATAAAAGAAAAAATTGATAAATGAGATTCCATCAAAATTTAGAACTTTAAATGACATCATTAAAATGAATAGTCCTTAAACAGACCATATTTACAATGCATATAACCTATGACCAGAAAATATAAAGAATTCTTAGAGCTCATTAATAGACAACCCAATTAAAATGTAGACATAAGAAGATGATAAATAGCCAGTACAGTTCAAGGAAAGGCATGCAACTCTAGAATCAGAAAAATACTAATCAGTACAATAACAAGACTGAATTATACACTCATTAGGGAGATGAAGTTAAAAGTTTTAAAAGCCTTGTCATGACTTTTTCTTTTTGTTGGATTCTCCCCCTTTGCATTTAATTTGTCACGCCCAATGGATTCATTCTGCTGGGTTTCCTGGGGTTGTGATCCTCATTGTCTTTTCCTAGGGTATTGTCTAAAATTTTTTGGAGTGCCGGTTTGATATTCATGAAGTTCCTGAGGTGCTCTTTATCATGAAAGTATCTTATTTCTCCATCAATTTTGAAAGATAGTTTTGCAGGGTACATCAATCTGGGTTGGAGGCTGTTTTACTTTAGGGCTTGAAATACATCACTCCAAGCTCTTCTTGCCTTGAGGGTTTGCATTGAGAAGTCTGCTGTGATTCTGACGGGCTTTTCTTTGTGATTTGTTTCTTTTCTCTCAGTGCTTGTAGAATTTTGTTCTTCTGTTGGATTTCTGGAATCCTAACTATTATATGCCTATGTGTTGATTTTTTTTTGATCAAGGCTGTTTGGAGTCCTATATGCCTCTCTTATCTGTATGTCAAGTTCTTTTCCCTTCCTTGGGAAGTTTTCTGCCATCACTACTGGGAACAAGTTTTTGTATGTCATCTGCACTCTCTCCTCTTTCTTCATTGACTCCAATCAGTCTTATGTTATTCTTCTTCGCATCGTCTAGCAGCTGCTGGATTGATTTCTCATGGTCCTTTACAATTTTAAAGCAATTTTTCTTTTCCTGGTCACTAATTACAATCTTATCTTCTATATGTGAAATTCTATCCTCACATTGGTTCCTTCTGCTGTGCAGACTTTCGATGGAGTTTTTAATCTCCTGGAAATCTGTTTGCATGTGTTTTATGGATTCCATTTGTTTCCTATGTTGGGATTCCATCATGTTCCTCAGATCCTCTATTTTTTTATCTGTGTCCTCGCTAGATTTATTAATCATGTCTTGCACCATGAGCAAAATCTTTGCTGTTATCTGAGTAATTATTTCTGATTTCATTTTTCCCAGATCCTCTTTTGTTGCCAGTTCAGAGAGTCCAGGTGGTTGAGTATCAGAGTGTTCCATCTCGTTTCCCTTTGGGGTTGCTGTAGGTGATCCCGAAGTCTGTTTTTGAGGCTTGTTTGTGTGTCTTCTCATTTCCACGGGGCGGGAGCATGCTTCTGGCACCCATGCGGCTCAGCTTCTCTGTCCTAGGAGCTTGGGATGGCGGCCGGGGAGCTTCCTTCCGGGTTCAAAAAAAAAACTTAAAAAAATTACCAATTTCCTCTTACCTCTAGCCATTATTAGCAAGCTGCTCTCAACATGCACAGCCCATCAAAGAAATGGTGTTGGATTCCTTTAAAAATGTGAAAACACTCTAGACATAGACTTTAAAGATCATAGAGAAAATAGTTCATGAGAAATAGTGAAAAGGAGACATGCTCCTATTTCCTGGGTAGATCATTTCCTTTTTTGGGCAGTGAGGAAAGAGAACTCCAAGGAGGATCTAAAAGAGGCTTGGAGAAGCTGTGTGTTCCAGATGCTCATGCAAAATTCTGGGTTCAGACACTTAGCCCTCACAACCTAAGGTGGCCCTAAGTGTCTTTAGATTTGGCAAATATTCTTATTCTTTGGGTCTGACACAGGAGCCTGGGATCTGAGGGTGGTTCTCACTTGTGGAATCTCATTTTCCTTTAGAGAAGCCTAACTTTGTCACCCTGTGGAGCTACGACGTTCTCCTCCCTTACAAGACAGTGGGACTTGCTGCAGTGAAAGTGCTGCCTGTCACAGCAGTGGCATTGTATCTCTCAGATGGAAACACTTGCAGAAAAAGTGATTGGGCAATTCTTGGTAACATGAGTATTTCCCTGCAGCAGGTTTAAACACCTTTCTTTCTTTCTGTTTGTGGTCCATGTTCTTGGGAGTGATATACACAGAGTCCTTCTTTCTGCTCTTGAGCCTCCTTGGAAGGCCCAGCATGAATTGCAGAGTGGATTCCTTGTGTGTTGGAATAAGATTAGCCATGGCTTTTGAACTTCTTTGGCTGGGACGGCAGTGAGAAAGGGAGTTTACACTATGATTGAGTACATGCATCGCTCTCTCTATGCACCTCCATAGTCCCCCCAAATATTGCTTTGGTTGATGAAACATCATCGAACAATGTCTACAATGCCTTCCAATATTGACTATTCTACTTCACTGAACAGAATGCCTGTCATGGTCCTGCCTGTAGAATGAGAAATTAAGTGCACCCAATTTCAGTTATTTAACATTCATGTGTGTGTGTGTGTGTGAGTTAGAAAAAAACTTGTCTTATTTTAGACATTGGCCTTGACAGTTTCTATAGTGTCAGAGGTTTAACCTTGAGGGTTGCAGTTTTGCCCTTGAAAACCTTTACGAAAGTCTGCATCTTGGCTCAGGTTCCACTTTTCATTTCAACTCTCTCCCTGCACCTGTCACAATGCCCGTGTTAGTGAATGTCCTCATCTCTTGCCCAGCCCTGAAACTCTGGGACGGTTCATGTGGTCAATATATATTCATCGTGTGGAAACTGATTTATCTCTCATAGGTGTCATATAGAGTTTGGCACACTGGCACCTGGAAGATTGTCACTCGGATGGTGGCTGTTTGGGTGCTGTCCTTCTTGACGAATGGGCCCCTGATTCTGATTTCAGAGTCTTGGAAGAAAAGCACCAGCACCACATGTGAACCCGGATTTTTTATCACGTGGTACATTGCCGTCTTCACGTCGTTATTGGAATTCCTGGTTCCTATCTTAGTCGCTTATTTCAATGTCCACACTTACTGGAGCCTGTGGAAGCGAGGGAACCTCAGCAGGTGCCTCAGCCAACCCGGAGTCCCCTCTGTCTCTTCCAGTGATGGCCATGGGCACACATGCAGACAGGGCCCAGGTTCAAGGGTGACCCTTCCAGCACAGAAAGAAGCAGCGGCCTTCCTGGATCCAGGCAAACCACGAAGAAAGAGCAGTGTCTTGTTTTTCAGCAGAGCTCACAAGAATAACAGTATTATTGCCTCCAAAATGAATTCCCTCTCCCAATCAGATTCCCTGGCTCTTCAGCAAAAGGAACATTTTGAACTTCTCAGAGCCAGGAAATTGGCCAAGTCACTGGCCATTCTTTTAGGAGTTTTTGCCATTTGCTGGCCTCCATACTCACTGACCACAATTATTCATTCCATATTTCAGGTACAGGACTTTGCTAAATCCAACTGGTACAAAGTTGCCTTTTGGCTCCAGTGGTTCAATTCCTTTGTTAATCCCTTTTTGTATCCATTGTGTCACAAATGTTTTCAGAAGGCTTTCTTGAAAATATTTCGGGTGAGAAGACAATCCATACCAGCACACAATCGCTCAGTATCCTCTTGAAGATAATGTTCTCACTTCTATAAATTTTAGGCATAATCCCTCCTAAAAGAATTTGACCTGGTTTGCACATTGCCCTTTACACTCTACCAAAAAACTCATAAAACTGTAACACTTGACAATTTAAAAAAATCTAAACCTGAAAGTCAGTGGAAAATGAATAAAGTCTAATGATAAGATTTTTGTAACTAGCCACAAAGTAAATAATTTTCTTCGTCATAACCTCTTCCTGTAGATCTTGAGGTAACACTGATTGTGAAATGCTAGTTTCTGTTTTCTATGTTCAGCATTTGCTGCAGTAGTAAGTTTACTTCTCTCTTTAAAAATTTCATAGTAGCAATACAAGGATATCCAGCTGGAAAATTATTCCGTATAGTGGACAATAGAGAAAAGAGCTTCATTGCTGGTGGTGGGTGAGTTCGGATTGGAGAGCTTGCATTTCCACACTCTATGGTTGTGGTCCCAGGAAGGTGACAGGTGTGCAAAGCCCTGGCCATCACAGGAGGAGGAGGCGAGGGACAGGCAAAGGTCAGCAGTGGTATGAGTATGAAGAACCTTTCTTCCTGCTCTCTTCTTCCAGCTTCCTTATCAGCTACAATTTCTCTTTCTGAGGAAATGTGGGGTGAAAAGACCATGTGATTGAAGACACATCTACTGAACCGGTAGATGTCAATAATTATTAAGAAAATCTTGTATTTATTTAGTGTCATTTAGCTCATTTACCCAATACTTTATGTTGCAAAGCTCAGAGTTGTTCCTTTGTTATATAGTTAGTATAGGTTATGCTTTACTGACGATTCATATTTTATTAACTTGGTGATTTTTTTCATTTTTAAGAGTTCTCTTTTTTTTAATGCCCTATGCTGGTCTTTTCTCATAAACTTTTATAAGCTTTTTTGTTTGTTTTAAACAACAGTCATTTATTTCTCACCAGCCTGGAGACTGGAAGTCCAAGGTCCAGGAGCCTAGCTGATTCGGATTTCCTGAGAGTCCCCTCCCGGCCAGCAGATGGCTCCCTTCTTGTTATAGACTCCCGTGGAAGAGGACGGTGGGCTAGGAACTGAGGCTCCTGTCTCTCTTCTTTTTTTTTTTTTTGGTACCGGGGATCGAACTCAGGTCCTTGTGCTTGCGCAGCAGGTGGCGAAACCACTGAGCTAAATCCCCGGCCCTCCTGCCTCCTGTCTCTCTTCTTATAAGAGCACTAGTCTATCACGAGGACCCCACCTTCATGAACTCATCTAAACCCAATTATTCCCAGAAGACCCCCCCACTACACACCAACACCTCGGGGGGCTAAAGTTTCAATGTAGGAGTTTTGAAGGGATACATTCAGTCCCTAACCTCATATTTATCAATTAGAAGCTTTATATTTCATTGCTTCAAAACTATTGCATGGGACTTTTCTTTAATAGTTTTTATTTTCATGCTGGAATTTTCAATGTTGGCTTTTTATTTATTGAATATTGAAAACAGTTGTTTAATAATCAGCATCTGCTAACTCAAATATCTGCAGTCCCTGTGGACTGTATTTTGTTATCTGTTTTCCCTGCCAATTCTTTCTCAAGGTGTCTCATTTCCTTGTGTCTTTGATTTTTTAAAAAAATTATCTACTAAGCATTAAAAAATTTTATTATGACATGTTTGCAGTATATGACTACATTCATCATCAGGGAATCTCTTCTAAAAGGTTTTTATCAGTACTTCTTCTATAACTTCTCACGGTTCTTTTACAGTTTGATGACTTTCCTATTTTTGGACATTTTAAACCTTTGATTAATTTCAAACACTACAATATAAAAATCTTTTAAGTGTATCAGTGCTTAGAAATGTACATAATTTTTACTTATGCTTATACTTTCCATTAAGTAAGAGATATATGTTTAACATTTAATGGCAATTTGAAAAATTTGAGAAACTCTCATAAATGCACAAAATTTATAAACTTGTGTCAGCTACTGGCTTTTACATTTACAAATTAGTAATTATAGATTTCATGTGATTACTGGAGGCTTGGCTGTTCATTGGATGGAGTGGTCCTATGAAATTTTTGCCCCATTGAACCTGGCAGAAAGCATGCCTAAAAATTCATAAATATTTTCTAAAGTATTCATAAAATATATATTGTATTTCATTCAATCCAAGATACTGTCAATGTTAAGACATTTTATTTACTGATGCAAAATGATGTAATGCTTTAAAAAATCACATTGGTAGTAAGTTCCTTTCTGATCTCAGAGTTGTTGAGAAGAGATCACCATGTATCTCAGAAGTGACTCCATGAAATGAGTTTGAAAAAAATACCATACTTTCGATGGCACATGGATATTTTCATCAAATAAATATGCATTTAAAGCCTATTGTGTATTAGCTACTAATTATAAGGGTGCCTAAGAACCTTGCCAATAAGAAACACATTCCCTGGGAACAAGAATTTTACTTTGAAGTTCTTTTAATAACACTGCTGGGCGCATGATGCCATGGTTGCTCTGTAGATACTTCCTGAGAAGGCAGGAAGTAGCCAATTTCCTTCCATGATTTTCTATCCCTTTCTACCTCACTTTTGCACTGTGACTTTGTAGCCTCTCCCAGCAGAAGTGATTTTCTTTGGCCATAGATCGCTGCAGAGAGAGTGACCCCGTGCTAGTTCAGAGCCTAGGCCTCAAGAGGCCCACAAACACCTCTACCTCTTAGGAGTTGCCTGGCAGTGGGGTGAACACCACCTGCCCCTAGCCTGATGCACAAGACAGGCCACATGGAGCAGAGTCAAGGAGTCCTAGCTGAGCCCAGTTTAGACCAGCCAGCCTCCAAGTGACTCAGCAGCCACCAACAGAGGCATGGGCAATAGCAGGCAAGAGGCTGGCTGAAAGCAGCCTAACATGGCTCGGACCACATGAATGGCTCAGCTGAGCCAGACACCCCTTGGCAATGGGAAGACTGCATTCGGGGAGTGTTTGTTACTCAGCAATTTCTAACTGACACACCAAGCACCTGTCCTACTGTGTACTGAATGCAGCCTCCAAGGGTTGAGGAGAAAAGTAGAGGTTGGCATTACTTGCTCTTGTGTGACACCTTGGACAGAAGACAACATTATTACACAAGAGAAGTTTTTTTTTTTTAAGGTCATGGCTACTTCTCTACAGGAACATATGATTTAGTAGTAAAGATAATGGATTTTGAAATATTGCAAATTACATGGGTGCTCCGTGAGGCTAAAGTTGCTCCCTGAGTTCGGAGGAGAAAAGGCAGCATGGGGGAAACAGGGTGTTCTTAGCCGTGAGAGTGTCTCCCTTCATCGCCTCATTCAGTCTCTTCAAGTTGCCATCACATACTGCAACCTAAAGCTGGCTTTGCACTTTGTATTAAATGGTCCTTCTCATTAAAATGGATTTTTTAGTACTCACTCCTGCCGCCATTTCTTTATGTGCTTTGACTTCTCTGAGGGAATCTGAGGACTCAAAAGAGGCCCTTTAGTAGGAACCAGCCAGTTTGGTCCATGGTTAGGTGAGTAGCTCTGTGAAAGAATTAGTGGAAGAAGTCTATTTTATCTCTTATTCAGATTCTGATACTGCCTCTTTTCTCTCTTAGAAAAAAGTCGAATATAAACATCCTGCAGAAAAAATTTAGGCTATGTGTTAAAATACTTTTCTGACATATAGACCCGTGCTTAAAATTTCCAATGTTCGCAGGAAAGATGTAAGAGATAAAGCTTTTCCTCCATAGAAGGCACTTACCAGCTTCTCAGAAACTGGAGGACAAGTGGTTTTCATATTCTTACTTTATCCTTCCGGTTTCCCTGCCCAGTGCAGCACATCCGGGTCATGGTCCGGAGCAGTTGGGTGATTGGTTGGAGGTTCTGCTTTTCTCCTCCGCTCATTTCTGGGATCCAATTGGTTTGCATTCAGTTGTTCTTTGTGATTTTTGTTCCTCTGGCTCCACGTGGATGGTCTGGAGTTCTAACGCCATGCTGGTTCACACTTCTCTAGGCTGAGGAAAATGTCTGCTGCTCTGAGACAATGGCCCAACAAGCTTCACGCCAGATTGTGAGTTCTGGGGCAGAGAAGGCCCTGCTCACTTCATCTTCCACACATGGCAGATGATAGGTTAGAGCCGGGAGAAGTAGCCCAGTGGTGAGCGCGCTGAACAGCAATGGCAAATGAACCAAAGCCCCACCTAAGGGTCTTCTCCGTGCCACAACAGTAATGCCGTTGTTCTCCACCAGATGGCAGTAGATCCCCGTGCTTTTTCTCCTGAGCAGCTGCTGACCAAATAAAGGTTGTTTTGTAATACAATTCAAAGAAATTTGATAACAGTTTCCTCAGTTCTCAATGTTTATATTGAATTAAACTCAGAAAGTCAGTGAAGGCCCTATAATGCTCTAAAAAGCAAAACAACGGCTTCTCCCTTTCCCCCATTAGAAGGCAAGGCTGCCTCAGGACGTTTTCATCAGGGCACTTGTACACACGCTTGCACACACACACACACACACACACACGGCACCTCATACATCTGCCTCCACCCCACACTTTAACTTCCCCTCCATCCACACGGTTCTACTGCCCCACACTACACAGCCCCCCATCCCCCCACCACACAATCCAACCCCACAACCGTCCGCACACCAGATCTGCACACACCACACACATCTAATCCCACAGACATCTACTCACCACGCATCTGACGCCCTCACACGTCCACACACCGTGCACACCCACACATCACACATCACACTCCCCAAGGTCTCTCCACGCACATGCACAACCCTACACAATCCGCACTCACACTCCTACCCCACATGCCACACACATCCATCACACACCACACATCTGCCCACCACACACGTTCGCACACATCCACCGCACGGTCCCACACACGTCTGCACGGCATGCCCCCCAACTGTCCGTATGCGCATACACAAGTGCCCTATACGTCGCTACACCTACTGGCGCCCTTTCATTCCAAGAAGAAGAGTTCCTTCGAAGGAGTCCCTTAGTCTCCCGAGACTGTAAGGTAAGTATAAACGTTCTTCTAGACCCACTTCATCAGTGTCCTTTGCTAAACTTCCCTTTATAACAGTATGACACATCATCGGCTTTTTGAAAAGTGACTGCATTCTAGGACCTCCAAAGGCTTTAAAAATTTTTCTTCCTCAAAATTCGCTGAAAAAGTGTAACTCCTCCTCTCTTACACACACAGAAACCCATGGGATCTTTCTTAATGATTGGCATTTTTCTTATACTTACTCTTATAGCACATTTCCCATGATCCCTCAAAGTAGCTGTCCACTTAACAGTGTAAAAACCATGTGCAAAAGTATTCAAAGCTATTAATAGACACAGCAGCAATTGCACGATCCATTAACTTCGGATATCCTCGAAGAAACAGAATTTTCAAGTATTTTCTCCATATAAGTGGTACCGCCTACTGGTCAAATTTGGTATTGTATTTCAGTTCTAGTTCATGCCTAGCTCCTAAGGAAGCAATAGTTTCTTTTGCAGCTATGTGATCGGGGCATAAAAAATGATTTTTAAAGAAAACGATTTTCAGTTTCATAAGATGCCATATAGCATGAGTTCAGCTACATTTTAAATCCTTATTTATGGCCACAGGAGTGACTGTCCTCATCACTTAGGCGTGCATCCGCATCTACGTGAGTTTTCATTTGTGCTGTTCATTCAAATCAATGAATTTGGCTACCGCATGAAATCTTATCTTATTAAAAATTTCCCACATCATTTAAATTGAGGCATCCCTCACTCCCAAAACGCTTACTCGTATAAGATCACATCTTTGATATTATAATGGATGTTAATGGGGAAATAATGTACATACTGGTAAAATTTCTCTATTTTTTTTGGAGGGGTACTGGGGACTGAACCCAGGGCCTTGAGCATGCTAGGTACATGCTAGCCACTTTTTAAAATTTAACTTTGGTACCAGGGATCGAACCCGGGTCCTTGCGCTTGTGCAGCAGGTGGCAAAACCACTGAGCTAAATCCCTGGCCTAAAATTTAACTTTGAGACAAAGTCTCATTAAGTTGCCCAGGCTGGCCTTGAACTTGCTATCCTCCTGCTTCAGCCTCCTACAAGTAGCTAGGATTATCGGCAGGTGCCACCATGCTTGACTCTATGGTAAAATTTTAAGGAAGAAATGAATTTCATATTATGGACATTTTTAATGACATAAATCTATTTCTCAAAATCTCAACTGTTGTTAAAAGGAGCGAAGTGTTGGCAGTTAAGAAGCTTTTTAGGTTTACATGCGGTTACTGTTATGCAGAGAACACCTTCATTCCAACTCTGTGGATATCTGTTTCATTTGTTAAGATCCTGTGAGGAGATTTAATCTGCAACTTTAGAACAAGAAAGATTCATCTTAAGGAAGAAAATTTTGGAAGAAAGAGGAGAAAAAAAAAACTAAGGAAGGAGTAGATCACTTTTATTTATCTCGCAGGCTTCTACTTGAGCTTCCCTGAATGGAGGAATGAAGAAGTTATGGCAATAGTCTACACAAGGACTCTAGTCCAGGCAAAGGGTGACCCCTGGAGTGGATCCCATATTTGAAGAGGGACTTTGGGATCCTCTTGGAGTTACAGAGCTGCCTTGGAGATCAGATGTGACAGTGTGACAGAGCTAGGGAAGCAGCCATTCTCTTCCGTCCTGCAAGGTAACATTGTTTCAACAGTCCCATCAGTCTACTGGGGCCACCGACTGAACTATGAGCTACATGTAACTTTTCTCCTTTTACATCGATTATACAGTATTTGTCACAGTGGTAGAAAGATGACTCTCCATCATCTGTATCTGTGTGGTAAACATATATATTTATATCATCATGAGTTGTGTAATGCTGCTAATATCATTAGGTGATTTCATCCTTATGAGAGTGAGTATGCACGCAGACTAGGATGGTTACAATGTCACTAGGTAGTACAATTTTATGGAACCTCTAGCATGTATGTCGTTGGTTGTTTACCAAAACATTATCATTGGTTTGTGATTGTGCACACATATATGTATGTATACATGCGTGTCTATAGACACACGTGTATACATTCATACACATATATGTTTAACACAGTCCCCCTAATGGAGTCTGGGATCTTTGGGTAACTCGAGTACCTGTCATGTCGGTGGTGATGAAGGAACAAAAGGAGGGGTGTGATGGGGACAGCTGCCCACTAGTGGAGGAAATGGACAGGACAGAAACCCACGCCCGCAACTCCGTTCCAGTCACACCTGAGACTGATTGGGAAGGGGAAGGCATCCAGACACGGGCTGGGAGGCTGAGGAGAACCGCTTAAAGCCCATGCCTTTAGGGTAACTGTGCACTTCTAGAAGTCGCTTGGGCATGGATGAGGGGGAACGGGGAGCCCAGCTCCTTCCTTCTGAAAAGCACACGTTGGTTTTCACACCAGCACATCACAGTCCAGAGCCATGTAAGGACTGAGACAGGAAATGAGAGTCGATAAAACCACACAGCGAGACTCCAACCGTCCTGGGCACACCACCGGCTTCTCCACACAGGCAACTTCAAGGGGGCTCTGTGCAGGCAGAGCCACTGGGACCCGGCCTCTGCAACCCTCAGCACACTCTGAGGTGGGCGACACCGGCTTTTGAATCAGGAAGCAATTTAAAAATCAGTCATGTTTTGATCCCTCAGGCCTGGTTTCATCTGAGTAATAAGCTCTGCTTTCAAGGCCTGGCCGGCTGGTCTCCCCTGGGCCCCCCTCCCCAGTCCTCCTCCAGTGCCTGCCGGGTCCCCTTCCCGGCAGGAGTCGCCCAGGAGGACAGCATGGCCCTGACCTTGCCAGGAGGAATGTCTGCCGTGCCTTTCCTTCCTGTCTACCCCGGGCCCTCCCTGCCGGCCACGCTCCCCCGACCACCCTGAATAAATCTTCCTGCATCCCTGACAGCTGCTGATTTGGCTTCTTTCCTTCTTTCCTTCTTCTTCTTCTTCTCTTTTTAATTGAAAGTAAACCTTCAAAGAGGCCCAGCCACCTGAGAAGCTCGGCTGAGCGCTGCAGCTGGCAGGAGAACCTCAAACAGGAGCTCGGCAGTGCGCCCTGTCCCTCCGCTCGGGGGCAGAAGCCACCTGGGCTTTGTGGGCTGCCAGGGCCACTTAGCTTTCAATTTAGCTTTTGCATTAGAAGAAGGGAATATGGATTTGGGTAAGTAGAGTGATTTTGAAGGCAGCTATGGGGGGGGGCAGAGAAAGAGAGAGAGAGAGAGAGAGACTCTGAGATTTGCAGAGGGAAGTGTGAGTTTCCAGGCAAAATGCAAGTTTACTTATAAAATAAATCTGAGGATGCCTTTGGGCTGCATGGTTAGACTGGTGGGATACTTTGCAGAAGGAAATATATTTTAAAAAATCATTCAAAATCAACCACCAGGAAGCAGGTCATGTATGGGGCAGCAGAGTGAGAAGTCATATTTGAAGACTCCTAGATTTTGTTGTAGGGAGGCCTTGAGCCTTCTCTTTTGCCACTTCTAGTCTCTCTATCTTTCCCCAGAGACAATTTTTTAATTATAGAAAAATTGAGATATTCAGAAGTGTTGAAAAATAATGTAACAAACACTTTTATAGCCGCCACTTAAATCTAACAATATCTTTCCATATTTGTTTTACACATCCATGCAAGTTTGCCAAGCCATTTGAAAGGAAGTCATAGGCATCATGATTCCTTGCTCCTAACTCAATACCCCAGCGTGTGTTTTCTAACAAGGCCCTTCTACAAAACCATAATGGAGTTATCACACCTAAGAAAATTAGAACGAATTCCTAAATAACATCTATAATCCAGTCCATGTTAACACTCCTCCAAATGACACCAGACTCTCTCTTTTTGTAACTGGTTTTTGTTTTGAATAATGAGCTGATCCGGTGTCACCCACTGCATGTAGTCATTGTCTTGCTCTCTTCTCTCATTAAAGTGGAAGTGTCATACAAAGTGGACAACTTCTCAAGGGTACTGGATGATTTTCATGCAAGGAACCCCCATGTGAGCACCAGTCAGATGGCCATTAAGCAAGTCCAGCACCCCAGAAGGCTTCTTCAACCCTCTCCCTGTGCACAGGACCTGCGCCCCACTCCTGAGAAGGGGTGAGTGTGGGAGGTAACTGCCCTTCTCAGAACTTTCCACTGGAGGTGTGAAGTGGTCAAACAATTAGGGAAACTGGTTGGCAGCATCTTATAGAGGTTAATACTAATAGAGGTCAGCACCTAATAGAGGTCAGCATCTAACAGAGGTTAATACTAATAGAGGTCAGCATCTAATACTGACTCCATGATCCACAATTCTTCTCCTCATTAAACATTTAAGAGCTGCGGATGCCACCAGAAGACCTAAGTAAGAAAGCCTGCTGCAGCTGTGGTCCTAATATCCCCAGCCTGGAAATGTCCCAAATGTCCATCAATAATAAAATGGATAAATCAGTCATGGCGAATTTATACAAAGAAATTCTAAGCAACAACAAAAAAATCATGTAATAACATGAATGAATCTCAGACATTATGATGAAGGAAAAAAGCTTGGTACTAGAGAGTATGTTTGGTGTGAGTCTTTGTAGATGAAGATTTTTTTAAAAGGCAAAAGAACAAAAAAAACCAAAACAAGCAAAAAACCCTGAGAAGTCTTTATTTTCCTTTAATGGATGGGTCTTACTCCCCTCATGATATATATAATATACAATATTATTATAATATGTGATATAATATAATTTATATAATATAAATATACAAAACTATATAAAATATATTATATAAATATATATATATATTTATATTTAAAAGAAACCAGGTGAGTTGTTTTGTAGCATGACTCACTTTCCAGATTTGTCTGATTATTTCATTTAACTTGATCCTTCTGAACTGGGGATCCATGAGAGAATTGAGATGTAATTGCTCTAAGGCACTCATTTTATGTAATGAATTAACTCCAGTCCCATGCATTTCAAATGGTAATAGTTATGTTCCATCCTTGGGAGAATTGAGTAAATCATTATTCAACTCATTTTCTATGGCTTTATGGTTCAGTTGAGGACCCAGTTGAGAAATGCTTACTGAAAGTTAGATTTTTAAGTCTGGACAACAGTCATTTTTGATGAGAATACTTCACAGGTAGCACTGTGTCCTTCCTTCTGCATCACACTGGGGTCACTTAATGTCACATGGCTACACAACAAGTGATGTGGATACAGAGCTTGATCATTTGGTTAAAGTGGTGACCACCAGGTCTATTCCTCTAATTTCTACTGACTCTACTTCCTGAAGTTAGAAAAATACTAGTTCTTTTTAAAAAACAAATTGTGGTAAAATATACACAACATAAAAATGGCCGTCTCAACCAGTCTAAATGTGCGGTTCAGTGGGATTAGGTACATTCATGTCGTCATGGGTTCATCATCACCATCTGTCTCCAGCACTCAGGTTACTTTTGCTAACTGGAAATACATCTTTTTAACGAGTACAGTTTTCTATTCTAAACTTGAAGGGTTGCTAAATCATCTCAACTTGTCTGTGATGACGATAATTTTTAGAACAAGTCCATGTGCTGTAAAGATAGGTTCCCTGAGAGACTGTAAAGAATGACAGTCCGCAGTCTGCCGAGGAGCCTGGGAACACTCTTTCCTTATCAAAGCTGGCCCCATTCCCCTAGAACTTCAATTACTCACTAGTCAGCACGAAGATGGGGGAATATTTAGAGAGAAATGAGCAATTATTAAAAAGGGCCAAGAGAGCAAGATTTCAAAGCCAGAACACCCCAGCAAAATCATTTTCTATCTAAGCAGGCCCTCTGGAGCTAGCATACATACGTGCACCTGGACCCCACCTGGACATAATTAGTTTCCCTGAGCTCAGAGCAGAGAAAACACTGAAGAAAATGATGTCAAAAACCCGAGCAATCTGTCATGGTCTGCGCTGCACAATTAAAGCAAAGCAGTGTGCTTTCTCTAAGAATTATGTAATGCAGATGACAGGGTCTCTCAATCGCCAGAACAGGAAAGCCATCTGGTTTACGTTCTGCTTCACAACTGTGATGTCTGTTTCTTGCATTGTGTTGTATGCTTTGGGATGGGAATCACAGGAAGGGAAGATGAAATGTTTTTGGTTGACCTGTAAGAAGATCTTTTGTTTACTTGTCAATGAAAACATTCTGTGGTAGAATTTTTAATCCCAAGCAAGAAGAATCCTGGATGCTTGTGGATCAAAATATCAGGTAGCCAAAGACTGAATGGACCCATAAATCACAGCTGCATGGAAGTTAGTATACCATGAAATGCATTCTCTAGACATAGGTGTGTCCTCCCCGCCTGCCTCTGTCCATCTGGTCTCCAGGAGAGCACCCTGCTTCTCTGCACCACCCTCACCCTATCAGAATCCACACCTCTCACTATGGGTTGACAGGTTGAATCCTGACTGGAGGGTTTCAGTGTGTAGCCAGTCAGTCCTCAATGACCAGCCACGGGTTGTATAGCAGTCCTGGGTCCATGGGGGTTGCATGGGAAGAACTAGAAACAATTAATGAGTGAATCACAGCAGACACATTCACAGTCAACAATGAGGACAGAAAGATAATCAGAATTCACTGAGGTGATCCAGAGTGGATCCGAGGTGTTTGAAACTGGGTGGCAATCACTCCTTCCCTTCCAGGAAGGGCACCACACCCTAATCTTACCACAGCATTCATTCCAGTCATTGCTCCATCTGCCCCTGGGCACTGTGCTCCTGAAGGGCTCAGGTTCGGCTTCCAGGAACATTTAACGGGCGCCTGTTCATTCCCGGCACCCAGCTAAGTGTTTCCCCAGGTCCTTATTCACAACTCTGGGAAATGACTTGATCTTCAGTTCAGAGCTGAGGAGAACAAGTCCCAGAGAGCATAGACTGGGCAAAAGGCCAAGCCATCAGCCAGTGCTTCAGGTGCCTATGGTTTACAAAGATAGCTCTTTCTGAAAACTAGAAGGAGGGAAGCAGAGAACTACTGGAAGGACTGGAACAAAGTCAGTCTCCCATCAGCACCTTGGGCTGCTGAGTGTGAAGTGATGGAATTAGCCATTAGGGAAGGGAATAGGGTGTGGGTCATTCCCAAGGCATGTAGTAGACATGCCTACCCAGTGTTAGTGGGCTATGAGTGGCACCTGCTTTTTGCCTTCCATAATTTGGCTATATTGTTTTATATCAGGAGTCAGACTAGAGCTTTATGTGACTCAAATGGGCATGTCAGATGGCAGACTGGATGAGTATAGCCTCTTCCCCAGTGGCTGCCACAGAAACCTAGGCCCTAGTCTATGAAGTGGCAGAGCTCTGCTGAGTTATGTGCAGCGGAGGTCAGCGTGACCCCAATTAAAATCCTTTGTCCTGAATTATGGCTTTCTGCTGGCCTGATGGGTTGCTTGCTAATTATACCTGGTCCTAGTACCTGTTTGTTCTATCCAAGAAAGATTACCAATGCTTCCTCCCTAACAGCCCTGCCTGGCACCATCATGCCAGGTGTTTGGCAGTATTTCACTAGATGCCTTCAAAGCATACCTGGCTCCCTCTTCCTTCCCATGATTGAATTCAGTAAATACTGGATGTGCTTGTGGGCCTTTGTCTTTGCTGCTATCGGCAGCACTGATCATGCCCCAAGACTCAGCTTCTTCATTTTAAGTCTCACTTCCTGTCTATTCTTCAATTTGCCTTATGCTGTAGTGACTCACAGGACGCCATAACCCATTGCAGAGGTTCTGGCAATGTCCCCTTCCCTTATCCTTATAAGGGGACTTTGTCACTGGCCAGGCTCTGAGGCCTGTTATCAACCAGAGTGTGGTTTCAGAGAAAGTGACAGGTCAGGTGAGAGCCCCTGGCTATGGGTCCAAGTGGCTATTGAGTTTGAGTCTGTTCACTACAGCCTTGTGGTTGTGTTCTGTCTTCATCTCTCACTCCCTGAGCTCACTCCATGGCTCACTATCCTGCTGTCCTTACCAGATCATTAACTGACTCAATCAATCCATGTTTGATTTATAACTTAATCAAGAGATAAATGAGTGTGAAAGGAGCAAATTTTTGTCAGAATTCAAAGAAAGAGAAAAATTCTGACTAGAGGTGGGACAAGGGAGAGGAATGATTTCTTAGAAGAGTTGCTTCTGAAAACTCACTAGGCTGAGCAAAGGCATTTGGGCAGGAAAGGGTGTGGCCTCCTTGAAACTTAGTTTTGCTATGTGGAGGGCTGCCCTGCAGAAAGGCCTGTAGACACTGTTTGTGTCAGATCATGGAAAATTTCAGCAGCATACTAAGGGGTTCGAAGTTCATTCATTTTAAAAATATGATTTAATTCTGTCCTTCAGATCTGTATTTTCAAATTCTCTTCAAGTAGCAGAGAAAATGAAATGTTTGTTTACCTTGTAATTGGGTGCAGGTAGATGGCTGAACTTCGAAATGACCATAAACTTTGGTTCAGAGCCCCAGGAAGGCACTCTCAGTGAATGAAGTAAGTTTATTCTGTCAGAATGATAAGTTTATTCTCAGCTAGTGGAACCCATGTGGACATCTGAGGAGTCAATTATGTAATTGGAAAGCATTTCCAGAATGTGTGTGGTATGGGTTGGGTGATGGGCAGCTGAGAGACAAGTTAGGGTTTCTCCAGCCAGAGATGACAAAGGACAAGGCCTTGGTGACCGATACTCAAAGGAGGAATGGAAGGGAGTTGGTGACTGGATATAAGCAATGAGATAAGAAGCATGGAGCTTAGAATCTGACACGTCTTGAAGGGATGATCAGGTGGTTCCTGGGGCCAGGAGCTGAGCTGGGGACACTGGCCAGATTTTGGTGAGTTCCATTTTAGATGTGTTGAGTCTGAGATAAAGGATGGACATTTGAAAGGAAACTGACTGAAGAAAGATGGAAATGATTCGGCTCTGAAATTCTGAGCATTGAGGGCTGGAGGTACAGACTAGGGATTCATCAGACATGGGGGTGTATGAGGAAAACACAGGGACAGAGAGCCAGGAAGAGACACAGCAAGGCGGGACCTGGTCAGACCTTGTGGAGCCTCCACACCAAGTACCAGGATGAAGAAGAGAAACCGTGGACAGAAGCAGTCGAAACAATGCTCTGGAAGACAAGTGACGAAAGATTCAGGAAGAGGTTGGTCCAGTCCTTTAAGGGGATGGAGTCTGACTAGAAGTGCCAGGTAAACTCTGAAGAGCCTGTTTAAATCTGAAGCACAGGTAAACAAGGAAATTATTTTCAGTGTGACTATATCCTAGGCAATATTTAGGACACACATATTGAAGACATCCTAATATTGCATGAGACATACAAATAAAAAATACCAATGAAATTAAAACTAACATGAAATGACTTATCTTAATCCAGATTTAACTGGGTATCCTGTATTTTTGTTTATTCCATCCAGTAAGCCTAAGCAATTCAGTGATGCAATTCATTAGTGAAGGCATGAAGGCTTCTCAGTGAGCTCAGTCCCTTCAGGCCCCTCTGTCCTTGCGAGCAAGATGAGAGCTGTACAGAAAGGTTCCCAAGGCTCTGGCTTGGGGTCTGACGCCTGTGCACTTGCTCACATTTCCTCCTCCATTGCCATCCATCTGACTCCACTCCATTCTTCCCTTCTGAGTCCCAAGTGGGATGATGCCAAGGGACCACTCTCCTTCTTCCTTTCCACTGCTAAGGGGGAAAACTGCTACTGCAGCCTCTCTTTCTTCTGGTTTCCAGACCTCTTTCTGTCCTGAGTCCTCTCTTGCCCCGTGCTCACTATTTCAGGGCCTTTCCCAGTGGAATGATGGGATTGAAGGGTTTGATTTTCTTTCTCTCTCTCTCCTTTTGTTTTTTTGGTACCGGGGATCGAACTTGGGTCCTTGTGCTTGCGCAGCAGGGGGCGAAACCACTGAGCTAAATCCCCGGGCCCGGGTTTGAAGGGTTTGGGGAAGCAAGGGGTCTGTGGCCTCGGAGGGGAGAGTCGGAGAGAGGTTGGCTGAGCATAGGCAGGGGCGTAGGGGAGGCGAGGCTTGAGGCGCGAGGGGTCTGTGCAGCGGCGGGGTCCCCCAGACATCAGGAGAGGGACGGAGTGGGGAAGGCGAACACACGTGCTGTGGGGGAGACAGAGGTCCTAGGAGCCCCCGGAATCGCCCTTACTTTCTCAGGGCAGAGGGAATCAGCCTGATTCTTAGGAGCTCCAGTTTCAGAGGTTGAATTTTTTCCCCTGATATTTGTCTTCAACTTGGGAGATATAAAATATATCAACTGTTACGAATCCATCCTCTATTGCCACCTATGGGTGACTCATCAATGGATGTCCCCCTGCAACAGAACCCATCGCCATACTGACAAGCGAGGAGAACCTCAGGGACCTTCGTGTCCCCAGTGCCCTCTGTGAATGTCACAGGAGTTAAAATAAGACTGCTGGAAGGCATCTACGGTTCGAGCTGACTAAGTTCCTTAAAATGAGTGGTGTCAGCATATTTTCAAATCCAAAGTGACCAACCTCGTTCCTCCTTTCCACTGCTAAGTGTGGAAATCCCGACTGCAGACCCCTGGGGCTGCGGGTGGGGTTATTCTACTGAGAGGCAACTTTTACTGCCTCAAGTGCTGTAGAGAGAAGGCATCACCTGCGACAAATTAAATGGGTTTCAGGTTGAGCATAAAGGAGAGCCACATTTTGATTCCCAGTCTGACCTTGCACTGGCCTGAAAAACATGATGTGAATTTGAGTCTGCTGAGCTCTCCTGCCTTGCTCTCCTGCGTGACGCGGTGTCTAGGATGGTGAGTGAGTGATTTTTTGGGAATGAGCATTTGCAGTTACAGGAGTGGCCATCCAGAGTGTCCACAATGTCATAGGAGAAGACAAAACTATTCATCCGCTCGGCAGCAGCACAAAGCCGCCTGCACCACGAAAACAACAATACATCCCCCAAACAGATCAAACAGCTGCTCATCAATCTGGTGCAAGCTGCAGGTTGCCCAGCTAAATTACTGTCGAACAGGCAGACGAGCACAATTTGTCAGTCAGCACTGAGTTGAAATGAGCAGAGATGCACATAAAGCCACCAATGCAATTGTAATTAAGAATTATTGACATCAAGTTTCAACTAGTGCTTTCTTAAGGTAGCAGTGACCCAGCTCCAGAGTATAAAGGGGACCCAGAGCAGGAATAATCTCAGGGAATGGCCTGTCTTCTACATTGTAACAGTACTTTATGTGCACAAGCTACATGTAGGTGATGGGGAATCCACGTAGACTCAGGCTCTGTTTCTCCCCTCCCCTTCCCTCCCCCTGCCCCTTCCCCCTCCTCCCTTCCTCCTCTGTTTTCTTCCTTTTCTTGTCCTCCTTCTCCCTCTTTGATTGGTCTGTCAGTTGTCAACTCTGTTGCCCCGTGCTGTGGAGAGCCCAGGAACTGGAGGTGAGATGCAAAGTTCCATGTCCTCCTGGCTCTGGTGCAGGGCCCTAGTGGGTGTTGGCCTCAGTTCCTCACCTTTCTTCAGATATATTTATGCCGTCATTCTTGTCACTTTCTGAAGCAGTTCTGAAAGTCTTCTTTCATGAGTGTCTTTATGAGCAGTGAATGCTGCTGCTGAGTGTCTTCTAGCACAAAGGCAGGCTTCTAAGAACATTACGGTGTGTCTTCATCCACCTTATTCACTGGATCTGGCACTGGATGACTTTTGGTTCTTCCCCAAATCAAAATGCCCATGAAAGGCAATTGGTTTGAATCAATTCAGGACATTGAGGCAGTCAATACGGCACAATTAAAGACATGAAAGAGGACTTCCAGAACAGCTTCATAATGTGGCAGGAATGCTGGGATAAGTGTGTTTGAAGCGAGGGAAAATTTTGAGGGGGAATTAATGGGACTGTGTCTTTTGCTGTAATAAAATTTTAAAATATAAACATTCATCTTATGTTTTGATCATACTTCCTAGTTCGCGTATCTCCTACAGGTTCTGTTTCTCTGGAGAATCCTGACTGGTCCGCTTTGTAAGCAATGCCTACCTTTCTATGCCTGGTTGCCTCCACCTGTATCCGTCTAGGTCTAGGATGTTGGCCCATTGTTTTTCCTTGGTCTCCTTCCATCACTGCTGAGTTTCTGAAGGGGTTGTTCTTATGGTTCATATGTAGATGTCCCCAAGAGGCTCACATGCTTATAGGCAGGGCTTTTGGAAGGTAATTATGACTTGTTAGGAGGTGGGGCCTGGTCGGGACAGGGAGGCGGGCCTCTGGGGGCATGACCCGGAAGGTCATGTTTCCCTTCCTGTCTCCTGTTGGTGTGTCCTGGTCATCATAATGTAAGCTGCTTTCCTCCATCCAGGCCCTTCCACCACACCCTTTCTGTGTTTAAGCCAGATGAACATGAACTGAAACTGAGCCAAAATAAACCTCTCCTCTTTTTTTTTTTTTTTTTTTGGTACCAGGGATCGAACTTGGGTCCTTGCACTTGTGAGGCAGGTGGTGGAACCACTGAGCTAAATCCCTGACCCAACCTCTCCTCTTTTAAAGTGTGGGTTTTGGGCATTTTGTCCTAGTGATGAGGAAAGTAACTAGGATAGTCATCTTGTGCGTGCTCACAGTCTCTCTCAGCCCTCTCCTTATTGTTGTTGGCCGCCCAGAAAACCAAGATCCTACTTTAGGTGCTCATGTTCTGATTTGTTACCAAAAAGGCACAAAACCCAACGGCCCTGAAGAGTTTCCACTCAATCTCACAAAGTCCCTCAAGAGGATATCACCCTTTACCTTCTGCACACGACCTCTTAATGTTGGGCGCAGAGCAGCACCAGCAGTTGCACTCAGAGCCAGCTCAACAGGCCGCATTCATCCCATCTCCTCTCCATTCCTGCTTAAGATGCTATCTTCCAAGGGGCTGCTTGCAGGTCAGCCAAACACTTCATCCCCACATCCACTCAACTGTGGGTGTGGCTTAGTCCCTCACAGGAAACTCTATGTATGGTATTTTTTTTTCCATAGACTTGGAAGTGAAGTGATTGCAGCTTTAGAAGATACGGTGTCAAGACAAGAATATACCCAGTCTTGCTCCTCCTGAGGAGTATGTTCAAGCACACAACTTGCTTCTTACATAATCTGGGGAATATTGAATTTTCCAAGGATACTTTTGGGTAGAATCCTCTAACAGTATGAATGCAATGTAGCTGTTTTATGCCATTCTATTTTCAAAATGAATGTTAGTGATATTTAAAATATAAGATATTATATCTAACCATATAAAATTGCTTTTATAGGTAAAACATGGTCAAGTCTTGTCAGGCTCATGTAGCTTAGTCTGAGGAAGAAGCACCTGTAAATGGGCCAGATTAGTTCTATTATCCCTGCAAGAGAAGAGAACAGGATAGACTGGGGGCAAAGTTGCATCTAGGATGCTACTTTAGATCCCCCAGACTTTTCCTGTCCATGGCTCTCCCCAGCTCCCACTGCCCTGGTACCAGAGCACTGCTTTCTGAAAACCCTGACAGGACCTTCTAGTCTAAGCCTCCTCCCCTATCCAGGTCTGGCTCCTACTATGGCTTCCTGCTTCTCCTTAATGGGCCAGTCTTTGACTTAGAAAGATATGACTTGTCATAGGATAAGAATGACGGATATCTTTGTTTAATGTTCTACGGTATCATTAGTGCTATTCACAAATAATCAGATTTTCTTCATTTCTTGGGCTTAAAGTTGGTTATTTCTCTATTTTTCCTTTTTTGATGTCTTTTGAAATTAGACGTGGTAATACACCTTGCTTAAACAAATGAAATGTGGATAGAAATGATTTGTCCCACTTCTGAGAGGAAGCTTTAAGAAGGATACAATGGTAATGTTCTCTAATTATTCTTGTAGTTGTATGCTAACACTCAAGTAGTAGGGGTGATTGTAAAAGTATACACTGAGATGATGACCCTGTTGGTCTGGATTCCTGAATGACTCCCCTGCATAGGTAGGAACTGTCTAGAGTGAGGATTTTCTTCACATTGAGCAGGACTCCATGCCAACCCATCACTCATGTCCCACCCACGGAGGGTCAGCAGATGGGAGGGGACACTGTAATCCACACAGTTAATCAGGGTCCTAAGACCTTTCCACTGAGTGATTCCCCAAGGCCAGGGTTTGGAAAACTCACTCATTTACCCACTGTCAATGTCAATGTTAATGTCAGTGTCAATGTCAATGTACACATACTGTGAAGGACTGCTTTCCTGCTACAATAGCAGAGTTGAGTAGTCAGGACACAGACTGTAGAGATCCCAAAGCCTTAAGTATTTACCATGGAGCCTTTTGTAGAAAAAGTTTGCTCCTTTTGGCCCCAGGGTGTTGGAGGTTTTTCTCTGGATCCTTCGTGTCCAGCTGGTAGATGAAAAAAGCAAGGAGGAGGTAGTGGGGAGAAAAGGGGAAGAGGAAGAGGAGGAAGAAAAGAAAGAGAGAGAGAGAGAGAGAGAGAGAGAGAGAGAGAGAGAGAGAGAGAGAGAGAGAGAGAGAACACATGGGAGCCTAGTCCTGAAGGTAAAGCATAACAAAGACACTCTCCTGTGATGAAACTTTGAATCTGGCTCCTTTGAATCTTCTGCTTGACCAGGTCCTACTTTGCGTTTCCCTTGCTATTCTTGTAGAATCCTATTTGAGCAAGAGTCCAGTTCAATCAGGCATGCTCAACCCATAGCCTGTGGGCTTGTTGTGGTGGATTAACTAATGTTCAACTTGGAATACCCACTTGAACTGAATCAGTGTGGTCTGGGCATGGAGGATCCACCTGAAGATTGTTACCAATAGCCATAAAAAGAGAACTGGAGGGGAAGATCATGGGCTGTTGATTTTCTAGGAGAAGCTTGCTGCGGATGGTTTTCCTGATGAGAACTTGGCTGCTCTCCTCGGAGGAGGAGCTCAGGTCCTTGCTGTTGCTGGAAATGGCTGCTGTTCTTGTCACAGGAGCTCTGATCTTCACCGTAAGCATAACTTCCTGGCTCCAATGTGGATCCCTCAGCTTGGTGGCACAAATCCTTCATCCCACCAGCATAGGTTTTCTGGCTCCCACCACTGGCCTTTGGGCCTTTGGGGTACAGATCCTCAATATGGATTTGCATGAGACATTGCCGTGGGCTCTTGGCCATTGCCTGGACTCATGGAGGACACTGCCTTGAACTCTAAGGCCTCAGCTGGACTGGTGTGGGATGCTGCTGTGGGATCCAGGCCCTCGGCTGGATTCTTTGGCCCTCTAGTGTGTGGCTAATCTCTTGTACTTGTCTATATTTGATTTTTTGGGTAAATGTCATAAAATAATCCTATAAATTATGTGTCCTGTATTTAATGTATTCTCTTGCCAAAACCCTGAATAAAACATGTATGTTATTTCATTTTAATGTTATAATAAAGATACTTTAAAAAGGAAGTTTTGTTATTCATTACACATTAACTATATTATATATTTTATGTGTAGCACAAGACAATGTCTCTTCACTCATTGTGACCCAAGAAAACAAAAAGAATGGACACCACAAACTATTATCAATGTGAAGAAAATCCCCACCCTAGATATCTGATCTCCCTCAGCATCTTATCACCCTGTCCCGCCTTCAACAAAACTTCTGCTCAGTGATGTGACAAGAATTCACTTTACCTCTAATGTTTCCTCTTAGTCATTTTCCATGCACTGACCCTCACTGGGCTGCATGGCTAAAGTTGTCTACTTGTCCAAGCTGTATTCAGAGTGGAGCCAAAATCTCTTCCCCACGGCAAGACCCAGCCTTTGGACCCAATGCTTGTCATCTGGGTCCCCTCTTGAATAAAATCTTCCTGTAGGTGAAGGTTATTCTTGATTGTAAACTTAATTTGATTAAGATATGCCTGGAGGTAATGGGAATGTAAGGGCCCTATATCAGTTAAAGTTCACTAGAGATTTCCTTTTTATTTCACCCAGACTTTGAAGGGTTTAACTTTCTTTTTCGGCTCTTTCCCTCTTGCTCTGCTTCCTGGCTGGAATAAAATGAGCAGCTTTTCTTCAAGCTTTTTCACCAGGATGTTTCTCCCTGAGAGCCAGCCAACATCAACAGAAATCTCTGAAACCATGAGCCAAAATAAACCTTTTCTTTTTAAAGTTGCATATGCCAGGCATTTTGTTTCAGCAACAGAAAAGTGACTGTTACACACTTACCATCTTTAGGTATCATGAGTAATTGTTTTCTTTAACAAATATACCACTTTGATCCATGTTACAATGGCCAGAATTCAGTCACTTGGCCACACATCATCATAAGGGAGGCTGGCATATGCTTTGGTGTGTGTAGGTAGAAATGGTAGGGGATTTGGTGAACAAACTCTGTCATGTCTGCCTACATGAGTAGTTGGCTACCATTGTTCCTTTGATGGGCCCTGATTGGCATCAAAGCTGGTAGGAGTGTTTCCTCTGCTATTCCACAAAATTTGGCCTGGCTTCACTCTGTTCTGGAGAACACACCATTGTTGAACAAGTTCCGCATCATGGTGCAAGAAACTCTAGCCTGGATCGGGCGGTGTTTTGATCTCATACTAAGAATGCAGAGCATAACGGTATTAATCTCTGAAAATCAAATGAAATCTGGTGGGAGTGCAGTAGGGCCAATGAATAAAATTATATAAAACAATTTCATACTTGACATTTACTGAGAAGGGCTTAACTCTCCCTACATATTTTAGTCTGTTCAGTTGGTATTATTTATTCATATCTCTTTCCCCATTTGGTTCACAATTTATCTTTTGGGAGCTCAAAATTAAACTGTAAAAATGTATATAGGCTAGATACTGTTTTATGTTCCATCAGTGGAGAAGTCATCAAAATCTCTAACAGAGTAAGTTTCAGCCTATTACAGGGGTGATTTAGTGGAAATAAAATGTAATGTTTAACCCAAAGAAGCTGGAAAAGTGAAATCTAGGAAGATGAAATTGAATAATCAGTTGCTGAAATGACAATGGTTTCTTTGTCAATCTCCCAGTTGAAAGACTATTAGGGACATCAAAATTATGAATGGCCAGGGCTAAACGAGGAATCACGATTAACTGGCAGGAGGAGACTGGTTTCTGATTCCAGTGATAACAGATTGTTCCTAAAACTGACAGAGTTAAATAAGGAATTTTAGCGTCTTGTGTCATTTCCTGTTGTTGTACTATCATATGTTGTGGTGGGGAAAGAATTAATGCACCCCAAATTAAAAATGAATCAACTCTAGACTTCTGTGACTAACACTTTACTCAGATATTTCATGAGCTGTGGGAATTTTGTGCACTCACACACATGTGGGAATCCTGTGAAAGGCCTTGGCTAGGGGCGGTGGGGGAGTAGAGAGGGAGAATCCACCGAGGGAAAGTGAAAAACAAAGGTCAGTGTGTTAGTTTCCTAGGGTAGCTGCGATGAAGTATCACAGATGGAATGGCTTGAATCAACAGAAACATATGTTCTCACAGTTCTGGAGAAAGGAAGTCTAAAGTAATGATGTTGATGAGGCTCTGCCTCTCCCTAGCTGCTAGTGGTGGCTGGCAGTACTTGGTGTAGCCAGGCCACATCACTCCAAGCTCTACCTCTGTTGTCACGTGGTGTTTTCTGTGTGTGTGTGTGTGTGTGTGTGTGTGTGTGTGTCACTGGGGATGAACCCAGGGCCTCAAACATGCTAGGCAAGCGCTCCACTATGGATTTACATTCCCAGCCTTTTTTATTTTGAGACAGGATCTTGAGGCAGGAGATTAGGGTGTGGCAAAACAGCCAGGCGATTGGGCACAACCTGTCGATCATGGAGACCTGTCAATTACGGAGATTCAGGACACATGCACAGAACAGCTTCTGAGTCCTGCGCCTGATACCAACCAGAGAACGCTATCTTCAATTCTGGCACAAGATCAGCAGGTTTTTGATGGGATGGCCTAGATCTGACGTCAGAGTGGGGATGTAAAAATGGTGGCTGTTACACTCTCAGCCTCCGTGAGCCTTTTCACTGGCCTGCCCTGCGCAGTGCAGTCTTTTCCTACTTTAACTGGCCACACTCACTGTGTAGAGCACTTCTTGTCGGAGTACTGCTCCCTTCTTTTATTACCTTTACTAAATGTAAAACCTCTGTGTTTTTCACTTGTCTTGTCCAAGTCTTTGAACAGGACAAAGCCTGGAAGGGATCCCAGGGCTCTGCAATATCTGTTAAGTCTCAGTAAGTTGTGCAGGCTGTCCTTGAACTTGTGATCCTCCTGCCTCAGCCTCCCAAGCAGCTGGGTTCACAGGCGGGGGCCACTGTGCCTGGTTCTTCTCTTCTTTTTTTTATTTAAAAAATTTAAATCTTTTATTTGTACATGTTTGGAGTACGTGTAGTTTACTCCCCTATTGCAAGAGATCCATCCCTTTGTACCTTTCTGTTCATCCTTTATCGTTTTCTTTGTTTGTACTTTGCCTCACTCAAATGAGAGATACTGTACTATATTTAAGCTTGTGTGTCTGGTTTATTTCACTCAACGTTATATTCCCAGGTGCATCCATTTTCCTACAAAAGTCTCAAATATGTCACTGTTTACTGCTGAGTAGTATTCCATTACATATAGATATCATATTTTCTTTATCCAATTGTCTGTTCATGGGTATACAGGGTGCTTCTAGGATTTAGTTATTACAAATTGTACTGCTATAAACATTGGTACCTATGTACCACTGTAGTGTGATGACTTAAGCTCTTTGGGGAAGATATCTAGCAGGGGGATAGCTGGGTCATATGGAATTTCTAATTTCAGTTCTTTGAGAAATCTCCATACTGATCCCCATAATGGTTGTACTAGTTCTCATTCCCACCAACAATGAAGTTTGCATTCACCATGGCCACTCTAGCCTTTGTTATTGACTCTTCCCTTTTTACAAGGACACTCATCATATTGGCTTAGCGCCTATCTTAATCAATTGACAGACCACTTCCAGATAAAGTCACATTCCTGGGTAGTGGGGATTAGCAGCTCAACATGTCTAAAATTTGGGCTACAAATATCAGTAGCTAAATTCTATGACGATGTCATGAAGCACCCGGAAGGAGCAGCTGCTTGACAGGGTTACACGAAATGCAAAACAGGGTGACAGTGGGTGGTCACTAGGGAGATAATGACAGTAAGAACTGAGTCTTGCCAAACACCTCCTGTGTGCCAGTCCTGGTAGGAGCTTCGAACGTGGTATCTGGATTACTTCTCAGGATGATCCTGTGACGTAGGGACTGTAGCCCCATTTTACAGATAAAAAAGTGAAGGCATAGAGACACAAATGTGGAATTGGGATAAAGCTCACATAATAACTGGAAGGGAACTTTGTGACACTGGGCGACCCCTGGTGCTTGGTCAAAGCAGCCTGGGATACTAAGAAGCCTTCCTCGACTGGAGCTTTCTTCCTTTTGGATTTTTCTACATACGTGAGGCTGCCTAAAATTTCACAATAAAAACTTAGTCCTTAAGGCAAAGGCTTAGATCCCAAGCAATTTGAAAAGGATGTTGGAGTCGAATATGGTGGCTGGCGCACACCTGTGATCCCAGCACTCTGGGAGGCTAAGGCAGGAGGGTCACAAATTTGAGCCCAGCCTAGGCAATGTGGCAAATAAGTGAATCCTTGTCTCCAAATAAAAAGTAAAAAGGGCCAGAGATGTTGGATATTCCGGCACAAACTGTATGAATGTGTGGAAAGGAGTGCTCCAAGGCTTGGGGGTGTTGACCAGATCATAGAGAATAACAACCTATTTACCATTCCCACCTGCTTACATCTTGGAATAGGGGTTTCTTGGGTGATGAAAGATAAAGGTATTTACATAGAGAAATATGATGTAATCATAAATCCAGAGACAGTGACTCACGACCTCACGATCACATCTGAGGCCAGACTACCCCCGTTCCATGTCCTGCTCTGTCTGCTTCGCCTGCAACCTGGACTGGGAGCTGTGACTTCTCTGGGCCTTACTTTCTCCTCTATAAATAGGGTGATAATAACAGTATCCACCTCATGGAGTGTGGTGAGGCCCAACGTGTTAATAAGTGCTGTAAAGCAGGGCCTGGGGCTGCTGGGGGTACAGGAGATGCACGCTACGCAGGGATTTGAGGGCCATCATTTTACATGTGGACCCTGCTGGGAGTTATGCCTTCAGTACCTTGGAAACTCAACGTCACTGTGCTGCCCAAAGGTACAGCCAGCTCCTTAGAAGGACACGTTTATCACTCTGCTTTGCTGTTTTTCATCTTTGATCAATAAAATCGCTGGATTAAAATAGTCTAAAAATATACATGTAAAGTGACCATTTAAGCTGTTTTCAAGGGCACAGTTTGATAGGGCTGAGTATACTCACATTGCTGAGGAACTGATCTCTAGAACTGCTTTCATTTTGTAAAACTGAAACACTGTATACCCATTAAACAGCTCCTCTTTTCTCCACTCCCTCCAGGCCCTGGCTACCCCGTATTTGTTTTCTGTATCAGTGAGCTTGACTACTCTAGCTGCTGTGTGTAAGTGAAACAGACAGCACTTGTCTTTTGTTACCGGATTATGTCGGTTAGTACAAGATCCTTCAGGTTTATCCAGGTTATCACCAATGGCAGGACTTTCTTTTGAAAGCTGAGTCATGATCCCTGGTAGACCATGCCTCATAATTTGTCTATGCATTTGTCTTTTGGCGGACACTTGAATTTGTTTCCACCTTTTGGCGGTTGTGAATGACAATGCTATGAATAAGAATGTGTATATATCTTTTTGAGACCCTATTTTCAATTTGTTTGGACAACAAGTCACAGAATTTTATGCTACCTGAGAGACAGACTTCCAAATATTGTTCTGCTCTATGTCACAGGCGCCCATGCTGTAGATGGCGCTAGCCTTCCTGCTCCCTGACTGGGTCAGGTTTAGCATGAGTATCTCTAAGGCAGGCTTCGCTTTCACCAGTCACTGGTTGGGGATAGCACTGCATGAGGGTATGAATCACGGATAAACATTTTTTTAGCTTTGCCTGTCTCATTCAAGCTTGCATTTAACAATCTGATAAATTTGTGAGAATTAAGGTGTTCCCTTTCTCCTTGCCACCCTACAGTGGGGAGCCTGCCATGGCTACAGGTGTTGAGGTGCTTCCCATTGTGGCCGGGGTTCAGTGTAAGTGGCAGGGTGAGGGCAGGGGCAGCTAAGTCAAGCTGGTGTCCTGTGACATGTGGGTCCCCCCATCCTCAGTGTCAGGATCTAACCCAGCCTCATGTGTTGCATCTCACTCTTGTACATCTTAGGTGTTGTTCATCAGGCAAAACTCCTCATCCCATTGTCTTCGCCTTGATATTCTTGAAGATAGGTCAGTTATTTCATAGAATGTTCTCCAATTTGGGTTCATCTCAGACCTCTTTGTGATTATATTCAGGCTGTGCCTATTGGGCAGAAATACCAGGGAGGTGATATCCTTCTCTGTCCATCAAGTCAAGATGTCTCATTACTAACCAGGAGCCTGACCTCTGGGTAGACCATCTCATGAAAGTGATGACTTTGAGGAATTGGTTTTGGTGATGTCTAGTGTGTAACTTGGTTAAAGCAGCGACAATTGATAATTTAGATAAGGTTCCTCCACTTTAAACTTAAGATTTTCCCCTTTATGATCAATTAGACATTTTTGGTAGATATTTTGAGATGTGAAAAGTGCTATTCCTCTTCAAACTACTATGTTTTGCATCACTGATGCATTTATAACACCATCATTCTTTCTATATTTATCAGTTGGCCCTCTATAAGGAAGAGCTGTCCTGTACCCCTTCCTTCCCCTTCTCTTCCTCCTCTCCTTTCCTTCTTTTTTTTTTTTTTTTTGGTACTGGGGATTGAACTTTGGACCTTGCGCTTGTGAGGCAGGTGACAGAACCACTGAGCTAAATCCCTGGCCCATCTCTCCTTTCCTTCTTTTTCCTCTTTCCTTTCTCTCTCTTTCTTCCTTCCTTGCTATTTTTGAAATTTTGTTTTAAACTATTTTTATTCATTGCTACATTTATTTATTTGTTTATTTGTTTTTGAGACAGGGTCTCACTTTGTAGCTCAGGCTGGCCCTGAACTCACTATGTAATCTAGGCTGGCCTCGAACTTTTGCCAATCCCCCTGCCTCAGCCTTCTGAGTGCTGGGATTGTAGGCGAGTGCCACCACGCCCGGCCATTCTTTAATTTGATGCTGAACTTGTCCAAATTTGGCTGGCTGGAGACCCTTCAGGCTGGTCTCCGTGTTCTTTTGCCATGTGCTCATCATTGTCTGAGGGGCTCCTTACTTTCTGGCACAACAAAACTTTCTCTGCCCCTGAGGAATCAGATTTCCCTCAAAGAGCTGTGGTTCCTCTTGGTGGAGAATGGTGTTTAGAATGAAGGTCTGGGTTCCAGCCTTGTTTCTGAGTTTAGCCAGACACTCCACCCACTTCCGGCCAATGAGAAGTCTCCAATTTGATTTCTTCTTACGGCCATCATGCTGGTCCTTCAGGAGCAGACACAAATCTCGGGAGGCGAGTTGGACAGGCCTGACTTTCCTCTTCCTCAACTCATTTCCTTCTTTCCTATGACAGACGGCCCTCCAGGACACCAGCACCTGGCAGCTGGACTGGGCTTTACAGCAGCAGGATGCCCCTGCGGCAGGTACAGGTGGAATTAATGCAAGGAGGCTGAGACAAGAAACCTCCAGCCTTGTGATAGAAGCTGAAGTGGCTAGGAAATACAGAAGCTGATAGAGAATTGGGCTTGATTAGAATAATTTATCTTCATGATTTGAATTCACAATCATAAATCAAAAGGCACATTTCTCCTGTGCTAAAAGGTTAATATTTATTAAAGGTTGACTAAGTGCCAGGCCCTGGGGGATGTGGACACCGCACAAAAGGTCTCCCTGAATCCCCACCGTGACATGATATGGGGTCTCCTGTGTCCCCACAGAGGCGAGGGAAATCAGGTAGAATATGATGGAACTGGGCTGTGAATCCTAGCAGACTCCTGAAACTGTCCAGCTGCTGGACTTGAAGCCGCAGGCAGGGGACTTGGCGGTGGCCATGATCTTTCCAGCACCAAATGCAGGATGAAGTGAAACAGATTCTGGTTAGGCTCTGGCTAGGAATGAGAAAACAGTTTACAGGAAGTGCGGACGGAGACCCAGAGGGGGCTCTTTCTGGGTCAATCTAGTAAATAAAGAGAACAGGGTTTGGGCAACTATAATAAGACTCATTTTCATTTTAGAAAAATTAGAAGCTGTGAAAAAGTACAAAGGAAAAAATGATTTTCTGTAATCTCATTGAGAGATTTAATTAACATCTTAGCACATTTTTATGTGGTTTTTGCTTCATTGAGATCATAGTGTGTAAATTTCTTTGGCTTGATTTTTTCACTAAACTTTCATATAAGCCCATTTCTGTGTTGTTAAAAGTTCTTCATAAGCATCCTTTTCTTTTTTCACATAAGGAAGCATTTATTTAGGGTTTAACATGAAATCATACAAATAAAATTTCTAGAAATAGAAATCCACACTGAGTCATAACACATAGCAAAGGATGGAGTAAAAACAAAGAAAACTAACTGGCCACTGTATACGGTTGGACACAGTTGTGTCTTATACACTAGAAATAATCATTAATAATGATTAAAAATAATCATTAGAGCAACAGAAGACTAATCTTCAATGTCATCCTGCAAGATTTCTTTAGCATCTCCTGTCTTCTCTGATGTCTTCCTCTTTAGTATGGCTGGTGATTATTTTGGTGACTGCCACCCCCTCGAGATGCCTTGCCGTAAGTGCTCTGTTGACCACTGTAGTCTGCATATCCTTGTGCATATCCATAGTTCCCGCAGTTACACCCAGTACAATCACATCCGCCACAGCCACTATAGTGTTGCTCACCACCTTAGGCACTATCGTGATTTCCATATCCTTGATCATGATAGTTACTAAATCCTTGGTTCCAGTTTTGGCCCTGACCTCGGCCTTGACCCCTAGTAGCACCTTGCCCACCAGTGGCAGCACCTCTTCCTCCTTTTTGTGTTGCTGGTGCTGCCGATATACCTCTTTGGTTGTGCAACTCTGGAGTTCACACTTTCCAGAACCAATCTGAAGGTATCTGCTTTCTAACAATTTCTTGACTGGCTCATCATCTGTGTGTGTGATGAAATAAAATCCTCTCCTTTCATTTGTTTTCGTATCCATGGCAAGTTCAATATTTTCAATCTCTCCAAAGGCTCCAAAATATTCCTTACTTTGGTGTTCAGAAGTATCTGGGCTCAAGCCACCCACAAAAACCTTTTTAGGGGTTTCTTTCCCTTTTAAAGCTTTGGCCCCTTTGGGGTCTATCAATTTGTCATTCAGTTTGTGTTCTTTTAGCTCCAAAACCTTATCAACCCTAGCAGCATGTTCAAAAGCACAAATCCAAATCCTCTTGATCTTTCCATGACTGGGTCTATTTTAGTTGTGCAGTCTACAGCTTCCCCAAGTCGAGACAAATATTCTGTCAGATCCTTCTTGCTTGCATCCCAGCTCAAGCCTCCAATAACATTTTACCGTCGTCCTCCTGGTTCTTGCTTGCGTTGATGGTGGACCCTGCGGTGAACTCCTCTATATTGCTGCACTCATTCAAGTCCTCCATGGTGGTGGAGCCAGTCAGCAGGGGTGAGCGAGCACGCGGTCCGGGTCACAGGGGTGCTGGTGGTGGTGGAGTTGTATGCAGCTGGATTTAAAATGGCGGCGGAAGAGCTCATAAGTATCTTTTTTTTTTTCTTCCTGGTACCAGGGATTGAACCCAGGACCTTGGGCTTGCGAGGCAGGCACGGCACCACTGAGCTAAATCCCTGGCCCCCATAAGCATCATTTTTAATGGCTGCATAATATTCTATTGTTTTCTTACCTGTTTCCTTAATATCGAGGATTTAGTTTGTTGCCATTTCCTTATTATTTAAACAAAACAAAATAGGGCTGGGAATTTAGCTCAGTGGTTTCGCGGCCTCAAAAAGCACAAGGACCTGAGTTCCATCCCTGGTACCAAAAACAAACAAACAAACAAAAAAACCCAAACAGAACAAAAAACAAAACCCAAAACAAAGCAAGCAAGAGAAAACTCTTGTGATAGGTAGCTTTTCTAATATACTTTCTACAATTGAGGTTATTTTCTTAAAACAAATCTTGGAAATAATCTTACTGTATTAAATATAAATATGCTTTTTTGGGTATCTTTTGATCTATTCTTTTTCTAATATTCTGTTTTTTATATTCAAAAATAATTAAATTAGTCTAGATATTTTAAATGAGTCATACAAACATGTATAAGATATAAATTTATAAATTTATTTATTGGTTCCGGGAATTGAACTCAGGAGTTTGTGTTTGAGAGGCAGGCGCGGACCCACTGAGCTAAATCCCTGGCCCTATAAGATATAAATTTAAAAGATACAAAAGGTTACACAGATAAATTAGGTCTTACTGTCACTCTGGCTGCTGGTCAAGAACCCAGTCTCAAGTTTCTGGCTTTTCTTGCACAGAAATCCTTTACGTCGGGAGCACATGTGTCCTGCAGATCCTCCTGAGTCAATCCACAAAGGTGTTTTCTGTTTAATTACTGGCTGGCTAATGTTGGAACGTGTATCTCTGGCTGGTGGACACCAATGTTGGTCCTCATCTTTTCCCACTATAAACATAAAAAGCTGAATTGAAAAACACCATGGGACCTCATTTCTAATGTCTAAGAGCCTCATTGGGGGAAATGCTGAGTTCAAGGTCTGCACATCTAATATTTTGATAGCTATTGCAAAATTTATTTCCATTGGAACTTTTCTAAATCTGTATTTCCATCAGCAACACGAGGCGGGAGAGACTGTTTCCTGTAACCCTAACTAATACGTTGTCAAATGTTTGGACCTTTGCCAATGGGGCAGGTTAAAATGTTATTTCATTATAATTTTGATATCTCTTGTTTTGAGTGAAGCTGAGCATTTTTCAGTAGCCACTTATATTTCCTCTGTGGAGGGGCGTATTTTCTTTTGTATTATTAGGGTTTTTAAATTTGTTTCAACTTGTAGTCATTGTTTATATGTTGATGAAACTTTAGCTCTGTGATTGTGTTATAATTTGTGAGTTTTTTTTGGCCTAGGTTATCTTTTCAGATATTTCTTTTGCCAGAAATGTTTTATATGTATGGTTCTATCAATATTTTTATTTTCTTGATCCTGAATTTTGTCTACACATGGACAACCCTTTTCTATTCAGAGGTTTTAAATGTGTTACTCTATATAATGTTATGGGTTTTTACTTTTTACAGTCTACTTAAGTTTCTGCTCAGTCTAAAATCTATTTTTATGCAACATGTGAGATAGTGATACAACATAAATTTTTAAAAGGTAGCTAAACAATACCATTTGTTTCACAAACTTTCTCTTACTATTTTAAGATACTAGTATTATCAAATACATTCAATTGTAAATGTATTTGGGCATATTTTTCAATTTTTCTGTTCTATTCTAATGGTCTTTTTAAATGAGCTTTCTCATATTTTAAATCTTATTCTAGCTTGGTAATATATTTCAGTATCTAACGTTGCTAGTTTCCCCTTATTTTTTTTTCTGGATTTTTTGGGGACAGGCTTGTCTATTTATTTTCTCCTTAGAAATGTTGGAATTGCAATTCCTGATTTTTAAAAAAAGTCTTATAAATGTTTTCATTAGGATTGTTTTAAATTCCTTGATAAATTTAGGGAGAAATGACGCTTTTATAATTTGATTTTCCCTGTTTCAGAAAATGATTTTTATTTATTTATTTATTGTCTATTTATCTCCTTAGTAGCATTTTAAAGTTTACTTCATGTTGATTTTGCACATTTCTTGTTAGTTTATTCCTACATAATTTTAAAAACATTTTTTCTATTGCAAATGAGATATTTTCTTTCATTTTACAATATATCTGGTAGTTGCACAATAAATATATGATGATTGTTTCTTTTATTGGTAAGTTTTTTCTAGTCACTCTATGACTTGTTCTTAGTTTAAATAATAGTTTTGCACTATTGAAACAGTTGACTCCGTTAGATTTTCTTGGTAAACTATTAGGTCATGTCAAGTAATGACAATTTCTCTCTTATCATTTTTGGGCTTCGTTTCTTTTTCATGTTTTGTTTTATTGGCAGATATCACCAAAATAATGTTAAATACTAGTTGATATAATGGACATCCTTGTCTTCTCATTTAACTGAGAATAGGTGTAGTGTTCCCCCGTTGTATGGTGGAGAATTTTGGGTGGCATCCTACCATGCAAGGGATATATCCATCTTTTCCTGTTTTGTTAAGATAAAAAGTTAAAAATAGATACTAAAACTTTCAAATGCTCTTTCAATATCTATGGAGATAATTGTATAAATTTTTGTTTTGATCCATTAATATTAATGGATTTCTATATATTTTTGGAACAATCTCAAGTGCAGGGATATTTCAGAGACCCTTGATCCCAACAGGTACATGGCTATGTGAAAGGGCTGTACCTGTTTGTGATTCCCACCATCGCACATGAGAGCACGTAGCAAACTGAGGGGGAAACATGACCGATGTCTTCTGTAGTTAAGTTACCACTGAAGAGATGAGGGATGGGCAGGTCTTCAACTTTGGCCGTTTTTTTGGAAAACATTTGAGCATAAGCAATTTGCATCTTTGCAGCATACAGCTATGTCAACCGAAAAGTGTGAAACCCACCCACAAGAAACCATATGCCTTCTAGTTTATGAAACACTCCCCAGTGCCTAGGGGAAGAATCCAGTATATTATTTAGGGATTCAGAGAAGCACAAAAGGAAATTACTGTTCATGCACTTGGACATCAGATACAGCTGGATCCAAGGGTCTGAACACTGTCATCAGGGCGATTTTTTTCTTTTTTAGCTCTTGGCTGCTTTTGTTGACTTCATGCTTATGAAGCCATTCTGTACATCTTGGTGAAAGTGTCCACCAGCTTCTGGGCTTCCATTACCTTTACTGTCCTAGAGTTAAGAAGATGTTGTTTCTCCTCTAGTGTCCAAATAATTCTCACTTCCACTGCTTCTAGGGCAGAGGAGGTGAGCCAATCCCAGTGCCCAGGAAGAGGCTCCCTGCCACCATTCCACTGCTCCTAGGGCAGAGGAGGTGAGCTGCATGGGTGCCAACAACACCCCTCCCCACCCCCGTGGAAATGAGACATGTAAACAAGCCTCAAAAACAGACTTCCAGATCACTTACAGCAATCCCAAAGGGAAAGGAGATGGAACAATCTGATACTAAACTACCTGGACTCCCTGAATTGGCAACAAAAGAGGATCTGGAAAAAATGAAATCAGAAATAATTTCTCAGATAACAGCAAAGATTATGTCCATAGTGCAGGACGTGATTAATAAATCTAGAGAGGACACAGATAAAAAAAATAGAGGATCTGAGGAACATGATGGAATCCCAACATAAGAAACAAATGGAATCCATAAAACAGATGCAAACAGATTTCCAGGAGATTAAAAACTCCACTGAAAGTCTATGCAGCAGAATGAACCAATGTGAGGACAGAATATCAGATATAGAAGATAAGATTGCAATTAGTGACCAGGAAAAGAAAAATTGCTTTAAAACTGTAAGGGACTATGAGAAAGCAATCCAGCAGCTGCTAGATGATGCAAAGAAGAATAACATAAGACTGATTGGAGTCAATGAAAAAACAGGAGAGAATGCAGATGACATAAAAAGACTGTTCACAGAAGTGATGGCAGAAAACTTCCCAAGCAGGGGAAAAGAACTTGACATACAGATAAGTGAGGAATATAGGACTCCAACTAGCTTTGATAAAAAAAAAATCTACACATAGGCATATAATAGTTAGGATTCCAGAAACAAATCACATACAAAGGAAAGCCTATCAGAATCACAGCAGACTTCTTAACACAAACCCTCAAGGCAAGAAGAGCTTGGAGTAACATATTTTAAGCCCTAAAGGAAAACAGCCTCCAATCCAGATTGATGTACCCTGCAAAACTATCTTTCAAAATTGATGGAGAAATAAGATACTTTCATGATAAAGAGCACCTTAGGAACTTCATGAATACCAAACCAACACTCCAAAAAAGTTTAGACAATATCCTAGGAAAAGACAATGAGGATCACAACCTCAGGAAGCCCAGCAGAATGAATCCATTGGGCATGACAAATTAAATGCAAAGGGGGAGAATCCAACAAAAAGAAAAAGTCATGACAAGGCTTTTAAAACTTTTAACTTCATCTCCCTAATGAGTGTATAATTCAATCTTGTTACTGTACTGACTAGTATTTTTCTGATTCTAGTGTTGCACACCTTTCCTTGTGCTGTACTGGCTATTTATCATCTTCTTGTGTCTGCTTTTTAATTGGGTTGTCTATTAATGAGCTCTAAGAGTTCTTTATATATTCTGGTCATAGGTTATATGCATTCTAAATATGATCTGTTTAAGGACTGCTTTTCATTTTAATCATGTCATTTAAAGTTCTAAATATTGATGGAATCTCATTTATCAATTTTTTTTCTTTTATACATCATGTATTTTGTATGCTAGGAAGTTCTTGCCTACCCTAAATTCATAAACATTTTCCCTTATAATTTCTTCTTAAAGTTTTATAGTTTTAGTCTTTCATATTTAGGTTCATAGATCCTTTCAAGTTATTTTTATGTATGGAAATAAAGGGTTGAGATTAATTTTTTATATACGGATACCAGGGATTCTCGTGCCATTTGCTGAAAACACTATCTTTTCCTTGGCTCTTGAATTGAGTTTATATTCTATAAAATGTTAATGTTAAATAATCTTTCAAAACTCAGTGGACCATATATGTGTGGCTCTATTTCTAGATTCTCTGTTTTATTCCAATGATCTATATGTCTTTCCTTACACTAACACTGCCTTGATTACTGTAGCTCTAGAGGAAGTCTTAAAATTAGGTATTAAATGTCTTCCAACACTGTTTTTTTTTCTTTTTCTTTTTTACTTTTCTAGGTCCTTTGTATTCCTACATAACTTTTAAATTTCAATATCCAATTCTTCATTTATAGCAAGTATATACAGACCTGAATTTTTATATATACCTTGTGTTTTCTAATCCTGCTAAATTCAAATACAAGTTCTAGGGGCTCCTAGAGATTTCTTAGTATTTTCTCTGTAGGTGATCATTTCATCTACATATAAAGATTTTGCTTCTACCTTCCCACTCCTATCCTAATTGTGTCATTTTATTGCCAGACTATTTTGGTTTAGGTGTATATTTCATAGTTTAATGGACAGCTGAAGAGTAGGCATATCTGCCCTTGTTCATCACCTTAGGGAGAAAGCATTGTATCTCCTCCATTCATATAAGGTGTTCTTCCTGGAAATATGGAGTACATGTCTTTGGTCTGTTGAGAAGATTCTGTTCTACTTCTAGTCTCCTGATAGCTTTTACCATGAACAGCTATAGAATTTAGTCTGATACTTTTTCTCCAACTAGTGACAGGATCATATGGCTTTTTCCTTTTCTGTTAAAATGATGACTTTTGGGGGTGGATCTTCCAATGCTGAACCAACACTGCCATCCCTATAACAAAACCACTTTCTATATACTCCCAGATCTGACTTCTAATAGTTTGTTTTGTTAAACAAATTTCTATCTATGTTCATACTTTTTTCTTCTATTATCTTTATTCAGTTTTAGGATTAGCACAATGTTGATTTCCTAAAATGAGGGGAGAAGTGTTTCTTTTTTTTTTTCTGCTTTAAATGTTTGATATAATTTATCAGTTAAAATGTATATGAGCCTGCTGTTGTCATATAGGTAGGTTTTCAAGCTAGGAATATACTTTCTTTAGTAGGTGCCATTCAAATTTTCTATTCGCACCAGAGTCAGTTTCATTAACTTGTCTTCCAAGGTACTTCTTACAAGTTGTCAAATTTATTTCAAAACAGAGTTTTGAAATATGCTTTCTATATCATTTTAAATTCTGTGAAATCTGTGGTAGTGTCTCCTAGATCTTGATATTGTAATTTTAAAAATATATAATTGATATTGTATAATAGGAAGCAAAGGTCTAAAGGAGCAGAGAAAGTGGGAGGGGTAGGGGAAAGGAAAGAAAGGAAAAGAAAAAGTTTGAGAAAAGGAAAAAAACGGAAACAAAGTCTTTGCAAATAGGGAAGGGTGGAGGGGGTGAAGGGAGGGCAGGGAAAGGGGGGAAAAAATAAGAACCAAGATACTCATGTAATGGTACAAGATCCCAGTGATGAATGTAACTGCATTTTATACCTAAAATTTACCAATAAACTTAATGGGGGGAAAAATTCTCACAAAAGTTACTATGGCTCTGCTATGCCACAGGTCCACCTGATTGCGGAAATGGGGGACCTTCTGACTGTGATTATTTTGCCTTCGGATGCTTTGTCTCTGCAGTGGGGAACCAAAGTAGACCAAAAGCAGTAGATAGCCATGAGGTGAGGCAGTCAGGACATTTAGGGAGCTTCAGGATATTAGATCAAATTGGAGTTTGATGAAAGTAGATATTTTATCTTCAAGTTATAAAAAAAGCTAACATCATACTTTGAATTGAGCTGAATAGGTTCTGATATTCTTATCATTCTGATATTATCTTTTCTTAGCCTGTCTACGAGAGGCTAGAATATTGCCTATAGACTCTTGAATATTATTTGAAGCCAATTAATTTAAATATACAAACCCATGGCAACATGGGGTTGCCTTAAATTTGACGGTTATCTGAAATGTGTCAGGAAATGCTTTGTGATATTTTCCTCGACAAATGACAAAGAAAATAAATTGAAATAAATTCTTTTTCGATGATTAACTTTGTGGCAATATGCATATACTTTGGAGTTTTTGGATGTTGGGAAAATAAGCATCTGCTGAAGAAGAAAGGGAATAGAGAGGCTTGGAAGAAGAGAACTCAAATACAAGTGAGAGATGTTTTGACAGTAATGGGAGTATCAAGGGCTGAATTGGCCCTTAAATTGTGTTCATTAAGTGTTGTATGTTTCTTTGAGGTTTATTAAGACCCATGAGAGGAAACTAACAAATTCCAACACAGAGAAATAAAAATGCTCATTTAGTACTATAACATGTTTCCCCTGAGTTTTTTATATGTTATTTTTGACACACTTTTTTGACATTTTGACACACTGTTGTTACGAATCCAGTCACAGCACAGTTATTCCGTTAGACAAAAACAACAGCATCCTTACTTCTCTAAATAGAAAAAGTTTAAAGTGATATTTGAATCGACTTTCAAGAACTCTTTAGTGAAAGTGAAAAGTTGGGAAGATAAGATTAAGATGGTATTTGTGTGAAGAGAGGAGGATAGGACCCTGCCTCCTTCCACAGGAACCCTGTCTCTGTCCGCTGAGTCACTGTGGGGGACAAGATCCCAGTAACAGCACATCCTTGACCCGTCCTCGGGAGGTTCGGAGAGCAGAAGGCCTCATGCAGGTACTGTGCACGTGCCAGACAGTGGAGGGAGTTTGGCTTTTTGCCAGAGAATAAACTTGGAGTGTATAACCTCAAGGTTCTTGTCCAGACAAAAGTAATTGAAAGTCTTTGTACCTGAGACTGAGGAACTATGGGCAATGGAGGAACCATTTCTGCATTGTTTCAGGGATACTGAGACCCAGAAGGCAGCCCAACCCCACTCCTCAGTCTCTTCCTGTCTTTTTCCTTTCTCTTCCATTTCCCCTCATCTCTAGGTAAAATAGAGTATAATTAATTGTCCCTCAGTATTCGAGGGTGAAATTGGTTCAGGACTTTCTTTCTGTACTAAAATCTGTGGAAGTTCAAATCCCCAGTAGAAAAATGGCGTAATATTTGCACCTCACCCACAGACATTCTCCCACACACTAAATTTATCTCTGGGTTACTTGTAACATCTAACACAAGGGGAATGCTATGGTAATCATTATTATACTGTATTGTATAGGTGATAATGACAAGGAAAAAGTCTGTACATGTTCTGTACAGACCCAATGTCTTTCTAAAAAATATTTCTGATGGATGGTTGAATCTGTGGCTATAGGACTTGTGGATACAGAGGGGTGACCATCAAGACGTCCCAAAAGTTTCTGAAGTAGACATAGCATGAGTTCGGTCCTAGTGAAATGGGATTGCTAAAGCCTTTATGCCCACTTCTCCCCATCACACAGGTAGACCTGGTAAGATGTCTTTCACTTTCTCGAGCCTCCATTTCTCTATCTAAATGATGAAGATGACACCTACGTCATGAATCACTGTGAAGCTTCTGCATGGGACGCACTGTTCAGAACGAAGCTGGTGTTGAATCAGTGTTAGTTCTTCCTTCCCTCTATTCCTTAATGTGGGGGAAATGAGACACAAGCATGAGAAAAAGCAATTAGCATGAATAGGACATTTGCAGGTAATCACAAAAATTCCTCATCTAGATCCCCACTTGCCAAGACAAACTGTGGCTTGAAGAATAAAGGAATTATTTTCCATGATGCTCCACACCTCAGGATTTAAATGTACCTTATGTACATTTAAAGATGTACATAAGCTTGTAATACAAGGTAGAATGAATGGACTGTGTTAAATCAATCCGAATGGATCCAGGGAGAATGTATCAGGGTCCTGCAGTCAGAGTCCCTGCACTTAAATCCCGTTTTGCTTTGTACTCCTGGATGAGTTACTTCGCCTTCTTCATCTCATTCTTCTCATCTGTAAATGGGCCTAACAGTAGGGGAGAAGCAGATGAAGATTAATGTAGACAATGAGTGTAACATATGTAGGTAGGGCACGGCATGGTGTAGATGCTTAGTATTAGCTATTCCTGACTATACACAATGTAAACGTGAATCAAGTTTGCTCTTTGCGTATTTGTGAGGGAATGAGAACAAGGGGACAGTTTCTCACATAATTTGGAGTATTTTTCCACACAAACACTGATGGTCCCAAACTGGAAAGAACTTAACCATTGGTTACATCTCTGCTTCCCCCACCTCACGCTGCAGATCAGTGCCAGCTCTGTGAGCTGAGCATTACTCATATTGTCTCTCTACACAGCAGTTAACCTTACTTGTCACTGCTTCCGGTGGGAGACCAAGAGCATTGAAATTCCAGAGGTGGCACAATAAATCATGGTCACTTCTTGACATGGCCAGACAAAGCAGCTGGAAAGAGCCGGGCTGCAATGTCAGCTGAAAGTTGAAACGCAAAGTTTTAACATGTTAATTCTCTCTCGCTTTTTATTTCCATCCTGATGCTTTCTTCTTCCCTTATGACTCAAATGGGTGCATAGGAGATCAGCCTTGGCAGCTTGGTGGGCTGAATCACCATGTGTGGTTTTGCTTTCTTTCTTTTTCTTTGTTTCCCCCAGCTGTGATCGTTTTGACTTAAGAATGAAATAATTGAGTGAACCTGACCTGAGGTAGTGACAAAGATCTGTTTGCACCTGTGATACCTCAAGTTTCAGCATTTCACTTTAGAAACAAACGCCTTTCAATGTGAGCTCCCTGAAGGGGGTCTTCCCAAGACCCAGCCTCGAGTCTGAATGTAGCAGGCGTTGGTCAAATATTTGTGAAATGAGTGGATGGCATTTCTGGATTTTCAGCTCTTTCAGGCTTTAAATTTAAAACAATTATCATATTTTAGTTTTGGTTCCTACATGTCAGACACCCATGTTGGTGGCGCTCCGTGTGGTATTTCCATGTGGACACTGCTCACATTGACCCAGTCCAAACTCCCCTTACCCACCTTGCTCCCTACCCAGCCAGCCTCCAGGAACCACGATGTACAGTCAGCTGGGCTTCTGCAGCTCCAGTGCTTGCTCATTTCTCCTGCTTCCCTACCAAGGCCTTCCCAGCTGTCCTCTCACCTGCCTCTCAGGTAGCAAGGGGTTAAATGCCTCTAGGGGAGCCGCCTTCCTGGGTCTCATTCTCTTCAGCTCCAACTTAGACCCTCTGGTTAGTAATGTATGACCTTGCTCTTCTTGAGGGCTTAGAATCCTACCCTGTTTCCATTCAGTAATTTGTTTCCTTGTCTCCTCCTGTACTGGGGAATTTGCATGGAGAAAAGCTATAAATATCATTCCAGAAAAATACATATCCACACGGCACAGAGTTGGGCACCTGATATTTCTGGTCCTTTTGGGGAGCATCTTCATAAATGCACAATAAAGACCACACCTCTAGTAATTGCCTGTTTAATTACTAATGGGGGCCATGGGTGCTCGTCACATTGAGGGCAGGGAACAGGTGTTTCTCAACTCCTATGAACTCTCTCAACCCCTGCAGTAAGGCTCCTGACCTCCAGCTCTTCCAGCTACACCTCAGAGGAGCAAAAGTGCCGGGAGATGACCCACTGCCAAGATCTGTTGCCACCCTCATCTACGTGACTGCTTTACGGTGTGTGTTGTTCTTGTCCTTTTCTTCTTCAAGCCCTCATTTCTAGGCTTTCACGACCCCACCCCATGCCTTACTCTTTTATCTTCTGGACTCCTCCTTCATATCTTTCTTGGCTTGTCTTTGCCTTCTCTACCTTTGAAAGCTCATCCTGCTAAGGGCTCCAACCCTAATTCCTCCTTCCTCATAGTCTACATCCTCTTTCTGAGGAGTCAGGTCCACTCATGGGTTCTGTAGTGCACTGATTACACAAATGCTTGTGCCAGCCCAGACCTCTCCCCTGAGTGGCCCTGTGTCTTCTCTGTATCAGCCTCTGTATCTATCCCCATGGACAAAAGCACAATTTGCAGGGAGCTTTGCACCTACCATGGGAGCCTACAGACATCAGTTCTCCAAGGGTGGAGGACCAGCAACAGTCCAAGTCAGGGGCTCAAGATGAACCAACACGTCCACTTGCCCAAAGTAATAAGCTGTGTTCTCTAACATCAACCTTGTTGGAAATAATAAGGGCATTTGATCTTATATTTGTTTTAATTTATTTTGTTTTACTTCTGTTTATGGTTTTTGTTTTGAGACATGGTCTTGCTTTGTAGTTCAGGCTGGGCTTTGAACTCATGATGCAGCTTAGGCTGGCCTTGAAATTGCAGCAATCCTACTTCGTCAGCCTCCCAGAGTGCTGGGATTACAGGCTTGCATTACTACACTCTGCTGTTGTGTTTTATTTCTTTAATGATTCAGAACTCCGGGCTTGGAAAAGACACATATTTGGCAGGGGTGTGTGGGATGTTCAAGTGGTAATATTCTCCTAAACAGAATTCCTCTGGCCCTCATCCATTCTCTCCAGAATTTGCCTCTCCTCTGGACTCTTTCATCTTCCTCAGTGCCAAATCTCTTTCTTTTTGTTTTTGTTTGTTTTTTCCTTTCTGTGGTTTTTCTAGAATTTAGCTACAGTAGTACTGGCTAAAGAGTTTTCTGGAAATATCCTTAAACTATTTTTTTTTTGTAGGAATAGGGGGATTTCATTCCAGTTTGCCCATTCTGTCTCAAAAGTACAAAAGGGCAGGGGGATTTAAAAATACTTATGGAGGCGGCTGGGGATTTAGCTCAGTGGTTCTGCTGCCTGCCTTGAAAGTGCAAGGTCCCGAGTTTGATCCCCGGTACAACAAAAACAAAAACAACTTATGGAAGGAAGAAAAGAAGGACTCCTTGGGCATGGCTGTGACCCAGGATTCATTGAGCGAAATGTCTCTAGATACTGTCAGGCAGCCCTAAGGAAGCAGAAAATAGAAATCTTGCTGTCATGAAGTTCAGTATTTCACTTGGAGGATTGCATGACCAAGAGAGGCATACAATCACAAAGGATGCTAAAATATCAAGATACATAGGAGAGCTATAAGGATGCTTTCAAATTGAAATGAAAACGGGGCCAGAGTGCATCGGGTAGCGAAGGTGAACGTGCCCTGTCTCCTAGCAGCTATTAACTCCTATTATAATCATTCACGGAGAAGATCAGAGTTTTTTTTTTTTTTTGGTACCAGGGATTGAACTTGGGTCCTTGCGTTTGCACAGCAGGAGGTGAAACCACTGACCTAAATCCCCAGCCAGTTTTAGATACCTTGATTTGTTTACTGTATCAGTATATACCTGGTTTCTGTTTTCTTTTATTCTTTTCCAAAGTTTATGTCCTGACCTAATTCCAGTACATACAAATGCAGTTCACAAGCAATGAGAGAACTAGCATTTGATGTTCTCTTTAAATTAATGTAAATCTGTTGTTGAGTTGCTGCTCCACAGGCCATCTGCAAACAGCACTGTCCCTCAATGCTAGGGCTCCCACCCCTCCACCGTGCAGGGGATTTGGGTCTTAGAGGCCAAGCATCAGGGAGGACCATCTGTTCACTGGCCACCAGCCTGTTCTGAGCACAGGGACGCTTCGTGCCTTGGCCTTCTGATTGGGAGGCTTGGAGACTTGCATGATGGATTTTAGGCCCAGTTATCTTGGAAGAGGTGAAGAGATCACCATGGTTAGGTTTGTCCCCTCCAGGTGTCCCCGGAGCAAGGCCTTCTAGGTCTTGTGCCCTTCCCGGCACTCCCTGGGATGGATGAGGGTTTGGGCTGCACTCGGTGCTTACAAGCCTCTCTCTCTATTTCATGTTTCTCTGTGTTACTGCTGAGTTGTGCCCCTCACATTTCATAGGTTGAAGTCCTAATCCCCAACACCTCCAAATAGGAGAACAGGATCTTATTTGCAAAGAGGCTCTCTAAAGAGATATTTAAGTTAAACTGAAGCCAGTATCATGCGTTCCCATCCAGTACGGCTGTGTCCTTTGAAGAAGGAGAGATTCCAAGGAGGCCAGACATGTGCAGGCACAGCGATGACCACGTGAACAGAGAGCCCAGAAGTGAGGCTCAGAAGAAACCAGCCCTGCCCAAGCCTTGACCTCAGACTTCCAGATTTCCATACAACTGTGAGAAATAAATGCCTGCTGCGTAGGCCACCTTGTCAGTGGTACTTTGCTGTGGCAGCCCTTAGGACACCAGTATATTCTGTGTGCTTTGATTTGGATAAGCATGGGCTTCTACAAAAGGAAGAAGAGCTGTTGACTTTGAGCAAGAAAACAGTATTGGCCTTGCTATTTGCAAGGGCATGGTATGGAGGAGGAGGAGGAGGAGGAGGAGGAGGAGGAATATGCAGAGAGAACCTAGGCCAACCAGTATCTCAGTAAATCCTTCCATAGTCTGGTTCCTACTTTCTCATTTATTCCCCCTCCCTTGGCTGGTTTTCTCCTTGCAACAGCAAGTTTCCTTGCCTTATCTTCTCCTCCACCCTATCCACAGAGCACCCACATGTCTTGTACAAAATTCTAGATACAACTGACCCTCAGGATCTGTGGGTTCCACAGTGGAGCATTCAATCAGTTATGAATTGAAAATATAGTTAGTTCTCTGATGGTTGCACCTGTAGTGGAAATGTGCAGACTTTTTCTTGTCATTATCCCATAAACAATATAGTATAGCAACTATTCACATGACATTATATTGTGTTAGGTAAAAATTAACTAGAGATGATTTAACATGTAGCGGAGGATTGCATAAGCTATATGCAAATACTACGTTATTGTATAGTAGGACTTGAGCATTGGAGGATTTTGGTGCTTCAGGGGGATCCTTGGTTCTTAAATGAATCCCCCATGGGTCCCAAGGAATGATTATGTGTGATTCTTGAGCTTATTCATATCAAAAGGGTTGGAAATTTTGAGAGCAATGACATTATCAGATCTAAAAGTGACTTCTGATTACACTTTTGTCCCCGGAGGTGAGTGGGATTTTAGAGGGCTTATCCTGAGTATGCTTAGTCAGAGATTATTTTGTAGAGACATCCTCAGTATTTATTGAGGCTCTGGCCAAGCTGTGAACCACATGAGTCAATTGATTGCCAGGCCCAGTTTCCATGTTCAGCTTAAAAGTCAGTTGGAAAAGACAGGATTTCCAAGCAGTTTTTGCACACTTTATTTCCCTTCCCTTTCACCACCCTGTGATTTTGGTAACTCTATTACTTTGATTGCAAAAAATTGTTGTCTAATGGGATTAAAATGTACAGCTACCGATAAATTGTGAGCAGTTCCTGGTTTTTTGTGAGATCTGGGCATATTAATATGTCATTAAATATTTTGTCTCCCTTCCTTCATGTTATGACTTTAATGCTGTGCTCGGAGATCATTACTCAGTAAGGCTGGCAAAGCCCCTTCTCCTTTGAAGACATTCTTTACGAGAGCATGCAGTATTCATTATTACTCTGTTGCCTGCTTTTACTCCACGATATACCTTCTCCTCCCAGAGAAAACTGGGCAAAGTATTTTAGGTAGGATGTGTGTGCTATAGGAACTTACGAGGAGAAACAATTCGGAGTCTCCACAATTTTCCATTGACGTTGGTAGGAAATATTTTAGAGCCCAATGTTTGGTTTCTTCCAGCACTGTGGGCCCTGATTAATGTGAAGGCTTTCATGTCTGGGCTGATGCTCAAAGTTTACATCCAACTTTCAGAGTAGGTTTGTAGGGGGGTTACATCTTCCTCTGTAAAAGGGAGAGGTGGGGAGCATGCTGCAGCTGAAGGGACAAGAAGGGGACCTGTAAGGAAGTAAGATGCAAGGGGGAAGAAGGAAAATGTTGGCAGGGCCACGAGTCACTGGATGGTATCTCCAAGTATCCCGCAGTGATTTTTAACAATGAGAATCATCCATGTCCTAGGCGCTGCCTTGGTAAAGGTTAGGAAGATGGAAAAGATGAGCCCAGAGTCTGTCCAAGCCCCGGTACATGCAGCCTCCTCATGAGGCTTCCCTGAGGGATTGCTTTGCTTTCAGGACTTGACATCCTGGGGAGCAAGCTGCTCTGGAACAGTTTGCTTTCAACCTCACCAGAGATCATCTTTCCACCACTGATTTGGCCACTAGGTGGCTTACAGGCACACTGGGCTCGCATCTTTCGACCAGATGGGGCCCCGTGGTCTGTGTATCTGCATACTGACCTTACCCTCTGGCTCCTATGAACGCCTTACCCTCATTTGTTTTTGCCCCGATTCCTTCAACTGTTTGACTCGTTTGTGATGCGTATACTTTTGTAAGTTACCTTAGATCCTTGGTGGTTTGAGGTGAAGGTAAATATAGGCAAAGAAGGAAAATGAATTATACAGTTTCCATTGTGACCAACAGTTTCGTGTAATAGAATCTGGGAAGTTTGGACGTGATGAGCGACTTCTCTTTCTAAACTGTTTTGTGCTGGTTGGGCACTGGTAGATGTTTTTGGACCTTTAGATTGGAACACCTTTCAGGGGCTCATATCTTCACCAAAAGGCTTAATATAAAAACTTGCTAATGAACTGATTAATGAAAGAAAAGAATGTGTTGAACATGTAAACTGTACCATAAACAATCAGGCATATCAAAAGACACTAACTTTAAAAAGGCACAAAAAAGTGAGGAAACACCTGAATTAGAGAAAAGAAAGCCATTTATCTGATGAAAAAGTAGAATTCATAAAAATCAGCAAATACACTCACACACAGAAAAACACAAAACAAAACAAAAACAGAATCAGAGCCCCAGTGTGTTGACTCAGGAAGGGGGGAAGCAGTGGCCCAGGAACCCCAGATGGCCTGTTGGTTAAAGGAAAAAGCAAATGTGTGCGCCAAGAACCAAACCAAACCAAACCAAACCAAACCAAACCAAACCAAACCAAACCCAGTATTTGCCAACAGTATAATCAATCTACAATGAACACAAAATTCAGCATTATTTTACAATGCTTCCTTTCTTAATTCAAAAGATGCCCATTCTAGAGCTGGGGATTTAGCTCAGTGGTTCTGTCAACTGCCTTGCAAGTGCAAGGTCCCGAGTTCGATCCCCAGTACCACCCCCCTCCCCAACAAAAAACCCCCAAAACAAAAAAGATGCCCATCCTGGTTACACATATAATTTTTCAGTGGTTTACTGTTGACTTATTTTAAAATTATATTAGTGTTACTACATGCAGCCGTTTCCTCTATTTAAAGCCTTTCTTTTATTTACCTTCACATGGCTAGCTTCCACCTACTAAGAGTTTTAAGTTGGCAGGCAGACAGGTGCCTAATTCTCTGTGAAGCTGAATGCAACAGTTTTAAACACTGGCCTAACAATGTTTGACTGCCCTTTCAACACAGGGAAATAGTTACCTTGATACCTAAATTGCCATTTTCTGCAAAAAGCTGTGCAATGCTGGTGTCGAAGACTAGGCAGTCACTATTCATAATGGCTGTGGCAATTCTCTCATAACTAGATCGAGGAGTCACTTCCCAAGTCAATCATCATCTATGATCATTTAGCTCAAGTTGGTAAGCAAAGTTTTCAGCTTGCTTTCATGTTCCTATCAACTGTACAATGGAAAGCTGCTGGTGACCACTGTACTTCTCCTGTTTTTTTTTTTAATACAGTGGAGTATTACTCTGTCATAAAGAAGGATAAGCTTGAGACATTTCTAGCTAAATGGATGGACCTTGAGACCATACTCTTAAGTGAAATAAATCAGTCACACATGTTTAAATACCACATTGTTTCTCTGGTGTGAGAAACTGAAAGTATAAATCAGGACTAAAATGTATAAAAGATATTGGGAAATGAGAAGAAAATGTTCAAATGAGAAGGGAGAAACAAACCTTTTGTAAACAAGGAGAGGAAGAGGGATTAAGAGAGGGGAGGGGAATAGGAAAAAAAGAAGAAGCAAGATGTATCATGTACAAGTATAAATTCCCTATGATGAATGTTACCATTAAGTATATCTAAAGTGTACCAATACAATAAAAAATTAAGTAAAGAAAGAACATTACCCAGTTTATAAAGAAAAAAGATTGGAATACCTATTCTGAGATAGAGTCTGGCTCAATAGCAACAGGATAGAATATCTGGAATAGGTCAGCTAAATAGAGGATGTACAATAGTCATAATGGTTATAGATTAAATGATACACAAAGAGAAAAAGATATGTTAGGAAAGCAAGGGAAGTCGCATACATTTCTACAATTAGAAAGAGTTCAAGTTTTTTTTTGACTAGCTACAGATAAAGTAAATGCAAAATTTGTAACATTAAGCTGCTACCTAGAGCTTCTTTAAAAAATCAAGACTGAAACATATCTCAGATGGGAAGAATCCAATTATTTGTTTAAAATTAAGTCTATCTTAATTCCCCCTTTTCTATGCCAATAAATAGTGCATTTTAAGATATATTCTGTATCTATTCTGATAACTCTCAGATCTGAAATCTGAAATCCTATGTGATTCCTCTTTCTCAGTGATACAGGTGCCAACCTGTGGAGGCCATCAGTGAGATTTAAACTCTGAATAGGACGGAAAGATAGGTTTTGGCTTGATGTTGGTGGCTTTGTATTACTGTTCTCATTCTGAATTTTGTGAAGCACAAATGTTTTGTTCTTGTTTTATGTTGTTATTTTTGCATAGAGCAGTAAAAGGAGGCACTTTCCCCCCTTCCTGTACACCCAGAGACTGCATGGTCAGGCCGAATTCCAGGGCATCGTTCCAGGCTTCTCTTATGGTGTCTGGAAGTTAATGAGGTAAATCAACATCTCTGAGCGAAATGATTTTAGCCTCTGGAGGTGGAAAATGCCACATGCTATCATGCCCAGGTAGGAAATGATGATCATGCCTCCTAATAGCAGAAACAGTTGCTCAGGAAGAGTTTCACCCTGACATAGAAAAGCTCTGGGTAAAAAACAACAACAACAAAAAAACAACAACAAATAAAAAGAAAAGCTCTGGGTGCACTTTGTAGGAATGCAGTTCCAGGCTTTGAGAAACAGCGTACTGACAATACAAACATTTAAATAAAAGCACTGATGGTATTAGTCATGAGCTGCCCCTTCCCCTGAGTTTTTTTGGGATATGTGTGCATGACTTGCACACTAAAATACCCTTGGTAATCACCTCTGGAGACTGAGAGGCGTGTGTGTGCTCATATAAATGTCAAGTTGGGACATAATTTAGCAGAACTCTGGGGCTTATCACTATTGCCAGACTTTCTATTCCATCTGGTGAAACAAATTGAATGTGTCTCTTTGGTTCTAAACCAGGTAAGACAAGGAGGCTGAAATGTGCAAGTTTCTCATTTGGAAACCATCATTACATAGCCTGATGTAAGGAGTCAGGGAGGTGCTCTGTGTGCATATGGGAACAAGACAGAACCCAGGCCAACTAGCTTATCCTGGCTGTATTCTACTAGTGGATGGTTGTCTCCTTGACAACATTACTAGACGCATTAAAGATTGTGCAGCAGAGGGTAATTAAAACACCAAAACAAAACTGTACTTTAATATTCGAAGAGGACATTCTCTTTGTGTACACCTGTGCTTGGTCATTATTCTCAGTGCATTTGAGATGCTTAGATAAAGGCAATGATGTCCAGAAACACATGACCTCTGACAAGAAAATACCTCCGCACTGCATCTCAGGAAAGTCAGGGCTCAATTAAATCCGCCTATTGGAGTTGGGGATACATTTGGAAAGGGCAGGCTAGGGCTTCATTCTCAACTGTGGCAACTCTGGCAGTGTCTGGAGGTATTTTTGGTTATCACTTTAGGGGGGATGGTGTTACTGCCATCTGGTAATCAGATGCCAGGAATGCCACTGACCATCCTACAGTGCGCAGGGCAGCTTCTCCACCATGAAGACTTATAAGTACCTGGCCTAAAATATCAATACTGTCAAGGTTGGGAAGCCTTGTCTAATGGAATGGTTATATTCTTTTTCCTTACATATAGTATTTACTGAAATAAATGAATGCAAAAAGAAGACACCATTGCATTTTCCTAAATAAATGCAAGTTATATGATAACTGGGATGTTAACACTCTAGTTGCACTGAAGAAACAAATTTTGCACTGGGCACTCTTCCCATTGTATTGCTAAGCAGCAAAGCAAAAATATTATCCTGAAATTGCAGAACATACACAACTTCCTAATGATAGGGAAGAAAAAAAGAACAAAATCATATAGAGGTCCCACTTCCAATATGAAATAGACACATCCAAAATTTCATTTTGCAGCACCTTTAATCCTATGGCTCTTAACATACATTTTTAGGTATAGTTTTACAAATCTCTATTCTAAGAATATATTTCAACTTCCTTTAGATGCAGAGTCAGATGGGAACATTTTCATTGTGATGGGATGTTGCATATGGCAGTTGATGCCCTAGAAATGGATCATTTCATAAAGTGGCACTGTAAATATTTTTATTTAGTACACCAAGTTTTGGTTGTAGATTCCCACTCTCCTCACCTCTGCTGAGGAGAAGGCACATTTCATATCCAGTTTCTCCCCCTGTAGAAACACTGCTGCATAAGCAGTGTTTAGAAGCATAGAAATGACTCGAACTAACTACCAGTCTTCTAACCGGAGTTACAGAGAAATGAGAAGTCCAAGGTGGAATAGCTTTTTTCTTTTTCCTTATTTTTATCTTTCATTTTGGATTTGAGAAGAACTATTTTTATTTGGCAATGACTACTGTGTAGTACAAACTATACAGACGTTTACATGATTGGTTTTATTCTTTGATCAGATTGGCACTTTTATTGGTGGTAGTGGGGGGCGAGGACCTGCTGGCTTATTTTAGCCCTAAAGGCTAACCTGATAGGAAGCCAATCTGGAGATCTTCAAGGTGACCTTAGAGTGTTCCTTTAACATCTCAGGCAGAGAACAGCTTAATTACATTTGCTTTGACCTAGTGATATTCAATACAGTTCCCAGTCCTAGGAGACTTTGGGGCTGAGAAAGACACAAGGGCAGCTCACAAGGCAGCATAGCATAGTGATTAAAAGGCCTGGGTTTTAGGACGCATGGGTGATTTTAGAACACACGGCCCACACATGGATAATGATTATTTAATTTGTCTGAGCCTACATCTCTTCATTTATGGAGTAGAAATCACAGTTCTGCATAGCTGGTCATGAGGGTTAGTGAGGGCTCCATAAGTGGAAGCTTTGAGAGAATGAGATGTCATTCATTGTCCACTGGAGACTTCTCCTCCATCATCTCTCTACCTGGATGGGAAACCCCAGGTAGAAGTGAGAGCTGGGTTCCAAGTCTTTCCCAGGCTGGTCATCCCTTCCCCATGTCCACTGAGGAACTGGTCAACTTACTCTTGTTCCACTGGTTTATGTGAGAGGCAAATTCTACGAGCTTCTCTCTGCCCAAGGGCAAAATCCCAAGTTGTTCCAGGTATCACTGTGTGATCTTTCTTTATTCCTCTCTTGCCCCAGAACCCGAGCACTGTCTTGTTGGTCCTAAATAAACCACTTCCTGCCCAGCTCTCTGGGCCCCCAGCTCTCATCTCTGCTTACTCTGCTCATTCCAGTGCCCTCCCCATGCCTGGCCATCTTTCTCATCATGGTCAAGTGCTGAGCATCGTTTCTTGCTGGCATTACTAACAGCCTGTTGACCTTGCAAGGTCTCACTGATACTGGATTGTCCCTCACATTTCACTCTGTATACCCATATTTAGGCTTCTCTCTGATCCCTCATCTTCTGTGGTGACTGGTCTGGATTGGGTCCATGTTTGGATGTGGTTGATAATTTGAAATTAATTCTCTAATTAGAAGCTTTGGCTACCAGTCTTACCATCATGGTGCTGTCATAAAGTCCTCACCCCCTTTCTTCTTGGTGATGGGGGTGTATGTGCTTTTGCCTTCATTATAGGTAGTAGTAATCCTGGAACATTTGACAACATTTTAATAGATTATGATCTTTTTGAAAAAGAATTTGGTGTATTCTTTTATCCTTAGAGCCAACCAATAATACCAAGATATTGAGTAGATGTTTGCCAAATGAATGAGGATATGTGGGAAATACAGGTAAATGAAGCTACATTAGTCAACTTTCTTGTCACTGAGACACAATATCCAACACTCACATCTTAAAGGAGGAGAAGTTTTATTTAGCTTATTATTTCAGGGGATATAGTCTATGGTAAGCTGGCTCTGAGCCAGAAGCATCATGGTGGAGCAAAGTTGCTTAGTCCATGGCAGCAAGAAAGTAGAGCAGGGAAAGAGTGCCAGAGAGGAAGAGATGAGGGACTAGATGTAGACTCCAAGTTTATGCCTCTATGATCCACCTAGACATATCAAGAAGTGTGCTTTACTCATCCCTCAGGTGGCTCCCAAGCCATTCAAGTTGACAATCCACCTTGACAGCACTCATCATTTGTTTTTCTACCTGTTTGGAATGCCAAGTGTTCTTTGGAGATATGTAGGGTGTATGAGAGGGATGGCAGGCAGGAGATATATAGCAGTCAGAACAGTAGAGCTGGGAACTCCATAAGGCAGATAGAAGAATCTCTATCACAGGCAATGGGAAACCATACCATAAATGTTAGTTGAGGAATGGTGTCTAGTTAAAAAGTATTGATATGTGGAACTATCTTAAAAGTTGTATTGGAATCTGAAGCAAAAACTCTATGAGAAAATTAATTTAAAATGACTTCCAATGAGAATAGCTGTTCAGTGCCTTTTATGTTACATAATGAATGAAATGAAATCAAAGGGCAGACTATGACTGGCTTCCATAAGAATGGCTGTAGAAGCACCATTTTTGGTCTCAGATTGTACCTTTCTCTGATATTTGGGCTTCTGGACCTTAAAGGAATTACTAGTCAGCAAAGGCTGACTCAGTTCTAGGATGCTGAACTCTCAGGGAGATGTGAGAATTATTCAACACATTAGTGGCAAATGGCACTTTGGTAACAGGAAACTCCACAGGGCAGGAAGGTTGTATTGTTCTCCTGATCAATCATTTCAGCAATTCTTGACTCTTACAAGTCTTTATTCTAATCTAGACTGCAGCCCATCTGCACAGAAGATGTTGGAAAATCACTAAATGAATTCACACTCACACTCTTTCTCTTCTATTGGCTGTAACACTGACATTATCATATTTCATGCAAGGAAGAGAGTGTAATAATTGTACTAATCATTTATGTACATATGCCCTTTCAAGAATAAACAATTTCCTAGTAATGGCCAAGAATTATTTTAATACAAATGTGTTACTGTTGTTATAAGACTTTCTATTCTTTTGTATTAGTTATAGTATTAAGAAGAAATTGCCTTGGATTTCTCTGAGTTTTTATGTGACTGGGAATCTCAGACATACTACTTTTGCAAGAATATCATATTTTATTGCATTCTTTTGCAAGGTTATAGGGTGATGAATTGGAAATAATCATTTTGGCCATTTTTTTACAGGCCATGTAAAAATATCACTGGATACTTTTTAAGGACTCTTTACCTTTTTTCGCCAGGGTGGATCCAGAAGACAGTGGTATAAGATTATTTGGATAATACTTTAAAGTATTTTGCTTTGTTTGCTAGCACTGTATCAATATAATTGACGTAGTTAGTGGAATCCTCTAAACAATAAAGATACTTTTCTTTGTAATTTATCCATAAAATGGTATAAAATAAATAAACTGAACACAATTTTATTGCTACAAATATTTTATTTAAAATGAGACAAATGGTCTAAGCTACAGCCTACACAAAACCATCTACAGCGCGTTTGGGCAAAAGGCTCTTCATACTGGCATCTCATATGCATGGCTGTCATGCCCCAAGGGATCATGGGAGAGCTTCCACCTGTGAGCTTGGGGACTCACAGTTGTCACAACTGCTGTTCCATTCTTCTGGGTCATTAGTCTGGGTCAGCCACGAACTCATGGCAAATTAGATTATGAAACATGTATATTTTTACAAAGATGGGATTTTTTTTTTTTGGTACCAGGGATTGAACTCAGGTCCTTGCGCTTGTGCAGCAGGTGGCGAAACCACTGAGCTAAATCCCTGGCCCTAAAGATGGGATTTTTGTCACCCCTAACTCTGTTTAACTCACCTGAATTCCTTTTATTGCTCTAGGCTGTTTTACTCTGAGGCAATCAGAACATCCAGGGGCTTTATCTTTCCTGATCTCCAGATGTGACCTCACGGTGCAACCTCCAAAGCAAAACTGGGCTGGGGCTGGGGCTGTAGCTCAGGGGTAGAGGGAGCCCTTGCCTAATGTGGTGTTTGTGAGGCCCTGGGTTTCATCTCTAGTGGTGAAAAAACAAAATTAAACAACAACAGCAGCAACAAGAAGAAGAAAGAAAAAAACCTGGCTAGGCAGATCCATTAAATCCTTAACTGGCTCGTCCCTTGGGATATAATGCCTGAAAAGTCCTCAATGCATGCATTCATTCATTTATTCAGAGTCAGACATTATCTGAGCCTTGCGATGTGCCGGGCCTTATCCTGCAGTTCTCTGACAGAGCTGGACTCTGGGCGCCTTCTCTCAGCTTCTCTTCCTTTGTTCTCGAGTTGACTTATGGAACACCTTCTCTCTGTTTCCTCTGGTACACATTTATGGCTGCCCTCATCCACTGTGCGTCTCGTGGCAGCTCATTGTTGGCTCCAATTTGTCAGGTAGTTTATTACCAGCTCCATTTTATAGATGAGGCAGTACGGGAGTCTTTTTTCCTACACATGAGCAAAGCCTGTCTGCAGACACAAAGCCACACACTGGGAGAAAGTGGAAAAGTGTTTCCTGTGTTACAGAACCTGACTTTCAGGCCTTTCTTGAAGTTCAGAACAGCCTCAAATTGAGTTACTAAAATAATGTTTTTTCTAGCATAATTATGTTTAGGTTGGGGGAAATGACAGCCCTCATCTTGGTGTAACTTAATTGGCCACTGGATGTCACTATTGCTCCATAGAAATACTGTAAACACAGCTGACCAGCTCCAGGATTTGGGAGCATTTGTAGGTTTGGCTGCATTTTTAACGTTCTTGCTTTGTCCAATTTTCATTACGCTGAACTCCAGAGCTTCTGTGAAACAAGGATGGATTATAGATAAGCAACCCAACAATGAAATAAAATTCATCTTACCAAGGAGTGGCCATGGTTGATCTGATTTAAGTGACAAAGGAGAGTTTGAGCACTTGCAAATCATCCTCAGAATAACCTGAGTGAAAGCCATCATTTTCCCCTTTGTCTGGAGATGTAGAATGTCCAGAGTCTGCCACACAATGGCTTAACACAGCACTCATGGCACTGAAGATCACAACAGAGGTCACCTCTTCGAACATTCTTCCCGATGCAGAATGCCCCTCCAGCCCCGCTGCCATAGGACATGGATGAATGGCTGCTATGCCTGTTTAATGTTCCCGGAGACAAGGCTCACAGCTTCCCTGGGCAGCTGGGGGAAACTGCTGGGATACTGGAATAGAGCCTAAAGGGGTAGAAAGATCTTCCTTCAACTCAGGCTTACTGATTTTTCAGAGCCGCTGTGTGATGGGATGCAGAGCTTGGAGGAAAGGGTTTGATGCAGCCCAGGAATCATTGGTGGGGAGAGCAACTGTGGAAAGGTTGGTTCCCAGAGCAAGCTGAGTGGGGCCTTTCAGCCTCCCTGAGGTCTTAATATGCATGAGACGCTTCCCGGGCTGCACACAGACCTTGTGCTTTTATGTAATGCTCCTGGTAAGCATAGGAGGCCATTGCCAAATTCAGCAGTGGTTATATTTAATTAATAGATTTCTCTTCCCCTACAGCTACTTGTAAGGTGGAATCTGGGTTTTGCTCTGGCTTCAGAGACACTACTGCAGGACCACCGCCATACAAAGGCTTTGCATATTAAAGCCAAGGGCAAGCAAGCACCTGGCTCTGGTCCTTGCCCACTTCCATTCTTCTGTGTATGCTGGGCCTCAGCCACTGGCACGAGCATCTCTCGGACCCTCCTTCCCTGGTTCAGAAACCCACGCAGGAGAGCAGAGGGCCTCCCTCGGGAGTCACTGAAGACAAAAGAGGTAAAGAATCCTTGCATTTTTACAGGCCTTGAGGCCCTCAGAGCCAAGATGCTTTTTATCCATTATGAATGGGCACTCTGCTTTTCCTCTGGCTCATTTCTGGTCCGGAAATTTTGTGAAATACCTAAGATCAGATGTTAGCTCTAGAATCCAACAGATACAGACTTAACTCTTGGCTGGGCCTCTTTCTAGCTGTGTATCCTCAGGCAAATCACTTAGCTTCTTTAAACTTCGGTTTTCTCTTTTGCAAAATGAAGACAATTAGAATCACAACGTCAAACCTCTGGGGTTGTGCGGAGGATTAGTGAGAACGCATTTAGGGCATGCAGCAGAGTGCCTGTGTATTGTGCATGTTCCCCAAATGCAGGCTGCTATTATAGAGTTGGATAAGTTGACTCAAGAGAGGACAGAAAAAATCTGATATTCTGACTCTAAATTTCAGAGAGGCCCAGAGGAGCAAATAATCAGACTGCAGCATTTACTCATATAATAAACATTTCTGAAAGCTTTTTATTTGTGAACATGATAAATAGAGGAAGGCCTAGTCTGTTATAGAGCAGTGATAGCTGAGTGGCAGAGACACACTGATGTTAAAACACACATGGCAAATGCAATAGCAGGAATTAGGTCATAGGTCAGTATGTTAGTCAGCTTTCTGTTACTGTAACAGAATAGCTGAGATAACTTAAACAGGGAAAGGTTTGTTTTGGCCCACAGCTTTGGATGCTTCAGTTCATGTTTTGTTTGCTCCATTGCTTTTGGGCCTGTTGTGAGGCGGCACATTATGGTGGGGCCCACATGACAAAGGAAGTGCTAGTGTCAGGTGGCTGAGAAGTGCAGAAGAAAGGGGAAGAGACAGGTGTCCTGCAGTCCCATTTGAGGGCACTAAAACCTCCCAGCAGGCCTCACCTCTTCAAGGTTTTCACCACTTTCCAAGAGTGCCAAGCTGAGCACCAGAGACTCAAATTTCCATGGATGCAAATGTAGGGGTAAAGATGCTTCTGATTAATTTTTGAAAACTGCTAGATTATTTCAAAATCTGGGAGTCTGGGTCTTGCATAAACATGGCATCATTTGCAGTCTACTGTCTATTCTGGGATGTGACGCTGTTATGGGACAACATACCTGAAAAACATTTTGAACAAATGGACTTTAATGTTCTTTCATCAGGCATTCAGGACAATAGAATTAAGATTCCTAGACAGACATCAGAAGCATGTTCATATTTCCAGTTGATGATACCTTTCCCATTGGAATATACTTCCTGTAATTCTTGCAGGGTTTTTATATCATCCGAATGTTTAAACCAGCTTAAGCTTTATATGAGTACATACTGCATAGATTTATAAAAATATGCAGAATCAATTTTACTCTCCTAATTATTGTAGTGGTGTTATTTAGATTGTACATCGACAACATTACCCTTCAGACAACATCCTTTTTGACAAGTGTTGAATGTTGAGCTATCATTTTTATCCACTCCATCTGAAATGTTAATTGTAGACAGCACTGCACCCTTTATTTATCAGTAGCATTCTTTTATAATTACTCATTTAACCAGCATTTTTGAGTACCTAGAATATACACAGAAAATCAGACACAAAATCACAAGTGTGATCCCTTTTTTCACTTACTGTAGTTCCATATCATATTGCTGTGGTCAACCTGTGGGCTTAGCCATCTGCAAAGATAAGGGCTTCAGTGCAAGTTCCTTAGAAGAAGAGTTGTGGAAACGTAAATTTTGCAAGACAAGAAATGATGTATGTTCCAATGAGATGTATCAGAAGAATCCTATTAAAAATAACAGTGAGAAAAAAATTCTCTGGACTCTCAGTCAGTATATATAATGAAGAAGGGAATACTGCTTTGTATAGTCAACAGAGATTTTGGAAGAGCATGAATTTTGCCCTGTGAGATGCCCCTTTGTGAGTTGTGGATGTGTCTGGTACACAAAGGCAGGCCACAGGCTGCATCTGGGCAGAGGACTCAGGAAGGGAGTAGAAGTTCTGGGCGCAACATAGAGAATGGTGTGCTTTCCAAAACCAGTCTGGGGTGGAGGAGCCATGAACAAGACAGTTTGTAAAGAGGAGAAAGGAGACGAGGAGATGGAGTATATTTTACTTAGGACTCTTAAAAAAGAAGATAAAATATCCAATAATATATGGTTAAGAAGTAATACATCTACCATCAACTGTTCTCTCCTAAGAAGAGAATTGTTTCCTAGTTTGACTTCACACACACACACACACACACACACACACACACACACACGAAAGCTGGAATGAGTGCTTTTCTAAAGCACTTACTCTGATTTTGCCACCACCTGTGGTTCCCCATAGGAGGTAGGGGGCATCTTGGGGAAGCAGGTAGCATATGCAGGTCACTATGGCAGATGGTAGGTGGTGGACCAGAGGGCAGAGTGGAAAAAGCTCTTCGCAGTGTTTTTCTTCAGGGCTACCAATGTTTAGAGGCCCCAAAGCTTCTGAGGAAGGCATTTGGGACTCTCTTCTTTCCTCTTCATCTTTCTGTATTTGGGGAATGCGTGGCAGAGTGAAAAAAATGTGAGGGTCCAGGAAATTCCACAGGTGGAGTACATGGAATTTTTTACTTCTGGTTTCTTTCTTATTCTTCTTCTTTTTAGAAATTCTCCAGTTAAGATAAATGTCACAATATTTGTTTTTGTATTCTGCTTAACATTTGATTCTCAAGTTACATTTAACACAGGGAATCACTTCAGCACATACGAAAATCTCTTTAAAACTTGACCTCCGTTGTTTGAATAGCCACCTGAGCAAGCAGTGTACCATTTATTTGGACTCAACCCCATGTGTTTGTCAAAATGTTCTTAAAAATTGCACACATTCACAGGAACTTCTAAGTAGAACTATCACTTTACCAGACTGTTTTGTTCTCTTTTGTGGTACTGGGAATTGAACCCAGCTCCTCACAGATGCTAGGCAATTGTTCTACTGCTGAGGTGCATCTCTAGCCCCTAACAACATTTTGTATGACTTTTCTCCATTGACAAAATGTTTTCTGATACATTATTTAGTGTGGTTATATGGGGTTTGTCCCTCTGGAGAGGACTGCCTCCTAAAGCAGGCAGCAAACAATTTCATGAAAGGGGAATTATCAATGATGTTACCAATGTGAATTGTTTAGGCATATTTACCAGGTATATATAGATATTATATATTTGTATGTTAGAAATATGTAAAAATATAGTCATATAAATTTATGAATATTGCACATATTTGATAAATATGACTAATGGACATATACATACATTTGGAAATTTGAACAAGATGTACACAGATACAGACACCAGCACCCCGAGGCTGAGAACTCCTCTGGAGAAGTTCAGTAGGGCCTGGTATTTACTCCATGCACCCATGAAGGAGAGGTGGTTCTTCGCTAAATCCTGAGGGCTGCTGTGGTGCCAGTCTCCTTCTCCCCTTTTAGGATCCCTTGGGCCATTGGTGTGCTCCATTTGCAGCAGGTGCTCACCTCTCAGGAGAGAAAAGATCTAGTCCAGGGAATCTTTAACCTCCCGGACCCAAACCTCAACATGCACGAAAAACCTGCAAGTTGGCTTTGTATGCAGCTTCTGGACCTGAAAACACCCTCTGTCAAGTCCTTTTCTGCTAGCTCCCTGCTAAAGGGCACAGTGACCTTGAAGATGTTGAGGTGGCAGAGCCATAGGCAATAAAGAGCCTGGATTCCTAAATCACTGCTTGGAGAAGAGCCACCTGCTGGGCCGGGAGCACCCATGCTGGACTTTACAAAATTAAAAAAGACCCTTGGATTGGAGTTGGTGTACATATTGGGTGGTTTTCTTACAACAGCTAATGTTAGCCTAACTAGTATAGGGTTCAGAGCTTTCCTTAGATAACCAAAGAGCCATAGCCAGAGAAGGTTAGAAATCACTGAATCATAATTTAGACATATAGAAACTGTAGGATGTTGTTGCTGGAAGCAACCTTGAAATTTCTTCAGTCTGGGGCAGATTTACTGTGCTAGAGGACAAAGATGGGGTAAGCAGCAGGTGTTACAAAAAGACCCTCTCTAGAAGGTTCTTTCAGCCTCCTCTTACCAAAACCCCTGTTCCTGTTGCAGACATTTGGCTCTAGCACAGCCACCTCATCCTAAACTGTGTGGTCGAGATATAAGGGGATGAAAGATCTCGTCTCTGGTCTCAAGTAGGTGACATCCTTGATGCATACTGTTCTTGTATGTTATCCTTCTTGCAGTATTTGCATTTTATTTTATTTTTTTATTAAATTCTTTTATTGGTATATTGTAGGTATACAACACAATTACATTTCTCATTGGGAATTGTACCTTTACATGATGCATCTTGGTTCTTATTTTTTCCCCATTCCTAGCCCTCCCTTCACCCCCTCCACCCTTCCCTATTTACAAAGACTTTATTTCCATTTTTTCCATTTCTCATCATTTTTCCTTTCCCTTCTTTCCTTTCCCCTGCCCCTCCCACTACCCCTACCCCTTTGGACCTTTTCTTCCTATTTTGCATTATCGATTATTCATTCTAATCATTGGTACATTTTAGGTATACAATATAATGACATTCATCATTGGAAATTTGCACCTTTACATAGTCTCTCTTGGTTCTTATTTTTCACCCTTGCCCAGTCCTCCCTTCAACCCCTCCAGTCCTCCCTATTTACAAAGATTTTGTTCCTATTTTTCCATTTTCTCATATTAATCCCATTCCCTTCTATCCTTTCCCCTAGCCCTCCCACTTCCTTCCCCTTTGCCCCTTTTCTTCCTATTTCACATTACCTATTACACATTTAGTCCTTATTTACACTTTCAGTTTCTCACACCAGAGAAACTATTCAGTATTTATACATGTGTGTCCTATTTATTTCACTTAAGAGTATCACCTCAATGTGCATCCACTTAGCTATAAATTTCTCTAATTTCTCATTTTTTATGGCTGAGTAGTACTCCATTTTATAAAAAAAACACATTTTCTTTATCCAGTCTCCAGTTGATGGGCATTTGGGCTGTTTCCAAGTTTTAGCTATTACAAACTGTGCTGCTGTGAACATGGGCACACATATATCACTGTGGTATGATTCTTTTAATTCTTTTGGGAAGATCCCCAGCAGTGGAATAGCAGGGTCAAATGGGACTTCCAGTCCTAGTTCTTTGAGGTATCTCCATACTGATTTCCACAGTGGTTGCACCAGTCTACACTCCCACCAGCAGTGGAGCAGGGTTCCTCTTTCCCCACAGCCCAGTCAGCATTTTTTATTGGTTGATTTCATGATAGCAGCCATTCTTTCTGGGGTGAGGTGGAATCTCAGCACTGTTTTCATCTGCATCTCTTGAATGACCAGTGATGCTGAACATTTTTTCATGTATTTATTGGCTATTTCTACTTCTTTGTCTGAGAAATGTCTGTTCATTTCAGATGCCCATTTTTGAGTTGGGTCTTTAAATTTGGGAGGTCTGATCTTTTTAAGTTCTTTATAAATTCGAGATAGTAGACCTTTGTCTGAGGAAGAGCAGGTGAAGATTTTTTCCCACATTGTGGGCTGTTTCTTCACACTGCTGGTGGTTTCTCTTGCTGTGCAGAAGCCTTTTAATAAGAAGAGATCCTACTTGTTGACTGTTTGTGCTAGTTCATGGGCAACTGAGGTTTTGTTCATAAAATCTTTTCCTACACCGATGTCTTCAAGGGTTCTACCTAACCTCTGTTCCAACTGGTTCAGAGTTTCTATTTTAATATTTAGATCTTTAATCCATTTTGATTTTAGTTTAGTGCATGCTAAGAGATATAGGTCTAGTTTTAATCTTTGGCAAGTTGAAGCCCAATTTTTCCAGCACCATTTATTAAAGAGGCTATCTTTCCTCCAGTGAGGGTGTTTGGCTCCTTTATCAAAGATGAGATGGCTGAATGTGTCTGGCGTTGTTTCTGCATCTTCTAATCTGTTCCACTGGTCCTCAAGTCTGTTTCTTTGCCAGTACCATGCTGTTTTTATCACAGCAGCTTTGTAGTATAGTTGCAGGGTGGGGATTGTGATACCCCCTGCCATGTCTCTGTTACCTAGAATTGCTTTTGCTATTCTGGGTCTCTTCTTGCTCCAAATGAATTTTTGGATTGTTTTCTCCAGGTCCATGAAGTATGCTGCTGGGATTTCAATTGGAATTGCATTAAATCTATATAGCAGTTTTGGAAGTATGGCCATTTTCACTATATTAATCCTTCCTACCCAGGAGCAGGGGATGTCTGTCCATTTTCTGATATCATCTTCAATCTCTCTTTTCAGAGTGCCATAGTTTTCAGAGAAGAGGTCTTTGATTCCTTTTGTTAGATTGATTCCTAGGTATTTCAGTTTTTTGGATGCTATTGTGAAAGGAATTATTTGCCCTATTTCTCTCTCAGTGAGTCTGTCATTTGTGTAGAGGAAAGCTATTGATTTTTGTGTGTTGATCTTGTAACCAGCTACTTGACTGAATTTGGTTATTAAGTCTAGAAGACTTTTGGTGGAGTTCTTGGGGTCTTCTCTATAGAGTATCATGTCATCTGCAAATAATGACAATTTGACTTCTTCATTACCTATCTTTATTCCTTTTATTTCTTTCTCTTGTCTAATTGCCGTGGCTAATGTTTCCAGCACTATATTGAACAAGAGTGGTGATAGTGGACATCCTTGTCTTGTTCCTGATTTTAGTGTGAAGGATTTCAGTTTTTGACCATTTAGTATGATATTGGCTGTTGGTTTTTCATAGATGGCTTCTATCAGTTTGAGGTAGAGACCATCTATTCCAATGTTTTGTAGGGTTTTTATCATAAATGCATGTTGGATTTTGTCAAATGCTTTTTCTGCGTCTATGAAGATAATCATATGGTTTTTGTCCTTGACTCTATTGATATAGTGTATTACATTAATTGATTTTCGTATATTGAACCATCCCTGCATCCCTGGGATGAATTCCACTTGATCAGGGTGTATGATCTTCTTGATGATCTTTTGCATTCTGTTTGCCATTATCTTATTAAGGATTTTTACATCTATGTTCATTAGTGAGATTGGCCTATAGTTCTCTTTTTTGGTTGGATCTTTCTCTGCTTTGGGGATCAAGGTGATGCTTGCTTCCAGGAATGAATTGGGGAGTATTGCTTCTCTTTCAATTTCATTGAAGACTTTAAACAGTAGCGGCAGCAGTTCCTCTCTAAATGTCTTGTAGAATTCAGCAATGAAGCCATCAGGGCCTGGGCTTTTCTTAGTTGATAAGGTTTTAATTACATTTTCAATTTTATTGGTTGATATTGGGTTGTTCAGAATTTTTAGGTCTTCTTTGTTCAACTTTGGTAATTCATATGTATCTAGGAATCTGTCCATTTCTTCTGTGTTGTCCATCTTATTGGTGTATAGGTTTTGGAAGTAGGTATTGATGATCCTCTGGATTTCTGCTGGGTCTGTTGTCATTTCACCCTTTTCATTCCTAATTGCATGGATTTGGGCCTTTTTTTTCCTTTTTCTGACAAGGTTGGCTAAGGGTTTATCAATTTTTTTGATTCTTTCGAAGAACCAACTCTTGGCTTCATTGATTTTTTGTCTTGTTCTCTTAGTCTCCATTGCATTGATTTCTCCTCTGATCTTTATAATTTCCTCCCTTGTCTGAGCTCTGGGGTTGTCCTGTTCTTCTTTTTGCATTTTATTAAACATGACCCAAAGAAGAGGAAATTTCTTAGCTCCCAATTCCACTTTCAGCAGGATATCTTTTCATTGGTGGTGCAGAAGTCATTCTTAATAATTTATAATCACAATGTTAGATAGCTGTCTACTATGCCTATGTGCAAAGCCATTCTTGAAGGTGAAAAATCCTATAATCGAGAAGGAGCAAATATTCCATGTAGTTTGAAGCATAGACACAATCTCATATATTGGGCCTATTGTGTCAAAATCCAGAGAATTGTAAATATGCCCGAGCAGTTTTGAGGAAGCCCTTTGTATGGAGTCAAATTATCATTTCTCATTAGCTAAGAATAAAATGGCCTGGGTTGAAATATTTTTAGGCCAAAATTTTAACTTTCCATACAATTAGTACACTTTTTAAAAAAAGAAGTTAATAGCTACCTACATAACTGCATCTTTTGAAAGCTGCATTAGCAGAATGTTTTCAATATTCTGCCATAAATTAAGCAGTATAGAGGGCACCTTCATTTGCTTTCATTTCCTTCTCAACACACACATTGGTAGATGTGAGGATTTATATGACTTATTACCTCATTTCCTGCCTCCCCCTTTCCTGCCACTTTTCCTTGTTTAGTTTCCATAAACTTTTTTTTTTTTTTTATGCCTGGGAGCCCCTGGATATTTTCAGCCTGCTTCTACCTCAGGAACTGGGCCGGCACCTAGAGTCCAATTGTTTTAGGTGTCGCTCTGATTAACACCTTCCTCCCAGGGCCTTTCAGGCTGAAGAGCTGTAGCAATTTGAAAGATCAGGGTCTTGATGTTAACTAGCCATTGGAGAGACAGAAATGATGTTCCCTGGCAGCATTATCCCTGGAAAATACCAAAGCTGCAAGAAATAAACATGTAAATTCAATCAAAGGGGTTCAATGAGTTAATGAGGGGTTAAATGGGCAAAGATTTAAACACAGGGGTTTTGTCTCCAAAAAGAGCAACACCATTTTTCAGGTTGGTAATTGAGGAGTTAAGCTTTTAGGCTCTCAAAGAATAACAGTTAAAACACTTAGAGCCCCACCAGCGGTTCTGACCTTTATCTCCAGGGTCCAAATCCAGACAAGGGTCTTAATTAGCTGCAGAGAAATCTAGAGCTTTGGCAACAAACCAGCAGACATTAAAGAAGCAAAACAACCAGTAAATAAAAGGGCTGGTTTTTTTTTGTCACGAAAGTTAAGTAGAGCAACATTTATATAACCTTTTGGTGCTCCTGTTTCGCAATTTCCTGTTTGTTTTTTTTTCCATTTTTTCATTTCACCTAATTTCTTTGCTCACAATCCCCCCCCCTTCCTTTTGGAGTCTCTATACCATCTTACACTTGATTCTGTTCCGTGAACTTCATCTTATTCTCTTGCTTTTCTCATCTGCTTATAGTCTCTCAAATACTTTTGATACATTTGGGGGCATTTTCTATATTTTATTATAAAATGAATACATGCTTATTGTATAAATAATTTCAAACAATGCGAAAGGCATAAAATTAGAAAGGACCTCTCAGGCATCCAATTTTTTGGTGCATTTTTCTCTGTTTACGCGGGATTCTAATTCTGCACACACTTAAAAATTTTTTTTAACAAAGAAAGAAATACAGTTTTGCAATTTGCCTTTTAATTTACTGTTATATCTTGCTAATTATTGAGACAGCTTGTTTTTCTTGGATTTATGTAAGTGAGGTGGTGTGCCTGTTGGCTTTTGTTTTAAAATTTCAGCATGATATTTTTTAACCCTTGATATGAATATTTTAAGTTATATGTCTGCTCAGATTTATATAGGTTCTGTGGTTTATAGAGCATGGTTTTATTTATGAGTATAGCCTATATGTTATGTTGGCTTGTGTCTTTGTGAACTGTTTATGAAATATAATCATTGTGCTTTTCTGCTCTTACCATTCCTGCTATTTTAATTTGTTATTAATTCAGAGTTGACTATCTTTGTTCTTTCCTGTTCTTATTCCATTTTCCTTCCTTTCCTGGTTTGGAAATGACAAGGTAAAGGACATACGACCTGTATGGTATGCTGACATTTGAGAAAACAACAAAGCAGGAAGATCTCTCTCTGACCTTCTGCCATTCTCTCCTTCAGCCGTAAAAGAATTTGTTGACCTTTCTCTAAACTAGCTCATAAGATCGTGGTCCTCTCTATACCCAAAGGTGAGGAGTGAAGACAGAGATTCCAAGAAGAATCTGCATAAACTGATAATTGGGTTGTTCTCATGGTATCATATCCCTTTTTGTCTAATCGTACTTCTACATGACTCCAATTTTCATTAAACCTAAGCATAAAAGTATGCATTTCCCTGTTTTTGTGTGTCTTTATTTCTGAAGGCTCTTGTGTCTTGTAAATCTTACGTTAAGCAAATTTGTTATGTTTTTCTCTTGTTCATGTGTCTCTTGTTATAGGATCTTAGCCAAGAGTCTTGTGGCAGAAGTTATATACATTATTTCCTGTCTTTTAGTGTTTGCCCTAGAAATTTTAACATGTGTATGTAACTTAATACAGCTTAGATTAACTGTATTCGCTGTCCTGTCAGACTCTTAAAACCCAAGAAGATTAAGTAGGAGTTAGACCACACCCCTTTTTTTTTTTTGGTACCAGGGATCGAACTTGGAACCTTGGGCTTGCGAGGCAGGCGGTGGCACCACTGAGCTTAATCCTTGGCCCCGTCCCTTTTGACTTAGATGCCAATACTGTTTGATAGTTGTAACTCCATCTTGTTTCTTTTTTCAGTTCCACAAATTAGATATTTTATTGTTTAATGCAGCTAATGGTCCCCTTTCTATCATTCTTTATCTTCTTGTATCCCAGACCCTACTTTTGTGTGATTTTTATTCTTTCTGAAGCCATGCTCTAGAATTTCATTCTGTGAAAGTCAGTTCATAGGAGAAAACTTGATTATTTTTTCTCTTGGAAAATATACTTCTTTGGTCCTTATTCTTGGTACTCTTTAAAATTCTAGGTTCGGAGTTATTTTCTCTTGGTTTATTAAAAATACTATTCTACTACTCTGACTTTTAATGGTGCTCGTCATTAATTTAACTGTAGGTCAGCTAACTGATCTTTCTGGTTATTTTTGAGAGCTTTGTTTTGTTTGTGAAATCTTTCTTTACGATGTGATGTGTTTTATTTTATTAATCCTTCTTGAGATGCACTGGGCTTCCCAATCTGCAGCTTGGTAAATATATTCCAGGTCTGTATACTTGCTTCTCCCTCACTTTCTCTAATTTATTTTTCTGAAACTCGATTTGATTTGCTTTATATCTCTTTGTATCCTCCATGTTTTTTAACCTCTCATTGCTGCCTCCTTCTGTTGATCTCTCTTTTTTTTTTGATTTCTTGGTAACTTGCTTTCCACATTTCCATGTTCTTTCTTCAGCTATTCTTAAGCTGTACTCTTGCCCATTTAGTGATTGTGTTTGACTTCAATTTCACATGTTTAGAAGTTCTATTTAATTCTTTTGGGAATCTATAGGTAATCTGCGATAATATCTTAATCCTTGTAATTTTGAAAACATTTAAAATGTTTCTTTAAATATGTAAAACGTGTAATTTCTGGTCACTGCTGTGTTACTCTGATGGCTATAGGTCTGTGGCTCTGATTCTTGGGCTTGCTTTTCTGCTGACTCCTGCATGGGGTAGCTTGTTTTCTCATGTGTCTCGTGATCTGAACTCACACTCCACGCAATTTTATGTGTTCTTTGAAGTCTAAACTGTGTTCTTCCAGAGAGGATTTGTGGGTTCACTAGCCAAGATCACATTACATTTTGATGTTTACATTCGAGTTTTCTTGAGTCCCACTAGCAATGAATTGCAGCACCAAATATGCATAAAAATGGGTTTATTGTTGGGAATTACTTGGGGGAGGATTTTCTTTTTTATGCTGGAAACTGACACAAGGCTGAGACATAGAAGTATTTCCATTATCCTCCTCTGAGACCTCTTTAAGGAATATACTAATCATGAATATCACTTTTACAGTCTTGATTTTATGACTTAACCCGGGCTTTGCTTCTTTTCTCATCATCTATAGGTGGGTAAGGCACAAGATCTAAATATGCAGGATCTGGCATACATCCCCAGGGTCAAAGAGTGGTCTTAGATTTGATTACCTTTCTGATGTGAAATCTTGCATCTTATGTGGCATTAAGAACTCCTTGCTTTTCACCATTTTAGCTATGCAATTAAGAGGGCTTTTTCACTACAACAAAATTAAAAGCTTCTGTACACCAGAGAACACTATCAATAGATTTAAAAGGCAACCCAGGGAATGGGAGAACATATTTCCAAATCATATATCTGAACAGTAATTAATATTCAGAATGTACAATGAATACTTATAACTCAACAATAAAAACACCGGACACTATGACTCAAACATGGATAAAAGACTGATATACAGTTGGTCAATAAGCATCTGAAAAGGTACCCAGCCTCACTCATTATTAGGGAAACGCAAGTCAAAACCATAAAAAGATATCACTTCACATCCTTTAGGAGAAGTAATAGTATTAATAATGATACTAAACCCCAGCAAATAACAAGTGCTAGTGACAATGTGAAGAAATCAGAACCTGTATGTTCTGTTGGTAGTAATGCAAAATGGTGCACTTGCTAAAGGAAATCAAATGGCTATTCTTAAAAAAGTAGGATTACCATGTGATTCAGCAATTCTACTTCAGGGTATGTAACTAAAAGAATTGCAAGCAAGGACTCATGCAGATGTTTGTACACTCATTATCACAGCAGTTCACATTAACCAAAAGGTAGAAGAATTGGTAACAGAATTGTCCATCAACAGAATAGATAAGTGAAATGAGATATATTCATGCCATGGAATATTATTCAGCTATCAAAAAGAAGGAAATTCTGGTATATGCTATAATATGGGAGAGACTTGAAAACATTATGCTAAGTGAAATAAGGACCAGTATTATACTATTCTCCATGTATGAGGTCCCCTCAAGCTCATAGAGACAAACACAGAGCAGTGGATACTCGCAGATGAGGAGATGAGGAATTAAGCACCCAGCTTTTCAGGTTTTCTTTTTGGTACCGGGGATTGAACTCAGGTCCTTGCCCTTGCACAGCAGGCGGCAAAACCACTGAGCTAAATCCCCAGCCCAGCATTTCAGTTTTAAAAGATGAGAAAGTTCTGGAGTTGGGTTGATGGTGATGTTTGTGAAACCACGAGAATAATCTTAAGATCACTGAAAAATGGCTAAAATGATTAATTTTATTTTATGTATATTTTACACAATTAAAAAAAGAAAACAATGCTTGCTGTGTTTTATCCAAAATTTTCCAGTGTTCTGTTCTGAGACCGCTAGTTTTCCATGATTCGGAATGGAACTGGAAACCCCATGGGACCAACTTTTCTTCCAGGTTCCTGGGTACCAGACTTCAGCTACAGACCCGTACCGTCTGGAGACTAAGGTGATGGTCCAGGGATTCAGTGTCCTGCTCCACTGAGCCATCTGCCTCATTCCCTTTCTTCTCTGGCTAGCCCAGATCAGCCATTCATTTCACACTACCTTATTATCTTTTCGTATTAAATTCTTTTATTGGTACATTGTAGGTATACAACACATTTACAGTTCTCATTGGGAATTGTACCTCTACATGATGCATCTTGGTTCTTATTTTTTCCCTATTCCTAGCCCTCCCTTCATGCCCTCCACCCCTCCCTATTTACAAAGACTTTATTTCCATTTTTTCCATTTCTCATCATTTTTCCTTTCCCTTCTTTCCTTTCCCCTGCCCTTCCCACTACCTCTACCCCTTTGGACCTTTTCTTCCTATTTTGCATTATCGATTATTCATTCTAATCATTGGTACATTTTAGGTATACAATATAATGACATTCATCATTGGAAATTTGCACCTTTACATAGTCTCTCTTGGTTCTTATTTTTCACCCTTGCCCAGCCTTCCCTTCAACCCCTCCAGTCCTCCCTATTTACAAAGATTTTGTTCCTATTTTTCCATTTTCTCATATTAATCCCATTCCCTTCTATCCTTTCCCCTAGCTCTCCCACTTCCTTCCCCTTTGCCCCTTTTCTTCCTATTTCACATTACCTATTACACATTTAGTCCTTATTTACATTTTCAGTTTCTCACACCAGAGAAACTATTTGGTATTTACACATTTGTGTCCTATTTATTTCACTTAAGAGTATCACCTCAATGTGCATCCACTTAGCTATAAATGTCTCTAATTTCTCATTTTTTATGGCTGAGTAGTACTCCATTTTATAAAAAAAAACACATTTTCTTTATCCAGTCTCCAGTTGATGGGCATTTGGGGTGTTTCCAAGTTTTAGCTATTACAAACTGTTCTGCTATGAACATGGGTGCACATATATCACTGTGGTATGATTCTTTTAATTCTTTTGGGAAGATCCCCAGCAGTGGAATAGCAGGGTCAAATGGGACTTCCAGTCCTAGTTCTTTGAGGTATCTCCATACTGATTTCCACAGTGGTTGCACCAGTCTACACTCCCACCAGCAGTGAAGCAGGGTTCATCTTTCCCCACACCCCCGCCAGCATTTGTTATTGGTTGATTTCATGATAGCAGCCATTCTTTCTGGAGTGAAGTGGAATCTCAGCATTGTTTTCATTTGCATCTCTCAAATGACGAGTGATGTTGAACATTTTTTCATGTATTTATTGGCTATTTCTACTTCTTTGTCTGAGAAATGTCTGTTCATTTCAGATGCCCATTTTTGAGTTGGGTCTTTAAATTTGGGAGTTCTGATCTTTTTAAGTTCTTTATAAATTCGAGATAGTAGACCTTTGTCTGAAGAAGAGCAGGTGAAGATTTTTTCCCACATTGTGGGCTGTTTCTTCACACTGCTGGTGGTTTCTCTTGCTGTGCAGAAGCCTTTTAATAAGAAGAGATCCTACTTGTTGACTGTTTGTGCTAGTTCATGGGCAACTGAGGTTTTGTTCATAAAATCTTTTCCTACACCGATGTTTTCAAGGGTTCTACCTAACCTCTGTTCCAACTGGTTCAGAGTTTCTATTTTAATATTTAGATCTTTAATCCATTTTGATTTTAGTTTAGTGCATGCTAAGAGATATAGGTCTAGTTTTAATCTTTGGCAAGTTGAAGCCCAATTTTTCCAGCACCATTTATTAAAGAGGCTATCTTTCCTCCAGTGAGGGTGTTTGGCTCCTTTATCAAAGATGAGATGGCTGAATGTGTCTGGCGTTGTTTCTGCATCTTCTAATCTGTTCCACTGGTCCTCAAGTCTGTTTCTTTGCCAGTACCATGCTGTTTTTATCACAGCAGCTTTGTAGTATAGTTGCAGGGTGGGGATTGTGATACCCCCTGCCATGTCTCTGTTACCTAGAATTGCTTTTGCTATTCTGGGTCTCTTCTTGCTCCAAATGAATTTTTGGATTGTTTTCTCCAGGTCCATGAAGTATGCTGCTGGGATTTCAATTGGAATTGCATTAAATCTATATAGCAGTTTTGGAAGTATGGTCATTTTCACTATATTAATCCTTCCTACCCAGGAGCAGGGGATGTCTGTCCATTTTCTGATATCATCTTCAATCTCTCTTTTCAGAGTGCCATAGTTTTCAAAGAAGAGGTCTTTGATTTCTTTTGTTAGGATGATTCCTAGGTATTTCAGTTTTTTGGATGCTATTGTGAAAGGAATTATTTGCCCTATTTCTCTCTCAGTGAGTCTGTCATTTGTGTAGAGGAAAGCTATTGATTTTTGTGTGTTGATCTTGTAACCAGCTACTTGACTGAATTTGGTTATTAAGTCTAGAAGACTTTTGGTGGAGTTCTTGGGGTCTTCTATATAGAGTATCATGTCATCTGCAAATAATGACAATTTGACTTCTTCATTACCTATCTTTATTCCTTTTATTTCTTTCTCTTGTCTAATTGCCGTGGCTAATGTTTCCAGCACTATATTGAACAAGAGTGGTGATAGTGGACATCCTTGTCTTGTTCCTGATTTTAGTGTGAAGGATTTCAGTTTTTGACCATTTAGTATGATATTGGCTGTTAGTTTTTCATAGATGGCTTCTATCAGTTTGAGGTAGAGACCATCTATTCCAATGTTTTGTAGGGTTTTTATCATAAATGCATGTTGGATTTTGTCAAATGCTTTTTCTGCGTCTATGAAGATAATCATATGGTTTTTGTTCTTGGCTCTATTGATATAGTGTATTACATTAATTGATTTTTGTATATTGAACCATCCCTGCATCCCTGGGATGAATCCCACTTGATCAGGGTGTATGATCTTCTTGATGATCTTTTGCATTCTGTTTGCCATTATCTTATTAAGGATTTTTACATCTATGTTCATTAGTGAGATCGGCCTATAGTTCTCTTTTTCAGTTGGGTCTTTCTCTGCTTTGGGGATTCAAGGTGATGCTTGCTTCCAGGAATGAATTTGGGAGTATTGCTTCCTTTTCAATTTCGTTGAAGAGTTACAGTAGTCACACTACCTTATTTACATATTCTATTATGATCTTTAATAGTACCAACTTTCCCATTTTTCCTTTGAGGAAGAGATTCATATTGTGCATCAGAAGAGCATGGATAAATTCACATGCAAGAAAAATTTGACTTGAATTCTAAACACCTTTTGAGCATGTGTGTAGGTAGTTCATTCATTCCCATATTCAGTCACTTGTTCCTCAAATATTTATTGTTGCATATACTAGGCACTAGGGTTACAAAGGCGAATAAGATAAATTTCCTGCCCAAATGGGAATGGGAACGGGAATGGGAAGAAGCAGTAAATAAGAAAGTAAGCAAGGTGGCTTCAGGTAATATGTCGACAGAAAGTATGAAGCGGGGAGATGAGTAGATGTGTCCTTGAGAAGGGGTGATGTTGGTGAGGCTGTTCAGGGAAGGAGTGCCTGGGGACATGTGGGCTGAGAGCTGACATTCATGATGAGGAAACTGCAAATATCTGGGGGAAGATTATTTCCCTTTCACAAAGGAAGGGAAAATGGCAAGCACAAAGTATTTGAGATCAGATTGGTTTGATGTATTATCTGAATCCTGTCAGAGATAACTGAAATCCAAGTTCTTGAGCACTATCTTGGTGAACATTACTCTTAATGGATGTGACTTCGTAGATGATGAAATAAAAGTAGCCAGAGCATCATTTAAATCAGCAACAACTACTTTCAACACTGAAATCAGATCCTCCCCATTTTAGTCATGTCCAGAAATTGGGGAATATTCCTTTCTACTTGTCCTTCTGTACTTTCCCTAAACAGGTAAACTATGAGGGCTGTGACACTTTTGCTGAGGACTAAAAATAAACACAGCTCTGTGTATGAATAAAGCATTAGTGTCTGCATAATTCAGGTTTCTTGAGTCGTTGGAGGCTTGAACTTTGAGTTAAGACATAGCAAAGTTTCCATAGAACTGTAAAATATCACCTCTTTTGTATGCTTAATAGATAAAAGTCCCAGGCATAATCACAGAGACAGCATACGGAAGTGTCAGTCAATTTGCCAGTTCAGTTTTTCTTTCACTGGGAACGATAATAAGCCCTGGAATGCTCATGGTCTGTGTTTCTGATTTATATACTACCCAATTAGTGCCCCATTTAATCTGCTCACCTGTTGTTGCTTTGTTCTGAATTTCATGGCTCTGTTGTTTTAAACCTTCTCTTGCATACATTTTCTGAGTGAGGTTGATTACACCGACTCCTTGGTTTGGGGGGAAGTTGGAACATTGCCACAGTGTCTGAATTGCCTGACTAAAGAAAAGTAGGTCCTGTAATTATTTTATTTTCTCCTCAGCATGTGATTTGTTATTGATGACACATACATAAGGTGCTTTCTCCGTTAGGCTGACTGAGCCCTCTATGATGGCATTAATGTCATTGTCACTGTGCTTGAAGCTACAGTTTGTTAGGCAACTTGAGCATGGACTTTTTAATATGTCTGAAATAGCCACACACTGACAGATGTTCCTGGATGCTTGCTGATGTCATGACTGTGGCTCATAGGAAGCCTGGGAAATTAAAAGACAGGAAAAAATGTTAGTTGAGGCTCTGGAAGGAGAGATTATGAAAGACACACTAGGAAATTTGCAAAAAAGGATGCCCACCAATCTATTCACTTTCTCTTCAGATCTTACCCTCTCCTTGCCCCGTAGAGATGCATTCAAGACTCAAACTATTAAAGGTAAAAAATTCAATATTAAGAGAGCTATCCTTTCATGGTGCTCATTTGCAAAGGAAATCAAACACACATACAACAAACAAAAGACCAAAAGTAAATTAGAGCGGTCTTTTCCTCCCCTCCATAAAAAAATGCATATCACAGTGTTTACTGGGTAGGCCAATTATTTTGAAAACTGGGTTTCAAGGAAAAAGTCACTCTATGGCAGAGACCTTACATGACAAGTTCCGTTCCACAGTGGATTAAAATGGTTGAGAGGAGATGCTAACATAACTTCAACTACAGCAGTGTGAACACACCACTGTAATAATTCATTTAGAATGATGACACCTGAGACCTAATTTAAAAGTCCTAGATGAATACCAGTCTCACATTCAACCCCGAGGGCTGCTGCACACACACCTAAGAAAGTCTAAGAACCATAGTGAGTCTAATTGAATTGGACTTAAACGGACCATTGAGATGGCCTCAGCGAGCTCGGGGGAATTCGTATTGTCTATACTGTATCAGAATCACAGCTTGAACTGAATAACTGGTTACATTCAATCATGTTACTGTAACTCATGCTTGAGGTAAAGGGGAAACCTTTTGCTATCAGCAAGACTGGATGGAAAACAATTTCAAATCACTTTAAACCCAGTTGGCAACTACTTTGCCAATTATGGAATCCAGTGGGAAAGGTGTGTGCGAGGGCTCCGGACTAAATGATTTATGTCAGGCATCGGGGCCTCCCGAGGAATGCAGGAGTGTGCGCAGAGGAGGGGTGTGTGGCTAATTATTTCTCCTAAGAATACTTTAGTGAGGTAATTTGTGTTTGCAGATGAGTCACACCGCAGGCTGGATGAAAGGTGAGGTAAGCACAGAAATTCCTGAGATCACATTTAGAGATGGATGGAGAGGGAACCTAACGATTGAGTGCACATTCTCATCTCTTCAGTCTGAAACATTTGGAGATATAAAAATATAAAGAGCAAACTTAGTTCTCTGCTCTAACAGGCAAGTTGAGATCAAAGTGTGTAATTTGTACTGTATGTAGTGCATTGGCTGCTTTAGAGCGCAGGCTTTTAGCACAGATGACAAGATATCACTCATCTCATCAGATGGACGAGTGTGAATCTGGCTCCTTTTCCTTTATAATGACTGTGATAAACAAGCACTCTCTCTCTCTCTCTCTCTCTCTCTCTCTCTCTCTCTCTCTCTCTCTCTATTTTTGATGACTCTGATTGCAGAGATGACAATTTCTACACTACTCAGTGCCTTCCAAAGAAGGATGTCACCTTTCCTGGGATTTCTGTATGAAGTTCTCCAGCTGAGAAATGATCCTGAAAGTCATCCCAAGGGTAATGAGTCCCCCACCCCCAACAACATGAAAAGGACAATGGAATTCAATTGCAGGAACTTACAGGGGAGGCATCTAGGTTTCTTGTGTCGTCTTTTCAGATCCTTTCATTGTCTGAAGCATTTTAGTAGTGTCTTTAGTAATCTGGAAGAGGTGATGAGTGCTGTGATTATACAGTGTTAGATCCAGCACTGGGGGGCCCTGTTGGAACCCCACGTGAGTGTGCTGGTAAGAAGTTGGCTCTCTTGCCTTTGTGCCTTTTCTCTCTTAGCAGCTGCCTACCATCATTACAGCTAATATAGTGGAATAACTTTGGGGCTAGCTGGTGGCTCTGAGTATCTCTAATGGTTTCCATTGTGCACATCCCTAGAAAACACTTCTGACCAATGAACCCCCAACTCCAAATGACACAAGCAAGCTTCATTGAAAATGATGCCACTGGAGGGAAACTTGCAGTCATTTGGGATGTTTCCTCACTGGGGAAAGAAGGCCATTTCAGCAGTTACACCAAAGGGATGTTGTCATGTGGCATTTACTTTTCTAAGACACAGAACAGAGCAGTGGGGGTAGTTTGTGCTCCTACATGCTAGCTATGTGCTTAGCTGTGTGATGCCCAAATAAGAATCCCAGTACAGCCAGAGGGGATCAAGAAACCAGAGTCTTCCCAGTTCATCCTCAGACAGAACAGGGAATGTGGATGTCAGACGATCTAAACTAAATCATGCCCCATGTCCAGAATCAATCATATTTAAATGCCAAGCATGTAACAAATGCTGGAGTTAAATATTATCAGCAAAGGGTGGGCGACATGGGAGGAACCTTGGGACTCGTCATCCAAGGAGCTGCGTTCTCATTCTTGGCTGCAACTAAAGACAAATGGTGGCTTTTAGTGAAATTGAGTTTTCCTCAGTTTCCTCTTAACAAGAGGTCAATAGACCAGATGTTTCAAACTCATTCAACAATTGTTCATTGAAAGTTTGGTTTGCGCCAAGATTTGTGTTAGGCAGCAGAGAGATTTTTGGTAATAAGATAGATATGATCTTGATCTTTTTGGGTTTTATACCTTAGTGATGTAAACTAACATGGAATACACAAATTTAAAGTGATGCATTTTTAGGAAGTGGGAAACTTTCAGTGCTTTGGGAAGATATGAATAAGTTTGAGCAGTCTGGGAAAGCTCTTCAAGGGGGATTTGTTTAGGTTGAGCCTGAAAGACAAGGAGCTGGCTAGGTAGAAATGGGAGTAGGATGAGGCACAGGAGCATTTCTGACAAGCAAACAGCATTTTTGAAGGCTCTGCAGCAAGAAAGAGGTTGAGATAGGATTATGGATCATAAAGGTGTCAGTAAAAATGTGGCCAGTAGGAGGGTTACACATGCTGCAGATGCAGATGGCTATTTCACTGCAAAGTGGGGCTGATACTTGATCGTTGCTCCTGACCAGGTATTCCAAGCCTTTCCGTATGGTTTTTAGACTTCTCTGGGACCCACTAGACAGATTTAATACTCAGGTGCAATCCAGAGAAGCAGACACCAACTACTGATCCCAGAAACTCACCTCCCATCTGCTGCTTGTTGAAGCTTGGCATGTAAAGGTGAATTTGCTTGCACACATTGGATTTGATGCCTTTGGCCTCAGGTTCCAGGGTATGGTGCAAAAGCTGCTCATGTCACGGCACCCAGGAAGCAGAGAGAGAAAAGGCAAGAGCCAAGAAGGCAGATATATACTTCCGGTCACACCTCTAGTGCCCCGCCTCTTTTGACCAGGCCCCACCTCTTATCAGCAAGTCAGCTATAAGGCCCCATAATCCAATCACTGGCCAAACACATGAGGCTTTGGGGGCCATTTTAGATCTAAACCATAATGGTTCAAGAAGCAATTTTACAATATGCCAATGTTGGATCAATAGTCAAGCCTGATAGCGTTTCCCTTAAGTGTTTTGGTTGGACTAAATGTATCTTGGGAGGATTACTGTTTTGAGTTATGTACAAGAAAGCCCTGCCTATTTTAGGTCATGATAAGAGGCTCAGAGAAGCACAGGACAAGTTTCTGCTTTGGATTCTACACATGATTATTTTCTTTGGATTAATGAGTGGGATTGTCTCTGTTCCTAGTGAGGAAAGGATATTTGAAGGGCATATAAAGCCTGCCAGTCAGTGCTGATAGTTTCTTCACCAGGGCTCGCCACAGGTACTTTTGGTTTAGGCACTGGTTTGTCGGATAATTTGGATGAGACATTACAGAGCAAAGAGAGGGGCTTGAGGTAATAGGTCAGTGAGCTTGCATGGGTGTTTCAGTCAGTGTTAGTAGAGTCAGATGAAGAAGAGCGCAAGAGACCTGTCTGCCCTTTAGAGATCTGAGGAATCCAGCTGAGGGCCCGGATCCCACAGCAATGTCCGGTGCAAGTCCGCACCAGAAGGTAAGGAATCCGAGATGGAAGGCTGAAGGATCTGTGCCCAGAAGTCCAAGGGCTGGATGAAATGCCCATGCTGGAAGCCCGAGTCGGCCTTGAGAACCAGGAGACAAGCTCACAGCGAAAGCAAGGACCAGAGCTCCACCCAAGAGAACAGGCATCCTTGGCAAGACTGGAGCCCAGACAGGAGAACAAGGAAGCTTCTCAGGGGAAATCAGCATATGATCTTCCTCTCCTGTTCTGCCTTTATACTGCTCCCCAGACCCAGGCTCACTCAGCCCAACTGGGCATTCCCACCCAAGCTGACCATCAGTTAATCAACCAGCACAATGAGGGAGGCAGAGGTCTAAGCCTAGGCCGGTGCTTGGGAAAGGGGTTGCTAAGTGGACGGCTTCCCTCCATGTTTCTCCCTTCCTCCTTCTCTCCCTGCCACTCTTTCCCTTTCCCTTCCCCTCTCCCTTCCTTTCTACTTCTCTCCTTCTGTTCCTTTTCCTCTTACCTTCCTTCCTTTCTTTCATTCTTCCTTCCCTCCCTTTACTCCATCCACCCTCTCTTTTCCCCTTCCTCCTTCTAATCCTGTATGTTTGTCCAGCATGTATGAACTACACACTGGTCAGGATGCTGGGCACTGGGAATACCAGGGTACCTAAGTGCAGTCTTGGCCCGCAGCACAGCCTCGGGCAGGCGCTGCAGGGACTAGTAAAGAGAGGAGTATTTGCACCCTGGGAGCCAAGCGCTGCGGGGGATTGGTCGCCTCATTTGGTCTCCAGGGGGTGGCTGCTCCTTTCCATTGCAAAGGCCAATCAGGAGGAGCCTGATGCGCCTGGGCTTCCTCCTGGGGATGGGAGCACAGGGCATGGTAGGTGAAGGCAGGGGCAGGGGCTCCTTCCCAGCTCAGCTTCTCCCATTTTGAGGGCCCACTCCGCCTCTGAGTCTACTGTTCTGGTAACTTTTCTGGCAGTAGTTTGAAAATCTCGCTTGCTGAAACCCAGTTTCACAATTTCCTTGCCTCACTTTGCAAAGAGAGCCAGGGCATTTTATTTGTTACCCACTGCTTAATTGTGGTAACTCTCAGCACAATTAAGGTCTTATTGAGGAAGAAAAGACTTTGATCACCTTTAACAACTCTTGGAAGTCTCTCTGAGTGCCTCTGCTAGTTCTCCCCTCTTAATAGTGTGGAGATGTTCAGTCACTCCTGTCCCACCCTCTCACAGTCCCTGCCTACAGTTCCCCAGGCACAGATGTTCACTGACTTAATTATCTCGGAAGCCATTGTTAAAATAATATCTGTGATATCAATAGCACTGGCTTCCAAGTGTAGCTTGTGGGAGCAGCAGTGCTGTGAGTGGAGAATTCAGAGCCCTGCAGCAGAGAGCCGGCTGCCCCCTGTGCAGGCAGGGGAGGGAGGCTGGGAGGGAGAGCCAGCTAGCTCTGCCCCGGGACATCCGGAGACCAGTTACAGTGACAGGGCTGGGCCGGGGACGGGAGGGGTGGGATGTGTCCTGTGCATGCTTGTACTTCTTTCAGGGTCCCGGAAGAGACTCCTGCACCTCTTCTCCAGACAGGGGAGCTTCTCGGGAGGCTGGGGCAAGGGCTGCATTGGGGCTGAGCTACAGTCCTGCTTCTTTGTCTGCCTCACACAGCATAGCCCCTTTCTACCCCCAAGGAGCGCGATTCTGACCGACCTGGTATTTAAAATCCTGCTGTATTCATAGTAAATGAGGCTCACAGGTCAGGAGATGACTGCCATTGGATGGACAGCTTGCTCCTCAGAGGAAGGGCATGCAACCCTTCAGAGGACCCAGGAGGAAGGGTGGCATTGGCCAGGAGGCCATGGAGGCCCAGCAGCTGTGGTGCAAGGCTTCACTGCAGGGTAGGCAGGTGCAGGACTGGCTGCTGTGCATCCCTGCAGCGGCCCAGGGACAGGGACTGTCCTTGTTGTCCAGCACTTGGCTCTGAAGTGACGAGGCAGGTCATCGTGCGGCAGTGTGAGAGTCACGGGGAGGTGCTGGTGGTATAATTCAAGTCCATGCGAGGAGCTCCTCCTCTGAGAGCTGCTTCCTATCCTAGGAAGTGGCTAATCCCAAGGGAGCGGCCGTCCCTGTAGAGCCAGCAAGGCCTCAGACATGGAGCATCAGAACACTGTGGATAAGAAAGGCACGGCCTGCGTTCTCTTCCCATTGCTCTCTCCTTGGCTGCCACCGACTCTGCTGTGCTCAAACCCCTGGGACCCGTGCCCTTCTCTATCTCCACTGCCCCCGATGGCCCCTGGCACAGGCCTCTCCCACTGGGGCTCCAGAAGCGCCTCCCTGATTGCTCTCTCTGCCTCTCCTCTCTCCCCTCTCTTGGCAATGTCCACTGGGCGGCAGGAGGGATTTTGTCAGTCTCAGTTTACTGCTCTGCGCCATCCAGTGGCTTCCCACTGCCTTTAGATGTAACAGGCGCGCATTGTGTGCTCCCAGGCTCTGCTTGCTCTGCCCCTGCCATGCTCCGGCAGCACAGCCTGCAGTGTGAGCACCCCCGCCTGGCTCTTCAGGTCTCAGTCTTAAGGACCCCTCCTCATCAGATGGTCCATCCAGATGATGTCTAGGCCCTCAGAGACCTGCTCACACCAGCTGGAGGGACTAGTTGGTTTAGTTGCTATTTATTTTGAAACAGGGTCTCCCTATGTTGTATGGGCTGGTCTCACTCAAACTGGGGGCTCAAATGATTTACCTGCCTCAGCCTCTCAAGTAGTTGGGGCTACAGGTGCACACTAGACCTGGCTTGTTATTTATTTTTTGCATCACCTGTTAGACTAGCTAGTGTAGGGGCGACAGCATAGAGGCAAGATCGAAGTGCCATGACCGAAGTCTGGCTGCATTGTTTTTCATCTCTGCGGCTTTGGGTTAGTGGCTTCACTGCTCCGAGCCTCAGTGTCTTTCCCCATCAGTGAAATGGACATAACACGCTCTTCCTCATAGGATTGCTGTGAGAATGACATGAGCTAGGCTGTGGAGAGTGTGTAACATGAGATGAATTAGACTGATGAGCTGATGTCACTCGTGAAGTGCATGCGCCATGAAGAAAGGGAACATGTTGTCTTACTCCCTGCTACTTCCTCAGTCCTTCCCACTGCCAGGCACCTGGAGGGCTCGTGGTTGATACTCCTGGAATGAATGGCAGTGCTTGGCTCCGACATGAGCCATCCCATCTCCCCAGTGGATGAGCTTTCTTCCTAAGTGAGGGAGCAAGGAAATGGCCCTGCCGTCAGCAGGCCTGGGGGTCTGTGTCCCCGCCTAGGACAAGCGCCCGTTTCAGAGCGCTGGGGATTTGGCCTTCGTTATCTGGTCTGGTGCTCAATGTGTGAGCTCCCTCAGGAAGGGCTGACGGTGTCTCTGGACAGCTTCCAGATGAGCAAAAGAATCAACAGTTTATTCTCAAAAAAATGTTCTTTTGGTGCCAGGGACTGAACTGGGGACCTTGCGCCTGCGAGGCAGGCAGCAGCACCACTGAACTAAATCCCCGACCCTTATTCTCAAATTTTTGATCTTGGTTAGTATGAAAGGTTAAAAACTTGCCTTTCATTATGGTTTTATTTACTTCAGCGTGAGTTGAGTACCTTTCCTGTGAATGTTCTTTTGGATTAAGGGAAGATATGTTACCAGCTAAGGAGAAGACTGCCTGGTATCAGTTGTGTTTTGAAGAGAGTAGGCCAACTCCAATATAACAAATTTCAAGCTCTAGAAAATTAAGAAAAAAATTTTTTTCCTAACTTAAAATGGCAAAAAATAATCAAGAAAACATTTAAGCCTCCGTCTCCTTTTATTTTATATTTTTACCCTTCCCAGGGACTCACAAAAAATTCCAGAGCTAGTCCGGCCTGTGACTTGTCATAGTGGTCTTGGAGACTCCATTTGCTATGGAAGAAAAATATAATTGGCCTCAAGTTGGTGGGATAATTTAATCAGGATTTAGCTTAACTATCTCATTTTGGCAAGGCGATCAGATTTTTGCCATTGTGGTATTCTTGCCTTCTGTGATGTTTCTAGGTACTAATCATTTATTTGCTATCTTCTTACTTCGTTTTCTCCTATTGGCTTGGGAAGAAATTAGTTTCTGAGGACGAGCGATTAGGATGAAGCTGTTTCTCAATTTGTCCTAGAAAACATGGCTTGGTATCTATTGGATAACTAAAAAGTATTTGTTGAACAGAATCATTAAAAAAAGGATCTTTCTTCATATTTCATTCCCTTTTCTGGCTCTAAAATACAGTTCCCTATTGCAAATAAAAATTCCATAAGCTTTATTTTTTGCGGAGATAACTATCAGTTCACCTCTCACTCAGAATGAAGGTAAAGTGTAAGTGGTTTTTTTCTGGCACCTACTACAGAATCACCTCAGGCCACTGTTAAATAATTGTCCCCTTACCTGCTGCAGGAGCTCTCCAGGGGCAGGGCAGGAGACGACTGTATTTTAAGGGATTCTCAGATAAGTCTTCCTGCACACCCAATTTTGGGACAGAGGGCCCCAGAATTAATGTCCCTTTGTCGGGGGGCACAGACCAATTAAGACCTGCATTGTGACCACCCTAGAAAGAGTCACCAGCTTACTCTCCAGAACTCCTTTCACCTGTTTTCCTCTCCCAGGCTTGTTTTCTTCAAGCAGTGAGGCACTGGGGAAGGAAATACGAAACATTTCTCAGGAGGATACCTAGGAACGTCCCCACGCTGTATAACCAATTGTCCAGACTCAACGCCTAGGTTATTTACAGTGTTCGTGACACGGTCTAGGTGAATACTGGTTCTGCAGGCAACAGTTGAACAGAGTGAGGCTCTTAGCCCAAGTCACCCTCGCTCCCATCTTACCATAGTGAACCCACAGGAAGGTTGCCCGTCAAGGTCAGCTTCTGCTTGTCCACGAGCAGCTGCACTACACCGAGTCTACTTTCCATGGCTGCAGGTTAGGATGCTGTGTAAGTTGGATTTCTAGCAAAGAATGATTCCGAACCTGTTGGTAGTTTAGTGATCATTTTAAGATGGTGAAATGTTTAACTATGATAACATGGGTAGACACAACTGAATAAGCAAAAATTTCCAAGCACTAACTTCATTTATACCCAAACCCATTGTCTAATCCAGTTATGAAAGAAATACAACTGCATTTCTAGTTCTCAGTTGTAATAGTTTAGCTGCTGTTTGTATTTGTATTCTGATAGAATGAAGTTTTAAAAAATAATACAAGAGCTTGCTTTAATTAGTATGGTAAATTCCCATATTTTTATTATCAATTGAAAAATAATTTATTCTAAATGATATGATTTCTTAAAGTTTGTTTTCAGGAGAAAGAAATACACACAAAGTACTTGAAGTTAGGCCATGGAGACAAGTAGGTTTCTTTACAGAGATTCTCCATTGTTATCTTCATAAATAACTTGCTTCCTTACTCAGGAAAACAATGCACATTCTGAAGAAGTTTTGGAAAATACAGAATCAGATAAAGAACAAATGGCTCAGTGATTGTTCTTTCAAAGCTGTCCAACACATTCGCTCGGTGTAGAGCAAAAGCGGACATAGGGAAAAAGATAGTTTGTACTTGTGGTGGACCTGACAGGCGCTGTGCTACCTGAATTTATGCGAGATCTGTTTAATTTGCCCAGCTCCTTTTGTGATCAGCTCTCTCCACTGTTCTTCAGAGCATGAAAGCTGAAGCTCAGAGACTTGCTTGGACTGAGCTATTAAGTGCAGAGTCTGCTTTACCCCGCTTTAACATTTTTCTTTCCACTAATCACAGTGATTTGTTTGCAAGTCTACTCTGCCGAGCTCAGGCACTAAAATGGATTTTCCTTTCCATACATATGAAAGCAGTTACTCGAGAATTCTACTGTAATATGTTCACTCTGGTGGGTGAGTGTGATCTGAGGAGGAGAATTCAGCATGTCTGCAGCACGTTGCCTTGAAGGATGCTTCAAGTAAAGGCTCTTCGGGCAGAGAAAACTGGCCAATTCGTAAGGAATAAGAGTTACTGGCTCCATTCCGTTCTGTAGGAGTCAAATGTAGACACAGAGCTGAAGACAAGACCTGCGGTTGTGCGTGTATGTGTTTTAAATAATTCCAGATGGAACGATGAATACCTTTTTTGAAAATTAGTTTAAAATCTCATTTTCTTTGGCTTTGACTTTGGCCCCAGGCGAAGCAGCACTTTGAGTTTCCAGAGAGGGGCTGAAGCTGGGAGCAGCGAGGCTGTGGTGATGGAAAGGTGTGGGTCGGGGAGAGCTCAGGTATTCCCAGCCTGTGTTCTCTCGGGGCGCTGCCTGGGAGGGGGAGTCGAGAGGGACCCCAACAGGAACACACAAGGGCTGCCTTTCTACAGACGGCACTGGCTCTCTGGCTCGGTCCTCCAATACAGTTTCTCTTGGTTTGCACAGGCAGGGCACTCGGGGCAGGATGAGCAGCCCAAGCTGGAGACCAGGCCGGGGTGGGCCTAGAAAACCTTGGTCCCCCCTCCCCGAACTGGGTGGCAGAACACAGACTCACCAGGGCCACACGGTGAGCAAGGGGATGGCGCTGTCAGTGTGCTCGCCTTGGCTTCCCTGTGGTGCTGTCTCTTTCCTCAGTGCCCGCTGACCCCTCGCATTCTCATCGGAGCAGGCTTTTGCTCCCTGGGCAGTGATCTTTCTCTGAGTTGGGTGTCTGTGCTACTGTGGTAGACGAATGTGTGCTGGGTCTGCCACTGACCTATTTTAACTTTGGGTTAAACATAATTTCTTCTTGTAACATAATCTGCAAAACAGAGGTGTTAGATGAATGCTGAGGCACCTTCCGTTGTTAAGTTTCTGTGAACTTCTCATTTCGGATCTTCATTCTCAACAATTTCTTGGAGAGGGTGTGTTTGGCTGGAGCAGAGCAGAACCTTGGAAGTCCTCCCTGTTGGTGGTTTCGCTCTGTCTCCGCCTCTCTTGACCACACAAGCCAATGAGATAGGGTTTGCTTGTGCGAATTTATGCCCACGAAACCACATACCGTGCCCATTCTCCTCTGCCCAGTCCCCATCTCCAATATGGTACCAGAGGTTGCCAACGAGACACGGTCCACATCCTCCTCCCAGGTGGGTTTCTGAGAACTGGGCTCTGCTTTTACTCTCCTGCTCTTGGCTGGTCAGTGAATGAGGCCCCCCATGTGGCAGGGCATGGTGTGCTCCCCGTGGGGAAGGAGAATCCTCTGTATTTCATGGCAGAGGTACCCTTGCTCTAGGCTTTCAGTGACTTCAAGCTTCTCCACTCTTTCCTGTTCTTGGGGATTCTTTTCTAAACAGAGACCAAAGAGTAAAAAATTGGGATTTTGGTAGAACCTTTAAAAACACATGGAAAACAAACTGTGAAATTAAGAACAGTGTAATGAATTTGCACTATGCCAGGCACTATTCTAGGTATAGGGAGATATACAGACACACAGGATTTAGGCTCTTCCCTAAGTTGCTCATGAATCTTTCCATGATGGTTTGGAAATCATCTGCCTTGAGACAGAAGAATCGAGCAGTAACATTTTGCTACGGTATCATTTTAGTATTTTTCTGATAGTAACAACCACAATAGTAAACAAGCAGCTTTTTTGTTTTTCTATGATGTGCATTCTGGGGTCAGATTGTCTGGATTGGAATCCTAATCTTACAAGTCACATGTGGCCTGGGGAAGGATGTATAAACTCTCTGGGTCTCAGTTTTGGTCATCTATAAAATGGGGATAATATATAATGATGTGTACTTCTTAGCATGGTTTTAAGGAAACTAAGTCAGTGTTTCTAAAGTATTTAAACAAATTCCTGGCATGTATTAAATACTTAGATGTGTTCATTAAAGATATAAATGAATATAAACATGCAAGGTCCTTTCCTATAAATTACTGACTTTAAACTGGTATCAATTTCTCACTATATGTTATGTGTGTATATGTTTATATTTACAACCTTATCTCTCTTTTTGGGGGGGGGTGAGACAGAATCTCACTCTGTAATTCAGGCTGGCCCTGAACTCACTATGCAGCCTGGGCAGGTCTCAAACTCAAGGCAATCCTCCTGCCTCAGCCTCCTGAGTGCAAGGATCACAGGCGTGCGCTACCATGCCTGGCTATAACTTTATCTCTTGAGCAAGTTTGTTGCAATTTAAATTCTATATATAAATATGACTTTAGTAGTTTTGCAAAACCTCTGGACTAGGTGATTTCTAAAAATGTCTTTCAGGTCAATAATTCAATTATTCTGAGTGCAGCAAAATTTTATGAGATCTTATATAGACATCCACATTTAAAAAATGCACCGAGGCTTCTGATTTTATTTGTAGATCTTATTTATGGCCAAGAAGCAGGCTATTTGCCTACCTACCTTCTCTCCTCTTTCTCTCTCTCTCTGACCAATTGATTGACTAATGCAACTAATATTTCCATGTGGAAGAGGCTGCATAGACTTTGTCAGAAAGGTCATGAATGTCTATAAAAGATCAGATGACCCGAAAGGGGAGGAAAATGGTCTAAAACGGCCATTTGCAGGGTTTGCGTGAGATAGTCACTCACTTGCTCAGCCTGTGCACTGTTCCCCATGCTAAGACAACTGCATGCTGCCTACTCAGAGCGGAGACGCTAGAGGGACAAGGACTGGGGCTGCCCCTGAGTGGAGTGGCTCTCGGGAGGGCCCACCATCCCTGTTAGGGGGACAGACTCTCAAACATTTTAAAGAGTTTTGTCATGGGATTGTCTGGTTTTAGAAAAGAAAAAAAAAAGACTAGCTGACTGGGGAGATAATGTTTTAAAGTGCAAAGTTAGAAAAGGCTTAAAAATTCCAAAACTTCGAAATGCATATCCCATTGTCCTTAAGGAGAGAGATTAAACAGTTGAGGACGTTTTAAATTTGACTTCTTGGGGAAAAAAAACCAGTGTGGAGTAACTGAAAATCCTTCGAGTAGACGGAGCAGGGATTTTAGCATCTTGCTTGAAGCCTGCTGAGCTGTAAGGCATGTGGCTGAAGGTCAAGTCGAGCATGCAAGTAGATATGGATTAATAAACACACTTGAGTGTCTTACTGAGATAGTAATATTTGGATTATAAACACTTTTAAAAAGTATTTGAGCCCATGATTAATTGAAGCTCACAAATTTCAAGCAGTGAAATGTGTTTTATTGCAATTGCTATTAAGAACTCCTATCAGCTATCCGATTCCTTGATTTCCCTAGTGAATTTTATAATCTAAATTAAACAGAGAATGGTATAAATTTTTCATTTTTTGGGGTAGCTGATTAAAATCAGTATCATCTCAATATAGTGTTACATAGTAGTTATATCTGACTCTATGGAACAATTTATTATGTATCTGATTACTTCTAGTATTTTTATGAATTGATCATAAGCCAATTTGAAAACTTACTGATCTAAAAGAAGTTCAGTAATAACAGAATATACTGCCTGTAAGAATTAATAATGAAATAAATCAGGACGCATGGAAATTAGCATCTCTCCTTTTACAAATTATATTGTCATGAGACTGTGAATCATTTCTTATAACGTATTTCTTGTTCCATGTGTAATCTGTGGTTCTGGTTTCATCACTAATTCATCAGTATGCCTGAACTAGGAAGACTATTTTCTGAAGAGATTTCTTCCTTAAAAATTTTTCAAAAAGAGAAAGGAGAGAGAGAGAGTGAAAATTTAGACATTAACATTTGTACAAAATTGTAAAAAAATGCTTATAGTGCTACTATATTTTGCCAAAAATAGCCTTGGTTTCCAAATAAACGTATATGCCCTTTTAGGTAGGATAGAAATTTGCTAATGGTGATTTTCTCAAGTTTTTAATTTTTAAAGAGAAAAATCAATGCATGCACATGAGCAATTCATCATGAAAGACCTGAGAGGAAGAAGAAAAGCGACAAGAATGCTGTCTTACTGCATCACAGAGCAGAAGCGGAATGGAAGGAAGCCACAACCAGAGTGCTAGAGGATGGGTTTCCGTGCAGTCTCAAATCGGGAACAATGTGAGAGCTTCTCAGAGGAAGTGGGCACGGTGGGCTCCACTTCTCCTTCTCACCCTCTCACAAGCACTTCTGGATTCTTCCAATGGGCTGTGAAATGTGCTTTCCTCTGGGTTTGTGAGATGGTGACATCTCTTTCTCCTCTGACTCCCAGGAATGTTTTGTAGGTGCCAGGAAGCGTTTTTATTCTATATGCAAGAGTTGGTTGGATTAACTTTATGGAGTGTCTGTGACAAACCACAGACCAGTGAGGGAAGTGAATAATTAGAGGCTCTAGCTTTTGGGGTATGTGTTGCTTCAGTCTCTTTGCCCCCAGTTGCAGCCTTCAGAAAGCTCAAGTTCCTTGTTCTCTTGCGGGCACCCCAAAGGGGTGCTGCTTCCCATTGCCCACCTTCTCTGTGAATACACAACAGCTGAGTAATTGGCTGCCTTGATGTTCAACTTCACCGTGCTTTAAATACAACAGTCAGGTCCTCCCTGGGGATCAAGAAGCCACCCTGGTGTCCATGCTGGCTCTTCCAGAAGTCTGGCCTCTGTTGTTTGGTGGGATCCCAGTGAACATCAGTAGTTCCTGCCACTGGTTCTTTAAGATTTCTGCTTTTCGAGTGACGCATGTATGAAAGGACATCCGCTGTCTCTTTCTAAGCATGTCTACCTCTTTTACCTTCTCGTTATGTTGTCACATTGTCACGATTCCATGATCCAGACATCTGAATCCATAAGAATTTACCCAGTAGTGGAGTGGGAGGGGCCAGTGGTAGGAATACTACAAATAGGAATAAGCTCATGTGGCCAAGGAATGTGTTTCCAGGTGGGTAGATGGACAGGAATTTCCTGGTAATGGCGTGAAAACCAGGAATCTGTGTTCTGGAGGATGGAAAGGGTATCAGAAGGTTAGGAAGGCCTGATGAGAGGGAGCTCTCTGCATCCATGATAAATTAAGGATAGAATAGAATTGGAACAAAAATCCACAGAGAGCTGTGATAGGGAAGGAACATACTTAAAACAAATCATGAAAAGACTTTTCATAGTGAGAGAAGTAGATATTGTCATGAAAGCTGAGGGAGCAAAATATTTGGACAAGACAGAGGCCCTGGAAAAGGGTTTGACATGGTAGGGAAATGAAATGACTGCTTTGTGCAGGTTTGTTGCCTTTCTGGCTCAAGCATCTGTCTCTAAAACCAGATTGGTTCAGCTGAGCTGCACTGGAAACCATCTGGTGATGGAGCACCCAGGCCAGTTTCTGAGCTGTCAAACTGCAGACTTTGAGCAATGGCCACATGGACTTGAACCTGTGAAACACAGTACGACAGCAGTGTCTCCAGGAAGCCCTTGGCTTCTCTGTTGTCCAGGTTGGGTAGATGATGTAAATGAAGCTTGAGTCTTTGTATCATCAGCCCTCTGAAACCTGCTTCTGCACCCATGGATTCAGTTGAAAATATTTGAAACAATATTGCATCTGTATTGAGCATGTAAACTCTTTTTTCTTGCCATCACTTCCTAAACAATGCAGTATAACAACTATTTACAAGGCCTTTAGATTATATTAGGTATTTTAAGTAACTCAGGGATGATTTAAACAAAATGAGAAGACGTGTGTCAATCCTACACCCTTTTATACAAGAGACGTGAGCATCTGCAGATTTTGGTATCCACCAGAGGTCCTGGAACCAATAAAGGATGCAAAGGATGACGGTGTCCTTCACTCTCTGATGATACTCTGAAGTTGGAGGGGCAGGCATCACCCAGAATTGGGGTAGGAAGGCAAGTAAATGTAATCGAGAGGTCCTCCAAACCTCTCAGCTTTAATATATCCTCTTTAGTGGGTTGTCAGAGCACAAAATTTCCACAAGTAGGAGTCTGGGAGCCAACTTGGTGTCAAGTTCTCTCCTGTGTGCCATCTTTTCAACTCCTCTGTGCTCATGCTCTTCTTAACAAGGCATATGTGGTGGTCAAGGGCAGGCACGTGAATTCAGTAACATTTAGAAGTCAGTTCGTTCACCACTGGCAGCCCGGGGAAGGCCTTCTGAAATGGAAGAGTGAGTTAAGTTTCAACGGATCAGAATGGAGCCAGAGTTTTGAGGGCTCTAGGAAGCTAGGAGCAAATGGAAAACGCTGGAACTTTGGGGGAAACGGATGCATCTGTGTAGAGACAGAATTCTAAGATGATGCCTAAGGACCCTTGCTCGTGTACTCTCATCTGGAGTGTGGGTGGGACTTGTGGATAAGGGGATATTTCACTTCTGTCCCTGTGTTATATTACGAGTGTATGGTATGACAGATGTATAAGTTTCTGAACCAGCTGACCTGAAAAGGGTGGGCATCGCCTCATCATATGAACCTTTTACATCTGGTCTAGAGGTCAGAGATGAGAACAGTCAGAGATTGGAACTGGAAGAGATTGGGGGTGCTGTATGGCTGGCTGGTTGATGGAGAGGTAATGAGGCAAATTACGTGGGTGGCCTCTACAGTCTTGTGAGACCCTGAGTAGAGAACCCAGCCATGCTGCGCTGGACTTCTAACGCCCTGAACTACACTCTAATAAATAGGTGTAGCTTTAAGTCACTAAATTTGTAATGCAGCAATAGAAAGGGAATACCCTCTGCTAGGGTCACAGCTTTTGTGATGTATTTCCTCCTAGAGAGAGAGATCAGTAGATGAGTAACATTCAGACAAGTGCCTAATGTGTCATGTCTGGGGAACCTGAGGAGCTGGGGTACCCTTTTCCCTCTGCTCCTCTTCACAACAGTCGTATACAGTGTTATCACGACACGAGTGAGTTTCTCCCATCTGATGTTACTTGACGCAGGGATTCCTGCTTACTATACATAACAAAGGTCAAGTATAGAACAGATTTAAGGCTCACTATTTTTCCCTTTCCTCAGATGTCTTGCTTTGTTCCCAAACCTCACATGGCTGAGGGTTCCAGCTCCTTGCCCTGGGTTCGAAGCCAGGTCCCCACCCATGTGGAACATGTCAGCACTCCCTGAGCATAGCCCCTTCTCTGCACAGGTGTGCACCTGGCTTCCTGTCCTGTTCGTGGCCCCTGCCTGTTCCCAGGCCAGTCCGGTCCTCTCCCAGATTAGCTTCTCTCCAGAAAGTCTCTGGAACCTGCACATTTTCTAGTAGCAGCAGTGGGGTAAGAATACGTTGGTTTTCTTCCTAGGAGCAAGGGAGAGAGAGAGAGAGACCACGGCCTGGCAGGGAGAGGGCATTGTGGGATCAATGTACTTGCTCAGGGTGGGGACACCAAGACTCTAGGAACTGGGTTAAGCGACCGCTCAAGATGATGCCAGGGACTTAGCCCTTGATTTTTATGAGAGTCCCCAAGTGGAGAGTCAACTTATGCTAATTGATGGTAAGGACAGATCTAGGGCTTAACTCCCCAAACTGGATCCCAGTGTGTGTGAACCACAAAGAGTGTGTGTTGAGACTGATGCACTCGTGAGCCTGCCAACAGGGCTATGAAAGTCTCTGAAAAAAAAGCGGAATTTTAGAAACTCGTTGATTCAAGGGCTGCTTTGGATCATGGCCCAGTCTTGGCCTCTCATGGCCTCATTTTACTCTTTTTGGAGGCATAAAAATGGGCCAGTGACTGGCCCCATAGGTTGGGGAGCACTATCACCCACAGCCCGGGAGCTGGCTGTCATCTAGGCTGCAGTCCTCTGTTTGATGGTTTCTTCATTATATTTATGATCACGCACATACACACACCTATTTAGGAACACACGTGGATCAGGAGTGATGACATCTGCATGCTCCAGTTTCATTATGTAGTGAGCTCTACATTGCATGATACAAGAAGTAATTAAAAGAATGTGAGGTAAGTGGGAGGAGATGATATTTTGTGCGTGTACCTACAGGTTGGTCAGTCGGAATTGTCTCTGCTGGGTGGTTCCACTCTGACTTAAGGTCCAGCTGAGCTTGTCTCTTGGCTGTGACTCGGGCTCAGGTTTGCTTTATGAGGATTCACTCTGATGCCCCGGAAGAGAAGGCAGCTGTCATCTTGCTGGGGATGCTGTTCCCAGGGCAACACCAGAGGGAAAAGAGAGCACACAGAACGATGCTGTCCCTGAGGCCAGCCTTGGCCCTGGTGCCCTGCCACATCTGCCCACGTTACACTGGGTGGAGCCAGTCAAGAGACTGAATTCTAAGTGAGGGGTGGGGAACGATCCTCTTGCCTTGGAGGAGGAAGGCAGGGAGAACATTTTTTTTTGTTTTTGCCACTGCTGGAGATCAAACCCAGGGCCTACCACATGGCACTAGGCAAGTGCACTACCACTGAACTACACTACGTATTTGTGAATATTGATTTAATTCATCTCGGGGAGCAGGATGAATATTATGTATGTGTGTTTTAGTCCATCTCCCGTCACCGCAGTACACCCGAAGCTGGGTACTTTCAAAGAAAAGAAGTTTATGTAGCTCACAGTTCTGAGGTTTCAAGAGCGTGATGCCAGCATCTTCTCAGCTCTGGTGAGGGCCTAGTGGTGGACAGCATCACAGTGCAGGAGCACATGGGGAAGAGATTGCATGGCAAGACAGGAAGTGAGCAGCAAGGTTTGCTCTTTTTATAACAACCCACTCTGTTGGGAATGAATTCACACCTCCAGACTGACTCACTTATACAAGACAGAATGAATCCATCCATGTGGGCAGGGCCCAGATGACCCATTTATCTGCACTAGGCTCCACTGCTTAATGATTCCACCACTCAACACTGCCACGCTGGGAACCAAGCTTCCAGCACATAAACCACTGGGTGACAAACTGCAGCCTTGTGTCTATACCTCCTGCCTCTGTAAACCCCTAAGCACCCACTCATTGTGGACAGGCAAACAAACAGGATCCCAAGTAGTGTCCAACTCTTTCAGCACTAGAGCTTCCTCTGTTTTGATTTCTTCTGCTTGCTCTTCTGGTCTCTCACATTAATTCAGGTCACTCTGCATTAAAAAAATGGGACAAGAAAGTGTTTCAAAGAAAAATGTCCTCCTTGAAATATTTAAACATGGTTAAAACTACCAGCAAGATGGAGAATGAATGTTTTATGTGCTAACTGGTGCTCACATCTTGGTTCCCCCCAGGTGGGGGAAGAGAAGAGTCACGGAGGTAAACTCATGTCCCATGTTTGTTATTTTGTCACCTGGAGGACTTTTAGGGTAGATTTTGTCCTTACACCCAAAGCCAGGCATCCATACTGAGGGGTTGGCTTCTCTCAGGTTGTTCGATGAAAGAAGTGACAGTTGGAGTTTCTGGTGTCTGTCCTTCCAGGGAAAGGATCCAGGAGAGAGAGGGAGCAAGTGGGGATGTGTTCACATATGTCCAGGACCTACCGTGTGCTGAAGATTGTGGTGCCATTCTGTGTGAGAGGGGACTGTGGTTCAGAGAGGTTAAGGAATTATTTAAGGTCTCATAGGGAGAAAGAAATGAGGCCAGACTCAAGTTCTCAAAGCCTGTGCTTTTGGAACAACTCTCTACTTTGGTGTGATGTCATTTCTTTCCACACCTTTGTGACTGGAATCTCACTGCTTATTGGACAGGTTTTTCAAGTTTGTAACATTAACCTACCTTTTCCTGACCTTCTCTCAATACGATTCAGCTATCTTTTTGTGTTTGACAGCATTCAAAATTTTCTTCCTTTGCTGAGTAAGGTGATGCACACCTGTAATCCTAGCACTCTGGGAGCTTTGGTAGTAGGTTTTAAGTTTGAGCCCAGCCTGAGCAACCTAGTGACTTTGGGAAACTTTGTGTCAAAAACGTAAGTTTCCTCCTTAGTCTTCTCCAAGAAAATTCCTTCAGCTCCTTCTCAAACAATGCAACATTCAGTTTTAATCACCTCATTATCCTTCTTCAGTGGAACCCTCACTTTTCTTAGGTGGTAAGGAACCAAAAGTCAGGAGAATTCCTCAAAAGGAAGCAAGCCCACTTGCCCTATCTTGGTGTTTCTGGGACAGGTGACACTCTGGTTTGACAGGCCCTCGTCTGTGACACTGTATGCAAATCCTCCTGGGGACAGGAGCTGGCTTGTGTCCAGATCTGTTAGACCCCAGCCCTGATTTGGATGCACAGTAGAGTTGAAGCCATAGTCTCAGTTTTCAGTTGCTTCTACATGGTTATTTATTAGCCAGACATTTATTACACCAATTAAAAAGGAACCTAGGAAACAGAGAATAAACTGAGAGAGGACTGGTAGTGATTGTATCTGTGCTCCCCGCCTCCCTGGTGGTATGCCATTTAGATTGCCAAAGAATCATGGGGTAGATTAAATGAAGATCTCACTAAGTGTGAATAAATATGGAAAATATAAAACACAAAGATAATGGAAAAGAAAAAATAGTGTGCTTAATGGAAACACACTAAGGAAACAGATGTGGTGTCAACACATATAATTTCTATTGTTTGATGCTCAGCATAAAAGGAATTCGTATCTTGGTTTGGGAAGAGATGTTCCCATTTCTCGTGGTGTTTTCATTCACTCACACTTTCCTTGATACTTTACCGAACATGCCCACTTGAGCACATGTCTGCCTTCAGCACAAAGCTTTCTCTAGTTCCCACAGCATCCTGGCTTGAAGAAGTCGCCATGTTCTAAAGGTATCAGTCACCATTGGAGAGGGGGTTTTGGCAAAGTCCCATGTTGTAAGTTGAATCGTGTGCCTCTGCTCAAATTCATATGTTCAGTTCCTAACCCCAGTACCATAGAACGTGATCTTCTTTGGAGAGAGAGGCTTCACAGAGGTGCGAAGTTGAGATGAGATCATGGGGTTGAGCATTAATCCAGCGTGACCTGTGTTGTCATGAGAGAGGAAGGAGAGACACAGACAGGGAGAGAGGGAGGAGGACGTGGAGGGAAGAGGGAGGTGACAGACACCTGCAAGCTGCAGAGCGGGCTGGAGCAGTCTCTCCTCTCAGCCCCAAAGAGGAACCAGCCCTGCAGACGCCTGCGTGTTGAGCTTGAGCGTGTAGACTCTGGAGTGGGAGCTGATTTGTCTCTGTTCGGGCCGGGCCGCCCTCTCTGTGGTACTGCATCATAGCAGCAGCAGTGAGTGGATACAGCCTGCTCAGAAAGACCTATGCGCCGGATTCAAGGGGGCAAATGGAGAAAGGGAGAAGTCAGTCAGGGAGAGCTAGATAATCTCACATGTGTGGACTCCACTGTGTCTCCGCTTGAGGATGAAGTTGGGATAATTGGTGACATGGGGTGCTTGAGGTCACTGCAATCTGTGTTCAATTTATTTCAAATATGCAAAATATTAATTAGCTCAATCTTAGAATAGATGTAAACTTGAGGTCAGTTTTACTCTTAAAAAAGCAAAACTTTAATCAGACTATTGCAGTCTCCAAAGCATAGGTGGAGATGCCCAAGGGAGAACTGGGACTTGCATTGTGCCAAACTTGGATTTCCTTGGTCCTCTTTCTGGACCTGGACAGCCCAGCTCTGCATTCTGTCTGGGCTGAGGGGAGCTGTGGGCCCTTGGAAAAACACTGCTTCAAGTTCCTTTAGGTGTGGATTTATCGGTCTCTTTCCCTTCTGCCTTTTATCAGGCTGATCTGCCAGTGTGTGTTATGTCCAGACAACCACCTTGCGGAAACCCAGAAAAAGCTGTGAGACAGACATGAGGTGCTCTGCTTGGAGTGGCTTTTCTGGGCCCTTTCAGGTCAGTGGGGAGGGGCAGGCTCCCTGGTCGCCCTGAGATCTGAGCAGAGCTGCCTGAGTGCCGGGTGCCTGCTCCTGTCTGCCTGTCTCACACTTGGACATCACAAAAGCCTTTATGTCCACGGTGGCCTGTGAACGGGCTTTCATCATTGGTGCCAAAGACGCGCCACTCTCAGGGAATAAAGGACACGGAGATCAATCCCGAGGGAGAAGACTCCAGTTCCAGAATGTCCCTTTGTCCGGGAACAGCTGTGTGGAATTCAAGAGTGTCCAAGGATGTAAAGATCACAGGATCTCTTTCTTTCATTGTCTACTTGTTCGTTGGGCACCACGCTGTGTGGCTGCCTTCGGAGGAGCTGCCCACCACAGTGAAGGCGCGAGGCCTCCGGTGACAGATGTATTCTTTGCAGCAAAGGCTGAGGCAGGTGTTAACCCGCTCTTTGCCTTTCTTCCATTGAAACATTTCTATTAACATCTTTTGAAATACATGTGCATACGAGTATATAAATCACATACAATTTCAAGAGCAATAAAGCAACCCATACCTATGCACCCATCTCTAACTTCAAGAAATATATGCTTTCCTCTTTCAGCGGTATCGTGCTAACATTTGCTGAAACTTGCTTCTCTTCGGGATTCTATCTTTTGACATGGCTGTGTTATCTGGTCAAGCTTTGAGGCCCAGAGGATATAAGAAATGAGAATAATTAATTTGGGTGTTGGGCTAGGGCCTTCTCTTGGTGGAGCAAATATTAGCAAACAAAGCGACACTGCCATGACAAACCATGTTGTTAGTGTATAGACCTCAGGTTAAAAAAACATCACACTCAAACTTGGTAGAAATGCAATTATATAAAGGTTCACCCGTCCACTCATTCAATCTTTATTTATAATTCATTGATGCATTTATCAAGTATTTATTGAAGGTTCCTACTCTGTACAAGACACTCTAAGAGACACAGAGGAGGAGGATGAAGATGGGGAAAGAGCCTGGGGCAGGGCTATCTCGTAGCCTGTTTCATTCCCCCAAGTGAGCCTTGAGCCTTTTCTCAGTGACATGAGAAACGCTGAGCTTGGTCCTGGTGTCCAGTTTGGTCATTTCTTGGCTCTAATCAAGTACAGAGGGTTTGCTTTCCTTTCCTATATTATCAACTGTTCAAATCTCCAGGCCTCAATCTAGAGCAAACTTAAAAAGAACCTCGGGACCTTGGCTCACATGTGCCAGGACATGCTCTGGTGCTCCCTGCAGAGGTGGTGCAAGTGGCAGAGGTGACAGAGGTTTCCATTCTCAGCCAGCGCCGGTCGGGGAACTGTAGGAACAAGTGTCCCTGTGTGCAGGGACAGTTCTAGGAAGTGAGAGGACCAGCAGGTCTTGGGCCATTGTGGACCCCAGGGTGGGAACAGGTACAGCTCCAGGACAAGCAGAGAAGAAGCCGGTTGGATGTAATAGGCCCAGTTTCCTGGGTTTACTGGTTTCTTTCTGGGAACAAAGGGTGGGATCACAGATACTGACATATGTATATAATATGCCAAGCACTGAGCTAGGCTTGACATAATTTTGCTTCATAAAACCCTCCAAGGAAGGTATTCTTATCCCCATTTTATAGAGGAGGAGACTGAAGCTTTGAGGTATTGTCAACTTTCCCAGCACTTACAGTCCTGAAGAGACAGTGCTGCTTTTCAAACCCATCGTTTGTTTACCCCTCTGTCCAGCCTCTCACTTAAAGGCAGGCCACCCTTGACAGCATTGGACAAGAATGGGCCACAAGTAATCCTGTCCCGCAACCCCTGACTGACACAGAGATGGCTGTGTTCCCATAATTCCCAACTGCTCAGGCTCAGGGCAAATTCAAGATGAAATGCCATTTTGTTGTTTTTCGTTTCTTTATCACCCTGTTACCACCCTCCTTTTCCTTTTCAATAATCCCTCCTCTTTGAGGTGTCCAGTGCTCCTGGCATTGAGGAGTAGCCAGACACAGTTAGGGTGTGGGTCAGTTTGGGATGGAAACCAAACTGGGAGATTTCATCATTGGAAATTTGCACCTTTACATAATCTCTCTTGGTTCTTATTTTTTCCCCATTCCCCTGCCCTCCCTTCAACCCCTCCATCCCTCCCTATTTACAAAGACTTTGTTTCTATTTTTCATTTTCTCATATTAATTCTATTCCCTTCTCTCCTTGCCCCTACCCCTCCCACTTCCCCTTCCCCTTTGCCCCTTTTCTTCCTATTTCACATTGTTATGCCTTTTAGTCCTTATTTACACTTTACACTTTCAGTTTCTCACAGTACAGAAACTATCGGTATTTGCACATGTGTGTCCTATTTATTTCACTTAAGAGTATTGCCTCAATGTGCATCCAGTTAGCTATAAATGTCTCTAATTTCTCATTTTTTATGGCTGAGTAGTACTCCATTTTATTAAAAAAACACATTTTCTTTATCTGGTCTCCAGTTGATGGGCAATTGGGCTGCTTCCAAGCTTTAGCTATTACAAATTATGCTGCTATGAACATGGGTGCACATATATCACTGTGGTATGATTCTTTTAATTCTTTGGGAAGATCCCCAGCCGTGGAATAGCGGGGTCAAATGGGACTTCCAGTCCTAGTTCTTTGAGGTATCTCCATACTGATTTCCACAGTGGTTGCACCAGTCTACACTCCCACCAGCAGTGGAGCAGGGTTCCTCTTTCCCCACACCCCCGACAGCATTAGTTATTGTTTGATTTCATGATAGCAGCCATTCTTTCTGGGGTGAGGTGGAATCTCAGCATTGTTTTCATTTGCATCTCTCAAATGACCAGTGATGTTGAACATTTTTTCATATGCTTATTTGCTACTTCTACTTCTTTGTCTAAGGCATTTATGACAAAAGTGGAATGGTTAGCTCCTTCTGGCAACATCTTTGCATTTTAACAGGAATATTCTAAAAAGAACAACTTAGTTCAAAGAATGAATCGCTGTTCGTGACACTTAATGCAAAATGATGGTCCAGTGAAAAAACTGTTTCTGGGCCAATGGGTGTTTAGTGATACCTGAAATTAATGATGAGTCCATTGATGGAGGTCCAACATATGATCCATTCTGTCTTCTGTTGTTGTCTCCACATGTGAGAATGTTGTTGAAAGTTCAAGAAACTTATTACTAAGAAACTGTTTTAAACCCTGGGACTGCTTAGTTTGCTTTTATACTCTCTGTGTTGTTGGATTTATTATGTGTATGTATCTACTATTGTATCACCATGGATCCTTAGACTTAGGCCTCAATACAAATAAAACCATCAAACTGAGGAATTACAAAACTAAGAGCTCACTTCTTGATAAATTGTCATGTACTTAACTGTTGATGATATCTTATAGTTGATCCTTTCAAAATTATTTGTTTGGACACATAATGACAAATTTCTGTAAGTGTGCATCTTAGTGTGAGACTAACCAATTTCTAAACCATCATCTCAAATCAATTTCTTTTAAGTGAGCAAATAGAGTGTTTTGTGGGGTGTGTAGTCACTTTTGAAAGAAACTCACATGTCTGTGATTGCTTTGAGAAAGCAGTAACACATGTCTGCATATCTACACGCACACACACACACGCACACACACACACACACACACACACACACGCACCCACACACAGTGCCAAAAATTTTCCAATCTTTGAATTTTCATGATAGAGTCTTAAGAGTGGCTGGGGCTTTGCCAATGACTGAATCTAAATTCTTCATGGAGTAGCAAAGATACTGAGGCCTGGCAGGGAGAAGGGAACTGAGAGTCCATGAAGCTTGTAATGAGAGCCAGGGTTCTCTGCGTCCAGACTTTCCAGTGTGCTGCAGCACATGAGTTCTTCCTTCCCCCTTAAACTCCTCCCAGTTCCCTAGAGATCTTCTCCTGCCTACTGCATGGCAGGTTCCCTTACTTTCCTCAGGTATTTGCTGTCCCTGAGCACCCAGCAGAAAGTAGTGTCCTCCCAGGAACCCTGGAGGCACTCACTGCCATCTCCCTTACATGTTGGTTGGCCGACTCCACCTGGAACCTAAGCTTCATGAGAGAAAGGGCTTTGTTTTGTTCACTGCAAAATCTGTAGCACTTAGAATGGTGCCTGGCTCTCAGCTGGTGCTCAATAAGTATCTGAGGGACCAACTAGTAGCTCAGCATCTACTGCTGAGAAGCAGAGCTGCAGAAACAAAGGTGAGCCCCACACTCCCGTCCTTCCCTCATGGACCATTCAGCCCAGTGGAACTCACACATTTGTGATGGATTCTAGGTGCACATCCTAGGTGTAAAGCCAGGGGTCTTGACTTGGACTGGGGTGCTTCTTATAAACAGCAGTTGAAAAGGACCATGCACACACCGTGTGTCATTGTTTCTGAATCAGCCTAGAGTCAAACACAAAGTTGATGCAGTTGCCCTGTGACTAGTTCAGTCTCTAAATAGCTGGATCCAGCTGTTTAAGAGCTTAGGGGTGTTGGGAAAGTCCTTTAAATAAGTTTGCGTAGAGCTACAGCTCACTGTTCCTATCCTAAGTGTGGAGTCCACACCTGACTCACTGAATGTTTTTCAAACAAATTAATTTTTGTTTATGTTTTTGTATGAAAACACATACAGTATTACTGTTCCTGAGGAAATTCAGCCAAGAGAGAAGACAAGGAGGCTACCAGAAAGGCCACATGATGTCACTGTTGCTTAAAAGTGGAGAGGAAGCAACACTTGTGAGGCTTGCTCCATGAAGAAAGTTTCAGGAAGGCAGAAAACTATTCTAGGTAGGGGGACACTCTTACCAACACTGAGAAGGCATTTTTTTCAATATAATAACAGCTGGTCTATACCCCAATGTCATAGTTTTAAATTTTATTTATTGCTATTTTACTTTAGTCAGCAATATCAAGGGATTTCCTCCGAAGAAGTCAGAGTATCATTTATCTGTTTTATACTCCCTTAAAAGTTTAAAATGCAAACGTCTCACAGAAACAGTCTAAAATCCAGGAGAATAAAGAGGACATGTGTCATGAGCAGAGGATCAGGTTAACCTTGGCTTTCTGTCCCTGAGGCCGTCTCTAAAAATGGCTGCCTGTAAACCTAGCGCGAGTCTATTTCCTTTTCTCGAATCAAAGTGATTTCTTAAAAATTTGTCCACTGTCCATACGCATTTTTAACTTTTTCTTTTCTTTCTTTCTTATTTCCTTTATACTTCTCGGGAAGTTTTGTTTCTTTTTTTCTTTCATAATTTCAGTGATTTATTTATTGATTTGGTTTTCTCATTCCTTACACATTTTCTACATACCTGTTATGTGTTCCAGGTCTTGTAGAAGATAGCAAGTTGATCATCACTGTGCATGAGATTCTTAAAACCCTGTAAGATTTTGGGACCAATTTGTGAAGGTATTAAAATGCATCTTCACTGCATGTCAGGCCCTGTGCCAAGCTTTTTACATGCATCATACTTAAATCTCATGGCACCTCTTGTTAACTCCATTTTAAATGGAGGAAAACAGAGATTCACTAATTTCCCTAAAGCTAAACAGCTTATGGATCCCGGGACTGAGACCTGAATCCTGGAACATTTTGCCCCAGAGCCTGAGGTATATGCTTTACAGACTTTCAGTACTATTGGGCAGAATGAGGTAAGTGTTAAAACTGAAGGTTCAAAGTGCTATGGAAATTCACATCTGGTCAGGGTCTGTTATAGCTGTGTCTAGATGTCCCCACAAAGCCTCATGCAGTCATAGGTGGGGCTTTTTCAGAGGTGGCTGGATCTGGAGTGTGTGTGCTGGGATTGATTCATGGTGCAATGCTAGGCTCAAGGGCACTAGGATTAAGGGTGTGAGTGCTTCTCACCCTAAGTAGCCTGGATTAAATATTAGGGATAGAAAGAGCTGTGGGCATCCCTTGTTGCTTTGCTACCTTTGGCACACCATGAGCTGTTTCTCCTGTCTGCCCTGCCACCCTGCTTTGGAGCCAGCCGATTTTAGGCTGAAACCTCTCCAAACTGTGAGCTAAATAAACCTTTTCTCGTTTAGCTTTGGGTGTCAAGTATTTTGTCTTAGCAACAAGAAAAGTAACTAAGACAGGATCCATGGAGGTAGTGACTTGGGATGGACTTTCAAGGGTGAATAAAAATTTCTCTGGTAGCTATGAAAGGGAGCCTCAACCAAACAAATATTTAATTCTTGTCATGGCACATTTCCAAGGAGTCTTTGTTGTACACATTGACTCAGGAAGCCAGGCTGCATTTTAACAGTTCCTACCTCATTCTGCCCATTGCCCAGTCTGTCCTGGCTGCATTCTTGCCAGTAGGCCCACTCTGCAACATGAGAAGAGAAAACGATGCGTGGAAGATTTGTTTGTTTTATTTTGCTTTGCTTTTTTAAACCTATCCCTGGATGTGACTCGCGTCACCGCTCACATTTCATTGGCCAGAATGGGTCACAAGGTCCTGGTTAACTGTGAGAGGCTGGGAAAAACAGCAAGCAGTTAGGATATTAGTGAACACGCTCCCTTCCCCAACTATTGTGCTGCCTCCGTGGAAGTGGGGAAAACATGCATCATGACCCAGATTTAATCAGTGGATAGAGTGTGGTGCAGAAAGATTAAGTGACTTACTCAAGATTACAGTTGCCTTGGTCATAGCTACCAAAAACTGGTGGAACAGGCGCCCACTGAAGTGGGATTATTTCAGGAACCTTTCCATCCTATGTCTCTATTTCTCACTGTGATTGGTTGACAGAGAAAACTATAATAATTTTCTTTGGCTCAAGCCCTGGATGCTTTACAAACTAAAAAAAAACCCCTTGAGAAATACCATAGAGAGTCTAAACTACAGGTTCAAGCCCCTTTAGCGATGGTGGGGTGAGGTGAGGACTTCTAGCACAAAGAAAGAAACAAATAAGCAAGAAAATAAGATTTTAAAAGTGATCCTTCTCACTTCCACCCTGGTGTTTTCCGACCTTTCGCAGTGGAAGATCAAGTTCTAGGAAGGCAGATTTCTCTCATCTATCGGGTGTACCTCTGGAACAAGCCTGTCCACAGGAGAGTGGAAAATAATCTAAAGTCTGACCCATTGTTGTCTGTGGTGAATGGGGCATTTGGTTGTTTCAAGTGGCATACCAGGCCACTCTCTTACGAACAGCACGGTGCTTACCCATGTGAAAAAAAAAAAATGAAAGGAACAGCCAGATTTGGTTACTGTCGGAGCCGCATGATTCAGAGATATCCTTGTTAATGACAGTTGCACAGCTGGATAATTAATCAAAGTATGAAGAGAATATAGAGCACTGTAACGCACACAGCTCCATCCAGTCTCCACGGGATCAGGCCATCATCTGTTTATTCTCCTTTGGAATGGCTTGAGATTATTCAATTATTCAATAGCTTCCCTCCTTGCTGTGATGGGATGTATGGGTTTTAATTGGCACCGGGGTCTTTCGGCTCCTATGAACTTTGCTCGTCACTCCTGTGATTTCAGTCCCGGGGAAGCCTGAATGTTTATCTTTATCTAGAGCTAGGCCCAAACAATTCACCTTGGAGCACTACTGCCAAGCAATTGGTAGCAAAACCACAACAAAAATCTGCCTTTCGGTCTTGAACTGTTTCTTCCACAATGATTTTGACGTAGAACATAGGATAAAAGGGCCTATCTTTAGCAGGAATTATCTCTGCCGTTTAGTTAATTTTGTAAATGTTGTCTTTTCTTTTGGAGAGATTTTGGGAATTAATACTATGCAGGTGTATACATATTTGCTCAGTATGGTACTTCTTTGAAGTGTTTGCTGGAATAGCAATTCAATATTTCTAATATTTTAAATCTGATGTTTTTTCATACTTAGGATAGAGATTATAATCGTTCATTTGAACATATTTATTAAGACATCGATTACCACTTATTTTAGGGCCTTTGAACATAAAGTTGCAATCAAATGACTTTAAGGGGGATGCTTTTATTCTTACCTCTCTAAATCTTTGCCCTCTGTAGTGGGCTTTTTCTCCTTGAGAAGTAAATTCTTCCAACCTTCTGTCTTAATTAACTCTGAATGTTCTTCCTCGGCTTGGTCCCTGCATAGCTCCGCCAGACAATATTCCTAACACTTGGCTGCTAACACCTTGTGCTGCTCGGTTGCCTGATCATCTCGAGAGTAATAACTCATCACAAGTCCAACTCCTGAGTCTGTTTTTCAAGGCCTTATCCTACCTGACCTCAACAAAGGAGTCTGCCACTTTTTTTTTTTTTTTTTTTGCTGCCTCCCTACAAACTCCTTTTCAGTTTATCTTCTTTACCTCCTTCTAGATACTTTGTAATCAAAGGTTTCAGACAGTAGCATCAGCCCTACTAACATTCAGAATCTCAGAAGTCACTGCCAGGGCGGAAGAGGAGTCTGCATTTTAACAGTTCCTACCTCGTTCTGCACACTGCCCAGTCTGTCCTGGCTGCATTCTTGCCAGTAGGCTTTGCTTATGCCGTTCCCTCTCTCTGCAGTGCTGTCCTTTCCTCCCTTCACTTAGGTAAATTTTATTATCTTTTTGTGGCAGGCCAGTTGAATTCTCGTTGTGTTCTTTAACTCTTATCATGATACATTTTTAAAACTGAGTCTTAGTTTGGCAATACTTTTTGAAGGCAGGTCCTTAGGCAAAACTCACAGAGTCAAAAGTATCCTTGGAAATTTAAGTTGTCCATCAGTTGTAGCAAAGATGGATTCTTGTGTCTTATGCTGTCTGTCCAGATTTTCCTTTCCATCAGAGCATTTTGCTATTTTTGGTAGAATACAAGGTTTACCAAATGGTTTGTGTTTGAGAATTATATGGAGAGCATGTCCCTCCCATTTCCAAGTGTATATAGTTAAAGTTGCATAAATTGAATACATGACAGAAATAAGACCCCTGAAGTCAGGCCCTATGTGACCCACTTGTGTTTTTGTTGCCCTGTTGAGTTGGGTGTGGTCCAAGAGCAAATGTGAATTATTGGGAATATTTTCAAATATATTAGAGTTCAAGAGAATCCCCTATGTTTCGGATTTGTTGAGTTAATTGTGAATCATTCTCTTTTCACTAAAGAAAGTATCCCAAACATTTAATACATGTAAGAAAAGTAATGGAAGAAAAATGTTTTCTAATTTACCCCAAGGTTTATTTGGAATGGGAAATAATCTGTGTGTGACAGAGAAATGAAACAAGAAGAAGGAGAAAGAGTGGGAAGGAGGAGAAGAAAAAGAGAAAATCTCCATATAATGTTGAAACAGTAGAAATCACATTTCAGGTAGATTAATATTGCCTGTTAGGGACTGAATTATATCTCTTTAAATTCTTATGTTGATACCCTAGGCTTCAATGTGACTGTATTTGGAGATAGGAGGCAATCAGTGTGAAATAAGACTGTAAGGGTGTGGTCCTAGCCAATAAAATTGGAGTCCTGATTTAAGAAGAGAAAGAGACACTGGTCCTCCCTCCCCCTCTCTGTCCACAGATGTAGAGAAAAGGTCCTCAGGAAGATGCAGAGAGAAGGGGCCTGGTGTCCCACAAGGAAGACTTTGACTTGCTAGGACCTTGATCTTGAAACTGCAGGCAAGTTGTGTCTGTCTAGGTCTCCTAGTCTATGGTATTTTATTAAGGCAGACCATGTTGACTAATGCATTGCATAGCCAAGACTGGTGTCCTAAAAACAGGATAGATTGATCGTTTAACCCGAGCTCTCATTATTTTGACTGTTACAACAAACAGCAGAACTGCAGCGGTATAGTTCATTGTGCAGCTTTTGCCCTGTTCATCTCAATGATTGCTTCCTACGTGATGACATTTGTCACATGAATGGAGTCAAATTGCTTGTTAATTCTTGTAATGATTTAGATTCTAACCAAAAACTGTAGTCTCCAAGTATTTCCCAATGGATTTAGGATTTTCATGTGGATTAAACTACCAGAGTTCTGAAAAAAGGTGAGAATGAAGTTGAAATATGTGATTTTCTCTTGTAATGATGCTACTGCAGAAGCTGGTGGGGATCGTAAATGGTTGTAGTTTGGCTCCTTTAGCTAATAAAACATTCTTTCAGTAGATTAGAGCTGTTCTTCCTCTAGTAGAGCCTTCTCAACGAGGGGTTAACTCAAAGCTTATTTCTCTCTTTTTCCTTTAATGAAGAAAAAAGACTATAGGGGGTAAAATTCAAAGGGCTGAAATGGAAATATAAGAGAAGTAGAAAACGTGGACTTTAATTCATCCTTCTCTAGTCAGGAATCACATACACTGTTAGGATAGACAATGAGAACCTGTGGTTGGCAAAAATTGAAGAGAGGCTTTATTTGGCAAATGTGCCTCTTCATGGTTTGTATTTCATGAGGTTCTGTATCTAATATCCATGGTTCTCAAGGGCTTCAAAATAATTACATAAAATTTTTTATGGTAGAGTTGGGATGTGGTAGGGGGTTTTGTGGAGCTCGGGGTCTTGAATTTGGTCTCTTTAATTTATGCTTTGTTCCTTTCTTGGTTTGAAATGTGTCCAGGCAGGCATATTGCTGGGAAGAATAACTGAGAGCACAGACATGAGTGTGAGTGTGAAGTGTATGGAACATTTCACTACCCTCAGTTTCTTGCCTTGAAAATTTAAGACTCTGGAATTTTGTTGTTTCAAAGGTGGGTGTTATTTGGGGCACATGATCAAGAGGGTTGAGGTTTGTGAATACCAGGTTTGGCTTTTGATTCTGTCTATGCCCCTAATATTTATATGTCAACTCGGCCACCCATAGATGTGTGGCCAAACAGTGTTCTGGATATTTGTGGGAAGGTGTTTGGGGGATGAGATCAGCATTTAAACTGGTGGACAATGTGGATGGTCTCATTTAATCCACCGAAGGTCTGCACAGAACAAATGACATCTCTCCTGACCAAGAGATAATTCTGCCTGTGGACAGGCTTTGAATGTGAACTGCTGCATCTGCTCTTCCCTGGGTTTCTGACTTGCCAACCTTTAGAATCATGTGACCCAATTCCTTAAAATAGGTCTCTCTCTTTCTCCCAGTACGTTGTACTGCTGCTGTTTTTCTGGATAACCTGATTCCCATACAGTGGAGTCCTGGTCCTGTCATTTCTCCTCCCTGAGGCTCAATGTGTGCAATGTGTAGTGGGAGGAAGCAGAACTGCAAAACCTCTAAGGCCTCTTAGACATCAACAATCACACTATGTAAAAACTGAGAGGTACAATTTTTATGAACAGTAAGGAGAGCAAATCCCAAGGAGCATTAGATAAAATTATGAAAACACTTCCTCATTTCTTGACTTTTTTCTGAAGATTTAGGGGCAGTTCAGTCAGTTTCTACACTGGGGAAATACGCATGTCTCAGAATTGTCCCCAAACACAAGATATTGAGCTAGGTTCTTCTGCCATGACTGTTTCCCTGCCTCTCTGCCCCACTGGCATTGCTCCTTGCTGTGGGCACTGGCAGCTTTCAGGTGTGGGCATGACCTCAGCTCCCAAGCCAGGTTCACAGGAAGGTGGAATATATCTAGTTTCATAGATTCATGTGCCTGTTAGGAGCATAGGCAGCAGACATGCCAAGTTTTGTGTATTCTCATCATAAAAATGAGAAGTGTGCTAGGCAATATGCTACTTAGCTTATGTCATTCTGCAATTTAAATGTATCAGATGTGATTGGAAAATACAATGAGTGTCTAAATAAAATAATTTAATACAGTAAAAGACATATTGCCATGAATCCCCCTCAAAATACACCCTCTCACTTTGAACACACCCCATCATTCTTGCTGCTTTCTGCTTCAGTTCTGAAGTCCTCTTTTGTGAGTGTCTTTAGTTGCACTATTATGGCTGCCTTGACATCCTGAATCCATTTAAAACTTTTACTTTGGATGGTCATTTTGATTTTGGGGAAGAACCAGAAGTCTCATGGTGCAAAATCTTGTGAATAATGTGAATGAGGACACACAATAACGCTTTTAGTTTTTTTTTTTTTTTTTTTGGTACCAGGGATCAAACTTGGGACTTTGTGCTTGCAAGGCAGGTAGCAGAACCACTGAGGTAAATCCTCAGCCCCACAATCACGTTTTTAAAGGGCTGTTTTTCTGTTGGATGGCACTTGGGAGCAGAATTCACTGTATTTCTGATCACACTTCATATAATCCTTCAGAACTGCTTCAGAAAGTGAGCAAGAATAATCAGGTGTGTTTGAAGTGAGGGAGAGTATTCTGAGGGAGATTAGTGGGATGTGCCTTTTATTGTAAAACGTTTTTAAATTTTAAATATTCATTGTATATTTGAACACCCCATCATGTCAAAATATCATGCCTAGCACCATAAATCTGTACAATTTTTATTTGTCAATGAAGAAGAGAAAATAGACATACTAACAGTGAGTGCCATGGGACCACGACATCCTAGAAGCAGTAGAAACAACTAGATGGAGTGGGCGGGGTAACAGCAGATGTGCTCACTACAACTGACCTCAACTGATTGGAAAGGGACAGACACGTGATCCACTCTGGGCCAATAAGAGTCCTTCTTTCGACTACAGGCAAGGTCCCGGCAGTGTCTGAGAGCAGTGTGGTTCTAAGATGGAGATTCAAGACTTAGTGGTGGCCCTGTGTATCACCACATGATGCCTAAGTGGTGAGAGAGAAGCAAGTCATCACACAGACAGAAGTGGAAAGCTTGGGAGGCATTTGGGTTCCTGGGTTGGGATATTCCTGTCTCCATTTCCATCCCTGCCTTTCAGATTTGGTTCTTCAGCCCTTACTGGAATCCGAGGAGTCCATAAATTATATTTTTGCTTTAAGATAATTTGAATTGTATCACGAACAACTTAGAGTTTTGATGAATGCTAAAAGGAAGCACAACAGAGAGAACTAGTAACAACCAATGGCACGTGCAGAACTATGGTAGAGTCCTCAGAGTGAGGTTGGCGCTCTGCCTCCTACTTTGAAAGAGAGAGCCTGTCCTCGCCTCCCTGAATGTGCCTGCCACACAGCATTATTAATCTAAATGTGTTCCCAGGTTCAGAGATCTGAGTGCTTCCTTTCTGCCCATATCAGGGGTACTTCCTGGTGTCTCTGTCTCTCTCTGTATATTTTAAATTTTATTGTATTATTATTTTTTGCCTCAGACAGACCTCTTCCTCAAGTGATTGTCCCAGTGAATGTTCATTCCATCCAGGTAGAGTCACATGTCCGACTACAGAGATGTCACCTGGACCCATGGTGCTAACAGGACAGTCACACAATGATGTGACATAAATTTCTCCAAATTCAAATTATTCACTGTAAATGACACCATATGTGAGATACTCATGTTGAGTTGAACCAAGCTCAATATAACTTTAGTTTTCTCCTCCTCATAAGTTAAAAAAAACCCAGGTTGTGCTTTGGGGACAAAAAGAGTTTCATTTGGAGACACAGTTTTCTCATAGAAACATCTTTTTAAATGATGCTTAGGAGCTTAGGCTGCTCACAGATGTCCATATAGCTAAAAATGCACCCTAATTGATGCTAATTGCTCCAAGCTCACAAAGCTGCTGAATGCTTTTGGGTTCCTCAGAACCTGGAGCCCATTGAGCTTTGAATTGGAGTCCAGCATCCTAATACTAAAGTCACCTGCAGCTCTTGTGCAACCCAAGTCCTAGAGCCTTTCTGACCACCAAGGGACATCTGAGTCCTAAACTCACTGGAAACTGGTGACAGGCAATGGAAAGATCCATGACAGGTCCCAGCTTCTGGGCTCTGCATCCCTTCATGGATCCTCTTCTCCTGCTCTTCTCCCTCCTTAAAGTTGAGTCCATCACCTCTCCAACTGTAGGCTGGAAAATATTCCTGTTTCTGAGTCATTCTCCACTAAGACATGGCATAGATCAGTCATCACCACGATTCCACCATCTCCAGTTTTGTCAGGTGGGGTTGGACGAAGATCACCTTCCTGGTGGTTCAGCCACACGCTCTGGGTTCCACATGTGCATGTCCACTCACCTCTCCCTTCCAGTCAATCCTGCTGTAGTGCTGTCTCTATGCTGCCAAGTAGACTCAGAATTTGGAATTTAAAAGGAAGCCTGGGACACCCAGTTGCATGAATTTCAGCTTCCAATGAAAGTACAGGTCTCCACTTCTGTGCAGTGTCCTGAACTTTGTGTCTGCCCATGTTTCTTGCTGAGATTCAGGGGCCATCTTGAGGCTATTCCCCTTGACACATCTTACTTCACTGTCCTCCTGGTCTCCTCTTGGATTCTGTACTTTGCAATTGGTGACTGAGAGTCTGTAGAACACAGAGAACTCTTTGTGAAGCACTACAGCAGTTTTCCCAATTCCTAGGTTCAGCACAAGCCCTCATCTTTGACATAATTAAGCAGTTGAATTAATTTTAAAATATAATTAAGCATAAAAAATAAAGCAAACACAAAAATGTACACTCTTTTGATGTAGGGTCAAGACCTTTTTTATGGTTTTGCTCTGGAGAGTTTTTCATAGATTTGTGTGTAAGTCACATCTATACTGTGGCTTTTTGTTTTGTTTCATTTTTTTGTTAGTAAAGAAAATTTAAGACTGTAGAAGAATTTTGAGTTTAGAATTTCTAGCCTGGGGGTTCTGTCTTTGTTACTTTTCCCATTACTGAGACACATACCCAACACCCACAAGTTAAGGGAGGAAAGGGTTATTTACCTCACAGTTTGGACAGGTTTCAGTCCATAGTGGGCTGATTCCAAGGCAGGATGGCGTGGGAGAGGGGCAGGGCAAAGGAGAGAGAGTTCATGGTAAGGCAGGCAGGAGATAGCAAGTGGGAGTAGCAGCAGAAACAGCAAGAAAGCAAGCAAACTTGCTTTCATATTTCATCCAGGCTACCTGCCCTTTGGGTGGTGCCACCCACACCCAGGGTGGGGGACCCTTAATCCCAGCATCACACACTCTAGATCCCGCCAGCTCTGAAAAGCCCCACCTATGAGTGCATGAGGGTTTAGAGGGACATCCAGATACAAGCCATACTAGGCTCCTATTGCTATGCTGAACTGCTAATTTCTAGACTTTTTACAGCAATGTCTCTAGAAGCCTCTCCATCAGGCTGCTTCCTTCCTGGCCTCTTCTAAGTGACACATACAGGTCTGGCCATTTCCCAGGTTCCTCTTCTCTGTATGGTGCTGCTAAGCTCAAGGTAGAGCCCAGTGTCTCAGGACTGACCACCTGAGGGGGCAGCATTGGAGGGCTCAGTGTGGAAATGCCAGCTTCTGTCTCCCAACATATTCATTGACATCTAGTGTTATGGGTTAGATCTGGGATGTCCCCCCAAATTCTCATGGGTTCAGAGCTGGGGCGTTTTGAAGGTTATTGGATCATGGTGGTGCTAAACCCATCAGTGGATTCATCTACTAGTGAGTTCAGTAGATGGATATGCTACGAGGAGGCAGGGGGCTTTGTTGAGGTGGGTCACTGGGGGGTGTAACCCTAAAAGGGTACATCTCCCTCCTTGGCTCTTTTTTTCTCTCTGCTTCTTGGCCTCCATGATGTGAGCGGCTTTTCCTCCATGACAGGCCCTTTCACCATGCTGTTTCTGTATTTGAGCCTGCCGACCACGGACTGAAGCTTCTGAAACTGTGAGCCAAAATAGAGCTTTCTCCTTTAAGTTGTGGGAGTTGGATATTTTGTCCCAGGGACAAGAAAACAAGTTACTTTTTATTTTGGGAGGGGGGGGGTAGAAGAGAGAGAGGCATTACCCATATCTGAGTTTCATGCGATGGGAACAGTAGAGGTATGGGCAGCACATGTAGCTGGTTGGTTGATCCATAACCTGAATTAATTAATGGAAGCAGAAGCTAGGAGACAAAAGTGACTTTGAATTCCCAGGAGTTCCAGGCTAGATATTGGACTATTTACAAGTATAAAATGGGTTTTGAGGCATGGCTTCTAGATCCAAGAAGTATGGAAACCCCAATAATATCTTGACTACATATATGATAAACTGCACTTTGTTTTGAAATACACTCTATTTTCCTGGTTTCATCACTTTAATTCAGGCCTAGAGACTTCAGTCAGACAATAATCTGAATTATGGTCCATCTCCTCATTTACCCTCAAAATTATAATGTGTTGTCTTCCCAGTTAACTAAAGAATAACAAGCCATTCAGAATTAAACTGCAATCAGCGACAATGTAGTTAGAATCAAATTGTGTTAATGGGTTTCTTTTTCTTTATTACTTCTTTAGTTTCACAAAACTGTCCCCACAAGTAAATGCTGCCTTGAAGCAGTCATGGTTGAAAAAGGGATCTGAAGTAGGCAAGCTTGTGCCCAGCCTGGGCTCTGTTCTTTGGAAGTGTCTGTCTGTCCTGCTTTGAAGAGTGGGCTTTATAGCCTGTGTATGTCAGATGGCTCAGTTCACCTCAACCTGATTGGATGGGGGGTACACTCTGGATTCATGCTGGGCCAATCAGATTCTTTCTTTACAACTACTGAATTGCAAAACTCACAAAGACCTCAGGCATTCATGATTGTAGGGATGGAAGGTCTTGGAGGTTTAGGCACCCAGAGAGATAGCGGTTTAGGGTGAAAAACAATCATGAGAACAGGCAGTAGAGATCAAAGGATAGTGCTACCTGTACAGCAGTGAGGTCTGTGTGAGTGACTCTTCTCTGGAAAGAGTGGAATTTTACAGAAAAAGTGTTTTTCTTCTTACAGTGGGGAAGCAATATAACCAAGGGTGAACTATGAGAGCAAATGCTGTATAAATTTAAAATATGCAATATTAGGCAACAGTGTAAAGGAGGATGACATTACTTAAACATGTTTATAGTGCAAGGTAAACGAGATTTGACTACTTTTGAAATTAGGAACCACATTAAAGAATAACAGAGACCTTAAACAATAACTTACATACAAACAGTAGGTTTGCAAGGTAATTCTAGAAAGGAGTCCCTAGTACAGAGAGCACCCAGTTCGTTAGAGACCTGCCCTTGCCCATGCTACTATCTGTGGTCAGATGACTTCACAGGCTCTGCCCACCTGGATCTGTCCTCTCCTTCCAGGGTTACTGCCTGTGCCTCCTCTCTGGGCCCTTGGCACTCAGCTCACCCTAGCTCATACCTGCCAGTTCTGGGACATGACACGCATTTTTTCCTAGACGATGGTTGCTATGGTTTGGATATGGCTTAATTCCCAATGGAATGCTGTTGAAAGGTGGTGGTAAGTTTAAGAGGTGATTAAAGTGTTTTTCAAGTGAATGCATTAATTCTTGCAGGACTGGATTCATTACCTCCAGAGAGGGCTGTTACAAAGCAAGACTGCCCCTCACGCCCATTCTGTCTCTTTGTACGTGCCCACTTGCCTTCTGCTTTCTGCCTTGAGTTGAAGCAGCATGAGGCCCTTATTTAAAATCTGGGCAGGTCCTGACACCAAGCTGTTGGACTTCCCAGCCTTCAGAACCCAAGTAAATCTCTGTTCTTTATGAATGATTTAGTCTTTATGAATCCCCTCATTGTTCAGTTACAGAAACAGCAAAAAGACTAAGACAATGGCTGGGCAGAAATGAAATCCCGAGACTGAAGTTAGCAGGTAACAGGAAAACACTGTATGGTTCTATGTCAAAAGCTAAAAGCCAGCCCCTGGGATGGGCTGGATGTGGATGCAGAAATGATTAGCTGAAGGAGGAGATCAAGGTCCCAGGAAATGATGCCAGGCTAAAGCCACAAGTGTGTTCCATTGGACCTCACTCCTTTTTCTAAACTAGCAGCAGATACAGCTCTTTACTTCATTTTGTGTGTATAATCTCAATGCCATGATTGAGACATCCGTGGTTCTCTTGTTGCTTGGTTGTCCCAGGTCATTTTTGTCATTATTTGATCCTTTCCACCAGCTTGACCTTCGTTTCCACTCAGAATGCTGGTGTTAATTACCTTCTCCCTACATCTGTTCACTCACTCTGGGCTTCCTAGATGCTTCTACATAGCCTCTCTTTCCAATAGATCCTCCTCTCCCTGACCTGCTGCACAATGGCTAAGCTCTGCAGGTCTCTTCTTTTATTCAAGTAGACCTCAACAGACATTTAAAAGGGACACACAGTCCCTCTGAAGCTGTGTATCCAGTTTTCCAATTTACTCTTTTAAGAAGTATCCTCTCTGGGTGAATGTGACAACCTGAGTCCTCAGCCTTCAACAAAGCAAATTAAAATTTTAAACAGACTTCCCTAGCATGAGGATTAATAAGTGCTGTTTTCCATTTCTAAGGAACTATTTATTCGTTAAACATTAACATCTGTAACATTTCTACCACTAAGAGGAATTGTGCTCCAGAAGCATATTAGAAAAATCTGCAAGTTGTAATATTGAGATTGATTTGAAAATGAACACGTATTTTCAAAGACAGATGGGGCTGCAAGGACATGATTAACTAAAGAACCCACTAAACCCACAGTTAATTATGTACTGCCTTGTGACAATTCTCCTGTTGTTCCTTCGATCACATCATTCATTCGTTCATTCTCTTCCAAGTGTCACTTGGGCATTAGACCAACCAGTGGTAATAGTAGTAATAATGATAATAACAATAACAGTAATATGATAAGAGACAATATGTGTTGAGTTTTATTAAATTTACTCATTGTTTTAAACACAATATAGCAATTTGTCCTTCCAACTTCATTGCACAGGCAGGGAAACCCTGTTATCTGAACAGAAGTTAAATAATGTGATTCAGGTTCACATGGGACATGTTGGAGCTGGTGCCTGACTCCAACAGTCTTATTTTCTACCAATGTACACCAACAGTATGACCAATGCACTGCCTAAAGCAGGTCAAAACTCTTTGCCAGAGACCAAAGCTAACCAATATGTCTGCCATAGGGATCTTCTATGGTTCTTCTTTTGGACCATATTCAGCAGAATTAAAGAAGAGCAGAGAAAGGCAATCCTTAGCCAGGAGAATTCAGCAGATGGTCAGAGACTCTGCAGCCCTTGAGAAGACTGATGTGGAGATTTGCGCTCATGTAGTTTCCAGGGGACTAGCTAAGCTTCCACCACTACCTCTATTGCTGTTGTCGTTGCTGTCACATGCTAACATTGATTAAGTAATTACTATGTTCCAAGTGCTAGGCTAATCTCTTGATGTGCATTTATTTAATAGTCTCAATGACCTTATCATACAGACATCATCTCCATCTTATAAGCAAAATATCTGAAGTTCTGCGATGATGGTAGGTGAGTTACTTAAGAACCTCACTTAGTAAATGACATGGCTGTAGTCATCACAGACGAGTCGCCATGAATTACTACCCTGTATCCTAGAAAAATCCTTGCAATAAACTAGTTTTGTTGGGTGTCTGCTTCCTACACTCAACAGATACCTCATTAGCTTGTTAACATAGCTCAGATTGGAGGCAGCTGGGCAGAGTAGATCTCTATCTTTCTATTATTCTATAAAATGCAGGAGTTTTAATAGAATCATAGCAAAAATAGGTCCCGTACTGAAAATATTCAAAGTTACATCTGTCTGAGTGTTTTGGTTTGAATATTTGTTTCTTGGTTTGTATGACTAAAACAGTGCATAACTGAATGGTTCCAGTTTGCTCCACTCTGAGCCCTTGCCAGAGGAGCAGGACTGGGGTGGGTCCAGTGACAGAGTACCCTATTTATGTGTATATCACATGTCATCTGTAAATTAAGTGCATATATGTTCTGCACACACGTGGAACATGTTATGTTCTAAATGTAGAGGTGATATCAATAAATATCAATTAATATCAGTTAATAGCAATAAAATAAGAATTCTTGTTGAATAGTTACTGAAGCCATACTGGCTTTCTGTCATATATTTTCTTTGTCAATCAACACTGTGGGATTATATCAAGGTCTGTCCTTATGAAACTAAAAGTAGATTCTCATAATTGTAAGTCAAGAATCACTGTTACAAATTATAGCCAAAAGACAGATTATAATGGGGAAGGCAGATATGCTGCATATTCCCTTATCCTATACACCCAGCAGGGAGCTCTAAATGACAGTCTGGGGAGCAGTTTCCAGTATGGCCTTATACTCTCTTTATAATGACCAGGGAGGGATTACCAATGGAGTTAATATAACTGTGGTGTTGCTATATCTTTACCATTGTCTGTATCTTAATATCCCCTAAAGACCAATGTGTTAAAGGTTTGGTTCCCAGGCTGATGCTACTGGGAGGTGATGGGAACTCAAAGAGGTGGGGCCTACTGGGAGGAAGTTAGGCCATTGGGGGTGTGGCCTTGAAGGGGACTGTGGGACCCTGGCCCCTCCCACTCTCTCTCTCTTTTTTTTACTGGCTATGAAATCAGTGACTTTACTCAGCCATGAGCTTCCACCATGATGTGCTTCCAGCTACAGTCCCAAAGCAACAGGACTAACTGATCATGGACTGGGACCTCTGACATTGTGAGCCAAAATATACCTGTTCTCTTTATAAATGAATCATCTCAGGTATTTCATTAAAATGCCAGAAAGTGGATGCACACAATCTTATTTAAAAAATGAAGAACTCATGTTGTTCAGTGACCATCCTGTAATATTTCCTAGGGTCCACATGGAGCATCAAGGATCAAGAAGTTAGTTTTATGTGATGTATTCTGCTTATTTGGCTCTGTGTCACCGTTCTTGAGTCACTCAATCTGCTGCCTTATTCGTTTCTGTTTGGCAACTGGGTAAAACAAATCTCCCCTGTATATGGCATTAATCAACTAATGTTGTTGAGCTGTGGAGAGCAGGTAGTTGAGGAGTAAATGTTATGACATAATTGAAATTATAAGTCTTTTAACTCCCCAAGCAACAGAGCCCTCTTCTCTTCCTCCCTGAAACTTCTGGGTTATTATTCTCATCTCATTTAAAAATAGCACAGAGTTGGAGACAAGATGGCATGGAAGTTCTCTGGAGATTTAATCGCTAATGACCTCATCTTCAAATGGTCAGTGATAATAAACAAGAAGACGGGATTTCCAAGGGGGCAGAGCATTAATAAGGTAAGATTTTAAAATTAATTTTTCAAGTTAATTAAAATGTCCAAAAGCACAATAAAACTGCAGAAAATCTGGCAAGGGAATGGCAGCAGGCCTGATTAATGCAAGTCAACTGTCTTCGGAGGGTAATAGTAATAATGATGAGATTATGGATATGGAAGAACCTGCTAAAAAGAAATGTGATGCATGTGGAATACAAACTGCGTCCCAGTTACTATTTTATGGTGCACAATGGATCTGATTAAGGAGGAATAGCGGCAAGAATTACCACTGAATTGCTCAATAAAAGTATTGTGTAATTAACAGTGTTGCAGCAGCAGCTGGAGCAATGCCTCCCATTGATATTCCATATTCGCCATTTATTTCCAGTTTGCTAAGGAGTGTGGGTTCTAACTAAGACTGTTTGTTTATCCGATCACTAAACAGAAGACATTTGTTGAGTGGGATATAGAGCTAAGAGATACGAGGGTATGATGCGATCAAAGTCCCACCTTTGCCCTCAGGGGGCTTATGTTCAAATAGGGAAGTTAAAATAGCAATGTAATTAACTATAACAGAATGCAAACTGTGTCCAGACTTTCCATACAGGTTGAAAGAGAGAGGAATTACTTTTGGTAAAAGGAAATAAGCAGAGATGCCAGGGAGTACATGACATTTGAAAAGGGCATTGATTTTGATGTTGGCAAGATTTTGACAGATGGAGATAATAGTAATTTTCTACTTGTGAGTTCTTTAATTTTTGAAAAAGCTATACAGTACATAATGTCATCAGGCCAATAGTAGACAACAGAGGCGTACTTGTGGTACAGAATGTGGTCAAAGTAAATAGTGGGGACCTGGGGTCCATCCTATGTTGCAAGAATTATGTCGGCATGTGACATGGAAGCAGTTAATGACATATAAATGTATCTCGTGTGAAGGGGGCTTGGTCATTTTGGAGTCAAAGCAGTTCCAACTGAGCCAGGCATGCTTGACTTTATCTCTGTGTTAAAGAGTTAGCGTGGCTGTATAATCAATTTGGAGAACAAGAAGCAGGTCATAAAAATCATTTTGGGGTGCTGCAGCATTAGAACTTGATGGAAATTTGGGGAGTTGCTGTGATTTGGATGTGGGTTGTCCCCAAGGGCTCATGTGTAGGACACCTGATCTCCAGTGCAATACTATTGGATGGCGATGGGAACTTGTATCAGTCAGTATTTGCTAGAGAAACCAATCGAACACAAGATATGCAAATATATGAGAATTTACAAGACTGGCTTACTGCGGCCACCCACAGGGTCGGATGAGGCAGAGTACAGAGGGTCTGTCTGGAGACCGAAAGATTCAGCCGAAGGTCTGGAGCTCGCTGCACTCTTCCTTCGAGACCATATCAGGAGGCCTAGGGGTCTACCCTGAAGGATGGACACTGAAGTCTGCACTGGAAGGCGAAAGATGACGTCTAAAGCAAAGACTGGAGCATCTCCGAACAAACAGAAGCAGCAGTGTCCTTCTTCATTTCCCCTTTATAACATCCAGGCAATGAGGTGCCCTAGGGTGGATCTCCTGCACCCTAGGATGTGGAATTGCTGAGCCCATTTAGCTGAGCTTCTCAACCAGACTTCTCAAGTTGACACAGTCAATCAACCGTCACAGACCTTTAGGAGCTGGGACATAGCAGGATGTCACTAATCACTGGGAGAACTGTCCTTGGAAGGGGTGAATGTAGTACACTTGTGGAACCACAATCTTTCTCTGGCCTCCTGTCTGGGGGTGAGATTCCTCCTTTTTTATGCTCTATCAGTGTGAAGCCAACTGCCATGAATCCTCCCTAGAGCCAAGCTGATGTGGACGCCCTGCCCTTGAACTTCCAGAACCATGACCTAAAGAATCCTCTTTTCTTTATAAGTTATTTACCCTCAAATATTTTCTTATATTTGAGAGACAGAAAATGGATTAATACAAAGGCCCAAGCTTATGTGATATGCTTTGAAACAATAGAAAGGAGAGAATGGTTGTCACTGATACTATGGAGACAGACCTAATAACACCTGAATGAGAAAGAGCGGCAGGTCAAAGATGACCACAGACTTTTGTATTTGGGTTGTCAGGAGAATGACTGGACAAATGCCAACAATTTCATAGGTGAAAACCTGGGAAAATAAGACAGATGTGTCATGGACAGGTACAGATGATGTGGACAGGTACTTCTTCCCCATTGTCTGCCTGGGGTTGGCGTCCTCATTCACTATGAAGGCGAACTCAAATTATCACTTCTTAGAACCTATGAGAATATGAGCTTAGGTGCTATCAGAATGTGCTTGTAGAATAAGACACATAGGAGTGGAATAGGTGTTTTTCTGCAGATGCAGAAGGTCATTTTAACACCATCCGTCTGACGGCTGTGCTGTCTGTCTGCCTGGTGGAGGTAGTGTTGTAGTTAGTGTTGGGTTAAGTTTGGTTCTGAGGTCCTGGAAGCAGGCTGGGCCCAAGATCATGGGATAACATGGACCTGTAGTTTATTTTTTATGAGGTTATCCTCAGGCCTCCTTTTTATTTTCCTTTAGGACCAAAGAATGCATTCCAGCCTTCCTTTTATGTTGGATTTCTATTATTTCTGGCCATAATTTCCCCAGCCAACTGCCTTTGTTTCTGGCATCAGAGCTGATGGGCACAAAAGGTGCTGAAGTGTTTAAGCCAGCTACCCCAGAGTATGATGAAGCACTAAAATGAAGAGGAAGAGTTGCCAAGAAATTCAAGCATCCACCATAATCTGAAGCCTTGAATTCCATATTAGCCTCATAAACAGAGTTGATTTTTAACTCCCTTGCCTCCTTAGTTCCCTGTAAAAAATTTACCAGAAAGAAATACAGTTTCTAGCTTAGTTACTCCTTAGATTCACCTCTGTCCTTGATAGCTCCAGAGTCACAGTGCTAGTTTTGATCCTGGCCTCTGTAGATGAGGACTAGCGGGACCTTCTAGCTGACTCTCTGACCTCTTGCTGGTCCTTTTCCAAGCTGGCCTGTACACTGCATTGTGCATTATTTTCATTGTCAGGATTCTGTAAAGTTTCTAGGGCTCCCAGTTGCTCTAGAGAGCAAATTCACAATGCTCCTCTGGGACTTTCAGGCTTCTCCTTGGTCACTGATTTCCTCAGGTGTCCTTGTCACCTGCTGTGGGCCATTCAGATTTTGTTCCTTTGGTAATAGCCTGGCCACACTCCCACACAACTTCCTACAGTCACATCTGATAAGTCACAGTTACCACTCCTGCTTTTAAAGATTTCATTTCTCCCTCCATCTCCCACATATGGCTCAGATTTCTTTTTTCTCTTAGAGGTCTTGTTCCTGTGAGGCAAGCCATTTCTTAGCATCGGTGGTATAGGTGTTCATCTCTTTAAATATGGGGTGTGGGGGGATTGAATGAAGGTCACCAGGGCTGGGGATTTAGCTCAGTGGCACCATGCCTGCCTCATAAGCGCAAGGTCTTAAGTTGGATCCTTGGTACCGGGGGGAAAAAATGAAGATCACCATGTCCTTTCTTTTTAGGCTGAAACAAATCTTATCCCCTTTGTTAAGTTTGCCTGAGCAGAGTTTTGGCCTTTCACACACCTTCCTGACGAATTGAGCGGAGACCTACTGGCCCTACTCAACTCAGCTACCTGTCCTGCTCAACCTGGAACCCAGAAATAAGATGTACGGAAGACTGTACTTCCCAAGGGGCACTTGGATAAAAAAAAAAAATCGATTTTCACCTAATGGAGGAAACCTGGATTAAACAGAGTTGCATGGGTTTTCTTCTGGAGGACTACTTAGAGATTTTAATAATGTATGTTATAGATCGCCAAGAAGGAGTGTTTTATGATCCATCAAAGTTAGAAATAGTTCTCCTCACTGCATCAAGCCCTCCTTTGATTTCCTTTTTATTGCAGTAAAATTTCAGAACATCAAGTGATAGAGACTGACCCAAAGAGGCTTGTCCTTTTATTTCTTACACAATGCAATGAAAACACCACTTGGGAATTACTTGCCCTCTGGTTGTGGTAAAGTATCCAGGCCAAGGCCCGGTTTGGTTTGCTCTGTCTCGGGGGCAGGATGAGAGAGGAGGGTCTTTAGTGTGTAGCATCATCCTTGCTGGCACAAAAAGGCAGCCATTCTAACTAGGAAACAGGGTCTTACTGCTTCTTGCTCCTTTCCTCAGGGCAGAAACACAGGGCCAAACAAGGGTACTGCAAAACTCAACACCCTTATTCTCGTCTTAGCTCCTCCACCCTAGTCTTAATAGAACATGGAGAGACAAACAAAAGGAGAGATTTTTCAAAGGAGAAACACCACCTTTTTGTGTCTTGTTCCCTGGTTGTTGATGTATTCGCTGTGTGCTGGTTATTCTACTTCCCTGTGCACCAGCCCCACATACCCTAGGCTGCCATTTTCCTCCTTGTGCTGTCCACAGGAGACTCACTCCCACACATGGTTCTACTCATGTCCCTTCACCTCCTAACTTCCTGTGTGGAGTAGAGAGTCTCTTCTGCTCTACTCTTGTTGGTGTTGCATTTTTGGAGGGTGGTGAGCCCTCTACTCCTTCTTTTCCACAGGGCAGCCTTCTCCATGGCTCTAGCCCTCACCAGCCTCCAGGGTTACTCTGTTGTCTTCCCACCCTTTGACGGAGGATGGTCACAGCTTCTCACTGCTGCCAATCTCTGGGTGCCTCACCCTTTCCTCACCCTTCCCTGTCACTCTCCTCACAGTTTTGTTATAGTCTCTTCCAGTAGTTCGAGGCTCCAGGACCTTCCAAATTGGATCCAGTTTTTTGCTGGATCCTGACCAATGCAGCATACAGGATTTATTGTCTCTGACATAAAAAGTGTCAAAGAGCAGTCAGAGTTTATGATTGCTACCCATTTTCTATGAAAGACGGTTCATGCTGTCAGATCTGAGGCCCAGAGGAGGGGTGTCCAGGGCCTCCAAGACAGTGGGCTCCTGCATGTCCTACCTGATATGGCCACATTATTCCTTTTTAATAGGGGGCACCTCAGGGGATTAGTATTCAAAGAGCCACATTTTGCAAATCTCTAGACCAGAGTATTTTGGCGGAAGGGAATGGGGCGCTTCAGTTGTTTGCTGACAGCAGCCGTTGAGAAGGCTGATGGAGTCTGGCTAGAGCCACCTGGCTTGGCAGGTGGCAGCAGTATATTTTTGAGAAGCCCCTAAATATGCTTCAGTACAGCTGCTCTTGACCTCTATTCTCTTCAGCAATGTCTAAGCAAATGTTTGCTTGATTTGCCAGGAGACAGTACCACAGCTTTTGAAATATTTTCCCTGGGGAACCTTTTCCCAGGCCTAGAATTCTGGTCTGCTGGATTCCTATGTCAAAGGAAATAACAGGTCTACTCTCTGCTCACAGGGGATGCACCCGACAGAAAGTAAGGAAATGCCAGTGCCATTTTCAAGAAACAGTGAATGCACAGTAAATTTGGTGAGTATTGGGTAGGGCAGGCATGCTGGGGTAAAATGACTTCCTAAACAGGTTTTGTGCAAAGTGTGATAAAAACTATGGTGAATGTTTACATTTTACAAATTTTTATTACAACAAAGGACACATTGACATGAATCTTCCCCCTCCCAATACTCCCTCTTGCTTCCAACATACTTATCCTATTTTTCTTGATACCTTTTCAAGCAGCTCTGGAAGTCTTCTTGGGTGAGTATCATTAGTTGCACTGTCGTGGTTGCCTCAATGTCCTGAATTGATTCAAAATGCTTACCTTGCCTGATTCTTTTGACTTCGTGGAAGAGCTAGAAATCATGTATTGCTGGAACTGGTGAATAAAGTTCATGAGGACACACTATAGTATTTTTATTTGACAGAAATTTCCATAACTTTTGAATGGATTCAGGACATGGAGGCAGCCATAAAAGAACATGAAGGAGGACTCCCAGGACTGCTTCAGAAAGCAAGAACAATGGGATAAGTGTATTTAAAGTGGGGAAGGGAAGGGGGTTCAGGGGGGTTAGTGGCAATGTGCCTTTTACTGTAACAAACTTTTATTTGAATATTCACTGTATGTTTTGATCACACTTTATGCACCACTAAATTTATCTTCCAGAAGTGGAAAAGATAGGAGCTCAGTTTATTCTTTCCCTGACTTTGAGGTCAGAGTGCAAGGTCAGAGCATGGTAGCCCCTTCAAGGTGTCAAAGATGCAAGCCACCATACACACAGCGGGCAGTAGCATGGTGAACAAGGGGCCCTGCAAACTTAGCTGGAGCCCATGACCTGAGGCCAGCTGTCTTTCCCCTTCCTGCATGGTAGGCTGCCTTGTAGGTGTCCTGGAGTCACCAGGAAGTTCCTTCCTGTGACGGTGTCTGCACAGACTCCTCTCTTTGGTTCCTGAGCTGGCCACCATCTGCTGAATCTGCTCCTGGTGTTTGCTCAGCCTTGGATCACTCCTGGTGCCCCATCATTCTGTCCTTTTCTCCTCCACCATCTTATAGAGAAGGAACTTGCTTTGTCTCTATTCATCCTGAACACAGGGGATTCTCCGTTGGGTGTGGCTGAATAGGCTGCTGGGAGTCAAATTACAGGGATGTATGGTGCCCACCCGGCAAGCGGCCTTCAGTCTCCCCAGGACCTGACGGTTGTTCACCTCACCCTAATAGGACAGCCACCTTCTCTGTGAATGGTGCCCCTTCAGTGCACAGTGCTATGCCCCACAGATGGTGTTCTCCATCAGAGCAATAGGAGAGCCCTGCTCATCCTCACCAGGACAGAAGAGGATTGCAGAATTTGAGACCTCTTTGGGGAACCAGCTCTTAAAAGGCATTCCTTGGTAACCCAAAAGGCAGAAAACGAACTGCTGCAAAGCCAGTTCTGTTCTCCAAGACAATTCATTGTCCTCTCTCCAGAGACCTGGCAGGCAGAAGACCAGGGGGCAGGGCCCCTGCCTCCTACAGACATGTGCAATTATCTCTCAGAGCTCAGTGTGGACTGACTTCTGGTCAAACCCCACTCTACACCAAACCCTACTCTAGGCTGACCAGGTTGTCCTACTTTAGGCAGGATTTTCCCAGGCTTCACAAGGGCAAACTGTGGTTGGTGCCCTCCCTCATACCCTCTTCCTCTCTGGCCCTGTATAGAGGGTCTTGAAGATGTCACCTGTGTGTTCCTGGGTCTTTCTCTTAGACATGGGGCCCATGAAGATAGGGTTTCCATCCCATCGATCTCTGTACCTCTCATGCCTGCTGCTAGCAGGTGCCCAATAATCTTTGCTGATCAGCAATTGTGCGAGCCTTAGACACTGCATAAACACTTCTACTCTTATTTAAAATTTTGGGTGTTTATTTTAAAAATTTTTATTTGATCAATAACAACTATATATACTTACGGGCTACAGTGGGTTGCTTTGATGTATGTATGCATTGTAGCCTGATTATATCAAGGTAATTAACATATCCATCATATCTTATGCTTTTTTGTAGTGAGAATATTTAAAATCTACTCTTTTAGCAATTTTGAAATACACACTATTAACAAGTACAGCCACCATGCTGTGCAATAGATCACTAAAACTTTTTCCTCTTGTCTAATATTTGAGGAACATTTTCCCATTCCCTATTTCATCACCAAAACACACCCTAGGCTCCGTAACTACCATTTTACCCCATTTTTCCGTTTTATGATATACATTAGATCATATGGTATCTGTCTTTCTGCACCAAGTGTATGTCAACCCCTTAATGCCCTACAACTCTGATGGAACCTCTGCTTTATTCTTGAAAAAGAAAACTGAAAACTCTAATCTTTACCATGTTTGGGGGGCCCCATTCCTAGTTTGGGATTGCTACTTATAGAGTTATAACTTATGCTATTTAAGAAATATTGATTTTCCACCTTAAATATTTATTGTAGATAACTAAAAACAAAAAATTAACAACTCACAATTCAATCACTGGAAAAAAATCAGTTATTTAGTGTATCTCCCCTACAAAATAAAAGTTAACTCACAATTTTATAGCTTGTCTTTTTTAATCCTCTAATAAAATCGAACATTTCCCCTTGTCAATAGCATTCTTATATCATGTAATTACAAATGGATTTTCAGAGTTTTCATGAACAACAAAAGCAGATTCATCAGTTTTTTATTTGTTTACTTTTAGTATGCTGGATAGTTTAATCAAAAAGATATAAAGTGAATATATACTGATGAAAAAAAAATCTAAGGCCATTTCAAAAGGGAGAGGAGAAAATGAAACCCACCCTGATATCTTAACCCATTCCAGAGATAATCCCTCTTAACATTTAGGTGCCTATCTTCCTAGACATCTACTGTGCCTTGACACACAGGGTTAAGGATGAATTACTAGCAAGGCCAAACATCTCCTTATATACTTCCTAGCTATTTATAATTTTCATTTCTGAAATGTTCATGCAATTTGCATTTTTTTCTGGGTGGATTTCAACTTTTAATATGGACTGATATGATCACTTGAGCCTATTAAGGCTAAACAGTTTTGTTTTAAAATTTTAGCAATATCTCCCTCAGAATTTAATTTCTGTTTAGATATTATTTTCTCTTCAGAACTTTAAATTTTAATGGAGTCTAATATACCAATATTATCTGTTTTATTTTCTGCCTTTGGTTTAATGTAAGAAATGCCTCGGCCACCCTTAAACTATAAAAAAAATCTATGGCTAAGTATGGATTCCCTTCTTTATATTTTAATTTTTAATCCATCTGGAATTCATTTGGCATAAGGAATGATGCAGTAAGGATCCAAATTTACTTTTTTCCCCCCAGAAGGCTAGCTAATTGTTCCAACATCTTTTTCCCTTTAATTAGAAATGCCAGCTTTAGCATATATATGTAATGTTCTCATTATTTTTATTCTTTAAAATATTCTACAATTGCAATTTTGATTTTTTTCTGTTTACCAGTGAAATTTAGAATGGTCCAATCCTTTGGGAGTGGGTTTTAGTCCTTGCTTCTTTCTATGATATTAATGTTTTTATTTGGTATTTTTTTCCCCCTGCTGTGGTCAGTGAATGTGATTTGAACAATACTTATTAGTTGGAGATTATTGTGGGTTTTTTCCACAGTGTTATATAGTTCAGTTTTTGTAAATGTTTTATTTTGTAAATGTTGACCAAAAGGAATAATCTCCATATAGTGTAGACTTCTGACTTCTCTTTCATGTCTAATTTCTATTACTGGTAAGTGTGAGTCTGAACATTTTAAAAACAAAGGTTTGAGACTTGGAACTTGGTATGCTGGGGAAGGAAATGTTCTTTGACTTGTAGATAAAATAATTATTTAATTTACAAGAGAGTTCTGTATAGAGTTTTGGGGTCAAATTTTCAGATAATAACAATGTTCCTTTTCCCTTTTTTATGGTTATTCTTTTCCTTTCTAACATCCTGAGTTATTTTATTTTAGGCATATCTTTTTCACAAAGAGCAGTTCAGCTTTTTAAATTCTATATGAGATTTTTTTCCTTTCCATTGATGGCTTTATCCTTTACGTATGGCTGCTACATTGGCTGTGTTTGTTCTTGCTCGGTTTGCATTGGTGGTAGGTCACATTACTTGTTCCCAGTTTTTCTTCCCCTTCTCTCTTTAGCCACACTTTGGAGTGGGCAGAGACACTTCCTTTTCCTGATTTGGGGCTTTGCTGTGGGATTGCTGTGACCGGTGCACTGTGGATGAAAGGAACAGTGACCAGTTTTGAGCAGAAGTTTTAAGAAGCACGTAAGTTTGGTTTATCCCTGAGCTTCTGTCCTGTGGTACAAGAAGCCCCCAATGACAGCTTGGGACATGGAGCCCCTTCAGCCTGGGATGCGGAGTGAGAAGGTTTAGGAACCCAGCAGAAGCAAGCTGGGCTCAGCAGAGCCACCACCCTCCCGGAGTCCTGGAAGCAAGAGATGAACATTGTGGTATGTCACTGAGATTTTGGCCTGTCCTTACAGCTCCAATATTTTCCTTCCCCCTTTCCATACATTCTTTAAAATGACTTTCTTCCTTCTTTCCCTCCCTCCATTTGTCCTGACAAGGCCATTAGCAGGGCAGAGGGAGGCAAATCAAGCAAGGGATTAGATTCTCCGTGGAAGGTGGGAATGGGGCTGTGCACCCAGGAGCTGGACTGTGACCTGGAGGACTGAGAGCCATGGTGAAGACAATGGGAGTCAGGCCTCTGACTACGGAAGGGGGAAATGGACACAGCTAGAACTGAGATTGCCAAATAAAAGTACAGGGTAACACATAGGACATTTTTTTGGTCTGAAATTCTAATTTAACCTGGAATCCTGTACTTTATCTGGTACCCTTAGGTGTAATAAGCCCTATTCTGTTGGGTTAGAACTGGAGGTGCCAGCATGAAATCATAGATTTTTAAATCTCTCTCTGTCTCTGTCTCTCTCTTTCTCTCTCTCATACATAGACATATTTTCTAGCCCCGTTCAATCAATGAGCTTGGGGACAATGACACCCTAGTAGCTATGAGCATGTTTAGAATCCAGATCTCAGATAGAATAATACATACTGGAATGAGCTGGTTGTTAAACCTGTAGCGAGAATATCACACCAAGGAAATTGGTATATTCTGTGAAGCAAGCCTCCCCCAACCCCTGGAGACCCTCTTTTAAATGTTTCCCAGAACACCACTGGTGATGTATAGTGTCATCTACCATCATCAATATTTCTGTAAGAGTAGAGTGGTGAATTAAACGTGAATAAGGTGGCCATTGGCATTGCTGCATTCTTTAAAATTTGGATGATGGCACTATTGCTATTTCCCCGGGATATGGTATTGTTTCACATTTGCTATTGTGGGTAGGAGGTAGTGAAGACTTTTCAGACGCTTCCACTTGGCTTTCTCCATCACAACAACCCTATTCCATGGATCAAGGATGGGATACAAGACATCTGTCACTTATCGTATCTGTCCATTCTATTTTGATACAGGGAAATGATTACTGGGTGGATCTATTGACCCAGTGATCTGGACCTAGAGCATTACTGACCTTCATAGTCCCCTCTAATAATATGGGCATTAATGGTACTTTGGGTCCTTGAATATCAGTCAATTCAAACCCTGGGACAATAATCCTTGTAAGTGTTTGCTATTCCAGTTTTTCTACCAGAAAGTTTTCTGATTTAATGGGTATAGACAACTTTGGGGAAAAACTGGAAGAGTTGCTACTGAATGCACTTGCTGTGGTATTGCAAGTCTTTTGTCTTGGGGACCTGTCTTTTCCTTTAGTCATTCTGGAACTGAGAACTGGCTTCTCAGTCACTGCTCTGTCAAGCAATCATGAGATTTTATTAGGGCAACTGCCTGCAGAGTCTTGACCATTCATTCCTGATTTCTTTCAGTTGGATCATTAATTAGTACTGTAACTGTCTGCCAAACTTGCTCCTAGAAAGACCATGTTCTATTGGCCATGTGTATAGCTCTCTGAAGGACTCTGGCTGCCATTCTAACCTTGCCTTTAAATGTGGTAATTCGTCGCTACCTTGCTCTTACTGGCAAGGTGCTACCAGCAGGCCTCTGTGCTTTCAAGATTTCCATTGCTTTCAGAGTTTAGTTCTGCAGTGGGACTTCCTGCTCTTTGCCTTGGCCTACAAAGGCCAGCTACCACCAAGCTTCTAGATAATGCCAGAGCCCTTGGCATGGCTGGGTTCCTTTCCTCCTTCGTGGAAACAGACTCTGGGCTTGTCTGTGGCACATTGTTGGCTGGTTGGGGGTTTTCTGACTGGCCTAGTATATTTCTTTATTATATCAACTTCTTTGAGCCTTTAATTCCTTTACCAGGCTGTTTGCTCCATCAGTTTTGGTATTTCTAGCTCATTAGTCATTCCATTCACATGGGCCGTGATATTTTCCCAAGATTCTACTATCCACCCTGGTAGTATATTAGTACTGTCTTTGGAGTTCCTGCCCAGAATGTGTATGACGGGGGAATTCCACACAGTGATGAATTCTCCCCTGCTCACTTCTATGTCCCTCAGCCCCACCTGCCAGCATCCACTCCTGCGCACACTTTCCCAACTCCTCCTGACACACTTTACCTGATTTTGCAAATCGGTGGTGCCCTGTCCCTGTTCTCTTAGCTGAACAATACTCCCCCAGCTAAGGTGTGCTGAGATTTAGCCTTGTTATTTGTCTTCTTGTTTTTCAGGAGGGGAGGAGGGGCAAGCATTGTGTTTCAGGGGATGGGTTGGCATCAATCAGAGTTCAAACAGGAGACAGAATTCATACCAGTAATTTGAACCAAAAAATTTTAATCAAAAAAGTATTAAGTAGTAAAATCTATTTAACTATGAAAAGGGATAAAAGAGGACTCTAATGGATATAGAAATGCCACACGCGGAAAGCAGCTTCTTTTGGCAGGGCTGAGGGAGAGTGCAGAAGAAAAGGACTAAGACCTCAGAACCTATCTTCCTTCTTCCCTGGGGCTGAGGCCCAGACCTCCTTTGGAGAGGAGGCAGTCGCTATGGAAACACAGAGTGCTGGTGATGAAGGAACATTCTAGAAGGCACAGATGGACATGGTCAGCAGGAGTTAGCCCACTGGGTAGTGGCGGGCATGACTGGAGGGTATGGGGAGGTTGGAAAGGTTCACAAGAGCTGGTAAGTTATTACTAGGGTAGCTGCATGCAGATCTGCTGGCAATCAGGCCAAAGAAAAATGCAAAATGGAATCAGTAAGATAAGCCCTTTACTCTGACTTTGGTCTTGCAGTGTAATCCAATGCCTTTTATTGATAATAATATTGTACCCTTTGAAAAGAAAGAAATCATTAAAAGGTCTAGTTCCTGGGTCATGAAGCAGAGCAAAGAAGGGTATATGGGACCCAAGGGGCAGTAAATTGATGACTTGCACAAGCACCATGCTAACTTGCAAAATATGATGCCAAATTCCTCCCATACCTCTTTGCCTTTCCCCTCCATCTATTTCTCTTTCCTGTTGAACCCAGGCTGATCACAGAACTTGTTCTGACTAATACAGGAGAGTTGGAAGGTTTATGAGCTGAGGCCTCAGAAAGCCATGCACACTTTTTTTACTTTTCTCCCTCTTGGAATCTAGTGATGTTATGAGCTGTGCCATGTGGAGGGGCCACGTGTGGAAAGTTGAGACGTCCTGGGAAACAGCCACAGCCAACTGCCAGATGAGTGAGTGAAGCTTGTTGGGACGCGGCAACTCCAGCCAGACTACCACGTGACTGCTTGGCAGGGTACAGACACACTGCCCCAACTGAGCCCAGCCCCAAATGCTAACACACAGAACTGTGAGAAAATAGAGATTGGTTATTTTAAGTCACGAAGTCTTGAGCTGGTTTGTTACACAAAATGATTGTGAATTGTGCAGTTAAGAGTTAACATAGCAAACCTGACTGCAGTCCTTTGAAATGCCTTTGACTGGCATGTGAGAACTTGGATTTGGGGACGGTTTCTATCATTTTTTGAATGGACAAGAGTGGGGTCATTATACCTATTGTTTGTGTAAACAATATGGTTTATGCTGAAGATCTGTCTTAGTTACTTTCTTGTTGCTGGGACACCATCAAGGGAGGAGAGGCTCATTTTATAGAGATTTCAGTCCATGGTTGGCTGGCTTCAAGGCAAGGTGGCATGGCAGAGGAGTAACAGCTCGTGGTGTGGTAGCAGGAAGCAGAGAGAGAGAGAGATCAAGGGAGCAAGATCCTTCCAGGCCACACCCCCAGTGACCACCTCCTTCAACCAGCCTTCACCTCCCAACATCACATGTAGCAAAAAACTCATCAGTGGACTAATCCATGGATAAGTGTCACACTCCATGATCCAATCACCTTCCAAATGCCCCACCTATGAGTGCATGAGGCTTTGAGGGGAACATCTAGATATGAACGATAGCAAAATCCGTTTTCCTTTGGCAGTCTGGAATTTTCCCAGATAACAGGCTGAGGCTTCCTACATGACTGGCTCCCGATAAAAGCTCTAAAGGCTGAATCTCTTCTGAGCTTCCCCAGTTGGAACAATGAGGTGTGTCCTTTGCGGCTTCTCTGAGAGAGGACCCTTGCGAGGCTGTGCCTGATTTCCTCTGGATTTTATTCCATGCACCTTTTGCCTTTGCTGAATTCGCTTTGTATCTTTTTGCTGTAATAAATCACAGCTGTGAGTGGGACCATATGCTGAGTCCTGTGAGTCTTCCTAGTGAATCATCAAACTTGAGGGTGGCCTTGGGGACCTCTGACACACTAATGCAGACACCTGCTCCATCTGAGCGTCTGAATGATCTTCAGGCAAGTTGGAGGTCACTATTTCTAACAAAGGGAGTGGACATAGGGCTTTGAGAAATCTGGGAGTAAAATCTCCCAAATTATTGCTCAGATATACCCATTCCAAATCTCAAATCCTACACATGCCCTTCTAGGACCTTGATTTCAACATAGGAAAACTTTTGGGAAGAGAATTTAACTTTCTCTAAGCTCTGCTTTTCTACCAATTACATTCTGAGCCCCATCTTTCTGTCTGTTCACCAGCTACAGGAGATCAAAATTTCCTTAAACATTGCCTCGAAGGCCCTCTGGGTCCCATATGTTTGTCTGAATTGTTGAATAATGATCCCGAGCTGGTCATAATCTTGCTTCAATAAATTAGTAGTTCTCAGCAACAGTTACTCAATTTTTGTATTCGTATTGTATGGCTCATACTTCTCAGGGGCCAGAGTTGGCTCCTGAATCCACCGCCACCAGTGAAAAGGTTAAACTGTTGTACCACTGTAGCGTACTAGAGTTTATCTCTTCCTCACCTATCACCAGCGCGGGGAGCTCATCCAATTGGTGAATGATCCAGCCCCAGCATCCCATCACTTATTACTAACACAGTTTAATTACACATATATACCACTCTTTAAACCTTACTATGTGATAGAACATAAGCTCTCCTTTATTTCTTAAACCACCCTGAAGTTTGCTATTAGAGTTACGGTTATCTGCAGTCTCAAGTAAGGAAATTAAGCCCTAGAGGAGTGACTACCCCAAAATTAGGATTCTCCTAAGTTGTAGGTCAGAAAGTCTACCCAGAGTTTTCTAACTGTTCATTCATTCTTTTCTACCTTGGGCGGCCGCTCCAAAGAACTGGTAAGGAAATCGCCTGGTTTGCATTTTCTTATTCAAATTCTTATGATAACTTCAGTACTGATGTGGCTGGTGGCAATCTTTATCAGAAACTTTCGACCTAAAAAAATCCAGGGCACAGGAGAGCAGAGGTTTGTCAACCTTTAATGTGCAAATAAGCCACCTGGGGTTCTAAAGTGTTAAAATGTGGATTCTAGTCCCGGGAGTCTGTATTTTTGACAAGCCCCCAGGTTGATGGTATCAGTCCTCTACCACAAAGAGTAGCTTGGTTCTTAGTGGCAAAATTCTTGAAGAATTGAAGCAAGAAAAATTTAAGGATGTAGGTGTACCTTCATTTCTCACCTTTTCAATTTGGTAAAATGTGACACATTTTTCTTCCACATTAAGTCACTCCATAAACACTCTTTTTAAAAAAGCAGCAAAAATAAAGCTGCAAATTTATTACAATTTAAGCCGGTAGAAAATAAAAATAGTCTTCTAAGAGCTTCATTCAGGAACTTGATTGACGGAGCTCATAAACAGTGTGTCAGGTAGCTACCTGGCCCATGCCAGAACTCTTTTCTAGTTTTACAAGGGCAGTAGTTTTATGTTTATGGCCAAGCATAGTGGGATATCTAATCCCAGTCTGAGCCTTAGCTATTGTGTGTTCAGATATATTAAGATTGCTTTTGCTTATGATTTTTATTTTTATCTGTATTTTTTTATGACTTAGATAAAATTTAATCTTATTAATTTAGTCTTCTAAAACACTTTTATGCTGGTGTTTATTAATTTGGGTTAATTGTATGACCTTGGTGGCTGGCGTGAGATTTATTCATCCTTATGTTTGCTGCATGACTTAGTCAAACTTTCATTTATGGCTTAATATCTATCACTGCTGTTTCCCATGGGGGGTGTGGTTAAACAAGGTGTCATGAGCTGCTAGGAAGTGTGCTTGATACTCGCGCCTTTTAATCTGTGTTGATTTAGAGGGCCTTCTCCCTGGTGCGAAGATTCTTGCATGCGTAGTTATGGTAACAATTAATAAAATAGCTAGGACCAAACCTTTGTGTTTATAGAGTTAAGTAAATTCATCTAGGTGTTTCCAGTGCCTTATTTTACTATAAGCTACATTAATTTAGTAAATAGAAGAAAGATTAAGTGGCATTCATAGAATGGGAAAGGAATTTAGCGATTGGAAGAATAAGATAAGGGAAAGGAGAAAGAAAAAAGAACATTAAAATAAAAAGGGGAAAGAAGAGAAGGGACAATAATAAAATAAAAGGAAGAAAGAATAAAAAAAATTAGTGCTGACATGTCGGTGAAAATAAATATGGAATCTTATAATAAAAATTTGAGGAGACAATTTTACATTTTATTAATAATTAAGGTATAAATAGTTCTTGTTTGGGGAGTTTGGCAGGAATGAAAATATACACTACATAATTGGCTTCTGGTAAAATTATGTAATAATTTTCCTTGTGTAATTAGAAGGTATTAATTTTAAAACAGGGGATAAGAGGGAGTTTGTTAATACAGTGGACCCTTGACTTATGAGCTCGATTCCTTCCCAAGGGCTGGTTGTAACTCAAGTTGGTCAATGAAGGCTCAGGCTCCTCTCCACAGCCTTCAAAGTCTCTCCTGTACACAGGCAGATCTCAGTGCCCTTAGAGAGACATCAGCCCAGGATTTCTCATTGAACCCCACCCAGGAAAGGATGCTGTGATGTTCCTTCCAGAACTCTTTAAGGGTTAAATCTGTATCTGAGCCCATCTGGAAGCACAAGTGGTCGGCATTCAGGTCATAACTCAAGACTTTGATCATAAGTTAAAACTCAAATTCCAGTCATAACTCAAGTTGTTCGTATATCAGGCCGGTCATAAGTTGAGGGTCCACTATAGATTGCCATTGGTAATTCATACACACACATGGGTTTGGATGTGTTTTTTTCCCACCAGGGCCCATGTGTTGGGAGCGTGCTTCCCAGGGTAGTGGTACACTGCAGTGGTGTGGACTTTAAAAGATAGGACCTGGGTGGGGTTCCTCAGGTCACTGGGAACACTGCCCCCTGGAGGGAATGCTGGTTTTCTGCAGGTTTCTGCTAGAGCAGGTTGTGATAGCAGCCTGTGTCTGGCCTCCCCCAGCTCTCTGGTCCCTGTTGCAGATGTGACAACTTCCTCCTTCATTCACACTTTCCCTGATGTGACAGAGCCTGTGATCTTTCCAAATTGTGAGCTCAATAAGCTGATTTTCTTCCTTAGTAGTCTGTTGAAAATATTTTGTTATAGTGACAAAAAGCCGACCAATACACCTGGTAAGTCCGTTTTTAAAATTTTATTAGTCCATGTTTGCAGTAGATCATGTTTACATTCCTTGTGTGGAGTCGATACATGCACATAACACATCTTAATTCCTGTTCTTAATCCCCTTCCTGTTGGTTCTCTCCATCTTCCTCCCATCTCCTTCTCAGTTGAGAAAGACGTATCTCTCTACTTCCTGTGATCTAACTTTGATTTTGCCCTAGCATCCCCTGTCTTGATATATGATTACCTTGATACATACACCATACTGGGTTCCTTATCTTCTGTCTGCCTCAGGCGATATTTAATCGCCCTGGCTTCCCTAAGCAAGATGCCTGTTAGGTCAATTTTGGCAAAATCCACTCATAGCCCTAATATTTCCTCTTTGTAATGTTCTATCTGCTGATCCTTGCTTAGTTTATCGATTTCTACTTGTTCTTATTTAGCCTGCTCTTTCTCCCTTACTCCAAAATTCCACTGTAGTATCCCTCCCCTTGAGTACAGTCTGCTATGGTGTTTTTTTTTTTTAACCAAGTATCATGAATAACTTTTTAAAAATAGGGATCATAGCTGTACTGGGTAATGTTTATAATATCTAGCTCCAAATTATAAGAAGTTTGCTGTTGGACACAGTGCACATGTCAGTAATCCCAGAACTTCAGGAGGCTGAGGCAGGAGGATTACAAGTTCAAGCCCAGCCTGGGCAATTTAGCAAGACCCTGTTTCAAAAATAAGAAGCAAAAAGTGCTGGGAATATGGCTCAGTGGTAGAGTATTCCTGGGTTTGATCTGCAGCACCACACACACACACACACACACACACACACGCACACACACACACGCACACACTCCAAGTTGCCAAGCAGACCTCAGGGAAATCTCAGGCTCTGACAAACTTCAGAACTCTCTCAAAATAGCCCCTGGTCAAGCACCTGTCCCTCATACCCCCAAGTGATTTAAGGCTTCTGTGTCTTTGTCAAGTTCTACCACAACACATAACCTTGTTCTTCCTATTCACAGGGGCTGAGGCCATATCCCCAGGAGCCAGTCTCTGCTCCCATTGTCCCTAGCCTAGGGACCAAGGCAGGGTGATGCCACCCAGGGGCTCATTCTCAAGGTCAAAAATTGGGCTAAGAGTCACACTTGCACTCAGCAAAAAAACTAAAATGGCAACAACCTTGGAAACAAGAATTGGCTTCCCAGTCCTGAGGCATCTGGTGGCCTTAGCCCAAGCTCCACAAAGCCTCCCTGTGGTTTTTTTCAGGGAAAAAAGAAAAAAAAAAAGAGAGAGGAAAAAAACCCATTAACAATTAAATTCAGTCTTCCCTCTTCTGACATTCTATACCAATCCATCCTGCCAGCCTGTCATCCAGTTCTTTTTCTGACTGCCTTGTTACTCAAATGACAAAATATTTCCACTCCAAGTCTTGAGAGTTTCATTTCCCGCCCCTCTTTTTATTTAAGTAGAATCACCAAGGTTTGAACTAGATGTATCTTTTTTTCCTTCGGCTTTTAAAAATGTACTTTTCCCTTCAAGAAGCAAGGATTCAGGAGGTGATAATTCAATTTTTTTATTTATTTGTCTACCCATCCATCCATTTCTTTATTTATTTGTTGTATAAGGTAATAGCTTATGGTACTTACCCAAGCCAGCTGTTTGCGGGATGCCGAGAGCAGGTGGTCTGGGAGGCCTCTGATGAATTGCAAAAGACACTCACCAGCTGCCGACACTGTGTGTAATGAGCAAACCTGCAAAAATCTTTATTTTCAATTGGATTGTACCTTTAAGTAAGCAAGGGAGACAGCCAGTATAACTACAAACCATGACCAACAACCCACATAAACGGTGTACAAACACAAGTGATTAATGTACCAGGATTTCAAAACATCCAAAGCTAATGAGTCAGATTTACTAGGGTGCACAGGAGAGGGGAGAGGGGTGTGGAGGAGGAGAGAACAACTTAATGGGCCTTAATGGCCTTTCCTTGAACCCTAAGGGTTCTCTTGCCTTTGGTCCATGGTGCCATTGAGCTGGTAAACAAACCCCTGCTGGCCTGGGAAGGCCATTTTCTTCCTGGCCATTCAAGGGAGGGCGTTCCAGTTTTAGGACAGAATTAGGGGAACAAGCTGGTGACCACTGCACCCTCCAGTGATCTCTGATGATATGCAGGGATAATGGGTTACAAAGACAGACATTAATAAGGTACGATGAGAGGGGGGAGGTTTATTAATTTTTCAAGTAAGTTAGGATGCCCCAGGGCATGGTAAAAGTGTAAAGAATCTGGTGAGCGATGAGGGGCTCGGCTGATTAATGCAAGTCAGCTGTCCTCCGAGGGCCATCGCAATAATGATGAGATTATGGAAGAACCTACGGAAGACAAATGAGATGCATGTGGAATAAAAACGAAGTGTCCTCGTCCTTCTTTTGGTGTGCACGGTGGATTTTCATTAAGGAGGAACAGAGATACAAATGACAGCTGGAGAAGGGGCCAGGGCTGGTGGCTGCTTGCTCTGTCCCTGAGCTCTCTGCCCTGGCCTTCTAGGAGCTCCGGGCCTGCCTGGGAGAGGTGGGGCAGAGGGAGAACAGACAGAGCTGGGGTTGGTACCTCTGTCGTGTGCCTCCATTTACTGCCCTACATGGCCCTTCCCCGGCTGCATCTCCTCAAGGACAGGCTGGGAGCTGGGCTTCTGCCATGGCTTAGAGTGTCCCCAGCCTGCCTCTGCTTTGCCACTGCTGATGGATTCATTTGGAGCTGGAGAAAAGGCATTTTGAATGATTGTTCTTATGCTCTTCAAAATAGCTTACTGTGTTTTCTGTCCTGTGTGTGTTTATCTCCTTGTGCGTGTCTTTCCCTTTCCAGCGCGCCTCTCAGCTGGTGTCTCCCCCTGGAGGCAAAGGGGGCACAGGTAGTGTCCCCAGCAACGCTGCCCTCTGCACCAGGGCAGGGCCTCGACCTTCTAAGCACAGCACGATCTGAGGAGCTTGCTCAGAAGGGAGCCCTGGGTCACAAGCCCCTCAGAGAGGTCAGGTCAGGTCCCAGGAACCTGCTTTTAAATGAACCCTTCACAAGGGGTTCTGATGCTAGTCTCATGAGCTTGACAAAGTCTCTCTCTCTCCGTCTTTCTCTTTCTCTCTCTCTCCCTTCCTTGGTCTCTTCTCTTCCCTTTTTGTTTTTCTTGCTTGCTGCTGGGGATCAAACCTAGGGGTGCTCTACTCCTGAGCTACACTCCCAAGCCTTTTTATTTTCTATTTTGAGACAAGGTCTCTCTAAGTTGCCCAGGCTGGCCTTGAACTTGCCATCCTCCTGCCTCAGCCTCCCGAGTAGCTGGGATCCAAGGTGTGTACCTCCATGCATGGCTGATGATTTGGTTCTTTGTAGGTTTGCTAAGACTTGAGGAATTCTGGCTGAGATGCAGATCTGACCTCCAACCCTGCCTCCCATGCGGTGGTAACTTTAAGTCATTTTCAATAGGACCACGCAGTATGAGCCTGTCTATTTTGGTGGATGAGGAGGCCAGGGTTTTAGGGGAAGAGTCCTTGGGTCAAATTTGAATGGAGGAAATGTGGAAATGAAAACAGCCTGCAAGAGCAAGGGCAGTCAGAGAGAGGGGAGGCAGGGTGCAGACCTGGACAGAAGCCTGAAGGGACGGTACCAGGGCTGAAGGCTGAAGTCACGGGAGCGAGCAAGAAGGGGCCAGAGGGGAAGCCTGGGCTTCTCCTGTTTTAGTTTTTCTCTTGAAGGATTTCTTTTCAAATGAAAGCTATGTGGAAGCCCCAATATATAAGGCAAATTAAATAATAGTTTACATATATTTTATTTCAAATTTATAATAATTGTCCTTAAAGGGGCAGCAAATTGCAAAAATGAATCCATTGGAAGGGGTACAAAAACTCAAATTGGGGGCCACAGATAACGGTCCCAGCCTCAGAGCAGCTTCTGGAATCAGCCTACTGGCTCCGGGAAATTGACAAGTTTGTTTGACAGGTGGCTAGGCAGTGCTGGGTGACCCCATCGATCAGACGGATTCTGACTCTCGCTTGAAAAGTAGAACAAAATTTGTATTTTAAAGTTGTGAAAAAGTCATGCAGAAAACAATCAGGACATAGAAACAAAAGCAAAAGCCCTCTCTGATATGGGGTGATCTGTCTTACTATTGCATCGATGCAATTGCCCTGCACAAAGAATATGTCCCATAGGTGGTCACAGAGGTGCCCATCTGTAATCCCAGCATTTTGGGAGGCTGAGGCAGGAGGATTGTGAGTTCAAGTCCTGCCTGGACAACTTGGTGAGATTCTGTCTCAGAATTACAAAAGGTTCAGCTTGAAGGGTCTGGGTTCAAATTCCAGTATTACAAACGAATAAACAAACAAACAGACACACACACACACTCCATAGAGAGGCAGAACTCCTTGCTTGGTATTGAATTAAGCCCTTGACTCTTGTGATTTTATGGTGTGCTTTTATACAATTTTATGAATAAATTGCACAGGCCTGAATTTATAAAAATTCTGGTGTAGCCCTATGACGTTCCTAATCAATGACACAGTTCCTAGACACTAGGAGAATCTCTATTTCTAATCTCACACCATGATTTTTTTGATTGGCACAAATTCACGAAGCATTAAAACGTACAAGGTTTTAAACTTAAAATTGAATTTATATATATATATATGTATATTTTTTCCCCTTAAATTCTTTTATTGGTACATTTTAGGTATACAAAACATTTACATTTATCATTAGGTGCTTGTACCTGTACATGATATATCTTGGTTCTTACTTTTTTCCCCATTACTTGTGTGCCCTTCACCCCCTCCACCCTTCCCTATTTACATAGATTTCATTTCCATTTTTTTCTTTTCTCATAATTTTTCCTTTCCCTTCTTTCCTTTCCCCTTCCCCTCCCACCACCCCTACGCCTTTGAATCTTTTCCTATTTCAAATTATCAATTTTTCATTTGAATCATTTTAATCCTTATTTACACTTTCAGTTTCTCATACTAGAGAAGTTATTTGGTATTTACACATGTGTGTCCTATTTATTTCACTTAAGAGTATGGCCTCAATGTGCATCCATTTAGGTATAAATGTCTCTAGTTTCTCATTCTTTATGGCTGAGTAGTACTCCATTTTATAAAAAAAATCACATCTTCTTTATCCAGTTTCCAGTTGATGGGCAATTGGGCTGTTTCCAAGTTTTAGCTATTACAAATTGTGCTGCTATAAACATGGGTGCACATATATCACTGTGGTATGATTCTTTTAATTCTTTGGGGAAGATACCCAGCAGGGGAATACCGGGGTCAAATGGGGCCTCTAGCCCTAATTCTTCGAGGTGTCTCCATACTGATTTGAATTTATATTTAAAATTCAGGGTAATGCACACTTACATGTGCTGTATTAATGTACATACATATTACACATGTGCACGTTTAAGTGTGATATACATTAAAATGGATTTTTTTTTTCAGGCCCGGGAGGGAATATGAAGCAGATGTCACACATTTAAAAGTAAATATGTAAATAATGAGATTAAAATACAGTATATGTAGAACACTTGGAGGCTGAGGGAAGGAGTTGAAAATCATAGGCCTGGGCCAGGACTGTGTTTAAGCAGGATCTTGTCATGTAGCCGGAGGTTGGGCAGCAGGGACTGGACATTGGGGAAGGTCTCAAAGCTTCTTCATAGCTCTGGATTTTCTTTTCCTCTGTCTATTTAAGAAGCTACAGCACACCTGGGCACAGTGGCCCAAGTCTGTAATTCTAGCTACTTAAGAGGCTGAGGCAGAACAGCATCAATTTAGTGAGGCCCTCTCTTAAAATAAAAAATAAAAAGGGCTGAGATGTAGCTCAGTGATAGAGCACTTGCTTAGCATGAGCAAAGTCCTGAGTTCAATCCCATATTAGGGACAAAAAGGTTACAATGAGGAAAATTAGCAAGAAGTAAATGAAGGGAACTGAGTGCCGAAGAGAGAAAAAAAGAGGAAGAGAATGAGTTGTGGTGAAATAGAGACACCAGAGGAGCTTGTCCCTGCACACATGAAGATGGACAGCAAGTGAGGCTTTTGGAAACTTCCAGAAGGATGTGAGAGAAGAAAAAGGAAGGGGAATAGGATGGAAAGGAGGAAGGAAAACCAGAGAGAGGAACTTGGAGAGGTCTCAGTGATAGGAAAAGACTAAAGGGCCTTCATGGAAACAATCTCTGAAGTCTGTGCTAGTGCTGGGAGCCTCCTTTTATTGCCCTGGCAAGAGAGGAGGCTGCTGAAAGACTTTGCCCTGGAAATCCACAGTGGTTCCCTGTGGCCCGTCACTTTACTTGGCTTTAAGGCCTGTCCTTCCTTCTGCTCTCATTGTTTCTCTCTGCCTGCTCCCCGCAGCCTCTCATCTCTTCTTCTCCTCTCTCTCCCACTTAGCCCACCAAGGCCTGGGCATCCGAGTAGAACAGACTTTCATTTTCCTCAGGTTCACACTGTGCATACTGACTAACCCGCTTCCCACCACTCCAGCGGCCTCTCTCCAGCTCCCAGACCTCTTATCTCTATGGTAACAGAAGACACGATGATCATCATGTCTTGCCTCTGAGAGCTGGTCTGTACAAGCTGCTTTCCTGGGGTAGCTTGTTCTTTTGCAGTTCCCTGAGATGCCTGGGGAGAGGAGCTTCCCCCCCAGCAGGATGGCAGGCGTGGCCTCCAGATGCAGGTGCCTGGCAAGTCTGAGCTGCGTGTCTCCATGAAAATATGATGTAATTAACAGAGCCTCAGCAGCTGGAACAATTCAGCACCTCACATGGATTTTCTGTTACTCTTATTTACTTTCTTTTTTTTTTTTTTTTAACACTGTCCGTAGTGACAGAAAATCAAAGAATTATAATGGTGTGCATGAAGACCGTGATGCTGGGCCAGCATTTCCTTGAGAAATCCCAACATTAATCAGTTTATGGTCACTCAATCATTGCCTTTCACACCTAAATTAAAGCTGTCCTCCAAATGCTAAGAAACAGCAATGTATTTTTGGATATTAAAAAATCAATTTTACTATTTTAAAATTTGAGGGCAGTTAGGGAACAAAAATCAGTCCAAAGCAATATGGACTGGGTCTGCTTTCTCCTTCAGGTTTATATGAGGTTGGCAAAGTTTTTCGGCTACAGTGGGAACAAGTGCTGTATTCGCCCTTCCCAAGTTTCCAGGGCTTGGAAACGTTACCTGCTGGAACCAAAGAGACGAATTGTGTTCCAAGTTTTTTTCTATCCCTGAAATGAAGGAAAATGAATTTCCCCATGTGTGCTGATTTCATGAACTTTCATACCAAGTGAGGTTGGTTTTCTCACAGACAGTGTATTTCCAATTCTATCCAGGGAAGGGATCTTGGATTAGTTTCATTTTGGATTCCTTAAAAAGCTGGATAAAACAGGCAGAAAGCTGGGGTTGAGAGGGGGAACAGGCTCCCAGGTGAAGTCTGCTAGCTCCAGATTCTGTGTGATGACATTGGGTTTGATCTGATTCGCTCTCATTTTTATTCAAACTCACTTTCCTTGGTAGATTCCATATCTTGGCCATACTGTGAGGATCCACTTTTTTTTGCTTTTTAAAAAATTGATTCAAATAATATAACCATTTCATAAATAATTAGGAAAATAGAGAAAAGAAGAAAATTTCGTGTAATTCTACCACTCAAGCACAATGGCTGTTATTGTTTTGGGGTAATTACTTTAGGTCATTTTCAAATGCTGAGTTTTGATATGATTCTAAGCATACTGTGCAAAATAGTTTGTGTTTTGCTGTTTTGCTTAATATATGTCAGAAATATTTTCCCATGTTATTATTAGTTTCAGTAAATATCTTTTTAATTGCTGCCTGGGCAGTTGGAACAATTCAGTCCCTTGCATGTATTTTCCATGTATCCTAGGAAGTAGAGGCTTCCCATTATCTTAACTAATACCATATTTTGGGACAATCAATCAAAACCATTTTCACTGTAATTAATCCCATGATAAGCATCTTTATACATAAGCCCTTTCCGTACATCAGATGATTTCTTTAGGATAAATTCCCAGCAATTACTGAGTTAAAATGTGAATATTTTGTGACTCTAGATATTTCCTGTTGATCTTTCCAACTATTGTGTAAATTACTATATCACCTAAATGTTTGAGAGATCGTGCTCTAAAAGGGTCTTTTACCTAGTAAATATGCAGAACTGAGAGAGCTTTATGCACACAGATTGATGATGCAGACAAGTATGCTGGAGATTAACATTTTCAATTTTAAATGTGTTCCCTTCCCATTGTGTTTAACATACAGAAGTGACTTAGTTACAGCCATTTCTTCTAGGTGTGCAATAAATGGTGAAGTCTTTGCCTGATTGCGATGTTCTATCTCATCAAACCCCATATAACTAATTAGTGCCACACCCCCTCGGTTGGGCTGTGAACTTTGAAGACAATATGAATTTATCTTCTGTGTTTCACAGACCTTGGAATAATGCCTTCGGAAAATAGAAAAAAATACAGAGTGGAAAGAAAGTACATTTTCTGGGAGAAGAATAAGAGCCCAGAGAGATGGAGTGAGAATGGTACCACAGAATCCCAGCAGCAGATGTTTTGGGTGCTGAAACTCCCACCAGAACAGCTGCAGCAATGTAGAATCACATCTGGGTGTGTGACGCGGCTGCATCATTACCTACTGACAGCAAAAGAGCCAGATGCTTCCAATTCATTTTAAGGACCAAGCTTCAGGTCTGAACCTGTGAACGTCCTCACTTCCCGACTGACAGCTTATCAATGGCCCTGGCAGTTCTTGGAAATGCAGCCTCCTGGGCACCTTAAGGACACAGATCAGTGGCAGCAGGTAGAGGCTGCACACAGCTGCCACACAGCACTCCCAGACCCGCAGCTCCAGGCCCGCTGTTTGCTGGAGAAGACGCCTCAAAGCCCTTCCACACAGTGGCCACAGGGTGGCTTGTCAAGGTGTCTGAAGCCTGCCTCTCTCTCTCTCCCTCCCTCCCTCCCTCCCTTTCTCACATTTTCTCCCCTTCCCTCCCTGCTTTCTCTCTCCCCTTTCATTCTTTCCTCCTCTCCCAATCTTCCATATAAACTTATTTCCAAGCCAGTTGGACAAATAACAGGGTGGTCATTATGTAGTCAATGTTGCTTCAGACTCTTGGATGACTGATGTGACTTTTGAGTACAGACAGACCTGTTCTCTTGTATTCGATGTGTGCATCTCAACCCTCAGCGTGGGCAAGGGAGGGCTTCTTCTGGGAGCATCCCCTCGACCCCCCACTTCCGATGGTGCGAGGAGAAACCAACTAGGCACATTTGGAGATGGAAGCTTATTTTCCTGTGTTGAGATGCAGCACTGATAACCACTCCAAGCAAATAAAAAAAAGGGATAAATTTTGGAATTTCTAAAAAGCAATGCAAAGAAGTTCCAATTTTTTAGTCACTCACATTCTTCAAAATGCTTCGTCTCACTTAATCATCACATTGCTATAGTTTGTTCCTATAGAAATCTCACATTTATTATTAGAAGTGTTTTTTTATTATGGAGCTTGCTAATGGGGAGGCTGAAGTGGTATCCTAGCACTCAGCTGAGGGTTGGATCCATCTCATTTGGTTGTCATTCAAAGTCCCGTGCAGGACCCTGCATCAAGGAAGAATTATAAGACATACAAAATCATAATAGAGGTTAGGTCACCAAAGATTTTTTTGGGGGGTGGTGGTGATGGGGAATCCTAAGTGAGAAACAGTCAAATCAGTACAGACTTGGACCTAGGTTTAAAGGAAGAAGTCATAGTAATATCCACTGATATTTATTGAATACCTTTTACTAGCTGGGTGATGGTCACAGTTTGCAATTTTTATAGTCATTGAGCTATCGATCCTCATAATGACGCTGTGAGATCAGGACTGTTACTATTCCAGCTTCACAGAGGAGGAAATGGAGGCCGGCCATGCTGTTAACCATCACTCATCATGTGAATCAGTCTTGGCCCGTGGCTTCTCTGTTTGCCAATACCTTGCCAGGGTCCAACAAGATGAAGCTAACTCCAGGCTTCTAGTAGTGAAGGTGACCAGACCTGATGGAATTGAGTAAAAGTTGTTTATGTCACTTATGACCTATGGTGTGTGTCTTGGCTTCAAACATTTTTTTTTTTTTCTTTTTTTGGAGTAGTGGATGTTGAATCGAGGACCTGTATATACCATATGAGGCAGGTTCTCTACCACTGATCTATATTCCCAACCCTTTTTAATTTTCGTCTTGAGACAGGGTTTCATTAAGTTGCTCAAGCTTGCCTAGAACTTGCAATCCTTGTGTCTCAGCCTCCTGAGTAGATGGAATTGCAGGTATGTAGCAGTGCATCTGGGTGAAAGCCTTCTAATTCAACAATAACCATAATAATTAAATAAAGGATGCTTGAGCTGCATGCCAATTGCTGTAGGAGGGGCTGAGAAGTACAAGATGCACATCCTGCCTTTAAGGCACTTACAATCTGGTGAGATTAACACCGATAGAAGATACATTCAGCGGTGTTCAAGGTGACAGAGGAAGGGCTACGCGGATTTATGTATGAGGGGAAGCAATGCCCTGAGACAGTGGGCAGAGTCAACTGTTCAGCCAGTGAGCTTTAGCGTAGGTGCACTGTGGTGGGAGTGGGGGGTCTGTGCACATGTGGAAGGTGCAAAAGACTCCAAAGATAGAGTGAAAGAGAAAGATCCCAAAGATTTAGAATTTTGAGAAGAGTGTGGATGTGAAATAGGTCATGTCCAGAGAGGAGCCATTTCAAGTAGTGGGAGAAGCAGATCAACAAAGACAACCTGGATTAAGGTTGCAGAAATCTTGGTTGCCCTAGTCCCACTGGTCAGTGGAAGCACTGCTTGTCGTAAGTGAGATTCCATAAACTCAGGGGAGGGAGGTGGACCAAAAGAATTGGAATTTAAATTTAAGGCCAACTCACAGACTCTGGGTTTGATGACCTAGAAGTTCCTTAGCAACGACATGGAAGATTGCTTTCTCTGCTGCCCATGGCTTGCTAGAGATCTCTTTAGTCACCTTTCACTTCACATGGAACAACAAAGAGGGACGTGCCAAAAGATGTGGTGTGACATTTGCCACCGAGACACCTGTCCAGGAAGTGATCAGTACAAGATTATGACCAACTCATCACTGTGGATTTATGATAATCAGAAGAAAAGACACAAGAGGGAATTTTACTGGGGCTGACTCAAGGCACACATTTAAAATTCAGTGGAGTAGCTGCAGTGACATGAAGGAGTCCTCTGGGCAGAAGATGAAGCATGGTAAAGTAGTGGCTGCTCCTCCAGCAGGGGTAGCTTAGATGTCACTGAAAGTTCAGACCTGGAATGGGCCATGCAGTTTATTCGGCCCACTCTTCCTCTCAGGAATGTCTCAACATCCAGCCAGGCAAGTGATCTGCCTGTGTTCTCACAATTTCCTTAGGGAATGGCAGTGAGACCCCTCCCCAAGCTTACCCATGGGCTTTGTTGACACTTCTGCTACTAGTTGGGCATTGAAGAACCTGCCCGAGCTTGTAGTCTGCTGTCTCCTTAGAGGAAAATTCCTCAAGGCTCCACTGTCATTCCTAAGAGTAACATATTTTCTCCACTGAAGGTCTGGAGTTACCAGCTACAAGGATCAAGTGCAACTTAAAGAGTTGAGGTTTAGTTTAAAAAGTAACACTTAGATCTTGCATCTCTACCCACAGGGCTGGTGTGCGTACCTTCCTCACTCCAGGGAGCACTGGTCACCTGGATCCGATGTGAGACATCTCCCCCTGAAGTTGGGCAATGCAAGGTTGGCACGTGACCATCTGAGGTTCCTTTTTGCCAGACTCTCCCAGAAGTCAGGACTTTTTCCTTAGTTCCAATGTTATTTTCCTCTCCATCCAAACCATAATATTTCCTATGGAATCTAAGAAGCCTGAGATCTAGAATCTAGAAGCCTTCTTTTTGCCTGAGTTTCCAATGCCCATCTTCCATTTTCAACAAAATAGCACCTGTGCCTGGCTCTGCCTGGGCCTCCTCTCAGTGGTTTCTAGCATCAACAGAATGTTCCCGACTATGTACTCAAACTCTCATCCTTGTCCATTCTCTTTTCTGTCTCTCTGTCTCTTATCTATTTCTAGATGTTACCTACCAGTATAGTTTTCATATTTATTAGAATATGGTTGTCCCTCTAAACTTCCCGGTTTCACCATTCACAACAAGCAAACAAACAAACAAAAACAATGAAGAAATAACAACCACGGCTTGAAATCAAAAAAAAAAATTGGATCTGTACCGAACATGGTCAGACTCTTTTCCTTGAACAGTACAGTATAGCAACTATTTACATGGCACTTACGTAGTGCTTACTGGGCATTATAGGTAATGTAGGGATGATTTAAAATAGATAGGACTGTTCATAGGTTTTATGCAAATACTACACCATTTTATGGAAGGGACTTGAGCATTCAGAGTTTGGTACCTACAGATACAGAGGGATATCTATAATTTATATGAACTTAATTAAAATAATTTACACCCAAAGGCTTAAAACCAGACACACAATTGCCCCAGTTCTACTTCTTCCCACCTCTACTCTCTTTATTGGCAACTCCTTCCAGCTACCTCAGTGTTTACTTTTCTTGTGTATTTACACAGCTATAAATAATTTGCTAGTAGTGCTAATTCTTTCTTTCTTTATTTTAGTCATTGTCTATTTACTTCATTTCATGGCAGTGAAGCTTTTCTGTATCGTTGCCTTCCTCTCTCACTATTCTCTCTGCATATTCACAGATCCTCAGCTTTGTCCACAGTCATTGTTGTGACTATGCAAATATTGTCTACTACTTAGCTAAACCATTACTATATTTATCTTTAGTTTATGGTATTTTTCCCCTGAAGTTAATAACTGCCTTTGTTTTTCATTTACTTAGTATTTTGTGGTCTGAACACTAATTTTCCTCACATCTTATGATAGCTGTGTAAAATGTTTGTCCTACTACTTTCCCCAAAGTAGATGTATCAGATAATCTAGACTTTCCCTACTGCTTGCCCACTGTATTTCTCCTGGAATTCTCCAGATTCCTGCTGCCTGCCCTTGTTGCTCTTCGTTCCAAAGGACAGTTGTCCTGGGCTCCTTTTTTTTGTTTTGTTCTGGAGTTTACTTTCCTCTTCTTTATCTTCCAGTTTTTGATTTTGTTTTACGTTGTTGGCTAAGAAAGAATTTTGGTGAAGCACTAACTCCAGTTAGTTAGCTTCTTGAAAAGGAATTTAAAGGAAGTACATTTCCTTTGTCTTTGTTTATCTGAAAAGTTCCTTATCTTCCTTCATACTGGATTAAGAGCTAGGTTTGATATAGTCATAGACTGAAATTGTTTCCCAGAGGCATAGCTATGTTGTCATTCAACCTCAGAGTTGCTTGTAAGAGTCACCAGGCCATCTTTATTCTTATGTCTTTTGTGATAGGTTCTCTTTTTTGCAAATTTAATATCTTTTCCATCTCTAGTATTCTGAAATTCTGCAATATTTTTTTCAGTATGTTGTTTGGTTGTATTTTTTTATATACAGTGTGCTGGGCACTCTCTTCAGTTCTCAATAACTTAGCCAACTGGAGAATCATTCCATTTTTGTGTTTTTTTCAATTTTCTCTTTCCTGGAATCTTAGATGTAGGAAATGCTGGATTGGTCTCTAATTTTCTTTTATTCCTTCTTGCTCATTTCTTTGACTCTACAAGGGGAGCTTTTCAACCTTGTTTTCCAGTGTTCTATTGAATATTTTAAATTTTGGGTTATGATATATTTAATTCCTATACTCGTTTTAGCTCTCTGATTATATTTTTATCCTATTCTTGTTTCATGAATGTAATATTTTGTCAAAATCTTCTCATGATAATGACTGTAGAGTTTTTTGTTTTGTTTTGTTTTTGGCTTTGCTTTTTCCTCCTGCTCCCTCTATTGCCTCCATATCTTAGTTCTGCCACCTCATCCTCCTCAAAAAAAAAATTATTTGTTTTTGTTTCCTTCTTTCAAGTTTGAGGACTTACTCAAATGTCTAGGTTAAGATCTAATACAATAAGAGCTCACAGGAGGCTCTGTGGATGGGGTGCCTGTCCCTCTGTAGGTACTGTGGGAGATGAGCTGGCTTATATGATGAAGAATGTTTCAAAGGGAGGCTCTCCAGGTCTTTTCCCCAGGGCCATTTTCTTTGGAGCATTATCCTTCTCCTTCCTAGGAGGTAGCTAGCTGAACTCCTGCATTCAGGGAGCAGAGAAAAAGGCAAGGCGAACAGCCTTTCAACCCAGTACCTGGTTGATAGTTCTGATGCTCCCTGGTTCAAGTCCTTTTAAGAATGCACATTTGCCTCCCAGACAGGCTGAGCTGGAGATGTGCAGATAGAGGCCTAGGAGCGGGCTGGGGTGTGATGGCTGGGGTGGAGTAAGGGGCGAGGCATCTGCACAGAGGGTGTGAGCTGTGCCATGCAGAGGATGAGCGTTACCCACTCAGGGCACCCTCGGTGCCTCTGCTCCAGACTGCAGCTGCCTACCCCACCTGCCAGGAAGCTGCAGCACCAAGAATCCAAGAGCCCCAGGTTCTGGGCTCAACTTGCATGTTCTTGGGCTGTAGCTTCTTCCACTCTGCTCAGGCCATTGCCATTTTTGTATCACCTTTCCTCCCCTAAATGTTTGACATTCTATCTGTTGCCTCTCTACTTCTCCTTAATGTATGAGTTCATATATCTTAAATTCTTTTATGGTCATTTCAGTCAGGGTTTGGATGGGAGAAGAGGTAAATGTGTATTTTATTTGCCACATTTGACCAAAATATATTTTTTCTGTGACTTTCAGAAATCACACACAGGAGGCCAGGCATGGAGAGCACCATAGGGTGTGGCTTGTGTTTCGTTTGTGATAAACAAGAAGTTGTGTCTCAGAGCCTCCTCACTGGGGGAGCCCTACCTAGGAGTTGTGTCTCAGGCTTCTGTGAAGGCTTCACTCTTCCAGACTTGTGCAAGGCTAGGGCCAGAGAGACCTCAGGGCTTCAATTTCCTCAATCAGCTACTGAAACACAGGCCTTGGAGCACAGGAGACAAATTTCTGGGACATTTTTTGTGTGATTAATTGATATCTGAGCAGTGATTTTCCTATTTATCCACAATACTCACCCGCACTCCAAACTGCTGGTCGTGTTTACTGCAGGGAGAAATAAATGATGAGCCAAAGCTGGGTTACATTTCACAGAAAGCTTGTCAAACAGGAATGGCTTCGGGTAGGCTTTCCTCTCTATCTGCTAGATGCAACTTCCATGCACTCCACGAACAGTTAAAACTTCTCAGTTTCTCACAAGGAATCCAAGAGAGAACCAAACAAAGCAATGCATAGTGTATGAATGTAATAAATATTTAAAAAAACACAACAAAGGGCTTAGTAATCCAGAAAGGACCATATGCAGAATTCACAATAGCTAGGATATGGAAACAGAGTAGGTGTCCATCTGATGGCTGGATAAAGAAAATGTGTTATATATAAATAGTGGAGTATTATTTAACTATGAAGCCAAACAGAATCCTGTCACTTGCAGCAAAATGCATGGAACTGGAGGGTATTTTAATAAGTGAAGTAAGCCAGACATGGAAAGACAAGTACTGCGTGTTTCTCTCATATGTAGAAGCTAAAAAGAAGTAGTTTCAAAGTAGAATAGTGATTACTAGGGATTGGGAAGGGAGTATAGGTGGGAGGTAAAAAAAAGGGAGGGTAGATTTCATCGGTGCATGCTGTATCCCTATGTGGAAATATCATACTGAACTCCATAATACATATAATAATACATGTTAACTAATTTTTTTAAAAAATGAAAGTGACATATAGAACAGATAAGAGCAAAACAGCCACTTTTCCCTCATCAACATGTGCACGCACACACACACATGCACACACTGCACAAAACTATAGATAAAACCCTACCCCCTCCCCTTTTTTTTTTTTTTTTTTTGGTACCGGGGATCGAACTCGGGTCCTTGAGCTTGTGCAGCAGGTGGCGAAACCACTGAGCTAAATCCCCAGCCCCCTCTCCCTGCTTTTTTAAACTGAGGTAGAAAAACCTTCCTTGTGAGAAGCTGAAATTAGACAATCCATAAGAGATTTTAAAAAATCAATTTGTGGCTGAAATTTTTTTGTCTTTTTTAGCACCACCCTGTTCATTAAGTATCATTGTTACATTGTTACATTATTGTGTCAGCTTTCACACACAAAACCTAAAAAAAGGAGAGGTTTACTTTTGTTTCACAGTTTCAGAGGGTTCAGCCCATGGGCTTGCTGGTTCAAAGGCAGAAATGGTATTGGTGGAAAGGCCTGGCAGAGGAAAGCTGTTCAACCAATGGCATCCAGGGAGTAGAAAGAGAGAATGGAGGAATTTGGGACAAGAATACACCCTTCCAAATAACACCCCTGTGACCCATCTCCTCCAACTGGGACATATCTGCTAACATTTTGATCTGGAATTTTTGCTTTAGATCTGTGAGAAAATAAGTGTCTGCTGTTAAAGCTATCCATTCTACGGTGTTTTGTTATGGAAACTCTGGCAAAGTAATACAGCTCATTGACTGTACTTGATTAAAATTTGGTTATAACAAAGAGAAGATATGAATCCTACAAATGAGATGTTCTAGAAATCAAATATTGCCAGTGGCTTAAAATTGGCTATTAGAGCCTTCTTGAGAAACTTGTCACATGCTGAACCACATTGGTCTCATCATCTGTGAGCTGCAATTCTCAGGTGTGCCTGAGGTTGGGGTTCTGGGGGGCCTCAGTCTGGTTGGAGTTCCCTTGGGGCTGGTCCTTAGTCTATCATGTCATGTCTGTGAACCAAGCAAGGCAGGAACACAAGTGCTGGGAAGCCTCCATCAAGGTGGGCTTGACTGAAATGGAAGGTGGGGTTAACATGGAGTACCAACTTGATTGACTTTGGGATTCAAAGAGCACACTGCTTGTTATGTCTGAGTGGGCTGTAGAGAAATGGCCTTGGGATCTATGTCTGATTCCTTCCCTTTCCTCTCTGGCGCTGTTCCTCTGTGCTCTGCTTCTCAGATGCCATGAACTAGGCATCTTTGCCTTACCAAGCCCTTCTGCCATGATGTTTCTGCCTGGGAGACAGCCAACCATGGACTGAATCCCCTTAAAACATGAGCAAAGTTAAACTTCTCCTCCTTTGAACTGTGGCTGCCAGGTATTTTGTCTCAGTGATGGGAAAGCAGTCTGATACAGAAGGTGTCCGAGAAGAGGAGAGTAGTTGAGGATGCTTCCTGGTGGCAGGTGTCCCCAGTGGGAAGTGAATCCAGGAGCCTGCTCTCCCCTTTGCACAGCAAGCAGCTTGGGGTGGTGGGATGCTCAGTGGGCAGCTTGAGAAATGCCCTCTCACCCAGGGGCCCCTAGTTGAAAGAGCCTTCTGGTGGTACCTGTGTGACTTATTTCTATAATTCAGGCTGAACAAGAAAGGACAAAGTACTAGATGCTAAAGTTTCTCATGTCCAGGCAGGTAACCAGGCAGAAGAAACAACTGTAACTGGTTTCTGAGCAGCCCCAAACCTAGAGGCTACTGTTGCTACAACGTGCCATTAGCCAGCAGAAAAGTCAGGGCAGTATGCTTAGGACATAGTCACAATCAAGGAGTGTCACCCTCTCTGTCAACTCATGCTGATCCGGGTTCTACATCCAAATAGTGAACAACAAAGAATAAAGTGGAGGGAGAGTCACAAGGACACAGAGAGGATAGAGATTCAGAAAGAAACAAGAGATGCAGAAAGCACACAAGTACAAGAGACACACAGAGAATGACAGAAAACAGAGAAAAGGACAGTGAACTAGACAGTCACAGGGAAAGCCAGTCGCCATACTAGGGATTGAATCCATGAGATCCTCCTCATGGATCCCAAGTTGCATCTGCCTTCATGGCCACCTTCAATCCTGTATTTAAACCTTGTTGGAGTGTCAAATTCAAGGAAGCCTGTGGATATTTGCAAATGTGATATGGTTTCTAATGGATACCCTATGGATTCACTGAAGTAGAACAAAAAGGATGTGGGAACCAAGTTAATATTTTCATGTTTTGTTTAAATAGGTGGTTATGCTGCAGATCAGTTGCGAGGTGGATGTCTCACTCAGGCAGGAAAGTCACACCACAAACTGATATCTGGGGGTGGCCAGCCAGACAGGGGGCAAGGAAAGCTCATTCGTCCAGAAGGGGTCTTTGCTACACGAGTGCCACCTCTTCTCTGGAGCTTGTTAAATACTGTATTTATGTTGCATATTTGTATACAGTGGGATCAGGGGACCAAACTGAATCACTGATGATGGTTGCTTGAAGGGGTGTTTGACTAGGAGATTTACACTGTGTTCCTAATAATCTTTTTTATTTATTTATAGAATGTTATCATTCCAAACATACAGTGCTGCCATCCCTGAGGAAAGATGCTTTCTATTTGAGGACCACCAGCTCTGCATGTTGATTTGCAAAAAGATAAAAGAGCATCTGGCCACCATAGCACAGGCTGCACATTCCCTCCCTCTTCATTATGCAGGGAGCTGATGGGATTTTTGCTTCTTTCCCATTTATACAAATAAAGACAATGATTTGGGAAATATGTCATGCTGGCATTAAACACCACCAATCTTGCTGGGTTGAAATGTACATGTTCTATTAACAACAATTATATTGTATAATTAAAGTTTGGGTACTCAAAGTGTGACTCGGAAGCTTCCTCAAATACTGATGGGTTTATTGAAGACATATGAAAATGAATGAATATATATATCTCGTCCATCACCTCCCTTCAACTCCAAATCTTGCCCTTCACCCCAAAGCACCATTCGTACCCGTGTCAAAGACTTGGTTTGCAATGAATGCAATATTCAAGTGTCCTCTAGTGTAGCTGTGGATGAGTTTAATAGGGAAACAGAAAACCTTCAGAAAGGAAGACATCAGCAAGAAGAAGTGTCTGTACATTCCTGTGTATTTATGGGGGGTCCCACAAGTGGGGTTTGCACGGGGTGCAGCTAGATGATTTTGGGGTGGCCCTCCAGGATGAGGTTTTCCACAGTGTCTTACTGGAATGTGCATCTCCATCATTATTCTATGATCCTCTCAGTTCAGATTTAGGTGGAAATTTCCTGCGGTGTATCCAGTCTGGCACACATACATATGTAAACAACCACAGGGAAAGGGCTAATGAAGTTCAAGCCCTTGCACCTAGGAGTGTCTCCTGATGCCTCCCCTCCTCCCCCTGCACATTTCACTCTTCCAGCAGCTGGAGGGAGCCCTGACCTGTGTCTCATCAGTGAATGCTGTTGGTGGTGACAATAATAAATTTCTAAGGGCAATTAACACAGTGACAGGGTTTATAAATTATAGATTATGACAACGCTCCCTGCTATGGGTTTTTTTTTCTTTGATGGGGACCTGGCTATCAGTAATGGTCTCACCAGCCAAATCCTACATTTCTACCTGTGGCCAAGACTAAAGCAAAACCAAAAATGAAAAATCCTAGAAAAGGCTCACATGTTGGCTAGTGCTTCAAGACCTAAATGAGTCAGGGATAGGGGAGGGGACAATGTTAGAATGGGGCACACTGGATCAGCGATGCCAGCTTGGTTAGAATTGGGCTGTTTTCCCTGGTTCTCATTGGTAGGAGTCTGTGAGCTCAGAAATGAGGTGAAGATCAATACAGTTATTCTTTATAGCAAGTTTGCATATTCTGAGAAAAGTTGGGGCTGGGAAAGTTTAGGGTAGGTTCCTGCAAAAATCATTTCCAGAGAGGTGATTTATGGGAGCCTTGAAGTGTTTCCTTGCACAAGCATCAAAATCAGGTAGCTCTTCTTCCAGAATTGTGTGCTTGGGGAGGTGTGATTCCCAGGTAGGCCTGCAAATAGCACATGATTCTGTATTTAGGTACTCTTTAGAATCCCTGGGAGAAAGATGGCTCATAATAGGAAAGGAAAGTATGTTGAAAATTTGGGTAGATTTTCTTGAAATCTGGAAGGATAAGCATGCTGTAGAGGTAAAATATTAAGGAGGGTGAGCATAAAAATAAACTCATACCAATTTTAAGGTAGGTAGGGTATGCTGGATTATTTGGGGGGAAGTTCTGTGCTAGACATTATTGATTACTTACCCTAAAGCAACCATCCTCTTCCTGCTTCCGGGTAGAGCACTGCATTTGTTTAAAAATTGGGTTAACAGAAGAATAAAGATCTCACTATGCCCAAAGGCAAATGTGGGCTATTGTGACATAAGTGTGAGAAATGTTCAGGGGAATGTGTCCCCTGGGATATACAAAGAGAAGTGTAGGAAAAATGGCTTCTTCTTTGCTGGGTGTCTTGTCATTACGTAGCATTTGGAATTGTTATAGTCACCAAGCATGTATGAAGGAGGCTTCCTCAAGATAATGAGTATGGCAGAGGGGAAAGGTACATGGCACCCAGCTCTCGGGAATCGACCACCAACAGACTTCTTGGTACATCAGGTAATACCTTTTCCCCATTGTTTACATTACTGTTAATTGGGTTTTCTGTTACTTGCAGCTGAAAGCATCCGATACAACCATTTTTTGGAAGAGCGGCTAACAAGATGTCTTTGAACGATCAGCTGATAAAGCAATCAGATAAAATGTAGAGGCCCTTAAGATCCCTACTAGTTCTGACATCCCGGGCTCTAATTCTTGTATCTTTCTGTCATGGAATAGATTAGAATAACAACAAAAGCCTATGAAAACTTTTGGGCTACATTGTTAGCTTTCTGTAGTGTGAGTGAAATGTTCTATATTTGTGATCCACACACTTTTGAAAATTAGACTTGAATTTCTTACTTTACAAAGTACGGAAGAAAATAGATTGGGATCCCTATTTAAGCAGATTATTAAAATTGACAAGGAGACTGTTTCCAATTGATATTTTCGAGCTATCATGTAATATTTAAGGATATTCATTCAAATGCATCTTGAGCCAAGCTTTGAGAATATGCCATATGCCAAAAGTGGAGTTGATGATGTGGCTGTTGGCTAATAATCATAAAGAAGTAGGTATTTTCTACTAGGTTTAAATATAGATCTGATACTCATTCTGATCTTGAACTTGAACACTTTTGAAATCTCTCGATGCCCTTTCTGGAGTGTGAATTTTGCAGTCAGGGTGACAGTGTTTGAAGAAAAACTCAGCACAGTACCTGGTTCAAAGTATCCAGTAACCACTGGACAAGAAAGCAAGGCAATGATTCAAGGAACATGTTTCCTGCTAGTCTAAAAGTGACACAAAAATATGCCTTAAAAGAGACATAGTGTAAGGAAAAGCTGCGTTCTGACAAAATGCACTCTGAAATGTATTGGATATTGAGATAGATTATAGGAGCACAGCCAGTCCAAAGGTCTAACTGCTATTCCTACAGATGAAGCTTTTACTTGGATGTATGCTCTGAAGTAGGAAGTTTCATTGATTAAGTTCTTAAGGAGACGACTTTTTGAAACCTCATTTAGGATTTAGTAGCAACATTATTGAAGAATTAGTGTTCTTTTCCCTTTGCTCTCTTGGGGTGCACCATGAATCTTACATGGGGAAATCTCTCAAATAAAAAGCATTTTTAGGTGTTAAATTGGTGGCCTTTCCAGGCAAGTCTACCAAATTTGTTATAGGCAGCAATGAAGAAACTAAGCAGGACATCTACCCTTTCTGCAATTTTCTCTTTGCTTTAAGGCAGTTTTGTGGAATTGCACTTTACTATATGATGATTTTCCTGGCACTGACAAAGTTTATGCATCTTTTGGTTCTCTCTTCCTTTGCTCTGTGACACTAGATTATTTTAGGGAAAAAAGGGCAATTTCAAGTGAATTACTAAAATTGTCTTTGGAGCTGTTTTTCTTTTATGAAACCCTCAGGAATGGAGAATTGAAAGCGACAGTGTTAGCATTAAGCATTATTGCTGAACCAGGGATTGCTACACTCCTTGAGGGCTGGTAGCTGGCGAGATCAGCCCAGGTCATGAAATGTAAAGCGTTACCCTGGACTGGAGGTGAAGCTGCGTCTGAAATGCCAATGAAATCCTCACCCTGGAGCCACAGGAGAAGAGAGAAGCCCCACCCACACATGGAGGGCTGATGCTGGGGCCCATTGAGTTTATTGGTACATTTTAGGTATACAATATGATGACATTCATCATTGAGAATTTGTACCTTTATATGTTATATTTTGATTCTTATTTTTCCCCATTCCCCTGCCCTCCCTTCAACCCCTCCATCCCTCCCTATTTACAAAGACTTTGTTTCCATTTTTCCTTCTTCTCATATTTTTTCCTTTCCCTTCTTTCCTTTCCCCTACTCCTCCCACTTCCTCTTCCCCTTTAGTCCTGTGATGAGAAGCATGGACCAAAATGGGAGACTTCTAGCATTCCAGCTGTTTCTGAGGTATCTATCCTAGAGGAGGGACATTTCCTGATTGGTTGTTTGGAGGTATATACTTCATCTAATTTAGGATAAAGGGATTTTTTTTTAAAGCAAGTAATATGCACCAGAATTTGGCCACTAGACTTGGGACTCACACAGCTGCCTATTTGGAAGTCCTGGTTACTACTACCCCCGACCTTACTCATTGCGTAAATGACATTTAACTTCTGAATTTGGACCATTTATTTTTAAGTTTCCCAGGGTGGTAGACAGTATTGGGGAAAAACACCTTCAATGCAAATTTTTATACAGATAAGCAATGAGTATAAGTTCATAGAGATAAATGCATGCAATTATATTTTGCAGCAAATCCCTATGATGGCAAATTGTAGTTTTTGCTGCTCAAACCACTGAACAAAATGATAGAGAGACTTGTCCTACTGTGACTTTCAGTGACACCTCCTGCAGCTCAGTTGTCAGTTGTAGGTTACAGCTGCTCCAGGTCAAAGAGGTGCCATCCGGAGGTGACAATCACCTCTCTTCTAATCACTCCTGTTCTTAAGTTCTTGGCATGTTTTATTTGGGTAAGAATCCATAAAGATCTTTCATGGGATGGTAGGGCGAGGTGGGGGTTGATATGTGCAGGTGGCTCAACCAGTGAAACAGAGGGAGGGAGACAAGGGCAAGAGTCTTTTCTAGACTGGAGCTTTGCCTGTTGCCGGAGCTGTTATCATTTTTGGTTGTCTATGAAAACCACTACTCCACCCATGACAGATGCTGCAAACCACATAATTCTAATGCCAGTCTTGAAGAGTTTAGATCTGTTAAAACTGAACGATCACAAATGCTTATCATCTTTTATTGTATATGTTCATAATTACTCAAATCATGTGTCAAGCATTTCCTTGGTGTTGCTTAATGTGTCTGGAGAAAATATTAATGTTCAAGGATTTACAGTAAACTTATAATCCAGTTTTATTCTCTCATAATAAAGGTAAGGTTAAATAATGGTCTGAGGTCACTATTAATTTATTGTCTCTTTTGGTAAATACTTAGAGTGCTCTGTCCATGTTCCAAGCAATGTGTCCCAAGCATTTTTATCTGTGCACAGATATAAACAGACAGAGAATGGATAAGGTGGGCTCTGCCATTAAGAAGCTCAGTCTTGAAGGGAGGCAGCCCTAGCATCAAACAGCTGCATTTGACCAGGGCATGGTGACAGCGGAGTCCTCAGGCACAGGTTGGGAGCAAGACCCGGCTTGAGGACTCTGAATCTCAGCTCAGGGTTGCAGATGCTGGAGGAATACTGGGATGACTAGGGAAAACCAGAGTTCAGTGTTATTCAGTATTTACTATTTATTTTATTTTATTTTGGGGGGTGGAAGTGAATTTTTATTGGGAAGGGAAGTTGTCAATTTAAACAGCAGCAAATGAAGGTGAATAAGGAAACTCCTGTTGTCACAGACAGACATGACCTCCACCAAACGTGGTATGAGGCTTCTCAATTTGTGACCTCCCAGCCCAGTGACACCAAGTGCTTTCCATTTAGGCTAACACTTCCGGATTCCTACCAAACAGGAACACAGCGGGAGGGTGGAAATGTTGCTTACTGAAAGGAAACCCCCAAAGAAGAGAAAGGGAGGGAATGTAGAAACTAAGAAGTTATGCAGAACACTCTTTAAACTGTAATTAACTACATCGTCCTCATATCTTCACAGCACTACAAAATACACTCACTGCAGAACTGGTTCAGATTACTTAAATACCAGATACATTTTTAGTCCTCTACATAAGTGTTGGCAGTTACTTATGTTTATATGAGATGGAGTTATTAATACTTTTCTACAGCAGTTAACTACACATCAGGAAGGCCAAGACAAACACAAACCAAGGAACAGAGTTTTCCCAAAGCTGCAGTGTGAAAAGACTAGAAATGGCTGCTTCCATACACACCAACGGGTTCTTTGCTATAGGAAATCCAAGTGGGGTAGGAGTGGAGATGTGTGAAAAGGTTTCTTGGCGGGAGGAAGAATGATACCATGTGCACTTAGTTTTCAGCCCCTTCTCCTTCTCTGTCTGATGTCCATAATGTTAAGTTGACTCTGAGGAACTGCATGATGAGAGTGCTGTCTTTGTAGGGATCTTCATTCAGTGTATCAAGCTCTGCAATGGCCTCCTCGGAAGCCATTTTAGCCAGTGTGCAGGCAAGCTCTGGGTTATTAAGGATCTCATAGTAACAGAAAAATTAAGAGCCAGCCCCAGGCAGATTGGGTGTGTGGGCTGCATCTCTTTCTTGCTTATATCAAATGCTTCTTGGTAAGCTCCTTGGGAATTATCTATCGTTTGTTTTTGATCATCACCACATGCAACTTCAGCAAGATATGGGAAGTAATCGCCCTTCTTTTTTCAGGTAGAAGACCGATACTCTCTGGATTAGTTGCACTGGCTATTAAATACTTGTCCAACAATTCCAGGACAGTAGTGCAGATGGACCGTGGCTCCGACTCCACTTTCTCCCGCTAGTCCTTAATCAGCTACAACTTCTTGGAGGTGTCATTTTTCTGCTCTATGATGACCCTCCAGGCGGCCCGGTGGCCCCTGGCCACCTTCTTGTAGGCCACCGAGAGCAGGTTGCGCTCCTCGTTGGACAGCTCAGCGCCCTGCTCGGGTCACTGCCTTCCTGCAGGTAGCCATGTCGTCTTATTGCTGGGCCTGCTCGGCCGGCTTGGTCCTCTGCATCAGCTCGGTCTTGTCCACGGCGCTGGTGGCTGGGGGGACCAGGACTCTGAGGGCGAGGCTAGCGGGGGCGAGCACTGACCCGGATAGGGAGGAGTCCGCCTCGACAGCTTCTCTTCTCTGTTGTCACAACGTGAGTCCTGTGTTTACAATTTAAAGAGTCCATCGATGCAGCATTTATCAAATGCAAAGCATTTATGCTTTTCTCAAATACTGTTAAATTCAGGCATTTATTAATGATCATTGATCTGCCTACCAAATTAAAAACTGCTTTTATATCAATACATGCCTTTTAGTTCCCAATGTAGTCGCATGCATTTTTCATCAAAATCGAATAGACCTTTAAAGTGGGGAGAAGGGACGTCTTAATTACCTTCCCCACCTTTCAGGGGAGAGGCGGAGGCCCGGCGAAGTTAAGGGAGTGGTCCTCAGCCCCAGCGAATTCATTGGGAGATTACTTTCTCACTGCTTGGCCTGTGAGTGTCCCACACGACAACGTGGAGAGGCCTGGTTACCCCTTTCACACACCGTAGATATACTGGGCGGCTCACTCCCTTTTCAAGGAGAGTCTGTTTCTTTGGGTCCTGAAGTACCCCATTCTGCATATTTCGGATGTGTTTCTGATTATTCTTTTCCTGTCTTCTTGGTCTGAAAAGTGAGTGCTTGTGTTTCCTTGGGAACCGTCCCTGCCCAAGTCTCCCCCTCCACACTCTGGGCAATCACATAGATTATCAAGGAACCACTACCACATAAAAGTGACAGTTCCTGAGTCTTTAGCTTCTAACTCTGGCCTCTTCCCTAGGCACTGGACAAATATGTCAACTTCCTGAGGACCTCTTCCCTGGATTCCAGAAGTTCCATCCACTCCTAATGTACTTCTCCCCTCACTGAAAGCTGGAATCTTCACTGTTTTCCTTAATTTATTTGATGTCAGCACCATCTGCCCAGACACCTTGAAATGCATGGTTCCTCTTCCTTACGTGTCACATAGAACTGGATCACCATGTCTTGGTTTGGTCCCTTCAATCTATTTTTTGAAATTTATTCCTCTCTCTTTCTCATTCCTACTGCCACTGCCCTGTGTATTTAAATGGCTTCTCTAGTGTGCCTGTGGAATTCTTGAGAGCATATTGAGGAAGTGGGCAAGTGATATATCCACTCATGCATTCACTTACTAATTAACTCCACAAAAATTTACTGAGACAAGTAGATCTCACTGCTACTTGGAAAAACTAGGTTCATCCTTTTGAGAAAATTATATTTGACCTGGAAATCCTAGTTCTTTCTCTCATGGGCTAGGTTAATGAACTATGTATCATGTATCTCTCAAATCTTAGAATGTTCAGATTGCATCTTTAGCTGTTATGTAGCCAGAGATCAAAGATTAAATGACAGTTCTTATAGATAATTCCTAAGTAACCTCTCTCAAAGCTGCCACCTAGTATTCTGCTGAATAAATGCTTACGACTTTGAAAAGATGTTTTGGCCACTTGCTGATCTGTGTTATATTAGTTGTTTCCAAGAGTAACTGTGGTAGAATTTCAGCAAAATAATAGTTTATTCCTGGTAATTGAAGTAGTGTTTTTTCCTCTTTGTGTACTTATTCATGTGAAATGGTTCCAATTTATAAAATTAGTTCTTGTTTGATGAAATATTTATGAGTATATTCAGTATCACATTTATCAAATAGTTTTTGATGAAATGAATAATGATAAGTAGAACTGGACCCATTATGGAAATGAGCAAGTGAAAAATATTCCTGCAGAAATAGATTTCCTTTAGCTAGCCAACTCCTTTGGTGCATTTAAAATGTGATTAATTTTACAAAATACCAAAGTATGGACATGTTTCAAGAACATACACTAAGTGCCCAGTAAAGTATACTTACTGTGTATGATAGTGATGAGGAATTTATTCATGCTAAAGAATAGTCTAATTGTGAGACTCTATAATTTCATCTTGGTAGGCCCAGAGAAATGTTGATGGTTGGTTTATCTAAAGTTTATCATTTCCCCCAAAATAAATGTGGTGGATTAAAGATAACTTCAAATTCCTTGCTTTCCATCCTATCGAAAGATGGAACCCAATTATTTTCCTCCTAAACACAGGATGGCCTGTTTTGACCAATAGGATGTGGCAGAAGTCAGTCTATTTTGTGTCTAAGGCGAGGGCCTCAAAAGATCTACGGCTCCACATGCGGCAGGGTCTCTCTCTTTTTTTTTTTTGGTACCAGGCATCGAACTTAGGATCTTGCGCTTGTGAGGGAGGTGCCATAACCACTGAGCTAAATCCCTGGCCAACTGCAGGCCCTCTTGCAAGCCAGGATCCATGTCAAGAGTGTAATTGCCCTAGACCGGCATGCTATGAGGAAGTTAAAGCTAACTATGTGGTGTGGAGTGGAGACTGGAGAGAGCAATTGGCCGCCAGGGAACCCAAGGTGCCAGACAGTACATGAAGTTTTTCCTGATTCTTCTAGCTCTGCTGGGCCACCAGCTCAGTGCCAGTGAGTGCCTGACCCAAGCAGATGGTGCCTGGAGCGGGAATATTCACCTATCCCTGTCTGAGTTCCTGATTCTCAGAGTTGGGAGCAAGCGAAACAGTAATTTTTTTTAAGTTTCTCCTTTTCAAGGTAGTTTTTTACAGAGCAGTAGGTAATCAAACAATTGGCTTGTACCACCCACCGTCTCCCCTGAAGAAAAGTTAACTTCAAAACCAAATTGACTGATGAACAAGAGAATCAGGGCAGAGCAAATATTTTCTAGGGCATCCAGGCCTCTCTTTCTCAGGCTTCTTCTTGTTGGATCTGGATATCATCTGCCTTCCCAGTCTGAGAATCCTTTGTTCTCAATGTTTCTTTTTTTTGAACATGATTTCTCTATTATTATGATGCCTTTGTCAGTTCTTTTGCTTACATCTTATATCAAATTAAAACTGGTCACCAATAAACACTCAACAGAGCCATTCAACAAAAGTGTTCTGAGTTCCTGTGTCCTAGTGCATTGTTCCAGGCACTGGTAATGCAAGTGCAAATGTGTGAAAATGATTGTTTCCCCTACAGAGCTTATCCTTCTATTAGGGGGAGCAGAGTCATGTTCAAATAATTATAATGCGATCATAGACTATGCTGGCTGCTGGGGACACAGGAGTGACTTTTTTTGGCTTGGTGGAAAATTTCATAGGGAGAGTGACAGTAGCTCTTGGCCTGGGAGAATAAGCAGGGGCTTGGTAGGAAGAGAGGTTTAACGAAGTTATTCTAACCAGAGGCAGTAGTATCTTGGTCTATTTCTTGCTGCTATAACAGAATACCTTAGACTGGGTAGTTTATAAAGAATAGAGGTTTATTTCTTAACATTCTGCAGGCTGAGAAGTCCAAAATCCAGGGCTGTATCTGTGGCATGGGCCTTCTTGCTGTGTCATAACATGGTAGAAGTGAGAGAGGACAGACTCACTCCTATAATGAGCCTTATATCATGTTAGCTAACCCACTTCCAAGATAACTACATTAATCCATTCATGAGCTCAGAGTCATCATGACATAATTAGCTCTTAAAGGTCCCACTTCTCAGTGTTGATACATTGGGGATGAAGTTTCCAACATGTGAACTTTGGGGACACATTCAAGCCACAGCAAGTGGCATGAGTGAAAGTCTCTGATGAGCTTGGAGGCCCGCAAGATCTGATGCTGGAGCATACAAAGAACCTGGGCAGATGGTACTGGAAAGGCCGTCTGTGGTCTGGTTGTTTTTGGATATTCACTCCTGAGCAAAGTTTCTCTTTTAAAACCAGCAAAGCATGGAAAGTTGAAGGGAATTTTCATACATGTGTTCATACACCATTGGTTGGGGATCTGTTTCTTACCATCATAGGTACTGTGACCATCTGCTCCTGTAACGTTGATGTTCATACATTGTTCATGTAATGTTGTGTGGAAGGAATAAAAAACAGATGAACAACTCAAACCATAAATTCAGATGAAAGCTGTTGATGACCTGAAAAGAAGCTTATCACTTACCAATTAAAAATAGAATATCCTTAGATTCATTTTGTCAACTGTTCAACTCTTGGGAAGTGTACTATTTGCAGAAAAAAAAGGAAATATAACTTTTTTCCCTTAAATTCTTTTATTGGTACATTTTAGGTATACAATACATTTACATTTATCATTGGGTATTTGTACCTGTACATGATGTATCTTGGTTCTTATTTTTTCCCTATTCCCTGTCCACCCTTCCCTATTTACAAAGTCTTTGTTCCCATTTTTTCCTTTTCTCATAATTTTCCCTTTCCCTTCTTTCCTTTCCCCAACTCCCCCCACTTCTCCTACCCCTTTGGAGCTTTTCTTCCCATTTCAAAGTATCAATTATTCATTTTAATCATTTTAATCCTTATTTACACTTTCTGTTTCTCACACCAGAGAAACTATTTGGTATTTACACATGTGTGTCCTATTTATTTCACTTAAGAGTACGGCCTCAATATGTATCCATTTAGCTATAAATGTCTCTAGTTTGTCATTCTTTATGGTTGAGTAGTACTCCATTTTAATAAAAAACCCCACCTCTTTATCCAGTTTCCAGATGATGGGCACTTAGGCTGTTTCCAAGCTTTAGCTATTACAAATTGTGCTGCTATAAACGTGGGTGCACATATATCATTGTGGTATGATTCTTTTAATTCTTTTTGGAAGATACCCAGCAGGGGAATAGCTGGGTCAAATGGGACCTCGAATCCTACTTTTTTGAGGTATCTCCAAAAATATGGAATACTTCACAAATTTGCATGTCATCCTTGCACAGGGGCCATGCTAATCTTCTCTGTATCTTTGCAGTTTTAGTATATGTGCTGCTGAAGTGAGCACAGGAAATATAACTTTGGAGAGATGCCTTTCTTAGGCCCAGGGAGAAGAGTAGGAACAGCTCCCTAAATACTCAGAAAGGTTTCTATTGTAAGAGCAAACTGCCGTGTCTCTCAATTTGTGCTGTGTCAGGAATAATTACACACTCTCTTAACACCAAATTAAGCATTGCTTAATTTAAGTTTATCTGGTTACAATTCTGTGAGGTCTCAATAGGTTGCCCTTTAGTTATAGTTAGTTATAATTTAGTTATAGTTTAGTTATAATTTTAAAGTATGAACACTGACAAGAAGGGTGTTCTCTTCAGCAGTTTTTATGTGAGAGATTCTAAGAAGTAGAAAATGAAGTTAACCATCTGTGCTCCATCACTGTCCTGTCGAATGCTTCACCTCAGCAGATAAACCAGCCATTCACATGTTTGCAAAGGACCTACTGTGCGCCAAGAAGGAAGGGAGCTCTTCTTGCCAGCGAGGGGAGAATAGTGCAATGGAAGAAAAAATGGCGGCACCAAGGGAAGATCCGGGCATGGCTGATTCACAGGTAAGCCTGTAATTTGTTCTTTTGTGATATTTATTTTGAACCACATGTAAGGATTCTGCTAGCTTTGTAAAGCAATTTGCAAACTTTTAAAACTTTTTATGCCTTGGTATATTTTGTATAAGCCAGGGAATGTCCTCTTCCTCAACTCCGTGGGCACAGCTGATAGGAACACTTTATGGGACTGCCTTCCTGCTTGGAGGTAATTTGTCCACAATGCTTCCCACCCCCTTGCTTCTTTCATGGAAATTTGTCTCTTTGGGTTTTCTACTTCTTCCTTAGACATTTCTAACACTGAATATATTTAATTTGTTAATTTACATAGTCTTGGTTAAATTTCAAGAGTTACAACTAATGGAATAAAACTAGATAATTTTTTAAAATCAATTATTAAAAGTCAAGGAAAGTATCCGTGCTGCTTCACCCTCATGGACTGGAAATTGAAGCCCTGTACCAGCCACAACCCAGAGCAGAATGAAAATCCCTGTGTTGGTATCTGAATGAAGATTCTTAAAGGTCAGTACATCTCTTTAGTCTAAAAGAACCTTAACAATCACAATGGAATGTGAAAGAGATGAAGACGCTGGAAAATTATTTGGTCTACTCTGTGATTTGTCTAGTGTGATGCAAATTACTCCAACCAGTAAACAAAGGCTTGAATCTGAGTAGTTTTCATGAAATAGGCATAGGCATGGTGTACATGGCAGGTGCTAGTGGCTCCAGGTATATACAACAATTTGAATATAAGACCCACTGGAATGCTTTTCTTAAAAGAAAGAGTCAGTGCAAGGTAATAGAAGCACCCAGAATTATGGTCTGTGGACCAGAATTTAAATCCCAATTCTATTATGAGCAAGTCTGGGACTGTGGATAAGTGCTTCTTAATCTTTCTGAACTGTAGGTCCAGCATTTCTAAAATGAAGATAATGACACTTACCAGGATTGTTGCAAAGACATAAATCAATAGAGAAAATGTAAAAAGATAAGGTGCCTTGCAATTGTAAAGTAACTTGAAAATGAGTTATTCATGCAACAAGCATTTGTTGAGGGATTATCGTACAAGTCAACTGTATTAAGGGCTACAACAACTTACCAGATGCGTCTTTTGGTGTTTCATACCATTTCAGTCTACTGGTTGTGAAGTTTCTGTGGGAAAGCTTTTCTCTAAAACAATTCTGTTTTGTTAGTAATATTTCCTTATTGTATTTTTCAGATTTTAGAAATAGGCAAGGATTTTAAGTATGAAGGAGCTTGAAGATCTTTTTAACAGTTGTTCCTTGATTTTATTAATAAGGAGAGAACTGTGCCAAGGGTTCCTGCTTCGTTGAGACATAATGAGAGAAAAGTGTTCACAGGGCTGACTTGTTTAAGTGCAATTAAGCTAGCCTGTAATTTTTGTATTAAACTGCTGGTAGTTGGGAACCCAATATTTGGAACTACTCATTAAATAAATTACCTAGATTAAGGAGTTTTCCATGATTATAAACACAGGGAGGGAAGGATATCTGTGAAACCTGTGGTCTTTTAAAATAAAGACTAATACAAGGTTGCTGAAGAGGTAGGCCAAGATCCTGGCTGCAAGGCCTATGAAACTGTTGATTGGGCTCCTCCAATCCCAGGTGAGGATTCCCACAGGGCTCGGAATCAGAATGCTACTGCTGCCTGCAACCCCTTCTGAATGTGTGACTATTGGCCAGCTCCTAAGGCCCTCTGATCTGTTTCTTTATCTCTAAGGAAGAGTTGGAACACTGATCTCAACAGGGTTGTTGTGGGGCCCTGATTCAGATTGCAAATTACGAGGGAAGCTGATTCAAAGAGGCCTTTGAGTTCGTCTCAGATGTCAATGTGGATAGATCCTCTGGGCCTCTGGTAAAATGCAGACAAGGCTTAGGAGACCCATAGTGTGGTCCCAATTCTGCTTTTCCGACAACCTCCTGAGCGATGTTGATGCTGCTGGCCTCCAGATCACGCTCTGATTAGTAAGAGCTTTAGCAGTAAAGAAAATTTTAGCCATTTGATTCAAACATCCAGGAAAAGTCTTAGCCTCAGGTAAGGTTTGATCTAGCTGCTTGTCAGGATTAATTGGAATTAATTGCTTAATTGCCCGGCATCTTTTTGCTTTTTCCTGTGTTCTGTAATGTTGGATTCGCTCTTAGGCTGGCTGTCCTCACAGTGCCAAGATGGCTTGGGTTTTGTTTCTGCCTTGCTTGTGGCCCTCAGAAAAATTTTCCCAATATTACCAGCCAAAGTGCTGAGATTTATTCTGATTGTATAAATGGAATGAACTGGTTTGAGTATGTGTGAAGATGAAAGAGGAGAGAAATTCCCAGAACCAATGGAAATAAGGGATGTAAAAAACAAAAAAAATGGGTGCTGGGAAGGCAACCAATGAATATCATCTATAGAGGCAAATAAGAAAGCTTTTGAACAAATCTATTTTAACAAATGTGACACATCAGTTTTCCTACTGGCTTTGAAACTTTTTTTTTGTAAGTCGTGCAGGCTTATTTCTACGCACATGGCAGGCAGCATTGGCCACAACTGGGTATCAACCTGGTGTGTACTGAGTGAGGTGTGCATTGGGGCATTAGCCCCTACAAAGCCTAAGATCATTTAGGTGACATGTAGTTAATAATTTAAAATTACTCAAAAAATAAAGTAGTTTTATTGAAGTTGAATGTGGTCTTGAGAACTCCTGAATTCAAAGTTAGTGTTAGAAATGAAGGTGCTCTGTTAGATTATACCCGCTAACTTCACAGTTGGTGTCAGAAGTGGGATTCTCTAGAATGATCCTGATTCACTGAAATGTGGTTTGGGAGGAAGGATGAAAAGGCTGTGGCTGATGAACTTTTGATTTCTAAATGACTATGTAGTCACCCATGGTATGAAATAGCAGGTGGATGGCAGTTACTATCGGTAAAAATTACCAATAAAATTTAACGTTGGGTCCAACTCCCAAGGAGTTAGCTTCCTGGATACATAAGTAATGGTAAAATAATAAGAAACAAGCTATTGTTAACTGTAAGAGTTAAAATGAAAAGTAAAATAGAGTGTTGGAACAGATCCTGGCTCTGCACCAAATTCAAATTTTTTTCTGATCTCATCTATGACCACAAGTCTCAGGGAACTCTGCTACCAAAGGGAAATCTATACTGGGTTATATTATGAAGAAGTTGTTTCATTTTATGCATTGGTGTCATCAGCCCTCTACAGAACCTTTATAAAAATGGGTGTGAGTGACTACCTTAGGAGAGATGTCATTGGTTTTGAATGCTGTAAAATGAAAGAGCATGTTTGAGTTGGTATAAGATTCGGTTTGCTGGTCAACAATAACGGGTATCTGTGTATGATCAGGACACACAGAAGTTACTCCTGAGAGAATAGCTATCTCAGGACACTGAATAACAGTGACTTTTTGTAAAGGTAGTTTATTCCAGGAAGAGGGGATGTCTATCCAGCTCCTCCTATAAAGGCCACGTGGAATGTTCCAGGGGAACAAATTGGTATGTTGTATATGCAAGAAAGGTTGGATTGGCTTTATGGTGATCACAGAATTCACCTACTGCATATGTGCTCTACCCAAGGCATGGTGTGGCTAATGGGGCTCCTTTTTCATGGGTACACCATGTAACATTTCCACTGCAATATCAAGCAACAGCCTGGGAGCCTGACCAAATTTGTTGTTTCAGCTTCCCCTGTAGTTTTGCAGATGCTAAGATATTAGAGTGATTCACAAGGACCTAGAGAAAGACAAAGGAGACAGTCAAGGGATTCCACCCATTAGGGTGGAAACCTTTGGATAGTTATTAAGAAATGGGGTGACTAAAGTGCCTATGGGATCAATCCTGTGACGGATTGAAGCAAAGGTCTTAATGGAGCACTCTTGGAAGTTGGGTGGAATGGTGGGCACCCCCTCAACATTGAAAGCCCCCAAACAAGTCTTCTTTATCCTAGTCTAGAGGAATTTGAAATGCTGGAAGACAGAGATGATAATGAGAAACTGGACTGCTAATCACCTGGGTGATGATCTGGCACATAACCAAGATGAAATTTTACAACAGGGCCTGAAACTTCTGATTTAATCCCAGCTGAGACCCCAAGGCCATATTTGCATATGTGGGTAAATAACTTTTGGAATTGGGGGAGAAAAAAAAATTTATGGTGCTTCTTGACATGGATTGTGATTTTAAAACCTGCTGATAAAGTCTCCTGTTAGTTTGGGAGGATATAGAGATGCATTGTTCAATGGATTAAGGTAAAATTGGGATGTTTACATAGACTCTTTGTGAAGTTATATTCTAAAAACTAAAGATTCCTTCTAGAAGTGGAAGGTTTGAGTAACAATAAATGACAAATGGAGAGAAGGAGAAATAGTAGCTGAGGGTAGATGAATGAATAAATAGGTTGTTATAATGAGCAAAATCCAACATAGTCATGCACTGAATAGCCAGCATTTTTGCCAATGATGGACCAGTGATACAATATTGTACAGTGGTGGTAAGATTATGGTGGAAGGGAAAGGCTCCTACCACCGACTGATGTCACAGCCATTGTGAAGTCATGCAGCAACTCACTATACACACGTCTGTGGTGATTTTGGTGTGAACAAACCTCCTGCCTTCCCTGTCAAATACAAGTATAACACATACTACTTGCTAATGATAACAAACAATGTTTCTTGTCTATATATTTACTACACTGCTCTTTACATCATTATTTTAAAGTGTATTGCTTCTACTTATTCGAGAAAAAAATTTACTGTCAAACAGCACGCCAGCAGCAGCCTCATACGTCTCATTTACTGAATCTCATGGTTGTGTCATTTTCTCTTGTACATCATTTGATCTCAAGGTGTTTTGTTCAATATGGCCATAGGAGCAATGGCTAAATCAAATCATATAGCCTTAGATGTGCAGAAAGCTAAACCACCCAGGTTTGAAATTGCCTAAAGATATATTTTTCAGAAAACAAGGTATGATCAAAAGATACAGTGAATGTTTAAATTTTAAAAATTTCATTACAGTAAAAGACACATTACCATTAATTCCTGTCAAAATACTTCTTGCTTCTAACACACTTATCCCATAGTTCTTGCCACATTCCTTGAAGTCTTCTTTCAAGAAGTTCTTGGCATAGTGGTGCACTATGTGCTGTAATCCCAGCACTGGGGAGGCTGAGGCAGGAAGATCACTGTGCACCTGAGCTACAAAGTGAGAGAGACCCTGTCTCAAATAACAAAAAACAAAAAAACAAAAAAAGAAAAGAAAAGAAAAAGAGTGTCTTAAGGACTGGTATCTAGAATATATAAAGAACTTAAAAAAATCAGACCCCCCCAAATTTAAAGACCCACTTCAAAAATGGTCATCTGAAATGAACAGACATTTCTCAGACAAAGAAGTAAAAGCAGCAAATAAACATATGAAAAATATGTTCAACATCTCTGGTCATTCGAGAGATGCAGATGAAAACAACACTGAGATTCCCCCTCACTCCAGAAAGAATGGCTGATATCAAGAAATCAACCAATAACAAATGCTGGTGGGGGTGTGGGGAGAAAGGAACCCTTCTCCATTGTTGGTGGGAGTGCAGACTGGTGCAACCACTGGGGAAATCAGTATGGAGACACCTCAAAGAACTAGGGCTAGAGGTCCCATTTGACCTAGCTATTCCCCTGCTGGGTATCTTCCCCAAGGAATTAAAAGAATCATACCACAACGATATATGTGCACCCATGTTCATAGCAGCACAATTTGTAATAGCTAAAACTTGGAAACAGCCCAAATGCCCATCAACTGGAAACTGGATAAAGAAAAAAATTTTTTTTATAAAATGGAATACTACTCAGCCATAAAGAACGAGAAACTAGAGACATTTATAGCTAAATGGATGCATCTTGAGGCCATACTCTTAAGTGAAATAAATAGGACACACATGTGTAAATACTGAATAGTTTCTCTAGTGTGAGAAACTGAAAGTGTAAATAAGGATCAAAATGTATAATAGATAATGTGAAACAGGAAGAGAAGGTCTAAAGGGGAAAAGGAAGTGGGAGGAGTAGGGGAAAGGAAAGAAGGGAAAGGAAAAAATATGAGAAGAAGGAAAAATGGAAACAAAGTCTTTGTAAATAGGGAGGGATGGAGGGGTTGAAGGGAGGGCAGGGGAATGGGGAAAAATAAGAATCAAAATATATCATATAAAGGTACACATTCTCAGTGATGAATGTCATCATATTGTATATCTAAAATGTACCAATAAGCTCAATGGAAAAAAGAAAAAGAAAAGGAGTGTCTTATGTTGTTCTATCTTTCATGGCTCCACGTCCTGAATTAATTCAACATATTTAGCTTTCATGGTCATTTTTACTTTGAGTAAGAGTCAGATATCACAACGTGCCAGATCTGGTTAACAAGATAGATGATGACACAGAGTAATGTTTTTGCGAGTCTGTCCTTCTATTGGATGGCACCTGACAGCAAATTCACTGTATTTCTGAGTGAGACGCCTCATAAAGACTCTCCTGAAAGAATACCAGAACTGCTTCAGAAAGTGGCAAGAACAATTGAGATAAGTTAACAATTGAGATAAGATTGAGATAATTTTTCAATGCAAAGGGGAGCATTTCAAGGGGGATTAATGACAATATGTCTTTTACTGTGCATGTTTTTAAAATTGTGTATTTCAATCATCCTTTGTACATCTGAAGAGGTGAACTGGTACATGAGCTTTACCCTGGTGCGTGGAGAGAAGTTCAGAGGAAGAAAATAATATTATCTCAGCATAAGTATACCAGATTCCAGAAAGGGAAGGGTGTGTCATTCCCACCACATGGTGAGGCTAAATTCTGAGGAAACAGCCCCACCTTGAGATGTGAGGCCTTATGGCATGTTCACACCAGATCATGCCTAGCTGTGACTACCACTTCATGTAATCCAAGTGACTGTACTAGGCGCACCCAATATAGTGAGTATAAGACATGTGTTCTGACTGCATTTGGGTTATTAATACATAATGACAACCTATATGGTAGAAAAAACCCACACTGTGCTACAAGACAGAAAAAGGGCTTTCGGGAAGAGAGGTTCTAATCCAGGCTCCAGGGAACAAGCCAATTTGCTTTGAATAAGGACTGACATTTGGAGGAAGAAGACATGATGATGAGAGTAGAGGGAATTCTCTTCCAAGAGGAAGGCCAGGGCTGGAAGTCAGGCTGGAAAGGTGGTGAGGCTTTAGTAAAGCTGACCAGGCAGACCCAGCAATACTGCTAGGCAATGCTAGGATGCACTGTTGGGAAAAGTCAAGGACTTGGATCCAGTGTGGTCTGTTGCCTGCTTTAATAAGGGGGAGGCTGAGTAGCCATGGGAAAATGGCACTCCATCCTGGCATTTGAGGCCCAAGAAGCACACCTGTTGGAATCTATTGGCCTTCCAAGCCTTTGAAAGTGGCCTCTAGGCTCACTTGTGATTTATGTTCATGTAGTGTGACTATCTTTGCTTCTAGGTTAGGTCAAAATAAGAGAGCCTGCCTTACAGTCATCGGAGATAGGAACTGTTCTGAATATCACCCACATCCTTTCAGTAGGAGGGTGGTGGCTTCTGCTATATAAAGCAGGCCACGGAAAAAGGTCTGACCACAAGCCTATGAACCAAGACAGAGTGAATGGCTCTGTCCCTAGCTGACTTGGACCCTAGAATTAGCCAGGTCATAGCTAATTGTTATGTGATCTACCCATAAAAATATCTGTTACATGTGTGTGGTGGTTAATTGACTAATTGTCAACTTGAGTGGGAAATGCCCAGCCGAATTGAATCAGCATGGTTCTGGGTGTGGAAGACCGACTTTAAGGAGGATTGTAGTGTGAGTGATATAAAAGGAGAATGAGAGGGAAGGATTTCAGCTGATTTTCTTTGGAGGAGCTTCAGCTGTTCTCTTTGGAGGAGCTTACGTCTTTGTCCTGGATGTCATCTCCCAGCTTTTGGTGCAGATTCTTTCGTTTCCAGCACTGGCTTTCAGTCTACCGGTGCAGACTCTATCTTCTAGCGCTGACCCTTTGGTGTTCCATCTCCGATCTTTTGTCCTCCTGATGAGGACTCATGGGACATTGCCCTGGGCTCCAGGCCTTTGGCAGTATCCTTTGGCTCTCTAGCAGGATGGATCATTTGCAGTCTTTCATATTTGACTCTGTGGAAGGCCATTGTAGGCCAATCTTGTGAATTTCTCTGATCTGCATCCCATCTGATTCAGAGCATGTGCAGTCTTTTGAGGAGCCTTACCCCAGCCCTGCAAGCTCTTGTAAGCAGTGACTAATACAATGGGCAGTGGTCAATTGTGTTGTGAAAGCACATAAAATACCCTGTAATTCTTAGTGATTTGTTCTGTAACGGGACAGAATTGAATTGTACTTTGGACATATATAATTGATATGATGTAGCATTGACATTGTTGGTAAGATTTGACTATCATTTTTCTTATAACACTGATATTGACAATCAAATATATGGGAGATTGTGTTAAAACTTCCTACGAATTTGTGGTGGAGGTCCTTGGACCATAGCAGATGGGGGATTTGGGACACATGGAATCTGCTCTGCTTCTGAAGGACTCCAGAGGGGCTCCAAAGCCAATGTTATCAGCTCTGGAGGGATTGGAGACTAAGGATCAGCCATATGTGCATTTTACCATGAGCACACAGTAAAACACTCTGGACACCAGGGTTCCAGCCAGGTTCCCAGGCTGGCAGTATCCCATGCTTAATGTCACACATTCTTGCCAGGGTGGTTAATATGGTCCACAGCTCTATAGGAAGAAGACAACGGGAAACCTCCCGGACACTTTCCACATGTCCCTTCCCCGGGTTGATTTTAGTCTATCTCCTTTCACAGTAATAAACCATAACCACAATTATTACAGCTCTCAGTGAGTTCTTCTAGTGAATTATCAAAGCGGAGGGTGGTCTTGAAACCCCTGAAGCCTGCAGTTAGTGTCAGAAGTGAGAGAGTTCTTGTGAACTCTACTCTCAAACTTCACAGATAGTTTTTTTATTTTATTGAGACCATGCTTTCCCCTCCCAACACCACCATCCACTTCAAATATGTCTCTGCAACAACCATTATCCTTTAAATGGTTCCTTAGATGCCATTCCAAGTATGGCATAATCTGTAGTAAAGTATCATTAAGATGTTAATACAGATGTATGTGTGAATTAAAAAGTGACTCTAAATGCACAGTAACCAATTTACTTCACATTAATAATTCAGCTATTTTTATTTGTTTCTAAACAAAAAGCAAAGAGGACCCAGTCCCCAGAGTAATTGTAATAGTGAGCACAATTTTTATTAAATCCAAAGAAAGTCTCTTAAAGTTCTTGGATTATGAAAGCCACCAAAATTCACTTCTCTTTTTCCTATCAGATTTCTCCTTTTAACACTTTTCCCCTCAAACTCAAGTTAGAAGTAGACAGCTAGGGTCGGGGATTTAGCTCAGTGGTTCTGCTGCCTGCCTCGAAAGTAGAAGGACCCGAGTTCGATCCCTGGTACCAAAAAAAGAAAAAAAAAAGAAAAAGAAGTAGACAGCTGACAAGCCCTTCCCTCCTGAATCTCAGCCTGGGGCAAAAGAGATGACATCATTTGGTGTCCTTAAATATTATTCCTTTTAAAAGGAAATTAAACACAACCCTAACTAGAGTACTATTTATTCTATTCCATCTGTTTCAGATAAGTGCAGTAAAGTGATTGGAGATGAAATAAAAAGAAAGAAAATGGCAAGGCACGCTACACAAATAATTTTCAAAGGCCTCATAAATTACACATTTTTAGGATCTTCATGCTCCAGAATACTGGGCATCTGTGATTCACAAGGCATTCCTACAAACTAATAGTTCTGGCCCCACCTTTTTGTAACTGGCCAAGCTGGCAAAGAGAGAGAGGGGGTGGGGGGGGGAGAGAGAGAGAAATAAAGAAGTCAGAAATCCTGATGAGTGCCAGAACCAGAGCTGGTTACCCAGACAACATTTTTGTGTTTTTCCATTTTCACATGCCTTGGTATTGGATTTCAGTTGTGGTTATTTAACTTATAGGTGGATGGTGGATTCAGCTTTTGCAGTAGGTCACAGTCATTTTTCTACCGATGTGGCAGTTCCTCTCATAGCACATTAATCTCACCCTGTCAGGTGTTCCACTTTAGGACAATCCAGTTCTATGACTGTCTAAACATACAGAGCAGACAAAACCACCTGGTGATGGTTAGACTGCAGGAAATATAGCTCACTTGAAATAGAATTCATGAAAACTTTCTAATCACACTTCAAGGTCACCACAAATATTTAATACACTTTAAACATTTTAGACAAATTTGGGAAACATTTCTATTTTAAAATGCAATGGTTTTGAACTTGGTGATCCTCATTTTTACCCAATTTGTAACTGAGATCACAAGAAAATAATTTAAAATCTAGTTATACAAAAATATAAAATATGTACCTATTCAATCTTCAGTACCAAAAAAAGTACCCAATAAAATTTTTATATGTGCAAGTTAGTATAGCTATTTATGCTTATATTCTTGCAAAAACATAGAACACATAGTAAAATTTCAAATTATATACCCTTCAATACAACCTCCAAAAAATGAAATTCAAAATTCACCATTAACTTTACTGGTCTAGTGGGGCTTTTATCTGGAAGGAAGTCTTCTTTGTAAAAATCCCCTTGTGGTGACTGCTACAGCATAGGTATTTGTAGCAGGAAGCATTTATTACTGAGTGCTGTGTAACAACTTGGTTGTCTAACCATTTCTCCGTGGTGCTCTTGAGTAAACTTTTCAGCATATGTGTTGATCTTCAGGTGGCATGAACATATTATATGCTTACCATATTATTAGTTCATCAAGAAGAATTAATTCATCAATAAGAATTACTCAATACCAATGAGATTCTGAAATCTCACAATTGTACTCAATTATAAATTACTTATTCAAATGATGCAGAATTTGCATGAGTTAATTTTTTTGGCAATCATCAAAATGAAACATAAAATTAAAAAAATGAGACTTACAGAGAAATTCAAAACTGAAAATATTGTCACATGGTCCTTAGAATTTCTGGACATGGGTTGAGAAATATTCTTTTATAGATTTACATGCACGTGCATTTTGATTTAATAGCACTTGATCTACTAATGATTTTCATCATGAGACAATTTAAATATTTTGTGGGATTGTTATAAGAATCAATGAAACATTTTATGTAAAAATATTTTCCAAGCTACAAAGCATTGGAAGGATGAATTTTTTTTCTACCTCTTCATTTCCTTCATCCTGAAAGACTGTAAGACACACCCAGAATCTTACTGATATATTTTCCTTTCTAAGTTTTGCTGCCTTGGTCCCTTTTATTAGAGTGTCGAGCTATCACGCACTCCTTCAGGGTTTGCTTCACCTGATTACTTATTACATTGACAGTCACAGGTAGATACTTCATGATTTCCTGAATCACTGGCAAACTGTTTGAAATTAATCATTCAAAAAGGGGAGTACTAGAAAACTTCCCTTTGAAGTCCTAGAGTTTTAACTTATTCCACTGAATCTTATAGTTGTATTAAGGAAAGACATGGGAGCCATACATGGTACTCAGGATTATATGTGTAGGGGGACAGAAATGCTTCATAACTTTCTCTGCTGATTATAATTAAAAGAGAAGAAAAAAAATCAAGCACCAGGCTATGCTACTCTCTAGATACTTAATATGAACTTTCTTGATTGTGGATATTATTCTCCCATTAGGCAGAAAGGAAACATATCCAGAAAAGTTTAGCAACTTGCCTTAAAAGCATAGAGGGAGGTGGAGCAAAAGTTGACCCCAGAGCCCCAGACTACTTCCTGTGGAAGGGTAAGTGACCATGGATGGAAAGGACTGCAGACATGGTTCTGACAGAGAACACAAGCTTCCTAGGTTGGTGTTTGTCACAGTGATTGTGTCCTCACCTATAGTTTCCAAGGCAGAATTTCTTGCTCCCCATACTGGTTCCTAACTTCCTGTTACCCACTTTCCTCTTTTCAGCACTGTCCTAAGCATCAGCCTCTTTGCAACAGGCCAGTTGGCCTTGTGGACTCGCTTTGAGTTTGGTTTTCTCTCTTCCTATAGAAGTGACCTAGAGTTGGAGACTTTTGAATTCTTAAAATTGAGCACAGCTCTGGGGCACAGTCTGACTCCCACCAGCCAGCCTGAGACCACAGTGACAAAGTTACAAATGCTAACACTCATTTTGACACCAATGGGCCAGGTGCTTTGCTCACTGCTTTATAGGTATTATTTTATTTAATCCTCACTACAATTCTTTGTAGTATTTACCATCAGTGTCATTTTACAGACAACAACACAGAGGCAAAGAAAGATCCAGCAACTTTCCCAAGGCTCTACAGCTGTAGTAAGGCCACAGGAGACCTGGCTGTGTTGGCACAACCCCAGGGCTCTGTATCTTCCTGAGCAAATGGGTGAGTTCCTTTGACAGTGGATTCCCAGGCATGTGCTGTGTTTATCTGACTTCTTGGCTGAGGTTGCAAAGTATTGGTCTAGGAATCAAGCGTTCAATTTGCCATGAGTTTCCACAGCACAGAACTGGTCTCGGCAAACTGAATATTTAGAGTAAGGTTGACTTTTATTGCATGAAATGGTACTGGGCAGGTGGCTCAAAGCCCATCCTGAGTGTCATATCGATGCCTCAGACTCTACCTAAAAGGACCCCAAACATTGTCTCTGAGCAGCTAAGCTATCAGGAGGTACTGCTTGGGGCTGAGCTGTGTTCCTCACCAAAACTCCTGTGTTGAAATTCTAACCTGGCTGTCTCAGAATGTGACTGTATTCATTTGTTAATTGTTTGGGCTTTTCTTGGTGCTGGTGATTAAACCCAAAGCCTCCCACATGGTAAGCACATGTGGTACCACTGAGCTATAACCCAACACTCCAGAATGGGATTTTATTTGGAGATAGAGTCTGTAAAGGGTGATGGAGGTAAAATGAAGGTGGGTCATCATCTCATATGACCAGTCTCCTTATAAGTAGAGAAGGTTAGGACAAAGACACACACAACAGGAAGACCATATGAAGGCATAGGAAGAAGGTGACCATCTGCAAGCCTAGGAGAGAGACTGAAATGAACCAGGCTAACTCCTGGAGAAATGGATTTCTGTTGTTTAGGACACTTGGTCTGGGTACTGTGCTATAGCAGCCCTAGAAAACCAATGCTCTGTTTGGGTGGAAGGCCACAGAGCCTGCCTCTCTTTGCTTACAGTACAGGGAGCTCTGGGGCCATGGGTTGCCCCCTGGGCCATGCACACCACCAGCCACTCACTGTGGAGAGCTGGGCTCTGCTCAGGGCTGTGTCCCGACCTGGGGCAGGAGAACCGTAGCCAAGAGGGGGTGCGGCCTTTCGTGGAGTCATGGAGAGGACCAAGGGAGTCACGGACAGGACCAAGGGAGTCACATCCGGGCCTTGTTACCCAAACGCAGCACTTATGCCCAGCCACGTCTGAGTGCTCAGCCACATCTGAGTGCTCAAAGGTGGGAAACTGCGCTGAAGGTCTAGGTCCTTCCCTGATTTTCTGAATTCATTTCAGCTCTGACTCCATCGAGGCACAAGGGAGCCCCAGTGGTGACCACTAAGGGTGCTTTGCTTGTCTGGGCTGTAGAGATTTTATTTGATTGACAAAATTTAAAAAATGTGGAACTGTTGTCACATTCATCATAGGGAATTTGTACCTGTACGTGATATATCTTGATTCCTTTTTTCCCCATTCCCCTCCCCTCCCTTCAACCCTTATTCCCCTCATTATTTACAAACCTTTATTTCCTTTGTATCCTTCTTTTCTCATTTTTTCTTTTGCCTTCCTTCCACGTGTAAATATTGCATTGTCTGTCTGGTGTGAGAAATTGAAAGTGTAAAGAAGGCCCAAAATGTATAATAGATATTGTGAAATAGGAAGAAATTGTTCCAAAGCAAAGGGGAGCTAGGGAGAGGAGAGGGGAAAAGGAAGGAAAGAAAGGAAGGAAGGAACTATTTTTTTTTTTTGTATCTGCATGCGGTATCACAAATTCATATTGGCAGAAAGTATGTACTGACTTCTGCTGTTGTTTATAAAAATTTCAAGCCAGTTGTGATGGCACACACCTATAATCCCAGCACTCAGGAGGCTGAGGTGGGAGGATCCCTGTGAGTTTGAAGCCACCCTGAGGACACAGTGAGTTCAAGACCAGCCTGAACTGCATAAGGAGACCCAGTTTCAAGTCCCTCACCCTCAAATTAAAAAAAAAAAGTTTGTGAAATTCATGAAGTAGAGAAAAACATTTAAAAAATTGCCTGTAAGGTTATGATTTGGAAATAACCATTCATTTAACATTTTTCTGTTTGTACTATGTATACAGAATAAATATGTAGTTGCATAAGTCAGATTATATTCTAAGTAGGCTTTATTCTATTTTCATTCAAATGTTACAGATATTTTCTTATGCAATATAATGCAATTCTTCATAAGGACATTTGCAAGCAACATGATATTCTATTTAAGGAAATACTTTCAATGTTTTAACGAATTCTTTATTGTTAGCAAGTTAGTTTGTCTCCAGCCTTTTTCCTGCTCTTTAAGTAGTGTAATTATTACACTGATACAAATTTGAGCTTCAGTCTCATTTTTTGAGAAAGTTTACCTGGAAGCTATTCTATTATTTCTAGTGGAATACTTTACTTTTAGAAAGTTGTATTTTCTCAAAGCCACTCTAAATCAAGAAGTGTTTCTTCAAAGAACCCTTAGTTCTTCATTTCATTTTTTCTCTACCAATTATGCCCGAAGACCCTCATTTGGAGACTGCTGAAAACTGTCCGAGCAACCAATTAGTAAGTTGAGAAAAACTACATTCAGTTATTTACATTGAATTTCCTTAGCTGCAGCCAAACTGAGATGCCCAGAATTCATCCAAAATTAAGATTATGTTGCTTATTTGGTTTTGATGTTATTTCCACATCTGACCATACCCTACTTTGGCTGCCTTTACAGGGACCCTATTTTGCTCAAAGCTGCCTTTAGCAAATTTGAAAAGGAGAAAGAGACTGGGATCCTGGGGAAACAGCAAGATAGTTCTTCACAATGTGCTAACTGGTTATTGCTTTTCACTCTTTCCTAGAGGTGTGTGTTGTGTGTGTGTGTGTGTGTGTGTGTGTGTGTGCGTGCATGCGCTAGAAAGGAGTTTCCTTTAGGTGTTTTAGTTATTCAGAGTCCCACAGTATCTGAGGCAGCACCAGAGAATATCTCAAAGCATAATGGATCTTCCCAACCTAACTGGGACATATGCCTCTTACCCCAATACTCTAAGCTTGTCCGCCATTTCATTCTCAGTACTCAATTTATGATTTTCCTAAGAGCTGCAGATTCAATTAACAAAGAGCTAGAAAATATAACTCAACAGTATTATGGCCATAACAAAGAAAAGTCTCCCTTTGCTGATTTGTGGCATCAATGTTGGCTTCTCAAGACTGGTCACTCATGGAAGATGTGTTTATCCATCCCTTCCAGCCCAGCCTACTTCATATCATGCCCTGCTTGCCATGCTCAGAGTCAAAAGTGCATTTTCCTTGCTTCTGATGAAAAGGAACAATGACTTTTGGGATCAGACTGAGAGTGATTCTCTTTGAAGCTTTCACAAAGCCAGCAAGAATTTCACACCATTTTGAGTGCTGCAGGTGAAGAATTTAACAGCTGGTGGGAGTGCAAATTAGAGCCAATTATAATTTGATTGACCTGCCTTGACAATAAAACTGTCTTCCTTAATTTAAAATGCCTAGCAGGATCCTCTCTGCCCTGGAAATGTGGTGATTTCAAATGAAGAGCAGCTCAAACCAGAAAATTCTTTATAACAATGCTGACAGTAATAAAGATTTATTTATATAGTTCTCTTTTTTCCTCTTGGACTTAGATGACTACATTCAAATTGAACACTAAAGTATGTACAGGAATGAGAATGGCTGAGGCTTGGCAGAAATGTGTCTCAAGGCTGATGGTAGCAGAAGGGGAAAATGTATGAACATTCTGGAAAATTTCAAAGAAAGGGGAAATGCCTCAGTTCCAACGTGGAACACCAGGTGTCATAATATTTGTAAAGAAACCAAATGTACATTTGAAAAGCTTGTTCTTTGAAATTATTTTTAAATGGCATAGTGAGAAAGCACTTTTTTATGCTTATGTTTGATTTTAGGAGCAAATTTATCCTGTCACCTTGTTTAAATAGGTCAAGGAAGGTGGAGTGCCCTAGGTCACCCTCAACCTACTCTTTATGCACTTCTCACAGTAGCTCGGGTTTATCTAACAACTCACAGTGTATAAGGAAAGGAGTTGGTGGTTTTGCATTTTCTGCTTTGCCTTGAGTTTTACCTTTGGTCATCTCTATTGACCTCTCCTTCTGGTGCTGTGGTCCTGGAAGGCAGGTCTTGGAGCAGAAACTCCTGTCATCGCCCAGCAGAGATGGAAAGGTCTTCTCTCTAATCCTACCTCTGCTGCTTAGGGTTGGCTTGATCCTGGACAATTTATCCTCAGTGAGTTTCAGGGTTTTCATCTGAGAAAGGGGAAGCAGCAAAACCTACCTGTTGGGGTGTGGTGGTGATTACTGAGGGACCATATGCAAAAATGCTTGGCTCTCAGGAACCTGTGAGGTCCTGTTTCTCATCTCCACTGCTGAGGGTGCCTGGCCTTTTTTCTTCTTGTTGCCAGTGTGCCTTCTGGAATGCCTTGGGGGAGAGGGAGGAGGACAAGGAGGTCTGTGCTTGCCTTCTACATAGGTGTTGTGGTTTATATCCAGACTTTTCCCAGGAGCTTCATGCACCCTTAGGCGGGTCTTGCAGAAGGTGATTGGATTATGGGAGCTGATAGCTGATTCGCTGGTAGGAGATGGGGTCCAGTCAAAAGAGGGGGGTCACTGGAGGCGTGGCTTAGAGGGGTTTATCTCCCTCCCCAGCTCCTCCCTAGAATATTCTCTGCTTCCTGTTCACCAGGCCATGAGCAGCTCTCCTCCGCCATGCCCTCCTCTGTGCTGTCCTGGCTTGGAGCTACCCAGCTATGTACTGAGACCTCCACAAACCATGAGCCAAAATAAACTTTTCCTCCCCTAAGTTACAGGTGCTGAGTATTATGTCTCAATGATGAGGAAAGTGCTAAGACAATAGGTCCCAGTACCCTATCCAGAACATTCTTTTTTTTCTTTTCCTTTTTTGGTACTGGGGACCCTGCCCTTGCAAGGCAGGTGTGGTGCCACTGAGCTAAATCCCTGGTCCCAGGGCATTCTTTATGCAGTTTTAGCTACACATAGTTAACTTGGCCCAAAAATATTACATGGAAAATTATAGAAATAAAAAATACACAAACAAATAGCATTGATTATAGTACATTGTTATACTTATTCTATTTTATGATTGATTATTATTAATCTCTTACTGTGCCTAATTTATAAATTAAACTTCATCATAGCTATACACAGAGATCAGTGCTATCTGCAGTTTCAGGCTGCCACCTGGGACACATCCTCTGTGGATGGGAGGCACTCTATTCAGAATGAATTTCACAGGTTAGTAACAGTACACTTCCTGTTGACGAGATTCCATAATACTAATATTATTTAGACACATTTTATGTTAAACACACCTTGCAATTGGCTTGGAAATCTAATCTTTTATCACTTGGTTTATGTAAAAGTGAACAAAAAAGATCAAGAAAATAACTGTGACAAAGGCCAGGAGCTTTATTTCATAGGAAAGATATGAATACTATTAGGTTTTGAATATGCCGAATCTACATGGATATAGAGTTTTACTACCTTAAGGTGCCTTAAGAGTTGTCCCGGCCCGGTACCAGGGATTGAACTCAGGACTTTGGATTTGTGAGGCAGGTGTAGTGCCACTGAGCTATATCCCTGGCCCTAAGAGGGTTTTATAAAAAAAAAATAGTACAGAAGATTGAACTCAGGGTCTTCATACTGAACTATATAAAACTCCAATCCTTTTGTTTTCTTTTTTCTTTTGAGCCAAGTTCTAACTAAGTTGCTAAAGTTGTCCAGGCTGGACTCAAACATGTGGTCCTCCTGCCTCAGCTTCCCAGAGTGCTGGGATTACCGATGTGTGCCACCACACCTGGCTAACATTAAATTTCATGAAAAATAAAGTTCCCTATGGAAACAAAAGCTTGAGTTCCAAACAATCAATTTAACTCTCACCCTTTTGGATTATACCATTATAAACTGTGTACCACTTGTAACTAAGTCTCACCCTGATGGTTACAAATGATCAGGAACCATCTACTTAAAGAGGCAAAATAAAGTGCATGGGTTTTACAACAGTGTCATCTCTCCTCTTTTAAAATCAATTCTGGATGAGGATTAGCATTTCTGGAAATCCAGTTTTTATATACTGAAAACATTTCTCTAACTAACGTGGCTTCTATAGTTACTTTCCACAAAAAAACAAATCACTACTAATAAAGACATATGTAGTGATGGTTGTATGCATCTTTGAAACTGAAATTTCTTGTGAATAACACACCTGGATTAAAAAAATCACCTATAGGAATAGAAAATAACAAGCAAGGATCCCTGTAACCAAGTCCTGGAGTGCAGCCAATCCCCGAGCAATGAAATGATGATTTCTGCAACCAGGCTTGAATGAGTTGGCCCTGTGTGGATGATGGAAGGGGTCAGGATGGTGTGCAGGCAGCTGCTGCCTGGTGAACCAGAACGGGCCATGCACAAGGTGGGCAGACAGATCCCATAATGGGCCACTAAAGAATAACCACATGCAATACAACAGAGCTGTGAAACGTGGGGGAATAATGGCAGCAGATGGACAAAAACCTGGCTCCCAGCAAGCAGGGAGAGGTGGCTCATTTATAGCAAGAAACCCTGCACGACTCAGAGAGGGACAGGAATTCGGACCCTCACCAAGCCTGTAGATAGCAACAGGCCCTGTAAGCAGCTCTCACCCTTTCCCAATATTTATTGCCTGCTTGCTGTGGATAACCCACTTGGATAGGTGTTGTATGGTTGTGGGTACCAAGACAGGCTTATTGACTTCCAGGGGTGGGATTCTAGTGGAGAGAGAATTGGTTTCTGTTTGATACCACTTGGGATTTATTAATAACCATTTAGTTGTGTTGGTATCAATGCTGAAAATCAGTTGACTACGTATGTTTTGATCTATTTCTATTTGGTTTTATTTATTTATATATATATTTTTACATCAAGACTACATTATTTTGCTTACTGTAACTGTTTTGAAATCAATATAATTTCCATATTAATTTTATACCAACTTATCAATTTCTATAAAAATTCTTATCTGACTTTGATAAGAATTGTGTTGACTCTAAAGGTCAATTTGGAGAAAATTGCCATTTTAACACTATTGAATTTTTAAATACATGAATGTGGTATACATCTCCATTATTTAGGTCTCCTTTAATTTAAATCTTGTACTTCTTTCTTAAATTTATTTCTAAGTATTTTTGTTATTTGTTTATATTTTGTGAATTTTTTAACTGAATTTTTGAATTCATAGGTAAGAGTATGCCACCCATTCAATTTTGTATATTGGTCATATAACCTGTGACATCACTAAATTTATTTATTAATTCTAGTAGTTCTTTTTGTTCTTTAGATTCTTTAGGCTTTTCTACATACAAGATTATGTCTGTGTACAGAGATGATTTTACTGCTTTCTTTACATTCTGTATGCCTTTTATTTATTTGACTTATTTTATCCCACAGAATTGAGTAGACGTGGTGAGAGTACACATTTCCCCTTGTTCCTGATTTTAAGGGATAGCTTTCAGTCTTTAACGACTAAATATGTTGAGTTGTGTGTTTTCTATGAATGTCCTTTTTAAACTTGGGTAGGTTCTCACTAATTCCTAAATTTGTGAGAATTCATACCATTTCTTTATTCTAATGATATGGTATTTTACATTAATTACTTAAAAAAAAAAGAAAAAATACATTCTTCAATATTTAACATTTACCATTTCTGATTCTTTTCATTTCTTCCCATGGACTCTGGTTATCATTTGATATAATTTCCTTTCATCTCAAATGACTTAAATTTTCATATTTCATATATTACAAGTTTTCTGTCAAAGAACTTTCTCAGTTTTTGTTTCTCTGGAAGTGTCTTTATTTCATTTTCTTTTTTTGGATATAGGATTCCTGGTGGATTTTTTTCTTCTTTTACTTTTCAGTGCTTTGAATTTATAATTCCAATGCTTGATGAATTACATTGTTTCTAATGAAGAGTCAGCTGCTAACCATATTATTCTTTTATGTGTGGTGGAATCATTTTCTCTTGCTCCTTTCAAGATGTTCTGTTTTTGACTTTTAGCAGTTTAACAATGGTGTAACTCAATGTGGTTCTGTTTGTGCTTATTTTACATGACAATTGCTGAGATTTGGGGCTCTGTAAGTTAGTGACTTTCATCAAGTTTTGAGACATTTCAGCCATAAATTCTTCAGCAGATTTTCTGTCACTTTCCTACCCCTTTGGCTGGGACTCTGACCCAACATATGTTGGAATGCTTGACATTATTTGGCAAGCTTCTGAGGATTTGTGCATTTTTCTTCATTTATTTCTTTCTGATTTTCAGATTTAATAATTTCTATTCATGTTTCTTCCAGTTCCCTCTTTCTTTTGCCATTTCAAGATTTCATTTGATTCTATTTAGTAAAAATTTTCATTTCAGTATTACTCTTCAACTCTAGAACTTCTATTTGCATATTTTCTGTAGTTTCTACTTCTCTGCATGGGTTCCTTATTTGTTGAGTAGTTGCTAGCATATTTTTCTTTACTCCTTTGAACATAGTTTTCTTTAGTTCTTTTCATGTATTTGTAGTAGTTGTCTGAATTGTTTTCTGTTAAATCCAAAGTCTAGGGTCACTCAGTGTCAGTTTATAACGATTGTTTTCTCCCTAGCCCCTGAGTATGAGTTAGTTATACTTTCCAGTTTTTTTGTGTGTTTATATGTGTGTATTTTTTGTTGTTATTGTTTTATTTTTGCTCTTATATGTCTCTTGCACTGTGGAATTGATGTCTCTCTCAGGAGAAGAACTGCTAATGTCTCTGCCAGTCAGATTTTCTGTTTCTATGGTTAACCTGGCTCTGTAGTAGCCACACCCTGTCTGTACAGTTTAGTGGTCAACAAATGATTGGGGCTCAAGTTTCATTCAAACACCTTGAGTCCTTTAGACTTCCATCCCAGTCCAATTGATTTGTGTGTGATTGGGGAACACACTTGATGTTGCAGCCAGTTCCCAAGTCTGAATTTCCCCCATACGTGTGTGGTTTGGCTGTCAGTTGCAGCTGTGTGAAAAGCTTAGCTCAGCCTTTTTATGATAGTCTAAATTTCAAAACTGCTCACTTAAATTTCTGGCTAGTTGACTGCTCATCTTAAACTGGGACACACAGCCTTGCTCTAGAAAAGCTGCAGGATTTTACATCCATTCCAAGTCCAGTCTGCCATGTTTAGCTGTAAGTGTCATAGATGTTTGCCCCTCTTCCAAGCCCTCAGGCAAATCTTCCTTCTTTGGAGGTAAAGTCCCTTTTTTATTGCAACCAGCCAAAGTTCTTAGGGATGTAATGCTTGCTAACTGAGCTGAGGAGAGAGATAAGTTCAAGAGTAGCCCAGGCTAGTTAGACCTCCACCATTCTTACCCAAAGTGCTATCAGTTTTTGTTTTCTAGAATAAATACTTCTTAATTTATTTTCTGCCATAGGTAGATTTCTGTATGCTGAGATTTTTTTTTTAAAGAAAGACAATTTTGTCCAGTTTTATGCTTAATTTCCCTAAAGAGGAATTACCCAACCTCTTTGTGTTGCTATTATCAGAAATCAACTCTGTTTTTATAATAGATTTTTTCAAGAATAATATTTAATAAATATGTGTTGAGTGTGGTTATTCAAAAGGCAGATTCTGTGCTGAAAAGCCTTCAGGGAGTGATAAACTTTGCAGTTCAGGATGCCAACTAATTGTAGGAGCTCCATAAATGTTTCTTGAGTGAATAAGTAACCTAAAGTACCAGCCAGATTTTTCTTAGCTTTCAAAAGAGAGAGAAATTAGGAGTAATAAATAAGAAATTCTTTTGAATCTTTGTATTGATAATAAATGTGTTGACTTATTTGAGACATTGTATAACAGTCTGCTAAGATAAAAGTAAGGCAATAAAAATATCCCACTTTTCTACATCCCAAGAAGTCTTTTATTGAAAATCAAAGCCACTTCTCTTTCATGTAAATAAAGTAATAAGCACAGAATCTATGATGTAGCTAACTTTTCCCCTGTAATATTTTCCCTGCCCTTCTAGCTCAGACTTCTGCACAAGTTTGATGGGAGTTTAAAGGATGTTTGAGAAAGCCATCTTCATCAAGCCAGATAGTTCTGAACTATTTTGTTAGACTGGATTTATTACTCTCTCTAAAAGGTGAATTTAACATGAAACTATACATCAGAGATCTCAGATGGACAGCCTGAATCCTGCCAACGTGACATGTTTTCTTTGGCCTAAACAGTGTTCTAACAAAATTTCTTGCTATCATTTAAAAATCAGCAAATTCCTATAGCAATACAGATTTCCCCAATTCAAGATCTCACTACACCGCCCTGTTCCCCTGAGACAAGAATTGGTCATAGCCTCTTCAGGAAGAACTTGAACAATGCTCTCCAATTTGCTTCAGTTCTGCCCCCGGCCCAGCCTCATTCACCTCTAATATGTCTCCCTCGAACCTGTGGACAGTTGATTTCATGACTTCTGGGACCATGAATTCCTCACAGGCCAGACAGTCACCAGGGAGCATGTCAGTAATCTGAAGAAGTGAGCTGCACTGATTTTACCATAAAAGAATTTGGATCAAGCAGAAAGCATTTGAACCTAGGGTCGGGAAGAATTGGTTGCAGCCAGAATATACCTGAATGACCCCAATTTAAATGTAGGTGAAATATAATAAATATATTCACTTATTTACTGTTCATTTATCCACAGACTACTTATGGATGGACTGGGTCTGGTTCACCCTCACTTCCTCCAAGCCCCGAGGTTCCTGGTGTGGAGTAAGCATATATAGTGAATGTTCTATAAATAATAAAATAGGTATTCCTTATAGTCTGTGAATCAGTGAGCTAACGAACTAATTGCATGCAGTGCCTCATTTCTCTAGAAGCTGAGATAACATGCTTCTTCCACCTCCCTCCTTTTATTAACTCTCACATTGTTCATTTTAACTGATTTAAAATTTGTAACTAGTGCTTTCAGTAGAGATCGTCACACTTTGTAAATGAAAAGAGTTTAAAAAGCCCCGAAATGCTAGACATTGTATGTGTAATTGGGGCTGAGCACCCCGCTTCTCCTAAGGCAGAAACAAACATCCACAATGTTGGGATGCAGTAGCTACTTATTCTACAGAAGGCAGGGCAGGTGGGAGTAACACGAGACACCAGAACGGAGCCTGGGCTTGAGAAGCACGTTAATCCTTCAGTAATTGGAACAAAGAGCAAGCAAAATGTAAACTGACCTACAACTGCCTAACATAGATTCCAGCACAACTAATAAGAGCTGTAAATATCAAAGAAACCGCAGAGTTTCAGCTGAAGATCAGAGCAGTTGGCTACTCCTTATTTATCCACATGGTGGGCCCAAGCTGGTTTTGCAAGGCTATGCTCTGATAACTCTGCTTTAGGAGGGAGGCAGGGTCTCAGCAGGAGAGAGAGGGAGGGAGAGAGGGATCTGGGGGGGATTTGGAGCACTTGGGAGGGCAGATCCAAGAGGACAGCAGTCTGGGTGCTCTGGGACCTGGGTCCCTGGTCCCAGGTGGAGCCCCGGCAGGTATTTGGAAGGAGGTGATTTGCTGGCCCCTGAGCAGCACCCTTGGTAAGTAATATTCTTCATGCTTGGTGTTTTGCCACAAGTTAGTTGCTTTTCTCTCAGATCTGTGCATGATGCTTGGAAGGCACCGATATTTCTATTTGGCATAACAGATATCCAGAAACAATTTCCAAGCACCGTTTGAAACTTACTGTCCTTCCTGCATGGCCTGCTATTTGGACTTAGGACATAGTAGGGCCTCATGAGAAAAGGCTCAGGAATCAGGAGGCCAGGGCCTGGGGGTGTCTGTAACTCTGTGTGACCTTAGCTGAGGTCTGAGCAGTGCTGAGGCCTGGGCCCCTTGGGGAAGACCACCTCGACATTGCCACTGTCTCCTTCTGTATTTCTAGGGGAGAATGGGCCAGACTCAAGGTCTTCTGGCCAGGAATGTGGGCCCCAATCCATACACGAGGTCCTGGTTTTTGAGCAGACTAGAAGTGTCATCGGGAGGGTATGCAGTCACAAAACCTTTACATAAATTGGAAAGTCATCGATAATTTGTAGTAAGAAAAAAGGCTTGTAAGATGAATCAAAATGCACCAGTCCAAACTGAACAAGAACGTCTACTGCTGACTATGAATATCTGAACACGGACCTAATTGTTTCACTTGCTACAGAGAGAAATAAAATTGTGAGAGTGTGAAGTGTATAAAGGATTCTACCGCTCTCCTGGGGCTCCGAGACCCTCAGATTGGAGAAAGTAAGTGAGTGCCTTTCTGACCATTGAATTCCTCACTCTTAGGGCCAGTTAGAAAGCTCTAAGGAGGATTTTAATGAAACCAGTCTTGGCACCTCCTAAAAGCCAACTCAAACAGCTGGGGAGACAGCGCCACCTAGTGTCCACATTTTAAAAACTCCCTGGCAACCATCTTTGCAATAATTGGCCCCAGTAACTTCTATGAAGTAGGGCAAAGAAAATAAATCCATCAAAGCTGACTGAGTAACAGAGAAAAATGCCAGCTGAAAGCATTTTTGACTCTTGATGCCTTCAAAAGCCAGGAAACTTAATCCTTGCCTTATGTTTCTTTCTCCGTGCCCAAAAGGCAGCAGAGCTTGTCACTAAGCCAGGGGAGGTGAAGCCGGTCACTAAGTTTATAATGTACTTGTAACCGGTTTCCATTTTGTCTCTGCATCCTGGCAGCAGGAGACAGGCAGCTTGTTATAACTTAGAGGGGGCTCCTGGAAAGCCTGCTTGCTGGGTGTATTTCTGTAGGCGTGGGCTCGCTGGGAATATTATTACCTCATGGAGTCACGGATTTAATAGCATTTCTTCCACTTCATTCAGCACAGCGCTGAGTTACAGGGATTCTGGCTTCGGCACATTGCAGATGCACATTTTCCCCTACAGCACCGCGGGGTCCTCCCAGTCCCATGTAGGCCCCGACCCCAACGAGAGCGGTCTGCTCTCGTACGCACGCGTGGTTCGGACCCTGGCAGGCTCCGGACTAGGTGCTCTGCCTGCCTAGGACCTGCCTCGACCCTCTTCCACTCCTCTTTCCTCCTTTCCCTCCCCTTTGTTCTTCTCAATCGTAGCAGCTATCATTGTGGAACACCTGCCATGCTTCAGGCACTGTGCCAGACGCTGGGCAAGTAATTTGCCATTTGAGGTCGTTCTGTGCGTGTTAGTAGGTTAGGAGCCCAGGGCCCCATGCCGACCACAATCAGGAAGTGGGGCGACCCTCTCTCCCCTGCTGCTCCCCATCTTCGGATGTTGCTACTGCATGGAGGGTGCCTTGCTAGCGATAAGCACCCGACCATCTCTCTGCGTCACTCGCTCCCCCAGAAGGCGAGAGGAGGCATTGAACTGATGTGAATTTCAGGGAAAACCGGACTTGCCTGGTCTAGCCCAGGTCCTGCTTTTCCTCCTCCGTACTTTCTGGGCCTGAGCTGCCAGTCGAGAGTGAGAGCACGCATTCTGTCCACCTTCCCATCCCTCACAGTTCACAGGGTCCCCCCCCCCCCCAGGCTGGGCAGGGAAAACCCGGAGGCTCAGGGTAGGAACCCACGTGACGCCCTGATGGTGGCTCTCAGCAAAGCAGCAGATAGATTCATCTCCCGACCCCTGGTTCGGAGCTTTGTGCTCTGTGCCAAACCCTTAGGAAAGCAAAGAGGGTTGGACTTATTTGAACTCCAACCTCATGATTCAAACCCAAACAAGTTTTTCTTTTTTGCCTTCTTTGAAATGAATTTACTGTGGTGTACGGAGTGTTCTGACTGGCGATGAGAAGATACAGGCTCTAGCCTGGCCTGGAGTCTCTCAGCTCTGTGGCCTTGATGGGAAGCTGCTCTAGGCTTCGATTTCCTGGTGTTGGCTTCTGTGATTTTCAAAACCAAGAGGATGCAATCCGGCACTGGCAGAAAGTGACGCCTCTCTTAACGGAAGGAAGGAGCTTTTAGCTCTGGAAGGAGCCACTGCTGGTTTGGCTTTTCTCTTGGATAAGCTCATGGCCTTCTCAGAGACAGCAAATTCCTGCAGCATCTGCCTAAGACCTATCCCCTCTGACTCCCTTGCTTCAACTATATAGTTAAGAACAAGCCTTGGACCCCTTTTATTTGTTGTTAGGCACCATGGGCACCAGGCAGCCAGAGTTTTTATTTTGAGCCAAAAGTTGGGACTCATGCATGGACAAATTGTTTTCTTCTTGATTTGTGAGTTTGTCCCACGGTGAACCATTTTGAATCACATTGTGCTTTGCATTTACTACTTTGGCTTTAGTGAGAAGAATGACTTCATGTGGATGGTGGAGAAACTGTGGAGCTTCAATCACCTGAAGGTGACTTTATCAGGAGAGGCAGGAGTGTCCCCTGTGGAAATGGGAATAGGAGCACCACCTGGCATTTCCTAGCTGCAAGTTGCCCTTCACCGACCCCGCCCTTGGTTTTAGGACATTTTGACATCACTTTAGCTTGTTGTTTCCCTTAGAATACTCACTTTCCCCTCCAGGCTTTGACATAATGAGTACCACCCTTGCCAGACACAGTGTAGCTCTGAGTGACCACCAGCGTACCTTCATCCCAAGTTCAAGCTCACATCTCTCAGCTGTGGAAAGAGCCAGATGGGCTGTCTAGGACTTACAGGAAAGAGAAGAATTGGGGTGGAATGTGATTCATAGGAAGCATGCGGCATTGATGCAGCTCTAGAAGCTTGGTTCCACAGCCTCTGTGGTTCCTCTTCATTTCCCTGTTGAGTTCATTCCTTCGGCCACATTAGCTGCCATCCACATGCTGTTCATTCTCAAACTGCTATCTCCAGCCTGGACTTCTGCAGGTTACAGACTCCTGTCTGTCGCTGTCATCTATCTATCTATCTATCTATCTATCTATCTATCTACCCATCCATCTATCATCAGGAGGAAGAAACACTGGGATACCCTAAAAATATCTCAAAGTCAGCACATCTTGAGCTGGGTTTCAGACATTTTCCTTCTGGACCTACTCTTTTCTAGCCTTCTCCATCTCAGTAAGTGGCATCTTTCCAGGAGTTTGTGCAAAACCTTGGGGTCCCCTTTGACTCTCTTCCTGTCTCATCCCTTGTCTGCTCGGTCAGCAAATCCTGTCATCTCTACCTTCAAATTACATCTAAGTTTTGGCCATTTTCCCAGCATTCCCTGCTTCACTCCTGGTTCCAGCTGCTCATGTCTCTTGTCTGGATTTCTGCAGTGGTCCCTAGATGATCTCCCGGCTTCCCCCCTTGCTCCCTCTGCTCTCTTCTCTGCTCAGCAGTGCACATGATCTTGTTAAACTGTCAGCTCATGGCTTTCTGCTTAAAACTTCCCAGTGTCTGTGTGCATGATTCAGAGTAAAGTCTGTCATATGGTGCTCCTCGCTACCGCTACCTCGGTTTCCTCTCTCTCCTCATCTGCTTCTCATCCTGTTCCTGCCACATTGGTCTCTGCCTTTCCTTGAAATGTAAGGCACACTCTTACCCCTAAATCTGTGTGCTCACTGTGTTCTCCTCCCCACTTTCGTGAGAATATTCCACTCATTCTTCAGCTCTTGTACATCTTTGCTTAAACGTGAGACCCCTCTGGTCACTTTTCTAAAACAGCATCCCTCTCCACCAAAGCATCCTTACTGCTATTTAATATGCACTCTCCACTGCTTATTTCCTCTGTCTTCTTCTCCCTGAGAATGGAGGCTCCATTAGCAAAATAATTTCTATTTGGTTCCCAGCGATCACTAAGCAATCAGAGACAGATGCTCAATAAAAATTGTTGAAGGAATAAAAAAATCATGAGGAGGAGATGGGTGATGTGGTGTCTCCTCTTGTGAGGGAATCATGGACACTGAGCAGTCAATGAATCATTTAAAATCAACAGGGTGGGCTGTGGCAGCTGGTGGGGTAGGTGAGCGGCTTGCAGGGCGGCCTGCTCCAACAGGAATTAACCCAAAGGAGTCCCAGGTCCTCATACCAGAAATGACGTTGCTTGTGGTTTATTTTTCTGCTTAGCATTATTACTTAACCTGGTTAGGTTGAACATTTATTGAGTAACTGCCATGCTGCCGTGCTGGGAGCTGAGGGTACAGATACAGCCCGTGTTCTTGTGCAGAGTTGGATGTAGGTGGGAAATTTATCTACGAATAGATAATTTTCACAGAGAGGGGTAAGTGATATGCTTATGCTTGCCATTGAGTTTTGCTTTCTTAAGTCAGTTTCCACCTTAAAATTTTTACCAGATTTGGTAGTAGAATATAATTCGATTGACAGAGATAGAAGAGAGAAATTATGTTCATTTACTGAAGAAGCACATAATTGATAATAGCCTTCAGAAGAAGGTAATTGAGGACAAAAGTTGCCAAATAATATTTTTGACCTCCTGCCCTCCTTATTAGGACTTTGGAAAAATGGCAATGCCTTTCTGCGAGCTAAATGTTCTCCATGGAATCAAGTCTACTTTTCTAAAGTTGCCTAGAGCTCAAATGTTTCCCCATCCTTTCTTCACATGCCAGAGGTCCTTTCTGGCATTTCTCTTTCTATACAATCTGGATCAAGGGTCCCTCTTCTGTGTGCCTGAGCACCCCAAATTTCTTTTATTACAGCCTACTCACAGTTAGGCCAAACTTCATAGGCTGAGCACTGTCTTCCATTTTGTGTCTGCCTGAGAGTTCTGACATCAGCCATTGGTCTGGGGCCCCCTTGAGGACACTCCAGCTCCACATCAGCTGGGTCCAAATCTGTGGCTCACCAAAGACCTCCCCAGGGTTGGTCAATCACTAGGAAGGCTTAGGACTCAGGGAAAACACTACACTTAGCCAACCAGTAAAAGAGGTGTACAGGGAGAAGGCTAGGAGATTCCAAACTCCAGATGTCCACCATGCTCAGCAATGGGTTACCTTCTGGGCACATCAGTGTGTGACAATATGCAGAGTACTGCCAACCAGGGAAAGCATCTAAACTTGAGTGTTAAATGGGGCTTCACCATGCAGGCATGACTGATGGAATCACTGGCACGTGACGAGCTCCATCTTTAGGCTCTCTGTTCTCCCTGAAGGTCAGGTTGCTCTCTCTAGACCTTTTAAATAACACAGGTGGGGTTTCTGGCAAGGGTAGGCCCCATTTGGAGTAATCCTGGTAGCCTATACTATCACGTGAGTCTGAGGAGGCCACCATGAGTGATGAACATTCTTGTCACTGCTAACCCCAGAGGTTTAGAGATCAGCTCTCAGAAACCAGGGACAAAAGCCAGCCAATTTCTTCATTACATTGTGACACTGTGTTGTAGCTGCATATTTGCCTGCTTCCCCAATTAGCATCTTGAGGGCAGAGAATATACTACCTTGCTCATCATTGTCTTTGTTTTTAATATGAAGTAGGTGCTCAAAAAATATTTGTTGTATGAATAAAAATTAAATTGCAATTATTGGACAAATTCTATTGGATCACTGATTTTAAACCATTACTATTGGACAGTTGATCAAACCCTAAGGCAAATGTAGTCAAGACAATCATCTCAGTCTGGATTTTCTTTTTTTTTTTTTTTTTTTTTTCCTTAAATTCTTTTATTGGTACATTTTATGTATACCATACGTTTACATTTATCATTGGGTGTTTGTACCTGTACGTGATGTATCTTGGTTCTTATTTTTCCCCCATTACCTGTGCTCCCTTCACCCCCTCCACTCTTCTCTATTTACATAGATTTCATTTCCATTTTTTTCTTTTCTCTTAATTTTTCCTTTCCCTTCTTTCCTTTCCCCTTCCCCTCCCACCACCCCTACCCCTTTGGACCTTTTCCTATTTCAAATGATCAATTATTCATTTTAATCATTTTAATCCTTATTTACACTTTCAGTTTCTCATACTAGAGAAACTATTCAGTATTTACACATGTGTGTCCTATTTATTTCACTTAAGAGTATGGCCTCAACTGGATTTTCTTTGTGGATTTCTTGGTTCCTATTAGCCTACTGATTTTCTCCTCTATCTCACACTGATGTACTTTCCACATTGATCCAAGCTGGGCCAAGTTACACTAACTGCTCCCTTATACCGAAATGGGTGTGCAGAACAATGCTCTGTGTGGACATCGGCAAAGTCTGTCTCCCTCAGCTGTATTGACGCAGCCCCTAGCTCTTAGCTACTGCACACGTCCTTGCAAGTGCTGGAACCGTGAGCCTCCTTTCTTAAGTGCTCACTCTGTCAGACATTGCGTGCTTAATTCTTTGTGGTCCGATGGTGCAGATAAAGTAGGATGGCACATGGCAGAGGAGTTGCCACTCCATGACTTCACTCGCAATCGAAACTGCTTTCAGGCTAACTTAGGAAGCAGTCATTTTTCTTTTTTTTTAAGGCAAAGGCTTTCTCCTTCCTCATGACTCAAGATGACCTTTCCATTGTCTTTGCTTTTTATGTTGCACCATTAAAAGTGTCTCTGGTTATACACAAAACACCCCTTCCCAGTGGTTACGTCTGTCTAAGATTTTAGCTTGAACCATTTTGTGCCAGTGGCTGCGGGAAAATGACAGAGGCCCCTGGGCTGTGGAGGAGCCATGCAGAGAGCAGCCCTCTGTGACTGCCAAGGCAGTAGCACGAAAGGTGGTTCTCCCTGGGAAGGGTTTCCACATGCCATCCTGGAAGTGGCACCGGCCTGTAAGGTGAAGATGGCGCCTGCTCCCCCGATACGGGCTCACCGGTGAGTCCAGGAGACAGAGGAGCGGGGTGGTAGTGGCCGGGGCTTTGTTGGGCTAAAGGAAAGCGTGAACTCGAGTTGGCTTCATCTCGGGCTAGAGTACAAAGCAGTATCACGAAGGAGGTAAGATGGCTTTAAGAACTGCTTAAATAGGCCCTGTCCTTTTCAGAAGTTTTAGAAAACAAAGATAAGCAAAAGATGTCATACTCTGTGTAGCTCTATAAAATATATGAAAAGGACATTGGTTTCATCCAAGGTCATGAAATGTTCAAAGTCCAGCTCTCGGAGCACCTGTGATGTAGAGACCACGCTGGTCCTTTTCTTCCTTTCACTCCTCTTTCTCTTCCTGTCCCTCTTTGATGCAGAACAATACAAATACTGAGACAATGGGTCAGGCCGCATGGCTTTCACAGGGCACGCGCTGTTGGCTCGGAGCCTGCCACTTGAAGGGACACCAGTCTGTGAGAGGCCAGCCGAGGGGAGCCCAGGTCCCCTCCAGATCCAACCCCTGCAGGAAACGCTCCATTGCTATTGTGTGTGTGGAGTAACAGTGACATCCTGTGGCCAGTCTGGTTGATCCGAGTCGCTCCTTTATAGATAAAGAAGACAGTTTTGTCTGCACAGCAAGGTGAGCCTGTGCTGGCGTCTTGCGTAGACAATGCACAAAGGAAAGAGGGGTCCAGGAGCCCAGCACTGGCTCTGGCGGCTCCAATTCAGCAGCTGCCTGTGAGCTGGGGGGAGTGGGGTTCTGGGGACAGAGGCGATGCCTGTTTTTATGCTCGATCAATTTAAATGTTGCCATTTGAGCGTTGAGTGAACCATAATGATAACCATGAGGACAGTGTGGGAAAACAGCAACAGGAGGAAAGAGAAGCAATTCACCTCTTTTAGACATCCCAGTGGATTACTGCAGAATAGAATTTGTTACTTACAAATGTCCCAACTGCTTGGCATTTGATTTTTTAAATTTTGGATGGAATAGCTTCATTTTGACCTCACTGAGAACAGAAGAGGGAAGGGCTGTGAACGAAAACAGTTCTAATCTTAAGTAATTTGAACATTCTCACATCATCTGACTTGACTTTATAAGCCAAGTGCTTCCCCGTGCTCCTCCGGGGCCTGGGAAATTTGAGATTCCAAACCTTTAGCGTATAACTTCCCATTGTGTTCCATGCAATGGGGTCCCGCAGCACTTGGCTTGGGTGTGATGCATGAACTCTGTTGGGCTCATGCTCAGTGGGGACACCATGTTGTTTCTATCAAAAAGATGCCATCGTCTTGACAAAGTCCCCAACCCTGGCACTTTCCTCAGTGTCCCCAGACTCACTGCTCAGGGAATCGAGAAAGGCAAAGACAGCTTGGAAGTTAGGTGTTGATGCTCAGCTGCTGTGCTATAGACCTGGATTCCAATTCCAGCTTACGTCTGAGTAGCCCTGTGATACTGGAAAAACTGCTGAAAGCTTGGAGTTCTCCTATTCTCAGCAGCAGGAAGGGATTAAGAATAAGTGTTCAGGGCCAGGGATTTAGCTCAGTGGTTCCGCTGCCTGCCTCACAAGTGCAAGGATCCGAGTTCGATCCTTGGTACCAAAACAAACAAACAAAAAGGAATAAGTGTTCACTTCCAGGGGAGTTGGAATGAATCCTGAATACCCTTGATAGTGTGGAGTCATCACCAGTGCAGGTGACCTGGGACCCAGTGAGAACACACCTGGGTGTGCTTCTGTGCTCACTACTTTTGGGGACAGGCTTGTGTCCAGGGCTGAAGGCTCTCTGTCTCCACCTTCCTGAGAATCAGCAATAAGACATCTCTAGTTGTTGATTGAAGCAGGCTTGGTTGAGGGCAAAAGAGGCCAATGTGTGTGCATGTGTGTGTGTGTGTGTGTGTGTGTGTGTGTGTGTGTTCATTGACTCATTCTTGCTGGAGCTCAGCATAAGAAGTTTGCCACAGGAGGGTCAGATGTAAGGGCTGCCCAGAGGTGATCTACAGCACTTATGACAGGAAAAGAAGAAATAAAAGAAGGAAAGAATGGGAGAGAGGAGCACAGTAGCCAAGAAAATAGCAATAAAGGAAGGAAATGTAGGAGATTAGTGAAAAGTAAGACTTTCAACATTGAGTATTCTCTTAGGCCATTTTAAAGTTCTCCAAAATCGTGATAACTTAATTCCTGTGTCAATAAAGATTTCACGTACATTTTGGTCTAGTGGCAGAAAGAAAAGAGGAGGCATAGATTCTTCCCATAAGGGAGAAAGCTTGCATTTTTCGTCCTTAGTGACTTAAGGGGAAGCATTAAAGGAATGGCTGGGAGCTGCCTGAGCCTCCTTCTAGCCGGTCAGCCAATTGTGAGGAAAAAAATGTAATTTCTTGGTCTCTTTTATAAGAGCCCATTGTCTATTTCCTAATTTACCTCCTTCTCCCCCTCCTCTTCCACCTCCTCCTGCTCTTCCTTTTCCTCCTCTTCTTCCTCCTCCTTCCTCTCCTTCTTTCTTTCTCCTTCCCACTCCCTCTATTTTCTTAGAATCTCCCAATTTTTGGAATGACTCTTGGCCTACACAGAAGGCGCCTACTGACTATGTCTCAAATCCCTCCTGCCTTCCAATTTTCCCACAAGTTTCTGTATGCCTTGCTACAACCACCCTGATTCATGAATTTTACTCCAGTTTCTACTCCCACCAAGTCACAGATGGATTTCCCACATCCTGGCTGTAAAAGGAAATGAATTTACTTGAGGATAGGTTCACTAGATGTTGAAAACAACAGAGGAAACACAGCGCCACAGTATGTATTAGAGTATGACATGACTATGTCTGCGATCACTTTGGAAAAACTGGGGACGTGAGGACCTGAGAAAGTGTTTCAGAGGACTCTTGGCCTGCAGGATGGCTATGATGACTTGGGAAGGCAGAAAAAGGCATCAGAACAACTCTTTTTCCTGCTTGGACAGAGGTTTGCTTATCCTGGTCACGTGAAGTGTGAGGCAGCAATTGCAGTGACTCTGCCTGCCTCTGGGTGTCATTGCAGGTGGGTAGGGAAGATGTTACAAGGGGCTAATTCCTTCCTATGACATGTGCAGGGCACAGGTAGGTGTCTTTGGCAAATAAATGCCTAACGTTTCTGATTGAAGAAATAAAAGACTTGATTACATTTCAAATTATTCACAAAAGCACTTTTAACCCTGTTTTATACACTGATACGTTATTTACACCTTTAGGTGTGTGGTCCGGAAGAGCCACAGACTCAGTGTCCACATGGAAAGCTCCCAGGCAGCCAGTGCATGATGCTAGCACATTCCAGTCTGTGCCTCTCCCCATGTCCTGCCTCCCACCCTCTCCCTTTTCCTTCTGGTTCCCACACGACCACTTGCCAGTTCAATAAAAGGAGAGATGGCTGGAGTGACTCTCATGCCTCTCTCTCCCCCCCACCTTTCCTCTCTATCTCTTCGAAGATGGAACTGGCATTGACAGGGAGAAAAGTATCTCCCTCTCAACTTAGGCCCAAATATGCAGTATTGTAACTTGTCTCCTAAGTAGCAGTAGGGTTGTTTTTGGTTCCAAGGGAGATAGAAACCTCGGTTCCCACTGGTTTAAACAATAAATGATTTTTCTTTACTCCCGTAACTGCACAGTCAGTAAGTAGGAAATCTTACTGAGAGTGTCTCCCATGGTTGAAAGGTATAAATCAGGACCTTGCCTTCTGTTACTTGCTTTACTTTCTGCACTAAGGCGGCTATTAGAGAGCTCTTTCTTTCTTTCTTTTTTTCTTTCTTTCTCTCTCTCTCTCTCTCTCTCTCTCTTTCTTTCTTGTCTCCTCCTCTCACTCTCTCTTTTTCTCTTTCTTTCTTTCTGTACATCTAAAGACCCTGGATATCTTGTTGATTTAATAAATGTGGGTTCTGTACCTGAACTAATTGCTTAATGCTCTCCCTAGGGATGCCAGGTGCTAAATGGCTTGTGCCAACAGGAACTCTCCCTGGAGCTGAGGAGGAATGGAGGTGGGGAGGGAATGTGAGGGGCTCATGTAACAAGCTATTATTCAACAGGGGAGGGATATCTACTATCTACTACCCCTTCTTATTCTTTTGAAATAAACTTTACCTCATGTTCATCCTCACATGTGAGAACACACTTGTCTATACTGCACATTGTGTTAGAGTTGGCTTGTGTGGTCTATGGAATTAGCAACCTATCCAGTTGATTGTTTGAACTATACCCACAGAGTCTCCATCATATGTTCAGGGCAGATTTGTGCCTGATATGTTTTTGGTGCTGTCTGGGGCAAGGCCTCAGTAGCTTAGAGCATCAAAGATAATGCATTGCTTGGTCACCCAGCTGGGCTTCCTTCATCTTGGAACAGAAATGGTACCAGAGAGTCCATTGGAATCGGGGAGGTGGATAAAGTTATACATGCCAGGCATTGGAGGCTTGGGCTAAATGAGCTCATTCTGTTTTGGAGTTATCTGCTTGCAATCTGAACCAGTGGCAGAGCAAAGTTGTCTCTAGACAGTGTGCTTCTCCAGGCTGAAATAGATGTTTCATCACCTCTCTCTCTTTCTCCTTCCGTGACTTTTTTCCATGCAAGAGAAGGGAAGGAAATCAGACTGTGCTCAAGCAAATTTGGCTGTGGAACTTGCCAGCTAACCAGGGACTGGGTCTATTTCCTGCTACAAAGAGGAGAGACTTGGAATCCTAAGACTAAAGCACAAATTCTCAGTAACTGATTATCTGCACCAGTTTACTAGTGAAACAAGTGAAAAAATGCCAGGTCAAATCCCGCTATCATTGGAGTGGTGGAGGTTTGTAGCACTCGGGGAGACATGTGTCTGTTGAAGGATAAGGATGCTGACTGCTTGGTTTCAAGTGGAGAGGTGAATAACAGGTCTGCCCACAGCTCTAAGATACGCTAGCATTCGCTAGCAGGAGAAAGAGTTTGAGATGCTCCCTCTGGATTTGGCATGTGATTTTTTTTTAACCTGGGAGGCAATAGGAGTCCATGGAAAGAGTGGTGGCCACCATGACTACAGTCTGATTCTAAGTCTGAGTCATCATGGCATCTTCTGGAAGCTCCAGAGTTCATGACCTAGTGCAGGGCAGATTATTGGGGTGGATGTCTCTGGGAGCCTGGGCAGGGGCCTGACTTGATCACATTTAAAAGAAAAGATTCTTTGCTCATCCCCCTTGAAGGAGCAGGCAAAATTGGGCCTGAGTTTTGGTCCCTGGGACACTGATTTTTTTTCCCTCATATGAACACTTGGATTTCTTGTTCAACTGACTTGACTCTTAGTTTGTTTTTGAGACAGGGTCTCGCTATGTAGTTGAGGTAGGCCTTGGACTCACTATGTAGCCCAGGCTGGCCTCAAATTTGTGGCGGTCCTTCTACCTCAGCCTCCCAAGTGCTGGGATTACAGGTGTGTGCCACCGCACTGGGCTGACTTCACTCTTCTGCCATTTCTCTTGCCCAACAACCTCCATTGCTTTAACATTCTTTTCATAGTTGTTATGGCTTGTGTCTAGATGTCTCCCCAAAGCCTCATGTGCTCATAGATGGGGCTTTTCAGAGCTGGCTGGATCTAGGGTATGTGCTATGGGGATTAAGATTGTGTGGCACTAAATTAGTCTACTGATTGGGTTAATATAGTTCTGGGAGTGGATGATGGGAAACCCATCCTGGATGTGGATGGCATCAATCAATAGGGTTATAGCCTGGATGGAATTGAAGGGGAGAAGAAGGAAGGCAGGTTTGCTGCCTGCTGTTTGCTGCCTTCTGCCTGTTAAACCATGGACTCTGTGAGGCCCCTCTGCCAAGCCATCCTGCCTTGGAACCACCCGACTATGGACAGAAATCTCTACAAACTGTGAACCAAATTAAATCTTTCCTCCTTTGACTTGTGGATGTTGGATATTTTGTCCCAGAAACAAGAAAAGTAACTAAGACGTAGCATATTGATGTATTTAGTCACTTGTGTTGGCCCGACACAATTCTGTTTCTTTAACTAAGTTTGCCCGTCTCTCTTCTCATCTTGATAGCTTATTTTTACAGTTGAACTATTAGGAAGAGGTCTTCTTTCTCAGACCTTTGCAGGAGGCATCTGATTTTTGACTTTCCTATCTATCCTTGACCACTGCCTTCTTCCTCTTTGGTTTCCACTGCATCACTTCCTCTTAATCCCCATCAGCTTAGGCTCCACTAGTCACTATTGAGCCAAGCAACTGAATAGCACCTGCCCATCTGGCAAATGCTCCATGTCAGAGGGGGCAGGGATCATTAGGGTAATTTCTGCTTTAGGGATAACTCTAACAGGTAAAAGAGAAAGTTGCTCATCTCTCCCCTGTAGTTGGGCATCCTTTCCCTCCCATACCAACCTGTCAGTCTTGTCTCACCCCCACCTTGGTCATCTCTGCATCTTCTCCTGACCCGCAGCTGTGTCTCTCTCTGCCTGGCAGTAAGTGTGCTCCTGAGAAAACCTCAAGTCATTGACCTGAGAAGCTGTCCTGGGGATCATTCTGACCCTGTGGATGATGTTGATGATGTTGACAAAGGGTACTTATATTAGTCAGCTTTCTTGTCACCAGGACAAAATGCCTGACACAATTTAAAGGAGGAGAGTTTTTTGGGGTTCACAGTTTCCAGTGGGTTCAGCCCATGATTGGTTGGCTCCAAGGCAAGAATGGCATGGTCCAGAGGCACAGCAGAGGAGAGCTGCTCTCCCCATGGAAGTTAGTAAGCAGAGAGAGAAGGGAGGAGCCAGGGACAAGGAGACACCTTCCAGGCCATAATTACAGTGACCTATCCCTTCCAGCCAAGCCCCACCTCTGAATGTGACACTTTTGGGGACATTTTAGGTCTAAACGGTAATACTGGAATTAAGCCACCCCCAAATATGTCACTTTACTTGAGAATAATTTTGACCTAAAGGCACTTGAGGACCTGGAGGTCCAGGAAAAGCTTTTTACTTCTTCCCAACTACTTAGAAATCAATTATAAATTCCCCCTTTCATAAATTTACATTTATAAAGGGAATTTCCATTTGTAAAGACTTCACCACACTGGGAAGGGAGCTGTTCTCCAGTCCACTCTTTTCACCTGAAAGGGTCTTATTGGCATAATACAGTGACCCTTATTTATTACACATTAATAAATAAGCTCTGAAGCTCCAACCCCTTTTTCCTATCGTTAGCCTAAAATGGAATATAAACAATCATCTGGTGTCTCCTAGAGACTCATTTCTTTGTGAAATTTCTGTGCTTGTTTGCTTATGCCATGATTAAGTTGTTTTTTCTCTTGGTAATCTACCATCCATCAGTTTGATTCTTGGACACCAGTCATAAAAACTAAGAAGGTAGAAGATGAAAGAGATATGTCCTCCCCTGCAATGGTCATGGTAATTCATTTTGAGCAACCGTCCTTGAAGATGTCAATCCTAGATGTTTATCATAAATATTTTATCTCTAGTCTTTTGAAACTTTTAGTTCACGTGCATGGACTAAAGCTCTCATCCTGGGGATTGGCCTATATTTCCATGAGGACCTGAGGTGCTCCTACCATTTCCAGCTATCTTTCATATGATCCCCATCCCAGATCCTGTGGAATATGACTGAAAGAGCTCAAGCTTCAATCTTAAGCTTCAGTATGATTCCAACATGGGTACCTCAGCCCCCAGGGCTAGTGGTTCCCTCTCAGCCACTTTCTTCTCCATTATCAAGAAGATGGTGATGTTACCAGGTTTGGGGCTGCTGGAGTCTCCTTCTAGAGGTGGTTTCTAGGTCCTCTCTGTCCTACACAAAGAACTGATCAAGTACAAAAGGTGGCAAGGTTTTTACATTTATTAAAGGTAGGAAAAGAAGCATACTCTGCAGAGTAAGTTTGGGTCAAGTAAAAGTAGGAAAAGAAGTACACTCTACAACATGAAAGCCAACTACTGTGAAAGAACACAGTGGTGGAAAGCTCTTTTGTATCTCCTACCCCTCTGTCTGGCATCAGGTCTAGGCTATCCCACTGAAAATTAGCTTGAGTTCTCCTTTGAGGAACTGAAGGCAGTACTCTATGATGGGTTCCATGTGCAGGGCTTTGGGAACTGTTCTGTGCATGTGTCTCTGGACTTTGTAATGAACAGATCAAACCCACTTCCCCAGGTGGTTAGCCATGTCCTAATCTCCTATAGCAGTAGCAAGATCAATCATATTCATCACCCTTTCCTTTTCTTTTAGTAGTCAATTTATTCTTGGTTTGTAAAAATAACATTGGAAATGTAAAGATGGTCCCCAGATCACAATGGTTCATCTTAGAATGGTGCAAAAATTGATATACATTCAGTTTAAATTGTGCTTCAAAGTTTGAATTTTGATCTTTTACTGGGCTGGTGACATGCAGTCTAATCCTCTCTTGTGATGCTGGGCACCCTAAGCCCCTAGTCAGCCCCACCATCGTACGGGAAAACAGCTGACACTCTTCAGTGTGCTGTGGGGCTAAGCTAGGACGCTTGGAAGGTTAAGGGTGGTTCACACACTTTGCACTTGGGGGATTTTCTGCTTACAATGGGTTTATCAGGACGTCATCCTATCACAAGTTGAGGAACATCTGCATTAGGAGAAGATGTGAAATGTAATTCTGCTAAGGCTAGAGAAATCCTGACTGAATTGTAGCAAGAAAACAGCTTGTTAAACACCAGCCGAGGCAGAAGGTTTTGTCTCATTGGAACTCTACTTATTCAATGCTTGAACAGCTCTTGGAACAGCAGGAGTCTGGTAGTGTCTCTGCGTACGAAAGACAGACATGGTAGATCTTAAACTGGCATTCATTTATTGGAATCCATTTTGGGTACTTTCCTTATTTCTCTCCTGGGAAGGCATTGTTGGTGGCATCTTTGAGTTAGATGCCGTCATATTTCAGACACTTACATCTCTTGTTTAGTGGAGAGATAAGCCAGATTTGAAAATAAAGTTAATATTCCTGTCATAGTACTAACAAAAGATATTCTCGCCAAAGGGGGGAAAAAGATTTTTTTCTTCTCCATTTTTGTTTTTAGGCTGAGCAAAACATGTCACATATATTTGATCCACATTTCCAAGAGTGGAGCACAACCACAAGATATATATGTATCAGCCATTGGAAGACTACTGCAGTCAACAAATTAATATAGCCTATGTCTTCCTCCTCTCCATTTTGTTCTTTCTTGTGCATGCTATTGATTGATGTACCTCGGGGAGGAGATTCTTCTGACTCAGACACTAAGCAAGTTCCTAAAGAAAATATCAGCTTTAAACGGGAATAGAGGAAATAGCAGCAACAGCAAAAAATCGCTAATCTTTCATTTATAAGAGCTACTGAACATCTGGAGAGCATGCAGCTCCTTTAACCCCCGGAGTGCAGGAACAAATGAGCACCAAAGGGCAGCCCATGCTAATGTGGTACCATCAATTTGAATACAATGGAGGGCCCATCATAAATGTCTCCAGGCCATCTGGGCATTGCTCTGCCTCCTATCCACCTGGGGGCCCAGGAGGAGGCTCAGCCTGATGGGAGAAGAAGCTCTTGAGAGGGAGAAGGACAGTGAGGGCATCTTTAAAGAGCAACACCAAGTTAAAAAAAAAGATGATGATCAAAATGAAACAAAAAAGATCAAGGAATTCACAGCAAAAGTTTAAACTACTCACAAGGGTGTTGGCTGAAATGTATGCCTTTATCTTGTCCAGTGTCGACAACATTTTAATCATATTGTCCACATGAAAGAGCAGAAGAAACACCGCGCATCTGGAACAATCACTGTGAAGTTCACATTCGGCTTGGGGGGAGTCCAGAGCTGACGTTCAGTTGACATTGATTGAAATTTTTCTATCATCTTTCTATGGGGCATTGCATCTGAAGAATCTTTAACTCCATTTAAAAAATATAGAAATGGAAATGATGATACTTGTTCTCGTTTCCCGGGCCCAGTGGTCTCGGGGGATGATGTAAACATGCTGGGGAACTCGGGACAAGCAATCAGTGTAAGAATTAATGTTACAGTGCAGCAGTTGTAGCAGCAGCTCCAAGTTTAGAAACAGAAATGTTTCTAAACATGCCCTTCCCTTCGATCCAGAAAAGATTTCCCAATGTCTCCCTACAGCTGAGATGGCACAACGGCAAATGGGCCAAGGCTGCCCCACAGACTGAGCAGCTTGGGACACAGAAAGTTTTAGAACATGTTTGAAGTAGTTGCCTACAGTGAAAAGAATATCTAGATTTCTGATTTCTCTTAAAAAATGGAAAAATCGGGGCCGGGGATTTAGCTCAGTGGTTCCGCTGCCTGCCCTGCAAGCGCAAGGACCTGAGTTCCATTCCCGGTACCCAAAAAAGAGAAAAATCTGTCAATGATGGTGCCATCAAAAGTCAGCTGGGGAGGACATGGCTGGAACTTGGAGACTTGGCACCCTCTCTCTGTCTGCCACACTCCTTTGAATTTCCGCCACTTGTTTACAGAAAGCTATTGAAGGTGTTTGAAAAACTTTGAATAACATAGTTTAGTCGGGGTTCTCTGGGGGAAACAGACTGTGTGCGTGCGTGCGTGCGTGCGTGCGTGTGTGTGTGAGATACATACGTATTAGTCAGCTTTCATCACTGTAAGTGATCCTCGCTAAAAGTGAAAGGGTACAGGAGATACCCTACAAGGCTGCTTATGAAGTAAAAGGATCCATTTTGGCTCATGGCTCTGTAGCTTCAAGTCCCAGATTGGGCTGCCCCACTGGTTTAGGTCTCTGGCAAAGTCAGCACATTTTGGCAGGAGTGTGAGTAAGAGAGTGCTCACATTATGTTATGGGCCAGGAAGGAGTAGGAGAGAGAAAGGGAGAGGGGAGAGGGGAGAGGAGTTAGGGAGAAGGAGAGGGGAAGAAATGAGAGAGGAGAGAGATAAGAGAAGAGGCGAGAAAGCAAGAGGGCAGGAAGAGTACCACAGCTCCTTTTGAGGGTAGGCTCCAGTAATCTAAAAGCCCTCCAGAGACCCATACATCCCGAAGGCCCATTTATGAGAACTCTAGACCTGGGAAAACCAAAGCTATGGCTTTAATCTGAATCTGGTGTTCTGAGACCCAGGAGAATCAATGGCATAAGCTCTCTGAGTCTGGAAGGCAGGAGAGAAGGTCCATGTCCCAGCACAAAGATAGACAGAAGAAAGAGAGTTCCTTCTTACCCGATCTTTCATTCCATTCAAGTCTTCAGTGGATTGGATGAGACCCAGCCACATGGAGGAGGGTAGTTTTCCTTACTCAGTCTGCCAATTTCAGTGTTACTGTCATCCAGACACACCCTCACAGACACACCTAAATTAACATTGAACCAACTATCAGGGCACCCTGTGACCCAATCAAGTTTGAATGTAAATTAACCCAGGGATCTTTTAGCTGGGCTGAGTAGATAGTCCATCTAGGCACCCTTGCATGTGAGCTGCTGGAAGACCACCAGGTTAGCAATGCTTCTCAAAGGACAGGCATCTAGCATTGATACAGGAGAAATATAACTCCTGACCTGTTAGATGTCAAATGTGCCGAGTTTGTGGTCCCACAACATCGAGGAATGAAGTCACAAACCAAAAGAAGTTAGGAGAATTTAAACTAGAAACAAGGAGAGAAGAATAGCTCCTGGATTTCCATCCTGACTGGGTGTCCACCAAGGCCCTTTGCTGGGTGTAATTTATCCAGCAAAGTCACAATGTGGGTACCACGTGGGTTAAACTACAATCAACTCATCGGTTTATAAGTATAGCTGCTTAGGTATATTGATCCAATAGGGAAATGAGTCATGTAGCAAGGGTGCATGGAATGAACATAGGCATTTGGGGGAAGGGATGGGTGCAGACACTCTGGTCACCCACCTGGGTGACTGATGCCTATCTGAACTTACTGGACCTGGTGGTGCTAATTACAGTATAATCTCAAGTTATTGTTTATTCCTTAGGGAGGCAGGGAGGCCTGACCATAGCATCTTATCTTGAGGCCTGGCTTTCTTTAGACGCACCTCCAGCCAGTTTTCTTTTGTGCTCACTTCCTTGAGAGTCCAGTCCCTCTCTGCCTGTATATTAATTTCTATCTAACTTAGCTGCCTATAGTAGTACAAAGTGAGAATAATGGTATGATAGTTTGAACTGGAGAAAATATTTCAAACAGTAGGGCAGGTCCTGGAAAAAGATAACTACTATTCATTTCTTTCTCAATGATTACGGTGTGTCTTCATTTCTGATGTCATAAACAGCTACTAAGGAGGTCTGAACGTGTATGTTTACATGTGACATGGGGACAGCCACACTCTGAGGTTGGCTACTGCAAAGCCCTGTGATGCTCTACTCACTGGGTCCCTGGATAGTTCACCCACTGGGTGAGGTGCCCTGTCTGGGATCTGTTTGCACATCCCAGAGGCAGTATTATAGACAGCTAAGTTAGATAGAAATATAACAGACAGTCAGACAGGGCTGAACCCTCAAGAGACAGGACGAAAGGTAAAAACACATTACAACTGGGGCCAGAGATACATCAGTTGGGGGCTAAGCCTCAAGATAATCACAAAAGAACCAGGCCTACACACTGCTCCAAGGGATAAGCGACAACATCTGGTCTAATAGAGTCTTCATAGGCATCAGTCACCTCAGTGGGGGACTGAGAGCCGAGGATCCATCACCTACCTGAGAAGTTTTTTATTCTTTCCACGTACTCTTGCTACCTGACTTGCTTTCCCATTGGATCACTATTACCTGATCGATTACACTCGTAACCTTATTGGTTGATCATAGCTTTATCCCACATTGTACCCAGTGGGTTTTGCTCTATAGAAACTTCCCTGTAAAGTGAGGTCCTCAGCCACCCACTCGGGACCCCTCCTGCCTCTCAGGAGCTATCCCTTAATAAATATTTTCCTATTCTTAATCTCCGTTGTTCCTAGAATTCATTCTTCGATTTCAGAGAACACGAACTTGGCATATCAGATATCCAACAGGTTGGGAGATATAATATTTTCATATTTCATCTCCGATTTCAGTAGCACCACTCAGACAGAGACTTTTCATGGTCACCCTAGCAAAGGCCCGAGGCTGCCCTTGGGGGGCAAGTCATTCTTCACACAGGCCAATACTCCTCAAGTGGGGTGCAGGGTGTTTGAGGGGAGAAGGGAAAGAACAAAGCAAAGCAGCAGGTCCTTAAGACCCAGCTGAGAGTTACTGTCAGAATATTGTTCCAACATCTTAAGTTGGTGAGAAGAATTTTCATGCAAGGCAAAATTTAAGGGCACAGGTAGCAACTTCAGTCCCTGCTCTGTGTGAATGGGCTCAGGGTGGGTCTGTCAGCTAAAGTAATTATTTTTCATCAAAAGCCTTGAAAAGAAGCAGCCACATATAAAACGATGCCTACTTCATGAAACATCAGAAGAATAATGTATGTTAGTTCTATTTTCTGGCTATTGTTTAAATATAACTATGGACAACTTCTTTTTCTTCCTTTTAGAAAAATCACTTAAGATGAGTGACCACTTGGTGGCTGTTTTCCATCAGTATTATTCTGTCTTTTAGTGCAGATCTGGAAGTCCTACCCAGTTTGCTTTTCCCAGCGTCCCTTCCTGCCTGGGCCTCTCCTGGGCTGGGGGCATTCATCAGGGCCCCAAGACTCAGAACAGCCATTCCCTGTCTCTCAATGAGAACCTCCTCTCCAGGGCCCTTGCCTAACCCCTGCCCTTCAAAGGGGACTGCTAACCTGTCCAGTGGGCATGAGTGGTCAGGATTTCAGCGGTGCCAAGTGCTCAGCTGTCCATGGGGAGCAGAGTTCTCTGCTTCATATCATTCCTGGCCATCTGGGCTGGGAGATGGAGATGACTGCAGCACCAGAATGACCTTGGCCAGTTCTGCAACTTCTGTTTTAGGAATGTCCATGCCCAATGCCGTGGCATGTGACACTGGAAGCATGGACGCCGTGGGACCCAGAGGGGCACTGTCTATTCTCTTGCTTCCAATGCCCCTTTCTTTCACTTCTGCTCCCTTCCTTTCTTAACATTCTATCTCATAAGCTGATAGGAGCATTTCCTTACCAGGATGAGAGGTTGGCTAAGCACCTATATGTGCATGTGTGTGTGTGGGTGTGCACACACACACACACACACACACCATCCACAGAAACAACGGGGCTCCTTGTGACGACAGGATGAGGCTCCTGCAGGTGATGGAGGGGATTTGGTGAAGTCTTGGGAGGAAATGCTCTGGGGTTCATCTTGCTGAGCCTGGATATTTTACAGCATGAGTTCTCAATGGCCAATTCTTCCTTTGTCTTCAGGAGCAAGTTTCTTCCTTTTCACCTTTGCTATCTTTGCCACATACAACTCTTACTCCCAAAGACTTCACTCATCATGTGACATGCTATTGTTTTTAGTTTGCATGGAATTTGATGGTCTTCCCTGATCTTTTACATTGTAAGGAAGAGATCCTTACAGATTAATTAAAGTCAGAGCTTATGTGTGTGGGGATCCATGCTTCATCTCTCCTGCTACCACCCTAGTCTAAGCTATTGAATTTGTCAGTGGGATATGCAGTGGCTCTCAAAATTGTCTTTCAGTTTCACTTCATTTCCTTCCATCAATTCTCCACATAGCAATCAAAGGTTCTCCCCCATTAATGAACTGAACAAATACTTACTTAGCACCTGCTATCCACCAGGCACTATTATAGGTACTAGGAATTTTGGGATGGGTAAGATGGATGACGACTTTATGCTCTTTGCTTATGGTTCTTACATTGTAATGACCCACACAGCTTTTAGGTAAAGCCAGAGGCCTTAGGATGACTGCAGACATGGCTATGCCCAATCGAGCTCTGCCAGAATCCCAAACTTCATCTGGAACCTCCTTTTCCAGCCCTCTTGCTTTCCAGTACAATGGAGTATGCCAAGATCCTCTCCTCTCGGGACCTTTGCACAGAATTTCAGCTCTTCTTTGCCTTGGCATCTAGCTCATTTCTGTATGCCTTTCGCATCTCAGTGCACTGTCTCTTATCTGACCACTCCCACCTGAATGAGGGTTCCCTATGATGTTCTATCTTTTGCACCCTGCCCTTTTCTTCCATGACACTTCTCAGAGGATGTGCCCCACACAGTATCAACATTCTATGATTACTCATAGGACTGCAAGACCTGGCAGGTGGGAATCTAGTTTGTTTTGTATTTTATCATATTATATTTTAAATATGGTTGGATACTCATGTGCAGAATAAATGAATTCATGAAGGAATCTAAAAAGTAGAAAGGACAGGTGAACTAAAAAAAAGAACTTTGTGGCTATATCTTAGAAATATTTAGATTTTAAAGCAGAATTCATTCATTTTTAGTGTCTTTGCCTTTTCTGGGGTTTTTTTTGGAGAGAAAGATTTATCTAAAATCATATTTCGTGACTGTCAGGAACTGGGAAGGGTCTGAAGCTTTACCTACTTGCAAGATAAGTTAGTCCACCAGGTGTGTGGATGTTAACAGAAGACATAAGACTCCTAGGTCAGAGATGTTGGATGTCAGAGATGTCCTATTACTCACAGCACTGAAAGCAGCATGAACATCAGTATATTTGCATTTGTTCCTTTTGGACCTAAGCCCTGAGGAATGATGAGAATTGCCCAGATGGGTATACTATAGAAGGATCCCAGAGGTTAGGGAAACTAAATCTTCTAAAATGGAGAGTCAACATGCCTACCCCTTGTGCCAGAGGAAGATAATATCTTTATTTTCTAAGACTTTAGGCAAATTCATCCTTTGTTCTGGATGGAGGCAAGCCCCTTTGCTTTACAAACAACCTTGAAAAGATAGTCTGGGGAGAGGTAATTAGTGCATCATGCACAGGATATGCAGAAACATTAGCGAACCATGGAGAATTGTGCCCCAACAATACCAACCCTTCATTTGGCTTCTGGTGAAGCCAACATCTTGGCTTCTGATTAATTTTCATGAATGTGTCAATCCTTCAGGCCCTCTAATTAATCTGATTGACAGAGGGTAGGACTAAATCCAACCCATTTATCTCCTAGAGTATTTAATTAAGTCCACTATCAACAGGACAATCCAAACATCAGGATGAGGGTAGCCTGTAGTATTGATTTTGACCATGGCCCAGTGTTCTGGATCCCACCAGCTGAGCAAATCTCATACATCTAAAGAATTTATCTTAGAAATCAAGTGATTTTCTCCTTTAGTTTCTAAATCAATCTTTCCACTAGGCCTAGGGAATTGACTCAAGTACAGCAGGATATCTTAGCAATTGCTCAGACTCTGCCTTGCCCCAAGAGGAGGAAGGCTGGTGTAGTTCTCTAACCAGTATCGCGCCCAGCCAATTAAGTCACAATGAGTTCCATGCCTTCAAGACTCAAAATGGTGCCGTTGATTTCTTCAGGTAAAGTCAGGGACAAATATTGTGCTGTTTTCTAATTGGATGACTCCCACAGGAGAAAAAGTTGCCCTGATGGTATGCATAAATAACAAGCCAGTAACAAGCCATGCTTTCCCAAACAACTAAGAACACTCTTGTTTTGGAGAGATCTCAACTGTCATCTGAAGGTCACATGATTTACTAGTGGTGTTTGCTTAAACATCTGAGTCAAAGTCTCTCATGACCACCCCTGCAGTTCAAGGTCCTGCAAATATGTCTCAAATCTAACTGACATCTGTTTCTGCTATTTGATACCAAATGGCTCTAACAATCCCAGTAAAGCAACCTGACCAGGTCCTGGACCTCCAATGCAAAACTGTTTCAACACTTCTGCATGTTTTTCTGCCTCTATTTCCATACCTGTCACTATTTCTATACTTGATCTACACAAGAAGTACAATCCCAAAAGTGTCCATGGATCTCCCCCCTGGGAAGGGAGCATTATTTACAACTGGTACATCTTTGCTACCTCCCTCAAGTAGGACTTATATTAGTTGGGAGGCACCAACTGATGATGCTTCAACCTGGTTTCCTACTTGGTTGGTCAGTCTCTAGGTTCTCAGTTCAGTTCAGTCCTTGGTTTTGCCTGAGGACAGTTAATCTAACCTGTCCTATGAATCCATGCTGCCAAATTCTAGGTAGTCATCTGCCCCATGGAGGCACTGAGTTGCTGCTATGAAAATAGTGGTGGGGAAAATGACCAGAGGCACCAAGAGGTGTTTCACATTGGAGGTGCAGGGACTAGAGCCCCCTCATCTGATGGGGAATGATAGATTCAGAAGTCACCTAAATTTGAAGTGCAGGGCAGGAGAGTGACACCGGGCTATTTTCTTTCATGAACAAGGGTTCTCCAGCAACTTCAGAAAGACACATATCATTAGTGTCTTTCACTTCTCCCTCCCTCTTGGGCTCTGAGGTGTTGTTTTCTCAAGTACCAGGGTTGTTATTCTCCACTCTGTGGCCACAGGCATGTTGTGTCCCATTGCAGGAGCTTGCCACCTTTTACTTAATCATCCCTTTTCATAATCAGGTCTTTCACTCAGAAGCATTAAGTGGAAGAAGAACAAGGATAACTTATGAAATGTGCAGAAACCCATCACATCCTTACCCTACCTTGACACATTTGGACCTCTATAGGGGGACTTGGTGACTATTGTACTCAATCAAAGGGTCATCATCCTTATGTTCTATTACCATGTTGGTCCAACAAGAGAATTCCTGTGGCTAAACTAGAAGCAAGTTCGAGTTCTCAAGGCTTCCTTTGGCTACACTTCTACCCAGAGGTGGGCCAACCAGGCAAGTCCAGGGGTACTGTTAAGGGAAAGAAAGAGCATCATGCCGAAGAGATGGTCAGGTGGAATCCAGACTTTACAATATAGGTTTATGTACCCCCTCCATTTTCATCCTGCTTATTACCCAGGAAGTAGCTGAGAGAAAATAATCCTTTTCAGGGGCCAGTCACACTCAAAAAACTACCTTATGAAGGCATATGTGATAAGAGGGGAGGATGGAGGTGAAGTCAGAAACCTATGGAGCCCTTCCCAATGCTCAGCAATAGCCCGAAGAGATAATGTGAAAGATCTCTTGAATACCTTGACTATTCTCCCATAATTGGGTAGTGTTTATGAAAAAAAGTTTAACACTGTCAGACTGAAAGTTGTCCAGAAGGCCCAAACCATGATACAGCAGCCTCCTGGGTTTCAATGTGGACTTTATTATTGTGATCAACTTTTGGCAGGAATCATAAGTCTGACACGTCACGGTTAACTTCTGCATCGGAAAGATAGAGCCCTTTACTTTGTTCACTGTCCAAAATGGCGGACATGATTCTGGTCCAGGAAGATGAAAGAGCTAGGCAGCGATGATGACAATCTGGATACTGCAGATCTCACCACAAGCTGGATTCCCATGGGTCTCATCAGAGCACAGGCTCCTCCTATGGGCATCTACATGAGAGACCCAGATGGTTTGATTAGCAGCCATGATATGTTTTCACATTTCATAGCCCCAAAGCAGGGTGTCTTCAATCTGCCAGTCTGTAGTTTTCCAAATGGCAGACCACATAGCTAAAGCCATTGGCCACAGCCCAAGACTTGGGAAACATAACATGGTTCATCAAAGAGAGTATCGGCCAGGGCTGTGAGAATGGCTGAGTTCTGCCCACCAAGCAGAGCCACCCCAGCCCAGCTCTGCAGGTGGAGGGATGCTGAAGAGCCACTAGCCTGGTAGACGCTGTTAGGTTTCAGTGTAGCCCAATTACCAGTGACACTGTCCCAGACATTTTAGGAAAACTCTGGGAAATAAGGTCGTCACTGAGCCAGTGGCAGAATGGAGATAATATTTTCCTCCAAAGGATGGCTATTACTTTTTCATACGAAGCCAAGATTTTGCCTAGGCATCGGTCTTTTTTGACGTGTGGGGCTTGTTGGGGTCTTCTCATCTTGTTAGTCATTGAGTTTTAGTTGGCCCATGCCAAGAATGGAATATGAATGCCACAGGGCTCCCATGAATCGGTTTCAACAAGAGCCCTGTAACAAGCTTACAGATGCTTCCTCAAGTGGATGTACCTGTGACTCAGGTCAGGGAGGCGACAATTCCAAATCCCCAAAGGGGATCTCTGGGAAGAATCTGCCTTACTTTGTCAGAGGTCCCAATAGGCAAAATCATCAGTCACAGAGACTTGTAGTACAAAGAGATCAGCAAGGTTAGGGACTCCCCAAAGCATAATCAGTCCTCTCTGTGAGGTTCCTCCTGATGGGGAGAATCTTCACCCTCCAGCACCTCCGGAGGAGGGCAGTGCACATACTGAGCACAGCGGTTGCCATTGTCCGTTCAGAAGTAGAAGAAACAGCAGTAGTTCCGTTCTGCTCAAACGCCCCACTCACTCTCAGCCACCTTGGCTTCACCCGCCTGCTGCGAACCTCACTTAGATCCCTGCGGTGGAGCTCGGGGGTTCCCTTCTCTCCTGGGGCCGCGGACGGAAAGGACTGATTGCAGGCTGGTGTCCGCCTGTGTCCTAGCAGTTTATTTCTTCTCCCCAGAGCTCCTCTGTATACTCACGCGGGTGTGTGTAGTTTTAACATTTTTTCTTGGGGACTGGGAGATTTTGGTACCGCCTATAATTAATCATCTTTTTCCTTACAGCAGCTGAGGTCTAGGGTAGAGAGGGAGAGGAAGATCAGAAGCCTGGAGGGAGAGACTGGCTTTGGGCCATCAAGCAAGGCTTACGTCTGTTGTCACTTTTGAGCGGCCAAGTGCTCCCCGTGCCACCCAACGAACTGGTAATGTTTTTGGTCCACCGAAAGCTTTATCTACTCATTGCTGGTACGAATTTCCACTTCAGGTGTTTCATAAAGGACACTTTCTTCCTTTCTCTCTACAGTTGGTTAATTAAAACAAAAAAGCCAACTTCTTGGAATCCTCTTTTTTAGAGATAGTGCTTATTACTTTAGCAAGTAAAAGTGGAGAAACATGTTTCCTCTCAATCAGAGAAGGAAAAGGCTGAATGGTGGGTACAATGTGATGACAGGGATTAGCTTGGGGGAATGAGAGGCAGGCCTCTTTAGGATGAGGAACGGAGCCACCCACATGGTGGCAGATCCCCAGGTGTCCAAGGAAAGGCTTGGAAGAGCAGAGCCTGGCCTGCAACGACGTCTGCCTTCATCAACTCCAGACGAGCCAACCCACAGAAAAGGAGAGAGATGTAGAGAGTGCGGCCTGAAAGCACGGCCCAGGAGACCCTCAGAGGGAGGAGTAGTACAGGAGGCCTCTCAGCCCTGGCAGCCTGGCTGGGCGGGGTCCTTTTGTGTTCTGTCTGGGTGTTGTAACCGTGGTAATCTGAGCTTCCTGCTATCATCACTTTAATGTCCCAGTGAGGGGTTCCACTCTATCTCTAAGCGAGAAAAAACTATCTGTGGTTTTAAAAGAAGCTTGGCCCCAATGTAACTTTTAAAAGCCAATGCATTTTGTGAATGTAGAACAACTAAATTTGAAGCACAATTTCGTAGAGATATATTTACATGCCATCATTTTTCTTGGAAGCTGATTTATGCATCCCTGCATAATGTTGGCATTGGATAGGTAGTGACATCGCCATCCTTAGAATCATTTCAGACACTTGAGCACAATAAATAAAACGACATTTGATAGATTTTGAGATCCAATTATTTATTCCTAAGGTAGGTGTTTTCTTTATAATTACACACTTTTTAGATAAATATGAATGATTTTTGGTGTGGATTCAGTAATCCTAAAATTCTCATTGCATTTACTTGGCAATGGGTCCTGCTGAGACAAAGATACTTTATTATTTATAAATGCTGTTAACCAACCTGGGGTGAAAACTCGCTAAGGAAAAGGAAGGTACACTCTTCCCATAATGCTCTCAATGTATAGGTCCTGAGAAATCCTAACGCCCAACCATAGATAATGAGTAGAAGACTCAGTTGTCCATGCTACTACCTAAGACACACAGAGCCAGCCAGCGCCTTTGGAGTCCATGCACCCTAGAATTGTGCTCTGTAAACACTTTGTACCTATCATGATTTCTCTACCTCTTGTGCCTTCTTTCTCTACCTGCCTACATCTCCTTCTAGTGGATTCGCTCTTCAAGAGCCATGGCTCTATTTAGTCATCTTTGCATTCTTGTGTCTAGAATAGGTGACTCTCACTGTCCATGTCCCTCCTCTTCTAGCTGTGGCCATCTCTTCCCTTCGCTGTACACGTCACTGTGTTAAGGGTACAGGCAGCTACTCACACCATCTTAGGCCCTGCAGTGCTTTATTCCCATGTAGTTTGTGGCTATGCCTGCTTGTCTTTCAGAACTCAGCTCAGGAAAGAGTTGCCAAACAGTGGCAGTAGCATGACATGGAGGAGGTGGAAAACAGACTCAAAAAAAAAAATGTTTCTTTGGCCAGAATCTACTGATGGGAAGGATGGTGCTACAAACTAATTTAAGAGAGATTTAAAAAAATTCCCCAGTTTCTTTTATTCTGTTTCTGTGGGCACCTGCTTGCATTCTGATGATGATGTTTCCTGTCTATACTGGTGGCAAATAGAGAAAATACTGGGACGCTTACAATAAGCATCTGCTTCATATATTAACATGGGGCTGTGTACCTCTTGTGTCATATGTCAGTCTCTGAGAGCTTGGTGAATGTGCTTTCCTACAATATGTGAGTGCCTTATCTGATCTAATGCTCATCTGATCTCTCTCTGTCTCAGGCTCTGGCAGCTGGATCAATGTGAGAGTGCTATCTATCTATCTGTTGTCTAGGAATTAACATTTCTGACAACTAAATCCTGGATCTGGGGGACCCTCCTGCTCGTGAGTATAGTCTAGGGGACCAACTGGGCTGCTCCTTGTGCCAGCCTCCACCCAGCAGTGTGGTGTGGTGTGGTGTGCACTGATGAACGTCCATCTGCTCTTTTGGAATTAGCTAGAGGTTAGGCAATGCTGTGAAGTACTATTTCAAGTTGAATTGCTAAGTGTTGCCAAATGTGTCCTAGGATGGTAACATATTCACAGGTAATCCTGAACCAGCAGTTCACAGGTGAAGCAAATTTCAAATAAAGATACCAAGTTTTCTTTGCCAGACTTGGACCTGGCACCTGGAATCTCAGGTCAAGTATGGATGTGAGAAGAACAGGTGAGTAAAAGGAAGGGGATTATGGGAGACAGGTTTGCATGGAGCTCCTGGCATGCTGTGTGTCTGTTGTATGACCTTCCTCCAAGTGGCAGTGGGGGCATCTAACTTCTGATCCCAAGAAGTGTGCAGAGACATTAGGGGGACATCTTAGGTAACCTGGAAATGGCTAACCCAAAGGATGGGGACCTGTCTCATTGTGGATCAAGCTAAAGCTAGAGGGAGCAGGCAGCAGGAGAGACGCTGCCTCTGCAAGGCCACCGCCTCCTCTGGACATCATGGCCAAAGAGCAGGTGGCCTCTCTGGGACTGGCCTGCATGTCGCCAGTGTGTTGGGGCAATGTTCCCATGTATCCCAGCATTAGCCCAATGAAAAGCATCAGGGGAGTCTGCTTGGAGCTGTATTGAAACGTTGTACTGAAGACTAACACACATATATTCCTGTGGATGTATAGTAAGGCACACAGATACTTGAATTTATCAGACATTTCAAAATTAGCATACATAAAATCAACTTTGGAAAATTGTACAGTTCTGTGTATTATGTAATCATCACTACAAAATCTTCCTTGACTCCTAACTCTGGGAATCACCAAGGCCTCCTACCCCACCCTATAGTTTTGCCCTTTTCAGATGGTTATAAATGTAATGAAAGGTAAAGGTCTATATCACTTAGGGTTCACTAGAGGGACAGATTTCATATATACATACATATATATATATGATATATAAAGGATTCATAAAGTAGGCTTACAGTGACCACCTGCAGAGTTAGGTATGGAAGAACACAAAAGGGGAGTCTTTGTTCTAGAGATCCAAAGGATCCAGTGAAAAGTGGAAGGCCTGGAGCTCAGTGTAGAGTCCACTTGAGTCCTTAGTGTGAAGCTGATGTGTGTGTGCTGGAAGCCTGGAGATGGACGTCCAAAGGCAATGGTGAAGACTCAGCTCCTCCTTCTCAGAAGCGGAGTGAGACTTCCTTCTTCTGTCCCTTTTGATTCCACCCAGGCTGCAAACTTATTTGTTGGTGCCACCCATACACAGGGTAAGTCTTCTCTCTTCAGTAAGTCCATCAGTCACACACACTCAGAACTGTGCTAAAGCAATCTGCTGGATGTTTCTTATTCAAGTTGACAGCACAACTATCACATGGTCTGACTTCTTTTTCTTAGTATATACCAGTTAGGTTCAGCCATGTGATTGTGTGTAACAAAAGTTCATCCCTTTTTATTGCTGAGTAATATTCCTTTGTATGGCCATACACAGTTTATTCAGTCACCCATTGAAGGATGTTTGGATGGCCAGCAGTGTTGGCAACTATAAACATAGCATGTAGATTTCCCAGTGGACATAACTTTGCATTTTTCCAGGTTGAATATCTAGGTGCAGAATTGTTTGATCATGTGACAAGTGTATATTAACTTTGCAAGAGGCTGCCAAATTGTTTTCCACAGTAGTAGTACTATTCAAGATTCTGGCAGCAATGTATGTGAGTTTAGGTTTCTTTATATTCTCACTAATACTTGGTATTGTCTTTTTTGTTTATTTGCTTTTTATTTTAAGCATTCTCAGAGCATGTAGTATTGCCCTATTGTAGTTGTCTAAATTGTAAGATACAAGTTGAAGTTTATTTCCTAAATTATTGATTCAAACTATTTCAACATCATTTGTGGAAAGACTATTTTTTCTTTAACGACTTGCCTTTGCATATTTGTCAAAAATCAGTTGACCCAGGGCTAGGGGTGTAGCTAAGTGGTAGAGTACTTTCCTAGCATACACAAAGCCCTGGGTTTGATTCCAGCCTCTCATCCAGGCACATATATGCACTTCAATTGCTGTCTTTTATGTGAATGTATTTCTAGACCTTTTATTCTTTCCCAATAATTTGTGTGTCCATCCCTTCACCCCTTCACCAATGCCATACTGTCCACCTGGTTGACATTTTAAAGTAATCCTTAAAATAGGCTAGGGTGAGTATTTCAGTTTTGATTTTCTTTTTCAAAATTGTTTTCTTAAACTGGACAGAAAAAAATAATAACCACACAAAAAGTAACTGTTACATCAGACCTTGAATGCTGCCTAATAACCTGTCTGTGGAAGGCTTGGTCCCCCACCAGGCGCTAACACTTCTAGTCAAGACAGACTTTTCTGCTTTTTAGGTTCTAGTTGCTTTGGTTTTAAGTACATAGATTGTAAGCATACAGTTTCCTGAATTAAAAAAAAAAGGCAAACCATCTCATGTAATTATCATCCAGGTCAGCATCATCTGAAAAGTCTTTCCTGCCCCTTCCCAGCCCTTACTTACTCACTGGTTGCTATCCTCCCCTCCCCGCAAACCACTAATTCTGACTTCTGTTGCCAAAGATTATTTTTGCCAGTTAAAAAATTTATTTAAGAAAACCATGTAATATGTACTCTTGAATGTCTGTGAGATATGGCGTCTCTGAGGTTCATCATAGCTATTGCATATAGCAGTAATTTGGTTTTTGTCTTGCCAAAATAATATTAATTTGAAGATTATACCTTGATTTATGTACACACTCTATTTTGATAAGAAACTTAGGTAGTTTCTAGGTTTTTGACTGTTACAAGTATTTCTGTTAAAACATATTTTTACACATGTTGGTGGATAGATGCATATGTTTTTGTTTGTTTACCTAGGAATAAAATTGCATATGCTTAGCCCTCATAGAATTATCAAAGTTTTCCAAAGTAGGTGTACAAAGGAACACTCCTATGAGCAGTGAATGGGAGTTGCAGTTGCTCCTCATTCTTGCCAGTACATGCTTTTGGCAGTTGCTTAGTTTCTCTCTGCTGTCATTCTGGCGATTGTGTTTGGGTAGCCCATTGTGATTTTAATTTGTAGTTCAGGATGACTGATGAAATTGTGTACTGTTTATATGTCCACTATCCATTTGGGGAGTCTGTTTTGTGAAATACCTATTCCAATCTTATGCACATTTGAAAAATTGGGATATTTGTCTTTTTTGCTTTTTATTTCTATTATATCTTGTTAGATACACACATTGCACCCATATACTCTTACATTGTATTCTATTAAGTGTCTTATAATAAGTAAAATTTTATAGAAATAAATTCCAATGTAATAATTATTTTTTGTGTGGTTGTTATTTTTTCTGTCCAGTTGAAGATATCTTTTCTTACCTTCTTATTTCAAGTAGGGCAGATGTTTTCTTAATGTATCACCTAAAAACTTCATTGCTTATTCTTTTGTACTTTGGGTCTATCATCCATCTGGAATTGATTTTTGGGTTTGGTTTGATTCATGGATCAAGGTTCATTTTATTTATTTATTTATTTATTTATTTATTTATTTATTTATTTATGGGATCAAACTCCGGTCCTTGGACTTGCAAGGCAGGAGGCAGAACCACGGAGCTAAATTCCCCGCTCTAAGGTTCATTTTATTCTTATATGGAGATTCAATTATCCCAGCACCATTTATGGAATACACCATTCCTTCCATCACTAGATTGAAAAAGGTACTATATTTGTCAGAAGTCAGGTGCCACAAGTGTGGTTGCTTCTTTCCTTTTGTTTCTATTTGTTATCTTTGCATCCATACTACTCCACTTTAATCATTGCAGCTTTGTAATAGAACTTGATATCTGATAAAGGCAAGCCCTCCAACTTTTTTCTTCAATGTTGATACTTTGCATTTTATATTCATTTGACGTCCATAGAAATTGATGAAATTTTTATTATAATTGAATTGGAACTGAAGCAATTTGGCCAAATTGACATCTTTAAAATATTGAAGGCTCCAGTTCATGAAAATATGTATTCTTTGATTTATTCATTCTTTAATTTCTCTCAGGAATATTTTATAGAATGTGCATAGTTTTATTTATCTAGATTTAGATTTTCCCCAAGAATTTGATATTTTTCTGTTACTAGAAATGTATTTGATTGTTGTATATTGTATTTACAACCATCTTGTTAAATTCACTTAATAATTCTAACTAGTACTTTTAAAAATCAGTAATTGGTGTCAAACTCCTAAATTTAATGAGATAAACATAAATATTTAATCTTCATTTTTTATAATAAAGTAAACAAAATTAATCTTGACTATATTTGATCATGATACATTATCCTTTTAAATTATTGGTGGATTATGTTTTCTAAGTCTAAATTTAGATGTTTTGGGTGTATACTCATAAGAGATATTCCCTTTACTCATTCTATCTTGCTTAATCCTTGTCAAAATTTGGTATGAACTTTATAATGATTTCTTACAATGAGTTGGAAAGGATTATTTCTTTATTTTTATTGTCTACAAGACTTTGTGTAAGATTAATGGTATTCTTTCAGTTTTTACAAGGAAAAACTGATGAAATAATCAGGTCCCAAATTTATTTTGTAGGAAGACTGTTTTTCATTAAAATCAGTGAATCAGTCAGGGCCCAGTCAGGAGACAGACACCACTTAGTAATTTGTGAAGGGAAAATTTAAGGTAAAAAATTATAGACTAATTACCGGGTTTTGGCTATGATGAAGGACTAGAGAAAGCTCTAAAGAATATCTTAGGACTCAAGAATAGTACCCAAGGTAGGAACAGGTTTAGAAGTAGGATGCTTCTCCCTTTATCTGGGATTCAGATTTGTTGAAGAATGATGGTTGCAACCCACTGGAGAAATTTGCTGGATTTTTCTAGAGCCAGAGCAGGTCCAAAGCCAGGGGGCTGAGGCTAGCAGGAACATAATCCTGGATCAGGAATAGTAAAAGTAGTGGAAGTTAGCCAGAGTGCAAGCAGGCCACAGGAGACATATAGGATACTTTAAGTAGGAAACCTCTACCAAAATTCCAGCAGCCTGAGACAGTGGGGCAGGGAAATATGGGCCAGGACCAGCAAGAGGAAGGGGAGTGTCCCTTGGTGTCCTGCTTGCTCCTGGCCTGGTGGATCATAGGGCAAGCTTAGAAGACAGCCCTGGAACAGGAAAAAAGTGGCCTCCTCATCTAGTGCTCTTTAGCATCCTCTATTGCCAGTTCAACAGTGTGCCAATTTGCAAGGGACAAATGTTCTAGTACCACAAGCAAAGTAAGGAAGGATAGATTTGGTGCTGAGAGATAGTGAAACAATTAGATTCAATTTTAAGACAAAATTAGGACTATTCAGACAGTTTATCTCACCTTTGATAAACTGTTTTTCATGGAGTCAATCTATTTTATCTAAATTTTCAATTTTAGATTCATAAATTTGTTTCTAATAGTCTCTTAATTTTATATGTATCTAAGAGCTGTAATGATAGCCTTTTATCATTCTGAGTATTAGTAATGTATTTTTCATTATTTTTTTCTTGACATGTCTTGGTACTTATTAATTATATATATATTTCCAAATACTCATTTTGGTGCCATGATTTTTACTATTGTATTTTTCTATTATAACAGTTTCTGCTTTTATCTTCATTTTTCTCTGATCTACCTTCTTTCTGTTGGATCAATTTGTAGTTCTTTCACTAACTTCTTGATGGACACTCACATTCTGGGTTTTAAACACTTTTCCTTTTTAGTTTGTGCATTTATTAGTACTTGGTTCCCTTCAGCACATCTTTATGTGCAGTAACATGATTCCATCTAGTCATCTGGGATCATTTTCTTCTGCAGCAGGGATATTTTCGTTTGTTTCTGCTGGTTACAATATCTCTAAGTGTGTGTTTGAAAATGTCTTTATTTTTAAAAACTATTTTTACTTAAACACACAATTTTAGGCTGGCATTAATTTTCTTTTAGTTCTTTAAAGACATTCTATTGTTTTTTTGTTTCATAGTTCCAACTGAAAAGTCAGCCAAAATTCAATTGGTCTCCCTTGAAAGTCATGTGTTTATTTTCTGTTTGTAACACACTTTTCTCATTTTCTGTGGGTTAGTTGTATATGCATTTAGTCTGCTTGGAATTTGTATAGTTTCTTCAATTTATTAATATCCTTTGTTTTAGAAAATTCTCAAAGTATCTCTTCTATTTGTTTAACTCTCTGCCTTCCTCTTTAGACTCAAATTACACTTATGAAAGTTATTTTCATCATGTCCAAAATGTCTCTTAAGCTCTTTTTTTCTGCTTTATGTTCATTTTATTTCTCTGAGAAAATAAATACCAATCTAATATTTTCTACTAGTTTGTATCCCATGTACCTAACTTGTCTTCTGCTGAGTCTATTGTTTTTAAACCCAACTATTTAATTTTTAATTTTAGTGAAGTGTGAATTTTGTTTTTTATTTTATAGATTCCAATAGTCTGATGAAATTTTCATTTTCCTGTTTTGATTATGTTATTTATACTTATTTGATATTCAGTTTGATGATTCAAATATTCACCTTTAAGTCTTTTTTCCAAAGTTTGGTTTTGAGAAATTGCTGGTGTTTGTCATTTGATCTTGTATTTTGGTATGCTTGATAAATTTGACCTCATGCAGACATTATGTATGAAAAATTATAGATGCTGTGGATGACATCTCCCCATAGAGAAGATTTAATTTTATTCTGACAGGAAGATAGACCACAGAAAGATTACCTTGCTCCATTGGACTTAAGTTGCAGACTCAATGTAAGGGCTTGTGAGACCTGGCCCATTTTAGGTTTGTCTTTATTCCTAGAATCTACCCTTCCACTCATCTCAAGGGTAAGCCTTGTGTGTTTATTAGGGATCCTTTTTCTTGGCAGACTATGAACTTCAATTTTTGTCTTCTTAGTACCAAGAGACTACTGAAATGTCTGCTTATATTTTCAGTTTCTTAGCAGTTGCTTTTTCCTTGTTTTCTTGGCAATTTGCCTCACACATGTGCAGCTAGAAGTTGGAAAATACCTCAAGGAAAAAGCGTACACATAATACCCACTTCACATTTCTGCCTTTGGCTTTCTTTCAGATCATGACTCCTCAAGTTGTAGCAAACTTGGTAGCCCTGTGCACCAATTTTTGACTCCCCTGCCAGTGAGACTGTTACAAACTCTTGGCAATGATCTTTTTTCAGCATCTATGTTCAATGAATCAAACCAGCAAATGCCCTGAGCCAGACAAGTAGTCCAGCTAGGATAGTGCTCACTTTTAACTGATTTTCCTCTTTCCAGCATTCTGGTCTTTCAAGGATGTGGGACACTTGCAGGTTATAGTGGAAGTCTCAGGAAGGATTCGTGACTATAGAAAATCAAGGGGATGGCATTGAAGACAGGAGTGGAAATTAGAGGATGAATTTCTAGAATCACAGAAGCTGCATTTAGATGAAGTCCAACAAGGGAGCCTCAAGTGAACCCACAAAAATGTCCATGAGAGAATCAGCTTTAAACACTTTTTGTCCTACAAAGCAAGAAATCATCTTAGAGCAATAGTAGTTCAAGTAAGGGAAGGGATTGCTTATCCTCTTTTCTCTCCCACATTCCAACTTATTCTGCTTTACTAACAACAAATAGACAACATGAGTGAAGATGAGAAAAAATAAGACAAAAAGAAACTTGTCTTCCCCTCCTACTAAGAGGCCAGCTTGCTGTATGTTTGTGTCAAGGGTAACCACGGTGCTACGGGATTACTTACACGCTTAAGTAATTCACTAGATTTTTGCAGCCTCATTTCCAATGGACAAACACCTATGTCAGTGACCTTTGGGTTCTTGTTGGCTCTGCAAGATAGCCTATGGGGCTCTCAGAATGCAGTGTGAAGGGCAGAATGGGTCTGAAGCTGAAAGCCCAATTTTCCCTGAATAGAAACCCTGGAGAGAAGCATTGAGACCAATATGTTGACAGTTCTTTTTTGTTCCCCCTGAATTCAGGACTATTCTGTTGTGTGTTTATTAATTCTACCTCATTTCTAAACATGAAATAAATGTAACACTGAAAAGGGTGTTTGTGTCCCTGTGACAAATATAATCCATGTAGTTGTTAAACGGGAAATTCCAGAAGCCTCCTGTGGCCTTGCCTCCTATTAGGCAGGAAGAAGCTTTTCCCCAAAGACAAGAGTTGAAGAGAGCCTCATGTCCCCAGAGGGCCTCGCTGGAAGCTGGTCTTTGAAAGTTTTAGCATAAACATACTCCCACCCACCTGGCTTCTGTACAGACCATGAACAACTTGGCTCTTCTTCCCAGCAGAGCAGTTTTCTGTGTGAGTCACTTCTGTCTCTTTACTTTGGACCTTCTGCCTCTGGGGACCTGGAGGATCCATCCAATGCAGTACTGAAAAAGCTTTCAACATTTTGCAAACAATGAACAATGGAAAGCCTAATAAGGCACACTCCATCCATGCTGTACATGGGAGCTTGGGCCTGGTACCCAGCCCAGTGGAAACCAAGAGCCTACGGCAAAGTAAAACACTGCTACAAACACACAAGGCAATATGCCAGAAAATGAAGCTCTGGCTTTCTGAGCAGAGGCTGATCAGTGCAGGTCTGCAAAACAGAATCCCAATGCTGGGAAGTCCTGGGAAATCTCCCATGGGAGAAGCTGTAATCCCTAGACTCAACCTTCACTTCTGAAGCTGCTATAGAAGATCTGCCTAGTCCATAATGGCTGGGGTCACTGTAGAAAACCATCAACTGAGAAGGCTTAGGTAGAGGACACAAGTTCACTTGTGGGGACAGGACATGGAACACGTGAACAACAGCCTTTCCCCAACCATCCTTAGCTTGGTCCCTGTGTCCTTAGTGCCCTGATAGATTTGCAGTTTCAACAATATTTTGGCTCCTCTCCTATTTTCATATCAGCATCTCAGAAGAAGCATACTGGGCAAGAAATCTGTCCCTCCCCAAGCCAAGTGTAGTGAAGGAGTTTTATACTCAAGGAGTATCTTGAATATTTTAGGATGCAAAACGCCTCTCTTTTTTCTATGCTAATTTTCTGACCATACAAACTATGATGAACATCTTGGGACCCTTGGAAATATCCAAGGTCCCTACTGGCACCTCCTGGAGCATGGGCTCACTAACATTTATCTGTCTGAAGTGAAAGCTATCCCTAATGATCCCAGCTGACATTTGTTCAGTGCTTTTCACTCAGAGATCCCAAAGAGCTCTACAAGCTGATTTACGGGCTGTCCATGGTGTAGAAGTGAATGGTAATGGCCACAGTGATGAGGATGGTGATGGATCACCCAGGCTCTGGTATTTGATATGTCATGTTGTTTCTGGGGTGTTTCCAATTTCCTAAGTTTCCTGGTGATTAGAAGCATAAGGGTAAGAGAGTGCACTATCCATTTCATCCTGCATTTCTCAGTGGACATGACTCAGATTGGAGCCTTGGGAGGCTTTAATTCTCTGACCTCCTCACACAAATTTTAGTAATGAGCAGAGAACAGACATTTTGAAATGCTGCAGCAGGGTCGGTCTGCATCCCTCCTCTTGCTGGACATGGATACTTCCACTTACCTCACCTCCCTTCTGTAGTGTCCTTGACCTGAAACTTGGGCTGTGATGCTCCAGGGGGAGGAAGGAGGAGGCAGAAGCCAGGATCAACTCTTTGTCAGTTTAGAAAGTTTAGAAGAACATATTTGGGCAAAGAGCTTTCTGATTTTTTTCAAAGCTATGAGCACCCCTGGTCTCTTCTTTTTGAACGAAATCCTGCAGGGAATCAGCACATGAAGCGGATAAAAGTGACAATCCTCACCCTTCACAGTGATCCCTGAGGTCTAGACTGAAAGCCACTGGCTTCCTGGGCTGTTGGATTGTGATCTGTGCTCAGGGGACCAGAATTTCTTTCGAGGGCTCCCCACTGACTTTTGAGTAAATTATTGAATATCTATGTGCTCCCTTTGTTTCGTCTCTAAAATAGACTATTCTTCATTAAAAATTCCAATTATGGCTTTTAAAATGAGAATGCAAGTGTTCTAGAACTATAATAATAAAGGGACAATAAGGTTCTAAATGCTCTCATTTATAAATTTATTGTGAAAACCTTAACTTCCATAGGGGACAGGTAACTATTATTATTCCCACTTTAAGTGGCAGAAACTGAGGCACAGAGAGGGTATGCAAATTTTCCATGGTCACTCAGCTTGTAAATTCAACACCAGGCAACCTGACTCCAAAGCTCCTTAAACTGAATCCTTGAGATTTGATTTTTAAAATGTGTTGCATATTAGAATTGCTTAGGAATTTTTTTAAATTTCAGAAACCCAAGCTGCACCCAAGGCCAGTTAAATTATTATCTCTATGGGTGGGATATTAGTGATAATGTTTTTAAAGCTTTCTTTTTTTGGTTCAAATGTATCCTCCAAAAAAAAAAAAAATTACACACGTTGGGGCCCCACTCCTTGATTCCTTAGTCTATGACCTTACTTGGAAATACAGTCATTGCAGGATGTAATTACTTCAGTTAAAATGAAGTTGGATTGCAGTAGAATGTGCCCCTAGTTGGGTATGAGACATTTCCTTAGAAGAAGACAGCCATGTGAAGACAGTGACGTAGGGAAAACACCAAGTGACCATGCAGGGTGAGAGTGAAGTCACACAGCCACAAGCCAAGGAGCAAGGAGCATGCAAGATTGCTAGGAAACTTCCAGGAGCTGGAAGAGGGAAGGAAGTTTCTCCTCGACCATTTCAGAGAGAGCATGGTTCTACCAATGATACCTTGATTTCAGACTTCTGGCCTCTAGAACTGAGACAATAAATAATCAGCTGTTTTCAGACATCCACTCTGCAGTTACGGAAGCCCATGGCAGCCAATACAGCCTCCGAAGTGATTTCAATGTGCAGCTTTGAGAATTGCTGCTCTACCTTAAACTCTCTCTTTAACAATACACTGACTACATGGATGGGAAATAAAGCCCCTTTAGATAGCCTGGCCTTGATTAGGCTTAATGTGGGTCATTTGCCCTCCTGGGTTAATATCTGTTGGGCCCCCTTCGAGGTATGGCTCAGGTACACTTGAGCTGGAAGATGGTTGGCATGAGGGGAGGCTTAGAGCCACTCTCAGAGCTCCTGTTCATGGGGGAATAGTGGACTTAAGGACAGGCGTAGAGTAGGAGGTGCCCAGTACAAGAAGGTGGAAGATGGATAGGCGCAGAATGAATGTTCCCTCTCGGGGACCATACCGTACAACAATGTCAATCATCATGGGGGAGAAAGGGCCGTCAGGAAGGTGACCTGGAGCCGAAGAGTTGGGTTTTGATTGGTGATATGGTGAAGGCTGTGGCAGGATAGGGAACACCTTGAGCAAAGGGGAGGAGAGAAGACTGGCAGAACTGTGGGAAGAGTTTGAGAGGGCTCCATTGTTGGCGCCTGGTGAAGTAGGGGAAGAGAGCTTGGATACTGAGGAATTCAGAAAGGTTAGGACTGTTCCCTATTGGGATTAGAATACCTTACTGAGGAGTCCTCCAGACTTTGTTCTGTGAGCAATGTGGAGTCAACAGAAGCTTTAGAACAGGGAACCATAAACTTCTATGATGTTGGCAACATTTTAGGGTCTTTATTCTGTCTGAAACTGAAATGTCTCCTTTACTTTTCCCTTATGAGACAGGTGCTATCATTACCCTAATTTAATAGATGTCTAGAGGAATTTCATTTACTGCCCAAGTCCCATAGCAGATAATGATAGATACCTGGATCTGAACTGTGGCTGATTCCAGGGTCTGTGGGCTTCACTGAAATTTCCCATCAGTAGTGTAGAAGAAAAATCGCCCTGCTGACAGTGTGAGGCAAGCAGACAGGGGGCTGCAGGAGGGAGAAAATGGGGAAAAAAAACCCTGCTGGGAAGTGACTAGAGAATCATATGAAATATTTCAGAGAAGGCTGGGATAAGATGTAGCAACTGATCCTGTATGAGGAGATGTCACCCCCATAAGGATAGCTGAGTAAGTAGAAGACAGATGACCCCTTTATTGAGCTAGAAAATGAGGAAGGAGTAGTGCCTTGGGTGTAAAAGACACCCAAGGACATTTGAAAAGAAAGTGCGTGTAGGTATGCACATAGGAGATGTTCAGGAAGTATGCACAAATGTAATGCAGAGGTAGCTTCACTGCAAGAGAGATAATCACTGGGTCTGATACTGAGAGTGTAGGAACTAGGTACTGTGAAGGCATAGAATACATGTGGTGCTCAAGCCCTGGGGCTCTGGAGCTCAGCTGGGATGGATCCCTAACCAACTGTATGTTAGCTCTCTGTCTTTCAGCAAGTCCCAGTTTCTCTATCTGCAAAATGGACCTGTTTCCAAGTATCGTGTGAAAGGTGAATCGGGATAAGGCCTGCAGAGCACTTGGCGCAAGGCAGATGCCCAACACACCACGTTACATTTCTCTCTGCTGCTTGTAACCCAGGAGGACTCCCCTTGACAATGCACTTTCCTCTTCATCCCCCCGCCAAGACCTTTCTGCATCCACGTTAGGACTTGGCACTCTCTGTTTAATCCTTCAGTTTAGCAGCTTCCTTTCTCTTGACTGCCAGTTTCCTCACTGACTCAAAGCTTCTTGTAGTGCTTCCTCTTTTCCTGCTCTCGGACTCAGCATGGATGTGGTATTTTCCTGGTGTAGCCCCCTTACTTCCTGGGGTTGTGTGCCTTAGACCATGGAGGAGGTGAGGCAGCCCCTGTTGCTCAGTGGTTCTGGCTGTCTTCGATGGTACAGCCCCTGTGCAATGCCTGTGTCACCCCATTCCCTCGGGGACTCCTTAGGTAATAATCTAAGGGCTTCCTTTGTGTGTCCTGTGTGTGGCACCTGGTACATTACAGGGTACATTACAGGGATGCACTGCCCAAGTATGACGAACATCTGCCCTTGGGTTGAAAGGTGTCAGATAACAGTAAGAAAAGCCTAAGATTGGCTTCTTAGTCTGTAACAAAGGAGAGAAAGTGTGGAGGAAGTGACTCACTAAGATCATTTCAATTTCTTAGTCCTCAGGAAAAGGGACTTTTTACTTGGGAGAAAATAAAGGATGTGCTGTGTGGGTGAGGCCATCTGTTGCTGATGATTTGGGAATCCATCGGCACTTAGAAAGCATTTGAAAGAATAATTGTGTGGATCACTACAATAGCCTCATAACAGATCCTTCCCATGGTTATTCTTTCTTCTGGTCCATCCTGCACATTGTCTTGCTGTATTTTTTGTAAAAACATGTTCTTATCAAATCATCCTCAAGCTAAAGATATTTTTAAATGATTTCCCTCTGCTGAACGGACTGCATCTCCAAGCTCTGTGGTGGCCGTCGAGGTCCTCCATCCTCAGGGCCTTCCTGTCCCTCCAACCTTCCCTTCCTCACATCAGCTCTGTTCCAGCACACCAGAGTCCAGAGCCCGGCTCCTGCCTCCGTGCATGGCCTTTGTCTTGTGTTACACAGAGACTTCCACAGAGGCAGCTCCGGTTGCTGAGGGGCCAGCTGTCCTTAATCCTCTTGTGCACTTTGCCCTTGGACCGGCCTTATTCACCTGACCCCCTCTGCCAAGCCCCTCATTTCTCTCAGAGTCAAGCCTTACCTGCCTACTCCTCTACCCGGGTTATTTACAAGGGATCAATAAACAAACTAATTAAATACATGTAATTGAAAAGAGAGTGTGGTCTGCAATGTTAAACTGTAGATTAAGAATGAAGGCTGTGGCCTTTGATCTTTCATTTTCTGTAGGTCTGGCTTGGAATAGAAAGATTCTGTGAGAGCTACAAGCTTCTTAGAGCCAAGCCTAAGGCCACGGGGGCACTGGAGAAGACAAGGTGTTGAAGAGAATGACCTGATAGAGTGAGTAGGGCTCCTTGCATATTTAATTTGCTAACAGGAAGGAGTTTGGGAGAATCTGGTCTGGTAATTGTCTGTGGTCTAAACTAATCGCCTGCCTAACTGAGTCATGGTATCCCTCAGTCAGCTGGAATTTACCAGATTTCTCTGATCTGGGTTGGGGTGACTCATGTAAACTAGAATGAGTTTCTTCTTGGACTCACTGCTCTATGGAATTAATCAAACTTTGAGTTTGTCTACTATAATCAGGTCAGTACTTGCTCCCTGCTCATGAACGACTCCTTGCCTTCATTCAATCTGAAGGTTTCAGCATTTGTTAGCTCACACTTCTTCAATCAATACTGGCAACCTCGGCTGTCTCCTAAGTGAGGCTGCCAGGCCAAGGCCAAGGAACCAGTGGTTACTAAATACTTAATGATCTGCTAGGTGTGTCATAGCAGCCTGGTCACATTTCAGTCTAGGCTCTTGAGCTTATCTTAAAAATACTCTGCTGTAAAATTTACACAGCTACTTTCTGTTCTTTAATTCTCTTATTTAACATTTTATAACAAATCAGTAAAGTGCTTCAAGAAACACAAAATGGGACCCAAAAGTTGGCAATTAAGACTCAGACGTCAATGGTCCCTTCTGTCCCAAAGAGTATAACATTTCAACAGTATGATCCTGATTAGGGCTGTTTCCCTAATGTTCCAATCTCTCCCTATTCCAGGTAAAGGGTGTGATTTTCCCGACTTCCACCTTGATGGAGACATGTAATAGGCTCTGGTCAATGCACTGAAAGCAAAAGCATGTGCATTATGACTTTGCTGGAAAACCTGTGTCAATATGAAATCCTTCAGGGGTCAATTTTCCCTTTGCTGCTACTACATTAGCTTGGGTTCTCCAGAGAAACAGAAATATATTATACAGTAATACTTTGGTTCACAAGGTTTCTAGTGTGTTCCAGAAAGGTAGCATAGTGCTACACCTGTACTGATTATCATGCAGAACCATCTGTAAATCTGACCTGAATTGAGTCTTCTCTTCCTCTCTCAACTGATAGGAGGGAACTCACTATCAGGTCATAGGTGCAGCTTAGAAAAGAAAAGGAAATGTATCAGGAATGGGGACTACTTGGACATTTGGACCACTTCTTTACGTAACTAACTTGTGCTTTCAAGGCCTGATCATGCCTGATCTACTACTTCTGTTTGATGATAGAATTCCACTGTGTATGTCCAACTGTGTAACTTGGTGGGATAGATAATGCTCAGTTCATAATGGGCAGCTGAGGGTGCATGGTAATTTGGTGGCCCATGGTCAAGCATTTAGTTTCTGTGAAGTCCCAGTAGCAAGTCAAGAGCCATTTCTCAAGAGAAGAGTAGTTATCTGCAGAGAATGGCAGGGTTTGCTCCAAAATCCCAAGGGTCTATACTATGTTTCATGTATAGAGACCTGTTAAAGGCTCCAATCACCATCCCTGCTTACTGCTGACCCTTTGGGTACCATTGGATCTTTGGGTCATGTAGTCCATGGGTCAGAGTAGTTCATACAGCACCCTGGGACCTGTTGAAGAACGTTCTGTTATTCTGGGATCTACTCAAAAGTGGCAGCTTTACCAATCAGTCAGTGAATGAGCTGGAGTATGACATCTAAATAAGTACTAGGTGACCTTCAAAAATCCAAAGGCTTAACTCACATTGTGCCTCTTTTTTGTGGAAGAAGTGAGATGCAGAAACATGTCTTTCACTTTAGAAGAAATATCTCAACATATTCCACCCTGTTGGACCCTTAAGAACTTATCTAAGGTAGAAGGTTCTGAATTTTTTTCATATTTATTTCCCACCCTCTGACACATAAATGTCATACCAACAAGTCTAGAGTAGATGCTACTTCTTGCTCAGAGATCCAATCAGCATAATGTTCTTACTGTAATGGACCAGAGTGATATCTTGTGGTAGAGAAATGCAACCAAGATCTTTGTGGACTACATTGTGACATAGGACTGGAAGGTTGATATATCTCTGTGGTGAGACAAGGTGTACTGTTGGCCTGCTTTGGGTGGAGCTTACAGATGGATGTGGAGAAAAAGGCACTTGCCAGATCAATAGACAAAGTACTTACCAGGTACCAGGGGATGTGTTAATTTTCTCAAGCCATGAAACTGCATCTGGGACAGCAGCTACAATTGGAGTCACCACCTGGATAAACTCATCATAATCCACTGTCATCTCCAAGATACATCTGTTAATGGCCAAATAGGTGAGTTGAATGGGTTGTGGTGAGAATCAACTCCTGTATTAGTCTGGGTTCTCTAGAAGTACAGGACCAGTATGACATCTATGTTTATATGTACATCATCTAGTTATATATGTCTAAATTTAGAAAGGTATCGCAAATGTGATTAAGGAGGCTGAGAAGACCTGCAGTCTGCAGCTGGTAGGCTGCTGACCAGCAAAGCTGTTGGTGTACTTCTGGTGTAAGTTGGAGCACCTCAGACCAAAAGAGCTGAAAGTATATTATAGGTTCCAGTGTGAGCCAGAGGTGGAAGGCAGGAGAAAACCAATGTTCCTGATTAAAGACAGTGAGCCAGAAAGAACAAGCACTTTTCTTTCCTCAGACTGTATTTTTTTGTTGTTGTTTTTTGGGTACTGGGTATTGAACTCAGGACCTTGCACTTACAAGGCAGGCAAGGGGCCACTGAGCTACATTCCCGGTCCTCCTCAGACTGTTCTAGACAGGCCTTCAGCGGATTTTTGTTGTTGTTCATTAAGTTTATTGGTACATTTTAGGCATACAATATGATGGCATTCATCATTGGGATTTTGTACCTTTACATAATGTATCTTAGTTCTTATTTTTTTGCCATTCCCCTGCCCTCTCTGTAACCCCTCCACCCCTCCCTATTTACAAAGACTTTGTTTCCATTTTTTTCTTTTCTCATATTTTTCCTTTCCCTTCTTTCCTTTCTCTTACCCTTCCCAGTTCCCCTTCCCATTTAGACCTTTTCTTCCTATTTCACATTATCTATTATAGGTTTTGATCCTTATTTGCACTTTCAGTTTCTCACACCAGGGAACCCATTCAGTATTTACACGTGGGTCCTGTTTATTTCACTTAACAGTATGGCCTCGATGTGCATCTATTTAGCTGTAGATGTCTCTAATTTCTCATTCTTTATGGCTTAGTAGTACTCCATTTTATAAAAACACCCCACATTTTCTTTATCCAATATCCAGTTGGTGGGCAATTGGGCTGTTTCCAAGTTTTAGGTATTACAAACTGTGCCACTATAAACATGGGTGAGCATATATCACTGGGGTATGATTGTTTTAATTCTTTTGGGAAGATACCTAGCAGAGGGATAGCTGGGTCAAATGGGGCCTCTAATCCTAGTTTCTTGAGATATCTCCATGTTGATTTCCACAGTAGTTGCACCAGTCTGCACTCCCACCAACAATGGAGAAGGGTTCCTTTCTCTCCATAGCCCCACCAGCATTTGTTATTGGTTGATTTCTTAATAGCAGCCATTCTTTCTGAACTGAGGTAGAATCTCAGTGTTGTTTTCATCTGCATCTCTCAAATGACCAGTGATGTTGAACATTTTTTCATGTTTATTTGCTACTTTTACTTCTTTGTCTGAGAAATGTTTGTCCATTTCCAACACCCATTTTTGAATTGGGTCTTTAAATTTGAGAGGGGGGGCGTCTGATTTTTAAAGTTTCTTTATATATTCTAGATAGTAGTCCTTTGTCTGAGGAACAGCTGGTAAAATTTTTTTCCCACATTGTAGGTTGTTTCTTCATACTGTTGCTGGTTTCTCTTGCTGTGCAGAAGCTTTTTAATAAGAAGAGATCCCACTTGTTGATTGTTTATGCTAGTTCATGTGCTACTGAGGTTTTGTTCATGAAGTCTTTTCCTATGCCAATGTCTTCAAGAGTTCTACCTAACCTATTTTCCAGCAAGTTTAGTGTTTCTGTTTTAATATTTAGATCTTTGATCCACTTCAATTTTACTTTAGTACATGGTGAAAAATATGGGTCTAGTTTTAATCTTTGGCAGATTGAAATCCAGTTTTTCCCAGCACCATTTATTAAAGGGCCTATCTCTCCTCCCACCTACCCTTTCCACCCTCCAGTGAGGGTGGTTGGCTCGTTTGTCAAAGATGAGGTGGCTGAGTGTGACTGGAGTTGTTTCTGCATCTTCTAATCTATTCCACTGATCCTTGGGTCTGTTTCTTTGCCAGTACCATGCTGTTATTATATAGTGGCTTTGTAGTATAGTTTCATGTTGGGGATTGTGATACCCCCTGCCATGTCTTTGTTGCCTAGAATTGCTTTTGATATTCTAGATCTCTTCTTGTTCCAAATGACATTTTTGGATTGTTTTCTCTAGTTCTGTGAAATATACTGTTGGGATAACCTTCAATGAATTTGACAAAGGCCACTCACATTGTTGAAGGCAATCAAATTTTCTCAGTTTACCAATTCAAATGCTAATTTTTCCTGGAGACATCCTCAGAGACCTACCCTTAGAGTAATATTTAAACAAATATCTGGACAACTGTTGACCCATTCAAGTTACACATAAAATTAAATATCACACCTGCTATGACTGACAGCTCTCTAGACTTAGAAGCTATGTCAGTGATGATAACAAAGATACAGGGCGCCCTCAGCCAACCTAACATAGACATGCAGCACAAGCAAGAAATCAATCTTTATTGCTTTTAACCATGAATATTTTCAAGTTTTTGTCACTGCAGCATAACTTATCCTCAGTGAAATAGTGGTTATCAAAGAGGAATGGGTGGAGGGCAAATGGGGATTTACTAATCAGTGAGCATAAAATTGTAGACAAGCGAGATCATTAAACTCTGGAGATGTACTGTACAACATTGTACCTATAGTCAATGGCAATGTATTGTAGATTTAAAAAGTTGTTAGAGGTTAGGACTCAAGTTAAATGTTCTTATCACAATAAAAAAGAATAGGTCTCTCTTATTTTCTGATCATTCTTTTTATTTCTTTGAGAATATGTATCATGATTTGATAATGTTTATTTTTTTATTGTTCATTGTTGTTCTCTACATTAGAATGATAGCTTAAAGAGAATGAGAAGCTTGTCAATCTTGTCATCATTAAAATCTTGGTGCCTTGCAATGTTCTTAGGATGACTTCATGATATAGTTGAAGGATGAATTCTCACTTCACAAATGAAGAAGAGGACTTAGAGGACACATGACTTGCCCACAATACACAGACAATGGTTGGCAGGATTGGATCTCTTCTCACATTTTCTGTTTTAGCAGTTTGTGCTTTGATACCACATAGTGTAAATTTTTGTCTTACTGCCTGAAAAGCAGAAAAAGGTAATTTAATTGGAATTTTCTTTTTTCAGCAGAATACTAAGGCCCCTCCTTTTCTCACACTACTAAAACAGAGTGGCTCTGTAGCACCAGCAGCCTGGCTAGTTTCCTCATTTTTCATATTATAAAATGTTATTAAACTGCACCACACAGATAAGTGTTAGAAGAATTGCCAGGTTATTTTCCTAACATAAAATTAGCCAATTTGCCTGTGTATGGGATTGGAAAAGATGCAAAGCATCCCATTCAAGTGATTAACCTCTTAGTTAATAAAAGCAACAATTTCATGTGTATAAATAATACAATAAAAGGAACATTTATATCAAAGTTATATAACCCTCCCTTTCCTCTACTCACCTCCTTAATTGGTAAATAATTCATCAAACTCTGAAAAGAATTGTGCTCCCATTTACATTTCTTCATCCAATTACTATGAAATAGGACAGCAGGCACTTTCTCCCTTTGGAAGGCCGAAGATAAGGAAATCGTTCAGGGCTTTGCCGAGCCTGTGCTGGGCTAGATAGAAAGCCCAGCTGGCTTGGGCCATGATGGGTAACTGAGCAATGCTTCTTTAGATCCTGAAGAATTGGGCTAGTCTTTTCAGTCTGACCTCTCATACCCAAAGTTCACATATTTGTTTTTCCACTAGGATGTCCATAAATATGGCCTGTTTTGAGTGAGAATCAATAGGAGGAGTGGGCTGTGCGATGCAGCTAGTTGGCTGAGGGTTTTAACATGACTTTTGCATCAGATGAGTTGCACACATCCATTTTTACAATACTGATGAGCCACGATTCTTGGACACAGAAATGTCCTTTTATGTTGTAAATTATGTAAGATTATTGCCTAAAGTTTCTTGTGGGAGCTATAATCTTTCCCCTTTTGGACTTCTTCTTGTGTGGAAAAAACCCTACATTAGATATAAATTAATATACTCTTGGGCTGATGACCTTTGGTTTTTTGCCTTTTACCTTTAAATTGAGGTAGAATAATGCCCAACATAGTGTAATTTGCCTTTGCAAACCTCTTATGTGTATGTCACTCTAATTCCCAAGGTCTTGGTCCTGGTCTCGCTAATAAATCGCATTTAAAAAACCCCTTTTTCAGATCGTTTTGGCTCCTCTCATGAGTTCTGTTTAGAATTTTATTGTTATCCATGTCGAGCCTTTACTTTGTGGAAGATGGATCACAGAGGTTGTGTACTGCACTTACAATAGCAGTGTTTATGCCTGGGGTTTCTTTATTTTCCCTCCAATGCATTAGATTTTTATGGAAAAAGATAAAACAGTTACTGCCTCCTTTACCACAGCTTTTGGAATAGCCTCTTCAGCTTGAAGTTTATGTGTGCCGAAAAATCATCTTAATTTGCAGATTGTACAAGCACTGTTTTCTGGGCCTTTTTTTCTTTTTTCTTTTTTGCAAATACGTTGTCATTTTGTATAAAGTACTTGAGCATCTATGAATTTTGGCATCAGCAACGGTCCTAGAACTAAACCACCACCACCCCACGCCATGGATAGATACCAAGGGATAACTGAATATAGTTTTGAAAAGATATAGTAAAAAACCTACTTAGCTCCTAAAAGCAAAACAGTTAGTTAAAATATTCACCAAATGTTTATGTTTGAGAAACATCTTCTTCATATACACTCCAAGATAGAATAATTGGTAAATATTTGCTAAGGTAACTAAATGAGGCAATTTGCTGTTTGGGACAGTTAGCTTTAATTCAGTTGAAAGAATGGCTTTATTCTTTTTAAAATTTTTTTATTTTATTGGTACATTTTAGGTATACAATATAATGACATTCATCATTGGAAATTTGTACCTTTACATAATTTCTCTTGGTTCTTATTTTTCCTCCTTCCCCCGCCCTCCCTTCAACCCCTCCATCCCTCCCTATTTACAAAGACTTTGTTTCCATTTTTTCATTTTCTATTAATTCCATTCCCTTCTTTCCTTTCCCCTACCCCTCCCACTTCCCTTTCCCCTTTGCCCCTTTTCTTCATATTTCACATTATCTATTATTCCTTTTAGCCCTTATTTACACTTTCAGTTTCTCACACTAGAGAAACTATTCGGTATTTACATGTGTGTCCTATTTATTTCACTTAAGAGTGTCGCCTCAATGTGTATCCACTTAGCGATAAATATCTCTGATTTCTCATTTTTTATGGATGAGTAGTACTCCATTTTATTTAAAAACCACATTTTCTTTAACCAGTCTCCATTTGATGGGCATTTGGACTGCTTCCAAGTTTAAGCTATTACAAATTGTGCTGCTATGAACATGGGTGCACATATATCACTGTGGTATGATTCTTTTCATTCTTTTGGGAAGATACCCACCAGGGGAATAGCTGAGTCAAATGGGACTTCCAGTCCTAGTTCTTTAAGGTATCTCCATACTGATTTCCACAGTGGTTGCACCAGTCTACGCTCCCACTGGCAGTGCAGCAGGGTTCCTCTTTCACCACAGCCCCGCCAGCATTTGTTATTGGTTGGTTTCATGATAGTAGCCATTCTTTCTGGGGTGAGGTGGAATCTCAGCATTGTTTTCATTTGGATCTCTTGAATGATCAGTGATGTTGAACACTTTTTCATATGTTTATTTGCTATTTCTACTTCTTTGTCTGAGAAGCATCTGTTCTTTTCAGTTGCCCATTTCGGATTGGGTCTTTAAATTTGGGAGGTCTGATTTTTTTAAGTTCTTTATAGATTCAAGATAGTAGACCTTTGTCTGAGGAAGAGGAGGTGAAGATTTTTTTCCCACATTGTGGGTTGTCCCTTCACACTGCTGGTGGTTTCTCTTGCTGTGCAGAAGCTTTTTAATAAGAAGAGATCCCACTTGTTGATTGTTTGTGCTAGTTCATGGGCAACTGAGGTTTTGTTCATAAAATCTTTTCCTATACCAATGTCTTCAAGAGTTCTACCTAACCTCTGTTCCAGGTAATTAAGTGTTTCTATTTTAATATTTAGATCCTTAAATCATTTTGATTTTAGTTTAGTGCATGGAGAGAGATATAGATCTAGTTTTAATATTTGGCAAGTTGAAGCCCAATTTTTCCAGCACCATTTATTAAAGAGGCTATCTTTCCTCCAGTGAGGGTGTTTGGCTCCTTTATCAAAGATGAGATGGCTGAGTGTGTCTGGAGTTGTTTCTGCATCTTCTAATCTGCTCCACTGGTCCTCAAGTCTGTTTCTTTGCCAGTACCATGCTGTTTTTATCACAGTAGCTTTGTAGCATAGTTTCAAGTTGGGGATTGTGATACCCCCTGCCATGTCTCTGTTACCTAGAATTGCTTTTGCTATTTTGGGTCTCTTCTTGTTCCAAATGAATTTTTGGATTGTTTTCTCAAGGTCCATGAAGTATGCTGCTGGAATTTCAATTGGGATTTCAATCTGGGGCTTAATACTAGAGCCAAGCAAAGGAAGAAATGAAGATATCAGCAGAATATTTATAACTAAGTCAGTGGGGAAAGTTTCCTTCAGAGTCAAAATGGAGCAAATTACTCACCTGAGCTAGTGCAATGTTGTGAATTAGATTCATCCTTGAGCTTTCATTGTGTCTCTGGTCAATTGAGTCATTTAGCTTTACCTCTTGTATCATTTGAAGTTGTAGCATATGCCTTCTGTTTTAAAATATGATAGTTTGAAGATGAGATGACTTAATTCCTCCCTAAAAATTTCTCTTACTCTTTTTCAAACAAATAAACTATTCTTCACCTGTCATTTGAGAAACAGTATTGTGAAATTCTGTTTTTTTCTGCTACTTATGGCTGCTCTGCAGAGACAAAGGAATTTAGATAGAAATGAACAATGAGAAAAGAACTATACTGGAGGTGGATTGACTTGCTAAAGCAAATATGTCTTAATCCTAATTAACCAGCTTTTGACATCTGGAAGTGGGAAATGCTGGCTCAGCCACATGAATACTTTATAAAATCAGTGTCCTTTGGGTGGCTACCCTGAGAATTTTTCTCCTTAGAGTAAATTCTTTCTATCAGACACTACTCCAATATCCCAATCCACCGCAGTGAAACTTTGATCAAGGTCAGGACAAATGGACTTGAAGGAATTTCTAGTTGAGAAGGGCAGCTATTTTTCTACAACTAACTGGAGAGCTATTTTTCTTTATCTGGAAAGGCAGATTTTTCAGAGCAAAGTGTAGATTTGGGGTGTCTTCCCAGGCCATACTGAGCAGGAGGAGCGGCTTGTCTAGCTGTCCTGATCAACAGAAACTCCTTTGTCTCCGTGGGTCCATCCCCAATCTGGTGATTAGCAGAGTTCAGCTAATAAGAGAAGAAACACTCCTGCAAACAGCGAGACACCTGTAACACTGATCTTCCTGTCCCTCTTCTGGACCCTAAGTCTCCATCCTCCTTCCAGTTCTGCATTTCTCTAGGTTCTTTTCCATTCTTTGACTTCACTTTCAAATGCCAGCTTGCCATTGTCTCAGCCCTGTAACATCCCTGACTTCAGCCACCTTGATAGTAGAGAGGGAACAGGGAGCTAATATTTACTGACCATCTATGGCACTCAGTCCTTGCTTGAGAAGACAGAGACATATTATTGGATCTGAGACTCACTTATGCCTGTGAGTAGCTCCATTTTACAGACGAGAATACTAAGGTTCCTAGAAACCAGGTGGTTTGCTTAATAGCACACAGCCAGTAAGAAGTAGAATCAGAGTTGAGATTTAAGTGCATCTGAGTTCAAGAGCCTTCACATGAAATCCCCTCAAGGTTACATAATTTCTTAAACTCAGATAAAATCCCCTAATTTGTAGGTTTTATGGGTCTAAATTTTCAATCTAAGGTGGGCTTACAGGGGAGGTCTTTTAAATCAGACATATTTCAGACTCAGGAGTAGCACTTTCAAATCCTTCCACATTGTGGGATGCCTTTGTGCATGGATCATTTTGTTCTCTCTGTAATCTCCAGAGGTTGTTAAATTGGGTCATTGGGTCATGGTCAATTTCCAGGAAAAGAGTGTGGGAAGAAAATGGGTTTACTTTCCAGCTGTCAGTTCCATTTCCTGCAACCTGCAGAGGTTGTGGAGAGTCTTTATTGCTTTCAAGATCTTAAGCAAAGAACCATGGGTATTAAACAGAAGTCATGAATCATAGGATAATTGGGCAATGAACAAGAGCTAAGCCAAAGAAGGGTTTTGAGGAGAAATAAATGGTGGCTGGGACTAAAGGAAACTGTGATCGCCCTTTCTTTAACAAGGATGATTCACTGGGGGGTGTCCCCAGAAAACTGGGAACACCGCCTGTACATAGGAAACATTGCATGGAAGATGGTGCCAGAGCAAGGGAGAAGCAGAGCATCCCCAGAAATCAGCCAATTGCAGGAGACGGTGCCTGGCACCTCTTCTATCCTTTCCCCCTGCTTCAGCACACTGGAGGGGCAAGAGATCTAGAAGCAAGAGGAGTGTAGGTAACCCAGAGAAGACCCTCCCCACCAGCTCTAAGGTTGAAGAAGAAGAAAAGTTAGACGACTATGTAATCCTCTCCTTTGACTGAAGAAGAGATGCCCCTCAGTAGAAAAGTTAAATACTAAGTTGGACAAGAGACTACAGTGTTAGACTTAGCAGCAAAGGCCTGGAAAGCTGTGAGCTTTGCTAGACTATAGGGCTAGGAGTAGAGTTTTGAAATCAAGTTGAAGGCAGCAATTGGAGAACAATGTAAGTGTTGTATCTAAATACAATTCAGGCTGGCCAATCATAAACTGCATTTGATTGATGTTGAAAAGGCACAGTTACTGTTATTAATGTTTGGCAAGGACACCTCTCTTGGTCATTCCAAGTCATTGGTTAGGTTTTAGTTTCAGTGAGATTAAAATAGACAATTGGGAAGCACATTTTCTCATGTTTCAGAGAGGATTTACTTGATTCATAATGTTAGCTGCAAGAGATTGTACTGAAACATTTGAGATCAGATTGAAAGAGATTGAATAGAAAAATTAATTCCTTAGTTTAGCTTGCCTTCTCTTAGATAGTGTGGAAAGTGTCGGAGCTTGAATGACCTGGGTCCTAGTGATAGCCCCATCTCTGACCCACCACTTATATCAAAGCGGTTACATTTTTGGAACTTACAGCATCTTAATTTCTTTCAGTTGTTATCCTGATTCAGTAAGCGTTTACCAAATCCCTTGTGAGGCCAGTGGGCTTCAGAATGAGACGTTGTAGGTAAGAATCCAGATGCTACCTCTTAGTGGCTGTGTGATCTTGGTCAAGCTACTCATCCTTTCCAAGGGACTAGTTTCTCATCTTTAAATGTGGATGTGGCAGTTGAACCAGACACAAAGAATCAATAGAATCTCTTTTGTAAAATGGAGCATTTGAACTATGTGATGTTTAAAATCGCTCCAATTTTAAAAGTCTGTTCTGTATAAGCCCACAGGGAAGAGAATGGATTGCATTGAGAATGGAAGCACCATGTGGCTTCAGATTATAAAGAAGTCAGAATTCTCCAGGTTAAACACCAGCTACCATACCTGAAGAGGTTCTGGATTTATCCTCCTAATTAAATACAAAGACTAATAATTTGTCTGGTTGGATGGTTTTCTGGTGATTCTGCTCAAAATTAGAGAGTAAGGAAATCAGTGGTTTACGAACATGAGTTCAAGGATGAGCAGCAATAGGTCCACCTGAGGATATTTTTATAGTTTTATTCAAATCTGGATCCTTATGGATTTCTTATCTACTCTTTGTTTTTGTCAGTTACTGAGTGTTAGAATCTCCAAATATAATTTTGAATTTGTCTACTTCTTATTTCTGACAGTTTTTACTTCAAGTATTTTGGAGCTCTATCTACTATATGCATGCTCATGTAGGATTTTTTTTTTTTTGGTACCGAGGATCAAACTCAGGACCTTGTGCTTGCGAGGTGGGCAACGGAACCATGGAGCTAAATCCCTGGGCCTAGGATATTTTTTTTAACTTGACGAATTTCTCCCTTTATCATTGTGAAATGTGCCTCTACATCTCTGTCTTGCCTTTAAGTATATTTTGTCTGATACCTATATGGCTGTACCGTCTTTCTTATGATTAGTGTTGTATAATACATTCTACCTATTAGCCAGTATGTATCTTTCTATTTAAAACTTCATCTCTTTTAATCAGTATGCATTTGGATCTTTTTATGTAATCCAATAATCTCTGCCTTTCAATTAAAGTGGTAGTACATTTAGATATAATATAGTTATTAATGTCATTAGATTTAAGTTTATCATGTCACTACTTGTTTTCTTTTTTTCCATCTGGTCTTTGCTCTTTTTCTCTTTCCTTTTACCTTCATTGGGATTATTTCCAGTATTTTATTTTATATCTACTATTGGCATATTAGCTATATTTCTTTTTAAAATTTTTAAAGTTGTTCTGGGTCACATTACGTATCCCTAGTTTATCGAAGTCTATACTGAATTCCTAATATACCATTTCACATACAAGAAATGTACAATGGTATATTTTCGTTTGCCCTATTATGGTCACATTTTCTCATGGATGTATAAATCCTACGTTAATTTGAAAAAAACTAAGGAAAGTAAAATGAGAAGATGGACTTCTTGTTTACCCACACACAGTATTCCTGTTTTTAGTACTTTCCATTTTTTTCCCCATGTAGCACAGAGTTCTGGTTTCATTTCCCTTCAGTCTGAAAAATCCCTTTAATTTTTTTTGTGGTATAGGTCTGTTGTTGATATTTTTTTCCAGCTGATGTTTATTTACAATTGTCTTTTCTTTCATTCATTTTGAGAGGATGATTTTAGCTGGATATAGAATGCTAGATTGAACACTATTTTTCTTCCACTGCTTCAAAGATGCCACTCCACTGTCTGCTGCCTCCTGTTGTTCCTGAGGAGAAATTCCCTCCCATTCTTATTGTTGCCCTGAATGGAACATGTTTTTTTCTCTGGCTGTTTTTAAGGTTGTCTCATTACTGTTGCTAATCAGTAATGTCACCGTCGTATGTCTAACTAGGCTTCCTTTATACCTACCCTGCTTAGGTGCTGTTGAGATGTCTTGAATCTGTAGGTCAATATAAAATTTGGATATAGTTGGTGCTTATTTCTCAAGATAAGATTTTTATTTCCCAATTGCTCCCCAATCTGCCTTTCCTTTTATTTCAGTAATCTAATTTCACATTAAATAAATGATAATATGGCAATTAAAAAAATGAATTATATTGCTATAGTTAATATTTGTCTCTTTAACAGTAGTTTTCCTGAAGTCTATAAAAGGGCTGCATTGTTTTTTTTATTTTTTTAATTTCTTTTTTTGGTACCGGGGGTTGAACTCGGGTTCTTGTGCTTGCAAGGCAGGTTTCGAAACCACTGAGCTAAATTCCCAGCCCAAGGGCTGCATTGTTTTGGGGGAAAGGCCATTCGTTATTTTGCCGATAAATTCTAATACCTTGATTTGAATGAAATCCTAGTATATGTTGACACTGTGTTAACTGCTTTGCATGGGGTAGCTCTCTTAATTGTCATGACATTCTTCCCAATAAGACCTGTGATTAGGATCAGTTTTCCTGTGCTAGTTATAAATGGCGTGCATGCAGAGCTGAGATGTATCTGGAGCTCACTGTTGTGTTTCTCCCCTTCGGTGGAAGAAACAGTTCATTCATTGTAAGAGGACAGTTAAAATGCCCCGTACAGTTATTTCCTATGTATTTTCCAGTTTTATAGTTTTAAAGTTGATGACAGTGGGTAAGTGTGGTACTACTTCCCTATTGCCAGAACCTTGAGAAAAATGTTGAACATATATAGATTGCAACATTCTCCAAATGGTCCCTACTGATGCAGACTCTTCCTGGTGACCTTAGAAAGTACCCAGCTTCATTCTAATGTACAATCAGGACCCACTAATTCTGATGACCTTCCCAAGCGATATCAGGGCCTCATCACTGTGTCCTTGAACTAGTCCATGTAGCTGGGTTTCTCCAGCACAGGAGATTCTCAACTTCCAAACTATTTTCAATCTTTATATTTTCTTATTTCCAATAATTAGTCTTCATACATTTGAGTAAATAATGCCTTATGTTCTTAGTGTTCACATCGTCAAATTCTAGTAGACACTTACTACGTCCCGTCAGCCATCACTTAACCAGGCTATACAGATTTAATTATTTAGTGTACCCCATAAATGAACCTCTTGAATTCTCCAATCATACCAACTGTAATATCTCATCTTCTTTCTGGATAGGAATGAAGGAGTCCAGAACAGAATTCTTTTAGCTATGTCTTCTTGAGGAATAGGACTGATATTCATCTTCTCCAGTTACGGCCATTTGATCTGAACTATTCATTCTGTAAAGATATAGGCTTGTTACTGTTATATTAAATTATACTGTAAATAATTATACTGTAAATAGACTTTAGTTTTTGTTGTTGCATAAAAATATTACAGGTTTTATTTTTAATTTAAAAATGTAAAATACTTGCACATTCTTCAAGTGAATGAATCCATTAAAAATCCAGAGTATGTAAGTAAACAATCTTAGTGTCCCTAGATTTTTCTGCCACTTCTGGCACCTGGTATTTCTTCTTTGGAAGTTTTCGACTGTAGACTGTAATACTTTAAGAATAAGGAGAATTCCGATTCCACAAATCACCCAAAGCCAAACATCGGTTTATTTGGCCAGGAAAGCATGCCCAGTTAGCTGATGGCTTTCAGAAGGGCTGACAAAACCCTCAGATAATGCACTGAGTATTGTGCTGTTTGGGGCCATCACAGTGTGCTGTAATTATTGTGGCAGGCTCCTTCCTGTCTAGAATATCTCCCTGAACAGTCGGTAGTGTGTCTTGGGGTTGACAGGTGGCTAGATTCCCCTCTGTGTTAGTGAGGACGTTAGATGTTGCCAGGAGAATTTAAAGCAACATACTCAGTTTCTTAGCACTTGAATTGTTCTGATTTTCCTCTTAGCTCTGTGCAATATGCATTTCGGAGGCGTATGCTTCCTTTCTCCCTTTTTCCTCAACTCTCCTTCTCACCAAGGCACATCTTCCAATTTGCTGGCTGCCCTGGGAGCCATCCTTACCATCCTTACTGCATTCCTTGACAGCCCGGTGCCCATGTTTTATGCAAAGATGTGAGCAGCTGGTCATCAAGCCCCTGAGAGCCAGAGGCTTTTGTGTTCCAAAGCCTCTTCTTGGCCTTTTCCCCCCTCCCCTCCTGGCTTTGAGGCTGTGTGATCTTTTCCTCACTGCTCCCTCATGTCAGGATTTGCTGGTTTTTACATGCCAGGCATCCATGCTGAGGAATGCTGAACTTTCTTAGAAAGTTGTTGATAAACACAGGGACTGGTGTCATAGAATGTCTGGTACTGAATAGGTCCTCCTGGCTGAGCCTTTGTTCAACCCTTCTAAAGCAGTACCGTATGACCAGGCAGAAAATCTAAAGAGGTGACTGAAGCACAATAGATGGAATACAGGGGTTGCAGTCCAGAGCCTGTTATGAGGCTTCAATTAGATAATGCATGTAAAATGGCAGTTCCCACACCAGGATTGTGATAAAGTTTCAATGAGTTAATAGGTCTAAAGCCCATTAAAAAAGTTGTGCAGTATGTAGTAAATGCATGATGAAAGCTCAGTAAACAGTAGTTAAAATAATAGTACAGTAATAAATAGTATTATGGTTATTTTTAGGCACTTCAACAATTTACCGGCTCCTATATATAACTTAATTATTTGGGTGATCTAGGGCAGCTCATAAAGTTGCAGATGCAGAGAATAAAATAAGAGCATTCCAGTCCAAGTTGTGGGTCTGTTGTGGTACAGTTCATGGTTGGAGGAGCCTGGTCAAGGCATTTGAAAGAGATGTCTGAGTATCTACACGGTGGGGACAGTGGCAGAGAATTCAAAATACAGAGTGTGGCTAACGTGAGGCCAGGAGGCCTCCTTTCTGCCTTGATAATAGTAAATTATAGCTAGAAAACAGGCTTGCTGGCTGGTTTCAATAATCCTGAAGGAAAGTGGAAAAACTGTAATCATCCCAATATTTTCCTGTTTTGAGCAAATTCAGGAAAAATAAAAAGGGCAGGGCTGGGGATTTAGCTCAGTGGTTCCGCCACCTGCCTTGCAAGGTCCTGAGTTCGATCCCCAGTACCCCCCTAAAATAAATAAATAAAAAGGGCCACTCTTTAAATACAAAGTAATCTAGCCTTTAAATATGAAGCAGGGCTCCATTATCACTTATTCAGTAGAAATCCACCTTCCAGAAGGGTCCCATAATGGCAGGGAAAACCTCCAAAGCTCCAAAGGCTATCGGTAGGAGTTGGGCGTGGAGAAATGGTTCTAGAAGTCCATCAGGACCCTGGGACATTTTCTTTCCACATTTTATATAGGGAGGCCTGATCTTGACTTTCTGTCCAGGTCCCTCTTTACCACGTGACCCTTTGTGGAGCTGTACTCTTTAATTTTACTGGCACTCATTACAAGAACTGGTCCCATCGATTAGGCAGATAAAGAAACATTCTGAGGGCCTGAGTCCTACACAAATCCAGGGCTGGGCAGAGTCAAAGTTGGTCATCCTCTTTGGAAAGAAGTGTGATGCTCCCCAGAACGGAATCTGCTTCAAAGAGTAGTTTGTGTGGCTCATTTCAAGGTCTGGCTGAGCTTTGGGCTGCCTCTGATCTCATCTGACCCCAAGAGCCAAGATAGAGATGCACTACTGTCTCCTATTTATCATTCTCAATGGGAACTGTGTGGGCAGCTTCCATTACGCCAGGCCAAATTTAGACGAATGAAAAGGTCGACTAAGTAATTATTGATTTTATATGTGTGCATAAATTACAGCATGGAGTCCTTTAGTCATTGCTAAAAATAAGCCTTCTGTAGATTGGGTTTGGGAGGCTGAGGGCCAGCGTACAAGGAGAAAGCAATGGCTATGGTGGTAAATCTGTATGTTGGATAACCATTCCCTTATGGCTATCAGGGTAGTTTCAGGACTTAAATTAAACAAAAATCATCTCCTGGAGCATTTCGGATATCTGTAAGAGGATTGGACAAGGTGAACTAGAGACATTCTTTCTCTTTAATCATACAAATGATATTGGTCATAATCCTTTTAGCAACAAGCTTCTGTCATGTAGCAGTGACTTATGAATGCTATTCTGAGGAGAACTAGTCAATATATTAGTTTTCTTTTAATTATGCGGCACAGCAGCAAGTTCATGCATGAGGTTTATGGAGCTTTGCGAATTTGCCATCGGTTCTGGGAAGTAGAGGATTTATTTGAATACTATGGAGCAATTTGCTCTGGTTAGGAGAGAAAAAGCATACCCTTCTATCTTATAAATGAAGAGCTCATATTTGAGGGGGAAATTCCAAGAATCCAATAATCAAATCAGCCAAGGCTGTTGATTAAAATTGATGAGTACTAAGCATTTATGTAATGCTCTACAATGTTGTACTGCTGGAAAATTACCAGTCATCTGAAGTTTGCAACTGTTAACATGCTTACAAGGGGAGAAAATTATGGGGATAAGAGAAGAAAGCATTTTGCTCTCAAACATGGTGCACACGGGGTGAATATGGCTTTATAAGTTTTAGAGGTAAGTCCAGCGAAATGATATGACTCTTAGATTTGAATGGTTTGAAGTCAATTTATATATTACATGTGAATCTTTAATTCTAGATTACAGTAATTGTGCCTCTTCTTGGTTAGTAGTTACTGTAATGCTGAGAAGCAAAACATCTTGTTCAAGTTTAACCTGGTATTCCTTAGAAGCAGCCCCAGGGGATGGGGTAGATTGCTATATTCTGCTGATCTAATGGGCCACACCAGTTCCCAAATTGAAGAAATGAGGATTGACCTGTCCAAGAAGAGGGGTAGCTGGGAGAGGGTGGTGGCGTGAGAGTGGGAATCATAGCCTCTGGACCCACGTGACCCCTGCAAAGTGTTCAGCTCAGTGTCAGGCTCCAAGTCCAAACCTGATCTTAGGTGAAGGGCTTTGTGGCTCTGACTTTGGGGCTGAACCCCAAGTCAATCTTGCCACCCATTCAGCTGGGAGCATGTGCTCCAGTTTTTATAAAGAGGATTCTCCTGTATAGAGAAGATCCAGTCTCTACATCTCAGTAGCTGGATCCTTACCTGCTCCTGTGACACTTAATCTGATGCCCTTATTCTTTTAGAATTGTCATCTTCTATTGCCAGTTTCTCACTCAAAGCCAAGAACTCCACAGCCTTTCCTAGTGTGTAACTCTTTTTGGACTTTCGATACGTCATGTTAACCTTTGAATGGGTGTTGGGACACCCTCTGGCCCTGTGCTTTGGCCATCTCCTCTCTCTCCCTCTTTTTTGCCAATTATCTGCCTGGACAAACAGATGTGTATTATTAAGCACGTTCCAAACTGCATATCCAGTGTCTAGCACAGTGCCTGGTTCAGAGCAGACATCCATATTTGGCAAACGAATGAATAGACTCTACCTCCAGCCATGACTTCCTTCCAGTACTTGCTGTTTTCAAAGTTCATCTGTTTGGATGTTTCTGGACCTTGTCTCAGCCCAGTTTGCCCAGGTTGCCCACCCTACTGTGAGCTGGGGTGCAGCACCAACCTGTCCTGAATCTCAAGTTAGCACCATTGGCAAGATAAGTCCTCAATGCCTCTTTCTTCTCTGCAGGCTTTTTTTTTTTTGTTGGCATGATCTCATTGTATTTTCTCCATTGCCTCCTAGTACTCCCCCACAAACTTCAAGGAAAATTTTTATTTGATGAAAATAATTCTTACTGAAATGTCGGTGACTAACAGTCTGGGGCAGTTAGCCAGTAAACTACAAGATACAACCCTGGGTTGTAGTTAGTGAGCTAAGAGGAAGTTCAGTCTTAGGTATTGCAAGAATGTTTTTAGTAACTGGGAATATTTATCCTCTAGAACAATCATTTTAGGGAGGTCAGAGCAGCTGTCTTAGATACACACACACACACACACACACACACACGCACACACAATGTGTAAAAGGCAAAAGATATCTACTTAGTGCAAACAAGAACTAATGATTATCTGCCCTGGGGGGAATAAGTACATTGTTCTTAGAAGCTGAACCCTTGCTTTCCTGGGAACCCAGCCTAGAAAGCTGATGGTTTGTGATAATGACAGCAGACACGTAGGTCTTGACCTTCCCACCTCAAGGAGGAGTATAAACTTGGGCTGAATCTTTCCAAGAGCATTTCTCCTACTGTGCCTCACCTCCCAGTTCTGGTGTGATTTCCCTTTTCTGCTGTTTAAGAGATATTTCTCAGGACTTGCTTCTGTGGCAGATATATCGTTACAAATGTTGTGATTGCCTTCTTTACCCAGTTATAGCAATCTATTCCTATGACAAAAAGTTGGTTTAAAAAGTTGTGTGGCATAATTCTGGTCCATGCTTTTGAGGTAAATTCTTTTAGGGTAGGGATAGTGTTCCTTGGAAAGGTTTTCTTTCTTTCTTTTTTAATTCATTAAGTTTATTGGTACATTTTAGGTAGACAGTACAATGACATTCATCATTGGGAATTTGTACCTTTACATAATGCATCTTGGTTCTTAATTTTTCCCCATTCCCCTGTCCTCACTTCAACCCCTCCACCCTTCCCTATTTACAAAGATTTTTTTTTCCATTTTTTCCTTTTCTCATATTTATTCCTGGGTTTTCTTTCTTCTAACAAAAAAAGACAGAGTCCATATTGTTGCCCTGGAAGTTGTTGTCAGGTTGTAATACTTGAAATTCAGCAATAGTACTTCCCTGGCCAGTGTGGGAGACAGAACTAGAATACTGGGCTCTTCATGGTAAGATCCTAGAAGCTTCTTTGACTCCTTTGAAAATGATAAAAGAAATAAAACCTGTGGTAAGGTGACGATATCATTTTCTTTGTCCGTCCTGTGGGAGAAGATTCCAATCCATCTTGAAATTAGTGTACCATAGTTGTAATAGATGTCTCCAGAAGTTTCCTCTTAATCAATATTTATATTAAAATAAAATTGAGTCACTTGAAAAGGCAGATGCAAAGCAGCTGTCGTGTAGACACAGCTGCACGCTTAGCGTGGCCCACACTGTGCCAGGACCAGCTGCTTTTTCTCTGTCTATAGAGTGGCTTGCTCCTCTCCACCAAGGAGAATTCTAAGGAAAGAGAGACACTTGTTTTTTTTTTTTTTGGTACTGGGGATCCAACTCCGGACCTTGAGCTTGCAAGGCAGGCAACGGAACCACTGAGCTAAATCCCCGGCCCAAGAGAGACACTCTTGAACATTTTAAATCAGGCAAATACCTCCTAATAAAAAATGAATTTAGGGCCGGGGATTTAGCTCAGTGGTTTTGCTGCCTGCTGCTCAAGTGCAAGGACCCGAGTTCAATCCCCTGTACCAAAAAAAAAAATGAATTTAAGTCAGGTAGACAAAAGTGACAAGGTCTCTGCTAAGGCTGGGCTCCTAAGAATGGGGAATATCATATCAATGAGGTGATAAATTTGAAAATATCTTGCAAATTATAACATGCTGGCCACATGGAAGGCAGGGTCGCTGTCAGTGTCAGGGAGAGATGAAACTCCTGTTTGCTCTTTGGGTGGCAAAAGGAACTGTAGTTTAAGCAAGGATCTACATCATTTCTTTTCTAGCTGATGACTGAAGCAAGAATTAATAGGGGCTAATAGGGTTTCCTCTTCAACAAGAGAGTCAATTATATTATCTGAATTAGCAAAGACTACCAGAAGTGGGTAGCTTAGCTCTAGCATCAGGAATGGGCCAAAGGTACTGAGTGCTGGCACATCTTTATGCACAGCTCACAGTCCCATAGCACCGTGTCGCATCCGATACAGTATAATGCAATGTGACCAATGTAATCAGATGTGAAGTGCACTACAGCAACATGTCAAGTTAGAAAATCTGAGACAAGAAATAGCCTTCTCTCCAAATCATGCTTGAGTTCTTCCTCTCAACCAGAGGGTTCTGTTTTCAGAACAGTTTTCTGGGTTGACCTTCTAACCAAGGGCATATGTTAGGAGGACTAGTCTTTCCCAAAGGTAGTGATCCTGGCACATAAGTGAAAGCCTTATGAATTGGCCTCTACCTGCCTTTCACATCAGCATACCTTACCTCTTCCCACAACAAAGTGTTTGCTCCAGATGTGTGTGCCCCAAAGCTATGATGGCTCAGAAAATGAAAGGCAGCCTACCAATTTCCCAAAGGGTTAGGAAAGGTGTGCTTGGAAAAAAAGCAGGCTCCAAAGACGGAATTTTAAGGACCCAAAGTGCTTGAACAAAAGTCATGTCATTCAAGTATGTGTGCAGTTTCTCGAAATGATACTTAATGGGGATGCACACAATTTTTGGTAGATTTGTTTAATGATCCGTCAACTTTCCCGATAAGCTTCCTGTACATAGCTGGGTGGGTGATCTTTGTGACCCTGCCTCATTAACAAGTACGAGTTACCGGAAAGGACTCTCTGTGGCCCAGTTAGGTGGAGACGTCCAGTCTCTTTTGTGCCTGGGGTGCAGTAGTGCTTGTGCTGGCTCTGTTCCTTTGGCCCCACCTTCCTCCCCATACATTTAAATTGCTAAGATATATGTATGAGGGTTTAAGAGTCAGGGAGAAGCTCTGAGGCAATGGTTCAGCACTTGCAACAAATGCAGCAGCATCTGGATCAGCAGTCCCGATGTGTGAACAGAGAAAAGTCCAGCTGCTGTGTGTGAGGGGGCTCAGGGACAATGGCCTCTGACATCAGCCCATTGGCCTGCTTGCAAGCCACTGTCCTGGAGCACAGAATGGGAGGCACAGAGGTTTAAGGGTGAAAGAGTCTTTCTCTTTCTCATAGTACTTTTTATTTCCCCCAGTACGGGGATTGAACTCAGGACCTTGCACTTGCCAGGCAGGCACAGTGCCGCTGAGTTACACCCCTGGCCCTTCTGGTAGTACTTTTATGGGAATGAGCATGGAGACAGCTGAGAGTGTCCTAGGGTCACCAGGTGGAGCTGACAATGGAGCTTGGTCTTCCCCTGCTCTTCTGTACTGAGTGTTATTTTCACTGTGCTAGGGACACATAGCTCTTTCACTGTCCCTTTTCCAGTGGATCTGGTTTTTGCAGGCTCCAGAAGCACACAGCCCATTCCTCCCAGGGAACCATCACCCCCATTTACTTCCATCCTCTCCATCAGAGGGCACAAGAGCAAAGCAACGCAATGCAGTGCAATGGAATGGAATGGATTGGAATGCAATGCAATGCAATGCGATGCGATGCAATACAATACAATACAATACAATACAATACAATACAATACAATACAATACAATACATCTAGGTTAACAGGTTCCTTTATGGCTTCCTGCAGAATCATACCCACCTCCCATTTGGCCCCATTTCCTCTCTTCCTGCACCCTGTCTCCCCCTGCCTCCCCAAGTTCTTTCCTGTGGAGGCTGCACCGCCATCTCCTTGCAGTGCTTCCACATCTTAGCCCTTCCCTGGCCTTGCCTCTGCCTCCTTCTCCCCTCCATTAAATTCTGCTTCTGCTATGCATAGTGCTGTTGGACCCTGCCCTCTGCTCAGTGACAGAGGGCTAATATGAGAAACGAATCTGTTCTAATGTGTTACCACTTGCTAGCCACTGCTAGCTACTTAATGAGATTGTGAGTTCTACTTGTCTCATCACAGGTCCTCTATTCAATTATAAACTCTGCGAGGGGGAAGCGAGCACCATTTGCTATTTCTTCTTTAACTCCCTTAGTGGCTGCATAGGGCTAGGCCAAGAGGACTCAGGCTATGCTGCTGTTGTAGAATGAATTACAGGGAGGAGGAAGCAGGTGCCAGAGGTAAACAAATACTACAATGAAGTTGTTTTTCAGGCAATGTCAGTAACAGGTTGGCAAGAGAACCTGGCAAGACCTTCCTAAAAATGAATTTAAAAGGAGGGTAAATAAACCCAACCACACCTTCAATAAATGCTGCTTTAACCAAAACAGCAGCAACAACCCAAACAGTGATACTACAAATCAATGAGGGGGGTGAATAGCGGTCCTGAACCCACAGGTTTCTGGTGGGCATCCCACCATCTTCTGGGAAAAAGTTTGCCTTTAAAAGGCCAGAGCAAAAATGCTTATAAACTACATGTGTCATTAAAGCCCTTGGGTACTGCTGAAATGCATTAGCTGCCGCCTTGGTAAATGTAGTTTCTTGCAAACAGAAATACAGGAAATGAAGAGTCTAGTGTGGCAGTGCTCAGAGAATATTGGGTGTTTGAAATGTTTCTGTCTCTGCTCTATCCAAGACAATGGCTCCTAGGCATGCGTGGTTCCTGAACACCTGACCGTGCCAGCATGACCAAGGAACTAAATCTTCCTACTTTCATCGAACTTTATTTCATAAAGTAAGAGAACTTTTAAGTAGACTCATGTTATTTGAGTCATTTTCTTACTTGAAGTGTGGGTCAGACATCAAGAATCCCTGGATTATGGAGCTTGGGGCTGTTGCTCAGTGGTAGAGAGCTTGCCTGCCATGTGGGTAGGTCTTGAGTTTGATCCCCAGCACTGCAAAAACAAAATAAAAACGAGGTCCTAATGGTGTTATTTGAAATATTACTATATTATTTTCATAAGATTATTTATAACAGAGTAATTACTGTTAGAAATGCAGAATCTCAGCCCTAGCCCATGATCTACCAGATCTGCATTTTAATAAGGTTTCCAGGTGATTCCCATCCACACTAAAAGTTTGAGACATCCTTCTTCAGATTAGGAGTCTCAACCATAACCATTAGAATCGCCTGAAGGATTAGAATCACTGGGATTAAAACAGTTCTGATGCCCTGACTCTACCATGGCCTGATTAAATCAGAAACTTTAGTGGGGAGGTACGGGGATCAGAACCAACTCAGCCACCTACAAGCCTGAGAAAGGAATCCTCTCTGGAATTCATTTAAGCAGTTCCAAGGCTGGGTGTGTAGCTCAGTGGCAGAGCACTTCCCTAACCATATGCAAGATCCTGGATTCAATCCTCAGCACTGCAAAATAAGTTTATAATAAATGAGCAATAAATAAATGAAAAGGTTTCAATGCCCTTTGGTGTCTTAAAAATATAGACAATTTTACATAAACAGCCACAAGTTTGGACACTAATCTCAAATAACATCTGAGAAGGGATGAACATAGCTCTTGCATTGAAAATATCTTCTGTGCCAGTCAAAATCAGAAATGTTCTCAAGGCATAAGAAATTGTTAGTTTCCACCTGGGTGTCTTATTTGAAGAGCTGTGGGTTGAGAGAGAAGGAACATTACTATTTACAGGGACCGGGGACCTTTCATTCCCTGGGAAACTGAGAACACAGAACTTGACAACTGATAAAGTAGAGAGGGGGCATTTTAAATAGTTATAGGCAGATGGATGACTCCAGGGCCCTTGAAGTTATTCCCATGATCTTGGGGGAAATTAATTTCCATATAAACCACGTGCTGGGACATGTAATCCCACTGTGAATTATAAATTCTTCAGATCCCCCAAGACATTCACTAAATAAATGCTAACTCAAATAGAGAGGAACAGAAAATCTTGTTTTTTGGTGGACTGAAGATTTCAATGGGAAAGGTTGTCTGCAGGCTGGGCCTTTTTTCTAGCAGGACTTGGATGTGGAAACTTGCCCACTTTCCATGTATCACCTTCCAGACAGAGTGCGCTTCAGGATACCGTTCAAGGAATGTTCTGGGCCCTTCTCTTGATGGACCATATTTAGAAAGGCAGAAAGAAACTATGATGAGTGAAAACAATTTTCTTTTAGAGTTTTTCCTTTTCTGTTAATAAAAGTGTTTCTTTATGATTTGTGCTAACATCATTTTCCTTTTGTGCTATAGTCAAATTTTTAGTAAGAGAATGGAGTAAATGAAGGATGACAAGGTTGGCTCCATATGGGCGAGGAATGGGCCCACAGACAAGGGGCATGATCTGGCTATGCACGTGGGAGGAGTTCATGAAATCACAGCCTATTTAAATAAAGGACGTCAAAAGGGGCCCTCCTCCTGAAATGGGCTAATTCAGCGGCCAATTTTTATTGAATATTTGTGGTTTAGATACTGCCTAGGTACTAGAGATAACAGTGATAAACAAAACAGAAATTCTATAACCTCTTGTTTCTTACAGACTGGTCAGGAGACACAGATGTTATGCATACAGATAAATATATAGAAAGTATGATAAACTATGAGTAATATTGAAATTTTAAAAAATATTACTGTAAAAGACACATTGCCATTAATCCCCCTCAAAATAATTCCCCTTGCTTAGAATGCACTTAATTGTCTATCATTCTTGCCACTTTCTGAAGCATTTCTGAAAATCCTCTCTCATACGTGTCTTTAGTTGCATTGTTATAGCTGCCTCAATGTCCTGAATCAATTCAAAATATTGACTTCTGGGAAGAGACAGAAGTCATATGGTTCCAGATCTCGTGAATAAGGTAGATGAGGACCTACTGTAATGTTCTTACAAGCCTGCCTTTCCCTTGTATGGTGCTCAGCAGCATCTTTCACTGTATTTTTTCAAATCACACCCTGTAAAGACACTCACAAAAGAGGACGTCCAGAACTGCTCCAGAAAGTGGCAAGAATGAATGGATAACTGTGTTGAAGAGGATTAATAGCAAAGTGTCTTTCACCATAACACATTTTTAAAAATTTAAACGTTCATCATATTTTGATCACCCCCTGTGTGTGTGTATGTGTGTGTGTGTAGAATTGATAGCTATAAATTATGATAAAGCCTGTAAAGTAGAATTTCAGAAGAAAAAACCACAGGGAGTCTGGTTAATTTAGATTTTGTCAGAAAACATGAGAAAATAGGACGGTGAGTCTTATAATCAAAGCCTCTCATTAGTGTAGACTCATCAGAAAGAGTGGCATGCTTGTGAGCAGTGGTCAGTTAAAGATGAGGATGAAAAGTACATTTATGCATGGGCTGAGGAAGGCTGAAATAAGTGCAGTGTCAAACTGAGTAATCCGCCCTGGTGCAAGTAAAATGCCGTACTCTTAGTGGAGGAGTACGAAGCTGAGAAAGCTGTCATAACAAAGAGAGTAAGAGGACCTGCTGGTGAACATGGAGGCTCAAGTCTAAGCAAAACCATGGGAACAGATGCACACATGATGCACCACACACTCCATCCATAAATCCGATGGAGGAAGAACAAGGGTGTGATCTCTTACCTTCTTTCTGCCGTGGTTGCTCTGACCTGGCCAGTACTACAGTGAATCTACTTCAATCTCATGCCTGACTTTATGATGGACCCCACGGAGGTCACACTATTTAGGATCTCACTGGGTGCCTCCATGTCTCTGGTCCTTAAATATCCAACCTCAGCCTTGAGCCATTGGTCTTTGACTTGTTCTGCTAATGTGAAGCCCATTCAAGGCACTATGTGAAGACTGTGTCCACCTGCCGGGCTCAGGATAGAGCCAGGGCCCACTCTGATGGATGCTTAATGCCCTCTCCTTTCCTTTCAGGGCTATTTCCCCTACAAAATCCTCTGCTTTTGATAAAAAAAAATCTTTTCATAGTTCCACAATGGCCTCATGAAGATTCTTGGTTCCTCGTTTTTGTACCAGAGCTTTCTTTGTTTCTCTAAGAGAAGCAGAAGAAGAAGCATACAGAAGAGGCCTCCAGGCAGAAGGGGCTGGGAAGGCAAAGACTCAAGATTATGCTTCTGGGTGGTGGCAGAGGCAGTCCCAGAGCCCGGACATGTTGCAAGATAGCCCTTCTTTCATAGTGAATTTTGGGTATTTTTCAGAGTTGCCTCCAATTTCCTGAATATGAGGAACACATCACTTCTAGGCTGTTTTTGGTTCTTTCCATAATCCTTAGAATCCCTTGGTTCATGCTCTTGTTGGTGTCACTTGCCTCTTCCAGTGGCCCTGATGGGCAGCCTGCAATGATTTCATGCAGGCAAAGGACCAGCCTGCTGGTCTCTGGTCTTTTGATTTTCCAGGCATCGTTAGATGTCATCCCCATGGGTGCCCAAGGTGTTTGGATGGACAGATTAATCTTCTGCAGGGGTGTGTGGATCCTACAAACGTAAATGGAAGACACCCTCCACAGCTTCCTTTTGGAGGGAAGGAAAGACATTTTGGGACTCTTAATCATCAAAGTCTTTAGCCTCTTCTACATTTTCTCTTCTCTCCCGGGTGGGCAATCATCAAAGGATCAGAAAATGGTTTGAAACTTTCATTTACAAGTCTTGTGTGGTGGTCTCGAAGCTCATTGTATAATGTGACACATATTTGGCTGAGCAGCTCAGCTGAGATTAAGCAGTACCATTTAATGTTCCTGGAGTATTTTTAGGTACTTACATATGGGAGGTCATAATAGATGCTCAGCCGACTTCTATCCAGGGCTTTTCTGATTGGTGGCAATTAGTGCTTCTGCCATTCATTTAGCGTTTAACACGTCTGAACATCTGAAGTTTCATCTATGTTAGTTAATTGTCAATTACAAGGTGATACACACATAGATTACCCATAAAAGTATTTAAAATATCATATACACTATGGAATGAATTTACATCCTCCAGTAATATATTAAAATTCATTGTTTTATAAAAACTTTGGTTATTAGATCTGTTTATTAATAACTTCATCTGTAGCTACTGTTCTACTCCCTCACATTCACCACTCACAGCTGCTGTGAATACCTAAAATTCTGGCAAACAGTGCATGCTTAGTAACTACTTGATAAAGATGATGTGATTTCCGGGTATCTAAAATCTGTAGGGTTGAAATCATACTTTAACGCAATCATATCACCCAGTCCTCTTGTGTATGAAGGTACATATACAAAATGTATAAAATATTTGTTATCACTCTACATCATATTGGCCCTATAATTACTTGCTTTGTAGATATTTTCCTGCAGTTTGGGGGACTTGGTACTTCAGTTGTGGTCTGTGGTCATGAAAGAAAAGTTAAACTTTGAGGCTAACTTGAGAATGTATTTTCTACTTTTGTTTGTCTGATCATATTTCTGTTTAGCAAAAAATTTGTTATTTCTATATTTTACAAAAAAAGGCCTGGAAGCAGTCACTCTCATCCTTATAATAAGAAGACACAGGAAAAATGGAAAATCAGTGCCATTTCTTGTCCTCGTGGGAGAACTGAGGTTGCAGGGCATAACTCCACCTGGACAGATAAACGTCTCTGGAGGGTCACAGCCGATCTCTGCATACCTGGGACAGAAGCTGCCTGAGCCATTCACTGGTGATAACACTCAGATGGGATTCAGGAGGAACTGAGGAGGCTGAGTGTGGGCCGGCCCAACAGTGAGAAACTCCTGGCTGTTGCAGTCTTGACAGAGGCCCACACTTTCATGGGTTTCCTCTCCAGGGGCCCTGCCAGGTGTCATGGTTACGATCTGAGAAGGATTCCCTCATGGTTCTGGCAGAAAGAGAAGAGTAATGATTGGGAAATATTCTAAGAGACTGTCGCATACCAGAGGCTTACTCTTCACAGGGGAAAGACTTTACAGAGCCTCACCTCACTGAGAAAGGGCAGTTCTCCCAATTCAGCACTGTCTGGTCTTCCTGTATTACGTGAGGGACTGCACTTGTATGTGTGTGTGTGGGTGTGTGTGGGGGGAATCAACATAGGTCAAGTTTTCTTTCTTTTTTTTCCCCTTAAATTCTTTTATTGGTACATTGTAGGTATACAACACATTTACAGTTCTCATTGGGAATTGTACCTTTACATAATGCATCTTGGTTTTTATTTTTTCCCCATTCCTAGCCCTCCCTTTACCCCCTCCACCCTTCCCTATTTACAAAGACTTTATTTCCATTTTTTTTCCATTTCTCAGCATTTTTCCTTTCCCTTCTTTCCTTTCCCCCGGCCCTCCCACTACCCCTACCCCTTTGGATCTTTTCTTCCTATTTTGCATTATCGATTATTCATTCTAATCATTGGTACATTTTAGGTATACAATATAATGACATTCATCATTGGAAATTTGCACCTTTACATAATCTCTCTTGGTTCTTATTTTTCCTCCTTCCCCTGCCCTCCCTTCAACCCCTCCATCCCTCCCTATTTACAAAGACTTTGTTTCCATTTTTCCATTTTCTCATATTAATTTCATTCCCTTCTTTCCTTTCCCCTACCCTTCCCACTTCCCCTTCCCCTTTGCATCTTTTCTTCCTACTTCACATTATCTATTATACCTTTTAGTCCTTACTTACACTTTCAGTTTCTCACACCAGAGAAACTGTTTGGTATTTACACATCTGTGTCCTATTTATTTCACTTAAGAGTATTGTCTCAATATGCATCCATTTAGCTATAAATGTCTCTAATTTCTCATTTATTATGGCTGAGTAGTACTGCATTTTATTAAAAAACTACACTTTATCTAGTCTCCACTTGATGGGCAATTGGACTGCTTCCAAGTTTAAGCTATTACAAATTGTGCTGCTATGAACATGGGTGCACATATCACTGTGGTATGATTCTTTTAATTCTTTTGGGAAGATACCCACCAGGGGAATAGCTGAGTCAAATGGGACTTCCAGTCCTAGTTCTTTTATCACTATCTCCATACTGATTTCCACAGTGGTTGCACCAGTCTACACTCCCACCAGCAGTGGAGCAGGGTTCCTCTTTCCCCACAGCCCAGCCAGCATTTGTTATTGGTTGATTTCATGATAGCAGCCATTCTTTCTGGAGTGAGGTGGAATCTCAATGTTGTTTTCATTTGCCTCTCTCGAATGACCAGTGATGTTGAACAATTTTTTCATATGTTTATCTGCTATTTCTACTTCTTTGTCTGAGAAATTTCTGTTCATTTCAGATGCTCATTTTCAGATTGGGTCCTTAAATTTGGGAGGTCTGATCTTTTTAAGTTCTTTATAGATTCGAGATAGTAGACCTATGTCTGAGGAAGAGCAGGTGAAGATTTTTTTCCCACATTGTGGATTGTCTCTTCATACTGCTAGGGGTTTCTCTTGCTGTGCAGAAGCTTTTTAATAAGAAGAGATCCCACTTGTTGATTGTTTGTGCTAGTTCATGGGCAACTGAGGTTTTGTTCACAAAATCTTTTCGTGCACCAATGTCTTCAAGAGTTCTACCCAACCTCTGTTTCGCCCGGTTCAGTGTTTCTATTTTAATATTTAGATCTTTAACCCATTTTGATTTTAGTTTAGTGCATGGTGAGAGATATAGGTCTAGTTTTAATCTTTGGCAAGTTGAAGCCCAATTTTTCCAGCACCATTTATTAAAGAGGCTATCTTTCCTCCAGTGAGGGTGTTTGGCTCCTTTGTCGAAAAGGAGGTGGCTGAGTGTGTCTGGCGTTGTTTCTGCATCTTCTAATCTGTTCCACTGGTCCTCAGATCAGTTTCTTTGCCAGTATCATGCTGTTTTTATCACATTAGCTTTGTAGTATAGTTGAGGTTGGGGATTGTGATACCCCCTGCCATGTCCCTGTTACCTAGAATTGCTTTTGCTATTCTGGGTCTCTTCTTGTTCCAAATGAATTTTTGGATTGTTTTCTCAAGGTCCATGAAGTATGCTGCTGGGATTTCAATTGGGATTGCATTGAATCTAGATAGTAGTTTTGGAAGTATGGTCATTTTCGCTCTATTGATCCTTCCTACCCAGGAGCAGGGGATGTCTTTCAATTTTCTGATATCATCTTCACTCTCTTTTCAGAGTGCTACTGTTTTCAGAGAAGAGGTCTTTGATTGTTAGGTTGATTCCTAGGTAATTCAGATTTTTGGATGCTATTGTGAAAGGAATTGTTTGCCCTATTTCTCTCTCAGTGAGTCTGTCATTCATGTAGAGGAAAGCTATTGATTTTTGTGTGTTGACCTTGTATCCAGCTTCTATACTGAATTTGGCTATTAAGTCTAGAAGACTTTTGGTGGCATTCTTGGGGTCTTCTATATAGAGTATCATGTCATCTGCAAATAATGACAATTTGACTTCTCCATTTCCTATCTTTATTCCTTTTATTTCTTTCTGTTGTCTAATTGCTATGGCTAATGTTTCCAAAACTATATTGTACAAGAGTGGTGATAGTGGACATCCTTGTCTTGTTCCTTATTTTAGTGTGAAGGATTTCAGTTTTGACCATTTAGTATTATACTTGCTATTGGTTTTTCATAGAAGGCTTTTATCAGATTGAGGTAGAGACCATCTATTCCAATTTTTTGTAGGGTTTTTATCATAAATGCATGTTGAATTTTGTCAAATGCTTTTTCTACATCTATGGAGATAATCATATGGTTTTTGTCCTTAGCTCTATTCATACAGTGTATTACATTGATTGATTTGCATATGTTGAACCATCCCTGCATCCCTCGGATGAATCCCACTTGGTCAGGGTGTATAATCTTCTTGATGATCTTCTGCATTTTATTTGCCAGCATCTTATTAAGTATTTTTGCATCTATGTTTATTAGTGAGATTGGCCTATAGTTCTCTTTTTTGGTTGGGTCTTTCTCTGCTTTGGGGATCAAGGTGATGCTTGCTTCCAGGAATGAATTAGGGAGTATTGCTTCCCTTTCAATTTCATTGAAGAATTTAAACAGTAGTGGCAGTAGTTCCTCTCTAAATGTCTTGTAGAATTCAGCAGTGAAACCATCAGGATGTGGGCTTTTCTTAGTAAGTTCTTAATTATGTTTTCAATTTCATTGGTTGATATTGGGTTGTTTAGAATTTTTAGGTCTTCTTCGTTCAACTTTGGTAATTCATATGTATCTAGGAATCTGTCCATTTCTCCTGTGTTTTCCATCTTATTGGCATATAGGTTCTTGAAGTAGGTATTGATCATCCTTTGGATTTCTGCTGGATCCTTTGTAATTTCATCCTTTTCATTCCTAATTGTATGGATTTGGGCCTTTTCTTTCCTTTTTCTGATAAGGTTGGCTAAAGGTTTGTCAATTTTGTTTGTTCTTTCAAAGAACCAATTCTTGGCTTCATTGATTTTTTGTATCATTCTCTTAGTCTCCATTGAATTGATTTCTCCTCTGATCTTTATAATTTCCTCCCTTGTATGAGCTTTGAGTTTGTACTGCTCTTCTTTTTCTGAAAGCTTGAGGTTCAGCATCAGGTTAATTGGGCTCACTCTGTTTTCCTAATATGTGTATTCAGTGCTATGAATTTCCCTTGTAAGACTGCTTTCATTGTGTCTCATAGATTCTGATATGTTGTATTGTCATTTAATTGAAGGAACTGTCTGATATCTTCTTGAATTTCCTCTGTGACCCATTGGTTATTCAGAAGTGTGTTGTTCAATTTCCATGTGTTCATGAAATTTTTGCCGTTTCTGTTGCTATGGACCTCCAATTTCATCACACTATGATCTGATAATATACAGGGGATAACTTCACTTTCTTTGCACTTACTTAAACATGTTCTATGAGCAAGTATGTGGTCTATTTTGGGGAACGACCTGTGTGCAGCTGAAAAGAATGTGTGTTCTGATTTTGTGGGGTGGGACACTCTGTAAACATCTGTTAAGTTCATTTGTTCAAGAGTTTGATGGAGTTCTAGTATTTCATTGCTTGTTTTTTGTCTAGTTGATCTATCTATTTGTGACACTGGGGTATTGAGGTCCCCCACTACTCTTGTATTAGTGCATATATGACTTTTCATGTCTGTTAGTATTTGTTTTATATAGTTGGGTGCACTACTGTTTGGTGCATAAATATTGATGATTGTCATCTCTTCTTGTTGGATTGTTCCCTTTACAAGGATGTAGTATCCTTCTTTGTCTCTCTTAATCAGTGTTGGTTTGAAATCTACTTGATCTGCCAAGAGGATAGCTACTCCTGCTTTTTTTTGGGTTCCTGTTGCATGGAGTATTGTTTTCTACCCTCTAACTTTCAGTCTATGAGTTTCCTTTTGAATTAAGTGTGTTTCTTGTATGCAGCATATTGTTGGATTTTGCTTCTTGACCCATTCTGCCAGTGTATTTCTTTTGATTGGTGAATTGAGACCATTAACATTGATGGTTATAACTGGTATGTATTGAGTTATCACTGTAATGACCTTTTCTTTTTGTTGGATTCTCCCCCTTTACATTTAATTTCTTGTCGGGCCCAATGCACTCATTCTGCTGTGCCTCCTGGGGTTGTGATCCTCATTGTCTGTTCCTAGGATATTGTCTCAAATTTTTTGGAGTGCTGGTTTGGTATTCATGAAGTTCCTAAGGTGCTCTTTGTCATGCAAGTATCTTATTTCTCCATCCATTTTGAAAGATAGTTTTGGAGGGTACAACAATCTTGTTGGAGGCTGTTTTCATTTAGGGCTTGGAATATGTCACTCCAAGCTCTTTTTGCCTTGAGGGTTTGCATTGAGAAGTCTGCTGTAATTCTGATGGGCTTTCCTCTGTATGTGATTTGTTTCTTTTCTCTAACTGCTCATAGAACTTCGTTCTTCTGTTGAGTTTCTGGAATCTTAACAATTATATGCCTATGTGTAGATTTTTTTTTGGATCAAGGCTATTTGGAGTCCTATATGCCTCACTTATCTGTATGTCAAGTTCTTTTCCCTGCTTGGGAAGTTTTCTGCCATTACTTCTGTGAACAGTTTTTTTTATGTCATCTGCACTTTCACCTGTTTCTTTATTGATTCCAATAAGCCTTATGTTATTCTTCTTTGCATCATCTAGCAGCTGCTGGATTGATTTCGTGTGGTCCCTTGCAATTTTAAAGCAACTTTTCTTTTCCTGGTCACTAATTGCAATCTTATCTTCTATATCTGAAATTCTGTCCTTACATGTGCTCATTCTGCTGTGTAGACTTTCAGTGGAGTTTTTAATCTCCTGGAAATCTGTTTGCATCTCTTTTATGGATTCCATTTGTTTCCTATGTTGGGATTCCATCATGTTCCTCAGCTCCTCTCTAGATTTATTAATCTTGTCTTGCACTACTAGCACAATCTCTGCTGTTATCTGAGAAATTATTTCTGATTTCATTTTTTCCAGATCCTCTTTTGTTGCCAGTTCAAGGAGTCCAGGTGATTGAGTATCAGAGTGTTCCATCTCATTTCCCTTTGTGGTTGCTGTAGGTGATGAGGAAGCTTGTTTTTGAGACTTGTTTAAGTGTCTTCTCATTTTGACAGGGGTTGCAGGTGGGGCAGAGTGTGTGCTGTTGGCGCCTGCATGGCTTACCTCCTCTGAGCTGGGAGTGGTGGAATGGTGGCCTGGAAGCCCCTTCCTCTGGGCTGTGAGTGGTGGAAGCAACATAGGTCAAGTTTTCACGGAACTTGGTTTGGATACTGCATTCAGGGCAGAGTGTAGAAAAAATCAGGTCTAGAGGTCTGTGGACACCGTTCTGAGGTCGTAAGTTGCATGGAAATCACTGAATCAGCCCACGCCCTGGGAGCAATCCACTGGACACTGCCCCCCCCCCCCCGCTCCTCTGGCCTCTTCTCTGTACAGCCACCTGGTTCCACACTACAAAGATGCAGAAGAAACTGGACCACCAGACCACTGTACTGGGTAAGTTGGAGTCATCTTCACCTCCAATCAGGACTGGGTCTATCTTCAAGGGAATGGCAGCTGGAACCTGCAATACAACACTGCAGAGTTTAACCCTACAGGAGGACAGGGAGCTCAACTTGGGACTTGCAGACAGAAATTTGCCTGAATCTCATGGGTCTGCCACTAGCTTGCTGAGACTCATTGGCTTATATCTGTACACTGCTACCCACATTGTCTATTGTGACAGCAGAAACATAACCTGAAAGAGGTCCTTCATCTTCATTGTTATTTTTTATTACCAAAATTAATATTAATAATTTGGTTCTTTTTTTTTTCTTTTCTTTTGCTCCTCTTATCTTTAATTTTTTTCCTACTCTTTGCAAATGTTTGTTTTTCTCTCCTTTTTTTCTTTTCTTTTCTTCTTTCTTTTCTCTTTCCTTTCTCTCTCTCTTACACTCACTCTCTTGCTCTCCCACATTGTTCATCTTCCTTTTTTGTCCCCATTTTGGTCCTCATTCAGAGTTCTTCTTTATTTTCCTATTATTCTCTTTTTCCTTCTCACCTATGTCCTCTGGCCACACTACTAACCTTCCCTATCCTTCTTCCCATCTGTCCTTCCCTCCCCAACCCCTTCTAACTCCCCATCCCAAAAGGTAAAGATGTTATATTGAAGAGTTTATTCACTATATGTTGGGTTGGTCCTCAATCTTCATTTAATTCACACAGCTAAAGGTGATAGATTAATAACTACCACAAAATGTCATTTTTGAAGATGTACTTGATGCAGTGGTGTTGCTGATTGTATCACTTGGGCTAAGGTGTTGTTATTGAACTAGTCAATGTACCTTCCTAGTATAAGGAAAATGAGATAGCCTTAGAGTCATTAGAGACTCAAAACTTATAGACCAGCTATATCTGGAAGACACCTCTGAGAAGCAATCATTCCATAAAGGTTCTAATTACAAGCAACAAAGATACCTACAATAAGCAATTTCAAACTATCAACCCAGGAGTTAAACCAAGGACAGTACCAAAAACAAAAATGAGAAGACATTTAAGCAAGGCACAAACTCAGACTTCCACCCCACCAAGGGTAGATCCTGGGGGAAATGAGATGGAAAAGTCCCATAACCAACCACCTGGACACCCTGAACTGATAGCACAGGAAGTAACAAAACAGATGAATGAGGCTCTAGAAAAATTCAAAGCAGAAATAATCTCCCAGATATCTACAGAGATGGTAAGCAGGGTGAAAGACATGATTAGAGGATCTAGAACAGAAACAGATTAAAAAAATAGATGAGCTCAGAAACATGCTGGAAGCCATGAATACCCAACATAAGAAAGAAATGGAAACTATGATTGCCCAACATAAGAAAGAAATGGAATCCATGAAACAGATTCAAACAGATATTCAGGAGATCAAAAACTCCATTGAAAGTATCCACAGCAGATTAAGGGAATCTAAAGATAGAATATCAGATATAGAAGACAGAATCGCGGTTAAAGACCATGAAAATAGAGATTTCTTAAAAATAGTAAGGGACCACGAGAAATCAATCCAACAACTACTAGATGATGCAAAGAAGAATGACATTAGACTGATAGGAGTCCATGAAAAAATAGGAGAAAGTACAATTGACATAAAAAAACTGTTCACAGAAGTAATAGTGGAAAACTTCCCAGACAGAGGTAGAGAATTGGACATACAGATAAGTGAGGCATATAGAACTCCAACTAGCCATGATCAAAAAAATTCTACATCTAGACATATAATAGTCAAGATCCCAGAAACCCAACAGAAAAGCAAAATCCTACAAGCAGTTAGAGAAAAGAAACAAATCACCTACAAAGGAAAGCCCATCAGAATCACAGCAGACTTCTCAACACAAACCCTGAAATCAAGGAGAGCCTGGAGTGAAGTATTTCAAACCCTAAAAGAAAATAACTTCCAACCTAGACTGTTGTCTCCTGCAAAATTATCTTTCAAAATCGATGGGGAAATTAGATACTTCCATGACAGAAAACACCCAAGAAATTTAATGAACACCAAACTGGCACTACAAGCAATTCTAAACAATATCCTAGAAAAAAACAATGAAGGCCACAAATCCATGCGGCCCAACAGAAGGAAGCCACCAGGCAAGGTAAGACACATTAAAGGGAAAGGGGGAAAAATAAGAAATAAAAGAGCCAATAAAAGTAAAACATCATGACAAGGATAAATCAATATCTATCAATTATAACCCTCAATGTTAATGGCCTCAGTTCACCAATCAAAAGAAACAGACTGGCAGAATGGATTAAGAAGCAAAATCGAACAATATGCTGTATACAAGAAACATACCTAACTCAAAAAGAAACTCATAGACTGAAAGTAAAAGGATGGAAAACAGTTCTCCACACCACAGGAACCCAGAAGAAAGCAGGGGTAGCAGACAAAGTAGATTTCAAACCAAAACTAATTAAGAGAGACAAAGATGGTCACTACATCCTCATAAAGGGAACAATCCAAGAGGAAGAGATAACAATCCTAATATATACGCACCAAATACGAATGCCCCCAAACTATACAAAACAAATATTAATAGACATGAAAAACCAAATAAACACTAACACAATTGTAGTGGGGGACCTCAATACCCCACTATCACAAATAGACAGGTCATCTAGACAAAAAGTTAACAAGGAAATTCTAGAACTGAACCAAGTTATTGAACAAACGGACTTAATAGATGTTTACAGAGTGTTCCACCCCACAAAATTGGAATACACATTCTTTTTGGCTGCACACAGGTCATTCTCCAGAATAGACCACATGCTAGCTCATAGGACATGTCTAAGTAAATATGAAAGAATAGAAGTTACCCCCTGTATATTATTAGACCATAGTGCAATAAAATTGGAGATCAATAACATAAGAAACCGCAAAACCCCAACAAACACATGGAAACTGAATAACACCCTCTTGAACAACCAATGGGTCACAGAAGTAATTAAAGAACTAATTAAACAGTTTCTACAAGTAAATGAAAATGCCAGTACAACATACAGGAATCTATGGGACACAATGAAAGCAGTTCTACATGGGAAATTCATAGCAGTGAATGCCCATATTAGGAAAACAAAGAAAACTCAGATAAATAACCTAATGCAGAACCTCAAGCTGTTGGGAAAAGAAGAGCATAATGAATCCAAAGCTCATACAAGAGAGGAAATTATAAAGATCAGGGCAGAAATCAATGCAATGGAGACTAAGAGAGCAATACAAAAAAAATCAATGAAACAAAGAGTTGGTTTTTTGAAAGAATAAATAAAATCGATAAACCTTTAGCCAACCTTATCAAAAAAAGGAAAGAAAAGGCAAAAATGCATGCAATTAAGAATGAAAAAGGTGAAGCCACAACAGATCCAACGGAAATCCAGAGGATCATCAATACCTACTTTGAGAAACTCTACTCAAATAAAATGGAAAACATAGAAGAAATGGGCAGATTCCTAGACACATATGAATTGCTAAAGTTAAATGAAGAAGATATAGAAATTCTAAACACCCCAATTACAATGAGAGAAATTGAAAATGTAATAAAATATTTACTAACAAAGAAAAGCCCAGGTCCGGATGGCTTCACTGCTGAATTTTACAAGATATTTAAAGAAGAACTAATGCCATTACTCTTTAAACTCATCAAGGAAATTGAAAGGGAAGCAATACTTCCAAATTCATTCCTGGAAGCAAGTGTCACTTTGATTCCAAAACCAGGGAAAGACCCAACCCAAAAGGAGAACTACAGGCCAATCTCCCTAATGAACATGGATGCAAAAATCCTCAACAAGATACTGGCAAACAGAATACAGAGGGTCATCAAGAAGATCATACACCCTGACCAAGTCAGATTTATCCCAGGAATACAAGGATGGTTCAACATTTGTAAATCAATAAATGTAATATACTATATTAACAGAGTCAAGGACAAAAACCATATGATCATCTCAATAGATGCAGAAAAAGCATTTGACAAAATCCAGCGCCCATTCATGATAAAAACCCTACAGAAAATTGGAATAGAAGGCCTTTACCTGAACCTAATTAATGCTATCTATGAAAAACCAACAGCCAACATCATATGAAATGGTCAAAAACTGAAAACTTTCATGCTAAAATCAGGAACAAGACAAGGATGCCCACTATCACCACTCCTGTTCAAAATAGTTCTGGAAACATTAGCCACAGCAATTAGAGAAGAGAAAGAAATAAAAGGAATAAAGATAGGAAAAGAAGAAGTTAAACTGTCATTATTTGCTGATGATATGATACTTTACATAAAAGACCCAAAAAACTCCGCCCGAAGACTTCTAGACTTAATTGACGGATTCAGTAGAGTAGCTGGATATAAGGTCAACACTCAAAAAACAATAGCCTTCTTGTACACAAATAACAGACTCACTGAGAGAGAAATTAGGGAAACCATTCCTTTTACAATAGCATCCAAAAAATGAAATAGCTAGGAATCAATCTAACAAAGGAAGCAAAAGACCTCTACACTGAAAACTACAGCACTCTAACAAAAGAGATTGAAGAGGATACAAGAAAATGGAAAGACATCCCTTGCTCCTGGGTAGGAAGAACCAATATAGTGAAAATGGCCATACTTCCAAAACTACTATATAGATTCAATGCAATGCCAATTGAAATTCCAACAATATACTTCACAGAACTAGAGAAAACAATCCAAAAATTCATTTGGAACCATAAGAGACCTAGAATAGCTAAAGCAATTCTAAGCAACAGAGACATAGCTGGGGGTATCACAATCCCCAACTTGAAACTACACTACAAAGCTACTGTGATAAAATCAGCATGGTATTGGCAAAGGAACATACCTGAGGATCAGTGGAATAGATTAGAAGATCTAGAAACAACTCCAGACATGCTCAGCCACCTCATCTTTGACAAAGGAGCCAACCACCATCATTGGAGGAAAGAGAGCCTATTTAATAAATGGTGTTGGAAAAACTGGATTTCAACCTGCCAGAGATTAAAACTAGACCCATACCTATCACCATGAACTAAACTAAGATTGAAGTGGTTTAAAGATAGAAATATTAAGACAGAAACAGTAAAATTGCTGGAAGATAAGTTAGATAGAACTCTTGAAGACATTGGCATAGGAAAAGACTTCACGAACAAAACCTCAGCAGCATGGGAACTAGCAGAAAGAATCAACAACTGGGATCTCATCTTATTAAAAAGCTTCTGCATTGCAAAAGAAACCATCAACAGAGCTAACAGACAACCTACAATATGGGAAAAAAATTTTAGCACCTGTACCTCAGCCAAAGGACTACTATCTAGAATATATAAAGACCTGAAAAAAATCAGACCCCCCAAATTCAAAGACCCAATTCAAAAATGGGCATCTGAAATGAACAGACATTTCTCAGACAAAGAAGTAAAAGCAGCAAACAAATATATGAAAAAATGTTCAACATCACTCGTCATTCGAGAGATGCAGATGAAAACAGCACTGAGATTCCACCTCACACCAGAAATAATGGCTGCTATCAAGAAATCAACAAATAACAAATGCTGGTGGGGTTGTGGGGAGAAAGGAACCCTTCTCCATTGTTGGTGGGAGTGCAGACTGGTGCAACCACTGTGGAAATCGGTATGGAGATACCTCAAAGAACTAGGACTTGAGGTCCCATTTGACCCAGCTATTCCCCTGCTGGGTATCTTCCCAAAAGAATTAAAAGAATCATACCACAGTGATATATGTGCACCCATGTTCATAGCGGCACAGTTTGTAATAGTGAAAGCTTGGAAACAGCCCAAGTGCCCATCAACTGGAAACTGGATAAAGAAAATGTGGTTTTTTAATAAAATGAAGTACTACTCAGCCATAAAGCATGAAAAACTAGAGTCATTTATAGCTAAATGGATGCATATCAAGGCCATACTCTTAAGTGAAATAAATAGGACACACATGTGTAAATACCAAATAGTTTCTCTAGTGTGAGAAACTGAGAGTGTAAACAATAGTTAAAATAATTAAAATGAATATTTGATAATTTGAAATAGGAAAAAAGGTCCAAAGACAAAGGAGTGAAGGGAGGGGAAGGGGAAAGGAAAAGAGGGAAAGGAAAAACTATGAGAAAAGAAAAAAAAAATGGAAATGAAATCTATGTAAATAGGGAAGGGTGGAGGGGGTGAAGGGTGCACAGGTAATGGGGAAAAAGATAAGAACCAAGAAACATTATGTACAGGTACAAACACCCAATGATAAATGTAAACGAATTGTATACCTAAAATGTACCAATAAAAGAACTAAAAAAAAAAATCAGGTCTGAAAAAACCCCATCACTAGAGAAATGTTTGTGAATTAGTGGCCCAAAGACACAAACCAACCAACATTGAGATATCATTGGATGATCACAGAACATCCCCTCTTCTACACTTGACCTCCACATCAACAGGGTTCCAGCTTAGTGAAACTGCTAACAGCAGAAGGAGCTGCAGGGCACAGACTGTCTGAGGAGGAATACTTAGGGAAGCCCAAAGTCAAGAAGGAATACAAAGTCAAGATCACTAGAGGAATTAGAAACTCTGGCACTTTCAAATATTGAAAACATTAAACATAGCTCAACTCTCAGCCAGATTAATTTGTACTCTCCCATTAAAGACCTAGCCACCTTAATTCATACAGTATCTAGTATACCATGCCTGGTTTCAATGACAACAACAACAACAAAATCTCAGTCAAAAGCAAGGGAAAAATACAATCTGAAGAAACAAAACAATCATCAGAAACAGATGCAGATGTGGACACAGACACTGGGCTTATCAGAGAAGGAATTTAAGTAACTATGATTAATACATTAAGGACTCAAATGCGAAAAGCAACTGTATATAAGAAAAGATGGATAACGCAAGCAAAGAGACAGAAATTCTCCTACATTCTAAAAAGAAGAATGAGATAAAAGAGTAGAAAAAATATTTGGAGCAATAATGGCTGAGAACTTCCCCAAATTATTAACAGACACCAACTCACAGATTCAGAATGGTCAGAGAACATCAGTCAGGATATTAAAACAGAAACAAAAATGTACAACTATACACACCATATTTGAACTGCAGAAAAGCAAAGACACAGAGAAAATCTTGGAAGAAGCAAGAAAGGGAAAATAATTGTTAACTACAAAGGAAGAAAGATGAGAAATACAGTGAACTTTTCATCAGCACCCATGAGAGCAGGAAGGCAAGAAGTGGAATATCAAAGATGTTGATTGAAAGAAATAAACTACGAATCCAGAATTCTATAGCCAGCAATTATCCTTCAAAAGTGAAGGAAAAATAAAGACCTTTGCAGACAAATACAAACTGATGGAATTTGTCACCAGCCAGCCAGCCCTGCAAAAATGTTGAAAGAATTTCTTCAGCAGAAGGGATATGATGTTCATCATAAGTGTGGATCTATAAGAAGAAAAGAAAAGCATTGGAGAAGGAATAAATGACACACCTGTTCCCAAGTGAATAGACCACATCTCTCTCCTCCTAGCATAACAAGTACACATCCACATCTGTGAATGATGATTCCATTTTTTTTTTTTTTTTGGTACCAAGGATCGAACTCGGGTCCTTGCACTGGCAAGGCAAGCGACGGAACCACTGAGCTAAATCCCCAGCCCGATGATTCCATTTTTTTAAGGAAGTAGTATATATTCTTGCACTCTTGAGGTCTAGGAAAAATATTACACAGTGAATTTTGTTTCTTATAATCTTCTAAAGAGTGGATAGAAAGCTTAGAATTGGTATAAAATACTGAATTTGTAATTTAGGAAATCTATGATCTATCTGTGTAGATAAACCCTACAAGTAAATGCATGTATTATTCTAGGGATGAAAGACATGGGATAAGTAAAGGCATTTCTTATTGAAAGATATAATTGAGGAAAGGAAAATGCTTTAGTGAAATGCTTTTTAAAAAAGCTTTGTTAAGAAATACTGCCAAATATCCAAGCATCATAGTTAAACACTTTACATATAAAGATTTCAAAGAGAACAAAAGCTTAGCTAAAAACTTGGTATATTTTTAATATACAGTTTTTGAGATCCTTGTATGTGCTATGTGCTACCAGACTGGTTAAATCCTGGCAGAGATGAAAAGCTAATTGTGCGGAGGTGTCATTGGGTATTTTACATAAGGAGGAATGTTTTTTATTGCAGCTTAATCCACTCTGTTAGATTGCTAGAGCACACTGCAGTGGAAGCTTCCTGACAACAAAGCCATACCTCTTGGGCGGGGTATTGAACTCAGTGGCACCACGCCTGCCTCCCAAGTGCAAGGTCCTGAGTTCTATCCATGGTACCAAACAAACTAACAAACAAAAACAACAAAAAAATACCTCTTAGCTAGACAACTCCATTCTTGCCACAATGCCAACAAGTATCCGTTAAATGGAAGTTTACAGGGTTGGCAAAGTACCACTTGGAGGACAAACCTGGCCTCTAAACCAAATCCAGTTTATGACTTGTTTTGTTAGGGCTCTCAAGCTGAGAATATTTCATACATTTTAAAGAAACTAAACACACACACACACACACACACACACACACACACCCCTGTCACAGAGACTACATGTGACCACAAAACCTGAAATATTTATTATCCTACTCTTTACAGAAAACATTTGTTGACTGACTCTTGCTTTATCGAACTCTTCCTGAACCTTGTCTTGCAGCAAAATTTCTCCCTGTGCAATTACGTGGCCTTTTGACACTAAAGGTTTGCCAAAATGATTTTCTTTAGCTGCCAGTGGCTTGGCCCCATTCCTGTAATGAGGGGCTAGACACCCAGTGTGGACTGTAGGCCACTCAGTGTCAACCTCTTAGCTTACCTGCTTCTTGACACGTGAGTCACCAAAAAGTTGGTACTCCTGTCTTTGGCTTTCTGGCAACCCCTTTGGTATATGATCAGAGGAAGAAAGGCTAAGTGCCAGCCCCATGCGACACCAATGGCCCTCATGAGACTCGTGTTCATCCAGAAGATTCCCTGACTACTTTCTCATCTTGTCCTTTTCTTTTACATTTTGCTGTTTTCTCCTTCATGCTGTACACCCTGTTCTCTCCCATCCTGTATTCAATGTGAACCTAACTCTTAGCTACAGTGAGAGCTCACTGGCGTGGACACTGGAGAGATTCATAGACTGTATCAGAAAAGCTTGTAGCCCCTACAATAGAGCAGATAAACAAAACATGTAAAGACTTCAATGAATGGGCTGGGGATCTAGCTCAGTGCTTTCGCCGCCTGCTGCACAAGCACAAGGACCCGAGTTCGATCCCCGGTACCAGAAAAAAGACTTCGATGAGAAGTAAAATGCAAATCTGATGTGTGTATATGTTGGGATTTAACTATACGAGATTTGAAGGGGGAGACTCCTTCTCTTTTTCCCATCCCTAATGTTACCACATGCTCAGTAAATATTGATTAAATGAGGAGAAGGGAAAAGTGTTCTCTGGGGCTTTGATTTCAACAAATGCAAGGCACTGTGAAGTACCAAATCTGATTAATTCAGAGTAGGTGTCTAGGGTCTGAAAGGGGAACCCACTTATCACCCAAAAACAAACCAATTAATAAAGAATTAAATAATAAATGAATGCAGTCATGTTGCATTTTCAGTCCAGAATTCTGGAACAAAGCACCTGAATATTCGAATGATGAATATTTAGATTTGAACTTTCCACTGCAGTCAATGGAGGAAACATTTGCACAGTGGGGCGTATTACTGAATTTTTATGTGTCTCCAGAGCATTGCCCATTCAGGGCATATGCAAGTCACTTCCAACTCTTCAGAACTTGCCATTTAGTTCACTTCTATCATTTGTTTTTCTGGGAACCAAAGGTCAAAGCTGTTATATTTGCACCCTACCACCTATATGAGAAAAGACAGAGGGCAACACAGCCTGGATCCTGGTCTTCCCGGCACTTGGGCAAAGCCCTGGGGTTGCCAAACCTTCCCTCTTGCTTGAGGATTTTGGAACTTTTGTTGAGTTTCTGCAAGTGGGAGCACACACCACCAACTCTGCTTTTCACTCAGATCCTTTACTTTTAATCCCATGTATTAATTTTTTTTTGTTCAGGCTTTCCCCAAATGCTCTCTACTCCACTGAACAATGTCTTACTGAAGATAAAAGATGTCGATGTGGTGTGAAAAATAGAGGGACTTTGTTTTTTTTTTTTCCCCCAAAGGCCTTGTTTATGGGTTTCAGATGGTGTCAGGGATGTTTTTATGAACCTTACCCAAACTGCCTGAACCTCCTGGGTCTGCAAACAGAAGGCTGCAACTTTCTTGAGAACAGAATTTGTTTCCAGGATGGGGGGAGGGTTGACTGAGATTTCCTGTACTACTTCCTGTTTTAGAGCCACTGGAAATGAGACAAAAACTGTATTTTAAGATTTCAGTATGTGGTCCTAGCTGGAATCAGGACATATTGATATGCACAAAGAAGGGACACGAGTACATGGTCACACACATGCGTATACCCATAGAAGGCGCACCATGCACATTCACAAAAGTGTCATTTAAAATACACATACAGTGCTTTCCATTTCAAATAAAACAAAATCAAATTCCAAGACATTTTATAAAGGCCAGTCAAAGTTTCAAACCCAGTCCAAATGAAAATCTAATATTTTTTGGGAAAAGGTTAGTTCATTATTATTTTATCTAAATTTGCCTGAGTATGGCAGAAAAACAAAACAGCCCCCCCACCCCACAACCAGAAAAGGAGACAAAGAAACCCTATCTAAACAACAGGTAAATGTAACTGATTCAAGCCAAGGGCAGTGGTGCATTCCACTTTCAACCACCTCCTGCCTTTGTCTACCTCCTCTATCAATTGTTCTCTGATAGATTCGGAGCATCTCAATAAGGTGTGGCAGAAACTCCTCACCGGGGCTGCCAGGGGTCCAGGCTGCCTTCTCCCCAAAGAACATGTGCACTGCTTGAGATTTGGGGCCAGGGCCCAGGAAGACGTTTAAAGAATTCGGATGGAGGCAGATGCAAAACCACAAACTAAATGATGTATCAGATTAGCCTTCAAGTCCCTGTCTGACCATCAAAGGCTGATTGTAACTGTGTGACTTTGCTCCCAAGCAGGTTCTTGCTCATGGGCAGCAGCACCCCCACAAATGTGTGTCCTCCCAAGGACTGGCCTTTGTGTGGACATTGTGCCAGCAGGTCATTAATGTGCAGCAAATAGGATGGGCAGGGAACACGCAGAAGGCGTGCTTGAAAGGGAGAATCAGAGTTTCCAGTAACCACTTTCAGTTGGCAGAGCTCTGATTGGAACCATGTGACAATTTTAGGCTATGTACCATAGGCAGCCAATTTATTACATATGGCAATATGATTAATGGTATCAAATGCCTTTTTTTTGGTAACATCCAAGAACACTCCACCAGCCAACTGCTTGGAGTCCAAGGCAGTGAAAATCTGTTCCATGAATTTAAAGTCAGGCAGATGAGGTTAAATGAGAGAGGGCCAGATGCCAAGGCAATGATTACAAAGTAAGTTGTTTCAAAAAGAGCAGAATGTTTTAAATCTGGTCTTGAACAAATCTCATCCAGTCCCCAACTACCCCAGCCCATTTTTCTCTTTTCCTTTTCCCCCTTGTTGCTTGATGTGAAAACTCTAATAACTGCAGTCTGGAAGGCATTTCTGAGGCCAGGCTCTCTTCCATTGCCCATAATCTTTTCCAGACCCAGGGGAATCTGCACATGACCATCGGCTGGATCTTCCCTTGGGATCCTCTGTCAGGGTAGCAGCAGAGGCCAGCTGGTGCACCTCCCAGCCTCTTCATACCGTTGGGTGATGGGGAGACGCTCTTCTCCCTGTGAGTAGAGTTTCCCTGCACTTTCAGTATCCTCACCATTGACTACGAGGAGACTGTGGAGCCCAGGGAGAAATCTGCAATGGGAATGAACTGCAAGGGAGGTCACCTAGTACTTGGAATTTGAAGAAAGACCCTAAAAGGAGGGAAGACTGTTAAGAGGCAGAGACAGTGCCTTGTTCACTAAAGTGTTCCCACACAGCATATAATAGCTGCTTACTATAGACAGGTTGAACATCCCTAACTTGAATATCTTCAATCTGAAAAGCTCCAGCTCTGAAACTTTAAGATCACCTATCCCAGGCCACAAGTGGAAAATTCCATACCACGAAACTTGTTTCATATATAAAAATACTTAAAATATCATGCAAATATATTACTTCCAGTCTGTGTATAATGCATATATAAAGCATAAGTGAATTTCATGTTTGGACTTGGGTGAGTCTCATTCTCGAGCTATTTCATTATGTATATGCAAATATTTTAAAATGTGAAAAAATATATAAAACACTTCTGGTCCTAAGCATTTTGCATAGGGATACTCAACTTGTACCTGTTAAATGAATGAGTATAAGATCTGATGGTTTTTAGTGGACGTATGCCCATTTTGTCAAAGTTCTGAGTCACTTCCCCTCAAAAAGGAGTTTACAAACAAAACAAAACAAAACAAAACTCCCAAACCAAAGGAAAAACCCACCACATTTTGATTGAAGACCCATCATATGCTAGGGTATGCTGATGGGCTGGATTATTTAATTTACTTAATATTACAGACTATTCTTTATTAATTCATTGGATAATTCATAATTTATAAAATTTAATTTCATTTCTAAGGGTTATAATTTGTAGTTTGTAGTTGTTTCCAGCACAGCAAACTGGATCATGAACCGTGTGGCTTGTGGATTAATTTTTCCATCTCTGCAAAAAGTGAATCTGCTCTTTATTTGGGAATTCATATTATTACTGTGGAGCTCAGTTTTCAAGCCATCAGTTTGGTGTGCTCTTTAAACATAGTCTGAGGGTCTTAGGTTAGCCAAGCATTTTTTTCCTGCTAAAATAAAACTTAAAATGAAAAGTATAGGTAAATAATGAAAATGATATAAGGATGATATAAAAGATGAAACAGGACCTCCAAATGATATAAGAGAAATATTGTAATTCCCAACCTGTTAGATATCTGATACACCAAGTTTGTATTCTCTAAAATCGAATGAATTCTAGAAACAATGGAGGTTAAGAGTAGGGAATGTTTATTGAGAAGATGGCTCCTGAGAGGCAGGAGGGCTCCCAAAGGGGTAGCTGAAGACCCTGCTCTTTAGGGGAAGTTTTATACAGCAAAAACTACGTGGGTACAATGCGGATTAAAGCTATGGACAACCAATAAGGTTATAAGTATAGTCGCTCAGGTAATAGTGATCCACTGGGGGAACAAGTCATAGCAAGTGTGCATGGGCAGAACAAAGACTTTTTCTAGGAAATGATGGGTCCGGAGGTCTTGGTCACCCACCGGGGTGACTGACGTCTACCTAGACTTCACTTAGGCAGATGTTAGCACTTATCTTGTCCTTTGGGAAAGTATGTAGGCCTGGTCATTTAGTCTTTATCTTGAGGCCTGATCTCCAACAGATGCGCCTCCGGCTATATTTGTAAAGTGTTTTCATTTTTCGCACTGCATCTGTGAAGGACTCAGCCCTGTCTGACTGCCTATAATATTTCTACCTAACTTAGCTGTCTGTGATAAAAGCAGGTGACTGATTTGGACAGAAGAGTAAAGTGTGTTCAGGATGAAGCTCTATTGCTTCAGAAGAGCAAGACTGAGCCCTCATATAAGGTGACTGAATAGTTGGCTTTGTGACTGCTGCCTCAGGGAATGGCACTGTATCTTCAGGTCAGGATGATTTTCCTCATCGGTCCCTGTGGGAGTTCTGCTACACATTCTGACATAGGGTCTGTATGTCAGAGAGGGGTTGACTGTATCCTGGTAATTTCCTTCCTTGAAACACTACTCTCCATTTATTGAAAATGATATAAAAACCAAGATTTAATACAAACCCCCCCATCTTTAAAATGAATCCCAGGCTATTCTTTCCTCTGACATATGATTATTTCTCCTGAGTAAATCACGCTCACTTTGAAGTAAAAAGTGACATTTGCTACATTATTCATTGAAGGCCAAAAGGGAGCGGACTACAGAGCTGCTAGAATTAATGAATCAGTCTGTTGGTCAAGGTTGGCCAAGAGTAGTTTTTCTTTTTGTTCCTTAATATAATGTAATTGCATAGTAATATGCCAGTATATTAGTTTCCCATTGCTGGTTTAGCAAATTATCATAGATTTGGTGGCTGGAAACAACACAAATTTACTATCATTCAGGTCAGGAGGTGAAAAGTCTGAAACAGGTTTCAGCTGGGTAAAACTGAAGAGCGGGTAGGTCTGGGTTCCTCTGTGGAAGTACTAGGGGAGGATCCATTCCCCTGCCCCTCTCAGCTTCTGGAGGCCTCCTGCATTCTTTGGCTCATAGCCGCTGCCTTCTTCAAAGGCAGCAGTAGGGCATCTCTGAATCACTCCCTAATGACGTTTTCTGCCTCATCTCCTTCTCTGCCACTGACCCCACTTTGTCTCTTACAATAACTCTTGTGAATTCATTGGGTCTATTGAGATCGTCCAGCAGAATAGAATTTCCCTTCCCCAAATCCTTAACTTTATTCCATCTGCAAAGGCTTTTCTGCCATGGAAAGTAACCATGGCAGAGTCTGGGGATCAGGATTGGACCTCTTTGGGTGACCGTTATTATGATGTAGGGAAACAGGAAGAGAAAGAGGGAGAGGGAGAGAGGGAGAGAAATAACCAGAAAGCCGTATAACAAGGTCATGGTGAAAAGCAAATACAAAGACACAACCAGCAACTCTCTGCTCAGCCCTTCTACCAGGAGGCTGCCTGTGTCTCCCTTGTTCTCTAGCCTGCTTTCTTCTTTATTAAGATGGCTGAAAAGCAGGATAAGAATAATAATACTAATTGAGCATTTACTCAGAGCCATCTTTCTGCTTCTTAAGTCTAACAAAGCAGACAGCCAAAGAGGGATTGAGGTCTAAGGTCATCAGAGATTTATATCTATTCTTTCTCCCTCTCAAATCAGCCCTGGCTAAGTACATAGTCTATAGCCCTACCTGGCATTCCTGTGTTTACTGTTGTTTGGCTTGTTATTTGTCACATGATTACCTTATTCTGACTGTTGTTCACTAGGTCTCTGGACTTACATGGACCTGAGAGATCTGATGTACGTGCCTTCATGAGCCTAATTTTCTCATCCCCCAGGGTCTGAGGGACCAGAAAGAATGCATCTACCCTGTAGCTAATGGCTATGCCATCACTACTTTAAAAAAAATTACTGAAGCCCTAATCAACAGGATTTGGCCATGTATTAACTTATACACTCAAAATGTTTTTCAACCCTAATTGCGCTAAAGTAGTTATAATATTAATAATTAAACAAAAGACAATCCTAAAAGAAACCAAACCAGTCCCGGTTATAAACTAAAATCACCAGAAAAAACAAAATGTTTTCAGTTAGCCTAGAGATGGAGGGAAGCCTTCATACAAACCTTACCTAGTTTTTATGTACTTCATCCTGCGATCCGGAGAATGTCTATCTTAAACGATTTTAAATACAAGAGGCATTACTATGCAGTCATGGGACCTGTTCCACTAGCCAAAATTTACCTCCGTAAAGCAGTCAGAGCTTATATGGCATAATAGAACTGACAGATGTCAGACCCTGGTGAGGGAATATAATTGTTGCCAAACCTTCCTGAAAGAAACTTTTGCTGTAAGTGTTGGGTACAAGTAATTCAAAATGTAAAATCTGCAGATAGCTCCCAAGTGGGACTAGCTGCCTCAGGCTCCACAACACTTTCCAGGAAGAGAAGAAAGTACCAGCTTTGTCAAATTGTTAAGATAAATATTCATTTATTGTATTAACAATAATAATAATAACAACAGAACTTGTCAAATAAGACTCTTACAAGCAGAAAGCATTGAGAACAAAATCATGGCCTAGGGCAAATCGCTGGTTCCATAGATTTAAAATTTTCCTCTGTAGAACCTACAAACATTATAGGACCACATATGAAAAATAAAAGTTCACACTTTGAAATTCTGATTGGGAAATTTGATCCACTTTTAAAGATCCATCTTTTGTGTAGATAAACCTCACAAAAGGCATATAACATTAAAACATGGCTTTATCATTTAAAAACAGATGGCAGTCACCCCCATGTTTATCATTGGTGTTGTCTAAAACATTTGGAATACAGATATTTTCATTTTCCACAGGCTTTCCTCTTTGGTCTGTCCATAATCCCAACAGAGTCATGCCAAGACCGCTCCTCATCTCTTTGATTTATCTGGCTCCACTCATCTCCCAGAACTAAGGGGTAACCAGTCTTCTCTCTGATACTCAGAGAGACACAAAGTTTTCAGTTTCCCTGAAACTTGCTTTTTTGTAGAAGCCCAGGACAGCAGAAGCAGACTACAACTCGTTTCATTGTCATGCTTGCTAGGTTTTGAATCTCACTATATACCTATTAGGTCACTTGTAAATGTCAACCCAGTAAAAATAAATATAAGTAGCTGACAATTGTGAAAGGAATTTGGGCAGGTGACATTTGTAGGCAACATTTCCTCAACCTTGAGCATATACCACTGAACTTGGGGGCCTGAAGACACTGCAGCCTAATGGGGGGCCCACACCCAGTTTTTGTTCAGCAGTTCTGGGCTGGGGCAGAGAATTTGTTTTTCTAAATTCTCTAACAAGATGCTGACGTGACTTATCCGAGGACCCCACTGGAGAACCTCTACTCTACAACCATCAAAGAATACAGAAGCTTATTTTAAGAATATTTCTTAGGTCATTTAATAATTAAACAAGGGAAACTATAGCAAAGTAAGTCATTTTTAGGAGCTGTTTTGTGCACTTTCTGTGCACTTCTGTATACTTTCTCAATCAACTGTCAGCAACTCTGGGGGCGAGGGGGCATTTTTATTACCTCCACTGCACAGATGGAGAAAGTGAAGCTTAGTAGGTCAGGTGACTTGCTAGTGGTCACCAGGCTGAGGCTGGTGGGACAGGGATGCAGAGCCTATTCCCCAGGCTCAAGTGGCATCTTTAATGGCTTCATAGGACTACATCGACGTGCTTGATTTAAAATCTGACGCTAAGTTTCTGTAAAAATAAAACTCTCACCTAAAATAAGACTCCTTGCTTGCTTGGGAACACAGGGGTGGAAAGTGTGGGTTTCTTCACTGGAGCAGGGCCTCCCAGAGTTGGCTCACTCTGGAGGAACATTTCCATAACAAAGGCAAGTCCTCCTCCCCGGGAAGAGCAGGCAGGGAGTTGCAAGTGTCTGCCTGTGATGTGATCCACATTTAATGCTTATCTGGGTGAGAGGGAATTTGATTAGAGCAAATACAAAGCACAATTCAGAGAACAAAACCACTAATTCAAAGGTGGTTTTCCTAGGGATGTAAAATACTTCAAGCCTGTTAAAAAGGACTGAAGAGAATTCTACCTTGTATTGTATCCGATTTCTCCAAGGAACACGGCCAAGGGAGGCAGCCAGGGCATTTGCTGGGCTTGGGGAGGTGGTGTTTGGGGCTGCCAACAGGACTGGCGGCCCCCCTTCCAGCCCTAAAGGAACACAAGTCTAAACCTGAGGACGAAGGAGGCTGTGTGTCCCGCAGACCTTGTTCCGCCCCTGCTCCCCGCCCCCCCCAAGGAAGGCTGTCTTTGCATCTGGTGGCTTTGTAGCCTAGAAGCATTCAAACACTGCCTTGCCCTGATATGTTTGTTTTCCTTTCAGCTAATTTTATCAAGGTCTAGGGTCATTATTAGCCAGATCACAAAAGTAAGAGCTCATTTATATGTATCAGCTCCAAACCCTATGATTTCATCTGTTAATTTGATCTTGTTTTTCCTTGTTTATGGCAATTAAATCAGACCTCGATAAATCTGAAAATGAAAAAAAGAGCCACCAGCAAGCAAGCACAGCTATTATGATCACTCATTAGAAAGCCAAGCAGACTCTCTGATAAATCGTGCCAGGGTTTTTAAGGACTAGATGATTACCTGCTTAAACAGCATGGAAGCTACCAGTAAAATGTAGCAAAATGATTAAAGAAAAAAAAGAACACTCCCCATTACATCCAAGTGTAACAGATGGACAGTTGTACTTTGGGGAATGTTCCCGGAGCCTGTTTCCTCCCCTTCAAGCTAGGGAGGGCAGAAGCCACAGGCTCTCCTGGGCACATAGGAGAGACAGCTTCCCTCCCCTTCTCCCTCCCTCGCATCCTCCTGGCGACTGAGGGAGAATTGCTCAGCTGCCACCAAGGCCTCACTCCAAACTGCGTGATGGTTAAGAAAAGCGCTAAGTACCGGGAGTGAAGAGGTGGGAGGAGGTGTACAGAGCTGCGATAGGGTGGCAAATGACAAGATGGGCATGACCTTTTCTGTCACCGATGCGGCCGGGTGTCACTCTGGTGGGATGCTTGTCATTCTCTGTCCTGCCCTCTGTTGGGGGACTCACCACCTTACAGATCCTCAGGGGATGTAGAGCTGCCTTCTGCAATTGAGTTAAGCATGTGAACAGCTTGCTTTTTCGGTTCTCCTTTGAGGACAAGAGCAGTGCCTCTTCTAGCACTGGCCTTAAAGAGCCCTTCTGGGCTTGCAGCATGTTGGACCCTTGGGACCCCTGTGGTCCACAGATTTGGTGTCTTAATGGTTCTAGCTGCAGCATCCAGGCTCGGTGGCAACAGCAGGGGAGAGTTCTGTGTTGGGATTTAGGATATGCCCGGAATCTGATTTTCTGGGTGCTCTAGTATTTCTGCAAACCAATCAATACCTTAAAAGCAAAACTGTGAATTTGGCCAGATTGGGTTCTGTTGCTTGCAGTTAAGATCTCTGACACTCAGAAAGGCAGAGAGCTTGTGCTCAAGGAATGAGCTGGTGCTTGCCGAGCACAGAGCCAGTGCAGGGGATTGAGCTCCTACCTCCAGAGCAGCACCTGTACTCTGCTTCTGGGGTGAGGGTGTGGGATTGGGCTCAAACTGCCTCAGGCTCAGTTCACCTCTGACAGGAAAAGGATTTTTTAAAAAATTTCTCAATTTTTCTGGGAAAGTTTTCTCTGAAATCTCACGGTCTCTCCTGTCCCCATATAATCATGCTATTTCTTTAAGCTCCTCCGTAACAATCTGGCCCCTTTTGCCTCAGAGGTCTCTGCAGGGATCCATGTGCAGCCAAGTTGGCATCTTGCTGGTTTCTGGTCCCCTCACACCTTGGGATGGCTTGTCCCTATGCCTGCAGGTCTGTTTGCTTGAAGAGCATCCAGCTCCTCCGAGTCCTTTGTCTTTCAGCCTTTCTTTCCAGGTTTGGTCTTCCTGCTAGGTCCAGGAGCTGCTTACAAATGGGTCTCCTAAAGATCCCTGCTTTTATTTCTGATTTCTCTCCTTTCCTTCAGTTTGTGTGTCTGACTTTTCTTCTGGTTGCTTCTATAGCTTCTCTGTGTCTCTCTCCATTTTTATATCTTGACTTATTTCTCTTTGTTTGGCTTCCTCTGCTTTCTATAATAGAAAATTTCCTGACACCCTCCAAAAGCTGATTTGTAAAATTTGACTTGCCAACATGTCTTTTAAACAATATTAAAATTTTTTTTGTATTGATACATAATATTTATAGGGGTAAAGTATGATATTTTGATACATGTATACATTGTGTGATGATCAAATCAGGGTAATTAGCATATCTATTAGCTCAAAAATTTATGGTTTATTTCTTTGTATTGGGAACATTCAAAATCTTCTCTTCTATCTGCTTTGAAATACACAATAAATTATTGTTAACCATAGTCACCCTATTCAATAGGTTATCTGGATAGCTGAAACCCTATCAGTCTACAATTCTTACCAAGTGCCTTGTGTGATCACTGAAGAAATTATCTGCTTTCTTAGCTTCTAAATCTCTGCATTTTGCTGATATACACCTCACTTACTATTATAGGTTATCCAGGGCTTTACAAAGCCCCCTCAAATTATTTTTGCAGGTCCTCAAAAGGTTTCACTCATGTGGTCATGAATAACTGCTGTCAGTGGCCAGGTGTTCTCTATCAATTATGTTTCTTATCTTCTCTGGCCCCTTTCAGTTGATATCTGCCTGCCAGGAGTGTGGACCTGCTTTTTCAATGGCTTTGGTGGCAGGGGAATTGCCCTAACATGATTCTGGTGTTGTGGGAGTTTGCTGTGGTCACTAGACATTGACGTAAGAGGCCTTTTCAATTCCATGGGGTGCTGCTCCCTTTTCTACTTAAAAGGCAGGAGGGATGCTTTCTCCCTTTGTGTCCAATGCTTTACCATGCATGATTCATCAGGAGGCCTGATGTAGAAGAATTTTCGGTGAAAATAAAATAAACATTTCAGTTTTTTATTTATAGTATCTCTTTTCCTCCATGTTCTCACCTCTTTCTTCCAATGTTGGACAATTTACTATCAGGAACAAAAACAAACAAACTTGTCTGCCTGACTCCCTCTTTCACCAAGAAGTCTTGTAAGAAGGCTAGTGACTTGGTCTTTCAATGTACTGGTCAGCTTTCCTGTTACTGTGATATAATACTGGACACCCAACAACTTAGGAGAGGTTTAATTTGGCTTACAGTTTCAGGGTATTCAGTCCATAGTCAACTGGGCAGACAGGAGCATCATGGTGGAAGAGCATAGAAGAAGAAAGATGTTTAGTTCATGCATGGTGATTGGAAGCAGAGCAGGTGAACGGTGCCAAAGAGGAACTAGGGATCATACATATACCCAAGGTCCTGCTTTCATGAGTTACTGAGGCAAGGCAATTCTTAATCCAATCAAGTTGTCATATCGTGATTAATGGTCACCCTCAGTGTGGACTGCCTTGTCAGCCAGTCCCCCATGTCTGGACTTGTGCACATGGACACGGCCACAGCTTGATTCAAGTAGGAGCCCTTGCAGCCTTCATAGGCTTCACAGCCTTTTGTAGGAGGGCTAGACTTTGACCATAAAATTGGTGGAACTCTCTGTCTCAGTTTTGGAAACTGTTAGCTACCTGAAAGGGCCTAGGTTCCAGGCATGTCTAACCTTTTGGCTTGTCTGACCTTCCTTCAGTGAAGAGCAGTTGTCTTGGGCTGTATATTAAATATATAATATAGTTAATATATAGACATAACAAAACTGCCTTTACTTTTTATATTTATTATTATCACATTAAAAAAAGAGGGAAAGCAGTCTGTGGACTGCAGGTTGGATACGCCTGATAAACCTTGGTGGTGCATGTTTTTCCAGATGTAAATATTTTGGTACCATAACATGATTCCAACTCTTACCCTTCTTATCCCTTTGTAGTTTCTCTGAAAAAACACAAGGTCAAGACCAAATTTCACTTCCTTCTTTGAAAAGACCCTCTTTCCTTCCTCAATTCATTCTTCATTTCTTCTTGTAGCTTTTTCACATTGTTAACCTAAAAAGAAAAAAAGCTGTTGTGTGCATCATTATTTAATATGTTTTTCCCAGGAAGGTAAGGAGAGAAGGGTTGTGTCTGCTTGCTGGCCACTGCATTTTCAGTGTCAAAGGCTTTGTCTGACATTTGACTCATAATAGGAGCTAGATAAATATTTGCCAAGTAATGACACGCATGTCTGAAATGTCATAATTATAATTGTTACATTGAACTAAAAACTCTTATTTGGAGGGAAAAACAGAATGAAGTTGGTTCTTTTCCTGCAGGTGGCTCCTTGGTGGTAGAGAGAAGATATGAGTCTGTGGGGATAGTTTCTCCATTACATAAAGTCATCTCAGGCCTACTGTACCTGTCTCTACCCAGGATTATCACCCCCCAAAGAGTTGTAGTGGCTGGTGAGAATAATAGCTACAAGGCTATAATCAGGGCTATTTCCAGGCAAAATAATGAAGTTAGGGATGTTTATTTTTGAGATGCAAAGTCTCGTAACAACATTAAGGAAGCTCCTACTACATTCTTCACAAATTCAAAGCCTACCAAAGCCACAGGTCTGGCTTGTAGACACTATCATCACCAGTTATTGGCAACTAAAATGATCAGTCACAACTGTGGTATTCTTATATCTCATGTAAACACATTGAAATATTGCTCATGACGATGAACAAATAAGTACAGTTTTCTGAATCATGTTACTCTAAATCCCCAAAGACTTGCTTTTAACAACTACTGCTCCCTCCTCACCCTCCTTTAGGTAACAGGAGTTGAGAGAAAGACATTTATTGGTCATCAAATACCCACATGCTTCATCACATTTCCCAGCTTCCTGAAATCAAGTGGGGCCAGAAACATAAGTTCTAGTGGCTGATGGACTGTGAGGAGCCATGATGCTGTGCTACTTTCTGGCCATAGAAAGGACACTCAAGTTCTCTTTTCTTTGGTGGCAACAGTGGTGATCTCATGTTGAGATGTTGGAGTACCTGTGGGCCTTGGACCCTGAGCACAGCCTTCTGCTAACCCATGCTAGACACATGGCACAAGCGTGAAATCAACCTTTGCTTCAGTGCATCTGTATTCTGTAGGCATTTCTATTCAAAAGTTCAACTGAAGGACATTTTTGTAGGCACTGACAGGCACGAACAGTTTGAGGGGACCAGCGGGAGGTGTTGAGACATCCCAAGGTTGGAGATAGAGAAGCCCTGGCCACCCCAGGTCTGAATGGACAAGGAGAGGACATGGTGTGACTTGTGCCCCAGGAAGAGCCTAAGCCATGAAGGAAGAGCCAAAGACAGGGAGACAGTTACCCTGCCAGAATAACTGATCAAAAGAGAGGCAGCATGAATTAAATACCTGAACCTTTCCCTCTTCCTGCTCACTAGTCTCCTGATCATGTCTCCCTAGGAACCCGACCAGAAAGGCACGTGAGCCTGGGGGATAGAGTTGTAAGTATTAGCTTCCAGGGGCCCAGTAAAGGGTGCAGAATGGGACAGGGTGACTGGGGGAGTTTTCAACACAAAAAGGATAGGGCAGCCCAGTCTAATGCCATCATCCACCTTGTATTCTTGAGCATGCATTATGCTGGGTCCCCCCGGCTCCTCTACTCACTATGGATGGTTGGTGGCTTGACAGCAGGCACAGTACTGCATTGTTTTTGATACCCCTAGTATCCTTCATTGTACCTGCAATATAATCTATCTACATATCATTTAGAAATATGCCAAATTACTATGTTGATTTTCACGGGCAAGTTCTTGTATAAGAGGCTATATTCACATCAAGATTTTATAGTTGTTTGCAATGTTTCAGGACCCAAATAATAAGTGGCAGTACTGGTAAGATCAGTGCCTCAAGTGATCCTATTAATTTTCTGAGGACTTTGGTCTTCCAGGCAGCAGAGAATAAAAGCTCTTAATTATGGCAAATGTTTGCACACCTTGCTTATGGTTGGTACCTGGAGACAATTGGGAGGTGTAGCCCCAAGACTTGGAAATAAGATCACCCTCTGAGAATTGAAATAGACCTTCACTACATAATAGATTAAAGAATAAATGAACAAAATCATCTGAAAGAGATAGAGTCTCCCAGGCCAAAGGTGAAAGAGGGGATATTGAATTTCTTAGGTGACTACTGTCAGTCTGTTACCAGCTGGGTTTTTGAACTGTGGCTAAATTTGCTACCACTTCCCTCTCCCTTATTCTGTGCCAATTATTCTGTGACTTTCCTTAAAATTTTTTCTAAGTTTTTAGGAGTTTGGATTCTTATGGTCCCGTTGGTCCTGAGATTTTGCTCTTCCTGAATGCTATAGCTTGGATCTGGAATGTCCTGAAAAGCTCATGTGTTAAAGCTTGGTCACCAATGGTTACTAATTGGGAGGTGATGGAACCATAGGAGGTGGGGCCAAGTTGGAGGAAGTGAGATCATTGGGAGTGGGACTGTGTAAAGGCTATTGGGACCCTGATTAAATTACACCTTGGTTATTGGGGCTCCTCTCTCATGTGCTCTTCACCATGGTGCACTGACTTGCCACAGACCCAAAGGCAATGGGGCTAAGTGTCCAGAACTAAAACCTCTGAAACTGTGAGCCAAAATAAACCTTCACTCTTTTTAAGCTAATTTTCTCAGGTATTTTGTCATGGCAATTGAAAGCTAAATAACACCCTGAATTCTTGACCCTACTTGTATCTCAATCTGAGGCTTCTCTCTTTTCTCTGCTTCCTATTACTTCAAAATCAGCTATACAAGACCTTTTCGAGTGGCAGACTTTAAGTTTTGGGGTAGAGAGGGTTTTATGTTAGAGATATAGTAACACTTAAAGTTAGATTTTCTATGTTCTCTTGAGGATTGATGACTACTCTGTCATAGCAGTTCCTCTCCATTCATATTCTTTCAAAGTCTCCATCCTATTGATATGGCCCCTATCTTTCTCTTCTTCTCTAACTCTTCCTCTGTTTTCTCATTTTCTCTCTTCAGCTCTTCATTTTATTTTGTTCTATTTATTCTTTTAACTTAATCTGTTCAAATTACATACCACAGGAATAAAATGAGTTGAAGTATTACACTCTAATTTCCATTATTAGCTATTGATAATATTTTACAGTTTTGCCAATCCTGTTAGCAAAAACTGTATTACATTGTTGCTTTCATTTCCAGTTTCCTGAGTACCAGTGAGGATTATTCCTCCTATATTACTTACTTGCCCTTTGAATTTCTACTGTGAATCATAACTCTATATCCTTTGCCCTAGAGGCCAATTGCTCCAGATTCCACTAGCAAAGCTGACTGTCAGTGCTCACAAGAGAATACTGAACCCTGTAGGTAATCACAGTAAAATCCTGATGCTCTGTAGGGCCTGCCTGGAGACCTACCAGCATTCTCTAGGGGACAGTCCTCCATCTCCTGTCTGCTACCTTCAATGACAGCCGTGTCCATCTGTTAAGGGCCCTTCATTGTTGGTTGTTTCAAAATACAATAAATCCTTACAACCTCTTAATCTTGGTGAGTACTAAGGTCAATATAAACCTCATCAACACGAAGGCAGTCATTTGAAGCTGGGGAACTGACTCAAGTTTTGAGTAGAATTGGTATTTGGCTAGATACCAGCTATAGTTGCTCATTGTATAGGAGGATGATTAGATTTGTCCAGGATTACCCTCCATTCAGCCTTCTGCTCTGAGGTCCCACGAAGATAGGATCTTCTTTCATTCTCAAAGTGTCCTGCTGTGGATGATAAATTGAAAGGTCACTGTATCTTTGCAGCCTTCAGCAAGTTACTTGGTTTAGGAACACACTGTCACATAAAGGATCCATAGACATTCATATGTAGTGGACTATTTTTTAAAATGAAGAGCCTATGGGTTTTTTTTTTATACATTGCCACTGTAATGAAGGGCTTATGTTAGACATAGATTTAGAGAAGCAGAAAACTTTTGAGCTGACATTAAAGATAATTTACTTTAGTGGTTTCTGAGATCACTGAGCCTTTGGGAAGCTGATAAAAACTGTAAAGTTCTAGGAAGATGCATATCCATACATAAACTTGCAGATTTTGCATATTATTTTGGAGTGTCCATGAACCCTCTGAATCTCATTTAAGTGACCCATATTAAGAACTTCTAGTCTAAGTTATGGAGAAATTGAGATTCAGAGAGGCTAAATGATATGTCAAAAAGCAGAAAGGGTTAGAAGAAGAAGTATTAGGATCCCATAATTTCTATTCTATTCTTCTTTTTCATAGTCTTCCTCACATTGGCAAAACTATTGGGTCAGTGAGACATAAAAACTGTAGAAGAGATTTCTGAGTGGGATATTATTAAAATTTTGGAACATTCTGCAGTGGTATTTCCATTCACAAACTTGATTCTTTCCATTATTCTGGTAGCAAACTGAATCAAATTCAGTGGTTAGGTTCAATGTTGACCTTAGGGGGAATTTGATTCTATTCTTGTCCAGTTCAGTTTGCAACCAGAATATAGAGAGAATTGAGTTCATGAACTGAAGCACCACTGTATCTTTTAAAAACAAAGCATGAGTTGGCCCTGTCCTCCATGAGGACTTCTCAGATCATTTACAAAGTTCTGCTTACTATTTATGGACCAACATCTGCTGGTGAGAAGGTTTGCTGATTGAACATTACAAAACCTCCAGTTTGTCTCTCTCATGTGCCTCTGCCGTTCTGATCACCAGAAGCACTTGCTGTTCCTTTCAGCAATGTGTTCTTTCAGTCTTGTTTCTGCTCCACAGAATTTCTTTTGTTTTATAAAGATTCTTTCACTAGCAAATTCACTTTCTTGCAGAGTCTTCCTAACATCTGTAGCAGGGATGGTAGCTCACAATATCTACTTTAGGTTTATATTCTAGCAGTGAGGTCAGGGCTTAGCAAATAGAATGGCCTCCAAATATTTGTTGAAAGCTATGAGATTTAAATTCTCATAGAAAATTTTTTTGCATCCCAATTTATCAGATAAAAATCTAAGTTAGAAATAGCATGCTTCCCTTACTTTTATAGGGCTTACTGCTTATTGCTTTGCCTTTCTTTTGTTTTAAGGGGCAAGGGAGTATTTTAGAGGCCAGACAAGCCTGTTGCTCTTTTTGTAGGACTAAGTCAGAAAAACTCCACTCATTAGCCGGACCTGCAATACCTATAGTCACAATTTTGGAGGGAGTTAAAAGTATTAGTGGGTAAATTGCTCCGTGTCCTAGAGAGGAAGCTTATGATCTCCTTGCCAGGTTTCTATGGCCTGAGGCACCACAAAAGATTTTTGTTCTCTTTCCCAGGTATCTATGTCAAAAAGATTTTGCCAAGGAGCCAAAATCTTCATCTGCTTATGACTTCACAGCCAATGAAAAATGTAAGATCATTAGAAGCTAATTACTGGTTTCATGGCAATATCTATCACCAAAGCTAATCTAATCTTCTAGAAGTCACGTTGGGGGCTAGGAACAGCTACTACTAAGAAATACTATAAAGCCTTCTTTTTCTCTTTTTTCTTTTTAAAGTTATACAACAACTTTGCTAACAAACCAAAAACCAATTGGAGAAGACAGTACACTGCTTGGTCTGCCATCTCAATGGTTTCCATCTGGCCTAACTCATTTCTGAAATAGTTTGTTTCAAAAACATTCCTTTCTATTTAGAGGAAGATGTTTCAAAGATTCGTATATAGAAAATTCAACTGACGATGCCTTTTTTTATATTCTGAACAATTGATTATTTTTAAATGCAGTTAAATAGCTTACTTGCACAAGAGACATGAAGATATATTCAAACAGGATTTGGAGTCCTACATTTCAGGCTCTCTAGACTATTTGCTGACTCCATGTTTTCCTGCTATTGCTTTTGCCTTCTTTGCATATATTTGTGCTTTCTGAATATAAAACTACTCATGTTTATACTTTGTTTACTTATTCATTCAATGCATGGGTGCTGGGGGTACAAAGGATTGTATTTTATGGCTGTTCTAATGAGTTGCATCATTTTTATCATGTATCTTATTTCCAAAACTGAAGCATGAGCCATGAAACTCATTAGAATTTAGAAGGTATCCCTGGACTACTTACTATACAAGTCCAGAGAGGGAGAGAGCAGCATAATACAAGAAGAACAGCACAAATTTGGAGGTATAAAGCCAGGGTTTGAAGCTGGACTCCATTCAATGTTTTCTTTTGTAAAAATAGGGTCATAGAATCTATTCTAGTACTTTCAGGGTAGTTACAAAGATTCAAAGAGATCTGAGAGAGCTTTGTAAAGTGCAATATGTACATTCTTACAATAACATTTAACTTGAAAATGAGATATAACGTTTTCTGAAGCAACACATTGCCATCAGTCAGAGCATGTTTTCTGATTGTGTCTTCCTCCTATTAACTGAATGCCATCTCCATCTTAACTAAGCAGCTATCATGCACTGTGGTCCTAACTTTTGCACTTTGAAGTCTGGCAGCAAAACCAAGTTGAACTTCATTTTCCTCCTTCACAATTTCCTGGATAGAAGAACCCTTCTAACCCAGACCAATGCTGGTGGACCTATGGCATGCATGCTACTGTGTTACTGTGTTTTTCTTTTAAGAGAAAAAAATGTTAATGTAGAGTTTTTTTTTTTTTCTAAACTAAAGCTCATCATTCAGGTTTAATCCCAGTGTTGGTACTTTGTGATAAATAAATTGGTTTTGGTTTGCAGTTTGGTACTTGGTCCCTAAAAGGTTTAGCATCCTTGCTCTGGATCTTAGCAACCTCAGCATATGAATTTTTTTCTTAAGAAGTTGAAAGTTTTTCACCTTTTCATTGAAAGGAAACATTTTGCAACTTCTTTTTGGCATATCTGAATTGCCATTATCACTGCTTTTGAAGTTGGGGCCATTGTTAAACACAATAAGGCTTACTTGAACACAAGTACTCCTTTACTACAACGATCAGTCTAATAACTGAGATGGCCACTAAATGGCTAATGGGTGGGTAGTGCATACAGTGTGGGTACACTGGACAAGAGGATGATTCACATTCTGGGCAGGGTGAAGCAGGATGATATGAGATTTTATCATGTTACTTGGAATGTTGCACAATTTAAAACTTATGATGTATTCATTTCTGGAATTTTTCATTTTCTATTTCCAGACTGAGGTTGACTGGAAGTAGCTGAAATGATGGAAAATAAAACTGTGGATGGGGAGCACTATTGTAGAAAACTTACTTCACTGTCATAATACTTTTCTTTCCTTCTTGAACTTACTAGTATAATCTACTCTAGGAAGGAAGGCTTTTTAAAGGAGCTGGAACTGATTGAGAGTGAAAAATGGTAAAAATAAAGGTCCAGAGGCAACATTAGTGCATAAGGCAGTGAGGACAAACCAATGCCACACATGTGTTTTTCTTTTAAGACAAAAGATAGTTTTTCTAAACTAAAATCTCAGTATTCAGGAGTAATTGCATTGTTGGCACTTTGTGATAAATAAGTGGGTTTGGGGTCATAGTTTGGCACTCCAACTCTAAAAGGTTCATCATCACTGTTATAAGAAAAACGCCCAGTATACCTTTCCGTATTATAACGGAAGCAAGTTGTGACTCCTTGTGCTTGTTTGCCTTCTCACTGGTGTTGGCACTAATACAACTTTACAGGATATCATACTCTCTAACTTGGTACAAAAAACATGTTTACATTTTTGATGAAAATGAAAATTTTTACATTATTGATGAAACTAACAAGCCTGTCCCTAATGAGAGTGCTGATCTATCTTCCTAACTAAAGGCCTAGGTGTACCTGCCAAGATTTTCTCAGATTATACCTTCTGATGTTCTTGCCTCTCTCTGTCTTTAAACTTCACTTTTGTTTTCTTGCATCTGCTGATACCAGAGATGGTTGACATGCAACAAGCACTAAATGAGGAAGGAGGATGACTTAGGTGCAGGTTCTGAATGTGCGACCCACCACGTGTGTGTTCTTAGGGAGGCCAGCTCTCCAGTCTCTGAGACTGCTCTTTGTACAAAGGGCGTGTGATTAGCAGACTTCCAGACTCCTTTCCAGGTCCAACCTCTGACTTTTGTTAAAAATCATTTGGGATAAAAGACATCCTAGGAGAGTTTATTTAAAAAAATATTGAGCTTGCTGTACCTTTCCTCAGACATCAAGGGGCTTTGGATGTTCACAGGGAAATCCTGGAGGTCAGGATGGCCTCTTACTCTCCTAAGACCCCTGTTGTGCCCAGCAAGGAGCCTGCACTTAGCAAACATAATGTCTATTGAGAGTCGGATGAAAGAATAACTTTCTCTTTAAAAGAAAACACCTTTCCACAAAGAGAAATTGTTCAATGTCACTTTGGAGAGGCCAGCCATTGGGAACAACTCTCATATTAGAGAGGCTCTGTAAAGACAATGTGTAGTGATGGTAACCGGCCCTGGGACGCTGAATTCCCTGGCACCAGGCACCACACTCCGTGCATTTTTGCATACTCCTAGTGCCTAGCATGGGGCTTGGCAAAGGGTAGGTTCTCAGTCTCCATTAAATGGAATTCAGTCCATTCTATAAAAGCCATTTTTTTTCATCCAGTCTCTCCATTTATTCATTCAGTCTTGTCAGTGTATAAAACAAAACAAATCAAAACAGAAACAGTTCTAAACTTCTGTTGCAGTTGTCAAAATCCATTGGTAGCATTTAGATGTGTCCTGTCCAATAATGATTCATCTTACATAGACACTCTGTTCTTTTGAAAAGCACTCATTTTTCTATATTCTAATCACAGAGGGGAAAAAAAGAGGCAAAATGAAAAAAAGAAAAAAATCCTACCTCTAAACCATCCCCTGAGAGCCACTGCAGGTCCAGATTGCCTTGAAAATGAGCTAGGATGGAGCACAAAGGAGGAGGGAGGGGCTTTCTGTTCAATTTGCTGTCTTACTTCTGTCAGCAGTGGGAGCCAAACCCTTGGCATGGATTTGTTTAGGGTCCAGGTCTCCATGGTGCACGGTGAGGATGGCTCTCTTCTTGGTGAAATCCTAGGAAGGCCCCATGAAATGAGCATCTCTCATGGTGTCTGCCTCGCTGTGTTTGCTCCATGCATCCATAAGCAATAGATAGGCGAAATGCAGTTGGCAGAGAGGAACAGAGAAACCAGTATCTTTCACAGAGTTCACATTCTCACATCCCTCCTCCTCTGCTGCATCCTGTCCCTTCCTATAAACCTTGGCTCTGAGAAGTGCAGTGCATGGCAGGTTATCAACACCCATCCCACGTGAAGTCAGGCTTTGGGTCCAGGAATCTCCACCTCGAAACATTTCTCAAACCCTTTCCTTCTTTCCCCCAGGTTTACAAAATAACTCTCATCTGTACTTCCTGGCTTCCCTCTTGTCACCTTGCTCTTGAGCTAAGGGTTTGCAGCTATGCTTTTTCATGACTTCTGCCTTTGTGCACATTGTCTGTTTTCTCCCCTACGTCTTGTTTTTTTAAAAAATTAATTTTATTGGTACATTTTAAGAATAGAATATAATGACATTCATCATTGGGAATCTGTACTTTTACATAATCTCTCTTGGTTCTTATTTTTCCCCCTTCCCCTGCTCTCCCTTCAACCCCTCCATCCCTCCCTATTTACAAAGACTTTGTTTCCTTTTTCTCATTTTCTCATATTAATTCCATTCCCTTCTTTCCTTTCCCCTCCCCCTCCCACTTCCTTCCCCTTTGCCCCTTTTCTTCCTATTTCACATTATCTATTATACCTTTTAGTTCTTATTTACACTTTCAGTTTCTCACACCAGAGAAACTATTCGGTATTTACACATCTGTGTCCTATTTATTTCACTTAAGAGTATCGCCTCAATATGCATCCATTTAGCTATAAATGTCTCTAACTTATCATTCTTTATGGCTGAGTAGTACTCCATTTTATTAAAAAAAAACCCACATTGTCTTTATCCAGTCTCCAGTTGTTGGGCAATTGGGCTGCTTCCAAGTTTTAGCTATTACAAATTGTGCTGCTATGAACATGGGTGCACATATATCACTGTGGTATGATTTTTTAAAATTCTTTGGGGAAGATATCCAGCAGGGGAATAGCTGGGTCAAATGGGACTTCCAGTCCTAGTTCTTTGAGGTATCTCCATACTGATTTCCACAGTGGTTGCACCGGTCTACACTCCCACCAGCAGTGGAGCAGGGTTCCTCTTTCCCCACAGCCCTGCCAGCATTTGTTATTGGTTAATTTCATGATAGCAGCCATTCTTTCTGAAGTGAGGTGGAATCTCAGCGTTGTTTTCATTTGCCTCTCTCGAATGACTAGTGATGTTGAACATTTTTTCATGTATTTATTTGCTATTTCTACTTCTTTGTCTGAGAAATGTCTGTTCATTTCAGATGCCCATTTTTGGATTGGGTCTTTAAATTTGGGAGGTCTGAGTTTTTTCAGTTCTTTATAGATTCTAGATAGTAGACCTTTGAGGAACAGCAGGTGAAGATTTTTGCCCACATTGTGGGTTGTCTCTTCACACGGCTGGTGGTTTCTCTTGCTGTGCAGAAGCTTTTAAATAAGAAGAGATCTCACTTATTGATTGTTTATGCTAGTTCATGTGCAACTGAGGTTTGGTTCATAAAATCTTTTCCTAACACCAATGTCTGCAAGAGTTCTACCTAACCTCTGTTCCAGCCGATTCAGTGTTTCTAATAGTTAGATCTTTAATCCATTTTGATTTTAGTTTAGTCTACTTCTTGTTTCGAGGAGCTCATCCTGTTGCCTTCTCATGGCTCATCTCTAGTGGGAAGCTTTTCAGCCCGTCTGACTCTGCAGAATCTCACAGCCTCCCTCTCCACCCCAATGCAAGGAATTCATCACCTTGCAATGCAGTTATTTGCAAATGACTCTCTGTTGTGCACTTAAATGGCAACTCCCGAAGGCTGGGTCTGTGGCTCCATATCTCTATCCCAGGAGTCAATAGGGGTATTGAACATAGAAAATAATCAATAAATTAATTGATCAATGCAATCAATCAGTGAACAAGTGATCTGGGGATGGATGGGAGTGGGGGATAGGTATGAACAGAAATTAAAGTAGAGAAACTAGGGCTGGGGCACAGAAGGTGTCTCTTCTCCAAAGAATTGTGCATAATTTTTATAGTAAAACAAACAAATGAATACCGAACCTGCTGATAGCTGGGAGCAGCGTGGAAAGTGAAGAGGGACACGCCCGTGCTGAGCTGTGCCAGTGCCTCTCCCAGCCTCCTCACAAGGCACCTCATGCAGGGCAAGAAAGGAGAAGTAAAACTTCTTCCTTATTTCCCTTGAAAATGTTTGGTTTTCTATGTTTTTCCATAATCCTTTGCCATTTGGAGGACACTCGTTGATCTGCAAAGCAAGCCCCCTTTCCAGGCCATTAGTGCCAGGAGGATGTGAAATAGCAGCCAGCCTGGGCCATTAGTGTCATGGTCATTTAAAACACCAGCCCGTTCAGGTTATTAGTGAGCCAGGACAATTTGAGTGAACAACCTGTCCAGGCAATTAATGCCAAGGTAATTTAAAGTGCCACACCATTTGCAGGCCTGTCAATTAGCAAGGTGTCTTCCATTTTACAAGTGGGGCATGCGACTCCTTGGGCACAATTAGGGGCCTTCCTTAGGGACAGGGAGAGGTCTGACCATGGAACAGCTCTCCCACTCTGTGCAGGCAGTTGTTCCTCCTGAAGTAGGACAGGTTTCTGGATGTCAAACCTAGTGGACGCAAAGCCACAAATCTTAGAGATGCCGGCTTCTCTGCCCAGGGCATCTTGTACAAAGTGTTGGGCTACTGTAAAATCTTTCCCTGCAGCATCAGAGCACATATTGAAATGCAGATTGCACCCCCCCCCCAGAGAGGCAGGGCACCATTCACCAGCTTCTGCGGTGGTCCCAGAGAGTGTCAGAGTGTGCCAGCTGCCTGGGTATCACATAGACCAGCTACACTCTTGGCACGCTGGAGGGGGTTGGGTGCCATCTCCCATTTTCTGCAAAATCCAGCCTAGAGGCGCAGATGAGCTCTGTGTTCTGGGGTGTTCCTGAAGAGATTAGTGCTGTTGTCTGTCACACACATCAGGACTGAATCCAGGAGGACCAGCTGGCTCTGTGCACCTCCCGGCCCACCCTTTGCCTGCCTCCGAGTGGAGTTTTCAGGTGGCTTATCACACTGGCTCCTAGAAACATGGCCCTGGCAGGCCAACCCAGGAATGTGGGGTCAGGACCCGTAAACTGCAGTGTGGATGAGGGCTGTCCGCTTAGCGGAAGGCAGAAAGCATCAATCATTTTTATGAGGTGCTTTGACCTTCTGGGAGAGCCAAAACAACTTTGCAGACCCTAAAACATTCTTATTGTTACTTATTATCACTGATAATTATTCAGCATGTACAAAGCCCTTTTGCTGAAATACATCCTGTGCAGTCTTTCATTAGTTACTACGATTAATCATTCTCATTGAGCAGTGGAGTTTAATCCATTAATTTAAAAACCTTTGTTAAACACATGTTCCAGCGATGCACTAGGAACCCTATGATGGAGTTAAATAGGAAAGGCCTTTGCCGCCAGGAGTTTACAATCTTATTAGATTTCTCTGTCAAATCCTTTGTGGCACTAGTCAGCAGTACAATAAATCCCACAGATTTTAGAAGAAAGGTGTCCAAAAGGGACATCAGAATTCAGGAAAGAATGACAAGAATTTAAGTCAGGGGATTAAGATAGAGAATGAGCTGGAAAAAAGACTCTGTGGTGGCTTGAAATGTGGCCTAAAACAAATTGAATTTTCCAGGATCTATTGAAAGCCCGGATATTGGGGCTCTAGTCCGTGGTGACTACAGCTGTTCCAGACTGTTTGGTGGCAGAGAGGAAGCAAATGGGGTTCCCAGACATAGGACTTTCAGTGGGGAAACTGAAGTAGACAGCAATAAGCTTGTTTTAAGTGGTGTTTTCTATCTATTAGAGAGGGTTTGCGAGTCTCAACCAGTCACACGTGGAGAGATCCCTGGGATGATTTGTTCTCAAATAATAAGGATCAAGTTTGACCAGTTCATTATGAAGATAAATCAGTCCGTGACAACTTTGTTCTCGTAGTGTCTTACGTACTCTTTTCTGTTTGCTAAAATCTTTCATGATATAGACCAAACGGTATCCCTCCTTTAGAGTTTCTTAACTCCTCTTCTAGGAGCCCATACTATTTTGTAACTTGGTTATGGCAGTTATTCATTTCTATCTTGCATTGAATCTTAGATGTATGCTAAGGTGTTTCTACTGTTTTACCTATAAACTACCGATTCCTACAAAGATCCAATGTTTTCAACCATCTATCTTGCTCAAATTGACTCTTTTAGTCAGAAATATAAAACCTTTGTCAAAATGTATCTAAGTTTCCTATTTAGCCCCTATGATCTATAACTGTAGTTATTTATAAATATGGTTCCACTTTTAATTATAACTTTTATAAGGGCTGTGATAGGTATTTTTCATCTTTCATTATCTCACAGCATTCCTAGCACTTTGCTTCACACATATAAGCTGTTAAGGAAACTTTTTTGTAATATCATTGAAACTTGTCTCTGTAACTTGTATATGAAATGCACTAAATTCAATAGAGGAAAAAAAGAAATGGCTTTATTTCCCCTCAATCATTATTGCCTAAAATCTTTGAAAAAAATATCCCTTCACTGCATCTTACTAATTCTCTTAGAGATTCAATGTCGTCAGAGTTGCTATCATTTACAGAAAAATCCCATTTTGATAGCTCAAATTCACACTTAGTTATTAAAAAGGCCCATTTAGTCTTATTTAAAATTTCGATCTTGTATCCAGTTATAAACTTCTCCTTTCTCCTCTGCTCAATCCTAACCCAAGGTTGGGGAACTTGCACTGGGTTTGGGGAACTTTAGCCTAAATTCTGTGATAATCTATAATCCAGTGCAGAAATAAGAAACATCTTATATGCATAATATAATGTGAAGTATATTATATGTATTTTGGGTCCACTTGCTTCATATCGTTAGAAACCAAGATTAAGGTTTATTTAAATTACTTTTAACTGTTGAATTCTTTATGCACTTACAGTGTTCTAAAAACTACGGCAATCTTTAAGACCTTAACCAACCAGGCACCAAATCCAAATATTATTACAGCACAGAGTAGAAGTATCCTTTGCAGGGAAAAGGCTAATAAAAATTTGCTTTGCATTCTGAATTTAGAATTAGCATCTGACAATCCCCTTGGAATTATAACTCTTGCATTGTTACACACTAAATAGCTACACTTGTCTTGTTAATAAAATCATAGTAATTGAATAGCATTTTCATTAAGACAGGAGTGTGGTTCATTTTGAAGACAGATGAAAAAATAACCTGGAGATTCCATAGGAGCTCTGCTTTTCCATTCTGGTTGCACAGAACCCATATTAATGGGAAATTGTTTTGAACAAACACAGCAGCAAGTCACATTTTGTTGTCCCCCCCTGGGGTCAGCATTATATGAGTCTCTGGCTTGGGGGTTATCGGGTGTTCTTCAGTTTCTAGGTTGCCTCATTAGCTGGCAAAGCAGCTGCACATATCTATGTTAGCGACCCACTTAACATTCCCCAAGTATGTAGAACTGCTTCTGATCTAGCAGCATACTGGAGGAGAGGTGGACACAGACAGTTGCTGAAGATGATTTCCCCTCCACATTGAATAATTGTAAGAAAATGGACACATCACACCAGACAAATCACAGTTAATGATAGATCCCTTGTGACCTAATCAATCCCGATGCTGAATCCTGAATCTGGGTCTGATATGGGTTCTTGCTCTCTGAAAAAGAGCAGGATTAGGTGGTCATCAGGAGTAGACACAGCCATAGGTGCCTCTTGAATACTGCCTAGAACTCTGGGTGCATCCTTCAGACACTTGTATCTGTCAGACAGGTTTGGGGGCCGTGTGGCAGGATTTAGATGAAGATGGTTGAGCATCTTAGTCAGGTATATACCTCTGAACATCAGATGTTCCTTGCCCTGAAGTTTGAGGAGTAAGTACCACCTTTGAGTTTAAGTAAGAGGTATTTGCACAAATCGTCAGCTAAGATAAAATTAGACCCAGATCAAAGGAAATTAGATTGTTGGTAAGTTTATATTTCAACAGAGTCTAAAACACCATTTCCGGTTTGTGGTGCTGTGCTTTTCAGCCACCAGGGTATTGGCAACATTGGCTGACGGAGGTGCCCAGAATAGCACCAACTGGAGGGGGCATTGCCCACAATATAAGTTATAGTTCTTACCTTTCTAACCTCCAAATCTGTCCATTCTTTTGCCATTTCCTTGATAAATATTTAGCATCAGAACTGTTGCTGAAGAAACTAAGAAAGATGTATAAACTTGATGTTGCTTTCATGGTGTGATGGAAAGATGGGCTTTGAATTGCGTTGCTGTTTTGACCATGTCCATGATCTTTCGTAAATTAATAGAGACCCACTCTGAGCCCAGTGACCTTAGCTAGACTGAAGGGATGAGGCCCACCTTTAAAATTTGGTGAGGGCTGGGTGGTGCCCTGCATGTGTGCCACCTGGCTTGGTGCCTGGCACAATGTGGGTGTGCTACAGGCCCCATTCTTCAGGGCACTGGCTCTTGGATTCTGAGCCTGGCTTGCAAATGCATGTGGGGTGTGGCTGCCCTTGCAGGAAGTCCCCAGAGAGAGGCAGGATGGGTTGAGGGAAAAGTTGATCTGCAACAGAGGATGCAGCCCTTCCCATGGAGCTCCTGGCTGGATGATCCTTAAAAGAGGGACATCCGGAGCCAAAAGGGCCTTGGTCCTTTGTCCCCTGGCACAAACTGGGACTTCCTGTCTCCAGGGAGGAGGTGTAACCTTGGCTGGGGAGCTTCTGTCAGCTGAAGGCCTGGGGAGAAACAAGTTGTGAGCCACAGGCAGGCAATGCTCTGTCTGCCCAAAGATGGACTCTTGACAGAGCACCAGCACAAGTCCTGTGAACTCCTCCTCTCTTCTTCGTAAGTCAGGCTGTCTGGAGCTCAGTGGGGGAATGAGGCATGAGCTTATCCATTGCTGAGCACCCAGTGAGCATGCATAGAAGCTCAGACACAATGGTATGAAATTCAGAGAAATGAGGGAGAGTCTTAACTGGGGCCACTTACAGAAGGCTTAAGAGATCCCTTGAAGCTTAGATAACAGTGTAAGAAAATCCCCGGGTGACATCAGAAGAGAGGGAGCTCAGGAAGGCCCAGAGAGGCCAGAGCAAATCTTGTTGCAGTGAAGGTTCCTGTGTCTCTTAGGCCCTACTGCATCTGAATTGAGCTTGGTAGAAGATTCTGATGCATGCTGAAAGTTTAGGGAACTCTGATTAGCAACTTCAACCTGTCTTAGTCTTATCCATTCTCTACAACTCAGGCCAGGTTTTATCTCATTAGCTTTCAAGGCACCGTTGATAATTAAGATGCTGTACTCAGACAGCAACATACCAGATTCTCTTTCATCGGGGGCTCACGATTGAATGGGAGGGCAGGAATGCACACAAATCATGTGGACTGAGTGCAGACAAGTACTGTTCCAGGGGAGGGTAGCTTTGGAGCCAAGTGGGTCTGAATTATAATTTACTAGCTTACTAGCATTGTGGTTTGGACAAGATCCAGAACAAAAGTAGAGAATTAGTTTTGGTCAATAGAAGCAACTCCTATTCCTCTTGGATGGAGGAAAAAGCATTTCCAATTTCTCATAGCCTCACTTGCAAGTACTAAAACAGGAGAATGTGGAAGCTTTGGAAGACAAAACTGCACAGCCTAGAACCCCTACTTCCAACACAAGAGGGCAGTTTGCTCCCCAGTAATACCACCCAAAGGACAAATGCACTGATGGCCACTGGCTACCACGAGGCTACAGGGTCCTTACTATGTTCCTCCTGCCCTGCTCCCTTTGAAGGGGTTGAGAGCTCATCCAGCCATTTTCAAGGCTCAGACTTCTACTACAGTCAGCCCAGGGTCTTGTAGAACTGTGGAAATCCAGGTAGCCAGGCAGGTCCACACAAAGGAAGAAAGAGGATGGCCTGCTCTTTTCTCTGGGTTTTTTTTTGCCAACCAAAGAAACTGCTATGTAAGTCTAGAAACCAAGCCTCCCATGAACACTTTCTGATATTTACTTTTGCTTCAAATCCAAAGGATTCTCAAAACCACATTTCTGCAGTTTTGAGTTCTCACAAGTCTAAGCACAAGGGCTCAAACCTAGTCTAGGAGCCAGGAAGAAAAAGAGTTGATATTGTTCTCATCTTCTTTCAACTAAACTGCGCTTCCAGAAGCAAGTCTCCTTGGATGCCAGTAACTGTCCCTTATATAAAATGGCATCATACTTGCATATAATCTCTCTATGTCCTTCCAGATAATTAAAATAATCTCTAGATGACTTATGATATCCAATACAACCTAAATGCTATACAAACAGTCGCTATATTATTGTACTGTATTATGTAGGGCAAAATGATAGGGAAAAGGTCCATACCTGTTCCGTACACATGTAACCATTGTAGGCCTAATTATATTTTCTGTCTGTCATTGGCTGAATCTGAAGATGTGTGACCCCCAGACAGAGAAGGTACAGAGACCTCTGATTGGACCCAAGTAGCACAACCACTGGCAGAACATCAGCCCAAGCAATGACTTTCTACTTCCTACATATCAGAGCTTGGGTTCTTCCTTTCAAGGTTGGGAAGGGTGCAGATTTTGTACCCAGTCCCTAGAGCTGTGGTTTTTCATTCTTTGCTCTCTCTTCCACCCCCACTTTCTTTCTTGGCTTTTGCTCATTTGCTTCATCACTTGGTTAGGGACCAAGGATGTGCCAGGCCAGAGTCTGTTTTTCTGAGGTTTCTTTTTTCAGGTTTTGTTGAGATGTGGTGTTCATATTTCCTCTGTGTGGCTACTACTGAAGTGAAAGTAGATTCCCTCCAGGCAGAGCACTAGCCCGTGATTATTTGTCACTTCTTTATGATGGTTCCCTTCAAAAAGGTGAATGGCATAGCTGATGTCCAGTAGTATAGACTTTCTGAGTTCAAGTCCTGGCTCTACCAGGGGGAATTGCCGGCTGTTTCTCCATCTGAGCTTTACTGATACGATCTTTGGTAGTTGCCTCTCTCATTCAACCAAGGCTCAAAGGATAGCAGCTGAACACCCGCTCTGGCCTGTCCTCTTAGTGGTAATTATGATAGTTCTACCACTCTTTCTTTCACCAATATTGGAGCCTCAAGGAGAAATTCTTATAAGGACAGAGAAAACTTAAAATGTCTTCAGGTATAGTATGCCTTTGATAGTTCATTTGCAATATTCCACAAGTCTCACTGAAAAAATGTAGTAAGCTACTTGGATCATACAGTAGAATTCCACTCTTAAATAGTCTATATGGCTTCCCTTTCTCTATCTATCTATCTATCTATCTATCTGTCTATCTATCTGTCTGTCTGTCTATCTATCTATCTATCATCTATCTATCTTTCTATCTATGTATCTACGTGATGTAATCAAAACATATGGTGAATGTTTAAGTTTTAAAAATTTATTACAGTAAAAGACACATTGCTGTTAATCCCCCTCAAAATACTCCCCCTTTTCCCAAACACACTTATCCTGTCATTTCTGCCACTTTCGGAAACAATTCTGGAAGTCCTCTTTCACGAGTGTCTTTAGTTGTGTTGTCCTGGCTGCCTCAATGTCCTGAATTAATCTAAAGTGTTGACCTTTCATGGTCATTTTGACTTTGGGGAAGAACCAGAAGGTGCACAGGGATAGATCTGGTGAATAATGTTTTAATTTGACAGAAATTGCCATGAATGTTTGATAAATGAATGTCAAAGAATATGATGAATGTTTAAATAAAAAAATGTATTACAATAAAAGATAGATCTATTAATCCACCTCAAAATATTCAAAATACTCCCCCTCACTTTGAATATACTTATCCCATCATTCTTGGCAATTTAAACATTACGGTAATGCATTTAAAAATGTAGACACTAACGGAATTTTTGATCCTCCTATTTATCATGTGTATCATCTCTCTATCTAATCTATCCACCTATTATAATCTTGCACTTGCTTGTGTTGTTCTTGCAGTAATGGCCATTTCTATCACCACAGCACTCTTACAGGATGCAGGAACCACACTTTCTGCTTCACTCTGAGCTGTCTGGCACATTCTTGGCATTGTGGGTGCTTATAAAATTGTGTTGAAAGAGCAAGTGGTCCATGCATGCCTTGTTTCTTGGTGCTGGGTACTCTTCATTCCTATCATCTTGTTCCTTATCCATCCTGCCTTTTGTTATAATGATTTTGAAATTTTTTAAATGCTTTTTGAGATATAACTCACATTCCTTAAAATCTACCAGTTTAAAGAGAGTAATTCTGTGGATTTTCAGCACATACACGCAATTGTGTAATCATCACCACTATCTGTTTCCAGAACATTTCCATCATCCAAGAAAGAAGGGTTATACTCATTGTCAGTCACTTACGTCTCTCCCCTGCTACTGGCAACTAATTTCTTTCTTTCTTTTTTTTTTTTATACTGGGGATCAAACTTGGGACCTTGCACTTGCGAGGCAGAAGGCAGAACCACTGAGCTAAATCCCTGGACCAAACAAACTAATTTCCATATCTAATGTTTTCCAACTTCATCTATATTGCAAGCATATATCAGTGTTTCATTCTTTTATATGGCTGTATAATGTTCCACTGTGTGGATATACCATATTTTGTTTATCTATGAATCAGTGGAAGGACATTGGGCTGTTTCCCCTCTTTGGTTTTTATGGGTAATGTTACTATGACCTCCCTCTACAGATTTTTGTGTGAACATGTTCTTGGCTCCTGGGTATATCCCTAAGAGGAGAGTTGCTACCTCATTACTCCATTTATTTGTAGGTGCCTTTCTGGTTCTTTGTTTTTGGTCCAGTGTTTTTCCTTCTTATTCATCTTTGGTTTGAACATTTTGTTTTTATTTTGGTGTAGAGGTAAGAATCTCAGCCATCAATTGGTTGTGCCTTGCTGTGTAGGGGGCCAGCTAGCTGCAAATTGGGTGCACAGACTTGTTGAACTGTGGGAGTTTCCCTCTGCAGGCAACCGCGGATTGCAACAAAGCCCATTCCTGAGTATTAAAAACAACACAGCCAGGGTTCATCATTTGTTCCCTACTGCTCGCTGTTACCTCCTTTGTTTCCAGTAAATCTCCAAGGAACCACCTTAAGGATGGATGGTGCAGTGAGCCACAGGTCCTCCATGTGCCATCTTGGTGAAAAGCCCATGGACCAACCTGACTCCACAGGATAGGGTGGGAGACACTCACTTTTGCATCGCAAAGAAGTGATCTGGAATCTTGAAACTTCCTTCACATCAGCTCAGTAACAGAGGAAGTCAGAGGTGGGCTTGACTGGGTGTGCTGACAGAATGCTTCGTGGCTATCAGCAAGTCCAGTGCTGTGCTGGGGAATGATAATGTCTGATGCCTGGATAAAAGGTTCCAATCAATGAGAGGAAACTTGTCTATGCAATGGAAAACCTTTCACTGTGTCTGACAGAGCCTGGAGTGCAAAGACATAAAGAAAAGTACAAAATTTTGCTTGCCAGTTCCCTGAAAGACTCCTTTTAAGTGTGGAGATTCCTCCAGCTTGGGGCAGGGGGGAAATCTCAGATGTCATCGAATAGGTTATTAATGTTTCGAAGACTGCAAAATCACAAAAGTTAAATACAGAGAGTAGCTATTAAGCCTTCTAATCCCTCAATCACCGATATCCACTTCTTCCTCCTTCCTCTCTACCCATTCAGTAGCTTGTCAGGTCTGGTTGAAAATAATGCCCATGTCTGGGCTTTCTCCTTTGCTGCAGGTGTCTCTGGTTAGATTTGACAGAAAGTTGGCCAGAATGGTTTCCTAAATCATCAACATGAGAGGTGGAAGTGAGGGTGTTCTGGTGTGAAGCTCTATAGCAAGGCAGTACCTGCTGGGGACAGAGCAGCTGGAAGCCACCACATCAAAGACATTGTTAGAGGCAGGCAGTGAGGTGCAGTGCCCTTTATTTATTTTGGAGCTCGTCTATTCTTGCACGATCATAATTCCCATAGGTGCCTACTCCCACAGTTTGCTGGGAGCTGTGCCTCACAGCCTTCCTTATCCTCTCTTGTTTCTGCATAACTATGAAAAGTCCAACATTTGCAATTCCCGACTAAAATAAAAATATATCTGGGGAAAAGACATTATATGCGATCATCGCTCAACTCAATATAGATTTAAGCACTTGACTAATATTAATTTCCAAATAGCAGCTCTGGAAGACAAATTTTAAAGGGACCAACTTGGAAGTAGGGTGGTGAGGTGGAGAGGAAAGGTTAACCTTGCAGCAGAAATGCGTTCTCTCTAAAGTTTGCAGCTCTGGGCAGCAGAAGGTACATGCTGTGGAGTGGAATCAAGCAATGTGAAGGGCAAACCCACACTCACCTGCAGCACAGTATCGATCCCAGCCAGTGCTGTAGTCAATTCTCAGTGCCTACACATCAGCCCCACTACGGCCAGGTGGTCTGAGATGCACCCTGAGGTCAACACCAAGGTCAACTCCGCATCCTTCTCCCCTGACCTGGCTGCCCTCTGCCTGGGCAGAATGGTGCACAGACATCAAAACTACCCAGAGTCTCCATTTCATTTGCAGCCCTGAGTGAATTTCCAACTTCCTTTCACTGCTGGCAGTGTAGCAAGAATCTAAGTCTGCAAACAGAAGCTGCAGCCAGATTCTTTGTCCAAGTATGCAGCAGACAGAATCATCACCTCCATGTCCCTGTCTACTCCTCCTCCCAAACGCAAAGAGTTACTTTGCATGGCTAAAGGACCTCGGGGGATGTCACTAAGTTAAGGATCTTGAGACAGGGAGGGTGTTCTGGAGGAACCAGGTGGGTCCCTATTGGCAGAGAATATTTCCCAGCTGTGGTCAGAAAGAGACACGGTGAGGGAAGAAGGGTCAGAGAGAGGCAACACTGCTGGATTTGGAGATGGAAGGAGAGACTCAGAGAATACAGAAAAGAAGGAAAAAGATTTGCCTCTAGAGCTCCCAGAAAGGAATGCAGCCCTTTTGACATCTTCAGTTCAGTCAGGGAGATCTGTATTGGATTTCTGACCTAAAGAACTGTAAGACAGTAAATCTGTGTGGTTTTAAGTCCCGAGATCTGTGCTGGTGTGTTACAGCAGCAGTAGAACAATGGGAAGAGTTCATCTTATCGCTCACACCCCTTCCCTTGTGCTCTTCAGTCACTTCCAAAATAAAGTCCATCTCGCCTCTCCTTCCTCTAGAAACCCATCCCCACTTAGTCTCTGTGACTTCGTCCAATTCATCCACCAAAACGTTTGTTCTCTGTACGTTGCAACTTTTCTCAATGAACAATAATCGATTCTGGGTTTCCAACACCTATTTTCACGATATTATCTTCCTTATTTTTGTAGATGATGAAGCACATGGGTTTCACACTTATGGAAACCGAGGTAACAAGTAAGGGAATACCAGAGGGGGCTTCAGATCCAAATCCACAGCCCATACTCATGGCCTCTGTCCCAAGGCTTCCTTTAGCACATGCCACAGAGAGCCTCTCTGTAGGGTAGGAACATGTATAAGGAAGAAAGAAGATCTCATGGTCTGTTGTCTGGCTCTGAACTTTCAGTTTCTTGGTTGCTGTCTGCCAAGGTCCAGTCATCCCTGTGCTCCTAATCTGCAGGCTCCTCTTGGCTCTGTGGCATATTGTTTACTTGCAGCTTTTCGTTTATGCCGTGACTCAGCTGGCCTTCCTTTCCTCTGGCTGGCCCCCCATCACTAATCTGAGTACCAATCTCCAGCATCCAGCCCTCTGCCCAGCCTCCTCTCTTTCTAGCTCCCGCCCTCTCTTGTTCCTTGATCTGCTCTTCCTGAAGGACTTCCACCTCTTGGTTTTCCCTTCTTTCCAATCTATTAGCACCATCCTGGCTCTTGTAGAAGCACATTAGAGTCATCTCTCTCACTCCAAGTGGCTAACCACACAGCTCAGCCCGAGATGGAGTGGAGTGGACAGGCACTGGCATCACAACTTTCCTAGGTGACTTTTTGTACAGCCAAGTTTGATATTTAACTTGGACCCAAGGCTTATTTGGGCTGACAGTTTCAGCGGTCCCATTCCATGGTTGCTTGGCTTCACTGCTTTTGGCCCTGTGGCAAGGTAGAACCTCGTGACTGGAGCACGTGGTGAAAGAAACTGCTCAGCTTATGGCAGCCAGGAAGGGAAAGAGAGAGGGGAAGGGGCTGAGGTCCCCTATTCTCTTCAAAAACATGCCCACAATGACTTAATTTCCTCCCGCTGGACTATAAACTATAGTACAGCTCTATGCTAAAAATGCTGCCAAATAAGGGTGAATGTAGCAATCTACCTCCACCATTGTTTTAACTACATTTTAAAAAGGAATATTTGAGGAGCCGGGGATTTAGCTCAGTGGTACCACGCCTGCCTCGCAAGTGCAAGGACCTGAGTTTGATCCCTGGTAACGGAAAAAAAAAAAAAAAGGAATATTTGAAAACTAAACTTGATAAAAAAGACCTTTGGATTACAATGAACAGAAACCCCCATCAGACAACCTAAGAGAATTTTGGAAAAATTTTCTTAAAAGAAAGCTGCAGAGATCAACTAAAGTTCAGAGAGGCCTAGAAATAGGTGGGAGTGGCGGGAGTCTAGCTCCTTCTCCATCAGTGTCTCTGCTTCCTCCCATGCTTCTGCCCCATTCTTGTCTCTTGTCGCATCCCCATCACACTTTCTGTCCTCCTACCATGTGAATGGCAACCACAGCAACTCCCGATTTACAGTCTGAGAGTCAGTCCAGTGACACAAGAGCTTTCAGGTCCAATTTGAGTTCTTGTGGAAGGGTGTTAGGGTATAAAAATGAAGTGCCCCCCAAAGACTAGTCTATGGAGGACTTGATCCTCAATACAGCAATGTTCAACGGTGAGGCCTAGAGAAGCAATTGGATGGTGAGGCACTATCCTGCTCAATGGTAACCCATTGATGAGATTATAGGTGTGTGGGGAGCTAGGGAGACGCATTGGGAGGAAGTTGATCCTTAAGGCATGACTTTGAAAACTACATCTTGTCCCATATCCTTCCTCTTCCTTTGTCGTTGCCTCTCTCACTCTGCTTCCTGATTTTCAGGAGGTAAGAAGCTTTCCTCTGCCATAACCTTCCACCATGGCATTCTGTGTTGGAGTCAGCTAACCATGGACTGGAACTTCTGAAACCCTGAGCCAAAAGAAATCTCTCCTTCAAGTTGTGTTTGTGAAGTATTTTGTCCCAGTGATAGAGAGCTGAGTAACAAAGAGGGATTCAGGTTCTTGCTCCAGGTTCAATGAACGTTGGCCCATGAGGGTGCAACCATGTGACATAACCATGGCTGGTCCTAGTATAACTCAGAATGGGAAGAATGGTCTCTGAAAATCAAAAATCAGAGCCAGGGAGGCTGCACTGTGCAGGCTGGCTGAACATCTCTGAGGGAGTTTACTCAAAGATGAGGAGTGCTACCATTGCAAACAGTGTTCGGTAGGCCCTGTACGGAGTTCTGCAGGCCTTTGATTCATTTCTAGTAGGTCATTTCTTGGTCACCTGTGCTGATTCAGAACCTTCCTGCAGTCTTTCCACCTGATCTTACTACACGAAAAGCACAACTTGCAGCTTCTTCTAGCTAGGAAACCATCTCCATCCTCACTTCAGTCTCACATACTCTTTTCCTTCCTGTTCCACTATTTGGCCCTCTGCTGCATACTTAGCTGCTCCGTTTTGTTTTTGCAATGCTGGGGATTGAACCCAGGGGTTTGTGCATGCTAGGCAAGTGCCCTGCCTCTGAGCTGTGCCCCAGACCCTCAGCTGCTTTTTCTACAGGCTCTTTCCCTCCATCTAGAAGTGACCACGGTGGAGCCTCTATGGTCTTCAGTCTTTCCCCCTGCACAGTCAGACTTCTGCCTCCAGCTGTTCATTTCCTATTATTTAACACTCAGCAGAGTTTCTGCCTGCCCTACCGCTCCCACCACCAATTCTCTCAACCTCTGCAGTGAAGGCCACCAATGACCTCCTAACTGCCAAACCCAGTGGGCAGTTTCCAGCCTTCCTGTAATGTGCCTCTGTGCTGCATTTGACACCATCTTCTAAATGTGCCTCAAATAATTTCTTTTCTTCTTGTTCCTGTGGCCATGTCAGGTCCATCCCTGAACTATTTCAAAAGGGCCTTTCATGGCTTCCCTGACTTTTGTTTTACCCACCTCTTCCTGCAGCTATTAAAGTTATTTTGTCTCAAACAAAATGTGATCAAACCATTCTCTCATTTGAAATCTTTCCATTGATCTCCTTCATCATGAGACAGGTTCAAAATTCTTAGTATCATGCATGAGACCTTTTCTGCCATGAGTCCCTTCTACCTGTCCATCCTCATCTTCTGCCCTTCCCTCCTGTGCCTCTGTGTCCCTTCACACTGCCCAAGCCTCACTCCTGTCCTGTTTCTTCCACCACTCTGCCCTGGCATGTGGCTCTGCCTTTACATCTCAGCTCAAAGACCCTCTTTGGGGAAGCATTTCCTGACTGCTCTTGGCAGGGTTCCTATTTTCCTGTTCTTCATTCCTATGTCCCCAGATGTTTCTCCATTGGACTTTGCACATAGCGTCTTTATTATTTCTTTATACATCAGCTTTCCCCATAAGACTGGAGACTCCTCATGGACAAAGGAAGAGGTTTAATCATGCTTGGTCAATAGATCTGTAAAAAAACAAATGGATAAATGGGAAGAAGGTATCGATGGAGTCTGGACTGGAAGGAGAGACAACACCCACTGACCCAGAAGACTACACTCCACAGATGTGGGCAATCTGCCATCGGGACTTGATCCTTCTCTGACATTTAACCTGCTTGCTTCTGTTATGTATTCCCTGATTCATGAAAATGGTGCCTCCTTCATCCTTGCATCTGCTTCCCTTGGTAGCTTGTACCATGGTATTACTTAGCTTCTTCTGGCTTCAACCTCTTTATGTTTCTCCTTAAAATCCACTTTTAAAAAGCAAGTCGAGGAGTGCAGCCACTGAAAGATCTTCATTGATTTATGTTGCCTTCCTTATTTATTAATGGGACCACTTTCTTCTTGATATTTCTTTTTTTCCCTCTGATGTATTTGTAAAAGCCCTGCTCCTTCCTTTTAACCTGATTCATTAGATAAGCCCAGGCTTTGGGTTTCCTCCTTTCTCCTTTTCCACTCCACTCAGACTCTAGTTGGGATACCTTTATGTCTCCCGCCCTAATCTTCCAAATCCAGCAAAATTTTCAAACGGTCTTAAATCTTTATGTTGCTCTTGGAAGAAATCAAATGCACACTTCTTAATCTCTGTACTTTGTTCATTTATGTATGTATGTATGTATGTATTTATTTATTTATTTTGGTACTAGGGCTTGAACTTGGGTCCTTGAGCTTGCAAGGCAGGCAATGGAACCACTGAGCTAAATCCCCAGCCCATGTACTTTGTTCTTTTAAAAATTAGCCAAACTGGGCCGAGGATTTAGCTCAGGGTTTCTGCCACCTGTCTCACAAGCACAAGATCTCAAGTTCAATCCTCGGTACCAAAAAAAAAAAAAATTAGCCAAACTCGTTTTGGTAATTTAATTTTGGCTCTTGATCAGCATAGTAGTTAAGAGCACGATTTTGGAACCAAACTTCTGGGGTTCAAATCTAGGTGCTGCAGGCTGAGCCTGAAGATGACCATTTCTCCCTGTTCCTTTCTCCTCCATATTGTAGACCCTGGATGGCACAGCCCCAGGAGACAGATACACTGTATCCTTCTCTGTTCCTTACTGCCCAGGCGGATCATGAAACAATCACAGTACATTCTACCTAGGCCAGGTAGGCCACGTTGCACTATTTGCCCCGCCTTCTATTCCTGTTTAACCTTCCACTATAAATAAAGAGCTCGTGGTGCTCCAGGCAGCCATGAGCTCCTGATAAGCTATGGTTCCATCTGGTCCCAGCTTTCAAGAATAATCTTGGTGTGTATTCTTCTTTCTTGGTCTTTGTCTTTCTTTATCTCTCACCGGTCTCTTTGGCTTCAGAACCTACACCGTTCGGGTCACAGGGCTACTGAGTGCCATAACATACTGAGAAGCGTGCCTGGCAGAGAGTAGCCCTCTGTGGGTGTCTATTCTTCCTGCTCTTTCACCTCCACCACCAAACCCTGACCCCCATATCTTCCTCATGCTGTGTGGAGTCTGCTCTGGGGGGTTTGCCTCTAGCATTTGAGGATCCACTCCCCTGGGTAGAACATTTTCCTAGGTACTAGATGTAGAATGACCAGAGAAAGGTCATGGGTTCAAACAAAAGCCAGACCTTGGGATTATAACAAAAGAAGTAAAAGTAACCTTTTACCAAGTGCTTACAAGGCTAGGCAGCATGATAGGTGCTTTGTGTAGTTTATTATATATCACTTCTTCCTTACAGCAATCTTGTAAGGCTGAAATCATATCTCCATATTTGGTAGAGGAAGACATTGAAATTCAGTAAGGCTAAAGTTCCTGTCCAATGTCTCACAGTAGTATGTAAGAGAACCCTAATTGGAACCCAGATTGGCCAGGGCATGTGGTCTTTAATCACATATTCTATCTCAAATGACAGTGGTGTTATTGTCCTCTGAGCTGATGTAAGATCATTTCAAGGAGGACGGGGAGCCAGGTGTAACACTGTTCCCTTATGAGTGAGAGCTAAGAAGGGCTCCAACAACCGGGTGATTGTAAAATCAAGACCAAGGGGTAAATCTGAGCAGAAGCACTATATTCTCTCCCACCCGAGTGGGGGGAGGTTGGGGTGCAGAGAAAGCAGACATTCTCCACTGGCTGAGCGGGTGTTTATGGGGTGAACACATGTATCCAAAAACAAAATTCCCTTTGTCTGGGGTGCCAGGCAGGAGGTCCCCGAGAACTAGGTTCTTCAGTCAGACTTGTACAGGCTGGGTCGTCAGCAGTGTCTAGAGCTGATCAGGGGAGAGCAGACCAGGGAGGCCAGCTGGGGACTGCCTGCTTCGACTGGCTTTTTGGGAAACTTGGATTCATTAGGAAATGTGGAGTGAAGCAAGCCACACCCCCTTCCTTCCTGGGCAAAGGTGTTACAGGGCAGGTCTGTTGACCCTATGTTTGCCCCGTAAGGTTGAGAGTGAGCACGGAGGACAGGTGGCTAACTTGGGTCGCCCCATATGCAAGGCAGGTCTGACTCTGCTCCCTTTGCGGTGACTCACTTCGGTGGCCTGGTGACCTGGGTGGGCTGCCTTGTTGCCTAGGGTAGCACCATGCCCCCATCCAGCCTCCACACCCCTTACCATGACCTGCGACACAGTGGGACTATGCCCACCGCGTCGCACCTCTCCTACTTGCCTTTCCCGATGGGGCTTTTTTCCCTTCCTGGGTGAGAAGCCTCATTTTTGCCTCAGCTGTTTGCTTTTGCTGTTCTGTCCACCTAATATTATCTTCTCTGGTCCTAGAAGGACAAGCTGCTCGGTCTGACTTTAATCTCAGCTCTAGTATCTCCTCTGCAGGCAGGTTGTTCTCACTGCCTCATCTGATCCAAAGAACTGCCGAGTCCCAGGCTTTCCCATACACCTTAGGCCCTAGCATTTCTCACCTTGGAGTATCAGGGTTGTTTACTTGCTTAATCCCTCTTCCCCATGGGTGTCACTCTACGGGAAGAGAAACTTATCTGATTTGTTCATTGTTACTGCTTCAGTTCTTAGGGAAGCACCTAGCACACAGTAGGTGCCTTAAGAACATCTTCAGAGTAAATAAACGAACCTAAACACCACCCTTCATACACAAACAGCTTTATATGAACAAGTTCAGTCTCTGTTGCTGTAAGATTTTCCTGATGTCTGGTTTGACATTCAAGAACAGAGTTCTTCAAATCTGAAACAATGGAATTTAGTAGAATGTAGTGCCAGGAGTAGAGTTGGATTTTCATAAGCTCACAGAAGAAAAAGAAAACCACATGATTTTTAAAGGACTACCATGTAATTTACTGTAAAGTGAAAAGGGTATGTTACTCTGTAGCATTTTTATACTTACTATATTTTTATTTCTCTATTTAATAAAAGGAAATGCCACCTTAATGCTGGCTCAGGGTTGAGCACCTAAAAAATTCAAAACGGAGAATCAGTGAGAAATTTAATCCTGCCTATCCACTTGCAAATATTCCTTCGGGGAATTTTCTGTTCATGTTTTTACTGGTTATAACACATTTTAGTTTTTTCCTGCAGCCGTTTTACTTTTCTCTTTTTTTTCTTAAGGAAACACAATAATCAGAGACAGTGTTTCTCAAGTGTCTTAACGGAGTAGATACCCCAGAAAGCTCCAGTTGTCCTCACAATGCTAAGCTTTAACCTGCTTTGGAGACTTATCTCTGTTGCTAGGACAACCCACATTTCTTCTAGTCCCACTTCTGCTCTTGCTTCCAGGCTATCTTTATTTTGATGTCTTGCCTACATTTGAAGTTTACTACATGATAATAGCCCACTGTCTTCAGTTACGACCAACACCCTTCTCCAATTCCCAAATTACCTTCAGAAGCACCACTTATGACTTAGTTCCTGAGAAGTATGATCTGGGGTCATTTTTCACCTGTTTTCCTCCGAAGCACCTCATAATCAGGGTCAAAGCCCTCTAGTGTGCGGGACTAGTGGAGCCCTTAGGTGCCCCTAGTTTTCCCGGGGACTCAGACAGAAAGGAATTGTCTCAAGGATTATTCACAACCCTTTGATCTCACTCCATGCTGACTATGGTATGACTTCATCCCACAGAACTTTATTTTATTGGTGTTTTAATTCCTCCATGCAACAGGGCTGGGAGGTGGGGCCAAGTGGGAAGTGTTTGGCTCCTGGGGATGGAGCTCTCTTGAAAGGATGAATGCCTCTCTCCCTCAGTGAATTCTGCTCTTATGGGACTGAAGGTGTTTCCCTGAGAGCAGTTTGTCATAAAGTGTGGTTTTATTTTTTCTGATGTGCTTTCTTGTCCTTCCCTTTTCCATCAAGTTGAAGCAGCAGTGCCTTCACCATATGCAGTTGCCCCATCTTGGATACCCCAGCTTCCAGAATCATGAGATAAAACAGATCTTACTCCTTTATAAGTTATACAATCTCAGGTATTTTTATAGCAATAGACAATAGACTGAGACAGTACCCCTTAGCATCTACCCCTCACCCACTGCCCATGCTTTGGCTTCCTCCAGCCCTGCTCTCCTTGGTGGAAGAGCCTTAGCTTTGCCTTCCCAAATGGCAGACTTGGCTGGAGCAGGGAGGCTGCCCCTAGGATGTCTCTCCCTGACATCTCATGTATCATGATCTCTGTGCCTATGACACAACCTCCCCAAGCCCTGTCTTCCTTGGGAACAAAATCAGATGTACACTTCAAGCTGCTAAGTTTTGAAGTACTTTACTATTAAAGCAACTTCAAGTACAACAAGATTTGGGAAAAAAATCAACCAAACTTTAACATTAGCCACCTTCATATCCAGAATAGGATTAGTTAGTTGCTTTCCTTCAAAACATGTACACTGCAAATCGAGCCTGTGCAGGCCCTGGATGTTGGGCTTGATGTTGGGGAGTCCCAAGGGATGTAAGACCACAGTCTTTTAAAACTGAAACCTGAAAATGAGTGTGTACGGGGTTAGGGAAGCGAAAGAAGTTGAATTGTCTGTTTATTGGCCTTGATTTGTTGATCTCATAGGAACTTCTGGTGTGAACATGGCTGTATAAATTAACACTTTCTCATCCCTTCTTGGCAATCACTATAACAACACAAAGAAGGAAACTTCATTTCACTATCTCCCCCTTTTTGTGTGTGCAAAACTTAAAAAAAAAGATGCAGCCTCCAGACTCTAAAATATATGAAAGCGATGTGACAAGGAAGTAGATTAGATATACACCAGAATCTATGTGGATGGAAGAAAGTGAAGAGAAGAAATACAGAGAGCAGAGAGCTGGTCTAGTGGTATCAGGTCTCAGAAAACGCCGAAAGGAAAATATTTCTGGGTGGCAGGGAGATCTTTCTGTGAAGTAGAATTCTGTTTCTTCTGTCTGGATCTGGTTTAGTGCAGAGAAGCAGAAGAGATGAGACCACATAAGGAATCACACAGATGTGCCATCTTGGCAAGAAATCTGTGAGGCCGGAGAGAGGAAAAGCCTTTGGTTATAGAAACCTGCCAACTGGAAGACTCCTCTGACTTTTCTTTCTCACCAACAGGAAAGTCTTAAATAGAGTTGGTCCAGGGAAATGTAACTCATTCAGCAATTAGTAATAAAAATGAATCAGTACACTATTGATATAAAGACTGCAGGATAAATAGAGAAACAAGTAGCAATAGGAGGCTTATCTGAAATCTGTTGCTATCAAGAACTTAAAATTTGTGACCCAGCATTTTGTCATGAATTTTTTAAAAAGTGAAACTCTTGTCTTTATGGAGGAAAACCCCAAAGCAACCATGTGAGAAATCAGAGGCGATATGGCTACACAACAGAAGGAAACAAGGTATGAGCTGGCAGGAGAGATGCAGAAGAAAAACAAAACCATTACAGAGAGGAAGGCAAATGTGGAGACAGCAAAAAATCATCACCATTGAAACTAAAGTAAGAAACATGGAAAATACAAGCAAGAAAAGCTAACAATAAATGGAAATGAAATGAAAGTTTACAAGGAATAAAGAGGGGGGAAAAAAGAGATATGGAGGGCATTAAGGATCACCCCCAAATCCCAGAATTGTGCTTTGCAAAACTAAACACACAAGCAGTGAAAACTTAAGAAAACTAAGTACATGACATCAAATAATATGGCAGGAAAGAGACTGGTACCAATTGATACAAATGACCTTAATGGTCCAGTAAGAATAATATTTTCATCTTTACCTAAACAGAAATAACTGATTCTAGACAAGAGGCCACTCTGAAACAAGTGAGTCAAGAAGATTAAAAATAAACAAATGGATACAAATACACTGTCCAATGAAGACAATAAGAAAGAAGGGATCAAGATCTTAACCTCACTTGAAGTAAGGTGCAGACTCAAAAAGGGATGATTGGGTCAAAGAAAAGATTTTCTACCACTAACGTGTGCAATACTGTGTCATGAAGATGCCACACCATGACCCTCCAACTAGGAGACGGCAATTTCTTCCATTGCATACGTGTGGAGAGGGACAGCAGAATAAGGCTTGCAGCCTCCTGGTGCTGAGTGACCCTGTGCTCTCCCCCTGATGGAGCAGCCGGAAGAGCAGGTGTAAACTCACTCCCTGAACACTCAGCCTGGGGCTGCGTGGGGGCTTTGGTGTGAATGAGAGCCTTTGAGTCAAGAAAAAAATAAGTAAATAAAACTCACACTTAAAAAAATTAAAAACAAAATCTTACTGTTAAAACATTTTAAAATTTGCTCTTTAACAGCTCATGGGTCAATAGGGAAATGAAAACCTAAGTTATCTTCAAATGAAGAGATCAGAGCTTATTCCAATAACTGCATCCCAGATTGCTGCCCTAAGAGTTTTCTGGGTGAGCTGGATGAATCCTTTCAGCTTCGAGAGAGGCCTCATATTTTACAGATGCTTCTCCTGTGGCTATCACAACTACCCAGAAGGCTTGCAGAGCAGGTCAATGTAGAAGGCCTCTGAGGTTGTGCACAAATCATTTATCTTTTAACAAATTGTTCCAAGGTAATAGGAAGGATCTGAAAGTATGCATATTTTTTATGTTGTACAATTTCCGTCCTTTCCTATGGCTACCCTATTCCTTGAACAAGCACATTGAGAACTGTAGTTTGAGTACTTCCTGTGTCATCTATTAAGTAATCCATCATGATAATAGGGCATGAGATTCTACTATTACTTTTTTCTTTTCTTTTTTTACTTAGAAATGGGCTACAACATGTACACACACACAGGTGTGATTGTATTTAGTGTGATCAGAAATACAGTAAATGTCTAAAGAACAATTTATTACAGTAAAAGACACATTGCCATTAACTTCCCTCAAAATACTTCCCTTTGCTTCAAAAACACTTATTCCATCATTTGTGCCACATTCTGAAGCTGTTCTGGAAGTCGTCTTTCATGCCTTTAGTTGCGCTGTTGTATCTGCCTTGAAGACCTGAACTGGTTCAAAACACTAGATCTTGTAAACAATGTATATGTCCATGGACAGATGCATGGATAAGGAAAATGTGGTATTTATACACAATGGAGTACTACAGTCCCATAAAGAATGGTAAACTTGAGTCATTTATAGGTAAATGGATGCAACTTGAGAACATAATGTTAAGTAAAATAAGTCTGACACATAAGCTTAAATATCACATAATTTCTCTTACACAAGAAAAACAATATATACGGATATTATATATGGTGTTACCTTGGTTCTGAACTTAATTCTTTCCATGATTCTGGTTGCAAACTGAATTGGTTGCGAACCAAATCAATGTTAGGTTTAATGTCCTTGTGGGGAAATCTGCACAGCGGTTCATGAATTTAATTTTTTCCATGATTCTGGTTGCAAACCTAACTGAGAACTGAATCAAATTTCCCCATAAAGTCAACATGGAACCTAACCATTGAATTTGATTAGGTCCTCATCCAATTAGGTTTGCATGATCAGAATCATGGACAGAATTAAATTTGTGAATAGAGGTACCACTGTATATATGTATATATGTGTATATATGTATATATGCATGTGTATGTATGTGTACAAATGAAGAGTAAAGTAGAAGAGATAAGTAGAAAGTAAAGAGAAATTCAAATACTTTCCCAAATTGCATATTCTGTTTCTTCAAAAATATGTTAATGTATGTTCTAATTTGTTTCATTTATATGACTAGCTTATTTTAGTTGGTTGAAAAGAAAGTTTTGTGTTATTATCTGAGAATCTTTTTGGTCTGTCTTGTATTCTAAGTACTTGGAAGATCATGATGGTGTCTTAAGTATTGTTATTCTCTTATTAGTTTTAAAGAAATCTTGTTTTATTTTTTCATAAAATAAAAAAGAAAGTAAATTAAATTACCACATTAAAAACTGAAAAAAATAGGGTCTGGGATTTAGCTCAGTGGCTGCATGCCTGCCTCACAAGCATAAGGTCCTGAGTTCGATTCCTGGTACCAGGAAAAAAAATTGAAAAAAAAATTTTTACTTTTCATGAGCATTTTGACTTTGAGAAGAGCCAGAAGTCACATGGTGCTAGATCTGGTGACCAGCACGGATGAGGACTCAACCTAATATTTTTACAGCCTGCTTTTCGTTGGATGGCTCTCAGCTGCAGCATTCTTCATAGTTTTGATTACACCTTAAAAAGACACTCACAAAAGAGGACTTCCAGCACTGCTTCAGAAAGTGACAAGAACAATGGGATAAGTGTGTTCAAAGGGAGGGGAAGTCTTTTGAGGGACATTCATAGCAATGTGTCTTTTACTCTAATAAATTGTTTTAAATATTCACCATATAGTGTGACCACACTGTATATGCATTCCTAAGCTTACTATAAAGTGCAGATTGTTTTCAGCATATATGAATTAGTATGCTGTTCTTCCTACCTCTCCCATCTTGCTTTTAGCACACTTAAATTTGGCCTGTTACTTGCTTAGCATAATTCTCAATAAATCCTGTTGAACAAAAGAAAATTAGTTTGAATTCTCTACCTGTGCAATTGCCCAACAGTTCAACCCATGTTGGTTTCTCTTCCTTACTTAGGGGTCTGATGAACTAGGCTGATGTCGCTGACCTAGGTTTCTGGACTCTGACCACTTCCTCTCCTTGCTCATTGACAAATACTTTCCTGTAGGAGGCCAAATGACTAATTCACAATGCTTTCTAGGTCCAACCATGAGATAAATGATCTGGCCAGGGAAGTCATGACTTTCAAAGTATTTTCCCACTCTGAATGGGATGGGTGGAATCAATCCAGTCTTTGGCACTGAGACCTGCTGGAATCACATTGCTGCCCTGCATCTTTGGTCTTTGAGGCCCAGTTTTTCTGGTGCAAGGGAAAGGAGGTTCCTGTCTGCATTTCTGGCTGGTGGGCACCTTCTGATGGGGTCTGTGCATGGGAGGAAGTGGAGCCTCCCTGGTTCTGGAAGGAATGGGACTGCTCTCACCACCCTTCCAGGGAGGCAGATATATTTGCCACTGGTGAGCTGTTTGTAATTAACATGTGCTTTGTGGTTTTAATCTTCCTTTAATCTGTAAAGCTATAAAAATTTACAGCACAATTTTAGAATCAAGAAAAAAGCTAAGTTGCATAGTGCAGTCCTTGAAGTTACCCTATTTCCCAAGACCGAAACTGCAAGGGGTGTGTACACAGAGGCTCTTACCTGAGCTGTCCTGCTATCTTCCCTTGGTGGCCTTGATTTGTCCTTACATGGGAGTCATCACAAATGGGAGAACCATCTCTCTAAAGAAAATAAACAATAGAGTATGCACCATAGAAAACGAAGGGAAGAAAAGAACATCTTAGGTAAATACCAGACTACTTATTTTATGATTTTTAAATGTCATTTTTGCTCCAATATTGACTTTTTTATGGAGGATAAATTATAGATCTGCAGCACGGGGGAGGCTGGGGTTTCTTTTCTTTGACACAGCTGGTCAAGTTAAGAATTGAAGTCATGGTAATTAGTTACCAGTTTCTTAGCCCACTGAGAAAACTGGGAGGTGACCCTCCGGGAAAAGACAATACGCCCAGGAAAGAAGCAGAATGGGGAAGAAAGAGCACAAAACAACATCCCAATCTTGTTGCTACAAACAGATGTTGCCGCAGGCACTTGCTTGCAAGAAGGAAATACAATACAATCCCTCATTTGTCTGACCAGGCTTCACTCTCTGTGAAGGAGTTTGGAGGCAAATTATTTCAGGGTTGCAGGGGCTGGTAAAAGGCAGTGAGATTGGAAGTGGTTGTCATCCTTGGTGACCTAAGGTCTCAGAAATGAGGCTGGAGGAAGTAAAAGAGGTTGAGCTGGGGTCAGGGGGAGACCCAGAGTCAGAAAAAGGGTCAGAGGTTAGAGGAGGAGAGGGCCAGATTTCCAAGAAGAGGTTTCAAGAAAGTAGCTAGAAGGAGCAAGTTTGAACTGAGACTCCTGGAGGGAGGTCACAGGAGGCTAAAGAGGAAAGAAAGAAAGAAAGCAAGCAAGCAAGAAAGCAAGAAAGCAAGAAAGCTGAGTTAGTAGCACCCCTGCCCTCCACTCAGATTTTGATTGTTCCCTCAGTGTCTATGTAGACAGACATGCAGCCTTAAAGCAATGTAGATTGAATTAGTTAAATTCAATTTACATAGACAAAAAGAAATTAATTCAGACCAAAGGGGTTAGGATCCAGTGGGAGTGGAGTGGGAGAAAATCCTTTTGTTGTGTTTGGAAAAGTTGTTTGTTTTTTAAACTGAGCTGTATGGATTCACGTGTCTGTTTTCCAATTTGCTTGCATAGTTAGGCAAGTCTACAGTACTTTTACGGTTTGTTTTGCCAAAAGTCATATTGTTCTTGGGAAGCTAAAGACAAATACTACTACAAACCTCTAATTATTTAAATTTTGAATTTGTTCTCCATCTATCTTCCTTGAGCCAATTGCTTCTATAAGGATGAGCCATTTCTGGGGGCAAACAATACAACTGAGAATAGCTAATATTTATTGAAGCCTGTTGTGTGCCTGGCATTGTATTTGTAACAAAATTCCTAGTCATTCCCCGTCTATATAAGCATGTCTGTGTGACACATCCATACAAGTCTGTATGTGTCAGGTGCCAGACACATTTTAAGAGGTTTATGTATGCTATACCATTGGATCCCATGACTACCATCTAGCTTTTTCCTTCTCTTTACAGATGAGAAAACTGTGGCCTAGTGAAGTTAAATAACTTGCCTCCAAATTATGCAGCTGGTGGAGGATGGGACCAGTATTCCTGCCAGGCTGTGGGTTTGGATCTGAGCTCCTATCTGTGACACTAATTTCATGCCCTTTGAAGGAGGTAGGTAGCCTTGTCCTGTTCCCATTTTACAAATAAAGAGACTGAAATTCAGAGATTAAATTGCCTAGTGAGAGGGAGAGCCAGGATTCAAATCCAAGCCGAAGAAATCACACTGTAGCTAGAAGAGGAGCTGCAGCTGGAATGCTTTAGAAGACCTGGGCTTTTTGAACTTTATTGTACACGTGACTTGTCTGGGGATCTTGTTAAATATGGGTTCTGATTCTATAGATCTCCAGTAGGGTCCAAGATTCTTCACTTCCAACAAGCTCCCAAATTCCATTATCACCAGCCTGAACCTTGAAATTGCTGATAGATGATTGAACTGTCACCTATGTCACCAGCTTGCAAAAATTAAAGCCTGGATGCTTATAACTACAAGTTCCCAGTTGTCAAGCCATCACATATTCTCAACAGCTAAGGGGGGTCCAGACCAGCTAGACCAAGTGAATCACCATGTTGACACTCCAGACAGCCTTGGGTTCATTATAATCTCATTATAATGATTTAAAAAACCCCACCCACCAGCAAAATGACAGATCTGACCAAGCCCAAGTTAGGGAAGAAAAACGGTGCCACCCTAATTCTTGAGAATCTCCTCCCCTTCCTATGAAAAGCTGAGATGTTCGTATGCATACTGTACCCCCTTACAGTCCAATCCTGGTAAAAAAAAATCCAGATCTGCTCCAGGAGAAGGTTCTTTTAGAGCATGAGCTGCCCTTCTCCGTTCATTGGCCATCCAATAGAATTTCTCACCTGCTCCTAGAATTATTTGATTATTGGAGAGTGGTATCGAGCAGAAAAAGATCCTGCAGATTTGGTAGCACCGACACTGATGTTACAGTAGCACAGACCACATTTTGAGAAGCAAGGCTTAAGGGTTGAGGCCACGAAAGAGATTTTCCTGGGCTGGCATCCCATCCTACCAGTGTCTGTGGAGAGGGTGTGTTGGAAATAATAAGTGACCCAGAGATGGCAAATTTAGCCTGGAATTCTGCAAAGTAAATTCATTGTTTTCTTTCCTGAAGCAACACAAACACCCACTGAAATTCTGACAGTTTCTTTCATGAGTAAAACCACTTATACTCTTTTTAATTTACTAAAATCCATATCACTATCAAATTCATCCTAAATGTCATCACTTTCTCTGTAAAATATCCCTTTAAATTTCTTTTACATACCTTCCCTTTTGATTTGAGTTAATGTTCTTTTGTTCTGGTCTATCTAATAAACTCAAATTGATCCTCAACTAAGAATTTATAAGACACATTCAGTTTCATACTTCATTCAGATGGCTTCTTAATTACTTACTTTTAGAACTAAATAATGAATACCATTTTACCTATTTCTCTTCAGTCAGAAGATCCTCCACTTAATTCATTATCTTGAATTTCCTGCAGTATTTTTACTCTCTGACTTTGTTCCTTCATTTCTTTTCTCTTTAAAAACCAGAACTAGATTCTGAACCTCAAATCTATATGTCAACTGTGGTTTAGCCCCCGAGAAGGCAGGAGTACAATATCCTGGAATTCATGATTTATGCCAAGCCCCTCATCAGTCTCGAGTCTACTGCCAACTGAGCTGAAAATTGAAATGCTGGCTCTGTCTGTGGATTCAGACTCTGTCCCTCTGTTGTGTTAACTAATTCATTACTAACCCCAGCTCGAATGTTTTGCTTACCCGGGAGCTCTTCATATTGAAGAGTTCAAATGTCACATACAATCTCTATATCATTTCCCTCATTGATCAAATTTATCCGGGGCAACAATGATCTCCCTCTGGATACTAATTTTCTCCCCCTTTTCATGGCATCCTCAAACGAAGCTCACGGGTACACTGCAATCCTTCATTAAATGGAAACATGCAAAGTACACAAGTCCTTCCAATGGAAAATGCAACTTAAAAGCCAAATGAGGTGAATCACGTTATTTGATCCACCCTGGGACTGTTTAGAGTGTTACATATAAACCCGCCGCCAAGTCTTGAGATGATGGGAAGAGTCCCGTCAGAGCCCAAAGCACTTTTTGAAGGAGGGGATAACCCCTGCCGCACACAGATGCAATCTCACTGATGACCATCAGTGGACCTATGATGCCAAGTACTCAAAGCCTTGTTCAACCATGGGAAAGCGATAACAAGCCAACCTGGATCACCATGATTAGGCACTCCCAACAGGTGGTTAATTAGTATTCTCTTGATCTTTGTTTATAGCTACCCATTTCACTTGGTAACTGTATATGTGTAACTGTCTACATTTGAAATGATGTTGTGTGCCACACTTTATCTGTCATCTAGAAATCCAGCTTCACTACAATTTATTTTTCCAGCCTTAGCATATTGGAATTATGGTTATGGAAGGAGAGATTAACTCTGGTCCATGCTGCAGTGCTGCAGGGCACACAGGAAAAAACAGTGTATATAAAGTTCAGTGCAGTTTGTAGTTTTGGGAATCCACTGGGGACCTTGGCATGTGACTCTAAGATTACAGACAGGGAAGGGGATTACTGTACTAAGAAACATGTTTGTTCCTGGAATAATTTTGAATCACCATGGGCCTGTCCATTGACTCCTGCCTCCCATAGCTGTTATGTTGTTAGTTCCTAGCACAGCCTTTACCTTAAATTTTGGGTTTCAGACTCCTCTAAGAACAACTCTGCCCCTTATATGACATCTCAACTAATTACTCAGCTCACTGTCCAAGTGGTTGTCTTTCACGGATTGCAGAGCAAATATGATCATGTAGACCTTATAACAAAATATTGATACTCCCAGACATTTGCCATGTTTAGGCTTAGTAGTCTTACTGAGTGAAACATGTTGTTTATTTTAAAAATTGAAAGCATTCCCCAAACTTTAAGATGGGAAGAACTTCTATGATATCAATTCACCTTCATTTAGGAAATGATTTTTAAGGGGTCTGGCCACATTAAAACTAACCTTGCTTGGATGCATCTTGCCTGGCGGAGTTGATGGGGTGACCACCATTGCCTTTCAACCTTCTGATCAACTGGTTCACAGTACTTCTGCATAGTTAAACCACAGGAAGGATTCCCAACTTCAGGACCTACAAAACACATAGGATTCCTTCAGAATGCCAATGGTTAATGTGCTCAGATCCCCACTCTCTTTTCGACTATCTCTTCTCCATGGTGCTCCAAGCATCACGTCTGCAGGAAAGCATTGTGACCAGAATACATAAGTTGGATCCCACAGCATGTGCGTGACAACACTATTCAGGAAGTGGTCTGAAAGAACACTGGCCAACATCTCTTAAGCCCAGAAAAGTCATAAGATCCTGGAGACAATTATCACAATCAGGATGTTCCTCCCTCCCGCAGAAGGTGGTATAAATGGTATTTATGAAACATTATGGGTGTTGCTTCTGAGTCAAGAAAGCCCCTCTGCAGAGGTCTCAAAGAGGATGTGAACCCTGCCTCAAAGAGCCCTGTGTCCCCTCTTGCCAGAACCTGTTAAGTCTTCCATGTTTCGGAGCTCAGCAGTGATGGGAGGTGAGTTCTGCGTCTCTGTCACTTAGCCCATCCGTATCTTACAGAGGGTCATCTGTGAGCTGGGGCAGCTTGCTGGCTGACATTGCCCTCATGCCATGGGTGATGATGGGTAAATGTACACAGGGGCATCTGGGCAACATTCCCCATTGGAGACACATTTATGCAAACACTTTAATATATATATTTAACTGGGTTATAATCTATTGACCACAGATACTAAGGCACTGAGCAAGCAATTAACAAAACAGCTTTGACTAAATATAGTTAGCACTAAATATAGTTGGTTAATTGGTATTTAATATGCTTATTAAATGTCAATTAAGTATCTTTAGCAATGAATTGGTACCTAATTAACTTACTATAGCTATCCTGTTACTTGACATTTGAACAGCTAAATATTCTCTACAAGTTTAATGTTTTAATAAGAAACAAATTATCCATGTATTGCTCATGAATTTTTCAGTTAGTTTAATGGGATTTAAATGTATCTCCCAACTTGGATACATGTTTTTCTTATAATCAACTGGTATTTTACATTTCAGATCTCTTTTAAACTTGGAAGGCTGATTACATGAAAGGAAAAAGCTGTAGAACTTCCTTTTACAAAGTCTTCTAATCTTGGTTCTTCCACTGGATACCCTGTGACCATTGGACACCTTAGACATGTTATCTCACTGCGCTGGGACTGCAGGGTCCGCAGCTGCTGCATGGCGTTAACCCTGAAATTTGCAGGCTTGGGGAGTGTAGCTCAATGGTGAAGCCCTTTCTTCTCAGGTGTAAGGGCCTGGGTTCAATGTTCTGTACTGAAAAAAAAAAAAAAAAAAAGAAAGTTGCAATTGTTACAAAAATTGTATTACATACAAACAGAAAAAAAGCACTCAGATGAGCAAACTATCTTCTTAAAAATAATTATTGAAAATTCTTAGGCAGGTTTAGTGTATAGTCATTATAGTAACTGAATCTTCATGTAAAAACCCTGGAGATGATTTATTGCTGGAACAGAAATCCAGTGGTGTCACTCTCTGAAATGTCCTTGAATAATGTAAACTTGATTTTATTAAATCCCCAAATGGGAAGGACATCTTGGTTTGAGGTACTTGGGCTGCTCTCCCAAACACATATGCCACCTTCTATATCTCTTCAACTGCTCCTTCCCAGGCTTGCATTTACTTTTAATCTGACCATGTAGCAAACTTTAGATCTTTTATCCTGAAATTCTTGGTTTGTGACTATGGCTCTACCTCAGGATATGTTGTATTTCAGTTCTTTTTATTTACTTAGTTTAAGGTCTTAACTAATCGCTGGGTTAACTCCTCTGTTTGCTTTGCCTTTGAAGGTTTGTCTGTGATTTATCATCTCGGCAGCTTTCTTGTGGCTATTGGAGGCAGGCAGCGATGAAAGTATTGTATCTCCATTTATGTTCACTTGTTTTACATCTTCTGCACTTCATAAACAAGGGTTCTTTTATTAAACACTTGCAATAATTTTAGTGCCAATTACCCTATCTTGGCTCACAACACGAGAGCCTTCACACTCGTCAAACATTTGCTTTACTTAAGCTTTAAAATACAGTAAATTACGTAGAAAAGAGGTGCTTAGTGTGTCTCCCTCAGAATTTGTTGTCAGATCATTGATAAAGGATTTCATGGCTTGCATTTACTCTATTTTTCAGTCTTTATGGTTTCAGACTATGGCCATTATTACTGACTAATTTATAGAGGTTGCAGTCAGCCTTGTCGAGTGACTTAACTCAGTTTTGTTTCTAGGGGCAATATACATTGTTGAAGTTAATGGTTCCCTAACCACTTTTTCCATATGGCAGAGTGAGTCTCTCTGTAATAGCTTTGGAATGATTTATCCAATGCTTGTCATTACCCCTTGGATATTGCTTGGGAGGTCTCACGGATCTTCGTGGGCCATAGCATATCACCAACGCAAATCTGTTCAAACTGCTACATAAACACCCCAACTATCTTCATTTTATCGCCTACATTAAGATTAGTTTATAATATTTTCTCCACAAGTGAGCTAGATTGCTATTATCCTTATTACCATTGTTGATATTATTGCTGTACAGGTGCAAAAATATTCCTATTTCTGCTATTTCTAAATCTCCCCCTTTGGACCTACAGTTAGTGATTAGTGCTCTGTTAGTCATCCATTGATAGATATGGGGTCCCAGTTCATGTTGTAAACTCCTGTAAGCTTTCAGTGAAGTTTTAGAGGCTGTGCATGTGTGCTATCCCAATAGGCTTAGGCAGGACAGGGCCAAGTCCATAGCCAGATTGGAGTCAGGAGATACAGCCTCTCAGCTCTGGTCCACTAATGATGGGAACCTGGGAAAATAATCTTAGCCTTGATTACTGCTTCTGTCAATGGGGGGAAAGAAAATAATACTTACTGGAGGGCTATGGGAGCAGTGTGTTTAAAGGATTGAGTGTAGCACCTTGCACATGATAAGATCTCAAATGCAAGAGTTTGGGTATTATTGAAAATGAATTTTTTTCTGAAATAGCTCAATACTATGAGTTAAGCAAGTAGAAGAACAAGATGACACTTTTTAAAGTATACTATGGTGTTATTAACATCCAAGGGAGAAGATAATAAATGACAGCTAGGCCATGTGTTGAATGTATAGACTTTGAAAACAGCTATCAGGGTACCTGGTCCTCCTTGGTCAACTATAGAAAAGAAAAGAAAAAAATTATCTAACTCTAAGTAATAAACTGTATTGGCTGCAGTTGGTATTTGTAGAATATACAATGTGTGGAAAATGTTGATATTCTGCTCTAATCTGAGTGTATCAGGCCACTAGAACAAAACCATTCCAATTCACGTGCCAAGATGATAGCTTGATTATTTAGGTGTCAGAAGTACAAAATGTGCATTGAACTTTTTTTCTGCCATTGTATAATGAGATCCCATATGGAAGATGTATATACAATAGTCTTGCACAAGTCAAACAAAGAAGCACGATCCATGCCAGGGCAGTGGAGCACGATAACACTTAAAACCAGACACGGGCAGTCAAAGAGAGCCCTTAGATGGACCTAACTGTCAGGTGTCAGTTCATTCATTGGGGTTTTCATACTAAAAAGAGAATTATTTTATGTAACAGGCAATCATAAAGAATCTACATTCCTTCATTTTTCATTCTGAGTTTATAGCAGAAACACACACACACACACACACACACACACACACACGCACACTCCTAAAACCTTAAGACAATTCAATCACTGAGTGTTGAGTGCCTACTGTAGCCAGGCAGGCACTGTGCTAGGCTCTGGGGAGCGGAGGATAAAGAAGACAAGGAGCTTGTGATCTAGCAAAGGAGACAGGTGATTGTGTCTCTTCCTTTCTTCAGCATGATCCATGCCATACAAACAAAACACAGAGGAGGTAGCAGGTGATTCTGCTAGAAAATTGGGGTGAAGGATGCAGAGGAAGAGGGGAACATACTGGTAAGGAAACTATACAATTCAGTTTTTGGAAACTTAAGGCTATTTATATTTTATAATCAATAGAATTTTAAGATCAATGCCTGTGGGATTGATACCCTTGGCATATTCTTGCCAAATGTGTGAATATATTTACTCATACTGCCACCAAAAGTAACTTTAAGTTACAGTGAATATTGCAAAAAGATAGAAATAACCTTTTTTGTGAAGCACTCTATTTCTCTTTTCAAACTGGTGGTTGTTAAATCAAAATGAATGGTTCTTTTTCTCTTAAGTAAAGAAAGATAATTTACAACTAAGAAAATTAACCTCTATCACATGCTTGTTTTAATATTAACTGATTTCTCACAACTGCCCAGAAAACTTAATTAACATTGACATGTAGTCACGAGTTCTGGTCCTAGATCTTCTTTCCCTCAAAAATAATCATGCTCACTAGTGTTATTATTTAAAGAAAGAGTTCACATAGATTGTCCAATATTCTCCTCCAGACCCCTTGAAGATGCTCCAGTACCTGAACTCTTGCAGTAGTATGATTACTCACATGCTGGATCCAAACATTTCCACCACATTCACTTGCCACTTTGCCTTCAGTGTTGGCTTTCCTAAAGACAGATCCATTCATCCCACTTCTGTGCTTGAGATCCTTGAATAAAATCTAAACAACTTCCTCTGGCATTCAAGATCATTCATGGTTTGACATGAGCCTAGCTTTCCCATCTCCGGTCTTGCCCTTCTTAGCAATGCACATATCAGCACCACCACCTATTGGTTTTTCAGCCCCCGAGAGTTCTTGCCCCTCTAGTCACCCTTGTCTTTGGACACATTTCTTTGTTCCAAAGCCCTTTTGCTGTTTAAACTTTAAGATCCAGCTTATTACCCTTATGAAGTTCTTCCTGATCCTCCCTCTCAAAAGTTAATCTGATGTAGCCACAATATATGCACATATTTCCATGGAAGCACATGGACATATTTCTGCTGAAGCAGTCATCCCTTTATTGTGCTGCTATCCCTCATTTATGAACATCTCTTTCTCTCCTCAATTAGAATCAACACAAGCGTCTCAAGAGTGGGAACAATGTGATTCATTTTCATACGCCAAGGACCTATCGGAGGTCTATCATGATCTTCATTTCACAAAAGAGGGATCTGGTGTTCAGAGAGCTTAGCAGACCAGGCTGAAGTAGTATGAGTCATGAGTGAAACAGCTAATGCCAGAACCCATTGCTATACTGCACAAAGTCAACTGTGATGTCTACAGACTTCATGTTTCCTAGGAGTCAGCATTATGGATTGATTCATTTTTTCCCGCAATTAGGCACTGTATTAATTTCCTAGGGCCACCACCAAGTACTATAGAATGAGTGGCTTATGTAAAACATACTTATTTCCCTCCCAGTTCTGTGAGCTCCAAGTCCGAGATCCAGGTATCAGGAGAGCTGATCTCTTCTGGGGCCTCTGTCCTTGGTTTATAGAGGGTCGTTTTCTTCTGGTGTCACCACATGGTCTTCTCTCTGTGAGTGTGGCCTACCCTCTTTGTCTAAGGACACCAGTCATATTGGATTAGAGCCTACACTAATGACTGCTTTTTACACTTAATTATTTCTTTGAAAGACTTAATCTTCAAATACAGTCATTCCTCTGTATCCAAGGAAGATTATCTCTGAGTTTCCCTATAGATACCAACATCTTTGGATGCTCATCTCTTATATAAAGTGGCACGGTATTTGCATATGACCTATGCATTTCCCCTTGTATATGTTAAATCATCTCTAGATTACTTATAATACTTCATACAGGGTAAATGCCATATAAATAGTTATTATACTGTATGGCTTAGAGAACAATGACAAAAACACATCCATACATGCTCGATATAGACACAATTTTTGCCAATACACTTTGATCTGCTGTTGATTGGATCTAGATTCAGGCGCACAGATATGGAAGGCCAACTGTGGTGTCCCACCATGAGAACTGGGGTTTAAGACGTTAACATACGATGGGGGGCCCTTCAGTCCACAGCAGGTACCTGATGTGTGTCAGACTTCATGCTAAGAGCTAAACTGGGTAATCTTTGATGCTAAACCCCAAAATGGTGATAAAGTTGGTAACACACTGCATACTCCACATTGCATCAGCTCATAGACATTCATGGTAGAGGAGGAGGCATAAGAGAAACTACTCACACAGTTTCCTGGGACAGTTGACCAGCTAGAGGTGATTATTCATCTTATTCACCCCTTGGCTCTGGCAGTGCCACCAATAACCTTTGGAGTCATTCATTTAAGAGAAGTCCAGGCAAGTGCCCTGCGCCAATGGTCAAGGTCCATGCATGGTCAGCTCTCCATAGCCAAAAACTATATTTGTGGACTCATCAACAGCAGGTCAAATTTTTTTTTAAAATGCATTTTGTACTGAACATATACAGACATTTTTCCTTGTCATTATTCCCCAAACAACACAGAATAACAACTATTTACATAGCATCTACATGGCATTAAGTGTTATATGTGGTCTAGAGCAGATTTCAAGTATATGAGAGGAGGTGTTAGGTTATACGCAAATGCTGCACCATTTTATTTAAGAGAATGAGCACTCTCAAGTTTTAGTATTGTGGAGGGAATCTTGGAACCAAACCCTCAGGGGATACTGAGGGATGATTAGAATATTTTGCCTAACAATGCCTCAGATATGTTTACCAGTTGATTATTTATGACTTTCCTCCAAATTCATGTTCCAGCTACAAATTTGGCTAATACTGTAGAATTAGTGAAGTAAGGAGCCTTCCCAAAATTGACAGAGCAGACTAGGAGTGTCACATGAATTAGAAAACATCTTCCCCCGTGCCCAAGGCCTCTCCTTAATGCTGAAAATCATCGGATAAGGGATTACAGGGGAAAACCTGGAAAGTATTTTTCTTTATCCAGTCAAAAGGGCCAAGATTTCAACATATGCTGTAAATGATGACAATATCGGTCACAGCCTTAATGCCCACATGAAAGAACACTTGTGAGACAGTCACCTTCCTGCAGCCATCTCGCGAGTCCCTGGTGTTTCCCGGCCACTTTCAAATCATCACATTCTTTTTTCTCCTTAGCAACAGGGAGCCCAGAAGGCCCAAACATCTAAAGCACTTTCTCCCCAGGGCAACTCCTAACTCAAGAAGAAAGTTTAAAACTCCTGACAAAGTCTCCTGTCTTCCTCTGCCTTTATGTTCCCTCCAGTGTCTTCCTTTTCTGTCTCCCTGTGTGATGTGAAGTATTACAGCTTTAGAAGCACAATGTTCTGTGGATACCGGGGAACTTGGAGACTAGAGAGGCAGTGAGCAAGCTCACCACATGCCACCTGAAACGACAGGGGCAAGAGGGAGTGGGAAGCTGTGTCCTTGCCAGGCTGTGCTCAGGGGCAAAGGTTGAACACAAGGAAATTTTACCAGGCGAATCAGGCACAAAGAAGAAGTGCAGTATTCCAGAAATGTCCAGCTACCCTGCCTGCATACTGGCTTCACCTTTGCATGACAGTCTCTACAGACTTCCTTTCCTTGGACTTTTTCGTATGCTTATAGCTCAGGTTTATACCAACCTTCCTTCCTTCCTTCCTTCCTTCCTTCCTTCCTTCCTTCCTTCCTTCCTTCCTTCCTTTTTCCCTTCCACCTTTCCCTCCTCCTTCCCTCCCTCCCTTCTTCCTATCCTTCTTTCCTTCCTTATAAGCTAGAGGTTGAACCCACACATGCTAAACACATGCTGTCCCACTGAGCTACATCCCCATCCCCTAAAACATTACAGACAGTCCTCGTTTAAGGACCAAGTTTCAGTTCTGCACCTAGGTTGTAAAATGAATTGGATGCTAAATGGAGAACTGTATGTAATATGTATGTTATAATATTCAGAACAAAGAAATGGTCAAAGAAAATTCCAACTTGATAACTTTGCTTTTATTTTCATAAATCTTACGTGCAGTACTGTAATGTATGACAACATAAAACTCCTGTACTGCACAGTACAATCTGAAAAAATTACAGTAATATACTGTTGAAGAAGCCAGCACAGGGCCACACTGCCATTCATGTTACTGCCCGGTAAGTTTAAATGTGGGTCCTAAGTCTGAACAATGTGCCCCAAGTCTGAACTGTCCTTAAGCAGTTATGTCATTAACCGAGGAATATTGCATATTTCCAAGCAAATTGCGTCTCTTTTATCAATTTAAAGATGTCCTTGATTATCCTCTCCTTTCTCCGTTCTCTATATCAGTGAGACTGCATTTCTTCCTTTTTTGGGGAAGAAGCTGTAGTCCAGGAATTGGGGGACTGGTTTGTGAGCCATGTAATAGGAGGTAAAGAGAAGATGGGGTGGAAGGGAAGCCTGATGAGAACTACTGCAGGAACCTAACCTTTGCAGGGTGAAGTATATGAGCTTATGTACGGACTTTAATATTGTGAAAAGTAATCCAAGATAACTAATATGGAAAGTATTCTATAAAGAAACCCACAATCCAGTGTTGAGGCTCATCCTGATGGTCTTTCTCTCCTTTTCGAGATATAAAATTTTCTCCACAGAAAGGACATTCAATGGGTTTCAAAGGACAGAGGGTTTCTGATGACCAAATGCAGGGTTGAGACAGAGGACATTATCACAGGACTCTTCAATAGCAAGGGAGTTTAAGTCATGTGTTGAATTGAGTTTCAGTAGACAGGGCCATCGACACATCCCACTGGTTCTATAGGGCCAGAAGTCTGGCCACAGGAAGGTAGAGAAATTATAGACATGCATTCCTCCTCTTCTCAGAAATAGGCTTCAGGCCAGAGTTGTGCAGAAAGAAGAAATGTTCAACATTCTGACGGTGGAAAAAAACTGCAGTAAAGGATCCTGTCAGTTCCACCCAATACTACCTCCTTTAGCATTATTTGTGGGAATAATAGATGTGGCACTGTCACAGCCAGATGGATGGGTCCCTCGGGGCTGCGCCAACCTGGCCCTGGGTCTGCAAATCCCTCACTACTGAGAACCACCCAGGGCATACCTTACTTTCAGCAACTGCCACAAAGAGAATGTGACTATTATGATAATCAATTAATAATCGATTAGTTTAATAGTAATCTCTCCCTGTCGAAAACCTGCTCAAACAATGATGAATGGTGGAGACTCCACCAGGACTGGAGGAGAATAGAGGTGGGGAAAGCAGCTTTGCTGTTTAAATACAAAAAGAAAGGAAGAAAACTTAGAAACCAAATCCCCAAGCTTGGCTGTCTCTAGAAAATGAATTCCACAGGCGCTGACTCTGAGATGTTTTATCGAATGTGCTTTGGACTTGTAGGTGATACATTGTCCCTTAGAGTCATGAAAAGGAACCCAGATAGCTGTAATGTAGCTTAGCTTCCAAGAAGTACAGACTGTCCACATTTGTACTTCCACACAATATATGGTTATCGTTAGATGCACACATCTCTGCACGCTGCCCAGGTGGGGGCTCTTTGTCCTTTATTCAGATGTGGGAGAAGGATGCGTTCAGCACAGTGCGATGACAGCCATGTCCCCCCAACTGAGAGCGACCCCACAGTCCAAGCATGAGACAGCAAAAAGTTCCTTTGTTCGTAATGCAAAGCCTATCTTTTGTCACTCAGGCCGTGGAAGCTAAGGTGCTCACAGACCAATTTAAAATAGTTTCAATAATTTCTGAAAGACACAATCTGCACTAATTGCTTGGCAAATGATGGTGTTAGGAGAGCTTTATAATCTCTTGTTGTGGCCATCATACACTGACGGCATTTAAGGCTTTGCTTAGTAAAAAATACATCCATGTGGGTTTGGGTGGCGTTAAAAACAGAATGAGCATTATCCAGAGTCCAGAGGACGGCTTCTTTGGTGACACTGCTTTGGGGACGGGGTGTCCAGCAAAATTCCTGCCCTTTCTACAACAGATGCTGGCTGGGAAATGCTCAAGGGAACGCTATGGGGAGACTTCTTAGACTCCAGGGAAGCAGCTTCGGGCATTCTATGCTCCGAGCAGGAGCTCACTTCGGTTTTTGGCAGAGAGGACAAGGAATGTTGATAATTGAAGATTTGCCCAAATGGAAGCCAACGGAGTGGCAGAGTTTACTGATCCCTCCGAAACCCTGGCCTCCAGGGAGTGCCTGATTAGATCTTAATGGGTTCCTAATGTATCTCAGCATCACAGCAGTAGAAATTTCTTTACAGAGAAACCGTGTAAGAAAGACATTGTACATCCTGGGTGGGGAGGGGAATTCGTGTGCCCTGGAACCTCAGCTTCTGGAGCAGCTGAAGAAGAAGCCAGTATTTTAAAGGCTCAGAGATAGCAGGAGAACCCTGTAATTTTACATGCTTCTCTCTCCTCCAGGTGGACCTGTCTGTCCAGTGTGGTGTACAGGCACGGTGACTGTCTGCTGGGATGAAGGCATGAATGGGCTTTTCCCTTCCTGTGAAAAGCAGTTGCACAGTAGCTAATTTTCACCTTCTATTCCTCCAAAAATGTTGTTTTCTCATTTGCGACCTACCAAATAAAACAGCTGCACTTAATACATCTTTACCTAAAGGCACATTTTAAGGTTTTTATTTTCAGCATGAGATTATCGTTATTATGATGTTTTTTTCCATCAGTCATTTCTGGTGACACTTAAACCAACAGCGCTATGGGAGGTACCAGCAGATGTCACTATAGTTCTGTTCATTCATCTGTGCTCTTGACGGGATTCGAGTTCTATCCTTTTGGGTTCAGCCGATCACATTTCTTATTTAATCAAAGCATAATGCATCATAACATTTGTAATTCATGTTGTTGTTATTCTTTCATTGTGTGTGGAATTGGATACATATCTTTGCAAACAGAGATGCAAGCTAAAAAGTAGCCCAGACACCCCCAGTGAGGTGTGGAAATCAAAGGCCCTGCTGGAGAGCCACGATAAGATGCAGAGACAAAAGAGCAGGGAAGGGCACGCGCCTGCCTACTCCCTGTTCTGATGGGCAATCTCGGGATTAAAGGCAGACACATTCTGCCCATTCTTATGCAGGGCTTTCTGGAGACGTCAGCTGGGGGACAGCGCTGGTGGGAGGGAAGATCCGATGTCCAGGGGAAAGACCCACTCATTAGAGGAGAAGGTGGGCAGGAGTTAGAGATGCAGTGTGAGTCTTTAGGGGTGAAGTCCCAGGGGTCCAGCATTCCTGCATTTAAAAAAGTCACTGCTTTCTTGGGTGACAAGAAGTTTCATGTGTTACCTTCAGAGCCTTGGTTTGGTATGATGTACTTTCTGGGAAGGTGAGTGTTTGAGGAAAAGAGAGTGACCACAAGATAAAGAGAGGAGGACTCTACCACACTTTGCTCTCTACCCTAATGGAAAGAAACTCAAGGTTGAATCAAAAAATAAAAAAGGACTTCCGTTTTAGAAATAACCACATCAGTCTTCTGGAGAAGAGAGTTCTTTCTGGTAGTTACTTATGGTAACTTTCTATGTAGCTTCAGTGAGGGAAAGGATGACCCATTATGTGTCTGTCACTAATCCTCAGGGACACCAAGGAGAAAATAATGGGGTTCCAGAGCTGGTGGACAGAGTCAAGCTAATGGACTGAGCAATTGTGAGCCGCAGCTATTGTATCTCCTCTACTGCCCAAGTGTTCCGCACCCCACACACTCCAATATTCAGCACTGCACTAGCAAAAGCTGTGCTTTAATGGCCTGCTGTCTCTTCTAGAGGGACACATTTAATGGAAGAGTTGCGATGGAGATGAAGCCTTCCACCTGAGTCCACAAATGGTCGCCGTCCTGGACAGAGACGCAACCGCGTATTGAGCAATTGTGTTATTCAACAGTGCAGCCACACCTACTGAGTTCTCACCTACAATTTGTCAGTTTGACTTCATTTTTTATTCCAAAAGTCCACTCCAGTGCCATTTCTTGAAAATGAAAAAAAGCATTTCTTTCCCCTTTTCCCTCCTCCTCCTCCACCTCCTTCTTTGTAACAGTCAGCTTTTGAAATGGTACCTGATGGCTGGGTGTGCTGGCACACACCTGGAATCCCAGCACTTTGAAGGCTGAGGCAGGAGGGTCTCTGTGAGTTAGAGGTCAGCCTGGGTTACAGACAGAGTTCAAGGCCAGCCTAACTTACAGAAAGAGACCTTGTCTCAAGAAAGAAAGAGTACCCAGTTAATGACTATTCATCCCTTTGTGCTATCTCCTACAACATACCAGGTTGGTCTGTGTTGTGTGTCCCTTAGAATGATAGAAACAGCAATGTAAATTTCTAGATCACAGCATATATTGTAGCTTTTGCTTTCCTTCATCTAGTCTCACTCATTCTACTCATTCTGGGGGAAGTGGTCTTCCATGTTAAGAAGATAACCAAGAAATCTAGAGTGCTAATTATTTTTTATGGAGCTAGGGATTGAACCCAGGGCCTCCTGCATGCTAAGCACATGTTCTTTTGCTGAGCTACATCTTCAGAAGTTTATAGAAAGGCACATGTAGAGAGAAGTTGAGGCCACTTGCCAGCAGCCACCACCAACCTGCCAGCCACCTTGAAAGTGCCTCCTCCAGCCCCAGCCAAGCTTCCCCCTTCAGGTGACGGTAGGCCCAGTGGGCGTCTGGACTGTGACTTCAAGAGAGATCCTGGCTTAAAACTGTCTAGCTGAGTGGCTCCCAAGTCCCGGGCCCAGAGAAACTGTGAACAATCATATATTTTTTGTTGTTCTAGAGAATCAGGGGTAGGGTGATGTAAGCCAGATGCCCACAGTGCCAAATGTTAAGCGTTAGCTACTTTCAAGGTCATGCACATATAAGGTCTCTAGCTTCCCCAGAGTCCCCAGCCTGTTGTTTTAAGTCACTGCATCTTGGAGTAATTTGTTACTTAGCTACCAGTAAGTGACATAATCTTTGTCTCCTCCTCTTCCTCCTCCTCCTCCTCCTCCTCTTGCTCTTTTGTTGTATTGCATTCATTTAGGCTCACTCTGACCTTCTAGAGTTTTGTAAATTATTTCTCCTCAGGCTTCCTATTACCAGAAGCTGTGCTGTAACTAACCTCTTAAAGATACCTCCATTTGATTTAGAGTCCAATAGCATAGTCCTTTAAGCCATCCAATTAATTTAGAAAACAAAAGAGCCACAACCATCATGCACTTGCTACTTTTCCAGTATTGATACATGTTAATGGCATCTTTATCAGGTGCTGTCATATCAAGAGGATATTAAAGCCTCTCTCTTACCACAAGTTATGACAGTGGAGACCATTTTTCATGATGTAAAACAATAGGGTTGTGGTTTAGGACATAACTTGGAGCCATGGGGGATGAAGTAATAGCTAAAGTTAACGCAGGTCAATAAAAGGCAGAAGCTTTTCAGTAAAGATCATGTGGCCAAAGACAAAGATTCTCAGTGAGAGGATCATAGAGCACCTGAGTTTGAATATTTGCTTCAACTTCTTTGGCAGGCCAGAGATTGCTACTTGCTGCTATCAGACAAGCACTTTGTGTCAACACAAGCAGCAATACACCTTGTGTTCGCCAGTTTTTGTTGCTGTAACACTTACTAGAGATAAATCAACACATAAGAGGGAAAGTCTTATTTTGGCTTACGGTTTCAGAAGTTTCAGTCCATGGTACTTGGCCCTGTTTCTTTGAGCCTCTGGTGGCACAGTCTATCACAGCAGGACCACGTGATGGAGGAGGTTTGGACAAAGAGAGAGGAAAGGCTTGGGGCCCTCCAATCCTCTTCAAGGGCACACCTTCAAGGACTTAACTTCATTCCACTAGGCCCCAGCTTCTAGAGACTCTACCACCTCCAATGGTGCCACAGGCTGGAGACCAAGCCTTTGGCATATGTACATTTCCAGGACACTGAAGATCTCAACCATAACACATCTTCTCTGCCCATGTTTTTCCTACTTTCAGAAGTTCATAGGAACAGAATTGCACACAAAAGTGAGGCCATTTGTCTCTTGGCACGTTTGGATTTCTGTCTATTCTTTTGTCAAAGATCATACTTCCACCAAACCACATACATTTCAGGAGTTATCCTAGAACCACCATACTCCTGAGGTGTTAGATGAAATATCCATCAAAATCTTATTCAGACCAATGATTATGTATGGTCAATGTAGCATAGAAAACTATTTCCTAACTAAAATGTGCTCACATGTGCTGAGAGTTGATGAAATCAAAATGAATAGGACAAGCCAGTTCTTACCCTCCTTGAAACACTTAGCACCACTAGCATAGGATCGACTCTCAGAAACAGGACCACTAGTACAAGATCAGCTCTTAAGACAAAACAGGCTATTAGCAAACACAGAAGGGAGCCGGTATCAAGTTATAATACTGAATAAAAATAATAGCAAGAAGAAGAGGAGAGGAGTGGAAGGAAGAAGAAAAGTAACAGCCCAGCTACCTTTTGAACACTGGCCATCAGGCGTAGCCCTTCCTGCTTTACATATATTTACTTATGTAAATCTCATGACAATCTACATTAAAGATCCCATTGTTATCCACGCAATGTAAGAGTCATATAACAACATTTCAGTCAGGAACGGGCTGCATACGTGATGGGGGTCCTATAAAATTATAATGGAACTGAAAATTTCCTATTGTCTAGTGACATCACAGTCACAATGCAATAAACTGCACACATATTTGAGCTAATGCTGGTGTAAACAAATCGACTGTGCTGCTGGTCATAAAATATAGCACATGTGCTGTTATGTACAATGCCTGATAGCAGTGACAAATGACTGTTACTCGTTTGTATATTTACTATAGTATACTTATTATTTTAGAGTATTCCTTGTTATATAAAAATTTAATTGTAAAAGATCATTGTAAAATATGCTATGTTAGTTTGTATTGGCCCTAATGCAACCTATAGTAACTGTATCATTTGAGTGTATCAAGATGTAATGATTGACCTATGCCATTTTGGTTTGTGTAAGTTAAATCTCCAATGGTCACACAATGAGAAATCACCCAACGATGCATTTCTCAGAATGTGTCCCCATTGTTAAGCAAAGTTCTCTGTAATCAGAGAACACACAGCTAGCAAGTGGTAGATTTAGGAAAGGCTGTGAATTTACTGGTCTTAAATGTTTTGTTGCTGTCTCTGTGAACTGTTGAGCTTAGTGAAGATGGCCATTTGTAGAAGTCATGTGAACTAAACGGCGGCTGTAACTGGGAGCAATACTGAAGAATTCTTGATTGGGGTAGGTGAAAGAACAAAAGCCCACCTCAAAAATATATGAATTATAGCTTCAAGCATGATGGGACAGATAGCCTTGAGGACTTGGCAACAAACCCCCAAATAAAAGCCTGATTTGTCTTGAGAGACACCGTGACTAAGAAAGGGGCACAGAAGGCGCTCTGATTTACACCAGGGCTACAACCATCAAATAAAGGGAACATTTGCAGGAGGCAAAGAACATGGGAAAGAAGTCATTCTTTCAGCATTGCCATGGACTTGCATAATAACTTCAGAAGAGGCCTCCACAATAGAAGAGGCCTCCACTTTGAAGGACAGGACCACTTAACTTTCAACATCAAACACAGTGCCTAGAATCACTATCCATTGGAATAGGTTCACCTAATATGAATGGGAAGCATGATTGCATATTTAGGGTTAATGAATCACAACTAACAAAGAAATGGCCTAGGCCTCTGGTTCCTAGCTGTTGGTGCCAGCTAGGGTTCAAGCTCCGGGTCTGCCTCTTCCTAGCTATGTGGTTGAAGAAAGGACTAAATCATTCTAAACCTCAGTTTTCTTATTTATAATAAAGAGGCAATTGCAGTACAGTGAAGTAACAATTGAGTGCATGGGTTTGAACTCTCACTCTACTTAATTAGATTTACATACCCCTGGGCAAATTGTTTTAACTTTCCATGTCTTAGTTTCTTCATCTGTAAAATGATGATGATGATAATAATAATAATAATAATAATAATAATACAGTAATCGCCTTATCTGCAGGGAATATGTTCTAAGATTGCCAGTTGATGCCATGCTTGAAGCTACAGATACTACCAGACTCCATATTACTAAGTGTCCCACAGTATTACCACACAGCACTGGAATTAATCTGTCCTTCCACGTCCTGGTGTCTCTTTTGTATCAAACTCTTGCGCCTTGGGACTATTACTAAGTAAAAGAAAGGCTACTTGAACACAGGCACCTCTACACTGTGACAGTTGAGGTAAGAACTGAAGTGTATCTAAAATGACTATTGGGTGGGTAGCACATACAGAGTGGATACACTGGAAAAAGGGATGGTTCACATCTGAGGTCAGACAAAGCAGGATGGGAAGGCACACTATCATCACAGCACTCAGAACAGTGGAAAATTTAAAATTATGCGCTCTTTATGTCTGAAATTTCACACTGAATACTCTCATACTATGGTTAATCACAAGTACCTGAAATTGTAGAAAGAAAAATTGTGGTAAGAGGGGGCACAGTACCTATGTCATAGAGTTTCTGTGAAGAATTACTTAATGAATATGAAATGCATAGAACAATGTCTGGCACATAGCAAGTTCTGTGCAAGTGTTCATTATTTAGTTCAGGCATAGAATGCTGTTAAAGGTTGTGGCACGGTCCCTGGCACCCTTCTTGCTCAGAAATGGTTGCAGTTGTGTATTTTATTGCTAATGGTCAACATTAGCTGGAAGGAGGGGGGCTTTCTAGTGTGAGATGTGAATGAATTGCAAATTATCACACTGTTACAACTTTTAATAATGCCATTGTCTATTTCCTGTGAGTGACATTGTAAATTAAACCCTTTGCTCATCAAGTGGCTATTTCCTAGGAGTTTTGAGTTTCTTCTGGGTAATGTCACATATTGACTGATTAGCAATGATCATGTTAGTGATGACCAGGGTCCAAACTTAGCCACAGTGCAAATATTCTCTGTGTTTTATGGCTTATATCTCTGGGACTTTAGCAATATTTATCTGGGGGACTCTTCCTTGGAGGCATACATTCTTATTTTATTGTGCCCATTTTTCTCAAATGCAATTTTGTCCTACAATTCTAGGGCTGGCAGAAAGTATTGCAGAATTGGAATGATGGGACAGCTTTAGACACTGCAGAAGAACCTGTTGGATCAGGACATAGTTCTCCCATCTTTTACAGGCAGGAGCAGCATATCAGCTCTGCATTCTCCATGACTAACCGGGCCAGGGCTTGTTCTCAAAGCAGACCCCCCTCTCCTTTGCTCTTGCTGCCTATTGGAAGGCTCCCTCGGCTGTCTGTCAGGTGCAGACTCTTGGCAACCTAGTGCCAGGCTCAGTGGAAGTCCATGTTTCCTGCCACAGCATAGCCATTGACAGGAAGGGCTGGCATGTATCATGTTTCAGTAGCCAACCAGGTGATTGCTTCCCAAAGGTAAGAGCAGGTGCTTCTCCATGTCTCCACTGTGCCTTTTCTCCTCCAGTCAGGCTATTTGGTGTGCTGCCCTTTAGTAAAATCCACTTAGATGGCACCTGGCAGGCATATGTCACCTACCTATGAGAGCCAGTCTTTCTGTAGTGGAATGGATCACCAATCATGCCACTCCACTGGCCTAAACAAACCTTTCCTACAAAATATTCTACATAATGGCAAGTCTGTCATTGGAGAATTTTAAAAATATGTTAAAGAATTGTGCTTAAAAATTGCAATTTCTTTCAAGAGGAAGGTCTTTAAAATGTCATCACCAGTCATGGAAAACTTAATGTGAATTAGTTTATCAGGGTTAAGGGTGTGGGTACTGAGGCTAGATAGCCAAGACTGTCCTCTCCTTCCTAAGCATGCACTGAGGAAATGTCTAAGGGACACATGATTTAGGTAGAGCTGTGTGTTTTTGTGTCTCCATTCTGTACACACTTGAGAGGTAAATTTCCCCTGAGATCACAAAGTGGCCACCTTTGTCCTGACTTGTCTTAGACTGCTTCCTCCAACCAAAGGCCACTGTGGAAGGGCATCAAACAAAGGCCTGAATCTAAAGGTGCTCAGAAGGTGCGGGCTGACTTGAGCTCACTCTTTGGAAAACAGCGTAAAAGGAGGGATGGGATCCACAGGCTGAAGGAATTTTATGAAATCTAGAGAGTTCTCTAATGTCCCACAGGATGAATGTTTTGATTCCCTTATCTGTTTTTACCTAGTGAAGAGCTTTTCAAAGGACAGGGCCTAGTGGTCCTTCAGCGTTTGTGTGGCAGAGGGTTCCTGCCAAGGCAGTGTCTACTCTGTCATCAGGCCTGTGTGATGTGCTGCCTCAGGGACAGTGCTCAGCAGCAGTTTGTAGAGATGAGGGGGCTTGAGACTTTAGGAAGAAGGGCAAAGCCAGGCCAGGCCCCCGGGACTTTTGGGCACCCACCCCTGTGGTCTCCTGCTGCTTCTCTTGGCTCTGTGTTAGCTAATTTGCCCTGGGAGGGACCTCATTCCTCCCTGTAGGAAAAATGACTCGCCATAGAGTATAATGTTTATATATGCACATAAGTACACAAAATGCATGTCATTATCAGCAGCTCTTTTCTTTTGTAGGAATATTTGCATTTGTAGATTAGAAGATGATAAGAAATGTTAATACTCATGGTTCTGGCTCTGGCTGGAGACATTTCCAGCATTACTTAAAGGCTGAGGCAGAACTATTTTATTGCAGAGGAATTGCAAATGAAGAGAGAGAAAGGTGGGTCCGTTTGGATGAATATCTTTTCTAGGAAGTCAAAACCCAGGCTAGTGCAGAGCTGCTGTGTTGAGTGTGTCCCTATAGCCAGCTGATGTGCATTCGGTGAGTGGCCTTCCAGAGCCCCTTCACACCGCACTACAGAGACTTGCATCTCTTTATCTGCGAGGCCAGCCTTGCATGCGGCTGGGCTGACCATGAAAAACTAAACATCCTTGTCAGACAGTAAATTCCATTAAGGCAGGAAGTATTCCCATCCTTGGGCATAAATTCTGAATGTTTAGTTCAGAACTCTGCACCTCATGGCCACTTAATAAATATTTGCTGACTTGTTGACACATTACTGAGAAAAGATGCATCCGTGAAAATGAGCATGCACAGCATTTATCTGGACGACCTTGGGCCCATTTGCTACTCTGCTTGGATTACTGTTTCCTCATCTGTAAAAGATACAGTGCTTAACATTTATTGAGTGCTAACCTTAAGCCAGCATTGAGCCAAGTGCTTTACAGTCCTGATCTCAGTGAATTCTTCAAACACATCCATAGAGCATGCAGTATTATTGTTTTACAGACAAGAAGATTGGAGTGGGAAGAAGCCCCAGGTCACTGAGTGTGTAAGTGGCAGACTGATAACATGAAGGCAGCGGTCAATTTACCTAGTAGCCTGTAGTAGGGATAACAAGAGCACTTGTAACGTAGTCCTTGTGCACTCAGGTGACGGGTCTCTGGGTCACCTATTGCTGAGGAATGAGTTGAGCAGGTGGAAAGCAAAGCCTTTGCATTTGGGATGCATTTGGCTGTGAGAAACAGGACATCGCAGCAACAGAGCAGGCAAGGGCATGGGCTTTCCGCAGAGGGAGGTCTTGCAGCTGCACCTTTGGGCAGGAATCTCCTTTAGACTCTGGTAGAAAAAGCTCTCTTTTCTTTGGCCTCAAGACATGTGAGGGTCCTGGCTTTCATGTGGGCTTCACTTCCTGGCTGCCATATGGCTGCCTGGGAAGGCCTTTCCCTGGAACTGCTAATAATCACTTTCCATTTCCTGGAATTTCCAAAGCCTATGTCTGTGCAGCCAAGCCACGAGTAACTAACTAGACAAACAATGGTTTGAGATTAAAAAGTTACTCTTGGTGCAACTCCTGATGGTTCCCTTCATTACTTCTAAGGAACTTTTTGTTCTTCGCATCAGCACTCAGAATGGAGACCATGTAATACATGGCTGGCTGCTGTTACTTACAGCAGTCCATGTTTGACACTAGGGCTTCTACTGTCTTCTTTTAGGGGGTCCCCTGAAAGGAGGTGCAAAAGCCTCTACAGCTACCCTGGACAGTCTCTTTGGGGCCAGCAAGAAGGTTCTCATTGAGGCCCCACTGCCCCATGGCACTGCATACCCTCCCAACTTGTCTCTTGTGCTCTAATCCACCCTGCTTCTTACCACCAATTGAAGCTGCTTTCATTACGTCTTCCTTCTGCTCACAGAATGTGCCTCCTTCTTCTCTGGATAAACTCCAGACTGTTCAGCAGGGCTTTCCCATCCTCCACTTGCAGGCCCTGCTGTCCCTTCTTCGCTCTCCATTCCCCAGCAAGAGCCTCTCCATCCCACTAGCAGCTGTGTCCTGAGTATCCACAGACACTTCTGCTTCCGCTGCTCTGGGCTTCTCTTCACTTCCTGTTCTCTTTCCTTGCAGAATCCCCTGGGGTCTTGCCTTCCCCAGGCGCCTCTTTTCTCTGCTCCCAGATACTCTATAGTCCTTACCATTTCCACTGTTAGCAACAGCTGAGCAAATGGTAAATGAGATTATTACTTGTATCTCTTGGATTATATGTTTCCTCTGTATATTGTCCAATGAAGAATTGGTGATGCTTGTCACAGTATTATGAGCAACTTCAGACACACGGGGGCTACATTAGTAACCTATTCGACATCTCATTTCTTTGATGATAGTCTCTGATTTCATTCAGCTCATAGTGTGCCCCACCCGGGTGGTTTATCCTTAAGTGTCAACTAGTCACACACTGGTACACCTTTGCAGCCAATAGTAGCAAGGCAACATGGGAGTGTAGCACAGGTCTCTGAAAAGGGCTTTCTTTCCTGACAAAGGGCACAGTGTTTTGAGGAGACAGTTCATGGGCACTGAACATTTCACTTTTCCTGCCTTACTCTGATGAGGACGTTTCCAGCCCATACTGATCATTTTGCAACCTTGAGGCAGCAAGCCTGGGGTGGGAAGTCCACATATGGGACTTGGTAAATAGCAGGACAGGAGGAACATGGCTTCATTGGACCACTGTGTCAAAATGCAACTACTGCTCAACTTCCTGTATATGAGATAATTAAACATTTAAATACTTAAGGCATTGTTTGTTGGATATTCTGCTACTTGCACTGGAATGCGCTCCTAAAGTTGTACAATTAGCTTCATATTTCTGAGGTTTTGGATACTGTATGAACATTATAACTAATCAAATAATTTGGAGTTATACAAGAGAAGATGTGGTATACCCATACAGAAGAAATACTCATGAAATTAATAACATATATATGTGGATCTAGGTATGATACTTCATTTATAATATTAGTAAATTTTTCAATAGCAAAGTTAAAAGTGTTAATTCATAACTGTACGAAATTAAATAATAGTCAATCAAGCAAAGGAAAATAAAGGAAGTGGTAGAAAGTGTATTAATCTCACTAATTGGAAAGAAAGATACTTAGGTTTGCTTTAAGAAAACATATTTTTTACTCTAAATAAAATTCAACTAGTATTTGTACATTCATTTTATTTGCAAAGGAAACCTTCAATGCCTTGGGCTCTTGTTTCCTTGAGAAGGGGTCTGTTAGAATAACATCCTTGGCCTTGCGATGGAAGGAGTGTTACCTGCTCAGTGAGTTTAGAACATTCTGGGGATGCTCTGTCCAGCCTCTCTCTGCTTTTCTGTCTCTAGTGAAGCAACTTACGCTCTGCATGTGAACATCTCTGCTAGCCTATGTGGAAGAATTGCACGGGCCTTGGTCTGCCCCTGCATAGGTGAATCCAGCAGTTTGAACAGACAAGTCCAGACCCAAGGGGATGTGTGAGGAAGCCCAGTGTGGCCATTCATCAGGCATGGCCCTCTAATTCAGCTTTATTGGTAATTCGGTTGATATTTGATCTTTATCAGTTTCTCTCCTGTGTCTACTTCTCAACTAGTTCCAAACATAGGAAGAGAAAAAAAAAAGTTTATTACTCAGTGACCTGGAATGCCAACTTAGAGTCACAAATGTGTAATTCTCCTGGGATATTTCTTCCTTCTGCCCTAGACAGGCCAATCTTCTCCTTTTGGAATCATAACAATTATGTTTTATCTATTTAGTCACTTTTTATTTAATAAAATGTGTCAAGCATCTACTTTATATGCTAAGAATATATGCCAGTGATGTAGCAGTCAATAATAACAGGCATGACTCATATAACTCACAAAAAATAGAGAGGCACAAAAGAATAGGTTCCATGAAAACAAATAAAGGATGTGAATTAATTTGGGAAATCAATAAAGCTTCTCCAATAAGGTAATAAGCAACAAGCTGAGATGGGAAGAATTAATTGTAACTAACTATGAAGGGGCAGGAAAAAATATTCTAGGCATATGCAAAGGCCCTGTGACAAGAAGGAGCATCAAATGGAAGGGAATGAAAGGAATCCAGAGCAGATGGAGGAGAAGGAGACAGAGTGACCTTGGAGATAAGGTTGAAGAAGTAGATAGGGGCCAAATCACACAGAACCTCAGAGGCCACACCAAGTAAGGAGGTGGCCTTTATCCTAAACAATGAGAATCCTATCTACTTGGCTGAGCTCAGATGACAGTGGTTTGAGCAAGGGTGGTGGACAGAGTTAGAAGGAGGCACATGGGAGATAATGGACAGAACTTAGTCTTAGGGGGATGAGAGGGCAAGAGGAGTCAAGGATGACATCTAGGCGTCTAGCTTATGTGACTTGATGGGTTAAGAGCACATTAATGGTAGAAAAAAGCCTTGGAGAAAACCATGTTTCAGAGGAATGGTGATGAGTTTAATCTTAGACCTGTTGAGTCTCACTCAGATCTACTCCTTTTGGAAGTAGAAGAGGCGATCCAGTAGTTAATTGATTCTCTACCCCCCTGGCCTGGAATGCAGATGGCTGTCTGAGCTGAGTGCGTGCGTGCGTGCGTGTGTGTGTGTGTGTGTGTGTGTGTGTGTGTGTGGTATGTGAAATTATGCATGCATGGTAATTGAAACTATAAGGCTGAATGAGCTTATTTGGAGAGAGCTTATAGAAAATAGAGGCAAAGACCAAGATCTGGTGAATTCTAATATTGACTGGCCAGAAAGAGAGGAATTTGCATGAGAAGTGCAACAGTGAGAAATGATACTTTGGCTTACTTTTTATGCATAGAACAATGGGAGTCCAAATGTAGAGATACTGAGGTCTTTGGGCTTCTGTCTATGGCCATGTGAGTTGGCTGACTTTGAAGAGGAGCCTGTGGTTCCAGGGATGGCTGCTGTGTGAGTCCAAGCTCTTGGGGGTTTCTTAACAAGAACCCCCTCACAAGGCTGCTTCCTCCAGTTTCCGACTCGCCACACCCTGGAGATACCACAAAGCCTGCCTGGGCCCTCAGACTCTCAGCTGTACCTACTGAATCACAGGTGCTCATAGGTCTGTGGGTCTCAGACCTCACCTGTCCACCGGGGTGCGTGTGAAAGTGCAGGGGCCTGGCCTGCACCCCAGAGTTTCTGCCTGAGCAGATGTGAGTGGAGCCTGAAAAGCTGCATTTCTAGCAAATTCTCAGCTGCTGGTGGCTCAGTACCCACACGTTGAGAGCCACTGATCCAGGGGAAGTAGTTAGATGGACAGGAAGAATGCATTCTAGTACTCCTTGGGACATTAGGGTGAATATACGAACAACAACATTCTATATCTAAAAATGGAAGGGAAGAATTTGAGTGTGTTCATCATGAAGAAATGATAAAAGTGCAAGGTAATGGATATGCTAGTTACCCTGAGTCAATCAGTACCTAGTATAATACATGGATCAAAGCATCACATTGTACCCTATAAATATGTATAAATATTATGTGTCTACTGAAAATTTTTTTAAAAAAATATGACCTTCCCCTCTTGGATCATAGCCGTGTGATTTCTCACTGTTTGGGAACTTTCGAATGTCCTTAAATTGACCTTTTTCCCACATGTTTTCTTGTGGTCAAAGACAGGGTTGTTCTAAACCCCCTATTCTACTATTGCCAGAAGAAAAATTTTCAAGCTAATAATGATGGCTAGGATTTACTGAGAACGTGCCGCGTCTCCTATTACGTGTGTGATAGTGGTTGAGTTGCACACCTCCAGGGGGCGCTGTTTACACTGCGTTTCAGCTGAATGTCAGTGAAGTGACCCAGCATGGTCCAGAGCAGCACCTCTCTGCAAGTGTGTTACCTTATTCACCTTCACAAAGCTCCTACTTCTATCCCTATTTACAGAGGGGGAAGTGGAAACTTAGAATGCATAATTTTCCTAAGGACACAAGGTTGTACATGACAAAGGTAAGCCTAGTCATAAGACTGCTAAGACTTATTTCTTAGTATGTAGAAACAAATTTTGTACTAAATCTTTGAGCTTCCCACTCTCCCCTGTCTGTAAAATGGGCACAATAAAATTTATTCTCAACCTCATAGTTGGCAGAATAAATTAATGAAACAGTGGTCTTAAACTCTTGAGAGACTTTTTGGGGATAAGAGAATTAACTTTTATTATCCTGGTTCTGTTCAGGAAAGTGGCTTTTTTCCACGAAGGTATAAACACCTCCAGTTGTTAGGCAAGCAAATGAAGAGGATCAATGAAGCAGGGAGAAGGCCAAGGCAGGTGTTTCAAATAGCACTGTGGAGTGGAGGCGAGAGGCAGCCACCTTTCAAATGGCTCCATACTTTAAAAAGCAATTGCTTTAAAAAGCAACAACTTCATCCGTTGAGTGGAGAAAGACCAAGTGTTCCCTCTGCTAATTTCCCTCTGTTCCTTAAGGACATCAGGTGTTCATTTCATTTCTTCTTTCACTTCGTCTTCTCCCTAAGTGACTGCAAAGTGTTCATTTTAAACAAGTAAGGACTTTGAGAGTCCCCAGATCCTTTGGGCATTAATATGGCAACCTCTATTTACCTAGAGGTGACAATTTTGAATCAAGGCTGGGTCATTCGTGACCCCAAGTCGAATGACTTGGCAGCTGTTGGCTATTGCATGGTTTCTAGGAAGTTTATGGATGGGCTCAGCTCACTGGCTGGTCCACATTGGAGTGGGCATTGCCAGCCACTGCTAGGCTTTCTCAGCACTGAGGGAAAAACCTCAACTGGAAGATTTACCTCAGGGGTACCACAACGACTGTTTACAGAATGTAAACATGTGATGAAGGAGCAAGGGTGGGAGTAGATTGGAAAAGGAGGAGCCGTTGTATTATTTTTCCACCTTCTTGACAAAAAAAGAGAAGATACTGCTTTTCCTGATTTTTGTCATTTGCATTTGCAATTTTACTCAATAAGAAAGAGGTGACAATTTCCAGCAGGGAAATGTTACAGGGAATGTTGTGCCAAGGTAACTTCTTTCATTTTTTGGCTAAAGACAGTCAGACTCCAGAACAGATAGGTGGGGAAAGGGGACAGGGAAGAATGGGCAGGAACGTGCAGAGAGGTGGGCACCTTCATCTCTTCTTTAAATGCACAAACATTCCTGTAAACCTCAATGACCCAGCGAAGCAAGTCCTGTGCTTTCTCTTCTGCTAGATTCCCTCCCACCTGGTTCCCAGCTTCCAACAGGAAGGCAAGGTCTCTCTCAATGCTGTGCTTATCTCTATGGGGTCCAGGTCAAGGACAGGCATGGATGTAGACACCATCCACTGCTGCTTTCTGCTGGAGTTTACTGTTTATTATTGTATCTGGATAGAGGCACTTCTGGACTAGTCATGGCTCAGGAAACAGAGCTACCCTCCCTCCAAAGAGGCAGTTGAACTGTGAGCTCTGTTTCTGATTTTTAGTTACTACACTGTCCTTCTTACCAAAGGCCTTGCCTGAGTCCAAGGGCCTTCCTGGATTTTTGTCTGTACTTCTGAATCCTTGCTATGCTGTCAGTAGAATACAACAAGATAGGATGTCTGTATTTCAGTGAGCCAAGATGTGCGTGGGGTTAAGAAGGTAAAGAGCACGTAAAGAGCCGGACTCGCTCTTCCATTTCAGGGGTGAATGAGGAAGACAGACCAATGGGGTAGGGAGTGTGCAGAGCTTTGTTAGGGTGAGGGAGGGATTGTGCACGTATTTTTAATTTGAGACATGGCGAAGAGAGGGAGGAGGGAAATGCTCAAGGCAGAAGGGGAAATACTTTTTAGACAAGTGCCACAGAAAGGAAAAAGGCAAGGAGTCCATTGCACAGGAGGAGGAGGAGGAGGTGCTGCTGACAGAGGTGAGCATAGAGGGAACAGGGGTACTGTCATGGATGTATCTCAGATGTGGAGAGGGAAATCACTGGCCACTTCACCAGTGATGAGCTTGATATGGCTTGAATGTGAGCCCTGAGTTCGGGGCTTAGAAGCTTAATCCCCAGTGTGACAGTGTTGAGGTGGGACCTGGAGAAGTGATTAGTCCTTAGGGCTCCAAAGGTAGAAGTGGATTAGTTCTGATTATAAAAGGGCCTGGGGCTGGAAGAGCATCTCTTGTTCTCTCTTAGTCTGTCTGCCATTTTGTTACACAGCAAGGAGACCTCCGCCAGATGTGGCCCTTGGTCTTGGATTTCCTAACCTCTAGAGTGGCGAGCCAAATCTACTCCTACTGTTGTAGACTGCCTGGTCTGAGGGATTGTGCTATAGCAGCGCAAAATGGAACACGGTAGAGCTCTGTTTCCTTTATGAGGTAGAAGGCAAGGATCTTCATGGACAGGTGTCGTGGGGCCTAAGGAATATGCTTGGGGACTGTGGGAAAAGGAAAAAGAAGGCATCTGAAGGGCTGCAGGAAGGGCTGGGTTTCCGTAGTTTTGCATCCTCTCTGTATATGAATGTTATCTTTAAAAGCCATCTCACTTGGCTTTTAGTCATGCAGACAGGTCCCTGCTTTATATTACATAAGGAGACTTGGCAGAGGAGAAAAAGCAGACTAGAAAATTCCAACCAATATATACATGGGCTAGGAGGAAAAAAATCTGACAAATAACATTGTCAAAAGTTTTCAAAGAAGTTTACAAAAAAGAAAAACAATCCTTTTTCTCTTGTTTAAGTCAAAACAGCATGGAAAATAATATTATAGTATTCAAACTCCATTCTCTCTGCTGGGGGTGATGCTTGAAGAAAAAGTGTATTCTGTGGTTAGTCAGATTTTAATTGGTCACAATATGAAGCAAAAGTTCAAAACTAAATACTAGAAATGTCCCCTCTGGAATATTTAATTAAAATCTGTGTGGGGGAAAAAGCCTCAAAATGACAGTTAGAGAATAATAGCAACAACAACAAAAGTCACTGGAAACCGAGACTTCAGGCAAGCAGATGACATTGAAATGAGTCAAGGATATGCCTGTTTGGGGATTTGGGGTGTTGGGGTGGTTATGGAGGTTACTCCGGGTCAAGGTTCCACCCCAGCTGGCGCACTGCCCCCTGCAAGGCTGTTTTTGCTCTGAGCTAAAGCGTGACGTGCGCAGAATTCATCTTAGGTACCTGAAGTCTCACCTTTCCACACCTCTTCTTAGCCTTTGCAGCTTCTCCTTCGACCCTAAGAATGTCCCATGTCTTTTCTGAGGCTGGTAGTCATAGAGAATTTGAATTGCATTTCCACTAAGGTAAAAATAGCTGAGGACAGAAAACACCAGTTACTTATCTCAGGAGTATTAGCATTTTAATAAGGCAGGTCTTAGGCAAAATAAATGTTACTGAATTCTGCAACAGTGTCACGTGGCTGGGAACTTAGTCTACTTACTTGCAAGAGCTGTTTTGAGACCACGCCACACTGTAGCCAGCAAGAAGCCTGGGTGAGACAGCTTGTAGAATTATTTGGGTCCTAGAAGGGAGCTTTGAAAGCTTAACAGTTGCAATGATTAAGATGGTCAAAATCCCCACAATAGAACCTATGGGCTCCAAGCTGTTCTTGGAGTTCTTCCACAGTTAGCATTCCATTTGGACATTTAACCGTCCATTAAACATCTTTGTTTTGCCTCAGAGGAGAAAGTGCATGTCTGGCAAGTGGAGTACACATGTGTGTTCATGTATGAGCGTGTGCACAGCTGTGCCCAGCAGCATGATGAGATGCTTGTGCAGCAAACACACCACAGAAGTCCCCGTGGAGTCAGTCCTTGTCACTTATTAACCTGGTCCTCACAGCCACTCCGTGAAGTGGGCACCAGTATCCCAAATTACAGAAAAAGGAGCTGAGGCAGAGCGCTGGAGTGGCATGTCTGTGTGCAGGTGGCCAGCAGTGCGTGAAGCGGGGGTTTAAACTCACAGCTTCCATACGGGGACTATGGTTGAGCTGCTGCACTCTGCAGACTGGCTTTGAGAACTGGGACAGACTTCACAGAGCCAGTTGTTTTAAATCTAGGTGTTTAAAGATGTGTTCTCCACTTTGAGATGGGGTGGGCAGGATTTGGTTTTCTGTGTACGTGAACACGCATGGTAAATTTGGGGCAATGCACTAACTCTCAAGGTGAGATGCATAGAATGTCCTGGGCGGCACCTCCTTTTACCCTCTAACGAGTCTGGTGTGAGCTAGTGTTGACATGGTCCCCTCAACCACGGGGGGCTATTGATGTAGGACCTTTCATGGCATGCTAAAGAGTTTGGATTTGATTGAGTGGGAAAACATGTGTGATGACCAAAATTGCTTGAGAAAAGGCCAGAGTGCCAGAGAGAGCTGCTTTATGGTATTAAAAGACTACTTTGTAGGATTGCTGTGAAAATTAAATGAAATGATTTAGAACATGTAGTAAAATGCTCAGTAATCATTAGGTCATCTTCTCTCTTTTTTCCCCTTACTCTTTCTCCTCCTCCTACTCTTCTTTCTCCTCCTTTTCTTTTATTCCTCCTTTCTTTCCTTCGTCTTGTCACTATTACTGGGGACCCTATTCACTCACCCTTCTCTGCAGCTCCTCCTCTCCTGCCTGACCTCCCTGAGGGTTGTGAGCTGACAGCCAGGGTGGAGGTGGGCACAGGCAGGATAGGGTGCCCACCCGAGATGAAATCCAGGGAGCATTCAAGGTCGTCCCAAGGTCGAGAGGGAGCCTCTGTGCCCTGGCTTTGTTTCTCAATCAGAAAAGCTCAGCAAACTCAGCAGAAGACTTCCTGTCACTTCCATCACTTGTTCACACAACCTCCACCTGGCATCTCAGGAAAGAAAAACCTCAACTACAACTGGAAGTTCATGTTTTACTTCTCCTAGCTGGGATTCCAGACAGGAGCAGTTACCAATACAAATAGTACAAAGCCAGAGTTTAATATTAATATCTAATAGATTCAGCATCACACATCAAACACAATGTGGTTTTTTTGTTTTTTGTTTTTTTTTTTTGGTACTGGGGATCGAACTCGGGTCCTTGCACTTGCGAGGCAGGCAGCGAAACCATTGAGCTAAATCCCCGGCCCCACAATGTGTTTTTGAAGTGATATCAAATAATGCTTCTATTCTTGATTATGTTCTCTTTGTTCTAGGGCAGCAGAAAAGAAGTGAGAGAAATAGCCATGGTCATATTATTTGGGGAGTTGTTAACGGCAAGCCAAACAGTGAGTAAGGAGAAGGCTGGGGAGATGATCGCCTTTTAAGCACCATCAATGCACCCGGGACCTGGGATACAGTAAGTGAATCCTTCTGAAAATCTTATGAGTAAGGATTATTATGCCCATGTTACAGATGTGAAAACTATGCTCAGAGGTTAGTCAAAGATTATACCCACAATAAGTGCTAGAGCTGGGATCCAACTCCAAGTGCTTCATAAGAACAGTCACATTTTTGCAAACATTAACACCCCAAAGTCATCACAAAAAATACACAAAGATAATTTCATAGTGCCAGGTCAGCCTGACATTGTGCCTGCTTATGGCTTATTTTGAGTAGGAGGAAAAAAAAACTGTCAAGAGAGGATCAATAAAGCTCCAAACAAGCATCTGGGATTGAAAACTTGGAGGGAAGAAGATATTAATTACTAAAGTAACTGAGCAAACAGTACAGTGTGGTAGAGACTGGTAAGTACCATGGAGAGAAATAAAGCAGTGAATGGATGGAGGGCTTTGGGTGAATTTGATTCTATTTGAAATTAATCGACAGTGTCAATATTAATTGACTGCTTTGTTCTTCTAGACAGTTATATGCATGGTGCGATGGTTGTATCTGTTTTGCTCCCAGAATATTTTCAGTGCTTCTACCAGGGCCTGGCATGCAGCAGGGTTTCAATTAGTATTTATTTAATGAACAAATGAATGAACGTGCCCAGGAACTTGAGTGAATATGTAGGGAAATTCACACAGGGAGTCATCATTTGGAAGGTAAGGTCAGAGGCCCAGAATCATGCTGGGCTTTCTCTGGTCCTAGCATGGTTTTCCAATTCCAAATTCTGAAAACTTAGGAGAAAAGACTGCTGGGAAGTGTCAGACAATATTAAAATGAATGACAGAGGAACAGAAAAGAAGACAATGGAGAGCCCAGATTGAGGTTCCGGAGTTGGGAGGTCCTCCCTTGGTCTTGCTCGTGAAGGACTTGGGTTGTGACTTGGGGCACCAGTGCATGGCTATTGTTAGAAAAGATGCTGATTTTGCAGTGACTCAACCACTTTACATGCTCCTTTATCAGGCAGACGTGTCATTTGCCTGTTGTTCAGCCATTCGTCAAGAAGTAGCAACTTGGTAACTACAGAAAAGTGATAGAGACCCTAGCCTTTCTGGAGAACCAGGTTGCTATTTGCAGGGAGCTTCTTGATCAGTTGGTTTCCCTATTACAAGGTGGACTTGAGTAAAAGGCTAGATTCAGAGTATAAGCCAGCTCCTGGGTTCAGTTGGGTAAACAGATTGCTTATCCAGTCATTCATTTCTTGTTATTTCAAAAGGAAAACTGACTGTATTTGGTCAGCTTGTGTGCATAAAATATTAACTATCTAGTCTCTTCTTTTCCACTTGTGGAAAGTGGCCATAGTCACATGTGCCAGGGCTGGGATAAATTGAACTAAAATTACAATGCTTTGTCAGGTTGCAAATAACAGAGACACGAGTGGTCTAGTTCTATCCCTGGGGGCTTAGTGCAAGCATTCAGAGGGAAGGAAGGAAGAAGGGAAATCATCTCCGGGTCCTGCAGGGTGCTGGGACTGCAAGCAAAGCTGCAGACTGAAGCAGGCTGGAATCTGAGTTCTTCTACTTGTAAGACTCGTGACCTTGGGCAAGGAGCAAATCTCTTCACTTTCCTCTGCCATTTAAGGGAAAGAATATCAAACCTCCTAGAGTTGTTAGGCTTAAATGAGATAAAGCAGGTGAGACCCTGTGGCGCCTGGCATATATGATGCTCACCTGAAAGTGCCACCTCTTGTTGCTCTGTTGTCATCATTCACCTAATGAAGCATCCAGCCTCAGTGGTGGCAACCAGACAGCCTCTCTGCCTGTTCTACTGTTGGGACCTCAGAAGTGGACGCCCTTTCCTGGCCCACACCTGGAACTCAGCTCTCTGACTTTGACACAGTATCTCCTCTCCAATCCTCTAGTTGGTTTGCTCCCCACAAGAACCTCCTCTAGCCATCCTTCCTCTCTTTTTTTTAAATTAAAAAAATTTTTTTTTGGTACCTGGGATCAAACTTGGGTCCTTGCGCTTGTGCAGCAGGTGGCGAAACCACTGAGCTAAATCCCTGGCCCTCCTTCTTTTTTAAAGAAGTTAATTTTATTGGTACACTTTTGCTATACGTAATGATCACATTTATCATAAGGAACTTCTTATTCTTAAAAGATACATGTGGATACATGCACACGCACACACACACACACACATGCACACACGCACGCACGCACTGGAAATACCAAATGCACACCAAACAAATGCAACTATCCTTTCCCTTCTCAGAGAAACCAAAAGAGATCAGAAAGGAATTCCCTCAGGCTGTTGGCAGGAACCTGCAAGTTACCTGCCTCTGTCACCACCTCACTTCCCGGCTCCTGGTCTGTCAAAGGAGTCCTTCCTGTCCAGCTCAGTCCCACTCTGGGCTCTAAATCTCACCTCCTTTTACCTCTGAAAAACCTTTCCCTGTCATTTGTAATGTCTTTCAAGCCTCTTTCCTTTTCCTATACACAAGGTCAAACTGCTCTCCCCTTTAAAAGTCTCTCCCATTCATTTCTCACTCCCACCTCAATCAGTGTCTTTTCACTCCAGCCTCACCCTCACCTCACCATTCAACCCCAAATACCCCACCAAAGTCACAAGTAGCCTAGAGTTTGCCAAATCAATGGGCACTATGCAGTGGCATTCAACTTATTTAAATATTCCTTCTTCCCAGACAAACATACCTATCTTGAGGATGGTCTTCTGATCTTCCTACTTCTCCAGCTACTTTTCAGTTTCCTTTTCCAAGTTTTCCTTCTCTTTGGGGATTTTCAAATCTCTTTAATATCCCCACTTGCCATTACTTTCACTGCCACAATCTCAGTGGAGTGCACTGGCTTCTTCCATCTTGACTAACTCCGTACACTTCTGAACAGTGTAGACATGAGCACTCTTTCCATACAGCTGCACATTACTGGGGTCACTTCTACCCAAACTCCTTTAATGGCTTCTCAGTATGCTTAGAAAAAATAGAGAATGATCTATGGGCCTTGTGACAGCCTGGAGGCTCTGCACACTCTCCACAGCCTCCCTCTTCAGTCTCACCTCAGACTTCCTCATTCAGTTTCTGTTCTGGAGTTCCTGAGTTTCTCTTGGTCCCCCAAATGATCATGTTTCTTTCATCATCAGGGCCCTTGAGTGAGCTCTTCTCTTTGTTTAAATTCTCCTGCCCTGCTCTTTGCCCAAGTTTTTCTCATCCCTAAGGTCAAAACTTCCTCAGAGAAGTTTCCGAGAATTCCTCAGGACGAGATCAACTCTTTCTGTCGAGGCTCCTGTGGTACTATGTGCGTCTCCTTCATAATGGTTACTGCAATGGACCCTCCATGTGGTTTTTTACTTAATCTCTCTCTGCTGCTGCTTCTGCTTCTACTTTATAAGTTCACGAGGACTTATTTAAGGCTGTATTTCACAATTGCACCTACAGCACCTCCAACAGTTCCTGGGCCACGTAGACTAATGGAATGAGATAATAAACCAAGTTCAATTTCATTACTTTCAGGACAGATCGGCAAAACTGTTGCATATAATAACATATAATATTTTGTGCTTCCAATGTTCAACTCAAGCTGCTGGCTCCTCTAACTCCTCTCTTCTCTCAACCCCTCTTCCTGAATTTGAGACTCTTCTCAGTTTTCAGCTGTTCATCCCCACTGTTTTTTTGTAAGTCCTGTTCTGTGTATGTTTTCTCCCAAGCTACCTCTAGGTCTCATAGCTCTTGTTGTCATCATTTCCTTACTTCATTAGTGTCAAAACCATAGAAGCTTTAAAATAGCATTTAGAGTTCTTTTTGAATTACAAAAACAATATTTATTGTAGTAACTTGAAAATATATTTAAAGAATGAGAAAATAAAAAATGATTCGGTCAAACCAGCCATAATCATTGGAACTATTTTGGCAGAGACCATATCAAATTTCATTCTGTGTATATACATACATTATTTTTAAAGTGTGGTGAAGTTTTGCTTTCCTTTTTAAATCCACATTTCTATCATGAAGATTTTCAAAATAAAACTATCTCATTAGTAATCATCGATTTTTGTCATTTTTATTTAATTTCCTTACTTTACATTTTTAGCATTGTAAAGCAAATCCAAGAGTTCAGAAAATTTCACCCTGAAAGACTTCAATCCAGAGTGTAGCAGGATGTATCTCTAACACAAAACACTTTTGAGGACTGTAACTAAAATGTCATTTTTATACTTAACAAAACCGACAGTAAATCTTCAGTTTGTTTCATATAGCACTTGGTCTATATTTTGTTTCTCTGCTTCAAAACCGTCTTTTCATCTTTTGCTTGTTTGAATCAGAATCCAAGGACTACATATTGTATTTGATTTAGATAAACATATTTAAAAATTAGGAACACGTTGTGCAAGCTGTCCATACTTGAGTTTCAAACTTTAGTGTATAATGCACATTTTCTTATATATTAAAGATTTTTCTTCAAGGATTACCATGTCTACATCCCGGCCCATACTTTTTGTATCTAGTATCTTATTATGGTGCATTTAGTTTGTTTTCATATTTGTTAGCTTTTTGATATTGTCAAGTTGTCCTCAGAAGAGATATACCAAATAATCTTCCCATGGGTGTATTGCTTGTAAACACTCATTACTGTCATTGAAAAATTGTTATTATTTTTACTAAAGCTAACAAATAAAAATAACATGTTATTGTTTTATCTTTCCTTAGTGGGTTAAACATGACTTCATTTATTTAATACCCATGTAGATTTCTTTGGAAAATTGCATGCTCATATTCTTTGTTCATTGTTTTAAATTTTTTCTTTTTCTTATGGACTTATGAGGGCTTGGTACTTTATCAAGGCTCTGTCATGAGTGTTGCTAGAGTTTGTCATTAACCCTTTTTTGCAAGTATATGTGTTTTGCCTTCTTTATATATTCTCAGTGAACACTAATTTTTAATCACTTGGGTTTGGGGCCCGTAATTGCTCAGGTATGTCCTTCTGTGATTCTAACTGAACTTCCCCCATCTTTTCTTATAGCTGTTTTGTTTTTTTTTAAATCTCCAGTCTCCCTTCTAATGCACTGTGGAGGCTGCTGCCTAATGAATACTTCCGTGATCGCCTTCATTCTATGGCTCCCCCATTCATGACTGAACAATGGACTCAGCCCAGCATTTAAGAGCATCACAGTCTGACTTAGACTCTCTGGATTTATTTCCAGCTCTTTTCCACAGGACCATCCCTGGCAGCCTGAATGGTTCTGCTCATCTCCCCATCACACTTCCCTTCAGATCCTGCTCTTGTTCCTCCTCCTGGACTCTCACTCCAGACTTCTCCTTCTTCAAGGGGCACTGGGGTTCCATCTGCCTCCAGAACTCTTCTGTGAGTTGCTTCCACCTGGAGATCTTTCCTTTCTCTCCCTCCACACTTACTCTCAGCTCTACGTGCCTTTAGTATCTATGAGTTGTTCAACAACAAGTTGAGCTTTCCTAATGGAAATTAAAAATCTGAAATACTCCAAGATCTGAAAGTTTTGGAGCACAGATAAGACACCACAAGTGGAAAATTCAACTGATGTCATGTGACAGGTTGTAGTCAAAACACAGATGCACTAAAATACTATAAGTGAAACATAAATGATTTTCATATTTAGACTTGGGTCCTTTTCCCAAGATATCTCATTATATATGCAAATACTCCATATATTTGCATTTATGTAAAGATTCCATATATTTGCAAATATATATATGTAAAACAGGGAAAAATCTGAATCATTTCTGTTGCCAAGCACTTTGGCTAAGGAATTAATCAACCTGTACTTAAATTTGATTTCCTCAATAAAAGTGTAATTCTCTTTCTCAGGGCAGGTGTGGTGTCATCTTCTTTTGGTTCTTCTGTAATGCCGGTGGCCACCCCATGCTCATTACTTACTAACTACAAGTTCTGGGTGACTTGACTCTATGTGGAAGATAGCACTACTCACTTATAAGAACAAAACAAATACTTTTATTCCCCTTGTGGTACAGGGGATTGAACCCAGGACCTTCATACTGAGCTACATCCCCAGCTCTTTTAATACCTTTTTTTTTTGAGACAGGATTTTCCTAAATTGAGGAGTTGTCCAATTTGTGCTCAGACTTGCCATCCTCCTGCCTCAGCCTCCCCAATGCTGGGATTGCAGGCATGTACCACCACACTCAGCCAAGGCCAGCTACTTTTGAACCATTTCCAAGGCAGTAATAAAAATGGTTACAGAACATCTCTAATCTTCAATCCCATCTTCCTTTGACCACCATCATACATATTAAACCACAAGTGATTGAGATAATATTGTCAGCCATGGTGGAATAGTATTTTTACCTGTACCCAAAGCAAACTGACTCACTGAAAGCAATTTAGTGATCTCGGTAGATGGATCTGCTTCACTGAAAGACAGCTTGGGCAGAGCAAAGGAAAATTTCTTTAAAAGCTGAACATTCATAGAAGCTGTATTTCTTTTGTTAGGGGTTAAAAAAGAGAAGCGAGCTCAGCTCTTGTTTAATAAAAGCTAAACATACAGGTTAAAAAAAAGGGAATCCATTGTTTATGCTCACACTGGAGGAGAATATTGAAAGTCAAGGGGTGTGTCCAGTGGTTTTGCAAAGAGTGCCTCTAGGGACATCTACAATCAATGTCGTCAGCAGAAAGTCACTGTCTTTGCCATAGTGAAGGGCAAATCAGCTCCCAAATGGCCTGCTTTTCTAGATTCCATGATGAACTCTGCTGCTGGAAATGTCTGAATCAAAATAGAATATTAAGAAGCCTAACTGACAATACAAACTTGAAGTATGAGAACATTGCCAGGGCTATATGGCGTGTGTTTAAAGAAAGGATTAGGTGAGCACACTTTAATGGAGCACTGGAATGATTGTTGTTTTGTTCACTGATATGTCCTAACTGCCTAAAACAGTGTTTGGCAGTTACTAGGTGCTTGATGAATTTTTGCTTAATTTAATGTAATTATTGTTATATTCTTGGCCCCATGGTTGAGTGCATAGTTGCCCATATGTGAATATGTGCATCTGAGTGGAAAGAAAGAAAAAACAGAAGCACATACTTACTCTTTGTGCTAGAATGTCCCAGAGAATGTATCATAACACAATGACTTTCAACTTAGGACGTTCTTTCATAAAGTATGCATTTAGTTGTTTGGGGAGGTGTCTAAAATGAACCAGGCAGTCTGGTGGACACCAGGGACACAGACGTGGCGTCCGCTTGCCCACGTTTACATCTGAGAGGGGATAATGAGCAAATAAATAAATTGTTGCAAAGCACATTTGGTACACGGTGGTAATTGAAAGGGACTTAGAAAGGATGGCTACTTCAGACATAGAGTATCAGGAATGGGGCCCCCAAGGAGATGCTGCTCAGGAAGTGTCTGAAGGTAGGGGGCCATGCAACTGGCTAGGCCAGAAGGAGAATGAAAGAAGTATGTCTGCTCTGCTATCTCAAGAGGATCCTTGTCCTCAACCCTTGTCCTGCTCTTTCCTCCAGCCTCTGCCAACCCTACCCCACATCTCTACCAGGTGACAGGAAGAGGCCAACTTGAGTTGGTTTAAGGGGGTTCCCAAATAAATTCTGTTAGTGCTCATGCTAACCTGGAGCACTGCATCCTGGCAGAGAAGGGCTGCGTCCCTCTTCCTGTCTGTAGTCTACCTCCATCCCTGTACCCATGGGTTGCCCAATGTACCAGGCCCGGTGGTCATGGATGTCAAGACTCTGCTACATAAGGATGGGTGGTGCTTGGAGTCCCAGGTTACCCTGCTCTTATCATTTCTTCAAATAACTCACTTGTCCAGCCTCCTGCATCTGTACAAGCAAGATGGTGTCACTAGTGAGGCCCTTGTTCCCTTCTCTATTTTGGAGGAAGTGGGGAGATAATGTGCTATGTTAAGCTTGTCTACCTGAACTTGAGGGGCCTACAGTTCTTTCCTGGTGTCCCCTGGCCTCAAGGATCAATTGAAGCTTTCATGTTTCTCTTGGCAGCCATTGCCTAGAGAAACAACTCCAGGTGGCCATGTCTTACCATTTGCAGACTTAATAAAACATAATAAGAGGGCCTGTTTTAGGAAGCGTCTTGTGTGTACCAGGGACTTGGGTCATCATGATCTCTTCCCCTTCTAACTCTAAGAAACAGTGGCAAATGATATCTTTGTGATGTCTTTAAACCTTTGAGTTTATTATTGAATGACCAGCTGCAATATACCAGCGACTGGGAATTGGGCTGGGGATTTAGCTCAGTGGTGCCGGCGCCTGCCTGGCAAGCATGAGGTCCTGAGTTCAATCCCCAGTACTGGAAAAAAAAAAAAAAGAACAGTTGCTGGAATAAAAGGATTAAGTCCTGCCCTCAACCCAGCAGGAGAGCCAGACCCATGGTCAAAAAAACCACAATGTAGTATAAAAAGCCAGTAATAGGGTTAAGTATAGGGGCCAGTGGTATGAAAGAGGCAAGGGCAATTCTGCCCAGGAGTTAACAAAGAGTTCACTAAGATGATGCTTGTGCCCGGCCACAAAGTCCAAGTGGAAGTTTGGGGGGGAAACAGGGAGCAAGAGGACATCAGAGGCAAAGAGAGTCCGAGTCAATCTCAGGATCAAACCCGGCTCTGCCAAATCCACTTGTAGGAAAAGAATAAGACACTCAGCCCCTTTGGGTCTCTGTTTCCCTCTTACAGAGAAAATGTGTTACACTTGCTACCTACGGGAGTTCACTGGCTGGGATGACTGAGGTTGTAGCAGCAGAAGCTGGTCAAGTTTCCTTGCTTCCTTGGAAAAGCATGAAACTCCTGGCCCTCCTGCCCTCTGCAGTGGGAAGGGCTTTTGCCCCTTCACACTTACAGAAGCCCATTTAGTAAATGAACATCAGAGCGACAGAGAGGTTGGAACACAGCTTGCTGTTGTCATCAGCTTGGCATTCTCAGCGAGCACACACCCAGGTGCCTGGCAGCCGCTAGAGAGGGGCTAACTGTCCTCCCATTCCGTCCTCTGATTATAGGGATCCTCAAAACAAAGAATGTGGTGAGGGGGAATCTCAGGGTTGTTTTCATTTGCATCTCTCGAATGACCAGTGATGTTGAACATTTTTTCATATACTTAATTGCTATTTCTACTTCTTTGAGAAAGAATGGCTGCTCTCAAGAAATCAACCAATAACAAATGCTGGCTGGGCTGTGGGAAAAGAGAAACACTGCTCCACTGGTGGTGGAATTGCAGACTGGTGCAACCACTGTGGAAATCGGTATGGAGATACCTCAAAGAACTAGGATGGAAGTCCCACTTGACCCAGATGTTCCCCTGCTGGGTATCTTCCCCAAAGAATTAAAAGAATCATTCCACAGTGATATATGTGTACCCATGTTCATAGCATCACAGTTTGTAATAGCTAAAACTTGGAAACAGCCCAAATGCCCATCAACTGGAGACTGGATAAAGAAAATGTGGGTTTTAAAAAAAAATAAAATGGAGTACTACTCATCCATAAAAAATGAGAAATTAGAGACATTTATAGCTAAATGGATGCACATTGAGGTGATACTCTTAAGTGAAATAAACAGGACATACATGTGTAAATACCGAATAGTTTCTCTAGTGTGAGAAACTGAAAGTGTAAATAAGAACTAAAAGGTATAATAGATAATGTGAAATAGGAAGAAAAGAGGCAAAGGGGAAGTGGAAGGGGTAGAGGAAAGGAAAGAAGGGAATGAAATTAATATGAGAAAATGAAAAAATGGAGACAAAGTCTTTGTAAATAGGGAGGGTGGAGGGGTTGAAGGGAGAGCAGGGGAAGGGGGAAAAATAAGAACCAAGAGAGATTATGTAAAGGTCCAAATTTCCAATGATGAATGTCATCATACTGTATACCTAAAATGTGCCAATAAATTAATTTTTAAAAAATCACCTATCAGCTCTTTAATAAAAGATAATCACATCAACATTCTCTTCTTTAAGCATATATTTTAGAAAAATATGGAGACAATAAAAACGTGCAATACTAACTGCTGTAACCTATCTTTTGCACTCTTACTGATCGAGCATACCTAATTTGAAAATCTAAAATGTTCCAAAATCTGAAGCTTTTGAGCATCAATATGTCATGTGAGAAATGACTTAATGTGGCAGGTCTCCATTAAAACACAGGGGCACTAAAACTACTGTATTAAATTATCTTCAACTTGTATGTACAGGGTGTGTGTGCGAGTGTGTGTCTGAAATATAAATTAATTTTGTGTTTAGACTTGAGGCCCATCCCCAATATCTCTCATTTTATATTCTTATCCCAAGAATTTTGGATAAGGGATATTCAACCTGACTGTGAAAAGAGTTTGTCATCAATACTCTTCTGATCACTTCTCTATCATGTTCTGTACATTACTTAGTCATTTGTCCCTGAGCAGGGAGGCTGTGTTTGAGTTTGTCACAATCATAAACAACACTGTGATGAACATCTTAGACCTAAGTCTTTGGGCATGTAGATGATTATGCTAAATCTGGGAAGGGTGTTTAGCAGGTAGATTGTATTTGAAATAAGCCTTCTGTACAGCCTTGTGAACAGCAGCTCTGTTTAGAGAGCTGCTTCCCTTGCGAGTGTGCAGGGGATGATTGGCCAAGCTGAGACCAACAGCATGCCCCACCGAGCTGCATCAGCCCTGCCACCTGGCACCTCCCCATGTCCTTGGAAGCCTGCCTTGGGGCTGGGGCCTCTTGGTTAAGAGAGAAGCCTTGTAGGGTGGAAGGCACCATGGGGAGGAGGGCGAGAGGGACCTCAGCAATTTTTTATGACACCAGGCTTCTGTTTGATGCTTTGGATAATTAAAAACAGACCCCCACCCAGGCTGCATCTTTAGTCTGAAATGTACTGCGTGTGGATTTTGGAATTGGCTCCTGAGGGACAGGGCGGAAACACAGTCCTCCGGGACAGCTCCACGAGGCTGGAGAAAGTGCTCCAAAAGTGTTATGCGGAGATGAATCCTCCACAGGCGGTGCTCGGGTGGATGACCTCATAGATCCTTCCCATCTGTAATTCCTGGGATGATCAGAACAGATTTGAGGCTGTGACCAGACTCAGAACACAAACATTTAAAAAATAAACCAGCCCCTGTGGAGTTATGGACACATCTTCTTTCTCTAGATTTCAGCCTGAAAAACCTGACTGTTCTGCCTGGTATTTGGAGCAGCAGCCCCCCTGTCCTTGCTGTCTAGGCGATGACACACATCCCAGAGCCCATTCTTTGCACTGCCAGGGTTCCAGACAGCCTCCTCCTGTAGTCCTGCCTGCATGGGGAGGTTGGGCATGAATGCATACCACACTACGGCCACCTTTGAGAAAGTGCTCCCCAATATACTTGGCATTGTTGAGGTGGAGCCACAGACTGCTCCTCCTTGGGGCCTTGACACATGTTCTCAGCTGTTTCTCCCTTGGAGTGGAAACCATTGCCATGGCAGGAATACAGGTGCGGTTGTGAGATGCCAGTGAGGCCACCATACTGCTGGTACAGGCCTGGCCTGAATTTGTCCAACCCCATTCATTCAACAAACATTTACTACTAGAATGGTGTAACTTAGCTGATCACTAGAATCTTTGAAAGCGAGAATCTTTATCTAATTTGTTTACTGTTCTATCCCCTGGGATGTAGTGTGCCCTCAATAGGTATTTGTTAAATGAATGAATGAGTGAATGAATGAATGAATGAAGCATCAACTATGGCAAAGACTGAGCTAGACCCCAGGAAAGCAGCATGGTATTGTGGAAAGGCATTGGAGTTGCAGTCACACAGACCGGGGTTTCAGCTTATGTCTAGAACTTCCATTTCCTCTTCTAAACAAACAAAAGGGAAATAATAGTGCCCACCTCCTAAGAGGCTGCAGTGATTAAATCTATTGGTCAAGTGCCTTGCACGGCACCAGGACTGAGGAGGTGTTGAGTGGTACTTTTTATCTTTCTCCTTAGGCACATTCTGTACCATGCGTCTCCCTGAGGAGTGGGCCAGACAGAGAAGATGCTGAAGAGGGGAGAGCTGGCTGTTCATGGTTCCCCAACCCTCCTTCCCTTGTCCCCATGGAAGGAACCTCCCTGCTCACACCAAACCATCCATCTCTTCCCAGGCCACGCATGTGGAGCTGAGAACTGAGAGGAATCTACTTCAACAGCAGCTGGTTCATATCCTAGTTTCAGCCCAGACACAGGGAGAATTAAGGAAGGAGAGGAGGGGAGGTTTTCGTCTCAGTCTACAAAGAGTGAAGCCCTCATTTTTATTATGTGCACTGGCACATTGGCTTGGCAACTGATGCATTCCTTTTATAGCATTGCTCTGCATAAAACGGCATGATTCCAACTTATGGCACACTGGAGTTTGATTATATTTAAAAGTCAAACATGGAAGATATCCACTGTCCACATCAGGGAGGGAGGGAAGCTGTGCCAGGAATCACTGTTCTTTGCACACTTACATTCCTCAAACTAACAGCTCATTTGCTTAAAGAAAAGTTTCCACATTGAGTAGTGGTCATGAGTGAATGCGAACTGATTATATTTCACAAGAATGCCTGAATTGCCTAAGCCTTATATTTCATACCAGAAACCTAAGCTGAAATATTTTCATGTGGTAATACTTCCGATAGAGGCAAAATAATTTAAACAAATAATTAGCCTTGAGAATAAAAGTGTACACAAAAGCACAATTAATGAATTTACTAATTGTTCTTCCCTGCTGTGGACATGGCTCAAAGTTGAATTTTAAACTCTTGCATAAATATAAACTACTGTACCAAACCACAACACTGGATGACTCACTATTAGTCATTAATGTTGCCTTAAAACAAATTTGAGCTCTCAGAGAAAACGCCTTCACCTAGGCAGATAGTATTTTGAAAATAAGGCAAATCTTGGATGATAAACTGTTCTTTGAGTGTTTGGGAAACACACACACGAGAGAGAGAGAGAGAGAGAGAGAGAGAGATTGATTAGTGGATTTTAATGCCCTATGTGAATATCAGACAGGCAACATTTCTCTCATTCAAAATTGTCCATTAGCAGAACAGAAATTCGGTCTGTCTTGACCATGTGGACAAAAGTGTCCATCTCCCGCTCTGAAATGGAATAAAAATCTGAACTGAGGAGCCTTCTGCATCTGATATTCTCTCTCTGATGGAGGCAGCTCCCTCTCCTCCCCCTCCTCCTCCCCGTCCTTTGATTCCTACTCAGGCAGTGTTTTCTGGATTTGCCTAGTGGGTGCAAACCGCAGACTGTAAAATGGAACTGGTTCTCATGTTTTCCCAATCCAAAAAGTAAGTGGGAAAGGGCAATAGAGAGATATTCGAGAGTTAGATAAATTCTGGCAGAGCTGTTGGGTGTTTCCTTAAACAGGACCAGGACAGCAAGGGATCTTTCGATCTCTTTTGGTAGTGGTTACTAAATATAGCTCCAAAAGATGATGTTTTCTAAATTTTATGTTTTTTTTTTATTAAGAAGCACTGCAGCAATCACCCATAGGCAATGTGCTATAAAATCAGCCTACTGTTTAAATAAACCTACTGCTCATTTCTACCTAACTTTGGCATCTTAGGGGATGGCGGATGGATCAACATCAGCCCATGAAGTAGAACGTTCAGACACCCATCCCCCCACTATGGTTTTTCATGTACACTTTATAATGCGTTGGGCGGAGCTCTATAACATTATGACTTTATCTTAACAGGGAAAATTGCAAATGATGAGTCCCTAGGGATCTAGAAGTGACCCAGACGAGTGTGCAGTGATGGAATTTTCTAGAATGGAAAAAAATAAAGTGAATGCTCTAAAAAGGGGTTCAACTATGAGGCATTATTTGAAAACACTGCTTGGTGATATTCCGCCGGGCAGGAGGCAAAGACTGTGGAGAACGCGGAACTGGGGCGCGGGCTGGGGCGGGGGGCAGAATGTGTGTCTTCTCTTTGCAGCGAGCGCCAATCTGCATGCTGTCCTAGGGGTGCGACTCCACGGTACACTCGGCCGGGAAAGGCACTGTGACCATGTAATTTCAGGGCTTCAGGAAGGGTCCTCCCTGCCCACCAACGTGGGGTGTATGTCATGAACACTTGTTTGCCCCCCATTCCCACTTTGTCCTCTCAAGGGAAAGAGGAGGAGCCGAGAAGGGGACACTGTCGCCTCTCAAATTGCTCTTCACTGGTGACAGCCTAGATTTTGTTTGTCCAGACAGGCAGTACATTTCTGAGGATTTGGGTCATTTTGACAGAAAAGAGGGCCCTCGCCTAGGAGGAAGAGGGTGGGAGAGAGGAGGGGAAGGGGATCTAGCTTTGAGGGGACAAAGGAGCTGGGACAGGCAGGTCAGCCAAGGTATTTTTCCATCTTTACATTTTGCTCAGGGCTATCCAAGTCCACTAGCGCCAGCCCGGGTTCCCCCGAGGGCTCCTGGAGAGCAAATTTCTACAGGCAGAAAATCTAAGCCGAGAGGGCCCTTCTCAGCGGCTCAGCCGGGAGCCACCGCGGGGTTGCAGGGGTCTGGGCGACAGAGGCAGTGTTTGCTGCTGTCTGATGGTCCTTAACCAGGGAGCCTTGTACTCAGGATCCCAGGGACCTGGCTGGGTGCCCGGTCTTCCTGTCTTTCTCCTGCTTCTGCATCCTGGCCCTGCCATGTCTCTCTCCGGTGACCTTGGGACAGTTGTTCATGTCTCTGGATCTCAGTTTCCTCCTCTGAAAAATGGGGACAATAACAGGACCTATCTTTTAGGCCTGCCATGAAGATTAAAGATGGTGCAAAAACAGTGTCTAAGTATCATAAATGTTAGCTGAAATCCCGTCGCTTCCTCCTCCAAGGAGTGCAAACTTCGCCCTTGGATCCAAGTTGAGGTAGCAATCAGAATTGCTTTGATTTTTGTTTTTTTTTCTCCTGGAATGGTTTCCAGAATGATTTGGCTTCTGGAGAGGGAATTATAAGGCAGCTGAACTTCTCTGGGTCTGTCTCCCACTCATTATCGCGCAGGAGTAGCACAGGTTAATCGCATAGCTAATTAAGAGATAACATTAATGGAATCTGAGTTGGTGCCCTGATAAAGCCGAGTCCTGGCAGATAAATGCTGAGGTGGAGCCAAGCCATTTATTTGAGGAGCAGCAGGGCTTCTATCAGGGCACCGACTCTGCTTCCATTAAAGTTATTGATATTACACCCCAATCTACAACTGTAAGAAAATCCAACGCATTCCCCCCACCCCACACCCAGTTTCTGTTTTCAGAGGCTGCTCAGTGTTAGCAATACAGACTGAGCAATTGCAGCAGCAGCTAGGTAATATAGCCCTCATAACTGAACAACACACTTAATGAATTAAAGAAAGAATGAATGAACATTAAAGAAATTCATTCATGGCAAAGACAGCTACAATGAATGTGCCACTGCTGCTCACAAGGGTATGTTGACTGGGCATCTAGCAGAGCTGATCCCTTCCTGAATTGATGAATTGTTTTTTCAGGGCTTTGCCTTTGAGCAAATCAATGAAGGACCTGAATACCATTTCTGTATTTCTCCCTGTCTCCTTCCAGTTAACCTGATGAAAGGGTTTTGGAGATTTCCTCCTCTTTTTGTTTTAATAAATTCTTGCATGGCTTCTTTAATTGTTACTTTTTTTTTTTTTTTTTTACCTCTCTGGGGGAATAAGGATCAATTACTGCATTCAGTTAGTTGATGGCTGACAAATCCTGCTTGACATAATGCAGCCATGATTTACAGGAAGAGCCACAGTGCTAACTACACACTGCTTCATGAGGAACAATGGGGATTGCAGTGTACCCTCCACAAAGGGGCCAGCTTGGGCATTCTGCAATCAGCCAAGTGCATTTCGCTGAGAGCTGGTGACAGCCTGAAAGACAACCAGATGCTAGCTCTAGATGCTGCCATCTCCTGTCGTGGATCTCATGACATCTTTACTGACTGTGTTCTCATGATGTCCTGGCTACTACTGTCCTGTCCATGCCCCCTGAAACCCCGCTTCTGCCAATAAGCCTCAACAAAGGCCTTTGGCAGGGTGAAGGAACCTGACACTGAAGAAAGGACTTTACTTGGCATTCCTATGCCGAGAATGTTAAATACCAACTCTGTAATGAGAAGTAAGCACCGGGGCTCGCTGAGAATCACAAATCAGCATAACACAGACTCATCCCTGGTGCAGGCACCGTGGTGACTTGCTTAGAGCCATGAGTCATCTCCATCCCAACTCTGCCACTCTTATAACCTTGGGAGAATGAGCCCAAGACAGGGCCCAGAACCTATAAACATGAACACAGTGTAGTGTAGTTCCCATTCCTGTTGTGACAGTCATATATAATTGTTTCGTAGGGCAGGCATAAGCAAAATCAAAGCCAGAATCCCAAAGAGGGTAGGTTAGGGGAGAAAAGAAACTTACTCATCACAACTGTTAACTCAGATAACAGAAAAATTCACTCCAGTTTGATTTGGATAGTTTATATTATGATTTCAAGTACAAGTGAATTTAAATTCATGAAAGATCCATCCTTTCTTTAGCTATATAAATTAAAAATAAGTTGAAAATCGAACATTCACGCACTTGTGTGCACTTCAAAATTCCCTTATTGAGTCTCAAAAGCAGATATATTCCTTCCAGCAATTTGCCAAATAAATCTGAAAACACCTGAGACACTGAAACTCAGGAGGAAAATTCTTTTTCTCCTGAAAATTTAAGCAGAAATTTTACAATAAGAATAGATGTCATAACGGTGTCATTATATATGAAGATCTATAATTACAACTTATAAACACATGATTACATTATTTACCTTAATTGCCTGTGTAACTAGTAACTCCTAAGTACGTAGATATGTGATAAAAATAGTCTATGAAAACTACATGCGAAAGGTCCTCACATTAGGAAGAGGAACTTGGAAAGTAAAGAAACTCACAATTACGAATTAAATTTCTAAAATCCACACTCAAAGCAAACCAAGGTTTTATGGAGATGGTGACCTACCATGCCTATGTACTAAAGAGTAAATTCTATTCAGTTCAGTCCTTGATAAATACACACAATTTCCATGTCGAGCTAACTCTAATTACTGACAATGTCAATACAAGATTCGTGCCCAAGAACACAAAATAGCTGGTGGACATGAGGGCGTTCTTGATTTTTCTCCTGGGGACAGAACTTGAGTTGTTGAACCCCAAATAGGCCAGTTTCTGCCCGCCCCCTCCGTCCTTCCACATCCTATCCGTTTTCATTTGGAATTACAGCAAGATGCTCTATAGGAACGGCTACTGGGGCAAACAGAAACATCTGACTTTGTTAGAATGTGCAAAACATGTCAGGGCGGGGGTAAAAACGTTGCTAGCTGACCAGCCTCTGTCACCATTAGGGATCACACATCCAGTTTCTGTCATTGTCTGAGGCCTTCATCATGTTCAGGTTTGTCTCTGTCTCTTGCTTCAGTTCAACTCTCTTTTTCACACCTTCAGGTCCACAGTATGTTATGCACCATCTGTGTTCTTTCACCTAATTCTCTGTGATTCCTTGCAACCCAGTTTTTATTCACTTCATGAAGGCAGAAACAGTTTCATTTACTTCTCCCTATTCCCTGAGCCAGGTGCATGGTCTCTAGAACATAGAAATTGTTTCTAAAAGTGTTTATTGAAGTGAACTACTGAATGTGATACTTTGACATCACTTCTTATTCCTACCATATAGTGTGTGTGTGTGTGTATGTGTGTGTGTGTGTGTGTGTGTGTGAGAGAGAGAGAGAGAGACAGAGGAGAGAGAGAAAGAGAGAGAGAGCTTTCCACTACTATGCAACAATATCTGAAATAATCAACTTAAAAGGAGGAGAAGTTCATTTTGGCTCATGGTTTCATAGTTTCAGTCCATGGTAGGTTAGCCTTGTTGCTTTGAGCCCAGGGTGACACAGTACTTCATGACAGAAGCATGTGGTGGAGGAATCTTGGTCACCACATGGTGGTCTGGAAGGAAATAATGAGAAGGAGATGCTGGGATTTCAATAACCCCTTCAAGATCATGTCCCAGTGACCTAAATTTCTGCCACTAGACCCCCTCCTATTATAGGTTCCACCACTTACCAGTAGCACCAGAGGCTGGGGAATGAGGTCTCTAACGTACTGTGGGACATCTCAGGTCCAAACCATAGGAGTGTGAGCTGGGGATTTAGCTCAGTGGTTCCAGCACCTGCCTTGTAAGCACAAGGACCCGAGTTCAATCCCCGGTACCAAAACAAACAAACAAACAAACAAACCATAGGAGTGTGTGTGTGGTCACATGTGTATATGGGTGTGTCTCCAGGCACTCCTTGGTAAATGGCTCTTCACCATTACCCTTTGTGAATTTACTACATGCCCCAATATATCTTCCAGGAGGCCAACTTTTCTGCTCTCCCTGCATACTAAAATTGTCCTCAACTCTTGGGTGTGGGTCCCGTGTTTCTTCCTCTCCTCATATCTTCTCACAGGAATTGCCTTTCATTTCCTTTGCTCAACAAATCAACTGAGTGACTTTTGGGCCAGCCTTTATTTCCTCTGTGCTCACTGTGAATGTCAAATGATGAGATACTAAAACCCAATCTCCTAAAGCCATGGGGGATTTTAATAGCAATTCACAGGCAATGCCATAGACTCCATGCTTCTGCTCAGCTAGGGATCTGTCTTAGGCCTTGGGCCCTACTAGAAGCCGTTGTGTCAAAATTAGGAGCCACGTAGCTCCACCTTCTCTACCACAGAGCCAGTACACAGACCGTCCACCAAGGGGAAAGAAACCATCCTCTAGTATTGATCAACTGGCAGCAGGTATTTTAAAATGGGCATTGGAGAAAAACACATGCTCTTTAGCAATAAATTAGCACAGTCCCTGAGTTTTTAATTGCAAAATCACATATACTGTCTAATCAATTTCTGCAATAGCAATCAGTGCTTCTATCGGCCAGAATCCAGCCAGAGAAGCCGAGCTTGCATCAGGTCAATAGAGGGAATTTTGTGTGAAGTACTGGTTATAAAGGTGTCAGAAGAGTTAAAAACAAAATCAAGAGCAACCAAAACACAACTGAAAGGCAGGTGGCAAGAAGGAAACCAGGAAACTGCTAGGATTTGCAAGTCTGGAGAGAGGCAGCAGCATTTCCAGAGCCCAGATGCTATCTGGTGAGAACTGAAGTCACAGAGGGAAGGCCTGTGTTGAGGATCTGTGACTATAAAGGACCTAGAAAACCTGTTACCTGAAGCATAAAGAGAAAGAAAAGAATGACCTTGGGTTCTCTTCCTCCCACCCTAGATTACCAAGCTCAGAATCCAGGATTTTGCAATAATTGCACTGCAAATGTCTGGAGGGCAAAAACTCTGAGTCACATTTAAGAGGACAAGGAAACACCCAGACTATACAAAAAGAAAATAAAAGTCAGTGAGATCAAGACAAGGTCTCTAGTTTTATCCACAAACATCTATGAGGTTTTTAAAATTTTGTTTTGTTCTGCTAGCCATTTTTTTCATGTGGGATAAATAGAAGTTGATAACAGAACCCCAGAATACATTCATTTATAGCTTCTTGCATATAATTATACTTTATGGCCTACTGCATATAGTTCTCATTTCATAGCATATGTTCAGTCATTTTAATTAATGTTTTTATTGTCTTCATAAAGTCTAGTATTGAGGGATTCTTCCAGGTATTGTCACAGATAGACATTTGAGTACAGGGTGGTCCCTTCTTGACCATTATGAATAATATTGGTGTCCAACTTGAACAAATAGGATGTGAACATTATTACTTTTATTTTTTCCTGGAAAACCTATGTGTTACACAGCCATGGACACATTTCTCACTACCTCTTGTAGCACAGGTCATTTTTGACATTTCATTCTACTACATAAGACTAAAGGAGAAGTATTCTATTGTCTCTTGAAAAATCTTACCCCAGCCTCGGTCAAACTGTGAAATGCTAGAATGTTCTTACTCTCCCTGGGAGCATCTCAGACCTCCCTCTAGCTCCCCTCTTTCTTTCTCTCACTCTTTCCCTCTCAAACATATTTTTCCCTTTGAAACCAACTATCCAAGGCTCTTAGATGTGACCTGTTGTGGTTTGCATCTGAAATGTCCAGGAAAGGCCCCCCTGTGTTACAAGCTTAGTCCCCGGTTTGTGCTTTGGGAGGTGGCAGGCGGTGAAAACTTTCAGATGGGGAGCCTGGTGGAGTTAGGTCGTTGGGGGTATGCCCTTGAATGAAATAGTGGGGCCCCAGCCCCTTTCCTCAGCCCCTTCCTCTCTCTTCTTGCTTCCAGGCAAGCATGAGGTGGGCAGCTTACTTCACCACGTGCTCTCCGCTGGGTCAGGGGTGCTGTCTTGCCACTGGCTCAAGAGCAATGGAGCCAACTGAGGATATACTGAACCCCCCAAAAGCTATGAGCCAAAAAGAAACCTTTTCTTTCATTAGGTTGATTTATCTCAGGTCTTTTGCTATACTAATGGAAAGCTGACATAAACTTTTACTGCTTTCCCTTTAGAATTTTCCTATCCAGTTAGAAGGGAGTATCCTTCCTTACCCATACCTACCATGCCCACTGAAGTGCTTTGGCTCCTGGCCGTTCATATTCCTTCTCGCTCTCTTTTCCCTCCCAGTCCCCATCCTTGACCCCAGCTCCAGTCTGCTCCGTGACCTCCAGCCAGAGGCATCTCTGTAACTGTGTCTCTCCGACACAGATCCACCTTCTTCCTCCCAAGCCCCGCATGACCTCCTGCCTCCCGTCAACCTCTAGCCTGCAGAAGTTCTTGAAACTCACTCCTTTCACAGTGCAGAGGGAAAACACTCAGTCCTCTGAAGTTTGACACAGGAAAACCTCTTTTTAAGTTGGAAAAATGAACATGTTTATCATAGTCAAAATTTGTTACAAGTAATTTTAGCGGCTTTGTTTTGATCCACATTTCAGTTCATAAAGCAGAACATTTTTGTAGCCTCTTTTCTGCTCTTCCTCATTCCTGGCCCCTTTGTAAGTATCTTCCCAAAGTACCAACCAGGGCAGCAAATCCAGGTTAAAGCAAGCTCTGTGGCAATCCAGACCCCAAACTCCTCCAAACCGGAGTCCTGGTAGCTGAGGAAGGGGAGTGTGCCCATCATTTCCAGGATGGGGACCCTCTGTGGAGATTTCTCAGCCTCCTGCCTTAATGAGTTTAACTCCAGAGATGGGCAGCTAGAGCACTCCCGCTGAGCATAATTACCATGATGGGGCACCTGGGGAGAGATTGTCACAGAGATAACTGGGTCTCAGGCTATTTAGCGCTTTGCAGAGGAGAGTAAGGTGGTGACTTGGAAAAATGAGGTCTGGTTCTGATAGGAAGACTGCTATGCTTCATTTTCCTCCCTCCTGTAGAAGAATACTCAGTTGTGTTTTTAATTGATGTGTATGAGCCCTGAGCACAGACTGGATTCATGTGAGGAGTCACAGGACCCTCAGAGCAGATGGGACTGGAAAGGTCATCTTGTCTGCCCCAGCCTGCAGTCAGGATTGCTCACCAGCTATCTTGGAAGGAGGGCTGGCTGTGCTTTTCATCCCAGCTTTGGGAGGTCGGATTACAACACACAACCCAGGGCTGCCTGGGTTTGGACATGTACTGCAAAGGACCCTTTGTATGTGTTTATTCTGGCTCTCCTCGTGTAAAAGGCACGGTCAGGGTTAGGGTCAGGTCCCTAACATGGGCAGCTTAGAGCAGCACTCCGAAATGTCAAAAATTCACTGGGCAGCATGAATATACTGAAGAACACACAGGAAAATATATTGAAGTATCTTGTGCAAATCAACATCTCACCGTGGAGCTGAATGAGGAGAATGATCTTCTAACCGCTGCCAAATTTTGCAGCAGGGTGGGAAGGAGTGTCTGATTTCCCCAAAGGAAAAGCCCATGGAAGGTCTGAAACTGAGACTGGTGTGTGTAGGAGGATTGGACAAGTAGTCCTGAGCCACTTACGAGCTGACCTTTAGACTGCAGAAAGTGGTCTGCTATCTGTGCCACTGGGAGAACACAGGGGTGGGGAATTGCAAACTCCACTCTGGGGCCGGTGCCTCCCAGGCCCGTGTGACTGTGACAACACCAAGAGGTGTCAGATACCTAATGCAAGTGAACTCAGGGGAGTGGGTGCTGGGCACAGGCAGAGGGAACGAACTCTCCCAGAGCCCTGGCCAGATGAGAGGGCATCCACCAAGAAGCGTGAACACTTTCCACCATGGCAGGGCACAAGGGAAAGTTGCAGGGCAAGTGGGTCCTGCTTCCTGCAAGAAAAAAAAATGAGTGGAGCTTTCTCTCTGTGATGTCCACACTGGAAGGCCCTGGATTTCATATCTCTGATGTCTCCAGAGGAGGCTGAGGAGCCCCTGTTTTGGCCAGATGTTGGTTAACTATAACCAGTGGGCCAAATCCAACTTACTACCTTTTTATGTACAGACCACAAATTAAAAACATTTTTTTTACACTTTTAAAGGGTTGGAAGAGAAAGAAGAATATGCAACACAGATTATATTTGACCCACAAAGCCTGAATTATTCATTATCTGACCCTTTACAGAAAGAGTTTGCTGATCCTTGCTGTAAGGCACTGATTCTCAAATTTCCATGTCCATAAAGACCATGGGGAGCCCTTATTACATATGCAGACTGCCTCTCCATACAGCTGGCTCAGTAGACCTTGCATGGGCCCCTGGTATCTGCATTCTAACAACTTCCCAAAGCACTGTTAATGTAAATGGGCCAAATAGTCTCTCACAAATAGTCTATTTGATTTAATCAATGAGTATGTAGTTGAAAATGTCTATGGGGTCACCACTCTGCTGAGTGGTGACACAGCAGACACAGTGATAGGAGACACAATTTTAAGAAGGTGATTCATTCCACTGCATCAAAGAATTTACAGTCTAGTTGGCAGAATAAAGTTCTTTCAACAAAATTACTAGAAAGGCATCAGGGCTAAATGGATTGGGGTTGATGCACCATTAACTAGTGCTTGGGTCCAGGGCCACCAAATATGGTTGTGGGGAACTTGACTGCAATCACATGGATGGAGTGTTTGGGAAAGAGCTGGCAAGGCTGGGACATGGGGAGGTATCACAGACACTTACAAAGGCACAGCACAGGAAGGGAATTTTGAAATGGAAACAATGGAGTTGCAAGCAGAAGACAGAAAGCTTGACTCCTAAGGACAGTCTGGCAGGGGTAAGCAACGTTCATCTTACACTACTTTGGTATCTCAAACAAAGCAAAAAGGTAGAACTTTCATTCTACTGGAACTATCTGTCATCATTTCTATCTATATCCTTTATGATACAATGGCCTCTTTGAGCCAGAGGCCATACTTAATCCACCTTCATTTCCTTGGTGCCTGTAACAGTGCACATAGCAGCAGTCAGTGAGCATGACTCCCGTGAATGACTGAATGATTATTACCAGTGCATTTTCAGTTTGTGGAAGACCCTAAACATCAGGAAAGTGTGGCTTTGCTGATGCTATCCATATAACTTTCTAAGTAGGGGGGCTATTACGATCTCATTTTAGATAACTTAGAAAGAAAATATTAATGAGAAGTAAAGATTATTTGTTGAACAGGTAGGAAGATTGGAGCATCTCCCTGAAGGAATACAACCTCTTAGTTCTTCTGTATATACTGTTCCCCAGAATCTCAGCATCTATAAATTCAACAAACATCTGTGGAGGAAGACCATGAGTGAGACGTGACCTGGCTGTATCATATATTACACCCTGATAGGGACACCTGCTGTTTCCTGAGTTTTCAGAAGGCACAGTACGCAAAAAAGTTCCTGCTGCCTTGGAAGTCCTAGGAGTCCAAAATAAATACAACAATAACTTTCCTATCACCTATAGCTTTAATCTCAGCAAGGTTCTTAAAGAAGAACTTGAATTTGCCCTCAATGGAATGTAATTCTGTAATAATTAAGCAAATGACTTTAAGGACAACAACCAGTGGTGTATGCACAGAAACTGGAAAAGTTCAATAACAAAGTACAAAGGGCAAGAAATATAGGTCTTATGAAGCTTAGTAGAAGACAGTAAGAGGAAAGAGAAGGCAGAATAGGCTACACTGGGTTAGGGCAGCTGGCCATGATGGTTGGGTTTTTGAAGTAAAAAGGACACAGTCCAGGGTGGATAGGATGTAGAACATTTCCAGTTGGTGGCCTTAGGAGTCTATTTTATTTGTCAGGGGGTGAAGTATTATTTAGAGGAGGGGACATGGCCAAGCAAATTATCCCACCTCTGAAAAGTTTTAGCTGGGGCTTTCTTCTCACATCCATGGGGCCAAGTGCTCCAAACAGGGCAATGACATGTGAGCAGAAGTAGCGAGGGCTGCTTCCAGGACAAGAGGGTTGAGTGTATAATGGGCCTTCTTCATACTCCCTGCTGCGCTATAATCACCAGGGAGGCCCCGAGTGAAAGCTGAAGATATCTCCAGGTGGGAGATGCCTGAATTTCGGAGTCACGACTTGGAGCAGAGCCACTTAGAAGAGCTGGAAGAAGAGAAATATCCACATTAGTCTTTGTGTGGGGGAGAAATAAACTCTTTGTGTGTTAATCCTTTGAAATGGAAGGTTCGTTACAATAGTTGGCCTGCCTTTATTAATACAGGGTAGGAAGTTGAGTTTCCAGGAAATGTTCAAATAGCAGCTCAATGATGGCAGAAATCACCCTTTTAGGCCAGGCATGAGTGGGGTGGGCAGACTTCTGCATGGTCCCAGGCAGATGCAAATCCAGGAGGGATGTGGCCAGTAGTCCCTTCCCCCATTGATTTTTGCTGGGGGGCAGCCTCTTTTGACTCATTGATTTCAGCTGCTGATTAAGTCATGTTCTCCACTCTGTCGGCAGTCACTTCATTTCCTTTCATCTCATGTTTTCCACCTGCTGAAGCTCCCACAATAGTCGAAACCTGGAGTTCACAACTGAACATTCAGGATGGCTTTAAGATGGCTCCTCTCCCTGCATGGCAGTGTTCAGCCTAGACTCTTGCTCCTTCCTCCAAGGAAGTTGTTCCCAGACTCGTTTGGCCACCTGTTAGACACAAAACATGCTGAAGTCGGAGGCAGCTGATCCTCACCAAGGTTACAGCAGGGCAGACTTCCATCTAGAGCAAGCTGGCAACCCACTGGGAGTCACCTCAAGACCGAAATGCTGCCTTCCCTCCCTCAGAATGAGCCCTGGAGACACCCGGGACCCAAAGAGAGCTTTCCAGTAAACAGGAGCTAAAGAGCATCCAGCAGGTGGTAGTCCCGATGCCAAAGCAAATCTCATTCAGTGGAAGAGGGGAGCAAAAATAGAACCCAATATTGCCCAGAATGCTCAGAGTGATAGAGAAGATGCTAAATCTCAGGACAGATCTGTAAGGAAGAGATGGGGTGGAAAGTCTCTGTCTCTCTCTCTCTCTCTGTCTCTCTCTGTCTCTCTTTCTCTTTCCCTCTCATCCGTGGATGCTTAAACAAACACGAGATGGCTGCTGATGGATGGTGAGCTCTCGCACACCGGTTGAAACACCTACATGCCAGGTTTGCCCAGCTGTGCATGTGCCACAGCTGATCCATCTGTCGGGCACACACGGCTGCTCATCAACCTGCACATGCCAGTGAGTTGCTTTAGAGGGGCTGGGGGTGGGACACAGAGGTGAGGGAGACTTGGTGCAGTGACAGAACTGGTCTTGGGGGGGTTGTCTGTACCCTGCTCACTCCTTTGTCCCCTCTAGGGAACAATGAGGGGACAATGAGGCCCAACCCTTCTTCTGTCCATACCGTGCCACCTTAAACTGAATGTAATGCCCAGGAAGGGGGTGTTTGGTGCCACCTCCACTGCCTCTGAGGAGTGCGACAGAACCAGAACAGATTGTAAGCTTTAGATAGACAGGAAATGGGGCTCCCCTTTGTGGCAGATGCAAATTCTGTCACCAGGCTGGGGGAAAGTGGGCTATTGTGCATCCTCGTTAGGATTTCTGACATGAAGAGAGTTAGTTCTGTGCCTTTTCTCCTACCTCCCCAAGATAATAGGTGTACCAGAACGTTAACTCCCTGCACCGCAGGTTGGAATCTGCGGTCCTCAAGAAGGTCAGTGGCACCGGGAGCCCAGCCCTGGGGTTAAGGATGCTCAGGTGGGTGGGAGAGTGGCCAGCCTAAGTCAGCGTGTGTGTGTACATGGGTGCACAAGTGTGGCGATTTATCAACATGTCTTCAGAATTTTTCGTTATCAGTTCTAATAGTCATCTGGTAAGCTGGCTGCACCTAGCAAATAAGAAAAGCTCCAGAGTCCAAGTGGCAGCCTGCAGAAGGAAGGCACTTGGAAGACCTATGTTGTAGTCCGATGCCACAGGACAGAGGCACGCACCACCAGGATTCCTGTTTCCTCCTCTCCAGCCAAAACCTGTTTAGCAGCAAAGGAAGTGCTCTTCTCCTTCCAAACATCAGCCCCCTTCTTCTCCTGAAGCAGCATTCGTGCCTTTTTCTACAGGCTGAAGATGGGCTGGCCTTCCCTGCAGACTCTCCTGTCACCTTTAGCAGGTGAGCCTCTCCCTCACCTCCAGGGAGTTTATTGTCTGCATAGCTCATATAATCCCATGGCATATTGCATAGATTACGAACTCCACTAAATGCTTAGTGCAAGGTGGTGTCCCTACATCGTGTTCGGAACAGTGCTATTCAACCATTAGACTTGAAATTCATTTCCACTAAAATGAATGAGTGTCCCAAACAGAAAGCAGCAACTTCAAGATTTGTCCCTGCAAACTACAGGCATCAGAAAAAAATATTAGCCACAAAGACTCTTACATATATTGCATGCTCCCACTTTCTAGTCTCCTCAAGAACTAGGAAGTCTCATTGACGGATAAATACCATCGCAAACTTCCCTTACTTGCTGTCATTTGTTACAGGCTCCAAAGCTAGAATTGCTGGTTGCTAAGTTTTGGTTTTCAGGCTCACTCAGAAGTATTTTCATTTGTGTCCTTTTCCATCTGACTCTTTAAACTAATCCTCTCGACTTCAGATCTTTGCACAAACCTCCCATGTCATCATTGGGGAGCTCAGGGCCCAGAGCAAAGGTAGGAGGCAAAAAGCCCCAAATCTGCACGTTTTATTTCATTGGTACATGTATTTAATCCATCTGCAAACTGTTCATTGGATAGCACTGTAGGCTTCTCTCTCTGGGAACACTAAGGTATGTGTATTCAACAGTGGAAAATAAACATAAGATTTTATTACAAAGTGCCACTGCCGCTCCTGGCATGAGTAATTTGTGCACCTGCATTTTTAAAATGTTTCAAAGTTTTCCCCTTGGTGGATTCATGGTAACACACATAAGCTTCCCGGCTGTCATGGCCTGGTTCTTGTAGGCTCCTGTCACTTCTGCCCGTGGCATCAGAAGTCACTATTTTCAGAGCAGAGAGCGAGCAGGCATGAAGACTGTCTGGAAGCCCACAGGAGGCCAGGTTCCGCTTGTGTCCTGATAAACACCTGTCTCCTAGGAGTTGTCAAAAATACATCCTGAGACCCATGGGCTAAGGGGTAGATGATCAAGGCAGGAATAAAGGTAAGGATTTGTTCCCATAAGATGTGGAAATGGTTTCTGGAGACAAATGCTGAGCGGATGGCCTCCACCATGCTCTTTGCCTGGCAGCCTGCATCTTCGTAAGCACAGAAACCAAGCCACTTGCAGATCATTATGTGGCTTTTCAGCAAACATGGCAAGCCAGTATAAGCCAGATGGACTGGAGATACCAGTCAGTAAGGAAAGCTGGCTTCAGAGGCCGTCAGGTTGGAGAATGGGGGAGAGGCTTTGGAAAGGGAGAGCACTGTTCCCACCTCAGCATCCTGGCTTCCTTTTCTTTTCCCTTCCTTTTTTTCTCTTTGCAGTGATTCTGATTTTTGCAGGTGTCTGAAGTCAGCTCTGTGTGCACAGTGCTAACTAACAATTTCCCCTGTGATATCTGTAATCTCCTGGAAATGTTCCTTGATTTCTTCCAATGTCCCCGACAACAACTCAGAAGGCTGGCAATTCCAAGTCATCTTAGGCATGCTAATACTTTCTTAAAGTCATATTGCTGCATATTGTACACTTCTCCCTCCAACGGCAGGTCTCCAAGGAAGACAATAATGGCCCAGTGTTACACCAACTTGATCATTAGAGTCTCTGTTTCTCTAAGCAACATCAGGCAGATTACTTGATCTAAAGAGTATTTATTTATCTGTCCAATGCTGCAAATGGAGACAGAGAGAGCTCCTCTGATAGAATCGCTGGGTGTGAAGTCTTCATTGTTCAGTGTGATGGAGAGCAATGGAGGCTTGTTGCATTTGAATAATAGAAAATTTCAAACACTGTGCACCATCTGCCTGGGGAGTTGCCTGGCCTGGGCACAGAAGTGAATGTAGGTGCGATTTTGCATGTTTAAATGCAACTTTGTTCTGGCTTCAGGGCAAGTGGTGGTTTTGGAGTGTTAGCTGCTGTTTTCGCTGTAGAGACCAAGTTCCTTGTTCTTGCTGTGGACAAGGTGACTATGGGCTGAATGTTTGACTATCTGCAAAAATAATTTCTATAAGATTCCTTCTTGGAAGAATAGGAGCAATTTTGCTTTAGTGCCCACTATGATTTTGCAAACTGATGCTTATATTCAACTTAAGTTCAAATTCAGAAACATTTGAACCAGGCTGTCTGGTAAATCCTGCCTTTGTACCCCTTTATTCAACAGCAAATACTCTTTGAATTGTAACTAAATCACACACACACACACACACACACACACACACGCACACACACTCCAGTGGTTTGGAGAGAAATCAGATGTATTTTGACATAGTCCTCTGGATTGTTTTATTCCTTGGTTCATGAATGTTATTCTACGTGAAGCATCCTAGAAGCAGGCTGGGGACATGATCATCACATTTGAATGAGTTGTATACTGAATAGTAGTTGATAAATATACCTTGACCTATATTAAATGGTGCTTAGATTCTGCCCACAGTTTTAGGCAAGAGGTTATTGGAATTAATTATCCCAAGGATTCAAGGCAAGGATACTGAATTAGGATAAGTAACTCAGGGCTCAAATGAACAACCCTGCAGTTTGCCACCTTAAGAGAGTAAAGGTTGTCCTTCTTGTGACAGTTTCAACATGATTTGGGCCATGGCGTGAAATTCTGCACCATGATGACATTCAAGGGCCCAGGACTTCTATCTTTTCACCTCCATCCTTACCACGTGATCTCTGAGTAACCACAGGAAACGGAGGAGAGTGTGTGGAATGTGTTTACTCACTCTTCACTGCCTCAGTCCCAAAGCTCCTCCTGGGTACCAAAGGGCTGGGAAACATAATCTGGGGCCAGTAATGCAATCTGCCACTGATAGCTTTGCATCTCTTGTACTAGTTAGGGAGCTTTAGAGGGACAGATTTTATACAAAATATATATACAGTGGTACCTTGGTTCATGAACTTAATTCGTTCCATGACTCTGGAAAAGAAAGTCATGTTTGTGTTCATGTGGGAAAGATGGGCCTGGTCATGTTTATCACCTGATGCAGAGTCGGCAAAAACAAATTTTTTGCCAAATGCTCCTGTTTGGAAACCAAATTGTTTGCAAACAAAAGAGTTCACGAACTTAGGTACCACTGTGTGTGTGTATATATATGCATATAAACATATATACATGTTTTATGATATAGACAGCATTCACAAGATTGGCTTCCAGTGACAACTTGCAGAGTTCAGTGTGGAAGAATGGAAAAGGGCTGCCTGTACACTGGAGAGCAGAGGATCCAGTTGAAAGATGAAAGGCCTGGAGCTCATTGTAGACTCCTGTGCGAGTCCATATCAGGAAGCCAAAGGGTCCGCACTGTAGGCTGGAGTCTGAGTTGGAAGCCTGCAAACTGACCCCCAACAGTGAGAGCAAAGACTGGACCTCCTCAGAAGAAGCAGAAATGAGACTTCCTTCTTCTTTCCCTTTTTATTCCATCCAGGCTGCAAGCCTATTGGTTGGTGCCACCCACACCCAGTGTGGGTCTTCTGTCTTCAGTAAGCCATTCATACACACACACCTAGAACTGTGCTAAACAAATCTGTTGGACATTTCTTATTCAACTTGACACCACCTTTAATGATCACACTCTGATCTGGACATTTCATGTGAAAATATCCAGCTCCAGGGACCGGGGATTTAGCTCAGTGGTTCTGCCGCCTGCTTCACAAGCGCAAGGACCCGAGTTCAATCCCCAGTACCAAAAAAAAAAAAAAGAAAATATCCAGCTCCATAATAGAGCATTGTTATTGTTCCAGTTCTCTTGCTCTTGACATTCTTGGAGCTAGTGGGAGGAACACTCACAGAGGCCCTTTCCTGAGGTCTTTCTTCATGGGCACTAACCCGCAAAGGGCACTGGCCTCATGGTGAATTTTATGAATGGAGCTGCTTATGATTATGTAAATGACTGCATCCATATCTTCAATGTTCTTCAATCAGCTTCTACCACTTTAGTTTGACTTATTCTTTATAGTAGCAAAATTTCTTTCATTTGGAATCTGAAAGAAGTCAATATCAAAAGTAGGCTACAACTATTATTTTATTATAGTGATGATAAATTACCCTAATTTATAATAAATATACTGGTAAATATTATCTGTAAATATTACTATTTATAAATGTATTATTTGTATTAACTCATAATAATAAAATGTGTAATATAATATTAGGTTATACTTTTAAAGGTGTTAAAGTTGGGATCAAAGTATTGTAATAACATGCAACATCCAGTTCTTCTCAATGTCCACTATTTAAGTATTTAAATATTTGTTTTTGATATACCTGTTCCTAGCACAATGATTCTGACATATTGGGCATACTTTTTAAAAAATATTAATAAAAATCTTTCAAGTCATTCTAAAATATTTCTTGTATGTATGACCTGTCCTATTTTTAGAAATGTGATGGAAAACAATAGAACAATGACATTACTTCAAAAGTTTTGTTAAATGGAATTGGAACCACTTAGAATAGAAGCTACATTGCTCATGGCTCCAGTTTCTTAGATTTATATGCATCTACTGTCCTGTGCCTGAAATAAATCTGCTGTCATCTTTGCCTTTGCTCTATTCTAAGCACACTGTACAAACAAGGGCCTACTTCTAGGGAGAGTAACCAAGCCAAGGATGTCAGGTTCCATCTTTATGATGAAATGCAGATTTGTCATTAAAAGGCAAATTCTTCATTTCCAAAAGCTGAATATAAATGATGCTTTAAAAGATTTTAGCTAATGAAATTTAGGTCCCCCTCACCCCTCACCAGAAGAATTTAAGAATATGCTCTGGAACTTAGCCAGAGCATTTCATTTGGTTTCAAAAATGCTTGTATTTTCTTATATTTCTTGATACTGCCTTGTAGTATTTTGTTGTGTAGAGGCCGGCAAACAAATGTCAATAGGCTTGTTGAGTTCAATAATACTGCCTGCTTGGTTTGCCTGATTTATTTCGGTGCCTTGTGGTTAGTGAAGCATAGCAGGTGTGGCTTCTGACTGCTCCAGAGGAGAAAGATTGACCCAGGAGTAGTGCCATGGCTCTCTATCCATTGGGTGACCTGAATCACCATTCAGGGCCAATCCCTGTACCGTGCAGCCCTTTTCTTTGAAATAGTTTGTGTAAGAAAGGAGGACAGAGATACATTCTTTCTTCCTAACATTTCTATCCATTTAGGCTGATTTTTTGAGTCTGGGCTCATTTTACAACATTTCTTGAGGGATGTTAACTCATCACCTGGTCCTGGTAGGCATCAGTCTGGGGACAATCTCTTCAGTTACCAGCAAATGTCTAAGCATGATATCTTACTCTACTCTGGTATTGCTATTTCCTGGCTTGGCAGAGCCAGATGGACTTGGGTGTGGAAAATTGGATGAAGGGAATTCTGTAACTTTCTTTAGTATAGCTTCCCTCAAATAACCAGTGAGTTTTATTGGGGTGGCAACCCTGTGCAAAGAGGGGGAACTGTCAGACCTTCAGGAAGACGTAGTCAATGCAGTGACTCATCAAAGCCACCAACTTCCTTTCCTAGGGATCTTACTCTAACACCTTCTTGTACTGTATTTTGTTCTGTTCTGTGTTGTTTCACTACAAACTCCTCCAGTGTGACCTTTGGAGCTTCAGTTTCAACCTATCCACATATGCTTCTCCCTCAAGATTAGCAGTGGAGAAATCTGACCCCGGGTTTCATGGGGAAGGTAGTGAGGTAGAAGGGCTGACAAGGGTGGTTTCTCCATGCCCATGGCTTTTCAATGTCAAGCAGTGTAGAAGAAACATCTCACCTAGTGTGGTGGTCTCCAGGACACTCAATGGTCTATATTGTGTATCTGCATAAAAGCCAGCGGGGAGACAGGCAGCAGTGAGCCACATACCAGAGGAGGCCAGTCTCTTGAGGCAAGGATGTGTGGCTCAGCCTTGATGCAAACGTGTATGAAGGAAGAAACTGAATGACATTCACAGCCTGAAGTGATTCCATTTCATCATTTTGTACACATACATTCATGATGTGCTATGTGTTATATATAATTTACTAAAGCATGCTTTTAAAAATAGATTTGAGGAGGATGGAGACCCCAGAAGAGTATGTTATTGTACTGGGCTTGAGTTTCTCATTCCCTCCCACAGGGGACCTCTGAGGGTCTATTTGAGGGCATGAATATGGAAAATTCAGTTCCAACTCCCCCACCCCACTCCCTGAACAGCACTGAAGAACTGTGCTAAGCTCTTGTGGTTTTAAAAGAACAGATGCAAAAGACAAAATAAGTTTAAAAGGAATTTGGGGAATGGGTCCTAAGAATCACCACATTTTCCTATCACTCTCAGAAAATGCATATATTTTCATGGGTACTGTACATCTGTGTGGCTCCAAACCACCAATTATTTTTCCAAGCAACATAATTACAGCCTTCTTCTGAAAATGCCAAACACTCAAATGAAATACAGCTTCAGAAATTTTCACTTAAGTTAATTGGTTCCAATTACTCAGATCTGCTTTGGCCCCCCAAAACATACGACAGCCAATTTTTTTTCTCATCTCATTTGCTTATTCCAGAGAAAGAAAAGAGGAAAAAGAAGAAATCCAGAGAGAAAGCAAGCAAGCAAGAAAAAGAAAGAAAAGGAAGGAAGGAAGGAAGGAAGGAAGGAAGGAAGGACAGACACTTGAATTCTACATGCTTTCTTGGAACTTAATCTAAGACAGGGAATATGATTTAAGGAGACAAGGAAAATACTGCCTCAGCTTTTATCTGCACTCCTTTGTCTGCGTGGGCACTGAAAGGTCACAGAAGTTACTGGCCTTCCTGTAGAACGGTTCTGAACACAATCTGCTGGGTTTGGTTTGCTGAATGTATGTGCACATCACAGGTGTGGGCATGGGTTATTCAGAAGAGGTTTGCTTCTAACTAACACTGCTTTAAACATGAGCTTCCCCTTGGCCCACACTGCAGCAGCCAGTCTGTGCCGAGAAGCTCAGGCAAAACTTGGGGGTAAGCAAGACTCTCGCTGAGCAATTGTATGAACTGTTAGCTAAAAGAACACTTGGGAACAGCCCTGTTTGGAGACCAATTCTTACTCCAGATTAACAACCTCATATGTGAAATGATAAAGGATGAATAAATGTACAGTTTCAAAGAGATTCCCTAGGAGCAATGTTTATAAGCTGAGATCCTGTTAGGTCATTCTGATGTACTCCTCAATTCCTACCTGGAGAATTCACCAATCTCATTTAGGACCTGTGTCTGCCTCAGTGGAAACCCCATTATATCACCTGATGGAAACTCACAGATACCAGCATTTCATTCCCATGTCTGGTATCCTAGGAAGAGCTTTGGGGAAAAGCAGCTTAGTTTTCCCATTTTTGCCAAATCTAATGAATCAACTGGAGTTAACACTTTTGCTGAGGTTAACCTTTTTGCTTGTCAACTTGAGTCAGATGGTGGATGGGGCTGGGGCTTTTAAGCTAAGATTCCTAATGGGCTCCATATCTCAAGGAGCCATGGACCCATCAAAGACTGGCACTAGATTGGTGCTTCAGGCCTGCCACTGTGCCCAGCCCAGGGAACAAGGGGCATTCTGCACAGGCCACAGGTACTGTGGCCAGTGCTCCAGTCTCTCTCAAAGTTATTCAAACCCTGACTTTGTTATCTAGTCTAAAACATGGTGGATTCCCAGAATCAACACATCTTCTACTGAATCCGTAACATGGAACAGAAATGATTCAGGGCTGATCTGCACTGCTGATTAGCTGACCTGCTGCTCCGGGATACCAGAGGGCCTCCTGCTTCGTAAGTGCCATTTACAAGCCAGCTATAAAGATCCAAAGCCATGATTCTCTTGCTTGAAATTTAGTGTCAGTGAAATGAACTGACAAGCTCAGTCCGTTTTTTAGTAGCCAGGAGTTACTGTCATAAAACTCCCCTTCATCTGGCATTGGCTGTGAGCCCCCTCAGCTGACTCAGCCAAGAAGGTCTGGATGTAGGAAGCCTGCTGCCCTGTCCTGCTCTGCAATGTGTGTCTGCAGCAGCTCCTTAGCCCAGCTGTGTTTGCTGAACCTCAGGAGCAGTTAGAATAACCCCCGTCCCCATCAGGAAGGTGGGTCATTGCCTTCCTGCATGACAAACTTGTGTATTAGGAGTTATAGAATGGGGAAGATCTTGGAGACATGCAAAGGCAAAAGCTTGCTGGCAATTTCCTGCAGTCAGAGAACATCCTGTCAGGACTCAGAGGAGCTCGTGAGCTCCAGAGGGCACCATATCAGGACACCCTGAGGACCTTTTCTTCTGGACTCCAAAGACAGTGAGATCAGCTCATGTCAAGCCTGGCCAAGAAAGAAGATCTGGGGACATCACACATAACTGAATGCAGTGAGCGCAAAAGCTAAGGATGAAAGTGGAGGCACCCAGAGCAGCCTGAAAACCACTTTCTCTTATACCTGAAGCTGTTGCTTCCAATCAAGCTTGAGTGACCTTGAGGTAAAAGAGCAGAAATGCAAAGTGAAATGTTTCTATCACAGGAATGTGTTCACCAAGCTCCCACCTCCTTCAGTCTTTGGTAGGAAAAGCATGCCAGATGCTAGATACATATCTTTTCCCCTGATCCACCAACAAAGGAAGAGGGAAAAAACCCTGAGTGCTGTAGGAAGAGTTTCTGTAGAACATTACAGTTTCATCAGTGGGAAAATGGAGTAACAAGATTTGGATTAGATTTACAACTGGAGCAGAGCTTTTTCTTTATTGATTATTTTCAGTCTTTTTCAAAAGAATTTTCCTGGGACTTCAGAAAAATCCAATGAAGAGTTATTATTTATTTACTTACGGATGGAAATGGCTCTTTTGCCAAGTTAAAAAATACATAATAAAATTTGGTATTACTTCGTATGGGAAATATTTTGGAAGTACCTTCCTAAAATATTACCTATCCTGTCCAATATAAAGCATTCTTTTCCTAAAATGTCTTGAATTTGAGCCATCTCCTTCATTTATCCTTAGACAAACACTTCTAAATAACTTCACATTGAGAGCCAGTCAATCTGAAGCTGAAGAGGTTTAGATGCACCAGAAGTGAAACAAAGCCATTTCTTGATGTCTTTGTTTCCAGAACACCAATGGATACCAAAATCTGAAGATGTTTGAATCTCTTATATAAAATGATGTATTTAGTATTTACTTCCAATACCTAATACAATGTAAATGCTATATGAATATTTGTTATACTGTATTGTTTAGGGGATAACCGTAAGGAAACTGTACTTGCTCAGTTTAGATACAAGTTTTTAAAAAATATTTTCAATGTACACTTGGTTGGATATGCAGATTCAGAATTGGTGGGCATTAATGCTCCACTAGTAGTAATGTCTGCTACTGATGAACAGATCAGCCACTTCGCACTTCCACTAGGGCTCAGAAGGTCAAGAGCTCATTTGTAGAACAAATCTTCAATACTACTATCAAGGATACAAAGGCATTCGAGGCATGGATTTTGTCTTCACTTAGTGAAATGAGACTGATGTACACAAAAAGATTGATAATTCTGGAATGTTCTACACTTTATGAGCCATAGGCAGCTTAACTCAGTGTTGACAGCAATGTTCAGGACCAGGCTGGTCTCTTCTAGGACTGATATCACATAGTCATAGGACAAACAAACACAGAAACATGTCACGCAGCAGAAAGGCAATTCTGGAAGGGGCCTTAGACATCATCTTCATCCTCAGCTAAGTGTGCAGAGTCAGAGCTGAGGTCTGTGAAGATCACAGACAGGCTTGAGGTCACAGAAGTTCCAGGTAACAGAGCTTGGATCACATGTACTGTTCCCAATTCCCCTTCCAGTGCTCCTGTTCATGCTCACAGTTAAGAGCATTTCTTCTTTAGTGTCCCTTGTATGCCTGCAGAGCCCTAGGGCATGTCAGATGCACGTTCTGTTCTCCACCAGGGTTGCCACTGGCTAGCCACATGCACATGGGCAAGTCCCAAAACTTCTGTAGATTTCAGATTCCTCATCTGCAAAGAGAGGCAATGGGAGCTTTTCCATGCTCTCCACGCTTCAGCAAAATGTCTCCAGAACAGGACAGAGAGGGTGGCGACTCCAGGTGAGGTTCAGAGGTATGATAAGTGACCTTGCAAACAAAATGTGCACTTGAAGTATTGAGATTCATCTGTCCTAATAATTTGTGTGGCTTCTGCATCAATCACATAGCAATATAGTACACTATGATTAATCAATATATTAACAATCTGTTTGTGTTTGTTTTAATGTGAAAATGTTTGAAATGTCTTACCAACAACCAAAGTTGGTTTGCCAAAAAGGGCTCGTGTACCCTGAGGTCAGGGACTGGGAGGTTTTCCAGGCCATCACTTCCTCCCTGATGCCATGTTGTGCATCTGTGTTTCTATTTTGCCTCACCTTCCTATTCATGTACCAGAACATGAGCTGTTTTCCCACCACAGTGTCCGATGGACCTCAAAAATGACTGGTTGTTAGAAGATGGAGAGGGGATGTGGAAGAGTGAGAGAGCCCCTCCAGGAAAAATTAATGCCAAAGGAAAAGTCTAGAAAGGGACATAGACGCTCTGAAGATGGAAACTGGAAGGCTGCTTCTCTAGAAAATTCTGAGGAGTGGCTCATCAACCTGGCCTCTGTCTAGAATATATATGCTTTGGTGTCTAGCCAAATTTTGATCCTTTGCCTTAAATCATTTTGGAAAGAGATGGGCTATGAATAAATATTTGGATTTAGAAGGAATTAGTTTAAACATCTCTGAAAAATGTAACATTACCTCTTATTCAGATGCAAATCTTTTGAGTACCTAAGAGTGTTTTTTCCTCTCTCTGGAGTCAACACCAAAGCAAATGTCTGCCTTGGCTTTACCCAGCACTCTGACTATGCTCCTCTTGCCTTCTGGAATTATGGGGTGACTTGGAGTAGAAAGGATAAAGCTGGAGATGCAAAGAAGGACGATTCTCACCCAGTCCCTGGGCAGTTAGCAGCAAAGAGAGGGAGGTCAGCCAAATTCCTCATCTGCTCCAGCAGCAGAGGCGTCCTCCCTAGTGACTTCTCCAGATGGAAAAGTACTCAGAGCTTCTGACCATTTCCCAGAGGATGAAGTGAGTTTGATGAGAAGAGACTTCTGCTCTTCAAAGCAACTGAGCATGCACAAAGCAAGTCATTTGTCAGGCTGGTTAAGCATCCTGCACGTAGTAGGTATGTGATAATGATTTTGCTGACACACAAATCAGTACCAGTGCTCCACCAAGGAAATAACAAGCGACTTATGAAAAGGGACGGTCCATTACAATCCAGTATCTCAGTTCAGGTTTAGTTTTTAATCTTATATTTAGAGAATAACAAATTTAGATTAACCTAGAAGGTTATGGAGTTTTCTCTAACTTAATCATTGCAATGCTGGCTGCATATTAGAATCACCTGGGAAGCCTTTAAAAATTACTAATGCCCAGGCCCCACTCCCGAGCGATTGCATCAGAAACACTGACCCTTGCACTGTTTCTTTGTTTGTGTGTTTGTTGTTTAAGTCCCCAGGTGTTTGTGATGCGTAGTGAGACTGTGACTGACTGGCCTAGCCAGGCAGGTGGAGTGGTTTTCCCAGGGTTCTACCAGGCTGGTGCAGAGCTGGGAGGAGAACCCATGTCTCCCCACTCAGTCTTATGCTCTTTCCCACACACCACATTGGTTCTCCTTTAGCCCTATTGCCCGTGGGATAAGCTGCACTTTTCCACTGGGAAAAGGGAGCAGTAGTTAACCTACTAACCCCCTGGAAACAAGTGCTTCAGCACCATGGGAATTTTCCTGGTCCTATTTGTGGACGTGGTCCAACCTTGGATGTTTTTTCAGGAAAGGATATTATGAGTAGGGCCCCTTTGGTGACTGCCTATAAGCATTGGAAGAGTCTAGCCTCAAAATATCCCCTTTGTCTCCAGTTATTGTGCTGAAAGACCTCGTATGGAGGATGAAGATGTACAACTTCTTGAAATATAAAGACTTTGTAGGTAACTCTTCTCCCCACTGGGATAAATGAAAAACTGAAGATTTAAGTGCCTAGAACAGTGCTCGGCCTTAGTATTATACAATACATATACGGTAGATATTATCTTTGCATTGAAATTGGGACTGAGATTCGAATTATGATGTCTACAAGTTTAAATTAAACTGGAAGATCCCATTAGCTGGACTAAGCCTTTTGCTTTCTGTACAAGTATGAGGGAAGTGGGGCTCAGGGAGGCAATGTGAGTTTCTCTGGGAGTGTGTAACAACATATTCAATGGTTGATCAAAGATTTATCCTTGACATAAATTAATGAGTTAGTTCCTTTCAAATTTGAAAAAGAAAAGATAGGTGTTTGAGTGTCTCAGTTTGGTGTTCAAATCCTGTCCTGACCATTTCTGGGTTGAAAAGTTACTTAACTTGCAAGAGGCCCACATTCAGAAGGAAAGGAGAAGAAAGAAAGAAAGGATGAGAGGGGAAAAGGGAAAGTGAGAGGCAAGAAGAATGCAATGAAGAAAGGAATAGGAAAAAGGGAGGAAGCAAGAGGAAGAGGAAGAGGAAGAGGAGCAAAGTGCTCTGGAGAGACAGAAGGCAGATGAAGAGGGGCCAGCAGCAGACGGCACTGCAGAGCCTGACATTCACTCTCTTGAGAGCATTTTCTGAAATCCATGATTCCAGCAGAAGACCAGGACCTACTGAAGGAAGGAGGAGAAGGCTTGACACAGGGGCAGAAAGGAGGAAGGTTCTGAGTGAGAGTATCTACAGAGCATGGGGGAACCGAGAGCTACATTTGTTCCTGAGCAATTCGAGGACAAGAAAGAGGTGGGAAGAAAAAGCAAATGGCAGGCGAGAGAAGGCTCTGAATGGCTTCTCCACAAGACTGAATTAAAGAGTGGCACAGTCATCAAAGGCACGAAGAGGGCTACTTTCCACGAGAAGAATGTACATCTTTGAAGTGTCCTCCCAAAGAAGGTACGTCACGGACTATCGCCTATGTAGAAAGGAGAAGGAAAGAACTGGTCCAAGTGGATCAAAGGAAGTGATAAATCTGTGACTTTTGCCCTGAAACAAAGCACATGTAGCTTAATTAATGTATTTAGCTACCTGACCAGAAGAGCCTCAAATTCAAGCCCACCTACAGGGCCTCATCTAATTCAGATGAATGCTCTGTGAAGATGAAAAGCACTTTTAAGTGCTGACTCCATGACCATGTACGCTGGTAGTTCCATGGGGAAAGAAATGAAAACACGTGTTAAATGTGTTATAATACTTAAGAGTGCTTCTTTGGAGGCAGTATCCTTTAAACACAGCGAGTCAAACATAAGACAATGAAGATAGTGTGATGGGGTAGAAGGAGGTGACAGGCATAGGCAAGACCAATAGGGATGGTTCTTTAAAGCCAAAGACTAGATTTGGATGGGAAGGAAAAAGAAGGCTTTGGTGGAAGGAGATGGGAAAAGTGGTAGAGAGGGTACTTAGAATGCAAATGCCATGTTTAGTGCTCTGAGAAGAGCAGCCTGAAGTTACTTTGAGATTGGCCAGAAGAGAAGAATGGAATTGTGTCACACTACAGCAGATGTCCTTAAATTTGTAAAGAAGGGACGTTATCCTCATTGAGAGGCATCAAGTCCTTACTACTGGCCTGGGAAAACAATGGAAGAGGATGGGAGTGAGCTGCTCTGGAAAAGCACAGTGCCCCTCATGCATTGAACTCCTTTCCTCTTCTTCCTCCTCGTCCTCCTCCTTCTCCTCTCTCTCTCTCTCTCTCTCTCTCTCTCTCTCTCTCTCATAAAGCTGGCTAAAATGGCAATAGGCAAGGACAAAAAGCAAAAGGGTGGCAGGTGGAAACCTTCTAAACCTGCTTACATGCACTGTGTGGATTTCGCATTTTCCCTGAGGGAAATTTCCAAGGTAAGGGCTGGACCATTCAAGGATGATGATGGCCAAGCAGCACACGATGAAAGGCAGGAGTAGCTTTCTTGCATTAAAGAGAAATTCTTAACTTCTTTCATTTCATTGAGTCAAGAACATAAGGTCATTTCTGAAGTTTCCTTCTGGGGAGACATTGCCACCCCTCTAATCCTGCAGAGGCAGGAAGAGGCTGTGAGACATGGCAGAAAGAACACAGGAATGGAAGCCCAAAGTCCCTCTGGTTTTGCTTTTTCTGGGTTATCCAACCTTAGCCTATCACTTGACTCAGGATTTCTATTTTCCTTGTTTGTGTCAGGACTTGAGAATCTTAAAGATTGGACTTAAAATATCCAATTTCCTAAATTGGCCTTTTATCAGGACATGGCTAGTAAAATTTCTCATTATGTCCTGATATTTGTTTCAAAGGCGCTTTTCATTTGTTACTTTTGAATGCAGGAGAAATGCCACTGGTTACACTTAAGCCTTATCTATGCTAACTTCCTGGCTAAGACATGGTTTTCTATTTCTTTCTAGGCAGCCCCAAGATAATCTTCCTTGAAGGAAGTAAGCTTCAAGCCATCCTCCCTTTCCCACCACTTCCCAGGAGCCCCTGTGCCACCTGTCCCTGGGTTTGTTGGACACATCCACTGGGAAGATAGCAAAGTATGGCGGGGCTGACAGGTGGTTGCCAATCGGGGTCACCCTAGTCACCAACCACATGACCGGGACAGATAGTTTAGGCTTCTTAGCCTCAGTTTCCTCATCTATGAAATGGGGCTAGTAATTATGTTTAATAGAATTATGAGCATTAAATAAAATAATGTATGGAAAACCCTCAGCACTGTATCTCATACAGAGTAAAAACAATGCATGTGAACTATTATTATAATGTAATTGCCTCAAATTAAATCTGGTTCATTGCTCTGGTGGTTTATGACTCAGATTTTTTTCCTTCCCTTTTTGATTCTTATTGCTGAGTTTTTCCTTTTTAAAATCTAACCAGCTGAATATTGTTAAACAACATTTAATTCAGGAGGATTATATTCTGTGTGTTTTTTAACACTTTAATTCATTCCACCTACTTTTCTATTGGGGTCTTCAGGGTTAATTAGGAGCAGCTTTGTAGTTGGAGAGAGTTGGTTAATCACTATGTAGAATGTTGGAAGAAATCTACTCAAATGCTTTTCATCTTAGCATCCAATTCCCAGGAAACCTGGAAAAAATCATTTTACTTATCTAAGGCCACCTACAGTATTAGGTAATTATTAGAGCTGATTGCATATCAGAGCCTAAATACAGTGCTATAGAACTGTACTTCACTTATGCTCCCTCATGGCAAATGAATCAGAGACACTGTCATGTATTTTTGAAGAGTAAATCTTTGTGCTAATTAATTATATTAATATCAACATGTTGATATTGATATAATTAGCACAGTAGATGACACTGATATAATTAGCACAACTATTTACTCTTCAAAAGTAAGTGGCAGTGCATATGCATATAATAACCCTAATAATAATACTGAGCAATTATAGTACCACTTTCTCTGAGGAGCTTATGAAATACATACATAGCAAATAACCAAAATTCAGACTTCATTGAGGGCTTTGATAGCATCATTGAGCAAGGTTGAAGAGGGTTATGCAGCCACAGAAACCTTGTAAAATGTATCCCGACAGGGGTATTTTTCCCCCAAAAGAAGTAAATTTCTAAGCAGCTACCAATAGGCCCAAAATTAAGAGATGCGCTAAATTATGTACAGTCATGCATCGCTTAGCGACAGAGACATCTTCTGAGAAATGTGCCCTTAGTTGACTTCAACATTTGCAAACATCATAGAGTGTGATTACACAAGCCAAGACAACTGTGACATCACTAGGTGAGATAATCTTCTGGGACCACCCTCGTATACGTAATTGACCAAAATGTCATTATGTGGAGCGCGACTGTATATTGCGTTGAGGTTGAATAGGGCTCCTTCTCTTTCTTTACATGGATTCATGTTCAGCTAACCTGAAACCACAATTATTTGGTTTGAAATCAAAATAGAATTGGGTAAAAGCAGGAATGTTAGGAAACAAGACAGAAAGTATACATTCAAGTCTCCATGTCCCCAGAATCACCGTGTCGAAAGACCATGGTCACTAACTCTATAAATCAGCTCCCTTTTGTTTGATGATGTGGATTCCATACCCTGTCACACAACTGTGATTGGAAGAGGCTGTGCAGGAAATGTATGTGATACCATGAGAGGGCAAGATGGCATGGTGCCTAATGGTTCTATTGGCACTCTGCTGTCGGGAGCTGATGACGACCAACTTCCCCATGGTGTTTGTGATGGGTGATACTGATCTCAACCAATTTCTTATTTCTTCATTTCTGAGTACAGACCAATCAACTTTCATACTTTCTTACCGTAGCAACTATATTTATAGCCACTACAGTTGCGAAGCCATCATAGCATAGATATATATAGCATCATAGCATATATATATATGCACATACAACTACACAAGCAACATGGAACACAAAACACGACCATGGGTTCAAATGAATCCACTTATTAGTATGAAAAATACAGGTCAAGAGACTCAAAATAAGTTGCAATTTACAAAACACTACCTCCTGGGAAACACTTGAAAAGTAAGCATGGTTTTATGGACTGACAGAAAGGAGCATGAGTTATTTTCACCCTCTTTTCCTCTGCACATTGACTCCTATAATAGAGCATCCCAGATGTTTTGATTCTTAGGGCCTCTTTGGACAAGTAGATTGCATAGCAGGAGGTAACATCTGGGGGAAATAGGAGCAACTGTGAGAAAGCCTTAGAACACTGGTGTGCGCCGGCTTTTTATTCTTGGATGTGTTTCAGAAAAGTTTTTTAAAGGCAGCCTCCGTTATCATTTATAATTTCTGGGCACAATAGCAGAAGAGTATTTCAATCTTTCTTCTTGAGGTTTTGATTTTTGAATTTTTGATTTTCCAGAAAAAAAGGGACTTTTTTTGTGCATTCATGCAGATTTAGAATTTTGGCTGCAAACTGGCCTTCCTCCTTACCACAGATCATATTATCTGCAACTTCTTAGAGCATAAAACTGCTTTGGTTCTTCAATAAAGGACTTCATTGTGATCCCGGTAGGCGAAATTAGAAAGTTATAGTATCTTGCGAACATCACAGCTCAGACAGTGCACCGTTTTGAGGGATGAGATTCAATCCTGATGCTTATGATCATCTCATTTCATTTTGACATCATAATTGAGACTAATCTCCACCAATTTTGCCCTTACATTCTTTCTTGCAAGTTTAATCTTCCACTACAATTTGGACATAACAGCACTGGAGTGGGTACATTCTCAGAGACACACTGGAATCATTTTACCTTGCAGCCTCAGTTCTTGACGTTTTCCTAAGCAGGTATCCAAAGACACACACTGAAATCATTTTGCCTGCATAATCTTGCCTTTTTAATAGCTTTCTAACAGGGTATCTAAAGAAACACGTTGGAAACATTTTGTCCTCCTAATTTCATGTTGTAATGACATCAAAATGTCATAAAGCAATTACCATCCTAAGCACAAAATGATCTTTAGAAGTTACTTTCTCCATAGGCTCATTAACATCTTTCTAGCTTTAATATCTCGATTGTTTAAAAAATGTTTAATACTAATTGAGAGACTTCATTTAAAACTGAATACCATTTATTTAGCCCCGTCTCTCTCTTTCTCTCTGTCTCCCATTACAATAGGCTGACAGAACCTAGATTTATAGACATGCACACACCTTCTGACCTCTCTGGTTAAAATTCTAAGTGGAATTGATCTGGTACAAAGCAAAATCAGGATAGTGCATGAATTGCTTTGGGGACAAAGGAAACAGTAGTGTTGTACTTGGAGTAGGAATAACCCAAAATTTCTGCAGGGCTTGAAAAACATGAAACTAGGTACACAAGGGGCTTAGAGGAAATGTGAAATACTTAACTGGAGAAGTCCTACTTATCAACACAATCATCTGATTCCAACTACCACCATCTCTCATGATTGAGAACTGCCACGTGCATTTCTCCAAATGAAAAACCTAAATCAAGGGGACAGTGACAGATTGGATTCAGTCATTCTGTGATACAGGCTGTGCTTTGCAGCTGTACCCTCTTGAATCATCTGTAGGCAGAGTTCAAGTTTATGATTTTTCTGGGCCATCTGAAATAAGAAATGGCAACCAACCTTAACAACCTTTCTTAACCTAAAGGAAGCCAATTTGCTTGTCTCCAATGTGCCAGGTAATATTCATAACTTAACCGTCAACTCCTTGCACACATTCTTATCTGGATAATGGAAGGGTAGGAAATGAGCTCCACTAATTTGCACAAAGCAAGGCCAAGGATGTCCTGGCCTCTCTACTCAATTCCAGAGATAAGATGGCCTTGGACTTTTCCTATAGACTCTGCCTGTGACTAAATAACACAGTTATGTTCTTGCCAAATACATTTTTTTCTATTTTATGCTCACTCAAAGGTGACCTATAGAGCTACTAGTAACAATTGGATCATTTGTTGGTGGTAAAGAGGCAGAATGATTGGTTCTAATGTTTGAAAATAAAGCTAAAACTGGGAGGGGCTATTTGGTTAATAATAAATAACAAGAAAGATATATGAACAAAAATAAGCATCTTAATGATTTACCATTGCCATGAAACCAATAGGCTGGTGATCCAATCCGATATTCGCAAATTTGTATAATCCTTGGGGTAAAATAATTTAATGGGCTGTCTCTTTTATAGTTACAAAAGGCCTTTCATGTGATCAATTATACATAAGAGTACAATAAATGTAACTTTCTTCATACTAATCACATCTAACTTAAATTCTCTTGTTGGTCTTTGGAGTGTATGTAGCATTCCCAGTAAAGTTTTTAGTTCTGACTCTTACCAAAAGTTAATCTGCCCAGAAGTTCCAAGTAAATCTTCAGTTTGAGGGCCTTCTATTTTTTTTCCACACTAAATAAAACTGTTCAAACAATACAGTTTGTTAGGAAACTGCCACCTCCTTCTGTTTTGGCCCCTTCCTCGACACAACAATCCTGCTGCTTCAGCCTGCCAGTGGGCAGTGGGGGGTTGGTTTGATTGTTTTTCTTCTGTTTGGTTTTGTTTGTATTTTGTTGAAAAGGCAGCCTAACACTGTGTTAATATCGTCACCTGAGGCTAACAAAACTTGCCTAAGAGGAGGGGATTTCAGGTCCTCACTCCAGTGACAAGTCCCAGGAGGCCCCCAGACTCTCCCAGAGTCCTATAAAGTCAAAATTCCCATCTGTTTTATTATATGTTTAATTGGTTTGCTCCTCAATGGAACAGAAAAGTAAAATGAAACCCCTCATCATGTGCCACTTAAGTGAGGGGCGAAGGTCACATAGACTCTAAAATTCCTAGGAAAATAAGGAGTGACTAAATTCCCCTAATTGCCTTAGCCAATCAGATGATGGCTGACTAAAGTTAGTTGACTGAATAACTTTTAGCCTCTCCTAAGTACCAGAAACAGTTCTGTGAGCTATAGATGTAGTTCAAGTAAGAATGAAACCTGTATTTTCTTCAAAAAGTGGAAAGAAATTTACAGCACATAATATGCACAATTCATGTCAAGGTATGAAGCAAACCACAGAATAAAGGACAGGACTGGGAAAAGACTAGAGAAAGGCAAGGGACAAGTGTCTGCAATCTTCAAAGAAGAAAATGAAAGAGTTCTGTGAAAGGAGATTTCTTATGGTCCCAATTGGGAGATTACTTAGTCTCTTGAGGATCCATTTTGGGGCTGCATATCCTGAGAAAGTTACGTGTGTGAAAATTTTAGGAAAATCCAGGCTTAGCCACTTCAATAAAAGGTAAGAGCATTTGTGTATTTGTGTGTGTGCAATTTGGCTAACAGTGCCTTAGACAACATTGTCTGCAGGCTCACTTGTTAAGGGCTGCTCCCATGATTTTGGCCCTTTTTTCTAAAGAAATCAGGCTGCCAGCACAGTACAACAAATTGGAAAAATGAACTGAAACATCATAATTGGCTTCAGCTATAGCAAAGAAAGAGACATCTGGTAGACCATTTGGAAGCCAGCCAATGATGAAGACTTCAATTAAAATAAAGAACATGTCCTCAGGAGAGCATCTCTGAGCTCAAGAAGTTGTAAGTCCAGTGTGCTACTTGAAAGCCAACTACTAGAAAAAGTCATTTTCAAATAAAGCAAGACAGAGCAAGTAAGCTGTGAATTATTCCAAGAAACCTTTCCTTGAATGTACTGTTCTAATTAATGATTTAGTGGGAGTTGGAGGAGCCACTACCCAGGTAGGGAAATAGGCTGTCATATAGAAAGAGGAACTGTAGGTCTGCTTCAAGTTTTCTGGGGAAACTCAAATGTTAGCACAAGTTATAGGGGTGTCATGGTTAGAGTGTGCTGGTCTAGGAGTCAGTAGACTTCGGCTCTACTTCCAAATCTGACACTTTTTCCCTGTGAACCTCAGGCAAGAGACTTCATCCATGTGAGTCTTAGTTTCCCAACTGAAAAAAGAGGACCCTAAAACCTACTTTTATAGAAATAAAGGGAGGAGAACATGAAATATTCTGTATGAAGACACTTAATGCAGTGCTTGGCATAAAGTATGCTTCAGCTTGTGAGTTAAATAGCATAAGCCAGAGGGAAGAAAAAAATCATCTCTGCTGAGAATCACATATTAATTTTCATATTTGAAAGGTGGAGTCTGATATAAGCAGCATGTGTGAAATGAACTCCTTGCCCTGTAAGATTTCTGAAAGAATCATGTGACTGTTGAAGAGATTAAAATTTTTTTTATAGAGTCCTAGAAACAGTCTCAAATATTGAACATAGAAACAACTAGACACCAAGGATAATGAATTTCCACTCAAGAAAAAGAGTCAGGGTCAGTGGCTTCAAATGTAATGAGGGTTCCAAAGCCTGAAGTTGCATAGGAATTCTCAGTAGGATGCAGTCTGTTTGCTAGTTTCTTGATATGTCAATTACCAAGTATGTTATTAATTAGTATTCTTGATAGCAAATTTCTAACAAGATTATTTCTACATTATAAGTATTCCCAGAAATTGCCCAGTCACTATGAAATCATATACCTGGATGAATTCAAGAGAATTCACATGGATTTTTCTCCCAACCCTTTAAATTTTTTTTAAAAAATTATTTCCATTGACATAAAATTGTATACATCATGTACAGCATACTTGGAAATATATTTATATACACACTGTGGAATGGCTAAGTCTAACAAATTAATGAATGCAATCCTTTATATACTTGTCATTTTTGTAGTGAGGACATGGTTCAACTATTTTAGGATTTTTCTTTTCTTTTTTTTTTTTGGGTACCGGGGATCGAACTCGTGACCTTGCGCTTGCGAGGCAGGCGCTGGAACCACTGAGCTAAATCCCCGGCCCTCTTAGGATTTTTCAAAACTATAATACAGTGTTACTAACTAGTCATCATATTGTATATTGAGCACTTAAGCTTATTCCTCCCATCTAACTGAAATTTTATATCCTTTATATATCTCTTTACCTCCTCCCTAGAAATCTTTTCTAGATTTCACATGCAGGCAAGACCATGTGGGATTTGTTTATTTGTGCCTGGCTTATTTCACTTAACATGATAGCCTCCAGGTTCATTCATTCTACTGCAGATGATATAATTTCACTCTTTTTAAAGAACGAATAGCATTCAATTACATATATATGCCGCAGTTTCTTTGTTCATTCATCTACTGATAAATACTCTAGGTTGATTTTATATCTTAGCTATCATGAATATTGCCACAATGAAGACAGGAGTCAAGTATTTCTTTAACATCTTGGTTTTGTTTCCCTTGGATATATACCCATTAGCGTAATTGCTGGATCATGTTTAATACTATTTTGTATTTTTTGAGAAGCCTCCATAATGTTTTCCATAACGGTTGCATCAATCAACATTCCCAGCAACAGTGAGCAAGGGGTTCTTTTGTCTCCATATCCTCACCAATACTTGAGTGAGCTGATATCTCATAGAGGTCTTCATTTTATTTCCCTGATGATTAGTGATAATGAGCATTTTTTCATATATTTGTTGGCCATTTGTATGTCTTCTTTTGAGAAATGTTTATTCTTGTCTTTTGCCTATTTAAAAAAAAAATGTGGTTGTTTGAGTTCCTGCTATTGAGTTTCTCAGATTCTTAATATATTTTGCATATTAGTCCCCTCATCATATATCTAGTTCACAAATATTTTCTCTCATTCCATAGGTCGTCTGCTCACACTGTGAACTGTTTCCTTGTCTGTTCAGAGCTTTTTAGTTTGTTGTAATTCCATTCATCTATTTTTGCTTTTGTATCCTGAACTATGGGTTCATATTCAAAAATTCATTGCTCAGAACAATGCCATGTAGGTTTTCTCCTATGTTTACTTCTAGTAGTTTTACAACTTCAGGTCCTAGCTTTAAGCTTTCAATCCACTTTGAGTTGATTTTTATATATAGTGTGATATGAGGGTGTAATTTCATTCTCCTGCACGTGGATATCATTTTGTCTCAACACCATTTATTGAAAAGAGTATCTTTCCTGCAAAGTGTTATTGGCAACTTTGTTGAAAATCAATTGCTTGTAAGTGTGTGAGTTTATTTTTAGGCCCCCTGTTCTGTTCCATTGGTGATGTCCCTTTTTAAGCTAGTACCATGTTGTTTTAATCACTGTAACTTTGTACTGTATTTTGAATGCAGTCAGGTAATGTAGTGCCTCTAGCTTCATTCTTTTGCTGAAGATTACTTTGGCTATTTGAGGTCTTTTCTGGTTCCATACAATTTTAGGATTGTGTTTCTATTTCTATGAAAACTAACATCAGAACTTTGATAGAGATTGCACTGAATCTGTGCATAACATTGACTAGTATGGACATTTTTAAACATTAATTATTCCAATCCATGCACATGGGATATCTTCCCACTTATTTGTGTCTTCAATATTTTATCATTTTTTTCTGGTCTCAGTGTACAATCTTTTGCCCCTTTAGTTAAACTTATTCTTAATTATTATGCCCCTAACCTTTGAAAAGGTAATTCTTGAGTGACCCCTGATTAATAACTTAGAATTTGTTGAGACTTTCTTATTCACTAAGCTGAAACAAAACCCAACTCTTCTGAATCCTTTGTCTTACTTTATGAAAGCATTTATAATTAATGTGTGTATGTATCTTTCTTCTCAGCTAGCCTTGAGGGTTTTGAGAATAGAGGTTCTTTGCTTCTCCTCTTTCAATCCTCAGCTTCCATCACAGAGACCAGCACATGGAATATGCTATAAAACAATCTGTTCAATAAATAAGTGAAAGAATTCACTAGGAGCAATACCTTCTGCAAGTGAGAGATAGAAGTGCTGAGAACAATAGTGGGTATCCACTGGGAAAGGAGAGGAGAGGAGACTTAAGAGAAAGTAGGTTCCGGACACAAGAGTTGCCTTATACTTCAGAAAGAGTTGGATCTTACTGTGTCAATTCCAGGAAATTACTTCTTTGGGCTGTTGACCACAGGAAAGCTAAAGTTCACTAGTAAACACCATCTTTCTATTGAGAAATTGATGGATGAATTCTGAAATGAAGAAAGGCAAACAACAGCTTCGAAAACTAACGACTACAGATTACAATAGAAGAAACTCCCCAGCCCCGCTAACAGAGACAGCTTAACCCCCTGCAGATGTTGAGGAGTAATGCTCTTGCTCTCTTGAGACAAGTCAAAGGGATCTGAAAATCTTTCAGGCCTTGAGAAGTGTGAGTAGGTTTTCTGTACAGCCAAGGATATACAGATTCCAGGAGAAGTTGAGTCTCTGCCAGAGAATTGGGGCCTGAAAAAGAAAATCTCAAAAATAATAGGAGAGAAGAAACCAAAACCAAAGAACAATAAATAGCAGAGGAAAAAATAGAAGAAGTAGTTTTTGATTGGCCTTCTAAGATACTAATATAGTCTCTTAGTGTATATATGTATATTTGTGAAGAAGGAGAGGAACCCAGAATCTTTATTGGATAAGGTCCGTGTAAACATATCTCTTTGTTATCTTTCTCTTTTGATTTTTAATAGAGAAGGAGTCTGCATCATCAGAAAAAACAATACTAACATTGGGCTGATTTCCTCGTAAAGCTCTGACATTCATCTTCATTTCAGAGGAGCCACGTGCACAGAGGCCTTTTCCATAAGAGGAAAATCCAACGAGACAACAGAGACATTATTCACTCCATGGCCTTTGACAGCTAAGGATCATAAAAATCCACAATCTTTCCTGTTGGCCAAATGTTGGTTCCTCATCCTGGGAGTGGGCAGGAATGGCAGGAGGCAGGAGGGTGAAGATTTTTCTAAATTATCTCATTATCATGCCACTTGGCTGATTGCCATAAGAGTGAGACTCCGCCGAGGCTTCTCCTAGCACGCACGGAAATCATCTTCAGAACATCTCAAGGGGGCATGAGGAATTTCCACCAATGGACTTTCGTTTTCCATACTGTATTTTGTCTTATGACCACACTGGCTGTAGTATGGGATAATGGAAAAGAGTCACACAGCCTTGGGATCTAATCCTGGCTTTACCCTCAATACCTGCCCCACTTGAGACAAGCTGGTTACCTTCTCTCCAAGACTACTCAGTCTTTTTTAAGGAAAGCAATTGTGTTACCTGGAGGACTGAATAAGTATGGCTATGTGCAAGTGTCTTGTATCTGGTGAAAACCTAATATTCTCTGATGCTCTTGTTTCAAAATAAAACCACTCATTCATTCAAACTTCTCAGGCTTAGTCTCTTGATTCTCCATTCTTCCCACTCTCCAAAGTACTTTGGTCAATATTATGTAATAAAGATCACCTATCCCATAATGTCTTATACCACGTCATTGTCTAAAATATCTATTAAATTTGTGAGCTCCCAAATTATCACCTAGGTATGGCAGATCTACACCCATAATGAACTCCTGCTGCTCTCAATAGCTTAAAAAAGAGGTGAATACTTTGCTATGAATTTTATACAATAATTATAACTTAAGTGAGATATTATTCTCAAGCATGTGTTACATGGCATTTTGATATGTTTTACCTAATAATCACAAATAACAAGAGCTAATAATTTTTAAGTGCTTAAAATCTGTCTGGCACTCTACTATGTATTGTTACTTGGACTTACCAAGTTTTCCACCTTGTATGGGAAATTGAGGTTGAAAAAGAAAGTGACTTGCTTGAGGCCATACAGCTCCTAAGTGGCAGAGCTGTGATTTTGATTTACGTCTCACACCAAAGGGTGTGTCTTTAACCACAATACCTTGCTGCTTCCATGGAAACCAAAGTTGTCAAGTAATAATATCAGAACATGGATGTTCCTACAGCCATAAAATTAAGCTAGACAAAAAGGACTGTTTTAAACAGATAGTATGTAGCCATTTTTTTCTTTTCTTATAATTTTTCCTTTCCCTTCTTTCCTTTCCCCTTCCACTCCCACCACCCCTACCCCTTTGGACCTTTTCCTATTTCAAATTATCAATTATTCATTTTAATCCTTTTAATCCTTATTTACACTTTGGTCTCCTTTAAATTTGGAGGCTGTGAACTCCACCTGTCTTTTAATCTGTACCCTCTAAAAGAGTGATGGAGAACCTTTTAGAGGCCTAGTGCCCAAACCACAACCCAAAACTCACTTATTTATCACAAAGTGCCAACACTGAAATTAATCCTGAATACTGAAGTTTTACTTTAGAAAAAAACAACTCTTGCATTAACATCTTCTATCTTAAAAGAAAAACAAATAACGTATGTGCTATAGATTCACTAACACTGCTCTAAAACATGCCCCTTAGTAGGGAGATGGCTGCAATCTGAGGACGCTTGTGACCCTAGACCTCAGAGACCCTGGGCTAGCCTTGGGTGAATGAATACCCATCCCTAACTAGCCACAGTCAGTCAACCTCTGCAGTACCTGGGACTGCATCCTGGAGAACTTGATTGAAGGAGTTACTTAAGCAGTGGGAGAGGTACAATCCTTATCATTTTAATTTCCAGGAGCTGGTGTAGGTACTCCTCTTTTGAAATGCTCCTCTCTGTCTCTTTGCTGAGGTCTAGCACTTCCTTAGTAAGGGAAAAGCTTTGCAGTCCATGAAGTGATTGATTCTAGAAGAGAACTTAAATTTGACTGAAAGTGGAAATGGCCACTGTCTTTCTGCGCTGGAGAGTTCCATATAGGCAGAGAGGGTAGACCTGGGTGCCTAAGGCTGAAAGCAGAAAAGCATGCACTGAGAGTAGGCTACAGGTGTCAAAATAAACACATGCCATGTGGTCCAGTCAAGCATAGGGCTCATTGTCTTAATCACTTTCTCATTGCTGGGACACAATACCTGACAGCTACAACTTTTTTTTTTGGTACCGGGGATCGAACTCTGGTCCTTGTGCCTGCAGGACAGGCATTGGAACCACTGAGCTAAATCCCCAGCAGACACCTACAACTTAAAGGAGAAGTTTATTTTGACTTACATTTTTGGTCCATAGTTGGCTAGCTTCAAGGCAGGATTGCGATTGCATGGCACAGGAGCATGGTGGAAGAACAGCTGCTTATCTCAGGGTAGACAGGAAGCAGAGAGAACAAAAGAGGAACTGGGGAGAGAGAGGAGAAAAGCCTTTCCAGGTCACACCCCTAGTGACCACATGTAACAGCAAGCCAGCCATTCCACACACATTCCCAATCACCTCCCCAAAGCCCTGCCCGTGGTCACATGAGGCTTGGGGGTGGTATCTAGATACAAACCGTAAGCCCCATAGCTAGACGCAGTTATCAACACAGCCTGGGTGTGCTGGTTAGTCTTAACTGTCCACTGAACTAGATTAAGAGACTCCTAGAGAAGTGGCTGGATTGTAAGGTCATTGATGAATTCATAGCTGAATAAACTTAGAAACTGGGGCCTAGTTGGAGGAAGTGGGTCTTGGAAGTGTGACCTTGGGGATTATATTTAGTCTCTGATCCCTCTCTCTTGGGATCTCTTGGGGTTGTGCCCTCTCGGCACTCTAGGTTATTTGTAAGGGAGACCCCCCCCCAACATTTCCCTCATTCAGAGTGATTAGGAGGGGAAGTTCATCTTTATAGGTTTCAAGAATTAACAAAAGCCCTACATACCAAGCAGTGTGTAGAAGGGATCAGGAGGGTAGGAAAGAGGATGAATTCCCTTGGGCACTTTGCTTTGGTGGCCCAGGGGTTGCAGAGGCAGCTGAGACTTCAATAAAGTTTCTTGATTCAGAGCACAGAGACCTGATCATTTTCACTGAGCACGCAGTCCTCTGCCCCCACGTGATGTCAGTGTGTTCCTCCCAACTGGAGAGTAGTCAACACAAGGCCTGGGGCTCTTGGCAGAGCCCAAGGGTGCACAACTGGCCCTTGGACCACTTTCTCCAGGCCAAGTCAAGCCAGTGGACTGCCTGTCAGGGTAACTTATTCCTGCCTCACTCTCGAGTCCTGAGAAAACAATCAGATGCTTAAGAGGATGTTTCCCAACTCAGTGGTTCTTAGGCTCCAACAGCACTAGTTCTGCAAACGTTGCTCAATCTCAGGATGATCTTTTTCCCACACCCTGCTTTCTGCAGGTGGGAGCATTCCTGTGACACATCCCAGGCAGGCGGAAGTCAAGTGGTGTCGCCCTTACAAACTGCCCAGAGTGCCGAGGCGGATGCACAACCCCAAGCTGGATCCTGAGTGCCCCTAGCCATGGTAATGGAAACCAGGGAGCTGTCTACTTGCTATCACACATGGCTGGTGTCAGAGAGCCCAGTGCAGACAGCTGGGGAGCAGCTCCCTCCAAGAGAAGCAAAGAAATAGCTCTGAAGGATGGAGGCACATGATAGGGCTGTGGAGCCAAGGATCTTGCAAACCAGGAAACTAGGCACTGTCCTCCTGGGAGTGGGAAGCATGTGAGCTGCTTTACTGGGCACCATATACCTTCAGTGGTTCTTCGTGGCTGCACTGTTGTCTGTGTTGTTCATCTCCAAATAGCTCCGTAGTTAACATAGACGTTCACGGTGTCAAGCTGGTTGGGAAGCAACTTAGGACCTGTGCTGTGCACATTTCTTGCTCCTCCCATCGTTCCTACTGTTGGTAAGGTCCTATCCATACCCTCTATCTGCAGTGTCACCCTGATGTCATCACTTGCCATGTGCCCTCCCACAAGGAAAGAAGAGGCATCCGAGGAGGAACCATTTAGGTCCAACCCAATGCTAGGCAAAGGCAGGGTTTTGCATAACTTGCTCACTGCTGGGGTTCAGAGTCCGAGAGATGTCTCAACCAGAATGAGTGCAGAATGCGATTGATTATTGACCAGGGAGCCTGGCAAGTCACCACTTGGATGCACGTACTACCCAAAGTGTGTAGAACCAAATCCCCAGCTGTATAAGTCTGTGCCCTGTCTACTGTTTTGGACCATCCTGTCACAGGTCAGCTTCGCTTCAGTTAACTACTAGGTGAGAAAGTCATCGCCTCAGCAAAACGACGGGTATTGTCTTGCTGCATGAACACCATGCTGCCTCTCAAACGATTCATTGCTAGCTCTCCTTAAAACACCCTTGGAAATTAGCTACTTCCTGACAGTAGCTAAGTAGGTCTCTCTGGTCTTCCCTTGATTATTAAGACAGAAACAAAAATAAAACCCTTTCTCTATTACAACCCTCCAACCCCTTCACTTAGGAGTCAGAGAGCCCCCCTCCCCCACTGACCAGGAGACAGTTGTTGGACATTTTAGATCACACTCATGTGCTCATGTACAAAAGAAAGTGCGTGGGTGAATTCGAGAGCATGACCAGGATCAGGCTGGATTCCCTAGAAACAGATACTGTGGTGAAGATTTATGTGACGATGATCTTTGGAAAACTGATGGAGGAGGTGCTCCAGGAATGAGGCAAGGAAACAAGTTAGGGGAAGGGAGGAAACCAAGCACCAGGTGATCTCAGCCCAGGTCCCACAGAGAATAACTGGCTTGGTATCTCTCAGGGGATTATGGATGCCAAATTACGCATTGCAATTCCATTGCTGTAAAGCATGGGCTGTCCTTCTTCTGTCCTCTGAGTCACCAGTGAGGAGTGCGCAGAGAGGATGGAAATCTCTGGGAGAAAGTCACATGCCCTGGTCCTATTTTCCAAAGTTCTGTGCTGGCTATATAAAGTTCTCAGGGGCCATGAGGGGGTCATGTAGGTGGGATGTTAGGGAGAGATCCCTCCTCAAAATTCTCCTTTGCTGTTTGCCTCATTCATTGCCTGAAATCCCATGAGATATTTCCTTGGCCTAGGACAGCGACGGGGAATGTTTAGAGCCTTCCATGATAACAAATAGCTGACTGTGGCATGAGTGCCATAGGTTCACCCCCACTGGCCTAGGTCATCTCCAGTTAAACTGTCCTATCTGCAAGGGCTGCTCTACTCACCTGACCCCAGGCAGTACTCTTCAGGAGGTCGGATGGAGCAGATTCTCAGGAGAACAGGTTTCCTCACGGTCACACAGGACACAGGGTTAAGGGAGAAGTAGGAGCAGGAGGTTCCCAAGGAGGAGGTGCTGTCGGGATGGCAGCCACAAAAGTGGGGTGAAATGCAAGTTCCTAATGGGCAGAGGGAAGAAGAGGGAGGAGGAAAATGATCTGGGGAGGGAGCAAGTGAAGCGTGCGATGACAGTGCCAGAGGGGGACCATGTCCCCAGTCTGTTGGGGAAAACCATATCCCACATTTGCAAACTTTCCATCCACTGAAGAAATGTGCTGTCTCCAAAGCAAGAACCTGGCAAAATAGCTTCAGCCTTTCTCAACACCGCTTCGGGAATTCTCCAAGGGCCCCAGACACAGCCAGTTACCTGGATCATATCCACTCTCTCCCTCCTGAATAGTAGGAAAACTCTGGTGTTTTGGGTGTGTCCATAAAAGTATTTTCTCCTCCTTGGACTTCCTGGAAGCCAGGAGTAGGGAGCCATTTGATTTGGTGCTACTTCCGTTTATGTAGCTCAGTGCTGTTCTTGAGATATAAAAGACAGTCACCAAAGGGACTTTGAGTAAAGCTTGCTAAAGGAGGCCCACTCAAGCGACAAGCACCATTTCAGCTTTTGTTTCTCCTTTTTTCCCTGCCTGCAATAGGTGAGATGGCTGGAGAGGGAGCAGCTATCTTGCGTCCATGAAGACAAGAATGCAAAGCAAGTGAGCTGGAGTAGAAAGGTGAAGTGACTGGGATCCCTTATGGCCTCTTGGCCTGGGAGCTGGAGTTTTGGAGTCTCCTCTGCACGGTTTGTCAAGTGGGAACCATGCTTTCCATCAGGTTAAATGATTGCATGTCTAATCTCAGCGCCACCTAACTGCTAAGATGGGAGAAAGAACTAACTATTTGTGTTTCAGTTCTTTCTGGGCCCCTTCTCTCCTTTCAGGGGGCCTCTCCTTGGGATACACAGTGTCTGTTTCTCTGTACCATACTCACTCTGCAAGCCTTGCTCCTGTCAGGGATACTGGGGGTGTATGTGTATTTTTCTCCAGTAAGTTCAGCTCGGAGGGAAAATGTGAGACAGTGTGATCCACACCTCTTACCACTGAGTAGTCCCCAAAACAACCTTTGCAGAGACAAAGCTGATGCACTGGTCTCCAGCCGCTCAACTTCTGTGTTCATCTTTTCCTAGCTTAAAACTTGGAGAGGGAGCTCGTGAAAAGGAACCTGGAACCACTTGAAGGTGATTTTGCTGGTGGCAAAAACTGACTGATGGCTTTGTGAACCGGTTTCTCACTAGTCTAGACGTCATGTGTGCCACTAAGAGAGAGCTAGAGAAAAAAAATGATACTTCTTACTCTAGCATCCCCACCACTACCAGCACCAGCCATACCAACTTCCTGTCATTCAACAGCTCCAAAGATGTGTCTCCCTGAGAGATGTTGCCTGCATATGGAATCCAGTCCACCGAGCATTTCTTCAGTCTGTCCCCTCTTCTGGATGTGTGCTCAATGGGGACAGGTCTTGCTTTTTAGTGTTGGTCATTGTGTGTCGAGAGCCAGGAGGGGAGTAACTGGATCATAATAAGTGCTCATGGATTTTTGTTGTTGTTCATAATGTCTTTGAATGTCTTTGTAAAACCCAAAGCACTTTTTATTCTTGAAATCTATTGTTCTTGCTCTATTGAGTAAATTTGGCTACAGGTTTGTTGGTTTTTAAAATTGACGCATGGTATTTATACTTGTTTATGGGGTATAGTGTTATAATTTGATACATGTATATAATGTATAATGATCAAATCAGAGTAATTAATGTTCCTTCTCAAATATCACTTTTTTATGTGTGTTTCGAATCTTCAAATCTTTATTTGCTTTTCAAATGTATGATCCTTGTAGGTTATAATTATCTTACTGTGCTGTACAATATTAGAACTCCTTCCCCCCTGTGACTATGCTGTAGTAGACAATCCACTCTCTCATTATTCTGCTACCCTTCTCCCCTTCCTAGTTTCCATTTACCTCTGCTCTACTCTCCAGGTGATCAAAATTTTTCGATCCCACTAGAAGTGTTATTTTTCTATCTGTGTCTGGCTTATTTCACTTAACATAATATCTTCTAGTTCCATCCATGTTGCTGCAAATGACAGGATTTTGTCCTTTTATGGCTGAGTAATATTTCTTTATGTTTAAATACCACATTTTCTTTATCCATTCATCCTTCAGTGCATATCATGGTTGATTCCCTGTTGGCTATTGTGAATAGTGCTGCAATACACAAGGGAATACAGGTGTCTCTTTGACAGAAGGATCTTAATTCCATTGGATACATATCTAAGAGTTGGTTTTCTGGATCATGTGGTAATTCTATTTGCAGTTTTTTGAGGGCCGCCATAATGTTTTCCATAATAGCTGAACTAATTTTCATTTCTACCAATATAGTGCATACAAAGTTCTATTTTCTCCATGTTGTTACTAGAATTTTTAAAAATGTGTATTTGTTACTGGATGTGGTGACACATACTTGTAATCCCAGCACTCAGGGAAATTGAGGCAGGAGGACTGCAAGTTCCAGCCCAGCCTATGCAAGTTAGCAGCTTATTGAAAGCCTGTCTCAAAATACGAAAATTTTTAAAAATGGACTGGAGATGTAACTCTTTGTGAAGGCCCTGTGTTCAATTCCCAGTGTTGCAACATTAACAAATAGATAGATAAGTCAATATTAAAATGTGTATTTGTTAAACAAATGAATGAATGACTACAGCTCCATGTAAGTTAAATGATTTAGCTGTTCTCTGTCTATATGGAAACTAACTCTGGATGACTCTCAGCTCTGTTCAATGATTCAGTCTCTTGAAAGTGTTTTCAAGTGGGTTTGGTTATTTTATTTATTTTGTTTTGTTCAATCACAGATAAATTTGCATTTGATTGGACCTAAATGGTTGCTAAAGACCTATTCTTGGCTAAGACCCATCTGAACATAAAGCCAGGATGCATTCGGGCATTTTTCCTCAGATAGAAAAAATACATCCCACATACATTCGATTCTTCATTTATGTGAATTTTCTCCTTGAATATTGTCTCTATTTCTCTAGCTTTCTAGCACTTGAGCCTTTCTAAAATAAGTAGTCAAAAGAGGAAGTGAAGGAGAAGCATCTCAAGCCAGCTCACTCTGCCAAGTGAAAGCTCCTCTCAGCTACCACCACACTGAGGTGGGATTTCTCTCTCCTTCTCTGCTGGCCTCACACTTCTCTTCACTGAAATGCTGTCCACTTTATTAGTTACACAGCCAGACTCTGTCCATGACCTTGTCTGTATTACTCAGCTTTCCCATTGCTGGGACCCAATACCCACAACTTACAGGAGGAGAGATTTAATTTGGCTCACAATTCCAGTTCACGCTCGGCTGGCTCCAAGACAGAAACAATGCGGTGGGAAGGTATGGTGGAGAAAAGCTTCTTAGCTCATGGAGGCCTGGGAAGCACAGCAGGAGGGCAGCACCAGAGAGGAAGGGGCAACGGACCAGGTAATTACCCAGGGTCACGCACTCTGATCCACCCACACATACCCAGAGGCATGCTCCCCCAACCCCCTGGGTGGCTCCCAAGCCAATCAAGTTGACACAATCATGCTAAACTGTCAAATGATCCCAGGGGCTGCTTTCTTTGTAAAATTTTCTGCAGGTAGAAGTGTATATTCTCCCACCTCTCCACTCCCAAAGGTACCAGGTTTGGCAGACTATTAGCACTTACCACATTTTGATGGGAGTTCATCATGACAGTTAAGCACAAGTCTCTTGTTTAGATGCCCTGGGTTCAAATCCTTGCTCTCTCACTTACTGACTGGGTGATCTGGGGCAAGCAGCTTTATCTCTCTCTGCCTCAGCTCCTCATCTACTAAAAAAAAGAAAAGAAAAGAAAAAAGGGGTCATATCTACTTCATAGGTTATTCTGATGATTTAATGAGTTGAAACATAAAAAATAATTTAAAAAGTTTCTGGCTTGTAATCAGTGATTGATAAATTTTAACTTTTTAAAACATTGTTACTATTCTTTATGCGTTTGCCTCACCCAGTAGGTGGTGATCTCCAAATGTCTTGGTTTGTGAATTTGGCCTCTTTCTACTTCCAATTCTGAGAACAGTATCTGGAGCATAGTTGAAGTTCTATAAATACAAAAATGATGAATTAAAATGTGATTTCTGGAGCTATGGCAGCCATGTTACAACCATGAGACTATAGAAACAAGGATGAAAAAACAACAGTGATAACGTGGAGTTGCAAAACTAAGAGGTAGGCCTGACAGTTCTTACCTTTGGATTTCTTGCTGTGGTTTGAATTAAGGATTGGTAAACATTTTCTTAATAGGCAAGATAGTGAATATTTTGTGCTTGTTTACTCTACGTCCCCAAGGCTTGACTCTACCATTTTAGTGCAAAAGGAACCATGATGGTAGATAAATATATGGATGTGACTTCTATTCCAATAAAACTTTATTTATAAAAGCAGGTACTGACCCATGGCCCTCAGTTCTCTAAACCCCAGTTTAAACCACTACCAGGAGTATTATTTTATCTGTAACTAAATGAACTCTAACATATTCCTTCCCCTGGAGTCCCCACCAGCTCCACCAACATCTAAAATTATACAGATGGTGCCCTATTTTTTTCTTTACTCAAGTAAAAATTCTTTGCCCTGTTGTAATATAAATGGTACTCAGAAGAGTAAAACAGTAATTTTCACCTTAGTGCAAATCATTTTAATAGACCATTAGTTAAACAAAAGATGTTGTAGACCAGATAAGTTTTCAGAAATATTCTCTCCCTCTCTCCACATCCACAGATGACAGGTCAGTCCCTGTGACCCAATCTGGCCAACAATAGTGGGTCAAAGTGACAGTGTGTCTGTCTTCTTTCTTTCTTCTCTTATACTTACTCCATCTCCATAAGCAGAAATACTGCTCTGGTCTCAGAAAAATGAGAGGCACATAGGAAAGAGCTGCACTTACTTGCAGTCAACAAAATCAGCCTGTCCTCTGATCCACACCAGGGCCCAGAGACCAGCCAAGCTCACCTAGTAGCAGCCAAGGCCTTTACCTGGAAGAGAGCCATACAGGAGAACTGTAGAGAAGTGAACAAGAAATAAGTGCTAATCGTTGCTGTCACTATGATTGTGTAGCTGTTTTTTTATGTACACTGTCAGATTGATATGTGGGCAATTAAGGAAGAGTAGAGGCCAAAGCAGGCTAATTTTACCTTCTTTGTGCTTTTGAGGGCTGCTCCAAGCAAGACTCTGCAGGCCTACAGCCTGCAGGAAATGGAAGTTGCCCTGACTGTGTGTATAGGTAACACATAGGACACACAAAGGAAGCTTGGAGGATTCCTTGTGCATATTTCCCCACACAGAGATGGAGGAACATTAGGAGAACCCCTTCTCAATAGTAAGTGACATTTACAGTGTCTGAACCAAGTACTATTGATGAAAGTTGGAAATGACACTTTTTGGTTGGGGCAGAAAGGAGGAAGCATTGATTGAAGTATGGTGAATAAAGTCCTATTCTCCAGAGGCAACATGGTGGAGTGGGAGGTGAATCTTAAAGACTGAAATCAAGCTGATTTAGTCAGAGGTTGTCTCCCCCAGGTGTGACCACAGGTAAATAATTTAACTCAGTTGAGAGAAATTCCTCATCAGCAAACTTGGGGTAGTAGTTATTTCTGTAGAGTGAATGACACGGTCCATGTAGAGTGTCTGGATCATGGAAGATGCCCAATGATAAAAATTAGGAATTTTTACTGTTTTCCACCAAGCACCTCATTTTCCTTTTTCCCGCATGGAAAGATACTAACATTGACCTAATGGCGTAAATCATGTACACATTATAGTTCCTTCTTTTCTGTTTGCAATCAAATGGCAACCATAGCAGGATGAATCTGGTTTTCCCACCTTGGACTAAAACCTCCATTGCAGAGGGGTTTAAGTGGAAGGTGCAGACCCTAATCCTGCCTCTTCACCTTGAGTGTCACTCTGGTAGGGCCCCCAAACTTTTTACAGTGTAGCGGTATCAGCCTCTGTGTACCATGCGTAGTTCTGATGTAACTCCGTAACATCAATCATACCCAACCAGACTGTCGAATGTTAGTGTGTGCCCACATAAGGAAGACAAAGACTCCAACACTGCATAAAAGGGTGCAACCGAGCCATGTTCAGCACTCAGCCTTCAGATAGGAATCCGCTGAGTCAGTGCTTGCACAATGAAACTGGTTCCTGGGAAAAAGGGCTCGGTGTCCCAGTCTCTCTACACAAAAATCCTGCCCCATCACCGTGCAGAGGGAGGTTTTGGGGAAGGGGCTGGCAACAGAGTACTGAGAGAGTCCTAAATTTCCCAGCCACACAGAGACAATTGCCAAGGCAGGGCATGGCATTATTAAGATGAACAGTTTTCAGATGGGGTCTATCTTTTCAACTGACTCGAGTCAGACTGGTGATGATATGCATGAGAGGCCATTTCCTGCCAAACAGTAAGATGTGGAATTTGTTAAATTAAGCCATGTGATGGGTCTGAAATGTATTAACTTAATCCATAATGAATGTCATTCCGTTCCTTTTCACATGCTTCCCCAATTAAGCCATTTAGGTCTCAGATATCTAAAGAAATTGAGCTGTCTCACTTGTTGCCAATTGTTTAATTCCTTGATGATGGATAAAAGCTACTAACTGCTTTTGTTTTTAAATCTTTGTTTTCTTCTGTAATAGCCATCTTTTAATCAGCTGTTACAAAGCAGCAGCTTAATACTCCATAAGCAAATGCTGGAAAGAGTCAAGCAATTAGGAAGATCGATGCCGAGAGGCCCAGCCCAACTAGCCCAAGCATCTCTGATGGTCACCGTGACAGTCAGTGGGCCGCATAAAGGACCTGGTGGTCATTTTTACTAGTCCCATGTTGGACAGCCAGGAGACGTTCTGTGTTTATCAGGCTGGGATGAACTGAACCTAAAGGTCTCTTAAGCTTTCTGAAGAGTATCTCTCCACACGACCAGCACTTCTAGACTTCAGGAGGCCATTCCCATTCTGGGAGGAAGATGATAGAAATTTTCAAAGAAATTAATCTGCCTCTGCTGCACCATATCTAGGGGGAATGAACACAAAACTTACATAGGGAAGCCACCATTGCATGACAACAAGTGACTCGGTTACCATAGGCTGCACCTGCCCCAGCCACCCAAGTAGGAGTGACACACAGAAGACATCCAGAGAGTTCCCAGGACCCTGCTATTTGCCCACCAAAGGAGGGTGCAGAGTCGCACAGTGTGGCCTAGTGACAGGTAATGCTGTGAGATATTTCAGTTTGTAAACCTTCCTTAAATGATAGACTATACTTATTTGAAGGAGGTTTTAGATACAAGGCTGTCCAAAGTAGACTCAGTTCCTTTGGTAAAAACCTAATATCTCTGCTCCCCACCTGTTTCTGTAAATAAACCTGTGGAGTTTTCTTGCTTCTGTTTTTGTTTCCTGTGCTGGGGACTGAACCCAGGCCTTACATTAGCTACATCGCCAGTCCTTATTTTTTAAATTTTGAGTCAGAGTCTCACTAAGTGGCCCAGGGTAGGCTCAAACTTGAGACCCTTCTTGTTAGCCTCACAGAGTGCTGGCATTATAGGCATACACCTTTAAATAAAGATTTATCACAACACAGTCATGCTCTTTCATTTACCTATGACCCATGTCTATTTCTGAGTTGAAATGGAGATCTTGTATTTCCAAAGTATTAACATATTTATTTACTCTCTAGTCATTTACAGAAATAGTTTTCCAACCCCTGGGATTTTTTTTGTTCTGTTCTGTTTTGTTTTTTGAGGCAAGATATTGCTATGTAGTTTACATTGGTCCTGAACTTGCTATGTAGCTTAGGCTAGCCCCAAACTTGCAGCATTCCTCTTGCCTCAGCCTCCTGAGTGCTGGGATTACAGTCACGTAAGACCATGTCTGACTCCAAACCCTGGTTTTGATTTATCAAATATTCTCTTTCTCTGCACTTTCTCTTGGGTGACACTACACTCTCCCCATCTCCCCCACTGAGGCTGGCTTGCCATGCAGCTCTCTTTAGCATCATGGCAGGCAGAGTGCATGTCCATGCCCCTTGATTTGGGCTCTATGGTAGACCAAAATGAAGGTTTATGGACACTGGCTATTCATTCGGTATGCACAGTTATAGCTGTGAAGGGATTTTGCAAATGAAACTAAGGCTGTGGATCTTAAATCAAAGATAGTAGCCTAGATTTTTCAGGGTAGGCATAGTTTAACCAAAGGGCCCTTAAAATGGAGCCATATCTCTGGCTATACTCAGAATGATGGGGCAGAAGAAATTCAGCCCTAAGGGACATGGGAGACACTTGAAGTGTGAACAAGACTTGATATATCTTTGATGGCTTTGAACACAGGGTAGGAAGAAGCCCTGGAAAGACTATAAGCAGCCTCTATGGGAAACAATGAGATCCCGCTTGGACAGCTTGTAGGGAAACAGGGACCCTGGGCCTGCAACCCAAGCAATGGAATTTAGCCAACAACTGGAGTAAACTTGGAACCAGGTGCTTTCCTGGATCTTCCAGTGAGGAGTACAGCCCCGCTGGCATCTTGATTTTTGCCCAGTGAGACTCATGTGGGACTTGTGATCTACAGAACTGTCAGATATCAAGTTTGTCACTAAGTTTGCAGGAAATAGTTCTGGCAATCAGGAAACTAATACTGGGCCTACTTTGCTGCCACCCATGGGATTTTCACAGACAGGATTTAAGTAGAGGCATTTCATACACCCACATTTCTACTCTTGCCGTAAGAAGTCCAGGAGCTGGTGAACTTGCTTGCCTGTAAAGGAGGAGCGATTCACAGATATGCACCCCACCTTCAACTTGGACTTGAGCTCATCTGAGCCCAGCCTGGATCAGCCAACCCCCAGGCAACTCACAGATGCACAAATATTGACATGATTCAAACCCACATTTTGAAATAGTTTGCTATGGAAAAATATGATGGATAAATGATGAGTTCAGAAAGTGGTACTGAAAACAGGTTACCCCCATAAATCAAAACTTAAAATACATCACAGTTTTTTGGGAACCAGAGAGCAATTGGAATAAAAATGACTACAGGCAGCTATTAAAAATGGCCAAGACCAAAATAAAACTAAAACCCATGTATGGCATGGATATGCCCATATTATCAGCATGGCAAACACTGTAAACTGTTTTGTGCAGTAAATCATCTAGAAGGTAGAATATGCACCTAAGGAATCCGTAGATCAAATAGAAAGATATGAAGCAAAATGTTGAAAACTTGAACTGTTGCCACTAGCTGCATGTGATAAACTCTGAGAAAGAGAAGAACTTGGAAAACAGTTGTCTATTTCTGCATGCAGAACTTTGAGGCAATATAGAAAATCCAGAAATTTCACTGTGAGACATAAAAACTGATTCTCAATAAGTCAAAGAGATGGTTGTTGTGACAGAAACTCTGTGAAAAACTCAAAGCCATGGAAAGATAAGTCATCAATATTTACATTTATCAATCTGAGAGATGGCTGCAACATCCTTTTTTGTCTTTCCTATGAAAGAAGTAAGATAGTGCCTGGTATGTCCTCTCAGTTGAGCAGAGGGTTTGGAAAAAGACTACAGTGTACACCACAGAAGTCTAATGAGGCCAAAGCACTTCAGCTTGGAAATAATTATGGTTTGGGCACACAGAGTGGACCAGAATTAAATATATAGAAAACCCATGCAACTCGTGAGAAGCCTATATAGACAAAAGCACTGCTGGTTGTTTGATCTGTGAAGCTCTGAGCTCCCAAGCTTCCACAGACAGGAAGTAATCTAAGGAAGCTGCTCAGCCTTAAAAAGAATATATTCTCTGCTGGTCTCATCAGAAGCAGATGAAGAAAACACTGGAAAAGGATGGAACTTCCAGAGGGTGGAGCCAAAGAGAACAATGGACCCATGATAGAGGCATGTGTAGTAGGATGGGAGCCTAATCAAGAAGCACCCTTACCCCAGGGAAGGCCCCTTGCCACATTGCCCAGTAGATTTTCAGTCTTGCTCTGAGTTAGTGGCAGCTATAGACCTTCCAACCTTTCCTTTTCAAAGAGAAGTGGGCCTGTTCTGGTTCCACCATAATGTATTAGGGGTGGAGGAAGCACATACTTGCTATTTGAGTTCTTTGGTCTTTAGTTTCAAAGGAGCTAAACCCAGATTTGATGCAATCTGGGAAGTCTTGGTCTTTGGGCTGGATGCCATGATTCGATGAGACAGTGGAGGGTCTTGGGCTGGGTTTCCTCTCACTAAGAGCACACAACTTTGAGTTTGATCTTACAATTTGTTTTCATCATGTGAGGGACCAGTACATGCCACCCCAAAATATGAAGAATGGTTTAGCTGAAGGTAATCAAGAAGAATCAGAGACAGGAAAGCTCTCTGCCCTCCCTCTATCTGCCTAAAAGTAGGTCAAAGATTTAAAAAGACAAAAGGGATTCTTCCTGCTTCACTTTTACCAGGAAGAGCAAAGATTAACTACTAAAGGCCCTTACTGGCCTTGCAATGGTACTAAAAGAATCTATGGTGACAAGTTTTACTAACTAGCCTTTCTCTGCCATTTATTTGCCTTCCTCTAACTTGGAGTCCCTAGCGACTCAAAGCCTTTTTCTTTGTCTTGTCACTTCTCTAAAACTCTATTGTGATTTGTCAAAGATGTTCTATAAGCTGGATTCAAAGCCACCTCTTTCCCGGGTGTCTCTGATGTATATATGAAATATACATGTTAATAAACCTCTGTTTGTTTTCTTGTGTTAATCTCTCCTTTGTTACAGGGATCTGTCCCCAACTAAGAACCTGTGGGGGTTGTTCTTCCCCTACAGTCAACAGAATGCTATCAGAAGTGACACGGAGATGTGAAATGTCCTGGGGTGGTTAATCTTATTTTCCTGTGCTCCTGCCATTGCCACGATAAGAAAATGTCCTCATTGGCCCAATGGTCCAAAAAGATGACACCCATAGAACATTCCTGGACCCAAAGCGAAGCTTGAAGCTGAGCCCAGCTGCATCAGCTAACTCCCAGCCAATCCCCAGACGCCTGTTATTTCACCAGGTGTTGGGGTGTTTGTTACCACATTACTATAGTGAAAGCTCACAATACAGGCTTTCCTTTTTTCTTCTTTTGAGGGTTTCAGTGGTGAGCTCTATCTATTTCCTGCTCTTTTTAATATGCTTCTCCATTAGTCTTGTAGTCAACAGACCTCTAATTTGGGAGCCAGAAAACCTGGTTTTCAATAACAGCTCTGCCATATACTGCTTATACGAGCCTGAGGCCCACAAGTTAACACTCTCTGGGTCTCATCTATGAAATGATGATAATCAGCCTAACTTCAGGTTTTTAAGGATGAAGTGAAATAGCATATCTCATATGAGTTGAGCCTAAATCATTGGAATGGGGCCTTGGATGATTTCCAAGTTTCATTCTAAGCCAGTGTCATGGTACTTAGTGATTCTGGGTCTCCATCACAATGCCTGCTCACTTATGTTTCATTAACATTGACAGACTTTTTTATTTCATTACTTGAGACAATCTGCACACTGGGGACATCTCAGAAGAATCAACACAATTTAAATTTATACTCTGTTGTGGATGACTAACAGCAGAGCCCTTCTTAATGGAAATCCATAGAAAGAACACACATATTTAGGTTTATGAATAGCTTCCTAGCCCATGTTACATAAATGTGTGTATATAAAAGAGGATACATGCAGTTGTTCCACAAGCCAGGCAATATTTTTGTACTGGTAATTATCCTAGAGAAAGACATGCAAGACTGTATATATTACAGAAAAAATACTACAACCACTTTAAAAAAAAAAAACTTGAAGTCTAAAGCACATATCCAAATGCACTAACAAAAATTAGCCTCTCAACTTATTACATCTTTTAGGAGTGCATTGTATATCTCTAAGTAAAAACCTCTGTATGCTGAAACTGAAGCTTGAGATTTCTAACTTGAAGTCTTTAATTTTCCAAACTTTTTATTCAGTCTCACATGGAAAAGTATGTGTATAATACATAAATATTTTATGGTAAGCAATGAAAATTAGTAAGCTTATTTTTATTTGAGCGTTCTGGGTCCTGCATAGTCTCTGGATCATCATTATAAATGGGAACTCTCATAGTAAAGGACAGAAGACATAGAAAGTAGCAGAGATTGGAATAAATCTCTACTAATTACATTAAATAACCAGAAAATGAACTTTCTGATTAAGCCCCAGACGGCACCTTATTTTGCTCTATGACTGTTTCCCCTGAAGTAGAATATAAATCGAAACAAACAACAGCAAATAAGCAAAAACATAGTTCAGGTTATTTGAGGGTTCTGTTCATTTGGCTTTGCTTAATTGTAGTTTTGCTATATTTCTTCACAATGCCTTTTTCCTTACCATAACTCTGTAGATTACCAGAGTGGACCATTTCATGCACAATTTATTGCAGAGACAGGCAGTATTTATCAGTTCCTTCATGGCAAAGAAGAATCATCTGCTTGAAGGCCATCACTCACACTGCTGTCAGCAGAGAGGTGAAGAGCTGAATAACAAAAGAAAAGAGGCCCTGCAACTACAGGGTCTGTGATAACTTCATTAATTTCAGAATTACGGGACTTTTAAAAATGGGGGGAAATACCCAACCTTTGAGCAGAACATCCTCCATAAGATAGAGTCCAAGCCTTGCTTCATCCATCATTGTTTAGAATTAGCTTTCATGCACTTGACCTAAACCATCGCTCTTTTTGTCAGGCTTCCGTGTCAACACAAAAGAAATTGGTTCATGGATGAAAGTAGTGAATGTGCATCTGATCACACTTCTTTCAGGCACTTACCTTCTCCCAGTGAGGGATCAATTAAAACCAAATGGAGCAGATTTCTCTGGCAATCTGGGTCATGGGTGTGGAATGTTATGGTTTGGCATTTAACTGGAGAAGAGAGAAGCTCATGGCCCGTGCACAAACAGACCAGGCATGTATGTCATAAGCTGCGGGATGTAAACACATTCAGCCCTGGCCACAAAAGGACAAGGACACAAGAGACCGTCTGTCATGTCATTACCTGAATATCTAGCTGTATTATTTATAAACCAACTTGCAGCAGATGTTGTCTTTTTTAACACAAATTCTCCTTCCAGGGCATTATGCATGAGGCCTAATTGTAAATGCCTATATTGTTTCTTTCCCCTACTGATTTATTGTTCTATAGACATCTACACAGGAACACAGTGTGGAACTGTGCTGTTTTCTCTATTAATTATTTTCCCTCTTTGATTACTAATTTCAGAAGACAAACTTTTCACTGTTGACCTCCTCGGGAGTGGATTGTTTTACAACGAGACTGTATTAGGGAAATGAGTCCCTGGTGAGAGCAGAAGGGCATGAAAACCTTGTGTCTTATTTACATGAACCCAAATACAAGTTTCCCAGTCATTTCCCTCTTAAATCTTTATCTACTTGTGCAAAAATAGTCATAGACCTAGGAGCAATAATTCCACTGGAGTTACTGCACAATTAGAGTTATGATATTAGAATCGAAGCAGGCAAAAAATCTTTACCTTTAAGACAATGTAGCATTTCTGCATATCTTGGTGCTGAGGGTATAAAATCATCAAGCACCATCCCATGAACACTATCGAATCTCAGAAGCTATGGCCGCCCTTCCCGTTTAGAATCTTGATGTGGTTTCCAAAATTTTCATGCTATAATGAGTAAAATTTTGGAAGAGAGATTAGAATTCTTTTCCAGAGACTATTTTTAATCCTTTTGTTGTCATGGGATTTGGTTGGTCCTTTTGACAAAATGCTGATTTGTGTGTCATTTCCCCACCCCACTGCTCACGGAGAGTGAACTGAAAGCCCTGGGAGCACCCAGGGAGCGCGGCCCTCTCTGCTTCTGCCTGCTCCTCCCCACTCGCAGAGAGGGCAGGCTTCATACAAGTCAGGACTGAAAGGCAAAATCCAGTGGGACTGGAGCCAGTGTCCTGGGTCCCAGGGTGAAACAGGGATGGAGGTGTTGGGAAGCATCTGTTGCCTGTCTCTCCTGCCTCTGGTCTCTGCCTGGGTCTCATACCTTCCTCAGGAGTCCTTGCTGACCTTGGCTGAAGGGTGTGACCTCAGATTTGGGAAGTTGAGATGGGCTGTCTCTACTTCAAGTCACTGTTCTGAGACTCAATCCTTTCCACTCTTTGTCACTGGAGTGACCACCCAGCTTGTGCCAAGATGTATCATGGGATGGGAAACACTGCCTCCTGAGGTAGCATTTCATTCTCTTCTGAGGGCTCTAATGCTTCGGGAGTCTTTAATTGCAGTGAGGCTCTGTCTGGAGAAGGCCTTGTGATTTTCATCATTCTGTCTTATGAGGTTTCTGGATCTACACAGAAGTTGCTTGACTACTCTTTCATACGTCAGATCTTGAATTTCTTGATGAGTTTTTCTGGGACTACAGTGCTACATTTTGTTCCTGAGCACAGGAGAGATAGCTGCTTTTCCCCACCATTTCCTGACCCTCTCAGCATTGACAAGGGTGAGCAGAGGTCCTCCCAGCCTGGCAGATTGAGAGGTGCACCTGTTGGGGCAGGGAGAGTTTTCTACAGGTGGAGAGTGGTTGGAGCATGTAGGGAAGGTGAAACTCGTGCACTAGAAAGAGCTCGTATGGATGATTCATTCTTTTAGATATCTGAGTTTTTCCTGGTCTAATTTCTCAGACGGTTCTTTATTCTGATGGAATTATTCCATTTTGGGCATTAAATATGGAGATTTATAGGCCCATTTCTGTTCTTAGAGACAGGAACGTGCTCACAAAGGCTTAAAAAAGTTGTATGTGTAGAAGATCTGGCGGCCTCCCTCCCTTCAACCTCAAACTTCTCATCTCCCCTTAGAGTGGGGACACAGAGATGAAAAACACTGACTCTCAATGCTGAAGACACTGACACAATTGTTATAATCGTGGTTGCTGTGCTGTGATAAACCCTGTGTTTGTATTCAAATGTACCAACAACCCTATGTGTTTAGGTTGTACCTTCCATTTCAAATCATTAAGCCATTTTGCTGTAAGAAGAGGCAACTTTGACGCCTGTCATGTAGTAGAGGTGGGGAAGCTCTAGTTTTACATCCATCCACTCATTTGTCCAACATCTATTCTCTACTCTATGAGTGAAAACAAACAAAAAATACATTTTCAGTGCCTGATACATGATTTTTTTTAGTGAGAAATGTTGCGTGTTGCCATCTTATTATAGTCAAAGAGTGGATAAAATATATAAGATATATCACATTTTGAATTACACTTCTGGAGGTAATATTTTTGCTTAGTTTCAGGATGCAATATGTAAAAATATTTATTGTGAAGTCAATTTACCTTCACAAGAAATTGCGGTGCTAATACAGAAAGGTCCCGTGCACCTTTTACCCACTTTTCCATGATGCCGACGTCTTGTGTAATGTCAAAACCAGGAAGCTATACCAGTATCATAATCAGATCTCATCAGCTTTATCTACATTTATTTGTATCGCCACACATTTTCTGATCATCTGGCACTTGGAACATGGTGTAAGATTCCTACCTGGCATCTTAGAAAAGCCTACTTACATTTTTTAGATGCATACCTTTCTCCAAAAGGTCCATTTATGGAAGCTTCTAAATTGAGCTGGCTTTCTCAAGATCTCAGAGTCAGTGTATTCTTTCTCTCGTCCTCTCTCTTTCTGTATCCTTGATATTTGAACAACACAGGTAAATAGGGTTCTGATACTTGGAGGATGAAGGGGCTAAGAAGATATGGCTACTGATTAACACCTGTCTGTGATCGGATCCAGGGTAGTGGAGGGTGGGATGGAATTCTGCAAAGCAAAGAGGCTCCAGTGCAGAAGGGAGCCTATGTCTGCAAACAGCATAGCAACAAAGGGACATGTGGGAGGGAAGAGCTAATCTGGGACTGGTTCATGCTTCATATTTGCCAGCAAGGTTAGATGTGCTGGGTCAGAGGGTTGGGAGCCAGATAAACCCTGCATCACTGCTCCAGCACTTTGAGTCTGAGCTCCCTGCTCACCAAATCCTGGGAGTCGGGAGGATCTTGGGAAGATCCAGGCAGTAGGGGAAAGGAGGAGGTGGTGGGAGCCTTCCTAGCCCAAACTGACTTCTATGGATCAGCTGCCTCTGAACAGCAGCTTTTGACATCACAGTGGGTTGTGAGGGAGGGTGGTCATCACAAATGAACAGACCACAGGGGGTGCAGGAGACCTCTGCAGGGCCCCTAATCAATTACTAAAAACACAGAGAGGGTCGGGTAAAGTGCGTGGAGAAGACAGATGCATGCTGACACTCAGTGGTATTGCTGGGCACCAAAGGGGAAGTTGGGGGATTTTCAACTTCACAGAGGACGGGCAGACGGTTTCCTTTCATCAGCCGTTGCCCTCAGAAAACAAAACAGAAACCAGGAGAGAAACATTGCCTATGGAAAAAAAAAATACACATAAAGGCTGAAGAGGAGGAAGTAAGAGGAATGAAATTCTGCTTTTATGAAATAATTTAATACAGTCTTGAATGCCCAGAGGGCCTCGGCACTATATTATGTGTTACGGAGAGGTTGGTATCTCCCAAAGGGGATATGAAATGGGAGATGAATATTATGAATCATCCCTATTTGCCACATGTAGGAAACCAAGCAAAAGTGAAAATGAGTGATTTTTACCTCCAGATTCACATGCTGTGGCAGCCACAGAGGTGGGATTGACAGACCGAAGCATGATGCCCTGCAAAGCAAAGGCATCACCAGCAGGCCGGTGGGGTCCATGTTGCTGAATGGAACCACCCCTGGCCTAAGAATCCCTTGTGCCAAGTGGCACAGACTGACTCTCTTCCACCAAAGAATCCTGTAGGTGTGGCTGGGTCTTGTTCACTGCTTGGCCCAGGCTAGCTCCAGTTCACTCATAGTGACCCTAAAGGATTGAGGTGATGGTGAATCTCACTGATCAAAGTGAGTTTAGAGAGAGCAAAGAGAACATCAGATTGGTCTATTTAGTTCCCTTCCATAGCTGGAGGGCCTAGGCCCAATCCCTGTTTGTGAGATAAAAGAAGAGATCAGAATGCCACTTTCTTTTCCATGCTGGGCATGGTGAGATGTATTGGGAAACAAGCTCTCCCCAAGGCAGTTCTGCACGATATTAATGCGTGTCCTGAAGGGAGAGGAGGAAGAAACATCTTTGACCAAATAAATATGGGAGATTCTAAGTTTAACTTTATTTCACAAAGATTTCTCAGAGCCTTTAATAAAAGGATGTGGCTTATGAATTTCCAAGAGGGCTATAGATTTGCCTCTTTTCCCAATAATAACTGGGTTTTCCAACGAAAACCCTCCCCCTTCTCTACACACAACTTGAGGTCGATATTGAAAGTGGTGTTTATTGCTTGGAAGAAGCTTAGCTCTTGCCTTTGAGCAGCTCCCAATCTCTTGGTGGTCACTTCCATTCAAGATCGGCCAAGTGACAATTCAGTCTTCCGTGTTCTTTCTCCTGAGACATCAATTGGATTCCTATATAATTATGGCAATTATGGCTATCAGTTTTTCCACCCCAAGGCATTTTTGCTCTCTCTGGACCCTATGTTGTGCTCACTGGGTGCCTCATCTGACGCCACTGGGGACCCACCGGATTCCCTCCACTGGGCAGTCTGCATGTCCCGATCTCCCCAAAGGCAGTCAGTTCTAAATCTAGGCACAAGCTGGTGCCTTACTATCTAAAGTCAAAGTCCAGTCAGAAAGCTTAAAGCCAATTCTGTTCTCAGTAATTCTGACCCAGTAACAAAAGTCTGAAACCTGCCACCATGTTCATCACTGATGTCAGGATGAATAACAAAAGGAAATTGCTCTTTCAACCCCATAGCCAGGATGTGCCTTCATAAAAGACAACCCAGGATTGTCAACATTGTCTACGTGTGGCGTTCAAAGTCTCCACATTTCAGCCTCTGTCTCCCACATGGAGGGCTGTGCATTCTTGCAGACAGTGGCCTCTACCCTTGCTATGGTCAGAATAAATCACCAGGCCCCTCATAGGGAAGGGAGCTAATTGCGTTTGGAAATACTCCAGGCCCCGGGGTTTGTTTGGTCAAAGACGTGGGCAAGGGGAGGGTGACACACATCTACTTTCATGAAACAGACGTGAGGAATCATGGGCTCGGTGTTACCTAATTTATAATGGATCCCACACACACTCCACCCTGCCTTCTTTTGCAGGCAAAGAATGTGAGGAACCATGGCAGTATTTTTCTTTTAGATATAACAGTCTGTCAGTATCAAATTCTCTCAGTCAGTGGGGAGCATATAGTGTTGATTTACTGAAAATCTGGGATTATGTCTGCTCTGTGGTGAGTGTAGATTTAAGAGAGGAGAGGTAAGGGGTCTCAGAAAGGTGAGGAAAAACACAAATGAAAGCTAGCAGAGAAAAAAATAGCTTGACAGTTAAGATACAGTGCAGCCATCGTCAAAACCTTCTGGAAAAGAGAAGCCCAGAAACAACGAACACAAGCATGCATATACACACACACACACACACACATGCATGCGCGCACACACACACACACACACACGTACGTCTGCTTCAAGTCCCATGTACCGGAGGGCTGGCAACCTTTTCAATTAACCCCTTTCTCTTTGGGGCATTCAGAATGTGTCGATAAAGCCTTAAATACTGTCATGTTTCACACTGGAGAGAAATTGTGACAACAGATACAAAGTTTTGTTTCGATGTTAAAGAACTGGCTTTTAAAAAAAAGACTGGTGAGGTGTAAAGGGAATTCTTTGTTTCATGGGCCCTTTGACACTTGACTACTTTGCTGGACCTTTTTGTCACTAACATTTCATTATCCTGATCACATCCCTTGTCCCCTGCTCTCTCTCCCCTTTGCCTCAAAGTAACTGTCACCTGGTGCTACTTTACCCCAGGAATAGTCCCTCAAAACAAACCTGTGTTCCTTCTTTTACTCTTCTTACTCTTCGTCCTCTTTGAAGTAGAATACAATAACTACTTGGAATTAAAATGTGGAGGAAGAAATCAGTGATAATACCTAATAGCTACAGAGATGAAACATGAGTGGCTTTCCCTTCCCTAGGACAGGGAGGAGACAACCACTGTAAAAAATAGACTCCTGCAAGCGGTGGCAACTGGCATGGTGAGCTCAGGGGAGTGATTTTACCCCCTACCACTCCGCACCACCAACAGCCCCAAGAGGCATCTCCTAGACTTCAGGATGGTTCCCAGGAGTAGTGACTTTTGCTGGTGAGGGTTAAATGCATATTTCTGAAGGTGGCTGGTAAGAGGTATTGGGGTAAGAGATACTGGGGACAAGTGTGACCCACACAGGCAGCCCCAGATACTGTGGCCACTAAGAGAACAGGCACTACTGAGTGTCTCACTGCTGTGAAAAAGAGATGAAGGAGAAGAAGAAAGAGGGTCAAGTAATAGTAAGGAGGTGCCACTGATATTTAGGAATTCCAGAAAATAATACAGAGCTGTTCATTGTGAAAGCAATGCCTTCATTTTCTCACTTAGAAAATCATCCAGGCTTCATGTCCCTATTTGGGGTTCCCAGGTCGCTTTGCTAAGTGGACTCTTAGGATGTGGCTCACCATGACACAAGTCCGAGGTGGGGTGGGGTCACGTGTGGGGAAGCCTGGCTTTGCAAGAGCAACCCACAATAGTAGGTGATTCTCTTTACCCAGAATCACCTTGGCTTGTGCCTGTTGTCTCTAAGTTTTGGTTGACATATACTTCCTGCTAGTGTCCTGGCTTTCACAAGAAACTACAGACCAGCCTAGAAATAGGCAAATTCAAGCTTACTGAGACCCCACCTAGCAGTGGGTCCTTGGACCCACAGGACAGGCAGGCCCTGGACTCATAGAGGGCCCTTTAAAAATGTAGCCTTAAGGGCTTCTCTTCCTTTGTTATCAAAATCCAGGAAGAATGCTGGGAACTTGGAAATAAATCAACAGAAACTCCTCTCAGATTCTCTGCCTAGTGCACCCTGCAACAAACCCTGCCTTTTTTACATTTCAAAAGAGGCTGCTTTCTCTTTAAAAAATAGGCGCTACTTGGTCTGATGTGTCTGCCTTTATCAACCATGAAGTTCCCAGCAAGGTGCTGTTAGTGCCTGATTAAACCACATACCAACCTGTGTCCCTCACGGTAACCCAGAGGACATCCGCTGAGACTGGAGCGCGCTCCTTTGGTTTAATTGCCCCGGCTCTCTCGGTGCTGGCTGGATTTCTGTCTCTTAAGGCCTAGGATGGAATTCTATGTGATCAGATGAACTATCGGGTGTCTTGACAGATCTGAGATATGAATATGGAGATGGCGGCGTGCTCTGTGGTGACTTCTGAAATGGTGAAATGTGATGTGCAGTTTCAGGAGTGTTTGTGTGTGTGTGTTTCACATAAAATGCACTTTCTAATAAAACACTAATTATTAATAAATCAGGCCAAAAAAGGGGAAAAGTGTGTGTGCATATATGTGTGTATATATATATATGTAAAATATACATACCTATTAGATACGCATATGCATTGTGTACACATATGTGTCTATTTATCGATGTGTATAAATATATATGGCCCCATTTAGACAGCATTGCCTTCCATAGATCTGTCTTTGGATTCCTGTGTTTCTTAGGCTAATAGGATAATAAGAATTTGTGTTTACAGAGCACCATACTCCAAGGAATTTGAGCACTGAAAATGTTTGTTTTTTTCTCTCCCTTCTACAGTGAAGAAATAAATGATGCTGCGTCCTTTTATTTTTCTAGAAACTGAAAACAAAGCGTAGACAAGACAGTGATGAGTGAGAATCAGAAACAGCCATTTTGGGAAATTTGTTTCCCATTCCTACTCTGTCCAAAGGAAAAATCAAGGGACAAGCTGGACAGGATTCCCTAGTGAACTCCAGACCACTGGATTTCCCCTTTTCCCTTCGTGTCTACTGGAACAGGACTGGCCCTGGAGGACAAAGTGCCAGTGACATCCAGAGTTCAGCCTCCTATTCTCTTACAACTCCCAGCCCTTCCAAAGGTTTGTCAGGCACCTAAGCCAGGGGCAGGGATCTCATAACAGCCTGAGATCTGCTGGTCACAGGGTGTCCTTCCCCTCCACACAAGTTCCCCATTATATAGCACACAGACCTTCTATATTTCTAGCCGCATCACAGATCTTCTACCAGTTTCTTCTCCAACCTTATTCTGTGTAAATATGTGATTTCCATTAGGCTTTTTCCAATATGTAAAAATATACAGACTCCCATTACCACCTGCAGGACCTCTAGGTGTTTGGAGACCCCATACTGGGAATCACTCCTATGCCCAAAATGAGTTTGAAGATGAAAATTATTGCTAGGAGGAAAAGAACTGTTGGTGTAGCAAGATATTTAAAAGCAAAAATTTGCTCCCATGTGTGTAGGTCAGGACCTAGCAGTGGAGAAAGGAATGCTTTCAAAATGAGAGGAACTGCTAAAGCAAAATATGCAAAACTCAAATGTAGGGGGGAAAGGGAAGCACCTTGGTTCATGGGAAAAGATAGTTCTATGGCACTGATCTGCTTCCTCTAAAATGATATTTCCATTCAGCTGGGCATTTCGCGGGGGTTCCCAAAACTTCATTACATTTTTGGCAATTACTCCAAGAAGATTCAAAGAAAGGCAGGTTATAGTTACCCAAGTGACATGCATTGCATGACAGAAATAAAGGAAGCCCTGCACATGCATGAGTTCATTAATTGACATATTTTTCTTTAGTGCAATAAGGAAGAAAATTATAAATTTATAATCAGGCAAATCTCCAAGTTTTCCAGGAATGGAAAACTAAGGTTTCATCCCAACATGGGTTAAAAGATAATTTGCTGTACTATAAACAAATCCTGACTTGATTCCCCCATTACTCAAGTAAGGTTTTAGAAATAGCCCTAAATCTCCTGTTCCATTTATTGTTAGTTCATTTTGGGTGGCTTCCTTGAGTCTAAGACTGCAGGAGCTATTTGAAAGTTTCCCGAGTCTCGAGTTTCATGGAGAAAAGCTGACTTGGAACTGAATTCCACTGGCAGTCTGGCGGTGTCTGAACAGATGCCACCAGCCAGCACATTCTAGCATGTCTACTACAAGAGACGCTGTTAAGATTGTCACTGCAAAGACAATTTGTGAACCCAGGAAAGCTTACATCCCTCACTCCAACACTATTAGTTCCTAGAAATGGATAGAAATACATACTGGTAAATTCAGCCATCTTGGGAATAAACCGAAAGAAGGACTGACAATAATACTTATTTTCCACTAACTAGCTAATGCAAAAAGGCCAGCTAATGGGTAAAATTCTGACTTTATTTCATTTATGGACTTTTCCAACACCCAGTGTAAATGTAGATGGCTCTGTAAGTGAGTGTCTTATAATTTTGGTCCACTGATGGCTTTCCCAAAGGGGAAGTCACTTAAAAATAGCCATCGGCCTACAGGGACATCAACCTAGTGTCTCCTGCAGAGGGTGCGGTGTACACAGGAACCCAAAGCCACCTCCAGGACAGAAGGCCTTGAGGTGTAGCATAGAGCTAGAGAAATTTGATAGCTAGGTATTCGGAAAATATGCCTTTCAGTCAAGCCCACAAGGCTCAGTGATGGGCTCCCAGGGAAGTGGTGGGAAACCTATGGTTAGAGCTCTGTAGAAGGCTTGCTGGAGCAATGGAAAATTAACCATAGGAAATAATTATGCCCTGGCAGGGGAGAGAAGAGACACATTTAAGAGGTCTTTCCATCTCTAATTTCGAGGAATCAGATTAGACTATAGAGGGAAATAAAGAAAATAAAATTTGAAATTGACAAAAAAAAAAAAAGAAAAGAAACAAAAGCCAGAAGAGAAACATTAGTGCACACAGTTAGAAAACATACTGGGACATACTGAATGATGATCTAGCCGCTGTCCTATCCCCGGTGCCAGGCAGGGGTGAGTCTTACAAAAGAGCACAGGTAGGTGAGTTGACACCTAGGTGGGCAGAGGTGAGACCCGCTCCACCTTAGCTACTTGGAACAGTGCTAAGAACTTGAGAGCCATTTGGGCAAGCACAGAGTTGAAGAGAGGCAGCCTGAGATGGAGACAGCTAAGATTCATTTCCTCGTGGAGTTTGGTGACTCCTCCTTCGTCTTTACTCAGTGGGACCCTGTCTAAACAGCTGGCTTTCCTTAGTAGGTAAGTCTACACTTAAACTCCGAGCTTGCTTTTTTATTTTATTTTTTTAAAAAAGCGTATCAGAAATATCATAGCATTTGACTTTCCTTGATTTCTAACATGCACAGTTACAAATAATCCTGACAGTCACTGTAGCAGCATCAGTCATGCTTTTTACCCGTGAGCTGCATACCCCAGCGCTTGCCTACTTTATTAAGCCCAGATTCAACATTTAAGTCATATAGGTTCCAGAATGAATAAACAAGGTACTGCTATTTATAACTGTGTGTGTGTGTGTGTGTGTGTGCCTGTGCCTGCATGAGTGTGAACAGTAGATATTTCCATACTTACAACTTTAAAAAAATGGTCGCAAGAACTGTGACCTGATTTGAGTGTGAACCAGGCTCCAAAAGGGCTGTGTGTTCCTGAGCATGTACAGACAAAGGAAATAGTTTCCATACTGAAAGGAATCACTTGAAAGCTTTCAGGCCAGATCCTGCTTCGGGCTCAAATTTCCTTTCTCTTCGTCCTTTGATGAACAACTCATATGGAGATTCAAGCGTCTTAGGCCTGGTTTGAATTTAAGCTGTTGCTGACTTTAGTGGAAAACTTTCATAAACTCAACTCCAGCTTTCTTCCTTTCCCCCACCACTGCTGACCAATTTTTGAGAGATCCTTGGACATTCATCTTCAGTCATTCATTCTCAGTGTGATCATGATGATCAATGTGATGAAAAACACTTTTTTCCCCTCAAGAGAAACTGAATTCATTCTGCTGCTCACTTTTGGAGCTCAGAGCTCTGTCAGAGCAGGGGAGAGTAAGGCTGAGCTGGGGGACAACTGGAGGCAGGAAGGAGAAAAGGAGCAGGAGTGAAGCTCCAGGACGGCTGCTGGAAATGGCGTATCTCTGGGGCAAAACCACATGGACAGCCCCTCGAGAGGCCACACAGCCCTGTGTGCCAAGACCATTCTCCGGGAGTGAGCTGGGCAGAGAGCAGAGTTTGAAAGAAAAGCTTCGGCTTCAAAACAGGACTCTTTGGTCTCTGGCCACTAGGGAGCACTGTCCTGAATGGATTTCCCCCCCTCTCTGGGGAGGTGGGAATGCCCAGGACATTTTGTTCAGGAACCTGTGCTGCCTTCAAATTCATGTCGTGAAAAACAAGAGGCTTGGACTCAATCCAGTCTGGGCTTGGAGTGAAGGTCTGCCACTAAAGTGGGTGACTTCGAGCAAGAAACTTAAATTTCTGCACTCCTCTGCAGCTCTGTGAATTTGAGATATGAGGCTCAATGTATGGGGATTGCAAGGATCCAGTGAGATCACATTCCCGATGTTCCCTGTCTCTGCTGCATTTTTCCTCTCTGACCCTATGCTTTTGTTGATAACTTTGCAAATTCTCCTGCTCCTACGTAACTCAAGCAATTGTATGCAGTCCAAGGATGGAAGATCCAAGAATATCCCTAGGGTGCAGAGGGCCGAAGGCAAATCACAGAGCATGTCCCACTCCCAACGTGTTTACAAAGACACATCAGATTTCAGTGAACTCTGAGGGCAGTTCTGAGTTGAAGATGAAAATATCACAACAAGGAGTCATTTCAGGAATATATGTGGCAGCAGGGAAATGGGCATCCTGCTCAGCCTCAGGAGGGCACTGAGGGCAGCTGCAAGACTCCTTTCCCCCAAATTATGCTCAGGGCTCGCTTCCTCAGCAGCAGACAGGGGGCGCCTGACCCAATCCTCCATCTGATTAGCCAAAGCTCCAGGAGTGGCTCTAACTGGAACCTTTTCTGTTGCACAAATGGGAGTTCCTGAATTCCACGAGGCTCATTTGCCATCATTGCTTTAAAAAACAAGCAAAAAACCAACTTGGTCATAAACAAACCAAGAAGATTGTCTTCACCTTTATAATGGCACACATCTGATGGATAGCCATTCATGTGTCCATTTCAATAAAAAATATAGCCCATTAAAAATATGGGATATAATTCCATATCAAGGATTTGTGCTAAATGTAGGCCTCATAGGTGTGATGTGGTGTATTAGTTTCCTAAGGCTGCTCTAAAAACTTAATACAACCAAGTGGATTAAGACAAGCCAAGTGTATTTGCTTACAATTCTAGAGGTCAGACATGTGAAATTAATTTTATCAGGTTAAAGTTGAGGTATCAGGAGGGCTGCCTCCTGCCTTCCAGAGATACTAGGGAAGGATTTCTTCCTTGCCTTTTCTAATTTCTTGGGGCTGCTCCATTCCTTGGCTTGTGGCTGTACCACTCCAATCTCTGCTTCTATGATCACATTACCTTCCCCTGTTTTGCAGTCAAATATCCTTCTGTTCTTTCTTATAAAGATAACTGTGATGACATTCAGATGCCACTCAGATAATAACTATTTTGAGATCCTTGATTTAATCACATCTGCCAAGGCCTTTTTGCCATACAAGGTTAACATTCATAGGCCCTACACATTAGATATGCACGTCTTTGGGGGATCTTTATTTAGCCTGGGAATATTCCTTCCTTGACATTGGCCAGAACTGCCTTGTTAAAAAGTGTTTCTTGCCCAATAGAATAGAGAAAAGACAATACTTTGCCACACTAATATTTTCCCATTTTAACTATAACACAGGTAGAAGACAAATGCATTACAGAGCATCGTTTCCTGCTACAACCATGTCCCTGCCATCACAGGACAGGAGCCGAGGAGTGGTTTTTAAAGATAGTCAAAGACCCCCCACCCCTCACCTTTATGCAGAATTACTATATGCAAACATAGTAGTCATTTTCCATCATATCAAATTGATGATGTGGTTTAAGGCTGGCAAGGAAGCATATGCTTTTCCAGACACATAGAAACCTAAGTTCATACCCCCTAAGGGGACAGAGAGTGGCATTTAAGCTGAGAATGGTTGCCCAGTTGAAAAACAGGAGGCTGAAAGGAACAGCTATTTAAAAGTCACTCTGATATTTCCTATTCCTCAAACAATTCATCTCAGGGTCGCAGCCATTGTTGCTAGGTGGCATAGCATTGATTATGATAGTGTCCAGGCTCCTAGGACTGGTAACAGACACATCTATTCCTCTGGGCATGAACAAAGCTGATAATATCCCTGCCTGTCACCTCCCGAGATAAACTCCCCAGTGACTGGTTTCTCCTGTCACCAGCCACTGATGCCATTGTATTCTATCTTTTGTAGCTCCTGGGCCCCTGACACCACCAGGCTTGCTGGGTTTGGTCATATGATCAGAATGAAATGCAGACCTCGAGATCCCTTAGTGTGATGGGATGGGAACCAGTCAGAGGACCTGGAGAGAGTAAGACTGTCAGGGAAACTGCAAATCAGCAAAAGCAAAAGCCCCTTGACCCTGAGCACATCTGCCATGTATTTAATTCCACCTCCTTGCCAAGCCCTGAAAGCCCAGGCTGGGGCATCATGGGAGCCAACGGGTTATGAAGTCCAGGAGAATGCAGAGGTGAGAAGTCTGGCCGGCTGCTGGCTCCTGGGTTCCCCTCCCTGGGCAAGAGCTGAGCACAGGATGGGAGGTGGCCAAGGGGACACTGCATGTGACGCTGAGGACAGTCGTGCATGCAGATGGAAGGGACTTTGGACTGTTGAGGTGACCCGTGGCAAGTTGCAAGGCATTGATTTTACTTGCTCTGTACTTTGCCAGCTGGCTCCAGACCAGAGGAAGCAAATGAACTCTTCACTGTTCTTTGGGGTTCTGAGCCCAGGCTGCATTTAAGGAGATGCCAGCAGTGGGGGAATCAAGCCCACGAGTTCCCAAGAAGATCCATATTTCCACATTCTAGGGCCACATTGGTCAGGTACAGGAAGGTCTTATTGGGGAAGTGCCAGGTGGATCTTTATGTTAGACCATCACCCATTCTCCAGCCTTCCTACTAATGTCCTTGTCCACAGCTCAGCCCATCCCACCCCACTGGCTTCTAGCTCCAGAAAAACTGAGGATCTGCTTTCAGTTCCTTTTCACTGCTCTTCACTCATTACAGCTTTCTCATCTAGTTCAAATGTCTCTGTCTCTTGGAAACTTTCCTGGGTTTGCTAACATGAGTTAGTTTATCTTTCCTAACTCTCCCTTAGCACCCTTCATTCTGTTTATTACTCTAGGTAGAAGACTAATTCCACCTCAATTTGTCTGTTTTTCTTACTAGATTAACAATAATGTGAAGACAGAAATTCTGTCATTCTACCCTGCCTGGCACAGGGTAGTGACTCAATGCTGTGGAGTGAGGAGAAGGTGTCCCTATGTTAGACACTTGTTTATGGGGTTGACCTGGGCCATGGACCTTCAAGGTACCATGTTTCAAGGCAGAGAATTTCTGTATAACTTACACACATCTTTCTGTATACTCTCAATCACCCCTCAAGTGTTTATGATGCCTAATACAATGTAACTACTCTGGAAGTAGTTTTTATACTGTATTGTTTAAAGATCAAGAACCAGAAAAAGGCCTGTACATGTTCAATACAGACACAATTTTTTAATTTTTTTTTAAAGACTTTCAAGACCTTATTTTTTAAAGACTTTCAACCTGGTTGAATTTGCAGATGCAGAGCCTGAAGATATGGAGGACCAAGTGTATTCTTGTGGGGTAGTGAATGAGCACACATCACAAATGTTCCCAGGACAGAAACCAGGCCATCTTGGAGATGCCAGCAGGAATTCAACCCAGTACAAGTGCTCTATATTACATGTGTCCGATCTAATGTCTTCTTGGGAAGAGGAAAGGAAAGGTAAAGGAAGGTCAGAGATAACAATGCTCCAAAATATTCAAAGGGCTCAGCTACATTTCTCACACCCTCATTAGTTAAGCTGGGGCATGGGATGTGTCCCAGTCAATGGATTGCTGTTAGAAGTGACATGTGTCACTATAGACTAATGCATAGAAAAGTAGGCATGGATTCTCCAAGCAGTCCCTTCCCTGCTCTGGGGATCATGGAGCACTCATGCTGCCCTGGCAGAGCCAGAAGATCAAAGCAGCTTGGATCACTGAGTCACTGTATGGAGAATAGTTGCCTTGGAAGGTTGCCCAAACCCCAGCAGAGTTTGCCTGAGTGCAAAAGAAATGTTTGGCAGAATGGGCCTCTGAAGTTTTGGGTAGATAGTCTATCCTGATCAGGACAAACATGTGGTTCTGAAACTATTTCTTGCATAGCAATGAAGTAGACCATGACTCAGCTGCAGAAGCAGCATTGAGCCATTTCCTTTAAGTCACAGTGAGTAATTAGTACACACCTTTACTTGAGCCAAACAGCCCAGTAGGCTGATAGACTGAGAGTGAATTCAGTGAACATGTGTGGGAATTCAGAGGAGAAGCCCTGACATATGGGTTTATAACCATCTCTGCACTTCCATGACACAAAATCTTGAATTATAGGTTCACAAGTCAGTTATCATATGGCTGGAGCAAAGACGGCAGGGGGAGGGTATTTGACACTTTGGAGTGTCCTGTCATAGGCCTTTGAAAGACCCCACTTCCCACACCATCATGTGACTTCTTACACATGATCACAACTTACTTCCGATTCAATGCTTCATAATTACAAATTCTTATTTGGGGTAGAGATGGTTTCTTGGTCAGGATCCTGAATGCGACCCTTGTGTGCTGATTGGTACCCATGGTCCACTAGATTCTGACCCAAATGCCAGGGCTATGAAGAAAGCAAGGATGCAATATATCTCCTTTTACTGAGCAAATTCACTGCACTCCTATCTTACTCTTCCTCAGAGCTTGCACGCAAGAACTCACTAGCTTGAGCTAAAGAAAGCAATTATCTTGTAAGGAAACAACTACCTGGTTGCCTATATTGGGCTTCCTCAGGAATATTCTAGAATTCTTTTTCTCAGAAATAAGTAATTATTATATGGACCTAGAAGAGAAAATGAATTTGATTTGGAACAACCTTAAAATACATAGTTCTCACTCTCTTTCTCTCTGTAGGCTCCATGAGGCATTTCCTCTTAGAAATTTCAGCTCTGCTTCTTGTCACCTTTGCCTTCCTCTCCTCTCTGACTTTGAATTCAAGAGACCATTTCCCTGGGGAATATAGATCCTAGTGCCATGTGATCTGGCCTAAAGGGTAGGATGCCAGAGTGAAACAAAGGGGATGCTAACCTCACCTTTTCTCCAAACCTCCCCACTGGATGCCAGGGCTGGCTGCAAGCACCACTCAGGAGTCTCAGAGATACCTGTGCCCTCCTGCTATCCAATGGCTGGCACCACTGATTCCCACCTGGAAAGGGAATGTGAAAGTAGAGGAATTTCTCCCACTCAGAAGGGACTAGCAAAAGGGACTAGCAAAAATATATTCTTAAAACAGCTTTCACTGTTTTTATCTATTCGTATTACAGAATTAATACTGCCTCATTGTGGAAAACAATACAATAAATTAAAAAGATCGAACAAGGCATTTTCTGTCTAACCATATACATACTACCATCAGTATTGGTTCAAAACCTCTCTCTCTCTCTGCATATGCGTTCAAGAATAACTATAATTATATATTTAATATTATCTTAATAACGTGTTAATTTGAAGGAACCAGATTTCCTCTCAGGATACTACTGTATAAATAAATATAATAGTGCCATCCTATGGGAAGGCAGGGTTGCAAAAATATGACAGTGCATCCTCATCCACCTTATTCACCGGATCTGGCATCATGTGACCAGTGGCTCTTCTCCAAAGTCAAAATGACCATGAAAGACAAAGGTTTTGAATAGATTCAGGATATCCAGGCAGCCAGGACAGCGGAATTAAAGATGCTCAAGAAAGAGTACTTCCAGAACTGCAAAAGTGGCCAGAATGATGGGATAAATGTGTTGGGAGAAAGGTTGAATATTTTGAAGGAGATTCATAGCAATATATCTTTTATTGTATAGAAATTGTTTTTGAAAAGGGATTCACTGTATTTTTCAATCATATGCAGCTAGTGCCTAAGATCACGTTCCTGTCACCTACTTCTTCCAACTGTGCCCCACCTCATAATAGCCCATGCAGCTATGAAGCTATAAATGGGTTTCCCCATTGATCAGGTTAGAACCCTCACAATCCAATACTGTCTCCAGGAGTCTCTTCCATCCATCCAAGTTGACAATCAACATGAACCTGCAAAGAAGTGTGCAGGTTACTTCCAGGTTGAGATGACCAAGAGGAACATATACTTTCTCTCTCTCTCCTGTTTTTCTGCTGATGACCATGACCATGAAGCCTGGGGTGAAGGAACCACAAGCTTGAAAGGCTTATGTGCTCCTGAAATACTGCTTAGAGGAGCACTGGCCACCACTTTAGAAAAATGGGTTAAACTTATGTGAGGGAAAGTAACTTTCTTTCATTGAGTTATTACTCCTTTTTAGTGTTCTCTACAGCAGCAACTAGCATTATTTTAACTTTTAAAGAAACTGGCATTTTGAAGTAGAGTGCTTCCATAACCAAAAGTTTAAATGTATGTCATTTGGCAAAGGCAGGTGGCAGAGAAACCGGCAGTCTCAAAGGCTGAGTTTCTTGTTCTGTATTGGCAAAACATTTAGTCAAACTGTTGCTTTCAATGTTGACCATGTCTGGACTTAGACTATTAACTCAGGGAAACTGTTGGAGAATCAGTATGATTATGTGATGGCTACTCTCATCTCATTTGAGCTAAGTTTTATAAGAAAAGAGATAGGCAGAAGCAAGACCTGGCTAATTTTCAAGCAGAGATGAAAGAGATTGGAGAGAGTTCATTTTGTACTTAATATGAAAGATAATTAAACTCCTATCATGTGGACATGTTGGTTGTGTGATTTCTTTTTGCAACAGCTACCATTACTTTGAAAAATATAGCTGCATGGTATTTTATGGCATGAATACATAACAATTTGTTTAAATTAATCCCTACTAACGAACACTTGGGATGTTTCCAATTGTTTTGCCATTGCTAAAAGCCATACTTTGAATAACCTGATACTAGAGCTTTGCACATTTGTCTGATTCTTTTCTTTTTTTTATTCTTTTATTGGTACATTTTAGGTATACAATACATTTACATTTACCATTGGGTGCTTGTACCTGAACATGATGTATCTTAATTCTTATTTTTGCCCCATTACCTGTGTGCCCTTCACCCCCTCCACCTTTCCCTATTTACATAGACTTCATTTCCATTTTTTCTTTTCTCATAATTTTTTCTTTCCCTTCTTTCCTTTCCCCTTCTCCTCCCTTCACCCCTATGTCTTTGGACCTTTTTTAATATTTCAAATTATCAATTATTCATTTTAATCATTTTAACCCTTATTTATGCTATCAGTTTCTCACACTAGAGAAACTATTCGGTATTTACACGTGTGTCCTATTTATTTCACTTAAGAGTATGGCCTCGATATGCATCCATTTAGCTATAAGTGACTCTAGTTTCTCATTCTTTATGGCTGAGTAGTACTCCATTTTACAAAAAATACCACATCTTCTTTATCCAGTTTCTAGTTGATGGGCACTGCAGCTGCTTCCAAGCTTTAGCTATTACAAACTGTGCTACATGAGTGCACATATATCGCTGTGGTATGATTCTTTTAATTCTTTTTTTTTTCCACATTAGGTTTATTGGTACATTTTAGGTATAAAATACAGTTACATTCATCATTGGAATCTTGTACCATTACATGAGTATCTTGGTTCTTATTTTTTTCCCCTTCCCCTGCCCTCCCTTCACGCTTCCACCCTTCCCTATTTGCAAAGACCTTGTTTCCATTTTTTTCCTTTTCTCATATTTTTCCTTTTCCCTTCTTTCCTTTCCCCTACCCCTCCCACTTCCCCTGCTCCTTTAGACCTTTACTTCCTATTATACAATATCAATTATACATTTTTAAAATTACAATATCAAGATCTAGGAGACACTATCACAGATTTTACAGAATTTAAAAGGGTATAGAAAGCATATTACAAAAATCTGTTTTGAAATAAATTTGACAACTTGTAAGAAGTACCTTGGAAGACAAATTCATGAAAATAACTCTGGAGGAAATATAAAATTTGAATAGCACCTATTAAAGAAAGTATATTCCTAGCTTGAAAACCTACCTATATGACAACAGGCTCATATCCATTTTAACTGATAAATTATATCAAACATTTAAAGCAGAAAAAAGAAGGAACACTTCTCCCCTCATTTTAGGAAATCAACATTGTGCTAATCCTAAAACTGGATAAAGATAATAGAAGAAAAAAGTATGAACAGAGATAGGAATTTGTTTAACAAAACAAACTATTAGAAGTCATATCTGGCAAGATGTAGAAAGTGGTTTTATTATAGGGATGGCAGTGTTGGTTCAACATTGGAAGGTCCACCCCCAAAAGTAATCATTTTAACAGAGGAAAGGAGAAAGCCAAATGATCCTGTCACTAGTTGGAGAAAAAGTATTGGACTAAATTCTACAGCTGTTCATAGTAAAAGCTATCAGGAGACTAGAAGTAGAACAGAACCTTCTCAACAGATTAAAGACATGTACTCCATACTTCCAGCAAAAATGCCTTATATGAATGGAGAAGATACAATGCTTTCTCCTTAAGGTGGGGAACAAGGGCAGCTATGCTTACTCTTCATCTGTCCATTAAACTTTGAAACATAGGCCTAAACCAAAATAGTCTGGCAATAAAAATAAACAATTAGCATAGGATTGGCAAGGTAGAAGCAAAATCTTTGTATGTAGATGAAATGATCATCTACAGAGAAAATACTAAGAAATCTCTAGGAGTCCCTAGAACTTGTATTTGAATTTAGCAGGATTAGAAAACACAAGGTATATATAAAAACTCAGGTCTGTGTATACTTGATATAAATGAAGAATTGGATATTGAAATTTAAAAGTTAAGTAGGAGTACAAAGGACCTAGAAAAGTAAAAACAAAAAAAAAGCAGTATTGGAAGATGTTTAGTACCTAATTTTAAGACTTCCTCTAAAGCTACAGTAATCAAGGCAGTGTTGGTATAAGGAAAGACATATAGATCACTGGAATAAAACAGAGAATCTAGAAATAGAACCACACATATATGGTCCACTGAGTTTTGAAAGATTATTTAACATTAACATTTTATAGAATATAAACTCAATTCAAGAGCCAAGGAAAAGATAGTATTTTCAGCAAATGGCACTAGAATACCTGGTATCTGTATATAAAAAATTAACCTCAACCCTTTATTTCCATACATAAAAATAATTTGAAGGGATCTATGAACCTAAATACGAAAGCCTAAAAGTATAAAACTTTAAGAAGAAATTATAAGGGAAAATGTTTATGAATTTAGGGTAGGCAAGAACTTCCTAGGATACAAAATACATAATGTATAAAAGAAAAAATTGATAAATGAGAGTCTATCAAAACTTAGAACTTTAAATGACATCGTTAAAATGAAAAGTAGTCCTTAAACAGACCATATTTACAATGCATATAACCTATGACCAGAATATATAAAGAACTCTCACAGCTCATTAATAGACAACTCAATAAAAAAGAAGACATAAGAAGATGATAAATAGCCAGTACAGCACAAGGAAAGGTGTGCAACTCTAGAATCAGAAAAATACTAATCAGTACAATAACAAGATTGAATTATACACTCATTAGGGAGATGAAGTTAAAAGTTTTAAAAGCCTTGTCATGACTTTTTCTTTTTGTTGGATTCTCCCCCTTTGCATTTAATTTGTCATGCCCAATGGATTCATTCTGCTGGGCTTCCTGGGGTTGTGATCCTCATTGTCTTTTCCTAGGATATTGTCTAAAATTTTTTGGAGTGCTGGTTTGGTGTTCATGAAATTCCTAAGGTTCTCTTTATCATGAAAGTATCTTATTTCTCCATCAATTTTGAAAGATAGTTTTGGAGGATACATCAATCTGGGTTGGAGGTTGTTTTCCTTTAGGGCTTGAAATACATTGCTCCAAGCTCTTCTTGCCTTGAGGGTTTGCATTGAGAAGTCTCAATGCAAGCTGTGATTCTGATGGGCTTTCCTTTGTGTATGACTTGTTTCTTTCCTCTCACTGCTTGTAGAAATTTGTCCTTCTGTTGGGTTTCTGGAATCCTAACAATTATATGCCTATGTGTAGATTTTTTTTGTTCAAGGCTAGTTGGAGTCCTATATGCCTCACTTATCTGTATGTCAAGTTCTTTCCCCCTGCTTGGGAAGTTTTCTGCCATCACTTCTGTGAACAGATATTTTTATGTCATCTGCACTCTCTCCTGTTTCTTCATTGACTCCAATCAGTCTTATGTTATTCTTTTTTGCATCGTCTAGCAGCTGCTGGATTGCTTTCTCATGGTCCCTTACAATTTTAAAGCAATTTTTCTTTTCCTGCTCACTGATTGCAATCTTATCTTCTATATCTGAAATTCTGTCCTCACATGTGCTCATTCTGCTGTGTAGACTTTCAGTGGGGTTTGTAATCTCCTGGAAATCTGTTTGCATCTGTTTTATGGATTCCATTTGTTTCCTATGTTGGGATTCCATCATGTTACTCAGCTCCTCTATTTTTTGATTTGTGTCCTCTCTAGATTTATTAGTCATGTCTCACACTATGGGCACAATCTTTGCTGTTATCTGAGAAATTATTTCTGATTTCATTTTTTCCAGATCCTCTTTTTTTTTTTTTTAATTTTGGTACTGGGGATAGAACTTCGGTCCTTGCACTTGGGAGGGAGGCAGTGGAACCACTGAGCTAAATCCCTGGCCCTCCAGATTCTCTTTTGTTGCCCATTCAGGGAGTCCAGGTGGTTGAGTATCAGATTGTTCCATTTCGTTTCCCTTTGGGGTTGCTGTAGGTGATCTGGAAGTCTGTTTTTGAAGCTTCTTTACATGTCTTCTCATTTCCACGGGGTTGTGGGGGCATGCTGCTGGCGCCCGCGCGGCTCATCACCTCCTCTGCTCTAGGAGCAAGCAGTGGAATGGCGGTGGGGAGCCTCCTCCTGGGCCCTGTGATTGGCTCACCTCCTCTGCCCTAGGAGCCAGCGGTGGAATCTCTTTTAATTCTTTTGGGAAGATACCGAGCAGCGGAATAGCTGGGTCAAATGGGACTTTCAGTCCTAGTTCTTTGAGGTAACTCCATACTGATTTCCACAGTGGTTGCACCAGTCTGCACTCCTACCAGCAATAGAGAAGGGTTCCTTTCTCCCCACAGCCCTGCCAGCATTTGTTATTGGTTGATTTTTTGATAGCAGCCATTTTTTTCTGGGGTGAGGTGGAATCTTAGTGTTGTTTTCATCTGCATCTCTCCAATGACCAGTGATGTTGAACATTATTTCATATATTTATTTGCCGCTTTCACTTCTTGTTCTGAGAAATGTCTGTTCATTTCAGCTGACCATTTTTGAACCCATTTTGGGGTCTTTGAATTTGGGGGTCTGATTTTTTTCAGTTCTTTATGTATTCTAGATAGTAGTCTTTTGTCTGAGGTACTGTTGCTAAAAATTTTTTTCCCCACATTGTAGGTTGTCTGTTAGCTCTGTTGGTGGTTTCTTTTGCAGTGCAGAAACTTTTTAATAAGATGAGATCCCAGTTGTTGATTCTTTCTGCTAGTTCCTGTGCTACTGATGTTTTGTTCATAAAGTCTTTTCCTATGCCAATGTCTTCAAGAGTTCTACCTAACTTATTTCCCAGCAAGTTTAGTGTTTCTGTTTTAATATTTAGATCTTTAATCCACTTTGATCTTAGTTTAGTGCATGGTGATAGGTATGGGTGTAGTTTTAATCTTTGGCAGGTTGAAATCCAGTTTTTCCAACACCATTTATTAAATAGGCTATCTTTCCTCCAATGATGGTGGTTGGCTGGCTCCTTTGTCAAAGGTGAGGTGGCTGAGTATGTCTGGAGTTGCTTCTGCATCTTCTAATCTATTCCACTGATCCTCAGGTCTGTTCTTTTGCCAGAACCATGCTGTTTTTATCACAGTATCTTTGCAGTATAGTTTCAAGGTGGGGATTGTGATACCCCCAGCCACGTCTCTGTTGCTTAGAATTGCTTTTGGTATTCTAGGTCTTTTCTGGTTCCAAGTGAATTTTTGTATTGTTTTCTCTAGTTCTGTGAAGTATGTTGTTGGAATTTCAATCAGCATTGAATTGAATCTATATAGTAGTTTTGGAAGTATGGCCATTTTCACTATATTGGTTCTTCCTACCCAGGAGCAAGGGTTGTCTTTCCGTTTTCTTGTATCCTTTTCGATCTCTTTTTTCAGAGTGGTGTAGTTCTTAGTGTAGAGGTCTTTTGCTTCATTTGTTAGATTGATTCCTAGATATTTCATTTTTTGGATGTTAATATAAAAGGAAGGGTTTCCCTAATTTCTCTCTCAGTGAGTCTGTTATTTGTGTACAAGAAGGCTATTGTTTTTTGAGTGTTGACTTTGTATCCAGCTGCTCTACTGAATCTGTCAATTAAGTCTAGAAGTCTTCTGGCAGAGTTTTTTTGGGTCTTCTATGTAAAGTATCATATCATCAGTAAATAATGACAGTTTAACTTCTTCTTTTCCTATCTTTATTCCTTTTATTTCTTTCTCTTCTCTAATTGCTGTGGCTAATGTTTCCAGAACTATATTGAACAGGAGTGGTGCTAGTGGGCATCCTTGTCTTGTTCCTGATTTTAGTGTGAAAGTTTTCAGTTTTTGACCATTTCATATGATGTTGGCTGTTGGTTTTTCATAGATAGCCTTAATCAGGTTGAGATAAAGACCTTCTAGTCCAATTTTCTGTATGGTTTCTATCATGAATGGGTGTTGGATTTTGTCAAACGCCTTTGCTGCATCTATTGAGATGATCATATGGTTTTTGTCCTTGACTCTGTTAATACGGTATATTACATTTATTGATTTACGAATGTTGAACCATCCTTGCATTCCTGGGATAAATCTGACTTGGTCAGCGTGTATGATCTTCTTGGTAACCCTTTGTATTCTGTTTGCCAGTATCTTGTTGAGGATTTTTACATCTATGTTCGTTATTGAGATTGGCCTGTAGTTCTCTTTTTGGGTTGGGTCTTTCCCTGGTTTTTGGAATCAAAGTAACACTTGCTTCCAGGAGTGAATTTGGAAGCCTTGCTTCCCTTTCAATTTCCTTGATGAGTTTAAAGAGTAATGGCATTAGTTCTTCTTTAAATGTCTTGTAAAATTCAGCAGTGAAGCATCAGGACCTGGGCTTTTCTTTGTTGGTAAATGTTTTATTACATTTTCAATTTCACTCATTGTAATTGGGGTGCTTAGAATTTCTATATCATCTTCATTTAACTTTGGCAGTTTGTATGTATCCAGGAATCTGCCCATTTCTTCTGTGTTTTCCATTTTATTAGAGTACAGGTTCTCGAAGCAGGTATTGATGATCCTCTGGATTTCTGTTGGATCTGTTTTGACTTCACCTTTTTCATTCTTAATTGCATATATTTGTGCCTTTTCCTTCCTTTTTTTGATAAGGTTGGCTAAAGGTTTATCAATTTTATTTATTCTTTTGAAAAACCAACTCTTTGATTCATTGATTTTTTTTGTATTGTTCTCTTAGTCTCCATTGCATTGATTTCTGCTCTGATCTTTATAATTTCCTGTCTTGTACAAGCTTTGGATTTGTTATGCTCTTCTTTTTCCAACAGCTTGAGGTTTTGCATTAGGTTATTTATCTGTATTTTCTCTGTTTTTCTAATATGGGCATTCACTGCTATGAATTTCCCATGTAGAACTGCTTTCATTGTGTCCCATAGATTCCTGTATGTTGTACTGGCATTATCATTTACCTGTAGAAATTGTTTAATTTCTTCTGTGACCCATTGTTTGCTCAGGAGGGTGTTATTCAGTTTCCATGTGTTTGTTGGGGTTTTGCAGTTTCTTATGTTATTGATCTCAAATTCTATTGCACTATGGTCTGATAATATACAGGGAGTAACTTCAACTCTTTTACATTTTCTTAGACATGTCCTATGAGCTAGCATGTGGTCTATTCTGGAGAATGACCCATGTGCAGCCAAAAAGAATGTGTATTCTGATTTTGTGGGGTGGAACACTCTGTAAACATCTATTAAATCCATTTGTTCAATAACTTGGTTCAGTTCTAGAATTTCCTTGTTAACTTTTTGTCTAGATGACCTGTCTATTTGTGATAGTTGGGTATTGAGGTCTCCCACTACAGTTGTGTTAGTGCTTATTTGGTTTTTCATGTCCATTAATATTTGTTTTGTATAGTTGGGGGCATTCATATTTGGTGCATATATATTTAGGATTGCCATCTCTTCCTCTTGGATTGTTCCCTTCACAAGGATGTAGTGACCATCTTTGTCTCTCTTAATTAGTTTTGGTTTGAAATCTACTTTGTCTGCAACTAAGATTGCTACCCCTGCTTTTTTTCTGGGTTCCTGTGGCATGGAGAACTGTTTTCCATTCTTTTACTTTCAGTCTATGTATTTCTTTTTGAGTTAGGTGTGTTTCTTGTATACAGCATATTGTTGGATTTTGCTTCTTAATCCATTCTGCCAGTCTATGTCTTTTGATTGGTGAGTTGAGGCCATTAACATTGATGGTTAAGGGGTGGGGATTTAGCTCAGTGGTTTCGTCACCTGCCTTGCAAGCACAAGGTCCCGAGTTTGATCCCCGGTGTCAAAAAAACCACACACAAAAAATATTGATTGCTATAATTGATAGATATTGATTCATCCTTGTCATGATGTTTTACTTTTGTTGGCTCTTTTATTTCTTATTTTTTCCCCCTTTCCCTTTAGTGTTTTACCTTGCCTGGTGGTTTCCCTCTGTTGGGCCTCATGGAGTTGGGACCTTCGTTGTTTTTTTCTAGGATATTATTTAGAATTGCTTGTAGTGCTGGTATGGTGTTCATGAAATTTCTCAGGTGTTCTTTGTTGTGGAAATATCTAATTTCCCCATCAATTTTTAAAGATAATTTTGGAGGATACAACAGTCTAGGTTGGAACTTATCTTCTTTTAGGGCTTGAAATACTTCACTTCAGGCTCTCCTTGACTTGAGGGTTTGTGTTGAGAAGTCTACTGTGATTCTAATGGGCTTTCCTTTGTAGGTGATTTTTTCCTTTTCTCTAACTGCTTGTAGGATTTTTTTCTTCTGTTGGGTTTCTGGGATCTTGACTATTACATATCTAGATGTAGTTTTTTTTTTTTTTATCATGGCTTGTTGTAGTTCTATATGCTTTACTTATCTGTATGTCCAATTCTCTACCTCTGTCTGGGAAGTTTTCCACTATTACTTCTGTGAATAGTTTTTTTTATGTCAATAGTATTTTCTCCTGTTTTTTCCTGGGCTCCTATCGATCTTGTGTTATTCTTCTTCACATCATCTAGCAGCTGCTGGATTGATTTCTCATGGTCTCTTACTATTTTTAAGAAATCTCTGTTTTCATGGTCTTTAACTGCAATCCTGTCTTCTATATCTGATATTCTATCTTCAGATTCTCTTAATCTGCTGTGGATACCTTCAGTGGAGTTTTTAATGTCCTGAGTATCTGTTTGAATCTGTTTCATGGATTCCATTTCTTTCTTATGTTGGATGATCATGGTTTTCATTTCTTTCTTATGCTGGGTATTCATGGCTTCCAGCATGCTTCTGAGCTCATCTATTTTTTATCTGTTTCTGTTCTAGTGCCTCTAATCATGTCTTTCACTCCGCTCACCATCTCTGTAGATATTTTGGAGATTATTTCTGCTTTGAAATTTTCTAGAGCCTCATTCATCTGTTTTATTACTTCCTGTGCTATCAGTTCAGGGTGTCCAGGTGGTTGGTTTTTGGACTTTTCCGCCTCATTTCCCCTGGGGTTTGCCTTTGGTGAGGTGGAAGTCTGAGTTTGTGCCGTGCTTAAATGTCTTCTCATTTTTGTTTTTGGTACTGTCTTTATTTTAACTCCTGGGTTGATACTTTGAAATTGCTTATTGTAAGTATCTTTGTTGCTTGTAATTAGAACACTTATGGAATGATTGCTTCTCAGAGGTGTCTTCCAGATATAGATGGTTTTTAAGTTTTGAGTGTCTATTGACTCTGAGGCTATCTCATTTTCATTATACCAGGAAGGATCACTGTCTAGATCAATAACGCCTTAGCCAAAGTGATACAATCAGCAACACCATAGCATCAAATACATTTTAGAAAATGACATTTTGTGGTAGTTATTAATCTGTCACCTTTAACTGTGTGAATTAAATCAAAATTGAGGACCAACTCAACATATGTTTATAGTGAATAGACTCTTTAATATAACAACTTTACCCTTCAGTATGGGGAGTTAGAAGGAGTTGGGGAGGGAGGGATAGATAGGTAGAAGGATAGGGGAAGGTTAGCAGTGAGGCCAGAGGACACAGGTGAGAGAAGGAAAAAGAGAATAATAGAAAAATAAAGAAATCCAAATGAAGGCCAGAACAGGAACAAAAATAGAGATGAAGAACATGGGACAGCAAGAGAGTAAGTGTAAATGAGAGAGAGAAAGGAAAGAGAAAAGAAAGAAGAAAATAAAAGGAAAGAAAAACAAAAATTTGCAAAGTGTAGGAAAAGAAAACAAATTAAAGATAAGAGGAGAAAAAAGAAAAAAAAGCAAACCAATAGTACTCATTTTGAAAATAAAAAATAAAAATGAAAATGAAGGGCCTTCTTCAGGGTATGTCTCTGCTGTCACAATAGACAACATGGGTAGTAGTGTGCAGATATAAGTCAATGAGTCTCAGTAAGCCAGTTGCAGACCCATGAGATTCAGGCAGATTTCTGGCTGCAAGTCCCAAGTTGAGCTTCCTGTAGGGTTGAACTCTGCAGTGTTGTATTGCAGGTTCCAGCTGCCCTTCCCCTGAAGATAGTCCCTGTTCCAATGGGAGGTGATGATCGCTCCAACTTACCCAGTACAGTGGTCTGGTGGTCCTGTGTCCTCTGTGCCTTTGTAATGTGGAACCAGGTGGCAGTACAGCCAAGAGGCCAGAGGAGTGGGGTAGGGGGGTTGTCCAGTGGATAACTGCTGGGGCGCGGGATGGATCGGGGGATTTGTGACTGGGGACCGTGCTGGGCCGTCCACTTGTCTGATTATTTTCTTAGGCTGTAAGAATATAACTGGAAGTGCAGTTATATAAATAAAATAGATATTTAAAATTTGATGTGTTTGCCTAATTGCTCTTCACCAAATTTACATCCTTTAAAACATACCACCAGCACATCAAAATCAGAGGCATCACCACTATTTTTATCTTTAAAATAGATGAGCAAAAATACATACCATTGCTGTCTTAATTTGTTTTCCTTTTGTTATTAGTGAAGTCTAACATAATTTCATAATTTCCTATGGTGACTTGCATACAGTCATTTATGAGTTGTACTTCTCTCTTGAGATATCATCTTATTTATAAGAACTCAGTTTATCTAGGAAAGTTTAACTTTATACCTGTTCGGCTGGGGTAAGTATAAATATCACTGTCCTTCCAGTCCCCCAGAGTGACTGGTGTAGACAATGAAGTACACAGTCACCCTATATGTATCTCCTTTGTGTGACACTACATTGCTATTTCTATCCAGATTGCCATTTAAATTTGATTAAGTTTTTGTGTCATAATTGCCCATTTTTCCTCTACAACTTCCACCTTTAGTATTATGCTTTAGAGCTTTTCCCCATTCCAAAGTTATGGAAATAACCTCTAGATTTTCTTGTATTATTTTTATGATTCCCTTACTTATGTGAGAGCACACTGTCTCTCGTCTTCTTCAGGTCTACTGAAACATCTCCTTCCCATTCAGACTCAGAGGCCCAAACCCTCCTCTCAGGGAAACACTCTCTGTTCTTGGCTTTGTTTTTATCCGTGATCATGCTGCATAAGATATACACACTTCACTTACTTGATTGCATTCTCATCTCTCTCTTCCCCACTAGACTGTCAGTTCCACAAGGGTAGGAATTTTTGTCTTTAGAAAAAATTTGTTGTATCTCTAATAGCCAAATAGGGCTTGGCATGCAATAAATATTCAACAATAAACTTGCTGAATAACTCAGATTAAATCTTCAATTCATCTGAAGTTTATTTTGTTGTAAAATGTAACACAAGCACTCAGCTTAGTTTAATACTTCTTTCCCTTGCTAAACTAAAATCTCCTCTTTCGGACATTGACTATGTATCAGTACTATATACCTTATGATGCTGATCAGCCTCTCTATTCCTTCACCAGTGTTTCACTTAAAAAACATACAGTGTTAACCTATTTCATAATGTATTGTTGGAGAAATTCTTTAAATAATCTTCCATATAATTAGTTTTTTTTTCTTTGCTCCCACATATTTACTCTTAAAGATAAAACTTAAAATCATTTGCACTTTTCCCATTAATACACTAATGAGAGTGACGATGGGATAGTTTTTAAATTATAGACTGATTGAAGGAAAAAATTTATATCTCTGCAATGTTCACTTCTCTTGTCTGGGACAAAGTATGAATCTTGATTTTTCAAGTTTTCTTTCTATTTGTTATGGTGACATGAACTGCTGAAATAGAGGACTCTGACAGTGCAGTGGCTGGACGTGAAAAGTCCAAGCAGGTATTGGCAAGATTGCACTGAGATGCGTCAGGGATAAAAGGTTCCTCCATGACTGTGTGTGTGTGTTTGTTACTGGGCATTGGATCCAGGGCCTTCACACTGACCTATATCTCCAGCCTTCTTTTATTTTTTATTTGAAGATAAGGTCTTGCTAAGTCACTAAATTGCCCAAGCTGGGCTCAAACTTGCAGTCCTTCTGTCTCAGCTTCCCAGAGGGCTGACATTACAGGTGTGGGTCACCATGTCCAGCTTCCCTCTATGTTTCTGTACCCCTCCCCTTCCATGCTTTCCAATCCTTTACCAGAAGGTGGGGAGAATCGTAGAGCAGGGATACCTCTGTATCAACCATTTTGGTCACATATAGACCCATTTCTGTTTTAGATCCTTACTAATGTTCTAAGGAAATAATCAGAGGAGTAAGGACTGGAAAGGAAAAGGCAGATGTCATTTGTAAGTGATAGCATAATCTATATTTAAAAAAATAGAACCAATAGACTTTACAACAGGTTGCCTGATTTGAGATCAATTTATAAGAATCAGAGCATACAAGCTGGGTGTGGTCAAGTATGTCTGTAAACCCAGTACTCAGGAAGACTAAAGCAGGAAGACTACAAGTTCTAGCCCAGCCTGAGCAACTTAGTGATTTAATGAGACCCTGCCTCAAAATTTTTAAAGTTTTAATAGTCTGGGGATGTAACTCAGTGTGAAGTCCTGGGTTAGATTCTCAGCATAATCAAATAAGTAAATAAATAAACAAACAAACAAAGTGATGATGAACATAAGACAAGCAGCAAACACATAAGAATTTTATAGTGAAAAATTCAAAACTCGTAAAAGAACACAATAAAAAGATACAAATAATTAGAGTCATTATATGCTTTTGCTTTGGATGACTTCATAGCACAAAAATGCCAATCTGCCCCCAGCTTTTTTAGGTATATATATATATATATATATATATATATATATATATATAATACAATTTATATATCTATTGTAAAAATTCAATAAAATTCAATAAAATCTCAAACTCCAGCTCCACTTGCTCAGGGACTCAATAATAGTTTCATAAAAAGCACATAGAATAATAAAATCATGTAAATTTGTAAGAGAATGGCAAGGTAACAGAACTGGCTTAATCAGCCATAGTACTAGATGAAGAGAGTGGTTCAGAGATACTAGCTGGATGTGTATATAGGAAGTTAATGTGTGATAATTGCATCACCACAGCAACTTAGGGAAAATACAGACTGTTAGTACATACTGTCCAGAAAACTGGATCACTATAAGAAAAGAGAAAGTCAACAACTAGTAAAATTATAAATATATATAAATATATTTAAAATATAAATATATATAAATGAACATAAATATATAAGTAAATATATTTATATAATTTATATTATATATTTTATATAATATAAATTATATAAAATTATAAATTGTAAACTTTTTCTTTTGTATTTTCAGTTTTAAATAAATTATATAAATATATTTAAAATATAAATATATAAAAATAAGCAGAAATATAATAAATATAAATATATAAATAAATATATAAGTAAATATGTATAATTTATATTATATAGTATTTTATATATTATATAAAATTATATAAATTACATAAAATTATAAACTTTTTCTTTTCTATTTAATTTTTTTCTATTTATTATCTTCTTCCTTGTTCTTACTTTGGTATTAATTTCCTCTTCCTAGATTAACATAGAGTCTAGGTGGGTGATTTAAAAAAATTTTTTTAAATCAAATTTATTGATATTATTTAGAGATACATAATGATCACATACATAATAAGGAATTGTTCCTGTATATGCTATATCTTGATTCTTCTTGTTTTTCCCCATTCCTCTCCACTCCCTTCAACCACACTTCCCCTCCTCATTTACAAAGCTTTGTTTCCATTTTATCCTTCTTTTCTCATTTTTCCTTTTCCCTTCCTTCCTTTCTCCCTCCCCACCTTTCCCCTTTCCTTTTGAACAATTTCTTCCTATTACACAATAGCTATTACACATTTTTGTCCTTACAGTTTAAAATTCTTTTTCCTAATCTAAACTATTTTAGATCTAAATTTATTTTTCTATAAGCACCACCTTAGCTGCCTTGCCTAAACTATATGCTGTGTTGCTATTATGTTAAAAATATTTCCTAAATTTCCTTGTGATTTCTTTGACTGTGAATTATTTGGAAATATGTTATTGAATACTCTATAGTATTTCAATCCTTCTCACATTTACAAAGCTTACTTATTTACTAGATGTGCCTTAGTGAATGTTCCATGTATTTTAAAAATTTATGTGCATTCTACTCCTCTTGGATATAAAATGTCAATTAGGTCAAATTGGTTAATTGGTTGATAACCTTGGTTAGATCTTTCGAATCTTTACTGATTTTATGTCTATTTCTTCAACCTATAACTGAAAGTGTTGAAATCTCCAAACATGACAGTAAATTTGTCTATTTCTCTGTTTATTTCTATCAATTTTTCTTATATATTTGAGGCTCAACTTTATGCGGTTACACATTTGGAATTTTTATGTACACTTGAAGAACTGACTCTTTTATCATTCTGAAATATCCCCTTTACATTTGATATTCTTTGTTATGAAGTCTATTTGTCTGACATTAATAAAATCACTCAAGTTCGTGCAGAACACGCAGAATCAGCCCGCTGCAGACAGGCAGGTCTGCGGACACCCTACCGAGGGGAAACATGCCGAATCAGCCTGCTTCAGACAGGCAGGTCAGTGCATGCCCTACCTAGGTCCCGAGTCGCACGGAACATGACGAATCAGCCAGTGCCCTGGCAACAATCCACTGGCCCCCCAGCCCCACTCCTCTGTACAGCCACCTGGTTCCACACTACAAAGACGCAGAGGGTACCAGACCACAAGACCAAGGTTCTGAGTCCTGCTGCTCCCGGCCCAGAGGTAGGGGCTTCTGAGCTGCCGTCCCACTGCTCCTGCTCCAGAGGAAGGGGCGTCCCGGCCACCATCCCTCCCACTGCTCCCAGCCCAGAGGAAAGGGCTTTTGGGCCACCTTCTGTCCCGCTGCTCCTGGCCCAGAGGAAAGGGCTTCCAGGACACCATCCCTCCCACCACTCCCAGCCCAGAGGTAGAGGCTTCTGAGTCACCATCCCACTGCTCCTGGACCAGAGGAAGGGGCTTCCTGGCCACCATCCCTCCTGCTGCTCCCAGCCCACAGGAAAGGGCATTTGGGCCACCATCCCTACCGCTGCTCCCGGCCCCTGTCCCACCTCTCCCAGCTCAGAGGAGGTAATCTGTGCAGGCGCCAACAGCAACTCCCCCAGTCAAAATGAGAAAACACGTAAATAAGTCTCAAAACCAGACTTCCACATCACCTACAGCAACCCCAAAGGGAAATGAGATGGAACACTCTGATACTCAAACACCTGGACCCACTGAACTGGCAACAAAAGGGGATCTGGAAAAAATGAAATCAGAAATAATTTCTCAGATAACAGGAGAAATTGTGCCCCTAGTGCAAGACATGATTAATAAATCTAGAGAGGAGCTCAGGAACATGATGGAACCCCAACATAAGACACAAATGGAATCCATAAAACAGATGCAAACAGATTTCCAGGACATGAAAAACTCCATTGAAAGTCTACACAGCAGAATGAGCCAATGTGAGGACAGAACTTCAGATATAGAAGATAAGATTGCAATTAATGACCAGGAAAAGAAAAATTGCTTCAAAATTATAAGGGAACATGAGAAATCAATCCAGCAGCTGCTAGATGATGCAAAAAAGAATAACATAAGACTGATTGTGCTCAATGAAGAAACAGGAGAGAGTGCAGATGACATAAAAAATCTCTTCACAGAAATAATGGCAGAAAACTTCCCAAGTAAGGGAAAAGAGCTTGACATACAGATAAGTGAGGCATATAGGACTCCAAATAGCCTTGATAAAATCACTCAAGCTTTCTCTTGATTAATGTTTCATTGCTTGTCATTTTCTATTTCCTTTTATATTGTTCATAGCTTTATATTTAAAGTTTGTTTCTTAGACAACATATAGCTTGGTCTTACTCTTTCATTTAAATGACAATTAGTGCCTTTGAATTGGAGTGGTTAGTGAATGTACATTGAATGCTATTGGCTTTGTATTTGGCCAATCTGTTCATTGTTCTTTGTATCTGCCATTTTCCCAGACTTCTTTGGATTCATAGATTGTAAGAATCCTTTTGTCTGTACTACTGATATCTGTAAAAACTAATTTTAGTGTTTGCTTTAGGCTTTGCAATATGCATCTCTAACGTCACACTTTGTTTCCCTCTTCCACCCTTGGGGCTCTTATTTTCGTACTATTTATTTTTCCATATGCCATAAACCCTACAATATATTAACAGTACATTATTTTTATCTGAATAATTGATTATCTTTTTTAAAAATAAAAAAGTAGCAAAAGTATTTTCCACTTTGTACTGTTTCTTCAGTTTTGTATTCCCTGTGTAGATCCAAGTTTCTATCTAGCATCATTTCACTTAAACCTAAAGAACTCCCTTTAACATTTTTATAGATCTCCATATCTCCTGTTAATTATTATCTCAGCTTATTTTTATCTAAGAATGTTCTTATTTCACTCTCGTTTTCAAAGAACTTTTTGCGAATAAAGAATTGTAGTTTAATAAAATTTTTCTTTAGCCCTTAAAATATTTATCTTGTGTGTAACCAAAATCAGTTATTTCTTGCCTGCTCCTGTTTGCATAATATAGCAATTTTTCTGCATATTTTGAAACTTCCCTCTTATTACTGTATTTTCAAAAATTTGTTTCTATGTCTTCATGTTATTATTTTCTAGAACATTCACGTGGGGTTCCAGTAATTTCTTGGCTCTTTGAATTTATAGTTTTTATTAATTTTGGAACATGTCAGCAATTATTTCTTTGAATCCATTTCCTTACCTTCACTCCAGTTCTTCCAGGGTTCCAATTACATGTGTAGTATGCTACTTAATACTGTCTCACAGTCAGTGAGTCTTTGTTCAAGTTTCTTCATCTTCTCCCATTTAACTCTCTTTATTATGTTTTCAAGTTCACCAATTTGTTATTATATAATATCTAAATTCTAGATTCCATTCAGAGAACTTTTCCTTTCCTATGTTCTATTTTGCATGTGTGTGTGTGGGTGGGGGGGGGGTACTTGGGATTGACCCTCGGCCTTTATACTGAGCCTTAGGCCTTTGTTTATTTTTTTATTTTGAGACAGGATTTCACTAAATTGCCCAGTCTGGCTCAAACTTGCAATTGTCCTACCTCAACCTCCTAGAGTGCTGGGATTACAAAAGAGCGTGTCACCACACCCAGCACACGTTCTACTTTTCAATTTCTAGAATTTTAATTTTTTCCCCATATGTTCTATTTTCTTCTTCATAGCCCAGATTTTATATCTTCAAATATATTTGTAATTGTGACTTTAAAATCCTTTTCTGATCATTCCATCCATGCCATCATTTCCAGACCTGCACCTCTGATTTACTTTTTTGCTCATGATGGGCCACAGTTTCCTGCTTCATCTCCTGTGAATGTTAATTATGTTATGTCAAGTTGCCTGGATTAAGAAACACACAGGGGGTTAGTAAAGCACATTTCTGGGTGTGTTAGGGTGGGTCACATAGTACTCAGGTACTATATGTAGTCGGTACTGATTCCTCCCTGGCTCTATTGCACTGCTTGCTTCCTGGACACCACAAACTAAGCAGCTTTGTTTCAGCACACCCTTCAGCCATGATGTCTCTGCATTAGAGCCAAAAGATCATGGACTGAATTCTCTAAATCCATGAGCTAAATTAAATCTCTCCTCCTTTAAATTGTGGCTGTTGTGTACTGTGTCCAGCAATGGGAAAGCTGACTAATACATCTCTATTTTATTTTTTTGATTATATGTCACACTCGAATATTGTGTCACTGAGCATTTAGAATATTTTTATTTTAAAGAGTACTTGAATTTTATGGCAATAAAATACATTACTTGGCTTCATCCTTTTGAGGGTTTTTTGGTTGTTTTATTGAAGCAATCATAGTGCAGCTTTTATAATTTCTTCCTAGCTTTAACTATATATTTTGTTTATATATTCATCATTCATGGCTTTATTATGAACATTTTTCATTGTATAGAAAAGTTGAGAAATTAATATGATAAGCAACCATATATATTCATTGTCTAGATACAGCAAAGATTTAAAGTTTTCCATATTTTATTAATCTTTCCATAATAGTCTGAATTTACTTAATTTGTTATCACTTTGGAATATGAATATATATGTGTATATATATACATATATATATATATGTATATATATACATCTATCCTTCACTTTCTACATATTACTTTAATGGCTGTATAGAATAGAATAGCTTAAACTTACCAAAGTTTCCGTGTCTTTGCTTATTTCTGGAAAAACAAGAAAACTTGATACATTTGATACATTTTTGTTTTATTTCCTGATGTATATATATATGTGTTATGTATTTGTATGTGTTGTTTGCTTCAAGTTTTTGTCCAAATGAAATGATCGTTTTTATTTTTATACATCTGCTTCATTATGTTTAACATTTAATTTTTATTTTACCATTACATTAATCATCATTATTTAAACTTAGATTAAAATAGAGTTTTAAAAAAGTTCCATGTCTCTCTCAGAATCCTAGAGATTCAGCAGAAATGAAGGGAACCATATTTACTAACAGTTCTTTAAAACCATAATTTTTCTATTCTTCTTGGTCATTTTTCCATTGCAAGAATATTGCTGCAAATGACCTTTTCCAAATTGGTCTTTGGTTATATACTTTAAAAATTCTTATTTTGAATATGCCCTTTTCTTATCTTTACAAGACTAACAACTTACTGTTTATGGTCTGTTTGGCCAAGAGCTTTCCCTCTTGGAATTTTCTAATAGTGCTAATGGTTTCCATTGTTTGTTACTTGTTTCTTCTGGCTGAATCTCAGTCCACAGGCTAAGTACTTTTGTACTCTGTACCTGCTCTTTTTGTGTCTTTGACTATCATTTCTGACTTCTTCAGGCTCAAAAACTGTATGCTAAATCTTCACAGTTTGAGTTTCATAGCTATCATTTTTATTCTGAACATTTTTTCCCTGTCCTCTCTTCATTCTGAATGATTTTGTAAAAAGATAGTTCTCTCCAAATTAAATATTTCAGTGGTAGTTTTGTGCTTTGATTTTTATACTACAATTTTAAGTTCTATAATAGCATTGTTTTTCTTCTTTGTTTTTTATTTAACTGTGTCAGTTTCCTTTTCAGTTTGTTATTTTCTTCCATCTCTAGCTTAATAGGTTCAGTTATCCTTTTCTTAGGTGCATGTTGGTGTCATATGTTTTTCAATAAGTCTTCTGGTATAAAATTCACTTCTGATTATGCATTTTACCACTTTTGTATCTGTTAGGCTCATTTCCTCCCTTTTCATTGCATAATTTTGCTAGGTCTCAAACTTCTGTTTTTATTCTGTCTTAAAGTAGATAGGACCTCGGAGCTCTGAATTTACTATCAATATACAGAGAATCAAATTTCTTAGTCTCATTCCATAGGATCTACGATGGAAGGCTGGGCATCATAGATTAAAAATCACTTCATTCATTTATTTCTCAAAAAAATGGCAGCAAGAACTAGGATCATGGATAAATTTACCCATTGAATTTTTTAGACATAAATAGAAACCCCTCTACTACTGCTCTCTCTACTGCTTTAGTGGAAAGAACAGGAAATAGGTGTTTGTGTTTGTGTTTGTTCCCCTTTTGGTTAGAAACTTTGGTAATTCTTCCGGCCCACCAACTCTAATGAGGTATAATTGGTATTTTAAAATCTGCACATAATTAATCTAAATAATTTTGTGAGTCTGAATATATGTATATACTTGCTTACCATCACTACAATCAAGGTAATAAGCATATCCACCATTTCCAACAATTTTCTTGGGTCCTTTGTTGTTGTTTGTTTTGTGGTAAAAATACTTAATGTAAGATCTACCTCTCAACAAATATTTAAGTGTACTACACCTTATTCTTAACTATAGGTACTATTGTACAGCATCTTCTGGAACATCTGACATAGCTCTTTTATTCATTGATCTATAGCTCCCCAAATCCCCTTTCCACGTATATTGTATTTTGAATGCCTCATCTAAGAGAAATCAGATAGTATTTGTTCTTCTGTGATTGATATATTTCATTTAGCCTAATGCCTTTCAGGTCCATACATATTGTTGCAAATGATGAACATTAGAGTTGCTTTCCCATCGTGGCTACTGTGGAAAATGCTACAGTGAATCAGCTCCTTTCAATTCTTGTGGGTATATACTCAGAAGTAGAGTTGTTGGAAACTTTGGCTATTGTAATACCCAGCAGCATCCAGGCATTTTATTTGGTTGGTTAGATATTTTCTCAGCTCAGTAATTACTGTCTGCTGGTGTTGACCTAGAGCTGGTTGTTGTTTCCTAGGAGATTGTCTCACGTTTTCCAGCTGTATTAACCTTGCCTTAGACCAAACTCTCAAGCTTGGGGATACAGTGTTGCAGTTAGGAACTCTGAAGTGTTCCTCCAGGTTGAAGCCCTCTGCTGATCTACCAGGAGGGCGACGACTTCTGGTAATATGGTCCATGTATTCTGTGGCTCACTCACATTTTCATTCCCTTCACTTCAAGTTGAGAAATTTTATCAGAAATGCATAGAATTGTCTCTGCTCACTTCCCTTAATTCTGTGCTATTGTGACAAGTGCTGGAATTATATTCATCGATTCCTAGAAACTTCTTTTAATTTGGTATGGAATTTTCTTTTAAATTATAGTATGTCTGACAGGTACTCCTCAAGACATGGCAAATATTTATATATAAGAGGCAAATAGATGTGATTTAATCAGAAAGGTTGGAAATGAACTAGAACAGTGAGATCAGAGAAGACAAGTAAAGCTAGTACTTTATGATGGAAAGTGCAGTTGTTAAACATGAAATGTCACAGAGACAGAAAATAGAATAACCAAGAGGAATCCTTAGGAGTCGTACAACAGAGAGGGCACTGGTGAAGATGGAGTAGAGGACAAGATTTCAGTGCATGGCCAGAGCAAGGAGGAAACTACAGAGTGTTATTAAAACATAAAAAAGTCTATGGCAGCAGGAATAGTCATTGATCTCACTTTGATCACCAATTTCCATTCCCCCAAAATAAGAAGCTGGACTGGAGAATCCCCAAGGTGCCCATAGAGGCTGCCAAGCTGACATAAGGAGCCCCTCTCCTTCACTCAGGCCCCCAGAGACTTCCTCATTGATTCTGCAGAAAGAACAGCACCTCTGAAGTGCTGAAGTAGGTTGAATGGACTCTCATCAAGCCTTTAGATCTAACTTCCAGTGAGGGGAATTTGGAGAAGAGAGGAGTAGCTTTCAGATTACAAAGGCAAAGCAATCAGCCAGGTGCAGATTGTGGGTCATTGTGTAGGTCAATGAATCAATGGAATTAAATAAATGTAAAGGAGGTTGTCACTGACTCTTGACCCATTGCACACATCCCTGGGCCACCTCTGAACTCCCAGCACCATCCTGGACCATTCCAGCCTTTATTGGTAGCATCTGCCACAGTCACCTGGGCCTTTACGTTTCGCTGTCTCCAGTCTTTTTTCACTGAGCCATGAGCAGCCCTGTCCAGAAATAACCCGAGAGAGGTGAGGGTCAAGCAGAAATATCCTGCTTTCTCCAACTTTTCTGGGACAACCCCACAACCCCTCAGAGCATCACCGGCACCATTAAATCTCCCACTGTGACAAACGGCTCAGGAACACATCTTTTCTGGGCCTTTCTTTCTCTCCTGTCTCACTTTTCCGAGTCCCTCATTTTTGCTTCCCAGCATCACTTCAGAAATAAAATACCTGTACCCAAGTCCTTATCATAAGGTCTGCTTTTGGAGAAACTCAAGCAAGATTATTTGAAAATAAAAGAGACGTAGGAGACACAATTTTCAAATACATCACATGAACATTGACTGGATCCAGGATTGAAAAGTTGAAGTGCAAAATGATGTATTTGAAATGATGCAAGAAATTTGAATACATACTCTTTATTAGATGGTAGTAAGAAGTTATTAATTATGACAATAATATTATATTAATAAGAAAATGTTTTTATTTGGAGATGCATAAGGATGAAATGACATGTCAGAGGGTTTTTTTAAAGTACTTTAAAAAGAAAGAAATGAAAAAGAAAGGGAAAATAGAATAAATAGGGTAAGTGTAGCAAAATATTAGCAACTGTTGAACCTGGAGTATAAGCATGTGAAGATTTATTGTGCCATAATGCTATACTTCCTATTTTGTGTATTTTCAAAATCTTTCACAATAAAAAGTTCTATGCTTTTAAAAGAAAAATTTTAATTTCAAGAAAATCCTAGCCTTGATATCAGGCAAAATTCCTCAGGGTTAGTTTCTTCTCAGAGACCTCAGTCCAGAAAAGACTTTCAAATAGACAAAAACCAACCAAACAAAAGACCCTCCTATTCTCTGCAAAATGACATCCACTAATTTCTCAACTTCTGTCTTTCCTGCCTGCAGCCTTGCCAAATGCCACATTTCTCTCTCTGAAGTATCAGAAACCAAACAAACTCCCCTGAAATCAGCATATTCCATTGCAAGAAGCCAGCTCCGAGTGGTCATATGAGTAGCACTCAGAGCACCACAATGAGGTCTGAGATATTCTGGCCAAGAACAGTTCCAAGAGCAGAGCCCAGGCACACCATGCAGCTCACATAAAGAAAATTCCATACATTTTCCATGCGCTGATTCAAGATACCCACAGAAATAGACCAAGGCATTGCTAAATCAATATTTGAAGCAGGAAGGAACCTCCTAAAAAGGAATCGCATTTGGTCTCCTGCAAGGTAAAATGTGTGCTTCAGATCTCCAAATCAAAGAGGATCACAAACATATGGGTAATGACTCTTCCCGAATGGAAAAACAGAGTTTGTCATATTTTATGGAGATTTTTAAATGTTGAAGGTACATCTGTTGCTATTTATGCTGACATGTATGTAGAGATTGGCAGACCAAGTTCTCCGTAGGGAAGAGAGAAATCCAAACCAAACCACAGAACTTTCTAACTTTGAGGCTGGCTCCTGGGGTGGAAAACAGCTTCCTGAACCCTTGAAACACTGCCCAGCTGAGCAGGGTGACTTTGAGAGGCCCACATCACAAGACTGCACAGTTGGATGAAAAAACAAAAAAGTCCAGCTTTGCATAGACCTCCAGAGAGAACAGAACAAAGGCAAGAAGTCAGAGAGGTGTCACAGAGCTTGGGGAGCAGGCTTCTGATTAACGAACATCTTCTTGGGGTGAGTGTGGCAGGCAAAATACACCACGTCTATGCTGACATAAACACGCCACCCAGAATCTGACCAAAGCAGCCTCCTTTAGTTCTGTTAATAGCATTCTTCAAGAGAGTGTCCATGACTTCTGGCAGACTGTTTTCCCAGCTGGGAAGCTCTGATAACTAGGAAGACTTCCTGAGTTATGTACATTTCCACTGTGTCGTATACTGTATTATGGCTCATCAGACTTTTTTGCTCAGTTGCATGACTGCTTAACCTGTAAATAGTGTGTCCTGTCTGCTTAATCTAGCCTCTGCCTTCCTTCCTCTGCTTCCCTTCCTCCTTCCCACCCTCCATCCCTCTTTCCTGCTTTGCTTGACATTCAGCAGAGGAGAAATGACAGGGAAGTAAGCAACTATCCCATAGGCTGAAAGAGTAACATGCTCTAAGAACATTAGGAGGTGAATTGTGTCTCCCCAAATTTTACATGTTGAAGTCCCAACGTCAATGGAATGTGACTTCAGAATGTGACTGTGTACAAAGGTAGGATCTCTAGGAGGTGATCCAGTTAAAATGAGGTCACTAGGGTGATTCCTTATCCGATGTGCTAGTGTCTGCATACGATGAGAATCTGGACACAGACAGGTACAGAGAGGAGCCTGGTTAAAGGCACAAGGAGAAGGCAACCATTCATAAGCCAGGGAGAGGGGCCTCAGAAGAGACTAAGCCTGCCAACATCTTGTGCTTGGAGTTCTAGCTTTGAGTGTTGTGAGGAAATAAACTCCTGTTGTTCAAGCCGCACAGGGACTGGTGCTATGCCATGGTAGTGCTAGCAAATGAACAGAGAATCCACTAGATAAAGGGCTTCAAGGACCCAGAGGTGGAATAAAAACCCTTCACCTAGAAGATGCTCATATGAACTACGGCTTGAGAGAAGGATAGAATGGCTCATACAAAAATAAGGCTGAATGACAGGATTAGAAACCCAACAATTTTATTTATCATTATTATTATTATTTTGCACTACTAAGAATTGAACCCAGGGTCTTTGCCCTGACTTAAATTTTATTAAATTAAATTTAATATTTTACTTTAATTTTCCAGCCCATTTTTGTTGGTGGCAGTGGTGTTGTTTCCTTTTTGATTCTGAGACAGAGTCTTGCTCAGTTGCCCAGGCTGGACTTGAACTTGCCAACCTCCTGCCTCAGCCTCCAGGAGTGCTGGAATTATAGGCATGCACCACCGCATCCACCTTCTAGAAGCTTGACTTCTTCTACAGCGCTGTTCAAAGCCCTACAGAGTTCCCCAGCATTGTCCTTGGGGCTGTCTTTTCCACTGTCACTGTCATGGTCAGGGGGCTGCCAAGGCAATGCTGGAGAGTACAGGCAACTCTACTTGTAATTTATGTGAAACTTCTTGAAAATGACAGCATTTCTTGTCTTCTCCCACACCTGCCTTAGTATCACTTAACACTGGCTAGAAGTCAACCATGGGGCACACATAAACACAGTCGTCAGTTTAGTGCCTTGAGAGGAACAAAGGATGAAAACCAGAAAATAAATAGGCTACAAGACAGTATAAATGTGAGCACTTCAGGTGCCGCACTATTTGTTTCTGATCATCCTCGGAACAGTGGCTGCTGTTGACTGTTATACTGCCCATGTGACAACTTCAGTTGCTCTAACATTGTCTAAAATATTCTCCTCTAAACCTGCTCCTTCAAGGTATGCATTGTGTGAGCCCAAGAACAATTACTGACAGTCATGGAAAGGGTACTTAACATTCTTCTAAATATTATAACTCCCGCTTTGGCAGAGGGTAGAATTACTCTGCCGCATTTATTCAAGGCGAAATCTGGCTGCTTCTCAGGGAATTGAGGGCACTGAAGGCTGAACAAAGCCAGAAAGCAGCTCTTGTCTCAGCTTCTTCTCTTGCTTTTGCCCTCATTTGTTTGCAAGAGACCAAGGACCAAACTACTCCCTTCTAAGGACCTCAAATCTTTTTAAGGTTAATCCACATTATCCAAAATAATTTCGCATTTCAAAGTTTTTTAACATATTCACATCTGCACAATTTCTTCTGAGACAGGATCTTGCTAAGTTGCTAAGTTGTCCAGGCTGAGCTTGAAGGGCAAAGCATTCACAGGTTCTAGGGACTAGGATATGTTCTTTGCGTGTGTGTGGGTAAGTGGAGAGGGAGCATGATTTCGTGTTAGGTTCATCTCCTTTCCAAGAGCTGTGGTTCTCATGACCTCCATATACCTGTGTTCTTGATGAAGAAAGCAAGGACAAATATTCCAACAACTCAGGTCATGAAATTTTATCTGAAAGAATCTAACAATAGTGGAAAGAAGGATTCCATTTTGGTGAAGTCAAGATCTCTCTCTCTCTCTCTCTCTCTCTCTCTCTCTCTCTCACACACACACACACACACACACACTCACCAAAGCGTGCACACACGTGTGTATTTGCTGAAAAAGAAGCTATGGTGTAATGAGCATCATTCAGGAACTAAGGGTTTTAGATTCAGACCTGAGTTTGGATTTGCCTCTGTGTAGTAGGGAGAACCTCTAGAACCTGGAATATGTGACCTTCCATAGCAAAAGGAAATTTTCAGGCAGAATTAAATTAAGAATTCTGAGATAGCTTATTGTGGATTGTCTGGGTGGATCTTGTCTAATCACGAGGGTCCTTATAAGGGGAGGACGGTGTGGAGAGTCAGACTAAGAGAAGGAGATGTAGTATTGGAACCAGAGGCCAGGGAGATGAAAGATTTGCACATTTGTGCTGCTACTTAAAGAAGGGACGATGAGCGAAGGAATGCCAGCAACTTCTAGGAGCTAGAAAGGGTAAGAAAATAAATTCTCGCTCAGAGCCTTCAAAAGGAACCAGCCCTCCCAACCTTTTTTAAAATTTGAGATTGGCATTTGCTATGTTTCCCAGGCTGGCCTCAAACTCCTGGGCTCAAGTGTTCCTCCTGTCTCAGACCCCTAAGTAGCTGGTTCTATAGACACTGGCCATGGGGCCTGGGTTCTACTAGTTTTAAACTTCTGACCTTCTTGGACTTCAAGACATGGAATTTGTGTTATTTTAAGCCACAAAACTTGTGACAGTTTGTTACAGCAGGAATAGGAGACCAAAACAATATCAATAGCTGTAGCACTTAATAAGCAGTAACTTGCTCTTGGGCAAGTGGTGTAACACAGTTAAACCTTTGTTTGTGCATCAGTAAAAGGAAGAAACAATAATGCCTATTTTCCAATGCTGTGCTGTCAGGACTGACTGAGGGTGTTGCAATACGTAGCACCAGACAGTGTCCCATAGGATTATTGCATCTGTGCCTCTGGGACTGCTGGCCATATCCTTAACATCTTTGAATCTCCTCTTCCTGATCTATTGAAGGTGATTTCAGGCCATGTCCCCTTCCCAGGGTGATCGGGAGGATCAGACGAAGGAATGATGTAAGCCAGAGTATGTAAGATGTGATTTCAGTAGTTAACTAGGTGTGATTCTTTTATCTTTTGTTTAGCTAGTACTCAAGGAGGCTTCACTTCCCTCTTATAGACAAAGCCTGCATCCCTCTGCTGCTGGCCCCCAGAGGGACAGGACTTACTATCCTCCCCTGTGCTCAGCCCTGAGCTCAGTCTTCCTTGCTCCCTGCCTGTGAAGCTGGGGACAGAGCCCTGCCTGGTGTCTGTCTGAGTCTCCAAAACCAAGCTGTAGGTGTTTTCTGGGGTTACAGAAGCTGCCCGACATTCCCGTCCTTCACCACAGTCCATTCCAGGCCCCATTTTTGCTACTGCTGTATGGCTCAAACTATTTTGCTGTAAACCAGTAGTTTTCAACCCTGGTACACATTAAGAGCACCTGGGGAGCTTTTAAAAAAATTACTGGTGCCCAAGCTCCACCCTGGACCAATTAAATAATCTCTCTGGGGGTGGGGCCTGGACATCAGTAATTTTTTAAAAGCTCCCTAGGCGATTCCAACATACAGCAAGGTTAAGAAGCTATCCAGTGTGCAGCCTGTCGTGTTGGAACACTACCACTGATCTCAGGGTTCAGCATTCAAGGTGCGAGGCCATTTATCTCATCTCCTCCTCGAATCTGAAACCTTGTTCTTAAAGACACAGAGTCCAGCCCTTTCTGCAGTGAAGGTGAACTTGAGGAACTATAAAAACGATACTTGTGGGTGTTCTGTTCAGGCTGAAGAAGCAATGCCCCTTGTCTGACCTGGTTGCTTGAAATGGTGGTCTGCACCTGTGGCGTCTGTTTGGCCAACTGTAACATACACTGGAGAAAATCACTTCAGACCACGGTGCAAAGGCTGCTAAATCTATACTTCATCTTACTTAAGGGAATACTTATTTCTCCTTCTGAATATGAAAATGGTTAACCCTGTCTGTCACATTGAAAACTAACCGATGATCTTGTGTGACCCCGACTCTGCACTCAGCTCTGCAGTGAGCTTACAAAGTCACAAGAAGTCCCAGAAGCTAGAGTGGGTTGACACAAGACACATAGGAGGTATCCTGGGCCCAGACTCGTATGCATTTTCGCTATTGTCATTATCTCTGGTTTTCTATACCTATTAAGGAATTCTCCCTTATGCTCCCAGGTGAGCTGAAACAAATCAAATCATACCCTGCTTTTCTTTTAACTGCAATTTCATTTTGAAACACCTTTGGGTAGTTCTGCTGTGGTAGTGCTAGGAACAGTTACACATTGACCCAGCTATCAAAATGAAAGTTGGTTGACACCATCAGGATTGGACGTCTATGAATTGCAAGAAATGTGTGCAAGAAAGAATTGTGGCATGGGAGCTGAATGGGCTCATTACTTATTTTTATTTCCAGGTCTACTGAAATTTGACCAGTGTTCTAGGACAAGATAAATTATTAAAAGCTCAGAAGCTAACTCTGGCTGATGAAAGAAATTTCACCATGGACCTACATCCACTATACTAAAGGTAACTTTTTTTGTAGGAGCTTTTAAAAAATCCATTGAAGCAATAATTTATATATGTTATTATACATTACTAAAAAAGAAGTTTAAAATCAGACTCTTAATACCAACAAAATATTCAGTCTTTAATACCAAGCAATTGAATAATAGCCCCAAGATTGTCATCTCTTCTGATATATGGCTCTTTTCCAACTGGCAGAGGAATATTTGTGATCCCCATTAAAGATATATGAGTAAATAATACAGATGGCTTGAATGTCAATTAATACACATGAAAATAACCCATAATATATCTTCTTTTCATAAATGATTATAATTTGACACTCTTGATGCAATTTCATCTAGTTCTTCAAATTATGCAAATATTACTCCCCCTTCTTCTTTCTTTTATGTATCTCTGTTCCTTGGTACACCTGCACACAAATTCACAAGTTCTCATACAAAGGTAATTGGTATCACTTAAATTTCTAGGCAAACAAATTTGGCTATAAATGTAGATGTATAAAAGACTCATATGAATTTTCTCTATTATCATAATCTCCATCTTTTATACCTATTAAGGTAAATATTTAAGAAGCAGCATTATTTTTCTATTTTGTTTCATTTCTATAATACAATGTTTCCCCCAAAGGTACAAAGTTTGGTAATACCAAGAAAAGCATTCTTTATTTTGTGAGCCTCAATCATGGCTTCTATAAGTTGGGAAATACTAGTGCAGTGCAAATGACAATAAGGATTCAAAATATTTTTAATAGATTGTGGTTTTATTTTCTGATTGATTTGCACAATTTGTACCTTTTCCTTTGCATTTTAAGGTATAACATATAAAATAAAATGTGCATACGGTAAGTGTGGCATTGGGTGAGTTTTGATGGATTTGTAATAACACTCAATTAAAGTACAGAACATTCCCATCTCTCCACTAAGTCTCCACACATTCCTTTATAGTCAATCTCCCCACTCTACCTCCAGATCCCACCGCTGTTTTGATTTCTATCACTATAATTTATTTCTGCAAATCCTAAAACTTCACATAAGTGGAATCAGATAGTATATACTCTTGCTCTGGCTTCTTGGGCTCTGACTATTATAAAGGATTGAGATTCATCTGTGTTGTATACATTAGGAATGTGTTCCTTTTTGTTGCTGACTCATTTCATTCATTAACCTAATGATGGACATTGGGAGTCTTTCCAACTCAGGGCCACTATAAATAAAGCTGCTATGAAAATTCTTATACAAATCTTTTGGAGGTCATATGTAAATATCTAAGAGTTTCATATCTAATGTTACATACTTTAAATGGGGAAATCAAATCAAGATGTTTATGTCTCCTTTCTGCAAACCCCTCCACGTACTAGGACTGAAAGGGTCTAAAGCAATAAATCCATTAGCGTGCAGTGGGAAACTGGCCAACATAATACCCAAGCTCTTTCAGGACTACCTGTGGCCCTTATTTAGCATGTTTGACATATATAGAATTGACTTAGTTTTCTTTCTACCTTGTATAGTGCCTGGTACATAGAAAAAAAACTTTACTGACTTCTTACTGAATTTTAAAATGCATGTATGAGGAATCGAATAGGTAGATTAGTGAATGAATAGTGAAAGCTTTCTAAAATTCTATGTGAGTACAATTTTGAATAGGATCATAAAAAAATCTAGAATGAAGTTTTTATTTCCATCACCCAGACAAACATAGTCCAAAATTGAGAGAAGAACGATTAGCTTTGAACATATCCAAGCAGTAGAAATCCAAGAATAGTACTGGATGAAATAGATAAACCTGGTTCAATTCTTAACCCAGTAAAGAGCGAGTTATTTCACCAAAGCAGGCCTAACGAAATTTCTGGGTTCCAAGCTCCTCAGCTTAACTTCTAAGAATAGTGGTAACTGGACAACATCACATCCCCTAAGGAAGGCATAAAATTAAGAGATCTTGGAGAAACCTGCTACCTTCCGGAATAATCTAATGGTGGGAGGGACTGCTTCTTCCCAGCTTTTGAGGTTTTCTTACACCTGGAGCTAACGTAAAACTCCCAGCCTCTTTCCATGCCAGCCCTCACTCTTCCCTGGGAGTTGAATAAAGTCCATTTTCTAGGAATGAGGGGAAGAAGGAAGGGGCATAGTTCCCAGCCTCATTCTTGCTCTTGAGAGCTGGCCAGTCCTAGGAAGCTGGCATTCTGCACTGTTTCTCTGTGGCCCTTCTTTTCTAGGACAGCACTCGTGTGTGGATCACAGCCAGACATCTAATTCTGAGTCTCTATACCATGATCTCTCCTTGCCTGCAAACATAAGCCTCATTCTCCATAGTATCAGAGTAGTAAATGGTATTTTGGTCTTCTATCCACTATACTCCTTATTATACTTTTCAAATTATTTAGAACTGCATTGGGAAGAGCATGTTTTTGGCCTCTTCATGCCCCCTTGATGCCTGAACTCATTTCTAATCCCTCCCCATTTCCACATGGCCGCAGATGCCTATTGGGCACATTTTCTTATTCTTGAAGGAGTCATACTGAATTACTCCAAAAGCATTATGTAGCCCAAATACATAAAACATAGTTGTAGTACATGGTAGAAGAACAGAAAATTATGTGCTCTCCAGGATTTATGGCCCAGAGTAAGTACTGCCCCAATGTCATCCCAATACAGAAGTGTGACTTACTTTACCGATAGACAGTTGAAGACACAGAGAAGATCATCTGATAAATTTCTGGCAGAAAGGAGTTGGATTATCCTACATTTTACCAGCGGATGGTGGCAGCTGCACAATCACAAAAATGTATTCATTCAGGGACTTTTAAGTAAATAAGCACCTCAGAGCGAATCTATACCCTCCCAGAGAAATCTCAAAATGAGGCTATGTTTTCAAGATCTCAGAGGTCATCGGTGGCAGTTTCCTTTGAGAAGGCCCCCCTCCGTTAGTGTGGCCATCCACACATGGGACAGTCTACCTTTCATTCCCATCTGAGTGGGAACTCCTGAAGATGCTGAAGCTTCCTGGCTTGGAATCTGAAATTGTTAGGGTGAAGGGCACTTCCCAGTCAGGCCCATCCTTTCTAATGGTGGCTGCCTGCTGGTATTTTTGATGTGTTCCTGGAGATTTGCCACCATCTTTCTCAGATACAAAGGGAGCCTGGAATGAGTCACAGTCCCACATGCAGCCAACTCATCAATCCAGGTATCAACCTTTCTGCACCACATTCCCCCATAGTGCCAAGACCCTTTCTTTCATTGCTCCTTGCCAGAAGGAGGGGACATTTCTTTGCTTTCTTTCTTTTCTTTTCCTTTTTGAGACAGTGCCTCTCTTTGTGGTCTTGAACTTGCCCTATAGTTCTGGCTGGCCCCCAAGTCATGATGCCCCCGCCTCAGCTTCCAAAGTAGAGCTAGGATTATTGGAATGCATCACTATACCCAACACTTTTTATTTTTTAAAAGACCTTGATCTCAGCATTCCCAGCCAAACATTCCCACTACTTACTCAGATCCTCTAAGTAATATAAATTTCAAGGAATGAGTGAAAGAAACCTATCTTGATATCAAAACCATGGTAATAACCAGCCATGTTGTTCTTAATCTGTGACTTGAGAGAGTGGTGATTTTTAAAAACTTTCTTCTTTGCCCTCCACCCTCCATCCCAAGGGCAGCCGACCCAGCTCAAGCAAACACATTTGGTCATTTCGGCTCCTTTCTCATTTCCCCTAACAAGCTCTGCTCTGTGGCTGCAGTTCTCTACCAGTGCACACATTTATTCCTGAGGACTCACTCCTGAAGAGTAGCCAGTGTGTGCTACAACTGCAAAATGGAGCTTGTAATGACCGTGCTGTGGCTGGCTCCATCCCTCTAGCTGCAGGCAAGGCATTGAAAACCAATGAAATCAGGCAGCTCTGCTCTGCACTGAAATTAAGATGTCGGCATGTTAGCAGAGACCCACAGGCAGGAGAACAGCACTTGTTCACTGAGGAAAAGAGAACACCGCTTTTCTATCTCCTTGATACACAAAAACTGTATATCTGTCAGGTAGCAATGGCCTCCACAGTGACACTGCCCAGGCCAACACAAGCTACCAGCAAATTCCTTCACAGAGATCTTGCAAGGAAATGCCCAGAGTCCTTCGTCCAAGCTCTCAGACCCTTCAGGAGTGACTACCCTTTCGCCTTTCTGGTGCTGTTTACAAGCTGAAAACACTTCCAGGAGCCAAAACCCCAACTTTCAAGTAAGGTGCGAAAGGCTGTTTCTTGCTTGAGGCTCTCTTGCAACTGCCTTTCTCTTCGAAGCATAATAATGACTCCCTTCAATAAGACGCTGGCAGAAAGGGCGATGAAGAGAGGTAGAGCCCTCTCCCTCGCAGAGGAAACTGAAATTAGCCTAATTAGATTTTCTGAGCGCTTAGATACTGCAGTGATAGGCGCCATCTAAATACATAGACAGAGAGGAGGAGAGCACAGATGTTGTGTGAGACCACTGATTTAGTTCCGAGTCAATACTCTTAATTAACTACAAACTGTTTAAATATATAACATTCCCAACACGCAGACAGTAGCATCTATATAGTACTCTTCGTTTGAGTACCTCGAAGTAGAAAGCAAGGTAGCAGTCACACCCAAAAGCACAAAGCTGTAATAATAATCACTTATATTTAATGTAGATGTACCATCCTGGATTCCAAGCTCCCTAATGATATTACTCACTTGGTAGATCATTGTCTCTTGTCCAAAACAGGAAAACAGCCATCAATGAGGAGGGAGCACAGCTGCAATTTAAATACACCAACTATCCTATACAAAGGGAAGTTCCTTGGTTTGTGTTTAGCTTTTGTTTAATGAACAACTGGCCTAAATACAATTCATCTGAGTCTTCAGTGGGTTGTGGTAATAGGTGGTGGCTGAGCTTCTGGTCCCTGGTCTGAAGAAGGAATTATAGAGGAGATGGACTCACTCCTCACTTGGAGGCGTAATAGGATATGGGCTGGGCAGACAACATGGCTGGAGGAAGGAGCAAAATGCCTGGGGTTGTCAAGCCACATCGCCTTGTGTGTGGGAGCTCCTTGCCCCTGACAGTCTGCAAGGCCATTGCCGCTACTCATAGGTGACATGATTTTTTTCTAATAGTTGACGAAAAGATGCGTGGTTTTCTTATACTCTCTTCTATTATAGTCATGCAGGGTCTTCTCATTTGCTATTTACAAAAGTGACCAAAAAGCCTGTTAAAAAAAAAAAGAAGACATGACTAGCTCCTCAAAAGACAGATTCTGTGGTTTGGACTATGAAAAGTTAAAAAACTAGCAAATATTTGTGAATCACAACTGAAGAATGGAAGGATCAATTGTGTGATTGCAGTAGCTGTCTAGATGTTAATTTAATCTGATAGCAAATATTTAATAAGCATTTATTATATGTTAAATGCTAGGTATACAGTAATAAACAAAGCATTCACCATCCTACATATAGCTAATAGTACTCTAAAGAAGATAAACAGTAAAAATAAATACGAGCACTTCTAGTAATGATGATGGAGTTCAATAGCTATATGAACTCTCCTACACATGATAATTATAAAATCCATAAAAAGTATTTTTAAAAAGCTGTAGGAATGAGAACATACCTTAAAGCCAAAAAACCAGGATAGTTCACTTTAAAAAATTGTATCTGGAAGAAGTGAAAATTGGGAGCTGAAGAGTTATCTTGTCTTAAGATGTTTCTCCACACCCCTAGCCAGGGCAAAGAAAAACAACAGTCACCTTACATGTCTAAGGTGACAGAAGAGTATTCAGGGAAATTTTTTTTTTGGTACTGGGGATCGAACTCTGGTCCTTCCGCTTTCGAGGCAGGCAGCAGAACCACTGCACTAAATTCCTGGCCCAATTCAGGGAAATTTTAAGGAGTAAAGCTGTAAGCAAGATGAGAAAGGACTAAAACCCAAATCTTTAGTATGGGTTCTGCCAGCATCACTAATTGACCACTAAAGTGTGTATAGGTGTAAGAGAATTTGACAGAAGCATCAAAAAAACAGGCAAAGACTGAAGAGGAATCTTGCCTTTAAAGATAGAGCTGTACCAGGTGAGTTCTCTGACTTCACCAAGGTGGGTGTTCATCACCTGGGAGCCACAGAAACTGAGAGGAAGTAGTGAGAGCTACAGACCACAGGGAGACAGAGTTTTCAGTTTGAGTCCAAGCAAATTAACTGCCTAGTGAAACAACAACAATACTCAGAAGAATCCAAGTCTACTCATTACATTTTATTTTCTACAGTGTCTGCTTTCCAAACAAAAATTACTAAACACACTAAGAAGCAGAAATATGTCACTCATACTCAGGAAAAAAAAGTCAATAGAAACTAATTCTAATTGGGCCCAGATATTGGATTTAGCAGAAAAAGGTATCCTACCAGTTCAAAGAAATATGTTCAAAGAATTCTAGAAAAATGGTCTTTATAAATAAGCAGTGAGGAAATTTCAACAGAGAAATGAGAACTATCAGAATATAGAAATTGTAGAGCTAAAAAGTATCATAAAAAATGAAGAATTTACAGCTGAAAATTCACTGTATAGGTTTAAAGGCAGATCGAGGCATCTGGAGAAAGAATCAGTGATTGAAAATAAGATTAATTGGAAATGCTCAAAAAGAAAAAAGATTGACAAATAGCTAGCAGCACATTAAAGATCTCTTTTGTATCAAGCAATACAAACAGGTGTAACTAGAATTACAGAGAAAGAGAAGATGACTAGGAAAGTTTAAAAAGAAATAATGACCTAATTTAATCTAATAATGTAATTTAATAATGTAATTTAATTTAATAATTTCCCAAATTTTGTAGAAAACATTAATTTAAAAATTCAGGTTACTCAGCAAACCTCTGGCAGGATAAACCATCACAGTCAAAGTTCTGAAAGTCAAAGAAAAAGAGAAAATCTTCAAAGCTCCAAGAGAAAGACGGCATGTTACATATAAAAGAACAATGACATGATTAATGGCTGACTTCACATCAAAATAATGAAGGCCATAGGAAATTAGAATGGCTTATTTCAACTTTTGGAGAGAGAGAGAGAGAGATAGGAAAAAAACCCTGGCAACCAAGAATTATGTGGCCAAAGAATTCATCCTTTAAAGATGAAAGAGAAATTAAGGCATTGCCAGATAAACAAAACTAAGATAATTCATTGCCATCAGAACTGCAATTTAAAACTGTTAAAGGAAGGGTTTGAGACCAAAGGGAAATGGTATCAGATAACCACTGAGATTTACAGGAAGAAATGATAAACACCAGAAATGGGAAAGGTGTGAATAAATAAAAAGAACTAAGTATGCACACACACCTGCTTTTCCTTTTCTTCTTTTAATTTCTCTGAAACACACAAGGCATGTCAAGCAAAATTTATAAACCTGCATTACCAAGTTAACAACATATATAGAACAAAATGCTAAAAATATTTAATTAACCCAAAAGAATGTAAAAAGGAGAGACAAATAAACAAAAATGTACATAAGAAAAAATAAAAGAAATAAATAGGAAAATGAAAGACCTAAAATTAACTATTATCAAATTTCAATTAATCAAAAATTATAATCAAAAGGAATGATTGTCAGAATGAATTAGAAAGCATCAGTTATATCCTATCTATAAGAAATGCTCTTTAAACATACAAACAAATAAATTAAAGGTAAATAATACAAAAAGAGGTATCATGCTAAAAGTAAGTGAAAGAATAGATGTGACTAAAGCATATTAATGGAGATGAAGAAAAATCCTTACTAATGGCAAAAGGGTAAATACATCAGAAAAGTATAAGTAATTATAAATATCTATGATTTCATAACAGACCTGGATATAAATAAAAATTGATGGAGGAATTGATAAATTCACAATCACAGTTAATGACTTTAATATAATTCTCAATAGGGCCACCCAGGGATTTAGCTCAGTGGTTCTGCCACTTGCCTTGCAAGCGCAAGGTCCTGAGTTTGATCTCCAGTACCAAAAAAAAAAAAAAGAAAAGAAACCAAAAAAAATATACTTCTCAATAATTGACAGACTAGCTATGCAAAAAAGAGAAAATCTAGTAAAGTGAAATATATTATCAACTACTTTTACCATGTTGTGATTTATAGAATACTATGCCCAGCAAATTAAGAATACTCATTCTTTTTAATTTATACAGTAGGTTTGCAAAGGTAGACCATATACTCAGTAAACAAATCTCAGTATATTTCAGAAGATTTCAGTCTTATGCAGTGCTTTTTCTGAGTACAATGAAATTTAATTAGGGCACAACAATAATTAAGTTTTAAGAAAAGTCCAAATATTTGCAAATGAAACAACTTACTTTTAAATTTCCCCATGGGCAAAAGTAGAAATCAAAGGGAAAGTTTTTAAATTTTGAAAATTATAATGAAGTGCAACATATTGAAATTTTCTGAGTGAAGCAAAAATACTAGGGAAAAGTTTATAGCTTTAATTGCTTATAGTAGAAAAGAAGAAAAGTACAAAATCTACAACTGAAGTTTTCATTTTAGGAATCTAGAAAAGGAAGGATAAATTATAAACAAAACAAGTACAAGGAAGAAATTTTAAAATTAGGTGAAAAAATCAAAGAAATAGGAAGAAACAACAGAGAAAACCAACAATGAAAGAGAAACACCTGGCCTGGGGATTTAGCTCAGTGGTTCTGCCTCCTGCATTGAAAGCCCAAGGTCCTGAGTTTGATCCCTGGTATGAAAAAAAAAAAAAAAGAACCTGGCTGTACCACTGCCCCCAGCGCAGAGGAGGTGAGCCACTCCCAGCACCCAGGAGGGGGCTTCCAGGCTGCCATATCACCGCCCCAGTGGACAGGAGATGAGCCATGTGGGCACCAGCAGCACCTCCCCCCTATCAAAATGAGAAGACATGTAAACAAGCCTCAAAATCAGACTTCCAGATCACCTAAAGCAACCCCAAAGGGAAACGAGATGGAACACTCCGATATTCAACCACCTGGACTCCCTGAACTGGCAACAAAAGAGAATCTGGAAAAAATGAAATCAGAAATAATTTCTCAGATAACAGCAGAGATTGTGCCCCTAGTGCAAGACATGATTAATAAATCTAGAGAGAACACAGATTAAAAAAAAATAGAGTTGAGGAACATGATAGAATCCCAACACAGGAAACAAATGGAATCCATAAAACAAATACAAACAGATTTCCAGGAGATTAAAAACTCCATTAAAAGCTTATGCAGAAGAATGAGCCAATGTAAGGACAGAATATCAGATATAGAAGATAAGATTGCAATTAGTGACAAGGAAAAGAAAAATTGCTTTAAAACTGTAAGGGACCACAAGAAATCAATCCAGCAGCTGCTAGATGATGCAAAGAAGAATAACATAAGACTGATTGGAGTCAATGAAGAAACAGGAGAGAGTGCAGATGACATCAAAAAACTGTTCACAGAAATGATGGCAGAAAACTTGACATACAGATAAGTAAGTCATATAGGACTCCAACTAGCCTTGATCAAAAAACATCTGCACATAGGCATACAATAGTTAAGATTCCAGAAACCCAACAGAAGAACAAAATTCTACAAGCAATTAGAGAAAAGAAACAAATCACATACAAAGGAAAGCCCATCAGAATCACAGCTTGTGTTGAGACTTCTCAATGCAAACCCTCAAGGCAAGAAGAGCTTGGAGTGATGTATTTCCAGCCCTAAAGGAAAACAGCCTCCAACCCAGATTGATGTACCCTGCAAAACTATCTTTCAAAATTGATGGAGAAATAAGATACTTGCATGACAAAGAGCACCTCAGGAACTTCATGAATACCAAACCAGCACTCCAAAAAATTTTAGACATCCTAGGAAAAGACAACAAGGATCACAACCCCAGGAAGCCCAGCAGAATGAATCCATTGGACACAACAAGAAATTAAATGCAAAGGAAGAGAATCCAACAAAAAGAAAAAGTCATGATAATGATAAGTCAATACATACCTGTTATAACCATAAATGTTAATGGTCTCAATTTACCAAAAAAAAATAGACTTTACCAAAAGAAATAGACTGGCAGAATGTGTCAAGAAGCAAGACCCAACAATATGCTGCATACAAGAAACACACTTAATTCAAGAAGAAACTCATAGACTGAAAGTTAAAGGGTGGAAAACAATACTCCATGTGACAGGAACCCCCCAAAAAGTAGGAGTAGCTATTTTCTTTGCAGATCAAATGGATTTCAACCCAAAATCTGAGACACTTCTGGTCCCAAGAATTTCAGATGAGGGATAGTCAACTTGTATGTACAAATCTATTGTCAACATGTGTTTTCATTCCTCTTAAATAAAAATTTAAGAACAGAACCGTTGGTTCTTAACAGTAATACAAGAAATGTCTATATTGTTTTCCAAAATAGTTTTATCATTTTATATTCACATTAGCAGTATTAGAAAGTTCTAACTGGTTCACACCTAAGCTGACATTTGTTCTTTTAAAACTTTTAACTTAATCTCCCTAATGAATGCATAATATGATCTTGTTATTGTACTGATTAGTATTTTTCTGATTCTAGTGTTGCACACCTTTCCTTGTGCTGCACTGGCTATTTATCATCTTCGTGTGTCTCCTATTTAATTGGGTTGTCTATTAATGAGCTGTAAGAGTTCTTTATATATTTTGGTCATAGGTTATATGTATTATAAATATGGTTTGTTTAAGAACGACTTTTCATTTTCTTAATGATGTCATTTAAAGTTCTAAATTTTGATGGAATCTCATTTATCAATTTTTTTCTTTTACATATCATGTTTTTTGTATTGTAGGAAATTCTTGCCTACCCTAAATTCATAAATATTTTCCCTTATAATTTCTTCTTAAAGTTTTATAATTTTAGTCTGTCATATTTAGGTTCATAGATCCTTTCAAATTATTTTTATGTATGGAAATAAAGGGTTGAGGTTAATTTTTTTACATATGGACACCAGGTGTTCTAGTACCATTTGCTGAAAACACTATCTTTTCCTCTGCTCGAGTGGAGTTTATGTTCTATAAAATGTTAATGTTAAATAATCTTTCAAAACTCAGTGGGCCATATATGTGTGGTTCTATTTCTAGTTCCTCTGTTTTATTCCAATGATCTATATGTCTTTCCTTACACCAACACTGCCTTGATTACTGTAGCTTTAGAGGAAGCCTTAAAATTAGGTAATAAATGTCTTCGAACACTGTTTTGATTTCTTTTTATTTTCTTTTTACTTTTCTGGGTCCTTTGTACTCCTACTTAACTTTTAAATTTCAATATCCAATTCTTCATTTATACCAAGTATACATACCTGAATTTTTATATACACCTTGTGTTTTTTAATCCTGCTAAATTCAAATACAAGTCCTAGGGGCTCCTAGCAATTTCTTGGTGTTTTCTTTGTAGATGATCATTTCTTCTTCATATAAAGATTTTTCTTGTACCTTGCCAATTCTATGCTAATTGTTTATTTTTATTGCCAGACTATTTTGGTTTAGGCCTATGTTTCAAAGTTTAACGGACAGATGAAGAGTAGGCATACCTGCCCTTGTTCCCCTCCTTAGGTAGAAAGCACTGTATCTATTCCATTCATATAATGCATTTTTGCTGGAAGTATGGAATACATAGCTTATCTGTTGAGAAGATTCTGTTCTACTTCTAGTCTCCTGATAGCTTTTTCCATGAACAGCTGTAGAATTTAGTCCAATACTTTTTCTTCAACTAATGACAGGATCATATGGCTTTTTCCTTTCCTCTGTTAAAATGATGACTTCTGGGGGTGGATCTTCCAATGCTGAACAAACATTGCCATCCCTATAATAAAACCACTTTCTACATCCTGCCAGATCTGACTTCTAATAGTTTGTTTTGTTAAACAAATTTGTATCTATGTTCATACTTTTTTCTTCTATTATCTTTATCCAGTTTTAGGATTAGCACAATGTTGAGTTCCTAAAATGAGGGGAGAAGTGTTCCTTCTTTTCTCTGCTTTAAATGTTTGATATAATTCATCAGTTAAAATGTATATGAGCCTGTTGTTGTCATATAGGTATGTTTTCAAGCTAGGAATATACTTTCTTTAATAGGTGCTATTCAAATTTTATATTTCCTCCAGAGTCAGTTTCATTAATTTGTCTTCCAGGATACTTCTTAGAAGTTGTCAGATTTATTTCAAAAAAGATTTTTTTGAAATATGTTTTCTATATCCTTTTAAATTCTGTAAAATCTGTGATAGTATCTCCTAGATCTTGATATTGTAATTTTAAAAATGTATAATTGATATTGTATAATAGGAAGTAAAGGTCTAAAGGAGCAGGGGAAGTGGGAGGGGTAGGGGAAAGGAAAGAAGGGGAAAGGAAAGAAGGGAAAAGAAAAATATGAGAAAAGGAAAAAAATGGAAACAAAGGCTTTGCAAATAGGGAAGGGTGGAGGGGGTGAAGGGAGGGCAGGGGAAGGGGAAAAAATAAGAACCAAGATACTCATGTAATGGTACAAGATCCCAATGATGAATGTACCTGTATTTTATACCTAAAATATACCAATAGACTAAATAAAAAAAAAAGAGAGAGAGACACCAATACAGGTCTTACTGATGCTACAACTAGCAAGGAAATATCATAAACAATTTTATCTCAATAATTCCACTGCATACATGAAATAATAAAATTCCTTAAACACACAAATTCAGGAATAGAGATATGAAGAAATAGAAAATGTAAATATTGAATTAATAAAATTTGTATTATTTCTACCTCAAAATATTATCTGGATCTGTGGGGAGGGTCAGGTCCAGACGGCTTTTTGTGGCAGAAATAATACAAATTTTATATAACCATTTTGTGGGGGAAGAGTCCCTAGTATTAGTCTGGTACTGAAACCAGGATGGAAAACTTTATTAGAAAAAGAAATTAGAAATCAATATTCCTTAAGAATGTAGAACAAAAAATAAATCCTTAAAAATGTACCAAACCAAATATAACATACAACAGAATTATGAAAGGAAGAAACATCTTGAACAAATGGGATTTAAAGGCTGATTTAATATTCATTAATCCACCAAGTTAATTCACGTGTTTTAAAAACACACAAAAAATCACCATTTCAATAGACACTTAGAAAGTGTCTGACCAACTTTAACACATATTCATAATGAAAACTAGTAAAGTAGTAGGAGGAGAAAACCTTACACTGACAAAGAATATCTGTTTAAAATCTACAGATATTACAGTGTATGGTAGAAAACCAAGTGCTTTCCCCTAAGATGAGAAACAAGGAACGATGTCCACTCTCGCCACTTCAGTTTAGCTTTGTATTTGAACTTTTACATATTGCACTAAGGAAGGAAAAGATATAAAAGTGATCATAATATTTTTGTCAGCATATGAAGTTTCAGCTGAACCACATCTTCACCAGTATTTGTTATTGTCAGGCTTGTTTTTATGTTAGCCTTTCTGAAGTTTGTACAGTGGTAGCTCCTTATAGTTATATTGGTTTTAGGCATCTTTTCATGTGATTATTAGTCATTCATATACATATTTGAAAAGGAAGCAATAAAAATCTTCATTTTGATGAATCTATGATCATGAACATAGAAAATCCTAAGGACTTTTCCAAATAGAAAAGAAAGGGAAAGGAGGAAGGAAGGAGGGAAGGAAGGAAATATACTAGGTCTAATAATAAATGAATTTCACGAAGTCAAAAGACTCAAGGTCATATACAAAACTAATTATATTCCTATATGCTAGTCATGAATAACTGCAAATTGAAATAAAAATTGAAATTTAATTTTTCTATGGCACCCAAAACATGAAATAACTAAGGACATGCTTAGCAATATCATAAAGATTATATGTGTGTGTGTCTGTGTGTGTTATTCACTATACCAGTGCCTGGCATGAAGCCCAGCTAAATGAATGAATAAATAGATATACTTATATACATACAATCTTTAAAATATACCAACATATGTACATTAAAAGAAAGTTTTGAAAAATGGAAAAATATAGGAATACAACATCCATAGCTACTTTTCTGTCAATATATTGGACAGTTTCCTTCAATGCTTCTCCCCCATGTAGAAAGAGTTTGGTCATTTTCTTAACATGGATTCATACAGTGGCATTTGTTTGCATAATGATGATCAAACTTCTACCTTATTCATGTTAAGATTTCCTCTAATTACAGTCTGTTGTTTGATTTCTTGGAACAAAATAAAATGTAGCCAGCTACCAGAAGGTGGCTGCCCCTGTCACAACAGCAGTAAGTTGGTGTTTAATATAATCATCAGTTTGTTTCCCCATTTCAACCCCTTTCCCCACACTCCCATATGCTCTATTAGCTCTACAGGGGGTTTCCCCAGGTGTTATTTCTAAGGCTCCAGCATATCTACTTTTTAGACTCATTCATAAAAGGATATGTTAAAACTAAAAAGCAGGAAATGAAGTATATGTGGATCATAGTAAAATTTGGGACATGATCTGAATATCTCTAATATAGTAGATCAAAACTGCCCTGAAAAGCAAGTGTCCAAAAAATACCAATATGCTAAGTAAAATAAGTTCTTGTCCCAATTCTTCATGCTTCAAAAAGCAATTTAGGCCACAGCAGAAACATGCGGTTCAAAACAATAAACTCTGTACACTGAGAAAAATAAGATTCTAACAGAAAAGTTCTTTTCCAGATAGACCAATACAAATGTTTGCCAGCCACAATAAAAATGCTCAGATAACAGTATCACACATCCAAGAAATGCCCCAAAGCAGTAACTACAGAAATAAAACCCCCATCATTAGATACAACAGAACAATGGGATTATTGTCTTGGAGGTAAAAACAGAATAAATCTTGGATTGATTGAAATTTGCTATATAAACTCAGAGATACATAGGTTTTCTGATGTGGAGCTACAGACAAACACTCCTTAGCTACTGTGAGATGCAATTGTCCATAAAGTTGTTCCCTGGAATTAGATACTGCCATTCCAAACTCGATGCCTTCACTTACCACTAGAGAGACACCAGGGGAAAACAGAAGGAAGAGGGGCAAGAGATGATCACAAAATCACCTAACAATTCTTTCCAAAACTCTTCCAGATACTTGAGAGAAGTGGGCTGGCTGGCAGGTGACACTTTGTGTTTGCTGGATTCGAGGAAAAATCACACAGGAAAGGAAGGACAAACTAATGTGATGAAAAGGACCAGTTGGAATGAGGAGGAGGTGATTTTTCTGGTAACCAAGGCATCTGGCCAGCTACACACCAGGGTCCTCCAGTCAGTACAGCAGCCTTCAGATGGACCCCTGCGTGGCTCCCCTTGATGGCCTTGAATATGCTCCTTCCTGTGCGGCACCCTCTCTGCTGGAATTAAAGTTCTTATTCTTTTTCTCCACACTAGGTCAGTGTGGTTTGTTCATCTGTGATGATCCTCAGGAAAAGACCACGTCACATTCTTTCCTTTCTGCCAGTGCCTGGTACAGAGCCCAACTAGATGCATTAACAAATACGCATGTACTAATTTAAAAACACAACACCTGTGGATAAAAGAAAACGTTTAAACTCCCAGAGGGCCACGTCTTTTATTTCATATTCCTTAGAGACTGCTGAACACCTGGCACATAGCAATCACTCAATACCTCCTAAATCAAACTTGGAATCATGCTGATGCTCTGACTTTAAACTCAGCAAAGGACACACTCCCTTGATATTCCAAAAATGGCTATCACCAAAACTAAAAACCAGGCTGTACCTTTCATTTGAGCAAGGTTATCTGTTAGTGCTTTTAAAAATTAAAATGTCTCCTTGGAATGAAGTCAAGTGGACTCAGTTTGGGTGGAACACCCCTGGCTCAGCATTCCCTTATCCCTCAAAGAGTCTGCTTGTGACCCATCACTCCTCAGGTAGAGAAAAAAAAGACACCTCTTGCGTTGGTCTGGAGGCAGCTACCACTAGGGGCAGACTTCACGAGGTGGTGGGTTGCGGCAGACCCTAGCAGCAAAAGCTGGTCTTGATTTCACCTTTTCGCCAACGATAGAAGGAGCAAAGTTTTTTTTACTATGGCCAACTCCAAAGAAGGAAGAGAGATCTGTTAGAAGTAAAGGAAAGATAAGCTGGTGGCTAGAAAAAAGCAAGAAAGTAGGTGACTCGTTACACTTAAACCATAAAAAGAAAAGATCAGGCACTGAAGAACCCATAAGGGTGAAGTGGATTCTTCCCCATGCAGAATCTGAGGCTCCATGTATAGGGGACTTGAACAAAGGGAGTGAACAAAGTGTCACTGTGAAAGGCCTAGGCTGGCTTTGAAATGCTGGTTTCATCTTTTTCCAGGTGATAGGGGAACAGTTAAATATCCAAGCAGTAACAACTCCGAACCTCACCTCAATCCCAGCTTCCAACTTCACTAGATTTCTTTTAAGAGCTTGTTGCAACTCTTGTCTTGAGTGGGCATATATTTATTGGGCGGGGACCCTCAGGGTCATGGCTCTGAGCCTGGAAACCACCACAGGCTCCTCCCCCAGCAATGGCAGCTCCAACACAATGGTGGCCCCACATCTGTTGAGGGCTCCGTATCTGTTAGGCACCCATAATTTCAGTAGGAGCTCTGCTCTTTTTGCCACTAGTAGAATGAATGACATTTTCCTTAGTTTCTCTGGCCCCGGTGAACATGGCTAGGTTTCTTTGTTTCTTTGTTTGTTTTCACTGAACTTCCAAAAGTTAGTCTTCTTATTTTCAGCTTCACATTGTTCTTTGTTAATTAACTGTGTCTGATGTTGGGCCACGGCCTGGATGGGAGTCCGGCTGTATATTGTATTATTAGCCTGCTTCCCAGACATCATCCATCCTTCCCTGCCAAATATCATATACTGTATGTCCCTGGCTTCCCTCTCCTTCAGGAAAGTATTTCAGGACTTTTCCCTGCATATTTTCTTCTCTTTTCTTAGTCTGGAGGATCTGAAACTGATATTTAGTTAGCCCTAAAGTTTTCTCCATTATTTGTTCCAGAGGAAGAAATGGCACAGAGCTGGCACATGTGTTGTAACTGCTTCACTCTCATATGGCCATGGCAGACATTGCTGCCTGATTGCCATCTACATGCTTCTTCCTTCTCAGCACAACCAGCTAGTTCCTGCCCTTCACAGTGGGTCCGCCCCATGGAACTTCTGAGCCATCTTGCGTATAGGCTGTCTATTCCACTTTTCCTACGTAGGTTTGCAAAGGAGATTCCAATTCTTGGGTAAAAAGTTTTCTTACCTCCTCAGTTATTTGCAAAGGTGATTCAAAGAGAATCTGGGAATAACAATGTTAGTTCTTCTTAGAAGAAACTGAAACTCAGGTAAGTGTGAAGTGACCTGCCACAGATTCATAAATCAAGTAGTGGCATAGCTAGGACTGAGCTGAGACCTTGTAGCCAGCTGGATCCCAACAGGCTCAGCAATTTTCCTCCACAGGACCAAGAGAGACCTCCATTCTACATTCCCTACTACCGTTTGGTACCAGGCATTCTTCAATGAAGGGCACATTTGTGTAGGAGTGGCTTAGCAGTAACAGAAACACTGTCCAGTGAAAGTTTTTGTTGACGAATGGTCCTGGAAATGATTAATTGAAAAATAGGACAAGGCTGAGTTTGTTTTTCTTGAATAAAAGAAGGGATAAAATTCTAGATGGCAGCTTTTTCAGATAAAAAAGATGTAACCAAGATAAGATACAAGCATAATTAGATCCATGAAGACCAGTAGTGAGTACCGTATCCTTATGTGCTAACACAGGAAGTGAGGCTAAGAAGCTGGGCTTCCCTCCCCAGCACTGGGGCCCTTGAGGAAAGATTGGGCTCCCTGTGTGATGATGCAGGGGACGAAAAGCCACACATCACTCAATGATGGGCATATGTTTTAGGAAATGTGTTGGCAGATTTGGTAGATATTTTGTTGGTGTGTGAACATCACAAAGTGTACTTACACAAACTTACACATTTAGGCTTTATGGGCTGTGTGTGTACAAAAACAACATGAAACTATATCAAGCACAAAAGAAAATTAGACAATCCGGAGACATGGTAAACTCATGATGTATGAAGCTGTTTCTAATACTATGTACACTTTGATGGTAAAATTTTTATAAGTAGAAACACAGTTAAAAATAATGCTAAATCAGATAATATAGTAAATATATAAAGCAGCAATGTAGTTGTTTATTATCACTATCTAGTATTGTGTACTGTACACCATTATATGTACTACATTTTGTGATTCTGGTAGTGCAGTAGGTTTGTCTTTACCAGCATTACCACACACACTGGATAGTATGTTGTGTTATAACACAGAGGCCATGGTGGCATAGACAATAGTGCTGCACTACGATCTTAGGGGCCCACAGTGGTATATGTTCACCCTTGACTGGGTCAGTTTTATGTGGTGCATGAGTGGAATCCCAAGCCAACTCTAGTTCCCTTTCTCCATCTGCTTGAAAGGAGCTTTCTGCTTGATTGCTTTGGGGAGATAATTAAAATGCCTTCACCAGAACCAAAGTTCATCCACATGGTTTGTATTTAAATAAAACTTTCTCTCACCAGCGATCTCATTTTTGGTTGAAATCACCCTACTAACACTGGTGCTTCATGGGTTCTTAGTCCGTCCCTTCTTGGTGTGAAAAGGACATCTTAAAGCAAATTATCTGGGTAAATTCAGATTCAGAATATCTTTAGCTTTGTACAGAGAATTCAGGGTGAGTGTTTGTTTGATTTCTGTCAAAATAGACAATTTACTGACATTTCTACTGAAGATACAGCCCAGATGGCCCATCTAGTCACCCATTCCCTGGACCACTCCATACTTGCTAGATTCTCCAGGGCCCCAGCCATCCACAGGTATGTGGCTGTCCTTCCAATTTCATTTTCCTCTCCCCAATTTTGACCTCTTACCCTTCATCACTGGGTCTTAGGAACACACACATATACATAGATATATACACGCACCCAGGCATACACACACACACACACACACACACTTGCACCTGCCATGACCTCCGAGCTGATCTGGTATCTCCATCATATGATTCCAAGTCCTCACAGGCTTCCCAAGGTCTGGCAGGCCACTTTCACCACCAATTCCAGGTTCTCAGGGCTTTCAGACATCCTGTAAATGTAACAACACACTCTGTTACTGCAATGATGATGACAATGTATACACGCAGTGGCCTTTCATCCACCAGTGCTTTCACACTGACGTCAGTTCCTAGAGCACGGAGCACAGCACCTTGTCCGCCTCCCAGTGGCCCAGCCTTGCTTGGGGGATGTCATGCAGCTCTTCTGCATCCTGGTCGCACCTCATCACCACATCAGGCAGGAAGTCAGGAAATCCGCCCAGTCAGAACTGCACAAAGGAATAGGTATTAGAACACCTTTTCTTTCTTTTCTCCAGAACTCTGAGAAAATGGGCTGATTCTCAGAACAAACAACCCCCACATTGCCACCCTGACTCCTTGCTTTTCACCTGAGGATCACCTATTTCCTGCAGCAGTGAATTTTCTTCTTCCCTTGTCTTATTTCCATCCAGTCCTGTTTTTATTTTTATTTAGATAAAAATATCTATGTGGCTGGGTCACCAGCCCTCACATGAAGAGTGTGATGAGTATGTTTTCAATCATGAAAAGCTGTCCCTAAGAGACAAACTTTCTCTATGAAAGGCAGCATGTCCAGTTGCCCAATAATTAAAAAGAAGAAAGAAGAGAAGGATAAAGAAGAACAAAAGAAAGAAGGAAAAGAAAAAGAAGAAAAGGGGGAGAAACAAAAGGAGGAAGTACAGAAGGAGAGGCAGCAACTGGTTTCCTTAAGAAAACAGCCTCATTGAGGTGATGCACAAATTGGAGACAGATTGGTTTCAAACCCTGGCTTTGAACAGGGTGTATACTGAGCAGTGCTTCTCACTAGCAGTGGAGATAGAGTATATATTTCATATGCTCTTGTCTGCATTAATAAGAACTGCAAAGTGTGTGACACAGAGCCACAATTCCACATGTTCTGTGCTATTGGAGAAGCACTAGATGGCAGGCATTGGCATTTACAGTCTCTTCTAGATGTTTTCAATCTGCTATTGAACTTGGGCTATTGCACATCGCTACCCATTCATTGGCTCCCTTCACCACCACTGGTGCTGGCCAACAAGGAACTGGGCACATAGCTGGTTCATATAATGCATTATCAAGAGTGAGGCCAGACAAGTCTTGGGTGTCTGAGGGGGAGGTTACTAGCCCAGTCCTGGGGGTCTGGGACTGGGAGTGGGTTGTATAATTTTCTTTTAAATCCTTTAAGATATATCCAAGGTAGTGTCTTTACATTTCTAGTTTTAAATTTTACTATTTACCAAAGGCAGAAGGTCCGAAAGAACACACCAGTAGTTCCAATTTTGGATCAGAAATTGCCTGTGGAAAAATAACCAAATGACCAATCACCGCAGCCCCAACATCTTCTCACAGTGAGTGGATCTTGATGAGCCTTCCAAGAAGCCCTAAAAAAGCCCAGTCCTAATTAAGACCAACCTTTGGTCTCCTCTGAGAGTCATTAACTTATGTGGGTCAGCTGGGAACCGATTGTCTTTCAGGATGGGAAATCGCCTATGTGAGGGTGTGACCACATGACACCAGCGGTAATTATGGTGGCAGCTGCCTTCCCAACCAGAGGGAGCTACTCCTGCCCTCTTCATTCTGATCCCCATACTCTCGATTTCTCTGTCTAGTTACTTTTGCTGTTCTTTATTTCTTTTCCCTTCTTCCTCGTCTGTATCTGTATCCAGAACCCACAAGTGATACCAAGAGACTCAAACCATGGTGTCAGTGTTTAGGGCTAAATAGATTACTGACTTCTACCCTAAAATACATTCCAGCCTTCCTCAGTAATGAATGCACCAAGTGGGACATTGGCAAATAGAACACTGGGCAAAATGTCAACCAGGGACTGTACCTTTAGTAAAATGAAGATGAAGATGGCCTAAGTTCTGGTCTCACTGATCTTAAGGGCAAGCACATTAACATTCAGCATTCATTCAACAAACATTTCACTGAGGATTAGCATGTCAAATCTTTTCTAGGCCCTTGGGATAGGGATTAAAAAGATAGCCCACAATGTAGTAGGTAGGCAGACATAAATGTAAATCATTAAAATATAAGTATAGATAACTAAGCCTCGTCAGGCTAAATCCATGCAGGAAAAAGGTGACTAGCCAGAGGGGCAACCTGGAGACTTTTCTTCTTCTTCAAAGTCACTGACACTGATTTAGTCTTGCATAAGTGACTTAAAATTGTGTGCTTATAAAATATGGACAATGATGACTAATCATAGGTCAGTCATGATAATGCCTATGATAATGAATATGAAAATAAGTTGAACTGTTAAGAAGAAAATAGTATATAAAACCAAGATGCATTTGTTGCTGTGTAGTCAATTTGCAAAGACAAATCTATCCCTAACATTTGAGTATTGTGTTAATCAGCATTCCATTACTGTAACAAAATACCTGAATAATCAATTTAAAAACAAGAAAGCTTTATTTTGACTCCTGGTCTCAAGAGTTCAGTCCATGGTCTATGGGCTCCACTGTTTTGGGGCTCGTGATGAGGCAGACTATCATGGCAGGGAGGACATGCTGGTTACCTTAGGGAGGCTGGGAAGCAAAGGAGAGAAAGAGGAAGGGGCTGGATCCCATGGTTCAAGACTATGCCCCCAGTGACCTCACTTCCTCCCACTTGACCCCACCTCTTAAAAGTTCTACCTTTTCTCAATAGTGCCAAGGTAGGGACCAAGCCTTTAACACAGAGGTCTCTTGGGCTGGGGATTTAGCTCAGCGGTACAGTGCCTGCCTGGCAAGCACGAGGTCCTGAGTTCGATTCCCTTTACCAAAAAAAACAAAAGGAACAAAAATAACCACAGGGGTCTCTGGAGTCTCAGTCCAAAACTACAGCAGGCATATACCTCGTCTCTGGTGAGCAGGCAGGCACTCTTCCCCTTTTTCATTCCTACCCTTAGGGCATTTGAGAGAGCCATCTCTTCACCACTAGGGGGTATGCAAGGCCCCCCTGTGTGCCCCATATCTGGGGGCTCTGGAAGTGAAATTGTGGATGGAATAGAAGCAGGTTTTACAAAAGAAAATGTCTCTTTCGCAGCTATTAATGCTGACTACCTCTTTTCTGGATGTTGGATTTTCTTTGGGGTTTGGTGTTTTTCTTTGCCAAAGCATGTCTGGGGCCACAGTGCTGAGGGGGCAGTGTGTGAAGGGCAACCTGGTGGTTCCCTTCATCTGGATGAGAAACTGAAAGGGACCTGAACTGAGCTGAGGGGCCGGGAAATGCCCTCATGGCTGGAAGTTGTGTCTTATCTTTGAGGGCAGGGCACGGGGCCAGCCGCACCCCTGCGGGTCAGGCTGGAATTTCCCCTGAAAGAAATAGAATTTCCACTGAGAATCATTCTGGGAAGAGCTGTATACGGGGACAGGAAATGAGGACTCAGGAGGTAGGCTCAAAGCGGAACGAGGAGAAAAACATCCTCCTCGTTCTGCGGGCTGAGGGCCATGGAGGAGAGGCCTGAGGAGGCAAAGAGCTGTCCCGGTGGGCTGCAGGCATGTGGCTGTGACACAGGGAGGGCTAGGAATGGACCTGGGATGGTCACAGCCTATGCAAGGCTCTAGTTTATAGTCTGCAATGTACTCATTGCCCCAAATCTACAGGAAACCTTATTAACTGTGGGGAGTCTGTGGGAAACTAATAAAAATGTTTTGTCCTCTGGGGAGAGTGGAGGTCACCCGGGAAGGGGGCCTGTGCCTTGCCCTTGGTAACTGCACAAGTCACCCAGGTAGAAAGAGACAGAACCAACTCCAGGCACCCCTGGGAACTTTGGTGAAGGCAAAGCTGGCAGAACCTCATGCCATTACAATGGAAATTACAAAATGTAATATCTGCCCAAAAGGCCAAAGTAAAATTATCAGCAAGCAAACCTCATGTATCTAAAAAAATAAAACCACAACCACAACAAAAACAAGATGGTGTCTTTTTGCCCCTCATCAAAGGAGATTTCCAGAGGAAGGAAGGAGTGGATGGGTGTTGAAGAGAAGAGGAGAGGAGAGGATTTCAGGCGAGGAGAAGCAGGGAACAGGCAGGTGGCAGGGCCACACGAGAAGTGGTCCCCTGGGCTGGGGGAGGGGAACAGAGACCCAGGTGGCCAGAGTTGGGTATACATCGGGTTGCACATACAGCCTGGGATCAGCCTTTGCAAATGAGATGACTGATTTCCATGCTGTAGCTTCCCTGGCCCTTCTCTCCAGGGACCGTGCAGCACCGAAATGGCTCAGTGTCCAGGGAGTTTGATCTACATAGAAAGCCAATCGGAAAATTCAATCTCTCAGATTCTCCACTTACTCCTCATTAACAGGGGTTTGGGTTTGAATTATGTAGATAATTGCCTCAACTCTCCACTTCATTTTGCCTGTGGATACTTACCCTCAGAGGGGTATTTTGAGGATAAATGAGATACCGGCAAAGTGCTTTGAACTCTAGAGATGAAAGGTAGCATATCAATACAGGCCTTATATAATTAAGATGCTTCAAATTGCCAATACATGTATATTTATAGCACCCAATAAAATCAGTGTATATCTTTTCTTTCCTTCTTTATTTTTTATAAAGCAGAAAAATCTAATTTTTGAAAACCATATTGCTTTTGGGCACTTAACATTAACCTTTCCTTCCAAATGTCATTAGCTGCTAATTAAGATGTTGATTAGCAGACTGTATATCTTGCAATAGAAGTGATTTGTGAATGCTTACTAGGTGTTTATCAACCTACACCTCTCATATTGGTTTAGCGAGAGCCCGGCGCATTTTAATTTACTGAGCAGTTTCCCAATTCTCCACTTATTTCTGCATGTGCATAATGAGAAAAAAATGATGAGAGGAAAAATGGGAAATACTATAAATAGTTTCGAAGGAAAAATGCCATAGGAAAGAGTTATGGCTCTAACTAGGCAGTAAAAGAGCGAACAGACAGAATTTATCTTCTCTTTTTAATGGGGATATTTTGAAAATAAAATTCGTACACCAGTGATGCGAGCAGGTGTCTACACATACCTACCTGTATGGACGTGTGCACATACACACTGGTTTCGGTGAGCCAGCCACGGGAAAACGATGCACAGCCTCTGAATTTTCTGGAAAGCACATGCTTTTGTTTCCCAGGGCTGGGCTGTCCCTTCGCCTTTAAGCTTCCACAAAGAACCTTCTTGCTTCTAAAATGGCCCTTAAATCAAAGAAATAAAAGGATTATTCAGTTACTGTGAAGGATTCTGCAAAGTAGGGGACATTTCCACAGGACTTTTTAATATAATTTATGAATATTTGCTAGCAACATAATTGTCTTTTCTGCTGACATTTTCAAAGCAATACTGTGATTTGTTGGGTCTCTGGAGAGTCCAACTACAAAACTGATAATTATATTAAATATACATAGACAATAAAGAGTGTGTTTACATAACTATGCCCATAAATATCTGATTGAACAGTCATTGTTCTCAAACCCCTTTTAAGCAGCTCTCTGAGGATTCCAGTTCTAATGACATGATGGTTTAAAAGATGTTGCTCAGTCTTGTTCCATATTTAATTAACTTTCCTTTTTTAAACTTGTGATGGCAGAGACAATAACAAATAGCTCTGAAAAGAAGGAGCCCTGTGAAACACGAGTGAGACCTTGTCAGGCTTTGTGCCGCACAGACAGAGGAAGATGGGTGAGCGTGTCGCTGGCCTGGGCCCTGGCCCTCCCGTGGGGTTCTATTATGAGGCCACTCGGAGCTCTGTAATCCCACACACCTTCGCTTGCACATTCGCATCTGTGTGTCCATTCTTCCCGCACATGCTCTCGCATGTAAGCAGCTGCATCGCTAATGATTTCTTCCCCTGCAGAAGGATATGAGAGCAAATTGGAAGCCAACAAGGCTTGAGAGGCAGGGACAGGGTACAGTGGTGGCAAGAAGAGGAGGCTGGGAGGTACAGACTCTTACACTCAGACCCTGGCTCTGCCATTGCTATTTGACCTTGGGTAAATGTGTTCGTTTCCTACTGCTGCTGTAGCAATTTATAAACTTGGTGGCTTGGAACAACACACATTTATTATCTTATAGTTCTGGAGGTTAGAAGTCAGAAGCAGGTCTCACAGGGTGCGAATCAAGGTATCAGCAGGGCTGATTCCTTCCGGAGGCTCTTGTGGAGAATCCATGACCTTGTGTTTTCCAGCCTCTGGTGGCTGCACACATTCCTCTGTGGGTGGCATCTTCCCCATCTTCAGAGCCAGCAGTGTCCAGTTGAGTCTTTCTTACGGCACATTGCCTTGACACTGGCTCTCCTGCCTCATTTTCTGCTCTTAAGGGGCCCTGTGTTTCCACGGGGCCCACCCAGATAGCCTACGATGATCTTTCCATCTTCACTGTCATCTGCAGAGTCCTTTTGCCACATGCGTTAATGTAGTCACTGGTTCCTGGGATTAGGAAGCCAACTAATGTTATCTGTTAATGAGGGAGGTGGCTTGAAGTCCATTTGTTCATCTAACAAATTAAGGTCCAGGGGACACAACAGTAAACAAGATAGACTCAATCCCTGTCCTCAACAGAGCTTTCAGTAGTGAGCAACAGATAAGCATTATCTAGAAAAGGTAAACACATTTTTTCCAGCCGTGCTAGGGGCTACCAAAGTAGATAGAGTCCATAGACAAGTGTTTTTCAAAGTGATCTGGCCTGACCAGGAGGACAGGAGCAGTCAAGGAAGCCTTTCCTGAGGAGGTGACGTGGAAACAGGCATAATACATGACTTAGAGTTATCTGGACAGAATATGTGGGAGCACCGGGCTGGAGGAGGAGCTGGTGAAGAAAATCAGTCTGAGAGAACGTCTAACACCCCAGGTGAGGCCGGAGGGTGTGCTGTGGAAGAATGCGGACTTGGGAGAACTGAGAAGCAGCTTTTGGAGCTGGAGCAGAAGGGACAGAAGGAAGATACTTTGCTGTGCGCTAAGCTGAGCCGGGTAATAAGGTCAACCCTGCTCAAGAAGATTGTCCATAGCTAATTCTTATAAGACAGATTCTGCTAGGACCTTCATTTTGTAGATAATGAAACTGAGCATCAGAGAAGCTACCTGACCTCCCCACGGTCACCCACCTGGTATACTCAGGACTTGCACTTCAGTTTGCTTCCCATCACCATGCAGCATTAGTCTCAGGTTGCAGGACCTAGACATGGAGCCCTTGTTCTAAGACCAATTGGGAGCCATCGAGAAATTTAAACAGGGCAGAAAGATTGCTCTGGGCAATCAACAGGAGGCACCAGCCCAGGGGTGAAGTAAAAGCTCTCGGGTGATACAATATTGACAGTGACAACAGTATGGATGGTGAGGAATGCAGAGATTCAGCAAATATTGAGAGCACACAATTGTTACATCTTGCTGATTGATTTGGGTTGAGTAAAAGAGGTGACAAAAATGATACTCACACTCTGGCCAGGGTCGAGAAGGACCCCGAAGTCCTGTCCTTCTAAAATAATGGGCTTCGGTGAGGCTGCGGACCAGGAATATAAACATATGCTAAAAACCTCAAACCATGAAGGTGCTTCATCCATTCATAAGAAAATAAGCTACAAATGAACAAGTTTAAATGGACTTCAGCTTCTCAATGAAAAAGCAGACTTTTCTCCTCAGTAATCCTCCCTATGCAAGAAAGACATCCTGCTTACCATCACAGCTATAATTCTGTGTTTGTGCTGAACTTTTTCTAATTGTCATCAATTATGATTCATTTACTTTTAGGTGTCTTGCCTGTCATAATATTATCATTTGTAAGTCTTTCTCTTTGCAGGCTGTGAGAATATGTTGTGACATCTCAATAAAGCAGGATTCAATCAAGGTGTGAATGGATTGTTAATCTGGTTATAAATAGAAGGTACCATATGTCAGGATGTAAGGGATGTCTCCCTCTTTGTTGAAAACAATGTTAGTGAAACAAAACAAAAGAAGTTTCAGAAATAGCTGGTTCAGCTCACCAAGCTTCCAATTATATTGCAGCAAACAAGTCACCGCAGCTGATTCAGATTTCTGGAAGAACTATTCACACATATTTATTTAGGATCATCACTTGATAGAGAAAGTTAATATCAAGTTTGGATATCAGAACCCCAGGGATACCGATTCCTCCTGATTTTGACCATGGAGGTACTCTTGTAATTCTCCATCTGTTTCTTCTACAGACACATTCTGTGGCCATCTGATTCAAAGATCGTTTTCCTTCTTTTCACATTTCCTCCAAATGGTAAAAATCTGTCTAAATGGACTGAGCTCCAGTCCAAACCAGTTCATGAGAAATATACCCTGAATCTGTTTCGACATGTGCACCCTCAGTGGTGAGGGCTCTGGTTGGTTTTGTCCTTGATACCATATCCTAAATGTGATGCTGAAGCACCTGCAGCAGTGTGTTTTCTGAGGAGAGCCTGCTTGTACTCAGAGGTCCACCACATGCCAGAACCAATAAAGCTTAAATTAGCATCCCATAATCTAGAGCCATTTCCCCTCTGCTTTTCCAGAGCCCTCTCATACCCTTTCCCACCCCTGTCTGCTAACCCAATCAAAACGCACACCTACTTTGATCCATTTCTTCAGGGCCTCAGTAAGTGACTAGCTTGTTAGTTCAAAATAAAGTTAATAGCTACTAATCGTTTCCCCCCAGTGCCCAATGGCGTTTCCCAGGAGACTCAGCGTAGACAGTGGAAAGAGCTTGGATTTTGGAGTCAGCCACTTTGAGGTTCAAGTCCTGGCATCTCTGTTCACTAGCTGAGTGTCCTGGGTATGTTTTTTAAAAAAGTTTTTAGAGAATGTTGTCTCACCTGTAAAATAGTGATTCCTGTCATGGAATTGCTCTGAGAATTAAAGAAAATAATGTGTGTCAGACAGGTAGTACAGAAACTGGCCTAGTTATTGAATTGACAATCAGGTAGAGGTCAGAAACAGCCCCCTGGGCCCCCGCCTTGACGATCAGTGACCACTGACAATCTCAAGGTCACAGTGTCCACCCCCTCCCTCTCTCTTCTTTCCTTTTATCTTTCCTTTCTTCTTCTTCTTCTTCTTCTTTTTTTTTTTTTTTTTTTTTTTTTGGTTTGTCTGTTCTTCCCAATGGTTTGTTGAGCTCCTGTTGGGTTCAAAACATGTCATTTCCTTATTTTTCACTATTTCCAACATGGGTACAAAGTGCATGATGGCACATAACACAAGAAAAGTAGGCAGGAAGTGACATGCCCAGTAAAGAGCCATTTAGAACAATGACCCTCCTGCCCTGTCCCTCCAAAATTTGTTGTAAACTTGTTTCACAATGCTCATTAGGGACACGAAGGAAGTGTTGATAAGGTCCATTATTCATTGAAGGGCCAAGGTTAATTTTTATTTATTCCCGGGTCATCACAAACAGAGGCAGATGGTGGTGGCATTTCCTTCTTGCCGGGAGCTCAGATACGATCTGGATGGGTTACAGCAGGCTCTGTATCCATTCCCTTTCAGCGCAGCAGCTTTCCTGGATGGAGCCCCAGCCACCCAAGCTGCGGACTGATTTTATTTAACTAAGATGACTTGTGGTAAGTAATTGAGGTCACTTGGACCTGGCTGGAGGAAAGCCAGCATCATCAAGGAGAGAGGCTGACATCGTTTATCCTTCAGCGGCTCCTCTTTTAGAGGATTTATTTTTGGTGACCCATTTAGAAGGTAGCTTACAAAGCTGTGAATATCAGTTTATTGAAAAGTCACTTTCTCCGAACTGTACTAGTATCAAGTGATTTGGGGATGGTTTTAAAACAGTGGCTTGTGGAATCTACTTAGGTAGCACTATAGATAAGAATAATCATACAGGACCACCCCTATGGCTAATCCAATTGGTTTTCTGCTACACATATAAGTAGAATATGTAGCTCCTACTTTTGGGGCTTACATTTTACATACAGAGAACAGTCATACTATACTCATTAAGAAAAAAAGAAAGAAAAAGAGATTGTAACATAGTGTGTGATTGATGCACCTGTGGGAGGGCAGCGTACAAATGGCAATCAAATGCCCACCCTGCCCCTTCAGGTTCACTGCAAATTTAGAACAACACAAAGAGGTAGCTGAGGAAGAAAATAGCATCAGCTCCATTTCAGTCTGGGATGAACTTAATTTCTCCTTAAAGCAGAGCATTTTGGTTGCTCTGAAGCTAAAGCACAGCCTCCAGCTAGCTTCCTCCAAGCAGCCTTGGGAGTCTCCTTGGGAAGCTGGTCTTCACGTAGGCACAAACCTGGTATGTGGCAGGGGACATGGAGCCCATCGGATTCTCAGGATGGACAGATTGGAGAGTACCACAGTGAGACCAAATCCAGCCCCTGGTTTGGCTGCTTCTCTAGTTGAGGTGGCTCTGCTTCTTCCTGTATCACCAAAATGTCACACTTTTTGCAGAGAGAAATAAGCAAAAGGTGAAAGAAAGTGTGTTAGTCCACCGTGTGCTGCTGTAACAAGGTATATGATGTGGGGGTAATCCTCCAAAGAAAAGAGATGCATTTCTTCGAGCCCTGGAGGCTGGCAATCTAGATCCCGGGCTCTAGGTACTGAGGGTCTCCTTCCTTCAACATTCTGTGGCCAAAGGCAGAAGGATGAGAGAGAGAGAGAGAGAGAGAGAGAGAGAGAGAGAGAGAGAGAGAGACAGAGAGAGAGAGAGACAGAGAGAGAGAGAGACAGAGAGAGAGAAAGCACAAGAGAGGATCAAATTCATTCCTTTAGAAGGAACCCACTTCTGAGCTAACTAACTCATTCCTGAGATGACTTGACTATATTCATTCCTTCATGAGGGCAAAGTCTTCATAACCTGACCACCTCTTAAGGTCCCACAGACATCTCAGTGGCAAAATTGCCTATCTGTAGTGCTACTGCATCAAATCTGCACAGCCACACCTTCCCCTGCATCTATTTACCACTTCAGGCTTCAGATGCCATCTTTATGAGAAATAAGGGGATGAAGAGAGCGTCTGATACAGAGAATTTTGTCCTGAGAAATTGGGTACTTATCTAAAGAGATTTTTTAAGTGATTTGATTGGGCTAACTTTGCCAGACTGCTAGAAGAGACTAAGTATAATTGTTATTTCCCCCTCTACCTGGAAGATGGGCTGGTGTGTTGGTAAGCTTTTCATCGCTGTGACAAAATATTGGAGAAAACCAACTTAACAGAGGAAAGACCTATTTTGGCTTACAATTTCAGAGGTTTCAGTTCATGGTCACTTGGTTCTGTTGTGTCTGGGCTGTGGTGAGGCAGAGCATCATGCAGAAGGGCATGTGGAGGAAAGCTGCTCAAGCCAAGCTGCCAGAAAGCAGAGAGAGAGAGAGAGAGAGAGAGAGAGAGAGAGAGAGAGAGAGAGAGAGAGAAAAGGCCACAGTGGAAGGTGCTGGAAACCAGATACAGTGTCAGGTCACACTCCCAGCAAACCACTCCCTTCAAGTAGGTCCCACTTCCTGTTTCCATCCTCTCCTATTAATGCATTCAAATTAAGACCTCATCGATGCATTAATCTAGTGATGAAGTGAGAGCCCTCATGATCCAACCACCTTCTGAAAGTCCCAACTCTGAACACCTGAGAGTTCTGTGGGGCATTTTAAATGTAAACCATAACAGGTGTTCATAAAAATGATCCAATCAGTAAATAGAAAAGTGATGACACTCCATATTCCCTGCACCTCTAAGATCCATGAAGTGATATTGTGACCTGCTAACACCACGTGTGAGTATTCAGGCTTTAGCTTCTTAACATTACTGAGGCATAAGAATTGTGGCTCATGTCCCGAGTGGTGACATTTTGCTAACTCCATTAATTATCAGAATATGTTGGTAATGGTTCTGGGTTCCCAGGGATGGAGCAAAAACACAAGAGAACAAAGAAAGTGAAATTAAGGTCCGGAGATTTGTGTGGCTAATGTGCAGCTCTAAGTTCCAATATCAATCAGGGAAGACATGTCAGGTATTTTCACACTTGGGAACTAATGAGTCCTGGCTTTGTTCTCCCTGCCTCTGCCCTGGTCATCATCCCTACAGGTGGCTGATGCCTTTTTCAGGTTCCAGAGCTGTCATAATTGTAGACAGGCTGGCTTGCCCTTGGGTAGGACTTGGTATTTAATCACTTTTCTTGTTTTCCAAGGACACAGAACTCATGAGCCTCCTTACTTTAACCTTATTGTTCTCTTCTTTCTCCCAGAATGCAGCCTCTTATATCTTGTCCTGCTCCCCTTCTGAGGCCTGCATGGTGTCTAGGATCTCAACCTCCAGGAGTAAATTTTCTGAGAACTCTCTAAAGCTGCTGGCCTGTTGGTCTACTTCTCTGCACTCCTTGTGCTCAGTGTGTGGACCCCTATGCCAGTTCTCTGTGTTCTCCTCAAGGACCAATTTGTACTACTGGCCTGAACTGAGACAAAGAATTGCCAGGTCCTTGGATATGGTACCCAGGCAGACCAACCTCTTTTGGCTAGATCCATCTTGGTCAAAGTTGGGTTGCATGTTCATTCATTAACAACACTTGCCTGGCATTCCATATGTACTGGAGTTTTATAATTCTGGCAGGACAAGTAGTACCGTACTTTGGTGCACTGGCAATAACACAAGGATGAGACAGTCACTATCCTCCTCTCCAGGGCTATTGATCCAGCTTGAAGATCAAGGATAGATTCAGAGCCCCCCAAACTCCATACTCACATATTGTGTTTAGAATGCAAGTGGAAGTGATGTCAGGAAGGAAGAAGTTCTTATACTCACAGATCACCACAAACAGGAGGTCCAGCACACCACAAGGTTTGCTCTGGAGCAGAGGGAGCGAGAAGACATGCACAAGACCTTTTTTACTGTTTCACTGGGGAAGAATAGGTAAGGCAGAGTAATTAGTCCAAAAAGATTTAGGGTGACTAGTTTGAAAAACTTCAGTGGGTTCCATGGTGTAGGTCAGTGGTGGTAAACCTATGGCTCAGGTGTCACACTGGGCTGTTCGTATCACTAAAAGCTCTAACAGAGTCACTATCACTAGTATAGGCCCTTACTTGTCTGGTACCTACCTGGCTCTGGGGTATCGATGAGGGCAGATGGGACAGTGACCCAAAATATAGGAGCCCTGGGGGAGTCCAACAAAGGACTGGTTGGAGTGGACTCTGGACACAGTGTTGGTTGGTTTTCATACAAAAGGTGCCCCCAGGCAAGGGGCCTCCTCTCACTAGGAATTTTGGCCACCTCTGGGAGGCACAGTTTCTGACAGGGTCCAGATGTCAAAGCAACATGCTTAATACATACTACTTTGATGACTCTGAAAATGTGACACGAGCCATGTTCTGTGCACAGAAACATTGATTTTAATAAGTTTAACAGAGGGACAGAAGTTCACCCTTATTAGCACACAGGCTGTTCTTCCTGTCTGGCCTCCACAGCTCAGGAAACTCTCAATGGTTTTCCATTCCCATTTCTCCTGTGATGCCTTTGAGGGACTCATGGGCTCAGGGGGCCACCTTGGCCCTGGGCTTCCATGGCCCCTTTTTAGTACTCCGCAGAAGCACTTCCCATGAGGCTCTCTGCTGCATGCTGGTTTCTCTGTCTCCAGTCCTTCAGTAAGTTCATGGAATAGAGGACAGCAGCTTATTCAGTTTTGCAATTCTAGTGTTGAACTTGGTACTCAATAGAAATACTGACAGTAAATATAATTAACGATAGCTCTTCAAACTCTTGGTTGCTCCCAGGCCAGACGAGTGTTCAGGAACACTGTGCTAATAGTGAGTGGGAACTAACAATTATTGAGCACCCACCTGCATGGCAGACATCATGCTGGAGTCTCAGGTTCATATACAGCTTCATCTTCATCGCAGTCATATGACAGAGATCTTTCCCCCACTTTACATGCAAACCTTAAGCAGGGCTCATTCCTTTGTCCCAAGTCACACAGCAAATCTGGGACCCAGGACCCCACCACACGGCCACCCAGTATCTTTGTCTACAAGCTGAGCCTCCACCCAGCCTCCCTCAGAGCTCACTTGGCCCTGAACTTCCTTTGTTGTACATAAAGCGTACCCCAGCCAAGTGTGGTGGTGTACACCTACAATCCCAGCTACTGGGCAGGCTAAGGAAGAGCCCAAGTTTGAGGTCAGCAAGGGCAACTTGGCAAGACCCTATCTCAGAATAAAAAATAAAAAACAATGCTGGGGGCTTACTCAGTGGAAGTGTGCCCCTAGGTTCCATACTCAGAACTGAAAAAATAAGTCTCCTAAAGATTTTTTTGCATCAACTCCACCTATGGGAGGAAATCCACTTGAGTACACTTAAGAAAAGGACAACCGAGTGAATTATAAAGAAGGGGCTATTGCTTCTGCCCTGCTGTTGACTACTAAAGTATGTGATTGCTTAAACTTAGGTATTCCCTTTGGCTAATTACACTCATTACTTCCTGTCAGTTAGAGTTCACCTGCTTCAATTTTAAGAGGAAGTGTAAATTGCATATTTCATATAGCACTTAGCAGCAGCCAACCCTGAGTCAGTTTTTTTTTTTTTAATCATAGAATGATAGTTGCAGAGAAGCCAAAGAGTCTTATGGCCTTGGAAATGATTATCTTTCTCAATGGAATGCCAAATAGGATGCTAATTGATAAAGGGTTAGAGGTAGTCTGTATGTAGGGACACAATTCTGCATTTGGTCTTGAAGAGATGCATAATCCATAGCATAAAAATACACATTTTCTTATCCTTTTCTTCTCATATAATCTTTGATTCTGAACCATGCCTCCACTTTGCCTAGGAGACCTTGGACAAGTTGCCTGACCACTCTGAGTGCTCTTTTCCTCTTCTGTAAAATCGGCATATCAGGTAGCAGTTGTGTGCTTTAGGAAGACACATATGTAGTCTGGATTTGACAATTATTATTTTAACACCTAGCACCAGAATTTCTCTTTCAGAGAGGATATTGTACAAAAACTCTTCGTGAAGCCTCTTGGGGTGGAGGCTCTGAGGGTCCACATGCCTGCAATGGTGAGACAGCCAGAAGTTACCACTAATTTACCATCCAGGAACAAAGTAGAGGAAGTTGCTTTTGCTGGGGCCAGAGGAAGAGATGGTAGGCTGAAAAGGGTGGAGGAGGGAAAGGGAGGCTGGTGGCACGAGGTGCGGCCCTCAGTGGAGAGCAGCTGTCACACCCAAGGCAGCTGACTGAAGGATACTAGCAGCTGGTGTCACCTATCCTCTGGAAGCTGAGCTGCTGGAGTTTTAGCCACTCCACTGTCTCATGACTCACCCTCCCTGACACCCGACTCCTCAGGAGTGCTTCTGTTGGAGAGCCTTTGGCTGTGGGTAGCCCAGGTGCCTGCCGATCCCCTGGGCTTCTGTCTGTGTGCCTCTGAGGTCACCATGTATAAGGCCAGAACTCCAGGATGGTCCTGTTTCAGTACTCCATGAAAGGTCCCCTTCCCCAGAGCACTAGTGAGCCATGCACCATGACTGAAGACATGGAAAAGACAGCAGAAGAGGTTATGTTGTTCAGTCCTCGACAACAACAGAACAAATCAAACCAAAATGCGATTATGAAACTGGAAAACATGTGTTCAACTCTTCTGTGCTCCAGTCTTCAGTTGGTGGCTACATGACTAGGTCATTGCTTACTCCGGTTCTTTCTTCCAGAAAGAGCCCCGTCTCACTGACCCCTCCTCAAGCGCAATGCACCTTCTTTTCCTTCCCTTACACCTGGAAGTTTAACAATCACCTTTTGTTTTATGCATAGACACTTGGACCCTTACCCTCTGTAGTGGATTAACTAATGGTCAACTTGTAACGCCCTGCTGAACTGAATCAGTGTGGTCTGGGCGTCGAGGATCCACCTGAAGATTGCTACCAATAGCCATAAAAAGTGAACTGGAGGGGAAGATCTTGGCCTGTTGATTTTCTAGGAGAAGCTTGCTGTGGATGGTTTTCCTGATGCGAACTAGGGTGTTCTCATTGGAGGAGGAGCTCAGGGCCTCTCTGTTGCTGAGAATGACTACTGTTTTCATCAGAAGAGCTCTGATCTTCACCATGAGCATCCCTTCCTGGCTCCAATGTGGATCCCTCAGCTTGGTGGCACAAATCCTTCATCTTTCTGGTGTAGGTTTTCTGGCTTCCACCATTGGCCTTTGGGCCTTCCAGGTGCAGATCCTCACTATGGACAAGCATGAGACATTGCTGTGGGCTCTAAGCCACTGGCTGGACTCATAGAGGACATTTCCTTGGGCTCTAATCCTTTAGCTGGTCTTGTGTGCAAAGCTGCTGGGATCCAGGGCCTTGGCTAGATTCTTTGGGCCTCTAGTGTGCGGTTAATCTCTTGCACTCCTTTGCATTTGACTTTTTGGGTGACTGTTATAAAATAATCCTGTAACTTATGTGTCCTGTAGTAAATGTATTGTCTTGCCAAAACCCTGACTACAACACCCTCTTACTCAGGCAGCTAAACACAACATTTCTAAAATGCTACATTCTTTGGTACATCTTGGACCAACACTTCTCCAGTAGATTCTCCATGAAAATTGAGAAGCAGAGCCAGCTTTTGCATGTCTGGTACTATTTTGGTCAGTACAGCTTGTGTCACAGCGCAAGACACCTTGTGCCAGAGGTGCTGATGCTGGAACAAGAATGTAAGACCTACCCATTACTGCCTCCTTCCTACCACTGGATTCCGGGCTATAGAAGGTTAAGAAAAGGTCAAAAACAAATTTCCACTGGGCATGGATTAATCTAAGTGATCTTCTCTCCATCACAAGAAACTGAGAGGTCTAATTTGACGATAGTAGCACAATACCTGGTTCACAGTAGGTGTTCAATAAAAATCGTCACCTGCCCCTCCATCTCTTTGCCCCATCATGATTAACATTGCCTTCCTCCCCACAACCCTGATCAGAATCAGCCATGACAATAAGGAACCAGGCCCATGGTCAAAGAAAATTCCTTGGGCTGAGATTGATAGATGCAAAAAGCCTTGGGTATAACTTGTTATCCCAAAATAACACCCTCTTCCTTCTTTGAGCTACATGGCATGGTGGCCCTCAAAGGAATCCTTGCAATTCTCTGGGGGAAGTCTGAATGCCTTCTGTAACTTAATCAGCTTTCAGGTATCACAGAGAAACTTGTTACTCATGGAAGAAAAATGGACCCCCACATGATTCTAGAGACTTCCTAAGGTCCAGCTGAGGCTTTTTGGAGCCATGTGACTTATTCTGCTCCCCAAGCTGCAGTGAAGGGGAGATCAACATGTGCGCTCTGAAGCCACTTGCTGCTGCTTTGTTTACTATTCCTTTATTTACATAACTGGAGCTTCAACATGCTAACATGTTTTGCAAGCTGTCATGACATGTGAAGCTAGTAATCTGCTATATTTTGCTTGCTAACACATTTTTGACATATTTTAGCTTCTGATTATAAGATTGCATCTTTGCCTGCTACCATCTGTCTCGACTCAATGGAACTCTGGCATTTACAAAAACAGTAGGGTGTAGTATTTCTTATATACTTGAACTCCACCAGCAACATGCTATTTTCAGTCTTAACCAATATGTCATGCTTTCACACGAGAAGCCTGAAATGTCTGCTATCTTGTGAGATCTGCCAGGGATAAGGAGCGTATCTTCACATCCAATTTGGCTGGAATGAGAAATAGATTGATGGGGCAAAGAGAGCAGTATCCAGCTTTTAAAGAGGTGGCCTTTTATGTGGTTTATTTCCCTTTGACTATGCTTACCATTTTATCAGCATGATGAAGACCTTCTGTGGAAATACATCTTCTTTTGGACTTTGTGACCTCCCAACAGCCAACGTTCTTTTTTTAAAATTTTATTTTATTGGTACATTTTAGGTATACAATATAATGGCATTCATCATTGGAAATTTGCACCTTTACATAATCCATCTTGGTTCTTTTTATTTGGTACTGTGGATCGAACTTGGGTCCTTGTGCTTGTGCAACAGGCAGAGAAACCACTGAGCTAAATCCCCGGGCCCTCCATCTTGGTTCTTATTTTTTCCCCCTTCCTCTGCCCTCCCTTCACCCCCTCCATCCTTCCGTATTTAAAAAGACTGTGTTTCCATTTTTTCATTTTATCTTATTAATTCCATTCCCTTCTTTCCTTTCCCTTACTCCTCCCACTTCCCCTTCCCCTTTACCCCTTTTCTTCCTATTTCACATTATCTGTTATACCTTTTAGTCCTTATTTACACTTTCAGTTTCTCACACTAGAGAAACTATTCAGTATTTACACACGTGTGTCTTATGTATTTCACTTAGGAGTATCACCTCTATGTGCATCCATTTAGCTGTAAATGTCTCTAATAGTAGCCAACATTCTTGAGCTCTATTTCCAGGGTGAAACAGTTATCCACCAACATTTGGCAATCAGGCATTTTCCTCTATGGCACCCTTTTCTCATTCCTCTTTACTCATTAGGGAAAATTACTCCAGGTTTGACCCAAAAGATTTGCTTGCTCCCCGTCTCTGCTGACAGCAGCACAAGAACGGTGCAGCACAGAGAAATGTGACATTGTATTCAAACAATGTGTCGGGGGAAGGCCAAAAAAATGCACGGGCCTAACATGCATTTATTCAACACAAGCTTAAATGAATTTATTATGCTCCTGGATTACACCCCATAGGCCAAGAAGCTGTCAACTATTGACATTTTCTTTTCTCTCCATGCTCTGAGTTGACTGTAAATATATTTGTCATGGGAATATATTGTATGCTTGGTTCAGTATATGCTCATTTCATCAGAAAGAAAGCTCTTATTATCTGTAATCACAGTCAACATCTTTGTTGCTTTAAGAAAGGAATGGGCTGCAGTGAGGATTTACATATGTATCTGGTACCATTTCAGATTCAGTTTTGAGTGCTGTTTTAACCTTCATTTTGAATCTGGGTAGCATGATCCATTCCTAGTGCAAGACTCCATGAGGAACGGTAAAAATTGCTCAGTATGGCCTGGGCCACATGAGTGGATTTTTCTGTCCTATTGCATGCTTTTGACCACTTGGGAGCAGCTGATGGCACAATTTTAGAGCTAAACACACCAACTGAAATCACTATTGTTGAACAGACCACAGAGGGGGGCATTTTGAACATGCAACTCTGAGTCTTGTGGCAACTCTGTGTCTTGTGGCTACAACTTGAGTCTGTGAGACCGGGCTCCCAGATGGCTTTCCTCACCTGGCTTCTCACCATGTTCATGAGATCAGTGACAACTTCTGACCATAGAGAAAAGGTTGATTCTGAGTCTTAGATTGACTGTCCCTGGACAGTCAGGGCCAAATGTCTGTCTTTTAGAATGGTTCATCTTCATGCTTTTTCACCCTTGTGATGATACAAAAAGGATATACCTTCAAGAGAAACCTTAGTTTGAATTTTCAATTTTTGTCTTTTCCCTGGCTACCAGTATGCAGTCCCATCCGCTCTCACGATGTTGGGCAGCAACAGCAGCAGCTGGCACAGCTCCCAGGGGGCCCCACAATCCCAAGGCGAAACAACTTTCTGACATTTAAATTTATGGTGTGTTATCAGGATATAAAGCAATTGTACGCTAAGGAGAATCTGTAATTGTGCACTTTTGGAGAGCAGGGACCTCATTGTACCTCCTTATCCTTTGTAAGGCCACAGGCAAGGTAAGTAGCCCATATATGATGAACTAAGATAAACTGAGGACTATAGTCAAGCTACGGAGTCACCAACATGTGCCTTATTGAACATTCATGAAGTGAAAACACTCAGGTGAATTTAAAAAAATAGAGCAGACTTTCTATCCTTGAAAGCTTTACAATCCAGATAGGAAATCAAACTAGTTTTCTAGGAAATCAGGAATTGCTAGGCTAGGTTGTACGTGTAGTGGGCACTCAGAGAAATAAGGTAGGAGGGCAGATTAGAGTGAGTGTATGAAGGAAGAAAAACATGAACTTGGAGCAGAAGACAGCATGGCAGAGGGAAGAGGAGAGGTGATAAAGGCTGGCAGTAGATCGGGGTAAACAGTGAAAGCAGGAGTGAACTAAATGTGTGAAGGAGAAGAGCTTGACTGGGTGAAACAGGCTGAAGGTGAATGAGCTTAAGACTGGTCGGTAGAGTGGGCAAGGTTATTCAAAAGAGTATTCAGTTTCTGTAGGAGATGGAAGACCCCAGGTTCTCCCAAGCAGGAGACATGGCAAGAAGTGTGCTTTTCAGATTAGTAGGAGTGGTACAGGGGAATGAGAGGGAAAGAGGTAGGATAGAGATAAGGCAGTGATTCTAGAATCAGTGTAAAAAAAGGCTGAATTAGATAAAGATGAGACTTAACATGATCATAATCACTTTACTATACAGGGCAACTAATATGTTTTACAAATTCCCAGCCATTGATGACAATATTGGCAAAAATTCTGTAGTATTGTATAAGTATACTCATCCTCAAATTAAAGAAGAGAAAAAGCATCTCGAAAAAATAAAGTGATTTGTTGTAGGCTGCATAACTAGTGAGTGGCAGGGAAGGACTCAAACTCTGTTTAAGCCATGCCTCCTCTCACTACGCTGCTCTGGAAGTCATGGGTGTTCATTGAATGAGAAAATAATGTGAAATAAGTGTTTTGTAAAGATTAACATGGTGGCCATATACGAGACAGATTAGAAGGAGGCCAGAGGCAAGTAGATGTAAAGGTCTCTGGGGCTCTGTCATTGGAAAGGGGAAGGAGGAATCAGTGTAGGAAATGTTGCCAAGCAAGAACATGGCAGCTGCGGGAGCTGGTGACTGACAGGGCAAAGTGAAAGGCAGAGGAGAATGGGCAGGAGAGAAGACAAAGAAAACCCCACAGATACTGGCCCTGAGGTGGTTCCTGGTGACCTTGGAGAGCGCATTTGCAGTAAAAGGATGTTGGTGGCTGAAGGAGGATGTGCGGGCTGGCCACGTAGTGGAGAACTTTGGAAGAAAATGAAGGAAATAATAAAACAGTCTTGCAAGGAGGTTTCAAGACTAAGCAAAGGATTATTATTATTATTATTATTTTAATGAAACCTTTGCACATTTGAAGACAGACGTATGAGGACAGGAGGAAGACCCCGAAGAAGCTGAGAAAGCAACTGCCTGCATGTTGGGTAAGGAAAGGAGGGAGGTGGGTTAGAGCTGGAGCCCTGGCCAAGAGCCCAGCCCATGATGAAGAGGTCTGTGCTTCACACAGATCTAGTATTCCACAGAGTTGCCCCACCTGGCCATCGAGCACTTGACATTTCCCTACAGTGACACTGAAGGGCTGAATTTTTTTATTTTAACTTAAATTCATTAAAATAGCTCCATGTTTAAATAGCTTTCGACTACCACCTTGGGTAGAGTGTGACCCTAAGAAAACTAAAACTTTTGGCTTCTGAATAGAGGAACTAAAGTTTTTCTCTGGCTCAGGAGGAGAGCAGAGAGAGAAAGCAGTCAGTGGTGTTTCACATGCAGGAGGAGGGGAAGAGTATGTCCCTGCCTCGTGACCTAGATTTTCACTGGTTACACCTTGGTACTAGCCACAGTATCATACCGTTGATTTAGGAGCACTTTCCTGGCTCATGAGAGGTTTGAAATTTCGCATCCCCATATAGATGTCATGGTCGGAACTGTGTTGTTTTCAGCCTCAGATGAATTAAAGAGTTGCCTGATCTCACAGTGTAACAGGCCTGTTCAGCACTAGCCTGCCGGCCTCTCCTGATCAAAGTCCTTGCTCATGAAACTCTGTGGTAGGTTCCGGGAGAGGAGGACCAGTTTCGAACAAGTTTTTCTGGATCCTTTATTAATTTCCTAGTTCCCATTCTGCTTCCATGTCCCACGGTCACTTTGGACCTGTGTACTTGAAAACCAAAAGGGGTTGATTCCTCTCAGAGGGATTCACTTCATAGTAGAAGTCTGCATGAAGAATTTTCCACCCAGAGAAACGGGCATATGTGTTCTGCAGGTGAACAAAGAGAAAGGCCCAAACTGGCATCTGAGGTTGCCCAGAGGTAGCATTGCCCATCATTTTTTGGGGGGGGGTGCCCTCCCTGAGATGGTGGCATGTGTTGTTTGGGCTTGTTTTTCATAGCCTCTGCAGCTGGGAATTCAAGATGCTATACTTAGGCAGAAGTCCATGAAGGAATTAATTGACATGAGCCAGAAGTTGATTGCCATTTAAGTACTCAGCCTCCACCATTGCCAAGTTTCCCTCTTTGCAGGAAAGAACTGAGCTTTGCCTGCAAACTGGCTCATTCAGGATATGAGTGCAAGATGGAATTCAACCTTTAATATGCTGCAACACCTGCTTGGAAATAAAGGGGCTCTGTGTCTTTCCCCCCAAGGACTTGACAGCTGACTTCATTACCGGGGAAGCTGGCAGAGATGGTCGTGGCTATTCCTCGCTCTCGGGGGGCTCTCACCCAGGAATCTGGTGCCAATCAGCCCTGAGATTTGAGATTCCGCCAGAAACTCATGCTGGGCTTGGGTTTTACCCTGAATCATCCCTCTTCCTTGAACTCTAGTTTGCAGTACCTTCGGTGGGAGCTTCCTCCATGCAAGGCAGGTAGCAAGAGGCTCTGGCCTGCTGAAGCGAAGTGGAGAAGCGTTTGCAGGTGTTCTGTAATGGGATCTGGATTTCTAAACTTCCTTCCTCCAGGGCTCTACAACGCTGCACCCAACAGGCAGGAGCAGACAAAAGTCAAGGCTGCTTCGCTCCTCGAAGTGGGACTTGAGGGTGCCCTGGAGCCCTGTCCACATTCTGGAACAGATTCAGAGTCGCTCCAAGAAGCCTCGCTCGGCTTGTTGGGGCCCCTGGTGCCATCATCTTCCATTTAGGCTGAAACGCTGGTTATGCTCATCAATTTTCAGGACAGAGTTTCGACTCTATCATCCATTTGCATGATTTCCAAAGCATACGAATTTGGCCTCCAAGAGCAACAGAGAATATAGCAGGTCTGACTTGCACCCGAGAACATTAACTTTCTATCATTTGTTATCTTGCTTCACTTAAAATAATCTGAAATCTCAATGTTGAGGACGAGGGAAAATTAGGTAGAGCACATCTATTTGGTTCCTGCTCAGCTTTAAGCAAGATGAATAGGAAGGCCATAGGGTGACTTCAAAACTGCCTATGGGCTGGGGGTTTAGCTCAGTGGCACCTCCCCTGCCTGGCAAGTGCATGGTCTTAAGTTCGGTCCCCAGTTCCAACAAAACAAAACAAACAAAAACAAAACTGCCTATCATGCTAATGTAAAACAAAGCATTCACACTTTTATATGCGAAAATCATATTATTCTCCTAAAACATCACTTTAAAATGGTTGAGGATGAGAATTAGAAAAAAATATTACTTGACCCCAGAGGTCAGAACTGGCAATCCAAGAGTCCGGCCTGGCCAGAAAGTCTATCTCACACGGGCCGCACAGTGAGGGGCAGTGGAGTTGGGATTTTAAAGAAAGGAATAGATTGCCAGCTTTGGAAATTGAACCAGAGCGTACCACCACCTGGGCTGTTGGCTCCTTCTGACACCCAGGCAATCTGGCACCAGAAGCCTGCTTTGCTCAGGGATCCAGCCTGGGCAGGGGAGTTGGACATTCAGTCTCCAAGTTGCCAGAGATCTCACTGGGCCTGATTTTACACTGAGTTAGTGAGCCCCGGACTAGGGCTGAGTGTGCCTGCCTTCATGGTCATTTCCCCTTCTTCTCTCTTCCCACACTTGCTATTGGCTATTATTATATCACTGTAGACCAAATAATCATTAGATTATTGCCCAACTGCCCACTTTTCTGGTCCCTGGATATTATTTTCAAAGTTCTAGTCCTAAGTACAGTACATTCTGCTGAGAATGTGAGCTTGGCCCAGCGTGTTTCATGTGTGGCCACCCTGTGGTCATCTGCTCTTTAAAAGACCAACTAAAGTCAGAAGCTCTGGGCTGAGACTCAGGCAATGGAATTTGTTAGCGCCTCCCTGGTGATTTCAGTGTAAAGAGGGTGTAGGCCCTTGAAAAGTACAGAATTTTCCATTAGAGCAGTTTCTCAACTCTGTAATACTGACATTGGGGCCTGATAGTTCTGTGTTCTGGGGACTTGTTCTGTGCAGTGTAAGGTGTGTAGAAGCATCCCCGGCCTCCACTTGTCCTCGCAGTAGCATTTTTCCACATGGAACTGCTGCATGAAGTCATAAAGTGATGGTCAGGAAGGGTGGACATTATATTGGATGCAGTGATAAGGCACTGGAGAAATTTCTCTTGGAATTACGTTCTAGGAAAACATTCACTTGAGGAACCAGTATAGTCCTTCCTTTCTTATTATTTTTTTCTCCCTTTGCTACCAAGTCAATGCTACAATGCAATCAAACCAAAACTGAAAATAAAAAGGGCAACTGCATTGGTGAATTTTCTCCCCTCTGACTTGTACAGCTCTGATTTTCCTATTAATGTGTTGTTAATCTTTATTTAAATTGCCTAGTATGGCATATGCTTAGAGAATGAGGTAGAATATAAACAAGGTAACCAGCCAAAGGGTGATTGTTCCTAGCACTGTTGAGTACGAATGATCCAAATAATGAGTGGCTGTAAGGAAGATGGACCTGCCAAACATGGGCCGGAGGATCGACGTACAAGGAGCAAGTGATTCTCCCACTCTCGTTTCCCAGCGTTGTCGGGAAAAGGCTGAACCCTGTATGTTGAAACAGCTCCACGGCCAGCTGTGTGAGCCTCTCACAATGGTAAGCTCTGCCTCTCTTGCTTCCTAAGATTTCTGACTCCTGGTGTTTTCCAGAAACCTCCAAGAAGCAACACTGTTAAAAATAATGTGGCATCTGTCCCCGGCAAAACACTGTCATCTGCTTTCCCTGACAAAGCAGCTTACTTTTGGTAGAATATAACCCATTCACTAATAACTTAAAGTTTTAGAGCTTTTAAAAAATCATCAATAAGTGTGGTTATTTCATTTTAAATGCAAAATCCTGAATAGGCCAGGGATCTTAATTTTTTTAAAAATATAGCCGAGTATTTTAATTATGGATGTACTTGCATATTCTCAGCACACTTCATTATTTATGTAGCTGGTGAAAAAGCTTTTTAATTAAATAGCATGCTGGCAATCCATTGTGAAATGTATAGATGTAGGTTTTAGTATTAAAATGGTAAATACACACATGAAACATTCTGGCAAATATGCATACTTTAATCACTATGAAGTACTTGTTCCTGAATGATCTTAAAACTCAACCAAATTTTTTTTTTTTTAACGAAATAAATCATGTGATGCGCCAGGGCCCTTCTTGGTTGTTCACATGTGGCGCATCATCCAACTCACTTGGAAATGAGGTAGAGTAGTGACCCTCAGGGAGCCCTGCCCAGAGTGGACAGCATTGCCTCGGAGCTTCTAGCAAGACACATTAGCAAGCCCCGGCAAATTGGCAACTCTGGGAGTTGGGGTCCAGCACATGATGCACCCAGCCCTCCAGGGGATCCTCATGCAGGCTAAAGTCTAGAACCACGGGGCCAGTGCTGTGCCTTGTGCTGGTGGCTCATCTTTCATAGACAGGTCCCCGGTGACAAGTAGTCACCAGGAAGTCAACAGGGCCATGCTGTGGCTGTAGTTTCCTCACTAAAACAGTACTATGAAGATTCTTGCCTATTTCAAGGTTTAAAAATCTGCTTGAGATCTTCTGAATTTAAAAGGGGCTGAAAGACTCATACTGGGCTAATTATTTTAAGCATGATTTAGATCAAAGTTGCCCATGAATATCAGGTCTACACTTAGGAATTTTAATTAAACGTGTATCGGGGTTCAGTTTACACGTTGCTGTTGTTTTCTTTTAACAAAATACCCAAAAGCTGTGAAATGAGAGCTCCCACTTATTCACCATTTAACAGCAGTCTGTGATGCCAGTCATCTCGCAGAGCCGCCCCCTGTCTGTGTGCAGGCTCATGACCAAGGTGGCTCATGCCACCTTCCCTGGCCTGGCAAACTGAGACCAGGAGGTGAAGTGACTGGAGAAGACCCCACTGAGAAGCAGTGCCAGCACCAGAACTAACAACCCTCTCACTCCCTGCTCTTCTGAACAAGGCTGCTTCTTAAGTACACATAAGCCAAACTGCCTCTCAAATTGCAGCCATCTACTTGGAGTTCAGATTTGCACAGCATGACACGAATTGGGCTGCAAATTATGCAGAAAACAGCTATCACATCCATCTGTGATGTCAGAACCCTCAAGTACAATGTGACCTGTTAGTGTCTCTGAGAGGAGAAGTACACTGGGTCTGGTCTCTTCCCTATGCAGGATGATGAATATCCTCCCTGGTGCATTTGGTCCAGTGCGAAAAGGTTAAATATGATTGAGGTGATGCCCAGGATATGCTCAAGAGTAGATTTCCCATCCAAGGATGCAGACAATTAAGATTTTTTTTTTAAGTGATGGAGTAACTAGAAAAAGAAAACACACAAAACACTCATACCTAATGGTAAACTGAATTTATTTCCTCTTGGAAAACAATTCCAGTAATCTCCAGGTTCAGACCGCAGAGTAAACATTAATAACAGTAACATACAGGTTAGTTCAACTGATTCAAGAATTTGGCTGTGTGAAATCATTAAGGAAAACCTTGAACACTCAAAGCTTCAAATGTATCCAGGAAAAAAAAAAATTCTTTGACAGTCTACATAACAACTATTGCATATATAGTGATGCTACCTGTCGGACTGCAAGGCTTACAAATATATATACGGGCCTTATCCAGCGGTGGGGTTCTGTTCTGAGAACATCTCTTCGTGGTTTGCAAGAATCTTCAGCAATAAAAAATAGTCTTGGATTTTAACCGTTGATATAGCAAAAGAGAAATTCTAGGCTTAAGTGTAAATAAAAGGAAGTCCAACCATAGTCCCATGTGTAACAGTTGTTTTTAATCTGTCTTCCTTGAAAATACTTTGTCTTAAGCCATTTTGCTCCCTTTCTTTTTTTTTAAAATCTTGTCTGAATAGGGCCCAAGTCCACTTGTCTTTATAAGACCATTTTAGTATCAGACGACATAATACATGTGCAACACTTTATATACAAGGAGTCTATCCGGTGCTCAAAAGTTCAAACACATGAACATCCAACAGCTTTGATAATACAAGTTTTATGGTACAATACAATGTTTCTGAATAATATACATTAACAATGAAAGTTTCGTGCAAAGAGTAAAACATGTTCCCTTTTTGTGCCACAAGAGTTATTCTCCTTGAGAGACCATACTTGCACTAACTGCTGTGTTGGGTCATCGTATGATTCTGCAAAGAAAAAAGAAAAAGAAGGAGAAAAACTTGAGTGATTTTATTTTGACCAGAGCAAACACAGAGGAGGGCAGACGGACTGATGGCAGGCAAACCGAGTTTGTTTCCGCTGTGTGTGCCTCGCCTCCTCACTGTCGCTGGGGAGGCTCAGACACAGGCAGCTCCTGAACCCCGCTGGGGCTCGGGCTCAGGCGCAATGAAGCTGCTACCTGGGAGAACCAGCAGGAACCGGCAGGGCCAGGAGCCTCTGGGAGGGCAGATGTGGGTGACACTTTCTTTTCCTCTGCCTCTGCCATTCCCTCCCACTCTCCCCTCCCGCCTCCCACCACCTCCAGTTATCAAAGCATGGCCCGTTTTCAAAGGACCAGGGCCTCAGTCTTTTAACAGTCTGCTCAGCTGTGCATCGTTCTCCTGGATTACACCTGCCTTGGTCCCACTCCCCTATAGATGGGGAACATCTTGGCAGTCGGTGGTCTGTCTGTGCCTGGATGGGGACACCTAATACCAGAGCCACCTGGCTAACGATGGACAGAGGGGGCAGGAAGCATCCCCAGCCTCTCTGCTGAGGGTGGACTGGTGGCTGTGGCTACCCTGTGGCTCAGGAGCAGGTCACAGCAGCCTGTAGTGTCCCCCCGACTCCAGACACTATGCTTCTCTATGGATGCAGCATCTGCCGTAGTTTGACAACCCCCTTCCTGTAACCACTACCACGGACCCTGTCGGAGTGAACACCCTCTTTCCAAAGTGCAAGATAGGGACTAGAACACCTGTGCAACTCCGGACCTACATCCAGCCCAGAGGAGGCAAAGCAGGTCGGGATGCTGCAGACACAGGCAGGCCTGTGAACCACTGTCCTCTGGTGCCTCAGTCTGAAGGCAGCCCGATGCCACTGGCTCCTCTTTCTCCAGTCTGCTCTCCACCATGCATTTTGCCTGTGTTCCCTTCACACCATCAGATCAGAGCATCAGGACCAACCTTGAAATCCCATGGCTTCCATGTGCATCTGACTTAAAACTCATCTCTCCCTTCTCGGATGTCCTACTGCCCTACATACTGCTTACACTGTACATCTTAGATCTCATCTTGTGGTCACATTGGGGCCTGATTTCTGGTCTATGTCAGTCATTCTGGGTTCCCTCAGAGGCTCATTCCTTCAGAATCATTGTAGGATGCTTGTCTCATTACCCAGCACAGCCCACAGTGTCCAGCGCTTAGTAAGGATTTGGCCAATGGTGCAACTAAGTGATGAGCAAAGGCGACTGAAGAGAGAGTGTGCTCCCTGCCTTTGGGCCTTAAAAGAAAGTCATGTGCACCCCTGATGGTCAAGGAACGTGGCCAAGGGTGTGTTAGAAAGGAAGGAGAGGTGCCCAGGCTGCACCCAGCCATGCAGAGCCCTAGGGGACACCTTTGCTGGAGGGGAGCACGCTGACACTGTCACTGAGTCTGGAGAGCTAAGCGGGGCCACAGGGGAGGCATTCCAGCCAAAGGACCTGCACGCGTGATGGCCCTGCAGCGAGGCGTGTGCGTGCGTGACTGCATGAGGAAGTGTGATTCCTTCAGATTGATGGACGCCTTCTGGAGTGTCCCAAATCAAGAGTACACATGAAAACTAAAGTCAGTGCACAGTTAAGAGCAAAACGATGATGCGGCTTATAAACCTTGCCAAGGAGTTCAGACCTGATTGTGGAGGTGGAGAGGAGCCACGGGAGTGTGTGAAGCAGAGGAATTCACCTGAGATTCTGCTCTGATGGCATCCCATCCATGAGCTCCAGCAGCCAATGGCCTGCTCAGGGGACGTGGGCAGCGGGGTGGCAGCTGAAGCTGGCCCAGCTGGGGCTGCTGCGCTAGTGAGGGGCTGGGAGGCGAGAACAGGGCCCAGCTCTTCCCTGGTCTGCCCGAGACTTTAGCTCACTGGGAAGCAGGTTGGTAACGGTGATGCACTCCACCCCACTGCGAGAAGCACGATGAGGGATGGGCAGCCAGGCCTGGGCAGACCCTGCCACGACCCTCGAGGGGCTGAAGCCAGAGGCAAAGAAAAGGTGATGAGAAGCCTATTCCTAATGAGGAGAATTTTATTTCCTTCGCCCTTCTTTAAAACATAGCCTGCTTTGATGAGCTCAGAGAAAGATGCTTTTCTCCTTGGTAGCAGTAGACTCAAAGTTCATTCAAGAGTAAACTACTTTTATGCCAACTCTTTTTTATTTATGTATTGATTTTAAATGTCCGAAAAGTGGTTTTCAGAAGGCATACTTGAAACACTGATGAGAACAAAAAGCTTTTCTGTTTCCTTAACAATCAACACAATTATGGCCAGGGAGATTTATAAACAACAAAGAAGTTCAAGTTTTCAAATACCAAGTTTCTCATACCCTTTGCTATCCCAAAGTCAAGTGTGATCTTATAGGAAAGTGGAAAAGGAATCCAAAAAATTACAAAAAGAAGTACAAGATGCAATGACACTAATTACTTAAATGATGGGACAATTACAGGGTGACGTATGTTGGTTTTTTTTAACTATAATCAGTGTAAGAAAGAAATTTAACACCATCATTTTTGTCTTGAAGTCTTTTAATGTGGATAAAGATCATTCTTTTCATTTTTAACAACAGCCTAAATACGTATGTGCATGTGCACGTGAGCGTGTGTGTCTGTATTAATCACATTATTTTTAAACGTGTAAGTACTTCCAATGGACACTCTATATTCAAAAGGACTCCAGGGATTAATTAAAGGGAAACACACTGCAATCTTGCCAGTGTTTTTATATGCGCCTATATTGAGGTATTGCCAAACAAGTTACAGTCGCCCATAGTGGTTGGCAATAGCTGTGTCTTGGAGACTTTCCTCCTTAACTGAAGTTGTACTAGTTTCTTCAGAAGTACAAAGAAATGAACAAATATATAAACATCACTTAACTGCAACAGATTAAAGTCACTTCTACAAAGGAGTTAAGCTTTGCATGTAAGAGATAAGAATATAAACGTTTTGCAAGGACAAGAACAGAGCTTGTGATATGCTAGTTTATACAAAAGGAAAAGAGCCCTGATATAAGTAACATCGAAATGCAAAATGTGACATGAAAAATGAGAAAGGCACAGAGTCCTCCTGATGGGGAAATGCCTGCCTACCACCGAGGTGTCTTTCAGCACGCCCACCTTTACTCTTTTTTGGCCCCAGCCACCTGAGGGCCATGACAGGGTCTCTACAGCCCTGGCCGTCCACCACTGATAGTAATTCCATGGTGGGAAGGAGGCATAGTCCTAGAAGTTCTTGGGGAATGGGAATATTTGTGCTGGTGCTAGGGAATTTAGATGATTCTGGTTCATCTTCAAGGGCCGTTCTTATCACCTTTGAGGGGCCCAGGGATGTTTGTGCTCCCCTCCCCTATGCTTTCTTCCGAGTCCACTGAAAATACAAATGGCCCGATTTCACTTTCTGAAGGAAGGGAGGGCAGAGCTGAGCCACATGGCCAATCTGATGGGCTTGTGGCTGTTGGGGAGAACAGATGTGAAGTCAGTCTTCAGAGGGGACCAGAGATCCTCTCAGAAGATAAACAGTAAACTGCTCCGAGAGCACTCAGTGATTTTTGTGTTTTAAAAAATCATAGGCATCATTGCTTTGGCAAGGGAGACAAGAAGCAAGTGGAAAGACAAAAGGTAGACGACAGAAGCTCTGAGCAAAAGGAGAAGTGGGCTCCAAGGCACGCTTGCTCTGACCCTGGCCACTGGCCATACCTCGGAGCCAGTCCAGAGACTCTGAGGACACAAACACACAGGAGCATAGAGTGGAAGGCCCACCGGCCAAGCTTCTGCAAGAGCTTTGCCTGTGTAGGAGTTTTAGCTCTTTAGGTCTGGAGGAAACCACTCCACTAGAACAAAGCAGTGGGTAATCTCACCAATTTTACACAGCAATTCACAGTCCCCAAAGTACTTTAATGCAATGACAGGTTATGAGAAAAAATATCTGTTCCAATGAAGGGAAAGTGTTTTACATAATCGAGGAGAACATCAGTGCAACATCGGAGGAGGTGGGGGGTGATGACAGCAAAGGAAGTGGGAGAGAAGAGAACTTCGGTAATCCCACAGAGAGCCATATTCTATTCTGCAAAAAGCCATCTCCTGGAGACCCCATGTCTAAGTAACTGAAAATTGCAAACCATTAATCCCAGTTATGAACAGTTGTTTTACACGAGGGGGGTTTGCGCTTAAAAATATCAAATCCACAAACCACCTTAAAGCCTAAAAGATGCTCTGTCTAGGTACATACCTTAATAGTGAGGTTTCAAAAACACTTTCTTTCCTGTAAAGGGCCCCATTTGAAAGAGTGTTCTCTCTCGCTCTCTCTCTCTCTCCCTCTCTTTTTTCATCTGTAAATGTGAAATTAAGCTTAGAAAGCTAAAAAACAGATGAGGGTCTTAAAAATTCCCTTCCAGCACCATGCATTTCTTTTAAAATATGAGATGCCTTCCATTTTACAAGACTGGAATTCTCATTTTGGGCTTGGCACTCTAACAAATGATTAATTCAGCCTCCTTCTTTCTGAGGGCTGACCACATTTGCTGGCCAAACGGTTTAATCCCATTTTAAATGCAGTCCAAGAAAAATATTTTTAAATAAAAATAAAAACCCCTGATCATCTGAGAAACTATTCACTTTGCTATCTTGATGTGACCCTAGTTTCCTGAAATCTTGATGTGAATATGAATTTTTGCACCTAGACCTTAACTTTGGGGGTGATGAAGGTTGCTGTGATGACTTTAACTTTGGAGGAAAGCCTGTGGCCAAGGTGGGGGCAATCTACCTTCCCAGGATTGAAAAATTCAATTTCCACCCCCAAAAGCTGTGCCCACAGATTGCCTTGACTTTTCCAATTCTTTGGCAGCGACAGTGTCTGTCTGTGCTTTGTAACCCTCCATTGGCATCAACAAAATGTTAAGTGGCAGTGGTAATAAAAATAAAAACAGCTTTTGAATGGGAGTTTTGTGAAATCTGTTGACTCAAAGATGTTAATCATTTTTACCATGACTTTTCTATTTATAGCCTTTTGTTTCCAACAAATTCTGACAAGCTTTTAAGACTAGAAAAGAGAGCCAGCATGCTTTTTAAAAAGGGAATGGAAAAAAAAATAACAAGCTTTCCACTAATTCACTGTGCCATTAGAATCTCGAATTTAAACTGTGGTTATATTCAATTTAAATGAGATGTTTTCCAACCAGATGAAATAGTAGGCAGTTGTGGTTCAGAAACAATGCAAGGCGAGAAGAAATAAAGAAATATAAAGATTAAATGTGGCTGTTCTTTTCAACAGATGGTGACAGCACCGTGGCAGCATGTTGTTTTTTCTTTAGTTGAAGAACACAAACATCCGTAATCAATCATCACTGATTAACTAATTATATTACCCTTTCTTTTATCACTTGGGTTGGACCTTTATCTGTAAACACTGAGGATAATCAGTATGCTCTTATTTTTCAAGAAGCATATTCCAGTTCACAGACAGTTGGGCGGTTTACAGGCTGCAAACAGAGTTCTATATTACTGTCAACCTTTAAGCACTACTGCTTTATTTTTTTTAAACAAAAGCAATTGGTTTCCAACAGGCTGGATAATAAGTCTTTTGACCTGCATTCTTCTTTGACCCCTTAAGGTCACCCTGTGCTCGGGCATATAGCTAACTTAGGAAATGCCTGCGAGTCCTACATTTCATCTCTTGCCCACTCAAAATAAAGCTTTCTTTAAATGCATCTGTACAGGTCCCTGAAGGCCAAAGAGGCATCCCTGTAGTGGGCAATGGAGGGACAGAAGCTGCTGCCTTTCTTAATGAATGCAGACCATTATGAGTCTGGCTGGCTCCTTCTCTGTTCCCAGAAGCATATACTGTACGTGACTTAAAATGCTAGAATATTGACACAAAGCGAGCCGGGCACCCCTAAGGAAAATTACTCCTTGGATATAATGTAGGCTCGTAACAGCTATTAGAGTACAAAATAAAACCCTCCGGGATCAGACTGACATATACCGCATTCTACCTAGTCCTCAAACATTAGAAGAATTTCTTTGTGAAGGCATTCTCAAGGACGGCATTAAACTGACTTTTGTAGCAATCTGCAACAGCTTTTTGGCTTAGAGCTTTTAGTACTAAATCTCTGGGTTGAATCAATATAAGTACTATATCTTCTACATTAATCAATACATTTGGTTCAATACATGTTCTATTAAATTATACTTTCTAATCAAGATTTTTACATTTCTACCCTCTCTCTTTTTCACCCCCAACTTCTTCTGCTAGTAAAATAGTCCTAACGGTGTGTACAGCTAATGATGACAGGATACTGGGTTGCTCCCCTCATATGTTAGCGAAAAAATAGTCACAAAGGCAAAGGGTGGCCCCTTAAAAATCTTAATAAGGCCAACGAGACAGTGATGTTAATAAGGTAACATTCTCAAAGTCCATACAATTACAAAAGTACTCATAATTTTAAATTAGTTGGAAGTGAATTGCTATACCTCTTGAAGTACCATTAGGAATGTTCTAAAATTAATACTAAAGACTCAGATAACATACAGTTGCATGTATACCCAACCCTTCCACCCTGGAGTTTCCTCTGTCTATGGCAATACCTTTCCTGGCTGATGAAAACTGGGACCACTGTGTTTCTGTAGACCTTGTTTGGTAAACATCAGGAATATATATACATACATACATATATATATATATATATATATATGTAGAGATACATGTTTGAGGAGATACAGTTTAATGGATATTCTTTAAAAGACAAATATATGCTATTGTCCCAAAGTGCTTTGAGAATTTAAAAAAAAAAAGAAAAAGAAAAAACATACATGTCATGGATTTCTCATACCCAGGAAATCTGACTCATAATTTTTGTCTTTGAAGAATTTTCTAGAATGAGGTTCAACTCTTTTATTATGACATGGTAATGGCGTTTCTGAAACTGTCTGTCATGATCAGCTTTTGCCCCTCTTTAATGCCTTGAATATTGCATTTATGATCATGTTTGCACTGACAGAATTTCCCTCTTTATTTTTTCATAGGGTAATGTCACCACCATGAACTTACAGAGACACTGATGCTTTTTCTTTTGACATTTAACAGTTCACAGGGGCTTGGGATGACATCTTGAAGCATTTTCAGGTGACACTAAGCTATATTGAAGCAAAAGGTGAAACCATCATCAGAAGTGTTCAGAGAAACACAAATTATTAAGGACAATTAGGTTATTTACGTTTGTCCCCTTGCAAAAAAGAATTGAATTGTTTTATAAAGTTTCTACTACAGGACACTTCTAAATGATTCTGGCAATGAAGCCCCCATCACACTTCCCATAGGAAACAATTTCACATTCTAATAAATCTTTCCAAAGGGCATTTTTTTGTTGTCGTTCTCTGGATATTTATGTTAATCACAGAAAGTAGGACCTGACGTAATCCAAGTCACTACACAAAATACTCACATGCTGGGTTTTAGGAAGATTCAAATGAAACAGGTTCAAGAAATTCAGTAGGCCTTGCCTTTTCGTATATTCCCCAACCTCACCACTACTGAATTTGGAGACATTTGGGACGGTCTGGGACATTTCCCAACCACAGCACTAGTACACGGTGTTGGAAAATTCATGGTTCTCGGGGCTGGTCTGTGCATTGTAGGGCGTTTCGCAGCCTCCCCATCCTTTATCAACAACACATCAGTAGCACCTCCACAGCTGTGATGACCAGGGATGTCCCCAGGTATTGCCACATATGCCCTGGTGGGAAAAAAATCACTCTCTGTTGGGGGCCACTGACCTTTACTGTTTGGAAAACATGTGTGCGTGAGAACACGAGAGACTGAAGATAAAGAGAGTTCTGCATTCAAGGCATTTGAAGTTTCTATGGGAAGAAGAATTCTAAGAGGTAGGAGAAATGCAGGTCTGGGGAGTACACTGAGTTGAGTACTATAATGAGGCAGTGTTGTCATTGACCTGACTTGTCACTGACAGGTTTACCAAATATTAACTTAGAGGTCAGGTCCAGGAACAGATGTGGATAGGCAAGACATATCATTGTTTTGAATTTTCTTTGTATTGAAAACACATTGAGCTTGTCATACCATGCTGCAATCTGCTACTTACTCTTCAGTCTACAAGGCATCTCCCTCATGGTAAGAAAATAGAATGAAAGCATTGCAAAGGGACACTTATGTACCACAGTGGCTGTATTACATGGAGTTTTAAAATATAGTCACAGGGCCGGGGATTTAGCTCAGTGTTTCTGCAGCCTGCCTCGCAAGCGCAAGGTCCCAAGTTCAAACCCCAGTACTAAAAAAAAATACATGGTCACAGGGTAAAAGTGGCCATTGTCCAAAAACTGTGGAAAAGACTCCTTGAGATATATAATAAATAGAATTGGGTGAAGAACCAAATCTTTCCAGAAATGTCCACTCATTGAACAATTTACTTAGTCCTTCCACGTGCCACCAGTGAACAGAAAGTGTGAGTGGTAGTTAGCCAATGCAGTCTTAGGAATATTTGGAATTCAATAATATATAAGAGGAGTCAAATGTTAACTCTAGAAATGAGTATTAAGGGTCTGGAAACAAATATCTACTTTGAAAGAATGATAGATCCACTGCCCTCAGTTTGCTGGTCTACGTTCAATGACAGGAATATCTGCACCTGCAAAGAGCCCAGCAGTAGAGACATGGTCTCCAGGCCGGGGGAAGGAAGGGCCAGCAGGGTCTGGTGCAGTAGCCCAATTTGGAGACAAGCACATGAAATCCCAGAGTTTAAACCCACTTTCAAGGTCTCATGGATAGTCCAGTGGCTGAGATGGCTTCAGGGATGAAGGAGTTCATGAACCATGTGTTCCAGTCCACAGGTTGGGCTGCACCAGCTACAGGGATAAAGGACACTCAGTGCACGGACCACACTTCTACCAGGAGAGACAGGGTTTTGTGGGATATCGAGCAAGGGAACCCACCTTCGGTGTTCCCAGGGGAGTTACACCTGTCTGCTGAGGAGAGGTGAGAAGGGAGTGAATAGAGAAAAGAACATGAGGGAAGCTGAGAGTCCCAGAAAAGCACATGATGGATTTGCAACGTAGCAAGAATACCCAGCTGAGACTTGTCTTCAGAAGTCTGAGTAAAGATTACTTACTTAAATAACGCTATGTTCAAGTTGTGAATGTAGAACAATTCCTATTTTAAAAATTCAACATCATGGAGAAGTAAAACAAGCCACTCGATCCTCTCTTCAAGAAGGACAATCCGCACAATTAGGTCATGTATGGGAAACATTAACAGAGTAACAATTCCCTGTTCTTTGAAGAAGTTAAGAACAGCAATAACAATCTAGTTGTCGGCTGACTCCTATAAGTTTTGCATACTGGACAGGCTCGAAATTTTGGATGACAATAGCATGTACTACAACACCGTAAAAATGCCAAATTGGAAGAACAAGCTAAACAAAAAAAGCAAAACAGCCACTGAGGAATGTATTCAAAGTACAGAGTCAATTTCTTAAAGATAACAATGAATTGAGCTACCTGTTTACCTGCAAGGAGTCAACAATAAATTTAAATCAAACTACATAAAGCCAGCAAAGTAAACTGAGAGAGGCCAGGGGATCAGGATCCTGCTCCCATTCTGGAATTTGCAGGATTCCAGCTTATTGTGGGACAGAAGGCTGCGATAGGCAATACCATCTAATAAGATATTCAGGGATTAAGTCAGTGGCTCAGACATATGTGTCCATGTGCCAGTTGTTGGGAAGCTTTAATTCTTTCCCCTGTAATGTTTAATTTATCACACTGGTGCTTTCTAAACTAGAACATCTGTAAACAAGGTTAAGAATGACCTTCTTCCAGCTTTACATCCAGGAACAGCACTCCTTCTTCGTGCTCTAATTTTAGATACCTTAAAGATAAATAAATGTGGAAGGAAGGAAAAAAGAAGGCTTGCCTGATGCTGTAAAGTGTTCATCTCGGGCGAATACAAATGTCCTCACTGCCAGGCTCTCGGGTGGGCTCCACTGGCTCTTGATGCCGAAGCCACATCCAGGCATCCCTTTCCCAGTCAAACGCAATTAAACAAACTTCTGCTAAATATTTAACAGCCCTGCGTAGTAATTAGTGGCAAATAATGGGAGCTTAGATTGGTAACTACTTAGAAATGTCCTCTTCCAAATATCACAAATTTCCCGCTCTTCTTTTTTCTCTTAGATTTTGAATGTTGGAAAGTGTTTTTAAGAGATTTTGTTATTGAAATGAACCACAGTCGCATTGCCTGGCTCCAGATTCTGCAGTCAAATTGGGGTCTTTTGCCACCAGCTGCCAGACTCCACTCACATTACCGACTGCGCTTGTATGTTTGAAATCCATTGAAATTTAGTCAGGTACCGAAGGATGTTGGAGCAGGGCATTGATTTAAAAACTGACTGGCAGGCTTAGGATTTAAACTCTGGTCCATCAGATTCAAAAGGTCATCTGATTAGAATGGGAGAGGCACGGGGCATTGTAATTTATATTCAAAGTATAACCTTTGTGGGGAAAAGGAGCCAAGACTCTGCTTTTCCACTTGATAGGAACAGGATTCCTTTCAAGTGAATTCCAATAATTATAAAAAATAGTTTATAGAACTTGGGCAGAAAGCAAAAGAAGTGCCACTTCCTTGTAGTGTATCATTTCTCTTATTAAAAACATTGCCACACTTTGCAGGAGGCAAACTCGTATGAAGAGTAAGTCAAACATGGTATAAATCATTAAGAAGAACAGAAAACATCTTTCCTTACCATAAACAACCAAATGCTTGTCTTCTAGGGTATTCACTTTAGAAAATATACATAAAAATAAAACTGTCAAAGGCTAACACACTGATTCACATAATTAAGCTGTTAAATATGAGCCATGTTCTGCATGTGCATCCACACACATGCCCATGTGTATTTCATGCTAAAGCAAATGGGTGTGTTGGGCAGAGCAGAAATGAGTTACATATGTGCATGGATTTCACAGGTGAAGTCCCTAGTGTTTGCTTCCCATCTTTCTATCCCTCTGGAACATTCCAGACTGGGCAATGCAATTTGAGGGAGTCCCAAGTATCCTTTGTTTTAAACTCAAGAAAGTCCTTTAAAAATATACGTCTTTCACAGTTCAATTTGGTTAGTCTCCCACTTTAGATGAAAAATCCTGGCTTAAAGTGTGGAGAGAAAACTTCACACTCACGCTTTTTCCTTGTTTGCTTTTCTTAAGGTCTTCCCTCTATGTTTTTGTGTATGGTAGACAGTTTCAGGTCCCCTTTCCTTGAACTTCTCCATCCTTCCCTTTCCTGTGAAAACATCCCTGCTTATCAGCCAGTTCACAAAGGCACAAAGAGAAGGCACCAGGAAGCTGGCCATGTTGGCACATGTCAATAAGTAGTCCAAGCTACCAGGAAGGCTGACTCAGGAGGTTCGAGACCAGCCTGGGCAACTTATCAATACCATCCCCCAAAGGGCTGGGAGTGTATCTCCGTGGTAGAGTGCTTGCCTAACATGTGTGAAGCCCTGGGTTCAATTCCTAGCACCGAAAAAAAAAAAAATGGAAAGGAAAAAAATCAGGAATGCTTGAGTATGTTGCTTATTCTCTCCTGAAGCTTCTCTTAAGATATGTTTGTATTCTCGCTTGTCCACCATTTCTTCTTAGAGTGTTTCAGGGCTTAAAACGGCGGCACTGTTCTCACCCTTTGCTCCCCCAAGATGAGCTGCTTATTTCAGAAAGCCACCCAAGGGGCTCCCATTCCCCTCCCATCTCCTGGGCACCTTTTCCGCTTTGCTTTAGGTCTCCAAGAGACAGTTTCCTCACCCCATGTAGCACCCTGTGCTATTGGAGAGATAGCCCATCATTCCTCGACATAGACATGTGCTGTAGCTATGGTGAGAGTAATCTATAACCCTCACATCCTTATACAATTTGCTACTCCAAGTTAATTTGAATTCATTACAATAAAGCAATATAATTAAAAAAATAACTCTTTAACGTGAAGTATTTAACATGATCCTGGCAGAAAGACAGCCTTGACTAGCAGAGGGCCAGGCAGCAGGCCTGGTGCACACTCATGCAAATTCAAAGGTGAGTTGTAAACAAGTGCACACGGCAATGCTGCCTTGCAGAAAGGAGCAGGCGACGGGAGGCCTCATTCTAATCAGTCCTCAAAGGAACCTGCCACACAGAAGTGGCACTTATTCTAATTTAAAGCCCTCATGCTTGCTTCAGTGTTGCAAAATTTATAAAAGAATAACTTCATTAAACCGCCTGGCACTTCAAACACAAATGCAAACCAGCCACAACACAGAAGGAGCTGGACAAGAGGAAGAGAAATATTCCCAGAGAGTTGTTAGTGCAGATATTAAAATAAAGTCTGCATTGTAGTGTGTCTCTTTCTGACGACATGTTTGGTGGTGCAACTTTCCCTCACCAAGGACCTGTGTCACAGGGCTCTTTACTTCTGTCAGAAGGCCTGTGGCTCTTGTGAGTCTGCTTAATAACACAGAAAATCATTCAAAGCAGTTGGGCAAGCTGTGTCACATGCAGAAATACGTCTGGCAGCACATAAATGAATGCTATTCAACGTTCCTTTCCTGGCTTGCAGAGGAGACTGATTCTGAACACTTCACTATTACCACTCTCATTTACTCGAGTATATATTTCAGACTCTCCCAAGTTGTTGAAAAACTAAAGTGAAAAAATGTCCGCCTTAACCTTGGCTTTCAAGACAGCAAGCATAACAAGGGTTAAGTGGGCGCAATCTGCTGAATCCATGCTGGAGGAAGGTTATTGGCACATCCTAAAACATACATGTTTGAGGAAACTTCTTTTTTCTCCCCTGAGTCAGAGAATCCGGAAAGTGCTACAGTTAAATAACTTTAGGCTAAATTCCTACACTACAAGGCAGCGTGTGTCAGAACACACATCATTTCATGCTGAACTGTCAGTGAAAATCTCAAAAATCATTTTTGAGGGGCAAATGCAATGAAAAGACAGCTCTAGAAGCCTGTGTTAAACACCAAGCTTCCAAGAAACTCAGTGTCACACACAGGCTGGACTAGCCAATGTGGTCCTGAGAGATCTCGGTAATGAATGGCCCCTTTCCATTCAGGGGTCTTACCGATTTGTGCTAAATTTTGTTTCAAAGAGAATAGGGTAAGCATTCAGAAACCCCAAAAATGGTAACCCATGGGTGGATTAGAGGGAACGGTCTTAGAGAGAGTAAAGGCTCTATGTCTCCAAGGTTTAAAAGACTTCATCCAGTTGTCTTTTGAAACTTTCCAGTGGAATTCTTGCTGCTGGCCAGAAGACAGAGCTGTTGTAGAGTCCCCATGCCAGGCTAGCTGGAGGACGAACAGACGGACATAACAGATGTGAAAATTTAAGTCAAAGTGCAGGGTGCTCTGAGCCACAATTCTCCTAGGATAAACAAATATTGGAATAGATTCTATATTATCCTTATCCCATTGTCTTATAATGCAGAATATAATAGATTGGTGAGGGTAAGTTTGTATGTTTTTCCTCTCCATGCATAAAACAGGGCTAATCAGAAGGAATGAATGAGCTAATTAAATTACAGGCAGTCTTTATTATATAATAAAATATGGATTATTGATCTTGTGGAGTTGGCAATGCAGGATGCAGTTTCAGTGAATGAAACCTTGAAGAGTTGAATTTAAGACTATTTTATTCATGCTTGAGTTTACTAGAAACTGCTCCTCTGAAAACTCCCCCAAATAAAATGTCACTAGACTAACCAGAGGGCTGGGCCGGGAGTCTGCTTGTACCCATTTAGGCAGGGCATAAGCCCTTGCTCTCGACTTTCATGGAGAGAGAAGAAACAGGCAGGTGCTTTCGGAGCGGTACCTGGAAGCTTATTTCACAGACCAACATTTACTTCCTAGGCACCTTGCTACAAATCTAATCCAGTCCAGTAATGTGGGTGAATGTGCGGTGGTCTTTGTACTTATGAAAGAGACCTGTTTCAAATACAAGGCTGGGCTGTCCTAGCAAAACCCTTTGTCTCTTATCTCTTAAAAAATGCAATAATCAATCAAAGTAGCTTTAAACCCAAAGGTCACATGGCAAGGAAAGCTTATGCGGGAAACACTAAAGGGAAAAACGAAGGTGCACGGATGACACCCAACATATATTTGCACACCTCCTTTCTGCCTTCCATCTGCTTATAAATCTGCCCCAAGATCCCAGGGCATGTTGATCGCTCCACAGTGCGGGCCCCACTGTGTCCTGCAGCTGCTGTAAACTTCTCTAGCTCTTCCTTTGACTGAATTCACATCCTCTCTACCCTTTCATGGGCAGCCTCCGCCTGCCCCCCGCAGAACAGCACAAGCACAGATCTGCTCCTTTCCCCTCTATTTTTTCTGTGGCTCTGTGCGGTATGTTTTCGAAAATGACTCCAGCGAAAGGGAGGAATGCAAGATGCTAAACAATGCCACACAAAGTTGCAGACTGTTCGGCTACAGTCCAGAAAATGAATCCAATTTTTCATTCTGTCATTATAAATATTTCATCGCAAATGGTACTGATTTGCTGCAACTGTGGTTAAGCAAAGGGCCTCTGTGTGAATATTTTAGAAAAAAAAAAAACGGAGGAAGACAATGAAGAGGGAGGGGGGATGAAAGGTTAGCAGCCAATTAATTTCTTACTTTAAATATGAAAAGATGTTGGGAGAAATTCAACAGTGATGTAGTGTGTGACTCAAAGAAGAAGAAGAAAAAAACATTGACTCTGCTCTTCTTCTGACAGTTTCTCATAAAATATCTGCAGTCCATCTATCTTTTAGTACTCCAGGCTCCTCTGGAGAGCAGAAAATGGTGGTTTAAAGCTCACTTCAGTGCCAGTCTGCGGGAGATTGCCTTCCACAGGACCCCCGCTGATGGAGGCCTAGGGGAAGAAGCCCAGGAGTTATTCAATCAGCCCGAGACTCTGGGGCGGCTGGGGGTCCTTTGAGGGCTGATTATAAAGCTGCCCTCCTGTTGCCTGCCTCGGAACAGAACGAAATGAGCAGCCTCTTGCTGAGAAGATTCTGCAAGAAGGAATTTCACCTGTCATGGAGTTTGTCAGAATTTCAGGATTTATCTTGGTGCAAAATTAATAAAATACCAACCAGGATTTCAGGCTGACTACTCAGCTGTGTCATCTCAAAGTGATCTTTCACCCAAGAAAACCCAGACAGTGAGTGCAGCCATTGTGGCCCTACTTTTCCTTGGGAGGATGACGAGGTGACGTAACTCATACCAGCCAGACACAAGGTGGATGGAGAGCCAATTACACACAGGGCTGCTTTACGTGTGGGTGCCACTACCTTTGTGGGTGACCCCTGAGCCCACTGTCTCTTTGGAATTAGCTTGGGTCTGCGCATCAGAAGGCCATTCTGGAGTTTATAACACAGTAGGTCCCTGTGGCATCTCATCCGTTAAATTCCTATGCTGGCATCTCAGGCCGAATTTGATTCACCTTTCCAAAGGGGGCACTGACAGCGGACTGTGTTAGGAAGCATTACAGATTAATCCAGGGTCAGCCACGAATAATAAGGCATAGTTTCAGCCCATGTTTTCACACATCCTCTGCTTGTCCCACCACCTTCTGGGCTCCCTGGCAGAAAGCAGGGGTGAGGCAGGCGAGGGAAGAGGAAGGGACACATGCCCATTGAGTGTGGCCAGTTCCTTTCCTCCCACCCCTGCTGTTTGAAGTGGAGCTCTGCACATCCCATTGAGTTAGTTCCAGTGCTCAGAATGGGTGGCGTCATATCACAGGTGGGGCCACGGGTGGGGCTGGGATGGCACTTGCACCAATGGCTGGCCCAGGTCAATGGACAGAGCAGACCCACATTTCTCAGGAGCATGATCTCACTGTGGATTCACTGCTTGGACACTGAAGTCAGCTCGGGAACGGGGTGACCCTGAATAGCCACGTGCAGTTTGTGTTGTAACCCCGGCCTTCCATGGCTTGGACCACAGCACCCTTTACTAACTGGTGATTGGCATCGCATGGCTTCAGCCATGGATCTCTGGCAATTGCTGCTTCTCTCTTGTTTTTTTCTTTCTGCTTCTCTATTTTCTAATTGACACTTTCTAAGTGAGACATTAAACAATGCGGCAATGCGTTCCTACCATGTCTCTTCCCCTAGCTAAATGACACCCCAGGTTTGGTTTGGAGAACCATGAATCAGTAGCAGTCAGATAATATTAAGACCAAGAGATTGCAGAGGGGAGAGTGCGGGGGGGATAGAGAGAGAGAGAGAGAGAGGAGCACGCTTAGAAGCAGTGCACAGATGGTGGGGGGGACACAGGGTGCTCTCAGCAAGCTTCAGTGGAGACGCATTAACTCCTCGGAGGGGTAAGGGCTTCCCACCAGTACTGTCATGAATTATAACTGAGTACAGCAGTGAGCTCTTGGTGCCTGTCTCACAGCAAACGTACGTTCCATTTTCCTGCACAGTGACCTTTCACCCTTATAAACTCAAAGCACTGTGCAGCGCACTGCTGATATTTAATGGTATCACAGTAGCCCTTTATATGTCTAGAAGCCACCAGCTTAGCAGATGTGCCTGGTGGTATCAGTCAGACAAATTATAAAATTAAGTTTTGTCAAGGTGAAACAGGAAATCTTTGAAGGGTGACTCAGGTTTCCAGGGAGCAGTGAGGAGATGCATCAATGTGGGAGGGAGCCATGAACAGAATAGTCCAAACCCTCAGACACTGGCTGGCCCAGGAAAAACTCTCACCTTCAGAACTTTCCCCTCCTATGTGAAAGCAGCTCCTGCTCCGTGAGTTATCCGCTTACTCATTCAATGAAGTTATCAATGAAGGAGACCTGTTATTGTAGGCAGTTTGAAATTTCACGAGTTTTAAAAAGGACTCGTTTACCCTGCCTTTCACTCCCGTTTAGAGCCTCGGAGTTGCAGTTCTAAATGACAGCACCGTGAGCAGTGCTTTTAAGCACCATGCATCTCACCCACCCCATCTCAGCCTTTTACAGAACACTGCACTCCCTCCAATAAGGGGAACTTACTCCTTCCTAGCTGCAGGGCAGAGCCTGTTACGAGCTGTAGATTCACTGCAAATATAACAATAGAGGATACAAATGTGAATTCCTCTTAAAATACACGTTTGGCTCTGAAGCTGCCTTGCCTTAGCAAACCCGATCAAGGGCAGCCTAGCAATCTCCCCCCAAATGCACAGAATAGCTCATTGCAGTGGCGGTCTGAGGGATCGCCACCTGCATGCAGGGAGAAGATGCTGGGGTGAATTCTCTGCTCTTTTCAGGGGACTGAGAGTTGAAGACCATGATTACCATCTCTCTTGCCCTAATTGTCACAATGGTTGGATATGGAAGTGCTGTTTCCCAATAGTAAGATAAAAGTTTGTACACACAAAGGGTCTATTCTTGGCACTTCGTCTTGGTTAATGTGAGGAAATCGATCCATCCCTGCGTGGTGCAGTCATCTAAAATAGGAACACATGTGGGAGTTGCTTGTGCCTGTCTGGATGGCAGAATGTTCTAGAAATTTAGGCTTCCAGCTCTCTCCAGAGGACCGGACTACAAAGGTGCTGAAACAGAGCAAGGTCTTTGCAGCACACTCTTGCCTGTGGTCTCTCACTCCTGATGGAGGCAGATCTTCCCGAGCGGTGGCAGCAGGCTTTCTTGGCGACGTGGAAGATGGCAGGGCCAGCAAAACTCAGCCAAAGCAGAATGTGGCAGAGGTGATGAGCACTTCCAGGGGGTGGGGAGGGAGGGGGCCATGGAACTGGTCACAGAGCTCTTCAGTACACCCTAGCTGGATGCGCCATAAAGTCGCACTGATGGCAGATCTGAGATGGCCATCTGTCGTCAACTCTGGGCCAGACAAAAAAATAATGTAATGGCAGCTCGCTAACAACAGGGCTGTTGGAGGAGGGAACGAGAGTCCTAGAAAGAAGAGGTGGTGTGCTCTCTTTTAACAGCAAAAACCAGCCATTGATACGAACATCAAGACATTAATGGATGGAGAATATTTTAAAACTGAACTAGGGTGTGGTAAGAACGATTCAAATGCAAATAAAGTGGTTTCTGCCTATTGCAATCACCTCTGCTGCCCTTACTTCGGTCATATTAGCCACTTGCTTCTTGAAAATTTGACTACCAGGACCCATGGTAAAGCAGTGAGGGCCAAATTTAGAAAAAGGTGCGACCAGGTTGTGCCTCCAAGCATGCACACACCGATTAGACACTTATTGGTACAAAATGTGTAACTGAAAATGCATTTACTCACTTAGGGCAAATGAATTCATTGTGATAGTCATGCTTATCGTTCTGTATGGATGCTTAATTTCTAGACGTAGTTTTATTAAAAAGCAAAGTAAAAGTATATCACCTTCTGATGGATTATAAATGCTATAAAATTTCAAAGTCCCTGGTTTGTTTAAGAAAAACTTTTTGGAGAGAGACAGAGAGAGAGACAGAGATGAGAGAGAGAGAGAGAGAGAGGAAAATACTAGTGAAACAAATGTTAGGTTAGCAATATCCTATTTCTGGTTCCTAGGTGATTAACTTTCTGCCTTCAATGGTAAGCCAATCAATCTTGATTGAATTATCCAATATTAACAGCTGAAAGTGATCAAAACTAATGGTGAAAACATAGCATCAGTCAATAAATCAATGCAAATGATTTGGTTCCTGGAGATCCGATCAAATAAAAGAAATAGATCAATTTAACCACTGAGCAAATTAAGTGGAAGTTGCCCCAGCATCAATTTGCTTCCAAAGCCCTGCAGGCCCACAAAGCAAAGAAATGAGGGGATGTATGCAGTGGACCCATTCCAGAACCATGCACTTGTTTAACCCAATTTATACTCCTGCGAATCTCAGAGCCTCCCTGGTGTGTTTAGGGGATAAACAGGAGCTACACAGAGGCACAGTGGATCCAAGGACCAGAGTGCCAAGGGGCATGGCCCACACCTTGCAGAAAGGGCAGGAATGTTGCCCCTCCACACAGATAGAGCCAGATATGCCAGGTCTAGACATGGTGACTGGCAAACACTTCCATCCGGGGCCTCCAAGGAGGACTATGTGACAGGAGGCAAGGCAGGACAGGGTTTGGGCTCTTTGGTGATAATGAAAAGAATTTTAAGTTCTGTGAGAAATCAAAATTAAGCCCTGGAGAAATACAGGAGAACTGTGAAAGGATGGCTCTGGAGGGCAAACCAGTGCACGGTATTTGGATGTGTTGTGAGCAGCGACAGGCATTTTCCCATTCCTTCCTGTTTGCAAGGGGACGTCAGCTTCCCCAGGAAGAAAATAGGAAAACAAAGTGAATTGAAAGAAAGCCTTCATCCAGACCACCCCCAGAGCCCACCTAGTCTTCCATGGAGGGGCAAGACAACCGTTTTTGTCTTTGGCCACATTTCCTTCAGTGGAGGGGGTTGTCACACTGTTTTGAAAGACATTTCTGAAAGCAAATGTAAATAGCTGAATTTTATAGTCAGATGCTACTAAACAAAACAAAAACGTGCAAGACTCCCGATCATTTTCAAAAGATGAATGTTTCCAAAGAAGAGTTTTACCTGGAAACCAATGAACATGAAACTATGTCAAAGTATGATTAACTGGAAAATTATTTCAGTGAACTAAAATAAGGAACTAAGGAATATGCTCTTATGTCTGGGATAGAGATTTTATTTCCAAATAATGATGAATCTTGCCTTTGTTTACTCGGAAAAGCATTAGGGATGCAGGAAGAGGGCCAGAGAGGCAATGTTCAATGGGTGGCTGTTCGCCAGCTCTTCCCCATGTAATTCTCCTAGCTGGAGAATAAATACCTCTCTGGGAATGCTTATAACAACTGATTATCTATTACTTTATCTGAGAGTTATTTATATGCACACCTTTTCTTTGCTAGTAGAATATAAATAAGATATATTTCTAATTGTTTTTGGTATTTTCATAGAGTGCTTGGCATCGTCATGGATTTTAGCATTTGTAAGTTTTGACTATTAACCAAGACTCTCCAATATCTCAGCATGTGTAATTCAAACCTTTTGAGACAGGCATTTGTAGTGCCTTTACAGAAAAGCTAATTTAGGGCCAGTAGCTAAGTTACTGAGGGGCCCAGTGAGCCGTTCAGTAGCCACATTCCAATGCTGCATTGGTGTCTTGGATGTCCCATCCTATATGCATTAATTCATTTTACTTTCAGAAATATGATGACAAAATTTTACACCAGGGGTGCAAAAACTATTCATCAAACTCGATTGATGTGGTGGAAAAGCAAGAGCAGAAGAAAATGAAATAGCTGTAGAGACAGTGAAACGTTTCAATTTTAGTGAGATATGAAAAGTCTTGGTATATACCTTGGGATGTCAAATGTGTACTGTATTTTGAATGTGGAAAACATTGCATTCATGATTTAATGAAGGGAAGAACAAAATAACAGAATTATCTTGGATTCAAAAGAAAATGAAATGCCAGCATCTCAGAGCCTAAAGTTCAGCCAATTTGCTCCATCCCCACTGTAGGGATTCTCTCAATCTTGATTAAATTCCTAACAGGATGGATAAGGGGGTTTCTAAGTGGACACATCAGAGGCGGAGGATGTTCTCACTGCCACCCAATTGCAGATTTTTCTAGAGGCACGAATTAAACAGGAATTCACGTACTGGAAGAAAGTGGCCTATTCAACTGATTTTTACAAACACACCACTTGCTCACACCTGTATAAACCACTTTGGATACAAATATGCATTGTAGGATATTATTCTTGGACCAGGTCATCCTCTCTTAAAGCAGCTTCCCTAAGTTCTGTTGAAAAAATCTGAGGTCTATTAGGAAAACATGTGAAACACTGAACATGTTCATTCATTTTTAAAATAAAATGTTCATTTTGTTCAAATAATGGGCTCATTGCAAAGCACATCTGCCCCCCTGCCAGCATGCTAGGTGGCCTCTGAAGTAGACTAGATTTTCTTGCAAAACTGGTATCTTGCTCGGAATTATACATTATATGTCTATATCTATATCTCTGGATTGGAATTTAAATCTTTTGGTCAGCAAGGCATAGTGGTTCCTTGAAGCTCATAGCTTCTACTCTGGCAAAATGTTTGTCATTATGTCCTAGACGGAAAGTCTCATTGAAATAGAGGTTTCATCTTGGCTGATTCTGACAAGAGAGGTGGCTGGTGATGTCCAAAGGATGGTGCCTGAGTGCATGACCTCCTGAAGATAGTGTGGGATGGGGAATCATCCGAACTGATTGCTGTGTGGGCAATAAAGTGAAAGCAACTCAGCGCACATATATGTGTGAACATACATGTGATGATATGTTATATGCATGTTGGTATACAGTTTCCATTAACATTGTTTTCTGTCTGTGTGTGTGTGAAGACATATATAGATTTGTATATACATTTTTACGTCCAACAAGCACTTCTATTCATGTGTTAAAAAAAGAATTTCATGTTTTTATCTGGGAGTAAACAATGAAAGAAATATAAAGCATTCTATTATGGTCGCAAAATCATTTATGTTGTTACTGGGAAATTTTGAAGTGCATATTCTAAGCTTACTATATTATTCTTACCCAGATATAAGCAGCAAATAAATTCTATGCTTTAAGGTCTCTAACAGGATTTCAGTTCTTGGACATTTAGTTTTATTGGCTCCTGTGAAAAGTCCCTCCTTCTGAACTTTAGTGGCATAAAAAGCAGATGAGCTCAAGTGGTTTAAAATTTACACTTACTTTATTTTATATACTAAAGCATGGACTACAGTAGGCTGATACAATGGTTTCATTTTTCTACTATTATTTTCTATTGTCACCTTAAGTTCAGTTGATTTTTCCTTTCATCTTAGCAATTAACAATACTGCATCATGTTTTTTTCAAATACTTATTATTCTCATTTTGTATACAGGAAATAAAATAAATCAATATTTTAAAATCACCTTAATTCCATTGTCTAAAGTAAACTGGGTAACGAAAGCAAATGAACAGGAGAATAAATCTCTAAGGTTAACATATAAAAAACACTTTGAAAACTAGAAGTAAATTTCTGATCCATTTTTCTCTATATGTTGAAACCAAAGCCACTACTATTACTGGGCATTTTAGCAAATAGACCTGCACAGACATTCCCATGACTGTGGATTATAGCTTTGTGAAATATTGACTATAAAGTCAATATTTCATCTCAGATTCACAATAATAATAACATACTAACCATAAGTACTGTTCTTATCTACAGAATGGTGCACATATTAAGCCCGAGTATTCATATCAAGACTAAATATATATGATTTTAATGCTCATAGCTTTGAATTACAGAATAAGTCTTGTTTTGGCCCAGATCACAATGTGAATGAATCAAAAATGTTTTGAGAAATGCTTCACTTCATAAGGTCACAAAGACTGGGAGCTGTGTGTTTTGTAATAAAACTTCTCTACTGTCAGTCCTCAAAGGGTGGTCGAGGGACTGCTGTGGTCTCCCAGACACTTCTAGGGGATCTTTAAAGAGGAGCCTATCTTCATAATAATAGCAGACATTATTTGCTCTTTACACTCTCATTACCTCAAGAGTGAACTACAGAATTTTCTAGAGCCTACGTAATGCGCGACATCATCCCTCTGACAGCTATGAGAATGTGTGCTGTCTCCTGTGTTCAACTTTCATCTCTATTATGAAGAATATCAATAGATAGTAACCCACATAAAGCAGAGCCCTCTGTGATCTTCAATAATTCCTGAGAATGCAAAGGCCTCCTGAAATCAAAGAGTTGGAGAACCGCTTGTAGAAAAGAGTGAATGCCACATGTTACGTGAGGCCCTAAAGTAAATCCTAAAAGAAACCTGGAGTCCAGAAGGATGTGTTTAGTTGCTTAATCTCATCTTATCTACAATGGGTCAGAGACCATCACTGCCATAGTGCTGGGTTCTTTTAATGACAATAATTGAAGGTTACAAATGACTAATTCAGTATAAAAATGGAAGTTTATTGCAAATATTTTTTCAAGAATATTAGATATAAGCTTCTACAGAATCTCTATAACTTTGATGTTAAACTATTACTTAAGTCTGCTCCACAGTTCATCACTAATAAACAGCGTCACTATGTATACAGACTGTGTCTTTTCTAGGTTCATGAACTCAACTCAGAATCACTTATTATTTGACACCTATTTGAATAACAGTGTAATAGTTCTTGAAATGGAAACTTGAATCCTTTTAATAATACATGTTTTAAACAACTTGGCCTATGTTCTATGTTCAGTTGGCAAGCAGATATGATACAATATTTTTGGGAAGTGACAAGAGGTAAGACAGCAACTCTTACTTTGAACCCTTCGACATATGATGACAATTTGATGGGCTTACCTGATTTTAGAATGTATTTTAAAAGCTCATTTCTTTTACTTATCTGTTCACTTAGAATAATAACCGAGAAGATAAATCACAAATTTCATATTTCAATATATAATTTGCATAAATGTGGGCTCATCACAGCCCAGGGAGACTCAGGTGTCCCAGGTCCCTGTGTGGGTGGGGATCAATAGAAGGTGGATTCTGAGCTCCTCAGTCTTTCTTCTACCAGGTAACCAGATCAGCTCCTATTTTAGCTGTATCAGGGGTTCAGTGTAAAAATTAATAGGATCCCTCATTTCAAGGCAAATATTATTACGAATTATAACAATTATAATACACTAACATAATATATAACATTAATTATAATATTATTGATTATAATCTCATAATAACAAAATAATTTTAGTTTCAGTTCCACTATCCTCCATAGAAATGGACAAATTTTAAGAAAAAGGATCTTACTCATAGGTTTTCATCAGGTAAATAAGGAAAAGAAATAATATCCATTCCTCAAGTAAAGTAATAGGAAAAAAAGAGATTTTCCCTTTATGATAAGTGATATTTCTGTAATAAAATTCAGGTGTCTGACTCATATTTTTAACAACCAGTCTATTGCTAAGAAGAATTGAAATAACAAAATACTTATTCATATCCATTATTTCATTTTCACCTTATAACAACCCCGCATGATGTTTATTTTTTCCTGAGGCTCAGGGAAGTTACAGATCAACCTCAGCTGCACATCTAGTGAGCAGGATACTCAGGGCTAAAGCCAACACCTTTGGGTGCCAACATTTTCAACTGTAGGCATGTAGTTTTAGTAATAATTGTTCTATCCCATTAACTAGAAGAAATACATCCTGGAAAAGAGTACATTTTTTTCCCTCTTCCCTTCTCCCTCCCCATGTTAGGACCCTTGGGATGACAGTAACCTGGATGTCCATCCAGCTTGGAGCCGAGTGGGAACAGGGCATGAATAAAACAGGACTTGGGAGACTGGGTCATGACAAGCGAGGTGAATGATCCCACAGTCCAATAAACCTGACCCCTATGCCTCTCACACTGGGTCAGAAGGTCCAATTATGGGTCTGTTTGAGTTCCTTTTATGATTGACAGCAGCCAGAGGCAAAATTACTTTGGTGTCTATTAATCTGCTCTCTAATTTTCCCTGTGCCCCCCACCCCCAGAGCATCATGGCGGCCCAAGGTGAGACCGTGAATATGCATTTAAAACGCCCGTGGTGTTCCCTAAAGAATATCAACTGGGTTCAAGCCTGCTCCTCTTGGGAAGAACGTTACCTGCAGCTCTGTTTGGAAGAAAAACTTCTGCGGACACTGTGTACAGTCATAGATCTTGTCTTCTTGTCCATGGGCAGAGAAAATATGCTGCTGCAACTTGTTCGCTTGAACAAACACTGAAATGATAAAAGGGTCATTTAAAATAACCTGGGTTATTTTGTCTCTGAAATGCTCTCAGCCGATGGCTCACACTTGTGGGGTGTGACTGACTGCGCACACCTGGGGAGAGGAGACTCATGGCTGGTTCTCAGGCTTTTGTTATGATGCACTCTACTGAGCACCTAATTCAATCCAAACAGCTCCAAAGCAACGTTTTATGGAGGCACTGCTCCCTATAAATCTTTTAAAATAAAGCCAAAAATTGTCAAATGCACCACTCTGACTGGAAAGAAATGACTCCTATTCCTCAGCAATCCATAGGTTAAGAAATCATAGATGCCAGAACCCTGTTTATTGTATTTGCCTAAAGTTATAGCTAGCAAACAGTTCTCTCTTTAAATGTGTTAATGCTAAAAATTATATCCCACAGCTACTCTGGGGCACTGTCTATAAATGTACAACAGAACGGCAGGTAAATTCTCTTTGGATACTTTAAGATCAACTGAGCCTACACACCGAATGCAAGGGTTTCAATAATATAAACATGTTCAATTTTAATGACTACAAAACAAGGCCCTAAGACTGTGTAACAGTTTACCTGGGAGACATATTATTAATAATTAAATTGTATATGCCAGAGGCGGTGTTTGGGTTGGCAGAGCTGACTTCTGATGGATGCCTGGTGCACTGTGACCTAAAAAAGTTTGCATCTACAATATTAATCTGTATAGGCAGGAAAAGGATTTATGAAAGATGTTGGCATTTGACTTTGACTCCACTCTAATCATTAAAATTATTCTAATTGCCACCCAACCTAAAATATTAGAATATTGTTCTTATGAGTCATACATTTTGGTCACATTTCTCATTACCTTAAAAACTGCTCAGATTTCCTTTTCCAAGTAACATGCTTTCTATTGCAAGGGCTTTTTTTCTTCCCTAATTGTGATTTCTAAATTACTTCAAGATATACTAACAGAATTTGGGTCTGTCTGTACAGAAAATTATCCAGACCATTCATGATGAATGCATTTTTCTCTCTTTATGTACATCAACAAAAAGAAATGGTTTTTTTAAATACAGATTTGCAACTAATCTCCATACAGCTTAATACATTTTATGAGGGTTTTGGCTACAGCATGAAAGGACTGTTTTATTAGGGATCTTAATTGGGAGGAGACCTGTGACTATGCTCCTCTATGTGGACTTATTAAGAATACAGACTCTTGGCTCTGTGTCTTAATACACGTATTACTGATCGTGAAAAAAATACCAATATGTTACAAAATCTGAAAGTACAAAAGAAGATTCCTAAAAGAAGGATGGGGAGTGGCTGATGGAATTACTGAATGAAGGAACCACATAGGCAGCTATGGAAAGCAGTCATGGACAAGCTTGGGCACTACTGGTGGAAACTAGGCAATACACATGGCTCCTCTCTTTCCATTTTATTATAGAACAGAAATCCATAGGTTGGATGTAATGAGGGTAAATAATCAATACTTGGAATTGTGCTCTGCAAACAAGTCAATTTTGAAGGACTCAACCTCACTCCCCTCTACCCCCGCAGTATGGCAAATATGAAGGAAACATAGCCTTGAAGTCCTGGACCACTGAGTCCAAGACATGCAAAGTAATTACCAGCGATTTTTCCAAAATAACTTTGCCATTATTGGGGCTGAACCAGAAATATGTGTGATCATATTTCAACTCCCATGGGTTTCAAATGATAATTTCTGATTTACATTATTTCCCCCCTGCAACCATAATGCTATAACACGTAATAAAAGTTTCTTTAAAGCATAAATTTATATCAACTTTAAAAATCCAATTTCATATGAAATAAATGTCTCATTTAATCTGTTTTCTACTTCAAAGAATTTTGGGAGCATTTTAATGCTATCGTCTTTATTTCTTCTGGCGAGCGTTACAAAATTCTCCGGGCGTAAGTAACAGCCACGTGCTGCCAACACGGCTGCACTTTTCGTTGAACATCCTGTGATTAAAAAGCAGCCTTGGCCTTGATAACCTTTTAACACTGAGAGGAAAAAAGTGAACACAACACGGATGTCGTTTTCTAAACGGAAAAGTGCAAACTTGAGAGAGAACTTGAAATGCCATTCGTTCGTCCTGACAGTTAACCTTCCTGCCCATCAGAGCCTTTAAGTAGGCTGCAATCGATAATGCTAATCAGCAGAAATCAAACACCTTCTCCCCAAATTGAACCGAAGCCCTCTCTGTAAAAGGCCATAGCAGTGGGAAGTGCGCTTTGGTAGGAAAGACATGACGGGGCCAGGGAAGTCTCCGGAGGTCTCCCGAAATGAGCCTCCTACCTGTAAAGCACACGGGACACTTGAAGGTGCCGCCCATCCCTTCGAAGCTGTGCTCTATCAGGTGGCACTGGAGTTTGGCGGGGGAGTCGAAGGTCTGGCTGCAGAGCTTGCATTCATGGTTCAGTCCTTCGTCTGTCAGGGAAAATGCATGGACAGAATAGATGGGTGAGTTAAGTATAACTGCACACATTAAACTATTTCTATCACTTGATATAACTATGTAGTAGTATATGTGGTTTCTGGTTATTTCGTCTTATTTATGAGTATATATCAATTTAAAACATTTCTGGAATTTAGAATCCAAAGACAGTCAAAAGTCAGATTTTATTAAGCTTTTAAAATATCATTACTGTATCGATAAAAAAAACATCTAGTTTAATTATCATGATTGTATGGGCTCTGCATTTCCAAAGTCCTAAAAGAAAGGACCCATAGAAAAGTTGTAGGTTTTTCCTCAGTGCCTCTCTACTGGGTTACCCAAAAGTTTCTAGAAGTCTGTGTTCCTAACTATAGGTTTTTAACAGTGTTCCCATTGATACAGACTTTCTTCTATTCCAAAATTTTCTAGTAGTTGTGAAATATCGTTAAGGCTTATACTACCTTATCAATACTCCTTTCTCTGCCTTGCACTGCTAGTCCCCAAATTCTTCCCAGTCATTGCTTCCTTAACTTTGTAAGACAATTCAGATCTCCTCTGGCTATCTTTCTCCAAAGCATTTTCACAAGCTCCACTTTTTTCTTTCACAGCAACATGACAGCAGAAAAATATACTCTAGGACTAAGAGCCTGGCAAGTGCCTCTTCAGTGCTCACTGGATTTCAGACACTGCTGTTCTGTATGCTTACAGATAGGAACCTACGTCATCCCAGGGCAAGCTCACGAGGCATACTGTTGCTAGTAGGTTATGTCGTCCACCTGATACCTCCAAGACTACTTGTCCAGAAGAGTAAGGGGGAGAGGCTGCGCTTTAACCTGGCTCATTACCAACTCATATTTTACCATCTCTTGTTTGTGGTAATTTAAAATTCCCCTAAGGAACATCTGTGTCAGATTCTCTAGGTCTAGGGAATGTAAAACATAACCACACCGTGGGGATAGCCAGCCTCTGCAGTTATTTCCTTCCATTCGAAGAGTCTTGTGTAAGTCCTTCACCCGCTGATATTATTGGCAATACAAAGTCTCAAGTACAAAGTGAGTTATTATTAGCTAACTAGGAGTAAAATCACTCTATTTATATTCCTAATCTTTCTTCTCACACAAGTATGAGTCTTTAAAAGCAGAGGACTGGAATTTGTAAAAAAAAAAAAAAAAAAAAAAAAAAAAAAGAGAAGCAAAGCACTAATTAAGCCACCCAGTACTGTCTACATTTCACAAGAGATAAAAACCTACTCTGTATTTGGGTGGCACAGTAAATTCCTTGATTATAATTATGTAAGAGGGAGTTTAATTGCACCTACCGACATGACAAAGGGTTATACAAAAAGCTTTAGGGATTATATAAGATCAAGTATATTTTCCCCTTTTAAAAAATTTGTTCCTTTCTTTATAAAAAATTCCTAAAGTCATCAAAAATTTCCAAATTTTAGCTAGTCACGAAGAAACATAAGCAACACTATTTATGGTAGGGAATTGGTTCAGCAAGTTAATCGCAGAAACACTTGCCAGAGTAATAGTTGACCATTTCTTTAATGCTGCACATCTTTTATTTTAGAGAGCCAGAAGGTAACTAAGGGGTTTAATGTCATTTTAAAATAGTATGTTTTATTCTCATGCTCTACCTCACAGAATGCACAATTAAAATAATAATAAAATTTATATTTGTTTTTCACACAAACCAAGATATAACCTATGGATGTGAGCTAGTACACATTTGTTCCAGAGTTCTTAATCTGTAATAGTCTCAAAGTAACACATGGAGACCTAGTGGGTGACTGTCCTGTGTATGTAAAGGGAATTATGCAAGTTAGAATGTTCTTTAATATGACACCCTCCTCCTCCTTTACCATAAGTATTTTGTTTGGAAAAAGGAGGAAAATGAATAAGATATATGTGTATGCAGACAAGGAAAAATGGCTCTTTCAATTTTCATTTATTTCCTACCCAAAGAAAAGAGATGTTGCATTCCAAATTGTTAAAATAATCCCGATTTAGTCAACACATAGTCATAATGGTGTTTATGGATTATTGGTACAGACTTAACTTGTCAGGTCTTCCACCCTTTATTTGTGGATGCACTAAGTGACGCAGATAATGATTACATCCGGTATTTTCAGAGCTATTTTTACAGCTTAAAAGCACATTGAAATATTGAGAAAAGGGGGCTGGGGATTTAGCTCAGTGGTTCCGCTGCCTGCCTCGAAAGCACAAGGTCCTGAGTTCGATCCCCAGTACCAAAAAAGAGAAATATTGAGAAAATATTGGAGGTTCTACCTGCCTTTTATTTGTAAGTTACCCAATGAGGTCTTTTCCAATAAACTGATCTCCTAGGTATTTGATGAGAAGAGAAAATATATCTTAACTGTCACACAGCAAATGATAAGATAGACAAAAGCCACAGAGCCCCAGCGTAGTCGCAGAACGCACTACTGCATTTCCCCCACTGCTGTTCCCTTCCCTACTCCCTTCTCCATCCTTACACTTGCTTATGGCTGCAGGGTCAAGGATGCAATGAGTGAGAGAGATGGGGGCGCATGAAACATTTTTATGACTGGTTAAATAATTCCTTTTGTATTTTTAATTGAAGGGAGAGGGGCATAGGTAATAACAGATACCTTATGAAACTTATTTATAATAAGAATTTCAAAGGTGCATCATTATTTAGAGTCTGTTTACCTTTGCTCTCATGAATTCTATATTCACTTCACCCCGTGTGGCTAACAACAGCATCGAAACTTTCAAAAAATTTCTAAGACCCCTAGAACGAGGGATCTGGCTGAGTTAAACTCCATTTCCTTTCAAAGCTGATGATGATTAGGTGAGACCATCAACACTTTCAGTTGCGAGGGAACCCAAGGCTTAGGCTCGGGGATGTTGCCCCGAAGCCACAACTTGAACCCTGTCTCCCCACTGCTTCTTCCTAAAGGTGCCAAAAAGCTTAAAAATTCAATCAAAATAACCATTTCTGCTCTCCGGAAAGGTAGCAGCTGACAGTAATTGGATAATGCAGTCTGCCTCATTTATTAAAAAGAGATTCAAAGTCAATTGATTTAATAACCATTACAATATTCCATTAAGGATATAATAGGCTAGTGCCGTCCTTTTTTTTTTAATGAAGAGTTATAGATGGGATCTTTGGATGAAACTTCTAGATTTTTCTTTCTCTTTTTGCTTATCTGTACTCTCCAGACTTTCTAAAATAAGCACAACTTGCCTTTTTAGGTTACTGTGAATTAAAACACATACAGAGATAGAGATAGAAAGGTAGATGGAGAAAGGGTGGTAGGAAGAAATGAAAGAGAGAGAGAGAACAGAAAACCTATTATTTCTATCCCTACTAATAAAGATTGATGACAACACTCAAATTTTGAAAGCCAAAAGCTACACAGAAAGTCAGGAAGTGAATACTATTATGAAGTTAAGATAAATTCCAGTTTTTCACATTAAAGCATTGTAGCCAAATACATGTGGAGACAGGAGTTAGCACAAGGAAAAGGCGAGAAAAAACCGGAATGCAAAGTAGCTGTTTGAATGAGAAGACGGAGGAGCTGTCATTGCAAGCCTGCATCTTTGCAGAACACACACATTTCTCTCTCCCCTGTACACTGACCAGTGGGCAGGCATCTTGCCCAGCACTGGGGGTCCAGTGTCAGAGTGGAGCTCTCACCACCAAGCGCATGCTGGAAGTCAGCAACCTCCTGTCCTCATCATCCAGTCCGAGCCATGCCCAAAGATGGTTTGAGCATAATTGAGAAATAATTTCACTTGTACAGAAATTTCAGCTCAAATAATTATTTCCATTCGTTAATCTTCATTTAAGTGTGAACATGAATGTAAACAGGAATCAAGGCTACATAAAAGAGACTGATGCTCAGGTAAATATTTACTCTAGTATTAAATGTTTCAAAGGAGAGCGTCTGCATACATAATCGGAGTACAACCTCAGTGCCTGGGTGGGAAACCTGACAATACTTGCCCAAACCTGTGCTCTAAGGAAATGACCCGCCGGTCCAACACCAGCTCAAAGGTGTGCTGTCATTTCTCTTTACAATGTCCACAACCTGGACATAAGGAACAATTAATCAGCCTGTTTGATAGCCAAAGCAATAACAGCTACCATTTGGCTGCTCAAGCACAATTCCAGCTATGAGCTCCAATGTGCACCTCTGGGTTTAACACAAGACACTGATATTTCAATATAAGCTTTGAACAAGAGAAACCCTGTCAGCAGCCTCCAGACTGTGTTCCATGCTTACACTCCTTTTCCTTCAATAAGAACAGAAATCTAGAGCAGCTACAAGCAAATATTCAGTAGTTGACTTACATGCAGCTGTTATATCACGAATCACTAGGAACCCCTTATCCCACCTGATCAACACTACAGCCGTTACTGAGGACCAATTTGTAACAGTTTATAAGTAGAACTTCTCTCACTTCCCCTTGAGACTGGCCAGAAGGGTCCTCCAGCCTCTTCCCTGGCATAAATCTATAGGATGAGGTCCACAGACATAAACCCTCCTGGTCCATCCTCGTGTGGCAAGGGCCATACTTAAAAGCTCTGCTCTGAGTGGGAATCAACTCTGCCCCCCAAAACCAAGCAGAGGAATCAAATGCCCTGCAGTTGTAGTTTTTCCAGTTCAAACATATGTAGCACTATAGCCTTATATATATATTTTTTTAAATCCAAGAAAACTATGCCCTAAACCAATTCCCAACCCCTCCATGCTTTACTTTGCTTCTCCTCTTCCCTGAGTTAATTTCCAAGCACACATTTATAAGCCAGGGGTTGGAGGAGTAACAAAGCAAAACTATACATGACAAAACTCAGCCCTCGGCTACGTTGGCTCACTCTAGAAATCAGGGGTAGAAAAATAGGCAGCCTGTGCTGTAATTTGCCATGCACACAGCCAGCCCATTCTTTCTAGGTCCGCGGCACTCTGGCCACTATAATTTGTTGTGCTATATACGGCACATATTTCACAACTGTAATATAAACACACGGAGGTGCTAATTTGGCAGTGGAGAATATGACTTAGGTTTCAAAGTCTGCCAGTAGATTACTCACTAAGCCCCTGAAGTAAGGCAGAATCAAAGAGGACTGAGTATTTCCCAAACTCTTTTTTTCTATACCAGTTAAACAGTTCTGCCCTCATTCTTTGGAACAATTTAGTGTGAAAATGAATGTGGCCTGAAGATGGGCAGTGGCACTGTCTTGGTGTTTTCTCCCTGGCAATATGGAAATGTCTGCCACTGTCAGGATTGCTATGCCTTCTGAGAGAGGAAGGTGAAACACAAGCACAAGACTCTTAGAATAAGGAAGGACACTGGGAATGTGAATAAAGGAGGACCAGCAACCTAGACTTTGACTCTCAGTGCACAAAGCGCCTAACTCATAGGCATCTCAAGCAAACAAACAAACAAACAACAGACAGCCAAATGATACCCATCCTGTGTGCCTAAGCCAGAACTGAACTGCAAGGAGATCTACAAGGTGTAAATCTCCATTTAGCTTGATTATTATTATTTTTTTAGGCCACTGGCCTGACGACTGCAATGCTTTTGGACCTGGTAAGTAAAATCACTGATATTGACGGTTATTTCCTATCTTGAACTTCTCATTATCAGCAGGGCTAAAGCAGGAAATGATTCAAGTGGGGTAGGCTGCATGGTACCCAGCAGATTTTAAAGAGCCCAGGGGCTGCCTAGAGCCCCATAAACATCAGCAGCTTGGAAACTAGCAGGAGGTCCAGGTGGGTAGGGATGGGAGAGGCAGGCAGTGGGATTTTAGATGCTCTGAGATGCAATATTGTCCAATGCCTTGGCTATTATTATCAGTTATTTGAAATAACTATTAGAATATGCTCATGGAGGAGAAAACACTGGAATGTTGTTCAATCAGTAAATAATAAAACAAACAATCCACCAAAAAGGTGGCTTTCCTCCAACTGTGGGGACTGAGCAGTGTTTTTCTTTGGCGCAGGTGGGGAATAGGAATAAACACACAGGCTAAGATGCCTTTCAGATCTGACCAATATCCCGGCACGTCCAGTTCTTTCTTCTCTTTGGGAGTAGAAACATGGCCCTTGAAGTTGAAGTTTTGGTGAAAACACATGTTCTAGCAAATGGCTTTAAAAGTATTTTTTTTAACCTCAAAAGCTATAATTAAAGAAAGTTAATGGAAGGATGCTCATAAAAACATATTGAGTAGCCCTCCATCCAAAGAAAAACACATTCTTAACTAAAAAAGGAAGAAAGTAGCATATTTTTCTTAGTAAAAAATATTTTCAGTGCTGAGAAAGGCAAGAGTGGGAATGAGGATTGAGACCAACTAAATCTGAAATACATCCTCCAGAAAACAGAAATGTTTGCTCTTAAGCATTCAGCTTTTTGTATAAAGCATTGATTTCAGTCTGTGCCACCATGCTCCGCTGAAAGGGACCCAATGTCCAGGAGCAGTTTCTCCCCTTGTTTATACTCACTGGGGAATGGGAAAGGAAACCTTCATTTTTGCAAAAAGGTTTTCACCACCTTGCCTTAGTACTGATCTGTTCTCTGTCTTAACAAAGTTTGCAAGCACACAAAGGCAAGATGCAGCATTGAGCTGCATTTTGCATGATGGTTCCATGCACAATATGACTGGAAATGACATCTTCCTCACTCAGGACTGCATTAAGCATCTGCCTTCCCTACTTAAGAGTGGTGGGTGGCTGCACAGGACGCCTTCGTACTAAGGTAGCTTCAAGGACTAAGCTAGGGGTTATTTATCAGTTCTTGCTAGCCTCCAACTTTCAGGAGGGCAAGAAAATTTGTGTTTTGTTGAGTGACACAGGCCAGGTACCTGCAACAGTACATGGCTCATAGCTGGGACTCAATAAAATATTTATGGGCTTCATGAGAAATACACAGTTAGCTAGACCTACATCTGATTTCACTAGAAGAAAATGCCCAGAGTGACATTAAAACAATATTTATTGTTTGCCCTTTGAGTTTCAAAAGTTTGTTTCATTCCTTGTACATTAAACCCTATATATGTAACATAAATTTGGCCAAACTCACCTTACACTTCTTGGCTGAAATACTTCCTGAAGGAAGATCAAAATGCTCTGGCAAATGGAGCATTAACCAAATAACTATCTAATTGATCAGTTTGTCTCAAGCAACTGCTGAGTCAAAATTTATCCCTTCTTTCAAGAGGAAAAATGTTATGCATTTTCTGTCTCAAATACAAAAAGGTACCATACAAAAGAAAGACTGTCTTTTATTTGTCCCAACTCACAGAGACGTGTCTGCATCATACATACATGACCCATAAACAATTTTTCTAAAGTTTGTACTCCTATATTATAAGGTTCCAGTCATTTAACTAACTGCTGAAGTCAGATGTAGGCATTTATTACACTCTTTGCTTAAAATTTCATATGATATCAAGTACCTACTACTAATACCCTTACATCTGGGACTTTGGACACTGGAGGAAGTATAGGTATATTTACCTTCGAGTACTGTACAAAATGAAAAAAACCCCACACAAATTGGTAAAATAGAAAGCAGATAGTTCATGCAGCATAAACTAAATGTAATCTGTCTTGAAGTTAAATCTATCGGGAAAATATCTTTGAGAATTGAGATGGTGCAATAGTCAATATTAATGCCACACAGCGGTGGGCCAGCAACACGAGCCGTGGACCGGACCCAGTGCTCACCAGACACGTTTTCCTTTTGCTGTGCTGAGTTCATGACATGGGTCAAGGCCTTTTCTTTCCTTTTTTAATCTTCTGCTTGGCATACAGCCACTAGTTAGTTATCTGAAGGAGAAAGTCTCCGAACACTGAAAGCTGTTTATCCTTGCTAGAAAGCACAGCCAGCTACTGCTGATGATTGAACAAGAAATACAAATCCAACAAACAAAAGAAACAGAGTGAAGTTCAACACCTCCTGAAAATGTTACAGGCCTTGACAAGCATGGGTTTAAGGTGAAATTTAGTTGGGTATTTTCAGAGCTAATCACCTGTATCAGAAACTATACGATTGATTTCTCATCGTGAAGATGCAATCTTTTCTCCTAAACCATGGTGTTTAGGATCTGAATTCGCCAAAAAGCACAGATAATATCTGAAATAGCATGTGAGCACGGAAGGGGGACAAGAAGCCCCCTGATTCCCAAGGGACTCTGTCATCCTTTACACTCGCTAGCGATACTAAGAAAAACTATTAAGCACCAATTCAAAAATCACCATACTGTGTGTTATTTGTAAATGAGTCATATTTTTATTGTTCTATTGCTGTGACCTTAGAAACTGGGCCTTGAAGAATAAAAAAAAAAGATATAATGGCACCATAAATGCAGTAAGGTTTCTAAAAACAGTTTATTGGAAAATGTGCCATGAAACTTGAATTCTTCTAATCAAACGATGCCATCCCTTAGAGAAATTTTCCTCTGCATTATTAAAGTGATATACTGCAGGACTAGTTAGAGCTCCATAACCTTTAAATTGCCGGATTGTAATTAAGGCCACTAGTTTTATTTAGGAAGGTTCAAGGAGGCTCAATTTAAGTTGGCTTAACTAGTGTGAATTTAATGTCATGCTGCCAGAAGGTGGAGGGGCATTCTGGCCTAGCTGCTCCATGGCACATGCAGCGGTGGGGTCACGTATTCTAAATAAGCCCAGATTTAAAGGAACCGAAGCTATCAGGAGCAGCTGGATGTGTGCAAGTATACATCCGGATGACAGCATCCAAACATCATTCCTTCATCCTCTCATTCAGTGGACTGGCCGTTTTCCAGGTGGGGAGTCTAAATACACTTGAGTACTTATTGTGTGAGTAAGGGTCTTACAGTTCTTCCTAAGGGCCTAATAATCAATTTTAGGAAAAGGTGGGCTTTAAGTAATGCCCAATCTGTTTTAATTATTTAAAATGAAATGTGCACATACCAAAGCTGTAAAGGCAGGAATGTTACTACAAAGAAATACTAAGAGGGAAAGCTTACAGTTAGAAATATGGGGAGGAAACAAAAAGGTTAGTAATCCAATAGGCCCTGGAGCGGAGTGCACAGAACAATACATAAACTTCACCAAAAGGACAGCAGGTCAAGGACTGAAAACAACAACAACAACAACAACAACAAGTGAGAGAAAATGAAGGTACTCACAGCAGACTAGAAGAAGCAAAGGGTAGCAGCAGAGAGAAAACACTTAGAGATTTGACCCATGTTCAAATTTTTACTGGATGTGATCTCAAAAACATTCATCTCTGGGTAGAATGCTGGCAATTTTCTGTAGCTCCAACAGCAATAATGATAAATGAATTTCTTTACAGCCAAGTGGCTCAAGCAGCCAACTACTTTACCATTATATAATTAATAACAATAAGCAATTAAAGAGAACAGCAGGTTACAGCTACAAGGTGTCAAAATGTATTAGCAAAGGAAAATAACTGCAACAAGACATTTAAAAGAAAAGTGGCTGTACAGTGTGTGAATCCACATGTAGTATCTTCTTTCAGGCTGTATTTTGGATAAGGGTTTTACGCGCAAAGAGAAATAGAGGATGACATAAAACTACTCTAAGGTGATTAGTATCCCCCCAAAAACAAATAACATTTCTCCCAATGTTCAGAGAAATGGGAAATGTGATATGGGAAATGCGATTGTGGAGGCACGTGAGACTTGGCTGACCATTATTTGGCATTACCCATTTGCTAAGAAATATTCTAATAAAGTCTTTGCAAACTATATTCATTGGCTCAAGTATTTCCAAAGATCCCAGAACATTTTGCAGGTTCTTTTTATTTTCCATGTAAAATGTTGGAGAAGCAATAAACTAGAAAAGTATACGAGGAAAATCTCTTGGGTTAAATGTGGGAGCTTTAGATAAAGGAAAATGGGTTGGAGGTCAGCCTAACGATGGGGTGCTTTAAAGACCAGAAAACTGAAGGCCAGAGATATTAAATACCAGGCCCCAAAGGCTATCACCAGTGTGGGAATTCAGGCTTCCTGAATCCAAGACTACCTTGGCCTACCAAACCCTTACTTAAAACAATTTTTTTCTCATCCTTGAATATAACAGTTCAAGTTGTCAACCTAAAAAAAGTAATTATTTTCTAGATTGGTATACAAGGAGCTATGTATATTTCCATGCCACCTGAACAATCCAGCAAGCTTGAATATATTCCAGTCCACCCTTCACACTCTGTCCTAAGCCATGACTAGTAAAGTCTCTGTCCCCAAATGAATGCTTTCTTCCTCCTTCAGGAAAGAAAACTTTAGCTAATATGCAGCACCTATTGGAAAACTGCAAAATTTTGGCAAAGGAAAGTAAATTTCCCCCTCTTTCCAGATTCTCCAGAGGAGCTAAGAATAACCTTCTAGGTACAGACACTTTGGTGTGAGCTGTTGATTCAGAAAAACATTCCTGATTATACAGTCTGTGACGTTGTGATAGAGCACTGGTGTTTTCTTTCATGGGCAGAAACCCAAAGATTTAGTGAAATCGCCACCTGAAACTCTGGAACCTGGGCTGGAGTGGTCTTTCATGGAATTAAATTGTGCAGAAACAAAGACTGATGTAAGTCTCTTCTGCCTATAGCTAACGATACTTTAAGTTCCTCAAGCATTCTCTGTTCAGGTTTTACATGGAGTATTTGTGAAAATACTGAAACTACATGCATTTTCCAAAGTGTGTGGCTTAGTAAGAAGGTAACCCTGTGGTCTGTATGGAAAATAGTTTAGTCAGCTCAATGTGTTCCTAACTTGCTTTTCTTTCTTGGGCAACATTCTGGATACACCAGCACATCTAGACTCTGTATGCTGAAGCCAAGATGTTACTGGCATACCAATGAATCATACTCATTTCTATTTCCTTCTGCCTCTTTCCGTCATTCAAGAGCAATGTTAGAGAGTTGTTATCCAGTGCAATGGGAAGAGGGAAGGAGGGGAGAGAAAGAAGAAAGGCAGAAGAAAGGAAGGAAGGAAGGACAATAGATTTGCACAAGAAAGATTTGTCTCATTTCACTGAGTTTTGAACTGTAGTGGAAAAGTTAATGACTATGTGTTTTGTTAGGTCAAAACCAAAGCTAAAAACTATGAAATATGGCCTAACAAAAACAATGGATTAGTTAATAAGTGTATCTGTTAAATGAAGAATGAGACATAATAATTATGGAATAGTTCTTTCTCAGACACTAATTCCTTATATTACCTTCTGCAAAGCTATTAAATATTTCTAAGACTATAATGCCAAATTATAAAGATGATTTTGGCACAATAAATATTTAATCCCCTATCTTTATGACAATTTTTCTAAAACCTGAACCAGCTCATTCAAGATCAGTTTTAAAAATTTAAACATTGCATACTGTGTCAATATAATGATGGACAATAATGAATTTCTTCTCACAAAAGGAAATCTATTGAGATAATGTCACTAAAATATCTACTGATGCCCTTAAAAATTTTATCTTTTTAAAGGCTCTGCTTCACATGCATGAAATGTATTGCAATCAGCAAGGAATTCCAGTGCTGTCTTTAAGAATCCAAGGTGACGCACACAACTATATAGTTGATGTTCTTGCTGAAAACAGATCATGTTTAATTCACTTATCAGTTTCAGAACAACACAGGAGCTGAGCATAAAAAGACACCAATAGTGTTGTCTCAATCTCTCACTTTTTGTTTGCTTCTGAAAAGTGGTAGCAATACTTGCTTTCTTAAAGACAGAATTGGCATGAGAATTTTTATAGTGGACAATCTGGAGAAAAGCAAATACTTTCTGTAACTCTGTGGCATAGTAACTGTTGGACAAAACAGGGGAGCTGTGATCTGATTTGATCTGAACATTGGAGGAAAGATAGTTCAGAAATTAAAATAAGAACAGTTGAATATAGATTAGCATTGTATGAATGTGTGAAAAGGATAAACTGGACTAAATATTTTTAGTATTCTTTCAACCAATCACCATAAGCAAGCGTACATAAATACTCAGACAAAAATGACCAGTAACAAAATAAATACTCTTTTTATGAACGGGATGAGAACTTCCCTTAATTAAATATTGTTCCACACCACTTCAAAGAATTCCAAACAAAGCACAATCCGAGAGAACTAGATGTAACTGCAGGCCTCTCAGTAGGAGAGCACCTGACTGATGATGAATAGACTGGTACCTTGTTGGCCCAAGGAGTCCACTCAGAACCTTCTACCTTAAGCACACACAACCAGACTGGTGGACAATTCTCAAAAAGAAAGCTCAGGACAAAAAGGAAGAATGCAGCCAAGTGACATATCAGTCCTAGAATCTGGACACTGCTCCTTTTAAATGAGTGTTAGAAATTTTGTCTTAAAGTGATAACAGATGGGAAATTCCAATTCTAAGTATTCACTACGGCCTTAGCTCACCCAATTAGGTCTAAATATGATCTCATCTACCACGAAAGATCAAGCTTTGTGCTCAGGCCAACTCAACTTCTCAGCACAAGTAGCTGAAGGAACTGTCTGCACGAGTCCAACTCAGGCTCCTCCTTTTCCTCGCCAAAGGGGCTCCTATCATTGCTAACTTATTAGAGGGTACATTTCCCTCCTTTTGTCTTTGCCTAGGGTGACTATAAATATAATAACTAGATATAGATACTCTTATAATTTTTAGAATGTATATAGGGGAGGTCTATACTCATCAATTCTCTGTTGACCTGCTCAATAACATGAATTGATCCAAGTACCCAAAATCCTTGTAAGAACTATGTGTGTGCTCAGTAACACATGAGTAATTACTGGTAGACCTGGGCTCGAGTCTGCTTTCAAGCAGATTGGGGGGAGAAAAATAAGTACATTTCAATTTAGAGCCATCTTTTAACTTGAGTCATCTGCAATATTTAATTTATTACATCCCTCAGCTTAGAAAGACAGGACACCATCTAGCAGTGTATAATACTAATGTGCCTTTAGTTTCACCACTGAATAACAATATGGAGAAAGATTAGAAAACTGTATTTTTAGCTTGGGCCTTTCTGACCATCTTAATAATCTATGTTAATGCCCTTTTAAAGTTTGCTTAAGAGCAAAAGTATGGCATTCTTTTTGTTGCTGTTAACTTTTGAATGCATCACAATTTAGTCAAAAATTTGGCATTCAAGAATATAAGTAAGTCATGAAGAAATAACATATTTCTTTGCCGATACTGGTAAGAAAGTGATTCATTTTATTGACAAAATCTGTTTCTAGAACCATCCCCCCCGCCAAAAAAAGGCAGTATTTTCAAACTGTGTGAAAGAAGGCAGAATCATTTGTTTTCCAACAAATGGTACCAGTTACAAGGCTGTTTTCTCTTCTTCATGTGGCGAGTTTCACATAGACTGTTAAATATAACTTACTGAGTTGATTTAGAAAATACCAACAAAACTATATACTGTACTGCTCAAATGACTGGAGTTAACAAAAACAAACACTCTCCAGTCCCTAGAAATGTAAATAAAAAGTTAGATTTCCCTGTACTACATTTGATTGCATTAATTGATGTTTTAAAAAAATTGGTTGAAAATAAAGCCCAGCAGTAGCATTTTTCTTTCCTAAATCACAATAGCAGCACATTACAAACATTACCAAAAGGTCCCCTGGTACGATTGTAAAGTTCCACTCTGGCAGTAAAATGCATCTACTGTGTGTTCTCCATTTTCATCTCCACCCTCCCAAATATATAAGAAAGCAGGTCACAAATGCAATTAAGCCTGCTTATGCATTGCTTACACATTAATTTCCAATGAACACTCAGAATTAAAGTCAACCCCTACATCTTTTTTTTCAATATGAAAAAACCCCCACCCAAATCCTCTTATTCTAATATAGGGCTTGAGTTCTCGTAGCAATTGGACCATTACTATTTGGTCCAGTTTTGTGATTTGTTATCTTTTCTTCTGTCACAAAATTTGCTTCCATGGTGGGACAGTCCTGCTGGTACACATGGTGTGCACATTAGCAAACACTGGCCTTTACCATAGGCTTACACCGACTTTCCCTGGAGTGGGTACAAGGTGGTATTTATAAAACTACATTGAGGTATTATCCCCAAAGCCTTTCATCACGTGCAACTTGGGGGAATAGTTTTAAGAACTCAGACTTAAGAATCGCTCAATAGGTGGATCCCCGACCCTGCCACTAATAAGCTTGCACAAGTTACTCAATCTTGCCTTAAGGGAATCATCTATTAAGTGGGAGTATCAACTATCTATGTTATAGGGCTATAGAAGTGAGCTACAGTGCATGTACCCAATACCCATGATGGATGTAAACACTGTATATTGTAAACATGAGCTAAAAAGAACAACAGTAACAATAATAATAAGCAGGGAAGCGGGATCTAAAGAAGGAGGGAGGAAAGTGAGTGGGGAGGGTTCTGTAGATGTACCCACTGCTTAAGGTGCATGTAAATTTCATGTATTGCAAACATACTAGTAAAATAAAATTTTAAAAATACATATCAAGTATCTAGCATGATGCCTGGCCCATAGTGACAACTCAGTCAACAGCAGTTATTGTTGATACGATGCATGCTATACAGGTTTGCTCCATTCGTTGAGCTATTTTATATCAATTGCTTTTAATCTTGAGAACTCATTTATTGATTTTTGTTCTCCACATTTTGCCTTCTCTTCCCTTGAGAAGGCAAAAAAAGGAAGCTAGAGGCCGTGGGCCAGAGGGAAGCCTAGGTTTCAGGGAGTTTAGGCAGAAGAAAGAGAGGAGAGGGCAGAGCTCTGCAGAAGTCATTTCCCCGCGGGGTCCATTCTGTCCAGCACCATTGAGCCTGCCCAGCAGAATGCAGTCAATGGGGCATCAGGGTCAGAAGGGCCTTCAGAAAGGGGGGACTTCCTGGCAGCCTCTTGCTCCTAGAGATGAGCGCCCCTGGAAGGTTCCCAACCATGTGGGTAAATCCAACAGAGACTTTTTGTTAGTTTTAGAATTTAAGCCAGACATTTGAGGACATCTCAGCATATGGTAATGATAGACTTTAAAACAATACCCAGAATATGTTCAATTTTTCACTTTAGAAAATTCCTTCCCCTCCAAGGACTGCCACAGCAGCCGTGGCTACTTTTTCTCTTCTTCCTCCTCCTCTTCCTCCTAGCTGTACGTGTGCATGGATGTGTGTGGACATGCTCACGTGTGAGCGTGGAGGGGTGATGATGTTTAGCTAAGCCACCAGTATATTTGCTCAGATGACAGAAAATGAGTTCAGAAACAGCGAAGAGTAGCACAGCTCAAATGGCAAAGAGCTGCCACAACAGTTGCTGTTCCTCAGGCCCTATTCCCCAGCCGGGTCTCTTTCTCTCACTCAGAATTAATTTCACCTCTGAATTCCTAACCACACTTTATAGGATTTGTAGACCTGCATCGTACTCTCCCCATAGCATAAATCCAGATCTTATTTCTCCTTACATGACGTATTTCTTCTCGAGCATCCTCTTTATCTTTATCACACACTGGTCTTGTTCTCAAGATAACTGTAGTTTAGTGTTTTGGTCCAATGCATGCATCGAACAAAGGACACAGAATACAGAGAGGAAGGGAGAGAGTGGGGGACACTATGGAGAAGATACCGTGTCGTGTGGGATCAGCAGGCCACCCTTGGAGTGGGGCCAGTTCTTGGTTGCTCCGTTGTAACCCTACACAACTCAAGGTGCAATCAAGGAGCTCTTCCGCAGTTCACAGCCTTCCTCTGTCCAGCTTTCCTCTCCCCAGTGACCTGCCTCTTGCTCAGCCTTTTGACTTTCACCAGCCCAAGAGTGAAAAAAATAAAAGCAACAGCGTATTTAGTTCTGCCCAGATACTTATTTCTATCTAAAATGAACAATATTTTCCCTTGTCTTGGCAAGATCTACTTACTGCCTGCTAGTGCTCTTGGTCAACTATATTTTCTCTCAACAGGCAGAAAAACAGTGACCAGGTCCTGCCCAGTGGATTCTACATTTCCTTGCTACCATTTCCAAGGTACTGACCTCAGCTTAGTCATGCAAATTTTCCTCTCTCTTACATTTTAAAGTCTCCAGTAGAGGGAATGGGATAAAAAGAATGGGCTTAATAAGTAGGTGAATGCTGCTGCTTTCCATCTACACCACACTGTTCCCACCAATCTGTGGGCAATCAGAATTCCCTTTCTTTAGAATGCCACCTCATGGTGACCTCTAGAAATCAGAAGACACTGGAAGGCATAGAATTTAAAAAAGAAAAATTCTGAGGACTAAACTGAGTTTAAAAACTCAAATAACTGTTGCTAGGGGAAAAATGCATGTTAAAAATTCAGTATGAAATATCTGCATCGGGTGCCTGCAATATACTAGCCTCCCAAGACCTTTACCCCCTTAACCAACTGCTACAATATCTGACCAGCTGTTCTCAGTAAAACCGACACCCTGGTCAGTCGATGAACAATGCACAGACAAGGAAAAGGTGCCCAGCACCCTGCGTGCCATGTGCCGCTCCCCTCTTCTCAGGGGCCAAAGTGCCTGTTCATTAGCCTCTGCGACTCGCGCTTTGCCAGGCACAGCTCGGGTCTTCTCATTAGCGCTGAGCTCCCTGCCTTTAAGAAGAGCGCAGATGTCAGGCAAGCCTGACCCAATATCGGGCTGATCAGCTGCTGTTTACTTTCCTAAGCCTGAGGTTTAGTGCATCTTGAGAGGAGGCGGGAAGTGGGATTCTTCTCCGGCCCTCCTCGTCCTCCTGAAGTAATGGAATGCACGACAGGCTCACAAATAGCCTGAGCCCAAGGCCAGCCGCACATCGGCATTAGGAGAGGGCTGCTGTTTTCCACGAGAAGCTTCCCTAAAGGACAAAGGGTCCAGACTGCTTCTCTGGAAACAAGATCTGCAGGAGCTCTGGTCCCCTGAAACAACCCGGCATGCCTTGGCACATGCAGCCTGGGGCAAATAGCCCACTCTCCTATCCTCTTCAGAAAACGTGCTCTGTATGGAATTAAACATATAACTAACTATATGCGTACATATATGCATACATACATACAAATCTGAAATGCATCTCTTTAATAATCTGAAGAACTCATCTCAGCTCGTGGATGAGGCTGTCGTTAGGGGCCTGTGACAAAGGGGCCTGTGGGTTTTCTCTTTACCTTTGATCTGCATCATGAAATGTTAATGTCCATCTCAATGCAGCCCCTTCTAAAAACACACCCTCTCCACCAGGCTAACCCCTGCCCACTGTGACTTCCACCTGGTCTCTGTTTCTATTTAAGGGCTGACTTCGAGTTCATGCCCAGAAGCACTGACATTTTTAAGCAGGGCTAGCTAAACGGCTAAATAAAATTTATTGACGATAAAGAGCACAGCCGAGATTAAATTGTGGCCATTTAATGGTAAACACACTTCTAGCCCGTGCATGGTGACATTCTGCACACACTTAACACATGCAACTTCACTCCTGCCGTTTGGTCTACAGTAGGTAATGTGGGTGGGGGAGGTGTCTGTAGAATCTATAATTCTGTGTTGATTAGGTGGGAAACAACCACAAGCACATATTTTGATATCTCTATTAACAGCCTGTTCATGTCTAACTGCAAAACTTGGTTGCACTTCTTTCACCATCTTTGCCCAAGACAGACCAGTAAACACAATTCCTCTCTCTATAATTAGCCTTTTCTCTGAGGGCCCTGAAGTAAGTCTGCATGCCGTAGATTTAATATCCAGTGCTATATCCATATGTGCTGCCCTTGCCTGGTCCCAGAGCATATAAACTCCCCTATTAGCAGCCTTGACTGCTTAATTATGCAGATTTTTTTTGTATCTGCCTGCCTGTAAAATTACTGTGTCTAACCTTTTTTTTTTCCCCTCTTTGCACCATGCTGGCCATTCTAATGAAATCGGCATAGGGGAAAGGGCCTGATTTGCAGTTATGGAGGCTGGATCGCACTGGCAATCTGTCCTTAGTGGGAGTTACAAAAGAAGTCAAATGCCTTCATCTGGTTCTACCCTATCATCCCCAAGGTGATTGAGTTCACTTCCCGATGCTTCCCAAGTTTTCCTCAGGCTGTCCAATCAGCAGGTCCACCAGGGAGCCCAGCCTAGCTTGCAACAGTCTCTGTATCTAGTTACAGCCCCACCAGGGACAGTCAACCATCCACCCCCAAGCCTTCAGATGAAAACCTTTTCTAACAAGGCCGCCCAGCGCCAATGAAATAACACACATCTGCATATCCACTGGGTCCCATGTTTCTTGTGCTCATGGATTATGTATCTTGCAGCCTCTAATAAAGAAATGCAGTTCTTTGTTTAATGTTTATCTTGTGCTTGTTAAGCAAATGCTAATGTTGTATCAGAATGCTTTAGTGCTATTTGGGTTTTTGGTGATTTACTACAAGACAATCTGCTGTGAAGTAAATTTAGAGAGGGAGAAAAGGGGGAAAAATCTTTCTGGTTGAAAGGCAGAAAAAAGGAAAAGGTTTTGACAGAAAAATCAAGGAAAAGGGAAGGAGAGAGTGTGGAGAGAAGGCGGAAGTGAGAACACACTGGAGAGGCGGTGTAAGCCAGAGACAGACTGGCAGACGAGGGACAGACAGCCGGCAGACACACTTGCAGACCGTGGCACGAACACTCGGGATTTGGGGTGCAGGAGAGGGAAGGGTCTTATGTGAATCCCCCAGCCCCAGGCTGACATACCCGCTGTACCACCGGCCAGTTTGAGAGTCAGAGCTAGAGAATAAACCCAGCACAGTTTCCAAAAGGGATGAGCCGATCACTTCCCTTTCAGTGATAAGGTAAACAGTGTCCTGAAGGGTAAACAAAAAATAAAAAAGCCTTTTTTTGTTATTGTCTGCCTTTGTGCCCTGATGGTTAGCACTGTGCACTGTTATTCACAGACCACAGGGAAGCCCGAAATTTAATTGTTCGTGCCTAGCTCCGCTAGAAATAGGCAAAAATAATCAGAATCTCCCTCCTCCCCATTTCAGGAAGAGGTGGGGGCTGGGGAAAGAAAAGAGGGTGGCAGCTTGAAAGCTAATGAATGAATGCCCTTTATTTATCCTTTGGCAAGAAGGGATATGGATCTCCACAGTGCAAGCCACTCCCGCCTGCCTCCCGGTGCTGCAGTACTGGGAAGGGTGAGGGGGTCATTCCTGTATCCACTTGTCCACCCTACCCCATGGTTTTCACAGGGGAGGTCAAAATGCAACTCTCTAAAAGCAAAATTTGGAAAAAACATAGGTCTGTATATATTTTTTAAAATACAGCTGTTATAATTTGTGAGTAAATTGTGAGGAGAGTGAGGTCTTAGAACCCTGTTTTTCCGTGTAAAAAGACGGATAAGAGAGAAGGAGGGAGAGAGAGAGAAGAATGGCAGGTGGGATAGGTAAGTATTCTGCTCAGGAAATACACTTGTCACAAATCATAGTCCTTTCTTTTCCCTTCTCTCTTTACCTCACAAAATAAATCAATAAATTTCTAAAAGGATTAAAAAAAACTCTGAGTGGGTAAATGAAAAGCAAACACCCACCATATAAATACACACTCTGTCAAGTGAAAATTACATTCGCATGAAGAGCACCATGTTAGCTTTCTTCTTGGGTAAACAGCTCTACCCTTAACACACTATGGAAGTTGAGAATAAATTTAGTCTTCACAATTAGTACAATTAATTACAAGTAGTCTGGTTCTTTAGAAATACCTCCATGGCATCACAGAAGTTTACATTTAAAGTATTAGCTACTGCTTCAGAAAACCTATGTGCAAAATACTTAACTCTATTTTTTTTGCTTATTTTTTTTGCTAATTTTTTAAAACTTGTGTTTTCTTTGAACATTATTTTCCTTGATAAATTTTCTGCTTTCTAACGGTGTCTTGTTAAGGCATAAAAGGCTGAACTCAAAGATATGCCAATGCAAGGGAGTAGAATTAGGCTGTGAAAGCATCCATTTGCTAGCTAAATAACTGGAAATCTAAAATCTGGAACTCTCTGCAGCACTGTCTCCAAAGTCACCTAGTGTTCTCTGCACAGAGTGAAAGTAAAATTGCTAGTGGTGGACATAATTTGGGGATATGACCCTTCTTCTCTGAGGTCCAACCAGAAGCCATCAACTTCTTTCCATGACTTCGTTTCACTAGGTAACATGATCATGATAGACTTTATCTGAGGTCGGAGCATATCCAAATATGGAAAGGTCTTTCTTCCCACTGTTTTAGCTACTTTGTCCCCATTGGGGGCTATTATTAGAATTGGAATTTAATGTATCTCTTTTCCTCCTTTAAATTTAACAGAGGGTCAAAATAGACAGAAAAAGGAAATCAATGGCACATTTCATTAGCTGGTTCTTACACCTACAGCAGGTTGTGAATTACAACTTTGCTGTTCATAAAGTATTACAAAAACTCTCTAATAAATACAAGTAGAAGTAACATATATGTGTTTAGATCTGTCTTCTCAGGGATTTATAGGACTTTGTCTTCTTGTATCATTAATACATATTATATTTCAAGGCAGGAGCGGTGTTCTGTGTATTATAATCTCCATTATATATGTAACAAAACAGAGGAACTAATACACTGCAAAAGATCCCTGGGACAAAGGTGTAATCCTAAATCTCTTGCCTTCCCCAAGGGAATGGGGCTTGAGGGAATTCCCACTGTGTGGGGACCAGAACCTGTGTAGCCACAGCTTGTTTGAAAGCAGAGCCTGACTCCAGTGGGTTTACCAAGAGCTCTACTGTATTTCTTTGCCAGAGTCATCCTGGCCTAGCAACCCCAGCATTAATGCAGTATGGTATGAGGCAAGCACTTTGGAGTGATGTGGCAGACGATCAAAATCTTAAACAAAACTGCAGCTGAATTCTGTAATTTCAGTGACCAAGTTGACCCAAGAGGAATAGGGGACTGAAGAGATGCGATGCTGTATGTGGCCTTCTCCAGAGATGCCCCAGCACTGCAGGATTCGGCTGCTAAGAATTTTAGGCACCCCATGAAGAAGAAAATGGTGCATCAGTGGTGACACCTGGAAGTTCTGCTACACGGTCCTGGAGCGCGCTGAACTGCCATTGGAATAGAATCCAGAGTGAGAAGAAGACAAGGGGTTTCTTGGAGGAAATGGTCCAGAATGAGGATGTGGACCTTCTGGAGGATGGTGCTTAGAATTAGGCAATCGGTGGCACTGGGGCTGAGCGAGATTCCAACTGAGAAAATGTCTGGGAACCACTTTACTTGAAAACAAACAAACAGTAACAAAAACCAAAACCATGATGCTCTGTTTAGAATGCTCTCTAGAGAACATTAAATCCCTACTTTCTCTGGAATCACTCTGTACATAGATTTTTTAAAATTTTTGGGAAAGGGGTTCCACTTTAGATTGGCTAAATAAACTTCTACTCAATCAAAATTCCTGCAGATAATGACTAAATTTTGAGCAAAATATTAAAAACAACTAACCTGAAGTCATTGATAACTGAATAAAAGCAGACTGAGTCTGGAGGCAATGCCTGGAAGAAGGAAGTGACAAAAGATGAATTTTCTTTTCTTTTTTACAAGTATGGGCTTTTAATGTACGTGGAGGCTAATACTCTAACGAAAAAACAAACAAACAAACAAACAAACTACAATATCTTGAAGAACTGGAGAACAGACTTTAGGGCAAGTATTGGGAAACCTAGGAAAAGAAAGAGCCAGGAAGGGGTGGGAGAAAACACAATCCTGTATATAAACTCTTCTCACATTTCTGGTGAACTCAGGCTCCATACAAGTGCAGGACTGATTCCAAGCAACCCAAATAAGAAGGAAAAAACTCCCCCAAAACAAAAAAAACTGAGCTGACATTTAAGTTGCACTCCAAGAGATAGTTTGCACTTTGAGTACAATTAAGCCACCCACTTACTAAAAAAAGTATCAAGCCTCTTTGGAGGAATATAACAGAATCCAGAGTACCCACAACATAATATTCACTACATCCAAGATATAATTCGAAATTACTAAGCATACAAAGAAAATAGAAAATGGTACCAATTTTAAAGAGAAAATATAATTAACTCAGATATTAGAATCATCATCTAAAGATTTTTAACTGTGCTTAATGATATAAAATGGTATATATTCCTTGTGAATCATAACATAGGACATCACAGCAAAGAAAAAAAAACTCCCCCAAAAGTGATCAAATGGAAATTCTAAAGCTGAAAACTGCAATTTGTAAAATAGAATAATCACTTTATGAGCTTAACAACATAATGAATTTGGTAAAGGAAAAGTCAATGCAAGTTAAAATAGAGCAATAGAAATAATTTATTCTTTTTTTTTGTGATCCTCTTTTCTTTTTTTTTAAAATTAATTTTATTGGTACATTTTAGGCATACAATATAATGACATTTATCATTGGAAATTTGCACCTTTACATAATCTCTCTTGGTTCTTATTTTTTTCCCATTCCCCTGCCCTCCCTTCAACCCCTCCATCCCTATTTACAAAGACTTTGTTTCCATTTTTTCCTTTTCTCATATTAATTCCATTCCCTTCTTTCCTTTCCCCTACACCTCTCACTTCCCCTTCCCTTTTGCCCCTTTTCTTCCTATTTCACTTTATCTATTATACCTTTTAGTCCTTATTTACTCTTAGAAATAATTTATTCTGAAGAACAGAAATGAATGGAGCCTCAGTAACTCATAGGACAAAGCAACTCATGGGTAACTCTAGTACCAAGGTAGGGGAGAGGAGAACAGAGAAAATCATAGTTTAAAAAACAATAGCTGAAAATATCCCACATTTAGTGAAAGTCACAACTCTTTAGACACAAGAAATCCAGTAAACTCCCAAGCAAGAGGAAATACAGGTAACTGTATCCTTTACAGACACAAAAACAAAGAGCAAGGTAAAATCTTAAAAGCAGCAAAAAATTAAATAACTTTACCCCCAAAACTTCCAAATAAAATCAAACCAGAAAAAACCACAAAACCATACTACATAGGTAAAAACAATGACTTAAATGATTTCTGACTTCTCCATAGAAACAATGAATCCCCGAAGACAAGGAGAAAACACCACCAAGGCATTGAAGAACAAAGCTACCAACCTATCGTTCCAGCAAAAAGTAGCCTTCAAGAAATAAAGTGAAACTGAAATACCTCCATTTAAGAAAACAGAGAATGTGTTGCTAGCAGAAGTGAATTACAAGAAGCAATTCCTCAGGATGAAGAGAAATTATACCAGATAAAAACTTAAGATTCCCAGGAAAGAATGAAGAAATCAGGATTAGTAAATATCTGGTAAACTTAAAAAATCATTTTCCCTCTAGTTTCCTTGATAGGCTTATGTTTCCTTAAACAGTTACAATGCTGTCCTGTAAATTTTATATTGAGATATATAACATACATGATATAACACACACAAAATCTGTATCACAAATGGATCTGCATGGCTACAAATGCCCACATTAAGCATAAAGTAGTAAAATGGTAACTCTCAGTAGACTACGGAAGGCTAAAGATGTATATTGCAATCTGCAGGATAATCGCTGAAACAATAATGCAAAGAGAGATAAAGGGCCTGCAAGTATATAATAATGAAATTTTAAAAAATTCAAATAATCTAAAAGGAGGCAGAAAGTGTAATAATAGTAATTAGGACAAAGAAAAACCAAATAACAAATGGTAAATCTACAACCAACCACAGTAAGTTATAAAATACTGAACATTAATTAAAAGACAGATTGTTAGAATGAATATAAATAGACTCTCCCACTATTCACTGTCTATATAGTTACACATAAAATACAACTGGAGATTGAAAGGAACTACATGGAAAGAAAACATGCCATGGATACAATAAGGAGTGGTAATAGTAATACCAGAATTCAGGATAGTATTTACAGAAACAAAAAGGAATATTTCGTAATGAAAAAAAAGGGTCAGTCGATGAGGAAGGTATAAATTTGCATATACCTAACAAAAGCTTCAAAGTACGCAAAAGAAAAACTGACAGAATTTAAGGTGAAAGCAGATCCTATTAACAGTCATAAATGAATATATGACTGCCTCTTTTAGCAATGAATAGAGACAGTCTTATGATCTTAGATACATGTTTGAGCACCTCTCTCTAGCAACTGATTAGAACAACTAGATCCCCTCTCTTACGAAACACTAGACACAGATGATCTAACAGCACTTTCAACCACCTTGACCTGACAGCTATAGAACACTATATTCAACATCTGCAGAATACATGCTGTCTTGAAGTGCTCATGATACAAAGATTGACCATATGCTCACCCACAGAACAAGTGTCAATAAACTTAATAGAATTGAAAACATATATAGAGTATGCTCCCTAATCATATGGAATTAAATTAGAAATTAACAACAGATTTCTAGGAAAAACTCAAGTATCTGGAAAATAAAAAGCACATTTTTAAATAACATGGGTCCAGAACATTATAGGGGAAATTAGAATATATTTATAATTGAAAGAAATTGAAAATTCTAAAACTGGTGGGATACAGCTAAAGCATTGTAGAAGGAAATTTACATATTACAAAGCTTATATAACAAAAGGGGAAAGTCTAAAACTGACTTACATTTTACTTTAAGAAACTAGAAAAAGGCAAATTAAAGTCAGTATAAGGAAGACAAAAATAAAGATAAAACTAGAAATCAATGAAATGGAAAATCAAAAAAGGAAATACTAATGAAATTAAAAGATAAGCCTTAGACAAGACTGGTAGCCTTGATAATCTTAGGTAGACTGATCAGGAAGAAAAGAAATTACAAATCACCCATAATAGGAATGAAAGAGTATCACTATTGACCCTATAGATATATAAAGGCCAACACGAAAATATTATGAACAACTTTATGCCAACACATTTGACAAAAAACTAAAAAGACAACTGTAGCAACTTTTTGTTTATTAAAGAAATTGAATTATTAGTAAGACAGGCATGCTGGCTGGTTGGCTGACCCCTCCAGGTTCAGATGGTTTAATTGGTGAATTCTAACAAATGTTTATTGAAAACGTAACAGTCTTAAACTCTTTCAGATGATCTTTTACAAGGTCAACATAGCTCTATTACCAAAACCTTATAAAAGTTTAATATTGCTTAACAATCAGAATAGATTAATTCAGCCCTGTTAATATACCAAAAGGGACTTTAGCAGATAAAAAAATTAAAGGAGCAAACACAAAATACAATGGTTTCTTTCTATTTTATTCTTATTCCTGTGTCCATCTAATAAGTGGATCAGCCCCCTTAGGAGTGAAAACTGATCTGGGAACAAATAGTAATAGCTCTTTTCTGCTCATGTTAGGGTCATTTTTTCCTGAGGAGCAGTCATTTCACTTACTGTCTGAAGTAAGACACGAGGGGGCAGGTGGGGACAATACAGGACATACTTGTTTGGGTGGCAGGAAACCTGACTCTAGCCACAGGTCATCTATGCTGTCAAGTGTGGCTTTCTCAGTAGTAAAAATTCAAATTTTGGTCAAAAGTTTGCAGAAAAACTCAAAGCAAAGCAAAACAAAAATAAAAGCACGTTTGTAAGTAGGCAAGGGAGCAAGACATGGAGAGAAGGGAGAAAGAGGAGAGAGTAAGGTGAAGGAAGAAGAACTGAGATGTGTTGTGTGCATGCATCAACCCCCTGCTAGGAATGGAATCACTCTGTACTGCAAACAGGAGCTAATGAAAAGAAATTTGGAAAAAAATTTTAAAAACACAAAATTTGTTCTTGCTTAACTTCAAAAACAGAAAATGGCATAAAAAGGAAGAAGGGGCGTTTTTGAATGTTTTAGAAGTCACAGTCAGGACGTGAAAGGAGGAAGGACACCGTACAGTAGTGCTCTTCCTTTGCCACCACTGGAGAGGGACAGTGACAACAGCAGTGACGGGGCAGTAGTGTTTCAAGATGCTCTATTCAAGTAAGCCAAAAAGAATTCACAGAAACAGTCATAGAGCAGACACCTATGATTGGAGGGCCAGTGTGAGAACTCCCGGGGGCTATGCTGGGTCTGCTGAGGGCGGACGGACGGCACACTTCTCAGGAGGGCGAGAGGCACTGAGATCTGCCCCCAGCTGCAGGACTCCAGCTTCCTGCCACAGTTCTCATCGCGGTGCTCAGTGAGCACTTGATTACCAGTTGTGCTGGCGAAGGCAGAAGAAGAGAAACCCCCATCTAAAACGGGTTTTAAAAATGGACAAAATAGATGATGCACCATTTTTGAGACACTAGGCTGGAGGCAATGCAGGGATCTCGGAGGGAGGGAGAACAGAAGATGGACTCCAAACTGCCCAGCTGATTGTCCAGAGAGATTCTAGCCACTGAGTAGAAGCAGAAACCAAGGCAGGATGTGCAGGTCACCCCGGGCTGGCAGCCCAGAGGGGCTAAACTACAGTTCCTTGGGCAGAGGCCGAGAGAGAAAGCACCTCATACCTGCCGAAGGTCTTCCTTGAGTCATAAATCGAGTACTGATCAGCAAATGCATGCAAGGAAGCTACCAGAAGCCAGGGAAAGTAGGTCCTTACAGGAAGACAGAGCACTCCGCACACCTGATACAGTGCTGAGTTTCTCTTGTAAGTCGGGGGAGAAAAACCTCATGCTTCAATACCCTTATTGTTTTGGGTAACATTCCAAGGGTACTGGTTCAGTAGAAGGAGAAAAATCAGCCCTAAATTAAAGGTGGTTCTGATCTCATCATAATAAATGAATACATGGATGAATAAATATTTGAAAGTAGGCTTCAAAAGAATCAAAATATTAATTTAACTAGCTCCTAGAACAAAGCTCAAGAATATTTATATAAATGCAAAAATATTCAGCATCTAAGTAGGTAAAACTCGCAATATCTGACACCTAATAAAAAATTACCAAAATATGAACATGCAGGAAAATTCATCCCCATAGGCAAAGACAAAAATTAATCAACAGAAACAAATATAGAACTGACATAAATGACAAAATTAGTTCCCCAAACATTAAAAAGTTATAAACTATATTCTATGTATTTAAGAGGTAGAAGAAACACTGGGCATGTTTAAAAGATACATAAAAGAGAGAACACAATTCACAGTAAACTTTGAGATGTAAAAGCTACAATGAAGGGATTTAACAGCCAATTAGATATTGCAGAAGAAAACACAGCAAATGTAAAGGCATAGGAATAGACATTACCCAAAATGGAACACAGAGAGAAAAAGGACTGAAAAAAATCAATCAGTAGGACAACTTCAAGCAGCCTGGGATATGTGTAGTTGGAGTCCTGAAAGGAGGAGCAGAGAAAATTGTTGACAGACAGACCACACTGTTATTGACATTCCCATTGAGTAAGTTATAACTCTTTACATTTTCATGGCTTAAATATATGCTATTTTGTGAATATTGTATCTAAAACTGTATTTTTACCTGGAAATGTTAATATTTATTTAAAAACAAGTTGGCATGTAAAATCTAGAATCTTGTGTATTGTGAACCAGCTTGATGAATGGGAAATAAAACTTGGTCCAGTGGGGCAGGTGCAATTCATACACACACAGACATTCATGGCTGTTTTCATTTGATTAAATAAAGCACATGAATTAGGATGAGACTATCCACTTCTTCATTTAACACTCCTGTAAGCAGTGAACTTTTCATCAACATTTTAAAAAGTCAATGAGATTGTCCTCTACTTGGGATTTGGATGATTACTAGAGTGATGACCAATAATTATTTGAACTGTGGGCCAGTCAATGATAAGGAAGCAGAAGAAGCAAATTCTGCTTCTTTGCCTCAAAAATTTGCCTGAAGATTACACTGGAAGCACAAAATACTGAGCCAAGATCCCATTTAAAATAAAACACAGAAATTCTAAAGAAAATTGTGTACGGAAAAAGAGAAAGAGAAAAACAAAATCTTTGCTCTAAGTTTCAACAACCCAATTAAATAACAGAAGAGGGTGGGGATGTAGCTTAGTGCAAAGGCCCTGTGTTCAACACATCTACCCCTCCTCAAAGATTCACATTCTCCTGAAAACTTTAGAGTTATGGTACTTTTGTGTAATTTCCCCATTGCCTGATGGTAAAGAGCTCAACCCAGGACACAGCTACTTGGCATAAAGGCAGGCTCTGCATTGCAAGGCTCCTGACTCAGGGCTTAGAATTCTGGCCATGACACTGCCAGAGGGGTTGATGTGGAAGGACTGTGGACAATGGGGGCTCCACAGCAGCTGAGTGGGAGGGTTAACCCTCCTATAAACTACTCTTTGTAACACAACCTGACCTCCTTTGACCTAATATGCTTTCTACAAGAAATGGTAAGTCCACATTTAGTTACTATCAACTTAGGGTGTTCAGCATTTAGAAGTGCTTTCTGGAGTGCTAGTTTGATCCATCAAGCACTCTGACAGTATCCATCCATGAACAAAATGGTCTTTTTAAACCTTTTTGCTAAATGATTCCGTTTCTGCCTTGTAGGCAGTTTGAATTCACTCCCTGACTGTTGTTTTCAGAAGCCAACATCATGCAGGGAGGGCTTTGTAGGTACACTGGAGGGCCCAGGAGGCAAGACATCTGAATCCTGGCCCCAGCTCTGCCTGAGGCTTGGGTAAGATCCTTTGTGAATCTCAGCTTTCTCTTGAAAACAAGAAGTGAACAGAATGCTGTGGCTGTCTCTATAAATTTCTATTACCCTATTTTCAATTACAAAGAGAGCAACAATCTTGAGTCTCCTTTTTTGGTGACTATTAGTTGCCCATCCTGCTTGCCCCCTTTCTGTACCCATCAACAGGAAGAAGAGTTTGTGGAAAGATACAAGGGGGGATGAAGTGGGAACAAATAAAGTAACAGTTCTAATTTTTAGGCCTTAATTTTAGTACCAGCTGTAGGTCAGCTTTCTCTTCTTCCTCACTTGAGGTTAAGAGACACTTGAGCCTGACCTCTAGAACTACATGACATTCATGTAAAAACCATGGCAATCAAACTAGCTTTTGATGAACAATGTGACTGGTCAAAAAATGAAAAGTTGGGACTGGCTTGATAAATATTTAACTGTGCACTGCTTTCAGAACAATCATATTTTTTGCTTCTTTTATTTTACTGAGCTTTTCCTTTAACTCACATTCATATTTCCTTCTCTGCTTTTGTGGTGTAGATTATTCTCATTTGCTAAGCACCTTTGATTATATTTTTAACTGTAGGAATAAACAAGAGACTAAACCAGTGGTGAAACCTATGGCATGCGTGTTACTGTGTTTTTCTTTTAAGAGAAAAGATGTTAAAGTATGAGTTGTTTTTTTCTAAACTAAAACCTCAGTATTCAGGTTTAACTGCAGTGTTGACACTTTGCTATAAATAAGTGGGTTTGGGGTTGCAACCTGGGCACTTGTCTCTAAAAGGTTTGCCATCACTGAACTAAACTATCTTGTCAACACTTATTACTAGTGCAAATTCTATCCAAGTCCAGTCATATAAGCAGAAATACTTTACACTAAACTAATTAAATAACCAAATATAGTCCTCTAATTGTGTTAATAGAGCATCCAAAGCTCCTATTTTTAAGCCATAAGTATTAGGAAAATACATGTATGAATAATTTTGAGTTATATAAATCCAAGCTATAATCGTTATAATAAGTAGCTCTATTTCCAGTAGGTTTACATTGCTTATGGAATTTTTTTATTATGATATCATATTAAAATATTTAACTAGAATTTCCTGAACACCATTTATGAGCATGGTATATATAAAAATGGCTTCAACTTGTTGATGTTATATGCCTGCCATTAGTAAATTAAAGTGTAGGCATACATCAGAGTTTCTGCCTCAGATATGAATTCATACTCCATACAATATTTCATACATAAATATAGCAGTTTATACCTCAAGGGGAAGGGTAGATTTTCTTCTATTTTTATTTACAATGAAAATTGAATCTTAACTGGCCATGTGGGACTATGACAGGCAATAATCTATTGTTGAACATTAGTCTTAGTATTTATCTAATTTATTGACTGAATGAAATGAGGTCTCTGATTTAAGAGCTTGGTATTTAAAATTTTTACTTTGAGTAAGTATTTGACTAGGAAATAATTTTCAAATGATATATTGATGTTGAAAACATGTGACACAATACAAAAAGATATTTATGCATACCTTATGTTCAGTTTGTGGCTTAATTTTTCTTTCTAAAATGAAACAGTAACCAGTGAATCTTTTGAATAGACCGCGCGTGTGTGTGTGTGTGTGTGCGCGCGCGCGCGTGTGTGCATGTGCACGCGCATATATGTGTGTTAAACAAGTTCAATTAGTGGCAATACGATTGGCATCATTTATTTCTTTGGCCACATGCCATCCAAATAAGCAGTTACTGTTTCAAGTAATTTGGATAAACTGACCAAAAAAGTGGATTTGGGTAAAAAAATAATACAAAATGTCTGCACGTGTGTGTGGTAGTATTATAAATTTTCTCTAAGGAACTTCTCCAAGATAGACTTAGTTTTCAAAACTGCTTCTTAAATATTATGAGTAGAAAGGTAAAAATTAGCTGTGGTTTTGCTACTGTTTCTAAGGAATTAATTTGCTACAATTCAGTAGCTAGTACTTTAAATTTTAATGTGGCGATTAGCCCATATTTTGTAACTATTTGACCATTACTTGAGTATGAAATTAGGAAACATATTTTACCTTACATTCTATTTCTAATTATATCAAGCTTGTTGACATTAGAAAAATATTTGTGCATTGCATTCCCCTTCAATGACCTCATTAATGTAACTGTTGCTTCTACACAGATTTTAAAGTTAAGAATTTGGTTCCTAGAAAGAGCCTCAATAAATAAGATCAGCTCCTTTAGGACATCTCATAGGAATAAATAAGCATGAACTCTTGAAAGTAGATATGACTATCTGGTGCTACAGATCATGTGGTAATAATTCGGTGATTTTGTCTAACCTCTAAACCCAGTTTCCCAGTTAAATTGACCAGAAAACAGTCCTCTTTCTTTCCCAGCTCCTAACCTTGTAGGTTGCAAACTCATAAATGAAGTTAGGCAGCTGCTATTATGCTTGTGTTCGACACAGTTATGTTATAAATTTAAATGAAGCAATATCTACTTTGTGTTCTAGCTCCTCAAATGAATAGTGCATTTCATATAAATAGAGGGATTATTAATAACTACATTGTTTTTCTATTCCCTCTGTAGTTTCAATTAGTTACATAGATATTTACTTCCTTTTTACCTGCCTATTATATAAAAATTCCACTGAAGAACAGCTCAGTTTGTGCAATAGGTAAAGTGACTCACAAGTAACATTTACTTCCTGGGGACTATTACAAGGGGCTGAACAGGAGACTACATAAAACCAACCTAGAAATGCTTAGTCAGATGGATAGAAATCTTCTTATACTCTGAATTTTCCTACATAGGAAATAAACACAAGATAAATCTTGAAAAATGGAGAAAATTTTAGTCCTAACCTCTACAGTAATTAATGACTATTTGGAATGTAACACAAAATTTAAAAAAATTTAAAAGCTCAAAGAATTAAATCACTGCAATTACTGCATTTGTATTTTTTGGCACTGTAAGAAACGACATCTCACTCTGATAGCCTCCAGCATTGCAAACTTAAATAAGCCAACTGACCTCTCTCGGACTTAGTTTATTCATTTGAGCCAAGTGACTCATAAGATCTGTTCCAAATTTTAAAACATTATGGGATTGTATTATTGGTAGGCTATACTTTAATAAAGCTCCAACTGGCAAATATTGCTAAGCAATACTTCAAATACAAAGACTTGCCATACCAACAGTGAGTGGTGGGGTAAAGTGGACAGTTGTAAGAGAAAGAACAAAGTGAATGCTATATTTGAGGGAGGTGGATCACCAATCTGAAATGAAAAGGAGATTTCTGGGTAGGTAAATAGAAACATGCTACAATGCAAGTAAAGGCCAAGTTGTTGAAGGTCCTGAACTCTAAAATAAGGGGCTTAGATGGCAACCTGTAGGTGACGGGGTGGAACAAGATATAGAAAAGGATAAAGGGCACTGCAGACTCTCTAACGGCAATAGCATTAATGACAGCAAAAGCTAAATTTTATTTAGCACTTACTAGATCCCAGGCATAGTCCTGTATGCTTTACATGTATTAATTCATTCAAATAATGAAAATAATAGTCCTGAATTATGTAATATTATTAAATCTTTTGCTAGAAAAATAAATTGAAGAAAAAAAAATATTTACATAACTTGCCTAATCCCAAGCACACACAATGCTTGGGGAAAAGACCTACAAAGATGAGAGCCACAGTGACTGAGAGGGCCAACAAGTGGGAATTCATTTTTGCAGATCTGATTTTTGAAAAATGTTTACTGCATTAAGAAAATGTGTATACATTTTAAGTGAGGTGATTTTTTTTTTTTACTAAAATGTAGTTTTATCTTTGGAAGAAATACATATGTAATAGTTATGATTGTGAGCTTTGAGTGTGTATGTATTAAAGAAAAATGTAAAACAACACCAAAAATATTCACCCAATCTAAAACAGACCTGCTTGATTTAGTGTCTAGCCTATCTGTATGGAAAAACGAACAGGAAAGTCTATCAAACATTTAGAGAACAAATGATACCAATTTTATACCATCAATTTCAGAAAACAGGCACAGAGGGAACAGCTCCCAGTGTATTCTATGATGCCAGCATTTTTCCTAATGCCAAAACTAGGCATAGGTATTGTAAAAAAGGAAAACTAGAGACACTATGTCTCAGAAACACACATGCAAAATAAATAAATAAATAAACAAACAAACAAATAAATAAATCCTCAACAAAATTTTAGCCAATTGAATATTACAATGTACAACAAGATTTACACACTATGACTGGGTTGGAATTTCCAGGCATGCAAGGCAAGTTCAACATTTGAAAATCAAAATCAAGTGATATATCTCAACAAGATGAAGAAAAAATTACACTACAATCATATCAATAGATAAAGCAGAACATTTGATAAAAATTACTCATTCATGATTAAAAACCCTCACCAAACTAGGAATAGTGGGTGACTTCTTCCATTTCATGAAGAAGATCTACAAAAATCTTACAGCTAAGAGCATACTGATGATAGTACACTAGAAGCTCCTCACTAAGATCTTGAAGTCAATGATGTCCCCTCTGAATATCGCTATTCAACACAACACTCAAAGTCTTAGCAAATATAATAAGACAAGAAAAAAAGATATATGTACATTGGAAAGGAAGAAATAATACTGTATTTACAGATGATATGACTGTTTCTCTGTGTGCTACAGCAAGTTCCAAACAGTAAGATTCCTGTAACTAATAAGCCATTACAGCAAGACTGCAGGATAAAAGTCAAGAGATTTGTTCTAGATGGTAGATTGGAGTTTGGATACGAAAATATGCAGAAGTCCCTTATACAAAACTGAATATAACCTACTTATACCTTATTATATACTTTAAAACCATCTCTAGATTACTTATAATACCTGAAACAATGTAAATAGTTGTTAACTGTTTTGTTTAGGAAATAATGACCAGGAAAAAAAATACATGTTCAGTATAGGCACATTAAAATTTTTTTTCAATGCAAAGTTGATCAAATCCATTGATGCAACACACATGGATACAAAGGGCAGGCTATATACTAAAGTCAACTGTTTTCCTATATATAAAAATGAATTTTTATATAATTTAATTTGAAATTAAAAACACATCATTGAATTAACATGAAATAAAATGAATTACTCAGGTATAAATCTAGCAGTGTGTACACAATCTATATGAGGTAAAATACAATTTCTCTCACTCCTGATGAGAGAAATTTTTAAAAGATTTTAAAAAGATTTCTATGGACAGAAAGATTCAATATTGTTAAGATGTCAATTCTTTCAAACTTGACTTATAGATTTAACACAATCCCAATCAAATTTTAGGGTGTTACTGTGTTGATATCGGCACAAAGATTTTAACATTTATATGAAAAGTCAAATGACTGAGAGCGGCCAGCAAAGTACTGAAGAAAAGCAAAGCCAGAAGACTGGTGGTGCCTGACCTCCAGACTTACCTAACACTACAGGAATCTAGAGAGTTGGAACAGGTGAAAGAACACTGGAGACTAGCCGACGACAGAAAAGAAAGCCCAGAAATAGACCCATAGAAAGTCACTGGATGCATTTTTAATACAGGAACAAAGTCATCATTTTTTAACAAATGAGGCTAGAAAATGAGTTTTACATGCAAAAAAGTGAAACCAATATTATATTTTTCATGAAAAGTAGCTTAAAATGGATCACAGACTAAATGTAAAATGCAAAAATAAAGCTTCTAGAAGACAACACAGAGGAAAATCAAGGTCTGTGGATTTTGACAGTGAGCTTTGAGATACAATCCCAAAAGTGTGACCCCTTAAAACAAACACTGATAGGTTGGGCATCATTGAAATTAAAAGCCTCTGTTCAGCAAAAGATAATATGATGAAAATGAAAAGATAAGATGCTATAAGCTGGGAAAGTATTTGCTAACATATCTGATAAAGGATTGGGATCCAATATATATAAAGAAACTTTAAGATTTAAGAATAAGATAACTTGAAAAGTAGGAAAATTATCTGAACAGAGTCTTCACCAAAGAAGATATACAAGTAAGCATACACAAAGATGCTCAGTATATATTGGTCCTCACTAGTGAATCACAAATGAAAACAAGGAGGTATCATTGTCTCCCCATTGGAATGGCTAATAGCCCCCAAACACTGAAAACCCAGTGCTGACAATGATCTAGGGAGACTGAAACGCTCACTCACGGCTAGTGGGAAGGCAAAATGGTACAACCACTTTGGAGATGCTTTTGAACTTTCTTATAAAACTAAACATACTATTGAAATATAATTAAGCAATTATATCCCTAGGTTTAAAATTCATATTCCAATGCATTTTAAATTTGTGTATACACACATGCCTGGACATGAATGTTCATAGTAGCTTTATTAATAACTGCTAAAATTTAAAGCCACCACGATATCTTGCAATAGGTAAAAAGATGCAAACTGTGGTACCCCTAAGCAGTGGAATATTATACAGAAATAAAGTGAAAGAGCTATCAAGCTACAAAAAAGTCATGAAGGAATTTAAGTAAACATTACTCAGTGAAAGAAGTTAATCTCAAGAGGCTTTTCCCACTACTTGATTCCAACTATTTGACATCCTGGAAAAGGGAAAACTATGGAGCCTGTAAAGGCTAGTCGCTCCCAGGGGTTCACAGGGGAGGGATGAGTTGGTGGATGGAGTACAAAGGAATTTTAAGGCAGTGAAACTATTCTGATACTGTAATGGTGGATATATGACATTATGCACTTGACAAAACTCTCAGAATTGTGCAACTACCAGTGAACGCAGATGTAAACTATGAACTTTAATTATGAATATTATTCATCATTCATAACAAATGTACCACACTAATGCAAGATGTTAATAATAAGGGAGACAGAAAGTGGGTGAGCAAATGAGAACTCTCTATACTTTGAGTTACACTCTGCTAGAAACCTAACACTGCCTTAAGAAAATGAAGTTTATTAATTTTAAAAAATCCAGTTCCATTTGAACAGATCTCTTTTGGGGCAGCGGGCTGGGGCATACCTATGTGGAAAAGTGAAGAGTACTGTCAAAAGTTTGACAGCAGTAGAGAGAACCAGAGGACAGTAAATATACTAGAAAGAGAAGATTCCTCCTTATTGCAGTACTGGCTCCTGATATTGTCTCTTGCCACACTAATGGCAGAATGACCTGTTATAGGAAGTGTGGACATGTCATATCCCTGCTCACGTGCTGCAAGAGAACAATCTCCTTGCCTGGCATGCAAGGCCTGAAATGGTCTGGAAAGTCTCCAATCCACTGTTCCCACTGGATCATTTTAGCTCATTCTCCCTAGTGTGCACGCCCCAAGAATTATGTACACAGAAGAAAGTCCCGGTGACTTGCAAAACTCTTGTTCATTCTTCAGTTGTCAGTGAGGGAGGGAGCTCTCTACCGAATAAAGTCTCCCCTCAGTTTCCCAGGCAGCCTTAAGATACTTTTCTGATGCTCCAGTGGGCCTTCGTGCTAGGCCACCATTAGACAAGTGTCACATCGTGGTATAATTACTCATCTCCATGTCTGGCAACTCTTTTGAGCCAAGCTCCTTTAGAGAACATTATTTTGTCTGTCTTTCTAGCCTTTGTGTCCAGTACACAGCATAGTATACAGTAGGTATTGAATAAATGCTTATTCAATAAACACCAAGAGCTAAATATTAAAGCCTAGATTTACCAGTTTCTATGGTAATATCCTCTGCCTAGTATTTTAACAGTTCACGCTTCTCTAACTAATTCTTGCTTATATATATAGTGAACTCTTGATTATGCACAAGAGGATCATCCACGTTGTAGTTTAGCATAGCAAATCTTACTTTTAACTTTTTGTTGACATCACCAGCTGTTTTCTTATGTCCTTCACTGACACTGTCACCAATTCCATCTACTTTCACCCTCACAGGCAGGAGCTAGAGAGAGAGGTATTTCTTTAAAGACATAAACCCCTATTTGCCCACTTCCTACCCAAGATTCTAGTCTTAATGCAAGAAATCCCAAAGTCAGGAAAAGGTGGCTGTCAAGGGAACCTGGTGAAGCCCAGGAACATGACAGCTCCGTGAGAGATGGTATGCAGTAGGAGAACTGGGAAAATTTTTCTCAGAAAAAGATCTTTATCACAAACTGCAAATAGACTTTAGAATAGGTTCCTTAATAAAAAATGCTACATTTCAATATACCGTATACTCATCCCATGTCCATTATTACTAACAATTTATAATGTTTAATTTCATCAATATCTTTCGACTCACCAACTTGATCATACTAAATGGCAGGATGTTTAAGAATAAAACATGAACACCAACACATTCTGGAAATAGTCATATATTAAAAACTATCTTCAATTTCAGACTGCTAGTAAAGATAAAATATAAATAATTTCAGGCACAGGGGTTTTTTATATTATTTTATGTTTCCCTGAGCATGTTATATGAAACCATTTTTTAATGTCATTTACATTAAACTCTTGAGCTGCTGGCTGTGCCTTAGATTCTTCTGAAGGCCCCCGGTAGTGATTCCTCTTTTAAATTTAAAAGCCTAATGAACCCAGATTTTAAAAAGTAGCTAATATTGGGTTGAGGGCCAAACAATATAATGATGCAGAGCTACTTGCATTATTCCTGGAGCTATTTGATTTTGACAAGCCCACATTTGGTAATTAACATGAGAATGCCCCCTTGGGCCGCTCTCCTGTTAGCTAAAATATCTTATAAATTACTGTAATAAAAGGGGAAAAAAGGAACACGCTGCCTGTCAATGTTTCAACTCATCTAGCAAGAGGAGGAGACAAAGCCCCGATCTGGAAACATGCAGATGCCAAAGGGGAGCATAAATTCTACTGTCTGCCCGGACGCGGGAGAGTCGCCTGTTCAACAGCAGGACGCGTGCGCAGCAGCCACAGAACTCCCCTAGCCAAAGGTGTGCTGGCCCTCGGACAGGACAGGTAGTCCTTTCAGGTTTCATAGTCATCGCTTAGTGGCTTAGGGACACTACATCTTCCACTGAATACCTGGCCTGTGGACACTGCGTTTGCAACCAACCAGGCAGCTTCATATGTTCCATTTGCAGGTCTCTAGGCAGAGCTTAATAAACAATACCATCTACCAATGATGTCAAATACAGCCTAATTTATTATCCTAATCTAGATGAATGTATTAACATGGCCATAAGATAGATTCTATAAGCATTTGTGGTTAGGAGTCAAATGTCTCTCTTCACCACCTCTGTTTGCTCCCATCTGGCTACAAGCTTGTAATCAGCTAAAAGAACTGGAGTAGACAAATGAGCAGGTTTTATAGTTTATTTTCTTGAGGCTAAAATGTAGCAATGACATAATTTTAATTCTGGAAAGGAGAAACAGCAATTTGTAGCCAGTTCCTTAGAATTAACTTCTAAATTCTTCATGATTATACATTTTTGCACTTTCACCACATACACCTGTATCAGCCAGTTACAGGTACACACACCACTAAAAGATAATTATGACACTGGTGATAAATTCTTCCTAGGTGACGGGCACTATTATATGTGTCTCATATCCTTATTGATATACTTTATGCATCCAGGAATCGAGCAAAAGCACCTGTAACAAATGTATCTGAAAACAAAACTTTATTTTCTCATACCACAGTTTTACCTACTGTTACCAAATCAACTTTTATTATCATCAATTTATTTTACTCTGGGACATTAACCACATTATTTTGAGTCGACAGCAGCTGCTGATAGAACACTAATGTCCAACGTCCTATTACTTACAACCTTATTTTGCATTTCCATTAAAGCCCATAGGGAATCAATGGGTCTAAAGTGTAGACCTATTGATAAAAATTCTGAGCCTGCAATAGAATATTGCACAAAAATAGCTGGTTAATCCACAGCAGACATAATTTGCTACTACCGCTGAATTTCAACAGGAACAGATCCAAAATCATGTCAGTGTTCCCATTTTTGTGCCACAGAGTAATGAGATTTAATCAGGAATATTACTGCACTCTTTTGGTGACAGCTGAGACACAAACCCAGCCAGCTGATGCAATTCCTATCTTACTGCTGGTCGCCTATAAACAGCAACCACAAACAGGAAGCTGCCTTACCTCTTGTCTACCATCAGAGGAAAATTTAAAGAACAAGGTTTTTAGACGAACTGCAATTGGGGTCCACTTGGGTTTGCTACAGCCTTCTGGAACCATCCAGTCTCCACGCATCCTCATGGCCAAAGGAAGCCTAAAGAAACTGTTCTAGATCTTAATGCAATGGTGCTGCAGTCACCAGGTGTGAGGCAACATGAGGTTTGCAGAATGCAGCCGCCATGGCTCCTGCTCAGTGAGATCGATGGCCTATAATTACCTGGGAATTACTTGGACACAAATCAATGGTGTATTACGTCCCATTCATAATGAGCAGGATAACTTTTGCCCGGGTCTGTGAACATCACAATAAAGACAATTTCCCCATCTGCTTCCTCTGCCTTCCACTGCCTACCCAAACTGCATCCTACACAGCCCCCAAAAGCCTGGGGCTGTGGGTGGAGGACTTCAGACAGGGAATCAGGGGCTGTGTGGTCCAACTCTGAAAACAGCCTTTCCTGCAGAGTTTGCAGGTTTTCACTCAACCCAGATCTGGACGAAGATTGACGTCTCTGAGATAAAAGGCTCCACATTCCATTAGATGTCATCAACTCGGCCAGCCTCCTCCCCTCTAGCCACCCCCCAAGGGAGTAAGTCACATTTTGATGACATCCATCAAGCTCGGCTCAACAGTTTGCGGCAATTTCTCCATCTTCCAGCCACCCCCGAAAGAGGGGTGCGAGGAGAACAGTTGCGCGGAGTTGTGTGGGAGGGCGTTGCTTAGTGCTGTTTCATCAGACATGGAACGTAAGCCCCATAACCAGGCTGGTGCCGACGACATACCACTCTAGCCTGTAATACTTCTTAAAAATAAAGGAACAGAGCCGGAGTCCTGCTGGATTTCCCTTAGCAACCTGACAAGAGCCCACAAGGTCAGCTAGCAGGAAGCGCAGAAAATTATACAGTGGGGAATTATCAGCTAAATTATTTCACTATACTCAGGATTTTTACTGTTCTTCCCAAGACAGTGGCCTCTTGCTACCCAGATTAAAAACAGGAATAAAAGGACAAGAGTGACAAAAGGTGAGGGAAATGAAAGGGAAACATTTTATATGGCATATTTTATTTTATTGCCACACACACACACACACACACACACACACACACACACACACAGCTTTGTTTTGTTTTAATGCACGTCCTTGAGGTACTGCCTAGGGATCCAGCCTGCCTGCTTTCTTCCCTGGCCATGATGCTTCTTGCCCTTTTCCTTCTGGGGGGAAGGAGGATGGGGTTAGGGCCGGAGACTGCCTTGCTATCAGGTTTGCTCCACAAGCTCCAGCAGCAGGAGCAAGCATGATTTATCAATTAACAGGTAATGAAAAAAATTCTCTGCAATTAAAGATATGATTTTGCTCAAACAGGAAGCAGCACCATACAACTGTGTACCCCTCTGAGGAATACTCAGCTCCTGTCACTAATGTGGAACACAGCTAATTTTAACAGAGTGCATGTGGGCCCCTGAGGGACTCCATGTTGATGAAGGAATATACAGTAGGGAGCCCCCAGAGGACCTCACTGATTGGAGAGCCCCGGGAAAGGTGTAGGGAAATTACATTTCCTGTTTCTTAGGAGAGTTATTAAAGGGGAAGGCAGCTTTAATCACTGAAAGACCAGTTGCTGTATTATTTTTTGATTTATATACCAAAACAATATCCTTTATTCCTTGGTTGCTTTTTAATATATATATGTCAGCTTAGTTAATATTATTGGATTTGGTTAAAAATGTGAAGGTTTTGAAAGATTATACAAGATAAAGTATATTGGTGCTACTCAGCCAAAATTCAGAAAGTTAAAGTAGAAAAAATTTTCCCATTTTTTTCATGTAAATCAACATGAAAGTTTGTTAGAATATGCCATGAATTTACTAATGCTGTAACGCAAAATTGTAGTACCTACTACTTTCTTCTTTTGGATACAGACAATTTCCTATAAAGTTTTCATTTCTATGCAGTAAATGCAGAAAGGGCAGAACGATTTGTTAAAATTATGTTTATGTCAATTTGTTTAAAATACTTTTATAATTGAGTCAATATTTTACATCAATAACTTAATGAACTTTGGAGATGAAGGAATCTTCAGGTAACCTAGCCTAACCCTTTCACATCTCTAGAAGAAAACAGAGTCAGAAAGGCTAAGTATTAATAACAACACAGTAACAATAACATGTAACACTGCTTGGATAATTATTCTAGTAGGCACTACTCTGAGCCCTTTGCACATACTATTTAATTCCTACAGCAGCAGCAGCAGCAGCATCAATCACCATTTACTATTACTGTTGTCACAGAAGGAGAAGCTTAGGCTTGGACAAGGTGAGTGACGTGTCCAAAGCCAGATGAAAAGGGCAGAGGCAGGACAGGGGACCAGGCATTCTAGCCTGCACCCTTTACCACTAGGATGCCCTGACTTCAGAAGCATTGGCAGTAGGTCCCAAGATCTTGTTTTCGGGTTCAGCTACAAAGAAGAAAACTCTTTGATATGTATTAGATTAGGTTGAAACACACTGCACCAATAGATCATTTTGCAGTGCTGAATTTCAAGAAGGAAGTCTCAGTACCAAAGCCAACTGTTGAACCAAATAGGACATCTGTGCTTCAGTGAGCATGCTCCATGTGGTTGTTGGTTAGGGACACAGGGGTAGAAGTGGAGTGCAAAGGACCTTGGAGGAAATAGAGGCAGGGAGGCCTGACTCCCACTTCTGTGAGCTCTTATCTCCCCGCAGAATGTTCCTTGTTCTCCTTCCAACCTGCAGGTTGTTTCTCCCAACCACTGTCCAGGCCAAATCTATCTACATTTATGAAAACAAGTGTTTCATTTCTGGTGTTTTAAAAATGTAAGTCAAGACCACATCTTCCTAAAACAGCCCAAATCTATAACCCTTCTCACAAATATCCCCACTGAAAACTCCTCTGCTGGCCAACAGTGTTAAAGAGCTACAGGGTACAGCCTCGGTGCAAATAGTTTTCCTTTGAAAATACAAAACCCAAAAACTCTTCCATGGTAGCCAATGGAGGTTCCTTCCAACCCTGGCCCTCAGTATCACCTCGGGGAAAGGCTTCCTCTTCTGTTAGATGGAACATTTGTAAAGAGGCTGCCTCTGACAGCTTTGGTCACATTTCTTTGGAGGATTCCTCTGACAGTTCCTAACTGGATTATCAGGATTTGTCTTGCTGGAAATGAACCCCAGCCTGGAGCCTCAACCCCATCAGGGAGGAAGCGGGGACATCAAGTCCAGTGCCTTCATTTAACAGAGGAGGAGCCTAGGAGGGTGAGGCTGCTGGCCATGTGTTAGGTGGAAATGGCAAAGCTCAGGGCTCAATCCTAAGACATGTGACCCCAAGCCTACTCTTCTTGACAAAGCACTACTTCACCATGAAGGTCATTCTCCCTAATGGGATGGTTCAAAAACGTTCCTTTCTTTAAGTCCTTGCTTGGTGATCTTATTTTATACATTACCCATTTCCCAGGCCTTTCTTCTCAAGGATTTCTACACAGACATCCTCACTGATGGGTGTAGGGCCCCCCGGGTAGAACCAGACACAAAACAGTGCCTCAGATTTCTTGGGAAGCCATGCTAGCAGCAAGCTCATCCCTTCCTACATGGTTCACACCTGGTCCTGTTCCTGGGCTGATCTCTCCCAGGAATTCATGTCCTAGGCTTGAAGACAACTGAGTAAATGAACAGCATCTAAAAATGTAGAGTGTCAGAGACCCTGCCACATTTTAAATAATCTGTGAAGGGAAATAAATATTGGACAGTTATTTAGACATTCAAAACTTGAAAGAAAAAGAAAGATAACCCTGAGTCATATTCTAATTTTTATAGGTACAATTTGTACCTATCTTTCAGTAGATGAGAGAGGTGGCACGCGAGAAACGGATCATTAAACAGTAGTGTGAAACCAGGGAAATTAACCAGCTGCTGTGAAAGCCACCTCTCTTATTCTCGGAGAGGGAGGGAGGGGAGGCTGGGGGTGAGGATGAGGTAGCACCAGGAAAGCAGGAGTGCAGAGCTGATTCTACCTCGAAACTGTTAGCTTAGGAGTCTGCGGACCGTCTTTAAGCTAATGAACAGAAAAAGTTAAGCAAAAATTAATGGCTGCATGTTACAGACCTTTCATACTTTTGAGATCATAATAACTTTATCTTGGAAGAGCTTTAAGACTGTTTCATGCTATGCCCTGAATTAACATACAAGGAAACTGAGGCACCGAGGCAGAGAGCTGGCTGGACCTCATGTTTGCAAACTGTTGGTGGCAAGAGCTCGACCTCCTGGCTCCTGGCCTGAGCTCCATTCACCAGCCCACATAGCCTGGTCAGTCAACTGGCCAGAGGCACCAGAGAGCTTTTTTTAATCAACCAAGTAAGGACACTGTGCCACATGGATGGCTTTTGGCTGTTTGGGTGTCTTTCTGAATGAAGGGGGCAACTTCTTCTCTGTAGGAAAGAAAGTGTGGACTGGGCTATTAAGGAAGCATTCCATGTATCTCTACCAAGCCAAAGATACAAAAAGCAACATATCCTTAAGAGCAAAAGAATCTGGAGCCAAAGCCATGCTGAAAAAGTCAGTGCAGGAAGTTGTCACAAGAATTCCTGTGCGGGGGCCGGAGATTTAGCTCAGTGGTTTCACTGCCTGCTGCGCAAACGCAAGGACCTGAGTTTGATCCTCGGTACCAAAAAAAAAAAGAATTTCTGTGCGGTATGGTCCAGAACTTTCGGGGAAAACATTACGGGAAGGGAAGGGGAGCTGCAGTCTGCGGAGTGCCTTCATTATAATGTCACACCCTGACTTGTTACAGTGTCACAGCCTGACCCAAGACAGTCTTGACCAGAAATGTCTTGACCAGAGCTGCCCACCATCAGGCATCGGGAGCCAATGCTGTAGCCCAGGTCCACTCCAAAGCCCAAAGGCTTTCCTGGGGACCAAACATCCCCACATCAAAAGGTCCTTTTCCTTCAATCTATAAGTGCTCTAAGTTATTCAATACAGCAACTAGATATCAGGGGCAATGGACTGAATGCTTACGTTCCTTCCAAAATTCATGTGTTGAAATCCTAACCCCCAATGTGATGGTATTAGGAATATGGCAGGATTAGAAAAAAGCTGACTACGGTGGCTGATTAGCTCAGAAAAATGCAGTCCACAGAGATGGGATCAGTGCCCTTATAAAAGAGGTCCCAAAGAACTTTCATGTTGCTTCTACTAAGTAGGAACACAGTAAGAAGGCACAGTGTGTGAATCGCAAAGAAGGACCTCACCGACAGAATCCACATTGATCTTGGACTTCATGTCCAAGAAATAAACTTCTGTTGGTTGGAAACCATCCAGTGTATGGTACTTTGTGACAGCACCCAGAACGGACTAAGATATTGGATGAAATGAGCCAATGGTATCAGCTTGTAATTCACATTTTAGTGGGTTCATCAAATAAAAAATTCAAATCTTCTATCTGCTCCTGAGTGGAAAAAGGGGGGAAAATGGGGGGAAAAGGTCTCTTCTCGCTTTCCTTTCTAATGCTACTCAGATACTTGAAAGAACAAAAAGGACAGCAGCCAAAAATCAAGGAAAATAACATCTCTCCGCTAAGACTGCGGTGCCAAAGAAAGAGGTAAAGCAGGAACAAAGTAACAAATTATATTGTCAGAGAAAATGTGAACTTTTTGATTGGGGATGACATTTATTTTAAGTGTGCAATGACGGCAGGAAATCTGTCAGGGTAAGACACGGCAGAGGTTTCAGCGTTTGTTAAGAGCGTCGTGGGACTTCAGCTAAAACTGTTAAAACTGACACCATTGGCTTTTGTTAACACATTAAGCATGGGAAAAGTGCCAGTCAGCATATTCTCCATAGCATCGGTTCAGTTAAATCATCTGGAAGATGCAGGAGACTGGGTGGGATAATGGCGGCTACAGTTTCAGCACATGGGGAGACAGAGGAAAGAAGGCCAGTGCCACTTTGATGAGAATGACAAATGGTTCCTTTAAGATATGGTTTCCAACCAGGGAGAAAGGGAAAGGGACATTTTCATTGGTCCAACTCTCTTCCTAAAGATATTTTAGGATAGGGGACCAAGTTCACTGCTACGATGCTAAGACTGGCAGAAAAATGTAACCACTGATCCATACGCAGATACACACACATGGATTTTGTTGAAGTAAAATCAAAGGATTGTCTCAAATATTCTGCTTTAAAATGACTCAATTATTACTTCAGAGTTAGGTGAAGTGACAAAAAGCAGAAATTCAGATGTTTATCCAGTGAGACAAACTGAATCAAACAAAAAGGCACCCGGTTCTTCAAAAAACTCTTCAGAGATCCATTAAGGTGATCCCTGCCTTACCTGATTCCTCTCAAGAAGCAAATCAAACACAGGAAAACCGAAACCCTAAAATTAAATTAAAACCCGGAAATTAAAAGGGAGCCCGCTCTTGGTCACTAGAACAGGGTTGTGCTGGAATTGTAGCCTAAGCTTACTTGGAGAGATGCTTTGATTGGAATAGAAGAGTTTGGCTCTCAGCACTCTCTGACAAGTAAATTGAAATTACATGTTTGTTTCACAGAAAGATTGCAGAAAACAAGTTTGGTGTGTATGTCTGAGGAGCACACAGAAGACACCGCGGAGCTGCCAAATGGTGCTGGAAAATGCAAGGTCTTTTAACCCAACGCCATCCGCGTGCTCTGTGAGGCCTGGGAAATGAGATATTCTCTGGGATATCCTATGTCTCTTGGGGCCCATTTTATCCTCGGGGCACAGAACACTGGGATTGTGTTCTAGGGTCACCTTATTGGTTCCACAACTAAGAAGCCTTCAATCTGGCAAGTCACTGTGAAGCAAATGCCTGACTGCCCTCTGGCAAACATTGAATCCTGTATGTACCTCTGGTTCAAGATTTATGCTCTTTGTAGTCCACAGAGGCTCAGAGTTTGCTAGTCACCTGACTTGGGGTTTCCTGGTTAGCTTCCAGGAAGGTGTTTATTGTCCACAGGTTGGGGTGCGTTTAATTTAAAGCCTTTCTTGGCTTCCCGGTTATCTTGTAAATGATTACTCTATGTGCAGACTTTTCAGCAGTAGACTCTAATGAGTATAAATAACATAAGCCCCAGCTTTCTACTTATAACGCTATAACCCTTTCTAAAACAGTATCACCATACAACTGTAGGTGACCAGTGTAACTTTCCAACCTTCCACGTGTTAGGAAGTTTTACTGATTTGTGTCTATCTGGTTCAGCTGATAAAATACAGACGCAGAATTGAGGGCAAAAACATAGAACTGTGCTGCCAAGAACTGCCTTTCTACTATGCAAACATCAGCTTGTGCAGCCTAAAACACTAAATGCTTTTCCTAAAGGGCTGCTTCCACCGGCCTCCCCCGTCACACTGAAAAGCGAACATACGGAGGAGCGAGTCTGGACCAAAAGGATCCTGTTCTTTTGGCTACAGGAGCAGAGCTATCACACAAACACAGCCCCTCATCAAATAAACCAGACTGACACTGTTTGGACTTTACCAGCCTAATTTCCTAGATCTTTCAAGTCCTCTTATGTGTCTTTGGCAATTCCCAAGCCAGGCTATTTCCAAGCTCACCAGGAACAGCATCTGGGTATTGGGGTACAAAACTACCTACTGTTTAAATTAGTTTAAAAACAAGATCAAGAGGTCTCCATAAACATTTGGTAGATTCAAAGAAAATTAATTCTAATTTTCAAATAAAACTGAAATAAGGTCATTGGAACTGGCCTAATTGTTGGTAGCCTTCAATGGACTAACTAATATATGGCCACTTCTTAACCTTTGCTTCCTCACTGCCTACCTTGGAAGGTTCTGAGATTTCTTATGGAAAGAAGAGGCTCACAAGTCTTATACTAGTGAGGCAATGGAACCATAAAGCAGCAAGCCCCAGGAGGGAGAAAACATACAGCCAACTGAACACAAAACTATTGTCTATTTTAACCAAAGCACATTGGATTTTGTTCTAAATTTTCATAGCTGCTTTACATTCTCTTTTTTACATGTTATTTTTAAAACATCTAAGCAATGTAATAGATGCATTCATTATTTCTACCTTGCAATAGTTCCTATTAGTTCCAGAAATAAAATTTAGAAGAGAGTGACTTAAGAGATTCTTATTTCACGTGTTTGGTTTTTAAAAGCAATTCTAATTAACTATTCTAATAGGTTATGGTAATTCAATTCTACAGTTATTAATCTGCCTGCAAACAAAAGCACACCTGTCTGAGATGTTAATGTTAACACTGTTACCAACACATATGTGATTATACTTGGTATTAACTTTCTCATGACCTAGACTAACAAACCTAGAGAACTATCTAAATATCCAATGCCTCACAAAACATGGAAGTGAGACCTCTTGTGTCTTCACATATTCTGTGTTATACTTTCTACACTTGTGGTTATGTTTTTTTTTTTTTTTTTAGCATTTCTAACAATATTAAACAGTGAATTTTCTTAAAGGTCAATTTTCTATCAAATATCATATCTATGATTTTTATCATTCCAGAATTGTGAATCCTAAACAGAAATTTATTATCATGTCAAGTTAATAATAAGAGACAAGGTCATAACTACTAAGCAGCAAAAGCCCAGTTTTTTGGGTAGATATATCCTTTAAGAATAAAGAAATAAAAAAGAAAGGAAATGTGAAGTGTAGCTATAAGGTGATGAGGCTAATTATCTTGTGTACCTTGTAAACTAGCTCTGAGGATGCTGAAAGGTCTTCTTAGCAAGGATAATTTTGTTTCAAATTATTCAATATCCTTAAGTGGTGATGACTTGGAGGAGTGACCTTCACATTACATATAGATATTATCGTTTTTAAATCAAGCATGATACTAAATATATAGTATTTACAATTTTCTTCATAAAACTTTCTTTAGGTATCTTGTATCAAATATCCTAAATAACAAGAAAAGTGAAGTTTCTATCATTTTACATATACTTATATAAAAATTTTTTAAAAATGAAAATCAAAAAGAAAAACAAAAAGAAGAAACACATTTTTCCCCAGTGAAAAGGGCCCACAGATACTGAAAGTGGCCATAACTATCTATGAAAAATTGAACCATCAAATTTCAGATGACTGGAAGAAACAGAAGTATTTTATGAGGCAAGGATTCAATTTGTTCTCTTACTAAGTGATGCAATCAGTGACACCAATAAGCTGGTAAATATTTTCACCAGTACAGGAAACAATTCTTTGGTTGGTTTATAATCGCAAGAATGATGCGGACTGAATCTCTTGCTTTGTTTCAACATCCCTTGTTAGTGCCATAGACCTCTCTGCCTCTCTTGTTTTTCTCAAAAGCAATTTAGAAAATGCTTGTATTTTAGACAAAAGGAGAACATTTGGTGAAAGAAAATTCATCATTAGGTATCTAGAGGTTTGTTAATAGAAAAGGCAACTCCCACAGTGTATCCTAGTGCTCAAGCCAGACACACACGCTCAGGACCAGCAAGCTGCCTTCACAGTGGGCCAAAAGTCATTATCATAATTTTATATTACATAGACTACATTGAAAATTTAATATATCCCAGCAAAAAGAGACAAAAGACATTTTGCATAATGCTTCTGTGAGCGCACTCTCTCTTGCTACTCTTTTAGCCACCCCATGCAGATTATCACACCAGGAAAAAGAAGTTCATTACCTAAGCCAAATCAAAATTAGGCTTTTCTTTTTGATAGGGAACTTCATTAGTAAGCCCTGTCTTATACAGCTGGGAGATTTGATGAATCTATCGTAGAGCAATAATTCAGCACAATCAGCCACAATTTTGCTTTAAGTTTTACATCTTTATTAAGAAAAGTGGAAATATGTAAAATGGATAGGCAGACATGGTTTTTAAAAGACATTAAATCAAGATGCTAACTAAAATCACTTTTGGACATCTGACACAATCCAGAATGATAGAAGTAAGCCAGGTAAGAAAATCAACTTTTTACCACCTAGTTATCCATGAGTAAGGCTTTCAAGGGAGGAAAAAAGTCTAAGAAACTAAGGCTAAAAACACTTGAAGTGGAGGGAAGCTGATATTGAGACTATTCAAATGAAAACATCTCTGAATTTTAAAGTTTGTCTTTGATTAACAAGAAAACACAGGAGGAAAGCGTCATTTCAGAATTCTTCTCAAGATAAAGGCTAAAGATCTATTGTCCCTACACGCTGTCCAAGAAACTACCCACTGCAGTGCGAAGCCCCCATTTATATCCTACAAAACTCAGTCATCCCACAGGCATGGAACAAAGAGCTCCATTCTCCTTTTTTGTGTGACCCACATATGTAAGTAAGTTCACCAGCATGCAAGAGCTCTGCTGGCTGCAGATGATTGTCGGTGGATCTCCTCCAAGACTGCACCCTTTCATGCTGAAAAGACCCATCTTCAGAGCCCTGGTTGTGGCCATAGCTTTCTATGCTGTGCTTGAAGCTAACCTCGACTCTGTGTAACCAGAGTGAAGCTTCCATGCCATGCGGTGTTCTCTTGGCCATTGTCAATTCCATGTTTTCTTAGTCACATGCAGCCAGCAGCAAATCGTTAAGAGAAATATCCACCCCACTTTGTCATTTTTCTCTCTGCTTATTGATATCCACAAATTCCCCCCACATACATCAACATTACTGAAAGAATGAAGGTTCTGAATTCCTGACGGTTAAGACTTTTTGAAGCAGATGATTTCCTAGACCTTTGTGGCGTTATTAATTTGTACTTTTTGTTAAAGCTCAATAATGACAAAGCCTATGGTAAAATGATAAGAACAAGGCAAAAGCAACACCAAAAAAAAAAAGTAAAGCAGAGCTCTTTCATCTGGTTATATCAGATATCTCTTCCTCCATATCTAATGGTAGAACTCCTCATGTGACAGATTCCATTTGACTCAGGCTTGGGATAGTCATTCAGTACAACTGACCCAAATAACACATTCTCATTTCCAATACTATGATTCTCACAAACTCTTTCAAGCAAGGACAAAAGATTTAAGAAGACCTGGTTTAATCGTTAATAAAAAGTAACATTTCCTTACATTTTTAACTCTTTAAAATGTCACAGAGCCTTTTGACATGAGCAATTTGTGAAACAGACTTAACTTTTACAAGTTAATGATATGGCCTGTTTTATTCTTTCTAATGTTTAATCTTCTTCTGGGAAACCCTAGAGATAGAAAGTGCGAATGTGTAATTTTTGTATATGACAAAGTGGTTACAATAGTTATCACTTATAAAGTCTTAACTGTGTACCAGGCATGATGCTGTTTTTCTATAGATTGTTTTATTCTATAGTTAAAATATCAATATTAGCTAACTACTGCTGTTATTCCCATTCTGCGGGGTTAGGAGACTGAGACTTTCCAGGCTGGGTAACTCACTACACATCACATAGCTAGCAAGTGCAGAGCCCTGGCTTTGTACTCATTACTTAGACTTTAGCCCCCCATTCTAACCACTGTGCTCTCCAACTTTCTCAAGCAAATGATGAACAATAAGCAGTTCTGAGATATCAAAAAAACTTCTTAATTCTCATAATTGTTATATAAGTAATTTATGAAAATTTCCTTCCTGGTATCCTTTGGGACCACTGAGATATAAAAATATTTACAGATAAAGAAAACAAGCAGGAAGCCATATAGGACACTGGAAATGACAGAGAAAGAGAAAGGCATGCAATATGGATCTATTTTATGCCATGGGTTTGGTTTCTTTGAAGAAAGACTACTCATCCCTCTACTACCTAGTTTTCAAAAAGATGCCTTTATTAGAAAACTTTCACTTTTATGACTCCTGCTACCTCGCCTGGTTAAGCACAACTAACACCTCTTAAATGTCTACAAGAGTAGTGCTATGGCATTCTTCAAGTTTTGCTTTCCTTTACCAAAAGCAACTTGGGTAGATCAAGGCTGAGTTTGAGTTGCTTCCTCTTCAATGACTCAAAGGTATAAGATGTATTGCTCTTTAGTGACTGACTTTTCATGTGATTTTTAACCCAAGTGACATTATACTGTGTTTCTCTTTCTAGGTACATCCAGCACCTACTCACAGCTAGATTCCACGCCCCCTAATGATAGAAGTTGATAAAACAAAATTGGATGCTCAAAAAAAAATGTGTAAAAGACAGTAGGGGTTAGATTGCATATGCATTGTATACAGGAGACATAACCATAGCTCTTTCTACCTTGATTTCTTCTTCTGAATCCTTGGAGGAAAATGAGCACAGAAAATTTGAAGTGTATAAAGGTACCAGTACTTATAATGCATAATTAAAACAACTACAAAAGCAATGATCAAAAGCAAATCAATCAACAAATGCCAAAACACCTTCAAAAACAACAATATCAACAGTTAAAGAAGAAAAGTCAAAACAAAGATTTTGAGATTTACTCTTTGTATTAAGATACAATAATAAGAGTCTGAGAAGGCATTTTTATATATTTAATAAAGAAGATTTAGGTTCTAAGAACTTGGCCATAAAAACTAATCAACCGAAAGGGACCAAACACATGTACTTTTAAATTCCCCTCACATTCGATTGCAATTTAGTCCAAGTTCAGAAAATCCAGTTCAGCTATTTCCTTTTTCAACAGATTTCCACATGTTATTAGAAGTACAGAGTTAACCAGGTTTCATGCAGTAGACAAAATGGCATTGTGGGATTACATTAGTTCGACAGCTGCTTTATGACTATAGCTTCCAGACCAATTTATTTAATATTGATCTTTAAACAAACATCAGTACAAATAAATTTGAGCACTCCAGTCCTCAGATTTTATATCTATAAAAGAGGCCTATATTCAGAGAAGCAGGGCTGCTTGTATTTCTCCCTTTGATTCTGTTTTCTTTGATCCTACCAGGTATCAAATACATCAATGCCAAATTAAAACAAATCCATCTTCAGATAATACTCTGTTTATAATCTTTCGTGCAGAAAGAATTTTTCTATCAATAACTTCCAGCAAGTGTTTTAACTGATCTTTTTATTGCTACTACAAAAGGTGGCAGTACCCTGTCCTGACCAAATAGCTTGCTGGGCTCTACCTGATGTATCTGCCCAAAGGGCTGAGTTCTATTTCGCCATTTCCAACGCAACTCATCCCTTTTAACAATTCCAAGCCAGCGGCAGGGACACAGCAAGACCCAGCTGCCCTCTGCTGAGAAAATTGCTGCACAAAGCTAGGGGTTCTGAAGGCCAATCTCAAGACTTTTACAGGACCACAGTTGACCATTTGGAGGAGGGGACAGCTGGGTGCTAAATATAAATGGGAAAAAAGACTTAGATAGGGAAATAGATAATGAATCCTGGGATTAGACACTCGATTCAATTAGGCAGGCATACATGAATCTGAGGCGTAAATGGACCCAACATAATTATTTGCACAGGACTTACTTGTGCTCTTCCTAGTTATCCTGATTGAGCATAGATATGATGCTCAGCAGGCGATGGATATTCCTGGGGTCTGGAACTGGGATAAAGTTCAAAGTTTGGGTCACAATTTATTCACGTCTGTCCTTTTTTATGTTCATTAACTTCTCTATTACTCTTTTAAAGAAATAAGAAAATTTCTCTGCTGGGCTTTCCTTTTCCTTCCCTCCTTCCTTAGCCCCTTCTATCCCTTCCTTCCTTCTTTCCTTTTAAGTGTAAATATTCTAGAAGCAGAGTGGATCAATGAGTAAATCTTTATGGGAAATTTAAAAAGCACTTCTGCAAAATATTCAGGTTTGTTTCCAGATACCGAGCCCAGACTAGCAAAGGAAGGGGTGCCTGCTGTGAAACTGTGAGGTACCTGTGTTTCATGAGTGATGAATTTCAGTCAGTCAGTGGATGGCTTCTGGAGCATTCAAGTTAAAAAAAAATCTTTTTATTTTGTCATAAATTAGGGCTCAAGAAGAGATGTTAAACTCAAGAAATGCACAAAAGATACATATGTTTAACGCTACTATTCCTTGCTTAATATAATAGCTTGGTGTTATAAATATAGCAACAAGTCTATTATTTATACAAGGACCAGCTTCTGCTATGTCTCTTTCCAGAGTGCTACATCAATAAACTTGGAGCTTAAAACAAATGTACAGAAGAGGAATCACATCTAGCAACAAAATCTTCCTTATTTGAAAGGACTCTTCTTCCTGTGTTGTACCCTTAAAACCAGTCATCCTCTGGAGACAAGTGAAAGTGCCCCTGTGTCTCTTGTACCTGGAGAACAGAGTGAACCCTAAGACATAGGTCTCTGTCCACGCTGCTACCGAGCCTTTACAAGAAAAGATAGACCCTCTCTGTAGGTGGAAGGCAAAAGTAGGTGCAAGGGGACTGAAGATACAGGCTCCCTGTCCTGGCTGCTCACAATGATAGTCCACCATGAGAGTTAAATTCATGGTACCCATGAGAATCTGTAGCACCTAGGTGAGCTACAGTAACTGATGGTATGAGTCACAGATCTGAGCAACATTCTGGACAGAGACAAAGTTGAGACATACTCTTCTACCGATGCCTCCACTAATACCTTACTTCATGATTAATGCATAGCAATGATTATTCTTTTGTTGGGAGGGGCTTTTACCCCCAGACCGTGAGCTCCCTAAGACACATTCACTTCATCTCTGTGTGCCCACCTGCCTGATAATGACTTCCTGGGCACAGACAGAGCTGTAAACTCAAAGAAGTGGGGATGATGGCTTTGAAACCACAACATAGGAGCAGAATTTGAAGGAACTGGAGGATGTTGATCTTGGAGAAAAATCAAGACCAGAGGCATGTCAGCTGCAGCAAAATACATGAAGGACTTTATAGCAGAAGAAGGATTTGTTTTTCTCCATGTGGAAAGTGGATGGAAATTTTAGAGATGGACTTAGGTATCCTGGGACTCCTGTTCTTTATCACTCACACCTACTGGGCCATAACACCTAATATTTCTAAATTTGATTGCTTCTTCTTTTCCACCGCCAAAGTTTTAGTTCTAAATTATGTGGGCCAGTGATAGTCCCTGCATGTGCTCTCTCACCCCTTCAGTCCTACTCCCTAGTCTGCTCTGGGGCTTATGAGGTTGTTTCCCCTGATTAAAATCTCTTTAAAGCTGCTCCATTGCCCTCAAAGTAAAACCCAACTTCCTTGACTTGGAGGCAGGGTCTCTGATGAGTGAGAACCCCCCTGGGTCTTGTCCTTTGCCCCATTTCCCAACAGTTGCAGACCTTCTTCCAGGGCCCTCCTGGGAACCTATATTCATCATTCCAGATCCTGCCTAGAAGTGGGGTACGGTGGTGCATGCCTGCAGTGCCTGCTGTCCTTGGGACGCTGTCGGGGGGGGGGATCTTGAGACCCTGCCTCTTAAAAAAATAGTATCTCCTTTTTAAAGCCTTTTGATCCTCCTAGATGTGTTTATTTCACATCTTCTCCCAGTACCTTGTGATTTAGGACGTTTCATTTACGTATAGTGTTATTATCATTACCACGAGAAAAGGTAGCACTCTTTTTATCTTCGGACCTCTACCAAGTTGCTGGGTGAATAAATGCATGGCTGATTGAATGACTTGTTTTAAGTAGAGCTTCAAACACTGGACCAGGCTCTTCGGGGAGGTGGTGGGTCTTCGAGTGTGCAGCTGCTAGGCCGGAATAGACTTTGATTATTTCTTCTCAACACTTGCTTCACCCTTTGGGGCCTGGTGAGCTACAGGGCAACAGTATTGTGCAGAAGTTGAATCAGAGCTTGCCATTCAGGAAAGCAGAGTCAGAAGTTCACAGCTGGCTTTCCTAATATACAGATGATAAAATACTGCAGGATCCAGCTGGGTATAGTAATCCCAGTACCCTGCAAAGCTGAGGCAGGAGGATCACAAGTTCAAACCCAACCTGGGCAACTTAGTGACTTAGGGAGACCGTGTCTCAAAATGAAAATTTAAAAAGGGCTAGGGATGTAGCTCATTGTGAAGACCCAGATCAATCACCAGTCCTAGAAATAAAAATCCAGGATGCAGATTTAAACACTAGAAAAGCCCCCTAAGATATGTTAAGACTGTCGATAAGAGAGGTGTCTCTTGAAGATTCATACTGCACTAACAGTTTTATAAACAAATGACTTATGCAAAGTCCAGCCCCTTCTTAGGAAACTGGCAGTGGCTGAGCTTATACTCAGGGACACTGGCCCTAATGTCATTTCTTGCTGCACAGAGTGTCGGCGCTAATATCATATCACTGCACTGTCTCTCGGTATAGCTGTACCTCGTTTAACGACCAGGTCCTGTTCCTGTGACTAAGTCATTAAATGAATTGGTCACTAAATGAGGAATTGCATATAGTGTGAGCATTACAATGTTCAGAAGAAAGAAATGGTCAAAGGAAGCTCCAACCTGATGACTGCTTTTATTTGCTTAACTGTTACATGCAGTCCTGTAATATACAACAACATAAAACTACAGTACTGTTCAGTACAATCAGCAAAAGTTATAATACGTAGAAACAAGGGGTACTCTACAAAAAGACATTGAGGCTCTATAAACCATATGTAAAGAACTGTACAAAAAATATATGAGTGGTAAGTCCGAGCAGCAGGTTGTATGTGCGAAAAGTGTTCATTGCTCATAAATTCAAACAGCCATTAAACAGGTAGGTCATTAAACGAAGAAAGTCTGTATTAAGAAGCAATAATTCAAAGATACTATTTATATGATCCCATAGTATGGAAACATCTACACTTTCAAAGCCCTTTCTTAAATGCCTAGCCAATTATCAAAATTGTTGTTCTTTTACAAAGTGATGTGTCCAGCTGAGAATGAAGGGGATAGTAGTAGAGAGAATTTAACAATAAAAGTTTAAAATCTGGAGCTAACGAGAACCAGGAAAATTATGATCTTATGATTACTGATATAATATCATTTCACAGAAAACCTCTCTCTTTGACTAAATACTCTCTTGAAGTTTTGCACGTAGGTCTCAGATCTATTGCACATTTAATTCCATGAGGAATGAATTCAAAATTTTTTTCTTATGTTTTTGAACATAGCCTTTGACTATTTTACTATTGTGTCGGCATCAGGGAAAATAATTGCTAGAGATAAGGCTAAGATACAAAGTTACAGTCTACTGTTTTCCTATAACAGTCTCAGGGGCTTGTGATGATGAGACAGAAGTTAAGGAAATCTGAACCAAATATCCTGAAACATAAAATGCATGGGTATCTATCTTAAAACACAAACTCCGTAATATTTCTATAGATACTAAAGCAGTCAGATTTAAGGTTTTAAATGTGAATTTATCGATGGCGCTGATGACTGTGTTTATTATGTATTTGGTAGAGTTGTAATACTAAGTGTATCTCAGGGCTCTCAGCATGAAGAATGTTGGTCAGCTGAAATTTCAGGCTGCGTGTCATCTATGCTAGCATTTTAAGAACTTCACTTGGTCATGTAAATGGAAACATTACTACAATTCTCTAAAGGAATTTGTACTTTCAAATGAAAAATTCGCTTTCTAGATTGCCCATAAAAGTTCCATCACAAGCAGGGTTTAGGAAGTCCTGGGGCAGCCTGCTCCGTCCTGCCCCCTTCCTTGTTATCTTTGGGTGCGGAGGATAATGAGGAGCTTGACAACACAGCTTCAGGTTGGAATTAAAAGCCTCCAGCTCATCCCACTCTGATTTTATGGGGCCTGGCTGCTGAGACTTCACAGGACCTTGCTGAAATGACCTGTCTACTTCAACTCCACATGGTCCCAGTCTGCCTGGGTCTTTGCATCAAATCCTTCTGGTGTGAATACAGACAGCGTCTGGAAAACTGCGCTGTGGATGTCTCCACAGAGAATCACAGATGCTGTCAGGACTGAACTTCACACTCCAACATTTGATGCATTTTAAAAAGAGATTCAGCCGCAGACTCAAACAGGCAGATGGATCGTCTAACACTTCAAAGGCCTTTGCAGGATTGCATTTTTTCCCCTTTGTCCCATAACCCATTCCTTTTCTCCTCCTTCTCCTCCCAACATGCCTTGGTAGTTCTTAAAGAAGTGACAGAGTCTTACCAGCCATAATACTGAGAACATCACAGAACAAGCAAAGATACTTTAACTTCTTTGGCTAATTCTGGGCTTTTCTAGTTCTTAATATGAATGGTTCTCAGAAATCAAGGGCAGAGCAAAGAAGTCATAGAAACAGAGATGGGATTTAAAAGCAACAAGGAAACAACTACTTCTGTGTGGTTCATGGGAAAAATGCCTGGCATCTTCCAATTCAAACCTGTTCTGCTCTAAACGTCAATTCCCATCAGGAAAGTGAAAGTCTTACCCTGTGAGAATTGTTGATTTCATTTTGCTTCGGGCTATTTAGGAAAGAATCTAAGATCCAAAATGACATATTCTTTTCTTTAAAAGGCTTTATTTTTACCATCTCTTAAAGCATTTTATTAAGTTAGAAACATATTGTGACCTGAAGCTGGTAGTCTCTATATCAGCTCAAAAGTTGCTACTGCTCTTCCTTTATTAATTAATTACCAAAGTTTGCACGTGTTTGTCAGATGACATGGATATGGGCCATAGGATTTTCCCTGCAGACATCTGGAAACAGGTGCATATACCAGTTATGCCCATGGTTCTGATGGAACGTTATGCCAAGAAGAGTTTGGGAGTTTGAAGGAATCATGAGGCAGAGGTGAATAAGAGGAAGATGAACAGGCAAAGTGGACTTCAGCTGTTTTCATTAATTAACCAACAAATTCTTATTATAAGCCAGAGGGCCAACTTCATCCCAAGTACTATAGGGGAAGAAGAAATTTTATTTGCTGTCTAATATCCTGAAATTTAATGAAATCACATTCAATGAACTCAAATAAGCCACTTATAAATAACCCAAAGCAGATGAGCTAGGCTTGTCAGTTATGGGGAAGGTGAGATAAGCTATGTCTTTAAGGAAGAGCACATATTGAAGAAGTATGGAGGAATCTACTTCTGGATAGACTCAGAGAAGGTGGAACTGAACACAAGTTAGTGAATATTTAGTACTAAAATCCTCTTTAGGAAGGAGGTAAGATGGAGTTCAAAGTCATTGGATTAGTTCAGTTTCGGTCAGCTATCAACAATCATTTCTATAATACTTGGCTCTATGTCCTTGCATTCTGTTCAGAGGATTTCCTTGTATATTAACCTATGTGTCAATGTTTTCCTTTTTGAGAAGAAACATTTCTTTATGCTGACTCACTTCTTCAAAGGAGAAATATTCACATGTGATACATACTTTAAATATACTGTTGAAATTCTAAGGAGCTAAGTAGGAAGGTAGACCCTGTCTAATCCATTTAGATATTGACGTAAATTTTATGTACTGCCTACATCCACAATCTGGGCAAGTGTACTTTCTTAAACTGTTGATTCTTATACAGTAATTTGCAAAGACTCCTGACACCTTGTAGGTATGCATGTACACACACACACACACACAATTTAAAATGTACGTGCTCTCAGCAAAAGAAATGTCATTGGAGTGAAGAGACAACTCTCAGAATGGGAAAAAATAATTGCAAACTTATGCTTGACAGAGAGTTAATATCTAGACTATATCAAGAACTAGAAAACTCAATAGCAAAAACAAACTAAAAAACATACAATAAGCCCAGATTTTTATAAAATGGGTACAGACACTCAATAAACATTTATAAAAGAACATACAAATGGTCAAAAGATAGATGAAAAAATGCTCACCATCGCGTATCAGCAGGGAAATTCAAACCAAAATCACAATAAGATATTGCCTCACTCCAGTGAAAATGACTAAAATCAAAATGAGTAATGGTAACCAGTGTCGATAAGATGTAGATAAAAAGAAACCCTTGCATACTGTGTACATTCAGTAAATTAGTATAGCCACTACTGAAAAGAACTTAGCGATTCCTCCTAAACATTAAAAATAGATATACTATGTGATCCAACAATCCCACCCCTGGGCATATATCCAAAGGCAATGAAATCAGTGTGTCAGAGACATCTATATGCCCATGTTCACTACAGCACTGTTCACAACAGCCAAGAAATGGAAACGTGTCCATCAATTGATGAACGGATAGAGAAAAAGTGGTACATCTATTCAACAGAATACTACTTACCTATAAAAAACAATTAAATCCTGTAATTTATGACAATGTAGATGGAAATGGAGATCATTATGGTAGGTGAAATAAGCCAGGCAGAGAAAGAAAGGTATCACATGATCACTCATATGTCAAATCTACAAAAGTTGATTGCATAAAAGTTGAGAGTGAACTGATAGTCACCACATGGTGGGGAGATGAGGGAAGGAGGTGGGGTGGGAAAGGTTGACTGAAGGGTATAAAATTACAGTTGGGTAGTAGCAAGAAATTCTGGGCTGCTACTGTTCAGAAGGATGACCACACATAACAACACTGTATGTTTCAAAAAGCTAGAAGATCTTGAATGTTTTCACCATAAAGGAATGATAAATGTGGAGATAACCATGTTGAACATGATTTGAACATTATACAATGTATATATGCATCAAAACATCACATGATTCTTTGTTTTTATGGATCAGTTAGAAAACAAACTTGGTTTATGTAAAAATGAAATGTGAAAGCTATCTTTTAAGCTACCTAAGAATTTAAAGCATGTCTATTAAACACTACTAAAAAAGCACATAGCAAAAGAAGAAAAATAGTATAATGAGACACAAAAGGTTTCATAGCCTTAAAATGTGAAATTTCTTAGAAATCAGTAAGAAATTATGAACATTAATTTTCAACGGAAATAGTCATGAGTAAGTTTTTTCCAAAATAACAAATGGGGAAAGCAAATACAAGTGAAATAAATCAATTTCCTCCCATAATAAAAAATTGAAAAGTAAAGTTAGAGATGGTTGCTATAATTCAGGCAGAGACATTTAGAAATAAAAATATCTATGTCTACAATGCCCATTATTTCATGTGGTCAAAGATTTGGGGAAATGGGTATTCTCACACAATGATGGAAATGTATGTCAGCACATGAGAGATTTGAAAGTTCAGTGAAGAGCATTAGGAATATGCTTATACTTTGCTACTCATAGGAACTTATCAAAATGACCTAATCAGAGCTAATTCTACAGTGTATAGAGGAGAATGCTCATCACAGTGCTATTGAGAAGAACAACATGTTAGTAAGTTCAGAATGCTCAATTCAGAGGATGTAAAACGTCCACGTGGATCACGTAAATAAAGATGGACACAGGGTGGGAGGGCTATCTTGCAATCATTACGGCTTACAAAGAAGCACTGTCTCTGAGTAGTTGAGAACAATCTGGACATCAAACTGCTCAGTTTAAATCTCACCAAGTGGTAGATGTGTAGTTTTGGGCAAGTTACTTAACCTTTCAGTATCTTGGTTTCTTCTTATATAAAATAGGGTTAATATTTATACCTATCTCATAGAACAGTTGCACATGAGCTGAGTGAATTACTATATTTAGAGCAGTATTCAACAAATAGTAAATGCTCATTAAGTGTTAATTACGTATTTGATATAGTTGAAGACTAATGACATGGGAATATAGGCATTATGTACTATTATTAAGAAAAGTACAATCCATTTAAATAGCAAATTGTCCAGCAAGGCTACATATATTTATAGTATACATACATGTATATTTGTTGAAATATACATTTATATTTCAAATATAATTTTTTTAAAGGCTGAAGAAAGACAAACTCAAAGAAAATATTCTAAAATGTTATGACCCAACTGTTCATGTTGAGCTGTAAGCAGTTAAGTTTTCCGCATATTGTTCTGCATTTTCTAAATTGGTCACAAAAATACAGATTATTTAAAGAAAAACAGAAATAACTTTTCTATATCTTTGTTTCCTGCCATTTAGAGAAGAAATCATCAAAAGAAAAAAAGCACCATTAGAATGAAAGTACTAAGGCACTAAACGGGAAACTCCATGAAACCATTTAGGAGGCTAAAAAACAAAGGGAAGAAAAAAAGAAATGAAATGAAATGAGCTAAGTGAAGAAGAGGAGGGAGTAGCAAACAGAGAAGGGAAAGACGGACTAAAAGGTCTAATAGACAATGTGAGACAGGAAGAAAAGGGGCAAAGGGGAAGGGGAAGTGGGAGGGGGAGGGGGAAGGAAAGAAGGGAAAAGAATTAATATGAGAAAAGGAAAAAACGGAAACAAAGTCTTTGTAAATAGGGAGGGATGGAGGGGTTGAAAGGAGGGCAGGGGAAGGGGGTAAAATAAGAACCAAGAGAGACTATGTAAAGGTGCAAATTTCCAATGACGAATGTCATGATATTGTATACCTAAAATGTACCAATAAACTTAATTTTTAAAAAGAGAAGGAAGGGCCGGGGATTTAGCTCAGTGGTTTCGCTGCCTGCTGCGCAAGCGCAAAGACCCGAATTCGATCCCCCATACCAAAAAAAAAAAAGGAAATGGTGAGCACACTTGAAAAGACTCAGGAGATGAATCAGAACCGAAGACAGAGCCTAAGACTGACTTTGGTTGTCCTGAGTCTACCCTGATTTCCTGGTCGCCCTGCTCTGAGGCTTCTTCACACTGAATTCTAATATGCTGCTGCTCTAAGATACGCTTACAAGAAAATGTTAAAGGGTAACTGAGAGGCTGATCATTATCAATTAAGTTGTGCTCAGTTGGCATGGCGGGTATATTCGACCAAGTGAGCTAACACTTTCTTCCGTGACAGTCTTCTTCTTAGTCACAGGGCATTTATTTGCTAGGTTGCCCAAAGTTTGACAACCCCTGCATGCAGGAATATCCTGCGGTAGGGGAGGGTGAAAATGTGACCCAGTGCTAGACAGATGGTGTTTTTGTTTTCTCTCCTAACTGGCTGAGGAAAGAACCCAAGCTAGGCAACGTGTAAAACAGGAGTGTTGCTTTCTGCAGAAGGGAAATGATTAACACTGCATAAAAAAAAGGAACCACAGAACAAAAGTGACTTTTTAGGCTTGGAAAATTGCTGAGTAAGCAACTATCACATCTGTAGGTAACGAGGAAAAGTATTCATGTTAGAGGAAAGGTATTTACGTTAGGGTTAGCACTGATTCAGTAGGTCAATGTAAAATTAAAGTAGTTTTGCTGCATGGGAAATACCCGGGCGAAAAATGAAGCTGTGAAACTCAACAGGGCTGAAAAGAGTAAGAGGCCTGGCCTGGGAAGTGGCTCAATGGTAGAGCACTAGCCTAGCATGTGTGAGGTCCCAGGTTCAAACCCCAGTGCTGCAAAAAAGAAGACACAAAGAAAAAACAAAAGAAAGCCAAAGAAGAATAAAGGATAAGAATAAGAGGCTTTAAAATGTGTGCCAATCCAGTGCATGGAATGTAGAAATTTCACACTGAAGTCAACTGAATCACACTCCCTTTATGGCAGGACCAGCTACTTAGGATACGTAATACTCTGAGGCAGGCAGCAGCACCCCTGAGCTAAATCCCTGGCTCCAGGATACATAATACTCCTCAGTCTCTCCTGGCCTCAGTCTCCTCACTTTCACATCAGGATACGAGGTAATAGGGTTGTGCTGGTGGATTAAATAAGACAATGTGTAAGACACCAAGCTGGGTGCAAACTAATCTGCAAATGATTTCTCAAAATAGCCTAAAATTAGCAAAAGAAAATAATCATTTGTTAGTTTGTAAGGATCAGAAGATGTCTAAGGAAGTATTCTGCAAAGGTTAGACAGGATGACGAGGTATGGGCTATGCAGAGAGCTCTAGACAACTTATCCTCAGGAACATCCTAACAGGTCAATCTGAATTAGTCATCAAGTGGTTATTCCAGCCCTGTGTTATTCTATTCATCTTTGCTGGCGGGGCAGCATTAAACGCAAAACTCATGAAAATGAAATCACATAAGCTTTTGCCCATTAAAGGTTAGCACCTTTTATAAGCAGCCACCAGGGCACTATAGGAGTTCTGCCTTTAGGGTACTGACCCACATATGTTCCCAGGTGAATTTGCACTTCTGTGTCACTCTTTGTACCTATAGAGTGAATGAGTGAATGAATAAGTGAATGATCTGCATTTGGCTGAATTCCTCTTTTAAGGAATTCAGTTGTAAAAGCAGACTGTCACAGATTCTTTTATGCACAGATGCCACTGCACTTATGTACATACCCGACCCCCCCTCCCACGCATAACGCAAACACACACACAGACTCTGCACCGCATTTCATTATCACACCATTCCATTCACTTGGATTTTATTTACTATTCTTGTTTCCAGGTTAGGAAGTAAAATTTCCACAGATAAGTTCACACATGTGTGTTCTCTAGGATTTGTGTTCTTTACAGCACTTCATACATTCCCAGAGTGAGAAGAAAAACAGAAATCAAGGTGAGAACTCTTCTTTTGATTATTTTCCATTGCTTTGCATGTGAAACACAAGCCATATGCCATAATGGGAATTAGAGATGGCATTTGGGGAGGTTGCCAATTTTTAGGGTAGTGTGTGTGTGTGTTGTTTTCTGCTAGAGTTGCTGTAGTAGATAATACAAAATAAAATTCAGTGGGCCCTGATGTTAAATTTTGGACACCAAACTGAATTTAGGGAGAGCAGAAGTACCAGGCTTCTCTGGGGACCTGGTCTAATACCTCCTGAGGCCCTGGCTCAGCTGTGGCAAGCTAATAAGGTTACCCCGAAGCAGATGCAGTGGTTAATACAGATGTGGCATGGGACCTCCCGAGGCAGGTCACAGTCATGCTAACTCATGGTTCTGTGCAATATACTCATTATGAAAGCCTGAGACAGGAGCATCCGGACCACAGGCATCACAGGGCAGCCTTTGTCTCCATCTCCTTCAATTCACCTGGTGAGAAGCAGGTGAAATACACACAGTAGTTGGGTGTAGTTTCATTTGGGATACTTTTCCTTCAACACAAAGGATTTTTACACTGTTCTGAGGCAGTTAAAGTTATTTAGGAAGGATGTATAGGAGCTCTCGTGAAAATCCAGTGTGACAGCTGGTGCTGGGATCCAGGAGAGGAAATGCCACTGTTTATGGACACAATGGTGGGGAATGGCTTTTGGCAGCCAGCGCCGAGGTTCATGGTGTGTGGTGAAATGGCTAATACGGTGGGTGAAGGCTGACTCTAGATAAAATCATGTGCTCCCTCCATGTCTCCCTCTGGTCGTAGCCTCAGATAGTGCTTTGGAGAAGATAAACTACTGGATTTAATTTTACTTAAAGTTCTAATGAAGAAACTGAGCTTACAACATCATGGTATCTCCTGAATGAAAGGGAGAGTGTGTGAGAATTGAGCACTGAAGCAGAAGCCTTTAAAGCTGCATGCTGGAAACCTGAGTTAATGCAGGAAGGAGTTGGTGAATGTACAGAGAACAGGTAAAGCACTAAAAGAATCTGATTTGCTTCAGCTTTTCATACTAAGAGGGCACAGCAACTCTTTGCTACTAATACTCTGATTTCTAGCACTAAAAGATAGACAAGCATGTAGACGCCTGAAATTCCCCAACCACATTGTTAGCAAGGACAGCGGGTTACAACACGATCAGCAGTAGCTCCTGGACACATGGGAATTGCCTTCCATGGGACTTTCAAACTTCCCAATCCTCACGGGAGTGGGCGCATAGGTTAGACAATGTAAGTGAAGCTAAATCTCCTATATGAATCATGTTTTCCCCAAAGGAAGTCTATTGCTCGGGTCATCTTTGTGCCCCTCAGAATCTATTTGCTTTCCTCTAAAAGTAGTCACAAAACAATAATTATTGTGCTTCCGTTTGATACAAAATTATGTTCAACATTACAAATAGTAGCTTCAATGAAGTTAGAATTGATAGACTAAAAAGACCTTAACCTTCATATATGGGCTTAACTATCAATCAAAGTTACTTGCAAATGAAGACCTGCAAATAAAGACCAGCTTCAGTAGAACTAAAGATAACAAATCAAATTTAAGATAATAATGACAACCGAAGGACATAAAAGCAAAATGTGACTTCAAATATACTATTATAATGTATGGATATGATTCTATGATAATTCAAAAGACATTGTTTCCAAATAACATTTATACCCTTAAATCTGTTTCTGCAACACATGAAAAAAACAGAAATTCCAACTTTAAATTCATTTATTCTTTCATATAGTTTATTAATCATTCCTTTCATCGGTCAATTATCTATTTAACAAAATTCCTTGCAGGCCAACATGTTTAAAAAGTTTTCTATAAGATATTAGATTGTGAAGACAGGCCAACAGGGCTTGGCCACTGGGACAGATAGTCCATTATTTAATATAAGAAGGCAGCAATGATGATTGGTGATTGGCAAAGTACTTTAAGATCAAAATCCATATCAAACTTAGGTATCAGTTTGAGGTTGGATGTGGTTGCTGGAAATAAACAAAAATATGGTACTGGAAATAAAACTAAGCCAGTTATCTTCTTGACTAGACTATTTTCATCACAGATCAAATACTTGTAATTTAGGTACAGTTCTCTAGGCTGTATCTTACGGTAGGTATTAGGTCAATTTTTCAGTCTGTCATTGACAGGGGATGCAGAATTTAATAAGCCAGGTAATATGTATATTCTTTTAGCTATAAATCTAAAGATCAAAATAAAATAGCAGTTGTATATATTTTTTCTCAGTTGCTCCACCTCTATTTTACTCTTTCATTAGTGGAGAAACTGTCAAGAGACTGTAATTTAGGATCACATGGCTAGTTAGTACCTGAATTAGATCTAGACTGCTTGTACCCTACTCAATGATCCAAGGTTTATATATCTTAGGTTGTACAACTTTGATTTTAAATTACCAAAGTCAGCACAGACAATAATATCAGAGGAGAAAACCCAGCACAGTATGAGAAATAAAATGGATCCATATATGTTCTGTACAATGCAACTATGGTTTAAATCAACCAGCAGTGCGATTTGATCAATCACACAGATAAACACCTCCTTTCCATTCATAATAAATGAAGAGTGGTATTTTATGACAAAGATGTCTCAAAGATTTAAAAGTTGCTGGACACACTAATGAGAATTAAGATCAGCCTGGTTTATATCAAGCCCCTTTTTAGCATTGTGTTATTGGTTTGGTCCGACACCATCCCCTGCAGTGTGTGGAGACAGGCCAGGAGTGTGAGGGCTGCAGAGCAGAGCAGGAAGAAAATCAACTGTGAAATTGGTAATTTTATTGAGTTTCACGGGGGGCTTTGTTGTTAAGAGACAATGCAATTGGAACAGAACGCCTGTGGTAGCACCATGTACACGGTGCCCAGTTCATGGCCAAAGGTAAACTGCCTCTAGCCCAAAGTTACATGTACACTTACAACCCTCGGCAAAAACATTTTGCAAAGTGGAAAAAGAACAGGTATGGTGAGGGACAGGAGGGTGATGGTGCCAGGACAGGGGCTTTGCCAAAAGCACAGGTAGAAGGGGTGGG